>NW_027362762.1:760095818-770095818 GCF_046119375.1 Phyllobates terribilis | reverse complement strand
CACATAAATAGTTCCGCCACTGGTTTGACCGTCCTGAGCAACGGAACCGGGTCACCGCCACGGAGACTACAACCACCAGCATCCACCAAAATTGGTCCGGCTCCGGGTGTCCCAAGGCCCAGGGGGCGCGTCAGAACATTTTCATCACCTTCCATAATCACGAATGGGACAAGGCAGGGATGTCCTCTGTCCCCTCTCTTATACATCCTAGTGACGGAGCACCTGCTCTCATCAATTCACCATAACCCCAATATTAGGTGGATTGAGGTGGGAGGCACCGAGTACAAGTGCTCTGCATTTGCTGATGATGTCCTAGTATATATCACTCAATCACATATATCCATCCCTGCTGTTATGGCTGAAATAGATCACTTTGTTACATGGTCAAATTTTAAAATCAATGCAGCGAAGTCTGAGGCCCTCGATGTCTCCCTCACAAAATCCATACAGGATTCCATCCAGTCCAACTTTCCCTTTGCCTGGCCCTCACAGGGTATCAAAAACTTAGGAATTCCTATTCATAGAGACCTCTCCCGTCTATGTTATCTTAATTTTGGGCCCTTTATTGAACAACTCCATACAGACCACGGTTGGCAAGTTAGAACTGTAAGATTCACTACGTGAACCACTGGTGTTTTGTGGAAAAGCACATGTACACTGTGTTCCAAATTATTATGCACAAAGTGTTTAGGAGTGATAAGGGAAGAATTTGTTTGTTTGTCCGTTAAACTCATTGATGGTGATGTGTGTCAGGGCTCTTTATATCACTGTAAGCAATTGCAGACACCTGTGCTAATTAGTTTGGCAGGTGTGTCCAATGAAAGGCAATACTACTTAAGAAGGCTGTCCCACATTATTAAGCAGCCTACATTTTCTGCCAAAATGGGAAAGAAGAAGGATGTGTCAGCTGCTGAGAAGCAACAAATTGTGGAGTGTTTAGGTCAAGCATGACTACAATCAACATTGCCAAAACACTTCATCCTGATTATCGCAAAATCAAGAAGTATGTAGCTGATAAACAGTACACACGTGTGCGTGCTGATAAGGGAAAATTGAGGACTCATTCCTACAGGCAATTACATCAGGTTAAAAGAGCAGCGGCAAAAAAGCCTTGTCATAGCAGTAGACAAGTTTTTGAAGCTGATGGTAATTTTAAAGCTTAAAACAGTTGGTGAGGTGATTTTAAAAAATCATCAAGCTTTTACTCTCCCCAGGATGACACAGGGGTAGAAAAGTCGTTTCGGATCCATGATTTGTTCATCTTTATGAACGTGAGTCTGTCTACATTATCAGTGGATAGCCGCGTGCACTTATCTGTCAGCACACCACCAGCAGCGCTGAACACACGTTCAGACAAAACGCTGGCTGCAGGGCATGACAACATCTCCAAGGCGTAAGTGGTGAGCTCCGGCCATTTATCCAGATTGGAAGCCCAAAAAGAGCAAGGGTCTAGTGACACAGTCATGGCTTCAATGTTTACTTGGAGATTCTCCTGTACCATCGTCTCTAGGCGTTGACTATGTGTGAGACTTTTTGTCTCCTGTGGCCTTGCAAAGGATGGGCTAAAAAAGTGGTGAAATGATTCCGCAAAATTGATGTTACCAGCAGATACTGTGTTTCTGTTACGGTTTGAGTGCTGAACACTCGACGGTCCCACGGTTGGCAAGTTGGAACTGTGAGATTCACTACATGCACCACTGGTGTTTTGTGGAAAAGCACATGTAAGATTCTGCAACAGTCTCTGCTGATACTCCTGCATGCGTGCATCCCTTTCTATGGCAGGAATAATTACTGCAAATTTACTTTTGTACTGGAGATCAAACAGTGTGGCAACCCAGTAGTCAGGATTATTTCTAATTCTCACAATTCGAGGGTCATGTTGCAGGTAGTGCAGCAAGAAGGAACTCATGTGTCTTGCGCATCCAGGAGCACCAAGTCCCTGTTGTGTTGGTGGCGAAGTAACAATCATGCTTCCTTCCTCAGTCCTCTCCCCCCAACTTCGCATAACAGAAATGTGATCAAGGTCTCCTTCATCTGATGAGTCTTCCATCAGTTCGTCCTCCACTTCTTCCTGGGCTCCTGCACCTTTCTCACTAGTTTGGCTGCTACCATGCACCCTGGTAAAACCATCTCCCCCACCCTCACATGCCAGCCACCTTGGTGCTGCAGATCGTCTGGACCTTTCACATGTTAGCCCTTCCGCATATAACCCCTCCTCCTCTACTTCCTCCACCTCCTCTTGTGCCACCATCTGACTCCGAATTCTGTTTAACATGTGCTCCAGCATGTTAATCACTGGAATAGTCATGCTGATAATGGCCTCGTCAGCACTAAACATCTAAACACTAAACTGAATCTCGTTGGCCCAGGCTATACGTCAGAACGTATTGCACCAGGGCTTGTCGGTGCTGCCACAGTCGCTGCAACTTGTGCAGAGTTGAATTCCACCATGTAGGCACATCGCATTTTAGCCGGTGAAGTGGCAGGCCCAATGACTTCTGTAGAGATGTAAGTCGCTGAGCTGCGGGATGCGAACAGCGGAAGTGAGCACACAGCGACCGTGCCCTCTGCAGAAGGCCATATAGTCTGGGATAGTGGGCTAAAAATTGCTGGACAACCAGGTTCAACACGTGAGCCATACAAGGCACGTGTGAGACATTGCCCCGGCGAAGGGCCGCACCCACGTTTGCAGCATTGTCGCACACGGCCTTCCCTGGTTTCAGGTCCAGTGGAGACAACCATTCATGAAACTGGTTCTCCAGAGCTGACCACAACTCCTCAGCTGTGTGACTCACATTTCCCAGACATTTCAAAGTAAAAACCGCCTGCTGACGTTGAGCCCTGCTGCCAGCATAGTAAGGAGGTGTGCAGGATCCCTTCTGCGCAGTTAGAAAGCTTGTGGCATGACCAGACAGGCTTTGGGTGCAGGTGGAGGACCGATAGGAGGTTGAGGAGGCAGAAGCAGTGGAGGAACTTTGAGATAAAGAGGATTGACGCACAACTTGTGGGGAAGGCAAGAGTTGGACAGTAGCCCCTTGTCCTGCTGTCACCATAGTCAGCCAGTGCCCAGTCAGGAACATGTAACGCCCCTGTCCATGCCTACTCATCCAAGTGTCTGTGGTGAAATGCACCCTGTCACACACAGAGTTTCTCAAAGAAGCGGTGATGTTGTGTGCGACATGCTAGTGCAGCGCAGGCACACCTTTCCTTGAGAAGTAGTGCCGACTGGGCATCTGGTACTGGGGCATTGCGACAGACATAAGGTATTGAAAATCCTCTGTGTCCACCAGGTGGAAAGGCATCATTTCTGTAGCCAAGAGCTTGCAGATGGTGAAATTCAACCTCTTAGCTTTCTCATGGCTAGGAGGAAATGGTCTTTTACTTGTCCACATCTGAGGGACCGAGGGCTGGCTGCTGTGCTTAGACAGGGTTGAGAAGGGTGTCCCCGGCAAACTGACGGTCTGTGAGGAAGATGCAGCCAGACATGTTAGGTTGCCTTGATCCAAAGGTGGTGCTATCGATGTCGGACAGCGCTCAACACCAGCTGGTGTTACCACCTCCAAAGAAAATGATGACCTGCCAATCACGCTGGCTGTTGCGGGTAAAGAGGTGGCAGGTCTGCATCCCAAAACAGGTGTGACTGCTATCCCCCCAGTCACAGAGGATGAAGAGGCTGCGGATGCACAAGATGTGGCAGACGGTGGTTGGCCAGGCCGGCTAGGCCGCATTGTAGCACAGTGAGCTTCCCACTGCAACTTATGCTTCATATCCATGTGTCGGTTCATGCATGAAGTACTCAAACTATGTATTTTTTGGCCTCTACTTAGCTTTTGCTGACAAATGTTACAGATAACATGAGTTGGGTCATCTTTATCGATCTGAAAATATGCCCAGGCTATGCAAGGCTTAGCATCCATGCGACCCGAAGAGCCACCACAACTTGTGGTCAGAGGCAGAGTTGTGTTTGAGGATGCAGTTGTTGACGTGCTTCCAGTACTACGTCTCTGTCCAGGAAGGCGCAACCTGACATCGTCGTCACTAGCATCCTCCTCCACCTCCTCTGCTGACCTCATCTCTTGGCTGACTGTGGGTTGACAGTAAGTGGGATCTCCAACCTCATCATCATCACCCTGTGTGTTATCACACCCGTCGTCCTCAGAGCCAACCTGTTCCTGCCCTGACAAAAAACTAAAGTTGTCGCTCCAATCAGGTATTTGAGTCTCATCATAGTCTTCCTCATTGTCTCCACCAACATGAGTCACAGTTTGGGAACGAGGGTCTACATTATGGTCAGAACCTTCTGCGTCTGGTCCTGGATCCGACTCATAAAGATTCTGGCCATCAGTGCAGATCATTTCTTCATCTGGATTCACAGAAGCTCTGGAGCCGTCCTCTGATTCCCAGTCTATAGTATGAGTAAACAGCTCTGCAGACTCAACCATCTGTTCTACCCCATACTTAGACCGGCAGCAGGAGACTTGGGAGCTGTGAGGAAGCAAGTGCGATTGGGTTGACACCTCTGAGGACTGGAGTATTTGTGATGTTGAAGTTGAGGTGGAGGAGAGCCCACTTAAAGGAGCACTTGATATCCTTGAAGCACCTGCTGTTTTTGTGCCTCATCTGGAATTTGTAGTGATTGGCATGGGCGTAAGAAAGGGATATTATCACATTGTCTGCTAAAAGTAGTAGACATTTTAGTTTGGCTGGAAGATGGTCTTTCTTCTGCAGATGTTACTGTTGCTTTAACACCTATCCCACGGACGCAACCTTTTTTCCCCTTCCCAACAAGCCTATTCCCCTTTCCACCAGCAGCAGGCCTTATTCCACTCATTTTGGTGGTTAACTAATTCACAACTCTGGAGTTATTTGCATAAAAAAAGAATGGATGGGAACCGAGCAGAGCTGAGTGGCCAAACTGTGGTATTAGGCCAAAAGTATTGGCTGGGTTAGATGCACATAAAAATTATATTGAATTTGCAACCTGATGGAGGTCAGTATAGATGGACTAATAGAACAAGTCCCACACACTTCTATAAGCTGAAATATTTTTTCAGAGCTAGATGCAGAAAAAAATTATAATGAATTTGCAACCTGATGGAAGTCAGTATAGATGGACTAATAGAACAAGTCCCACACATTGCTAGAAGCCTAAATATTTTTTCAGAGCTAGATGCAGATATAAATTATTTTTAATTTGCAACCTGGTGGAGGTTATTATAGATGGACTAATAGACCAAGTCCCTCACACTGCTAGAAGCCTAAATATTTTTTCCCAGCTAGATGCCGAAAAAAATTATATTGAATTTGCAACCTGATGGAGGTCAGTATAGATCGACTAATAGACCAAGTCCCACACACTGCTAGAAGCCTAAATATGTTTTCAGAGCTAGATGCAGAAAAAAATTATTTTTAATTTGCAACCTGATGGAGTTCAGTATAGATGGACTAATAGAAAAAGTCCCACACACTGCTACAAGCTGAAATATTTTTTCAGAGATAGATGCAGAAAAAAATTATATTGAATTTGCAACGTGATGGAGGTCAGTATAGATGGACTAATAGAACAAGTCCCACACACTGCTACAAGCTGAAATATTTTTTTCAGAGCTAGATGCAGATAAAAATTATTTTTAATTTGCAACCTGGAGGAGATTAGTATAGATGGACTAATAGAACAAGTCCCACACACTGCTAAAAGCCTAAATATTTTTTCAGAGCTAGAGGCAGAAAAAAATGATATTGAATTTGCATCCTGATGGAGGTTTGTATAGATGGACTAATAGACCAAGTTCCACACACTGATAGAAGCCTAAATATTTTTTCAGAGCTAGATGCAGATAAAAGTTATTTTTAATTTGCAACCTGGTGGAGATTAGTATAGATGGACTAATAGAACAAGTCCCACACACTGCTACAAGCTGAAATATTTTTTCAGAGCTAGATGCAGAAAAATATTATATTGAATTTGCAACCTGATGGAGGTCAGTATAGATGGACTAATAGGACAAGTCCCACACACTGCTTGAAGCTGAAATATGTTTTCAGAGCTAGATGCAGAAAAAAATTATATTTAATTTACAACCTGATGGAGGTCAGTGTAGATGGACTAATAGAACAAGTCCCACACACTGCTACAAGCTGAAATATTTTTTCAGAGCTAGATGCAGAAAAATATTATATTGAATTTGCAACTTGATGGAGGTCAGTATAGATGGACTAATAGAACAAGTCCCACACACTGCTTGAAGCTGAAATATTTTTTCAGAGCTAGATGTAGAAAAAAATTATATTGAATTTACAACCTGATGGAGGTCAGTATAGATGGACTAATAGAACAAGTACCACACACTGCTAGAAGTTGAAATATTTTTTCAGAGCTAGAAGCAGAAAAAAATTATATTGAATTTGCAACCTGATGGAGGTTAGTATAGATGGACTAATAGACCAAGTCCCACACACTGCTAGAAGCCTAAATATTTTTTCAGAGTTACATGCAGATAAAAATTATTTTTAATTTGCAACCTGGTGGTGGATAGTATAGATGGACTAATAGACCAAGTCCAACTCACTGCTAGAAGCCTAAATATTATTTCAGAGCTAAATGCAGAAAAAAATTATATTAAATTTGCAACCTGATGGAGGTTAGTATAGATGGACTAAAAGACCAAGTCCCACACACTGCTAGAAGCCTAAATATTTTTTCAGAGCTAGATGCAGAAAAAAATTATATTGAATTTGCAACCTGATGGAGGTCAGTATAGATGGACTAATAGAACAAGTCCCACACACTGCTAGAAGCCTATATATTTTTTCAGAGCTAGATGCAGAAAATAATTACATTGAATTTGCAACCTGGTGGAGGTTAGTATAGATGGACTAATAGAATGATGCTATGCCCAAAAGGTTTTACTTCACTAGGTGCAGTAATAAAATTTGTATTCTATACACAGGTGGTGTAGCTTGCAACACAGTTAGGCTACTCCTCTGACTAACACACTCTGCAATAGGCCAAAAAGGATTTGCTTTGCTAGATTTAGCCAAATGCTGTGAAAAAAAGTCCTGCCGGGCAAAAAGTGATAGGAACTGATGTAACCTAGCCCTGAAAAGGACTGCAATTACAATTAGTCTTTTCTCCCACAACCTATCTATTTAAAAGCACAGACCTGCCTGATAAAAGTCGTAGGAAATGCTGTAACCTAGTCCTTAAAAGGACTGCAATCACAACTCTTCCCTACTCCCAAGCTATCTGTAGATTTGTGCGAAAATTGGCTTGAAATTAACAAAGTATAGTGCACACAGCAACAGCGGTGCCGTCTAACACGCAGCTGCAGCAGTGAGAAATTGGTGGCGACGGGGAAAATGGCTGGATCTTATAGGGCAAGGACATGTGACATACACTGCCAATGACACATGCCCTTGCTTGTGTGAAAAAAAGCAGTTCGCTCCGTGTGTGCACTGCTGATAGGCTGACAGACTGCACCTCCCCACTGTAAATGCGGGAAAGAGAAAAAAAAATGGAGATCTTCATTATTCCTGCAGAGATCCATCCCCTGCCCCTCGCCCCGCCCCACTGTACACTCAAACTGCGCATTAACATTAATTTTCAGCATTACTGAGAAAAAATCCAGTTATGATTTTGGTGCACAAACAGTTATCGAACATAACCTCAAACAGCCGAATTTTTTTCAAATCGTTTGTGTTCGCCGATCGGCTTGAACACCGCCTAAAAACAGCTCGAATTTGAGATTGGCAAACAGTTCGAGTCGAACACCGCTCATCTCTAGTGCAGAAAGCATCATGAAGACCAAGGAACACACCAGAATGGTCTGAGATACTGTTGTGGTGAAGTTTAATGCCAGATTTGGATACAAAAAGATTTCCCAAGTTTTAAATATCTCAATGAGCACTGTGCAAGCGATCATATTGAAATGGAAGGAGTATGAGCCACTGCAAATCTACCAAGACCCGGCAGTCCCTCTAAACTTTCATCTCGAACAAGGAGAAGACTGATCAGAGATGCAGCCAAAAGGCCCATGATCACTCTGGATGAACTGCAGAGATCTACAGCTAAGGTGGGAGAGTCTGTTCATAGGACAACAATCATTTGTACACTGCACCAATCTGGCATTTATGGAAGTGTGGCAAAAAGAAAGCCATTTCTCAAAGATATCCACAAAAAATCTCGTTTGAAGTTTGCCACAAGGCACCTGGGAGACACACCAAACATGTGGAATAAGGTGCTCTGGTCAGATGAAACCAAAATTGAAATTTTTGGCCACAATGCAAAACAATATGTTTGGCGTAAAAGCAACACAACTCATCACCCTCAAAACACCATCCCCACTGTCAAACATGGTGATGACAGCATCATGATTTGGGCCTGCTTTTCTTCAGCAGGGACAGGGAAGATGGTTAAAATTGATGGGAAGATGGACAGAGCCAAATACAGGACCATTCTGGAAGAAAACCTGTTGGAGTCTGCAAAAGACCAGAGACTGGGACGGAGATTTATCTTCCAACAAAATAATGATCCCAAACATAAAGTAAAATCTACAATGGAATGGTTCAAAAATAAACGTATCCTGGTGTTAGAATGGCCAAGTCAAAGTCCACACCTGAATCCAATCGAGAATCTGTGTAAGGAGCTGAAAACTGCTGTTCACAAACGCCCTCCATCCAACCTCACTGAGCTTGAGCTGTTTTGCAAGAAAGAATGGGCAAGAATTTCAGCCTCTCGATGTGCAAAACTGATAGAGGCATACCCTAAGCGACTTGCAGCTGTAATAGCAGCAAAAGATGGCGCTACAAATTATTAACTCAAGGGGGCCGAATAATATTGCACGCCCCACTTTTCAGTCTTTAATTTGTTAAAAAAAGTTTAAAATATCCAATAAATTTCATTCCACTTCATGATTGTGTCCCACTTGTTGATTATTCCCCAAAAAATTAGAATTTTATATCTTTATGTTTGAAGCCAGAAATGTGGCAAAAGGTAGAAAAGTTCAAGGGGGGGCAAATACTTTCGCAATGCACTGTATGTGTCAGGTGACGCTGTATAGTATGCAGAGGAAGAAAAATGATAGCAAGAGAATAACAGCATCTGGAAAGAAATACAGGGTGGGCCATTTATATTGATAAACCTAAATAAAATGGGAATGGTTGGTGATATCAACTTCCTGTTTGTGGCACATTAGTTTATGGGAGGGGGAAAACGTTTCCAGATGGGTGGTGACTATGGCGGCCATTTTGAAGTTGGCCATTTTAAACAACGGATACAGGAAGCCTGTGCTAGCATTTCTTCTGCGGTGTTGCTATCAGTGTGTCAAGAGTGGGAGATAAGAGGGTTGCATTGACAATCCAACACAATAGGCAGCACTTTGAACACATTTTATAAGTGGTCATAAACTTGTAAAAAGCTCATGAAAGAATTAAGTTAAGTTAAAACCAAGCACACCATTGTTTTTCTTATGAAATTCTCAATATGTTTGCTATGTCACATGACCCTCTTCCCATTGAAAAAAATAAAGTTGGATCCAAAATGGCTGACTTCAAAATGGCCGCCATAGTCACCACCCATCTGGAAAAGTTTTCCCCCTCCCATATATTAATGTGCCGCAAACAAGAAGTTGATCTCACCCACCATTCCCAATTAATTTAGGTGCATCCATATAAATGGCCCACCCAGGACCAAATAGGGTAACTCTTCAAAACGACTACAAATAAATCGAGCATGAGAAAAGTGGCTCCCAGGACTAAAGAAGTGTAGACAACAAGAAAGTAAAAAACATATATTTTAATAATTAATAAATAATAAAATAAGATTAATATTCAGAAAGGTGACTGGGGATGCAGCAAAATGACAAATATATGTGTTAACAAACAATTGTGACTATAGGTGATCTAAAACAGAAAAAAATATGGTATCAGAATATAGTAAGCTCAATCAGTTATCATAGATATTTATATGTTTGTCAGGCACCTTATTCTATTATTCCCTCAGCAATTTTTATTTCCCCACTATATTTTATTTACAATATGAATCAGCCTTTATTCAAGTATGTTATTTCATATTTGGATTTTATTATATAGTTACAGGCTCTATAGAGATAATTATTTTTACTCATTCCTGGTTCAGCTTTACGCACAACGAGTGCGCATACGTTACTGCCTGGCCATCCTGACTTACGCTCAGGCGGCATTGGGAGCATGACATATTGATCATCGCCCCAAGGGGTGGGATATTATGGCATGGGATCCACCTCTCGTGGAACAGAAGTAATTTTGTCCATGCCAAGGCCGCAGGCACCACAATCACCTAAAGCGGTTGACATCATTTCAAGCTGTTCTACCATCAGTACTTTGCCACTTATAATCTCAAAATGCTACTCAATTCTGAAACACCCCCTGAAGAAGCAATACAAATTGGGGTGGAGGGATGCAGTGCATCTCAGTCAATAGTCATTATCTGTTATCCCCTTAACAACAGTCGTAACTCATTATCACACGGTCAGTTAAGGGTACTCAAGGGTACCGTGAAAATGCGTTGCTGAGGAATAAGGCTGTAGCGCCCCCCAGAGTCAGAAATTCTCTGGGGTCTCAGCTACCAGAGGTAGCTGAGACCCTGGAGAATATGATCAGGGCTGGTTTTTATGATCCCCTGTCATGTGATCACCGTTATTCCCCAAAGAACGGCGATCACAAAAAAAATGTGCCCGTGGTTTACAATCATTTCTCTCTCCTCTGACATGATATCCATCCATGATCTGCTATACATGAGTAATTCCCATATGATTTTGTTGGGTGTCTAACAACCGTGAAACATGCGGGACGGGGACTTGAGACTGTCACTCAAGCATTCGCGATACTTGGTGCAAAGCCGGGTATCTGATGCAAACTCAAGTAGAGAGCACTTGCGCTCAAGACTAATGACAACTTATTCAATATGATGACCTAATGTTATAAAATTCTGTGTCGTACCTCTGGGTTCAAAATGTTCACTATACCTCTTGATAAAATCCTTGAGGGGTGTAGTTTACAAAATGAGGTCACTTGAGGGGGATTTCCACTGGTTAGGCGCATCAGGGGCTCCCCAAACACGACATGGCGTCCAGTAATTATTCAAGCAAATTTTACATTCAAAAAGTTTAATGGCGTTCCTTTTCTTCCGAGCCCTGCAGTGCACCCAAACAGTGGTTTTCACCCACATATGGGGTATCGTCTAACTCAGGAGAAATTGCACAACAAATTTTATGATGCAATTTCTCCTTTTACCCTTATGAAAATGCAAAATTGGCGGTTGAAAAACATTTTTGTGGGAAAAATGTGAAATTTTATTTTTACGGCTCGACCGCGACCAATCAGCAAAGCGGGGTTTAAATTTGGCGCCAATATCGCTGATTGGTCACGGCTGGTGGTCGCGACCAATCAGCAGAGCAGTGTTTAAATTTGGCGGCAATATCGCTGATTGGTCTCGGCTGGCGGTCGCAACCAATCAGCAGAGCGGTGTTTAAATTTGGCGGCAATAATGCTGATTGGTCGTGGCCGGCGAACGCGACCAATCAGGAGAGCGTTGTTTAAATTTGGCGTCAATAATGCTGATTGGTCGTGGCCAGCAACCGCAACCAATCAGCAAAGCGGTAGTTAAATTTGGAGCCAATAATGCTGATTGGTCGCGGCCGGCGACCGCGACCAATCAGCAAAGCAGTGTTTACATTTGGCGCCAATCTCGCTGATTGGTCGCAGCTGGCGGCCGCGACCAATCAGCAGAGCGGTGTTTAAATTTGACGCCAATCTCGCTGATTGTTTGCGGTCGGCTGGCGGCCTCGACCAATCAGCAGAGCGGTGTTTAAATTTGGTGCCAATCTCGCTGATTGGTCGTGGCTGGCGGCCGCGACCAATTAGCAGAGCGGTGTTTAAATTTGGCGCGAATCTGGCTGATTGGTCGCGGTCGGCCAGCGGCCGCGACCAATCAGCAGTGTGTTGTTTAAATTTGGTGCCAATCTGGCTGATTTATCGCGGTCGGCTGGCGGCCACGACCAATCAGCAGAGCGTTGTTTAAATTTGGCGCCAATCTTGCTGATGGGTCGCGGCTGGTGGCCGCGACCTATCAGCAGCGCATTGTTTAAACTTGGCGCCAATCTCGCTGATTGGTCGCGGTCGGCTGGCGGCCGCGACCAATCAGCAGAGCGTTGTTTAAATTTGGCGTCAATATCGCTGATTGGTCGCGGTCGGCTGGCGGCCGCAACCAATCAGCAAAGCGGTGTTTAAATTTGGCGCCAATCTAGCTGACTGGTCGCGGCTGGCGGCCGCGACCAATTAGCAGAGTGGTGTTTAAATTTGGCACCAATCTGGCTGATTGGTCGTGGTCGGCCAGCGGCCGTGACCAATCAGCGGGGTGTTGTTTAAATTTGGTGCCAATCTGGCTGATTGGTCGCGGTGGGCTTGCGGCCGCGACCAATCAGCAGAGTGTTGTTTAAATTTGGCGCCAATCTTGCAGATTGGTCGCGGCTGGCGGCCTCGACCAATCAGCAAAGCGGTGTTTAAATTTGGCGCCAATCTCGCTGATTGTTCGTGGCTGGCTGCCGCGACCAATTAGCTGAGTGGTGTTTAAATTTGCACCAATCTGGCTGATCGGTCGTGGTCGGCCAGCGGCCGTGACCAATCAGCGGGGTGTTGTTTAAATTTGGTGCCAATCTGGCTGATTGGTCGCGGTGGGCTGGCGGCCGCGACCAATCAGCAGAGCATTGTTTAAATTTGGCACCAATCTTGCTGATTGGTTGCGGCTGGCGGCCGCGACCAATCAGCAGAGCGTTGTTTAAATTTGGCGCCAATCTCGCTGATGGTTCGTGGCTGGCGGCCGAGACCTATCAGCAGAACGTTGTTTAAATTTGGCACCAATCTCGCAGATTGGTCGCGGCTGGCGGCCTCGACCAATCAGCAGAGCGGTGTTTAAATTTGGCGCCAATCTCGCTGATTGGTCGCGGCCGCTGTTTAAATTTGGCGCTAAAATCGCTGATTGGTCACGGGCAGTGGCCGCGACCAATCAGCACAGCGGTGTTTAAATTTTGCGCTAAGATCACTGATTGGTGAGGACCGGGGAGCTGAATCTTATTGGTGAGGACTGGGGAACGTCGCTGCCTGTGCGGCTACTTCCGCTGCGAGTAGCCGGGAAATGAGCGGCTGCTCGCAGCAGAAGTATCCTGACCGGCAGTGCCGCTCCCCTTTCCTCCCTTGACAGCCTAGCCGCATGGAGGGCAGAGGCGCCGCCACGGGTCGGGATACTTCTGCTGCTAGCGGCTGAAAGATGAGCGCCTCTTGCCGCCTGCATCGCCGCTGACCTCCGTCCGGTAGATGAACCGCTAACAGCAGCCATCTTTTTCTCAAATCCCGCGTCGCTGATTGGCCGCGGCCGGACCAATGTGCGATGCGGGATTTCCTGGACAGACAGACAGACAGAAAGACAGACAGACGGGATAAGATGATTATATATATAGATATATTTAATATGTGATTGTTGCGACTGTAGTGCTACCATGTGGTTTCCCACTTTTTAAGAATTATGTGCTATGTATATTATCTTTTGTGTAAGAAAGAAAGTTTCTATTTTTAATATTATTCAAATCTTTCAGTTCTTTTGTGTACAGTTTTCGCATATGATTGTGAATCTTCTGGTTGTAAAGATTTTGAAAATAGATGTTATGGCTGAATCCTGAAAATATAACAACTCCATTTTTATAAACCATATTTCCCCATTTAAGATAAAGGAGGCTTAAAAAGGTTCTACTTCAAATATATGCTACCTTATGATGTGATTTAAAAAGTATATCTTACCTCTGTTTTCTCTAAAATATGTGTTAATGGGACGGTTGCAAACAACTTTATTTATAATGGAAAGCAACCGAACCCGGGGTCCGCGATGCAGCCTGGTGGACTGCGGCCGAACACCTTCCGAGTGAGAAGGTAAAACAACCAACTTAAATGACAATCCCTTCCGTGTTACAGCACACCAGGACGGGAATAGGGATTCACACTATCTCCGTTAACAGCACGAGAGATGTGCGATAAATAATATATCTGTAGTCCTGTTGCAGCACAGGGACTACAGAGCAGGCGCTAGGATGCGTGTGTGACTCACGGAGGCGAATACGTGCTCCCAGCCGGCGTGCTACCAGACTGAGGAGTATCTCACCACGTGGCTTACAGGTGGTACCAGGAATAGGGTGTCTGCAGACTGCTCGGGGTGTAAGGCGACCCCTTTGTCAGAGCCAGGCTGTCAGATGAAGCTACCTGCCTATTTCATCTAAGCCTGCCTATTTCCACTAAACTTGCCTGCCAGAAACTAACGCACACATGGAGCCCAAGAGACCAAGTGTCCACACAACACCATCACAGCTTAATGAACAGAGCGCGCCGCCATGTTTGTGTGCGGGCTTTTTAAAGATTAAGTCCGGCCCACCGTCGCACTATTGATGACGTCACCTGCGACCAATAAGGCGGTGCCAGGTCACCGGATCAGCTGACTCCCAAACAACCAATCACGGTCCGCCATGTCACGGGCATGCTCAGTACAGAGAATCCTGGAGTTGGGCTTTAACAGCCCTGTCTCCCTCCGCAACCTATCCTTCATGTTGCTAGGAACGAAGCCCCAAAAGACAACCAGTACATCTCGTGCACCAGCTAGGCATTAGGACTGATGATGATGCTGAGCAGCATCACCCCTGGCTGGACCAGAATGGGAGACCACAGAGTTCATAGATGGTTCTGAACCCATTTCAAATCCAGCAAACACCCAATGCCTAACAATATGTTAGTCTCGTGACAGGAGATCAGTTGTCTTATACTTGTAGAATAAAAAAGTGTTTCATAACTACTGCAATGGAAAATAAATTTCTATTCAATATAATTACAATATTGGCAAATTTCTTGCATTTTTATAACGTTAAAATTGAATTTCGGCTTGGAAGGAATGTAAAGGCTGCGATGATCAATGGCTGCTGATTTGCTACATCCATCAAGTTATGTAGCATTTTTTATAGCAGGTAGCCAGTATGAAAGAAAGATTTTTATCAAGGAGGTAAGTAATGTGTTTTTACGTTCCTCACACAGGAATCAATAAAGAAGGAGAAAACCCCTTTAAATGTAAGGATGCAAGATCTTGTATATATACACTAGCTATTGAACTCATTCTACGCCCGGTTGGTGAGCATTTTTAATGGTTTATGGTCTCCCATGCTGGTATGTGCTGCCTCCTCCTGGTATTTGTGCTGCCCCCATCCTGTCCCCACCATCCTATGATGATATGCATGGCACCTGTCATCCCTATCCTGGTATGCATGGCACCCGTCATCCCTGTCTTGGTATGCATGGCACCCCTCATCCCAATCTTGGTATGCATGGCACCCCTCACCCCCAATCCTGGAATGCATTGCACCCCTCACCCCCAATCCTGGAATGCATGGCACCCCTCACCCTCAATCCTGGTATCCATGGCACCCCTCATCCTTCATCCTGGCATGCATGGCTCCCTCATACCCAATCCTGGTATGCATGGGCCCCTCACCCCCATCCTAGTATGCATGGCACTCCTCATCCCTATCCTGGTATGCATAGTACCCCTCATCCCTAATCCTGGTATGCATGGCACCCCATATCCCCAATCCTGGTATGCATAGCACCCCTCATCCCCAATCCTGGTATGCATGGCACCCCTTATCCCTAATCCTGGTATGCATTGCCCCCTCATTCCAAATCTGGAATACATGGCACCCCTCATCCCCAATCCTCGTATGCATGGCACCCCTTATTCCAAATCTGGTATACATTGCACCGCTCATCCCAATCCTGGTATGTATGGCACCCCTCATCCCCCAATCCTGGTATGTATGGTACCCAATAACTCATCCTGGTATGCATGGCACCACTCATACGCCAATCCTGGTATGCATGGCATCCCATCCCTCATCCTGGTATGTATGGTACCCCTCATCCCTATCCTGGTATGCATGGTACCCCTCATCCTGGTATGCATGGCACCCCATCCCTCATCCTGGCATGCATGGTACTCCTCATCCCTATTCTGGTATGTATGGCACCCCTCATCCCCCAATCCTGACATGTATGGCTTCCCCATCCCTACACCTGATATTCATGGTACCCCTCATTCCTATCCTGGTATGCATGGTACCCCTCATCTTTATTCTGGTATGTATGGTACCCCTCATCCTGATATGCATGGCACCCCATCCCTCATCCTGGTATGCGTAGCACCCCTCATCTCGAATCCTGGTATGCAAGGCACCCCTCATCTCCAATCCTGGTATGCATGGCACCCCTCATCCCCAATCCTGGTATGCATGGCACCCCTCATCCCCAATCCTGGTATACATGGCACCCCTCATCCCTAATATGGTATGCATGGTACCCCTCATCCTAGTATGCATGGTAACCCGCATTCCTATCCTGGCATGTATGGTACCCCCCACCACTATTCTGGCATGCATGGCACCCCTCACCCCCCGATACTGGTATGCATGGTCCCCTCACCCCACAATTCTGGTATGTGTGGTACCCCTCATCCTGGTATGCATGGCACCCCATTCCTCATCCTGGTATGTATGGTTCCCTCACCCCATAATCCTGGTATGCATGGTCCCCTCACCCCCTAATTCGGGTATATGTGGTACCCCTCATCCTGGTATGCATGGCACCCCATTCCTCATCCTGGTATGCATGGTCCCCTCACCCCACAATCCTGGTATGCATGGTACCCCTCATTCCCCAATCCTGGTATGTATGGCACCCTCACCCCCCAATCCTGGTATGTATGGCACCACTCATCGCTTTCACGCTGCACACATACAATAAAATAAACACTTATACTCACCTTTCTTCCCTGTGCTCCAGTGCTGCTGTGTCCTGTTCTGCCAGAGGCCGGGGGAGGAGTGCAGTGCCGGAGTACGCGGGTGCCCATATCGCACTGTCCCGCACCATTTTGCTGAAGACACACTGCAAATGTGTCTTTAGTATTACGGCGCCAGATAGCGCTTTGCGCATGCGCCGATTCCAACGCCTCACTCCTGCCCTGGTCTCAGGCGAAGAGAGTCGCCACGGCAAGGCTCATCCGGGTCAGGTAAGTATGGCACAGGAGATCCTCTTATGCATTTAGTGTCTACACATACCGTGATCTCCGGCGCCATACACACTCCTCTTACCTGTAACAGCTCAATGCGTGCTTCTGTCCGGAGCCAGACAGCGCAGGTGTGTGGCGCTTGCGCAGTCTATAAAGGCTTCAGACAGAGACGCACATCTCCAGTTATATTTTAGATCTGTACAATATATAGAAAAATATATGTAATGTGATAGCTGCAAGTAACTATGAGAAAGCCCTCGGCTGTATCTTGGGACATTTATATTGTATATGGTGCATCCAGGGGAAATTACCCATAGTGGCTTGCAGCTATCACGTCATATGGTATAGTACAGTCATTTAGGATGGACTATCATAGCCTGTATTATAGCCTATAGAAAAGCAGAAGCATGAAACCCAGCAGTCATTTTGCGGTGATTCTAGATAGTGAGAGGACATCATAGCTGACAGCTTAGCCATAGAGATCAAGAGAAAAAGGCATAAAACATGAATAAACTGAACAGATAATTTGTGACAGCAAAAAAGGGAAGAATGGTTAACATGTTTATATATGTTGAGGTCACTTTTGTCATTATTAAGGCTGTGTTACATTAAAGATCTGGAAAGTGGTTGGATTCAGTCTTAGGATAACAAATAGTGTTATACACATCTTTTCAAGGCAAATTGCAGCCCTTTCAATTCACTAAAAATCTTTTATTTTATTTCCCATACTTGTCAAATTTGAATTTCAAAAAATGTGCTCAACACTAATGGGTACATATGTGTCATCACATAAGGATTTTTGCAAAGAAATTGCGTCTTGGAAATGTAATCATTGGTTCAAAGCCCTATAAAATTATAGCTGATTAATTTCTGTGCCTAAATACACTTTTTCAAGTACAGAATGGCGTTACCAGATGGATTTAGTCACAAAGGGAAGGTGGGGTAGGAGCTAACCATCATTTAGAAATCAATTCTCCATAGTTTCTCAGGACAAGACATGTCCACTTAAAGTGATACAAATGTCTAGGAGAGTTAATGGATTTTGGAAAATGTTTGGGAAATCCTTTTGTATTCAATTGCTAAAAACTAGTGTTGAGCCAACCCCATAGTGTTCGGGTTCGGTTTGGTTCGTCGAACACTGGGATGTTCGTGGAACTGTTCGTCGAACACCTAAGAACACTGTCGAACACCGTCGAACACTGTTAAAACCAATGGCAGGCAAATAAAAACACATAGAAAGCACCTTCAAAGGTGTCCAAAAGCTGACAAACTACTCAGAAGACACTCTCTTTTAAAAAGCCGGCCGGCAATTCAGCATCGGTACCCGACAATTTAGAACAGAAAGAATAGAGCATCACACATAGATTAGATAGATAGAAACATGTCAGTCACATATATAATAAGTAAAGTGATTGTGTTGATTACTGTACTTGTCATTTAGTGTTAAAATAAAGGATTTATTAAAATAAAATTGCCGTGGGATTCCCCGTAATTTTAGTCTCTAGCGGAGGTTAAGCAGACGGCTGGGGCAGATGTTTGAAGCCTGGGAAGGGGGTAATACCCACGGAGCTTACCAGGCTACTAATATCAGCCCCCAGCTGAATACCTAGCCTTTACTAGCTATTAAAATGGGGGATCCCCCAAAAAAATGACGTGCGTTCCCCCCTATTTTAATAGCTAGCAAAGGCTAGGCAGACAGCTGGGGGCTGATATTAATAGTCCAGGAAGGGTGCCATGAATATTGGCCCCCTCCCAGGCTAGAAACACCAGCCGTCAGCAGCCCCAGAAATGGCGCATCCATAGAATGAGCCAATTCTGGAACTTAGCCTCGCTCTTCCCACTGCCCTGTAGCGGTGGCAGTGGGGTAATAGGGCTGAGGTTGGTGTCAGCTTATAATGCCAGCTGACATCAAGCCCAGGTTAGTAATGGAGAGGCGTCTATAAGACACCCCCTTTACTAACCCCATAGTCAAAGTTAAAAAAACACACAACACCCAGAATGAAGTCCTTTAATTGAAATAAACACACAATTCTTTATTGTTCTAAATTAAACCATACTTACCATCACGCCCATTTCAGCTGAAGCCAACGATCTCGTGCAATAAAAATAAAATAATAAACCAATATCATCTTTACCTTTCCATGGTTCCCAGGACTGCTCCAGCTCTGCTACATTGACATGACAGGCTGGATCACAGCTGAGAGCTGCCATCCAGCTTGCCATGCCGCAGACACTGAGAAGCACAGGCATGCGTGCGCTCCTCTGTGTCTTGCTGTGACCGCATCCAGATGAGCCGAGTTCATTTCCAATAAACTCCGCTCACCTCATGCACGTCACTGACAGCGTGGGAGAATTCTCCTGCGCATGCAGTGAGCGTGAGAGAATTCTCCTGCGCTCACGGCAAGCGCGAGCGCAGGAGAATTTTCCCACGCTGTCAGTGACGAGCATGAGGTGAGCTGAGTTCAAACAACTGCCCCAGCCATCTGCTTAACCTCCTCTAGAGACTAAAATTATGGGGAACCCCACGCCAATCTATTTTTTAATAAAACCTTTATTTTAACACTCTCACTGTACTTATTATATATGTGACTTAAATCTTTCTATCTATCTAATCTATGTGTGATGCTCTATTCTTTCTGTTCTAAATTGTCGGGTACCGATGCTGAATTGCCGGCCGACTTTTTTAAAGAGACGATGCATGAAAACACTATTATTTTTTTTTACTAAATCCTTTAACACTAAATGACAAGAACAGTAACCAACACTGTCACTGTACTTCTTATATATGTGACTGACATGTTTCTATCAATCTAATCTATGTGTGATGCTCTATTCTTTCTGTTCTAAATTTTCGGGTACAGGTGTATGCCACTGCTGAATTGCCGGCTTTTCATGTTTCAGTGTGAGCACTGTTCCCATCGATTTGGGCAACCACTGTAATGCCACAACCACCATGGCTGTGACATTACAGTGAGTGGCAGACAATCCCTGCTTGATGTGAAAAAATCCAGTTACGCTTTTGCTGCACGAACAGTTATCGTACATAACCACTAACAGCCGAATTTTTTGCAAATTGTTCGCGTTCGTCGAACGACTCGAACACCGTCCAAAACAGCTCGAATTTGAGATTGGCGAACAGTTCTAGTCGAACACCGCTCATTTCCAATAAATACATTAAATATACAGGTAATCTTGGTTAATATAGAAATTTGGCTAATTGAAAATAAGCCACCAATGTAGCCTAAAAAAAAAATATTCACATCTTAGGCTGGTCAAGACAAGGTTCTTTTATATGGCATTTATTGTATTTAACTATACAGTAATTATTCAATTAACATTAGGATAACAAAGTTAAAGCAATTCCAAATTTACATCTATGGGTGTTTAGATGACCAAGGGTAAAAAGTTGTACAATAAGGAAACTGGGTAGAATGTTTGACCCTGATCATATAATACTACTATTTTGAATCAATCTAAAGTCTAGTGAAGAATTTACGTGAGTTGAGGTTTTTTTAGGAAAGTTGAGCTTCTAGAAAAAGAATAATTGTAAGTTTTCCATTGATTTCCTGCAGAAAATTACTTTAAACTCTACACAACCTCCTTTTAAAGTATAAATACTACAATAAATTACTTACATAATCTTTGTACTGAGGGTTCCCATCATGTATGTCCTGTTGTAATTTCTCCTTTTGCATTTTTAAACACTTTCACCTATGATCTTGATATTTCTCAGTTAGAAGCCAGTCATTTTGTATAAGTAAAATCTTGCAAAAAGGTCTAGTTATGCCATTTTGTCACAAAGCACAAGCTTATAATAGTGACATCTTAAAACATCTTCAAATCAGAAATAGCCTGTTAAGTTTAAATTAAGCTCATTTGCCATGAACTGCATTTTTGATTTTTCTAATTCTCTGAAAATATATCCTCTCAAATTATTTTTATAGTTTACTGGTCTTAAATAATCACTATTGCTTCAACAAAGTTTACATAAATCAATAGTAAAAAATGAACAAAAAAATCCACTCAGCTACTTTTTCTCCTTCTCCCATCTCTTGAACTCATTATTCACTTTGAAATCAGCTGAAGTCCATCTTGGTCAATAAATACAGATTGTTAGCAAATCAAAATTCCTGATTACCACTCCTATTAAACACTATATAAGGAGGAGGGATGGGTGCAGGGAGGGACATGGGAGAAGCAGGTAGGAACATGGGAGGAGCAGGGAGAGTCACTGGTATGGTCACATATATACAGTAGATCATGCTGTATCTTCTAGCAAGTTATTTTATCTCATTTCAATTTTGGATTCACAGATACACTGCTCAGTTCTGCTTAATAATGTCCTCCATGGTGCTGCTGCTTCTGAGCATGTGCTACATAAAGAAAGAACAAGAATCACTATCTTTGTGTCCTGAGTATGGGAAACTTCACACCAGCTAGTCTTCACCCACTGGTTAAAAGACAACTGAACATTAGAGCTAGAGTGTGCAGAGAGGAAAAAGCTGGATACAAATTATATAATAAAATTATAAAATGTGTTTTTCCTCATGTACACATATGGCAAATTATACAGAAAATTTACTTGAAATAATGCTTTAACATTGTCACAACTTTGCTAGTATAAAAAAAACTGTTATTCTAATCTAAAAACTCTCCAAAAATATTGGTCATTGTTAAATAGAACAAAATGCTACCTTAGTTGGTTCTTGACACCTGACATAATAATTAAAACAAACAAATCACACCTTTAATTCTGCTGTAGTTGCCATAGTTTCAATATAACTATTATATTATACAATGGAACTGCAAAATAATTTGTAGTTTCTAGACTTTATATAATGTAATTCATTAGCAGAGGTCTTCTCTTCACTATTCATTATCACTTTCTATGGCAGTAGGGACATGTAGGCAGAGGGGACATTTTAGGGGCTAGGTGAATATCAAATATAATAGTTTTTTTTTAACCTCTTCTCAACCCATTCCTTTATTATGCTTTTGTGATGGTAGATTTCAGAGCATAATAAATGGCATTTTTAACGGCAGACAGGGCTTATTTGATTTGTATCGAATAAATTTGATGCAAATCTATTTTCCTGGCCAAATTTAAGCAAATCTTCCAAATTTGAATTTTGGTAGGTTTGTTTATCTCTAATTATCACTTGTTATGTAGCTTTGCTCAAATGTATACTATTTTGCCCTGAATTTTAAAGAGGTTGTCTAGGATTAGAAAAAAAAATTGCTGCTTTTTTAAATATTGTATTACATACAATACTTACTTATATGCTATTTAATTTCCTGTAGTATTTATGAACCTATAAAAAATCTAGCTTTTAAAAAATTGATTGAACAGAGTCTTATTAGGCTAAATAAAATTCTAAGAATGATTATTTTAATTCTTAATACAGTTATATGAAAAATTTTGGGCACCCCTATTAATCTTAAGCTTAATGTTTTATAAAAATTGGTGTTTTAGAAACAGCTATTTCAGTTTGATATATGTAATAACTGTTGGACACAGTAATGTTTCTGCCTTGAAATGAGGTTTATTGAACTAACAGAAAATGTGCAATCTGCATTCAAACAAAATTTGACAGGTGCATAAGTATGGGCACCTCACCGGAAAAGTGACATTAATATTTAGTAGATCCTCCTTTGGCAAAAATAACAGCCTCTTGTCGCTTCCTGTAGCTTTTAATGATTTCCTGGATCCTGGATGAAGGTATTTTTGAACATTCCTCTTTACAAAACAATTCCAGTTCAGTTAAGTTTGATGGTCGCCGAGCATGGACAGCCCTCTTCAAATGATCCCACAGATGTTCAATAATATTCAGGTCTGGAGACTGAGATGGCCATTCCAGAACATTGTAATTGTTCCTCGGCATGAATGCCTGAGTAGATTTGGAGCGGTGTTTTGGATCATTGTCTAGCTGAAAGATCCATCCCCTGCGTAACTTCAACTTTGTCACTGATTCTTGAACATTATTGTCAAGAATCTGCTGATACTGAGTGGAATCCATGCGTCCCTCAACTTTGACAAGTTTCCCGGTGCCGGCATTGGCCACACAGCCCCAAATCATGATGGAACCTCCACCAAATTTTACTGTGGGTAGCAAGTGTTTTTCTTGGAATGCTGTGTTCTTTTGCCACCATGCATAACGCCTTTTTGTATGACCAAACAACTCAATCTTGGTTTCATTGGTCTACAGGACCTCCTTCCAAAAATAAATTGGCTTCTCCAAATGTGCTTTTGCATACCTCAGCCGACTCTGTTTGTGGCATGCTTGCAGAAACGGCTTCTTTCGCATCACTCTCCCATACAGCTTCTCCTTGTGCAAAGTGCGTTGTATAGTTGACCGATGCACAGTGACACCATCTGCAGTAAGTTGATGCTGCAGCTCTCTGGAGGTGGTCTGAGGATTGTCCTTGTCTGATCTCACCATTCTTCTTCCCTACTTTTCTGATGTTTTTCTTGGCCTGCCACTTCTGGCCTTAACAAGAACCGTCCCTATGTTCTTCCATTTCCTTACTATGTTCCTCACAGTGGAAACTGACAGGTTTAATCTCTGAGACAGCTTTTTGTATCCTTCCCCTGAACAACTATGTTGAATAATCTTTGTTTTCAGATCATTTGACAGTTGTTTTGAGGAGCCCATGATGCAACTCTTCAGAGTAGATTCAAACAGGAGAACAACTTGCAAGTGGCCACTTTAAGTAGCTTTTCTCATGATTGCATACACCTGGCTATGAAGTTCAAAGCTCAATGAGGTTAAAAAACCAAAAAAAATGCTTTAGTAAGTCAGTAAAAAGTAGGTAGCAGTATTTAAAACAAGAAAATGATAAGGATGCCCATACTTATGCACCTGTCAAATTTTGTTTGAATGCAGATTGCACATTTTCTGTTTGTACAATAAACCTCATTTCCAGGCAGAAATATTACTGTGTCCAACAGTTATTAAATATATCAAACTGAAATAGCTGTTGCAAAAACACCAATTTTTATAAAACATTAAGCTTAAGATTAATAGGGGTGCCCAAACTTTTTCATATAACTGTACTTGTGAGTCAAAAGAAGACATTATCTAGCATAACTACCCAATGACATTTCAGAGTAAAACAATTTGGTTTCTGTAGGGCTATTGGAGGTTATCTGAAATTGAATCAATAGGTTGCCTTTATTTGTTCATGACACAACTGTTTAGTTTTGCTTCACTGTCTTAATCTATAGACTTTGTAAATTTGAGTCAGTTCTAAATTATTGGTCTGTGGTAACTCTTTGACAATATAATGTGCATGAATAGGAATCTCTTTGCAAATCAAGAGTGACACACAAATGAGTTTTCAAATTGATCTTTCAGAATTCTCACATCATTCTGAAATACTTTTAATACTTAAGGATTTCAACAAACATTCCTACGTCCCGTGAGAAATAAGGGATTGTGCCTTCATTTTATATTTTTTCCAAATGGCATATTATATTGAATTGCTAAGGATTCTGGATAGTTTCCAGATCCCATTAACTAAAGAGAGGTCATTAATCAGTGTTCGTAGTCCCTAATGTGAGTGGCACTTCAATGACAACTGTAAATTCCATGGGCACTCTGTATAAGCATTTGAAGATTGTCAGTCATATATCATAGGAAGCAAATTACAAATAAATGTCTGCTTGGAAAAGCAGAAAAATATTACATGCTCATATATAAACATGTCCTTACTTTCAACTTTAAAAGAAAATGAATGTTTTGATTAATTTTTAGACCTGATTTAAATGATACATTATGTTCTCAATAGGTGACAATCCTCAAATATATAGAAATGTAAAGCGCAAAAAAATAAAATCTGTTAAACAAAATTATTATTGTTTCTAAATGTAAAGATGATTCGATATCTTCTTTTTTTGAAGAAAACCACAAATTACTAATAAGCACATGATAGATGGATATACTTATGAACAACAATGTAATTGTTGGAGAAATTGAGTTAAATGCATAATAAGATATTACTGACAATTTTATTCTGGAAAAAAAGCTTCCAAAAATAAATACTAAATTTCCAAAATTAAGAAATGTTCCAGAAAATATTTAATGTCAAGTACTATAGGTTGGATTACTCTCAACGTAATCTAAAATTCCTTAAAGGGGTTTTACATTTTCAAAAAATCTATGACCGCAGTTTAAAAAAAAAACAGAGGGTGAATTATTC
Organism: Phyllobates terribilis; assembly: GCF_046119375.1. Lineage (NCBI taxonomy): Eukaryota > Metazoa > Chordata > Amphibia > Anura > Dendrobatidae > Phyllobates > Phyllobates terribilis. Next base: position 770,070,491 of record NW_027362762.1, on the reverse strand, counting down.
ATGCCCACCTGGTTGAGGGCTGAATCTCCGCAGATGACGGTATCTGTTGCTGTATACAGTGTTGATATCACAGCCACAGCACTTCAGACAATAATTGGGCTCAGAGACTCATGCCATCTACATTGGCAGAGCCTTTGAGTGCAGAGGTTGGCTGCATCAGTATTGACGTGACGTCAGTGTTGCAGACAACAACAGACACCAGGACAATTGTTGAGCCTGAGCACTGAACCCAGGGAGGGTGTTTATTATTTAAGAAACAAAATGCTGTTGGGGACAAAGCTTTTCAAAAAGTAGAAAACTCCTCTAGAATATTTCATATGCATTTTGACTAATTAAAAAGATCTAAAATAAGTACCCTATACACTTTTTCTCATAGGTCTTCTAAAAGTTTCTTAGGAAAATAATGTGGTCACCTGAGAACAACGGCCTGCCTGTTTTTGGCAAGTGATTCTATGCACCTTTTCTGGTCCCATCCAAATTTGTAAAGGCATGTGAACTTTTTTTACTTTTTACATTTTTTTTAAGTGAAAAAATATACATAATTCCGAAACTTAAACACAAGTGTTCATCTACTAATATGTGTACGTTTTTTAAATAATTTGTTGAGCCTTCTTAATTATCTTCAATTGCTTCAATTAGTCTAATATTAGATTTATACACACACCACTTGGATAGAGCAGCCAGTTGCATGCGCTTTCTTGTAGCAACTGATTCTACCTACATTTTCTGGTCCCATCTGATTTTGTTAACGCATACAGACTTTTTATTTGTTTAACTTTAATATAAAAGGTCTCTTTCATTTTTGAATACTTGTTTTAATTGTGTACTCTAGAAAACGTACACTCAATGCCCATACTATTCTTGTTACCATGTACTTGTTACCGGTCATGAAGGCAGATGTAGCAACTTCACAGCCTAGCATTTCAGGTTTCATTAACTTACTTTTCATATAGATTGAAAGCTGTTAATTAAAAAGGGACCTCTTTAGTTAGGGTTAAGCTTTTTTTTACAAAGATGGGATAATTCTAATCAAAAAATTGTTTATGTTTCCTAACAAAGTTTAGAAGCAAATTAAGCATTTTCCTTTTGTCCAAAATATATGCTAAACCCAAACATTGCACAGGATACGAATATGCACGGTCAATAAAATAAACAAATATCAAGGATAGGAATGTGGTTGCATTAGCAGCAGCTCTAACACCATCGGTAGTGCTGGCAGCAACTCTCCCCGCAGTAGTAGTATCAAATGCAAGTAACATTTGGCATCCTTTGCAAACTCTGGAAAGCGCATTAGCAAGGAGGAAGTAGAGGGCATAATGGAGTATATACCCTTTTGCTTACTTCAATTACAGCAGAATGATGTAGCTTCTGCCAGCAACACCATCAGCTAAAGTCAGCATTCTGCTTTGTACACTTTCTATGCTGCCATAATAGTAAAGGATATGCAGAGCAACATTTACAATCCATCTATGACACCTGTTTGTATTCTGCACCCTGGGGGCTAAGGATCATACTACTCAAGAAAAACTTCTTCCAGTTGATATTTGAAAGATGTGAATAGTCAACCCTTGTTCTCAGAAGACATGGTGCTGGAGGAGATGTACAACATGATTTTAATGCCAATATGTATTGCTGGCTCCGTGAGTCAAGATGGTAGGGACGCTGTCTGTGGTAGTAACACTCTGAGTTAGGCCAAATGCTTTGGTGGGAATCAGGTGAAAGTCAGAAGCACTGGTCATTTCACACACAAAGGCAACTATCAGCTGAATCATGGAGGACAATGAAGATGAAAATGATTCTGTGTGGGACAAATCCTAGTAACCAGACTGGGGTGACAATAAGTTGAGCTACTCAGAATAGGAATTTTCTGGCATTGATGATACACAGAGCAAACAACAAGCATTAAAAACATTCCATGGGGCCAAATCGGCTTTTCCTGTGGCCAGCTCTGGAACACGTAATGCCACACGTGCTATTGGTGAAAGTAACTCTACAATGGCTGTCACGGTGGTGGTGATTTGTAAGTGTCGATTTTTGCGTGTAGTAATTCTTTACACCATTGCCAGTTAACCAAGCTATAAGCCTGGTACATAATGGTACATATCGAATAGGAACTACAACACTACATCAACACATGAATCGGTATCGCCTGTTCGTGTGGGGAATACAAACTGACTAGCAAGAAGAACAAGGCTCTAAGTGTTCACTTTCCTCTCCTTATGATAATCTTTCTAGTAACTAGTCTGTATTCACAAGTAATACCTTGCCATTGTTATCAGCCCAATAATCATTGCCTTTAACTACTGCTTTCCGTACACTTCCACCTCTACTTTCATTGCATCATCAGTTCTTATTTTTTGCACCAAAGAAATATGCATTCAATTGTCCAATTAAATTTAGTGATGGGCGAGCACTAAAATGCTTGGATGCTCGTTGCTCGGGTTGAGCACATTGGAATACTCGGGTGCTTGACCCAAGCAACGAGCCCAATGTAAGTCTATGGGAAACTCAAGCATTTTTCAGGCGGCTCCCCCCGGCAGTCTGCAGAGGGCCTAAAAATTGCTGAAATGACATGGGAGCATCATGGGGAAGACCCCTGGAAGCATTTCTGACTCCCAAGTCACTGCTGTGAGCAATGTTGTCAGAGGTTTTACGACACTATTATGCACTCAGAATAAAACATACCAAAATGCATTTTCCTGGTAAATATGTTAAGGAACATCTTTTCCAGGATAATGACTTGTATATATGGCAAAAAAAATAACCAAAACCAAAAATACTCCTCCACACCTTAAGCTATGTTCACACGTAATGTTCTTGATGCGTTTTTGCACTTTTGCATTGCTTTTAACCGTGACAAATGCATTCACAGGGAAATGTCATTTTAACATTTTACAACCTTATCTGGCAATGTGGTGTGTGAGACATGATCAGACACATGCTCTTTCATTTATGAAGGAGGGACTCGGAAAGTCACAAAGCCTATTTTTATAGGGCCATCAGGCGGCCTTTACTACTCTTAAAGGGCCAGCAGTCGGCCCTCACTATTCTCAGAGAGCCATCAGCCGGCTATGCCTGTTGTTCCCACTACTAAAGAGTGAGTCTCCTATACTGTTATTCTGTATGCAGTGAGTGGCAGGGCTGCCCAAAATTTGGACACACCCCAATACCCCTTTGAAAATTTTAATGTACTCCAATACCCCTTTGAAGAGACTTCGAGGAGGGCCTCCTGAAAACAGTGTTCCCATTATTAGGAAGTGGGTCGCCCATACCGTTTGCCTTTGCAGTGAATGCAGGGGCTGCCAAAAATTTGGACCTACTCCAATGCCCCTTGGAAGAGACGTAGAGGAGGGCCTCCTCAAAAAAAATGTTCCCTTTATTTGGAAGTGGGTCTCCCATTGTGTTGGCCTATGCAGTGAATGCAAGGCCTGCAAAAAAATCATGAGGCACTCCAATGCCCATTGGAAGATATTTAAAGGGCCTCATGAAAAAATGTTCCCATTATTAGGAAGGTGGTCTGCCATACCGTTTGCCTATGCAGTGAATGTAAGGGCTGCCAAAATTTGGACCTACTCCAATGCCCCTTGGAAGAGACGTAGAGGAGGGCCTCTTGAAAAAAAATGTTCCCATTATTAGGAAGTGGGTCTCCCACTGTGATTGCCTATGCAGTGAATGCAAGGGTTGCAAAAAATTTGGAGGCACTCCAATGCCCCTTTAAAGAGATGTGGAGGTCAGAGGGCCTCCTGAAAACAATGTTACCATTATTAGGAAGTGGGTCTCCCATTGTGTTTGCCTATGCAGTGAATGCAAGGGTTGCCAAAAAATTGGAGGGACTACAATGCCCCTTAGATGAGACGTGGAGGTCAGAGGACCTCCTGAAATTTTTTTTTCCCATTATTAGGAAGTAGGTCTCCCATAGTGTTGGGAGACCCACTGAATGCAAGGGCTACCAAAAATTGGGAGGCACTCCAATTCCCCTTGGAAGAGACATAGAGGGCCTCATGAAAAAATGTTCCCATTATTAGGAAGTGGGTCTCCCATAGTGTTGGCCTATGCAGTGAATGCAAGGGCTGCCAAAAATTGGGAGGCACTCCAATGCCCTTTGGAAAAGACATGAAGAAGGGCATCATAAAAAATGTTTCCATCAGAAAGGAGCGGGTCTCCTATACTTGGAATGCCCATGAATTAAGTGTATGGGCTGACAAACATTTACACCTGGGGGGGGGTAAACATGATCATACTGTATAATTATTTTTTTTTCACGGACATCATAAAAACCCTTTAAAAAAGTTATGTGGGTGTTGCATCACGGACCACGGTCACCCTGGTGATATAGTGGTGGAGGATGAGGATGAGGAGAAGGAGGAGGACAAGAGCAAATAGCCAAAATCAGGAATCGTATACCCATGTTTTTGTTGTGAAGAGGTGCATGGGAATACATCTCCCAAAAAAAACCACTGGATTTGAGTTTGTTACACTGCTATCATTCGGTGGTGTTGAGAAGTCAGGCCCAATCCAGCCCTTGTTCATTTTTAGAAGAGTCAGCCTGTCAGCATTTTAAGTTGACAGGCTGATTCCACCAGCGCCACTAAAAATCCTCTCTGATAAAACGCTAGCGGCAGGGCAGGCCATGACCTCCAAGTCATAGAGATCCAGTTCATTCCACGTGTCCAGCTTGGATTCCCAATAATTATAAGGCTCAGAGGAATCACGGAGGACGTTGGTACGGTCAGCAAAGTACTCCCTCAGCATCTTCCCAAACTTTGCACTCCTTGTGAGAGTACCCCGCGCCTCAAGGCCAGTGTAATGGGAGGGGCTGGGAAAACTCTCCCAGAACTTTGACAGTGTTCACCTGCCTCTTCTGGATAATGTCTCTCTAGCCTGCACTCCTTGGTGTCCAAGGAACTGTGACCTCTGCCCCAAATGTTTTCAGATGGGAATTATTTTAATAGTTCCGTAACACGGGCCTTCTGGTACTGTCCCATTTTTATAGACCTGTCCGCCTCAGGAATAAGAGATATAAAGTTCTCCTTGTAGTGTTGGTCTAGAAGTGTCACCAACCAATAATGACTGTCATCCAAAATTTTTAGAACGCGAGGGTCATGGGAAAGGCAGCGTAACAAACTCAGCCATGCGTGCCAGACTACTAACAGGAAAGACTTATGTGTCCTCACCAAGAGGACGAATAACCATGCTCTCCTCCTCCTTCTTCTCCCCATCCTAAGGCAATCCATGCTGAACAGATGGTATGACAGTTGTGCTGGTAGTACTGTCTGTAGCGCATGAAATTAGCTCCTGTTCTTCCTCCTCCTCCTCCTCTTCTTCCTTATTGTCACCCAATCCACGTTGGGATGAGATGAGGCTGGGCTGTGTGTAATCACCCTGTATGGTTCTTTGTTCCATCTCATCGTGCTCTCCCTGCAATGCAACCCCTTTGATTGTGAGCAGAGAGCGTTTCAGAAGACAAAGAAGTGGGACACCAATTATGGCGTCATCGCCGCTCACCATCTTGGTGGAGTCCTCAAAGTTTTGGAGGATGGTACAATGCATTGAGCTGTAGGGTGCATTGCTGCAAAATGGGAAAAAAAAAAAAAAAAAACCTCTTTAAGGCTATGTGCCCACGATGCAGAAATGCTCGGAATTTTTTCCTGAGCGTTTCTGCATCTCCCTGGCAGAAAAAAACGCATGCGGATTGTACATGCATTTTCCTGCCAGGGACATGCGGAAGTGAAGCGTTCTTCATTTGCATTTCCGCATGCGGGTTGACAAGCTCTTTCCAAGCGATTTTAGCATCACTTGGAAAGTGCTTGTCAACTTGGTCACACTATATAAATCCATGCAACCGGCTTGGATTTATATAGTGTGACCGAGAGAATGTCAAAAAATAAAAAAATTAACATATACTTATCCTCCGATGGCCCGCTCTGTCTTGCTTCACTGTCCCGGCTGCCGGCAGCGGTGGATTGAAGGACTTGCCGACGTCAGCGTCGCGTGACCCATCACATGACTCTGACGTCAGCGCAGGTCCTTCATTCCATCACGAACTGCAGCCAAGCAAGGAGGTGCGCACCGCGGGCCACCGGAAGGTAAGTATTAGAGATGAGCGGAGTTCGACTAGAACTGTTCGCCAATCTCAAATTCGAGCTGTTTTGGGCGGTGTTCGAGTTGTTCGACGAACGCGAACAATTTGCAAAAAATTCGGCTGTTCGAGGTTATGTTCGATAACTGTTCGTGCACCAAAAGTGTGTCCTGCATGTCTGGTGCTATTTAGAGCACCAATCATGCAGGGATTGTCTGCCACTCACTGTAATGCCGCAGACATGGTGGTTGTGGCATTACAGTGCTTGCCGAAATCGATGGGAACAGTGCTCACAGTGAAACATGAAAAGTCGGCAATTCAGCAGCGGCATACACCGGTACCCGACAATTTAGAACCGAAAGAATAGAGTATCACACATAGATTAGATACATAGAAACATGTCAGTTACATATATATGAAGTGCAGTGACAGTGTTGGTTACTGTACTTGTCATTTAGTGTTAAAGGATTTATTAAAAAAAAATTAGTGTTTTCATGCACCGTCTCTTTAAAAAAGCCAGCCGGCAATTCAGCAGCGGTACCCAACAATTTATAACAGAAAGAATAGAGCATCGCACACAGATTAGATAGATAGAAACATGTCAGTCACATATGTAATAAGTACAGTGAAAGTGTTGCTTACTGTACTTGTCATTTAGTGTTAAAATAATGGATTTATTAAAAAAAAATTGGCGTGGGGTTGCCCGTAATTTTAATCTCTAGCGGAGGTTAAGCAGACGACTGGGGCAGATGTTTGAAGCCTGGGAAGGGGGTAATACCCACGGAGCTTCCCAGGCTACTAATATCAGCCCCCAGTTGAATACCTAGCCTTTTCTAGCTATTAAAATGGGGGACCCCCAAAAAAAATGATGTGGGGTCCCCCCTATTTTAATAGCTAGCAAAGGCTAGGCAGACAGCTGGGGGCTGATATTAATAGCCCAGGAAGGGTGCCATGAATATTGGCCCCCTCCCAGGCTAGAAATACCAGCCGTCAGCAGCCCCAGAAATGGCGCATCCATAGGATGCGCTAATTCTGGCACTTAGCCTCGCTCTTCCCACTGCCCTGTAGCGGTGGCAGTGGGGTAATATGGTTGGGGTTGATGTCAGCTTATAATGCCAGCTGACATCAAGCCCAGTTTAGTAATGGAGAGGCATCTATAAGACACCCCCATTACTAACCCCATAGTCAAAGTTACAAAATAACACAAACATCCAGAATAAAGTCCTTTAATTGAAATAAACACACAATTCTTTATTGTTCTAAATTAAACCATACTTACCGTCACGCCCATTCCAGCTGAAGCCAACGATCTCCTGCAATAAAAGTAAAATAATAAAGCAACATCATCCTTACCTTTCCATGGTTCCCACGACAGCTTCAGCTCTGCTACATTCACATGACAGGCTGGACCGCAGCAAAATGCTGTCATCCAGCTTGCCGTGCAGCAGACACTGAGAAGCTCAGGCATGCTTGCACTCCTCAGTGTCTGGCTGTGACGACATCCAGATGAGCCGAGTTCATGTCCAATGAACTCAGCTCACCTCATGCATGTCACTGACATCGTGGGAAAATTCTCCTGCGCATGCGGCACTGAAGCACTGCCTTAGCCAAGCGGCAACAGGCTGTGCTGAAGCTAATATGTTTAGGTGACAAACCGCAAAATTCTGAAGAGTTATGGACAGCTCTGAAAGAGCAGGCAGATCTGTGGCTGACACCGCTGAACCTACAGCCAGGCATGGTCGTGTGTGACATTGGCCGAAACCTGGTGGCGACTCTGAGGCGGGTGAGCTCACACACGTACCATGCATGGCCCATGTGCTAAACCTCGTGGTTCAGCAGTTTCTCAAAACCCACCCGTAGCTGCCGGATTTCCTTGTCAAAGTACGCCGCCTGTGTGCCAAAATTAACATGGAAATATGAGTTTCCTTTAGGTTAAGTTTTGCACAGCACTCTGCATTCGCCACAAAATCAACATTTCTCCATGTGCGAGACCTAGAAAAAGAATAAGGAAAATCATCAAAAAGCTGCAAACTGTTTAAAATTTTTACAACCAATTTCTGTTCTGTCATAAAAACCATAATTTTTTCCACAAAATTTTTGTATTGAGGTAATTGCTGTATTAACATGGAAATATGAGTTAATTTTTTGGTGAAACTTTTGCATAAATGACGGTTGCCGATCACATACTGTATATGGCTAGGTGACTACTGTGCATTCACCACAGAGTCAACATTTCTCCGTGTGTGCGGCCTCTGTGCCGGGCAGATCAAAAAGGGAAAAATAATCAGAAAGTGCCAAATTGTTTAAAATTTTCACATCCAAATAATTTGAATTCCATAATTGCAATATTCTTCCACAAAATTACCAATTTTACAAATATCTGAAGCAGTAGCACCAATTACAATATAAATGACATGACAGACCTGATGGTTTATCTGACGGTGCAAAAATGAATACACATCACCAAACAGAGTTGCACCATTTGAACAGCCAGATTCAGTCGTACCTAGATTGTAACCCTGACCCCAATTCCATGGATTTCTGGATCAACGAACTGGACCAGTGGAAAGAAAAAGCTCACTTTGTTATTGGTGTACTATCAGGTCCATCCCCAATGTAATATAAAAGAGGGTGTTCAGCATGGCTAGTGAATTTTTCACAGACTTTCATGCACTGTCGGCTGATGTCAATGATTAAATCAATTGTATCATCTGTCGGCTTGCTAATCCATTGACTGTAATCTACACCATTCTGCTGCCACCTGGACCAGTGGACCACACTCTGACAAACATCTCCATGTCCATCACGTCATCTATTCTGCACTACTGCTGCTGTTGGGACTGCCATTGCTGTCACATAAACTTTCAAGCATTTTATGGTCTGCCCCATCTTATTTCTCTACCATGCTGCTCATAACTATTAATTTTTGGAAGGCGTGAAAAAAATCTATTGTAACTGCCTAATGATTTTAAGATTAAAAGGGTTGTCCACTACTATTCAAAATAGCACCATGTATTTTATGATGAATAGAAGCTTCTTTCTAACTACCTCTGCAGCTGTCTCTGCCTGTGAGCGGCAAAATCGCAGGCCGCTCACAGGCAGCGCGTGACCCCCCGCTGATGTCACATCAAGTGAGGCGTGACTCAGCGCTGGGGTCCCCGCGGTGGCTGCTGGGTATTGTGTGAGGTTACCCCGCGTGTTACACCCAGCATCCACCTTGCGCTTTCCCAATGAATGGGGAGAGGCAGAGAGCGCGGTGGATGCTGGACATGATGAGCGGAGTAACCCCACCCACAACGCAGCAGCCACCGTGAAACGCAAAAGAGGGACCCCCGGCTACATCAGGAATCATGACGTGACATCAACGGATGTCAGAGCCGGCTGCAGCCTGGGGTCACGTGATGCCTGTGAGCAGCCAGTGATAGCGCCGCTCACAGGCAGAAACAGCAGAAGGGGTTAACTAGAATGAAGCCTCTATTCAGCATAAAAACACATTGGGCTGTTTTGAATAGTAGTGGACAACACCTTTAACTATCCAGTTGTAGAGCCCAAAAAAGGATATTTTTCTTCCCTTTAAATTTTTTGTTTTCATTTCTTTTTCAATTCTAGATTTTCACATACAAAACAGAGCTCAAAATATATTCAATTGAATCCAATACTTACACTGTTCAACACAAATTTTTTGAGGGGAAATTTTGAGAATTCCAATTTCAAAAGATTTGCTCATCTCTAGTGTTTATCTGATCTCTAGAGACATGTATCTATGAAAATTATCAAAACAATCTTTACATTTGCTTCCTGTTAAATATACATTTGGCTGCGTATTCTATAAAAAAAATGACTGTCCTGAAATGTTTTTTTTTAATATTTAGAGTTAAAAAGGAATTCATATGTGTCATACAGGTGTTCAGCTTTCTGTTGAATTGTGAAAAGCTCAATATTTACAGCACTAGCAGTAGAATATACAAGATGCTGACATTACTGTGCAGAAATACTGTATCTCTTCAGAATGTCATGACCTCCTCATTGTTGCCATTTTCCTTTTTCATTAATCACCCTCCAGGTCATTTTTACTTCACCTTTATAGAAGTATAGCAGTCACTGAACTAACACTATTAATCTCTCAATCTGTAGTTCATTTCCAAAGCTTGTAACATAAGCCATAAAAAAGAAACATACTTTTACTATATCAGGTAAATTTATAGTAGATCAGTGCACATATCCTGCACTGTATTTGGAGTATTCACAGAAAAGGACACACAATTCAAAAACATCACAGGAAAAAAAGCAGCTGTATTTACTAACACCAAGACAATATTAAATGTTCTTCAGGATGCTACAGGCCTCCATGTTAAAGACTGATGAAGGTGAAGAATACTGATGAAGCAACCACGCACATTTCTAAATGCTACGATTCATTGAGCGTTTACTCGCCTAGATTTACAAATGCACTTGGATATGGCTTGCATAGAGTGCCAGTCACATAGATAAGTGTAATGCACAGTGTCTGGCTTACAGCCTATTAATGACACCCAGAGTAATAGATCAGGTGGGCTACCTCACACTATATAAATGCACCCCACATATAAATGTACCCCACAAGGTCAAACACCCCATTTCCCCAAACTTTTACTAAAAGAGCTGCACCCTTCAAAAGATGAAAAATGTACATAAAAAAAGATGAAAAAACACAAGGTATTGATCGATATTTTGGCCAAAATTTGCAAGTTCACAACCCACATCAAAAGTCCTTACTGTTTTGTGAGTTCCTACACTACAATTCAAAGATTTCAGAGAAAAGGACACAAAATTAAAAAAAAATTACAGAAGAAGACACAGCTGTATTTACAAGCACATAATATTAAATGCATTTTAAGATGAGAAAGGCTGAGGCAGCAGATAAAGAAAACAATCAATAAAACTTTTATTATGCTGGTATATAGTTGACATATGACAAATAACAAATAATATAATATATTGACAAATAATGAATTATAAAAGCTGAAGTGATTATTTTCTTCATTGGTTTCCCTTCTTTTGTTTATACACAAACACCTTTGTCAACCTAAAAACAATTAGAATCATTGGCTGATTTAATTCCTAATTGACAGAGCCAATTATGTCCTTGATGACCTAGCTAAATTTAACAATTCTGACCACTGTCATTTTAAGAGGTAATAACTCTGGAATGTTTCAACGGATCCCATTGAATCTGAGAGATTGTTTTTTCGAGACAATTTGACCTATATGAAAATTTTGCAGTTTTCAAACTTTGCATTCTTATGCCCTTAAATCTGAGAGTTATATCACACAAAATAGCTCATATATAGCATTAACCACATGTCTACTTTACATCAGCACAATTTTTGCTACAATTTTTTTCTTGTTATAGTTATAAGGGTTAAAAGTAGACCCACGGATTTCTCATTATTCCAACAAAATTTACAAAACCATTTTTTTAGGGACTATATCACATTTGAAGTTACTTTGAGGGGTCTATATGACAGAAAATACCCAAATGTGACACAATTCTAAAAACTTCACCCCTCAAGGTGCTCAAAACCACTTTAAAGAAGTTTATTAACCCTTCAAGTGCTTCACAGGAACTAAAGCAACGTGGAAGGAAAAAATTTACATTAAAGTTTTTTAACAAGAGAAAATGGACCACAAAATTTGTTGTCCATTTTCTCCTGAGCATGCCGATACTTCATATGTGAGGGAAAACCACTGTTTGGGCACATGACAGGGCAGGGAAGAGAAGGAGCACTGTTTGACCTTTTGAACACAAAATGGCTAGAATCTAGTGTGGGCACCATGTTGCATTTGGAAAGCCCCTGATGTGCCTAAAGAGTGAAAAAAAAACACAAGTGACCTCTTTTTGGAAACTAGACCCCTCAAGGAAATTATCTAGATGTGTGGTTAGCAACTTGAACCCCAAGGTGCTTCACAGAAGTTTATAATGTAGAACTGTGAAAATAAAAAATCTAACTTTTTCCACAAAAATGATATTTTAGCCCAAATTTTTTTAATTTCACAAGTGTAAGACAGGGCCATAACTACAACCGGGGCAGCCGGGGTACTGCCCCGGGGCCCCAACCACCCAAGGGGCCCCAGACTGATGGTAAAAATTGTATTTTAATACTTTAATTTCTCATAAAATACCCAGCTCCTATATTCCTGTCAGACAATGTCACCCGGAGGACAGGAGAGACTATCATTTCAATAATTTCCAGGAGCTCTGCCAGCTGTCAATGAATGGAAACCTGCACTGGCCTGGAGAGTCTCATAGCACAAGATTTGTAAAAATATGTTAGTCTGGAGATCACAGAGAGTTGGCAAGGCAGGCACAGTGCACACTGACTGTAACAAACTCTCAGCATCATTGAGAGGAGACAGTCTCAGCAGGCACAAATATCTCTGTGACAAACTGTGAGAAGCCCTTCTATTTAATAAACATATACAGTTATTTGAAAATTGTGCAATATTTGGAATTATTCACCTTATTAATTTTCCAAACACATTCACTGAATATTTAACTTCTAAAACTTGTATCATAAACAACAAAATCTATTAAAGGTCTTGCGGAACGTGATGAAGCCTGTGTGTTGTATACAACAATGCGTAGCAGGCTTCACCACGATCCGCACAACCTCTAGTGATTGAAATGTTGAGGGGCCCCACTATGAAGTTTTGCCCCGGGGCCCCGAAGTTTATAGTTACGGCACTGGTATAAGAGGAGAAAATGGAGCCCAAAAATGGTTGTGCAATTTATCCTGCATACGCTGATAATCCATACATTGGTAAAAACCACTGTTTGGCTGCACGGCCGGGCTCGAAAGGGAAGGAGCATTGTGTGACTTTTTGAACGCAAAATCAGCTGGAATTGATAGCAGACACCATGTTGCGTTTGGAGAGTCCCTGACATACCTAAACAGTGGAAACTCCCTGTGACCTCATTTTGTAAAATACTTCTCTCAATAATTTTATGAAGAGGTATAGTAAGCATTTTCAACCCATAGATACAACAAAGAATTTGATAACATTAGGTTGTCATATTGAATAAGTTGTCATTAGTGTCGAGTGTAAGTGCTCGCTATTTGAGTTTGCATCGGGTGCTCAGGTATGCACCAATTATCGTGGGTTCTCGAATGACATGATCGAGTCCCTACCCCACATGTTTCACGGCTGTTAGACACCCAAAAAAACCATGCAGGGATTACCTGTGTATGGCAAGCAATCCCCGCATGGCTTTTTTGGCTATATAACAGCTGCAAAACATGTGGGGCGTGGACTCAAGCATGTAACTCAAGGACCCCTGATACTCGGTGCATACCCGAGCACCCGATGGAAACTCAAGAAGTGAGCACTTGCTCTCAACACTAGTCGTCATATCGTCATATTTTTTTTTTCTTTACTTTCGAAAAAATCCCAAAACAACCCTAACTCCAATCCGAACACAATCCTAACCCTAACACAACCCTAACCCAAACCCCAACACCAACCTAACTCCAACCCTAACACAACCCTAACCCTAACACAACCCTAATCCTAACACAACCCTAATCCTAACCCTAACCCTTACCCTAATCCTAACCTTAATCCTAACCCTAATCCTAATCCTAACCGCAAACCTAACCCCAACCTAATCCTAACCTTATCCTAACACAACCATAACCCCAACCTTAACCTTAACCTCAACACAATCCTAGCCCTAATCCCAATTCTAACTGTAACTGCAAAGAATGGCAAAAAATATATATATTTTTTATTTTATAACTTTTATATAAATAAAGGGGTGACAAAGGGGGATTTTATTTACTGTTTTTTTGCTTTTGATCACTGTGATAGGGTTTGTCACATTGATCAAAAGGAACCAATAGGGAAAATTCCCTATTGTTGCAGGGTAACAGCCAGCAGAACTCGGCAAGAGTCATGCCCCGCATGCGCCCATCTTTTTTTTTATACAGAAGGATGATGTGGGGCTGGGGGATGGTTCAGGAGATCCGAGTGACAGCGGAGGTACAGGGTGGGCTCAGTGGGCATAACTTTTCTCTCCTCTGACATGTATATCATGTCAGAGGATAGAAAAATCATTGTAACCGCGGGCACACTTTTTGTTTTTCTTCAGTGAATAATGGCAATCACATGATCGGGAACCATAAAAATCAGCCCTAATCTTATTTTCCAGGGTCTCAGCTAGCCCTGGTAGCAGAGAATCTGGAGATTTTCTGATGCTGGGGGGCACTACACTGTTTTTCCTCAGTGCCGTTAAACAGCGGCACTGAGGAATAAGTACCCTTAACTGAGGTCATGAAAAGGCATATCAGTGATCGTTAAGGGGTTAATGAGCTGGAATTTCACTGGTTCCAAATACACATAAAGATTCAAGATATAAAGTATACAATTAATGTAAAAACAAGAATTAGTTCTCAACACACGGCTATGGTCCTCATTACCTTGCGATTACCTACATTAAAATTTACAGAGTGAGCCTTATTCTTGTGCATTTGTAGTACTAGGCAACCACCTCCGATTAATGGTAAGCATGTGAGTGGTTGTTTCTAGATGTTATTTTGCACCTGTGCTGCCTCAGCCTTTATCATGTGGGTCTGCTCCATCTTGCAGTGCATTTAACATTTTGTCTTGGTATTGGTACATATGACTGACTTTTTACAGTATTTGGAGTATTACATTGGGCTAATCCTGAGGACCTGTCAATTACTTGAAGCAGTGCGGGGTGACGTCGAATGGGGGTGAGACTAGAAAAGTTTCTCTTTGTGCCTATGGTCCTTGGCGAGCTCTTCAAACTATATTTTCCCTGAAACATCTTAGCATCTCAGAGAAAAATATACCTGTCTGCAATCATGCAGAATAGCTTTAATTCATGCTGCCTTTGGCTTTAGAGTTGACATTCAGCTGAGTTCTCCTACTCAGCTTTCTGAAAGAAAGGTGGTGACATTTTGGTTAAAGTGTCAAAAGTCAAGTCACAGTTAACTTAGATTATTCTCCTTGTAATTGTCTTATTGTTAAAAATTACTCAAAGGTGGCAGCTCTCTATTCAAAGAAAGCCACTCATTGTTCATCTCATACAAGTGTTTTAATATAAGATATTTAAGACTAGTGTTGAGCCACCCCCGTAGTGTTCGATTTCGGTTCGGTTCGTCGAACACCTTCGAACACCGCTAAAACCAATGACAGGCAAACAAAAACACATAGAAACACATAGAAAGCACCTTCAAAGGTGTCCAAAAGCTGACAAACTGCTCAGAAGACACAACTAACACATGGAAAAGTGACAAGTACATATAGTCATGTGAAAAGAAATGAGGTGGAGGAGAAAAAGGAGAGGGAGACACAGATATAGGCATGTCATGCCCTTCTAAAATTCAAAAAGTGAGAAGCCGACACGGCCAGTCCGTTCCTGCCCGTGCAACCTCCGTGTCGCCGGGTTTGTGCCAGAGCCACGGTGGACCCAGACGGCCAGCCACCCTCTCCCAATACTGGTGCCTGTCCGCTGGTGGGTCGAGCCCCCCCGCGGTGGGAGGGGAGTAACATCTGCAGAAGAAAGACCATCTTCCAGCCAAACTAAGATGTCGACTTCTTTTCGCGGACAATGTGATACGATCCCTTTCTTATGGACACGCCCATCGCTACAAATTCCAGATGAGGCACAAAAACAGCAGGTGCTTCAACGGATATCAAGTGCTCCTTCAAGTGGGCTCTCCACCACCTCAATTTTAACATCACAAATACTCCAGTCCTCAGAGGTGTCACCCCAATTGCACTTGCTTCCTCACAGCTTCCAAGTCTCCAGCTGCCCATCTGAGTATGGAGTAACACAGATGGTTGAGTCTGCACAGCTGTTTACTCATACTATAGCATGGGAAATGGAGGTCTGCTACAGAGCTTCTGTTAATCCAGATGAGGAAATGATCTGCACTGATGCCCAGAATATTTATAAGTCGGATCCAGGACAAGATGAAGAAGGTTCTGAGCATAATGTAGACCCTCGTTCCCAAACTGTAACTCCTGTTGGTAGAGACAATGAGGAAGACGATGATGAGACTCAAATACCTGATTGGAGCGACAACTTGACTTTTCGGTCAGGGCAGGAAGAGGTTGGCTCTGAGGACGACGGGTGTGAGAACACACAGGGTGATGATGACGAGGTTGGGGATCCCACTTACTGTCAACCCACAGTCAGCCAGTCGATGAGGTCAGCAGAGGAGGTGGAGGAGGATGTGACAAGCCCAGGGGATGGGGATGACTCGGTACCCGGGCCTTTGCCTGGCCTTGGGGATGTCGCGGTGGTCGGCTCCCTGTCCCGTACCCTGTGGTCACTCTTTAAAAGGGTGGATAATTGTTAATTTTATAAGAGTTCGTGACGCCACCTGTGGTATCTGGTGAGAGGCACCAGCGCTGCAGCAGTCCACTGAGGCCGGTGATAAGGCAGCTCGATGGTATAGCTCCCCACAGTTGGAGCTAGGTCTCAGGGCAGCTTATGCAGGGGGAATGCAGGACAGGCAAGACCCAGCTGGGTCAGAGCAAGAACGGGAACGGACACGGTAGTCACTTCAGTACCTTTTACTGGTGGAAATTCAGGCACATCCCGGAGCACTGTAGGGTGAAGGGTGCATATCAGGATCCTCCCCAATGAGCGGGTGTAGGGCCTCCTGTTTCTTGCCTCTGCGTAGTAAGTTTCTGACCTGCCTGGAGCTAGGCCTAACATTGTCTCTGTCCTGCGCTGGCTGACCTTATGGTAGGGCCTGGTCTTGGAGTTCACGTTCTCCGTAGGCGGGGCCTAAGCGTCTCCTGGCTCTGTTACGTATCAGCACCTTAGCGATCCTGGGACTTGTAGTTCTCCAGGGATTCCGGTTATGCCTTACTGGGTCATAGAGATCCCGGTAATCTCGGATCCGGTGTCCGGTAAATGCTTCGGGGTGAGCTGGTTAAGCTCCTCTGCCCCTTATGTACTAACTCGCCACTCGCCTTCGGCCTACTCGGGCCCTCACTAGGCTATACACACTAACGGCAGCTTGCTGCGCTTCACCGATCTTATGGCGCAGGCACACCTTAAGCTCTATCTGGGCTCCCTGAATCTAGCTAGCAGGAGCCTCTTGCTCCACTGCTGAACTATTAACTGAGTTCTCTAGACTAGACTGAGCTCCACTGCAGACTGACCTCTCTTAGGCTTCTCTACTGCAGGAACTTTTCAGAGAAACTGAACAGCCTAGCTCCACCTTCCCTATTTATATCCCTAACGGGCTCCCTCTACTGGTCTGAGGTGGAAGGTGGAGATGTGTGAATGTTTATGGGGGCCTCTTGTGGAGGATTCCATCAATGCACTCTTCTAGGATCTGTGATACCATGCGCAACGGGGCGTCACAGATGCTATTGACGAGAAAGGTTAGGTTGGTAGCAGCCAAACTGTTGAGGAAAGTGCAGGAGCCAAGGAAGAAGTGGAGGATGAACTGGCGATGGGCATGGAAGACTCATCAGATGAGGGAGACCTTGATCACAATTCTGTTGTGCGAGGTTGGGGGGAGAGGGCTGAGGAAGGAAGCATGATTCTTACCTCGCTACCAACACAACAAGAACTTGGTCCTCCTGGATGCGCAAGACACATGAGTGACTTCTTGCTGCACTACCTGCAACATGACCCCCGGATTGTCAGAATTCGAAGTAATCCCGACTACTGGGTTACCACACTCTTAGATCCCTGGTACAAAAGTAAATTTGCCAAAATAATTCCTGCCATAAAAAGGGATTGACGCATGCAGGAGCATCTGCAGACGCTGTTGCAGAATCTTACATGTGCTTTTCCACAAAACACCAGTGGTGCACGTAGTGAATCTCACAGTTCTAACTTGCCAACCGTGGGACTGTTGAGTCTTCATCACTCAAACCGTAACAGTAACACAGTATCTGCTGTTAACAGCAATTTTCTGGAATCCTTTCACCACTTTTTTAGACCATCCTTCGCAAGGCCACAGGAGACAAGAAGTCTGACACATAGTCAACGCCTAGAGAGGATGGTACAGGAGTATCTCCAAGTGAACATCGAAGCCATGACTGTGTCACTGGACCCTTGCTCATTTTGGGATTCCAATCTGGAAAAATGGCCGGAGCTCGCCACTCACGCCTTGGAGATCTTGTCATGCCCTGCAGCCAGCGTTCTCTCTGAACGTGTGTTCAGCGCTGCTGGTGGTGTGCTGACAGATAAGCGCACACGGCTGTCCACTGAGAATGTAGACAGACTCACGTTCATAAAGATGAACAAATAATGGATTCGCAAGGACTTTTCTACCCCTGTGTCATCCTTGGAAAACAAAAACAGTTGGAGCGCCAATGGTGATGAGCCTGAGGTTTGGGGGGGGGGAAATGAAGGGGGAGGATGTTGTGACCACTCACCTGGTCCTGTTTTGCAAAGGAGCCCCGCACAACAAGGGAAAACGCTTTCAGGTGGGAGTCTGTAAGGTGACCACAACTTAGCAGGAACTGTTGTAGGGAGCTTCTGTCTGCTTCAGCGGTCACATGACCAGGACCGTGTGACCGAAGTGGGCGTTCCACAATGACATCACGGCAGGTCCTGTAGTAGGCTAGTTGTAAACAGAGCAGCTTCCACCGCTCGCCACAGGGGAGATTAGCAATCAAGAGAGAAGGAATTGTGCGGTGTTAGAGAAGCGCTAGAACAACTAGACAGGGGATTAGGTTATTACACACAAACCTTTTATTGTTTTGTACGCTCTCTAACGCCACGACGCATTTCGATAGCAGACGCTATCTTCCTCAGGTAGATCTAGGCCCCAGGTATGCATTTTAGGGTTAAGTGGTGTCTGTGCCACAATTTTGGGAAAAAATGGAGACTCTTTTTGGAGTCCCTTGCTGTGTCTTACGTGACGTTGGCATCGTCAATTCCAGGTGGGTTTTAACTGTAAGAAACTACATACACTATGGTTTGGGGTAACACAGATGGTTGAGTCTGAAGAGCTGTTTACTCAGAGGTCTGCTCCAAAGCATCAGTGTCTGCTAGTCAGCATAGAATTTTTAACTGCATCTAGCCTAGGCAATACTTTGGGCGTAGTAGCCCAGCTGCGAAGCAAGCTGCACCGTCTGTGTATCTAATAAGAATTTTTAAATGCATCTAGCCTAGTCAGACTGTGGGGACCCCCAACCAAACCCAGACGCTCAGCCCCACTACCGCCCCCTTTCCTTGACAATACAATAATGTAACTCTTACAACTGGATGGGTGAGGATCGGTCACAGCTTTATTAACTCTTTATACTCATTCCATTAAAAAGGCATTTTATTTCTAAAATAATTCAGCTTTTTGCAGCATGCCCTGGGTCTCCACTCCGGCAAGTTGGCCAACAAGTGTAACTCTCCAACATGTCCTTCCTTTTTCCAGGCCACGGAGGATCCTGCGTACTCGTATGCAGGACTCTGACCCCCACCCATCACTCTTAACGCTTGTTCCCCTCCATCCTGGAGTCCTGACAGGAATATGTCCAGTCCAATATCCATTAAGTGAACACCATCGGGCCGTATGAGGCCTGCTTTATCTCCTTCCAGTTGTCGGTGTCGTATCACTACACTGCCTCTGTCTCTTCTAAATTTTGCCATCTGAATATTTATTACCCGCCTTGTCCGTTCGATGGCCGTGATGTCTCGCGCACCTTGCCATACCACTATCAGCTCAATCTCTGACCATACTATAGCTAGTTTTGTGAAAAATTCTCTGAAGCGCTCAGTGTCTAGTTTCATTATTGCCATTAGTTATGCGCTCTTGTGATGACCTAGGTCGTTTCCCCGGGCCTGTATAACTAAGATGACCGGACCTCTTGCCTCTCTCCCTACCTTGATTACCTCCATTAGTACCTGTGGCCATAGCAGGCCTCTAATACCTCTCCAGTTGAAATATGTGTTATGAAACTCTAATTTCCTCCTGCCTGGGCGGATTTTCGCCCTTTTTTCTGCCCAATATATATACGAGTGGCCTATCACCCACACTGTTGGCTTATCGTCACCTGTAAAAGAAACAAACCTCGTTAGGATTACAAGTCCGGTCTTATGTATCTCGCTAAACACGTGGATCGCCATCTGCCTATCCTCTTAACTTCCGTTTCTGACAGTCCTGCTCTTGCTGCTTCCATGGCCGCGCCTATGCGGAATGAGTGTGTCCCGTAATCTTTGGGCTGGTTCCCTGCCGATGTTATGCATTTATTAAATATAGCTTAGAACTGGTATCTTGATAATGGCGTTCCATCAATGTGTGATAGGAAGAAATTACTTAGTGATCTGATGGTTAGGTATGTTTTTACTATTGTTTCCCGACTCAGTGTACCGTTTGTGGGTTTTAGAAGTACCCAAGTGCCCCTGCCCGCTGGAACCGTTTTCGATTGGTGTATGCGTAGACGTATTGCATTATTGGCTATGACTACGTCCTGGTGTGATAAGCCTCCACTGGTGGTAATTTTGAATTGAGGGACAAATTCGCTTATGCATAGTGCCCCGAAGAAGGCGATCACAAATGCAGTAGACAGTAGTGTTGCTTCAAATTGTGAGTGTCATGTTAATGGTGTTAGGGATATGATGTAAGAAATCAGTTTTAGTGACACGGGATGGGACGTCTACACTCCTGACTTGGCTGACCCCTTTTCGACCCTTTTATGGATTGTCTGATGATGAATCTTTGTCACATCTCCAGAAATTCAGTAGTTGGAAGTGAAATGCTACTCCGGTCAGTCACCGCTGCGCTGATGCCCCTGATATGCCCCTCATCATTAGCTGGTGGAGAAATTCTATGTTGACTTGTGATCTGGCTTGTTCACATTGGTCAACCCGTCTGCCTGCTACTAGTCGTGTCCACTGTTCCCATGCCTTACTGTATGCTTGCCACGTCGACGGGGCAACTGACACTCTGATTAATGGCATCAACTATTCGCCACTAGATCCCATAGGGAGGGTGGGCAACTGTTGCCCGATGGGTGGGCGTTGTGGAAGAGCTCTGTGAAAATCTGCCAATTGAATTGTTATAAAGCGTTAGCAGCAGCTTTAGACCCTTCAGCATAGTGGCTAGCGCGGACCCATACATTGTGTTTTAGGCACAGGAATGCTAGCCTGCGTAGTAGGCCTAGCACTGGGAGAGACGATGATGCCATCTTATTAATGCAGTGCGCTAGGCTGGTGTTTTTTGTTATGAAGCGTATACATTTGTTAGCCAGGAGCACTCCCCATATTTCTATTGCTACCACTATTGGGAAGAAAAATTACTTTCAGGGATAGATGCAGCTAAAAATTATTATTCATTTCAAAGCTGGTGGAGCTTTGTATAGATGGCCTAATACAATGAGTACCACACACTGCTAGAAGCCTAAATATTTTTTCAGAGCTAGATGCAGAAAAATATTATATTGAATTTGCAACCTGGTGGAGGTTAGTATAGATGTACTAATAGAACATGTCCCACACACTGCTAGAAGCTGAAATATTTTTTCAGAGCTAGATGCAGAAAAAAATTATATTCAATTTGCAACCTGGTGGAGGTTAGTATAGATGAACTAATAGAACAAGTCCCACACACTGCTAGAAGCCTAAATATTTTTTCAGAGCTAGATGCAGATAAAAATTATTTTTAATTTGCAACCTGGTGGAGGTTAGGATAGATGGACTAATAGACCAAGTCCCACACACTGCTAGAAGCCTAAATATTTTTTCAGAGCTAGATGCAGATAAAAAATTAGATTGAATTTGCAACCTGGTGGAGGTTAGTATAGATGGACTAATAGAACAAGTCCCACACACTGCTAGAAGCTGAAATATTCTTTCAGAGCTAGATGCAGAAAAAAATTATATTGAATTTGCAACCTGATGGAGGTGAGTATAGATGGACTAACAGACCAAGTCCCACACACTACTAGAAGCCTACATATTTTTTCAGAGCTAGATGCAGATAAAAATTATTTTTAATTTTCAACCTGGTGGAGGTTAGTATAGATGGATTAACAGACCAAGTCCCACACACTGCTAGAAGCCTAAATATTTTTTCAGAGCTAGAAACAGATAAAAATTAGATTGAATTTGCAACCTGGTGGAGGTTAGTATAGATGGACTAATAGAACAAGTCCCACACACTGCTAGAAGCTGAAATATATTTTCAGAGCTAGATGTAGAAAAAAATTATATTGAATTTGCAACCTGATGGAGGTGAGTATAGATGGACTTATAGAACAAGTCCCACACACTGCTAGAAGCCTAAATATTTTTCAGAGCTAGATGCAGATAAAAAATATTTTTAATTTGCAACCTGGTGGAGGTTAGTATAGATGGACTAATAGACCAAGTCCCACACACTGCTAGAAGCCTAAATATTTTTCAGAGCTAGATGCAGAAAAAAATTTCATTCATTTTGCAACCTGATGGAGGTCAGTATAGATGGACTAATAGACCAAGTCCCACATACTGCTGGAAGCCCAAATATTTTTTCAGAGCTAGATGCAGAAAAAAAATATTTTCAATTTACAACCTGATGGAGGTCAGTATAGATGGACTAATAGACCAAGTCCCACACACTGCTAGAAGCCCAAATAATTTTTCAGAGCTAGATGCAGAAAAAAATTATATAGAATTTGCAACCTGATGGAGGTCAGTATAGATGGACTAATAGAACAAGTCCCACACACTGCTAGAAGCCCAAATATTTTTTCAGAGCTAGATGCAGATAAAAATTATTTTTAATTTGCAACCTGATGGAGGTCAGTATAGATGGACTAATAGACCAAGTCCCACACACTGCTAGAAGCCCAAACATTTTTTCAGAGCTAGATGCAGAAAAAAATTATATTCAATTTGCAACCTGATGGAGGTGAGTATAGACGGACTAATAGACCAAGTCCCACACACTGCAAGAAGCCCAAATATTTTTTCAGAGCTAGATGCAGAAAAAAATTATATTCAATTTGCAACCTGGTGGATGTTAGTATAGATGGACTAATAGAATGATGCTATGCCCAAAAGGTTTTACTTCACTAGGTGCAGTAAAAAAATTGGTATTCAATACACAGGTGGTGTAGCTTGCAACACAGATAGGCTACTCCATTGACTAACACACTCAGCAATACGCCAAAAAGAAGTTGCTTTGCTAGATTTAGCCAAATGCTGTGAAAAAAACTTGCACAGCACTGGCACAGACCTGCCTGGCAAAAACTGATAGGAACTGATGTAACTTAGTCCTGAAAAGGACTGCAATTACAATTAGCCGTTACTCCCAACCTATCAATTTAAGAGCACAGACCTGCCTGATAAAAGTCATAGGAAATGCTGTAACCAAGTCCTTAAAAGGACTGCAAT
Source organism: Phyllobates terribilis (assembly GCF_046119375.1). Lineage (NCBI taxonomy): Eukaryota > Metazoa > Chordata > Amphibia > Anura > Dendrobatidae > Phyllobates > Phyllobates terribilis. Next base: position 770,047,062 of record NW_027362762.1, on the reverse strand, counting down.
CACAACTCTTCCCTACTCCCCAGCTATCTGTAGATTTGTGCGAAAATTTGTTTGAAATTAACAAGGTATAGCGCACACAGCAACAGCGGTGCCGTCTAACACGCAGCTGCAGCAGTGAGAAAATGGTGGCGACGGGGAAAATGTCTGGGTCTTATAGGGCAAGGACATGTGACATACACTGCCAATAACACATGCCCTTGCTTGTGTGAAAAAAAGCAGTTCGCTCCGTTTATGTGCTGCTGATAGGCTGACAGATTGCACTTCCCCACTGTAAATGCGGGAAAGAGAAAAAAAAATGGAGATCTTCATTATTCCTGCAGAGATCCATCCCCTGCCCCTCCCCCCACCCCGCTGTACACTCAAACTGCTTATTAACATTAATTTTCAGCATTACTGAGAAAAAATCCAGTTATGATTTTGGTGCACGAACAGTTATCGAACATAACCTTGAACAGCTGAATTTTTTTCAATTCGTTCGTTTTCGCCGAACGGCTCGAACACCGCCAAAACAGCTCGAATTTGAGATTGGCGAACAGTTCGAGTCGAACACCGCTCATCTCTATTTAAGACTTTGGCACCCATTGAGATTTCCGTGTTGAAGCATTCAGTAGTTTATAAAATATCACAGAGGGTGAGGCTGAATGAGAGGAAGTCAAGAAGTTAGAATTCCCACTTAGGGATAATTCCACATTGTCTGTGATACCAGTGAGGTGACCTTTTGGCCGCAAATGTTTTGTCTTTGAGAGGTGTTACTTGCATGTGCGAACATGGAAGCACCGATACATGGGTCCAACATAGAACAGATCTAATTAGCAAGGAAATGAAAGTTAAAGGCAAAGCAGCTTGTAATGTATTTGTTCTATTTAGACCCATGTTTTTTTAGCTTTGATGGTTGAACCAGTTCACAAGTTTTGCAGATACATCAAACACATAGTAGAGTAGGTTTATTTTTATCCTGCGTGCAACTTAAATCGCATAATATAATATATATACTGTAAGGTCGCATAGTCAATGGGAGATATGTGTCACAGAGATGGCTGCTCTCTGTGATGTAACCCGGAGTATTTTCTCCAGTGCACATAAGCACTAAGAGGAGTAATTGGTGCACCTGGGAGCCAGATTACGGGTTGCTAATAGAGAATGGGCGGGTCCAGAAACCCACATACCTCACCTCTGGGTGTGGTTAACAGCCTATAATATGGAGTCTGTTGTGTGGCACATGGTCTATGTGTATGGAGGGAGAAGGCCTCCTGAGTATGTTTTGTCTCCAGACTGAACCATGACACTGGATGGTACACCAGCCTGTGTGAGCACAGCGCTGGCCATCCAGAGACTTTGCAAAAAGGACTCCTTTCTTTGTTTTTGCCTGCACTAAAGGCTGTTTGCTTTTCTTTTTGAACGGTTTATGAAGCCAATAAACCATTACGGACAGTAAAAAGGAACATGCCTCCTGTTTGCCTCAAACTACACCTGAGTGAGTACCATCCCTACAATATATATACACTGTGTTCCAAATTATTATGCAAATAATATTTTCTCAGATTTTCCCAAATTACCTACAGTGGTGGCCAAAAGTATTGGCACCCCTGCAATTCTGTCAGATAATACTCAGTTTCTTCCTGAAAATGATTGCAATCACAAATTCTTCGGTATTATTATCTTCATTTAATTTGTCTTCAATGAAAAAAACACAAAAAGAATTGTCCTAAAGCCAAATTGTATATAATTCCACACCAAACCTAAAAAAGGGGGTGGACAAAAGTATTGGCACTGTTTGAAAAATCATGTGATGCTTCTCTAATTTGTGTAATTAACAGCACCTGTAACTTACCTGTGGCACCTAACAGGTGTTGGCAATAACTAAATCACACTTGCAGCCAGTTAACATGGATTAAAGTTGACTCAACCTCTGTCCTGTGTCCTTGTGTGTACCACATTGAGCATGGAGAAAAGAAAGAAGACCAAAGAACTGTCTGAGGACTTGAGAAACCAAATTGTGAGGAAGCATGAGCAATCTCAAGGCTACAAGTCCATCTCCAAAGACCTGAATGTTCCTGTGTCTTCTGTGCGCAGTGTCATCAAGAAGTTTAAAGCCCATGGCACTGTGGCTAACCTCCCTAGATGTGGACGGAAAAGAAAAATTGACGAGAGATTTCAACGCAAGATTGTGCGGATGGTGGATAAAGAACCTCGACTAACATCCAAACAAGTTCAAGCTGCCCTGCAGTCCGAGGGTACAACAGTGTCAACCCATACTCTCCGTCGGCGTCTGAATGAAAAGGGACTGTATGGTAGGATACCCAGGAAGACCCCACTTCTTACCCAGAGACATAAAAAAGCCTGGCTGGAGTTTGCCAAAACTTACCTGAGAAAGCCTAAAATGTTTTGGAAGAATGTTCTCTGGTCAGATGAGACAAAAGTAGAGCTTTTTGGGAAAAAGCATCAACATAGAGTGTACAGGAAAAAAAAGAAGCATTCAAAGAAAAGAACACGGTCCCTACAGTGAAACATGGCGGAGGTTCCATGATGTTTTGGGGTTGCTTTGCTGCCTCTGGCACTGGACTGCTTGACCGTGTGCATGGCATTATGAAGTCTGAAGACTACCAACAAATTTTGCAGCATAACGTAGGGCCCAGTGTGAGAAAGCTGGGTCTCCCTCAGAGGTCATGGGTCTTCCAGCAGGACAATGACCCAAAACACACTTCCAAAAGCACTATAAAATGGTTTGAGAGAAAGAACTGGAGACTTCTAATGTGGCCAGCAATGAGTCCAGACCGGAATCCCATAGAATACCTGTGGAGAGATCTCAAAATGGCAGTTTGGAGAAGGCACCCTTCAAATATCAGGGACCTGGAGCAGTTTGCCAAAGAAGAATGATCTACAATTCCAGCAGCCAATTGTAAGAAACTCATTGATGGTTACCGGAAGCAGCTGTTTGCAGTTATTTTGGCTAAAAGTTGTGCAACCAAGTATTAGGCTGAGGGTGCCAATACTTTTGTCTGGCCCATTTTTGGAGTTTTGTGTGAAATGATCAATGATTTGATTTTTGCTTCTTTCTCTTTTGTGTTTTTTCCTTGCAAGCAAATTAAATGAAGATAATAATACCAAAGAATTTGTGATTGCAATCATTTTCAGGAAGAAACTGAGTATTATCTGACAGAATGGCAGGGGTGCCAATACTTTTGGCCAACACTGTATATGAATTGCAGTCATTGTCATTTTCCAGTCAAATAACTATTAGAGTACAATTGAAAGGTTTTTTTACAAACTGCCTATGATAACAGTATATTTAAAAAAAAGAAAAAACTCAAACAGCACTCAAAATGCATGTTCCAAATTATTATGCACAGCAGAGTTTTCAACCTTTTCATTTTAATAAAGACCAAAAAAATGGTAATTTTTGAAATTATAAGCATTAGCAGGTTATTACGAACTGAAATCAAACAGTTTTCAACTGAAAACTTTATTCTAGGTGATATTACATTTGCACATAGGACCCCTTGTTCGAAAGGAGATCCGGAACACTCTCGTCCATTGAATTTGTCAGGTTTTGGATGGTTTCTGCTTTAATTGTTTTGCATGAGGACAGAATACCCTCCCAGAGCAGTTGCTTAGATGTGAACTGCCTCCCGCCATCATAGACACTCCTTTTGATGATGCTCCAGAGGTTCTCAATGGGGTTGAGGACAGGGGAGCATGGGTGCCACACCATAAGTTTGTCCCCTTTTATGCCCATAGCAGCCAGAGATGCAGATGTGTTATGTGCAGCATGAGACGGGGCATTATGCTCCCCTGTCCTCAACCCCATTGAGAACCTCTGGAGCATCATCAAAAGGAGTGGGGCATAAAAGGGGACAAACTTATGGTGTGGCACCCATGCTCCCCTGTCCTCAACCCCATTGAGAACCTCTGGAGCATCATCAAAAGGAGTGTCTATGATGGCGGGAGGCAGTTCACATCTAAGCAACTGCTCTGGGAGGGTATTCTGTCCTCATGCAAAACAATTAAAGCAGAAACCATCCAAAACCTGACAAATTCAATGGATGAGAGAGTTCAGAAGCTCCTTTCGAACAAGGGGTCCTATGTACAAATGTAACATCACCTAGAATAAAGTTTTGAGTTGAAAACAGTTTGATTTCAGTTCGTAATAACCTGCTAATGCTTATAACTTCAAAAATGACAATTTTTTTGTTCTTTATTAAAATTAAAAGGTTGAAAACTCTGCTGTGCATAATAATTTGGAACATGCATTTTGAGTGCAGTTTGAGTATTTTATTTTTTTTAAAATATACTGTTATCATAGGCAGTTTGTACAAAAACTTTCAATTGTACTCTAATAATTATTTGACTGGAATATTACAATGACTGCAATTCATATAGGTAATTTGGGAAAATCTGAGAAAATATAATTTGGAACACAGTGTATATATATATATATATATATATATATATATATATATATATATATATATATATATATATAATTTTTTTTTTTTTAAAACCCGCTTATATTGTCCATAAACAATTAAGGAGAATTTAGAATGATGATAAATTTGATTCCCACTTATAATGAAGTTGGAAGAATTTTGACTGTTTAATTAACTAACACTCACCTGCTTTAATTTTTTTACACATCTTTCTTTTTCAGCATTGCCTTAGGATGCATGAAGCAGAGAAACAATGAGCACGGAAATTGGCTCTTTAATGTTTATGCTGCGTCTGGGTAGTGATTTTTATGAATCTCCTGATATTACAAAGTTAATTAGTCAACTGGGTTTATGAGCGTACAGGATGTTACATTGTGGATTTTTTTTTCTTTTTTATTCATGCAGATTTATATTTGAATATACAAGAAATGTTACAGCCTCATGAATGATAATATTAACTTTTTATAAAAATTTTTGTACAGTATGTTATTCAAGAAAATTAACTTTATGGCATCACACACATCTAGGTAAAATGTGTCTGCAATTTCTTCTCTTGATATATTTTGTGGTATAACTGAGCCCTGAGGACTAACTTGTGATATGCAAGTAAACTTAGTTTCAGCGGTTTCCTTGGATTTATAGAATCCTTATGTAATCCATAGCATCTTATCATTATTGCTACTTCTTTTCTTATTGTGTCCCAGCTTCCCTATGGATTCAAATACAATATAAAAGCAAATAAAGGCACAGCGCAGCTGCTGGAAACTGATTTAATGATTTTACATTTAATAATAATGATAATTATTACTAGAGCTAAGCCACTTTATATGAGTGGAATGGAGTTTCTCAAATTTTACAACAACGTGTATTATCCAAAATCCAGATTTTTTTGCAATTCAACATCTGCCCGTCATTTTGCAAAGCCATATAGGTCCTGCAAAAGGTTAAAAAATAGTACTTATCTAATCACTCATGTCTCCAGACTCCAGAGCCAAATAAATGTGCAATGTAAAAATAAAAACACTCATCTCATGCTCACCTTTCTATCTTACCCCTCAGCCCACCGACTGGTGGTCCCTGCCTCTTCCCTGCCGCACATTTTTTATTTGGCTTGCTATACTCTGGCCTGTGCTATACTCTGGCCTGTGGCTTCTGGCTTGACTATGTCTCTTACGTCTAACTTTACTGCTGATGATTTTACACCAGTCTGAGGGACCTTGAAAATCGATGCCTGGAGTGCTGTTACTATTTTGGGGAGTTCTGAATTGTGGATTGACTATATTCAGTTATGTATATATAAAAAAGGACATCTAATGGACACCACTCAAGGCACTGTGTGAATCTCAGATGGACTAGAGATTAAGATAAGTGTATTACTATTTCTTATTTGGTCTGACTAGTACACATTTTTACCTATTCCAGTGGGTTGGGACAAAGGGATTAATTATAACCTTATTTGCGGATGACTTTACACCAGTCTGAGGAATCTTATAATATTGATGTCTGGAATATTGCTATTATAGCTTTGGGAAATTTTGTATTGTGGATTGACTACATTTAGTCATTGTACAAAAGGCCAACTAATTGATATCATTTATGGCATTGCTTGAATCCTAGTTTGATTGGAAATGAAAATATTCTTAATATTTTTTTCGGACTTGCTCTGACTGGTACACATGTCTATCTATTTATATTAGTGGGCTACTGTAAATCAAAAACCTTCTATTTGTGCAACTATATCTATTTTTGCCCACTCCCCACTGATATGGTATTGTTGTAATTTTTTATATTGAGCATGTCAATTATGACATGAATAGTCTACAATTGGTCCATTTATATGTATGTGTGTGGCATCTTTTGACTGTGTAGGGATACCTAGGGAAAGGAGAGGGACAGCCTCCGAGGAGCGGGGACACCATCTGAACCTTAGGGTGAAAAACACTCCGCTGTTAGGTAGGGAGAGCAATCTTATTAGGTGCTATCCAGGGTAAGTTTGTCTGAATTAATTGCTAATTTCATATTATATTCTCCTTACATGGTATCCTGTTTTTGAGATATATGTGTAGTTTTTTCTCACTTGTACTATAGAGTACACTTTTAAGGATAATTATTAAAAGTTAATTTTTATTGGGTATTTTTTCTGTCTATGGTTCTCTGGTAAATATATATACCCTATTACCATTTTAGTTTGGTGAATATTTTTCTGGTTTTTCTTGAGAGTATTATGGCTGGATTTTTGTCGGGACCTTTAAACACTAACAGATGGTTGGACGAGGCTAAGGAAGTTTTTTCAGGGACTGAGTGTGGGGTCAATATTTCAACAGAGCCCAGTATTAAGAATGTCTTTGCGGATTTATTAGAAGTCTATAAAGAAAACATCAAGCCATGGTGGGAGGTCCAATCATTGGACAACTATATAAAACAAGGGATAGTGCCACGTGGCCTAAGGATTAACTTGTTACCAGCACATAGGAGCAGATCAGTTTCACTTTTATCTAAGTGGGAGAAAGAATCTACAGCCTCATCTTTGAGGTTTATGCAAATCCTACTAGAGGAAGAAAAGGTCACTTTTGAGAAGTCTGCAGCCACCCTTAAAGAGCAGATAGATAGGGCCCTTAACTTTAAGTCCGCATTGGACTTCTCCACAAGAGAAGAAGCACTGAGGGTGTCAGTAGAAAAATATCAACTCGTTCTGAAAGATAGAAAACATAAACGATTCACTAGAGATTTGACTGATTTTAGGGAAAAACGAGCATATCCTGCCCTAAATATTAAGGGTGGCCCAACGATGGACATCTCCTCCTCTGATCTGGAGTCCTCTGATACTGAACGTACTCCGAAGGAAACCCCTAGACTGTCTAGTAGATCTAGGGGGCAAGGAAGGAGAGGGTTTGGTAGAAGATGGCAAAATCAAGGTTATTCAGGCCAGGGTCCATCTTTCTCCACATCACCATCTATGGGATTATCCTCTACTTCAACTCCCTCTTTTTTAGAGAACAGGGAAGCACGCTACCATTTGCGGGAAAGAATGGTGAATTACAATCGTTAGCCAATAAGATAATACCACATCGATTACATGCAGGTAATGATAGGAATGTGATAAATTTGTCCTCACACACTCTTACAGAGACTGAACGAAGGGTCTTAGGGACAGGACTGTCCTTTGTACCAACGACTCGCTTTGACCCTTTTTCGTGGGTTAAAGATATTCACCTATTCTTGAGAAAGTTGAGATGGAGAAAGTTTTTTGCACTCAATGACAAAAATAAATGTTTACAATTGGGCATCTCAATGGACGATCTCCAGGATGTTCATCTCTTAGCTGAACTTGAAAACGAGGGCACTCGTGGATTGGGAGAGGGCCCTTTCTCGGATTTAAAACCTAAAAGTAGTAAAATGCCACCTGTAGGAGATATTGGTAGTATAGATATTTTTTCGTCGTTAGTCACGGAGGAAATCAGGAGAATAAATCCAAGGGCACATAGGGTGAACCCCAATTTTACATTTGATGAACGGAGAGCATTACAGGATTTGAGTGGTGACACTTCCCTTATCATAAAACCCTCCGATAAGGGAGGGAACATAGTGCTTCTAGATTGTGATCAATATGTTTCTATGTGTATGAATATTCTTTCAGATACCATGACATATCAGGTATTACAGGGTGATCCTACATTTGCTTTTATGAGGACCTTATCTGACATTCTGCAACAAGCTAGACAAAATAATCTGATTTCATTGAGTGAACTGAATTTTCTGCTTCCAAAATTTCCTGTGATTGCAACTTTTTATGCCCTTCCTAAGGTTCATAAGGGCTATCCACCATTGAAAGGGAGGCCAATAGTTTCAGGTGTGGATGCATTGAGTCAAAACTCAAGCATCTATCTTGATCAGATGCTTAGATCTTTTGTTACAGCTCTACCATCCTATCTGAGAGACACAACAGATTTATTAACAAAATTGGATGACATTACAGTTGATCCTGGTACTATTTTGGTTTCCATAGACGTGGAGGCATTGTATTCTAGTATCCACCATACGGCTGGTCTGATGGCAGTGGAGTCCTTTTTGAAAACAAGGGGAAACCACTTGATCCCACACAACGAATTCATTCTTCGGCTGCTTGATTATGTTCTTACGCATAATTTTTTTCTTTTTCATGGGAGATTCTACCACCAGCTTAGGGGCACAGCGATAGGGAGCCCCTGTGCCCCCACTTATGCTAATTTGCTCCTTGGCTGGTGGGAGGACAACATAGTCTTTGGGGACGAGGATGTCGTCGGGGGCCCCCACATTCAATTTTGGGGCCGATACATTGACGACATCCTCGTCCTCTGGACTGGAGATGAGGAGTCCTTCATTGGGTTCATACAGCGCCTCAATGAAAATGATTTGGGCCTTAAATTTACTTATGAGATAGGAGGTAAAAAGATTGCCTTTTTGGATGTTATAATATCAATTGATGAATCTGGCTCATTGAGATCATCTATCTTTAGAAAACCATCAGCAGCAAATAGCCTATTAAAATGGGATAGTTATCATCCGGTTCCTTTGAAACAAGGGATCCCTAAAGGCCAGTTCTTAAGATTAAGGAGAAATTGCTCCTCTACCTCTGACTATTTTCATAAGGCTAGGGACCTTAAGGACCGTTTTTCTGATCGGGACTATCCAACAAGGGTGATCAATAGAGCATTTAATCATGCCTTTAAACAGGACAGATCTAAATTACTGGTGTCTCACTCCAGGCCTGAACAGACCTCCCTTACTAGGCTAATTGGAACATATGATGATCAACATCCTAGGATTATGACAATCCTGAGAAAATATTGAGGTATCTTGAGGACAGATCCGAATGTTTCCAAATGGATTGCAGACTATCCCTCTGTCACCTTTAGGAGAGGCAGATCTGTCAAAGATCACCTAGTACATAGTCACTTTGTGCGCCCCAAGAAGGAGGGGACCTGGTTTTATAGGAGGTCTACTGGTACTTTTAAATGTGGACAGTGCACTTATTGTCGTTATGTCTCCATCTCAGATACATTTGTGAGCTCTGTAACTGGACGCACCTATAGGAACAAACATTTTGCTAATTGTAAAACAATAGGTGTCGTCTATGTATGTACGTGCACTTGCCCAAAAGATTATGTGGGAAAAACCAGAAGACAATTTAAAGTACGTATTGGTGAACACTTAGGTGACATCCGAAACAAGCGAGATACTCCTCTAGTGAAACACGTCAATACACACCATGGAGGTGATTTAAATTCTATTACATTTCGTTCTATTGAAGTGGTGAGTCCCTCAGTGCGACAGAGGGACTGGGATAAAAGAATTCTGCAGCGGGAGTCCAGATGGATTTTCTGGCTCGAATCTCTGAATCCCGGGGGTATTAATGAACAGTTAAGCTTTTCTAGCTTTGTATAGCCTTACTGTTGTTTCAATTAGCCTTACGGATAAAAATCCTGATCAGCCTTTTTTATATATCTACAGATAGTCCCGGTGCGTGTATTCACCATACTGGTGGACTGTAATACTGGCTTAGTTACTCACACATAAGTGGATAATATGCTACCTATTCCCCCCCCCTTTTCTTTGGGGATGGATGCACATCTTTTTAATTATGGTGGAATATTCAGCTCATCTTGTGATTTTCCGGGTCTATTGTTCTGTGGTAGTGATTGTCTCTTGCATGTTCCCGTTGAACTGAGAGTAGCGGTATCCTCCATGCAGATAGTGAAACGCAGTCTGCGTTCCACCTGGTGGTTCCAGGAAGTGACGTAAAAAGCGGGAGGATACGTACTTTGCTTACGCATTCTTCGTACGATCCCTTAGCTAATACCCTGGGCTATGCAATCGGAAATGACGTATTACGTTTGGACCGGAAGTGATGTTAAACACGGTGGTACGCTAGTTTCTTAAAGCTTGCGTCTCGTAGTCAGGGTAACGCTGGGATTGATCACAGGTGAAATTAATCTCGTGGCACATGGCATTCCACAGATATATAGGGATGAATCCCACCATTGAACATGCGGTTGGACTCCGGTATACAAGGAGCTATTATGCGGGCATCTATTATAGCTCATCTCCTCTAATATTTCTTGTCCCTTGATGAGCCCCACATTGAGGAGGGGGTGAAAATCGTAGGGACGAAGGGACTAATCCTAAGGAATAACTTTACTGCTGATGATTTTACACCAGTCTGAGGGACCTTGAAAATCGATGCCTGGAGTGCTGTTACTATTTTGGGGAGTTCTGAATTGTGGATTGACTATATTCAGTTATGTATATATAAAAAAGGACATCTAATGGACACCACTCAAGGCACTGTGTGAATCTCAGATGGACTAGAGATTAAGATAAGTGTATTACTATTTCTTATTTGGTCTGACTAGTACACATTTTTACCTATTCCAGTGGGTTGGGACAAAGGGATTAATTATAACCTTATTTGCGGATGACTTTACACCAGTCTGAGGAATCTTATAATATTGATGTCTGGAATATTGCTATTATAGCTTTGGGAAATTTTGTATTGTGGATTGACTACATTTAGTCATTGTACTAAAGGCCAACTAATTGATATCATTTATGGCATTGCTTGAATCCTAGTTTGATTGGAAATGAAAATATTCTTAATATTTTTTTCGGACTTGCTCTGACTGGTACACATGTCTATCTATTTTATTAGTGGGCTACTGTAAATCAAAAACCTTCTATTTGTGCAACTATATCTATTTTTGCCCACTCCCCACTGATATGGTATTGTTGTAATTTTTTATATTGAGCATGTCAATTATGACATGAATAGTCTACAATTGGTCCATTTATATGTATGTGTGTGGCATCTTTTGACTGTGTAGGGATACCTAGGGAAAGGAGAGGGACAGCCTCCGAGGAGCGGGGACACCATCTGAACCTTAGGGTAAAAAACACTCCGCTGTTAGTTAGGGAGAGCAATCTTATTAGGTGCTATCCAGGGTAAGTTTGTCTGAATTAATTGCTAATTTCATATTATATTCTCCTTACATGGTATCCTGTTTTTGAGATATATGTGTAGTTTTTTCTCACTTGTACTATAGAGTACACTTTTAAGGATAATTATTAAAAGTTAATTTTTATTGGGTATATTTTCTGTCTATGGTTCTATGTCTCTTACGTGCCTGTTTACTGTGCCATCAAATGAAAGCAAAAAGAAGAGGCTATGCACTAGATAGTGGTCAGCAGATACAGTTGGACAGGTAAGCAGTATGAGGAGAATTTTTTTTTTTACATCATATTTTTATTATGCTCGGAGTCTGTAGAATCCATAACGACAATTGAATTCCTATTGAATAATATATAGTTTCCCACATAAATATGCGTGATTTACTGAATCAAATTTCTGCAGATTTTATCATCTCTAATTATTATTATTATTTTAGTACTAATTGCAGTAGAGACAATCAAATTGATCAACTAGAAATTGACTTTGAGTTGAATTACCTGAAATTTCCAGGTCTTGACAAATATAAACAGCTGGTGATTCGATTCATGTGGATCAAAAAATTAAAAAAAATGCCCTGTACCATTTCACATAAGCCAGAAAGCAGGCTCATATAGCATTAGGTGAGTCTGTGTGGGCCTCCCCATAATGCCTGGGAACTATCACATTACAAGGTTGAACACCGATAAGGGAGAATTTCACAGGCAGTATAAAAATGTGGGCAGGGAAAGCAGTGGCCATTTTAAGATTTTACAGCCTAGGTAATACAGCGTGCACAGCTCATCATTGCAGATAGGGAAAGGAAGTACTACTAATAAAAAATAATAATTTTTATTTATATTCCGCAGCACTTTACAATTAAGTAGGTACACATACAGACAACAGTAACATTACATGAGGAGTGAGGGCCCTGCTCGCAAGCTTACAATCTATATGGAAATGGGGGGACACAATAGGAAGAACATGGTCATAAGCCAATATCCGTCTAAGGGCAGCTACCGTGTGGTATTTGGTGCATAGCGGATGTAGAGACAGATGAATATGCAGGGGCAGATTAAGATTAATATTTAGAAGGGAACAGGGGAGAGTTAGGTTGGTGAGTAGAGGTGGTAGGCTTGTCTAAACAGATGTGTTTTTAAAGCACGCTTCAAGACATGGGGGCTAGATATCAGTCGGATCGTTTGGGGCAGTGCATTCCAGAAAACTGGCGTGGCATGAGAGAAGACTTGGAGCCAGAGGTGTGAGGTTCAGATTGAGGATGATGTCAGTCTTAGATCAGCTACAGAATGGAGGCCATGGGAGGGGCGATAGACAGACAAGAAATGAGGGATGAGATGTAGGGCGGTGCAGAACTGTGGAGAGCTTTGTGGGCTTGAGAGATGAGTTTGTATTGTATTCTGTGGTGAAAGGGTAACCAGTGCAATGACTGGCACAGGTTAGAGGCATCGGTGAAGCGGCTTAATAGAAATACGACCCTGGCTGCTGCATTTAGAATGGATTGGAGAGGAAAGAGTTTGTTTAGAGGGAGACCAATCAGAAGAGAGTTGCAGTAGTCCAGACAAGAGTGAATAAGAGCGACAGTAAGAGTTTTTGCCGTATAAAATTTGAGAAAAGGTCGGATTCTGGAGATGTTTTTAAGGTGCAGGTGATAAGAGTGATTGAGTGATTGTATATGTGAAATAAAGGAAAGTTGTGTGTCAAATATGACTCCAAGACAGTGAGCTTGCTGCTTGGGAGTTATGATGGCACCACCCAAGGAAATTGAAAAGTCAGACATTGGTAGGTTAGTAGAGGGATGAAAAATAAGGAGTTCAGTTATTGAGAGATTCAGTTACAGATAGAGGGAAGACAGGTTGTTAGGGATAGCGGACAGACAATCAATGGTATTTTGTATTAGAGTGGGGGTGATGTCAGGTGAAGAGGTGTATAGTTGGACATCATCAGCATAGAGATGATACTGGAAACCAAATCTGCTGATAGTTTGCTCAATAGGAGCAGTATACAAGGAGAAGAGGAGGGGGCCTAGGACTGATTCTTGTGGAACACCGATAGTAAGGGGAAGATTAGAGGAAGAAGAGCCGGCAAAAGATACCATGAAGGAGCGGTCAGAGAGATTGGAGGAGATACAGGAGAGAGTGGTGTCCTAGAGGCCTATAGACTGGAGCATAGTGAGGAGGAGAAGGTGATCCACAGTGTCAAAAGCGGCAGAGAGATCAACGAGAAACAGCAGGGAGTAGTGACCATTAGATTTAGCTGTTAATAGATCATTAGAGACTTTAGTGAGGGCAGTTTCAGTAGAGTGTGAGGAGCAGAAATCAGATTGTAAAGGGTCGAGAAGAGAGTTATCTGAGAGATAGCGGATTAGATGGGAGTGGACCAAGCATTCCCGGAGTTTAGAGATGAAGGAAAGATTAGAGATAGGTCTATAATTAGCAGTGCAGTTCTCGTCCAGGGATAGCTTTTTAAGTAAAGGGATTATGATTAGAGATGAGCGTTGTTCTACTCGAACTGTTCGCCAATCTCAAATTCGAGCTGTTTTGGGCGGTGTTCGAGCCGTTCGGCGAACACGAACAATTTAAGAAAAATTCGGCTGTTCGAGGTTATGTTCGATAACTGTTCGTGCACCAAAATCATAACTGGATTTTTTCTCAGTAATGATGAAAATTAATGTTAATACGCAGTTTGAGTGTACAGCGGGGTGGGGGGAGGGGCAGGGGATGGATCTCTGCAGGAACAATGAAGATCTCCATTTTTTTTTCTCTTTCCCGCATTTGCAGTGGGGAGGTGCAATCTGTCAGCCTATCAGCAGCGCACACACGGAGCGAAGTGCTTTTTTTCACACAAGCAAGGGCATGTGTCATTGGCAGTGTATGTCACATGTCCTTGCCCTATAAGACCAAGCCATTTTCCCCGTCGCCACCATTTTCTCACTGCTGCAGCTGCGTGTTAGATGGCACCGCTGTTGCTGTGTGCGCTATACCTTGTTAATTTCAAGCCAATTTTCGCACAAATATACAGATAGCTTGGGAGTAGGGAATAGTTGTGATTGCAGTCCTTTTAAGGACTAGGTTACAGCATTTCCTACGACTTTTATCAGGGAGGTCTGTGCTCTTAAATAGATAGGTTGTGGGAGTAAAGACTAATTGTAATTGGAGTCCTTTTCAGGACTAGGTTACATCAGTTCCTATCAGTTTTTGCCAGGCAGGTCTGTGCCAGTGCTGTGCAAGTTTTTTTCACAGCATTTGGCTGAATCTAGCAAAGCTAATCCTTTTTGGCCTATTGCAGAGTGTGTTAGTCAGTGGAGTAGCCTATCTGTGTTGCAAGATATACCACCTGTGTATAGAATACCAATTTTTTTACTGCACCTAGTGAAGTAAAATCTTTTGGGCATAGCATCATTCTATTAGTCCATCTATACTGACCTCCATCAGGTTGCAAATTAAAACTAATTTTTATCTGCATCTACAGTACCTCTAAAAAAATATTTGGGCTTCTACCTGTGTGTGGGACTTGTTGTATTAGTCCATCTATACTGACCTCCATCAGGTTGCAAACTGAATATATTTTTTTCCTGCATCTACCTCTGAAAAAAATTGGGCTTCTAGCTGTGTGTGGGTCTTGTTCTATTAATCCATCTATACTGACCTCCATCAGGTTGCAAACTGAATATAATTTTTTTCTGCATCTAGCTCTGAAAAAATATTTGGCCTTCTAGTAGTGTGTCGGACTTTCTCTATTAGTCCATCTATACTGACCTCCATCAGGTTGCAAATTAAAACTAATTTTTATCTGCATCTACAGTACCTCTGAAAAAATATTTGGGCTTCTAGCTGTGTGTGGGACTTGTATTAGTCCATCTATACTGACCTCCATCAGGTTGCAAACTGAATATATTTTTTTCTGCATCTACCTCTGAAAAAATATTGGGCTTCTAGCTGTGTGTGGGTCTTGTTCTATTAATCCATCTATACTGACCTCCATCAGGTTGCAAACTGAATATAATTTTTTTCTGCATCTAGCTCTGAAAAAATATTTGGCCTTCTTGTAGTGTGTCGGACTTTCTCTATTAGTCCATCTATACTGACCTCCATCAGGTTGCAAATTAAAACTAATTTTTATCTGCATCTACAGTACCTCTGAAAAAATATTTGGGCTTCTAGCTGTGTGTGGGACTTGTTGTATTAGTCCATCTATACTGACCTCCATCAGGTTGCAAACTGAATATATTTTTTTCTGCATCTACCTCTGAAAAAATATTGGGCTTCTAGCTGTGTGTGGGACTTGTTGTATTAGTCCATCTATACTGACCTCCATCAGGTTGCAAACTGAATATATTTTTTTCTGCATCTACCTCTGAAAAAATATTGGGCTTCTAGCTGTGTGTGGGTCTTGTTCTATTAATCCATCTATACTGACCTCCATCAGGTTGCAAACTGAATATAATTTTTATCTGCATCTAGCTCTGAAAAAATATTTGGCCTTCTAGTAGTGTGTCGGACTTTCTCTATTAGTCCATCTATACTGACCTCCATCAGGTTGCAAACTGAATATAATTTTTTTCTGCATCTAGCTCTGAAAAAATATTTGGCCTTCTAGTAGTATGTCGGACTTTCTCTATTAGTCCATCTATACTGACCTCCATCAGGTTGCAAATTAAAACTAATTTTTATCTGCATCTAGCTCTGAAAAAATATTTGGCCTTCTAGTAGTGTGTCGGACTTTCTCTATTAGTCCATCTATACTGACCTCCATCAGGTTGCAAACTGAATATATTTTTTTCTGCATCTACCTCTGAAAAAATATTTGGCCTTCTAGTAGTGTGTCGGACTTTCTCTATTAGTCCATCTATACTGACCTCCATCAGGTTGCAAATTAAAACTAATTTTTATCTGCATCTACAGTACCTCTGAAAAAATATTTGGGCTTCTAGCTGTGTGTGGGACTTGTTGTATTAGTCCATCTATACTGACCTCCATCAGGTTGCAAACTGAATATATTTTTTTCCTGCATCTACCTCTGAAAAAATATTGGGCTTCTAGCTGTGTGTGGGTCTTGTTCTATTAATCCATCTATACTGACCTCCATCAGGTTGCAAATTCAAAATAATTTTTTTCTGCATCTAACCCAGCCAATAGTTTTGGCCTAATACCACAGTTTGGCCACTCAGCTCTGCTCGGTTACCATCCATTGTTTTTTTGTGCAAACAACTCCAGAGTTGTGAATTAGTTAACCACCAAAATGAGTGGAAAAAGGCCTGCTGCTGGTGGAAAGGGGAATAGGCGTGTTGGGAAGGGGAAAAAAGGTTGTGTCCGTGGGGTAGGTGTTAAAGCAACAGTAACATCTGCAGAAGAAAGACCATCTTCCAGGCAAACTAAAATGTCTACTTCTTTTAGCGGACAATGTGATAAGATCCCTTTCTTACGGCCACGCCAATCGCTACAAATTCCAGATGAGGCACAAAAACAGCAGGTGCTTCAACGGATATCAAGTGCTCCTTTAAGTGGGCTCTCCTCCACATCAACTTCAACATCACAAATACTCCAGTCCTCAAAGGTGTCACCCAAATCGCACTTGCTTCCTCACAGCTCCCAAATCTCCAGCTGCCCGTCTGAGTATGAGGTAGAACAGATGGTTGAGTCTGCAGAGCTGTTTACTCATACTATAGCCTGGGAATCAGAGGTCGACTCCAGCGCTTCTTTGAATCCAGACGAGGAAATAATCTGCACTGATGCCCAGAATCTTTATGAGTCGGATCCAGGACCAGACGCAGAAGGTTCTGACCATAATGTAGACCCTCATTCCCAACTGTAACTCCTGTTGGTGGAGACAATGAGGAAGACGATGATAAGACTCAAATACCTGATTGGAGCGACAACTTTAGTTTTTTGTCAGGGCAGGAACAGGTTGGCTCTGAGGATGACGGGTGTGATAACGCACAGGGTGATGATGATGAGGTCGGAGATCCCACTTACTGTCAACCCACAGTCAGCCAAGAGATGAGGTCAGCAGAGGAGGTGGAGGAAGATGCTAGTGACGACGAGGTCAGGTTGCGCCTTCCTGGACAGACACGTAGTACTGGAAGCACGTCAACAACTGCATCCTCAAACACAACTCTGCCTCTCACCACAAGTCGTGGTGGCTCTTCAGGTCGCATGGGTGCTAAGCCTTGCATAGCCTGGGCATTTTTTCAGATCGATAAAGATGACCCAACTCGTGTTATCTGTAACATTTGTCAGCAAAAGCTAAGTAGAGGCCAAAAAATACATAGTTTGAGTACTTCATGCATGAACCGGCACATGGACATGAAGCATAAGTTGCAGTGGGAAGCTCAGTGTGCTACAATGCGGCCTAGCCGGCCGGGCCAACCACCGTCTGCCATATCTTGTGCATCCGCGGCCTCTTCATCCTCTGTGACTGGGGGGACAGCAGTCACACCTGTTTTGGGGCGCAGACCTGCCACCTCTTTACCCGCAACAGCCAGCGTGATTGGCAGGACATCATTTTCTTTGGGGGTGGTAACTAGAGATGAGCGGTGTTCGACTAGAACGGTTCGCCAATCTCAAATTCGAGCTGTTTTGGGCGGTGTTCGAGTTGTTCGACGAACCCGAACGATTTGCAAAAAATTCGGCTGTTCGAGGTTATGTTCGATAACTATTCGTGCACCAAAAGCGTGTCCTGCATGTCTGGCGCTATTTAGAGCACCAATCATGCAGGGATTGTCTGCCACTCACTGTAATGTCACAGCCATGGTGGTTGTGGCATTACAGTGATTGCCCAAATCGATGGGAACAGTGCCAACAGTGAAACATGAAAAGCCGGCAATTCAGCAGCGGCATACACCGGTACCCGACAATTTAGAACCGAAAGAATAGAGCTTCACACATAGATTAGATAGATATAAACATGTCAGCCACATATATACGAAGTACAGTGAAAGTGCTCCTTACTGTACTTGTCATTTAGCGTAAAGGATTTATCAAAAAAAATAATAGTGTTTTCATGCACCGTCTCTTTAAAAAAGCCGGCCGGCAATTCAGCAGCGGTACCCGACAATTTAGAATAGAAGGAATAGAGAATCACACATAGATTAGATAGATAGAAACATGTCAGTCACATATATATGAAGTACAGTGATAGTGTTGATTACTGTACTTGTCATTTAGTGTAAAGGATTTATTTAAAAAAATAATAGTGTTTTCATGCACTGTCTCTTTAAAAAAGCCGGCCGGCAATTCAGCAGCGGTACCCGACAATTTATAACAGACAGAATAGAGCATCATACATAGATTAGATAGATAGAAACATGTCAGTCACATATATATGAAGTACAGTGATAGTGTTGGTTACTGTACTTGTCATTTAGTATTAAAATAAAGGATTTATTATTAAAAAAATTGGCGTGGGGTTCCCATTAATTTTAGGCTCTAGCGGAGGTTAAGCAGACGGCTGGGGCAGATGTTTGAAGCCTGGGAAGGGGGTAATACCCACGGAGCTTCCCAGGCTACTAATATCAGCCCCCAGCTGAATACCTAGCCTTTACTAGCTATTAAAATGGGGGACCCCCCCAAAAAAATGACGTGGGGTCCCCCCTAATTTAATAGCTAGCAAAGGCTAGGCAGACAGCTGGGGGCTGATATTAATAGCCCAGGAAGGGAGCCATGAATATTGGCCCCCTCCCAGGCTAGAAACACCAGCCGTCAGCCGCCCCAGAAATGGCGCATTCATAGGATGCGCCAATTCTGGCACTTAGCCTCGCTCTTCCACGCTGCCCTGGTGCGGTGGCAGGGGGTAATAGGGTTGGGGTTGATGTCAGCTTATAATGCCAGGTGACATCAAGCCCAGGTTAGTAATGGAGAGGCGTCTATAAGACACCCCCATTACTAACCCCATAGTCAAAGTAAAAAAAAACACAAACACCCAGAATAAAGTCCTTTAATTGAAATAAAGACACAATCCTTTATTGTTCTAAATTAAACCATACTTACCGTCACGCCCATTCCAGCTGAAGCCAACGATCTCCTGCAATAAAAGAAAAATAATAAAGCAACCTCATCCTTACCTTTCCATGGTTCCCACGACAGCTTCAGCTCTGCTACATCGAGATGACAGGCTGGACCGCAGCAGAACGCTGCCATCCAGCCTCTCATCCCGCAGACACTGAGAAGCGCAGGCTTGCTTGCGCTGCTCAGCGTCTCTCTGTGACGACATCCAGATGAGCCGAGTTCATGTCCAATGAACTCGGCTCACCTCATGCACGTCACTGACAGCGTGGGAAAATTCTCAAGCTGAAGCGGTGAGTGCAGGAGAATTCTCCCACGCTGTCAGTGACGTGCATAAGGTGAGCTCATGTCCAATGAACTCAGCTCACCTCCTGAACGTCACTAACAGCGTGGGAGAATTCTCCTGCACTCAGCGCTTCAGCGTGAGAATTCTCCCGCTGAAGCGCTGAGTGCAGGAGAATTTTCCCACGCTGTCAGTGACGTGCATGAGGTGAGCTCATGTCCAATGAACTCAGCTCACCTCCTGCACGTCACTGACAGCGTGGGAGAATTCTCCTGCACTCAGCGCTTCAGTGTGAGAATTCTCCCACGCTGAAGCGCTGAGTGCAGGAGAATTTTCCCACGCTGTCAGTGACGTGCATGAGGTGAGCCGAGTTCATTGGACATTAACTCGGCTCATCTGGATGCCCTCACAGAGAGACACTGTGGAGCGCAAGCAAGCCTGCGCTTCTCAGTGTCTGCGGGATGACAGGCTGGATGGCAGCGTTCTGCTGCGGTCCAGCCTGTCATCTCGATGTAGCAGAGCTGAAGCTGTCATGGGAACCATGGAAAGGTAAGGATGATGTTGCTTTATTATTTTTCTTTTATTTCAGGAGATCGTTGGCTTCAGCTGGAATGGGCGTGATGGTAAGTATGGTTTAATTTAGAACAATAAAGAATTGTGTGTTTATTTCAATTAAAGGACTTTTTTCTGGGTGTTGTGTTTTTTTTAAATACTTTACTAGAAATTCATGGTGGTCATGTCTAATATTGGCGTGACCCCATGAATTTCGGGCTTAGGGCCAGCTGATAATGCCAAGCTGGCCCTAACCCCTTTATTACCCAGTGAGCCACCGAATCAGGGCCCTGGATGAGTTGGGTACAGCGCCAGAAGATGGCGCTTCTATGAACGCGCCATTTTCCGGGGTGGCTGCGGACTGCAATTTGCAGCGGGGGTGGCCCAGAAAGCTTGGGCCTCCCTGCGCTGCGGATTCCAGCCCCCAGCTGCCTAGTTGTACCTGGCTGGACACAAAAACAGGGCGAAGCCCCACGTCAATTTTCTTTAAATTATTTCATGAAATAATTAAGAAAAAAAGGGCTTCCCTATTTTGTTGTGTCTGGCCAGGTACAAATAGGCAGCTGGTGGTTGGGGGCAGCCCGTTCCTGCCTGCTGTACCTGGCTGGACACAAATATAGTGCGAAGCCCCACGTCAATTTTTTTTAAATTATTTCATGAATTTCCTGAAATAATTTAAAAAAATTGAAGTGGGGCTTCGCACTATATTTGTGTCCAGCCAGGTACAGCAGGCAGGAACGGGCTGCCCCCATCCACCAGCTGCCTATTTGTACCTGGCCGGACACAACAATATAGGGAAGCCCTTTTTTTCTTAATTATTTCATGAATTTCATGAAATAATTAAAAAAAATTGAAGTGGGGCTTCGCACTATATTTGTGTCCAGCCAGGTACAGCAGGCAGGAACGGGCTGCCCCCATCCACCAGCTGCCTATTTGTACCTGGCCGGACACAACAATATAGGGAAGGCCTTTTTTTCTTAATTATTTCATGAATTTCATGAAATAATTAAAAAAAAAGTACGTGGGGCTTCGCCCTATTTTTGTGTCCAGCCAGGTACAACTAGGCAGCTGGGGGCTGGAATCTGCAGCGCAGGGAGGCCCAAGCTTTCTGGGCCCCCCCCCGCTACAAATTGCAGTTCGCAGCCACCCCGGAAAATGGCGCGTTCATAGAAGCGCCATCTTCTGGCGCTGTACCCAACTCATCCAGGGCCCTGGTGCGGTGGCTCACTGGGTAATAAAGGGGTTAGGGCCAGCTTGGTATTATCAGCTGGCCCCAAGCCCAAAATTCATGGGGTCACGCCAGTATTAGACATGACCGCCATGAATTTCTAGTAAAGTATTTAAAAAAACCACAACACCCAGAATAAAGTCCTTTAATTGAAATAAAGACACAATTCTTTATTGTTCTAAATTAAACCATACTTACCATCACACCCATTCCAGCTGAAGCCAACGATCTCCTGCAATAAAAGAAAAATAATAAACCAACCTCATCCTTACCTTTCCATGGTTCCCACGACAGCTTCAGCTCTGCTACATCGAGATGACTGGCTGGACCGCAGCAGAACGCTGCCATCCAGTCTGTCATCCCGCAGACACTGAGAAGCGCAGGCATGCTTGCGCTCCTCACTGTCTCGCTGTGACGGCATCCAGATGAGCCGAGGTCATGTCCAATGAACTCGGCTGACCTCATGCACGTCACTGACAGCGTGGGAAAATTCTCACGCTGAAGTGCTGAGTGCAGGAGAATTCTCCCACGCTGTCAGTGATGTGCATGAGGTGAGCTCATGTCCAATGAACTCAGCTCACCTCCTGCACGTCACTGACAGCGTGGGAAAATTCTCCTGCAATCAGCGCTTCAGCGTGAGAATTTTCCCACGCTGTCAGTGACGTGCATGAGGTGAGCCGAGTTCATTGGACATGAACTCGGCTCATCTGGATGTCGTCACAGAGAGACGCTGAGCAGCGCAAGCAAGCCTGCGCTTCTCAGTGTCTGCGGGATGACAGGCTAGATGGCAGCGTTCTGCTGCGGTCCAGCCTGTCATCTCGATGTAGCAGAGCTGAAGCTGTCGTGGGAACCATGGAAAGGTAAGGATGAGGTTGCTTTATTATTTTTCTTTTATTGCAGGAGATCGTTGGCTTCAGCTGGAATGGGCGTGATGGTAAGTATGGTTTAATTTAGAACAATAAAGGATTGTGTCTTTATTTCAATTAAAGGACTTTATTCTGGGTGTTTGTGTTTTTTTTAACTTTGACTATGGGGTTAGTAATGGGGGTGTCTTATAGACGCCTCTCCATTACTAACCTGGGCTTGATGTCAGCTGGCATTATAAGCTGACATCAACCCCAACCCTATTACCCCCTGCCACCGCACCAGGGCAGCGTGGAAGAGCGAGGCTAAGTGCCAGAATTGGCGCATCCTATGAATGCACCATTTCTGGGGCGGCTGACGGCTGGTGTTTCTAGCCTGGGAGGGGGCCAATATTCATGGCTCCCTTCCTGGGCTATTAATATCAGCCCCCAGCTGTCTGCCTAGCCTTTGCTAGCTATTAAATTAGGGGGGACCCCACGTCATTTTTTTGGGGGGGGTCCCCCATTTTAATAGCTAGTAAAGGCTATGTATTCAGCTGGGGGCTGATATTAGTAGCCTGGGAAGCTCCGTGGGTATTACCCCCTTCCCAGGCTTCAAACATCTGCCCCAGCCGTCTGCTTAACCTCCGCTAGAGCCTAAAATTAAGGGGAACCCCACGCCAATTTTTTTAATAATAAATCCTTTATTTTAATACTAAATGACAAGTACAGTAACCAACACTATCACTGTACTTCATATATATGTGACTGACATGTTTCTATCTATCTAATCTATGTGTGATGCTCTATCTTTCTGTTCTAAATTGTCGGGTACCGCTGCTGAATTGCCGGCCGGCTTTTTTAAAGAGACAGTGCATGAAAACACTATTATTTTTTTAAATAAATCCTTTACACTAAATGACAAGTACAGTAAGCAACACTATCACTGTACTTATTATATATGTGACTGACATGTTTCTATCTATCTAATCTATGTGTGAAGCTCTATTCTTTCTGTTCTAAATTGTCGGGTACAGATGCTGAATTGCCGGCCGGCTTTTTTAAAGAGACGGTGCATGAAAACACTAATATTTTTTTTAATAAATCCTTTACACTAAATGACAAGTGCAGTAACCAACACTGTCACTGTGCTTCTTATATGTGTGACTGACATGTTTCTATCTATCTAATCTATGTGTGATGCTCTATTCCTTCTTGTCTAAATTGTCGGGTACCGGTGTATGCCGCTGCTGAATTTGCCGGCCGGCTTTTTTAAAGAGAGTGTCTTCTGAGCAGTTTGTCAGCTTTTGGACACCTTTGCAGGTGTTTTCTATGTGTTTCTATGTGTTTTTGTTTGCCTGCCATTGGTTTTAACGGTGTTCGACGGTGTTCTAAGGTGTTCGACGAACAGTTCGACGAACAGTTCCTCGAACATCCCGGTGTTCGACGAACCGAACCGAACCCGAACACTACGGGGGTGGCTCAACACTAGTGGTAACACCAGCTGGTGTTGAGCGCTGTCCGAAATCGATAGCACCACCTTTGGATCAAGGCAACCTAACATGTCCGCCTGCATCTTCCTCACAGACCGGCAGTTTGCCGGGGACACCCTTATCAACCCCGTCTAAGCACAATAGCCAGCCCTCGGTCCCTCAGATGTGGACAAGTAAAAGACCATTTCCTCCTAGCCATGAGAAAGCTAAGAGGTTGAATTTCACCATCTGCAAGCTCTTGGCTACAGAAATGCTGCCTTTCCGCCTGGTGGACACAGAGGATTTTCGAGACCTTATGTCCGTCGCAGTGCCCCAGTACCAGATGCCCATTCGGCACTACTTCTCAAAGAAAGGTGTGCCTGCGCTCCACCAGCGTGTCGCACATAACATCACCGCTTCTTTGAGAAAATCTGTGTGTGACAGGGTGCATTTCACCACAGACACTTGGACGAGTAGGCATGGACAGGGGCGTTACATGTCGCTGACTGGGCACTGGGTAACTATGGTGACAGCAGGACAAGGGGCTGCTGTCCAAGTCTTGCCGTCCCCACGAGTTGTGCGTCAATCCTCTTTATGTCAAAGTTCCTCCACTGCTTCTGCCTCCTCAACCTCCTCTCGGTCTTCCACCTGCACCCAAAGCCTGTCTGGTCATGCCACAAGCTTTCTAACTGCGCAGAAGGGATCCTGCACACCTCCTTACTATGCTGGCAGTAGGGCTCAACGTCATCAGGCGGTTTTTACATTGAAATGTCTGGGAAATGTGAGTCACACAGCTGAGGAGTTGTGGTCAGCTCTGGAGAACCAATTTCATGAATTGTTGTCTCCACTGGACCTGAAACCAGGGAAGGCCGTGTGCGACAATGCTGCAAACCTGGGTGCGGCCCTTCGCCGGGGCAATGTCACACACGTGCCTTGTATGGCTCACGTGTTGAACCTGGTTGTCCAGCAATTTTTAGCCCACTATCCCAGACTAGATGGCCTTCTGCAGAGGGCACGGTCGCTGTGTGCTCACTTCCGCCGTTCGCATCCCGCAGCTCAGCGACTTACATCTCTACAGAAGTCGTTGGGCCTGCCACTTCACCGGCTAAAATGCGATGTGCCTACCCGGTGGAATTCAACTCTGCACATGTTGCAGCGACTGTGGCAGCACCGACAAGCCCTGGTGCAATACGTTCTGACGTATAGCCTGGGCCAACGAGATTCAGATGTGGGGCAAATCACGCTGGAGGAGTGGTCTCAGATCAGGGACCTATGCACCCTTCTGCACAGTTTTGAAATGGCGATGAAGATGTTTAGTGCTGACGATGCCAATATCAGCATGACTATTCCGGTGATTTACATGCTGGAGCACATGTTAAACAGAATTCGGAGTCAGGTGGTGGCACAAGAGGAGGTGGAGGAAGTAGAGGAGGAGGAGTTGTATGCGGAAGGGCTAACATCTGCAAGGTCCAGACGGTCGGCAGCACCAAGGCGGCAGGCATGTGAGGGTGGGGGAGATGGTTTTACCAGGGCGCATGGTAGCAGCCAAACTAGTGAGGAAGGTGCAGGAGCCCAGGAAGAAGTGGAGGACGAACTGATGGAAGACTCATCAGATGAGGGAGACCTTGATCACATTTCTGTTGTGCGAGGTTGGGGGGAGAGGACAGAGGAAGGAAGCATGATTGTTACCTCGCCACCAAAACAACAGGGACTTGGTGCTCCTGGATGCGCAACACACATGAGTGCCTTCTTGCTGCACTACCTGCAACATGACCCTCGAATTGTGAGAATTAGAAATAATCCTGACTACTGGGTTGCCACACTGTTAGATCCCCGGTACAAAAGTAAATTTGCAGAAATTATTCCTGCCATAGAAAGGGATGCACGCATGCAGGAGTATCAGCAGAGACTGTTGCAGAATCTTACATGTGCTTTTCCACAAAATACCAGTGGTGCACGTAGTGAATCTCACAGTTCCAACTTGCCAACCGTGGGACCGTCAAGTGTTCAGCACTCAAACCGTAACAGAACCACAGTATCTGCTGGTAACATCAATTTTGCGGAATCATTTCACCACTTTTTTAGCCCATCCTTTTCAAGGCCACAGGAGACAAGAAGTCTGACACATAGTCAACGCCTAGAGACGATGGTACAGGAGTATCTCCAAGTAAACATTGAAGCCACGACTGTGTCACTGGACCCTTGCTCTTTTTGGGCTTCCAATCTGGATAAATGGCCGGAGCTAGCCACTTACGCCTTGGAGATCTTGTCATGCCCCGCAGCCAGCGTTCTGTCTGAACGTGTGTTCAGCGCTGCTGGTGGTCTGCTGACAGATAAGCGCACGCGGCTCTCCACTGATAATGTAGACAGACTCACGTTCATAAAGATGAACAAATCATGGATCCGAAACGACTTTTCTACCCCTGTGTCATCCTGGGGAGAGTAAAAGCTTGATGATTGGTTAAAATCACCCTACCAACCGTTTTAAGCTTTCAAATTACTAATCATGTTTATCTGTATCTTGACTGGAAAATAATTTGGGCTTTGTAGCAGTGTGCAGCACTGATCCTATTAGGCCATCTATACTAAAGCTTCACCAGATTTAAAATTAAAAATAATTTTTAGCTGCATCTAGCCCGGAAAATAATTTTGGGGCTCCGAGATGCGCAAGGCACATAAGTGCCTTCTTGCTGCACTACCTGCAGCATGACCCTCATATTGTCAGAATTCGAAGTAATCATGACTACTGGGTTGCCACACTCTTAGATCCCCCAAACTTTTCGATCAACCTTTTCATTTTAATAAAGACCAAAAAAATGGTCATTTTTGAAATTATAAGCATTAGCAGGTTGTTAGAAACTGAAATCAAACAGTTTTCAACTCAAAACTTTATTCTAGGTGATGTTACATTTTCACATAGGACCCCTTGTTCGAAAGGAGCTTCTGAACTCTCTCGTTCATTGAATTTGTCAGGTTTTGGATGGTTTCTGCTTCAATTGTTTTGCATGAGGACAGAATACCCTCCCAGAGCTGTTGCTTAGATGTGAACTGCCTCCCGCCATCATAGACACTCCTTTTAATGATGCTCCAAAGGTTCTGAATGGGGTAGAGGTCAGGGGAGCATGGGGGTCACACCATAAGTTTGTCCCCTTTTATGCCCATATCAGCCAGAGATGCAGATGTTTTATGTGCAGCATGAGATGGTGCATTATCATGCAGAAAAATGATCTTGGTGTGAAATACACGGTTCTTCTTCTTGAACCATGGCAGGAAGTGCTGTTTGAGAAAATCCACATACATTATGGAGTTCATCTTTAGCGCCTTCAGGGATCCTAAAGGGGCCGACAATCTCTCTCCCCATGATTCCAGCCCAAAACATTACTCCACCTCCTCCTTGTTGGCGCTGTAGCCGTGTTTGCATGGGGTGTCCATCAACCAGCCATCCTCCACTCCATCCATCTGGACCATCGAGCGCTGCACGGCACTCATCCGTGAACAAAACAGTTTTGAAATCAGTCTTCATGTAATGTTTGGCCCACTGGAGCCGTTTCTGCTTGTGTGAAGTGGATAGAAGAGGTCGACAGGATGGCGCATGCACATCTGCAAACCTCTGAAGGACCCTGCATCTTGTTGTTCGGGGGACGTTGGAGGCACAAGCAGCTTCAAAAACTTGTCTGCTGCTATGACAAGGCTTTTTTGCCGCTGCTCTTTCAGCCTGACGTAATTGCCTGTAGGAAAGAGTCCTCAATTTGCCCTTATCAGCACGCACACGTGTGTACTGTGAATCAGCTACATACTTCTTGATTGCCAAGACACTTCATCCTGATCATCGCACAATGTTGACTGTAGTCATGCCTTGACCTAAACACTCCACAATTTGTTGCTTCTCAGCAGCCGACACATCCTTTTTCTTTCCCATTTTGGCAGAAAATGTAGGCTGCTTAATAATGTGAGAGAGCCTTCTTAAGTAGTCTTGCCTTTCATTGGACACACCTGCCAAACTAATTAGCACAGGTGTCTGCAATTGCTTACAGTGATATAAAGAGCCCTGACACACATCACCATCAATGAGTTTAACTGACAAACAAACAAATTCTTCCCTTATCACTCCTAAACACTTTTTGCATAATAATTTGGAACGCAGTGTACATGTGCTTTTCCACAAAACACCAGTGGTTCACGTAGTGAATCTTACAGTTCTAACTTGCCAACCGTGGTCTGTATGGAGTTGTTCAATAAAGGGCCCAAAATTAAGATAACATAGATGGGAGAGGTCTCTATGAATAGGAATTCCTAAGTATTTGATACCCTGTGAGGGCCAGGCAAAGGGAAAGTTGGATTGGATGGAATCCTATATGGATTTGGGGAGGGAGACATCGAGGGCCTCAGACGTCGCTGCATTGATTTTAAAATTTTACCATGTAACAAAGTGATCTATTTCAGCCATAACAGCATGGATGGATATATGTGATTGAGTGATATATACTAGGACATCATCAGCAAATATAGAGCACTTGTACTCAGTGCCTCCCACCTCAATCCACCTAATATTGGGGTTATGGCGAATTGATGAGAGCAGGTGCTCCGTCACTAGGATGTATAAGAGAGGGGACAGAGGACATCACTGCCTTGTCCCATTGATGATTGTGAAAGGTGATGAAAATGTTCTGACGCACCCCCTGGGCCTTGGGACACCCGGAGCCGGACCCTTTTTGGTGGATGCTGGTGGTTGTAGTCTTCGTGGCGGCGACCCGTTTCCATGGCTCAGGGCGGTCAAACCAGTGGCGGAACTATTTATGTGGTTTTGATGTTTAAATGTCCGACTACGCCACCCGTGGATTGCGGTCAGAGTGAACCGCCGCTACAGGGCAGACCGCTGAGGCTGGTGTTGTGGGTGCAGCAGAGCGTAGCATAACTCCCCACGGGAGGAGTATAGCCTCAGGGCAGTGTATGCGGAGGATGGGGGTGATGGTGCAGGGCAGCAGCAGTAACGACACGGAGTCAGTGATGCAGTTCAGGGCCTTTACTCACAGTTCTTATTATCCAGACCACGTCTGCAGGTAACGGCTGCCCACGTCGTACTGTGCTCACCAGGTGAGGGGCTCAGACAACTCCCAGATAACTTTGGAGCACTTCACAGGACCCCCTTTGTGTGTCCTTTGTCTGGCCTTTCTTACCAACACTTCTGTCCGGCTGCCTCGGGCCTCCTCTTGGTAAACTTGGCGCCAGTTTCCCTGACCCTATGTGGTGCCTTCCTAGCGGGTGTAGCGAGGGGCTGCGCCACATAAAATGTCAGAGCCTCCGGTTTCTAGCTGAGGGTCGTTTCCTGCCTCCACTAGTTCGGGGACCGGTCTCCCCCTTTGGCCTGACCCCTCCACGCAGGTGGATTCGGGCGTGCGGTGGCGACTCGCCCGTCCGCACCCCTGGGATCCCTTCATTCCTCGTTCCTGGAGCCTTCTCCGCTCCTCTTCCTTCCTTCTCCCTCTTCCAGGCCTGGGCCTCTGTTACTAGGCCCGCCTCCGGAGCAGAGCTCATGCAGAGCCCCTGCTCCCTGCCACTTCTGCTCAGACTTCTCTGCACTGAACTAAGATGGTGCCCACCTTTTATACTCCCTTCTCAATGCACCCAGGAACTGCTTCCTCCCTGCTCCTGCACTACAGGGTTCCCCTTCCTCAGTGTTCCCTCCCCCCACTCCAGCCAGGGACAGGGACTGTCGTGCCCATCTCAGGGGCATATTGGTCGCCCTGCCCCACGGCAATGTGGTGTAATGCATGCAGGTGTCGGGTCCTGATCCACACTCCATCCTTACCTGAGAGTGAGATATCACACCTCTGGGTGAGGTGCAATACGTCTGTAGCAACCGAGCCCTCAGGGTGCTGCAGTTCCATTTATCTTCAGCCTAGGTGACGTATTGCGATACAGGGCCGTGATTTTGGCTATAAAAGGGTCCCCTAGACCCCTACCCCAAGCTTTTTAAGAGAATCATATATGGCGTGCCAGGAGACTCTATGGAATGCTTTCTCAGCATCCAACGAGAGTATCTAATTACAAATTTTTAACTGCATCTAGCCCAGGAAATACTTTGTGCCTAGTAGCAGTGTCTGCTAGTCAGCGGATTATCCCGGCTGTTAAGCAAGCTACACCACCTGTAGTTTAGACACTTAATTTTTTCAAAGGAAATGCTTCGGGACCATGGGATACTTAGTGAAGAGCATCAGGAGGCACCCCAAGGCATAGGGGCTGGGACTGGCAGTAGGATGCCTTGCGGTGGACAGCCGAGCTCGATCCTTATAGAAGCTTTTTAACTGCAGCAGCTTTAGTGGACGCTACTGGAGCTGGAATTACCGCGGCTGCTGGCATGAGACTTGCCCTCCAATAGATCCTTGTAAATGGATTTAAAGTGTATTCATTCAAATTAGAGAGACAATTTAAATTAAAAAGCTTAGAGCTGCCTCCACCACAGGGGGGCTCGCTCGACCCACCAGCGGACAGGCACCAGTATTGGGAGAGGGGGGCTGGCCGTCAGGGTTCACCGCGGCTCTGGCACAAACCCGGCGACACGGAGGTGGCACGGGCAGGAGCGGACTGGCCGTGTCGGCTTCTCACTTTTTGGATTTTAGAAGGGCATGACATGCCTATATCTGTGTCTCCCCCTCCTTTTACTCCTCCACCTCTTTTATTTTCGCATGACTATATGTAATTGTCACTTTTCCATGTGTTAGTTATGTCTTCTGAGCAGTTTGTCAGCTTTTGGACACCTTTGAAGGTGTTTTCTATGTGTTTCTATGTGTTTTTGTTTGCCTGCCATTGGTTTTAACAGTGTTCGAAGGTGTTCGACGAACAGTTTGACGAACAGTTCGGCGAACACACGGGTGTTCGACGAACCGAACTCGAACACTACGGGGGTGGCTCAACACTAATTATGATGGCATGTTTGAATGAAGAGGGAAAGATACCTGAAGAATGAGAGAGGTTAAATATTTTATTTAGGTGGGTAGTGACAGCTGGGGAAAGGGACTGAAGGAGATGTGAGGGAATAGGGCCACTGTTGAAGGTTGTAGGGCAAGAAGAAGCGAGGACACTGGTCACTTCTTCTGTGACCGGCTCAAAGATGGAAAGTGAACTTGAGGTGCGGGAGGGAAGGGGATCCAGACTCTGAGGGGATTGTGCAAGAATGTCTTGATGGATATGATTGATTTTTTTATAGGGAATAAGTGGCCAGATCATCAACACTTAGGTTGGTGACGGGGGTCTGTACTTTAGGGCTGAGGAGCGAGTGGAAGATTTCAAAGACTTGTTTTGGATTATTGGCTAGAGTTGTGATGAGAGTGGTAATGTAGACTTGTTTAGCCAGATGGAGAGCAGAGTTATAAGTTTTGAGCATGAACTTATAGTGGATGAAGTCTTCTGCCGAAAGTGATTTTCTTCACAGATGCTCAGCACACCTGGAGCAGCTCTGGAGAAAATGTGTTTGCAACCTGTGCCAGGACTGCAATCTATGCCGGGTCATTCTGCATGTAGCAGGTGCTGCTTCATCCAGGGCACTCCGCAATGTGTTGTTATAGTGTGACAATGCTGAGTCTGGACAGGAGAGGGAAAGGATGGGGGCTAAAGATGACTGTAGATTGTTAGTAAGTTGCTGGGTATTAATGGCAAGAAGATTTCTATGTGTATGGTAAGTGGGGGTGTCCCGGGTGAGAAGACAATTCTTGACAGAGAAGGAAAGAAGGTTGTGGCCAGAGAGTGGTAGAGGGGAGTTAGTAAAGTCATCCAGCGAGCAGAGTCATGAGAATACCAGGTCCAGAGTATTCCCTTCTTCATGTGTAGGAGAGTCAGTAAGCTGTGATAGGCTGAATGAGGTGGTAAGAGTAAGAAGATGAGGCAGATGGGGAAAGTGGCTTGTCAATGGGTATGTTAAAATCCCACATGATGAGGGTGGGAATATCACAGGATAGGAAGTGTGGAAGCCAGGTGGGAAAGTGATCTAGAAACTGATGGGAGGGGCCTGGAGGGCGATATACAACCGCCACTCGCAGGGAGAAGGGTTTGAAGAGTCTAACAGTGTGGACTTCGAAGGATGGAAACATAAGTGAGGGAACTGGGTGGATGACCTGGAAAGCAAATTGTGTTGAAAGGAGCAAACCAACACCTCCACCTTGTCTGCTCTCAGGTCTGAGGGTGTGTGAAAGTTGTAGGCCATCATACGAGAGAGCAGCTGTGCTGGTTGTGCCAGACTGCTGGATCCTGGTTTCAGTGTGAGCCAGAAAATTAAGGGAATTTGAAAGGAAGAAATCTTGGATATAGAGGAGTTTATTGCAGGCTGAGTGCGAGTTCCAAAGAGCACAGTTAAAGAGACAGGAGATGGCAAGCAATGGATGTTTATAAGATTGGCAGGGCTTCAGTGAGCAGCAGGATGAGAGTTATATATACTAGTGTGTGGGGGCCTGGGGTTGGGGGAGATGTCGCCAGCAACTAGGAGGAGGAGACAGAAGAGAAAGAATAGGTGGTTCAATGATTTGTGTGAGCGTTTTGTGCATTGTATTGTGGTAGTGGTTGATTTGGAGTGATTGAGAAAAGACAATAAGGCCACAGTGTTGTACATGGGAGAGGGCAGGTTTGAGGGACTGATGTAGAGAGACTATAGAATATGTCAAAGGGCGGTAGAGATGAAAGAAAACAGCAGTTAGGACATATGTGAGGCAAAGAAATATGGAAATTAGCTGTTGTAGTGCAACTGAACAAAGAGGATGTTTGTTTGAAAATCTGGCAAAGCTGGCCCATTGCCAGCTCTGTTGTCTTGCCATGTCTATCTTGCGAGACACCGTGGATATTTTGAACATAGAATCAATTTCATAAGTGCCTCAGCACATGTATTCTCTTTAAACCAGATCTGGATATATTGGAAGTATGTGCTGGGATGTAGGGCCAGTTTTCCTTCTTTAATAGCAATTAGCAAGAGACTGCAGCAGGCATTACTATGCAAGACACACAAAAATCCACACTGAACAGACATCATCAAGTGAGATAAAGCAGAAAAGAAGTAGATCAAGTCAAGCCTTAGTGAATGGTCCCATCTGGTCACTTCTGGGACATTTCTGGAATATTTCATATGCCACTTTGAAAAATGTCACTTAGGATAACTGCTCAGAGGCCATGCATGGTCAGAGATCAGGGCCTCTACATTTATACCTCCTAGCTAATTAAACAGGAAAGAAGCCAGGTGTAAATAGAAGGTAGGAGGCTCAGGGAGACAGGTAAGAATTAAGCAAATGCGGTAAATTAAACAGACAGGAGATAAGGAAAGCTTGCTACCAAGACAGCAGGGAATTGAATAGGATGCAAACAGATCACAATACAGACACACAGTCTGAATGGTGTTCCATGAATATGCAGTCTATTGTTGGTTTGCACATACCTGTGAAAGAGAGATAGATTGTCACATCAGAAGTGATGGCAACACTGAACAATATACAACATGAGGCTACATTTCTGGATTTCCGGGATATTTCATATGCCTCTTTGAAAAATGTCACTTAGGATAACTGCTCAGAGACCATGCATGGTCAGAGACCAGGGCCTCTACATTTATACCTCCCAGCTAATTACACAAGAAAGAAGCCAGGTGTAAATAGAAGGTACAAGACTCAGGGAGACTGGTAAGAATAAGGGTATGTGCCCACGTAGCGTTTTACAAGCGTATATGCTGCGGAATTTCCGCAGTGTAAATGCTTGTGAAACGCTTGGTAATCCACCCCCCATGGTCCCCTATGAGAATCCGCAATTTCAATGCCCATGCTGCGGATATTTCCGCAGCGTTTTTGATGTGCTCAAAAATCCGCAGCATGTCCATTAATTTTGCGTTTACGCATGCGGAATTGCCTTGTCAATGCAATAAAAACGCAAGGCAATTCCGCATATCCCAAACGCATCATAAACGCGCGAAAAACGCTTGCTAAATTCCGCAAATGTTTTTCCGGGAAAGGACATGTGGAAATGAAGCAGAAATTTTCTGCTTCATTTCTGCAACGTGGGCACATAGCCTAAGGCTGTTTGCCCACTATGCTTTTTTAAACCGATTCCGCAGAGGCAATTCTGCTGCAGAAACGCTTAAAAAATGATTGGTAGAAGGTCTGCAATGTTCCCCAATAATGATCCGAATGTGCTGTGCGCATGCTGTGGAAATTTCTGCTGCAGATTATCATTGCGTAAAAATCTGCAGCATTTCCAATTATTTTGCGTGAGCGCTGCGTTTTTGCCGCCTTTGACTTGCATTGAATCACTTAATATCCGCATGACTACATGTGCACATGCGGATATTAAGTGATTCAATGTGCGGATGGTACCCGGGTCTGGAGAAGAGGAGACTCTCCTCCAGACCCGGGTACCATAGTACCTGTAAAAAAAAGGAAAGCTTGCTACCAAGACATCAGGGAATTGAATAGGATGCAAAAAAAGTTCACAATACAGACACGCAGTCTGAATGGTGTTCCATCAATAGGCAGGCTATTGTAAGTTTGCACATACAGTACAGACCAAAAGTTTGGACACACCTTCTCATTTAAAGATTTTTCTGTATTTTCATGACTATGAAAATTGTACATTCACACTGAAGGCATCAAAACTATGAATTAACACATGTGGAATTATATACTTAACAAAAAAGTGTGAAACAACTCAAAATATATCTTATATTCTAGGTTCTTCAAAGTAGCCACCTTTTGCTTCGATGACTTCTTTGCACAGTCTTGGCATTCTCTTGATGAGCTTCAATAGCTGAGTGCTATTGGGGATTGACAATGGCATTTGGCATGTTGACAGTCTCGGGTGGATCGCGATTCCACTTGTGGCTGTTAGGGGCATGTGACAGCTGATCAGATCATCATCATCCCATCTACCTAGGAGAGATGGGACAAAGTTTGTGTGGGTACAAGCCTCTGGTGCGCTAGCAACTAGCTCTTGTTTCTCTTCCTCAGCCTCCACCTACTGATTGTTACCCAATCTGCTGATAAACTCCTGTGCACTTTGTCAAGGCAGCTCCGCACTTCACACTGAAGGAACAATGACGCTCCTGTGTCAGTGTGAGCCGGCTGTAGTGGAATGAGCAATCACATCAGTGACTGCTCTCCAAGTCATCTGGATCGTCGTGGTACAGTATTGATTATCTTCACGGTGGACAGGTGAGTATTATGGTGGTTTATTTTTTTCTTTTACAGGTGACAAGGGCATTGGAGATTAGACATTAAGGTGAGTATTATAGTGTTTTTTTCTCTTTTACATGGGACAAGGGAATCAGGGATTAGGCATTAAGGTGAGTATAATGCTTTTTTATTTTTATTTCAATATTTACTTTTTTTTTCTTTATTTGAAGCACAGGCACTGGCTGATGAATACTTAGCAGGCCTAAGCTGGTGAGAAAGAAGCAAGACAAAAATATATCTCATACCCTACCATAATTATATATAAATGTAAAGCAAAATTGCATAATAAATATAGGGTACTTAGTGAACTATTTTTGATCAAAAAAAGTATACAAGCCGTCCCACCAGCGGCAAGGTGACCCTAAATTGGGACGGTACCTATACTGCCTATATTAAAAACCTTACTGTATATCAAAGTTGAAGTAATGCATATAAAAGGGTAGACAAATAGGACCGGGTCCCAACTCCAGACCACCTAGGCCCATGGTAAGCTACATATATACCAATCAGCTCAACAAAGGGCATGCCACACCCTTAAATTGCACAGAATGCAAACAAGTCAAAAAACCAGACAATGTGAACTGAGGTCTAAGATGGCAGACATACAAGAAACAGAGGCATGTTCACACTAGCAAAAAAGAAGCAAGACAAAAATATATCTCATACCCTACCATAATTATATATAAATGTAAAGCAAAATTGCATAATAAATATAGGGTACTTAGTGAACTATTTTTGATCAAAAAAAGTATACAAGCCGTCCCACCAGCGGCAAGGTGACCCTAAATTGGGACGGTACCTATACTGCCTATATTAAAAACCTTACTGTATATCAAAGTTGAAGTAATGCATATAAAAGGGTAGACAAATAGGACCGGGTCCCAACTCCAGACCACCTAGGCCCGTGGTAAGCTACATATATACCAATCAGCTCAACAAAGGGCATGCCACACCCTTAAATTGCACAGAATGCAAACAAGTCAAAAAACCAGACAATGTGAACTGAGGTCTAAGATGGCAGACATACAAGAAACAGAGGCATGTTCACACTAGCAAAAAAGAAGCAAGACAAAAATATATCTCATACCCTACCATAATTATATATAAATGTAAAGCAAAATTGCATAATAAATATAGGGTACTTAGTGAACTATTTTTGATCAAAAAAAGTATACAAGCCGTCCCACCAGCGGCAAGGTGACCCTAAATTGGGACGGTACCTATACTGCCTATATTAAAAACCTTACTGTATATCAAAGTTGAAGTAATGCATATAAAAGGGTAGACAAATAGGACCGGGTCCCAACTCCAGACCACCTAGGCCCGTGGTAAGCTACATATATACCAATCAGCTCAACAAAGGGCATGCCACACCCTTAAATTGCACAGAATGCAAACAAGTCAAAAAACCAGACAATGTGAACTGAGGTCTAAGATGGCAGACATACAAGAAACAGAGGCATGTTCACACTAGCAAAAAAGAAGCAAGACAAAAATATATCTCATACCCTACCATAATTATATATAAATGTAAAGCAAAATTGCATAATAAATATAGGGTACTTAGTGAACTATTTTTGATCAAAAAAAGTATACAAGCCGTCCCACCAGCGGCAAGGTGACCCTAAATTGGGACGGTACCTATACTGCCTATATTAAAAACCTTACTGTATATCAAAGTTGAAGTAATGCATATAAAAGGGTAGACAAATAGGACCGGGTCCCAACTCCAGACCACCTAGGCCCGTGGTAAGCTACATATATACCAATCAGCTCAACAAAGGGCATGCCACACCCTTAAATTGCACAGAATGCAAACAAGTCAAAAAACCAGACAATGTGAACTGAGGTCTAAGATGGCAGACATACAAGAAACAGAGGCATGTTCACACTAGCAAAAAAGAAGCAAGACAAAAATATATCTCATACCCTACCATAATTATATATAAATGTAAAGCAAAATTGCATAATAAATATAGGGTACTTAGTGAACTATTTTTGATCAAAAAAAGTATACAAGCCGTCCCACCAGCGGCAAGGTGACCCTAAATTGGGACGGTACCTATACTGCCTATATTAAAAACCTTACTGTATATCAAAGTTGAAGTAATGCATATAAAAGGGTAGACAAATAGGACCGGGTCCCAACTCCAGACCACCTAGGCCCGTGGTAAGCTACATATATACCAATCAGCTCAACAAAGGGCATGCCACACCCTTAAATTGCACAGAATGCAAACAAGTCAAAAAACCAGACAATGTGAACTGAGGTCTAAGATGGCAGACATACAAGAAACAGAGGCATGTTCACACTAGCAAAAAAGAAGCAAGACAAAAATATATCTCATACCCTACCATAATTATATATAAATGTAAAGCAAAATTGCATAATAAATATAGGGTACTTAGTGAACTATTTTTGATCAAAAAAAGTATACAAGCCGTCCCACCAGCGGCAAGGTGACCCTAAATTGGGACGGTACCTATACTGCCTATATTAAAAACCTTACTGTATATCAAAGTTGAAGTAATGCATATAAAAGGGTAGACAAATAGGACCGGGTCCCAACTCCAGACCACCTAGGCCCGTGGTAAGCTACATATATACCAATCAGCTCAACAAAGGGCATGCCACACCCTTAAATTGCACAGAATGCAAACAAGTCAAAAAACCAGACAATGTGAACTGAGGTCTAAGATGGCAGACATACAAGAAACAGAGGCATGTTCACACTAGCAAAAAAGAAGCAAGACAAAAATATATCTCATACCCTACCATAATTATATATAAATGTAAAGCAAAATTGCATAATAAATATAGGGTACTTAGTGAACTATTTTTGATCAAAAAAAGTATACAAGCCGTCCCACCAGCGGCAAGGTGACCCTAAATTGGGACGGTACCTATACTGCCTATATTAAAAACCTTACTGTATATCAAAGTTGAAGTAATGCATATAAAAGGGTAGACAAATAGGACCGGGTCCCAACTCCAGACCACCTAGGCCCGTGGTAAGCTACATATATACCAATCAGCTCAACAAAGGGCATGCCACACCCTTAAATTGCACAGAATGCAAACAAGTCAAAAAACCAGACAATGTGAACTGAGGTCTAAGATGGCAGACATACAAGAAACAGAGGCATGTTCACACTAGCAAAAAAGAAGCAAGACAAAAATATATCTCATACCCTACCATAATTATATATAAATGTAAAGCAAAATTGCATAATAAATATAGGGTACTTAGTGAACTATTTTTGATCAAAAAAAGTATACAAGCCGTCCCACCAGCGGCAAGGTGACCCTAAATTGGGACGGTACCTATACTGCCTATATTAAAAACCTTACTGTATATCAAAGTTGAAGTAATGCATATAAAAGGGTAGACAAATAGGACCGGGTCCCAACTCCAGACCACCTAGGCCCGTGGTAAGCTACATATATACCAATCAGCTCAACAAAGGGCATGCCACACCCTTAAATTGCACAGAATGCAAACAAGTCAAAAAACCAGACAATGTGAACTGAGGTCTAAGATGGCAGACATACAAGAAACAGAGGCATGTTCACACTAGCAAAAAAGAAGCAAGACAAAAATATATCTCATACCCTACCATAATTATATATAAATGTAAAGCAAAATTGCATAATAAATATAGGGTACTTAGTGAACTATTTTTGATCAAAAAAAGTATACAAGCCGTCCCACCAGCGGCAAGGTGACCCTAAATTGGGACGGTACCTATACTGCCTATATTAAAAACCTTACTGTATATCAAAGTTGAAGTAATGCATATAAAAGGGTAGACAAATAGGACCGGGTCCCAACTCCAGACCACCTAGGCCCGTGGTAAGCTACATATATACCAATCAGCTCAACAAAGGGCATGCCACACCCTTAAATTGCACAGAATGCAAACAAGTCAAAAAACCAGACAATGTGAACTGAGGTCTAAGATGGCAGACATACAAGAAACAGAGGCATGTTCACACTAGCAAAAAAGAAGCAAGACAAAAATATATCTCATACCCTACCATAATTATATATAAATGTAAAGCAAAATTGCATAATAAATATAGGGTACTTAGTGAACTATTTTTGATCAAAAAAAGTATACAAGCCGTCCCACCAGCGGCAAGGTGACCCTAAATTGGGACGGTACCTATACTGCCTATATTAAAAACCTTACTGTATATCAAAGTTGAAGTAATGCATATAAAAGGGTAGACAAATAGGACCGGGTCCCAACTCCAGACCACCTAGGCCCGTGGTAAGCTACATATATACCAATCAGCTCAACAAAGGGCATGCCACACCCTTAAATTGCACAGAATGCAAACAAGTCAAAAAACCAGACAATGTGAACTGAGGTCTAAGATGGCAGACATACAAGAAACAGAGGCATGTTCACACTAGCAAAAAAGAAGCAAGACAAAAATATATCTCATACCCTACCATAATTATATATAAATGTAAAGCAAAATTGCATAATAAATATAGGGTACTTAGTGAACTATTTTTGATCAAAAAAAGTATACAAGCCGTCCCACCAGCGGCAAGGTGACCCTAAATTGGGACGGTACCTATACTGCCTATATTAAAAACCTTACTGTATATCAAAGTTGAAGTAATGCATATAAAAGGGTAGACAAATAGGACCGGGTCCCAACTCCAGACCACCTAGGCCCGTGGTAAGCTACATATATACCAATCAGCTCAACAAAGGGCATGCCACACCCTTAAATTGCACAGAATGCAAACAAGTCAAAAAACCAGACAATGTGAACTGAGGTCTAAGATGGCAGACATACAAGAAACAGAGGCATGTTCACACTAGCAAAAAAGAAGCAAGACAAAAATATATCTCATACCCTACCATAATTATATATAAATGTAAAGCAAAATTGCATAATAAATATAGGGTACTTAGTGAACTATTTTTGATCAAAAAAAGTATACAAGCCGTCCCACCAGCGGCAAGGTGACCCTAAATTGGGACGGTACCTATACTGCCTATATTAAAAACCTTACTGTATATCAAAGTTGAAGTAATGCATATAAAAGGGTAGACAAATAGGACCGGGTCCCAACTCCAGACCACCTAGGCCCGTGGTAAGCTACATATATACCAATCAGCTCAACAAAGGGCATGCCACACCCTTAAATTGCACAGAATGCAAACAAGTCAAAAAACCAGACAATGTGAACTGAGGTCTAAGATGGCAGACATACAAGAAACAGAGGCATGTTCACACTAGCAAAAAAGAAGCAAGACAAAAATATATCTCATACCCTACCATAATTATATATAAATGTAAAGCAAAATTGCATAATAAATATAGGGTACTTAGTGAACTATTTTTGATCAAAAAAAGTATACAAGCCGTTCCACCAGCGGCAAGGTGACCCTAAATTGGGACGGTACCTATACTGCCTATATTAAAAACCTTACTGTATATCAAAGTTGAAGTAATGCATATAAAAGGGTAGACAAATAGGACCGGGTCCCAACTCCAGACCACCTAGGCCCGTGGTAAGCTACATATATACCAATCAGCTCAACAAAGGGCATGCCACACCCTTAAATTGCACAGAATGCAAACAAGTCAAAAAACCAGACAATGTGAACTGAGGTCTAAGATGGCAGACATACAAGAAACAGAGGCATGTTCACACTAGCAAAAAAGAAGCAAGACAAAAATATATCTCATACCCTACCATAATTATATATAAATGTAAAGCAAAATTGCATAATAAATATAGGGTACTTAGTGAACTATTTTTGATCAAAAAAAGTATACAAGCCGTCCCACCAGCGGCAAGGTGACCCTAAATTGGGACGGTACCTATACTGCCTATATTAAAAACCTTACTGTATATCAAAGTTGAAGTAATGCATATAAAAGGGTAGACAAATAGGACCGGGTCCCAACTCCAGACCACCTAGGCCCGTGGTAAGCTACATATATACCAATCAGCTCAACAAAGGGCATGCCACACCCTTAAATTGCACAGAATGCAAACAAGTCAAAAAACCAGACAATGTGAACTGAGGTCTAAGATGGCAGACATACAAGAAACAGAGGCATGTTCACACTAGCAAAAAAGAAGCAAGACAAAAATATATCTCATACCCTACCATAATTATATATAAATGTAAAGCAAAATTGCATAATAAATATAGGGTACTTAGTGAACTATTTTTGATCAAAAAAAGTATACAAGCCGTCCCACCAGCGGCAAGGTGACCCTAAATTGGGACGGTACCTATACTGCCTATATTAAAAACCTTACTGTATATCAAAGTTGAAGTAATGCATATAAAAGGGTAGACAAATAGGACCGGGTCCCAACTCCAGACCACCTAGGCCCGTGGTAAGCTACATATATACCAATCAGCTCAACAAAGGGCATGCCACACCCTTAAATTGCACAGAATGCAAACAAGTCAAAAAACCAGACAATGTGAACTGAGGTCTAAGATGGCAGACATACAAGAAACAGAGGCATGTTCACACTAGCAAAAAAGAAGCAAGACAAAAATATATCTCATACCCTACCATAATTATATATAAATGTAAAGCAAAATTGCATAATAAATATAGGGTACTTAGTGAACTATTTTTGATCAAAAAAAGTATACAAGCCGTCCCACCAGCGGCAAGGTGACCCTAAATTGGGACGGTACCTATACTGCCTATATTAAAAACCTTACTGTATATCAAAGTTGAAGTAATGCATATAAAAGGGTAGACAAATAGGACCGGGGCCCAACTCCAGACCACCTAGGCCCGTGGTAAGCTACATATATACCAATCAGCTCAACAAAGGGCATGCCACACCCTTAAATTGCACAGAATGCAAACAAGTCAAAAAACCAGACAATGTGAACTGAGGTCTAAGATGGCAGACATACAAGAAACAGAGGCATGTTCACACTAGCAAAAAAGAAGCAAGACAAAAATATATCTCATACCCTACCATAATTATATATAAATGTAAAGCAAAATTGCATAATAAATATAGGGTACTTAGTGAACTATTTTTGATCAAAAAAAGTATACAAGCCGTCCCACCAGCGGCAAGGTGACCCTAAATTGGGACGGTACCTATACTGCCTATATTAAAAACCTTACTGTATATCAAAGTTGAAGTAATGCATATAAAAGGGTAGACAAATAGGACCGGGTCCCAACTCCAGACCACCTAGGCCCGTGGTAAGCTACATATATACCAATCAGCTCAACAAAGGGCATGCCACACCCTTAAATTGCACAGAATGCAAACAAGTCAAAAAACCAGACAATGTGAACTGAGGTCTAAGATGGCAGACATACAAGAAACAGAGGCATGTTCACACTAGCAAAAAAGAAGCAAGACAAAAATATATCTCATACCCTACCATAATTATATATAAATGTAAAGCAAAATTGCATAATAAATATAGGGTACTTAGTGAACTATTTTTGATCAAAAAAAGTATACAAGCCGTCCCACCAGCGGCAAGGTGACCCTAAATTGGGACGGTACCTATACTGCCTATATTAAAAACCTTACTGTATATCAAAGTTGAAGTAATGCATATAAAAGGGTAGACAAAAGGTATTTGAAGCACAGGCACTGGCTGATGAATACTTAGCAGGCCTAAGCTGGTGAGAGTAGTACTCTCTCGTCAGCCGACGCCGGTGACCAGGGTGAGGCTTTTTATCGCAGGTCACAGCTGCTGGCTCATGCTGTTATCTGAGAGTGTGCGCACACAGAGCTCTGACCGGTAGTAATGATCTTATTACCGATCAGAGCCATGGTGTTTTTCACGCTGTCACACAGATGATAGCATGGGAAACATCTGATGTCAAGGGTGCCGAGCACGAACAGTAACATGGACTTCCTGAGGAAGTTCGTGTTCGGGGTCCATGCTCAAAAACTAGGTGTTTGGAACGGACCATGAACTTTACTGTTTGGGTTCACACATCTCTAGTTAAGAGGGAGAATTATAAAACAAATTACATGTAAAAAATATACAAAACTTTGCAAACATCAATAGTACAGACAATTATAAGAATCTTTTTAGGTAATGTAACAGAAAATCAGCTTCCTCTCCCTCTGATCAGTCACTTCTTCCCATTACCCCGGCCTCATGTACTTATTGTCCACTGTGAAAAATCAGTTCAAATCCATCTTGCTCAGAAGAGATGGACTGCAGGTGTCATGTGACACAGCCTATTATGTTCTATGGAGAAGAAAGTGGAGAGGGGGAGTGAGATTCAGGGAAAGGAACAGAGGCAGAGACAGAAAAACATTGTAGTGCAGAGCTTTACAAAAAAGTATTTTATCCCACAAGAGAGCTTGATTCAGATCAAGACAGCTTAGCTCTGCTATATAGTATAATGTCCTCCATGTTGTTGCAATATGTCTCTGTGAGATAAGAAGTCAATGAAGAGCATGAATTTCCCTCTCCATTTATTGGATAAATCAATGCAGCTAGCTTCATCCCCTCAGTAAACAGGGGATTGCAA
Source organism: Phyllobates terribilis (assembly GCF_046119375.1). Taxonomy (NCBI): domain Eukaryota; kingdom Metazoa; phylum Chordata; class Amphibia; order Anura; family Dendrobatidae; genus Phyllobates; species Phyllobates terribilis. The sequence goes on along the minus strand of NW_027362762.1, from coordinate 770,003,557 downwards.
AATGAAGATTGAGCATACAGAGCGTATATTCTGCAGAAAATGTAGGATAGAAGTCAGAACTGTCCAGAACTGGTGTTATTCCTTAAGGACACACACAAGACAACCTATTCTGAAAAGTTACTTGAAAGCACAGTTTGAGCTTTCATTCAGACAGCTTACAAATTTTCAACATTTACCTATAATATGTTTATTCTAATTATGTTGGTAGGGTTGCATGATTCATTCAGCTCAAAGACACATTATATTTTATGTGTCATATTTTTAGATCCTTACATTTACTGTTAGAGACCTATGATTTTATTGTTAGGAGTGGACAGATTACGTTGTATTGTAAATTATAACATCTTTACTAAGGATATCTAGCAATATTATTTTGAAATAAGAATGAAATAATATTAGGGTAAAAGTTAACTTTTAGTACATGTACACACAGTGTTCATTAGATGCTGGCACAGCTGCTGAGTTTTCTCAGGTGAAGCTGCTTCAGAAAAACGCCGTTGGACATTTTCCTGAAGTGGCTTCATCAATGGCTTTGCGGCTTTGTGAAAGCCACCTAAAGATTGAAAATGTTACTTTTTTTCACTGATTCAGGGTTTCTGAGCACTGAAGTGGTTAAAAGAAGTGACAGATGATGAAGTGTGTGAACAGCAATGTCACTTTGACATCGCTGTGCGCTATGTTCATTTTATGGTGCACTTTTGCAGAGCTTTTTCAAACAAATTTCAAGTGGAATCCCAAACCCTTAGGGGCTTATCATTTTTTCTTTAGGAGTATGTAAATTATTTTGAATTATAATATAAAATATAACATTTTGCTAACATCACAATTGCAAATACATTTTAACCTTCCTCTTGTGTTAGCTTTCTGTTACTCTTTCTTATGTTAACGGGTCGGTTTTGACCCGTGTCTTAAATCACCCCTAGGATACCCTAAAAACAGTTATTTATGATCCAATTTGTTTCTTACCTCTTAGTTACCTTGTTAGGGTTTCTCATCCATGGAAGGATTGATTTTAATATTTATGTTGTGGCCCCCTGGGCCATTCATTTGAGAGCATACCCTTCATTTTCAATATAAAAATATTGTCAAATGAACCTAAAGAGAATAATATAAACTTAAAAAAGTTTGTTATATTACCTGACTATTACTGAAGGGTTTTAGAACACATTTCTTAAATGTAAAAAAAAGTATACATATATATATTTTATATTATATAATTAACTCTAGTAACATCTATGGTGTTATGGGTCAATTTTGACCCATATCTAACTACTTTATGAAAAAGGCAAAAAACAGATTTTTTTTTTTATAGAACTTTAGTACAAATAAAAGATGAAAATTATATTAACATTAATAGCAATAATAATAAAAAGTAGTATTTCTAGGTCAAACAAACAACAATCAATCAAGCAAATCAACAGAAATCAAGTACTAGTGTTTAGATGCATTAGTATTTACATGCATGTGTGGCAAAAAGTGACACTTTTTGTGTGTTCTTTGCAGAGGTATTTTTTGCAGCCGAAGCACGATGTGTTTGTCTTTCTGTCCTTATTGCTAGGGCAGACATGACACCTCTTTCTTTTAGAATCAGGTGCTCTCACTGGGGTTGTGGCTGTTGTGGTTGATGTTGAGGCAGGCCTGGTTGAGGAGGATGCTGGTGATGATGCTCTTTGTGTTGCTGTGGGTGTGGACGAATCACTTGTTGAGCTCTGGAGTTGTCGGACCAAGGCTGCAGCGGCTGGGTCTCAGGGCACTCATTCCCTTTGGTCAATGTACGCCTTGACAAGGGATCTTCCTAGTTCCTCAGGAAACATTCTCTGCTTGTGTTTTTTCTTTGAATTCCATCCATGGTGAATGTGGGTCCACAACACAAATGAATTGCATGCTGACACATCAAGGATGTTGTAAAATACAGCCATTGGCTATCTCCTAGTCATTCGCTGGCAAGTGTAGGTGGCAGTCAGCTTGTCCAGGTTGTCCACTCCTCCTTTGTTTTTGTTATAGTCCAGGATGATTCTGGGCTTTTTGTCACTTCCTGATGACACAGCTGCATCTTTGTGAAGTGTGGACATCAGTACCACATTCCGTCATTTTTTGGGGCAGTATGAAACAGCAGTGGTGGTGTCTGTAAAAACAAACTTTGAGGAAAGTGGAGCCCTGTCCTTCATCTGCAACAATTCAGCGGGCAGCTCAGGTTTGTTTTTATTCACTGTGCCCACCATGGTGATTTTCCTCCTGAGAAGTTCTTGTCCAAGGTCATAGCTGGAAAAAAAATTGTCACAAGTAATGTTGTGACACTGCTGTCCAGTAGTCATATCGAGGACTACACGTTTTCCTTTTTTTTTTTCAGGGATGCCGCTTGCAGACTTGCCTGTGTAAATCTGTAGATTCCATGCATAGCTAGTTTTTGCATCACGGGCTGCCCAAATTTTTATGCCGTATTGACCTGGCTTACTTGGCATGTATTGCCGGAAGGGGCATTTTCCGCGGAAAGGGAGAAAACGTTCGTCTACTGTCACCTCTGGCCCTGGGTTGAACATCAGTGGAAGGAGCTGCACCCATTTCTCCCAAACATCCCTGATGGGAGCAAGTTTGTCAGATTTTGTTCTGGTGTCTCTGTTGTAAAATCTGAGGACTCTTGATATCATTTGAAAATTTTGAAGTGACATTGCTGCCCGGAAAATATTCCTGCCTGTCGATGCGTCTCAGAGACTATCAGCGGCCTCATTGCAGGATTTCTACACTCCAGCAAGGAGAAGAACACCAATGTAGCCATCCAGGACATCATCATGAAGGTCATTCCACATGTTGCCGTGGACTTTTTTTCCTTCAAGGTTTGTCATAGCAATAATGACTTTATTTTATTGACAATGGCATAAACAGATCAAAACATGACTTGATGTCACTTACTCTTGTCACAGCAAACCTTGTGATCCCAGGGGTCATTTTTATGACATTTGCAGCATCTGCCCTGCCATGTACATCTGGAGGTACTGAGCTCCAACTGATCTTGCCACTTTTGGATTTGAATCTTTCAGCAGGAGCAGCTTCAGCACCTGTGACCTCCTCATCAGACTGATCAGAACTGTCTGTGTCTTCCGGTTGATACTCCACATCATCTTCCTCCTCAGAAACCTGTTTATCTGTATCAGTTTGCTGCTGTGTGTCCTCTGATTCATTATCATCTAAGATATAATCCAGAATTTGGCTTACATAAAATCTTCTCCTCATTGTTGCATGTGTAAACTGGAGATGTATACTCTGCAAAGTACCAACTCTAAGCTGATTTGGCCATACATGCCTGGATATGTCCCTAACTCAAGTTGTTGGAGCTGTCTGTGGGCTGTTGGTTTATATTGTGTTTATGAGTTCAGTTTTGGGACTTTTTTATTGTTTTTTTACTCTTATATTAGACCTGGGTCGAAATTGACCCCAACAGCACAAATGTTATAATTTTAATAAGAGCATTTTTACAATTTAGTAAAATAGTTTTATTTATTGCATTTTGTTTAAAAATAAATTCCTGAAAAGGTAAAAAAGTCTTGATGCAATAAACAAATGTATGTAGAATTTGTATGCATTTAAAACCTAAAATGGGTCGGTCACGACCCTAACACAAGAGGAAGGTTAATATATATATACAATTTTCTTTTCAACAATAACTGTTCTCATACAGAAAAAATTGACCGGTTTTCATTAGTGTTTTGCATAAGATTTTCATCAATGTTTGGTCAGTGCGTCAGTTTTTGCCAGCTGAGTTTTATCGGGTTTTCTTGAATGCAAAAAGCACTGATAGAAGTTTCTCAAGCTTCTCCTATCACACAGCCAATGAAAATCAAATAGCACACAGAATGCACATGGATGGCACACAGATGGTATCCCAGTGCTATCTGATTCTTTTATCGCCCAAAGACTTGCATTGGTGTGTTTGATGTTTGATATGTAACTCGGATCAAAATAGGACATGTTTCTGTGTTTTTGTGTGGGGTATTTGGGCCACAAAAATACACAGACATAGCCTTTAATACGTATGCATTCTATCCATGAAAAAATACAGGTAGAACTTGTATGTGAAAAACTGATGTCTGAATGAACCGTAACTCATACAGTATTTATAATAATACATGGCTTATCAACAGCTTGCTTGGTTGTTTGGTAACTCTCATACATATTAGAATAAAGTCTCAGTGGTACAAGTCCATGATATATTATATGATATATAATATATAACATGATATATTATATGATATGATACAGTGCTATACGAAAGTTTTAGACAGGTATTGAAAAATGTTGCAAAGTAAGAATGCTTTGAAAGATATAAGTGTTATTATATTATTTTTATCAATTAGCAAAATGCAAAGTGAATGAACAATTGAGAAACTATATCAAATCAATATTGCAGAATTTTTTCCACACCTGCCAAAAGTTTTGCACATTACTATATGTATGGGGTTTACTTGACCCTCCACCAACAGATCATGTTGAAGGAAAGAAGAATCAGGCATTTTAAAATGGAAATGGTCCTTTTGTTCTCATAAGATAAGCTGCACCAGAGGTGTCTAGCAGCTGCTTAATACCCATCCTCCAATTGACGACATATGAAATCTTGGCCAAGTGTTCATGTGTATGGAGGATTCTTTTGTCCTACAACAATCCCAAGTGTATAGGCACCTCTAAGCCAGAATCAGGCATCTATGAAAGACTGTCTGAGCACATACAGTTATATGAAAAAGTTTGAGCACCCCTATTAATCTTAAGCTTAATGTTTTATAAAAATTGGTGTTTTTGCAACAGCTATTTCAGTTTGATATATGTAATAACTGTTGGACACAGTAATGTTTCTGCCTTGAAATGAGGTTTATTGTATTAACAGAAAATGTGCAATCTGCAGTCAAACAAAATTTGACAGGTGCATAAGTATGGGCACCCTTATCATTTTCTTGTTTTAAATACTCCTACCTACTTTTTGCTGACTTACTAAACCACTTTTTTTGGTTTTGTAACCTCATTGAGCTTTGAACTTCATAGCCAGGTGTATGCAATCATGAGAAAAGCTACTTAAAGTGGCCACTTGCAAGTTGTTCTCCTGTTTGAATCTCCTCTGAAGAGTCGCATCATGGGCTCCTCAAAACAACTGTCAAATGATCTGAAAACAAAGATTATTCAACATAGTTTTTCAGGGGAAGGATACAAAAAGCTGTCTCAGAGATTTAACCTGTCAGTTTCCACTGTGAGGAACATAGTAAGGAAATGGAAGAACACAGGGACAGTTCTTGTTAAGGCCAGAAGTGGCAGGCCAAGAAAAACATCAGAAAGGCAGAGAAGAAGAATGGTGAGATCAGTCAAGGACAATCTTCAGACCACCTCCAGAGAGCTGCAGCATCAACTTGCTGCAGATGGAGTCACTGTGCATCGGTCAACTATACAACGCACTTTGCACAAGGAGAAGCTGTATGGGAGAGTGATGCGAAAGAAGCCGTTTCTGCAAACACGCCACAGACAGAGTCGGCTGAGGTATGCAAAAGCACATTTGGAGAAGCCAATTTATTTTTGGAAGAAGGTCCTGTGGACTGATGAAACCAAGATTGAGTTGTTTGGTCATACAAAAAGGCGTTATGCATGGCATCAAAAAAACACAGCATTCCAAGAAAAACACTTGCTACCCACAGTAAAATTTGGTGGAGGTTCCATCATGCTTTGGGGCTGTGTGGCCAATGCCGGCACCGGGAATCTTGTTAAAGTTGAGGGACGCATGGATTCCACTCAGTATTAGCAGATTCTTGACAATAATGTTCAAGAATCAGTGATAAAGTTGAAGTTACGCAGGGGATGGATCTTTCAGCAAGACAATGATCCAAAACACCGCTCCAAATCTACTCAGGCATTCATGCAGAGGAACAATTACAATGTTCTAGAATGGCCATCCCAGTCCCCAGACCTGAATATCATTGAACATCTGTGGGATCATTTGAAGAGGGCTGTCCATGCTCGGCGACCATCAAACTTAGCTGAACTGGAATTGTTTTGCAAAGAGGAATGGTCAAAAATACCTTCATCCAGGATCCAGGAACTCATTAAAAGCTACAGAAAGCGACTAGAGGCTGTTATTTTTGCAAAAGGAGGATCTACTAAATATTAATGTCACTTTTCTGGTGAGGTGCCCATACTTATGCACCTGTCAAATTTTGTTTGAATGCAGATTGCACATTTTCTGTTAGTACAATAAACCTCATTTCAAGGCAGAAACATTACTGTGTCCTACAGTTATTACATATGTCAAACTGAAATAGCTGTTGCAAAAACACCAATTTTTATAAAACATTAAGCTTAAGATTAATAGGGGTGCCCAAACTTTTTCATATAACTGCATTATGGATGGTGCTTTTACAAGCTGCACGTTTCCAGACCTAAATTCAAGTGCTTCTTAGCCAAATATCAGGAGACCATGGCCAGTCTGAATATCAGGGTCCATACTCGGACCGTATTTCACAAACGTGTGAATTTGGTTTCAGACTTTGACAGAATTGTGAATATAAGCTGCTGCCACAGAATTATTCTCCAGATATTTAAAGGACCCAGAGGTGCATCTGCCAGTTATGGCATACTTATGATATATCCTGCATATACCGTACTTGAAGAGATCAATAAGAATTTTGGAAATGCTAGAGAAACTTTTTTTTTTGCTCGCATAAAATCATAAAGTTTCAAAAAACATCCAAAGTTTGTGGTACAAATCGGTTTCTCATTAAATCAGATGTAGAAGCTTGGTCTTTGGTCTTATTCTGTTGTATATTATTTCAGCACAGAACACATGCAGAAAGAACAACAACTTTCACTAAGAACAATAAATCCTACAGTAATATATTCATTGGTATAAAAACAAAAAAAATAAGACTTGCAGCTGATTCTGTAGAAAATTATAGAGCTCAAAATACATAATCTTAAGTGAAATAACATAATAAATAATTTTATAAAAGATAGCACATATTTTTGTAGACAGTGTAATTACCTGCACATATTCACTATTTGGATCAATGTCTGCGTCTTTGTAATACCAGCAAAAGAGATAAAGCCTTCCACATTCTGTAAAAAAAGTACGTTTAATTCTTAAGCAGAAAACTGGAGGTCCAATTTAGAGATTAGATGTTATCTCAAACAGTAACAGAGGAATAAATTATTTCTTATTTAAAAACTGGAATGAGATCTTGTTATAAAAGGAGCCTTGAAATCTTATATTTAAACATTTCCATTATTTGTTGTATCCATAAAATGTCACATGTTTTTCTGTTTTAATGTGCAGAGACACAAGTGAGACTTGAGGATGTATAGTGTCATTTCTATAAAAATGTTGTTTGTGGTGCAATGATATACGCAAATGGATATATCTGTGTTATTTGTGTAATCATGAACAGGCAATTTACCATTTTTGAATTTGTTTTTTCCTATCATTCATCCTATTGCCATGACTTTTGTTTATTTATTCTTCCACATAGGCTTGTTTTTAGTGTAATGAGATGTAGCTTTTTACACCATTCAATCTACTGGAACACGGGAAAAAAATTATAATTAAAGTGAAATTGCGCATAAAAAATGCAATTCCACAACAATTTTTTCTGGGGTTTTGTGTTAACTGTATTTATTATGCATTAAAAATGACCTGACAAAATGATTCCCTAGGTCAGTTTAATTAAGGTGATACATAACATGTATATATATTTTTTTACTGAAGTGGAAAAAAATGGGAACATTTCTAAAAAAAATAAACAAAACCAAAAGTATTTGTACCCATTATTATTTTTTCACCGATGGAGTTGTGTAAAGGTTTTTTGGTGCCCTGAGATGACGTTTTTATTTATACCATTTTGAGCTCTTTCTATTGCACTTTTTTGGGCCATTGTAGGGACCAAAGACAACACAGTTCTGTCACTTTGATGTTTTTTCTCATTACATCAATTTTCTAATCTGGTTAATTGCTTTATGATTTTGATAGACTTTTACGGACATACCAAATAAGTTTATTTATGGAATGGAATGAAAATGTGGTGATTCCAGTTTTTATATTTTTAAAACTTTTTTCTTTTTTTTTCTTTATTTGAACGTGTGAACATCTGATTGCTTGTTTTACATACTGCAATACAACAGCATATAGTAAAAGATCACATTACAATATTAAAGCCTAGTTTTATAGGAAGACCATGATAACAGGCATGGAGGTTTCCAGCAGACCCCCAGATGACCCCCAGACAACCTTTTGACACCTTGCTATCAAGTTGCGGGGCTGATGGACAGTTAGAACAGTGCGCCCTCTGGCTTTGCGCCGTGAATACTGTCAGAGACTGACATCGGCATTGAAGGAGTTAAAAACAACAAGTGGAGCTCAGCTCTATTCGCTGCTGTTGGAGGCAGATGATAGATGAATTACACAGCCTTCATCTGCTGGCAAGAATGCAGGTTCAGGTTCTGAGCCTGAATTAAAGACAGGGATCCGACATAGTATGTCATATGTTGGGAAGGGATTGGAACTCATTTGTCACATCAAACAGCTGTGTACATTCTCTGAGATGTACTGTTTATTACATAGTAGTATATCACCCATGAATTGTAGTGTAGTTTAATGACTAAAATTAAAAAGTCACACTGCAAAATGGCTCCATACATTTCAGACATGCATCTGTGCATAATCTTGTACTATAATTAGAGTACAAATACATAGCTTTATTTATGAATTTTTCCCTGGTATCATAATGTTACCACTTCCTTATAGGTTTTTAAAAAATACAATATTTGAGAAATTAAACCTAGGCTTTTGCAAAGTAATAATCTTGTAATGAGGGCTGTTTTCTTCAATACCAAAAGAGTATTTGAATGACAACCACAAATTTTTAGTCTTATCTATCCTTATATACTATATTGCTTACTGTTTCCTATAGCTAATGTAAGACTACTGTCTACTAGAGATGGGTGAATACATTCAAGTGGAATAGAATCCCACTTGTATATTACAATATTTAGAATTTTCCAAAATGCACATTTTTTTGTAATTCAGTTTGGCGCAAATTCAGTAAAATGGATGCTGCTGGCCAGCACTTTTATAAACTGTAAAAGGCCATCAAAACTAAAAAACCTTTTCATCCATCTGGTCCTTGTCACAACCTCACATTGCCTCTGCTTGGGCTGAAATTTCCATAACTCTCTTGACCCAGGAGGGTTCTCTGCAATCCTGTGAAAGGTTTCAGCATCATGACATAATGGTATAAGGTGTGAACTTGCAAGTGCATGTGCAAGCCAGAAACCTCAGCTCAGCATGTGAGGTCTGAGAATTTCAGCATGAGTGATGATGATCTGAAGATGTGGCAAGGACCATAGAAGTGTGATGGTCAGGATCAGAGGACCAGAAAGGTGACTGGTAAGGTGAGTATGAGGATATTTTTTTCTATGTAGACCTCAGAGAATAATTAGGGACATTAAATTTGCAGAGAATAACTTCTCCAGGACACAAATTGCCCAAGAAAACACGCAAAAATAGTCAATATCCAAATTTTGCCTGATACAATCATTTCTATTGTATATCAATCATCTGAGCACCATCCTGCAATGTCTTAATAGTTTATTCACTGCCTCTAACATACATGTTGCTGTACAAGACACAGTTTTTTTTATTCTCCTATACTTTCCCAGATGAAAAGTTAAAAATATTATTATGAGATTATTATGTTACTTTTACTGTTTGACCAGTACTGGATTACTGTTTTATTTGAATAAAGACATTTACTGGATACAGACAAAGATATCTTTTGGCTTTCTCTGTAACATGGAGCTGTACATCAGCAGAAAGAGATTTCTACAATCAAGGTGTTGAACATGTTGCGGACAACAGTTTGAGGGTAATGAGAGTTATTTCATGCAGAGATTATTTTTACCATGTTTGTAGAACAGTTAATATACTCATATTTCCACACATAAAAGAATTTGCTCCAAAAATTTTCCATAGTGATTCTGTAGGAATAAGTACGGAAATCATCAAGATAAATATGTCATATGAACACCGTCCCTGTGGCATGTGGTTGTTATGGATCCATTAACCCCTTTCCGACATGTGCCGCACATGTACGGCACATGTTGTGTCTCTCCCTTCAGCGCGGGCTCTGGCGATGTACAGCTGTCATGTGCCCCTAACAGCCACGGGTGGAATCACGATCCATCCGCCGCTGTTAACATGTTGAATGCCGCTGTCAATCGGCATGACATTTGAGCATGACAACCCGGTGTCTGCAGGAGATCTCTGCGGTTGTCATTGCCAGGATGCTATAAGCGCCCCCAGTGGTCAGCGCTCATAACAAGCAAGCAATTCTGCTAAACACAGGAGATCTGAAGATAACCTCTGTGTGGTACAGGTGATCGAAGCTTCTAGTCTTCCATGGAGATTATTGAAGCATGTAAGTATTAAAAAAAGTCTTTAAAAATATTAAAAAATATTAAAGTTCAAATCACCCCCCTTTTGCCCCATTCATCACAAAACAATAAAAAAATCAATTATACACATATTTGATATCACTGCATTCAGAATCACCCGATCTATCAATATATAAAAAAATTAATCCGATCGGTAATGAGAGAAAAAAATCACACCTGAATTAAGTTTTTTTGGTCGCCGCAAAATTGCAATAAAATGCAATAATGGCCAGTCAAAACATAATATCTTCCCCAAAATAGTATCAATAAAAACATCAGCTCGGTGAGAAGAAAATAAGCCCTAACCCGGCCCCAGATCCAGAAAATCTTGCTACAAGTCTCGGAAAATAGCAACTTTTTTTTTTTAGCAAACTTTGGATTTTTTTTTCACCATCTAAATTCACCACTATCACCATCACCACCAATTTCACAAACATCAATTCTAGTGTCAACATTCAGACTCATATGACAATAGTGCATGTGTCTTGACCAACCAAAGAAAAACACATAAATTCAATACTCAAAATTCAGACAATAGCCTGTGTGTCCTGGCCTACTGAAAATAAACATCTGGATAATTAAGATTAAATGCTGTGTTGTCATAGTATGTCTTTTATTTCTGCACCCAAGGCATTTATTTGATGTTTAGCACCATATATCTTTAATGGCTACATGTTCTATTCTTGAAAAACACAAATAAAATAAATATCTAAATGAGCCCTTACTCACCTGTTAGCTATCTGCCAATCTGAGCACTTCACTGTTGACATACAAAACATTTTTGTAACTGCTGAAACCTATCACTGATTTCTGCATTCATGCAGCCCATCACTGTTGAGCTCAGTGATTGGTTGCAATGGTCACATGAATGATGTTTAGCATCTCATCATTGCAGAAACATCAGCATTAATCAAACTAATAAGGAACATACTGGGTGAATAATATTTTTTATTGTATTTTAAAACACTTAATGCTCTTAGACTACAATGCTATTAAATCCATGAAACAGCCTGGGAAAAATATACACTAGGGACGAGCAAATAAATTCAAGTGGAATTGAATTCTACTTGCATTTTACAAAAATCCACATTCACCAAAGTATGGATTTTTTTGTAATTTGACTCTGTTCAGATTCATCAAAATGGCAACCACTAGCCTCCTTTTTTCTGAACCATAAAAGGCCAAAAAATTGCTAGAAAATAAAAAAAACGTATAATCATCTCTCCGGCCCCTCCGATACTCACTGGCATCAGTCCAGTACTCATTGTATCTTCACATTGGTGCTGAAATCCCTCTAGCCTTATGAGGTTTTTAAGCCTGGTAGGGTTCTGTGCATGTGCCTGCAAAGGTCCCACACCAAGGCGTGTGTCACAACATTTGTAGCTGCATATACAGAACCCTCCCAGTCCTAACAAACCCAGAAGTCTTGGCCTAGTGACCGGGGCTTGGGAAATTTCATTGCTGCTAATGCTGTTCTGAAGATGCAAGGAGGACCATATGGGTGACAGTTAGAAGCAGAGGGGATGGAGAGGTGAATTGTAAGGTGAGTGTAAGAATTTTTATTATTTTTTACATATTAGTTATTATGCTCTCGGGTGTGTAGAGACATCAGAGAATAATAAAGGGCACTAAATTAACAGAGAATAACTTATTTTCTAATCAGATTTCCTCAGAAATAATATGTGTCAATAGGCAAACTCGAATTTTGCCTGATCCTTTCATCTCTAGTATACACAGCATTATGACTATAGAATGGCCTAAGGGAGCCAGGGCGTGACTGAAGCTATGTTCACTAGAGTAACAATTAGTTCTATAAAAAAATTGTTTTATTCAAAGTCTCACCTCCTATAATTGTTACAAATAATGATCTGTAATATTTAAAAAAAAATCGTTTATTTTGGTTGTGTTTAAAAGGTGGTTCAATGTCCTCAATGTCAGCCCTTGAACACTTAATAGCCATTAAAATAGGATTTGTGTAGTTTTCATATGGAGCAGCAATAAGGGCCCAACCACTAATTGAAACTCTCTCCAATTTGCTTATTTGTAGTTTGTAAGGAATATATTATATTATTAATATTGGTTTATATTTCCAGTTTCAAAGTAAACATGCCAGATTATAGACAGTATTATTCAATGTTTTAGGTAAGTCTAATCTCTAAATATTTAACTGAAATTCACTTACTTTAATTTGTAATAATAATTTGCAAGTGTTGATGAGCGATATTAGGGTGATTTTCAGCAACTAGGGTAAAGTGAAGTTTATCTCATTCGACTCGATCAGTAGTAACACTGGTACAACTGGTGCGTGCATCCTCTTGTAATAGAAACTGCAGAAAGAACTACTGAGTTTGCAATGTAGGCACCACATTAACTAGCTAATTATAGCAAGCGTGTTTGATAAATTATGACCCGCATCAACAGGTCCAAATATAAAGTTGTTCGAGAGATTTTCGACTTCCTTGAATCATCTGTATAAAACTAAGTTTTCGGCTGGAATGGATGGAAGATGACATAGTTTCAATCTGAGCTAGGTCCACGTAAGGAGTGTTTAGCATTTTGCACCAATCAGCTTGCACAATGCCATCCAAGAGATGATTACAGGGAAGTGTTAACACTGATACTCTTGTTCCTTGGTTCGCCAGCAAAGCCAGACATACATATCAACAATCAAGGCACCTTACGTGTCAGATCAGTGAGGGACTTGGCAATGCTGCTGCAATTAGGGAAAAATTTACTATAATACCCCGTTGTCCCTAGAAAGGCCATGACTTGGGTTTTAGTACGTGGGGTGGGCCACTTGGCTACGGCCTCAATCTTGGCCGGGTTCCGGTCATTGTTTTCCACCCCCCACCCAATGTCCTAAATACTGCACTTCTGCTTTGCCTACGTGACACTTGTTGGGGTTCAGGGTGATTCCGGCTTTGTGGATCCTATCCAATACTGTCTCTAGGTGATTTAGATGTTCATCCCTTGTTGCGCTGTAGACGGCGATGTCATCCAGGTAGGCACAAGCATAGTCCTGGAGACCACCCAGAAGCCGGTCAGCAAGCCTCTGGAAGGTCGCGGGGGCATTCTTCATCCCAAATGGCATAACCCGAAACTGGAATAAGCCAAACGGGGTGACAAATGCAGACTTGGAAATAGCATCAGGACTTAGGGGGATCTGCCAATAGCCTTTGCATAGATCGATGGTGGTCAAATACTTTGCCCCAGCCAGCCGGTCTAACAACTCGTCCACACGCGGCATGGGATATGCTTCCGTCACAGTTTTCTCATTTAGCTTGCGATAGTCTACACAAAACCGGGTAGTCCCATTTTTCTTAGGCACTAACACTACAGGGGACGCCCAGGGACTATCTGACTCCTCAATGACCCCTAAACACAACATCTCCTGTATCTCTTGTCGCATCCCTTCTCGTACAGACTCTGGGACGCGGAAGGGGGGTTGTCTCAGGGGGGGTCTGATCTTGTGTCTCAACCTTGTGTTGTGCAAGTCGGGTGAACCCCGGTCTCTCTGAGAACATCCTCTGCCGCTGCCTCAGCAATGTCTCGGCCTGCTCTCTCTCCCAGGCCCCTAAGTTTTCTCCTAAGTGTACCTGGTCCCAGGTTTTCGACTGAGTCCTCTCACCTAAGACATCAGGCAAGGGGAGTTCGGCTAAATCCTCTGCTTCGGGTGCGCAGATGGCAGCTACCTCTTCAGGGCGCTCCCGGTAGGGCTTCAGCATATTCACATGGAACATGCGGATAACCCTGGGGTCGTCACAATCGGCGACATTGTTGGTGGTGTCGGCTATTTTCCCCACTACCCGGTAAGGCCCCTGCCATGCGGCCTGGAATTTGTTCTGACTAACCGGTTCAAGTACCAGGACCTTCTGTCCTATCTCGAAGGTGTGATCTCTAGCCCTATGATCGCACCATACGCGCTGGCGCCGTTGGGCCGCCTGCATGTTCACACGCACAGCCTGAGTCAACTCCTGCAGGCGGTCCCGGAGGTCCAGCACGAAGGGCAAGATAAGGGTTCCTGCTATGGTTTCCTCCCCTTCCCAGAGTTCTCGCACTAAGTCTAGGGGACCCCTCACCCGCCTCCCATATAACAGTTCAAATGGGGAGAACCCCATAGATTCTTGGGGCACCTTCCGATAGGCGAACAGGAGGTGCGGCAAGAATTTCTCCCTGTCCCTAGGAGGTCCGGGTGAACGTCCCAATGAGTTGTTTTAACTTCCGTTAAAGCGCTCACACAACCCATTGGTTTGCGGGTGGTATGGGGTGCTTCTAATGGACTTTGCACCACACAGTCTCCACAGTTGGCTGGTCACCTCTGCCGTAAATTGGGTGAACTGATCCGAGATAATCTCCCGGGGAAATCCAACCAGTGAGAAAACCTGGAGCAGGGCAGCCGCCACCATCTCTGCCAGTATGTTAAGTAAGGCAACCGCCTCGGGATACCGCGTGGCGTAATCTATCACTGTCAATATATACCTTTTCCCTGACGGACTGGGTTTGGCTAACGGCCCTATCAGATCGACCGCTACTCGGCTAAATGGCTCCTTCACAATGGGAAGGTGGTGTAAATTGGCCTTGCAGCGATCTCCCCTCTTGCCAATGCGCTGGCAACTGTCACAGGTCTGGCAGTACTGATGAACATCATGTGATAACCATGGCCAAAAGAAGTTTGTGTCAGACGATGCCTGGTGCGGCTGACTCCGAGGTGCCCCGCCAAGGGTATGTCATGAGAGATTCGCAGCAACTCCTGCCTATACTTTTTGGGAACTACCAGCTGTCGTTGTACAGTGGGGCTCATCCCTGAGTGAGTTTGCTCTGTAACCCTGTAGAGGAATCCCTGATGCCATATAAACTGTTCACCTTCCAGTACCCCTCTCCCCTCCTGTGCCTTCCCGCGATACCCCTGCAATGAGGAATCCTCTAGTACCTCCCTCCTAAATTCTGCTGGGGTGTCCCATGAGATGTGGCTGGCTATGGGAATACGCGAAGGGCTGTAGTGTCTTACCTGGGCCTCCTCCGAGTGTGATTCCGCCTCCGCAGCTCGAGCTTGTCTCCGGGTAGTCACAGGATATGTCTCAGCCAGGAGGGCGAATGAGAAGGAAGACAACATGGGCACTAAGTCATTTCCCAGCAGGACATCTGCAGGCAAATCCTTCATCATGCCAACCTCGACAAGGCCATCCTCGGCCCCAGGGCTGTGGAGTCGGTAATAGAGATGAGCGTTGTTCTACTCGAACTGTTCGCCAATCTCAAATTCGAGCTGTTTTGGGCGGTGTTCGAGCCGTTCGGCGAACACGAACGATTTGAGAAAAATTCGGCTGTTCGAGGTTATGTTCGATAACTGTTCGTGCACCAAAATCATAACTGGATTTTTTCTCAGTAATGATGAAAATTAATGTTAATACGCAGTTTGAGTGTACAGCGAGGTGGGGGGAGGGGCAGGGGATGGATCTCTGCAGGAATAATGAAGATCTCCATTTTTTTTTCTCTTTCCCGCATTTGCAGTGGGGAGGTGCAGTCTGTCAGCCTATCAGCAGCGCACACACGGAGCGAACTGCTGTTTTTCACACAAGCAAGGGCATGTGTCATTGGCAGTGTATGTCACATGTCCTTGCCCTATAACACCAAGCCATTTTCCCCGTCGCCACCATTTTCTCACTGCTGCAGCTGCGTGTTAGACGGCATCGCTGTTGCTGTGTGCGCTATACCTTGTTAATTTCAAGCCAATTTTCGCACAAATCTACAGATAGCTTGGGAGTAGGGAATAGTTGTGATTGCAGTCCTTTTAAGGACTAGGTTACAGCATTTCCTACGACTTTTATCAGGCAGGTCTGTGCTCTTAAATAAATAGATTGTGGGAGTAAAGACTAATTGTAATTGGAGTCCTTTTCAGGACTAGGTTACATCAGTTCCTATCAGTTTTTGCCAGGCAGGTCTGTGCCAGTGCTGTGCAAGTTTTTTTCACAGCATTTGGCTGAATCTAGAAAAGCTAATCCTTTTTGGCCTATTGCAGAGTGTGTTAGTCAGTGGAGTAGCCTATCTGTGTTGCAAGATATACCACCTGTGTATAGAATACCAATTTTTTTACTGCACCTAGTGAAGTAAAATCTTTTGGGCATAGCATCATTCTATTAGTCCATCTATACTGACCTCCATCAAGTTGCAAATTGAATATAATTTTTTTCTGCATCTAGCGCTGAAAAAATATTTGGGCTTCTAGCAGTGTGTGGGACTTGTTCTATTAGTCCATCTATACTGACCTCCATCAGGTTGCAAACTGAATATAATTTTTTTCTGCATCTAGCTCTGAAAAAATATTTGGCCTTCTAGCAGTGTGTGGGACTTTCTCTATTAGTCCATCTATACTGACCTCCATCAGGTTGCAAATTAAAAATAATTTTTATCTGCATCTAGATCTGAAAAAATATTTGGCCTTATAGCAGTGTGTGGGACTTTGTCTATTAGTCCATCTATACTGACCTCCATCAGGTTGCAAATTAAAAATAATTTTTATCTGCATCTAGATCTGAAAAAATATTTGGCCTTCTAGCAGTGTGTGGGACTTTCTCTATTAGTCCATCTATACTGACCGCCATCAGGTTGCAAATTAAAAATAATTTTTATCTGCATCTACCTCTGAAAAAAAATTTGGTCTTCTAGCTGTGTGTGGGACTTGTTCTATTAGTCCATCTATACTGACCTCCATCAGGTTGCAAACTGAATATAATTTTTTTCTGCATCTATCTCTGAAAAAATATTGGGCTTCTAGCTGTGTGTGGGACTTTCTCTATTAGTCCATCTATACTGACCTCCATCAGGTTGCAAACTGAATATAATTTTTTTCTGCATCTAGCTCTGAAAAAATATTTGGCCTTCTAGCAGTGTGTGGGACTTTCTCTATTAGTCCATCTATACTGACCTCCATCAGGTTGCAAATTAAAAATAATTTTTATCTGCATCTAGCTCTGAAAAAATATTTCGCCTTCTAGCAGTGTGTGGGAATTTCTCTATTAGTCCATCTATACTGACCTCCATCAGGTTGCAAATTAAAAATAATTTTTATCTGCATCTACCTCTGAAAAAATATTTGGGCTTCTAGCTGTGTGTGGGACTTGTTCTATTAGTCCATCTATACTGACCTCCATCTGGTTGCAAACTTAATATAATTTTTTTCTGCATCTAGCTCTGAAAAAATATTTGGCCTTCTAGCAGTGTGTGGGACTTGTTCTATTAGTCCATCTATACTGACCTCCATCAGGTTGCAAACTGAATATAATTTTTTTTTGCATCTAGCTCTGAAAAAATATTTGGCCTTCTAGCAGTGTGTGGGACTTGTTCTATTAGTCCACCTATACTGACCTCCATCAGGTTGCAAATTCAAAATAATTTTTTGTCTGCATCTAGCTCTGAAAAAATATTTGGCCTTCTAGCAGTGTGTGGGACTTTCTCTATTAGTCCATCTATACTGACCTCCATCAGGTTGCAAACTGAATATATTTTTTTTCTGCATCTACCTCTGAAAAAATATGTGGGCTTCTAGCTGTGTGTGGGACTTGTTCTATTAGTCCATCTATACTGACCTCCATCAGGTTGCAAATCGAATATAATTTTTTTCTCCATCTAACCCAGCCAATAGTTTTGGCCTAATACCACAGTTTGGCCACTCAGCTCTGCTCAGTTCCCATCCATTGTTTTTTTGTGCAAACAACTCCAGAGTTGTGAATTAGTTAACCACCAAAATGAGTGGAAAAAGGCCTGCTGCTGGTGGAAAAGGGAATAGGCGTGTTGGGAAGGGGAAAAAAGGTTGTGTCCGTGGGGTAGGTGTTAAAGCAACAGTAACATCTGCAGAAGAAAGACCATCTTCCAGCCAAACTAAAATGTCTACTTCTTTTAGCGGACAATGTGATAAGATCCCTTTCTTACGGCCACGCCAATCGCTACAAATTCCAGATGAGGCACAAAAACAGCAGGTGCTTCAACGGATATCAAGTGCTCCTTTATGTGGGCTCTCCTCCACATCAACTTCAACATCACAAATACTCCAGTCCTCAAAGGTGTCACCCCAATCGCACTTGCTTCCTCACAGCTCCCAAATCTCCAGCTGCCCGTCTGTGTATGAGGTAGAACAGATGGTTGAGTCTGCAGAGCTGTTTACTCATACAATAGCCTGGGAATCAGAGGTCGACTCCAGCGCTTCTGTGAATCAAGATGAGGAAATGATCTGCACTGATGCCCAGAATCTTTATGACTCGGATCCAGGACAAGACGCAGAAGGTTCTGACCATAATGTAGACCCTCATTCCCAAACTGTAACTCCTGTTGGTGGAGACAATGAGGAAGACGATGATGAGACTCAAATACCTGATTGGAGCGACAACTTTAGTTTTTTGTCAGGGCAGGAACAGGTTGGCTCTGAGGACGACGGGTGTGATAACGCACAGGGTGATGATGATGAGGTTGGAGATCCCACTTACTGTCAACCCACAGTCAGCCAAGAGATGAGGTCAGCAGAGGAGGTGGAGGAAGATGCTAGTGACGACGAGGTCAGGTTGCGCCTTCCTGGACAGAGACGTAGTACTGGAAGCACGTCAACAACTGCATCCTCAAACACAACTCTGCCTCTCACCACAAGTCGTGGTGGCTCTTCAGGTCGCATGGGTGCTAAGCCTTGCATAGCCTGGGCATTTTTTCAGATCAATAAAGATGACCCAACTCGTGTTATCTGTAACATTTGTCAGCAAAAGCTAAGTAGAGGCCAAAAAATACATAGTTTGAGTACTTCATGCATGAACCGGCACATGGACATGAAGCATAAGTTCCAGTGGGAAGCTCAGTGTGCTACAATGCGGCCTAGCCGGCCAGGCCAACCACCGTCTGCCATATCTTGTGCATCCGCGGCCTCTTCATTCTCTGTGACTGGGGGGACAGCAGTCACACCTGTTTTGGGGGCGCAGACCTGCCATCTCTTTACCCGCAACAGCCAGCGTGATTGGCAGGTCATCATTTTCTTTGGAGGTGGTAACACCAGCTGGTGTTGAGCGCTGTCTGACATCGATAGCACCACCTTTGGATCAAGGCAACCTAACATGTCCGCCTGCATCTTCCTCACAGACCGTCAGTTTGCCGGGGACACCCTTATCAACCCCGTCTAAGCACAATAGCCAGCCCTCGGTCCCTCAGATGTGGACAAGTAAAAGACCATTTCCTCCTAGCCATGAGAAAGCTAAGAGGTTGAATTTCACCATCTGCAAGCTCTTGGCTACAGAAATGCTGCCTTTCCGCCTGGTGGACACAGAGGATTTTCGAGACCTTATGTCCGTTGCATTGCCCCAGTACCAGATGCCCAGTCGGCACTACTTCTCAAAGAAAGGTGTGCCTGCGCTCCACCAGCATGTCGCACACAACATCACCGCTTCTTTGAGAAACTCTGTGTGTGACAGGGTGCATTTCACCACAGACACTTGGACGAGTAGGCATGGACAGGGGCGTTACATGTCGCTGACTGGGCACTGGGTAACTATGGTGACAGCAGTAAAAGGGGCTGCTGTCCAAGTCTTGCCGTCCCCACGAGTTGTGCGTCAATCCTCTTTATGTCAAAGTTCCTCCACTGCTTCTGCCTCCTCAACCTCCTCTCGGTCTTCCACCTGCACCCAAAGCCTGTCTGGTCATGCCACAAGCTTTCTAACTGCGCAGAAGGGATCCTGCACACCTCCTTACTATGCTGGCAGTAGGGCTCAACGTCATCAGGCGGTTTTTACATTTAAATGTCTGGGAAATGTGAGTCACACAGCTGAGGAGTTGTGGTCAGCTCTGGAGAACCAATTTCATGAATGGTTGTCTCCACTGGACCTGAAACCAGGGAAGGCCGTGTGCGACAATGCTGCAAACCTGGGTGCGGCCCTTCGCCGGGGCAATGTCACACACGTGCCTTGTATGGCTCACGTGTTGAACCTGGTTGTCCAGCAATTTTTAGCCCACTATCCCAGACTAGATGGCCTTCTGCAGGGGGCACGGTCGCTGTGTGCTTACTTCCGCCGTTCGCATCCCGCAGCTCAGCGACTTACATCTCTACAGAAGTCGTTGGGACTTCCACTTCACCGGCTAAACTGCGATGTGCCTACCCGGTGGAATTCAACTCTGCACATGTTGTAGCGACTGTGGCAGCACCGACAAGCCCTGGTGCAATACGTTCTGACGTATAGCCTGGGCCAACGAGATCCAGAGGTGGGGCAAATCAAGCTGGAGGAGTGGTCTCAGATGAGGGACCTATGCACCCTTCTGGACAGTTTTGAAATGGCGACGAAGATGTTTAGTGCTGACGATGCCATTATCAGCATGACTATTCCGGTGATTTACATGCTAGAGCACATGTTAAACAGAATTCGGAGTCAGGTGGTGGAACAAGAGGAGGTGGAGGAAGTAGAGGAGGAGGAGTTGTATGCGGAAGGGCTAACATCTGCAAGGTCCAGACGGTCGGCAGCACCAAGGCGGCAGGCATGTGAGGGTGGGGGAGATGGTTTTACCAGGGCGCATGGTAGCAGCCAAACTAGTGAGGAAGGTGCAGGAGCCCAGGAAGAAGTGGAGGACGAACTGATGGAAGACTCATCAGATGAGGGAGACCTTGATCACATTTCTGTTGTGCGAGGTTGGGGGGAGAGGACAGAGGAAGGAAGCATGATTGTTACCTCGCCACCAACACAACAGGGACTTGGTGCTCCTGGATGCGCAACACACATGAGTGCCTTCTTGCTGCACTACCTGCAACATGACCCTCGAATTGTGAGAATTAGAAATAATCCTGACTACTGGGTTGCCACACTGTTAGATCCCCGGTACAAAAGTAAATTTGCCGAAATTATTCCTGCCATAGAAAGGGATGCACGCATGCAGGAGTATCAGCAGAGACTGTTGCAGAATCTTACATGTGCTTTTCCACAAAACACCAGTGGTGCACGTAGTGAATCTCACAGTTCCAACTTGCCAACCGTGGGACCGTCAAGTGTTCAGCACTCAAACCGTAACAGAACCACAGTATCTGCTGGTAACATCAATTTTGCGGAATCATTTCACCACTTTTTTAGCCCATCCTTTGCAAGGCCACAGGAGACAAGAAGTCTGACACATAGTCAATGCCTAGAGACGATGGTACAGGAGTATCTCCAAGTAAACATTGAAGCCATGACTGTGTCACTGGACCCTTGCTCTTTTTGGGCTTCCAATCTGGATAAATGGCCGGAGCTAGCCACTTACGCCTTGGAGATCTTGTCATGCCCCGCAGCCAGTGTTCTGTCTGAACGTGTGTTCAGCGCTGCTGGTGGTGTACTGACAGATAAGCGCACGCGGATCTCCACTGATAATGTAGACAGACTCACGTTCATAAAGATGAACAAATCATGGATCCGAAATGACTTTTCTACCCCTGTGTCATCCTGGGGAGAGTAAAAGCTTGATGATTGGTTAAAATCACCCTACCAAACGTTTTAAGCTTTCAAATTACTAATCATGTTTATCTGTATCTTGACTGGAAAATAATTTGGGCTTTGTAGCAGTGTGCAGCACTGATCCTATTAGGCCATCTACACTAAGCTCCACCAGATTTAAAATTAATAATAATTTTTAGCTGCATCTAGCCCGGAAAATAATTTTCGGGCTCCGAGATGCGCAAGACACATAAGTGCCTTCTTGCTGCACTACCTGCAACATGACCCTCATATTGTCAGAATTCGAAGTAATCATGACTACTGGGTTGCACACTCTTAGATCCCCCAAACTTTTCGATCAACCTTTTCATTTTAATAAAGACCAAAAAAATGGTCATTTTTGAAATTATAAGCATTAGCAGGTTATTAGAAACTGAAATCAAACAGTTTTCAACTCAAAACTTTATTCTAGGTGATGTTACATTTTCACATAGGACCCCTTGTTCGAAAGGAGCTTCTGAACTCTCTCGTCCATTGAATTTGTCAGGTTTTGGATGGTTTCTGCTTCAATTGTTTTGCATGAGGACAGAATACCCTCCCAGAGGTGTTGCTTAGATGTGAACTGCCTCCCGCCATCATAGACACTCCTTTTGATGATGCTCCAGAGGTTCTGAATGGGGTAGAGGTCAGGGGAGCATGGGGGTCACACCATAAGTTTGTCCCCTTTTATGCCCATATCAGCCAGAGATGCAGATGTTTTATGTGCAGCATGAGATGGTGCATTATCATGCAAAAAAATGATCTTGCTGTGAAATACACGGTTCTTCTTCTTGAACCATGGCAGGAAGTGCTGTTTGAGAAAATCCACATACATTATGGAGTTCATTTTTAGCGCCTTCAGGGATCCTAAAGGGGCCGACAATCTCTCTCCCCATGATTCCAGCCCAAAACATTACTCTACCTCCTCCTTGTTGGCGCTGTAGCCGTGTTTGCGTGGGGTGTCCATCAACCAGCCATCCTCCACTCCATCCATCTGGACCATCGAGCGCTGCACGGCACTCATCCGTGAACAAAACAGTTTTGAAATCAGTCTTCATGTAATGTTTAGCCCACTGGAGCCGTTTCTGCTTGTGTGAAGTGGATAGAGGAGGTCGACAGGATGGCGTATGCACAGCTGCAAACCTCTGAAGGACCCTGCATCTTGTTATTCGGGGGACGTTGGAGGCACCAACAGCTTCAAAAACTTGTCTGCTGCTATGACAAGGCTTTTTTGCCGCTGCTCTTTTAACCTGACGTAATTGCCTGTAGGAAAGAGTCCTCAATTTGCCCTTATCAGCACGCACACGTGTGTACTGTGAATCAGCTACATACTTCTGAATTGCCAAGACACTTCATCCTGATCATCGCACAATGTTGATTGCAGTCATGCCTTGACCTAAACACTCCACAATTTGTTGCTTCTCAGTAGCCGACACATCCTTTTTCTTTCCCATTTTGGCAGAAAATGTAGGCTGCTTAATAATGTGAGACAGCCTTCTTAAGTAGTCTTGCCTTTCATTGGACACACCTGCCAAACTAATTAGCACAGGTGTCTGCAATTGCTTACAGTGATATAAAGAGCCCTGACACACATCACCATCAATGAGTTTAACTGACAAACAAACAAATTCTTCCCTTATCACTCCTAAACACTTTTTGCATAATAATTTGGAACACAGTGTACATGTGCTTTTCCACAAAACACCAGTGGTTCACGTAGTGAATCTTACAGTTCTAACTTGCCAACCGTGGTCTGTATGGAGTTGTTCAATAAAGGGCCCAAAATTAAGATAACATAGATGGGAGAGGTCTCTATGAATAGGAATTCCTAAGTATTTGATACCCTGTGAGGGCCAGGCAAAGGGAAAGTTGGACTGGATGGAATCCTATATGGATTTGGGGAGGGAGACATCGAGGGCCTCAGACTTCGCTGCATTGATTTTAAAATTTGACCATGTAACAAAGTGATCTATTTCAGCCATAACAGCATGGATGGATATATGTGATTGAGTGATATATACTAGGACATCATCAGCAAATAGAGAGCACTTGTACTCGGTGCCTCCCACCTCAATCCACCTAATATTGGGGTTATGGCGAATTGATGAGAGCAGGTGCTCCGTCACTAGGATGTATAAGAGAGGGGACAGAGGACATCCCTGCCTTGTCCCATTGGTGATTGTGAAAGGTGATGAAAATGTTCTGATACACCCCCTGGGCCTTGGGACACCCGGAGCCGGACCCTTTTTGGTGGATGCTGGTGGTTGTAGTCTTCGTGGCGGTGACCCGGTTCCGTGGCTCAGGGTGGTCAAACCAGTGGCGGAACTATTTATGTGGTTTTGATGTTTAAATGTCCGACTATGCCACCCGTGGATTGCGGTCAGAGTGAACTGCCGCTGCAGGGCAGACCGCTGAGGCTGGTGTTGTGGGTGCAGCAGAGCGTAGCATAACTCCCCACGGGAGGAGTATAGCCTCAGGGCAGTGTATGCGGAGAATGGGGTGATGGTGCAGGGCAGCAGCATTAACGACACGGAGTCAGTGATGCAGTCCAGGGCCTTTACTCACAGTTCTTATTATCCAGACCACGTCTGCAGGTAACGGCTGCCCACGTCGTACTGTGCTCACCAGGTGAGGGGCTCAGACAACTCCCAGATATCTTTGGAGCGCTTCACAGGACCCCCTTTGTGTGTCATTTGTCTGGCCTTTCTTACCAACCCTTCTGTCCGGCTGCCTCGGGCCTCCTCTTGGTAAACTTGGCGCCAGTTTCCCTGACCCTATGTGGTGCCTTCCTAGCGGGTGTAGCGAGGGGCTGCGCCACATAAAATGTCACAGCCTCCGGTTTCTAGCTGAGGGTCGTTTCCTGCCTCCACTAGTTTCGGGGACCGGTCTCCCCCTTTGGCCTGACCCCTCCACGCAGGTGGATTCGGGCGTGCGGTGGCGACTCGCCCGTCTGCACCCCTGGGATCCCTTCATTCCTCGTTCCTGGAGCCTTCTCCGCTCCTCTTCCTTCCTTCTCCCTCTTCCAGGCCTGGGCCTCTGTTACTATGCCCGCCTCCGGAGCAGAGCTCATGCAGAGCCCCTGCTCCCTGCCACTTCTGCTCAGACTTCTCTGCACTAAACTAAGATGGTGCCCACCTTTTATACTCCCTTCTCAATGCACCCAGGAACTGCTTCCTCCCTGCTCCTGCACTACAGGGTTCCCCTTCCTCAGTGTTCCCTCCCCCCACTCCAGCTAGGGACAGGGACTGTCGTGCCCATCTCAGAGGCATATTGGTCGCCCTGCCCCACGGCAATGTGGTGTAATGCATGCAGGTGTCGGGTCCTGATCCACACTCCATCCTTACCTGAGAGTGAGATATCACACCTCTGGGTGAGGTGCAATACCTCTGTAGCAACCGAGCCCTCAGGGTGCTACAGTTCCATTTATCTTCAGCCTAGGTGACGTATTGTGATACAGGGCCGTGATTTTGGCTATAAAAGGGTCCCCTAGACCCCTACCCCAAGCTTTTTAAGAGAATAATATATGGCGTGCCAGGAGACTCTATGGAATGCTTTCTCAGCATCCAACGAGAGTATCTAATTACAAATTTTTAACTGCATCTAGCCCAGGAAATACTTTGTGCCTAGTAGCAGTGTCTGCTAGTCAGCGGATTATCCCGGCTGTTAAGCAAGCTACACCACCTGTAGTTTGGACACTTAATTTTTTCAAAGGAAATGCTTCGGGACCACGGGATACTCAGTGAAGAGCATCAGGAGGCACCCCAAGGCATAGGGGCTGGGACTGGCAGTAGGATGCCTTGCGGTGGACAGCCGAGCTCGATCCTTATAAAAGCTTTTTAACTGCAGCAGCTTTAGTGGACGCTACTGGAGCTGGAATTATGCGGCTGCTGGCATGAGACTTTCCCTCCAATAGATCCTTGTAAATGGATTTAAAGTGTATTCATTCAAATTAGAGAGACAATTTAAATTACAAAGCTTAGAGCTTCCTCCACCACAGGGGGGCTCGCTCGACCCACCAGCGGACAGGCACCAGTATTGGGAGAGGGGGGCTGGCCGTCAGGGTTCAACGCGGCTCTGGCACAAACCCGGCGACACGGAGGTGGCACGGGCAGGAGCGGACTGAACGTGTCGGCTTCTCACTTTTTGGATTTTAGAAGGGCATGACATGCCTATATTTGTGTCTCCCCCTCCTTTTACTCCTCCACCTCTTTTCTTTTCGCATGACTATATGTACTTGTCACTTTTCCATGTGTTAGTTGTGTCTTCTGAGCAGTTTGTCAGCTTTTGGACACCTTTGAAGGTGTTTTCTATGTGTTTCTATGTGTTTTTGTTTGCCTGCCATTGGTTTTAACGGTGTTCGAAGGTGTTCGACGAACAGTTCGACAAACAGTTCGGCGAACACACGGGTGTTCGACGAACTGAACCGAACTCGAACACTACGGGGGTGGCTCAACCCTAGTCGGTAAGCCACAGTTGCGACTCCGACTCATGGATTTTATCATGTTCCGACTCCGACTCCGGCTCCGACTCCGGCTCCGACTCTGACTCCTTCGTAAATGGCCAATTCGTAACAATAAATTTACTGTTGTAAAATATTAACATCGTGCTTATTCAGTATCTCACCCTCATATAAGTAATCAGACCACTTAGAGCAAAAACTATATTTATTAGAATGCAATTAGAATATAGCAAATAACTTTTATAAACTTTTCTAAACTCTTGTAAGTAAATATGCAATAAACACTGTTATGCAGTTAATAAGAAGAAATCTATAAATTTGTCCTCAGAAAAAGTATTGCCTCTGTCAGATCCTCCTTTATGGATGCCCTCAAATCTGATCTAATTATTTTGAGAGCAGAGAACAACCTCTCTACACTAACTTGGGTTGGTGGCAAAGCAGTAACCACTCGGGCAACATCTCTGACAATGTCAGGATACAGAGGAATCGCTTGTTGCACTGTTATTTTTGATGAACGGTCGAATTTCTTAATTTCTTTTAGTGCACATGAAAAATTCTGCTGAAATGTCCTGGCTGTGTCCTTTGATGGGGATGACTCTCCTTCTATGCGGGAACGCTTTGCACGGTCCTTGTGATCCAAATATTTTTCGAAATTAAATTCTTCATCAGTTGATGATGAGGGTGAAGGTGTGGCAGGACGACCAAGTTCTTCTTGTTCCACCTGACTGTTCTGCAACCCTTTCATCCTTACTGCTATTTCAAACAGAGCTTCTTTTCCTTTAGTTAGCTGTTGATCATCTAGAAGAATCCGATGCATTGGGTCTACATAAACAGCTGCCAAAAGAATGTTATTTTGTAATAGTAGCTCCTCTCTCTGTTTCATTGATGTAGCAATGCCACTTGCAATTAACCCTCCTCTTTGGCACAGGCAAAACATCAGGTTCTTCCACTCCTTTAACCCTCCGTCACATACAATAGGCCTGACAGGCACATCTCTTTTACTTTCATTTCTCCTTTCTCACCAGATTGTGAGGAAATCCCCTCCCTCCAGGTAGTCTCCTGTCTCTAGCAGCTCTGTGAAACCTCATACCACAGTTGGATTGCAGAGCTTCAGGAGGATAGATATAACTGCGCTAATCTCTCAGGCTCATTGTATGTGAACACGTGACGCTCAATAAGGTTGGTATTTTATGTTTTTATTCATCACAATTGTTTATTTAGCTTGTTTTATGAATGTATAGCACAAAGTGTGAGGATATTTCATATAAATAAGGCAGATTAAAAAAGAAAGTGTGCTGCTCTGGAATATACAGTAGTTCCCTAACACATATTCCTTCTCTTGCTTCAGATTATCTGCTGAAATGGAGAGGAAAATGTACAATTTATCAAAAAACCTTGATATTGAGGAAGTAACAAACATGCTGTTAGATGATGCAGACCCCACACTGAATGAGGATTTAGGAGAGGAAAGTGAGATGGATTCTCATGATGAGGTGGAAGTATGTGAAGTGGATTCTGAAACAGAGCAAGATGGTGACAGTGATGAGGATGAAGATGTAGAATCTTATTATATGGGAAAAGATAAAAAAAAACAATGGAATAAGAAGCCACTCCAGAAAAAATGTAGGGAACCTCAAAACATTATTACTCACCTTCCTGCAATTATAGGAACTGCAAGTAATGCAAAAACTGCAGTTGAATGCTGGAATAGTTTATTCACAGATGACTTTATACCAACCAATATATAGACATTATAAAGGACAAGTTCATCTGCAACAGAACCATCAAGGCGACAGGTGAAATTGAACTGCGTGCTTTTTTTGGATTATTATACCTTGACGGAGCTTATAGGGCAAATAGACAAAGTTTGGAGGAACTTTGGAGTAAAGACGCGGATGGAGTTGAAAAATTTGGCCTTGTTATGTCCATAAACAGATTCAAGCTTCTAATTCGTTGCCTTCGGTTTGACGACAGAACTACCCGAACCGAACGTAAAACACATGACCGACTTGCTCCAATTCGTGATATATTCCAAAAATTTGTTGAAAACTGTAAAAAAAGCTATTGCCCTGGGGAGAATCTCACTATTGACTAAATGCTCCCTGGTTTTCGTGGTAAATGTGCCTTTCGTCAATATATTCCATCAAAGCCTAACAAATATGGAATAAAAATGTATGCCCTTGTTGATGCCAGTAAGACCTACACTTACAACCTGGAAGTTTATGCAGGAAAACAACCAGACGGTCCTTACTGTGTCAGCAACAAACCCAGTGATGTTGTAAAAAGACTGGCTGAGCCCTTATTTGGATCGGGTCACAATATAACAGCTGACAATTGGTTTTCAAATTGTGATCTGATTGATTATCTGAAAATGCAGAAGCTTTCATATGTCGGAACTGTAAGAAAAAATAAAAAAGAATTGCCTACACAGTTTTTAAGTGTGAAAGGGAGACAACAGTACAGCAGTATGTTTACATTCCATAATGGAAAGGTTTTGGTTTCCTATGTACCACAAGCAAAAAAAATTGTACTTCTTCTATCAACACTTCATGATGATGATGCCATCGATCCTGGGACAGAGGCACAAAAAAACCCGGAGATAATTACATTTTATAATGCAACCAAAGGGGGTGTTGATACAGCTGATCAGATGTGCTCAACTTTCAACGTCAGCAGAAACACCAAACGCTGGCCAATGGTCATATTTTTTGCTATGTTGAATTTGGGTGGTATAAATTCACAAGTCATTTACCTTGAAAACAAGCTTGAACCACTCCGTAGACGATTCTATCTGAAAAAATTGGCCCATGAACTAGTGCTTGGAGAGCTACGCAGGAGAAGTATGAAAACAATCGGTATCCCCTCTCGCCTTCAAGTTCAGCTCAAAAGATTCCGCCCAGAAGAAGATAGTGAAAATTCACCACCTGCACCACCTCCCAAAAGAAGGAGATGCACCACCTGCACCACGGAAAGTGGAATCAGAAGGCTTTCTAATTATGAATGTCACAAATGTCATAATGCAATCTGCCTGACACATGCAAAAATGATGTGTAATTCTTGCTCTTTGCTCTGCAAGTGTAATTTTTCTGGGGAAACTTCAGGATCTAATTCTGATTGAATATGTGTTTAATAGTACTTAAGGTACCTTAAAATTAAGTTTGTTTCCATAAATTTTCTTTGTAGAGTTTTTTGACAGAGTCGAACTGGGGACTATTTGGCGGGAGTTTTGAAATGTTTGTATTTCAGAGTTATTAGTTTTATGTTAAGTAAATGTTTTTTTTTTGCACCTGATTATGTGTAGTCTCTTTTATTACATCCCTATAAAGGTGACTGATCACTTTTAGAGCACTGAAATTGCAAACATTAGATATTATAGGTATTTTTCTAGCCTGCGCCTGACAGTGACATTATATGTGAACTCGTTAGAACCGATATTGTATGTGACGGAGGGTTAAGAAAACACCTGGAGTTAAGTCCTCTGCTTGTAATTTTTTAGTCACTGTAAATGGGTGCTCTAGCAATTTTTCCAGCTCTGTCACCTGATTCCACTGACTTTCATTTAGCGTCAGTTGAGGGTTAGCCATGTCTACAAGAAAGGTTTTCAGTTCAACCAAGCGCTGAATCATTAAGTACTGCCCCATCGTGTGGCTTGATCAATAATTGCCCCTTTTCCAGCACGTCTCTTCAAAATTGAGGGGTTCTGGCAACAGTAGCCAATTTTCTCACCTTGCCAATCCGTGCAGCAGCATGTCCTTCTTGCAGACTGTCTCTTATAGCCAGCTGTAGCGTATGCACAACACAGCGCATGTGATGAATGAAAGAACGTATTGACACAGTTTCAACAAGATCATCTAAACTATCATGTTGCTGTTCATCTGAAGCAACTTCAGTTTGCTCCTCAGTTACAATACTGTGTTCCTCTATTTCAAACATTTCTGTGTCTGTGGACCCAGAATGTTCTTCTAGCTGCTGGTCACCATCATTACTCTCATTCATTAGCTTAATAGTGCTTATCATATTTGAAGCATTATCAGTTACGACAGAAACAACTTGCTCTTTTTTAAGTTCATAGTTTTGCAGAACCTTTTCCACCAAGACCTGGAGAAACTCTCTGGTGAGATGAGCTTTGGTGTAATTTACTGCCAATGTCTTGGTAACTATTTCATTTTTGTCACAAACAAATCGGACATTGATGGCAAAATCGTTCACTCTGTGACGTGGGCAGGCATCCATTTTAAGAAACAGAAAGCGTCCCTTGAGAGTTTTTTAAGTTCATCCTTTTGTTTAAAAGCTTCTTTGATTACTAATTTTCTAATACTCTCTCTCCAGAGAAACATCAAACTTGCGGGCCATTTCCCCATTCAGACACATAAAAGCTGGTCATGAAAATAATGAAATAGGCACACTATCCTTTACAACAAGCTCTATGATCTGTTTTTTAAATGTATCTACTGTCATTATCACAGTAACTTTGTCACTGACAAAATATCTTGCAACTGATGGCTGCAAAGTTCTCTTCTCCTTTGTTTGGCTGGAAGAGCTGGGCACTGGTTCATTGGTTTGGATGCAGTCTTTCTCATCCACTGCTTTCAGTACTTCTGGATGAAAACGCTGTAAATGTCTCTTTAGATTAGAAGCTCTGGTAGGAGCATTTTTATCTTTGCCTGAATATGCACTGATCTTGGCTTCACAGCATTTGTTTTCGTCTGGGTCATTTGTCATACACTGACAGACATAATGCTTTCTATCTTGAGTGATGGTGAAATGTTCAAATACAGCTGATTTAATGTGACGCTTCTTTGACATTCTCAGGTTTTTAATTCTGCATTCACAATCCAAATGACAATTGGTTTTCCTAACAACAATAGTACAAAATTATTGCCAGGTCGTACAACTGATATAGTGGTCAGTAATACTGTTATTCCTCATGTACTCACAGTTAACTGATGCAAAGTTTGTTGAAAGGATAATACTTCTTACAGTCTTCCTCTTCTGAGTAGCAGCTGTGAGATGCTTCGAAGACGCACACCTAGTAAACATCTAGTCTAGAGGAGAAGCTTTACTACTAAGAATTTGCAACACATTTTCACTTTCAGTTTCATACATTGTAAGTAGGGGGGTTGGGGCAGCATGAGGTTAACCAAGTATAAGATTAGATAAGGGCAGTGGAGAACAGTGACACACAAGAATTAAGAAATGTCTCTATCTCCAGCAGAACTGCTTATCACTGTTGTTCATAGCTGGATAGAACATATATATTTGAGGAACATTTATAAAATTCATATGAATTTTCAATTCTGAAATATTAATAAATTTTTTTTAAAGCTGGAGTCGGAGTCGGTACATTTCTACCGACTCCGACTCCAACAAAAACTAACTCCGACTCCATGACTCCGACTCCGACTCCTCAGCCCTGCTCGGCCCCCCAGTTTAGGTGAATCTTGGCCATGGGCAGTCGATGTATGTCTCCCCCTGTTACACGGACCGCCACTGTCTGACCCGTCTTTTGGTCTTGGGCGAGATGCGACTTCACAAGGGTCAGAGAAGCTCGAGATTCTCTTAATCCCTGCAGCCATTTCCCATTAATCCACACCGACTGTCGATGTTGTTGTCGATTATCCGCCTGGGCTGCCTGCACCGGGTCCACTTCATGCAGCACTCCCTCTATCACTTCCATCCCATAATTAGCCATAGCCACCGATGCCGGGTCGGCTTCGCCTTGGCAGCAGTGTACCGCGGCCCAGTTGAAGGTAGCCGTTTCTGGTTTTGGCCACTGGGTGCACTGGGTCCAGTTGGGACAGTGTCTCTGCAGGTGTCCCAGCTGATGGCAGGTGGACTCTGGTAGGCCGGGGTATTGGTGGGTTCCCCGCCAAGCTTCTGTGGTTTAGGGGCCTCCAGACCCATGGGAGGGCCCCTTGAGACAGTTTTGGACCCTGACAATTGGGCCCTCCTGGCATCATAATGTTCATCGGTCAGCCGTGCGGCCTCTTCAAGAGTCGTCGGTCGTCGGTCCCGAAGCCATTCTTGCGTCTCGGGAGTTAACCCAGTAAAGAATCGTTCTAACGCGATGAGCTGTAAGACGTCCTCCTTTGTGTCTGCTTTGCTACCTTGTACCCACTGTAGCAGTGACTGCCATAGTCTACAGGCCCATTCAGCGTGGGTATCCGTTTCCTGTTTTGTGGTTTTGCGGAACTTTTGATGGTATGCCTATGGTGTTAGTGCATACCGGGCCATGATCACTTCTTTGACTCGCTTATAGTCCATACAGTTCTTATCCGATACAGTGCAATAGGCATCCGCTGCCCGGCCTGTCAGCTTGCTGGCCAGAATCTGGACCCAATCCTCCGCCTCCACTTTATGAAGGGTACACTGCCGCTCAAAGTCATGCAGAAAGCCATCAATGTCTTCCTCTGCCTCCCCCAACTGTTGAAAGGCATTGTATTGGATCTTTTTGTGGTTTACCCCTGCTTGTACCGGGGAGGAAGCCAGGGCTCCCCCTGTTCGCTGTATCTCCTCTCTCTGCTCCGCCATCTCCATCTTGGCTAGCTCTATCTTGGTCCGCTCTCTGCCATCTCCATCCTGGCTAGCTCTATCCGCTCTGCCCTCTCCATCTCCATCTTTTTATCCAGATCAGTACGCACATCAGCCATCACCTTATCTTTGATCTGTACTGCCGGGTTGGGAGCATAAAGTGCCAGTCTGCTCTTTACCTCCCTCTGGAATTCAGTCTACTCCACGTTCCCATTGGAGGTTGTTGCATTGTCGAGCTCCATAATGGCTGCTATCAAATCCGCTTTTGTTTTGTTGCTGGCGGTTAACCCTCGAGCTTCCACAAGGTCCTTCAACGTATTCCTCTTTAGCTTCTGGTAGATGTCTTCCATTCAGTCCTTGGTTCCTGAAGAAGATGGACCGTTTCCTACCGCTGCAACCAGTGTGACGGGAGCTAGTTACCCCATCCGCGGATGTCCAATCTTCTTCTGCAGGCCCCTGACATGACAAGGCTTTTCTTACACTGGGATATATAAAATATGACTATCGCACAGTGTCTCCAAGATGAACTTAACTTTTATTCTCACAAGCAGGTTTTATAGGGAATCACACGGGCTATTTTTAGTACCCATTGTTCTCAGCAGATAATACCCACATTAGGCTCCCAGACAGCAATTATGCAACAACCCATTAATCAGCACATTGTCTGTTTGCCACTGCTAAGTGAGCACAGGAAGGTGGGGGCCAAGAGTGCTTCAGTCACATCACAGAATGTCCAACAATATGCGATCCACAATATTCACCCCACTTTATAACATTATGTCCCATTAGCTGCATAGGCGCTACGACAACCCCCATGTGGCAAAATCTTGGAGTACGGGGTTGATCCGTCACACTTGTGGTACCTCAGTGAGATTATTGTGGGTCTGACTTCTGTTGACAGTGAAGTTCCAACCATACAAAAGGTTGAGATGGTACTGGCTCTGCAGAAAGAAGGCAACAATGTCTGGTCAACTCACGTGCAGCTTGCCAAAAACCTTGTGTCACACAAGAAGCTTCATCACTTCATGTCATCCAACACAAAAAAAACAGTTTGTTGCACTGGAAATAAACCAAGATTTTCGTCATCAAGATCCTTGTCTATGGCACACTAATGCAACTTACATCAATGCATCCTCAAAAGTTGCCGGATTGAAAATCGCTAATGATGCAGCCAAACACTCAATTCCATTCATGAGTACATTCAATTTGTCACTGAACATGCAAGAAGACAAGAAAAGTTTATTCTCCAGTATGCGAAGAAGCATCGCCATGACTATCCTGAACCAAATAAAGCGTGTTTCGCTAAAAAAAGTGAAACAGTGAAACTACTGTAAAATTGTGCATTTACTTTGCTGCAAGACATTTATTACAAATAATTGTTAGTTTTGTGATGATTGAGACACCAATAAACATTGTTGCAATGTTATGAAACTTTGTGTATGTTACAATCACACCAAATGGATTATTCCCAGGGGTGAAACCTAAAAATTTACACACACATTTTTTGGCAGTCACCCTATGTTCATATGAGCATCAGTTACTTGCAATACTTTTTAAACTAGAAGTCAGAATTGCATTTTAACTTAGAAATGAAAAAAAAGTTGAATTACTGAGCATAACACCTATTTATACCTTGAAAAACCTATTTCCTATTCACTATATTAGGGCTATTTTTACAAATCCAATAGTGTTTGATGCAACAAACCAAACTCTAAAAACATCTTTGTATCATTCATAAAAGAAAACATTTGCTATGTTTTATTGCGTCCTTGAAAAATCCTTGAATTAATCCATTTATTACAAAGTAGAAATTATTTTCACTTGAAACAGTACGTTTCTCTTTTCCTCCACTTAAAGTTGATTCTTTGGCTATTAGGTGAAGGATGTTCACATTGCACTACATTAATTTCACTGGACACTGAGTTTTATCTATTTCAACAAGCGCGCCCGTGTTAATTAGGCCTCACAGGGGGAGTGATTGTGAGGAACGCCGCTAACTGTCACTAATCAATACTTGCAGCACAAGCAGTTCTAACAGTAAATTACTTTAGTTCATGTGAAGGAAAACAATTTTGTATTCAAGCTAACATTATTTTTTCTAAAACCGCAAGCAACTAATGCTATCTACTTTTATAAATTGCTGCCATTAAAAAATAAATAACACTCAGGACAATGGCGCATGATTTTGTAAATGAAATGTATTCAGTTTAAGTAATCAGTTTCTTTTTGACTATATACAGGAGTCGTCATTCAACAATGTAAACTGTACCTCTTGTTATCGTAACATAAATTATGTTCATTAACTATCCATTGGCAAAACTTTTTCTGGGCATATAACGTATACTTGAATGTTCTAGTCTTTTATTATTATAATAATTTAATAGAAAAATATATGCCTTACTGCAGATAATTTTATTTTACATATATTGCCAGAAAATGTTATTGTAATATTTAAATTGCAATAACAAATAAGAGAAAAATCTTAAAGAGTGACCATCATTTTATTGTTTTTCATATATCAATAGTACACACGAAAATAAGAAACTTTGTGATATATCTTACTAGAGAAATCTGCTATTTTCTCCTCCTGGATTGATCATTCATTCTCAAAATTCTCAATTTACAAGTAAAATCTGTATTCAATGAATTGAGATTTCCCCATTACTGAGATAGGAGATGACAGTTGGTGCTCACATTTCTATGGAGTGCTGTAGTTTCAGGAGAACTTGCAGCAGAATGTCTGTGTATTCCTCAAGATCCCCCTCTATAGAATGCTATTCGCCTCAACTGTCACCTCCGATCTCAGCAATTTGAAAGTCTTTCTTTATCAAATACAAATTTTACCTGTGAATTGAGAGTGGAAGATCAGTCCAACAGGAGAAAGAATCAGATTTTTCTGATAAGATATATTACAAAGTTGTTTATTTTCATGTGAACTATTGATTTATCAAATATAAATTAAAACGATGGTTACTTTAACAATACTGTTTCCTTTCCCTTCAAAAATCAGCTATTTTTGAAAAAATACTTCTTAAACCAAATTTACTAACAGGAAAGTAATATGACACATACCATGTTATAGATATAATAGAGGAGCAATGCTATCACAGTCACTCTTTCTACAGCCATTTAATACACTTCTATAGACAAAGCCTCCTTTATTTAATGGTAAGGCATAACTCACACCACTTTATAAGCTACGAATTTCCTCTTTCGATACAGGAAAGTTATATTTTTTTATCAATCAATGATAAAATTGATTACAAATGATCATTTCATCATGGAATCGACTATTATATAACAAAGGCAGGATTTTTAATGGTGCCAACCGCTTATTCTGGTGCTATTAATATTCATTGGAAAAATTGGATAGAAAAAAATAATCACAATGGAATCATAATTTACGTCATGACAGCTCTTGGTAAATTCAGTTGTTTTTAGTTACAATATAAATCTAAAGGATTTAACACTGGCTATACACATTATATTAAAGTTGATTGATCATGGCTGAAATGTGCTACCATGTCCTCCAGGATCTATGGATCTCTCCAATCGAACACATCTGGGAGGTCATTGGTCATTGACAATTGTAAAGGGAGCTGCCTACAGTGGATCTTGATGATTTGTTTGCCTAAATACTTTCAAAATGGCAGAGCATTCCTCAGACGACCATTAATAACCTCACTTACAGCTTATCAAGTGCGTATATTTCTACGCATGGTGCTGAATAATCGAGGTCCTTTAAAAATGTAGTTTTAATTTTGTGTCTGTTGTTTAATGTTGAAGCATGTGTATATATATACTCCAATGAATAAAAGTGAAAAAGTAGACTATATTAGCCCATTTGGTGTGGCAATGTTTCGATTGTAAAACAACCTTTCTCAAGCAGTGAAAGGATAGAAGTGAGTGGTATATAAAGCAGAATTACATCATATCATGATTACAAGCTAATTAGTAAAAATACAATAAAAACATGTGTATAATAAAATGACGTGTCAATGCAATTCATGCTATGCATATTACATGAAAAGACATAGATGTCCATAAGCATATGGAAGCAGTTACAGTTATAATATAAAGTGCAAAGTGCAGTAATGAGATATTAATGATCACATGTGCAACAGTGATTAGGAGTCTGGCTCACCCAAGAATAATGTAACTCTCATATACATACATCGCAAAAAGTCAGCTTCCGGAATTGTGCAACTGAGCAATGTCTATGCGCATCATAATCATATAGCCAATTATAGCAAGCGGAGTTGCTAAGGATACTCGCGCATGCGTCCTGAAGATATTCAGTACATAGTTGCCATATTAGTTGAGAGAAAATGTTTCCTATAGCAGTGTAATCGTTATAACAGCACTTTACAGGTACCAGAGATTTTAGATAACCATTTGTCCATTATCGCTATCTTATTGTGGGGAAATCATTTCCACTTATAATTTAGCGATTTTGTCAGCACATCACAGATAAACTGAATGCAGAGAATAAGCTTTTCAAGGGGGATAATCCCCATATCGTAGCCAAGTGAGTGTAATGAAGCAATATAGGGGCATATGTAAGAAATGTGCTCAGGTATGCATAGCTCATCATTTACCTTGGGCCCTGCAATCGCCACCCCCTCCGGAGGATGCTAACAGCGTCCATAAGTGTTTGAAGTGGTACAAGCCCCTGTCAGGGTGAGACTCCTTCAAAACCACAAAGAAGGAAGAGGTGCAGTGACAAGAGCCATCTCTCTTTTTCAGCCATCCCAAATGACAAATGCACATTATGGCTCCAAACCTCTTATAAACCTCTTATATCTATGGTGTGCTGACAAAATTGCTTTTGGCGCTCTATGTACAGTACAGACCAAAAGTTTGGACACACCTTCTCATTTAAAGATTTTTAGTCATTCTCCCATGACAGCACCACAAGAGAGAGGATCCGCCCATCAAGGACAGGAAACCTACAGGTTAAAAGGGCGGCACCTCTCTCTCGCCTCAGTTTAGGTTTCCTGTCCATGATGGGATGATGGGAGACCTCGCAGGCTTACCTGCAGAAGATGGTCTCTTGCCCCAGAGGGAGCCATAGGGCGCTGGGATGGAGCTGTTGGCCCTGGGCCTCTGGAGATGCCACGGCAGGGCTCATTGGGGCACCTCCGTGTGCGTTGCAGCAGGCGTGACATCCCCTCACGGGAGGTAGATGTCCGCCATGTGTGGAGCCGCTAGCGGACGTCCTTCCCCCCACGCTGTATGACGCAGGAGATCCGGGCCGCGCCGGCGGGGCACGTGACAGGCGCGGCCCTGTGACGTGTTTCTGGTGCGTCGGGGACGTCACCGGAAGTGGGCGGAGCTCGTGCGCGCAACCAGGAATTGCGCGCGAGCATGAGGACGCCGAAGTGTCCACGAGGAAGACAACGTCAGCTGGGCAGGCAGCGGTGAGCCCACCTGGGGGAGGGGATCCACGAGGGAACAATTAACTCCCTCTTGGGTTTTTAAAAAAAAAAAAAAACCAGAACAACCCATACATGGTACCTGGTATGGCCAGTATAAAAGAGTCCTGGCAACATACAGAGGTGCTTCCCAGCCCATTGTTACATTGGTAGACATGGGAGATTCGCAGGAGCAGCTTTCACCTCAGCAAGAACAACTGCTACAGGAGCAGCCCTCTGGGGAGCCCTCACAACTGGTGGTGCAACGTCATTCCCGGTCTGGGTCTAGTCGTTCAGCTAGGAAGTTCACCACTAAGAGCAGAAAAAATGGTCCGGTTCAGCGTGATTCCCCGCCGGTTATGATGGATTCTTCTGCTTCTACGGTACCAGATATTCTGTGGGGTAAGTGGAATCTTCGTGGAAGTTCTACGAATAGTTTCCTCCTCCTTTTTCTTTCTATAAACTCCTCTTTCAGAGCAAGAAATGTTCAGCTAAATCTAAACATAAAGAATGTGCCTTATGCAGCAATCCCCTCCCAGATGCATATATTAAGAAATTGTGCCAGCTGTGTATTAACAAAGTAATGACGGAGGAAACCCCGGAGTTTTCCCTGGGCCTAAAGACTTTAATTAGAGAGGAAATAGGCAAGGCTTTGCAAGGCTCAGAATCTACTCATATTTCTCGGGAACCTCAGCCGGGTTCAGACTCTGACATATCTGACGTTTCCTCCTCCGCTCCCTCTTCTTCTGATAGTGAATCGGATAGACAGAGTTTTCCTCTGCAGGAGGTTGATGCCTTGGTAAAAGCTGTCCGGTCTACCATGGGCATTGCAGACATGAGGGCAGAAAATCTGTGGAGGACGTAATGTTTGGTGGATTAGGTCAGAAAAAGAGAAAAGGTTTTCCCGTGAATACAAAAGTTAAAAACCTCATTGATAGAGAGTGGAAAAAAACAGACAGGATGGGCAGTGTTCCTCCTTCTTTCAAGAGGAGATACCCATTTGAGGATGCCATATGTTCCTCTTAGACAAAAGCACCAAAGCTGGACGTTGCTGTTGCTAAAGACTTCCCTCCCGTTTGATGACATGGGAGCATTAAAAGACCCCCTGGACAGACGAGCTGATACCTTCTTAAAAGGTGCATGGGAGACAGCTGCAGGAGCACTGAGACCAGCAGTAGCAGCCACCTGCACATCTAGAGCCCTGATGGTTTGGCTGGAACAGTTAAACAGTCAGCTAAGGGATGGTGTTAGTGTTGAGCCACCCCCGTAGTGTTTGAGTTCGGTTCGGTTCGTCGAACACCCGTGTGTTCGTCGAACTGTTCGTCGAACTGTTCGTCGAACACCTTCGAACACCGTTAAAACCAATGGCAGGCAAACTAAAACACATAGAAACACATAGAAAACACCTTCAAAGGTGTCCAAAAGCTGACAAACTGCTCAGAAGACACAACTAACACATGGAAAAGTGACAAGTACATATAGTCATGCGAAAAGAAAAGAGGTGGAGGAGTAAAAGGAGGGGGAGACACAGATATAGGCATGTCATGCCCTTCTAAAATCCAAAAAGTGAGAAGCCGAGACGGCCAGTCCGCTCCTGCCCGTGCCACCTCCGTGTCGCCGGGTTTGTGCCAGAGCCGCGGTGAACCCTGACGGCCAGCCCCCCTCTCCCAATACTGGTGCCTGTCCGCTGGTGGGTCGAGAGAGCCCCCCTGTGGTGGAGGCAGCTCTAAGCTTTTTAATTTAAATTGTCCCTCTAATTTGAATGAATACACTTTAAATCCATTTACAAGAATCTATTGGAGGGCAAGTCTCATGCCAGCAGCCGCGTAATTCCAGCTCCAGTAGCGTCCACTAAAGCTGCTGCAGTTAAAAAGCTTTTATAAGGATCGAGCTCGGCTGTCCACCGCAAGGCATCCTAGTGCCAGTCCCAGCCCCTATGCCTTGGGGTGCCTCCTGATGCTCTTCACTAAGTATCCCGTGGTCCCGAAGCATTTCCTTTGAAAAAAATTAAGTGTCCAAACTACAGGTGGTGTAGCTTGCTTAACAGCCGGGATAATCCGCTGACTAGCAGACACTGCTACTAGGCACAAAGTATTTCCTGGGCTAGATGCAGTTAAAAATTTGTAAGTAGATACTCTCGTTGGATGCTGAGAAAGCATTCCATAGAGTCTCCTGGCACGCCATATATGATTCTCTTAAAAAGCTTGGGGTAGGGGTCTAGGGGACCCTTTTATAGCCAAAATCACGGCCCTGTATCACAATACGTCACCTAGGCTGAAGATAAATGGAACTGTAGCACCGAGGGCTCGGTTGCTACAGACGTATTGCACCTCACCCAGAGGTGTGATATCTCACTCTCAGATAAGGATGGAGTGTGGATCAGGACCCGACACCTGCATGCATTACACCACATTGCCGTGGGGCAGGGCGACCAATATGCCCCTGAGATGGGCACGACAGTCCCTGTCCCTGGCTGGAGTGGGGGGAGGGAACACTGAGGAAGGGGAACCCTGCAGTGCAGGAGCAGGGAGGAAGCAGTTCCTGGGTGCATTGAGAAGGCAGTATAAAAGGTGGGCACCATCTTAGTTCAGTGCAGAGAAGTCTGAGCAGAAGTGGCAGGGAGCAGGGGCTCTGCATGAGCTCTGCTCCGGAGGCGGGCCTAGTAACAGAGGCCCAGGCCTGCAAGAGGGAGAAGGAAGGAAGAGGAGCGGAGAAGGCTCCAGGAACGAGGAATGAAGGGATCCCAGGGGTGCGGACGGGCGAGTCGCCACCGCACGCCCGAATCCACCTGCGTGGAGGGGTCAGGCCAAAGGGGGAGACTGGTCCCCGAACTAGTGAGGCAGGAAACGACCCTCAGCTAGAAACCGGAGGCTCTGTCATTTTATGTGGCGCAGCCCCTTGCTCCACCCGCTAGGAAGGCACCACATAGGGTCAGGGAAACTGGCGCCAAGTTTACCAAGAGGAGGCCCGAGGCAGCCGGACAGAAGTGTTGGTAAGAAAGGCCAGACAAAGGACACACAAAGGGGGTCCTGTGAAGCGCTCCAAAGTTATCTGGGAGTTGTCTGAGCCCCTCACCTGGTGAGCACAGTACGACGTGGGCAGCCGTTACCTGCAGACGTGGTCTGGATAATAAGAACTGTGAGTAAAGGCCCTGAACTGCATCACTGACTCCGTGTCGTTACTGCTGCTGCCCTGCACCATCACCCCCATCCTCCGCATACACTGCCCTGAGGCTGTACTCCTCCCGTGGGGAGTTATGCTACGCTCTGCTGCACCCACAACACCAGCCTTAGCGGTCTGCCCTGTAGCGGCGGTTCACTCTGACCGCAATCCACGGGTGGCGTAGTCGGACATTTAAACATCAAAACCACATAAATAGTTCCGCCACTGGTTTGACCGCCCTGAGCCACGGAACCGGATCGCCGCCACGAAGACTACAACCACCAGCATCCACCAAAAAGTGTCCGGCTCCGGGTGTCCCAAGGCCCAGGGGGTGCGTCAGAACATTTTCATCACCTTTCACAATCAAAAATGGGACAAGGCAGGGATGTCCTCTGTCCCCTCTCTTATACATCCTAGTGACG
This sequence comes from Phyllobates terribilis, assembly GCF_046119375.1. Taxonomy (NCBI): domain Eukaryota; kingdom Metazoa; phylum Chordata; class Amphibia; order Anura; family Dendrobatidae; genus Phyllobates; species Phyllobates terribilis. The sequence continues at coordinate 769,961,652 of NW_027362762.1, read as the reverse complement.
GAGCACCTGCTCTCATCAATTCGCCATAACCCCAATATTAGGTGGATTGAGGTGGGAGGCACCGAGTACAAGTGCTCTCTATTTGCTGATGATGTCCTAGTATATATCACTCAATCACATATATCCATCCCTGCTGTTATGGCTGAAATAGATCACTTTGTTACATGGTAAAATTTTAAAATCAATGCAGCGAAGTCTGAGGCCCTCGATGTCTCCCTCCCTAAATCCATATAGGATTCCATCCAGTCCAACTTTCCCTTTGCCTGGCCCTCACAGGGTATCAAATACTTAGGAATTCCTATTCATAGAGACCTCTCCCATCTATGTTATCTTAATTTTGGGCCCTTTATTGAACAATTCCATACAGACCACGGTTGGCAAGTTAGAACTGTAAGATTCACTACGTGAACCACTGGTGTTTTGTGGAAAAGCACATGTACACCGCGTTCCAAATTATTATGCAAAAAGTGTTTAGGAGTGATAAGGGAAGAATTTGTTTGTTTGTCAGTTAAACTCATTGATGGTGATGTGTGTCAGGGCTCTTTATATCACTGTAAGCAATTGCAGACACCTGTGCTAATTAGTTTGGCAGGTGTGTCCAATGAAAGGCAAGACTACTTAAGAAGGCTCTCTCACATTATTAAGCAGCCTACATTTTCTGCCAAAATGGGAAAGAAAAAGGATGTGTCGGCTGCTGAGAAGCAACAAATTGTGGAGTGTTTAGGTCAAGGCATGACTACAATCAACATTGTGCGATGATCAGGATGAAGTGTCTTGGCAATCAAGAAGTATGTAGCTGATTCACAGTACACACGTGTGCGTGCTGATAAGGGCAAATTGAGGACTCTTTCCTACAGGCAATTACGTCAGGTTGAAACAGCAGCGGCAAAAAAGCCTTGTCATAGCAGCAGACAAGTTTTTGAAGCTGCTTGTGCCTCCAACGTCCCCCGAACAACAAGATGCAGGGTCCTTCAGAGGTTTGCAGCTGTGCATATGCCATCCTGTCGACCTCCTCTATCCACTTCACACAAGCAGAAACGGCTCCAGTGGGCCAAACATTACATGAAGACTGATTTCAAAACTGTTTTGTTCACGGATGAGTGCCGTGCAGCGCTCGATGGTCCAGATGAATGGAGTGGAGGATGGCTGGTTGATGGACACCCCACGCAAACACGGCTACAGCGCCAACAAGGAGGAGGTGGAGTAATGTTTTGGGCTGGAATCATGGGGAGAGAGATTGTCGGCCCCTTTAGGATCCCTGAAGGCGCTAAAGATGAACTCCATAATGTATGTGGATTTTCTCAAACAGCACTTCCTGCCATGGTTCAAGAAGAAGAACCGTGTATTTCACAGCAAGATCATTTTTCTGCATGATAATGCACCATCTCATGCTGCACATAAAACATCTGCATCTCTGGCTGATATGGGCATAAAAGGGGACAAACTTATGGTGTGACCCCCATGCTCCCCTGACCTCTACCCCATTCAGAAGCTTTGGAGCATCATTAAAAGGAGTGTCTATGATGGCGGGAGGCAGTTCACATCTAAGCAACAGCTCTGGGAGGGTATTCTGTCCTCATGCAAAACAATTGAAGCAGAAACCATCCAAAACCTGACAAATTCAATGGACGAGAGAGTTCAGAAGCTCCTTTCGAACAAGGGGTCCTATGTGAAAATGTAACATCACCTAGAATAATGTTTTGAGTTGAAAACTGTTTGATTTCAGTTTCTAACAACCTGCTAATGCTTATAATTTCAAAAATGACAATTTTTTTGGTCTTTATTAAAATGAAAAGGTTGATCGAAAAGTTTGGGGGATCTAAGAGTGTGGCAACCCAGTAGTCATGTTTACTTCGAATTCTGACAATATGAGGGTCATGCTGCAGGTAGTGCAGCAAGAAGGCACTTATGTGTCTTGCGAATCTCGGAGCCCCAAAATTATTTTCCGGGCTAGATGCAGCTAAAAATAATTTTTAATTTTAAATCTGGTGAAGCTTATTATAGATGGCCTAATAGGATCAGTGCTGCACACTGCTACAAAGCCCAAATTATTTTCCAGTCAAGATACAGATAAACATGATTAGTAATTTGAAAGCTTAAAACGGTTGGTAGGGTGATTTTAACCAATCATCAAGCTTTTACTCTCCCCAGGATGACACAGGGGTAGAAAAGTCGTTTCGGATCCATGATTTGTTCATCTTTATGAACGTGAGTCTGTCTACATTATCAGTGGAGAGCCGCGTGCGCTTATCTGTCAGCACACCACCAGCAGCGCTGAACACACGTTCAGACAGAACGCTGGCTGCGGGGCATGACAAGATCTCCAAGGCGTAAGTGGCTAGCTCCGGCCATTTATCCAGATTGGAAGCCCAAAAAGAGCAAGGGTCCAGTGACACAGTCGTGGCTTCAATGTTTACTTGGAGATACTCCTGTACCATCGTCTCTAGGCATTGACTATGTGTCAGACTTCTTGTCTCCTGTGGCCTTGCAAAGGATGGGCTAAAAAAGTGGTGAAATGATTCCGCAAAATTGATGTTACCAGCAGATACTGTGGTTCTGTTACGGTTTGAGTGCTGAACACTTGACGGTCCCACGGTTGGCAAGTTGGAACTGTGAGATTCACTACGTGCACCACTGGTATTTTGTGGAAAAGCACATGTAAGATTCTGCAACAGTCTCTGCTGATACTCCTGCATGCGTGCATCCCTTTCTATGGCAGGAATAATTTCTGCAAATTTACTTTTGTACCGGGGATCTAACAGTGTGGCAACCCAGTAGTCAGGATTATTTCTAATTCTCACAATTCGAGGGTCATGTTGCAGGTAGTGCAGCAAGAAGGCACTCATGTGTGTTGCGCATCCAGGAGCACCAAGTCCCTGTTGTGTTGGTGGCGAGGTAACAATCATGCTTCCTTCCTCTGTCCTCTCCCCCCAACCTCGCACAACAGAAATGTGATCAAGGTCTCCCTCATCTGATGAGTCTTCCATCAGTTCGTCCACCACTTCTTCCTGGGCTCCTGCACCTTCCTCACTAGTTTGGCTGCTACCATGCGCCCTGGTAAAACCATCTCCCCCACCCTCACATGCCTGCCGCCTTGGTGCTGCCGACCGTCTGGACCTTGCAGATGTTAGCCCTTCCGCATACAACTCCTCCTCCTCTACTTCCTCCACCTCCTCTTGTCCCACCACCTGACTCCGAATTCTGTTTAACATGTGCTCCAGCATGTAAATCACCGGAATAGTCATGCTGATAATGGCATCGTCAGCACTAAACATCTTCGTCCCATTTCAAAACTGTGCAGAAGGGTGCATAGGTTCCTGATCTGAGACCACTCCTCCAGCGTGATTTGCCCCACCTCTGAATCTCGTTGGCCCAGGCTATACGTCAGAACGTATTGCACCAGGGCTTGTCGGTGCTGCCACAGTCGCTGCAACATGTGCAGAGTTGAATTCCACTGGGTAGGCACATCGCATTTTAGCCGGTGAAGTGGCAGGCCCAACGACTTCTGTAGAGATGTAAGTCGCTGAGCTGCGGGATGCGAACGGCGGAAGTGAGCACACAGCGACCGTGCCCTCTGCAGAAGGCCATCTAGTCTGGGATAGTGGGCTAAAAATTGCTGGACAACCAGGTTCAACACGTGAGCCATACAAGGCACGTGTGTGACATTGCCCCGGCGAAGGGCCGCACCCAGGTTTGCAGCATTGTCGCACACGGCCTTCCCTGGTTTCAGGTCCAGTGGAGACAACCATTCATGAAATTGGTTCTCCAGAGCTGACCACAACTCCTCAGCTGTGTGACTCACATTTCCCAGACATTTCAATGTAAAAACCGCCTGATGACGTTGAGCCCTACTGCCAGCATAGTAAGGAGGTGTGCAGGATCCCTTCTGCGCAGTTAGAAAGCTTGTGGCATGACCAGACAGGCTTTGGGTGCAGGTGGAAGACCGAGAGGAGGTTGAGGAGGCAGAAGCAGTGGAGGAACTTTGACATAAAGAGGATTGACGCACAACTCGTGGGGACGGCAAGACTTGGACAGCAGCCCCTTGTCCTGCTGTCACCATAGTTACCCAGTGCCCAGTCAGCGACATGTAACGCCCCTGTCCATGCCTACTCGTCCAAGTGTCTGTGGTGAAATGCACCCTGTCACACACAGAGTTTCTCAAAGAAGCGGTGATGTTGTGTGCGACATGCTGGTGGAGCGCAGGCACACCTTTCTTTGAGAAGTAGTGCCGACTGGGCATCTGGTACTGGGGCACTGCGACGGACATAAGGTCTCGAAAATCCTCTGTGTCCACCAGGCGGAAAGGCAGCATTTCTGTAGCCAAGAGCTTGCAGATGGTGAAATTCAACCTCTTAGCTTTCTCATGGCTAGGAGGAAATGGTCTTTTACTTGTCCACATCTGAGGGACCGAGGGCTGGCTATTGTGCTTAGACGGGGTTGATAAGGGTGTCCCCGGCAAACTGCCGGTCTGTGAGGAAGATGCAGGCGGACATGTTAGGTTGCCTTGATCCAAAGGTGGTGCTATCGATGTCGGACAGCGCTCAACACCAGCTGGTGTTACCACCTCCAAAGAAAATGATGACCTGCCAATCACACTGGCTGTTGCGGGTAAAGAGGTGGCAGGTCTGCGCCCCAAAACAGGTGTGACTGCTGTCCCCCCAGTCACAGAGGATGAAGAGGCCGCGGATGCACAAGATATGGCAGACGGTGATTGGCCCGGCCGGCTAGGCCGCATTGTAGCACACTGAGCTTCCCACTGCAACTTATGCTTCATGTCCATGTGCCGGTTCATGCATGAAGTACTCAAACTATGTATTTTTTTGGCCTCTACTTAGCTTTTGCTGACAAATGTTACAGATAACACGAGTTGGGTCATCTTTATCGATCTGAAAAAATGCCCAGGCTATGCAAGGCTTAGCACCCATGCGACCTGAAGAGCCACCACGACTTGTGGTGAGAGGCAGAGTTGTGTTTGAGGATGCAGTTGTTGACGTGCTTCCAGTACTACGTCTCTGTCCAGGAAGGCGCAACCTGACCTCGTCGTCACTAGCATCTTCCTCCACCTCCTCTGCTGACCTCATCTCTTGGCTGACTGTGGGTTGACAGTAAGTGGGATCTCCGACCTCATCATTATCACCCTGTGCGTTATCACACCCGTCGTCCTCAGAGCCAACCTGTTCCTGCCCTGACAAAAAACTAAAGTTGTCGCTCCAATCAGGTATTTGAGTCTTATCATCGTCTTCCTCATTGTCTCCACCAACAGGAGTTACAGTTTGGGAATGAGGGTCTACATTATGGTCAGAACCTTCTGCGTCTGGTCCTGGATCCGACTCATAAAGTTTCTGGGCATCAGTGCAGATCATTTCCTCGTCTGGATTCACAGAAGCGCTGGAGTCGACCTCTGATTCCCAGGCTATAGTATGAGTAAACAGCTCTGCAGACTCAACCATCTGTTCTACCTCATACTCAGACGGGCAGCTGGAGATTTGGGAGCTGTGAGGAAGCAAGTGCGATTTGGGTGACACCTTTGAGGACTGGAGTATTTGTGATGTTGAAGTTGATGTGGAGGAGAGCCCACTTAAAGGAGCACTTGATATCCGTTGAAGCACCTGCTGTTTTTGTGCCTCATCTGGAATTTGTAGCGATTGGCGTGGCCGTAAGAAAGGGATCTTATCACATTGTCCGCTAAAAGAAGTAGAAATTTTTGTTTGGCTGGAAGATGGTCTTTCTTCTGCACCTACCCCACGGACACAACCTTTTTTCCCCTTCCCAACACGCCTATTCCCCTTTCCACCAGCAGCAGGCCTTTTTCCACTCATTTTGGTGGTTAACTAATTCACAACTCTGGAGTTGTTTGCACAAAAAAACAATGGATGGTAACCGAGCAGAGCTGAGTGGCCAAACTGTGGTATTAGGCCAAAACTATTGGCTGGGCTAGATGCAGAAAAAAATTATTTTTAATTTGCAACCTGATGGAGGTCAGTATAGATGGACTAATAGAACAAGTCCCACACGCTGCTAGAAGCCCAAATATTTTTTCAGAGATAAATGAAGAAAAAAATTATTTTTAATTTGCAACCTGATGGAGGTCAGTATAGATGGACTAATAGACCAAGTCCCACACACTGCTAGAAGCCCAAATATTTTTTCAGAGCTAGATGCAGAAAAAAATTATTTTTAATTTGCAACTTGATGGAGGTCAGTATAGATGGACTAATAGACCAAGTCCCACACACTGCTAGAAGCCCAAATATTTTTTCAGAGCTAGATGCAGAAAAAAATTATTTTTAATTTGCAACCTGATGGAGGTCAGTATAGATGGACTAATAGACCAAGTCCCACACACCGCTAGAAGCCCAAATATTTTTTCAGAGCTAGATGCAGAAAAAAATTATTTTTAATTTGCAACCTGATGGAGGTCAGTATAGATGGACTAATAGATCAAGTCCCACACACTGCTAGAAGCCCAAATATTTTTTCAGAGCTAGATGCAGAAAAAAATTATTTTTAATTTGCAACCTGATGGAGGTCAGTATAGATGGACTAATAGAACAAGTCCCACACGCTGCTAGAAGCCCAAATATTTTTTCAGAGATAAATGAAGAAAAAAATTATTTTTAATTTGCAACCTGATGGAGGTCAGTATAGATGGACTAATAGACCAAGTCCCACACACTGCTAGAAGCCCAAATATTTTTTCAGAGCTAGATGCAGAAAAAAATTATTTTTAATTTGCAACCTGATGGAGGTCAGTATAGATGGACTAATAGACCAAGTCCCACACACTGCTAGAAGCCCAAATATTTTTTCAGAGCTAGATGCAGAAAAAAATTATTTTTAATTTGCAACCTGATGGAGGTCAGTATAGATGGACTAATAGACCAAGTCCCACACACCGCTAGAAGCCCAAATATTTTTTCAGAGCTAGATGCAGAAAAAAATTATTTTTAATTTGCAACCTGATGGAGGTCAGTATAGATGGACTAATAGACCAAGTCCCACACACTGCTAGAAGCCCAAATATTTTTTCAGAGATAAATGAAGAAAAAAATTATTTTTAATTTGCAACCTGATGGAGGTCAGTATAGATGGACTAATAGACCAAGTCCCACACACTGCTAGAAGCCCAAATATTTTTTCAGAGCTAGATGCAGAAAAAAATTATTTTTAATTTGCAACCTGATGGAGGTCAGTATAGATGGACTAATAGACCAAGTCCCACACACTGCTAGAAGCCCAAATATTTTTTCAGAGCTAGATGCAGAAAAAAATTATTTTTAATTTGCAACCTGATGGAGGTCAGTATAGATGGACTAATAGACCAAGTCCCACACACTGCTAGAAGCACAAATATTTTTTCAGAGCTAGATGCAGAAAATTTTTTTATTCAATTTGCAACCTGATGGAGGTCAGTATAGATGGACTAATAGACCAAGTCCCACACACTGCTAGAAGCCCAAATATTTTTTCAGAGCTAGATGCAGAAAAAAATTATTTTTAATTTGCAACCTGATGGAGGTCAGTATAGATGGACTAATAGACCAAGTCCCACACACTGCTAGAAGCCCAAATATTTTTTCAGAGCTACATGCAGAAAAAAATTATTTTTAATTTGCAACCTGATGGAGGTCAGTATAGATGGACTAATAGAACAAGTCCCACACGCTGCTAGAAGCCCAAATATTTTTTCAGAGATAAATGAAGAAAAAAATTATTTTTAATTTGCAACCTGATGGAGGTCAGTATAGATGGACTAATAGACCAAGTCCCACACACTGCTAGAAGCCCAAATATTTTTTCAGAGCTAGATGCAGAAAATTTTTTTATTCAATTTGCAACCTGATGGAGGTCAGTATAGATGGACTAATAGACCACGTCCCACACACTGCTAGAAGCACAAATATTTTTTCAGAGCTAGATGCAGAAAATTTTTTTATTCAATTTGCAACCTGATGGAGGTCAGTATAGATGGACTAATAGACCAAGTCCCACACACTGCTAGAAGCCCAAATATTTTTTCAGAGCTAGATGCAGAAAAAAATTATTTTTAATTTGCAACCTGATGGAGGTCAGTATAGATGGACTAATAGACCAAGTCCCTCACACTGCTAGAAGCCCAAATATTTTTTCAGAGCTACATGCAGAAAAAAATTATTTTTAATTTGCAACCTGATGGAGGTCAGTATAGATGGACTAATAGAACAAGTCCCACACGCTGCTAGAAGCCCAAATATTTTTTCAGAGATAAATGAAGAAAAAAATTATTTTTAATTTGCAACCTGATGGAGGTCAGTATAGATGGACTAATAGACCAAGTCCCACACACTGCTAGAAGCCCAAATATTTTTTCAGAGCTAGATGCAGAAAAAAATTATTTTCAATTTGCAACCTGATGGAGGTCAGTATAGATGGACTAATAGACCAAGTCCCACACACTGCTAGAAGCCCAAATATTTTTTCAGAGCTAGATGCAGAAAAAAATTATTTTTAATTTGCAACCTGATGGAGGTCAGTATAGATGGACTAATAGAACAAGTCTCACACGCTGCTAGAAGCCCAAATATTTTTTCAGAGATAAATGAAGAAAAAAATTATTTTTAATTTGCAACCTGATGGAGGTCAGTATAGATGGACTAATAGACCAAGTCCCACACACTGCTAGAAGCCCAAATATTTTTTCAGAGCTAGATGCAGAAAAAAATTATTTTTAATTTGCAACCTGATGGAGGTCAGTATAGATGGACTAATAGACCAAGTCCCACACACTGCTAGAAGCCCAAATATTTTTTCAGAGCTAGATGCAGAAAAAAATTATTTTTAATTTGCAACCTGATGGAGGTCAGTATAGATGGACTAATAGACCAAGTCCCACACACCGCTAGAAGCCCAAATATTTTTTCAGAGCTAGATGCAGAAAAAAATTATATTCAGTTTGCAACCTGATGTAGGTCAGTATAGATGGACTAATAGAATGATGCTATGCCCAAAATATTTTACTTCACTAGGTGCAGTAAAAAAATTGGTATTCTATACACAGGTGGTATATCTTGCAACACAGATAGGCTACTCCACTGACTAACACACTCTGCAAAAGGCCAAAAAGTATTAGCTTTGCTAGATTCAGCCAAATGCTGTGAAAAAAACTTGCACAGCACTGGCACAGACCTGCCTGGCAAAAACTGATAGGAACTGATGTAACCTAGTACTGAAAAGGACTCCAATTACAATTAGTCTTTACTCCCACAATCTATCTATTTAAGAGCACAGACCTGCCTGATAAAAGTCGTAGGAAATGCTGTAACCTAGTCGTTAAAAGGACTGCAATCACAACTATTCCCTACTCCCAAGCTATCTGTATATTTGTGCGAAAATTGGCTTGAAATTAACAAGGTATAGCGCACACAGCAACAGCGGTGCCGTCTAACACGCAGCTGCAGCAGTGAGAAAATGGTGGCGACGGGGAAAATGGCTTGGTCTTATAGGGCAGGGACATGTGACATACACTGCCAATCACACATGCCCTTGCTTGTGTGAAAAAAAGCACTTCGCTCCGCGTGTGCGCTGCTGATAGGCTGACAGATTGCACCTCCCCACTGCAAATGCGGGAAAGAGAAAAAAAAATGGAGATCTTCATTGTTCCTGCAGAGATCCATCCCCTGCCCCTCCCCCCGCCCCGCTGTACACTCAAACTGCGTATTAACATTAATTTTCATCATTACTGAGAAAAAATCCAGTTATGATTTTGGTGCACGAACAGTTATCGAACATAACCTCGAACAGCCGAATTTTTCTCAAATTGTTCGTGTTCGCCGACCGGCTCGAACACCGCCCAAAACAGCTCGAATTTGAGATTGGCGAACAGTTCGAGTAGAACAACGCTCATCTCTAGATGGTGTCTCTAGGAAGGAGATTATTTCTTCCCTTCCACTGGTTCAGGGTGCAGCAGCCTTTCTTGCTGATGCGTCTGCGGACTTAGTCAGATTGGCAGCAAAGTCATCAGCTCTGTCAAATGCGGCTCGACGAGCGTTATGAATTAAATGTAGAGGCCTTCTTTTTGGTTCATCTCCAAAAAATGAGCAGAAGCCAGGGAATGCACAATCAGCCCAGGTGGGAGGGAGATTGTCATTATTTTTCCCAGCATGGGAGCAGATTTCTCATAGTAATTGGATTTTGAGCCTGATTAAATATGGTCTAAAATTTCAATTTCAAGCTTTTCCTCACAAGAGATTCATGATTGTTCCCTCTAGTTCCTCCCCAGAACGCCAGACTGCCCTCATATCGGAAATTCAAGTCTTAATAAGGAAAAACGTCCTGATTGAGGTTCCAGATTCAGAAAAGGGTCTCGGATTCTACTCCCCGCTCTTCTTGGTCCTGAAACCAGATGGGAGTTTCAGGACAATTATAAATCTAAAATCTTTAAATAGCTTCCTTAAAGTAGACACTTTCAAAATGGAATCCTTGAAAACAGTAATAAAATTGATTTTTCCCCACTGTTATATGGTAGTTTTCGATCTCAAGGATGCATATTACCATATTCCCATCCATAGTTACTATCAGAAATACCTGAGGCTGGCCATTGAAATTGAGGGGGTGGTTAAACACTTTCAGTACACTGCACTTCCCTTTGGGTTAGCAATAGCCCCACGAATTTTCACCAAATTAATGGCAGAGGTTATGGCCCATATAAGAGAAAGAGACATTCTAATAATCCCTTACCTGGATGATCTCCTGATAGTGGGAAACTCTTTTGTTCAATGCGAGGCCCACCTTTGGGTGACCAAGTCTGTCTTGGAGGGCTTGGGGTGGTTTCTAAATTTGGGAAAATCTAGATTAACTCCACTCAAAGCTCAGCAGTATCTGGGGGTCATTTTAGATTCTAAGACACAGTTATGTTATTTATCTGAAGAAAAAATTACAAGAATCCAGGGTTTGGTAAGACAGTGTATGGATAAACCCTCTATGTCACTCCGTAAAGCCATGTCGCTATTAGAGACCTTAACCTCGAGTTTTTCCGCAGTTCGTTGGTCACAATTTCATTCAAGGGCTCTTCAGTGGGATGTATTGTATAACAACTCAGTCCTAGAGGGACATTTAGACCATGAGTTTACCCTGTGTCCTCAGGCCATACATTCCCTTCATTGGTGGTTACGACACGATAATCTTTCTAGGGGAGTCCCCTGGGAGTGTAAGCCAATGGCAGTCTTAACTACAGATGCGAGTGATGCAGGTTGGGGAGCTCACTTCGAAGGAAACTTAGTTCAGGGGACCTGGTCAAGGAGTGAGGTACAGTTGTCATCAAATGTTAAGGAGCTTTTGGCGGTGGATTATGTGTTCAACAAGTTCTTTATATATTTACAGGGCCAGCATGTCCGTATACTCTCGGACAATCAAGTCTCGGTAGCTTATATAAATCACCAAGGGGGAACCCGCTCAAGAGACTTAATGAGGGTAGCGGACAGACTTCTTCAGAAGGCAGAATATCATTGTCTCTCCCTTTCGGCTATTCATCTAAAAGGGAAAGAAAACGTCACAGCGGATTTCCTAAGCCGTACTTCCATAAAAGAGGGAGAATGGTCCTTGAATCCTCAAATCTTCTCCAGAATTGTGGCAATGTGGGGTCTTCCGACAGTGGACTTATTTGCGACAAAATCCAAACGAAAGGTGACAACATTCTGTTCCCTAAACCCCAGAGAAGAACCCCTGACAGTGGACGCCTTTATGGTTCCCTTGAAATTCCCTCTGGCATATGCATTTCCTCCCATGATCCTGCTTCCAGCAGTTATAAGGAAGATCAGGGCAGATATGGATAGAGTAATACTCATATGCCCCTTTTGGCCCAAAAGACCGTGGTTCCCTTGTCTCCGAAAAATGTCCATATCAGATCCCTGGATCCTTCCAGAGATTCTGGACCTTCTCACTCAGGGTCCGGTTTCCCATCCTCCAGCCTCGAGTCTCCATTTGACAGCATGGAATCTGAGAGGGTGCTGTTAACCAACAAGGGATTCCCCGCAAATGTAGTAAATACTCTCTTGTCTAGCAGAAAACCCATTATCACCCGCATTTATGCTAGGACCTGGAGGAAGTTTTTATCATTTACTGAATTTAAACCAGAGGAGGGGCCCCCTATTGGGAAAATACTAGAGTTTCTGAAGCGGGGCTTAGAGTTGGGGCTTACCACTAGTACCTTAAAAGTACAGGTGTCGGCTTTGGGAGCTTTGTTTTCTTCCGATATTGCAGCTAATTTTTGGATAGCATGATTTATGAAAGCTTCCTTTAGGTGTAGACCCATTATCAATGCAAAATCCTCTCCCTGGGATTTGAATTTGGTCCTAGATGCCTTAAATAACCCTCTCTTCGAGCCCCTAGATTTAGCCTCCCAAAAAATAATTTTCCTTAAAACAGCCGTTAGTTGCCCTGACTTCAGCCAGAAGAGTGAGTGACATACAGGCTCTTTCCATATGTCCGCCATTTACTCAGATTCTGGATGATAGGATTGTATTAAAACCTGACCCAGCCTTTCTTCCAAAAGTAGTCACTTGGTTCCGTAGAACTCAGGAGGTAATTCTCCCAACTTTTTGCTTTCCCCCCAAAAATCAAAAAGAAGAGAGGCTACACACTTTAGACGTGAGGAGGTGCGTACTCAAATACCTACAGATTTCACGCAGTTTTGGGAAGGATATTTCCCTATTTATATGCCATCAGGGGGCTAGAAAGGGTTGTAAGGCCTCAAAGTCTACGATTGCAAGATGGATTAGAGAGGCCATATCCCTCTCCTACTCCTCAGGGAATAAGGAGGATCCGGAGGGGATGAGAGCTCATTCCACCAGAGCGATAGCAACTTCCTGGGTGGAGAAGACAGGGCTTTCCATCGAAGAGATATATAAGGCTGCCACTTGGTCTTCTCCTTCTACCTTTTATAGGCATTATAGATTGGACCTGGGTGTCTCTGCCGATCTCACCTTTGGGAAAAGGGTGCTTCAAGCGTGGTCCCTCCCTAATTCCCTTTCGTCTCTGTAATTCTCTCGTGGTGCTGCCATGGGAGAACGAATAAAGCCTTAGTTTCTTACCGGTAACGGGATTTTTCGGAGCCCATGACAGCACCCGTATATTCCCTCCCTTCACTGGTGTTTTGCACTCCCGTAGAGTTGGCTTTCCTTTGTTTTGTGCACCTTTGGAAGAAGTTGGTGAAAGTAATGTACTTAATGTAATGATGTGTTTATTGTAACTAACCTTGGCGGTCCTCTCATGCTCTGTTAACTAAACTGAGGCGAGAGAGAGGTGCCGCCCTTTTAACCTGTAGGTTTCCTGTCCTTGATGGGCGGATCCTCTCTCTCGTGGTGCTGTCATGGGCTCTGAAAAATCCCGTTACCGGTAAGTAACTAAGGCTTTCTGTATTTTCGTGACTATGAAAATTGTACATTCACACTGAAGGCATCAAAACTATGAATTAACACATGTGGAATTATATAGTTAACAACAAAGTGTGAAACAACTGAAAATATGTCTTATATTCTTGGTTCTTCAAAGTAGCCACCTTTTGCTTTGATGACTGCTTTGCACACTCTTGGCATTCTCTTGATGATCTTCAAGAGGTAGTCACCGGAAATGGTCTTCCAACAATCTTGAAGGAGTTCCCAGAGATGCTTAGCACTTGTTGGCCCTTTTGCCTTCACTCTGCAGTCCAGCTCACCCCAAACCATCTTGATTGGGTTCACGTCTGGTGACTGTGGAGGCCAGGGTATCTGGCGTAGCACCCCATCACTCTCCTTCTTTGTCAAATAGCCCTTACACAGCCTGGAGGTGTGTTTGGGGTCAGTGTCCTGTTGAAAAATAAATGATGGTCCAACTAAACGCAAACCGGATGGAATAGCATGCCGCTGCAAGATGCTGTGGTAGCCATGCTGGTTCAGTATGACTTCAATTTTGAATAAATCCCCAACAGTGTCACCAGCAAAGCACCCACACACCATCACACCTCCTCCTCCATGCTTCACGGTGGGAACCAGGCATGTAGAGTCCATCCGTTCACCTTTTCTGCGTCGCACAAAGACACAGTGGTTGGAACCAAAGATCTCAAATTTGGACTCATCAGACCAAAGCACAGATTTGCACTGGTCTAATGTCCATTCCTTGTGTTCTTTAGCTCAAACAAGTCTCTTCTGCTTGTTGCCTGTCCTTAGCAGTGGTTTCCTAGCAGCTATTTTACCATGAAGGCCTGCTGCACAAAGTCTCCTCTTAACAGTTGTTGTAGAGATGTGTCTGCTGCTAGAACTCTGTGTGGCATTGACCTGGTCTCTAATCTGAGCTGCTGTTAACCAGTGATTCCTGAGGCTGGTGACTCTGATAAACTTATCCTCAGAAGCAGAGGTGACTCTTGGTCTTCCTTTCCTGGGGCGGTCCTCATGTGAGCCAGTTTCTTTGTAGCGCTTAATGGTTTTTGCAACTATACTTGGGGACACTTTCAAAGTTTTCCCAATTTTTCGCACTGACTGACCTTCATTTCTTAAAGTAATTATGGCCACTCATTTTTCTTTACTTTGCTGCTTTTTTCTTGCCATAATACAAATTCTAACAGTCTATTCAGTAGGACTATCAGCTGTGTATCCACCAGACTTCTGCACAACACAACTGATGGTCCCAACCCCATTTATAAGGCAAGAAATCCCACTTATTAAACCTGACAGGGCACACCTGTGAAGTGAAAACACTTTCCTGTGACTACCTCTTGAATCTCATCAAGAGAATGCCAAGAGTGTGCAAAGAAGTCATCAAAGCAAAAGGTGGCTACTTTGAAGAACCTAGAATACAAGACATATTTTCAGTTGTTTCACACTTTTTTGTTAAGTATATAATTCCACATGTGCTAATTCATAGTTTTGATGCCTTCAGTGTGAATGTATAATTTTCATAGTCATGGAAATACAGAAAAATCTTTAAATGAGAAGGTGTGTGCAAACTTTTGGTCTGTACTGTATGTACAAGGTAAACTGTGCAGGCGAGGGATATGGCCTTTTTTGCTAGCTTCAATATTAAATGGAAGAGTTACACAACTTTTTTTGCACAATATGTATAGTACATCTGGGGATTCTTAATTTTCTGCAGAGTAATAATCATATATGCATTGGTAATTGCTTTTTTTAGCTTTTATTAACTTTATCACAGTATTCTATTGAAATTACTTTTTTTCTCTGTGAAGGGATAAATTATAATAGTTGAACATTAGTAAGCTCTCTGATTGTTAATACTAAGTTATTGAGTGGGACTATCTAAATGACAAAAGCCTTCAAGTGTTTCTATGGAAACACATCTAAGTTCAGCTGGAAATAAGGGAATATTTAGAAAAAAAATGTCTTTTTTTTATTTCATTGTTAAAATAAGAATAATGTGACAACAAGTAACTATGTTTATTACTGTATATTTCATAACTGTAAAGTTATTTAATTATTATTTGACAAAATATTCCAGGTAATATAACTTAAATTCTACAGTTTTTTTAAATTATTATTATTATTATTATTATTATTATTATTATTATTATGTTGTTGTTTTTTGTCTTTTTAATATTTCTATTTCTAATAAGATTTTTGTTTATAAATTTAGTTACATTTTATACATTTTTAATATAAGGTGATAAGTATAAAGTAAATTGAAATAGATAAATAAATTACTTGAGTGTCAATGAGAAGATTGCACTCATTTATTAAGTTTAGTTAGCTTTACTTATATTAAATTCTATGGATAAGAATAAGGCTTCATTGTGCAAAGACATCAACTGAGAGTTACTATAAAATAGCAAAATTACCATAACTACCAAATTGCACTGGAAGACAAAAATAACAAGGCCCCTTGCAACAATTTGAGGTTATTTTTCACAGTGATTGGCATTAACTTATTTTCAGCTGGCATAGGGCAACACTGAAGTCCTAGTATTGTGTCACGTTACCAAGCACTTGCTATTGCATGGGTGAGCATAAGTCTAAATGTACAAGTTGTAGGATGCTATGATGTGGCAGTGACACTAGTTCTATTCAAATTCTACTATTTTTCGGTGTCCAACACATACTGTATATATACAAATCATTTTGTTTTGGGATCTAACTAGGAGTCATCAGAAAAATAAAACTATAGCATGTTCTTTCGAATACCTAATATGAAGCTGGTCTTTTCTACAATCTTGCCTCAGGGGAAAAATATTAAAAAAATGCATCATTAAACAGAGTAAAATATGGGTTCCAGATGTATTATACTTAAAGAGTTAGCCCACTATTTTTACATGATCATCAATGTCTAATCGATGGGGGTGTGACACCCGGTACTCCTGCGGATCAGCTGTTCTCCATAAGGGAAGTTGTGCAGTACCTGGTCAAGGCCACTGTACAGTAGATAGGGCAGTGCTGTGCAGCTTTGTAACTGGTCAGTTCCTGCTGATGCCAACAACGAGAACAGGTGATCGGCGGGAGTGCCTGGTGTCGTAACTGTACCAATCAGACATTAATGACCAATCTTAAGAATAGGTCATCAATAATAAATTAGTGGGCAACCTCTTTTATATAGCCAAAATTATATTTTTAGATTAGCTTGGTAAGTTTTACCTAATAAAAGGGAATCAAAAGTAATTAAAAAGTGAATAATTTAAATATTTTGAAAAAATAAAAATATATCACCTGGTTACACTATGACATATTTATGGCTTGGATTTAACCCCTTCAGGACCGATGACATATATTTGCTTCATCGGCCGTGTCCTTGCCTTTGATGTGGGCTCTGGCGCTGGGCCCGCATCTTTGCCCAGACTTGATAGCTGATTGAATCATCTTTCAAGTGCCTCTAACAGCCACTGGTGGATGCGACATCCACATGCAGCTGTTAACCAATTAAATGGTGCTGTCAATCACTGAAAGTTTGATTTAACATATGCAGACAGGAAGAGCATCAGGGATCCCGTTCATTGCCAAGCCCATCACGCGATCATGGGGCGCCGATGGGTTGTCATGACAGCCGTGGGTCTGCCGAAGACCCCCATGGCTGTCATTATGATACTCCTGTGAATGCTGGCTCATAACTGGCATTCATAGGAGATTGTGATTTCTGCTATACATAGCGGTAATGAAGCACTGCGATGTATAACTTGGTCGATCAGATGATCGCAGCTTCAAGTCTCCCAGGTGGACTATTAAATATAGTAAAAAGTAAAAAAAAAAGTTTTAAAAAATATTAAATAAATAAAAAAACAAAAAAGTTCAAATCACTCCCCTTTTGCACCACTAAAAATAAAATAATAATAAAAAATTACACATATTTGGTATCGCTGAATTTAGAAATGTCTTATCTATCAAAATATAAAATAAATTAATCTGATCGGTAAACGGTGTAATGAGAAAAAAATCTAAACTTTGTTTTTTGGTAGCCGCAACATTGCATTAAAAGTCAATCAAAATCTTGTATCTATTCCACAATGGTATTAGTAAAAAAGTCAGGTCAGGGCGCAAAAGATAAGCCTTCATAGAACCCCAGATCCCAAAAAATGAGAACGTTACGGGTCTCAGAAAATGGCGACAAAAGCTATTTAAAAAAATAAATCTGAATTTTTTTCACCACTTAAATAAAAAAAAATACATGTTTGGTGTCTGCGTACTCATACTAACCTGGAGAATCATACTGCCAGTTCAGCTTTATCATATATTGAACATGGTAACTAAAAAACTCAAAAAACCATTGTGGAATTGTACTTTTATTGCAATTTCACCACACAATCCCTCAAAAAATAAGCCCTCACATGGTTATATAGCTGGAAAAATAAAAAGTTATGGCTCTTGGAAGAAGGGGAAAAAAAACAACCCGAAAATCACCCGGGAATGAAGAGGTTAAGACAGATGCCTAGCCAGATGCCTAAGCAAATAAGCAGTTGAATGTTTACTCATAAGACTTGAAATTCAAAAGTACAAGAGAACTACAATTGTTTTGGATCTGAAATCAGACAGTCAGACTTTGTAGAAAGGGGCATTATTACTTTGTGAAAAAAGGTGGATACATAGGTACCACTATTACTATTTTCTTGATTTGAAAACATCATTACTGTTTTTTGGCATTATAATTATTTAAGATAGAAAAGGTGATGCTTCTATGAGATTTTTTACTGTGTGGTTCCCTGTTACAGTCTGAGACACATTATATGCATTATTTGTTTGCCACTACCATTTTGGGAACACTATCTTAAACTGTTGCCTTTAAGAAGCAAAGTCTGTCTGATGAAGAATAACCATTATTTCTGAAATGCAGTCTTTGAAGGCACTTTAAAACATAGGAACAGTAATTATGGGAATAGGGGGACAAAAAGCAGAATTGAGAAGGATAGGAAGGTTTATGGTGAGAAAAAAGATAGGAAGAGTGCTGGAGCCAAAGATAGCATCTTAGTTTCTGTTTCCGAACCACAAACACAGACTTTTTATCGAATGCCCCGTTTACTGTTCAGATTTGGATGCCAAAAAAGTTTGTTTAAATGCTGCAGCACAGCCAATCAACAAGCCTTTAGGTTGTGGGCACTTAATGAGCCATAATAGCTATGTCAAGTATTGGCATGGCTGTGATTGGCCAGTGCACCATGTTACCTGGACTGTATAAATGCTGGATCACAAGTGCCGCCGCCATTTTGATCTGATTAGTGTACGGACAGGAGGCAGCTGAAGTGAGACAAAATTAGACTACACAATCTGCAAAAAAGTTTCTTTGTGTACTTCGGATATGTCTCATTGGGAGTACTGTGCCAAAAATCCACTGTGTGTACTCTGCACTGATATATGTGGGGGTACTGTGCCTTTAAGCCACTGTGTGTACTCTGCACCCTGCCTCTGAGAGCACTGTGCCTTTAAGCCTCTCTGTGTACTCTGCACCTCTGCCTGTGAAAGCTCTGTGCCTTTAAGCCTCTGTGCGTATTCTGAAACCCCGTCTGTGAGAGATGTGCCTTTAAGCATCTGTGTAACTCTGCAACCCCACCTGTGGGAGTTCTGTGCCTGTAAGCCTCTGTGTGTACTCTGCAACGCCATCTGTGGTAGTACTGTACCCTTTAGCCTCTGTGTGTACTTTGCATCCCTGTCTATGAGAGTACTGTTCCAAAAAGCCTCAGTGTACTCTGCAGCCATGTCTGTTTGAGTAGTGTGCCTACAAAATAATTTTATGCTGCAGCTGTCTTTTTGCAAATAGTGGGCCTAAAAATAATTCTACTCTGCCGCTCTGTCTGTATGATTAATGTGCCCTAAAAAATCATTCTATTAACTTTACTCACTCTGAGACTTTTACTTTGTTCAGAAACTGTTAGAACCCTCCTGTTTGTTTGATTGTTTTTTTCCGTCTTGTGTTTTGCGGTCACGTGACCATCTGCCTTTATATTCCAGCTCCACCCTTTTGGCTGTGCTTCGGTGCCTTTCTCTGTCAGTTCGCTTGGTCCTTCTGGGACCTCTAGTACCTTTTTGTCAATTTGTCTTTTTGTGTTCTGCAACAACTTCTCTGTTTAGGAGGTGTCCCATTTTGACCCAGTCCTTAGTACTTTTAGGGACCCCTCTCCTTATGCTATAGGTCTTCTTTCAGACTAGCCGAGGGCTAAGGCGGGTCTGTTTGCTAGGAACAGGCAGCCCACTACATAGTAGGGATTCAGCTTAGTCTTACTGTAGGGACAGCTTTCCCCTATCATTCCTTAGTACTTGTGGCAGATCATAACAGTAAGCCCAGCCCAAAAAACGAAAAGGAAAGAAATTCGGGGATCAGTATGGCTTCCGTCCAGGATTTGGCTCAACACTTGCAGGGATGGTCTCTGGAGGTGGCCGAGCTACAGCAACACGTGAGTAGCTGTTCTGGAGCGCATTTTGTGGAACCCAAGGTAGGACTGCCTGATGTTTTTTATAGTAAACAGCAAGATTTTTTTTCCTTTAAAAATGCTTGTTTGTTTTATTTTTGTTTGAGACCAAAGTCCTCTGGGAATGAATCACAGCGCATTGGTTTTATTATGTCACTTTTGCGCAATTAACCACATTGGTTGGCCTTTTCTCTCCAACGTAATGATCCATGGTTAAGGTCTGTAGAAGAATTTTTTTCTGCTATGGGTCTATTATATGACGATCCTGATAGAATCCCATCTGCTGAGGCAGAACTCAGACGTTTGAATCAGGGGTCAAGTGAAGTTGCAAATTATTGCACACACTTCAGAAGATGAGCTTCAGAAGTCTTATAGAATGATCCTGCTCTGAAATATTTATTTCTTGCTGGTCTGAGTGAAAGGGTTAAGGATCTTCTAATTGCATTCCCTGCACCTGAGACTCTGCAGGATGCCATGCAATTAGCTGTTCATGTGGACAGGAGGCTGAGGTTCAGGCTGAATGAGGTAAAGACTCCTGTAATGTCAGGTCCTAGTCCCCAGAAAATCTGCTCAGACGGCGAAGAACCGATGGAGGTTGGGGCAATGTCACTCCGCTCTCAGGAAAGAGACCGGAGGTTCGCTGAGTGATTGTGTCTTTATTGTGGTAAAGATGACCATTTGATTAAGTATTGTGAGCTTCATTTAAGTAAAGAAAAAAAAAGGTCAGGCATGCCCATATTGCTTGTTTATGCTCTGCAGGAGTATTTCTTTCTGGGAGTACTACTTTGCAGGGAGATTTGATTGAATTTCAAGTATTTGTGGATTGTGGTTCAACACTTAATGTGATTAATAAAGGGTTTTTGGAAAAACTTAACTTGAAATCCAAACCTTTTTTCATCACCTATTTCTGTGATTGCAATTGATAACACTCCCTTGAAATGTATTACTCACAAGGTTGCTGCATTTCCCCTCACTATCAATAGAGTTCACCAAGAAATTTTGGACTTGGTTGTATAAGATAATTTACCCTCTCCAGTTGTTCTAGGATTGCCTTGGTTACAACTGCACAATCCTTTACTGGACTGGTCTACTAATGTGATTAAGTCTTTGAGTCCAAAGTGCTATGATAAATGTTGTAATGGTTGCATTGCGGCTGTGGTAAAAGGGGAATTACTGGTACCTATTCAAGATTTTTGGAGGGTTTTTTTGGGTGAGGAGTCGCAAGTTTTACCTCCTCATAAGGATTATGATTGAGCCATTGAGTTTGTTCCGGGAGCTACTCTTCCCAAGAGTCGCTTGTTTAATCTGACTATCCCTGAAAGAAAGGCCTTGGAGTTATACATACTGACGAGCCTGACTGCTGGTCACATTAGACCTTGTAAGTCGCCTGTGGCAGTTGGATTTTTCGTTGTTAAGAAAAGGACGAGGGTTTACGTCCATGTCTGGATTTTCATGAAATTAATGAGATTACTGTACACAATTCCTACTCATTGTCGTTAATTCCTGACTTATTTAACTAGTTAGTGGGGGCCAAGTGGTTCTCTAAAATTGATCTTCGGGGGGCATACAATTTGCTATGAGTGAAGGAGGGTGATGAATGGAAAACTGCTTTTAACACTCCGGTAGGTCATTTTGAGAATCTGGTGATGCCTTTTGGTCTTACCAATGCACCTACATTTTTTCAGAACCTTATTAATGACATCCTGAGACCTTTGATTGGTAAGAATGTGGTTGTGTATTTGGATGACATTTTGATTTATTCACCAGATCTAGAGTCCCATTGGAAGAGTGTACGTGAAGTTTTGCAGTTATTGAGTGATAATTCACTCTTTGCTAAGCTGGAGAAATGTGAGTTCGCTGTGCAGAAAATTAGTTTTTTGGGCCACATTGTCTCCAGCGAGGGCTTTGAGATGGACCCTGTGAAGGTTCAGGCTGTGCAGGAATGGCCTAGGCATATTGGTTTGAAACCTATACAGAGATTTTTGAGTTTTGCCAATTATTACAGGAAATTCATTAAGAATTTTTCTGTAGTTGTTAAACCTCTAACCGATCACACCAGGAAAGGTGCAAATACGGTCCAGTGGACTACTGAGGCCATTGAAGCGTTTAAGTATCTCAAAGAGAGATTCAGTTCTGCCCCTATCCTTATGCAGCCTGATGAGACCAAGCCTTTTTTGGTCGAGGTCGATGCTTCATCGGTGGGGGTCAGAGTAGTTTTGTCTCAGGAGAACAGGGATGGAGTATATCCTTGTGCCTTATTTTCGAAAAAAATTTTTGAAACCGAACTGAATTATGATGTTGGAAATCGGGAATTTCTGGCTATTAAACTCGCGTTTGAACATTGGCGTCATTTTTGGAAGGCACTAGATTTCCTATTCAGGTTTTCACAGATCATAAGAATTTGATCTATCTGGATGCTTCCAAAGCTTGAATGCCCGTCAAGGAAGGTGGGCACTTTTTTTTTTCTCGGTTTCATTTTTCTGTTACCTATATCCCTGGTATTAAGAATGTTAAAGCCGATGCTTTATCTCGCAGCTTCTCTCCTACGGTCGGTGCAGAGGAGGAGGAGAGCATTTTACATAAAGGAGTTGTGGTGGCAGCATTGGACTCCGTTTTGGAGGATGGGATTCTGAAAGCCCAAGATGATGCCCCATCTAACACTCCCCATGGAAGGTTGTTCGTGCCTTGAACCTTTAGGAGAGATTTGTTTGTGGAATGTCATGAGTCTCGGTTGGTAGGTCATCCAGGAATTTCTGAGACTAAGAGACTTATCAGTCGCAGTTTTTGGTGGCCTGGATGGCATAAAGAGGTCATCACGTGGGTGCATCAATGTACTGTGTGTGCTAGGTCAAAGGCTTCACATACTCCTGCTGCGGGTTTGTTTTGCCCTCTGGAGGTTCCTAGTGCGCTTTTGACTCATCTCACAATGGATTTTATTACTGATCTTCCTGTGTCTGAAGGTTTTACACTCATCTGGGTAGTCGTGGACCATTTTAGTAAGATGTGACATTTGGTTCCATTCATTAAGTTGCCCTGCGCCAAGACACTCGCTAAGGCGTTTGTTAAGGAGATTGTCAAGCTTCATGGCATTCCCACGGATATTGTTTCTGATAGAGGACCTCAGTTTGTGGCTCACTTTTGGCATGTTTTTTGTTACAGGTTGGGAGTCCATTTGTTATTTTCGTCTGGGTATCATCCTGAGTCTAATGGACAGACTGAAAGAAAGAACCAGGATGTAGAACAGTTTTTGCGTTGTTTTGTGGCAGACAATCAAGAGGTGTGGTCTGAGTTTCTGCCTCTTGCGGAATTTGCTCTTAACAATCATACATCCTCCTCTGCTGGGTGTTCTCCTTTTTTTTGTTTTGTACTGGGAGACATCCGTCTTTTAGTTCATTCTCCAAATGGAGGTCGGCGGTGCCGGAGGAGGAGAATTTTTCTGGCAATTTGGAGAGAGTTTGGACTAATGTACGTTGCAACCTTCAAGAGGCTAACAAGAAGTCCAAGAAGTATTTTGACAGGAAACGTAAGGAGGTTTTGTTTACTGTGGGTGACATGGTTTGGTTGTCCTCAAAGAACCTGCGGTTGAGGATTCCCTCTAAAAATCTGGGTCTTAAGTTTGTGGGTCCATTTAAAGTGCTTCAGGTTGTTAACCCGTCTGCTGTTAGGTTGGATGTCCCTACTTCCTGGAAGATTAATCCTGTGTTTCATGTTTCCTTGTTGAAAAAGGCTGATGTGTCAGATAGGGATGCCACTGTCACAGCTCCTCCTGTGGTGGAAGACGGCGAATATGAAATTTCTCATATCTTGAATTCTAGATGGCATAGAAGGAAATTACAGTATCTTGTCTCCTGGAAGGTTTTTGGTCCCGATGACAGCTCTTGAGTGAGGACGGATGATGTCTCTGCTCCTAGGCTTGTTAAAGCTTTCCACAAGAGGTTTCCAGATAGACCCGGGCCTGAAGGATCTGGAGGATCCGGAGGATCCTCATAAAAGAGGGGGTACTGATAGAACCCTCCTGTTTGTTTGTTTTTTCCATCTTGTGTATTGCGGTCACGTGATCATCTGCCTTTATATTCCAGCTCCGCCCTTTTGGCTCTGCTGAACTTCAGTGTTTGACTGTTTCTCTAGCCAGGTGCTTCGGTGCCTTTCTCTGTCAGTTTGCTTGGTCCTTCTGGGACCTCTAGTACCTTTTTGTCAGTTAATCTTTTTGTGTTCTGCAACAACTTCTCTGTATAGGATGTGTCCCATTTTTGTCCCTGTCCTTTGTTCTTTTAGGGACCCCTCCCCTTATGCTTTAGATCTTCGTTCAAACTAGCCGAGGACTAAGGCGGGTCTGTTCGCTAGGAACAGGCAGCCCGCTACATCGTAGGGATTCATCTTAGTCTTACTGTAGGGACATCTTTCCCCTATATTTCCTTAGTACTTGTTGCAGATCATAACAGAAACAACCTCTTGTAGTTAATTCACACTCTGCTCTGCCCACCGATTCTTTAGGAGGAACATGAACAACTCAACGGCCGTTTAGCGAGTTTAGATCCAAGTTTCCATCTAATAGTTGTTTGGTTAGGGCTATCTCTGTACCCGCAGGCATCACTAAGGACTGCAGTGTCAGGATATCTAGTCTATATACAGTGGTGGCCAAAAGTATTGGCACCCCTGCAATTCTGTCAGATAATACTCAGTTTCTTCCTGAAAATGATTGCAATCACAAATTCTTTGGTATTATTATCTTAATTTAATTTGCTTGCAAGGAAAAAACAAAAGAGAATGAAGCAAAAATCAAATCATTGATCATTTCACGCAAAACTCCAAAAATGGGACAGACAAAAGTATTGGCACCCTCAGCCTAATACTTGGTTGCACAACCTTTAGCCAAAATAACTGCGAACAACCACTTCCGGTAACCATCAATGAGTTTCTTACAATGCTCTGCTGGAATTGTAGACCATTCTTCTCTGGAAAACTGCTCCAGGTCCCTGATATTTGAAGGGTGCTTTCCCCAAACTGCCATTTTGAGATCTTTCCTCAGGTGCTCTATGGGATTCAGGTCTGGACTCATTGCTGGCCACCTTAGAAGTATCCAGTGCTTTTTCTCAAACCATTTTATAGTGCTTTTGGAAGTGTGTTTTGGGTCATTGTTCTGCTGGAAGACCCATGACCTCTGAGGGAAACCCAGCTTTCTCACACTGGGCCCTACATTATGCTGCACAATTTGTTGGTAGTCTTCAGACTTCATAATGCCTGTACACTCTATGTTGATGCTTTTTCCCTAAAAGCTCTACTTTTGTCTCATCTGACCAGAGAACATTCTTCCAAAATGTTTTAGGCTTTCTCAGGTAAGTTTTGGCAAACTCCAGCCTGGCTTTTTTATGTCTCGGGGTAAGAAGTGGGGTCTTCCTGGGTATCCTACCATACAGCCCCTTTTCATTCAGATGCCAATGGATAGTACGGGTTGACACTGTTGTACCCTCAGACTGCAGGGCAGCTTGAACTTGTTTGGATGTTAGTCGAGGTTCTTTATCCACCATCCGCACAATCTTGCGTTGAAATCTCTCGTCAATTTTTCTTTTCCGTCCACATCAAGGGAGGTTAGCCACAGTGCCATGGGCTTTAAACTTCTTGATGACACTGCGCACGGAAGACACAGGAACATTCAGGTCTTTGGAGATGGACTTGTAGCCTTGAGATTGCTCATGCTTCCTCACAATTTGGTTTTTCAAGTCCTCAGACAGTTCTTTGGTCTTCTTTCTTTTCTCCATGCTCAATGTGGTACACACAAGGACACAGGACAGAGGTTGAGTCAACTTTAATCCATGTTAACTGGCTGCAAGTGTGATTTAGTTATTGCCAACACCTGTTAGGTGCCACAGGTATGTTACAGGTGCTGTTAATTACCCGAATTAGAGAAGCATCACATGATTTTTCAAACAGTGCCAATACTTTTGTCCACCCCCTTTTTTAGGTTTGGTGTGGAATTATATCCAATTTGGCTTTAGGACAATTCTTTTTGTGTTTTTTCTTTGAAGACAAATTAAATGAAGTTAATAATACCAAAGAATTTGTGATTGCAATCATTTTCAGGAAGAAACTGAGTATTATCTGACTGAATTGCAGGGGTGCCAATACTTTTGGCCACCACTGTAGGAACTGGCAGGCTCAGTTGCAGTTTTTAGTGCCTATCCTATTATATTTTATATTACCTGAGTGGTCCACAAAATGGGTGCTGCGCACAACCCAATTCGCATTTCGGACCAAGGATCCTTCGTCAGGGGGTAGCGTTTGGTATAACCAAAGGGGATTAAAAAGAGAGATGCGACCAATTGGAGGAGACTGGGGATGATGTTGCCGCATGTGCTGCCAAGAGGAACCCGAAAATCATGGGCACCTGGGTCATGTGACCACTCACATCAGGGAACAGGACATGTGACCCAACGTACCAGAAACAAACAGATACAGGGGCCAGTCGACAACCAGGACACAGACAGCGCATGCGCGCTTGTCCCGTCAGGTCCTATGAGCTGTATAAAAGATGGGGCATTAGAGGCTGAGCGTATATGCAAGTAAAATATATAAATGGATATTAATGTAGAACAGAAAATAATGAACGTAGAAGGCAAACAGATGAAATAGGGAAAGTATATATACAATTGTTTGCAATATTGTGAAAAAAGGTCATGATTGGGAAAACAATAAAGTAAAGATAAATGATTAAAAAATAAATAATAATGATAAATAAATAATAAATGAAAGATATAGAAAAATCAAGGATGTGTTAATGACGCGCCCCCTGGGCCTGTGTTATGCAGGGGAACCCGGAACCGGGCCTGTTGTAGAATGCTGGGGGTTGTGGTCTCCGTGTGGCGGTGACCCGGTCCGTGCCCAGGGTGGTCAAACCAGTGGCAGTCTTAATGTATAGCAAATGTCCGACTACGCCACCCGTGGATTGCGGTCAGTGGGGACCGCAGCTGCGCTGCTGACCGCTGAGGCTGATGTTGTTTGCGCAGCCGAGTATGGGATAACTCCCCACGGGAGAAGTATTGCCTCAGGGCAGCTAATGTGAGAGATGATGGGAGTGATGGTGTGAGGGTCCCAGTGCTAATGGTGCTGGTGCGGCAAGGAATCACAGAGACGTGAGGTGCAGTTCAGGGTCTTTACTGATGGTACAAGGCAGACCCTCCCGGGAGTACTGACTAGTATAAGGGGCCTGGTCAGTCTGCGAGCAAGCAGGAGTTCCCCTGGCCAGGTGGAGTTGTAGGCCTCCCCGTTTATCTGCACTCTTCCTGGCTACCTTGCTGTCAGCGGTTAAAAGTAGCCCACATCCCTGAGTATACCGTGTGGTGCTCACCCGTATGGCTGGTGACTTGGGGCCTTCTGTTAGCCTCCGCTCCTGGATGGCGGCGCTGGTCCCTTCTTTGTGACTGAGCCTCCGGGCTTCTATGGCCAGAGGACCTGGAATCCCCTGCCGGCTGGTTTCTGCTGGGTATATATCAGTCCCCACAGCCTCGGACTCCTGTGTCCGGTTTTAGTAACTTCAGCCAGGGCGAGCTATATCTCTGCTCACAGCCCCTGGCCTTCTGCCTCTGCTCCTACAGAGCTCCTGATGTATCTTTTCCTGTGTCTGGAACTTTACTCCAGGCTCTGACTGCTCTGCTTGTTCTGCAGGCTCTGTCTCACTTAATCCCAGTTTATAAGGGCAGATTCCTCCCCTCCCAGGTCTGGGCGGGCAGTGTTGCATGCTTAGTGCTCCTGACCAGAGAAACCTCCCACTTGCTCTCAGACATAATATCTCTATTACTGTGGCAACCAGACCCCTGGGGTGTCACATTAATAATCCCAGAATATATATACAGTGTATCTAGCAGATATAGAAATGTATGCATGTGTGAAGAGTATCAGAATAGATATAAGGACGTCTGGCAAACATAAGCATACATAAAGTGGATGAATGTGCCAACTATAAAGGTGTAAGTAATACTAAAGGTAAAATTAATTATGTGTATGTGCAAAATGGAATAAAAAGGGGGGGGGATAAATAAGTAAAAATGAATATAAAAGTGCTGAAAAATATATGAGTACTAAAGGAGATTTAAGTACATATATACATATAGAGGTGTGAGGAGCCGCCCACTTCCTAAAGACTATAAGACTTTTACAGCACGGAGCACTCATTTTCGTTGATCTTATTGTTGTGTTTTGTTAGAAATTTTCTTGCTGTGTTTTATTAGTGATTTGTTTGCTCTTCAGTTCAACCTCAGGTATCAATGCTTTCATTCAGAGATGTTATCTGAGCCAAGAGACCTCTTGTGCAGATGGGAAGAGTAGACGCTGAGGAGCTGTCACCACAGGGAGTCTCACATGCAGACCCAGGTGATGGCTTCGACCTGAGAAAATATCTCCACTAAGGCACACTTAGCTGTGAGCTCTTCTGCGCATTCAGGGGGCTGATCCCAGTGAAGGAGAAAAGAAGCCACATGTTTAGTGGGGAGTTGTGTGAAAGGACATCGAAGGAATAGGATCGAGACTGAGGACATGGAAGAATGGATGGATGCATGGCATATTCAGTCTAGGAGATCAGTAGCGATTGGGCTGAATAAACGTGCTATAGTGGGATCGTGATGAGCGAGCGCCAAAATACTCGGGTGCTCGTTGCTCGAATCGAGCAAATCGTAATGCTCGGGTGCTCGACCTGAGAAACAAGTTCAATGTAGGTCAATAAGAAACTCAAATATTATTCCAGTGGCCCCCCTCGGATGTCTTCAGGGGGCCAAATCGATATGAAGAGTGCTAAAATTATATGGAAACAGCATGGGGTAGACCCCTGGCAGCATCTCTGACTCTCAGGTCACTGTTGTGAACAATGTTGTCAGTGTATTATGCCACTTTTACGGACTCATAATAAAACATACAAAAACGAAGCCAAAATGGATTTTCCTGGAAAAAATGTTAAGGAACATTCTTTCCAGGGTAATTGCTTGTATATAAGGCAAAATAAATAACCAAAAGCAAAAATGCTCCACACATTGGCCTATGTTCACACATAGCGTTTTTGATGCGTTTTTGCACTTTTGCTTTGCTTTCAATGGTCAATAATACATTCACCAGTAAATGTAATTTTTACATTTTACTACCTTATATGGTCATCTGGTGTGTGAGACATGATCAGACATATCCAAACATTGCTGAAATGACATGGGAACAGCATGGGGAAGACCCCTGGAAGCCACTCTGCATCCCAGGACACTGCCTAAAACCGTGGTCATCAGACGTGATCCTATATTACTGCGGTAATAATACAGACATTTTTCTCAATGTGAAAAATATTAAGCTCCATTTAAAATTGGCAAGGTGCATAGCAAGGAACGGGGAAGTGGACATAATGGTGATGGTGATGGTGCACGCATAGGACAAGGCAGTGGGCAAGATGAAACTGTGAACCAGAAAGAGAAAAATATACCCAACAAAATTTAACTTTTAATAATTATCATTAAAAGTGTACTTAATAGTCCAAATGGGACAAAACATAAATATACAGCATGTAAATTATGACATGATTGTATTTGACTTTGGTCAATACGTATAATATTATCCATATGTCTGTTTAGGGAGATTCAGGGACAGGTGAGGGACAGCCTCCGTGGAGCGGGGACACCAATCCTTACCGTTAGGGTGAAAACACTCCGCTGTTAGGTAGAGTAATCTTTCCCTTAAGGGCTATACAGGGTAAGATTGACTGTATATTCTGTTACCCTTACTATCCCTCCCCCATATAATGCTTTTATGATATGTATAGTTATGTTTTGTCCCATTTGGACTATTAAGTACACTTTT
The DNA here is from genome assembly GCF_046119375.1 of Phyllobates terribilis. Classification (NCBI taxonomy): domain Eukaryota; kingdom Metazoa; phylum Chordata; class Amphibia; order Anura; family Dendrobatidae; genus Phyllobates; species Phyllobates terribilis. The sequence goes on along the minus strand of NW_027362762.1, from coordinate 769,931,975 downwards.
AATGATAATTATTAAAAGTTACATTTTATTGGTTATATTTTTCTCTTTCTGGTTTACATGAAATTGTATACCCCTTTTTTGCCAACCTGGTTTGGCTTGGTCTGTCTTGGTTCTTCCAAGATGAAACTGTGCCTGCTGAGGGAGCACAACAAGCACCCACATCATGTCAACTTAGTTTCCTGTCCCACTTTCTAGGGGGCCTCAGAATACCACTGTTGAAGCTCGACCAGTGTGAAAAGATTGTTGTCTGGATAGCAGATGAATAGATAATGCTTCCAGTTAGTTCCATCACCACCACCCTGTCTTCCACATGGTCCAGTTTCAGTATCCATGAGTCTGGACCACAATATTATTATTATTATTATAGCGTCATGTATTCCATGCCACTTAACATGTGAAAAAGGGGTAAACATAGCAAAAACAATTACAATAATCTTAAACAAAAATGTGACGCCAACTGGTGCAGGAGGAGAGAAGACCCTGCCTGTGAGGGCTCAAAGTCTACAAGGGATGGGTGAGGATACAGCAGGTGAGTGTAAAGCTGGTTGTTCAGCGGTATGGTGGAGCGGTGGTTACTGGAGGTTGTAGGCTTGTCAGAAGAGGTAGGTCTTCAGGTTTTTTTTAAAGGTTTCCACGGTAGGCAAAAGCCTGATATGTTGGGGTAGAGAGTTCTAGAGTAGGGAGGATGCACTGGAGAAATCTTGAACGCGATTGTGGGAAGAGAAGAGTGGAGTAGAGAAGGAGATCTTGTGAAGACCGGAGATTGCATGCAGGTAAGTACCGATAGACTAGGTCACAGATGTATGGAGGAGACAAGATGTGGATGGTTTTGCATGCCAAGGTTAGGGTTTTAAACTGGAGTCTCTGGGCAATGGGGAGCCAGTGAAAGGACTGACAGAGAGGAGAGGCCGGGGAATAGCGGGAGGACAGGTGACCTAATTGGGCAGCAGAGTTTAGGATAGATTGGAGGGGTGCAAGAGTGTTAGAAGGGAGGCAACAGAGCAGGAGGTTGCAGTAGTCATGGCGTGAGATGATGAGGGCATGCACAATTGTTTTTGCAGATTCTTGTTTGAGGAATGTGCGTATTTGGGAGATTTTTTTTACTTGTTTTAATTGCTGACCCTGATCTTCCTTTCTTCTACCATGCCAAGTGCCCTGAAACAACTGAACCCAAACTTGGACACTCCAAAGAGCTGTTTTGTTCATCTTTTCATTTATAGATTTTGGCCTCTCACTCGGTCCACTTCAACTGGGGCAACAGGAGATCTCGTGTAGCGATGCCCAAATATTTCAGCAACCATGATCACATGAAGGTGACAGTGGAAAGAGTAATTACTGTCACAAAAGGTGAATGATGATGTGACACAATGGACAGAGTCAGGAGGAGGACCAGGGTGTGGAAGTTTAGGACGAGGTGGTGGACGATGAAGTCACTGACCCAACCAGGCAAGGTGATGCATAGCAAAGGCAACAGTGCAGAGGGGGAGGAAAGCATAGCACCCCAACAGGCAGGAAGAAGTAGTGGGGTGGCCACAGACAGAAGGCATGCAACTGTTTCCCAAAACACCAATATCAGGGAAATTGCCAGTCCAACTGCTAGGTCTTCCCGAGTTGTTAAAGACTGTCCAGTTAACCTCAAAAAGGCCATTTGCAATATCTGCCATGCCAGCATCAGCAGGGGCAGCAAAACTACCAGCCTGACCACCACCAGCATGCTCAGGCACATGACAGCAAAGCACCCAACTGGGCCGAACGCCAGGGTCCAGAAACAGTGTCTGCGGGTGACACCACTACCTCTTTCCCTGTTGTATGTGCATGTCAAGCCTCCGTCCATGATGCAGATGAAGATGCCTCCCACCCTTCACCTGTCGTCGCATACTTGCAACCATCACAGTCAGAAACCTTGTCCACGTTCATGTCCCAGCGCAGCGTTCAGTTGTCCCTACCCCAGTGGTTGGAACCCAAGCACAAATACACAGCCACCCACAAGCCACAATACTAAACTGTCACATTTCTCGACTGCTTGCACCAGAAATTTTGCCTTTTAGGCTCGTGGAGGACGAAGCTTTCTGTAACCTTATGGCGGCGGCTGTCCCTTGGTACTCTGTCCCCAGCCGCCACTATTTCTCCTGGTGTGCTGTCTCGGCCTTATACAAGCACGGGTCCCAGAACATTACCCGTACCCTTACCAAGACAGTTACTGGGAAAGTCCACCTAACCACAGACACGTGGACAAGTGCTTGTGGCCAGAAATGGTACATGTCACTGACAACACACTGGGTTAATATAGTAAAAGCCCGGACCCAGTCGGACCCTGTGAGGGAACACGTCCTCCTGATGCAGGGCCCTGGGTCAATCAGGGTAGCCCCCACATTCTACAGCTCCTGCACCTCCTCATCCTCTTTGGCCTCCACCTCCAAAATGACCACATCAGTGACAATCTGGAAGCACTGTAGCACTGCCTTGGCCAACCGGAAACAGGTTGTGCTGAAGATAAGATAATATGCTCAGGTGACAAACGGCACACCACTGCAGAGTTGTTGAAAGCTGTAACAGAGCAGGCAGATCTGTGGCTCTCACCGCTGAACATACAGACAGGCATGGTCGTGTGTAACAATGGCTGGAACCTGGTTGCGACTCTGAGGCTTGGCAACCTTGCACATGTACAATGGCTGGCCCATGTGCTCAACTTAGTGGTTCAGTGGTTTTTCAAAACTTACCCAGATCTTCTAGAGCAACTTGTGAAAGTATAACACATGTGTGCCCATTTCAGAAAGTCAGCTACAGCTTCCATCACCTTGGCAGTGCTTCACCAGTTTTTGCAGCTTCCAGCTCACCGACTAGTGTAAGATGTCACCACACGTTGGGAATCAACATTGCAGATGGCAGTTGTTGAGTACCATCTTCAACACCCCCGTGAGAACTTAGATAAGTCTCAGCACATAAAAGCTGATTAATGGGATGTCTGACATCTGTGCCATCCTCCAAAACTTTGTGGACCCCATCAATATGGTGAGCACAAATGCCACATTTAGCATCACCATCCTGCTTCTCTGTCTACTGAAACACTCGCTGCTCATAATGAAAGTGGAGGCATTGCTGGCAGAGCAAGGAACTCTACAGGGTGATGCTACACAGCCCAGCCTCATCTCATCTCAATGCAGATTGGGTGATAATGAGGAGGAGAAAATGGACAGTCGTACTCTTGGTGAGGACCGGGATGTCTTGGTTTTCATGGAAGTCTTGTTACCCTTCTTTTAGTCTGTGGGAAAGCTGTATGAGTTTCGCTTAGTGATGACCTTCAGTGGCCTAAACCGTGGCTTTGCTAATGCACGTTATTTCCCAAAACACATTGCAGATCAGGCCATTGCCCAACTCTGTAGACATGAAATTCAAGACATAAAGATCTTTGTGTGTTGAAGCACTGAGAAGTGTGAGCTGATGTTGGACAGGCTGCCATTGCTTATGTAATAAGCTGCATTAGAGGACTTCCTGGGACTAATGACAGCCGGAGTAGATATGGTTGCCCTCTAGGCTAGTCCTTTCACCGACATAAAGAATAAGGCTGTGGTGAAATAATACTCTCGCCGAGAATCAGCTTTGGCTAAGAAAAGTCTATATAAAGGTTCCCGGACATGCTATAGCTGCTTTTTTACTATGGACTGGCTACAGCAATCTATAATACTTAAGATGCAATCTGACACCTTGACAAAGACCAATTCTGTTCTCCCTCTGATATCTAACAAACAGGTCATGCTGAAGAAGCTTGCACCTTCTGCCACTCAGTGTCTTCAGTACTTTTGTGAGAAACTAATGTTTGGACAGCCAGTCTAGCAAATAAAATTCCTGAGAAATGAATATAAAAATTGTGGATGGCTTCGCTTCTTGCACTGGGTGCTAATACCAAAGCATGATGTGCCATTCACTGGATATTCCTTGCTGGTTGGAGACAAGCTCATTCCCACAGAAAAGTACCAGCAAGCTAAGGAGATGGTAGCCTCTATCATCATGAAGGAAATTGCTCATTGTCTAGGAGACCGACCACCTCTGCAGTCTTGTGAACATTGTGTTGAAACTTGCAAGGATTAAGACGTTACATTGGCGAGTTTGGTTTTTATACTAAATATCCTGCTGTGTTTTTATAGTTTTTTTTCTATGTCTCTTCAAATGTGAACTGGAGTGCATCCTAATTTTTGGCAGCCCTTCAAATTGCTGCATATATGGAATAACAGTATAGGAGACCCACTCCTTAATAATGGGAAGGACAATTCAAATAGAATATATACAGTGGATACGGAAAGTATTCAGACCAATTTAAATTTTTCACTCTTTGTTTCATTTCAGCCATTTGGCAAATTCTAAAAAGTTAATTTTTTTTTCTCATTAAAGTACACTCTGCACCCCATCTTGACTGAAAAAACAGAAATTTAGAAATTATTGCAAATTTATTAAAAAAAACTGAAATATCACATGGTCATAAGTATTCAGACCCTTTGCTCAGACACTCATATTTAAGTCACATGCTGTCCATTTCCTTGTGATCATCCTTGAGATGGTTCTACTCCTTCATTGGAGTCGAGCTGTGTTTAATTAAACTGATAGGACTTGATTTGGAAAGGCACACACCTGTCTATATAAGACCACACATCTCACAGTGCATGTCAGACCAAATGAGAATCAAGAGCTCAAAGGGACTGCCCAAGGAGCTCAGAGACAGAATTGTGGCAAGGCACAGATAGGACCAAGGTTATAAAAGAATTTCTGCACTACTCAAGGTTCCTAAGAGCACAGTGGCCTTCATAATCCTTAAATGGAAGAAGTTTGGGACCACCAGAATTCTTCCTAGACCAGGCCATCCAGCCAAACTAAGCAATCATGGGAGAAGAGCATTGGTGAGAGAGGTAAAGAAGAACCCCAAGATCACTGTGACTGAACTCCAGAGATGCAGTAGGGAGATGGGAGAAAGTTCCACAAAGTCAACAATCACTGCTGCCCTCCACCAGTCGGGTCTTTATGGCAGAGTGGCCCGATTGAAGCCTCACCTCAGTGCAAGACATATGAAAGCCCGCATAGAGTTTGCTCAAAAACACATGAACACATGAAGGACTCCCAGACTATGAGAAATAAGATTCTGTAGTCTGTTCAGATGAAGATAGAACTTTTTGGTGATAATTCAAAGCGGTATGTGTGGAGAAAACCAGGCACTGCTCATCATATGACCAATACAATCCCAACAATATGACATGGTGGTGGCAGCATCATGCTATGGGGGTGTTTTTTCGCTTTAGGGACAGGATGACTGGTTGCAATTGAAGGAAACATGAATGTGGCCAAGTACAGAGACATCCTGGATGAAAACCTCTTCCAGAGTGCTTTGGATCTCAGACTTGGCTGAAGGTTCAATTTCCAACAAGACAATGACCCTAAGCACTCAGCTAAAACAACAAAGGAGTGGCTTCAGAACAACTCTGTGACCATTCTTGACTGGCCCAGCTAGAGCCCTGACCTAAACCCAATTGAGCATCTCTGGAGAGACCTGAAAATGGCTGTCCACCAACGTTCACCATCCAACCTGATGGAACTGGAGAGGATCTGCAAAGAAAATGGCAGAGAATCCCCAAATCCAGGTGTGAAAAACTTGTTGCATCATTCCCAAGAAGACTCATGGGTGTACAAGCTCAAAAGGGTGCTTCTACTCAATACTGAGCAAAGGGTCTGAATACTTATGACCATGTGAGATTTCAGTTTTTCTTTTTTAATAAATTTGCAAAAATTTCTACATTTCTGTTTTTTTTTCAGTCAAGATGGGGTGCAGAGTGTACTTTAATGAGAAAAAAAATAAACTTTTTAGAATTTACCAAATGGCTGCAATGAAACAAAGAGTGAAAAATTTTAAGGGGTATGAAGACTTTCCGTACCCACTGTATTCTAGAATATTACCTGTCTTATCTGAAATTTGTTTACGGGTGAGCTATCGCGATTAGTGATGAGCGAGCTCTAAAATGCTCGGGTACTCGTTGTTCGAGTCGAGCAAATTTGAATGATCGAGTGCCTGGTCCAAGTAACCAGTCCAATGTAAGTCTATGGTAGACTCGAGCATTTTTCCAGAGGCCCCCCCCGGCGGTTTGCAGAGGGCATAAAAATTGCCCAAATCGATGGTGCTCAAATGACATGGGAACAGCATGGGGAAGACCGCTGGAAGCATTTCTGATTCCCAGGTCACTGCTGTCAACAACATTGTCAGAGGTATTACGTCACTTTTGCGGACTCACAATAAAACATACAAAAACGAAACCAAAATGTATTTTCCTGGGAAATATGTTAAAGAACATCCTTTCCAGGATAATGACTTGTATATAAGGCAAAATAAATAACCAAAAACAAAATGCTCCTCCACATCTTGGGCTATGTTCACACGTAGCGTTTTTGATGCGTTTTTGCACTTTTGATGTCCAGAGGACGTGTTGCGTCCCAAGGTCTCATTGGGTCCCACTATGTTAACCCAGTGTGGCTTCAGTGAGATGTACCGTCCCTGCCCACAAGCACTTTTACACATGTCCGTGGTTTGGTGGACTTTCCCAATAACTGCGTTGCTGAGGGCACGTCTAATGTTGTGGGACACGTGCTCATGTAATGCGGGGATGGCACACAGGGAGATATTGTGGTGGCTGGGACTCAGTACCAAGGGACGGCCACCACCATCAAGTTGCGGAAAGCTTCCGTCTTCACAAGCCTAAAAGTCAACATTTCGAGAGCGAGTTTACGAAATGTGTGAAATTAGTAGTGTGGCCTGTGGAGCGTTGGCTGCGTAATTGCGCTTGCGTTCCAAGGACTGGGGTAGGGACAACTGAACGCTGCACTGGGACAAGGATGTGGACCTGCTTCCTGATGGTGTTAGTTGAGAGTGTTCAACAACAGGTGCAGCGCGGGAGGCATCCTGGCATGCGCCATGGACAGGGGATTGATGTTCACGTACAATAGCGGAACAAGCAGTGGTGTCACCCGCAGACGCTGTTCCTGGACCCTGGGGTTCGGCCCACTTAGTCGGGTGCTTTGCTGTCATTTGCCTGATCATGATGGTTTTGGTCAGGCTGCTAGTTTGGCTTTACCTGCTGATGCTGGCCTGGCAGGTGGTGCAAATGGCCTTTTTGGGGTTATCTGCAGAGTGTTTAAAAAATAACCAGACTCGGGAAGACCTAACAGTTGTACTAGAAACTTCCGTTGTGTTGGAGTTACGAGGAATGCTTTTCCACCTTGTGTCTGCAGCCACCACACTGTTTCTTCCTGCCTGTTGTGGTGCTATGCCTCCCTCTCCCTGTGTGCTGCTGTCCTCGCTTTGTATGTCCCCCAGCCCGGTTGGGTTAGTTACTATATCATCCACCACCTCGTCTTCCACTTCCGCACCCTGGTCCTCCTCATGACTTTCTGGCAATTGTGTCTCATAATCATCATCATCCACTTCTTGCGACAGTATTTGCACTTTCCCGCCGTTGGCATCATATGACCGTGGCAGCTCCAATATTAGTTATACGCGTTCATCTCTTGACTTGCTTGAAACTGGCCGGGCGAGAGGCCAGAATCTACAAATGGAAAAGTGAACAGCTGTTCTGAGTGTCTAAGTGTGGGATCAGTTGTCTCCAGGCACAAGGCATGGTGGGAGTAAGAAGGATCAGGGTGAGGAATATGTGGTCCAGACTCACGGCTAGTGAGACTTGACCGTGTGGAAGACAGGGTGGTGGTGGTGGCAAAGTGACTGGAAGCATTATCTGCTATCTAACCAACAACCTTTTGACACTGCTCTGGGGTCAATAGTGTTATACTGCAGCCCCCTATTAATTGGGACAGGAAGGTCGAGCGGCAAGATGTGTGTGTTTGTTGTGGCACAACTTCAGCTTTGTCCACGTCCTCAGCCTCGGCCTCTGCATGCACCATCACCATCACATCAACTTCCCGTCCTCTGCCACGCACCTTGCCCATTTTTAATGGAGGACAATATTTTCCATGTTCACGAGAAATGGTTGATTTTGGAATGCAGTTATACGTGATACGTCTGACAGAGAACCACAATTTTAAATAGCCGGCCTGCAATTTACTAATGCTATTCTACACAGAGACCCAGTGTGAATAGCTTGACCGACACACTGAAACAAAATGAAAATGGAAGAAATGGCTGATTTTGGAACACTCTTATAGATGATATGTCTGACAGAGAACAACGGTTTTAAATAGCAGGCCTGTAATTTGATTATGCTATTCTACACAGAGAACTAGTGTGAATAGCTTGACTGACATACTGCAACAAAATGAAAATGGAAGGAATGGCTGATTTTGGAACACTCTTATAGATGTTATGTCGGACAGAGAACCACAGTTTTAAATAGCATGCCTGTAATTTGCTAATACTATTATTCACAGACACCTAGTGTGAACAGCTTGACCATCACACTGCAAAAGAATGGAAAAGGAGGCCAATATTTTCCACGTTCAGTTTAAATTTCTGGATTTTTATTGCTGAAATATGGAACAGATTTGACTTTATTCTGCAGTGAGAACAAGCAAATGGAGCAGAAAAATGGTGTACTCTGGATTGCTTTTTAAGCAAATAACCAGGATTGAGATAAAAAAAAATTGCCCATGCCCCTGGTATCTGGGGCTATGTCTACAAATATCTGTAATTATTACAGCAGCAGCAGATAGGAAATTCAATGGACCCTTTTGTGCTGTATCATACAATTCAGTCTGCCACATACACTGACTGCGTGCCTAACTCCAGCTATCATTACTGAATATATGCAGCTTGATTAGTCCTCAGAAGGACTGTTAGTTCAGATGGATATATACTGTATATATGTTGTGGAATACCTATACTAACTGTAATCAAGCAAATCTCTTCCTGACGCAGCAGCACCTCTCCTTACTCTGCCTGATGTCGGGGTACACTGAGATGAGCATAGTGGCGGCAGGTGTTATAGAGACCTGATGATTCTGTATGGCCAGCCAATCACTGTAATGCCCACAACCAACATGGCTACGGCATTACAGTGTGTGGCAGGCAATCCCTGAATGTTCATTGGCTCTCTAAAGAGTGCCAAACATGCAGGGAGGGGACCCAAGTTCGTGCCCTAGCAACCCAGAAATACTCGCCGAGCGCCGAGCTCCAAGCTCGTCGAGCACAGTGATGCTCGGGCGAGTGCCGAGCATGTTCACTCATCACTAATCGCGGCATGGATATCGTATTACACCGATCCAGCCAGGTATTATTGCCCAATACTGCGTGCTGCTGGTGCTGCAGAAAAAAAATACAAATCTATTCTATTCCCTATTGATACCCCTGTTAGATGCATCTTCCAATAGGGACATGTGCTGCTAGGTGATATCATCAGGTTGAGATTAGAATTCATTCTGGTCGCATAAATCTCTTCTACAGTCCATATCTTTCTTTTTTATTTGACTTATATACAGGTCATGACCCTGCAAAGAATGTTTCTTAATATTTCTTCCAGAAAAATCCATTTTAGCCTTGTTTTTGTATGTTGTATTGTCTGTCCGTAAAATGGCATAATACTCTGAGAACATTGTTCACAGATATGCTATTAGTCAGAGACCAAGTGTGAATAGTTTTTAACAACACACAACTGGCAGACTTTAAATGAAATGTCATATCTGGCACACTCCCAAAAAATTCTGGAATATTAGAGCAGTAATATCTAATACCGTCTGACGACCACGGTTATAGGCAGTGGCCTTGTAGTATGGTATCGGCAATGGTCAGTTGAACAATACACAACTGGCAGACTTTAGCTGGAATGTAATATTTGTCACGCTCCAAAAAATGTCACGTTTGTTACTGCAGTAATATGGGATCACATCTGATGACCACGGTTTTAGGCAGTGGCGTTAGAGATACGGTATTTTTCAACAACTAAGTGTGAATAGGTTGAACAACACACAACTGGCAGACTTTTACTGGAGAGTAATATTTGTCATGCTCCAAAAAATGTGACGATTATTAGCGCAGTAATGTGGGATCACGTCTGATGACCATGGTTTTAGCCAGTGGCGTTTGAGATATGGTATTGGTCAGCGACTAAGTGTGACTAGGTTGAACAACACATAACCCTGCAGACTTTAACTGGAGTGTAATATTTGGAATGCTCAAAAAATGTCATGATTATTACAACAGTAATATAGGATCACGTCTGACGACCACGGTTTTAGTCAGTGGCCTATTAGTATGATATTGGACAGCGACCATGTGTGAATAGGTTTGAACAACAAATAACTGGCAAACTAACTGGAGTGTAATATTTGGCACGCATCAAAAAATGTGACGATTATTACCCCAGTAGCATGGGATCACGTCTGATGACCACAGTTTTAGGCAGTGGTGTTAGAGACATAGTATTGGTCTGCAACCTAGTGTGAATAGGTTGAACCACACACAACTGGTAGACTTTAACTTGAGTGTAATATTTGGCACACTCCAAAAAATGTGACGATTATTACAGCAGTAATATGGGATCAAGTCTGATGACCACGGTTTTAGGCAGTGGCATTAGAGATATGGTATTGGTCAGTGAATAAGTGTGACTAGGTTAAACAACACACAACTGGCAGACATTAACGAGAGTGTAATATTTGGCACGCTTCAAAATATGTGACGATTATTACCGCAGTAATACAGTGGGGAGAAAAAGTATTTAGTCAGTCACCAATAGTGCAAGTTCTCCCACTTAAAATGATGAGAGAGGCCTGTGATTGACATCATAGGTAGACCTCAACTATTAGAGACAAAATGAGAAAACAAATCCTGAAAATCACATTGTCTGATTTGGAAAGAATTTTTTTTCAAATTTTGGTGGAAAATAAGTATTTGGTCAATTACAAGCAAGCAAGATTTCTGGCTCTCACAGACCTGTATCTTCTTCTTTAAGAGGCTCCTCTGACCTCCACTTATTACCTGTAGTACTGGCACCTGTTTGAACTTGTTAGCAGTATAAAAGACACCTGTCCGCAACCTCAAACAGTGACACTCCAAACTCCACTATGGTGAAGACCAAAGAGCCGTCGAAGGATACCAGAAACAAAATTGTAGCCCTGCACCAGGCTGGGAAAACTGAATCTGCAATAGGCAAGCAGCTTGGTGTGAAGAAATCAACTGTGGGAGTAATAATTAGAAAATGGAAGACATACAAGTCCACTGATAATCTCTCTCGATCTGGGGCTCCACACAAGATCTCAACCTGTGGGGTCAAAATGATCTCAAGAACGGTCAACAAAAATCACAAAACCACATGGGGGACCTAGTGAATGACCTGCAGGGAGCTGGGACCAATGTAACACAGGTTACCATCAGTAACACACTACGCCGCCAGGGACTCAGATCCTGCCGCGCCAGACGTGTCTCCCTGCTTAAGCCATTACGTTTCCGGGCCCATCTGAAGTTTGCTAGTGAGCATTTGGATGATCCAGAAGAGTATGGGGAGAATGTCATATGGTCAGATGAAACCAAAGTAGAACTGTTTGATAGAAACACAACTGGTCGTGTTTGGAGGAGAAAGAATGCTTAGTTGCATCAAAAGAACACCATATCTACTGAGAAGCATAGTGGTGGCAACATTATGCTTTGGGGCTGTTTCTCTGCAAAGGAACCAGGACGACTTATCCATGTACATGAAAGAATGAATGGGGCCATGTATCGTGAGATTTTGAGTGCAAACCTCCTTCCATCAGCAAGGGCATTGAAGATGAAATGTGGCTGGGTCTTTCAGCATGACAATGACCCTAAGCACACCGCCAGGGCAATGAAGGAGTGGCTTTGTAAGAAGAATTTCAAGGTCCTGGAGTGGCCTCGCCAGTCTCCAGATCTAAACCCTATAGAAAACTTTTGTAGGGAGTTGAAAGTCCGTGTTGCCCAGCGACAGCCCCAAAACATCACTGCTCTAGAGGAGATCTGCATGGAGGAATGGGCCAACATACCAGCCACAGTGTGTGCCAAACTTTTAAAGACTTACAGAAAACATTTGACCTCTGTCATTGCCAACAAAGGATATATAACAAAGTATTGAGATGAACTTTTGTAATTGCCCAAATACTTATTTTCCACCAAAATTTGAAAATAAATTCTATCCATATCAGAAAATGTGATTTTCAGGATTTGCTTTTTAATTTTGTCTCTCCTAGTTGAGGTCTACCTATGATGTCAATTACAGGCCTCTCTCATCTTTTTAAGTGGGGGAACTTGCAAAATTGGTGTCTGACTAAATACTTTCTTTCCCCACTGTATGGGATCACATCTGATGACCACGGTTTTAGACAGTGGCATTAGAGATATGGTATTGGTCAACGACTAAGTGTGACTAGGTTGAACAACACACAGCTGGCAGACTTTAACTGGAATTTAATATTTGGCACTCTCCAAAAAATGTGACGATTATTAACGCAGTAACATGGGATCACGTTTGATGACCACGGTTTTAGGCAATGGCATTAGAGATATGGTATTGGTCAGTGAATAAGTGTGACTAGGTTGAACAACATACAACTGGCAGACTTTAACAGGAGTGCAATATTTGGCACGCTTCAAAAAATGTGACGATTATTACCTCAGTAATAAGGGATCACGTCTGATGACAATGATTTTAGGCAGTGGCATTAGAGATTTGGTATTGGTTATCGACTAAGTGTGACTAGGTTGAACAACACACAGCTGGCAGACTTTAACTGAAGTGCAATATTTGGCATGCTTCAAAAAAATGTGACAATTATTATCGCAGTAATATGGGATCATGTTTGATGACCACGGTTTTAGGCAGTGGCCTTAGAGATATGGTATTGGTCAGCGACCAAGTGTGAATAGGTTGAACAACACACAACTGGCAGACTTTAACTGGAGTGTAATATTTGGCACGCTCCAAAAAATGTGACGATTATTACCCCAGTAATATCGAATCACGTCTGATGATGGAGAAGTTTTTCTGTTTCCACAATACAGCAATGTGAATAATATCAAACAAATATGGCTGTATTCTGCCAACAAGCAAATGGAGCAGTAAAAATGGTGTACTGTATTGCTTTTTAATCAAATAATCAGGATTATGAGCAAAAAAATAGCCCTGATATCTAGAGCTATGGATATCTGTAACAGCAGCAGACAAATCATGCAATGAACCCTATTCTGCTGTATACACTCTCCACAAACTCTGTCTGCCTAACTCCTGCTATCACCAGTAATAATATCTGCAGCTGGATTAGTCCTTATAAGGACTGTTAGTTCAGATGTATCTATATCTTGCTGTGGAATACCTATACCTAACTAATAAACCGCCAATTATCTCCCTAGCTCAGCAGCACCTCTACCTACTTTGCCTGTCTGAAGGATAGACAGTGACGAGCATAGGGTTACCAGGTCTGATATAGATCCGATGACGCTATGCGGCCAGCCAATCACTGTAATGCCACAACCAACATGGCTGTGGCATTTCAGTGAGTGGCAGGCAATTCCTCATATTTATTCGCTGTTAAAACAGCGCCAAACATGCGGGGTGGGGACTCGAGCTCTCGTCCGAGCATCCCAGAAGTGATTACCGAGCGCCTAGCATCTTGAACAGTGAGATGCTCGGGCAAGTACCGAGCAGTAGCGTGCACGCTCGCTAATCACTAGTTATGAGCAATTACATTTACTTTGTTGCAGTCGATGCATGGTACACATTGCACCATTGTTTGAAGAAAGCCTACAAAAGCAAACAAAAAGTACTTTATATTCTGTAGTAAATTAGGAGGTCATGTATGAAAGATACAGTGTGTGTCATCAAGGAGGTTAGCTTCAGTGATTTAAGTCCTGCAGGTGAAGGCTCCAATAATAATAGTATAAATCCTACACAAAAATCGGAGTAATCAGCTGAAATAGTAAAAATAAATCTTTATTTGATTCAATAGCCACGTATATAACAAATAGAATAATTAAAAACAGACAAAAAGTGAATGTTCAAGCAGAGATATGCACTCACATACTGGCCACCATTGGTGTATTGTAATAGCTAAGTAGCTGCCTCATTAATCCCATATAGACTCTAATGATATTGTATAAAAAATATAAGAACCTGCAAAAATACCTTATGCTTATGCCCTATACTTTAGTGGCTGATTGTTTGTTATCATATAGAATGGTATAACTTTTCAGCTTCACTCCTCGGAGGAAACTGATGCGAAACACGCGTCAGGGGCGGCTCCTGGTGCACTCCCATTCTAGTATGCCTTCCCATTATTCATTAATTGACTTTATTGATGTTTCCCTTTGGCCTATTTTATTATCTAATTTTTACCGCTAATCCCCTTTTGCTTCCTGCGCCATGTCATCCTTCTTCTGCAGTCAATTATAGTTTTGAGCATATTATTGCCTTCTGACACAAAGTCACCACTGTTAGCAAGTTGCAGTAAAGTATATTAATCCTTAAGGGTTAAATCATTAGGTTCCTATATTGCACATATGCAGTGTTACCATATGTTATACCCTTCTATTTGATAAAGGACTGTCATCCACTATAGTATAGGGCATAGGCATAAGGTTTTTTTGCAGGTTGATATATTTTTTATACATTATCATCTATAACCATTTTAGAGTCTATATGGTATTAATGATGCAGCTACTTAGCTATTACAACATACCAATGGTGGCCAGTATGTGAGTGCATATCTCTGCTTGTACATTCACTTTTTATCTGTTTCTAATTATTCTATTTGTTATGTACGTATTGAATCAAATAAAGATTTCTTTTTACTATTTCGGCTGATGACGCCGATTTTTGTGTAGGATTTATATGTAGATTTGGAGTGCCCTTTACTTACCCTATTGATTCGTTGTCCAACAATAATAGGTAGGCCAGGGTTAAATCCTAGTACTACAGGTCCTGATAAAATGCACATGGATAGCTATAACTACAGCCAAGCCATGTGCTCAATTGTGAGTCAGCAGGTGAAGCTGAGCGGATTGTGTTGAAGCTGTAGAGAGACAAGCCAGAATCATTTTGAAAAGAGACTGCACAGGCTGTGTGCACCAAACTGCAAGTACCACTGGTTGCTATAGACGATAGCTGTTTTGTGTTACCAAACTGAGACTAGCTCAACCGTGTCTACGTATCCAGTGTTTTTGTTGTTTAGTTATCGCCTTGACAAGGCTAAGGATTTTATTTTCATGATTTTGTTTTCAGTACTGTGCAACATCATTCTGTTTTGAGATAAGAATCATGTGGCCTTGTGTTCTAAACCGCTACCCAAGTACATGAATCCCTACCTTTCCCATTGGAAAATATTCAGAATCTCAGAGCTGTAATGTATCAAAACGTTTTTTTTGCACAATGTCAGCATAAATGTAGAAAAATCACAAGTAGCTCACAAGTAGCTCACTCAATTTGTTGCATGTTTTCATTTTATGATCGGGATGCATAATCATATACTGTACATCACATTATAAGGTTTGCTTTAACCTCTATATCACTCAGCCTGTTTTCACCTTCCTGACCAGGCCAATTTTTTCAACTTTGACCAGTGTCACTTTATGAGGCTATAAGTCTGGAAAGCTTTAAAATATCCCAGTGATTCGGAGACTATTTTTTCATGTCACATTATACTTAATGTTACTTGTAAATTTTGGTTGATACGATTTGCATTTATTTATGAAAATATAAAAAATTGAACAAAAAATGTGAAATGGTTAAAAAGGACTTAATATAAAGTAAACTTCCTGCAGTCTTGTATCCAATAATCTAAAGGCATTAAATGACTGTTGATTGATAAACATTTTCTGATCGGTGGTCAATTTACAGTTTTCTTGCACAGACATACCATAATATGTCTGCGCAAAACCATTCTGTGCACACAAATCTATAATAAATCTTTATGTGCACGAGCTGCTAATTTTTTTAGCCATACAGGGCAATCCACCAGTGAGAACGATGATCTTTTACGCTGCAAAGAAAAAAAATTTCACCTGTTGGACTAGCATTTCTCTCATTCTCCTAGTGATCGGCAGCTTGTTAGGCTGAAAGATCATCATGTGCTAGCATTCTTTAAGAAGCACTTCCATTCTATTTTTTGTTCATTGAGTGAGTGTATATGTGCATGTATTGTTGAGTGTGTATTAATATATTCACCTACCGCTACTCTCTTCGGTGTCCAGGGCCATTCTTCACCTCTCCTCAGATAGGTCACTGTAATAGCGAACAGCCGAATCACTCTATACTCTATGCATAAGAAGGAAGTCTCAGTTACAATGTAAGCCTATGAAGCCCCATTTTGACACTCCATAGGCTTACTTTATGACTTCAAGGTCACGCATAGGGCAGTGTGAACTATAGATGACAAAGAACGATGATGCCTCTCAGAAGAGGAGAAGAATAGCGCTGGACACTGGAGAGATCAGCGTTAAGTGAGTATATTAACCACTCACACTACATTACATGCATACATACACACATTTAATTAATAAAAAAACTTAATGAGAGCGCTTCTTTAAGAACATTCACTCATGGTAATCTGTTAGTGTAAATGCATTTTAAGACATCAAATAAATCAGCATGGATTTGTAGTTTACTCTGGAGTTTCCCAGTAACAGAAGCAAGAAAAAGGAGCAAAAGTGAAAAAAAAATAAAGTGCTGGATTTTATATAATTTTTTTTGCATGTTTTATTCCATAAGGTTCTCTAGTTTTGCATTTGAGTTTCATGCACAATTCTATGGTTGTTCGATAATCCAGAATATCTGGATAGCCTTCTGAAAGAAACTTACTTAGATATTATATATTAATGGATTAATAAATATGAAAAACAAGGAAAGTAAAGCAGCAACACACTGAGACAAAGACATGTTTCAAATCTCTGGAGCCTTTAAAGCAATTAGACGTTATCATTCATCTTCACCATCCCAAAATCTCATTACTAGACTTTACAGAAGTGTTTGTGCTGTAAATATTGTAGGTTCATCTAATGCGATCAAATGGCTACGCTTAAAATGACAGTGGACCATACTTGTCCTTGACTTTTACAAACTCCAAAGTTTTGTTTTTCTTCTTTTATTCTTTATGCAACTGGGGAATCTAATCGGATCAAAACACAAGACTCCTGCTTCAGACCTTGGATGGATATTTCTATTTGAATAGACATTTATTTTGGCAATCTAGCTGGTACAAAAGTAAATATATGAATTAGAGCTATAAAACCTTGTTACATTCGACTATTTCTAATAAATAAAAATCAATACAATCACATCTTGACAAAAATAGAGTTTTGCTTTTTACTGTTTTGGGAGCATTGCTTTTTAATATGTATTTAATCTTAAATATTTGTTTCATATAAGCTGGCTTGAAAAATAATGTCACAATAAACTACTTTCTATGCAGTTCATGACTAACCAATATGCAAACAATATCTTTCAATTAATCATATAAATAATATATTCATATAGAAATTAAATTAATTATTACTAATTGCATCATTTACACAAAGCACAAAGTTTAATAGCTCTTCTCTTGTATGCCTACATACACCTGAGTACCGAACAATTTGCATTTGGAATATTACAAATAGATGTTGCTTGGTTATAAATATTACAAATAATTAAACTCTCTTCATTTACAGTATAAAGTCATATCTGCGATGTATCTGAGGTTCAAGTTGAGTAAAAACTAGTGACTATTGCAATAAGTACTATAAGATGCATATTGTAAGCCAAAATCAGGAGTGGAACAATCAGAGGGAAAGTATAATACAAATATGTCACCATTTCTGCATTTTTCACCCACTCCTGATTTTGGCTTACAAATACTGGTGTAAAATACTGACCAAATACTGAACATGTAAACATGGCTATAGGCTAAGGCTAAGTTCACATGCCCAGTATCATCCATTAGGACGAATCCATCAGCAATCCGTTGACAAAAAGTTGTGCAGACACAATTTTTTTGTCCGCCTGAAAAAAACTAATTTCAACTGGATCCGATTTTTTAACATTGAAGTCTATGGAAAACGGATCCATTAAATAGCCATCTATTTTTCTCTCATTTGAAAAGGATCTGTTTTTTGTTTAATGTATCAGTTTCAAATGAATGATTACTTGAAAGTTCACATATCCAGCAGTACATACAGATCCTTTTCCAAATGGAGAAAAAAAATGGATGGCTATTTAATGAATCTGTTTTCCATAGACTTCAATATAAAAAAAATGGATCCAGTTGAAATCATTTTTTTCAGATGCACAATTTTTTTGTTAATGGATTGCTGCTGGATCCATTCTAACTGATGATTATTAACATGTGAACGCAGCCTTAGCACAACTCTATTATTTATCTCTAATGCGTTTTGAAGCACAGCATTGCATATTTTATCCTGTTCATCAGCTGACTAACATGTTAAAGAGGTTGTCTACTACTTTTAAATTCATAACCTATCCATCTGATAGGTCATCAATGTCTGATAGGCTGGGGTCCAATACCCGGCACCACCGCAGATCAGCTGTTATCGGAGTTGGCGGAGGCGGATTCCGGCAGAAAGTACTCACTTGCCGAGCTGCTCCATCTACTTGATTTGAATAAGAGGCGGATTAGCAGTACCAAGACCCGGGCACTTCAAGTAGACAGAGCAGCTCAGCAAGTGAGTAAGTTCCTGCCTGTGGCTGCCATTGCCGACATCGGTAACAGCTGATCGGCGGGTGTGCTGGGTGTTGGCCCCCTGGGAATCAGACATTGATAACCTATTCTAAGGATAGATCATCAATGTAAAAGTTGTGGACAACCTCTTTAATGATTATGATCTAGTCTTTAAAACATTATGCATGACACAATCCACCAAAAAGTCTGTTGGTAGCTTACTGGTTGCTTCCTGAGGGTTTCCAGATATCAAGACATTTTTTGACATAAATATCGATTAAAACATATTAGGAAGATAGTAGTTCAGATAAATTTCCAAAATACTATTATTATTTTATTTCAGTGAGACCTTCTTGTGGAGGAGATTGCCGCAGAAATTCGGACAGATCTATAATATATGTTGTATCTTCTGGGTCTGACAATGAGTTTTTGATAAGATATTAAAAAGGATCTCATCTTCATATTATTGGAAAATGTGGAGATGAGATTAGAAGGAAGGATAAAACCTCATGGTGATTAGGTTCCATAACTATCTCTAGGGGTTCAATCTCTTGATTCACTATTCCCGAGTTTAGTGGAGATCCATCAACAGTTTCCATGATAATAGATGAAAGTCTATTTTCAATTTTTACTCCATGTTCCTTTGCAAAAGAGATATCCTTAAAATTTCTGTTTGCTCTTGAATGAACCATGGCAGATATGGAAATCCATTGAGAATAAACTTGAAAATTGAAAGAAATGAAGCAATGAGAGTCCTTATTTTCTTTTGTAATGTTGGGTGCAATAGAAGAAAGTGAATGGATGAACGCATTCACTGGAGGCGCTGGTTCAGACAAGACTGATTCTTCCTTGGAAAAGTTGGAATCCCCTCCAACTGCCACTGCTTTATATAGTCGCGAAGGACAATTGATGAGAAAGTGGTCAGCCTTGCCACAATAAAAACACTGATTTTCCCTAAGTCTCTGTTCTTTTCTCTCAGCACTTTCATGTTTTAACAGGCTGTCAACCTGTATGGATTCAACTCATGATGTGAGAACTCTTATTCTCAATGTCTCTGGGACTAGTGGTTGAAGCAGGTGGATAACGATTACTGTTGTGGCACAAGTTTGAATTCCACTTTTCCAATCTTCTCTCTGATAATCAGTTGTCTATACAAATGCAATGGTGAATGAAGTCATCAAAATTTGTTGGAACATAGGCCTGGGCTAGTTCATCTTTGTGTGAGCTGCTGAGTCTGTTCTTAAAAAAAGATAATTTTGCAGCATTATTTGGTATCAATCACCCACCTTCTGAATTCTTTGGCGTACTCTGCAACAGAGTGCTTACCCTGACGTATGGTCATCTATGTAGCTGGAGCTGTTGCACAATGATTATGGTCATCAAACACCTGGCTCATGGCTGCTAGGAAAGCCTACAGATCATGAAGTTGATCATCATCAGTCTCAATAAGAGGGCTGGCCCAAGCTAAAGATTTATGTGTCAGTAGCATAGTGATACACAATACTTTTGATCTGTCACTATGGATGTGAGCAGGGTGTGCACCCAAGTACAATTTGTACTGGTTGATGAATCCACAAAATTTGTCACAGTCTCCACCAAACCAGAAAGGTGGGAGTGGAAGTATGGGTGGAGGGGCGAGAGCAATATGTTGATTTTGAAATTAAAGGATCTGTTCAGACTGCAGTGAAATCTTATTGCTTAGATCTTGCACAATATTCTGTAAATCCTGTGTAGCTTGTCCAAAAATGTGAATGTTATGAGTTGTCTGAGTTTCAAATGCCGTGTATTTTGTTTTCAAGTTTTTGCATGTCTGTATACATGTTAATAAGCAAATAGTTTATCTTATTTAAACGAACCTCATAATTTTCCTTGTCGGCTTCCATGATGAAGATTTGAGTATCCTTTTACGATACTGGCATAGCACTGTTGGAAGCCAATGGCCGAAGGAGCACAGGCAGGAACAGTAACCAATAGTAGAAGTTCTTGGAGTTAGCAAAGGAGTTGCAGGAAACAATCCATAGATAGGTGAGAACAGTCTGGGTAAGACAATGCAGGACCTGGAGACTGGAACTAGGCTAAATAGCTAGACACAATACTCAAGTAATGAGTGAAAAATCCATGTAGCTTTAAGTAGGCCCAAACAAATCTGCCATCTTAGTAAAGGGCTATTGCAGAACACAACAGCAGCCTCCAGTGGTAAGGAGTTGGATTGCAGAACAATTATTAAGGTGAACAATAGCAGCTACTAGTGTTCAAAATGTAGAAGGACAACAGGAATCCTGACATTTCCTCCATCCTTCTAAAGATTTTCTATTGTATTCATGTGTGGAGACATTGAAATACTTTTTAGGCCGGAGTCACACCAGCGTATGGCATCCGTTGCAACAGTATCGGATGCGATATGCTAATGACCCTTGGTTCCTGCTCCGCTGTGAGTGTTAGCCGAATGTCATGTTACTATGCTGCGATTCTCTTGCATGAGAAGATCGCAACACAGCTGCGGAGAAGACGGAGAAAGTAATTTCTCCATCTCCTCTATAGCATGACTCAGCGTATATCGAACTGCACTGGAGGACATCCAGGTGCAGTCCGATGTTTCACTCGCACCAATAGACTTGTATGGGTGCGGGTGAATCGAGTCTCACTGCAAATTTCAGCATGCTGCAATTGTTCTCCCATGCCGAATCGGCATAAGAAAATAATAGCTGATATGAGCTGGCCCATAGAATAACAATGGGCCGAGTGCTATGCGATGTTTTATGCTTACCTGGGAGCACCTGCCTGTTACCTGTCAGCCTACCTGGAGGCTCCTGCCCGTCACTTGCCGTGACTACTTTACAGCCTACCTAGAGGCTCCCGCCTGTCACTTGCTGTGACCACCTGTCTGCCTACTGGAGGCTCCTGCCCGTCACTTGCCGTGACCACCTGACAGCCTACCTAGAGGCTCCCACCTATCACTTGCCGTGACTACCTGTCAGCGTACCTGGAGACTCCTTCCCGTCACTTGCTGTGACCACCTGACAGCCTACCTAGAGGCTCCCGCCTTTTGCCTGCTGTCTCTGCCAATTCATCTACCCGGATCTCTTTTCAGCTTGCCTGCTGTGCCCATCTGCAGTATCGGTCAGTCTCAGCCATCTGACCCGTGGTAGTCACCTGCTCTCTTACAATGTCATCCCCAGAGTAGCACCTGGTCCCTCTGCTCGGTCCCTCCCTGGTCACGGAGTCGTTACCCGCTGTACGACCTAGGTCGGTCCGAGTGGATACTTAGTTACGCCCCTCTGGGTCCCTCCTTGCATTGCAGCACAGAGGTTCCACCACCCGGATCCATAATAAAAATCACTTGTCAGAATCATTTCTCAGACAGGGTATTTAGCCTCCAACTGACATCATTCTGATGTTAGCTTTTGATATCTGATCATGTCCTAAAATGGACACTGTACACACCCAGTGGACCATCAAACATGGATTTGTGAACCCGGCTTTGATTAATTCCTCAAAGCATATTTATTTTTTTAATATAAATAGCATTTTTCATTTTCCAACGTAAATCTAAATTAACAAAACAATATATTTACAAAATTAAAAGCATTGCAGATATTATGACCATTAAATGTTTTTGTACAGAAATAATATTGTAACATGTTATTTCCTACTAGTCATTTTAGGATAAAATATATTAAAGAGATACATTTTACCAGAAAAACAGCAAAGGGGAAAACTGCAAAGCAAAATATGTACTGATACATTCAGCTTTACACTTCAATGGGTAAAATCACATTGTAAGAGTGGAAAATACACATGAAAGAAAGTCATTAACTTATCAAGACCTGTCCTTCTATTCTGTAGTTATTATGGCTGCTACATCTGGCATTAGTTCTAAAGCAATGAGAACAAAATCTGGCAATTGTACTTGCTTAATTGCTATATGCTGTAGATTAAGAACTAAGTTCTGTAAAATGACCAAAATAGCTGGAAAGAATGCAAACTTATTTTTTGATCAGCAAATGTAAAGGTAAGAAGATAAAGAAAGAACATCATTGTTTTAATGAGATCACTTCAGAGGGCAAAGTGCTCTACTCTTAATAATTCTTACATTTCAAATTAGTTAAAAGATAAAAAAAATACTGACATATTCTGCACATCCATCATTAATAAAGAACAATTTCATAAAAAAATATAATTTTACACTGCAGTGTACAGTACAGAATACTGTCGATTATTAAAGTAATTTTATTTATAATGCAGTAATTTATATACTGTAAAGCTGTCTACCCGGAGAAATGCTCCTAAGGGCAGGTGCAGACAAGCGCAATTTTGGTCGGAGTGCGATCCAGCAAAACATCAGATTGCACCAATGTTATTCTAAAGGGCCGTGCACATGTCACATTTTTTCCTTAGACAGAGTCTCTCCAAGGAAAAATAATTGCTTCATGCCTGAGTTAGATCTTATATTCCTATCTCAAATGAGTTTGTGGAAAACATCGGAATGCACTCGGATGGCATCTAAGTGCAGTACAGTTTTGGTGGCCTCACATAATGGAGAATATGGAGAGTTTTCTTTCTCCATCTTCTCATTATCCAAGAGAATAGAACCACACTATGCTCACTTTCTTATCAACTCAGATCATAGCTTGATCAGAGTGTCATTTCTATAATCAGTCTTATTCCCTTGGATGAGAGAATAAACAACTGTCTGCACCTTCCCTAAAAGTTGGGATGATGGTTGCTGTTCTTTCATTATACACATTCATACAGTTAAGAGGGGATTGTTCCTCTGTGAAGCAGAGAAACAAAAAGATGGCCACACAAGTTCAAAATTGTAAAGAAGTAAGAAAATTCCTTTATTAACACATGTAGTAAACACAAATTACAAAGATAAATGCGGACGACAGAGTAGACACAGAGTGCTGGATCCACATGAATAAAACAATGTTAAAAACTGTGACACAGCGCCCGAAAGGTCAGCCTATATAGCAAGTGGAAATATAAGGGGGGGACAGCGACAGGGTCACATGTATTAATAAATATATACCACCCATCATGAATACCTTTTACAAATAGTACCCCCAAAACAATAATATCCCATCACAATCAAAATACCCAGAAACAAAAGGGTTAAAACCCTTATACAGATGGAAGTAATGCAACCAATTGGTCATAAATAAGCTAAAATAGCTATGTACCTGGGTAAGGCCACCAGACAGGCTCTGCTACCGTCACCCCGATGCACGTTTCGGTAGGAAAACCTTTTTCAAACCTTTTTCAAACCTTTCAAAAAGGTTTTCCTACCGAAACGTGCGTCGGGGTGACGGTAGCAGAGCCTGTCTGGTGGCCTTACCCAGGTACATAGCTATTTTAGCTTATTTATGACCAATTGGTTGCATTACTTCCATCTGTATAAGGGTTTTAACCCTTTTGTTTCTGGGTATTTTGATTGTGATGGGATATTATTGCTTTGGGGGTACTATTTGTAAAAGGTATTCATGATGGGTGGTATATATTTATTAATACATGTGACCCTGTCGCTGTCCCCCCCTTATATTTCCACTTGCTATATAGGCTGACCTTTCGGGCGCTGTGTCACAGTTTTTAACATTGTTTTATTCATGTGGATCCAGCACTCTGTGTCTACTCTGTCGTCCGCATTTATCTTTGTAATTTGTGTTTACTACATGTGTTAATAAAGGAATTTTCTTACTTCTTTACAATTTTGAACTTGTGTGGCCATCTTTTTGTTTCTCTGCTTCACAGAGGAACAATCCCCTCTTATCTTTATTGATACAAGATGATGGCCCGTTCTCTTTATTAGTCCTATATGCAATAACATGGGTCCATTGGGATTAGATTTATCTTTACTGTGTTGTTTGCATCTGAGTTTCTGTCTCTCACTACATTCATACAGTGTGCAATCTGACAGACAGCATAAACCTCTTGTGCCTTCCAAAATAAGCAGACCATTCTCTGTAGTCTAATTTGTTTATTTGTCAACAGAGGAATGTATAGAATCGAAGTGCATGTGGTAAAACTACGAGAATGCAAATTACAGGTATAAGTATTGAGCTTAGACTATCACATAAGTATGTCATTTACAATTAACAATGAAAGCACACAGCAAGATGGAGCTTGTACATGTGAACCCATGACCTAGTAACAATCACCATCTGATTTAACAACAGCTCTGTATAACAGAATACCACAGAAAATGAGATTGTTCCCTTACCAGATTTACTTTATCCAGGATAATGGTTGTAAGGTAAAATAATGCACAGAACAAGACACACTCATGTCTTGAGAACTTTACTATGAAAAGGACCTTTACCCAGCAAGCATTGGTCACTCTCACAATGCAACTGACTGCTTTACAGAAAAACAAAATGTAATACAATTAAACTTCAATAGATGGTGCTATTATCACATTAGGCATCACTAACAAAGTATTACACCTTATTAAAGTGACAACAGTAATTTAGCTTTATCTTTTGCCCTCATGGGCAGAACAGTTGCAATGATTGTGCATAAAGGGGTGCAGCATATTACAGGTGCTGATTTGGCATAAGAGATTAATAAGTCAGATAAATATATGTGACAACATGTGATTGACTTTCCATCATTTTCCTTTACAGTAAATAATGAAACTGTATACTACAGTAACATATAATGGTAAAGATGCTTGAGATTTTTTTTGTTATTAGTGTTTACAGTATATATAAAAATATAGTCATGAGACTTTATGATATTTCCATATATATACTGTATTTTGCAAACTATAAGGCACATTTTTCCTCCAAAATTTGGGAGAAAAATGGGGGTGCATTTTATAGCTTACGGGGGCGGTGACGGCGATGGTGGAGCGGGGTTACAGGAGGCAGGGTCGCTGCTGCAGCAAGCCGGAAGCAGGGTTGGGGAGATGCTGATGGTCCTGGGCTAGGAAGAGGGGAGTGCAGGTGGTGTTCTTCAAGAAAATGTCAGCAGTGCAGGCAGGAGTGGAGTTCCCCCTGTGCACATTGTTTTTCTAGTGGTGGGCTTAAGGAAAATGGCCCCCGGAGGTGGCGAATGTGCAAATTGACATCCAGTCATGTTAATTTAACATAAGCAGTGCAGGTTCTGTTATCCAAATCACTTTTATAGTTGTATATTGGTCTTCAGACTCACATAAACAGTCCAGTCTGAACTGTAAGAATGGGACAGGTAAAAGCAAGAAATCATGTAAAGAAGGCTAAAGAACATGTATTTCCATACGGCCTCAGTGAGTTACTGCACTTAAATTCCCTCCGATATCAATTTTCACTTATGTTACAAAAAGCTGGCAAAGGGGAATCTCATTTTACTCTGGCACTTGCATGTAGGACCTTGCAGAAAAGACACAGACACTTAGGGTTGGATGGCGAACTCAATTAGATTATCAAACATGGACCAACAACGCACATATCATGAGAAGTTCAAGGGATAAAAGCTAAATATCCATAATCAAGTTTTTAGATAATAATAATAATAATAATAATAATAATAATTATTAATAATGATATTAATAATAATAGGTACAGTTTTATGACATCCAATAAACTGTAGGCATTAACTATCTGTAAGTCAATACAGAAAGTCATGATGTTGTTCCTACAACCTCAGCCAACACTAAATAGCGCTAAACATACTGTATATGATAAAAAGCTTGAGTTTTTGATAAACTGTAGTAGAATTCTAATCTGTGGCATTTTTCTTTCTCTCCTTTCATAATTACAATACAAGAAATATGTAGAAAATTGGTTTATGAGAAACATTCTGCAATTATATGTTGCATGTTAAATGCAAATCCTTCCATTTTTTCATTTTCTGTTAAGATTTGTCTACTGATTCACAGTAAATTGATTTATTTTTTTGTGAATTGAGGCATGATCTTAAAGAACATTGGAAAGTAAAGATTTAACGTGGCTCATCTCACCACATAATGAAGCCCATTTGTCAAAATAAATAGCCAGAAAATGGTGTAGCATATGCCTAAAATAGGTCAAGTCACCACATTTTGCTTTGTCTAAGATATGTTGAACTTACAGTGTTGCTTTCACCAACACGTTTCCTGCTATTCTCCAGGTTATACTGTAGTTCTCGCTGCAATGCCTACTGGTTTGTTGAAAAATTGTTGCATTTTGATTATAAAATTCAGTGACGTGTGACACTGGAAACGGATTTTAAGCTGCACCCAAAGAGAAGGGAATTGCCACTGCTCCCTATGTTCACCTGCTGCTGTAAATCCGATACTTGCTCCCTTAAGCTGGTACTTTGGACATCCAAGTGGCCTTTTTTTCACTCTACATTTGTAAATTGTACATGACCAAGACGAAGCTCCTGTCTACAATAGAGGAAGTGTCTCATCAGTTCCAACTAGCTCTGTTTCACATTTTTCTATAAGGACTTGCCTTACTTGTAATAGACATCTAATTATGTCTATATTTTTTAGGATTTATGGTTGATATGGGGCTAAATAATAAATTTGTAATTTTTCATAGAATAGTGGTCTCAAGATACAATATATTAATGTTATAAAAGACCAACCAGTACAAATTCATATGATAACTTGTGAGAACACTGTTTTTATATGGCCTATCAAATGATTATTATTATTTATTTATATAGTACCATTGATTCCATGCTGCTGTACATAAGAAGGGGTTACATACAAAATAAAGATATCACTTACAGTAAGCAAACTAACAATGATAGACTGGTACAGAGGGAAGAGAACCCTGCCCTTGAGGGCTTACATCCTACAGGATGAAGGGGAAGGAGATAGTAGGTGGGGGGCTGCAGCAGCTCCGGTGTTGGTGAGACGCAGGCCCGATGTTGGTAAGGCAGCAGCTCCAGTGGTGGTGAGGAGGTAGCGGGGTCATGGAAGGCTGTAGGCTTTCTTGAAGAGATGGGTTTTCATGTTCCGTCTGAAGGATCTGAGTGTGGTGGATAGTCTGACGTGTTAGGGCACAGAATTCCAGAGGATGGGGGATACTCAGGAGAAGTCTTGGAGGCGACTGGGTGAGGAACAAATAAGTGTGGAGGAGATAAGGAGGTCTTGGGAGGACCGGAGATTATGTGAGTGAAAATATCAGGATATTAGTTCAGAGATGTATGGAGGAGAAAGGTTATGGATGGCTTTGTAGGTCAGTGTTAGTAGTTTGAATTGGATACACTGGAGAAATGGGAGCCAGTGAAGAGGGGAGAAGCGGACGAGTAATGAGGAGAGAGATGGACTAGGCGGACAGCAGAGTTAAGGACAGACTGGAGAGGTGGAGAGTATTAGCAGGTAGGCCACAGAGGAGGATGTTGCAGTGGTCCAATCAAATGTTTAGTATAGGGATTGTATAGCATTAGAAAAGCTTTCTTCCAGTATAGTTCTACACCAATCCACAGGTTTTATATTAGATTGCTGCTCAGTCCCTTTAACTTTCATGGCTCAAAAATGTAATACCAAGCAAAGCCTATTGATAGGTGTGGTGCTATGTCTGAATAGATAAAATAACTTAAAAATAGTGTAACATACAATTAAATACTGTATATCTTTGGGAGTTAAAGTTTAGGAACCTGCCTCTTTTCCAAAATATTAAATAGCATTCATCTGATATTGTGAAATAGGTCTTCACTTTATTTAGCACTCATACAAATAAACTCAGCACAAAAATACTGAAACTCTTTTTTTCACATTAATTGAATATTTCTTTTGGCTTATAGCAGTGTGTACTTGATTGTGACATAAAGATCAGATGAGAAATCAACCACCAGATGTTCTCACCAGAGATGACAGATAACCTGCAAAATTAGGCACATTTCTATTTGTCTAAATACTGCTAATAATGCTGACTGTGTGGGTTGTTTTAATGTAGTGCAGAATGACTGTCTCCCTGTCTTTCTTTATATTTTATGCTTGGACAAGTGCAGAGTATTACTGCATGCTGGGGGGAATGTTCAAAGTCTCATTATATTAAAACGGAAAAGGCAGAAAGCAGAAAGCATTTAGTCAAATGTAGCCACATTTATATTTCTGAATTTCTTGTTTAGTGTAATTTAACTTACAGTAATTAAAGGAAACCTGTTACTGAATTCATGCTGCCCAAACTGGGTAGGATAACACTTGCTGTGCAATTGTAGCCAGGGACATCTTTCTCCAAAGAGCTTTGGCATTTCAGAAAAAAACACATTTTATTAAGCCATGCAACATTTCAACTTTAATAAGCTTTTCTCTGGCTTGTGAAAAGTTCATGGGAGCAGAAATGTCAAATGGGTTAAAAAAGTTTAATTTCACTATATGGGAATTCTCACTTTCCATATCTGTTGAATGCTGTTGTCTGCTGGATCAAGTCCATAGAGGCATGCACCCACTATTTAAATTTTCCAGTTCTGTGCTGCTGCTTTTCCTTCAGATTCTTCAGAGAAAATATAGCTTGAATATCCTGACAGGGACCATGGGAAGAGACTTGACTAGTTAGGAAAAAACCCCAGCTGGTTTCTCCTCATCATGCTATATTTGATTGCTATGTATATCATATGTGTGCATTTGGAGAGACCTGTCACTCAACTGGAGTGGGGCAGGGAGAAGCTGTAAGGTTTCTCCATATGTTTTCCCCCAGCTGGCACTTCAAACCACATTTTCTCTGAAATGCAACAGTGTTTTACAGAAAAACATACCTGATTGCATATACTGTATTCAGAAAACAGTGCAGGTTGCGAGAAGGAAGGGTGTGGCTGAATGTAGAGGAGATTAGAGCTGGCCACTGAGAAGGAGGGTGAAACTGGATATAGAGGAAAATGGTGCTAGAGGACATTTGAATTGGCCACTGAAAAGGAGGGGGAGACTGGATATAGAGGAAAATGGTGCTAACTGCAAAAAAGGTGGAAGAGGCAGACTACAGAGTTCATGGGAGCTGACTGCAGAGAAGGAGGATGGGGGAGGCTAGATGTAGAGGAGAAAAGAGCAGGTTGCTGAGAAAAAGGGAAGGCTGGTTGTAGAGGAGAACTGAGCAGGCTGCTGAGAAGGAAGTGTGAAGCTGAATGTAGAGGAGATTATAGCCCGTCACTGAGAAGGAAAAGGGAGGCTGGATGTATAGAATGGTGTTAACTGCTAAAAGGGTGGAAGAGGCAGACTACAGATTTGATTAGAGCTGGTTGCTGGGAAGCAGGGAGGGGAGGATAGATGAAGAGGAGAACAGAACTGGCTCCTGAGAAGGAGGAGGTTGTATGCAGAGGAGAACAGAGCAACTTGCTGAGAAGGAGCAGGAGCCTGAATGCAGAAGAGATGGGAGATAGCTGCTGAGAATGGGGAGGGATGCCATATGCATGGGCAAACAGAGCAGACATATGAGAAGAGGGGGAAGCTGAATGCAAGGGAGATCAGTGTAGGTCACTGAGGAGGGGAAAGACTGGATGTAAAGTAAAATAAAGCAGGTTGCTGAGAATGAGGGAGAGGCTTTATGCAGAAGAGTTGGGAGCTGGCTGCTGAGAAGTAGAGGAAGCACTGGATGCAGAGAAGAACAGAGCAGGCAGCAGAGAAGGAGGGGAAGGTTTGATGCACATGAAAACAGAGTTGGCTGTTTAGGAAAGGCTGGATGCAGAGAAGAACAAAGCTGGCTGCTGAGAAGGAGGGGGAGGTTGAATGTAAAGGAGAATGGAGAACTCTACTGATAAAATGTGTTGAGAACTGCAGAGGAAGCACTGAGATGATGTATTGGACTATGGCTATGGAGGAAGTTGAGAAGGAGCAGGCATGTCAAAGTGGTTCACACTCTGTTTTTCTCATGTTGAGACTGTACAGAGGTCCTAAGAACACAGATTATAAGTGCAGCGAGTGGGCCAAAATTATCAACCAATTAGATGCAGTGGGTGGGCAGTGAAAGTGGGAGTTATCCAATGCATCACCATAAATCTTGTGTGGATTGTCCAAGGGAGATCTGGCAGGAAGCCTCAAATATAAACAATACAAATGGCATGTATGAATACAGCTGCGCTGAAGTAGAGCTCAAAATGTAAGATAAAAGTAACATGAGACAACAATAAGGACAGCAATATATTATTCTTGTGCCCAGAAAAACCTTTAAATAAGCATTTCCATGAAATGTTTTATGCCCTAAACCTATGTAAATGTATATGTAATGTGTGTGCCAATTGCCTTCTTACCCAGTTTTCAATACTGCTCCAGTCTTTTTCTCACTCATGTGACTGCAAATCAGAATTTATGTGAGAGCTGGAAGATGTCTTTACTATGTACGCTAGCTTTACATTGTAAAAGCGATTTCTGGCTCACATATAAACTCCAGTATGATGGATGGATGGAAAACACACATCATAGTCTATAGGGCTGTTTTCTCGCTCGATCGAGTGTTCCCCCCGCAAAAAATCGAGATTTGTCCATTTTTGATTCAATGGGACTGAATTAAACCGCTCTCGGATAACATCCTTACTGCATCCCAGTTCTGTTTGTTTTAACTGACTGTTTGCTTGGAGAAACTTGAGAATACTGCATCAGTTTTTTTTTCTGGCATACAAGAAAATTTGATAAAACGCTGATGGTAAACATTGACAAAAGGATCAAACACTGATGAAAATTTGATCCAGTACACAGTTAAAAATCAGTCAATTTTTTTTCGAGAATAAGGTTTCAATGTGAATGCAAGCACAAAACTCCTACCTCATCCTCTATCGGCTCAAGAAAGAGTAAATAAATGTTTAAAGAGTAACCACTAACCTCACTATTATTTTTTTTATATATAAATCAATAATTGACATGAAAATAAGATACTTTATAATATATCTTATCAAAGAAATCTGCTTCTTTCACTTTTCAAATTCACAATTTCTTGGTAAAATCTGTATTCAGCAAAAACAGACTTTCCCATTACTGAGATAGGAGATGGCAGTTGTTTTTTATAAGATTGAATATTATCAAGCTCCTTCGTCCTCATCCTCTCTCCCCTCTATATAGCATCTTACCAGTAGCAACTGATATTTATTATCTCAGTAATGTAAAAATTTGTCTTCACCAAATACAGATTTTTTCCATGAATTGAGAATTTTGAAAATGAATGATCAGTCCAAAAGGTGAAAGAAGCAGATTTTCTGGATAAAATGTTAGTTGTTAAACTTCATGTGCACTATTGATTTGTAAAATTAAAGTTAAAATTATGGTTACTCTTTTACTCCCATAGTATAAAGCTATTGTTGATTAAGTACTAAATAATACAATTATATGTTATACCATAAGTACTGAATAAAACTATTTTTAGATATTGAGCACTTTCTAGATCTTAGGGCTTATTTAGATGTCAGTTTTTCACCTACACTATGAGTAATATCTGTGTTTTTTATGGATAGAACTCATGCCTAATATAGCCTATGAAGCTGTCCACATGTCAGTGTATTTTTGGGGACCAAGTGGTCTGCAAAATATCATGGAGACATGTCCAAATTTGATCTGACCAAACTTGCCAATGCAAGTTCATGGGTGAAGAAAAATTATGTTAGTAGTTGGATGCGATCTACATGTGCTTCTCACAAAAATAGATTATCATCAAAAAGTTTAATTATTTCAGTTCTTCAATACAAAGAGTGAAACTCATATATTATATAGAGTTATTACAAACAGAGTAATCTATTTCAAGGGTTTATTTCTGTTAATGTTGATGATTATAGCTTACAGCCAATGAAAACACAAAAGTCATTATCTCAATAAATTTGAATAATTAACAAAAAACACCTGCAAATGCTTCCTAAGCATTTAAAAAGGTCCCTTGGTCTGTTTCAGTAGGCTCCACAATTATGAGGAAGACTTCTGACTTGACAGATGTCCAGAAGGCAGTCATTGACACACTCCTCAATGAGGGTAAGCCACAAAAAGTCATTGCTAAAGAAGCTGGCTGTTCACAGAGTGCTATATCCGAGGATATTAATGGAAAGTTTAGTGGAAGGAAAAAGTGTGGTAGAAAAAGGTAAACAAGCAACCGGGATAACTGCAGCCTTGAAAGGCTTGTTAAGAAAAGACCATTCACAAATTTGGGGGAGATTCACAAGGAGTGAACTGCTGCTGGAGTGAATGCTTCAAGAGTCACCACACACAGAAGTATCCAGGACATGGGCTACAAGTGTCGCATTCCTTGTGTCAAGCCACTCATAACCAATAGAAAATGCCAGAAGTGTCTAACCTGAGCCAAGGAGAAAAAGACCTGGACTGTTGCTCAGTGGTCCAAAGTGTTGTTTTCAGGTGAAAGTAAATTTTGCATTTCATTTGGAAATCAAGGTTCCAGAGTCTGGAGGAAGAGTGGAGAGGCACACAATCCAAGCTGCTTGAGGTCTAGTGTGAAGTTTCCACAATCAGTGATGGTTTAGGGAGCTATGTCATCTGCTGGTGTAGGTCCACTGTGTTTTATCAAGACCAAAGTCAGTGAAGCCGCCTACCAGGATATTTTAGAGCAATTCATGCTTGCCTCTGCTGACAAACTTTTTGGAGATGAAAATTTCATTCTCCAGCAGGAATTGGCACCTGTCCACACTACCAAAAGTACCAATACCTGGTTTAAAAACAACAGCATCACTGTGCTTGATTGGCCAGCTGAATTCGCTGGACTACGTCGGATTCGGTAGGCTAGGTTGGACCTGCGTTCGATTTTTTTTATTCCTCAATAAAGTGATGAACCATGGAAAGTGTTGGGGAGTGCTTATTTCAAAAAAAGTATTTATTTGTGTGTTATTCTTTTTTTTCCCAGGTCATTGATTGCCAATGAACCATGGCATCGGAAAAGGCAAGGCAAAGTGCCAGAATTGGAGCATCTCATGTGCAGGATGTTATTTTAGGCCGGGAAGGGCCCAATTACCAGGGACTTTCCCAGCCTGATAATATCAGTTCTCAGCTGTCTGCTTTACCTTTGCTGGTTACCAAAAATGGGGGGACTCTTTCATTTATTATATATGTGATTAATATGTATTTATTTATCTATTGTATATCTATCAATCTATATCTCACCACATCTTTAACACATAAAAGTCTCTAATTTCTATTCTGCATTCTTTTCGAATACGTGTCACACAGATGGCACATGGATGTCACATGGATAGCATACAGACAATATACATGTACACACGGACAGCCAACAGAAAACCACATGGATAGTAAAAATGGACCCTCTCACTCGTATCTTTTTTTTATGCTGATGTGTGAAGGGGGCTCAACACAGCAAGAAATCATAGCGCTGCCTTAACCGCTTCCCGACAGCCCACTGTATATAAACGTCCGCGCTGCCTGGGCTCTATGCAGCTCCGACGTTTATAAACGGTCGGTGGTCCTGCAGCACTCAGGACCCCCAGGGTCCTGCAAGCGCTGCGGTTGCGGTTCAGATCAGTAGCAGTGACAGGGGACATCATCGGGACCTGATTGGATCAGGTCGCAATGATGTTAACCCTTTGCTATCTTCTAGATGCCGCGATCTATATCGATCGCGGCATTTAGAAGATAGTGAGAGGAGAGGGGGTCGTCCACTTACCTCTCCGACGGCCCCCTGATGTCTGAGAGGACCTGCCATTGTCATGGCAGTCGGAGGTCACATGACCGCCTCCGGGTCTGCCATGTACAGTGTCCTGCTAGGCTCAGCCTGCAGCTGAAGTCTAGCAGGAGACACTGACTGTGAAACTGTCAGCAAAGCTCAAATGTAATGCAATACAAGTCTATTGCATTGCATGAGAACAGTGATTAGAAAAATATAAATTAATGTCCCATGCAGGGACTAAGTAAAAATGTAAAAAAAAGTCTAAAAAATGTTTTCAAACTGTTTAAAAAAAAATCACTAAATAAATAAAAATAAATAAATAAAATATTAAACCAATAAATCCTTATATTTATGCAAAAACAAAAAAAGTGCACATATTTGGTATTGCCGCGTCCGAAACAACCCGATCTATAAAACTTTCACACTAATTAACTCCTTCTGTGCACACCGTAATAAAAATAAACAAAAAACTGAGCAAAAAATATGCTTTTTCATCATATCGCCAAACAAAAAGTGGAAAAAAATGTGATCAAAAAGCAAAATGGAAAAAAGAATGGTACCGCTGAAGATGTCATCTTGTTCCGCAAAAAAAAGCCATACAGCTCCATCAGCTGAAAAATAAAAAAGTTATAGCTCTCAGAATAAAGCGATGCAAAAAAAAATATTTTTCTATAAATTAGTTTTATTGTGTAAAAGCGCAAAAACATAAAATAGTATACGGTAAGTGTAGTATCGCTGTAAACGTACTGACCCAAAGAATAATGCTGCCTTATCACTTTTACCACACGCAGAACGGCATAAAAATAAACTTCAAAAAGCAATTCCTGAATTGTTGGTTTTTGTTAATTTTACCTCCCAAAATACGGAATAGAAAGCGATCAAAAAATGTCACATACCCAAAAATGGTACCAATAAAAATGTCAACTCGTCCCGCAAAAAACAAGCCATCACATGAATCTGTCAGCTGAAATATGGAAAAATTATAGCTCTCAAAATATGGCGATGCAAAAACTAGATTTTGCAAAAAATGCGTCTTTTAGTGTGTGACACCTGTCAGTCATAAAAACCCAATATAAATCTGGTATCTCTGTAATCGCACCGACCTGAAGAATAAAGTAATCTCATGACTTATACCGCACGAGGAACGGCGTAAAAAATAAATAAAACCAATTCTTTACCTGCTACTGATTTGTTTATTATGTCTCCCAAAGATCGCAGTAAGACACTGCTCACATTTATGCTCTGCTCTGCGCTGAGCACTTACTCCAGAGTTTCCATGTAAATCTCTGAAATACGTGATTCAGACGGAACCCATGACGGAAGATTCCCTGTAATGAGGCAGATATAGGCCACTGTGGATGCCGTCTGGCCTGTGATCCCACGGTGTCATTTTTTTTAGGTGTGCATAAAGGTGCGGTTGGCCACAATTTTGTGCACCTCTGAAAAGAAGGATACCACTAAACAGAGGCCAGACGGAGTCCAGAGTAACTCTGCTGCCTCATTACAGTGAATGGATCCCGCATGGGTTTCATCTGAATTACATCATTTGGAAATTTAGATGGAAACCCCGATGTAAGTGCTCAGCATAGAGCGCCGGATAAACAATATGTAAAATGTTCCCAATAAAAGCTTCAACTCAGTCCTCAAAAAAAGCTAGTCCCCACTCAGGTCCGTTATCTGTTAAAAATATAAGGAACTTCCAAGATACTGGTAGCAGAAAGGCTCTGGAAGAGTGAAATAGCCCTTGCTCCCCAAAAGAAATTCAGAAAATGTTGTGCTCCCAAATGCAAATGCCTATTCTACAATAATTTGTTCTCCAATTGTCAAAGAGCACTCCGTCTCTCCCAGATCTCGCCGTATGGCTAAGCTGTACGATACAGCCACATATGGGGTATTGCCACTTTTAGAAGAAATTGTGTGACACATTTCGGCACCATTTTTACCCATTGCCCTGTGTGAAAACGTAAAATCTGAGGGTAAAACATTTTTTTGCGGTAATATTATAATTATGTTTTCTTCACTGCCCAATGGTATAAATTTAAAAATTAATAAATACTCACTACTTCCCTAGATGAATTCCTTGAGAAGTTTAGTTTACAAAATGGGGTCACTTGAGGGGGTTTCTGCTGTTTCGGCATGTCAGCGACTCTTCAGATGTGACATGGTGTCTGCAACCTATCCCAGCCAACATAGCGCTCCAGTCTCTTTCGAACCCTGCCGTACACCAAAGCAGTGGTTTTCCCCACATATGGGGTGTCGGCGTGCTCAGGAGAAATTGCACAACAAATTTTGTGGTGCAATTTCTCCTATTATCCTTATGATAATGCAAAATTAGGGGATGAAATACATTTTTTGTGAGAAAAATGTGAAAAATTTATTTTTACGGCTCAATATTATAAACTTCTGTGAAGCACCTGGGGGTGCAAGGTGCTCAACACAAATCTAGATAAGTTCCCTAAGGGGTCTAGTTTCCAAAATGGTGTCAGTTGTGGTGGGTTTCCATTGTTTAGGCACATTAGGTGCTCCCAAATGCGACATGGCATCCGCTAATTATTCAAACAAATTTTACATTCAAAAAGTCAAATGGCTCTCCTTCCCTTCCGAACCCTGCAGTGTACCCAAATAGTGGTTTTCCCCCACATGTGGGGTATCAGCATACTCAGGAGAAATTGCACTGCAAATTTCATTGTGCAATTTCTCCTATTACCCTTATGATAATGCAAAATTAAGGGATGAAAAACGTTTTTGTGGGAAAAATGTGAAAATTTTATTTTTACAGCTCAATATTATAAACTTCTGTGAAGCACCTGGGGAGTACAAGGTGCTCACCACACATCTAGATAAGTTCCCTAAGGGGTCTAGTTTCCAAAATGGTGTCACTTGTGGGGGCGTTCCACTGTTTAGGCACATCAGGAGCTCTCCAAACGCAACATGGCGTCCGCTAATTATTCAAACAAATTTTACATTCAAAAAGTCTAATGGCGCTTCTTCCCTTCCGAACCTTGCAGTGCGCCCAAACAGTGGTTTACCCTCACATATGGGGTACAGCGCGCTCATGAGAAATTGCACTACAAATTGTGTAGTCCATTTTTTCCTGTTACCCTTGTGAAAATAAAAAAATTGGGTCTAAAGTAACATTTTTGTGAAAAAAAGGTTAAATGTTCATTGTTTTCTTCCACATTCCAAAAATTCCCCTGAAACACCTGAAGGGTTAATAAACTTCTTGAATGTGGTTTTGAGCACTTTGAGGGGTGCAGTTTTTAGAATGGTGTCACTTTTGGGTACTTTCTGTCATAAAGGCCCCTCAAAGTCACTTCAAATAAGATGTGGTCCCTAAAAAAATGTTTTTGTAAATTTTGTTGGAAAAATGAGAATTCCTGGTCATTTTTAACCCTTATAGCTTCCTAAGAAAAAAAAATTTTGGTTCCAAGATTGTGCTGATGTAAAGTAGACATGTGGGAAATGTTATCTATTAACTATTTTGTGTGACATATCTCTCTGATTTAAGGGCATGAAAATTCAAAGTTTGAAAATTGAAAAATGTTCAAAATTTTCACCAAATTTCTGATTTTTTCACAATTAAACACAAGTGATATCGAAGAAATTTTACCACTATCATGAAGTACAATATGTCACAAAAAAACAATCTCAGAATCCGGGGAATCCGTTGAAGCGTTCCAGAGTAATTACTTCATAAAGTGACAGTGGACAGAATTGAAAAAATTGGCCTGATCACGGAGGCAAAAACAGGCTCTGGCGCGAAGTGGTTAAACAGGAGACACCAGCTAATAAATAGGTAGCCAACAAGCTGTATGTACATAGGTGTTTGTGTCTACAGTTCTCCTTCATACCAGTTATTAGAAGAGGTTTATAGTATCCTTTGAGCAAATACTTGGTGAAAAGAGGTTTTGATTGACAAAGGGTTGTGAATTCTACAAACAAAGCAGTAAGTGACTAATGTCATCTCAGTGCACTGCTGACCGTTTACTTTGTTTCACGTAGAATTTTTTTTTCCAGAATTTAAATAAATAGACAATTTTTTTCTCATAAACTGTACTATTTCTGTCCATGGATTGTGCCTAGTATTGTGGTTTATCTCTTTTCTATGTTTAGTATTGTCATCCATTCTCATCCTATTTGAAAATGAACAGGGATGAGTTGTGATTAGTGATGGGTGAACCCGTTGATGTTCGGGTCCGGAGGGTTTGGCCGAACATTTAAAAAAAGTTTGGTTTGGGTACCATTGGTACCCGAACTGGAAACCGATCCCAGAACCCATTCAAATTAATTGGCGGCCAGAAAATCCTCTGTTTCTCATTGTGTCATCTTCTGTGTGACAGTGTGAGAAACACCGGCTTTGATTGGCGGTAAGTTCATTACTGCCAGTAAGAGATTTGTGGTTCCCACGCTGTCATGCAGATGACATCGTTTGAGCCAGCAGCAGCTGTGATCAGTAAAAAGGCTACTGCTCACTGCATTCGACTGCGTGCAGGCGCCAGACAGCATAATAACGCTATTAACCTGCAGACTAACCGCTAATCTCCTGAATGCATTTTATTCCAGTATGTGTCACATGACTGCACACATGTACACACAGATGGTAAAAATTGAGAGGGTCACACTTTCACGCATACATGTGAAGGAGGTCTAAGATGTATTGTGAGGTTTTGAAGCAGCTAAGGTGTTTATAATGAGTTTCTGCAGCAGCTGAAGTGTATTTTGAGGTTCTGCAGCAGCTGAAGTGTCTATAATGAGGTTTTGCAGCAGGTGAAGTATGAATTATGAGGTTCTAAGGCAGCTAGGGAGTGAAATATGAGGTTTTTCAGCTGCTGACATGTGTTATGAGGTTCTTTAGCAGCTTAGGTGTGTATTACGAGGTTTTACAGCAGCTGAGGTACCTATACTGAGGTTCTGCAGTAGCTGACGTCTGAAATATAAGGTTCTGCAGCAGCTGAGGTGTATTAAGAAGTTCTGCAGCAGCTGCTGTGTATATTACTAGTTTCTTCAGCAACTGAAGTGTGAATTATGAGGTTATACAGCAGCTAAAGTATATTATGAGGTTATTACATGGCAAATATGTAGATATACACACACATACTTACACTCTTGCACACAAACATTACTATAGACTTTTCACTCTACAGTACTCATATGTCAGGAGTTATGTGAGGACGTGTGAAGCTCTATCATCACTGTAGATGTGATGTGGAGACAAGTGATGATCTATCACCACTGTGGATGTGATATGGAGACATGTGACGCTCTAGCACCACTGTGGATGTGATTTGGAGACATGTGACACTCTAGCACCACTGTGGATGTGATGTGGAGACATGTGATGCTCTAGCACCACTGTGGATGTGATATGGAGACATGTGACGCTCTAGCACCACTGTGGATGTGATGTGGAGACATGTGACACTCTAGCACCACTGTGGATGTGATGTGGAGACATATGACGCTCTAGCACCACTGTGGATGTGATGTGGAGACATGTGACGCTTTTTCACCACTGTGCATGTGCTGTGGGGTGCAGTGATTGTGCTGATTTCCACGGATGAGGACACAGGACACTGCTCTATTATCTCCAATATTGTAGTGGTGACAGAGGTCAGTTCTGGGCCATCTTACTGACAGCCAATGAGTGTACAGTGGGTGGGCAGAGGGTGGTGCTGAACAGTGAGGCCGGCGATGCCAGCTCCAGCTGTGAGGTTAGATAATAAAGCACAAGGAGCTGTCAAGTTTGCTAGAGCCACAGGTAAATAAAATGGGTGCAGGGATTGAAGTGAATTCAGGAGGAACGAAAGGCTGAAACATAAACCAAAATGTATAGGGGTGTTGTATATTACAATACAACACAGATTAGCTTAAAAATGTTGTGGGGATTTTGTTGTCGGACAACTTCTTTAAGGTTACCGTAGATCATAAGCTGTGGTTCCCATGGGCAGTTCAGTGTGAGGGAGCAGATGAACTGCACGGACCTCAATAAGATCACTAGTGTTGAGCCACCCCCGTAGTGTTCGAGTTCGGTTCGGTTCGTCGAACACCCGTGTGTTCGCCGAACTGTTCGTCGAACTGTTCGTCGAACACCTTCGAACACCGTTAAAACCAATGGCAGGCAAACAAAAACACATAGAAACACATAGAAAACACCTTCAAAGGTGTCCAAAAGCTGACAAACTGCTCAGAAGACACAACTAACACATGGAAAAGTGACAAGTACATATAGTCATGCGAAAAGAAAAGAGGTGGAGGAGTAAAAGGAGGGGGAGACACAGATATAGGCATGTCATGCCCTTCTAAAATCCAAAAAGTGAGAAGCCGAGACGGCCAGTCCGCTCCTGCCCGTGCCACCTCCGTGTCGCCGGGTTTGTGCCAGAGCCGCGGTGAACCCTAACGGCCAGCCCCCCTCTCCCAATACTGGTGCCTGTCCGCTGGTGGGTCGAGAGAGCCCCCCTGTGGTGGAGGCAGCTCTAAGCTTTTTAATTTAAATTGTCCCTCTAATTTGAATGAATACACTTTAAATCCATTTACAAGGATCTATTGGAGGGCAAGTCTCATGCCAGCAGCCGCGTAATTCCAGCTTCAGTAGCGTCCACTAAAGCTGCTGCAGTTAAAAAGCTTTTATAAGGATCGAGCTCGGCTGTCCACCGCAAGGCATCCTAGTGCCAGTCCCAGCCCCTATGCCTTGGGGTGCCTCCTGATGCTCTTCACTGAGTATCCCGTGGTCCCGAAGCATTTCCTTTGAAAAAATTAAGTGTCCAAACTACAGGTGGTGTAGCTTGCTTAACAGCCGGGATAATCCGCTGACTAGCAGACACTGCTACTAGGCACAAAGTATTTCCTGGGCTAGATGCAGTTAAAAATTTGTAAGTAGATACTCTCATTGGATGCTGAGAAAGCATTCCATAGAGTCTCCTGGCACGCCATATATGATTCTCTTAAAAAGCTTGGGGTAGGGGTCTAGGGGACCCTTTTATAGCCAAAATCACGGCCCTGTATCACAATACGTCACCTAGGCTGAAGATAAATGGAACTGTAGCACCGAGGGCTCGGTTGCTACAGACGTATTGCACCTCACCCAGAGGTGTGATATCTCACTCTCAGATAAGGATGGAGTGTGGATCAGGACCCGACACCTGCATGCATTACACCACATTGCCGTGGGGCAGGGCG
The DNA here is from genome assembly GCF_046119375.1 of Phyllobates terribilis. Lineage (NCBI taxonomy): Eukaryota > Metazoa > Chordata > Amphibia > Anura > Dendrobatidae > Phyllobates > Phyllobates terribilis. The sequence goes on along the minus strand of NW_027362762.1, from coordinate 769,890,645 downwards.
ACCAATAAGCCCCTGAGATGGGCACGACAGTCCCTGTCCCTGGCTGGAGTGGGGGGAGGGAACACTGAGGAAGGGGAACCCTGCAGTGCAGGAGCAGGGAGGAAGCAGTTCCTGGGTGCATTGAGAAGGGAGTATAAAAGGTGGGCACCATCTTAGTTCAGGGCAGAGAAGTCTGAGCAGAAGTGGCAGGGAGCAGGGGCTTTGCATGAGCTCTGCTCCGGAGGCGGGCCTAGTAACAGAGGCCCAGGCCTGCAAGAGGGAGAAGGAAGGAAGAGGAGCGGAGAAGGCTCCAGGAACGAGGAATGAAGGGATCCCAGGGGTGCGGACGGGCAAGTCGCCACCGCACGCCCGAATCCACCTGCGTGGAGGGGTCAGGCCAAAGGGGGAGACCGGTCCCCGAACTAGTGGAGGCAGGAAACGACCCTCAGCTAGAAACCGGAGGCTCTGACATTTTATGTGGCGCAGCCCCTTGCTCCACCCGCTAGGAAGGCACCTAATAGGGTCAGGGAAACTGGCGCCAAGTTTACCAAGAGGAGGCCCGAGGCAGCCGGACAGAAGTGTTGGTAAGAAAGGCCAGACAAAGGACACACAAAGGGGGTCCTGTGAAGCGCTCCAAAGTTATCTGGGAGTTGTCTGAGCCCCTCACCTGGTGAGCACAGTACGACGTGGGCAGCCGTTACCTGCAGACGTGGTCTGGATAATAAGAACTGTGAGTAAAGGCCCTGAACTGCATCACTGACTCCGTGTCATTACTGCTGCTGCCCTGCACCATCACCCCCATCCTCCGCATACACTGCCCTGAGGCTATACTCCTCCCGTGGGGAGTTATGCTACGCTCTGCTGCACCCACAACACCAGCCTTAGCGGTCTGCCCTGTAGCGGCTGTTCACTCTGACCGCAATCCACGGGTGGCGTAGTCGGACATTTAAACATCAAAACCACATAAATAGTTCCGCCACTGGTTTGACCGCCCTGAGCCACGGAACCGGATCGCCGCCACGAAGACTACAACCACCAGCATCCACCAAAAAGGGTCCGGCTCCGGGTGTCCCAAGGCCCAGGGGGTGCGTCAGAACATTTTCATCACCTTTCACAATCACCAATGGGACAAGGCAGGGATGTCCTCTGTCCCCTCTCTTATACATCCTAGTGACGGAGCACCTGCTCTCATCAATTCGCCATAACCCCAATATTAGGTGGATTGAGGTGGGAGGCACCGAGTACAAGTGCTCTCTATTTGCTGATGATGTCCTAGTATATATCACTCAATCACATATATCCATCCCTGCTGTTATGGCTGAAATAGATCACTTTGTTACATGGTAAAATTTTAAAATCAATGCAGCGAAGTCTGAGGCCCTCGATGTCTCCCTCCCTAAATCCATATAGGATTCCATCCAGTCCAACTTTCCCTTTGCCTGGCCCTCACAGGGTATCAAATACTTAGGAATTCCTATTCATAGAGACCTCTCCCATCTATGTTATCTTAATTTTGGGCCCTTTATTGAACAATTCCATACAGACCACGGTTGGCAAGTTAGAACTGTAAGATTCACTACGTGAACCACTGGTGTTTTGTGGAAAAGCACATGTACACCGCGTTCCAAATTATTATGCAAAAAGTGTTTAGGAGTGATAAGGGAAGAATTTGTTTGTTTGTCAGTTAAACTCATTGATGGTGATGTGTGTCAGGGCTCTTTATATCACTGTAAGCAATTGCAGACACCTGTGCTAATTAGTTTGGCAGGTGTGTCCAATGAAAGGCAAGACTACTTAAGAAGGCTCTCTCACATTATTAAGCAGCCTACATTTTCTGCCAAAATGGGAAAGAAAAAGGATGTGTCGGCTGCTGAGAAGCAACAAATTGTGGAGTGTTTAGGTCAAGGCATGACTACAATCAACATTGTGCGATGATCAGGATGAAGTGTCTTGGCAATCAAGAAGTATGTAGCTGATTCACAGTACACACGTGTGCGTGCTGATAAGGGCAAATTGAGGACTCTTTCCTACAGGCAATTACGTCAGGTTGAAAGAGCAGCGGCAAAAAAGCCTTGTCATAGCAGCAGACAAGTTTTTGAAGCTGCTTGTGCCTCCAACTTCCCCCGAACAACAAGATGCAGGGTCCTTCAGAGGTTTGCAGCTGTGCATACGCCATCCTGTCGACCTCCTCTATCCACTTCACACAAGCAGAAACGGCTCCAGTGGGCCAAACATTACATGAAGACTGATTTCAAAACTGTTTTGTTCACGGATGAGTGCCGTGCAGCGCTCGATGGTCCAGATGAATGGAGTGGAGGATGGCTGGTTGATGGACACTCCACGCAAACACGGCTACAGCGCCAACAAGGAGGAGGTGGAGTAATGTTTTGGGCTGGAATCATGGGGAGAGAGATTGTCGGCCCCTTTAGGATCCCTGAAGGCGCTAAAGATGAACTCCATAATGTATGTGGATTTTCTCAAACAGCACTTCCTGCCATGGTTCAAGAAGAAGAACCGTGTATTTCACAGCAAGATCATTTTTCTGTATGATAATGCACCATCTCATGCTGCACATAAAACATCTGCATCTCTGGCTGATATGGGCATAAAAGGGGACAAACTTATGGTGTGACCCCCATGCTCCCCTGACCTCTACCCCATTCAGAACCTTTGGAGCATCATTAAAAGGAGTGTCTATGATGGCGGGAGGCAGTTCACATCTAAGCAACAGCTCTGGGAGGGTATTCTGTCCTCATGCAAAACAATTGAAGCAGAAACCATCCAAAACCTGACAAATTCAATGGACGAGAGAGTTCAGAAGCTCCTTTCGAACAAGGGGTCCTATGTGAAAATGTAACATCACCTAGAATAAAGTTTTGAGTTGAAAACTGTTTGATTTCAGTTTCTAACAACCTGCTAATGCTTATAATTTCAAAAATGACCATTTTTTTGGTCTTTATTAAAATGAAAAGGTTGATCGAAAAGTTTGGGGGATCTAAGAGTGTGGCAACCCAGTAGTCATGATTACTTCGAATTCTGACAATATGAGGGTCATGCTGCAGGTAGTGCAGCAAGAAGGCACTTATGTGTCTTGCGAATCTCGGAGCCCCAAAATTATTTTCCGGGCTAGATGCAGCTAAAAATTATTTTTAATTTTAAATCTGGTGAAGCTTATTATAGATGGCCTAATAGGATCAGTGCTGCACACTGCTACAAAGCCCAAATTATTTTCCAGTCAAGATACAGATAAGCATGATTAGTAATTTGAAAGCTTAAAACGGTTGGTAGGGTGATTTTAACCAATCATCAAGCTTTTACTCTCCCCAGGATGACACAGGGGTAGAAAAGTCGTTTCGGATCCATGATTTGTTCATCTTTATGAACGTGAGTCTGTCTATATTATCAGTGGAGAGCCGCGTGCGCTTATCTGTCAGCACACCACCAGCAGCGCTGAACACACGTTCAGACAGAACGCTGGCTGCGGGGCATGACAAGATCTCCAAGGCGTAAGTGGCTAGCTCCGGCCATTTATCCAGATTGGAAGCCCAAAAAGAGCAAGGGTCCAGTGACACAGTCGTGGCTTCAATGTTTACTTGGAGATACTCCTGTACCATCGTCTCTAGGCGTTGACTATGTGTCAGACTTCTTGTCTCCTGTGGCCTTGCAAAGGATGGGCTAAAAAAGTGGTGAAATGATTCCGCAAAATTGATGTTACCAGCAGATACTGTGGTTCTGTTACGGTTTGAGTGCTGAACACTTGACGGTCCCACGGTTGGCAAGTTGGAACTGTGAGATTCACTACGTGCACCACTGGTATTTTGTGGAAAAGCACATGTAAGATTCTGCAACAGTCTCTGCTGATACTCCTGCATGCGTGCATCCCTTTCTATGGCAGGAATAATTTCTGCAAATTTACTTTTGTACCGGGGATCTAACAGTGTGGCAACCCAGTAGTCAGGATTATTTCTAATTCTCACAATTCGAGGGTCATGTTGCAGGTAGTGCAGCAAGAAGGCACTCATGTGTGTTGCGCATCCAGGAGCACCAAATCCAATGTTGTGTTGGTGGCGAGGTAACAATCATGCTTCCTTCCTCTGTCCTCTCCCCCCAACCTCGCACAACAGAAATGTGATCAAGGTCTCCCTCATCTGATGAGTCTTCCATCAGTTCGTCCTCCACTTCTTCCTGGGCTCCTGCACCTTCCTCACTAGTTTGGCTGCTACCATGCGCCCAGGTAAAATCATCTCCCCCACCCTCACATGCCTGCCGCCTTGGTGCTGCCGACCGTCTGGACCTTGCAGATGTTAGCCCTTCCGCATACAACTCCTCCTCCTCTACTTCCTCCACCTCCTCTTGTGCCACCACCTGACTCCGAATTCTGTTTAACATGTGCTCCAGCATGTAAATCACCGGAATAGTCATGCTGATAATGGCATCGTCAGCACTAAACATCTTCGTCGCCATTTCAAAACTGTGCAGAAGGGTGCATAGGTCCCTGATCTGAGACCACTCCTCCAGCGTGATTTTCCCCACCTCTGAATCTCGTTGGCCCAGGCTATACGTCAGAACGTATTGCACCAGGGCTTGTCGGTGCTGCCACAGTCGCTGCAACATGTGCAGAGTTGAATTCCACCGGGTAGGCACATCGCATTTTAGCCGGTGAAGTGGCAGGCCCAACGACTTCTGTAGAGATGTAAGTCGCTGAGCTGCGGGATGCAAACGGCGGAAGTGAGCACACAGCGACCGTGCCCTCTGCAGAAGGCCATCTAGTCTGGGATAGTGGGCTAAAAATTGCTGGACAACCAGGTTCAACACGTGAGCCATACAAGGCACGTGTGTGACATTGCCCCGGCGAAGGGCCGCACCCAGGTTTGCAGCATTGTCGCACACGGCCTTCCCTGGTTTCAGGTCCAGTGGAGACAACCATTCATGAAATTGGTTCTCCAGAGCTGACCACAACTCCTCAGCTGTGTGACTCACATTTCCCAGACATTTCAATGTAAAAACCGCCTGATGACGTTGAGCCCTACTGCCAGCATAGTAAGTAGGTGTGCAGGATCCCTTCTGCGCAGTTAGAAAGCTTGTGGCATGACCAGACAGGCTTTGGGTGCAGGTGGAAGACCGAGAGGAGGTTGAGGAGGCAGAAGCAGTGGAGGAACTTTGACATAAAGAGGATTGACGCACAACTCGTGGGGACGGCAAGACTTGGACAGCAGCCCCTTGTACTGCTGTCACCATAGTTACCCAGTGCCCAGTCAGCGACATGTAACGCCCCTGTCCATGCCTACTCGTCCAAGTGTCTGTGGTGAAATGCACCCTGTCACACACAGAGTTTCTCAAAGAAGCGGTGATGTTGTGTGCGACATGCTGGTGGAGCGCAGGCACACCTTTCTTTGAGAAGTAGTGCCGACTGGGCATCTGGTACTGGGGCACTGCGACGGACATAAGGTCTCGAAAATCCTCTGTGTCCACCAGGCGGAAAGGCAGCATTTCTGTAGCCAAGAGCTTGCAGATGGTGAAATTCAACCTCTTAGCTTTCTCATGGCTAGGAGGAAATTGTCTTTTACTTGTCCACATCTGAGGGACCGAGGGCTGGCTATTGTGCTTAGATGGGGTTGATAAGGGTGTCCCCGGCAAACTGCCGGTCTGTGAGGAAGATGCAGGCGGACATGTTAGGTTGCCTTGATCCAAAGGTGGTGCTATCGATGTCGGACAGCGCTCAAGACCAGCTGGTGTTACCACCTCCAAAGAAAATGATGACCTGCCAATCACGCTGGCTGTTGCGGGTAAAGAGGTGGCAGGTCTGCGCCCCAAAACAGGTGTGACTGCTGTCCCCCCAGTCACAGAGTATGAAGAGGCCGCGGATGCACAAGATATGGCAGACGGTGGTTGGCCCGGCCGGCTAGGCCGCATTGTAGCACACTGAGCTTCCCACTGCAACTTATGCTTCATGTCCATGTGCCGGTTCATGCATGAAGTACTCAAACTATGTATTTTTTGGCCTCTACTTAGCTTTTGCTGACAAATGTTACAGATAACACGAGTTGGGTCATCTTTATCGATCTGAAAAAATGCCCAGGCTATGCAAGGCTTAGCACCCATGCGACCTGAAGAGCCACCACGACTTGTGGTGAGAGGCAGAGTTGTGTTTGAGGATGCAGTTGTTGACGTGCTTCCAGTATTACGTCTCTGTCCAGGAAGGCGCAACCTGACCTCGTCGTCACTAGCATCTTCCTCCACCTCCTCTGCTGACCTCATCTCTTGGCTGACTGTGGGTTGACAGTAAGTGGGATCTCCGACCTCATCATCATCACCCTGTGCGTTATCACACCCATCGTCCTCAGAGCCAACCTGTTCCTGCCCTGACAAAAAACTAAAGTTGTCGCTCCAATCAGGTATTTGAGTCTTATCATCGTCTTCCTCATTGTCTCCACCAACAGGAGTTACAGTTTGGGAATGAGGGTCTACATTATGGTCAGAACCTTCTGCGTCTGGTCCTGGATCCGACTCATAAAGATTCTGGGCATCAGTGCAGATCATTTCCTCGTCTTGATTCACAGAAGCGCTGGAGTCGACCTCTGATTCCCAGGCTATAGTATGAGTAAACAGCTCTGCAGACTCAACCATCTGTTCTACCTCATACTCAGACGGGCAGCTGGAGATTTGGGAGCTGTGAGGAAGCAAGTGCGATTTGGGTGACACCTTTGAGGACTGGAGTATTTGTGATGTTGAAGTTGATGTGGAGGAGAGCCCACTTAAAGGAGCACTTGATATCCGTTGAAGCACCTGCTGTTTTTGTGCCTCATCTGGAATTTGTAGCGATTGGCGTGGCCGTAAGAAAGGGATCTTATCACATTGTCCGCTAAAAGAAGTAGACATTTTAGTTTGGCTGGAAGATGTTCTTTCTTCTGCACCTACCCCACGGACACAACCTTTTTTCCCCTTCCCAACACGCCTATTCCCCTTTCCACCAGCAGCAGGCCTTTTTCCACTCATTTTGGTGGTTAACTAATTCACAACTCTGGAGTTGTTTGCACAAAAAAACAATGGATGGTAACCGAGCAGAGCTGAGTGGCCAAACTGTGGTATTAGGCCAAAACTATTGGCTGGGTTAGATGCAGAAAAAAATTATTTTTAATTTGCAACCTGATGGAGGTCAGTATAGATGGACTAATAGACCAAGTCCCACACACCGCTAGAAGCCCAAATATTTTTTCAGAGCTAGATGCAGAAATTTTTTTTATTCAATTTGCAACCTGATGGAGGTCAGTATAGATGGACTAATAGACCAAGTCCCACACACTGCTAGAAGCCCAAATATTTTTTCAGAGCTAGATGCAGAAAAAAATTATTTTTAATTTGCAACCTGATGGAGGTCAGTATAGATGGACTAATAGACCAAGTCCCACACACTGCTAGAAGCCCAAATATTTTTTCAGAACTAGATGCAGAAAAAAAATATTTTTAATTTGCAACCTGATGGAGGTCAGTATACATGGACTAATAGACCAAGTCCCACACACCGCTAGAAGCCCAAATATTTTTTCAGAGCTAGATGCAGAAAAAAATTATATTCAATTTGCAACCTGCTGGAGGTCAGTATAGAAGGACTAATAGAACAAGTCCCACACACTGCTAGAAGCCCAAATATTTTTTCAGAGCTAGATGTAGAAAATTTTTTTATTCAATTTGCAACCTGATGGAGGTCAGTATAGATGGACTAATAGACCAAGTCCCACACACTGCTAGAAGCCCAAATATTTTTTCAGAGCTAGATGCAGAAAAAAATTATTTTTAATTTGCAACCTGATGGAGGTCAGTATAGATGGACTAATAGACCAAGTCCCACACACTGCTAGAAGCCCAAATATTTTTTCAGAGCTAGATGCAGAAAAAAATTATTTTTAATTTGCAACCTGATGGAGGTCAGTATAGATGGACTAATAGAACAAGTCCCACACGCTGCTAGAAGCCCAAATATTTTTTCAGAGATAAATGAAGAAAAAAAATATTTTTAATTTGCAACCTGATGGAGGTCAGTATAGATGGACTAACAGACCAAGTCCCACACACTGCTAGAAGCCCAAATATTTTTTCAGAGCTAGATGCAGAAAAAAATTATATTCAGTTTGCAACCCGATGGAGGTCAGTATAGATGGACTAATAGAATGATGCTATGCCCAAAAGATTTTACTTCACTAGGTGCAGTAAAAAAATTGGTATTCTATACACAGGTGGTATATCTTGCAACACAGATAGGCTACTCCACTGACTAACACACTCTGCAATAGGCCAAAAAGGATTAGCTTTGCTAGATTCAGCCAAATGCTGTGAAATAAACTTGCACAGCACTGGCACAGACCTGCCTGGCAAAAACTGATAGGAACTGATGTAACCTAGTCCTGAAAAGGACTCCAATTACAATTAGTCTTTACTCCCACAATCTATCTATTTAAGAGCACAGACCTGCTTGATAAAAGTCGTAGGAAATGCTGTAACCTAGTCCTTAAAAGGACTGCAATCACAACTATTCCCTACTCCCAAGCTATCTGTATATTTGTGCGAAAATTGGCTTGAAATTAACAAGGTATAGCGCACACAGCAACAGCGGTGCCGTCTAACATGCAGCTGCAGCAGTGAGAAAATGGTGGCGACGGGGAAAATGGCTTGGTCTTATAGGGCAAGGACATGTGACATACACTGCCAATCACACATGCCCTTGCTTGTGTGAAAAAAAGCACTTCGCTCTGTGTGTGCGCTGCTGATAGGCTGACAGATTGCACCTCCCCACTGCAAATGCGGGAAAGAGAAAAAAAAATGGAGATCTTCATTGTTCCTGCAGAGATCCATCCCCTGCCCCTCCCCCCGCCCCGCTGTACACTCAAACTGCGTATTAACATTAATTTTCATCATTACTGAGAAAAAATCCAGTTATGATTTTGGTGCACGAACAGTTATCGAACATAACCTCGAACAGCCGAATTTTTCTCAAATTGTTCGTGTTCGCCGACCGGCTCGAACACCGCCCAAAACAGCTCGAATTTGAGATTGGCGAACAGTTCGAGTAGAACAACGCTCATCTCTAGAGATCACCACTAGCACTGTGACAAACTTTGCATGGCGCTAGCAGGGATCTCATTGAGGTCACCACAGTTCATCGGCCCACTCACACTGAGCTGCCCATGGGAACCGCAGCCTGTGACCTCAGTGATGTCACCGCAGGTCACTGAAGCTGCACTCTCAGCAGTTCAGTGTCTCCTGGATTCATGGCTGAGTGGTCGCATCCTGCCACCGCTCCATCCATGAAATCCAGATGAAGCAGAAGAGATGGACTCATCGAGAAACAAATGGATTGTCATCGGACAGGTGAGGAATATGATATTTTATTATTTTTAATTTTACAGTACTAAGAGAGAAAAAGAGGGTGGGGAGTGTTTCTTTCAAATAAAGGAGTCTGTGTGTTTATTTCAATGAAATGACTTTACTCTATGTGTGTTTTTATAACATTTGACTGTGGGGTTAGTAATGGAGGGTGTCTTATAGATACGAAGGAAACAGCTGTGAGCTTATATTAACCCCTTTCCAACCCATGACGTCTTAGTACGCACATTTGCGTACCCCCGGTTCAGTGAGGGCTGCTGTGCTGAGCCCTCACTGAACGGAGCACATGTCAGCTGATTCTTACAGCTGACATGTGCCCGCAACAGCCGCGGGTGGAATCGTGATCCACCCGCGGCTGTTAACATGTTAAATGCCGCTGTCAATCTCCCACAGCGGCATTTAACGCGCGCTTCCGGGTTGCGTGTCATAAGCCCCGCCCATCGGCGACCCCGTCACGTGATCGCGGGTCACCGATGGGTGGGCATGACAACCCAGGGTCTGCAGCAGACGCCTGTGGTTGTCATGATCTCGTCGCTATGAGCGCCACCTAGTGGTCGGCGCTCATAGCACAGGACCATTTCTGCTATATGCAGGGGATCTGCTGATCCCCTGTATGTAGCAGAGCCGACCAGACAACTGCTGCTTCTAGCCTCCTATGGAGACTATTGAAGCATGCAGTAACTGAAAAAAAAAGGTTTTTAAAAATTTAAAAAAAATAAAAAAAATATAAAAGTTTAAATCACTCCCCTTTCGCCCCATTGAAAATAAAATATAAAAAAAAAAAACCCACATACACATATTTGGTATCGCCGCGTTCAGAATTGCCCGATCTATCAATATAACAAAATAATTAATCCAATCGGTAAACGGTGTAACGAGAAAAAAATTCTAAACGCCAGAATTACGTTTTTTGGTCACCACAAAATTGCAATAAAATGCAATAACGGGCGATCAAGACATCGGATCTACCCCAAAATGATATCAATAAAAACGTCAGCCCGGCACGCAAAAAATAAGCCCTCACCCAGGCCTGGATCACGAAAAATGGAGATGCTACAGGTCTCAGAATATGGCGCTATTTTTTTTTAGTTTTTTTTACCAAATTTTGGAAAATTTTTCACCACTTAAATATAAAAGAACCTATACATGTTTCATGTCTACGAACTCGTAATGACCTGGAGAATAATAATGGCTGGTCAGTTTTAGCATTCAGTGAATGTGGTAAAAAAAATAAATAAAAAACAACTGTGGTATTGCACTTTTTTTGCAATTTTACCGCACTTGGAATTTTTTTCCCGTTTTCCCATACATGATATGGTAAAACTAGGAATGGCGTTGAAAAGTACAACTTGTTCCGCAAAAAATAAGCCCTAACACGGCCATATTGCCAAAAAATAAAGACGCTATGGCTCTGGGAACAAGGGGAGCAAAAAACGAAAAAGCAAAAACGACAAAACCAAAGGTTGCGAAAGGGTTAATAGCCGGGGAACCTTTATGGCTATTGGCTCCTTCCCAGAATATTAATATCAGCACTCAGTCATCGGCTTTCCTGCAGCTGGTTATGAAAATTATGGGGGACCCCATGCCTTTTTGTTCATTTTTTAATTTAATAACAAGTACAGTAAAATACACACTCAAAGTAACCTTAGCTTACAGCCTCCATGTGTTTCAGCAGCTGGAAAATCCACTAATCTTAACATGTCCCTAAAAGTCTCCCATGAGGTTTCTTAGCCTTGCAGCTGCCAGTAGACTTGGTGGCTGCGAACTCTGGTAGTTACCTGAGTTCACAGCCACCTGGTCTCATGGTAGCTCAAGTGCCAGACTGATGCCAGACAAAGCAAGAGAAACAGCTGCTCTGAACTAAGGTGATCTTACTGTACTTAAATTAAAAAAAATATGAAAAAAATGGCATGAGGGTCCCCGGTAATTTTCATAATCAGGTGAAAGAAAGCCGACGCCTGAGGGCTGATGTTAATATTCTGGGAATGGGCCAATATACATAAAGGTTCCCAGACTATTAATATCAGCTCACAACTGTTTGCATAGCCTTTACTGATTATTATATGGGAGACCCACCAAAAAATTATGTAGGGTTCCCCCTATACTCAATAGCCAGCAAAGGCTAAAGAGACATCTATAAGATGCGCCAATTCTGGCACTTAGCCTCTGCTCTTCCCACTTACCCTGGTGCGGTGGCGAGTAGGGTAATAGTTTTGGGGTTGATGTCAGCTGTTTAATGGCCACTGACATCAAGCTCAGGTTTTAGTAATGGAGAGGCGCCTATAAAAGATGCCTCCCATTACTAACCCCATAGTCATATTGTAATAAAGACACACTCTTTAACCCAGTTATTACTATAAAATTAAAAATAATAAAACTCCATATTTCTCACCTTTCCACCAATAATCCATTAATGGCCATGTCCCATGATCCGGATCGTTTGGAGAGCAGTCACATCAGTGATGCGACCGCTCTCCATGCCAGACGGAAAACCTTGAGCAGAGCGTGAGACCCGCTGCGTGTTACCGGCGGTAAACTTAATGACATCACTGCCAGTCGCTGGCAGGAAGAGCTTCTCACGCTTTGCTCATTGTGAGCCAGCTGGCATGTAGAGTGGTCACATCACTGATGTGACTACTCTCCAAACCATCAGTATCATCACAGGACATGGCTATTAATGGATTATTGTCAGAAAGGTGAGAAAAATGGTGTTTATTTTTAATTTTACATTAATAAACAGGTAAAAGAGGGTGGAGAGTGTTTCTTTCAAATAAAGGAGTCTGTGTTTTTATTTCAATTAAACTACTTTACTCTGGCTGTGTTTTTATTAAATTTGACTTTGGGGTTAGTAATGGTGGCATTTTATAGACGCCTCTCCATTACTAACCTGTGGGCTTGATTTCAGCTGACATTACAAGGCTAATATTAACCCCACAAATATTACCTCACTTGCCACCATAGCAGGGCAAGTGGGAAGAGCCAGATAAAACTCCAGAATTGGTGCATCTAATGGATGCATATTTTCTGGGGCGGCTGTGGGCTTTTATTTTTAGGCTGGGGAGGGCCAATATCCATGGCCCCTTCCAAGTCTGAGAATATCAGCCCCCAAGCTGTCTGCTTTAGCTTGGCTGGTTGTTACAAATAAGGGGGACCCCACAGAATTCTTTTTAATTATTTATTTAAATAATTTTAAAAAAACAGCGCGGGACCCCTCTATTTATGATAACCAGCCAATATAAAGCTGACAGCTGAGGGCATCAGCTTTTCTTGCGCTAGTTAACAAAAATAGAGAGGACTGCACATCATTTTTTTATTATTTATTTATTTATTGCACAGGCACTAGCTGATGGACACTGCTATCAGTGAGACCGGGCATACACTGATGAGAGTAGTACTCTCATCAGCTGACACCTGTGACTGGCGGTAATGTTTTTACCACCGGTCACAACTGCTGGCTCACATGCTGTCATCTGTATTAAAGTGTATGAACTTCAGCTCTCTGACCAGCGGTAATGAACTTACTGCTGATGAGAGCCGATGTTTCTTGCACTGTCACACAGATGACAGCATGGGAAACACGAGATGTTCATTCTGCCAAACCCAAACAGTAACACAAACTTCAGAGAGAAGACCTTGCTCAGGGTCCGTGCACAGACACCAGGTGTTCTGTACGGACCAAGAGCTTTACCGTTTGGGTTCGCCCCTCCCTAGCTGTGATACCAAGTTCAACACAGCAACGACAATATTTATGGAAAGAAAGACCAACTTGTTTGTACCAAAAAAAGCTAGTTAGGTTCGGATATATTTGGACAGTGACACAGCATTTTAGCTGTTTACCAAAACCTATTCAATAATTAATTATATTATCAATATGGGCTTAAAGTTCAGATTCTCAGCTTTAATTTGAGGGTATTCACATATTAATTGGAGAAACAGTTGAGGAGTTACAGATCTTTAATTCATAGCTGTCGCTTTTTTAAGGGACCAAAAGTAATTGAACAATTACCTCAAAAACTCCTTAATGGGTTGCCTGAGCTATTCTCTCATTGATCCATCATCAATTAAGCTATTTTCAAGTGTGGCATTTTTATTTGGAAGCTGTTGCTGTGAACCCATAACATGCGGTCAAAGGAGCTTTCAATGGAGGAGAAACAGAATATGATTGGGCTGAAAATAAAAGAAGAAAGTCATCAGAAAGATAGCAGAAATGTTAGGAGTGGCCAAATCAACAGTGGCTCATTCTGAAAAAAAAGAAAAGGTAGCTCTAGTGAGCTTGGGAGCTCAAAATGGCCTGGATGTCCACAAAAGACAATACTGGTAGATGATCCTTCCCATTGTGAAGGAAAACCCTTCAAAACATCCATGGAATGACCCCTTTACAACATATGGAGACGGCTTGGAACAGCTCACCTGGAAAACATGGTGGAGGCAGTGTAATGACATGGGGATGTATGGCTTCAAATAGCACTGGGTCACAAGTGTTTATTGATGGTCTGTCTGAAGATAGAAGCAGCTGGATGAATTCTGAAATGTACAGGGCTAGACTTTCAGCTAAAATTCAACCAATTGCAGCAAAGTTGATTGAAAGGTGCTTCACAGTACAGATGGACAATGACCCAAGTCATGCTGTGAAAGCAACCCAGGAGGCAAAGAAGTGGTATATTTAGCAATGACAGAGACAATCACCAGCTCTCAACCCCACTGAACATGCATTTCACATGCTTAAGACAAAACTTATGGCAGAAAGACCCACAAACAAGCAACAAATGAAGTCAGCTGAAGTAGAGGCCTCGATGAAACCCAGTGATTGGTGATGTATATGGTTTCCAGACTTCAGGCACCCATTGCCTGCAAAGACATTTTATTTGTGGTAATGTTAATTTGTTCAATTACTTTTGAGCCCCTGAAATGAGGAGATTTTGTTGAAAAATGGTTGCAATTCCTAAACGTTTCACAGAATATTTTTGTTCAACCCCTATAATTAAACCTGAAAGTCTGCACTTCAATTGTATCTCAGGTGTTTTATTATAAATCCAAAATAGTGGCATGCAGAGCCCAAATCATGAAGATTCAGTCACTCTCCAAATATTTCTGGGCCTAACTGTATGTGTCTTTAATTTATCTTTACCTTTTTGTTTTTAAGAAAATGTAAAGCTGTTTGTTTTACTTATATAGTGGAAGTCTGAAAAATAATTAAAACCATATCTGTTAATCTCCCCTCATTACAGAACAAATTAGTCTTCTTGTAACCTTATCACAAAGATTAAAATGATAAAATATTTTTGAAACATATTTTAATTTGTTGTTTTATTCTTGGGCATATCAGTGCAGCAGTGAATGTCACTAAAATGTTTAATATGAGCTCAAGGTATTATTAAATTAATAATCAAATACAATATATAAAAAAAAGTTTTTCACTGTGGCATTAATTATAGAAAGAGAATAACACCTTCAAGTAAATGCAATGATTTTAACTGGCCTGTTAACCTGGGAAAGACTGTAATTAAAATATCACTTCCATTATGTAAATTAACATTTTAGTGTGTAATTAATCTTGAACATGATTATTTACATCTCATACGGTGTTACATTTGAATCTTCACTCCTTATAAACACACAGTAATTATGAATAAAAGGGAATATGGAACACAGAGAATTATCTTTAGTTATCAAACTTATACAACCTTGACTAATCAAGCAGTTTTCTTTTGTAAAACAACTTGAAATGTCACAAAAAATTGCTGTTGTGGCATTTTTACGCCTGTAATTGCTATTTCCAACAAGTTTTTGAAAAGTGGGCAGAGTCTGACATGCAGTAGTAGCATGCATCATATTTCACATCACAAAAGTGGTGTAAATTACTCCAGCTTTCTATCTTTTTCTTTGTAGTAATAATGGTAGGCTAGGGTAGTAGGTAGAGCTATAGAACAATACATAATATAAATAGCAAAACATGTAATGCAGAAGATCTGATATGTATCCGATTGCTTCTCCGGTAAAATTAATAGTTCACATTGTTACGGCTGTTTGCATTATTCTTTCCATTACTAAAGTACAATTTAACGTCAAGGTCATTCCTGACTTCTCAATGGAAACCTATGAACTCTATTGACATCCTTGGCAAATCTTTACATTTTTGTTGTTCTTTTCAACCATAATTGGTCATTATTAGTGTTGAGCGAGCATGCTCGACACTGCTCGGTACTCGCCCGAGCATGACGCTACTCGGGATGTTTGGCGAGCACCGAGCATTTCTGGCTTGCTCGAGCGGGAGCTCGGGTCTCCGCCCTGCATATTTGGCGCTCTTTACAGAGCTAATGAACATGCAGGGATTGCCAGCCAGTCACTGTAATGCCGCTGCCATGTTAGTTAGGGGCATTACATTAATTGGCTGGCCGCACAGCGTCACCTCGAGTATTTAAATCCGGGCGCCGCCATCTTGGACACAGATGGCTGGGATCAGACAGTGTAGGGACAGCTTGCGCTAATGTGTTCCGCTGTTCCTCTTTCATGAATTCAGAAGGCTTCCGGACATACCGAATCCTCAGATATATTTCCTGTAGTACAACACACGTGGTTTATTATGCCACGTGTGGTTGTCATAAAATTTACGTAGGTCTCACTACAAGGGAACTGAGGACTCGGGTGCGGGAGCATGTTCGGGACATTAGCGCAGCTAGATCTGTGTCGGACCCCCGAGAGCTCAGAACCTTACCACGGCATTTCAAACTAGCCCATGACTGCGACCCGCGCAGTCTTATGGTGCGTGGGATTGACGTGGTGCATCTGGGCTCTCGGGGGGGTGATTACAAATTGTGCCTTGCACAAAAAGAGGCCAGATGGATCAGCATCCTGGATACCCTGGTACCGCGCGGCCTTAATGAAAATTTGAATTTTTCTTCATTTTTATGATTGGGCCCTTTTGCTTGGTGATGCTCTCCCTCAGCGCTGACCTTCTCCGATCTGTAGTTTGTGCCTCAGTTTTTAGCCTGTTTTTTATTCTGCTTTCCTTATTTTTCTTTTTTTATGCTTTTAGACTTATGGCTATGAACCCTTTACTATGTGCACCTTATGGACCTTGTCTTATTTATTGCTCAAGATATCCTACAGCTGACAACTTGGAGCATCTCTCAAGAGCCCTCTGATGACTATCATTTTTCCTGTTTTTTGGGGGAATGCGGTTCTATGTTGAATTGTATCCATGTACATACTCTGTGATCTATACCCACTTTGGGAATTTTCTCAATCACGTATGTGACTGTTTTTGGATCCTTTGTATATTGATGCCCCAGTCATCTGTTATATCTACTGTATTGTGACAGTGAGTATTCTACCCTATTTGATGTTTTTTGTATTTCATGCTCTCTGTCTTTTATGCATATTCCACCTTGTTATCCTCACTTATTCATTGGTGGTGCGCGTGTCCCCTGATCCTGGGCTTTCCTGCGCCCGTATCTGGCTGCCTCATGCCCCGGGCGCGCTCCTGGGGGCGTTTCCTAGGCACGCCCCCGGGCGCGCGCTCGGGTATTGGTGGCTGTGATGCGTGCGGCAGGGGGCGCGGCTTCGAGGACACGCGCCGTCCCACACCAATGAATCGCGTCCCTACCCATCACGTGACCAGCGGTGGGCGTATATATTCAGGTCCTGTCAGGTACACTAAACAGCGCCTCTTGAAAAAGAAGAGCGAAACGCGCGTCGGGGCGCGCTTTCACCTGCCGGCACCCTCTGTGATCCCTCTGGCAGTCTGCGGGCTTTCCGTCACCCGGTGTCATTTATCTGGGTGAGTGATTCTCTCCATCTCTTTGGGCATTTCCCTGTGTTCCCATGCATCCTATGGGCGCCTAGCAGTCAGCACTTCTGTTCTTGACATTATACTATTTCCATATATAGCCATTACCTCTTGAGACCTGTGTATGTTATATGGTCCTTCTTTTGACTTGTGCCCTATTGAGGGTTATTTATTGTAATCATGTATTGCTATTATGTACTGTTATTTGGTGTGTCCTGATGCTTGTACACTTGATGATGCCCTTTTATCTGGGACTGCCTCGCAGTTTTACTGCCATGGGTCACTGTGTCTGGCACTGCCTTTTAAGATCCTCTTGCCTTACCACTATCTTTTTTGTGTAACCCTTTATTATCATGTTGATTAATTATAAATAAATATATTTTGTTTTTTGCTATACTACTCGTGTTTTCTCCGGTTTTCTTATATTGTTTGAGAGTAGGCAATTTGAACTTGGTGCCGGACAACATGTCTTAGCACCATGTTCTACACCATAGTATTTATCTGGCCAGCTTTGTTTTCATGTATGCTTTTCTGTATTTTTACAGCTCCTACTTGGCCCATAATGGACTTTCGTGCGCGAGATACCACTTGGCTCGCGCAGTTAGATGAGTTATCTGGCAATGGGGGTATGGCGGTGCCGGATGCGGATCGTACGCTGAGGGAGAGCATTGCCAGTTTTAAGGCCCTAGTCAAACGGAGATGTCGCACCTGGTGGAACCACGCTTTCCTCACTAAATATATTGAGAAAGCTTTGATTCCTAGGGGTTTGAGGATACAGATCTTTCCCTCTTTTAAAATAGAAGATGAACACTTTAAAGATAACTGGGAATCCCTGGCAAACGAGTGTTCACTTGGCTTCTTGGGCCTTCTCAGGGAGCAAAGTGATAAATCCCTCAGGGATTTGGAAACAGAGATTGACCTCCTACAGGTGCAACTGAAGAAGGACTTACCCAGTGACGATCTGAAGAAACTTCAGGAGGAAATTGATTCTGATTGTCAGAAACTTGTCAAAGAGATTCAGGCTCTGAAAACAAAAAAATTTCAACGCGATACACTGGATAAGTCCAACCATAAAGTGTACCGGTGGAGGTCACCGACTATTAACATAAGATCGAGATCTCGTAATAACTCCCTTGCACGATCAAGGTCCACTTCGATTCCCTCGGGAACCTCGAGTGAGGGCCAATTACCTGTCATTAACGTGGATTCTCAGGGGGTCTCCGCTGCTCGATCTACCGGATATATCCAAACGAGACCGAATAATCGAAGGAAACAGACTGTTCCGTTTCAGGTTGGTGATCCCTGTGGGGGGCTCCGTATCATGAACCTTACGAGTCACGTTTTAACCGGGACGCAGATGGAGGTCCTTGGTATGGGCCTATCATTCTCTCCAACTTGTTCATTCGATTACTTTACGGCCCTCAAGGACCTCCACCTGTTTGCTCGGAAACTGATTTTAAAAAAACTCCATTTCAGGTCGGATGGTGATCAGGCCCCGGCGGTGACGGAGGAGGAGGCTTTGCAACATCTGGAGGATCTCTTGGCTGAACAAACAACTCCTCCCACAGGTGGGTTACCACAGGCTAGGAACCCGAAGTCAACAAGGTTTCCTCCCTTGTCTATATGTCCGGCGGTGGAAATTTTTGTGAAACTAGTGGCGGAGGATTTCAAAAAACTTCCCACACGAAGAAGGGTAGATAATCTGACCTCCGCCCAACGTGTGGCGATACAACAACTACAAACACTGAAGGATACAGTCATTAAGCCGGCTGATAAGGGAGGAAACATTGTCCTGTGGCCCCACCACAAATATGAGAGGGAGGCCTTGAGACAGTTAAGAGACAAGGACACTTATTCCAAGTTGTCATATAACCCCACTGCCTCCTTCTCTGCCACCCTGCAAGGCATTCTGGCCCGGGCCTGCGAGAGGGGTATCATAGACAAGAAGACTGTGGGGGCTTTGACTGTACGGTTTCCTAAAACTGCTACTTTTTATCTACTTCCCAAAGTACATAAAGATGCCACTAATCCTCCTGGACGTCCGATCGTGTCCGGTTTGGGAGGTCTTTGCGGTCCAATATCTCAATATGTCGATAGTCACCTTAGACCACTCGTTGGGACCCTCCCCTCTTATGTGCGGGACACGACGGACGTCCTTACTAGGGTTGATGGCATCTCTTTGGAACCCGGCACTATTATGGTCACGGCCGATGTTGAGAGTTTGTACACCTGCATTGATCATCATCTTGGGTTGACCTCAGTCGAGCTCTTTCTTGGAGGTTCCGACCTGGACGGCCCCTCACGGGAATTCATCTTAGAGCTCCTCCGTTTTATCCTCTGCCATAATTATTTTCTTTTTAAAGACACGGTGTACCTGCAGCGTCGTGGCACGGCCATGGGGGCGGCCTGTGCACCATCGTATGCAAACCTCTTCCTTGGCGCTTGGGAGAGGGCTATTTTTGGGGACGATGGTGTCCGGGGCGCTGACCGGGTCGTGGCATGGCTCAGGTACATCGATGATATTTTATTCTTTTGGCGGGGGTCGACGGAGGAGCTTGATGACTTCATGGGGCGGCTTAACATCAATGAGTGGGGTATCAAACTAACGTATACCCACAGCCTCACACGTTTGGACTTCCTGGACGTCACTCTGATGGTGGACTCGCACTCCCTCATTCAGACTGACGTCTACAGGAAGCCCACGGCTGTGAACTCCTTGGTACACGCGGCCTCTGGCCATACCCCTTCTACCATCAGGGCCGTCCCGGTCGGACAATTCCTTAGGATTAGGCGCATTTGCTCGACGGAGGCCAGCTTTGATAAGCAGGCGGCAGTCTTGACACAACGCTTCAGACAAAGAGGCTATAGTAACCGTTGTATCGGCCGTGGCTATGGTAGGGCCCGCAGCACCCCCCGCAGCAGTCTATTATACCCCCCTCCGAGATCGCCACCGACTGAGTATCCTGGGAGGACCCGCTTCATTTCCACTTATAATCATGAGTGGGACTCTATGAGGCGGGTCCTCTCGCGACATTGGAGTGTTCTTGGGGCGGAGCCTTCACTGAGGGATGTTGTGGGACAATCTCCACTTATGACTGCCAGACGAGCCAGGAGTCTTGGTGATTTGCTCACCTCCAGTCATTACGTCCCACCAGTACTTAATCATTTTGGGTCGCGCAGTCCCAGGGTTGGATCCTATCCATGTGGCCATTGTGTAGCTTGCGCTAATGTGCTCCGCTGTTCCTCTTTCATGAATTCAGAAGGCTCCCGGACATACCGAATCCTCAGATATATTTCCTGTAGTACAACACACGTGGTTTATTATGCCAAGTGTGGTTGTCATAAAATTTACGTAGGTCTCACTACAAGGGAACTGAGGACTCGGGTGCGGGAGCATGTTCGGGACATTAGCGCAGCTAGATCTGTGTCGGACCCCCGAGAGCTCAGAACCTTACCACGGCATTTCAAACTAGCCCATGACTGCGACCCGCGCAGTCTTATGGTGCGTGGGATTGACGTGGTGCATCTGGGCTCTCGGGGGGGTGATTACAAATTGTGCCTTGCACAAAAAGAGGCCAGATGGATCAGCATCCTGGATACCCTGGTACCGCGCGGCCTTAATGAAAATTTGAATTTTTCTTCATTTTTATGATTGGGCCCTTTTGCTTGGTGATGCTCTCCCTCAGCGCTGACCTTCTCCGATCTGTAGTTTGTGCCTCAGTTTTTAGCCTGTTTTTTATTCTGCTTTCCTTATTTTTCTTTTTTTATGCTTTTAGACTTATGGCTATGAACCCTTTACTATGTGCACCTTATGGACCTTGTCTTATTTATTGCTCAAGATATCCTACAGCTGACAACTTGGAGCATCTCTCAAGAGCCCTCTGATGACTATCATCTTTCCTGTTTTTTGGGGGAATGCGGTTCTATGTTGAATTGTATCCATGTACATACTCTGTGATCTATACCCACTTTGGGAATTTTCTCAATCACGCATGTGACTGTTTTTGGATCCTTTGTATATTGATGCCCCAGTCATCTGTTATATCTACTGTATTGTGACAGTGAGTATTCTACCCTATTTGATGTTTTTTGTATTTCATGCTCTCTGTCTTTTATGCATATTCAACCTTGTTATCCTCACTTATTCATTGGTGGTGCGCGTGTCCCCTGATCCTGGGCTTTCCTGCGCCCGTATCTGGCTGCCTCATGCCCCGGGCGCGCTCCTGGGGGCGTTTCCTAGGCACGCCCCCGGGCGCGCGCTCGGGTATTGGTGGCTGTGATGCGTGCGGCGGGGGGCGCGGCTTCGAGGACACGCGCCGTCCCACACCAATGAATCGCGTCCCTACCCATCACGTGACCAGCGGTGGGCGTATATATTCAGGTCCTGTCAGGTACACTAAACAGCGCCTCTTGAAAAAGAAGAGCGAAACGCGCGTCGGGGCGCGCTTTCACCTGCCGGCACCCTCTGTGATCCCTCTGGCAGTCTGCGGGCTTTCCGTCACCCGGTGTCATTTATCTGGGTGAGTGATTCTCTCCATCTCTTTGGGCATTTCCCTGTGTTCCCATGCATCCTATGGGCGCCTAGCAGTCAGCACTTCTGTTCTTGACATTATACTATTTCCATATATAGCCATTACCTCTTGAGACCTGTGTATGTTATATGGTCCTTCTTTTGACTTGTGCCCTATTGAGGGTTATTTATTGTAATCATGTATTGCTATTATGTACTGTTATTTGGTGTGTCCTGATGCTTGTACACTTGATGATGCCCTTTTATCTGGGACTGCCTCGCAGTTTTACTGCCATGGGTCACTGTGTCTGGCACTGCCTTTTAAGATCCTCTTGCCTTACCACTATCTTTTTTGTGTAACCCTTTATTATCATGTTGATTAATTATAAATAAATATATTTTGTTTTTTGCTATACTACTCGTGTTTTCTCCGGTTTTCTTATATTGTTTGAGAGTAGGCAATTTGAACTTGGTGCCGGACAACATGTCTTAGCACCATGTTCTACAACATAGTATTTATCTGGCCAGCTTTGTTTTCAGTGTAGGGACAGCGCTGCTGATTTAGGGAGAGATATATAGTGCAAAATGGTTAGTGTAGGGTCTGTAAAGGCTGCCAGATCAAACAAACAGTACTTCTCAGGATTAATATCCATCCCAGATATCAGGCAGGCAGGCAGGCTGTATAGGAGACTCAGTGGTTATACCAGCAAATGCTGCATTACAGTCATGTGTGCTCCTGTTGCTGGAATTGCTGGACTTAGCTCCAGGTCTCTGGGGACAGGAAAAATCATTTTTTTTCTCATCTAAATCCTCGGTAAAAAATCTCTATTATCCTGCTTTTGCCATTTTTTGCCATAAAAAAAAAAACTAATAGTGTCTCCCTGATTTTTCAGACAAAAATCTATCTGTTGAAGATAGTCTGGTGTAGGCCAGAGAGACAGAAGTGTGGTTTTGCTGTTCCATGATAAAAAATCTCTATTTTCCATCTTTTGGCATTTTTTGCCGTAAAAAAAAAAAAATAGTGTCTCCCTTATTTTTCAGACACAAATATATCTGTTGAAAATAGTCTGGTGTAGGCTAGAGAAACAGAAGTGTGCTTTTGCAGTTCTACGGTTCAAACTTCTGTATTATCCACTTTTGGGCTATTTATATCTAAAAAAAAACAGTTTGAGTGTGTCGCTCACTGTTCAGCCGCAAATATATATATTTAAAAAAGTCTGGTATACTCCCGTAAATTATAACTGTGGTTTTGCTGTTCCATGGTAAAAAATCTCTGTTATCCTGTTTTTGGCATTTTTTTCCATAAAAAAAAAACTAATAGTGTCTCCCTGATTTTTCAGACACAAATATATCTTTTGAAAATAGTCTGGTGTAGGCCAGAGAGACAGTAGTGTGGTTTTGCTGTTCCACGGTAAAAAATCTCTATTATCCTTCTTTTTGCATTTTTTGCCGTAAAAAAAAACTAATAGTGTCTCCTTAATTTTTCAGACACAAATATATCTGTTGAAAATAGTCTGGTGTAGGCCAGAGAGACAGAAGTGTGGTTTTGCTGTTCCACGGTAAAAAATCACTATTATCCTTCTTTTGGCATTTTTTGCCGTAAAAAAACCGAATAGTAACTCCCTGATTTTTCAGACACAAACATTTGTGATGAAAATAGTCTGGTGTCGGCCAGAGAGACAGAAGTGTGGTTTTGCTGTTCCACGGTAAAAAATCTCTATTATCCATCTTTTGTCATTTTTTGCCGTAAAAAAAAAAAAAATAGTGTCTCTCTTATTTTTCAGACGCAAATACATCTGTTGAAAATAGTCTGGTGTAGGCTAGAGAAAGAGAAGTGTGGTTTTGCAGTTCCACGGTTCAAACCTCTGTATTATCCACTTTTGGGCTATTTATATCTAAAAAAAAACAGTTTAAGTGTGACGATCACTGTTCAGCCGCAAATATATATGTTTAAAATAGTCTGGTATACACCAGTAAATTATAACTGTGGTTTTGCTGTTCCATGGTAAAAAATCTCTATTATCCTGCTTTTGGCATTTTTTTCCGTAAAAAAAAAAAACTAATATTGTCTACCTGATTTTTCAGTCACAAATATATCTGTTGAAAATAGTCTTTTGTAGGCCAGAAAGACAGTAGTGTGGTTTTGCTGTTCCACGGTAAAAAATCTCTATTATCCTTCTTTTGGCATTTTTTGCCGTTAAAAAAAAACTAATAGTATCTACTTAATTTTTCAGACACAAATATATCTGTTAAAAATAGTCTGGTGTAGGCTACAGAAACAGAAGTGTGGTTTTCCAGTTCCACGGTTCAAGCCTCTGTATTATCCACTTTTGGGCTATTTATATCTAAAAAAAAAAACAGTTTGAGTGTGTCGCTCACTGTTCAGCCACAAATATATATTTTTAAAAAAGTCTGGTATACACCATTAAATTGTAACTGTGGTTTTGCTTTTCCATTGTAAAAAATCTCTATTATCCTGCTTTTGGCATTTTTTGCCGTAAAAAAAACTAATAGTGTCTCCCTGATTTTTCAGACACAAATCTATCTGATGAAAATAGTCTGGTGTAGGCAAGAGAAACAGAAGTGTGGTTTTGCAGTTCCACGGTTCAAACCTCTGTATTATCCACTTTTTGGCAGTTTATATCTAAAAAAAAACAGTTTGAGTGTGTCGCTCACTGTTCAGCCGCAAATATATATTTTTAAAAAAGTCTGGTATACACCAGTAAATTATAACTGTGGTTTTGCTGTTCCATGGTAAAAAATCTCTATTATCCTGCTTTTGGCATTTTTTGGCATAAAAAAAAAAATAATAGTGTCTCCCAGATTTTTCAGACACAAATCTATCTGATGAAAATAGTCTGGGGTAGGCAAGAGAGACAGAAGTGTGGTTTTGCTGTTCCACGGTAAGAAATCTCTATCATCCTGCTTTTGGCATGTTTTGCCGTAAAAAAAAAAAGAATAGTGTCGCCCTGATTTTTCAGACAAAAATATATCTGTTGAAAATAATCTGGTGTAGGCCAGAGAGACAGAAGTGTGGTTTTGCTGTTCCACGGTAAAAAATCTCTATTATCCTGCTTTTGGCATTTTTGCCATAAAAAAAAAAGTAATACTGTATCCCTGATTTTTCAGACACAAATATTTCTGTTGAAAATAGTCTGGTGTAGGCCAGAGAGACAGAAGTGTGGTTTTGCTGTTCCACGGTAAAAAATGTATATTATCCTTCTTTTGGCATTTTTTGCCATAAAAAAAAAAACTAATAGTGTCTTCCTGATTTTTCAGACACAAATATATCTGTTGAAAATAGTCTGGTGTAGGCCAGAGAGACAGAAGTGTGGTTTTGCTGTTCCACGGTAAAAAATCACTATTATCCTGCTTTTGGCATTTTTTTCCATAAAAAAAAACTAATAGTGTCTCCCTGATTTTTCATACCCATCTATATCTGTTGAAAATAGTCTGGTGTAGGCCAGAGAGACAGAAGTGTGGTTTTGCTGTTCCACGGTAAAAAATGTATATTATCCTTCTTTTGGCATTTTTTGCCGTAAAAAAAAAACAAATAGTGTCTTCCTGATTTTTCAGACACAAATATATCTGTTGAAAATAGTCTGGTGTAGGCCAGAGAGACAGAAGTGTGGTTTTGCTGTTCCACGGTAAAAAATCTCTATTATCCTGCTTTTGGCATTTTTTGCCGTAAAAAAAAAAACTAATGGTGTCTCCCTGATTTTTCAGACACAAATATATGTGTAGAAAATAGTCTGGTGTAGGCCAGAGAGACAGAAGTGTGGTTTTGCTGTTCCATGATAACAAATCTCTATTATCCTTCTTTTGGCATTTTTTGCCAAAAAAAATAAAATTAATAGTGTCTCCCTGATTGTTCAGACACAACTATATCTGTTAAAAATAGTTTGGGGTAGGCCCGAGAAATAGAAGTGTGGTTTTGCTGTTCCACGGGTCAAATCTCTGTATTATCCTGCTTTTGGCATTTTTTGCCGTAAAGAAAAACTAATAGTGTCTCCTGATTGTTCAGACACAAATATATCTGTTGAAAATAGTCTGGTGTAGGCCTGAGAAATAGAAGCGTGGTTTTGCAGTTCCACGGGTCAAATCTCTGTATTATCCTGCTTTTGGCATTTTTTGCCGTAAAGAAAAACTAATAGTGTCTCCTGATTGTTCAAACACAAATATATCTGTTGAAAATAGTCTGGTGTAGGCCCGAGAAATAGAAGCGTGGTTTTGCAGTTCCACAGGTCAAATTTCTGTATTATCCTGCTTTTGGCATCTTTTGCTGTAAAGAAAAACTAATAGGGTCTCCCTGATTTTTCAGACACAAACATATCTGTTGAAAATAGTCTGGTGTAGGCTCGAGAAATAGAAGTGTGGTTTTGCAATTCCACGGGTAAAATCTCTATATTATCCTGCTTTTGACATTTTTTGGCATAAAAAAAAAAATAATAGTGTCTCCCAGATTTTTCAGACACAAATCTATCTGATGAAAATAGTCTGGGGTAGGCAAGAGAGACAGAAGTGTAGTTTTGCTGTTCCACGGTAAAAAATCTCTATCATCCTGCTTTTGGCATGTTTTGCCGTAAAAAAAAAAAAATAGTGTCTCCCTGATTTTTCAGACAAAAATATATCTGTTGAAAATAATCTGGTGTAGGCCAGAGAGACAGAAGTGTGGTTTTGCTGTTCCACGGTAAAAAATCTCTATTATTCTGCTTTTGGCATTTTTGCCATAAAAAAAAGTAATAGTGTATCCCTGATTTTTCAGACACAAATATTTCTGTTGAAAATAGTCTGGTGTAGGCCAGAGAGACAGAAGTGTGGTTTTGCTGTTCCACGGTAAAAAATGTATATTATCCTTCTTTTGGCATTTTTTGCCGTAAAAAAAAAAACTAATAGTGTCTTCCTGATTTTTCAGACACAAATATATGTGTAGAAAATAGTCTGGTGTAGGCCAGAGAGACAGAAGTGTGGTTTTGCTGTTCCATGATAACAAATCTCTATTATCCTTCTTTTGGCATTTTTTGCCAAAAAAAATAAAATTAATAGTGTCTCCCTGATTGTTCAGACACAACTATATCTGTTAAAAATAGTTTGGGGTAGGCCCGAGAAATAGAAGTGTGGTTTTGCTGTTCCACGGGTCAAATCTCTGTATTATCCTGCTTTTGGCATTTTTTGCCGTAAAGAAAAACTAATAGTGTCTCCTGATTGTTCAGACACAAATATATCTGTTGAAAATAGTCTGGTGTAGGCCTGAGAAATAGAAGCGTGGTTTTGCAGTTCCACGGGTCAAATCTCTGTATTATCCTGCTTTTGGCATTTTTTGCCGTAAAGAAAAACTAATAGTGTCTCCTGATTGTTCAAACACAAATATATCTGTTGAAAATAGTCTGGTGTAGGCCTGAGAAATAGAAGCGTGGTTTTACAGTTCCACAGGTCAAATCTCTGTATTATCCTGCTTTTGGCATCTTTTGCTGTAAAGAAAAACTAATAGGGTCTCCCTGATTTTTCAGACACAAACATATCTGTTGAAAATAGTCTGGTGTAGGCTCGAGAAATAGAAGTGTGGTTTTGCAATTCCACGGGTAAAATCTCTATATTATCCTGCTTTTGACATTTTTTGGCATAAAAAAAAAAATAATAGTGTCTCCCAGATTTTTCAGACACAAATCTATCTGATGAAAATAGTCTGGGGTAGGCAAGAGAGACAGAAGTGTGGTTTTGCTGTTCCACGGTAAAAAATCTCTATCATCCTGCTTTTGGCATGTTTTGCCGTAAAAAAAAAAAAATAGTGTCTCCCTGATTTTTCAGACAAAAATATATCTGTTGAAAATAATCTGGTGTAGGCCAGAGAGACAGAAGTGTGGTTTTGCTGTTCCACGGTAAAAAATCTCTATTATTCTGCTTTTGGCATTTTTGCCATAAAAAAAAGTAATAGTGTATCCCTGATTTTTCAGACACAAATATTTCTGTTGAAAATAGTCTGGTGTAGGCCAGAGAGACAGAAGTGTGGTTTTGCTGTTCCACGGTAAAAAATGTATATTATCCTTCTTTTGGCATTTTTTGCCGTAAAAAAAAAAACTAATAGTGTCTTCCTGATTTTTCAGACACAAATATATCTGTTGAAAATAGTCTGGTGTAGGCCAGAGAGACAGAAGTGTGGTTTTGCTGTTCCACGGTAAAAAATCTCTATTATCCTGCTTTTGGCATTTTTTTCCATAAAAAAAAACTAATAGTGTCTCCCTGATTTTTCATACCCATCTATATCTGTTGAAAATAGTCTGGTGTAGGCCAGAGAGACAGAAGTGTGGTTTTGCTGTTCCACGGTAAAAAATGTATATTATCCTTCTTTTGGCATTTTTTGCCGTAAAAAAAAAACAAATAGTGTCTTCCTGATTTTTCAGACACAAATATATCTGTTGAAAATAGTCTGGTGTAGGCCAGAGAGACAGAAGTGTGGTTTTGCTGTTCCACGGTAAAAAATCTCTATTATCCTGCTTTTGGCATTTTTTGCCGTAAAAAAAAAAACTAATGGTGTCTCCCTGATTTTTCAGACACAAATATATGTGTAGAAAATAGTCTGGTGTAGGCCAGAGAGACAGAAGTGTGGTTTTGCTGTTCCATGATAACAAATCTCTATTATCCTTCTTTTGGCATTTTTTGCCAAAAAAAATAAAATTAATAGTGTCTCCCTGATTGTTCAGACACAACTATATCTGTTAAAAATAGTTTGGGGTAGGCCCGAGAAATAGAAGTGTGGTTTTGCTGTTCCACGGGTCAAATCTCTGTATTATCCTGCTTTTGGCATTTTTTGCCGTAAAGAAAAACTAATAGTGTCTCCTGATTGTTCAGACACAAATATATCTGTTGAAAATAGTCTGGTGTAGGCCTGAGAAATAGAAGCGTGGTTTTGCAGTTCCACGGGTCAAATCTCTGTATTATCCTGCTTTTGGCATTTTTTGCCGTAAAGAAAAACTAATAGTGTCTCCTGATTGTTCAAACACAAATATATCTGTTGAAAATAGTCTGGTGTAGGCCCGAGAAATAGAAGCGTGGTTTTGCAGTTCCACAGGCCAAATTTCTGTATTATCCTGCTTTTGGCATCTTTTGCTGTAAAGAAAAACTAATAGGGTCTCCCTGATTTTTCAGACACAAACATATCTGTTGAAAATAGTCTGGTGTAGGCTCGAGAAATAGAAGTGTGGTTTTGCAATTCCACGGGTAAAATCTCTATATTATCCTGCTTTTGACATTTTTTGGCATAAAAAAAAAAATAATAGTGTCTCCCAGATTTTTCAGACACAAATCTATCTGATGAAAATAGTCTGGGGTAGGCAAGAGAGACAGAAGTGTAGTTTTGCTGTTCCACGGTAAAAAATCTCTATCATCCTGCTTTTGGCATGTTTTGCCGTAAAAAAAAAAAAATAGTGTCTCCCTGATTTTTCAGACAAAAATATATCTGTTGAAAATAATCTGGTGTAGGCCAGAGAGACAGAAGTGTGGTTTTGCTGTTCCACGGTAAAAAATCTCTATTATTCTGCTTTTGGCATTTTTGCCATAAAAAAAAGTAATAGTGTATCCCTGATTTTTCAGACACAAATATTTCTGTTGAAAATAGTCTGGTGTAGGCCAGAGAGACAGAAGTGTGGTTTTGCTGTTCCACGGTAAAAAATGTATATTATCCTTCTTTTGGCATTTTTTGCCGTAAAAAAAAAAACTAATAGTGTCTTCCTGATTTTTCAGACACAAATATATGTGTAGAAAATAGTCTGGTGTAGGCCAGAGAGACAGAAGTGTGGTTTTGCTGTTCCATGATAACAAATCTCTATTATCCTTCTTTTGGCATTTTTTGCCAAAAAAAATAAAATTAATAGTGTCTCCCTGATTGTTCAGACACAACTATATCTGTTAAAAATAGTTTGGGGTAGGCCCGAGAAATAGAAGTGTGGTTTTGCTGTTCCACGGGTCAAATCTCTGTATTATCCTGCTTTTGGCATTTTTTGCCGTAAAGAAAAACTAATAGTGTCTCCTGATTGTTCAGACACAAATATATCTGTTGAAAATAGTCTGGTGTAGGCCTGAGAAATAGAAGCGTGGTTTTGCAGTTCCACGGGTCAAATCTCTGTATTATCCTGCTTTTGGCATTTTTTGCCGTAAAGAAAAACTAATAGTGTCTCCTGATTGTTCAAACACAAATATATCTGTTGAAAATAGTCTGGTGTAGGCCTGAGAAATAGAAGCGTGGTTTTACAGTTCCACAGGTCAAATCTCTGTATTATCCTGCTTTTGGCATCTTTTGCTGTAAAGAAAAACTAATAGGGTCTCCCTGATTTTTCAGACACAAACATATCTGTTGAAAATAGTCTGGTGTAGGCTCGAGAAATAGAAGTGTGGTTTTGCAATTCCACGGGTAAAATCTCTATATTATCCTGCTTTTGACATTTTTTGGCATAAAAAAAAAAATAATAGTGTCTCCCAGATTTTTCAGACACAAATCTATCTGATGAAAATAGTCTGGGGTAGGCAAGAGAGACAGAAGTGTGGTTTTGCTGTTCCACGGTAAAAAATCTCTATCATCCTGCTTTTGGCATGTTTTGCCGTAAAAAAAAAAAAATAGTGTCTCCCTGATTTTTCAGACAAAAATATATCTGTTGAAAATAATCTGGTGTAGGCCAGAGAGACAGAAGTGTGGTTTTGCTGTTCCACGGTAAAAAATCTCTATTATTCTGCTTTTGGCATTTTTGCCATAAAAAAAAGTAATAGTGTATCCCTGATTTTTCAGACACAAATATTTCTGTTGAAAATAGTCTGGTGTAGGCCAGAGAGACAGAAGTGTGGTTTTGCTGTTCCACGGTAAAAAATGTATATTATCCTTCTTTTGGCATTTTTTGCCGTAAAAAAAAAAACTAATAGTGTCTTCCTGATTTTTCAGACACAAATATATCTGTTGAAAATAGTCTGGTGTAGGCCAGAGAGACAGAAGTGTGGTTTTGCTGTTCCACGGTAAAAAATCTCTATTATCCTGCTTTTGGCATTTTTTTCCATAAAAAAAAACTAATAGTGTCTCCCTGATTTTTCATACTCATCTATATCTGTTGAAAATAGTCTGGTGTAGACCAGAGAGACAGAAGTGTGATTTTGCTGTTCCACGGTAAAAAATGTATATTATCCTTCTTTTGGCATTTTTTGCCGTAAAAAAAAAACATATAGTGTCTTCCTGATTTTTCAGACACAAATATATCTGTTGAAAATAGTCTGGTGTAGGCCAGAGAGACAGAAGTGTGGTTTTGCTGTTCCACGGTAAAAAATCTCTATTATCCTGCTTTTGGCATTTTTTGCCGTAAAAAAAAAAACTAATGGTGTCTCCCTGATTTTTCAGACACAAATATATGTGTAGAAAATAGTCTGGTGTAGGCCAGAGAGACAGAAGTGTGGTTTTGCTGTTCCATGATAAAAAATCTCTATTATCCTTCTTTTGGCATTTTTTGCCAAAAAAAATAAAATTAATAGTGTCTCCCTGATTGTTCAGACACAACTGTATCTGTTAAAAATAGTTTGGGGTAGGCCCGAGAAATAGAAGTGTGGTTTTGCTGTTCCACGGGTCAAATCTCTGTATTATCCTGCTTTTGGCATTTTTTGCCGTAAAGAAAAACTAATAGTGTCTCCTGATTGTTCAGACACAAATATATCTGTTGAAAATAGTCTGGTGTAGGCCTGAGAAATAGAAGTGTGGTTTTGCAGTTCCACGGGTCAAATCTCTGTATTATCCTGCTTTTGGCATTTTTTGCCATAAAGAAAAACTAATAGTGTCTCCTGATTGTTCAGACACAAATATATCTGTTGAAAATAGTCTGGTGTAGGCCCGAGAAATAGAAGCGTGGTTTTGCAGTTCCACAGGTCAAATCTCTGTATTATCCTGCTTTTGGCATCTTTTGCTGTAAAGAAAAACTAATAGGGTCACCCTGATTTTTCAGACACAAACATATCTGTTGAAAATAGTCTGGTGTAGGCTCGAGAAATAGAAGTGTGGTTTTGCAATTCCACGGGTAAAATCTCTATATTATCCTGCTTTTCGCATTTTTTGCCGTAAAGAAAAACTAATAGTGTCTCCCTGATTTTTCAGACACAAATATATCTGTTGAAAATAGTCTGGTGTAGGCCTGAGTCTGGTGTTCAGCCGCAAATATATCTATTTAAAATTGTCTGGTATACCCCAGTAAACAATAACTGTGGTTTTGCCATTCCAGGGTAAAAAATATCTATTATTCAGCTTTTGGTATTTTTTCCGTAAAGAAAAACAGTAATAGTTTCTCCCTGATTGTTCAGATTGTTTAAAAGAGTCGGGTGTATGCCAGAGAAATAGAACTGTGGTTTTCCTCTTCCACGGTACTAATCTACTTTTTATTACCCTTTTTCCATTGATAGTGCGCGTGTAAGCTATTTTACTGCCTTTACAATGGGCGAGGCGCATGGCAAGGGACGTGGAACTGGACGTTCTGGTGATGGTGCGTGCAGAGGACGGGGCCGTGGCCAATGTGAAAATGTGCCACAACCAACAGCCACATCTTCTCGCTCCCACTTCTTGACCGAATTACTAGGGAAGCACAGAACCGCACCAGTATTGCAAAATGATCAGTGTGAACAGGTTATTAATTGTATAGCAGATAATACTTCCAGTTACCTGGGCAGCACCACCTCTGGTCTGTCTTCCACACGGTCGACTCTTAGTAGCCGTGAGTCTCGACCGCATACTCCTCCTCACCCTCATGCTCCTTCCTCCAACCATGCCGAGTGTCGTCAGACAACACCTGATCCCACACTTGGACACTCTGAAGAGCTGTTCACTTGTCCATTTCCAGATTTGTGCCCCTTGCCTGCTCCGCTTGAAGTGGTTGAAGAGGAGATCCCATGTAGCGATGCCCAAATTTGAACAGCCACGGCCACAGGAAGTCGACGCTGGCAATTTGTCACAAGAGGTGGACGATGATGAGACACAATTGCCAGGAAGTGAGGAGGAGGATCGTGGTGTGCAAGTGGAAGAGGAGGAGGTAGTGGATGATCTAATAACTGACCCCACATGGCAGGAGGACATGCAGAGTGAGGCCAGCAGCACACAGGGTGAGGGAGGCAGAGTACCCCAACAGGCAGGAAGAAGCAGTGTGGCGGCCTCACACAGAAGGCCGGCAACAGTTCCCCGTAACACCAACACGAGGGATGTTGCCAGTACAACTTGTAGGTCTTCCAGAGTCTGGAATTTTTTTAAAAAGACTCTGCTGATAACCCCAAAAAGGCCATTTGTACCACCGGCCATGCCAGCATCAGCAGGAGTGACATAATTACCAGCCTGACCACCACCAGCATGATCAGGCACATGGCAGCAAAGCACCCGACTTTGTGGGGTGAACCCCACGGTCCACGACCAGTGTCAGCGGGTGTCACCACTGCTTCTTCACCTGTTGTGCATTTAATAGAACCCCCTGTTGTTTGTGCAAGGCAATCCCCTGTCCATACTGCATGTAAAGATGCCCCCTCCTCTCAGTCTTCACTTGGTACGGCAGTTTCTCAAGAAACAGCATCAACGTCCACGTGCACGTCCCACCGCAGCGTTCAATTGTCCATATCCCGACCTTTGAATGAAATCGGAAATTCGCAGCCAACGCCCCACTGGCCACAGTCCTAAATTCGCACATTTCATGACTGCTTGCGTTGGAAATGCTGCCTTTTAGGCTGGTGGAGACGGAATCCTTCCACAACCTTATGACTGTGGCCGTCCCTCGGTACTCGGTCCCCAGTCGACACTATTTTGCCTGGTGTGCCATCTCCGCACTACACAAGCACGTGTCACAAAACATCTGCCATTGCCCTCAACAATGCAGATACTGGGAGAGTCCACCTGACAACCGACACGTGGACAAGTGCTTGTGGCCAGGGACGGTACATCTACACATTTGTTTTTTTTACTTGAAAAAGACACCGGTACGGCGTTGAAACGCATTGTTAATAAAAAGCCTTTTTCATCATCATCATCATCATCTCTGAAGAATTGATTCACTTCAGCAGCGCAGCCCTCCTATGTGTTTATCTAACTGGATCCAATATCTCCTGGAAGATTCATCTTCCAGCCACGGGACAGCAGCAGCTGGATTTCTTCATGCCTTGATAGGGGTTGTGCCTGTCACAAATCCATCAGGTGAGTGTAACCAGCACTCTCCTACTCTCACTCCATAGGGTATCACCCTATTGTGCGCTCTATTCCACACATTTAGATCTATATTACATCTCCCTGATGGCAAACTGGGTAAACATAGTGGAAGCCGGGACCCAGTCGGACCTTGGGACAGAACACATCCTCCCCACACCGAGGATTGCGGGCCCTATGTCAGTCAGATTTGCCCCCACAGTGTACAGCTCCTCCTCCTCCTCCTCATGTTCAGCCTCCATCTCAGATATCGCCACATCAGTTACAAGCTGGGAGCACTGCAGTGCTGCCTCCGCCAAGTGGCAACAGGCTGTGCTGAAACTCATAAGCTTAGGTGATAAACCTCACACTGCTTGTGAGTTGTGGACAGCTGTGAAAGAGCAGGCAGATCTGTGGCTGAGACCGCTGAACCTACATCCAGGCATGGTGGTGTGTGACAATGGCCGTAACCTGGTGGCGGCTCTGAGGCAAGGCGAGATCCCATACGTACCATGCCTGGCTCATGTGCTTAACCTCGTGGTTCAGCAGTTTCTTAAATCGTACCCCGAGTTGCCAGATCTGCTGTCAAAGTAGGCCGCCGGCCAGCTCATTTTCGCAAGTCAGCTACAGCGTCCGCCGCCCTTGCTGTGTTGCAGCAGCGTTTGCAGCTTCCGTCAAACCGACTGGTGTGTGATGTCCCCACACGTTGGAACTCTACCCTCCACATGTTGCAAAGGATTTTTGAGCAAAAGAGAGCAGTTGTGGAGTACCAGCTGCAACAAGGCCGTCGATATTCAGGTCAGACTCCACACATAATACCTCAGGAGTGGACCTGGATGTCTGACATATGTACCATCTTGACAAACTTTAAGGAGTCCACCAAGATGGTGAGTGGCGATGACGCCATCATTAGCATAAGCATTCCACTTGTCTGTCTTTTGCAATGCTCTCTGCAGAGAATTAAAGAGGAGGCATTGCAGCCATAGTACAATGAGATGGATTAAGAAGACGTAGCGGTCGATTACACACAGCCCAGCCTCATCTCATCCCAACGTGCATTGGGGGACAATGAGGGAAAGGAGGAGGAGGAGGAAGAACAGAAGCTTGTATCATGCGCTGTAGACGGTAGTACCTGTACAACTGTCATACGGTCGGTTCAGCGTGGGTGGCCTGAGGACAGGGGGGAGAAGGAGGAGGAGAGCATGGTCAGTCGTCATCTTGGTGAGGACACGGAAGTCTTGCCCGTTACCAGTCTGGCACGCATGGCTGATTTTTTGTTACGCAGCCTTAACCATGACCCTCGCGTTGTCAAAATGTTGGGTGACAGTCATTACTGGTTGGTGACACTTTTAGACCCCCGCTACAAGGAGAACTTTCACTCTCTTATTCCTGAGGTGGAGAGGTCTATAAAAATGGGGCAGTACCTGAAGGCCCTTGCTGCAGAACTGTTAAAAAAATTCCCATCTGAACACACTAGCGGCAGAGGTCACAGTTTGTTGCCCAACCAAGGCGTACATGCAAGAGAGGCGTAACTCCAATTCAGCAGAGGATGGGGAACACTGTCAACGTTCTGGGACAGTTTTGTCAGACCCTCCCTTCGGACAGACCCTGAGACGTGGGGTACTCTCACAAGGAGTGGAAAGTTTCAAAAGATGGTGAGGGAGTATCTTGCCAACCATACCAGCATCCTCCATGATACCTCTGTGCCTTTTAATTATTGGGTATCCAAGCTGGACACTTGGAATGAACTCGCTCTGTACGCCTTAGAGGTCCTGGCCTGCCCTGCCGCTTGCGTGTTATCGGAGCGTGTTTTAAGTGCCGCTGGGGGATTTATAACTGATAAGCACACTCGCCTGTCAGCTGACAATGCTGACAAGCTGACCCTTATCAAAATGAACAAGGGCTGGATTGGACTAGACTTCTCATCACCACCAAATGACAGCAGAGTAACATAAAGTCAAATCCACTGTGTTATTTCAGGAGGTGTATTCACATGCACCGCTTCACACCCACACATGGGTATACGCTTCCTCATTTCGGCTTTTTTATGTTATTCTCCTTATCCTCAGCCTCCACCACCACTATACCACCAGGGTGACCGTGGTCCATGTTGCCATTAATGAAAGTTCCTCCGTCCTTATTTTTGTCAGCTTTTGCTTGGAAGGCATAAGCAAAGACTGTGGGAGACCCACTCCCCAATAATGGGAATAATATTTTTAAGATGCTGCACTGTATGACTCTTGTAAGGGGCAATAAAACCGTCTTGTTAAGCTACTGGGACCTCCATGTCTCTACCAAGGGTCATTCAAACCGTCTTGTTAAGCTACTGCGACCTTCACCACTTTTCCAAGGAGCATTCAAACCATCTTGTTAAGCTACTGGGACCCCCACATCTCTTCCAAGGGGCATTCAAACTGTCTTGTTAAGATTCTTAGACCTCCACAACTTTTCCAAGGGGCATTCAAACCGTCTTGTTAAGCTAGTGATTTTCTAGTGGCTTACTGGGTTAATGCATCTGTCTTGTAAGCAGGTGTTCATGAGTTCAATTCCACAGAGAGCTTTTTTTAAATAACCTGGGTAAAATCATAGAGGGCGATGAGGGTAAAGCAAACCTTCTCAATAGCTTCTTCTCCACTGTTTTCACAAAAGAAAACAATTTATCGGAGGAAATGCAGAGTGATAAAGTAAACCCTCCGCTAAATATCACCCACCTAACCCAGGAGGAAGTTCAGAAACGCCTAAATAATATCAAAATAGACAAGTCACCAGGCCCAGATGACATACACCCCCGGGTACTAAAAGAATTAAGTAATGTGATAGACAGACCGCTGTATCTTATATTCAAGCACTCTTTATGGACAGGGACTGTCCCACTTGACTGGCGCCATGCAAATTTGGTACCAATATTCAAAAAGGGGTCTAAAAGTGACCCTGGGAACTATAGACCAGTCAGCTTAACGTCTGTTTTGGGTAAATTGTTTGAAGGATTTCTTAGAGATGCTATTGTAGAATATCTTAATGATAATAACTGTCTAGCTCCATATCAACATGGATTCATGAGGGATCGCTCCTGCCAAACAAACCTGATGGCCTTCTATGAGGAGGTGAGCTCACAGCTGGACTGGGGAGAGTCAGTGGATGTTGTATACCTTGACTTCTCCAAAGCGTTTGATACCGTGCCACACAAAAGGTTGGTATATAAAATGAGAATGCTTGGTCTGGGGGATAATGTGTGCAAGTGGGTAAATAGCTGGCTGAGTGATAGAAAGCAGAGGGTGGTTATCATTGGAGCAAGCTCAGGGTGTGTCAGGGTTACTAGCGGGGTGCCTCAAGGGTCTGTCTTGGGCCCTATATTATTTAATATATTTATTAATGATCTAGTGGAAGGGTTGCATAGTAAAATAGCAATATTTGCAGATGATACTAAACTTTGTAAAGTAGTTAATACAGATGAGGATAGGGCACAGCTACAGGAGGATTTAGATAAATTGGGGAGTTGGGCCAAAAAATGGCAAATGGGGTTCAATGCCAATAAATGTAAGGTCATGCACATGTGAAAGAAAAACAGCAGTCACCCATACATATTAAATGGGAAACCGTTGGGGAAATCTGACATGGAGAAGGACCTGGGCGTCTTGGTTAATAGCAAATTAAATTGGAGTGCCCAGTGTCAGGCAGCAGTTGCGAAGGCAAATAGAGTCATGGCATGCATCAGAAGAGGAATAGGGGCATTCTTCCTCTGTATAAAGCGCTGGTAAGGCCGCACTTAGAATATTGTGCACAGTTCTGGGCTCCGGTGCTCAGGAAAGACATATTGGAGCTAGAGAGGGTACAAAGGAGGGCAACTAAGGTAATAAAGGGAATGGAGGGACTAGAATACCCAGAGAGGTTGTCAAAATTAGGCCTATTTACGTTGGAAAAGAGAAGGCTTAGGGGAGACCTCATAAACATGTATAAATACATCAGGGGGCAGTACAGAGATCTCTCCCATGACCTGTTTATACCAAGGATGGTGACAAAGATGAGGGGGCACACTATGCGTCTGGAGGAAAGGAGGTTCCTGCACCAGCATAGAAGGGGATTCTTTACGGTCAGAGCCGTGAGACTCTGGAACTCTCTGGGAGAGGAAGTGGTGATGTCCAACTCACTTAATGAGTTCAAGAGAGTCCTGGATGCCTTTCTTGAGAACAATAAAATTACATCTTATGCTTAGTGATAGTTAATTAATCCAGGGATTTAATCTGACTGCCATATTGGAGTCGGGAAGTGAATTTTTCCTCAATGATGTAAATTGGCCTATACCGCATGTTTTTTTTTTTGCCTTCCCCTGGATCAACGCTGCGGAATAGCTGCAGTGCACAAGAAATAGGCTGAACTCGATGGACGCTTGTCTTTTTTCGGCCTTATAAACTATGTAACTATGTAACTATGTACTGGGACCTCCACGTCTCTTCCAAGGGGCATTCAAACCGTCTTGTTAAGCCACTGCACCACTTTTCCAAGGGGCATTCAAACCATCTTGTTAAGCTACTGGGACCTCCACGTCAATTCCAAGGGGCATTCAAACCGTCTTGTTAACCTACTGGGACCTCCACGTCTCTTCGAAGTGGCATTCAAACCTCCTTGTTAAGCTACTGCGACCTCCACCACTTTTCCAAGGGGCATTCAAACCATCTTGTTACGCTACTGGGACCTCCCAGTCTCTTCCAAGGGGCATTCAAACCGTCTTGTTAAGCTACTGCATCCTCCACCACTTTTCCAAGGGGCATTCAAACCTTCTTGTTAAGCTACTTGGACCTCCACGTCTCTTCCAAGGGGCATTCAAACCGTCTTGTTAAGCTACTGGGACCTCCACCACTTTTCCAAGGGGCATTCAAACCGTCTTGTTAAGCTACTGGGACCTCCACCACTTTTCCAAGGGGCATTAAAAACGTCTTGTTAAGCTACTGGGACCTCCAAGTCTCTTCTGAGGGGCATTAAAAGTTTCTTGTTAAGCTACTGGGAAATCCACGTCTCTTCCAAGGGGCATTAAAAGCGTCTTTTTAAGCTACTGTGACCTCCACCACTTTTCCAAGGGGCATTAAAAATGTCTTTCTAAGCTACTGGGACCTCCACGTCTCTTCTGAGGGGCATTAAAAGCATCTTGTTAAGCTACTGCGACCTCCACCACTTTTTCTAGGGGCATTAAAACCGTCTTGTTAAGCTACTGGGACCTCCACGTCTCTTCTGAGGGGCATTAAAAGCGTCTTGTTAAGCTTTTGCGACCTCCACCACTTTTCCGAGGGGCATTTAAACCGTCTTGTTAAGCTACTGGGACCTCCACGTCTCTTCCATGGGGCATTCAAACCGTCTGGTTAAGCTACTGGGACCTCCACGTCTCTACCAAGGGGCATTAAAACCATCTTCTTAAGCTACTGGGACCTCCACGTCCCTTCCGAGGGGCATTAAAACCATCTTGTGAAGCTACTGTGACCTCCACATCTCTTCAAAGTGGCATTAAAAGAGTCTTCTTAAGCCACTCTGAACTCCACAGCTCTTTCAAGGGGAATTGAAATGTTGTTTTTAATTACCTCTAACCTCCACGACCCTTCCAACGGGCATTGCATTTCCTCCTAATCTTTGTCAGCTTTTGCTTTTCAATGCAAAGGCAAAAACTGAGGGAGACCCACTCCCCAATAATGGGTAGAAGGTTTTTAGTATGCTATAATCCACGTCTGTTTCAAGTGGCATTGCAGTTCCTCATAATTTTTGGAATGACTTCCATTCACTGCTTAAGCCAACAGTGTACAGGAGATCCAGTTCCTATAAATGGAAAAAACGGTTTCCTCTTGGAAATGACCTCCATGTCATTTCCAAGAGGCATTGGAGTGCCTCGAAATTTTTGGTATGCATTGCACTCACTGTATGCCCTATAACTGTGTAGCCGAACCGCTTCTTTTGTTACAGAAACATTTCCTACAAGACATATGTGGTTGACTGGCCTGATATTGGTGTGAATGGTCCCTGTTCCTCCTGCTCTTTCTCCTTTGCCACCACCTCATCCATCATTTATCTCCTGAAGCTTTGTTTTAATGGGAGTCATAGAACTGGGATAGTAGCAGGTAAACATCCAGCAATCCTCGGAGGAGGAAGGATATGCGCCAAAACGCTGACCACCTCAGGCCTAGCCGCTACTACATACATGCGCTTGCATTCCAAGAAAACAAAGCAGATGCTCACTTCTATCATCAACATCATGCTCCTCACCTTGCCTCTCTCAACTCCCCTGATGGAGAAGCCAGGGCCCACCAGAGGAATCTGGTTCTCTCGTGGGCTCGTCCAATGCTGCCCTAAAGCAGGCCGGGCTAAGAAAAGAGTGTGGGGGGAAGTTGACAGGAGAAATAGGGGTGGCTGGGGACCATTTATGGAAACCCAGCTGCCCCCAGGCAGCTGGGGACCGAGTATGGACACCTGGCCGCCCCCTGGCGGCTGGGAACCGTGTGTGGACACCCGGCCGCGGGGCGGCTGGGGACAGTGTCTAGAGACCAGGCGGCGGGGCGGCTAGGGACCGAGTATGGACACCCGGCCGCCCCCTGGCGGCTAGGGACCGAGCGTGGACACCCGGCTGCTGGGCGGCTGGGGACTGAGTATGGATACCAGGACGCCAACACAGCCATGACGTGGTGGCCAGATTCCGCCTCCACATGCCTAAAAGGCCCAATTTTAAGTGCAAGCAGTATGGTATTGCAGCCTGGGGGTGGGTGGGTGGCAGGCTGCATACTTGCGCTTGCATTGCAAGTAATGGGAGAGGTACAATTGAACACTGCCCTAGGACAAGGACTTGAACGGGTATAGTTGCAAGTCTGCAACGACAGGTGCAGGGTGGGAGGCATCTTCGCATGTACCATGAACAGGACATTGGCATGCACACACTACAGCAGAATAGGCTTTCCTTCCCACTAAATGCACTGGGGAGGGCACAGGTAATGTTTTGGTATGCGCTCTTATTCTTATGTATTAGGCACACCGGGACAAATAGGGGCAGCTGGGTACTGAGTATGGATACCTCGCTGCTGAAGCAGCCATGAGGTAGTGGGCAGCTTCGGCCTCCTCCAAACTAAAAGGCCCCATTTCAAGTGCAAGCTAGCAGTAGAGGGTGGGTGGCAGGCTGCACACTTACGCATGCATTCCAAGAAAACAAAGCAGATGCTAACTTCTATCATCATCATCATGCTCCTCACCTTGGCACTCTCAACTCCCCTGATGGAGAAGCCAGGGCCTACCGGAGGAGTCTGGTTCTCTGGTGGGCTCGTCCAATGCGGCCCTAAAGCAGGCCCAGGCTAAGAAAAGTGTGTGGGAAGGTGACAGGAGAAATAGGGGTGGCTGGGGTCCGTTTAAGGACACCATGCTGCCCCCAGGCGGCTGGGGACTGTGTGTGGACACCCGGCCGCGGGGCGCCTGGGGACCGAGTATGGATATCTCGCTGCCGAAGTAGCCATGAGGTAGTGGCCAGCTTCGGCCTCCTCCATACTAAAAGGCCCCATTTCAAGTGCAAGCTAGCAGTATGGTATTGCAGCCTGGGGGTGGGTGGGTGGCAGGCTGCACACTTACGCTTGCATTCCAAGAAAACAAAGCAGATGCTAACTTCTATCCTCATCATCATGCTCCTCTCCTTGCCACTCTCACCTCCCCTGATGGAGAAGCCAGGGCCCACCGGAGGAGTCTGGTTCTCTTGTGGGCTCCTCCAATGCTGCCCTAAAGCAGGCCGGGCTAAGAAAAGTGTGTGGGGGGAAGTTGATAGGAGAAATAGGGGTGGCTGGGGACCGTTTATGGAAACCCGGCTGTCCCCAGTTGGCTGGGGACCGTGTGTGGACACCCGGCCGTGGGGCGGCTGGGAACCGAGTATGGACACCCGGCCGCCCCCTGGTGGCTGGGGACCGAGCGTGGATACCCGACCGCCGGGCAGCTGGGGACTGAGTATGGATACCAGGCCACCAGCGCAGCCATGACGTGGTAGCCAGATTCCGCCTCCACATGCCTAAATGGCCCAATTTTAAGTGCAAGCAAGCAGAATGGTGTTGCAGTCTGGGGGTGGGTGGCAGGCTGCATACTTGCGCTTGCATTGAAAGGAATGGGAGAGATACAATTGAACACTGCCCTGGGAGAAGGACTTGAGCGGGGATAGTGGCAAGTCTGCAAAGACAGGTGCAGGGCGGGAGGCATCTTCGCATGTACAATAAACAGGGGTTTGGCATGCACACACTACTGCGGAATAGGCTGTCCTTCCCACTAAATGCACTGGGGAGGGCACAGGTAATGTTTTGGTATGCACGCATAATTTTATGTATAAGGCACACCGTGACAAATAGCGGCGGCTGGGGACTGAGTATGGATACCTCGCTGCCGAAGCAGCCATGAGGTAGTGGCCAGCTTCTGCCTCCTCCAAACTAAAAGGCTCCATTTCAAGTGCAAGCTAGCAGTATGGTATTGCAGCCTGCGGGTGGGTGGGTGGCAGGCTACACACTTACGCCTGCATTCCAAGAAAACAAAGCTGAAGCTAACTTCTATCATCATCATCATGCTCCTCACCTTGGCACTCTCAACTCCCCTTATGGAGAAGCCAGGGCCCACCGGAGGAGTCTGGTTCTCTGCTGGGCTTGTCCAATGCTGACCTAAAGCAGGCTGGGCTAAGAAAAGTGTGTGGGGGGAAGTTGACAGGAGAAATAGGGGCGGCTGGGGAATGTTTATGGACACCCGGCTGCCCCCAGGCGGCTGGGGACCGTGTGTGGACACTAGAGATGAGCGTTGTTCCACTCGAACTGTTCGCCAATCTCAAATTCGAGCTGTTTTGGGCGGTGTTTGAGCCGTTCGGCGAACACGAACGATTTGAAAAAAATTGGGCTGTTCGAGGTTATGTTCGATAACTGTTCGTGCACCAAAATCATAACTGGATTTTTTCTCAGTAATGATGAAAATTAATGTT
This sequence comes from Phyllobates terribilis, assembly GCF_046119375.1. Classification (NCBI taxonomy): domain Eukaryota; kingdom Metazoa; phylum Chordata; class Amphibia; order Anura; family Dendrobatidae; genus Phyllobates; species Phyllobates terribilis. The sequence goes on along the minus strand of NW_027362762.1, from coordinate 769,847,849 downwards.
AATACGCAGTTTGAGTGTTCAGCGGGGCGGGGGGAGGGGCAGGGGATGGATCTCTGCAGGAATAATGAAGATCTCCATTTTTTTTTCTCTTTCCCGCATTTACAGTGGGGAGGTGCAATCTGTCAGCCTATCAGCAGAGCACACACGGAGCGAACTGCTTTTTTTCACACATGCAAGGGCATGTGTCATTGGCAGTGTATGTCACATGTCCTTGCCCTATAAGACCCAGCCATTTTCCCCGTCGCCACCATTTTCTCACTGCTGCAGCTGCGTGTTAGACGGCACCGCTGTTGATGTGGGCGCTATACCTTGTAAATTTAAAGCCAATTTTCGCACAAATCTACAGATAGCTTGGGAGTAGAGAATAGTTGTGATTGCAGTCCTTTTAAGGACTAGGTTACAGCATTTCCTACGACTTTTATCAGGCAGGTCTGTGCTCTTAAATAGATAGGTTGGGAGTAAAGACTAATTGTAATTGCAGTCCTTTTCAGGACTAAGTTACATCAGTTCCTATCAGTTTTTGCCAGGCAGGTCTGTGCCAGTGCTGTGCAAGTTTTTTTCACAGCATTTGGCTAAATCTAGCAAAGCTAATCCTTTTTGGCCTATTGCAGAGTGTATTAGTCAGTGGAGTAGCCTATCTGTGTTGAAAGCTACACCACCTGTGTATAGAATACCAATTTTTTTACTGCACCTAGTGAAGTAAAACCTTTTGTGCATAGCATCATTCTATTAGTCCATCCATTCTGACCTCCATAAGGTTACAAATTGAATTTAATATTTTTCTGCATCTAGCTCTGAAAAAATATTTGGGCTTCTAGCAGTATGTGGGACTTGTTCTATTAGTCCATCTATACTGACCTCCATCAGGTTGCAAATTAAAAATAATTTTTATCTGCATCTAGCTCTGAAAAAATATTTGGGCTTCTAGCAGTGTGTGGGACTTGTTCTATTAGTCCATCTATACTGACCTCCATAAGGTTACAAATTGAATTTAATATTTTTCTGCATCTAGCTCTGAAAAAATATTTGGGCTTCTAGCAGTATGTGGGACTTGTTCTATTAGTCCATCTATACTGACCTCCATCAGGTTGCAAATTAAAAATAATTTTTATCTGCATCTAGCTCTGAAAAAATATTTGGGCTTCTAGCAGTGTGTGGGACTTGTTCTATTAGTCCATCTATACTGACCTCCATAAGGTTACAAATTGAATTTAATATTTTTCTGCATCTAGCTCTGAAAAAATATTTGGGCTTCTAGCAGTATGTGGGACTTGTTCTATTAGTCCATCTATACTGACCTCCATCAGGTTGCAAATTAAAAATAATTTTTATCTGCATCTAGCTCTGAAAAAATATTTGGGCTTCTAGCAGTGTGTGGGACTTGTTCTATTAGTCCATCTATACTGACCTCCATCAGGTTGCAAATTGAATATAATTTTTTTCTGCATCTAGCTCTGAAAAAATATTTGGGCTTCTAGCAGTGTGTGGGTCTTGGTCTATTAGTCCATCTATACTGACCTTCATCAGGTTGCAAATTGAATATAATTTTTTTCTGCATCTAGCTCTGAAAAAATATTTGGGCTTCTAGCAGTGTGTGGGACTTGTTCTATTAGTCCATCTATACTGACCTCCATCAGGTTGCAAATTGAATATAATTTTTTTCTGCATCTAGCTCTGAAAAAATATTTCGGCTTCTAGCACTGTGTGGGACTTGTTATATTAGTCCATCTCTACTGACCTCCATCAGGTTGCAAATTCAATATAATTTTTTTCTGCATCTAGCTCTGAAAAAATATTTGGGTTTCTAGCAGTGTGTGGGACTTGGTCTATTAGTCCATCTATACTGACCTCCATCAGGTTGCAAATTAAAAATATTTTTTATCTGCATCTAGCTCTGAAAAAATATTTGGGCTTCTAGCAGTGTGTGGGGCTTGGTCTATTAGTCCATCTATACTGACCTCCATCAGGTTGCAAATTGAATATAATTTTTTTCTGCATCTAGCGCTGAAAAAATATTTGGGCTTCTCGCAGTGTGTGGGACTTGTTCTATTAGTCCATCTATACTGACCTCCATCAGGTTGCAAATTGCACATCATTTTTTTCTGCATCTAACCCAGACAATAGCTTTGGCCTAATACTACAGTTTGGCCGCTCAGCTCTGCTCGGTTCCCATCCATTGTATTTTTGTGCAAACAACTCCAGAGTTGTGAATTAGTTAACCACCAAAATGAGTGGAAAAAGGCCTGCTGCTGGTGGAAAGGGTAATAGGCGTGTTGGGAATGGGAAAAAAGGTTGTGTCCGTGGGGTAGGTGTTAAAGCAACAGTAACATCTGCAGAAGAATGACCATCTTCCAGCCAAATTAAAATGTCTACTTCTTTTAGCGGACATTGTGATAAGATCCCTTTCTTACGGCCATGCCAATCGCTACAAATTCCAGATGAGGCACAAAAACAGCAGGTGCTTCAACGGATATCAAGTGCTCCTTTAAGTGGGCTCTCCTCCACATCAACTTCAACATCACAAATACTCCTGTCCTCAGAGGTGTCACCCCAATCGCACTTGCTTCCTCACAGCTCCCAAATCTCCAGCTGCCCGTCTGAGTATGAGGTAGAACAGATGGTTGAGTCTGCAGAGCTGTTTACTTATACTGTAGCCTGGGAATCAGAGGTCGGCTCCAGCGCTTCTGTGAATCCAGACGAGGAAATGATCTGCACTGATGCCCCGAATCTTTATGAGTCGGATCCAGGACCAGACTCAGAAGGTTCTGACCATAATGTAGACCCTCATTCCCAAATTGTAACTCCTGTTGCTGGAGACAATGAGGAAGACGATGATGAGACTCAAATTCCTGATTGGAGCGACAACTTTAGTTTTTTGTCAGGGCTGGAACAGGTTGACTCTGAGGACGACGGGTGTGATAACACACAGGGTGATGATGATGAGGTTGGAGATCCCACTTACTGTCAACCCACAGTCAGCCAAGAGATGAGGGCAGCAGAGGAGGTGGAGGAAGATGCTAGTGACGACGAGGTCAGGTTGCACCTTCCTGGACAGAGACGTAGTACTGGAAGCACGTCAACAACTGCATCCTCAAACACAACTCTGCCTCTCACCACAAGTCGTGGTGGCTCTTCAGGTCGCATGGGTGCTAAGCCTTGCATAGCCTGGGCATTTTTTCAGATCGATAAAGATGACCCAACTAGTGTTATCTGTAACATTTGTCAACAAAAGCTAAGTAGAGGCCAAAAAATACATAGTTTGAGTACTTCATGCATGAACCGGCACATGGACATGAAGCATAAGTTGCAGTGGGAAGCTACAAAGCTACAAAGCTACAATGCGGCCTAGCCGGCCGGGACAACCACCGTCTGCCCCATGTTGTGCATCTTCGGCCTCTTCATCCTCTGTGACTGGGGGGACAGCAGTCACACCTGTTTTGGGATGCAGACCTGCCACCTCTTTATCCGCAACAGCCAGGGTGATTGGCAGGTCATCATTTTCTTTGGAGGTGGTAACACCAGCTGGTGTTGGGCGCTGTCCGACATCGATAGCGTCACCTTTGGATCAAGGCAACCTAACATGTCTGCCTGCATCTTCCTCACAGACCGGCAGTTTGCCGGAGACACCCTTATCAACCCCGTCTAAGCATAACAGCCAACCCTCGGTCCCTCAGATGAGGACAAGTAAAAGACCATTTCCTCCAAGCCATGAGAAAGCTAAGAGGTTGAATTTCACCATCTGCAAACTCTTGGCTACAGAAATGCTGCCTTTCCGCCTGGTGGACACAGAGGATTTTCAAGACCTTATGTCCGTCGCAGTGCCCCAGTACCAGATGCCCAGTCGGCACTACTTCTCAAAGAAAGGTGTACCTGCGCTCCACCAGCATGTCGCACACAACATCACCGCTTATTTGAGAAACTCTGTGTGTGACACGGTGTATTTCACCACAGACACTTGGATGAGTAGGTATGGACAGGGGCGTTACATGTCGCTGACTGGGCACTGGGTAACTATGGTGACAGCAGGACAAGGGGCTGCTGTCCAAGTCTTGCCGTCAATCCTCTTTATCTCAAAGTTCCTCCACTGCTTCTGTCTCCTCAACCTCCTCTCGGTCCTCCACCTGCACCCAAAGCCTGTCTGGTCATGCCACAAGCTTTCTAACTGCGCAGAAGGGATCCTGCACACCTCCTTACTATGCTGGCAGTAGGGCTCAACATCATCAGGCGGTTTTTACTTTGAAATGTCTGGGAAATGTGAGTCACACAGCAGAGGAGTTGTGGTCAGCTCTGGAGAACCAATTTCATGAATGGTTGTCTCCACTGGACCTGAAACCAGGGAAGGCCGTGTGAGACAATGCTGCAGACCTGGGTGCGGCCCTTCGCCGGGACAATGTCACACACGTGCCTTGTATGGCTCACGTGTTGAACCTGGTTGTCCAGCAATTTTTAGCCCACTATCCCGGACTAGATGGCCTTCTGCAGAGGGCACGGTCGCTGTGTGCTCACTTCCGCCGTTCGCATCCCGCAGCTCAGCGACTTACATCTCTACAGAAGTCGTTGGGCCTGCCACTTCACTGGCTAAAATGCGATGTGTCTACCCGGTGGAATTCAACTCTGCACATGTTGCAGCGACTGTGGCAGCACCGACAAGCCCTGGTGCAATACGTTCTGACGTATAGCCTGGGCCATCGAGATCCAGAGGTGGGGCAAATCACGCTGGAGGAGTGGTCTCAGATCAGGGACCTATGCACACTACTGCACAGATTTGAAATGGCGATGGAGATGTTTAGTCCTGACGATGCCATTATCAGCAAGACTATTCCGGTGATTTACATGCTGGAGCACATGGTAAACAGAATTCGGAGTCAGGTGGTGGCACAAGAGGATGTGGAGGAAGTAGAGGAGGCGGAGTTGTATGCGGAAGGGCTAATATCTGCAAGGTCCAGACGGTTGACAGCACCAAGGCGGCAGGCATGTGTGGGTGGGGGAGATGGTTTTACCAGGGTGCATGGTAGCAGCCAAACTAGTGAGGAAGGTGCAGGAGCCCAGGAAGAAGTGGAGGACGAACTGATGGAAGACTTATCAGATGAGGGAGACTTTGATCACATTTCTGTTGTGCGAGGTTGGGGGGAGAGGACAGGACAGAGGAAGGAAGCATGATTGTTACCTCGCCACCAACACAACAGGGACTTGGTGCTCCTGGATGCGCAACACACATGAGTGCCTTCTTGCTGCACTACCTGCAACATGACCCTCGAATTGTGAGAATTAGAAATAATCCTGACTACTGGGTTGCCACACTGTTAGATCCCCGGTACAAAAGTAAATTTGCAGAAATTATTCCTGCCATAGAAAGGGATGGAAGCATGCAGGAGTATCAGCAGAGACTGTTGCAGAATCTTACATGTGCTTTTCCACAAAACACCAGTGGTGCATGAATCTCACAGTTCCAACTTGCCAACCGTGGGACCGTCGAGTGTTCAGCACTCAAACCGTAACAGAAACACAGTATCTGCTCGTATCATCAATTTTGCGTAAAAATTTCACTACTTTTTTAGCCCATCCTTTGCAAGGCCACAGGAGACAAGAAGTCTGACACATAGTCAACGCCTAGAGACGATGGTACAGGAGTATCTCCAAGTAAACATTGAAGCCATGACTGTGTCACTGGACCCTTGCTCTTTTTGGGCTACCAATCTGGATAAATGGCCGGAGCTCGCCACTTACGCCTTGGAGATCTTGTCATGCCCCGCAGCCAGCGTTCTGTCTGAACATGTGATCAGCGCTGCTGGTGGTGTGCTGACAGATAAGCGCACGCAGCTCTCCACTGATAATGTAGACAGACTCACGTTCATAAAGATGAACAAATCATGGATCCGAAACGACTTTTCTACCCCTGTGTCATCCTGGGGAGAGTAAAAGCTTGATGATTGGTTAAAATCACCTCACCAACCATTTTAAGCTTTCAAATTACTAATCATGTTTATCTGTATCTTGGCTGGAAAATAATTTGGGCTTTGTAGCAGTGTGCAGTACTGATTCTATTAGGCCATCTATACTAAGCTCCACCAGATTTAAAATTACTAATCATGTTTATCTGTATCTTGGCTGGAAAAAAATTTGGGCTTTGTAGCAGTGTGCAGTACTGATTCTATTAGGCCAACTATACTAAGCTCCACCAGATTTAAAATTAATAATAATTTTTAGCTGCATCTAGCCCGGAAAATAATTTTGGGGCTCCGAAATGCGCAAGACACATAAGTGCCTTCTTGCTGCACTACCTGCAACATGACCGTCAGATTGTCAGAATTCGAAGTAATCCTGACTACTGGGTTGCCACACTCTTAGATCCCCCACACTCTTCGATCAACCTTTTCATTTTAATAAAGGCCAAAAAAATGGTCATTTTTAAAATTATAAGCATTAGCAGGTTATTAGAAACTGAAATCAAACAGTTTTCAACTCAAAACTTTATTCTAGGTTATGTTACATTTGCACATAGGACCCCTTGTTCGAAAGGAGCTTCTGAACTCTCTCGTCCATTGAATTTGTCAGGTTTTGGATGGTTTCTGCTTCAATTGTTTTGCATGAGGACAGAATACCCTCCCAGAGCTGTTGCTTAGATGTGAACTTCCTCCCGCCATCATAGACACTCCTTTTGATGATGCTCCAGAGGTTCTGAATATGGTAGAGGTCAGGGGAGCATGGGGGTCACACCATAAGTTTGTCCCCTTTTATGCCCATATCAGCCAGAGATGCAGATGTGTTATGTGCAGCTTGAGACGGTGCATTATCATGCATGAAAATGATGTTGCTGTGGAATACACGGGTCTTCTTCTTGAACCATGGCAGGAAGCACTGTTTGAGAAACTCCACATACATTATGGAGTTCATCTTTACCCCTTCAGTGATCCTAAAGGGGCCGACAATCTCTCTCCCCATGATTCCATCCCAAAACATTACTCCACCTCCTCCTTGTTGGCACTGTAGCCGTGTTTGCGTGGGGTGTCCATCAACCAGCCATCCTCCACTCCATCCACCTGGACCATCGAGCGTTGCACGGCACTCATCCGTGAACAAAACAGTTTTGAAGTCAGTCTTCATGTATTGTTTGGCCCACTGGAGCCATTTCTGCTTGTGTGCTGTGGATAGAGGAGGTCGACAGGATGGCGTACGCACAGCTGCAAACCTCTGAAGGACTCGACATCTTGTTTTTCGACGTTGGAGGCACCAGCATCTTCAAAAACTTGTCTGCTGCTATGACAAGGCTTTTTTTCCGCTGCTCTTTTAACCTGATGTAATTGCCTGTAGGAAAGAGTCCTCAATTTGTCCTTATCAGCACGCACACGTGTGTACTGTGAATCAGCTGCATACTTCTTGATTGCCAAAACACTTCATACTGATCATCGCACAATGTTGATTGTAGTCATGCCTTGACCTAAACACTCCACAATTTGTTGCTTCTCAGCAGCCGACACATCCTTTTTCTTTCCCATTTTGGCAGAAAATGTAGGCTGCTTAATAATGTGGGACAGCCTTCCTAAGTAGTATTGCCTTTCATTGGACACACCTGCCAAACTAATTAGCACAGGTGTCTGCAATTGCTTACAGTGATATAAAGAGCCCTGACACACATCACCATCAATGAGTTTAACTGACAAACAAACAAATTCTTCCCTTATCACTCCTAAACACTTTTTGCATAATAATTTGGAACACAGTGTACATGTGCTTTTCCACAAAACACCAGTGGTTCACGTAGTGAATCTTACAGTTCTAACTTGCCAACCGTGGTCTGTATGGAGTTGTTCAATAAAGGGCCCAAAATTAAGATAGCATAGACGGGAGAGGTCTCTATGAATAGGAATTCCTAAGTATTTGATACCCTGTGAGGGCCAGGTAAAGGGAAAGTTGGACTGGATGGAATCCTGTATGGATTTTGGGAGGGAGACATCGAGGGCCTCAGACTTCGCTGCATTGATTTTAAAATTTGACCATGTAACAAAGTGATCTATTTCAGCAATAACAGCAAGGATGGATATATGTGATTGAGTGATATATACTAGGACATCATCAGCAAATAGAGAGCTCTTGTACTCAGTGCCTCCCACCTCAATCCACCTAATATTGGAGTTATGGCGAATTGATGAGAGCAGGTGCTCCGTCACTAGGATGTATAAGAGAGGGGACAGAGGACATCCCTGCCTTGTCCCATTGGTGATTATGAAAGGTGATGAAAATGTTCTGATGCGCCCCCTGGGCCTTGGGACATCCGGAGCCGGACCCTTTTTGGTGGATGCTGGTGGTAGTAGTCTCCGTGGCGGCGACCCGGTTCCATGGCTCAGGGCTTTCAAACCAGTGGCGGAACTATTTATGTGGTTTTGATGTTTAAATGTCCGACTACGCCACCCATGGATTGCGGTCAGAGTGAACCGCCGCTGCAGGGCAGACCGCTGAGGCTGGTGTTGTGGGTGCAGCAGAGCATAGCATAACTCCCCATGGGAGGAGTATAGCCTCAGGGCAGTGTATGCGGAGGGTGGGGGTGATGGTGCAGGGCAGCAGCAGTAACGACACGGAGTCAGTGATGCAGTCCAGGGCCTTTACTCACAGTTCTTATTATCCAGACCACTTCTGCAGGTAACAGCTGCCCACGTCGTACTGTGCTCACCTGGTGAGGGGCTCAGACAACTCCCAGATAACTTTGGAGCGCTTCACAGGACCCCCTTTGTGTTGCCTTTGTCTGGCCTTTCTTACCAACTCTTCTGTCCGGCTGCCTCGGGCCTCCTCTTGGTAAACTTGGCGCCAGTTTCCCTGACCCTATGTGGTGCCTTCCTAGCGGGTGTAGCGAGGGGCTGCGCCACATAAAATGTCACAGCCTCCAGTTTCTAGCTGAGGGTCGTTTCCCGCCTCCACTAGTTTCGGGGACCGGTCTCCCCCTTTGGCCTGACCCCTCCACGCAGGTGGATTCGGGCGTGCGGTGGCGACTCGCCCGTCAACACCCCTGGGATCCCTTCGTTCCTCGTTCCTGGAGCCTTCTCCGCTCCTCTTTCTTCCTTCTCCCTCTTCCAGGCCTGGGCCTCTGTTACTCGGCCCGCCTCCGGAGCAGAGCTCATGCAGAGCCCCTGCTCCCTGTCACTTCTGCTCAGACTTCTCTGCACTGAACTAAGATAGTGCCCACCTTTTATACTCCCTTCTCAATGCACTCAGGAACTGCTTCCTCCCTGCTCCTGCACTACAGGGTTCCCCTTCCTCAGTATTCCCTCCTCCCACTCCAGCCAGGGAAAAGGACTGTCGTGCCCATCTCAGGGGCATATTGGTCGCCCTGCCCCACCGCAATGTGGTGTAATGCATGCAGGTGTCGGATCCTGATCCACACTCCATCCTTACCTGAGAGTGAGATATCACACCTCTGGGTGAGGTGCAATACCTCTGTAGCAGCCGAGCCCTCAGGGTGCTACAGTTCCATTTATCTTCAGCCTAGGTGACGTATTGCGATACAGGGCCGTGATTTTGGCAATAAAAGGGTCCCCTAGACCCCTACCCCAAGCTTTTTAAGAGAATAATATATGGCGTGCCAGGAGACTCTATGGAATGCTTTCTCAGCATCCAACGAGAGTATCTAATTACAAATTTTTAACTGCATCTAGCCCAGGAAATACTTTGTGCCTAGTAGCAGCGTCTGCTAGTCAGCGGATTATCCCGGCTGTTAAGCAAGCTACACCACCTGTAGTTTGGACACTTAATTTTTTCAAAGGAAATGCTTCAGGACCATGGGATACTCAGTGAAGAGCATCAGGAGGCACCCCAAGGCATAGGGGCTGGGACTGACGGTAGGACGCCTTGCGGTGAACAGCCGAGCTTGATCCTTATAAAAGCTTTTTAACTGCAGCAGCTTTAGTGGACGCTACTGGAGCTGGAATTACGCGGCTGCTGGCATGAGACTTGCCCTCCAATAGATCCTTGTAAAAGGATTTAAAGTGTATTCATTCAAATTAGAGAGACAATTTAAATTAAAAAGCTTAGAGCTGCCTCCACCACAGGGGGGCTCGCTCGACCCACCAGTGGACAGGCACCAGTATTGGGAGAGGGGGGCTGGCCGTCAGGTCCACCGCGGCTCTGGCACAAACCCGGCGACACGGAGGTGGCACGGGCAGGAACGGACTGGCCGTGTCGGCTTCTCACTTTTTGGATTTTAGAAGGGCATGACATGCCTATATCTGTGTCTCCCCCTCCTTTTACTCCTCCACCTCTTTTCTTTTCGCATGACTATATGTACATGTCACTTTTCCATGTGTTAGTTATGTCTTCTGAGCAGTTTGTCAGCTTTTGGTCACCTTTGAAGGTGTTTTCTATGTGTTTCTATGTGTCTTTGTTTGCCTGCCATTGGTTTTAACGGTGTTCGAAGGTGTTCGACGAACAGTTCGACAAACAGTTCGGCGAATACACGGATGTTCGACGAACCTAACTCGAACACTAACGGGGGAGGCTCAACACTAGTGGACACCCGGCCGCGGGGTGGCTGGGGACCGAGTATGGACACCCGGCCGCCCCCTGGCGACTGGGGACCGAGTGTGGACACCCGTCCGCCGGGCGGCTGGGGACTGAGTATGGATACCAGGCCGCCAATGGAGCCATGACTTGGTGGCCAGATTCCGCCTCCACATGCCTAAAAGGCCCAATTTCAAGTGCAAGCATGCAGTATGGTATTGCAGCCTGGGGGTGGGTGGGTGGCAGGCTGCATACTTGCGCTTGCATTGCAAGGAATGGGGGAGGTACAATTGAACACTGATCTGGGACAAGGACTTGCACGGGGATAGTTGCAAGTCTGCATCTTCTGATGCGGCAAGGATCACTTCTGATGGGCACACTTTTAAGCAGTGACCTGGGTGTCAGAGATGCTTCCAGGGGTCTTCCCCTTGCTGTTCCCATGCCTTTTCAGCACTGTATGCATGTGTCACACAGCACATGGCCAGATAAGGTTGTAAAATGTTAAAATGATATTTCCCGGTGAATGCATTTGTCACGGTTGAAAGCAAAACAAAAGTGCAAAAACGCATAAAAAATCCTACTAGTGAACATAGCCCAAGGTGTGGAGGAGTATTTTTTGGGGGGGTTATTTATTTTACCTTATACTCAAGTCTTTACCCTGGAAAGGAACTTCCTTAACATATTTCACAGGAAAGCAGTTTCAGTTTAGTTTTTGAACGTTTTATTGTGAGCCCTTAACAGTGGCTTAATACCTCTGACCACGTTGTTGACAGCAGTGACCTGGGGGTCAGAAATGCTTCCAGGGGCGATCCCCATGCTGTCCCCATGTCATTTGAGCACTGTCACTATCGTTTTGGTCACTTGTTAGGCTTTTAACACTAGAAGTCCCAGAGAGGGGTCATTTAACATTTCTACCTTTGGAACCCAGAGACAGGTCCAATGACCTGAAGGATTTTAGCTAACATCCTATAATCACCGTCTTTTGTTCTGTAATTAAGGCCATTACTCTCGCACCACAGGAGGTTGTTGTTTTCCATTGAGTTTAGCCATTTAGCTTCTAGTTAGTTCTATTCAGTTTATTGTATTTGATAATATAAAGACTATACATATTGTATTTAGTTTAGTTTTATTTGAGCAAAAAAGCACTGAAACAATGAATCATTTTTTATATATTTTAAATAGAGAATTAAAAATTTTAGAGCAAGGTACAGCTGTGAGTAATGAACAGAAGCATGTGGGTCTAAGGCCTCAAGCACACTAGCGAAAAAAAATCACGTGAAAATTGCATCGCAATGCGATGTGATTTTTTTTCTGCGATTGCCAATGTATTTCAATGGCACCAGGCACACCTGCTATTTTTTCGTGCGATTTTTTTTTATAGGTGCGATTTTCCTGCGATTTTTTTTGGGTGATTTTTTTCATGCGAAAAAATCTCAGAGGAGTGATTTATATGACCAATGGGACAGATCGCAAAAAAAATCGCAAATAGCTGTGATTTTTTTGCTACTTTTTTTTGCACCCATTGACTTGAATGGGCTGCGATTTTTTTCGTGCGATTTTTTTTCGTGCAAAATTCACACAAGAGGACTGAAATTTCAGTGTGAAAAATATACAAAAGAGCAACTATTATTTCTTTCCATGCTTTTTATTTTATTTTTTTTTTATTTTCAATAAAGGGTTATTTCACACCAACATCAAACAATAGTCACATTTTCAAGATGAGCAATGTATAAGCGGCATGGCCAAACAAATTTGACAAGACAGTGAACAAGAAAACAATATCATCAAATTATACAATAGGGAGGGATGTTGGGGGAAGAGAAGTGGGAAGAGGGGAGGGGGGGGGTAAAGACAAATACATGGGGGTAGGGGAGTAAAGGAGCACGCATCAAAGGATGCATTTTATTTTTGTTATAAAAATAAAAAAAATACAAGGAATAAAACAATTCCTCACATATTTACAATAGGCTGCAGTGGGGAGCTGCGTGTGTGTGTGTGAGTGGCATGTCCTTCTTGTGTGACTAGCATTTCAGCACTCACTCAGCAGTCTGTCTGCTCTGTCGGAACATACCTGGCACTGCCTGGGTATGTCCCTGGTACATTTGCCACACGTGTATTTGTAGCAGTTAACACATCTCTCAGTTCCACAATTGTTCGTGCATCGATGGTTGACCTGACACTTCGACCTCTTGCCAGGGCTGGGTGTGGAAGGTTGCTGCCGAAGGAGTTTCTCCTTGCGTGCCTTCTTTTAAGTCACATGAGAGCCACCTAACTCTTTTGCAAGCTCAACCAGGAAGTCCACCCGTCTCTTCTGCACCCCAGTGCATGCCTGATAAAGAACATGAGCATTCAGTGCTCCCATGTCAATCATGTTGTAGAACACGGCGACTGGCCATCTCCGTGTTCCTTCATGCATTCTGTACTCCCGCACCATTTGGTCCATTACATCCACACCGCACTTTGTGTGGTTGTATGGTGTGACTGTGTTTGGCTTCCTTTTGTTAGTATCCTCAGTCTCAACCACGCTGTGCATGCTGCTGAGAATGTAGACGGCCTTCTTTCGTTTGGGTGCATACACTGTCCGTTTGGCACCAGTGGTTGAAAACACCGGAGTGGTGAATTCAGTGCGGTCCATCTGTCTAGCTGATTGAGGAATTTCCCGGCGACTCTTGTTGACTGTGCCGAGGATAGTGGTTTTCCGACTAAGAAGTCGTTGTGCAAGTGACAATGATGTAAATAAATTGTCCCTGGTTAAAACAGCAGCGAGTCTTTGACGGGAAAAGCTGTTCATCAATAGTGATGTGTCGACCAGGGTTGTAGGATGCGATGCAGTTGGTGACAAACGATCTCCACACATTGGAGATTGCAGCAAACTTATCGGTCTCCACTCGCTCACTGCGTGTGAACATGTCATCAAAGCGTAGGTGTTGCATGATGTCTTGGAAGCGGTTTCGGGTCATAGTTGCAATGATCCTTGGGTTTGCCAGGTTTGCTGACCAGCTGTCATGTAGTGATGGAACCTTGGTCACCCCCGCAAGATAATGACTGAAATAAATGCCATTCGTTTCGGGAGACCCATGAACCAATCCACCTGCTCCGTGTGATGTGCATGTTGAGTAGTCCATTCTTGAATGCTACGAAGCATGTCAAGAGTGATAAAACAGAGGAAGCGCTGAAGGCGACTCCAGACACTTCGTCTGGCCTTAGCACTTGGCTCTCCATCTGTAGGGTACGGTTCTATTGGGGTGAAATGGAGATGTTTCCCCACTTGTACTTCACGCCACACTGTGCCATCTTTTGTGGTCTCTGTCGGCTCACTCGCCAACCGAGCTCTCTTTTTTGGTAGAGGAGGAGTCTCCTCATCTGCAAGATAAATAATTTCAAATTAACATTTTGTTTTGGTTCTAAATAAAAAAGATAGTCAGGAAATAAAAATGGGTAATTTGAAAAATCTTACCTGAAGACAGCTCAGAGTCCGAATCCAGTTGAAGGACTATGTCTTCTCTATCTGAGTCAGAAGGGTTGGTGTTGCTCAGGATCAGTTCCAACGCCTGTTGAATGGTGCGCCTTCTCTGCATTTTGTTTCTTGTGAACAAAATAGGTGAAGCAGTCACCTATTTATCCCCCACAGCACAAAAGGCTGCATGCAAATTTGCTAAGGTGTTAGCAACCTTATGCATTTCCCCTGCACAACAATGCAGCTGGGGGGTGGGCAGACACACTCAGGAGCAGCTTACATTCTTTTGTTTACACTCTCTTACAAGACCTTTGTTGAGGTGGATCAACACAACACAATTGCCCCCCTGCAGATTCCTCAGGCAATGGCCACATTTACAAATGAAAGGATGCTAATAGGAGCCATCAGAGTTGTCAGTTTGGACTAAGGGTCATTTGACCCTCTTTCGGGACTTCAGGGGGGAGCTCGAAATTTCTGGGATTTCTAGTGTTAAAAGACTGCTGGGGGTGCCGTCACAAAAATGCTCCAGTCTCCCATAGACTTACATTGGGCTCGTTGCTCGGGTCGAGCACCCGAGTATCACGGCGAGCTCGGCCCGAGATTCGAGCAACCGAGCATTTTAGTGCTCGCTCAACACTAGTCATTATCTGTGGCTCCAAATTAATCCACATAATTGATTATATAACAACCCCCTAAGTTCACTACAGGTCAATTAAAAATTCAGCTGCAAAAAGAAAAATTTAAAGGGTTTCCATTAACTTAATATGATTTTATGAGTCTCAAAGGAAAATTGAGCATTCCAAAGAAACAACGCAAATACAGGAGAGAATGTAAGCTTTATCACACTAAGACAATGGCCTCAATGGATGCAGGCAGTAGTGATGGGATGCTTTTAAAGTGCTTGTCCAATATAAAAATAACATTCCAGCATGAATGGTCTTAAAATAACAAATGGAGGCACACTAACCTACTAGCAGTCTTCTTGATCGGGCACAGGATTCCCCAGAGGCATGTGCCAGCACTAATAGCACTGGTTGCGCCATTCATAAGTCACAAAACCACTATAGCCTGTGATTAGCTGCAGGGGTCAGGTTAATAGAAGAATCTCTTATCAGAGTAATATCCAATGACAAGCTCTTCTAGTCCTCTGACCGCTGCCACCAATCATAGGATTCAGTGGTCCTGTGACTTCCGAGCTGAGCAGACATCACTTCTGAAGCCAATATAGACCACCATAGCGGACTGTGATGGATCCATATATAGTGCGTTAACACACATGAGGTAATTTAGTCAGGTATGGCCATAGAAGCACTGTTCTTGTTTTCGGTGATCTGCTAAATGGCCTAAAGTGTCATAAAAAGATATAGAAAAGTCTAGAGAGAAAAAGATAATTGACAATGAGGGTTATATAAAATAAAAAGAGAGAAAAAATATTGTTAGTGTATACTGTTGAAACCAGAAATTTACATACACTATATAAAAAGGCACATATGCATGTTTTTCTTAATATCTGTCATGAAATCAGATCAATTTGGATTTTTTAAGTCAATTAGGATTACCATAATTTTTATTATTTGCCAAATGCCAGAATAATGAGAGAGATAGAATATTTTAAGGCATTTTTATTGCTTACTGCAAAGTTAAAAGTTTACATACGATAGGATTACTATTCCTTTAAACAATTCTGGACTGCCCATATGATGATGCCATGTGTTTGGAAACTTCTGAACAGTTTTTTTGGCAACATTTGAGTTAATTTGGGTTAATTAGAGACACATCTGCGGATGTATTTTAATGCACACCTGAAGCACACTGCTTCTTTGTGTAGCATCATGGAAAAGTCTGCTGAAATCAGCCAAGAGATCAGAAAATGAATTGTGCACTTGGACAAGTCTGGCTCATTCTTGGGTACAATTTCAAAATGCCTGAAGGTGCCTTCTTTATCTGTACAAACAATTATATGCAAGCACAAACAAGTTGGGAATGTCCAGCCATCATACGACTCAGGACTGAGACGGGTTCTGTGTCCCAGAGAAGAACGTGCTTTGGTCCAACATGTGCATATCAACCCAAGGACAAAAGCAAAAGACCTTGTGAAGATGATGGCGGAAGATGGTAAGATTGTGTCAATATCCACAGTGAAATGAGTACTGTATCAATATGGCTGAAAGACCACTCTGCCAGGAAGAAGACATTATTCCAAAAGAAACATAAAAAAGGCTGATTAATGTTTGCAAATGCACAGAGGAACAAAGACTTTAATTTTGGAAACATGTCCTGTGGCCTAAAGAAACCAAAATTGAACTTTTTGGGCATAATGATTATCGTTACGTTTGGAGGAAAAAGGGAGAAGCTTGGAAGCCTAAGAACACCATCCCAACTGGGAAACACAGGGGTGGCAGCATCATGTTGTGGGGTTGTTTTGCTGCAGGAGGGACTGGTGCAGTTCATAAAAGAGATGACACCATGAGAAAAGAAGATTATGTAGCAATACTGAAGCAACATCTCAAGACATCAGTCAGGAAGTTAAAGCTTGGGTGGAAACAGGTTTTCTAAATGAACAATGACCTGAAGTATACTGCCAAAATGGTAACAAAGTGGCTTAAGAATAACAAAGTCAATGTTTTGGAGTGACCAACACAAAACCCTGATCTCAATCCTATTGAAAATGCATGGGCAAAGCTGAGAAGGCAAATGCGAACAAAGCGACCAACAAACCTGGATCAGTTACACCAGCTCTGTCAGGAGCAATGGGCCCAAATATTGACCAACTATTGTGAGAAGCTTGTGAAAGGATATCCCAAACGTTTGACCCAAGTCATTCAGTTTAATGGCAATGGTACCAAATACTAATGAAATGTATGTAAACTTTTGACTTTGCAGTAATAAAAATGTCTTAAAACATTCTCTCTCTCTCTCTCTCTCTAATTATTCTGGCATTTGTCAAATATTAAAAATGATGGTAATCCTAATTGACCTAAAACGGGAAAGGTTTATTCTGATTTCATGTCAGCTATTGAGAAAAACATTCATATGTGTCATGTATATGTGTAAACTTCTTGTTTCAACTGTATAAAATTAAAAAGAGTAAAATGATAGAAGAAAAAAAAACAGAAAAAGCTAAGGTGGAATTGAATAATAAAAGGAATGAAAAAAATAGATATTAATATTACTATGTCCATTCGAGTGAAGGAATTTTTTGTCTTTTTTATACTAATAAAATATGATATGTAAATAAAAAAAATAACTGTATGTCATTCTCTCTCTCTTCCTTTTTTCATTTCTTTTTCTTTTCATGTCTTTCTTTCCATTTTTTCTTTCACTTTATTTATTTCTGTTTCTTTTTTTTCTTCTTTTTTTTAGATTTAGTTATCATTGACAATGTGGCTTTTTTATTTTGCTGTTGTTTTTTTATTACAAATTTTGGTCATTGGGGGACATCTATTGTATATTTGACATTTAATATTGCAATCTTGGGGTGGCATATTCCAAATGAAAATTCTAGAATTCAAAGAATTTTTTCTCATGTGCAAATTAAAATCCAATAAAAATCAGTCACAGTGCCGCATACACATAATTTATCCAACTCACCTATTACCACTGAAAATGCAGGGAGTGCAGAGCATCACACAACTTGCAAGCAAAAAAAGTATAAGGTTAAATTCCCACCTTAAGGATCTGATGTACTTTTTATATGCTACATAGATTTGTGTTCAAAGAATGCAGAGTATTACAGTTCCACAAAAGTGGATTTGATGCATTTTATTTGTGGATTTTCCTCATAGACTTGAATGAGATGAAGAAAATCCAAAACTGTATATGCATTATTAGTGCAGTTTTGCAGCGGTGACAAAGTAAAAACGCATGTAATCTGCCCATGACTTTATCAATAAAGTTTTATCTAAGCTAAATAACTCATGAAAGAAGGTTCTAAGACAAAGTAGTTTTATTTAAATTATAACACAAGAAAAAGAAACAAAATAGCAGCTGAAAAATGTTTTAAAAAAATGTATATAAAAACTATCAGTTTAATGCCATCAAAAAATTCAAGTAATCTAGGTTAAGTTCCCAAAATGAGTTTTTGGTGAGCTTTTGATGCTGTGTATTTTTGCTGTGCAAACAAAGCAGCATTTTACAGTTCCAGCAAATGGAATAGGATATATAGAAATCTCATGCCCACTGTTTTTTTTTACACTGTGTAAACTGATCTGTGATGCGTGCTTTAAGTCCTCAACATTTCTTGTGAGTACATTGAGTTTTTGTGCAGATTTTCAGATTTTTCGTTTTTAGTGAATTTCTGCTGTGCAAATGCACTAGGGTGGCCAGCAATCCATACTGAAGCAAATTGCAAAAAAATATTCATTTTGGCACTTGCAGATTTTTGTAAAAATTTGAGAGGAAGTCAATGTCCCTCAAATTTATTTGTTCATCTCTACTAAAAGTGCATGTAATCTACACATTACTGAATTAACCCCTTCACGATGGGACCAATTTCTGTTTTGTATTTTTGTTTTTCCCTTCCCTTCTTCCCAGAGCCATAACTCTTTTATTTTTCTGACCATACAGACACATGAGAGCTTCTCCATCTTTTGCCGGACAAGTTGTACTTTTGAATTACATCATACATTTTACTATATAGTGTACTGGAAAACAGGAAAAAAAATCCAAGTGGGGAGAAATTCTGAAAAAAATGCACTTATGGCATTGTTTTTTGGGAATTCTTTTTACAGTGTACATTTTGTGGTAAAAATAACATTGCATGATTCTTCTCATCAATATGATAACAGCAATAGGTGACATGTCCAGTCTTTATTATTATTTTAGTGATATTAGAAATATCTGAAATTTGCAAAAAAAATTTTTTTTAGTTTTTTGTGGATTCTCCGAGCCTCATAACATTTTTCTTTTTCAGTCAATGGAGCTGTGTGATGGCTTGTTTTTTGCATTTTTATTGATACTATTTTGAGAAACATGTAACATTTTGATCACTTGTGACAGCATTTTTTGTGAAATTGCAGGAATGAAAAGAAACATAGATTTGGTGTTTTTGTTTTCGATGTTTATCGATCAGGTTAATTATTTTAATATTTTGATAGCTCAGACTTCTGAACGTGGCAATATCACATATGTATATTTCTAATGGGGCAAAAGGGGAGCTATTTGAATTTTTATGGGGCTTTTTATCACATTTTTT
Source organism: Phyllobates terribilis (assembly GCF_046119375.1). Classification (NCBI taxonomy): domain Eukaryota; kingdom Metazoa; phylum Chordata; class Amphibia; order Anura; family Dendrobatidae; genus Phyllobates; species Phyllobates terribilis. The sequence continues at coordinate 769,828,710 of NW_027362762.1, read as the reverse complement.
AAAACCTTTTTTTTATTTTTCACTGTTTTAAATAGTACCCTTTGCCCCTTAATGACAATTGCAGTATGTATACAGTAAGTCATGGAAGGGAAGGACTTCCTGACCGTTGAGGTATATGTATGTTATGGCAAGAGTGTGCAATAGCCGCTGTGTGTTCAGCGAACATCACAGCTGATAAATAAAAAATGAGTCAAAAATGTTGCTTTTTCATCATAAAGCTGAACAAAAAGTGGAATAGAATGCAATCAAAAGACGAATGTAAATAAAAATGGTATCACTGAAAACATCATCTTGTCCCACAAAATAGACACCATGATATAGCTCCATCAGTGGAAAAAATGTTATAGCTATCAGAATACAGCGATGCAAAAATAATTATTTTTTCCATAAAATAGCTTTTATTGTTTAGAAGTGCCAAAACATAAAAAAAATTAAAAATGTGCTGTAATCGTACTGACCTGAAGAATAAAACTGCCTTATGAATTTTACCACACGTGAAATGGTACATAAAAACAAAAAAAATACAATTCTTAAATTGCTGGTTTTTGTTCATTCTGCATCCCAAAAATCAGAATAGAAAACGATCAAAAAGCATAATGTGCCCAAAAATGGTGCAGATTAAAACATCAACTCGTCCTGTGAAAAACAAGCCCTCACATGACTCTGTCGGAAAAAATATGGAATAATTATAGCTATCAAAATATGGCAATGCAAAAACTAGTTATTGAAAAAAAAGTGTCTTTCAGTGTGTGACAGCAGGAAATCATAAAAAAAGCTGAACGTATGGTATCGCTGAAATCGCATTGACCCGAAGCATAAAGTCATCTAATCACTTACACTGCACAAGAAAAAATGTTAAAAATAAATAAAACCTATTCTTCACCTGCTGTTGATTTGTTCATTCTGCTTCCCAAAAATCACACTAAGTCTCGGTTCACATTCATCCTGCGCTCTACGCTAAGTGCTTACGCAGGGGTTTCCATGTAAATCTCTGAAATATGTGATTCAGACAGAACTACCGATTGAAAATTCCCCATAATGAGTCAGATGGAAGCACTGTGGGCGGAGTCTGGTCTATGAATAGCGGTATCCAGACTCCCTCTTTTCTAATGGGAATTTGTCATTTCTGTGGCCCTGCTCTATGTGTCTTTAAATTCTTACTGGAGTTTTTCTCAAATTTTGGCAGCCCTTGCAGTCACAGCATGGGCATTACCACTATAGGAGACCAGCTCCTTTATAATGGGAACATTTTTTTTACTGTGACCTTCCTCTGTGTCTCTTCAAAGGGGTATTGGGTTGCGTCAAAATTTTTGGAAGCCCTTGCAGTCACTGGATACGCAATAACAGTATAGGAGACCCACTTGTTAATAATGGGAACAACAAAGCAAAGCCGGCTGATGGCTCTCTAACAATAGCAAGGGCTGACTGCTGGTTTTTTAAGAATAGTAAGGGCCGTCTGATGGCCCTATAAAAATAGGCTTTATGACTTTCAGAGTCCCTCCATCATAAATAAAACAGGATGTGTCTGATGATGTGTCACACACCACATTGCCAGATAAGGTGGTAAAATGTTAAAATGACAATTCCTGGTAAATGCATTTGTCTTAAAAAATATCGTAAAACAACCCAAAACAATAGGATCTTTCTTTAGTATAAAAAACATTGTCACCAATTTAACCTCAATGTAATCACATTGTGCAGCTCATGCACCTCCTACTCCATCTCCGAAATGACCACATCAGTAACAAGCTGACAGCACTGCAGCACTGTCTTGGCCAAGTGGCAACATGCTGTGCTGAAGATAACATGCTTAATGCTTAATTGACAAACCACCCAGCGCTGCAGAGTTTAACACAGCAGCCTGATCTGTGGCTCTCACCGCTGAACAGAGGAGTATTTTTGGTTTTGGTTATTTATTTTGCCTTATATATGAGTCATTACCCTGAAAAGGATGTTCCTTAATATATTTCCCCGGAAAATCCATTTTCATTTTGTTTTTGTATGTTTTATTTTGAGTCCGTAAAAGTGGCCTAATACTCTGACAACGTTGTTGACAGCAGTGACCTGGGAGTCAGATATGCTTCCAGGGGTCTTCCCCATGCTGTTCCCTTGTCACATGAGCACTGTTCCCATCAATTTGGGCAATTTTTAGGCCCTCTGCAGACCACCTGGGGGGAGCCGCCGGAAAAATGCTTGAGTTTCCCATAGACTTACATTGGGCTAGTTGCTTGGGTCGAGCACCCGAGTATTCCAATTTTCTCGACTCTAGCAATGTGTACCTGAGCAATTTAGTGCTTGCTCATCACTAGTCTTTACTATACAACCACCGCAACCACAACGTATAACAGGCCACTGCGCCTTCCCTATAACCATACTCCCCACTATCAATGAAGGAGATATTTCTCATCTCCTCTCCAAATCCTACTTCACTACTTGTGCACTTGACAATTTGCCCTTCCACCTCCTCCCCAACCTCACCACCACGCTTGTCCAATCACTAACCTACAGTGGGTGAGGAAAGTATTCAAACCCCTTTACATTTTTCACTCTGTTTATTGCACCCATTTGGTAAATTCTAAAAAGTTCATTTTTTTTCTCATTAAAGTACTCTGCACCCCATCTTGACTGAAAAAAGCAGAAATGTAGAATATCACAAGGTCATAAGTATTCAGACCCTTTGCTCAGACACTCGTATTTAAGTCACATGCTGTCCATTTCCTAGTGATCCTCCTTGAGATGGTACTACTCCTTCATTGGGTCCAGCTGTGTTTAATTAAACTGATAGGACTTGATTTGGAAAGGCACACACCTGTCTATATAAGACCTCACAGCTCACTGTGCATGTCAGACCAAATGAGAATCATGAGCTCAAAGGAACTGCTCAAGGAGCTCAGAGACAGAATTGTGGCAAGGCACAGATCTGGCCAAGGTTACAAAATAATTTCTGCATTACTCAAGGTTCCTAAGAGCACAGTGGCCTCCATAATCCTTAAATGGAAGAAGTTTGGGGCCACCAGAAGTTTTCCTAGACCTGGCCGTCCAGCCAAACTGAGCAATCGTGGGAGAAGAGCATTGGTGAGAGAGGAAAAGAAGAACCCCAAGATCACTGTGGCTGAGCTCCAGAGAGGCAGTGGAGAGATTGGAGAAAGTTCCACAAAGTCAATTATCACTGCAGCCCTCCACCTTTATGGCAAAGTGGCCCAACGTAAGCCTCTCCTCAGTGCAAGACATTTGAAAGCCCGCATAGATTTTGCTCAAAAACACATGAAGGACTCCGAGACTATGAGAAATAAGTTTTCTCTGGTCTGATGAAGACCAGGAACTGCTCATCACCTGCCCAATACAACTCCAACAGTGAAACAAGGTGGTGGCAGCATCATGCTATGGGGGTGTTTTTCAGCTGCAGGGACAGGACGACTGATTGCAATTGAAGGAAACATGAATGAGGCCAAGTAGAGATATCCTGGTGGAAAACCTCTTCCAGAGTGCTCTGGACCTCAAACTTGGCCGAAGGTTCAGCTTCCAAGAAGACAATGACCCTAAGCACACAGCTAAAAGAACAAAAGAGTGGCTTCAGAACAACTCTGTGACCATTCTTGACTGGCTCAGCCAGAGACCTGACCTAAACTCAATTGAGCATTGGAGAGACCTGAAAATGGCTGTCCACCAATGTTCACCAACCAATCTGATGGAACAGGAGAGGATCTGCTAAGAAGAATGGCAGAGGATCCCCAAATCCAGGTGTCCAAAACTTGTTGCATCATTCCCAAGAATACTCCTGGATGTACTAGCTCAAAAGGGTGCTTTTACTCAATACTGAGCAAAGGGTCTGAATACTTATGACCATGTAATATTTCAGTTTTTCTTTTTTAATAAATTTGCAAAAAAATCCACATTTCTGTTTTTCTTCAGTCAAGATGGGTGCAGAGTGTACTTTAATGAGAAGAAAAACCAAATGGTGAAAAATTTAAAAGGGTCTGAATACTTCCGTACCCACTTTATCTCTTTAACCTATCGTTGAATTATGGTACCTTCATTTTTGCTTTTCTAAAATGCCAGAATCACACCTATTCTGAAGATGTCTGACCTCTAGGTCCAGCTAACGTCCCATACCTCTGTTCCCGTTCGCCTTCAATCTCCTCGAACCGCCTGCCCATGCTTAACTTTCCTCCCACCTGGTATCTAACCCACTGTTTGATAACCTAGAGTCTAGCTTCCATCTCCACCATGCCACCAAAACTGCCCTTACCAAAATTACTAACGACTTACTTACAGCCAAAGCTAACAGACAATTCTCTATACTCCTCCTTCTAGATCAGCCCTCTGCATTCGACACAGTCGACCACTCCCTCCTGCTAAAAATCCATTCTTCCCTTGGAGTCAAAGACCTTGCCCTCTCCTGGGTCTCCTCATAAACTTCTAATGCACATTTAGTGTCTCACCTTTTCCATATTACCTCCTAAACCTGTCCTCTCTCTGGTGGTGTCCCTCACTTTTGTTAATCTATACTTTGGGCCCGGAACAACTCATAAAGTCCCATTTCTTCCATTACCACCTTTATGCTGATGATACCGATTTACCTCTCTGGTTCAGATGTCACCTTATTGGTGTCCAGGATCCCAGAGTGTCTAAAAGCCAAATCCTCCTACTTTTTCTCTTGCTTCCTAAAACTCAATGTGGACAAAACTGAACTCATCATCTTTCCTACATCTCACCTAACCCCGCTACCCAATCTATCTATCACAATTAATAACACTACACTTTCCGCAGTTCAGGAAGTCCACTGCCTTGTAACCCTCGACTCTGCCCTGTCCTTCAAACCGCACATCCAAGCTCTTGCCACCTCTTGTTGCCTCCAATTGAAAAATATTTAAAAGGAATTTTCCCTTTCCTCAACACTGTATCTACTAAGATGTTATTGGATGCCCTCATCATCCCCCGCCTCGACTACTGCAATATCTTCCTCTGTGGCCTCCCTGCTAACATTCTCACACCTCTCTAGTCTGTTATTAACTCTGCTGCCCGACTAATCCAATTTTCTCCATGCTTCTCCTCTGCTTCTTCCCTCTGCAAATCCCTTCATTGGCTCATCATTCCCCAGTGTATCCAATTCAAATTGCTAACACTGACTTACAAAGCCATGCACAATCTGTCTCCTCCATATAACTCCAAAATAATTCCCTGATATATTTCAAAACGCAACCTCCAGTCCTCCCCAAGACCTCCTTCTTTCCTCCACACTCATATATTCCTCACCCAATTGCCCCCAAGACTTCTCCTGAGTGTCCCCCATCCTCTGGAATTCTTTGCCTCAACACATTTAATTATCCTTCACACTCGGAACCTTCAGACGGAACTTGAGAACCCACCTCTTCAAGAACGCTTACAGCCTGCACTGATCCAGCTGCCACCTCACCACCACCGGAGCTGACGTAACTCTCTACCCTACTGTTTCCTTCCCTATTATCCTGTAGACTGTAAGCTGCAAGTGCAGGGCCCTCTCCTTAATTGCTTGCTTGCGGCTCTGTTTATGTTTGTTGAAATTAAATAATACTCTTCATGCATTAGGCTGAGGCTACATTCCTCAAATGAATGGGGTCGCTTTGCATTACTGTGAAATGCAAGTTGCAAAGAAATCTGATTTTTGCAACTTGATTCTGACTTTTTACAACTTGCTTGTCATGGTTACATATCTTTGTGGGTGACATTGTGACTCTATTCACTTGCATTGTGCTTCTATGCAGTAACGGCAAACAGGGACCTTTGGATGCACAACTTGTGTCACAGCCAAAGTTGGCATGCATCCGGAGCCTTTACTGGAGAACTTATGGAACACTTGTATTTAAGCAGTGGCTAGACAGCTATACATGTATGAGGTCTAAGATCACAATGTGCTACTGATTTTCTCTATGAGGCTTTCTGTCCTCTCTTCACACAACTTTTCCAATTAAAGTATCTGATAATATATGCAAGGCCATAAAAAAACTGATTTGTGCGCACTGTAAAGGGAAAAGAAAAACATGAATTGTTAGAATATCTGAGTTATTGTAGGATTCTGATCTTGCTCTTTGTCCAAGGTTGTTTTTAATTAAAAATGTGAACTACTTATAAAATAAAATATTTGCCTTATGGACAATGTTCATATGCAGGACAAAACCTCCTTACATCAATAATGCAAAACAAATAGCATAGTAACAATATAAACATTTTTGGGCATACTGTGAACATTTCAAAGCAGCAAAATTAAGTCTACTGCATGGTTCTAGATACTTATACAGTACAAATCGCTTTATCTCTCTCTTAATTTAGCTTTTTTTGTGGTTTTATAAAACTAATTTCCCAGGGGCTTTTGTCTAATGAAGTATTTTGTGCTTGTTTCCTTTTACTGCTTTTAGGTACTCTTTAAGCTGTTTATGATCTGCCTTTGCAGTTGTTTTAAATATTTATGTGTATTTCATTCTCTCTGTCTCTATAATATAATTTTTGCAGCGTTCAGCAACTCAAATCCAATGAGACTATAAGAGCCAACTGAGAAACTGAGAAGTATATTTCCACACTACAATAATCTATTATTTATCACAAGCTTATTGAATTTCCCTTTTATGTTTTTTTTTCTTATTATATCCTTTTTTGCCTTGATACATCTTAATAGTTACCATCACATGCAATATAATCTAAACAATTTTAATTATTATTACAGCTCCTATAGTAATTGTTATATTATCTACTGATTTGTGATAATTATTTACATATATTATTTTAATAATCACTATTGTTATTACAAAATTAGTTTTTATATTTAGGATCATAAATTAATGGTTTTTAAGACTTTTGTTTGCATAGACTGAATTTTATGTAGTTTTTTTTTGCCATAGTCCAGTGCATAGTTCTTAGCTTATAATAATGCAAGTGAAAGCAATTGCTTTTTCGAGAAAAACAAATCATTTTCACATTTAGGGTTTTGCATGATTATTTTTTTTTATGTCCATACACTTATCCAGTGTAAAAACAACAAAATAAACTTTACTCATCCACCATTACTCCAACACTGCCTCTCCATTGCTGCGCTAGTTTTTTATTGACAAACTTAACCAGTGACCGCACTACTATAGTAAATAAAGTCTGCAGCCAATCACTGGGTTCAGCTGTAATCTTGGTGTAGTCAACACAAGACCCCTGAGCCCAATGATTGATTGCAGCGTTTGTGGTAGTCAAGAAATCACTAATGCTGTCTTCCATCAAAGACCTGGGCAGTGAGGAAGAAGCAGTGCTAGAACAGCAGTGGGTGAGTAAAGCTCATTGTACCATATTTACCTAGGGAACGACTATGGAGGTAAAAAGTTAGTCCTAGAAAACTATTTTTTTTTTTAGACTAAGGCTGAGTTCAGACAGCTTTTTTTTACTGTTAATGTGTGGTCCATGTATGCAACATGTAGCATAAAGACAACAGACACACAAATATTAGTCAATGTGCCATTGCAATGTATAATCTCAGCATGCAATGTTCTTGTTCATTTTATCTAGAATAAAGTGCATATTTTATGGCATGTAGATTTTGCATTCATTCATAATGCAGCAAATTCACAGAGATACACACAGACCCAGTCCAAGAATGCCAACATTGATCTGAACCTGGTCTAAGTTAAATGCAAAATAAAAATATTAAAAAATATATACAGGCTCAGAAAACATTAGCATGAGTAGACTCGGTAATTAGTTTTACTTCCCTGGAGTACTGGGTTTAGCTGAGACCAGAAACATCTATATAAACTTTGTATGCTCTTTGTGTTTTCTTGAGCTTTTTTCAATTTCCTTCTAAAACATACTGATATTTTAAATTTGTTAAAAAAATTGTCAGCTGTTTAACTTTAAAGAACACAATCTCACAATGTGTTAGAAAACAAATACATTTTCTTTACTTTAAACGATAGTTGTACAACACATTGTTTGAAAATCACAATTTCACATGCAATAAGTTAGGCATTCACAATTAAAGTGGTATTCCGGGATTTAAGAACCAATGAAATATCCACAGCTTATTCACTCATCTTTCCTAAAAAGATTTCTTAATCTTGGTTTTTATCTCTGCACCATCTTTTAATTGAGGCCTTCTTGGGCATAGAGACATGATGACCTGATTGTGGTTCTATGTATGTTACACTTTTTCGTCAAAAAATTATATCTAAGTACATTGAGTTTTTTACATTAACAGCAATAGAGGAATTCATGAGTGTGTGGCACCCTGCTACGCATTGGTGCCACAGAACCCAGAAGGGTGCATGGATGGACTTCTCCACAAGAGGCCCTCACTACATTCATACACCTCCACCTTCCACCTCAGACCAGCAGAGGGAGACCGTTAGGGACATATATAGGGAAGGTGGAGCCAGCCAGCTCAGTAAGTGTTCAATTTCAGTTCGTGGTCAGTTCAGTCTGTGAGAAGCAGTCAGCTCAGAGTGAGCAGAGAGCGTGCCGACGCTCAGAGAGCGGTGAAGATGCAGCACGCCTGCTGCCAAGTAGGAATAGGAAAAGGAGAGTGGAGCTAAGGGGGCAGAGTAGCATAGTAAGCTCACCCCGAATTATATACCGGACACTGGGTCCACACCTACATGGACTCCTTATACCCAGTAGGAACGACCAAAACCCCTGGAGAACTACAGGTCCCAGGTTCACCAAATGCTGATTGCAGTACAAGGTCTAGGAGTCACAGAGGTCCTAGCGTCGAGGGAGAGTGATCTCCAATGAGAAGACCCTACAACCAGGTCAGCAGGTGCAGAGAGAGACAGTAATCAAGATAGGCCTAGCTCCAGGCAGGCCAGAAGCTTAGAGAAATAAGCAACGGATCAGGAGGCCCTATACCCGCTCACTGGGGAGAGTCCAGAAGTGCGCCCTTCACCTGGAGTATCCTGGACCGTGCCTGCAGCATCACCAGTAACGGTACTGAAGCTTAAACCCGTGTGAGTGTCCGTCCTTCCTCCGGGACCGTCCTGCCGTCTCTCCCCTGCACCGCCATCCATTACACCCTACGCTGCCCTGAGGCCCGCTCCACCTGTGGGGAGCCATTCCATCACAAGCTGCCCAACCATCTGCCTCAGAGGACTGTTGCAGCGCTGGTGATGTGTGACCAGACACCACAGGTGGCATCACGAATAATCCCAAAAATCCCATATAATAGAAGTATCCCCTTTTCACTGACCGCCCGGGGTCACGGACCGGGCCAGCCACCGTGATATCCCCCGGCAACCAGAGGCCCGGCTGCCGAGTACTCCAAGGCCCTGGGGGCGCGTCAAGTGCATTAATCATAGTGTGCTATTGCAGAGTGTATTTATATGTCCCATGGAAAGGTCATCGATATGAGGTCATTAAGCTCTGACACACCTGGCATCACCACTAATCAACCAACATAAGTGCTGTATAATGTGGAAAACTGAAGTCACGTACATTGCTTATATCTGGCCTTTGCTGGATTCCCTCTGATGGTGGGGGTGTCAGGTGTCAGACCCCAGAAAACTCATATTGATAACATATCATCAGTTCTTACATCCTGGATAAATCCTTTTAAGCTTGATGATTCCTGATCACACCCAGTGTCTTGGAATATTACAATGTTCTATAATTTCTTGCAACAGTGATTTTGCAGAACGTGATCTTATACAAGTCAACATTACTTTAAAATTACCACTGCAACTTATCGCAGAGTAACAATTATTTACTGCACTTTTAAATGTTCTCATTATCAGCAGGCTGGTCACTATAAACATAAATAAAAACCCAACTGTTTATGTCTCCTTATGTCTCTTTATTCGATCCCAACTGCTATTTCCTTCAGTCCACTGGTGTTACATAAATTAACTTTACTGGTCACAATGTAGGTTAAATGGCAATTAACCTGCAACTATACACTGGGCATAAGCCACTCTCTCCCTGAAACTTCACACAGCATCTCCTGACCACCTACAGCTTTCTTAAGAGTTGAAGTCTTAGACAACCTGACCAAATATACAGTTAGGCAAAGAAATATTTGGACAGTGACACAAATTTTGGCATTTTAGCTGTTTACCAAACCACATTCAAGATACAGTTATAATATCAATATGAACTTAAAGTGCCGATTCTCAGTTTTAATTTGAGGGAATTTACATTCTTATTAGAGTAAGGGTTTAGGAATTACAGCTGTTTTATATGAAACTGCCTCTTTTTCAAGGGACCAAAAGTATTTGAACAACTATCTCAAAAGCTCTTTAATGGGTTGAATAGGCTACTCCCTCATTAATCCATCATCAATTAAGTAGCTAAAAGGTCTGGAACTGTTAGGAATGGACCAAAAACAGTCTATCATTAGGCTGAAAAAAGTAGAACTCCATCAGAGAGATAGCAGACATTTTAGGAGTTACCAAATCAACAGTTTGGTGCATTCTGCAAAAAAAAGAGTTCACTAGTGAGCTTTGGAACTCAAAAAGACCTGGACGTCCATGGAAGATAACAGTGTTGGATAATCATAGATTCCTTTCCATGGTGAAAAAAACACCTTAACAACATCCATTAAAGTGAAGAACACTCTTCAGGAAGTAGAGCAGATGTTTCAGTATCTGGGTCTACCATAAAGAGAAGACTTCATGAAAGTGTAGCACCCTGAGTATTCGGCTGCTACAGGGGTGTTGCACCTCAACCCAGAGGTGTGATATTCCACTCCCGGGTAAGGATGGAGTGTGGAACTGAGCTCAGTTAGCTGCATGCACTACACACATCCCATTTCCGAGGGACAGACCGATGGTACTCCCACTAGAGAAATGTGCAGGTACGACAGTGTCTGTTCCTGGCTGGAGTGGGAGGGGGGTGGAACATCCCAGTAGTGTAGGGGCAGATAGGGGGAGCAGCCTGGGTAAAGCTAGGAGCTCATTGGGTGCTGGTCACCTGAGCTCACACATAGAGGGAGTATATAAGGTGGGAACCATCTTAGATCAGGGTCAGTCTGTGAGACGTCAGTCTGTGAGACGTCAGTCTTTTGTAGAGGTTTGGTCAGTCTGAGAGAGCCTGAGAAGCAGAGAGAGAGGAGAAAGAAGGACCCAGAAGGGGGAGAAGAGGGAACTCCAAGAACCCAAAATTAGATCAGAGGGTGAAGAGTTGGCAACAGGGTACCGGATCCCAAGCTGGTGGAGGCTACAGCACACCTTAGCCAGAGACCGGAGGTCGTGGGCAGGATCTGCCACGACCACCCACTAAATCCACCCGGAAGGCAAACCAAGAATAGGGTCAGGGAACCCAGAGACAAGGGTTTACCAACAAGAGGCCCGAGGGAGCCGGACTTAGGTGGATCCCTGGTGGGGAAGGCCAGAGAGAAGGACAAGTCAGAAAGGGAGCTCAGGACCACGCTCCAGAATCACCTGGGGGTTGGCCGAGTCCAAGACCTGGTGGACGCAGCACGGCTCGGGCGGTCACTTAAGGCCAGAGTGACCACAAGAACAGCAGTAAGTAAAAACCCTGAACTGCACAGCCCGGCTCGGAGTCTTCTTAACATCCACACTGCACCACCACTACCACCATCCTCTACACCTGACCCCCTGAGGCTATACTCCTCCCGTTGGGGGTTATACTACCAGAGCTGCACAAGCACCACCAGCCTCAGCGGACCCTGCTGCAGCGGCGGCCGTATTGACCGCAAATCAACGGGTGGCGTAGTCGACACAAAGAACACTAATAACATCTGTAAGGACTGCCACACACTGAGCTTGACACCCTGGGCACGGACCGGGTCACCCCCACTTGGAGACTACAACCCCCATCTGATCCGGCTCCGGGTATCCCCCAAACAACACTGGCCCAGGGGGCGCGTCAAAAGCAAATACAAAGAGTTGACCACAAGGTGGAAAGCATTAACCAGCCTTAAAAAATAAAAAGGCCAAGTTAGACTATGCAAAAAAAATCTAAAGAAACCAGTTCTGGAAAAGCTTTACTTGGACAAATGAAATCAATATCAATGTGTACTATAATGATGGGAAGAAGAAAGTTTGGGGAAGGCTTGGAGCAACTCAATATCCAAAGCACACCATATCCTCTGTAAAACATGATGGAGGCAGTGTGATGGCATGGACATGTATGGCTTTGAATGCCACTGGGTCACTAGTGTTTATTGATGATGTGACTGAAGATTGCTGGATAAAATCTGAAGTGTAAAGGTCTTTACTTTTTGCTCAGATTAAAAAAAATGCAGCAAGGTTGATTGGACAGTGTTATGAACTGCTAAAAGCACTAAGGAAAGAAAGGAAAACTGTCCCTACGATAGGACTAAGCTGATTCCCTACGATGCAGCGGGGGACCTGTTCCTTGTGAACAGACCCGCCTAAGTCCTCGGCTAGTCTGAACGCAGACCTATAGATATAAGGGAGATATAGAACTAAGGACTGGGATATAGATGGACACCTCCTAGCAGAAATTGTAGCAGAGCAAAGACAAACAAACAAAAGTACTAGTAGTCCAAGGACCAAGCAAAATACTGAGTTAGGTACAAGGCACCTGACTAGCTTAAGAGTAAATGAAACACTGAAGTCCAGCAAGGCCAGAAGGGCGGAGCTGGATTATATAGGCAGAAAGTCAAGTGACCAACAAAATAGAAAAAGAACTAACAGGAGGGTTCTAACAGTACCCCCTCTTCTACGAGGATCCTCCGGATCCTCCAGGCCCAGGTCTATCAGGAAACCTCCCGTGAAATGCTCCGACAAGCCTAGGAGCAGAGACATCATCCGCCTTTACCAAGAAGTTATCCTCGGGACCGAAACCTTTCCAAGCGACGAGATACTGCAATCTCCCTGTATGCCATCTAGAATTAAGAATGCGAGAAATTTCATCTTCACCGTCTTCCACCACCGGAGGAACAGAGACAGTGGCGTCCCTATCTGAAACATTAGCTTTTTTCAATAAGGAAACATGAAACACCGGATTAATCTTCCAGGAGGTGGGAACCTCCAACGAAACAGCAGATTGGTTAACTACCTGAAGTACCTTAAATTGCCCAACAAATTTCGGGCCCAATTTCTTAGAAGGAATCCTCAACCGCAGATTCTTAGAGGACAACCAAACCATGTCACCAACCGTAAACAAAACCTCTTGATGTTTCCTGTCAAAGTACCTCTTAGATTTTTTGCTAGCCTCTTGAAGGTTACAACGTACATCAGTCCAAACTCTCTCCAAATCACCGGAAAAATTCTCCTCCTCCGCTTGTTCAAGGTGGACACCGCGTTCTCCCTCCATCACAGCCACATTTGGTCACTATACCCCACAGTTCACCCCATCTAGGCTTCAGCCTTATCCATTAGATCTACATCTTCTGTACACCGATGAAGGTCCTTGGGACCGAAACGTCGGCTTACTGTACTACATTATCATTAAACAATTATTTCTTAAAAAATCTTCAAGTCTATTTGAGTGCCAGGTTTTTGGTTTAATCTTTCTTTCTTTCTGTCTGTCCATTAGACTCAGGATGATATCCAGATGAAAATGACAAATGAACTCCCAACCTGTCACAAAAGGCACGCCAAAAAAGAGCCACGAACTGAGGTCCCCTATCGGAAACAATGTCGGTAGGAATGCCATGGAGTCTGACAATTTCCTTAACAAAAGCCTTAGCGAGTGTCTTGGCGCAGGGCAGTTTGATGAAAGGAACCAAGTGACACATCTTGCTAAAACGGTCCACGACCACCCAGATGACAGTGAAACCCTCAGAGGCAGGAAGGTCAGTAATAAAATCCATAGCAAGATGCGTACAAGGTGCACTAGGAACCTCCAGAGGGCAAAGCAACCCAGCAGCAGGAGCATGTGAAGACTTAGATCTAGCACACACAGTACATTGACGCACCCACTTAATGACTTACTTCTGCCACCCAGGACACCAAAAACTGTGACCTACAAGTCTCTTAGTCTCAGAAATTCCTGGATGACCTGCCAACCGAGACTCATGACACTCCACAAATAAACCTCTCCTAAAGTTCCTAGGCACAAACAACCTCATATGGGGAGTGTTAGACGGGGCATCCTCCTGGGCTTTCAGAATCCCTTCTTCCAAAACGGAGTCCAATGCTGCTATCACAGCACCTTCCTGTAAAATGCTCTCCTCCTCCTCGGTACCAACCATGGGAGAAAAGCTGCGAGATAAAGCATTAGCTTTTACATTCTTGGTACCCGGGATGTGAGTAACAGAAAAATTAAACCGCGAAAAAAAAAGTGCCCACCTAGCCTGACGGGCATTCAAGCGCTTGGCAGCATCAAGATAGATCAGATTCTTATGATCAGTGAAAACCTGAATGGGAAATTTAGCACCTTCCAAGTGATGACGCCAATGTTCAAATGCGAGTTTAATAGCCAGCAATTCCCGATTACCAACATCGTGATTAAGGTCGGTCTCAGAAAATTTTTTTGAAAAAAAAGCACAGGGATGTACTACATCCATGTTTTCCTGAGACAAAACAGCACCGACCCCCACCGAAGAAGCATCAGCCTCGACGAAAAAAGGCTTTGTCTCATCAGGCTGCATAAGGATGGGGGCAGAACTGAACCTCTCCTAGAGATACACAAAAGCTTCAATGGCCTCCGTAGTCCACAGAACCGTATTCGCACCCTTCCTGGTGAGATCGGTCAGTGGCTTAACAATTATAGAAAAATTCTTAATGAATTTTCTGTAATAATTGGCGAAACCCAAAAATCTCTGTATTGATTTCAAACCAACAGGCCTATGCCATGCCTGCACCGCCTGAACCTTCACCGGGTCCATCTCAAAGCCCTCGCTGGAGATAATGTAGCCCAAAAAACTAATTCTCTGCACAGCGAACTCACATTTCTCCAGCTTAGCAAAAAGTGAGTTGTCACTTAACAACTGCAATACCTCACGTATGCTCTGCCAATGAGACTCCAGATCCGGCGAATAAATCAAAATGTCATCCAAATACATAACCACATTCTTTCCAATCAAAGGTCTCAGGATGTCATTAATAAGGGCTTTGCTCAGCCCTGTTCACCGCGTCTGCGGTTTTCGCTTTGCTCAGCTCTGTCCACCGCGTCTGCGGTTTTCGCTTTGCTCAGCTCTGTCCACCGCGTCTGCGGTTTTCGCTTTGCTCAGCTCTGTCCACCGCGTCTGCGGTTTTCGCTTTGCACAGCTCTGTCCACCGCGTCTGCGGTTTTCGCTTTGCTCAGCTCTGTCCACCGCGTCTGCGTTTTTCGCTTTGCTCAGCTCTGTCCACCACGTCTGCGGTTTTCGCTTTGCTCAGCTCTGTCCACAGCATCTGCGATTTTCGCTTTGCTCAGCTCTGTCCACTGTGTCTGCGGTTTTCGCTTTGCTCAGCTCTGTCCACCGCGTCTGCGGTTTTCGCTTTGCTCAGCTCTGTCCACCGTGTCTGCGGTTTTCGCTTTGCTCAGCTCTGTCCACCGCGTCTGCGGTTTTCGCTTTGCTCATCTCTGTCCACCGCGTCTGCGGTTTTCGCTTTGCTCAGCTCTGTCCACCGCGTCTGCGGTTTTCGCTTTGCTCTGCCCTGTCTACCGCGTCTGCGGTTTCGAATTTGTCTCTCAGTCTGTACTGGACCCTACCCAGCCTGTGCTCTAGTCTGCCTGTTCCTGTGTTCCCCGGTGTGGGTCAACAGCCGTGTCCGGAGTCTGACCTGGAGTAGACCCTGGTTCCTCTGCTCGGTTCCTCCCTGGTGCACTGGCGTCGTATGCCGTTGTGCGACCTTGGTCGGATCGGGCAGATACTTTTTTACGCCCCTCCAGGCACTCTCCGGTTCATGGCACAGTGGAAACACTGCATAAACACGCACACGCCAGTCAGTCCGGGCGTGTGCATTACAGCATGCTCAGGCCATGGTTCCCATTGCGCCCCACTGCCTTCGCTCTCTGAGACGTTTTCCAGCGAATACGTGCATTAAAAATAAATAATTTTTTTTTTCTCTAGCTGAGTTCCAGGCGAATTATGCACCCGTCCAGATGGATCTATCAGCTCTCGTTCCTGCGGATCCGCCACGGTATTATGGGGATCCAAGACAGAGTCATGCATTTGTGGAGCAATGCATGCTACACTTCAAGTTCTACCCTCTTTGTTTTCCCACCGATCGGGTTAAGGTGGGATTCATTATGTCTAACCTAGCGGGTGATGCCTTGGAATGGATCAACCCCATATGGGAAACACAGGATCCTATCGTCCAGGACATAATGGCCTTCCTGGTGGCCTTTCTAATGGTCTTCGATGATCCGAACCCGGAGGCTCCTGCTGAAGCTTCACTTCCCAATATCCCGGAGCAGCCCCGATGGGTAATGTGTGTGGGTAGCGCAATAGTCCTCCAGCCCAATGAGACTACTGCCCACCCAGAATCCTCACAGGGTGACTACGCTCTCCGGAATACTTCTCCCAACCTCAAGAGGCAGTCCAGACGTGCTAGACGTAGAGGCAATCCGTCACGCCAGGGTCTGTCCTCCCTGAGACTTCCTGACCCCAACCTTGAAGTCCCTACTGAAGCTTCATCTCCCTGTATCCCGGAGAAGCCCCAACGGATAATGTGCATGGGTAGTGCACCAGTTCTCCTGCCCGAAGAGACTACTGCCCATCCAGACTCCACACAGGAGAACTTCCTGCACCCGGCATCAGATACTTCACCCACTTTAACCAGTGTGCATGTCCAAGGATGCTCCAAAGCTGTGATTACCTCCGAGTCTGTGCACCTCTACTACCTGGCGGAGGAACCCTGTTGCCTCCTGAATCCTCCGAGATACCACTCGATGACAAATGGAGAGAGACTTCTCTACACCCGGTACTCGATACTTTGTCCGCTCCGTCCTGTGAGCCTGACACTGGGTACGCCAAAGTGGTAGTTACCCCCGAGTCTCTACACCCCTCCGACCAGGCGGAGGACCTACAGTTGTTTCCAGGACCCTTCGGGGTGCTACCTGGTAACGAAAGGACAGAGACTCTCCTATACTCTGTACCTGATACCTCGCTCGCTTCGTCCATTGAGTCCAACCTAGTGTACTCTGAAGCAGAGGTTACCTATGAGTCTCTACACCCCTTTGACCAGGCGGAGGACCTCCAGTTGTCTCCTGAACCCTTCGGGGTGCTACCTGATAGCGAATGGACAGAGACTCTCCTATACTCGGTACCTGATACCTCGGCTGCTTCATCCAGTGAGTCTGAAAAAGTGTACTCCGAAGCAGAGGTTATCCCTGAGTCTCTACACCCCTCCGACCAGGCGGAGGACCTGCAGTTGTCTCCTGAACCCTTCGGGGTGCTACCTGATAGCGAATGGACAGAGACCCTCCTATACTCGGTACCTGATACCTCGCCCGCTTCTTCCAGTGAGTCCGACCTAGTGTACTCCGAAGCAGAGGTTATCCCTGAGTCTCTACACCCCTCCGACCAGGCGGAGGACCTCCAGTTGTCTCCTGAACCCTTCGGGGTGCTACCTGATAGCGAATGGACAGAGACTCTCCTATACTCGGTACCTGATACCTCGCCCGCTTCTTCCAGTGAGTCCGACCTAGTGTACTCCGAAGCAGAGGTTACCCCCGAGTCTCTGCACTCTTCCGACCCGGCGGAGGACCCTCAGTTGTTTCCTGAATCCTCCGGGGTACCACCTGATAACAAAGAGACAGTGACTTTTCTACACCTTGTACCTGATACCTCGCCCATTTCATACTGTGTGCTTGACAAGATGTACCCCGAAGCAGAGGTTACCCCCGAGTCTCTGCACCCCTCCAACCTGTCGGAGGGCTTCCAGTTGTCTCCTGAACCCTCTGGGGTGCTACCTGATAATAAGTGGAGAGAGACTTCCTTGTGTGCTGTTCCTGGTACTCCACCCGTTTCGTCTGTTGCTGAGGATGGCTGGATGGGAGGTAGCATCCTAGCTACCCAGAGGAGACCAGTTTTTCCGGTGGACAGTGGAAGTGATCTCCTTGAAGTAAAGGATTGGCGCTCGAATTCCCTGCGGAACATTCTGGCAGGCTTGAAGAAGAGGGGGCGTAAGGTGGGGGGGTACTGTAACATACCTGGTGGCGTCCTTGCATAGTGGTCCATCTCCCACTGTGCAAGAGCGCGCACTTGATCTCCAGTCCAGTTTGCTAGCCTGGCTTCCCTCCATGCTGTCTGTTTGCCTCTGTGTCTGCTGCTTAAGGGCGGCGCCCGATCACTTCCTGCTTTTTGTACCTGCTGCAGACACACCCCTTGTGCGTCCTCAGCCTATTGCTGTCTGTCATCTGGTATTTAACCCAGCTGTTCCAAAGAATCCCTGCCTGAGCATTGTGTTCTGTCAGTTGGCCTTTGGTCACTGATATGCCAGGTCCCGTTTATGCTTCCAGCCTTTGGTATCAGTTCCCGTGTCTGAACTGTGTACTGTCTGTATTATTTTCTAGCCTGTTGTCTTCTGCCTATCCTGGAGGCTGTATTTCCAGGCCTGTGTGAACTCGCTCCTGCCTGTTCGATCCGCCTTCTAGGGACAATATTCCTAGACCCGCTCGTGTATCTTGCTGCTGTGTCTGTTCTTGTCTGAATACTCTCCTAGGTTGTTTTGTTTTTCTCTATGTCCGTACTTTCCCTTTTCCTGCAGAGTCTGAACTCGTACCTAACTCCTGCTCGTTGTCACTGTACTTTCGTTTGTGAGTTTGTGGTCCACTCGCTACTTCTCTGCAAGTACCCTGTGGGTATATGGTTCTGCCTTTCCCTTCTAGTCTGTTCCATGTGTACAGAGCCCTGTCCCCACCGCGTCTGCGGTTTCGCTTTGCTCAGCCCTGTCCCCACCGCGTCTGCGGTTTCACTTTGCTCAGCCCTGTCCCCACCGCGTCTGCGGTTTCGCTTTGCTCAGCTCTGTCCACCGCGTCTGCGGTTTTCGCTTTGCTCAGCTCTGTCCACCGCGTCTGCGGTTTTCGCTTTGCTCAGCTCTGTCCACCGCGTCTGCGGTTTTCGCTTTGCTCAGCTCTGTCCACCGCGTCTGCGGTTTTCGCTTTGCTCAGCTCTGTCCACCGCATCTGCGGTTTTCGCTTTGCTCAGCTCTGTCCACCGCGTCTGCGGTTTTCGCTTTGCTCAGCCCTGTCCACCGCGTCTGCGGTTTTCGCTTTGCTGAGCCCTGTCCACCGCGTCTGCGGTTTTCGCTTTGCTCAGCTCTGTCCACCGCGTCTGAGGTTTTCGCTTTGCTCAGCTCTGTCCACCGCGTCTGCGGTTTTCGCTTTGCTCAGCTCTGTCCACCGCGTCTGCGGTTTTCGCTTTGCTCAGCTCTGTCCACCGCGTCAGCGGTTTTCGCTTTGCTCAGCTCTGTCCACCGCGTCTGCGGTTTTTGCTTTGCTCAGCTCTGTCCACCGTGTCTGCGGTTTTCGCTTTGTTCAGCTCTGTTCACCGCGTCTGCGGTTTTCGCTTTGCTCAGCTCTGTCCACCGCGTCTGCGGTTTTCGCTTTGCCGAGCCCTGTCCACCGCATCTGCGGTTTTCGCTTTGCTCAGCTCTGTCCACCGCGTCTGCGGTTTTCGCTTTGCTCAGCTCTGTCCACCGCGTCTGCGGTTTTCGCTTTGCTCAGCTCTGTCCACCGCGTCAGCGGTTTTCGCTTTGCTCAGCTCTGTCCACCGCGTCTGCGGTTTTTGCTTTGCTCAGCTCTGTCCACCGTGTCTGCGGTTTTCGCTTTGCTCAGCTCTGTTCACCGCGTCTGCGGTTTTCGCTTTGCTCAGCTCTGTCCACCGCGTCTGCGGTTTTCGCTTTGCTCAGCTCTGTCCACCGCGTCTGCGGTTTTTGCTTTGCCGAGCCCTGTCCACCGCGTCTGCGGTTTTCGCTTTGCTCAGCTCTGTCCACCGCGTCGGCGGTTTTCGCTTTGCTCAGCTCTGTCCACCGCGTCTGAGGTTTTCGCTTTGCTCAGCTCTGTCCACCGTGTCTGCGGTTTTCGCTTTGCTCAGCTCTGTCCACCGCGTCTGCGGTTTTCGCTTTGCTCAGCTCTGTCCACCGTGTCTGCGGTTTTCGCTTTGCCCAGCTCTGTCCACCGCGTCTGCGGTTTTCGCTTTGCTCAGCTCTGTCCACCGCATCTGCGGTTTTCGCTTTGATCAGCTCTGTCCACCGCGTCTGCGGTTTTCGCTTTGCTCAGTTCTGTCCACCGCGTCTGCGGTTTTCGCTTTGCTCAGCTCTGTCCACCGCGTCTGCGGTTTTCGCTTTGCTCAGCTCTGTCCACCGCGTCTGCGGTTTTCGCTTTGCTCAGCTCTGTCCACCGCGTCAGCGGTTTTCGCTTTGCTCAGCTCTGTCCACCGCGTCTGCGGTTTTCGCTTTGCTCAGCTCTGTCCACCGTGTCTGCGGTTTTCGCTTTGCTCAGCTCTGTCCACCGCGTCAGCGGTTTTCGCTTTGCTCAGCTCTGTCCACCGCGTCAGCGGTTTTCGCTTTGCTCAGCTCTGTCCACCGCGTCTGCGGTTTTTGCTTTGCTCAGCTCTGTCCACCGCGTCAGCGGTTTTCGCTTTGCTCAGCTCTGTCCACCGCGTCTGCGGTTTTTGCTTTGCTCAGCTCTGTCCACCGCGTCTGCGGTTTTCGCTTTGCTCAGCTCTGTCCACCGCGTCTGCGGTTTTCGCTTTGCTCAGCTCTGTCCACCGCGTCTGCGGTTTTCACTTTGCTCAGCTCTGTCCACCGCATCTGCGTTTTTCGCTTTGCTCAGCTCTGTCCACCGCGTCTGCAGTTTTTGCTTTGCTCAGCTCTGTCCACCGTGTCTGCGGTTTTCGCTTTGCTCAGCTCTGTCCACCGCGTCTGCGGTTTTCGCTTTGCTCAGCTCTGTCCACCGCGTCTGCGGTTTTCGCTTTGCTCAGCTCTGTCCACCGCGTTTGCGGTTTTCGCTTTGCTCAGCTCTGTCCACCGCGTCTGCGTTTTTCGCTTTGCTCAGCTCTGTCCACCGCGTCTGCAGTTTTTGCTTTGCTCAGCTCTGTCCACCGTGTCTGCGGTTTTCGCTTTGCTCAGCTCTGTCCACCGCGTCTGCGGTTTTCGCTTTGCTCAGCTCTGTCCACCGCGTCTGTGGTTTTCGCTTTGCTCTGCCCTGTCCACCGCATCTGCGGTTTCGAATTTGTCTCCCAGTCTGTACTGGACCCTACCCAGCCTGTGCTCTAGTCTGCCTGTTCCTGTGTTCCCCGGTGTGGGTCAACAGCCGTGTCCGGAGTCTGACCTGGAGTAGACCCTGGTTCCTCTGCTCGGTTCCTCCCTGGTGCACAGGCGTCGTATGCCGTCGTGCGACCTTGGTCGGATCGGGCAGATACTTAGTTACGCCCCTCCAGGCACTCTCCGGTTCATGGCACAGTGGAATCACTACATAAACACGCACACGCCAGTCAGTCTGGGCGTGTGCATTACAGCTTGCAGACTTCATGCAGTCATTATGATTAGAAAAAATCCAATAGACATCATTAGTTACTCAAAATTAGATCATTATAGATCATTAGAGCATGTAATGTCTACATAAATACTCCAGGGGAAATGTATATCAACAGGAGAAGCAGCAGGAGTAGTTTAAAAATTTCTAAACTTGAGAAAGCGTGCAGTCGGCACGGAAACGTAGGTAGGGGCGCATCATTCTCAGCCTCCACACTCCAGGCCAGGCTTTCCCTTCTAATATGGGTACTTTGAGCCTCATAGTGTGTTTTTTAGGGTTCAATCTCTACCTACCGATACTGGGTAATAATTGATCAATATATATACCTTTTCTACGCTTCGCCCACTCGCTCTATATTGTACCCTCTTTGCTTACTGACCATATTGATAGGTCTCTTGGCTTGTACCCAGATTGTTTGTGTTACCACTTTGTCCATCCTATGTCCACTATTTTTGGTTTTAAATTGTATTTAACAAAGTTTATAAATTTTTAAACTACTCCTGCAGTTTCTCCTGTTGATATTCATGCAGTCATTGTCTGCAAAGGATTTTCTGCAAAGTATTAAAAATGAACATTTTATTTATGGTAAAGTTAAGTTACCTAACTGTAGCTTACACTGACCTCCCAGAGCTGATCAGCAATTGGATAAACTTAGACATCCCAGAGAACACCACTTCAATGGCTCCAAAACCATGTAACAGCTTAGCATTTGCACGCCTACACAGACTACCTTCAGAAATAGCTCCTGCCACACTGAAAGGAGTCTCAGCCAACATTGCTTAAGTATAATGTTTTTTCCTTGTCAGCTCATTATCAGTATATTTGTGCCTGAAACACACTCTGGCACTGCCATGTAACATTGTTTAGGTACTTTGAAATGTAAGATCTCTAAGAACTTTAGGAGACCATAAGTGCAACATTTCTTAGTCAAACCATCACCCATTCCAACCTCCAGCTCAATAATATCCTATAATCGAAAAATCCACTTCATGCTTTGGCTCACCTAAACATTCATTATTGACAAACCTACTTCTACCTCTGACACATCAAGCACACTGATATCTCCACAATGAATAAGCCTAGTCTTATCAGCTACTTAGGCCAATACTGGCTCTTCAAACCACTTCCTTTAAAATGCTCAACTTTGTAACACCACCCCAGTTTAACATTCCTGTGCCACAAGTTAGAGATGATACAAAACTGTAATAAAGCGAAGTTCATTTGGCTAATTTTGTAAGTTGCTTTATATAGTCTTGACAGAGTATCTGTGATTGAAACAATATGAAATGTGAGAAGATTTACATACATTATTATTACTAATAATATCAATATTTATTTTTAGAGCACCATTGATTCCATGGTGATATACATGAGAAGGAATTACACACAAGATACATATATAAAATATGGTGAATAATCTAACAGTAACAGACTGGGACCGAGGGCGGCAGATGGCTATGCCCTTACTGGCTTACAGTCTACAGGATAATAGGAAAGGAGACAGTAGGGTAGGGGTATGTGGCAGCTCCAGTGGTGGTGAAGTGACAGTGGAGTCATTGAAAGGCATAATCTTTCATGAAGAGGTGGGTTTTCAAGTTCCATCTGAACATTCGAGTGTGACAGATAAGCGGATGTGTTGAGGCACAGAATTCCAGAGGATGGGGGACACTCGGGAGAATTCTTGGAGGTGATTATGTGAGGAACGTTTGAGTATGGAGAAGGGAAGGAGTTCTTGTTAGGACAGGAGGTTGAGTGTTGGAAGATATTGGGAGATTAGTTCGGAGATATACTGAGAAGACAAAGTATAGATTGCTTTGTAGGTCTGTATTAGCAATTTCAACTTGATACATTGGGGAATTAGTAGCCAAGGAAGGGATTTGCGGAGGGGAGAAGTAGAGGAATAGTGCGGAGAGAGATGGATTAGTGACTTAAGCTTGATTCACTGTTACATACAGTAGATTAAAAAATATATAAGACCATCAAGTTCAACCTTCTGTAACCAGTAACACATAATTTATTCCTAGGTTATTAATAACTAAATTTATTCCTAGGTTATTTAAAATCCAAAAGCCATTTGTTGTGAGAATAGCATCTATCCCCTTTTTAAATACTGATATAGTATCCCCTATTACTACTTTTTGCGGTAGGGTATTACACAGTCTGACTACTCTAACTATAAAGAAATAAGTCAAGTGTTAGTCCTTTCTATTGATCACACTGGTAGCTAAACATATAAATGAGGTGCTTTTTTTCCAAGCTATAGAAGCCCAACTTTTCTAACTTCTCATTATAGGAGAGCATCCATCACATGTAATAACCTTGTTGCCTTCTTTCAATCCTCTCCACAATGTTATTATTAATAGGAATGGATGAATTATGTCTGGCCCAAAGTTTTGTCAAGATTTAATCTGCTCAGTAGCTACCATACTTCTCTTTATGTTAAGTTTGTTATATTGGGAAGCGAATCTTGATTGCTGCCTTGCTTAATGATACCTGGCACAGGCAGTTCATTGGTGAACATGGTGAAATGGATATTTTTAATATCTAAGCTTAGTCTTTGTCCTCTACAATTCTATTACTATGATCATCTTTTAATGGACTTATACATCCGATTTTTTTATTTTTTTTTCAGTATCAATATACTTATACAATTTATTTGCACTTATTTAATGCCACTGGCAATTTCTCTTTCTGTAGCTAACTTTGCCAGTTTAATTTCTTTTCAACAATTTCTATTGAGATCTTTATACTCTTGGATTGCTATTTTTCCCTTCTCAACATTCTAGGTCTAAAATGCCCTCAATTTTTGTATAACTATAGTTAGGGCAGCTCTTTTTAATCCTAATTGTTTCTTTTAATTTTTGGATATTTTGTTAACAGAGGGAATAAACTTACCACAGGAGTCAAGTTGATATATATTTAAATACTCCTCATATATGTTCTGTACCCCGTTTACCAGGACATAATCCCAGTCTACAAGACTATACGAACTTCCCTTAGTTGACTGAATCCAGCATTTCTAAAGTTCCAGTTTTTTTAACTTTCCCCTTTGTAATTTTTTTTTTATATTATTTTGAATGTTACTATAATATGGTCGCTGCTACTCATGGACCTGTCGATGTATCACAGACCTGTGATATTGTATTTGGTCTCTTTGATAGAACCAGATCCAGCAAATTATCTGCTTTGGTGGGTTCTTCAACCAACTAAAAGACAAAGTTTTCTTGAATTGTGGATAAAAACTTACAGCTTTTAGCACATTGTGGATTGTGGATGAAAACTTGCAACTTTTAGCACAACTATCAGCTATAACTCTTCTGGGTTCTGATCTTTTTACAGGCAGCAGTGGTGATGCAGGAGACGATGGAGAAACTCTGGGCTGTGTAAAGCTGTCCAGCCACTGAGACTAGGGATGCTGGGACCTGTATTGCTGTCCAGTTTGGCAGTATGGGTGCGTGTGCTGTCCAGCTAATGTAATCAGCTCCTTGCTTTGACTAATTGGACAACACTCTACTCTATCTCTGAGCTTACTGGTGGTAGTTGCCAGATAAGGTTAGTTTTTACTCTGGTTTGCTTATCAGCTCCTGTTTAATCTGTAAAGGCCCCGTCACACATAACGAGATCGCTAGCGAGATCGCTGATGAGTCACGGTTTGGTGACGCAATAGCGATCTCGCTAGCGATCTCGTTATGTCTGACAGGTAGCAACAATCAGGCCCCTGCTGTGAGATCGCTGATCGTTACAAAGCTTCCTGGACCATTCCTGGGTCGTTGCGCCCCCGCTGGAGTTTCTTGTTCAAGCCTTGGCCCATTAACTGACTATTTTTCCATCTTCTCATTTTGTTCCTTGTCTCTACCACCTGACCCAGTGATCTGGCCCTATTATTAATTCCTTCCTTTTCCATTTGTTGCAGCATTTCACCATTAACACTTAAACAATGGAAGGCTGGGTACTATGATTAGGTAAATTACTGATATGTACAAGAAGTGTAAAGATATTTTAGCTAGACAATAAGAAAGGAAGGATGTATAATATTGAATTAATTAAAAACAATGGAATACTTTTCCATCCATAAGGTCCACACATAAACTAATATGTATTTATGAAATATATTTACGGAGTGATATCGATCTTTCCTCAATCATAAATGTTTAATACATTGTTTGTAATGTATCTAATGCTATTATATTGATGGCTTTTAATAACACATTCAAATGTATTGCTGTCCTTTACAAGTGTATGAAAAATCAATAATGTTTAAGTTATAAAAGCAGACTATTGATTGGTTATTGTCTCAAGTGAATGGGTTTGCCTAACTGTATGTTAATTGAAAAAAAAATCTTGAAATCATAGCATTTAAATGTGACATCTGTATATTGTGGTGACAGAACACAAAAATACTCTAGATAGATCATTCTTCTGTTGTAATATGTAATAATTAAAGTGTATTTTCACCTTTGAACAGTTGATTTGTCTCATAGAAAATGGAGAAATATTGAAAATATCTTATATTACTTATTGTGTTGTGTGATACTGAGCAACTGCTGGCTTTATTTATATGCATTTTTTTTACACATTTCTTTTTACTATAGAGATAAATTAAAACATATGAATGTATGGCTGCTACTGACTCTATATACAGTATTAAAGTAAATAGCAGTTTGCAGAATGATTCATATCTGTGAGTGAACCTGTCCTGAATGGATTTTATAACCTTTCTTTTTTTTGGACCTTCTACAGAGATCAGTTCATCTTTGATGTTGTCTTAAATCAGCTTAGCAAAAAATAATTAAAAGATAAATATACAGTTCCTACTGTCAGAAAAGCATACTGACAGATTCACTATTAACTCATTCTGCAGCCAGTTATGTACAGTGATTTATAGGAGCTGTAGATGCCAAACAGTCCACGTTTTTTATGGAAACTGTTATGGATCCTGGTGGTGGAACCTCTGTGCTTCGCTGCAAGGAGGGGCCAGAGGGGCGTGACTAAGTACCTACTTGGCCTGACCAAGGTCGCACGGAGGCTCAATCGACTCCGTGAACCAGGGAGGGACCGAGCAGGGGGACCAGGTGCCAATCTGGGACTGACCTTGTGTGAGAGCAGGTGACTCCCCCGGGTCAGATGACAGGAACTGACCTATACAGCAGATGAGCATGGCTGGAAGGCTGATGGGTGGACCGGGTAGTTAAGCAGGCTGGTTTGGCAGATAGCCAGATGGGTGCTCCGGGAATGCAGGCTGGCGGGCACAACAAGTAACAAGCAGGTGCTCCAGGTAAGCAGGCTGGCGGGCACAACAGGTAACAGGCAGGTGCTCCAGGTAAGCAAGCTGGCGGGCACAACAGGTAACAGGCAGGTGCTTCCAGGTAAGCAGGCTGGTGAGCATGGCAGGTAACTGACAGGCATATTGGCTGGCAGGACTGACAGGCAGCAAGACCTGATGGCAGAAGCAAGTGTTAGCACACGGAACAACAACCATTGCACAGGCACCTCCATATTGGAGGAGGTGCCTAATATAGGGGCAGTCCTCCGGCCATTGGCTGGGGACTCTATTGGATGGTGCACACGTCCCCTTTAAGAGGAAGGGAGCGCGTGCCCTAAGCACAGAGCCCGGGAAGCTGCGCGCACTGCGCGCCACAGCAGCACGGGAGCGGTAAGACTCCGGACCTGGACCGCGGTGGTGAGGGTGACAGCGTCTCTGCCCAACAGGAGGCAGAGACGCCAATGCTATAGTACCCCCCTTTATGCCCCCTCTTCTTAAGGCCTGCAAGAAATTTTTAAAGAAGATGAGGGGCATGAATGTTCTCCCTGGGTTCCCAAGATCGCTCCTCAGGACCAAACCCCTTCCAATCCACAAGAAAGAAGGTCTTTCCTCTTACCATCTTGGTAGCCAAAATGCTTTCTACCTCAAAGACGTCCTCAGCAGAGACTGGAGCTGGAGCCGTACCTGGATTGTCAGAGAAAGAATTAAGGACTACAGGTTTGAGGAGGGATACATGAAAAGAGTTGGGAATCCATATGGTGACCGGGAGTTTCAGCTTGTAGGCCACGGGATTGATTTGATTCAGAACCTCGAATGGACCGATGAACCGCGGACCCAACTTATAGGAAGGTATCTTGAGATGAACATATTTGGAGGAAAGCCAGACCTTGTCTCCCGGACGAAATTGAGGCGGATCCAGACGTCTCTTATCAGCATTTTAGTTCATGCGCTCGGAGGACTGAAGAAGTGTGGATCTGGTGTCATCCCATATAGCAGAAAATTCGCTGACCAGAGACTCCGCGGCAAGATTGTCCAGAGAAGAGGAGACGGGAAACGGAATCTGGGGGTGTTGACCGTAGACCACAAAGAACGGGGATTTAGAAGAAGACTCGCTCTCATGGTTATTAAAGGAGAATTCGGCCAAGGGCAGGAGCTCAACCCAATCGTCATGGTGAGCGTTGATAAAGTGCCAAAGAAAGTTGGTAAGGACCTGGTTGATACGTTCCACTTGACCATTTGACTGAGGATGATAGGTGGAGGAGAAATCCAAGGAGACATCCAGTAGCTTACACGTAGCTCTCCAGAAGTGTGAAGTGAACTGAACCCCCGATCAGACACAATGCGGAGGGGTAGGCAGTGGGGACGGAAGATGTGATGAATGAAGTCCTTAGCCAGCACAGATGCAGATGGGAGACCAGGCAGAGGGATGAAGTGGGCCATTTTAGAAAAGCGGTCGGCGACCACCCATATGACAGTGCAACTGGCAGAGACCGGGAGATCCGTAATGAAGTCCATTGCAATGTGTTGCCACGTAGTGGAAGGCATGGGAAGAGGAAGAAGATGGCCAGCTGGAAGGTGCTTGGGAACCTTGTTACGGGCACAGGAGGAACAAGCAAAGTCTGCCACATCCTTGCGTATGGAAGGCCACCAGTAAGGTTGGGCGATGAGCTGAAAGGTCTTCCTCTGGCCAGCATGACCAGCAAGTTTGGATGAGTGGCCCCAGAGTAGAATTGTCTTGCAATCCGTAACCGCTACAAAAGGTCTTACAGGGTGGAAGCTGAGACAGATCAAACGGAGCCACAGTCATCACTTTGGAGGAGTCAATGATATGCAGAGGCTCCTCCTCTTGGTCGGTGGACAGTAACGAGCGGGACAAAGCATCAGCTTTAATGTTCTTGTCCGCCCGACCGTAATGTTGAGTGAAGCAGAATCGGGCAAAGAATAAAGACCCCCTGGCCTGATGCGGATTAAGTCTTTGGGCGTTCTGCAGATAGGCAAGGTTTTTGTGATCAGTGTAGATGACCATCGGATGCAGAACCCCCTCCAGAAAGTAGCGCCACTCCTCCAGCACCAATTTGATGGCTAGCAGTTCACGATATCCAATGGAGTAATAGCGCTTGGACGAGGAGAAGAGCTTGGAGAAGAAGCCGCAGGTTACCATTCTCCCGGACGGGGATTTCTGGGTGAGCACCGCTCTGGCTCCGGCACGGTAGCAGAGGAGAAAGCTTGTTTTAGGGAGACGTAGGCCTCCTCCACTTCTGAAGTCCATTCCCTGGGATTTGCTCCCTTACAGGTAAGCACAGTGATGGGAGCGGTCCGGGAGGAGAAATGAGGGATGAAGAGGCGCTAATAATTTGCGAAGCCCAGGAATCGCTGAATCGCCTTCAACCCCTCCGGTCGGGGCCCCTTTAAGATGGCAGAGACCTTCTTGGGGTCCATCCACAGACCGGTTGCAGAAATAATATAGCCCAGGAATGGAAGGGAGGACAGCTCGAAGAGGCATTTCTCAAATTTTGCGTATAGGCGATTCTGCCAGAGCCTAAGCAGAACCTGATGAACATCCCTCCCGTGTGTCAGCAGATACGGAGAGAAGACCAAGATGTCATCCAGGTACACCACCACACAAGAATACAGGAGATCACGGATGATGTCGTTAACCAGCTCCTGGAAGACAGCTGTAGCATTACAGAGACGAAAGGGCATCACGCGATATTCATAGTGACCGTCCCGGGTGTTGAATGCCGTCTTTCACTCTTCTCCCTGGTGGATCTAGACCAAATTGTAAGACCCACGAAGATCGAGCTTGGTGAAGATCTTCGAGCCTTTAAGGCGGTCGTACAGCTCAGAGATGAGCGGCAGGGGGTACTTATTTTTTATGGTAATCTGGTTAACGCTAGTGATGAGCGAGCGTGCTCGCCACTGCTCAGTACTCGCCCGAGCATCTCACTGCTCGAGATGCTCGGCGCTCGCCGAGTATTTCCGGGGTTGCTCGGCGGAAGCTCGGGTCTCCTCCCTGCATGTTTGGCGCTGTTTACAGAGCCAATGAACATGCAGGGATTGCCTGCCACTCACTGTAATGCCATAGCCATGTTGGTTGTGGCATTACAGTGATTGGCATAGCGTCATAGGGTCTATATCAGACCTGGCGCCGCCATGCTTGTCACAGTCACTCCGGAATCAGACAGTGTAGGGAGAGGTGCTGCTGCGTCAGGGAGATATTTGCTTGTGTATTAGGTAGTGTAGGGAGAAAAACCGTACATTACACATATCCATCTTAATAAACTGTCCTTTGAGGACTAACTAATCCATCTGCAGAGATATCAGGCAGGAAGTGTATATAGGCTGGCAGGCAGGGTATATAGCAGACTGCAGTGCATATAGCAAAAGAGGCTCCATTCCAATTCTGCCTTCTGCTGGGGTTAGATATTTCTATACAAAGGCCCGGTCTCAGGGGCCAGGAATACTTTTCTTTGGATCTTAATCCTCATTATTTGATCAAAAAGGAATCCATAGAACACTGTTTTTATGTGCCATTTGCCTGTTGGCACTGCAGAATACAGCCAGGTCCTTTCCATATTACAGCGCTAGAAATCCAGCTATTTAAAACTGTGTTTCTCCGTCAAACGGATCACATATACGTTGTCAGAAAATAGTGACATTTCTGGCCTCCATTAAAAATTTCCTTTAGTGTGTCAGTGAAGCAATTCACAGCAGTTTTCTGTTTAAACTACTTACCTACAGGCCAGGTATTTAACACTCTGTTTTCGCCATCACACGGATCACATATACGTTGTC
Source organism: Phyllobates terribilis (assembly GCF_046119375.1). Lineage (NCBI taxonomy): Eukaryota > Metazoa > Chordata > Amphibia > Anura > Dendrobatidae > Phyllobates > Phyllobates terribilis. The sequence continues at coordinate 769,798,307 of NW_027362762.1, read as the reverse complement.
AGAAAATACTGCCATTTCTGGCCTCCATTAAAAATTTCCTTTAGTCTGTCAGTGAAGCAATTCACAGCAGTTTACTGTTCAAACTACTTACCTACAGGCCAGGTATTTAAAGCTCTGTTTTCTCTGTCACACGGATCACATATAAGTTTGCTCCAAACTCAGTCATTTGTAGTGAGTGTGGAAGATACTGTCATCCATTTAAAATGGGCAAGGCATGTGGCAAGGGACGGGGAACTGGACATGATGGTAATGGTGCATGCAGAGGCCGAGGACAAGGCCATGGGCAAGCCGAAATTGTGCCACAACAAACACCCACATCTTCTTGCCTGACCTTCCTGTCCCAAATTCTAGGGGACCGCAGCACACCACTATTGAACCCAGAGCAGTGTCAAAAGGTTGTTGGTTGGATAGCGGATAAAGCTTCCAGTCACTTAGCCACCACCACCCTCACCACCCTGTCTTCAACACGGTCAAGTCTCAGTAGCCGTGAGTCTGGATTGCATATTCCTCACCCTGATCCTCCTTCCTCCCACCATGCCGAGTACCCAGAGACAACTGATCCCACACTTGGACACTCTGAAGAGCTATTCACTTTTCCATTTATAGATTCGGGCCTTTCGTCCGGTCCACTTGAAGAGGGGCAAGAGTAGATTGTGATGCCCAAATATTTGAGCAGCCACGGTCACACAAAGGCGACGGTGGGAAAGTGTCACAAGAGGTCGACGATGATGAGACATAATTGCCAGAAAGTCAGGAGGAGGACCAGGGTGCGGAAGTGAAAGATGAGGTGGTGGATGATATAGTAACTGACCCAACTTGGCAGGAGGACATGCAGAGCAAGGACAGCAGCACACAGGGGGAGGGAGGCAGAGCACCCCAACAGGCAGGAAGAAGGAGTGTTGTGGCCGCAAACAGAAGGCAGGCAACCATTCCCCGTAACACCAACATGAAGGAAGTTGCCAGTACAACTGTTAGGTCTTCCCGAGTCTGGTTGTTTTTTAAAGACTCTGCCGATAACCCCAAAAAGGCCATTTGCACTACCTGCTAGGCCAGCATCAGCAGGGGTGGCAAAACGACCAGCCTGACCACCACCAGCATGATCAGGCACATGGCAGCAACGCACCCGACTTTGTGGGCCGAACCCCAGGGTCCAGGAATAATGTCTGCAGGTGGCACTATTGCTTCTTTCGCTATTGTGCATGCAAGCCAATCCCCTGTCCATGGTGCACGCGAAGATGCCTCCTGCCCTGCACCTGTCGTTGCACACTCTCAAGTAGCAGCATCAGGAAGCACGTCCATGTCCTTGTCCCAGCTCAGCGTTCAGTTGTTCATATCCCAATCCTTGGAACGCAAGCGCAAATAGTCAACGCCCCACAGGCCACACTACTAAATTCTCACATTTCACGACTGCTTGCGCTCGACATGTTGCCTTTAGGCTCGTGGAGACGCAACCTGATGGCGGCGGCTGTCCCTCGGTACTCGGTCCCCAGTCGCCACTATTTTTCCCGGTGTGCCGTCCCCGCATTACACAAGTACGTGTATGAAAACATTAGCCGTGCCCTCAACAACTCAGTTACCAGGAAAGTCCAGCTAACCACGAACACGTGGACAAGAGCTTGTGGGCAGGGACAGTACATCTCGCTGACTGCACACTGGGTTAACATAGTGGAAGCCGGGACCAAGTCGGACCTTGGGACGGAACACATCCTCCCGATGCCAAGGTTTGTGGGCCCTAGGTCAATTGGGGTTGCCCCCACGGTCCTGCACCTCATCCTCCTCAGCCTCCTCCTCCTCTTCAGCCTCCATCTCCGAAATGACCACATCAGTCACAAGCTGGAAGCACTGCAGCACTGCCTCATCCAAGCGGCAACAGGCTGTGCTGAAGCTAATATGCTTAGGTGACAAACCGCACAATTCCGAAAAGTTGTGGACAGCTCTGAAAGAGCAGACAGATCTGTGAATCACGTCGCTGAACATACAGCCAGGCATGGTCGTGTGTGACAATGGCCGGAACCTGGTGGCGGCTCTGAGGCGTGGCAAGCTCACACACGTACCATGCCTGGCCCATTACTTAACCTCGTGGTTCAGTGGTTTCTCAAATCCTACTGGAGCTCCCGGATCTGCTTGTTAAGGTACGCCGCCTGTGTGCCCATTTTAGAAAGTCAGCTACAACTTCTGCCGCCCTGGCCGTGCTTCAGCAGTGTTTTTAACTTCCAGCTCACAGACTGGTGTGTGTTGTCGCCACGCATTGGAACCATACACTGCAGATGTTGGGAAGGATTTGTGAACAGAAGATGGTAGTTGTTGAGTACCAGCATAAACAAGGCTGTCGGTATTCAGTTCAGACTCCACACATAAGACCTCAGGAGTGGACATGGATGTCAGACATATGTACCATCCTCCAAAACTTTGAGGACTCCACGAAGATGGTGAGCGGCGATGACGCCATAGTTAGCGTCACCATCCTGCTTCTCTGTCTACTGAAACGTTCTCTGCTCACAAAGAGGACACATTGCAGGCGGAGCACGATGAGATGGAGCAAGGAACCATACAGGGTGATTACACACAGCCAAGCCTCATCTCATCCCAACGTGGATTGGGTGACAATGAGGAACATGAGGAGGAAGGACAGGAGCTAGTTTCATGCACTATAGACGGTACTACCTGCACAGCTGTCATACCGTCTGTTCAGCGTGGATGGCCAGAGAACAGAGAGGAGGAGGAGGAGAGCATGGTTAGTCATCCTCTCGGTGAGGACACAGAAGTCTTGCCTGTTAGTAGTCTGACACGCATGGCTGAGTTTATGTTACGCTGCCTTTCCCATGACCCTCGCGTTCTCAAAATTTTGGGTGACAGTCATTACTTGTTGGTGACACTTCTAGACCCACGCTGAAAGGAGAGCTTTATATCTCTTATTCCTGAGGCGGACAGGTCTACAAAAATGGGGCTGTACCAGAAGGCCCTATTAAAAACATTCCCTTCTGAAAATGCTGGCGGCAGAGGGCACATTTCGTTGGACAACCAAGGAGTAGAGGCGAGAAAGACACAACTTCAATCCAGCAGAGGCAGGGGAACACTGTCAAAGTTCTGGGAGAGATTTCTCAGACCCTCCCATCGCGCAGGCCCTGAGGTGCGGGGTACTCTCACAAGGAGTGCAAAGTTTGGGAAGATGCTGAGAGAGTGCCTTGTCGACCGTATAAACGTCCTCCATAATTCCTCTGTGCCTTATAATTATTGGGTATCCAAGCTGGATACGTGGAATGAACTGGCTCTCTATGCCTTGGAGGTCCTGGCCTGCCCTGCCGCCAGCGTTTTATCAGAGCGGGTTTTTAGTGCCGCTGGTGGAATTATAACTGATAAGTGCATCCGCCTGTCAACTGAAAATGCTGACAGGCTGACTCATAAAAATAAACAAGGGCTGGATTGGACCAGACTTCTCAACACCACCGAATGACAGCAGCGTAACATAAACTCAAATCCAGTGTCTTTTCTTGGGAGGTGTATTCCCATGCACCTTTTCACACCCACACATGGGTATACGCTTCCTGATTTTGGCTATTTGCTCTTGTCCTCCTCCTTCTCCTCATCCTCCACCACCATATCACCAGGGTGATTGTGGTCCGTGATGCAACACCCACATAATTTTTTTAAAGGCTTTCTATGATGCCCGCAAAAAAACAATTTTATACAGTATGTTCATGTATACCCCCCAGGGGTAAATGTTTGTCAGCCTATACACTTGTGAATGGGCATTACAAGTACAGGAGGCCCGCTCCTTTTTAATGGGAACATTTTTTTATGAGGCCCTCCTCCACGTCTCTTCCAAGGGGCATTGAAGTGACTCCAAATTTTTGGCAGCCCTTGCATTCACTGCATAGGCCAACACTATGGGAGACTCTCTCCTTTCTAATGAGAATTTGTCATTACTGTGGCCCTGCTCAATGTGTCTTTAAATTCTTAGTGGGGTTTTTCCTACAATTAGTCAACTGTTGGATTCATTGCATACCCTATAACTGTATAGAAGACCCTCTCATTTCTAATGGGAACTTATTGTACTTGTTACTGTGGCCCTGCTCTATGTGTCTTTAATTTCTTAGTGGGGTTTTTCCTAAAATTGGTCAGCCGTTGGACTCACTGCATACCCTATAACTGTATAGCAGACTCTTTCCTTTCTAATGGGAATTGGTCGTTACTGTGGCCCTGCTCTATGTGTCTTTAAATTCTTACTGGGCTTTTTCCCAAATTTTGTCAGCCCTTCCAGTCACAGCATGAGCATTACCACTATAGGAGACCCGCTCCTTTACAATTGGAACATTTTTTTTCCTGAGACCCTCCTCTATGTCTCTTCAAAGGGGTATTGGGTTGCATCTAAATTTTTGGCAGCCCTTGCTGTCACTGGATATGCAATAACAGTATAGGAGACCCACTTGTTAATAATGGGAACAATAAAGCATAGCCGGCTGATGGCTCTCTAACAATAACGAGGGCCGACTGCTGGCCTTTTAAGAATAGTAAGGGCCGTCTGATGGCCCTATAAAAATAGGCTTTATGGCTGTCAGAGTCCCTCCATCATAAATATAACAGGATGTGTCTGATGATGTGTCATAAACCACATTCCCAGATAAGGTTGCAAAATGTTAAAATGACATTTCCCGGTGAATGCATTTGTCTTAAAAAATAACGTAAAAAAACCAAAACAATAGGATCTTTCTTTAGTATAAAAAACAACCTCAATGTAATCACATTGTTCAGCTCCTGCACCTCCTCCTCCATTTCCGAAATGACCACATCAGTCACAAGCTGACAGCACTGCAGCATTGCCTTGGCCAAGCGGCAACAGGCTGTGCTGAAGATAACATGCTTAATGCTTAATAGACAAACCGCACAGCGCTGCAGAGTTGTTGAAAGCTGTAACACAGCAGCCTGATCTGTGGCTCTCACCGCTGAACATACAGCCAGCATGGTCGTGCGTGACAATGGGCGGAACCTGGTGACAAAGAAATGACACCCAGAGTAGATACGGTCTCCCTCTATGCCAGTCCTTTCACCGAGCTAAAGAATATGGCTGTGGTGAAATACAACTCAGCAAAAAAAGCTGTGGACTGGCTCCGTACCGTCCCTGGCCACATTCACCTGTCCACGTGTTTGTGGTTAGGCTGTCCTTCCCAGTATGTGCACTGGGGAGGACACTGGTAATGTTGCGGGACCCGTGCTTGTGGAAGGCGGAGACGATACAGGGAGAAATAGTGGTGGCTGGGGACCGAGTATGGACACCCGGTCGCTGCCAGCAAGAGGTTATGAAAAGCTTCCGCCTCCATGAGCCAAAAAGGCCACATTTCAAGTGAAAGCAGCTTTAGAGGACTTCCTGGAAGAAATGACAGCTGGGTAGATATGCTTTCCCAAGTCCTTTCACCAAGCTAAAGAATATGGCTGTGGTGAAATACAACTCAGCAAAGAAAGCTGTGGACTGGCTCCGTACAGTGCCTGGCCACATTCACCTGTCCACGTGTTTGTGGTTAGGTGGTCATTCCCAGTAAGTGCACTGGGGAGTGCATGGGTAATGTTGTGGGACCCGTGCTTGTGGAAGGCGGAGACGACACCGGGAAAAACAGTGGCTGCTGGGAACCGAGTATGGACACCCGGCCGCCGCCGGCATGAGGTTATGAAAAGTTTCCGCCTCCACGAGCCTAAAAGGCCACATTTCAAGTGCAAACAGCTGTCAAAAAATTGACAGTATAGTATTGCAGCCTGTGTGGATGGGTGGCTGGCTGCATACTTGCGCTTGCATTCCAAGGAATGGGGTAGGGACAACTGAACGCTGCACTTGGACAAGGACGTGGATGGTGATTGTTTCAAGTCTGCAACAACAGGTGCATGGTGGGAGGCATCTTCGCATGCGCCAAGGATCACTTTATGATGGGCACACTTTTAGGCAGTGACTTGGGAGTCAGAAATGCTTCCAGAGGTCTTCCCCATGCTGTTTCCATGTCTTTTCAGCACTGTATGCAAGTTTCTGATGATGTGTCACACACCACTTGGCCAGATAAGGTTGTAAAATGTTAAATTGACATTTCCCAGTGAATGCATTTGTCTATGTTGAAAGCAATGCAAAAGTGCAAAAACGCATCAAAAACGCTACGTGTGAACATAGCCCAAGGTGTGGAGGAGTATTTTTGGCTTTGGTTATTTATTTTGCCTTATATACAAGTCATTACCCTGGAAAAGATGTTCCTTAGTATATTTCCCATGAAAATACATTTTGGTTTTGTTTCTGTATGTTTTATTGTGAGTCCGTAAAAGTGGCGTAATACTCTGACAACGTTGTTGACAGCAGTGATATGGGAGTCATATATGCTTCCAGGGGTCTTCCTCATGCTGTTCTCATGTCATTTGAGCACTGTTCCCATCGATTTGGGCAATTTTTAGGCCCTCTGCAGACTGCCGGGGAGAGCCGCCTGAAAAATGCTCGAGTATCCCATAGACTTATATTGGGCTCGTTGCTCTGGTCAAGCACCTGAGTTTTCCAATTTGCTCAACCCGATCAACGAGTACCCGAGCAATTTAGTGCTCGCTCATCACTAGTTGAGGCCTCTGTAATCGATACAGGGATGTAGTGAGCCATCCTTCTTCTTCATGAAGAAGAATTCTGCTCCAGCCATGGAAGTAGATTTCTGGATGAATCCCCTAGGAAGATTTTCTTCAAGGTACTCAGACATGGCCCGAGTCTTGGCCAGCAACAAGGGGTAGATACGCCCGCGGGGTGGAGAAGCACCAGGTACCAGGTCAATGGGGCAATCAAATGGCCGATGAGGTGGTAGTGTCTCTTCCTCCTTTTTGTCGAAGACGTCTGCATAGGACAAGTAAGTCGCCGGCAGACCAGGTAGATTAGCCGGAGAATATGGAGGTCGAGCTGGACGGACCGGAACCAGACAGGACTCAAGGCATACCTGACCCGAACGGAGCACTTCACCAGATCTCCAATTCAGAACGGGCTCATGTCTTTGTTACCAGGGTAGACCAAGCAGGAGGGAGTGAGAGAGACCGGACAGCACATGAAAGGAGATGTTCTCCGAGTGCAGCATTCCCACCTGAAAGGTTACAGGCTCTGTGACGAGCAGGATGTTCTCCGGGAGAAGCCTCCCATCCACAGAGGCGACCGCCAGCGGTTCAGCCAGATGTATGGTAGGAATCTGATACCGCTAAACTACAGTCTGTGAAATGAGGTTCCCAGAGGCTCCGGAATCCAGGTGGGCAGTATCAAAAAAACGGGTCTCGCCACTGGAAATAGAAACAGATAGAGTCAAGGACAGAGAGGATTTACTCTTGCCTAGGACCACCTCTCCGAGTTGTCCTAGACACTGGAGTTTCCCGACTTCACCGGGCAGGAAAGGATCAGATGCTCTTTACTGCCACAGTAGAAGCAAATCCCTCAGCTCGGCGCGTCTCCAGGCGAGACTTGACCATCTTGGTTTGGTCAATTTGCATAGGCTCTGGGGAACGTGATCAAGGTGCTGCTGGTTGCGAGGATGGGCTTTGGAATATGGGAGCGAGGCGCAGAAATCTTCTCTCCCGGGTAGTTTCCTTAGCACGTTCTGAAAAATGGATGTTAATCCAGGTAGCTAAAGACACCAGGTCGTCCAGGGTGGTAGGAATGTCACAAATGGCTAGCTCGTCCTTGATCCATCTGGAAAGACCCTCCCAGAAGGTGGACACCAGGGCCTCATTTTTCCAGGCAAGCTCAGATGTGAGGGTTCGGAAACGTATTACTTACTGGCCCACGGTGAGACTCCCTTGGCGGAGATGGAGAAGTGAGAAGGCAGTAGAAGATTTTCGTCCGGGCTCATCGAAGACCTTCCAGAATGCAGCGAGGAAGGCCAGAAGATGAGACACCATGGGGTCCCCTCTTTCCCACAGAGGGTTAAGCTATGCTAAGGCCTCCCCGGTGAGCTGAGACACGATGAACGCCACCTTGGCCCGGTCGGAGGGGAACTGATGTGCCAGCAGTTCAAAGTGCAGTGTACAATGGTTCAGGAAGCCCCGACATAAGACGGGGTCACCACCAAAAAATGGGGGCGCAGAGAACCAAGGTCCACAGCCGGGTGCCATAGTGCCAGTGGGTTGAGGTGCCACCGGAGTGGGTGCCGCTTGGCTGGAGACGGACACAGATGGGGTGGACAATGTGTCCAGGTGGGAGTTGACAGTCCGCAGGTAGGACAAGATAGTCTCCAGTTGGGACCTCTGATGTGAGACCTCCTGGTGCAGGTCAGAGAGTGAAGGAGCCTAGGGGCCACCGGGTTCCATGGCCTGTGCAAACTCTTACGGATCCGGGTGGTGAAACCTCTGTGCTTCGCTGCAAGGAGGGGCCAGAGGGGCGTGACTAAGTACCTACCCGGCCTGACCAAGGTTGCACGGTGGCTCAATCGACTCCGTGAATCAGGGAGAGACTGAGCAGGGGGACCAGGTGCCACTCTGGGACTGACCTTGTGTGAGAGCAGGTGACTGGCAGGAACTGACCGGTACAGTGGATGAGCACGGCTGGAAGGCTGACGGGTGGACCAGGTAGATAAGCAGGCTGATTTGGCAGATAGCTAGATGGGTGCTCCGGGAATGCAGGCTGGCGGGCACAGCAGAGTAACAGGCAGGTGCTCCAGGTAAGCAGGCTGGCGGGCACAACAGGTAACAGGCAGGTGCATCCAGGTAACAGGCAGGTGCTTCCAGGTAAGCAGGCTGGTGGGCACAACAGGTAACAGGCAGGTGCTTCCAGGTTAGCAGGCTGGTGAGCATGGCAGGTAACTGACAGGCAGACTGGCGGCAGGACTGACAGGCAGACTGGTGGGCAGGAATCACAGGCAGTGGGACCTGAGGGCTGTAGCAAGTGTTAGCACACGGAACAACAGCCATTGCACATGCACCTCCATATTGGAGGAGGTGCCTAACATAAGGCAGTGCTCCGGCCTTTGGCCGCGGACTCTATTGGACGGCGTGCGTGGGCCCTTTAAGAGGGAGGGAGCGCGCGTGCGCCCTAAGCACTTAGCCCGGGAAGCTGCGCGCAGTGCGTGCCACAGCAGCAGGGGAGCGGGAGGACCTGGATCACGGTGATAAGGGGGACGGCGTCTCTGCCCAGCAGGAGGCATAGACGCCGATGCTACAGAAACCTTATTTTGTGCTTGGTTCCTTTTGTTCTGAATGGGTGGCATTCTGCTTATACACAACAGTCAATCTGAAAAATGTAATGAGCAGTGGTGGCATACAAATCAGCAGCTAGAAAGGAAAATGTAAATTAGCAATCAATATATATTTTAGAATCTGGAAGTAAGAAATGTCATAGACCTTGTATTTGCATTTACTGTATGTTACCATTTTCGACTCAACTCCGATACCACCATGTATAAATTTTTAGTTACTGCACTTTTCTGTCAATTTTCAGAATAAACAGTCTTGTCAGAATAACACTATTTCTTGTAATTGAGCTACTTGCATCCTTAATTTTTTCAGTTAACCCCTCTGCACTATAAACCTCAACTATTTTGTCTTGTGACTATCTGCTTTTGTTTCCTTCTTGCTTTTTCACGATCCCCACTAAATAGATTTTTATAATGATCCATCACTGCAGGCAAATTTGTAGACAGATATGAGTCGTTTTTTAGACAAAAAATTATCAATGCAGAAGATGAAAGTGACTGATAAGTGGGAATGTAGTCATTTTGTTTCAAATAAGTATTATAAAGTTTTTTTACCTTTACATATACTGTTGATTTATTAAACAAAAATAAAGATATAGTCACTATGTTAGAAAAAAATGCAAATGGCGAACAACATCTCTCGATGTTACCACGAAGTAATGAGTTAGTGTGCATAAATGAACTGCAGTGATGGGAGGCAAAATATGTGGATATCTGGATAAAAGAAAAAGACATAAAGTATGTCCTTATGTTTTTTTAGATTTATTTTCATTTTATTTTCTTACAAGCTCCGCACTTGGATTACATCTTCCAGAGGCTTGTGTTTAAGATAAATTGTCAGTCAACCTGACATTATTGCCTGTAGCAAAGAAATATAGGGGTTTTCCTTTACTAAAAGTCTAAGAAAAGAAGATATGCTATGGATTGCTAAAGACAACAGCGTTTATTTTTCTAGTATACTGATAAACCAAACTCTTGTAATCTGAGTCTACAGCAAATATAACTATATTAGCCCCATCCTGCAGTGGCCAAGTTTCCCTTTTACACTTTTTTTCCTACCTTACTTCAAGTGTCAGAACTTTTTTATTTCTCCATCAACAATGAGATCAAGAAAGAAAATGTAAGGTTGATTTTGCAGGACAAGTTGCAGTTTTGAAAAATAGCATTCATTTTACCATGTAGTGTACAGAAAAAAAAAAAAAGCAGGAAAAAAATTCCAAGTGTGGTTAAATTGTGGAAAAATACAATTCCACTCAGGAGAATGAAGAACATGCCCTACAATAGCATATAGCAGATTTCCAAGTGTTCTTACATTTGAGAACGTCACACACATAACAATTTATTTGTGGCAAAACTTAGCATAAAAATACCAGAAAAAGAGATGAGGATTTAAACTTCTTTGAATATTTCCTCTCAAACAAGATTTTGTTTCTCATTTTAAGACGATGTCACGCTCATAATATGATTCTCATAATTGGATATATTCAAATCAATTTCAATCCTAAAACAAAATCATATGCAAAGCTATGGAATTATTCATTTTCACAAACATCCAAAATAGCAAACAATTTATTTCCACAAGTCTGAGAACTTTTCTCAAAGAACACTGTTTATTTTTATCCGAAATGTCTTAGATTTTGAAAGGCTGATATTTCTGGTTCATTCAGTTGGGTTATCCCGATGCTCACTTGTCGATGTTGCTTACCCATAACTTGTTTGTAAATCATTATAGTAAATTTGCAGTGACATTGAAAATTTCCAGCCAAAGGCATTTTATTAGATGCTTATATTTTGCCTGAAAGATGCCCTCTGTGATTGGCTCAGTGCTACAAAGTCAACTTCATTTAGAACAAATTTAGACTATCCAGGCAATGTAAGAAACAGCCAAAGGAAATGGATTAGTCTTTGAATAACCTCTTATCTAACATGTTTGGCTTTCATCTGTCTATAGCAATTAAAACGTATGAGATTAATATGTAACAGTCAGTCATAATGTGACAGCTCAGTGAGCAAGCTGAACATTACTCAACTCAATGGGATTTTAATGTAAACGCATTATGACAAAGTAAAAACATTTCTACAGTGTTTTTGTTTTATAGAAGCATAATACTATATTAAGACTTTTAATGAAAATGCTAGTAATGTATGCAATGTATGCTATACAGTATTTCTTAATTTTTCATAAGATGTTAAGTACATATTTTTATAGGAAATTATAATGCAGTAGGATGTCTAAATCACTGGTAAGACTTAATCTCAATCACATGTATAGATACCATTTCTCCTTAAGAAAACTAAATTAATTCACAAAATGATTTTTACATGCAAGAAGCAGAGCATAATGCATCAACAAAGCAGCTCAAAAGGAACCTGTAATCAACTATATTGTCCTTAAACCACCACAATAGTGTTAAATTGAATACGACTAACTTTTGTCGCGATTCCTCTGTGCTACGTCTCCTGTGAATTCCCTGTCTACGGCAATCTGTTGTTATCTGAAAAATGTCCCGAATTTAGGAATGAAACGTCAAATATATTGTAAAATTGGATTGTCTAATTAAAATATTTTCACTATTCTACTGTTCAACCCCCGAGTGCCAAGTTTTTCTCTATTTATGTTATGGACTGGATCTCTACACCGGCACCGTAACCCTCAAGGAGTGACATATAGTATTATATAACGTATTTACATTGATGTTGGGTTTTAATACTAGAGACAGGATAGAACCAGGTATACCTTGTCACAGTGGGATGACTTTTAAGTTTTTTTATCAAAATAGTGTTAACCAAGTACCCTATGTTATGTACATGCACTATTACTATTTAGTTATTTACTTAGTAAAGGGTATATTCTCATTTTGTTTTGTTTTTTTGGGGTTTTGTCAAGATGGTAATACTGTACTTTACTAATGATGTCATTCTATGAAATGGGCCCTGGAGTAAAGAAGAAATAAAAGTCAAAAAGTAGCATTTGCAAACTTCAAAGTGTCAAGGGGACGCTCCAGGCTTTCTTAGAGGTGATGTTGTCCAGGTATTATTAGCAAGCTACAGTGATATTGATGGCTTGCACTGTGCACAGATAAAATAACAAGTTCACTTTCCTTCACTTCATGAGAACCAGATGACACTGGAGCTTGCTTGTAATTCCAGGACTGTATAACTTTGTCAACTATAATTCCACCTACTATAGAAGAAGTCTACTGTTTTGATTTCTCATATAGTAGGTGTTTTATATAGGTGCAGCCTGTAAAATGTCAAGTGGACTCTGCTCACTTTCTTGGGTGTGATGAAGACCAGGCATTAGGCTATGTGCCCACGATGCAGAAATGCTCAGGATTTTTTCCTGAGCGTTTCTGCATCTCCCTGGCAGAAAAAATGCATGCGGATTGTACATGCGGATTGTACATGCATTTTTCCTGCCAGGGACATGCGGATGTGAAGTGTTCTTCACATGCATTTCCGCATGTGGGTTGACATGCGCTTCCAAGCGATTTTAGCATCACTTGGAAAGTGCTTGTCAACTTGGTCACACTATATAAATCCATGCAAGTGGCATGGATTGATACAGTGTGACCCCAAAGAATGTTAAAAAATAAAAAAATAAATCTATACTTACCTTTTGATGGCCCCCGCAGTCTTGCTTTGCTCAGTCCTGGCTTGCCGGCAGCTCGCGGTACACTACACTGAATGACTTGCCGTCACATGACTATGACTTCAGCGCAGGTCCTTCAGTCCACCGCGATCTTCCGGCAAGTGAAGACAAGGAGACCAGGGGCCATCAGAAGGTAAGTATCATATATATTTTTTAGTTTATTCTTTTTTTTACAGGTTCTATGGTACCCGGGTCCGGAGGAGAGTCTCCTCTCCTCCACACCCGGGTATCATTCGCACATTGAAACGTTTGGATTCCCATCTACAGATGCAGTGATGCCGAATCCAAGCGTTTAATTGCAAGTCAATGGCGGCGAAAATGCAGCGCTTCTGAAAAATAATTGGTAGTGCTGCTTTTTTTACCACAATGATAACCCGCAGCGGAAATCTCCGCAGCATGTGCGGATTATCATTGGGGAACATGGCAGGCCTTCTACCATGCATTTTTTAAGCGTTTCTGCAGTGTTTTTGTCGCTGCGGAAACGCTTAAAAAATGCATCGTGGGCACACAGCCATAGAAGCCAGCTTTACTGGCAGTTAGCACTGTCACTGCATTGTGCACAGAAGATGCACAGATAAATTTAATTGGCTTCGCTTACCATGCCCCAGATACTACTGGAGCTAGCTTGTAGTGCCAGATCTGTATGTCTTTGAAGTAGAGCCGACTGAACTTTTGACTCCTTACAGGTGGGTTATGCACATACAACTTGTAAAGTCTCAAGGAAACTCTCCTGGGGAAAGAAGTAAGCTCAAAGTTAGACACCATCTTCTGTGGCAATCAGTGCTTGGACTGCATGTGTATGATGTACAAACAGAGAGAAAGAAAGGGATCATGACAGCGCATGTCTGCGCATGGGTTGAGATACATTATGGTCTCTGATGCCATATTAATAAAGGCCAGCATATTGTGCATGTCCGTGCATATCTCGAGACATATTGAAGTCATTCACCTCAATATTTAATCTAAAATGAGTATGGAATTGAGTTTCCATAATGAAAATAAAATTCTGCTCCTAATAGTCATCCAATTTTTTTTTCCTCAATTTCCTTTTCTTTTTGTCTTTCTTTTTCTTTTGTGGAATAGAAACATTATAACCTCTTTATGTGTTTCATGGGACATGATGTATTGAGGTTACACATCTATATATACTCAAGTGTAAATATAGGCTGGTTGGTCTATTCAGCCCTGGATTCAGATAATGGGTACAGAATTGTGTCTTTAATTAGATGCATATCTCCCATTATATCTGAAAATCATTAGCAATCTAGCCCCAGCTATTTGGGAGCTCTCTTCTGACCCTTGGGAATGGATGATTGATGCAATATTAGGGTGAAGTGTAAATCATCTTTCTTGATAAATACCTCTTAACTATTTTAGAATTAATAATAGCCCCAAAACAATGGAGACACAATTAATTTATTTTTTATTTTTTGCACTACAGATTTGCACTTCTATTTGAAAGAGGTTTGATTTACCTTTTCTAATATAACATCTGGGACCATGATAGGTCAGTACACATGTGCGGACAATTCGCACTCTTCAATTTGTCAACATGGTGCTGGGACTTCAATATGTCTCTGTAAATGCATGGACATACGCATTATGCTCATTATGATGGGCTGCAGTATTATGGTGCCAAAGACCTTAATGTGTCTCGGCACATGAGCAGATTTGCACTGTCTTCTCCATTTCTTTCTCTGTGTTTGTATATCATAGACATGCAAAAAATGTTTTGATTGACACTGAACATGGCGTTATATATGAATACATGATGGGGTGAGTCATTATCTTATGTAACCATTCACATGTGAATTATAAGTATCAATTATGATCATTTACACTTTTTATGAATTGTAATTAATTTTTATGATTATTATGTATTTTACCATGTTGCTTATACAAATTTATTACATTCATTGTCATAATTTTGTATCATATATGTATTTTCACAATGCTGTATAATGTTGTATAATAACTTTTTCAATTGAAGCACCTTCACACTGTGAACTAAAATGTTACCAATATGGGCTATAAAAAGACGCCTTTTTTTCTTTCAATTTTTCAATCAGTGTGCTGCCTCAATTATTTTCTTTATATTTGGAAGAGTGGTTTTTGCCTAGCTGGTACTGCTTCTACAATTTCCTTATAGATAGATAGATAGATAGATACATACAAAATTCAAGAAGCAGTTATTGGTTTAAAGGACTTACTCTTTCTCTCCTGCCATTACTTTCTACAGCAATATAAGCATAGAAGGAACATTTAACCCCTTAAGCCCCGGAGCATTTTTCGTTTTTGCATTTTCGTTTTTGCTCCCCTTGTTCCCAGAGCCATAGCGTTTTTATTTTTTGGTCAATATGGCCATGTGAGGGCTTATTTTTTGCGGGACGAGTTGTACTTTTCAACGCCATTACTAGTTTTATCATATCCTGTACGGGAAAACAGGAAAAAAATTCCAAGTGGGGTAAAATTGCAAAAAAAGTGCAATACCCCAGTTGTTTTTTATTTATTTTTTTTACCATGTTCACTGAATGCTAAAACTGACCTGCTCTTCTTATTCTACAGGTCATTACGAGTTCATAGACACCAAACATGTATAGGTTCTTTTATATTTAAGTGGTGAAAAAAAATTCCAAAATTTGGTAAAAAAAAAAATAAAAAAATAGCGCCATTTTCTAAGACCCGTAGCGTCTCCATTTTTCGTGATCTGGGGCTGGTTGATGGCTTATTTTTTGCGTGCCAGGCTGACGTTTATATTGATAACATTTGGGGTAGATCCGATGTTTTGATCGCCCGTTATTGCATTTTATTGCAATTTTGCGGCGACCAAAAAACGTAATTCTGGCGTTTAGAATTTTTTTCTCGCTACGCCGTTTACCGATCGGAATAATTCTTTTCTTATTTTGATAGATCGGGTGATTCTGAACGCGGCGATACCAAATATGTGTATGTGGGGTTTTTTTTTATATATATTTTATTTTGAATGGGGCGAAAGGGGGGTGATTTAAACTTTTATATTTTTTTATTTTTTTTTATATTTTTAAAAACTTTTTTTTTTTACTTTTTGCATGCTTCTATAGTCTCCATAGGAGACTAGAAGCAGCAACTGTCCGATCGCCTCTGCTACATACAGGGGACCAGCAGATCCCCTGCATGCAGCAGAAATGGTCCTGTGCTATGAGCGCCGACCACTAGGTGGCGCTCATAGCGACAAGATCATGACAACCACAGGCGTCTGCTGCAGACCCTGGGTTGTCATGCACGCCCATCGGCGACCCGCGATCACGTGACGGGGTCGCCGGTGGGCGGGGCTTATGACGCGCTACCCGGAAGCGCACGTTAAATGCTGCTGTCGGAGATTGACAGCAGCATTTAACTGGTTAACAGCCGCGGGTGGATCGCGATTCCACCCGCGGCTGTTGCGGGCACATGTCAGCTGTAAGAATCAGCTGACATGTGCTCGGTTCAGTGAGGGCTCAGCGCCGGAGCCCTCACTGAACCGGCGGTACGCAGATATGCGTACTAATACGTCCCCGGTAAGTAAGGGGTTAAATTATATCTGTTCTCAGGGAAGATTTCTAAGAATTTAATTTTTTCTTCCAGAGCACTACTTTTGAAAGTGCAATAGACATCTTTTTTAATGTTCATTTTTTCTAACATGTAAAGAAATAACTTGTAAAATGCTAAATTGTAATGAAGGTACACTAATCAAGGTGCCTTTAATTTTGTTTA
The DNA here is from genome assembly GCF_046119375.1 of Phyllobates terribilis. Classification (NCBI taxonomy): domain Eukaryota; kingdom Metazoa; phylum Chordata; class Amphibia; order Anura; family Dendrobatidae; genus Phyllobates; species Phyllobates terribilis. The sequence continues at coordinate 769,781,741 of NW_027362762.1, read as the reverse complement.
CTTGAATGAGTTATTTCTAACTCTGTTAGGTGACTGAAAGTAAAGTACTGTTAATTAAACATTGTGTTTAATGATTCAAGAATTTTGTTGGTTAGGTTTATTAAGTCGCAGTGTTTTACAAGATAACTTTCCAATGGATGGGTACAATGTACATTTCCACAAGAAATTGTGTCGTTTACGGACTCCAATTGACTCTTTAGATAATTTCAATAAATGGTAAAGAAGAAAATTTTATCTATTCAATTAAAAGTATATGTTCACTTTTAAGCTCTGTATTGTATTTAGGTCCAACATTCGGTGTTGAATATTACAATACATTTCCATAGTGTGTTGTGCTTTATTTTTCTGATACAAGCTCAAAATCCCCTAAAGAGACATGGAATTTTAATTATAAAATCTGGGCTAGATATATTGATCATTCAGAAGATCATAGAAGCATTTTGTATTTTGTTTTACTATTAAATTCAATACATGAATGGTATGCTGGCAGAAGATAAGCAATCAAAGTTAAAGCCCAATTGCTGCCCAATCCACATGCAGCATATATCAGTCATTGGCTGTAGAATTTTATCTACGTATATGTGACTCTGAAACACTGCCGCTATACATTTGTGTATCAGCACCTAATGTGGGACCAATTGATCGATTTATTAAAAAACAACTTTAAGAATGGACTTTTACTTTCAGACTAGTATGGTGAAAAGTAAGATTGATGAGTACAAACACTTTATCAATATATATATCTAAGAATAGCGCTATATGCAGTTAGATTTATTTTGTTATTTTTTTTACACAGCATGTATAGCATTTGTATAACAACTTTAAATTGAAGAAAAGAATGTAAGGTTAATATATGCATTTTGGTTTAACTCATGATGCCTGGATGGGCAGTACAGACTGGCAAAATAGATGCAGCAAGTCACAGCAGAGTTGAAAAAGTCAGTCAGAACATGAATCAGCATTGAACAGCAGAGATGGATATACTATATGGCACCTTGGAAAAGTAAAAGTGTGTGGTGACAAGCACCTTGGAACAGCAGAGCTCTGGGTGGGGATAAGAACCTTTGAACTGCAGAGCTGTGGGTGGGAATAGGAACCTTGGAACAGCAGAGCTAAGAATGCAGACAAGCCCATTGGAACAACAAAGCAGAATATGCAGACAAATACCTTGAAACAGCAAGGGAATTTTGTGTGTGGACCCCAAGAATTTAATATAGTAGAGATAACTTTATCAGGAGACACAGTTTGAGAGATATGAAGTAGAGCCCAGCGACTAAGCAGAACTCAGTTTGTCCTGTTGCATAAGGCATCTTGGAAAGTGGTAGGTAGTAAGAATAACCAGTATTTATTTTTGCTCAATTTATCCTCACAATTGATAAGTTGTTGACTCTATTATACAAAGCAAAATATCTTTGTGAAGAAATATTTAGCTTAGATGGTCATCCTGAGAAATACTTGTAAACTATTATCTAAATCCAATCTTAGATAAGGAACATTAATGATATACTGGATGCAGGCACAATAATTACATTCTTACATACAGTATATAGTTGTAAGGCAGTGGATCATATGGCATAGTGTTGAAATATGTGGGACCTGTGCACTTTCCTGAGAATTTCCTATGCAGCTTTGTAAGAGTGTGTAGGAGTGAGTGATTCTAGGTTCTCGGTTAAAAGGCAACATGATAAGAATACAACAATGCAAAGTCTAGATTCTACCAAGGACACAGGAGGCGGTCGAAGGTGCAGATAAAAAAAAGATGCATGATATTTCCCTGAACTCAGTAAAGGCTTTGGAGATGCAGAGAAGTAGCAGGAATGACGCACAGCATGTGAGACATACCTAACTTGACAAAATAAAACATACTGTATAACAGTAGTTAAATAATCATAAGGTATAATAAGGTTGAAAAAATCTGGAATTCATCCAAACTTAAAATCAGTTGTAATAAAAAAAAAATATATATATATATATATATATATAAATATATATATATATATATATATATGCCATTTTACTATAAACTTAAAAATTAGATAAAGATACAGCTTCTTACATTTATGGATACCCTTTGTTTAGATATAGGTTAGCAGAAAAAAGCAACAAAATAATAAAGTATTTCAGTTATAAATTGACTATATACTTAAGATAAAAAAAGCTTTTATTTATGAGATAATGTTTCTCATTAGGGCCTCTACAAGTGCAAATCTCACTTGCAATGCCATGCTGATAATCAGCATGTAGTAGAATCATTTGCATTGATTCTTTAATCTGGTAACCAAAAATCAAGAAATTCTAATAATATGACCCATGTTTAAACACTGAACTGAAATATAATGTGGAATTTCAAAAGACCAGAGAAACAGAAAACAAAGCATTAATAAATTTGAGACACTAACATTGGCTTATACTGGAAATAAATTTTCTAACAATTTTTTTGCTTTTTTCAAGTAAAAAAAGCAAAAACAGAATAGCAGAATGGTGCTATTAAAATATCAAAAAGGACATAAACCTGTTTATAAATCATATCACATAAAGGGGCCAAGAAGGATTATTCTTATATCTACTTTTATCTAATGAAATCCCATAATCTTTATTAATGCATCAAAACAAGATAAAATAATATAAAATAATCTAAAACATTAACAGGCAGAAAAAGCAAGATACCCAACCTAAGCACAATAATCGTTACTTAACCCTCAGTGTCGTGGAACTACAAACACCAAGTAGCTAAGGGAATGCCTCAAACAAAAAATACTTTGAAGCTTATAAAGTATCTATCAATCAAAATTAATAAATGCTGTAACCAGTGTGGAAAAGTGGATACAGGATATCTGATTATTCGTCAATGGAATCCAAGTCCTCGGAAAGATTTACCCCTTAATGAGTAGTACTATTTTGGCCTAAATGATCATCTTTTTTTAAAAAAAAAATCTTTGCATTCCAAAAATGTATTGATATTATAATCAATGAGGGCTAGAGTTTGAAAGATTAATTTTATTTGTCAATCGCACTATTTTAAAGTACCTGTAATTTATTAACTAAATTTCATCAAAGCTTTATGAGGAGAAATAAAAAAAAATAAGCAATATTGCCTTTACATTTTTAATTTTGACTCTTAAAAATATTATATAGTTTTATTTAGATTTTTTACTTTTGTAGAATAAGTATGCTATTTCTATTTAACCCCTTCACGACATTTGACTTAAGTTTACAACATGGTCGGAAAGTGGTTTAGGCAAAATTATGTAAACTTACATCATGGCGATCATGTGAGCACAGAAGAAGTGCCGCATAATCACCATGGGGAGCTCGGCTTAATAAAAGCAGAGCCCTGACTATAATAGCCAGGAGCAGTGCCCCCATCACGCCGTGAAATGTAACCCCGGAAATGCTGAGATCAATATCAATCACAGAATCTAGATGACTGAGAGAGGGAGGAGACTACCTCTCTCTTCAGATCAGCACCGCCGCAAAGTCATCTTGAGGGCCCGATTATTGCTATGGCAACCTGAGATCGGCATGACGACCTCTGGGTCTACCAGCTATGGTGGCCTGTTTACACCATGCCAGGTGCATGGTCTAAGAGGCGATTCATCAGTGCAGCACTCCCAGGTACCTTTTTCTTCCTCTGTTAAAGTACTGATAAATACGGTGTTATCCTTTGAGAACTGGATGTTATCAACATTAGTGTTCATTAACTGTGTGTCTGCTGCCAACTTTATTTATTCGCAACTGGTTTTGAAGTTAGGGTTAGGTACAGTTAATTTAAAAAGACTCATTTAAATCTTCGCCCTTGTCAAGACACCATTATCCCAGAATTTAGCTAAGAAGGTAAAGGTGGATTTCCCTCTTCAAATGAGAGCACTCCACTCTGAATCCATCTCATGCTTTGCGTTGAATAATTTACCTGCTGGGTTCCATGGTTGCAGAGTTATAATCCTGTTATTGATTGGTGTCAAAGGGAGATTTCTTAATGGAGCCCCAATTGTTGCAAGAATCTGAAGGGTCAGCCGGGGTACCTGAAGGACTTCGGAGATGTGTTCTTGGAAAAAGAGGCAGAGATACTACCTCCCCATCGATTGTGCTATTGCTCTTCCTCCTAGTGCCAAATTGCATTAAGCTCATGTTTACAATTTATCCGGCCCTGAGCAGACCGCCATGAAAGAATATGTTAACGAAAGTTTACGGAAGGATCATAACCATCCTTCCTCCTCTCCGGTAGCTGTGGGATTGTTCTTAGTAAATAAGAAAGATGGGGTTCTCCATCCTTGCCTTGATTTCCGAGAACCAAACAAAATCACAGTTAAAAATACTTACCCACTTCCACTCATTCCCGACCTATATAATCGGCTTCTGAGGGCCAGGGTGTTCTCCAAACTTGATCTTAGAGGGGCTTAAAATTTGATATGCATCTGGGAGGGTGATGAGTGAAAAACAGCATTTTTAATGTCTGAGGGTCTGTTTGAAAACTTTGTCATGCCATTTGGATTATCCAATGCAGTGTTTCAAAATTTTATGAATGATATTTTCTCTGATTTCATTGGAAGATATGTTGTTATTTACCTGGATGATATTCTAATTTTCTCTCCAGATTTGGAAACTCACCAGGAATATGTCCATGTTGTGTTAAAAAGATTAAGGGAGAACTATTTGTTTGCAAAATTAGAGAAATGTGTTTTTTTCTGTTACGCTCAAACTCTGCTGTGCTAAAGATGCGCTTGAACCAGGGTTAAATAGCATTAGGCCATGTTCACATGTTCAGTATTTAGTCATTATATTACATTGGTATTTATAAGAGAAAATCAGGATTTGAACAATGAGAGGAAAAGAATAATAGAAACACATGTATCAATTCTGAATTTTTCATCCACTCATGGTTTTCGCTGAAAAAAAATGATGTGTAATACTGAACGTATGAACATGGCCTAAGGCTAAGAATGGTTTGAGATCATCAGAGAGGTGACATTTGATTTTCTTAGAGAAGGCTACATAGCTCTTATGTCCCTTCAGGAATAAATTATCTACTCAGTAATGGTAGAGACGGATATATTTAATTTACAGAAACCATCAAAGAGATGGAAAAGGTCCTAAATATGCAAGTTACCGTACATACATTTCTAGCTTTACTAAATCTAATGCACATCTGCAGCTGTCCAATGAGGTTTTTGTTTTGCTTTGCAATAATAGTTAAGCTTTCAAAGCATAAAGTTGACTAACCATGAGAGAGACTTGCTAATCTATATTTACTTTTATTATCTACCAATTGTTTAAACAAATTATGATGATGACTTACAGTGATTGTACATTAACACTTTATACTCAATTTAGGATAGCCTAAATATTCTAGATCTTTATAGCCAATGGTGCAAGTCATAAAAGCCATACACAGCTACGTTCTAGTAAGTGCAATGCTTTGTTAATAAATGTAAAGAACTTTTCCACGGGAAAAATGTTTGCCTTAGGCTAGAATGGGCTTGATATTGATTCTCACAGTAGTATATTCAGAATAAACATGGTACATGCATCAATGTGCCATTCTTTCATGAATTTGCTACGGCTGATAAACATTTCCGCAGTGGAAAACCTATAGGCATTGAATGACTTTTCCCTGAAAATATAACGATACATCAATTATTAAAAGTGATGCATTCTATTTTGCTAAAAACTGAAAGCAGCATTTTGAAATTTGTGAGTCTATAATATCATTAGCAATTTAAAAAAATGTCACCAAATAGGAGAAATGTTAGTTGTCAATCACAATGTCTATATTGTTATGTGCTCGTATTTTTTTTTAGTTATTGTTAGCTTTTTGGTGGCACATTGAAAGTATAAGCTACCATTGCTTGATCAGCAATACCTGTTACCGCTTTTGACTGTCACAATTATGCTGCAGTAGCACTGGGAAAGTGCAGTGATACTTTGTGTCTTCTACACTATCTTGCTCCACTGCCACATTTTAGCAAATTACAGCTTTCAATGTTGTAAAATAACAAATAGGGCCAATCCTTATTTCCATCAACATCATCTATTGATGATAAGTCAGAGAGGCTTTGGTAATCCATAAAGATTGTTCAAGTTCCAAAGGGTTAAATAATGTTATTTATTGATATGAGTAAATATCAAGTTTATAATTCATAATTCAAGTGAAAAAATAGTAGAAAAAAACAACTAGATTAGGATGAAAACAAACATCCTTTATTGTGGCATAAAAGTGAGTTAAGACAGGGTGGGTTTTATATACAGGTGCATCTCACTAAATTAGAATATCATCAAAAAGTTAATTTATTTCAGTTCTTCAATACAAAAAGTGAAACAGAGTGATCTATTTCAACTGTTTATTTCTGTTAATGTTGATGATTATGGCTTACAGCCAATGAAAGCATAAAAGTCATTATCTCAGTATATTAAAATAAGTAACAAAAAATGCCTTCAAAGGCTTCGTAAGCATTTAAAAAGGTCCCTTCGTCCGTTTCAGTAGGCTCCACAATCATGGGGAAGACTGCTGACTTGACAAATGTCCAGAAGGCAGTCATTGATCCACTCCACAAGGTCCCGGATTTCCAATTTTCATTTGGAAATCAAGGTCCAAGAGTCTGGAGGAAGAGTGAAGAGGTACACAATTTCAAGCTGCTTGACGTCTAGTGTAAAGTTTCCACAATCAGTGATGGTTTGGGGAGCCATGTCATCTGCTGGTGTAGGTCCACTGTGTTTTATCAAGGCCAAAGTCAGCACAGCCGTCTTCCAGGAAATGTTAGAGCACTTCATACTTCCCTCTGCCGATAAGCTTTTTGTAGATGGAAATTTCATTCCACCAGAAGACCTGGCACCTGTCCACACTGCCAAAAGTAACAATACCTGGTTTAAAAACAACAGCATCACTGTGCTTGATTGGCCAGCAAACTTGCCTGACCTTAACCCCATAGGGTATTGTCAAGAGGAAGATGAGAGACACCATACCCAACAATGCAGATGAGCTGAAGGCTGCTATCAAAGCAACCTGGGCTTCCATAACACCGCAGCAGTGCCACAGGCTGATCGCTTCCATGCCATGCCGCATTGATGCAGTAATTGAGGCAAAAGGAGCCCCGACCAAGAATTGAGTGCATTTACTGAACATACATTTCAGTAGGCCAACATTTCGGATTTTAAAAACATTTTTCAATATGTTGTTATAAAGTATTTTAATTTACTGAGATAATGACTTTTGTGTTTTCATTGGCTGTAACCCATAATCATTGACATTAACAGAAATAAACAATTGAAATAGATCACTTTGTTTGTAATGACTCTTTATAATATATGAGTTTCACCTTTTGCATTGAAGAACTGAAATAAATAAACTTTTTGATGATATTCTAATTTAGTGAGATGCACCTGTATATCTACAGTACAGAAAAAAAGTTTGGACACACCTTCTCATTTAACCCCTTAACAACATTAGACGTACTAATACGCGTCTGTGCCCAGGGACTTAAGAGCCAGACCCGTATTAGTACGTCATGGCGATCGCCCCCTGTGTGCCCAAACATTGGAGCTCCCCCACAAGTGACCCCATTTTGGAAACTAGACCCCCCAATGCACCTATATAGAGGCATAGTGAGCACTTGGAACCACCAGGTTCTTCACAAATTGATTCAGAAAAATGAAAAACTGTTTTTTTTTTCACTTTTTCATTTTTACGAATCAATTTGTGAAGCACCTGGGAGTTCCAAGTGCTCACTATGCATCTAGATAGGTGCCTTCGGGGGTCTAGTTTCCAAAATGGGGTCACTTGAGGGGGAGCTCTAATGTTTGGGCACACAGGGGCTCTCCAAATGCAACATGGTGTCCACTAACAATTTGAGCCGATTTTCCATTCAATTTGCTAGCGGACACCATGTTGCATTTGGAGAGTCCCTGTGTGCCCAAACATTAGAGCTCCCACACAAGTGACCCCATTTTGGAAACTAGACCCCCCAGGCACCTATCTAGATGCATAGTGAGCACTTGGAACCCCCAGGTGCTTCACAAATTGATTCATAAAAATGAAAAAGTGTTTTTTTTTTCACTTTTTCATTTTTACGAATCAATTTGTGAAGCACCTGGGGGTTCCAAGTGCTCACTATGCATCTAGATAGGTGCCTTGGGGGGTCTAGTTTCCAAAATGGGATCATTTGTGGGGGAGCTACAATGTTTAGGCACATCAGGGGCTCTCCAAACGCAACATGGCGTCCGCTAATTATTCAAGCAAATTTTACAATCAAAAAGTCAAATGGCGCTCCTTCCCTTCCGAGCCCTGCCGTGCGCCCAAACAGTGTTTTTTCCCCACATATGGGGTATCTGCGTGCCCAGAGGAAATTGCACAACAAATTTTGGGGTCCATTTTTTCTTGTTAACCGAGGGAAAATAAAAAAAATGGGTCTAAATTAACATTTTTGTGAAAAAAGTTAAATGTTCATTTTTTTCTTCCACATTCCAAAAAATTCCTGTGAAGCACCTGAAGGGTTAATAAAGTTCTTGAATGAGGTTTTGAGCTCCTTGAGGGGTGCAGTTTTTAGAATGGTGTCACTTTTGGGTATTTTCTGTCATAAAGACCTCTCAAAGTGACTTCAAATGTGATGTGGTCCCTAAAAAAATGGTTTTGTAAATTTTGTTGGAAAAATGAGAAATCGCTGGTCAAATTTTAACCCTTATAGCTCCATAACAAAAAAAAAAATTTGGTTCCAAAATTGTGCTGATATAAAGTAGAAATGTGGGAAATGTTATTTATTAAGTATTTTGTGTGACATATCTCTCTGATTTAAGGGCATAAAAATTCAAATTTTGAAAATTGCAAAATTTTCAAAATTTTTGCCAAATTTATGTTTTTTTCACAAATAAACGCAAGTGATATCAAAGAAATTTTACCAAAATCATGAAGTACAATATGTCACGAAAAAATAATCTCAGAATCAGGAGGATCCGTTGAAGCGTTCCAGAGTAATTACCTCATAAATTGACTGTGGTCATAATTGTAAAAATTGGCCTGGTCATTAACGTGCAAACCACCCTCGGGGGTTATGGGGTTAAAGATTTTTCTGTATTTTCATGACTTTGAAAATTGTAAATTCACACTGAAGGCATCAAAACTATGAATTAACACATGTGGAATTATATACTTAATAAAAAAGTGTTAAACAACTGAAAATATGTCTTATATTCTAGGTTCTTCAAAGTAGCCACCTTTTGCTTTGACGACTGCTTTGCACACTCTTGGCATTCTCTTGATGAGCTTCAAGACGTAGTCACCGGAAATGGTTTTCACTTCACAGGTGTGCCCTGTCAGGTTTAATAAGTGGGATTTCTTGCATTATAAATGGGGTTGGGACCATCAGTTGTGTTGTGCAGAAGTCAGGTGGATACACAGTTGATAGTCCTACTGAATAGACTGTTAGAATTTGTATTATGGCAAGAAAAAAGCAGCTAAGTAAAGAAAAACGTGTGGCCATCATTACTTTAAGAAATTAAGGTCAGTCAGTCCGAAAAATTCGACAAACTTTGAAAGTGTCCCCAAGTGCAGTATCAAAAACCATCAAGGGCTACAAAGAAACTGGCTCACATGAGGACCGTCCCACGAAAGGAAGACCAAGAGTCACCTCTGCTTCTGAGGATAAGTTTATCCGAGCCACCAGCTAAAGAAATCGCAGGTTAGCAGCAGCTCAGATTAGAGACCAGGTCAATGCCACACAGAGTTCTAGCAGCAGACACATCTCTACAACAACTGTTAAGAGGAGACTTTGTGCAGCTGGCCTTCATGGTAAAATAGCTGCTAGGAAACCACTGCTAAGGACAGGCAACAAGCAGAAGAGACTTGTTTGGGCTAGAGAACACAAGGAATGGACATTAGACCAGTGGAAATCTGTGCTTTGGTTTGATGAGTCCAAATTTGAGATCTTTGCTTCCAACCACCGTGTCTTTGTGCGACGCAGAAAAGGTTAACGGATCGACTCTACATGCCTGGTTCCCACCTTGAAGCATGGAGGAGGAGGTGTGATGGTGTGTGGGTGCTTTGCTGGTGAAACTGTTGGGGATTTATTCAAAATTGATGGCATACTGAACCAGCATGTCTTCCAGAGCATCTTGCAGCAGCATGCTATTCCATCCGGTTTGCATTTAGTTCGACCATCATTTATTTTTCAACCGGAAAATTACCCCAAACACACCTCCAGGCTGTGTAAGGGCTATTTGACCAAGTAGGCGAGTGATGGGGTGCTACGACAGATGACCTGGCCTCCACAGTCGCCAGACCTGAACCCAATCGAGATGGTTTAGGGTGAGCAGGACCACAGAGTTAAGGCAAAACGGCCAACAAGTGCTAAGCATCTCTGGGAACTCCTTCAAGATTGTTGGAAGACCATTTCCAGTGACTACCTCTTGAAGCTCATCAAGAGAATGCCAAGAGTGTGCAAAGCATTCATGAAAGCAAAAGGTGGCTACTTTGAAGAACCTGGAATATAAGACATATTTTCTGTTGTTTCACACTTTTTTGTTAAGTATATAACATGTGTTAATTCATAGTTTTGATGCCTTCAGTGTGAATGTACAGTTTTCATAGTCATGAAAATACAGAAAAATCTTTAAATGAGAAGGTGTGTCCAAACTTTCGGTCTGTACTGTATATATATATATATATAAATATATATATATATAATATAGTATAATATAATATAATGTTAACATCTAAAGGTGTGAGGATGAAAAGCAGTTGTGGACTTATAGTGAGGAGCAGGTCTTTGACTAAAGACTATTGGACCAATGCACCTAGAGTGGAATCCACAGCTATAAGGGATATAGATTCTTTCCAGCACGGAACGCCGGTTAAGTCGAACTTGTGTTTCATTAGAGATTTGATTACTTGTCAGTTAAGTGCACTATTTTCACCTGGAAAGTCTTACAGCCTCTGGAATCAATGTTTCCTTTCAATGACAGTAAGCAGAGGAAGATTGTTGGATCTTATGTATACATAAGGCCAGACAGGAGATTGGTGAAGGTAAATGTAAAATCAAGCATTCCATTATTCTCCTCAGTATCCCAGGGGCCTCAATTAAGCTATTTTTCTCCCAGCCACTAGTCCCATTGTGTGGATGAGGGTAGTAGACCCAGTGAAGCCATCACCACATGGTGTCTCACATTCAGTCACAGGTGATGAGCTCCACATTAGGAAAATACCTCCCCCCGCCTTCCCACATTCCTGTGGAATAAGGTCCTGAATGGGAGCTGTGGGAATAAAGTCTCTGGCTCCCACTCGATAGAGTCTCTTGAAGAACAGCCAAAGGAACCATGGCTCCATCAGTTGAAATACAAGTCTGCTCCTCTGCCTATCAGTGAACCTACAAAGATGTTTGGAGATTGGTTGCCGGCTGGAGCTTGATACATGTGCTACAGTCGTGATATCTATCATCTTAATGTGAGGAACTATCTTAAGGACTGTTGTTGCCAGCTGGAGTGGGTGATACGTGCTATGGTCATGGTATGAAGAATGGACTGCAGACTATACTAACAGGAGATACAAAAGCTGGAGGCAAATAAAAGTTGAGAGACAGTAGGTATTGCCTGGTACGGGGGCAGTGGAACTATCAACCCCAGTATGGGATCTTGTGGACTGGGGACATTGCATTGTGACCATCTACCAGGAATAGCTGTAAGACAAAGGATATAAGGAATTAAAAATTGTTGCATTTTTAACCTGCCTAGATGATTATTACAACCCACAACTTCAGATCTTCACACCTATCAATACTCTGATTAGATATATTTAAAAACAATATTTTTCATCAGAAGCAAAAATATCAGAAATAAAGCCACATTATTACCAGATATTATCATCTTTGAAAAAACGGTGATATTTAATAATGGGACAGCAACATTATTTGTTCTTTTATTTTTTTAATTGGATTCTAAAGTTTTAATTATGTCAATTAAAAAAACATTATTTTAACTCTTTGGAGCTGGAACAATCTTTATAAATCAATATTACCTTTTTAATCTCTTGTCAAGGAGCAGTTTGTGCACCAAGGGTCATTGCTACTTCATGGAGGAGGTGAGCTGGTTGTCTTTTTTCTTTTTGCTGCATGAAGTCAGAGAGTCAGCAATACAAATTACTTGGTTAATTGGACCCACTGAATTTGTTATGCTTGGCTGAATTAGATCTTAATGTTATATGTTCTGCATAAAATTAGGGACAAAGCTGGAGGTTTTGTTGGGAAAAAACTGGGCAATTTCCAAGGCCCTCAGTTCCCCAAAAGTCCTCCAGCCTTTACAAAAACAGCTGCACTTATAATACCAGCACTACTTTATCAGTTTGCAAGGTTACTAGGACCATTAATGACTTCATGATTGTGTGACTTAAGATCCTTTACACTGTGCGAGTATGAAGGTATTAAAAAAGAGGAGAGAGCCTGGTATGTCCTGTACACTGTATTTGAGTGTGTGTGTGTTTGTGTATGATGAAGTATATATGTGTGTGTGCAGCATGCAGCAGGTGCTTGTGTAGCATGTAGTGTGTACAGTATAACATACTGTGTGTTTATATGTAACATGCAGTGATTTTGTAAGTTGCAGTGTGTGTAACATTTAATGTGTGCAACAAGCAGTGTGTGAAATGCTGTGTGTGTTACATGCAGCAAGTGTGTATATGTGTAACATGCATGTTATGCATTTGAGCAATATGCATTGTGTATGTGTAACATGCAGTGTGTTGTGTTTGTGTGTAATATGCAAAATGTTTGTGTGTAAAATTGAGTATTCACTAACTCAGTGAATACTCAATTCACTAACTCAGTATTCACTAACATGTTTTGCGTGTAATAAGTAGTGTATAACATTCAGCATGTGAGGAAATGAGGTGTCTATGTGTGTCTATATGTTTTAACAAACAATGTTTGTGTACCATTGAGTGTGTGCAACTTAGGGTGTGTTGTATGGGATATGTGTGTGTATGTAACATGTAGTGCATGTGTGTGTAGCATTGAGTGTGTATGTAAAATGATGTATTACTAACATTATGTGAGTACGTTGTAGATTGAATGTAATAAACAGTCTGTCTAAGTGTGTGTAGCATGTAGTATGTTCGTAACATGCACTTTGTGCTTAATAAACAGAGTGTGCAACTGTGTGAAGCATGGAGTGTGTATGTAATGTATTTATATATATATATATATATATATATACAGTACAGACCAAAAGTTTGTACACACCTTCTCATTTAAAGATTTTTCTGTATTTTCATGACTATGAAAATTGTACATTCACACTGAAGGCATCAAAACTATGAATTAACACTTGTGGAATTATATACTTAACAAAAAAGTGTGAAACAACTGAAAATATGTCTTATATTCTAGGTTCTTCAAAGTAGCTACTTTTTGCTTTGATGACTGCTTTGCCCACTCTTGTAATTCTCTTGATGATCTTCAAGAGGTAGTCACCGGAAATGGTCTTCCAACAATCTTGAAGGAGTTCTCAGGGATGCTTAGCACTTGTTGGCCCTTTTGCCTTCACTCTGCGGTCCAGCTCACCCCAAACCATCTCGATTGGGTTCAGGTCTGTGGAGGCCAGGTCATCAGGTGTAGCACCCCATCACTCTCGTTCTTGGTCAAATAGCCCTTACACAGCCTGGAGGTGTGTGTGGGGTCATTGTCCTGTTGAATAATAAGTGATGGTCCAACTAAACGCAAACCGGATGGAATAGCATGCCTCTGCAAGATGCTGTGGTAGCCATGCTGGTTCAGTATGCCTTCAATTTTGAATAAATCCCCAACAGTGTCACCAGCAAAGCACCCCCACACCATCACACCTCCTCCTCCATGCTTCAAGGTGGGTACCAGGCATGTAGAGTCCATCCATTCACCTTTTCTGCGTCGCACAAAGACATGGTGGTTGGAACCAAAGATCTCAAATTTGGACTCATCAGACCAAAGCACAGATTTCCACTGGTCTAATGTCCATTCCTTGTATTCTTCAGCTCAAACAAGTGTCTTCTGCTTGCTGCCTGTCCTTAGCAGTGGTTTCCTAGCTGCTATTTTACCATGAAGGCCTGCTGCACAAAGTCTCCTCTTAACAGTTGTTGAAGAGATGTGTCTGCTGCTAGAACTCTGTGTGGCATTGACCTGGTCTCTAATCTGAGCTGCTGTTAACCTGCGATTTCTGAGGCTGGTGACTCGGATAAACTTATCCTCAGAAGCAGAGGTGACTCTTGGTCTTCCTTTCCTGGGGCGGTCCTCATGTGAGCCAGTTTTTTTGTAGCGCTTGATGGTGTTTGCAACTGCAATTGGGGACACTTTCAAAGTTTTCCCAATTTTTCGCACTGCCTGACCTTCATTTCTTAAAGTATTGATGGCCACTCGTTTTTCTTTACTTAGCTGGTTTTTTCTTGCCATAATACAAATTCTAACAGTCTATTCAGTAGTAGAGATGAGCGTTGTTCTACTCGAACTGTTCGCCAATCTCAAATTCGAGCTGTTTTGGGCGGTGTTCGAGCCGATCGGCGAACACGAACAATTTGAGAAAAATTCGGCTGTTCGAGGTTATGTTCGATAACTGTTCGTGCACCAAAATCATAACTGGATTTTTTCTCAGTAATGATGAAAATTAATGTTAATACGCAGTTTGAGTGTACAGCGGGGCGGGGGGAGGGGCAGGGGATGGATCTCTGCAGGAACAATGAAGATCTCCATTTTTTTTCTCTTTCCCGCATTTGCAGTGGGGAGGTGCAATCTGTCAGCCTATCAGCAGCGCACACACGGAGCGAAGTGCTTTTTTTCACACAAGCAAGGGCATGTGTGATTGGCAGTGTATGTCACATGTCCTTGCCCTATAAGACCAAGCCATTTTCCCCGTCGCCACCATTTTCTCACTGCTGCAGCTGCGTGTTAGACGGCACCGCTGTTGCTGTGTGCGCTATACCTTGTTAATTTCAAGCCAATTTTCGAACAAATATACAGATAGCTTGGGAGTAGGGAATAGTTGTGATTGCAGTCTTTTTAAGGACTAGGTTACAGCATTTCCTACGACTTTTATCAGGCAGGTCTGTGCTCTTAAATAGATAGATTGTGGGAGTAAAGACTAATTGTAATTGGAGTCCTTTTCAGGACTAGGTTACATCAGTTCCTATCAGCTTTTGCCAGGCAGGTCTGTGCCAGTGCTGTGCAAGTTTTTTTCACAGCATTTGGCTGAATCTAGCAAAGCTAATCCTTTTTGGCCTATTGCAGAGTGTGTTAGTCAGTGGAGTAGCCTATCTGTGTTGCAAGATATACCACCTCTGTATAGAATACCAATTTTTTTACTGCACCTAGTGAAGTAAAATCTTTTGGGCATAGCATCATTCTATTAGTCCATCTATACTGACCTCCATCAGGTTGCAAACTGAATATAATTTTTTTCTGCATCTAGCTCTGAAAAAATATTTGGGCTTCTAGCAGTGAGTGGGACTTGGTCTATTAGTCCATCTATACTGACCTCCATCAGGTTGCAAATTAAAAATAATTTTTTTCTTCATTTAGCTCTGAAAAAATATTTGGGCTTCTAGCAGTGTGTGGAACTTGTTCTATTAGTCCTTCTATACTGACCTCCAGCAGGTTGCAAATTGAATATAATTTTTTTCTGCATCTAGCTCTGAAAAAATATTTGGGCTTCTAGCGGTGTGTGGGACTTGGTCTATTAGTCCATCTATACTGACCTCCATCAGGTTGCAAATTAAAAATAATTTTTTTCTGCACCTAGCTCTGAAAAAATATTTGGGCTTCTAGCAGTGTGTGGGACTTGGTCTATTAGTCCATCTATACTGACCTCCATCAGGTTGCAAATTAAAAATAATTTTTTTCTTCATTTATCTCTGAAAAAATATTTGGGCTTCTAGCAGCGTGTGGGACTTGTTCTATTAGTCCATCTATACTGACCTCCATCAGGTTGCAAATTAAAAATAATTTTTTTCTGCATCTAGCTCTGAAAAAATATTTGGGCTTCTAGCAGTGTGTGGGACTTGGTCTATTAGTCCATCTATACTGACCTCCATCAGGTTGCAAATTAAAAATATTTTTTTTCTGCATCTAGCTCTGAAAAAATATTTGGGCTTCTAGCAGTGTGTGGGACTTGGTCTATTAGTCCATCTATACTGACCTCCATCAGGTTGCAAATTGAATAAAAAAATTTTCTGCATCTAGCTCTGAAAAAATATTTGGGCTTCTAGCGGTGTGTGGGACTTGGTCTATTAGTCCATCTATACTGACCTCCATCAGGTTGCAAATTAAAAATAATTTTTTTCTGCATCTAGCTCTGAAAAAATATTTGGGCTTCTAGCAGTGTGTGGGACTTGGTCTATTAGTCCATCTATACTGACCTCCATCAGGTTGCAAATTAAAAATAATTTTTTTCTTCATTTATCTCTGAAAAAATATTTGGGCTTCTAGCAGTGTGTGGGACTTGGTCTATTAGTCCATCTATACTGACCTCCATCAGGTTGCAAATTAAAAATAATTTTTTTCTTCATTTATCTCTGAAAAAATATTTGGGCTTCTAGCAGCGTGTGGGACTTGTTCTATTAGTCCATCTATACTGACCTCCATCAGGTTGCAAATTAAAAATATTTTTTTTCTGCATCTAGCTCTGAAAAAATATTTGGGCTTCTAGCAGTGTGTGGGACTTGGTCTATTAGTCCATCTATACTGACCTCCATCAGGTTGCAAATTAAAAATAATTTTTTTCTGCATCTAGCTCTGAAAAAATATTTGGGCTTCTAGCAGTGTGTGGGACTTGGTCTATTAGTCCATCTATACTGACCTCCATCAGGTTGCAAATTAAAAATAATTTTTTTCTGCATCTAGCTCTGAAAAAATATTTGGGCTTCTAGCGGTGTGTGGGACTTGGTCTATTAGTCCATCTATACTGACCTCCATCAGGTTGCAAATTGAATAAAAAAAATTTCTGCATCTAGCTCTGAAAAAATATTTGGGCTTCTAGCGGTGTGTGGGACTTGGTCTATTAGTCCATCTATACTGACCTCCATCAGGTTGCAAATTAAAAATAATTTTTTTCTGCATCTAACCCAGCCAATAGTTTTGGCCTAATACCACAGTTTGGCCACTCAGCTCTGCTCGGTTACCATCCATTGTTTTTTTGTGCAAACAACTCCAGAGTTGTGAATTAGTTAACCACCAAAATGAGTGGAAAAAGGCCTGCTGCTGGTGGAAAGGGGAATAGGCGTGTTGGGAAGGGGAAAAAACGTTGTGTCCGTGGGGTAGGTGCAGAAGAAAGACCATCTTCCAGCCAAACTAAAATGTCTACTTCTTTTAGCGGACAATGTGATAAGATCCCTTTCTTACGGCCACGCCAATCGCTACAAATTCCAGATGAGGCAGAAAAACAGCAGGTGCTTCAACGGATATCAAGTGCTCCTTTAAGTGGGCTCTCCTCCACATCAACTTCAACATCACAAATACTCCAGTCCTCAAAGGTGTCACCCAAATCGCACTTGCTTCCTCACAGCTCCCAAATCTCCAGCTGCCCGTCTGAGTATGAGGTAGAACAGATGGTTGAGTCTGCAGAGCTGTTTACTCATACTATAGCCTGGGAATCAGAGGTCGACTCCAGTGCTTCTGTGAATCCAGACGAGGAAATGATCTGCACTGATGCCCAGAATCTTTATGAGTCGGATCCAGGACCAGACGCAGAAGGTTCTGACCATAATGTAGACCCTCATTCCCAAACTGTAACTCCTGTTGGTGGAGACAATGAGGAAGACGATGATAAGACTCAAATACCTGATTGGAGCGACAACTTTAGTTTTTTGTCAGGGCAGGAACAGGTTGGCTCTGAGGACGACGGGTGTGATAACGCACAGGGTGATGATGATGAGGTCGGAGATCCCACTTACTGTCAACCCACAGTCAGCCAAGAGATGAGGTCAGCAGAGGAGGTGGAGGAAGATGCTAGTGACGACGAGGTCAGGTTGCGCCTTCCTGGACAGAGACGTAGTACTGGAAGCACGTCAACAACTGCATCCTCAAACACAACTCTGCCTCTCACCACAAGTCGTGGTGGCTCTTCAGGTCGCATGGGTGCTAAGCCTTGCATAGCCTGGGCATTTTTTCAGATCGATAAAGATGACCCAACTCGTGTTATCTGTAACATTTGTCAGCAAAAGCTAAGTAGAGGCCAAAAAATACATAGTTTGAGTACTTCATGCATGAACCGGCACATGGACATGAAGCATAAGTTGCAGTGGGAAGCTCAGTGTGCTACAATGCGTTCTAGCCGGCCGGGCCAACCACCGTCTGCCATATCTTGTGCATCCGCGGCCTCTTCATCCTCTGTGACTGGGGGGACAGCAGTCACACCTGTTTTGGGGCGCAGACCTGCCACCTCTTTACCCGCAACAGCCAGCGTGATTGGCAGGTCATCATTTTCTTTGGAGGTGGTAACACCAGCTGGTCTTGAGCGCTGTCCGACATCGATAGCACCACCTTTGGATCAAGGCAACCTAACATGTCCGCCTGCATCTTCCTCACAGACCGTCAGTTTGCCGGGGACACCCTTATCAACCCCGTCTAAGCACAAAAGCCAGCCCTCGGTCCCTCAGATGTGGACAAGTAAAAGACCATTTCCTCCTAGCCATGAGAAAGCTAAGAGGTTGAATTTCACCATCTGCAAGCTCTTGGCTACAGAAATGCTGCCTTTCCGCCTGGTGGACACAGAGGATTTTCGAGACCTTATGTCCGTCGCAGTGCCCCAGTACCAGATGCCCAGTCGGCACTACTTCTCAAAGAAAGGTGTGCCTGCGCTCCACCAGCATGTCGCACACAACATCACCGCTTCTTTGAGAAACTCTGTGTGTGACAGGGTGCATTTCACCACAGACACTTGGACGAGTAGGCATGGACAGGGGCGTTACATGTCGCTGACTGGGCACTGGGTAACTATGGTGACAGCAGGACAAGGGGCTGCTGTCCAAGTCTTGCCGTCCCCACGAGTTGTGCGTCAATCCTCTTTATGTCATTTTTCTTCCACTGCTTCTGCCTCCTCAACCTCCTCTCGGTCTTCCACCTGCACCCAAAGCCTGTCTGGTCATGCCACAAGCTTTCTAACTGCGCAGAAGGGATCCTGCACACCTCCTTACTATGCTGGCAGTAGGGCTCAACGTCATCAGGCGGTTTTTACATTGAAATGTCTGGGAAATGTGAGTCACACAGCTGAGGAGTTGTGGTCAGCTCTGGAGAACCAATTTCATGAATGGTTGTCTCCACTGGACCTGAAACCAGGGAAGGCCGTGTGCGACAATGCTGCAAACCTGGGTGCGGCCCTTCGCCGGGGCAATGTCACACACGTGCCTTGTATGGCTCACGTGTTGAACCTGGTTGTCCAGCAATTTTTAGCCCACTATCCCAGACTAGATGGCCTTCTGCAGAGGGCACGGTCGCTGTGTGCTCACTTCCGCCGTTCGCATCCCGCAGCTCAGCGACTTACATCTCTACAGAAGTCGTTGGGCCTGCCACTTCACCGGCTAAAATGCGATGTGCCTACCCGGTGGAATTCAACTCTGCACATGTTGCAGCGACTGTGGCAGCACCGAAAAGCCCTGGTGTAATACGTTCTGACGTATAGCCTGGGCCAACGAGATTCAGAGGTGGGGCAAATCACGCTGGAGGAGTGGTCTCAGATCAGGGACCTATGCACCCTTCTGCACAGTTTTGAAATGGCGACGAAGATGTTTAGTGCTGACGATGCCATTATCAGCATGACTATTCCGGTGATTTACATGCTGGAGCACATGTTAAACAGAATTCGGAGTCAGGTGGTGGCACAAGAGGAGGTGGAGGAAGTAGAGGAGGAGGAGTTGTATGCGGAAGGGCTAACATCTGCAAGGTCCAGACGGTCGGCAGCACCAGAGCGGCAGGCATGTGAGGGTGGGGGAGATGATTTTACCAGGGCGCATGGTAGCAGCCAAACTAGTGAGGAAGGTGCAGGAGCCCAGGAAGAAGTGGAGGACGAACTGATGGAAGACTCATCAGATGAGGGAGACCTTGATCACATTTCTGTTGTGCGAGGTTGGGGGGAGAGGACAGAGGAAGGAAGCATGATTGCTACCTCGCCACCAACACAACAGGGACTTGGTGCTCCTGGATGCGCAACACACATGAGTGCCTTCTTGCTGCACTACCTGCAACATGACCCTCGAATTGTGAGAATTAGAAATAATCCTGACTACTGGGTTGCCACACTGTTAGATCCCCGGTACAAAAGTAAATTTGCAGAAATTATTCCTGCCATAGAAAGGGATGCACGCATGCAGGAGTATCAGAAGAGACTGTTGCAGAATCTTACATGTGCTTTTCCACAAAATACCAGTGGTGCACGTAGTGAATCTCACAGTTCCAACTTGCCAACCGTGGGACCGTCAAGTGTTCAGCACTCAAACCGTAACAGAACCACAGTATCTGCTGGTAACATCAATTTTGCGGAATCATTTCACCACTTTTTTAGCCCATCCTTTGCAAGGCCACAGGAGACAAGAAGTCTGACACATAGTCAACGCCTAGAGACGATGGTACAGGAGTATCTCCAAATAAACATTGAAGCCACGACTGTGTCACTGGACCCTTGCTCTTTTTGGGCTTCCAATCTGGATAAATGGCCGGAGCTAGCCACTTACGCCTTGGAGATCTAGTCATGCCCCGCAGCCAGCGTTCTGTCTGAACGTGTGTTCAGCGCTGCTGGTGGTGTGCTGACAGATAAGCGCACGCGGCTCTCCACTGATAATGTAGACAGACTCACGTTCATAAAGATGAACAAATCATGGATCCGAAACGACTTTTCTACCCCTGTGTCATCCTGGGGAGAGTAAAAGCTTGATGATTGGTTAAAATCACCCTACCAACCGTTTTAAGCTTTCAAATTACTAATCATGTTTATCTGTATCTTGACTGGAAAATAATTTGGGCTTTGTAGCAGTGTGCAGCACTGATCCTATTAGGCCATCTATAATAAGCTTCACCAGATTTAAAATTAAAAATAATTTTTAGCTGCATCTAGCCCGGAAAATAATTTTGGGGCTCCGAGATGCGCAAGACACATAAGTGCCTTCTTGCTGCACTACCTGCAGCATGACCCTCATATTGTCAGAATTCGAAGTAATCATGACTACTGGGTTGCCACACTCTTAGATCCCCCAAACTTTTCGATCAACCTTTTCATTTTAATAAAGACCAAAAAAATGGTCATTTTTGAAATTATAAGCATTTGCAGGTTGTTAGAAACTGAAATCAAACAGTTTTCAACTCAAAACTTTATTCTAGGTGATGTTACATTTTCACATAGGACCCCTTGTTCGAAAGGAGCTTCTGAACTCTCTCGTCCATTGAATTTGTCAGGTTTTTAATGGTTTCTGCTTCAATTGTTTTGCATGAGGACAGAATACCCTCCCAGAGCTGTTGCTTAGATGTGAACTGCCTCCCGCCATCATAGACACTCCTTTTAATGATGCTCCAAAGGTTCTGAATGGGGTAGAGGTCAGGGGAGCATGGGGGTCACACCATAAGTTTGTCCCCTTTTATGCCCATATCAGCCAGAGATGCAGATGTTTTATGTGCAGCATGAGATGGTGCATTATCATGCAGAAAAATGATCTTGCTGTGAAATACACGGTTCTTCTTCTTGAACCATGGCAGGAAGTGCTGTTTGAGAAAATCCACATACATTATGGAGTTCATCTTTAGCGCCTTCAGGGATCCTAAAGGGGCCGACAATCTCTCTCCCCATGATTCCAGCCCAAAACATTACTCCACCTCCTCCTTGTTGGCGCTGTAGCCGTGTTTGCGTGGGGTGTCCATCAACCAGCCATCCTCCACTCCATCCATCTGGACCATCGAGCGCTGCACGGCACTCATCCGTGAACAAAACAGTTTTGAAATCAGTCTTCATGTAATGTTTGGCCCACTGGAGCCGTTTCTGCTTGTGTGAAGTGGATAGAGGAGGTCGACAGGATGGCATATGCACAGCTGCAAACCTCTGAAGGACCCTGCATCTTGTTGTTCGGGGGACGTTGGAGGCACAAGCAGCTTCAAAAACTTGTCTGCTGCTATGACAAGGCTTTTTTGCCGCTGCTGTTTCAACCTGACGTAATTGCCTGTAGGAAAGAGTCCTCAATTTGCCCTTATCAGCACGCACACGTGTGTACTGTGAATCAGCTACATACTTCTTGATTGCCAAGACACTTCATCCTGATCATCGCACAATGTTGATTGTAGTCATGCCTTGACCTAAACACTCCACAATTTGTTGTTCTCAGCAGCCGACACATCCTTTTTCTTTCCCATTTTGGCAGAAAATGTAGGCTGCTTAATAATGTGAGAGAGCCTTCTTAAGTAGTCTTGCCTTTCATTGGACACACCTGCCAAACTAATTAGCACAGGTGTCTGCAATTGCTTACAGTGATATAAAGAGCCCTGACACACATCACCATCAATGAGTTTAACTGACAAACAAACAAATTCTTCCCTTATCACTCCTAAACACTTTTTGCATAATAATTTGGAACGCGGTGTACATGTGCTTTTCCACAAAACACCAGTGGTTCACGTAGTGAATCTTACAGTTCTAACTTGCCAACCGTGGTCTGTATGGAATTGTTCAATAAAGGGCCCAAAATTAAGATAACATAGATGGGAGAGGTCTCTATGAATAGGAATTCCTAAGTATTTGATACCCTGTGAGGGCCAGGCAAAGGGAAAGTTGGACTGGATGGAATCCTATATGGAATTAGGGAGGGAGACATCGAGGGCCTCAGACTTCGCTGCATTGATTTTAAAATTTTACCATGTAACAAAGTGATCTATTTCAGCCATAACAGCAGGGATGGATATATGTGATTGAGTGATATATACTAGGACATCATCAGCAAATAGAGAGCACTTGTACTCGGTGCCTCCCACCTCAATCCACCTAATATTGGGGTTATGGCGAATTGATGAGAGCAGGTGCTCCGTCACTAGGATGTATAAGAGAGGGGACAGAGGACATCCCTGCCTTGTCCCATTGGTGATTGTGAAAGGTGATGAAAATGTTCTGACGCACCCCCTGGGCCTTGGGACACCCGGAGCCGGACCCTTTTTGGTGGATGCTGGTGGTTGTAGTCTTCGTGGCGGCGATCCGGTTCCGTGGCTCAGGGCGGTCAAACCAGTGGCGGAACTATTTATGTGGTTTTGATGTTTAAATGTCTGACTACGCCACCCGTGGATTGCGGTCAGAGTGAACCGCCGCTACAGGGCAGACCGCTAAGGCTGGTGTTGTGGGTGCAGCAGAGCGTAGCATAACTCCCCACGGGAGGAGTATACCCTCAGGGCAGTGTATGCGGAGGATGGGGGTGATGGTGCAGGGCAGCAGCAGTAACGACACGGAGTCAGTGATGCAGTTCAGGGCCTTTACTCACAGTTCTTATTATCCAGACCACGTCTGCAGGTAACGGCTGCCCACGTCGTACTGTGCTCACCAGGTGAGGGGCTCAGACAACTCCCAGATAACTTTGGAGCGCTTCACAGGACCCCCTTTGTGTGTCCTTTGTCTGGCCTTTCTTACCAACACTTCTGTCCGGCTGCCTCGGGCCTCCTCTTGGTAAACTTGGCGCCAGTTTCCCTGACCCTATGTGGTGCCTTCCTAGCGGGTGGAGCAAGGGGCTGCGCCACATAAAATGTCAGAGCCTCCGGTTTCTAGCTGAGGGTCGTTTCCTGCCTCCACTAGTTCGGGGACCGGTCTCCCCCTTTGGCCTGACCCCTCCACGCAGGTGGATTCGGGCGTGCGGTGGCGACTCGCCCGTCCGCACCCCTGGGATCCCTTCATTCCTCATTCCTGGAGCCTTCTCCGCTCCTCTTCCTTCCTTCTCCCTCTTGCAGGCCTGGGCCTCTGTTACTAGGCCCGCCTCCGGAGCAGAGCTCATGCAGAGCCCCTGCTCCCTGCCACTTCTGCTCAGACTTCTCTGCACTGAACTAAGATGGTGCCCACCTTTTATACTCCCTTCTCAATGCACCCAGGAACTGCTTCCTCCCTGCTCCTGCACTGCAGGGTTCCCCTTCCTCAGTGTTCCCTCCCCCCACTCCAGCCAGGGACAGGGACTGTCGTGCCCATCTCAGGGGCATATTGGTCGCCCTGCCCCACGGCAATGTAGTGTAATGCATGCAGGTGTCGGGTCCTGATCCACACTCCATCCTTATCTGAGAGTGAGATATCACACCTCTGGGTGAGGTGCAATACGTCTGTAGCAACCGAGCCCTCGGTGCTACAGTTCCATTTATCTTCAGCCTAGGTGACGTATTGTGATACAGGGCCGTGATTTTGGCTATATAAGGGTCCCCTGGACCCCTACCCCAAGCTTTTTAAGAGAATCATATATGGCGTGCCAGGAGACTCTATGGAATGCTTTCTCAGCATCCAACGAGAGTATCTACTTACAAATTTTTAACTGCATCTAGCCCAGGAAATACTTTGTGCCTAGTAGCAGTGTCTGCTAGTCAGCGGATTATCCCGGCTGTTAAGCAAGCTACACCACCTGTAGTTTGGACACTTAATTTTTTCAAAGGAAATGCTTCGGGACCACGGGATACTTAGTGAAGAGCATCAGGAGGCACCCCAAGGCATAGGGGCTGGGACTGGCACTAGGATGCCTTGCGGTGGACAGCCGAGCTCGATCCTTATAAAAGCTTTTTAACTGCAGCAGCTTTAGTGGACGCTACTGGAGCTGGAATTACGCGGCTGCTGGCATGAGACTTGCCCTCCAATAGATCCTTGTAAATGGATTTAAAGTGTATTCATTTAAATTAGAGGGACAATTTAAATTAAAAAGCTTAGAGCTGCCTCCACCACAGGGGGGCTCTCTCGACCCACCAGCGGACAGGCACCAGTATTGGGAGAGGGGGTCTGGCCGTCAGGGTTCACCGCGGCTCTGGCACAAACCCAGCGACACAGAGGTGGCACGGGCAGGAGCGGACTGGCCGTCTCGGCTTCTCACTTTTTGGATTTTAGAAGGGCATGACATGCCTATATCTGTGTCTCCCCCTCCTTTTACTCCTCCACCTCTTTTCTTTTCGCATGACTATATGTACTTGTCACTTTTCCATGTGTTAGTTGTGTCTTCTGAGCAGTTTGTCAGCTTTTGGACACCTTTGAAGGTGTTTTCTATGTGTTTCTATGTGTTTTTGTTTGCCTGCCATTGGTTTTAACGGTGTTCGAAGGTGTTCGACGAACAGTTCGACGAACAGTTCGGCGAACACACGGGTGTTCGACGAACCGAACCGAACTCGAACACTACGGGGGTGGCTCAACACTATTCAGTAGGACTATCAGCTGTGTATCCACCTGACTACTGCACAACACAACTGATGGTACCAACCCCATTTATAAGGCAAGAAATCCCACTTATTAAACCTGACAGGGCACACCTGTGAAGGGAAAACCATTTCCGGTGACTACATCTTGAAGCACATCAAGAGAATGCCAACAGTGTGCAAAGCAGTCATCAAAGCAAAAGGTGGCTACTTTGAATAAAATAGAATATAAGACATATTTTCAGTTGTTTCACACTTTTTTGTTAAGCATATATTTCCACATGTGTTAATTCATAGTTTTGATGCCTTCAGTGTGAATGTACAATTTTCATAGTCATGAAAATACAGAAAAATCTTTAAATGAGAAGGTGTGTCCAAACTTTTGGTCTGTACTGTATATATGAGTTTACCATCCTGATTTAAAAATACCAGCACTAAAGATGATGGAAACATGTCAGAAATTCAGAAATAACCCAATAAACAAGCAAAATGTTCATTCGTATGGTGATTCTATCACATACGCCAGAGCAAAAATCATAATTTTTGGCAGGACATTGCCTAGTGTAAGAAAAACATGCTGCCGATACCATCATACTGTATGAGAATGGAATGATCATATTAATGATTGTTTTGTCCCATGACTCTTTGCCCGCCTTTGTCAAGAAGTTGGTAAACAAGTGTTAAACAACTCCTAGTTATAGCACTCATTTGACAGTCTGAAATTGGCTCTTGTAAATATACCCTAAATGTTTCTGTGTGATGGTGCAATATGTTTGCATTTGAAGACCCACTTTTAATCTCTGCTAAACCCACACTTTGCCTAAAACCACCCCTGCATAAGGCTCAGCATGTATTGCTGAAAGAAGGAGCTCTAATCCATCACTTACTAATCTATGTAAGTTTATCCATCAATTGCTATTATTCAGTCCAGCTGCTATAAAATATACAAAGTCTGCCCAACTGTCTATATAAACAACACAGGAAGAAAATGTGCACTTCAATATGGCTAGGAATTTTTTAAACATAATAAATAGCAGAATATTTATGTAAAAGAACACATTTTATATTTCACTTCTATCTACCTTTAAAACAATAGCTATTCATTAGTGGATGGATTTACTTTGAATTGTTTCTATTCAGTAAATGATGAAAAAACTGTTAAATTATTGCAGGTCTTGTAATACAGTACTTTGCCTCTATTAATATAAATGCCTTGAAAATGGCAACTGTGCATGCAGAAGGTTTATTTAGCTATTGATATAGTACTTCCTGATCATCAAATAATTTTCTCAAGATAAAGCAAATAACCCAGTGTTTTATGTACACGTAAAACTAAATTCAAGAAGATTTCAGTGTATAACCTATGAATGCATCTTTTTACATCACTCTCTGGAAAGTACTAAAAAAAATAGCAAAGTACTATTTAATAATTGATACAGATTGGTAGAGCAGAATTTGCAGATTATTTATATAGAATTGAACAACGATACTAATACGTTTGAATATTGTAATATCTTACACTTCAACAAGGTGCCAAATCATGATCCAATGTAATACCCTTGTTGGCTATTTGTGAATCATATTGCATTATGTAGTCAATTATCTATTGGCAAAGCAGGACAACTTGTTACATTTCCCGGGGGACAAGTAAAACACCTCTTTTGACTAATTAAAAATCTTGCCCAGAACTCTTTTGTAGCACGAATAAGAAGGGCAGTTTCAGGACTTATTGCAATGCCAAGAGTTCCTGATGAAAAAATTAATATTAGCTGCAAATCAAGCATGAAAATGCTAAAAATACTTCAACCACATGTTTTGTGGACTCACTATTTGCCAACTATGCCACGCAAACGATTGAAACACAGAAGTTTAAAATATTAAAGGGGTTGTCCAGTACATTATATATTACCCCCCAATGTATGCCCCTGGGGCCCCTAAGGATTTTTGTAATTACCTTACATTGCGGCTACTGCCTGTGAGTGGCGCTATCACTGGCCGCTCACAGGCATCACGTGACCCCCCGGCTGCAGCCGGCTCTGACATCCGCTGATGCCACGACAAGTGCTGACAGCAGCCGGGGGTCTCTGTCTTCTGCGTTCCATGGTGGATGCCAGTCTGTGGGCGGGGTTCCCCCCCACATCACACCTTGCATCCACCATTGCTGTTTTCTCTGCTGTAGATCTAGCAGTGTCGAGCCTTTTATAACTCAGGCAACACCACTGTTTGGCAGCTTTCTATGTATACTGTACATTCACAGAAAGCTGCAAATCAGTGGTGAAGGCTTGGTTACCCAAACAGTTGACGAGGAGGTATGAGATACTTAGTCCTTTAGTAATAATCTCCTGCTAATAAAACACTGATTTTGCTGAAATAGCAACAAACAGCCTAGTTAGTGACACATTACTGTAATCAGGCTCTTAGCCCCTACCTCGTGCTGTTCACAGATTACATAACAAAAACCTACTGACAGGCTCTCTTTAAAGTGAATATGTCAGCACATTCTAACATATGGAAGTTGTGGTATGACTGTTTAGGTGATTGTCCTTCAATAGAAATTATACTTTTAATGTGGAGGTCCAATGTTCAAGTCATAAGAAATCTAGTGCAGAAGCCATTTTCAAATCAGGACTTGCACTGGGTGGAATGGGGAATGTACTTGAACTGCTTCTTCCAAGTGCATTGACACACACCCCACCTTTCCCCCAATGCATTTCCAATAAGATTTGACTGTGACTTCTATCCTATATTTCTCTTGACTGACTCATCAGACCTTTACAAAGAAGGTATCATTATTATTGAGAAACAAGCACATGTACAGTCATACAATTACTTCCCTACATAACACATAATAGGTTCCCTTTAAAAGGTAAATGTACCTATAAAGAAATAAGAATTAGAATAAGCCACCCTGTGTTTGTACATGAGAAATAATTCTGGTTTTTGGCCATTACATGAATTGTTACCTGTATTTTTACCAGTTGTTCCCTCTGCGGACTCTATCTGTATCTAATTTGCAATTGACTCTGAGCTATTGGGAGGACACTAGCTGTTATGATGTCACTCATTCGCAGCACAGCGTAAAGAGATGTATTTCTGCTCTTTATTCCTTAGTTACAAATCACAAGCCGCAGCAGCAGTTTGGAGAAACTTATGCAGCACTTCTGAGTTGTGCAGATGTGAATCCAGCTCTGGGTGAGAGGTGGGGGTTGTAGTGATAAAAGACTTATTACAAAGCCAATCACAAAATGTCCTTGTCCCCTTTACAAATTTTCTCACTGTGCTCCTCACTTTTCTGCCTCATTCTACTCTCAATTGGTTATAAAAAGAGATGTAACATGACACCTCACTATGCTGGCAGTCTGTTTTGTCAAGTAAGACAGAGTTGAGCTGTTTTTCCAAGTTCGAGAACTAATTTAAGGGGATGAAGCGACATATATTTGGAGAAAGAAACAGATTTCTCTGATAAGATATATTACAAAGTTTTGTTATTTTTTTCTTGAACTATTGATTTATGCTAAGATTATTTTAAAAAAGAGAGGACAACAAAATGCCAGGAACAAAGTACAAGACTATTATTAAAAATAATATTTTTATTGAAACAATTTTATTTAAAATAATCATACAATGTAATCAAAGCAGAACCGAAATGCAGGTGCAGACAACGAGAATTGATGGATGAGCAACGGCATCACATATAAATAAATTAAAACCCCTGATGAAGCTATTGTGAAACAAGTGTTGGATCTGTTGGTGGGTGAGCTGTTCATTTCCATGTACTATTGACCTTTAGTGAGTATATTTTATGTAATCCCTGGTATATATATCCACTACCTATTGCTACCTAGCATTATTTACTCTGTTCTCATACTAGTGATTCTCTCCTTTATCATTGCATCTTTAGAAATGTTATTCATAGAAAATGCTCTATATACATAGTTATGGATTATGGGCATTGATGAATTAATTTATTTATATGTGATGCATTTACTCTATGATTCATTATATCTATTCTCACATTCATGGATACTTTTGAATAGCTCACACACCAATTGTCATTGTTTTCTGCACCTACATTTCTGTTCTGCTTTGATTACATTGTATGATTATTTTAAACAAAATTGTTTCAATAAAAATATTGTTTTTAATAATAGTCTTGTACTTTGTTCCTGGCATTTTGTTGTCCTCTCTTTTTTTAAATAATCTTAGCATAGATCAATAGTACAAGAAAAAAATAATAAAACTTTGTAATATATCTTATCAGAGAAATCTGTTTCTTTCTTTTTTTTATAGTTATGAATTTGCTTTATGGGAACTCCAATTAAATTTAAATATAAATAAAAATATTTTGGGTTACTTGAGATTTATTGATTTAATAAGATTATTTTAAGTAAAGTTCCTATTCAATTGCATACTCCATAGTTAAAACAATAGGGAGAGAGGAATTAGGTGTATTATGTTAATATATGCTGACGATATTGTAGCTGACCATACCTGACCATTTTATAGAGCTATGTTGCATAAATCTGTAATGAAATGGAGGTTCTTTTATTCACAGATTCAAAGAGAATTTTTAAGAAAACAGTTTGTAAAGTTTCTATAAATGCTGTGGTACAATGGCATTCTTTATCTTGGCTTGTTTTACAGAGGTAATGGGTTGGCCACTAAAAACAGAATGCTATTTGTTGCCTAAAAAACAATGCACACATTCGTGACCAATTGCTATGCACAGAATTTTTCAAAAAAGTGCATGCAATTGGCAAGATTCCCATTGTCATAAAAGAATATTGGACCCACAATTCTCACTCCCATAGCTGCGCACCAAATGCTAATTTTTTCTTTGGTGCAGCCCATATGAATTCTTCAGTTTTCTATGTGCCATTAACTATTTTGAGAATTACCACACCGGTTAGGTAGAAGCACACTTAACTGAGTGGCTATATGTGATTATATCAAGTACCAAGCTTCAATACCCCACACCTTATATTAACATTTACACAACTGATACTTGGTATGGCTTTTAGGTAAAGCCATATTAGTAAATGTTAATATGTTCTTCTGACATGCTCCTGCTGGGATAATTTTTTTAAATGAATTCTTAGGAATTCTTATAGTCTTCTCCTGGATGTCTGCAAAAATGATATGTCTTGTTGCTAAAACATCTGGTTGTTAGAGATTGGTGAACTGATTATAATAAAATCAAATTTATTTAGAATTTCTCAAAATTGGATGATTCTTTCATTAACTGGGAATTCATTGTTTGCAGGCGGCCACCATTTTTCTATAATCATATGAGTCAACAAAGGGTAAAAAAATGCAATAAATTATCGTATTAACCTACCCTTCAACTGTCCCTACACAGCAACTTCCTGCCAGTAACACACTGAGTTACTAAGCACCCACTATACTCTGCCATCTAGTGATTTCGGAAATAATTTTTAGCCATATCTTCAACCGTAAGTGTAAGTGAAGTTCAGAACGGCGCTGAAGCTGAGTAAATGATTAAAGATGACAGCAGAATATGGACAGGGAGCTACCATAACATGGACAAGTGAGGAGCTAAGTGACAAATTAGAAGAAAAGAGATTTGGGACTTCCTTGAATCTGGTCAACTTCCATTATCCATTGAAGATTATATTCGCTGTGATCAGATTGCGCTATCATATTCCAAAAGGAGGTGTTCAGCCATTAGGAAAGTATTCCAAACATTCATATCAATGGTAAAGAATTTCCAGCAGCCCTCCCTAAATATGGTGAAAACTCTTATTTATTACTTCATATCGAAAGAGAGGTTAAAGGCAACGAGAACAAATGCAGTACTTGTGCAGGCGATGCTGTTTTTATTAACTAACAGAGGTTCTACGGCCTGAAGTTCCTGTAGAAGCATCAGTGCAAATTGTTATTCATGTTCTCAAGTCTAATATTTCTAAATAATAGCAATGCAGTAATGCATCCTCAATTTTCCACAAGTTTCTTTTTTTCCTGGTTATTTTTTAAATACTTCTCTTCAATTTGCCCTTGACAATTGATTTACTGTACTATAAGGCTGAATTTACACATTGCAGTAATGTTTAACTTTATTCTGCAATTGTGGTTAAGAGCACAATATGTTATTGAGATTTTCTGAAAATGCAGTTTTAATGTTGCAATTCTAACATAATCACGCCAAAAACTGAACCTGATTGCAATTTTGCCTTATGGCTCATTCAGACATCCTTCTTTTATGTGCGTTTTTTCTGTACTTTTAGCATAAAACATGTACCCATTCTAGACTATTCAAATGTCCGTGTTTCTTTGTAGACCGTGTGTAGATTTCAGTTTAGTGTCACAGATGAAAATTACACATACAAGTCTATGGGTCAGTGAAAATCACGGACAGCACATGGGTGGCCTCTGTGTGCTATTCAAGTACTTTCCGTGATTAACATTGCAAGTGAATTGGACAAGTTTTGAAATGTATTTATTTATTATATTTTCATATATGAAAATCACTGATGAAAATCAGATCCAAATCACTAATGAAACTGGGACTGTTGGATGGTACTCTCCCAACAAATGGTTTTGAGGGTCAGAATAAATCTAGCAATGAATAATGTAGAATTGATCAATAAAGATTTAAATTGATGGACCTCTGTCTTTTTTCATATAATTGTGTGTAAAGTAAATTGTTGTTTTGCTAACATTGTTAGTATATTCATGTTTGCCAAGCAAACCATGCTGCACTTGTAGCTATTTATGTTATAAAATTGTTATTCTGTTTGAGCTGCTCCGCTTGATTTCTTAATTATACTTTCAATGTCAGTTCATTCTGCAAGCTCTCATCTGGATTGACTGGGTCAAGCTTGTGTTAATTGTAATAATTTGAATCATTTCTGCCCTTCTTTTTACCCAAGGTGACCCTGTCTTTATATTGTAACCATAGTCTAAATAGTCATGTTTACTATGTTCACACTGTCATAGCATAAAAATGTTATACTGAGCTAAAAAATGCAGCTTTCAATTCTCATAATGTATCACTCAAATCACAGATTTAAAGTAACAGTATAACAAAAAATGTGGTTGTCTATTACAGTCTGCACTGTTTTTCTGCATGGTGTACTTACTGCCATGCAGTTCAGCTTCTCTTCAGCCTCTCTCTATGATCATGAACAATAGAGAAAACAAGGCTTTGTAATTACAAAATGTGTATAGTGTATACAAAATATCAAAGATAACAATATAAGCAGCAATGTGAGAAGTGTAAGATGGCTGCTGGACCTGTCCTTGAGGGGAGATATGTATTGCTGAAGTTGGTAGCTTCAGTGATGTAAAACCAGGAAACCATACTCCAGCACACATAGTGCTGAGAGAGTTAATTGGGCGTGTCAGGGCCGGTTTTTATGAGCACTCATAAGAGACGGGTGGAATTGGCTGCTCACATATTCCCACTCCAGGGCATGTGTATAAAGTGGAGACCGAGTGTCTCATTCAGTGTATGTGGCTGGAGGTGTGGAGACCTTCACAGTGTTTATGCTAAAGGACACTGACCATGAGTGGGCGAACCCGCCATATTGTATGGACTGTTTATTTTCTGTTTAATTACACTGTGCCGGACAAGGCTGTCTTTTGTTTACATCTAAAAGTGCAGTTTACGCAGGCATAATAAACCTGCTGTAGCATCGGCGTCTCTGCCCCCTGCCAGGCAGAGACGCCATCCTTCTCAACTCCCCGCTCCCCGCGCGGCGTCCTCCTGCGCTCCTCTTCCTGCTGCGGCCGGCGCGCGCAGCTACCCGGGCACTGTGCTTAGGCTGCGCACGCACGCTACCTCTCTCTTAAAGGGGCCGCACGTGCTGTCCTAAGGAGTCCCCGGCCAATAGCCGGGGTTCTCCCATATATAAGGCACCTCCTCCAAAATGGAGGTGCCTGAGCATTAGTTGTTGCACAGTATACTCACCTCTGCTTCAGCCCTCAGGTCCAGTTGCCAGCCTGACTACTGTTTCAGTCCCCCAGCCTGACTATTCTTCAGCCCGACAGTCTGTCTTCCGTTCAACCCACCAGACTGTCTATGGGCAAGTCCGCCTGCTTACCAGGAAGCACCTGCCAGTTACCTGCCTGCTACCTGAGGTGCCTACTAGCCCGCTCACCTGGGAGCACCCACCTGTTTCCTGCCTGCTACCTGCCGTGCCCGCTAGCCCACTCACTTGGGAGCACTCGCCTGTTCCCTGCTTGTTACCTGCTAGCCTACCTGGATGCTCAGCCATCCCTTGCCGTGACCACCAGTCTGCTATCCTAGAGACTTTAGCCTGCTCTGCTGCTACTTGCTGTGACCACCTGTCTGCTAACCTAGAGACTTCAGCCTGCTCTGCCGTCACGTGCCGTGACCACCTGTCAGCTAACCCGGAGACTTCTGCCTGGCTGTTGTGCCCATCCGCTATACCGGTCAGTCCCAGTCTCCTGACCCGTGGGAGCCACCTGCTCTCTTACAAGGTCGCCCCCAGAGTAGCACCTGGTTCCTCTGCTTGGTCCTTCCCTGGTCACGGAGTCGTTAGCCGCCGTACGACCAGAGTCGGTCTGAGTTGATACTTAGTTAAGCCCCTCTGGGTCCCTCCTTGCACCTCGGCTCAGAGGTTCCACCCCCAGGACCCGTAACACCTGCCTTGGATGTTTTTAAAGAAACAGTATACTGTGTCTACCTCTAACGCAGCTGAGTGAGTACCAAACCCTACAATTGGTGCTAGAAGCATGGGCATGAATCCCAAGGTGCAGTGTGACTGCTGCAGAACTAATTAAGTATCTGTTGCAGACTAACCTCCAGAAGCATCAACAGCAGCAGCAGCAGTGGCAACAGCAGCAGCAGGCACAACAGCAGCATCAACAGCAGCAGCAGCAGTGGCAACAGCAGCAGCAGATGCAGAAACTACAGCACAAGCAGCAGATGGAGCTCCTGGCCGAGGTGATCCGTGGCAGGGCAACTGCCCCACCCCCTACTTCAGTTGATGACTCTCACTTGAGGAAGACGGTAAGTAGAGCATTGCAAAAGATGACCCCGGGTGATGACGTTGAGGTGTTCCTGACTGTATTTGAAAGGTTGTTGAAATGGGAGAAATTGCCTCTGGAGCAGTGGGCGGAGGTGCTGGCACCATATATAACAGGGGAGCCGCCGAAGGCACATTATGACCAGGCCTTGCAGGATGCAAAGGAGTATGCTAAATTCAAAATTGAGAATTTGGCACGCTTGGGAGTGACTCTTACTATCAAGGCATAACGGGTGCACCACTGGACCTATTGCAATGACAAACCTCCCCGGTCCCAAATGTTCGACCTCCTACACCTGGTCCAAAAGTTGTTGCAACCTGAATCTTCCTCCCCAGCACAAATGGTTGAGAAAATTATCATGGACAGGTTCATACATTCCCTTCTGAGGTCGGTACAATCCTGGGTTGCCCAGAAAGATCCCTGTAATGCCGATGACTTGGTGGGTTTGGTGGAAAGGTACCAGGCAGTTGAGAGTTCCTTGGGGAAACAAGAGGTTGTAGCATCTCTTTACTGGGGTTCCAAAAAGGAGGCGGACACTCAAAGGTAGGGACCTAGAGCCACATCTGGGGGGCGTCCTAGAGCCCAGGAGGGTTCTGAGTTGCTGCCAAAGGTCCCACCCCAAAATATAGTATGTTGGAGATGTCACACCCCAGGTCACATAGCCGCCCATTGCCCCATGACAACTGAGCCAATGGACTACAGCACAGGGCTATGTTGCTCATATTTTGCATATCCTTCACGCAGTGCTGCCCCTCAACCAGACGAGGGACCTCAGGCATGCCTGTGTCACTGAATGGTGTGCAAGTGACTGCTCTGTTAGACTCGGGGAGTTTGGTAACCCTTGTGAGGGCCACAATTCCTCATCGGCTGGTTCCAGGGAAAAAGGTTGGTGTCCGTTGCATCCATGGGGACGCTAAGAACTACCCTGTGGGTCGAGTGGTCATAGACACAAACTGTGGCGCTGAGTCCCATGAGGTTGGCCTAGTCAAGGACCTGTTGCACCCTGTTATTATAGGGTGGGACTTTGCCTTGTTTTGGGACTTGTGGGAGAAAGGGAGGAAGCCAGGTTGACCGGACAACAACCAAGTCGCTCCTGAAGAAACCTCATCGCAGCCCACCGCCGACGGTTTTCCTTTTTGTGTGCTGGTTGGGGATGGGGATGAGGCAGCATCCTTGGAGGCCAACCTCCCTGAACTGGAGGTGTCCGGAGGAAACTTTGAAACCGCCCAGCTCAGGGACTTAACTCTAAAAGGGACATTTGATAATGTGACTGTTCATAATGGTGTTGCTCAAGAGCTGACACCAGTTATCCGCACTTTGCCATAAATGGAGAGCTGTTATATCGGGTCACCAAGCTCAGAGGGGAGGTTCTCGAGCAGTTACTAGTGCCAGGGCCGTACAAATGCAATGTGTTAGATATGGCCCATGCACATGTCTTAGGTGGTCATCTGGGGGTAGAAAAAAACCAAGAAAGGATCCTTCAGAAGTTCTACTGGCCCGGGTGTCACCGAGAGATAGTGAATTATTGTGGATCTTGTCCCACCTGTCAGCTGACCTCCCGGTGACTCACTTCCGTAGCCCTTTAGTGCCTCTGCCAATCATTGAGGTCCCATTCGATCGCATCGCCATGGATTTAGTGGGACCCCAGGTTAAGTCCACCAGAGGACATCAGTACATGGTACTGGACTATGCTACATGGTATCCAGATGCCGTACTATTCCTTAACTCCTCCTAAATAGCGTATAGCCTGGCAGTTGGTCCATATCTTTTCCAGGATAGGGTTGCCTAAAGAGATCCTAACGGACCAAGGGACTCCATTTATGTCAAAGGTAATGAGAGAGTTGTGCAAGATCCTGCAGATCACACAACTCAGGACCTCAGTCAACCAACCACAGACAGATGGTTTGGTGGAGAGGTTTAATAAAACCTTGAAGGCCATGTTGAAGAAGGTCGTAGAGGAAGACGTCTGGGAATGGGACTGTCTACTGCCATACCTTCTATTTACCATCAGAGAAGTCCCAAAGGTCTCTGCTGGATTCTCCCCTTTCGAGCTGTTGTATCGCCGACACCCCCGTGGAATCCTGGACGTGGCAAGCGAAACCTGGGAGGCAGAATCTACTGGAGTGTAATGAAACATGTGGCCCAGATGCAAGAGAGGATTGCAGATGTGATGCCCATTGTGAAATAACACCTCCTCAAAGCACAAGATGCACAGTCGAGGGCGTATAACAGTTCAGTGAGGGTGAGACAGGTAAACCCTGGGGATCGGGAACTGGTGCTGGTACCTATGGTGGAGAGCAAATTCCTGGCCAAGTGGCAGGGCCCTTATGAAGTGGTTGAAAAGGTTGGCGATGTCAACTATAGGGTCCACCAACCTGGGAGAAGGAAGCCCTACCAGGTGTACCACGTCAACCTGATATAGCCATGGCGAGATAGGGAGCTCCGTGTCTGGTGGCGAAGTCGGAAGCCGACGCGGGGGACGTCAAGGTGGCATAATCGCTGTCACGTTCCCAGAAGCAATAATGCCAAGAACTGCTGCAATGGAACAAGGACCTGTTCTCAGATCTACCGGGGTGTACTCAGATCACAGGTGCTTACGGAGCCTCATGTTGAGTGAACCTAAAGCCATATAGGTTTCCTGAAGCCCGCCAAGAGGTAATCTCGAACGAGGTGAAGCGCATGCTGAGTCTAAGTGTCATTGAAGAGTCCAAGAGTGGCTGGTCCAGTTCCATAGTCTGGGTGCCAAAACCAGATGGAGAATGATGGTTCTGCAATGATTATAGGAAACTAAATGAGGTCTCTAAGTTTGATGCATACCCAATGCCAAGGGTAGATGAACTAATTGAAAGGCTAGGGCCGGATAGGTACATTACCACCCTTTACCATGCAAAAGGTAAATGGCAAATTCCTATGTTGCATGAGGCCAAGGAGAAGACGGCCTTTGCAAGACTGGATGGGTGATTCCAATACACCAGGATGTTGCTTCGGTTACAAGGAGCTTCCAGAGAGCCATGGACCAGATCCTAGCTCCACACAAGAAGTATGCAGTGGCTTACCTGGATGATATTGTGATCTACAGCCAGGATTAGGGAAGCCATCTGAGCAAAGTCCAGGTGATTTTCAATACTTTACGGAAGGCGGGGTTTTCCATCAACCCAAAGAAATGTGTCATGGGCATGGAGGAAGCCAGATATTTTGGCTATGTCACAGTCAGAGATGTGATAAAGCCCCAAATAAATAAAATTAAAGCGATCCAGGGTTGGCCACAACCTCTTCAAAAAAACATATCAGATCCTTCCCGGTTCATCCCTAACTTCGCCATGATAGCCGCCCCTTTGGCAGACCTCCTTAAAGGGACAAAGTCGGCTATGCATAAGTGGTCTCCAGAAGCTGAAACGGCATTCCAGGAGCTAAAGAAGGCTTTGTGTAAACAGCCAGAGCTGGTGGCACCGGATTTCTCAAAGGAGTTTTTGGTCCAGACGAACTCGTCAGAATTCGACTGGGGGCTGTCCTATCACAAGAGGTGAATTAGGAAGAGCACTCCATAATGTTTCTAAGCAGGAAGCTGACATCTTGTGAGAAGAATTACTCCATAGTGGAGAAGGAATGTTTGGCCATCAAGTAGGTGTTGGACACTCTAAAATACTACATCTTAGGCAGAAAGTTCAGGATGGTATCAGACCATGCCCCATAAAGGTGGATGAGAGAGAAGAAGGGGAACAATGCCTGAATGACCAGGTGGTTCCTAGCCCTCCAGGACTTTAGCTTACATGTAGAGCATGTAGAGCATCTACATGTAGAGCATCTTTATCAATTATTTAGATGAAGGAATTGAGGGTAAACTGATTAAATTTGCTGATGACACAAAGCTAGGAGGGATAGCTAATACTAGAGAAGAGAGAGAGAGGATTCAAAAAGACCTAAATAAACTGGAGCAGTGGGCAGCAACCAACAGAATGGTTTTTAACAGGGAAAAATGCAAAGTACTACATCTGGGCAATAAAAATGAAAAAAGCATATACAGAATGGGAGGAATAGAGCTAAGCAACAGTACATGTGAAAAAGACTTAGGTATACTAATAGATCATAGACTGAACATGAGTCAACAGTGTGATGCAGCAGCAAAAAAGGCAAATACAATTCTGTAATGTATTAACAGAAGCATACAGTCTAGATCACGTGAAGTCATTATCGGTCTTTACTCCTCTTTGGTCAGACCTCATCTGGAATACTGTGTACAGTTTTGGGCACCACATTTTAAAAAAGACATAGACAAACTGGAGCAAGTTCAGAGAAGAGCGACCAGAATGGTGACTGGTCTGCAAACCATGTCCTATGAGGAACGGTTGCAGGATTTGGAAATGTTTAGCTTGCAAAAAAGAAGACTGAGAGGAGACTTAATAGCTGTCTACAAATATGTCAAGGGCTGTCACATTGTAGAAGGATCATCTTTATTCTCATTTGCACAAGGAAAGACTAGAAGCAATGGGATGAAACTAAATGGGAGGAGACACAGATTAGATATTAGAAAAAACTTTTTGACAGTTAGGGTGATTAATGA
Source organism: Phyllobates terribilis (assembly GCF_046119375.1). Taxonomy (NCBI): domain Eukaryota; kingdom Metazoa; phylum Chordata; class Amphibia; order Anura; family Dendrobatidae; genus Phyllobates; species Phyllobates terribilis. The sequence continues at coordinate 769,742,840 of NW_027362762.1, read as the reverse complement.
GTGGAAGAGGCTGCCACGAGAGGTGGTGAGTTCCCCTTCAATGGACGTCTTCAAACAGAGGCTGGACAGACATCTGTCTGAGATGATCTAGTGAATCCTGCTTTGAGCAGGGGGTTGGACCAGATGACCCAGGACCCAACTCTACCATTCTATGATTCTATGATTCTATGATAGGCATGGAAACTGCATGTCAATGCTGATGCATTGTCTAAGGTCCACTGTATGTTAGCAGAAGGTGCCAGGCCGTCTGGCTTTGGGCAGAGGGGGGTATGTAAGATGACTGCCGGACATGTCCTTGAGAGGAGATATGTATCTCTGAGGTTGGTAGCTTCAGTGATGTAAAACAGGGGAAGCAAGCTCTAGCACATGGGATTTGCTGCTCACATATCCCCACCCCAGGGTGTGTGTATAAAATTTAGACCAAGTGTCTCATTCAGTGTCTGTGGCTGGAGGTGTAGAGACCTCCAGAGTGTTTGTGCTAAAGGACACTGACCGTGAGGGGGCGAACCCGCCATGATGTATGAACTGTTATTTTGTGTTTTTTTACACTATGCTGGACAAGGCTTTCTTTTGTTTACTTCTAAAAGTGCAGTTTATGCAGGCATAATAAACCTGCCTTGGATGTTTTTAAAGAAACAGTATCCTGTGTCTAGAATAAGAAATAAGAAAGGGGGCAAACAAATTTTCACACCACTGTATGTCTTTTGTAGGGTTTAGTACTCACTCAGCCGCATCAGAGGTAGCTCTGATGTGGCTGAGTGAGTACTAAACCCTACAAAAGACATACAGTGGTGTGAAAATTTGTTTGCCCCCTTTCTTATTTCTTATTCTTTTGCATGTTTGTCACACTTAAATGTTTCAAGTCACAAAACAAAATAAAATAAAAGACAAAAGATAACACAAGTAAGCAAAAAATGCAGTTTTTAAATGAAGGTCTTTATTATTAAAGGAAAAAGAAATCCAAACCTATAGGGCCCTGTGTAAAAAAGTGATGACCCCCCTTAAAACATAAATTAACTGTGGTTTATCACATCTTTGGAAAGCTGAGTTCAATTTCCCTAGCGACACAAAGGCCTGATTACAGTCAAACACACATGCGAGTGATTGTGCAGAAGAATTGAAAGCAGAATGTCATGATGATAAGTATAATATTATGTAAATTTTACAAAAGGAACACTTAATATGCAGTAATATAAAATGATGATATGTACATTCGTTATGGAAATGGTATGCTAACAATAGTGTATGATGATATGTGAATTCTATGAGAAATGGATGAGAGGTCAGAAGCAATGAACTAAAATGGAGATTAAAAAAAGGTAATTTAAAAAAAATGTTAAGAAACAGTTGGACAAAAAAACATTGGTAGTACATTTAAATAAATATGGTGATTATAACTTAGAGATAATAGTTAAAGAAAATCTATTCATTGGGGCCATTTGTTGCCAAAGTATTAAAATCCATTTGGCCTCAATCTGTGAGAGATGTTTTTTGATGTTGCCCCCTCTAGAGCTCAAAAGAATTTGATCAATTCCCTTTATCTTCAATAATGATTCATCACAGTCAAGTACCAATGTGAAATGTTTAGTAAAAGTTTTGAGTGATTCAAGACCTAAGGAGGAGTGAGCCTCCCTCATGCCAAGTAAATTTAAGATTAAAGTATTAAAGATTACAGGGATTTCAGTAAAAACCTCATTTTAAAGGGTCTACTGGTTCAATTATTTTATTTTTATGGGAGTGATAATGAGGCCTTTACATCGTTATGGGGGGAAAACATATATAACACCTGTTCATGATCATTCCGTCCACTGTTAGAGATGGATACATTTCGGAAGGAAATTGAGGATCTACATGTCAAATGGGAGAAACAGATTAAAATACTAAAAACTAGGAAATATATGCAAGACTTACAAAGCATGGAGAAACAAGCAGGTTTATAAATGGAAAATCCCAACTCAGCCATTCAGAGATCAAAGTATCTCTATAACATTACCTACTTCACATAACTCATCTTTCTCCAGCTCATATAGGACTTACCATACCAGAAACTGTACAAGAAAAATGATCGATCAATCACATAAGAAGTTATAACACATTTGAAGACTCCCACAAATACCTTGGAAACTGTATCAAAACAAAAGGTAATTAATTTATCAGATGTTGAGCTTACTGCACCTCAGGAAGAAGTACTTAGGTTTAGACGCAATTAGACTCAATGTTTCACTGGCCACAAAATTTGATTCTTTATCAGTAGAGATGAGCGTTGTTCGACTCGAACTGTTCGCCTATCTCAAATTCGAGCTGTTTTGGGCGGTGTTCGAGCCGTTCGGCGAACACAAACGATTTGAGAAAAATTCGGCTGTTCGAGGTTATGTTCGATAACTGTTCGTGCACCAAAATCATAACTGGATTTTTTCTCAGTAATGATGAAAATTAATGTTAATACGCAGTTTGAGTGTACAGCAGGGTGGGGGGAGAGGCAGGGGATGGATCTCTGCAGGAATAATGAAGATCTCCATTTTTTTTCTCTTTCCCGCATTTACAGTGGGGAGGTGCAATCTGTCAGCCTATCAGCAGCGCACACACGGAGCGAAGTGCTTTTTTTCACACAAGCAAGGGCATGTGTCATTGGCAGTGTATGTCACATGTCCTTGCCCTATAAGACCAAGCCATTTTCCCCGTCGCCACCATTTTCTCACTGCTGCAGCTGTGTGTTAGACGGCACCGCTGTTGCTGTGTGCGCTATACCTTGTTAATTTCAAGCCAATTTTCACACAAATCTACAGATAGCTTGGGAATAGGGAATAGTTGTGATTGCAGTCCTTTTAGGTTACAGCATTTCCTACGACTTTTATCAGGCAGGTCTGTGCTCTTAAATACATAGATTGTGGGAGTAAAGACTAATTGTAATTGCAGTCCTTTTCAGGACTAGGTTACATCAGTTCCTATCAGTTTTTGCCAGGCAGGTCTGTGCCAGTGCTGTTCAAGTTTTTTTCACAGCATTTGGCTGAATCTAGCAAAGCTAATCCCTTTTGGCCTATTGCAGAGTGTGTTAGTCAGTGGAGTAGCCTATCTGTGTTGCAAGCTACAACACCTGTGTATAGAATACCAATTTTTTTACTGCACCTAGTGAAGTAAAATCTTTTGGGCATAGCATCATTCTATTAGTCCATCTATACTGACCTCCATCAGGTTGCAAATTGAATATAATTTTTTTCTGCATCTAGCTCTGAAAAGATATTTGGCCTTCTAGTAGTGTGTGGGACTTTCTCTATTAGTCCATCTATACTGACCTCCATCAGGTTGCAAATTCAAAATAAATTTTTGTCTGCATCTAGCTCTGAAAAAATATTTGGCCTTCTAGCAGTGTGTGGGACTTTCTCTATTAGTCCATCTATACTGACCTCCATCAGGCTGCAAATTAAAAATAATTTTTATCTGCATCTACCTCTGAAAAAATATTTGGCCTTCTAGCTGTGTGTGGGACTTGTTCTATTAGTCCATCTATACTGACCTCCATCAGGTTGCAAATTAAAAATAATTTATATCTGCATCTAGCTCTGAAAAAATATTTGGCCTTCTAGCAGTGTGTGGGACTTTCTCTATTAGTCCATCATACTGACCTCCATCAGGTTGCAAATTAAAAATAATTTTTTGTCTGCATCTAGCTCTGAAAACATATTTGACCTTCTAGCAGTGTGTGGGACTTTCTCTATTAGTCCATCTATACTGACCTCCATCAGGTTGCAAACTGAATATATTTTTTTTCTGCATCTACCTCTGAAAAAATATTGGGCTTCTAGCTGTGTGTGGGAATTGTTCTATTAATCCATCTATACAGACCTCCATCAGGTTGCAAACTGAATATATTTTTTTTCTGCATCTACCTCTGAAAAAATATTTGGGCTTCTAGCTGTGTGTGGGACTGGTTCTATTAATCCATCTATACAGACCTCCATCAGGTTGCAAACTGAATATAATTTTTTTCTGCATCTACCTCTGAAAAAATATTTGGGCTTCTAGCTGTGTGTGGGACTTGTTCTTTTAGTCCATCTATACTGACCTCCATCAGGTTGCAAACTGAATATAATTTTTTTCTGCATCTAGCTCTGAAAAAATATTTGGCCTTCTAGCAGTGTGTGGGACTTTCTCTATTAGTCCATCTATACTGACCTCCATCAGGTTGCAAATTCAAAATAATGTTTTGTCTGCATCCAGCTCTGAAAAAATATTTGGCCTTCTAGCAGTGTGTGGGACTTTCTCTATTAGTCCATCTATACTGACCTCCATCAGGCTGCAAATTAAAAATAATTTTTATCTGCATCTACCTCTGAAAAAATATTTGGCCTTCTAGCTGTGTGTGGGACTTGTTCTATTAGTCCATCTATTCTGACCTCCATCAGGTTGCAAACTGAATATACTTTTTATCTGCATCTAGCTCTGAAAAAATATTTGGCCTTCTAGCAGTGTGTGGGACTTTCTCTATTGGTCCCTCTATACTGACCTCCATCGGGTTGCAAATTCAAAATAATTTTTTGCCTTCATCTAGCTCTGAAAAAATATTTGGCCTTCTAGCAGTGTGTGGGAGTTTCTCTATTAGTCCATCTATACTGACCTCCATCAGGTTGCAAATTCAAAATAATTTTTTGTCTGCATCTAGCTCTGAAAAAATATTTGGCCTTCTAGCAGTGTGCGGGACTTTCTCGATTAGTCCATCTATACTGACCTCCATCAGGCAGCAAATTAAAAATAATTTTTATCTGCATCTAGCTCTGAAAAACTATTTGGCCTTCTAGCAGTGTGTGGGACTTTCTCTATTGGTCCCTCTATACTGACCTCCATCAGGTTGCAAATTCAAAATATTTTTTTGTCTGCATCTAGCTCTGAAAAAATATTTGGCCTTCTAGCAGTGTGTGGGACTTTCTCTATTAGTCCATCTATACTGACCTCCATCAGGCTGCAAATTAAAAATAATTTTTATCTGCATCTAGCTCTGAAAAAATATTTGGCCTTCTAGCTGTGTGTGGGACTTGTTCTATTAGTCCATCTATACTGACCTCCATCAGGTTGCAAACTGAATATAATATTTTTCTGCATCTAGCTCAGAAAAAATATTTGGCCTTCTAGCAGTGTGTGGGACTTTCTCTATTAGTCCATCTATACTGACCTCCATCAGGTTGCAAATTAAAAATAATTTTTATCTGCATCTAGATCTGAAAAAATATTTGGCCTTCTAGCAGTGTGTGGGACTTTCTCTATTAGTCCATCTATACTGACCTCCTTCAGGTTGCAAATTCAAAATAATTTTTTGTCTGCATCTAGCTCTGAAAAAATATTTGGCCTTCTAGCAGTGTGTGGGACTTTCTCTATTAGTCCATCTATACTGACCTCCATCAGGCTGCAAATTAAAAATAATTTTTATCTGCATCTACCTCTGAAAAAATATTTGGCCTTCTAGCTGTGTGTGGGACTTGTTCTATTAGTCCATCTATACTGACCTCCATCAGGCTGCAAACTGAATATAATTTTATTCTGCATCTAGCTCTGAAAAAATATTTGGCTTCTAGCAGTGTGTGGGACTTTCTCTATTAGTCCATCTATACTGACCTCCATCAGGTAGCAAATTAAAAATAATTTATATCTGCATCTAGCTCTGAAAAAATATTTGGCCTTCTAGCAGTGTGTGGGACTTTCTCTATTAGTCCATCTATACTGAACTCCATCAGGTTGCAAACTGAATATATTTTTTTTCTGCATCTACCTCTGAAAAAATATTTGGGCTTCTAGCAGTGTGTTGGACTTTCTCTATTAGTCCATCTATACTGACCTCCATCAGGCTGCAAATTAAAAATAATTTTTATCTGCATCTACCTCTGAAAAAATATTTGGCCTTCTAGCTGTGTGTGGGACTTGTTCTATTAGTCCATCTATACTGACCTCCATCAGGTTGCAAACTGAATATAATTTTTTTCTGCATCTAGCTCTGAAAAAATATTTGGCCTTCTAGCAGTGTGTGGGACTTTCTCTATTAGTCCATCTATACTGACCTCCATCAGGTTGCAAATTAAAAATAATTTTTATTTGCATCTAGCTCTGAAAAAATATGTGGCCTTCTAGCAGTGTGTGGGACTTTCTCTATTAGTCCATCTATACTGACCTCCATCAGGTTGCAAATTCAAAATATTTTTTTGTCTGCATTTAGCTCTGAAAAAATATTTGGCCTTCTAGCAGTGTGTGGGACTTTCTCTATTAGTCCATCTATACTGACCTCCATCAGGCTGCAAATTAAAAATAATTTTTATCTGCATCTAGCTCTGAAAAAATATTTGGCCTTCTAGCAGTGTGTGGGACTTTCTCTATTGGTCCCTCTATACTGACCTCCATCAGGTTGCAAGTTCAAAATAATTTTTTGCCTTCATCTAGCTCTGAAAAAATATTTGGCCTTCTAGCAGTGTGTGGGACTTTCTCTATTAGTCCATCTATACTGACCTCCATCAGGTTGCAATTTAAAAATAATTTTTTGTCTGCATCTAGCTCTGAAAAAATATTTGGCCTTCTAGCAGTGTGTGGGACTTTCTCTATTAGTCCATCTATACTGACCTCCATCAGGCTGCAAATTAAAAATAATTTTTATCTGCATCTAGCTCTGAAAAAATATTTGGCCTTCTAGCAGTGTGTGGGACTTTCTCTATTGGTCCCTCTATACTGACCTCCATCAGGTTGCAAATTCAAAATATTTTTTTGTCTGCATCTAGCTCTGAAAAAATATTTGGCCTTCTAGCAGTGTGTGGGACTTTCTCTATTAGTCCATCTATACTGACCTCCATCAGGCTGCAAATTAAAAATAATTTTTATCTGCATCTAGCTCTGAAAAAATATTTGGCCTTCTAGCAGTGTGTGGGACTTTCTCTATTAGTCCATCTATACTGACCTCCATCAGGCTGCAAATTAAAAATAATTTTTATCTGCATCTAGCTCTGAAAAAATATTTGGCCTTCTAGCAGTGTGTTTGACTTTCTCTATTGGTCCCTCTATACTGACCTCCATCAGGTTGCAAATTCAAAATATTTTTTTGTCTGCATCTAGCTCTGAAAAAATATTTGGCCTTCTAGCAGTGTGTGGGACTTTCTCTATTAGTCCATCTATACTGACCTCCATCAGGCTGCAAATTAAAAATAATTTTTATCTGCATCTAGCTCTGAAAAAATATTTGGCCTTCTAGCTGTGTGTGGGACTTGTTCTATTAGTCCATCTATACTGACCTCCATCAGGTTGCAAACTGAATATAATATTTTTCTGCATCTAGCTCTGAAAAAATATTTGGCCTTCTAGCAGTGTGTGGGACTTTCTCTATTAGTCCATCTATACTGACCTCCATCAGGTTGCAAATTAAAAATAATTTTTATCTGCATCTAGATCTGAAAAAATATTTGGCCTTCTAGCAGTGTGTGGGACTTTCTCTATTAGTCCATCTATACTGACCTCCTTCAGGTTGCAAATTGAAAATAATTTTTTGTCTGCATCTAGCTCTGAAAAAATATTTGGCCTTCTAGCAGTGTGTGGGACTTTCTCTATTAGTCCATCTATACTGACCTCCATCAGGCTGCAAATTAAAAATAATTTTTATCTGCATCTACCTCTGAAAAAATATTTGGCCTTCTAGCTGTGTGTGGGACTTGTTCTATTAGTCCATCTATACTGACCTCCATCAGGTTGCAAACTGAATATAATTTTATTCTGCATCTAGCTCTGAAAAAATATTTGGCTTCTAGCAGTGTGTGGGACTTTCTCTATTAGTCCATCTATACTGACCTCCATCAGGTAGCAAATTAAAAATAATTTATATCTGCATCTAGCTCTGAAAAAATATTTGGCCTTCTAGCAGTGTGTGGGACTTTCTCTATTAGTCCATCTATACTGACCTCCATCAGGTTGCAAACTGAATATATTTTTTTTCTGCATCTACCTCTGAAAAAATATTTGGGCTTCTAGCAGTGTGTTGGACTTTCTCTATTAGTCCATCTATACTGACCTCCATCAGGCTGCAAATTAAAAATAATTTTTATCTGCATCTACCTCTGAAAAAATATTTGGCCTTCTAGCTGTGTGTGGGACTTGTTCTATTAGTCCATCTATACTGACCTCCATCAGGTTGCAAACTGAATATAATTTTTTTCTGCATCTAGCTCTGAAAAAATATTTGGCCTTCTAGCAGTGTGTGGGACTTTCTCTATTAGTCCATCTATACTGACCTCCATCAGGTTGCAAATTAAAAATAATTTTTATCTGCATCTAGCTCTGAAAAAATATGTGGCCTTCTAGCAGTGTGTGGGACTTTCTCTATTAGTCCATCTATACTGACCTCCATCAGGTTGCAAATTCAAAATAATTTTTTGTCTGCATCTAGCTCTGAAAAAATATTTGGCCTTCTAGCAGTGTGTGGGACTTGTTCTATTAGTCCATCTATACTGACCTCCATCAGGCTGCAAATTAAAAATAATTTTTATCTGCATCTACCTCTGAAAAAGTATTTGGCCTTCTAGCTGTGTGTGGGACTTGTTCTATTAGTCCATCTATACTGTCCTCCATCAGGTTGCAAACTGAATATAATTTTTTTCTGCATCTAGCTCTGAAAAAATATTTGGCCTTCTAGCAGTGTGTGGGACTTTCTCTATTAGTCCATCTATACTGACCTCCATCAGGTTGCAAATTGAAATTAATTTATAACTGCATCTTACACTGAAAAAATATTTGGCCTTCTAGCAGTGTGTGGGACTTTCTCTATTAGTCCATCTATACTGACCTCCATCAGGTTGCAAACTGAATATATTTTTTTTCTGCATCTACCTCTGAAAAAATATTTGGGCTTCTAGCTGTGTGTAGGACTTTCTCTATTAGTCCATCTATACTGACCTCCATCAGGTTGCAAACTGAATACAATTTTTTTCTGCATCTACCTCTGAAAAAATATTTGGGCTTCTAGCTGTGTGTGGGACTTGTTCTTTTAGTCCATCTTTACTGACTTCCATCAGGTTGCAAATTGAATATAATTTTTTTCTGCATCTAACCCAGCCAATAGTTTTGGCCTAATACCACAGTTTGGCCACTCAGCTCTGCTCGGTTCCCATCCATTGTTTTTTTGTGCAAACAACTCCAGAGTTGTGAATTAGTTTACCACCAAAATGAGTGGAAAAAGGCCTGCTGCTGGTGGAAAGGGGAATAGGCGTGTTGTGAAGGGGAAAAAAGGTTGTGTCCGTGGGGTAGGTGTTAAAGCAACAGTAACATCTGCAGAAGAAAGACCATCTTCCAGCCAAACTAAAATGTCTACTTCTTTTAGAGGACAATGTGATAAGATCCCTTTCTTACGGCCACGCCAATCGCTACAAATTCCAGATGAGGCACAAAAACAGCAGGTGCTTCAATGGATATCAAGTGCTCCTTTAAGTGGGCTCTCCTCCACATCAACTTCAACATCACAAATACTCCAGTCCTCAAAGGCGTCACCCCAATCGCACTTGCTTCCTCACAACTCCCAAATCTCCAGCTGCCCGTCTGAGTATGAGGTAGAACAGATGGTTGGGTCTGCAGAGCTGTTTACTCATACTATAGCCTGGGAATCAGAGGTCGACTCCAGCGCTTCTGTGAATCCAGACGAGGAAATGATCTGCACTGATGCCCAGAATCTTTATGAGTCGGATCCAGGACCAGACGCAGAAGGTTCTGACCATAATGTAGACCCTCATTCCCAAACTGTAACTCCTGTTGGTGGAGACAATGAGGAAGACGATGATGAGACTCAAATACCTGATTGGAGCGACAACTTTAGTTTTTTGTCAGGGCAGGAACTGGTTGGCTCTGAGGACGACGGGTGTGATAACGCACAGGGTGATTATGATGAGGTTGGAGATCCCACTTACTGTCAACCCACAGTCAGCCAAGAGATGAGGTCAGCAGAGGAGGTGGAGGAAGATGCTAGTGACGGCGAGGTCAGGTTGCGCCTTCCTGGACAGAGACGTAGTACTGGAAGCACGTCAACAACTGCATCCTCAAACACAACTCTGCCTCTCACCACAAGTTGTGGTGGCTCTTCAGGTCGCATGAGTGCTAAGCCTTGCATAGCCTGGGCATTTTTTCAGATCGATAAAGATGACCCAACTCGTGTTATCTGTAACATTTGTCAGCAAAAGCTAAGTAGAGGCCAAAAAATACATAGTTTGAGTACTTCATGCATGAACCGGCACATGGACATGAAGCATAAGTTGCAGTGGGAAGCTCAGTGTGCTACAATGCGGCCTAGCCGGCCAGGGCCAACCACCGTCTGCCACATCTTGTGCATCCGCGGCCTTTTCATCCTCTGTGACTGGGGGGATAGCAGTCACACCTGTTTTGGGGCGCAGACCTGCCACCTCTTTACCCGCAACAGCCAGCGTGATTGGCAGGTCATCATTTTCTTTGGAGGTGGTAACACCAGCTGGTGTTGAGCGCTGTCCGACATCGATAGCACCACCTTTGGATCAAGGCAACATAACATGTCCGCCTGCATCTTCCTCACAGACCGGCAGTTTGCCGGGGACACCCTTATCAACCCAGTCTAAGCACAATAGCCAGCCCTCGGTCCCTCGGATGTGGACAAGTAAAAGACCATTTCCTCCTAGCCATGAGAAAGCTAAGAGGTTGAATTTCACCATCTGCAAGCTCTTGGCTACAGAAATGCTGCCTTTCCGCCTGGTGGACACAGAGGATTTTCGAGACCTTATGTCCGTCGCAGTGCCCCAGTACCAGATGCCCAGTCGGCACTACTTCTCAAAGAAAGGTGTGCCTGCGCTCCACCAGCATGTCGCACACAACATCACCGCTTCTTTGAGAAACTCTGTGTGTGACAGGGTGCATTTCACCACAGACATTTGGACGAGTAGGCATGGACAGGGGCGTTACATGTCGCTGACTGGGCACTGGGTAACTATGGTGACAGCAGGACAAGGGGCTGCTGTCCAAGTCTTGCCGTCCCGACGAGTTGTGCGTCAATCCTCTTTTTGTCAAAGTTCCTCCACTGCTTCTGCCTCCTCAACCTCCTCTCGATCTTCCACCTGCACCCAAAGTCTGTCTGGTCATGCCACAAGCTTTCTAACTGCGCAGAAGGGATCCTGCACACCTCCTTACTATGCTGGCAGTAGGGCTCAACGTCATCAGGCGGTTTTTACTTTGAAATGTCTGGGAAATGTGAGTCACTCTGGAGAACCAATTTCATGAATGGTTGTCTCCACTGGACCTGAAACCAGGGAAGGCCGTGTGCGACAATGCTGCAAACCTGGGTACGGCCCTTCGCCGGGGCAATGTCATACACGTGCCTTGTATGGCTCACGTGTTGAACCTGGTTGTCCAGCAATTTTTAGCCCACTATCCCAGACTAGATGGCCTTCTGCAGAGTGCACGGTCGCTGTGTGCTCACTTCCGCCGTTCGCATCCCGCAGCTCAGCGACTTACATCTCTACAGAAGTCGTTGGGCCTGCCACTTCACCGGCTAATATGCGATGTGCCTACCCGGTGGAATTCAACTCTGCACATGTTGCAGCGACTGTGGCAGCACCGACAAGCCCTGGTGCAATACGTTCTGACGTATAGCCTTGGCCAACAAGATCCAGAGGTGGTGCAAATCACGCTGGAGGAGTGGTCTCAGATCAGGGACCTATGCACCCTTCTGCACAGATTTGAAATGGCGACGAGGATGTTTAGTGCTGACGATGCCATTATCAGCATGACTATTCCGGTGATTTACATGCTGGAGCACATGTGAAACAGAATTTGGAGTCAGTTGATGGCACAAGAGGAGGTGGAGGAAGTAGAGGAGGAGGAGTTGTATGCGGAAGGGCTAACATCTGCAAGGTCCAGACGGTCGGCAGCACCAAGGCGGCAGGCATGTGAGGGTGGGGGAGATGGTTTTACCAGGGCGCATGGTAGCAGCCAAACTAGTGAGGAAGGTGCAGGAGCCCAGGAAGAAGTGGAGGACGAACTGATGGAAGACTCATCAGATGAGGGAGACCTTGATCACATTTCTGTTGTGCGAGGTTGGGGGGAGAGGACAGAGGAAGGAAGCATGATTGTTACCTCGCCACCAACACAACAGGGACTTGGTGCTCCTGGATGCGCAACACACATGAGTGACTTCTTGCTGCACTACCTGCAACATGACCCTCGAATTGTGAGAATTAGAAATAATCCTGACTACTGGGTTGCCACACTGTTAGATCCCCGGTACAAAAGTAAATTTGCAGAAATTATTCCTGCCATAGAAAGGGATGCACGCATGCAGGAGTATCAGCAGAGACTGTTGCAGAATCTTACATGTGCTTTTCCACAAAACACCAGTGGTGCACGTAGTAAATCTCACAGTTCCAACTTGACAACCGTGGGACCGTCAAGTGTTCAGCACTCAAACCGTAACAGAACCACAGTATCTGCTGGTAACATCAATTTTGCGGAATCATTTCACCACTTTTTTAGCCCATCCTTTGCAAGGCCACAGGAGACAAGAAGTCTGACACATAGTCAACGCCTAGAGACGATGGTACAGGAGTATCTCCAAGTAAACATTGAAGCCATGACTGTGTCACTGGACCCTTGCTCTTTCTGGGCTTCCAATCTGGATAAATGGCCGGAGCTAGCCACTTACGCCTTGGAGATCTTGTCATGCCCCGCAGCCAGTGTTCTGTCTGAACGTGTCTTCAGCGCTGCTGGTGGTGTGCTGACAGATAAGCGCAGGCGGCTCTCCAATGATAATGTAGACAGACTCACGTTCATAAAGATGAACAAATCATGGATCCGAAACGACTTTTCTACCCCTGTGTCATCCTGGGGAGAGTAAAAGCTTGATGATTGGTTAAAATCACCCTACCAACCGTTTTAAGCTTTCAAATTACTAATCATGTTTATCTGTATCTTGGCTGGAAAATAATTTGGGCTTTGTAGCAGTGTGCAGCACTGATTCTATTAGGCCATCTATAATAAGCTCCACCAGATTTAAAATGACTAATCATGTTTATCTGTATCTTGACTGGAAAATAATTTGGGCTTTGTAGCAGTGTGCAGCACTGATCCTATTAGGCCATCTATACTAAGCTCCACCAGATTTAAAATTAATAATAATTTTTAGCTGCATCTAGCCCGGAAAATAATTTTGGGGCTCCGAGATGCGCAAGACACATAAGTGCCTTCTTGCTGCACTACCTGCAACATGACCCTCATATTGTCAGAATTCGAAGTAATCATGACTACTGGGTTGCCACACTCTTAGATCCCCCAAACTTTTCGATCAACCTTTTCATTTTAATAAAGACCAAAAAAATGGTCATTTTTGAAATTATAAGCATTAGCAGGTTATTAGAAACTGAAATCAAACAGTTTTCAACTCAAAACTTTATTCTAGGTGATGTTACATTTTCACATAGGACCCCTTGTTCGAAAGGAGCTTCTGAACTCTCTCGTCCATTGAATTTGTCAGGTTTTGGATGGTTTCTGCTTCAATTGTTTTGCATGAGGACAGAATACCCTCCCAGAGCTGTTGTTTAGATGTGAACTGCCTCCCGCCATCATAGACACTCCTTTTGATGATGCTCCAGAGGTTCTGAATGGGGTAGAGGTCAGGGGAGCATGGGGGTCACACCATAAGTTTGTCCCCTTTTATGCCCATATCAGCCAGAGATGCAGATGTTTTATGTGCAGCATGAGATGGTGCATTATCATGCAAAAAAATGATCTTGCTGTGAAATACACGGTTCTTCTTCTTGAACCATGGCAGGAAGAGCTGTTTGAGAAAACCCACATACATTATGGAGTTCATCTTTAGCGCCATCAGGGATCCTAAAGGGGCCGACAATCTCTCTCCCCATGATTCCAGCCCAAAACATTACTCCACCTCCTCCTTGTTGGCGCTGTAGCCGTGTTTGCATGGGGTGTCCATCAACCAGCCATCCTCCACTCCATCCATCTGGACCATCGAGCGCTGCACGGCACTCATCCGTGAACAAAACAGTTTTGAAATCAGTCTTCATGTAATGTTTGGCCCACTGGAGCCGTTTCTGCTTGTGTGAAGTGGATAGAGGAGGTCGACAGGATGGTGTATGCACAGCTGCAAACCTCTGAAGGACCCTGCATCTTGTTGTTCGGGGGACGTTGGAGGCACCAGCAGCTTCAAAAACTTGTCTGCTGCTATGACAAGGCTTTTTTGCCGCTGCTCTTTTAACCTGACGTAATTGCCTGTAGGAAAGAGTCCTCAATTTGCCCTTATCAGCATGCACACGCGTGTACTGTGAATCAGCTACATACTTCTTGATTGCCAAGACACTTCATCCTGATCATCGCACAATGTTGATTGTAGTCATGCCTTGACCTAAACACTCCACAATTTGTTGCTTCTCAGCAGCCGACACATCCTTTTTCTCTCCCATTTTGGCAGAAAATGTAGGCTGCTTAATAATGTGAGACAGCCTTCTTAAGTAGTCTTGCCTTTCATTGGACACACCTGCCAAACTAATTAGCACAGGTGTCTGTAATTGCTTACAGTGATATAAAGAGCCCTGACACACATCACCATCAATGAGTTTAACTGACAAACAAACAAATTCTTCCCTTATCACTCCTAAACACTTTTTGCATAATAATTTGGAACACAGTGTACATGTGCTTTTCCAAAAAACACCAGTGGTTCACGTAGTGAATCTTACAGTTCTAACTTGCCAACCGTGGTCTGTATGGAGTTGTTCAATAAAGGGCCCAAAATTAAGATAACATAGATGGGAGAGGTCTCTATGAATAGGAATTCCTAAGTATTTGATACCCTGTGAGGGCCAGGCAAAGGGAAAGTTGGACTGGATGGAATCCTATATGGATTTGGGGAGGGAGACATCGAGGGCCTCAGACTTCGCTGCATTGATTTTAAAATTTGACCATGTAACAAAGTGATCTATTTCAGCCATAACAGCATGGATGGATATATGTGATTGAGTGATATATACTAGGACATCATCAGCAAATAGAGAGCACTTGTACTCGGTGCCTCCCACCTCAATCCACCTAATATGGGGGTTATGGCGAATTGATGAGAGCAGGTGCTATGTCACTAGGATGTATAAGAGAGGGGACAGAGGACATCCCTGCCTTGTCCCATTGGTGATTGCGAAAGGTGATGAAAATGTTCTGATGCACCCCCTGGGCCTTGGGACACCCGGAGCCGGACCCTTTTTGGTGGATGCTGGTGGTTGTAGTCTTCGTGGCGGCGACCCGGTTCCGTGGCTCAGGGTGGTCAAACCAGTGGCGGAACTATTTATGTGGTTTTGATGTTTAAATGTCCGACTACGCCACCCGTGGATTGCGGTCAGAGTGAACCGCCGCTGCAGGGCAGACCGCTGAGGCTGGTGTTGTGGGTGCAGCAGAGCGTAGCATAACTCCCCACGGGAGGAGTATAGCCTCAGGGCAGTGTATGCGGAGGATGGGGGTGATGGTGCAGGGCAGCAGCAGTAACGACACGGAGTCAGTGATGCAGTCCAGGGCCTTTACTCACAGTTCTTATTATCCAGACCACGTCTGCAGGTAACGGCTGCCCACGTCGTACTGTGCTCACCAAAGTGAGGGGCTCAGACAACTCCCAGATAACTTTGGAGCGCTTCACAGGACCCCCTTTGTGTGTCCTTTGTCTGGCCTTTGTTACCAACCCTTCTGTCCGGCTGCCTCGGGCCTCCTCTTGGTAAACTTGGCGCCAGTTTCCCTGACCCTATGTGGGGCTTTCCTAGCGGGTGTAGCGAGGGGCTGCGCCACATAAAATGTCACAGCCTCCGGTTTCTAGCTGAGGGTCGTTTCCTGCCTCCACTAGTTTCGGGGACCGGTCTCCCCCTTTGGCCTGACCCTTCCACGCAGGTGGATTCGGGCGTGCGGTGGCGACTCGCCCGTCCGCACCCCTGGGATCCCTTCATTCCTCGTTCCTGGAGCCTTCTCCGCTCCTCTTCCTTCCTTCTCCCTCTTCCCGGCCTGGGCCTCTGTTACTAGGCCCGCCTCCGGAGCAGAGCTCATGCAGAGCCCCTGCTCCCTGCCACTTCTGCTCAGACTTCTCTGCACTGAACTAAGATGGTGCCCACCTTTTATACTCCCTTCTCAATGCACCCAGGAACTGCTTCCTCCCTGCTCCTGCACTACAGGGTTCCCCTTCCTCAGTGTTCCCTCCCCCCACTCCAGCCAGGGACAGGGACTGTCGTGCCCATCTCAGAGGCATATTGGTCGCCCTGCCCCACGGCAATGTGGTGTAATGCATGCAGGTGTCGGGTCCTGATCCACACTCTATCCTTACCTGAGAGTGAGATATCACACCTTTGGGTGAGGTGCAATACCTCTGTAGCAACCGAGCCCTCAGGGTGCTACAGTTCCATTTATCTTCAGCCTAGGTGACGTATTGTGATACAGGGCCGTGATTTTGGCTATAAAAGGGTCCCCTAGACCCCTACCCCAAGCTTTTTAAGAGAATCATATATGGTGTGCCAGTAGACTCCATGGAATGCTTTCTCAGCATCCAACGAGAGTATCTAATTACAAATTTTTAACTGCATCTAGCCCAGGAAATACTTTGTGCCTAGTAGCAGTGTCTGCTAGTCAGCGGATTATCCCGGCTGTTAAGCAAGCTACACCACCTGTAGTTTGGACACTTAATTTTTTCAAAGGAAATGCTTCGGGACCACTGGATACTCAGTGAAGAGCATCAGGAGGCACCCCAAGGCATAGGGGCTGGGACTGGCAGTAGGATGCCTTGCGGTGGACAGCCGAGCTCGATCCTTATAAAAGCTTTTTAACTGCAGCAGCTTTAGTGGATGCTACTGGAGCTGGAATTACGCGGCTGCTGGCATGAGACTTGCCCTCCAATAGATCCTTGTAAATGGATTTAAAGTGTATTCATTCAAATTAGAGAGACAATTTAAATTAAAAAGCTTAGAGCTGCCTCCACCACAGGGGGGCTCGTTCGACCCACCAGCGGACAGGCACCAGTATTGGGAGAGGGGGGCTGGCCGTCAGGGTTCACCGCGGCTCTGGCACAAACCCGGCGACACGGAGGTGGCACGGGCAGGAGCGGACTGAACGTGTCGGCTTCTCACTTTTTGGATTTTAGAAGGGCATGACATGCCTATATCTGTGTCTCCCCCTCCTTTTACTCCTCCACCTCTTTTCTTTTCGCATGATTATATGTACTTGTCACTTTTCCATGTGTTAGTTGTGTCTTCTAAGCAGTTTGTCAGCTTTTGGACACCTTTGAAGGTGTTTTCTATGTGTTTCTATGTGTTTTTGTTTGCCTGCCATTGGTTTTAACGGTGTTCGAAGGTGTTCGATGAACAGTTCGACGAACAGTTCGGCGAACACATGGGTGTTCGACGAACCGAACCGAACTCGAACACTACGGGGGTGACTCAACACTAATCAAGAGTATCCCAACCGGACAATTCTTATGGATGCAATGCATTTGCTCCAAATCTTTTTAGAGACAAAGTATTGATCTGACTAGAAGATTCAAAGAAAGAGATTAACCATATTCTTCCATTTAGCTTGACTACTTATGAGCAATGACTTTAAATAGACATCAGGCATTTACTACTAAGCATCAATTTAAATCTATTGATAAGGTACGTTTTATATATTCGTACCTTATCCAGATAGCGTGAAGTCTATGATATTCTTTTCCAACTTTGGCAATTGTCACAACTGGACCCAAGATTGACAAAATACTTAACATCTAAACCAGCAATTACCTTTAGACGTTCTCCTTGCACACAGCCATTATAAAAAAAAATTCTACCAATTCTTTCACGAGGTCCTGCTTGGGGCTGCCGCCCATGCGGTTCAGGTTTCACTTCCCTTAATATAAAAAGAAGTACTTTTTTATTTGATGCACATAGCAAAAAAACATAAAATATTTTACATACTATAACTTTTCCCCCCACAGCAGTGACCTGTAATATTAAATACACTGGTCTCACTGTTAGAACCTTGCTCTTAGGTTTTTTCCTTTGCTGGTCACATGACCTTGTTGGCCTATTTAATCCTGCTCCGCCCTTCTGGCTTTGCTGGACTCCATTGTATAACTACTTTCTAGCTAGCCTGTGCTCTGTATCTAACTCTGTTAGTTTGCTTGGTCTACGGACCTCTATGTTCTATATATTTTGTTTGTTCGTCTGTCTGTTACTATTTCTGTTAGGAGGTGTCCCATTTTCCTCCCAGTCCTTAGTACTTGTAGGGATTCCTTCCCCACATCTATAGGTCTCCGTACAGACTAGCTTAGGACTTTAGCAGGTCTGATCGCAGGATCAGGTTCCCTGTTACATCGTAGGGATTCAGCTGAGTTCTATCGTAGGGACAGATCTCCTCTCTTTCCTTAGCTCTGGTAGCAGAACATAACAGTAAGTCCAGCCTGCAAATTCTCTAAGGAAAGATTTTTCTGTTCCATCATGGTGTCGGTTCAGGATTTGGCTCATCGCCTGCAGGGACTCTCTCTGGAGGTGGCCGAGCTCCGTCAGCACGTGAGTAACTGTCCTGGAGCACATTTCTTGGAGTCTAAGGTATGTTTGCCGGATTTATTTTTTTGTGAACACCGAGAATTTTTTTCATTTAAAAATGCTTGCTTATTGTATTTTCGTTTGAGACCCAAGTCCTCTGGGGATGAATCCCAGCGCATAGGGTTCATAATGTCACTTTTGCGCAAAGAGCCTCAGGAGTGGGCCTTTTCTTTGCAACCTAGTGATACATGCTTCAGATCAGTGGATAGTTTTTTTTCTGCTTTGGGACTATTATATGATGATCCTGACCGTGTCGCATCAGCTGAGACTGAGTTGAGACGTTTGAAACAGGGATCAGGTAATGTGGAAAAATATTGTACTCATTTCCGTCGTTGGTCTACTCAAACAGGGTGGAACGATTCTGCTCTGAAAAGTCTATTTCTTGCTGGGCTCAATGAAAGGGTCAAAGACCTGCTAATTGCTTATCCTACACCTGAAGATTTGCAACAGGCTATGCAATTAGCTATACGGGTGGATAGGAGACTGCGTGCAAGGGTTAATGAGAGCAAATCCTCTGCTATGTCAGTTTCTGGTTATGAGAATGTGTGTACTAACAGTGGTGAACCGATGGAGATTGGATCGGTGGCACCTCGCTCTCAAGAAAAAGACCGTAGATTTTCTGAAGGCTTGTGTTTCTATTGCGGAAAATCTGGTCATTTGATTAAAGGCTGTGAGCTTCGTATGAAGAAAGAAAAAAAAATGGTCAGTCATGCCCGTATTGCCTGTTTAAATTCCAAGGGTGTATTTTTAGCTGTTTCCACGATGGCTCAGGAAAAATTAATGGAATTTCGGGTGTTTGTTGATTGTGGGTCTACTCTGAATGTAATTGATGGGGAATTCTTGGAAAGACTCAATTTAAAACCCGAACCTTTATCATCCCCCATTGCTGTGGTTTCTGTGGATGGTTCCCCTTTGAAGAATATTACTCTCAAGGTCTGTGAATTTCCTCTCACTATTAATGGTGTTCACCATGAGAAATTGGATTTGGTAGTTTTGAATAACTTGCCTTCTACAGGAATATTGGGATTGCCCTGGTTAAAATTTCACAATCCTGTACTGGATTGGTCTACCAGTGAAATTAAATCCTGGAGCCATAAATGTTATGACAAGTGTTGTAACGGGCGCATTGCAGCTTTGGATAGGGGAGAATTGCCTGTTCCTATTCAGGATTTTTGGAGAGTTTTTTCTGAGAAGGAATCGCAGGTTTTGCCTCCCCATAGAGACTATGATTGTTCTATTGAATTTGTCCCTGGAGCGACTCTTCCTAAAAGTCGTTTATTTAACCTTACTATTCCTGAGAGGAAGGCTTTGGAGGAATACATACAGACAAGTTTGGCTGCAGGTCACATTAGGCACTCTAAGTCTCCTGTGGCGGTTGGATTTTTTTTTGTAAAAAAAAAGGACAACTGTTTACGTCCTTGTCTGGATTTTCGTGAGATTAACAAAATTACTGTATGCAATCCTTACCCACTGCCATTGATTCCTGATCTGTTTAACCAGTTAATGGGGGCCAAGTGGTTCTCTAAAATTGACCTCAAGGGGACATACAATCTGTTGCGCATGAAGGAGGGTGACGAATGGAAGACTGCTTTTAACACTCCTGTGGGTCATTTTGAGATTCTGGTTATGCCTTTTGGTCTTACTAATGCTCCTGCATTTTTTCAGAATCTTATTAATGACATCCTTAGACCTTTGATCGGCAAAAATGTGGTTGTGTATTTGGATGACATTTTGATTTAGTCGCCGGATCTGGAGTCTCATTGGCGGAGAGTACGTGAGGTATTACAGTTATTAATGGACAATTCGCTTTTTGCTAAGCTGGAGAAATGTGAGTTCGCTGTACAGAGAATTAGTTTTTTGGGTTACATTATCGCCAGCGAAGGTTTTGAGATGGACCCGGTTAAAGTTCAAGCTGTACAGGAATGGCCTAGGCCTATTGGTTTGAAATCGATACAGAGGTTTTTAGGTTTCGCCAATTATTACAGAAAATTCATAAAAAACTTTTCTAGTATTGTCAAACCTCTGACCGATCTCACCAGGAAAGGTGCTGATGCGGTTCAGTGGTCTTCTGAGGCCATTGAAGCTTTTGTGTATCTCAAGGAGAGGTTCACCTCTGCTCCCATCCTTATGCAGCCTGATGTGACTAAGCCGTTTTTGGTTGAGGTTGATGCTTCCTCTGTGGGGGTTGGCGCAGTATTGTCTCAGGATAACGGGGATGGATTACATCCCTGTGCCTTTTTTTCAAAAAAATTTTCGGAGACTGAACTGAATTACGATATTGGTAATCGGGAATTATTGGCTATTAAACTCGCATTTGAACACTGGCGCCACTTTTTGGAAGGTGCGGAATTTCCCGTTCAGGTTCTTACGGATCATAAAAATCTGATATATCTTGATGCTGCCAAGCGCCTGAATGCCCGTCAGGCTAGGTGGGTACTGTTTTTCTCGCGGTTTAATTTCTCCGTTACTTACATCTCTGGTACTAAGAATGTTAAGGCGGATGCCTTGTCTCGCAGTTTTTCTCCCATAGTCGGTGCTGAGAAAGAGGAGAACATTTTACAAGAAGGTGTTGTGATAGCTGCTTTGGACTCCGTTTTGGAAGATGAGATTCTTAAAGCACAGGAGAATGCCCCATCTAACACTCCTCATGGGAGGTTGTTTGTGCCTGGGACCTTTAGGAGAGATTTGTTTGTTGAGTGTCACGAATCTCGGTTGGCAGGTCATCCCGGAATCTCTGAGACCAAGAGACTGGTGGGTCGCAGTTTTTGGTGGTCTGGATGGCAGAAGGAAGTCATTAAGTGGGTGCGTCAATGTACTAAATGTGCTAGATCTAAGTCCTCACATACTCCTGCTGCGGGGTTGCTTTGTCCTTTGGAGGTTCCCAGTGCTCCTTGGACACATTTGGCTATGGACTTTATAACTGACCTTCCCCCCTCTGAGGGTTTTACTGTCATCTGGGTGGTCGTGGACCGTTTTAGCAAGATGTGTCACTTGGTTCCCTTCGTCAAACTGCCCTGCGCTAAAACTCTCGCTAAGGCCTTTGTCAAGGAAATTGTCAGATTTCATGGCGTTCCTACTGACATTGTTTCTGATAGGGGTCCTCAGTTCGTGGCTCGTTTTTGGCGTGCCTTTTGTGACAGGTTGGGAGTTCATTTGTCGTTCTCGTCCGGATATCATCCTGAATCTAATGGCCAGACAGAAAGGAAAAACCAGGATGTTGAGCAGTTCTTGGTTGTTTTGTGGCAGACAATCAAGAGGGGTGGTCTGAGTTTCTGCCACTTGCTGAATTTGCTCTGAACAATCATACATCTTTTTCTGCTGGTTGTTCGCCTTTTTTTTGTTGTTCTGGGAGACATCCGTCGTTTGGGTCGTTCTCCAAGTTGGGATCTGCCATGCCTGAGGAGGATAATTTTTCCGGTGATTTGGAGAGAGTTTGGACGGATGTGCGTGGTAATCTTCAGGAGGCCAACAGAAAATCTAAAGACTACTTTGATAGGAAACGACAGGAGGTTTTGTTCGCTGTTGGTGACATGGTTTGGTTGTCCTCTAGGAATCTGCGGTTGAGGATTCCTTCTAAGAAATTGGGTCCCAAGTTTGTAGGGCCCTTTAAGGTGCTTCAGGTTGTCAACCAATCTGCTGTTAGGTTGGAGGTTCCTACCTCCTGGAGAATTAATCCGGTATTTCATGTCTCTCTGTTAAAAAAAGCTGTTGTGGCGGATGGTGACGCCTCTGCCTCTGTTCCTCCGGTGGTGGAGGACGGGGAATATGAAATTTCTCGCATCCTTAACTCTAGACGGTATAGAGGGAGTTTGCAGTATCTTGTGGCCTGGAAAGGTTTCGGACCCGAGGATAACTCTTGGGTGAGGTCAGATGATGTTTCCGCGTCCAGACTTATCATAGCGTTTCACAGGAGATTTCCTGATAAGCCTGGTCCTAGGGGATCCGGAGGATCCTCTTAGAAGGGGGGGTACTGTTAGAACCTTGCTCTTAGGTTTTTTCCTTTGCTGGTCACATGACCTTGTTGGCCTATTTAATCCTGCTCCGCCCTTCTGGCTTTGCTGGACTCCATTGTATAACTACTTTCTAGCTAGCCTGTGCTCTGTATCTAACTCTGTTAGTTTGCTTGGTCTACGGACCTCTATGTTCTATATATTTTGTTTGTTCGTCTGTCTGCTACTATTTCTGTTAGGAGGTGTCCCATTTTCCTCCCAGTCCTTAGTACTTGTAGGGATTCCTTCCCCACATCTATAGGTCTCCGTACAGACTAGCTTAGGACTTTAGCAGGTCTGATCGCAGGATCAGGTTCCCTGTTACATCGTAGGGATTCAGCTGAGTTCTATCGTAGGGACAGATCTCCTCTCTTTCCTTAGCTCTGGTAGCAGAACATAACACTCACAACCAGAGAGCTCAAACAAAGAGCTAAGGAATATGTACTTGACATTAGAGTGGCACACTCCTCCATAGATCTTGAATCACTGAAAACTTTACCTAAACTTTTCAAATTGGTCCATGACTGCAATGAATCATTATTGAAGATAAAAGATATTGATCAAGTTATTTTTGAACTTTAGAGGGGGCAATATCAAAAAATGTCTCTCACAGATCGAGGCCAAATGGATTTTAGGTTTAATCTGTCACCCCCTGGGAGATATCAGACCTCTACTATGGGCATACAGGTTATAGAAAAGTAAATCTATACATATCTGTATGGCCCATAGTAGAGGTTTGAAAGTATTTTCCCAGGCATGCGTAAAGCGCCGCTCACATGCAGAGTGCTTTGTTTCATCACGGCCCCGTCTCCCCATGCACTACACCACAGGGTTCTATTGAACAGGTGCTGGGGAGTCACTGTCACTTCCCGGCGCCTGCGCAATAAAACCCTGCGGCGCAGTGTACGGAGAGACAGGGCGGGGATGAAGCAAAATGCGCTCTATGTGAGTGGCGCTTTGCGCATGCCCGGGAAGTCAGGGAGTGCAGTGCACGTCACTGGGCCCTGTGACATGCAGAGGAGGGGGGAATATGGTAAATAAGCATATAGGCAGGGATTTCGGTAATAATGAACAGTTAGGTGGGAATTTCTTGGCATCCGGGGGATGCCAAGCCTGTGTAAAACAGAATGGATAAAAGCACTTTTCTCTACAATCAGACCTCTACTATGGGCCATAGAGGTATGTATAGATTTACTTTTCTATAACCTGTATGCCTATATTATAGGTCTGATATCTCACAGGGGGTAACATATTCCCTTTAATACTTTCGCCCCGAATGGCTTCAATGAATAGATTTGCTTTAACTCTCTTTTTTTCTAAATAAATAATCACCATATTTATTCTAATGTATTACCATCGTTTTTTGTTCCAACTGTTTTTCAACATGATTTTAAACTTACCTTTTTTCTATCTCCATTTTAGTTTACTGCACCTTCCCTCTCATCTATTTTCCAAAGAATGCACATACCATCATACACTATTGGTAGCATGCCATTTCCATAAAGAATGTTTATATCATGAGTTTATATTGCTGCATATTATTTGTTCCTTTTGTATAAAGTATAAAATATTATATTTACCACATTCTGCTTTCACTTTTTTTGCACTATCACTCTCACGCACAAGTGTTCTGCACTCCCTTTCCTCGTTTTCACATATAATACTTATCTATTGAGTATTTTATTTATATTCATATAAATGCCTTGCAATTTATGCATATCATGCCTTATTATGTGTCATTTATTGAATATTTATCACATTGGGTTTTGTATATATGTCTTCTCACATTGCTGCTTATATTGTCATCTTTGTTATTTAGTAATTATACCCATTTTGTAATTATAAAACCTTGTTCTCTCTATTGTTCACAATGGTAATGAGATCAGTGGGGAAGCACATCCCTCGTCACTCAATCCCCTTGGACTGATATAACATCCCCTTGCGATGAGCATTCCTATTGGATTGCTTGATTACTTCCGGGTGGCGTGCATTCCATTGTTTTCATGTACACATTTCGCACATGTAATTACGTCACTCCCATTGAGTGGAAATCTCATGCGCCCTTGTTTGCCATCCGGATCTATTGTATATTGTCTGATATGTGTGCTCTGCTGTGGAGCGCCTGGTCACTTCCTGTTCCATCATGGAGCACACGCATGACGCATGCACTGACATGACTTCCTGATACACATTCGCCTTCTCCCTGTTTCCACTGTCACCAATAATTTGGTTATATTCAGATCCCCCGGTTGCGTTCCACTCGGAAGACACATACTACTTACTATATCCTAACCAATGGTAACTGATTTTTATGTGCACTCCTCCCTTTCTTAACATCTGTTTCCATTAAATTTATTGGATATTTGCTACTATTGTGTGAGATGGCATATATCAGATTCACATATTCCTATCCTACATTACTCCTTGAGAAAGCTACTGAGCAAAATGTATGTCGGAGTCCTGGGGT
Organism: Phyllobates terribilis; assembly: GCF_046119375.1. Classification (NCBI taxonomy): domain Eukaryota; kingdom Metazoa; phylum Chordata; class Amphibia; order Anura; family Dendrobatidae; genus Phyllobates; species Phyllobates terribilis. Next base: position 769,717,800 of record NW_027362762.1, on the reverse strand, counting down.
TTCTTTATGACTATGTTGGTCTCTTCATAGTATGTTTATTACTGGATAGTAATCTAGATTTGTTTCACTTTGATTAGTTGCTCATTATTTGTTTACCATTTATATGCTGAAAATGTTCATTTTTGCTATCTATGTTATACAGTGTTACGGATCCGGGTGGTGGAACCTCTGTGCTGCGGTGCAAGGAGGGACCAGAGGGGCTTAGCTAGGTATAAACTCGGACCGACCAATGTCGTAAGGCGGCTCAATCGACTCCTTGACCTGGGAAGGACCGAGCAGAGGAACCAGGTGCTACTCTGGGACCGATCTTGTATGAGAGCAGGTGACTCCCACGGGTCAGAAGGCAGGGACTGACCAATACAGCAAATGGGCATGGCAGGCAGGCTAACGGGTGATCCAGGCAGATGGACTGGCAAACACAGCAGGTAACAAGCAGGAGCCTCCAGGTAGGCTGGCTGGTAGGCACAGCAGGTAACAGGCAGGTGCTTCTAGGTAAGCGAGCTGGCAGGCATGGCAGGTAACAGGCAGGTGCTTTCAGGTAAGCGGGCTGGCAGTCACGGCAGGTAACGGGCAGGTGCTTCCGGGCAAGCAGGCGGGCAGAGCCCATAGACAGACTGGCGGACTGGACTGTAGACAGACTGTCGATCTGGAGAGTAGACAAACTGGCAGACTGGACTTGTAGTCAGGCTGGCGGACTGGACTTGTAGCCAGGCCGGCGGACTGGACTTGAAGTCAGGCCGGCGGGCTGGACTTGTAGTCAGGCTGGCGGGCTTGACTTGTAGTCAGGCTGGCGGGCTAAACTTGTAGTCAGGCTGGCGGGCTGGACTTGTAGTCAGGCTGGTGGGCTGGACTGGTAAACAGGCTAGCAGCGGGACCTGAGGGCTGAAGCAGAGTATAACACAAAAAGCTACAACCTTGCATGGGCACCTCCATTTTGGAGGAGGTGCCTTTTATATGAGAGGTCCTCTGGCCATTGGCCGGGGACTCCTTAGGACGGCACGCATGGCCTCTTAAGAGGGAGGGAGCGCGCGTGCGCACTAAGCACAGTGCCCGGGAAGCTGCGCGTGCCGGCAGCAACAGTGGCAGGAGCACCGAAGGATGCCGGGCAGGGAGTGCGGCGGTAAGTGGGACGGCGTCTCTGCCTGTCAGGGGGCAGAGACGCCGATACTACAGTACCCCCCCTTTACCCCTCCTCCTTTTCAGGCCTGAAAAAAATTTTTTAAGGAGAAGCGGGGTTTGGATGTTCTTCCTGGGTTCCCAAGTTCTCTCCTCTGGGCCTAACCCCTTCCAATCCACCAGAAAAAAGGTTTTTCCTCTTACCCTCTTGGTGGCCAGAATGTTCTTTACCTCATAGACGTCCTCAGTGGAGACCGGAGCTGGGGAGGTACCTGTATTGTTGGAAAAAGAATTAAGCACAACTGGTTTGAGGAGAGATTCGTGGAAGGAGTTGGGAATCCATAAGGTGGCCGGGAGTTTTAACTTGTAAGCTACTGTGTTGATTCATCAGAGGACTTTAAATGGGCCGGTGAACGGTGGACCCAACTTATAGGAGGGTATTTTGAGACGAACATGTTTGGAGGAGAGCCAAACCTTGTCTCCCGGATGGAATTGAGGCGGATCCAGACGTCTCTTATCAGCATGTTTCTTCATCCACTCGGAGGATTGAAGAAGTGTGGACCTAGTGTCCTCCCAAATTGTAGAAAATTCGCTGACCAGACACTCCACGGCAGGGTTGTCCACAGCAGCGGAAAAGGGAAATGGAATCCAGGGATGTTGACCGTAGACCACAAAAACGGGGACTTGGAAGAAGATTTGCTCTCATGGTTGTTGTAGGAGAACTCTGCCCAAGGTAGGAGCTCCACCCAATCGGTATGGTGAGCGTTGACGAAGTGTCAGAGGTAGCTGGTAAGGATCTGATTGATACGTTCCACTTGGCCATTGGACTGCAGATGGTAAGCAGAGGAGAAATCCAGGGTGACATCCAGCAGTTTACACGTAGCTCACCAGAAGCGCGAAGTGAATTGGACCCCTCGATCAGACACTATGTGGAGGGGTAGGCCATTGAGACGAAAGATGTGAGATGGGAGACCAGGCAGAGGGATGAAGTGGGCCATTTTAGAAAAGCGGTCAGAGGCCACCCAAATGACTGTACAACCGGCAGAAACAGGGAGATCAGTAATAAAGTCCAAAGCAATGTGTTGCCATGGGGCAGCGGGTACTTGAAGAGGCAGGAGATGGCCGGCTGGAAGATGTCTTGGAACTTTATTGCGAGCACAGGACGAACAGGCCGTGACGAAGTCTACCACATCCTGGTGCAGGGTAGGCCACCAGTAATGCCGGGTAATGAGCAGGAAGGTCTTCTTCTGGTCAGCATGGCTGGCTAGTTTGGATGAATGACCCCAGTGAAGAACCTTCTTACGATCCGGAACCGCTAAAAACGTCTTACCGGATGGGAGATGAGAAAGGTCCAAGGGGGCCACATTCATCACTTTGGAGGGATCGATGATATGCATAGGCTCCTCCTCTTGATTGGACGACAGGAAGGATCGGGACAAGGCATCGGCTTTAATGTTTTTGTCCGCCGGGCGGTAATGTTGGGTAAAGTTGAAGCGGGCGAAGAACAAAGACCACCGGGTTTGACGCGGATTGAGTCTTTGGACATTCTGTAGATAAGCTAGATTTTTGTGGTCAGTATAGATGACCACCGGGTGCAGAGTCCTCTCAAGCAGATAACGCCGCTCCTCCAGCGCCAATTTTATGGCTAGCAGTTCTTGGTCTCCTATGGAGTAGTTGCGCTCAGACGAGGAGAAGAGCTTGGAGAAGAAGCCGCAGGCTACCATTCTCCCGGAGGGAGATTTCTGGGAGAGCACCGCTTCGGCTCTGGAAGAGGAAGCATCAACCTCCAGAAAGAACTGTTTGCTGCTATCTGGATGGTGCAGCACAGGGGCGGAAGAGAAGGCTTGTTTTAAGGAAAGGAAGGCCTCCTCCACTTCGGACGGCCATTCCTTAGGATTTGCTCCCTATTGGGTGAGCGCAGAGATGGGAGCAGTCCGGGAAGAGAAATGTGGAATGAAGAGACGGTAATAGTTGGCGAAGCCCAGGAATCCCTGAATCGCCTTCAACCCCTCCGGACGGGGCCACTTTAAGATGGCAGAGACCTTCTTGGGGTCCATCCATAGACCAGTCTTAGAGATAATATAGCCCAGGAACGGAAGGGAGGTCTGCTCGAAGAGACACTTCTCAAATTTTGCATAAAGATGATTCTGCCTGAGCCTAAGCAGGACCTGACAAACATCCCTGCGGCGTATGGGAAGATCCAGAGAGAAGACCAAGATGTTGTCCAGGTACACCACCACGCAAGAATATAAGAGGTCACGGAAGATGTCATTAACTAATTCTTGGAAGACGGCATGAGCATTACAGAGGCCGAAGGGCAACACACGGTATTCATAGTGACCGTCCCGGGTATTGAATGCCGTCTTCCACTCGTCTCCTTGGCGGATCCGGACCAAGTTATACGCCCCACGAAGATCAAGCTTGGTGAAGATCTTTGCGCCTTTAAGGCAGTCGAACAGCTCAGAGATGAGCGGCAGGGGGTATTTGCTTTTGATAGTGATTTGGTTGAGACCTCTATAATCGATACATGGGTGTAGTGAACCGTCTTTCTTTTTTACGAAGAAAAATCCGGCTCCAGTCAGGGAGGAAAATTTCCGGATGAATCCCCTAGCCAGATTTTCTTCGATGTACTCCGACATGGCCCGGGTATTGGACAACAACAACGGGTAAATACGCCCTCGGGGTGGAGTGGCACCAGGGATCAGGTCGATAGGGCAATTGTATGGCCTATGAGGTGGCAGTGTCTCTGCCTCCTTCTTGTCGAAGACATCAGCATTGGCCAGTAAGGTGCCGGTAGACCGGGTAAATTAGTCGGAGTAGATGGAGGTCAAGCCTGGCGAACTGGAACCAGGCAGGTCTTATGGCAATCCTGCCCTCAACGGAACACCTCACCGGATTTCCAGTTCAGAATGGGTTCATGTTTCTGTAGCCAGGGTAGACTTAGCAAAAGAGGGTGAGAGAGTCCGGAAAGCACATGGAAGGAGATCCTCTCTGCGTGCAGCATTCCCACCTGCAGGGTTACGGGCTCTGTGACGAGCAAGATGGTCACCAGAAGGAGTCTTCCATCCACGGAAGTGAGTGTCAAAGGTTCAGCCAGAAATTTTGTAGGAATCTGATATTTCTGTACAAGGGACTGGGAAATGAGATTCACAGCGGCTCCGGAGTCCAGATGGGCGGTCTCAAAGAAGCGGTTCTCTCCACAGGAGATAGAGACGGACAAAGTCAAGACCAGAGAAGATTTACTGTTACCCAGGATGACCACTCCAAGCGGTCCTAGACACTGGAGTTTCCCAGCTTCACCGGACAGGAACGGATCAGGTGCTCCATACTACCACAGTAGAAGCAGCTCCCCTCATCTCGGTGTGTTTCTTGGCGAGACTTGATCATATTTGTCTGGTCGATCTGCATAGGTTCGGGCAAGCGTGCCCGGGGAGTTGCTGATTGGGAAGCCGGTTTCTGGAAAACAGGAGCAAGACGAGGAAATCTTCTCTCCCGGGTGGTCTCCTTAGCACGTTCTAGGAAACGGATGTCAATCCGGGTTGCTAGTGACACCAGATCATCCAGGTTGGTAGGAATGTCCCGGCCGGCTAACTCGTCCTTAATCCGACCGGAAAGGCCCTCCCAGAAGGTGGACACCAGGGCCTCGTTGTCCCAGGAAAGCTCAGAAGAGAGGGTACGGAACCGTATGGCATACTGGGCCATAGTGAAACTCCCTTGGCGGAGACAAAGCAATGAGGAGGCAGTAGAAATCCTTCGTCTGGGTTCATCGAAGACCTTCCGGAAGGCAGTGAGGAAAGCTGGAAGATCGGACACCAGGGAATCCCCTCTCTCCCATTGAGGGTTAAGCCATGCCAATGCTTCCCCGGTGAGGTGAGACATGACGAACGTCACCTTGGCCCGGTCGGAGGTAAACTGATGGGGCAGAAGTTCAAAGTGCAGTGTGTACTAGTTAAGAAAGCCCCGATATAGGATGGGGTCACCTCCAAAACGTGGAGGCGCAGAAAGCCGGGGTCCTAGGCTGAATGCCGCGGTATTGGTAGGCAGCAGCACTGCCGGAGCGGGTGTCGCTCGACTTGGGGCAGACACAGGCAGAACAGACAGCGTGTCCAGGCGAGAGTTGACAGACCGCAGGTAGGTCAGGATGGTTTCCTGTTGGGATGTCTGACGAGAAACCTCCTGGTACAGGTCAGCAAGCGAAGGAGCCTGGGGGCCACCAAGTTCCATGGCCTGTGCAAACTGTTACGGATCCGGGTGGTGGAAACTCTGTGCTGCGGTGCAAAGAGGGACCAGAGGGGCGTAACTAGATATCAACTCGGACCGACCAAGGTCGTACGGCGGCTCAATCGACTCCGTGACCAGAGAAGGACTGAGCAGAGGGACCAGGTGCTACTCTGGGACCGACCTTGTATGAGAGCAGGTGATTCCCACGGGTCAGAAGGCAGGGACTGACTGGTACAGCAGATGAGCACGGCAGGCAGGCTGACGGGTGATCCGGGCAGAAGGACTGGCAGAAACGGCAGGTGACAAGCAGGAGCCTCCAGGTAGGCTGGCTGGTAGGCACAGCAGGTAACAGGCAGGTGCTTCTAGGTAAGCGGGCTGGCAGGCACGGCAGGGAACAGGCAGGTGCTTCTAGGTAAGCGGGCTGGCAGGCACGGCAGGTGCTTCCAGGTAAGCGGGCTGGCAGGAACGGCAGGTAACGGGCAGGTGCTTCCAGGTAAGCAGGCGGGCAGAGCCCATAGACAGACTGGCGGACTGGACTGTAGAAAGACTGTCGGGCTGGAGAGTAGACAAGCTGGTGGACTGTACTTGTAGTCAGGCTGGCGGACTGGACTTGTAGTCAGGCCAGCGGACTGGACTTGTAGTCAGGCTGGCGGGCTGGACTTGTAGTCGGGCTGGCAGGCTTGACTTGTAGTCAGACTGGCAGGCTAAACTTGGAGTCAGGCTGGCGGGCTGGACTGGTAGTCAGGCTGGCGGGCTGGATTGGTAGACAGGCTAGCAGCGGGACCTGAGGGCAGAAGCAGAGTATAACACACAAAGTAACAACCTTGCACGGGCACCTCCATTTTGGAGGAGGTGACTTTTATATGAGAGGTCCTCCGGCCATTGGCCGGGGTCTCCTTAGGAAGGCGCGCATGGCCCTTTTAAGAGGGAGGGAGCACGCGCGCGCCCTAAGCACAGTGCCCTGGAAGCTGCGCATGCTGGCAGCAACAGAGGCAGGAGAGGCGGAGGACAATGGGCAGGGAGCGCGGCAGTAAGTGGGACCGAGTCTCTGCCTGTCAGAGGGCAGAGACGCTGATACTACATACAGTATGTAATCTTAGAGTATACAACACCATTATTATTATTACTATTATACCCATTCCCCATATGCTTTCTGTCATGAACTTTCCCCGTTGCACAGTTCCCCACTAATTTTAAGATATTTAATCTATATGTATTAATAAAACTATACCTTTTTATAAATAGTTTTATTGTCTCTGTGATTATTGAGTTCATTGTTAGGTCAACTCGTTGACTCACCATGAATATTCTCTAATATTGATGATATAAGATTAATGTTATGGTGCATTCCTTTAAAGAATTTGCCACGTCCTACCCTAGCATCCTCTAAAGTTGGTCATACATTTCTGCTGGATGTGGCAATACCCAATATTCGACTGTACAGTACTGCTTAGCCACACGGCGGGACTTGGAACGTAAAGAGTACTATATGACTCTTGAAGAACAAATTATCATAGAATAGTTTGCAGACTCAAAACCCAGAGCCCCTATGTGCCAGAAGAGCAGAATCATCCCTCTAGCGAACACATTTTGGAACTTACTCTCTTCAGAGAATTTATTAGCAGGTGTAGTGACAATTTTAACTCCATGGGTGTTTTCCAGAAGCAAGCAGCAGTGACTAATCATATTCCTTGCCAACCGCTACACCGGTGCCTCTACTCAGTGCCAGTCGTTGCACTGATTGCCCATATGATATAGAGTTCAATATAGAATTACTCTCACCCACAAAGCGCTCCGTGCTTCAGCACCACACTACATCTCCTACCTCGTCTCTGTCTCCAGTCTACCACCCTACCCGTCCCCTCTGTTCGGCTAATGACCTAAGATTAACATCTTCAATAATCCGAACCCCCAATTTCTTTCTCCAAGACTTTTTGCTAGCTGTGCAAATTCTTTGGAATGCATTATCCAAAACAAGTGTATGGCAGCGAGGCACCACCTATTGTCACGAGTATGTGTGACTCATACATACCCTCCGGTCCCAGGTCACAAACCGGTGAATCCCCGCAGCACACACTATGTGTGCTGGGGGATTCATAAGTGACTGCAGACTTATTGATTTGGACCGAACAACACTTAAAATTCACTAAAATGAGGTAGCAAAGTTACTCTAGATTTCATCTGGCCTTTGTTTAGAGGTGTCCTTTTTTTCATTCTTTTCAGAGGTGAACAAAGCTGTGGTCGACCAAGCTTTCATGCACATTTATAAGGACAGACACAGCCAGTTCATAAGCCAAACGGCAGCCTCAGTTTCTGTATTTGCCACATTATAGGGGATCTTCCACCAGAGGTTCTGCTTGAATCACGTATTTCAGAGATTTACATGGAAAACCCGGTGTAAGTGCTCCACACAGAGCATAGGATATATGGGGGCTGAGCCTTATGGCAATCTTTGTGAGGCAAAACGAACAAATCAACAGTAGGTGAAGAATTTATTTAATTTACTTTTTACGCCATTCCTCGTGCGGTATAAGTGATTTGTCTACTTTATTCTTCGAGTCCGTGCAATTACAGCAATACCAGACTTATATAGTTTTTTATGATTTGCTGCTATCACACACTAGGAAACCCTTTTTTTTTTACGAAACAAAGTTTTTGCATTACCATATTTTGAGAGCTACAAATTTTCTATATTGCTACTGATAGAGTCGTGTGAGGGCTTGATTTTTACAGGATGAGCTCATGTTTTTTTTGTACTATGTTCAGGTGCATAACATTTTTTGATCGCTTTCTATTTCGATTTTTGGGAGGCAGAATGCACAAAAAACAGCAATTCAGGATTTTTTTTAATATGAAGTTCACCATGTGGTAAAATTGATAAGGCAGCTTTATTATTCAGGTCAGTACGATTACAGCGATACCACATTTATATATATATATATATATGTATATATATATATATATATATATATATATATATATATATATATATATATATACAGTGCCTACAAGTAGTATTCAACCCCCTGCAGATTTAGCTGGTTTGATAAGATGCAAATAAATTAGAGCCTTCAAACTGCAAACGAGAGTAGGTTTTATGAACAGAAGCATAAATCTTACAAACCAAAAAGTTATGTTGCTCAGTTGAATTTTATTAAATTTTAAACATAAAAGTGTGGGTCAATTATTATACAACCCCTATGTTTAATATTTTGTGGAATAACCCTTGTTTGCAATTACAGCTAATAATCGTCTTTTATAAGACCTGATCAGGCCGGCACAGGTCTGTGGAGTTATCTTGGCCCACTCCTCCATGCAGATCTTCTCCAAGTTATTTAGGTTCTTTGGGTGTCTCATGTAGACTTTATTCTTGAGCTCCTTCCACAAGTTTTCAATTGGGTTAAGGTCAGGAGACTGACTAGGCCACTCCAACACCTTGACTTTTTCCCTATTGAACCAGGCCTTGGTTTTCTTGGCTGTGTGCTTTGGGTCGTTGTCTTGTTGGAAGATGAAATTACGACCCATCTTAAGATCCTTGATGGAGGAGCGGAGGTTCTTGGCCAAAATCTCCAGGTAGGCCGTGCTATCCATCTTCCCATGGATGCGGACCAGATGGCCCGGCCCCTTGGCCGAGAAACAGCCCCACAGCATGATGCTGCCACCACCATGCTTGACTGTAGGGATGGTATTCTTGGGGTCGTATGCAGTGCCATCCAGTCTCCAAACGTCACGTGTGTGGTTGGCACCAAAGATCTTGATCTTGGTCTCATCAGACCATAGAACCTTGAACCAGTCTGTCTCAGAGTCCTCCAAGTGATCGTGAGCAAACTGTAGACGAGCCTTGACATGACGCTTTGAAAGTAAAGGTACCTTACGGGCTCGTCTGGAACGGAGACCATTGCGGTGGAGTACGTTACTTATGGTATTGACTGAAACCAATGTCCCCACTGCCATGAGATCTTCCCGGAGCTCCTTCCTTGTTGTCCTTGGGTTAGCCTTGACTCTTCGGACAAGCTTGGCCTCGGCACGGGAGGACACTTTCAAAGGCTGTCCTGGCCGTGGAAGGCTAACAGTAGTTCCATAAGCCTTCCACTTACGGATGATGCTCCCAACAGTGGAGACAGGTAGGCCCAACTCCTTGGAAAGGGTTTTGTACCCCTTGCCAGCCTTGTGACCCTCCACGATCTTGTCTCTGATGGCCTTGGAATGCTCCTTTGTCTTTCCCATGTTGACCATGTCTGAGTGCTGTTCACAAGCTTGGGGAGGGTCTTAAATAGTCAGAAAAGGCTGGCAAAAGAGATCTTTAATCCACACATGTGAAGCTCATTATTCTTGGTGCCTGAACTACTTCTTAATACTTTAGGGGGACCAAACAGAATTCTTGTGGTTTGAGGGGTTGAATAATAAATGACACTCTGAATTAACTTTTTACGTTTAAAAAAAAAAAAAAATTTGCTGCAGTGCATTTCCCACTTCCAGGCTGATCTACAGTACAAATGTCACAATGCCAAGTTAATTCCGCATGTGTCAACCAGCTAAATCTGCAGGGGGTTGAATACTACTTGTAGGCACTGTATATACTGTATATACAGTATATATATATTTTATGTTTTGCTGCTTTTACACTATAAAAACTATTTAAAAAAAAGAATTGCTTTTGCATTGTTATATTCTGGGAGCAATAGCTTTTTTATTTTTCCGCTGCTGGAGTTGTAGGGTGGCTTGTTTTTTGCAAGACAAGATGCCGTTTTCAGATACATCATTTTTATTTACCTTTGAATTTTTGATCTCATTTTATCCCACTGTATGTATGTCTGAATGATGAAAAAGCATAGTTTTTTTGCCACATTTTTATTTTATTTACAGTGTTCACTGAAAGAGTTAACTAGTGTGACAGTTTTATAGATTGGGTCTTTCCGGACACGGCTATACCATATATGTGTATTTTGTTTATTTTTGTTTTTAAATAAATATATGTACTTTTGCATTAATATTTTTTCATAAATTTTCATATATTTAAAGCACATCTGTCATGTAAAATATCCAAGATTTCCCTATCCCTTCATTAGTGTTCTGCTAGCATTAAGATTACTAGAAATGTATTTTCCTCACTTATCAGCATTGCTCTTATCATTTTTTAATGGCTTACTGTCCCCACATTTTAGTATTTTTTTACTGGTATGCCTATATGTAGGTAGACAGACAGTAGAGCAGGAGCATAAAGACAAGACCATACTACCCCTCCTATAATCTGCCCTAGTGTATCTGCTACTAGTGACTGATTGCACTTGTTAGCAGGTAACTGATAGAAAGCTAAACAAAAACACGTGTGGGACGATTAATTAATGCCAGCATTATTTGAGTCCCACTGTGGAACTAAACCACATTTAGCACCAACATGGTGCATATTTACAATGTACTGGACACTGAAATGGCAGATTTGCAATTTTCACTCAGCAACATCCATTACTGCTTGTTTCTGGAAAATACCTATGGAGTCAGAATTGTCACTACACCTGTAGATAAATTCACAGAGGGGTGTGATTTCCAAAATGTGGTCACTTGAGGGAGATGGTGCTCTTCTGGCACTTATGGGCTCTGTATATTGAATCTGCAAATTATTCAATGAAAATTTGTCCTTCAAGAGTTAAATAACACTCCCTCCTTCTCAAGTTTCGTCATGTGGATAAGCAGTACTGTACAGCCACATATGAGGTATTACCACGTTCAACCGACATTGTGTAACACATTGTGGTGCCAATTTACTCATTTACCCATGTGAAAATGGAAAATCTTGGACTATAACAACATTTTTGTGGGAAAAATGTAATTATTTTTTCTTCACCACCCAATGGTATAAAATTCTGTAACACACCTGCGGTGTCAATATGATCATTGTATCCTAAGATGAATTCATTGAGAGGTTTCGTTTGTAAAATGGGGTCAATCATGGGGAGATCTGCTAGTCTGTCACCTCAGAGACTCTGAGAATGTGGCATGGCTTCAGAAAACCATTCCAGCAAATACTGCACTACAACATGGTGCTCCTTCCCTTCTGAGCTCTAAAAATTAAAAACTTGGAGCTAAAACAACATTCTAGTGGTAAAGATGTAAATATTCTTTCTTAAGCACACAATTGTATTGCATTTTATGAGGCATTTATTGTGTCAAAATTCTGATTGCACCCTTAAATTAATTAATTGAAAGGTGTAGTTTGAACCATTCCAGCAAAATTTACACTACAATATGGTGCTCCTTCCCTTCTGAGCGTTGCATTGTGCCTCAAACATAGTTTTTGACCAAATTGTACTATTCATTTTCTCCTATTAACCCTTTTTAAAATTAAAAACTTGTAGCCAAAGCAACATTTTAGTAGAAAATTTTTTAATTTTGCATTGACTCAGCCTAATGTTATGCCGCTCTGTGAATCGCCTGAAGGTTAAAAATGCTCACTTCACCCATAGATAAATTCCTTGAGAGGTGTAGTTTCCAAAATAAGGTCATTTGTAGTGATGAGCAAACGCACTCGCCACTGCTTGGTACTCGCCCCAGCATCACTGTGCTTGACGAGCTCGGCGTTCAACGAGTATTTTCTGGTTGCTCGGGCGGGAATTTGGGTCCCCTCCCTGCATGTTTTGCGCTTTTTAGAGAGCCAATGAATATGCAGGGATTGCCTGCCATGCACTGTAATGCTGTAGCAATGTTGGTTGTGGGCATTACAGTGATTGGCTGGCTGTACAGCATCATCAGGTGTATATAAGACCAGGCGCCGCCATGCTCGTCACAGTCTACCCTGGAATCAGGCAGAGTAGGGAGAGCTGCTGCTGCGTCAGTAAGCGATTTGCTTCTTCATAGTTAGTATAGGTATTCCACAACATAAAACTATAACCATCTGAACCAACAGCCTTTCTGAGGACTAATCCAGCTGCATATAATCAGTGCTAGGCAGGCAGGCAGTCTATGTGGCAGACTGCAGTGTGTAATACAGCACAAGAGGGTCCATTGAACGTCCTGTCTGCTGCTGCTGCTATAATAATTACAGATATTTATAGACAGCCCCAGATATCAGGGACCAGGGCAATTTTTTTTTCTTAATCCTGGTTATTTGCTTAAAAAGCAATCCAGAAAAAGCAACACCATTTTTCTGCTCCATTTGCTTGTTCTCAATGCAGAATAAAGCCAGATCTGTTCCATACATGAGCGCTAAAAATCCAGAAATTTAAACTGAACATGGAAAATATTGGCCTCCTTTTCCATTCTGTTGCAGTGTGTCGGTCAAGCTATTCAAACTAGGTGTCTGTTAAGCATAGTATTAGCAAATTACAGGCCTGCTATTTAAAACTGTGGTTCTCTGTCAGACATAACACCTATAAGAGTATTCCAAAATCAGACATTTCTTCCATATTCATTCCCTTGCAGTGTGTCAGTCAAGCTATTCACACTAGGTCTTTGTCTAGAATAATGTTAGTAAATTGCAGGCCTACAATTTAAAGCCGTGGTTCTCTGTCAGACATGTCACATATAACTGCGTTCCAAAATCAGCCATTTCTTGTGAACATGCAAAATATTGTCCTCCATTTAAAATGGCAAGGGACGGAGAAGTGGACATGATGGAGATGATGGTGCATGCAGAGGACGAGGACTTGGCCGTGGGCAAGATGAAATTGTGCCACAACAAACAACCACATCTTCTCGCTCGAACTTCCTGTCCCAATTACTAGGAGACTGCAGAGCACCACTACTGAACACAGAGCAGTGTGAAAAGGTTATTGGTTTGATAGCAGATAATGCTTCCAGTCACTTGGCCACCACCACCTCCACCCTGTCTTCCACATGGTCAAGTTTCTGTAGCCTGAGTTTGGACCGCATATTCCTCACCCTGATCCTCCTTCCTCCCACAATGCCGAGTGCCTGAAGACAACTGATCCCACACTTTGACACTCAGAAGAGCTGTTCACTTTTCCATTTGTAGATTTGGGTGTCTCACCCGGCCAGCTTCAAGCGAGTCAAGAGGAGAACGCGTGTAGCGATGCCCAAATATTGGAGCAGTCACGATCACACGAAGGCGACAGTGGTAAAGTTCAATTACTGTCGCAAGAGGTGGATGATGATGATAAGACACAATTGCCAGAAAGTTAGGGAAAGGACCAGGGTGCGGAAGTGGAAGACGAGGTGGTGGATGATATAGTAACTGATCCAACCTGGCAAGGGGACACAAAGAGCGAATTCAGCAGCACACAGGGGGAAGGAGGCATAGCACCACAACAGGCAGGAAAAAGCAGTGTGGTGACTGCAGACACAAGGTGGGAAAGCATTTCTCGCAACGTCAAAACTACGGAAGTTGCCAGTACAACTGTTAGGTCTTCCCGAGACTGGTTATTTTTTAAGAAACTCTGCAGATAACCCCAAAAAGGCCATTTGCACCACCTAACAGGCCATCATCAGCAGTATTAGCAAAACTAGCAGTCTGACCACCACCAGCATGATCAGGCACATGGCAGCAAAGCACCCGACTAAGTTGGCCGAACCCCAGGGTCCAGCAACAGTGTCTGCGGGGTGACACCACTGTTTCTGCCACTGTTGTGCATGCATGCCAATCCCCTGTCCATGGTGCATGCCAAGATGCCTCCAGCCCTGCACATGTCATTGAACACTGTCAAGTAGCATCATTGGCATGGACGTCCATGTCCTTATCACAGCGCAGCGTTCAGTTGTCCCTACCCCAGTCCAGACTACTAAATTCACACATTTTGCGAATGCTTGTGCTCGAAATGTTGCCTTTTAGGCTTGTGGAGATAGACGCTTTCAACAACTGATGTTAGCGGCCGTCCCTCGGTACTCAGCTCCCAGCCGCCACTATTTCTCCTGGTGTGCCGTCCCCGCATTGCACGAGCATGTGTCCCACAATATTAGACGTGACCTCAACAACGCAGTTACTGGCAAAGTCCACCTAACCACGGACACAAGGACAAGTGCTTGTGGGCAGGGACAGTACATCTCGCTGACGGCACACTGGGTTAATAGTGGAAGCCGGGACCCAGTCGGACGTTGGGACGGAACACGTACTCCCGACACCAAGGATTGCAGGCCCTAGGTCAATCAGAGTTGCCCCCACATTCTACAGCTCCTGCACCTCCTCCTCCTCCTTTTCAGCCTTCATCTCCAAAATGACCACATCAGTCGAAAGCTGGAAGCACTACAGAACTGCCTCGGACAAGTGGCAGCAAGCTGTGCTGAAGCTAATATGCTTAGGAGACAAACCACACAACGCTGAGGAGTTGTGGACAGCTCTGAAAGAGCAGGCAGATCTGTGACTGACACCGCTGACCCTACAGCCAGGCATGGTCATGTGTGACAATGGCCGGAATCTGGTGGCGACTCTGAGGCTAGGCGAGCTCACACACGTACCATGCCTGGTCCATGTGCTTAACCTTGTGGTTCAGCGGTTTCTCAAAACCTCCCCGGATCTGCTGGATCTGCTTGTCAAAGTAAACCACCTGTGTGCCCATTTTAGAAAGTCAGCGACAGCTTCCGCCGCCCTTGCCATGCTTCAGCAGCATTTGCAGCTTCCAGCTCACCAACTGATCTGCGAGATCCCCACACGTTTGAACTCTACTTTGCAGATGTTGGGAAGGATTTGTGAGCATAAGAGGACAGTTGTTAACTACCAGCTTCAACAAGGCCGTCGGTATTCAGGTCAGACTCCACACATAAAACCTCTGTGGTGGATAATGATGTCAGATATCTGTACCATCCTCCAAAACTTTGAGGACTCCACCAAGATGGTGTGCAGTGATGATGCCATAATTAGCATCACCATACCACTTCTCTGTCTTCTGAAATGCTCTCTGCTCTCAATTAAAGAGGGTGCATTGCAAGCGGAGCACAATGAGATGGAGCAAGGTACCATACAGGGTGGTTACACACAGCCCAGCCTCATCTCATCCCAATGTGGATTGGGTGACAATGAGAAGAGGAGGAGGAGGAAGAACAGGATCTAGTTTCCTGCGCTATAGACAGTACTACCTGCACAACTGTCATAGTGTCTGTACAGCGTGATGACAGGGAGGAGGAGGAAGAGGTGGAGGATGAGGAAGAGAGCATGGTCAGTCGTCCTCTTGGTGAGGACACGTAAGTCTTGCCGCTTTGCAGTCTGGCACACATAGCTGAGTTTATGTTACGCTGCCGTTCCCGTGACCATCGCGTTGTCCAAATTTTGGGTGACAGTCATTACTGGTTGGTGACGCTTTTACACCCACGCTACAGGGAGAACTTTATGTCTCTTATTCCGTTGCAGGACAGGCAAAATAAAATGGTGCAGTACGAGAAGGCCCTTGTTGCGGAATTATTTTAAACATTCCCGTCTTAAAATGCTGGCGACAGAGGTCACAGTTCATTGGACAACCAAGGAGTACAGGCAAAGAGACACAAATGCAATCCAGCAGAGGCAGGGGAACACTGTCAAAGTTGTGGGACAGTTTTTCAGACCCTTCCATCGCACAGGCCCTGAGGAGCGGAGTACTCTCACAAGGAGTCCAAAGTTTCGGAAGATGGTGAGGGGGTACCTTGCCAACTGTACCAACATCCTCCATGATTCCTCTGTGCCTTATAATTATTGGGTATCAAAGCTGGACACATGCCATGAATTGGCTCTCTGCGCCTTGAAGGTCCTGGCCTGCCCTGCCACTAGCGTTTTATCAGAGCGTGTTTTTAGTGCCGCCAGTGGAATTATTACCGATAGGCGCATCCGCCTGTTAACTGAAAATGCTGACAGGCTGACTCTGGATTGGGCCACACTTCTCAACACCATCAAATGAAAGCAGCGTAACATAAACTCAAATTCAGTGCCTTTTTTTGGGGAGGTCTAACTCTATTCCCATGAACCTTTGTCTTCTCACCCAGACATGAGAATACGCTCCCTGATTTTGTCTATTTGCTCTTGTCCTCCTCCTTCTCCGCATCCTCATCCTTCACCGCCATATCACCACCATATGTACCATATCAGCAAATCTAAGTCTCTTGCAAGGGGCAAATTTTAGGCAGCCATTGCTTCACTGCATAGGCAAATAGTATGGGAGACACATTTCCTAATAATGGGAACATTGTTTTCAGGAAGCCCTTCGACCTCTACGTCTATTGCAAGGGACATTGAATTGTCTCCAAATTTTTGGCAGCATTTTCTTCACTGCATAGGCAAACTGTATGGGAGACACACTTTCTAATAATGGGAACATTGTTTTCAGGAGATCCTTCGACCTTTATGTCTCTTGCAAGGGGCATTGGAGTTCCTCCAAATTTTGGGCAGCCGTTGCTTCAATACATAGGCAAATAGTATGGGAGAAACACTTCCTAATAATGGGAACATTGTTTTCAGGAGGCCCTCTGACATCTACGTATCTTGCAAGGGGCATTGGAGTTCCCCCAAACATTTGGCAGCCATTGCTTCATTGCATAGGCAAACAGTATGGGAGACCTGCTCCTTTCTAATGGGAACATGTCGTTACTGAGGCCCATATCTATGTGTCTTTAGATTCTTAGTGGGGCTTTTCCTAAATTTTGGCAAACGTTGGACTGACTGCATACCCTATAACTGAATAGGAGACCATCTCCTTTCTAATGTGAACATGTCGTACTCATTACTGTGGCCAAGCTGTATGTGTCTTTAAATTGTTAGTGGGATTTTTCACAAATTTTGACAGCCCTTGCAGTCACAGCGTGGGCATTACCACTATAGGAGACCCACTCCTTTATAATAGGAACATTTTTTTTACTGAGACTCTTCAGTATGTCTCTTCAAAGGGGTATTGGGTTGCGTCTGATTTTCTGGCAGCCCTTGCAGTCACTGCATATGCTATAACAGTATAGGAGACCCACTCGTTAATAATGGGAACAACAAAGCATAGCCGGCTGATAGCTCTCTAACAATAGCGAGGGGCGACTGCTGGCCCTTTAAGAATAGTAAGGGCTACCTGATGGCCCTATAAAAATAGGCTTTGTGACTTTCAGAATCCCTCCATCATTAATGAAACAGGATGTGTCTGATGATGCGTCACACAACACATTGCCAGATAAGGTTGTAAAATGTTAAAATAACATTTCCCGATGAATGCATTTGTCTTAAAAAATAGCGTAAAACAAAAAAAAATGTAAAAAAATAAAAACATAGTAGGATATTTGTTTGGTATAAAAACCAGATTCGCCAATGTAACCTCAATGTAATCACATTGTTCAGCTCCTGCACTTCCTCCTCCAGTTCGGCCTCCATCTCTGAAATGACCTCATCAGTCACAAGCTGAACGCACTGCAGCACTGCCTTGGTCAAGTGGCAACAGGCTGTGCTGAAGATAACATGCTTAATGCTTAGATGACAAACCGCCCAGTGCTGCAGAGTTGTTGAAATCTTTAACACAACAGCCTGATCTGTGGCTCTCACCGCTGAACATACAACCAGGCATGGTCGTGTATGACAATGGTCAGAACCTGACGACGGAGAAATGCCAGTCTGTTCTCTGAGCTAAAGAATATGGCTGTGGTGAAATACAACTTCCACTGAGAAGCAGTTTCAAGCTGAAAAAAAATTGGGCCCACCAGAGGATTTGATTCTGAGGGCTCATCTTTCTCCCCATAGCTGCTGCAAAGTTTGCGCTATCATGAACTCTCTTGATGGAGAAGCCAGGGCCCACATGAGGATTCTCTGTTGGGACTGTCCAACCCTGCTGAGAAGCAGTCCTGGCTAATAAACATGTGTGGGAAGGTTCCTGGACACACTATAGCTCCTTTTTTACTGAGGTGGAGACCCATGCAAACACTGGGAGA
This sequence comes from Phyllobates terribilis, assembly GCF_046119375.1. Taxonomy (NCBI): domain Eukaryota; kingdom Metazoa; phylum Chordata; class Amphibia; order Anura; family Dendrobatidae; genus Phyllobates; species Phyllobates terribilis. The sequence continues at coordinate 769,699,647 of NW_027362762.1, read as the reverse complement.
ACATACAAAATCCTTGCAGATGTTGTCCTTGCTGGGATTTGAACCCAGGATTCCAGTGCTGCAAGGCTTCGGTGCTAACCACTGAGCCAATGTGCTGCCATTCACCCTCTGATATCTAACAGGCTGGAGAAAATTGCACCTAATGCCACTCTATCTTCAGCTCCTTTGTGAGAAACTAATGTATTTGGGCAGCCACTCAGTCTACCAAATAGAATTCCTGAGAAGGAAATTGGGGATGGCTTCGCTTCGCATTCCAAGTAACAGAAAACTAAGCAAATTGTGGCCTCTATCATAATTATGGCCTCACCACAGCACAATGGACTCTCCTGAAGGAGAAGCCAGGGCCCATCGGAGGATTCTCCGGTTCTCTTGTGGGCATGTACAACCCTGCCGAGAAGCAGCCCTGGCTAAGAAAATGTGTGGGTGTGTGAAGGTTCCAGGACACTCTATGGCTGCTTTTTTAATGTGGATTGTATGTGCTTATGCAAGTTATTTCTGAAACCACATTGCAGATCAGGCAATTGCCCACCTCTGTAGTCATGAAATTAAAGGCGCTAAGAAAGATGATTGTGTGACGAAGCACCACCGACAAGAGAGAGCTGATGTTGGACGGGCTGCCATTGCTTATGCGACAAGCTGCATTAGAGGACTTCCTGGGAGAAATGACAGCTGGAGTAGATACGGTTTCCCAAGTCCTTTCATCGAGCTAAAAAATACGGCTGTGGTGAAATACAACTCTCACCGAGAATCTGTGGACTGGCTCCGTACCGTTGCTGGCCACATTCACTTGTCCACGTGTTTGTGGTTAGGTGGTCCTTCCCAGTAAGTGCACTGGGGAGGGCACGGGTAGTGTTTTGCGTCCCGTGCTTGTGGAAGGCGGAGACAATACCGGGAGAAATAGTGGAGGCTGTGGACCGAGTATGGACACCCCTCCGCCGCCATAAATTTGTAGACAGCTTCCGCCTTCACGAGCCTAAAAGGCCACATTTCAAGTGCAAGCAGCTGTCAAAAATTTGGCAGTATAGTTTTGCAGCTTTTGAGTGGGTGGTTAGCTGCATACTTGCGCTTGCATTCAAAGGAATGGGGTAGGGACAACTGAACGCTGCGCTGGGACAAGGACGTCTACAAGTCTACAATGACAGGTGCATGGTGGGAGGCATTTTCGCATGTGCCAAGGATCAATTATGATGGGCAGATAAGGTTGTAAAATGTTAAAATGACATTTCCCAGTGAATGCATTTGTCTTGGTTGAAAGCAATGCAAAAGTGCAAAAACGCATCAAAAACACTACGTGTAAACATAGCCCATAGCTTTTTTGGTTTTGATTATTTATTTTGCCTTACATACAAGTCATTTCCCTGGAAAGGATGTTCCTTAACATTTTTCCCAGGAAAATCCATTTTGCTTTCGTTTTTGCATGTTTTTCTCTGAGTCTGTAAAAGTCGCGTAAAACCTCTGACAACATTGTTAACAGCAGTGACCTGGGAGTCCAAAATGTTTCCAGAGGTCTTCCCCATGCTGATTCCATATCATTTGTGCACTGTTCCCATCGATTTGGGCAATTTTTAGGCCCTCTGCAGAAGAGATGAGCGGTGTTCGACTCGAACTGTTCGCCAATGTCAAATTCGAGCTGTTTTGGGCGGGGGTTCGAACCTTTCGGCGAACACGAACAATTTGAAAAAAATTAATGTTAATACGCAGTTTGAGTGTACAGCGGGGCGGGGTGAGGGGCAGGGGATGGATCTCTGCATAAATAATGACGATCTCCATTTTTTTTCCTCTTTCCCACATTTACAGTGGGGAGGTGCAATCTGTCAGCCTATCAGCAGCGCATTCACGGAGCGAACTGCTTTTTTTCACACAAGCAAGGGCATGTGTCATTGGCAGTGTATGTCACATGTCCTTGCCCTATAAGACCAAGCCATTTTCCACGTAGCCACCATTTTGTCACTGCTGCAGCTGCGTGTTAGACGGCACCACTGTTGCTGTGTGCGCTATACTTTGAGTGTTAATTTCAAGCCAATTTTCGCACAAATCTACAGATAGCTTGGGAGTAGGGAATAGTTGTGATTGCAGTCCTTTTGAGGACTAGGTTACATCATTTCCTACGACTTTTATCAGGCAGGTCTGTGCTCTTAAATAGATAGGTTGGGAGTAAAGACTAAATGTAATTGCAGTCCTTTTGAGGGCTAGGTTAAATCAGTTCCTATCATTTTTTGCCAGGCAGGTCTGTGCCAGTGCTGTGCAAGTTAATTTACAGCATTTGGCTAAATCTAGCAAAGGAAATCCTTTTTGGCCTCTTGCAGTGTGTTAGTCAGTGGAGTAGCCTATCTGTGTTGCAAGCTACACCACCTGTCTATGTAATACAAATTTTTTAACTGCACCTAGTGATGTAAAACCTTTTGGGCATAGCATCATTCTATTAGTCCATCTATACTAACCTCCGCCAGGTTGCAAATTCAAAATAATTTTTATCTGCATCTAGCTCTGAAAAAATATTTGGGCTTGTAGCAGTGTGTGGGACTTGTTCTATTAGTCCATCTATACTAACCTCCACCAGGTTGCAAATTCAAAATAATTTTTATCTGCATCAAGCTCTGAAAAAATATTTGGGCTTGTAGCAGTGTGTGGTACTCATTGTATTAGGCCATCTATACCAAGCTCCACCAGCTTTGAAATTAATAATAATTTTTAGCTGCATCTTGCCTGTAAAATAATTTTGGGCACATTAGCAGTGTGTGGTACTCATTGTATTAGGCCATCTATACCAAGCTCCACCAGCTTTGAAATTAATAATAATTTTTAGCTGCATCTTGCCTGTAAACTAATTTTGGGCATATTAGCAGTGTGTGGTACTCATTGTATTAGGCCATCTATACCAAGCTCCACCAGCTTTGAAATTAATAATAATTTTTAGCTGCATCTTGCCTGTAAACTAATTTTGGGCATATTAGCAGTGTGTGGTACTCATTGTATTAGGCCATCTATACTAAGCTCCACCAGCTTTGAAATTAATAATAATTTTTAGCTGCATCTAGCCCGCAAAATTATTTTTATTCCCAATAGTGCTAGCAATAGAAATATGGGGCACACTCCTGGCTAACAAAAATATACGCTTCATAACAAAAAACACCAGCCTAGCACACTGCATTAATAAGAAAGCATCATCGTCTCTCCCAGTGCAAGGTATACGACTCCGGCTAGCATTCCTGTGCCTTAAACACAATGTATGGGTCCGCGCTAGCCACGATGCTGAGGGGTCTAAAGCTGCTGCTAACGCTTTATCACAATTCAATTGGCAGATTTTCTCAGAGCTCCTCCCCAACGCTCACCCATCGGGTAACAGTTGCCCACCCTCCCTATGGGATCTAGTGTCAAACAGTTGATGCCATTAATCAGAGTGTCAGTTGCCCCGTCGATGTGTCAAGCATACGGTAAGGCATGGGAAGAGTGGACACGACTAGTAGCAGGCAGACGGGTTGAACAATGTGAACAATCCAGATTACAAGTCACCATAGAATTTCTCCACCAGCTAATGAGGAGGGGCATATCAGGGGCATCAGCGCAGCGGTGTCTGACCGGAGTAGCATTTCACTTCCAACTACTGAATTGGGGAGATGTGACAAAGAGATTCATCATCAGACAATTCATAAAAGGGTGGAAAAGGGGTCAGCCAAGTCAGGAGTGTAGACGTCCCGTCCTGTGTCACTAAAACTGATTTCTCACATCATATCCCTAACACCATTAACATGACACTCACAATTTGAAGCAACACTACTGTCTACTGCATTTGCGATTGCCATCTTCAGGTCGCTATGCATAAGCAAATTAGTCCCTCAATCTAAAATTACCACCAGTGGAGGCTTATTACACCAGGACGTAGTCATAGCCAATAATGCAATACGTCTACGCTAACGCCAATCGAAAACGGTTCCAGCGGGCAGGGGCATTTGGGTACTTCTACAACACACAAACGGTACACTGAGTCGGGTAACAATAGTAAAAACATATATAACCATCAGATCACAAAGCAATTTCTTCCTATCACACATTGATGGAACGCCATTATGAAGATACCAGTTCCAAGCTATATTTAATAAATGCATAACATCGACAGGGAAACACCCCAAAGATTACGGGACACACTTATTCTGCATAGGTGCGGCCACGGAAACAGCAAGAGCAGGACTGTCAGAAACGGAAGTTCAGAGGATAGGGAGATGGCGATCCACGTGTTTGGCGAGATACATAAGACCGGACTTGTTATCCTAACGTGATTTGTTTCTTTTACAGGTGACGCTAAGACAACAGTGCGGGTGATAGGCCACTCGTATATATATTGGGCAGAAAAAAGGGCGAAAGTCCACCCAGGCAGGAGGAAATTAGAGTTTCATAACACATATTTCAACTGGAGAGGTATTAGAGGCCTGCTATGGCCACAGGTACTAATGGAAGTAATCAAGGTAGGGAGAGAGGCAAGAGGTCTGGTCATATTAGTTATACAGGCCGGGGGAAATGACCTAGGTCATCACAAGAGCGCATAACTAATGGCAATAATGAAACTAGACACTGAGCGCTTCAGAGAATTTTTCACAAAACTAACTATAGTATGGAAAAAAGGACTACGTGGCACTCCTATTTAATTGGGTGCTCAGATAGGATTCCACTCCAATTGTAAATGATTATAAGAATCTGGCACTTCAAAATAGTGAGAAAAAAAGGATTTTATTTAATTACATAGTTCTTCAGAATTAATTTGACGTTTCGGCCTCATATGGCCTTCATCAGAACTGTAAATCAAATTAAAACAATCACATATGAGTAACAACTCCATGATTCAGAAAGTAACAACCGTCAATTCATACAAGAATCAAATCGTGGATAATAGGTGCAAGAAAAATCCATGTGGGCAAATACAGAGTATCAATACAAGCAGTTTTATGGCACGGCTGCATAAATTATGAGTGATTCACAGACATTAAATAACTCGATATAATTACTCAAAAGTAGTCATGTTTACCAGGAAACTGCCCAGTAGATAGATGAGAAGTCAATAAAATAACAGCAAAAAAAAGTGACTGTGGGAATCACTATATATGCCAAGGGAATCATATTTCTCGTATACAGAGGTTACCTCAGTGACAGAATACACAACTCACCAGGGTCACAGGAGAGAGGGACCTAGCATAGCGGCGCTGCAGGAGAAAAAGCACGACCGTGCTATAGGGAATGTGCTATGTAACTGAGTAATATAGTGTGCTTATATATCGTTCCCACACTTCCGGGATGCGGCGCTGATACGGCACCCGGAAGTCACATGATGGACCCCTAAGCGCGTCACCGGAAGTGACGCGGCGGTAGGAATATGTCGCTGCTAGGTGTTGCATTGGTGGGAGTCACATGTTCACTACTCAAGCACGGACCAAGAAGCAGCGTGCTAGGGCAGACTCATAGTGAGAATAGGGATGTTCCCATAGGTTAGTAACAATGATAGAATATGGCTTAAAGAACTGCATAGAAACACTGCAGAGAAGTGTTAATAAGAGCAGGATAGAGGATGGGAACATGAGTATTAACAGAGACCCAATATAGAAATAGGAAAAAATGAAAGATATGAGGAAGGAGGATATAAAAATGAAGTAGAACAAATAAGAAGAAAGAAAAAAGAAAAAAAGAAATAAGAATAAGAAAAAAATATATATAAAAGATAAAAATAGGAATAAACAGGAAAAAGTAGGAAAAAATAAAAAAAATAAAAATAAAAAATAAAAAATAATAAATAATATAAAAAATAAAAAATAATAAAATAAAATGAAAAATAAAAAATAAAAAATAAAAAATAGAAAATAAAAAATAAAAAATTTATTATTTAAGAAATATTGTCATACCAACCCATTTGGTGATGGAACTCAATTTAATCGGCTCTGTTATAAAATAAGAGAAAAAAAGGGGGGGTTATTGGATGAAACTGGAAATTTCATATTCCCTATTCAATCCCCTCGGTTCTAAGGTGTCCAATTTATGTATCCAGTAAGATTCACGACATTTTAATATCTTGATTCTATTACCGCCTCTCCTTGGAGCTGGTACATGTTCAAGAATCTGGAATTTAAGCTGGGCAATATTGTGTTTAAAATGATCAAAATGGAATGGAATGGGTAGATAGTTCTTGCCACACCGAATACTTGACTTATGCTGTGATATGCGGTCCCATATATGTTGGGTGGCTTCTCCAACATATACGAGACCGCAAGGACATTTTATGGCATAAACAACATATGAAGAATCACATATGTAGAAGCCTTTGAAGCCAATAGGCTCTCCCGTGTGGGGGTGAAAAAATTGGTCTCCTTTCTGTACATTGTTACACTGTGGACAGTGTAGACAAGGGAACGTTCCTCTTTTAGGAGTATATTGAAACGCTTGTCTTGAAAGTACTTTTTTGGAGCCAATATCCGCACGGACCAGTCTGTCACGAAGGTTGGTAGGTCGCCGAAAGCATGGCATAAAAGGCGATTTGAATTCGTATACAGAAGGGTAGCTATTATGAAGAATGTGCCAAAATTTGCATATACTCTTAGGTATTTTATACATAAAAGGGTGAAAGGTGTGTACTAAAGGTATCCGCTTCACCGATTGTTCCCTGCGAGAAGTTGGTTTAGACCTTATTTTAGACAGTAAAGCTTGAGGACATCCCCTATTCAGGAACCTAGTCTCAGTTTCCTGTAAGCGTATATTTTTTGTCTCGGGATCGGAAACAATCCTAGTTACCCGACTGAATTGGGAAATGGGAATTGATTCCTTCGTGGCTCTCGGGTGACAGCTCGAGAAATGCAATAAATTATTGTGATCAGTCTCCTTCACAAAAAGGTCCACTGCCAGTTCTCCATCGGATTTTTTGATAATTCTTGTGTCCAGGAAACTAACTGTATCGGTGTCATAATGTAACACAAATTGCAGTTCAGGCCATGTCAGATTCAAATCGTTATGAAAGGAGAGAAGGGCGTCCAATGGGCCCCGCCATATGCAAAAAATATCATCTATATAACGACGCCAAACCAAGGCATTTTGTTTGAAGATGTGATTAGTATAGATAAACTTCTCTTCGAAATAGGCCATAAAGCAATTAGCATAAGGCGGGGCTACATTGGACCCCATCGCTGTACCCTGCACCTGGAGAAAAAAATCATCACCAAACATGAAAAAATTTTCTGTCAAGACAAGATCCAAGAGTTCAACACAGAAATCAACATTATTCTTATTGTCAAATGTGGAAGAAAGTAAATCTACCACAGCCTCTAACCCTTTATGGTGCTTTATGGAGGTGCATAGACTACTAACATCCCAGGTTACTAAGAAGGAGTCGATTGGTACTCGCTTAGTCTTGTGGATCATCTTAATGAAGTCACCCGTATCTAGAATGAATGATTTAGATTTTCTGATTAGTGGAGACAAAACCTTTTCTAGTAAAATACTAAGTGGCGATAGGACAGAATTTGTTGATGCCACAATGGGCCGTCCCGGAGGTTTATGTAGTCTTTTGTGCACTTTCGGTAGCACATAGAAAATCGGGGAAATGGGATGATGATTGGTTAAAAATTCGCCCACTTTCTTATCAATGGTGCCATTCCCCTGAAATTTTGCCACCATTGTCCTTATCCTAGAAGCTATTCTAGATGTAGGATTAGAGGCTAAAGGTTGGTAAATATTAGTGTCAGACAGCTGGCGGGTGGCCTCCTCCATATAATCCTTAAGATCCATGATGACCACTGCTCCCCCCTTATCTGCGGGTTTAATGATTAGTTCCTTTTCTTTGATTAGGGATTGCAGGGCCAAATGATCAGAGTTAGACATGTTACTAGGGCAATGGAATTTGTCCTTGGAGACATCTTTTTTGAAAACGTCAACTTCCCGATTAATCAGACTAATAAAGGTTTCCACTGGTGGACTATTCTTAGGAGGCAAGAAACTACTTTTAATTCTAAGACCTAGGTTATCTAGATTAAATGGTGTAGAGGCAGTGGTAGATGACGCAGATACCGCAGTTTGAACAGTAGAAAATTGTGTTTTTAATCGCAAAGTTCTATAGAAACGTTCCAGGTCCATATCCAATTTAAATGTATCCAATTTGTAGGTAGGGCAAAAAGACAGACCCTTTTGTAAGAGAGATAATTGGATAGGACTTACATTTTTTGATGAAATGTTCATTACTAGCGGGGTTACCGTACCTGTGATCTTGTCTGTATTGAGGTTGATGGAGTTCATATAGCACTGCCCCACTCTTCGCGTCTTCCTTTTTGGTATCTCCGTTTCTTGTCTCCTAAAAAAGACTGACGTTGATGTTAGGGCTGACGATCTGTATCCGAACTGGAGTGAGTGGTATCCGATGCGTTTCGTCGACTCCGGTAGGGACCACGTGGTGGATAGGAGTCTTGCCATCTGTACACTCTTTTGTTAATATAATCTTCAGTGTCTCTTAAAAACTTGGATCTTTTCTTTTTTTCCGATTCTTGGCGGTGCTGGATCAGTCCCGTCTGGACTTTATCTTTTTTGATTTTAAAGTCCTCAGTGGACATAGAAGAGGATAACTGTGTTTCAATAGATTCAATACGTTCCTTACTGGTCACTATAGATTTCTGTAAATAGTCCAGTGTTAGAGTCATCAAATCAATGGAGCACTTGTTCAAAATTTGTTCAAACTTCTTACAAAACTCATCGTTTTCTTTAAAGATAGTAGGACGTAGTGAGACCCTTAGACCTCGGGGAATTCTTTGAGCTTTGAGGTATTCCGCTATAGTGGCAGTATGCAGTTCTAAATTTATTAGATGTCTAGAATCACGTTCATAATACCGTATATGGAATTCATGTGGAGGAATTTGTAAAAACTCACTCGAAATATTTACCTGAGAAATAATGTCAGCCACCTCAGAAGTACTGTAGGAGAATATTTCAACTGTTCTATAGTAAAAATCGCGCTATCGGTAGTGAAAAAGAGATCAGGAGAAGAGTACTATTATTTTATAAAAAATGTTTTATTTGTTTGGATGCTAGCGATAAAAACTTAATAAAATACAGGATTAAAAGACGAGTGTAGTAAACAATATTTCGTTTGGGATAAAAAAAAAAAAAAAAACTAATGATATACAAGGTGTAATAAATAGTTAAATCCAGCGGTTAATTTGGTGTGGTAAAATGCCTGTGGTGGCTTTGTGCCTGGAAAGAAGAGGAGTTTGGTTAGGGCTATTGTTCTCTAGTATTGGATATGCTTAGCTGGCTGTGGAGCTGTTACTCACCAGGTATCAGAATTGGCAAAGTGCAGGTGTGCACTAGGACTGTGGTCCGTCAGGATTCTTTGGGTGGGGCGTGGTCCTGAACGCTTTGTTATGCACCTGGAGATTTAATGATATGGGGTTAATGCTGTTAGCACTGGGTAGGTAGATAGTGAGGTTAGCGACTTACCCTCGGAGGAGCTGTTCTGCTTTTGGAGATTGCTTATTAGCACTCCCTCAGTTGGGGGGTGCAGCAGGAGGCTCTGGATTGTATCTGACTTTATTGCAGAGATGTGACAGGGGGGCTTTTTGGTTGCCGGTAGGCGTAGTAACGCTTGAGGATGCTCAATGTCCTGTATATAGATATGGAGGAAGGATTAGGAACTGAGGCATACAGGAATAGTCCACAGTATGTGGTAAACCTAGATGTTTACCTGTGCGTAATTATCAGTAATCCAGGGGTGCAACAGGAGGCTCTGGATTGTATCTGTCTCTGAGCAGAGATGTAGCAGGAGGCTTCTGGTTGCCGGGTGATAGGGGGCATTGTGGCACTCAAGGATATTTGATGTCCTGTATATAGATGAGGAGGGAGAGTTAGGAGCCGAGGTATGCAAACAATAAGCCACAGTGTAAGTAAGCCCAGGTGTTTACCTTGTTTAGGGTCCAAGTGTGAAATGGTCAGTCACCTTCTTATCTGTAGCTGAAGGCCTAAATCAAGGGAAGGTGTTCAAGAGGTTCTGCAAGAGGTTTCAGCCTAGTGGTAGGTGCAGCAGGAGGCTCTGGCTGAGTAGTTTACTGGCTAAGTAGCAGTGGGTCTTGTCCCTGGATGCTGTGGTGCAGCAGGGGACCGGCTGCAAATGTGGCAGGAGGCCTGGTCTGGGTAAGTATATTCAAGTAGGTGGAAGGCTATGGTAGCAGGCTGTGTAGTAGATATCCGGGCAAGGTCTATGGTTATGCGGAGTCCGGTTTTCATGCACGGTCCCTACTCGTGTGGAGTCAGGCAGGCCGCGTTCCTGGAATCCTGTCGGTAATAAAGAGGTGAGTGTGTGTGGTTTAGGTCCTTGTGGTGGCGTGTGTCATAAGCGGTGGGGGCCGTGGCCCAGGGTACTTACGGTCCGTAGTCCTGCGGAGATGTCAAGAGGTTGTGGTCCCGGAGCGAGAGCGGGATCCCGGCCGGTGACCGCCGCTACTCGCGTGCTTCCGGGTAGGTGGAGCAGGAGAGGAGGGGCGGAGAAGGTGAGGTGCGCGTTCTATTGAAAGCGCGCGAGAGGCAGAGAGACGCGCTGACACGTGGTGTGCAGCGTGTATTCAGGACGGATGCCTGTGGGCGCCTTCTCTGCTGGGTCAGTCAATTCCAACGCGTTTCGACAGCTGACGGCTGTCTTCATCAGGGATAGTCTGGCCCAGTAGGTGGAGTCCTTTATATACCTGTCTATAATGACGTCATGGCAACGGTCCGCTGTTTGTGGCGTTGTCATGGTAACTATCAGTCATTGAAAGCGAATAGCTCAATTTCGCTGTTAAGACCCCAGCAACACCTAGCGGCGACATATTCCTACCGCCGCGTCACTTCCGGTGACGCGCTTAGGGGTCCATCATGTGACTTCCGGGTGCCGTATCAGCGCCGCATCCCGGAAGTGTGGGAACGATATATAAGCGCACTATATTCCTCAGTTGCATAGCGCATTCCCTATAGCACAGTCGTGCTTTTTCTCCTGCAGCGCCGCTATGCGAGGTCCCTCTCTCCTTTGACCCTGGTGAGTTGTGTATTCTGTCACTGAGGTAACCTCTGTATACGAGAAATGTGATTCCCTTGGCATATATAGTGATTCCCACTGTCCCTTTGTTTTGCAGTTATTTGATTGACTTCTCATCTATCTACTGGGCAGTTTCCTGGTAAACATGACTACTTTTGAGTAATTATATCGAGTTATTTAATGTCTGTGAATCACTCATAATTTATGCAGCCGTGCCATAAAATTGCTTGTATTGATTCTCTGTATTTGCCCACATGGATTTTTCTTGCACCTATTATCCACGATTTGATTCTTGTATGAATTAACGGTTGTTACTTTCTGAATCATGGAGTTGTTACTCATATGTGATTGTTTTAATTTGATTTACAGTTCTGATGAAGGCCATATGAGGCCGAAACGTCAAATTAATTCTGAAGAACTATGTAATTAAATAAAATCCTTTTTTTCTCACTATTTTGGAGTGCCACATTCTTATAACTATAGTATGGTCAGAGATTGTGCCGATAGCGGTATGGCAAGGAGTGCGAGACATCAAGGCCATCGAACGTACAAGGCGGGTAATAAATGTTCATAAGGCAAAATTTAGAAGAGACAGAGGCGGTGTAGTGATACAACTCCGACAACTGGAAGGAGATAAAGCAGGCCTCATACGGCCCAACGGTGTTCACTTAATTGATATTGGACTGGACATATTCCTGTCAGGACTCCAGGATGGAGTGGAACAAGTGTTAAGAGTGATGGATGAGGGTCAGAGTCCTGCATATGCGTACGCAGGATCCTCCTTGGCCTGGAAATAGAAAGGACATGTTGGAGAGTTACACTTGTTGGCCAACTTGCCGGTGTGCAGACCCAGGGCATGCTGCAACAAGCTGAATTATTTTAGAAATAAAATGCCTTTCTAATGGAATGAGTATAAAGTGTTAATAAAGCTGTGACCGATCCTCACCCATCCAGTTGTAAGAGTTACATTATTGTATTGTCAAGGAAAGGGGGGCGCTAGGGGGGCTGAGCGTCTGGGTTTGGTTGGGGGTCCCCACAGTCTGTCTAGGCTAGATGCATTTAAAAATTCTTATTAGATACACAGGCGGTGCAGCTTGCTTCACAGCTGGGCTACTACGCCCAAAGTATTGCCTAGGCTAGATGCAGTTAAAAATTCTATGCTGAGTAGCAGACACTGAAGCTTTGGAGCAGACCTCTGAGTAAACAGCTCTTCAGACTCAACCATCTGTGTTACCCCAAGCCATAGTGTATGTAGTTTCTTACAGTTAAAAGGGGGGGGAGCGACCCAACCCACCTGGAATTGACGATGCCAACGTCACGTAAAACACAGCAAGGGGACTCCAAAAAGAGTCTCCATTTTTTCCAACAATTGTGGCACAGACACCACTTAAGTTGCATCAATTGCCCCAGAGTTGTTTAAAACGGTTGGTGAGGTGATTTTACCAAATCCTCAAGCTTTAGGTCTCCCAAGGATGACACAGGGGTAGAAAAGTCCTTGCGGATCCATGATTTTTTCATCTTTATGAACGTGAGTCTGTCTACATTCTCAGTGGACAGCCGCGTGCGCTTATCTGTCAGCACACCACCAGCAGCGCTGAACACACATTCAGAGAGAACGCTGGCTGCCGGGCATGACAAGATCGTCAAGGAGTGAGTGGCGAGCTCTGGACATTTTCCCCGATGGGAAGCCCAAAATGAGCAAGGATCCAGTGACACAGTCATAGCTTCGATGTTCACATGGAGATACTCCTGTACCATCCTCTCTTGGCGTTGACTATGTGTCAGACTTCTTGTCTCCTGTGGCCTTGCAAAGGATGGTCTAAAAAAGTGGTGAAACGATTCCACAAAATTGCTGTTACCAGCAGATACTGTGTTACTGTTACGATTTGAGTGATGAAGACTCGACAGTCCCACGGTTTGCAAGTTAGAACTGTGAGATTCACTACGTGCACCACTGGTGTTTTGTGGAAAAGCACATGTAAGATTCTGCAACAGCCTCTGCTGATACTACTGCATGCGTGAATCCCTTTCTATGGCAGGAATTATTTCAGCAAATTTACTTTTGTACCGGGGATCTAAGTGTGTGGCAACCCAGTACTCGGGATTACTTCGAATTCTGACAATCCGAGGGTCATGTTGCAGGTAGTGCAGCAAGAAGGCACTCATGTGTCTTGCGCATTCAGGAGGACCAAGTCCTTATTGTGTTGGTAGCGAGGTAAGAATCATGCTCCCTTCCTCTGCCCTCTCCCCCCAACCTCGCACAACAGAAATGTGATCAAGGTCTCCCTCATCTGATGAGTCTTACATGCCCATCGCCAGTTCGTCCTCCACTTCTTCCTCGGCTCCTGCACCTTCCTCAACAGTTTGGCTGCTACCATGCGCCCTGATTAATCCCTCTCCCCCACCCTCCCATGCCTGCCGCCTTGGTGCTGCCGACCGTCTGGACCTTGGAGATGTTATCCCTTTCGCATACGACTCCTCCTCTACTTCCTCCACCTCCTCTTCTCCCACCACCTGACTCTGAATTCTGTTTAACGTGTGCTCCAGCATGTAAGTCACCAGAGTAGTCATGCTGATAATGGCATCGTCGTCAGCACTAAACATCTTTGTCGCCATTTCAAAACTGTGCAGAAGGGTGTGTGGCGCCCCTGAGTGTTCAGTCGCTACAGAGGTACTGCATCTCACCCAGAGGTGTGGTATCTCACCCTCAGGTAAGGAAGGAGTATGGCTCTGGACCCTAACACCTGCATCCAACACATACCCGCAGTGGGGGTAGGGCGAGATTGCTCCTAAGGGAGAGCACAGTCCCAGGTCCCTAGCTGGTGGGAGGGTCCTATGTAGTGGGTGTGGGTGTAGAAAGCAGCTTAGGGGAGCACATGACAGGGAGAGTATAAATAGGAAGCCATCTTAGAAAGAGCAAGCCAGTCAGAGGAGAAGTGACAGGAGCAGAGGCTCTGCATGAGCTCTGCTCCGGAGGTGGGCCGAGCCTGAGAGGCCCAGGACTGAAGGAGAGAAGAGAGGAGTGGGAGCAGGAAGGCTCCAGGAACCGAAGGGACCCTAGTGGTACGGGCTGTGCAGAAGGCCACCCGTACGCCAACTGCTACCAGGAGGTAGAGGGGTCAGGCCAGATAAGGGGAACCGGTCCCTCAACTAGTGGAGAAACAGCAAGGCTCAACTAGAAACTGGAGGCTGCAGCATTTCATGTACTGCAGGCCAAAGTCCACACCAGTCTCACAAAAAAGGTAGCCACATAGGACCCAGGGGACGGAACACACGTCACCCGCCAAGGCCCGAGGATACTGGATAGAAGTGTCACTGGGTGTGAGGTGCAGGGAGAAGGCCAGAGAAAGGACACACAGAAGGGGGTCCTGCTAAGTACTCCGGAGCTATCTGGGGGTGGACTGAGCCCCTCACTGAGTACACACAGCACAACGGGGGAGATTGCTCTGGTACTTGTAATCTGGACTGCAACAACTGTGAGTAAATATCTTGGGACTGCATCACATGGATTCTGTGTTCATTACTGACTCCCTGCACTACAACCACCATCATCCACCCACACTGCCCTGAAGCTACACTCTTCCTGTGGGGAGTAATAATACCATTGCTGCAAAACCACCAGTTTCAGAGGACTGTTCCGCAGCGGCGGCCCCTTTGGCCGCACTCCACAGGTGGCATCGTCGGACATTATAAAACCCATATATACAAATTACCCTTGGATTGACCGCCCTGGGTCACGGACCGGGTCGCCGCCATAGTGACTACAACCCCCAGAATCTACCGGCCCGGCACCGGGTACCCCGCGGTCCAAGGGGCGCATCAACTTCAAAGGTCCCTGATCTGAGACCACTCCTGCAGCGTAATTTGCCCCACCTCTGGATCTCGTTGGCCCAGGCTATACGTCAGAACATATTGCACCAGGGCTTGTCGGTGCTGCCACATTCGCTTCAACATGTGCAGAGTTGAATTCCACCATGTCGGCACATTGCATTTCAGCCGGTGAACTGGCAGGCCCAACGACTTCTGTAGAGATGTAAGTCGGTGAGCTGCGAGATGCGAACGGCGGAAGTGAGCACACAGCGACCGTGCCCTCTGCAGAAGGCCATCTAGTCCGGGATAGTGGGCTAAAAATTGCTGGACAACCAGGTTCAACACGTGAGCCATACAAGGCACGTGTGTGACATTGCCCCGGCTAAGGGCCGCACCCAGGTTTGCAGCATTGTCGCACACGGCATTCCCTGGTTGCAGGTCCAGTGGAGACAACCATTCATGAAACTGGGTCTCTAGAGCTGACCACAGCTTCTCAGCTGTGTGACTCACATTTCCCTGACATTTCAAAGTAAACACCGCCTGATGCCGTTGAGCCCTGCTGCCAGCATAGTAAGGAGGTGTGCAGGATTTCTTCTGCGCAGTTAGATAGCGGGTGGCATTACCAGACAGGCTTTGGGTGCAGGTGGAGGACCGAGAGGAGGTTGAGGAGGCAGAAGCAGTGGAGGAACTTCTAGATAAAGAGGATTGACGTACAACTCGTGGGGACGGCAAGACTTGGACAGCAGCCCCTTGTTCTGCTGTCACCATAGTTACCCAGTGCCCAGTCAGCGACATGTAATGCCCCTGTCCATGCCTACTCGCCCAAGTGTCTGTGGTGAAATGCACCCTGTCACACACAGAGTTTCTCAAAGAAGCGGTGATGTTGTGTGCGACATGCTGGTGGAGCGCAGGCACACCTTTCTTTGAGAAGTAGTGCCGACTGGGCATCTGATACTGGGGCACTGCGACGGACATAAGGTCTCGAAAATCCTCTGTGTTGAACAGGTGGAAAGGCAGCATTTCTGTAGCCAACAGCTTGCAGATGGTAAAATTCAACCTCTTAGCTTTGTCATGGCTAGGAGGAAATGGTCTTTTACTTGTCCACATCTGAGGGACCGAGGGCTGGCTGTTGTGCTTAGATGGGGTTGAGTAGGGTGTCCCCGTCAAACTTGCCGGTCTGTGAGGAAGATGCAGGCGGAAATGTTAGGTTGCCTTGATCCAAATGTGGTGCTTTCGATGTCTAAGAGCGCTCAACACTAGCTGGTGTTTCCACTTCCAAATGAAATGATGACCTGCCAATCGCACTGGCTGTTGCGGGTAAAGAGGTGGCAGGTCTGCGTCCAAAAACATGTGTGACTGCTGTCCCCCCAGTCACAGAGGATGAAGAGGCCGCGGATGCACAAGATGGGGCAGACGGTGGTTGGCCCGGCACCCTAGGCCGCATTTTAGCACAGTGAGCTTCCCACTGCAACTTATGCTTCATATCCATGTGACGGTTCATGCATGAAGTACTCAAACTATGGATTTTTTGGCCTCTACTTAGCTTTTGGTGACAAATATTACAGATAACACGAGTTGGGTCATCCTTATCGATCTGAAAAAATGCCCAGGCTATGCAAGGCTTAGAGCCCATGCGACCTGAAGAGCCACTACGACTTGTTGTCAGAGGCAGAGTTGTGGTTGAGGATGCAGTTGTTGACCTGCTTCCAGTACTCCGTCTCTGTCCAGGAAGGCGCAACCTAACCTCGTCGTCAATAGCATCTGTGACGCCCAGCTGCGCTTGGTATCACAGTTCCTAGAAGAGTGCATTGATGGAATCCTCCACAAGAGGCCCCCATAAACATTCACACATCTCCACCTTCCACCTCAGACCAGCAGAGGGAGCCCGTTATGGATATAAATAGGGAAGGTGGAGCTAGGCATTTCAGTACCTCTGAAGAGTTCGTGCAGTAGAGAAGCCTAAGAGAGGTCAGTCTGCAGTGGAGCTTAGTCTAGTCTAGAGAACTCAGTTAATAATTCAGCAGTGGAGCACGAGGCTCCTGTTAGCTAGATTCAGGGAGCCCAGTTAGAGCTTAAGGTGTGCCGGTGCCATAAGATCGGTGAAGCGCGGCAAGCTGCCGTTAGTGTGTATAGCCTAGTGAGGGCCCGAGTAGGCCGAAGGCAAGTGGAGAGTTAGTACATAGGGGGCAGAGGAGCTTAACCAGCTCACCCCGAAGCATTTACCGGACACCGGATCCGAGCTTACCGGGATCTCTATAACCCAGTAAGGCATAACCGGAATCCCTGGAGAACTGCAAGTCACAGGATCGCTAAGGTGCTGATAGGTAACAGTGCCAGGAGACGCTTAGGCCCCGCATACTGGGAGCGTGAACTCCAAGACTAGGCCCTACCACAAGGTCAGCCAGCGCAGGACAGAGACAAAGTTAGGCCTAGCTCCAGGCAGGTCAGAAACTTACTACGCAGAGGCAAGAAACAGAAGGCCCTACACGCGCTCATTGGGGAGGATCCTGATATGCACCCTTCACCCTACAGTGCTCCGGGATGTGCCTGAATTTCAACCAGTAAAAGGTACAGAAGTGACTACCGTGTCCGTTCCCGTTCTTGCTCTGACCCAGCTGGGTCTCGCCTGTCCTGCATTCCCCCTGCATATGCTTTTCTGAGGCCTAGCTCCACCTGTGGAGAGCTATACCATTGAGCTGCCTTATCACCGGCCTCAGTGGACTGCTGCAGCGCTGGTGCTTCTCACCAGATACCACAGGTGGCATCACGAACTCTTAACAATTATCCACCCTTTTAAAGAGTGACCCCAGGGTACGGGCCGGGGAGCCGACCACCGCGACATCCCAAAGGCCAGGCAAAGGCCCAGGTACCGAGTCATCCCCATCCCCTGGGCTAGTCACATCCTCCTCCTCCTCTGCTGACCTCATCGACTGACTGACTGTGGGTTGACAGTAAGTAGGATCTCCAACCTTGTCATCATCACCCTGTGTGTTCTCACACCCATCGTCCTCAGAGCCAACCTCTTCCTGCCCTGGCCGAAAAGTCAAGTTGTCGCTCCAATCAGGTATTTGAGTCTCATCATCGTCTTCATCATTGTCTCCACCAACAGGAGTTACAGTTTGGGAACGAGGGTCTACATTATGCTCAGAACGTTCTTCATGTGGTCCTGGATCCGACTCATAAAGATTCTGGGCATCAGTGCAGATCGTTTCTGCGTCTGGATTAACAGAAGCTCTGGAGCAGACCTCCATTTCCCAGGCTATAGTATGAGTAAACAGCTGTGCAGACTCAACCATCTGTGTTACCCCATACTCAGACGGGCAGCTGGAGACTTGGGAGATGTGAGGAAGCAAGTGCAATTGGGGTGACACCTCTGAGGACTGGAGTATTTGTGATGTTGAAGTTGAGGTGGAGGAGAGCCCACTTGAAGGAGCACTTGATATCCATTGAAGCACCTGCTGTTTTTGTGCCTCATCTGGAATTTGTAGCGATGGGCATGTCCGTAAGAAGGGATCGTATCACATTGTCCACGAAAAGAAGAAGACATCTTAGTTTGGCTGGAAGATGGTCTTTCTTCTGCAGATATTACTCCCCCCCACAGTGGGGGGGCTCGACCCACCAGCGGACAGGCACCAGTATTGGGAGAGGGGGGCTGGCCGTCAGGGTCCACCGCGGCTCTGGCACAAACCCGGCGACACGGAGGTCGCACGGGCAGGAACGGACTGGCCATGTCGGCTTTGCACTCCAGCGTAGTCCCTCTGCCTACTCGCGCCCGTAACCGCAAAGGGATGCGCAAGCGGCTTTTCTTCCCAGGGCTGTTACCTGCCCAGCAGGAACGTGGGGGAGCTCAGGTCGGCCATCCACTGTACTCCCTTACCTCACTCACACTCTTTCCTTTTTCCGTTCTACATCTAACCCCTCGGCTCTGTGGTGTCCACTCTCCCTCCAGCTCTCTCCTTCTCAAAGTGGACTACCGCGTGTATTCACACTGTGGCGAATCTATTGGTCCCAGGCATAAGAAGTTGTCGAGGTAATGGATAATATGTGCCCCCTTAGAATCGTCCATTACAACCCATTCGAGGAAGCAACTAAACGCCTCAAATAGTGAGCAGGATCTGGAGCACCCCATGGGCAAACAGCGATCTATATAGTATGCTCCTTCCCAGAAGCAGCCCAATAGGTGGACACTATTCAGAGGCACAGGTAGTAAGTAACCGGAACGCTGCATCAATGTCTGTTTTGGTCATTAGGGTGACCCTTCCCAACTTCTTGATCCGCCTGATTGCCTTGTCAAAGGATGTACAGTATATACTACTGTACTTGGTTCCGCGTCGATGTTGTCGTTTACGGACCTGCCCCTTGGATATGACAAATGGTGGATTAGTCCGAATGTATTGGGTTCCGTTTTTGGCACAGCTCACAACGGAGATTCCACTATGTCTTGTAAGGAAAGTGTTCTGAATGGAACCGCCATTCTACCTAAAGATATTTCTTTTTTTAATTTTCTTGTCACGACGTCTGGGTGTTGGTAGGCTGATTTAAAATTTTTACTCCAGCCTTTCTTGATTTTAGAAAGGCATGACATGCCTATATCTGTGTCTCCCCCTCCTTTTTCTCCTCCACCTCTTTTCTTTTCGCATGACTATATGTACTTGTCACTTTTCCATGTGTTAGTTGTGTCTTCTGAGCAGTTTGTCAGCTTTTGGACTCCTTTGAAGTGTTTTCTATGTGTTTTCTATGTGTTTCTATGTGTTTTTGTTTGCCTGCCATTGGTTTTAACAGTGTTCGACGGTGTTCGACGAACAGTTCGACGAACAGTTCGGCGAACATACGGGTGTTCGACGAACCGAACCGAACACTACGGGGGTGGCTCAGCACTACTCTGCAGACCGCCGGGGGAATCCGCCGGAAAAATACTCGAGTTTCCCACAGACTTACATTGGGCTCATTACTCAGTCCGAGCACTCGAGCATTCCAATTTGCTCGATCCTAAGTACCTAAGCATTTTAGTGCTCGTTCATCACGAGTCACTTGTGGGGATTTCTTCTGTTTTGTCAACGGCTCTTCATATGTAACATGGCATCTGCAATCTATGCCAGCCAAAATGGCTCTCCAAAATTCAAATAGCACTCCTCTTCCGAGCCCAGCGGTGCACCCAGACAGTAGTTTTCCACCATATATGGGGTATCAGCGTACTCAGGAGAAATTGCATAACAAATTGAACTGTCAATATTCTTTTGTTATCCTTGTGAAAATGAAAAATTTGGTGCAAAGTAAAATTTTTTGGGGAAAAAATTTTTCATTTTCACGACTCAACGTAATAAAATTCTGTGAAGCACCTGTGGGCTCAAAGTGCTCAACACATCTTTAAATAAATTCCTTGAGTGGTGTAGTTTCCAAAATATATTCAATTTCCCATTTGAATTACAGCATGCAGAGATTGAGATGAGACGCAGCACAAAGTGTATCTCAATATTAAGCCTTGTAAATTGTTAGCATTACTCCACAATTTAAAGTGTTCATGAAAAAACAAAGCAGGATGGTGTTTTCTAACCAAAAGAATAATAATAGCATGGCGTACAACCAATTACATTTAATGAATACAAAGGAAGCATTTTTAATTCCTTATTATCCTTTGGGAAGTGCATTGAGGTGGAAAAGGGAAAAAAAAAAAAAAACTCTTTAAATGTCTTAGTTTGCGAGTGTGAACGAGCTGCGTGTGTCCGGAGCGTAAGTGCGAACGAAAGTAAGTGTGTGACTTGTTTTTCAGTGACTTTGTATTCAGGGAGTTTGGAAGGGAGGAATTTGGACTGAATTGCTGACAGTATTTCAGTAATTCTTTACTTTTCTTTTTACTTAACATTCTGTATATTGCAATCCCCATTAGGAAATGAGCTCCATTATTGACAATGCTATCCAGTGTACATCTTGCCACATGTATGTATTCCTTGAACAGCGGGTCGAGGTTGCTTACTGCTGCGCGAGATGTGTTCACGTTGTGCGTTTGGAAGCCCAGATACTGGATCTAAATGAGCAGCTGGCAACACTGAGATCCATTGACAGCATGGAAAGGAGTCTGCTGCTCACTGAGCAGCAGCTCACTGGGGTAGATGTGGGGGAGGGTGGTAGTCGGGAGCTGCAGAACAGTGAGGTCGCTAGTTGGGTGACAGTTAGAAGGGGTGGTAGAGGGAAGAGTGCCAGGGAGGCTAGTCCTGATCTGGCACACCCCAATAAGTTTGCAAAGTTGGCAGATGAGGGGAGTGACGGTACAGGGGTAGCACTACTGCAGCAAGGCATGTCCCCTGAAAGCCGGAGGAGTGTCAGCTCCAGTAAAGAGGGAAATAGGAGAGTAGGGCAGGCCAGACAGGTGCTGGTAGTGGGGGACTCAATTATTAGGGGAACAGATAGGGCAATCTGTCACAAAGACAGGGATCGTCCAACAGTGTGCTGCCTACCTGGTGCTCGAGTCCGGCACATCGCTGATCGGGTTGACAGATTACTGGGAGGGGCTGGTGAGGACCCAGCGGTCATGGTGCATATTGGCACAAATGACAAAGTTAGAGGTAGGTGGAAGGTCCTTAAAGATGATTTCAGGGAATTATGCTGCAAGCAGAAAGCAAGGACCTCCAAGGTGGTATTCTCTGAAATACTACCAGTACCACGTGCCACGCCAGAGAGGCAACGGGAGATTAGGGAGATAAATAAGTGGCTCAAGAACTGGTGTAGGAAGGAGGGATTTGGGTTCCTGGAGAACTGGGCCGACTTCTCAGTTGGCTACAGACTCTACGCTAGGGACCGGCTGCACCTTAATGGGGAGGGTGCAGCTGTGCTGGGGGAGAAAATGGCTAGAAGGTTGGAGGAGTGTTTAAACTAGGGATTGGGGGGAGGATATTCATTTTATAGGTGGGGAACATAGTGCAGATAGTGACCTGGGCACAAATAAAGAAATTGGGGGTGGGGTTAGAACAGTCAATAAAGTAAGAAGGAATAGAGGTACAGAGAGATACATAAAATGCATGTACACTAATGCCAGAAGCCTCACCAACAAAATGGAGGAATTAGAATTAATTTTGTTGGAAAATAATTATGACATGGTAGGGATATCTGAGACATGGCTGGACGAGAGCCATGACTGGGCAGTTAATTTACAGGGCTATAGTCTGTTCAGAAATGACCGTACAAACAAGCGAGGGGGGGGGGTGTTTATATGTAAAATCATCCTTAAAACCTGTCTTGCGGGAGGATATATGTGAATCTAATAAAAATGTAGAGTCCCTGTGGGTGGAGATAAGGGGAGGGGGAAAAAATAATAAATTACTGATAGGGGTTTGTTATAAGTCTCCAAAAATAATGGAAGTAACGGAGAATATCCTCGTAAAGCAAATAGATGAAGCAGCGACTGAAGGAGAAGTCATTATTATGGGAGACTTCAACTACCCTGAAATACATTGGGGGACAGAAACATGTAGTTCAAGCAAAGGAAATAGGTTTTTCACTACTATGAGAGACAATTACCTTTCACAACTGGTTCAGCACCCAACAAGAAGGGGGCACTGCTAGACCTAATAATAACCAATAGGCCAGACCGCATATCAAATATACGAGTTGGGGGTCACTGGGGTAATAGTGATCACAAAATAATACGTTTTCATGTAACCTTTAATAAGATGTGTAGTAGAAGGGTTACAAGGACACTAAACTTCAGGAAGGCAAATTTCCAACGGTTAAGAGATGATCTTAGTGCAATAAACTGGAACGATATCCTGAGACATAAAGCTACACAAAGCAAATGGGAGACATTTATTAACATCCTGAATAGGACCTGTGCACAATATATACCCCTTGGGAATAAACATGCTAGAAATAGGAGGAAACCACTATGGCTAAATAGAGCTGTAAGGGGTGCAATAAGTCACAAAAAGAAAGCATTTAGAGAACTAAAGCAAGTAGGTAGTGATGAGGCATTAAATAAATCTAGAAAATTAAATAAATTATGTAAAAAACAAATCAAGGCAGCAAAGATTGAGGCAGACAGAATCATTGCCAGAGAAAGTAAAAATAACCCCAAAATATTCTTTAACTACATAAATAGTAAAAAACTAAAAAATGATAGTGTTGGCCCCCTTAAAAATAGTCTGGGAGAAATGGTGGATGAGGATGAGGAAAAAGCCAATATGCTAAATGATTTTTTTTCAACCGTATTTACACAAGAAAATCGCATGACAGAAAACATGATTAGAGATAACAAAAATTCTCCAGTAAATGTCACTTGCTTAACCCAGCAGGAAGTACGGCGGCGTCTAAAAATCACTAAAGTTGACAAATCCCCGGGCCCGGATGGGATACACCCGCGAGTACTGCAGGAATTAAGTAATGTAATAGATAGACCATTATTTTTAATCTTTAAAGATTCCATAATAACAGGGTCTGTACCACAGGACTGGCGTATAGCAAATGTGGTGCCAATATTCAAAAAGGGGACAAAAACTGAAATTGGAAATTATAGGCCGGTAAGCTTAACCTCTACTGTGGGTAAAATCCTGGAGGGTTTCCTAAGAGATGCTATGATAGAGTATCTGAAGAAGAATAACCTCATGACCCAATATCAACATGGGTTTACGAGGGACCGTTCCTGTCAAACTAATCTGATCAGTTTTTAGGAGGAGGCAAGTTCTGGACTGGACCAAGAAAATGCAGTGGATGTTGTGTATATGGACTTTTCAAAAGCTTTTGATACGGTTCCACACAAAAGGTTGATACATAAAATGAGAACATTGGGGATAGGGGAAAATATATGTACAGTGCCTACAAGTAGTATTCAACCCCCTGCAGATTTAGCTGGTTTGATAAGATGCAAATAATTTAGAGCCTTCAAACTGCAAACGAGAGTAGGTTTTATGAACAGAAGCATAAATCTTACAAACCAAAAAGTTATGTTGCTCAGTTGAATTTTATTAAATTTTAAACATAAAAGTGTGGGTCAATTATTATACAACCCCTATGTTTAATATTTTGTGGAATAACCCTTGTTTGCAATTACAGCTAATAATCGTCTTTTATAAGACTTGATCAGGCCGGCACAGGTCTGTGGAGTTATCTTGGCCCACTCCTCCATGCAGATCTTCTCCAAGTTATCTAGGTTCTTTGGGTGTCTCATGTGGACTTTATTCTTGAGCTCCTTCCACAAGTTTTCAATTGGGTTAAGGTCTGGAGACTGACTAGGCCACTCCAACACCTTGACATTTTCCCTCTTGAACCAGGCCTTGGTTTTCTTGGCTGTGTGCTTTGGGTCGTTGTCTTGTTGGAAGATGAAATTACGACCCATCTTAAGATCCTTGATGGAGGAGAGCAGGTTCTTGGCCAAAATCTCCAGGTAGGCCGTGCTATCCATCTTCCCATGGATGCGGACCAGATGGCTAGGCCCCTTAGCAGAGAAACAGCCCCACAGCATGATGCTGCCACCACCATGCTTGACTGTAGGGATGGTATTCTTGGGGTCGTATGCAGTGCCATCCAGTCTCCAAACGTCACGTGTGTGGTTGGCACCAAAGATCTCGATCTTGGTCTCATCAGACCATAGAACCTTGAATCAGTCTGTCTCAGAGTCCTCCAAGTGATCATGAGCAAACTGTAGACGAGCCTTGACATGACGCTTTGAAAGTAAAGGTACCTTACGGGCTCGTCTGGAACGGAGACCATTGCGGTGGAGTACGTTACTTATGGTATTGACTGAAACCAATGTCCCCACTGCCATGAGATCTTCCCGGAGCTCCTTCAATGTTGTCCTTGGGTTAGCCTTGACTCTTTGGACAAGCCTGGCCTCGGCACGGGAGGACACTTTCAAAGGCTGTCCTGGCCGTGGAAGGCTAACAGTAGTTCCATAAGCCTTCCACTTACGGATGATGCTCCCAACAGTGGAGACAGGTAGGCCCAACTCCTTGGAAAGGGTTTTGTACCCCTTGCCAGCCTTGTGACCCTCCACGATCTTGTCTCTGATGGCCTTGGAATGCTCCTTTGTCTTTCCCATGTTGACCATGTCTGAGTGCTGTTCACAAGTTTGGGGAGGGTCTTAAATAGTCAGAAAAGGCTGGCAAAAGAGATCTTTAATCCACACATGTGAAGCTCATTATTCTTGGTGCCTGAACTACTTCTTAATACTTTAGGGGGACCAAACAGAATTCTTGTGGTTTGAGGGGTTGAATAATAAATGACACTCTGAATTAACTTTTAACGTTTTAAAAAAAAACAAAAAAAACAAAACAAAAACAAAATTTGCTGCAGTGCATTTCCCACTTCCAGGCTGATCTACAGTACAAATGTCACAATGCCAAGTTAATTCTGCATGTGTCAACCAGCTAAATCTGCAGGGGGTTGAATACTACTTGTAGGCACTGTATGTGGGTTAAGAATTGGCTCAGTGATAGGAAACAAAGGGTGGTTATTAATGGAAAACACTCAGACTGGGTCTCAGTTAACAGTGGGGTACCACAGGAGTGAGTATTGGGCCCCCTTCTTTTTAACATATTTATTAATGACCTTGTAGGCGGCATACAGAGTAATATTTCAATATTTGCAGATGACACTAAGCTCTGCAGGGTAATCAATACAAAGGAGGACAATTTTATATTACAGGAGGATCTATGTAAACTAGAAGCTTGGGCTGATAAATGACAAATGAGCTTTAATGGGGATAAATGTAAGGTAATGCACTTGGTCAGAGGAAATAAAATGTATAATTATATGCTTAATCGTAAAACACTGGGCAAAACTGTAACTGAAAAAGACCTGGGTGTATTGGTGGACGACAAGCTCACGTTTAGTGGCCAGTGTCAGGCTGCTGCAAAGGCAAATAAAATAATGGGATGCATTAAAAGAGGCATAGATGCTCATGAGGAGAACATAATTTTACCTCTATAAAAGTCATTAGTGCGACCACACTTAGAATACTGTGTACAGTTGTGGTCTCCAGTGTATAAGAAAGACATAGCTGAACTAGAGCGGGTGCAGAGAAGAGCGACAAAGGTTTTTAGAGGACTGGGGGGTCTGCAATACCAAGACAGGTTATTACACTTGGGGTTATTTACTGTGGAAAAAAGAAGGCTTAGGGGTGATCTTTGTACTATGTACAAGTATATGAGGGGACAGTACAAAGACCTTTCTACTGATCTTTTACTCTGAGGCCTGAGACGGGGACAAGGGGGCATCTTCTACGTCTGGAGGAAAGAAGGTTTAATCATAATCACAGACTGGGATTCTTTACTGTAAGAGCAGTGAGACTATGGAACTCTCTGCCGCATGATGTTGTAATGAGTGATTCACTGTTAAAATTTAAGAAGGGCATGGATGCCTTTCTTGAAAAGTATAATATTACTGGTTATAAATACTAGATTCCTTGATAGGGCGTTGATCCAGGGAACTAGTCTGATTGTCGTATGGAGTCGGGAAGGAATTTTTTTCCCCAATGTGGAGCTTAGTGTTTGCCACATGGGTTTTTTTTGTCTTCCTCTGGATCAACAAGTTAGGCTATGGGTTGAACTAGATGGACTTAGTCTTCCTTCAACCTTAAAAACTATTTTACTATGTTACTATGTTATTTACAGTTATATGAAAAAATTTGGGCACCCCTATTAATCTTAAGCTTAATGTTTTCTTAAAATTGGTGTTTTTGCAACAGCTATTTCAGTTTGATATATGTAATAACTATTGGACACAGTAATGTTTCTGCCTTGAAAGGAGGTTTATTGTACTAACAGAAAATGTGCAATCTGCATTCAAACAAAATTTGACAGGTGCATAAGTATGGGCACCCTTATCATTTTCTTGTTTTAAATACTCCTACCTACTTTTTACAGACTTACTAAAGCACTTTTTTTGGTTTTGTAACCTCATTGAGCTTTGAACTTCATAGCCTGGTGTATGCAATCATGAGAAAAGCTACTTAAAGTGGCCACTTGCAAGTTGTTCTCCTGTTTGAATCTCCTCTGAAGAGTGGCATCATGGGCTCCTCAAAACAACTGTCAAATGATCTGAAAACAAAGATTATTCAACATAGTTGTTCAGGGGAAGGATACAAAAAGCTGTCTCAGAGATTTAACCTGTCAGTTTCCACTGTGAGGAACATAGTAAGGAAATGGAAGAACACAGGGACAGTTCTTGTTAAGGCCAGAAGTGGCAGGCCAAGAAAAACATCAGAAAGGCAGAGAAGAAGAATGGTGAGATCAGTCAAGGACAATCCTCAGACCACCTCCAGAGAGCTGCAGCATCAACTTGCTGCAGATGGTGTCACTGTGCATCGGTCAACTATACAATGCACTTTGCACAAGGAGAAGCTGTATGGGAGAGTGATGCGAAAGAAGCCATTTCTGCAAGCACGCCACAAACAGAGTCGGCTGAGGTATGCAAAAGCACATTTGGAGAAGCCAATATCTTTTTGGAAGAAGGTCCTGAGGACTGATGAAACCAAGATTGAGTTTTTTGGTCATACAAAAAGGCGCTATGCATGGCGGCAAAAAAACACGGCATTCCAAGAAAAACACTTGCTACCCACAGTAAAATTTGGTGGAGGTTCCATCATGCTTTGAGGCTGTGTGGCCAATGCCGGCACCGGGAATCTTGTTAAAGTTGAGGGACGCATGGATTCCTCTCAGTATCAGCAGATTCTTGACAATAATGTACAAGAATCAGTGATAAAGTTGAAGTTACGCAGGGGATGGATCTTTCAGCAAGACAATGATCCAAAACACCACTCCAAATCTACTCAGGCATTCATGCAGAGGAGCAATTACAATGTTCTGGAATGGCCATCCCAGTCCCCAGACCTGAATATCATTGAACATCTGTGGGATCATTTGAAGAGGGCTGTCCATGCTTGGCGACCATCAAACTTAACTGAACTGGAATTGTTTTGTAAAGAGGAATGGTCAAAAATACCTTCATCCAGGATCCAGGAATTCATTAAAAGCTACAGGAAGTGACTAGAGGTTGTTATTTTTGCAAAAGGAGGGTCTACTAAATATTAATGTCACTTTTCTGGTGAGGTGCCCATACTTATGCACCTGTCAAATTTTGTTTGAATGCAGATAGCACATTTTCTGTTAGTACAATAAACCTCATTTCAAGACAGAAACATTCTGTGTCCAACAGTTATTACATATATCAAACTGAAATAGCTGTTGCAAAAACACCAATTTTTATAAAACATTAAGCTTAAGATTAATAGGGGTGCCCAAACTTTTCCATATAACTGTAAATAAGTTGTCCACTACTTTAGCATTAATGACGTATCCTTAGGATAGGTCATCAATGTCTGATCGGTCGGAGTCCAACACCTCGCACACCTGCCAATTAGCTGTTATTGATGTCAGCGGCAGTGACTGCTGGCTGGAAGTACTCACTTGCGGAGCTGGTCATCTTCTGATAGAGGCTGCCGCAGGGTACTACACATCCATCTCCTATTGATTTGAATTAATAGATGGATGTGTAGTACCAAGCCTTGGCCAATATCAGAAGAGGGCCAGCTCCGTGAGTGAGTATGTTCGACCGGTGGCCACCGCTAGCACCTGATGAGCGGAGGTGTCGGGTGTCGAACCCTGACTGATCAGACTTTAATGACCTATCCTAAGCATCAATGCTAAAGTAATGGCCAATCTCTTTTTCTGAGTAATGGCCAGTTTCATTTTCTGAGAAAGCAGCTAAATTCCTAAGCTAAATTTCATTTTACTATGAATCTGTTTTATGCAGGATAGGGGATGAGAATAGAGAAGATACAAACAGCTGTCCTATCTTTACACCCCCAAAATGGTACCATGGAGAAATACATCTTGTATCACAAAAAAAAAGATACTGTATATTTGTTTTCAGCAAGGCAAGTACACAAATTATTTCTTATGGAATGCAGCTACAACAATGGAAAAAAATGGCATTGACAAAATGTGTTCAACATTAAAGGGGATCTGTCACAAGGTTTTTGCTACCTCATCTAATAACATCACAGAAGAAGTAGCAGCATTGCCAACTCCAGGTCAGATTATCAATGCACTAGCAAGATGCAAAAGACTCTCATGATAAAGATGGGGCAGCACAGGTGCAAAATACTTATGGAGCAACCACTCACAAATCTACCAATTCATGGGGGGGTTGTTGTTTGGTATTAGAAATTCACACAGATGAGGTTTGCATAGGGTGCTAGTCACACAGGTACATGTGATGCACAGTGTATGGTTTACAACCTATGGAGGACGCCCATACTTTGAGAACAGGTGGGCTGCCTAGTATGGCATAAGTGCACCACACAAGGACAGACAACCCAATTCACCCATCCCACAATCAAGGGCCTGACTACATCCTGCATAAAAATGGAAAAATGTGCAATAAGGATGAAAAATTATGTATAAAATACATGAGGTATGGGTCGATATTTTGGCCAAAATACTCAAGCCCACAATCCACGTCAAGGGTCCTCATTAGTGTTGAGCCACCCCCGTAGTGTTCGAGTTCGGTTCGGTTCGTCGAACACCCGTGTGTTCGCCGAACTGTTCGTCGAACTGTTCGTTGAACACCTTCGAACACCATTAAAACCAATGGCAGGCAAACAAAAACACATAGAAACACATAGAAAACACCTTCAAAGGTGTCCAAAAGCTGACAAACTGCTCAGAAGACATAACTAACACATGGAAAAGTGACAAGTACATATAGTCATGCGAAAATAAAAGAGGTGGAGGAGTAAAAGGAGGGGGAGACACAGATATAGGCATGTCATGCCCTTCTAAAATCCAAAAAGTGAGAAGCCGACACGGCCAGTCCGCTCCTGCCCGTGCCACCTCCGTGTCGCCGGGTTTGTGCCAGAGCCGCGGTGAACCCTGACGGCCAGCCCCCCTCTCCCAATACTGGTGCCTGTCCGCTGGTGGGTCGAGCGAGCCCCCCTGTGGTGGAGGCAGCTCTAAGCTTTTTAATTTAAATTGTCTCTCTAATTTGAATGAATACACTTTAAATCCATTTACAAGGATCTATTGGAGGGCAAGTCTCATGCCAGCAGCCGCGGTAATTCCAGCTCCAGTAGCGTCCACTAAAGCTGCTGCAGTTAAAAAGCTTTTATAAGGATCGAGCTCGGCTGTCCACCGCAAGGCATCCTACTGCCAGTCCCAGCCCCTATGCCTTGGGGTGCCTCCTGATGCTCTTCACTAAGTATCCCATGGTCCCGAAGCATTTCCTTTGAAAAAATTAAGTGTCTAAACTACAGGTGGTGCAGCTTGCTTAACAGCTGGGATAATCCGCTTACTAGCAGACACTGCTACTAGGCACAAAGTATTTCCTGGGCTAGATGCAGTTAAAAATTTGTAATTAGATACTCTCGTTGGATGCTGAGAAAGCATTCCATAGAGTCTCCTGGCACGCCATATATGATTCTCTTAAAAAGCTTGGGGTAGGGGTCTAGGGGACCCTTTTATAGCCAAAATCACGGCCCTGTATCGCAATACGTCACCTAGGCTGAAGATAAATGGAACTGTAGCACCCTGAGGGCTCGGTTGCTAAAGACGTATTGCACCTCACCCAGAGGTGTGATATCTCACTCTCAGGTAAGGATGGAGTGTGGATCAGGACCCGACACCTGCATGCATTACACCACATTGCCGTGGGGCAGGGCGACCAATATGCCCCTGAGATGGGCACGAGAGTCCCTGTCCCTGGCTGGAGTGGGGGGAGGGAACACTGAGGAAGGGGAACCCTGTAGTGCAGGAGCAGGGAGGAAGCAGTTCCTGGGTGCATTGAGAAGGGAGTATAAAAGGTGGGCACCATCTTAGTTCAGTGCAGAGAAGTCTGAGCAGAAGTGGCAGGGAGCAGGGGCTCTGCATGAGCTCTGCTCCAGAGGCGGGCCTAGTAACAGAGGCCCAGGCCTGGAAGAGGGAGAAGGAAGGAAGAGGAGCGGAGAAGGCTCCAGGAACGAGGAATGAAGGGATCCCAGGGGTGCGGACGGGCGAGTCGCCACCGCACGCCCGAATCCACCTGCGTGGAGGGGTCAGGCCAAAGGGGGAGACCGGTCCCCGAACTAGTGGAGGCAGGAAACGACCCTCAGCTAGAAACCGGAGGCTCTGACATTTTATGTGGCGCAGCCCCTCGCTACACCCGCTAGGAAGGCACCACATAGGGTCAGGGAAACTGGCGCCAAGTTTACCAAGAGGAGGCCCGAGGCAGCCGGACAGAAGTGTTGGTAAGAAAGGCCAGACAAAGGACACACAAAGGGGGTCCTGTGAAGTGCTCCAAAGTTATCTGGGAGTTGTCTGAGCCCCTCACCTGGTGAGCACAGTACGACGTGGGCAGCCGTTACCTGCAGACGTGGTCTGGATAATAAGAACTGTGAGTAAAGGCCCTGAACTGCATCACTGACTCCGTGTCGTTACTGCTGCTGCCCTGCACCATCACCCCCATCCTCCGCATACACTGCCCTGAGGCTATACTCCTCCCGTGGGGAGTTATGCTACGCTCTGCTGCACCCACAACACCAGCCTCAGTGGTCTGCCCTGTAGCGGCGGTTCACTCTGACCGCAATCCACGGGTGGCGTAGTCGGACATTTAAACATGAAAACCACATAAATAGTTCCGCCACTGGTTTGACCGCCCTGAGCCATGGAACTGGGTCGCCGCCACGAAGACTACAACCACCAGCATCCACCAAAAAGGGTCCGGCTCCGGGTGTCCCAAGGCCCAGGGCGTGCGTCAGAACATTTTCATCACCTTTCACAATCACCAATGGGACAAGGCAGTGATGTCCTCTGTCCCCTCTCTTATACATCCTAGTGATGGAGCACCTGCTCTCATCAATTCGCCATAACCCCAATATTAGGTGGATTGAGGTGGGAGGCACCGAGTACAAGTGCTCTCTATTTGCTGATGATGTCCTAGTATATATCACTCAATCAAATATATCCATCCATGCTGTTATGGATGAAATAGATCACTTTGTTACATGGTAAAATTTTAAAATCAATGCAGCGAAGTCTGAGGCCCTCGATGTCTCCCTCCCCAAATCCATATAGGATTCCATCCAGTCCAACATTCCCTTTGCCTGGCCCTCACAGGGTATCAAATACTTAGGAATTCCTATTCATAGAGACCTCTCCCATCTATGTTATCTTAATTTTGGGCCCTTTATTGAACAACTCCATACAGACCACGGTTGGCAAGTTAGAACTGTAAGATTCACTACGTGAACCACTGGTGTTTTGTGGAAAAGCACATGTACACTGCGTTCCAAATTATTATACAAAAAGTGTTTAGGAGTGATAAGGGAAGAATTTGTTTGTTTGTCAGTTAAACTCATTGATGGTGATGTGTGTCAGGGCTCTTTATATCACTGTAAGCAATTGCAGACACCTGTGCTAATTAGTTTGGCAGGTGTGTCCAATGAAAGGCAAGACTACTTAAGAAGGCTCTCTCACATTATTAAGCAGCCTACATTTTCTGCCAAAATGGGAAAGAAAAAGGATGTGTCGGCTGCTGAGAAGCAACAAATTGTGGAGTGTTTAGGTCAAGGCATGACTACAATCAACATTGTGCGATGATCAGGATGAAGTGTCCTGGCAATCAAGAAGTATGTAGCTGATTCACAGTACACACGTGTGCGTGCTGATAAGGGCAAATTGAGGACTCTTTCCTACAGGCAATTACGTCAGGTTGAAAGAGCAGCGGCAAAAAAGCCTTGTCATAGCAGCAGACAAGTTTTTGAAGCTGCTTGTGCCTCCAACGTCCCCCGAACAACAAGATTCAGGGTCCTTCAGAGGTTTGCAGCTGTGCATGCGCCATCCTGTCGACCTCCTCTATCCACTTCACACAAGCAGAAACGGCTCCAGTGGGCCAAACATTACATGAAGACTGATTTCAAAACTGTTTTGTTCACGGATGAGTGCCGTGCAGCGCTCGATGGTCCAGATGGATGGAGTGGAGGATGGCTGGTTGATGGACACCCCACGCAAACACGGCTACAGCGCCAACAAGGAGGAGGTGGAGTAATGTTTTGGGCTGGAATCATGGGGAGAGAGATTGTCGGCCCCTTTAGGATCCCTGAAGGCGCTAAAGATGAACTCCATAATGTATGTGGATTTTCTCAAACAGCACTTCCTGCCATGGTTCAAGAAGAAGAACCGTGTATTTCACAGCAAGATCATTTTTCTGCATGATAATGCACCATCTCATGCTGCACATAAAACATCTTCATCTCTGGCTGATATGGGCATAAAAGGGGACAAACTTATGGTGTGACCCCCATGCTAACCTGACCTCTACCCCATTCAGAACCTTTGGAGCATCATTAAAAGGAGTGTCTATGATGGCGGGAGGCAGTTCACATCTAAGCAACAGCTCTGGGATGGTATTCTGTCCTCATGCAAAACAATTGAAGCAGAAACCATCCAAAACCTGACAAATTCAATGGACGAGAGAGTTCAGAAGCTCCTTTCGAACAAGGGGTCCTATGTGAAAATGTAACATCACCTAGAATAAAGTTTTGAGTTGAAAACTGTTTGATTTCAGTTTCTAACAACCTGCTAATGCTTATAATTTCAAAAATGACCATTTTTTTGGTCTTTATTAAAATGAAAAGGTTGATCGAAAAGTTTGGGGGATCTAAGAGTGTGGCAACCCAGTAGTCATGATTACTTCGAATTCTGACAATATGAGGGTCATGCTGCAGGTAGTGCAGCAAGAAGGCACTTATGTGCCTTGCGCATCTCGGAGCCCCAAAATTATTTTCCGGGCTAGATGCAGCTAAAAATTATTTTTAATTTTAAATCTGGTGGAGCTTAGTATAGATGGCCTAATAGGATCAGTGCTGCACACTGCTACAAAGCCCAAATTATTTTCCAGTCAAGATACAGATAAACATGATTAGTAATTTGAAAGCTTAAAACGGTTGGTAGGGTGATTTTAACCAATCATCAAGCTTTTACTCTCCCCAGGATGACACAGGGGTAGAAAAGTCGTTTCGGATCCATGATTTGTTCATCTTTATGAACGTGAGTCTGTCTACATTATCAGTGGAGAGCCGCGTGCGCTTATCTGTCAGCACACCACCAGCAGCGCTGAACACACGTTCAGACAGAACGCTGGCTGCGGGGCATGACAAGATCTCCAAGGCGTAAGTGGCTAGCTCCGGCCATTTATCCAGATTGGAAGCCCAAAAAGAGCAAGGGTCCAGTGACACAGTCGTGGCTTCAATGTTTACTTGGAGATACTCCTGTACCATCGTCTCTAGGCGTTGACTATGTGTCAGACTTCTTGTCTCCTGTGGCCTTGCAAAGGATGGGCTAAAAAAGTGGTGAAATGATTCCGCAAAATTGATGTTACCAGCAGATACTGTGGTTCTGTTACGGTTTGAGTGCTGAACACTTGACGGTCCCACGGTTGGCAAGTTGGAACTGTGAGATTCACTACGTGCACCACTGGTATTTTGTTGGAAAAGCACATGTAAGATTCTGCAACAGTCTCTGCTGATACTCCTGCATGCGTGCATCCCTTTCTATGGCAGGAATAATTTCTGCAAATTTACTTTTGTACCGGGGATCTAACAGTGTGGCAACCCAGTAGTCAGGATTATTTCTAATTCTCACAATTCGAGGGTCATGTTGCAGGTAGTGCAGCAAGAAGGCACTCATGTGTGTTGCGCATCCAGGAGCACCAAGTCCCTGTTGTGTTGGTGGCGAGGTAACAATCATGCTTCCTTCCTCTGTCCTCTCCCCCCAACCTCGCACAACAGAAATGTGATCAAGGTCTCCCTCATCTGATGAGTCTTCCATCAGTTCGTCCTCCACTTCTTCCTGGGCTCCTGCACCTTCCTCACTAGTTTGGCTGCTACCATGCGCCCTGGTAAAACCATCGCCCCCACCCTCACATGCCTGCCGCCTTGGTGCTGCCGACCGTCTGGACCTTGCAGATGTTAGCCCTTCCGCATACAACTCCTCCTCCTCTACTTCCTCCACCTCGTCTTGTGCCACCACCTGACTCCGAATTCTGTTTAACATGTGCTCCAGCATGTAAATCACCGGAATAGTCATGCTGATAATGGCATCGTCAGCGCTAAACATCTTCGTCGCCATTTCAAAACTGTGCAGAAGGGTGATTAGGTCCCTGATCTGAGACCACTCCTCCAGCGTGATTTGCCCCACCTCTGAATCTCGTTGGCCCAGGCTATACGTCAGAACGTATTGCACCAGGGCTTGTCGGTGCTGCCACAGTCACTGCAACATGTGCAGAGTTGAATTCCACCGGGTAGGCACATCGCATTTTAGCCGGTGAAGTGGCAGGCCCAACGACTTCTGTAGAGATGTAAGTCGCTGAGCTGCGGGATGCGAACGGCGGAAGTGAGCACACAGCGACCGTGCCCTCTACAGAAGGCCATCTAGTCTGGGATAGTGGGCTAAAAATTGCTGGACAACCAGGTTCAACACGTGAGCCATACAAGGCACGTGTGTGACATTGCCCCGGCGAAGGGCCGCACCCAGGTTTGCAGCATTGTCGCACACGGCCTTCCCTGGTTTCAGGTCCAGTGGAGACAACCATTCATGAAATTGGTTCTCCAGAGCTGACCACAACTCCTCAGCTGTGTGACTCACATTTCCCAGACATTTCAAAGTAAAAACCGCCTGATGACGTTGAGCCCTACTGCCAGCATAGTAAGGAGGTGTGCAGGATCCCTTCTGCGCAGTTAGAAAGCTTGTGGCATGACCAGACAGGCTTTGGGTGCAGGTGGAAGACCGAGAGGAGGTTGAGGAGGCAGAAGCAGTGGAGGAACTTTGACATAAAGAGGATTGACGCACAACTCGTGGGGACGGCAAGACTTGGACAACAGCCCCTTGTCCTGCTGTCACCATAGTTACCCAGTGCCCAGTCAGCGACATGTAACGCCCCTGTCCATGCCTACTCGTCCAAGTGTCTGTGGTGAAATGCACCCTGTCACACACAGAGTTTCTCAAAGAAGCGGTGATGTTGTGTGCGACATGCTGGTGGAGCGCAGGCACACCTTTCTTTGAGAAGTAGTGCCGACTG
This sequence comes from Phyllobates terribilis, assembly GCF_046119375.1. Classification (NCBI taxonomy): domain Eukaryota; kingdom Metazoa; phylum Chordata; class Amphibia; order Anura; family Dendrobatidae; genus Phyllobates; species Phyllobates terribilis. The sequence continues at coordinate 769,663,772 of NW_027362762.1, read as the reverse complement.
GGCATCTGGTACTGGGGCACTGCGACGGACATAAGGTCTCGAAAATCCTCTGTGTCCACCAGGCGGAAAGGCAGCATTTCTGTAGCCAAGAGCTTGCAGATGGTGAAATTCAACCTCTTAGCTTTCTCATGGCTAGGAGGAAATGGTCTTTTACTTGTCCACATCTGAGGGACCGAGGGCTGGCTATTGTGCTTAGACGGGGTTGATAAGGGTGTCCCCGGCAAACTGCCGGTCTGTGAGGAAGATGCAGGCGGACATGTTAGGTTGCCTTGATCCAAAGGTGGTGCTATCGATGTCGGACAGCGCTCAACACCAGCTGGTGTTACCACCTCCAAAGAAAATGATGACCTGCCAATCACGCTGGCTGTTGCGGGTAAAGAGGTGGCAGGTCTGCGCCCCAAAACAGGTGTGACTGCTGTCCCCCCAGTCACAGAGGATGAAGAGGCCGCGGATGCACAAGATATGGCAGACGGTGATTGGCCCGGCCGGCTAGGCCGCATTGTAGCACACTGAGCTTCCCACTGCAACTTATGCTTCATGTCCATGTGCCGGTTCATGCATGAAGTACTCAAACTATGTATTTTTTGGCCTCTACTTAGCTTTTGCTGACAAATGTTACAGATAACACGAGTTGGGTCATCTTTATCGATCTGAAAAAATGCCCAGGCTATGCAAGGCTTAGCACCCATGCGACCTGAAGAGCCACCACGACTTGTGGTGAGAGGCAGAGTTGTGTTTGAGGATGCAGTTGTTGACGTGCTTCCAGTACTACGTCTCTGTCCAGGAAGGCGCAACCTGACCTCGTCGTCACTAGCATCTTCCTCCACCTCCTCTGCTGACCTCATCTCTTGGCTGACTGTGGGTTGACAGTAAGTGGGATCTCCGACCTCATCATCATCACCCTGTGCGTTATCACACCCGTCGTCCTCAGAGCCAACCTGTTCCTGCCCTGACAAAAAACTAAAGTTGTCGCTCCAATCAGGTATTTGAGTCTTATCATCGTCTTCCTCATTGTCTCCACCAACAGGAGTTACAGTTTGGGAATGAGGGTCTACATTATGGTCAGAACCTTCTGCGTCTGGTCCTGGATCCGACTCATAAAGATTCTGGGCATCAGTGCAGATCATTTCCTCGTCTGGATTCACAGAAGCGCTGGAGTCGACCTCTGATTCCCAGGCTATAGTATGAGTAAACAGCTCTGCAGACTCAACCATCTGTTCTACCTCACACTCAGACGGGCAGCTGGAGATTTGGGAGCTGTGAGGAAGCAAGTGCGATTTGGGTGACACCTTTGAGGACTGGAGTATTTGTGATGTTGAAGTTGATGTGGAGGAGAGCCCACTTAAAGGAGCACTTGATATCCGTTGAAGAACCTGCTGTTTTTGTGCCTCATCTGGAATTTGTAGCGATTGGCGTGGCCGTAAGAAAGGGATCTTATCACATTGTCCGCTAAAAGAAGTAGACATTTTAGTTTGGCTGGAAGATGGTCTTTCTTCTGCACCTACCCCACGGATACAACCTTTTTTCCCCTTCCCAACACGCCTATTCCCCTTTCCACCAGCAGGAGGCCTTTTTCCACTCATTTTGGTGGTTAACTAATTCACAACTCTGGAGTTGTTTGCACAAAAAAACAATGGATGGTAACCGAGCAGAGCTGAGTGGCCAAACTGTGGTATTAGGCCAAAACTATTGGCTGGGTTAGATGCAGAAAAAAATTATTTTTAATTTGCAACCTGATGGAGGTCAGTATAGATGGACTAATAGACCAAGTCCCACACACCGCTAGAAGCCCAAATATTTTTTCAGAGTTAGATGCAGAAATTTTTTTTATTCAATTTGCAACCTGATGGAGGTCAGTATAGATGGACTAATAGACCAAGTCCCACACACTGCTAGAAGCCCAAATATTTTTTCAGAGCTAGATGCAAAAAAAAATTATTTTTAATTTGCAACCTGATGGAGGTCAGTATAGATGGACTAATAGACCAAGTCCCACACACCGCTAGAAGCCCAAATATTTTTTCAGAGCTAGATGCAGAAAATTTTTTTATTCAATTTGCAACCTGATGGAGGTCAGTATAGATGGACTAATAGACCAAGTCCCACACACTGCTAGAAGCCCAAATGTTTTTTCAGAGCTAGATGCAGAAAAAAATTATTTTTAATTTGCAACCTGATGGAGGTCAGTATAGATGGACTAATAGACCAAGTCCCACACACTGCTAGAAGCCCAAATATTTTTTCAGAGCTAGATGCAGAAAAAAATTATTTTTAATTTGCAACCTGATGGAGGTCAGTATAGATGGACTAATAGACCAAGTCCCACACACTGCTAGAAGCCCAAATATTTTTTCAGAGCTAGATGCAGAAAAAAATTATTTTTAATTTGCAACCTGATGGAGGTCAGTATAGATGGACTAATAGACCAAGTCCCACACACCGCTAGAAGCTCAAATATTTTTTCAGAGCTAGATGCAGAAAAAAATTATTTTTAATTTGCAACCTGATGTAGGTCAGTATAGATGGACTAATAGACCAAGTCCCACACACTGCTAGAAGCCCAAATATTTTTTCAGAGCTAGATGCAGAAAAAAATTATTTTTAATTTGCAACCTGATGGAGGTCAGTATAGATGGACTAATAGACCAAGTCCCACACACCGCTAGAAGCCCAAATATTTTTTCAGAGCTAGATGCAGAAAAAAATTATTTTTAATTTGCAACCTGATGTAGGTCAGTATAGATGGACTAATAGACCAAGTCCCACACACTGCTAGAAGCCCAAATATTTTTTCAGAGCTAGATGCAGAAAAAAATTATTTTTAATTTGCAACCTGATGGAGGTCAGTATAGATGGACTAATAGACCAAGTCCCACACACCGCTAGAAGCCCAAATATTTTTTCAGAGCTAGATGCAGAAAAAAATTATTTTTAATTTGCAACCTGATGGAGGTCAGTATAGATGGACTAATAGACCAAGTCCCACACACTGCTAGAAGCCCAAATATTTTTTCAGAGCTAGATGCAGAAAAAAATTATTTTTAATTTGCAACCTGATGTAGGTCAGTATAGATGGACTAATAGACCAAGTCCCACACACTGCTAGAAGCCCAAATATTTTTTCAGAGCTAGATGCAGAAAAAAATTATTTTTAATTTGCAACCTGATGGAGGTCAGTATAGATGGACTAATAGACCAAGTCCCACACACCGCTAGAAGCCCAAATATTTTTTCAGAGCTAGATGCAGAAAAAAATTATTTTTAATTTGCAACCTGATGTAGGTCAGTATAGATGGACTAATAGACCAAGTCCCACACACTGCTAGAAGCCCAAATATTTTTTCAGAGGTAGATGCAGAAAAAAATTATTTTTAATTTGCAACCTGATGGAGGTCAGTATAGATGGACTAATAGACCAAGTCCCACACACCGCTAGAAGCCCAAATATTTTTTCAGAGCTAGATGCAGAAAAAAATTATATTCAGTTTGCAACCTGATGGAGGTCAGTATAGATGGACTAATAGAATGATGCTATGCCCAAAAGATTTTACTTCACTAGGTGCAGTGAAAAAATTGGTATTCTATACACAGGTGTTATATCTTGCAACACAGATAGGCTACTCCACTGACTAACACACTCTGCAATAGGCCAAAAAGGATTAGCTTTGCTAGATTCAGCCAAATGCTGTGAAAAAAACTTGCACAGCACTGGCACAGACCTGCCTGGCAAAAACTGATAGGAACTCATGTAACCTAGTCCTGAAAAGGACTCCAATTACAATTAGTCTTTACTCCCACAACCTATCTATTTAAGAGCACAGACCTCCCTGATAAAAGTCGTAGGAAATGCTGTAACCTAGTCCTTAAAAGGACTGCAATCACAACTATTCCCTACTCCCAAGCTATCTGTATATTTGTGCGAAAATTGGCTTGAAATTAACAAGGTATAGCACACACAGCAACAGCGGTGCCGTCTAACACGCAGCTGCAGCAGTGAGAAAATGGTGGCGACGGGGAAAATGGCTTGGTCTTATAGGGCAAGGACATGTGACATACACTGCCAATCACACATGCCCTTGCTTGTGTGAAAAAAAGCACTTTGCTCCATGTGTGCGCTGCTGATAGGCTGACAGATTGCACCTCCCCACTGCAAATGCGGGAAAGAGAAAAAAAAATGGAGATCTTCATTGTTCCTGCAGAGATCCATCCCCTGCCCCTCCCCCCGCCCCGCTGTACACTCAAACTGCGTATTAACATTAATTTTCATCATTACTGAGAAAAAATCCAGTTATGATTTTGGTGCAGGAACAGTTATCGAACATAACCTCGAACAGCCGAATTTTTCTCAAATTGTTCGTGTTCGCCGACCGGCTCGAACACCGCCCAAAACAGCTCGAATTTGAGATTGGCGAACAGTTCGAGTAGAACAACGCTCATCTCTAGTCCTCATACTTGCTAGTCCCTATACTAAATTCAAAAACGACTTACAGGACTTGCTTTCAAAATAATCACAGAGAAAAAAGCAGCCTTACCAACACTAGGTCAGATTACTAATGCACTAGCAAGATGCAGTAGACCCCCATGATAAAGGCGGGATAGATACCAAATACTGATAAAGCAACCACTCACAAATCTACTAATTCATGGAGGAGTAGGTTGCCTGGTATTAAAAGTGCCCACAGATTGTAGGAAAAGAAACTCTGATACCAAAAATGTTTCACTTAGTTTAGCGTGTGCAGCAGTTGTGAGATAATAAGAGTTTTTAGATGTAGCATACAGCAGAACTCAGAAAGTGAACCCTGCCCACACCACAGTTTTCTGTGTACATTGTCTATTGACAGTAAGCTGCTTATCAGAGGTGGGGGAGTCGTTGGACCAGGGTTCATGGGTGCTGTAGTCCAGGCAGTGATAATCTCATAGTGATAAAACATAAATTGAATTGAAACAACAGCACACAGCCAAATATGGAACACGTCCCTGAAATTTGTGTCTTAGCCCCACCTCTTGCTGTCTTCAAGTAACAAATTAGGTCTTGTCCTTAAGGGGTTGGTATCCCCAAAAGTGGACAGTTCATGAACTTATTTTATTTCTACTGAACCTTTGAGAATTCCACTTACTTCTCTTTAAAATCTGCCATATGGTTCTAGAGAACTTTTATTTAGTGCACCCAACTTGATTCATAGTATGGTATTTACCAAGGATGCATTGCTCATAGAACTGCACTGTTTGTGTGCCCTTAGGCAGCTGTATTCCTTACCATGTAAGCAATGTCCATTTTGTAAAGACCATAAAATGAACGTATTAGGCTCACTAAATTAAAAGGCCCATATTTCTGTAATAATATCACGGAAGATTAAAAAAAGAAGGAATAAAATAATCCAATTTTGACCTTGCGACAAGTTATTTTTCAGGACTAAATAGAGTTTAAAGGGAATCTATTACCCCCTGGGAGATATCAGACCTCTAATATGGGCATACAGGTTATAGAAAAGTAAATCTATACTTACCTGTATGGCCCACAGTAGAGGTCTGCTTGCAGAGAAATGTAGTTTCATAAAATCTGTTTTCACGTTTGCCAGCAGCATTTCCTTGGGATTAATCCAGATGGTCCGGGGCACAAAAGGCAGAGGTGCTGATCTCCTGTGATCCTCAGAGAGCCTCCATGGCCATGATGAGCTACAGAGGCACCGCACAATAATACCATCCTTATGCTGCCGTCAGCTGCTCCTGGATGAGGGGAGGAGACCGGGACCTCTGGTCACTGGATGTCCATACAGATCCCGGCGCTCATGGGTCACTGAGCGCTCATGCTGCTAATATCAGGAGGAGGGCCCCTCGTTGTGGCCATGGATGCTCTCTGAGGATCACAGGAGATCAGCATCTCTGCCCTCTGTGCCCCGGACAATGTGGATTAATCCTGAGGAAGTGCTGCTGGCAAACGCCCTGTGGATCTGTGATGTTCAGGAGACGGAAGGAATGTGCATAATAAGATGATAGGCAGGGATTTCTTGCCTTCCGAATCAGATAGGCGGGGATTTCATGTCGTCCGGGGGACACCAAGCATGTGAAAACAGATTTTATAACACTACATTTCTCTGCAAGCAGACATCTACTATGGGCCATACAGGTATGTATAGATTAACTTTTCTATAACCTGTATGCCCATATTAGAAGTCTGATATCTCCCAGGGGGTGACAGATTCCCTTTAAGAGTTTACTGCATACTGGCTTCTTATTGTGTTCAATACAGTCATATGAAAAAGTTTGGGCACCCCTATTAATCTTAAGCTTAATGTTTTATAAAAATTGGTGTTTTTGCAACAGCTATTTCAGTTTGATATATGTAATAACTGTTGGACACAGTAATGTTTCTGCCTTGAAATGAGGTTTATTGTACTAACAGAAAATGTGCAATCTGTATTCAAACAAAATTTGACAGGTGCATAAGTATGGGCACCTCACCAGAAAAGTGACATTAATATTTAGTAGATCCTCCTTTTGCAAAAATAACAGCCTCTAGTCGCTTCCTGTAGCTTTTAATGAGTTCCTGGATCCTGGATGAAGGTATTTTTGACCATTCCTCTTTACAAAACAATTCCAGTTCAGTTAAGTTTGATGGTCGCCGAGCATGGACAGCCCTCTTCAAATGATCCCACAGATGTTCAATGATATTCAGGTCTGGGGACTGGGATGGCCATTCCAGAACATTGTAATTGTTCCTCTGCATGAATGCCTGAGTAGATTTGGAGTGGTGTTTTGGATCATTGTCTTGCTGAAAGATCCATCCCCTGCGTAACTTCAACTTTATCACTGATTCTTGAAAATTATTGTCAAGAATCTGCTGATACTGAGTGGAATCCATGTGTCCCTCAACTTTAACAAGATTCCCGGTGCCGGCATTGGCCACACAGCCCCAAAGCATGATGGAACCTCCACCAAATTTTACTGTGGGTAGCAAGTGTTTTTCTTGGAATGCTGTGTTTCTTTGCCACCATGTATAACGCCTTTTTGTATGACCAAACAACTCAATCTTGGTTTCATCAGTCCATAGAACCTTCTTCCAAAAAGAAATTGGCTTCTCCAAATGTGCTTTTGCATACCTCAGCCGACTCTGTTTGTGGCGTGCTTGCAGAAACGGCTTCTTTCGCATCACTCTCCCATACAGCTTCTCCTTGTGCAAAGTGCGTTGTATAGTTGACCGATGCACAGTGACACCATCTGCAGCAAGTTGATGCTGCAGCTCTCTGGAGGTGGTCTGAGGATTGTCCTTGACTGATCTCACCATTCTTCTTCTCTGCCTTTCTGAAGTTTTTCTTGGCCTGCCACTTCTGGCCTTAACAAGAACTGTCCCTGTGTTCTTCCATTTCCTTACTATGTTCCTCACAGTGGAAACTGACAGGTTAAATCTCTGAGACAGCTTTTTGTATCCTTCCCCTGAACAACTATGTTGAATAATCTTTGTTTTCAGATCATTTGACAGTTGTTTTGAGGAGCCCATGATGGCACTCTTCAGTGGAGCTTCAAACAGGAGAACAACTTGTAAGTGGCCATTTTAAGTAGCTTTTCTCATGATTGCATACACCTGGCTATGAAGTTCAAAGCTCAATGAGGTTACAAAACCAAAAAAAGTGCTTTAGTAAGTCAGTAAAAAGTAGGTAGGAGTATTTAAAACAAGAAAATGATAAGGGTGCCCATACTTATGCACCTGTCAAATTTTGTTTGAATGCAGATTGCACATTTTCTGTTAGTACAATAAACCTCATTTCAAGGCAGAAACATTACTGTGTCCAACAGTTATTACATATATCAAACTGAAATAGCTGTTGCAAAAACACCAATTTTTAGAAAACATTAAGCTTAAGAATAATAGGGGTGCCCAAACTTTTTCATATGACTGTATATAAACAGCTTGCAGCAAATTATCACATTTAATAGTGGCTTCAAGCAGTCAAAATTTGCTGTATGTCTGTGCAGAAAATTTGTAGCTCTGCATCACAACAGCAATACATTAAGCAATTAGCACAGAATTTGGGTCACAAAAATTAATAATTATGTCCAAGGGTGGACATAATAATTATGTATTGAAAACAATGAGCAATACAGATTATTAAATCTAAGGAGCAATAACGATAGACTATAAAGTTAGAATCTTCATGAAATCTATATATATTCAAGGTTAGTAAAATAGATCAGCATTTTAGGTCTTAATCATTACCACTTTAATTGAACACACATCTGATCGCAGTGCTTTGAGACTAATTAAGTGAATCTGTTGCTTGATTGATGTTATGTTTACCTGATTAAGAAACCAAAAAGGCGAAAGCGTTGAACTCATTGATCAAATCCAACTTCAATTCATGTACATGATCTAAATGCAAGTGAGATGGATTAAAAAGAAATAATGTTATTTTTCAAAGTAGCATAAAATATATAACCTTTAAAAGATACTAACAATTAATGGCCAGTTGGGGAATTATGGCCTATTTTTCACTAATCATACAAATGAAGTACTAAAATGAAGTACTGTTCTCAAACTGGATTTAGAGAATATACAGGAAAGTAAGGTAGCAAAATAGATTAATGCTGTAGAGAGATCTCATCGCCTCCTGGGAATCATGATGAGATAAAAAGAGACCAACAAATATCCATTTCTCAAACCTTTAGAATTAGGAAAATTACACATTTTCTTTTTTAGTTTAGTATAAAATTATTGGTCCTTTAAGAGTAGGTTAAAGTTGGATGAACTCAGGCTCTCCATTGTCCCACTATTTCTGGGAGACTGTTCTGCTGTTCACACTAAATGTAGCAGTGTAAGTTGGATTATATCTATGATTACACCTGTGTATTATAAAGAGGCAAGAAGAGGAGACTACAAGATTCTGCAGTGCTAAAACTGCTTCTCTTCAATGTTTGTTGTTGGCTCTGTGGGTATTGAAAGAGAGACTATATATGCAGATAATTCATCTTTGAGTCTGCATTACTTGGGTTGGGGATTTGTAACGGGTCTGGGAGGCGGAACCTCTGGGCTACTATACAAGGGAGCGGTCCTTGTAAGGGAGCGGGTGGCGACCAGGCAGGCAGTCACAGCAGGTGACCGGGACAGTCTCTGGGTGTACGGGCAGGAGGTCACGGCAAGTGATCAGGGCAGTCTCTGGAAGAACGGGCTGGAGGTCACGGCAAGTGACCGGGGCAGTCTCTGGAAGAACGGGCTGGAGGTCACAGCAAGTGACCGGGGCAGTCTCTAGGTAAGGGGTAGGTACGACCTGTGATGGCTGAACCTCCAGGTAGGCTAGCAAGGCAGATGGAGGATGTGTGCTCCCAGGTGAGCAAGCGAGAGTCTCTGGAATAGCAGGTGGTCACAGCACGTGACGGCGGAGCCTCCAGGTAGGCAAGCAGGCAGGTAGCGGAGAAGCGCTCCCAGGTGAGTGGGCAAGAGTCTGGAATAGCTGGTGGTCACAGCACGTGACAGCGGAGCCTCCGGGCAGGCAAGCAGGCAGGTAGCGGAGAAGCTCTCCCAGGTGAGCGGGCAAGCTGGTCCATAGACAGACTGACCGGAGTTGTAAGGCAGACCGTCGGACCTCAGGCAAGCAGGCAGGTAGCTGATGTGCGCTCCCAGGTGAGCGGGCAAGTTGGTCCTTAGACAGACTGACCGGAGTTGTAAGGCAGACCGTCGGACCTCAGGCAGGCAGGCAGGTAACAGGAAATCAGGCAGGATTAGGACAGCAAGCTGGCAGGAATCTGGCAGGAATCTGGCAGGTAACTGGCAACGGGACCTGAGGGCTGAAGCAGAGTAGAACGGTGCAACAACATTGCTCGGGCACCTCCATTTTGGAGGAGGTGCCTTATATATGGTAAAGTCCTCCGGCCATTGGCCGGGGACTCCTTAGGACGGCGCGCGCGGCCCCTTGAAGAGGGAGGGAGGGCGCGCGCGCGCGCCCTAAGCACAGTGGCCGGGAAGGAGCGCGCGCTGCCAGCAGAGCGGGAGAGGGACGCCGTGCACGGAGCAGAGCGGTGAGGGGAACAGCGTCCCTGCCTAGCAGAGGGCAGGGACGCCGGCACTACAGTACCCCCCCCTTTAGGCCCCCCCTTTTTTAGGCCAGATAGAAATTTAGCTAGGATGAGAGGGGCATGGATGTTCTCCCGGGGCTCCCACGTTCTCTCCTCAGGACCAAACCCCTTCCAATCTACCAGAAAAAAGGTCTTTCCTCTTACCCTTTTGGTGGCAAGAATGTTCTCTACCTCAAACTCGTCCTCAGCAGAAACCGGAGCAGGAGGCGTACCTGTAGACTTGGAAAAAGAGTTAAGCACCACGGGTTTGAGGAGAGATACATGGAAGGAGTTAGGGATCCGTAAGTTGGCCGGGAGTTTCAATTTATAGGCCACCGGGTTGATCTGACTGATGACCTCCAGAGGACCGATGAACCGAGGCCCTAACTTGTAAGAAGGTATCTTGAGTCGAACATATTTAGATGAGAGCCAGACTTTATCTCCTGGACGAAATTGTGGAGGATCCAGGCGTTTTTTGTCAGCGTGTCTTTTCATACGCTCGGATGACAGAAGGAGTGCGGACCGGGTACTCTCCCATATGGAGGAAAATTTGCTAACGAGAGATTCCGCAGCCGGGTTGTCCACAGAGGTGGAGACAGGAAAAGGAATCCGAGGATGCTGACCAAAGACTACAAAAAACGGGGATTTGGAGGAGGATTCGCTCTCGTGATTATTATAAGAGAACTCGGCCCATGGTAGGAGATCCACCCAGTCAGAATGGTGGGCATTAACGAAGTGCCGGAGGTAACTGGTCAGGTTCTGATTGATCCGCTCCACTTGACCATTAGACTGTGGGTGGTAAGCGGAAGAGAAGTCCAGGGTGACGTCTAGTAGTTTACAAGTGGCTCTCCAGAAACGTGAGGTGAACTGTACCCCACAATCCGACACGATGTGGAGGGGCAGGCCATGAAGACGGAAGATGTGGCGGATAAAGTCTTTAGCCAGCTCGGGTGCAGACGGAAGGCCTGGCAGGGGAATAAAGTGAGCCATCTTGGAAAAGCGGTCAGCGACCACCCAAATGACCGTACAACCGGCAGAGACGGGGAGATCAGTTATAAAGTCCATTGCTATATGCTGCCAGGGGGCAGCAGGTACAGGAAGCGGAAGGAGGCGTCCGGCTGGCAGATGTCTCGGGACTTTGTTGCGGGCGCAGGACACACAGGCAGAAACAAAGTCTATTATGTCCTTGTGCAGGGTAGGCCACCAATAGTGCCGGGCAATAAGCTGGAGGGTCTTTTTCTGACCGGCGTGGCCAGCTAGTTTAGACGAATGGCCCCAGTGTAGGATCTTCTCCCGATCAGGTACTGAAACAAACGTCTTACCGGGAGGGAGACGATTTAGACTCACGGGAGCCACCTGCATTACTCTGGCGGGATCGATGATATGTTTAGGTTCTTCCTCGAGATCGGACACCAGAAAGGATCGGGACAAGGCGTCTGCTTTGACGTTTTTGTCAGCCGGGCGAAAATGAAGAACAAAATCAAAGCGAGCAAAAAACAAGGACCACCGGGCTTGGCGCGGGTTAAGTCTCTGGGCATGCTGGAGGTAAGCCAAGTTCTTGTGGTCAGTGTAAATTATTACCGGATGAAGAGCCCCTTCTAGTAGGTAACGCCACTCCTCCAACGCCAGCTTGATGGCCAATAACTCTCGGTCTCCTATGGAATAGTTGCACTCAGAAGAGAAGAAGAGTTTGGAGAAGAAGCCACAAGTTACCATTCTCCCGGAAGATGATTTTTGAGTAAGTACCGCTCCGGCTCCAGAGGAGGAGGCGTCAACTTCCAGGAAGAACTGCTTGTTGCCGTCCGGGCGATGCAGCACCGGGGCGGAAGAGAAGGCCTGTTTTAGGGAAAGAAAGGCCTCCTCTGCTTCGGGCGGCCACTCTTTGGGATTAGTACCCTTACGGGTGAGCGCGGAAATTGGGGCAGTCCGGGAAGAGAAGTGCGGGATGAAGAGGCGGTAATAGTTGGCGAAGCCCAGGAACCGTTGAATAGCCTTCAACCCCTCTGGTCGGGGCCATTTCTCGATGGCAGACAGTTTCTCAGGATCCATTTGTAGGCCGGTCTGAGAGATAATGTAGCCCAGAAACGGAAGCGAGGTCTGCTCAAAGAGGCACTTCTCATATTTAGCGTAGAGATGGTTCTGCCTGAGCCTGAGCAGGACCTGACGAACATCCCTCCGGTGAGTCTGGAGATCCGGAGAGAAGACCAAGATGTCGTCCAGGTACACCACTACGCAGGAGTAGAGAAGGTCCCGGAAGATGTCATTGACCAACTCTTGAAAGACGGCAGGAGCGTTACAGAGGCCAAAGGGCATTACCAGATATTCATAGTGGCCGTCCCGGGTGTTGAATGCCGTCTTCCATTCATCCCCCTGACGGATACGAACCAGGTTGTACGCCCCACGGAGGTCCAGTTTGGTGAAGATTCTAGCCCCCCTCAGACGATCAAATAACTCCGGAATGAGCGGAAGGGGGTACTTATTCTTCACCGTGATCTGGTTAAGGCCTCTATAGTCTATACAGGGACGGAGAGAGCCGTCCTTCTTTTTGACGAAAAAGAAGCCTGCTCCCGCCGGGGAGGTAGATTTCCGGATGAATCCCCTGGCCAGATTCTCCTCAATATATTCGGACATCGACCGGGTCTCAGCAGCGGATAATGGATAAATACGCCCACGGGGAGGAGAAGTACCAGGTAACAGGTCGATAGGGCAGTCGTATGGTCTATGAGGGGGTAATGTCTCTGCCTCCTTTTTATTAAAGACATCAGCATAAGACCAATAAGGAATCGGAAGTCCAGGTAGATTAGCTGGGGTAGGAGAAGGACGGACGGGATGAACGGGAACCAGACAGGTCTTATGGCAGCCCTGTCCCCAGCGAAGGACTTCTCCGGTCTGCCAGTCAAGAACGGGTGCATGTTTCTGGAGCCAAGGTAGGCCTAGCAAGAGGGCGTGAGAGAGTCCAGGCAGAACATGGAAGGAGATACTTTCAGAATGCAGCATTCCCACCTGCAGAGTAATGGATTCGGTGATGAGTTGGATGGGGCGTGGTAAGAGCCCCCCATCCACGGCAGCAACAGACAAGGGTACAGCCAGAGGTTTGGTGGGGATGCGGTATTTCTCTACCAGGGACTGTGAAATAAGATTCCCGGCTGCTCCAGAGTCCAGTTGGGCTAGTTCGAAATAACGGTTCTCCCCGTAGACGATTGAAACTGACAACAGCAGGGATGGAGAGGATTTATTCTTGTCTAGGTGGACCTCTCTGAGCGAACCTAGACACAGGCGTTTCCCGACCTCTCCGGGCAGGCACGGATCCGGTGCTCCTTACTGCCACAGTAGAAGCAGGTCCCCTCGGCACGGCGTAAGTCCTGACGGGTCTTGACCATCTTGGTCTGGTCGACCTGCATAGGCTCAGGAGGGTGTACCTGGTTAGAGACAGAAGGAGTGACGGGTTTCTGAAAAGTAGGAGCTAGACGTGGTAACCTCCTCTCACGGGTGACCTCTCTGGCACGCTCCTGGAACCGTAGGTCAATCCGGGTGGCAAGAGTTATTAAGTCATCGAGAGTGGTAGGAATGTCCCGACCGGCAAGTTCATCTTTAATACGGCCGGACAGACCCTCCCAGAAGACGGAAACCAGAGCGTCGTTATCCCAGGCCAGCTCCGAGGCAAGGGTACGGAACCGTATGGCATATTGGCCCACGGTGAGACTTTCCTGACGGAGGCGTAGCAACGATGATGCGGATGAGGTCTTCCGTCCGGGTTCGTCGAAGACTCTGCGGAAAGCCGTGAGAAAAGCAGGCAAGTTGGACACCAGGGGGTCTCCTCTCTCCCATAGAGGATTTAGCCAGGCCAGGGCCTCCCCGGTGAGATGGGACATGATGAATGCAATTTTGGCTCGGTCGGAGTTAAACTGGTGGGACAATAGTTCAAAATGCAGGGTGCACTGATTTATGAAGCCCCGAGCCTGGGCTGAGTCGCCTCCGAAGCGAGGAGGTGCAGAAAGCCGAGGTCCGGGGTAGGATATCATGGTGTTAGTGGTCAGCGGAGCTGCCGGATTGCGAGACATGGCACTGGCGGAGGTTGTTGGTGGAACAGTCAGAGTGTCCAGGCGAGAATTGACATTCCGCAGGTGACCCAGGATGGACTCCTGTTGGGACCTTTGACGGGACAGTTCATGACACAGGTCCGAGAGCGAGGGAGCTTGGGTGCCTCTGGGTTCCATGGCCCGAGCAAACTGTAACGGGTCTGGGAGGCGGAACCTCTGGGCTACTATACAAGGGAGCGGTCCTTGTAAGGGAGCGGTGGCGACCAGGCAGGCAGTCACAGCAGGTGACCGGGACAGTCTCTGGGTGTACGGGCAGGAGGTCACGGCAAGTGATCAGGGCAGTCTCTGGAAGAACGGGCTGGAGGTCACGGCAAGTGACCGGGGCAGTCTCTGGAAGAACGGGCTGGAGGTCACGGCAAGTGACCGGGGCAGTCTCTAGGTAAGGGGTAGGTACGACCTGTGATGGCTGAACCTCCAGGTAGGCTAGCAAGGCAGATGGAGGATGTGTGCTCCCAGGTGAGCAAGCGAGAGTCTCTGGAATAGCAGGTGGTCACAGCACGTGACGGCGGAGCCTCCAGGTAGGCAAGCAGGCAGGTAGCGGAGAAGCGCTCCCAGGTGAGCGGGCAAGAGTCTGGAATAGCTGGTGGTCACAGCATGTGACAGCGGAGCCTCCGGGCAGGCAAGCAGGCAGGTAGCGGAGAAGCGCTCCCAGGTGAGCGGGCAAGCTGGTCCATAGACAGACTGACTGGAGTTGTAAGGCAGACCGTCGGACCTCAGGCAAGCAGGCAGGTAGCTGATGTGCGCTCCCAGGTGAGCGGGCAAGTTGGTCCTTAGACAGACTGACCGGAGTTGTAAGGCAGACCGTCGGACCTCAGGCAGGCAGGCAGGTAACAGGAAATCAGGCAGGATTAGGACAGCAAGCTGGCAGGAATCTGGCAGGAATCTGGCAGGTAACTGGCAACGGGACCTGAGGGCTGAAGCAGAGTAGAACGGTGCAACAACATTGCTCGGGCACCTCCATTTTGGAGGAGGTGCCTTATATATGGTAAAGTCCTCCGGCCATTGGCCGGGGACTCTTTAGGACGGCGCGCGCGGCCCCTTTAAGAGGGAGGGAGGGCGCGCGCGCGCCCTAAGCACAGTGGCCGGGAAGGACCGCGCGCTGCCAGCAGAGCGGGAGAGGGACGCCGGGCACGGAGCAGAGCGGTGAGGGGAACAGCGTCCCTGCCTAGCAGAGGGCAGGGACGCCGGCACTACAGGATTCAATCAAGTGACTTGTTGCTTCGTTCAAATGTCTGCTGAGCTACTCTTTCTCTCCTGTCCAAATGCAAATGGTTTCAATTTTCTTTGTTTTCCCTTCTTTGGACAAACAATCAGTAGATTCGGTTTTCAGTACCATCTCTATGCTGATGACACCCAATTATACACCTCTGCTCCGGACATCACCCCTGCATTACTACAAAAGACCAGTGATTGTCTTTCTGCTGTGTCTAACATTATGTCCTCCCTCTACCTAAAACTGAATCTGTCAAAAACTGAACTACTCGTCTTTCCTCCCTCCATTAATCTACCTGTGCCCGATATTGCCATCTCCGTTTGTGGCTCAACCATTACTCCCCAGCTACAAGCCCGCTGTCTTGGGGTCATTTTTGATTCAGATCTTTCTTTCACTCCTCACATCAAATCACTCGCTCGTTCATGTCATCTACACCTCAAAAACATCTCAAGAATCAGGACTTTTCTCACCTTTGACTCGGCAAAAACTCTTACTGTCGCTCTTATTCATTCTCGTCTTGACTATTGCAACGCTCTACTAATCGGTCTCCCTCTTACTAAACTCTCCCCTCTCCAATCCGTCCTGAACGCAGCAGCCAGGATCATATTCCTCGCCAACCGCTACTCAGATGCCTCTTCCCTGTGCCAGTCATTACATTGGTTGCCCATCCAATATAGAGTTCGTTTTAAACTTATCACGCTTACCCACAAAGCGCTCCATGCTTCAGTACCCCCCTACATCTCCTCCCTTGTCTCAGTCTACCACCCTACACGTGCCCTCCGTTCTGCAAATGACTTGAAACTAAAATCCTCCATAATCCGAACTTCCCACTCCCGTCTCCAAGATTTCTCGCGTGCTGCGCCAATTCTCTGGAATGCACTACCCAGGACAGTTCGATTAATTCCCAATACCCACAGTTTCAAGCGAACCCTAAAAACACATTTCTTTAGACTGGCGTATCACCTAAACACACTCTGTCCATCCCAGCTTTCCCCCATATTAAAATCTTCTTCAACTTCGGGTTCAAACCAACCATGCACATAAAAGCCTCTGTCAGGACTGCACACATACTGGCTGGCGACCAGTCCATGTATTATTATTTATCCTATTCAGTATATCAAGGCTGCATTATACAATATATGTACTTTTTACCTTTTGTGTCTCCCCCACTTCCTCATAGACTGTAAGCTCGCGAGCAGGGCCCTCACTCCGTTCGATATGAGATATGCTTATTCTGTATTGTCTGTATAAGTCCCCCCTAAAATTTGTAAAGTGCTGCGGAATATGTTGGCGCTATAAAAATAAACTATTATTATTATTATTATATTATTATTCTTTGTTTACTCCTCTCCAGGCTTTTCTCATTTTCCAATTTTTGTCTGCCCTATCACATTCTGGATAGGTTTTATATATTCACCCTTCACTGCATTTCCTTGCTGGCTATACCTCTTGGTGGATGTGCGTTCAGGAGTTCCAGCCCCTTCAGGTGAGGGGTTTATCTTGTTTGGTAAACTTCAGTTGTATCCCTGCAGTGAGTCTGTATGCTTTCCTTCCCAGCACCTTTTCCTTCTAGCACTGTTAGGTTTGCGGGAGGTTACTTGCTCATTTTATTTTGGTTCTCTTTAGTTTTCTCTCTCTTCCTTATATGAATGTGTTTTAGTTTCTCACCTTTTTAGTATCTTTCTTCACACTCCTCTTGTTGGCAGTGTGTTGCAGCCTCCTCTCTGTTTCCTCACAAGGTATGGGAAACTCTTCAATGGCCTTTCAGGGAGTTAGGTCCAAGGAAGTGGTTTTAGTTGTTTGGCTAGAACCTTTCTAGTCTGTACAGGGACTATGTGGGTGTAGGTACAGCATCTACCTGTGGTTGAATTTCCCTTTGTCTGCTATCCGTATGTGAGTGTATACAAGTTCATAATAATAGTAGAGTTATCCTTTGGAAGCAGACATGTTCTTCTCTTGCAGATTAACTCTTTAGAAGCAACTGTACGATCTTCCCTTATCTGGGCTGCATAATGCATACAGACTGCTTATTACATGGCTGATAAATGAATGGTAATATTCCGTATGAAGTAAAGTTCAGGCTTCTGGTGGTGGGACTGAGAAAATATATTGTACAGTACATTACAGTACATTCGAATTCTTTGATGCAATAACTTTTATATTTTTGAATCAACATAATGTTATTAGGACTTATTTTTTCCAGGACGAGTTCTATTTTTAAATGACTTCTTACATTTTATCATATGTTATACCTGAAAGTAGGGAAAAAAATTCCTAGTGCAGTGAAATTGTTCCACAATTATGATTTATATTTTTTTTACAGTATTCATTATGAGGTAAATATGACCTGACAATATGATTCTCCAGGTCAGTAAGATTACAGTGATACCAAACATGCTTTCTTTAGTTATGGTTGAAAAAATATTCTGAAATTCGTAAAAAAAGAAAATGTTGTTTTCAATAACATTTTCAGTTTACAATCGATTGAGCTGTGTGCCAGCATGTTTTTTGCTCCATGAGCTAATGTTTTAATTACATCTTTTTGGGGTATATCTTGTGTTTTGATCACATCTTTTTGCAAGTGTTTTAGTAGTAAAAAAATGCAATTTTGTTCTTTAAGTTTTCTTTTCACATTATTTATAGCATTATTCCTCATTATAATATATAATTTACAGGTCAGGTTATTTATTTTTATATTTTGAAAGATAAGACTTTTATGTACATAGCAATACCACATATGTGCATTTTTATTCCTTTATTTTTAATGTAGAAATGAAAAAAAAAAATTGTTTTAATGTTTTACATTTTTACTATGTTTTGTATTCCCCCTAGGGATCTTGAACCTGTGATCATTTGATCACTTATACTATATTCAGCAATACAATAATATTGCTGGATTTAGTAATTTATACATTACATATTATTTCAATTATATATGAAAATGCTAATTTATTAATAACTTTTTTATATCATTGCATATTTTTTCAAATTATATCCTTATTTTTAATCTAAAAGTAAGGATGTATGCAGCTGTGTAGAACGTTTTTTGTTATGTAGATTGGTTGACAATACAAAGATTTATTTAAAGAATCCATTTTTTAAGCTAGAGGCTAATATGGGAATTTGAAAAGACTTGAGTTGTTGTCTTTCATGTTTTGCTGGAACTGACAGCAAATGTGCAGTTAAGTAATGCTTAAATTGTTTTTGACAAGTCATTTAAAAGAAAATAAGTAAACAAAAAACTAAATATTGCTTTCTGGCTAAAGTTGGCCATAGATATGAACTGTCACTCAATTTCACCATCTGCATTGGTTGACCAAACAAGCATGTTATTACCATGATGGAGACAGGGCTCCTCTAAATGCGCTTAACTTCCAGAAAATAATTACTTTATAGCTAGGAGGCAGACACAAAGTTTTAAACCATTCTTTTAATTCATAATTGCAGCGGCTGTTCAAGAAACTTCACAAATGATGTTTATTTTCAAGTATTTTCATGGAAAATCTTCCATTGGTTTCTTTGTTATATTTTTTAATTATTATTAGAGAAAAAGATTTTACAATACATGCAACATAATGGTGTTCCCACAAGCCTGTTTGCCTTGAAAAGAACACAGAAGGATAGCTTTGTTTCACACTATAGATTACATATGTCTCAAAAAAATCAACTAGACAGAAACACTTTAGTTAACTGACTCCACTTCAGATTCAGATTGGTTAAATGAAAGTACTGTACTCTAAAAACTGGGGATTCTCCTCCTCTTCATTCTTGGGTTAAGTAAAAAACAAATGTAAATTATCTTGCATTAGCCTTTTTTTCTAATAGGCTGTTTTGTGGTTAGCAACATGAAGTAGTGAAGTATTATGGTGATGTTAATAAAGATTATGAGATTTAGATCACAAATGCCCAGAGAATATAGCAAAGACTAATACTTTCTCTGTTGACCATATGGAATATTATCCTTACCTAGACTACACTGAGAAGTCAACACTAAGAAATATTATTCTCTACCTTTCATCCATATCGATACTAGATGACTGACCAATAGTGATGAGTGAGCATTAAAATGCTCGGGTGCTCAATGCTCGGGTCGAGCACATTGGAATACTCGGGTGCTTGACACGAACAATGAGCCCAATGTAAGTCTATAGAAAACGCAAGCATTTTTCAGGCGGCTCCCCCCGGCGGTCTGCAGAGGGCCTAAAAATTGCCCAAATCGATCGGAACAGTGATCAAATGACATGGGAACAGCATGGGGAAGACCCCTGGAAGTATTTCTGACTCCCAGGTCACTGCTGTCAACAACGTTTTCAGAGTATTGCGCCACTTTTACGGACTCACAATAAAACATACAAAAACGAAACCAAAATGGATTTTCCTGGGAAATATGTTAAGGAATATCCTTTCCAGGGTAATGACTTGTACATAAGGCAAAATAATTAACCAAAAATAAAAATACTCCTTCACACCTTGGGCTATGTTCACACATTGCGTTTTTGATGCGTTTTTGCACTTTTGCATTGCATTCACCCAAGACAAATGCATTCACTGGGAAATGTCATTTTAACATTTTACAATCTTATCTGGCCATGTGGTGTGTGACATATCATCAGACACATGCATACAGTGGTGAAAAGACATGGGAACAGCATGAGGAAGACCTCTGGAAGCATCTCTGACTCCCACGTCACTGCCTAAAAGTGTGCCCAACATAAGTGACCCTTGACGCATGCGAAGATGCCTACTGCCATGCACCTGTCGTTGCAGACTTGCAACAATCACCATCCACATCCTTGTCCCACTGCAGCGTTCAGTTGTCCCTACCCAATTCCTTGGAATGCAAGTCAAAGTATGCAGCCAGCCAGCCACCCACCCACCCACAGGCTGCAATACTATACTGCCAAATTTTTGACAGCTGCTTGCACTGGAAATGTGGCCTTTTAGGCTTGTGGAGGTGGAAGCTGTCCACAATCTTATGGCGGCGGCATCCATACTCGGTCCCCAGCCGCCACTATTTTTCCCGGTGTCGTCTACGCCTTCCACTAGCATGGGTCCCACAACATTACCCATGCCCTCCCCAGTGCACTTACTGGGAAGGACCGCCTTACCACAAACACGTGGACAGGTGAATGTGGCCAGGGACAGTACGGAGCCAGTCCACAGCTTTTTTTGCTGAGAGTTGCATTTCACCACAGCCATATTCTTTAGCTCGGTGAAAGGACTGGCATAGAGGGAAACTGTGTCTACTCTGAGTGTCATTTCTCCCAGGAAATCCTCTAATGCAGCTTGTTGCAGAAGCAATGACAGCCTGTCCAACATAAACTCGTACTTGTCGGTGGTGCTTTGACACACAAACATCTTTCTTTGCGTCTTTAATTTCATGACTACAGACTTGGGCAATGGCCTGATCTGCAATGGGGTTTCAGAAATAACATGCATAAGTGTAAAAGGACGGGATTTACCTCCAAAAATATCAGTAATTAATGGGGGAACTCTCCTACACCTCTATTGAGGTCCGATATTAACTATTAACATCAAACTTGATTATTAATAATTAATATCCACTAATGTTATCTGTGCCTTATACTATATAACAACTGAGACAAAACTGTGTGCTAATAAAAGCTACTTATTACACAAAAGTCTACAGTTAATACACTACTATTTATCACACTAACACAGTACACAAAACGGATATACAATTCCCAATTACCTAATATATTTTCCACCCACGTTTCCTAATCACTCATGCAATATCGACCCACCCGACTATACCAACTTTCCATATAATAATATATATATACAGTACAGACCAAAAGTTTGGACACACCTTCTCATTTAAAGATTTTTCTGTATTTTCATTACTATGAAAATTGTACATTCACACTGAAGGCATCAAAACTATGAATTAACACATGTGGAATTATATACTTAATAAAAAAGTGTGAAACAACTGAAAATTTGTCTTATATTCTAGGTTCTTCAAAGTAGCCACCTTTTGCTTTGATGACTGCTTTGCACACTCTTGGCATTCTCTTGATGAGCTTCAAGAGGTAGTCACCGGAAATGGTCTTCCAACATTATTTTTCAACAGGACAATGACCACAAACACACCTTCAGGCTGCGTAAGGGCTATTTGACCAAGAAGGAGAGTGATGGGGTGCAATGCCAGAAGACCAGGCCTCCACAGTCACCTGACCTGAACCCAATCGAGATGGTTTGGGGTGAGCTGGACCGCAGAGTGAAGGCAAAAGGGCCAACAAGCGCTAAGCATCTCTGGGAACTCCTTCAAGATTGTTGGAAGACCATTTCCGGTGACTACCTCTTGAAGCTTATCAAGAGAATGCCAAGAGTGTGCAAAGCAGTCATCAAAGCAAAATGTGGCTACTTTGAAGAACTTAGAATATAAGACATATTTTCAGTTGTTTCACACGTTTTTGTTAAGAATATAATTCCGCATGTGTTAATTAATCGTTTTGATGCCTTCAGAGTGAATGTACAATTTTCATAGTCAAGAAAATACAGAAAAATCTTTAAATGAGAAGGTGTGTCCAAACTTTTGGTCTGTACTGTATATATATATATATATATATATACAGTACAGACCAAAAGTTTGGACACACCCCCTCATTTAAAGATTTTTCTGTATTTTCATGACTATGAAAATTGTACATTCACACTGAAGGCATCAAAACTATGAATTAACACATGTGGAATTATATACTTAACAAAAAAGTGTGAAACAACTGAAAATATGTCTTATATTCTAGGTTCTTCAAAGTAGCCACCTTTTACTTTGATGACTGCTTTGCACACTCTTGGCATTCTCTTGATGAGCTTCAAGAGGTGGTCACTGGAAATGGTTTTCACTTCACAGGTGTGCCCTGTCAGGTCTAATAAGTGGGATTTCTTGCCGTATAAATGGGGTTGGGACCATCAGTTGTGTTGTGCAGAAGTCTGGTGGATACACAGCTGATAGTCCTACTGAATAGACTGTTAGAATTTGTATTATGGCAAGAAAAAAGCAGCTAAGTAAAGGAAAACGAGTGGCCATCATTACTTTAAGAAATGAAGGTCAGTCAATCCGAAAAATAGGGCAAACTTTGAAAGTGTCCCCAAGTGCAGTTGCAAAAACCATCAAGCGCTACAAAGAAACTGGCTCACATGAGGACCGCCCCAGGAAAGGAAGACCAAGAGTCACCTCTGCTTCTGAGGATAAGTTTATCCAAGTCACTAGCCTCAGAAATTGCAGGTTAACAGCAGCTGAGATTAGAGACCAGGTCAATGCCACACAGAGTTCTAGCAGCAGACACCTCTCTACAACAACTAAGAGGAGACTTTGTGTAGCAGGCCTTCATGGTAAAATAGCTGCTAGGAAACCACTGCTAAGGACAGGCAACAAGCAGAAGAGACTTGTTTGGGCTAAAGAACACAATGAGTGGACATTAGACCAGTAGAAATCTGTGCTTTGGTCTGATGAGTCCAAATTTGAGATCTTTGGTTCCAACCACCATGTCTTTGTGCGACGCAGAAAAGGTGAATGGATGGACTCTACATGCCTGGTTCCCACCGTGAAGCTTGGAGGAGGAGGTGTGATGGTGTGGGGGTGCTTTGCTGGTGACACTGTTGGGGATTTATTCAAAATTGAAGGCATACTGAACCAGCATGGCTACCACAGCATCTTGCAGAGGCATGCTATTCCTTCCGGTTTGCATTTAGTTGGACCATAATTTATTTTTCAACAGGACAATGACCCCAAACACACCTCCAGGCTGTGTAAGGGCTATTTGACCAAGAAGGATAGTGATGGGGTGCTACGCCAGATGACCTGGCCTCCGCAGTCACCAGACCTGAACCCAATCGAGATGGTTTGGGGTGAGCTGGACCGCAGAGTGAAGGCAAAAGGGCCAACAAGTGCTAAGCATCTCTGAACTTCTTCAAGATTGTTGGAAGACCATTTCCGGTGACTACCTCTTGAAGCTCATCAAGAGAATGCCAAGAGTGTGCAAAGCAGTCATCAAAGCAAAAGGTGGCTACTTTGAAGAAGCTAGAATATAAGACATATTTTCAGTTGTTTCACACTTTTTTGTTAAGTATATAATTCCACGTGTTAATTCATAGTTTTGATGCCTTCAGTGTGAATGTACAATTTTCATAGTCATGAAAATACAGAAAAATCTTTAAATGAGAAGGTGTGTCCAAACTTTTGGTCTGTACTGTATATATATATATATATATATATATATATATATACTGTATACATATCAATATCTAGGAGGGTTAGTACAAGGTATGTATGGCTAGTAAGTAAAGAAGTTAGAGGGTTAGAGAGATACTCAGCCTTGTGTTGTTTTGTCCATCTTCAAAAAGTCAAAAGGCCTAGCACATGTGGGCTCTTGGGTTTTAAGCCCAGCCAGTGTCCACCTTCATGTGACAGGAAATGATGTATTATTCCCCGCCCACTGACTAAGGTCTTTGTTCATGTCCAACCATACTAGCAAAACCTGTTTGAGCACATGGCTGGACATTCTGTTGATCCTCCCCCAACAGCAGCAAACAGTCTCAATTTTATCATTTGGGATGGAGATTGGACCTAAACACATGGGGAGATGTGGGGAAAATATATACATATATATGTATCTGCACGCATGGCCAGCATGCAGATACATATATACTGTACATGTACAACCTAGGACACTTCCTTTTACAATAAGCATGTCCGATCCACATTAAAAAATCAGCCATAGAGTGTCCGGGAAACTTCCCCCACACTTTTCTTAGCCAGGGCTGCTTCTCGGCAGGGTTGGTGGACTCACCAGAAAACTGGAGACTCCTCCGGTGTGCCCTGGTTTCTCCTTCAGGAGAGTTCATAGTGCCAAGGTGAGGCCATGATGATGATAGAGGCCACCATCTGCTTAGTTTTCTGCTACTTGGATTGCAAGCGCAAGTATGCAGCCAGCCACCCACCCACTTACAGGCCGCAATACTAAACTGCAAGATTTCTGGGCAGCTGCTTGCACTTGAAATGTGGCCTTTTAGGCTCGTGGAGGCGGAAGCTTTTCACAACCTCATGCCTCGTGTCCATACTCTGTCCCAAGCCGTCACTATTTCTCCCGGTGTTGTCTCCGCCTTCAACAAGCGCAGGTCTCTGAACATTACTGCTGGTATTTTTCTGTGGGAATTTGCTTGCCTCCTACCAGACTGGAATATTTCCAGTAAACTATAGTGTGACACCATGGTATTAGCACTACCCCCAGTACAAGTAGCAAAGCCATCCCCAATTTCCTTCTCAGGAATTTTATTTGGTAGACTGAGTGGCTGCCCAAATACATTAGTTTCTCACAAAGGAGCTGAAGATAGAGTGGCATTACGTGCAAGTCTCTCCAGCCTGTTAGATATCAGAGGGTGAAAGGTAGCACATTGGATAAGTGCTTAGCACTGAAGCCTTGCAGCACTGGGATCCTTGGTTCAAATCCCAGCAAGGACAACATCTGCAAGGACTTTGTATGTTCTCCCCGTGTTTGCTTGGGTTTCCACCTCATTAAAAAATCAGCCATAGAGTGTCCGTGAACCTCCCCACACACATTTCTTAGCCAGGACTGCTTCTTGGCAGGGTTGGACGGTCACACCAGAGAATCCTCTGGTGTGCCCTTGCTTCTACATCAGGAGAGTTCATGATAGCGCTAACTTTGCAGCTGCTATGGGGCTTTTGAGCGGGTGAGAAAGGTTAGCCCCCAGAATCAAATCCTCTGGTGGGCCCAATTTTTTTCAATCTGAAACAGCTTCTCAGTGGGAGTTGTATTTCACCACAGCCATATTCTTTAGCTCAGTGAAAGGACTGGCATAGAGGGAAACTGTATATACTCCGGCTGTCATTTCTCCGTCACCAGGTTCCGCCCATTGTCACACACGACCATGCCTGGCTGTATGTTCAGCGGTGAAAGCCATAGATCAGGCTTCTGTGTTACAGCTTTCAGCAACTCTGCAGCGCTGGGCAGATTGTCACCTAAGCATTAATCATGTTATCTTCAGCACAGCCAGATGCCACCTGGCCAAGGCAGTGCTGCAGCGCTTTCAGCTTGTGACTAATGTGGTCATTTCGGAGATGGAGGATGAGATGCAGGATCTGAACAATATGATTACATTGAGGTTACATTGGCGACTCTGTTTTTATACTAAAGAAAGATCCTACTGTTTTTGTTGTTTTACGTTATTTTTTAAGACAAATGCATTCACGCGGAAATGGCATTTTAACATTTTACAGCCATATCTGGCAATGTGGTGTGTGACACATCATCAGACATATCCTGTTTCATTTATGATGGATGGACTCTGAAACTCACAAAGCCTATTTTTATAGGGCCATCAGGCCCTTAGTATTCTTAAAAGGCCAGCAGTCGGCCCTCGCTATGGTTAGAGAGCCATCATCCCACTATGCTTTGTTGTTCCCATTATTAATGAGTGGGACTCTTATACTGTTATTGCGTATGCAATGACTGCAATGGCTGCCAAAAATTCGGAGGCAACCCAATACACTTTTGAAGAGACATAGAGGAGGGTCTCAGTAAAATAAATGTTCAAGTACGACATGTTCAAATTAGAAAGGAGAGGGTCTGCTATACAGTTATAGGGTATGCAGTGAGTCCAACGACTGGCCAAATTTAGGAAAAACCCCACTAAGAATTTAAAGACACATAGAGCAGGGCCACAGTAACGAGAAATTCCCATTAGAAAGGAGGGAATCTCCCATAGTGTTGGCCTATGCACTCCAGTGCCCCTTGGAGGAGACTTAAAGGGCCTCATAAAAAAATGTTCCCATTAGAAAGGAGTGGGTCTCCTGTACTTGTAATGCCCATGAACTAAGTGTATGGGCTGATGAACTTTTACCCTTGGGGGGTATACATGAACATACTGTATGATTTTTTTTTTTACGGGCATCTAAAACACCCTTTAAAAAAATTATGTGGGTGTTGCATCACGGACCACGGTCTCCCTGGTGATAAGGTGGAGGAGGATGAGGATGAGGAGAAGGAGGAAGACAAGAGCAAATAGCCAAAATCAGGAAGCGTATACCCATGTGTGGGTGTGAAGAGGTGCATGGGAATACACCTCCCAAAAAAAGACACTGGATTTGAGTTTTTGTTACGCTGCTATCATTCGGTGGTGTTGAGAAGTCTGGCCCAATCCAGCCCTTGTTTATTTTTATTAGAGTCAGTCTGTCAACATTTTCAGTTGACAGGCGGATGCGCTTATTAGCTATAATTCCAGCAGCGGGGCTAAAAGCCCGCTCTGATAAACCACTGACGGCAGGGCAGGCCAGGACCTCCAAGGCATAGAGAGCCAGTTGCTTTCATGCATCCAGCTTGGATACCCAATAATTCTAAGGCACAGAGGAATCACGGAGGACGTTGGTAAGGTTGGCAGGAAACTCTCTCAGCACCTTCCCAAACTTTGCACTCCTTGTGAGAGTACCCCACACCCCAGGGTCTGAGAAAACTCTCCCGGAGCCATGACAGTGTACCCCTGCCTCTGCTGGATTGAAGTTGAGTTTCTATCACCGGTACTCCTTGGTTGCCCAACGAACTGTGACCTCTGCCGCCAGCGTTTTCCGATGCGAATTTTTTTAATAGTTCTGCAACAATGGCCTTTGGTACATCCCCATTTTTATAGACCTGTCCTCCTCAGTAATAAGAGTTATAAAGTTCTCCCTGTAGCGTGGGTCTAGAAGTGTCACCAACCAGTAATGACTGTCACCCAAAATTTTGAGAACGCGAGGGTCATGGGAAAGGCAGCGTAACATAAACTCAGCCATGCGTGCCAGACTACTAACAGGCAAGACTTCTGTGTCCTCACCAAGAGGATGACTGACCATGCTCTCCTCCTCCTCTTCTTTTCTGTCCTCTGGTCATCCATGTTGAACAGATGGTATGACAGTTGTGCAGGTAGTACTGTCTTTAGCGCATGAAACTAGCTCCTGTTCTTCCTCCTCCACCTCCTCTTCCTCATTGTCACCCAATCCACGTTGAAATGAGATGAGACTGGGCTGTGTGTAATCACCCTGTATGATTCCTTGCTCCATCTCATCATGCTCTGCCTGCAATGCATCCTCTTTGATTGTGAGCAGAGAGCATTTCAGAAGACAGAGAAGCGGGATGGTGATGCTAATTATGGCGTCATCGCCGCTCACCATCTTGGTGAAGTCCTCAAAGTTTTGGAGGATGGTACATATGTCTGACACCCATGTCCACTCCTGAGGTCTTATGTGTGGAGTCTGAATAAAACACCGACTGCCTGGTCGATGCTTGTACTCAACAGTTAGTCTCCTCACAAATCCTTCCCATCATCTGCAGTGTAGAGTTCCAATGCGTGGGGACATCACATACCAATCTATGAAACACAGCAAGGGCAGCAGAAGCTGTAGGTGACTTTCTAAAATGGGCACACTTTAACAAGCAGATCCAGCAGCTCTGGGTAGGATTTGAGAAGCTGCTGAACCACGAGGTTAAGCACATGGGCCAGGCATGATACATGTGTGAGCTCGCCTCGCCTCAGAGCCACCACCAGGTTCCGGCCATTGTCACACACGACCATGCCTGGCTGTAGGTTCAGAGGTGTGAGCCACAGATCTGCCTGCTCTTTCATACCAGTCCACAACTGTTCAGCATTGTGCGGTTTGTCACCTAAGCATACTAGCTTCAGCACAGACTGTTGCCGCTTGGCCGGAGGCAGTGCTGCAGTGCTTCCAGCTTTTACTGATGTGGTAATTTTGGAGATAAAGGCTGAAGAAAAAGAGGAGGCTGAGGAGGAGGCGGTGAGGTAGCTGATAACTGTGGGGGCAACCCTGATTGACCTAGGACCCCCAATCCTTGGCATCAGGAGGTTGTGTTCCGTCCCAAGGTCCGACTGTGTCCCGGCTTCCACTATGTTAACTCAGAGTGCCGTCAGCGAGATGTACCATCCCTGCCCACAAGCACTTGTCCACGTGTCCGATGTTAGGTGTACTTTCCCTGTAACTGAGTTGTTGAGGGCACAGCTAATGTTTTGGGACACGTGCTTGTTCAATGCTGGGATGGCACACCTGGAGAAATAGTGGCGGCTGGGGACCGAGTACTAAGGGACGGCCGCAGCCATCAGGTTGCGGAATGCTTCAGTCTCCACGAGCCTAAAATGCAACATTTCTAGCGCAAGCAGTCGTAAAATGTGGAAATTTAGGAGTATGGCCTGTGGGGTGTTGGCTGCGCATTAGAGCTTGCATTCCAAGGACTTGGGTACGGACAACTGAACACTGCGCTGGGACATGGACGTGGAAGTGCTTCCTGATCCTGCTACTTGAGAGTGTGCAATGACAGATGCAGTGCAGGAGGCATCTTCGCATGCACCATGGGCAAGGGATTGGCTTGCATGCACAACAGCGGAAGAAGCAATGGTGCCACCCGCAGACACTGTTCTTGGACCCTGGGGTTCGGCCCACAAAGTCGGGTGCTTTGCTGCTATGTGCCTGATCATGCTGGTGGTGCACAGGCTGATCGTTTTGCCACCCCTGCTGATGCTGGCCTGACAGGTGGTGAAAATTGCCTTTTTGGGGTTAGTGGCAGAGTCTTTAAAAAATAACAAGACTCGGGAAGACCTAACAGTTGTACTGGCAACTTCATGTTGGTGTTACGGGGAACAGCTGCCTGCCTTCTTTCTGCGGCCACCACACTACTTCTTCCTGCTTGTTGGGGTGCTCTGCCTTCCTCCCACTGTGTGCTTCTGCCCTTGCTCTGCATGTCCTCCTGCCAGGTTGGGTCAGTTACTAGATCATCCACCACCTCGTCTTCCACTTCTGCACTCTGGTCCTCCTCCTGACTTTCTGGCAATTGTGTCTCATCATTGTCCATCTCTTGAGAAACTTTACCACCGTTGCCTTCGTATAACCGTGGCTGCTCAAATATTTGGGCATCGCTTTATGCAATATCCTCTTGCCCTGCCTGAAGTGGAACAGGCGAGAGCCCCGAATCTATAAGTGGAAAAGTGAACAGCTCTTCGGAGTGTCCAAGTGTGGGATCAGGGATCAGTTGTCTCTGGGCACTCGGCATGGTGGGAGGAAAAAGTTACAGGGTGAGGAATATGCAGTCCAGACTCACGGCTACTGAGACTTGACCGTGTGAAAGACAAGCTGGTGGTGGTGGTGGCTAAGTAACTGGAAGCATTATCTGCTATCCAACCAATAACCTTTGCCCACTGCTCTGTGTTCAATAGTGTTGTTCTGCGATCCCCTATTAATTGAGACAGGAAGGTCGAGTGAGAAGATGTGGGTGATTGTTGTGGCACAATTTCAGCTTGCCCACTGCCTTGGCCTCTGCATGCACCATCATCACCATCACGTCCAGTTCTCCGTCCCTTGCCACGTGCCTTGTCCATTTTAAATGGAGGACAATATCTTCCACGCTGACTACAAATGACTGAATATTGAGCGAACTTATATGTGATCCATGAGACAGACAAACCACAGTTTTAAATACCTGGCCTGTAGGTAACTATTGTGAACAGCAATCTGGGGTCAATTGCTTCTCTGACTCAAGGAAGCAATGGAGGTCAGAAATGGCACTATTTTCTGAAAATGTATATGTGATCCATGTGACAGAGAAAACACAGTTTTAAATATCTGGCCTGTAGGTAACTATTTTGAACAGCAAACTGGTGTCAAAAACTTTTCTGATACACTGAAATAAAAATTTAATGGAGGTCAGAAATGGCAGTATTTTCTGAAAACGTATATGTGATCCGTTTGACAGAGAAAACACAGCTTTAAATACCTGGCCTGTAGGTTACTATTTTGAACAGCAAACTGGTGTCAATTGCTTCACTGACACACTGAAAAAAAATTTAATGGAGGCCAGAAATGGCATTATTTTCTGAAAACGTATATGTGATCCGTGTGATGGAGAAAACACAATTTTAGATACCTAGCCTGTAGGTAACTATTTTGAACAGCAAACTGGTGTCAATTGCTTCACTGACACACTGAAACAAATTTTTAATGGAGGTCAGAAATGTTAGTATTTTCTGAAAACATATATGTGATCCGTGTGACGGAGAAAGCACAGTTTTAAATACTTAGCCTGTAGGTAAATATTTTGAACAGCAAACCTTTGTCAAAAACTTTGCTGACACACTGAAAAAAAAATTAATGGTGGCCAGAAATGGCAGTATTTTCTGAAAATGTATATGTGATCCGTGTGACGGAGAAAACACAGTTTTAAATACCTGGCCAGTAGGTAACTATTTTGAACAGCAAACTGGAGTCAATTGCTTCACTGACACACTGAAACAAATTTTTAATGGAGGCCAGAAATGGCAGTATTTTCAGCGCAATTATATGTGATCTGTGTGATGGACAAGCCACAGTTTTAAATAGCTGGATTTTTAGCGCTGTAATATGAAAAGGACCTGGTTGTATTGTGCAGTGCCAACAAGCAAATGGCGCAGAAAAACTGTGTTCTCTGGATTGATTTTTATCCCTCCGTCACATACAATATCAGTTCTAGCGAGATCACATACAATGTGACTGTCAGGCGCAGGCTAGAAAAATACCTATGATATCTAATGTTTGCAATTTCAGTGCTCTAAAAGTGATCAGTGGCCTTCATAGGGATGTAATAAAAGAGACTACACATAATCAGGTGCAAAAAAAAAACATTTACTTAATATAAAACTAAGAACTCTGAAATACAAACATTTCAAAACTCCAGCCAAATAGTCCCCAGTTCGACTCTCAAAAAAACTCTACAAAGAAAATTTATGGAAACAAACTTAATTTTAAGGTACCTTAAGTACTATTAAACACATATTCAATCAGAATTAGATCCTGAAGTTTCCCCAGAAAAATTACACTTGCAGAGCAAAGAGCAAGAATTACACATCTTTTTTGCATGTGTCAGGCAGATTGCATTATGACATTTGTGACATTCATAATTAGAAAGCCTTCTGATTCCGCTTTCCGTGGTGCAGGTGGTGCATCTCCTTCTTTTGGGAGGTGGTGCAGTTGGTGAATTTTCACTATCATCTTCTGGGCGGAGTCTTTTGAGCTGAACTTGAAGGCGAGAGGGGATACCGATTGTTTTCATACTTCTCCTGCATAGCTCTCCAAGCACTAGTTCATGGGCCAATTTTTTCAGATAGAATCGTCTACGGAGTGGTTCAAGCTTGTTTTCAAGGTAAATGACTTGTGAATTTATACCATCCAAATTCAACATAGCAAAAAATATGACCATTGGCCAGCGTTTGGTGTTTCTGCTGACGTTGAAAGTTGAGCACATCTGATCAGCTGTATCAACACCCCCTTTGGCTGCATTATAAAATGTAATTATCTCCGGGTTTTTTTGTGCCTCAGTCCCAGGATCGATGGCATCATCATCATGAAGTGTTGATAGAAGAAGTACAATTTTTTTTGCTTGTGGTACATAGGAAACCAAAACCTTTCCATTATGGAATGCAAGCATACTGCTGTACTGTTGTCTCCCTTTCACACTTACAAACTGTGTAGGCAATTCTTTTATATTTTTTCTTACAGTTCCGACATATGAAAGTTTCTGCATTTTCAGATAATCAATCAGATCACAATTTGAAAACCAATTGTCACATGTTATATTGCGACCCGATCCAAATAAGGGCTCAGCCAGTCTTTTTACAACATCACTGGATTTGTTGCTGACACAGTAAGGACCTTCTGGTTGTTTTCCTGCATAAACTTCCAGGCTGTAAGTGTAGGTCTTACTGGCATCAACAAGGGCATACATTTTTATTCCATATTTGTTAGGCTTTGATGAAATATATTGACGAAAGGCACATTTACCACGAAAACCAGGGAGCATTTCGTCAATAGTGAGATTCTCCCCAGGGCAATAGCTTTTTTTACAGTTTTCAACAAATTTTTGGAATATATCACGAATTGGAGCAAGTCGGTCATGTGTTTTACGTTCGGTTCGGGTAGTTCTGTCGTCAAACCGAAGGCAACGAATTAGAAGCTTGAATCTGTTTATGGACATAACAAGGCCAAATTTTTCAACTCCATCCCCATCTTTACTCCAAAGTTCCTCCAAACTTTGTCTATTTGCCCTATAAGCTCCTGTAAGGTATAATAATCCAATAAAAGCACGCAGTTCTATTTCATATGTGGCCTTGATGGTTCGGTTGCAGATGAACTTGTCCTTTATAATGTCTATATATTGGTTGGTATATGTGACAATAGAGTCCAGAATGTCATCTGTGAATAAACTATTCCAGCATTCAACTGCAGTTTTTGCATTACTTGCAGTTCCTATAACTGCAGGAAGGTGAGTAATAATGTTTTGAGGTTCCCTACGTTTTTTCTGGAGTGGCTTCTGGTTCCATTGTTTTTTTTTATCTTTTCCCATATAATAAGATTCTACATCTTCATCCTCATCACTGTCACCATCTTGCTCTGTTTCAGAATCCACTTCACATACTTCCACCTCATCATGAGAATCCATCTCACTTTCCTCTCCTAAATCCTCATACAGTGTGGGGTCTGCATCATCTAACAGCATGTTTGTTACTTCCTCAACATCAAGGTTTTTTGATAAATTGTACATTTTCCTCTCCATTTCAGCAGATAATCTGAAGCAAGAGAAGGAATATGTCTTAGGGAACTACTGTATATGCCTGAGCAGCACACTTTCTTTTTTAATCTGCCTTATTTATATGAAATATCCTCACACTTTGTGCTATACATTCATAAAACAAGCTAAATAAACAATTGTGATGAATAAAAACATAAAATACCAACCTTATTGAGTGTGGCGTGTTCACATACAATGAGCCTGAGAGATTAGCGCAGTTATATCTGTCCTCCTGAAGCTCTGCAATCCAACTGTGGTATGAGGTTTCACAGAGCTGCTAGAGACAGGAGACTACCTGGAGGGAGGGGATTTCCTCACAATCTGGTGAGGAAGGAGAAATGAAAGTAAAAGAGATGTGCCTGTCAGACCTATTATATGTGACGGAGGGTTAAGCAAATAATGAGGATTAAGATCCAAAAAAAAATTATTCCTGGCACCTGAGACCTGGGCCTTTTTGTAGAAATATCTAACATCAGCAGCAGACAGAACTGGAATGGAGCCTCTTGTGCTATATGCATTGCAGTCTGCTATATACCCTGGCTGCCTATATACACTGCCTGCCTGATATCTCTTCAGATAGAGACACATACCCATCTCAACTAACAGTCCTTCTAAGGACTAATCTAATATAGTTTGGCATACCTACACTAACTAGAAACAAGCAAATCTCTCCCTAGCTTAGCAGCACTTCTCCCTACACTGTCTGATTCCGAAGTGACTGTGACGAGCATGGCGGCGTTAGGTCTGATATAGACCTGATGATGCTGTTGGGCCAGCCAATTACTGTAATGCCACAACCCACATGGCTACGGAATTACAGTGAGTGGCAGGCAATCCCTGCATGTTCATTGGCGCCCTAAAGAGCGCCAAATATGCAGGGAGGGGACCCGAGCTCGCGCCGAGCAACCCCAGGAATACTCGGCGAGCGCCGAGCATCTCGAGCAGTGAGATGCTCGAGTGAGCACCGAGCAGTAGCAAACATGCTCGCTCATCACTACTAACCAAATCTACTCCTTAACAACACCATACATAAATATTCCTTACCTTGAAAGCTAACACTGAGACATATTATTCTCCTCCTTCCGTCCATGTAATTCCTAGATTACTAACCCAGTTTACTCCTTAACATCACCATGCATAAACAATCCTTATCCTGAAAGTCAACACTTAGAAAAATTATTCTCCTCTTTTCATCCATGTAAAGACTAGATGACTAACCAAATTTGCTCCAGAACATCACTATATAAGCATTCCTATCCAAACCTCATTAGCCTTTATCTACCTACTTTAACACTACCTATCAGTTACAAGTTGCCTACTGTTCTTAATTTTCCCAATTTACCCTCCACTTGAGTCTACCTAATTTTATGCCCAATACATAAGATAGCTACCAGATAACCTTTTTCTTTCACATTAAGATACCTTCTATAATTGAACAACAAATATCATCTTATTGCTTATCAGGAAACATCTAATTTCTCAGCTTCCCTCTCAGCAGCATTCCTGATCTAAGCCATCTACTCTACTCTCCAGTAGACCACATTTCTCTTCAAATCTTCCAATCTTTTTACACTCAAAGTTATTTCTTTATCTCTCCTTTTGGCACTGAAATTCAGTTAACTATCTGCCACCCTACTTTTGGAAAGAGCTAAACTTTTTACATTTAAACAACAGAAAACCCAATACCCACGCTAGATATGAGGCAATCTATTTACTGTTTTCCTTGCAGCCTGGCTGCAATTCCCAAATGGACATCAGGAAATCTATCTAATCCTTTTTCAAGAACAGATATAATAGCACAGTGAATATAATTAGGTATCCACTGGACACAAAGCAATATGCTGTACCCTACTTACCATATATGATGGATGACAAAAATGTAATACATTCTAAGCCATTAGGGATTACATGATACAGCTCATATCCCTACAGATTACTAGTGATGCCTAATATGACTAAGGGCTGAGTTTTCTGATATATTACGCTACTTAAAATATAAACACATTATCTATTAGACAGCATTACATTCGAATAAATATGATTACTTCATGAGTATATGACTTCTCCTGCACATGACAACCTTCATTACTTTACTTTTGCCTTCAAGGGAATAAGATTGCCAACAGGGAGCCCTCCATAACATAAATGTGCAATTTAAAGAAAAGTGAGCATGAAGTTAAAATAATTAAGTCATCATTAATTAAAGTATTTACTTATTATTGTTTATTAAGTATATCAAGCGTCTAGAGAGAAAAATCAACATATACAGTTCCTTAAAATGTATTCATGCACTGTGAACTTTTTGACTATTCGAAAATTATACCCACAAACTAAAGT
Organism: Phyllobates terribilis; assembly: GCF_046119375.1. Lineage (NCBI taxonomy): Eukaryota > Metazoa > Chordata > Amphibia > Anura > Dendrobatidae > Phyllobates > Phyllobates terribilis. The sequence continues at coordinate 769,628,451 of NW_027362762.1, read as the reverse complement.
GTGTTTTATTCAGATTTTTTGTGATATACCCACACAAAGAAGAAAGTATTTGTGAAGGGCAAAACAAATGATACATGCTTTTCTAATTTTTTTAAAGATATGAATCTGAAAATTGTGAAGTGCATTTGTATTCAGCCCCCTTTTTTCTGATACCCCTAAATAAAATCCTCAGTGACCAATTACTTCCAGAAGTCACGTAATTAGTAAATTGAGCCAATCTGTGTGTAATTTATTTTGAATATAACTACAGCTGTTTTGTGAAGGCTTTACAGGTTTGTTTGAGAGCATTAGTGATCAAACAGAATCATGAAAACCACAAAACACACCAAACAGGGCAGGGATAAAGTTGTGGAGACAAGTAAAGCAAGGATAGAGAATAAATAAATTACCCAAGCTCTGAACATTTCACAGACCACTGTTTAACCCATCATCCAAAAATGGAAGGTGTATGGCACAACAATAAACCTACCAATACATGGTCGTCCACCTAAATTGACATCCCAAGCAAGGAAAGCAATAACTAGAGAAGCAGCCAAGAGGCCAATCGTCACTCTGTAGTTGCTGAAGAGATCCACAGCTCGGGTGGGAGAATTAGTCATATACTTCACAAATCTGGCCTTTATGGAAGAATAGCAAGAAGAAAGACATTTTTAAAAGCAAGTCGTGAAAAGCCCAGTTTGCAAAAATCCATGTAGGGGACAAAGCTTGCATGTGAAAGAATGTGCACTGATCAGATGAGACCAAAGTAGACCTTTCTGGGATAAATGCATAATGCTACGTGTGGTGGAAACTAACACAGCACATCATGTTGAAAACACCACCCCAATAGTCAAACATAGTGGTGGCAGCCTCAAGCTATGTGGATGCTTTTCTTTGGCAGGGACCGTGAAGCTGGTCAGAGTTGGGAAAATGGTTGGAGCTAAATACAGGGCAATCCTGGAGGCAAAGCTTTTAGAGGCTGCAAAAGACTTCAAACTGAGGCATAGGTTCACATTCAAGCAGGACAATGACCCTAAACATATTGCCAGAATTTCATAGGAATTGTTTAGATCAAAGAATATTCATGTGTTTGAAAGGTCAAGTTAAAGTCCAGACCTAAATCCCATATAGAATCTGTGGCAAGACTTGAAAAGTACTGTTCACGCACGCTCACCATTTAATGTCGCTGAGCAAGAGCTAGCTTGAAAAAAAGAATGAGCAAAAATTTCAGCCTCCATATGTGCAAAGCTGGTAGAGACATAAACTAAGTGAATTGGAGTAGTAAGTGTAGCAAAAGGAGGTTCTAGGAAGTATTGACTTGGCGGGCTGAATACAAATGCAAATCACCTCATGATTTTCAAATGCATACTTTTTAAATATGCAGAAAACCATGTATCATTTCCTTTACATTTCACAAATGCTTACTACTTTGTGTTGGTATATTACATAAAATTCAAATAAAAAACACTTAAATTTGTAAAATAAAAAAATTGGAAAAAGTTCACTGGGTATGAATACTATATCAAGGCACAATATCTACTTACATCAAAAAAGGAATGTGTATGCAGTCAGTATAAGCTGTTATGTGTGTACATGAGGAATAGTAATAACATGTAAGACTCTTATTGGACTTGAATCTTTCATTTTTCACCAATTATACTAAATGGATTTTAGCAATTTTTCAAAGAGAATAATGAAATTGTGAGACCTTTTAAGGGAATCTGTCAACAGGTTTTTGCTACCCAGTCTGAGAGCAGTATGAGGTAGGGGCAAAGACCTTGATTTAATAGATGTGGCACTTACTAGGCTGCTTGCTGTCATTATGATAAAATGACTATTCTATCTGCTTAAGATCGAAAGTTCTTTGAACATGTATTCATACTCTGTGAACTTGTCATTATTATTTTCACATTTTACCCACAAACTTAAAGAAGTTGTTCACAACTTTTTATTACTCCCCAATATATCCCCTCGGGGCCTCTGAGGGATTTTGTGATTACCTTGTGTTGCAGATACTGCCTGTGAGCAGTGCTATAGCTTGCCACTCACAGGCATCACGAGACCCACAACTGATGTCATGTCAAGTGAGGCGTGACATCAGTGCTGTGCTCCCCACGGTGGATGCTGGGTTGTGGGTGGGATTACCCCCGCATCACACCCAGCATCCACCGCGCGCTTTCCTAATGAATATAGAGAGGGAGAGCGTGCGTAGGTTGCAGGACGTGATGTGTGGGGTAACCCTGCCCACAACCCAGCATCCACCAGTGGAACACAGAAGAGAGACCCCCGGCTGCATCCGGAATCATGATGTGACATCAGCGGATGTCAGAGCCGGCTGCACCCGGGGGTCAAGTGATGCCTGGGAGCGGCCAAAGATAGCGCCACTCAAAGACAGTAGCTTCACAGCAAGGTAATTACAAAACCACTTAGGGGCCCTGGGAGAATACATTGGTGGGGTAATAAAATGTAGTGAATGACACCTTTAAATGTATTTTATGTGATATACCAACACAAATTATCAAGTATTTGTCCAGTGTAAAGGAAATGATACATGGTTTTCTAATTATTGTAAAAATATAAATCTGTAAATTGTGATGTGCATTTATATTCAGCTCCCTGTATGATACCCCTAAATAAAATCCTAAGTGACTAATTGACTCCAGTAGTCAAACAATTAGTAAATTGAGCCCACCTGTGTGTAACTTATTCTCAATATACTGTACCTACAGCTGTTCTGTGAAGGCCTCAGAGGTTTGTTTAAGAACATTATCGATCAACCAGCATCATGAAAACCAAGGAACACACCAGACAGGTCAGGGATAAAACTGTAGAGAAATGTAAAGCTCTACAGCTGTTGGTATATCACATAGAATCCAAATATAATACAATTAAGTTTGTGGGTGTAACATGAACAAATGTGGAAAAGTTCATGGGATATGAAGATTTTTTTCAATACACTGTAGCAGTTATTTGAGTGTTTAATGTATAACCCCCACCCATACCATAAAGTGGCCACTTTCTGTCCATATACGGTGTACACAAAAAACTGCCAATCAGTGGTGGAGGTGGGGTTATACAAAGCTTGTGAATATTCTTGACTACCTGGCAGCACATTTACTAGTCCTCTAGTGATAATCTCCTGCTAATAAAACTGTTATGTTATCAAAAGTACACTAAGCAGCCCAAAAAGTGACACAACAATGGAATCAAGGTCTAAGTATCTACATTATACAGCTTTCAGATTAGATGGCAACAACTTGGTGACAGATTCCCTTTAAGTGGAGAAAGAGGCATATTTACCTAGTAAGAAAAATGATTTAAGTTTCTAATATTTGCTTGCACTATATTTCAAAAAGGTTTTAAGTACAGTACAATATTGTTTAATCCTAAGTAATTAAAATATGCTTCATAAATCAGCCAGGGTGGAGAGCAGATAGAAAGAGTGCTTTGCTTTAAATACCTGTCAAGTCACTACATTACACAGGCAGACTATTGACTTGCCATATTCTTCTTAATTTATCTTGCTGTGGGTTGCAGATATACAGGGGTGTCAACAAGGACAACAAGCGGTCATCTGATATAAACAGAGATTGTCTTTTTTTCATTATTAAATATTTACATTAAGAAGATACAGACAGTCAATAATGGTGAATCAAAAAGTATTAACAATCGCATCTACAGTTGTTTTGGGGAGTTTGATTCCCCTTTCATCATAAGGAAGAGTTAATATTTTAATAACTTCTTCTCGTAATGTTCTTTTTCGTTAAATATGAGCTCATAATTTTTAGTAATGAAAGTGAAACTCTAGGGAAATTTCATAATAAACAAAATGACAAAGGTCATGTTACATGCCAGGGATATTAGTTCTTTCTGGTTTTTCAAACGCAAGTTTACAGAGTGTTATATACTACAGATGATGTCTTTCCTAATACTTTAAGGACCGGGCTATTCTTCCTTTTTGCTCTTTCTTTTTTCCCTTCCCTTTTTCCAAGAGCCATAACTTATTTATTTTTCCATTGACATAGCGGTGTGGGCTTGCTTTTTGCCGGACTAGTTGTACTTTTGAATGACAGCATCCATTTTATAACGTGATGTACATAAAAGTGGGAAACAGATTGCAAATTTGGCAAAATAGTAAAAAAAAAGCCCAATTCAGCAATTCTTTTAATCTACAGCCTTCATTTGGGGTAAAATTGTCCTGCCAATAAAATTATCCAGGTCAGTACAATTGTGGAGATGCTAAACATACATAGTTTTTTTTTCATTAAGTAATGAAAAAAAATCTGAAATTTGGAGAAAAAAAAATTAGCTTGTGACGCCATTTTCTGAGAGAGCCATAAAATTTTCAGCTTTCCGGATTTGGAGCTGGGTAAGGGCATGTTTTTGCACACCTAGTCTATATTTTTTATTGATATCATTTTGTGGAAGATACAATGTTTTGGTTGCTTCTTATTTAACTTCTATTTGAGTTTTAGTAGCAGCCAAAAAAACATAATTCTGGATTTTTTTTTGTTACGCCTTTTACTGATCAGATTAATTTATTTGATATTTTAATAGATCAGACTTTTATTAATGCAAAGACATCAAATATGTGTATTTTTTCATTTTTTTATTTCTAATTTTTAATGGAGGAAAAGGAGGATGATTTGAACATTTTTCTTGCCCAGAAATAGGACTTTGCATTTCTCCCTGTTAAAAACCATCTCGTTAGTTGCTGCCCATAGTTCCAGTTTGTTTAGATCTTTTTGAATCCTCTATCTTCCCTAATACTACTTATCCCTCCTAGCTTTGTGTCATCAGCAAATGTAATCAGTTTGCCTTCAATTCCTTCATCTAAGTCATTGATAAAGATGTTGAACAACACAGGGCCCATGACAGGGTCTTGTGGTACTCCACTTGAGACATTCTTCCAACTGGATGTGCAACCATTTATGACCACTCTTTGGTCCGATCACAAACCAGTTATGAATCCACCTAACAGTTGCCTTGTCCATTCCATAGTTGGTCATTTTTTCAATAAGGATGGTATGACACACTTTGTAAAATGCTTTGCTTAAGTCAAGATATACTATATCTACTGCGTTTCCCTAATCTACCCAGTCAGTGATCCTGTCATAGTAAGAAATTAAGTTACTCTGACATGATATATTAATTAGAAACCCATGATGGCTCTGCTTAATCATTTCGTTCTCATAAAGGTACTTGCATGCATGTTGTTTAATAATTTGTTCAAAGATCTTTCCTCGTATAGAAGTAAGGCACACAGGCCTATAGTTTCCTTGGTCCAACTATTTCCCCTTTTTGAAGATAGGGACATCATTTGCTCTTCTCCAGTCTTCAGGGACTTCTCCTTTTCTCCAAGAAATTTCAAAGATTATGGAGAGTGGTTCAATAATTTCCTCTGCTATCTCCCTCAGTACCCAAGGATGTAATTCTTCACTATCTATTTATAGATCGTGTAGATTCCTCTATTCCTTCAATAGTACAGAGAAGATCAGTTGATGTTACATTTACTTTCTGAGAGAAAACAGATAGGAATTTAAAAGTTCAGTCTTCTCAGCATCACTTTTTACCATTTTACCATTTTCAACCTGTAAAAATCCTATAGCATCTTTGACTTTTCTTTTACATTTGACGTACCCCCAAAATCCTTTTTTATTGCTTTTGACATCTCTTGTGAGCCTTAATTCATTATCAGCTTTAGCTAAAATGATGCGTGAGCCGCAAGTTCTGCAGACAGCATAATATTTTTTTTTAGATATGCCTCCCTCTTTCCATTTGATAAACATTTATTTCTTCCTTTTTAGCATGTGTTTAATTTCTGTGTTCATTCATCCTGGTTTCCTTAAATGCTTCATATTCTACCCTCTTTTAGAGATTGTTAACGATTGTGCTTTGAGAATCTTATTATTCAAAATTTCCCATCCTTCCTGGACATTTCTGTCCATAAGGTCATCCAGCTATTGGATCCCTCCTAGCATCTTTCTGAGTTCCTTAAAATCAGCCTTTCTGAAATCCAACCTTTAAGTCTGACTCATCAAAGGTCTTCCTCCTCTAGTTATCCAAAATTCTATGATAGAGTGATCACTGACTCCTAAATTCGCAGCTAACTTTACTTTCTCAACCATTTCCTCCCGGTTGGTAAGAATTAGATCCAATGTAGCAGATCCCCTTGTTCTCACTTCTACCTTTTGGAACATAAAGTTGTCAGCAAGAGAGGATGAGAATTTGATGGATCTATTACTTTTGCCTGAGAGAGATTCCCAACAAATGTCTGGATAGTTGAAATCTCCCATGATCACTGCGTCATATTGTTTTGATAACTTGGCCATCTGATACATAAAGGGTTCATCCATATCTTCAGCTTGCCCAGGTGGCTTATAGTAAATGCATACAATGGTGTCTTTTCCATTGTTCTCTCCTTGTATTCTTACCCAAACAGTTTCCACAGAACTTTCCCTAATATTTTTATTATTCTGATTTTTTTGTCTTTGTTCTTCCTTCGCACTTGTAATAACAGAGCTCTCAATAGTATTTGTTCTCTGTATGTCTTTCCCTTACCTAACCTTTTGCTTACCTTCCCACAATGTTCTAATTTAAAGCTCTCCTGATGAGTGTAGCAAGGCGACTTCCAAATATGTGTTTTCCAGTCTTTGCCAAGGTGCAGCCCATCTGAAGCAAAAAGTCCATCATGTAGATTATGCACTTCATGATCCAGAAATCCAAATCTTTGCTGATGGCACCATCGACGTAGCCAGTTGTTTACCTGTAGAATCTTGTTCCACCTCCTTGTTCCATGGCTATCCACTGGGAGGATGGAAGAGAATACTACCTGCGCTCCCAGTTCTTTCACTTTTTTGCCTAAGTCTTCGAAGTCACTGCAGATGGTTTCCAGATCTTTCCTTGAGGTGTCATTTGTCCCCACATGTATTAGTAGGAATAAGCAGTCATTTGAAGGTCTTAAGAGTCCTGACATCCTGTCAGACACATCTTTTATTTTTGCACCTGGAAAACAGCACATTTCTCTTGATGTTATGTCTGGTCTGGAGATAGCAGCCTCTGCTCCTCTCAACAGGGAATCCCCCATGACCCCCACTCTTATTCACAACATTTTTCTTTCTCAATCTAAAAATACTCTGAGTGCTTACAAGGCTGTTCTTTGTGGGCAAAGTCTTTTCTTGATGTATTTGATCATTGTTCTCCTGCGTGAGAGCCTGGTGCTGGTTTCTGAGTAGTATGGGTGCTGTCTGCCTCCCTATCCTCCTTCTTCTCTGGTTCACATGCATCAATTCCTCTATTTCCAAAGGTACACTACAAATTTCTTCTCTTTCTGTATTCTGAAGAGATGCTCTGTCTAAGAATTCTTCACCTTCTTTAATATTTTTCAATGTATCTATTCTCTTTTCCAGACTTTACAGCTTTTCTTCCAACAGGGACACAAGCTTGCATTTCTGGCAAATGAGGTTTGTTTTTTCCACTGGTAAGTCTGTGAATATGTAGCATGCAATGCAGCTCACCAAATGGCTACTGGCCTCTTCCATGTTCTAAAGGTTTATATGATGTCAAAGCGGTAAAGATCGCGCCAAAATTCACACAGTTTTCCAATTTCTTTCTTTCTGCTGCAACAGCCAAAATCCGCTGTTCCTTGAGTTCGTGGTGACGCTTCACTTATCCTAGAATGCACTGGGAATATGCAAGTTATATTCACAGGACTCCTCCCCTGTTGAACAAAACAAATTTCTATGGAATAACCTGACGGCGCGCGGATTGATAATTTCCTCCAAGTAACTAGATCCAGCTGCTCACAAAGATCTTCAGACTCGCATCGACTTTTCACTCTTCTCAGAATGCACCAGGCATATGCAAATTATCTCTCTTGAGCTTTAATTCCTGATTTGACGATTTCCTTCAAGCAGCTTGATCCAGCTACACCCAAAGATCTTCAGACTCATGGCGACTCTTCGCTCTTCCCAGAATGCACTAGGAATATGCAAATTATCTCCCTTGAGCTTCAATTCCTGGTTACTTAAGGGACTTGAACCTGCGATCTTCTGATCAGTTTTGCTATATACAGCAATGCCACAGTATGCTTTGTATAGCAAAAATCATAGTTTTCTATGAAATCCAAACAAAGAGGTCTCCAAAGGGGTCTTCAGGAAACCCCTGCAAGTCATGGCAACACATTGGCACCCCAAAGGGATATCACGGGAGTGTTGATGGGTACATAGAACAGCGCAACATAAATGCTGCTGTCTCAGAATGACAGCTGCATTTGACAGGGTAACCCATGGCTGTTAGAGAAAGATGATGTCTAATTATCACAGTCATCACGGATGCGGGCCGGCATGTGAGTACCCAATACGTCATATGTTGTTAAGGGGTTAAACTAAAACACAAGAAAGATATAATGATGTAGAAAGTTAAAGAGTAACCAATCACTTTTATTTCATAAATCAATAGTACATATGAAAATAAGAAACTTTGTAATATATCTTATCAGACAAATCCATTTTTTTTCTTTGCCAGGACTGATCATTCATTCTCTAAATTCTTAATTTTTGGATAAAATCTGCATTCAATGAATACAGATTTTTATCTCATTGAAATAGGAGATGTCAGTTGCTACTAATAAGGTTCTATTGTAAAATGGAGGGGCAAAGAGAAGCTAGAGGCAGAGTTCCTTTCTTATTCTACCCCTCCAGTCTACATAAAATCTTATAAAAATTAACTGCCATCTCCTATCTCAATAATATAAAAATCTATATTCAATGCATACAGATTTTACCCAGGAATTGAGAATTTTGGCAATAAAGATCAGTCCTGGAGAAGAAATAAGCAGGTCTCTCTGCCAAAATATATTACAAAGTTTCTTATTTTCACATGTACTATTGATTTCTGAAATAAAAATTAAAACAACGGTTACTCTTTAACTCTTGACACAAGTTATACTTTTTTTAATCATGTTTTCTTTCTGTATATTTCAGCATCTTTATATCATTGTTTCATAGTTTTACGGTTGAAAGTAGACACAAGTCCAAAAATTTCAGTCTATAACCTACCGTGTGTATCCAGAAGGCAAAAATCCTATCAAGCAGATGCTTATTGTCCAATGTTAAGGCAAAATTTCTTCCTAACTCCATATATGGCAATCACACTAGTTTCCCGAACCAATGTCCCATTTCCAATCTCCAAAACTAAGTACTCATTTTAACCTCCAGTCTCAATGTGCAGACCACATGGGCCATACCATGAAGAGGCCTTAACGAGGAAATGTCACACCGGATCTACCTCTGGAATTATGGTGTGGGATGGCATATTGTATGGTAGCCAGACTCCTTGGGTTTTTATTGCAGGTATGCTAAGAGCTAAGCAGTACATTTTATTATTGGTGGAACCATTGGCACTACCATTCATTCACTATGTCCCAGGGCCCGTTTTTCAACATGACAACCCTAAGCCTCATGTTGCTCATGCTAATGTGAGCAGCCTTAATAGCCTGAAACATCTTCGGACTTGTCTCCTATTGAATACATCTTGGACGTCACTGTGAAGCCATTGCTAAGTGAGCTATCAACAGCAGATCTTAATGATTTCCATGTGTAAGTGCATTGAGCTTGATAGAATATGCCTCAGACAACCATAAATAATTCCATTGATAGAATGCCAAGGAGTGTAAGTTCATGTATTTCTGTCGGTGGTGATCATACTTGATAGTGAATAAATTGAGTTGCTTTGAAAGCTTTATATTCTTTCCATCACCTGTATATTGAGCTTTTGATTTTCGTAATTCCAGGACTTTTCCTTCGTGATAAAGCAATTTTAATGTTGAGGAGATTATTTTGCTCTTTTACTTTACAAGTAAATTTTCACGGAAATATAATGTCAATATATCTATATATATATATATACATTTAGCACTTAAGACAAAAATAAACTTACATGCCCACATTGTTAACAGTGTAGCTTTAATCTATCACTTTCAAATATACATTATTAAAATATATGAGATGATTAAATGATGTAATGCCGTACATTAGCATGCTGATTATTCACATCTTATGATCATGATAATGTTAAAATGCATATTATTCAGATAAAATACCTGAACAGAACTGCTGACATCTTAAGAGACATCTCGTTGTTAACCCAAGGGAAAATAGAGCTTGATTTTATCTGCTGAGGCAGGTATTGACCTTTCATTGATTGTAATAAGACAGACTCTTTATTGATGTAAACTCTCTCACCACCCATGACCTGCAGATCAAAAATTAACTGATAAAAGGTCATAACAGAGAGAGACAGAAAGATGAATACTAAATATCAAGATCTTACCATTAATACTCAGAGAGTAAATGGCAACATAAAATAGGTAAAATAACGACTGTAGCTGAGATGCAAAACAATAGTATATATATACTGTATGTATATATATATATATATATATATATATATATATATATATATATATATATATACTGCTCAAAAAAATAAAGGGAACACTCAAATAACACATCCTAGATCTGAATGAATGAAATATTCTCATTGAATACTTTGTCCTGTACAAAGCTGAATGTGCTGACAACAAAATCCTAAAGAAATCATCAATGTAAATCAAATTTATTAACCACTGGAGGTCTGGATTTGGAGTCACCCCCAAAATTAAAGTGGAAAAACACACTATAGACTGATCGAACTTTGATGTAATGTCCTTAAAATAAGTCAAAATGAGGCTCTGTATTGTGTGTGGCCTCCACGTGCCTGTATGACCTCCCTACAATGCCTGGGCATGCTCCTGATGAGGTTGCGGATGGTCTCATGTGGGATCTCCTCCCAGACCTGGACTAAAGCATCCACCAACTCCTGGACAGTCTGTGGTGCAATGTGACGTTGGTGGATGGAGTGAGACTTGATGTCCCAGATGTGCTCAATCGGATTCAGGTCTGGGGAATGGGCGGGCCAGTCCATAGCTTCAAAAAGGCAAAAGGGTTGCAAGGTAGATGATCAGTGAGGTGTGTATTAATTATTTTTGCATCCTATATATTACAACCCCAAAAAATGATAAGGAATATTTAATTTATAGTGTAGATGCAAATCAAACTCTCCTGTCAAATTCGAGTGATTTACCAAATTTGAATCTTTGCAGAAGGAGGAAGTACAGAGCATCATGGAATATGTGATCCATCACTCATCGCTGTCACAACAGGATGATGTTTACTGAGCAACACAGTTTGGTCAGTTTGAGTCAGTGTTCAGCACAGAAGGGTCTGCCTAATTACAAATGATTAAGATACATAATTTTAGGACTATTTTTCATTTAAAAAACATGAAAATTCTGTCATCACGCTGTCTTATTACTTTTAGTTACTACTGGGTTTCTATCTAATTCTGTTGTGTGGTCACTTTGACATTAATAAGGCTGTATTTGCATTAAAGAGATTAAAAGTGATTGGATACAGAGTCCTTTATACATCTTTTCAATTGCAGTAATTGCAGTGTTTGTTTTTCGTGGCAAACTTATTAGCCATTAATCAAATTTTTGGAAAAAAATTGCCAAACCTAACAAATTCACATTTTAATCTCTTATTGCCATCTCTAATTACAAATTTATAATGTAATTGCAAATTCCCTAAAACATGTCGAAATATTTGAATGAGTAGGGGTCACCAGTTCATAAGAAAAATTAGACCAAGGTCCTTTTGTTCTTTTCCACCATCCACCATCTACATGTTTGAGGGGACAAACTTTAAAAGAAGCTATCATCAGAAAATTACCTTTTGTTTCAAACAGGTTTTTGGTTTTTGTTAATTCTATTTTAAACAAATTGAACATTTTTTTCCACAATATACAAGAAATAGAAAATAGGCAACTGATTTTCTTTCGGATTCTAAGGGTACATGCACACGGTCAGTAATTTCTGCATATTGGAAGCAGCGCACTTGCGCTGCGTCCAATCCACAGGGGCCTGATGTTACAGCATAATGGATGGAATTTGTAGAAATCCCATGTCCACTATGCATCCCGTAAACCCGCGTAAACTGACATGCTATAACATACCTGGTGGCGTCCTTGCATAGTGGTCCATCTCCCACTGTGCAAGAGCGCGCACTTGATCTCCAATCCAGAATGTCTCTCTGGCTTCCCTCCATGCTGTCTGTTTGCTTCTGTGTGCTGCTGCTTAAGGGCGGCGCCCAATCACTTCCTGCTTTTTGTACCTGCTGCAGGCACACCCCTTGTGCGTCCTCAGCCTATTGCTGTCTGTCACCTGGTATTTAAACCAGCTGCTCCAATTAACCCTTGCCTGAGCATTGTGTTTCATTTAGTGTGCTCTTGCACTCTGAATGTGCCAGGTCCCTTCTGTGTTCTCTTGTCTGCCTATCCTGGAGGCTGTATTTCCAGGCCTGTCTGAACACGCTCCTAGCCTGTTCCTCCCGCCCTCTAGGGGCTGCATTGCTAGACCCGCTCCTGTATCTAGTCTGTCCTGTCTGAACACGCTCCTAGCCTGTTCCTCCCGCCTTCTAGGGGCTGCTACCTTGACCCGCTCCTGTATCTTGCTACTGTGTCTGTTCTTGTCTGTATACTCTTCTAGCCTGTTTCCTGTGTTTCTCTATGTCCGTACCTTTCCTTTTTCTGCAGAGCCTGAACTCGTACCTAACTCCTGCTCGTTGTCACTGTACTCCCGTTTGTGAGTTTGTGGTCCACTCGCTACTTCACTGCAAGTACCCTGTGGGTATCTGGTTCTGCCTTTCCCTTCCTGTCTGTTCCGTGTGAACAGAGCCCTGCCCCCATGTTCTGCCTTTGCGCACCGCTCCGGCGGTACTAGCCTGCTCTGCCTTTGCTCACCGCTCTGGCGGTTCTAGCCTGCTCTGCCTTTACTCACCGCTCCGGCGGTTCTAGCCTGCTCTGCCTTTGCTCACCGCTCCGGCGGTTCTAGCCTGCTCTGCCTTTGCTCACCGCTACGGCGGTTCTAGCCTGCTCTGCCTTTGCTCACTGCTCCGGCGGTTCTAGCCTGCTCTGCCTTTGCTCACCGCTCCGGCAGTTCTAGCCTGCTCAGCCTTTGCTCACCGCTCCGGTGGTTCTAGCCTGCTCTGCCTTTGCTCACCGCTCCGGCGGTTCTAGCCTGTTCAGCCTTTGCTCACCGCTCCGGCGGTTCTAGCCTGCTCTGCCTTTGCTCACCGCTCCGGCGGTTCTAGCCTGCTCTGCCTTTGCACACCGCTCCGGCGGTTCTAGCCTGCTCTGCCTTTGCTCACTGCTCCGGCAGTCTCGCTCTGCTCTGTCTCCTTGCTCACTGCTCCGGCAGTCTCGCTCTGTTCTGACTCCTTGCTCACTGCTCCGGCAGTCTCGCTCTGCTCTGACTCCTTGCTCACCGCTCCGGCAGTCTCGCTCAGCTCTGACTCCTTGCTCACTGCTCCGGCAGTCTCGCTCAGCTCTGACCATTTGCTCACCGCTCCAGGCGGCCTTGTCCTGCTCTACTCTTGCTCACCGCTCCAGGCGGCCTTGTCCTGCTCTACTCTTGCTCACCCTCCAGGCGACATTGTCCTGCTCTACTCTTGCTCACTGCTCCTGGCGGCCTCGTCCTGCTCTACTCTTGCTCATCGCTCCAGACGGTCTCGTCCTGCCCTGCTCTCGCTCACCTCTCTGGGCGGCCTCACTCTGCTGTGTTTGTCCGCCACATCTGTGGTTCTGTTCCTGAGTCCCAGTGTGTACTGGGTCCAATCCCGCCTGTGTTCCTACCTGCTAGTGCCTCCCTGTCTGCACTCTAGCCGTGCTTGCCTGTAGCCCCCTGCCTGCATACCCGCCTGCCTGCATACCAGTCGTGCCTGCCTATTCCCACCAGTCTGTGTGCCAGCCTAACCAGTCTGTTTCTGTATTCCCCTGTGTGGGTCAACAGCCGTGTCCAGGATCTGTCCTGGAGTAGCACCTGGTCCCTCTGCTCGGTTCCTCCTTGGTGCACTGGCGTCGTATGCCGTCGTGCGACCCTGGTCGGATCGGGTGAATTCCTAGTTACGCCCCTCCAGGCATTCACTCTCCGGCACGGTACAGTGGAATCACACGCACACGCCACTCAGCCCGGGCGTGTGCATTACAGCATGCTCAGGCCATGGTTCCCGTTGAGCCCCACGGCCTTCGCTCTCTGAGACGCTTTCCAGCAAATACGTGCATTAAAAATAAATAAATAATTTTTTTTTTTCCTTAGCTGAGCTCCAGGCGAATTACGCACCCGTCCAGATGGATCTTTCTGCTCTTGTTCCTGCGGATCCGCCACGTTACTATGGGGATCCAAGACAGAGTCGTGCATTTGTGGAGCAATGCATGCTACACTTCAAGTTCTACCCTTTATGTTTTCCCACAGATCGGGCTAAGGTGGGATTCATGATGTCTTACCTAGCGGGTGATGCCTTGAATTGGATCACCCCCCTATGGGACGCACAGGATCCTATCATCCTGGACATAATGGCCTTCCTGGTGGCCTTTCTAATGGTCTTCGATGATCCTAACCTGGAGGCTCCTGCTGAAGCTTCACTTCCCAATATCCCGGAGCAGCCCCGATGGGTAATGTGTGTGGGTAGCGCAATAGTCCTCCAGCCCAATGAGACTACTGCCCACCCAGAATCCTCACAGGGTGACTACACTCTCCGGAATACTTCTCCCAACCTCAAGAGGCAGTCCAGACGTGCTAGACGTAGAGGCAAGCCGTCACACCAGGGTCTGTCCTCCCTGAGACCTCCTGACCCCAACCTTGAAGTCCCTACTGAAGCTTCATCTCCCTGTATCCCGGAGAAGCCCCAACTGGTAATGTGTGTGGGTAGTGCACCGGTTCTCCTGCCCGAAGAGACTGCTGCCCACCCAGAATCCACACCGGAGGACCCCCTGTTGCCTCCTGAATCCCCCGGGATACCACTTGATGACAATTGGAGAGAGACTTTCCTATACTCTTCACCTGATACCTCGCCCGCTTCGTCCAGTGAGTCTGACCTAGTGTTCTCCGAAGCAGAGGTTACCCCCGAGTCTCTACACCCCTCCGATCAGGCGGAGGATCTCCAGTTGTCTCCTGAACCCTTCGGGGTGCTACCTGATAGCGAATGAACAGAGACTCTCCTATACTCTGTACCTGATACCTTGCTCGCTTCGTCCAGTGAGTCCAACCTAGTGTACTCCGAAGCAGAGGTTACTCCCGAGTCTCTACACCCCTCCGACCAGGCGGAGGACCTCCAGTTGACTCCAGAACCCTTCGGGGTGCCACCTGGTGGTGAATGGACAGAGACTTTCCTATATCCTGGAGCTGATACCTCGCTCGCTTCGCCTAGTGAGTCTAACCTAGTGTACTCCGAAGCAGAGGTTATTCATGAGTCTCTACTCCCCTCCGACAAGGCGGAGGACCTCCAGTTGTCTCCAGAACCCTTCGGGGTGCCACCTGGTGGTGAATGGACAGAGACTTTCCTATACTCGGCACCTGATACCTCGCCTGCTTCGTCCAGTGAGTCCAACCTAGTGTACTCTGAAGCAGATGTTTTCCCTGAGCCTCTGCACTCTTCTGACCTGGCGGAGGACCTCCAGTTGTTTCCTGAATCCTCCGGGGTACCACCAGATAACAAAGAGACAGTGACTTTTCCTCACCCTGTACCTGATAACCCGTCTATTTCTTCCTGTGAGCTTGACAAGATGTACCTCGAAGCAGAGATTACCCCCAAGTCTCTGCTCCCCTCCAACCCAGTGGAGGACTTCCAGTTGTCTCCTGTACCCTCTGGGGTGCCACCTGAAAATATATGGAGAGAGACTTCCTTGTGTGCTGTTCCTGGTACTCCACTCATTTCGTCTGTTGCTAAGGGTGGCTGGATGGGAGGTAGCATCCCAGGTACCCAGAGGAGACCAGTTTTTCCAGTGGACAGTGGAAGTGATCTCCTTGAAGTGAAGGATTGGCCCTCGAATTCCCTGCGGAACATTCTGGCAGGCCTGAAGAAGAGGGGGTGTAAGGGGGGGGTACTGTAACATACCTGGTGGCATCCTTGCATAGTGGTCCATCTCCCACTGTGCAAGAGTGTGCACTTCATCTCCAATCCAGAATGTCTCTCTGGCTTCCCTCCATGCTGTCTGTTTGCTTCTGTGTGCTGCTGCTTAAGGGCGGCGCCCGATCACTTCCTGCTTTTTGTACCTGCTGGAGGCACACCCCTTGTGCGTCCTCAGCCTATTGCTGTCTGTCACCTGGTATTTAAACCAGCTGCTCCAATTAACCCTTGCCTGAGCATTGTGTTTCATTTAGTGTGCTCTTGCACTCTGAATGTTCCAGGTCCCTTCTGTGTTCTCTTGTCTGCCTATCCTGGAGGCTGTATTTCCAGGCCTGTCTGAACATGCTCCTAGCCTGTTCCTCCCACCCTCTAGGGGCTGCATTCCTAGACCCGCTCCTGTATCTTGCTACTGTGTCTGTTCTTGTCTGTATACTCTTCTAGCCTGTTTCCTGTGTTTCTCTATGTCCGTACCTTTCCTTTTTCTGCAGAGCCTGAACTCGTACCTAACTCCTGCTCGTTGTCACTGTACTCCCGTTTGTGAGTTTGTGGTCCACTCGCTACTTCACTGCAAGTACCCTGTGGGTATCTGGTTCTGCCTTTCCCTTCCTGTCTGTTCCGTGTGAACAGAGCCCTGCCCCCCTGCTCTGCCTTTGCTCACCGCTCCGGCGGTACTAGCCTGCTCTGGCTTTGCTCACCGCTCCGGCGGTTCTAGCCTGCTCTGCCTTTGCTCACCGCTCCGGCGGTTCTAGCCTGCTCTGCCTTTGCTCACCGCTCCGGCGGTTCTAGCCTGCTCAGCCTTTGCTCACCGCTACGGCGGTTCTAGCCTGCTCTGCCTTTGCTCACCGCTCCGGCGGTTCTAGCCTGCTCTGCCTTTGCTCACCGCTACGGCGGTTCTAGCCTGCTCTGCCTTTGCTCACCGCTCCGGCGGTTCTAGCCTGCTCTGCCTTTGCTCACCGCTCCGGCGGTTCTAGCCTGCTCAGCCTTTGCTCACCGCTCCAGCCGTTCTAGCCTGCTCAGCCTTTGCTCACCGCTCCGGCGGTTCTAGCCTGCTCTGCCTTTGCTCACCGCTCCGGCGGTTCTAGCCTGCTCTGCCTTTGCTCACCGCTCCGGCGGTTCTAGCCTGCTCTGCCTTTGCTCACCGCTCCAGAGGTTCTAGCCTGCTCTGCCTTTGCTCACCGCTCCGGCGGTTCTAGCCTGCCCTGCCTTTGCTCACTGCTCCGGCAGTCTCGCTCTGCTCTGACTCCTTGCTCTCTGCCCCGGCAGTCTCGCTCTGCTCTGACTCCTTGCTCACTGCTTCGGCAGTCTCGCTCTGCTCTGACTCCTTGCTCACTGCTCCGGCAGTCTCGCTCAGCTCTGACCCTTTGCTCACCACTCCAGGCGGCCTTGTCCTGCTCTACTCTTTCTCACCACTCCAGGCGGCCTTGTACTGCTCTACTCTTGCTCACCGCTCCAGGCGGCATTGTCCTGCTCTACTCTTGCTCACTGCTCCAGGCGGCCTCGTCCTGCTCTACTCTTGCTCACTGCTCCAGGCGGTCTCGTCCTGCCCTGCTCTCGCTCACCTCTCTGGGCGGCCTCACTCTGCTGTGTTTGTCCTCCACATCTTTGGTTCTGTTCCTGAGTCCCAGTGTGTACTGGGTCCTATCCCGTCTGTGTTCCTACCTGCTAGTGCCTCCCTGTATGCACTCTAGCCGTGCTTGCCTGTACCCCCCTGCCTGCATACCTGCCTGCCTGCATACCTGTCGTGCCTGCCTATTCCCACCAATCTGTGTGCCAGCCTAACCAGTCTGTTCCTGTATTCCCCTGTGTGGGTCAACAGCCGTGTCCGGGGTCTGTCCTGGAGTAGCACCTGGTCCCTCTGCTCGGTTCCTCCTTGGTGCACTGGCGTCGTATGCCGTCGTGCGACCCTGGTCGGATCGGGTGAATACCTAGTTACGCCCCTCCAGGCATTCACTCTCCGGCACGGTCCAGTGGAATCACACGCACACGCCACTCAGCCCGGGCGTGTGCATTACACATGCAGTGCTTCTTTCCAGACCGCATATCAATTTCTCCTGTGGGTCCCCATGCGGCCTTTCCCCATTGACCTAACATCTATGAGGAAAGTCCGTCTGTGGAAATAAAATAGTGCTGCTTATTAGCAAATTGAGCGGCAGCCGCCGGCGGCTTCTCTGCAGTGTTGGGGCCGCAGGTGGCTCCGGATGGTGTCCACGTACCCTAACTTCCTATTGTTTCTGGAAATAATACATAGACATATCTGACCCTATCTTTTGTATTGAAGTGCCTAAGGAATCTGTGTGAAGTAGTGTTGAGCCACCCCCGCAGTGTTCGAGTTCGGTTCGGTTCGTCGAACACCCGTATGTTCGACGAACTGTTCATCGAACTGTTCGACGAACACCTTCGAACACCGTTAAAACCAATGGCAGGCAAACAAAAACACATAGAAACACATAGAAAACACAGAGAAAACACTTCAAAGGTGTCCAAAAGCTGACAAACTGCTCAGAAGACACAACTAACACATGGAAAAGTGACAAGTACATATAGTCATGCGAAAAGAAAAGAGGTGGAGGAGTAAAAGGAGGGGGAGACACAGGTATAGGCATGTCATGCCCTTCTAAAATCAAGAAAGGCTGGAGTAAAAATCTAAAATCAGCCTACCCACACCCAGACGTCGCGACAAGAAAAGTAAAAAAAGAAATATCTTTAGGTAGAATGGCGGTTCCATTCAGAACACTTTCTTTACAAGACGTAGTGGTATCCCCATTGTGAGTTGTGCCAAAAACGGAACCCAATATATTTGGACTAATCCACCATTTGTCATATCCAAGAGGCAGGTCAGTAAATGACAACATTGACGCGGAACCAAGTACAGTAGTATATACTGTGCACCCTTTGAAAAGGCAATCAGGCGGATCAAGAAGTTGGGAAGGGTCGCCCTAATGGCCAAACAGACATTGATGCGGCGTTCCGGTTACTTACTTCCTGTGCCTCCGAATAGTGTCCACCTATTGGGCTGCTTCTGGGAAGGAGCATACTATATAGATCGCTGTTTGCCCATGGGGTGCTCCTGATCCTGCACACTATTTGAGGCGTTTAGTTGCTTCCTCGAATGGGTTGTAATGGACGTTTCTAAGGGGGCACATATTATCCATTACCTCGACAACTTCTTATGCCTGGGCCCAAAAGATTTGCCACAGTGTGAATACACGCGGTAGTCCACCTGTGAGAAGGAGAGAGCTGGAGGGAGAGCGGACACCACAGAGCCGAGTGGTTAGATGGAGAATGGAAGAAGGAAAGAGGGCGAGGGAGGTAAGGGAGTACAGTGGAAGGCCGATCTGAGCTCCCCCACGTTCCTGCTGGGCAGAGAACAGCCCTGGGAAGAAAAACTGCATGCGCATCCCTTTGAGGTTACGGGCGTGAGCGGGCAGAGGGGCTACACTGGAATGCGAAGCCGACACGGCCAGTCCTTTCCTGCCCATGCGACCTCCGTGTTGCCGGGTGTGTGCCAGAGTCGCGGTGGACCCTGATGGCCAGCCCCCTCTCCCAAAACTGGTGCCTGTCCGCTGGTGGGTTGAGCCCCCCCGCTGTGGGGGGGAGTGACATCTGCAGAAGAAAGATCATCTTCCAGCCAAACTAAGATGTCTAATTCTTTTCGTGGACAATGTTATACGATCCCTTTCTTACGGACACGCCCATGGCTACAAATTCCAGATGAGGCCCAAAAACAGCAGGTGTTTCAATGGATATCAAGTGCTCCTTCAAGTTGGCTCTCCTCCACCTCAACTTCAACATCACAAATACTCCAGTACTCAGAGGTGTCACCCCAATCGCACTTGCTTCCTCACAGCTCACAAGACTCCAGCTGCCCGTCTGAGTATGGGGTAACACAGATGGTTGAGTCTGCAGAGCTGTTTACTCATACTATAGCCTGGGAATCAGAGGTCTGCTCCAGAGCTTCTGTGAATCCAGACGAGGAAATGATCTGCACTGATGCCCAGAATCTTTATGAGTCGGATCCAGGACCAGACGCAGAAGGTTCTGACCATAATGTAGACCCTCATTCCCAAACTGTAACTCCTGTTGGTGGAGACAATCAGGAAGACGATGATGAGACTCAGATACCTGATTGGAGCGACAACTTGACTTTTCAGTCAGGGCAGGAAGAGGTTAACTCTGAGGACAACGGGTGTGAGAACACACAGGGTGATGATGACGAGGTTGGAGATTCCATTTACTGTGAACCCACAGTCAGCCAAGTCGATGAGGTCAGCAGAGGAGGTGGAGGAGGATGCTATTGACGACGAGGTTCGGTTGCGCCTTCCTGGACAGAGACGGAGTACTGGAAGCACGTCAGCAACTGCATCCTCAACCACAACTCTGCCTCTGACCACAAGTCGTGGTGGCTCTTCAGGTCGCATGGGCTCTAAGCCTTGCATAGCCTGGGCATTTTTTGAGATCGATAAGGATGACCCAACTCATGTTATCTGTAACATTTGTCACCAAAAGCTAAGTAGAGGCCAAAAAATCCATAGTTTGAGTACTTCATGCATGAACCGTCACAAGGATATGAAGCATAAGTTACAGTGGTAAGCTCACTGTGCTACAATGCGGCCTAGCGGGCCGGGCCAACCACCGTCTGCCCCATCTTGTGCATCCGCAGCCTCTTTATCCTCTGTGACTGGGGGGACAGCAGTCACACATGTTTTTTGACGCAGACCTGCCACCTCTTTACCCGCAACAGCCAGTGTAATTGGCAGGTCGTCAGTTCATTTGGAAGTGGAAACACCTGCTGGTGTTGAGCGCTCTCCGACATCGAGAGCACCACCTTTGGATCAAGGCAACATAACATGTCCGCCTGCATCTTCCTCACAGACCCGCAGTTTGCCGGGGACACCCTACTCAACCCCGTCTAAACACAACAGCCAGCCCTCAGTCCCTCAGATGTGGACAAGTAAAAGACCATTTCCTCCTAGCCATGATGATGTGTAATACAAATTTATATTGTGGTACCGTGTTAGCCAGAAATATCGATGTAAATACTTTTATGCCAAAAATTACAGAAGTATTCTTGTGGTGATACCTTTATTGGCTAACCAGAAAAAAAAAAATTATGTATATGCAAGCTTTCAGAGCACAGAGGCTCCATCTTCAGGCAAGATTACAAATGAATTCATAAGACAAAAGGCACAACATTTGAGAGATGTTACAAAACATTTGTTCATGGGGTGTAAGTTGTGATGCCTCCTGCTGATAAGTTAGGGAGAGCTAATTAGTTTTTTTTGTTGCAAAATGAGAGGTCTTGTTAATGTTTAATTATCTGGAGGTGTGAATTGTGTCCATGTAGTGACTCATAAAGCCAGGTGTTATATTTAGTCCTGCTGTCAGTGAATTGAACATCCTTATAAATTTGAATTCCCAAATTTTTCTTTCTCTGTTGCCCTTGAAGTGACCTTTTAGTATTAAAACTTTTAGATCTTTCATACAGTGTCCCCGGCCAGAGAAATGTTTTCCCACAGGTGTATCCAGTTCATTCTTAATTGTGTGTCTGTGTAAATTCATTCTGGTTTGCAGCCTTTGCATAGTTTCTCTAATATAAACTCCTTCTGGGCACTTTGTACATTGTATCATGTACACCACATTGGAGGATGAACATGAAAAGACATCCATGTTTTTGTAGTCCTGAATTGTGTAAGGTATGCAGACTGTATTTGATGGTAATATGTGGGTTCCAGTTTTGCATTTTTTTTTTTTCGCATGGGAATGTGCCCGTCACTGATGGTGATGAGAGGACACTTTTGACAAGGAGATTCCTTAAGTTAGGGGGCAATTTGTAGGAGAGAAGTGGTAGTTCTGGGAATATTTCTTTCAGTTTGTGGTCTCTGTGGAATATGGGTTGGAGATCAGCACCAATTTTCCTTAGGATGTTCATGTGGGGGTTGTATGTGACCACAAGAGGTACCCTGTTGTTGTCCTCCCTTTGTCTGTAATTCAGATCCTAGCCATGACAAAGCTAAGAGGTTGAATTTCACCATCTGCAAGCTCTTGGCTACAGAAATGCTGCCTTTCCGCCTGGTGGACACAGAGGATTTTCGAGACCTTATGTCCATCGCAGTGCCCCAGTACCAGATGCCCAGTCGGCACTACTTCTCAAAGAAAGCTGTGCCTGTGCTACACCAGCATGTCGCACACAACATCACCGCTTCTTTGAGAAACTCTCTGTGTGACAGGGTGCATTTCACCACAGACACTTGGACGAGTAGGCATGGACAGGGGCGTTACATGTCGCTGACTGGCCACTGGGTAACTATGGTGACAGCAGGAAAAGGGGCTGCAGTCCAAGTCTTGCCATCCCCATGAGTTGTGCGTCAATCCTCTTTATCTCGAAGTTCCTCCAATGCTTCTGCCTCCTCAACCTCCTCTCGGTCCTCCACCTGCACCCAAAGCCTGTCTGGTAATGCCACCCGCTTTCTAACTGTGCAGAAGGAATACTGAACACCTCCTTACTATGCTGGCAGCAGGGCTCAACGGCTATCATGGGATCTTTACTTTGAAATGTCTGGGAAATGTGAGTCACACTGCTGAGGAGTTGTGGTCAGCTCTGGAGACCCAGTTACATGAATGGTTGTCTCCACTGGACCTGCAACCAAGGAAGGCCGTGTGCGACAATGCTGCAAACCTGGGTGCGGCCCTTCGCCTTGGCAATGTCACACACGTGCCTTGTATGGCTCACGTGTTGAACCTGGTTGTCCAACAATTTTTAGCCCACTATCCCGGACTAGATGGCCTTCTGCAGAGGGCACGGTCGCTGTGTGCTCATTTCCGCCATTCGCATCCCGCAGCTCAATTACTTACATCTCTACAGAAGTCGTTGGGCCTGCCAGTTCACTGGCTGAAATGCGATGTGCCGACATGGTGGAATTCAACTCTGCACATGTTGCAGCGACTGTGGCAGCACCGACAAGCCCTGATGCAATACTTTCTGACGTATAGTCTGGGCCAACGAGATCCAGAGGTGGGGCAAATCACGCTGCAGGAGTGGTCTCAGATCAGGGGCCTATGAAGTTGACGCGCCCCCTGGGCAGTGGGGTACCCGGAGCTGGGCCGGTAGACGCTGGGGGTTGTAGTCACTGTGGCATTGGCTCAGGGCAGTCAATCCAAGGGTAATTTGTATATATGTGTTTTATAATGTCCGACTACGCCACCTGTGTTGTGCGGCCAAAGGGGCCGCCGCTGCGGAACAGTCCTCTGAAGCTGGTGGTTTTGCAGCAATGGTATTATTACTCCCCACAGGAAGAGTGTAGCTTCAGGGCAGTGTGGGTGAATGATGGTGGTTGTAGTGCAGGGAGTCAGTAATGAACACAGAGTCCGTGTGATGCAGTCCCAAGATCTTTACTCACAGTTGTTGCAGTCCAGATTACAGGTACCAGAGCAATCTCCACCGTCGTGCTGTGCGTACTCAGTGAGGTGCTCAGTCCACCCCCAGATAGCTCTGGAGTACTTAGCAGGACCCCTTTCTGTGTGTCCTTTCTCTGGCCTTCTCCCTGCACCTCACACCCAGTGACACTTCTATCCGGTACCCTCGGGCCTTGGCGGGTGACGTGTGTTCCGTCCCCTGGGTCCTATGTGGCAACCTTCTTAGTGAGACTGGTGTGGACTTTGGCCTGCAGTACATGTATTGCTGCTGCCTCCGGTTTCTAGTTGAGCCTTGCTGTTTCTCCGCTAGTTGAGGTACCAGTTCCCCTTATCTGGCCTGACCCCTCTACCTCCTGGTAGCAGCGGGAGCACGGGTGGCCTTCTGCACGGCCCGTACCCCTAGGGTCCCTTCGATTCCTGGAGCCTTCCTGCTCCCACTCCTCTCCTCTCTTCAGTCCTGGGCCTCCCAGGCTAGGCCCGCCTCTGGAGCAGAGCTCATGCAGAGCCTCTGCTTCTGTCACTTCTCCTCCTCTGACTGGCTTGCTCTTTCTAAGATGGCTTCCTATTTATACTCTCCCTGTCATGTGCTCCCCTAAGTTGCTTTTTCCACCCACACCCACTACATAGGACCCTCCCACCAGCTAGGGACTTGGGACTGTGCTCTCCCTTAGGAGCAATCTTGCCCTACCCCCACTGCGGGTATGTATTGGATGCAGGTGTTAGGGTCCCGAGCCATACTCCTTCCTTACCTGAGGGAGAGATACCACATCTCTGGGTGAGATGCAGTACCTCTGTGGCGGCTGAACCCACAGTGGCACCACACACCCTTCTGCACAGTTTTGAAATGGCGACGAAGATGTTTAGTGCTGACAACGATGCCATTATCAGCATGACTATTCTTGTGATTTACATGCTGGAGCACACGTTAAACAGAATTCAGAGTCAGATGGTGGGACAAGAGGAGGTGGAGGAAGTAGAGGAGGAATCGTATGCAGAAGGGATAACATCTCCAAGGTCCAGACGGTCGGCAGCACCAAGGCGGCAGGCATGGGAGGGTGGGGGAGAGGGATTAACCAGGGTGCATGGTAGCAGCCAAACTGTTGAGGAAGGTGCAGGAGCCGAGGAAGAAGTGGAGGACGAATTGGTGATGGGCATGTAAGACTCATCAGATGAGGGAGACCTTGATCACATTTCCGTTGTGCGAGGTTGGGGGGAGAGGGCAGAGGAAGGAAGCATGATTCTTACCTCGCCACCAACACAATAAGGACTTGGTCCTCCTGGATGCGCAAGACACATGAGTGCCTTCTTGCTGTACTACCTGCAACATGACCTTCGGATTGTCAGAATTCGAAGTAATCCCGACTACTGGGTTGCCACACTCTTAGATCCCCGATACAAAAGTAAATTTGCCGAAATAATTCCAGCCATACAAAGGGATTCACGCATGCAGGAGTATCTGCAGAGGCTGTTGATGAATCTTACATGTGATTTTCCACAAAACACCAGTGGTGCACGTAGTGAATCTCACAGTTCTAACTTGCAAACCAAGGGACTGTCGAGCCTCATCACTCAAACCGTAACAGTAACACAGTATCTGCTGGTAACAGCAATTTTGTGGAATCGTTTCACCACTTTTTTAGACCATCCTTTGCAAGGCCACAGGAGACAAGAAGTCTGACACATAGTCAGTGCCTAGAGAGGATGGTACAGGAGTATCTCCAAGTGAACATCGAAGCTATGACTGTGTCACTGGACCCTTGCTCATTTTGGGCTTCCAATCGGGAAAAATGGCCGGAGCTCGCCACTCACGCCTTGGAGATCTTGTCATGCCCTGCAGCCAGCGTTCTCTCTGAACGTGTGTTCAGCGCTGCTGGTGGTGTGCTGACAGATAAACGCACGCAGCTGTCTACTGAGAATGTAGACAGACTCACGTTCATAAAGATGAACAAATCATGGATCCGCAAGGGCTTTTCTACCCCTGTGTCATCCTGGGGAGACTAAAAGCTTGAGGATTTGGTAAAATCACCTCACCAACCATTTTAAGCAACTCTGGGGCAATTGATGCCACTTAAGTGGTGTCTGTGCCACAATTGCTGGAAAAAATGGAGACTCTTTTTGGAGTCCCCTTGCTGTGTTTTACGTGACGTTGGCATCGTCAATTCCAGGTGGGTTGGGTCACCCCCCCACTTTTAACTGTAAGAAACTACAAACACTATGGCTTGGGGTAACACAGATGGTTGAGTCTGAAGAGTTGTTTACTCAGAGGTCTGCTCCAAAGCTTCAGTGTCTGCTAGTCAGCGTAGAATTTTTAACTGCATCTAGCCTAGGCAATACTTTGGGCATAGTAGCCCAGCTGCGAAGCAAGCTGCACTGCCTGTGTATCTAATAAGAATTTTTAAATGCATCTAGCCTAGGCAGACTGTGGGGACCCCCAACCAAACCCAGACGCTCAGCCCCCCTACCGCCCCCCTTTCCTTGACAATACAATAATCTAACTCTTACAACTGGATGGGTGAGGATCGGTCACAGCTTTATTAACTCTTTATACTCATTCCATTAGAAAGGTATTTTATTTCTAAAATAATTAGCAGCATGCCCTGGGTCTCCACACCGGCAAGTTGGCCAACAAGTGTAACTCTCCAACATGTCCTTTCTATTTCCAGGCCACGGAGGATCCTGCGTACTCGTATGCAGGACTCTGACCCCCATCCATCACTCTTAAAGCTTGTTCCACTCCGTCCTGGTGTCCAGGCAGGAATATGTACAGTCCAATATCCATTAAGTGAACACTGTCAGGCCGTATGAGGCCTGCTTTATCTCCCTCCAGTTGTCGGTGTTGTATCTCTACACCGCCTCTGTCTCTTCTAAATTTTGCCATCCGAATATTTATTACCCGGCTTGTCCGTTCGATGGCCATGATGTCTCGCGCACCTTGCCATACCGCTATCGGCACAATCTCAGACCATACTATAGTTAGCTTTGTAAAAAATTCTCTGAAGCGCTCAGTGTCTAGTTTCACTATTGCCATTAGTTATGCGCTCTTGTGATGACCTAGGTCGTTTCCCCGGGCCTGTATAACTAAGATGTCCGGACCTCTTGCCTCTCTCCCTACCTTGATTACCTCCATTAGTACCTGTGACCACAGCAGGCCTCTAATACATCTCCAGTTGAAATATGTGTTATGAAACTCTAAACTCCTCCCGCCTGGGTGGACTTTCGCCCTTTTTTATGCCCAATATATATGCGAGTGGCCTATCACCCACACTGTTGGCTTAGTGTCACTTGTAAAAGAAACAAACCACGTTAGGATAAAAAGTCCGGTCTTATGTATCTCGCCAAACACGTGGATCGCCATCTCCCTATCCTCTGAACTTTCGTTTCTGACGGACCTGCTCTTGCTGCTTCCGTGGCCATGCCTATGCGGAATGAGTGTGTCCCATATTCTTTGGGGTGGTTCCCTGCCGATGTTAAGCATTTATTAAATATAGCTTGGAACTGGTATCTTGATAATGGCGTTCCATCAATGTGTTATAGGAAGAAATTACTTTGTGATCTGATGGTTATATATGATTTTACTATTGTTACCCGACTCAGTGTACTGTTTTTCGGTTGTAGAAGTACCCAAGTGCCCCTGCCCGCTGGAACCATTTTCGATTGGCGTATGCGTAGACGTATTGCATTATTGGCTATGACTACGTCCTGGTGTAATAAGCCTCCACTGGTGTTAATTTTGGATTGAAGGACTAATTCGCTTATGCATAGTGCCCCGAAGAAGGCGATCGCAAATGCAGTAGACAGTAGTGTTGCTTCAAATTGTGAGTGTCGTGTTAATTGTGTTAGGGATATGATGTGAGAAATCAGTTTTAGTGACACGGGACGGGACGTCTACACTCCTGACTTGGCTGACTCCTTTTAGACCCTTTTATGGATTGTCTGATGATGAATCTCTTTGTCACATCTCCCCAATTCAGTAGTTAGAAGTGAAATGCTACTCCGGTCAGACTCCACTGCGCTGACATCCCTGATATGCCCTCATCATTAGCTGGTGGAGAAATTCTATGGTGACTTGTAATCTGGCTTGTTCACATTGGTCAACCCGTCTGCCTGCTACTAGTCGTGTCCACTCTTCCCATGCCTTACCGTATGCTTGCCACGTCGACGGGGCAACTGAGGCTCTGATTAATGGCATCAACTATTCGCCACTAGATCCCACAGTGAGGGTGGGCAACTGTTGCCCGATGGGTGGGCGTTGGGGAGGAGCTCTGTGAAAATCTGCCAATTGAATTGTGATAAAGCGTTAGCAGCAGCATTAGACCCCTCAGCATCGTGACTAGCGTGGACCCATACATTGTGTTTTATTCACAGGAATGCTAGCCGGTGAAGAGGGGAGAGACGATGATGCCTTTTTATTAATGCAGTGCGGTAGGCTGGTGTTTTTTGTTATGAAGTGTATATTTTTGTTAGCCAGGAGCGCGCCCCATATTTCTATTGCTACCACTATTGGGAAGAAAAAAATTTTTCCGGGCTAGATGCAGCTAAAAATTATTATTAATTTCAAAGCTGGTGGAGCTTGGTATAGATGGCCTAATACAATGAGTACCACACACTGCGAATATGCCCAAAATTATTTTCCAGGCAAGATGCAGCTAAAAATTATTAGTAATTTGAAAGCTGGTGGAGCTTAGTATAGATGGCCTAATGGAATGAGTACCACACACAGCTAATATGCTCAAAATTAGTTTACAGGCAAGATGCAGCTAAAAATTATTTTGAATTTGCAACCTGGTGGAGGTTAGTATAGATGGACTAATAGAACCAGTCCCACACACTGCTACAAGCCGAAGCCCAAATATTTTTTCAGAGCTAGATGCAGATAAAAATTATTTTGAATTTGCAACCTGGTGGAGGTTAGTATAGATGGACTAATAGAACAAGTCCCACACACTGCTACAAGCCCAAGCCCAAATATTTTTTCAGAGCTAGATACAGATAAAAATTATTTTGAATTTGCAACCTGGTGGAGGTTAGTATAGATGGACTAATAGAACAAGTACCACACACTGCTACAAGCGGAAATATTTTTTCAGAGCTAGATGCAGAAAAAAATTATATTGAATTTGCAACCTGGTGGAGGTTAGTGTAGATGGACTAATAGATCAAGTCCCACACACTGCTACAAGCCCAAGCCCAAATATTTTTTCAGAGCTAGATGCAGATAAAAATTATTTTGAATTTGCAACCTGGTGGAGGTTAGTATAGATGGACTAATAGAACAAGTCCCACACACTGCTACAAGCAGATGCACAAATATTTATTTATTCATAGCTAGATGCAGATAAAAATTATTTTGAATTTGCAACCTGGTGGAGGTTAGTATAGATGGACTAATAGAACAAGTCCCACACACTGCTACAAGCCCAAGCTCAAATATTTTTTCAGAGCTAGATGCAGATAAAAATTATTTTGAATTTGCAACCTGGTGGAGGTTAGTATAGATGGACTAATAGAACAAGTCCCACACACTGCTACAAGCCGAAGCCCAAATATTTTTTCAGTGCTAGATGCAGATAAAAATTATTTTGAATTTGCAACCTTGTGGAGGTTAGTATAGATGGACTAATAGAACAAGTCCCACACACTGTTACTAGCCGAAGCCCAAATATTTTTTCAGAGCTAGATGCAGATAAAAATTATTTTGAATTTGCAACCTGGTGGAGGCTAGTATAGATTGACTAATAGAAAGAGTCCCACACACTGCTAGAAGCCGAAGCCCAAACATTTTTTCAGAGCTAGATGCAGATAAAAATTATTCTGAATTTGCAACCTGGTGGAGGTTAGTATAGATGGACTAATAGAACAAGTCCCACACACTGCTACAAGCCCAAGCCCAAATATTTTTTCAGAGCTAGATGCAGATAAAAATTATTTTGAATTTGCAACCTGGTGGAGGCTAGTATAGATTGACTAATAGAAAGAGTCCCACACACTGCTAGAAGCCGAAGCCCAAACATTTTTTCAGAGCTAGATGCAGATAAAAATTATTCTGAATTTGCAACCTGGTGGAGGTTAGTATAGATGGACTAATAGAACAAGTCCCACACATTGCTACAAGCCCAAGCCCAAATATTTTTTCAGAGCTAGATGCAGATAAAAATTATTTTGAATTTGCAACCTGGTGAAGGTTAGTATAGATGGACTAATATAACAAGTCCCACACACTGCTACAAGCCGAAATATTTTTTCAGAGCTAGATGCAGATAAAAATTATATTGAATTTGCATCCTGGTGGAGGTTAGTATAGATGGACTAATAGAATGATGCTATGCCAAAAAGGTTTTACTTCACTAGGTGCAGTAAAAAAATTGGTATTCTATACACAGGTGGTGTGGCTTGCAACACAGATAGGCTTCTCCACTGACTAACACACACTGCTAGAGGCCAAAAAAGATTTGCTTTGCTAGATTTAGCCAAATGCTGTGAAAAAAACTTGCACAGCACTAAAACAGACCTGCCTGGCAAAAAGTGATATGAACTGATGTAACCTAGCCCTCAAAGGACTGCAATTACAATTAGTCTTTACTCCCAACCTATCTATTTAAGAGCACAGACCAGCCTGATAAAAGTGATAGGAACTGATATAACCTAGCCCTGAAAAGTACTGCAATTACAATTAGTCTTTACTCCCAACCTATCTATTTAAGAGCACAGACCTGCCTGATAAAAGTCATAGGAAATGATGTAACCTAGTCCTTAAAATGACTGCAATCACAACTATTCCCTACTCCCAAGCTATCTGTAGATTTGTGCGAAAATTGGCTTGAAATGAACAAAGTATAGCGCACACCGCAAAAGCGGTGCCGTCTAACACGCAGCTGCAGCAGTGAGAAAATGGTGGCGACGGGGAAAATGGCTGGGTCTTATAGGGCAAGTACATGTGACATACACTGCCAATGACACATGCCTTTGCTTGTGTGAAAAAAAGCAGTTTGCTCCGTGTGTGCACTGCCGATAGGCTGACAGATTGCACCACCCCACTGTACATGCGGGAAAGAGAAAAAAAATGGAGATCTTCATTATTTCTGCAGAGATTCATCCCCTGCCCCCCCCCCCCGCCCCACTGTACACTCAAACTGCGTATTAACATTCATTTTCAGCATTACTGAGAAAAAATCCAGTTATGATTTTGGTGCACGAACAGTTATCGAACATAGTCTCGAACAGCCCAATTTTTTTCAAATCATTCGTGTTCGCCGAACGGCTCGAACACCGCCCAAAACAGCTCGAATTTGAGATTGGCGAACAGTTCGATTCGAACACCGCTCATCTCTTGTGTGAAGGTCACTGAGAACTAAGTAAAGTAGGATCAGGTACAGTGACTTATGCAAGCATTTACCCCCTTTGGCTTTTTACCTATTTTGTTACATTACAACCTGTGTTTAAATATTTTTCTAATCCAATTTGTGCGTGATGCATCCGCACTAAATAGTCTAAGTTGGGGAAGTGAAGTGAGAAAAATATAGTCATGACTTAAATTTATGCAATCAAGTAACTAAAAATAGGCATGTGCATATGTATTCAGCCCTTTTGCAATGAAGCCCCTAAATATTTCTGGTGTAAGCAATTACCTTCATAAGTCACATGCTTTGTGAAATGAAGTCCACCTATGTGCAATCTAAGTGTCACATGGTCTGTCATCATATACACACCTTTTCTGAAAGGTCACAGAGTCATGGTTGGGTTAAACAAAAAGCACCATCAAATCTATTTTCATCAAATGGAAAGAACATGGTACTCCATCAAACCTGCCAAGAGAGAGTCGCCCATCAAAACTCTCAACCCATGCAAGGAGGGCAAGTATTTAATTCCCTACAAACCATTATGAGTTCTGGCTCCTACAGAACAGTTAGATGCTCCTAATCAACTCTTTACCTGCATTAAAGACAGCTGTCTTACATATTGACCAGTATAAATGACTCCTGTCCACAGACTCAATTAATCAGACTCTAACCTCTACAACATGGGCAAGACCAAAGAGCTTTCTAAGGATGTTAGGGACAAAATTATAGACGTGCACAAAGCTAGAATGGGCTACAAAACCATAAGTAAGACGCTGGGTGAGAAGTAGACAACTGTTGGTGCAATAGTACGAAAATGGAAGAAATACAAAATGACTGTCAATTGATAACGATCTGGGGCACCATGCAAAATCTCACCTCGTGGGGTATCCTTGATCATGAGGAAGGTGAGAGATCAGCCTAAAACTACACGGGGGGGGGACTTGTTAATAATCTCAAGGCAGCTGGGACCACAGTCACCAAGAAAACCATTGGTAACATATTACGCCTTAAAGGTTTAAAATCCTGCAGTGCCCGCAAGGTCCCCCTGCTCAAGAAGGCACATGTGCAGGCCCACAGAATCACCTGGATGATTCTGTGAGTTATTGGGAGAAGATGCTGTGGTCAGATGTGAAAAAAAATTGAGCTCTTAGACATTAACTCAACTCGTCGTGTTTGGAGGAAGAGAAATGCTGCCTATGACCCAAAGAACATTGTACCCACTGTCATGCAGGGAGGTGGAAACATTATGTTTTGGGGGTGTTTCTCTGCTAAGGGCATAGGACTACTTCACCGCATCAATGGGAGAATCGATGGAGCAATGTACCAAAAAATTCTGAGTGACAACCTCCTTCCCTCCGCCAGGACATTAAAAATGGGTTGTGGCTGGGTCTTCCAGCAAGACAATGACCCAAAACATACAGCCAAGGCAGCAAAGGAGTGGCTCAAAAAGAAGCACATTAAGGTCATGAAGTGGCCTAGCAAGTATCCAGATCTTAATCCCATAGAAAACATATGGAGGGAGTTGAAGCTTCGAGTTGCCAAGCGACAGCTTCAAAATCTGAATGATTAAGAGATGATCTGCAAAGAGGAGTGGACCAAAATTCCTCCTGACATGTGCGCAAACGTTATCATCAACTACAAAAAACGTCTGACTGCTGTGCTTGCCAACAAGTGTTTTACCACCAAGTATTAAGTGTTGCTTGCAAAAGGGATCAAATTATTATTTCTCACTGCAAAATGCAAATAAATGTATCTAATATACAATGTGATATTTTTTTTTTTTTTTGAATATTCTATCACTCAATGTTAAAATTAACCTACCCTTAAAATTATAGACTGTTAATGTCTTTGTCAATGGGCAAACTTACAAAAACAGCAAGGGATCAAATAATTATTTCCTTCACTGTATGTATATATACACTGCTCAAACAAATAAAGGGAACACTCAAATAACACATCCTAGATCTGAATGAATGAAATATTTTCATTGAATACTTTGTTCTGTACAAAGTTGAAGGTGCTGAAAATAAAATCACACAAAAATCATCAATGATAATCAAATTTATTGACCAATGGAGGCCTGGATTTGGAGTCAAATGCAACCCCACACCATTACTGACCCACTGTCAAACCGGTCATGCTGAAGGGTGTTAAAGGCAGCAGATCACTCTCCACGGCATCTCCAGACTCTGTCATGTCTGTCACATGTGCTCAGTGTGAACCTGCTTTCATCTGTGAAGAGCAAAGGGCGCCAGAGGCGACTTTGCCAATCCTAGTGTTCTGTGGCAAATGCCAAGCGTCCTGCATGGTGTTGGGCTGTGAGCACAACCCCCATCGGTGAACATCGGGCCCTCATATCACCCTGATGGAGTCGGTTTCTAACCGTTTGTGCAGACACATGCACATTTGTGGCCTCCTGGAGGTCATTTTACTGGGCTCTGGCAGTGCTCCTCCTGTCCCTCCTTGCACAAAGGCGGAGGTAGAGGTCCTGCTGCTGGGTTGTTGCCCTCCTACGGCCCCCTTCACATCTCCTGGTGTACTGGCCTGTCTCCTGGTAGTGCTTCCAGCCTCTGGACACTACGCTGACAGACACAGAAAACCTTCTTGCCACAGCTCGCATTGATGTGCCATCTTGGATGAGGTACACTACCTGAGCAACTTCTGTGGGTTGTAGAGTCCGTCTCATGCTACCACGAGTGTGAAAGCACAACCAACATTCAAAAGTGACCAAAACATCAGCCAGAGGTCTGTGGTCCCCACCGGCAGAACCACTCCTTTATTGAGGGTGTCTTGACAATTGCCAATAACTTCCATCTATTGTCTATTCCATTTGCACAACAGCATGTGAAATTGACTGTCATGTCAATCAGTGTTGCTTACTAAGTGGACAGTTTGTTTTAACAGAAGTTTGATTTACTTGGAGTTATATTCTGTTGTTTAAGTGTTCCCTTTATTTTTTTGAGCAGTGTTATATATATACAGTATAAACGTCTGTGAAATCAAACTGTCCACTTAGGAAGCAACACTGATTGACACTCAATTTCACATGCTGTTGTGCAAATGGAATAGACAATAGATGGAAATTATTGTCAATTAACAAGACACCCTCAATAAAGGAGTGGTTCTGCAGGTGGGGACCACAGACCACATCTCAGTACCAATGCTTTCTGGCTGATGTTTTGGTCACTTTTGAATGTTGGTTGTGCTTTCACACTCGTGGTAGCATGAGACAGACTCTACAACCCACAGAAGTTTCTCAGGTAGTGCAGCTCATCCAAGATGGCACATCAATGCAAGCTGTGGCAAGAAGGTTTTCTGTGTCTGTCAGAGTAGTGTCCAGAGGCTGGAGGCGCTACCAGGAGACCGGCCAGTACACCAGGAGACGTGAAAGGGGCCGTAGGAGGGCAACAACCCAGCAGCAGGACCGCTAACTCCGCCTTTGTACAAAGAGAAACAGGAGGAGCACTGCCAGAGCCCTGTAAAATGACCAAATGTGCATGTGTCTGCACAAACGGTTAGAAACCCACTCCATGAGGGTGGTATGAGGGCCCTACGTCCACAGATTGGGGTTGTGCTCACCACCCAACACTATGCAGGATGCTTGGCATTTGCCACAGACCATCAGGAATGGCATAGTCGCCACTGGCACCCTGTGCTCTTCACAGATGACAGCACGTTCACACTGAGCACATGTGACAGACGTGACAGAGTCTGGAGATGCAGTAGAGAGCAATCTGATGCCTGCAACATCCTTCAGCATGACCAGTTTGGCAGTACGTCAGTAATGGTGTGGGGTGGCATTTCTTTGGAGGGCCGCACAGCCCTCCATGTGCTCGCCAGAGGTAGCCTGACTGCCATTAGGTACCGAGATGAAATCCTCAGACCCCTTGTGAGACCAAGTGCTGGTGCAGTTGGCCCTGTGTTCCACCTAATGCAGGACAATGCCAGACCTCATGTGGCTGGAGTGTATCAGCAGTTCCTGCAAGATAAAGGCATTGAAGCTATGGACTGGCATATCTGGGACATCATGTGTCGCTCCATCCACCAAAGTCACATTGCACCACAGACTGTCCAGGAGTTGGCGGATGCTTTAGTCCAGGTCTGGGAGGAGATCCCACAGGAGACCATCCGCAACCTCATCAGGAGCATGCCCAGGCATTGTAGAGAGGTCATACTGGCACATGGAGGCCACACACAATAATGAGCCTCATTTTGACTTATTTTAAGGACATTACATCAAAGTTGGATCAGCCTGTAGTGTGTTTTTCTACTTTAATTTTGGGGGTGACTCCAAATCCAGACCTCCATTGGTTAATACATTTGTTTTCCATTGATGATTTTTGTGTGATTTTGTTGTCATCACATTCAACTTTGTACAGAACAAAGTATTCAATGAAAATATTACATTCATTCAGATCTAGGATGTGTTATTTGAGCGTTCCATTTATTTTTTTGAGCAGTGCATATATATATATATATCATCCCTAAGTTTCACTTCAGCTGTAGCCCATAGACAAGGGTGCTGCTATTTTTGGAAGCTATAGCAGAACCTATTTGTTATAATAATTTTAGCAGAAGTAATTGTTTTATACAGTATTTGTTTGGATGTTTATGCATAGAAATTATACATGTAAAACTATACAATATCTTAAATAAGACTAAATACAAACATGTTTATATATATATATATATATATATATATATATATATATATATATATATACATATAATCGTCTTATCCCGTCTGTCTGTCTGTCTGTCTGTCTGTCCAGGAAATCCCGCTTCGCTCATTTGTCCGGCAGCGGCCAATCAGCAACTCGGGATTTCAGAAAAATGATGGCGGCCCTTAGCGGCTCATCTGCGGGACGGAGATGCAGTCGGGAGATGACCGGCGCGAGGCCCTCATCTCCCTGCCGGTAGCAGCAGAAGGACCTCGACCGCCGGCGCCGCTGACCTCCATGCAGAAGGGAGGATCGGGGAGCGACGCTGCGGGTCGGGATACTTCTGCTGCGAGCAGCGGCTCATCTCCCGGCTTCTCGCAGGGGAAGTAGCCGCACAGGCAGCGGCGCTGACATCCATGCGGTTAGGGTGTCATAGGAGGACCGGGGAGCGAAGCTGCGGGTCGGGATACTTCTGCTGCGAGCAGCCGCTCATCTCCCGGCTTCTCGCAGCAGAAGTAGCCGCACAGGCAGCGCCGCTCCCCAGTCCTCACTAATGCGATTCCTCTCCCCGGTTCTCACCAATACGATTCGCTGATTGGTCGCGGTCTCTGGCCGCGACCAATCAGTGATCTTGGCGTAAAAGTTAAACACCGCTGTGCTGATTGGTCGTGGCCGCTGCCCGCGACCAATCACCGATTTGGGCGCCACATTTAAATAACGGCCGCGACCAATCACCGATCTTGGCGCCACATTTAAACACTGTTGTGCTGATTGGTCGCAGACGCTGCCCGCAACCAATCAGCGATCTTGCCGACACATTTAAACAATGCTGTGCTGATTGGTCGCCGACGCTGCCCGCAACCAATCAGCGATCTTGCCGACACATTTAAACACTGCTGTGCTGATTGGTCGCGGCTGCCAGCCGCGACCAATCAGCGAGATTGGCACCAAATTTCAATAACGCTCTGCTGATTGGTCGCGGACGCAAGCCGCAACCAATTAGCAGTATTGGCGCCAAATTTAAACCCCGCTCTGCTGATTGGTCGCGGCCGCCAGCCGCGACGAATAAGTGAGATTGGCGCCAAATTTCAACAACGCTCTGCTGATTGGTCGCGGATGCCAGTCGCAACCAATCAGTGAGATTAGCGCCAAATTTAAACAACGCTCTGCTGATTGGTCGCGTCCGCCAGCTGACCGCGACCAATCAGCGAGATTGGCGCCAAATTTAAACAACGCTCTGCTGATTGGTCGTGGCCGCCTGCCGCGATCAATCAGCGAGATTGGCGCCAAATTTAAACAACGCTCTTCTGATTGGTCGCGGCCGCCAGCCGACTCCAACCAATCAGTGAGATTGGCGCCAAATTTAAACAACGCTCTGCTGATTGGTCGCGGTTGCCGGCCGCGACCAATCAGCGATTTTGGCGGCAAATTTAAACAACGCTCTGCTCATTGCACCCGGTCGGCCGCATACAAATTCTAGAATACCCGATGCGTTAGAATCGGGCCACCATATAGTATATATATATATGTATATATATATATAGTACAATAACAGGCAAAACTAATTGACAGCTGTGAATGAGGAAATAGTAAACATCTTTTAATCTAATTCAGTCATTTATATTCATTGAAAACTTAAAAAAAATGTAAGGGAATCTGTCACCAGGTTTTTTCCACCCAATCTGAGAGAAACATGATGTAGAAACTGAGACCCTGATTCTAACACAAAGCTACCAATCCAAGCCCAGTGGTTGCTATAGTTTTGATAAAATCACTGTTTTATCTGTGAAAAATCAACCATAGAGGACTAGAAGAACTGCTGCCAGGAAGTCCTCCATATTCATGAGCTCTGTATAGCCCCATCCCCATTACTGATTGGAAATTTTCTGTATATGTGTAGTGCACACAGAATCTGTCAATCAGTCATGTGGGCAGGGTTATGCAGAGCACAGCATCCAGAGAACTGGTACATCTGCAGCAAGTAAAACAGTGAACAAAAGAACTAAAAGACTTTCCTTGTTTATTTAAATAAAAATAGAAATGGTCCAAAAATTATCCCTGGTAATAATTTTTGATCAGGCAGAGCATTTGGTGGAGAATATTGACTCAAACTGACTGTGCTGCTGTCTCATTTAACATCATCTTGGTGTGACTACGATGAATGATAATACAATAGTAAAGACAGCTGGTGCAAGTTATGGTGGCAGTGTTCTGCTGCTTTTTTTTTCTTTTACAATACCGTGTCTATTGACATTGCCAATTTATATTGACCTATCATCTTTGTACAGCACTATAATTATGTTTTGATAACTACGCAGAATAAACAAGAATCCAATGCCTATAGAAGGGAGCAAAAGTAACGTGGAATATCTCAATTGCAGGACACGGCACTGGACAACCACTAGACGTCACAGGGCACTTTGGTGCTGATGGGAGGTGACAGGTATGCGAATGAAGACCGGAGGCAGAATTTTCTTCCAGGCACCACACACCCCGGAGCCTGGAAGAACACATTAACATAAAAAGTTGATTTCTGCACAGCATGACCACAGATGTGAGGCATACAGGTATGACTACACTGTGTTCCAAATTATTATGCAAATAATATTTTCTCAGATTTTCCCAAATTACCTATATGAATTGCATTCATTGTAATTTTCCAGTCAAATAACTATTAGAGTACAATTGAAAGGTTTTTGTACAAACTGTCTATGATAACAGTATATTTTTTAAAAAATAAAACACTCAAACTGCACTCAAAATGCATGTTCCAAATTATTATGCACAGCAGAGTTTTCAACCTTTTCATTTTAATAAAGAACAAAAAAATGTCATTTTTGCAATTATAAGCATTAGCAGGTTATTACAAACTGAAATCAAACTGTTTTCAACTCAAAACTTTATTCTAGGTGATGTTACATTTGCACATAGGACGCCTTGTTCGAAAGGAGCTTCTGAACTCTCTCGTCTATTGAATTTGTCAGGTTTTGGATGGTTTCTGCTTCAATTGTTTTGCTTGAGGACAGAATACCCTCCCAGAGCTGTTGCTTAGATGTGAACTGCCTCCCGCCATCATAGACACTCCTTTTGATGATGCTCCAGAGGTTCTCAATGGGGTTGAGGTCAGGGGAGCATGGGGGCCACACCATAAGCTTGTCCCCTTTTATGCCCACTCCATTAATCTGGACCATCGAACTGTTTTGTTCACCGATGAGTGACGTGCAACGCTCGATGGTCCAGATGGATGGAGTGGAGGATGGCTGGTTGATGGACACCCCATGCAAACACGGCTACGGCGCAAACAAGGAGGAGGTGGAGTAAAGTTTTGGGCTGAAATCATGGGGAGAGAGATTGTCGGCCCCTTTAGGATCCCTGAAGGGGTAAAGATGAACTCCATAATGTATGTTGAGTTTCTCAAACAGCACTTCCTGCCATGGTTCAAGAAGAAGAACCGTGCATTCCGCAGCAAGATCATTTTCATGCATGATAATGCACCGTCTCATGCTACACATAACACATCTGCATCTCTGGCTGCTATGGGCATAAAAGGGGACAAACTTATGGTGTGGCCCCCATGCTCCCCTGACCTCAACCCCATTGAGAACCTCTGGAGCATCATCAAAAGGAGTGTCAATGATGGCGGGAGGCAGTTCACATCTAAGCAACAGCTCTGGGAGGGTATTCTGTCCTCATGCAAAACAATTGTAGCAAAAACCATCCAAAACCTGACAAATTCAATGGACGAGAGAGTTGAGAAGCTCCTTTTGGACAAGGGGTCCTATGTGCAAATGTAACATCACCTAGAATAAAGTTTTGAGTTGAAAACAGTTTGATTTCAGTTTGTAATAACCTGCTAATGCTTATAATTTCAAAAATGAACATTTTTTTGTTCTTTATTAAAATGAAAAGGTAGAAAACTCTGCTGTGCATAATAATTTGGAACATGCATTTTGAGTGCAGTTTGAGTGTTTTATTTTTTTAAAAATATACTGTTGTCATAGGCAGTTTGTACAAAAAACTTTCAATTGTACTCTAATAGTTATTTGACTGGAAAATTACAATGACTGCAATTCATATAGGTAATTTGGGAAAATCTGAGAAAATATTATTTGCATAATAATTTGGAACACAGTGTATTTCAAGTATTCTAGAACCTGTATGCCCATATTAATAGGTTAGGTACATCCAAGGGGGTTACAGAATCCCTTTAACTTTCTCTACATGATAAATGCCATTTGCAAAAGTAAGACTATACTTTAAAGGAGTTGTATCATCAGGAACATTACTAGCATAACCTAGCGATGTGCCATAAATGTCAAACAAGGATCAACCCCCTTTAAATACGCATATATTTGACCTGGAGAATACATTTCTGCACTAAATTTATACACTTATAAACCTGCACCAAATACTAGGAGGGAGAAATAAACAAAACTGGTATAAACAAAAATGATCTTAGTTGCCCATAGCAACAAATTACATTCTATCTTTAATTTTTTGCAACTTCTTTTGGAAATTTGCAAATGTACAGTCACACAGTCACTTGGAAATAAATATATAATTAATTAGTGCCTCCCAACCCCCCAATTTCTTTTGGCTATGAGACTTACCATGTAAATACACAGTGTGTCTGAAACTCTTTCTTAGCACATCAGGAGAATGATAATCAGATATTAAAAGTTAAATATCACTAGAGTTTGTGTGCTAGCCAGCATAATTTTAAAAATAAAATAAATGCTGTTTATCTGCTCCTGAGATTCAAACCTAGAAGCTCTGCTCTTTGAGAAAGAAGGCTTACCATTCAGCCAAAGGCTCAAGAGACACTAGCAACTTCTCTTGGCTTATGGGATTAACCATGAAAATAACCAAGGTGACTGAAAGTCATTATGATTCTCATTCTGATGTGTGGAAAAAGTCAGATATCAAAGTCAAATATCAAAGTCAAACTTCATTTGAATTTGGTTAGGAGGAGTTCAGTGTGAAAGTCCCAATGAGTTTCAGACACATGTGTGCAGTAGAATTCACGTAACCAAATATAAGGCCTATTTTCCTTTGACTGAGTGATCAACGGTAAGTGGACTGACTTACAGACAGACAGTTTTGGGTTCAAGTCCCAGCAGAGGACTGTGAACTTTTTTTTTAATTATTATTATTATCCTTTCAAATCAAAACTATGTGTGACACAGCTGCCTTATGATTAAGCTATAAGATCATTATTTATTTGATTAGATATTTAGGTTGTAATATATAATAAGCAAACAGTAAGTTGGGTGTCAGAGTCAGATATCAAAGTAAGATGGTAGAGTCAGTCAGAGTCAGATGCCAAAGTCAGATATCAGATTCAGATATCAAAGTCACATATCAAAGTCAGATGTCAAAGTCACATATCAATGTCAATTGTCAAAGTCACATAATAAAGTGACATATCAACATCAGATGTCAAAGTCAGATTTCAGATTCAGATGTCAAAGTCATATATCAAAGTCGGATGTCAAAGTCAGATTTCAGATTCAGATGTTAAAGTCAGATAGCAAAGTCAGGTGTCAAAGTCAGTTCTTAGACTGAATATTTAGCCTCAAACTGACATTATTCTGATATTTGACTTTGATATCTGATTATGTCTTAAAATGGACACTGTATAGTTACTCCAGTCTTTGTTTCT
Source organism: Phyllobates terribilis (assembly GCF_046119375.1). Lineage (NCBI taxonomy): Eukaryota > Metazoa > Chordata > Amphibia > Anura > Dendrobatidae > Phyllobates > Phyllobates terribilis. The sequence goes on along the minus strand of NW_027362762.1, from coordinate 769,587,395 downwards.
TAAAAGGCTAGCTCTTTTATTACTAAATTAGAAAAATATTTTTAATTACTTAAATATATTTATTTGAGAAAATAATTCGATTTTATATTCCTTTTACTTCACAACATGTTCCTGTAGGTGATAAGTCATCATTAAGGATCGCAAAGCTTTATGAAAAGTCTGGCAATCACTTTGAAAACATACAGACTCTGTTGTTAGTACCATAGCACTGCAAGAAAATAGCGCTTACTCAGTCATCAAGTTTCTCTATCTGAGCTTCTAATCACATATTGGTAAATAGTTATTTTGACAATAATTGTAATTTATAAATAGATTTTTGTGCAGGAATCTAAAGAATGATCATTCACTTAAAGTCTATTGCTTATTGAATTAATGTTTAAGATAGATGGTACATACAAAAAAATACTTTTGGTGCATTTCATTAAAGTTTTAATGTCAGAAAACACATGTAAAAGGTTTGAAGAGTCGCAAACTATTTTTGAAAAATGGAGTTGTGCAAAAATGTTGCGACTTTTGGTGTTTTCATGCAAGTTTGTATCAGCTTCTCTAAATTGCTTGGGGCTGGAAAGGAATGGAGCGTCGCTACACCAACCATAAAATTAAACTATAATGCCAGCACTTTTTACACCAGAAATGCTACTCTAGTCCCTGACTGGAGTAACATTTCTCGTTATGTGCACGGAAGCACATTCCACTGATAAGATGCACCAATTTCATTGAAGCAGAGTGTGAGTCTTAATGAATTTGGTGTATCGTACACCAGCAAACCCTTCATTATGACTGGTGTGCGCAACACTAATCTTTATGAATTGGCCCCTATGAATTTCTTTGCATGAGAATATGCAAGGCCATGAAAAGAAAACCTTTATGCTTGTAGAGTATTGAATAATCGTTAATGAAAAAAAAAATGAATTACTCACCCACTGCAGGAGATCTTACAAGTCCAGAGCCATTTACAACCATATTCAGTAGCAATTCTAATAATTCACACACTTCTGTTCATCCCCAGCCGCTAACACTCAATATGGCTCCAGGTAAAGTGATTTCCGCACAAAGAGACAACATATTCTGCTGATGGGCACCTGCTGTGATAATTTTTGCTTAGATTTTCTTGGGATTATGGCAACAAAGACCTTTACTATAGAACAACTTAATGAATGAGGCCCAATAAGTTTTATCCTAAAGAAGCCAGACAAGGGAGATAGATATCTGTTGTTCATGGCCTATGCTGTACATTATTGTTTTGGGCATCCCTTAAGGGGAATTTGTCAACTAGTACATGAAGCCCAAACTAAGGGCAGCAAGAATCAGACTCTGGCTGCATTATTGCAGCCATGCAAATTTTGATTGGAGAAAACATACCTTGATAGTCAACCCGGGAATACATCTTTCTGATAACTGGCCCAAGACAGTTTCCAGGCAGCTTTTTCCTGCTCCACTCCCCATGACTGACAGGTTTCTTCTTATGTTTGTATTTAGGACGGTACCTATCAGTCATATTGAGTGGGGTTAGGAGAAACTAACTCAGACCTGCCTTGCTCATGGTTGGGAACACATTGATCAGCTAACAGGTTACCTTTAATGCCAGATTCATAGTACTTTCAAGGCACATATGAATTTATGGAGTTGATAGACAGTTGAGGATTAATTCAACTCAATTTGCAACCAAGAGCAAATTAAAAATACTGGTTTATTTCCATCATTGAATGTATACCATTTATACAGCATGAACATTTTTTGTGGTTTATTGCTTTATTCAAACATATATAATACAGTAAATGAATGAAAAGCAGTCCTTGACTGAAAACAATCCTTTGGTTTTCCAAGTCTCACAAAGGTATACTGAACTGAGAAATAAGAGAAACCATACAACATTCAATAGAAATAAATTGTATGTAAGATGACAACATCTATTATATGAAATGCGGGATTAAGTCAAAACACCAGCAACAAATGAAAAATAAAATCTGCTTGAACGGTAAATGCAATACTAATACATTCTACAACTTGCATTGAATTCTAAGGTCATGTAGGCAGCAATGTATAGCTAAAGGGTATATATTAAAAGGAAGAAAAAAAACAATTGTAGGCCATCTTTATTTGATTACTTAGGTGGATTTGAACATGTTGGATGTTCAAGCTAGAATAATAAAATGTTACTGGTAAACCTATTCATATATACAATGTGGGAAAATGTCAATAATTACTTGTCAGTAATAGACATTCAGATATATAGCTAGCTCAGCATATATTAGTTTCTTGGTGGTAGAGTAACACTGGATTCCCAGTCTACCCCAACCTAGAATTGAGAAGTATTTGCTGACCAGATACCCATGTATTCTTGACCTCTAAAACCCAGTAGTGAACTCTGGCTTTTGACCATGATTGTTTCATTTTAAGACAGGGCTTGCTTAGGTTCATGGTATATTTAAAGTTTGCTAAACAAATTTAAAATACTGTAGGTGATCTAATTAAATGACTGCTGAGACCCCAATTTAAAAAAACACCCCCTGCTTTCTATGACCTATAACAGTATTCCCCAACTCCAGTTCTCAAGAGCCACCAACAGATTATGTTTTCTGGATTTCTTTAGTATTGCACATGTGATCACCTGGGAAATACTAGAGAAATCCTTAAAACATGATCTGTCGGTGGCTCTTGAGGACTGGAGATGGGGAATACTGACCTACTAGGAAAAACAACAGTATCAGAAAGTTTTGGTCAGATGGGGTTGGTCACAGTTTTTATTATGAACACTACAATCATGACTAGTGATGAGCGAGTATGTTTTGTTAACCCTTTCGCCGAGTATGCTTGAGCAAGCACCGAGTAGTTACTGCTGTACTTTTTTGTGGGAATCTTCTTGCCTCCTACCAGCCTGGAATATTTCCAGTAAACTATGGTGCGAAGCCATGGTATTAGCACTGCCCGCAGTACCAGTAGTGAAGCCATCCCCAATTTCCATTTCAGGAATTTTATTTGATAGACTTAGTGTCTGCCCAAATACATTAGTTTCTCACAAAGGAGCTGAAGCTAGAGTGGCAGTAGGTGCAAGTTTCTCCAGCCTGTTAGATATCAGAGGGTGAATGGCAGCACATTTTATCAGTGGTCAGCACTCAAGCCTTGCAGCGCTGGGATCCTGGGTTCAAATCCCAGCAAGGACAACATCTGCAAGAACTTTGAATGTTCTCCCCGTGTTTGTGTGGGTTTCCACCTCAGTAAAAAAGCAGCCACAGAGTGTCCGTGATCCTTCCCACACACTTTTCATAGCCAGGACTGCTTCTCGGCAGGGTTGGACTTTCCCACCAGAGAATCCTCTGGTGTGCCCTGGCTTCTACATCTAGAGAGATCATGATAGCACTAACTTTGAAGCTGCTATGGGGATCTTGAGCGGGGGAGAAAGGTGAGCCCTCAGAATCAAATCCACTCGTGGGCCCAATGTTTTTCAATCTGAAACAGCTTCTCAGTGGGAGTTGTATTTCACCACAGTCAGTTACTTTAGCTCGGTAAAAGGATTGACATAGAGGGAAACAAAATCTACTCCGGCTGTTATTTCTCCGTCACCAGGTTCCGCCTATTGTCACACACGACCATGCCTGGCTGTACATTCAGCGGTGAGAGCCACAGATCAGGCTGCTGTGTTACAGCTTTCAACAACTCTGCAGCGCTGGGCGGTTTGTCAATATAAGCATTAAGCATGTTATCTTCAGCACAACCAGTTGCCGCTTGGCCAAGGGAGTGCTGAAGTGCTTCCAGCTCGTGACTGAGGTGGTCATTTCGGAGATGGAGGCTGAAGTGGAGGAGGAGGATGAGGTGCAGGAGTTGTAGATTGTGGGTGCAACCCTGATTGACCTAGGGCCCGCAATTCTTGCCGTCGGGAGGACGTGTTCCGTCCCAAGGTCCGACTGGGTCCCTGCTTCCACTTTGTTAACCCAGTGTGCCGTCAGCGAGTTGTACCATCCCAGCCGACAAGCACGTGTCCGTGGTTAGGTGGACTTTCCCGGTAACTGTGTTGTTGAGGGCACTGCTAATGTTTTGGGACATGTGCTTGTATAATGCAGGGTTTGCACCCCTGGAGAAACAGTGGCGTCAGGGGACCGAGTACCGCGGAACGGACGCCGCCATCAGGTTGCGGAACGCTTTTATCTCCACAAGCCCAAAAGGCAACATTTCTAGCGCAAGCAGTCATGAAATGTGGGAATTTAGTCGTGGTCCATGGCCTCGACCTCTGCATGCACCATCACCATCACGTCCAGTTCCCCGTCCCTTGCCACGTGCCTTGCCCATTTTAAATGGAGGACAATATCTTCCACGCTCACTACAAATAACCGAATTTGGAGCGATCTTATATGTGATCTGTGTGACGGACAAACCACAGTTTTAAATACCTGGCCTGTAGGTAAACAGGTGTCAATTGCTTCACTGACACACTGAAAAAAAATTTAATGGAGGTCAGAAATGGCAGTATTTTCTGAAAACATATATATGATCCGTGTGACGTACAAACCAGTTTTAAATACCTGGCCTGTAGGTAACTATTTTGAACAGCAAACTGGTGTCAATTGCTTCACTGACACACTGAAACAACTTTTTAATGGAGGTCAGAAATGGCAGTATTTTTAGAAAACGTATATGTGAAATGGCAGTATTTTCAGCGCAATTATATATGATCCGTGTGACGGCCAAACGCTTTACAGTGAGTGGCAGGCAAACCCTGCATGTTCACTGGCTTTGTAAAGAGTGCCAAATATGCAGGGAGGAGACCCGAGCTCCCGCCGAGCAACCCCGGAAATACTCAGCGAGCGCCGAGCATCTTGAGCAGTGAGATGCTCGGGTGAGCACCGAGCAGTAGCGAGCATGCTCGCTCATCACTAGTGCTCATTCATCACTAATGCAGACCTATTCACAATGTTCCAAATTATTATGCAAATGCTAATTTTCACTGATTTTCTTAAATGGTGGCTGAAAATGAGTCAGTATAAAGTTCAAATCATCAAACTGCTAGAATATAAATCAAATTTTATTAGACAAATCTCCCATTTATAACAGTATTTTCATTTAAAGATCAAAATGTACTGTTACAAATTATTATGCACAACAGAGTTTCCAAACATTGTATAGGTCGTATAGAAATGAAAATTGTCATTTGTTGAATTTGCAGCTTAAAGAGGTCACATTCATTGAAATAAAAAACTTTTTCAATCAAAAACAACTTAACAGGAAAAGTTACATGTTAACATAATGTAGTGGGCCACTGGGGAGGTGCCAGATGTTGCAGAAGGGTCAGCTGGGGTGTGTAGCCTCACTGGCAGCAGATATTGATGTCACGGTAGCTGAAGTGGGTCACTGGACCCCTCAACACTTTCCTCGTATCCACAACAATTTCAAAAGAGGGAGTTGGCACAAGTGGATGGTATAGGACCCCCCGGGGGCACTCCTTTAGCGGTGGTGTCTGGGTACAGGTTTTGGAATGCCCATGATGTTTCCTGCAATCTCAAGCAGCCAGACACCAAAGTGAACTTGTAAGCATAACAATTTTACTGAATGCGGTTACAGGGTACAGTCTCTCATGCAGGAAAAGTTCACAGTTTATTGTGCATATGGAAGTAATGGATTTCTCCTCATGAGATAAGCATTGTTATGGCCTCTCAGGGAGGCTGGAGAAGAGTTCTCTTCACTTGCTAGTAGAGGAAATGCTATGCGCAGTTCAAAAAATATTAAACTGATGCAGGGACCTTCATAGATTGGCTATGTGTGGAAACACACTAAAGTGTGGATGTACTCACTGTTTTTATCCCACCATTCCCTCTTGCAGGGGGTAGGTTTAAGCAAAGTTGGTGGCGTGGCAGCCACATGGATCTGGTCCTGGCTAGAAGTTATCAGGATAACCAGAGAGCACGAGAGTCCATGTACAGCATTCTCTCTCCTGACTGGAAGACACTTCACTCTTTTTGTGAAGAACATTATGTGAGGAAAAATGTTTCCTCAGCGTAGACTGGCATTGAAAACTCTTCTCTGGGAGGGTAATGTCTCTCCTCTATCTTCCTTAGGCAGCAGGAACTGCCCACAACTGGTTTGTACCAGAGTTCAGTCAGAGTGTGGCCTGAGCTGGGAGACTATGGCAGTTTGTGGTAAGGAGAATAATCATTACTTCCATACACACATTTGCCAGCAGATGGCAGGAAAGTACAATTTACAATGCAAGGAAGTACAATTTACAATGCAATGTATTATATCCCCTAACTCAGTACACACAATAAAACAAATATAATACAACTCTACAACTGTCTCATTTAGCAGCAGTAGAACTTGTACTCGGATGCCACAAAAGGACCCTTTGTGAATCTCACTCTATGCTTGAGAAGCTTTTACTGTCTTTTAAATAAACTTATACTACTTTCTGACATGGGACTTACTTGTACACAGGGCCGCCATCAGAGCATTACTGCCCTTACTGGCGAATGGAGCCCGGTGAGCAGAGGGGCCCAAACAGATGGAGGTTCACTTTAAATCTAGTCTCCCACACGGCAATAGTTAATGGCCCCCAGCCAATCACTGGCCGGCATCTGATGTCACGCGCACATCGTTGGTGTTTGACTTTAGTGCTGGCCTGTGAATGGCTGGCATCCATGCTTCAAATCAGGGAAGGAGCATCACTGCTGGAGCGGCAGCAAGGTAAGGAGGAACTTTTTTATTTTTGAGATATGGGGGCAGAGATGAGACATGGGGGGCAGAGCTGAGACATGAGGGGAGAGCTGAGACATGGGGGGCAGAGATGAGACATGACATGGGGGCAGAGATGAGACATGACATGAGGGGAGAGCTGAGGCATGAGGGGCAGAGCTGAGACATGAGGGGCAGAGCTCAGACATGGGGGCAGAGCTGAGACAAGAGGGGCAGAGCTGAGACATGAGGGGCAGAGCTGAGACAAAAGGAAAGAGCTGAGACATGAGGGGAGAGCTGAGCCATGACATGAGGGACAGAGGTGAGACATGAGGGGCAGAGCTGAGACATGAGGGAAGAGCTGAGACATGAGGGGAGAGCTGAAACATGAGGGGTAGAGCAGAGACATGAGGGGCAGAGCTGAGACAAGAGTAAAAAAGAGCTGAGACATGAGGGGAAAGCTGAGCCATGACATGAGGGACAGAGGTGAGACATGAGGGGCAGAGCTGAGACATGAGGGAAGAGCTGAGACACATGAGGGGCAGAGCTGAGACATGGGGGGCAGAGCTGAGACATGGGGGGCAGAGCTGATAAATGGAAGCAGAGATGAGACATGACATGAGGGGAGAGATGAGACATGAGGGGAGAGCTGAGATGCCGGAGAGCTGAGACATGACATGAGGGGCAGAGCTGAGACATGAGGGGAGAGATGAGACATGAGGGGAGAGATGGGACATGATGGAAGAACTTAGACACATGAGGGGAGAGCTGAGGCACATGAGGGGAGAGCTGAGGCTTGAGTGGAGAGCTGAGACATGAGTGGAGAGCTGAGACACATGAGGGGAGAGCTGAGATACATGAGGGGAGAGCTTAGACAAATGAGGGGAGAGCTGAGAAATATGAGGGGAGAGCTGAGACACATGAGAGGAGAGCTGAGACACATGAGGGGAGAGTTGAGACACATGAGGGGAGAGCTGAGACACATCAGGGGAGAGCTGAGACACATGAGGGGAGAGCTGAGACACATGAGGGGAGAGCTGAGACAGATGTGGGGAGAGCTGAGACACATGCGGGCAGAATGGAAAGACATGCGGGCAGAATGGAGAGACATACGGGCAGAATGGAGAGACATGAGGGCAGAATGGAGAGACATAGGGGCAGAATGGAGAGACATGAGGGCAGAATGGATATTATTATTGCTGTGATGTATTTTATTTTTGAGGATACTGTTTTCAGTGGGGATGGTCCCGTTACTGTGCATGGCGACACCATGTCACTTTTTTCTTCATCTGGTGTAGTGTAGAAGTTGGGGAAATATGGGGAATGTGCTCTAGAAACTACTCTAGATAACTGTGTGTTATTTTCTGCTGAGTCTAGTCCTGGCTGGAAGAAGTGGTGGCGGTCTATGTTGGATGTACAAGAAAAGCTAAGGTGAAAGATTTCATCTAGAGATGTCACCGGTGAGTCAGTGTCTTACCTGTACACTGACACTATACACTACATACTATACACAGGGCTCCTGTGTATAACGTCACTAGTGATCCCTGTATTATAAGTACACTGACACTATATGCAGAGCTCCTGTGTATAATGTCACTTGTGATCACTCTATTACCTGTACAATATTTACAGAACTCCTGTGTATAATGTCACTTGTGATCACTGTGTTACCTGTACCCTATTTATAGTACTCCTGTGTATAATTTCACTGGTGATCCCTGTATTACCTTTACACTGACACTATACACAGAGCTCGTGTGCATAATGTCACTGGTGATCACTACATTACCTGTACACTTACACTATACACTGTATATTATGTGCAGAGCTCCTATGTATAATGGCACTTATGGTAATATTAGTATTGTGTTTTTGTATTAATGATCAGTATTGTAGTAGTCAGTCACTATGTCATGGTAATATGTGGTCAGGCTATGGTGCGGTTGTATTTTTTCCTTGTATGTGGTATTTTTCGGTCACTATGTGGTGGTAATATATGGTCTTGTCATGGTGTGGAGGTATTTGTTCCTTGTATGTGACATTATTCAGTCACTATGTGGTGGTAATATATGGTATGGTTATGGCGTGGCGGTATTCCTTCTATATGATATTATTCATTCACTATGTGGTGTTAATACAGTGCTGGCCAAAAGTTTTGGCACCCTTGCAATTCTGTCAGATAATACTCAGTTTCTTCCTGAAAATGATTGCAATCACAAATTCTTTGGTATTATTATCTTCATTTAATTTGCTTTCAAGGAAAAAACACAAAAGAGAATGAAGCAAAAATCAAATCATTGATCATTTCACACAAAACTCCAAAAAAGGTCTGGACAAAAGTATTGGCACACTCAGCCAAATACTTGGTTGTACAACCTTTAGCCAAAATAACTGCAAACAACCGCTTCCGGTAACCATCAATGAGTTTCTTACAATGCTCTGCTGGAATTGTAGACCATTCTTCTTTGGCAAACTGCTCCAGGTCCCTGATATTTGAAGGGTGCCTTCTCCAAACTGCCATTTTGAGATCTCTCCACAGGTGTTCTATGGGATTCAGGTCTGGACTCATTGCTGGCCACCTTAGAAGTCTCCAGTGCTTTCGCTCAAACCATTTTATAGTGCTTTTGGAAGTGTGTTTTGGGTCATTGTCCTGCTGGAAGACCCATGACCTCTGAGGGAGACCCAGCTTTCTCACACTGGGCCCTACATTATGCTGCAAAATTTGTTGGTAGTCTTCAGACTTCATAATGGCATGCACACGGTCAAGCATTCCAGTGCCAGAGGCAGCAAAGCAACCCCAAAACATCAGGGAACCTCCGCCATGTTTGACTGTAGGGACCGTGTTCTTTTCTTTGAATGCCTCTTTTTTTTTTCCTGTACACTCTATGTTGATGCTTTTTCCCAAAAAGCTCTACTTTTGTCTCATCTGACCAGAGAACATTCTTCCAAAACGTTTTAGGCTTTCTCAGGTAAGTTTGGGCAAACTCCAGCCTTGCTTTTTTATGTCTCGGTGTAAGAAGTGGGGTCTTCCTGGGTATCCTACCATACAGTCCCTTTTCATTCAGACGTCGACGGATAGTATGGGTTGACACTGTTGTACCCTCGGACTGCAGGGCAGCTTGAACTTGTTTGGATGTTAGTCGAGGTTCTTTATCCACCATCCGCACAATCTTGCATTGAAATCTCTCATCAATTTTTCTTTTCCGTCCACATCTAGGGAGGTTAGCCACAGTGCCATGGGCTTTAAACTTCTTGATGACACTGCGCACAGAAGACACAGGAACATTCAGGTCTTTGGAGATGGACTTGTAGCCTTGAGATTGCTCATGCTTCCTCACAATTTGGTTTCTCAAGTCCTCAGACAGTTCTTTGGTCTTCTTTCTTTTCTCTATGCTCAATGTGGTACACACAAGGACACAGTACAGAGGTTGAGTCAACTTTAATCCATGTTAACTGGCAGCAAGTGTGATTTAGTTATTGCCAACACCTGTTAGGTGCCACAGGTAAGTTACAGGTGTTGTTAATTACACGAATTAGAGAAGCATCACATGATTTTTCAAAGGGTGCCAAAACTTTTGTCCACCCTCTTTTTTAGGTTTGGTGTGGAATTATATCCAATTTGGCTTTAGGACAATTCTTTTTGTGTTTTTTTCATTGAAGACAAATTAAATGAAGAGAATAATACCAAAGAATTTGTGATTGCAATCATTTTCAGGAAGAAACTGAGTATTATCTGACAGAATTGCAGGGGTGCCAATACTTTTGGCCAGCACTGTATATGGTCTAGTCATGGTGTCGTGGTAGTTCGCCCATGTATGTGGTATTATTTGGTCACTATGTGGTGGTAATATGTGGTCTGGTAATGGTGTGGCAGTATTTTTCCTTTGTATGTGGTATTATTGCTCATTTTTAAAAAATGTATGTGACACATTCCCTTAAAGAAAAATATAGTTAAAAAGAGTATTGGGTATTATAAGAAATGTTTAATATGTTAGAGAACAGTAGGGCCCAGCCAGAAGAGTCTACCTTGTCCTGGTAGCGGCTTAAGAAATCTTTTGGCCAAAACAAAAGCTGATGGCGATGTATGTAATCTGGTGTTCGATGGTAACTGTTAATACGTGTTTGGTGAGGACGTGGTGCAGAGGTGGAGTTTTTCCAAGAGTGTGCGGTGGGACTGTGGAAGGTTCGAGGAATGGAGGCGGAGCTGGGGTGGAGTCTCAGGGGGCCCCAAAAATTTTACTAGTATGGGGTCTTGAAATTTCTTGTGGCAGCCCTGCTTGTACATCTTATGGCTGGTCTACGTATATGAAACAGACTCAAGAGCTAAGACTGCATCATACCAACAAGTTGGTGGCTTGGTACCCAGCAGAACGTTACATAGCCAGAATTTGCTGCTAACATCAGCAAGCAGAGCTTTTTGACTACTGATGTTAACCCAATCTCTGACAGTTACATGTGCTGTCTGTGGAGGCTCTCCTATGCAATTTCAAAAATATGACACTGAACTCAAATAATCTCACCCTAATTGCAGGAACTCGTTCAGTGAAAGCTATAAAAACACTGTGTTACTATCAAATTTGTCTATAAGTTACATTTGGAGGCAGAGTTTAAGGAATTTTTCATTTAATAATGTCTCTTCTGGAGTATGCGTATTGTTTAGCACACATTAGCAAATATGTGAGATGTGGGATCATTAGCTTAAAAGGGATGTCCAGGGCTTAATACTCATGGCCTATCCTTTGGATAGATCATCAATGTTTGATTGGTGGAGGTGCAAAACCCGGCACCCCCGCTGATCAGCTTTTTCCAGTGTCAGAGGTTGCTGGAACTGCTCAGTTATGTTGATTACATAGAATCTGCACATCTACCCCATACATATTTGAATAGGGGGGATGTTCAGTACCCGGCCGCACTCACTATGCAGTCAGTAGAGCTGTGCTGTGCATCTCCGTAACTGAGTAGTTCTTGCTGATGCCGACACCAGGAACAACTGATTGGCTGGGGTGCCGGGTGTCTCACTTCACCGATTAGACATTGATGACCAATGCTAAGGATAGGCCTTCAATATTAAAGTCCTGAATAACCCCTTTAAAACTACATCATCTTCATCAAATATAATGTTAATTGACAAATTTTAAGACACACAGAGTTACTTGTTATTCCTTTATTGAACTTGATTGCTAAGTCTTTAAATTGCCCACCCTACTGCCCAGATCATAATGGTTAAATATTTATAGTTTACTATACTTTACCTTTCCTCACCAAATTTTAATATTGGTATTGTGAAGACCCGGGGTCTTCCATGGGCGTAATACTACTCAGACAACACAATGTGAGGGTAAAACAGTATAGCAATACTTCATTAAACCACCAAACCCAAGATGGTACAACATTACACAGTCTCACCCAGTCTCACCCTTCCTCTCTGCTTGCCTGGGATAGAACAGCTGCGACTTTGGGTCTTCCAGGGCCAACTACCTCAATCAGTGGCCCCCCGCTTCTGGCAGGCCCCCATAAAGAAAAGGTAACCGCAAGCTTATGAAGCTAGCAGTCCATTGAGGTACAAGGCCAGTAGACCTGAGGGTCCCACCCTGGCCTCTCCGAGAGTTTCCATGGGGCCAGATGGCTGGCTGGTCCTAATATGGCTTCTCTGAATATCTCTATGAGTTCCAGGTGACTGGTGGGTCCTCCTGGAAACCCCAAACAACATATCCACGGGGCCAGGCAACTTCATCGTCCCAATATGGTCTCCCCAAATGTATCCATGGGCTCTCTGATGATCAATGGAGCAGATCCATATCTTTCCAGTCAGGACTATATACCCTTAGACTAGAATCATGTAGAATCCAAATCTGTGTCTCTTTGGGTAAAGCCATACTTCCAAGCTAATGTTCTCAGAGAGTCTGAGTGTCCTCTTGCTTCTCCTTGATTCTCATATTTAACACTTTTTTCAGCCGGATAGATAAACCCTTTTTCTATTTACATATAAAGGTCATCAGTCACCGGTAAGAGGTGCAGGGCTCACCGAGTCTCATTGTTTGAGCTAATCAATTTACATAGCTGGTATAGCAGGGGCTCTTTAAATCAACATTCAGCTGACTTATTATAATGTGCAATTAGCATAGTAGCAACAGTAACATCATTGTTTCCAAACCCAAGAGGAGACAACAATCAGGGTTATACAATTATTGGTCTGTTCTTATGCACCAGGCACATACATATACATAGATTTACAAGTTGACCTAAAGATAATAGTGTATTTCTCTTGGATTAACAAATCTAATCACCTGGGTGATTAAGATTGTAAACTGTATTGTCACAGGTATTCTACTGAAAAGGAAGTCTTCTAGGTCTGTTTTCAAAATAACAAACTAAAGCATACTTTGTTTCTGTCGTCCCAATGAATCCAGAGCAGGCTGCGCCGTACACCTTCACTGGCTTAGGAAGCAATGTTAGCTTAGTCTGAATGGAAAAAGGACTGCTGAAGGCTGTTATTGGCGGCAGAGGTCAAATAACTAGTAGAGCACATCATAGGATAATGAGCTATAAAGGCATTGTTTGTAAGGAAGTAAGCAGACATAGGCTATACTTAACTGATCAATGGAGAAGTCCCGTATGCCGAAAAAAAAGTTATGTATAAGTAGTAAATGTAGTACAGAACATTTTGGCATCCTAAAATTACAGTTGAGTTAGATTAGACTGAAGGCTTTATGGGACATATGTGTAGTGTGTGATGTTTTTGTGACATAGTGATGAAAACAAAATGAACTTTATGCAACAATTGTAACTTAAAACAGATAAATTCTATACCAATATGTGAACAACTGTACAAATACGTGAAGAAGACCCGATCAATGTTTACAGTTAGACAAGCGACTGTGTGTGCGAGTAGGGGGAAGAGCTGCACAACCAACGGGAGACAAAAGAAAGATGAAAAGAGTACACCCAGCAGTTGTACACAAGGAACAACCAAGAAGAGCAGGTAGAAAAAGATAAGCTGTCGGAACTAAAACCTGACATCCTGGAGGCAGAAGTCGTTTGGGCAGTGAAACAGCTGGCAAAGCAGAAAGCTCTCAGCTTCAATGAGATTCTACAGAACTGCTCAAGTCAATATCATCGAAAGCACTAACAGCGCTCTGCCAACGTATATGGAGAACCTGTAGGTGACCAAAGAAATGGAAGAGATCAGTGTTCGTTCTAATACCAAAGAAAGGAGACTCAAAGGACTGTGTCAGCTGTTGAATTATCCCCCTGATACCGCATGCAAGCAATGTGCTCCAGAAGATCATCCAACAGGGCCTAAGTACAACCGTCGAGAGGGAGCTACTTGAAGTTCTAGCTTCCCTTCTGGAAGGGAAGTGGTACTCGCTACCTCATTGAAAACAGCGCTGGGGTCCTGGGTTCAATTCCCACCAAGGACTACATCTGCAAGGAGTTTGTATGTTCTCCACGTGTTTGTGTGGGTTTCCTCCAGGTTCTTCGGTTTCCTCCCAATCTCCAAAGACATACTCATTGGAAATCTAGATTGTAGCCCCAATAGGAACAGTGCCAATAATGTCTGTAAAGCTCTGTGGAGTTAATGATGCTATATAAGTGAGTAAAATAAATAACTAAAAACTTACTGTACATGCAGAAATGGTCATAAAGAAGGCAGGCTTGGATGAGAGGAACATCAGAGTGAAGATCAGTGATAAAAACATCAACAAACTATGATGTGCAGAAGACACAAACCTGCAGGCTGAAAATAAGAAGGATTTAAAGAAGCTTATTTTGAGAGTTAAGGATGAGTGTGAGAAATTCAGGTTGCATTTGAATGTCAAGAAAACAAGATGATGACAACAGCGCAAATAACTAACATCAATATCAAGGTCGACAATGAGATCGAAGTGGTCAATGATTACATATTCCTTGACTCAAGATCAACTGCGATGGCAACTGCACACCTAAAGAAAAACAATTCATAGAGCTTGGATCGGATGCAATGGTCTGGAAAAGCAGAGGCATCACCCTGGATACTAAATGCAGATTGGTTAATGCAATTGTCATTCCAATAGCAACATACGGATGGAAAACCTGAACAGTGAAGATGGCTTACAGGAAGAAAATTTGGTGCTGGAAGAGACTTCTACAGATTCTGTGGACAGCAATATTCACCAACAGAAACGTCTGGGACCAAGTCAAGCCAAAACTGTCACTGGAAGCCAAGATAACCTAACAAATATTAGTTTATTTTGGGCACATTATAAGGAGTCAGTTATTGGAGAAAGACGTCATGCTTGGATGGGTCAGTGGCAGAAGAAGAAGACGGCCAAGAACCCGCTGGATCAACATAATCCAGAACGACATGGGAATGACCATTGACCATTGGAAAACTGAAAGAAGCAATGTGGGATAGAACTGCCAGGCGAACAATGACAGATAGAATGACCAAGAGTCATAACAGCAATTTAAAACAGATAAATTCAAATTGTGTCACTGTCTGTCTTTTCAGATTTTTATGTTTCTTTTTGGTATCTATGTAAAGGACACCCTCAGTGGAAGGACATCATCACCGGGTGTGTGTGCCAGCCAAAACAAGAAAAGAGAGCAAGTCTCAGCAACAGAATTGGCAGTTTTCCTCTCTCAGCAGACAAATTTGGGTACATACAGGAATAAACTTTTGGCACGTTTGTATTGTTAGCCAGACCTGGAGATCTGCAGTGAAAGAACACAGACTCGGGCACGTCAGTAAGGTGGTAGCTGTTGGAGTTCCCTTTTTTTAAGGGATGAAAAAAAAATTGTCAGAAAATAAATTTCTCATTTGTCTCTATTTTCTGAGACCAGCAACGTTATCAATTTTCAGGATCTGGGGCTGTGTGAGGGCTTTTTTTTTGCGCCCTGAGCTGACGTTTTTATTGATAAAATTTTGGGGTAGATATGATGTTTTTATTGCCTCTCATTACATTTTATTGCATTGTAGGGGAGAGCAAAAAAACAACGGGCCGGCATTCACAGGAGGATCGCAATGACAGGCACGGGGGTCTTCAGCAGACCACCAGCTGTCATGACAACCAATTGGTGCCCCAAGATGATGTGACAGGGGCGCTGATGGGTGTCATCAATGACGATCTTCCTGTCTTTGGATGTTTAATGTCTCTGTCAATGATTAACAATGGTATTTAACTGGTTAACAGCCGTGGCTGGATCTCATTAGAGGCACCTGATGGCTTATTAAATCAGCCATCAAGTGCAGGAAAAAACGTGGACTCAGCGTGGGAGCCCACATCAAAGGCAGGGACATGGCATCACCGGGTGTGTGCCAGCCAAGAAAAGAAAAGAGAGCAAGTCTCAGCAACAGAATTGGCAGTTTTCCGAACCTCAGCAGACAAATTGGGGCACATACAGGAATAAACTTTCGGCACGGTTGTATTGTTAGCCAGACCTGGAGATCTGCAGTGAAAGAAGACAGACTGGGGCACGTCAGTAAGGTGGTAGCTGTTGGAGTTCCCTTTTTTTAAGAGATGAAAAAAAATTGGCATAAAAGAAAATTCTCATTTGTCTCCATTTTCTGAGACCAGCAACGTTATCAATTTTCGGGATCTGGGGCTGTGTGAGGGCTTTTTTTTTGCACCCTGAGCTGACATTTTTATTGATAAAATTTTGGGGTAGATATGATGTTTTTATCGCCTCTCATTACACTTTATTGCATTGTTGGGGAAACCAAAAAAACAACGGGCCGGCATTCACAGGAGGAATGTGATGACAGGCACGGGGGTCTTCAGCAGACCACCAGCTGTCATGACAACCAATTGGTGCCCCAATATCATGTGACAGGGGCACCGATGGGTGTCATCAATGACGAGCTTCCTGTCTTTGGATGTTTAATGCCTCTGTCAATGATTGACAACGGTGTTAAACTGGCCGTGGATGGATCTCATTAGAGGCACCTAAAGGCTGATTAAATCAGCCATCAAGTACAGGGAAAGATGTGGACTCAGCTTGTGAGCCCGTGTCAAAGGCAGGGACATGGCCATGTCGTAAATACGCCCATGTCTTGTATATGTCATCGGTCATGAAGGGGTCAAAGGCCTCTTGTTGCCTGGAAAATATTTGTAGAACACTGTGAATTCCATTTGTACTCAATTGAACATGAGCTCAGTAATACAAATACAAACTCCTTATTGTCCAAATGACTTAAACCTGTCTGACTAGAGTAATATGGATGGTAACCAGAGTTAATCAACAGCATTTTTGACAATACAATGCAGTATCAGATTTTTGAGGCTACGTAAATTGTATCAACAGTGTAAAAATTATCCCTTATGAGCGTGAAAATTCATTCATTGCTGTTATTTATAAACAGGCAGTGTAAGTGGAAGAAATCATGGCATTTTCACACGCATGGGTGAAACAATAATACATCATTGTGGAGTATGAAAGGCTTTGAACTTTGGTAAATGAATGAGCGATAGTTTTTTAATAAGCTGTCCAAAAATTATTCCTTTAATTTTGGAGACAAAACAGGTGTACTATACTGTTTTGAATGTGATGTAGTTAGGTCTCTTAACTAGAAGTTACAAAAAAATATCACTTTTTTAGTGTCTGCCCTTTTTTGTTATTCACAAAATAATTAGTCAAATATACACCAATCAAAAATTATCTCATTTTCTCCCCCAGGTGTTCAAGTAGTTAAACTGCTTGTCAGTGCTTTGTCTTGCTTGCAAAAAGGCTGAGGGTGCTGTGAGGAATTAACAATGTTCCCTGTGCATTTTGGGGATAAGGTCATATCAGTTGAGCAGGATACGAAGGAGGTGTAGGAGGAGACTGATACGTCTGGTGGCAGTGGAAACAGACATACTGTAGCTTCCAGTCGTGGACATCTCACCAAGGGTCCCAGATGGAGTAGTGCATTAGTGCAACTAATAACATTCACCTAGTGAGCTGTGAAACTCATATATTGTCCCTGCCTATAGTTATTGCTCCAGATCCTTGGAGCTTAAAAATATGTCCAGCGAGCAACCTACATTTTTCTGCACATGAAATAACAGCAGGAAAATTTTTCTGTGATATATGTTGGCAGCTTGCTATCCAGCGAGGCTGAGCACACACCATCACTTATCCAGAAGCAGCAGAATCCCCAGCGTGGTAAGGCAATGACTTTACCGCCAGCAACTTGAAAATATGCAAATTTAGTTTGTAAATCACCAGATGACTGGGAATGCACGTTTATTTCCATAGCACAAAATTGATTACAAAAATTAAGATGGACAAAGAGGAGGAGGCGTACTTCGAGTATGACATGCAGTAGAGGTAGATGACAATGATGACTGTGTGATGATACTGAACAGGTGGTACCTAGGGGTTTGGATTTGGTGACAGAAAGACTAGTTTGTTGAGAAAGAGGAGGAAGACAAATTGACGCTTGCTCTGATTGCTGGCTGGCTTGACTTTACCTTACCATATGAGTAGGTGATGTTGATTCATGTGCATCACCTAGAATGTATCATAGATGACAGCAACTGTTTCCTCTGATGACCTCGACTCCTCATCACCCCTGTTTGGTTCCCAGGTTTTTTCAACACAGAATTATCATAATCATCATCATCTTTATTATCTTCATCATCATCCATAATTGGATGTCCATGACAGTTTTAAAATTTCTCTCTGAACCACGTTAACTGTTATGGTGGCAGAAGAGGGAGACCATGCAGAATGCTGACTCCAGCTGATGGTGACACTTTTAGAGGTTTTGAATGAGATATGCAATGGAGTGCATATTCCTTTACACCTTCTGCTTCTTCCTCATTAATGCAGTTGGCAAAAAGGCCAAATGTGACTTGCGTTTGGTACTACTACTGTTGGGATGGTTACTGACAGTACAACCAAAGGTATTAGCACTGTTGCTGGTGGCAACCACATGCTTATCTGTGATATTAGTTTTTTTCTCTCTTACGTCTTTTGCCCTGCCACGTTTGTCGAGCATGCCATATTTGAGTTTAGCATACATTTTGGACAATAGTATAATGTTTAATTTGTTTATTAAGTTTGTTACTAAAATTAACCAAATTTTGGCTTAAAATTCTCCCACCTTTGTCAAAAAAGCTTAAGAAATAAATAAAGAGGTCACTGTTATGGATGAGCGGACCCGTGGAAGTTCGGGTTCTGGTACCCATCCCGAACTTTAGTCCCTAGTCACTACCTAAGTACGTGCACAGAAAGTAATTTGCAGCAAAATCCATCAAACTATTGTAACATATACAATTTGTAAATGTAGCTAGTCAAACAGTTGCAAAACCTTAAAGCAAACATGTCTGTAGGATTGTGCTAAGTAAACTACATGCAGTATCAGGTTGGCACCGTTACACTGATTAAAATGATACCTGGGTTGATGAAATCCATCCTGTGGTTCTTGTTTAATCTTTATTTACAGTTTGGAGATAATTAGATTCTCGTGCTCCGTGGTGGCCTGTGGGAGAGGCTTTCGATGGTGCTCTGTTCTCATATTCTTCGCTGTGGCTTAAATGACAGGTCACTGAACCTTGTGCAGTAGCAGCTATCGTAGTAGCATTACTGCACACGTGCTGTGGCCATTTTGTTGGTGTAAAAAAAAAAAACATTGTCTCAAGCCAAATAGTCCAGGGGACAATTAAAGCCAGTAAAAGTTAAAAAAAAGTTTTAAAAAAATAATTAAAGAGAGTACACATCACCCCCTTTTTGCCCTTCTGAAAATTAAACAATATTAAAAAAAATACACGTTTGGTATCGCTTCAATCAGAAATATCCAATATTTCAAAATATAAAGGAAATTAATGAGATTGGTAAATGGCTTAACGATAAAATAGGTCAAAACACCAGAATTACGATTTTTTTGGTCGCTGCAACAGTACAATAAAATGCAATAATGTGTGATCAAAACATCGTATCTAACTTAAAACAGCATCAATAAAAATGTCAGCTTGAGGCACAAAAAAATAAGGAATCACCCAGTCCCAGATCTCGTAAAATGAAGAAGCTACGGGTCTCGGAAAATGGCGACATAAGCTAATTTTTTTGTTCTTCCAAATTTTGGCTTTTTTTCACCATTAAAATAAAAAAGTACCTGTACATGTTTGCAGGGCTGTGGAGTCGGAGTTGTGGAGTCGGAGTTGGTGTCCATTTTAATTGAATCGGAGTCAATATAAAATGGACCGACTCCTAAAATATCTAACAAATTGGGTACAGTAGTTCAATGCAGTTTGTGGGGAATATTTTTTCATAAGAATTAGGGAAAGTTATGAAATTTCCTAAAAATGTCTGTCCAATTACTGATCTAAGGGTCTAGACTTAGCTGAGATGAATCTGTGCTGCAGTTTATGTACATGATAAGTAGTGAAGCTCCTCCTCTACAGATAAAGGGGAAAAAAACAAACACAGGGAAGGAATGCCTGCACTCATCTCAGAACTGCTGGAGTGAACAGGAAAGCAGGATTAAAGGGGTTGTCCGGTACTTTTTTTAAGTTGCCCAATGTATTGAGCATGTGGGCATAAGTATCTCTGTAAATACCTTGCATTGCAGATAATGCCTGTGAGCGGCGCTGTCACTGGCCGCTCACAGGAATCACGTGACCCCCGGCTGCAGCCGGCGCTGACATCCGCTGATGTCACGACAAGTCCAGGCTGCAGCCGAGGATCCCTCTTCCACCAATGGCTGCTGGGTTGTGGGCAGGGTTATTCCCCTGCATCACACCCGACATCCACCGCGTGCTCTCCCTCTCCCCATTCATTGGGAAAGCGCACGGTGGATCTTGGGTGTGATGCGTGGAATAACCCCACCCACAATCCAGCAGCCACTGTTTATCTTTCATTGCGCTACATGCCCATATAAAAGGTTTAAGGGGGTTAAACTTACTAACAGATTCCATTTTATATATATTATGCCAATAAATACCCTGTCACTATTACTGCATTAATGCATCAGTAAATTCCAACTTAGGGGAGTCTTTCACAGATCCCCAAGAACAGTGTGTCATCCACAGATCCTCCAATTTACTGTGTTATCTACAGTTCCTCCATAGCAGAGTGTCATCCAGAAATCCCAGAGTATAGTGTGTCTTACTATGAGTGTGTATTTTCTCCATTAAATAATTTAGCACACCATTTGATATTTTTTTCTATATCTAAAATTTGTATGCGTTTTATGGTCACAAACTCATACTCACACTCACACTAGTTCGAAAAAAAAAGTTTGACCATGATTAAAGCAAATCTCCAATTCACAATAAATATAAAATCACAATAAATGCATAAAGCACAACTAAAGTACACAGTAGCTCCTTTTTATATCTTTCTGATTCCTAGTCTTCTCATTATGTATGTAAGATAGCTGCCAGCTTCCAGAAGGCATAATGTGCTTTGTAAATATGAGACACTCCCCCTATTCTGGGCTGGTTCAAAAAAGAGCCAAGAAAGAGTCTCAAGTTAAAATATGCATGCTCGTTTTTTTCTGAGAAGCATTCCCCATGAAAATAACATGCAATTATTAGAAAATCCCATGTATAAGAAATTTCAAATTATTTTCTTCCTTTAAATATTAGTAAATGTTCATTAACAGTTTTTTAGAAAACATTTGCATATATTTATGTCATTTGAAATTATTCAATTTAAAATGAAATACTGGATTCTACTTTAACATTATGGCTCTCTCACACTGGCATGTAGCCAGCGTATAACTCGGATAAGTGCTATTCAATGTTTTATCAGATAGCACTCTCTCCAATATTATACTATGGAGCAGTGTTGACTAGCAATTATTTTCTCATGCCGAGTAAGTATGAGAAAAAAAATTGCTGCATGTTGCGATTGGCAACATATATGGAACGGTGCACATCAAGTCTATAGGTGTATGCAGAACATTGGACTACACTCGGATGTCATCCGAGTGCAGTCCCATATACGCCACCTCACATCCTCTCTACAAATGACACTTGCCTCGTGCTCGCAGCCGAGTTTAAGCCGAGGGTCATTTGCACTTAGCATCCGATTCTATCGCATAAGAGAGTCATTGGATGCTACTCGCCAATATGAGCAAGCCCTTAGGGTGCTTTCAAATTGCGCTCAGGCACCTATTCAGTGGCCCCATTGGGGCTTATTTCCTAACCCCTAAAACGGGATTAGGACATTTGTGTTGATGGGGCCATAGACTATAATGTTGTAGTAGACTGCATCTGGGTGTTAGCCTGCAGTAGGCGTTCACGCCAGAAAATGATGCATGTCAGAGCGCACGTTCGTCCTGCCGGCACCATTATAGTCTATGGCCCCATCGGCTCATACATCTGAATTCTGTTTTGAGGGGGGTTTGGGCATAAGCCCCAAACGGGTGCCTGAATGCAATGTGAAAGCACCATTAGACTTGAATGCTATCATCCCAGAATAATCAGCATAACATATGAAAACAGATTTGTTTCTCCTATTACTCTATCACATTTCATTAAGGATTAGAAATATATTTAATTGCAATTTCAAGGGTTATGCTCAATTGAATCATCCCGGATTCTACATATGTTTTCAGCGCAGTAACATGGTATCAGGAGTATTTAATTAACAAATGAAACCCTTTTATTGATTTTTTTTCCAGAATCAGACATCAAAGGAATACTTAGTTAAACATTACATAAAATGCAATTCTAATAATGGACAGCTACACAATAGTACTCAATTATCCTCGTCTTGTACAGTATGTCTTCTGTCCCAAGTGTGGTCATTTAATAACAACATACTAAAGATTTAAAAGCTCAATATGAACATTGATCAATAAAATAAACTAGAACACTAATATACGTAGCATTTTATTTTCATGTTTCAATCCAGTTGCTATGTGTCAAAGTTAAAGAGGTTGTCAAAAAATGTTTTAATGTATGTAAAGTGCCAAAAGATACAATTTACTAATAAGAAAGATGTTAAGACTTTGAAGCATTGTCACCTTTGGCTTTCTTTTGACACAGAAGATAGCATGGCGTGTCATTAGTGCTGGGTATGAAAGTGCTATTGGACTAGGTCATTTGCATAGCTAAGTCAGCCTTCTTCGCTGTCAATACATTATTCAAGACAAATAAGACATGTATACTTTTAATTTTGGTAACATTTGTTCCATAAATTTCTCATAAATCTTTGACTTTTGAAATAATGTTATTAAAAGACGTTACTTAAATTTGCATTGCAAAATGTCTCAAAGATTGCTTCGTCACAATAAGATGAAATCTAATAATAGTGAGATAGGTAGCATTAGATTGTCTGACACTGTTTTCACTAGAAATGAGTACATTTACTCAAGTGGAATTTAATTCTACTTGAATGTACAAAAAATATCTGCATTTTCGAGAATACAAACTTTTATAAATTTGCTTTGTGCAGAACAAAAAAGCCGTCCTGCCTAGCCACAAATTTGTTGATCAGTGGACGGCCTAAGAAAAGTAAAAAGAATATATATATATATATATATATATATATATATATATATTATATATATATATTGTGGTAAAGTGACTTGCTTGACTCTCACAGAGGTAGACACAGGAAACACTTCTTGGGTTAACTGCCTGCTGGCTTATTAAAGTATGGCATAAACCATAGCAGGGTTCCACAAAATAAACACGGCCTCTCCGGGATAACAGGAAACAAAAAGATAAAATATAGAACAGTTCATAGGTGAGGGTTTTCACCCACTCTGGTTAGCACAATGAAGTTTCACCACAAAGTCCTTCTGTGGAGCTCTCTGGCTTTCACACACACAGTCGGGAGACTTCCCTCTTCAAACCACAACAGAGAAAAAAAAAACAGTTGCTGTTCATTTAACTTTTCCATCCACACCCTTGAGGAGGAGATATAGTGAATAGGCATCCCGCCCATCTCAGACCTACTCACAAAGAACCAGACCCAAAATGGCTGATTAACCTCTTCAGTTCCAAACATCCTGAATAAACTACAAGTTTCACTTCACTGCCGCAGTGAAACATATCTTCCCTCACATACATCACCAGTGACTTTGTCACAATATATATAACTATATATAGTATATACCTAACTGCTCACCTATCGGAATCCTCTTATACCTTAGAGTCACCTCTTCATTCCCCAATTGCAAAGCCACATTTCCTGGCCTGTTCACTCCAAGTAGGGACTTACATATATGACCATGCTTCAGAAGTCACTGCTAATCACACATCTGTGACATAATGACATGCAGTGTGCAATAACTTTTAAGGCCTAT
Source organism: Phyllobates terribilis (assembly GCF_046119375.1). NCBI lineage: Eukaryota > Metazoa > Chordata > Amphibia > Anura > Dendrobatidae > Phyllobates > Phyllobates terribilis. The sequence continues at coordinate 769,563,508 of NW_027362762.1, read as the reverse complement.
TCATGACCAGAAGTTTTGACCTAGTATAAACAGGGTGAGAGATGCGGATTGCATTGAGAGAAAAGGAAAGGCTGCTTGGAGACTGGACGGCAGGCAGGGAGATGCCAAGGAGCCAGACAGCTAAAGAGTGACGTTCTTAAACATTTTTTATTTTGTTTTTTACATCTTACATTTATTACACTCTTGGATCTGAAGAAACTCTAAAGCACTATAAGGGACATTCAATTTGCGAAGAACAACTTTGCTGCAAATTGAATTTCCGAAGAAAATCTACACAATTTGGTGAATTAAAATTTTACCATAGCCGCTCATTTTTTGTTTTCACCATACTTAAAAATCCACCAATAAAAGATCTTATCTCAGAGTTTAACTTGTATTTTAGAGGATTATTTTTATTATTGATCAACAACTATGTTCTCAATCAACCCAAAAGACTCATAAATATCCAAGCTTAATGTTTTTGGAAGTTGGAGTGGGTTTTTTTTTAGATTTGGCTATCTTAGGAGGATATCTGTTTGTGCAGGTAACTATTACTGTGCAGAATTATCAGGCAACTTAATAAAAAACAAATATAATTCCATCTCACTTGTTTATTTTCACCATGTAATCCAATATCAGTGCACAAAATTCGGAAATAAACATTTCTGACATACAAAAACAAAAACCCCCAAAAATAGTGATAAATATAGCCACCTTTCTTTATGATGACACTCAACAGCCTTCCATCCATAGATTCTGTCAGTTGCTTGATCTGTTTTCAATGAACATTGCGTGCAGCAGCCACCACAGCCTCCCAGACACTGTTCCGAGAGGTGTACTGTTTTCCCTCCCTGTAGATCTCACATTTTATGATGGACCACAGGTTCTCTATGGGGTTCAGATCAGGTGAACAAGGGGGCCATGTCATTATTTTTTCTTCTTTTAGACCTTTACTGGCCAGCCACGCTGTGGAGTAGTTGGATGCATGTGATGGAGCATTGTCCTGCATGAAAATCATGTTTTTTTTTAATGATACCGACTTCTTCCTGTACCATTGCTTGAAGAAGTTGTCTTCCAGAAACTGACAGTAGGTCTGGGAGTTGAGCTTCACTCCATCCTGAACCCGAAAAGGTGCTACAAGTTCATCTTTGATGATACCAACCCATACCAGTACCCCACCTCCACCTTGCTGGCATCTGAGTCGGAGTAGAGCTCTCTGCCCTTTACTGATCCAGCCTCTGGCCCATCCATCTGGCCCATCAAGAGTCACTCTCATTTCATCAGTCCATAAAACCTTTGAAAAATCAGTCTTAAAATATTTCTTGGCACATTCTTGATGTTTTATCTTATGTTTCTTGTTCAAAGGAGGTCGTTTTTCATCCTTCCTTACATTGGCCATGTCCCTGAGTATCTCACACCTTGTGCTTTTTGATACTCTAGTAACGTTGCAGCTCTGAAATATGGAAAAACTGGTGGAGAATGGCATCTTGGCAGCTTCACGCTTTACTTTCCTCAATTCATGGGCAGTTATTTTGCGCTTTTTTTGGCCAACACACTTCTTCTGACCCTGTTGGCTATTTGCCATGAAACGCTTGATTGTTCGGTGATCACGCTACAAAAGTTTGGAAATTTCAAGACTGCTGCATCCCTCTGCAAGACATCTCACAATTTTGGACTTTTCAGAGCCCGTCAAATCCCTCTTCTGACCCATTTTGCCAAAGGAAAGGAAGTTGCCTAATAATTAAGCACACCTTAAATAGGGTGTTGATGTCATTATTCAACACCCCTCCACATTACAGAGATGCTCATCATCAGATTTACTTAATTGGTAGTTGGCTCTCAAGCCTATGCAGCTTGGAGTAGGACAACATGTATAAAAAGTATCATGTGATCAAAATACTCATTTGCCTAATAATTCTGCACACAGTGTACACTGTTATACAGATCCCAATCTTAGAGGTATGGTATCTAGATTATTTCTTTGTGGTAGCCTGATTTACAGTATCACAACCCACTAATGTGCAGATAATTAGAAAATTATAAAGTTGTCACTTTAAAAAATGTCTTTTGACCATAGTAGAAATTCAATTCAGCACCCACTGATGAGACATTTTCTGGCCGATAGCATGTAACATATAGGAGTTTAGTAAAATTCCTATACTATCTATGGCCCTTCACTAACTTCTATTAATCTCAACACATCATGTCATCACTCTTGTAAGCTGCAGCCGTCCCTCACTAATACAATCAAATGGGTCACTGCCTCTCTCGGGATCAACATTCTCTTCTTCTAGATTACTTTTTGTACCATCTTTGCTGGGTTTCCAGTCTCTGACAAGTTTATGATATTTTTATATTTCCATAGGTTTGTAGATTCAAGCATTCTGCATGAAAAGATTTAAAAAATATATTATTTTTTATAGTATTTCTTAGAAGATGAAATAAGACATGAAGGCACCATGCTCCACCTAGGTACTGTAGTCAAAGATGTTTTATTCGTTGCAGCTTACATACATATTGTTACTATCTGAATATACCTCAGCACAGATCAATTGCATTCTCTTAGAAAATCCTGTCAACCAACTGTGATGAATTATGTGACAACAAAAAAAGAGTTTTAACAACTCTGAAGAGGATATAATGAGCCTGAAGTAAAAGCATGAGGACAGAACTATGTTATCTATAGACATTTTTATACCTCTGCATACATTTTGCAGTTATTTATAGCCTGTTTCTATATCAAAAGAAACATGATGTAAATAATTTCAGAATTTCTGAGAATAAAGAAGAAAAGAAAAGCAAATGAATCAACTCCCATTGCATATGAAGTGCTATTTATAGAAAAAAATAATAATTTTTATAGTATATATTCCAATAGAAGAGCTTAGCACTGTAAATGTTGTATAACATTAAAAAAAAAATAATTTGTACAAATATTCTAATTGTTACATGTTTAAACATGGTGTTAAAAAACATACTGTGCACATAAATTGGTCTGAAGTAGTGATGAGCGAGCATGCTCACTACTGCTCGGTGCTCGCCTGAGCATCTCACTGCTCAAGATGCTCGGTACTCTCCGAATATTTCCGGGGTTGCTCGGCGGGAGCTTGGGTCTCCTCCCTGCATGTTTGGCACTCTTTACAGAGACAATGAACATGCAGGGATTGCCTGCCACTCACTGTAATGCCGCAGCCATGTGGGTTGTGGCATTACAGTGATTGGCTTGCCGCACAGTGTCATCAGGTCTATATCAGATCTGGCGCCGCCGTGCGCATCACAGACAGTCACCCCGGAATCAGACAGTGTAGGGAGAGGTGCTGCTGAGCTAGGGAGAGATTTGCTTGTTTCTAGTTAGTGTAGGTGTACCAAACTATATTAGAGACACATATCCATCTCAACAAACAGTCCTGCTGAGGACTAATCCATCTGCAGAGATATCAGGCAGTCAGTGTATATAGACAGGCAGGGTATATAGCAGATTGTAGTGCACATAGCACAAGAGGCTCCATTCAAGTTTTGTCTGCTGCTGCTGTTAGATATTTCTAGAAATGGGCCCAGGTCTCAGGGACCAGGAATAATTTTTGGGGGATCTTAATACTTATTATTTGCTTAAAAAGCAATCCAGAGAAAACAGTTTTTCTGCTCCAGTTTCTTGTTGGCACTGCAGAATACAGCCAAGTCCTTTCCATATTAAAGTGCTAAAAATCCAGCTATTTAATACTGTGGTTTGTCCGTCATACGGATCACATATAATTGCGCTGAAAATACTGCCATTTCTGACCTCCATTAAAAAAAATGTTCAATGTGTTAGTGAAGCTATTGACACCAGTTTGCTGTTCAAAATAGTTACCTACAGGCCAGATATTTGAAACTGTTGTTTGTCAGGCACACAGATCACATATACGTTTTCAGAAAATACTGCCATTTCTGACCTCCATTAAAAATTTGTTTCAGTGTTTCAGTGAAGCAATTGACACCAGTTTGCTATCCAAATAGTTACCTACAGGCCAGGCATTTAAAATTGATTTCTCCTTCACACAGGTCACATATACGTTTTCAGAAAATACTGCCGTTTCTGACCTCCATTGAAAATTTGTTTCAGTGTGTCAGTGAAGCAATTAACACCAGTTTGCTGTTCAAAATAGTTACCTACAGGCAAGGTATTTAAAACTGCGTTTTCTCCGTCACACGGATCACATATAAGTTTGCTCCAAATTCAGTCATTTGTGGTGTGCGCGGAAGATATTGTCCTCCATTTAAAATGGGCAAGGCATGTGGCAAGGGAAAGGGGAATTAGACGTGATGGTGATGGTGCATGCAGAGGCCGAGGCAGTGGGCAAGTTGAAATTGTGCAACAACAAACACCCACATCTTCTTGCTCGACCTTCCCGTCCAAATTATTAGGGGACCGCAGAACACCACTATTGAACACAGAGCAGTGTGAAAAGGTTAATGGTTGGATAGCAGATAATGTTTCCAGTCACTTAGCCACCACCACCACCTTGTCTGCCACATGTTCAAGTCTCATTAGCTGGGAGTCTGGACCACATATTCCTCACCCTCAAACTCCTTTCCCCCACCATGCCGAGAGTCCAAAGACAACTGATCCCACACTTGGACACTCCGAAGAGCTGTTCACTTTTCCATTTATAAATTCATGCCCCTCGCCTGGTCCACTTGAAGCAGAGCAATAAGAGATCGCATGTAGCAGAAAGTCAGGAGGAGCACCAGAGTGCGAAAGTGGAAGACGAGGTGGTGGATGATATACTAACTGACTCAACCTGGCAGGAGGACATGCAGAGCGAGGACAGCAGCACACAGGGGGAGGGGGGGGAGCACCCCAATAGGCAGGAAGAATCAATGTGGTGGCCACAGAAAGAAGACAGGCAACCATTTCCTATAACACCAACATGAAGGAAATTTCCAGTACAACTGTTGAGTCTTCCCAAGTCTGGTTGTTTTTTAAAGACGCTGCAGATAACCCCAAAAAGGCCATTTGCACAATCTACCAGGCCAGCAACAGCAGGGGTCCCAGAGCAGCGTTCAGTTGTCCATACCCCAGTCCATGGAATGCAAGTGCAAATACGCAACGCCCCACAGGCCACACTACTAAATTCCCACATTTCGCGACTGCTTGTGCTAGAAATCTTGCCTTTTAGGCTCGTGGAGACGGAAGCATTCCAGCAGCCATTCCTCGGCACTCAGTCCCCAGCCGCCACTATTTCTCCCGGTGTGCAGTCCCCGCATTACACAAGCACGTGTCCCAAAACATTAGCCGTGCCCTCAACAACGCAGTTACCGTGAAAGTCCACCTAACCAGGGAAACGTGGACAAGTGCTTGTGGGCAGGGAAGGTACATCTTGCTGACGGCACACTAGGTTAACATAGTGGAAGCTAGGACCCAGTCGGACCTTGGGACGGAACACGTCTTCCCTACGCCAAGTCTCGCAGGCCCTAGGTAAATTAGTTGCCCCCACAGTCTACAGCTCCTGCACCTCATCCTCCTCAGCCTCCTCCTCCTCTTCAGCCTCCATCTCCGAAATGACCACATCAGTCACAAGCTGGAAGCACTGCAGAACTGCCTCGGCCAAGCAGCAACAGGCTGTGCTAAAGATAACATGCTTAACTCTTAGGTGACAAACCGCCCAGCACTGCAGAGTTGTTGAAAGCTGTAATACAGCAGCCTGATGTGTGCCTCTCACCGCTGAACATACAGCCAGGCATGGTTGTGTGTGTGACAATGGGTGGAACCTGGTGTTTGACAAATGACAGTCTGAGTAGATACGGTTCACCTTTCTCCCCCGCGCAAGAGCCCCATAGCAACTGCAAAGTTTGTGCTATCATGAACTCTCCTGATGTAGAAGCCAGGGACCGTCCAACCCTGCCGGGAAGCAGTCCTGGCTGAGAAAAGTGTGTGGGAAGGTTCCCGGACACTCTATGGCTACTTTTTTACTGATTTGGAAACCCACGCAAACACGGGGAGAACATACAAAATCCTTGTAGATGTTGTCCTTGCTGGGATTTGAACCCAGAATTCCACCGCTTCACGGCTTCAGTGCTAACAACTGATCCAATGTGCTGCCGTTCACCCTCTGATATCTAACAGGCTGGAGAAACTTGCACCTACTGCCACTCTAGCTTCAGCTCCTTTGTCAGAAACTAATGTAATTGGGAAGCCACTCAGTCTACCAAATAAAATTCCTGAGAAGGAAATTGGGGATGGCTTTGCTACTGGTACTGGGGGCAGTGCTAATACAATGGCATCGTACCATAGTTTACTGGAAATATTCCAGGCTGATAGGAGGCAAGCAGATTCCCACAGAAAAGTACCAGCAGTAATGTTCAGGGACCCGTGCTTGTAGAAGGCGGAGACAACACCGGGAGAAATTATGGCGGCTGGGGACCGAGTATGGATACCCGTCCGCCGCCGGCATGAGGTTGTGAAAAGCTTCCGCCTCCACGAGCTTAAAAGGCCACATTTCAAGTGCAAGATGCTGCCCAGAAATCTGGCAGTTTAGTATTGCAGCCTGTCAGTGGGAGGGTGGCTGTATGCACACTTGCGCTTGCATTCCAAGTAGCAGAAAACTAAGCGGATGGTGGCCTCTACCATCTTCATGGCCTCACCTTGGCACTATGAACCCTCTTGAAGGAGAAGCCAGGGCCCACAGGAGGAGTCTCAGGTTCTCTGGTGGGCCCGTCCAACCCTGCCGAGAATCAGCCCTGTCTAAGAAAAGTGTGGGGGAAGGTTCCTGGACACTCTATGGCTGCTTTTTTAAAGTGGATTGGACGTGCTTATGCATGTTATTTCTCAAACCGCATTGCAGATCAGGCCATTGCCCAACTCTGTAGTCATGAAATTAAAGGCGCAAAGAAAGATGTTTGTGGGTCGAAGCACCACCGACAAGTGCGAGCTGATGTTGGACGGACTGACATTGCTTCTGCAACAAGCTGCATTAGAGGACTTCCTGGGAGGAATGACACCCAGAGTAGATACAGTTTCCCTCTATGCCAGTCATTTCACCGAGCTAAAGAATATGGCTGTCGTGAAATACAACACTCAGCAAAATAAGCTGTGGACTGGCTCCGTACCGTCCCTGGCCACATTCACCTGTCCACGTGTTTGTGGTTAGGCGGTCCTTCCAAGTAAGTGCACTGGGAAGGGCACTGGTAATGATGTGGGACCCGTGCTTGTGGAAGGCGGAGATGACACCGGGAGAAATAGTGGCTGCTGGGGACAGAGTATGGATACCCGGCCACCGCCGGCATGAGGCTGTGAAAAGCTTCTGCCTCCACGAACCTAAAAGGCCAAATTTCAAGTGAAAGCAGCTTTAGAGGAATTCCTGGGAGAAATGACAGGTGGAGTAGATATGGTTTCCCAAGTCCTTTCACCAAGCTAAAGAATATGGCTGTGGTGAAATACAACTCTCAGCAAAAAAAGCTGTTGACTGGCTCCGTACTGTCCCTGGCCACATTCACCTGTCCACGTGTTTGTGGCTAAGCGGTCCTTCCCAGTAAGTGCACTGGGGAAGGCATGGGTAATATTGTGGGACCTGTGCTTGTGGAAGGCGGAGACGATACCGGGAGAAATAGTGGCGGCTGGGGACAGAGTATGGACACTCGGCCGCCACCAGCATGAGGTTGTGAAAAGCTTCCACCTCCACAAGCCTAAAAGGCCACATTTCAAGTGAAAGCAGCGGATATCCGGTCACCACGGCCATAAGATTGTGGACAGCTTGTGTCATTTGAGCACTGTTCCCATCGATTTGGGCAGAGAGCCGGGGGGAGAAGCCTGAAAAATATGCTCGAGTTTGCCATAGACTTACATTGGGCTCATTGCTCGGGTCGAGCACCTGAGTATTCCAATTTGCTCGACCCAAGCATCAAGCACCCGAGCATTTTAGTGCTCGCCCATCACTAGCCTGAAGCATCTTCTTCCCTATCTTGTATTGTAAATTCATTACATTCCTATGTATACAACAATATATTCTTTTACTTAGATTGAGTAGATTGTTGTTGTCATAGAGCAAACTGTTACCAACTCAACTCACTTTGTGATGCTGTGACAAGTGTTGATCGTCTCTTGATACTATCAGTCACATAGCATAGAGGCTGTCAATCAAACAAGTCATTTACAAGAGCTGATTGTTACTTTATGCATTTTGCGTTAGATCACAAAATAAGCGACATAATGTGTAAATTCACCTAAAGTTTTGAACTGTTACAAAGCAAATTGCTAAGGTGATTGTTATGCTCATAGTTTGATTAGAAAGCAATATACAATTTTAAATTACCAATTAATATTAACAATATTATGTATTGCATTTTCATCCTTATATTTTCTTTATTATTGTCATTTATTCACTTCACACGAGCCTTGTTTTGACTAATAGGCCACCGTCCAGATAAAATATTTTTCTCTCATCAGCATATCCTAGTAACACTATCCTAAACAGTTCTTTAATTAGATTTTGAGAAAATCCATTAAGCTCAAACCCCATTTACCATCAACACTGGAGGCTAGAAAATTTCCATTATTATCCAACAACTTTTCCTTTTAAGAAAACGAGTTATTTGATGCAAATTTCGCTATGTCAGTTAAGTTCTAAAGTAGCACATAACTTATAATCTATCTTCTTCTAGTATTTCATTACCCTGCATAATAGCAAAAACTTCGCTTTCTTCCAATTGTGGCATTGATTCAGTTTGGTTGACCTATCCATAACATAACTTGACAAGTTTATTTTTCTCTGCGTACATGCAGGATACCTAGTCGCACAGAGCTGGTCACACATCATTCACAGTGAGATATTGATACAATAGCTCTAATCATACAAACTAACCCATATTTTTTTCAAGTTATAAGGGATCCTTCATGGCGAGGTTTGCTTCGTAGTCCCAAAGCACCTTGTTCTTGCACCTCTAAGTGTGTGTTTGTGAGATCTGGAGGTGTATTACTTTCCCCTCAAAGGAGGAGCCTCTGCATGATGCCGAAGAAATGTATATAAAGTATATCAATTATTGAAATCAATTATTGAAATATATATAAAGTATATCAATTACAGTAAAGAAGTTTTAATCTTTTAAAAATGGATCCTGGTCTCACTGATTGGTGCCCCCGTACCATCAATCCACTTTTGGTCTTAATTTTCTGATTTATATTTTTTAAGTAATTGGAAACCCATGTATCATTTCCTATATACTTCAAAAATACTTGTTAATTTGTAAGGAATGTGAAGTAAAAAAAGAGCCTATAAAAAGCAAAACAATGGTATGCAAATATTGTAATGAAACACGAATGCAAAGATTATTTTTAGCCCAAAATCCATACATGGATTTGAGTGGAAAAAATGTCCCCAAAGGTGGAAAAACCTGTTTAGCTAAGCAAGAACAATGGTAAGTACAAACAAATTCAGTTATAACACGTTTATGACCAAGCTATGCATATTTTATCTATACTTTGCTTCTTATTTTTAGGATTTATGCACTATGTGCATTATTTATGCTGCATGCACATAAAAGACTGGACAATCAAAAAAATACTTTACTACCATCATAATCACAAACACTGGATATATGAACACAATGCTCTCCTTTTTTCCTCAGGGATGGTATGATTGGTGCTGAGGAAGCCATCATCACAGGATTGTATATGGATAAATGTTCTGCATTTGTCTTTATTTCACCATGGTGGTGGTGATAAAACTTCTATGTTCTCTATTTCTTTTATGCATTCATATGCATTCTGCAGTATGATTGCCTCATATGTATGCACACTTTACGACTTTATTGATTGAAATTATGTTCATCCTTTAAGTAATTTGCAATCTGTATGGGGTAGTCTTAAGCTGCAGTCCATATGATTATGATATGAATAAAGTATCTATTTATTTTTGCTACATTTGAATCTGCATCCTTTTATGCATCTGTAACTTTTCTTTTCGGAAAAATAACAATAAAGTTCAGTATAACAATTAGTCACTAGATGCACCCTTCATATTTGTTGCAGTATGTTTGTGAATGTTACACTTGTGTGTATAATTTAGAGTGTCATTCAGGATTATCAACCACTTAGACACTACTGTATGTATGGCATAGTTGTCAGTAAGTTGAAAGTAATCTATACTTTTTTTGCTTTCACCCCTTGGAGACGGAGCCAATTTTTTAATGACCAAGTCGAATTTTTCAAATCTAGCAAGCGTCACTTTATTTTATAACATAAATTATGTTATTATAATAACTAATTATAATGTAATCATAATAGTTCTGGAATGCTTCAACATATCCAGGTGATTCTGAGATTGTTTTTTTTTTTCAAAAAGATTTTACTGTGACATCTTATGAAAGCCCAGAGCCCGCAGCCTCACACCGCTAGGACACCTTCTTCTCCCAGCCCAGCCCCACAGCATCTCCCCACTCCTGATGCCCCCTGCAGCAGCATCCCTGCCTCCTGTGACCCCGCTCCACCGCATCCACCCTCCCCCAGTAAGCGTCCTATGGATTTTAAGATGCATCCCGACTTTCCTCTCAAATTTTGAGGGAAAAATCTTATAGTACAAAAAATATGGTATTTTGCCTGATCATTTCCCGGTACCTGCTAAATAGAACCCTGCGGAGCAGTGCACGGAGAGACGGGCCAGGATGAAGCAAAGTGCGCTATATGTGAGCGGCGTTTTTTGCATGCCCGGGAAGTCAGGGAGCACAGTGCGCATCAAAGGGCCCTGTGACGTGCAGGGGAGGGGGGAATATGATAATTAAGCATGTGTTTTGATCTGCTACAAGCACTAAGGAAAGACAGGAGATCTGTCCCTATAATAGAACTAAGCTGGATCCCTACGATGTAACGGGGAACCTGATCCTGCGATCAGACCCGCTAAAGTCCTCGGCTAGTCTGAACGAAGACCTATAGATGTGAGGAAGGGATCCCTACAAGAACTAGGGACTGGGAGAAAGATGGACACCTCCTAGCAGAAATTGTAGCAAAAATAAGACAAACAAACAACATAGAACAAAGAGGTCCGAAGACCTAGCAAAACTGACTGAGAAAGGTAACAGAGCACCAAGCTAGCTCAAGAGTAGAAATTACAATGAAGTCCAGCAAGGCCAGGAGGGCGGAGCAGGATTAAATAGGCAAAAAAGGTCATGTGACCAGCAAACTAGAAAAAACCTAACAGGAGAGTTCTAACAGTACCCCCTCTTCTAAGAGGATCCTCCGGATCCCCTAGGCCCGGGCTTATCCGGAAACCTCCTGTGAAACGCTCTGACAAGTCTGGAAGCAGAAACATCATCCACCCTCACCCATGAGTTACCCTCGGGTCCGAAACCCTTCCAAGCGACGAGATGCTGCAAACTCCCTCTATACCGTCTAGAATTTAGGATGCGGGAAATTTCATATTCCCCGTCCTCCACCACCGGAGAAACAGTGGCAGAGGGGTCACCATCCGACTCATCAGCTCTTTTCAACAGAGAAACATGAAACACCGGATTAATCTTCCAGGAGGTAGGAACCTCCAACCTAACAGCAGATTGGTTAACTATCTGAAGCACCTTAAAGGGCCCTACAAACTTGTGACCCAATTTTTTAGAAGGAATAGTCAATCGCAGATTCTTAGAGGACAACCAAACCATGTCACCAATAGCAAACAAAACCTCTTGCCGCTTCCTATCAAAGTACCTCTTAGATTTTTTGCTAGCCTCCTGAAGATTACCACGCACATCCATCCAAACTCTCTCCAAATCACCGGAAAAACTCTCCTCCTCAGGCACAGCCGATACCAATTTGGAGAATGACCAAAAAGACGGATGTCTCCCAGAACAACAAAAAAAAGGCGAACACCCAGCAGAAGAGGATGTATGGTTGTTAAGAGCAAATTCAGCAAGTGGCAGAAACTCAGACCACCCCTCTTGATTGTCTGCCACAAAACAACGCAAGAACTGCTCAACATCCAGGTTCATTCTTTCTGTCTTGCCATTAGACTCAGGATGATATCCGGATGAAAACGACAAATGAACTCCCAACCTGTCACAAAAGTCACGCCAAAAACGAGCCACGAACTGAGGTCCCCTATCTGAAACAATGTCAGTAGGAACGCCATGTAGTCTGACAGTTTCCTTGACAAAGGCCTTAGCGAGTGTATTAGCGCAGGGCAGTTTGATGAAAGGAACCAAGTGACACATCTTGCTAAAACGGTCCATGACCACGCAGATGACTGTTAAACCCTCAGAGGGGGGAAGGTCAGTAATTAAGTCCATAGCCAGATGTGTCCAAGGTGCACTAGGAACCTCCAGAGGGCAAAGCAACCCCACTGCAGGAGTATGTGAAGACTTAGATCTAGCACACACCGTACATTGACGCACCCACTTAATGACTTCCTGTTATGATCTGCTACAAGCACTAAGGAAAGACAGGAGATCTGTCCCTACAATAGAACTAAGCTGGATCCCTACGATGTAACGGGGAACCTGATCCTGTGATCAGACCCGCTAAAGTCCTCGGCTAGTCTGAACGAAGACCTATAGATGTGAGGAAGGGATCCCTACAAGAACTAGGGACTGGGAGAAAGATGGACACCTCCTAGCAGAAATTGTGGCAGAAATAAGACAAACAAACAAACAACATAGAGGTCCGAAGACCTAGCAAATCTGACTGAGAAAGGTAACAGAGCACCAAGCTAGCTCAAGAGTAGAAATTACAATGAAGTCCAGCAAGGCCAGGAGGGCGGAGCAGGACTAAATAGGCAAAAAAGGTCATGTGACCAGCAAACGAGAAAAAACCTAACAGGAGAGTTCTAACAGCATGTAGGCGGGGATTTGGTTGAATAATAAGCACATAGGCGGGGATTGCTTGGTTTCCCCCTGACGCCAAGCCTGTACAAAATAGAATTGATTAAAGCGCTTTTCTCTGCAATTAAACCTCTACTATGGGCCATACAGGTATGTATAGATTTACTTTGCTATAACCTGTATGCCCATAGTAGAGGTCTGATAACTCCAAAGTGGTGACAGATTCCCTTTTAAGAATCAAATAAGAAGAAATGCAAAGAACTTTGGTAAGTTAATACATTTCACAGATGTATTTACATTGTTGTTCCCTAGAGAAATAAGCTGATAAGAGGAGTCTAATATATTTTGAAAACCAAACAATCTGGTGTATTCAAACAATGTGAGAATGCATAAATTGATTTTTGGGGGAGGCTAGTTTTAGAAAAGCTGAGAAATGAATTGTATAACAAAGAAAAAGGCAGGTAGATTCTCATCAGTCCATTCATGACACTCCTGCAGTGATGAGCTCTCGAGTCAGCAAACACATGCTGTACAAGCAAATGTCACTGCAGAGGCCAGTGATTGGACATGTTAATGATGAAAGGAACATCAGGATCAGTAGTAAATGATTTAATTTGTAGGTAATAGTCATTTATTTGTTTGGTAACATTTTCTTCTCTTAGCCAATCTTTATAAAATCTTGGAAAACCCCTTTAACGCCATATGACAATGCAGCAAGTAAATATAAAACATTGTTCTCAACTTTGGGGACTGTTTTGAAGTTAATTTTGTTAACTTTTAATAGCAGTAGTTTAAAATTTGGATGATTCAATTTAAGTTGCTGAATCTATCAAATCAGTGTGTAATTTCTAGCTCTCGTTGTTGATCAGAAAGATACTGGATATATTGTTCTCATTAGAGTTTCAATTTCAGCAATTAACTCAGCACTGGCCAAGCGTAACAAATGCCAAAATCCTCATGGTGCACAATAAAGTTTTGTATTTCTAGACACAATTAGTGATGGGCGAGCACTAAAATGCTCGGGTGCTTGATGCTCGAGTCCAGCAACTTGGAATGCTCGCGTGCTCGACCCGATCAACAAGCCCAATATAAGTCTATGTTAAGCTCAAGCAATTTTCAGGCAACGCCTCCCGGCGGTCTACAGAGGGCCTAAAAATTGCCCAAATTGATGGGAACAGTGCTCAAATGACATGGAAACACCATGGGTAAGACCACTGGAAGTATTTCTGACGCCCAGGTCACTGCTGTCAACAATGTTGTCAGAGGTATTACGCCACTTTTACAGACTCACAATAAAACATACAAAAACAATACCAAAATGGATTTTCCTGGGAAATATATTAAGGAACATCCTTTCCAGGGTAATGACTTGTATATAAGGCAAAATAAATATACAAAAACAAAAATGCTCCTCCACACTTTGAGCTATGTTCACACGTTGCGTTTTTGATGCCTTTTTGCACTTTTGCATTGCTTTCAACCAAGACAAATGAATTCAATGGGAAATGTCATTTTAACATTTTACAACAATATCTGGCCATGTGGTGTGTGACACATCATCAGGAACATCATGTTTCATTTATGATGGAAGGACTCTGAAAGTCACAAAGCCAATTTTTATAGGGCCATCAGGCAGCCCTTACTATTCTTAAAGGGCCAGCAGTCGGCCCCTGCTATTGTTAGAGAACCATCAGCCGGCTATGCTTTGTTGTTCCCATTATTAACGAGTGGGTCTCCAATACTGTTATTGCGTATGCAGTGACTGCAAGGGCTGCCAAAAATTTTAAGTCACTCCAATGCCCATTGCAAGAGATGTATAGGTCAGAGAGCCTCCTAAAAACAATGTTTCCATTATTAGGAAGTGGGTCTCCCATAGTGTTTGCCTATGCAGTGAAGCAACGGCTGCCAAAAATTTGGAGGAACTCAAATGCCCCTTGGAAGACACGTAGAGGGCCTCATGAAAAAATGTTCCCATTATTAGAAAGTGAGTCTCCCATAGTGTTTTCCTATGCAGTGAATGCAAAAGCTGCCAAAACTTTGGAGGCAAACAAATGCCCATTTGAAGATATGTAGAGATCGGAGAGCCTCCTAAATACAATGCTCCCATGATTAGGAAGTGGGTCTCCCATAGTGTTTGCCTATACAGTAAAAGCAAAAGCTGCCAAAAATTTGGAAGAACTCCAATGCCCCTTGCAAGACACGTAGAGGAGGTAATATGGTAGAAATGGTGGTGAATGATATGGTGATGGAGGATGAGGAGAAGGAGGAGGACAAGAGCAAATAGACAAAATCAGGAAGCGTATATCCATGTGTAGGTGTGAAGACGTGCATGGGAATAGACCTCACAAAAAAAGACACTGGATTGAAGTTTATGTTACACTGCTATCATTCGGTGGTGTTAAGAAGTCTAGCCCAATCCAGCCATTTTTCATTTTAATAAGAGTCAGCCTGTCAGCATTTTCAGTTGACAGTTTTATGCGCTTATCAGTTATAATTTCACCAGCGGCACTAAAAACATGCTCTGACAAAATGCTAGCAGCAGGGCAGGCCAGAACCTACAAGGCATAGAGAGCCATTTCATGCCACATGTCCAGCTTGGATACCCAATAATTATAAGGCACAGAGGAATCACAGAGGACGTTGGTGTGGTCGGCAAGGTACTCCCTCACCATCTTCCCAAACTTTGCACTGCTTGTGAGAGTACCCCGTGCCTTAGGGCCTGTATGATGGGAGGGTATGAGAAAACTGTCCCAGAACTTTGACAGTGTTCCCCTGCCTCTGCTGGATTGGAGTTGTGTCTCTCTCACCTGTACACCTTGGTTGTCCAATGAACTTTGACATCTGCCACCAACGTTTTCAGAAGGGAATTTTTTTAATAATTCCGCAACAAGGGCCTACTGGTACTGCCCCATTTTAGAAGACCTGTCCGCCTTGGGAATAAGAGAATATTCTCCTTGTAGCAAGGGTCTAGAAGTGACACCAACCAGTGATGACTGTCACCCAAAATTTGGAGAACGCAAGGGTCACGGGAAAGGCAGCGTAATATAAATTCAGCCATGCGTGCTAGACTGCTAACAGGCAAGACTTCAGTGTCCTCACCAAGAGGACGAATGACCATGCTCTCCTCCTCCCCCTCCTCCCTGTCCTCAGGCGATCCACGCTGAACAGACGGTATGACAGTTGTGCAGGTAGTACCGTCTATAGGGCATGAAACTAGCTCCTCCTCCTCCTCCTATTCCTCATTGTCACCCAATCCACATTGGGATGAGATGAGGCTGGGCTGTGTGTAATCACCCTGTATGGTTCTTTGCTCCATCTCATCGTGCTCCGCCTGCAATGTATCCTTTTTGATTGTGAGCAGAGACCATTTCAGAAGACAGAGAAGCGAGATGGTGAGCCTAATTATGGCGTCACCACCGCTCACCATCTTGGTGGAGTCCTTAAAGTTTTGGAGGATGGTACACATGTCTGACATCCATGTCCACTCCTGAGGTCTTATGTGTGGAGTCTGAACTGAATTCCGACAGTTTTGATAATGCTGGTAGTTAACAACTGCCCTCTTCTGCTCATAAATCCTTCCCAGCATCTGCAATGTAGAGTTCCAACGCGTGGGGACATCACACACTAGTCAGTGAGACGGAAGTTGCAAACGCAGCTGAAACATAGCAAGGGCGGCAGAAGCTGTAAGTGACTTTCTAAAATGGGCACACAGACGAAGTACTTTGACAAGCAGATCCAGCAGATCTGGGTAGGTTTTGAGAAACCGCTAAAGCACAAAGTTAAGCACATGGGCCAGGCATGGTACATATGTGAGTTTGCCACGCCTCAGAACCGCCGCCAGGTTCCGGCCACTGTCACAAATGACCATACCTGGCTGTAGGTTCAGTGGTGTCAGCCACAGATCTGCCTGCTCTTTCAGAGCTGTCCACAGCTCTTCAGCGTTATGTGGTTTGTCACCTAAGCATATAAGCTTCAGCACAGCCTGTTGCCGCTTGGCCGAGGCAGTGCTGCAGTGCTTCCAGATTTCGACTGATGTGGTCATTTCGGAGATGGATGATGAAGCGGGGAGGAGGTGCAGGAACTGTAGAATATGGGGGCAACCCTGAATGACCCGGGGCCAGAAATCCTCGGCGAAGGGAATACGTGTTCTGTCCCAAGGTCCACCTGGTACCCAGCTTCCACTATGTTAACCCAGTGTGCCGTCAGCGAGATGTACCGTCCCTGCCCACAATAACTTGTCCACGTGTCCATGGTTGGGAGGACTTTCCGGGTAACTGCATTGTTGAGGGCATGGCTAATGTTGTGGGACATGTGCTCGTGCAATGTGGGAGAAATAGTGGAGGCTGGGGACCGAGTACCGAGGGACTGCCGACGCCATCAGGTTGCAGAAAGCTTCCGTCTCCACGAACCTAAAAGGCAACATTTCATGCTCAAGCAGTCGCGAAATGTGGGAATTTAGTAGTGTCGCCTGTGGGGCATTGGCAGCATATTTACGCTTGTGTTGCAATGACTGGTGTAGGTACAACTGAATGCTGTGCTGGGACAAGGACGTGGACGTGCTTGCTGATGGTGCTAGTTGAGAGTGTGCAATGACAGTTGCAGGGCAGGAAGCATCGCCGCACACGCCATGGACAGATTATTGGCTTGCACGCACAACAACAGAAGAAACAGTGGTGCCACCCGCAGACACTGTTCCTGGACCCTGGGGTTCAGCCCACTTAGTCGGGTGCCTTACTGCCATGTGTCTGATCATGCTGGTGGTGGTCAGGCTGGTAGTTTTGCTACCCCTGCTGATGCTGGCCTGGCAGGTGGTGCAAATGGCCCTTTTGGAGTTATCGCAGAGTCTTTAAAAATCAACCAGACTTGGGAAGACCTAACAGTTGTACTGGAAACTTCCGTCGTGTTGATGTTACGGGGATCGGTTGCTTGCCTTATGTCTGCGGCTACCACACTTCTTCTTCCTGCCTGTTTTGGTGCTACGCCTCCCTCCCCCTGTCTGCTGCTGTCCTCGCTCTGTATGTGCCCCTGCAAGGTGGGCTTAGTTACTATATCATCCACCACCTCATCTTCCTCTTCTGTACCCTGGTCCTCCTCTTGACTTTCTGGCAATTGTGTCTCATCATCATCCACATCTTGTGACACTTTCCCACTGTCACCTTCGTGTGACCATGGCTGCTCAAATATTTGGGCATCGCTACATGCGGTCTCCTCTTGCCCCTCTTCAAGTAGACCGGGCGAGAGGCCCGAATCAATAAATGGAAAAGTGAACAACTCTTCAGAGTACCCTAGTGTGGGATCAGTTGTCTCCAGGCACTAGGCATGGTGGGAGGAAGGAGGATCAGGGTTAAGAATATGCGGTTCCAGACTCACGGCTACTGAGATTTGACCGTGTGGAAGACATGGTGGAGGTGGTGGAGGCTAAGTGACTGGAAGCATTACCTGCTATCCAACCAATAACCGTTTCACACTGCTCTGTGCTTAATAGTGGTGTTCTGCGGTCCACTATTAATTGGGACAGGAAGGTCGAGCGAGAAGATGTGGGTGTTTGTTGCAACACAATTTCAGGTAGTCCACGGCCTCGGCCTCGTATTCTGCATGCACCATCATCACCATCACTTCCACTTCCCTGTACCATGCTAAGCGCTTTGTCCATTTTAAATGGAGGACAATATTTTCCACATTCCCTACAAATGGCTGGATTTGAACCGCAGTGATATGTGATACATGTCATGGAAAACCTCAGTTTTAAATAGCTGGCCTGTAAGTAACTATTTTTAACAGCAAACGCGCGTCAATAACTTCACTGACAGACTGCTACAAAATTTCAATGGAGGCCAGAAATGGCAGAATATTCAGCGCACTTATATGTGATCCGTGTGATGGAAAAAACACAGTTTTAAATAGCTGGCCTGTAGGTAACTATTTTTAACAGTAAACTGGTGTCAACAACTTTGATAACACACTGCAACAAAATTTCAATGGAAGCCAGAAATGGCAGAATTTTCAGCCCACTTTTATGTGACCCGTGTGACAGACAAACCATAGTTTTAAATAACTGGCCTATAGGTAACTATTTTTAACAGCGACATCATGTCAAAAACTTCACTGACACTGCAGCAAAATTTCAATGAAGGCCAGAAATAGCAGAATTTTCAGCGTACTTATATGTGATCCGTGTGATGGACAAATCACAGTTTTAAATAGCTGGCCTGTAGGTAACTACTTTTAACAGCGACCTTGTGTCAATGACTTCACTGACACACTGCAGCAAAATTTTAATGGAGGCCAGAAATGGCAGAATTTTCAGCGCACTTATATGTGAACCTTGTGACTGACAAACCACAGTTTTAAATAGATGGACTGTAGTAACTATTTTTATCAGTGACCTTGCGTCAATAACTTCACTGACACACTGCAGCAAAATTTCAATGGAGGCCAGAAATCACAGAATTTTCAGCACACATATATGTGATCCGTGTGACGAACAAATAGCAGTTTTAAATAGCTAGATTGTAGCTAACTATTTTTAACAGCCAACTGGTTTCAATAACCAGTAATGCCCATGCACTAAGTGTATGGGCTGACAAACATTTACCCCTGGGGGGTATACATGAACATACTGTATAAATTTTTTTTTTACGTGCATCATAAACACCCTTTAAAAAAATTTTGTTGGTGTTGCATCCAGGACCATGGTCACCCTGGTGATATGATGGTGGAGGATGAGGAGAAGGAGGAGGACAAGAGCAAATAGCCAAAATCAGGAAGCTTATACCCATGTCTGGGTGTGAAAAGGTGCATGGGAATACATCTCCCAAGAAAAGACACTGGATTTGAGTTTATGTTGCGCTGCTATCATTCGGTGGTGTTGAGGAGTCTTGCACAATTCAGGCCTTGTTCATTTTTATAAGAGTCAGCCTGTCAACATTTTCATTTAAAAGGCGGATGCGGTTATCAGTTATAATTCCACCAGCGGCAATAAAAACCCCCTCTGATAAAACGCTGGCGGCAGGGCAGGCCCGGACTTCCAAGGCATAGAGAGCCAGTTCATTCCACGTATCAAGCTTGGATACGCAATAATTATAAGGCACAGAGGAATCACGGAGGACGTTCGTACGGTTGGCAAGGTACTCCCTCAACATCTTTCCAAACTTTGCACTGCTTGTGAGAGTACCCCGCGCCTCAGGGCTTGTGTGAAGGGAGGGGCTGAGAAAATTCTCCCAGAACCTTGACAGTGTTCCCCTGCCTCTGCTGGATTGAAGTTGTGTCTCTCTCGCCTGTACTCCTTGGTTGTCCAATGAAGTGTGTACTCTGCCACCAGCGTTTTGAGATGGGAATTTTTTTAATAGTTCCGCAACAAGGGCCTTCTGGTACAGCCCCATTTTTGTAGACCTGTCCGCCTCAAGAATAAGAGATATAAAGTTCACCTTGTAGCATGGGTCTAGCTTTGTCACCAACCAGTAATGACTGTCACCCAAAATTTTGAGAATGCAAGGGTTATGGGAAATGCAGCATAGCATAAATTCAGTCTTGCGGGCCAGACTACTAACAGGCAAGACTTCCGTGTCCTCACCAAGAGGATGACTGACCATGCTCTCTTCCTCCTCCTCTTCTCTGTCCTCTGGCCATCCACGGTAAACAGACGGTATAACAGCTGTGCAGGTAGTACCGTCTATAGCGCATGAAAATAGCTCCTGTTCTTTCTCCTCTTCCTCACTGTGACCCAATTCACATTGGGATGAGATGAGGCTGGGCTGTGTGTAATCACCCTGTATGGTTCCTTGCTCCATCTCATCATGCTCCGCTTGCAATACATCTTCTCTGATTGTGAGCAGAGAGCGTTTCAGAAGACAGAGAAGCGGGACGGTGACACTAATTATGGCGTCATCACTGCTCACCCTCTTGGTGGAGTCCTCAAAGTTTTTGAGGATGGTACATATGTCTGACAACCATGTCCACTCCTGAGGTCTTATGTGTGGAGTCAGAACTGAATACCGACGGCCTTGTTGATGCTGGCACTCAACAACTGCCCTCTTCTGCTCACAAATATCTTCCCATCTTCAGTGTAGAGTTCCAATGCGTGGGGACATCACACACCAGTCTGTGAGCTGGAAGCTGCAAACGCTGCTGAAACACGGCAAGGGCAGCGGAAGATGTAGCTGACTTTCTAAAATGGGCACACAGGCGGCGTACTTTAACAAGCAGATCCGGCAGCTCTGGGTAGGATTTGAGAAACCGCTGAGCCACGTGGTTAATTACATGGGCCAGGCATGGTACGTGTGTGAGCTCGCCCCGCCTCAGAGCCGCCACCAGGTTCCGGCCATTGTCACACTTGACTATGCCTGGCTGTAGGTTCAGCGGTGTGAGCCACAGATCTGACTGCTCTTTCAGAACTGTCCACAACTCTTCAGAATTGTGTGTTTTGTCACCTAAGAATATTAGCTTCAGCCCAGCCTGTTGCCGCTTGGCCAAGCAGGGCTGCAGTGCTTCAAGCATGTGACTGATGTGGTCATTTCGGAGATGGAGGCTGAAGAGGAGGAGGAAGCTCAGGAGGAATTGGAGCAGGAACTGTAGACCGTGGGGGCAACCCTGATTGACCTAGGGCCCGCAATCCTTTTGCGTCGGGAGGAAGTGTTCCGTCCCAAGGTCCGACTGGGTCCCAGCTTCCACTATGTTAGCCAGTGTGCCGTCAGCAAGATGTACCATCCCTACCCACATGTACTTGCCACGTGTCCATGGTTAGGTCGACTTTACCGGTAACTGCATTTTTGAGGGCACGGCTAATGTTTTGGGACACATGCTTGTGTAATGCAGGGATGGCACACCTGGAGAAATAGTGGCGGCTGTGGACAGAGTACTGAGGGTCGGCCACCGCCATACGGTTGCGAAATGCATCCATCTCCACGAGCCTAAAAGGCAACATTTAGAGCGCAAGCAATCGTGAAATGTGAGGATTTAGTAGTGTGGCCTGTGGGGCATTGGGTGCATATTTGCGCTTGCGTTTCAAGGACTGGAGTATTGACAACTGAACGCTGCACTGGGACAAGGACGCGGACATTCTTCCTGATGCTGCTACTTGAGAGTGTGCAATGACAGGTGCAGGGAAAGAGGCATCTTCGCATGCACCATGGACAGGGGATTGGCTTGCATGCAAAACAGCGGAAAAAGCAATGGTGCCATCAACAGACACTGTTCCTGGACCCTGGGGTTCGGCCCACAAAGTCGGGTGCTTGCTGCCATGTGCCTGATCATGCTGGTGGTGGTCAGGCTGGTAGTTTTGCCACCCCTGCTGATGCTGGCCTGGCATTTGGTGAAAATGGATTTTATTGGGGGTTATCGGCAGAGTCTTTAAAAAACAACCAGACTCGGGAAGACCTAACAGTTGTACTGGCAACTTCCTTCGTGTTGGTGTTACGGGAAATGGTTGCCTGCCTTCTTTCTGTGGCCACCACACTGCTTCTTCCTGCCTGCTGGGGTGCTCTGCCTCCCTTCCCCTGCGTGCTGTTGTCCTCGCTCTGCATGTCCTCCTACCAGGTTGGGTCAGTTACTATATCATCCATAACCTCGTCTTACACTTCCGTACCCTGGTCCTCCTCCTGACTTTCTGGCAATTGTCTCTCATCATCGTCCATCTCTTGTGACACTTTCCCACCAACGACTCCATGTGACCAGGGCTGCTCAAATATTTAGGCATCGCTACATGCGATCTCCTCTTGCCTCTCTTCAAGTGGACCGGTCAAGATGCCCGAATCTATAAAAGTGAACAGCTCTTCAGAGTGTACAATTGTGGGATCATTTTTCTCCGGGCACTCGGCATAGTGGGAGGAAGGAGGATCAGGGTGAGGAATATGCGGTACAGTCACACGGCTACTGAGACTGGACAGTGTGGAAGACAGGGTGGTGGTGGTGGTGGCTAAGTGACTGAAAGCATTATCCACTATCCAACTTACAACCTTTTGACACTGCTCTCGGTTCAAAAGTGGTGTGCTGCGTTCCCCTAGGGACAGAAAGGTCGGGCGAGAAGATATGGGTGTTTGTATTGCCACAATTTCAGCTTGCCCACGGCCTTGGCCTCGGCCTCTGCATGCACCTTCACCATCATGTCCAGTTACCCTTCCCTTACCACGTGCCTTGCCCATTTTAAATGGAGGAAAATATCTTCCACTCTCAGTACAAATGACTGAATTTGGAGCGTACTTATATGTGATCCACGTGATGGAGAAACCACAGTTTTAAATATCAGGCCTGTAGGTAACTATTTTGAACAGCAATCTGGTGTAAATTGCTTCAATGACACACTAAAATAAATTTTTAATGGAGGTCAGAAATGGCAGTGTTTTCTGAAAATGTACATGCCATCCGTGTGATGGAGAAAATACAGTCTTAAATACCTGGCCTGTAGGTAACTATTTTGGACAGCAATCTGGTGTCAATTGCTTCACTGACAAACTGAAACAAATTTTTAATGGACGTCAGAAATGGCAGTATTTTCTGAAAACATATATGTGATCCATGTGATGGAGAAAACACAGTTTTAAATACCTGGCCTGTAGGTAACTATTTTGAACAGCAATCTGTTGTCAATTGATCCACTGACACACTGAAACAAATTTTTAATGGAGGTCAGAAATGGCAGTATTTTCTGAAAATGTATATGCGATCGGTGTGATGGAGAAAACACAGTTTTAAATATCTGGCCTGAAGGTAACTATTTTGATCAGCAATCTAGTGTCAATTGCTTCACTGACACACTGAAACAAATTTTAATGGAGGTCAGAAATGGTAGTATTTTCTGAAAACATATATGTGATCGGTGTGACGTAGAAAACACAGTTTTAAATACCTGGCCTGTAGGTAACTATTTTGAACAACTATCTGATGTCAATTGCTTCACTGACACATTGAAACAAATTTTTAAGGGAGGTCAGAAATGGCAGTATTTTCTGAAAACGTATCTGTTATCCGTGTGACGAAGAAAACACAGTTTTAAATACCTGGCCTCTAGGTAACTGTTTTGAAAAGCAATCTGGTGTCAAATGCTTCACTGACACACTGAAATAAATTTTTAATGGAGGTCTGAAATGGCAGTATTTTCTGAAAACGTATATGTGATCCGTGTGAAGGAGAAAACACAGTTTAAAATACCTGGCCTGTATGAAACTATTTTGAACAGCAATCTCGTTTTAAATGCTTCACTGACACACTGAAACTAATTTTTTATGGAGGTCAGAAATGGCAGTATTTTCTGGAAGCATAAATGTGATCCGTGTGATGGAGAAATCACAGTTTTAAATACCTGGCCTGTAGGTAACTATTTTGAACAGCAATTTGGTGTCAATTGCTTCACTGAAACACTGAAACAAATTTTTAATGGAGGTCAGAAATGTCAGTATTTTCTGAAAACGTATATGTTATTCGTGTGACGAAGAAAACACAGATTTAAATACCTGGCCTGTAAGAAACTATTTTGAACAGCAATCTCGTTTCAAATGCTTCACTGACAAAATGAAACAAATTTTTAATGGAGGTCAGAAATGGCAGTATATTCTGAAAACGTATATGTGATCCGTTTGATGGAGAAAACACAGTTTTAAATACCTTGCCTGTAGGTAAGTATTTTGAACAGAAATTTGGTGTCAATTGCTTCACTGACACACTGAAACAAATTTTTAATGGAGGTCAGAAATGGCAGTATTTTCTGAAAACGTATATGTCATCCGTGTGACGTAGAAAACACAGTTTTAAATACCTGGCCTGTAGGTAACTATTTTGAACAGCAATCTCGTGTCAAATGCTTCACTGAAACACTGAAACAAATCTTTAATGGAGGTCAGAAATGGCTGTATTTTCTGAAAACGTATATGTGATCCGTGTGACTGATCAAAACACAGCTTTAAATACCTGACCTGTAGGTAGCTATTTTGAACAGAAAACCAGGGTCAAAAACTTTGGTGACACACTGAAAACAAGATTTAATAGAGGTCAGAAATGGCAGTATTTTCTGAAAGTGTATACATGATCCGTGTGACAGAAAAGACACAGTTTTAAATACCTGGCCTGTAGGCAACTATTTTGAACAGCAATCTGGTGTCAATTGCTTCACTGACACACTGAAACAAATTTTTAATGGAGGGCAGAAATGGCAGTATTTTCTGAAAACATATATGTGATCCATGTGACGGAGAAAACACAGTTTTAAATACCAGGCCTGTAGGTAACTATTTTGAGCAGCAATCTGGTGTCCATTGATCCACTGACACATTGAAACAAATTTTTAATGGAGGTCAGAAATGGCAGTATTTTCTGAAAACATATATGTGATCGGTGTGACGGAGAAAACACAGTTTTAAATACCTGGCCTGTAGGTAACTATTTTGAACAGTAATCTGATGTCAAATGCTTCACTGACACACTGAAACTAATTTTTAGTGGGGGTCAGAAATGGCAATATTTTCTGACAACGTATATGTGATCCGTGTGATGGAGAAAACACAGTTTTAGACACCTGGCCTGTAGGTAACTGTTTTGAACAGCAATTTGGTGCCAATTGCTTCACTGACACACTGAAACAAATTTTTAATGGAGGTCAGAAATGGCAGTATTTTCTGAAAACTTATCTGTTACCCGTGTGACGGAGAAAACACAGTTTTAAATACCTGGCCTGTACGCTCCCAGACAGAAGTTATGTCGTTTATCCATGTTATGTAAATAAAAGCTTATAACCAGATGTTAAATTCATCCATTGGTTTTATAAATTACTCTTTTGAAAGCTGAAACCCTCCCAAATTTGGTTTAGGTAAAGAAAATAAATTGGCATCAATGCTGAAATATTGATCATTTAATGAACGCAGAATGGTCAGATTTTGGCAAGACAAAAGTTTTGTCACCTGGTCATATAATGCACCCAATCCTAGTTTACATCCTCACCAGTGCTCAGTAAATGATTGATTAATTAGTGGGTGTGTATAAAAAGAAACCCAGCACCCCAGACCTTGATTTGAACTGCAACTTGAGCTCTGACAACATGCCAAACATCCACCCTGCGACCAAAGCCTTCATTATCAAGAGGCTGAAGACCAGATCCACTGCAGAGGTGGCTGGCACCTTTAATGTGTCTCAGCGCCAAGTACAAAGAATTAAAAAAAAGTTTTGAAGAGAGTGGAGATGTGTTTGATAAGCCGAGGTCCGGCAGACCCCGCAAGACAACTGCTCAGGAGGAACGTTTGTTGGTTAGAAAATGCAAAGCAAGCCCCTCTTCCACTGCAGCAGAGCTCCAACAGACCTAGTCACCTCAAGTCCCAGTGTCAACTAGAACAGTTTGTAGGATTCTGTCTCGAAATGGCCTCCATGGTCGAATCAGTGCCCAGAAGCCAGCACTAAACAAAAGGCAAATAAAAAGACTGTGTGGCATTTGCAAAGTCCCACAGCCTGCTAAACCGATGGAAAAGTGGCAGAAGGTGGATTTCTCTGATGAATCTTCTGTAGAATTACACCACAGCCGCAGCAAATACTGCAGGAGACCTACTGGAGGCCGTATAGTTCCAAAATACACCCAGAAAACAGTTACATTTGGTGGTGGAAAGATAATGGTCTGGGGTTACATTCAGTATGGGGTGTGCGAAACATTTGTAAGGTGAAAGGCAATATCAATAGCCTAAAATATCAAGAAGTATTAGCTACCTCTTACTTTCCAAATCATAAAAGGGGTCAAATTCTGCTGCAGGATGGTCCTCCATCTCATACATCCATCTCTGCAACAAAGTTCCTCCAGGCAAAAAAGATCAAGGTGCTCAAGGACTGCCCAGCCCAGTCACCAGACATGAACATCATTGAGCATGTTTGGGGTAGGATGAAAGAGGAAGCTTGGAAGACAAATCCAAAGAATCCAGATGACCTCTGGGAGGCATGTAAGACTGCATTCTTTGCTATTCCTGATGACTTCATTAATAAATTGTATGAATCATTGTTGAACCGCATGGATGCAGTCCTTCAAGCTCATGTAAGTCACACAAAATATTAAAAATGATTCTAATAGCACCACAACTCCATTCATCAATGTTATGCCACATACATTTGTATTTTAAGATAAT
The DNA here is from genome assembly GCF_046119375.1 of Phyllobates terribilis. Taxonomy (NCBI): domain Eukaryota; kingdom Metazoa; phylum Chordata; class Amphibia; order Anura; family Dendrobatidae; genus Phyllobates; species Phyllobates terribilis. The sequence goes on along the minus strand of NW_027362762.1, from coordinate 769,536,659 downwards.
TATTTGTTTGAATATCACATTACTTTCTGTGGGCGACAAAACTTTTGTCTTGCCAAAATCGGACCATTCTGTGTTCATTAAATGATCAATATTTCAGCATTGATGCCAATTTTTTTTCTTAACCTAAACCAAATTTGGGAGGCTTTCAGCTTTCAAAAAAGTAATTTATAAAAACAATGGATGAATTTAACGTCAGGTTATAAGCTTTCATTTACATAACATGGATAAGCGACTTAACTTCTGTCAGGGAGTTTAGGTAACTCTTTTGAAAAGCAATCTGGTGTCAAATGTTTCACTGACACACTGAAATAAATTTATAATGGAGGTCAAAACTGGCAGTATTTTCTGAAAACGTATATGTGATTTGTGTGACGAAGAAAACAAAGTTTTAAATACCTTACCTGTTTGTAACTATTTTGAGCAGCAAACTGGTGTCAATTGCTTGACTGACAAACTGAGACAAATTTTTAATGGATGCCAGAAAACCAGTGTCAAAAACTTTGCTGACAGAATGAAAAAATAATGTAATGGAGGCCAGAAATGGCAGCATTTTCTGAAAATGTTTATGCGGTCCATGTGATGGAGAAAACAGTTTTAAATGCCTGGCCTGTAGGCAACTATTTTGAACAGCAATCTGGTGTCAATTGCTTCACTGACACACTGAAACAAAATTTTAATGAAGGTCAGAAATGGCAGTATTTTCTGAAAACGTTTATGTGATCTGTGTGACGGAGAAAACAGTTTCAAATACCTGGCCTCTAGGTAACTATTTTGAACATCAATCTGGTGTCAGTTGCTTCACTGTTACACTGAAACAAATGTTTAATGGAGGTCAGAAATGGCAGTATTTTCTGAAAACGTACAGTACAGACCAAAAGTTTGGACACACCTTCTCATTTATAGATTTTTCTGTATTTTCATGACTATGAAAATTGTACATTCACACTGAAAGCATCAAAACCATGAATTAACACATGTGGAATCATATACTTAACAAAAAAGTGTGAAACTGAAAAAATGTCTTATATTCTAGGTTCTTCAAAGTAGTCACCTTTTGCTTTGATGACTGCTTTGCACACTCTTGGCATTCTCTTGATGAGCTTCAAGAGGTAGTCACCGGAAATGGTTTTCACTTCACAGGTGTGCCCTGTCAGGTTTAATAAGTGGGATTTCTTGCCTTATAAATGGGGTTGGGACCATCAGTTGTGTTGTGCAGAAGTCAGGTAAATACACAGCTGATAGTCCTACTGAATAGACTGTTAGACTTTGTATTCTGGCAAGAAAAAAGCAGCTAAGTAAAGAAAAACGAGTGGCCATCATTACTTTAAGAAATGAAGTTCAGTCAGTCCGAAAAATTGGGCAAACTTTGAAAGTGTCCTCAAGTGCAGTTGCAAAAACCATCAAGCGCTACAAAGAAACTGGCTCACATGAGGACCGCCCCAGGAAAGGAAGACCAAGAGTCACCTCTGCTTCTGAGGATAAGTTTATCCGAGTCACCAGCCTCAGAAATTGCAGGTTAACAGCAGCTCAGATTAGAGAGCAGGTCAATGCCACACAGAGTTCTAGCAGCAGACACATCTCTTCAACAACTGTTAAGAGTAGACTTTGTGCAGCAGGCCTTCCTGGTAAAATAGCTGCTAGGAAACCACTGCTAAGGACAGGCAACAAGCAGAAGAGACTTGTTTGGCTAAAGAACACAAGGAATGGACATTAGACCAGTGGAAATCTGTGCTTTGGTTCTAACCAACGTGTCTTTGTGTGATGCAGAAAAGGAGAACAGACTCTACATGCCTGGTTCCCACCGTGAAGCATGGAGGAGGAGGTGTGATGGTGTGGGGGTGTTTTGCTGGTGACACTGTTGGGGATTTATTCAAAATTGAAGGCATACTGAACAAGCATGGCTACCACAGCATCTTGCAGCGGCATGCTATTCCATCTGGTTTGCGTTTAGTTGGACCATCATTTATTTTTCAACAGGACAATGACCCCAAACACACCTCCAGGCTGTGTAAGGGCTATTTGACCAAGGAGGAGAGTGATGGGGTGCTACGCCTGATGACCCGGCCTCCACAATCACCAGACCTGAACCCAATCGAGATGGTTTGGGGTGAGCTTGACCGCAGAGTGAAGGCAAAAGGGCCATCAAGTGCTAAGCATCTCTAGGAACTCCTTCAAGATTGTTGGAGGACCATTTCCGGTGACAACCTCTTGAAGCTCATCAAGAGAATGCCAAGAGTGTGCAAAGCAGTCATCAAAGCAAACGGTGGCTACTTTGAAGAACCTAGAATATAAGACATATTTTCAGTTTTTCACCCTTTTTTGTTAAGTATATAATGCCACATGTGTTAATTCTTAGTTTTGATGCCTTCAGTGTGAATGTACAATTTTCATAGTCATGAAAATACAGAAAAATCTTTAAATGAGAAGGTGTGTCCAAACATTTGGTCTGTACTGTATATGTGATCCGTGTGACGGAGGAAATACAGTTTTAAATACCTGGCCTGTAGGTAACTATTTTGAACAGCAATCTGGTGTCAATTGCTTCACTGACTCATTGAAACAAATTTTTAATGGAGGTTAGAAATGGCAGTGTTTTCTGAAATTGTATATGTGATCCCTGTGACGGAGAAAACACAGTTTCAATTCCTGGCCTGTAGGTATCTATTTTGAACACCAATCTGGTGTCAATTGCTTCACTGACACATTGAAGCAAATTTTTAATGGAGGTTAGAAATGGCAGTGTTTTCTGAAAATGTATATGTGATCCGTGTGACGGAGAAAACACAGTTTTAAATACCTGGCCTGTAGGTAACTATTTTGAACTGCAAACCGTTGTCAAAAAATTCACTGACACAGTGAAAAAAAATTTGAATGAAGGCCAAAAATATCAGTATTTTCGGAAAACGTATATGTGAACCGTGTGACAGAGAAAACACAGTTTTAAGTAGCTAGATTTTTAGCGCTGTAATGTGGAAAGGACCTGGCTGTTTTCTGCAGTGCCAACAAGCAAATGGCACAGAAAAACGGTGTTCTCTGGATTGCTTTTGAAGCAAATAATGAGGATTAAGATCCAAAAAAAATTATTCCTGACCCCTGAGACTTGGGCATATTTCTCGAAATATCTAACAGCAGCAGAAGGCAGAACTAGAATAGAGACTCTAGTGCTATATGCACTGCATTCTGCTGTATACTCTGCCTGCCTGTGTATATACACTGCCTGCCTGATAGCTCTACAGATGGATTAGTCCTCAGAAGGACTGTTTGTTGAGATGCATATGTGTAATGTACTTGTTTTCTCCCTACACTACCTAATACACAACCAAATCTCTCCCTAGCTCAGCAGCACCTCTCCCTACACTGCCTGATTCTGGAGTGACTGTGATGAGCACATCGGCGCCAGGTCTGATATAGACCTGATGACGCTGTGCGGCCAGCCAATCACTGTAATGCCACAACCACCATGGCTGTGGCATTACAATGAGTGGCAGGCAATCTCGGCATGTTGATTGGCGCTCTTGAGAGCGCCTAACATGCAGGGAGGGGACCCGAGCATCCGCCCGAGCATCTCGCAAGTACTCGGCAGGCACCGAGCATCTCGAGTACCGAGATGCTCGGGCGAGTACCGAGTACTTGCGAGTATGCTCGCTCATCAGTACTTATCTTTGTCTAATATCGCTGACAAACCACCATTTGTGGCATTAATTAATGAAATAATGAAATGGATGAGCAAAAGTCACTGTAGACAGTAAGCCTTTCTGTACCAGTCTGGCATTGTTAGTTTGTTTTTCTTAATTTATATTTGGATTTTGTATGTAACCAGGGGCGTACATAGAAATCATAGGGCCCCATAGCAGAAGATCTAATTGGATCCCCCAACAAAAAATAATGATTAATATTCAGCGGAGTCTCAAAAGAGCATATATCACAACTTGCAGCCTTTACAAAGTAATTATCCTCCTACTGAAGACCGAGATTCCCCTTTCATAGCCCCTGTAAAGTAAGATGCCAACAAAAGTGCCCCACAAACATATTATGATACCCCCACAGTGAATTCCTCTGCAATATGCTTCACACGCACAGTACGATGACCCTACTATACCCCACCTCAACTCCCCCGACAAAGTATGGTGACTAGTGATGAGCGGGTATGTTTTGTTAACCCTTTCACCGAGTATACCCGGGCGAGCACCAAGTATTTACAGCGTGCTCGGTGATATGTTTGAATCACTCCCATGTGCATGATTTGCAACTGTTTTGACAGCTTTAATACATGTGAGGAATGTCTGCTTCTTACACATTCCTCACATATTCGCTCATCACTAATGGTTACCTCAAGATAGTCTGATCCCCCAACTGTGACCCCCACACAGCCCTCCATGTAGTATAATGGGCGTACATACAGTATAATGGCCCTACACCTCACCGCACTGTATAATAGCCCCCACTAGCCCTCTAAACAGTATAATAGCCCCCAAACAGCTCTCCTCATAAACCTTCACACTGTATTATTGCTTACATGCAGTATAATGGTATCCACATAGCCCTTCAAACATTATAATGCCTACATAGCCCTCCAAATATTATAGTAGCCCCCCCCCATTGGTCTCCACATACTATAATGGACCACATAGTCCTCCATATTTTATATTGCACCTCATAATCCTTCATATCATATACTGCAACCCATAGTCCTCCATACAGTATAGTGCATTCGCCATAGTCCTCCATATAGTATAATGTGCTCCTGTGCTGTGATGCTGCCATTGGTGGTACGCCATTGGATTTAACATCTTCTCATGTACAGCACCATAGAATCAATGGTACTATAAAATAAAAAAATAACAAATAAAAAATAATAAAAAGCCACAAGATATGTAAAAGGTGCGTCTGCTGTATAATCTAATAATGAGCATGCTGTTATATTTTCTAGCAGGTGTGGGCAATTCATTTCCTGAGGGACCACATGAGAGACCGTGACTGTTGTGGAGTGCTGAACCAATAAACTGAAATTAATTCTGCTCAACATATAATTGTTTATATTAATTGTATCACTTAATATTAAGTAAAAGTAAGTATACTGACATCCCCTTATATGCCATATGAGCCCACAGTCCATATATACCGTATGAGCTCATACACTGCCCCTATATACAGTATGAGCCCCCACATAGTCTCATACTGTATATACAGTATGAGCCCCCACATAGACTCCTATATACACCGTGAGCCCCTACGTAGACTCCTATATGCAGTATGAGACCCACATAGCCTCTATATATACAATGTCAGCCTCACATAAACTCCTATATATAGTGAGAGTCCCACATAGCCTCCTATATACAGCATGAGCCTCACATAGCCTCCTATATACAGTATGAACCCCCTATAGCCTCCTATATACAGTATAAGCCTGCACATAGCATCCCTACGTACAGTGTGAGCCCTTACATAGCCTCACTTTAACAGCATGTGCCCCACATAGCCTCACTATATACAGTGTGAGCCCCTCACTTAGCCTCTTATATACAGTATGAGCCCCCCACATAGCCTGCTCATATATAGAGTGAGCCCCACATAGCCTCCATATACAATATGAACCCCACATGGCCTCCATATATACAGTGTGAGACCCACATAGCCTCCATATATAGTGTGAGACCCACATAGCCCTCATATATACAGTGTGAGCCCCACATAACCTCCTATATACATAGAAATATCCCAAACAAATGAAAAAAACAATAGCACATACCTTGTTTCCATTCCCCTGGCTTTCTGCTCCTGTCTCCTGTGCACCGAGTTTCCTCTACCAATGTTTTCAACACTGCGGCCTGTGCCCCCTCCTCCACCAATGTTTTCAACACTGTCTGCATCCTGAGGATGCAGATATCGGTGACAGCGGATGGATGGCGGGTGGGAAGGGCTTGGTGTGACCTGTGAGACACTGTTTCAGTCCTTTGGCTGTCTTGGTCCATGGGCCGAATTGGAGCAGCCTAGAGGGCTGGATGTGGCTTGAGGGCCATAGCAGTTTGCTCAGGTCTGGTCTTTAGAGTATTAACTCTTGAATGTTACATGACCTGACCAGCATCATTTTGCTAGTTGTGTTTTTTTTTTTATCTTTACCTCAAAGTAAATTGCTGAACATTTTGTCCTATCACTTACTAGTGACATATCCATGTCAATTATCATGATACAATAGAAAAACAAAAGGAAAGAAAAAATACAGCCTAATATGAGGTCTCTTCCAAAAAGATGGTGAACAGTATATAAAATGTCTTCATTTATCACTACGTTGTGTTAATAACCATAGACACAACCTTAGCTGACACATTCACATTATCTTCCATCTGACCTGGTTTCTTAGCTGTCTAGTGTTCACTTAGTGTATTTATGTATAGAGGGGTGATTCTTTCAAATTGACACTCAATATTTTAAATATCCCAAAAATTTGCAATAACACAAGATTATAGTAAAGGGGCAAAACATTTTCTTCCCATCATTTTCATTGTTTTAGTTTTGCTAGAGAGTAGAATGAGCAAATTAACTCTAAATGAATTGATTTTGTGACAAATTTCTTACATTTTCAGCAATTTTTTGCAGAAAATAAAAATGGAGACAAGCGTACATAGCGTAATAATATATTTTAATCCTAGAACGCATGACCATAAAAATCTTCTTTTTCACATACCTGGTGCCTTTTAGGCCCGTGTGCCAGTAATATGGAATAACTCAAACAAAAATGACAAACAACTATATACCTGAGGAATACCTAGAGTTTCAAAATTCTAACTAAAGTAATCTTGCAGAAAATAGAAAACAATTAACAGAGCGGGCCTGCGAGGCCCCAGGTATGCGTTCTAGGGTTAAAAGTGAAATCGGGGGTGAAGGGGTTGCTTTCCTTTTTTGATTGTCTATTTCACAATACCAATACCTGTCACATCTGAAGATAGAAGACTATCTTCTTTTTCAAGTAGATTGAGGAGAAGTAAGAGACAGATATTTTGGTTGACCTGACCGTGCAGCTGTAAGAAAGGAGTAGTTCCACGAGTAGTAATACTACAAGTAGCTTTTATTAACGCGTTCCATGTTCATTTCAAACCCTTTCTGAAAAAGAGTTTGGTACAAATCTGAAACATGTTAATAAAACCTACTTGAAGTATTACCACACGTGGAACTACTCATTCCTCACAGCAGTGTAGTCAACCAGAAGGTCTATCTCCTGCTTCTCCTCGACTGCCATTTTTGGATATTTTAAGCACCAGTAAAGCATTTAAAACAATAAAGTCTCATACTCATTTATCCTCGCCTTCTTCATAGCTATCTCTCGGCCATCGGGTCTCCCGATCTACTGATCACTACTCTTCCCCTCTTCTGCCTCTGTCTTCTTCTAGATCTTTCTGCAGGTACCCCCATTGACAACATCCAACAGGGCCTTGTAAAGAGGAACAATTAGAGGACTGAGTGGTGGTGGAACAGGTATGAATATGGAAGAGGAGAGATGAGCATAACAGTTTAGTTTTTTAACCCTTTCCAAGCAAATTCAATTTGCACTGAATGCATCCAATGCAAATCAAATTTTTGTCTCAAACTTCCCAATTGAGTGACACTGTTGGAATCTAATTTTGGGAAAATCACTCAATCCTATTAGAAAATGTTTCTATGGGGCATAAGCAAATTGTCTCCTCAGAGAGGAAGAGGACTAGAACTCTAGGGCCTCCTATAGGAAGTAGCATTCCTAAAAGTCAATAGTGACCCTTTAACGAGCCTTATCACATGACTTAGGATAAAAAGCCAAGGACAAGATTTATCCTATGTCATGTGATAAGGCTCTTTAAAGGGTCACTATTGACTTTTAGGATTGCGACTTCCTGTAGTTGGCACTAGAGTTCTAGTCCTCTTCCTCTCTGAAGAGACAATTTGCATATTTCCAAGAGGAGCATTGCCGCTTTAAAAGTCTCCTCACCTGACGTGCTTAACACGTCACTCTCCACAAGGAGAAATATTACCCTAAGATATGGGGCATAAAATACACCATTAGAGAATTGAGATTGGTCAGCCTCCTTTCACCTTTTTAGCATGCCCTCTCACAGTCATTATATTGACAGGCAATGTTATATGTAAATGCATTTTCTATTTTGCAACCTGTGTTATTAATTTGACTATCCAAAGGAAGATGAAGTCTTGGTCATATTATCATTTATTGTGACAAATATAATAATAATTGACATCTGGACGGGGCAGAAAGCTTTACATATCAATGTACACATTTTTGAAACACATAGCATAAATTTAGAAACCCCTCAAAAGAGAGAATGTCCATGCAAATATAACAGGAAGACTCATTTTCCTTCAGCACGTAGTACATATATCTATATGCCATTTCGATGACATTTAGATGTAAATTGCTGCGGGCTGTAAAAAGGGCAACAGAGAATATGTAGCTTGTTTTAAATATTCATCTCCTTTTGATTATTCTACTCATATATTGTTAGTTCTGTCATGGAGAAGGCATTTCTTATGATTTAATGCTGTACTAATAGATGTGTTTCGTGTTTGTAAATAACAATAAATCACAACTATAGGGAAGTAATTCTGAATTAAGGCAAACAATTGACACAGTTGTGAGCGATGCTGGAATCAAATCTTGCAAAAAAAAAAAAAGCCTGGAAGAACATTGTCTTCTTAATATTCTCTTAGCAGCTCCTTCGTTACCAGTCACGGAAAGCCAGATGACATTAAGTAGGCCACATCTAAAGCATGCAATCTGCTTGTTGTCACGGCTGTGTGCTGTGTAGCAGGATGAAAGTGTGTCTTGCTCCAGCAGCGCAGTATCATGTAAGTCTAGCTGAGCCATGTGCATGTTGAGAAAGGCTACGAAAAGGGTAAACAGCATCCACTGATTTGTATGTAAAATATTACATTAGCATCCGGATGAAAGCAAGCTATATAATAAAACTGCTGTTATTGCCAAGCTTGTCATATCTTGACATGTTTTCCATTTTTTTTATTTCACTTCTTAGCAAAAGAAGACAATTTATAGCATAATTACAGCCTTTTTTTTCCTCTTAATTTTCACCTTGTCATTCACATGCTCTGCATGGATTTTCCCTTATTTTCTTCTAAATTAGGATTAGATCCACTGCAGTATCATTTATGGATAAGAAACTGCAGTAAACTAGTTTACATTCACCGCTTGACTAGGTTATTATCTGTCAAAAGCCTGAAGATATATTCAGCACGTCTAGGTTTTTTTTTATGTAATGATATCAATGAATGATATGAATCACTATGATATGATGCCTTGCAATACACTAGTTTAAAAATAGAACTGAAAAAATGAAAATGGTTATACCCCATGAATGTTGTCCAACTTTCATCATATTATTATTTAATCCAAGTGTCATATATGGTTATCCATAGAAACAGGATACTTGAGATAAGATATAAAAGTTTTGCTCATGTTAATAGCAATGTGGCCTGCAAGATACAGTACAATTGACTACAGAAAATGTGTATTGCATTTATTGTTGTAGCCTAGCAATACATTGTCCTACTTCATCTCGAACTTTGACTCTGTCCATCATTGAGAACAAAAGCTATGGATTTCTTCCACCTCCTTTAGTGTTTGAGATCTTATTTATTTACTAGAGGAAACACATCCTCATTCATCATCACAAATAAGACAGCAGATCGAGCCCTAGTTGTAGGACTGAGTAGATGGTGTTTTGTCCCCACAGACCACCATTGTAGATGTGAACAATTTTGGCTATGCAGGGCACAAGCAAGGTGCAATTGACTCTAAAAAATAATGGCAAATGAAAATAAAAAAAAGGGTATGGCGCAAGGATATTAACATCACTGCAATAAATTTGGAGACTTAAAGGGGTTGTCCCATAAAAAAAGTACATTTTAATTAATAGATCTTAGAATAAAAATATTTTTCACAATTGGATGTGTTAAAATAAATGTTCCTGTTCTGAGGTAATATTGTAAATGTGCCCCTGTGCAGGGAGATAGACAAGTGGGAAGATGCACACAGTTTATGCCTAACAGAGTGGCTGCAAGTGAACACCGCCATCTGCTGGTCACTTACAGCCGCCATTACAAGTGAAGACCTGAGAAAGATCCAAACTCTAATGCAGACCTGAGAGAGACCAAACCCGAGTGAAGACCTGAGAGAGAGCAGAGCAGGGAGAGCGGAGCCGAGTGAGCAGAGTCAGAGCCGAGACAGAGACAATGAGGCCACAACAAAGGGAAATACATGTGAACCGTTAATTCCAGTGTAGACATATGGTACAAAGTGGGCACCAAGGCCATGCTTCAGGAAACAAAGGTGGCCAGTGTGGCGAGACGGCCAAGTAACTCATCAACCTGGGACTTGTGACCTAGGGTGTAATATTGTCAACTCCCGTTCTGGCCTGTGTGACTGTAACTGGTGTGACAGATATGACAGACAGTCGCCCTGCAGTTGGTTGCAGAAGATCTCTTCGTTTGGCAATACAGACACCTTCTTAGCTGTTTCACTATAGGACCCAGTGGCTACCTCCTTCCTGCTCTAATTGACACCCTAGCCTGGGTGTTTAAATAGTTTCACTTTGCAACAGGAAGGTGCCAGTGATAGTCACACGTTTCCTTGTGAAAGCTTATAGCGCATGCTGTTCTTACTTCCTCTCTGGTGCTAAGAGGACGTGTGTGCTTTCTCTCTGAAATTGACTCAAGCTAAGTTACTTTCCCCCGTGTCTGTCTACCTTGTTGTCTTTAGTTGTTAGTGGGGACTGAATAGTGTTCATCCCTAGCCCGGGCCTAGCTATAGTGAAATACAGGGTTTTAGGTTCCTGTGCGGCGATTGGTGAGGAACCAATATAGGGACACTAGGGGAGACAGGGTGATATCAAATCTGCCTAGAAGGTCTCCACTCCCCCTTTCCCTAGTGTCTGGGCTCCCTTCCCCTCATCTCTCCATGTTGCACTTAGTCTTTCCCACACCTTGCGTGACAGTGACATTGTGCATTGCTTAGAGAGTGATAACAGTGATGGGCCCAGTAGTGAGAGTGATGCTCTTTAGGTTAGTGTATTAGGAACAAACATTGCTGACGACAGCAGTTATTTAGTGGTAATAATAGAACAATAGTGCGTAAAAAGCATTGTGCCAATATCCTGTTTATCTGAATTACTGTTTTCTTCTTGTAACATAACTTGTTTCATTTTCACTGTTTGTGCCATCCCTTGATATTGAAGAGTATGCAGACATTACAGCATGGGATCGTAGCTGATTCTGTGAGATAAACAAGTTTTTTAATAGGCGGATCATTTTTTTCCCCTTCAGAAGTCAGCATCTGTGATCTCATGTTGTCCTGTCTGTATACTCTATTTTGCTTCTTCCCGTGACCAGGAGCTGTGGTATGATCAAACCATGTTCTATGGTGGTCTACATAGCACATAGTAGGGCAACATTTATAAGATTGTCTCAGCACAGGAACATTTTGTTAACACATACAGTTGTGGAACTTATTTTTATTCCAAGATCTATGGATTAATTAAATTATTTTTTTTGTGGGACAACCCCTTTAAGTCTATACTTCTGATAACAAAAAGTTATATTTTTTGATTATTAATATTAACAATAATAGGAAAACATTCATCATATAAAATCATATAAATACAGTTATTTAGCTAATGAGTTTAAAAATGAAGACGCCATAAAGTTCAGAATTTAAACCAGAGCTGATAAAAGAGTAAAACTTACTCTGCATACTGTACTTTTTTTTTTAACATGTAATTTGAAAATAACTTCCAGACCCAATTCTGGCAATCTAACAAAACTTTGGATTCATGGATTCACATTCTAAGGAAATTCTATTAACAATCTTTCCAATGCATCATCAAAATTTATCTTTATAAATTATTTCCTCCCACTACGGGATGTGTCCAATTACAATTTATGTTCTATAAAGATGAGGTAAAAATTGATGTGCAAAGCACTAATTTAATCATAGTCTTAAACAATTGTTGATTTTATAACAAGACACAAGCCATCAGTGCTAAGGAATCATTCACATTTTTCATACATGTTGGAATGGAGATCATTGGACATTTATAACTGAAAGATTATGTAATTGCATTATGTGATTACAGCCCTGGAGCCATTGGATCAGAGTTAGCAACTTAATTTCACCATAGATCACAAGGAAACAAAATATTAACTGCTCTTAGAAACTCTAGACCATTGAAAAAGAAAATTTGTAGGCAGAGAAGACAACAAAATCTAACATCTCAAATTCATAACTGAGTTAAAACTTTTTTGATTTTGGAAATCCCGTCCAGCGGCTGCAGGTTGCTTAAATAAAAGTAAACAAACTGAGCTTTACTCACCCTCATTGGGTCCAGTGCTGAGTCTATGCCACTGTTTGAAGTGTATGTTAATATCTGCCATGCTGTTGAAATGTTAACCATGCTGCAGTCAATCAGTGATGTCACTTGTTCTAAGTAACCAGTGCCGTCATCTTAAGCAGATCTTCAGAGATTAGTTATTGGCTGCAGCACTGTTGACATGACATCAGCACAGCAGACAATAACAGACACCAGGAGCAGGAGGGGAGACACAGAGCCGGACCTGGAGAGGGTAAGAAAAGCACAGTTTACATTTGACAAACAAAATGCAGCTATATGGCAGGGGTTTTTCTAAACCGGAAAACTACTTTAAATTTGAAGTTGAAGAAATGCTACCATTAAGCAAAACTATATGGATGCTATTCTGATAATTTGTCATATAAAAAAGTTTATTTTAAAGTAGATATGAAGATTTATTTATTTGATTGTTTGCTTATTTATTTTGCCATACATTTGTAGTTTATGTAAGCATATTAAACTTTTAAAATATGTTGTTGCAGAAGAATGAAACTTCCCTTGCCTTCCAGCAACATGTAGTTTGCTTTATCTCACTCACTAGACTAAATAATCAGAAACGCCACAGTCAACAATAAATCCCACTGAAATATAGTGTGATGATGGTGGTGCAGCCTTTCTAGCTATTCAACATACTGTTGATCCAATTCATCAACGTGTTTACACCAGTTTTCTGCCATAAAACACTTTGAAAAGTTGAAATTGTTTTTGTACAGCACAAAAATTGCAATATTTGTTGTTTTTACATCAAATTCATCCAGCTCTGCCAAAATGGGCAGGCGCGAGGAGACGCCAGGTTGGGACTGTCATGGCTATACCAGTCTATCGAGTTTATTAAAACTGACTGCAATTCTTATACCAAACATGCTATTGTAGTCATAGACTGGACTAGCATTTTTGGCGAGGCACACGGAGACACAAACTATAGAAAAGATATGCTTGATTCATAAAGTAGCATGTGCCTTAAATGAATTCGGAGCATCGTGCTCCTGCAATCTTACCAAAATTAATGTATTGGCCCTACTGTATTCTCTGAAATGCTCTAGTGTTTTAAGGTGAAACATAGCTATTTGTAACAAGGTAGTCTGTTTTCCTGTACCCCTAGTTCAGAGGGCATGAATCTACTCATTGTTACTCTTAACACTCCATGGTGTTTTTTTTTCAGCTTTGGAGTGGTGCTTCTAATGTAAAGTCCCTGTCCCCAAGCTTAAACTCACCCTGCAGTGTGTTCACCTCTTCTTGGCGCCACTCCAGTCCCAGTGCACCATCTTGTGACAGCAATAGGCTTCGAGGCTCTCATAGACTTGTATTTTTTAGCTCCAGCTGGCTCCATGAAACACTGGAGCCGTCGGCAGGACAAAGATTGCCAGAGACAGATGGGTGACTCGTTGATAGAAGGTGAAGACAGCTGCAGGTGAGTATAAGAGTAGGGTCAGGGACCTTAGATTAGAAGCACCACTCCAGCAGTAAAATAAAAAAAATGCTGGAGTGGTGCTTTAAAAGAAACTATCACATTTACAAAGTTTTCATTTTACATTTTAGAATATACACAGTACTGATGAAATCAGGCACCAGAGTATATATACAGTATTTAATCAGTTTTTCAGTGATTTATTAAAGCTTAGATTTTTATGAAATATTCATAATCTTATTATTTTGTAGTATTTTGCAGTATTCTTTAGTATACTACATTATTGTTTCCTGGTGATACCTTAGTCTCTTTATAAGATTACTGTTATAGAAAAAAATCCATAGTGTCTATGATGTGGACTGGATGTTATATCACACAGGATTCCTCATAAAAATTGTATGTAACTAAAAGGGATTTTTGTCAGAGCTACTGGAAATAGTATAAAATGTGTGAACCATTTTTAATGTTTTAGAGGAGCAGATATAAATAAAAAAAAATAAAAAGGTCAAATAGATATTGCAACCATAGCAAATTATGTTTTGAGCTTATTGCGTAATTTTATGTGGGTGTATATGTAATGCCCATTAATTGGACAGCTATATCTCTGTGACAATACAATTACTGGACAGGCCTGTATTGTCATTGATCCAACCCAGGGCCATGACATACATGTATTTGAAAAAAATCTTTAATCAATAATATATCAAGCACCACACTTTTACTTGTCTCATTACTAATGCAGTTCTACTGTCGTAAACTCCTAGACCTCAATGAGAAAAACAAATGCATGTTCAGTGATACCAATTTTTAGGTTTTCTTTTTTTTTTCTTTTTGTTGAACTTTTATATTTCTTATAGTTCTGTCATAAGGGCTTTGTAAAGGATCTCCATTGTAGAATATATAATATTTTGACAATCTTCGGAAAGCAGGCTGTATTATTACCAATTATGCATGATTGGTATTGAAGTCATCAATATCAAATCAAATAAACCCTAATTGAAATCAATAAGATTGTAAGTGAGCATGAGTTTAGCATCTACCAAATTGTAAGCAAGTAAATAGGATTTTTTACACTATTCGTTTGACCTATTTGCTCAGGGATGGAATGTATACCTTGCTTACTGTATGATATTTATGGTGATTAGTGTAACCGCATATAGAGTACCATGTAAAAGTTTGAAAAAATGCTGAAAAGTAAGAATGTTTTCAATAATATAAAAAGGAATATAAACTATTAATAATATCAGTGCTAGGGGTGTGGTTATACTACACTGCCCAAGGCAAGTTGTTAGTGATAATCTCCTGCTGATAAAAAAACTGATTGTATTGAAACAGAAAAACACAGCCTAGTAAGTGACTCATCACTGTAATCAGGCTATTTTCCACTTTATCATGGTGCTCTCAGATTACAAGGCAAAAAGCTGCTGACAGATTTCCTTTAATGACATTGGCTGTATGTGTGGGGTCATTGTCCTGCTGCAGAATACATTTGGAGCCAATTTAATGTTTCCCAGAATCTTTTTGTGGTGGCCAATGGATGGCAGAGAGAGCATGCTCAAACTCCTTACATTCTTACTATTAATGTTGAGCAAATTTGACAAAATTTGAATTCAGCAATTCTCTCAAATTTTGACAGGAAATTCAATTACATCAAATATATTCAATGTGGATCGAATGTGCCTTTTTATGCTCTAGGGTCTCACATAATAATCACCTTGCCTCTCTCCTATCTCTCTGCCATTGCCACGCATCTGTTAGTCCAAAGCTCTCTCTTTTTTATTGCACCACCACATGCAACATCCTCTTCTTCCATCTTCACTCTGACTAATATTTGGGTGACACAAGTTAGAGACCCCCAGTGCAGACTGAAGTCAGTGAAAGAAGATATCATGAGTTATATAGCTGAAAGAAGGGCCCATAGAAAACTATGTGGAGGACCAAACAGGGGGCTGCATCTGCAGAACAGGGGAAAAGCAAGGTATTATTATTTTTTTCATCTGCATTTCACAAATCAGCAAAATGGTGGTCAGACGCCATTTTGCTTAATTCTGACATAGCGAACCACAAAAAAAATCAGATTCAGGAGAATCCAAATGTTTTTGTAAAATTTTAGGAAAATTATATTTGCTGCAAAATAAACCAATCATTGTATATGTGTGCAATCTATGGTGAATCTTCTGTGTGGTGAATATAGAGGTTAAATCCACATGAAAAAGGTGGTGGAAAAGGTCTACCTTTAACCAACAAATGTTATTAATTAGGTACATGCATTTCAACTTGCATGATTCATTTATACTTCAGACAAACTTCACCTGAGATACCAGCAGCTATTCTTCCTGAAGTAAAAATATCAGTTGGAATGAGAGTACATGTTTATTGTAGATCAAGAAAGATAGCTAACATTCACTGAGTGTTTTGCCAAATGTTATCTTATTTATATGAGTAATATATACTGTAAACGTAATCTATTATATATTGATCTCATCAGTGGCTCTTATTATTGCTCTATTCTTCCACACGTAAATGTCATTATTGAAAATAAAATTGTCACATATAGAATTTGAGCCAAAAAAGCTTAATGGCTTTGCCCAAGCTATTAGCAGCTGAGTTTCCAGCTGTCAGTCATCAATGTCCTTGCAAAATGCTCATATGTGACTAATTAGGCACCATATATTTAGATTGCCTGTCAGTCTAAAGCCGCCCATACAAGATATACAAGATAGATAGCTATTGGCTGAAGAGCCGATCATTCAACTGGAAGCTATCTCTCCCAAGTCACCAATACATAGGAATCCTTAGCTAAGTGGTCCTGGATTCTATATGATCTTATCTCCAGTAGAAAAAGAGTATCTGTCATTGGAAATATGACGTGCCAGATTCTTCTCACCCCTGACATCATTTGTCAATGAAGACTTGGGAGTAACCAATACACATTATACTATATTTAGTAGATTCAGTCGACATTAGTTGATTATGAGGGCAGATTGTAAATCATTACATGTCTTACACTGGTACTGCACCCTTTCAACTAAAAAAAACCCTGAAGGTTTTAAACATGCAGTGACAATTCAGTGCCGACAGCTGTCATTGACAAGTGCGCAGCATGGGAGGAGGTGTGGGGACCCATGCCATTGGTCCCCACACTCAGAAGGCTGTAATCAGCCAGTCAATCTGACTGACCAATTACCGCATGATCATGCAGGAGTTGCTGAAATATCAGCATCTCCTGCTCGATCAGAGCAGGAGCTCGGCCACTAGCAGCCCCTGGCTGTTTAACCCCCCTATATGCTGTGATTATGAGCGATCGCAACATTTAGGAGGCAGGCAGAGGGATGGGAGGTCCCTCTGCCTTCAAATCGGTGCCCCCACAATGTCATTGCGGGGGCCCAATCATTGCCATGATGGCCAGGTCACCAAGCTAAAGAAAGCTTCTGAGACCATGCTCAAAGCATAGTCTCAGAAGCTTTCTGTACAGGTATAATGCATTGCAATGCTGGTGCATTGCAATGCATTATATCTGCTATCAAAGTAAAAAAAAGTGAAAGTCCATAGAGGGACTAAGTAAAAAAGTCAAAAAATAGTTTAAAAAATTGAAAAAATGAACAAAAAAAGTACAAAATAATAATAATAATAATAATAATAACAATAATAATAATAATAATTAAAAAGTAATACACTAATAAATACACATTTTTATGTAAAAAAAATATATAAACAAAAAAAGTACACATATTTAGCATCGCTGCATCAGAATGACCCGATCTATAAAAGTGTCACACTTGTTAACCCCTTGAGTGAATGCCGTAAAGAAAAAACATGGCAAATTATGCGTTTTCATTATACTGCTGGAAAAATAGTGGAATAAAACACAATCAAAAAGTGGAATATAAATAAAAATAATATTTGTGAAAATGTCATCTAGTCCCTCAAAAAACAAGCTGCCATACAGTTTCATCAGCGGAAAAGTTAAAAAATTATAGCTTTCAGAATATAGTAATGCAAAAATAATTATTTTTTCTATAGAAGTTTTTATCTTGTAAAAGCACAAAACTATGCCTCAAAAGTAGTTTTCGACCACATATGGGGAATTGGCGCACTCAGGAGAAATTTCACAACAGATTTTGGGGTCCTTTTTTTCCTGTGACCCTTGTAAAAATAAAAAAAATTGGGGCTAAAAGAAAATTTTTGTGGCAAAAATGTGTTTTTTTATTTTCACGGCTATACATTATAAACTTATGTGAAGCACCTAGGGGATCAAGGTGCTTATCTTACATCCAGATACATTCCTTGAGGGGTCTAGTTTCAAAATGGGGTCACTTGTGGTTGGTTTCCACTGTTTAGGCACATCAGGGGCTCTCCAAATGCGACATGGCGCCCGCTCTCGATTCCACCAATTTTTGCGTTCAAAAAGTCAAATGGTGCTTTTTCCCTTCCGAGCTCTGCCATGCACCCGAACAGTAGTTCCACTCATATATTGGATATCCACATGCTCAGGAGAAATTGTACAACAAATGTTAGGGTTCATTATCTCCTGTTTCCCTTGTTAAAATAACAAATTTGGGGCTAAAATAAAATTTTAGTGGGAAAAATTTGATTTTTTATTTTCACAGCTCTACGTTATAAATTTCTGTGAATCACCTGGGCGTTCAAGGTGCTCACCACACATCTATATACATTCCTTAAGGGGTTAAGTTTCCAAAATGAGGTCAGTTGTGGGAGTTTCCACTGTTTAAGCATATCAGGGTCTCTCCAAGCGCAACATGGCGTCCGCTCTGGATTTCAGCCATTTTTGCGTTCAAAAAGTCAAAAGGTGCTCCTTCCCTTCTGAGCTCTGCCGTGCACCCAAACAGTAGTTTTCCTCCATATATGGGGTTCTTGGTAGAAATTGCACAAAAAAATGTGCTGCTCATTTTCTCCTGTTTGTCTTGTGAAAATAAAAAAATTTGGTGTTAAGTAAAATTTTTGTGAAAAGTTAAATGTTCACTTTTTCTTTCCACATTCCATTAATTCCTGTGAAGCACCTGAAGGGTTAATAAATGTTTTGAATGTGGTTTTGAGAAGTTTGAGGGGTGCAGTTTTTATAATGATGTCACTTCGGGGTATTTTCTGTCATATAGACCACCCAAAGTCACTTCAAATGTGATATGGTACCTAAGAAAATGGTTTTGTAAATTTTGCGGTAAAAGTGAGAAATTGCTGATCAACTTTTAACTCTTCTAACTTCCTAACAAAAAAATTATGTTACAAAAACTGTGCTGATGTAAAGTAGACTTGTGGGAAATGTTATTTGTTAACTATTTTGTGTGACATAGCTCTCTTGTTTAAGGGCATAAGAATTAAAATTTGAAAATTGTGAAATTTTCTAAATTTTCACCAAATTTCAAATATTTTCACAAATTAACACAAGCCATATTGAACAAATTTAACCACTATCATGAATTACTATATGTCACGAAAAAAACCCTCTCAGAATCAGTAGAATCTGCTGTAGTGTTCCAGAGTTATTATTACATAAATTGATACAGGTCATATTTAAAAAAATGAGGCCGGGTCATTAAGCTACTAAATGGCTCAGTCCTTAATTGGTTAAGATAAATGTGTATTTCTTTGGAATAAGACATTAGTTTGCAGATATCAATGAACAGTACAGACCAAAAGTTCGGACATACCTTCTCATTTAAAGATTTTTCTGTATTTTCATGACTATGAAAATTGTACATTCACACTGAAGGCATCAAAACTATGAATTAACACATGTGGAATTATATACTTAACAAAAAAATGTGAAACAACTGAAAATATGTCTTATATTCTAGGTTCTTCAAAGTAACCACCTTTTGCTTTGATGACTGCTTTGCACACTCTTGGCATTCTCTTGATGAGCTTCAAGAGGTAGTCACCAAAAATGGTCTTCCAACAATCTTGAAGGAGTTCCCAGAGATGCTTAGCACTTGTTGGCCCTTTTGCCTTCACTCTGCGGTCCAGCTCACCCTAAACCATCTCGATTGGGTTCATGTCTGGTGACTATGGAGGCCAGGTAATCTGACATAGAACCCCATCACTCTCCTCCTTGGTCAAATAGCCCTTACACAGCCTGGAGGTATGTTTGGAGTCATTGTCCTGTTGAAAAATATATGATGGTCCAACTAAACGCAAATCGGATGGAATAACATGCTGCTGCAAGATGCTGTGGTAGCCATGCTGGTTCAGTATGCCTTCAATTTTGAATAAATCCCCAACAGTGTCACCAGCAATGTACCCCCACACCATCACACCTCCTCCTCCATGCTTCACGGTGGGAACCAGGCATGTAGAGTTCATCCGTTCACCTTTTCTGCGTCACACAAAGACACGGTGGTTGGAACAAAGAGCTCAAATTTGGACTCATCAGACCAAAGCACAGATTTCCACTGGTCTAATGTCCATTCCTTGTGTTCTTTAGCCCAAACAAGTCTCTTCTGCTTGTTTCTTGTCCTTAGCAGTGGTTTCCTAGCAGCTATTTTACCATGAAGGCCTGCTGCACAAAGTCTCCTCTTAACAGTTGCTGAAGAGATGTGTCTGCTGCTAGAACTCTGTGTGGCATTGACCCGGTCTCTAATCTGAGCTGCTGTTAACCTGCGATTTCTGAGGCTGGTGACTCAGATAAACTTATCCTCAGAAGCAGAGGTGACTCTTGGTTTTCCTTTCCTGGGGCGGTCATGTGAGCCAGTTTCTTTGTAGCGCTTGATGGTTTTTGCAACTGCACTTGGGGACACTTTCAAAGTTTTCCCAATTTTTCGGACTGACTTGCCTTCATTTCTTAGTGTAATGATGGCCACTTGTTTTTCTTTACTTAGCTGCCTTTTCCTTGCCATAATACAAATTCTAAAAGTCTATTCAGTAGGACTATCAGCCTGTGTATCCACCTGACTTCTGCACAACACAACTGATGGTCCCAACCCCATTTATAAGGCAAGAAATCCCACTTATTAAACCTGACAGGGCACACCTGTGAAGTGAAAACCATTTCCGGTGACTACCTCTTGAAGTTCATCAAGAGAATGCCAAGAGTGTGCAAAGCAGTCATCAAAGCAAAAGGTGGCTACATTGAAGAACCTAGAATATAATACATATCTTCAGTTGTTTCACACTTTTTTGTCAAGTATATAATTCCACATGTGTTAATTCATAGTTTTGATGCCTTCAGTGTGAATGTACAATTTTCATAGTCATGAAAATACAGAAAAATCTTTAAATGAGAAGGTGTGTCCAAACTTTTGGTCTGTTCTGTATCATTGTATCATTTCATCCAGCTTCCTATGACCTACATGCTGCACCAATAGAGATAAGGCAAACAAGCTACCACACAGCCCAGGTTGAAAATTGCCAAAGCTTTAATAATAACACATAAAAGCAAATACACAAAACAATAATAAAATCAAAGACACACCACAGATGGAAAGAGTGGAGTGCCTGGACAAAATAGTATAAAGGAAGCCATTATAATCTAACATAGAGCTCCCACAGGTAATATGTGATAATAAAACCAAGGGCATAAAATGCAAAGGGCAGCAAAAAATAATAATCACATGGAAAATAATGAAGGTACCCAACAGATATTTCATATATATAAATATATTAATATCACAAATAGTTAATAAGATCAGACTATAAATATATGCAATGACACTGCCTCAAAGATACATACACAGATACATAAATATATGAACCACTAGATAGCCTCAACAAAATACCTTATCCTAATATAGCTGCATATATAAATGACTAGTGTCAATAAAAGTAGCCCAACAATGGTTTACAAGATAGCTATAATTACCCAAATAGCATAGATCAACAGTCCAGGTACCCACCACGCACCCGACGCGCGTTTCGCATTGGAAATGCTTCGTCCAGGGGTGACCTATGACCTACATGTCCAAATAGATGGCTTACAAAGTTTGATCCTACTGAAAGATTCCCTTTAAATATGTTTTTAAAAAAATTGTAAGAAAATTAATTAGGCGTTTAAATTTTTATCAAAAAATGACTCATCAACAAGATAACATCATGCATGCCATGAAAAAAAACAAACAAACTCAAAACCATGGGAAAATCACTGTTCTTTCACATCTTATTTAGCAAAAAAAGTTAATCAGTTATAAAACATAATTGAACTACAATGGATCCAATACAAATGAAAACCCATCACAAAGTATGTAAATATAACAATAAAAAAAATATGGCTCTTGAAATGTGCTGATGAAAAAATATTACAAAATACTTCTGAAACTCAAAACAGACCACTCCTTAGGGATTACAAAACACTCCACTTTTGAGTACCATATTTTTTGGACTATAAGACGCACTGGACCATAAGAAGCACGTCAAATTTTGGAGTGGAAAATAGGAAAAAAATATGTTTTATAAAAGGGGGGTCCGTCTTATACTCTGAATAGGTATCTTACCTGGGGGGGCGGCGGTGGAACAGGGGTCACAGGAGGCAGGGTCCTTCAGGAAGTTGGGCTTGGCGCAGGTTGCCTGGTGGCTTGGTGGCTGGCGCTGGGGGCCTGGTGCCTGGTGTCCTGGGTGCCTGGCACTAGTGGCCTGGGGCTGGGGACCTATTGGCTGGCGCTGGGGGCTTGGGGCCTGGGTGCCTGGCACTGTTGGCCTGGGGTTGGGGGCCTGGTGGCTGGCGCTGGGGGCCTGGTGGCTGGAGCATTGGGCCTGGTGGCCTGGCACTGGTGGACTGGTGGCCTGGCACTGGTGGCTGGCACTGGGGGCCTGGGTGCCTAGCGCTGGTGGCCTGAGGCTGGAGGCCTGGTTGCTGGTGCTTGGGGCTTGGGGCCTGGCACTGGTGGCTGGTGCTGGGGGTCTGGCACTGGTGGGCTGGGGCCTGGTACCAGGGCCAGTGTCTTGCTGGAGTGGCAAAGTGGCGTGATTGGCTTCTGGTGCACGCGGCCATCTTTCTGAAACTGTTATCTACAGGAAAATGGCGGGCGGCGTGGCAGTGTGCATGCGTCGGCTCCGGGGGCATTTTCCTGTAGAATACAGCTTCAGAAAGATGGCCGTATGCACTGGAAGCCGCTCACGCCGCTAACAGCAAGACACCGGCCCCGGTATCCGACAAGGCCCCTGCCCCCAGGCATATGCAAGCCCCCTCACCTCCTCCTCTTCTGTTTCCGCTGCCGCCTGCTGCTGCTGCCGCTGCCGCCACCTTCCTGATGGCCCTGCGATCCCACTCCACCACCACCAGTAAGTTACTATAGGAACCATAAGATGCACCCCCTATTTTCCCCCCAAATTTTGGGGGAAAAAAGTGCGTCTTATGGTCCGAAATATAGGGTATAAAATAAACCTCATCTCTTCAGGTAATAAAAACTGATTTAGTTACAATTTTATGCACAGAATAATCAGTAATTTCAATGTATGTATGTTTTTTACCTTTATTATCTTTGTGTTGCCTGCTATTTGTTGATTTTGATAATTTTCTATATTTTTCAACCAAAAATATCTATGCCAGAAAATGGGCAGCAGTTATCAGGCTGTTTTCCCACAAAGAGTTTTTGACTTGGCATATTTTCACTAACTCAAAAATGCCAGCAAAGTTTCTAAGATTTATAGAATTCTCAATCCTACTGTGCTTCTTTTTTATTCAGCGTAACCTGACCTGCTGTGTGTGTTTCACCTCTGCAACATGTCAATTTCTTTTCCGGGTGCTGAGTTTTCTGTGCGGATTTTTCCCATAGACTCCATAGACTTGCATTACATGTAGAAAATCTACAGGTTAAAAACACACATGTATTTTTAGTGAGTTCCACTGTGGAAACATATCAAAAACACATTTACTCAACAGATAAGTATATCAATAAAGTTTTCAAAGCCAAAAAACAAAGCAGCTTTGTTTAAAACTTGACATATCAAGCAGAGGCAAAGAATGGAACGTCAAAAATGTGATAAAAACACATACAAAAATGCACTGAAAAACGCATGTAAAAAATGCAAGAAATGTAATTTACATAATAGGTGTGAAAATGTTGCATAAAATCTGCAATGTCAAAAGCTCATTGTGGGAATGTAGCCAAAGGTCATGGCCCCGCTATCAGTTTTGGTCAGTATTCACTCAGTATTTTTTCCCAGGAGTGGGAGCCAAAACCAAGAGTGGGTGATAAATGCAAAATTGGTGCACTTGTTTCTATTATACCTTTTCTCTGATTGTACCTCACCTGGTTTTGGCTCCCACTCCTGAAAACAAATACTGACTGAATACTGACCAAATACTGATAGTGGGGTCGTGGCCTTAGAGTATGGCTCACACCTATATTTATAAGATGCTCATTATTGATTTAGTGTACATCCTCTTTTAGGCCCCCTTCACATGTCTGGTTGTTCCCGGTCTGCGTGGTATCCATTTTTTTCACAGATACCACACAGACCTATTATAATCTATGCTGCTATGCACATGTCCATGTTTTATATGGACCTTGTGTCCATGCAAACCACAGGGAGAAATGTCCATTTTTTTCTGGCAGCACTGATGACAAAGGCCAATACAAGTCACTGGGTCTGTGAAAAATATGTACAGCGCGAGGATTGCATACGTGTGCCATCCGCAGACAAGCCATTTGCTGAACGTATTTAAAATTGCAAAGTAAAGGAGAAACCTTGTAATTTCATTCTTTCTTTATCCATACCAGAAAAACACTGATGACATTTTGATGACACATCGATGGCACACCGATGGCACACTGATGACACCGGTACTGTTTTTTCTTCTACCTGTTTTATACGAACATGTAAAAGGAGCTGTCATGGGTTTACCACAACAGAGAGGAGCCAGAAGACTGAAACATCTGAGTTTATGTACTCCTGCATTGAGTAGAAGCACTTCTTCCTCTTATTAAATGGTGCTAGTTTCTTTCAGCAGTGCATGAGTTAATTGTTCAGGTTTGAGTCTCTGTAGCTTCCTTCTTGGAAGTTTTCAGCTGAGCAGTTTCAGTCACTCCTCTTTCCTATATAGTCTTTGCTCTGGCAATCTGATTTGCCAGTGTTAAGTCTTGTACTGCCTAGTGAAGGAGTAGAGGATTCGGTGTTCGGTAGAGGCATTTAAGGAGAGTTGTTTTGTGACTGTTGCTTGATGTTTTGGTTGTGTGCATAGTCCTATCCACTTTTATTTTTGTTTACCTTCCTAATCTCTTCAGTGTTTTCCCTCTGTTGTCTGTGAGTGCATATTTTGTGTATTTGGTATTTTATTTAATCTCTGTATGTCCTTCTTTGTTTGTCTGGTTGGCGTATTTACATACACTATTCTTCCCACTTCCCTGGGTGGAGGAGGGGACAGATAAAGGCTGATTCAGGAAAACAGCAAAGTACATGGCCTCAGCATCTTCACCATTTGAAGTAACCTGGGGAACATAGATTGATATCTTGCCCCTAGTGTTAGGGACAGAGTAGAAGCCTTTGGTCCCAGGTTGTTAGACAACAGCATCGTCAAAGGGGCATTATACAGGCCTTATAAGTTTTTGTTATGATTTATTATGAATTATTAACTATGGATGCATTATATATTTTTAAATACTCTGTGATGAATTATTGATGAGTTTGAGAAAGGTTCTATGTAACTGAACTGTCACCATGCCACATGGGCTATTAGAGTTCCTTTTTTCTTTTTGCTTATTTTGGAGTGCTGCCTCTTTTTTCTTTTTTTATCTGTGTTGTAACTGGATATTTACTTGAGGAGGCCTATACCCTACTTTATCTACAAGGTGTTGGTGCTATTCCATTTTTTTGGGATAGATAAATGGATGTCAGGAGCAATTAAAATATAAATAGTGCATTGCACTTCATCACTTCATGAAATTTAGATATAGAAGCCCACGTAAATGCTACTGAAAGCATGATGTTCAGTCTTAATAGGGCCCATGAGGCCTTGCAGATCAGGCCTATTTATTTAAAGCTAATCGTAGAACAGATCAATGGCAATTTTCTGGGTCATTTATGCTCAGTTCTTTATACTATATATCAGCGATTTAACAATAGCTGATGTCACTTCTGTAAAGTGACATCACTAATTCCATCTGTTTTTGCAATGAAAGTACCAATCCCTGGCACAATCATAACTACTCATCAGGATAATCAGGTATGAACACCTGAATTCTCTTGATGGTCCGAAAAGAAAATTTAGATTTCTTTCCCCTGCTCTATTACATGCTTCCATTGGTAACATTGGAAGCAAGCATTAGTAATTGCTATATGTTAATCAATTGCTGTTTAAAAAATAAAGTAGCGTTTTTGACTCAATTTTGTACTTTGTACAATTTTGTACAATGTTTAACTTCATATTAGTAGTAAATCAAGATATATATGAATTGCATTTATTTATGAAAATATCAAAAATTTTACAAAAAAATTTGAAGAGTTTGCACTTTTCAAACTTTAAACCAGGTAGTTATACCACACAAAATATATAATAAATAACATTTACCACATGTCTACTTCACATCTGCATTATTTTTTAAGCATAATTTAATTTTATTAAGAAGTTAGAAGGGTTAAAATTTACCAGCAATTTTCCATTACCTAAATATGACACCATTATAAAAAATACACCTCAAAGTGATCAAATCCACATTCAAGAAGTTTATTAACCTTTTAGGGACTTCACCAGAATTAAAGTAATGTGGAAGGAAAAAATATGAATTTTAGTTTTTTTTCCACCAAAATATTGATTTAGCCCCAAATTTTTCATTTTCATAAAGGTAGCAAGAGAAAATGGACCTTACAACTTGTTGTGCAATTTATGCACCACCCAAATGTGGTGGAAAACTACTGTTTGGGTGCACGGCAGGACTTTGAAGGGAAAGAGCACCATTTGACTTTTGGAGCGCAAAATTGGCTGGAATCAATTGAGGATGCCATGTCACATTTGAAGAGCCCTTGACATGCCAAAACAGCAGAAACTCCCACAAGTGACCCCATTTTGGAAGCTACTCCTCTTAAGAAATTCATTCAGAGGTGTAGTGAGCATTTCTGACCCCCAGGCGATTCACAGACTTGTATAACATTGGACTGAGTCATTGGAAAATTAACATTTTTCCACTAAAATGTTGCTTTATCCCTAAATTTTTAATTTTCAAAAGGGAAAACATGAGAAAATGTACAATATAATTTGTGATGCAATTTCTATTGAGTATGCCAATATCCCATATCTGGTCAAAAACTACTTTTGAGGCACAGTAGAAAGCTCAGAAGGGAAGGTTTGCCATTTTGGCGTAAAGAATTTGCTGGAATGGTTAGAGGGTGCCATGTCACATTGGCAGAGACCCTGAGGCATAAAAATAGCACAAATCCCCCATAAGTGACCCAAGTTTGCAAACTACACCTCTCATTGAATTCATATTGGGGTGCAATGAGCATATTAAAACTACATGTACCTCTTTTATACCATTGGGCCGTGAAGAAAGAATATTTACATTTTTACCAATAAAAGATTGTTTTAGTTCCAAGTTTTACATTTTTATAAGGGCTAATAGGAAAAAACAGACTTCACTGTTTTTTTGTTCAAGTTCTGAGTGTGACAATACCCTACATGTAATTGATAAATACTTTTTAGGCACAGTGGAATGCTCAGAGGGGAAGGAGCACCATATTTTAGTGCAGATATGTCTGTCATGGTTTGCTGATGCCATGACCCACTGGAGAGCCCTTGCCAAAACAGCAGAGACCCCCCCTAAGTGACCCCATTTTGCAAACTACACCTCTCAAAGAATTAATTTAAGGGTGCAGTGATTATATTGACAACACGGATGTGTGACAGAATTTTATACTATTGGGGAGTGAAGAAAAAATTATTACATTTTTACCATCAAAATTTTTGTTTTCGCCCCAGATTTTACATTTTCACACAGGAAAATGAACAAAAACGGCACCAAAATTTGTCTCATAATTTCTGTTGAATGTGGCAATACCCCATATGTGGCTATACAGTACTGCTTAGCCACACGGCGAGACTTGGGAGGGCTGAAGCGCTATTTGACTATCGGAGAACAAATTATTGTAGAATTGTAGCGTCGGCGTCCCGGCCTCCTGCTAGGCAGGGATGCCGTTTCCCTCACCTCTCCGCTCCGTGCCCGGTGTCTTCCTCCTGCTCTGCTGGCAGCGCACGCTGCTTCCCGGTCACTGTGCATAGGGCGCGCGCGCGCTCCCGCTCTCTTAAAGGGGCCGCGCGCGCTGTCCTAAGGAGTCCCCGGCCAATGGCCGGAGGATCTCACCATATATAAGGCACCTCCTCCAAAATGAAGGTGCCCGAGCAATGTTGTTGCAAAGCCTTTCAACTCTGCTTCAGCCCTCAGGTCCCATTGCCTGATACCTGCCTGGTACCTGCCTGATATCTGCCTGATATCTGCCTGATTTCTGTCTACCTGCTTGCAATCCTGTGGTCTGACAGTCTGCCTACCAGCACCTGCCAGTCTGTCTATGGATCAGTCCACCCGCAGACCAGGCAGTACCTGCCAGATGCCTGCCTGATACCTGCCTGCCTGTCCAGAGACTCTCACCCGCTCACTTGGGAGCGCTCTCCTGCTACCTGCCTGCTAGACTACCTGGAGGCTTAGCCGTCACTTGCTGTGACCACCTGCCTGTCCAGAGACTCTTACTTGCTCACCTGGGAGCGCTCACCTGCTACCTGCCTGCTAGCCTACCTTGGAGGCTTAGCCGTCACTTGCCATGACCCGCTGCCTGCCTAGAGACTCTTACCCTGTTGTCACTTGCCGTGACCACCCACCTGTCAAGAGACTGTTCCCGTCACTTGCCGTGACCACCCGCCTGTCAAGAGACTGTCCCCATCACTTGCTGTGACCGCCCTGCCCTTCTACCCTGAAACTGTCCTTGTCACTTGCCGTGTCTACCTACCCACCTTCCCTGGGAGCCACCCGCTTCCTTACAAGGACTGCCCTTTGTATAGTAGCTCAGAGGTTCCACCTCCCAAACCCGTTACAGTTTGCTCGGGCCATGGAACCCGGTGGCACCCAAGCTCCCTCGCTCTCGGACCTATGTCATGAACTTTCCTGTCAGAGGTCCCAACAGGAGTCCATCCTGAGTCACCTGCATAGTGTTAGCTCTCGCCTGGACACACTGACTGCCTCATCAGGAGCTGCTTCCACTCGCAGACTTAATACCCCGGCACCGCCGCTGCCCATCAATACCATGGCATCCCTTCCCAGTCCCCGTCTCTCTGCCCCGCCTCATTTTGGCAGAGATCCCAGTCAGGCACAGGGCTTCATTAACCAGTGCACTCTGCACTTAAAAGTTTTGGCACAGCAGTTTTCCACCGACCGAGCCAAAGTAGCCTTCATCATGTCCCATCTCACGGGGGAGGCACTGGCTTGGCTAAATCCTCTATGGGAGAGAGGAGATCCCCTGGTGTCCAACCTGCCAGCCATTCTCACGGCTTTCCGAAAAGTCTTCGATGAACCAGAACGGAAGACCTCATCCGCCTCATCTCTGCTACGCCTCCGTCAAGGAAGTCTCACCGTGGGCCAATATGCCATACGATTCCGTACCCTTGCTTCGGAGCTTGCCTGGGATAACGACGCCCTGGTGTCCATCTTCTGGGAGGGTCTGTCCGGCCGTATTAAAGATGAACTCGCAGGTCGGGACATTCCTACCACTCTCGACGACTTAATAACACTCGCCACCAGGATTGACATCCGGTTCCAGTAGCGCACCAAAGAGGTCATCCGTGAGAAGAGGTTTCCACGCCTTGCCCCTACCTTTCAGAAACCCGTCACTTCCTCCGTTACTCCTCAGGCGCACTCACCCGAGCATATACAGGTCGACCAGACCAAGATTTTCAAAACCCATCAAGAATTACGCCGTGCCGAGTGGAGCTGCTTCTACTGTGGCAGTAAGGAGCACCAGATCCGTTCCTGCCCGGAGAGGTCGGGAAACGCCTGTGTCTAGGATCGCTCAGAGAGGTCGTCCTAGACAAGAGTAAACCCTCTCCATCTCTGATGCTGTCGGTGTCTATCGTCTGCGGGGAGAACCGTTTCTGTGAACTAGCTCAACTTGACTCTGGAGCTGCCGGAAATCTCATTTCTCAATCCCTGGTAGAGAAATACCGCATTCCCACCAAACCCCTGGCTGTACCCTTATCTGTCGCCTCCGTGGATGGGGGTCTCTTACCGCATCCCATTCAACTCATCACCGAATCCATAACTCTGCAGGTGGGAATGCTGCACTCTGAGAGCATCTTCTTCCATGTTCTGCCTGGACTCTCTCACGCCCTCTTGCTAGGCCTACCTTGGCTCCAGAAACATGCACCCATGCTTGATTGGCAGACCGGAGAAGTCCTTCGCTGGGGACAGGACTGCCATAAGACTTGTTTAGTTCCCGTTCATCCTGCCCGTCCTTCTCCTACCCCAGCCAATCTACCTGGCCTACCGGTTCCCTATTGGTCTTATGCGGACGTCTTTAATAAAAGAGAAGCAGAGACATTACCCCCTCATAGACCATACGATTGCCCAATCGACCTGATACCCGGCGCTACTCCTTCCAGTGGGCATATTTACCCTTTGTCCGCTGCTGAGACCCGGTCCATGTCTGAATATATTGAGGAGAATCTGGCCCGGGGATTTATCTGGAAATCTACCTCCCCGGCAGGAGCAGGCTTCTTCTTCATCAAAAAGAAAGACGGCTCACTCCATCCCTGTATAGACTATAGAGGTCTTATCCAGATCACGGTGAAAAATAAATACCCTCTTCCGCTCATTCCCGAATTATTTGACCGTCAGAAGGGTGCTAGAATCTTCACCAAGCTGGACCTCCATGGGGCGTATAACCTGGTCCATATCCGTCAGGGGGATGAATGGAAGACGGCATTCAACACCCGGGACGGCCACTATGAATACCTTGTAATGTCCTTCGGTCTCTGTAATGCTCCCGCCGTCTTTCAAGAGTTGGTCAATGACATCTTCCGTGACCTTCTCTACTCCTGTGTGGTGGTATACCTGGACGACATCTTGGTCTTCTCTCCGGATCTTCTCACTCACCGGAGGGACGTTCATCAGGTTCTGCTCAGGCTCAGGCAGAACCACCTCTACACAAAATATGAGAAGTGCCTCTTTGAGCAGACCTCGCTTCCATTTCTGGGCTACATAATCTCTCATACCGGCCTACGAATGGATCCTGAGAAACTGTCTGCCATCCAGAAGTGGCCCCGACCGGAGGGGTTGAAGGCTATTCAGCGGTTCCTGGGCTTCGCCAACTACTACCGCCTCTTCATTCCGCACTTCTCTTCCCGGTCTGCCCCTATCGCTGCGCTCACCCGTAAGGGCGATAATCCCAGAGAATGGCCGCCCGAAGCTGAGGAGGCCTTCCTTTCTTTGAAACAATCTTTCTCCTCCGCCCCTGTGCTGCATCGTCCGGACAGCAACAAACAATTCTTCCTAGAAGTTGACGCTTCCTCCTCCGGAGCCGGAGCGGTACTCACCCAAAAATCGTCTTCCGGAAGAAAGGTAACCTATGGCTTCTTCTCCAAACTCTTCTCCTCTTCTGAGCGCAATTATTCTATAGGAGACCGAGAATTATTGGCCATCAAGCTGGCGCTGGAGGAGTGGCGTTACCTGCTCGAAGGGGCTCTTCACCCGGTAATAATTTACACGGACCACAAGAACTTGGCTTACCTCCAGAGTGCCCAGAGACTTAAGCCGCGCCAAGCCCGGTGATCCTTGTTCTTCGCCTGCTTTGATTTCACTCTTCATTTTCGTCTGGCAGACAAAAACATCAAAGCTGATGCCTTGTCCAGATCCTTTTTGGTCTCTGATCTAGAGGAGTAGCCTAAGCACATCATCGACCCCGCCAAAGTAATGCAGGTGGCCCCCGTGAATCTAAATCGTCTTCCACCCGGTAAGACGTTTGTAACAGTCCCTGATCGTGAGAAGGTCCTACACTGGGGACACTCGTCTAAGCTAGCTGGCCACGCTGGCCAGAAAAAGACCCTCCAGCTTATTACCCGGCATTACTGGTGGCCTACCCTGCACAAGGACCTAATAGACTTTGTTTCAGCCTGTGTGTCCTGCGCCCGCAGCAAGGTTCCGAGACACCTGCCAGCTGGCCGCCTCCTTCCTCTTCCTGTACCTGCTGCCTCGTGGCAGCATATAGCTATGGACTTTATAACGGACCTCCCTGTCTCTGCCGGTTGTACGGTCATTTGGGTGGTCGCTGATCGCTTTTCTAAGATGGCTCACTTCATTCCCCTGCCGGGCCTCCCGTCTGCATCTGAGTTGGCTAAAGACTTTATACATCATATTTTCCGTCTTCATGGTCTTCCTCTCCACATTGTATCTGACCGAGGGGTTCAGTTCACCTCTCGCTTTTGGCGAGCCATGTGTAAATTGCTGGGGGTCACCTTGGACTTTTCTTCTGCTTATCACCCATAGTCCAATGGTCAAGTAGAACGGATCAACCAAAATTTAACCAGTTACCTCCGGCACTTTATTAATGCTCACCATTCCGACTGGGTGGATCTTTTACCGTGGGCCGAATTTTCCTACAATAATCACGAGAGCGAATCTTCCTCCAGATCCCCGTTTTTTGTAGTCTACGGTCAGCATCCTCAGATCCCATTTCCCGTCTCCACCTCGGTGGACAACCCGGCTGCGGAATCTATTGTTAGCGAATTTTCCTCCATTTGGGAGAGTACCAGATCCGCACTTCTTCAGTCATCCGAGCGGATGAAAAAACAGGCTGACAAAAGACGTCTGGATCCACCGCAATTCCATCCGGGAGATAAAGTCTGGCTCTCGTCCAAATATGTCTGGCTCAAGATTCCTTCCTACAAGTTAGGGCCTCGGTTCATCGGCTCACTGGAAGTTCTCAAGCAAATCAACCCGGTGGCATATAAATTGAAACTCCCGGACAAATTGCGGATCCCTAACTCCTTCCATGTATCTCTACTCAAACCCGTGGTACTTAACTCTTTTTCCAAGTCTACAGGTATGCCTCCTACTCCGGTTTCCGCTGAAGACGAGTTTGAGGTAGAGAACATTCTAGCCACCAAAAGGGTAAGAGGAAAGACCTTTTTTCTAGTGGATTGGAAAGGGTTTGGTCCTGAGGAGAGAACATGGGAGCCCCGGGAGAACAACCATGCCCCTCTCATCCTTGATAAATTTCTCTCTGGCCTAAAAAAGGGGGGGCCTAAAGGGGGGGTACAGGAGGCAGGGATGCCGTTCCACTCACCTCTCCGCTCCGTGCCCGGCGTCTTCCTCCCACTCTGCTGGCAGCGCGCGCTGCTTCCCGGTCACTGTGCTTAGAGCGCGCGAGCGCTCCCTCTCTCTTAAAGGGGCCGCGCACGCCTTCCTAAGGAGTCCCCGGCCAATGGCCGGAGGATCTCACCATATATAAGGCACCTCCTCCAAAATGGAGGTGCCCGAGCAATGTTGTTGCAAAGCCTTTCAACTCTGCTTCAGCCCTCTGGTCCCATTGCCTGATACCTGCCTGACACCTGCCTGATACCTGCCTGATACCTGCCTGATATCTGCCTGATTTCTGTCTACCTGCTTGCAATCCTGTGGTCCGACAGTCTGCCTACCAGCACCTGCCAGTTTGTCTATGGATCAGTCCACCCGTGGACCAGGAAGTACCTGCCAGATACCTGCCTGATACCTGCCTGCCTGTCCAGAGACTCTCACCCGCTCACCTGGGAGCGCTCTCCTGCTACCTGCCTTCTAGACTACCTGGAGGCTTAGCCGTCACTTGCTGTGACCACCTGCCTGTCCAGAGACTCTTACTCGCTCACATGGGAGCACTCACCTGCTACCTGCCTGCTAGCCTACCTGGAGGCTTAGCCATCACTTGCTGTGACCACCTGCCTGTCCAGGGACTCTTACTCGCTCACCTGGGAGCGCTCACCTGCTACCTGCCTGCTAGCCTACCTGGAGGCTTAGCCGTCACTTGCTGTGACCACCTGCCTGTCTAGAGACTCTTACTCGCTCACCTGGGAGCGCTCACCTGCTAGCTGCCTGCTAGCCTACCTGGAGGCTCTGCCGTCTCTTGCCGTGACCCCCTGCCTGCCTAGAGACTCTTACCCTGTTGTTACTTGCCGTGACCACCCGCCTGTCAAGAGACTGTTCCCGTCACTTGCCGTGACCACCCGCCTGTCAAGAGACTGTCCCGTCACTTGCTGTGACCGCCCTGCCCTTCTACCCTGAGACTGTCCATGTCACTTGCCGTGTCTACCTACCCGCCTTCCCTGGGAGCCACCCGCTTCCTTACAAGGACTGCCCTTTGTATAGTAGCTCAGAGGTTCCACCTCCCAGACCCGTTACAAGAATAGTTTGCAGACTCCACATACAGAGCCCCCAAGTGACAGAAGAGCAGAATCCCACCCTCAAGTTACCACATTTTGGAAATTACACCCCTCTGGGAATTTATCTACAGGTGTAGTGAATATTTTGACTCCATGGGTGTTTTCCATAAAAGCAGTGGATGTTGCTGAGTGAAAATTACAAATCTGCCATTGTAGTACCCGTACATTGTAGTGCCCATATATTACAATGTCCATAAATTGTGTTTAGCTCATGCTTCTGGAGACATGGACCCTGTAAATTAAGTGGGCTCTCATCACTATGAAAATGCCAAACATGTGGATGCTAAATATGGTTTAAGCACAGTCTGAAGGTATTTGGGTATTTGGATTTGGAAGTGCAGAATTAGCTGGATTTCTTTTGGGGGGTGTAGAGCCAGAACGCTTTTCCAGAGCCTTTGTGCTACCAGTAACATGGAAGCCCCCTATATTTCCATTCACAAATGACGGACCTGAGTGGAGACTATCTTTTTTGCGGATTGAGTTGAAACTTTTATTGGGAACATTTTACAAAACATTTTGGATCACATTTATCCTGAGCTCTACGCTGAGCACTTACATCTGGGTTTTCATCTAAATTTCTAAATGATAAGATTCAGTTGAAACCCCTATGGGATCCATTCACTATAATGAGGCAACAGAGTTACAATGGACTCCGTCTGGCCTTTGTTCAGCGGTATCTTTTCAATGGTGCACAAAACTGTGGCTGACCATGCTTTTATGCACACTTAAAAAGATAGACACCACTGAATCATAGGCCAGACTGCATATAAAGTGTCTCCATCTGCCTCATTACAAGGAATCTTCTGCCGAGGGTTCCATCTGAATCACATATTTCAGACATTTACACAGAAACCATGGCGTAATAGCTCAGCATAGAGAGCAGTATAAATGTGCTGTTTACCATGCAGTAGACTTTGTTCTCAGGGTCGGTGCGATTATAGCAATAACATACTTATATTTTATTATTTTATGTTTCGCTGCTCTCACAACCTAAAACACGCTTTTTTTGCCCAATTTTTACCTATTTTTTACATTACAAGCCGTGTTTAAATATCTTTGTAATCCGATTTACATGTGATGCATCACCACTAATAGTTTAAGTTGGTGAAGGGAAGTGGGAAAAATATAGACATAAATGAAATGTATAGGATCAGATAACTAAAAATTGGCAAGTGCATATGTATATGTAAAAGTGCCCTTTTGCTATGAAGCTCGTAAAAATTTCTTGTGCAAGCAATTACCTTCATAAGTCACATGCTTAGTGAAAGGAAGATCACCTGTGTGCAATCTAAGTGTCACATGTTCTGTTCATGAAGATCAAGGAGATCTCCAAAGAAGTCAGGGACAAAGTTGTTAACTCCAAGTCAGGGAAGGGTTAAAAAAAAATATCCCAATCTCTGGTAATCCCTGTGAGGACCTGGCCACTTACTAAATACTTTTCCAGCACTGAGCACCCATTTTCGCCGATCTTATTTTGTATTTTGTTAGAAATTTGCTTGCTGTGTTTTGTTAGTGATTTGTTTGCTCATCAGTAATCATGAGCGAACATTTCAATGTTCAGTTCGGAAAAGTTTGCAGAATAAATTGATATTCGCCAAATGTTCATCGAACATTTCCGAATACCATAGGAGTCAATGGGGGGGACCAAAAAAATGCATATGCAATACCTAGAAATGGGACAAAAAGCTGCCAAAACACATCAAATTAGGTGTAGACACCAGGGAAGTGACAACAATTGACCCAGAGTACAAGTACTATAATTATTATTACTGTGACAGCAACATTTATTCAGTTGCGCTTTACATGTCAAAAGGGGTTACCAACTGGTACAACAGGAGAGAGGATCCTGCCTGCGAGGGTGCACTGTCACGGACGTGGTTTGTGGAACCACTGTGCCACGGACCCTGGAGAGCCTGGAGGGGAGTGACTAAGCAAGCACCCGACTGTTCACTAGACCCTCTGATGGTGAGGTTAGACTTGGCTCCCGATGAACGACAGGTGCCACTCCAGGACAGACCAACGGATGTGCAGCAGCTGGACCCAGTAGGACAGACTAGATGGTGCAGCAGGCAGAGTCTGTATCAGAGTACAGCAGGCAGAAACTGTATCAGGAGTGCAACAGGCAGAGTCTGTATCAGAGTGCAGCAGGCAGAGTCTATATCAGAGTGCAGCAGGCAGAGTCTGTATAAGAATTGCAGCAAGGACTGGTACGCAACCTTACACAACTTAGACTGCAGAACAGGAAGGTTTCACTACAGCCAACACAATAGATGGAGACTCAGGATTCCCCACATTTAAAAAAATTAGTGGCAGACGCCAGCAAAGTGGCATCAATTTCACTACTGTAGAAATAGTGTAAGTGGAGACCTAACCAGAAGTGTTCACATTGCCCTAAATGAGGGCCTAACAGCACCGAAGTGGCATCAATGTCATCAGACTGCATATAGTTTAATGCAGACCCATACCTGTCCCACTACAGCCAACCCGGGAGATGCAGACTCAATCAGAAGTGTTTACATGTCATGTGTAGGATGAAACAATCTTTTATGTGACCACAACAGTGGGATTGAGAGAGGGCAGAGTGCTGAGAGAGGGCAGAGTATGTTGAAACGGACAAACCGATAGACCGTGAGTGAGGTGCAGGCGAAGATGTTACGATGGATTGAGAAACGTGTGGTGTGCTCAGAGAAACAAACACAGCAGGAATGTGTGCTTCACTTAAAGCTGATGGGCTGTCACTCAGCCTAACTGCAAAGGGTTCTGTTGGACACCTGTGTGACACAACTTGGCATGGTAACAGAGGAGGAGGAAGAAGCAGCAGAGATGCTTGATGGGACGGTGGATGCTTGTTTATTGAAAATCAATTTAGAGTTTATCACGTTTGTGTACCCATTTGGGGAGAATAATATCTGTACCAAATGCTCAATTTCACTATAGTATAACTATAGAAATGCAAGGAGACCAAAACCTCTTCCACCACAGTCAACCCAATGGATGGAGACTAGTGATGAGCGAGCACTAAAATGCTCGGGTACACGTTGCTCAGGTCGAGAAAATTGGAATACTCGGGTGCTCGACCCGAGAAACGAGCCAAATGTAAGTCTATGGGAAACTCGAGTATTTTTCAGGCGGCTCCCCTCGGCATTCTGCAAAGGGCCTAAAAATTGCCCAAATCGATGGGAACAGTGCTCAAATGACATGGGAACAGCATGGGGAAGACCCCTGGAAGCATTTATGACTCCCAGATCACTGCTGTCAACAATGTGGTCAGAGTATTACGCCACTTTTACGGACTCACAATAAAACATACAAAAACGAAACCAAAATGGATTTTCCTGGGAAATATGTTGAGGAACATAATTTCCAGGGTAATGACTTGTATATAAGGCAAAATAAATAACCAAAAACAAAAATACTCCTCCACACCTTGGGCTATGTTCACACGTAGCGTTTTTGATGCGTTTTTGCACTTTTGCATTGCTTTCAACCAAGACAAATGCATTCACCAGGAAATGTCATTTTAACATTTTACAACCTTATCTGGCCATGTGGTGTGTGACACATCATAAGACACATGCATACAGTGCTGAAAAGATATGGGAACAGCATGGGAAAGACCTCTGGAAGCATCTCTGACTCCCAGGTCACTGCCTAAAAGTGTGACCATCATAAGTGATCCTTGGCGCAGGCGAAGATGCCTCCCGCCATGCACCTGTCGTTGCAGACTTGCAACAATCACCGTCCATATCCTTGTCCCGGTGCAGCGCTCAGTTGTCCCTACCCCATTCCTTGGAAGGCAAGCGCAAGTATGCAGGCAGCCACCCACCCACCCACAGGCTGCAATACTATACTGCCAAATTTTTGACAGCTGCTTGCACTTGAAATGTGGCCTTTTAGGCTCGTGGAGATGGAAGCTTTTCAAAACCTCATGCCGGCGGCAGCCGGGTGTCCATACTCGGTCCCCAGCCACCACTATATTTCCCGGTATCGCCTCCGCCTTTCACAAGCACGGGTCCCAAAACATTACCCGTGCCCTCCCCAGTGCACTTACTGGGAAGGACAGCCTAACCACAAACACGTGGACAGGAGAATTTGGCCAGGGATGGTATGGAGCCAGTCCACAACTTTTTTTGCTAAGAGTTGTATTTAGCTCGGTGAAAGGACTGGAATAGAGGGAAACCGTATCTACCCTGCGTGTAATTTCTCACAGGAATTCCTGTAATTGAGCTTGTTGCAGAAGCAATGGCAGCCTATCCAACATCAACTCGCACTTGTCAGTGGTGCTTTGACACACACACATCTTTCTTTGCGCATTTAAATTCTTGAACACAGAGTTGGACAATGGCCTGATCTGTAATGCGTTTTGAGAAATAACATGCATAAGCATTGCCGATCCACATTAAAAAAGCAGCCACAGAGTGTCCGGGAACCTTCCCCCACACTTTTCTTAGCCAGGGCTGCTTTACGGCAGGGTTGGACGGGCCCACCAGAGAAACAGATTCTCCTCCGGTGGGCCCTGGCTTCTCCTTCAGGAGAGTTCATAGTGCCAAGTTGAGGCCATGATGATGATAGAGGCCACCACCTGCTTAGTTTTCTGTTACTTGGAATTCAAGTGCAAGTATGCAGCCAGCCACACACCCACCCACAGGCAGCAACACTAAACTGTCAGATTTCTGGGCAGCTATTTGCACTTTAAATATGGCCTTTTAAGCTCATGGAGGCAGAAGCTTTTCACAACCTCATGCCGGCGGCGGCCAGGTGTCCATTCTCGGTCCCCAGCCGCCACTATATTTTGTGGTATCGCGTCCGCCTTCCACAAGCACGGGTCCCAAAACATTACCCGTGCCCTCCCCAGTGCACTTACTGGGAAGGACAGCCTAATCACAAACACGTGGACAGGTGAATGTGGCCAGGGACGATACGGAGCCAGTCCACAACTTTTTTTGCTAAGAGTTGTATTTAGCTCGGAGAAAGGACTGGCATAGAGGGAAACCGTATCTACCCTGCGTGTCATTTCTCCCAGGAAGTCCTGTAATTGAGCTTGTTGCAGAACCAATGGCAGCCCGTCCAACATCAACTCGCATTTGTTAGTGGTGCTTTGACACACACACATCTTTCTTTGCACATTTAATTTCTTGAATACAGAGTTAGACAATAGCTTGATCTGTAATGCGTTTTGAGAAATAACATGCATAAGCATGGCCAATCCACATTAAAAAAGCAGCCATAGAGTGTCCGGGAACTCTCCCCCACACTTTTCTAGCCAAGGGCTGCTTTTCGGCAGATTTGGGCGGGCCCACCAGAGAACCGGAGACTCTAACGACAAATACCAATTAGAAAGGAGAGTGTCTCCCATATTGCTGGCCTATGCAGTGAATGCAAGGACTGCCAAAAATTTCGAGGCACTTCAATGCCCCTTGGAAGAGACGTGGAGGAGGGCCTCATAAAAAAATGTTCCCATTAGAAAGGAGTGGGCCTCCTATACTTGTAATGCCCATACACTAAGTGAATGGGCTGACAAACATTTACCCTTGCGGGGTATACATGAGCATACTGTATAAAAAAAAATTTTTACGGGCATCATAAACACCCTTTAAAAAAATTATGTTGGTGTTGCATCACGGACCACGGTCACCTTGGTGATATGATGGTGGAGGATGAGGAGAAGGAGGGGGACAAAACCAAATTGCCAAAATCAGGAAGCATATACCCATGTGTGGGTGTGAAAAGGTGCATGGGAATACACCTTCCAGGAAAAGACACTGGATTTGAGTTTATGTTACACTGCTATCATTCGGTGGTGTTGTGAAGTCTGGCGCAATCCAGCCCTTGTTAATTTTTATAAGAGTCAGCCTGTCAGCATTTTCAGTTGACAGGCGGATGCGCTTATCAGTTATATTCCACCAGCGGCACTAAAAACCTGCTCTGATAAAACGCTGGCGGCAGAGCAGGCCAGCACCTCCAAGGCATAGAGAGGCAGTTCATTCCACGTATCCAGCTTGGATACCCAATAATTATAAGGAACAACAGAATCACGGAGGACGTTGGTACGGTCAGCAAGGTACTCCTTCAGCATCTTCCCAAACTATGCACTCCTTGTGAGAGTAGCCCGCGCCTCAGGGCCTGTGCGATGGGAGGGTCTGAGAAAATTCTCCCAAAACTTTGACAATGTTCCCCTGCCTCCGCTGAATTAAAGTTGTGTCTCTCTCGCCTGTACTCCTTGGTTGTCCAACGAAGTGTGTACTCTGCCGCCAGCGTTTTCAGATGGGAATTTTTTTTAATAGTTCTGCAACAAGGGCCTTCTGGTACTGCCCCATTTTTGTAGACCTGCTCACCTCAGGAATAAGAGATGTAACGTTCTCCTTGTAGCGTGGGTGTAGAAGTGTCACAAACCAGTAATGACTGTCACCCAAAATTTTGAGAATGCGAGGGTCATAGGAAAGGCAGCGTAACATAAACTCAGCCATGCGTGCCAGACTACTAGCAGGCAAGACTTTCGCGTCCTCACCAAGAGGATGACTGACCATGCTCTCCTTCTCCTCCTCCTCTCTGTCCTCTGGCCATCCTCGCTGAACAGACAGTATGACTGCTGTGCAGGTAGTACATTCTGTAGTGCATGAAACTAGCTCCTGTCCTTCCTCCTCCTCCTCCTCTTCCTCATTGTCACCCAATCCACGTTGAGATGAGATGAGGCTTGGCTGTATGTAATCACCCTTTATGATTCCTTGCTCCATCTCATCTTGCTCCGCCTGCAATGTATCCTCTTTGATTGTGAGCAAAGAGCATTTCAGAAGACAGAGAAACGGGATGGTGATGCTAATTATGGCGTCATCGCCGCACACCATCTTGGTGGAGTCTTCAAAGTTTTGGAGGATGGTACATATGTCTGATATCCATGTCCACTCCTGAGGTCTTGTGTGTGGAGTCTGAACTGAATACCGACAGCATTGTTGATGCTGGTACTCAACAACTGCCCTCTTCTGCTCACAAATCCTTCCAAACATCAGCAGTGTAGAGTTCCAACGCATGGGGACATCACACACCAGTCTGTGAGCCGGAAGCTGCAAACCCTGCTGAAATACTGCAAGGGTGGCGGTAGCTGTAGCTGACTTTCTAAAATGTGCACACAGGTGGCGTACTTTAACAAGCAGATCCGTCAGCTCCGGGTAGGATTTGAGAAACCGCTGAATCATGAGTTTAATCACATGGGTCAGGCATGGTAAGTGTGTGAGCTCGCCTTGCCTCAGATCCACCACCAGGTTCTGGCTATTGTCACACACGACCATGCCCGGTTGTAGGTTCAGCGGTGTGAGTTACAGATCAGCCTGCTCTTTCAGAGCTGTCCAAAATTCATCATCATTGTGCGGTTTTTCACCTAAGCATATTAGCTTCAGCACAGCCTGTTGCCGCTTGGCCAAGGCAGTGCTGCAGTGCTTCCAGCTTGTGACTGATGTGGTCATTTTGGAGATGGAGGCTGAAGAGGAGGAGGAGGCTGAGGAGGTTGAGGTGCAGGAGCTAGGGCCCACAATCCTTGGCGTCGGGAGGATGTGTTCCGTCCCAAGGTCTGACTGGGTCCCGGCTTCCACTATGTTAACCCAGTGTGCCGTCAGCGAGATGTACCGTCCCTGCCCACGAGCACTTGTCCACGTGTCCATGGTTAAGTGTACTTTACTGGTTACTGCGTTGTTGAGAGCATGACAAATGTTTTGGGATACGTGCTTGTGTAATGTGGGGATGGCACACCAGGAGAAATAGTAGCGGCTGGGGACTGAGTACCGAGGGATGGCCGTTACCATCAGGTTGCTGAATGATTCCGTCTTCACGAGCTTAAAAGGCAACATTACGAACGCAAGCAATCGTGAAATGTGAGAATTTAGTAGAGTGGCCTGTGGGGCGTTTGCTGCATATTTGTGCTTGCGTTCCAAGAACTGGGGTATGGACAACTGAACAATGTGCTGGGACCAGGACATGGACGTGCTTCCTGATGCTGCTAATTAAGAGTGTGCAACGACAGGTGCAGGGCAAGAGGCGTCTTCGCATGCACCATGGACAAGGGATTGGCGTGCATGCACAACAGCAAAAGAAGCAATGGTGCCACCCGCAGACAGAGTTCCTGGACCCTGGGGTTCAGCCCACAAAGTATGGTGCTTTTCTTCCATGTGCCTGATCATGCTGCTGGTGGACAGGCTGGTCGTTTTGCCACCCCTGCTGATGCTGGCCTGGCAGGTGGTACAAATGGCCTTTTTGGGGTTATTGGCAGAGTCTTTAAAAATCAACCAGACTAGGGAAGACCTAACAGTTGTGCTGGCAGCTTCCTTCGTATTGGTGTTACGGGGATCAGTTGCCTG
Source organism: Phyllobates terribilis (assembly GCF_046119375.1). NCBI lineage: Eukaryota > Metazoa > Chordata > Amphibia > Anura > Dendrobatidae > Phyllobates > Phyllobates terribilis. Next base: position 769,494,155 of record NW_027362762.1, on the reverse strand, counting down.
CCTTCTGTCTGTGGCCACCACACTGATTCTTCCTGCCTGTTGGGGTGCTTTGCCTCCCTCCCTCTGTGTGCTGCTGTCCGCGCTCTGCATATCCTCCTGCCAGGTTGGGTCAGTTACTATATCATCCACCACCTCGTCATCCACTTATGCACCCTGGTCCTCCTCCTGACTTTCTGGCAATTGTGTCTCATCATCGTCCACCTCTTGTGACACTTTCCCACCGTCGCCTTCGTGTGACCGTGGCTGCTCAAATTTTTGGGCATCGCTACACCCGATCTCCTCTTGCCCCGCTTCAAGTGGACCAGACGAGAGACCCGAATATATAAATGGAAAAGTGAACAGCTCTTCGGAGTGTCCAAGTGTGGGATCAGTTGTCTCTGGGTACTCGGCATGATGGGAGGAAGGAGGATCAGGGTGTGGAATATGCGATCCAGACTCACGTCTACTGAGACTTGACCATGTGGAAGACAGGTTGGTGATGGTGGCTAAGTGACTGGAAGCATTATCCGCTATCGAAACAACAACCTTTTGACACTGCTTTGGGTTAAATAGTGGTGTGCTGCGGTCCCCTAGAAATTGGGACAGGAAGGTCAGGCGAGAAGATGTGGGTGTTCATTGTGGAACAATTTCGGCTTGCCCACGGCCTTGTCCTCAGCCTCTGCATGCACCATTACCATCACGTCCAGTTCCCCATCCCTTGCCACGTGCCTTGCCCATTTTAAATGGAGGACAGTATCTTCCATGCTCACTACAAATGAGTTTGGAGCGAACTTGTATGTGATCGGTGTGATGGAGAAAACAGAGTTTTAAATACCGGGCCTATAGGTAAGTAGTTTGACCAGCAAACTGCTGTGAATTGCTTCACTGACACACTAAAGGAAATTTTTAATGGATGCCAGAAATGGCAGTATTTTCTGACAATGTATATGTGATCCATGTGATGAAGAAAACAGAGTTTTAAATACCTGGCCTGTAGGTTAGTAGTTTGAACAGCAATCTCCGGTGAATTGCTTCACTGACACTAACGGAAATTTTTAATGGAGGCCAGAAATGGCACTATTTTCTGACAACATATATGTGATCCATTTGACGGAGAAAGCACAGTTTTAAATAGCTGGATTTCTAGCGCTCTAATATGGAAAGGACCTGGCTGTATTCTGCAGTGCCAACAAGCAAATGGCGCAGAAAAAACAGTTTTCTCTGGATTGCGTTTTAAGCAAATAATGAGGATTAGGATCCAAAGCTATATGCACTGCAGTCTGCTATATACACTGTTGCCTTTACACTCTGACTGCCTGTTATCTCTGCAGATGGATTAGTCCTCAGAAGGACTGTTTGTTAAGATAGATAAGTGTAATGTATGTTTTTTCTCCCTATACTATCTAATACACAAGCAAATCTGTCCCTGATGCAGCAGCACCTCTCCCTACACAAGCAAATGGCGCAGAAAAAAGGTGTTCTCTGTATTGCTTTATAAGCAAATAATGAGGATTAAATCCAAAGAAAAGTATTCCTGGCTCCTGAAACCTGGGCCTTTGTATAGAAATATCTAACAGCAGCTGAAGGCAGAATTGGAATGGAGCCTCTTGTGCTATATGCACTGCAGTCTGCTATATACACTGCCTGCCTATGCACCCTGCCTGCCTGATATCTCTGCAGATGGATTAGTCCTCAGAAGGACTGTTTGTCAAGATGGATATGTGTAATGTACAGTTTTTCTCCCTACACTACCTAATGCACAATCAAATCTCTCAATAACGCAGCAGCAGCTCTCCCTACACTGTCTGATCTGGAGTGACTGTGACAAGCATGGCGGTGCCAGGTCTGATATAGACCTGATGACTCTGTGCGGCCAGCCAATCACTGTAATGCCCACAACCAACATGGCTACGGCATTACAGTGCATGGCAGGCAATCCCTGCAGGTTCATGGCTCTCTAAAGTGCACCAAACATGCAGGGAGGGGACCTGAGTTCCCACCCGAGCAACCCGGAAATACTCGGCGAGCGCCGAGCTTGTCGAGCACCGTGATGCTCGGGCGAGTACCGAGCAGTGGCGAGCACGTTCACTCATCACTACTAGAGACCCATTCAGGATTCCCCACATTTCCAAAAATTTGCATCAGACGCCAGCAAAGTGTAATCAATTTCACTACAGTAGAAATAGTGTAAATGAGACCCACATCTCTTCCACTACAGACAACCCAAGACATGGAGACTTAACCTCGAGTTTTCACATTGCCCTTACTGAGGGCCTAAAAAACACCACTGAAGTGACATCAATTTCACTAGAGTGTAAGTATTGCAAAGGAGGCCAAAATCAGTTCCTCTACAGCCAAACCAATAGATGGAGACCCGATCATGATTCTCCACATTTCAAAAAATTAGTGGCAGACACTAGCAATGTCTAATCAATTTCACTACATTAGAAATAATGTAAATAAGACCAACACATGTTCCAGTACAGCCAACCCAGAAGATCGAGGCCTAACCAGGAGTGTTCACATTGCCCTAAATGAGGGCCTAACACCACCAAAGTAGCATCAATTTCAATAGAGTATAAGCATTGCGAAGGAGGCCTAAACCAGTTCCACTACAGCCAACCCAATAGATGGAGACCCAATCAGGATTCCCCACATTTAAAAAAATGAGTGGGCGACACCAGCAAAGTGGCATCAATTTCACTACTGTACAAATAGTGTAAATAAGACCCACAACTCTTCCAGTACAGCTAACCCAGGAGATGGAGACCTAACCAGGAGTGTTCACATTGCCCTAAATAAGGGCCTAACACAACTGAAGTGGCATCAATGTCATCAGACTACAAGTAGTTTAACGCAGACCCAAACCTGTCCCACTACAGCCAACCCAATGGATGGAGACACAATCAGAATTTTCCACATTTCCCAAAATTAGGGCCTAAAACCTGCAGCAACAGTAAGAGCAGGCACAGAAGCCATATCACAGACTGCAATTTCAAGAGATCAATGCAGCACATTAAAAACTACAACATTGCCTACTGTTGGCACAGGAAAAAATATTTTTTGGACTGGGCCTAGTAAGAGAAGTTTTTTTTTTTTTACTGTGAAACCAGGACAAGCTCAATGCCACTAAAATAGAATCTGCCTTTTAGCAGACTGGATCAACTTTGCCAAAGTAAAAAACTGTTGGTGGACTCTGCCTGCCAACCCAAAATATATATAGGTTTGACTGTGCGTACAAGCTGAATTTGACCGCCACTGACGTAGTAGCTGGCTTATAGCACTGTATGACTTTTGGCACAGGAAAAAATATTTTTTGGACTTGGCCAAGTAAGAGAAGTTTTGTTTTTTTTACTGTGAATCCAGGACAAGTTCAACGCCACTAAAATAGGATCTGCCTTTTAGCAGACTGGATAAACTTTGCCACAGTTAAAAACCTTTGGTGGACTCTGCTTGCCAACCAAAAATATATGTAGGTTTGACTGTGTGTACAAGCTGAATTTGACCGCCACTGACGTAGTAGCTGGCTTATAGCACTGTATGTCTTTTGGCACAGGAAAAAATATTTTTTGGACTGGGCGTAGCAAGCGAAAAAAAATTTTTTTTAACTCTGAAACCATCTGAAGTCCAACTCCACTAACATAGTATCTGACATTAAAAAAACTTCAATGCACACAGCTTTAAATATCACAATAGCAACAGAAAAAAAACAGATTTTGTGCTCTGCAATAAGAAGCTCTGCAGACTGTGGAGAGTACAATTTCAACCCCAATAAATGAAAAGGTGCACTCCGCTTGCTTGATCACATTAGCAAGTGCAAAAAAAGATTGAAGGTATACTGAGACATGGAGCTCTATACCAGCAGTGCACAGCACTATTGTATGGCATGGGCCCTCTGTTTCTATCAGAATCTCAGTACTTGCACAAGAACACCAAAGGTGTGCTGCACCTGTGGTTGAAGAGGTACACATGCCAGGAATTATCTACACTATCTGACTACCACACAAGCGCCCATCTATCTAGCTAACATCTCTCATTACACAGGAGAACACCTAGCTGCGTCTATCTCCAGCAGTGACATGGATATAATGGCACTGTGGGAACATGGCTGCTTTTTATATTGAGATGACACGTAATTTCTGCAGCCAATTGCAGAAGCCCTTATGTCTGGACAGTGTAGATGCTTCCTGCACTATGATTGGCTCGCTTTCCTCAGTTAAAGTTATTGCCCACAGGGAAAAAAAAAAATAGTGTACCGCTGATCTGCCCTATTCTAAGCTCTCCACAGCCCCCACACTCACCTGGCACATGTCACCGCTCATCATACACTTGCACTATGCTAACAAAACTGTTCAAAACGCCATGGTTGCCCTGTATTCGCGGTCCTGCGCAAATTCATTGTACTTTTCTGATTTTAAGAGAATTTGCTCGCCTTTGCGATCACGAATCCGAATGTGCCATATTCCTGCCGAATTTGAAACTTTCGAACATTCGCCGAACAAATTCGCTTAACACTACTCTGCAGTTCAACCTCAGGTATCAATTCCATTCAGTGACCTTATCCCAAGGTCTTGGGCCATTGTTCTTTCAGCCAAAGGACCACTTATGTAGATAGAAAGAGTGGACACAGTGGAGCTGTCACTACAGAAGATCTTACATGCAGTCTCATGTTAAAGTAAATGCTTAAGGGGTAGGGTGTCATCACTTCTGACCTTTGTAGGGGGCTGACCCCAGGGAGGAAAACAGACACATGCTTTAGTGAGGAGTTGTGTGGAAGGACATTCATGGAAGAAGATGGGGACCGTGGACTTGGAAGGATGGATGGATAAACATGTTACTTTATGGATTATGTTGTTTGGATTAAAACTTTCGTAAAAGAACTGTTGCTGCTGGATACTTGTGCTTTCATCGTTTTATCTGTCGTCTAGTGGATCGTGGACTGTGGCTACAGACTACACTGGCTGGAGATACGAAATCTGTGGGCCAACCAGAAGTTGTGAGACAGTGAGTATGGCCTTATACAAAGCCAGTGGAACTACTGAACCCAGATTGGGAACTTAAGGACTGAGAGAACTGTATTTTGCCATTTACCTGGAATTGCTTTATTACCATGGCTGTGATTAATAAAATATTGTTTCATCGTTAACCTGCCTAGGTGATTACTTACAACTCACAGCCTCAGATCTCTACAATCCCCCGGAGCACCATCAAATCCACTATCATCAAATTGATAGAACATGATTCCACAACAAACCTGCCAAGAGATGGCCACCCACCAAAACTTTCGGCCCTGACAAGTAGGGCATTAATCAGAGCGTCAGCACATAGACTAAAGGTAAGCCTGAAAGAGCTGCAGAGTTCCCAAGCAGAGACTGGAGTAACTGTCCATATGACCACAACAAGCCATACCCTCCACAGAGGTTGCCTTCATTGAAGAGTCTTCAGAAAAAAGCCTTTACTTCCACACAAAAATTGTAAGGCTCATTTTGAGTTTGCCAAAAGACATGTCGGAGACTCCCCACATGTATGGAGGAAGGCATTCCTCACATGTATTAAAGCTGTCAAGCAATCGCAAATCATGAGCACGGAGTGACTAAAACATAACATCTGAGCACGCTGAAGATACTCGGAAAACACCCGAGCATGCTCGTAAATCTCGAGTAATGAGCATGCTCGCTCATCACTATTTATTAACCCTTCCGGTGCTTTTCCGGAATTAAAGACGTCGTCCAATACTTTTTCATTGATGATCTATCCTCAGTATAGGTCATCAATATCTAATCGGCCAGAGCCTGACACGTGGCACCCCGCTGATCAGCTGTTGTTGGTCAATAGCGGCGGCCGCCACCGTTCACGAGTACTTACTTGCGGAGCTGGCCATCTTCTGGTAGTGCCCGTGGCTTGGTGCTGCACATGTGCCTCCTATTCAAATCAATAGAAGGCGGATGTGCAGTACCCTGACATAGCCACTACTGGAAGACAGCCAGCTCTGCAAGTGAGTATTTCCGTATTTGCCATCGATAGCAGCTGATCGGTGGGGGTGCCAGGTGTCAGACCCCGGCCGATCAGACATTGATGACCTATCTTAATGATAGGTCATCAATGAAAAAGTAGTAGACAACATCTTTAATGCAAAGTGGCATGGATAAAAATAAAAATGTTACCACCTAAACTTTTGAACAGGTCACTATAGCTGGCAGACTCTAAGGCCATTACTTGGCCGTGAATTGCTATGGCAACCATCAGAACCACACAATCATGATTTCAGGGTGATGATGGGTTTAAATTCGTAGTTCCCACACTCTGTTAACCATAAAAATGCTGTTATCACTATTGACAGCAGCATCTAAGAGGATAAACAGCCACGGTTGATGCCAACACTGATGGTGACTGATGCAGCAGGGAGTAAGCTATAGTGCACAGCTGACACCTGCTGCATCTTTACCTATCAGACGATGCTCTTTACTTATATCTCAGGTCAATTTTAAGCGGATATTTGTTGTGTGCATGTATTGTATTTTATGAAAGCAAGCTTAGTACATGTACCAGAATACACATTTAAAGGGGTTGTCCACCTTTGTGCCCATTTTTTTTTACTTAAGTTCTTACTATTGGGCTTAAAAATAACTTTTGCATTTGGGTTTCTTAAAAATTTTGCACGGTTTGATTCCTATTGCCACAGTATTACACTGTCTATTGCTGCAGGTGGAGGAGCATTTGACCACACTACCATCAGACTCCTCCAATAGAAAAGCATTTTTTCTTGTGAGGTTTTCAATTGGACAATGCTGCTGTACAGGTCTAGTCACATGTTCCTCCATCAGAAGCCATTTTATGGACTGGAGAGCTGTGCAAACTGTCAGGAAAGACCCGGAGGAGAAGTTGTCATACCTATGTAAGTAAGTAAATAAGTGCCACAAAATCATGTGCTTAACACATCTGCTGAAATTAAGATAATTTGGGCAAATCTATTAACTCATTCTGCAGCCAGCAATAGACAGTGTAACACAAAGATTATATGAGGCAAGGGTCCTCACGGTTTTGCGAGTCCCTACTCTAACATTAAAAACAGACAGCATAGCCAGAACAATAGACAGAATTTTTAGAAAATAGCAAAAGGCAATGGTACTCACCAGCCAAGGTTTCAAGAAAAATTGCACACCAGGACACAGCCGGCCCCCTTTTGTTTGAAGGAGGTAACACAGGTGCTGAATGCTGATGAACAATCGCCCTCACCCACTTTCACTGGAGGGGCGACTGCCCAGCACTAAAACTGCACACAGATGAAACTTGCAGTAGGGTGCAATTCACACACTCGCGGCACCGTGCCTAGCCAGCATCCTATTACACGCCCCTACTATTCGACTAGGCGGGATGCCCGGCACCGTATCCTTGCATCGCAGAGTTGTGATGCCCCAACTCACAAGGTCACTATTACTGGGCCTGGCCGTGCCCTGGCAGATAAAAAAAAGTGCAAAAAAAGTGCAAAAAATATCATATGAGGTATTAGTTGATATTTTGGCCAAAATACGTAAGCTCGCAACCCATCGTCAAGGGTCCTCACGGTTTTGCGAGTCCCTACTCTAACATTAAAAACAGACAGCATAGCCAGAACAATAGACAGAATTTTTAGAAAATAGCAAAAGGCAATGGTACTCACCAGCCAAGGTTTCAAGAAAAAATTCACACCAGGACACGGCCGGCCCCCTTTTGTTAGAAGGAGGTAACACAGGTGCAGAATGCTGATGAACAATCGCCCTCACCCACTCTCACTGGAGGGGCGACTGCCCAGCACTAAAACTTCACACAGATGAAACTTGCAGTAGGGTGCAATTCACACACCTGGGGGTGCCAGGTGTCAGACCCCGGCCGATCAGACATTGATGACCTCTCTTAATGATAGGTCATCAATGAAAAAGTAGTAGACAACCTCTTTAATGCAAAGTGGCATGGATAAAAAGAAAAATGTTACCACCTAAACTTTTGAACAGGTCACTATAGCTGGCAGACTCTAAGGCCATTACTTGGCCGTGAATTGCTATGGCAACCATCAGAGCCACACAATCATGATTTCAGGGTGATGATGGGTTTAAATACGTAGTTCCCACACTCTGTTAATCATAAAAATGCTGTTATCACTATTGACAGCAGCATCTAAGAGGATAAACAGCCATGGTTGATGCCAACACTGATGGTGACTGATGCAGCAGGGAGTCAGCTATAGTGTACAGCTGACACCTGCTGCATCTTTACCTATCAGACGATGCTCTTTACTTATATCTCAGGTCAATTTTAAGCGGATATTTGTTGTGTGCATGTATTGTATTTTATGGAAGCAAGCTTAGTCCATGTACCAGAATACACATTTAAAGGGGTTGTCCACCTTTGTGCCCATTTTTTTTTTACTTAAGTTCTTACTATTGGGCTTAAAAATAACTTTTGCATTTGGGTTTCTTAAAAATTTTGCAGGGTTTGATTCCTATTGCCACAGTATTACACTGTCTATTGCTGCAGGTGGAGGAGCATTTGACCACACTACCATCAGACTCCTCCAATAGAAAAGCATTTTTTCTTGTGAGGTTTTCAATTGGACAATGCTGCTGTACAGGTCTAGTCACATGTTCCTCCATCAGAAGCCATTTTATGGACTGGAGAGCTGTGCAAACTGTCAGGAAAGACCCAGAGGAGAACTTGTCATACCTATGTAAGTAAGTAAATAAGTGCCACAAAATCAAGTGCTTAACACATCTGCTGAAATAAAGATAATTTGGGCAAATCTATTTACTCATTCTGCAGCCAGCAATAGACAGTGTAACACAAAGATTATATGAGGCAAACTGTGCAAAATTTATAATGAAATCCAATTTAAAAACATTTTTTTAGCCCCAATTGCATGCGTGCATGCATTTATGTAAGAAAAAAGAAATTGTCCACAAATGTGGACAGCCCCTTTAAGTAGTTAGTGCATTGAGATGTGAATGTATGTCCTTGTAATCCTGAGTATTTGGAAGATAAAACCACAACCATCTGCAGTATCAGCCAATAGAAATCTCAGAAAACTCATATAAGCCCATCATAATGCCTCCGTCCTGCGATGTATGCACTGCATATGAATAAAATATCAAATCAAGCTGCCAAGGTATTTTAGCCAGCCACCCTGTAAGGATTTGCTTATCTTTATTTATATTATATATTTTGTTGTGATTTCTAAACTACAAATAACATTATTGGGGAAGTATTTGCAGTAAACATTACCAATTAGATTCACCGTGGAAAGAGATTATCTCTGCATGTCAAGGTATTTGCAAGGTGGTTTCTATTTCACTCAGCTCTCGGAGCACATTTATTACAAAGTAGCAATGCGGAGAATCTTTGTGATTTGTTTATTCTCATGAAGAGCTAAGATAAAAAGATGCACTTGGCCTGAAACATTGTTTGTATATGGTTTTGCATTGATGAAATAATTAAAATACACTATGAAATCAAACAGAATGACTGCTTCAATTTCTTTTTCCACAATAAAAAATGTAGAACCTTTCAACAACAGCTAGCAACTGGTGTAATAAATACTTTCCTATGCAGCAAAGTCAAATATATTGAATTTTCTTTGGTGGTGCTTAACTATAGCATTAATTATAGAATTCAATAGAAATGAAGTGTGTTACTTGGTGATTTTTTCCAACAGCTGCCGTTATTAAATGTAAAGGAATGATAATGTGTTTCTATAGATTTTGGTTCTTATTAGTTTATGTATGCTCAACGCTATAGCTATAAAAATGTCACAATATCAAAATGTTGACATTAGGAGATCAATTCATCAGCAAATTGACTGCCATATATGTAAACTTTTACTACTATTTATCAATGGAAATTATAAAGAGGTTGCATCATTTGTACAGAAATTCACACTTTTAACTGCCTCATAAACTTTGCTATTATCATTGGCCTTGGTGTGTGTGGCACATAATTATGTAAGTACTTATGCCCTTTAGATGATCTTCAATTACTCCTGTTAGTCAAATCAACGCCAGAAGATCGTTAATTATTCCAGTGAGTCACTCCTATACCATATGCAAATATTAATTACCACATGTTGTCTTTATTCCTGTTAGGTCCATTAAATATTTTCTTGTCTGCAATACTTATATTAACTGATATTTTAAGATTTTAATTTCTTTGTATAAGTACTTTACATTATTTATGCTAGGTACACATGTTATTTTTAGGCACTATGTTTTGTATATTTAACACTTATTTGAAGTCTTTCAAAATGAGAATGATGACTTTTTAAGATTGTCCAATCCTCAAGCCAAAGATCTTGGCACACTGAAGATAGGAGTTTTTTTGGAATTTGTTGTCTATGTGATTACTTCTTCCATTCCTTTTTGCCTACCTCATTGGAATGTCTTGAGGTCTTAAAACTTAATACCACTTGATGAGTATGCAGTTTTTTAAGTGTGCATTCTGTGACCAAAATTTCCCAATTATTGATTTTTGTATAGCCTTATTTAATGCAGATCTTGTTGATGTCATTGAATTGCTTCCTTTGGTCTCCTATGTTCTCTAGTTTTAGCTTGGCCAATTTATGTCTCCTATGTTTCTGCTTTGACCGCTAGACCATGGTGCGCCTTTGTTGATAGTGATGCTTGACAGGGACACTCCTGTTTTTCTACTGGGACATTTGGTGTTGGTTAATTAGGGAGCTGTGGAGTTAATTTTGATTTTATTTTGATCACTCCTTTCAGAGAGCCCTGGGAGAGGCAGTCAGCTATTTAAACGTGTGAAGCTCCAACTTCCACGGCCAGTCAATATTTCTGCATTCCTGGCTTCTAGCTCTGTTCTGTGCTCCTGTTGTGTCATTGCAATTTATCCCATTATCTGACATCAGCTTGTATTTTGACCACCCCCTTGATTTCTGATTTTGTCTCTGATGTGACCTCTTGGTATCAACCCTGCATGAGAACCCTTCTTGCCACCTTCTTGCTCCACTCGGTATAGCTAACTCTATGGCTCCTGCCCAAAGGTCCCTATGTAAGTCCACATCCCCATACAAGGGTTAAAAGGTGAGGGCCTGGGCAACCCCTCAAGTATGGTAAATGGAGTTTCTTGCTCTAAGCCTGTCTGTGAAAGTTCTATTAATAGCTGGCAGGCCTCCACGAACAGTGCAATCATGACAAGCACAGAGTATATTTCTTGTCTCAGAAAACAAAAGACAAGCATTCCATTATTCTGATTTAGTGGTCAATATGTAAAGGACATATTGATATTCATGCTATGGCAACTCCATTTTGTTTGCTTGCTTCAAAATCATGATATCATACTCTTTGCTTAACATACATTCTTTCCTTCTTTCCTATTGATTCACATGCAACTTTCCCACACTACCCTTTTCTCTCAAGAACATTCTATGAGACACTCTGCTTCTGTTATCTAGCTAGTCTGAGCCGGGATGTATAACCTTGTAACTTTACATCGTACACCGAACTAACGATGATATGACCATATGTGTATTTCCGTAATAATTGTACTAACATTGGTTCAAGCTTGTAGTATGGCTGTAGGTGATTGGATATTAATAAACTCAAAACAATATAAAATGCTAAGTAGAAATAAACGGGGTTAGAGATTCTTGAATCCCCCCACACAGAGCTTTGCCTCCGTCTGGTTTTCTGTTGGATTGTGCAATCAACCTTGTAAAATAATTTGACACTCACTTGGTCAACCGTGAAGGGTCATTACTGCCCTCCCTCCACAGCTTGGTGCCGTGACTCGGATCCCTTATCAGGGACGCCCCACCACCCCTGGACGTCCACAAAGAGAGAATTCCTTTCGATCTCCCCCACTGGAATTGGGACTGATCATCCCCCACAAAAGCCACGTAAGTGCACGAGTTCTTTACTAGTGATACTGACTGTTTGGCATGGATTCCACGTGGTGCATGGTTGTTTGCAGTATCGCCGGATGTCCTGGTTGGATATAGTCAGAGATGAGACTATAGGGGTGTAGTCCCATTAGGGGTCTGATATTGCTAACTTTTAAAACAATACCACCTCGGATTGACAAGTTAATTTTGTATGAATCTTCCTTAACTTCTGACAAAGATCCTTAGGAGACTGAACACTGTTAGGTTCAGTTGCGGCAGGTAATCGAAGATTGGGTAGGATGCGCACACAGATATACCTATATCTAGTGTCCGGAGAGCTGCGGACGAGAGCTTCCCTCCTTTCACCTAGAGCTGTACGTGACTCCCCCGACGGGAAGGGTGAAGTCAGTGGAACAGCAGCTGAGGCCGGTCAGACTCGTACTGTGCAAAAATCAAGTATCTTTTGTCAGTTAGAAGGCAGTAGTGATTAATCAATATTTCCGTGGAGCAGAAAGAGAGTGTCTCCCCCACAGGAGGGAGAGGATGTGATGACTATCATGGTCATTAGAAAGGGGAATAGGTTATTTAAGAATGCACTGAAAGTGTTTAAGGTGTTAAACTTTCCCGTGGAGGGGAGACTTCAGCCTACATTGTGGGACGAAGGAATCTGACAGAAAAGGGGTAGACTAGTTGACTGTGGATTGTTAGAAGACGCTGAGAAGTATAGGAAGGTTGCACATGAGATTTGTGATGAAGGATATGTTGAAATAGAGGAGGAGATGAAGCCTGGTTATTTCAATTATCTTTATGTCAAGAAGCGAAAATTATCTAGCACTGTAACGAAGACTGGCTGTTTGGTGCTACAAAATGAAGCTGATGGGGACAAGATAGAGGAGGAAGTAGGTTCCCCTTCCCGACTTATGTGTCCACAAACCAAATCTGAAGCCCCTAAAGAAGCATCCCATACCCCCACAAATGTAGCCGTACCCCAGCCCCTGAATCCGGAAACTGAGCAATTCATGCCTAAGGAGATTAAATACCCTGCACTTCCCACTGGTGGCCAGCCACCACAATATAACCCAGATGGCTGGCTTTGTAATGTGTGTTGGGCCACTGATCCAGGATGGCGCGAGACGTGCTATAATTGTGGCGCACGCAGACCCGGTGCTGCAGCACCAGCCTTCCCATTACTTAACGCTGATGGTGGGTATTATACACCATTGCCCCCACCTGCCTCCGCCATGGTCCACACTCCATTCGGGGAGACCCAGGGTCCTCCAAATTCTACCCTATTCACCGTCTCCCGAACTGGTGAAATAGAACATGGACACGAGTACAAGGAGTTGGCGTCTGTTTTACTAAATGGTCCTTCGGAATTTTTCACTATACTGAGAATAGGCATGGGGAGTATACCGCAACATCAAGTTGGGATCATTGTAAACGTAGTAAATGCAAGACTACAGCATGGGGGGGGGGCTAGGTGCAGAAATATGTCGTCTTGGGGGACCTGCAATACAAACTGCATCCAATGATCACATCCATTACAACGGTCCGTTAAGAGAAGGAGAGGTGATGGCTACAAGAGCCGGACAGCTATCATGTTGGTATGTTATACATGCGGTGGGACCAAGATATGATCCCCTGGATGTATCCAGGTCACAACACCTGCTTACAGAAACAATTCAGAACACCATAGCATACGTATCACAGTTTCATGTGCTCCCAACCCTAGCCCTGCCATTTATTTCCACCGGTATCTTTGGATAACCAAAACAGGATGCTGCCAGAATAATAGTCGGGACAATAAAGCAATACATTGCCACGCATCCAACTAAATTGAGAGAGATAAAACTCTTGGCCATCAACAGGAATCTAGTCGATTATGCCGCTCAACTAATCAAACCCACGATCAGACCCGATATCTGGTCTCCCCCAGTGTTCCCGTACCTCCGAGATCTCCCAACAATCAGTAGTCATGCTGATCTCCCCCCTGATTTCCCTCCACCTCCACCCCATCTCACAAAGTTGGAGGAAATGGAGGAAGCGGACCAGAATACCAGCCCACCCAAATATACCCTGTTTACCCCAGCACAGACGGATACTCTGCAATCGTCTCCCGGATCCCGAACATTCCCCCATGGCTTTTTACAGGGGCATGGCCACAAATAGAGAGATTTATTCAACAACAAGGCAAGATCTTTTACACCTGCTTCGTGTAAAAGCCGGTGAAGGATATTATCCCATGATAGAGACTGCTATCCCATATAACAGAGCATTAGACTCCAATACGTATGAGAGTGGGGTTGACTTCTGTCGAGCCCTTAAGATATGGGCTCAGGATAAGCTGGCTGATGAATCCACCACCTTCACAGATGTCACTCAAGAGAAGGGAGAGTCCGCTGAGAAGTTTTATTGGCGCCTTATGCAGGTCTATAAGGACCTTGGGTTCTCCTTACATACTAAAACTCATTGCCAGCTGTTAGTGTCCGCCTTTATCTAGGGGTTACATAGTGAAATCAAGGACGTGATATTGGCTATAATACCAGATGTTGAGTGAGCCACCCCAGGAGATGCCCTAAATGTAGCAAAAAGCTTCCAGAAGAGTGTTGCCCGGACCGCTTCTGCGGTTAAGCCTAAATCCAAACCCACTGCAGTGGCAGTTGCAGCACCCACAGTACCCGTAGCACAGTATCCCCCCTTGTCCCCCCAGTATCCTCCCTTACAGCCCCACTCTTACCCCCTGATCAGCGAGTAATGTATCCCGGGAGAAGACCAGTAACGAATTCCCGTCTTCTGTGTTGGAGGTGTGGCCGGGCAGGACACTTTCAAAGGGACTGTCACATCCCTGCTAGCCAGTGCAGCACCCGAGCCCCTCTATCTAGAAATAGGATGCCCGGCCCACGAGACTCACGAGAAAATGTCCCCCAAGACCATCCATTCTAAAGTGGAGGCCAACCAGAGTCTGCCATCGTGATGCCCGTAAGCACCCCCGGGCTCTGTTCATCTGTAGTTCTCCCAGTAGGAGGGAATCCGGTGAAGTTCATAGTAGACTCTGGGGCGGCCAATTCCATTTTAAAATCCACTGAACTGCCCCAGGGTCTCCCTGTCCAATTTTCTAATGACCATCTACCGCAGCCTGGTTTACAGTAATTGATTTAGCAAACGCTTTTTTTAGCATTCCACTACACAAAGACTGTCAGTTTCTGTTTGCATTTACATATCAGGGCAGGCAATTGACTTGGACGGTGATGCTGCAGGGAGCACAGAATAGCCCTAATCAGTTTGCAAAGAACATGTCTAGCTGTCTGCTGCCGTGGCAGCTGGAAAACTCTGAGGTAGTACTATTACAATATGTGGATGATCTTCTCTTGTGTGCCCCCACGGAGCAAATGTCCATCAGGGCCAGTGTTAGCCTCCTCAAGCATCTAGCAAACTGAACTATCGAGTCTCAGCCTCGAAACTTCAGTTTTGCCTCGATCAAGTGGTTTTCTTAGGCCTCTGCCTTACTCAGGGTGCCAGACATCTCACAGAAGAAAGGAAGATGGTGATCTACATACTACCATTCCCAAAAGATCCCATAGAGCTGCAATGGTTCCTCGGACTATGTACATATTGCAGACAATGGATCCCAAACGCCTCATGTCTGATGCAACCCCTATATGATGCATTAAATAAGGCACTCTGATGTAAACAACCACCAAGAACAGCTGCAACAAGCCTTTGAGCAACTAAAATCAAGGATAATGACAGCCCCTGCCCTTGGCAATCCGGACTATGCTCAACCTTTCCATTTGTATGTCTCTGAGATGGGAGGGCATGCAGCCGGGGAACTCACGCAGAGACACTGTACAAAGCAGCGCCCAGTCGGTTATTGCTCAACGCATCTGGACCCGGTAGCCAGGTCCTCCTCCAGCTGTCTACGAGCGGTTCACGCCACACAGCAGTTACTTGAAAAGACAGCGGACATCATCCTTGGACATGAGACTCACATTTATGCTTCACACGATATTGTGGCTGTTTTGGCTTTACAGCAGCCTAAACATCTGTCCACACAGAGACACCTACGGCTGCAGTGTTCGTTTATTTTGCCAGAAAATGTGAAATCACACCGGTGCACCACCATCAACCCAGCCACCCTGCTACCAGCACCTGAAGGAGAGGTTGAAAGAGGCTCCACCGCATGATTGTCTGGAACAAATTACTGCGGAGTCAACTCCACTTGTTTTAGTGGGGGAAGTACCCTTGGATTACCCAGAACTTCCGTTATATGCGGATGGATCCAGATATGTTGACACCTCTGTCAGGTTTCATACTGGATATGCTGTTACAACTGAAGATACATTGGTAGAGGCTGCAGCCTTACCTCCCAGTATGTCAGCACAGGAAGCAGAGCTCAAAACTCTGATTGCTGCTTATCAACATGCCAAAGGAAAACGTGTGAATATATTTACTGACTCGAGATATGTCTCCGGGATTGCACATGACTTTGGGGAGATCTGGGCAAGGATAGGCTTTGTCACGACTGCAGGTTCTCCTGTGAAAAATGCTGGAAGCGTCAGACAATTGATGGAAGCGGTACAACTAGCAAGACAGTTGGCTGTTGTAAAGGTAAAAGCTCATACCCGACCAGATGCCCCTGAAGCAAGAGGTAATGCACTTTCTGATTTCCATGCTAAGTGAGCAGCTCTTCTTCCGACATGCATGTCCATGGCTGTTACGCGGCGGCATACCAAACAGCTAAATTCCGTGCCAACCCAGGATCAACCTGCAGAAGAGCATCAACCAGTCCCTTCAATTGCAAAGCTGCGCTCCACACAGCAAAAAGTCTCTAAAGAAGAACGCCAGTCATGGAAGGAGGCGGGTGCTAAATTGATAGATGGGCTATGGAAAAAGGAATATATTGTTTGCCTCGACTCCTATATCCTGCCGTCGCAGCCTGGGCCCATGGACTGGTGCATCAAGGGAAGAATCAAGCTTTGCTACTGGTACAGAAACTCTATTGGGCCCCAGGAATTTCCACCGTGTTGAGCGCACAGAACAAAGTTTGCACAATATGCCAAACCTGCAACCCAGGCAGATTACAGAATGTACCGACTAAACACCTTGCTAAACCAAAGTATCCGTTCCAACGATTGCAAGTTGATCATATCACTCTCCTTAAAGCAGGACGATATGAATACTGCTTAGTGGTAGTGGATATGTTTTCCAGCTGGCCAGAAGCATTCGCCGTTCCAAACATGACTGCCAAGACTACCGCCAAGAAGCTGGTCTCTGAAGTTGTTTGCCGGTATGGTCCCAGAAGTTATCAAAAGTGATCAAGGACCAGCCTTTTCCTCATGCGTATATCAAGAAATACTTACCATGATGGGATCAACAGTGGCGTTCCATACTCCTTACCATCCACAGTCAAGTGGCAAGGTGGACAGATTGAATGGCACACTGAAAAGGCAATTGACCAAAATGATGCAGGAAACTATGGCCCAGTGGCCTGAGCTCCTTCCTATTGCACTATATCACATACCCACCACCCCCATAGGGAAACACAAACTGTCACCCTATGAGATACTATTTTGGTCGCAACCCGCTATAGCTCGATTTACTCCACAACAATTATCAGAAGAAACAGATCATGTTATGCAATATGTGATTCAGCTTGCCAAAGCCTTAACTAACACCCATGCGTTAATATCATCTTCTATTCCAGATCCAGCGGATGCAGAAGGTTGTCATACCCTCAAACCCAGAGATTATGTGTATGTGAAGAAGCATGCTTGGAAACACAGACTAGAACCATTGTATGACGGACCATACCAAGTGCTTCTTACAACCCCAACAGTGGTAAAACTTGAAGGGAAGTCAACATGGATCCATGCTTCACACTGCAAACGTCAACCACCCTGAGATGTTTTAAGATAATATGTATGGTTAGATTAGTCAATACCTGGAATAGCCTACAACAGAGTACTGACCCTTTTAATAATACGTTCATTACTCACCACCAGACTTTGGTACAAGAATTGAGACAATTAGAGAACAACCAGATCAGTGACTGTTGGATATGTACTCACTCACCAGTTTCAGCCGCTAGTATGCCTTTTCTGGCAGTCCCAGTCACTCTGGAAGAATTACTAAACTGGCCCAATTGTAGCGACACCCTTACCAATAACGCTACTAAGTTTAGTAGATTATGGAACACCACTGTAGGTATACCAGTAGTTGGGTGGGTGGAACTCCCCTGGTGGCAAGGAAATCTTACTGCCACTAGTAAACACCTACAATTTCTTGCCCTTAACGGAAACAAGTGGGTGCCCAGAAACAAATCTTCCTTGACTAATTTAGGCTGCATACCAACTAAAGGTCTACAAATCAGTTTTAATGCTACCTCTAGCACGGCAGATGCTTTTAAACCATCATTGTTGGAAAGATACATTCATAATCACCCATGGGTACATGCAAATCTGTTTATAGCAGGTACCAATGACACATGTTATAAAATATCTGGTAACATCCCTTGCAATGAATTTTCTGAATATAAGCCTAGTGATCCAACATGTGACAATCCGGATGTTGGATATTGTAGCCCCCTGGGACAAATGCCTTCATGGTGTATGTTATCAAATAACACCGTTTTTATCGATTTGGTACATAAATTAGTATTACAGCACTCTGCTTTATGGGATCTGCCATCAGCCACATATTGGGTCTGTGGGAATAATGCATACAAATGGCTCCCAGTCGGAGTAAGGGGGACTTGTACTTTGGCCCGGCTAACTCCAGCCACTTATCTAATTCCCCATAGTAAAGTAGATATGAGAGCCATCCCTCTTAATGCCATCTATAAACGTGCCAAGGATAGTGTTGAGCATTCCGATACTGAAATATCGGGTATCGGCCGATATTCGCGGTATCGGAATTCCGATACTTAATTCCGATACTATTGCAATATCGTATACCGGAATCGGAAGTTCCCATAATGCAATGAGACATTTTCATTTTATTCAGCCAATGAGGATCCTAAGAAGTGTGGGCACATCCTGTTAGGCATGTAGGCATCTTAACTAATGGCATGGCTGTGATTGGCTGCTGAAATGATGTCATGATGCACTATAAAAGCCACCGCCGCCATTTTGAGCTCACTCTGCTGTGAATTCAGTTAGGGATAGGACGCTGTTGTTCTGAGGGACAGTTTTAGCTACCTATTTGCTCTATACTGCTTTACCCAAGCTACTTTCTAAATCACTGTGCCTTGCAGTGCTAGTGCACAGTTCCCTGTGCTGTTCACCGCTATCTGCAAGGTCTGTGTGTGTGAGTGCAGCTCACCCTGTAGTGTGTGCTTCAGCCAAGTCTGGTTGTAGTGCACTCAGTGTGTGTCACTGCCTCATACATTGTCCTTTTTTGCCAATTCATAATTTTTCCTGATATCTCCTATTAGTGTGGTGGTTCCATCTGTATTCAGCTAAATTGGTTCCAAACACACTATATAGGAGTAGATAGAGAAATTTTTTTCCGTCTTGCAGCACTAGTGCACAGTGCTCTGCATCTGTACTGTTCACCGCTGTCTGCAAGGTCTGGTGTGTGAGTGCAGCTCACCCTGTAGTGTGTGCTTCAACCCCGTCTGGTTGTAGTGCACTCAGTGTGTGTCACTGCCTCATACATTGTCCTTTATTGCCAATTCATAATTTTTCCTGATATCTCCTATTAGTGTGGTGGTTCCATCTGTATTCAGCTAAATTGGTTCCAAACACACTATATAGGAGTAGATAGAGAAATTTTTTTCCGTCTTGCAGCACTAGTGCACAGTGCTCTGCATCTGTACTGTTCACCGCTGTCTGCAAGGTCTGGTGTGTGAGTGCAGCTCACCCTGTAGTGTGTGCTTCAACCCCGTCTGGTTGTAGTGCACTCAGTGTGTGTCACTGCCTCATACATTGTCCTTTATTGCCAATTCATAATTTTTCCTGATATCTCCTATTAGTGTGGTGGTTCCATCTGTATTCAGCTAAATTGGTTCCAAACACACTATATAGGAGTAGATAGAGAATTTTTTTTCCGTCTTGCAGCACTAGTGCACAGTGCTCTGCATCTGTACTGTTCACCGCTGTCTGCAAGGTCTGGTGTGTGAGTGCAGCTCACCCTGTAGTGTGTGCTTCAACCCCGTCTGGTTGTAGTGCACTCAGTGTGTGTCACTGCCTCATACATTGTCCTTTATTGCCAATTCATAATTTTTCCTGATATCTCCTATTAGTGTGGTGGTTCCATCCATATTCAGCTAAATTGATTCCAAACACACTATATAGGAGTAGATAGAGGAGCCTTTCTGCAGCATTGGGCCCTGCAGCCCCAGCCAGATTAGTATTAGCCTATTTTTTGCAGCCTCATCTATTGCATTGTAGGTTACCTTCCTACATTGTAATAGCTACAAAAAGTTTGTGATACTATCGTTATTACATCTTTAGGCACATCCAGTGTCTTTTTGTGACAAAAAAAACCTAAATAAAGTTCACCAAACACTCCACTTTACAGTTGTGTAGGCCACATTAGCTCATATTAAAGTCTAGTCCACACTTTATAAAATTAGTGTTTCTTATACCTGTTAGCAGCTGTTCAGGAATAAGCACACTAAGCCCTTAGTACTTTTCTGCCTATCTTTATCAGTCTACCAAGATGAAGAAGGCAGGGAGTAAGGCATGTGGTCGTGGTCGTGGGCGTGGGCGTGGAGTTTCTGCAGGGAGAGGACGTGAGGATTCTGTGCCTGCAGGGAGAGGACGTGGGGATTCTGTGCCTGCTGCGGGCACCAGTGACTCAGCATCCCCCAGTTTTACCAGGGAACAGTCCTTTATGCGCAGCTTTGTAGGAGCTAGCCGTACCCCACTGCTGCGCGAGGACCAAATTGAAGCCGTTGTCGGATGGATGGCAGCTAACGCATCGACTTCAATTAGTTCCAGATCCTCTCAGGTCCTGAGCACTGAAGAGCACCCATCTGTCTCTTCACCACCTGCCAAATTGCCCAGGCAGTCAGAGAGCCCTGGACAGGAGCCATCTCTACTTCTGTTCTCTGAATCTCTTGGCTTGGAAAGAGGGGGCCAGCCAAGCAGAATTCGAGAATTTGAAGAAGAGGTAGTATGCAGTGATGCGCAACCGTTTTGTCTCTCTGAATCTGAAGAGGCGGGTGGGCCAGTGCCTATGGTCAGCAGCACACCTCAGTGCGCATCTGATGATGAGACTCAGGTGCCACTTTCTGGTGCGTACTGTGCTGTCGAGACTACCCAGGAGAAGCAGTTGTTTGAAGAGGGTGGTGTAGATGATGAGGTCCTTGACCCATCATGGCGTGAGGGACAGGAAGGTGGTGGGAGCAGCTCTGAGGAAGAGATTCCCCGAACGGCCCAAAAAGGAGGGAGAGGGAGGGGGCAGACTTGGTTGCCTGTAGCCTCCACTTCGGCACCCATTAGGAGCATGGCTCTTCCAAAATCCAAAGCGGGCGCTCCCAAGACTTGCAGTGCCTGGTCCTTTTTTGACACAGTTGCAGATGACATTTGCTTTGTCAAATGCAAGCTGTGTAATCAGAAGGTGAAAAGAGGGAAAAGTGTCAGCAACCTCAATACCACAAATATGTGGAAACATGTGCGGACCAAGCACGTGGTGGAGTTACACAAACACACTGAAGACCTAGGCCAACCTACAGCGCCACCTACCACCTCTTCAGCTCGTGTTGTAGCCTCTTCCTCCAGCTCACACACAGCTGGTTCGGCTTCCTCACAGGATCGCCATGGAAGAATCTCTGGCACTGTTGTACAGAGACACAGTGTAATTCCACCCACAGCACCACTTTCCCAGTCATCCTCACACTCCCAGGCCAGTCTACAGCCATCGTTAGCACAGGCATGGGAGAAAAGGCGCCCATACTCGGCAAACCACCCCCGAGCACAGGCTCTGAATGCTGGCATTGCTAAACTACTGGCCCTTGAAATGCTATCATTCAGGCTGGTGGAGACTGACACATTCCGTAACTTTATGGCATTGGCAGTCCCACAATACAACGTGCCCAGCCGCTTTTATTTCAGCAGGCAAGCCGTCCCTGCCCTGCAACATCATGTGGAGGGAAAAATTAAACATGCGCTACAAAACGCCGTCAGTAGCAAGGTCCACCTGACCACTGATGCGTGGACCAGTAAGCATGGACAGGGACGATACCTTTCCCTCACTGCCCATTGGGTAAATGTTGTGGAGCCGGGTACAGATCTTGAGAGTGGCGCTGTACGTGTTCTGCCAACTCCAAGGATTGCAGGAATCCAGTCTGTACACATTGACTCCTCCTCATACTCCAGTTCCTCTGAATCAACGCTGCAGGAGCCGTCACGGTCTACCTCCACATCGACCCGTGAACGGTTACCTGTTATGATGACCGATATGAGCACAGCCGTGGCCAAACGTCAACAGGCCGTATTAAAATTAATTTCTTTGGGGAATCGAAGCCACACAGCGCAGGAGCTCTGGAATGCCATCAAGCAGCAGAGTGACGTGTGGTTTGTGCCAGCGAATCTCCAGCCAGGCATGGTAGTGTGTGACAATGGCCGAAATCTGGTGGCAGCTCTGGGCCTAGGCAACCTCACTCACATCCCATGTCTGGCACATGTGCTCAACTTGGTCGTGCAGAGTTTTTTGAGGGACTATCCGGATCTTGATGCACTGCTTCACAAGGTCCGCATAGAGTGCGCTCACTTGCGGCGTTCCAGCAATGCAAGATCACGCATTGCAGCTCTGCAGCGCCGATTATGTCTTCCGGAACATCGCATCATATGTGACCTACCCACCAGGTGGAATTCAACGTTACATATGTTGGAGAGGTTGTGTGAGCAGCAGGCAGCAGTAATGGAGTACCAGCTGCAGCAGGCGCAAACAAGTCGCAGTGCGCGCCGTTCACACTTCACCACCACTGAGTGGGCCTCTATGAAGGACATTTGCCACGTTTTGCGTGCCTTCGATTATTCCACGCGGATGGCGAGTGCAGATGATGCACTAGTCAGCATGACTATCCCCCTTATCTGCCTGCTTGAAAAAACACTGCAAGCACTAAGGGACGAGGTTTTGGAAGAGGTGGAGGATGAGGAGTCACAAATGCCATCTGCTTCTCTACAGTCTGCGCAACGTGGTTCCTCACAAAGGCCTAGGCAGGGGACACTTTGTGAGGAGGATGAGGAGGAGTCAATGGATGAGGAAGACATCTGTCCAGAGGAGGGAGGTACACAATGCTCTAGTAGTCAGTATCTAGAGCGAGGGTGGGGTGATGCAGAGCAGGCAGAGATCACGCCTCAAGCAGGGGACAGCGTTTCTTGGCCAGTTGGCAGTCTGCAGCACATGGTTGATTTCATGCTGCAGTGCCTCAGAAACGACCGCCGCATCGCCCACATTCTCAACACGGCTGATTATTGGGTGTCCACCCTCCTAGATCCTCGCTACCGGGACAACTTACAAAGCCTCATAACACCATTGAACCGGGAGCGTAAAATGCGGGAGTACCAAGACGCACTGGTGCATTCCATCATGTTCTCCATTCCAACCGAGAGCAGTGCTGCTAGTGCTTTACAAAGCAGCTCAGTGCGTCGAGGCAGTGGAGGAAGCTCTGCACAAAGAGGGAGCAGAAGCAGCGCCTCAGCACAAGGCAAGACCAGTATGGCCGAAATGTGGCAAAGTTTTGTGTCCCCGCCGCCACAAATGTCTACACCATCACAGACAGCTCCAGTCAGCAGGAGGCAACGTTTCCGTCAGATGGTGACAGACTACATGTCTTGCCCTCTTAGTGTACTCCCAGACGGCTCTTCTCCCTTCAAGTTTTGGGTCTGTAAGCTGGATACATGGCCAGAGCTTAGTCAGTATGCACTGGAGGTGCTAGCTTGCCCTGCTGCTAGTGTATTATCGGAACGCGTCTTTAGTGCCGCAGGTGGTGTACTAACAGACCGTCGCATGCGACTATCCTCCGATAACGTTGACCGGCTTACTTTTCTCAAAATGAACAAGGCCTGGATCTCTCATGAATTTGCCAGTCCTCTTCCAGAATAAATAATTGGTTGGCAACAGTATCCAGGTCTCCTGTTCTGTTCATGTTTCTACCACCTGAACTGTAATCCCTGAGCTCCAACACCGCCAGTTGGCGCTCGGAAGTGCCGTCTGCACAGTCAACACTTGCTGCCGTGTTATTGGGGTTCAGTAACGTCAGCTGTTCTCCTGCTGTGCGGACGGCAATTTCTCCTGATTTGTCCACATCCACTGTACTACACATTTTAAAGTTGCTCCAATTACTCCTCTGGCTCCTCTGTTTTCATTCTTATCCCTGGGCTCCAGCACCGCCAGTTGGCGCTCGGAAGTGCCGTCTGCACAGTCAACACTTGCTGCGGTGTTATTGGGGTTCGGTAACGTCAGCTGTTCCCCTGCTGTGTTCACGGCAATTTCTCCTGCTCTGTCCATATTCACTGTGCTACTTATTTAAAACTTGCTCCAATTACACCTCTGGCTCCTCCGTTTTTAGTATTTACCCTGGGCTCCAACACCGCCAGTTGGCGCTCGGAAGTGCTGTCTGCACAGTCAACACTTGCTGCCGTGTTATTGGGGTTCAGTAACGTCAGCTGTTCTCCTGCTGTGCGGACGGCAATTTCTCCTGCTTTGTCCACATCCACTGTACTACACATTTTAAAGTTGCTCGAATTACACCTCTGGCTCCTCTGTTTTCATTCTTATCCCTGGGCTCCAGCACCGCCAGTTGGCGCTCGGAAGTGCTGTCTGCACAGTCAACACTTGCTACCATGTTATTGGGGTTCAGTAACGTCAGCTGTTCCCCTGCTGTGCGGACGGCAATTTCTCCTGCTCTGTCCACATTCTCACTACTACAGATTTTAAAGTTGCTCCAATTACACCTCTGGCTCCTCTGTTTTCATTCTTATCCCTGGGCTCCAGCACCGCCAGTTGGCGCTCGGAAGTGCTGTCTGCACAGTCAACACTTGCTACCATGTTATTGGGGTTCAGTAACGTCAGCTGTTCCCCTGCTGTGCGGACGGCAATTTCTCCTGCTCTGTCCACATTCTCACTACTACAGATTTTAAAGTTGCTCCAATTACACCTCTGGCTCCTCTGTTTTCATTCTTATCCCTGGGCTCCAGCACCGCCAGTTGGCGCTCGGAAGTGCCGTCTGCACAGTCAACACTTGCTGCCGTGTTATTGGGGTTCAGTAACGTCAGCTGTTCTCCTGCTGTGCGGACGGCAATTTCTCCTGATTTGTCCACATCCACTGTACTACACATTTTAAAGTTGCTCCAATTACTCCTCTGGCTCCTCTGTTTTCATTCTTATCCCTGGGCTCCAGCACCGCCAGTTGGCGCTCGGAAGTGCTGTCTGCACAGTCAACACTTGCTACCATGTTATTGGGGTTCAGTAACGTCAGCTGTTCCCCTGCTGTGCGGACGGCAATTTCTCCTGCTCTGTCCACATTCTCACTACTACAGATTTTAAAGTTGCTCCAATTACACCTCTGGCTCCTCTGTTTTCATTCTTATCCCTGGGCTCCAGCACCGCCAGTTGGCGCTCGGAAGTGCCGTCTGCACAGTCAACACTTGCTGCGGTGTTATTGGGGTTCGGTAACGTCAGCTGTTCCCCTGCTGTGTTCACGGCAATTTCTCCTGCTCTGTCCATATTCACTGTGCTACTTATTTAAAACTTGCTCCAATTACACCTCTGGCTCCTCCGTTTTTAGTATTTACCCTGGGCTCCAACACCGCCAGTTGGCGCTCGGAAGTGCTGTCTGCACAGTCAACACTTGCTGCCGTGTTATTGGGGTTCAGTAATGTCAGCTGTTCTCCTGCTGTGCGGACGGCAATTTCTCCTGCTTTGTCCACATCCACTGTACTACACATTTTAAAGTTGCTCGAATTACACCTCTGGCTCCTCTGTTTTCATTCTTATCCCTGGGCTCCAGCACCGCCAGTTGGCGCTCGGAAGTGCCGTCTGCACAGTCAACACTTGCTGCCGTGTTATTGGGGTTCAGTAACGTCAGCTGTTCTCCTGCTGTGCGGACGGCAATTTCTCCTGCTTTGTCCACATCCACTGTACTACACATTTTAAAGTTGCTCGAATTACACCTCTGGCTCCTCTGTTTTCATTCTTATCCCTGGGCTCCAGCACCGCCAGTTGGCGCTCGGAAGTGCCGTCTGCACAGTCAACACTTGCTGCCGTGTTATTGGGGTTCAGTAAGGTCAGCTGTTCTCCTGCTGTGCGGACGGCAATTTCTCCTGCTTTGTCCACATCCACTGTACTACACATTTTAAAGTTGCTCGAATTACACCTCTGGCTCCTCTGTTTTCATTCTTAGCCCTGGGCTCCAGCACCGCCAGTTGGCGCTCGGAAGTGCCGTCTGCACAGTCAACACTTGCTACCATGTTATTGGGGTTCAGTAACGTCAGCTGTTCCCCTGCTGTGTTCACGGCAATTTCTCCTGCTCTGTCCATATTCACTGTGCTACTTATTTAAAACTTGCTCCAATTTCACCTCTGGCTCCTCCGTTTTTAGTATTTACCCTGGGCTCCAACACCGCCAGTTGGCGCTCGGAAGTGCTGTCTGCACAGTCAACACTTGTTGCCGTGTTATTGGGGTTCAGTAACGTCAGCTGTTCCCCTGCTGTGCGGACGGCAATTTCTCCTGCTCTGTCCACATTCTCACTACTACAGATTTTAAAGTTGCTCCAATTACACCTCTGGCTCCTCTGTTTTCATTCTTATCCCTGGGCTCCAGCACCGCCAGTTGGCGCTCGGAAGTGCTGTCTGCACAGTCAACACTTGCTACCATGTTATTGGGGTTCAGTAACGTCAGCTGTTCCCCTGCTGTGCGGACGGCAATTTCTCCTGCTCTGTCCACATTCTCACTACTACAGATTTTAAAGTTGCTCCAATTACACCTCTGGCTCCTCTGTTTTCATTCTTATCCCTGGGCTCCAGCACCGCCAGTTGGCGCTCGGAAGTGCCGTCTGCACAGTCAACACTTGCTGCGGTGTTATTGGGGTTCGGTAACGTCAGCTGTTCCCCTGCTGTGTTCACGGCAATTTCTCCTGCTCTGTCCATATTCACTGTGCTACTTATTTAAAACTTGCTCCAATTACACCTCTGGCTCCTCCGTTTTTAGTATTTACCCTGGGCTCCAACACCGCCAGTTGGCGCTCGGAAGTGCTGTCTGCACAGTCAACACTTGCTGCCGTGTTATTGGGGTTCAGTAACGTCAGCTGTTCTCCTGCTGTGCGGACGGCAATTTCTCCTGCTTTGTCCACATCCACTGTACTACACATTTTAAAGTTGCTCGAATTACACCTCTGGCTCCTCTGTTTTCATTCTTATCCCTGGGCTCCAGCACCGCCAGTTGGCGCTCGGAAGTGCCGTCTGCACAGTCAACACTTGCTGCGGTGTTATTGGGGTTCGGTAACGTCAGCTGTTCCCCTGCTGTGTTCACGGCAATTTCTCCTGCTCTGTCCATATTCACTGTGCTACTTATTTAAAACTTGCTCCAATTACACCTCTGGCTCCTCCGTTTTTAGTATTTACCCTGGGCTCCAATACCGCTAGTTGCTGCTCAGAAGTGCCGTCTGCACAGTCAACGCTTGCTCCAGTGTTATTGGGATTCAGTAACGTCAGCTGATCCCCAGCTGTGTGTCCGGCAAATTCTCCTGCTTTGTCCACATCCACTGTAGTACGGATTTAAAACCTCCTCCAAATACACCTCTGGCTCTTCTGTTTTTAGTATTTACCCTGGGCTCCAGCACCGCCAGCTGGTTCTCGGCAGTTCCATTGGCTCTTGTACCTTCTGCTACCCATCCGGGTTCCAGTACCGTCAGCTGGTTCTCGGCAGTGTCTTTGGCACGGGTACTCCCTCCTGCCCAGCCTGGTTCCAGCACGCCAGCTGTTTCCGGGTAGTGTCAACGTCACTTTGCCTCCAATGCGTTGTCCTGTCGTGTTGCGGTCGGGTTAGCCGACTCTATGGTGCCTGCAGTTTAGGTGACTCCTATGTGGGCTGCGGGATCTGGCAATGAAGGCTGGTTCCATAGTGCCAATAGGACAAGCACCCTCTGTAGGACTGTGGGTTTTGGTAACTGCGGCCGGCTCGCGGCCTTGAACTTTTTTTTTACATGGGTACCTTCTGCTACCCATCCGGGTTCCAGTACCGTCAGCTGGTTCTCGGCAGTGCCTTTGGATTAGGTGCCTCCTTCTCGGTATCCAAGTTCCACCAACGTCTGCTGGTCCTTGGTAGTGCTTTCTGGCACAGGTACCTCCTGCTTAGTAACCGAGTTCCAGTAACATCAGCTGGTCCTCGGTAGTTCCATTGGCTCTTGTACCTTCTGCTACCCATCCGGGTTCCAGTACCGTCAGCTGGTCCTCGGTAGTTCCATTTGCTCTTGTATCTTCTGCTACCCATCCGGGTTCCAGTACCGTCAGCTGGTCCTCGGTAGTTCCATTTGCTCTTGTATCTTCTGCTACCCATCCGGGTTCCAGTACCGTCAGCTGGTTCTCGGCAGTGCCTTTGGATTAGGTGCCTCCTTCTCGGTATCCAAGTTCCACCAACGTCTGCTGGTCCTTGGTAGTGCTTTCTGGCACAGGTACCTCCTGCTTAGTAACCGAGTTCCAGTAACATCAGCTGGTCCTCGGTAGTTCCATTGGCTCTTGTACCTTCTGCTACCCATCCGGGTTCCAGTACCGTCAGCTGGTCCTCGGTAGTTCCATTTGCTCTTGTATCTTCTGCTACCCATCCGGGTTCCAGTACCGTCAGCTGGTTCTCGGCAGTGTCTTTGGCACGGGTACTCCCTCCTGCCCAGCCTGGTTCCAGCACGCCAGCTGTTTCCGGGTAGTGTCAACGTCACTTTGCCTCCAATGCGTTGTCCTGTCGTGTTGCGGTCGGGTTAGCCGACTCTATGGTGCCTGCAGTTTAGGTGACTCCTATGTGGGCTGCGGGATCTGGCAATGAAGGCTGGTTCCATAGTGCCAATAGGACAAGCACCCTCTGTAGGACTGTGGGTTTTGGTAACTGCGGCCGGCTCGCGGCCTTGAACTTTTTTTTTACATGGGTACCTTCTGCTACCCATCCGGGTTCCAGTACCGTCAGCTGGTTCTCGGCAGTGCCTTTGGATTAGGTGCCTCCTTCTCGGTATCCAAGTTCCACCAACGTCTGCTGGTCCTTGGTAGTGCTTTCTGGCACAGGTACCTCCTGCTTAGTAACCGAGTTCCAGTAACATCAGCTGGTCCTCGGTAGTTCCATTGGCTCTTGTACCTTCTGCTACCCATCCGGGTTCCAGTAACATCAGCTGGTCCTCGGTAGTTCCATTGGCTCTTGTACCTTCTGCTACCCATCCGGGTTCCAGTACCGTCAGCTGGTTCTCGGCAGTGCCTTTGGATTAGGTGCCTCCTTCTCGGTATCCAAGTTCCACCAACGTCTGCTGGTCCTTGGTAGTGCTTTCTGGCACAGGTACCTCCTGCTTAGTAACCGAGTTCCAGTAACATCAGCTGGTCCTCGGTAGTTCCATTGGCTCTTGTACCTTCTGCTATCCATCCGGGTTCCAGTACCGTCAGCTGGTCCTCGGTAGTTCCTCAGCTTTCTTGTACCTTCTGCTACATTTCCAAGTTCAAGCTTTTTGAAATGGTTCTTGGTAATCACTCTGGATCTCCCTGACGAGGACCCTGAAGACGAGGACCCTGAAGACCAACCCTAAGAAGACGAGGACCCCGAAGACAATGACCCTGAAGACGAGGACCCTGAAGACCACCCCGAAGAAGACGAGGACCCTGAAGACCACCCCGAAGAAGACGAGGACCCTGAAGACCACCCCGAAGAAGACAAGGACCCCGAAGACGAGGACCCAGAAGACCAACCCGAAGAAGACGAGGACCCCGAAGACGAGGACCCCCGAAGACGACGACCCTGAAGACCACCCCGAAGAAGACCAAGAAGATGACCCTGAAGAAGTTGACCAAGAAGACAAAGAAGAGAAGACAAGCACCAAGATACAGAAAAACAAGAGACAGAAAACCAAGAAGCAGAAATACAAGAAGCTGCAGAACAAAAAGCGGAAGAACATTAAGCATAAGACTAAAAATCAGAGCAAAAGATAATATCTAAATTATAAGCAGAAGATGACTAAGCAGTGTATGGGGGTGAGTCCGTTCCTCCTCGTGGTGCCCCTGGAAAAGACCTGCTGCTGCAGGCCAAACTGAACGCGGACAAATCCTGTTGTAAATCTTTTGTGACGGGCAGAACGAAAGGTGTAATGTCCAACCTTTTATAGATAACAACTACAGGAATGCCTGTCACAAATAAGAATATGATGAAGAAGAAGAATATGAAGAAGATGAAGAAGTAGAATATGAAGAATGTAAAAAAAAGAATAATACGAAGAAGGTGAAGAAGAAGAAGGTGAAGAAGAAGTGGATGAAAAAGATGCTGAGGATGATGAAGGAGAAAGTGTGGGAGAAGTAAAAAAGAAGGTGAAGAGCATGGAAGTAGTGAAACATAAATATCTGACAAAATATAAAAATACTTAACATAGTTAATATTTCCGTAACTCAGAACATAATAAAAATATATTAATTCCTGCTATTCCATTTGACTGGGCTAAACCTCTATGCCTTTATTGTCTCCCCCACCTCCCCCAATACATTCTACATTATTCTTAGTTGTTTTCCTTCATGTAGAAATAACCTACAAGGAAAGAAAGGGTTTATTTTAATTCCGATATTTATGTCCCATTGACTTGCATTGGTTTCCGGTATCGGAATCGGCGATATCCGATACTTTTTCGGTATCGGTCCGATCCAATCCGATCCGATATTTCCCGATATCGGAAGGTATCGCTCAACACTAGCCAAGGACAACACCCCACGCCCATCAGGAAGACCTCATTTAGTACAAATGAGTATACCCAATAAGATGGCCAGTACTGTCTTCCTCTACCGTATGGTAACACAAATGTGGGACAAATTAGTGGAAGTCACTGACTACTTAGATGCCCAGATTTGGAGTGTATTGGAAGTAATTAATACTACTGTTGCGGTGCAGAATCAACTTATTATAGTAGCTAATCAACATACTTTAGTACTGGACTATTTGACAGGAGCTCAAGGAGGGATGTGTCAGGTTGTAGGCCCAGCCTGTTGTCACTATATTGACCCCGACTCTACCATACGGTTAAAGACTAAAATGGATGACATTAGGAAACTCAGGGAAGAATATAACAAACATAATGAATTGACCAAAGACAGTTGATGGTCTGATACATTTTCCTTTTTAAATCCTGCTAATTGGTTTAAAGAGATTGGTGGATGGATTGCTGGAATATTACAAGGAGTGTTGCATATTGCTGCTTGCATCTTGTTAATATATGTTTTACTAAAACTGTTTTATTGTATCCAAATTTGCATGAGGAAAACCTGCCAGTCATCAGAGAGCAAGGAGGACGCTGTCAACCAACATCCAGTGCTACTATACACGGACCTCCCAGATGTAACCAGCATTGAGGACCTAAACGACAAGGGAATGATGACCTTTACCCGCTTGCCCAGACCAACCTCACATCTGAATATCAGAGCTTTATGATTATATCAACAGATAAGGGGGGATGGACATGCCGCGACAGCATAAATTGGTAACAAGGGCACTAATTTAGTGAAGACCAATGTCCCTCAGGCTCAAAGCATGACCCTGGGAAAGCACCTCTATTATTGATAATAACATAATTTTTAGGTGGGAAATTTAAAGGACATATTGATATTCATGCTATGGCAACTCCATTTTGTCTGCTTGCTTCAAAATCATGTTATTATACTCTTTGCATAACATACATTCTTTCCTTCTTTCCTCTTGATTCACATGCAATTTTCCCACACTAACCTTTTCTCTCAAGAACATTCTATGAGACACCCTGCTCCTGTTATCTAGCTAGTCTGAGCCGGGATCTATAACCTTGTAACTTTCCATCGTACACCGAACTAACGATAATATGACCACGTGTGTATTTCGTAATAATTGTACTAACATTGGTTCAAGCTTGTAGTATGGCTGTAGGTGATTGGATATTAATAAACTCAAAACAATATAAAATGCTAAGTAGAAATAAACGGGTTTAGAAATTTTTGAATCGCCCCATACAGAGCTTTGCCTCCGTCTGGTTTTCTGTTGGATTGCGCAATCCACCTTGTTAAATGGTTTGACGCTCACTTAGTCAACCGTGAAAGGTCATTACTGCCCTCCCTCAACAAATCTAGTGAAGTTTGTGCTGTAGAATCATTGCTTTAATACTTTGTTGTGTTGGTAAGGATGCTGCTATACTTTCTCTCTTCTCTTTGGCTATTATTGGTTATAATTATTCATGAGTGAACATTTCAATGTTCGGTTCGGAAAACTTCACCGAACAAATTGATATTCGCCGAATGTTTGTCAAACATTTCCGAATCCCATAGGAGTCAATGGGGGGACAAAAAAATGCATATACAACACCTAGAAACGGGAACAAAAGCTACTAAAACACATTAAATTAGGTGTAGACACCAGGGAAGTGCCATCAATTGATCCAGAGTACAAGTACTATAATTTATACTACTGTGACAGCGACATTTATTCAGTTGCGCTTTACATGTCAAAAGGGGACACCGACTGGTACAAGAGGAGAGAGGGCCCTGCCTGCGAGAATGCACTGTCACAGACATGGTTTGTGGAACCACTGTGCCACGGACCCTGTAGAGCCTGGAGGGGCGTGACTAAGTGAGCACCGGACTGTTCACTAGAGTCTCTGATGGTGAGATTAGACTTGGCTCTCGATGAACGCCAGGTGCCACTCCAGGACAGACCAACAGATGCACAGCAGCTGGACCCAGCAGTACAGACTACATGATGCAGTAGGCAGAGTATGTATCAGAGTGCACCTGGCAGAGTCCGTATCAGAGTGCAGCAGGCAGAGTCAGTATCAGGAGTGCAGCAGGCAAAGTCTGTATCAGGAATGCAGCAGACAGTATCTGGATCAGAATGCAGGAGGCAGAGTCTGTATCAGGAGTTCAGCAGGCAGAGTCTGTATCAGAGTGCAGCAGGCAGAGTATGTATCAGGAGTGCAGCAGGCAAAGTCTGTATCAGGAGTGCAGCAGGCAGATCCGTATCAGGAGTGCAGAAGGCAGAGTCTGTATCAGGAGTGCAGCAGGCACAGTCTGTATCTGGAATGCAGCAGGCAGTATCTGGATCAGAATGCAGGAGGCAGAGTCTGTACCAGGAGTTCAGCAGGCAGAGTCTGTATCAGGGGTGCAGCAGGCAGAGTCTGTATCAGAGTGCAGCAGGAAGAGTTTGTATCAGGAGTGCAGCAGGCAGAGTCTGTATCAGAGTACAGCAGGCAGAGTCTGTATCCGGAGTGCATCAGGCAGAGTCTGTATCAGAGTGCAGCTGGCAGAGTCTGTATCAGAGTGCAGCAGGCACAGTCTGTATCAGAGTGCAGCAGGCAGAGTCTGTATCAGGAGTGCAGAAGGCAGAGTCTGTATCAGAGTGCAACAGACAGAGTCTGTATCAGAGTGCAGCAGGCAGAGTCTGTATTAGAGTGCAACAGGCACAGTCTGTATCAGAAGTGCAGCAGGTAGAGTCTGTATCAGGAGTGCAGAAGGCAAAGTCTGTATGAGAGTGCAGAAGGCAAAGTCTGTATCAGAGTGCAGCAGGCAGAGTCTGTATCAGAGTGCAGCAGGCAAAGTCTGTATGAGGAGTGCAGCAAGGACTGGTACGTAACCTTACACAACTTAGACTGCAGAACAGGAAGGTTTCACTACAGCCAACCCAATAGATGGAGACCCAATCAGGATTCCTCACATTTAAAAAAAATTAGTGGCAGATGCCAGCAAAGCGGCATCAATTTCATTACTGTACAAATAGTGTAAATAAGACCCACACCTCTGCCAAGCACAGCCAACCCAGGAGATGGATACCTAACCAGGCATGTTCACTTTGCCTTAAATGAGGGTCTAACACCACCGAAGTGGCATCAATGTCATCAGACTACAAGTAGTTTAATGCAGACCCAAACCTGTCCCACTACAACCAACCCAATGGATGGAGACACAATCAGAATTCTTCACATTTCCCAAAATTAAGGCATAAAACTTGCAGCAGCAAGAGCACACACAGAAGCCATATCACAGACTGCAATTTCAAGAGATCAATGCAGCACACTCAAAATGACACCATCGCCTACTCTGTACAGTCTGCAATTGGGGTGCAATAGTCCTTGGAGATCCATGACTTGTTCATCTTATGAAAGTTAGGTGGTCTACACTTTCAGGGGACAGCCAGGTGCGCTTATCCATCAAGACATTACCTGCAGCGCTGAAGACACGTTCAGAGAGAATTCTAGCTGCCGGGCAAGATAAAACCTCTGAGGCATGAGAGGCGAGCTCAGGCCATCCATTAATTTTTAAAGACCAAAATGTAAAAGGGTCCAAACCCTCCCTGATGGTATTGATATTGAACTCTAGATACTTCTGCACCATACTCTCCAGTTTTTCACCACATGTCAGACTTGTACTCTGTTGTGCTGGTGCACGAGCTGGTGCAAAAAAATGTGTGAAAGGACTCACAGAAATTGCTTCTGCCACTTACTCTGCTGCTGCTAATGTTTTGGCACTGACGAACTGACGTGCCGGAAGTTGAAAGACTACAGCTGCGATTCACAATGTGTGCCTCACTGTTTTCTTGGGGAAAACCTCTATTAAGGTTGCTTAAAAGCTTGCTTCGATACTCCAATATAAGAGGGTCCCTTTCCAGGGCGGGAAGCATCTGGAAAAATTGACTCTTATAACGTGGATCTAACAGAGTAGCAACCCAGTAGTCAGCATTATTTAGAATCCTAACTATATGGGGAACATGTTGCACATAGTGCATCAAGAAGGCACTCATATCTCGAGCTCTTCCAGGAGGTCCAAAGCCAGGCTGTATTGTGGGCGGCATAACACTGATGCTTGTTTCCTCCGTCCCCTCCTGCCAACCACATTCAAATGAGAGGGAATGATTATCCTCTTCAAACTCTGACAGCTGCTCGCCCATCACCTCTTCCTCCTCCATTACTTCCTCAGCTCTTGCACCTTCACTAACAGTTTGCCTGGTATCACCAAACCGCCTTGATCGCTGTAATCCACCGTCACTTGGAATCCACCTGTGTGATGACAGTCTGAAAATTTGAGACTTTGGTATCCCTTCGGCATCCTCCTCTTGTTCTGGGGCCACCACCTTCTGCCGCAGGTTATTCAAAGTTTTCTCCAGCATGTATATGACCGAAATAGTGATTCTGATGACAGCATTGTCAGAACTAACCAGTTTAGAAGCCATTTCAAAACCATGCAGAAGGGTGCAGAGATCCTTAATCTGTTCCCACTTTGCAAACGTGATATTCCCCAAGTCCATACTGTGTTGCCTCAAGCTATGTCATGACATACTGCATCAGAGCTCGTTACTGCTGGCACAGTCGCTGCAACATGTGCAGAGTGGAAGTCCACCGCGTCGGCACATCGCAGATCAACCTGTTAACTGACACGGACAAAGACGTCTGTGTCGATGCAAGTCGATTACATGAGGGGTGCGAGTGGCGGAAGTGAGCACACAGCTTCTGTACTTTGTGAAGCAGCTCATCCAGGCCAAGATAGTGGTGGAAAAATCGCTGTACCACCAGGTTGAGGACATGAGCCATGTCATGCACATGTGCAAGCTTGCCTCGGCCTAGGGCCGCTAACAGGTTCGCACTGTTATCGCACATGGCCTTCCCTTGCTCTAGGTTCAGCGGAGACAGCCATTGCTCAAACTGAGCCTGAAGAGCTGCCCACAACTCTTCATCTGTATGACTGTGATCTCCAAGGCATATTAATTTGATGACTGCCTGATTACGGTGAGCCCTGACTGCACAGTATGGAGGTGGTGAGTATTCGCTCCGCACCCTTGGAACGTGTGTCTCGTTAAGGCAGAGTTTGAGTGCACAGGTGGAGGTCCTAGAGGAGGTGGAGGACGCAGAAGCAGAGGAGGAAGTGGGAAATACAGATATTTCTTCTGCAAGCCTTGGGGATTCCAAGATTTGTGGAGCAGCCTCTTCCCCGCCTGCCCCCACAGCCACCAGAGTCACCCAGTGCCCAGTCAGTGAGATGCAACGCCCTTGGTCATGCTTACTCGTCAAGGTGTCTGTTGTGAAATGCACCCTGGCACACGTAGATTTAGACATGGAAAGGGTGATGTTGTCTGCGACATGCTGGTGTAGCGCAGGCACAGCTTTCTTAGAGAAGTAATGGCGACTGGGCAACTAGTACTGGAGGACTGACTGCCATCAGTTTTCGGAAACCATCTTTATTTACCAGACGGAAAGGCAGCATTTCCGTGGCCAACAGATTGGAGATGGTAGAGTTCAACCTCTTAGCTTTGTCATGCGTAGGATGAAACAATCTTTTACGAGAACACAACTGTGGGACCGAGGACTGGCTAAGGTGTTGAGGGAGGGTGGAGTATGGTGAACCAGAAAAACTGGTGGTGAGGTGCACATGTTACGGTGGATTGAGAAACATGCGGTGTGCTCGGTGAAACAAACACAGCAGGCATGTCAGCTTCAGTTACAGCTGATGTGCTGTCACTCAGCCTGATTGGATTGGGTAAAGACCTGGAGTTTCTGCGATGGGAGACCTGTGTGACAACACTTGGCACGGTAACAGAGGAGGAGGAAGAAGCAGTGGATGCATTTGATGGGGCAGCTGATGGTTGTTGAGGTGCACTGGTACGCATTTCAGCGCAGCAAGATTCCCAGTGTAAAGTATGTTGTTTGAGCATGTGAATGTTCATGAATAAAGTAGTCAAATTATTGCAATTTTTCCCTCTACTGAGTTTTTTATCTCAAAGTTTGCAGATAACATGAGTTGGCTCATCCTTTGCAGTGACCAAAAAGGCCCATGCTAAGCAACCCTTGATGCCTCTGCGAGATGCAGACCCGTGACCGCTGCTGGTCACAGCCACAGTTGTGGCTAAGGATGCAGTGTTCCTCGTGCTTGCATCACTCCGTGTCTGCGCCGTAGGGTGAAATGTAACCTCCTTGTCTTCCTCCTCCATCTCCTCAGATGAGCTACTCGGTTGCATGACTCTGGGTTCACACCAAGTAGGATCTTCAAGCTCGTCATCATCCAATGTGTTATCCCATTCCTCGTCCTCAGAGTGACCCCTCTCCTCTTGTTGCCCTGACAGCACAGTACAGTCCGCATGAGCCTCAGGTATCTGAGTCTCATAAGGATCAGCTCCCTCCCCTGGGGTTAACATCTGGTGACGAGGGTCAGGAACCTGCTCGGACCCTACTTCGTCCTGCCCCAAATCCAAGCTCAAAAAATTTTGGGCATCGGTGCAGATGCTTTCCTCCCCTTGACTCTGTGACTCTTTGGAGTACACTTCTGATGCCAATACTCTAGAATGGGTGAAGAGTTCTACAGACTCCCCCATCTGTGGTTTGCTACAGTCAGTTGAGCAGTTGGCCAGTTGTGATGAGGGGGGAAGCGGAAGCATGGGTAATTGGGGTGCCACCTCTGTGGACTATACTGCATGTGATGTTGAGGTGGAAGAAGAAGAGAAAAGGACGCTGGAAGCAGAACTTGCCATCCACTGGAGCACCTGCTCTTTCAGGGCATTATCAACAAGGAGTATCGCTGTGCGGCTGCCAAAGGAAGGGAGTGCAGTAAGCCGTCCACTAACGTAAGTTGTCAGCTGTCTTTGGATAGGACCTGTTTGTGTTGGTTCACTAGTGCTTTCACTAACATTAACACGTACCCCACGTACACCTTGAACACCAAGCCTATTCCCCCTTCCACCATGCCCTCTCTTTTTCCCACTCATGGTGGTCAGATACAGTGGTATGAGCACGCAATTAACTAGAGAAAAATATGTTTTTTCCTGTGCAATAGCTCAGCACACACCTGAATTTCAGCGACACAAAATGACAAGGTAAGATATGGCCTGCCATATAACGTTACTAACAGAAAAAATAAATTTGTTAGTGTGCCTGAGGCCTATAAAATCTAGGAAA
This sequence comes from Phyllobates terribilis, assembly GCF_046119375.1. NCBI lineage: Eukaryota > Metazoa > Chordata > Amphibia > Anura > Dendrobatidae > Phyllobates > Phyllobates terribilis. Next base: position 769,456,236 of record NW_027362762.1, on the reverse strand, counting down.
TATTCTCCAAAAATCTATGAAATATTCTCCAAACAATTTCAAACTGAAATGTACCCTGCAGTATTACTTTAGGAACAGAAGAAAATTTTTTTTTAATGTGGATGAGGCCAGTATGACATAGAATATATGCTCCAAAATGTTTCAAACTCAGATCTAGCCAGCTGTATCACTTTACTCAGAGCAAAAAATATTTTTGGGTTACTCTGCATAAGCTCTGCGTCCAGCTGCCTTTGACCACCACTGACGTAGTAGCTGGCTTATAGCACTGTATGACTTTTGGCACAGGAAAAAAAATTTTTAGACTGGGCCTAGTAAGAGAAGTTTTTTTTTACTGTGAAACCAGGACAAGTTCAATACCACTATATTAGGATCTGCCTTTTAGCAGGCTGGATCAACTTTGCCTCTGTAAAAAACCTTTGGTGGACTCTGCCTGCCAACCAAAAATATTTATAGGTTTGACTGTGCGTACAAGCTGAATTTGACCGCCACTGACGTAGTAGCTGGCTTATAGCACTGTATGACTTTTGGCACAGGAAAAAATATTTTTTGGACAGGACGTCACAAGAGAAAAATTTATTTTTTTTTACTCTGAAACCACCTGAAGTTCAACTCCACCAAAATAGTATCTGACACAAAAAAAAACTTTAGTGCACACAGCTTTCAATATCGCAATAGAAACAGAAAAATACAAACAGATTTTGTGCTCTGCAATAAGAAGCTCTGCAGACTGTGTAGAGCACAATTTCAACCCCACTAAATGAAAAGGTGCACTGCGCTTGCTTGATCACATTAGCAAGTGCAAAAAAAGATTCAAGGTATACTGAGACATGGAGCTCTATACCTGCGGTGCACAGCACTATTGTATGGCATGGGCCCTGTTTCTGTCAGAATCTCCGTACTTGCACAAGAACACCAAAAATGTACTGTACTATCTACACTATCTGACTACCACACAAACGCCCATCTATCTAGCTAATATCTCTCATTATACAGGAGAACACTGAGCTGCGTCTGTCTCCAGCAGTGACATGGATATAATGGCGCTGAGGGAACATAGCCACCTTTTTATATTGAAAGGACATGTGATTTCTGCAGCCACTTGCAGAAGTCCTTATGTCTGGATAGTGTAGATGCTTCCTGCGTTATGATTGGCTGGCCGCGCTTTCCTCAGTTAAAGTTACCGCCCACAGGAAAAAAAAAAAAACAGTGCGCCGCTGATCTGACCTGTTCTAATCTGTCTACAGCCCCCACACTCACCTGGCAAATGTCACCGCTCATCATTCACTTGCAATGTTCTAACAAAACTGTTCAAAATGCTGTGGTTGCCCTGTATTCGCGGTCCTGCGAAAATTCGTTGAACTTTTCGGATTTTAAGAAAATTTGCTCGCCTTTGCGATCACAAATATGAATATGCCATATTCGTACCGAATTTGAAACATTCGAATATTCGCTGAACAAATTCGCTCAACACTAGGTATAATGCTGTACCCACCAATATTTTATTTTTTAGCTAGTGTATGTGACATTCAGTAGAGAAAGTATAAAGACAGATTCACCAGACTTGGTCCATTTGCGTGATATAAAAGATATATATTCCTCACTACCAGTTAGGTAGTGGGCTGCGGCATAACATGCACAGCAAACTAAGAAATGTAGAGCTCAATGGAAATAAAAGTAAACTCACATATAAGAAATGCCTTGATGATTATTATATTTCTAGCTAATATGTGTTGCATTGATGCTGTTTCTATAAATGTGTTTTCTTAAGGAATAAATAAGTAATTAACGTTAATAGATATAAAAGTTCAATATATTTTGGATTCAATATTTCAAAACATTTTCAACACAGAAAATATAACTAGTATCAGAAAAAATACTATCATAAGGAGTTATATGTATATTAAATATGCATTCTAACTTCTCTTCTAATATAGATCTGTAGAACAACTGCCAACTGTAGTGAAAAGTTTAAAGCTTAAACATATCATTGAAAAAATTGTACTTTTTAAGCTAATAGATTTTACTAAAAGCATCAGATATATGGACAGTGTTTTAGAAACCATAAGTGCTTGTCTAACGCAGCTGCATATTGTTCTCATTGTAGAACAGTGAGATTCAAGTTTATAATAATTTACTTGCTATCACATCTGCAAAATCATAAGTGCCTCTTGATCTCTCCCGATTTTCCAAATTGTACATTGCAATGGACACAATTGTTTAAGTTCTTGCATAAAAAAATAAAATATTAGTAGTGTCTGTATTTTTCTTTTTTGAAATTGTTTTATACTTGCAGAATCAATAATATCTTTTAAATTAATTGATTCCTCAAATAATCAAAGTACAATTTATGTTTTTTTTTTAATTAAAAAACAAGTTTATATTTTTTGTGCAAATCATGCAGTGAAATTTGAGTTTTTGGATTTAGAAAAGCAGATAAAAAAATTGGTATACAACCCCTGGCAAAAATTATGGAATTACCAGGCTCGGAGGATGTTCATTCAGTTGTTTAATGTTGTTGAAAAAAAGCAGATCACAGATATGGCACAAAACTAAAGTCATTTCAAATGGCAATTTTAGGGCTTTAAGAAACACTAAAATAAATCAAGATAAAAAATGTGGTACTCAGTAAGGGTAATTTTTTTCAGACCAAACAGAGGGAAAAAATTATGTAATCACTCAATTCTGAGGAAAAAATTATGGAATCACCCTGTAAATTTTCTTTTCCGAAACTAACACCTGCATCAATTTAGATCTGCTCGTTAGTCTGCATCTAAAAAGGAGTGATCACACCTTGGAGAGCAGTTCCACCAAGTGGACTGACATGAATCATGGCTCCAACATGAGAGATGTCAATTGAAACAAAGGAGAGGATTATCAATCTCTTAAAAGAAGGTAAATCATCAAGCAATGTTGCAAAAGATGTTGGTTTTTCATAGTCAGCTGTGTCTAAAATCTGGACCAAATACAAACAACATGGGAAGGTTGTTAAAGGCAAACATACTGGTAGACCAAGGAAGACATCAAAGCGTCAAGCCAGAAACTTAAAGCAATATGTCTCCAAAACAGGAAATGCACAACAAAACAATTGTGGAACGAATGGGAGGAAACTGGAGTCAATGTCTGTGACTAGTGTTGAGCGATACCTTCCGATATCAGGAAATATCGTATCGGATTGGATCGGGCCGATACCCAAAAAGTATCGGATATCGCCGATTCCGATACCGGAAACCAATGCAAGTCAATGGGACACAAATATCGGAATGAAAATAAACCCTTTCTTTCCTTGTAGGTTAATTCTACATGAAGTAAAACAACTAAGAATAATGTAGAATGACATGAAAAGCCGGCAATTCATCAGCGGCATACACCGGTACCCGACAATTTACAACAGAAAGAATAGAGCTTCACACATAGATTAGATAGATAGAAACATGTCAGTCACATATATATGAGGTACAGTGACAGTGTTGCTTACTGTACTTGTCATTTAGTGTAAAGGATTTATTTTAAAAAATATTAGTGTTTTCGTGCACCGTCTCTTTAAGAAAGCCGGCCGGCAATTCAGCATCTGTACCCGACAATTTATAACAGACAGAATAGAGCTTCACACATAGATTAGATAGATAGAAACATGTCAGTCACATATATATGAAGTACAGTGACAGTGTTGGTTACTGTACTTGTCATTTAGTGTAAAGGATTTATTAAAAAAAATATTAGTGTTTTCGTGCACCGTCTCTTTAAAAAAGCCGGCCGGCAATTCAGCAGCGGTACCCGACAATTTATAACAGACAGAATAGAGCTTCACACATAGATTAGATAGATAGAAACATGTCAGCCACATATATAAGAAGTACAGTGACAGTGTTGCTTACTGTACTTGTCATTTAGTGTAAAGGATTTATTAAAAAAAATATTAGTGTTTTCGTGCACCGTCTCTTTAAAAAAGCCGGCCGGCAATTCAGCAGCGGTACCCGACAATTTATAACAGACAGAATAGAGCTTCACACATAGATTAGATAGATAGAAACATGTCAGCCACATATATAAGAAGTACAGTGACAGTGTTGCTTACTGTACTTGTCATTTAGTGTAAAGGATTTATTTAAAAAAATAATAGTGTTTTCATGCACCGTCTCTTTAAGAAAGCCGGCCGGCAATTCAGCATCTGTACCCAACAATTTAGAATAGAAGGAATAGAGAATCACACATAGATTAGATAGATAGAAACATGTCAGTCACATATATATGAAGTACAGTGACAGTGTTGATTACTGTACTTGTCATTTAGTGTTAAAATAAAGGATTTATTTAAAAAAAAATTGGCGTGGGGTTACCCTTAATTTTAGGCTCTAGCGGAGGTTAAGCAGACAGCTGGGGCAAATGTTTGAAGCCTGGGAAGGGGGTAATACCCATGGAGCTTCCCAGGCTACTAATATCAGCCCCCAGCTGAATACCTAGCCTTTACTAGCTATTAAAATGGGGGAACCCCCCAAAAAAAATAACGTGGGGTCCCCCCTAATTTAATAGCTAGCACAGGCTAGGCAGACAGCTGGGGGCTGATATTAATAGCCCAGGAAGGGTGCCATGAATATTGGCCCCCTCCCAGGCTAGAAACACCAGCCGTCAGCCGCCCCAGAAATGGCGCATCCATAGGATGCGCCAATTCTGGCACTTAGCCTCGCTCTTCCACGCTGCCCTGGTGCGGTGGCAGGGGGTAATAGGGTTGGGGTTGATGTCAGCTTATAATGCCAGCTGACATCAAGCCCAGGTTAGTAATGGAGAGGCGTCTATAAGACACCCCCATTACTAACCCCATAGTCAAAGTTAAAAGAAAACACAAACACCCAGAATAAAGTCCTTTAATTGAAATAAAGACACAATTCTTTATTGTTCTAAATTAAACCATACTTACCATCATGCCCATTCCAGCTGAAGCCAACGATCTCCTGCAATAAAAGTAAAATAATAAAGCAACCTCATCCTTACCTTTCCATGGTTCCCAGGACAGCTTCAGCTCTGCTACATCGAGATGACAGGCTTTACCGCAGCAGAAAGATGCCATCCAGCCTGTCATCCCGCAGACACTGAGAAGCGCAGGCATGCTTTCGCTCCTCAGTGTCTCTCTGTGACGTCATCCAGATGAGCCGAGTTCATGTCCAATGAACTCAGCTCACCTCATGCACGCCACTGACAGCGTGGGAAAATTCTCCTGCACTCAGCGCTTCAGCGTGAGAATTCTCCCACGCTGTCAGTGACATACATGAGGTGAGGTCATGTCCAATGAACTCAGCTCACCTCATGCACGTCACTGACAGCGTGGGAAAATTCTCACGCTGAAGTGCTGAGTGCAGGAGAATTTTCCCACGCTGTCAGTGACGTACATGAGGTGAGCTGAGTTCATTGGACATGACCTCGGCTCATCTGGATGCCGTCACAGCCAGACACTGAGGAGTGGAAGTATGCCTGCGCTTCTCAGTGTCTGCGGGATGACAGGATGGATGGCAGCGTTCTGCTGCGGTCCAGCCTGTCATCTCGATGTAGCAGAGCTGAAGCTGTCGTGGGAGCCATGGAAAGGTAAGGATGATGTTGCTTTATTATTTTACTTTTATTGCAGGAGATCGTTGGCTTCAGCTGGAATGGGCGTGATGGTAAGTATGGTTTAATTTAGAACAATAAAGAATTGTGTGTTTATTTCAATTAAAGGACTTTTTTCTGGGTGTTGTGTTTTTTTAAATACTTTACTAGAAATTCATGGTGGTCATGTCTAATATTGGCGTGACCCCATGAATTTCGGGCTTAGGGCCAGCTGATAATGCCAAGCTGGCCTTAACCCCTTTATTACCCAGTGAGCCACCGTACCAGGGCCCTGGATGAGTTGGGTACAGCGCCAGAAGATGGCGCTTCTATGAACGCGCCATTTTCTGGGGCGGCTGCGGACTGCAATTTGCACCGGGGGTGGCCCAGAAAGCTTGGGTCTCCCTGCGCTGCGGATTCCAGCCCCCAGCTGCCTAGTTGTATCTGGCTGGGCACAAAAATAGGGCGAAGCCCCACGCATTTTTTTTTTTAATTATTTCATGAAATTCATGGAATAATTAAGAAAAAAAGGGCTTCCCTATATTGTTGTGTCCAACCAGGTACAAATAGGCAGTTGGTGGTTGGGGGCAGCCCATTCCTGCCTGCTGTACCTGGCTGGACACAAATATAGTGCGAAGCCCCACGTCAATTTTTTTTAATTATTACATGAAATAATTTTTTTAAAAAAGGGCTTCCCTATATTGTTGTGTCCGGCCAGGTACAAATAGGCAGCTGGGGGCTGATATTGGTAGCCTCAGCGCGACACTGAGGAGCGCAAGCATGCCTGCGCTTCTCAGTGTCTGCGGGATGACAGGCTGGATGGCAGCGTTCTGCTGCGGTCCAGCCTGTCATCTCGATGTAGCAGAGCTGAAGCTGTCCTGGGAACCATGGAAAGGTAAGGATGAGGTTGCTTTATTATTTTACTTTTATTGCAGGAGATCGTTGGCTTCAGCTGGAATGGGCGTGACTGTAAGTATGGTTTAATTTAGAACAATAAAGAATTGTGTCTTTATTTCAATTAAAGGACTTTTTTTCTGGGTGTTTGTGTTTTTTTTAAATACTTTACTAGAAATTCATGGTGGTCATGTCTAATATTGGCGTGACCCCATGAATTTTGGGCTTAGGGCCAGCTGATAATGCCAAGCTGGCCTTAACCCCTTTATTACCCAGTGAGCCACCGCACCAGGGCCCTGGATGAGTTGGGTACAGCGCCAGAAGATGGCGCTTCTATGAACGCGCCATTTTCCGGGGCGGCTGCGGACTGCAATTTGCAGCGGGTGGGGCCCAGAAAGCTTGGGCCTCCCTGCGCTGCGGATTCCAGCCCCCAGCTGCCTTGTTGTACCTGGCTGGACACAAAAATAGGGCGAAGCCCCACGTATTTTTTTTTTTAATTATTTCATGAAATTCATGGAAAAATTAAGAAAAAAAGGGCTTCCCTATATTGTTGTGTCCGGCTAGGTACAAATAGGCAGCTGGTGGTTGGGGGCAGCCCGTTCCTGCCTGCTGTACCTGACTGGACACAAATATAGGGCGAAGCCCCACATAATTTTTTTTTAATTATTTCATGAATTTCCTGAAATAATTAAAAAAAAATTGACGTGGGGCTTTGCACTATATTTGGGTCCAGCCAGGTACAGCAGGCAGGAACGGGCTGCCCCCAACCACCAGCTGCCTATTTGTACCTGGTTGGACACAACAATATAGGGAAGCCCTTTTTTTCTTAATTATTCCATGAATTTCATGAAATAATTAAAAAAAAAAAAACGTGGAGCTTCTCCCTATTTTTGTGTCCAGCCAGGTACAACTAGGCAGCTGGGGGATGGAATCTGCAGCGCAGGGAGGCCCAAGCTTTCTGCCCCCCGCTGAAAATTGCAGTCCGCAGCCGCCCCGGAAAATGGCGCGTTCATAGAAGCTGGATGCTGTACCTGGCTGGCATACAAAAATATGGCGAAGCCCACGTCAAAAGTTTTGGGAAAAATTAATTAAAAAATAAATAATAATTTAGGGACTGCATCTTTATTAACTCCTCAAATGTCATTTAGTGTTAAAATAATGGATTTATTTAAAAAAAAAATGGCGTGGGATCCCCCATAATTTTAGTCTCTAGCGGAGGTTAAGCAGACGGCTGGGGCAGATGTTTGAAGCCTGGGAAGGGGGTAAAACCCACGGAGCTTCCCAGGCTACTAATATCAGCCCCCAGCTGAATACCTAGCCTTTACTAGCTATTAAAATGGGGGACCCCCCCAAAAAAAATGACGTGGGGTCCCCCCTATTTTAATAGCTAGCAAAGGCTAGGCAGACAGCTGGGGGCTGATATTAATAGCCCAGGAAGGGTGCCATGAATATTGGCCCCCTCCCAGGCTAGAAACACCAGTCGTCAGCCGCCCCAGAAATGGCGCATCCATAGGATGCGCCAACTCTGGCACTTAGCCTCGCTCTTCCACGCTGCCCTGGTGCGGTGGCAGGGGGTAATAGTTGTGGGGTTCATGTCAGCGCCAGCTGCCATGAAGCCCAGGTTAGTAATGATGGGCGTCTATAAGACACCCCCATTACTAACCTACAAAGTGTTAAAAAGAAAAAACACACTACACCCAGAAAAAAATAATTTATTTGAAATAAAACACACAATTTTATTTAATTCTTAGTTTACTAAAAATAATAGTTACCTGTCCACGTTCCTGCGCTGATCTCCCATGCACAGCTGTCACATCTGGAGATGGTGACAGCTGTGCATGGCTGCTGTAAGCTCAAGCTGCCGGGAACACGTCCGCTCCCGGCAGCGGGAGCCACTGACTGAGGTCACCGGAGTGCATTCAGGCAGCGCAGCTCCGGAGACCTCCTTTACGGTACTGCTGTACCGTGGGAATTTCTCACGATACAGCAGGGCCGTAAAGGAGCTAACCGGAGCAGCGCTGCCTGAACTCCGGTGAACCCTTACGGCCCCGTCATTCTAGCGGCGGCAGCGGTTCAGAGCGGTCACATTCTATGTGGCTGCTCTGAACTGGAGATCTTCGTGGGACACTCGTGGACTGCTACGGAGGGGTAAGGATAAGGTTGTGGTTTATTATTTTATATTTTATTACAGGAGATCGATGGCTTCGGGGAATTAGGTGTCTTGGTGAGTATAGGTGTAGTTTTTTATTTTTTACTTTATTTTAGGTGGCGATCGGCGGGGACAGGTAATGTACCGCCCGCCGGCTTTTAAACAATCAGGAGAATTCTCCCCCGCTGGGATGGCATTCTGATGACAGGCTGGATCGCGCTGCCATCCAACTTGTCATCCTTTACAGACACTGCAGAGCGCAGGCATTATGGGAACTTCCGATTCCGGTATCCGATATTGTAAAAGTATCGGAATTAAGTATCGGATTTCCGATACCGCGAATATCGGCCGATACCCGATATTACAGTATCGGAATGCTCAACACTATCTGTGACCAAACTGTAAGAAACCGTCTAAAGGAAATGAGATTTACATACAGAAAAGCTAATCAAAAGCCATCAATAACACCTAAACAGAAAAATCAAGGTTACAATGGGCTAAGGAAAAACAATCATGGACTGTGGATGACTGGATGAAAGTCATATTCAGTGATGAATTGCTAATCTGCATTGGGCAAGGTGATGATGCTGGAACTTTTGATTGGTGCCGTTCCAATGAGATTTATAAAGATGACTGCATTAAGAGAACATGCAAATTTTCACAGTCATTGATGATATGGGGCTGCATGTCAGGTAAAGGCACTGGGGAGATGGCTGTCATTACATCTTCAATGAATGCCCAAGTTACATTGATATTTTGGACAGTTTTCTTATCCCATCAATTGAAAGGATGTTTGGGGATGATGACATCATTTTTCTAGATGATAATGCATCCTGCAATAGAGCAAAAACTGTGAAAACATTCCTTGAAAGAAGACACATAAGGTCAATGTCATGGCCTGCAAATAGTTCGGATCTCAATCCAATTGAAAATCTTTGGTGGAAGTAGAAGAAAATGGTCCATTACAAGGCTCCAACCTGCAAAGCTGATCTGGCAATAACAATCAGAGAAAGTTGGAGCCAGATTGATGAAGAGTACTGTTTGTCACTCATTAAGTTCATGCTTCAGAGACTGCAAGCTGTTGTTAAAGCCAGAGGTGGTGCAACAAAATACTAGTGATGTAATGGAGTGTTCTTTTGTGTGTTTGTTTTTCGTGATTCCATAATTTTTTCCTCAGAATTGAGTGATTCCATAATTTTTTCCCTCTGCTTGGTCTGAAAAAAATTACCCTTACCCGTACCACATTTTTTATCTTGATTTCTTTTAGTGTTTCTTAAAGCCATAAAGTTGCCGTTTGAAATGAATTTAGTTTTGTGCCATGTCTGTGATCTGCTTTTTTTCAACAACATTAAACAACTGAATGAACATCCTCATAGCCTGGTGATTCCATAATTTTTGCGAGGGGTTGTAGACTCTGAACCAGTATAAGAAACAACTAATTAACAATATTTTTCATACCATAAAATAATAAAAAAGAAAAAAACTGACCAGTACCTCCTAACAGAATGAAGCAAGTATAAACAGGTGCAAACTGCTGTGACTCTCTTATATACAAAACAAAGATTGCAGCAGCTCCCTGTATATCCTGAGATATATGCAAACAGTGAGTAAGTGACATATACAGTGAACTCCTTTATTATTATATAGAATATATTTATAAAAATAAAGGTACTTAGCACAAAAATTTACCAATTTGTGGGTGCCCAGCAGCCATGACAAGGCAATGTTTCTCTTGTTTACAGGGGAAAACTTCTATGACTATATTATATAAAAACCAAAGAAGGCACACACAAATTGGCCATTTTGTGAGATGAGTAACATTATGTTATAAGGTTATTCTTTATTGCACTAATGCAATTGAATCTGATATATTCAACATTTGAATAAATCTTAGAGCATGTAATGTGCTGATGCAATCAATGGTTCATGAAATATAATCAAAAGTCCTGACATTCATTTTACACTTTTGCCGAATTTTAGTATGCCACAAAATTTGACTCACAGTGAATCTCCTAAGGCAAATTGTTAACATAACCACTGTCCATATGCCAACTCAGGAGGGATTGCTCATTTGGAAACACCTTCATGTGTCACATTGAAACCCCACAATCAATTTGAGGTGAACTGGCATAATAAATTAAGTTCTGGATATTTTCACTATAGATGAGTGAATCACTTGAAATTTGACATTACCAGCTTCTAAAATTGAAAAAAAATATTCACTGAGAATTAAATTGCAGCATATTGAAAGTATTGTAAAGCCTCCAATTGCTATGAAAAGACATGTAAAACACTCCGACATGGGTAGTATACATTCCTAGAATACCTTAAAGGAGTATTCCCATCTGTAAGATACTATCCTAATATGTAGTAGGTGTAATAATAATAATATTAGCAAATACCTCCAATTAGAAATGTAGTATAGTTTTTCAGATTCGCTATATATCTCTTTCCTCATGTGCAGGCATTGCAGGACCTTCGGTAGCCATGGTTATGACCACTAGCAACTAGCTAGCTAGCTGTCACTATATCAGTGGTCCTAACTACGGCTACCTAAGGTCCTGCAATGCCTGCACATGAGAAAAGAGACATAGCGAATCTGAAAAACTATACTACATTTCTAATTCGAGGCATTTTCTAATATTATTATTATTATTACACCTACTACATATTGGGATAGGATCTTGGAGATGGGAATACACCTTTAAACTCTTTAAAGCAAACACAGCCTTTGTAATGTCAATGTGACCTCACCATATATGGTTATTTGTAAATGGTAAATGGCTATGGCCATTCGTCAACATTAACTTCATAATATCTGTACAAAAAAGTCAATGTTTTATGCCTCACTCCCAATTTCTATGGAAAAGCTGTGAGCTGTGATGTCCTTTCACTATCCAGATTCATCACAAAATGGCTTCTGTATTTTTAGGATCAGCTTTCATACAAACTATGTTAGTCCCTCCAGTTTAATTGTGCTATTCTATGTGATGTGATAGCTACAAGGCGTTAGTGGGATGCCCACCTGCCATACCTGAGAGCCTTGTAAACTATGTGAGCCTTCTCGGATTATGCAGACTTCTGCAGTGTGTGAAGTGGTGGCAGGCAGTTAAGGTGATTTGTGCAAAGTTAATCACAAAGTATTTAAATTCAGCAAGTTGAGTGAATTCCTAACAATTGGACCTATATTCTATTTTCATCTAATTGATGCACACATCCTTAATTTTTACCCATATGTGCTGTCATTTCATTTACCTGAGTTATACTCAATCCTGGTAGTTACTGTAATATAATTGCTGTCAATCAGAGCACAATATATTAGATTCCTATTGTAATTACTGTATATTTATTGTCCAATGTTAGAAGTACTAATGCACTATGAAAATTACATTTTAAATGCAATGCCAATTCCCCCCAAAATTGGGGCATGGTGTTAGATGTAAAGAAAAAAATAATTGGAAATTTCTTATAGTCATATTTTATTCAGGACAGAACATAAAACACATATCAAAAGTTAAAAGTTTGACATTTTTCCATTTCATTTGAAAAAAAATAACTCATTAAGAATTTACTGGCAGCAATACATTTAAAAAAAAGATTGGATAGAGCCGTGTCTACCATTGTGTAACATCCCCTCTTCTTTTAAGAACAGTTTGTAATCATCTGCAAAGCGAATAGATCAATTCCTGGATGTTTCTGAGAAGAGAGGAATGTTGTTCCATTTCTGTCTGGTGTAAGATTCTAGCTGCTCAATAGTCCTGGGTATTTTTTGACAGATTTTTAATTTCAGAATCTGCCAATTTTTTTCTATTGTTGAAAGATCTGGACTGCAGGCGGCCAGTTCATCACTCGATTTCTTCTTCTGCAAAGCCATGCTATTCTTATGAATGCAGTAGGTAATTTAGCAATGTTTTGCTGAGATATGCAAGGCCTGTCCTGAAGTAGACATTGTCTGGATGGGAGGGTAATGTTGTTACAACACCTCAATACTCTGCTCAGCATTGATCGTGCCTTTCAAGATGTGTAAGCTGTCTATGCCATGGGCACTAATGCAACACCATGCTATCGGAGAGGCAGGTTTTTGAACTGTATGCTTATGAAAAGCTTGATGTTCCTTTTACTCCTGAATCCACAAGACATGTCATCTATTGTTTTTATAAAAAAAATTAAAATTTTGATTTATTTGAGTACAGAATAGTTTTCCATTTTGCCTCAGTCCATTTAAAAAAAGCTTTGACCTAGAGAACATGGCAGTGTTTCTGGATTGTATTGGTATATGACTTCTACTTAGCATGATAGAGCCTTAACTTTCATTAGTGGAATGCATGGTTCACAGACAATTTTTGGAATTATTTTCTGAGCCCATGCAGTCATTTGCATGACCAAATAATGCCTTTTTTTAATGTAATAAATGCCTGAAGGCCATACATCCTGAGCATTTAATTTTTACCATTATCCTTGTCCGTTGTGGCGCATTAATTTTTCCAGAATTTCTGAATCTTTTGATGATATTCTATCCTGTAGATGGTGGCACATTGAAAGTCTTGTCAATTTTACGTTGAGGAACACTCTTCTGAAAATGTTCCATAATTTTTAGATGCAGTTGATAATATATTTGTAAACCCCTGGCCATTTTTGCTTCTGAGAAACTCTGCTGTTCATGATCTTTTTATACACAGTCATGTTTTAGTCACAAACATTCATGATTTAGTTGAAAAAACTGACCCTCTAGCTGTTTTGGTTAATCTTAACCCAAAGTCAACAGTTTTTTTAGATGTAATGCTGTCATCAATTTCTAAATGACATTTCTTTCACATGAAATGGAAAAATGTCTAACTTTCAACTCCTGATATGTATTCTATGTCCTATTGTGAATAAAATATGGCTATAAGAGATTTGAAAATCATTGCATTCTTGTTTTCTTTACATTTTGCACAGTTTTCCAACTTTTTTGGAATTGGGGTTGTTTATTCAACTTATAGATGCATATTAGTAGGCTAATATCCCATGTGATAGAGTTGATCACTGAAGCTGCTGTACCACTGTGATGTAATGAAAATTAACTATGTAGATGTGCTGAATTCAATTTATGAAATATCACAAATTAAAGCACCATTCCAGTGTTTTTTTTATTTCAGCGCTAGAGTGGTGCTACTAAACTTAAGCTCTTAGCCCCTAGTCTTATACCTACCAGCTGCAGTCTTCTACCCTTTTAGGCAGTGCTTCGGTCCCGGCCATCATCCCGTGATACCAACTTATAACTGCCTGGAAGTCAGAGGTAACAGTCAAAAGCTGTAAATGTAAGTCTATGAGAGCCTTGTTCTGGCCTCATTCTTCATAGACTTACATTGAGTTGTGACTTCCGGATCGCCCACCAAATAGTGGAGAGATCTGGCAGGTCACAAACTGCTGGAGATCAACTGGAACAGCGCCGACACAAGATGAAGACAGTGACTGGTAAGTTTAAGCCTAGGGACGGGGAACTTAGATTAGCACCACTCCAGGGCTGCAATAAAAAAAACAACTCTGATGCATTGCAATAAGAAAATGTATTTTCTATAATTTATTTAAATATGCTGTTCAGTTATATATTTTTTTTATTTAATTTCTTTACTTTTCCAACCATTTATTCCAGGGGCGGAACTACCGCCCGTGCAGCCGGTTCATTGAACGGGGGCCCCGAGGGAGAGGGGGCCCCTCCAGCAGGGCCGCCATCAGGGCATGACTGTCCTGACTCCAGTATGGGGCCCGGCCGGTAGGGGCCCCCTCGGAGCCCCGTTGGGGCCCCCCCTCTTGTGCGTCTCTCTCCTCATGGGGCCCCCGGCCCCATGCTAAGCGCCGGGTCCGGGACGTCTCAGCGCTGCGCTGCGATGCTGCGGCAGCGCCTTCATGATTCCCCTGACTTCCGGTCATGTGACGGCGCCGTCACATGGCCGGAAGTCAGGAGAACCTGGTGTCAGCGATTTGGACGAGCGCCAGGATTCTGCAGGGATCGCATGGGGGTAAGTATAACAAGTTTTATTTTTTTTAAATACAATTAACTAGGAGTGGGGGGGATGAGAGATGCACTATGGGGGGGGATGAGAGATGCACTATGGGGGGGGATGAGAGATGCACTATGGGTGGGGGGATGAGAGATGCACTATGGGGGGGGATGAGAGATGCACTATGGGGGGGGGATGAGAGATGCACTATGGGGGGGGGGTGAGAGATGCACTATGGGGGGGGATGAGAGATGCACTATGGGGGGGGATGAGAGATGCACTATGGGGGGGATGAGAGATGTACTATGGGGGGGGGATGAGAGATGCACTATGGGGGGGGGATGAGAGATGCACTATGGGGGGGGGGATGAGAGATGCACTATGGGGGGGGGGATGAGAGATGCACTATGGGGGGGGATGAGAGATGCACTATGGGGGGGGGATGAGAGATGCACTATGGGGGGGGGATGAGAGATGCACTATGGGGGGAGATGAGAGATGCACTATGGGGGGAGATGAGAGATGCACTATGGGGGGAGATGAGAGATGCACTATGGGGGGAGATGAGAGATGCACTATGGGGGGAGATGAGAGATGCACTATGGGGGGAGATGAGAGATGCACTATGGGGGGGGATGAGAGATGCACTATGGTGGGGGGGGTGAGAGATGCACTATGGGGGGGATGAGAGATGCACTATGGGGGGAGATGAGAGATGCACTATGGTGGGGGGGTGAGAGATGCACTATGGTGGGGGGGGTGAGAGATGCACTATGGGGGGGGATGAGAGATGCACTATGGGGGGAGATGAGAGATGCACTATGGGGGGAGATGAGAGATGCACTATGGGGGGAGATGAGAGATGCACTATGGGGGGGATGAGAGATGCACTATGGTGGGGGGGATGAGAGATGCACTATGGTGGGGGGGATGAGAGATGCACTATGGTGGGGGGGATGAGAGATGCATTATGGTGGGGGGGATGAGAGATGCACTATGGTGGGAGGGGATGAGAGATGCACTATGGTGGGAGGGGATGAGAGATGCACTATGGTGGGGGGGGATGAGAGATGCACATGGGGGGGATGAGAGATGCACATGGGGGGATGAGAGATGCACATGGGGGGATGAAAGATGCACGGGGGGGTGAGAGATGCACGGGGGGGGTGAGAGATGCACGGTGGGGTGAGATGCACGGTGGGGTGAGCTGCACATGGGGGGGTTATGTTTACATAACTTTGTTGCCTTATGAAGAGCAGGGGGGGGCCCCCAAAAATTTCTTGCACAGGGGCCCACTACAGTCTGTGTCCGCCCCTGATTTATTCCCAGTTCCAGAAAGTAAGTGCAGCATGTATTTTGAATGCTTGCAGTTTGGTTTTGACTTAAAGTGGGTTTCTATTTTAAGAAATGATCTATTCAGTTTTGCACATGTTACAGTATGTGCCGTAGGACTATATTTAGCTCAGATGATAGCATTGCAGTGACTCTTGCAGACATCTGCTACTGAATTAAAGAAGTTCATTCATTTCAGCTCTATTGTGCTTTACACAAATGTTCAGACATACAAAGCCATACCAAAGTTAGCTCAAATTCATACAGGTCATGGAGGATTGTTGTATAAAGAAGGTTAATACAAAGTCATTGCAGCTTTCTATGATTAATTAGCTCTTGCATAATCTTATCTCAGGAATTTATATCTACATTATTTTTAATTTGCTATCTCCAATGAGTCTACCATTATCCTTATATCCCAATGACATCCCATGCAACACTATCATATGATATGAAAATAAAAGTTTCCAACCATTTGTCCTTGTTTATTTCCTTATTGCTAATTAAATGTACCTTAATAATGCAACCAAACCAAATTTGTTTAAGTTATTTTTTTGCTAACAGTATGATAAATTATATGGAAGATTTTTATTAAACATTTTGTTGCAATTGTTGTGTCTTCCACTCAAAAAGAATAATATGAATTAGAGTGGAGAGGAGGAATAACAAAATTTAAATGATATTTTATTGGATATTACAATTATCTTGCAGGAAAAATATGTCTGTCTTTAAGAACCCTGCGATAGAAGTCCATTGCTGGAAGATCCCAAAGGTGGAACAATTTCAAACATCAGACTGCTTGGAATCCATGTAATAATACGGAGAGTACATTTTATGCATATTTGTAGCATGCAAAAGTTTTAGGCAGGTATAGATAAAATGCAGCAAAGTAAGATTTCAAAAATATATGTTAATATTTAATTTCTAACAATGAACAAAATGCAAAGTGAATAAAGTAAAGAAAAAACAAAAAAAACAAACAAAGTTAAACCAATATTTGGTTTGACCACCCTCTGCTTAGAAAAGCCTACAATTCTTCTAGATTCAGTGCGCACAATTTTAGAAGTAATTCAGCATTGAGGTTATTCCAAACATTTTGAATATTTAAACATAGATCTTCTGTAAATGTAGGCTTGTGCAAAGTGTTCTGTCTCTTGGATCAGGAATCTATGGGGGCCACATTGTAATTTCTAGGACTCCCTATTCTATGCTAGAGACAGTTTTATGTTTAAGGTCATTCTTCATCTAAAGAATTAATTTGGAGGAATTCAGGTGCCTCCTTGTAGGTACTGCATGATGGATCAGTTTCTGACTGTATTTCTCAACAATGAGGACAAAAATAATCGAGTTAACTTTAAGAAATGTAAAAGCAATTGTTGGCAAAGAAAACATAGTTCAGTAGACACATCATACTTACTTCCCTATAAAATCAGAAGATGTCCAGAAGTGCCAACAACACAGAACTGACCATAACCAGAGGAACTCAGACACACCCACGTATGGTCTTGAGAAGTGCAACAATAAGTGGTCTTTTTGGAAGAAAACATACCTTCAACATGAAAACAAGGCAAATTAACTGAAAAATACAGACAGATTTGGATGTGGTGAGGTTTGTTGTCGAGTAGGCTCCACATATATACTGCAGCCAGACAACACCACTAAACATGAAGCCAATTTCTTTAAGAACTATCTTCACAGTAAAAATAACGATGAGTGCTGGAAGTGATGATCTCAACATCATTGTCACTGTGTAGGATTACATAATAAGACGGAAAGGTTTTTTGAAATCCTACATCCACAAAAGATCTGTGGTTATGGTTAGTTCTCCAAAATATTTGGAACAATCTACCTGTCAAATTCCTTCAAAAATTATGTAAAAATATGCTTAAAAGAATATATTCATTTTTTCTTTGCATTTGACACTGCATCTTAATTTTTTGGGAATTGGGGCTGTACATTCAATCATATACACATGCACTCATAAGACACAAAAAAAAACCTCTAAAACTATAGAGCAAGTATGCATATATTTTTTTGGTATAAGGGTCACATTGTCATACTGAGCCATTCCCAAGGGCCACAAAAAGATTTAAAGGGTTACTGAAATTAGTATATCACCAGAACCACCGTCAGTACATGCTTACATCAACAAGACAAAGTTTTGATATATCCTGAGATTGTGAAGAGGATTTGAAGAGGTTCTTCTCAGTTTCTGGTCCAAAATCTCATTGTTAGTACACCCTAACATCTTTTACTGAGTTTTCAGAGCAGAAACTGAGCAGAAACTCACCATATCCTCCTCAAATCAGTTCCAAGTTTTGAGGACTTGAGCTTTAACAATGCTATGTAGCACATCATCTGACCAGTTATGGATTGCTACATGTGTACAATATCATAACCATCAATTGTACATGAATGCAGAACGATAATTGGTACATGAATGCACTAGAACTATAATAATCGGCACATAAATACAGCACCAAAACAATAAACGGCACATGAATACAGCACCAGAACCACCAATGCCACATAAATGAAGAACCAGGACCAACATCAGTGTAATGCACACGCCCGGACTGACTGGCGTGTGCGTGTTTAGTAGTTCCACTGGACCATGAACCGGAGAGTGCCTGGAGGGGCGTAACTAAGTATCTGCCTGATCCGACCAAGGTCGCACGACGGCATACGACGCCAGTGCACCTGGGAGGAACCGAGCAGAGGAACCAGGGTCTACTCCAGGTCAGACTTCGGACACGGCTGTTGGGCCACACCGGGGAATACAGGAACTGGAAGGTTAGGTTGGCACACAGACTGGGGGTATAGGCAGGCACGACTGGTATGCAGGCAGGCGGGTATGCAGGCAGGGGGGTACAGGCAAGCACGGATAGAGTGCAGACAGGAAGACACTAGCAGGTTGGAACACAGGCAGGATAGGACCCAGTACACACTGGGACTCAGGAACAGAACCACAGATGTGGCGGACAAACACAGCAGAGTGAGGCCGCCCAGAGTGGCGAGCGAGAGCAGGGCAAGACGAGGCCACCTAGAGCGGTGAGCGAGAGTAGAGCAGGATGAGGCCGCCTGGGGCGGTGAGTGTGAGTAGAGCAGGACGAGGCCGCCTGGAGCGGTGAGCGAGAGTAGAGCAGGATGAGACTGCCGGAGCAGCGAGCAAAGGGTCAGAGCAGAGCGAGACTGCCGGAGCAGCGAGCAAAGGGTCAGAGCAGTGTGAGACTGCCGGAGCAGTGAGCAAAGGGTCAGAGCAGAGCGAGACTGCCAGAGCAGCAAGCAAAGGATCAGAGCAGAGCGAGACTGCCAGAGCAGCAAGCAAAGGGTCAGAGCAGAGCGAGACTGCCGGAGTAGCGAGCAAAGGGTCAGAGCAGAGCGAGACTGCCGGAGCAGCGAGCAAAGGGTCAGAGCAGAGCGAGACTGCCGGAGCAGGGAGCAAAGGGTCAGAGCAGAGCGAGACTGCCGGAGCAGCGAGCGAGGCAGGGCAGAGGGGACAGGGCTCTGTTCACACGGAACAGACAGGAAGGGAAAGGCAGAACCAGATACCCACAGGGTACCTGCAGTGAAGAAGCGAGTGGACCACAAACTCACAAACGGAAGTACAGTGACAACAAACAGGAGTTAGGTACGAGTTCAGACTCTGCAGAAAAAGGAAAGGTACGGACATAGAGAAAAACAGGAAACAGGCTAGAAGAGTATTCAGGCAAGAACAGACACAGTAGGAAGATACAGGAGCGGGTCTAGGTATGCAGCCCATAGAAGGCGGAAGGAACAGGCTAGGAGCGTGTTCAGACAGGACAGACAAGATACAGGAGCGGGTCTAGGTATGCGGCCCCTAGAAGGCGGAACGAACAGGCAAGGAGCGAGTTCAGACAGGCCTGGAAATACAGCCTCCAGGAAAGGCAGGCAAGCAAACACAGAAAGGGACCTGGCACATTCAGAGTGAAAGAGCACACTGAATGAAACACAATGCTCAGGCAGGGTTTCCTGGGAGGAGCTAGGTTAAATACCAGGTGACAGACAGCAATAGGCTGAGGACGCATCAGGGGTGTGTCTGCAGCAGGTACAAGAAACAGGAAGTGATCGGGCGCCACCCTTAAGCAGCAGAAACAGAGGCAAGCAAACAGCATGGAGGGAAGCCAGGCTAGCAGACTGGACTGGAGATCAAGTGCGCGCTCTTGCACAGTGGGAAATGGACCACTATGCAAGGACACCGCCAGGTATGTTACAATCAGTACATTAATGAAGAACCACAGACACCATCAGTACATGAATTCAGCATCAAAACCACCATCAATACATGAATGTAGCACCAGAACCACAATCAGTACATGAATGCAGGACCAGAATAACCATCAATACATAAATACAGCACCAGAGCCATCATCAGTGCATGATTGCAGCACCAAGTTTAGGAGAGCAATTCATTGCAAATCAGATGAGTCACACATACGCAAGTGTGGCATGAATCTACAACTCTCAGTATATCCTTTTCAATGGTAAGAAGATACTGGGAATTGTTTTTAACAGCTATTAATACATTGCGTGCATAATTAATAAACATTTACATCAAAGCACCTTATACAGTAGTTGACATCTTCTTTGATTGAAGTCATTCACATCCCTTTTGTCTCCATGTAATTAAGACACCATGATGACTTTTCACATCCACAGCTTATACAGTATCTGAAGATTTCCTTCTTTTCTGGTCTATTGCAGCACATCCAGACACATTGCCCTTAAATATAAGTGTTATTATAATGCTCCCTAATAAAAAAATATCTGCCTTATGCTCTGTAGCTAAATAAATAATTCCTTCCCCATGCAAGCACACACTGCCTCTCTTCATAATATCCCTCTAACACTCCCCCTTTCCACAATATCCACCCATACTGTCCCTTTCCACAATATTCCCCCACACTGCCACTCTCATAATCTCCTCCCACACTGCCCCTCTTTATAATATTTTCCCACATACCACACACTGCCCTTCTCCATAATATTCTCAATCACTGCCTCACACCATAATAACCCCTCACACACTGCCCCTCTCCATAATATCCCCCCACACTGCCCCTCTCCATAATATCCCCCATACTGCCCTTCTCCATAATATCTACTCCCCCACAGTGCTCTCCTCCATAATATCTCTCACACACACTGCTCTTGCACTTCCCCATAATGCGTCCAATCAAAAAACACTCTTCCTCCCCTATACAACAATAATCCATACATTGAATCTTCAGCTGCTACATGGAGTGCTTACCATCCCCTGTTATGTCCACTGCGTCCTTGTTGCCTCTGTGGTAACAACAGCAGTGTGATGAGGTCAACCATGTGATGTCAATACGTCACGCCACTGCACATCAGAGTGAGGGCTGATAAGCACTGCTCTGCTTCCATCCCGATGCTGAAGTGTTCAAGTGAATTTGAATCTGAAAGTGTATTTCTTTGGAATAACAAGGATTTCTCTGGAATAAGACATCAGATCGTAGATATCAAGGTATCATTTTATTCAACTTTCTATGACCTGCATGCCCATACAGACAGCGTAGAATGGTTGATCCTAATGACAGATTCCCTTTAAATATAATCTGACAGTTGATACATGCTCCCAAATCCAAGGGAAGCATTTATCAGACACTGGCTATATGAACTTTGCCTAGTATGTTTGACTCATACTTTAATAACCACCGGTGACCAAGTCATGTTGCATACAAGTTAGAATGGCATGTCCCTGATGGCTTAAGCCTGCCTACTCCCCTGGATTAACAGGTCTCTTCCCATACATGCTCGTAGGCAGAGACCTGTCAATCCAGGGCAGCGGGATAGGAGAAGGTGTGCTCATCACTTTTGTATTTTCAACTAGTCAACAGCACGGATCGGTCACCAGCGGCTATTAAATTATGTTTTTTACTATAGTATTTATGAAAAATTGTAGACTTTACAAAGGTATGTAAAAATAGCTGAAAGAGAAATGATAAGTGGAATCTAGGTACCAATTACGTTGCAATAACATATTTTTATTGTTGAGAAGAAATGAGAAGCTATTTATAGGAATCACAATTTATCATGTATAGAGCAGTTAACAGAAAGGGAATGAGAGAGAAAAGAGAGGAGAGAGAGCAACATAGAAGGAAGTGAGGAGAGAGAGCTTTGATTGGGAAGCCCATGCAGCAGACTGTGATGCAATCTACTACAATGTATAAAATGGTGACTGACACTCGAGTGATTCACACAAATCAAGTTTGATGGGATTTCAGGAAACTCAATTCAAATTTGATTTGTGTCAACTCAATTAGATCAGCTCTAGTACCAAGACTTTTTTTTAAAAAAAAGGTTGATAAGTAAATTTATTATTGTTATGAAACATTATTATATACAAGAAAGACACCATTTGTGTAGACACCTTTTGAGTAGAGTGGATACCTTAAGTATTGGTGTTTAATTCTGAAATTCTATCCAATATTTCTGACTCCTTTCCATTCCAAATTATAAATAAATCTGCTAGAAACAATTTGTAATGCAGCACTTCATTGGAATATTTAGTTTTTTTTGTCAATGTAAGGGGACTCAAAGTACTCCATAAATAAATAAACAAAACTTAGAGTGGATTAAGTCCTCATCACAGTCCCATGCATCTGTTTGTAATTGTGTGACTAAAATAAAAATATATTGGAGGATAAAAATGAAATGTATAAATACCAAAAATATTTCACAGCTTTGATGCCCAAGTCATGGAAGAACTTAGAATTTAATGCCATATCATCATGTGTGGCCAATAAATAACCTTTTTTGTATCAGGATCCAGATAATCTGTAATTTGTGAATGCTATCCTTCATATATGATGGATGTGAGCAAACATGTCCTTGGAGATGCATATGAATAAAATTAAAGAAATTGCTTGATAAGAACTAGTTCTGGAGATGATTGGTCAACCAAGGGGAATATGCAACTGTTTATGAATTTTGGAAGGTGATAGAAAAGTAGTAATTGCGATTCAGAGATTTTAATAAAATTCAGCTCATTTGTATTTATGTATTACAATTTGCATGCTTATTTTATAAATTTATTAAAATCCATCATGGATCCTCAGATATTTTCTCACTGTATTTCTTATTTGATACTATCTGATTTGCTTCTTGTAGCTAGTTCTCTCTGTCTTTGTGCAATAACCTCCATTCTCCCATTTTCTGCTGCTCTAATGAACACATTCTCTTGTAAAGTTCTGATAGTTTTCTTCATCTACTGTCAGATTATTCCCCTTTTTAGGTAGATTTTTTCATTAGGTATTTAAAATCTTCTCACACTAGATCCAAAGTTGCTTCCAGTTGGGGACCTCTAGTCTGTAATGGATAAAAACAAATGATCATGATTTACATGATCATGTTTAAATACAAAGCTGTCAACTGATCATTACTCAGTGCGTGTATAAAACTCTCAATGATCCTTTTTCATCTTCATATCAAACTTTTTTTAATGTATTAAAGACAAAATATATTTTCAAAGTTATCTTACAAACAAAATTATGTCAATCCAAAAATAGCGAGAAATCATCAGGGCATGATGTTGGATAAAAGGTTTAGCCACTTGCCTGGAAGTGATAGACTGGAACAGCAGCCAATGCTGGGTCTCACACTGTACTCCACAGAGAAAAGCGTGAGACCTGGCATGATGAGCTGTGACATGACCATTCTTGAACTCCATAGGTCAATCGCTGTCATTAGTGATGAGCATGCATACTCGCTAGTACTCGGTACTCGCCCGAGCATCTCAGTACTCGAGATGCTCGGAGCTCGGCGAGTACTTGCGAGATGGTCAGGCGGATGCTCGGGTCCCCTCCCTGCATGTTTGGCACTCTTTAGAGAGCCAATCAACATGCAGGGATTGCCTGCCACTCACTATAATGCAGCAGCCATGGTGGTTGTGGCATTACAGTGATTGGCTGGCCGCACTGCGTCATCAGGTCTATATCAGACCTAGCACCGCCGTGCTCGTCACAGTCACTCCAGAATCAGGCAGAGTAGGGAGAGATGCTGCTGAGCTAGGGAGAGATTTGTGTATTAGATAGTGTAAAGAGAAAAAACGTACATTACACATATCCATCTTAACAAACAGTCCTTCTGAGGACAAATCCATCTGCAGAGATATCAGGCAGGCAGTGTATATAAGCAGGCAGTGTATATAGCAGACTGCAGTGCACATAGCACAAGAGGCTCCATTCCAATTCTGCCTTCTGCTGCTGTTAGATATTTCTAGACAAAGGCCCAGGTCTCAGGGGCCAGGAATACTTTTTCTTGGATCATAATCCTCATTATTTGCTTAAAAAGCAATCTAGAGAATACCGTTTTTCTGCGCCATTTGCTTGTTGGCACCGCAGAATACAGCCAGGTCCTTTCCATATTACAGCGCTAAAAATCCAGCTATTTAAAACTGTGTTTTCTCTGTCACATGGATCACATATACGTTTTCATAAAATACTGCCATTAAAAATAAAATACTGCCTTTATTAAAAATTTGTGTCAGTGTGTCAGTGAAGCAATTGACACCAGTTTCCTGTTCAAAATAGTTACCTACAGACTAGGTATTTAAAACTGTGGTTTCTCCGTCACACGGATCACATATAAGTTCGCTCCAAATTCAGTCATTTGTAGTGAGCATGGAAGATATTGTCCTCCATTTAAAATGGGCAAGGCACGTGGCAAGGGACGGGGAACTGGACATGATGGTGATGCTGCATGCAGAGGCCGAGGACAAGGCAGTGGGCAAGCTGAAATTGTGCCACAACAAACACCCACATCTTCTCACCCAACCTTCATGTCCCAATACCTAGGGGACCGCAGCACTATTGAACACAGACTAGTGTCAAAAGGTTGTTGGCTGGATAGCAGATAAAGCTTCCAGTCACTTAGCCACCACCACCACCACCCTGTCTTCCACATGGTCAAGTCTCAGTAGCCGTTAGTCTGGACCGCATATTCCTCAACCTGATCCTCCTTCCTCCCACCCACCATGCCAAGTGCCCGGAGAAAACTGATCCCACACTTGGACACTTTGAAGAGCTGTTCACTTTTCCATTTATAGATTCGGGACTCTCGCCCGGTCCACTTGAAGCGGGGCAAGAGGAGATCGCATGCAGCGATGCCCAACTATTTGAGCAGCCACGGTCACAAGAAGGCGAAGGTGGGAAAGTGTCACAAGAGGTGGACGTTGATGAGACACAATTGCCAGAAAGTCAGGAGGAGGACCAGGGTGCCGAAGAGGAAGACGAGGTGGTGGATGATATAGTAAGTGACCCAACCTGGCAGGAGGACATGCAGAGCGAAGAGAGCAGCACACAGAGGGAGGGAGGCAGAGCACCCCAACAGGCAGGAAGAAGCAGTGTGGTGGCCGCAGACAGAAGGCAGGCAACCATTTCCCGTAACACCAACACGAAGGAAGTTGCCAGTACAACTGTTAGGTCTTCCCGAGTCTGGTTGTTTTTTAAAGACTCTGCCGATATCCCCAAAAAGGCCATTTGCACCACTTGCCAGGCCAGAATCAGCAGGGGTGGCAAAATGACCAGCCTTACCACCACCAGCATGATCAGGCACATGGCAGTAAAGCACCCAACTATGTGGGCCAAACACCAGGGTCCAGGAACAGTGTCTTCAGGTGGCACCATTGCTTCTTCTGCTGTTGTGCATGCAAGTCAATCCCCTGTCCATGGTGCATGTGAAGATGCCTCCTGCCCTGCACCTGTCGTTGCGCACTCTCAAGTAGCAGCATCAGGAAGCACATCTACGTCCTTGTCCCAGCGCAATGTTCAGTTGTCCATACCCCAGTCCTTGGAACGCAAGCGCAAATACGCAGCTAACGCCCCTCAGGCCCCTACTAAATTCTCACATTTCACGACTGCTTGCGTTCGAAATGTTGCCTGTTAGGCTATGTGCCCACATAGCAGATTTGATGCAGAGCGTTTTTGCCTCTCTCTGGCAGAATAAAACGCATGCAGATTTACGCGCGTTTTTTCTGCCAGAGAGAAGCGTTTTTCCAGCGTTTTTACATGCATTTTCTCAAGCACTTTTCCAAGCGATTTTGAGCATCACTTGGAAAAGTGCTTGACAAGTTGGTCACACAATATAAATCCATGCAACCAGCAAGGAATTATATTGTGTGACCAACTTAGATGCTTTAAATGCTGCTTATATAGTAAAAAAAAATAATTAAAAAGTTAAAAATAAAAAAAACCTGTATACACACCTCTCCAGTCTCTTCCCGGCGGCGTCCTCTCTCCTCGGCATCCCGCGGTGTACTTGCAGGACCTGCGGTGACGTCATTTAGTCAACTGACGGTCACGTGACCATCACCTGACCGCTGACGTCATGTGACCATCAGCTGACTAAATGACGTCACCGCAGGTCGCCGAGGAGAGGGGAAGCGGCCGGGACCAGACCGGAGAGGTGAGTATACAATTTTTTTTTATTTTTAACTTTTTATTTCTTTTTTTCACAGCGTGGTAGCCGGGTTGAAGAGGAGTTGTCTCCTCTTCATCCTGAGTACCACATGTACCGCGATTACGCTGCAAATTCGCGGCCATTGAATTTAATTGAAAAGCAGAAAATCCACATATACCTGCTGGTTTGCTGCATTTCAACATTCCTCAATGGGCGCAAATTTGCAGCGTAATCTCAGTAGAAATGGTCATGCTGCATTTTGGAACGCAATGTGAATTTGGCGTGCTAATTAGCGCATCATGTGCACAGCACATCTGAATTCACATTTCTTTGCATGGCAGACGGTTTTACAAGGGTTTTCACAGCGTTTTCGTGGCCGTAAAAACGCTACAAAAGCGCTACATGGGCACATGGCCTTAGGCTCGTGGAGACCGAAGCATTCCACAACCTGATGGCGGCGGCCGTCCCTCGGTACTCGGTCAGCAGCCGCCACTATTTCTCCTGGTGTGCCGTCCCCGCATTACACAAGCACGTGTCCCAAAACATTAGCCGTGCCCTCACCAACACAATTACCGGAAAATCAACCGAACCACGGACACGTGGACAAGTGCTTGTGGGCAGGGATGGTACATCTTGCTGACGGAACACTGGGTTAACATAGTGGAAGCCGTGACCCAGTCGGACCTTGGGACAGAACACGTCCTCCCGTCGCCAAGGATTGCGGGCCCTAGGTCAATCTGGGTTGCCCCGACGGTCTAAAGCTCCTGCAACTCATCCTCCTCAGCCTCCTCCTTTTCAGCCTCCATCTCTGAAATGACCACATCAGTCACAAGCTGGAAGCACTGCAGCACTGCCTCGGCCAAGCGGCAATAGGCTGTGCTGAAGCTAATATGCTTAGGTGACAAACCGCACAATGCTGAAGAGTTGTGAAGAGCTCTGAAAAAGCAGGCAGATCTGTGGCTCACACCGCTGAACCTACAGCCAGGCATGGTCGTGTGTGACAAGGGCCGGAACCTGGTGGCGGCTCTGAGGCGAGGCGAGCTCACACACGTACCATGCCTTGCCCATGTGCTTAACCTCATTGTTCAGCGGTTTCTCATATCCTACCCGGAGATGCCTGAGCTGCTTGTTAAAGTACGCCGTCTGTGTGCCCATTTTAGAAAGTCAGCTACAGTTCCGCCGCCCTTGCCGTGTTTCATCAGCGTTTGCAGCTTCCGGCTCACAGACTGGTGTGTGATGTTCCCATGCGTTGGAACTCTAAACTGCAGATGTTGGGAAGGATTTGTGAGCAGAAGAGGGCAGTTGATGAGAACCAGAATCAACAAGGCCGTCGGTATTCAGTTCAGACTCCACACATAAGACCTCAGGAGTGTACATGGATGTCAGAACATGGATGTCAGACATAAGTACCATCCTCAAAAACTTTGAGGACTCCACCAACATGGTGAGTGGTGATGATGCCATAATTAGCATCACCATCCCACTTCTCTGTCTTCTGAAATGCTCTCTGCTCACAATCAAAGAGGATGCATTGCAGGCGGAGCACGATGAGATGGAGCAAGGAACCATACAGGGTGATTACACACAGCCCAGCCTCATATAATCCCAAAGTGCATTGGGGGACAATAAGGAAGAGGAGGAGAAGGAAGAACAGGAGCTAGTTTCATGCGCTATAGATGGTACTACCTGCACAGCTGTCATACCGTATGTTCAGCATGGATGGCCAGAGGACAGAGAGGAGGAGGAGGATGAGTGCATGGTCAGTCATCGTCTTGTTGAGGACACGGAAGTATTGCCTGTTATTAGTCTGGCACGCATGGCTGAGTTTATGTTACGCTGCCTTTCCCATGACCCTCGCATTCTCAAAATTTTGGGTGACAGTCATTACTGGTTGGTGACACATCTAGACCCACGCTACAAGGAGAACTTTATATCTCTTATTCCTGAGGTGGACTGGTCTACAAAAATGCAGCTGTACCAGAAGGCTCTTATTGGGGAACTATTAGAAAAATTCCCATCTGAAAACGCTGGCGGCAGAGGTCACACTTCTTTGGACAACCAAGGATTACAGGCGAGAGAGACACAACTTCAATCCAGCAGAGGCAGGGGATCACTGTCAAAGTACTGGGAGAATTTTCTCAGCCCCTCACATCGCACAAGCCCTGATGCGCGGGGTACTCTCACAAGGTGCGCAAAGTTTGGGAAGATGCTGAGGGAGTACCTTGCCGACCGTACCAACATCCTCCGTTATTCCTCTGTGCCTTATAATTATTGGGTATCCAGGCTGGATACCTGAAATGAACTGGCTCTCTATGCCTTGGAGGTCCTGGCCTGCCCTGCCGCCACCATTTTATCAGAGCGGGTTTTTAGTGCCGCTGGTGGAATTATAACTGATAAGCGCATCTGCCTGTCAACTGAAAATGCTGACA
The DNA here is from genome assembly GCF_046119375.1 of Phyllobates terribilis. Lineage (NCBI taxonomy): Eukaryota > Metazoa > Chordata > Amphibia > Anura > Dendrobatidae > Phyllobates > Phyllobates terribilis. The sequence goes on along the minus strand of NW_027362762.1, from coordinate 769,427,428 downwards.
GGCTGACTCTTATAAAAATGATCAAGGGCTAGATTGGGCCAGACTTCTCAACACCACCGAATGATAGCAGCGTAACATAAACTCAAATCCAATGTCTTTTCTTGGGAGGTGTATTCCCATGCACCTTTTCACACCCACACATGGGTATATGCTTCCTGATTTTGGCTATTTGCTCTTGTCCTCCTCTTTCTCCTCATCCTCCACCACCATATCACCAGGGTGACCGTGGTCCGTGATGCAACACCCACATAATTTTTTTAAAGGGTGTTTATGATGCCCGTAAAAAAATTTTTTTTACAGTATGTTCATGTATACCCCCCAGGGGTAAATGTTTGTCAGCCCATACACTTAGTGCATGGTCATTACAAGTATAGGAGGCCCGCTCCTTTCTAATGGGAACATTATTTTATGAGGCCCTCCTCCATGTCTCTTCCAAGGGGCATTGGAGTGCCTCTCAATTTTTGGCAGCCCTTGCATTCACTGCATAGACAAACACAATGAGAGACTCACTTCCTAATATTGGGAACATTTTTTATGAGGCCCTCCTCTAAGTCTCTTCAAAGGGGTATGGGGTGCATTCAAAATTTCAAAGTGGTATTGGCATGCTTTTCAAATTTTGGGCAGTCCTGCCACTCACTGCAAATGCAATAACAGTATAGGAGACCCACTGTTTAGTAATGGGGACAATAAAACATAGCCGGCTGATGGCTCTCTAAGAATAATGAGGGCCGCCTGATGGCCCTATAAAAATTGGCTTTGTAACTTTCAGAGTCCCTTCTTCATAAATGAAACACCATGTGTCTGATGATATCTTACACACCACATGGCCAGATAAGGTGGTAACATGTTAAAATGACATTTCCTGGTGAATGCATTTGTCACTGTTGAAAGCAATGCAAAAGTGAAAAAACGCATAAAAAACGCTACATGTGAACATAGCACAAGGTGTGGAGGAGCATTTTTGTTTTTGGTTATTTATTTTGCTTTATATACAAGTCATTACCCTGGAAAGGATGTTCCTTAACTAATTTCCCAGGAAAATCCATTTTGATTTCGCTTTGGTATGTTTTATTGTGAGTCCGTAAAAGTGGCGTAATACCTCGGACAACGTTGTTGACAGAAGTGACCTGGCAGTCAGAAATGCTTCCAGGGGTCATCGCCATGCTGTCCCCATGTCAATTTTTAGGCCCTCTGCAGACAGCCGGGGGGAGCCGCCTGAAAAATGCTCGAGTTTCCCATAGACTTACATCGGGCTCGTTGCTTGGGTCGAGCACCCGAGTACTCCAATGTGCTCGACCCGAGCATCGAGCACCCGAGCATTTTAGTGCTCGCCCATCACTAACTGTCATGTCGCACAGGCAATGACATTACTGATGTCATCGCCTGTGAGACATGACTGCGAGTGACCTATGGAGCCTTGAGAATGAGGATCCATAAGTCACTCACGGTCACGTCACTGCTAATCATTCTTGCTCTCACACTGCTCCATGCTCCAGTCTATGGAGCCCTGTTCTCTGAATGGGGCACCATACACTGCAAGATGGAGACTGGGATCGTCGTGGGACCTCCATGTGGACTACATGGCAGACTGGTATGGGTTTTGTTTTCATTTAATAAATGGGTGAAAGAGGGAAATTGTTGGGGAGTTGTTTTTTTTTTAAATAAAGATTTTTTTTGTGTATGTTTATTTCTTTTGACTACAGGGTTAGTAATGGGGGTGTCTAATAACTGACAATCCCATTACCCCGATTGCCAATGCACCAGGGCAGTCAGGAAGAGCCGAGGCTAAGCACCTGAATTGGTGCATCTAATGGATGTGCCATTTCTAGGGCGGCTGATGGCTGATTTTATTAGGCTGGGAAGAGGCCAATATCCATGGCCCTTCTCAGCCTATTATATTAGCCTCTAGCTGTTTGCTTTGCCTTAGCTAGTTATTAAAAAATAGGGTGTGCCCTACATCATTTTTTTAGAGTCCCCCCATTTTTAATAACCAGCAAAAGAAAAGCAGACAACTGGGGTCTGATATAAGTTAGCTGGAAAGGTACATGTATATTGTAAACAAAAGATGAGATTCACAGCTACTATAACATAATCGCGAGCTAAATTAGTAATAAAAAAGAGCCTAGTACCAAAAAGAAAATGAACTTACCTAATGATAAGCAAACCTGTGATATTATATATATATATATATATATATATATATATATATATATATACAGTACAGATATTATATATATATACAGTACAGACCAAAAGTTTGGATACACCTTCTCATTTAAAGATTTTTCTGTATTTTCATGACTATGAAAATTGTACATTCACACTGAAGGCATCAAAACTATGAATTAACACATGTGGAATCATATACTTAACAAAAAAGTGTGAAACAACTGAAAATATGTATTATATTCTAGGTTCTTCAAAGTAGCCACCTTTTGTTTTGATAACTGCTTTGCACACTCTTGGCATTCTCTTGATGAGCTTCAAGAGGTAGTCACCGGAAATGGTCTTCCAACAATCTTGAAGGAGTTCCCAGAGATGCTTAGCACTTGTTGGCCCTTTTGCCTTCACTCTGCGGTCCAGCTCACCCTAAACTATCTCTATTGGGTCTAGTGACTGTGGAGGCCAGGTCATCTGGCGTAGCACCCCATCACTCTCCTTCTTGGTCAAATAGCCCTTACACAGACTGGAGGTGTGTTTGAGGTCATTGTCCTATTGAAAAATAAATGATGATCCAACTAAAAGAAAACCGGATGGAATAGCATGCTGCTGCAAGATGCTGTGGTAGCCATGCTGGTTCAGTATGCCATCAATTTTGAATTAATCCCCAACAGTGTCACCAGCAAAGCACCCCCACACCATCACACCTCCTCCTCCATTGTTCACGGTGGGAACCAGGCATGTAGAGTCCATCCGTTCACCTTTTCTGCGTCGCACAAAGACACGGTGGTTGGAACCAAAGATCTCAAATTTGGACTCATCAGACCAAAGCACAGATTTCCACTGGTCTAATGTCCATTCCTTGTGTTCTTTAGCCCAAACAAGTCTCTTCTGCTTGTTGCCTGTCCTTAGAAGTGGTTTCCTAGTAGCTATTTTACCATGAAGGCCTGCTGCACAAAGTCTCCTCTTACCAGTTGTTGAAGAGATGTGTCTGCTGCTAGAACTCTGTGTGGCATTGACCTGGTCTCTAATCTGAGCTGCTGTTAACCTGCGATTTTTGAGGCTGGTGACTCGGATAAACTTATCCTCAGAAGCAGAGGTGACTCTTGGTCTTCCTTTCCTTGTGTGGTCCTCATGTGAGCCAGTTTCTTTGTAGCGCTTGAAGGTTTTTGCAGGTGCACTTGGGGACACTTTCAAAGTTTTCCCAATTTTTTGCACTGACTGACCTTCATTTCTCAAAGTAATGATGGCCACTCGATTTTCTTTACTTAGCTGCTTTTTTCTTGCCATAATACAAATTCTAACAGTCTATTCAGTAGGACTATCAGCTGTGTATCCACCAGACTTCTGCACAACACAACTGATGGTCCCAATCCCATTTATAAGGCAAGAAATCCCACTTATTAAACCTGACAGGGCAAACCTGTGAAGTGAAAACCATTTCCGGTGACTACTTCTTGAAGCTCACCAAGAGAATGCCAAGAGTGTGCAAAGCAGTCATCAAAGCAAAAGGTAGCTAATTTGAAGAACCTAGAATATAAGTCAAATTTTCAGTTGTTTCACTCTTTTTTGTTAAGTATATAATTCCACAAATGTTAATTCATAGTTTTGATGCCTTCAGTGGGAATGTACAATTTTCATAGTCATGAAAATACAGAAAAATCTTTAAATGAGAAGGTGTGTCCAAACTTTTGGTCTGTACTGTGTATATAGTGGTAGATCCGTTCACTTGGCTGCACATGGAGGTAAACAAGGAACATTGTCTCTTTAAATTTTCACTTGGTTTATTGTGCAGAATAAACCAATGCAAAGTTCATGAAAATAAACATAGCCAATCTGGCATAATGGCAAACAAACTAAGGGAAAATGTCCAGCAAAAAGCCCTTGCACCGGCCGGCCACTCAACCAAACATGAGCTCCTCACTCTAGAGCTGATCTCCAGGTACTGAACAACTCCTGAGTCCAAAGGCTGTGTTTTTATAGCCCCTAAACCAAGCCCTGGAGTGGAGAGGGTGGATAGCTTCACTCCCAGCACTTATCTATCCACCTGTAAAGCATGCCCTTGTAACTCTGGCAATTTACCCTCTCTGCACTTAACATGAAGGAGAACCTCCATGTTTTACATGACTGAAGCAAAAAGTCTCAGAGACACGTATCTCCCCTCCAGTATTCTGCCAGTGACCTTGTTGCAATATATAAATACACATTTTATTAAGTACAAAACATGATGTTTAAATAAAAACAATTAAAAAAAATGTCCCCACAATACATTAAAGCTTGAAAGGAAACCCTCTATGGTATAAGGGAGGAGTATAATAACTGAATTATCCTAGGCAATGGTATCCCTCAAAATAGTAACCGTAAGGGATTTGTAAAGAAAAGTATAAGCACAAATATCCAAAGTGTGCAGAAATACATATATCAACAGTAGTGATGGGCGAGCACCAAAAAATGCACAGGTACTCTATGCTCGGGTCGAGCAAATTGGAATGCTCGGGTGCTCGACCCGAGCAACGAGCCCAATGTAAGTCTAAGGGAAACTCGAGCATTTTTCAGGCGGCTTCCCCCGGCGGTCTGCAGAGGGCCAAAAAATTGCCCAAGTCGAAGGGAACAGTGCTCAAATGACATGGGAACAGCATGGGGAATGGATTTTCCTGGGAAATATGTTAAGGAACAACCTTTCCAGGGTAATGACTTGTATATAAGGCAAAATAAATATACAAAAACAAAAATGCTCCTCCACACCTTGGACTATATTCACACATAGCGTTTTTGATGCATTTTTACACTTTTGCATTGCTTTCAACCAAGACAAATGCATTCATTGGGAAATGTCATTTTAACATTTTACAACCGTATCTCGCTATGTGGTGAGTGACACATCATCAGACATATCCTGTTTCATTTATGATGGAGGGACGAAGAGGTCAGAGAGCCTCCTAAAAACAATGTTCCCGTTATTAGGAAGTGGATCTCCCATAGTGATTGCCTATGCAGTGAAGCAACGACTGCCAAAAATTTGGACGATCTCAAATGGCCCTTTGCAAGAGACGTAGCGGTCAGAGAACCTCCCAAAAACAATTTTCCCATTATTAGGAAGTGGGTCTCTCAAAGTGTTTGCTTATGCAGTGAATGCAAAAGTTCCCCAAAATTTGGAGAAACTCCAATGCCCCTTGCAAGACACATAGGGGAGGTGATATGGTAGATATAGTGGTGAATGATATGGTGATGGAGGATGAGGAGAAGGAGCAGGACAAGAGCAAATAGACTAAATCAGGAAGCGCATAGGTGTGAAGAGGTGCATGGGAATAGACCTCCCAAAAAAAGACACTGGATTTGAGCTTATGTTACGCTATCATTCGGTGGTGTTGAGTAGTGATGGGCAAGTACTGAAATGCTCGGGTGCTCGATGCACGGGTCAAGCAAATTGGAATGATCGGGTGCTCGACCCGAGCAACGAGTCCAATGTAAGTCTATGGGAAACTCGAGCATTTTTCATGTGGCTCCTCCCCTGCGGTCAGCAGAGGCCTAAATATTGCACAAATCGATGGAAACAGTGCTCAAATGACATAGGAACTGCATGGGGAAGACCCCTGGAAGAATTTCTGACTCCCAGGTCACTGCTGTGAACAACGTTGTCAAAGGTATTATGTCACTTTTACGGACTCACAATAAAACATACAAAAACGAAACCAAAATGAATTTTCCTGGGAAATATGTTAAGGAACATCCTTTCCAGGGTAATAACTTGTATATGAGGCAAAATAAATAACCAAAAACAAAAATGCTCCTCCACACCTTCAGCTATGTTAACACGTAGCGTTTTTGATGCGTTTTTTCATTTTTGCATTGCTTTCAACTGTGATAAATGCATTCACTGGGAGACGTCATTTTAACATTTTACAACCTTATCTGGCCATGTAGTGTGTGAGACATGATCAGACACACCCTGTTTCATTTATGAAGGAGGGACTCTGAAAGTCAGAAAGCCTATTTTTATAGGGCCATATGGCGGTCTTTACTAATCTTAAAGGGCCAGCAGTCGAGCCTCACTCTCGTTAGAGAGCCATCAGCCGGCTATGCTTTGTTGTCCCCATTACTAAAGAATGGGTCTCCTACACTGTTATTGCGTATGCAATGAGTGGCAGGGCTGCCCAAAATTTGGACGTACCCCAATACTCCTTTGAAGAGACTTAGAGGAGGGCCTCCTGAAAACAATGTTCCCATTATTAGGAAGCGGGTCTCCCATACTGTTTGCCTATTCAGTGAATGCAAGGGCTGCCAAAAATTTTGACCTACTCCAATGCTTCTTGAAAGAGACGTAGAGGAGGGCCTCCTGAAAATTTTTTTTCCCATTATTTGGAAGAAGGTTACCCATTGTGTTTGCCTATGCAATGAGTGCAAGGTTTTCCAAAAATTTGGAGGCAATCCAATGCCCCTTGGAAGAGACGTGGAGGGTCTTATTAATGGGAAGTGGGTCTCCCATAGTGTTGGCCTATGCAGTGAATATAAGGGCTGCCAAAAATTGGGAGGCACTCCAATGCCCCTTGGAGGAGACGTAAAGGGCCTCATGAAACAATGTTCCCTTAACTAAGAAGTGGGTCTCCCATACTGTTTGCCTATGCAGTGAATGCAAGGGTTGCCAAAAATTTGGAGGCACTCCAGTGCCCCTTGGAAGAAAAGTGGAGGTCAGAGGGCCTCCTGAAAACAATGTTCCCATTATTAGGAAATGGGTCTGCCATTGTGTTTGCCTATGTAGTGAATGCAAGGGTTGCCAAAAACTTGGAGGGACTCCAATGCGCCTTGGAAGAGATGTGGAGGTCAGATTGACTCCTGAAAACAATGTTCCCATTATTAGGAAGTGGGTTTCCCATTGTGTTTGCCTATGCAGTGAATGGCATCACCTGCCATCACCGCACTCTAATCAGCATCTGTTTATTCATTCCTCTTACAGGTACGTCACCCAACTTTCCCATGCTGACTTCCATGCCATCTTCTCTATACCGTTCTGTTCCTACTTTCTAATGGTACGTCACCCAACTTTCCCATGCTGACTTCCATGCCATCTTCTCTATACTGTTCTGTTCCTACTTTCTAATGGTACGTCACCCAATTTTCCCATGCTGACTTCCATGCCGTCTTCTCTATGCCGTTCTGTTCCTACTTTCTAATGGTACGTCACCCAACTTTCCCATGCTGACTTCCATGCAGTCTTCTCTATACCGTTCTGTTCCTACTTTCTAATGGTACGTCACCCAAGCTACACCAGCTACCCCCCACTTTCATTTATGACCTTGTTTACTCAGTCTTTGAGTATCCAGCATCTGGTTCAATCTAATCAGCTGATCAAGATGAGCACAGACCACTCCCCTCTGGGTCACAGATGAATGCATTCTGTTACAAATATATTGTGGGCCAGGAGTCTGTTAGACTTTAGTCTGTGTCCATCACCTTAAGTGTCCATTAGCTGAAGTGTCTGAAATTTGAATTAATCCTGAATTGAACCTGAAGGGAACTGAAGGTAACTGGATACTAAGTCACAGTAAACAATGTTTGTCTTTGTTTTCACTCTCACCCCCTCAATCCTTCACTTCTTACAACCACCCCTAATCCCTACACCTAGTAAGGAAATCTTCATCTATCCCTCCATTCTCCCCATCCATCTCACCTCCTCCTCAGAGCTATTCCTCAACATACAATCCTTTGTCTCCAAACACAGACACCCACCTCATGCCCTCTCCTGCTCCCACCTACTAACGCTTTCTCTGCTCCTCCTTAATGCCGGCGACATCTCTCCACATCCTGGTCCTCCTCACCACATCCCACTTCCACCTCCTACCCATGATCCATCCCAAACTCTCGTAACCCTTCTAACCTTATACCCATCCGCCCAGCCCCCGCTTCGCCAGTCCCACTAATAGGAGCTCTATGGAACGCTCGCTCCGTCTGCAACAAACTTTCCTACATTCACGATCTCTTCATCTCTAACAAGCTTTCTTTCCTCGGCATCACTGAAACCTGGCTCACCCCCTTCGACACAGCTTCTCCTGCTGCACTTTTGTATGGTGGATTCGACCTCTCCCATACCCCCCGCCCCACCGGCAAGCACGGTGGAGGAATAGGTTTCCTCCTCTCAGAAAACTGTTCCTTCACCTATATCCCCCTGCCGCCCTCAATTACTCTCCCCTCTTTTGAAGTGCACTGCATGCGCATCTACTCCCCATCCAACCTCCAACTGGCTGTCATCTACCGCCCCCCAGGATCAACCACCACTTTCTTTGACCACTTCACCACTTGGCTACTTCATTTCCTCTAAGTTGACATCCCCACTATCCTCATGGGCGACTTTAACATCCCCATTGACACTTCCCTCTCAGCTGCCTCTAAGCTTCTATCCCTCACTTCCTCCTTTGGTCTTACCCAGTGGTCTTCCACACCCACCCACAAAGACGGCCACACACTGGACCTCATCTTCACCCGCCTCTGTTCCCTATTCAACCTCTCTAGCTCACCTCTCCCTCTTTCTGACCACAACCTACTTACATTCTCTTCTCTCTCCTCACCGGGGCAACAATCCCCACTCCACAAACTTGCATACCCTCGCAGAAATCTCAAACACCTTGACCTACACTCACTCTCTGAATCCCTCCTCCCTCTTACAGACATTAGTTCCTTACATGATGCAGATGTTGCTGCCACTTTATACAACACCACAACCACTGCAGCTCTTGATTCGGTCACCCCCCTCACACATACCAAGGCTCACACAATCAATAGATTACCCTGGCACACCAGTCTAACTAAAGAACTGCGACGGGCCTCCAGGGTTGCTGAGCATAGATGGAAAAGGTCCCACTCCCATGAGCACTTCATCACATTCAAACAGTCCCTCACTACCTTCAAGTCCACACTCACTGCAGCAAATCAAACATACTTCACATCTCTCATATCCTCCCTGTCTCACAACCCCAAACAACTATTCAACACCTTCAATTCTCTCCTCCGTTCCCCAGTGCCTCCTCCCTCTCCTCTTATTTCAGCCGAAGACTTTGCCTCATTCTTCAAGCAGAAGATTGACACCATCAGACAAAGCTTTTGCCTAAAGCCCCCACAGCCCCTCTCCACACCTACTCAACCCTCTTCCTCCAAAACTACCTACTCCACCATTTCTGAAGATCAACTTTCCTCCTTACACTCCAAATCGCACCTCACCACTTATAAACTTGACCCAATCCCGTCCCACCTCATCCCAAACCTTACCACTATCTTCATCCCAGCCCTAGCCCACTTCAACCTGTCACTAACAACTGGTGTCTTCCCCTTATGCTTCAAACATGCCTCAATCACACCCATCCTCAGAAAGCCCTCCCTTGACCCATCCTCTGTGTCTAGCTATCGCCCCATATCACTTCTCCGCTATGCCTCAAAACTACTTCAACAACATGTCCATTCTGAACTGTCCTCCCACCTCTCCTCCTGCTCCCTTTTTGACTGCCTATAATCTGGTTTCCGACCGCACCATTCTACTGTATCTGAACAGTCTAAAGTCACCAACGACCTACTAACCGCCAAATCTAAGCGACACTACTCTGTCCTCCTCCTCCTAAACATGTCATCTGCCTTTGACACAGTGGACCATTCCCTCTTACTACAGGCTCTCTCATCTATCGGCATCAAAGACTTGGCCCTATCCTGGATCTCCTCATACCTAGCAGATCGGACATTCAGTGTCTCCCACTCACACATCACCTCCTCATCTCGCCCCCTATCTGTTGGTGTCCCCCAAGGTTCAATTCTAGGACCGCTGCTCTTCTCCTTCTACACCTTCGGCCTGGGACAGCTCAGAGAGTCTCACGGCTTTCATTATCACCTCTATGCTGATGACACACAGATCAACCTCTCTGGACCCGATATCATCTCCTTACTAACCAAAATCCCACAATGTCTGTCTGCTATTTCATCCTTCTTCTCTGCCAGATTTCTAAAACTTAACATGGACAAAACAGAATTCATCATCTTCCCGCCATCTCATTCAACCCCCCCAACTGACCTATCTATTAACGTCAATGGCTGCCCACTCTCCCCAGTCCCTCAAGCTCGCTGCCTTGGGGTAACCCTGGACTCTGAACTCTGCTTCAAACCACATATCCAAGCCCTTTCCACTTCCTGCCGACTCCAACTCAAAAATATCACCCGAATCCGCACATTCCTCAACCATGAATCTGCAAAAACACTAGTGCACGCCCTCATCATCTCCCGCCTTGACTATTGCAACCTCCTGCTCTGTGGCCTCCCCTCTAACACTCTCGCACCCCTCCAATCTATCCTAAACTCTGCTGCTCGACTGATCAACCTGTCCCCCCGCTATTCCCCGGCCTCTCCTCTCTGTCAATCTCTTCACTGGCTCCCCATTGCTCAGAGACTCCAGTTCAAAACCCTAACCATGACATACAAAGCCATTCACAACCTGTCTCCTACATATATCTCTGACCTAGACTTTCTGGCAATTGTGTCTCATCATCGTCCACCTCTTGTGACAGTTTCCCACTGTCACCTTCATGTGACCGTGGCTGCTCAAATATTTGGGCATCGCTACATGCAATCTCCTCTTGCCCCACTTCAAGTGGACCAGGTGAGAGGCTCAAATCTATAAATGGAAAAGGGAACAGCTCTTCGGAGTGTCCAAATGTGAGATCAGTCGTCTTTTGGCACTCGGCATGGTGGGAGGAAGGAGGATCAGGGTGAGGAATATGCGGTCCAGACTGACGGCTACTGAGACTTGACCGTGTGTAAGAAAGGGTGGTGGTGGTGGTGGCTAATTGACTGGAAGCATTATCTGCTATTCAACCAATAACCTTTTCACATTGCTCTGTGTTCAATAGTGGTGTTCTGCTGTCCCCGATTAATTGGGACAGGAAGGTCGAGCAAGAAGCTATGGGTGCTTGTTGTGGCACAATTTCAGCTAGCCCACGGCCTCGGCCTCGTCCTCTGCATGAACCATCATCACCATCACGTCCACTTCCCCGTCCCTTGCCACGTGCCTTGCCCATTTTAAATGGAGGACAATATTTTCCACATTCAGTACAAATGGCTGGATTTGAACTGCAGTGATATGTGATACGTGTGACGGAAAACCACAGTTTAAATAGCTGGCCTGTAGGTAACTATTTTTAACAGCAACCTCGTGTCAATAACTTTGCTGCCACACTGCAACAAAATTTCAATGGAGGCCAGAAATGGCAGAATTTTCAGCGCACTTATAAGTGATCTGTGTGACGGACAAACCACAGTTTAAATAGCTGGCCTCTAGGTAACTATTTTTAACAGCGACCTCGTGTCAATAGCTTCGCTGACACACTGCAACAAAATTTCAATGGAGGCCAGAAATGGCAGAATTTTCAGCGCACTTATATGTGATCCATGTGACAGACAAACCACAGTTTTAAAGAGCTGGCCTGTCAGTAACTATTTTTAACAGCGACCTCGTGTCAATAAGTTCGCTGATATACTGCAACAAAATTATAATGGAGGCCAGAAATGGCAGAATTTTAAGCGCACTTATAAGTGATCTGTGTGACGGACAAACCACAGTTTAAATAGCTGGCCTCTAGGTAACTAATTTTAACAGCGACCTCATTTCAATATCTTCGCTGACACACTGCAACAAAACTTCAATGGAGGCCAGAAATGGCAGAATTTTAAGCGCACTTATATGTGATCCGTGTGACAGACAAACCACAGTTTTACAGAGCTGGCCTGTCGGTAACTATTTTTAACAGCGACCTCATGTCAGTAAATTCACTGAAACACTGCAACAAAATTTCAATGGAGGCCAGAAATGGCAGAATTTTAAGCGCACTTATATGTGATCTGTGTGACGGGCAAACCACAGTTTTAAATAGCTGGCCTGTAGGTAACTATTTTTAACAACGACCTCATGTCAATAACTTCGCTGACACCCTGCAACAAAATTTCAATGGCGGCCAGAAATGGCAGAATTTTCAGTGCACTTAAATGTGATCCGTGTGACAGACAAAGCACATTTTTAAATAGCTGGCCTGTAGGTAACTATTTTTAACAGCGACCTCATGTCAATAACTTCCCTGACACACTGCAAAAAAATTTCAATGGAGGCCAGAAATGGCAGAATTTTAAGTGCAATTATATGCGATCTGTTTGACAGACAAACCACAGTTTTAAATAGATGGATTTTTTGCGCTGTAATATGGAAAGGATCTGGCTGTATTCTGCAGTGCCAACAAGCAAATGAAGCAGAAAAACTATGTTCTCTGGATTGCTTTTTTAGCAAATAATCAGGATTAAGATCCCCAAAAAATATTCCTGGCCCCTGATACCTGGGGTTATTTCTAGAAATATCTGTGAAAGCACCAGCAAACAGAACTGGAATGGACCCTCTTGCTATATGCACTGCAGTCTGTCACATACACTGCCTGCCTGCCTAGAACTGATATCTATGAGCTGGATTAGTTCTCAGAAGGACTGTTAGTTGAGATGGATATGTGTAGAATATTTTGTGATATACCTATACTAACTAAGAAACAAGCAAATCTCTCCCTAGCTCAGCAGCACCTCTCCCTACACAGCCTGATTCCAGAGTAGACTGTGATGAGCTTGGCTGTGCCAGGTCTGATGTAGACCTGATAACACTGTCCAGCCAGCCAATCACTGTAATGCCACAACCAACATGGCTGCGGTGTGTGTCAGACAATCCCTGCATGTTCATTGGCGCTCTAAAGAGCGCCAAACATGCAGGGAGAAGACCCGAGCTCACGCCGAGCAACCCCGTAAATACTCAGCGAGCGCCGAGCATTTTGAGCAGTGAGAGCAGTGGGCGAGCACCGAGCAGTAGCGAGCATGCTCGCTCATCATTAATCAACAGTAATAATTAATCAAGTCAGGAATATAGTCTTTGATCTGATTGTGCTATAAGAGGCTATTTCAAGTAAGGCATATAATAGTGCAAATAACTATAAGGTGCATAAGACAAGCATATAGTCCCTGATCAAAGGTTGCTTTTTTAGGGTCCCCTAATTTTTAATAACCAGCAAAGGCTGGGAATGTGCATGGATATTGGCCCCTTCCCAGCATAATAAGACCAGTTCACAGCTGTCTACTTTCCCTGGGCTGGTTATTAAAAATAGGGGGGACTCAACGTCGTGTTTTTAAATGAATATTTATTTTACATCGCGCCTCACTCGAGCAGCTGTGCCACTCGTGATCCAGTGGTTATGCAGGCTTGGTCATGGGTGGCACCAGCCAATCACAGCCATGCCAATACCTGGCATGGCTGTGATGGCTCCGGAAGTGTCCACAGCTTTAAAGCAGTTTGATTGGCTGAACAGCAGTCTTTCAACAATCTATATTAAGCATCCGAACTCTGAACAGTAATACAGACTTCCAGGAGAAATCAGTGCTTTGAGCTCAGCACTGAACACTAGGTGTTTGGTACAGACCCCGAACTTTACAGTTCAGGTTCGCTCATCCATAATCTCTAGTGATTGTTTGTAGAATATGTTTTATAATACTGTTCTGATGGAGGCTGAGATTTGGTTGTGGCAAGATTGCAGTGGGGATGTAAGAAGTATTTGCAAATCCTAAAAATGTCCTAAATATAACTGGTTTTCTTATTGATATTATCATACTCATTGTCCTGAGGTTTTAATGTTTTTATTGTGGCATTTATATTCTCCATTAATTGTGTTTCAAAAAACACACAATAAATAGGGATGAGCGAACGTGCTCGGTGATTTTCGGATATCACTCGAGTATCTGGGTGCTCTGATATGCTCTGCACCCGGCGAGCATTGGCTGGTACTCGGATTTGAAGCTCGAGTCCCCGCCCCGCATGTTTTGCTCCTGTTAGACAGCCAATGAACATGTGGGGATTGCCTGCTAGTCACTTTAATGCTCTAGCCATCTTGGTAATGGCATTAATGAGATTAGCTGGCCACATTACAATATCAGGGGTTTTAAAAGAACAGGCACCACCACACTCGGCACAATGAGGTCATTGCACAGCTCAGGACAGTTCTTATTGGAGGGAGATAATAGTTGTCCAGGACTCTGTGTGCCCATTTTAATGAATCAGAGTCCTCTGGTGTTGATACTGAACCATCATATTAACAGTCCTTGTAAAGGCTAAACCTGTGCTTTGCTATTTATATTAGACACATTCTGCTTTTAGCCCAAGGTGAGACAGTTGCAGGAGCTTGGACAGTGGCTGAATACAGTCTCTAGGCAGGGCTTAGGGCTTTGCAGTCCTTTGCTAAATATATAACTGCGGCAGCTGACCACATTTTTTTATTTGGGGTGAAAAAAATTACTATATTGTCATCCATAGAGTTTAACATGCTTAGTGTTACATTACTGTGCTATATAACACTCCAAAGAATGTTCAAAGATTTTTCTGGGTTCAATTGGTCTCCCATAGAGTATTATATGCTTTTTGTTACATTTTTTCTGGATTCAATTAGTCATCCAGAGAATATTACATGCTTTGTGTTACATTTCGGTGGCATATACTGTATTTTCGAACTATAGGATGCACCGGACCATAAGACGCATCTAGGTTTTAGAGTAGTAAAATAGAAAAAAAAATTGAAGCAAAAAGTGTGGTCATAATGCACTGTTATGGGGGGTCTGCTGCTGACACTGTTATAGGGATATTATCCCCCAATTCTGCACTAATATCCCTGATCCTGGTATATGTATGCCACAAAAGGTCATTGCTAAAGAAGCTGGCTGTTCACAGAGTGCTGTATCCAAGCATATTAATGGAAAGTTGAGTGGAAGGAAAACGTGTGATATAAAAAGGTGCACAAGCAACCCGGATATCCACAGCCTTGAAAGGATTGTTAAGAAAAGACCATTCAAAAATTTGGGGAAGATTCACAAGGAGTGGACTGCTGCTGCAGTCATTGCTTCAAGAGCCACTACACACAGACATATCCAGGACATGGGCTACAAGTGTTTCATTCCTTGTGTCAAGCCACTCATGACAAATAGACAACGCCAGAAGCGTCATACCAAGGAGAAAAAGATCTGGACTGTTGCTCAGTAGTCCAAGGTGTTGCTTTCAGATGAAAGTAAATGTTGCATTTCATTTGGAAATCAAGGTCCCAGAGTCTGGAGGAAGAGTGTACAGGCAAATAATCCAAGTTACTTGAAGTCTAGTGTGAAGTTTCCACAATCAGTGATGGTTTGGGGAGACATGTCATCTGCTGGTGTAGGGTCCACTGTGTTTTATCAAGACCAAAGTCAGCACAGCCATCTACCAGGAAATGTTAGCGCACTTCATGCTTCTCTCTGCCGACAAGCTTTTTGGAGATGGAAATTTCATTCTCCTACAGGTCTTTGCACCTGTCCACACTGCCAAAAGTACCAATACCTGGTTTAAAAACAACAGTATCACTGAGCTTGATTGGCCAGCAAACTCGTCTGACTTTAACCCCATTAAGTACGGGTATTGTCAAGAGGAAGATGAGAGATACCAGACCCAACAAAGCAGACGAGCTGAAGGCTGTATTCAAAGCAACCTGGGCTTCCATAACACCTCAGCAGTGCCACAGGCTGATTGCCTTCATTCCATGCTGCATTGATGAAGTAATTGATGCAAAAGGAGCTCTGACCCAGTATTGAGTGTATTTACTGAACATACATTTCAGTAGGCTAACATTTCAGATTTTGAAAACTTTTTTTTTCAAGTTGTTGTTATAAAGTATTCCAATTTACTGAGATAATGACTTTTGTGTTTTCCTTGTCTGTAAGCCATAATCATCAATGTGAGCAGCTGCCCACTTACTAAAGACTATGATACTTTTCCAGCAATGGACCACCATTTTTGTCAATATTATTATTGTGTGTTATTAGTGATTTACTTTTTATGTTTTATATAGTTCTGCTTACTTATCAGTATGTAAGATTCACTTGTAAAATGTCAAGCATTCCACTAATCTCATCTTTATCTCAGGAGTCCATTGTTTCAGCAGCCAATAATCTCATTAGGTGAGTGTAGATTGAGACACAGTGGAGCCGTCACCACAGGGGGTCTTACAGGCAGTCTCAGATGAAGGCTTCTAGAATATTGTACATTGATTTAGTGACCAGTAAATGCTTAAGGGGAAGGGTGTCAGCACTTCTGAGCTGGGAGGGGGCGGACCCCAGGGAAGTAGAGGAGAGACATGTTTTAGTCGAGAGTTGTGTGGAGGGATTGAAGGAAGAGGATGGAGACCATGGACTTGGAAGGATGGATGGATAAACATGCTACCATTATGTATTATGTCATTTGGATTTACACTTTCTTAAAAGGACTGCTGCTACTGGATACCTGGGCTTTCATCGTTTCATCTGCCGTCTAGAGGATCATGGACTCTTGCTACAGACTATACTGGCTGGAGATACGAAATCTCCCAAAAGTTGGGAGACAGTGAGTATGGCCTTATACAAAGCCAGTGGAACTACTGAACCCAGATTGGGAACTTGAGGACTGAGAGAACTGTATTTTGGCAATTTACCTGGAATTGCTTTATTACCATGGCTGTGATCAATAAAATATTGTTTCATCGTTAGCCTGCCTAGGTGATTACTTACAACCCACAACCTCCGATCTTTACAAGTGGTGGCAGCGGTGGGATTACCTATCTCTGGACAGCATACCAGGGAAAGTTACTGAGAGGTGACTTGGCAGAATAAATGGCAGACTCCATCTGCAAGAGGCTGAAGAAGGAGGAACTGAGAGCCCTTTGCTCTGAGAGAGAACTAGAGTGGTTGTCGGAGGACAACCGTAATGTAACGCTTGGACGATTGCAACCAGGAGCAACCACATGAGGAGGTCAGTTCAGATGTGGATGAGGGACAACAGCCCAGGGCTGTCATCCAGTTGGTGGAGGATCAACCAACTGAGTTGAGGCGGCTGCTGGACGTGCTAGGAGAGCGGGCCATGGAGATGGAGGGGCCGGCAGTGCTAAGCAAATATCTGGGTGTGCATGTAGCAATACCCCCACACCGCCCCAGAGAAGAAGACAATGGATAACAGGAGAGAGGGGCCCACATCTTTTAGGTACCAAGATATACCACAGTTTAATGAGGACACCTCAGATATTGATGAACATCTCCGGTTATTTGAGAACCTCTGCCTGCTGCATGAGGTGTCAGTCTGTGACTGGCCCAGATTTTTGAGCACTGGCCTGACCGGAAAAGCAAGAGAAGCTTTTAATAACTTGTCTTCGGTGGATCAGAGATGTTACTCTACCATTCGCAGGGTATTGCTAGAGAGGTATGCCGTCACGCCGGAAACCTACCGGAGGAAGTTTAGGGAGACTGACAGGCCCACTGAACACACACATCGGGAATTTGCCAGCACACTACGTACAGCATGCACTCAGTGGATAGAAGCACTGGGAGCTCAGGAAGCAGAACATGTAATGGACATAATCATGCTGAAACAATTTATGTCAAAGCTCCCAGGTAATTAAAAAGAATGGGTGGCAGATAGAAAGCCACTCAGCCTGGATGAGGCTGCCAGATTGGCTGATGATTGGTCTGCCAATCGACCAGGGCAACGTGGAAGTACAGCCCCAGTGAGTCGGTAACCAGGGATTACACGGATTCCAGTGAGACCCATGGACCACCGAGAGGAAGCACTGCAGTGATTTTGGACTTCACAAAGAGGAGGAGGTTTCTCAAGCCCCCAAGTATGGCCCATGTCAAGGCGATGAGGGCTTAATTTACATAACTGTGGCCGCATGGGACACTTTGCCAGAGAATGTCAGAAACATTCTAGGCCACATCATCAGCGTCCCCAACCTGTGAACACTGTGCTGCAATAGGGCTGGAATGCTGAGGGAGAGAGGATCCCACTACCCCGACCGGAAGAAGAGGCATATGTGGTACAAGAAGAAGTGTCCCGGGCTTGATGGGACACCTCAGAGTCTATTAACCAGCATCTGCAGCTGGTCTGGGTAGAGGGTGTGGAGGCTGTGGGGCTCCGTGACTCTGGAGCCTCAGTCACATTGATAAAAGACCATTTAGTACCGGACCAATGTATTTTACCGGGCAGCCGTATGTTAGTCAATATAGCCGGAAGGGAAACTTTGAACATTCGGAGGGCCCAACTAAATTTTGACTGGGGTCACAGTCATGGAATGGTGGATGTAGGAGTAGTGCGGCGCCTACCAGTAGATGTGTCACTGGGTAACAATCTGGGAGAAGGATTGGTGTGCCACTGGGCCAATGTTGTAACCGGAAGCCAAGGACCGATTCACACTGCATCAGCGGATAGGGAAAGGAGCAATATCAACATGTCAACGGTGAGTGATATACAAACTGCAATGACTGTCACAATGAAGGAATGTAATCTGTGGGTGGTAAATTACACCAGGGAGGAGGCCCAGGGACTTCGGGACACTGGATCTACCATCACCCCGGTCAGCCCAGATACTGTTCTACCAGAGTTTTCTTTACCTGGCCGTCAAGTGACCATCCCCCTAACTGGGTGTCAGCACTCTGGGGTTGGTCGCAATGGATACAAGTTTGGTTCTCATTGGGCATGTGGGGAGTTTCCCATGACAAACCGAGGATCAATGGGGGTATGGAGGACACCGCGGAAAGGACAGAACTCTAAATACAGAGTCCTTGTCTCAGGGCTTCCCCCATCGGGACGTTGGCAGGATCTGAAAGACCATATGAGAGAAGCTGGAGATGTCTATTACACTGACGTATACCAGGGTGGAATGGGAACTGAGGAGTATATTCGCAAGGACGACATGGAATATGCTTTGAGGAAACTGGATGATACAAAGTTTCATTCTCATAAAGGTGAGACCTCTGACATTCGTGTCAATGCTGAAAAAGTGGGGGAGGTATGTGAGGAGCTGCCCACTTACTAAAGACTATGATACTTTTCCAGCAACCGACCACCATTTTTGTCAATATTATTATTGTGTGTTATTAGTGATTTTCTTGTTATGTTTTATATAGTTCTGTTTACTTGTCAGTATGTAAGATTCACTTGTAAAATGTCCAGCATTCCACTGATCTTATCTTTATCTCAGGAGTCAATTGTTTCAACAGCCAATAATCTCATTAGGTGAGTGTAGATTGTAGACACAGTGGAGCCATCACCACAGGGGGTCTTACAGGCAGTGTCAGATGAAGGCTTCTAGAATATTCTTCATTGTTTTAGCGACCAGTAAATGCTTAAGGGGAAGTGTGTCAGCACTTCTGAGCTGGGAGGGGGCTGACCCCAGGGAAGACATGTTTTAGTCGAGAGTTGTGTGGAAGGATTGAAGGAAAAGGATTGAGACCGTGGACTTGGAAGGATGGATGGATAAACATGTTACCATTACGGATTATGTCATTTGGATTTACACTTTCTTAAAAGGACTGCTGCTACTGGAAACCTGGGCTTTCATTGTTTTATCTGCAGTCTAGAGGATCATGGACTTTGGCTACAGACTATGCTGGCTGGAGATACGAAATCTGTGGGCCAACCAAGAGTTGGGAGACAGTGAGTATGGCTTTATACAAAGCCAGTGGAACTACTGAACCCAAATTGGGAACTTGAGGACTGAGAGAACTGTATTTTGGCCATTTACCTGGAATTGATTAATTACCATGGCTGTGATCAATAAAATATTGTTTCATCGTTAACCTGCTTGGTGATTACTTACAATCCACAACCTCAGATCTTTCCAATCAACATTAACAGAAATAAACACTTGAAATAGATCACTGTTTGTAATGACTCTATGTAATATGTGAGTTTCACTTTTTATATTGAAGAACTGAAATAAATTAACTTTTAGATAATATTCTAATTTAGTGAGAAGCACTTGAATGAATTTAAGGTTTTACATTTTTTTCTACTTTTACTTCACAAAGTTTTGCATTGGCTTGTGGTCTTATTTAAGGTAAGGTATGTGAGAATTTCCTTAATAGGTACACAAATAATTCCATTCCTATGCTTTCTCATTAATACTCGTGATGAGCGAGCATGCTCGCTACTGCTCGGTGCATGCCTGAGCATCTCACTGCTTGAGATGCTCAGCGTTCACCGAGTATTTCCGGGGTTGCTTGGCGGGAGCTCGGGTCCCCTCCCTGCATGTTTGGCACTCTTTAAAGCACCAATCAACATGCAGAGATTGCCTGCCACTCACTGTAATGCCGTAGCCATGTTGGTTGGGCATTACAGTGATTGGCTGGCCGCACAGTGTCATCAGGTCTATATCAGACCTGGCGCCGCTGTGCTCGTCACAGTCACTCAGGAATCAGGCAGAGTAGGGAGAGGTGCTGCTGTGTCAGGGAGAGATTTGCTTGTGTATTAGGTAGTGTAGGGATAAAAACTGTGCATTACCCATATCCATCTTAACAAACAGTCCTTTTGAGGACTAACTAATCCATCTCCAGAGATATCAGGCAGGCAGTGTATATAGGCAGGCAGGCAGGGTATATAGCATACTGCAGTGCATATAGCACAAGAGGCTCCATTCCAATTCAGCCTTCTGCTGCTTTTATAAATTTCTGTACAAAGGCCCAGGTCTCAGGGGCCAAGAATACATTTTATTGGATCTTTGGATACTGCCATTTCTGGCCTCCATTAAAAATTTCTTTCAGTGTGTCAGTGAAGCAATTCACACCAGTTTGCTGCTCAAACTACTTACCTACAGGACAGGTATTTAAAACTCTGTTTTCTCTGTCACACGGATCACATATACGTTTTCATAAAATACTGCCATTTTTGGCCATCATTAAAAATTTGTGTCAGTGTGTCAGTGAAGCATTTCACACCAGTTTGCTGGTCAAACTAGTTAGCTACAGGGCAGGAATTTAAAACTCTGTTTTCTCTGTCACACGGATCACATATAAGTTTGCTCCAAACTCAGTCATTTGTAGTGAGCGTGGAAGATACTGTCCTCCATTTAAAATTGGCAAGGCACGTGGCAATGGGCGGGGAACTGGACGTGATGGTAATGGTGCATGCAGAGGCCGAGGACAAGGCCGTGGGCAAGCTGAAATTGTGCCACAACAAACACGCACAACCTTCCTGTTCCAATTCCTAGGGGACCGCAGCACACCACTATTGAACCCAGAGCAGTGTCAAAAGGTTGTTGGTTGGATAGCGGATAATGCTTCCAGTCACTTAGCCACCACCACCACCCTGTCTTCCACACGGTCAAGTCTCAGTAGACATGAGTCTTGACCGCATATTCCTCAACCTGATCCTCCTTCCTCCCACCATGCCGAGTGCCCAGAGACAACTGATTCCACACATGGACACTCTGAAGAACTGTTCACTTTTCCATTTATAGATTCGGGTCTCTCGCCCGGTCCACTTGAAGCGGGGCAAGAGGAGATTGCATGTAGCGATGCCCAAATATTTGAGCAGCCACGGTCACATGTAGGTGACGGTGGGAAAGTGTCACAAGAGGTGGATGATGATGAGACACAATTGTCAGAAAGTCAGGAGTAGGACCGGGTGTGGAAGTGGAAGACAAGGTGGTGGATGATATAGTAAGGAGGACATGCAGAGCAAGGACAGCAGCACATTGGGGGAGGGAGGCAGAGCACCCCAACAGGCAGGAAGAAGCAGTGTGGAGGCGGCAGACTGAAGGCAGGCAACCGTTCCCCGTAACACCAACATGAAGGAAGTTGCCAGTAAAACTGTTAGGTCTTCCCGAGTCTGGTTGTTTTTTAAAGACTCTGCCGATAACCCCAAAAAGGACATTTGCACCACCTGCCAGGCCAGCATCAGCAGGGGTGGCAAAACGGCAACAAAGCATTCGACTTTGTGGGCCGAACCCCAGGGTCCAGGAACAGTGTCTGCAGGTGGCACCATTGCTTCCTCAGCTGTTGTGCATGCAAGCCAATCTCCTGTCCATGGTGCATGCGAAGATGCCTCCTGCCCTGCACCTGTCAAGTAGCAGCATCGGGTAGCACGTCCATGTCCTTGTCCCAGATCAGCGTTCAGTTGTCCATACCCCAGTCCTTGGAACGCAAATGCAAATATGCAGCCAACGCCCCACAGTTCACACTACTAAATTCTCACGTTTCACGACTGCTTGCGCTCGAAATGTTGCCTTTTAGGCTTGTGGAGATGGAAGCATTCCGCAACCTGATGGCGGTGGCAATCCCTCGGTACTCAGTCCGCAGCTGCCACTATTTCTCTCGGTGTGCCGTCCACGCATTACACAAGCACGTGTCCCAAAACATTAGCCGTGCTCCCAACAACCCAGTTAACAGGAAAGTCCACATAACCACGGACATGAGGACTAGTGCTTGTGGGCAGGGACGGTACATCTCGCTGATGGCACACTGGGTTAACATAGTTGAAGCCAGGACCCAGTTGGACCTTGGGACGGAACACGTCCTCCAGACGCCAAGGATTGCGGGCCCTAGGTCAATCAGGGTTGCCCCCACGGTCTACAGCTTCTGCACCTCATCCTCCTCAGCCTCCTCCTCGTCTTCAGCCTCCATCTCCGAAATGACCTAATCAGTCACAAGCTGGAAGCACTGTAACACTGCCTCGGCCGAGCGGAAACAGGCTGTGCTGAAGCTAATATGCTTAGGTGACAAACCCTACAATGCTGAAGAGTTGTGAAGAGCTCTGAAAGAGCAGGCAGATCTGTGGCTCTCACCGCTGAACCTACAGCCAGGCATGATCGTGTGTGACAATGGCCGGAAACTGGTGGCGGCTCTGAGGCGAGGCGAGCTCACTCACATACCATGCCTGCCCCATGTGCTTAACCTCGTTGTTCAGCGGTTTCTCAAATCCTACTCGGAGCTGCCGGATCTGCTTGTTAAAGTATGCCGTCTGTGTGCCCATTTTAGAAAGTCAGCTACAGCTTCCGCCGCCCTTGCCGTGTTTCAGCAGTGTTTGCAGCTTCGGGCTCACAGACTGGTGTGTGATGTCCCCACGTGTTGGAACTCTACACTGCAGATGTTGGGAAGGATTTGTGAGCCGAAGAGGGCAGTTGTTGAGTACCAGCATCAACAAGGCCATCGGTATTCAGTTCAGACTCCACACGTTAGACCTCAGGAATGGACATGGATGTCAGACATATGTACCATCCTCCTAAACTTTGAGGACTCCACCAAGATGGTGAGCGGCGATGATGCCATATTTAGCGTCACCATCCTGCTTCTCTGTCTTCTGAAATGCTCTCTGCTCACAATCAAAGAGGATGCATTGCAGGCGGAGCATGATGAGATGGAGCAAGGAACCATACAGGGTGATTACACACAGCCAAGCCTCATCTCATCCCAATATGGATTGGGTGACAATGAGGAAGAGGAGAAGGAGGAAAGACATGAGCTAGTTTCATGCACTATAGACGTTACTACCTGCACAGCTGTCATACCGTCTGTTCAGCGTGGATGGCCAGAGGACAGAGAGGAGGAGGAGGAGAGCATAGTCAGTCATCCTCTTGGTGAGGACACGGAAGTCTTGCTTGTTTGTAGTTGACAAGCATGGCTGAGTTTATGTAACGCTGCCTTTCCCATGACCGTCGTGTTCTCAAAATTTTGGGTGACAGTCATTACTGGTTGGTGACACTACTAAATCCACGCTACAAGGAGAACTTTATATCTCTTATTCCTGAGGCGGACAAGTCTACAAAAATGGGATGTACCAGAAGGCCCTTGTTGCGGAACTACTAAAAAAATTCCCAATTCTGAAGACGCTGGCGGCAGAGGGCACATTTCGCTGGACAACCAAGGAGTACAGGCGAGAGAGACACAACTTCAATCCAGCAGAGGCAGGGGAACGCTGTCAAAGTTCTGTGAGAGTTTTCTCAGACCCTCCCATCGCACAGGCCCTGAAGCACGGGGTACTCTCACAAGGAGTGCAAAGTTTTGGAAGATGTTGAGGGAGCACCTTGCCGATTCCTTTGTGCCTTATAATTATTGGGTATCCAAGCTGGATACGTGGAATGAACTGCCTCTCTATGCCTTGAAGGTCCTGGTCTGCCAGGCCACCACCGTTTTATCAGAGCAGGTTTTTAGTGCTGCTGGTGGAATTATAACTGATAAGCGCATCTGCCTGTCAACTGAAAATGCTGACTCTTATAAAAATGAACAAGGGCTGGACTGGGTCAGACTTCTCAACACCACCGAATGATAGCAGCGTAAAATAAACTCAAATCAAGTTTCTTTTCTTGGGAGGTGTATTCACATGCACCTTTTCACACCCACACATTGGTAATGTATATGCTTCCTGATTTTGGCTATTTGCTCTTGTCCTCCTCCTTCTCCTCATCCTCCACCACTATATCACCAGGGTGACCGTGGTCTGTGATGCAACACCCACATAATTTTTTTTAAAGGGTGTTATGATGCCCAAAAAAAAATTTTTTATACAGTATGTTCATGTATACCCCCCATGGGTAAATGTTTGTCAGCCCATACACTTGTGCATGTTCATTACAAGTATAGGAGGCCCGTTCCTTTCTAATGTGAACATTTTTTATGAGGCCCTCCTCCACAACTCTTCCAAGGGGAATTGAAGTGCCTCCAAATTTTTGGCAACTCTTGCATTCACTGCATAGGCCAACACTATTGGAGACTCTCTCCTTTCTAATCGATTTTGTAGTTACTGTGGCCCTTCTCTATGTCTCTTTAAATTGTTAGTGGGGTTTTTCCTAAATTTGGTCAGCCGTTGGACTCACTGCATACACTATAAATGTATAGCAGACCTTCTCCTTTGTAATTTGAACATGTCGTACTTGTTACTGTGGCCCTGCTCCGTGTGTCTTTAAATTCTTAGTGGGGTTTTTCCTAAAATTGTTCAGCCATTGGACTCATTGCATACCCTTTAACTGTATAGCAGACCCTCTTCTTTCTAATGGGAGCATGTGGTACTTGTTACTGTGGCCCTGCTCTATGTGTCTTAAATTCTTAGTGGGGTTTTCCCTAAAATTGGTCAGCCTTTGGACTCACTGCATACCCTATAACTGTATAGCAGACTCTCTCTTTTCTAATGGGAATTTGTTGTTACTGTGGCCCTGCTCTATGTGTCTATAAATTCTTTGTGGGGTTTTTCCTAAAATTGGTCAGCCGTTGGACTCAATGCATACCCTATAACTGTATAGCAGACTCTCTCCTTTCTAATGTTAATTTGTTGTTACTGTGGCCCTGCTCTATGTGTCTTTAAATTCATAGTGGGGTTTTTCCTAAAATTGGTCAGCCGTTGGACTCACTGCATACCCTATAACTGTATAGCAGACCCTCTCCTTTCTACTGGGAATTTGTTGTTACTGTGGTCCTGCTCTGTGTGTCTTTAAATTATTATTGGAGTTTTTCACAAATTTTGTCAGCCCTTGCAGTCAGAGCATGGGCATTACCACTATAGGAGACCCGCTCCTTTATAATGTGAACATTTTTTTTACTGAGACCCTCCTCTATGTCTCTTCAAAGGGATATTGGGTTGCGTTCAATTTTATGGCGGCCCCTGCAGTCACTGGATACGAAATAACAGTATAGGAGACCCACTTGTTAATAATGGGAACAACAAAGCATAGCCGGCTGATGGCTCTCTAACAATAGCGAGGGCCGACTGCTGGCCTTTTAAGAATAGTAAGGCCTGCCTGATGGCCCTATAAAAATAGGCTTTCAGAGTCCCTCCATCATAAATAAAACAGGATGTGTCTGATGATGTGTCACAAACCACATTGCCAGATAAGGTTGTAAAATGTTAAAATGACATTTCCCGATGAATGCATTTGTCTTAAAAAATAACGTAAAAAATACGAAACAATAGGATTTTTCTTTAGTATAAAAAACAGCGTCACCAATTTAACCTCAATGTAATCACATTGTTCAGCTCCTGCACCCCCTCCTCCATCTCCGAAATGACCACATTAGTCACAAGCTGACAGCACTTCAGCACTGCCTTGGAGAAGCGGCAACGGGCTGTGCTGAAGATAACATGCTTAATTCTTAATTGACAAACCGCCCAGCACTGCAGAGTTGTTGAAAACTGAAACACAGCAGCCTGATCTGTGGCTCTCACCTCTGAACATACAGCCAGGCATGGTCGTGTGTGACAATGGGTGGAACCTGGTGATGGAGAAATGACACCCAGTGTAGATACGGTTTCCCTCTATGCCAGTCCTTTCACCGAGCTAAATACAACTCTCAGCAAAAAAAGCTGTGTACTAGCTCTGCACCATCCCTGGCCACATTCACCTGTCCACGTGTTTGTGGGTAGGTGGTCCTTCTCAGTAAGTGCACTGGGGGCATTGATAATGTTGTGGGACCCATGCTTGTGGAAGGCGGAGACGATACCGGAAAAAATAATGGCGGCTGGGTAGATATGGTTTCCCAAGTCCTTTCACCAAGCTAAAGAATATGGCTGTGGTGAAATACAACTCAGCAAAAATATCTGTGGACTGGCTCCGTACCGTCCCAGGTCACATTCACCTGTCCACGTGTTTGCGGTTTCGCGGTACTTCCCAGTAAGTGCACTGGGGAGGGCATGGATAATGTTGTGGGACCCATGCTTGTGGAAAGCAGAGGCGATACCGGGAAATAAAGTGGCGGCTGGGGACCGAGTATGGACACCCGGCCGCCGCCGACATGAGGTTGTGAAAAGCTTCTGCCTCTCATAGCTTAAAAGGCCATATTTCAAGAGCAAAGAGATGCCCAGAAATCTGGGAGTTTAGTGTTGCGGCCTGTGGGTGGGTGGGTGGCTGGCTGCATAGCTGCGCTTGCATTCCAAGTATCAGAAAACTAAGCAGATGGTGGCCTTTATCATCATCAAGGCCTCATCTCGGCACTATGAACTCTCCTGAAGCAGAAGCCAGGGCCCACCGGAGGAGTCTCCGGTTCTCTGGTGGGCCCACCCAACCCTGCCGAGAAGCAGCCTGGCTAAGAAAAGTGTGGGGGAAGGTTCCCGGACACTCTATGGCTGCTTTTTTAATGTGGATCGGACATGCTTACGCATGTAATTTCTTAAAGCGCATTGGAGATCAGGCCATTGTCCAAATCGGTATTCATGAAATTAAATATGCAAAGAAAGCTGTTTGTGTGTCAAAGCACCACCGACAAGTGTAAGTTGATGTTGGATGGGCTGCCATTGCTTCTGCAACAAGCTGCATTAGAGGACTTCCAGGGAGAAATGACAACCAGGGTAGATACGGTTTCCCTCTATGCCAGTCCTTTCACCAAGCTAAATACAACTCTCAGCAGAATAAGCTGTGGACTGGCTCTGTACTGTCCCTGGCCACATTCACCTGTCCACGTGTTTGTGGTTAGGCGGTCCTTCCCAGTAAGTGCACTGGGGAGGGCACGGGTAATGTTGTGGGACCCGTGCTTGTGGAAGGCGGAGACGATACCGGGAGAAATAGTGGCAGCTGGGGATCGAGTATGGACACCCGGCCGCTGCCGGCATGAGGTTGTGAAAAGCTTCTGCCTCCACAAGTCTAAAATGCCACATTTCAAGTGCAAACAGCTGTCAAAAATTTGGCAGTATAGTATTGCAGCCTGTGGGTGGGTGGTTGGCTGACTGCATATTTGCGCTTGCTTTCCAAGGAATGGGGTAGGGACAACTGAACGCTGCACTAGGACACAGACATGGACGGTGATTGTTGCAAGTCTGCAATGACAGGTGCATCGCGGGAGGCATCTTCGCATGCGCCATGGATCACTTATGTTGGGCACACTTTTAGGCAATGACTTGGGAGTCAGAAATGATTCCAAAGGTCTTCCCCATGCGGTTTCCATGTCTTTTCAGCACTGTATGCATGTGTCTGATGATGTGTCACACACCACATGGCCAGATAAGGTTGTAAAATGTTAAAATGACATTTCCCAGTGAATGCATTTGTCTTTGTTGAAAGCAATGCAAAAGTGCAAAAATGCATCAAAAATGCTACGTGTGAACATAGCCCAAGGTGTGAAGGAGCATTTTTGGTTTTGGTTACTTATTTTGCTTTATATACAAATCATTACCTTGGAAAAGATGTTGCTTAATATTTTTCCCAGGAAAATCCATTTTGGTTTTGTTTTTGTATGTTTTATTGTGAGTCCGTAAAAGTGGCGTAATACTCTGACCATGTTGTTGACAGCAGTGAGCTGAGAGTCAGAAATGCTTCCAGGGGTCTTCCCCATGCTGTTCCCATGTCATTTGATCACTGTTCCCATCGATTTGGGCAATTTTTAGGCCCTTTGCAGACCGCCGGAGGGAGAGACCTGAAAAATACTCGAGTTTCCCATAGACTTACATTGGGCTCGTTGCTCGGGTCAAGCCCCCGAGTATTCCAATTTGCTCGACCCGAGCAACGAGTACCCGAGCATTTTAGTGCTCGCTCATCACCAATTAATACCAGATACCATTTTTTTCAATCTATGTGGAAACCGTCATCATCTGTTTGCTAGCACCTAAATTTTACATATGTTGCCAGATTATTAATACTATATGTGTTCATGATAATGTTAGTATGTTCATTTTAATGTTAGTTAGTATAAATATCTTTCAAAACTAGAAAACATGCCACAATCATGAAAAAACAGTGCCACATCTGCCTTCAGGTTCTTTGTGGTGCTACAGATGAGCCTCATTTACTGCTGCTGGGCTGGAATACTTGACAAGATCCAAGGACAGTTGCAGCAATAATATATAATGTTTTACTTTTTCAATTAGCAAATAGCCATCTCAATTAACCTTTTTAATTACTGATATTAAAAAATATTATTTTAAGAGATTATCTAGAGTTTCACAATTGATGTCTTATTATAAGGATAAGAAATAAATATTAAATCAATGGTGGTATAACTACCTGAACCTTTTTTGATCTGGTCTTTGAAGAGGCTGTGGTGTGTCAGGTGGCCACCTGGCAGCTCTAAAATGGTTACCACAAACAGGCATGGGGCAAGCTACTTAATTTCCCAGGGCCCTGGGGTTTCCCGGGATTTCACCCTTTGGGCCCTATACAGAGATCGAGACTTACATATGAGTCCCTGGGCAAGGGCCACAGAGTCAGCTGTTGTTTGGTTGCACAAGCTGGCAAGGAGGATAGTCAGGTAGTAAAGTCAAAACCAAGAGGTCAGCAAAGGTACAAAATTATCTGGCTGGAGAAACATCAATAACAAGCTGAGGTCAAAACAGGGAAACACAAATACTAAACTGGAGCAGAAACCACTGACTTTAACAAAGGAAGCACATAGCTATATCTGGCAGCTTCCAGCAGTAAGCTGGAGCCTTAAGTAAGGTGTGGTGCTCTCCAATTGGCAGGAGCGGGGAGCTGATAACTTCAGCTGGACAACAGACATACCCAGCACTGCATGTCCAAGCCACTCTAACCTTAGTGGCTAGCCTGCACCATCAAGAACTTCTGTTTTTGACATCTTCTCTATCACCAGCGCCACTTGCAGAGTGAATATTGTGGCACCTAGCGACAGAAACACAAGTCACAGGAACAGGTTCTGGTGCAGATGTGACATGGTTCTACTGCTTTCATTGGCTCAGGATATGCTTGATTGACTCAGGAAAGTACAAAACAGCCACCTGCCATTGTAAACATTGAAGATTTTGCGGCACTAGTACAAGCACCACAGCATCTTCAAACAGCTAATCAGAAGGGTTAACCATAGTGGGACCATCACTGATAAAATATTGATGGCTTATCCTAGAAATAAGCCATCCCTTTTTAAAATTTTGTCATTATCACTTTTTATAACTATTGTTAATCTATGATCTGCCATTTTGAAATGATTGCTATTCTTCCTGTATCTAAAACTTCTGAATACCATTCAAAATCATACACGCACACCTAACAACTAGATGGTTAAAACACAAAAAAATTCCCCATGTTAATCTGAATTAAGGGGTGACATATTTCTTGCATGAACTAACAGAATTCTGAATGAATACTTAAATGAAGATAGCTTAAAAAACAAACTTTAACTTCTATTCAGGACAAAATGAATGTAAAGTTATTCTACATAAGATATACTATATATAATAAATTAAGCTAATATGATGTGATCGAGGTTTCATATCAGAGATGGAATTATGCTGGACTTACCTTTTGTTTCTTGCTTTTTAGTAATTTTAAATTAGTATTCACTGTATTACAAATTGCAGCAGTAATACGTAATTTTGACTGTTGCCAGAATATTAACTTTTTCTTTATGCTGTAACCAAACAGTGTGTAAACCAAAATCTTTGAACCTTTTCTGGGCTCACACCATGAAGCACCAGACCCCAAGGCAAAATAAAAATCAGTAGGTGGTATGAGGACTTAAATGAAACAGCTTTTCTTTTGTATTGTGTTGCATTTGAATTGTTTTCAGTGGAGTAATAACAAAATAAGACTTTCATTGGATTTTATTCATTCACCAAGCAAATATTTCTTGGTTAGTTGATACAGCGTTTCACTCTAGGTCTTAGTTCCTCTTCCAGAAGCTCTTGAGTCAATTATGTTTAGCATATTTCAAGTTTAGTTATTTTACCCTATGGACAAAGCACAAATATGTTCAGACGTTTCAGAAGTAAATACAGCAAGATATCAAACATTGAACATTTATCATCCTAAAATAATTTGCAGATGCCAAGTTTTGAAGTTACCATTAATATACAGTGAAAGTTTGAAATGTAATTTCATCATTTTCAACTTTTTATTGCAATACAGATAAATACAATCCACTTTGTTTGACACAAAAATCCAATATTTCTGTTACAAAAACACTTCTTTGCCGCACATTATTTATTAAAATATATGGGTCAAGAAGATGAAAAGAAGCATGTCTTCTTGACTTCTTGAATGTAGTAAAATTTGTTAGAATATTTTATATTACTGTGTATGCTAAGTAGAAAATGAAGTTACTAGATTTCTTAATACTTGATAATAAAGAAATATAATTAGTTAAACTTTCCAAATTTGCTTCATGGATAGAGAGACCTGAGAATATTTATGATGAGATGAGAAATAGCTTGATTTGAGCTGCATTGAGTAAAGTTGCTAAATTATCTGTTAGTGTGTGTTAGTTAGTTAGTATACAAATACTAACTACTATATATATCTGCACTTATGATCTTTAAAGACCTCACACTGCTATAAATCGAACCTGATAGCAGAATTTATCACTATTAACTAATCAACTCAGCACTATACAGTTTGTCTGTAGTCAGATTACATAGAGAAGTGCATGGCTGGTCAGACTTTGGGACTTTGTGATGCTAGTGTATATCCGAAGTCAGTGCTCCCCTCTGAGTTCTCACAGCAGATCGGCAGTGCTGCTGTGTATAATACTGAGATGGCAAGCAATGTCAGATAGGCAGAAGTTCACTGTACATGCCACTACGGCCCGGCTCAGCACTATAAGAGCTCATGCATATGAACTTTTTATCAATCCGAGTGCGATCCAACAAAACATCGGATCACACTCATACAAATGTTTTTCTATGGGGCAGTGCACATTTCCAATTTTTTCCTTGAACAGAAAAAATTGGAGCCTGCTTGATTTGCCTAGGATATTCAGATCACACTTGGCCATGCAAGTGAATGATGAGTCCTTGGAAAACATTGGACTGCACTCGGATGTCATCTCAGTGCAGTCCGATTTTCAAAGACTGACGGAATGGAGAAGATGGAGAATTTTTTTTTTTTCGTCTCCTCATCCAAAAGAATCAGATTACACTGTGATCAAACTCTGATCAAACTCTGAACAGAGTGTGATTTGCACATTTGAATTTGCCTGTTCCTGTGATTTTTCCCTAGGAAATTTTACATATATCCCAAAATGTACAATACCAACATTGTCTAACGCTACAAAGCCCTCACACAGCTTCATTGATAAAAAAGTTTAAAAAATTATGGGTCTCAAAAAACTTTTTCATTTTTTAACAAATTTCAGAATGTTTTTTTTACCATTAAAAAAAAACATCATCAAGGTTGTTATCGCCATCATTATACTAACTTCTAGAATCTTAATGCCAGGTAAGTTTTAACACAATGAAGAACTTAAAAGCTAAAACAAAATAAACAATGATAACATTTCAGGCTTTTTTTTTTTGCAATATTACCATACGTTGAATTTTTCACTCGATTTCCAGAATATTGTATGGTAGAACAAGTGGTGTTATTGGAAAATGCTAATTTATCTTGCAATAAAGAAGGCACCATATGACTATGTTGATGGGAAAATAGAAACATTATGGCTTTTGGAAAAAGTGGAGGAAAATCTAAAGGTGTAAAATGAAAAGCTTCCTTATCATTAAAGGATTAAACAAGCTAAAAGTGGCCCATTTGTTTCTATCACATTTTATTTATGTGTAATGACTTCTACAACTAAATGGGAAATACAGATGACAGGCATTTGGAAGAAATGAGCAACAAATTTGTTCAAAACAAATTAGTCAGCACCTAGGGCAACACACATTGTAATGTAACAACGTATGTAGTAATATCAGGGGCCTACTCTTCAGTAGAAGCCTTAGCTCACAGTGATGATGCCCAAAAAGGCGCAAGAGGAAGGAGAAATAAGAGACTGGATGGAGCGTAGGACAAGAAGGGGACTGTGAAAGCATCAGGACAGGGGAGTATAATTTCTTTACACCCTAGGTGTCCTATGGTGTCTCTCCAGACATCTTAGGTGTTTCTCCTAGGTGTCTGGAGAGACATTAGATTTGCATCAAATAACTTGTTGCAGATAGAATTTCCCTGCTGAATTCAGACAATCTGTCAAACTAGAATCTCTGCTCATCACTAGTATATGGTGATGAATATTAATAAAGGTTATACCCCTCTGTGCTTCTTTTTTAAATTGATTTTTATGACATTTTGTAGTACAAGCAGATTTACATCATCTGTTCATTTGGGTTTATCGGAATGACCTCACATGTACAGAGCATACCTTTAAGCACTTTACAGCAATTATCAAAGAAAGTATAGTAGCTCATCAATAGATAAAAAAATGTTATGAATCCAAGATTCCTAGTAACGTTTCAGTCTTCAGATACCTTTATAGCTATATTTTTTTACCAATATGCTCATTTTATAGACCTTTTCCTTCGGCGCAGTCTTTTACCCCTTTGACTTTTACCATTGAAAAACCTCCTAAAATTGAGGCTACGCTGTAATAGTTAAAGATGAGAATATATTACAGAAGCGCAGGTGCTACATTTCTCATTAATGTGTAATGTATTAATAAATGGCTGACGTGATGAACATATGAAAGACGCTTCTCTTTTTCTTTTTGCTTTCATGTTCATTTATTTTTCATAAGGCACTACTGAACACATGCCATTGAACTGTCCTCATATTAAACAGAATGGAGCAAAATGTATATAAATATTCATTGAATTTTTACAATAACATTACCATTTTGTTTTCTGCTTGACTGTGTTTCACTCTCCTCTCTAAAGCAGATCCAATAACTTCTAAAACAATATCTCTACTATTATTCCCAGTGATCAGAAAACAGTCAAATCACATTCCCGGCAGAATGAAATGTATTTCTTCAATAGGCACTGTATTTGATTATAAAGTTATTGCCAGAATAATACAACATAATTCTTCCTCACCTAAATAAATCATATAATTAAAGGAGTGAACCTTTTGAGAAGTGACAAGTATATTGATTAATATTTCCATATACTATTTTGAATCATTCTCTCTCAGAACACAATATATCAGTATTAAGAAAAAACACTGGAAATGTATATATACAAAATACAAGGAACAAGCAGAGAAACAATTCTTCAAATCATAATCTCTTCTTATAGAAAACACAAGGTATAATGTATTAGAACATGTTATGAACTGTATAAAATAAGAAAAAACTAATTTTGGAACAGTTTGGGAAAAAATACTACAAATAAAAGCTAGAAATCAGAAGACATATTTTTACTGAAAGAGTTGTCTCCTCAATATAACCCTTTGAATCCAGACTGAAAAACAGACAAGGCAACTGGACTTGAAGCTTGGTCCAGAAAATTAGATCATGAATATATAAAACAGAAGGAAAAATGTAAAAGAGTATAGTCTCAATGGGAACAAAAAATATATTTTTTTCTGCCCTCTTTGGTAATTTGGGATGGAGGAGAGCTGTTTAGTTGAGATAACATCACACAAACCCAAAGGTGGAGGAAAGCACTTTATAATGCTCTCGGGTTGCGGACAGGAGCTGCATGAATATGCTTACCCTCCAGGATCCCAAGATCAGCTTATAATTAACCGAGCTGGTGGAATGTCAGCTGTGTGCCACACAGATGATGTCATGCCAAGCCATGGTATCTGTGGTTGTGCAAAGAGATCTGCACTTCTCTACTGGTTAGTATTGATAAAAAAAAGTATTGATAAAAAAAAAACATGAAAAACTAATTTAAAGACTGTTTGGCCTACAAGTCTGAGTAATATCATGCATAGAGTAGTCCCATTGAGGACTGTGAGAGATAATAATTTAAGATCATTTAAATTGTGAAGCATGTGAAACATGATCGACCAGACCCACCATGAAGAAATTCTGTTTTTAAACCCCTTTGCCAACATCTACAGTACATTCAAGCTGGTTATATGCACTTATTGTATTGAGCAAGCTCAGGAGCTGAGTTTGTTTCACCCAGCAAAGGTGCCGACTGTGTTTTACAGCCAGCACCCAAACGTAACTGAAGCAATCAGAGCTAGCTCAAATCACAACAGTTTAACCTCTTAGATGATGCTGTCATTTGTGACAACAGTATTTTGAAAATGAGATTAGGAACCAGCGGAGTATTGTTTATTAAGCTCCCTCACCTCCATAATATGATTGCAGGTTATTGATGGATTATCTTGGCAATTGGGGGCCTATTACAGGATTTTCTGTCTGATATGTCCTTGGCTGAACTTCAAAGAAGATCGGCAATTATATAAAAGGTTGCAATAATACAGTATAAGACTGTGTGCCCACTAAGCGTTTTTTAAGCATTTCCACAGCGGCAATTCAGCCACAGAAACGCTTAAAAAACGCTTGGTAGAAGGTCTGCAATGTTCCCCAATGATAATCCGCATGTGCTGTGCACATGCTTCTGAAATTTCCGCTGCGGATTATCATTGCGGAAAAATGTGTGGTTAACAGCCTGTAAAATGGATGCCATTGTTTTGCCCATGGACTGTGTGTTTGGAGGGAGTAAGTCTGTGTGTTGATTTGCTGGACTGAGCCAGTGAGCTGAACGCTATGCAGCCTGTGTGCCCACAGGACTGGCATAAGCAGAGACTTGCTTAATGGACATTTTACTTTGTTTTGCCTGAACTAAAGGCTGTTTATATTCAATTACTTTTGCAGGGTTTATGAGGTAATAAGTAGTGTTGAGCATTCCGATACTGAAATATCGGGTATCGGCCGATATTCACTGTATCGGAATTCCGATACTTAATTCCGATACTTTTATAATATCGAATACCGGAATCGGAAGTTCCCATAATGCCTGCGCTCTGCAGTGTCTGTGAAGGATGACAAGCTGGATGGCAGCGCTCAGCTGCGATCCAGCTTGTCATCAGAATGCCATCCCAGCGTGGGAGAATTCTCCTGATTGTTTAAAAGCCGGCGGGCGGTAAAAAGCCGCCGGCTTTTAAACAATCACACAGCCCCATACTGCTTCCCCGCAGCCTCCGACCCCGATCCTCCGCTCCCCTCGCCACCTCCAATCCCAATCGTAAATTAGGACCGGGCGGGGAGTGCAGCACCAAGGAGCGAAGGACCCGGGCGGGGAAGCCGGCAGTGAAAAGACTTCACCGCCGGCTTTCCCGTTCTGTGCTGCGCTTTCCCGCCGGTTATTTCAAATGAACAGCTGAGGTATCAGGTGATGCCGATCAGCTGTTCATTTGAAGTAGCCGCGGTGCCCTCAGAGGGTTCATGTGAGTTCATGCTTGACTGCATGAACTCACATCAACTTTCCCACGGCCGCACAGGTCAGCCTCACCTCCCAGACCCGTCATGATTAGTGTGTGCGGGGTGTGTGTGTGTGCGGGGTGTGTGTGTGTGTGGGGTGTGTGTGTGTGCGGGGTGTGTGTGCGCGGGGTGTGTGTGTGTGCGGGGTGTGTGTGTGCGCGGGGTGTGTGTGTGCGTGGGGTGTGTGTGTGTGCGGGGTGTGTGTGTGTGCGGGGTGTGTGTGTGTGCGGGGTGTCTGTGCATGCAGGCAGACATAGGCCGATGTGACACTACTACTCCCATCGGCCTATGTCTGTCCCCCGTCCACTCGTGCCAGCAGGATCAGCTTGATGGGAGCAGTAGTTCCCATCAGACTGATCCTGCTATATAAATTGCCCTACTGTGTCCCTAATAAATGTTAGATACATGTCATTGGTGGCCAGTGGTTACCTAAAAGAAATTAGTTCATACATTACCTGTCCCCGCCGATCGCCACCTAAAATAAAGTAAAAAATAAAAAACTACACCTATACTCACCTAGACACCTAATTCCCCGAAGCCATCGATCTCCTGTAATAAAATATAAAATAATAAACCACAACCTTATCCTTACCCCTCCGTAGCAGTCCACGAGTGTCCCACGAAGATCTCCAGTTCAGAGCAGCCACATAGAATGTGACCGCTCTGAACCGCCGCCGCCGCTAGAATGACGGGGCCGTAAGGGTTCACCGGAGTTCAGGCAGCGCTGCTCCGGTTAGCTCCTTTACGGCACTGCTGTATCGTGAGAAATTCCCACGGTACAGCACTGCCGTAAAGGAGGTCTCCGGAGCTGCGCTGCCTGAATGCACTCCGGTAACCTCAGTCAGTGGCTCCCGCTGCCGGGAGCGGACGTGTTCCCGGCAGCGTGAGCTTACAGCAGCCATGCACAGCTGTCACCATCTCCAGATGTGACAGCTGTGCATGGGAGATCAGCGCAGGAACGTGGACAGGTAACTATTTTTTTTTAGTAAACTAAGAATTAAATAAAATGGTGTTTTATTTCAAATAAATTATTTTTTTCTGGGTGTAGTGTGTTTTTTCTTTTTAACACTTTGTAGGTTAGTAATGGGGGTGTCTTATAGACGCCCATCATTACTAACCTGGGCTTCATGGCAGCTGGCGCTGACATGAACCCCACCACTATTACCCCCTGCCACCGCACCAGGGCAGCGTGGAAGAGCGAGGCTAAGTGCCAGAATTGGCGCATCCTATGGATGCGCCATTTCTGGGGCGGCTGACGGCTGGTGTTTCTAGCCTGGGAGGGGGCCAATATTCATGGCACCCTTCCTGAGCTATTAATATCAGCCCCCAGCTGTCTGCCTAGCCTTTGCTAGCTATTAAAATAGGGGGGACCCCACGTCATTTTTTTGGGGGGGGTCCCCCATTTTAATAGCTAGTAAAGGCTAGGTATTCAGCTGGGGGCTGATATTAGTAGCCTGGGAAGCTCCGTGGGTTTTACCCCCTTCCCAGGCTTCAAACATCTGCCCCACCCCTCTGCTTAACCTCCGCTAGAGACTAAAATTATGGGGGATCCCACGCCATTTTTTTTTTAAATAAATCCTTTATTTTAACACTAAATGACATTTGAGGACTTAATAAAGATGCAGTCCCTAAATTATTATTTATTTTTTAATAAATTTTTCCCAAAACTTTTGACGTGGGCTTCGCCATATTTTTGTATGCCAGCCAGGTACAGCATCCAGCTTCTATGAACGCGCCATTTTCCGGGGCGGCCGCGGACTGCAATTTTCAGCGGGGGGGGGGGGGCAGAAAGCTTGGGCCTCCCTGCGCTGCAGATTCCATCCCCCAGCTGCCTAGTTGTACCTGGCTGGACACAAAAATAGGGAGAAGCTCCACGTTTTTTTTTTTTTAATTATTTCATGAAATTCATGGAATAATTAAGAAAAAAAGGGCTTCCCTATATTGTTGTGTCTGGCCAGGTACAAAAAGGCAGCTGGTGGTTGGGGGCAGCCCGTTCCTGCCTGCTGTACCTGGCTGGACACAAATATAGTGTGAAGCCCCACGTCAATTTTTTTTTAATTATTTCAGGAAATTCATGAAATAATTAAAAAAAAATTATGTGGGGCTTCGTCGTATATTTGTGTCCAGTCAGGTACAGCAGGCAGGAACGGGCTGCCCCCAACCACCAGCTGCCTATTTGTACCTGGCCGGACACAACAATATAGGGAAGCCCTTTTTTTTTAAATTATTTCATGAAATAATTAAAAAAAAATTGACGTGGGACTTCGCACTATATTTGTGTCCAGCCAGGTACAGCAGGCAGGAACGGGCTGCCCCCAACCACCAGCTGCCTATTTGTACCTAGCCGGACACAACAATATAGGGAAGCCCTTTTTTTCTTAATTATTCCATGAATTTCATGAAATAATTTAAAAAAAAAATGTGTGGCGCTTCGCCCTATTTTTGTGTCCAGCCAGGTACAACTAGGCAGCTGGGGGCTGGAATCTGCAGCGCAGGGAGACCCAAGCTTTCTGGGCCCCACCCGCTGCAAATTGCAGTCCGCAGCCGCCCCGTAAAATGGCGCGTTCATAGAAGCGCCATCTTCTGGCGCTGTACCCAACTCATCCAGGGCCCTGGTGCGGTGGCTCACTGGGTAATAAAGGGGTTAAGGCCAGCTTGGCATTATCAGCTGGCCCTAAGCCCGAAATTCATGGGGTCACGCCAATATTAGACATGACCGCCATGAATTTCTAGTAAAGTATTTAAAAAAAACACAAACACCCAGAAAAAAGTCCTTTAATTGAAATAAAGATACAATTCTTTATTGTTCTCAATTAAACCATACTTACAGTCACGCCCATTCCAGCTGAAGCCAACGATCTCCTGCAATAAAAGTAAAATAATAAAGCAACCTCATCCTTACCTTTCCATGGTTCCCAGGACAGCTTCAGCTCTGCTACATCGAGATGACAGGCTGGACCGCAGCAGAACGCTGCCATCCAGCCTGTCATCCCGCAGACACTGAGAAGTGCAGGCATGCTTGCGCTCCTCAGTGTCTCGCTGTGACGGCATCCAGATGAGCTGAGGTCATGTCCAATGAACTCAGCTCACCTCATGCACGTCACTGACAGCGTGGGAAAATTCTCCTGCACTCAGCGCTTCAGCGTGAGAATTCTCCCACGCTGTCAGTGACGTGCATGAGGTGCGCCGAGTTCATTGGACATGACCTCACCTCATGCACGTCACTGACAGCGTGGGAAAATTCTCACGCTGAAGCGCTGAGTGCAGGAGAATTCTCCCACGCTGTCAGTGACGTACATGAGGTGAGCCGAGTTCATTGTCGGCTCATCTGGATGCCGTCACAGCCAGACACTGAGGAGTGGAAGTATGCCTGCGCTTCTCAGTGTCTGCGGGATGACAGGCTGGATGGCAGCGTTCTGCTGCGGTCCAGCCTGTCATCTCGATGTAGCAGAGCTGGAGCCGTCATGGGAGCCATGGAAAGGTAAGGATGAGGTTGCTTTATTATTTTTCTTTTATTGCAGGAGATCGTTGGCTTCAGCTGGAATGGGCGTGATGGTAAGTATGGTTTAATTTAGAACAATAAAGAATTGTGTGTTTATTTCAATTAAAGGACTTTTTTCTGGGTGTTTGTGTTTTTTTTAAATACTTTACTAGAAATTCATGGTGGTCATGTCTAATATTGGCGTGACCCCATGAATTTCGGGCTTAGGGCCAGCTGATAATGCCAAGCTGGCCTTAACCCCTTTATTACCCAGTGAGCCACCGCACCAGGGCCCTGGATGAGTTGGGTACAGCGCCAGAAGATGGCGCTTCTATGAACGCGCCATTTTCCGGGGCGGCTGCGGACTGCAATTTGCAGCGGGTGGGGCCCAGAAAGCTTGGGCCTCCCTGCGCTGCAGATTCCAGCCCCCAGCTGCCTAGTTGTACCTGGCTGGACACAAAAATAGGGCGAAGCTCCACGTTTTTTTTTTTAAAATTCATGAAATTCATGGAATAATTAAGAAAAAAAGGGCTTCCCTATATTGTTGTGTCCGGCTAGGTACAAATAGGCAGCTAGTGGTTGGGGGCAGCCCGTTCCTGCCTGCTGTACCTGACTGGACACAAATATAGGGCGAAGCCCCACATCAATTTTTTTTAATTATTTCATGAATTTCCTGAAATGATTTAAAAAAAATTGACGTGGGGCTTCGCACTATATTTGTGTCCAGCCAGGTACAGCAGGCAGGAACGGGCTGCCCCCAACCACCAGCTGCCTATTTGTACCTGGTTGGACACAACAATATAGGGAAGCCCTTTTTTTCTTAATTATTTCATTCTACATTATTCTTAGTTGTTTTACTTCATGTAGAATTAACCTACAAGGAAAGAAAGGGTTTATTTTCATTCCGATATTTGTGTCCCATTGACTTGCATTGGTTTCCGGTATCCAATGCGATACGATATTTCCTGATATCGGAAGGTATCGCTCAACACTAGTAATAAGCCAACATGAATATTTAAAGGAACATGCCTCCTGTTTGCCTCCCAAACAGTTGGTGGAT
This sequence comes from Phyllobates terribilis, assembly GCF_046119375.1. Lineage (NCBI taxonomy): Eukaryota > Metazoa > Chordata > Amphibia > Anura > Dendrobatidae > Phyllobates > Phyllobates terribilis. The sequence goes on along the minus strand of NW_027362762.1, from coordinate 769,386,842 downwards.
AATGTTTGCAGCGTTCCCAGCAGATACGTGTGACTGTTACAAGAGGGACTGCATGTCCTGGGTTAAGTCTGTCACCAGTCAGCAAGCGACGCTGGACAAAATGGAGGACCTGCTGAGACATCTGGTCCAGTTGTAGCAGCACCAGCAGGAGACCAACAGCAGATCCAGCAGCACCAGCAGGATCAGTGTCAGCAGATGAAGCTTCGGGCAACCGCCATCCAGGGCAGGACGATCACCCCAACAGCAAGTCCGGCTGATGACTCCCACGTCTGGAAATCGGTAAGCTGGGCCTTGCAGAAGATGACTCCTGGGGATGATGTGGAAGCTTTTTTGACTGTATTTGAAAGGGTTGCCGAGAGAGAGAAAATTCTGCCAGAGCAGTGGGCAAAGGTGCTGAGGCTATACCTGATGGATGAGCCCCAGAAAGCGAACCATGGCTTCACTTTGTAGGATGTTAGTGAGTATGGCAAGCTAAAGATCGAGATTCTGGCGCACTTGGGGGTGACAATGTCTGTCAGGGCACAGTGGCTCCACCGCTGGGCGTAGCACTGAAACAAACCACCTCACTCCCAAATGTTTGACCTTTTGCACCTGGTCCAGAAGTGGCTGCAGCCAAAGTCCTCTATGCCTTTGTAGATGGTAGAGCGAGTGGTGATGGACCGGTTTGAGCACTCCCTGCCAAGGTGAATACAGACTTGGGTTGCCCAGGGTGATCCCCGGAATGACGATGAACTGGTTGGACTGGTCGAGAGATACCAGGGGCTTGAGGGTTCCTTGGGAAGGCAGGCCACTGCATACTGGGGGTCCCAAAAGGGGGCGGATGCCCAAATGGGGGTGGGGCATCCAAGGTCAAAAGGGGCAGGTAATGCCCAAGGCAGGGCCGGCTCCAGGTTTTTCTGGGCCCCGGGCGAAAGAGTCTCAGTGGGCCCCTTTAACACATACCACGATTCATGATGCACAGATACCGCAGAGAAATATATATATAGTACAATGCAAAGATTTCACTTCTTACATTACATGAGCGATATCTATTGTAAATTCCACAATAGCTCAGAAACCGGCGAATCGCTTCACATAGTATACTGGCCCCCATAAAATGCTCCATAAAGGATACTGGTCCCCATAAAATGCTCCATAAAGGATACTGGCCCCAATATAACACTCCATACAGAATACTGGCCCCCATATAACACTCCATACGGAATACTGGCCCCCATATAATGCTCCATACAGAACACTGGCCCCCATATAACGCTCCATACAGAATACTGGCCCCCATATAATGCTCCATACGGAATACTGGCCCCCATATAATGCGCTATACAGAATACTGGCCCCCATCTAACGCTCCATATGGAATACTGGCCCCCATATAACGCTCCATACGGAATACTGGCCCCCATATAACGCTCTATACAGAATACTGGCCCCCATATAGCGCTCCATATGGAATACTGGCCCCCATAAAACGCTCCGCACAGGATATTGGACCCAGTATAACACTCCATACAGGATACTGGTCCCCTTATAATGCTCCATACAAGATACTGGCCCCCATATAATGACCTATGTAGGCTGTTCCCCCCTTATAATGCCCCATGCAGGCTGTTCCCCCCTTATAATGCCCCATGCAGGCTGTTCCCCCCTTATAATGCCCCATGCAGGCTGTTCCCCCCTTATAATACCCCATGCAGGAAGTCAACCCCCCTCTTATAATGTCCCATGCAGGATGTCACACCCCCCTCTTTATAATGCCCCATGCAGGTTGTCACCCCCCTCTTATAATGTCCCATGCAGGATGTCACAACCCCCTCTTTATAATATCCCATGCAGGATGTCACCCCCTCTCTTTAAAATGCCCCATGCAGGATGTCACCCCCCTCTTTATAATGCCCCATGCAGGATGTCACCCCCTCTCTTTAAAATGCCCCATGCAGGATGTCACCCCCCCTCTTTATAATGCCCCATGCAGGATGTCACCCCCCATATTATGCCCCATGCCTCCATACATAAAAAAAAAAAAAAAAGAATGCTCACCTCACTCCTCCTCACCTGCTGCCGCTGCTCAGGTCCGGGCTCCAGCGTTGCCGGCGTCGTGCCTCTCTGCGTTGCCTGTGATGGCTCAGGGGAGGGCGTGGTGGAAAGATGTCACTGCGCCCTCTGACCTGAGACGTCACCGGGAGCGCACAGCAAGAAGACATGGCCCATTCAGATATCTTGGGGGGACATTTGGGAGTGGAAAAAATGCAGGAACGGCTCATTCAGAGGTTTTATTGGCCCGGGTGTCACCGGGAAGTACTAAACTATTGCAGGTCCTGCCCTATGTGTCAGTTAATTGCCCCAACCTCTCTCTTTCGAAGTCTCCATGTGCCATTGCCAATTATGGAAGTGACGTTCGATAGAATTGCGATGGACTTGATCGGTCCCCTGGTTAAATCTGCTCGTGGGCATCAATACATATTGGTCATCTTTGACTATAGCACACGCTATCCTGAAGCAATTTCCCTGAGAAACTCCTCCGCAAAGCGTATAGCCCACTAATTAGTCCAAGTTTTTGTCCCTGACAGGTTTACCAAAGGAGATCCTGATTGACCAGGGAACACCTTTTATGAGTAAGATAATGAGGGAGTTATGCAAGGTCCTGCAAATCTCCCAACTGAGGACTTCAGTATACCATCCTCAGACAGATGGCCTTGTGGAAAGGTTTAATAAAACGCTGAAGATTATGCTGAGGAAGGCCATAGAAAAGGATGGTAGAGACTGGGACTGTCTCTTACCACGTCTGTTGTTTTCCATTCATGAGGTTCCACAGGCCTCTACGGGGTTCTTGCCATTCAAACTCCTGCATAGCCGACATCCGAGGAGTCTTCTTGATATGGCAAAGGAAGCCTGAGAATCCGAAGTCATGCCCCACAGAACCGTCATCGAGCACATTGCACTGATGCAGCAGAGGATTGCGAAAGTGATGCCCATCCTAAAAGGACATCTCCTCCAGGAACAAGAAGCTCAGGCTAGGGTCTAAGGGTCTACAACCAGTCAGCCAGAGTGAGGCAGTTGAATCCAGGAGACCGAGTCCTCGTACTAACTCCTACTTTGGAGAGTAAATTCTTGGCCAAATTGCAAGGGCCATATGAGGTGGTGGAGAAGCCTGGTGATGTGAACTATAAAATTCAACAACCAGGAGATGGAAACCATAGCAGAGCTGCCACATCAAGCTAGAAGGCGAGGTTGGAGGTGTCGCCATAGTGGAGACACTGTCGAAGGCCCAAAAACAGCAGTGCTGGGAGTTGCTCCAGAAAAACAGGGACCTGTTCTCGGAATTGCTGGGGTACCCAAAGGTAGTAGAATACGAATTCTGATGGAGCCACATGTGTGCGTAAACTTGAAGCCCTATTGAATTCTGGAGGCCAGACGAGAATTGATCTCCAGGGAGGTGGAGAGAATGTTGAAACTCATGGGTCATTGGGGAATCCAAGAGCGGTTGATGGAGCCCGATTGTCCTGGTCCCTAAACCTGATGGCGAATGGAGATTCTGCAATGACTTTTGGAAGTTGAATGAGGTCTCCAAATTTGATGCATATCCAATGCCACGTGTCGATGAGCTGATCAAGAGAATTGGACCAGCAAGGTACATGACCACCTTGGATTTAACGAAGGGCTATTGGCAGATCCCTATGTCGCTGGAAGCCAAGGAGAAGACAGCGTTTTCTATGCCAGACGGAGGCTTCCAATGTGTTAGGATGCCGTTTGGACTGCAGGGGGCCCCGACCACCTTCTAGAGGACCATGGACCGAATCCTTGCACCCCATACGGAATACAACGCAGCATACCTGGACGATATTGTAATCTTCAGCCCAGATTGGGGAAGTCATTTGGAAAAGGTCCAGGCAGTGTTTGATGCCCTAAGAAATGTGGAGTTTTCAATAAACTCAAAAAAATTTACCATGGGGAAAGAAGAAGCCAAGTACCTGGAATATGTAGTGGGTAGAGGCGTGATCAAACCTCAAATTAGTAATGTGGAGGCAATCCAAACCTAGGCAAGACCACTTTTGAAGAAGCAAGTTAGAGCCTTTCTAGGAATTGTGGGATACTACAGGGCGTTCATCTCAAACTTTGCCCTGATGGCCACACCACCTGACTGACCTCCTTAAAGGGAAGAAATCACAATGGCCAAATGGTCTAAAGAGGCAGAGACGGTCTTTAAAAAAATGAAAGGGGCTCTGTGTAAGCAACCGGTCCTGGTTGCCACCGACTTCAAGTGAGAGCTTATACTCCAGACAGATGCCTCAGATGTCAGTTTAGGAGCAGTCTTTTCCAGGACATAAACGAGGAGGAGCACCCTGTTCTCTACCTGAGTTGGAAGCTGTCTTCGTGAGAAAAGAATTATGCTGTCATAGAAAAGGAAAGCTTGGGTGGTGGACACGCTACTGTACTATCTATTGTGACAAAAGTTTAAATTGGTGTCAGACCATGCCCCACTTAGATGGATGAGGGAAAGGGGAAAAATACTAGGGTTATCCGCTGGTTCTTAGCCCTACAGGATTTCAACTTCCATGTAGACCATAGAGCAGGCAAGCTACATGGTAATACCGATACACTCTCAAGAATCCCCTGTTTAGTAGCAGAATGTGCCAAGCTCCATGGCATTAGGCAGGTGGCTAATGGTCACATTGTCGATGGGAGGTATGTGTCACAGAGATGGCTGTCCTCTGTGATGTAGCTTGGAGGTTTTCTCTAGTGCACGTAAGCCCTAAGAGGAATAATTGGTGCACCTGGGACCGGGTTATGGGTAGCTCGGATGTATGGGCGGGTCAAGCTACCCACACACCTCACCTCTGGGTGTGGTTAACAACCTATAAAATGGAGTCTATTGTTTGGCACCAGGGCTGTGTGTTTGGAGGGAGAAGGCCTCCTGTATGTTGTTTCGCCGGACTGAGCCAGTGAGTTGAATGCTATGCAGCCTGTCTGCTCACAGGACTGGCTTAAGCAGAGACTTGGACCTTAATGAACATTTTACTTTGTTTTGCCTGAACCTGAACTAAAGGCTGTTTGTATTCCTTTACTTTTGCCGGGTTTATGAGATAATAAACCAACATGAAGATTTAAGGGAACATGCCTCCTGTTTGCCTCCCATCGTACCCAAGTGAGTAAAATCCCTACAATATATATATATATATACAGTACAGACCAAAAGTTTGGACACACCTTCTTATTTAAAGATTTTTCTATATTTTCATGACTTTGAAAATTGTACATTCACACTGAAGGCATCAAAACTATGAATTAACACATGTGGAATTATATACTTAACAAAAAAGTGTGAAACAACTGAAAATATGTCTTATATTCTAGGTTCTTCAAAGTAGCCACCTTTTGCTTTGATGACTGCTTTGCACACTCTTGGCATTCTCTTGATGAGCTTCAAGAGGTAGTCACCGGAAATGGTTTTCACTTCACAGGTGTGCGCTGTCAGGTTTAATAAGTGGGATTTCTTGCTTATAAATGGGGTTGGGACCATCAGTTGTGTTGTGCAGAAGTCTGGTGGATACACAGCTGATAGTCCTACTGAATAAACTGTTACAATTTGTATTATGGCAAGAAAAAAGCAGCTAGGAAAAGAAAAACGAGTGGCCATCATTACTTTAAGAAATGAAGGTCAGTCAGTCCGAAAAATTGGGCAAACTTTGAATGTGTCCCCAAGTGCAGTTGCAAAAGCCATCAAGTGCAACAAAGAAACTGGCTCACATGAGGACCGCCCCAGGAAAGGAAGACCAAGAGTCACCTCTACTTCTGAGTATAAGTTTATCTGAGTCACCAGCCTCAGAAATCACAGGTTAACAGTAGCTCAGATTAGAGACCAGGTCAATGCCACACAGAGTTCTAGCAACAGACACATCTCTACAACTGTTAAGAGGAGACTTTGTGCAGCAGGCCTTCATGGTAAAATAGCTGCTAGGAAACCACTGCTAAGGACAGGCAACAAGCAGAAGAGACTTGTTTGGGCAAAAGAACACAAGGAATGGACATTAGACCAGTGGAAATCTGTGCTTTGGTCTGATGAGTCCAAATTTTAGTTTTTTGTTTCCAACCACCGTGTCTTTGTGCGACGCAGAAAAGGTGAACGGATGGACTATACATGCCTAGTTCCCACCGTGAAGCATGGAGGAGGAGGTGTGATGGTGTGGGGGTGCTTTGCTGGTGACACTATTGGGGATTTATTCAAAATTGAAGGCATACAGAACCAGCATGGCTACCACAGCATCTTGCAGCGGCATGCTATTCCATCCGGTTTGTGTTTAGTTGGACCATCATTTATTTTTCAACAGGACAATGACCCAAAACACATCTCCAGGCTGTGTAAGGGCTGTTTGACCAAGAAGGAGAGTGATGGGTACCACGCCAGATGACCTGGCCTCCACAGTCACCAGACCTGAACCCAATCGAGATGGTTTGGGGTGAACTGGACAGCAGAGTGAAGGCAAAAGGGCCAACAAGTGCTAAGCATCTCTGGGAACTCCTTCAAGATTGTCGGAAGATCATTTCCGGTGACTACCTCTTGAAGTTCAACAAGAGAATGCCAAGAGTGCGCAAAGCAGTCATCAAAGCAAAAGGTGGCTACTTTGAAGAACCTAGAATATAAGACATATTTTCAATTGGTTTCACACTTTTTTGTTAAGTATATAATTCCACATGTGTTAGTTCATAGTTTTGATGCCTTCAGTCTGAATGTACAATTTTCAAAGTCATGAAAATACAGAAAAATCTTTAAATGAGAAGGTGTGTCCAAACTTTTGGTCTGTACTGTGTATATATTCAGTTAGGTCCATATAAATTTGGACAGAGACAACATTTTTCTAATTTTGTTTCTAGGCATTACCACAATGAATTTTAAACAAAACAATTCAGATGCAGTTGAAGTTCAGACTTTCAGCTTTCATTTGAGGGTATCCACATTAAAATTGGATGAAGGATTTAGGAGTTTCAGCTCCTTAACATGTGCCAACCTGTTTTTAAAGGGACCAAAAGTAATTGGACAGATTAAATAATTGTAAATAAAATGTTCATTTCTAGTACTTGGTTGTAAACCTTTGTTGGCAATGACAGCCTGAAGTCTTGAACTCATGGACATCACCAGACACTGTGTTTCCTCCTTTTTGATGCTCTACCAGGCCTTCACTGAGGTTGTTTTCAGTTGCTGTTTGTTTGTGGGAATTTCTGTCTGAAGTTTAGTCTTTAACAAGTGAAATGCATGCTCAATTGGGTTGAGATCAGGTGACTGACTTGGCCATTCAAAAATATTCCACTTCTTTGCTTTAATAAACTTCTGGGTTGCTTTTGCTTTTTGTTTTGTGTCATTGTCCATCTGTAGTATGAAACGACAACCAATCAGTTTGGCTGCATTTGGCTGGATCTGAGCACACAGTATGGCTCTGAATACATCAGAATTCATTCGGCTGCTTCTGTCCTGTGTCACATCATCAATAAACACTAGTGACCCAGTGCCACTGGTAGCCATGCATGCCCAAGCCATCACACTTCCTAAGCCGTGTTTTACAGATGATGTGGTATGCTTTGGATCATGTGCTGTACCACGCCTTCACCATACTTTTCTCTTTCCATCATTCTGGTAGAGGTTGATCTTGGTTTCATCTGTCCAAAGAATGTTCTTCCAGAACTGTGCTGGCTTTTTTAGATGTTTTTTAGCAAAGTCCAGTCTAGCCTTTTAATTCTTGATGCTTATGAGTGGCTTGCACCGTGCAGTGAACCTCGGTATTTACTTTCATGCAGTCTTCTCTTTATGGTAGATTTGGATATTGATACGCCTACCTCCTGGAGAGTGTTGTTCACTTGGTTGGCTGTTGTGAAGGGGTTTCTCTTCACCATGGAGATTATTCTGCGATCATCCACCACTGTTGTCTTCCGTGGGCGCCCAGGTCTTTTTGCATTGATGAGTTCACTAGTGCTTTCTTTCTTTCTCAGGATGTACCAAACTGTAGATTTTGCCACTCCTAATATTGTAGCAATTTCTCGGATGGTTTTTTTCTGTTTTTGCAGCTTAAGGATGGCTTGTTACACCTGCATGGAGAGCTCCTTTGACCGCATGTTTACTTCACATCAAAACCTTCCAAATGCAAGCACCACACCTCAAATCAACTCCAGGCCTTTTATCTGCTTAATTGAGAATGACATAACGAAGGAATTACCCACACCTGTCCATGAAATAGCCTTGGAGTCAATTGTCCAATTACTTTTGGTCCCTTTAAAAACAGGGTGGGACATGTAAAGGAGCTGAAACTCCTAAACCCTTCATCCAATTTTAATGTGGATACCATCAAATCAAAGCTGAAAGACTGAACATCAACTGCATCTGAATTGTTTTGTTTAAAATTCATCGTGGTAATGTCTAGAACTAATATTAGAAAAATGTTGTCTCTGTCCAAATATATATGGACCTAACTGTATATATATATATATATATATATATATATATATATATATATATATATGCCTCTCAAAATACTGTCACTGAATCCGATTTTTTTTTCAAGTGTCTTTATGCTTTTAAAAAAGTAGAAGAAAAAACATGCCATGGACCAGGGATGACCAACCTTTCGGCATCTCTGGACTATATTGCAAGAAGACCTGTCTTGGGCCACACAGTAAATGAACAAACACTAACAAAAGCAGATAAGGAAAAAAAAAGGTCTGTGCATAATTAGTGTTGAGCGAGCACTAAAATGCTCGGGTACTCGTTGCTCGAGTCGAGCATATTGGAATACTTGGGTGCTCAACCCGAGCAACGAGCCCAATGTAAGTCTATGGAAAACCCGAGCATTTTTCAGGCGGCTCCCCCCGGCGGTCTGCACAGGGCCTAAAAATTGCCCAAATCGATGGGAACAGTGCTCAAATGACATAGGAACAGCATGGGGAAGACCACTGGAAGCATTTCTGACTCCCAGGTCACTGCTGTCAACAACGTTGTCAGAGTATTACGCGACCTTTACGGACTCACAATAAAACATACAAAAACAAAACCAAAATGGATTTTCCTGGGAAATATGTTAAGGAACATCCTTTCCAGGGTAATGACTTAAATAATACAACAATACAAGGATGCCCAAAAGAGTAAATTCCTGGAGGTTATATAAATAAAGGGATTTTCATAAGTTTATAGTATATATTGAAAATATTTCAACCAACAGATTTACGGACCAAATTAAACCAAGGGGACAGTCGGAAAAAGCAGACAAGAAAAAGGAGGGGGAAGAAACTGACCATGGAGTCCCAAACATCAAATAAAGTGAAAAATTATATATTTATTAATTACAGGTGACAAAAAATGGATAGCGAACAGTATACATAATGATAAAAATAAAATATTAAAAACATCTAAAAACAGGGGCGCATATCCGGGTTATGTATAGAATAATTCATGTTGGGAACAGACAGTTAATGAATAGAAAATCTAATCAATAAACCGCAAATTACATATATATAGATGTGCATACACGTGACCGTCACATGAAAATCATACAGGAGGTAAACAAAATATAATATATAACATATAAAGTGCAAATGCATATACTATATCACTCTCTCTCCCCGTAGAAGTGTACAGAGTTTTAATATAATGTATAACTCCCTCACTCTCTCCCAAATTGTGCAAAATTATAAAGTATGTATCACACATTCATGCATAGGAGGAAAGGGGGAGGAGAAGCCATGCGATGGCCGAATAACACAAAAGGAGTAGTCAAAAAAAATCATATGTGGTAAGGTGAAATCACAGGCAACAATGTGCACAGGAAATACTCCTTAATCATTGGACCATATAATTGGCATGTATCATAGGTATATAATACTTACAATAGATTACAAAAAGTTCCCAAGCCCTGACTGCGTCCTCCCCGACGCGCGTTTCAGCAAGCGCCTTCGTCAGGGGGTGGAGACAACAGGTAGACAGGAAGTATAAAAAGAGTCAAGCAGCCAATCAAAAAGAAAGGGTGTGTTGTGGTGGACCAATCAACAAAGAGGGGGTGTGGTTTGACGCGATGCGGGCTCCACCGTCAGGACGCCCCCCTGACAGCCGCGTCAGGTGACCAGCAGCACCAAGAGCACGCGGGACCCACGTGACCCGGAGCTCCAGGACACCAAAAGAGATGCGGCCGCCACGGAGACATACAGACGCGGGAGCTCGCCCGCATGCCGCCATCTCCAAGGTGATAGAGGTGTGGTGTGAAGCATGCAATGCAGAGATGCCAGAGGGCAGCCACGACCACCTCGTCATGTGACCCAACTCCGTGATCACGTGGAACCACGCGATCCAGCGCAAGGGACTACATAGAGACACGGCGGTCACAGGTATCCAAAGGCAGCAGGACACCCATGCGTCTCACCTCCCCACAAAAAGAGGAATAATTAGTCAGTACTAGAAATAAGTACTGGAAAATAAATAAAGGGGGTTTAAGGCGAATCACCGACCCCATAGAAAAAACATGCCAAATGTGTCCAATGAGGAATACATCCATTTAATTAAATAAACATATAATAGGGAAATATGATCACAAATAATATATAGATATAAACTAAATAATAAAGAACAAAAAATAAATAAATAAAAATGATGGAAGCGATGAATGAAAATATACATACATAATACATGTATAAACCTTACAGTGTATATAGACTAACAATATATATATATAAAATACAGACAATAATGTGACAAAACCATAATACATAATGCTGTGTTATATATACAGATAAAAAATGTAATACTAATGAAAATAAAGAAAATAATAATAAAAAAAAATGAAAATAAAAGAAAATTGTAAATAGTAAATAAAAATAAAATCATGACCCTGACCACAATGGACCATGAAAGTGAGACAGTATGTGAAACGTAATAGTGTAAATGTGAATGTGTGATGTATAATGATAACAGTATGTGAAACATAAACAGCGTGAATGTGAATATATAATTGATCATAAATGTATGAAAGCGAATTAGTGATGAGTGATGGAAAGTAAAAAAAATGAGAATAAGAAAAATAGTGAAGAAAATAGTGAATACATGGTAACCAACACAAATAACAAACCAATGAACAAACAAAACGTGTCAAGAACACATGTAATGTATATCAGAAAAATAACTAAAGAAATGGGGTAAATAAAGCAATAAAAAAATTAAAAAAAATATTGAATGAAAAGTGAATAAGTGTATGTATATTTGCATGAATATGTGTAACAGTGTAACATGTGAAAGAAGTGAAAAAATTATAAAATATATATATATATATATATATATAAAATAATAAATAAAAATAATTATAGTGATGTGAATACATAGATGAAATTAAAAAATAATATAACTGAAATAATATAAAATAATATAATATATGCAAACAAAATGAAGAAAAAGACAACATAAATGTACACATCAAAATATATACATCAACATATATATTCACAAAAAATACATATATCCAGTTTATATATATACATCATAACATGGTGAAGAAAAAAATAGTGTAATAACACAGTCAAAAATTCTTACATGTAAAATTAATTAAATGAAGAAATACAAAAAATTTTTCCAATATGTTTATTAAAAATGGATTTCATTCGTATGTTGATACACAGAGGTCCTTAAAGGTTCATCCAATATCCATTGGGTGTATGGAAGAATCACAAACCACCATACATAGGATAGCCTATATCCACATCTAAGACACCCTATAACAATAAAACATACTTAAAAAAACATAAATACAAAATATAAAAATATAAAACCAAAGAAAAAAGGACCAGCCTGATGTCATGTAGGTAGTCAGAGAAACGGGACAAAGCTATTATTTTCATTGAGGCCCAAGCGATGGACTGTATTTAAAGTCCAGATCCATTTTGTTTCCCTCTGGGCAAGATTACGACTAATATTGCCACCTCTAATAGTGTGGGAAATAGTATCAATGCCACGGACCATAAACCTAGCGCTGTCACAATTATGATGAGCTTTAAAATGTCTTGGAATTGTCTTCAAAGCTGATTCATCCTTCTCATCCTTAGCGGCCAAAATACCCAGGACATGTTCATGTACATGCACTTTAAGTTGTCTCGTTGTCGTACCAACGTATATTTTAGGGCATGGGCATGTAGCATAATAAATGACAACCTTAGTCGTACATGAAATGTTATTATTAATTTTATACGATTTGGACCCCTTTGAATCAGCAAAGGTATCAGAGCACACTATATTGGGGCACGCCATGCATCTACCACAGGGTGAACATCCCCCTGCCGGATGGTGGCTATCCAAAAAGGTCTTAAGGGGATCCGCTTGGTAATGACTTCTTACTAGTTGGTCACGTAAGTTTTTAGATCTCCGGAATGTAATTTGCGGTTTATCCGGAAGATATTTAGATAGCGTAGGATCCGCCAATAAGATAGGCCATGATATGTCGAGACATTGTCGAATGGCATCTGCTTGAGAATTAAATGTGGTAATAAAACGAACATGATTCTTGTCTACTGATTGTTTAGGGGAATACAAAAGTTGTTGATGTGGTGTATGTTTGACTCTATGATAAGCCTTTTTAACCATCCTGTGGCTATAGCCACGTTCGTGAAAACGAGCCCTAAGATCTATAGCTCATCTCTCAAAGTCGGTGTCCAAAGAACATATCCTACGAAGTCTCAAAAATTGACCAACAGGAAGGGAATTGATCATGAAGCACGGATGTGCAGAGGAAGCACGTAGAAGCGAATTGACAGAAGTAGGTTTGCGGTACATGTCTGTCTGTAAAACATTTTTTTCCTCTCGCTTGATGTTCACATCCAAACAATTAATAGTAGAGGCATCCGCTTCAAGCGTGAGATGAATATTGTAATTATTCTTGTTTAACATAGACATAAAGTTGGTAAGGGAATCCCTCGAGCACTGCCAGATCAGAAAAATATCGGCAATGTACCGCGTCCAAAAAAGGACGTGGTCCATTGACAAAAACTGATCTGACAGGAAGAGGTCTCTCTCCCACAGCCCCAGGAACAGGTTGGCATAGGAGGGTGCAAAAGCTGCGCCCATCACTGTCCCTGGAGCTGCAGGTCGAAAGACCACTTAAAAACAAAAAAATTATGCGATAAAGCAAACTCCAAAAGTTGTAAAATGAAGGTAGACATTACAGTGGATCTATTAGAAGTAGTGTTGAGCCACCCCCGTAGTGTTCGAGTTCGGTTCGGTTCGTCGAACACCCGTATGTTCGCCGAACTGTTCGTCGAACTGTTCGTCGAACACCATTAAAACCAATGGCAGGCAAACAAAAACACATAGAAACCCATAGAAAACACATGGAAAACACTTCCGAGGTGTCCAAAAGCTGACAAACTGCTCAGAAGGCACAACTAACACATGGAAAAGTGACAAGTACATATAGTCATGCGAAAATAAATGAGGTGGAGGAGTAAAAGGAGGGGGAGACACAGATATAGGCATGTCATGCCCTTCTAAAACCGAAAAAATGCGAAGCCGACACGGCCAGTTCGTTCCTGCCCGTGCGACCTCCGTGTCACCGGGTTTGTGCCAGAGATGCAGTGGACCCTGAAGGCCAGCCCCCCTCTCCCAATACTGGTGCCTGTCTGCTGGTGGGTCGAGCGAGCCCCCCTGCGGTGGAGGCAGGTCTAATCTTTTTAATTTAAATTGTCTCTCTAATTTGAATGAGTACACTTTAAATCCTTTTACAAGGATCTATTGGAGGGCAAGTCTCATGCCAGCAGCCACGGTAATTCCAGCTCCAGTAGCGTCCACTAAAGTTGCTGCAGTTAAAAAGCTTTTATAAGGATCGAGCTTGGCGGTCCACCGCAAGGAGTCCTACCGCCAGTCCCAGCCCCTGTGCCTTGGGGTGCCTCCCTGATGCACTTCACTGAGTGTCCCGGGGGCCCAAACCATTTCCTTTGGAAAAATTAAGTGTCCAAACTACAGGTGGTGTAGCTTGCTTAACAGCTGGGTTAATCCGCTGACTATCAGACACTGCTACTAGGCCCAAAGTATTGCTTGAGCTAGATGCAGTTAAAAATTTGTAATTAGATACTCTCATTGGATGCTGAGAAAGCATTCCATAGAGTCTCCTGGCACGCCATATATTATTCTCTTAAAAAGCTTGGGGTAGGGGACCCTTTTATAGCCAAAATCATGGCCCTGTATCGCAATCCGTCAGCTAGGCTGAAGATAAATGGAACATTATCATCAGCTTTCATAATCACCAATGGGACCAAGGCAGGGATGTCCTCTGTCCCCTCTCTTATACATCCTAGTGATGGAGCAGCTGCTCTCATCAATTCACGATAACCCCAATATTAGGGGGATTGAGGTGGGAGGCACCGAGTACAAGTGCTCTGCATTTGCTGATGATGTCCTAGTATATATCACTCAACCAAATATATCCATCACTGCTGTTATGGCTGAAATAGATCACTTTGGTACATGGTCAAATTTTAAAATCAATGCAGCGAAGTCTGAGGCCCTCGATGTCTCCCTCCCCAAATCCATACAGGATTCCATCCAGTCCAACTTTCCCTTTGCCTGGCCCTCACAGGTTATCAAATACTTAGGAATTCCTATTCATAGAGACCTCTCCCATCTATTTTATCTTAATTTTGGGCCCTTTATTGAACAACTCCATAGAGATCTTACTTCTTGGCCGGTGAGGGATTTTTCCTGTTTCGGCAGAATAAATATACTAAAAATGAACGTCCTACCTAAACTCTTATACCTCTTCCAAACCATTCCCTTGGTAATTCCCTCAATTTTTTGGAAAAGACTACGCAGTAGCTTTTTCAGATTTATCTGGGCAAGTGGGCGTCCACGCATTCGGGGGAACGTTCTGATCAGACACAAACAAAAGGGGGGCCTTAACCTTCCGGATTGTAGAAGGTATTACATGGCAGCAGTACACGCTAGAATCCTGGACTTCTTCCATCATTCAGAGGGGAAATTGTGGGTCAAAATAGCTCAATCCATTTGTCCTAAAGCTCTTACCACTCTCCCATGGAGCGCCCATTTAATTGTCCCCTCTCTTGGCCTCATGTCATATAGTACTTATGCCACTGCTTTGGCTTTGAGATCCCCAAAAAAAAACTTATCCTCAATCGACCCCCAGGGCCTCTTGCTCCCGATTTCAGATAATCCATATTTCCTACCAGGACTATCTGCAAATAGATTTCTCGGTTCAAATAAATCCCATCCGATATTATTTTCTCATGTCATCTCCAATACTTCGCTGCTCCCCCTCAATGACTTGTTACAGGGAAGAGCCACTTCCCCGAAGGCTAAGTTTGAATATAGCCAGTTACAACACTTCTATTCAACTGTGAATAAGCGCACACATCTTCATAGAGATCTCGCAAACTTTGAAAAATTGAGCCTATCATTGTCACCCCCTACACACTCCATCTCCCTACTGTATAATCTCCTCATTGCCCAGGTAACTGACAATAGGCCAGGATTCTGCGGTGCATGGGAAAGGGAACTGGGGAAGTCCTTCTCTGACTCACAATGGGATAAATGTTTCTTCCTAACACATAAAACCTCAATAGGCTCCAAAGCTCAGGAAACCTCCTTCAAAATTATCTCT
The DNA here is from genome assembly GCF_046119375.1 of Phyllobates terribilis. NCBI lineage: Eukaryota > Metazoa > Chordata > Amphibia > Anura > Dendrobatidae > Phyllobates > Phyllobates terribilis. Next base: position 769,371,216 of record NW_027362762.1, on the reverse strand, counting down.
AGATGGTACCGGGTACCAGCAGTCCTTCATAGATGGTATTCAGTGGTCTCAGATAGATGATGGAGATGTGGGGAGGGGGAAGGGACAATGTCACACAAATGGTGGGCATGCCCTATAATAAATGCATTTTGGGCAAAGGTGGCTCCCATGATTGAGAAAATAACTGGTTTGACTATCCCTAATACGCCAGAAGCCCTCCTTTTATCAATGTTACCAATAAGTAAACATAGTTATAAAAGGTCATAAATAGGCTACCTAATACAGGCGGCTAAGAATGTCATTCCACGACACTGGAAAAGCAGAGACCCACCCAGTGTGGAGGAATGGTTTGCGGAGATCTCCCTCCTTAATAGGATGGAGCATCTGATTGCCATCTCACCGGCTGATGTTGATAGATACTGTGTGATTTGGAGGGATTGGATTGATTTGCAAAACTCTGATGCCTACCATCTAGCCCCCAACTAAAGTTATCCGTGATGTCGGCACAACAATGATCATAATCGCACTCTAGTGATTGGTGGTCTGCCGTGGTCCGCTCCCTCTCTCTCTAACTTTCATATGGAAAAATACATGCTTGATCTGGATATTGATGGAAAACCCTTCCTGTACCCCCCAATGTACTGCCGTTATGCATAGATTTATAGTTATACTACCCCTTTTACTATGTACATTGTATTTTCTTGTACTTTTTCAACACAAAAATAAAAAAAAACTTGAGTTTGAAAAAAAAAATTGTAATTAGATCTACAGGCGGTGGCTACTCTGCTGACTAGCAGACACTGAAGCTTTGGAGCAGACCTCTGATTCCCAGGCTATAGTATGAGTAAACAGCTCTTCAGACTCAAACATCTGTGTTACCCCAAGCCATAGTGTATGTAGTTTCTTGCGGTTAAAAGGGGGGGGGGGAGACCCGACCCACCTGGAATTGACGATGGCAACGTCATGTAAAACACAGCAAGGGGACTCTATTTTTTCCCAAAATTGTGGCACAGACACCACTTAAGTGGCATCAATTGTCCCAGAGTTGCTTAAAATGGTTGGTGAGGTGATTTTCCAAAATCCTCAAGCTTTTAGTCTCCCCAGAATGACACAGGTGGGGCAGATGGTGGTTGTCCCGGCCCGCTAGGCCGCATTGTAGCACAGTGAGCTTTGCACTGCAACTTATGATTCATATCCGTGTGACGGTTCATGCATGAAGTACTCAAACTATGGATTTTTTGGCCTCTACTTAGCTTTTGGTGACAAATGTTACAGATAACACGAGTTGGGTCATCCTTAGCGATCTGAAAAAATGCACAGGCTATGCAAGGTTTAGAGCGCATGCAACTCTGCTACTAGCAATACTATCAAATGATTGGCTGGGTTAGATGCAGAGCGTTTGGGTTTGGTTGGGGGTCCGCAGAGTCTGCCTATGCTAGATGCAGTTAAAAATTATTATTAGATACACAGGCGGTGCAGCTTGCTTTGCAGCTGGGCTAATACACTCAAAGTATTGGTAGACTCTATACTAAATAAGGAAGGATTCACTGACTGTGGTGTCCCCTCCGTGGGCCGTGGCGATTGGTGGAGATTTGGTGGATGATTATAGGAGAAATCTCCTTAATAGAGAAAGTTGGTGGATTTATACTTTAAATACACGTGTACCAGCGGGTTTAAACATCAGACATGATTTGATGTATCATTATGAATGATCATTTATAGATTATTATTATATATATGTTCCATTTTTCTTCTTTTCTTTTTCTTTTGGATTATTTACATTTATATGCATTGTTTCTATGCTATACGATTTTAACATGGTATGTGTGTTTAAATTTCTGATTAACTCAGCCTTGAACAGATGCATAGCAGGACATGACATATAAATACCACTTCCTTTTTTTTTTTTTTTGCTATGCAATGATTAAGAACCTTTAGTTCGAAACGCATTTGCTGTTCTCCAAGGTGGACTTTTAAAATATTTTTTGTATGACCCAATAAAAAGAGGATTTTAGAAGATTTGTTCAGCTGGATCTTCCTGGTTCCTCATGTTCGTCTGGTAGCACTCCTGGCTCCGTGCTGTTGATCTTCTAGGTGGGTGAGCTGATTTTTTCCTTTCTTTTTCTGCCATGTGGCGATTGGTCATCCACTTTCGCTGCCCTTTACTCAACGAATTCACAAACATCTCCCATTGGTTTGGAGTCCCATTATGCCCAACCAAAAACATAGGCCCCACAACTAAAAAAAATCGTTCTTAGACATCGAAATCGACACCACAGCAAGGTTGTTCCGCCTCCCATGGGAAAAAATACTAAAACATTACACCTGATCTAGGTTTTTTGCACAGTATGGAAAGTAACACCACAGCAGATGCAAGTATTACTAGGTCTCCTTGTGTTTGCGAGTGTGGTGATGCCAGTCGGAAGGGTTATTTCTCTTCATTTATCGCCAGCAACAAAAGGGGCATCTAAACTGAGTCATACAATCAGAATCAGCAGGCAGCTACGGTCGGACTTAGAGGTGTGGAAAACCTTCTTATAATCATTCAACGGTCACACGTTATTTATGTCAGCAGAACAGTCTAACATTGAACTAAGATTATTCACCGGGGCGGCAGAATCAGGCAGATATGCAGCGATGCTAAATAACTAATGGTGCACAAGCTTATGGCCTCCGTATTGGGCAGAACAAGTGCTGACAAAAAAACAGACAGTCCTGGAACTCTTTACAATAGTGGTAGCAATAGAAATATGGGGCGCGCGCCTGGCTAACAAAAATATACTCTTCATAACAAAAAACACCAGCCTAGTGCACTTCATTAATAATATGGCATCATCGTCTCTTCCAGTGCTAGGCCTACAACGCCGGCTAGCATTCCTGTGCCTAAAACACATTGTATGGGTCCGCGCTAGCCACGATGCTGAGGGGTCTAACGCTGCTGCTAACGCTTTATCACAATTCAATTGGCAGATTTTCACAGAGCTCCTCCCCAATGCCCACCCATCGGGCAACAGTTGCCCAGCCTCCCTATGGGATCTAGTGGAGAATAGTTGATGCCATTAATCAGAGCGTCAGTTGCCCCGTCGATGTGGCAAGCATACATTAAGGCATGGGAACAGTGGACATGACTAGTAGCTAACAGACGGGTTGACCAATGTGAACAAGCCAGATTACAAGTCACCATAGAATTTCTCCACCAGCTAATGATGAGGGGCATATCAGGGGCGTCAGCGCAGCGTTGGCTGACCGGAGTAACATTTCACTTCCAACTACTGAATTGGGGACATGTGACAAAGAGATTCATCATCACACACTCTATAAAAGGGTGGAAAAGGGGTCAGCCAAGTCAGGAGTGTAGACTTCCCGTCCCGTGTCACTAAAACTGATTTCTCACATCATATCCCTAACACCATTAACATGATACTCACAATTCGAAGAAACACTACTGTCTACTGTATTTGCGATCGCCTTCTTTGGGGCGCTATGCATAAGCGAATTAGTCCCTCAATCCAAAATTAACACCAGTGGAGGCTTATTACACCAGGACATAGTCATAGCCAATAATGCAATACGTCTACGCATACGCAAATCGAAAACGGTTCCAGCGGGAAGGGGCACTTGGGTACTTCTACAACCCACAAATGGTACGCTGAGTCAGGTAACAATAGTATAAACATATATAACCATCAGATCACAAAGTAATTTCTTCCTATCACACATTGATGGAAGGCCATTATCATGATACCATTTCCGAGCTATATTTAATAAATGCATAACATCGGCAGGGAACCACCCCAAAGATTATGGGACACACTCATTCCGCATAGGCACGGCCATGGAAGCAGCAAGAGCAGGACTGTCACAAACGGAAGTTCAGAGGATAGGGAGATGGCGATCCACATGTTTGGCGAGATACATATGACCGGACTTGTTATCCTAACGTGGTTTGTTTCTTTTACAGGTGACGCTAAGCCAACAGTGTGGGTGATAGGCCACTCGTATATATATTGTGCAGAAAAAAGAGCGAAAGTCCACCCAGGCGGGAGGAAGTTAGAGTTTCATAACACATATTTCAACTGGAGAGGTATTAGAGGCCTGCAATGGCCACAGGTACTAATGGAGGTAATCAAGGTAGGGAGAGAGGCACGAGGTCCAGTCATCTTAGTTATACAGGCCGGGGGAAATGACCTAGGTTATCACAAGAGCGCATAACTAATGGCAATAATGAAACTAGACACTGAGCGCTTCAGAGAATTTATCACAAAAATAGTCAGAGATTGTGCTGAGCGCGGTATGGCAAGGTGCCTGAGACATCACGGCCATCGAACGGACAAGGCGGCTAATAAATATTTGGATGCCAAAATTTATAAGAGACTGAGGCGGACAACTGGAAGGAGATAAAGCAGGCCTCATACAGCCCGACTGTGTTCACTTAATGGATATTGGACTGGACATATTCCTGTCAGGACTCCAGGACGGAGTGGAACAAGCGTTAAGAGTGATGGATGGGGGTCAGAGTCCTGCATATGAGTACGCAGGATCCTCCGTGGCCTGGAAATAGAAAGGACATGTTGGAGAGTTACACTTGTTGGCCAACTTGCCGTTGTAGAGACTGGAGACACAGGGCATGCTGCAACAAGCTGAATTATTTTAGAAATAAAATGCCTTTCTAACGTAATGAGTATAAACAGTTAATAAAGCTGTGACCGATCCTCACACATCCAGTTGTAAGAGTTACATGATTGTATTGTCAATGGAAGGGGGGCGGTAGGGGGCTGAGCGTCTGGGTTTGGTTGGGGGTCACCACAGTCTGCCTAGGCTAGATGCAGTTAAAAATCATTATTAGATACACAGGTGGTGCTGCTTGCTTTGCAGCTGGGTTACTACGCTGACTAGCAGACACTGAAGCTTTGGAGCAGACCTCTGAGTTAACAGCTCTTCAGACTTAACCATCTGTGTTACCCCAAGCCATAGTATATGTAGTTTCTTATGGTTAAAAGGGGGTGGGGAAAGACCCAACCCACCTGTAATTGACGATGCCAACGTCACGTAAAACACAGCAAGGGGACTCAAAAGAGAGTCTCCATTTTTTCCAAAAATTTGGGGCACAGACACCACTTAAGTGGCATCAATTGCCACAGAGTTGCTTAAAACGGTTGGTGAGGTGATTTTAACAAATCCTCAAGCTTTTACTCTCCCCAGGATGACACAGGGGTAGAAAAGTCCTTGCGGATCCATGATTTGTTCATCTTTATGAACGTGAGTCTGTCTACATTGTCAGTGGACAGCCACGTGCGCTTATCTGTCAGCACACCACAAGCAGCGCTGAACACACGTTCAGAGAGAACAAAAATTATTATTAATTTGAAAGCTGGTGGAGCTTAGTATAGATGGTCTAATAGAATGAGTACCACACACTGCTACTATGCCCAAAATTATTTTCCAGACAAGATGCAGCTCAAAATTATTAGTAATTTGAAAGCTGGTGGAGCTTAGTATAGATGGCCTAATAGAATGAGTACCACACACTGCTACTATGCCCAAAATTATTTTCCGGGCTAGATGCAGTTAAAAATTATTATTAATTTGAAAGCTGGTTGAGCTTTGTATAGATGGCCAAATCAAATGAGTACCACACACTGCTAATATGCCCAAAATTATTTTACAGGCAAGATGCAGCTAAAAAATTATTATTAATTTCAAAGCTGGTGGAGCTTGGTATAGATGGCCTAATAGAATGAGTACCACACACTGCAACAGGCCCAAAATTATTTTCCAGGCAAGATGCAGCTGAAAAGTATTAGGAATTTGAAAGCTGGTGGAGCTTAGTATAGATAGCCTAATAGAATGAGTACCACACAATGCTAATATGCCCAAAATTATTTTACAGGCAAGATGCAGCTAAAAATTATTAGTAATTTGAAAGCTGGTGGAGCTTAGCATAGATGGCCTCATAGAATGAGTACCACACACTGCTAATATGCCCAAAATTATTTTATAGGCAAGATGCAGCTAAAAATTATTATTAATTTCCAACCTGGTGGAGCTTGGTATAGATGGCCTAATACATTGAGTACCACACACTGCTACTATGCCCAAAATTATTTTCCGGGCTAGATGCAGTTAAAAATTATTTTTAATTTCAAAGCTGGTGGAGCTTGGTATAGATGGCCTAATACAATGAGTACCACACACTGCTACTATGCCCAAAATTATTTTCCGGGCTAGATGCAGCTAATAATTATTATTAATTTCAAAGCTGGTGGAGCTTGGTATAGATGGCCTAATACAATGAGTACCACACACTGCTACAATGCCCAAAATTATTTTCCAAGCAAGATGCAGCTAAAAATTATTAGTAATTTGAAAGCTGGTGGAGCTTAGCATAGATGGCCTAATAGAATGAGTACCACACACTGCTAATATGCCCAAAATTATTTTACAGGCAAGATGCAGCTAAAAATTATTATTAATTTCAAAGCTGGTGGAGCTTGGTATAGATGGCCTAATGCAATGAGTACCATGCACTGCTACTATGCCCAAAATTATTTTCCGGGCTAGATGCAGCTAAAAATTATTATTAATTTCAAAGCTGGTGGAGCTTGGTATAGATGGCCTAATTCAATGAGTACAACACACTTCTACTATGCCCAAAAGGTTTTACTTGGCTAGGTGCAGTAAAATATTTGTATTACATACACAGGCGGTGTAGCTTGCAACACAGATACGCTACTCCACTGACTAACACACACTGCAAGAGGCCCAAAAGTCTTTGCTTAGCTAGATTTAGCCAAATGCTGTGAAAAACACTTGCACAGCACTAAAACAGACCTGCCTGGCAAAAATTGATAGGAACTGATGTAACCTAGCCCTCAAAAGGGCTGGAATTACAACTAGTCACTACTCCCAACCTATCTTTCTATTTAAGAGCACAGACCTGCCTGCTAAAAGTGCTAGGAACTGCTGTAACCTAGTCATCAAAAGGGCTGCAATTACAAACTAGTCCCTACTCCCTAAACCTTTCTGACTATTTAAGAGAAAATTCGCTTGCAATTCAGTTACACAATATAGCGCTAACAGCAGCAGCAGTGCCGTCTAACACTCAGCTGCAGCAGTGAGAAAATGGTGGCGACGGGGAAAATGGCTGGGTTTTATAGGGCAAGGACATGTGACATACACTGCCAATGACACATGCCCTTGCTTGTGTGAAAAAAAGCACTTTGCTCCGTTTGTGCGCTGCTGATAGGCTGACAGACTGCACCTCCCCACTGTAAATGCGGGAAAGAGAAAAAAAAATGGAGATCTTCATTATTTCTGCAGAGATCCATCCCATGCCCCTCCCTCCGCCTTGCTGTACACTCAAACTGTGTATTAAGATTGATTATCAGCATTACTGTGAAAAAATCCAGTTACGATTTTGGTGCACGAACAGTTATCGAACATAACCTCGAACAGCCGGATTTTTTTCAAATCGTTCGGGTTCGTCAAACGGCTCGAACACCGCCCAAAACAGCTCGAATTTCAGATTGGCGAACAGTTCGATTCGAACACCGCTCATCTCTAATTAGAAGTTTGTAGAAAAAATTTAGTGGCCCTGATTCCTTCCACATGCCTAATGTTAGTGTAGAGAGAATCTACGTCACACGTGATCAATAGCATATCCTCATCTATATGCAATCCATCAACTTTTTTTAAATTAATTAATTTTTTCACTTCATTCACATGTTACACTGTTACACATTTTCATACACATATACACACACTTATTCACTTTTCATTCAATATTTTTTATTTTTCATTTTTCATTTTTATTTTTTCATTTTTATTTACCCCATTTCATTATTTTTCTGATATACATTACGTGTGTTCTTGACACGTTTTGTTTGTTTATTGGTTTGTTATTTGTGTTGGTTACCATGTATTCACTATTTTCTTCACTATTTTTCTTATTCTCATTTTTTCACTTTCCATCACTCATTCGCATTCATATATTTATGATCATTTATATACTCACATTCACGCTGTTTATTTTTCACATACTGTTATCATTATACATCACACATTCACATTTACACTATTACGTTTCACATACAGTCTCACTTTCATGGTCCATTGTGGTCAGGGTCATGATTTTATTTTTATTTACTATTTATAATTTTCTTTTATTTTCATTTTTATTTATTTTCTTTTTTTTATTATTTTCTTTATTTTCATTAGCATTCCAATTTTTTCTGTATATATAACACAGTATTATGTATTATTATGGTTTTGTCACATTATTGTCTGTATTTTATATATATATTTTGTTAGTCTATATACACTGTAAGGTTTATACATGTATTATGTATGTATATTTTCATTCATTGTTTCCATCATTTTTATTTATTTATTTTTTGTTCTTTATTATTTAGTTTATATCTATATATTAATTGTCATCATATTTCCCTATTATATATTTATTTAATTAAATAAATGTATTCCTCATTGGACACATTTGGCATGTTTTTTCGATGGGGTCGGTGATTCGCCTTAAACCCCCTTTATTTATTTTCCAGTACTTATTTCTAGTACTGACTAATTAATCCTCTTTTTGTGGGGAGGCAGCATGCATGGGTGCCCTGCTGCCTTTGGATACCTGCGACCGCTGCATCTCTATGTAGTCCCGTGCGCTGGATCGCGTGATTCCACGTGATCACGGCTTTGGGTCACATGACGCGGAGGTCGTGGCTGCCCTCTGGGATCTCGGCATTGCATGCATCACACCACGCCTCTATCACCTTGGAGATGGCGGCACGCGGGCGTGCTCCCGCGTCTCTATGTCTCCGTGGCGGCCGCGTCTCTTTGGTGTACTGGAGTTCTGGGTCACGTGGGTCCCATGTGCTCTTGGTGCTGCTGGTCACCTGACGTGGCTGTCAGGGGGGAGTTCTGATGCTGGAGCCCGCATTGCGTCAAACCACACCCCCTCTTTGTTGATTGGTCCACCACAACACACCCTTTCTGTTTGATTGGCTGCTTGACTCTTTTTATACTTCCGGCCTACCTGATGTCTCCCTTCCCTGACGAAGGCGCTTGCTGAAACGCGTGTCGGGGTGGACGCAGTCTGGGTTTGGGAACGTTTTGTAATCTATTGTAAGTATTATATACCTATGATACATGCCAATTATATGGTCCAATGATTAAGGAGTTTTCCCTGTGCACATTGTGGCCTGTGATTTCACCTTACCACATATGATTCTTTTTGACTACTCCTTTTGTGTTATTCGGCCGTTGCATTGCTTCTCCTTCCCCTTTCCTCCATTGCATGAATGTGTGATATATACTTTATAATTTTGCACAATTTGGGAGAGAGTGTGTGAGATATATATTACAACTCTGTACACTTCTACGGGGAGAGAGAGTGATATAATATATGCATTTGCACTTTATATATTTTATATTATATTTTGTTTACCTCCTGCAAGATTTTCATGTGATGGTCACGTGTATGCACATCTATATACTGTATATGTAATTTGTAGTTTATTGATTAGATTTTCTATTCATTAACTGTCTATTCTCAACATGAATTATTCTATACATAACCCGGATATGCGCCCCTGTTTTTAGATGTTTATAATATTTTATTTTTATCATTATGTATATTGTTCGCTATCCATTTTTTGTCACCTGTAATTAATAAATATATAATTTTTCACTTTATTTGATGTTTGGGACTCCATGGTCGGTTTCTCCCCCCTCTTTTATCCAGGGTAATGACTTGTATATAAGGCAAAATAAATAACCAAAAACAAAAATACTCCTCCACACCTTGGGCTTCTTTCACACGTAGCGTTTTTGATGCGTTTTTGCACTTTTGCATTGCTTTCAATCAAGACAAATGCATTCACTGGGAAATTTCATTTTAACATTTTACAACCTTATCTGGTGATGTGGTGTGTGACACATCATCAGACACATGCATTCAGTGCTGAAAAGACATGGGAACAGCATGGGGAAGACCTCTGGAAGCATTTCTGACTCCCAGGTCACTGCCTGAAAGTGTGCCCATCATAAGTGATCCTTGGCACATGCGAAGATGCCTCCCGCCATGCACTTGTCATTGCAGACTTGCAACACTCACCGTCCACGTCCTTGTCCTAGTGTAGCATTCAGTTGTCCCTACCCCATTCCTTGGAATGCAAGCGCAAGTATGCAGTCAGCCACCCACCCTCCCACAGGCTACAATACTATACTGCCAAATTTTTGACAGTTACTTGCTCTTGAAATGTGGCCTTTTAGGCTCGTGGAGACGGAAGCTGTCCACAATCTTATGCCAGTGGCGATCGGGTATCCTTTCTTGGTCCCCAGCCGCAACCATTTTTCACGGTATCGTCTCCGCCTTCCACAAGCATGGGTCCCACAACATTACCTGTGCCCTCCCTAGTGCACTTACTGGGAAGGACCACCTAACCACAAACACGTGGACAGGTGAATGTGGCCAGGGATGATACGGAGCCAATCCACAGCTTTTTTTGCTGAGTTGTATTTAGCTCGGTGAAAGAACTGGCAGAGAGGGAAACCGTATCTACTCTGGGTGTCATTTCTCCCAGGAAGTCCTCTAATGCAGCTTGTTGCAGAAGCAATGGCAGCCTGTCGAACATCAACTCGCACTTGTCGGTGGTGCTTTGACACACACATCTTTCTTTGCGCATTTAATTTCATGACTACAGAGTTGGTCAATGGCCTGACCTGCAATGCAGTTTGAGACCTAACATGCATAAGCACGTTCGGTCCACATTAAAAAAGCAGCCATAGTGTCCGGGAACCGTCCCCCACACTTTTCTTAGCCAGGCTGCTTCTCGGCAGTGATGGACGGACCCACCAGAAAACCGGAGACTCCTCCGGTGGACCCTGGCTTTTCCTTCAGGAGAGTTCATAGTGCCGAGGTGAAGCCATGATGATGATAGACACCACCATCTGCTTAGTTTTCTGTTACTTGGAATGCAAGCGCAAGTATGCAGCTAGCCGCCCACCCACAGGCTGCAATACTAAACTGCCAGATTTCTGGGCAGCTGCATGTCCGATCCACATTAAAAGAGCAGCCATAGAGTGTCTGGGAACCTACCCCCACACTTTTCTTAGCCATGACTGCTTCTCGGCAGGGTTGGACGGTCCCACCAGAGAATCCTCTGGTGTGCCTTGGCTTCTATCTCAGGAGAGTTCAAGATAGCGCTAACTTTGCTATGAAGCTCTTGAGCGGGGGAGAAAGGTGAGCCCTCAGAATCAAATCCTCTGGTGGGCCCAATGTTTTTCAATCTGAAACAGCTTCTCAGTGGGAGTTGTATTTCAACACAGCCATATTATTTAGCTCGGTGAAAGGACTGACATAGAGGTAAACCGTATCTACTCCAGCAGACATTTCTCCTTCACCAGGTTCCGCCCACTGTCACACAAGACCATGCCTGGCTGTATGTTCAGCGGTGTGAGCCACAGATCAGACTGCTGTGTTACAGCTTTCAACAACTCTGCAGCGCTGGGCGGTTTGTCACCTAAACATTAAACATGTTATCTTCAGCACAGCCTGTTGCCGCTTGGCCAAGGCAGTGCTGCAGTGCTGTCAGCTTGTGACTGATGTGGTCATTTCGGAGATGGAGGAGGAGGTGCAGGAGCTGAACAATGTGATTACATTGAGGTTAAATTGGTGACACTGTTTTTTATACGAAAGAAAGATCCTTTTTTTTTGTTTTTTTTTAAGTTATTTTTTAAGACAAATAAATTCACCGGGAAATGTCATTTTAACATTTTACAACCTTATCTGGCAATGTGGTGTGTGACACATCATCAGACACATCCTGTTTTATTTATGATGGAGGGACTCTGAAAGTCATAAAGCCTATTTTTATAGGGCCATCAGATGGCCCTTACTATTCTTAAAAGGCCAGCAGTCGACCCTCGTTATTGTTAGAGAGCCATCAGCCGGCTATGCTTTGTTGTTCCCATTATTAACAAGTTAGTCTCCTATACTGTTATTGCGTATGCAGTGACTGCAAGGGCTGCCAAAAATTTGGACACAACCCAATACCCCTTTGATGAAACATAAAGGAGGGTCTCAGTAAAAAAATGTTCCCATTATAAAGGAGCGGGTCTCCTATAGTGGTAATGCTCATACTGTGACTGCAAGGACTGCCAAAATTAGGGACAAACCCCACTAAGAATTTAAAGACACATAGAGCAGGGTCACAGCATCGACAAATTCCCATTAGAAAGGAGAGGGTCCACTAAACAGTTATAGGGTATGCAGTGAGTTCAACGGCTGATCAATTTAAGGAAAAACTCCACTAAGAATTTAAAGACAAAGTGAGCAGGGCCACAGGAACGACAAATTCTCATTAGAAAGGAGAGGGTCTCCCATAGTGTTGGCCTATGCAGTGAATGCAAGAGCTGCCAAAAACTGGGAGGCACTCCAATGCCCCTTGGAAGAGTTGTGGAGGGGCTGACAAACATTTACCCATGGGGGGTCCTCCTCCTTCTCCTCATCCTCCACCACCATATCACCAGGGTGACCATGGTCCGTGATGCTAAACCCACATAATTTTTTTAAAGGGTGTTTATGATGGCCATAAAAAAAAAAATTATACATTATGTTCATGTATACCCCCCATCAACATCCTGTATAATTATTTTTTTTTACGGGCATCATAAGAATGTGGGTGTTGCATCACGGACCATGGTCACCCTTGTGATATGGTGGTGGAGGATGAGGATGAGGAGAAGGAGGAGGACAAGAGCAAATAGCCAAACTCAGGAAACATATACCCATGTGTAGGTGTGAAGAGTTGCAAGGGAATACACCTCCCAAAAAAAGACACTGGATTTGAGTTTATGTTACGCTGCTATCATTCGGTGGTGTTGAGAAGTCTAGCCCAATCCAGCCCTTGTTCATTTTTATAAGAGTCTGCCCGTCAGCATCTTCAGTTGACAGACGGATGCGCTTATCAGTTATAATTCCACCAGCTGCACTAAAAACCCGCTCTGATAAAATGAAAGCGGCAGGGCAGCCCAGGACCTCCAATGCATAGAAAGCCTGTTCATTCCATGTATCTAGCTTGGATACCCAATAATTTAAACGCACAGAGGAATCACGGAGGATGTTGGTACGGTCGGCAAGGTACTCTCTCAGAATCTTCCCAAACTTTGCTCTCCTTGTGAGCATACCCTGCACCTCAAGGCCTGTGCGATGGGAGGGTCTCAAGAAAATGTCCCAGAACTTTGATAGTGTTCCCCTGTCTCTGCTGGATTGCATTTGTGTCTTTCTTGACTGTACTCCTTGGTTGTCCAACGAACTGTGACCTCTGCCGCCAGAGTTTTCAGATGGGAATTTTTTTAATAGATCCGCAACAAGGGCCTTCTGGTACAGCCACATTTTTATACAACTGTTGGCCTCAGGAATAAGAGAGATAAAGTTCTCCTTGTAGCATGGGTCTAGAAGTATCACCAACCAGTAATGACTGTCACCCCAAATTTTGAGAACGCGAGGGTCATAGGAAAGGCAGCGTAACATAATCTCAGCCATACATGCCAGACTGCTAACAGGCAAGACTTCCGTGTCCTCACCAAGAGGATGACTGACCATGCTCTCCTCCTCCTCCTCTTTGTCCTCTGGCCATCCACGCTGCACAGACGGTATAATAGTTGTGCAGGTAGTACCATCTATAGCGCATGAAAATAGCTCCTGTTCTTCCTCCTCCTCTTCCTCATTGTCACCAAATCCACGTTGGGATGAGATGAGGCTGGGCTGTGTGTAATCACCCTGTATGGTTCCTTGCTCCATCTTATCGTGCTCTGCCTGCAATGCATCCTCTTTGATTGTGAGCAGAGAGCATTTCAGAAGACAGAGAAGCGGGATGGTGACGCTAATTATGGTGTCATCGCCGCTCACCATCTTGGTGGAGTCCTCGAAGTTTTGGAGGATGGTACACATGTCGGACATCCATGTCCATTCCTGAGGTCTTATGTGTGGAGTCTGAACTGAATACCGATGGCCTTGTTGATGCTGGTACTCAACAACTGCCCTCTTCTGCTCACAAATCCTTCCCAACATCTGCAGTGTAAAGTTCCAATGCGTGGGGACATAACATACAAGTCTGTGAGCTGGAAGCTGCAAACACTACTGAAACACAGCAAGGGCGGCAGAAGCTGTAGGTGACTTTCTAGAATGGGCACACAGGCGGCATACTTTAACAAGCAGATCCGGCAGCTCCGGGTAGGATTTGAGAAACCGCTGAACCACGAGATTAAGCACATGGGCCAGGCATGGTATGTGTGTGACCTCGCCACGCCTCAGAGCCGCCATCAGGTTTCGGCCATTGTCACACACGACCATGCCTGGCTGTAGGTTCAGCGGTGTGAGCCACAGATCTGCCTGCTCTTTCAGAGCTGTCCACAACTCTTCAGTATTGTGCGGTTTGTCACCTAAGCATATTAGCTTCAGCACAGCCTGTTGCTGCTTGGATGAGGCCATTGTCACACACGACCATGCCTGGCTGTAGGTCCAGTGGTGTGAGCCCCAGATCTGCCTGCTCTTTCAGAGCTGTCCACAACTCTTCAGTATTGTGCGGTTTGTCACCTAAGCATATTAGCTTCAGCACAGCCTGTTGCTGCTTGGATGAGGCAGTGATGCAGTGTTTCCAGCTTGTGACTGATGTGGTCATTTCGGAGATGGAGGCTGAAGAAGAGGAGGAGGCTGAGGAGGATGAGGTGCAGCTGTAGACTGTGGGGGCAACCCTGATTGACCAAGGGCCCGCAATCATCGGCGTCGGTAGGGCGTGTTCTGTCCCAGGGTCCTACTGGGTCCTGGCTTCCACTATGTTAACCCAGTGTGCCATCAGCGAGATGGACTGTCCCTGCCCACAAGCACTATTCCACGTGTCCGTTGTTAGGTGGACTTTCCCAGTAACTGCGCTGTTAAGGGCACGGCTAATGTTCTGGGACATGTGCTTGTGTAATGCGAGGACGGCACACTGGGAGAAATAGTGGCGGCTGGGGACCGAGTACCAAGGGACGGCCGCCACCATCAGGTTGCGGAATGCTTCTCTCTCCACGAGCCTAAAAGGCAACATTTCGAGAGCAAGCAGTCATGAAATGTGGGAATTTAGTAGTATGGACTGTGGGACGTTGACTGCCTATTTGCGCTTGAGTTCCAAGGACTGGGGTATGGACAACTGAACGCTGCGCTGGGACAAGGACGTGGAGGTGTTTCCTGATGCTGCTATTTGAGAGTGTTCAATGATATGTGCAGGGCAGGAGGCATCTTCGCATGAACCATGTACAGGGGATTGGCTTGCATGCACAACAGCGGAAGAAGAAATGGTGCCAACAACAGATACTGTTCCAGGACCTTGGGGTTCAGCCCACAAAATCGGGTGATTTGCTGCCATGTGCCTGATCATGCTGGTGGTGGTCAGGCTGGTCGTTTTGCCAACCCTGCTGATGCTGGCCTGGCAGGTGGTGCAAATGGCCTTTTTGGGGTTATCGGCAGAGTCTTTACAAACAACCAGACTAGGGAAGACCTAACAGTTGTACTGGCAACTTATTTCGTGTTGGTGTTACGGGGAATGGTTGCCTGCCATCTTTCTGCGGCCACCACACTGCTTCTTCCTGCCTGTTGTGGTGCTCTGCCTCCCCCTCTCTGTGTGCTTCTCTCCTCGCTCTGCATATCCTCCTGACAGGTTGGGTCACTTACTATATCATTCACCACCTCGTCTTCCACTTCCACACCCTGGTCCTCCTACTGACTTTCTAGCAATTGTGTCTCATCATCGTCCACCTCTTGGGACACTTTCCCACCGTTGCCTTCGTGTGACCGTGGCTGCTCAAATATTTGGGCATTGCTACATGCGATCTCCTCTTGCCACGCTTCAAGTGGACCAGGCGAGAAGCCCAAATCTATAAATGGGAAAGTGAACAGCTCTTTGGAGAGTCCAAGTGTGGGATCAGTTGTCTCTGGGCACTCGGCATGGTGGGAGGAAGGAGGTTCAGGGTGAGGAATATGAGGTCCAGACTCACAGCTACTGAGACTTGAGCGTGTGGAAGACAAGGTGGTGGAGGTGGTGGTGGCTAAGTGATTGGAAGCTTTACCTGCTATCCAGCCAATAACCTTTTGACACTGCTCTGTGTTCAGTAGTGGTGTTCCCTGGTCCCCTATAAGTTGGGACAGGAAGGTCGAGCAAGAAGATGTGGGTGTTTGTCGTGTCACAATTTCAGATTGCCAACGGCCTCGGCCTCTGCATGCACCATCATCACCATCACGTCCAGTTACCCGTCCCTTGCCACGTGCCTTGCCCATTTTAAATGGAGGACAATATCTTCCAAGCTCACAACAAATGATTGAATTTGGAGCGAACTTATATGTGAGGGACAAACCACAGTTTTAAAAACCTGACCTGTAGGTAACTATTTTGAACAGCAAACTGGTGTCAATTGCTTCACTGACATATTGAAACAAATTTCTAATGGAGGTCAGAAATGGCAGTATTTTCTGAAAACATATATGTGATCCATGTGACGGAGAAAACACAGTTTTACATACCTGGCCGGTAGGTAACTATTTTGAACAGCAATCTGGTGTCAACTGCTTCACTGACACACAGAAACAAATTTTTAATGGAGGTCAGAAATGGCAGTATTTTCTGAAAACGTATATGTGATCCGTGTGACGGAGAAAACACAGTTTTAAATACCTGGCCTGTAGGTAACTATTTTGAACAGCAATCTGGTGTCAATTGCTTCACTAACACAGTGAAACAGATTTTTAATGAAGGTCAGAAATGGCAGCATTTTCTGAAAACGTATATGTGATCCGTGTGACGGAGAAATCAAGTTTTAAATAACTGGCCTGTAGGTACCTATTTTGAACAGCAAACCAGTGTCAAAAACTTTGCTGACACACTGAAAAAAAAATTTAATGGAGGCCAGAAATGGCAGTATTTTCTAAAAACGTATATGTGATCCATGTGACGGAGAAAACACAGTTTTAAATACCTGGCCTGTAGGTAACTATTTTGAACAGCAATCTGGTGTCAATTGCTTCACTGACACTGTGAAACAAATTTTTAATGGAGTTCAGAAATGGCAGTATTTTCTGAAAATGTATATCTGATCCGTGTGACGGAAAAAACGCAGTTTTAAATACCTGGCCTGTAGGTAACTATTTTTGAACAGCAATCTGGTGTCAATTGCTTCACTGACACACTGAATCAAATTTTTAATAGAGGTCTGAAATGGCAGTGTTTTCTGAAAACGTATATGTGATCTGTATGACGGAGAAAACACAGTTTTAAATACCTGGCCTGTAGGTAACTATTTTGAACAGCAAACATGTGTCAAAAACTTTGCTGACACACTGAAAAAAAAATTTAATAGACGCCAGAAATGGCAGTATTTTCAGAAAACGTATCAAACGTATATTTGATCCGTGAGACAGAGAAAACACAGTTTTAATGGAGGTCAGAAAAGGCAGTGTTTTCTGAAAACGTATATGTGATCCATGTGACGGAGAAAACACAGTTTTAAATAACTGGCCTGTAGGTAACTATTTTGAACAGCAATCTGGTGTCAACTGCTTCACTGACACACTGAAACAAATTTTTAATGGAGGTCAGAAATGGCAGTATTTTTTGAAAACGTATATGTGAACCGTGAGACGGAGAAAACACAGCTTTAAATACCTGGCATGTAGGTAACTATTTTGAACAGTAATATGGTGTCAATTGCTTCACTGACACACTGAAACAAATTTTTACTGGAGGCCAGGAATGGCAATATTTTCTGAAAACGTATATGTGATCCGTGTGATGGAGAAAACACAGTTTTAAATACCTGGAATAGCTAACTATTTTGAACAGAAAACCTGTGTCAAAAACTTTGCTGACACACTGAAAAAAAAAATAATGGAAGCCAGAAATGGCAGTATTTTTCTGAAAACGTATATGTGATCCGTGTGACCGAAAAAGCACGGTTTTAAATACCTGGCCTGTAGGTAACTATTTTGAACAGCAATCTGGTGTCAATTGCTTCACTGACACAGTGAAGCAAATTTTTAATGGAGGCCAGAAATGGCAGTATTTTCTTATTTTCTGAAAACGTATGTGATCCGTGTGACGGAGATAACACAGTTTTAAATACATTGCCTGTAAATAACTATTTTGAACAGCAAACCTTTGTCAAAAACTTTGCTGACACACTGAAAATTTTTTTTAATGGAAGCCAGAAATGGCTGTATTTTCTGAAAACATATATGTGATCCGTGTGACGGAGAAAACACAGTTTTAAATACCTGGCCTGTGGGTAACTATTGTGAACAGCAATCTGGTGTCAATTGCTTCACTGCCACACTGAAACAAATTTTTAAAGGAGGCCAGAAATAGCAGCATTTTCTGAAAACATAAATGTGATCCGTGTGACTGAGACAACACAGTTTTAAATAGCTGGATTTTTAGCGCTGTAATATGGAAAGGACCTGGCTGTATTCTTCAGTGCCAACAAGCAAATGGCGCATAAAAACGGTGTTCTCTGGATTGCTTTTTAAGCACATAATGAGGATTAAGATTAAAAAAAAAAATTATTCCTGAGACCTGGGCCTTTGTCTAGAAATATCTAACTGCAGCAGAAGGCAGAACTGGAATGGAACCTCTTGTGCTATATGCACTGCAGTCTGCTATATACACTGCCTGCCTGCCTGCCTATATACACTGCCTGCCTGATATCTCTGCAGATGGATTAGTCCTCGGAAGGACTGTTTGTTGAGATGGACATGTGTCTCTAATATAGTTTGCTACACCTACACTAACTAGAAACAATCAAATCTCTCCCTTGCTCAGCAGCAGCTCTCCCTACACTGTCTGATTCCAGAGTGACTGTGACGAGCATGGCGGCACCAGGTCTGATATAGACCTGATGACGCTGTTCGGCCAGACAATCACTGTAATGCCACAACCAACATTGCTACGGCTTTACAGTGAGTGGCAGGCAATCCTTGCATGTTCATTGGCTCTCTAAAGAGCGCCAAACATGCAGGGAGGAGACCCGAGCTCCCGCCGAGCAACCCCGGAAATACTTGGCGATCGCCAAGCCTGTCGAGCAGTGAGATGCTCAGGTGAGCACCGAGCAGTAGCGAACATGCTCGCTCATCACTATGCATAATTCCTAACATAATAATTTTAATTATGCAGCATCCCATGCAGAGAGTCTTTTAAAATCATTGTGAAAACTAAGTAAGAAAATGTCATTGATGGTTTTTTATATCTTTTAGTACAAAAGTAAATGAAAATAGAACATCATAAAGCTAGTGACTAGTTTTATGTTGCTCTTTTTTCTTTTACTTTTATAATAAAAAAAACTCCATTAAAGGACTTGTCTTTAGTTTGGACGTTATCCCCTTGCAAAGGAATGAAGTCTGACCACTGAGATCACCACTAATCCCAAGTGTGAATGGACTGGATGTGTGCAGACATAGAAAATAATGAACACAACAATACTGATGTACCTGTAGTAAACAATGAGACTGCAATTCATACATGACATATGATACACCGAGACTCTGCTGTATATATTACATCACATAGGATACACTGAGACTCTGCTGTATACTTCACATAGGATACACAGATACTATGATATATATGATGCTATATGCTATATACTGTATGTATCACATAGTATGTCCTGAGACTGCTGTATCCATCACATAGAATACCCCAAGACTGCTGTTTATTCATCACATAGGAAAACTGAGACTGCAGTGTATAAGAAACATAGGATCCACTGAGACCATATACATCATAGAGAATACGCTGAGACTATTATATGTACAGCACATGGGATACACTAGAGACTGCTTCAAATACATCACATAGGATACACTTAGACAGCCATATGTTCATCATATAGGTTACGCTGAGACTGTGCTTTATTCAGCACATAGGATACACTGAGACTGATGTATATATATCACATAGGATTTACTGAGACTGCTGTATATACAAAACATACACTGGGACTGATTCATACACAAAATATAAGATACACTGAGACTGTTGCTTATACATCACAAAGATTACACTGACACTGCTGCACATATATCACATTGGATACACTGAGATTTCTGTCTATACATCACATAGGATACACTGAGACTGATATATATACAGTTGAAACCAGAAGTTTACATACACTATATAAAAAGACACATATGCATGTTTTTCTCAATATCTAACATGAAATCAGAACAAACCTTTCCCATTTTAGGTCAATTAGGATTACCATAATTTTTAAAAGTGGCCAAATGCCAGAATAATGAGAGAGAGAGTGCTTTAAGGCTTTTTTATTACTTACTGCAAAGTCAAAAGTTTATATACATTTCATTGGTATTTGGTACCATTGTCCTTAAAGCGCACCTGTCAGCAGGATTGTGCTCAGTAAACTACATTCACTGTCTGGTGGGCGACATTACACTGATTAATATGATACCTGAGCACAATCCTGCTGACAGGTGTGCTTTAAACTGAATGACTTGGGTCAAACATTTGGGATATCCTTTCACAAGCTTCTCACAATAGTTGGCCGGAATTTGGGCCCATTCCTCCTGAAAAAACTGGTGTAATTGATCCAGGTTTGTAGATCGCCTTGCTCGCACATGCCTTTTCAGCTTTGCCCATAAATTTTAAATAGGATTGAGATCAGGCCTTTGATGGCCACTCCAAAACATTGACTTTGTTATGATTAAGCCACTTTGTTACCATTTTAGCAGTATGCTTTGGGTCATTGTCCATTTAGAAGACCCATTTCCGCCCAAGCTTTAACTTCCTTACTGATGTCTTGAGATGTTGCTTCAGTATTGCCACATATTCTTCATGTTTCACAGTTGGAATGGTGTTCTTAAGCTTCCAAGCTTCTCCATTTTTCCTCCAAACATAACGATGGTCATTATGACCAAAAAAGTTCAATTTTAGTTTCATTAGACCACATGTCTCCAAAAATTAAGGTCTTGGTTCCTGTGTGCATTTACAAACATTAACCTGGCTTTTTTATGTTTCTTTTGGAGTAATGGCTTCTGTCTGGCAGAGTGGCCTTTCAGCCCATGTTGATACAGTATTTGTTTCACTGTGGATATTCACACAATCTTACCAGCTTCCGCTATCATCTTCACCAGGACTTTTGCTTTTGTCCTTGGGTTGATATGCATATCTCAGACCAAAGCATGTTCATCTCTGGGACAAAGAACCCGTCTCCTTCCTGAGCGGTATGATGGCTGGACATTCTCATCTTGTTTGTACTTGCATAAAATTGTTTGTACAGATGAACGAGGCACCTTCAGGTATCTTGAAATAGTACCCAAGGATGAGCCAGACTTGTGCAAGTCCACAATTTCCTTCCTGATATCTTGGCTAATTTCTTTTGATTTTCAAACGATGCTACACAAAAGAAGCAGTGTGCATTAAAATACATCCACAGGTGTGTCTCTAACTCAGATATTGCCAAAAAAAGAAGCTTCCAAACACATGACAACTTCTGGTTTCAACTGTAGATCACACAGGATACACTGAGACTGTTGTATATGCATCACAAGGGATAGATAGAGACTCTGCCTTATTCATCTCTTAAGATAAGCTGAGTTTCTGCTGTATACATCACATAGGATACACTGAGATTCTGTTATATACATAACATAGGATAGCTCGAGACTGCTGTATATGTAATACATAGGAAACATTGAGAATGTTGTATATACATCACATTGAATACACCGAGACTGCAAATATGCATCACTTAGTATACACTGAGACTGCTGTGTATACATCACATATGATAGATTGATAATCTGCTGTATACATAACATAGGATACACTGAAACTCAGCTCTTTGCATCACATAGTAAACTTTGAGTTTTATGAATATATATAATATAGTATACATTGAAGCTAAATTATATACATCACATAGAATACATTGACACTGCTGTACACATCACATGTGATACAATGAGACTTTTGTACATACTTCACATAGGATACACTATAACTACTGTTTTTACATCACACAGGATACACTGAGACTGCTGAGACTGCTGTATGCACAGCAAAGGATACACAGACTGCTGTATACATCACCTAGGTTATACTAAGATTTCTATATTCATAGCATACGATACACTGATACTGCTGTTTATATATATATATATATATATATATATATATATACATATCACATAGGATACACTGAGACTGCTGTATATAAATCACATAGGATAAACTGAGGCTTCTGAATTTACTCACATATAAAACACTGTGGCTTCTCTATAAACATCACATTAAATACACTAAGACTCTGCTGTATACATTACATACAATAGAATTAGACTGTTTATTAATCGTATAGAATAAATTGAGTATGGTGGAAAATTGCGAGGTGCAGTCCGCCCAGTGCCTGTAAGAGCCAATTCAGCTCAAATTGACTGTTGCTGCAGAGCTACAATTATTAGAGAGTGAGTAGTTAGTAGAGAATGCACACTCCACCTACAAAGAACATCTGAATCTGGCAATGGCCAGCATCTGACTTAAAGGGGTTTTCCCACAAACAAAAGTTCATTAAAATCAATGGCTGTGTCTAACCATGTACGAAACATGGTTTGGTCATACCATATCTCCTGGACAGGGGAGGAAGCAAAAGAGTACAGAGATATTACAGCATAGGATCACAAAGGATTCATTTTGTGAGGTAAAACATTTCACTGCCTGTTTTTAAACAACATTTTACCTCACAAAATGAATCCTCTGTGATCCCCTGCTGTAATGTCTGTATTGTGTTTTGCTTCCTCCCCTGCCCAGGAGCTGTGGTATGTTCCGTACATGGTCAGACACAGCCATTGATTAAAATGAACTTTTGTTCATGGTACAACCCCTTTAAGACTTAATCCAATCTTTTGTGCATTGCAGCATCATCTAGTGCTGAACACTGCATGTATGTACAGTGCTGCTATGCGGAAAATTAAATAGCTAGTGGCCAGCATGGTAGATGGCTAATCCAGGACATTACACAGCTCTTTTTCAGACTTTTGTGTTTGACCAAATTTTCAGTCATATTAAGTTATATGAGACTGGCAGGCAGGACACCCCTACCATAAGACACCTAGAAAACTGTTACCAGGACAGTTTAACAGCATTCAGATATACAGTGTCCATTTTAGGACATGATCAGATATCAAAGTCAAACATCAGAATGATGTCAGTTTGAGGCTAAATACCATTTCTGAGAACTGATTTTGATAAGTGACTTTGATATATGACTTTAATAAGTGACTTTGACATGTGACTTTGATATGTGACTTTGACAAGTGACTTTGATATATGACTTTGAAATGTGACTTTTACAACTGATAATAATAATAATAAAAAAAGTCACTGTTTGCTGATGGGACTTGAACCTCAAACTCTCTATTAGTGTTGAGCCACCCCCATAGTGTTCGGGTTCGGCTCGTCGAACACCGGGATGTTCGAGGAACTGTACGTCGAACTGTTCGTCGAACACCTTAGAACACCGTCGAACACCGTTAAAACCAATGGCAGGCTAACAAAAACACATAGAAACACATAGAAAACACCTTCAAAGGTGTCCAAAAGCTGACAAACTGCTCAGAAGACGCTCTCATTAAAAAAGCTGGCCGGCAATTCAGCAGCGGCATACACCGGTACCCGACAATTTAGACAAGAAGGAATAGAGCATCACACATAGATTAGATAGATAGAAACATGTCAGTCACACATATAAGAAGCACAGTGACAGTATTGCTTACTGTACTTGTCATTTAGTGTAAAGGATTTATTTAAAAAAATAATAGTGTTTTCATGCACCGTCTCTTTAAAAAAGCCGGCCGGCAATTCAGCATCTGTACCCGACAATTTAGAACAGAAAGATAGAGCATCACACATAGATTAGATAGATAGAAACATGTCAGTCACATATATATGAAGTACAGTGACAGTGTTGATTACTGTACTTGTCATTTAGTGTTAAAATAAAGGATTTATTAAAAAAAAAATGGCGTGGGGTTCCCCTTAATTTTAGTCTCTAGCGGAGGTTAAGCAGATGGCTGGGGCAGATGTTTGAAGCCTGGGAAGGGGGTAATACCCACGGAGCTTCCCAGGCTACTAATATCAGCCCCCAGCTGAATACCTAGCCTTTACTAGCTATTAAAATAGGGGACCCCCCCAAAAAAATGACGTGGGGTCCCCCCTATTTTAATAGCTAGCAAAGGCTAGGCAGACAGCTGGGGGCTGATATTAATAGCCCAGGAAGGGTACCATGAATATTGGCCCCCTCCCAGGCTAGAAACACCAGCCGTCAGCCGCCCCAGAAATGGCGCATCCATAGGATGCGCCAATTCTGGCACTTAACCTCGCTCTTCCCACTGCCCTGTAGCGGTGGCAGTGGGGTAATAGGGTTGGGGTTGATGTCAGCTTATAATGCCAGTTGACATCAAGCCCAGGTTAGTAATGGAGAGGCGTCTATAAGACACCCCCATTACTAACCCCATAGTCAAAGTTAAAAAAAAAACACAAACACCCAGAATAAAGTCCTTTAATTGAAATAAGCACACAATTCTTTATTGTTCTAAATTAAACTATACTTACCACCACGCCCATTCCAGCTGAAGCCAACGATCTCCTGCAATAAAAGAAAAATAATAAAGCAACCTCATCCTTACCTTTCCATGGTTCCCAGGACAGCTTCAGCTCTGCTACATCGAGATGACAGGCTGGACCGCAGCAGAACGCTGCCATCCAGCCTGTCATCCCGCAAACACTGAGAAGTGCAGGCATGCTTGCGCTCCTCAGTGTCTCTCTGTGACGGCATCCAGATGAGCCGACAATGAATTCGGCTCACCTCATGCACGTCACTGACAGCGTGGGAGAATTCTCACGCTGAAGCGCTGAGTGCAGGAGAATTTTCCCACGCTGTCAGTGACGTGCATGAGGCTGATATTTAAATTTGGCGCACAAATCGGTGATTGGTCGCGGGCAGCATCCGCGACCAATCAGCACGGTAGTGTTTAACTTTGGCGGCAAGATCAGTGATTGGTCGCGCGCCAAGACCGCGACCAATCACTGATTTGTGCGGCACATTTAAATAGCGGCCGCGACCAATTGGATGTCAGCGCCGCTCCCCGGTCCTCCCTTCACACCCTAGCCGCTGATGTCCCCACAGTATCCGCATGGTGTTACAAAGGTCCGGACATTTGTGTTAAAAATCGCTGTTTGGTCGCTGGCGCTGCCCGTGACCAATCACCGATTTGGGCACCAAATTTAAATATCAGCCGCGACCAATCACCTATTTGGGCGCTAAATTTAAATATCCTCCGCGACCAATCACCCATCTTGGCTCCACATTTAAACACCGCTGTACTGATTGGTCGCGGACGCTATTTAAATGTGGCGCCAAAATCGGTGATTGGTCGCGCCCAGCGTCGGCGACCAATCAGCACAGCGGTGTTTAAATGTGGAGCCAAGATCGGTGATTGGTTGCGGCCGATATTTAAATTTGGCGCCCAAATCGGTGATTGGTCGCGGGCAGCGCCAGCGACCAATCAGCGATTTTTAACACAAATGTCCGGATCTTTGTAACACCATGCGGATACTGTGGGGACATCAGCGGCTAGGGTGTGAAGGGAAGACCGGGGAGCGGCGCTGCGGGTCGGGATACTTCTGCTGCGAGCAGTCGCTCATCTCCCGGCTTCTCGCAACAGAAGTATCCGACCAGGCAGCGGCGCTCCCCGGTCCTCACCAATACGATTAGCTGATTGGTCGCGCTCTCCGCACGCGACCAATCAGTGATCTTGGCGCTAAAGTTAAACACCGCTCTGCTGATTGGTCGCGGACGCTGCCCGCGACCAATCATCGATTTGGGCGCCACATTTAAATAGCGGCCGCGACCAATCAGCGAGCTTGGCGCCAAATTTAAACCCCGCTCTGCTAATTGGTCGCGGATGCCGGCCGCGACCAATCAGCATTATTGGCGCCAAATTTAAACCCCGCTCTGCTGATTGGTCGCGGCCGGTGATTGCGACTAATCAACATTGTTGCCGCCAAATTTAAACACCGCTCTGCTGAATGGTTGAGGTCGTAACCAATCACCATTATTGGCGCCAAATTTAAACACCGCTTTGCTGATTGGTCGCGACCACAACCTATCAGCATTATTGGCGCAAAATTTAAACCCCGCTCTGCTGATTATTCGCGACCGCCGGCCGTGACCAATCAGTGATATTGTCGCCAAATTTCAACACCGCTTTGCTGATTGGTCGCGGTTGCTGGCCGCGACCAGTCAGCGATTTTGGCGCCAAATTTAAACACCGCTCTGCTGATTGCGCCGGGTCTGCCGCATATATATTCTAGAATACCCGATGCGTTAGAATCGGGCCACCATCTAGTTTCATGAAATAATTTTAAAAAAAATTGACGTGGGGCTTCGCACTATATTTGTGTCCAGCCAGGTACAGCAGGCAGGAACGGACTGCCCCCAACCACCAGCTGCCTATTTGTACCTGGCCGGACACAACAATGTAGGGAAGCCCTTTTTTTCTTAATTATTTCATGAATTTCATGAAATAATTAAAAAAAAAAATACGTGGGGCAGCTGGGGGCTGGAATCTGCAGCACAGGGAGGCCCAAGCTTTCTGGGCCCCACCCGCTGCAAATTGCAGTCCGCAGCCACCCCGGAAAATGGCGCATTCATAGAAGCGCCATCTTCTGGCGCTGTACCCAACTCATCCAGGGCCCTGGTGCGGTGGCTCACTGGGTAATAAAGGGGTTAGGGCCAGCTTGGCATTATCAGCTGGCCCTAAGCCCGAAATTCATGGGGTCACGCCAATATTAGACATGACCACTATGAATTTCTAGTAAAGTATTTAAAAAAAACACAACACCCAGAAAAAAGTCCTTTAATTGAAATAAACACACACTTCTTTATTGTTCTAAATTAAACCATACTTACCGTCACGCCCATTCCAGCTGAAGCCAACGATCTCCTGCAATAAAAGAAAAATAATAAAGCAACATCATCCTTGCCTTTCCATGGTTCCCACGATGGCTCCAGCTCTGCTACATCGAGATGACAGGCTGGACCGCAGCAGAATGCTGCCATCCAGCCTGTCATCCCGCAGACACTGAGAAGCGCAGGCTTGCTTGCGCTCCTCAGTGTCTGGCTGTGACGGCATCCAGATGAGCCGAGGTCATGTCCAATGAACTCGGCTCACCTCATGTACGTCACTGACAGCGTGGAAGAATTCTCCTGCACTCAGCGCTTCAGCGTGAGAATTCTCCCACGCTGTCAGTGACGTACATGAGGTCAGCTGAGTTCAATGGACATGAATGAGCTCACCTCATGCACGTCACTGACAGCGTGGGAAAATTCTCCTGCACTCAGCGCTTCAGCGTGAGAATTTTCCCACGCTGTCAGTGACGTGCATGAGGTGAGCTCATTCATGTCCAATGAACTCGGCCCACCTCATGCACGTCACTGACAGCGTGGGAAAATTCTCACGTTGAAGTGCTGAGTGCAGTAGAATTCTCCCACGCTGTCAGTGACGTGCATGAGGTGAGCCGAGTTCATTGTCGGCTCATCTGGATGCCGTCACAGCGAGACACTGAGGAGCGCAAGCATGCCTGCGCTTCTCAGTGTCCGCGGGATGACAGGCTGGATGGCAGCGTTCTGCTGCGGTCCAGCCTGTCATCTCGATGTAGCAGAGCTGAAGCCATCGTGGGAACCATGGAAAGGTAAGGATGAGGTTGCTTTATTATTTTACTTTTATTGCAGGAGATCGTTGGCTTCAGCTGGAATGGGCGTGGTGGTAAGTATGGTTTAATTTAGAACAATAAAGGATTGTGTCTTTATTTCAATTAAAGTACTTTATTCTGGGTGTTTGTGTTTTCTTTTAACTTTGACTATGGGGTTAGTAATGGTGGTGTCTTATAGACGCCTCTCCATTACTAACCTGGGCTTGATGTCAGCTGGCATTATAAGCTGACATCAACCCCAGCCCTATTACCCCATTGCCACCGCTACAGGGCAGTGGGAAGAGCGAGGCTAAGTGCCAGAATTGGCGCATCCTATGGATGCGCCATTTCTGGGGCGGCTGACGGCTGGTGTTTCTAGCCTGGGAGGGGGCCAATATTCATGGTACCCTTCCTGGGCTATTAATATCAGCCCCCAGCTGTCTGCCTAGCCTTTGCTAGCTATTAAAATAGGGGGGACCCCACGTCATTTTTTTGGGGGGGTCCCCCATTTTAATAGCTAGTAAAGGCTAGGTATTCAGCTGGGGGCTGATATTAGTAGCCTGGGAAGCTCCGTGGGTATTACCCCCTTCCCAGGCTTCAAACATCTGCCCCAGCCGTCTGCTTAACCTCCGCTAGAGCCTAAAATTAAGGGGAACCCCACGCCAATTTTTTTTTAAATAAATCCTTTATTTTAACACTAAATGACAAGTACAGTAATCAACACTATCACTGTACTTCTTATATATGTGACTGACATGTTTCTATCTATCTAATCTATGTGTGATGCTCTATTCCTTCTATTCTAAATTGTCGGGTACAGATGCTGAAATGCCGGCCGGCTTTTTTAAAGAGACAGTGCATGAAAACACTATTATTTTTTTTAATAAATCCTTTACACTAAATGACAAGTACAGTAAGCAACACTGTCACTGTACTTCATATATATGTGACTGACATGTTTCTATCTATCTAATCTATGTGTGATTCTCTATTCTTTCTATTCCAAATTGTCGGGTACCGCTGCTGAATTGCCGGCCGGCTTTTTTAAAGAGACGGTGCATGAAAACACTATTATTTTTTTTAATAAATCCTTTACACTAAATGACAAGTACAGTAAGCAACACTGTCACTGTACTTCATATATATGTGGCTGACATGTTTCTATCTATCTAATCTATGTGTGAAGCTCTATTCTTTCGGTTCTAAATTGTCGGGTACCGGTGTATGCCGCTGCTGAATTGCCGGCTTTTCATGTTTCACTGTGAGCACTGTTCCCATCGATTTGGGCAATCACTGTAATGCCACAATCACCATGGCTGTGGCATTACAGTGAGTGGCAGACAATCCCTGCATGATTGGTGCTTTAAATAGCGCCAGACATGCAGAACACGCTTTTGGTGCACGAACAGTTATCGAACATAACCTCGAACAGCCGAATTTTTTGCAAATCGTTCGGGTTCGTCGAACAACTCGAACACCGCCCAAAACAGCTCGAATTTGAGATTGGCGAACAGTTCTAGTCGAACACCGCTCATCTCTACTCTCTATGTTTAGAAGCCAGTGTACTTACAATTAAGCTATAAACTACGTAAAAGAAAGCTAGGCGTTCTATTTGGTTATGTGATTTTAATTTTCAGTGCAACCCTGTCTGAAACTCATTGGGACTTTCACAAATACCTCCTCCAAGCCAAATTCAAATGATCTGTGACTTTGATATGTGAATCTGATATGTGACTTTCTTCAAACATCAGAATCAGAATCGCAATGACTTTTAGTCACCCTGAGTATTTTCATGGTTGATCCCAAAAGACAAGAAAAGCTACCAGTCACGATATTTTGACCCTATAGCTGAAAGGTAAAGTTTCAGACTCACAGAGTGGAGCTTTTGGGTTAAAAATCCCAGGAGCTGAAGAACTTTATTTTTTTTTGGTAAATTATGCTGTAGAAGTCACTTATCAAAGTCACTTATAAAAGTCAGATGTCAAAGATATGTGAGTTTGATATGTGAGTTTGATATGTGAGTTTGATATGTGAGTTTGATATGTGAGTTTGATATGTGAGTTTGATATGTGACTTTGATATGTGACTTTGACAATTTACTCAAACTCCTAACTTATTGTTGCTTATTATATATTACTTCCTAAATAATCAAATAATGAACCTATAGGTTAATGGTAAGGCATCTATGTCAAAGCTTCTTCTAATGTTGGCTGTTGGTTTTTCTTGGCTTATGAAATTAGCCATGTCGGCAGCCCTTTTATCCATACTCAGTCCCCAGCCGCCCGGCGGCCGGGTGTCCACGCTCGGTCCCCAGCTGCCAAGGGGCGGCCTGGTGTCCATACTCGGTCCCCAACCGCCCCACGGCCGGGTGTCCACACACGGTCCCCAGCCGCCAGGGGGCGGCCGGGTGTCCATAAATGGTCCCCAGCCACCCCGATTTCTCCGCGGAACATCCCCACACACTTTTCTTAGACTGGCCTGCTTTAGGGCAGCATTGGACGAGCCCACCAGAGAACCCGACTCCTCAGGTGGGCCCTGGCTTCTCCATCAGGGGAGTTGAGAGTGCCACGGTGAGGAGCATGATGAGGATGATAGAAGTTAGCATTAGAGATGAGCGTTGTTCTACTCGAACTGTTCGCCAATCTCAAATTCGAGCCGTTTTGGGCGGTGTTCGAGCCGTTCGGCGAACACGAACGATTTGAGAAAAATTCGGCTGTTCGAGGTTATGTTCGATAACTGTTCGTGCACCAAAATCATAACTGGATTTTTTCTCAGTAATTATGAAAATTAATGTTAATACGCAGTTTGAGTGTACAGGGGGGTGGGGGGAGGGGCAGGGGATGGATCTCTGCAGGAATAATGAAGATCTCCATTTTTTTTTCTCTTTCCCGCATTTGCAGTGGGGAGGTGCAATCTGTCAGCCTATTAGCAGCGCACACACGGAGCGAACTGCTGTTTTTCACACAAGCAAGGGCATGTGTCATTGGCAGTGTATGTCATATGTCCTTGCCCTATAAGACCAAGCCATTTTCCCCGTCGCCACCATTTTCTCACTGCTGCAGCTGCGTGTTAGACGGCACCGCTGTTGCTGTGTGCGTTATACCTTGTTAATTTCAAGCCAATTTTCGCACAAATCTACAGATAGCTTGGGAGTAGGGAATAGTTGTGATTGCAGTCCTTTTAAGGACTAGGTTACAGCATTTCCTACGACTTTTATCATGCAGGTCTGTGCTCTTAAATAGATAGATTGTGGGAGTAAAGACTAATTGTAATTGCAGTCCTTTTCAGGACTAGGTTATATCAGTTCCTATCAGTTTTTGCCAGGCAGGTCTGTGCCAGTGCTGTGCAAGTTTTTTTCACAGCATTTGGCTGAATCTAGCAAAGCTAATCCTTTTTGGCCTATTGCAGAGTGTGTTAGTCAGTAGAGTAGCCTATCTGTGTTGCAAGATATACCACCTGTGTATAGAATACAAATTTTTTTACTGCACCTAGTGAAGTAAAATCTTTTGGGCATAGCATCATTCTATTAGTCCATCTATACTGACCTCCATCAGGTTGCAAATTGAATATAATTTTTTTCTGCATCTAGCTCTGAAAAAATATTTGGGCTTCTAGCAGTGTGTGGGACTTGTTCTATTAGTCCATCTATACTGACCTCCATCAGGTTGCAAACTGAATATATTTTTTTTCTGCATCTAGCTCTGAAAAAATATTTGGCCTTCTAGCAGTGTGTGGGACTTTCTCTATTAGTCCATCTATACTGACCTCCATCAGGTTGCAAATTAAAAATAATTTTTTTCTGCATCTACCTCTGAAAAAATATTGGGCTTCTAACTGTGTGTGGGACTTGTTCTATTAATCCATCTATACAGACCTCCATCAGGTTGCAAACTGAATATAATTTTTTTCTGCATCTACCTCTGAAAAAATATTTGGGCTTCTAGCAGTGTGTGTGACTTTCTCTATTAGTCCATCTATACTTACCTCCATCAGGTTGCAAATTAAAAATAATTTTTATCTGCATCTAGCTCTTAAAAAATATTTGGCCTTCTAGCAGTGTGTGGGACTTTCTCTATTAGTCCATCTATACTGACCTCCATCAGGTTGCAAATTAAAAATAATTTTTATCTGCATCTACCTCTGAAAAAATATTTGGGCTTCTAGCTGTGTGTGGGACTTGTTCTATTAGTCCATCTATACTGACCTCCATCAGTTTGCAAACTGAATATAATTTTTTTCTGCATCTAGCTCTGAAAAAATATTTGGCCTTCTAGCAGTGTGTGGGACTTTCTCTATTAGTCCATCTATACTGACCTTCATCAGGTTGCAAATTAAAAATAATTTTTTTTCTGCATCTACCTCTGAAAAAATATTGGCTTCTAGCTGTGTGTGGGACTTGTTCTATTAATCCATCTATACAGACCTCCATCAGGTTGCAAACTGAATATAATTTTTTTCTGCATCTAGCTCTGAAAAAATATTTGGCCTTCTAGCAGTGTGTGAGACTTTCTCTATTAGTCCATCTATACAGACCTCCATCAGGTTGCAAATTAAAAATATTTTTTATCTGCATCTACCTCTGAAAAAATATTTGGGCTTCTAGCTGTGTGTGGGACTTCTTCTATTAGTCCATCTATACTGACCTCCATCAGGTTGCAAACTGAATATAATTTTTTTCTGCATCTAGCTCTGAAAAAATATTTGGCCTTCTAGCAGTGTGTGGGACTTTCTCTATTAGTCCATCTATACTGACCTCCATCAGGTTGCAAATTAAATAAAATTTTTATCTGCATCTACCTCTGAAAAAATATTTGGGCTTCTAGCTGTGTGTGGGACTTGTTCTATTAGTCCATCTATACTGACCTCCATCAGGTTGCAAACTGAATAAAATTTTTTTCTGCATCTTGCTCTGAAAAAATATTTCGCCTTCTAGCAGTGTGTGGGAATTGTTCTATTAGTCCACCTATACTGACCTCCATCAGGTTGCAAATTCAAAATAATTTTTTGTCTGCATCTAGCTCTGAAAAAATATTTGGCCTTCTAGCAGTGTGTGGGACTTTCTCTATTAGTCCATCTATACTGACCTCCATCAGGTTGCAAACTGAATATATTTTTTTTCTGCATCTACCTCTGAAAAAATATTTGGGCTTCTAGCTGTGTGTGGGACTTGTTCTATTAGTCCATCTATACTGACCTCCATCAGGTTGCAAATCAAATATAATTTTTTTCTGCATCTAACCCAGCCAATAGTTTTGGCCTAATACCACAGTTTGGCCACTCAGCTCTGCTCGGTTCCCATCCATTGTTTTTTTGTGCAAACAACTCCAGAGTTGTGAATTAGTTAACCACCAAAATGAGTGGAAAAAGGCCTGCTGCTGGTGGAAAGGGGAATAGGCGTGTTGGGAAGGGGAAAAAAGGTTGTGTCCGTGGGGTAGGTGTTAAAGCAACAGTAACATCTGCAGAAGAAAGACCATCTTCCAGCCAAACTAAAATCTCTACTTCTTTTAGCGGACAATGTGATAAGATCCCTTTCTTACGGCCTCGCCATTCGCTACAAATTCCAGATGAGGCACAAAAACAGCAGGTGCTTCAACGGATATCTAGTGCTCCTTTAAGTGGGCTCTCCTCCACATCAACTTCAACATCACAAATACTCCAGTCCTCAAAGGTGTCACCCCAATCGCACTTGCTTCCTCACAGCTCCCAAATCTGCAGCTGCCCATCTGAGTATGAGGTAGAAAAAATGGTTGAGTCTGCAGAGCTGTTTACTCATACTATAGCCTGGGAATCAGAGGTCGACTCCAGCGCTTCTGTGAATCCAGACGAGGAAATGATCTGCACTGATGCCCAGAATCTTTATGAGTCGGATCCAGGACCAGACGCAGAAGGTTTTGACCATAATGTAGACCCTCATTCCTAAACTGTAACTCCTGTTGGTGGAGACAATGAGGAAGACGATGATGAGACTCAAATACCTGATTGGAGCGACAACTTTAGTTTTTTGTCAGGGCAGGAACAGGTTGGCTCTGAGGACGACGGGTGTGATAACGCACAGGGTGATGATGATGAGGTTGGAGATCCCACTTACTGTCAACCCACAGTCAGCCAAGAGATGAGGTCAGCAGAGGAGGTGGAGGAAGATGCTAGTGACGACGAGGTCAGGTTGCGCCTTCCTGGACAGAGACGTAGTACTGGAAGCACGTCAACAACTGCATCCTCAAACACAACTCTCCCTCTCACCACAAGTCGTGGTGGCTCTTCAGGTCGCATGGGTGCTAAGCCTTGCATAGCCTGGGCATTTTTTCAGATCGATAAAGATGACCCAACTCGTGTTATCTGTAACATTTGTCAGCAAAAGCTAAGTAGAGGCCAAAAAATACATAGTTTGAGTACTTCATGCATGAACCGGCACATGGACATGAAGCATAAGTTGCAGTGGGAAGCTCAGTGTGCTACAATGCGGTCTAGCCGGCCGGGCCAACCACCGTCTGCCATATCTTGTGCATCCGCGGCCTCTTCATCCTCTGTGACTGGGGGGACAGCAGTCACACCTGTTTTGGGGCGCAGACCTGCCACCTCTTTACCCGCAACAGCCAGCGTGATTGGCAAGTCATCATTTTCTTTGGAGGTGGTAACACCAGCTGGTGTTGAGCGCTGTCCGACATCGATAGCACCACCTTTGGATCAAGGCAACCTAACATGTTCGCCTGCATCTTCCTCACAGACCGGCAGTTTGCCAGGGACACCCTTATCAACCCCGTCTAAGCACAATAGCCAGCCCTCGGTCCCTCAGATGTGGACAAGTAAAAGACCATTTCCTCCTAGCCATGAGAAAGCTAAGAGGTTGAATTTCACCATCTGCAAGCTCTTGGCTACAGAAATGCTGCCTTTCCGCCTGGTGGACACAGAGGATTTTCGAGACCTTATGTCCGTCGCAGTGCCCCAGTACCAGATGCCCAGTCGGCACTACTTCTTAAAGAAAGGTGTGCCTGCGCTCCACCAGCATGTCGCACACAACATCACCGCTTCTTTGAGAAACTCTGTGTGTGACAGGGTGCATTTCACCACAGACACTTGGACGAGTAGGCATGGACAGGGGCGTTACATGTCGCTGACTGGGCACTGGGTAACCATGGTGACAGCAGGACAAGGGGCTGCTGTCCAAGTCTTGCCGTCCCCACGAGTTGTGCGTCAATCCTCTTTATGTCAAAGTTCCTCCACTGCTTGTGCCTCCTCAACCTCCTCTCGGTCTTCCACCTGCACCCAAAGCCTGTCTGGTCATGCCACAAGCTTTCTAACTGCGCGGAAGGGATCCTGCACACCTCCTTACTATGCTGGCAGTAGGGCTCAACGTCATCAGGCGGTTTTTACTTTGAAATGTCGGGAAAGGTGAGTCACACAGCTGAGGAGTTGTGGTCAGCTCTGGAGAACCAATTTCATGAATGGTTGTCTCCACTGGACCTGAAACCAGGGAAGGCCGTGTGTGACAATGCTGCAAACCTGGGTGCGGCCCTTCGCCGGGGCAATGTCACACACGTGCCTTGTATGGCTCACGTGTTGAACCTGGTTGTCCAGCAATTTTTAGCCCACTATCCCAGACTAGATGGCCTTCTGCAGAGGGCACGGTCACTGTGTGCTCACTTCCGCCGTTCGCATCCCGCAGCTCAGCGACTTACATCTCTACAGAAGTCATTGGGCCTGCCACTTCACCGGCTAAAATGCGATGTGCCTACCCGTTGAAATTCAACTCTGCACATGTTGCAGCGACTGTGGCAGCACCGACAAGCCCTGGTGCAATACGTTCTGACGTATAGCCTGGGCCAACGAGATCCAGAGGTGGGGCAAATCACGCTGGAGGAGTGGTCTCAGATCAGGGACCTATGCACCCTTCTGCACAGTTTTGAAATGGCGATGAAGATGTTTAGTGCTGACGATGCCATTATCAGCATGACTATTCCGGTGATTTACATGCTGGAGCACATGTTAAACAGAATTCGGAGTCAGGTGGTGGCACAAGAGGAGGTGGAGGAAGTAGAGGAGGAGGAGTTGTATGCGGAAGGGCTAACATCTGCAAGGTCCAGACGGTCGGCAGCACCAAGGCGGCAGGCATGTGATGGTGGGGGAGATGGTTTTACCAGGGCGCATGGTAGCAGCCAAACTAGTGAGGAAGGTGCAGGAGCCCAGGAAGAAGTGGAGGACGAACTGATGGAAGACTCATCAGATGAGGGAGACCTTGATCACATTTCTGTTGTGCGAGGTTGGGGGGAGAGGACAGAGGAAGGAAGCATGATTGTTACCTCGCCACCAACACAACAGGGACTTGGTGCTCCTGGATGCGCAACACACATGAGTGCCTTCTTGCTGCACTACCGGCAACATGACCCTCGAATTGTGAGAATTAGAAATAATCCTGACTACTGGGTTGCCACACTGTTAGATCCCCGGTACAAAAGTAAATTTGCCGAAATTATTCCTGCCATAGAAAGGGATGCATGCATGCAGGAGTATCAGCAGAGACTGTTGCAGAATCTTACATGTGCTTTTCCACAAAACACCAGTGGTGCACGTAGTGAATCTCACAGTTCCAACTTGCCAACCGTGGGACCGTCAAGTGTTTAGCACTCAAACTGTAACAGAACCACAGTATCTGCTGGTAACATCAATTTTGCGGAATCATTTCACCACTTTTTTAGCCCATCCTTTGCAAGGCCACAGGAGACAAGAAGTCTGACACATAGTCAACGCCTAGAGACGATGGTACAGGAGTATCTCCAAGTAAACATTGAAGCCATGACTGTGTCACTGGACCCTTGCTCTTTTTGGGCTTCCAATCTGGATAAATGGCCGGAGCTAGCCACTTACGCCTTGGAGATCTTGTCATGCCCCGCAGCCAGCGTTCTGTCTGAACGTGTGTTCAGCGCTGCTGGTGGTGTGCTGACAGATAAGCGCACACGGCTCTCCACTGATAATGTAGACAGACTCACGTTCATAAAGATGAACAAATCATGGATCCGAAATGACTTTTCTACCCCTGTGTCATCCTGGGGAGAGTAAAAGCTTGATGATTGGTTAAAATCACCATACCAACCATTTTAAGCTTTCAAATTACTAATCATGTTTATCTGTATCTTGGCTGGAAAATAATTTGGGCTTTGTAGCAGTGTGCAGCACTGATCCTATTAGGCCATCTATACTAAGCTCCACCAGATTTAAAATTAATAATTTTTAGCTGCATCTAGCCCGGAAAATAATTTTGGGGCTCCGAGATGCGCAAGACACATAAGTGCCTTCTTGCTGCACTACCTGCAACATGTCCCTCATATTGTCAGAATTCGAAGTAATCATGACTACTGGGTTGCCACACTTTTAGATCCCCCAAACTTTTCGATCAACCTTTTCATTTTAATAAAGACCAAAAAAATTGTCATTTTTGAAATTATAAGCATTAGCAGGTTATTAGAAACTGAAATCAAACAGTTTTCAACTCAAAACTTTATTCTAGGTGATGTTACATTTTCACATAGGACCCCTTGTTCGAAAGGAGCTTCTGAACTCTCTCGTCCATTGAATTTGTCAGGTTTTGGATGCTTTCTGCTTCAATTGTTTTGCATGAGGACAGAATACCCTCCCAGAGCTGTTGCTTAGATGTGAACTGCCTCCCGCCATCATAGACACTCCTTTTGATGATGCTCCAGAGGTTCTGAATGGGGTAGAGGTCAGGGGAGCATGGGGGTCACACCATAAGTTTGTCCCCTTTTATGCCCATATCAGCCAGAGATGCAGATGTTTTATGTGCAGCATGAGATGGTGCATTATCATGCAAAAAAATGATCTTGCTGTGAAATACACGGTTCTTCTTCTTGAACCATGGCAGGAAGTGCTGTTTGAGAAAATCCACATACATTATGGAGTTCATCTTTAGCGCCTTCAGGGATCCTAAAGGGGCCGACAATCTCTCTCCCCATGATTTCAGCCCAAAACATTACTCCACCTCCTCCTTGTTGGCGCTGTAGCCGTGTTTGCGTGGGGTGTCCATCAACCAGCCATCCTCCACTCCATCCATCTGGACCATCGAGCGCTGCACGGCACTCATCCGTGAACAAAACAGTTTTGAAATCAGTCTTCATGTAATGTTTAGCCCACTGGAGCCGTTTCTGCTTGTGTGAAGTGGATAGAGGAGGTCGACAGGATGGCGTATGCACAGCTGCAAACCTCTGAAGGACCCTGCATCTTGTTGTTCGGGGGACGTTGGCGGCACCAGCAGCTTCAAAAACTTGTCTGCTGCTATGACAAGGCTTTTTTGCCGCTGCTCTTTTAACCTGACGTAATTGCCTGTAGGAAAGAGTCCTCAATTTGCCCTTATCAGCACGCACACGTGTGTACTGTGAATCAGCTACATACTTCTTGATTGCCAAGACACTTCATCCTGATCATCGCACAATGTTGATTGTAGTCATGCCTTGACCTAAACACTCCACAATTTGTTGCTTCTCAGCAGCCGACACATCCTTTTCTTTCCCATTTTGGCAGAAAATGTAGGCTACTTAATAATGTGAGACAGCCTTCTTAAGTAGTCTTGCCTTTCATTGGACACACCTGCCAAACTAATTAGCACAGGTGTCTGCTATTGCTTAGAGTGATATAAAGAGCCCTGACACACATCACCATCAATGAGTTTAACTGACAAACCAACAAATTATTCCCTTATCACTCCTAAACACTTTTTGCATAATAATTTGGAACACAGTGTACATGTGCTTTTCCACAAAACACCAGTGGTTCACGTAGTGCATCTTACAGTTCTAACTTGCCAACCGTGGTCTGTATATGGAGTTGTTCAATAAAGGGCCCAAAATTAAGATAACATAGATGGGAGAGGTCTCTATGAATAGGAATTCCTAAGTATTTGATACCCTGTGAGGGCCAGGCAAAGGGAAAGTTGGACTGGATGGAATCCTATATGGATTTGGGGAGGGAGACATCGAGGGCCTCAGACTTCGCTGCATTGATTTTAAAATTTTACCATGTAACAAAGTGATCAATTTCAGCCATAACAGCATGGATGGATATATGTGATTGAGTGATATATACTAGGACATCATCAGCAAATAGAGAGCACTTGTACTCGGTGCCTCCCACCTCAATCCACCTAATATTGGGGTTATGGCGAATTGATGAGAGCAGGTGCTCCGTCACTAGGATGTATAAGAGAGGAGACAGAGGACATCCCTGCCTTGTCCCATTGGTGATTGTGAAAGGTGATGAAAATGTTCTGATGCACCCCCTGGGCCTTGGGACACCCGGAGCCGGACCCTTTTTGGTGGATGCTGGTGGTTGTAGTCTTCGTGGCGGCGACCCGGTTCCGTGGCTCAGGGTGGTCAAACCAGTGGCGGAACTATTTATGTGGTTTTGATGTTTAAATGTCCGACTACGCCACCCGTGGATTGCGGTCAGAGTGAACCGCCGCTGCATGGCAGACCGCTGAGGCTGGTGTTGTGGGTGCAGCAGAGCGTAGCATAACTCCCCACGGGAGGAGTATAGCCTCAGGGCAGTGTATGCGGAGGATGGGGGTGATGGTGAAGGGCAGCAGCAGTAACGACACAGAGTCAGTGATGCAGTCC
Source organism: Phyllobates terribilis (assembly GCF_046119375.1). Taxonomy (NCBI): domain Eukaryota; kingdom Metazoa; phylum Chordata; class Amphibia; order Anura; family Dendrobatidae; genus Phyllobates; species Phyllobates terribilis. The sequence continues at coordinate 769,331,810 of NW_027362762.1, read as the reverse complement.
AGGGCCTTTACTCACAGTTCTTATTATCCAGACCACGTCTGCAGGTAACGGCTGCCCACGTCGTACTGTGCTCACCAGGTGAGGGGCTCAGACAACTCCCAGATAACTTTGGAGTGCTTCACAGGACCCCCTTTGTGTGTCCTTTGTCTGGCCTTTCTTACCAACGCTTCTGTCCGGCTGCCTCGGGCCTCCTCTTGGTAAACTTGGCGCCAGTTTCCCTGACCCTATGTGGTGCCTTCCTTGCGGGTGTAGCGAGGGGCTGCGCCACATAAAATGTCACAGCCTCCGGTTTCTAGCTGAGGGTCGTTTCCTGCCTCCACTAGTTTCAGGGACCGGTCTCCCCCTTTGGCCTGACCCCTCCACGCAGGTGGATTCGGGCGTGCGGTGGCGACTCGCCCATCCGCACCCCTGGGATCCCTTCATTCCTCGTTCCTGGAGCCTTCTCCGCTCCTCTTCCTTCCTTCTCCCTCTTCCAGGCCTGGGCCTCTGTTACTAGGCCCGCCTCCGGAGCAGAGCTCATGCAGAGCCCCTGCTCCCTGCCACTTCTGCTCAGACTTCTCTGCACTGAACTAAGATGGTGCCCACCTTTTATACTCCCTTCTCAATGCACCCAGGAACTGCTTCCTCCCTGCTCCTGCACTACAGGGTTCCCCTTCCTCAGTGTTCCCTCCCCCCACTCCAGCCAGGGACAGGGACTGTCGTGCCCATCTCAGAGGCATATTGGTCGCCCTGCCCCACGGCAATGTGGTGTAATGCATGCAGGTGTCGGGTCCTGATCCACACTCCATCCTTACCTGAGAGTGAGATATCACACCTCTGGGTGAGGTGCAATACCTCTGTAGCAACCGAGCCCTCAAGGTGCTACAGTTCCATTTATCTTCAGCCTAGGTGACATATTGTGATACAGGGCCATGATTTTGGCTATAAAAGGGTCCCCTAGACCCCTACCCCAAGCTTTTTAAGAGAATCATATATGGCGTGCCAGGAGACTCTATGGAATGCTTTCTCAGCATCCAACGAGAGTATCTAATTACAAATTTTTAACTGCATCTAGCCCAGGAAATACTTTGTGCCTAGTAGCAGTGTCTGCTAGTCAGCGGATTATCCCGGCTGTTAAGCAAGCTACACCACCTGTAGTTTGGACACTTAATTTTTTCAAAGGAAATGCTTCGGGACCACGGGATACTCAGTGAAGAGCATCAGGAGGCACCCCAAGGCATAGGGGCTGGGACTGGCAGCAGGATGCCTTGCGGTGGACAGCCGAGCTCGATCCTTATAAAAGCTTTTTAACTGCAGCAGCTTTAGTGGACGCTACTGGAGCTGGAATTACGCGGCTGCTGGCATGAGACTTGCCCTCCAATAGATCCTTGTAAATGGATTTAAAGTGTATTCATTCAAATTAGAGAGACAATTTAAATTAAAAAGCTTAGAGCTGCCTCCACCACAGGGGGGCTCGCTCGACCCACCAGCGGACAGGCACCAGTATTGGGAGAGGGGGGCTGGCCTTCAGGGTTCACCGCGGCTCTGGCACAAACCCGGCGACACGGAGGTGGCACGGGCAGGAGCGGACTGAACGTGTCGGCTTCTCACTTTTTGGATTTTAGAAGGGCATGACATGCCTATATCTGTGTCTCCCCCTCCTTTTACTCCTCCACCTCTTTTCTTTTCGCATGACTATATGTACTTGTCACTTTTCTATGTGTTAGTTGTGTCTTCTGAGCAGTTTGTCAGCTTTTGGACACCTTTGAAGGTGTTTTCTATGTGTTTCTATGTGTTTTTGTTTGCCTGCCATTGGTTTTAACGGTGTTCGAAGGTGTTCGACGAACAGTTCGACGAACAGTTCGGCGAACACACGGGTGTTCGACGAACCGAACTTGAACACTACGGGGGTGGCTCAACACTACTCATATATCAAACTTACATATCAGGGTCAAGTGATAGTGACTCATAGCTTATCTTATCCTATGGGATCAACCATGAAAATATTCAGGGTGACTAAAAGTCATTGTGATTCTGATTCTGATGTTTGAAGAAAGTCACATATCAGACTCACATATCAAAGTCACAGATCATTTGAATTTGGCTTGGAGGAGGTATTTGTGAAAGTTCCAATGAGTTTCAGACAGGTTTGCACTGAAAATCACATTACCAAAGAGAACGCCTAGATTTCTTCAACTGTGTTTATAGCTCAATGGTAAGTGCACTGGCTTCTAAACATAGAGTTTTAGGTTCAAGTCCCATCAGCGAACAGTGACTTTTTTTATTATTATTATCAGTTGTAAAAGTCACATGTCAAAGTCACTTATCAAAATCACAATTCAAAGTCACTTATCAAAGTCAGATGTCAAAGTCACTTATAAAAGTCACTTATCAAAATCAGTTCTCAGACAGGGTATTTAGCCTCAAACTGACATCAATCTGATGTTTGACTTTGATATCTGATCATGTCCTAAAATGGACACTGTACAGATAGGGTAAGTCAGCTTACCATTCAGAGGCCTAAAAAACTTTGTAAATAAAAAATGCCAATAACAGAATTGTCGTTTTGGGGGAATTATTTTCAATTCCACTCCACGTTGATGTTTTTTACCAGTATTTAAGTAATTTTAAATGGTAAAATAAAAGGTGTAGTTAAAAAATATTAGTTCCACAAAAATTAAGCCCTACATCAATGGAATAAGAATAAAGTTTTTCCATCGATTAAAGCAGAAAAAAAAAATTGAAAGCAAAAAATTTAACTTGACTGCGTCTCCAAGTAGTCAAAGTACCTTTATAGTTAGCTGATAGGATAAATGTGGACTGAGCTGGGGAACTTTGCATCTTTCTCGTCTTATGAGCCAGCTCTTTACCCTCCACCTCATGCCTCCTGAACTTATCAATCCAACTGTTAAATTCTATTTGGGGCAGAACAAGATAGATTTCCACCTCACTGGTGGATCAAATGACTGTTGCTTATTGAAGTCTTTCAAGAGGAAATAATGGGGTGGCATAGTGAAAAAGGCAAAGAGATACTATAGGAGCAATAATGATGCAAGTGTCTACTGTCTATTTTCTGAAATGTCCACAGTTTAAATAATTTTTTAAACGTTTGCCCAATTGCTCCTTTATAATTTAGTATCTTTTTATTTAAAAACTGATAGGTAATGAGAAAATCGTTTATTCAGTTAGTGTATGAAAAAAGTATCTTAAGCAAGTGCTGCAGATTTAGAATGTGAAGAAAGACATAATTACAGCATGTGTTGAAAAGCGAAATAACAGTGAAAAATAAAGTCAGGAACTTATTCTCAATGCAGTTTGAAACTTGGTAGAGATCTTTACTTATAAAGATTACAGTGGTGACTCATTCAATCAATACATTTCTTATGTCATTCCAAAATATCATATATTACACTGCATCACTCCAATGCATATTTAATACATTGGCATTCTGGTTCACAAAAAGATGAGGACTACTAAACATCTAAACATGCAGTCTTATTTACAATATGCACTGAAAATATCGTATAAATATGACTATATAATTAACTCTTATAAATCTACATAATGTAACTTGTCATGTTCCCACATGGAATCTCATCTGATTTTATTATTCAACTTTTGCATTCAAATTGCTTCGGTTGTGCAACATGATAACTCAAACACCAAATTGTTGAATGAATACCTTTCTTTTCTGCGCTAAATGACAATGAAGAATGGAATGATTTAAACTTAATCAATTTTCATTCAGGCTGCTGACGGAAATTTCATTCAGCAGAAACCAGCTCTGCTTACAGTCACAATGTGAAATGGCTTTGATCTTTTGTATTTAGGGTCATTTTCCGTTCATTCTATAACAGGTTCAAAAGTGAAATGATGAATATTTCACATGCAAGCAATGCATGTATATAATGATGCAATATTGATTACAGGAAAAAATATTTCTATAATTCAATATTTAGGAAATTTGTTTACATTAATCACCAAATCTGTGATGGCTTTAATTGAGATGAGCAAAAAATTTGAACTTCAAATTTACCAGGTTGGACACATTTTTTGGACCATAAGATGCACCTAGGTTTTAGAGGAGAAAAATAGAAAAAAAAATGTAATAAAAAAATGTGGTCATGATGCCCTGTTAAGGGGGAGGGGTTCTGCTGCTGACACTGTTATAAGGGTAATGTCCCCCAATTCTGTTAATATTCCCATCCTGGTATATATGGCCCCCTCCTTCCTGTGATATGTGGCCTTCATCCCCATCCTGATATGCATGGCACTCCTCATCCCCATCCTGGTATGTATGGCAGCCTTTATCCCTCATCCTGGTATGTATGGCATCCTTCATCCCCCATCCTGGTATGCATAGCCCCCCTCATCCTTCTTCCTGGTATGTATGGCCCCCCTCATCCCTCTTCCTGGAATGCTTAACACCCCCTGATCCCCATCATGCTGCACACAAAAAAGAAGCAATTATGCTCACCTCCTCTCTGCTCCAGCGCTGCGTCCTGCTCTGCTGCCGACAGGGATCTCCCTGTGTGAGCCGTGCATGGTGTAACTGCCATGCGCCCTCACACTGTGAGATGGTCTGCCAGATGAGTCACTGCTTCCCACGCCGGGACTATGGATGTGGGGAGAAGTGACCATTCACTCGCCTTAATAACACTTACACTGTACCCGCAGCGCGGCTCCGGCTGCCGTTCTGCCGTCTGTGTACCTGCTATTAAAGAAGATGAATATTCACCACTCCCCGTGCCCATGGGAGTGGGTTGTAGTGAATATTCATGGTCTTTTAATAGTGGGCACACAGACCGCAGAGTGGCAGCAGGAGCCGCGCTGCGGTTACAGTGTGTGCGCTATTAAGGAGAATGAATGGTCACTGCTTCCCATGTCCATAGTCCCCGTGTGCGGAGCAGTGACTATTGCAGCAGACCATCTCACAGTGTGAGGGCGCATGGTAGTTACGCCATGACCGGCTCCCCCAGTGAGATACCTGTCGGCAGCAGAGCAGGACCCAGCTCTGGGGGAGAGAGGAGGTGAGCATAATTGTTTATTATTTTGTGTGCAGCGTGATGGGGATCAGGAGATGTCAGGCATACCAGGATGAAGGGTGCCAAGCATACCAGTAAGAGGGATGAGGGGGGGGCCATACATACCAGGATGAGGGATAAGGGTGGTCATACATGCCAGGAGGAGGGATGAAGGCTGCCATACATACCAGGAGCCATGCTGCAGGAGCCACGCTGCAGGTACAGTGTGCATCCTATTAAGGCAAAAGAATATTCATTGCTCCTCACGCCCATGGGCAGTGAATATTAATTTTCTTTAGCAGTGGGCACAGTGTAGGTTGCAGCAGTGGACTACTGCCTCCTGAGACTCGCTCCTCCACTGCTGCCACTCCCCCCACACCCACCACCAACCATAGCGACAGCATATATATATATATATATATATATATATATATATAATATACACAGTGGATGCGGAAAGTATTCAGACCCCTTTAAATTTTCACTCTTTGTTTCATTGCAGCCATTTGGTAATTTCTGAAAAGTTCATTTTATTTCTCAATAAAGTACACTCTGCACCCCATCTTGACTGAAAAAACAACAGAAATGCAGAAACTTTTGCAAATTCATTAAAAAAGAAAAACTGAAACATCACATGGTCATAAGAATTCAGACCCTTTGTTCAGTATTGAGTAGAAGCACCCTTTTGAGCTAGTACAGCCATGAATCTTCTTGAGAATGATGGAATAAGTTTTTCACACCTAGATTTTGGGATCCTCTGCCATTCTTCCTTGCAGATCCTCTCCAGTTCCATCAGGTTGGATGGTGAACGTTTGTGGACAGCCATTTTCAGGTCTCTCCAGAGATGCTCAATTGGGTTTAGGTCAGAGCTCTGGCTGAGACTGTCAAGAATGGTCACAGAGTTGTTCTGAAGCCACTCCTTTGTTATTTTAGTTGTGTGCTTAGGGTTATTGTCTTGTTGGAAGGTGAACCTTTGGCCAAGTCTGTGGTCCAGAGCACTCTGGAAGAGGTTCTCATCCAGGATATCTCTGTGCTTGGCCGCATTCATGTTTCCTTCAATTGCAACCAGTCGTCCTGTCCCTGCAGCTGAAAAACACCGCCATAGCATGATGCTGCCACCACTGTTGGGATTGTATTGGGCAGATGATGTGTAGTGCCTGGTTTTCTCCATGCATACAGCTTAGAATTATCACCAAAATGTTCTATTTTCGTCTCATCAGACCAGAGAATCTTATTTCTCATAGTCTGAGAGTCCTTCATGTGTTTTTGAGCAAACGCTATGCCGGCTTTCATATGTCTTGTACTGAGGATAGGCTTCTGACGTGCCACTCTGCCATAAAGGTCTGACTGGTGGAGGGCTGCAGTGATAATTGACTTTGTGGAACTTTCTCCCATCTCCCTACTGCATCTCTGGAGCTCAGCCACAGTGATCTTGGGGTCCTTTTTTACCTCTCTCGCCAAGGCTCTTCTCCTACGATTGCTCAGCTTGCCTGGACGACCAGGTCTAGGAAGACTTCTGGTGGTCCCAAACTTCTTCCATTTATGGATTATGGAGGCCACTGTGCTTTTAGGAATCTTGATAATGCAGAAATTCTTTTGTAACCTTGGCCAGATCTGTGCCTTGCCACAATTCTGTCTCTGAGCTCCTTGGGCAGTTCCTTTGAGCTCATGAATCTCATTTGGTCTGACATGCTCTGTGAGCTGTTAGGTAATGTAGAAATTTTTACGAATTTATTAAAAAAGAAAAACTGAAATATCACATGGTCATAAGTATTCAGACCCTTTGTTCAAACACTCATATTTAAGTCACATGCTGTCCTATCAGTTTAATTAAACACAGCTGGACTCCAACGAAGAAGTAGAACCATCTAGAGGAGGGCCACAAGGAAATGAACAGCATGTGACTTAAATATGAGTGTTTTAGAATTTACCAAATGGCTGCAATAAAGCAAAGACTGAAAAATTTAAATGAATCTGAATACTTTCCATACCCAATGTATATTGGACTATAAGACGAACCCACACTTTCCTCCAAAATGTTGGAGGAAAAAAGTGCGTCTTATATTCTGAAAAATATGGTACCTTCAATTTTCAATACTACGAAGTCTTCAATTGCCATGAAAACACATGTAGAAAACCTTGAGATCTCCTAGGACTGAATCTTTTATACCCTTAAGGACCAAGCCACTTTGTAGGTTATTGACCGAGCTTCATTTTTCAAATCTGACATTTTATGTGGTACGTCACTTTATGTGGTAATATCTCTGAAATGATTCAACATATCCCAGTGATTCTGAGACACATTGTAATTCATGACAGTAGTAAATTTAGTTAAAATGATTTGTTTTTAGTTATGAAAATATCTAAAAGATGACAAATTCTGAAAAAATTGCAATTTTTGAACGTTTAATTTTTATGCTGTTAAAACAGTCATTCCACAGAATATAATTAATAAATAACATTTACCACATGTCTACTTTACATCAGCATCATTCTTGAAATTACTTTTTTTTGTTAAATTGCTACAAGGGATAAAGGTTGACAAGCAATATTTCATTTTTTCAATTAAATTTATAAAACTTATATTTTAACCCCTTAAGCCCCGAGGGTGGTTTGCACGTTAATGACCAGGCCAATTTTTACAATTCTGACCACTGTCACTTTATCAGGTAATTACTCTGGAACGCTTCAACGGATTGCCCTGATTCTGAGACTGTTTTTTCGTGACATTTTGTACTTCATGATTGTGGTAAAATTTTTTCGATATCACTTGCGTTTAATTGTGAAAAAAATGGAAATTTGGCGAAAATGTTGAAAATTTTGCAATTTTCAAAATTTGAATTTTTATGCTCTTAAATCAGAGAGATATGTCACACAAAAGAGTTAATAAATAACATTTACCACATGTCTACTTTACATCAGCACAATTTTGGAACCAAATTTTTTTTTATTAGGGAGCTAAAAGGGTTAAAAGTTGACCAGAGATTTCTCATTTTTCCAACAAAATTTACAAAACCATTTTTTTAGGAACCACATCACATTTGAAGTCACTTTGAGAGGTCTTTATGACAGAAAATACCCAAAATTGACACCATTCTAAAAACTGCACCCCTCAAGGTGCTCAAAACCACATTAAAGAACTTAATTAACCCTTCAGGTGCTTCACAGGAATTTTTTTAATGTGGAAGAAAAAAATGAACATTTAACTTTTTTCACAAAAATGTTAATTTAGACCCAATTTTTTTTATTTTCACAGAGGTTACAAGAAAAAATGGACCCCAAAATTTGTTGTGCAATTTCCCCTGGGCACGCAGATACCCAATATGTGGGGAAAAAACACTGTTTGGGCGCAAGGCAGGGGTCGGAAGGGAAGGAGCGCCATTTGACTTTTTGATAGCAAAATTTGCTTGAATAATTAGCGGACGCCATGTTGTGTTTGGAGAGCCCCTGTGTGCCCAAACATTAGTGCTCCCCCACAAGTGACCCCATTTTGGAAACTAGACCCCCCAAGGCACCTATCTAGATGCATAGTAAGCACTTGTAACCCTAGGTGCTTCACAAATTGATTCGTTAAAATGAAAAAGTGAAAAAAAAACACTTTTTCATTTTTATGAATCAATTTGTGAAGCACCTGGGGGTTCCAAGTGCTCACTATGCATCTAGATAGGTGCCTTGGGGGGTCTAGATTCCAAAATGGGGTCACTTGTGGGAGAGCTCCAATGTTTGGGCACACAGGGACTCTCCAAATGCAACATGGTATCCGCTAACAAATTGAATGGAAAATCGACTCAAATTGTTAGCGGACACCAAGTTGCGTTTGGAGAGCCCCTGTGTGCCCAAACTTTGGAGCTCCCCCACAAGTGACCCCATTTTGGAAACTAGACCCCCAAAGGCACCTATCTAGATGCACAGTGAGCACTTGGAACCCCCAGGTGCTTCACAAATTGATTCGTAAATATGAAAGTGTTTTTTTTCACTTTTTCATTTTAACAAATCAATTTGTGAAGCACCTAGGGTTACAAGTGCTTACTATGCATCTAGATAGGTGCCTTGGGGGGTCTAGTTTCCAAAATGGGGTCACTTGTGGGGGAGCTCTAATGTTTGGGCACACAGGGGCTCTCCAAACACAACATGATGTCCGCTAACAATTTGAGCCGACAATTTTTTAGCGGATACCATGTTGCATTTGGAGAGTCCCTGTGTGCCCAAACATTGGAGCTCTCCCACAAGTGACCCCATTTTGGAAACTAGACCCCCCAAGGCACCTATCTAGATGCATAGTGAGCACTTGGAACCCCCAGGTGTTTCACAAATTGATTCATAAATATGAAAAAGTGTTTTTTTTCACTTTTTCATTTTTACGAATCAATTTGTGATGCACCTGGGGGTTCCAAGTGCTCACTATGCATCTAGATAGGTGCCTTGGGGGGTCTAGTTTCCAAAATGGGGTCACTTGTGGGGGAGCTCCAATGTTTGTGCACGCAGTAGCTCTCCAAATGCAACATGGCGTCCGCTAACAATTTGAGCCGATTTTCCATTCAATTTGTTAGCGGACACCATGTCGCGTTTGGAGAGCCCGTGATGTGCCTAAACAGTGGAGCTCCCCCACAAGTGACCCCATTTTGGAAAATATACCCCTCAAGGATTTTATTAAGGTGTATAGTGAACATTTTGAACCCAGAGGTACGACACAGAATTTGTTTCCATTAGGTCATCATATTGAATAAGTTGTCATTAGTCTTGAGCGCAAGTGCTCGCTACTTGAGTTTGCATCGGGTACTCAGGTATGCATCATGTACAGCGTGTGCTCGAGTGACATGCTCGAGTCCCTGCTCCGCATGTTTCACGGTTATTAGACACCCAAAAAAAAACATGCGGGGATCGCTCGTGAATGCAGGCAATCCACGTAAAGTTTTTTTGGCCGCGAAGCATATGGGGCAGAGACTCGAGCATGTCACTCAAATACCCACGATACTCAATGCATACCAGAGCACCCGATGCAAACTCAAGTAGCGAGCACTTGCGCTCAACACTAGTCACCATATCGTCATCTTTTTTCTTACTTTTGAAAAAAATCCCAACCCCATCACAACCCTAACCCCAACCCTAGCCCTAACCGTAGCACAACCCTAACCGTAGCACAACCCTAACCGTAGCACAACCCTAACCGTAGCACAACCCTAACCGTAGCACAACCCTAACCCTAGCACAACCCTAACCCTAGCACAACCCTAACCCTAGCCCAATCCTAACCCAAGAGTTTATTTTTTACGCCGTTCCTCGTGCGGTATAAGTGATTAGACGACTTTATTCTTCGGGTCGGTGTGATTACAGCAATACCAGAATCATATGGGGTATTTATGACTGACAGCTGTCACAGACAAAAAGACACATTTTTTGTAAAATCTAGTTTTTGCATCGCCATATTTTGAGAGCTATAATTTTTCCAGATTTTGGCAGACAGAAATGTGATGGCTCATTTTTTGCGGGATGAGTTGACGTTGTTATTGGTGCCATTTTCAGGCACGTGACATTTTTTGATCGCTTTCTATTCCGATTTTTGGGAGGCAGAATACACAAAAACCAACAATTCAGGAATTGTTTTTTTTTTTTTTTATTCTGTTCCGCTTGTGGTAAAAGTGATAAGGCAGCTTTATTCTTCAGGTCAGTACGTTTACAGCGGTACCACATTTATATCGTTTTTCTATGTTTTGCACTTTTACATAATAAAAGCAATTTTATAGAAAAAAATATTTTTTAGCATAGCTTTATTCTGAGAGCTATAACTTTTTTATTTTTCGGCTGATGGAGCTGTATGTCAGCTTGTTTTTTGCGGGACGAGATGACGTTTTCAGCGGTACCATTTTTATTTATATTCGTCTTTCTTATCGCGTGTTATTCCATTTTTTATTTGGCGGTATGGTGATAAAGCATTGTTTTTTGCTTCGTTTTTTCTTTTTTTTTTACCGTGTTCACTGAAGGGGTTAACTAGTGGGACAGTTTTATAGGTCAGGTTGTTCCGGACGTGGCAATACCAAATATGTGTACTTTTATTGTTTTTTTTGTATTTTTTTTATAATAATATTTATTGATGGGTACATTATATTGTTATTTTTGGTGGATTATTTTTTTTTTTTTTTTATATATTTTTGCAATTTTTTTTTTTTTTTCACTTACTGACAGTTTTTATACTTTATTACTTTGTCCCACTATGGGACTTTCACTTTTTTTTCTCTGATCGCCTGCATGGCACAGGAATGCAGCACCATCCCTGTGTCATACAGGCTATCAGCGCTGCACAGTGAGAAGATTGTTTGAAGATGCACTGCGCATGTCCAAACAATCTTCCTGCTGTCTGGTGACCCGGATGTTGTCATGACGACATCGGGTCGTCATGGCAACACCCGGGAAGCCTTTGCAGACAGCGCTGGAAGCCGGAAGAGGAGGTGAGTATTTGCGATCACCTCCCCTTGCCCCCGCAATGCTGCGATCGGCTGCGATCGACTTCGATCGCAGCATCGCTGGGGTTAATGTGCTGGGAGCGGTGCAGGACCGCTCCCTGCACATAGTACCGGGTGTCAGCTGTGACAATCAGCTGACACCCGGCGGTGATCGCGCCAGAACAGCCTGTGTGCGCTCTCGATCGCGATGACGTACTAATACGGGTCTGGCTCTTAAGTCCCAGGGCACAGACGCGTATTAGTACGTCAGATGTTATTAAGGGGTTAAGGGACAACTTCACTTATGAAGTGACTTTGAGGGGCCTAGATGTCAGAAAATAGGCAAACAAGACACCATTTTAAAATCTGCAATCCTTAAAATATTCAAAACTGCATTTAAAAAGTTTGTTAACCCTTTAAGTGCTTCACAGAAATGAATTCATCGTGCAAAATTTAAATGAAAAATTGAATTTTTTTACTAAAATGTCATTTTAGCCCGAAATTTTTCATTTTTACAAGGGTAAAAGGTAAAAATGTACATCACGTTCTGTTGTGCAATTTCTCTTGAGTACACTAATACCTTATATGTGGTCAAAAACTACAACTAGGCTACAAAGTGTTGTTCAGAAGGGAAATAGCACTATATGATTTTTGGATCGTAAATTGGCTGGAAGAGATTGCGGACACCATAATGTATTTGTAGGGCCCCCGTGGTGCCAAAATAGCAGAAACCTCCCACATGTGAACCCAATTTGAAAACTACACTCCTCAAGGAATTCATAGATGGGTGTGATGACCATTTTGAACCTTCAAGTACTTCACAGAATTTTATATTATTGGGTCTTAAAAATTAAATGACTTTTTTCCCATGAAAATGTTGCTTGAGCCTCAAAATTGACATTTTCACAAGGGTAGCTAGTGGGATTGCACAAAAATGGGTACATTTTCTCCTGAGTACAATAATACTTGGGGTTGGAAACTAATTTTTCGGCACATGGTTGGACCTGCAACGGAAGGAGCACAATTTGACTTTTGGAGTTCACTTTTGACATGTCACATTTTGAGAGCTGCCAAGGTACTAAAACAGCAGAAAACCCCAAAAAGTGACCCTATTTTGGAGACTACACCCCTCAAGTAATTTTCTAGGATGTGGTGAGCATTTTGAACTCATTGATGCTTCACAAAATTTTATAAGATTGCGCTGTGAAAATTTAATATTATGTTTTTTCAGCAAAAATGTTGCTGAAGGCCCAACTTTTTAATTTTCACAAGGGTGACAGGAGAAAATGGACCACATAATTTGTTTTGCACTTTCTCCTGAGTACAGGGATACTTTATATGATGTAGTCAGAAACTCTTGTGTTGGTACACGGCAGGGTTCGTGGGTAGGAGCACCATTTGACTTTTGGAACACAATTTTTACTAGAATAGATTGGAGACGCCATGTTGCATTGGCAGAGCACCTGAGGTGCCCAAACAGCAGAAACCCCCACAAATGACCCAATTTGTGGAAGCTATACCTCTCAAAAGATTTTGGGCTGTGAAAATGAAAAATTAAATTTTTTCCACTAAAATGTTGTCTTAGCCCAAAGTTTTTAATTTTCACAAGGGTTAATAGGAGAAAATGGACATAAAATGCATTAGGCAACTTCTCCTGAGTATGCCAATACCCCATAATTGGTCAGAAACTACTTTTCAGGCACAGTCCAAAGCTCAGAAGGGAAGGTGCCCCATATTGGTGTTCAGATTAAGCTGAAATGATTTGCGGGTGCCATATATTGGCAGAGCCTCTGAGGTGTCAAGACAGCAGGACCCCATAAGTGTCCCCATTTCACAAACTACACCTCTTCATGAAATCATCTAACAGTGCAGTGAGCATATTGACACCACTTGTGTTTGTCAACATTTTATATCATTGGGCAGTGAAAAAATAATAATTACAATTTTACCACTAAAATGTTTATTTATCCTCAGATTTTACATTTTTACAAGGGAAATAGGTAAAAATAACCCCATAATTTGCCACACAATTTCTCCTGAATATGGAAGTACCCCAATGTGGCTGTGCAGTATTGTTTGACCGCACGGCAAGACACGGGAGGGAAGGAACGCTATTTAATTTTTGGACCACAAATTTTCCTAGAATAATTTGCAGCCACCATTTGCAGAGCCCCTTAATGCCAAAACAGCAGAAACCCCATCAAGTGACACTGTGTGGCTCAGAAAAAAAGGGAGCTGAGCACTGACATCAGAGTTTTCATCTAAATCTACAAATTACGTTATTCAGATGAAACCTTTGATGAACTAATCCATTCACTAATAATGCAGCAGAATTACTCTAGTCTCTGTATGACCTCTGTTGCGTAGTATTCGTCTTTTCAGTGGTCCACAAAACTGTGGCCAACCGTGCTGCAGTGCATGCTTAAAAAGACGTACACCGTTAGACCATTGGCCAAAGTAACCCCTTTGCCTCATTACAGTGAATCTTCTGTTGTTGGCTTTGTCAGAATCATGTTTTTTTTAGATCTAGATGGAAACCCCGGTGTAAGTGCTCAGCGTAAAGTGCAGGATAAATGTTGGAGGTAAAATGAACAAATCATCAGAAGTTCAAGAATAGGTTCAAGAATTTATTTTTTAATGCTATGCACCATGCGGTATAAGTGATAAGACGGCTTTAATCTTTGGGTCAGTATGATCACAACGATATTTTTTTTTTTAGATTTTTAGATTTTGGTACTATGTTAAAAAACACTTTTTTTAAAAAAAGAAAAGGGATTTTTATCGCCATGTTTTGAGAGCAATAAGTCTTAGTTTTTCCTGCTGTCAGAGACATGCGAGGGCTTGCTTTTTGCTGGATGAGTTGACGTTTTTATTAGCACCCTTTTGAGGTGCACAACATTTTTTGATCACTTTCACTTGCGATTTGGGGAGGCAGAAGTAACAAAAAACAGCAATTCAGTAACTTATTTTTTGCTTTCTTTATACTGTTCGCCTTGTGGTAAAAGTGATAAGACTGCTTTATTCTCTGAATAAGTTTGATTACAGTGATACTATAGTTATGTAAGTTTTTTTGGTTTTGCTGCTTTTACACAATAAAAATTGTACAGAAAAATAAAAAGAGAGCTATGGCTTTTTTGATTTTCCATTGATGGTGCTGAATTGTGGCTTGTTTTTAGCAGCACAAGATGACATTTTTAGGGATACCAGTCCTATTCGTATGACTTTTTTATCGCATTTTATTACATTTTTTGCTCAGTGGTATGATGAAAAAACATTGCTTTTGCCAGGCGTTTTTTTAATGGTTTTTACTGTCAGGGTTAAGTAGTGTGATCAGGTCATTCCAGATGCAGTTATACATTTTTTGTTTAGTTTTGTTTTTACAATAATATATGTATTATTGGTGTAATATTTTTTGTTGTTTGTTTTTTAATAATTTGTGTAATTTTTTTTGTTATCTTTTTTACTTTGTCCCTCTATAGAACTTTAACTTTAATTTGTCTGATCACTGGCCTCATGCATTTCAATGCATTAGACTTGTCAGATTACAATGGTAGAGCGTCTGTTACACCCTGCCTAACAGGCCACCATACCTGGCACACCAAGAAGTCATTTTTGACCTGCGGGTGCCATGACAACTATCAGCTCCCCATGATTTAATTGCAGGGTGTAATGGAGGTGAAAGATTGAGCTTACTCCCTCTCACAACCTTCTAAATGCCTTGATCACTGTTGATCGCTGCATCTCGAGGGTTTGTCAGCTAGTGGCAGTGCTGGCACCACAAGTCATGTAAGGGCTTGTTTTTTGCAGGATTTGTTGATGTTTTCGTTAGTACCATTTTGGGGTGCACAACAAGCCTTCAGCTAAGTCAAGCTCCTGGCGATGATCATACGGGGAAGTGCTGCTGCTTCAGCACCTCCCAATAATAGTATGCTGTGATCACTTAGTTAGATTGACTGACCAATAACAGTGATAATATAGCTGGGACCGCTGAAATTGGACCCCACACCACTTGATGGCCCTGTCAGCTGTCTATTACTGCTGCCAGCATGTAGCTGTCTCAGTGTATTTACAGTCAGTGACAATTTAAATCCATTACATGCACGTCATGATGCGGTAACTGAATTCCGCTCATGACATGCTATGCCCATCATTCGTCCTTAAGGTATTAAAGCTCTTCATAATAAAGACAACCTTGGTAAAGTAAAAGTGACCTCAGCATACAAACAGATTTTTTTTCACTTTGAAAAGTCCTAACTTTGTTTATGCAATACCAAAGTTGTGCAAAAATGTTGCCACTATTGACATGTTCATGCCTGTTTCATGCAGCTTTGCCAAAATGGATGGAGCAGGGGAGGACAGGTTGTAATGGTTGTGTGATGCCTAAGCGTGTCTAATTTATGATGAGATATGTCATACTTTACACCAGAAATCTTACTACACTGACTGAAGTAAGATTCATGGCGAGGTGCACGGATGTGCATACTACTTGTGAGATGCTCCTGATTCTTACGAGGCCCAGGATCACCTGACTTCAACATGCTGTGACATCCATACCAGTTCCTTTTTACTCGTCTCATGCTTCACTCATCAGAAGATGCAAAGTAACTATTCAGTAGCTCTGTTTAATTATTGGGGCTTGTGACTTTGCCAATCAAAAAAGCTATGGGATTACATTCTGCTAGTGGGTATTTCTTCTTGCTGTCAACACTTGGAGAGAAGACTCCCTATTCACTAAGAATCAGTTTCCACTGCCTGTCAATAAGTTCTGCTCATCTTTCTTAACCCTATTCCTTGCTCTTGCTGTGGTTTCCTGATTTATGACGATCTTTGACCTCAGCTTGTATTTTGACCACCCCGCTTTATTTTTTATTCTGTCTCTGACATGACCTTTTTGTATTGACAACCCTTCTTGAGGCCAGCTTGCTCCACCGGATGGCAGCTGACTCTGTGGCCCAGCCCAAGAGTCCCTGTGTTAGTCCAGATCACTGTACAGGGATTAAAGGATGAAAGAAAGGGTAACCTCTGGTATCTGGTAAACAGTGGCTTGAGCTAAGCATGTCCATGGAAGCCCTATTTAAGGGAACCTGTCGGCAGGATTTTTCTAAGTAAACTAAAGGCATTGTCATGTTGGGGCTGTTACACTGATCAAAATGATACCTGAGGTGAAGAAATCCATTTTTTGGTCCTAGTGTAATTGTAAAATGCCCCGACTACTAACGGCAGGAAGCAGTGATGCCATTGACAGGTCAGATGAGCTTCAAAAGAAAAACAGTGGTAAAACGATAACAAGAGTTATTGTAACAGAACTCGCCCCTGTTTCTATGGGGAAGAAAAGTGAATAAAATGAACAGTAAAATTTTTAATCCAACAACTCATACAAAAGAATTGTGTTTTATTTTTCTTACCAGGAGAACAGCCACATATCCCTGGTTCCAGTAAGAGGATGTCTTCCCTTGGGCCAATAATGCCACCCCTCTCCCCTAAATGTGTCCGGACTTAAACAGGGCTAGTTCCAAAGGGGAAGCAGTAGTATATGTCTTTTCTTCTGGTTCACAATCTTAATACTATTCTTAATCAATAAACTTTCTGGGATCCCAATATGACCAAACTCAGCTGTACAACTAGGCGTACTACAATCCAATTTCACCTAACAAGAATAACATAAAATAAACAACCATATTCAATTGACATTTACATGAACACAGATGATAGCAAATTCATTTGATGAGCATGCTCTGCGGGAAATTCAATCCAGACATGTGGGTGCCTTGGGAGCGTAACCACGGACTGTGGCCTTTCTGAACTTCAGACCGCGCTATCAACAGTCGTTGACAAGATGAACACAGTTTGTGCCTCACCGACACCGTCCCATAGAGACTAGTCATTTAGATTTGTCTCAACACCTAGCTGACCCTAACTAACTCGTTAGACCAATCAGGGAGAATTAAAAATAAGAAGAAAAACATGAGGTACCTCATCCTTGTTTAAAACCTAGGGTGCTTTTCCCTCCGCGGGCACCGTGTCACACTTCACAAGATGGCCGGCTCTTTTTAATGTTATCCCACTGTTGCACTTCCCCGCGCTCTTCACCGAACAGAAATAGAGGATTATTGTCCCAAACGTCACCAATCATAGGAGCGCAAAACCGCTGCACTCCAAGGGGGAACCAGGTTCGCCTACTCTGGACCTTCTTTTTTTTTTCGCCCACGAGGAGCTCCCAGACCACACGCGTCACGTCCCAGCTCCATCTCCCTGGCAACCCAGCTCCCCTCCACCAAACAAACTGTATCCAACCTCAGCTTGAGTGGCAGAGCAATGATGCAATGAAAGTATTTTATAACTCAAGCAGCAAAATTGCATTTTCACTGCACAGTTCGTCTATTATTTGCATCGCAGCATTCATAAAATTATGCAAGTATTGTTTTGTTAACACTTAATAAAATTTAGATCAACAGTGAGTGTCACTGATATCTAGTGGTCAGATGTCATCGTTACAGGTGTGGCCTCCACTCCCAGTCATCACCAACACACATATCTCTATACACCCTCTTACATAATCAGTGTTTGCAGTTTTGAGTTAATGATATGCCCGTGCTCCAGGGTGGGACAGTAGGGTCTTATCTTGGTGCTCTAGGCCAGATCAGCAAGAAAAGACCTGCCCAACAGGCCCGCCCTTAAGCACAAGTATGTTCTTCATAATAGAGACAGACACAGAGACAGACTGTCTCTCTCTCTGTCTTATACATCAACCACTCATACATACACAGCCCCCTCCAGAGACCATGCCACAGCAGCACAGAATATGTCAACAACTCCATCACAGCAGCAGAGTATGTCAGTGACCCCCGTCACAGCAGTACAGAGAATGTCAGCAACTCCACCATAGCAGCACAGAGTATGTCAGCGACTCCGCCATAGCAGCACAAAGTATGTCAGCGATTGCATCACCTCAGCGCAGAGTATGTCAGTGACTCCACCACAGCAGCACAGAGTATGTCAACGACTCCGCCATAGCAGCACAAAGTATGTCAGCGATTGCATCACCTCAGCGCAGAGTATGTCAGTGACTCCACCACAGCAGCACATACTATGTCAGCAACTCCATTGATGACATACTCTGTGCTGCTGTGGTAGCGCACCTGGAGGGGGCTGTATACGTATGAGTGGTTGATGTATAAGAGAGAGACAGTCTGTCTCTGTGTTTGTTTCTATAATGAGGGACATACTTGTCTGGGCCCGTGGGCAGGTCTTTTCTTGCTATTCTGGCCTAGAGCATAAGATAAGACCCTGCTGCCATGTTTCCACAAACAGTTAAACTTGACATTTGCCCCCCTCATCAAAACCCCTGTGAGCATAGCCAATCATAATGAATCAGGGCCTTCATATATCTTAAAATATAAAAAATGGGCCAAAAATTATCATTCTTGGACATTTGTGATCGGGCAAACCATTCTATGGAGAGCACTGACTTAAACAGATGGTGTTACATTCAGAGTCAATATCATTCTGCTGTGATTAAGATGAGCTCAAACTAATATTCAAAAGACATCTATCTATCTATCTATCTATCTATCTATCTATCTATCTATCTATCTATCTATCTATCTATCTATCTAAGATATAGCATGGTTTAATCTCCCAATAAATAATATCTCGAGATATAGTACAGTGGATTATACAAATTATAAAAAATGCCACCGACAATTTCAATAAAAAACTAATAATCTTTATTAAACAATGTAGAACAAAAATACAATAAAATGCAGCAATATAAAAAACACTGCACAGAGATATATAACAAAGAGGGATTAAAAAGCAAAAAATGGCAGTAAACCAAGTGCTGTGTAAGGTATTCTTATCCCAATCTTATCTATAAAGCCTAGTCAGAGACATTAATATATCCTCTAGCCTCTGGCAATATATCAGATTCAGAATCAAAGTGTAACAGTGCATCAATATATGGATCAGGTTCTCAGGGTGCCCCAGTAATTAGAATAATATGTATATAACTCAATGCTACCCCTGCATCCTAGTCCTGCAATCAGAACCAAGCACCAACTTGAGAATTGCACTTACCCATGTCAGCGTGAACTCTTGCGAGCACCACCATTCACCCCAACGTGTGTTTCGCACACATATAGCTTTTTCAAGGGGAGTGTGAATTGAGATGAGTAATATGCCAAATATTCTATAATGTTTTCTGCTTCCTACCTACTCATACACTTACTAGAGGCAAAGGAGGCCAATTGCGGCCTGGATTTGCCAGTACTAGTGCCCAAACAGCTAATACTAGTGGTGGTGGGGCTGTTACATCTGCTTGTGCTGCAAGGGGCTCTAAAATTCTTATCTGAGGTATGTTTTTTTTCCTTTTACTGTTTAATCCATTGCCATTACCACTCTTTCTTTGACCATACATTTTGTACCACAGTAAAATTAACTTTTGTCAATCTTTTTAATGCCAGTTTTTCTAATCATGTCAAGGATGTAACAAGAAATGTTTGGTAGGAAGTGACACGAATGAAAAATATGACAGCAGTCCACGGTAGACATGTGAGATGATTGGTTGTCAAATTTGACTAATAAAAGAAGTGTGCAAAACCACAGTGATTAATCATGCTTTTCTACATGGCAGTTTGAAAATCAAGTTTCGGCAAAAATTCCCATAGACATTCCAGAGTCACATGAAAAGACTTTCCCAAAGAGTGGAAGCGGTTTTAGCTGCAAAGAAATATTATTCTTCTGGATTTAGAATGGGATGTCAGAAAATCTTCTGTAGGTTTATCATGAAGTGTCTCATTACTTTTGTCCATATAGTGCTGCTTAATATAAAAAAAAGATGTAATAACTTTAGTGTCGCAAATTGCACACCTGTTTGATCAAAACATAGACATTATAGATTTTCATCTTCTGGGACTTTAATAATTTCTATATGAAAACATAAATAAAACATTATAAGTCAGATAACTTACATCTGAGAAATTTAGTTCTGTGTAAGTCACTGCTTGAACATAATTGGCTAATTTCAACATTTCAACTACCTAGCTGAATGATCCAGATTGGAAATTGCAGAAAACCATTAAAAATCACTATTGTTTAACCAAAAAGAATGAAAAAAATATAAGCATAAAGTAAAGACATCTGGAGTGTTTTATCAGGAGAAATAAAGGTTGAGAGACTCTATTTTGTATGTTCTAGATATTATCCAGTGTAATGCACGAGGGACCTTATTCTTCTCCGCCTAATAGCCGTGTAGATTGGAGATGTGTAAGACAAGGGCTAAAATCCATTTGTTTTCTTATTCTAGAGACAACATGTTTCTATGCAAAGGGAACAGTCTTGTCTTTGCCCTTGAGTTGTCATCTTGACTGAAATGTGCTTCTGATCACTTCATTGGGGGAAATGAATTCTGTTTACTGGCTTTTTGGCCTTCATCCAGCTGTGCAAAATCTTTACATCTAATCATGTTGTGTAGCTTATAAAGCCAGATGGTAATATTCAATTCTGGTCATTTTGATGGTTTAAAACAGTGAGATTTTTTCTTTCCACTTATGTCAAATAAGCATAAATGGAAAATGTACACAGAATACAACAGTCTAATAATCTGGCACAATCAGGACTGTTGTGATATCTGCTGAACAATCTGATTAGCTTTAAAGAGGTTTTATGTAAATTTAAAAAGTGTTCTTCCAATGATCCACTTAAACCTTCTTAGGATATGACCTTACTGTGCAAATGCAAGTTTCTAATCTAGAACTATTTTTTCCACTACATAAGCTTCCTTTGCTTATAAGCTATACACTTTAACCCCTTCCTGACATTTGCAGTATATATATATCATGATTGGGTAGTTCAACAAGCCAAGAGTTAAAAGGTAACCATCTTTAATTTTTATTTCATAAATCAATAATACACTTGAAAATAACACTTTAATATATCTTTACAGAAAAATCTGATCATTTATTTTCAAACTTTTCTATTCAAGAGAAAAAGGTTAATCAGCTTACCACTACACTGTAAGAAATGCCATAGTATCCTATGGGTCGGTGAACAGAATCCTCTGGGATGGTAACCTCGAGCAAAAAATTAAGTAAAAAAGGAAAGGGAGAAGAGATAAGTTCCAGCACCAAAGAAAAATATTTGTTAGGTTAAAAAAAGTCACATTCATTAATGAAGCTTACTTCATTAAAAGGTGTATGAAAAAAATAAAAGAAAGGAAAAACGCGTATGAACCTTACGTCTTTTGAAAGTGTTAGGTTCATAGGCATTTTTCCTATCTTTCTTTTGACTCCGGTCTTTGAATAGCAAGACACTGCTTCTTCAAACTGAGAAGGCAGGTGTAGGGTTTGAGAATCACAGACAAGGAGGAGAAGAACCAGTGCAACAAAATCTAATTAGCAGAAAACTTTAAATGCTGATCAAATTCTTCAACAAAGAGAGCAATATAATCAGTATTAAAAAATTAACAATGTATTACAGAATTGGTTCATGGTGACCAAACAGCTTTATGCCTCATAAATCTACACCTTTTAACTTGAGATGCTTCTTCTTATACTTAGAGCTGAGCTCTGCACTGGAGTATGGGCGATCCTGACAATTGATGCTTCCAAGGTCCTTGACAGCTCTGAATGGAATTTTTTGTGGCTTGGCTAAGTGAAATGGACTTAGGGCGTTCATCTTAATTGTCACATATGTCCCCATCTGCAGTACTTTGAATTATTTGCTGCTTGTCTTCTTTACCCCTCCTTTCCACATTGTAAAATCTGTTAGTTGAAATAACATGTGGTTTCCTGTCTACTGTTTTAAAGAGATGTCAAGTCTTTTACTGGACTAGCAATGTCAACAGTTAATGAGTTTGGCTCAAGGTCGGGTTTAAGGATTAATTGGGGCAAATAAGTGTTATTAACACTACATCCTCACTCCCTTTTGCAGCAGAACAGACACAGATGTAACTAGTGAATTCATTTAAATATCTGGGAATTGAGTTACTGAGAAGCTGAAAGACTTAATATCTCTTGATGTGACCTCTTCTGTTTTGAGTTAAAGCAAAAAGAGAGACAGTGTAAGCGCCCTCTGTCAGTAACCAACAGAAATAATTCATGATGCCAAAATTACTGAATTTGTTACACGATAAACCAATTTATTTGCTCCTTTTCATCTTTTACGGAGTTCAGAGAATGTTTCTGGACCTTCTATGGAAAAAAATAGGGCCAAATTAAGTTGGAGACAGTTCATCATGGCAAAAATGCGGGGGATCTTGCAATTCCTAAAAAGCTAGTTTTACTTTCCGGCTACCCAAATGCATAAGTTTCATGTCTGGGGACGGTTGGCTACCTCCAGTATAGTTTGGCACGTTATTTTAAACAATACAAAATGGAAGATCGCAATATACTGTATGTACTGGAAGAGGGAAACCCAAAGATGAGTAGTAACTAGTGTTGAGCGAGCACTAAAATGCTCGGGTGCTCGAAGCCCGGGCCGAGCTCACCGTGATACTCGGGTGCTCGACCCGAGTAACGAGCCCAATGTTAGACTATGGGAGACCCGAGCATTTTTGCGGCGGCACCCCCGGCAGTCTGTAGAAAGCCTAAAAAGTGCCCAAAACTATAGTGACAGTGCTCAAATGACATGGGACAACATGGAGATCGCCCCAGGAAGCATTTCTGACCCCCAGGTCACTGCTGTCAACAACATGGTCAGAGGTATTAGGCCACTTTTACGGGCTCACAATAAAACGTTCAAAAATGAAACTGAAGCTGCTTTCCTGTGAAATATGTTAAGAAACA
Source organism: Phyllobates terribilis (assembly GCF_046119375.1). Classification (NCBI taxonomy): domain Eukaryota; kingdom Metazoa; phylum Chordata; class Amphibia; order Anura; family Dendrobatidae; genus Phyllobates; species Phyllobates terribilis. Next base: position 769,308,584 of record NW_027362762.1, on the reverse strand, counting down.
TCCTTTCCAGGGTAAAGATTTGTGTATAAGGTAAAATAAATAACCAAAAACAAAAATACTCCTCCACACCTTGGGCTATGTTCACAAGTAGCATTTCTTATGCGTTTTTGCACTTTTGTATTGCTTTTAACCGTGACAAATGCATTCACCGGGAAATGTCATTTTAACATTTTACAACCTTATCTGGCCATGTGCTGTGTGACACATGCATACAGTGCTGAAAAGACATGGGAATAGCATGGGGAAGACCCCTGGAAGCATCTCTGACACCCAGGTCACTGCCTAAAAGTGTGCCCATCAGAAGTGATCCTTGCCGCATCAGAAGATGCAGACTTGCAACTATCCCCGTGCAAGTCCTTGTCCAAGGTCAGTGTTCAATTGTACCTCCCCCATTCCTTGCAATTCAAGTGCAAGTATGCACCCTGCCACCCACCCACCCCCCAGGCTGCAATACCATACTGCTTGCTTGCTTGTACTTGAAATTGGGCCTTTTAAGCATGTGGAGGCGGAATCTGGCCACCACGTCATGGCTGCGTCGGCGGCCTGGTATCCATACTCAGTCCCCAGCCGCCCGGCGGCCGGGTGTCCACGCTTGGTCCCCAGCTGCCAGGGGGCGGCCGGGTGTCCATAAACGGACCCCAGCCGCCCCTATTTGTCCCGGTGCGCCTTATACACCAGCGCGCATACCAAAACATTACCTGTGCCCTCCCCAGTGCATTTAGTGGGAAGGACAGCCTAACCACAAACACGTGGACAAGTGAATGTGGCCAGGGATGGTCCATCTCACTGACGCCTTCACACTGGGTTAATATTGTGGAAGCCGGGACACAGTTTGACACTGGGATGCAACACGTCCTCCAGACATAGAGGATTGCTGGTCCTGGGTCCATCAGGCTTCAACACAGAGTTCAGAAGGTAGACACCAGCAGTGGTCGGCCTCCTACACAATGAGTAAATTATTCATGATCATGTTGTCATCCATCTCCTTAGCTTTCTGTTCCTTGGAATGAAAACGCATATATGTAGTAGCGGCTAGGCCTGAGGTGGTCAACATTTTGGTGCATATCCTACCTCCTCCGAGGATTGCTGGATGTTTTCCTGCTACTATCCCAGTTTTATGACTCCCGTTAAAACAAAGCTTCAGGTGATGAATGATGGATGAGGTGGTGGCAAAGGAGAAAGAGCAGGAGGAACAGGGACCATTCAAATCATTATCAGGCCAGTCAACCACACATGTCTTGTAGGATATGCTTCTGTACCAAAAGGAGTGGTTCGGCTACACAGTTATAGGGCATACAGTGAGTGCAATGCCTACCAAAAATTTGGAGGCACGCCAACGCCCTTTGAAAGTGACATGGAGGTCAGACGGCCTTAACTAAACCATTTTTTCCATTTATAGAAACTGGGTCTCATGTACACTGTTGGCCTAAGCAGCGAAAGGAAGGCTTTCCAAAAATTATGAGGTACTGCAATGCCCCTTGAAACAGATGTGGATTACAGCGTACTAAAAACCTTCTACCGATTATTGGGGAGTGGGTCTCCCTTAGTGTTCGCCTATGCATTGAAAAGCAAAAGCTGACTAAAATTAGGAGGAAATGCGAAGCCAGATGGAAGAGTCGTGGAGGTTAGAGGGAATTAAAAACAACAATTCAACGCCCCATAGAAAATCTGTGGAGTTCAGAAAGGTTTAACAAGACGGTTTTAATGCCACTTGGCAGAGAAGTGGAGTTCATAGTTGTTAAAAAAAATGGTTTTAATGCCCCTTGGAAGAGACGTGGAGGTCACAGTAGCTTAACAAGACTATTTTTTGCCCCTTGGAAGAGACGTGGAGGTCAGAGTGGTTTAAAAAGACGGTTTTAATGCCCCGTAGAAGAGACATGGAGGTCACAGTAGCTTAACAAAATGGTTTTAATGCCCATTGGAAGAGACGTAGAGGTCAGAGTGGTTTAACAAGACGTTTTAATTCCCCTTGGAAGAGACGTGGAGGTCACAGTAGCTTAACAAGACGGTTTTAATGCCCCTTGGAAGAGACGTGGAGGTCACAGTAGCTTAAAAAAATGGTTTTAATGCCCCTTGGAAAAGACGTGGAGGTCACAGTAGCTTAACAAGACGGTTTTAGTGCCCCTGGGAAGAGACGTGGAGGTCACAGTAGACAAACAAGACGGTTTTAATGCGCCTTGGTAGAGACGTGGAGTTCAGACTGGTTTAGCAAAGCGGTTTTAATGCCCTTTGAAAGAGATGTGGAGGTAACAGTAGCTTAACAAGACGGTTTTAATGCCCCTTGAAAGAGACGTGGAGGTAACAGTAGCATAACAAAACGGTTTTAATGCCCCTTGGAAGAGACGTGGAGGTCACAGTAGCTTAACAAGAAGGTTTTAATGCCCCTTGGAAGAGACGTGGAGGTCACAGTAGCTTAAAAAGACGGTTTTAATGCCCCTTGGAAGAGACGTGCAGGTCACAGTAGCTTAACAAGACTATTTTTTGCCCCTTGGAAGAGACGTGGAGGTCAGAGTGGTTTAAAAAGACGGTTTTATTGCCCCTTAGAAGAGACATGGAGGTCACAGTAGCTTAACAAAATGGTTTTAAAGCCCCTTGGAAGAGACGTAGAGGTCAGAGTGGTTTAACAAGACAGTTTTAATTCAACTTGGAAGAGAGGTGGAGGTCACAGTAGCTTAACAAGACGGTTTTAATGCCCATTGGAAGAGACGTGGAGGTCACAGTAGGTTAAAAAAACGGTTTTAATGCCCCTTGGAAAAGACGTGGAGGTCACAGTAGCTTAACAAGACGGTTTTAATGCCCCTGGGGAGAGACGTGGAGGTCACAGTAGACTAACAAGACGGTTTTAATGCCCCTTGGTAGAGACGTGGAGTTCAGACTGGTTTAGCAAAGCGGTTTTAATGCCCTTTGGAAGAGATGTGGAGGTAACAGTAGCTTAACAAGACGGTTTTAATGCCTCTTGGAAGAGACGTGGAGGTAACAGTAGCTTAACAAAACGGTTTTAATAGCCCTTGGAAGAGACGTGGAGGTCACAGTAGCTTAACAAGAAGGTTTTAATGCCCCTTGGAAGAGACGTGGAGGTCACAGTATCTTAACAAGACGTTTTAATGCCCCTTGGAAGAGACGTGGAGTACAGAGTGGCTTATCAAAACAGTTTTAATGCACCTTGGAAGAGAAGTGGAGGTCACAGTAGCTTAATAAGACAGTTTTAATGCCCCTTGGAAGAGAGGTGGAGGTCACAGTAGCGAAACAAGATGGTTTTAATGCACATTGGAAGAGACGTCGAGGTCACAGTAGCTTAACAAGATGGATTTAATGCCCCTTTGAAGAGACGTGGAGGTCACAGTAGTTTAACAAGATGGTTTTAATGCACCGTGGAAGAGACGTCGAGGTCAGAGTGGTATAACAAGACGGTTTTAATGTCTCTTGGAAGAGACGTGGAGGTCCAGTAGCTTAACAAGATGGTTTTAATGCCCCCTGGAAGATAGGTGGAGGTCACAGTATATTAACAAGACGGTTTTAATGCCCCTTGGAAGAGACGTGGAGGTAACAGTATCTTAACAAAATGGTTTTAATGCCCCTTGGAAGAGACGTGGAGGTCACAGTAGCTTAACAAGAAGGTTTTAATGCCCCTTGGAAGAGACGTGGAGGTCACAGTAGCTTAACAAGACGGTTTTAATGCCCCTTGGAAGAGACGTGGAGTACAGAGTGGCTTATCAAAGCAGTTTTAATGCCCCTTGGAAGAGAAGTGGAGGTCACAGTAGCTTAATAAGACAGTTTTAATGCCCCTTGGAAGAGAGGTGGAGGTCACAGTAGCGAAACAAGATGGTTTTAATGCCCCTTGGAAGAGACGTGGAGGTCACAGTAGCTTAACAAGATGGTTTTAATGCCCTTTTGAAGAGACGTGGAGGTCACAGTAGTTTAACAAGATGGTTTTAATGCAACGTGGAAGAGACGTCGAGGTCAGAGTGGTATAACAAGACGGTTTTAATGCCTCTTGGAAGAGACGTGGAGGTCACAGTAGCTTAACAAGATGGTTTTAATGCCCCCTGGAAGATAGGTGGAGGTCACAGTATATTAACAAGACGGTTTTAATGCCCCTTGGAAGAGACGTGGAGGTCAGAGTTGTTTAACAGGATGGTTTTAATGCCGCTTGGAAGAGACGTGGAGGTCAAAGTAGCTCAACAAGACGGTTTTAATGCCCCTTGGGAGAGACGTGGAGGTCAGAGTTGTTTAACAATATGGTTTTAATGCCCCTTGGAAGAGAGGTCACAGTAGCTTAGCAAGACGGTTTTAATGCCCGTTGGAAGAGACGTAGAGGTCACAGTAGCTTAACAAGATGGTTTTAATGCCCCTTTGAAAAGACGTGGAAGTCACAGTAGCCTAACAAGACAGTTTTAAAGCCCCTTGGAAGAGACTTGGAGGTCACAGTAGCTTAACAAGTCGGTTTTATTGCCCCTTGGAAGAGACGTGAAGGTCAGAGTGGGTTAACAAGAAGGTTTTAATGCCCCTTGGAAGAGACATGGAAGACAGAGAAGCTTAACAAGACGGTTTTAATGCCCCTTGGAAGAGACGTGGAAGTCACAGTAGCCTAACAAGACAGTTTTAATGCCCCTTGGAAGAGACGTGGAGGTCAAAGTGGTGTAACAAGGCGGTTTTAATGAACATTGGAAGAGACGTGGAGCTCACTGAAGCTTAACAAGATGATTTCAATGCCCCTGGGAAGAGATGTGGAGGTCAGAGTGGTTTAACAAGACAGTTTTAATGCCCCTTGGAAGAGATGTGGAGGTCACAGTAGCTTAAAAAGACGGTTTTAATGCCCCTTGGAAGAGATGTGGAGGTCAGAGTGGTTTAACAAGACGGTTTTAATGCCCCTTGGAAGAGACATGGAGGTCACAGTAGCTTAACAAGATGGTTTTAATGCCCCTTGGAAGAGACGTAGAGGTCAGAGTGGTTTAACAAGACTGTTTTAATGCCCCTTGGAAGAGACGTGGAGGTCACAGTAGCTTAACAAGGCAGTTTTAATGCCACTTGGAAGAGAGGTGGAGGTCACAGTAGCTTAACAAGATGGTTTTAGTGCCCCTTGGAAGAGATGTGGAGGTCAGAGTGATTAAACAAGTCGGTTTTAATGCCCCTTGGAAGAGAAGTGGAGGTCACAGTAGCTTACCAAGTCATTTTTAATGCCCCTTGGAAGAGACGTGGAGTTCAGAGTGGTTTAACAAGATGGTTTTCTACCCCTTGGAAGAGACGTGCAGGTCACAGTAGCTTAACAAGACTCTTTTAGTGACCATTGTAAGAGACGTGGAGGTCACAGTAGCTTAACAAGACTGTTTTTATGCCACTTGGAAGAGACGTGGAAGTCACAGTAGCCTAACAAGACGGTTTTTATGACCCTTGGAAGAGACGTGGAGGTAACAGTAGCTTAACAAGATCGTTTTAATGCCCCTTGGAAGAGACGTGGAGGTCACAGTAGCTTACAAACGGTTTTAATGCAACTTGGATGAGACGTGGAGGTCACAGTAGCTTAACAAGATGGTTTTAATGCCCCTTGGAAGAGACGTGGAGGTCACAGTAGCTTAACAAGATGGTTTTAATGCCCCTTGGAAGAGACGTGGAGGTCACAGTAGCTTAATAAGACAGTTTTAATGCCCCTTGGAAGAGAGGTGGAGGTCACAGTAGCGAAACAAGATGGTTTTAATGCCCCTTGGAAGAGAGGTGGAGGTCACAGTAGCGAAACAAGATGGTTTTAATGCCCCTTGGAAGAGACGTGGAGGTCACAGTAGCTTAACAAGACGGTTTTAATGCCCCTTGGAAGAGATGTGGAGGTCACAGTAGTTTAACAAGATGGTTTTAATGCACCTTGGAAGAGACGCGGAGATCACAGTAGCTTAACAAAACGGTTTTAATGCCCCTTGGAAGAGACGTGAATGTCAGAGTGGTTTAACAACATGGTTTTAATGCCCTTTGGAAGAGACGTGGAGGTCAGAGTGGTTTAACTAGACGGTTTTAATGCCCCTTGCAAGAGACGTGGAGGTCACAGTAGCTTAACCAGATGGTTTTAATGCCCCTTGGAAGAGACGTGGAGGTCAGAGTAGTTTAACAAGATGTTTTAATGCCCTTGGAAGAGACGTGGACGTCACAGTAGCTTAACAAGACTGTTTTAATGCACCTTGGAAGAGACGTGGAGGTCAGAGTGGTTTAACAAGACGGTTTTAATGCCTCTTGGAAGAGACGTGGAGGTCACAGTAGCTTACAAACGGTTTTAATGCCCCTTGGATGAGACGTGGAGGTCACAGTAGCTTAACAAGACGGTTTAATGCCCCTTGGAAGAGACGTGGAGGTCACAGTAGCTTAACAAGATGGTTTTAATGCCCCTTGGAAGAGACGTGGAGGTCACAGTAGCTTAATAAGACAGTTTTAATGCCCCTTGGAAGAGAGGTGGAGGTCACAGTAGCGAAACAAGATGGTTTTAATGCCCCTTGGAAGAGACGTGGAGGTCACAGTAGCTTAACAAGACGGTTTTAATGCCCGTTGGAAGAGATGTGGAGGTCACAGTAGTTTAACAAGATGGTTTTAATGCACCTTGGAAGAGACGCGGAGATCACAGTAGCTTAACAAAACGGTTTTAATGCCCCTTGGAAGAGACGTGAAGGTCAGAGTGGTTTAACAACATGGTTTTAATGCCCTTTGGAAGAGACGTGGAGGTCAGAGTGGTTTAACTAGACGGTTTTAATGCCCCTTGCAAGAGACGTGGAGGTCACAGTAGCTTAACCAGATGGTTTTAATGCCCCTTCGAAGAGACGTGGAGGTCAGAGTAGTTTAACAAGATGTTTTAATGCCCTTGGAAGAGACGTGGAGGTCACAGTAACTTAACAAGACTGTTTTAATGCACCTTGGAAGAGACGTGGAGGTTAGAGTGGTTTAACAAGACGGTTTTAATGCCTCTTGGAAGAGACGTGGAGGTCACAGTAGCTTAACAAGACGGTTTTAATGCCCGTTGGAAGAGAGGTGGAGGTCACAGTAGATTAACAAGACGGTTTTAATGCCCCTTGGAAGAGACGTGGAGGTCAGAGGTGTTTAACAGGACGGTTTTAATGCCCCTTGGAAGAGACGTGGAGGTCAAAGTAGCTCAACAAGACGGTTTTAATGCCCCTTGGGAGAGTCGTGGAGGTCAGAGTTGTTGAACAAGATGGTTTTAATGCCCCTTGGAAGAGACATGCAGGTCACAGTAGCTTAACAAGACTCTTTTAATGCCCATTGGAAGAGACGTGGAGGTTACAGTAGTTTAACAAGACTGTTTTTATGCCACTTGGAAGAGACGTGGAAGTCTCAATAGCCTAACAAGATGGTTTTTATGCCCCTTGGAAGAGACGTGGAGGTAACAGTAGCTTAACAAGACGCTTTTAATGCCCCTTGAAAGAGACGTGGAGGTCACAGTAGCTTAACAAGACGGTTTTAATGCCCCTTGGAAGAGACGTGGAGGTCACAGTAGCTTAACAAGACGGTTTTAATGCCCCTTTGAAGAGACGTGGAGGTCACAGTAGCTTAACAAGAAGGTTTTAATGCCCTTTGGAAGAGACGTGGAGTTCAGAGTGGTTTAACAAAACGGTTTTAATGCCCCTTGGAAGAGACGTGGAAGTCACAGTAGCTTAATAAGACAGTTTTAATGCCCCTTGGAAGAGAGGTGGAGGTCACAGTAGCGAAATAAGATGGTTTTAATGCCGCTTGGAAGAGACGTGGAGGTCACAGTAGCTTAACAAGACGGTTTTAACGCACCTTGGAAGAGACGTGGAGGTCAAAGTAGCTCAACAAGACGGTTTTAATGCCCCTTGGGAGAGACGTGGAGGTCAGAGTTGTTTAACAATATGGTTTTAATGCCCCTTGGAAGAGAGGTCATAGTAGCTTAGCAAGACGGTTTTAATGCCCGTTGGAAGAGACGTGGAGGTCACAGTAGCTTAACAAGATGGTTTTAATGCCCCTTTGAAAAGACTTGGAAGTCACAGTAGCCTAACAAGACAGTTTTAATGCCCCTTGGAAGAGACTTGGAGGTCATAGTAGCTTAACAAGTCGGTTTTATTGCCCCTTGGAAGAGACGTGAAGGTCAGAGTGGGTTAACAAGAAGATTTTAATGCCCTTTGGAAGAGACATGGAAGACAGAGAAGCTTAACAAGACGGTTTTAATGCCCCTTTAAAAAAACGTGGAGGTCACAGTAGGTAACAAGACGGTTTTAATGCCCCTTGGAAGAGACGTGGAAGTCACAGTAGCCTAACAAGACAGTTTTAATGCCCCTTGGAAGAGACGTGGAGGTCAAAGTGGTGTAACAAGGCGGTTTTAATGAACATTGGAAGAGACGTGGAGGTCACTGAAGCTTAACAAGATGATTTCAATGCCCCTGGGAAGAGATGTGGAGGTCAGAGTGGTTTAACAAGACAGTTTTAATGCCCCTTGGAAGAGATGTGGAGGTCACAGTAGCTTAAAAAGACGGTTTTAATGCCCCTTGGAAGAGATGTGGAGGTCAGTGTGGTTTAACAAGACGGTTTTAATGCCCCTTGGAAGAGACATGGAGGTCACAGGAGCTTAACAAGATGGTTTTAATGCCCCTTGGAAGAGACGTAGAGGTCAGAGTGGTTTAACAAGACGGTTTTAATGCCCCTTGGAAGAGACGTGGACGTCACAGTAGCTTAACAAGGCAGTTTTAATGCCACTTGGAAGAGAGGTGGAGGTCACAGTAGCTTAACAAGATGGTTTTAGTGCCCCTTGGAAGAGATGTGGAGGTCAGAGTGATTAAACAAGTCGGTTTTAATGCCCCTTGGAAGAGAAGTGGAGGTCACAGTAGCTTACCAAGTCATTTTTAATGCCCCTTGGAAGAGACGTGGAGTTCAGAGTGGTTTAACAAGACTGTTTTTATGCCACTTGGAAGAGACGTGGAAGTCACAGTAGCCTAACAAGACGGTTTTTATGCCCCTTGGAAGAGACGTGCAGGTCACAGTAGCTTAACAAGACTCTTTTAATGACCATTGGAAGAGACGTGGAGGTCAAAGTAGCTTAACAAGACGGTTTTTATGCCCCTTGGAAGAGACGTGTAGGTAACAGTAGCTTAACAAGATCGTTTTAATGCCCCTTGGAAGAGACGTGGAGGTCACAGTAGCTTACAAAACGGTTTTAATGCCCCTTGGATGAGACGTGGAGGTCACAGTAGCTTAACAAGACGGTTTTAATGCCCCTTGGATGAGACGTGGAGGTCACAGTAGCTTAACAAGATGGTTTTAATGCCCCTTGGAAGAGACGTGGAGTTCAGAGTGATTTAGCAAAACGGTTTTAATGCCCCTTGGAAGAGACGTGGAGGTCACAGTAGCTTATTAAGACAGTTTTAATGCCCCTTGGAAGAGAGGTGGAGGTCACAGTAGCGAAACAAGATGGTTTTAATACCCCGTGGAAGAGACGTGGAGGTCACAGTAGCTTAACAAGATGGTTTTAATGCCCCTTTGAAGAGATGTGGAGGTCACAGTAGTTTAACAAGATGGTTTTAATGCACCTTGGAAGAGACGCGGAGATGACAGTAGCTTAACAAGACGGTTTTAATGCCCCTTGGAAGAGACGTGAAGGTCAGAGTGGTTTAACAACATGGTTTTAATGCCCTTTGGAAGAGACGTGGAGGTCAGAGTGGTTTAACTAGACGGTTTTAATGCCCCTTGGAAGAGACGTGGAGGTCACAGTAGCTTAACCAGATGGTTTTAATGCACCTTGGAAAAGACGTGGAGGTCAGAGTAGTTTAACAAGATGTTTTAATGCCCTTGGAAGAGACGTGGAGGTCACAGTAGCTTAACAAGACTGTTTTAATGCACCTTGGAAGAGACGTGGAGGTCAGAGTGGTTTAACAAGACGGTTTTAATGCCTCTTGGAAGAGACGTGGAGGTAACAGTAGCTTAACAAGACGGTTTTAATGCCCGTTGGAAGAGAGGTGGAGGTCACAGTAGATTAACAAGACGGTTTTAATGCCCCTTGGAAGAGACGTGGAGGTCAGAGGTGTTTAACAGTACGGTTTTAATGCCCCTTGGAAGAGACGTGGAGGTCAAAGTAACTCAACAAGACGGTTTTAATGCCCCTTGGGAGAGTCGTGGAGGTCAGAGTTGTTGAACAAGATGGTTTTAATGCCCCTTGGAAGAAACATGCAGGTCACAGTAGCTTAACAAGACGCTTTTAATGCCCATTGGAAGAGACGTGGAGGTCACAGTAGTTTAACAAGACTGTTTTTATGCCACTTGGAAGAGACGTGGAAGTCAAAATAGCCTAACAAGATGGTTTTTATGCCCCTTAGAAGAGACATGGAGGTCACAGTAGCTTAACAAGACGGTTTTAATGCCCCTTGGAAGAGACGTGGAGGTCACAGTAGCTTAACAAGACGGTTTTAATGCCCCTTTGAAGAGACGTGGAGGTCACAGTAGCTTAACAAGAAGGTTTTAATGCCCTTTGGAAGAGACGTGGAGTTCAGAGTGGTTTAACAAAACGGTTTTAATGCCCCTTGGAAGAGACGTGGAGGTCACAGTAGCTTAATAAGACAGTTTTAATGCCCCTTGGAAGAGAGGTGGAGGTCACAGTAGCGAAACAAGATGGTTTTAATGCCGCTTGGAAGAGACGTGGAGGTCACAGTAGCTTAACAAGACGGTTTTAACGCCCCTTGGAAGAGATGTGGAGGTCACAGTAGTTTAGCAAGATGGTTTTAATGCACCTTGGAAGAGACGCGGAGATCACAGTAGCTTAACAAGATGGTTTTAATGCCCCTTGGAAGAGACGTGAAGGTCAGAGTGGTTTAACAACATGGTTTTAATGCTCTTAGGAAGAGACGTGGAGGTAAGAGTCGTTTAACTAGACGGTTTTAATGCCCCTTGGAAGAGACGTGGAGGTCACAGTAGCTTAACACGATGGTTTTAATGCCCCTTGGAAGAGACATGGAGGTCAGAGTGGGTTAACAAGATGTTTTAATGCCCTTGGAAGAGACGTGGAGGTCACAGTAGCTTAACAAGACTGTTTTAATGCACCTTGGAAGAGACGTGGAGGTCCGAGTGGTGTAACAAGACGGTTTTAATGCCTCTTGGAAGAGACGTGGAGGTCACAGTAGCTTAACAAGACGGTTTTAATGCCCGTTGGAAGAGAGGTGGAGGTCAAAGTAGATTAACAAAACGGTTTTAATGCCCCTTGGAAGAGACGTGGAGGTCAAAGTAGCTCAACAAGACAGTTTTAATGCCCCTTGGAAGAGACGTGGAAGTCACAGTAGCCTAACAAGACAGTTTTAATGCCCCTTGGAAGAGACGTGGAGGTCAAAGTGGTGTAACAAGGCGGTTTTAATGAACATTGGAAGAGACGTGGAGGTCACTGAAGCTTAACAAGATGATTTCAATGCCCCTGGGAAGAGATGTGGAGGTCAGAGTGATTTAACAAGACAGTTTTAGTGCCCCTTGGAAGAGATGTGGAGGTCACAGTAGCTTAAAAAGATGGTTTTAATGCCCCTTGGAAGAGATGTGGAGGTCAGAGTGGTTTAACAAGACTGTTTTAATGCCCCTTGGAAGGGACGTGGAGGTCACAGTAGCTTAAAAGGCAGTTTTAATGCCACTTGGAAGAGAGGTGGAGGTCACAGTAGCTTAACAAGTTGGTTTTAGTGCCCCTTGGAAGAGATGTGGAGGTCAGAGTGATTAAACAAGTCGGTTCTAATGCCCCTTGGAGGAGACGTGGAGGTCACAGTAGCTTACCAAGTCATTTTTAATGCCCCTTGGAAGAGACGTGGAGTTCAGAGTGGTTTAACAAGATGGTTTTCTACCCCTTGGAAGAGACGTGCAGGTCACAGTAGCTTAACAAGACTCTTTTAATGACCTTTGGAAGAGACGTGGAGGTCACAGTAGCTTAACAAGACTGTTTTTATGCCACTTGGTAGAGACGTGGAAGTCACAGTAGCCTAACAAGATGGTTTTTATGCCCCTTGGAAGAGACGTGTAGGTAACAGTAGCTTAACAAGATCGTTTTAATGCCCCTTGGAAGAGACGTGGAGGTCACAGTAGCTTACAAAACGGTTTTAATGCCCCTTGGATGAGACGTGGAGGTCACAGTAGCTTAACAAGACGGTTTTAATGCGCCTTGTAAGAGACGTGGAGGCCACAGTAGCTTAACAAGATGGTTTTAATGCCCCTTGGGAGAGACGTGGAGTTCAGAGTGATTTAGCAAAACGGTTTTAATGCCCCTTGGAAGAGACGTGGAGGTCACAGTAACTTATTAAGACAGTTTTAATGCCCCTTGGATGAGAGGTGGAGGTTAGTGTTGAGCCACCCCCGTAGTGTTCGAGTTCGGTTCGGTTCGTCGAACACCCGTGTGTTCGCCGAACTGTTCGTCGAACTGTTCGTCGAACACCTTCGAACACCGTTAAAACCAATGGCAGGCAAACAAAAACACATAGAAACACATAGAAAACACCTTCAAAGGTGTCCAAAAGCTGACAAACTGCTCAGAAGACATAACTAACACATGGAAAAGTGACAAGTACATATAGTCATGCGAAAATAAAAGAGGTGGAGGAGTAAAAGGAGGGGGAGACACAGATATAGGCATGTCATGCCCTTCTAAAATCCAAAAAGTGAGAAGCCGACACGGCCAGTCCGCTCCTGCCCGTGCCACCTCCGTGTCGCCGGGTTTGTGCCAGAGCCGCGGTGAACCCTGACGGCCAGCCCCCCTCTCCCAATACTGGTGCCTGTCCGCTGGTGGGTCGAGCGAGCCCCCCTGTGGTGGAGGCAGCTCTAAGCTTTTTAATTTAAATTGTCTCTCTAATTTGAATGAATACACTTTAAATCCATTTACAAGGATCTATTGGAGGGCAAGTCTCATGCCAGCAGCCGCGGTAATTCCAGCTCCAGTAGCGTCCACTAAAGCTGCTGCAGTTAAAAAGCTTTTATAAGGATCGAGCTCGGCTGTCCACCGCAAGGCATCCTACTGCCAGTCCCAGCCCCTATGCCTTGGGGTGCCTCCTGATGCTCTTCACTAAGTATCCCATGGTCCCGAAGCATTTCCTTTGAAAAAATTAAGTGTCTAAACTACAGGTGGTGCAGCTTGCTTAACAGCCGGGATAATCCGCTCACTAGCAGACACTGCTACTAGGCACAAAGTATTTCCTGGGCTAGATGCAGTTAAAAATTTGTAATTAGATACTCTCGTTGGATGCTGAGAAAGCATTCCATAGAGTCTCCTGGCACGCCATATATGATTCTCTTAAAAAGCTTGGGGTAGGGGTCTAGGGGACCCTTTTATAGCCAAAATCACGGCCCTGTATCGCAATACGTCACCTAGGCTGAAGATAAATGGAACTGTAGCACCCTGAGGGCTCGGTTGCTACAGACGTATTGCACCTCACCCAGAGGTGTGATATCTCACTCTCAGGTAAGGATAGAGTGTGGATCAGGACCCGACACCTGCATGCATTACACCACATTGCCGTGGGGCAGGGCGACCAATATGCCCCTGAGATGGGCACGACAGTCCCTGTCCCTGGCTGGAGTGGGGGGAGGGAACACTGAGGAAGGGGAACCCTGTAGTGCAGGAGCAGGGAGGAAGCAGTTCCTGGGTGCATTGAGAAGGGAGTATAAAAGGTGGGCACCATCTTAGTTCAGTGCAGAGAAGTCTGAGCAGAAGTGGCAGGGAGCAGGGGCTCTGCATGAGCTCTGCTCCGGAGGCGGGCCTAGTAACAGAGGCCCAGGCCTGGAAGAGGGAGAAGGAAGGAAGAGGAGCGGAGAAGGCTCCAGGAACGAGGAATGAAGGGATCCCAGGGGTGCGGACGGGCGAGTCGCCACCGCACGCCCGAATCCACCTGCGTGGAGGGGTCAGGCCAAAGGGGGAGACCGGTCCCCGAACTAGTGGAGGCAGGAAACGACCCTCAGCTAGAAACCGGAGGCTCTGACATTTTATGTGGCGCAGCCCCTCGCTACACCCGCTAGGAAGGCACCACAAAGGGTCAGGGAAACTGGCGCCAAGTTTACCAAGAGGAGGCCCGAGGCAGCCGGACAGAAGTGTTGATAAGAAAGGCCAGACAAACGACACACAAAGGGGGTCCTGTGAAGTGCTCCAAAGTTATCTGGGAGTTGTCTGAGCCCCTCACCTGGTGAGCACAGTACGACGTGGGCAGCCGTTACCTGCAGACGTGGTCTGGATAATAAGAACTGTGAGTAAAGGCCCTGAACTGCATCACTGACTCCGTGTCGTTACTGCTGCTGCCCTGCACCATCACCCCCATCCTCCGCATACACTGCCCTGAGGCTATACTCCTCCCGTGGGGAGTTATGCTACGCTCTGCTGCACCCACAACACCAGCCTCAGTGGTCTGCCCTGTAGCGGCGGTTCACTCTGACCGCAATCCACGGGTGGGGTAGTCGGACATTTAAACATGAAAACCACATAAATAGTTCCGCCACTGGTTTGACCGCCCTGAGCCACGGAAATGGGTCGCCGCCACGAAGACTACAACCACCAGCATCCACCAAAAAGGGTCCGGCTCCGGGTGTCCCAAGGCCCAGGGGGTGCGTCAGAACATTTTCATCACCTTTCACAATCACCAATGGGACAAGGCAGTGATGTCCTCTGTCCCCTCTCTTATACATCCTAGTGACGGAGCACCTGCTCTCATCAATTCGCCATAACCCCAATATTAGGTGGATTGAGGTGGGAGGCACCGAGTACAAGTGCTCTCTATTTGCTGATGATGTCCTAGTATATATCACTCAATCACATATATCCATCCATGCTGTTATGGCTGAAATAGATCACTTTGTTACATGGTAAAATTTTAAAATCAATGCAGCGAAGTCTGAGGCCCTCGATGTCTCCCTCCCCAAATCCATATAGGATTCCATCCAGTCCAACTTTCCCTTTGCCTGGCCCTCACAGGGTATCAAATACTTAGGAATTCCTATTCATAGAGACCTCTCCCATCTATGTTATCTTAATTTTGGGCCCTTTATTGAACAACTCCATACAGACCACGGTTGGCAAGTTAGAACTGTAAGATTCACTACGTGAACCACTGGTGCATTGTGGAAAAGCACATGTACACTGCGTTCCAAATTATTATACAAAAAGTGTTTAGGAGTGATAAGGGAAGAATTTGTTTGTTTGTCAGTTAAACTCATTGATGGTGATGTGTGTCAGGGCTCTTTATATCACTGTAAGCAATTGCAGACACCTGTGCTAATTAGTTTGGCAGGTGTGTCCAATGAAAGGCAAGACTACTTAAGAAGGCTCTCTCACATTATTAAGCAGCCTACATTTTCTGCCAAAATGGGAAAGAAAAAGGATGTGTCGGCTGCTGAGAAGCAACAAATTGTGGAGTGTTTAGGTCAAGGCATGACTACAATCAACATTGTGCGATGATCAGGAAGAAGTGTCTTGGCAATCAAGAAGTATGTAGCTGATTCACAGTACACACGTGTGCGTGCTGATAAGGGCAAATTGAGGACTCTTTCCTACAGGCAATTACGTCAGGTTGAAAGAGCAGCGGCAAAAAAGCCTTGTCATAGCAGCAGACAAGTTTTTGAAGCTGCTTGTGCCTCCAACGTCCCCCGAACAACAAGATGCAGGGTCCTTCAGAGGTTTGCAGCTGTGCATGCGCCATCCTGTCGACCTCCTCTATCCACTTCACACAAGCAGAAACGGCTCCAGTGGGCCAAACATTACATGAAGACTGATTTCAAAACTGTTTTGTTCACGGATGAGTGCCGTGCAGCGCTCGATGGTCCAGATGGATGGAGTGGAGGATGGCTGGTTGATGGACACCCCACGCAAACACGGCTACAGCGCCAACAAGGAGGAGGTGGAATAATGTTTTGGGCTGGAATCATGGGGAGAGAGATTGTCGGCCCCTTTAGGATCCCTGAAGGCGCTAAAGATGAACTCCATAATGTATGTGGATTTTCTCAAACAGCACTTCCTGCCATGGTTCAAGAAGAAGAACCGTGTATTTCACAGCAAGATCATTTTTCTGCATGATAATGCACCATCTCATGCTGCACATAAAACATCTGCATCTCTGGCTGATATGGGCATAAAAGGGGACAAACTTATGGTGTGACCCCCATGCTCCCCTGACCTCTACCCCATTCAGAACCTTTGGAGCATCATTAAAAGGAGTGTCTATGATGGCGGGAGGCAGTTCACATCTAAGCAACAGCTCTGGGAGGGTATTCTGTCCTCATGCAAAACAATTGAAGCAGAAACCATCCAAAACCTGACAAATTCAATGGACGAGAGAGTTCAGAAGCTCCTTTCGAACAAGGGGTCCTATGTGAAAATGTAACATCACCTAGAATAAAGTTTTGAGTTGAAAACTGTTTGATTTCAGTTTCTAACAACCTGCTAATGCTTATAATTTCAAAAATGACCATTTTTTTGGTCTTTATTAAAATGAAAAGGTTGATCGAAAAGTTTGGGGGATCTAAGAGTGTGGCAACCCAGTAGTCATGATTACTTTGAATTCTGACAATATGAGGGTCATGCTGCAGGTAGTGCAGCAAGAAGGCACTTATGTGCCTTGCGCATCTCGGAGCCCCAAAATTATTTTCCGGGCTAGATGCAGCTAAAAATTATTTTTAATTTTAAATCTGGTGAAGCTTTAGTATAGATGGCCTAATAGGATCAGTGCTGCACACTGCTACAAAGCCCAAATTATTTTCCAGTCAAGATACAGATAAACATGATTAGTAATTTGAAAGCTTAAAACGGTTGGTAGGGTGATTTTAACCAATCATCAAGCTTTTACTCTCCCCAGGATGACACAGGGGTAGAAAAGTCGTTTCGGATCCATGATTTGTTCATCTTTATGAACGTGAGTCTGTCTACATTATCAGTGGAGAGCCGCGTGCGCTTATCTGTCAGCACACCACCAGCAGCGCTGAACACACGTTCAGACAGAACGCTGGCTGCGGGGCATGACAAGATCTCCGAGGCGTAAGTGGCTAGCTCCGGCCATTTATCTAGATTGGAAGCCCAAAAAGAGCAAGGGTCCAGTGACACAGTCGTGGCTTCAATGTTTACTTGGAGATACTCCTGTACCATCGTTTCTAGGCGTTGACTATGTGTCAGACTTCTTGTCTCCTGTGGCCTTGCAAAGGATGGGCTAAAAAAGTGGTGAAATGATTCCGCAAAATTGATGTTACCAGCAGATACTGTGGTTCTGTTACGGTTTGAGTGCTGAACACTTGACGGTCCCACGGTTGGCAAGTTGGAACTGTGAGATTCACTATGTGCACCACTGGTATTTTGTGGAAAAGCACATGTAAGATTCTGCAACAGTCTCTGCTGATACTCCTGCATGCGTGCATCCCTTTCTATGGCAGGAATAATTTCTGCAAATTTACTTTTGTACCGGGGATCTAACAGTGTGGCAACCCAGTAGTCAGGATTATTTCTAATTCTCACAATTCGAGGGTCATGTTGCAGGTAGTGCAGCAAGAAGGCACTCATGTGTGTTGCGCATCCAGGAGCACCAAGTCCCTGTTGTGTTGGTGGCGAGGTAACAATCATGCTTCCTTCCTCTGTCCTCTCCCCCCAAACTCGCACAACAGAAATGTGATCAAGGTCTCCCTCATCTGATGAGTCTTCCATCAGTTCGTCCTCCACTTCTTCCTGGGCTCCTGCACCTTCCTCACTTGTTTGGCTGCTACCATGCGCCCTGGTAAAACCATCTCCCCCACCCTCACATGCCTGCCGCCTTGGTGCTGCCGACCGTCTGGACCTTGCAGATGTTAGCCCTTCCGCATACAACTCCTCCTCCTCTACTTCCTCCACCTCCTCTTGTGCCACCACCTGACTCCGAATTATGTTTAACATGTGCTCCAGCATGTAAATCACCGGAATAGTCATGCTGATAATGGCATCGTCAGCACTAAACATCTTCGTCGCCATTTCAAAACTGTGCAGAAGGGTGCATAGGTCCCTGATCTGAGACCACTCCTCCAGCGTGATTTGCCCCACCTCTGAATCTCGTTGGCCCAGGCTATACGTCAGAACGTATTGCACCAGGGCTTGTCGGTGCTGCCACAGTCGCTGCAACATGTGCAGAGTTGAATTCCACCGGGTAGGCACATCGCATTTTAGCCGGTGAAGTGGCAGGCCCAACGACTTCTGTAGAGATGTAAGTCGCTGAGCTGCGGGATGCGAACGGCGGAAGTGAGCACACAGCGACCGTGCCCTCTGCAGAAGGCCATCTAGTCTGGGATAGTGGGCTAAAAATTGCTGGACAACCAGATTCAACACGTGAGCCATACAAGGCACGTGTGTGACATTGCCCCGGCGAAGGGCCGCACCCAGGTTTGCAGCATTGTCGCACACGGCCTTCCCTGGTTTCAGGTCCAGTGGAGACAACCATTCATGAAATTGGTTCTCCAGAGCTGACCACAACTCCTCAGCTGTGTGACTCACATTTCCCAGACATTTCAATGTAAAAACCGGCTGATGACGTTGAGCCCTACTGCCAGCATAGTAAGGAGGTGTGCAGGATCCCTTCTGCGCAGTTAGAAAGCTTGTGGCATGACCAGACAGGCTTTGGGTGCAGGTGGAAGACCGAGAGGAGGTTGAGGAGGCAGAAGCAGTGGAGGAACTTTGACATAAAGAGGATTGACGCACAACTCGTGGGGACGGCAAGACTTGGACAGCAGCCCCTTGTCCTGCTGTCACCATAGTTACCCAGTGCCCAGTCAGCGACATGTAACGCCCCTGTCCATGCCTACTCGTCCAAGTGTCTGCGGTGAAATGCACCCTGTCACACACAGAGTTTCTCAAAGAAGCGGTGATGTTGTGTGCGACATGCTGGTGGAGCACAGGCACACCTTTCTTTGAGAAGTAGTGCCGACTGGGCATCTGGTACTGGGGCACTGCGATGGACATAAGGT
This sequence comes from Phyllobates terribilis, assembly GCF_046119375.1. NCBI lineage: Eukaryota > Metazoa > Chordata > Amphibia > Anura > Dendrobatidae > Phyllobates > Phyllobates terribilis. The sequence goes on along the minus strand of NW_027362762.1, from coordinate 769,289,669 downwards.
CTCGAAAATCCTCTGTGTCCACCAGGCGGAAAGGCAGCATTTCTGTAGCCAAGAGCTTGCAGATGGTGAAATTCAACCTCTTAGCTTTCTCATGGCTGGGAGGAAATGGTCTTTTACTTGTCCACATCTGAGGGACCGAGGGCTGGCTATTGTGCTTAGACGGGGTTGATAAGGGTGTCCCCGGCAAACTGCCGGTCTGTGAGGAAGATGCAGGCGGACATGTTAGGTTGCCTTGATCCAAAGGTGGTGCTATCGATGTCGGACAGCGCTCAACACCAGCTGGTGTTACCACCTCCAAAGAAAATGATGACCTGCCAATCACGCTGGCTGTTGCGGGTAAAGAGGTGGCAGGTCTGCGCCCCAAAACAGGTGTGACTGCTGTCCCCCCAGTCACAGAGGATGAAGAGGCCGCGGATGCACAAGATATGGCAGACGGTGATTGGCCCGGCCGGCTAGGCCGCATTGTAGCACACTGAGCTTCCCACTGCAACTTATGCTTCATGTCCATGTGCCGGTTCATGCATGAAGTACTCAAACTATGTATTTTTTGGCCTCTACTTAGCTTTTGCTGACAAATGTTACAGATAACACGAGTTGGGTCATCTTTATCGATCTGAAAAAATGCCCAGGCTATGCAAGGCTTAGCACCCATGCGACCTGAATAGCCACCACGACTTGTGGTGAGAGGCAGAGTTGTGTTTGAGGATGCAGTTGTTGACGTGCTTCCAGTACTACGTCTCTGTCCAGGAAGGCGCAACCTGACCTCGTCGTCACTAGCATCTTCCTCCACCTCCTCTGCTGACCTCATCTCTTGGCTGACTGTGGGTTGACAGTAAGTGGGATCTCCGACCTCATCATCATCACCCTGTGCGTTATCACACCCGTCGTCCTCAGAGCCAACCTGTTCCTGCCCTGACAAAAAACTAAAGTTGTCGCTCCAATCAGGTATTTGAGTCTTATCATCGTCTTCCTCATTGTCTCCACCAACAGGAGTTACAGTTTGGGAATGAGGGTCTACATTATGGTCAGAACCTTCTGCGTCTGGTCCTGGATCCGACTCATAAAGATTCTGGGCATCAGTGCAGATCATTTCCTCGTCTGGATTCACAGAAGCGCTGGAGTCGACCTCTGATTCCCAGGCTATAGTATGAGTAAACAGCTCTGCAGACTCAACCATCTGTTCTACCTCATACTCAGACGGGCAGCTGGAGATTTGGGAGCTGTGAGGAAGCAAGTGCGATTTGGGTGACACCTTTGAGGACTGGAGTATTTGTGATGTTGAAGTTGATGTGGAGGAGAGCCCACTTAAAGGAGCACTTGATATCCGTTGAAGCACCTGCTGTTTTTGTGCCTCATCTGGAATTTGTAGCGATTGGCGTGGCCGTAAGAAAGGGATCTTATCACATTGTCCGCTAAAAGAATTAGACATTTTAGTTTGGCTGGAAGATGGTCTTTCTTCTGCAGATGTTACTGTTGCTTTAACACCTACCCCACGGACACAACCTTTTTTCCCCTTCCCAACACGCCTATTCCCCTTTCCACCAGCAGCAGGCCTTTTTCCACTCATTTTGGTGGTTAACTAATTCACAACTCTGGAGTTGTTTGCACAAAAAAACAATGGATGGTAACCGAGCAGAGCTGAGTTGCCAAACTGTGGTATAAGGCCAAAACTATTGGCTGGGTTAGATGCAGAAAAAAATTATTTTGAATTTGCAACCTGATGGAGGTCAGTATAGATGGACTAATACAAATAGTCCCACACACTGCTAGAAGCCCAAATATTTTTTCAGAGGTACTGTAGATGCAGATAAAAATTATTTTTAATTTGCAACCTGATGGAGGTCAGTATAGATGGACTAATAGACCAAGTCCCACACACTGCTAGAAGCCCAAATATTTTTTCAGAGCTAGATGCAGAAAAAAATTATTTTTAATTTGCAACCTGATGGAGGTCAGTATAGATGGTCTAATAGACCAAGTCCCACACACCGCTAGAAGCCCAACTATTTTTTCAGAGCTAGATGCAGAAAAAAATTATATTCAATTTGCAACCTGCTGGAGGTCAGTATAGAAGGACTAATAGAACAAGTCCCACACACTGCTAGAAGCCCAAATATTTTTTCAGAGCTAGATGCAGAAAAAAATTATATTCAGTTTGCAACCTGATGGAGGTCAGTATAGATGGACTAATAGAATGATGCTATGCCCAAAAGATTTTACTTCACTAGGTGCAGTAAAAAAATTGGTATTCTATACACAGTTGTTATATCTTGCAACACAGATAGGCTACTCCACTGACTAACACACTCTGCAATAGGCCAAAAAGGATTAGCTTTGCTAGATTCAGCCAAATGCTGTGAAAAAAACTTGCACAGCACTGGCACAGACCTGCCTGGCAAAAACTGATAGGAACTCATGTAACCTAGTCCTGAAAAGGACTCCAATTACAATTAGTCTTTACTCCCACAACCTATCTATTTAAGAGCACAGACCTCCCTGATAAAAGTCGTAGGAAATGCTGTAACCTAGTCCTTAAAAGGACTGCAATCACAACTATTCCCTACTCCCAAGCTATCTGTATATTTGTGCGAAAATTGGCTTGAAATTAACAAGGTATAGCGCACACAGCAACAGCGGTGCCGTCTAACACGCAGCTGCAGCAGTGAGAAAATGGTGGCGACGGGGAAAATGGCTTGGTCTTATAGGGCAAGGACATGTGACATACACTGCCAATGACACATGCCCTTGCTTGTGTGAAAAAAAGCACTTCGCTCCGTGTGCGCGCTGCTGATATGCTGACAGATTGCACCTCCCCACTGCAAATGCGGGAAAGAGAAAAAAAAATGGAGATCTTCATTGTTCCTGCAGAGATCCATCCCCTGCCCCTCCCCCCACCCCGCTGTACACTCAAACTGCGTATTAACATTAATTTTCATCATTACTGAGAAAAAATCCAGTTATGATTTTGGTGCACGAACAGTTATCGAACATAACCTCGAACAGCCGAATTTTTCTCAAATTGTTCGTGTTCGCCGAACGGCTCGAACACCGCCCAAAACAGCTCGAATTTGAGATTGGCGAACAGTTCGAGTAGAACAACACTCATCTCTAGTGGAGGTCACAGTAGCGAAACAAGATGGTTTTAATGCCCCTTGGAAGAGACGTGGAGGTCACAGTAGCTTAACAAGATGGTTTTAATGCCCCTTGGAAGAGATGTGGAGGTCACAGTAGTTTAGCAAGATGGTTTTAATGCACCTTGGAAGAGACGCGGAGATCACAGTAGCTTAACAAGACGGTTTTAATGCCCCTTGGAAGAGACGTGAAGGTCAGAGTGGTTTAACAACATGGTTTTAATGCCCTTTGGAAGAGACGTGGAGGTCAGAGTGGTTTAACTAGACGGTTTTAATGCCCCTTGGAAGAGACGTGGAGGTCACAGTAGCTTAACCAGATGGTTTTAATGCCCCTTGGAAGAGACGTGGAGGTCAGAGTAGTTTAACAAGATGTTTTAATGCCCTTGGAAGAGACGTGGAGGTCACAGTAGCATAACAAGACTGTTTTAATGCACCTTGGAAGAGACGTGGAGGTCAGAGTGGTTTAACAAGACGGTTTTAATGCCTCTTGGAAGAGACGTGGAGGTCACAGTAGCTTAACAAGATGGTTTTAATGCCCGTTGGAAGAGAGGTGGAGGTCACAGTAGATTAACAAGACGGTTTAAATGCCCCTTGGAAGAGACGTGGAGGTCAGAGGTGTTTAACAGGACGGTTTTAATGCCCCTTGGAAGAGACGTGGAGGTCAAAGTAGCTCAACAAGACGGTTTTAATGCCCCTTGGGAGAGTCGTGGAGGTCAGAGTTGTTGAACAAGATGGTTTTAATGCCCCTTGGAAGAGACATGCAGGTCACAGTAGCTTAACAAGACGCTTTTAATGCCCATTGGAAGAGACGTGGAGGTCACAGTAGTTTAACAAGACTGTTTTTATGCCACTTGGAAGAGACGTGGAAGTCAAAATAGCCTAACAAGATGGTTTTTATGCCCCTTGGAAGAGACGTGGAGGTCACAGTAGCTTAACAAGACGGTTTTAATGCCCCTTGGAAGAGACGCGGAGGTCACAGTAGCTTAACAAGACGGTTTTAATGCCCCTTTGAAGAGACGTGGAGGTCACAGTAGCTTAACAAGAAGGTTTTAATGCCGTTTGGAAGAGACGTGGAGTTCAGAGTGGTTTAACAAAACGGTTTTAATGCCCCTTGGAAGAGACGTGGAGGTCACAGTAGCTTATTAAGACAGTTTTAATGCCCCTGGGAAGAAAGGTGGAGGTCACAGTAGCGAAACAAGATGGTTTTAATGCCCCTTGGAAGAGATGTGGAGGTCACAGTAGTTTAGCAAGATGGTTTTAATGCACCTTGGAAGAGACGCGGAGATCACGGTAGCTTAACAAGACGGTTTTAATGCCCCTTGGAAGAGACGTGAAGGTCAGAGTGGTTTAACAACATGGTTTTAATGCCCTTTGGAAGAGACGTGGAGGTCAGAGTGGTTTAACTAGACGGTTTTAATGCCCCTTGGAAGAGACGTGGAGGTCACAGTAGCTTAACCAGATGTTTTTAATGCCCCTTGGAAGAGATGTGGAGGTCAGAGTAGTTTAACAAGATGTTTTAATGCCCTTGGAAGAGACGAGGAGGTCACAGTAGCTTAACAAGACTGTTTTAATGCACCTTGGAAGAGACGTGGAGGTCAGAGTGGTTTAACAAGACAGTTTTAATGCCTCTTGGAAGAGACGTGGAGGTCACAGTAGCTTAACAAGACGGTTTTAATGCCCGTTGGAAGAGAGGTGGAGGTCACAGTAGATTAACAAGACGGTTTTAATGCCCCTTGGAAGAGACGTGGAGGTCAGAGGTGTTTAACAGGACGGTTTTAATGCCCCTTGGAAGAGACGTGGAGGTCAAAGTAGCTCAACAAGTCGGTTTTAATGCCCCTTGGGAGAGTCGTGGAGGTCAGAGTTGTAGAACAAGATGGTTTTAATGCCCCTTGGAAGAGACATGCAGGTCACAGTAGCTTAACAAGACGCTTTTAATGCCCATTGGAAGAGACGTGGAGGTCACAGTAGTTTAACAAGACTGTTTTTATGCCACTTGGAAGAGACGTGGAAGTCAAAATAGCCTAACAAGATGGTTTTTATGCCCCTTGGAAGAGACGTGGAGGTCACAGTAGCTTAACAAGACGGTTTTAATGCCCCTTGGGAGAGACGTGGAGGTCACAGTAGCTTAACAAGACGGTTTTAATGCCCCTTTGAAGAGACGTGGAGGTCACAGTAGCTTAACAAGAAGGTTTTAATGCCCTTTGGAAGAGACGTGGAGTTCAGAGTGGTTTAACAAAACGGTTTTAATGCCCCTTGGAAGAGACGTGGAGGTCACAGTAGCTTAATTAGACAGTTTTAATGCCCCTTGGAAGAGAGGTGGAGGGCACAGTAGCGAAACAAGATGGTTTTAATGCCGCTTGGAAGAGACGTGGAGGTCACAGTAGCTTAACAAGACGGTTTTAACGCCCCTTGGAAGAGACGTGGAGGTCACAGTAGTTTAACAAGATGGTTTTAATGCACCTTGGAAGAGACGCGGAGATCACAGTAGCTTAACAAGATGGTTTTAATGCCCCTTGGAAGAGACGTGAACGTCAGAGTGGTTTAACAACATGGTTTTAATGCTCTTAGGAAGAGACGTGGAGGTAAGAGTGGTTTAACTAGACGGTTTTAATGCCCCTTGGAAGAGACGTGGAGGTCACAGTAGCTTAACAAGATGGTTTTAATGCCCCTTGGAAGAGACGTGGAGGTCAGAGTGGTTTAACAAGATGTTTTAATGCCCTTGGAAGAGACGTGGAGGTCACAGTAGCTTAACAAGACTGTTTTAATGCACCTTGGAAGAGACGTGGAGGTCCGAGTGGTTTAACAAGACGGTTTTAATGCCTATTGGAAGAGACGTGGAGGTCACAGTAGCTTAACAAGACGGTTTTAATGCCCGTTGGAAGAGAGGTGGAGGTCAAAGTAGATTAACAAAACGGTTTTAATGCCCCTTGGAAGAGACGTGGAGGTCAAAGTAGCTCAACAAGACGGTTTTAATGCCCCTTGGAAGAGACGTGGAAGTCACAGTAGCCTAACAAGACAGTTTTAATGCCCCTTGGAAGAGACGTGGAGGTCAAAGTGGTGTAACAAGGCGGTTTTAATGAACATTGGAAGAGACGTGGAGGTCACTGAAGCTTAACAAGATGATTTCAATGCCCCTGGGAAGAGATGTGGAGGTCAGTGTGGTTTAACAAGACAGTTTTAATGCCCCTTGGAAGAGATGTGGAGGTCACAGTAGCTTAAAAAGACGGTTTTAATGCCACTTGGAAGAGATGTGGAGGTCAGAGTGGTTTAACAAGACTGTTTTAATGCCCCTTGGAAGAGACGTGGAGGTCACAGTAGCTTAACAAGTTGGTTTTAGTGCCCCTTGGAACAGATGTGGAGGTCAGAGTGATTAAACAAGTCGGTTTTAATGCCCCTTGGAAGAGACGTGGAGGTCACAGTAGCTTACCAAGTCATTTTTAATGCCCCTTGGAAGAGACGTGGAGTTCAGAGTGGTTTAACAAGATGGTTTTCTACCCCTTGGAAGAGACGTGCAGGTCACAGTAGCTTAACAAGACTCTTTTAATGACCTTTGGAAGAGACGTGGATGTCACAGTAGCTTAACAAGACTGTTTTTATGCCACTTGGTAGAGACGTGGAAGTCACAGTAGCCTAACAAGACAGTTTTTATGCCCCTTGGAAGAGACGTGGAGGTAACAGTAGCTTAACAAGATCGTTTTAATGCCCCTTGGAAGAGACGTGGAGGTCACAGTAGCTTACAAAACGGTTTTAATGCCCCTTGGATGAGACATGGAGGTCACAGTAGCTTAACAAGACGGTTTTAATGCCCCTTGAAAGAGACGTGGAGGTCACAGTAGCTTAACAAGATGGTTTTAATGCCCCTTGGAAGAGACGTGGAGTTCAGAGTGATTTAGCAAAACGGTTTTAATGCCCCTTGGAAGAGACGTGGAGGTCACAGTAGCTTAATAAGACAGTTTTAATGCCACTTGGAAGAGAGGTGGAGGTCACAGTAGCGAAACAAGATGGTTTTAATGCCCCTTGGAAGAGACGTGGAGGTCACAGTAGCTTAACAAGACGGTTTTAATGCCCCTTGGAAGAGATGTGGAGGTCACAGTAGTTTAACAAGATGGTTTTAATGCACCTTGGAAGAGACGCGGAGATCACAGTAGCTTAACAAGACGGTTTTAATGCCCCTTGGAAGAGACGTGAAGGTCAGAGTGGTTTAACAACATGGTTTTAATGCCCTTTGGAAGAGACGTGGAGGTCAGAGTGGTTTAACTAGACGGTTTTAATGCCCCTTGGAAGAGACGTGGAGGTCACAGTAGCTTAACCAGATGGTTTTAATGCCCCTTGGAAGAGACGTGGAGGTCAGAGTAGTTTAACAAGATGTTTTAATGCCCTTGGAAGAGACGTGGAGGTCACAGTAGCTTAACAAGACTGTTTTAATGCACCTTGGAAGAGACGTGGAGGTCAGAGGTGTTTAACAGGACGGTTTTAATGCCCCTTGGAAGAGACGTGGAGGTCAAAGTAGCTCAACAAGACGGTTTTAATGCCCATTGGGAGAGTCGTGGAGGTCAGAGTTGTTGAACAAGATGGTTTTAATGCCCCTTGGAAGAGACATGCAGGTCACAGTAGCTTAACAAGACGCTTTTAATGACCATTGGAAGAGACGTGGAGGTCACAGTAGTTTAACAAGACTGTTTTTATGCCACTTGGAAGAGACGTGGAAGTCACAATAGCCTAACAAGATGGTTTTTATGCCCCTTGGAAGAGACGTGGAGGTAACAGTAGCTTAACAAGACGCTTTTAATGCCCCTTGGAAGAGACGTGGAGGTCTCAGTAGCTTAAAGAAACGGTTTTAATGCCCCTTGGAAGAGACGTGGAGGTCACAGTAGCTTAACAAGACGGTTTTAATACCCCTTTGAAGAGACGTGGAGGTCACAGTAGCTTAACAAGAAGGTTTTAATGCCCTTTGGAAGAGACGTGGAGTTAAGATTGGTTTAACAAAACGGTTTTAATGCCCCTTGGAAGAGACGTGGAGGTCACAGTAGCTAAATAAGACAGTTTTAATGCCCCTTGGAAGAGAGGTGGAGGTCACAGTAGCGAAACAAGATGGTTTTAATGCCGCTTGGAAGAGACGTGGAGGTCACAGTAGCTTAACAAGACGGTTTTAACGCCCTTTGGAAGAGACGTGGAGGTCACAGTAGTTTAACAAGATGGTTTTAATGCACCTTGGAAGAGACGCGGAGATCACAGTAGCTTAACAAGATGGTTTTAATGCCCGTTGGAAGAGACGTGAAGGTCAGAGTGGTTTAACAACATGGTTTTAATGCTCTTAGGAAGAGACGTGGAGGTAAGAGTCGTTTAACTAGACGGTTTTAATGCCCCTTGGAAGAGACGTGGAGGTCACAGTAGCTTAACAAGATGGTTTTATTGCCCCTTGGAAGAGACGTGGAGGTCAGAGTGGTTTAACAAGATGTTTTAATGCCCTTGGAAGAGACGTGGAGGTCACAGTAGCTTAACAAGACTGTTTTAATGCACCTTGGAAGAGAGGTGGAGGTCCGAGTGGTTTAACAAGACGGTTTTAATGCCTGTTGGAAGAGACGTGGAGGTCACAGTAGCTTAACAAGAGGGTTTTAATGCCCGTTGGAAGAGAGGTGGATGTCAAAGTAGATTAACAAGACGGTTTTAATGCCCCTTGGAAGAGACGTGGAGGTCAAAGTAGCTCAACAAGACGGTTTTAATGCCCCTTGGGAGAGTCGTGGAGGTCAGAGTTGTTTAACAAGATGGTTTTAATTCCCCTTGGAAGAGACATGGAGGTCACAGTAGCTTAACAAGACGGTTTTAATGCCCCTTGGAAGAGACATGGAAGTCAGAGTAGCTTAACAAGACGGTTTTAATGCCCCTTGGAAGAGACGTGGAGGTCACATTAGCTTAACAAGATTGTTTTAATGCCCCTTGGAAGAGACGTGGAGTTGAGAATGGTTTTACAAGACGGTTTTAATGCCCCTTGGAAGAGACGTGGAGGTCACAGTAGCGTAACAAGACGGTTTTAATGCCCCTTGGAAGAGACGTGGAGTTCACATTAGCCTAACAATTCGGTTTTATTGCCCCTTGGAAGAGACGTGGAGGTCACAGTGGGTTAACAAGAAGGTTTTAATGATCCTTGGAAGAGACGTGGAGATCAGAGTAGCTTAACAAGACGGTTTTAATGCCCCTTTAAAAAAACGTGGAGGTCACAGTAGCTTAACAAGATGGTTTTAATGCCCCTTGGAAGAGACGTGGATGTCACAGTAGCCTAACAAGACAGTTTTAATGCCCCTTGTAAGAGACGTGGATGTCAAAGTGGTTTAACAAGACGGTTTTAATGCCCCTTGGAAGAGACGTGGAGGTCACTGTAGCTTAACAAGATGATTTCAATGCCCCTGGGAAGAGATGTGGAATTCAGAGTGGTTTAACAAGACAGTTTTAATGCCCATTGGAAGAGACGTGGAGGTCACAGTAGCTTAAAAAGACGGTTTTAATACCCCTTGGAAGAGACGTAGATGTCACAGTAGCCTAACAAGACAGTTTTAATGCCCCTTGTTAGAGACGTGTAGGTCAAAGTGGTTTAACAAGGCGGTTTTAATGCGCCTTGGAAGAGACGTGGAGGTCACAGTAGCTTAAAAAGACGGTTTTAATGCCCCTTGGAAGAGACGTGGAGGTCAGAGTGGTTTAACAAGACGGTTTTAATGCCCCTTGGAAGAGACATGGAGGTCACAGTAGCTTAACAAGATGGTTTTAATGCCCCTTGGAAGAGACGTAGAGGTCAGAGTGGTTTAACAAGATGGTTTTCTACCCCTTGGAAGAGACGTGGAGGTCACAGTAGCTTAACAAGACGCTTTTAATACCCATTGAAAGAGACGTGGAGGTCACAGTAGCTTAACAAGACGGTTTTAATGCCCCTTGGAAGAGACGTGGAAGTCACAGTAGCTTAACAAGGTGGTTTTAATGCCCCTTGGAAAAGACGTGGAAGTCACAGTAGCCTAACAAGACGGTTTTAATGCCCCTTGGAAGAGACGTGGAGGTCACAGTAGCTTAACTATTCGGTTTTATTGCCCCTTGGAAGAGACGTGGAGGTCAGAGTGGGTTAACAAGACGGTTTTAATGACCCTTGGAAGAGACGTGGAGATCAGAGTAGCTTAACAAGACGGTTTTAATGCCCCTTTAAAAAAATGTGGAGGTCACAGTAGCTTAACAAGACTGTTTTTATGCCACTTGGAAGAGACGTGGAAGTCACAGTAGCCTAACAAGACGGTTTTTTTACCCCTTGTAAGAGACGTGGAGGTCGCAGTAGCTTAACAAGACTATTTTAATTCCCCTTGGAAGAGATTTGGAGGTCAGAGTGGTTTAACCAGACGGTTTTTATGCCCCTTGGAAGAGACGTGGAGGTAGTAGCTTAACAAGACAGTTTTAATGCCCTTTGGAAGAGACGTGGAGGTCACAGTAGCTTAACAAAATGGTTTTAATGCCCCTTAGAAGAGACGTGGAGGTTACAGTAGCTTAACAAACGGTTTTAATGCCCCTTGGAAGAGACGTGGAGGTCACAGTAGATTAACAAGACGGTTTTAATGCCCATTGGAAGAGACGTGGAGGTCACAATAGCTTAACAAGACTGTTTTTGTGCCACTTTGAAGAGACGTGGAAGTCACAGTAGCCTAACAAGACGGTTTTTATGCCCCTTGTAAGAGACGAGGAGGTCACAGTAGCTTAACAAGACGATTTTAATGCCCCTTGGAAGAGATGTGGAGGTCAGAGTGATTTAACAAGACGGTTTTAATGCCCCTTGGAAGAGACATGGATGTCACAGTAGCTTAACAAGATGGTTTTAATACCCCTTGGAAGAGACGTAGAGGTCAGAGTGGTTTAACAAGACTGTTTTAATGCCCCTTGGAAGAGACGTGGAGGTCACAGTAGCTTAACAAGACAGTTTTAATGCCCCTTGGAAGAGACGTGGAGTTCAGAGTGGTTTAACAAGATGGTTTTCTATCCCTTGGAAGAGACATGGAGGTCACAGTAGCTTAACAAGACGCTTTTAATGCCCATTGGAAGAGACGTGGAGGTCACAGTAGCTTAACAAGACTGTTTTTATGCCACTTGGAAGAGACGTGGAAGTCACAGTAGCCTAAGAAGACGGTTTTAATGCTCCTTAGAAGAGACGTGGAGGTCACAGTAGCTTAACAAGACGGATTTAATGCCCCTTGGAAGAGATGTGGAGTTCAGTGTGGTTTAACAAAGCGGTTTTAATGCCCCTTGGAAGAGACGTGGAGGTCACAGTAGCTTAATAAGACAGTTTTAATGCCCCGTGGAAGAGAGGTGGAGGTCACAGTAGCTTAACAAGATGGTTTTAATGCCCCTTGGAAGAGACGTGGAGTTCAGAGTGGATTAAGAAGACGGTTTTAATGCCCCTTGGAAGAGACGTGGAGGTCACAGTAGCTTAACAAGACGGTTTTAATGCCCCTTGGAAGAGACGTGGAAGTCACAGTAGCTTAACAAGATGGTTTTAATGCCCCTTGGAAAAGACGTGGAAGTCACAGTAGCCTAACAAGATGGTTTTAATGCCCCTTGGAAGAGACGTGGAGGTCACAGTAGCTTAACTATTCGGTTTTATTGCCCCTTGGAAGAGACATGGAGGTCAGAGTGGGTTAACAAGACGGTTTTAATGACCCTTGGAAGAGACGTGGAGATCAGAGTAGCTTAACAAGACGGTTTTAATGCCCCTTTAAAAAAATGTGGAGGTCACAGTAGCTTAACAAGACGCTTTTAATACCCATTGAAAGAGACGTGGAGGTCACAGTAGCTTAACAAGACTGTTTTTATGCCACTTGGAAGAGACGTGGAAGTCACAGTAGCCTAACAAGACGGTTTTTTTACCCCTTGTAAGAGACGTGGAGGTCGCAGTAGCTTAACAAGACTATTTTAATGCCCCTTGGAAGAGATTTGGAGGTCAGAGTGGTTTAACCAGACGGTTTTTATGCCCCTTGGAAGAGACGTGGAGGTAACAGTAGCTTAACAAGACAGTTTTAATGCCCTTTGGAAGAGACGTGGAGGTCACAGTAGCTTAACAAAACGGTTTTAATGCCCCTTAGAAGAGACGTGGAGGTCACAGTAGATTAACAAAACAGTTTTAATGCCCCTTGGAAGAGACGTGGAGGTCACAGTAGATTAACAAAATGGTTTTAATGCCCTTTGGAAGAGACGTGGAGGTCACAGTAGCTTAATAAGACAGTTTTAATGCCCCTTGGAAGAGAGGTGGAGGTCACAGTAGCTTAACAAGATGGTTTTAATGCCCCTTGGAAGAGACGTGGAGTTCAGAGTGGTTTAACAAGACGGTTTTAATGCCCCTTGGAAGAGACGTGGAGGTCACAGTAGCTTAACAAGACAGTTGTAATGCCACTTGGAAGAGACGTGGAGGTCACAGTAGCTTAACAAGATGGTTTTATTGCCCCTTGGAAAAGATGTGGAGGTCAGAGTGATTAAACAAGACGGTTTTAATGCCCTTTGGAAGAGACGTGGAGGTCACAGTAGCTAACGAATACATTTTAAATGCCCCTTGGAAGAGACGTGGAGTTCAGAGTGGTTTAACAAGATGGTTTTCTACCCCTTGGAAGAGACATGGAGGTCACAGTAGCTTAACAAGACGCTTCTAATGCCCATTGGAAGAGACGTGGAGGTCACAGTAGCTTAACAAGACTGTTACTATGCCAATTGGAAGAGACGTGAAAGTCACAGTAGCCTAACAAGACGGTTTTTACACGCCTTGTAAGAGACGTGGAGGTCACAGTAGCTTAACAGGACGATTTTAGTGCCCCTTGGAAGAGATTTGGAGGTCAGAGTGGTTTAACCAGACGGTTTTTATGCCCCTTGGAAGAGACGTGGAGGTAACAGTAGCTTAACAAGACTGTTTTAATGCCCTTTGGAAGAGACGTGGAGGTTACAGTAGCTTAACAAACGGTTTTAATGCCCCTTGGAAGAGACGTGGAGGTCACAGTAGATTAACAAGACGGTTTTAATGCCCATTGGAAGAGACGTGGAGGTCACAATAGCTTAGCAAGACTGTTTTTGTGCCACTTTGAAGAGACGTGGAAGTCACAGTAGCCTAACAAGACGGTTTTTATGCCCCTTGTAAGAGACGAGGAGGTCACAGTAGCTTAACAAGACGATTTTAATGCCCCTTGGAAGAGATGTGGAGGTCAGAGTGGTTTAACAAGACAGTTTTAATGCCCCTTGGAAGAGACGTGGAGGTCACAGTAGCTTAAAAAGACGGTTTTAATGCCCCTTGGAAGAGATGTGGAGGTCAGAGTGATTTAACAAGACGTTTTTAATGCCCCTTGGAAGAGACATGGATGTCACAGTAGCTTAACAAGATGGTTTTAATACCCCTTGGAAGAGACGTAGAGGTCAGAGTGGTTTAACAAGACTGTTTTAATGCCCCTTGGAAGAGACGTGGAGGTCACAGTAGCTTAACAAGACAGTTTTAATGCTACTTGGAAGAGAGGTGGAGGTCACAACAGCTTAACAAGATGGTTTTCTTGCCCCTTGGAAGAGATGTGGAGGTGAGAGTGATTAAACAAGTCGGTTTTAATGCCCCTTGGAAGAGACGTGGAGGTCACAGTAGCTTAACAAGACGCTTTTAATGCCCATTGGAAGAGACGTGGAGGTCACAGTAGCTTAACAAGACGGTTTTAATGCCCCTTGGAAGAGACGTGGAGGTCACAGTAGCTTAACAAGATGGTTTTAATGCCCCTTGGAAGAGACGTGGAGTTCAGAATGTTTTTACAAGACGGTTTTAATGCCCCTTGGAAGAGACGTGGAGGTCACAGTAGCGTAACAAGACGGTTTTAATGCCCCTTGGAAGAGACGTGGAGTTCACATTAGCCTAACAATTCGGTTTTATTGCCCCTTGGAAGAGACGTGGAGGTCACAGTGGGTTAACAAGAAGGTTTTAATGACCCTTGGAAGAGACGTGGAGATCAGAGTAGCTTAACAAGACTGTTTTAATGCCCCTTTAAAAAAACGTGGAGGTCACAGTAGCTTAACAAGATGGTTTTAATGCCCCTTGGAAGAGACGTGGATGTCACAGTAGCCTAACAAGACAGTTTTAATGCCCCTTGTAAGAGACGTGGATGTCAAAGTGGTTTAATAAGACGGTTTTAATGCCTCTTGGAAGAGACGTGGAGGTCACTGTAGCTTAACAAGATGATTTCAATGCCCCTGGGAAGAGATGTGGAGGTCAGAGTGGTTTAACAAAACAGTTTTAATGCCCATTGGAAGAGACGTGGAGGTCACAGTAGCTTAAAAAGACGGTTTTAATACCCCTTGGAAGAGACGTAGATGTCACAGTAGCCTAACAAGACAGTTTTAATGCCCCTTGTTAGAGACGTATAGGTCAAAGTGGTTTAACAAGGCGGTTTTAATGCGCCTTGGAAGAGACGTGGAGGTCACAGTAGCTTAAAAAGACGGTTTTAATGCCCCTTGGAAGAGACGTGGAGGTCAGAGTGGTTTAACAAGACGGTTTTAATGCCCCTTGGAAGAGACATGGAGGTCACAGTAGCTTAACAAGATGGTTTTAATGCCCCTTGGAAGAGACGTAGAGGTCAGAGTGGTTTAACAAGATGGTTTTCTTCCCCTTGGAAGAGACGTGGAGGTCACAGTAGCTTAACAAGACGCTTTTAATACCCATTGAAAGAGACGTGGAGGTCACAGTAGCTTAACAAGACGGTTTTAATGCCCCTTGGAAGAGACGTGGAAGTCACAGTAGCTTAACAAGATGGTTTTAATGCCCCTTGGAAAAGACGTGGAAGTCACAGTAGCCTAACAAGACGGTTTTAATGCCCCTTGGAAGAGACGTGGAGGTCACAGTAGCTTAACTATTCGGTTTTATTGCCCCTTGGAAGAGACGTGGAGGTCAGAGTGGGTTAACAAGACGGTTTTAATGACCCTTGGAAGAGACGTGGAGATCAGAGTAGCTTAACAAGACGGTTTTAATGCCCCCTTAAAAAAATGTGGAGGTCACAGTAGCTTAACAAGACGCTTTTAATACCCATTGAATGAGACGTGGAGGTCACAGTAGCTTAACAAGACTGTTTTTATGCCACTTGGAAGAGACGTGGAAGTCACAGTAGCCTAACAAGACGTTTTTTTTACCCCTTGTAAGAGACGTGGAGGTCGCAGTAGCTTAACAAGACTATTTTAATGCCCCTTTGAAGAGATTTGGAGGTCAGAGTGGTTTAACCAGACGGTTTTTATGCCCCTTGGAAGAGACGTGGAGGTAATAGTAGCTTAACAAGACAGTTTTAATGCCCTTTGGAAGAGACGTGGAGGTCACAGTAGCTTAACAAAACGGTTTTAATGCCCCTTAGAAGAGACGTGGAGGTCACAGTAGATTAACAAAACGGTTTTAATGCCCCTTGGAAGAGACGTGGAGGTCACAGTAGATTAACAAAACGGTTTTAATGCCCTTTGGAAGAGACGTGGAGGTCACAGTAGTTTAATAAGACAGTTTTAATGCCCCTTGGAAGAGAGGTGGAGGTCACAGTAGCTTAACAAGATGGTTTTAATGCCCCTTGGAAGAGACGTGGAGTTCAGAGTGGTTTAACAAGACGGTTTTAATGCCCCTTGGAAGAGACGTGGAGGTCACAGTAGCTTAACAAGACAGTTGTAATGCCACTTGGAAGAGACGTGGAGGTCACAGTAGCTTAACAAGATGGTTTTATTGCCCCTTGGAAGAGATGTGGAGGTCAGAGTGATTAAACAAGACGGTTTTAATGCCCTTTGTAAGAGACGTGGAGGTCACAGTAGCTAACGAATACATTTTAAATGCCCCTTGGAAGAGACGTGGAGTTCAGAGTGGTTTAACAAGATGGTTTTCTACCCCTTGGAAGAGACATGGAGGTCACAGTAGCTTAACAAGATGCTTCTAATGCCCATTGGAAGAGACGTGGAGGTCACAGTAGCTTAACAAGACTGTTACTATGCCAATTGGAAGAGACGTGAAAGTCACAGTAGCCTAACAAGACGGTTTTATACCCCTTGTAAGAGACGTGGAGGTCACAGTAGCTTAACAGGACGATTTTAGTGCCCCTTGGAAGAGATTTGGAGGTCAGAGTAGTTTAACCAGACGGTTTTTATGTCCCTTGGAAGAGACGTGGAGGTAACCGTAGCTTAACAAGACTGTGTTAATGCCCTTTGGAAGAGACGTGGAGGTTACAGTAGCTTAACAAACGGTTTTAATGTCCCTTGGAAGAGACGTGGAGGTCACAGTAGATTAACAAGACGGTTTTAATGCCCATTGGAAGAGACGTGGAGGTCACAATAGCTTAACAAGATGGTTTTTATGCCCCTTGTAAGAGACGAGGAGGTCACAGTAGCTTAACAAGACGATTTTAATGCCCCTTGGAAGAGATGGGGAGGTCAGAGTGGTTTAACAAGACAGTTTTAATGCCCCTTGGAAGAGACGTGGAGGTCACAGTAGCTTAAAAAGACGGTTTTAATGCCCCTTGGAAGAGATGTGGAGGTCAGAGTGATTTAACAAGACGGTTTTAATGCCCCTTGGAAGAGACATGGATGTCACAGTAGCTTAACAAGATGGTTTTAATACCCCTTGGAAGAGACGTAGAGGTCAGAGTGGTTTAACAAGACTGTTTTAATGCCCCTTGGAAGAGACGTGGAGGTCACAGTAGCTTAACAAGACAGTTTTAATGCTACTTGGAAGAGAGATGGAGGTCACAACAGCTTAACAAGATGGTTTTATTGCCCCTTGGAAGAGATGTGGAGGTCAGAGTGATTAAACAAGTCGGTTTTAATGCCCCTTGGAAGAGACGTGGAGGTCACAGTAGCTTACCAAGACATTTTTAATGCCCCTTGGAAGAGACGTGGAGTTCAGAGTGGTTTAACAAGATGGTTTTCTATCCCTTGGAAGAGACTTGGAGGTCACAGTAGCTTAACAAGACGCTTTTAATGCCCATTGGAAGAGACGTGGAGGTCACAGTAGCTTAACAAGACTGTTTTTATGCCACTTGGAAGAGACGTGGAAGTCACAGTAGCCTAACAAGACGGTTTTAATGCTCCTTAGAAGAGACGTGGAGGTCACAGTAGCTTAACAAGACGGATTTAATGCCCCTTGGAAGAGATGTGGAGTTCAGTGTGGTTTAACAAAGCGGTTTTAATGCCCCTTGGAAGAGACGTGGAGGTCACAGTAGCTTAATAAGACAGTTTTAATGCCCCGTGGAAGAGAGGTGGAGGTCACAGTAGCTTAACAAGATGGTTTTAATGCGCCTTGGAAGAGACGTGGAGTTCAGAGTGGATTAACAAGACGGTTTTAATGCCCCTTGGAAGAGACGTGGAGGTCACAGTAGCTTAACAAGACGGTTTTAATGCCCCTTGGAAGAGACGTGGAAGTCACAGTAGCTTAACAAGATGGTTTTAATGCCCCTTGGAAAAGACGTGGAAGTCACAGTAGCCTAACAAGACGGTTTTAATGCCCCTTGGAAGAGACGTGGAGGTCACAGTAGCTTAACTATTCGGTTTTATTGCCCCTTGGAAGAGACGTGGAGGTCAGAGTGGGTTAACAAGACGGTTTTAATGACCCTTGGAAGAGACGTGGAGATCAGAGTAGCTTAACAAGACGGTTTTAATGCCCCTTTAAAAAAATGTGGAGGTCACAGTAGCTTAACAAGACGCTTTTAATACCCATTGAAAGAGACGTGGAGGTCACAGTAGCTTAACAAGACTGTTTTTATGCCACTTGGAAGAGACGTGGAAGTCACAGTAGCCTAACAAGACGGTTTTTTTACCCCTTGTAAGAGACGTGGAGGTCGCAGTAGCTTAACAAGACTATTTTAATGCCCCTTGGAAGAGATTTGGAGGTCAGAGTGGTTTAACCAGACGGTTTTTATGCCCCTTGGAAGAGACGTGGAGGTAACAGTAGCTTAACAAGACAGTTTTAATGCCCTTTGGAAGAGACGTGGAGGTCACTGTAGCTTAACAAGATGATTTCAATGCCCCTGGGAAGAGATGTGGAGGTCAGAGTGGTTTAACAAGACAGTTTTAATGCCCATTGGAAGAGACGTGGAGGTCACAGTAGCTTAAAAAGACGGTTTTAATACCCCTTGGAAGAGACGTAGATGTCACAGTAGCCTAACAAGACAGTTTTAATGCCCCTTGTTAGAGACGTGTAGGTCAAAGTGGTTTAACAAGGCGGTTTTAATGCGCCTTGGAAGAGACGTGGAGGTCACAGTATCTTAAAAAGACGGTTTTAATGCCCCTTGGAAGAGACGTGGAGGTCAGAGTGGTTTAACAAGACGGTTTTAATGCCCCTTGGAAGAGACATGGAGGTCACAGTAGCTTAAAAAGATGGTTTTAATGCCCCTTGGAAGAGACGTAGAGGTCAGAGTGGTTTAACAAGATGGTTTTCTTCCCCTTGGAAGAGACGTGGAGGTCACAGTAGCTTAACAAGACGCTTTTAATACCCATTGAAAGAGACGTGGAGATCACAGTAGCTTAACAAGACGGTTTTAATGCCCCTTTAAAAAAATGTGGAGGTCACAGTAGCTTAACAAGACGCTTTTAATACCCATTGAAAGAGACGTGGAGGTCACAGTAGCTTAACAAGACTGTTTTTATGCCACTTGGAAGAGACGTGGAAGTCACAGTAGCCTAACAAGACGGTTTTTTTACCCCTTGTAAGAGACGTGGAGGTCGCAGTAGCTTAACAAGACTATTTTAATGCCCCTTGGAAGAGATTTGGAGGTCAGAGTGGTTTAACCAGACGGTTTTTATGCCCCTTGGAAGAGACGTGGAGGTAACAGTAGCTTAACAAGACAGTTTTAATGCCCTTTGGAAGAGACGTGGATGTCACAGTAGCCTAACAAGACAGTTTTAATGCCCCTTGGAAGAGACGTGGAGGTCACAGTAGCTTAACAAGACAGTTGTAATGCCACTTGGAAGAGACGTGGAGGTCACAGTAGCTTAACAAGATGGTTTTATTGCCCCTTGGAAGAGATGTGGAGGTCAGAGTGATTAAACAAGACGGTTTTAATGCCCTTTGGAAGAGACGTGGAGGTCACAGTAGCTAACGAATACATTTTAAATGCCCCTTGGAAGAGACGTGGAGTTCAGAGTGGTTTAACAAGATGGATTTCTACCCCTTGGAAGAGACATGGAGGTCACAGTAGCTTAACAAGGTGCTTCTAATGCCCATTGGAAGAGACGTGGAGGTCACAGTAGCTTAACAAGACTGTTACTATGCCAATTGGAAGAGACGTGAAAGTCACAGTAGCCTAACAAGACGGTTTTATACCCCTTGTAAGAGACGTGGAGGTCACAGTAGCTTAACAGGACGATTTTAGTGCCCCTTGGAAGAGATTTGGAGGTCAGATTGGTTTAACCAGACGGTTTTTATGCCCCTTGGAAGAGACGTGGAGGTAACCGTAGCTTAACAAGACTGTTTTAATGCCCTTTGGAAGAGACGTGGAGGTTACAGTAGCTTAACAAACGGTTTTAATGCCCCTTGGAAGAGACGTGGAGGTCACAGTAGATTAACAAGACGGTTTTAATGCCCATTGGAAGAGACGTGGAGGTCACAATAGCTTAACAAGACTGTTTTTGTGCCACTTTGAAGAGACGTGGAAGTCACAGTAGCCTAACAAGACGGTTTTCATGCCCCTTGTAAGAGACGAGGAGGTCACAGTAGCTTAACAAGACGATTTTAATGCCCCTTGGAAGAGATGTGGAGGTCAGAGTGGTTTAACAAGACAGTTTTAATGCCCCTTGGAAGAGACGTGGAGGTCACAGTAGCTTAAAAAGACGGTTTTAATGCCCCTTGGAAGAGATGTGGAGGTCAGAGTGATTTAACAAGACGGTTTTAATGCCCCTTGGAAGAGACATGGATGTCACAGTAGCTTAACAAGATGGTTTTAATACCCCTTGGAAGAGACGTAGAGGTCAGAGTGGTTTAACAAGACTGTTTTAATGCCCCTTGGAAGAGACGTGGAGGTCACAGTAGCTTAACAAGACAGTTTTAATGCTACTTGGAAGAGAGGTGGAGGTCACAACAGCTTAACAAGATGGTTTTATTGCCCCTTGGAAGAGATGTGGAGGTCAGAGTGATTAAACAAGTCGGTTTTAATGCCCCTTGGAAGAGACGTGGAGGTCACAGTAGCTTACCAAGACATTTTTAATGCCCCTTGGAAGAGACGTGGAGTTCAGAGTGGTTTAACAAGATGGTTTTCTATCCCTTGGAAGAGACTTGGAGGTCACAGTAGCTTAACAAGACACTTTTAATGCCCATTGGAAGAGACGTGGAGGTCACAGTAGCTTAACAAGACTGTTTTTATGCCACTTGGAAGAGACGTGGAAGTCACAGTAGCCTAACAAGACGGTTTTAATGCTCCTTAGAAGAGACGTGGAGGTCACAGTAGCTTAACAAGACGGATTTAATGCCCCTTGGAAGAGATGTGGAGTTCAGTGTGGTTTAACAAAGCGGTTTTAATGCCCCTTGGAAGAGACGTGGAGGTCACAGTAGCTTAATAAGACAGTTTTAATGCCCCGTGGAAGAGAGGTGGAGGTCACAGTAGCTTAACAAGATGGTTTTAATGCGCCTTGGAAGAGACGTGGAGTTCAGAGTGGATTAACAAGACGGTTTTAATGCCCCTTGGAAGAGACGTGGAGGTCACAGTAGCTTAACAAGACGGTTTTAATGCCCCTTGGAAGAGACGTGGAAGTCACAGTAGCTTAACAAGATGGTTTTAATGCCCCTTGGAAAAGACGTGGAAGTCACAGTAGCCTAACAAGACGGTTTTAATGCCCCTTGGAAGAGACGTGGAGGTCACAGTAGCTTAACTATTCGGTTTTATTGCCCCTTGGAAGAGACGTGGAGGTCAGAGTGGGTTAACAAGACGGTTTTAATGACCCTTGGAAGAGACGTGGAGATCAGAGTAGCTTAACAAGACTGTTTTAATGCCCCTTTAAAAAAATGTGGAGGTCACAGTAGCTTAACAAGACGCTTTTAATACCCATTGAAAGAGACGTGGAGGTCACAGTAGCTTAACAAGACTGTTTTTATGCCACTTGGAAGAGACGTGGAAGTCACAGTAGCCTAACAAGACGGTTTTTTTACCCCTTGTAAGAGACGTGGAGGTCGCAGTAGCTTAACAAGACTATTTTAATGCCCCTTGGAAGAGATTTGGAGGTCAGAGTGGTTTAACCAGACGGTTTTTATGCCCCTTGGAAGAGACGTGGAGGTAACAGTGGCTTAACAAGACAGTTTTAATGCCCTTTGAAAGAGACGTGGATGTCACAGTAGCCTAACAAGACAGTTTTAATGCCCCTTGTAAGAGACGTGGATGTCAAAGTGGTTTAATAAGACGGTTTTAATGCCCCTTGGAAGAGACGTGGAGGTCACTGTAGCTTAACAAGATGATTTCAATGCCCCTGGGAAGAGATGTGGAGGTCAGAGTGGTTTAACAAGACAGTTTTAATGCCCATTGGAAGAGACGTGGAGGTCACAGTAGCTTAAAAAGACGGTTTTAATACCCCTTGGAAGAGACGTAGATGTCACAGTAGCCTAACAAGACAGTTTTAATGCCCCTTGTTAGAGACGTGTAGGTCAAAGTGGTTTAACAAGGCGGTTTTAATGCGCCTTGGAAGAGACGTGGAGGTCACAGTAGCTTAAAAAGACGGTTTTAATGCCCCTTGGAAGAGACGTGGAGGTCAGAGTGGTTTAACAAGACGGTTTTAATGCCCCTTGGAAGAGACATGGAGGTCACAGTAGCTTAACAAGATGGTTTTAATGCCCCTTGGAAGAGACGTAGAGGTCAGAGTGGTTTAACAAGATGGTTTTCTTCCCCTTGGAAGAGACGTGGAGGTCACAGTAGCTTAACAAGACGCTTTTAATACCCATTGAAAGAGACGTGGAGGTCACAGTAGCTTAACAAGACGGTTTTAATGCCCCTTGGAAGAGACGTGGAAGTCACAGTAGCTTGACAAGATGGTTTTAATGCCCCTTGGAAAAGACGTGGAAGTCACAGTAGCCTAACAAGACGGTTTTAATGCCCCTTGGAAGAGACGTGGAGGTCACAGTAGCTTAACTATTCGGTTTTATTGCCCCTTGGAAGAGACGTGGAGGTCAGAGTGGGTTAACAAGACGGTTTTAATGACCCTTGGAAGAGACGTGGAGATCAGAGTAGCTTAACAAGACGGTTTTAATGCCCCTTTAAAAAAATGTGGAGGTCACAGTAGCTTAACAAGACGCTTTTAATACCCATTGAAAGAGACGTGGAGGTCACAGTAGCTTAACAAGACTGTTTTTATGCCACTTGGAAGAGACGTGGAAGTCACAGTAGCCTAACAAGACGTTTTTTTTACCCCTTGTAAGAGACGTGGAGGTCGCAGTAGCTTAACAAGACTATTTTAATGCCCCTTGGAAGAGATTTGGAGGTCAGAGTGATTTAACCAGACGGTTTTTATGCCCCTTGGAAGAGACGTGGAGGTAACAGTAGCTTAACAAGACAGTTTTAATGCCCTTTGGAAGAGACGTGGAGGTCACAGTAGCTTAACAAAACGGTTTTAATGCCCCTTAGAAGAGACGTGGAGGTCACAGTAGATTAACAAAACGGTTTTAATGCCCCTTGGAAGAGACGTGGAGGTCACAGTAGATTAACAAAACGGTTTTAATGCCCTTTGGAAGAGACGTGGAGGTCACAGTAGCTTAATAAGACAGTTTTAATGCCCCTTGGAAGAGAGGTGGAGGTCACAGTAGCTTAACAAGATGGTTTTAATGCCCCTTGGAAGAGACGTGGAGTTCAGAGTGGTTTAACAAGACGGTTTTAATGCCCCTTGGAAGAGACGTGGAGGACACAGTAGCTTAACAAGACAGTTGTAATGCCACTTGGAAGAGACGTGGAGGTCACAGTAGCTTAACAAGATGGTTTTATTGCCCCTTGGAAGAGATGTGGAGGTCAGAGTGATTAAACAAGACGGTTTTAATGCCCTTTGGAAGAGACGTGGAGGTCACAGTAGCTAACGAATACATTTTAAATGCCCCTTGGAAGAGACGTGGAGTTCAGAGTGGTTTAACAAGATGGTTTTCTACCCCTTGGAAGAGACATGGAGGTCACAGTAGCTTAACAAGACGCTTCTAATGCCCATTGGAAGAGACGTGGAGGTCACAGTAGCTTAACAAGACTGTTACTATGCCAATTGGAAGAGACGTGAAAGTCACAGTAGCCTAACAAGACGGTTTTTATACCCCTTGTAAGAGACGTGGAGGTCACAGTAGCTTAACAGGACGATTTTAGTGCCCCTTGGAAGAGATTTGGAGGTCAGAGTGCTTTAACCAGACGGTTTTTATGCCCCTTGGAAGAGACGTGGAGGTAACAGTAGCTTAACAAGACTGTTTTAATGCCCTTTGGAAGAGACGTGGAGGTTACAGTAGCTTAACAAACGGTTTTAATGCCCCTTGGAAGAGACGTGGAGGTCACAGTAGATTAACAAGACGGTTTTAATGCCCATTGGAAGAGACGTGGAGGTCACAATAGCTTAACAAGACTGTTTTTGTGCCACTTTGAAGAGACGTGGAAGTCACAGTAGCCTAACAAGACGGTTTTTATGCCCCTTGTAAGAGACGAGGAGGTCACAGTAGCTTAACAAGACGATTTTAATGCCCCTTGGAAGAGATGTGGAGGTCAGAGTGGTTTAACAAGACAGTTTTAATGCCCCTTGGAAGAGACGTGGAGGTCACAGTAGCTTAAAAAGACGGTTTTAATGCCCCTTGGAAGAGATGTGGAGGTCAGAGTGATTTAACAAGACGGTTTTAATGCCCCTTGGAAGAGACATGGATGTCACAGTAGCTTAACAAGATGGTTTTAATACCCCTTGGAAGAGACGTAGAGGTCAGAGTGGTTTAACAAGACTGTTTTAATGCCCCTTGGAAGAGACGTGGAGGTCACAGTAGCTTAACAAGACAGTTTTAATGCTACTTGGAAGAGAGGTGGAGGTCACAACAGCTTAACAAGATGGTTTTATTGCCCCTTGGAAGAGATGTGGAGGTCAGAGTGATTAAACAAGTCGGTTTTAATGCCCCTTGGAAGAGACGTGGAGGTCACAGTAGCTTACCAAGACATTTTTAATGCCCCTTGGAAGAGACGTGGAGTTCAGAGTGGTTTAACAAGATGGTTTTCTATCCCTTGGAAGAGACGTGGAGGTCACAGTAGCTTAACAAGACGCTTTTAATGCCCATTGGAAGAGACGTGGAGGTCACAGTAGCTTAACAAGACTGTTTTTATGCCACTTGGAAGAGACGTGGAAGTCACAGTAGCCTAACAAGACAGTTTTAATGCTCCTTAGAAGAGACGTGGAGGTCACAGTAGCTTAACAAGACGGATTTAATGCCCCTTGGAAGAGATGTGGAGTTCAGTGTGGTTTAACAAAGCGGTTTTAATGCCCCTTGGAAGAGACGTGGAGGTCACAGTAGCTTAATAAGACAGTTTTAATGCCCCGTGGAAGAGAGGTGGAGGTCACAGTAGCTTAACAAGATGGTTTTAATGCCCCTTGGAAGAGACGTGGAGTTCAGAGTGGATTAACAAGACGGTTTTAATGCCCCTTGGAAGAGACGTGGAGGTCACAGTAGCTTAACAAGACGGTTTTAATGCCCCTTGGAAGAGACGTGGAAGTCACAGTAGCTTAACAAGATGGTTTTAATGCCCCTTGGAAAAGACGTGGAAGTCACAGTAGCCTAACAAGACGGTTTTAATGCCCCTTGGAAGAGACGTGGAGGTCACAGTAGCTTAACTATTCGGTTTTATTGCCCCTTGGAAGAGACGTGGAGGTCAGAGTGGGTTAACAAGTCGGTTTTAATGACCCTTGGAAGAGACGTGGAGATCAGAGTAGCTTAACAAGACGGTTTTAATGCCCCTTTAAAAAAATGTGGAGGTCACAGTAGCTTAACAAGTCGCTTTTAATACCCATTGAAAGAGACGTGGAGGTCACAGTAGCTTAACAAGACTGTTTTTATGCCACTTGGAAGAGACGTGGAAGTCACAGTAGCCTAACAAGACGGTTTTTTTACCCCTTGTAAGAGACGTGGAGGTCGCAGTAGCTTGACAAGACTATTTTAATGCCCCTTGGAAGAGATTTGGAGGTCAGAGTGGTTTAACCAGACCGTTTTTATGCCCCTTGGAAGAGACGTGGAGGTAACAGTAGCTTAACAAGACAGTTTTAATGCCCTTTGGAAGAGACGTGGAGGTCACAGTAGCTTAACAAAACGGTTTTAATGCCCCTTAGAAGAGACGTGGAGGTCACAGTAGATTAACAAAACGGTTTTAATGCCCCTTGGAAGAGACGTGGAGGTCACAGTAGATTAACAAAACGGTTTTAATGCCCTTTGGAAGAGACGTGGAGGTCACAGTAGCTTAATAAGACAGTTTTAATGCCCCTTGGAAGAGAGGTGGAGGTCACAGTAGCTTAACAAGATGGTTTTAATGCCCCTTGGAAGAGACGTGGAGTTCAGAGTGGTTTAACAAGACGGTTTTAATGCCCTTTGGAAGAGACGTGGAGGTCACAGTAGCTTAACAAGACAGTTGTAATGCCACTTGGAAGAGACGTGGAGGTCACAGTAGCTTAACAAGATGGTTTTATTGCCCCTTGGAAGAGATGTGGAGGTCAGAGTGATTAAACAAGACGGTTTTAATGCCCTTTGGAAGAGACGTGGAGGTCACAGTAGCTAACGAATACATTTTAAATGCCCCTTGGAAGAGACGTGGAGTTCAGAGTGGTTTAACAAGATGGTTTTCTACCCCTTGGAAGAGACATGGAGGTCACAGTAGCTTAACAAGACGCTTCTAATGCCCATTGGAAGAGACGTGGAGGTCACAGTAGCTTAACAAGACTGTTACTATGCCAATTGGAAGAGACGTGAAAGTCACAGTAGCCTAACAAGACGGTTTTTGTACCCCTTGTAAGAGACGTGGAGGTCACAGTAGCTTAACAGGACGATTTTAGTGCCCCTTGGAAGAGATTTGGAGGTCAGAGTGGTTTAACCAGACGGTTTTTATGCCCCTTGGAAGAGACGTGGAGGTAACAGTAGCTTAACAAGACTGTTTTAATGCCCTTTGGAAGAGACGTGGAGGTTACAGTAGCTTAACAAAGGGTTTTAATGCCCCTTGGAAGAGACGTGGAGGTCACAGTAGATTAACAAGACGGTTTTAATGCCCCTTGGAAGAGACGTGGAGGTCACAGTAGATTAACAAGACGGTTTTAATGCCCATTGGAAGAGACGTGGAGGTCACAGTAGCTTAACAAGACTGTTTTTGTGCCACTTTGAAGAGACGTGGAAGTCACAGTAGCCTAACAAGACGGTTTTTATGCCCCTTGTAAGAGACGAGGAGGTCACAGTAGCTTAACAAGACGATTTTAATGCCCCTTGGAAGAGATGTGGAGGTCAGAGTGGTTTAACAAGACAGTTTTAATGCCCCTTGGAAGAGACGTGGAGGTCACAGTGGCTTAAAAAGACGGTTTTAATGCCCCTTGGAAGAGATGTGGAGGTCAGAGTGATTTAACAAGACGGTTTTAATGCCCCTTGGAAGAGACATGGATGTCACAGTAGCTTAACAAGATGGTTTTAATACCCCTTGGAAGAGACATAGAGGTCAGAGTGGTTTAACAAGACTGTTTTAATGCCCCTTGGAAGAGACGTGGAGGTCACAGTAGCTTAACAAGACAGTTTTAATGCTACTTGGAAGAGAGGTGGAGGTCACAACAGCTTAACAAGATGGTTTTATTGCCCCTTGGAAGAGATGTGGAGGTCAGAGTGATTAAACAAGTCGGTTTTAATGCCCCTTGGAAGAGACGTGGAGGTCACAGTAGCTTAACAAGACGGTTTTAATGCCCCTTGGAAGAGACGTGGAAGTCACAGTAGCTTAACAAGATGGTTTTAATGCCCCTTGGAAAAGACGTGGAAGTCACAGTAGCCTAACAAGACGGTTTTAATGCCCCTTGGAAGAGACGTGGAGGCCACAGTAGCTTAACTATTCGGTTTTATTGCCCCTTGGAAGAGACGTGGAGGTCAGAGTGGGTTAACAAGTCGGTTTTAATGACCCTTGGAAGAGACGTGGAGATCAGAGTAGCTTAACAAGACGGTTTTAATGCCCCTTTAAAAAAATGTGGAGGTCACAGTAGCTTAACAAGACGCTTTTAATACCCATTGAAAGAGACGTGGAGGTCACAGTAGCTTAACAAGACTGTTTTTATGCCACTTGGAAGAGACGTGGAAGTCACAGTAGCCTAACAAGACGGTTTTTTTACCCCTTGTAAGAGACGTGGAGGTCGCAGTAGCTTGACAAGACTATTTTAATGCCCCTTGAAAGAGATTTGGAGGTCAGAGTGGTTTAACCAGACCGTTTTTATGCCCCTTGGAAGAGACGTGGAGGTAACAGTAGCTTAACAAGACAGTTTTAATGCCCTTTGGAAGAGACGTGGAGGTCACAGTAGCTTAACAAAACGGTTTTAATGCCCCTTAGAAGAGACGTGGAGGTCACAGTAGATTAACAAAACGGTTTTAATGCCCCTTGGAAGAGACGTGGAGGTCACAGTAGATTAACAAAACGGTTTTAATGCCCTTTGGAAGAGACGTGGAGGTCACAGTAGCTTAATAAGACAGTTTTAATGCCCCTTGGAAGAGAGGTGGAGGTCACAGTAGCTTAACAAGATGGTTTTAATGCCCCTTGGAAGAGACGTGGAGTTCAGAGTGGTTTAACAAGACGGTTTTAATGCCCCTTGGAAGAGACGTGGAGGTCACAGTAGCTTAACAAGACAGTTGTAATGCCACTTGGAAGAGACGTGGAGGTCACAGTAGCTTAACAAGATGGTTTTATTGCCCCTTGGAAGAGATGTGGAGGTCAGAGTGATTAAACAAGACGGTTTTAATGCCCTTTGGAAGAGACGTGGAGGTCACAGTAGCTAACGAATACATTTTAAATGCCCCTTGGAAGAGACGTGGAGTTCAGAGTGGTTTAACAAGATGGTTTTCTACCCCTTGGAAGAGACATGGAGGTCACAGTAGCTTAACAAGACGCTTCTAATGCCCATTGGAAGAGACGTGGAGGTCACAGTAGCTTAACAAGACTGTTACTATGCCAATTGGAAGAGACGTGAAAGTCACAGTAGCCTAACAAGACGGTTTTTGTACCCCTTGTAAGAGACGTGGAGGTCACAGTAGCTTAACAGGACGATTTTAGTGCCCCTTGGAAGAGATTTGGAGGTCAGAGTGGTTTAACCAGACGGTTTTTATGCCCCTTGGAAGAGACGTGGAGGTAACAGTAGCTTAACAAGACTGTTTTAATGCCCTTTGGAAGAGACGTGGAGGTTACAGTGTCTTAACAAACGGTTTTAATGCCCCTTGGAAGAGACGTGGAGGTCACAGTAGATTAACAAGACGGTTTTAATGCCCCTTGGAAGAGACGTGGAGGTCACAGTAGATTAACAAGACGGTTTTAATGCCCATTGGAAGAGACGTGGAGGTCACAATAGCTTAACAAGACTGTTTTTGTGCCACTTTGAAGAGACGTGGAAGTCACAGTAGCCTAACAAGACGGTTTTTATGCCCCTTGTAAGAGACGAGGAGGTCACAGTAGCTTAACAAGACGATTTTAATGCCCCTTGGAAGAGATGTGGAGGTCAGAGTGGTTTAACAAGACAGTTTTAATGCCCCTTGGAAGAGACGTGGAGGTCACAGTGGCTTAAAAAGACGGTTTTAATGCCCCTTGGAAGAGATGTGGAGGTCAGAGTGATTTAACAAGACGGTTTTAATGCCCCTTGGAAGAGACATGGATGTCACAGTAGCTTAACAAGATGGTTTTAATACCCCTTGGAAGAGACGTAGAGGTCAGAGTGGTTTAACAAGACTGTTTTAATGCCCCTTGGAAGAGACGTGGAGGTCACAGTAGCTTAACAAGACAGTTTTAATGCTACTTGGAAGAGAGGTGGAGGTCACAACAGCTTAACAAGATGGTTTTATTGCCCCTTGGAAGAGATGTGGAGGTCAGAGTGATTAAACAAGTCGGTTTTAATGCCCCTTGGAAGAGACGTGGAGGTCACAGTAGCTTACCAAGACATTTTTAATGCCACTTGGAAGAGACGTGGAGTTCAGAGTGGTTTAACAAGATGGTTTTCTATCCCTTGGAAGAGACGTGGAGGTCACAGTAGCTTAACAAGACGCTTTTAATGCCCATTGGAAGAGACGTGGAGGTCACAGTAGCTTAACAAGACTGTTTTTATGCCACTTGGAAGAGACGTGGAAGTCACAGTAACCTAACAAGACGGTTTTAATGCTCCTTAGAAGAGACGTGGAGGTCACAGTAGCTTAACAAGACGGATTTAATGCCCCTTGGAAGAGATGTGGAGTTCAGTGTGGTTTAACAAAGCGGTTTTAATGCCCCTTGGAAGAGACGTGGAGGTCACAGTAGCTTAATAAGACAGTTTAATGCCCCGTGGAAGAGAGGTGGAGGTCACAGTAGCTTAACAAGATGGTTTTAATGCCCCTTGGAAGAGACGTGGAGTTCAGAGTGGATTAACAAGACGGTTTTAATGCCCCTTGGAAGAGACGTGGAGGTCACAGTAGCTTAACAAGACGGTTTTAATGCCCCTTGGAAGAGACGTGGAAGTCACAGTAGCTTAACAAGATGGTTTTAATGCCCCTTGGAAAAGACGTGGAAGTCACAGTAGCCTAACAAGACGGTTTTAATGCCCCTTGGAAGAGACGTGGAGGTCACAGTAGCTTAACTATTCGGTTTTATTGCCCCTTGGAAGAGACGTGGAGGTCAGAGTGGGTTAACAAGACGGTTTTAATGACCCTTGGAAGAGACGTGGAGATCAGAGTAGCTTAACAAGACGGTTTTAATGCCCCTTTAAAAAAATGTGGAGGTCACAGTAGCTTAACAAGACGCTTTTAATACCCATTGAAAGAGACGTGGAGGTCACAGTAGCTTAACAAGACTGTTTTTATGCCACTTGGAAGAGACGTGGAAGTCACAGTAGCCTAACAAGACGGTTTTTTTACCCCTTGTAAGAGACGTGGAGGTCGCAGTAGCTTGACAAGACTATTTTAATGCCCCTTGGAAGAGATTTGGAGGTCAGAGTGGTTTAACCAGACGGTTTTTAGGCCCCTTGGAAGAGACGTGGAGGTAACAGTAGATTAACAAGACAGTTTTAATGCCCTTTGGAAGAGACGTGGAGGTCACAGTAGCTTAACAAAACGGTTTTAATGCCCCTTAGAAGAGACATGGAGGTCACAGTAGATTAACAAAACGGTTTTAATGCCCATTGGAAGAGACGTGGAGGTCAAAATAGCTTAACAAGACTGTTTTTGTGCCACTTTGAAGAGACGTGGAAGTCACAGTAGCCGAACAAGACGGTTTTTATGCCCCTTGTAAGAGACGAGGAGGTCACAGTAGCTTAACAAGACGATTTTAATGCCCCTTGGAAGAGATGTGGAGGTCAGAGTGGTTTAACAAGACAGTTTTAATGCCCCTTGGAAGAGACGTGGAGGTCACAGTAGCTTAAAAAGACGGTTTTAATGCCCCTTGGAAGAGATGTGGAGGTCAGAGTGATTTAACAAGACGGTTTTAATGCCCCTTGGAAGAGACATGGATGTCACAGTAGCTTAACAAGATGGTTTTAATACCCCTTGGAAGAGACGTAGAGGTCATAGTGGTTTAACAAGACTGTTTTAATGCCCCTTGGAAGAGACGTGGAGGTCACAGTAGCTTAACAAGACAGTTTTAATGCTACTTGGAAGAGAGGTGGAGGTCACAACAGCTTAACAAGATGTTTTTATTGCCCCTTGGA
Source organism: Phyllobates terribilis (assembly GCF_046119375.1). Taxonomy (NCBI): domain Eukaryota; kingdom Metazoa; phylum Chordata; class Amphibia; order Anura; family Dendrobatidae; genus Phyllobates; species Phyllobates terribilis. The sequence continues at coordinate 769,258,680 of NW_027362762.1, read as the reverse complement.
AGAGATGTGGAGGTCAGAGTGATTAAACAAGTCGGTTTTAATGCCCCTTGGAAGAGACGTGGAGGTCACAGTAGCTTACCAAGACATTTTTAATGCCCCTTGGAAGAGACGTGGAGTTCAGAGTGGTTTAACAGGATGGTTTTCTATCCCTTGGAAGAGACGTGGAGGTCACAGTAGCTTAACAAGACGCTTTTAATGCCCATTGGAAGAGACGTGGAGGTCACAGTAGCTTAACAAGACTGTTTTTATGCCACTTGGAAGAGACGTGGAAGTCACAGTAGCCTAACAAGACGGTTTTAATGCTCCTTGGAAGAGACGTGGATGTCACAGTAGCTTAACAAGACGGATTTAATGCCCCTTGGAAGAGATGTGGAGTTCAGTGTGGTTTAACAAAGCGGTTTTAATGCCCCTTGGAAGAGACGTGGAGGTCACAGTAGCTTAATAAGACAGTTTTAATGCCCCGTGGAAGAGAGGTGGAGGTCACAGTAGCTTAACAAGATGGTTTTAATGCCCCTTGGAAGAGACGTGGAGTTCAGAGTGGATTAACAAGACGGTTTTAATGTCCCTTGGAAGAGACGTTGAGGTCACAGTAGCTTAACAAGACGGTTTTAATGCCCCTTGGAAGAGACGTGGAAGTCACAGTTGCTTAACAAGATGGTTTTAATGCCCCTTGGAAAAGATGTGGAAGTCACAGTAGCCTAACAAGACGGTTTTAATGCCCCTTGGAAGAGACGTGGAGGTCACAGTAGCTTAACTAGTCGGTTTTATTGCCCCTTGGAAGAGACGTGGAGGTCAGAGTGGGTTAACAAGACGGTTTTAATGACCCTTGGAAGAGACGTGGAGATCAGAGTTGCTTAACAAGACGGTTTTAATGCCCATTTAAAAAAATGTGGAGGTCACAGTAGCTTAACAAGACGCTTTTAATACCCATTGAAAGAGACCTGGAGGTCACAGTAGCTTAACAAGACTTTTTTTATGCCACTTGGAAGAGACGTGGAAGTCACAGTAGCCTAACAAGACGGTTTTTTTACCCCTTGTAAGAGACGTGGAGGTCACAGTAGCTTAACAAGACTATTTTAATGCCCCTTGGAAGAGATTTGGAGGTCAGAGTGGTTTAACCAGACGGTTTTTATGCCCCTTGGAAGAGACGTGGAGGTAACAGTAGCTTAACAAGACAGTTTTAATGCCCTTTGGAAGAGACGTGGAGGTCACAGTAGCTTAACAAAACGGTTTTAATGCCCCTTAGAAGAGACGTGGAGGTCACAGCAGATTAACAAAACGGTTTTAATGCCCCTTGGAAGAGACGTGGAGGTCACAGTAGATTAACAAAACGGTTTTAATGCCCCTTGGAAGAGACGTGGAGGTCAAAGTGGTTTAGCAAGACGGTTTTAATGCCCCTTGGAAGAGACGTGGAGGTCACTGTAACTTAACAAGATGATTTCAATGCCCCTGGGAAGAGTTGTGGAGGTCAGAGTGGTTTAACAAGACAGTTTTAATGCCCCTTGGAAGAGACGTGGAGGTCACAGTAGCTTAAAAAGACAGTTTTAATGCCCCTTGGAAGAGACGTGGAGGTCAGAGTATTTTAACAAGACAGTTTTAATGCCCCTTGGAAGAGACATGGAGGTCACAGTAGCTTAACAAGATGGTTTTAATGCCCCTTGGAAGTGACGTAGAGGTCACAGTGGTTTAACAAGACGGTTTAATGCACCTTGGAAGAGACGTGGAGGTCACAGTAGCTTAACAAGACAGTTTTAATGCCACTTGGAAGAGATGTGGAGGTCATAGTAGCTTAACAAGATGGTTTAATTGCCCCTTGGAAGAGATGTGGAGGTCAGAGTGATTAAACAAGATGGTTTTAATGCGCTTTGGAAGAGACGTGGAGGTCACAGTAGCTTACCAATACATTTTAAATGCCCCTTGGAAGAGACGTGGAGTTCAGAGTGGTTTAACAAGATGGTTTTCTACACATTGGAAGAGACGTGGAGGTCACAGTAGCTTAACAAGAGGCTTTTAATGCCCATTGGAAGAGACGTGGAGGTCACAGTTGCTTAACAAGACTGTTTTTATGCCACTTGGAAGAGACGTGGAAGTCACAGTAGCCTAACAAGACGGTTTTTATGCCCCTTGTAAGAGACGTGGAGGTCACAGTAGCTTAACAAGACGATTTTAATGCCCCTTGGAAGAGATTTGGAGGTCAGAGTGGTTTAACCAGATGGTCTTTATGCCCCTTGGAAGAGACGTTGAGGTAACAGTAGCTTATCAAGACAGTTTTAATGCCCTTTGGAAGAGACGTGGAGGTCACAGTAGCTTAACAAAATGGTTTTAATGCCCCTTGGAAGAGACGTGGAGGTCACAGTAGATTAACAAGACGGTTTTAATGCCCATTGGAAGAGACATGGTGGTAAGAGTAGCTTAACAAGACTGTTTTTATGCCACTTTGAAGAGACGTGTAAGTCACAGGAGCCTAACAAGAGGGTTTTTATGCCCCTTGTAAGAGAAGTGGAGGTCACAGTAGCTTAACAAGACGATTTTAATGCCCCTTGGAAGAGATGTGGAGGTCAGAGTGGTTTAACAAGTCAGTTTTAATGCCCCTTGGAAGAGACGTGGAGGTCACAGTAGCTTAAAAAGACAGTTTTAATGCCCCTTTGAAGAGATGTGGAGGTCAGAGTGGTTTACAAGATGGTTTTAATGCCCCTTGGAAGAGACATGAAGGTCACAGTAGCTTAGCAAGATGGTTTTAATGCCCCTTGGAAGAGACGTAGAGGTCAGAGTGGTTTAACAAGACGGTTTTAATGCCCCTTGGAAGAGACGTGGAGGTCACAGTAGCTTAACAAGACAGTTTTAATGAGACTTGGAAGAGAGGTGGGGGTCACAGTAGCTTAACAAGATGGTTTTATTGCCCCTTGGAAGAGATGTGGAGGTAAGAGTGATTAAACAAGTCGGTTTTAATGCCCCTTGGAAGAGACCAGGAGGTCACAGTAGCTTACCAAGACATTTTTAATGCCCCTTGGAAGAGACGTGGAGTTCAGAGTGGTTTAACAAGATGGTTTTCTACCCCTTGGAAGAGACGTGGAGGTCACAGTAGCTTAACAAGATGCTTTTAATGCCCATTGGAAGAGACATGGAGGTCACAGTAGCTTAACAAGATTGTTTTTATGCCACGTGGAAGTCACAGTAGCCTAACAAGACGGTTTTTATGCCCCTTGGAAGAGACGTGGAGGTAACAGTAGCTTAACAAGACGGTTTTAATGCCCCTTGGAAGAGACGTGGAGGTCACAGTAGCTTAACAAAATGGTTTTAATGCCCCTTGGAAGAGACGTGGAGGTCACAGTAGCTTAACAAGACGGTTTTAATGCCCCTTGGAAGAGACGTGGAGGTCACAGTAGCTTAACAAGGCGGTTTTAATGCCTCTTGGAAGAGATGTGGAGTTCAGAGTGCTTTAGCAAAATGGTTTTAATGCCCCTTGGAAGAGAAGTGAAGGTCACAGTAGCTTAATAAGACAGTTTTAATGCCCCTTGGAAGAGAGGTGGAGGTCACAGTAGCAAAACAAGATGGTTTTAATGCCCCTTAGAAGAGATGTGGAGGTCACAGTAGCTTAACAAGACGGTTTTAATGCCCCTTGGAAGAGACGTGGAGGTCACAGTAGTCTAACAAGATGGTTTTAATGCACCTTGGAAGAGACGCGGAGGTCACAGTAGCTTAACAAGACAATTTTAATGCCCCTTGGAAGAGACGTGAAGGTCAGAGTGGTGTATCAACATGGTTTTAATGCCCTTTGGAAGAGACGTGGAGGTCAGAGTGGTTTAACTAGACGGTTTTAATGCCCCTTGGAAGAGACGTGGAGGTCACAGTAGCTTAACAAGATGGTTTTAATGCCCATTGGAAGAGATTTGGAGGTCAGAGTGGTTTAACAAGATGTTTTAATGCCCTTGGAAGAGACGTGGAGGTCACAGTAGCTTAACAAGACTGTTTTAATGCACCTTGGAAGAGACGTGGAGGTCAGAGTGGTTTAAGAAGACGGTTTTACTGCCCTTTTGAAGAGACGTGGAGGTCAGAGTGGTTTAACTAGACGGTTTTAATGCCCCTTGGAAGAGACGTGGAGGTCACAGTAGCTTAACAAGATGGTTTTAATGCCCATTGGAAGAGATGTGGAGGTCAGAGTGGTTTAACAAGATGTTTTAATGCCCTTGGAAGAGGCGTGGAGGTCACAGTAGCTTAACAAGACTGTTTTAATGCACCTTGGAAGAGACGTGGAGGTCAGAGTGGCTTAACAAGATGGTTTTAATGCCTCTTGGAAGAGACAGGAGGTCACAGTAGCTTAAGAAGACGGTTTTAATGCCCGTTGCAAGAGAGGTGGAGGTCACAGTAGATTAACAAGACGGTTTTAATGCCCCTTGGAAGAGACGTGGAGGTCAGAGTTGTTTAACAGGACTTTTCTAATGCCCCTTGGAAGAGACGTGGAGGTCAAAGTAGCTCAACAAGACGGTTTTAATGCCCCTTGGGAGAGTCGTGGAGGTCAGAGTTGTTTAACAAGATGGCTTTAATGCCGCTTGGAAGAGATATGGAGGTCACAGTAGCTTAACAAGACGGTTTTAATGCCCCTTGGAAGAGACGTGGAGGTCACAGTAGCTTAACAAGATGGTTTTAATGCCCCTTGGAAGAGACGTGGAGTTCAGAGTGGTTTAACAAGACGGTTTTAATGCCCCTTGGAAGAGACGTGGAGGTCACAGTAGCTTAACAAGACGGTTTTAATGCCCCTTGGAAGAGACATGGAGGTCACAGTAGCTTAACAAGATGGTTTTAGTGCCCCTTGGAAAAGACGTGGAAGTCACAGTAGCCTAACAAGACGGTTTTAAAGCCCCTTGGAAGAGACGTGGAGGTCACAGTAGCTTAAAAAGTCGGTTTCATTGCCCCTTAGAAGAGACGTGGAGGTCAGAGTTGGTTAACAAGAAGGTTTTAATGACCCTTGGAAGAGACGTGGATATCAGAGTAGCTTAACAAGACGGTTTTAATGCCCCTTTACAAAAACGTGAAGGTCAAAGTAGCTTAATAAGACGGTTTTAATGCCCCTTGGAAGAGACGTGGATGTCACAGTAGCCTAACAAGACAGTTTTAATGCCCCTTGTAAGAGACGTGGAGGTCAAAGTGGTTTAACAAGACGGTTTTAATGCCCCTTGGAAGAGACGTGGAGGTCACTGTAGCTTAACAAGACGATTTCAATGCCCCTGGGAAGAGATGTGGAGGTCACAGTAGCTTAAAAAGACGGTTTTAATGCCCCTTGAAAGAGACGTGGAGGTCAGAGTGGTTTAACAAGACGGTTTTAATGCCCCTTGGAAGAGACATGGAGGTCACAGTACCTTAACAAGATGGTTTTAATGCCCCTTGGAAGAGACGTAGAGGTCAGAGTAGTTTAACAAGACGGTTTTAATGCCCCATTGCAAGAGACGTGGAGGTCACAGTGGCTTAACAAGATGGTTTCATTGCCCCTTGGAAGAGATGTGGAGGTCAGAGAGATTAAACAAGACGGTTTTAATGCCCTTTGGAAGAGACGTGGAGGTCACAGTAGCTTAGCAATACATTTTAAATGCCCCTTGCAAGAGACATGGAGTTCAGAGTGGTTTAACAAGATGGTTTTCTACGCCTTGGAAGAGACGTGGAGGTCACAGTAGCTTAACAAGACGCTTTTAATGCCCATTGGAAGTGACGTGGAGGTCACAGTAGCTTAACAAGACTGTTTTTATGTCACTTGTAAGAGACGTGGAAGTCACAGTAGCCTAACAAGACGGTTTTTATGCCCCTTGTAAGAGACGTGGAGGTCACAGTAGCTTAACAAGACGATTTTAATGCCCCTTGGAAGAGATTTGGAGGTCAGAGTGGTTTAACCAGACGGTTTTTATGCCCCTTGGAAGAGACGTGGATGTAACAGTAGCTTAACGAGACTGTTTTAATGCCCTTTGGAAGAGACGTGGAGGTCACAGTAGCTTAACAAAATGATTTTAATGCCCCTTGGAAGAGACGTGTAGGTCACAGTAGCTTAACAAGACGGTTTTAATGCCCCATGGAAGAGGCGTGGAGGTCACAGTAGTTTAACAAGATGGTTTTAATGCACCTTGTAAGAGACGCGGAGGTCACAGTAGCTTAACAAGATGGTTTTAATGCCCCTTGGAAGAGACGTGAAGGTCAGAGTGGTTTAACAACATGGTTTTAATGCATTTTGGAAGAGACGTGGAGGTCAGAGTGGTTTAACTAGACGGTTTTAATGCCCCTTGGAAGAGACGTGGAGGTCACAGTAGCTTAACAAGATGGTTTTAATGCCCCTTGGAAGAGACATGGAGGTCAGAGTGGTTTAACAAGATGTTTTAATGCCCTTGGAAGAGACGTGGAGGTCAGAGTAGCTTAACAAGACTGTTTTAATGCACCTTGGTAGGGACGTGGAGGTCAGATTGGTTTAGCAAGACGGTTTTAATGCCCCTTGGAAGAGACGTGGAGGTCACAGTAGCTTAATAAGATGGTTTTAATGCCCTTTGGAAGAGAGGTGGAGGTCACAGTAGAATAACAAGATGGTTTTTATGCCCCTTGGAAGAGACGTGGAGGTCAGAGTTGTTTAACTGGATGGTTTTAATGCCCCTTGGAAGAGATGTGGAGGTCAAAGTAGCTCAACAAGACGGTTTTAATGCCACTTGGGAGAGACGTGGAGGTCAGAGTTGTTTAACAAGATGGTTTTAATGCCCATTGGAAGAGACATGGAGGTCACAGCAGCTTAACAAGACGGTTTTAATGCCCCTTGGAAGAGACGTGGAGGTCACAGTAGCTTAACAAGATGGTTTTAATGCCCCTTGGAAGAGACGTGAACTTCAGACTGGTTTAACAAGAAGGTTTTAATGCCCCTTTGAAGAGACGTGGAGGTTACATTGGCTTAACAAGACAATTTCAATGCCCCTTGGAAGAGATGTGGAGGTCAGAGTGGTTTAGCAAGACGGTTTTAATGCCCCTTGGAAGAGACGTGGAGGTCACAGTAGCTTAAAATGACGGTTTTAATGCCCCTTGGAAGAGACGTGGAGGTTAGAGTGGTTTAACAAGACAGTTTTAATGCCCCTTGGAAGAGACGTGGAGGTCACTATAGCTTAACAAGATGGTTTTAATGCCCTTTGGAAGAGACGTGGAGGTCATAATAGCTTAACAAGACGGTTTTAATGCCACTTGGAAGAGACGTGGAGGTCGGAGTGATGTAACAAGACGGTTTTATTGCCCCTTGGAAGAGATGTGGAGGTCAGAGTGATTAAACAGGACGGTTTTAATGCCCTTTGGAAGAGACGTGGAGGTCACAGTAGCTTAACAAGACTGTTTTTTTACCACTTGTAAGAGACGTGGAGGTCACAGTAGCTTAACAAAATGATTTTAATGCCCCTTGGAAGAGACCTGGAGGTCACAGTAGCTTAACAAGACGGTTTTAATGCCCCTTGGAAGAGGCGTGGAGGTCACAGTAGTTTAACAAGATGGTTTTAATGCACCTTGGAAGAGACGCGGAGGTCACAGTAGCTTAACAAGATGGTTTTAATGCCCCTTGGAAGAGACGTGAAGGTCAGAGTGGTTTAACAACATGGTTTTAATGCCCTTTGGAAGAGACGTGGAGGTCAGAGTGGATTAACTAGACGGTTTTAATGCCCCTTGGAAGAGACGTGGAGGTCACAGTAGCTTAACAAGATGGTTTTAATGCCCCTTGGAAGAGACATGGAGGTCAGAGTGGTTTAACAAGATGTTTTAATGCCCTTGGAAGAGACGTGGAGGTCACAGTAGCTTAACAAGACTGTTTTAATGCACCTTGGTAGAGACGTGGAGGTCAGAGTGGTTTAGCAAGACGGTTTTATTGTCCCTTGGAAGAGACGTGGAGGTCACAGTGGCTTAATAAGATGGTTTTAATGCCCCTTGGAAGAGAGGTGGAGGTCACAGTAGAATAACAAGATGGTTTTAATGCCCCTTGGAAGAGACGTGGAGGTCAGAGTTGTTTAACTGGACGGTTTTAATGCCCCTTGGAAGAGTTGTGGATGTCAAAGTAGCTCAACAAGACGGTTTTAATGCCACTTGGGAGAGACGTGGAGGTCAGAGTTGTTTAACAAGATGGTTTTAATGCCCCTTGGAAGAGACATGGAGATCACAGCAGCTTAACAAGATGGTTTTAATGCCCCTTGGAAGAGACGTGGAGGTCACAGTAGCTTAATAAGATGGTTTTAATGCCCCTTGGAAGAGACGTGGACTTCAGACTGGTTAAACAAGACGGTTTTAATGCCCCTTTGAAGAGACGTGGAGGTCACATTGGCTTAACAAGACAATTTCAATGCCCCTTGGAAGAGATGTGGAGGTCAGAGTGGTTTAGCAAGACGGTTTTAATGCCCCTTGGAAGAGACGTGGAGGTCACAGTAGCTTAAAATGACGGTTTTAATGCCCCTTGGAAGAGACGTGGAGGTCAGAGTGGTTTAACAAGACAGTTTTAATGCCCCTTGGAAGAGACGTGGAGGTCACTGTAGCTTAACAAGATGGTTTTAATGCCCTTTGGAAGAGACGTGGAGGTCACAATAGCTTAACAAGATGGTTTTAATGCCACTTGGAAGAGACGTGGAGGTCGGAGTGATGTAACAAGACGGTTTTATTGCCCCTTGGAAGAGATGTGGAGGTCAGAGTGATTAAACAGGACGGTTTTAATGCCCTTTGGAAGAGACGTGGAGGTCACAGTAGCTTATCAATACATTTTAAATGCCCCTTGGAAGAGACGTGGAGTTCAGAGTGGTTTAACAAGATGGTTTTCTACCCCTTGGAAGAGACGTGGAGGTCACAGTAGCTTAACATGACGCTTTTAATGCCCATTGGAAGAGACGTGGAGGTCACAGTAGCTTAACAAGACTGTTTTTATGCCACTTGTAAGAGACATGGAAGTCACAGTAGCCTAACAAGACGGTTTTTATGCACCTTGTAAGAGACGTGGAGGTCACAGTAGCTTAACATGACGATTTTAATGCCCATTGGAAGAGATTTGGAGGTCAGAGTGGTTTAACCAGACGGTTTTTATGCCCCTGGGAAGAGACGTGGATGTAACAGTAGCTTAATAAGACAGTTTTAATGCCCCTTGGAAGAGACGTGGTGGTCACAGTAGCTTAACAAGACGGTTTTAATGCCCCTTGGAAAAGACGTGGAGGTCACAGTAGCTTAACAAGACGGTTTTAATGCCCCTTGGAAGAAACGTGGAGTTCAGAGTGGTTTAACAAGATGGTTTTAATGCCCCTTGGAAGAGATGCGGAGGTCACAGTAGCTTAACAAGACGGTTTTAATGCCCCTTGGAAGAGATGTGAAGGTCAGAGTGGTTTAACAGCATGTTTTTAATGCCCTTTGGAAGAGACGTGGAGGTCACAGTAGCTTAACAAAACGGTTTTAATGCACCTTGGAAGCGACGTGGAGGTCACAGTAGCTTAACAAGACGGTTTTAATGCCCCTTGGAAGAGACCTGAGGGTCAGAGTGGTTTAACAACATGGTTTTAATGCCCTTTGGAAGAGCCGTGGAGGTCAGAGTGGTTTAACTAGACGGTTTTAATGCCCCTTGGAAGAGATGTGGAGGTCAAAGTAGCTCAACAAGACGGTTTTAATGCCCCTTGGGAGAGACGTGGAGGTTAGAGTTGTTTAACAAGATGGTTTTAATGCCCCTTGGAAGAGACATGGAGGTCACAGCAGCTTAACAAGACGGTTTTAATGCCCCTTGGAAGAGACGTGGAGGTCACATTGGCTTAAAATGATGGTTTTAATGCCCCTTGGAGGAGACGTGGAGGTCAGAGTGGTTTAACAAGACAGTTTTAATGCCCTTTGGAAGAGACCTGGAGGTCACAGCAGCTTAACAAGACGGTTTTAATGCCCCTTGGAAGAGACATGGAGGTCAAGGTAGCTTAACAAGATGGTTTTAATGCCTCTTGGAAGAGACGTAGAGGTCAGAATGGTTTAACAAGACGGTCTTAATGCACCTTGGAATAGACGTGGAGGTCACAGTAGCTTAACAAGACAGATTTAATGCCACTTGGAAGAGACGTGGAGGTCACAGTAGCTTAACAAGATGGTTTTATTGCCCCTTGGAAGAGATGTGCAGGTCAGAGTGATTAAACAAGACGGTTTTAATGCCCCTTGGAAGAGACGTGGAGGTCACAGTAGCTTACCAAGACATTTTAATTGCCCCTTGGAAGAAACGTGGAGTACAGAGTGGTTTATCCAAATGGTTTTCTACCCCTTGGAAAAGACGTGGAGGTCACAGTATCTAAACAAGACGCTTCTAATGCCCATTGGAAGAGACGTGGAGGTCACAGTAGCTTAACAAAACTGTTTTAATGCCCCTTGGAAGAGACGTGGAGGTCACAGTAGCTTAACAAGATGGTTTTAATGCCGCTTGGAAGAGACGTGAAGGTCACAGTAGCTTATCAAGACGGTTTTAATGCCCCTTGGAAGAGACGTGGAGTTCAGAGTGGTTTAACAAAACAGTTTTAATGCCCCTTGGAAGAGAGGTGGAGGTCACAGTAGCTTAATAAGAAAGTTTTAATGCCCCTTGGAAGAGACTTGGAGGACACAGTAGCTTAACAAGACTGTTTTGATGCACCTTGGAAGAGACGTGGAGGTCACAGTAGCTTAACAAGATGGTTTTAATGCCCCTTGGAAGAGACGTGGAGGTCACAGTAGCTTATCAAGACGGTTTTAATGCACCTTGGAAGAGATGTGGAGTTCAGAGTCGTTTAACAAAACGGTTTTAATGCCCCTTGGAAGAGACGTGGAGGTCACAGTAGCTTAATAAGACAGTTTTAATGCCCCTTGAAAGAGACGTGGAGGTCACAGTAGCTTAACAAGACTGTTTTAATGCCCCTTGGAAGCGACGTGGAGGTCACAGTAGCTTAAAAAGACTTTTTTAATGCCCCTTGGAAAAGACGTGGAGGTCACAGTAGCTTAACAAGACGGTTTTAATGCCCCTTGGAAGAGACGTGGAGTTCAGAGTGGTTTAACAAGATGGTTTTAATGCCCCTTGGAAGAGATGCGGAGGTCACAGTAGCTTAACAAGACGGTTTTAATGCCCCTTGGAAGAGACGTGAAGGTCAGAGTGGTTTAACAACATGGTTTTAATGCCCTTTGGAAGAGCCGTGGAGGTCAGAGTGGTTTAACTAGACGGTTTTAATGCCCCTTGGAAGAGATGTGGAGGTCAAAGTAGCTCAACAAGCCGGTTTTAATGCCCCTTGGGAGAGACGTGGAGGTCACAGTAGCTTAACAAGATGGTTTTAATGCCCCTTGGAAGAGACGTGGAGTTCAAACTGGTTTCACAAGACGGTTTTAACGCCCTTGGAAGAGACGTGGAGGTCACATTGGCTTAAAATGATGGTTTTAATGCCCCTTGGAAGAGACGTGGAGGTCAGAGTGGTTTAACTAGACGGTTTTAATGCCCCTTGGAAGAGATGTGGAGGTCAAAGTAGCTCAACAAGACGGTTTTAATGCCCCTTTGGAGAGACGTGGAGGTCAGAGTTGTTTAACAAGATGGTTTTAATGCCCCTTGGAAGAGACATGGAGGTCACAGCAGCTTAACAAGACGATTTTAATGCCCCTTGGAAGAGACGTGGAGGTCACAGTAGCTTAATAAGATGGTTTTAATGCCCCTTGGAAGAGACGTGGAGTTCAGACTGGTTTAACAAGACGGTTTTAATGCCCTTGGAAGAGACGTGGAGGTCACATTGGCTTAAAATGATGGTTTTAATGCCCCTTGGAGGAGACGTGGAGGTCAGAGTGGTTTAACAAGACAGTTTTAATGCCCCTTGGAAGAGACCTGGAGGTCACAGCAGCTTAACAAGACGGTTTTAATGCCCCTTGGAAGAGACATGGAGGTCAACGTAGCTTAACAAGATGGTTTTAATGCCTCTTGGAAGAGACGTAGAGGTCAGAGTGGTTTAACAAGACGGTCTTAATGCACCTTGGAATAGACGTGGAGGTCACAGTAGCTTAACAAGACAGATTTAATGCCACTTGGAAGAGACGTGGAGGTCACAGTAGCTTAACAAGATGGTTTTATTGCCCCTTGGAAGAGATGAAGAGGTCAGAGTGATTAAACAAGACGTTTTTAATGCCCCTTGGAAGAGACGTGGAGGTCACAGTAGCTTACCAAGACATTTTAATTGCCCCTTGGAAGAAACGTGGAGTACAGAGTGGTTTATCAAGATGGTTTTCTACCCCTTGGAAAAGACGTGGAGGTCACAGTATATAAACAAGACGCTTTTAATGCCCATTGGAAGAGACGTGGAGGTCACAGTAGCTTAACAAAACTGTTTTAATGCCCCTTGGAAGAGACGTGGAGGTCACAGTAGCTTAACAAGATGGTTTTAATTAGTGTTGAGCCACCCCCATAGTGTTCGGGTTCGGTTCGGTTCGTCGAACACCGGGATGTTCGAGGAACTGTTCGTCGAACTGTTCGTCGAACACCTTAGAACACCGTCGAACACCGTTAAAACCAATGGCAGGCAAACAAAAACATATAGAAACACATAGAAAACACCTGCAAAGGTGTCCAAAAGCTGACAAACTGCTCAGAAGACACTCTCTTTAAAAAAGCCGGCCGGCAAATTCAGCAGCGGCATACACCGGTACCCGACAATTTAGACAAGAAGGAATAGAGCATCACACATAGATTAGATAGATAGAAACATGTCAGTCACACATATAAGAAGCACAGTGACAGTGTTGGTTACTGCACTTGTCATTTAGTGTAAAGGATTTATTAAAAAAAATATTAGTGTTTTCATGCACCGTCTCTTTAAAAAAGCCGGCCGGCAATTCAGCATCTGTACCCGACAATTTAGAACAGAAAGAATAGAGCTTCACACATAGATTAGATAGATAGAAACATGTCAGTCACATATATAATAAGTACAGTGATAGTGTTGCTTACTGTACTTGTCATTTAGTGTAAAGGATTTATTTAAAAAAATAATAGTGTTTTCATGCACTGTCTCTTTAAAAAAGCCGGCCGGCAATTCAGCAGCGGTACCCGACAATTTAGAACAGAAAGATAGAGCATCACACATAGATTAGATAGATAGAAACATGTCAGTCACATATATATGAAGTACAGTGATAGTGTTGGTTACTGTACTTGTCATTTAGTATTAAAATAAAGGATTTATTATTAAAAAAATTGGCGTGGGGTTCCCCTTAATTTTAGGCTCTAGCGGAGGTTAAGCAGACGGCTGGGGCAGATGTTTGAAGCCTGGGAAGGGGGTAATACCCACGGAGCTTCCCAGGCTACTAATATCAGCCCCCAGCTGAATACATAGCCTTTACTAGCTATTAAAATGGGGGACCCCCCCAAAAAAATGACGTGGGGTCCCCCCTAATTTAATAGCTAGCAAAGGCTAGGCAGACAGCTGGGGGCTGATATTAATAGCCCAGGAAGGGAGCCATGAATATTGGCCCCCTCCCAGGCTAGAAACACCAGCCGTCAGCCGCCCCAGAAATGGCGCATTCATAGGATGCGCCAATTCTGGCACTTAGCCTCGCTCTTCCACGCTGCCCTGGTGCGGTGGCAGGGGGTAATAGGGTTGGGGTTGATGTCAGCTTATAATGCCAGCTGACATCAAGCCCAGGTTAGTAATGGAGAGGCGTCTATAAGACACCCCCATTACTAACCCCATAGTCAAAGTTAAAAAAAACACAAACACCCAGAATAAAGTCCTTTAATTGAAATAAAGACACAATCCTTTATTGTTCTAAATTAAACCATACTTACCATCACGCCCATTCCAGCTGAAGCCAACGATCTCCTGCAATAAAAGAAAAATAATAAAGCAACCTCATCCTTACCTTTCCATGGTTCCCACGACAGCTTCAGCTCTGCTACATCGAGATGACAGGCTGGACCGCAGCAGAACGCTGCCATCCAGCCTGTCATCCCGCAGACACTGAGAAGCGCAGGCTTGCTTGCGCTGCTCAGCGTCTCTCTGGTACGACATCCAGATGAGCCGAGTTCATGTCCAATGAACTCGGCTCACCTCATGCACGTCACTGACAGCGTGGGAAAATTCTCACGCTGAAGCGCTGATTGCAGGAGAATTTTCCCACGCTGTCAGTGACGTGCAGGAGGTGAGCTGAGTTCATTGGACATGAGCTCACCTCATGCACATCACTGACAGCGTGGGAGAATTCTCCTGCACTCAGCACTTCAGCGTGAGAATTTTCCCACGCTGTCAGTGACGTGCATGAGGTGAGCCGAGTTCATTGGACATGACCTCGGCTCATCTGGATGCCGTCACAGCGAGACAGTGAGGAGCGCAAGCATGCCTGCGCTTCTCAGTGTCTGCGGGATGACAGACTGGATGGCAGCGTTCTGCTGCGGTCCAGCCTGTCATCTCGATGTAGCAGAGCTGAAGCTGTCGTGGGAACCATGGAAAGGTAAGGATGAGGTTGCTTTATTATTTTTCTTTTATTGCAGGAGATCGTTGGCTTCAGCTGGAATGGGTGTGATGGTAAGTATGGTTTAATTTAGAACAATAAAGAATTGTGTCTTTATTTCAATTAAAGGACTTTATTCTGGGTGTTGTGTTTTTTTTAAATACTTTACTAGAAATTCATGGCGGTCATGTCTAATACTGGCGTGACCCCATGAATTTTGGGCTTGGGGCCAGCTGATAATACCAAGCTGGCCCTAACCCCTTTATTACCCAGTGAGCCACCGCACCAGGGCCCTGGATGAGTTGGGTACAGCGCCAGAAGATGGCGCTTCTATGAACGCGCCATTTTCCGGGGTGGCTGCGGACTGCAATTTGTAGTGGGGGGGGGCCCAGAAAGCTTGGGCCTCCCTGCGCTGCAGATTCCAGCCCCCAGCTGCATAGTTGTACCTGGCTGGACACAAAAATAGGGCGAAGCCCCACGTACTTTTTTTTTAATTATTTCATGAAATTCATGAAATAATTAAGAAAAAAAGGCCTTCCCTATATTGTTGTGTCCGGCCAGGTACAAATAGGCAGCTGGTGGTTGGGGGCAGCCCGTTCCTGCCTGCTGTACCTGGCTGGACACAAATATAGTGCGAAGCCCCACTTCAATTTTTTTAAATTATTTCAGGAAATTCATGAAATAATTTAAAAAAAATTGACGTGGGGCTTCGCACTATATTTGTGTCCAGCCAGGTACAGCAGGCAGGAACGGGCTGCCCCCAACCACCAGCTGTCTATTTGTACCTGGCCGGACACAACAATATAGGGAAGCCCTTTTTTTCTTAATTATTTCATGAAATAATTTAAAGAAAATTGACGTGGGGCTTCGCCCTGTTTTTGTGTCCAGCGAGGTACAACTAGGCAGCTGGGGGCTGGAATCCGCAGCGCAGGGAGGCCCAAGCTTTCTGGGCCACCCCCGCTGCAAATTGCAGTCCGCAGCCACCCCGGAAAATGGCGCGTTCATAGAAGCGCCATCTTCTGGCGCTGTACCCAACTCATCCAGGGCCCTGATGCGGTGGCTCACTGGGTAATAAAGGGGTTAGGGCCAGCTTGGCATTATCAGCTGGCCCTAAGCCCGAAATTCATGGGGTCACGCCAATATTAGACATGACCACCATGAATTTCTAGTAAAGTATTTAAAAAAAACACAACACCCAGAAAAAAGTCCTTTAATTGAAATAAACACACAATTCTTTATTGTTCTAAATTAAACCATACTTACCATCACGCCCATTCCAGCTGAAGCCAACGATCTCCTGAAATAAAAGAAAAATAATAAAGCAACATCATCCTTACCTTTCCATGGTTCCCATGACAGCTTCAGCTCTGCTACATCGAGATGACAGGCTGGACCGCAGCAGAACGCTGCCATCCAGCCTCTCATCCCGCAGACACTGAGAAGCGCAGGCTTGCTTGCGCTCCACAGTGTCTCTCTGTGAGGGCATCCAGATGAGCCGAGGTCATGTCCAATGAACTCGGCTCACCTCATGCACGTCACTGACAGCGTGGGAAAATTCTCCTGCACTCAGCGCTTCAGCGTGGGAGAATTCTCACACTGAAGCGCTGAGTGCAGGAGAATTCTCCCACGCTGTCAGTGACGTGCAGGAGGTGAGCTGAGTTCATTGGACATGAGCTCACCTTATGCACGTCACTGACAGCGTGGGAAAATTCTCCTGCACTCAGCGCTTCAGCGTGGGAGAATTCTCACGCTGAAGCGCTGAGTGCAGGAGAATTCTCCCACGCTGTCAGTGACGTGCAGAAGGTGAGCTGAGTTCATTGGACATGAGCTCACTTTATGCACGTCACTGACAGCGTGGGAGAATTCTCCTGCACTCACCGCTTCAGCGTGAGAATTTTCCCACGCTGTCAGTGACGTGCATGAGGTGAGCCGAGTTCATTGGACATGAACTCGGCTCATCTGGATGTCGTCACAGAGAGACGCTGAGCAGCGCAAGCAAGCCTGCGCTTCTCAGTGTCTGCGGGATGAGAGGCTGGATGGCAGCGTTCTGCTGCGGTCCAGCCTGTCATCTCGATGTAGCAGAGCTGAAGCTGTCGTGGGAACCATGGAAAGGTAAGGATGAGGTTGCTTTATTATTTTTCTTTTATTGCAGGAGATCGTTGGCTTCAGCTGGAATGGGCGTGACGGTAAGTATGGTTTAATTTAGAACAATAAACGATTGTGTCTTTATTTCAATTAAAGGACTTTATTCTGGGTGTTTGTGTTTTTTTTAACTTTGACTATGGGGTTAGTAATGGGGGTGTCTTATAGACGCCTCAACATTACTAACCTGGGCTTGATGTCAGCTGGCATTATAAGCTGACATCAACCCCAACCCTATTACCCCCTGCCACCGCACCAGGCCAGCGTGGAAGAGCGAGGCTAAGTGCCAGAATTGGCGCATCCTATGAATGCGCCATTTCTGGGGCGGCTGACGGCTGGTGTTTCTAGCCTGGGAGGGGGCCAATATTCATGGCTCCCTTCCTGGGCTATTAATATCAGCCCCCAGCTGTCTGCCTAGCCTTTGCTAGCTATTAAATTAGGGGGGACCCCACGTCATTTTTTTTGGGGTGTCCCCCATTTTAATAGCTAGTAAAGGCTATGTATTCAGCTGGGGGCTGATATTAGTAGCCTGGGAAGCTCCGTGGGTATTATCCCCTTCCCAGGCTTCAAACATCTGCCCCAGCCGTCTGCTTAACCTCCGCTAGAGCCTAAAATTAAGGGGAACCCCACGCCAATTTTTTTAATAATAAATCCTTTATTTTAATACTAAATGACAAGTACAGTAACCAACACTATCACTGTACTTCATATATATGTGACTGACATGTTTCTATCTATCTAATCTATGTGTGAAGCTCTATTCTGTCTGTTATAAATTGTCGGGTACAGATGCTGAATTGCCGGCCGGCTTTTTTAAAGAGACGGTGCATGAAAACACTATTATTTTTTTTGATAAATCCTTTACGCTAAATGACAAGTACAGTAAGCAGCACTTTCACTGTACTTCGTATATATGTGGCTGACATGTTTATATCTATCTAATCTATGTGTGAAGCTCTATTCTTTCGGTTCTAAATTGTCGGGTACAGGTGTATGCCGCTGCTGAATTGCCGGCTTTTCATGTTTCACTGTTGGCACTGTTCCCATCGATTTGGGCAATCACTGTAATGCCACAACCACCATGGCTGTGGCATTACAGTGAGTGGCAGACAATCCCTGCATGATTGGTGCTCTAAATAGCGCCAGACATGCAGGACACGCTTTTGGTGCACGAACAGTTATCGAACATAACCTCGAACAGCCGAATTTTTTGCAAATCGTTCGGGTTCGTCGAACAACTCGAACACCGCCCAAAACAGCTCGAATTTGAGATTGGCGAACAGTTCTAGTCGAACACCGCTCATCTCTAGTTTTAATGCCGCTTGGAAGAGACGTGAAGGTCACAGTAGCTTATCAAGACGGTTTTAATGCCCCTTGGAAGAGACGTGGAGTTCAGAGTGGTTTAACAAAACAGTTTTAATGCCCCTTGGAAGAGACGTGCAGGTCACAGTAGCTTAATAAGAAAGTTTTAATGCCCCTTGGAAGAGACGTGGAGGACACAGTAGCTTAACAAGACTGTTTTGATGCACCTTGGAAGAGACGTGGAGGTCACAGTAGCTTAACAAGACGGTTTTAATGCCCCTTGGAAGAGACGTGGAGGTCACAGTAGCTTATCAAGACGGTTTTAATGCACCTTGGAAGAGATGTGGAGTTCAGAGTCGTTTAACAAAACGGTTTTAATGCCCCTTGGAAGAGACGTGGAGGTCACAGTAGCTTAATAAGACAGTTTTAATGCCCCTTGAAAGAGACGTGGAGGTCACAGTAGCTTAACAAGACTGTTTTAATGCCCCTTGGAAGCGACGTGGAGGTCACAGTAGCTTAAAAAGACTTTTTTAATGCCCCTTGGAAAAGACGTGGAGGTCACAGTAGCTTAACAAGACGGTTTTAATGCCCCTTGGAAGAGACGTGGAGTTCAGAGTGGTTTAACAAGATGGTTTTAATGCCCCTTTTAAGAGATGCGGAGGTCACAGTAGCTTAACAAGACGGTTTTAATGCCCCTTGGAAGAGACGTGAAGGTCAGAGTGGTTTAACAACATGGTTTTAATGCCCTTTGGAAGAGCCGTGGAGGTCAGAGTGGTTTAACTAGACGGTTTTAATGCCCCTTGGAAGAGATGTGGAGGTCAAAGTAGCTCAACAAGACGGTTTTAATGCCCCTTGGGAGAGACGTGGAGGTCAGAGTTGTTTAACAAGATAGTTTTAAAGCCCCTTGGAAGTGACATGGAGGTCACAGCAGCTTAACAAGACGGTTTTAATGCCCCTTGGAAGAGACGTGGAGGTCACAGTAGCTTAACAAGATGGTTTTAATGCCCCTTGGAAGAGACGTGGAGTTCAGACTGGTTTCACAAGACGGTTTTAACGCCCTTGGAAGAGACGTGGAGGTCACATTGGCTTAAAATGATGGTTTTAATGCCCCTTGGAAGAGACGTGGAGGTCAGAGTGGTTTAACAAGACAGTTTTAATGCCCCTTGGAAGAGACCTGGAGGTCACAGCAGCTTAACAAGACTGTTTTAATGCCCCTTGGAAGAGACATGGAGGTCAAGGTAGCTTAACAAGATGGTTTTAATGCCTCTTGGAAGAGACGTAGAGGTCAGAGTGGTTTAACAAGACGGTTTTAATGCACCTTGGAAGAGACGTGGAGGTCACAGTAGCTTAACAAGACAGATTTAATGCCACTTGGAAGAGACGTGGAGGTCACAGTAGCTTAACAAGACGGATTTAATGCCCCTTGGAAGAGACGTGGAGTTCAGAGTGGTTTAACAAGATGGTTTTAATGCCCCTTGGAAGAGATGCGGAGGTCACAGCAGCTTAACAAGACGGTTTTAATGCCCCTTGGAAGAGACGTGAAGGTCAGAGTGGTTTAACAACATGGTTTTAATGCCCTTTGGAAGAGCCGTGGAGGTCAGAGTGGTTTAACTAGACGGTTTTAATGCCCCTTGGAAGAGATGTGGAGGTCAAAGTAGCTCAACAAGACGGTTTTAATGCCCCTTGGGAGAGACGTGGAGGTCAGAGTTGTTTAACAAGATGGTTTTAATGCCCCTTGGAAGAGACCTGGAGGTCACAGCAGCTTAACAAGACGGTTTTAATGCCCCTTGGAAGAGACGTGGAGGTCACAGTAGCTTAATAAGATGGTTTTAATGCCCCTTGGAAGAGACGTGGAGTTCAGACTGGTTTAACAAGACGGTTTTAATGCCCTTGGAAGAGACGTGGAGGTCACATTGGCTTAAAATGATGGTTTTAATGCCCCTTGGAGGAGACGTGGAGGTCAGAGTGGTTTAACAAGACAGTTTTAATGCCCCTTGGAAGAGACCTGGAGGTCACAGCAGCTTAACAAGACGGTTTTAATGCCCCTTGAAAGAGACATGGAGGTCAAGGTAGCTTAACAAGATGGTTTAAATGCCTCTTGGAAGAGACGTAGAGGTCAGAGTGGTTTAACAAGACGGTTTTAATGCACCTTGGAAGAGACGTGGAGGTCACAGTAGCTTAACAAGACAGATTTAATGCCACTTGGAAGAGACGTGGAGGTCACAGTAGCTTAACAAGATGGTTTTATTGCCCCTTGGAAGAGATGTGGAGGTCAGAGGGGTTAAACAAGACGGTTTTAATGCCCTTTGTAAGAGACGTGGAGGTCACAGTAGCTTACCAAGACATTTTAATTGCCCCTTGGAAGAAATGTGGAGTACAGAGTGGTTTATCAAGATGGTTTTCTACCCCTTGGAAAAGACGTGGAGGTCACAGTATCTAAACAAGACGCTTTTAATGCCCATTGGAAGAGACGTGGAGGTCACAGTAGCTTAACAAAACTGTTTTAATGCCCCTTGGAAGAGACGTGGAGGTCACAGTAGCTTAACAAGATGGTTTTAATGCCGCTTGGAAGAGACGTGAAGGTCACAGTAGCTTATCAAGACGGTTTTAATGCCCCTTGGAAGAGACGTGGAGTTCAGAGTGGTTTAACAAAACAGTTTTAATGCCCCTTGGAAGAGACGTGGAGGTCACAGTAGCTTAATAAGACAGTTTTAATGCCCCTTGGAAGAGACGTGGAGGACACAGTAGCTTAACAAGACTGTTTTGATGCAACTTGGAAGAGACGGGAAGGTCACAGTAGCTTAACAAGACGGTTTTAATGCCCCTTGGAAGAGACGTGGAGGTCACAGTAGCTTATCAAGACGGTTTTAATGCACCTTGGAAGAGATGTGGAGTTCAGAGTCGTTTAACAAAACGGTTTTAATGCCCCTTGGAAGAGACGTGGAGGTCACAGTAGCTTAATAAGACAGTTTTAATGCCCCTTGAAAGAGACGTGGAGGTCACAGTAGCTTAACAAGACTGTTTTAATGCCCCTTGGAAGCGACGTGGCGGTCACAGTAGCTTAAAAAGACTTTTTTAATGCCCCTTGATAAAGACGTGGAGGTCACAGTAGCTTAACAAGACGGTTTTAATGCCCCTTGGAAGAGACGTGGAGTTCAGAGTGGTTTAACAAGATGGTTTTAATGCCCCTTGGAAGAGATGCGGAGGTCACAGTAGCTTAACAAGACGGTTTTAATGCCCCTTGGAAGAGACGTGGAGTTCAGAGTGGTTGAACAAGATGGTTTTAATGCCCCTTGGAAGAGATGCGGAGGTCACAGTAGCTTAACAAGACTGTTTTAATGCCCCTTGGAAGAGACGTGAAGGTCAGAGTGGTTTAACAACATGGTTTTAATGCCCTTTGGAAGAGCCGTGGAGGTCAGAGTGGTTTAACTAGACGGTTTTAATGCCGCTTGGAAGAGATGTGGAGGTCAAAGTAGCTCAACAAGACGGTTTTAATGCCCCTTGGGAGAGACGTGGAGGTCAGAGTTGTTTAACAAGATGGTTTTAAAGCCCCTTGGAAGTGACATGGAGGTCACAGCAGCTTAACAAGACGGTTTTAATGCCCCTTGGAAGAGACGTGGAGGTCACAGTAGCTTAGCAAGATGGTTTTAATGCCCCTTGGAAGAGACGTGGAGTTCAGACTGGTTTCACAAGACGGTTTTAACGCCCTTGGAAGAGACGTGGAGGTCACATTGGCTTAAAATGATGGTTTTAATGCCCCTTGGAAGAGACGTGGAGGTCAGAGTGGTTTAACAAGACAGTTTTAATGCCCCTTGGAAGAGACCTGGAGGTCACAGCAGCTTAACAAGACGGTTTTAATGCCCCTTGGAAGAGACATGGAGGTCAAGGTAGCTTAACAAGATGGTTTTAATGCCTCTTGGAGGAGACGTAGAGGTCAGAGTGGTTTAACAAGACGGTTTTAATGCACCTTGGAAGAGACGTGGAGGTCACAGTAGCTTAACAAGACAGATTTAATGCCACTTGGAAGAGACGTGGAGGTCACAGTAGCTTAACAAGACGGTTTTAATGCCCCTTGGAAGAGACGTGGAGTTCAGAGTGGTTTAACAAGATGGTTTTAATGCCCCTTGGAAGAGATGCGGAGGTCACAGTAGCTTAACAAGACGGTTTTAATGCCCCTTGGAAGAGACGTGAAGGTCATAGTGGTTTAACAACATGGTTTTAATGCCCTTTGGAAGAGCCGTGGAGGTCAGAGTGGTTTAACTAGACGGTTTTAATGCCCCTTGGTAGAGATGTGGAGGTCAAAGTAGCTCAACAAGACGGTTTTAATGCCCCTTGGGAGAGACGTGGAGGTCAGAGTTGTTTAACAAGATGGTTTTAATGCCCCTTGGAAGAGACATGGAGGTCACAGCAGCTTAGCAAGACGGTTTTAATGCCCCTTGGAAGAGACGTGGAGGTCACAGTAGCTTAATAAGATGGTTTTAATGCCCCTTGGAAGAGACGTGGAGGTCAGAGTGATTAAACAAGACGGTTTTAATGCACCTTGGAAGAGACGTGGAGGTCACATTAGCTTACCAAGACATTTTAATTGCCACTTGGAAGAAACGTGGAGTACAGAGTGGTTTATCAAGATGGTTTTCTGCCCCTTGGAAAAGACGTGGAGGTCACAGTATCTAAACAAGACGCTTTTAATGTCAATTGGAAGAGACGTGGAGGTCACAGTAGCTTAACAAATCTGTTTTAATGCCCCTTGGAAGAGACGTGGAGGTCACAGTAGCTTAACAAGATGGTTTTAATGCCGCTTGGAAGAGACATGAAGGTCACAGTAGCTTATCAAGATGGTTTTAATGCCCCTTGGAAGAGACGTGGAGTTCAGAGTGGTTTAACAAAACAGTTTTAATGCCCCTTGGAAGAGACGTGGAGGTCACAGTAGCTTAATAAGACAGTTTTAATGCCCCTTGGAAGAGACGTGGAGGACACAGTAGCTTAACAAGACTGTTTTGATGCACCTTGGAAGAGACGTGGAGGTCACAGTAGCTTAACAAGACGGTTTTTATGCCCCTTGGAAGAGACGTGGAGGTCACAGTAGCTTATCAAGACGGTTTTAATGCCCCTTGGAAGCGACGTGGAGTTCAGAGTCGTTTAACAAAACGGTTTTAATGCCCCTTGGAAGAGACGTGGAGGTCACAGTAGCTTAATAAGACAGTTTTAATGCCCCTTGAAAGAGACGTGGAGGTCACAGTAGCTTAACAAGACTGTTTTAATGCACCTTAGAAGAGACGTGGAGATCAGAGTGGTTTAACAAGACGGTTTTAATGCCTCTTGTAAGAGACGTGGAGGTCACAGTAGCTTAACAAGACGGTTTCAATGCCCCTTGGAAGTGAGGTGGACGTCACAGTAAAATAATTAGATGGTTTTTATGCCCCTTGGAAGAGACGTGGAGGTCAGAGTGGTTTAACTGGACAGTTTCAATGCCCCTTGGAAGAGACGTGGAGGTCAAAGTAGCTCAACAAGACGGTTTTAATGCCCCATGGGAGAGACGTGAAGTTCAGGCTGGTTTAACAAGAAGTTTTTAATGCCCCTTGGAAGAGACGTGGAGGTTACAGTAGCTTAAAATGACGGTTTTAATGCCCCTTGGAAGAGATGTGGAGGTCAGAGTGGTTTAACAAGACAGTTTTAATGCCCCTTGGAAGAGACATGGAGGTCACTGTAGCTTAACAAGACGGTTTTAATGCCCCTTTGAAGAGACGTAGAGGTCAGAGTGGTTTAACAAGATGGTTTAATGCCCCTTGGAAGGGACGTGGAGGTCACAGTAGCTTAATAAGACGGTTTTAATACCCCTTGGAAGAGACATGGAGGTCAAAGTAGCTTGACAAGATGCTTTTATTGCCCCTTGGAAGAGATGTGGAGGTCAGAGTGATTAAACAAGACGGTTTTAATGCCCCTTGGAAGAGATGTGGAGGTCAAAGTAGCTCAACAAGACGGTTTTAATGCCCCTTGGGAGAGACGTGGAGGTCAGAGTTGTTTAACAAGATGGTTTTAATGCCCCTTGGAAGAGACATGGAGGTCACAGCAGCTTAACATGACGGTTTTAATGCCCCTTGGAAGAGACGTGGAGGTCACAATAGCTTAATAAGATGGTTTTAATGCCCCTTGGAAGAGACGTGGAGTTCAGACTGGTTTAACAAGACGGTTTTAATGCTCTTGGAAGAGACGTGGAGGTCACATTGGCTTAAAATTATGGTTTTAATGCCCCTTGGAGGAGACGTGGAGGTCAGAGTGGTTTAACAAGACAGTTTTAATGCCCCTTGGAAGAGACCTGGAGGTCACACAGCTTAACAAGACGGTTTTAATGCCCCTTGGAAGAGACATGGAGGTCAACGTAGCTTAACAAGATGGTTTTAATGCCTCTTGGAAGAGACGTAGAGGTCAGAGTGGTTTAACAAGACGGTCTTAATGCACCTTGGAATAGACGTGGAGGTCACAGTAGCTTAACAAGACAGATTTAATGCCACTTGGAAGAGACGTGGAGGTCACAGTAGCTTAACAAGATGGTTTTATTGCCCCTTGGAAGAGATGTGGAGGTCAGAGTGATTAAACAAGACGTTTTTAATGCCCCTTGGAAGAGACGTGGAGGTCACAGTAGCTTACCAAGACATTTTAATTGCCCCTTGGAAGAAACGTGGAGTACAGAGTGGTATATCAAGATGGTTTTCTACCCCTTGGAAAAGACGTGGAGGTCACAGTATATAAACAAGACGCTTTTAATGCCCATTGGAAGAGACGTGGAGGTCACAGTAGCTTAACAAAACTGTTTTAATGCCCCTTGGAAGAGACGTGGAGGTCACAGTAGCTTAACAAGATGGTTTCAATGCCGCTTGGAAGAGACGTGAAGGTCACAGTAGCTTATCAAGACGGTTTTAATGCCCCTTGGAAGAGACGTGGAGTTCAGAGTGGTTTAACAAAACAGTTTTAATGCCCCTTGGAAGAGACGTGCAGGTCACAGTAGCTTATTAAGAAAGTTTTAATGCCCCTTGGAAGAGACGTGGAGGACACAGTAGCTTAACAAGACTGTTTTGATGCACCTTGGAAGAGACGTGGAGGTCACAGTAGCTTAACAAGACGGTTTTAATGCCCCTTGGAAGAGACGTGGAGGTCACAGTAGCTTATCAAGATGGTTTTAATGCACCTTGGAAGAGATGTGGAGTTCAGAGTCGTTTAACAAAACGGTTTTTATGCCCCTTGGAAGAGACGTGGAGGTCACAGTAGCTTAATAAGACAGTTTTAATGCCCCTTGAAAGAGACGTGGACGTCACAGTAGCTTAACAAGACTGTTTTAATGCCCCTTGGAAGCGACGTGGAGGTCACAGTAGCTTAAAAAGACTTTTTTAATGCCCCTTGGAAAAGACGTGGAGGTCACAGTAGCTTAACAAGACGGTTTTAATGCCCCTTGGAAGAGACGTGGAGTTCAGAGTGGTTTAACAAGATGGTTTTAATGCCCCTTTGAAGAGATGCGGAGGTCACAGTAGCTTAACAAGACGGTTTTAATGCCCCTTGGAAGAGACGTGAAGGTCAGAGTGGTTTAACAACATGGTTTTAATGCCCTTTGGAAGAGCCGTGGAGGTCAGAGTGGTTTAACTAGACGGTTTTAATGCCCCTTGGAAGAGATGTGGAGGTCAAAGTAGCTCAACAAGACGGTTTTAATGCCCCTTGGGAGAGACGTGGAGGTCAGAGTTGTTTAACAAGATGGTTTTAAAGCCCCTTGGAAGTGACATGGAGGTCACAGCAGCTTAACAAGACGGTTTTAATGCCCCTTGGAAGAGACGTGGAGGTCACAGTAGCTTAACAAGATGGTTTTAATGCCCCTTGGAAGAGACGTGGAGTTCAGACTGGTTTCACAAGACGGTTTTAACGCCCTTGGAAGAGACGTGGAGGTCACATTGGCTTAAAATGATGGTTTTAATGCCCCTTGGAAGAGACGTGGAGGTCAGAGTGGTTTAACAAGACAGTTTTAATGCTCCTTGGAAGAGACCTGGAGGTCACAGCAGCTTAACAAGACGGTTTTAATGCCCCTTGTAAGAGACATGGAGGTCAAGGTAGCTTAACAAGATGGTTTTAATGCCTCTTGGAAGAGACGTAGAGGTCAGAGTGGTTTAACAAGACGGTTTTAATGCACCTTGGAAGAGACGTGGAGGTCACAGTAGCTTAACAAGACAGATTTAATGCCACTTGGAAGAGACGTGGAGGTCACAGTAGCTTAACAAGACGGTTTTAATGCCCCTTGGAAGAGACGTGGAGTTCAGAGTGGTTTAACAAGATGGTTTTAATGCCCCTTGGAAGAGATGCGGAGGTCACAGTAGCTTAACAAGACGGTTTTAATGCCCCTTGGAAGAGACGTGAAGGTCAGAGTGGTTTAACAACATGGTTTTAATGCCCTTTGGAAGATCCGTGGAGGTCAGAGTGGTTTAACTAGACGGTTTTAATGCCCCTTGGAAGAGATGTGGAGGTCAAAGTAGCTCAACAAGACGGTTTTAATGCCCCTTGGGAGAGACGTGGAGGTCAGAGTTGTTTAACAAGATGGTTTTAATGCCCCTTGGAAGAGACATGGAGGTCACAGCAGCTTAACAAGACGGTTTTAATGCCCCTTGGAAGAGACGTGGAGGTCACAGTAGCTTAATAAGATGGTTTTAATGCCCCTTGGAAGAGACGTGGAGTTCAGACTGGTTTAACAAGACGGTTTTAATGCCCTTGGAAGAGACGTGGAGGTCACATTGGCTTAAAATGATGGTTTTAATGCCCCTTGGAGGAGACGTGGAGGTCAGAGTGGTTTAACATGACAGTTTTAATGCCCCTTGGAAGAGACCTGGAGGTCACAGCAGCTTAACAAGACGGTTTTAATGCCCCTTGGAAGAGACATGGAGGTCAAGGTAGCTTAGCAAGATGGTTTAAATGCCTCTTGGAAGAGACGTAGAGGTCAGAGTGGTTTAACAAGACGGTTTTAATGCACCTTGGAAGAGACGTGGAGGTCACAGTAGCTTAACAAGACAGATTTAATGCCACTTGGAAGAGACGTGGAGGTCACAGTAGCTTAAAAAGATGGTTTTATTGCCCCTTGGAAGAGATGTGGAGGTCAGAGGGGTTAAACAAGACGGTTTTAATGCCCCTTGGAAGAGACGTGGAGGTCACAGTAGCTTACCAAGACATTTTAATTGCCCCT
The DNA here is from genome assembly GCF_046119375.1 of Phyllobates terribilis. Classification (NCBI taxonomy): domain Eukaryota; kingdom Metazoa; phylum Chordata; class Amphibia; order Anura; family Dendrobatidae; genus Phyllobates; species Phyllobates terribilis. The sequence continues at coordinate 769,231,574 of NW_027362762.1, read as the reverse complement.
TGGAAGAAACGTGGAGTACAGAGTGGTTTATCAAGATGGTTTTCTACCCCTTGGAAAAGACGTGGAGGTCACAGTATCTAAACAAGACGCTTTTAATGCCCATTGGAAGAGACGTGGAGGTCACAGTAGCTTAACAAAACTGTTTTAATGCCCCTTGGAAGAGACGTGGAGGTCACAGTAGCTTAACAAGATGGTTTTAATGCCGCTTGGAAGAGACGTGAAGGTCACAGTAGCTTATCAAGACGGTTTTAATGCCCCTTGGAAGAGACGTGGAGTTCAGAGTGGTTTAACAAAACAGTTTTAATGCCCCTTGGAAGAGACGTGGAGGTCACAGTAGCTTAATAAGACAGTTTTAATGCCCCTTGGAAGAGACGTGGAGGACACAGTAGCTTAACAAGACTGTTTTGATGCACCTTGGAAGAGACGGGAAGGTCACAGTAGCTTAACAAGACGGTTTTAATGCCCCTTGGAAGAGACGTGGTGGTCACAGTAGCTTATCAAGACGGTTTTAATGCACCTTGGAAGAGATGTGGAGTTCAGAGTCGTTTAACAAAACGGTTTTAATGCCCCTTGGAAGAGACGTGGAGGTCACAGTAGCTTAATAAGACAGTTTTAATGCCCCTTGAAAGAGACGTGGAGGTCACAGTAGCTTAACAAGACTGTTTTAATGCCTCTTGGAAGCGACGTGGAGGTCACAGTAGCTTAAAAAGACTTTTTTAATGCCCCTTGGAAAAGACGTGGAGGTCACAGTAGCTTAACAAGACGGTTTTAATGCCCCTTGGAAGAGACGTGGAGTTCAGAGTGGTTTAACAAGATGGTTTTAATGCCCCTTGGAAGAGATGCGGAGGTCACAGTAGCTTAACAAGACGGTTTTAATGCCCCTTGGAAGAGACGTGGAGTTCAGAGTGGTTTAACAAGATGGTTTTAATGCCCCTTGGAAGAGATGCGGAGGTCACAGTAGCTTAACAAGACGGTTTTAATGCCCCTTGGAAGAGACGTGAAGGTCAGAGTGGTTTAACAACATGGTTTTAATGCCCTTTGGAAGAGCCGTGGAGGTCAGAGTGGTTTAACTAGACGGTTTTAATGCCCCTTGGAAGAGATGTGGAGGTCAAAGTAGCTCAACAAGACGGTTTTAATGCCCCTTGGGAGAGACGTGGAGGTCAGAGTTGTTTAACAAGATGGTTTTAAAGCCCCTTGGAAGTGACATGGAGGTCACAGCAGCTTAACAAGACGGTTTTAATGCCCCTTGGAAGAGACGTGGAGGTCACAGTAGCTTAACAAGATGGTTTTAATGCCCCTTGGAAGAGACGTGGAGTTCACACTGGTTTCACAAGACGGTTTTAACGCCCTTGGAAGAGACGTGGAGGTCACATTGGCTTAAAATGATGGTTTTAATGCCCCTTGGAAGAGACGTGGAGGTCAGAGTGGTTTAACAAGACAGTTTTAATGCCCCTTGGAAGAGACCTGGAGGTCACAGCAGCTTAACAAGACGGTTTTAATGCCCCTTGGAAGAGACATGGAGGTCAAGGTAGCTTAACAAGATGGTTTTAATGCCTCTTGGAAGAGACGTAGAGGTCAGAGTGGTTTAACAAGACGGTTTTAATGCACCTTGGAAGAGACGTGGAGGTCACAGTAGCTTAACAAGACAGATTTAATGCCACTTGGAAGAGACGTGGAGGTCACAGTAGCTTAACAAGACGGTTTTAATGCCCCTTGGAAGAGACGTGGAGTTCAGAGTGGTTTAACAAGATGGTTTTAATGCCCCTTGGAAGAGATGCGGAGGTCACAGTAGCTTAACAAGACGGTTTTAATGCCCCTTGGAACAGACGTGAAGGTCAGAGTGGTTTAACAACATGGTTTTTAATGCCCTTTGGAAGATCCGTGGAGGTCAGAGTGGTTTAACTAGACGGTTTTAATGCCCCTTGGAAGAGATGTGGAGGTCAAAGTAGCTCAACAAGACGGTTTTAATGCCCCTTGGGAGACACGTGGAGGTCAGAGTTGTTTAACAAGATGGTTTTAATGCCCCTTGGAAGAGACATGGATGTCACAGCAGCTTAACAAGACGGTTTTAATGCCCCTTGGAAGAGACGTGGAGGTCACAGTAGCTTAATAAGATGGTTTTAATGCCCCTTGGAAGAGACGTGGAGGTCAGAGTGATTAAACAAGACGGTTTTAATGCACCTTGGAAGAGACGTGGAGGTCACATTAGCTTACCAAGACATTTTAATTGCCACTTGGAAGAAACGTGGAGTACAGAGTGGTTTATCAAGATGGTTTTCTACCCCTTGGAAAAGACGTGGAGGTCACAGTATCTAAACAAGACGCTTTTAATGTCCATTGGAAGAGACGTGGAGGTCACAGTAGCTTAACAAATCTGTTTTAATGCCCCTTGGAAGAGACGTGGAGGTCACAGTAGCTTAAAAAGATGGTTTTAATGCCGCTTGGAAGAGACGTGAAGGTCACAGTAGCTTATCAAGACGGTTTTAATGCCCCTTGGAAGAGACGTGGAGTTCAGAGTGGTTTAACAAAACAGTTTTAATGCCCCTTGGAAGAGACGTGGAGGTCACAGTAGCTTAATAAGACAGTTTTAATGCCCCTTGAAAGAGACATGGAGGTCACAGTAGCTTAACAAGACTGTTTTAATGCACCTTAGAAGAGACGTGGAGATCAGAGTGGTTTAACAAGACGGTTTTAATGCCTCTTGGAAGAGACGTGGAGGTCACAGTAGCTTAACAAGATGGTTTCAATGCCCCTTGGAAGTGAGGTGGAGGTCACAGTAAAATAATTAGATGGTTTTTATGCCCCTTGGAAGAGACGTGGAGGTCAGAGTGGTTTAACTGGACAGTTTCAATGCCCCTTGGAAGAGACGTGGAGGTCAAAGTAGCTCAACAAGACGGTTTTAATGCCCCTTGGGAGAGACGTGAAGTTCAGACTGGTTTAACAAGAAGTTTTTAATGCCCCTTGGAAGAGACGTGGAGGTTACAGTAGCTTAAAATGACGGTTTTAATGCCCCTTGGAAGAGATGTGGAGGTCATAGTGGTTTAACAAGACAGTTTTAATGCCCCTTGGAAGAGACATGGAGGTCACTGTAGCTTAACAAGACGGTTTTAATGCCCCTTTGAAGAGACGTAGAGGTCAGAGTGGTTTAACAAGATGGTTTAATGCCCCTTGGAAGGGACGTGGAGGTTACAGTAGCTTAATAAGACGGTTTTAATACCCCTTGGAAGAGACAAGGAGGTCAAAGTAGCTTGACAAGATGGTTTTATTGCCCCTTGGAAGAGATGTGGAGGTCAGAGTGATTAAACAAGACGGTTTTAATGCCCCTTGGAAGAGATGTGGAGGTCAAAGTAGCTCAACAAGACGGTTTTAATGCCCCTTGGGAGAGACGTGGAGGTCAGAGTTGTTTAACAAGATGGTTTTAATGCCCCTTGGAAGAGACATGGAGGTCACAATAGCTTAATAAGATGGTTTTAATGCCCCTTGGAAGAGACGTGGAGTTCAGACTGGTTTAACAAGACGGTTTTAATGCCCTTGGAAGAGACGTGGAGGTCACATTGGCTTAAAATGATGGTTTTAATGCCCCTTGGAGGAGACGTGGAGGTCAGAGTGGTTTAACAAGACAGTTTTAATGCCCCTTGGAAGAGACCTGGAGGTCACAGCAGCTTAACAAGACGGTTTTAATGCCCCTTGGAAGAGACATGGAGGTCAAGGTAGCTTAACAAGATGTTTTTAATGCCTCTTGGAAGAGACGTAGAGGTCAGAGTGGTTTAACAAGACGGTTTTAATGCACCTTGGAAGAGACGTGGAGGTCACAGTAGCTTAACAAGACAGATTTAATGCCACTTGGAAGAGACGTGGAGGTCACAGTAGCTTAACAAGATGGTTTTATTGCCCCTTTTAAGAGATGTGGAGGTCAGAGTAATTAAACAAGACGGTTTTAATGCCCCTTGGAAGAGACGTGGAGGTCACAGTAGCTTACCAAGACATTTTAATTGCCCCTTGGAAGAAACGTGGAGTACAGAGTGGTTTATCAAGATGGTTTTCTACCCCTTGGAAAAGACGTGGAGGTCACAGTATCTAAACAAGACGCTTTTAATGCCCATTGGAAGAGACGTGGAGGTCACAGTAGCTTAACAAAACTGTTTTAATGCCCCTTGGAAGAGACGTGGAGGTCACAGTAGCTTAACAAGATGGTTTTAATGCTGCTTGGAAGAGACATGAAGGTCACAGTAGCTTTTCAAGACGGTTTTAATGCCCCTTGGAAGAGACGTGGAGTTCAGAGTGGTTTAACAAAACAGTTTTAATGCCCCTTGGAAGAGACGTGGAGGTCACAGTAGCTTAATAAGACAGTTTTAATGCCCCTTGGAAGAGACGTGGAGGACACAGTAGCTTAACAAGACTGTTTTGATGCACCTTGGAAGATACGTGGAGGTCACAGTAGCTTAACAAGACGGTTTTAATGCCCCCTGGAAGAGACGTGGAGTTCACAGTAGCTTATCAAGACGGTTTTAATGCACCTTGGAAGAGATGTGGAGTTCAGAGTCGTTTAACAAAACGGTTTTAATGCCCCTTGGAAGAGACGTGGAGGTCACATTAGCTTAATAAGACAGTTTTAATGCCCCTTGAAAGAGACGTGGAGGTCACAGTAGCTTAACAAGACTGTTTTAATGCACCTTAGAAGAGACGTGGAGATCAGAGTGGTTTAACAAGACGGTTTTAATGCCTCTTGGAAGAGACGTGGAGGTCACAGTAGCTTAACAAGATGGTTTCAATGCCCCTTGGAAGTGAGGTGGAGGTCACAGTAAAATAATTAGATGGTTTTTATGACCCTTGGAAGAGACGTGGAGGTCAGAGTGGTTTAACTGGACAGTTTCAATGCCCCTTGGAAGAGACGTGGAGGTCAAAGTAGCTCAACAAGACGGTTTTAATGCCCCTTGGGAGAGACGTGAAGTTCAGACTGGTTTAACAAGAAGTTTTTAATGCCCCTTGGAAGAGACGTGGAGGTTACAGTAGCTTAAAATGACGGTTTTAATGCCCCTTGGAAGAGATGTGGAGGTCAGAGTGGTTTAACAAGACAGTTTTAATGCCCCTTGGAAGAGACATGGAGGTCACTGTAGCTTAACAAGACGGTTTTAATGCCCCTTTGAAGAGACGTAGAGGTCAGAGTGGTTTAACAAGATGGTTTAATGCCCCTTGGAAGGGACGTGGAGGTCACAGTAGCTTAATAAGACGGTTTTAATACCCCTTGGAAGAGACAAGGAGGTCAAAGTAGCTTGACAAGATGGTTTTATTGCCCCTTGGAAGAGATGTGGAGGTCAGAGTGATTAAACAAGACGGTTTTAATGCCCCTTGGAAGAGATGTGGAGGTCAAAGTAGCTCAACAAGACGGTTTTAATGCCCCTTGGGAGAGACGTGGAGGTCAGAGTTGTTTAACAAGATGGTTTTAATGCCCCTTGGAAGAGACATGGAGGTCACAATAGCTTAATAAGATGGTTTTAATGCCCCTTGGAAGAGACGTGGAGTTCAGACTGGTTTAACAAGACGGTTTTAATGCCCTTGGAAGAGACGTGGAGGTCACATTGGCTTAAAATGATGGTTTTAATGCCCCTTGGAGGAGACGTGGAGGTCAGAGTGGTTTAACAAGACAGTTTTAATGCCCCTTGGAAGAGACCTGGAGGTCACAGCAGCTTAACAAGACGGTTTTAATGCCCCTTGGAAGAGACATGGAGGTCAAGGTAGCTTAACAAGACTGTTTTAATGCCCCTTGGAAGAGACGTGGAGGTCACAGTAGCTTAACAAGACTGTTTTAATGCCCCTTGGAAGCAATGTGGAGGTCACAGTAGCTTAAAAAGACTTTTTTAATGCCCCTTGGAAAAGACGTGGAGGTCACAGTAGCTTAACAAGACGGTTTTAATGCCCCTTGGAAGAGACTTGGAGTTCAGTGTGGTTTAACAAGATGGTTTTAATGCCCCTTGGAAGAGATGCGGAGGTCACAGTAGCTTAACAGGACGGTTTTAATGCCCCTTGGAAGAGACGTGAAGGTCAGAGTGGTTTAACAACATGGTTTTAATGCCCTTTGGAAGAGCCGTGGAGGTCAGAGTGGTTTAACTAGACGGTTTTAATGCCCCTTGGAAGAGATGTGGAGGTCAAAGTAGCTCAACAAGACGGTTTTAATGCCCCTTGGGAGAGACGTGGAGGTCAGAGTTTTTTAACAAGATGGTTTTAAAGCCCCTTGGAAGTGACATGGAGGTCACAGCAGCTTAACAAGACGGTTTTAATGCCCCTTGGAAGAAACGTGGAGGTCACAGTAGCTTAACAAGATGGTTTTAATGCCCCTTGGAAGAGACGTGGAGTTCAGACTGGTTTCACAAGACGGTTTTAACGCCCTTGGAAGAGACGTGGAGGTCACATTGGCTTAAAATGATGGTTTTAATGCCCCTTGGAAGAGACGTGGAGGTCAGAGTGGTTTAACAAGACAGTTTTAATGCCCCTTGGAAGAGACCTGGAGGTCACAGCAGCTTAACAAGACGGTTTTAATGCCCCTTGGAAGAGACATGGAGGTCAAGGTAGCTTAACAAGATGGTTTTAATGCCTCTTGGAAGAGACGTAGAGGTCAGAGTGGTTTAACAAGACGGTTTTAATGCACCTTGGAAGAGACGTGGAGGTCACAGTAGCTTAACAAGACAGATTTAATGCCACTTGGAAGAGACGTGGAGGTTCCAGTAGCTTAACAAGATGGTTTTATTGCCTCTTGGAAGAGATGTGGAGGTCAGAGTGATTAAACAAGACGGTTTTAATGCCCCTTGGAAGAGACGTGGAGCTCACATTAGCTTACCAAGATATTTTAATTGCCACTTGGAAGAAACGTGGAGTACAGAGTGGTTTAACAAAACAGTTTTAATGCCCCTTGGAAGAGACGTGGAGGTCACAGTAGCTTAATAAGACAGTTTTAATGCCCCTTGGAAGAGACGTGGAGGACACAGTAGCTTAACAAGACTGTTTTGATGCACCTTGGAAGAGACGTGGAGGTCACAGTAGCTTAACAAGACGGTTTTAATGCCCCTTGGAAGAGACGTGGAGGTCACAGTAGCGTATCAAGATGGTTTTAATGCCCCTTGGAAGAGATGTGGAGTTCAGAGTCGTTTAACAAAACGGTTTTAATGCCCCTTGGAAGAGACGTGGAGGTCACAGTAGCTTAATAAGACAGTTTTAATGCCCCTTGAAAGAGACGTGGAGGTCACAGTAGCTTAACAAGACTGTTTTAATGCACCTTGGAAGAGACGTGGAGATCAGAGTGGTTTAACAAGACGGTTTTAATGCCTCTTGGAAGAGACGTGGAGGTCACAGTAGCTTAACAAGACGGTTTCAATGCCCCTTGGAAGTGAGGTGGAGTTCACAGTAAAATAATTAGATGGTTTTGATGCCCCTTGGAAGAGACGTGGAGGTCAGAGTGGTTTAACAAGACAGTTTTAATGCCCCTTGGAAGAGACATGGAGGTCACTGTAGCTTAACAAGACGGTTTTAATGCCCCTTTGAAGAGACGTAGAGGTCAGAGTGGTTTAACAAGATGGTTTTAATGCCCCTTGGAAGAGACATGGAGGTCACAGCAGCTTAACATGACGGTTTTAATGCCCCTTGGAAGAGACGTGGAGGTCACAGTAGCTTAATAAGATGGTTTTAATGCCCCTTGGAAGAGACGTGGAGTTCAGACTGGTTTAACAAGACAGTTTTAATGCCCTTGGAAGAGACGTGGAGGTCACATTGGCTTAAAATGATGGTTTTAATGCCCCTTGGAGGAGACGTAGAGGTCAGAGTGGTTTAACAAGACAGTTTTAATGCCCCTTGGAAGAGACCTGGAGGTCACAGCAGCTTAACAAGACGGTTTTAATGCCCCTTGGAAGAGACATGGAGGTCAAGGTAGCTTAACAAGATGGTTTTAATGCCTCTTGGAAGAGACGTAGAGGTCAGAGTGGTTTAACAAGACGGTTTTAATGCACCTTGGAAGAGACGTGGAGGTCACAGTAGCTTAACAAGACAGATTTAATGCCACTTGGAAGAGACGTGGAGGTCACAGTAGCTTAACAAGATGGTTTTATTGCCCCTTGGAAGAGATGTGGAGGTCAGAGTGATTAAACAAGACGGTTTTAATGCCCCTTGGAAGAGACGTGGAGGTCACAGTAGCTTACCAAGACATTTTAATTGCCCCTTGGAAGAAACGTGGAGTACAGAGTGGTTTATCAAGATGGTTTTCTACCCCTTGGAAAAGACGTGGAGGTCACAGTATCTAAACAAGACGCTTTTAATGCCCATTGGAAGAGACGTGGAGGTCACAGTAGCTTAACAAAACTGTTTTAATGCCCCTTGGAAGAGACGTGGAGGTCACAGTAGCTTAACAAGATGGTTTTAATGCCGCTTGGAAGAGACGTGAAGGTCACAGTAGCTTTTCAAGACGGTTTTAATGCCCCTTGGAAGAGACGTGGAGTTCAGAGTGTTTTAACAAAACAGTTTTAATGCCCCTTGGAAGAGACGTGGAGGACAGAGTAGCTTAACAAGACTGTTTTGATGCACCTTGGAAGAGACGTGGAGGTCACAGTAGCTTAACAAGACGGTTTTAATGCCCCTTGGAAGAGACGTGGAGGTCACAGTAGCTTATCAAGACGGTTTTAATGCACCTTGGAAGAGATGTGGAGTTCAGAGTCGTTTAACAAAACGGTTTTAATGCCCCTTGGAAGAGACGTGGAGGTCACAGTAGCTTAATAAGACAGTTTTAATGCCCCTTGAAAGAGACGTGGAGGTCACAGTAGCTTAACAAGACTGTTTTAATGCCCCTTGGAAGCGACGTGGAGGTCACAGTAGCTTAAAAAGACTTTTTTAATGCCCCTTGGAAAAGACGTGGAGGTCACAGTAGCTTATCAAGACGGTTTTAATGCCCCTTGGAAGAGACGTGGAGTTCAGAGTGGATTAACAAGATGGTTTTAATGCCCCTTTGAAGAGATGCGGAGGTCACAGTAGCTTAACAAGACGGTTTTAATGCCCCTTGGAAGAGACGTGAAGGTCAGAGTGGTTTAACAACATGGTTTTAATGCCCTTTGGAAGAGCCGTGGAGGTCAGAGTGGTTTAACTAGACGGTTTTAATGCCCCTTGGAAGAGATGTGGAGGTCAAAGTAGCTCAACAAGACGGTTTTAATGCTCCTTGGGAGAGACGTGGAGGTCAGAGTTGTTTAACAAGATGGTTTTAAAGCCCCTTGGAAGTGACATGGAGGTCACAGCAGCTTAACAAGACGGTTTTAATGCCCCTTGGAAGAGACGTGGAGGTCACAGTAGCTTAACAAGATGGTTTTAATGCCCCTTGGAAGAGACGTGGAGTTCAGACTGGTTTCACAAGACGGTTTTAACGCCCTTGGAAGAGACGTGGAGGTCACATTGGCTTAAAATGATGGTTTTAATGCCCCTTGGAAGAGACGTGGAGGTCAGAGTGGTTTAACAAGACAGTTTTAATGCCCCTTGGAAGAGACCTGGAGGTCACAGCAGCTTAACAAGACGGTTTTAATGCCCCTTGGAAGAGACATGGAGGTCAAGGTAGCTTAACAAGATGGTTTTAATGCCTCTTGGAAGAGACGTAGAGGTCAGAGTGGTTTAACAAGACGGTTTTAATGCACCTTGGAAGAGACGTGGAGGTCACAGTAGCTTAACAAGACAGATTTAATGCCACTTGGAAGAGACGTGGAGGTCACAGTAGCTTAACAAGATGGTTTTATTGCCCCTTGGAAGAGATGTGGAGGTCAGAGTGATTAAACAAGACGGTTTTAATGCCCCTTGGAAGAGACGTGGAGGTCACAGTAGCTTACCAAGACATTTTAATTGCCCCTTGGAAGAAACGTGGAGTACAGAGTGGTTTATCAAGATGGTTTTCTACCCCTTGGAAAAGACGTGGAGGTCACAGTATCTAAACAAGACGCTTTTATTGCCCATTGGAAGAGACGTGGAGGTCACAGTAGCTTAACAAAACTGTTTTAATGCCCCTTGGAAGAGACGTGGAGGTCACAGTAGCTTATCAAGACGGTTTTAATGCCCCTGGGAAGAGATGTGGAGTACAGGGTGGTTTAACAAAACGGTTTTAATGCCCCTTGGAAGAGACGTGTAGGTCACAGTAGCTTAATAAGACAGTTTTAATGCCCCTTGGAAGAGACGTGGAGGTCACAGTAGCTTAACAAGACGGTTTTAATGCCCTTGGAAGAGACATGGAGGTCAAAGGAGCTTAACAAGATGGTTTTATTGCCCCTTGGAAGAGATGTGGAGGTCAGAGTGATTAAACAAGACGGTTTTAATGTCCCTTGGTAGAGACGTGGAGGTCACAGTAGCTTAACAAGACATTTTTAATGCCCCTTGGAAGAGACGTGGAGTTCAGAGTGGTTTAACAAGACGTTTTTATTCCCCTTGGAAGAGACATGGAGGTCACCGTAGCTTAACAAGACGCTTTTAATGCCCATTGGAAGAGACGTGGAGGTCACAGTAGCTTATCAAAACTGTTTTTATGCCCCTTGGAAGAGACGTGGAAGTCACAGTAGCCTATCAAGACGGTTTTTATGGCCCTTGGAAGAGATTTGGCGGTCAGAGGGGTTTAACTAGACGGTTTTTATGCCCTTTGGAAGAGACGTGGAGGTCACAGTAGCCTAACAAGACGGTTTTAATGGCCCTTGGAAGAGACGTGGAGTTCAGAATGGTTTAACAAGACGTTTTTATTGCCCTTGGAAGAGACGTGGAGTAGCTTAACCAGATGGTTTTCATGCCCCTTGGAAGAGACGTGGAGGTCACAGTAGCTTAACAAGTCGGTTTTAATGCCCCTTGAAAGAGATGAGGAGGTCACAGTAGCTTAACAAGACTATTTTGATGCCCCTTGGATGACACTTGGAGGTCACAGTAGCTCAACAAGACAGTTTTAATGCCCCTTGGAAGAGACATGGTGGTCAGAGTGGGTTAACAAGATGGTTTTAATGCCCCTTGGAAGAGACGTGGAGGTCACAGTAGCTTAACAAGACGGTTTAATGCCACTTGGAAGAAACGTGGAAGTTACAATAGCCTAAAAAGACGGGTTTAATGCCCTTTGGAAGAGACGTTGAGGTCGGAGTGATGTAACAAGACGGTTTTAATGCCCCTTGGAAGAGACGTGGAGGTCACAGTAACTTAACAAGATGGTTTTAATGCCCCTTGGAAGAGTCGTGGAGGTGACAGCAGCTTAACAAGACGGTTTTAATGCCCCTTGGAAGAGACGTGGAGATCAGAGTGATTTATCAAAATAGTTTTAATGCCCCTTGGAAGAGATTTGGAGGTCAGAGTGGTTTAACAAGACTGTTTTAATGCCCCTTGGGAGAGACGGGGAGGTCTCAGTAGCTTAAAAAGACAGTTTTAATGCCCCTTGTAAGAGACGTGGAGGTCAGATTGGTTTAACAAAACGGTTTTAATGCCCCTTGGAAGAGAAATGGAGGTCACAGTAGCTTAACAAGACGGTTTTAATGCCCCTTGCAAGAGAGGTGGAGGTCACAGTAGCTTAACAAGACGGTTTTAATGCCCCTTGGAAGAGACGTGGAGGTCACAGTAGCTTAACAAGACAGTTTTAATTCCCCTTGGTAGAGACGTGGAGGTCACAGTAGATTAGCAAGATTGTTTTAATGCCCCTTGGAAGAGACGTCGAGGTCACAGTAGCTTAACAAGAGGGATTTAATGCCCCTTGGAAGAGACGTGGAGGTCACAGTGGCTTAACAAGACGGTTTTAATGCCCCTTGGAAGAGACGTGGAGGTCAAAGTAGATTAACAAGACGGTTTTAATGCCCCTTGGAAGAGACGTGGAGGTCAAAGTGGTTGAACAGGACGGTTTAATGCCCCTTGGAAGAGACGTGGAGGTCACAGTAGCTCAACAAGACGGTTTTAATGCCCCTTGGGAGAGACGTGGAGGTCAGAGTGGTTTAACAAGATGGTTTTAATGCTCCTTGGAAGAGACATGGAGGTCACAGTAGCTTAACAAGACGTTTTTAATGCCCCTTGGAAGAGACGTGTAGGTCACAGTAGCTTAACAAGATGGTTTTAATGCCCCTTGGAAGAGACGTGGAGTTCGGAGTGGTTTAAAAAGACGGTTTTAATGCCCCTTGTAAGAGACGTGGAGGTCACATTAGCTTAACAAGACAATTTCAATGCCCCTTGGAAGAGATGTGAATGTCAGAGTGGTTTAACAAGACGGTTTTAATGCCCCCTAGAAGAGATGTGGAGGTTACAGTAGCTTAATAAGACGGTTTTAATGCCCCTTGGAAGAGACGTGTAGGTCAGAGTGGTTTAACAAGACTGTTTTAATGGCCCTTGGAAGAGTCTTGGAGGTCACAGTAGCTTAACAAGACGGCTTTAATGCCCCTTTGAAGAGACGTAGATGTCAGAGTGGTTTAACAAAACGGTTTTAATGCCTCTTGGAAGGGACGTGAAGGTCACAGTAGCTTAACAAGACTGTTTTAATGCCCCTTGGAAATGACGTGGAGGTCACAGTAGCTTAACAAGAAGGTTTTATTGCCCCTTGAAAGAGATGTGGAGGTCAGAGTGATTAAACATTACGGTTTTAATGCCCCTTGGGAGAGACGTGGAGGTCACAGTAGCTTAACAAAACATTTTGAATGCCCCTTTGAAGAGAAGTGTGTAACGGGTCTGGGAGGCGGAACCTCTGAGCAACTTATACAAGGGGGCGGTCCTTGTAAGGAAGCGGGTGGCGACCAGGGAAGACAGGCAGGCAATCACAGCGGGTGACCGGGACAGTCTCTGGGTAAACGGGCAGGAGGTCACGGCAAGTGACCGGGACAGTCTCTGGGTAAACGGGCAGGAGGTCACAGCAAGTGACCGGGACAGTCTCTGGGTAAACGGGCAGGAGGTCACGGCAAGTGACCGGGACAGTCTCTGGGTAAACGGGCAGGAGGTCACAGCAAGTGACCGGGACAGTCTCTGGGTAAACGGGCAGGAGGTCACAGCAAGTGACCGGGACAGTCTCTGGGTAAACGGGCAGGAGGTCACAGCAAGTGACCGGGACAGTCTCTGGGTAAACGGGCAGGAGATCACAGCAAGTGACCGGGACAGTCTCTGGGTAAACGGGCAGGTACGACCTGTGACGGCTGAGCCTCCAGGTAGGCTAGCAGGCAGATGGCAGATGAGTGCTCCCAGGTGAGCAGGCGAGAGTCTCTGGATAAGCAGGTGGTCACAGCATGTGACGGCGGAGCCTCCAGGTAGGCTAACAGGCAGGTAGCAGATGAGCGCTCCCAGGTGAGCGGGCAAGAGTCTCTGGACTGGCAGGTGGTCACAGCACGTGACGGCGGAGCCTCCAGGTAGGCTAACAGGCAGGTAGCAGATGAGCACTCCCAGGGGAGCGGGCAAGAGTCTCTGGACTGGCAGGTGGTCACAGCACGTGACGGCAGAGCCTCCAGGTAGGCTAACAGGCAGGTAGCAGATGAGCGCTCCCAGGTGAGCGAGCAAGAGTCTCTGGACTGGCAGGTGGTCACAGCACGTGACGGCAGAGCCTCCAGGTAGGCTAACAGGCAAGTAGCAGATGAGCGCTCCCAGGTGAGCGGGCAAGAGTCTCTGGACTGGCAGGTGGTCACAGCACGTGACGGCGGAGCCTCCAGGTAGGCTAGCAGACAGGTAGCAGGTGAGCGCTCCCAGGTGAGCGGGCAAGCTTGTCCATAGACAGACTGACAGGTGTCGGAAGGCAGACCGTCGGACCTCAGGCTAGCAAGCAGGTAAGCGGATAACAGGCAGGAATCAGACAGCAAACTGGCAGGAAACTGGCAGGTAACTGGCAGGTAACTGGAAACGGGACCTGAGGGCTGAAGCAGAGTAGTGAACAGTGCAACAACATTGCTCGGGCACCTCCATTTTGGAGGAGGTGCCTTATATATGGAGGGATCCTCCGGCCATTGGCCGGGGACTCCTTAGGGCGACGCGCGCGGCCCCTTTAAGAGAGGGGGAGCGCGCGCGCCCTAAGCACAGTGACCAGGGGAGAGCGGGCGCTGCAGGCAGAGCGGGAGGAAGCCGCCGGGCACGGAGCAGAGAGGTGAGGGGAACAGCATCCCTGCCTAGCAGAAGGCAGGGACGCCGACGCTACAGTACCCCCCCCTTTAGGCCCCCCCTTTTTTAGGCCAGACAGAAATTTAGCAAGGATGAGAGGGGCATGGATGTTCTCCCGGGGCTCCCATGTTCTCTCCTCAGGACCAAACCCCTTCCAATCCACTAGAAAAAAGGTCTTTCCTCTTACCCTTTTGGTGGCCAGAATGTTCTCTACCTCAAACTCGTCTTCAGCAGAAACCGGAGCAGGAGGCGTACCTGTAGACTTGGAAAAGGAGTTAAGTACCACGGGTTTGAGAAGAGATACATGGAAGGAGTTAGGGATACGTAAGTTGGCCGGGAGTTTCAATTTATTGGCCACCGGGTTGATCTGTTTGATAACCTCCAGTGGGCCGATGAACCGAGGCCCTAACTTATAGGAAGGAATCTTGAGCCGGACATATTTGGATGAGAGCCAGACTTTATCTCCGGGACGAAATTGTGGGGAATCCAGGCGTTTTTTGTCGGCGTGTCTCTTCATCCGCTCGGACGACTGAAGGATTGCGGATCGGGTACTCTCCCAAATGGAGGAAAATTTGCTAACGAGAGATTCCGCGGCCGGGTTGTCCACAGAGGTGGAGACAGGAAAAGGGATCCGAGGATGCTGACCGAAGACTACAAAAAACGGGGATTTAGAAGAAGATTCGCTCTCGTGATTGTTGTAAGAGAACTCGGCCCATGGTAGGAGATCCACCCAGTCTGAATGATGGACATTAACGAAGTGCCGGAGGTAACTGGTCAAATTCTGATTGATCCACTCCACCTGACCATTGGACTGTGGGTGGTAAGCGGAGGAGAAGTCCAGGGTGACGTCGAGCAGTTTACATGTGGCTCTCCAGAAGCGTGAGGTGAACTGAACCCCTCGATCCGACATGATGTGGAGAGGCAGACCATGGAGACGGAAGATGTGGCGGATAAAGTCTTTAGCTAGCTCGAGAGCAGACGGGAGGCCTGGCAGGGGAATAAAGTGAGCCATTTTGGAAAAGAGGTCAGCGACCACCCAAATGACCGTACAACCGGCAGAGACGGGGAGATCTGTTATGAAGTCCATAGCTATATGTTGCCACGGGGCAGCAGGCACAGGCAGAGGAAGAAGGCAGCCCGCAGGCAGGTGTCTCGGAACTTTGTTGCGGGCGCAGGACACACAGGCAGAAACAAAGTCAGTTACATCCTTGTGCAGGGTAGGCCACCAGTAGTGCCGGGTAATAAGCTGGAGGGTCTTTTTCTGACCGGCGTGCCCAGCTAGCTTAGACGAGTGACCCCAGTGTAGAATCTTCTCCCGATCGGACTCCGTTACGAACGTCTTACCGGGAGGGAGACAATATAGGCCCACGGGGGCTACCTGCATTACTCTGGCGGGATCGATGATGTGTTTAGGCTCCTCCTCAAGATCAGACTCCAGAAAGGATCGGGACAGGGCGTCAGCTTTGATGTTTTTGTCAGCCGGACGAAAATGAAGAATGAAATCAAAGCGGGCAAAAAACAAAGACCACCGGGCTTGGCGCGGGTTAAGTCTCTGGGCGCTCTGGAGATATGCCAAATTCTTGTGGTCAGTGTAAATTATTACCGGGTGGAGAGCCCCCTCGAGCAGGTAACGACACTCCTCCAGTGCCATCTTAATGGCCAACAATTCTCGGTCTCCTATAGAATAATTGCGCTCAGAAGAGGAGAAAAGTTTGGAGAAAAAGCCGCAGGTTACCTTTCTTCCGGAAGAAGATTTTTGGGTAAGTACCGCCCCAGCTCCGGAGGAGGAGGCGTCAACTTCTAGAAAGAATTGTTTGTTGCCGTTCGGACGATGCAGCACCGAGGCGGAGGAGAAGGCCTGTTTTAAGGAAAGAAAGGCCTCCTCTGCTTCGGGCGGCCATTCTCTGGGGTTCGTACCTTTACGGGTGAGCGCAGAGATAGGGGCGGTCCGGGAAGAGAAGTGCGGTATGAACAGGCGGTAATAGTTGGCGAAGCCCAGGAACCGCTGAATAGCCTTCAACCCCTCTGGTCGGGGCCACTTCTGGATGGCAGACAGTTTCTCAGGATCCATTTGTAGACCTGTCTGAGAGATTATGTAGGCCAGAAATGGAAGAGAGGTCTGCTCAAAGATGCACTTCTCATATTTAGCGTAGAGGTGGTTCTGCCTGAGCCTGAGCAGGACCTGACGAACGTCCCTCCGGTGAGTCTGGAGATCCGGAGAGAAGACCAAGATGTCGCCCAGGTACACCACGCAGGAGTAGAGAAGCCTCTGCCTCTTTTTTATTGAAGACATCCCATAAGACCAATAGGGAACCGGAAGACCGGGCAGATTGGCTGGGGTAGGAGAAGGACGGGCAGGACGAACGGGAACTAGACAAGTCTTATGGCAGTCCTGTCCCCAGCGAAGGACCTCTCCGGTCTGCCAGTCAAGCACGGGTGCATGTTTCTGGAGCCAAGGCAGGCCAAGCAATAGTGCGTGAGAGAGTCCAGGCAGAACATGAAAGGAGATGCTCTCAGAATGCAGCATTCCCACCTGTAGAGTCAGAGATTCGGTGATGAGTTGGATGGGATGTGGTAAGAGACCCCCATCCACGGCGGCGACAGATAAAGGTATGGCCAGAGGTTTGGTGGGAATGTGGTATTTTTCTACCAGGGATTGAGAGATGAGATTTCCAGCAGCTCCAGAGTCAAGTTGAGCCAGTTCAAAATAGCGGTTCTCTCCGCAGAAGATAGAAACAGACAGCATCAGGGATGGAGAGGGTTTACTTTTGTCTAGGGCGACCTCTCTGAGCGATCCTAGACACAGGCGTTTCCCGACCTCTCAGAGCAGGAACGGATCCGGTGCTCCTTACTGCCACAGTAGAAACAGCTCCCCTCGGCACGACGTAAGTCTTGACGGGTCTTGACCATCTTGGTCTGGTCGACCTGCATAGGCTCAGGTGAGTGTGCCTGGGGAGTAACAGAGGGAGTGACGGGTCTCTGGAAGGTAGGGAATAGTGTTGAGCCACCCCCGTAGTGTTCGAGTTCGGTTTGGTTCGTCGAACACCCGTGTGTTCGCCGAACTGTTCGTCGAACTGTTCGTCGAACACCTTCGAACACCGTTAAAACCAATGGCAGGCAAACAAAAACACATAGAAACACATAGAAAACACCTTCAAAGGTGTCCAAAAGCTGACAAACTGCTCAGAAGACATAACTAACACATGGAAAAGTGACAAGTACATATAGTCATGCGAAAATAAAAGAGGTGGAGGAGTAAAAGGAGGGGGAGACACAGATATAGGCATGTCATGCCCTTCTAAAATCCAAAAAGTGAGAAGCCGACACGGCCAGTCCGCTCCTGCCCGTGCCACCTCCGTGTCGCCGGGTTTTGTGCCAGAGCCGCGGTGAACCCTGACGGCCAGCCCCCCTCTCCCAATACTGGTGCCTGTCCGCTGGTGGGTCGAGCGAGCCCCCCTGTGGTGGAGGCAGCTCTAAGCTTTTTAATTTAAATTGTCTCTCTAATTTGAATGAATACACTTTAAATCCATTTACAAGGATCTATTGGAGGGCAAGTCTCATGCCAGCAGCCGCGGTAATTCCAGCTCCAGTAGCGTCCACTAAAGCTGCTGCAGTTAAAAAGCTTTTATAAGGATCGAGCTCGGCTGTCCACCGCAAGGCATCCTACTGCCAGTCCCAGCCCCTATGCCTTGGGGTGCCTCCTGATGCTCTTCACTAAGTATCCCATGGTCCCGAAGCATTTCCTTTGAAAAAATTGTCTAAACTACAGGTGGTGCAGCTTGCTTAACAGCCGGGATAATCCGCTCACTAGCAGACACTGCTACTAGGCACAAAGTATTTCCTGGGCTAGATGCAGTTAAAAATTTGTAATTAGATACTCTCGTTGGATGCTGAGAAAGCATTCCATAGAGTCTCCTGGCACGCCATATATGATTCTCTTAAAAAGCTTGGGGTAGGGGTCTAGGGGACCCTTTTATAGCCAAAATCACGGCCCTGTATCGCAATACGTCACCTAGGCTGAAGATAAATGGAACTGTAGCACTCTGAGGGCTCGGTTGCTACAGACGTATTGCACCTCACCCAGAGGTGTGATATCTCACTCTCAGGTAAGGATGGAGTGTGGATCAGGACCCGACACCTGCATGCATTACACCACATTGCCGTGGGGCAGGGCGACCAATATGCCCCTGAGATGGGCACGACAGTCCCTGTCCCTGGCTGGAGTGGGGGGAGGGAACACTGAGGAAGGGGAACCCTGTAGTGCAGGAGCAGGGAGGAAGCAGTTCCTGGGTGCATTGAGAAGGGAGTATAAAAGGTGGGCACCATCTTAGTTCAGTGCAGAGAAGTCTGAGCAGAAGTGGCAGGGAGCAGGGGCTCTGCATGAGCTCTGCTCCGGAGGCGGGCCTAGTAACAGAGGCCCAGGCCTGGAAGAGGGAGAAGGAAGGAAGAGGAGCGGAGAAGGCTCCAGGAACGAGGAATGAAGGGATCCCAGGGGTGCGGACGGGCGAGTCGCCACCGCACGCCCGAATCCACCTGCGTGGAGGGGTCAGGCCAAAGGGGGAGACCGGTCCCCGAACTAGTGGAGGCAGGAAACGACGCTCAGCTAGAAACCGGAGGCTCTGACATTTTATGTGGCGCAGCCCCTCGCTACACCCGCTAGGAAGGCACCACATAGGGTCAGGGAAACTGGCGCCAAGTTTACCAAGAGGAGGCCCGAGGCAGCCGGACAGAAGTGTTGGTAAGAAAGGCCAGACAAAGGACACACAAAGGGGGTCCTGTGAAGTTCTCCAAAGTTATCTGGGAGTTGTCTGAGCCCCTCACCTGGTGAGCACAGTACGACGTGGGCAGCCGTTACCTGCAGACGTGGTCTGGATAATAAGAACTGTGAGTAAAGGCCCTGAACTGCATCACTGACTCCGTGTCGTTACTGCTGCTGCCCTGCACCATCACCCCCATCCTCCGCATACACTGCCCTGAGGCTATACTCCTCCCGTGGGGAGTTATGCTACGCTCTGCTGCACCCACAACACCAGCCTCAGTGGTCTGCCCTTTAGCAGCGGTTCACTCTGACCGCAATCCACGGGTGGCGTAGTCGGACATTTAAACATGAAAACCACATAAATAGTTCCGCCACTGGTTTGACCGCCCTGAGCCACGGAACTGGGTCGCCGCCACGAAAACTACAACCACCAGCATCCACCAAAAAGGGTCCGGCTCCGGGTGTCCCAAGGCCCAGGGGGTGCGTCAGAACATTTTCATCACCTTTCACAATCACCAATGGGACAAGGCAGTGATGTCCTCTGTCCCCTCTCTTATACATCCTAGTGACGGAGCACCTGCTCTCATCAATTCGCCATAACCCCAATATTAGGTGGATTGAGGTGGGAGGCACCGAGTACAAGTGCTCTCTATTTGCTGATGATGTCCTAGTATATATCACTCAATCACATATATCCATCCATGCTGTTATGGCTGAAATAGATCACTTTGTTACATGGTAAAATTTTAAAATCAATGCAGCGAAGTCTGAGGCCCTCGATGTCTCCCTCCCCAAATCCATATAGGATTCCATCCAGTCCAACTTTCCCTTTGCCTGGCCCTCACAGGGTATCAAATACTTAGGAATTCCTATTCATAGAGACCTCTCCCATCTATGTTATCTTAATTTTGGGCCCTTTATTGAACAACTCCATACAGACCACGGTTGGCAAGTTAGAACTGTAAGATTCACTACGTGAACCACTGGTGTTTTGTGGAAAAGCACATGTACACTGCGTTCCAAATTATTATACAAAAAGTGTTTAGGAGTGATAAGGGAAGAATTTGTTTGTTTGTCAGTTAAACTCATTGATGGTGATGTGTGTCAGGGCTCTTTATATCACTGTAAGCAATTGCAGACACCTGTGCTAATTAGTTTGGCAGGTGTGTCCAATGAAAGGCAAGACTACTTAAGAAGGCTCTCTCATATTATTAAGCAGCCTACATTTTCTGCCAAAATGGGAAAGAAAAAGGATGTGTCGGCTGCTGAGAAGCAACAAATTGTGGAGTGTTTAGGTCAAGGCATGACTACAATCAACATTGTGCGATGATCAGGATGAAGTGTCTTGGCAATCAAGAAGTATGTAGCTGATTCACAGTACACACGTGTGCGTGCTGATAAGGGCAAATTGAGGACTCTTTCCTACAGGCAATTACGTCAGGTTGAAAGAGCAGCGGCAAAAAAGCCTTGTCATAGCAGCAGACAAGTTTTTGAAGCTGCTTGTGCCTCCAACGTCCCCCGAACAACAAGATGCAGGGTCCTTCAGAGGTTTGCAGCTGTGCATGCGCCATCCTGTCGACCTCCTCTATCCACTTCACACAAGCAGAAACGGCTCCAGTGGGCCAAACATTACATGAAGACTGATTTCAAAACTGTTTTGTTCACGGATGAGTGCCGTGCAGCGCTCGATGGTCCAGATGGATGGAGTGGAGGATGGCTGGTTGATGGACACCCCACGCAAACACGGCTACAGCGCCAACAAGGAGGAGGTGGAGTAATGTTTTGGGCTGGAATCATGGGGAGAGAGATTGTCGGCCCCTTTAGGATCCCTGAAGGCGCTAAAGATGAACTCCATAATGTATGTGGATTTTCTCAAACAGCACTTCCTGCCATGGTTCAAGAAGAAGAACCGTGTATTTCACAGCAAGATCATTTTTCTGCATGATAATGCACCATCTCATGCTGCACATAAAACATCTGCATCTCTGGCTGATATGGGCATAAAAGGGGACAAACTTATGGTGTGACCCCCATGCTCCCCTGACCTCTACCCCATTTAGAACCTTTGGAGCATCATTAAAAGGAGTGTCTATGATGGCGGGAGGCAGTTCACATCTAAGCAACAGCTCTGGGAGGGTATTCTGTCCTCATGCAAAACAATTGAAGCAGAAACCATCCAAAACCTGACAAATTCAATGGACGAGAGAGTTCAGAAGCTCCTTTCGAACAAGGGGTCCTATGTGAAAATGTAACATCACCTAGAATAAAGTTTTGAGTTGAAAACTGTTTGATTTCAGTTTCTAACAACCTGCTAATGCTTATAATTTCAAAAATGACCATTTTTTTGGTCTTTATTAGTGTTGAGCCACCCCCGTAGTGTTCGAGTTCGGTTCGGTTCGTCGAACACCCGTGTGTTCGCCGAACTGTTCGTCGAACTGTTCGTCGAACACCTTCGAACACCGTTAAAACCAATGGCAGGCAAACAAAAACACATAGAAACACATTGAAAACACCTTCAAAGGTGTCCAAAAGCTGACAAACTGCTCAGAAGACAGAACTAACACATGGAAAAGTGACAAGTACATATAGTCATGCGAAAAGAAAAGAGGTGGAGGAGTAAAAGGAGGGGGAGACACAGATATAGGCATGTCATGCCCTTCTAAAATCCAAAAAGTGAGAAGCCGAGACGACCAGTCCGCTCCTGCCCGTGCCACCTCCGTGTCGCCGGGTTTGTGCCAGAGCCGCGGTGAACCCTGACGGCCAGCCCCCCTCTCCCAATACTGGTGCCTGTCCGCTGGTGGGTCGAGAGAGCCCCCCTGTGGTGGAGGCAGCTCTAAGCTTTTTAATTTAAATTGTCCCTCTAATATGAATGAATACACTTTAAATCCATTTACAAGGATCTATTGGAGGGCAAGTCTCATGCCAGCAGCCGCGTAATTCCAGCTCCAGTAGCGTCCACTAAAGCTGCTGCAGTTAAAAAGCTTTTATAAGGATCGAGCTCGGCTGTCCACCGCAAGGCATCCTAGTGCCAGTCCCAGCCCCTATGCCTTGGGGTGCCTCCTGATGCTCTTCACTAAGTATCCCGTGGTCCCGAAGCATTTCCTTTGAAAAAATTAAGTGTCCAAACTACAGGTGGTGTAGCTTGCTTAACAGCCGGGATAATCCGCTGACTAGCAGACACTGCTACTAGGCACAAAGTATTTCCTGGGCTAGATGCAGTTAAAAATTTGTAAGTAGATACTCTCGTTGGATGCTGAGAAAGCATTGCATAGAGTCTCCTGGCACGCCATATATGATTCTCTTAAAAAGCTTGGGGTAGGGGTCTAGGGGACCCTTTTATAGCCAAAATCACGGCCCTGTATCACAATACGTCACCTAGGCTGAAGATAAATGGAACTGTAGCACCGAGGGCTCGGTTGCTACAGACGTATTGCACCTCACCCAGAGGTGTGATATCTCACTCTCAGATAAGGATGGAGTGTGGATCAGGACCCGACACCTGCATGCATTACACCACATTGCCGTGGGGCAGGGCGACCAATATGCCCCTGAGATGGGCACGACAGTCCCTGTCCCTGGCTGGAGTGGGGGGAGGGAACACTGAGGAAGGGGAACCCTGCAGTGCAGGAGCAGGGAGGAAGCAGTTCCTGGGTGCATTGAGAAGGGAGTATAAAAGGTGGGCACCATCTTAGTTCAGTGCAGAGAAGTCTGAGCAGAAGTGGCAGGGAGCAGGGGCTCTGCATGAGCTCTGCTCCGGAGGCGGGCCTAGTAACAGAGGCCCAGGCCTGCAAGAGGGAGAAGGAAGGAAGAGGAGCGGAGAAGGCTCCAGGAACGAGGAATGAAGGGATCCCAGGGGTGCGGACGGGCGAGTCGCCACCGCACGCCCGAATCCACCTGCGTGGAGGGGTCAGGCCAAAGGGGGAGACCGGTCCCCGAACTAGTGGAGGCAGGAAACGACCCTCAGCTAGAAACCGGAGGCTCTGACATTTTATGTGGCGCAGCCCCTTGCTCCACCTGCTAGGAAGG
Organism: Phyllobates terribilis; assembly: GCF_046119375.1. Taxonomy (NCBI): domain Eukaryota; kingdom Metazoa; phylum Chordata; class Amphibia; order Anura; family Dendrobatidae; genus Phyllobates; species Phyllobates terribilis. The sequence goes on along the minus strand of NW_027362762.1, from coordinate 769,208,695 downwards.
CACCACATAGGGTCAGGGAAACTGGCGCCAAGTTTACCAAGAGGAGGCCCGAGGCAGCCGGACAGAAGTGTTGGTAAGAAAGGCCAGACAAAGGACACACAAAGGGGGTCCTGTGAAGCGCTCCAAAGTTATCTGGGAGTTGTCTGAGCCCCTCACCTGGTGAGCACAGTACGACGTGGGCAGCCGTTACCTGCAGACGTGGTCTGGATAATAAAAACTGTGAGTAAAGGCCCTGAACTGCATCACTGACTCCGTGTCGTTACTGCTGCTGCCCTGCACCATCACCCCCATCCTCCGCATACACTGCCCTGAGGCTATACTCCTCCCGTGGGGAGTTATGCTACGCTCTGCTGCACCCACAACACCAGCCTTAGCGGTCTGCCCTGTAGCGGCGGTTCACTCTGACCGCAATCCACGGGTGGCGTAGTCGGACATTTAAACATCAAAACCACATAAATAGTTCCGCCACTGGTTTGACCGCCCTGAGCCACGGAACCGGATCGCCGCCACGAAGACTACAACCACCAGCATCCACCAAAAAGGGTCCGGCTCCGGGTGTCCCAAGGCCCAGGGGGTGCGTCAGAACATTTTCATCACCTTTCACAATCACCAATGGGACAAGGCAGGGATGTCCTCTGTCCCCTCTCTTATACATCCTAGTGACGGAGCACCTGCTCTCATCAATTCGCCATAACCCCAATATTAGGTGGATTGAGGTGGGAGGCACCGAGTACAAGTGCTTTCTATTTGCTGATGATGTCCTAGTATATATCACTCAATCACATATATCCATCCCTGCTGTTATGGCTGAAATAGATCACTTTGTTACATGGTAAAATTTTAAAATCAATGCAGCGAAGTCTGAGGCCCTCGATGTCTCCCTCCCTAAATCCATATAGGATTCCATCCAGTCCAACTTTCCCTTTGCCTGGCCCTCACAGGGTATCAAATACTTAGGAATTCCTATTCATAGAGACCTCTCCCATCTATGTTATCTTAATTTTGGGCCCTTTATTAAACAATTCCATACAGACCACGGTTGGCAAGTTAGAACTGTAAGATTCACTACGTGAACCACTGGTGTTTTGTGAAAAAGCACATGTACACCGCGTTCCAAATTATTATGCAAAAAGTGTTTAGGAGTGATAAGGGAAGAATTTGTTTGTTTGTCAGTTAAACTCATTGATGGTGATGTGTGTCAGGGCTCTTTATATCACTGTAAGCAATTGCAGACACCTGTGCTAATTAGTTTGGCAGGTGTGTCCAATGAAAGGCAAGACTACTTAAGAAGGCTCTCTCACATTATTAAGCAGCCTACATTTTCTGCCAAAATGGGAAAGAAAAAGGATGTGTCGGCTGCTGAGAAGCAACAAATTGTGGAGTGTTTAGGTCAAGGCATGACTACAATCAACATTGTGCGATGATCAGGATGAAGTGTCTTGACAATCAAGAAGTATGTAGCTGATTCACAGTACACACGTGTGCGTGCTGATAAGGGCAAATTGAGGACTCTTTCCTACAGGCAATTACGTCAGGTTGAAACAGCAGCGGCAAAAAAGCCTTGTCATAGCAGCAGACAAGTTTTTGAAGCTGCTTGTGCCTCCAACGTCCCCCGAACAACAAGATGCAGGGTCCTTCAGAGGTTTGCAGCTGTGCATATGCCATCCTGTCGACCTCCTCTATCCACTTCACACAAGCAGAAACGGCTCCAGTGGGCCAAACATTACATGAAGACTGATTTCAAAACTGTTTTGTTCACGGATGAGTGCCGTGCAGCGCTCGATGGTCCAGATGAATGGAGTGGAGGATGGCTGGTTGATGGACACCCCACGCAAACACGGCTACAGCGCCAACAAGGAGGAGGTGGAGTAATGTTTTGGGCTGGAATCATGGGGAGAGAGATTGTCGGCCCCTTTAGGATCCCTGAAGGCGCTAAAGATGAACTCCATAATGTATGTGGATTTTCTCAAACAGCACTTCCTGCCATGGTTCAAGAAGAAGAACCGTGTATTTCACAGCAAGATCATTTTTCTGCATGATAATGCACCATCTCATGCTGCACATAAAACATCTGCATCTCTGGCTGATATGGGCATAAAAGGGGACAAACTTATGGTGTGACCCCCATGCTCCCCTGACCTCTACCCCATTCAGAACCTTTGGAGCATCATTAAAAGGAGTGTCTATGATGGCGGGAGGCAGTTCACATCTAAGCAACAGCTCTGGGAGGGTATTCTGTCCTCATGCAAAACAATTGAAGCAGAAACCATCCAAAACCTGACAAATTCAATGGACGAGAGAGTTCAGAAGCTCCTTTCGAACAAGGGGTCCTATGTGAAAATGTAACATCACCTAGAATAAAGTTTTGAGTTGAAAACTGTTTGATTTCAGTTTCTAACAACCTGCTAATGCTTATAATTTCAAAAATGACCATTTTTTTGGTCTTTATTAAAATGAAAAGGTTGATCGAAAAGTTTGGGGGATCTAAGAGTGTGGCAACCCAGTAGTCATGATTACTTCGAATTCTGACAATATGAGGGTCATGCTGCAGGTAGTGCAGCAAGAAGGCACTTATGTGTCTTGCGCATCTCGGAGCCCCAAAATTATTTTCCGGGCTAGATGCAGCTAAAAATTATTTTTAATTTTAAATCTGGTGAAGCTTATTATAGATGGCCTAATAGGATCAGTGCTGCACACTGCTACAAAGCCCAAATTATTTTCCAGTCAAGATACAGATAAACATGATTAGTAATTTGAAAGCTTAAAACGGTTGGTAGGGTGATTTTAACCAATCATCAAGCTTTTACTCTCCCCAGGATGACACAGGGGTAGAAAAGTCGTTTCGGATCCATGATTTGTTCATCTTTATGAACGTGAGTCTGTCTACATTATCAGTGGAGAGCCGCGTGCGCTTATCTGTCAGCACACCACCAGCAGTGCTGAACACACGTTCAGACAGAACGCTGGCTGCGGGGCATGACAAGATCTCCAAGGCGTAAGTGGCTAGCTCCGGCCATTTATCCAGATTGGAAGCCCAAAAAGAGCAAGGGTCCAGTGACACAGTCGTGGCTTCAATGTTTACTTGGAGATACTCCTGTACCATCGTCTCTAGGCGTTGACTATGTGTCAGACTTCTTGTCTCCTGTGGCCTTGCAAAGGATGGGCTAAAAAAGTGGTGAAATGATTCCGCAAAATTGATGTTACCAGCAGATACTGTGGTTCTGTTACGGTTTGAGTGCTGAACACTTGACGGTCCCACGGTTGGCAAGTTGGAACTGTGAGATTCACTACGTGCACCACTGGTATTTTGTGGAAAAGCACAAGTAAGATTCTGCAACAGTCTCTGCTGATACTCCTGCATGCGTGCATCCCTTTCTATGGCAGGAATAATTTCTGCAAATTTACTTTTGTACCGGGGATCTAACAGTGTGGCAACCCAGTAGTCAGGATTATTTCTAATTCTCACAATTCGAGGGTCATGTTGCAGGTAGTGCAGCAAGAAGGCACTCATGTGTGTTGCGCATCCAGGAGCACCAAGTCCCTGTTGTGTTGGTGACGAGGTAGCAATCATGCTTCCTTCCTCTGTCCTCTCCTCCCAACCTCGCACAACAGAAATGTGATCAAGGTCTCCCTCATCTGATGAGTCTTCCATCAGTTCGTCCTCCACTTCTTCCTGGGCTCCTGCACCTTCCTCACTAGTTTGGCTGCTACCATGCGCCCTGGTAAAATCATCTCCCCCACCCTCACATGCCTGCCGCCTTGGTGCTGCCGACCGTCTGGACCTTGCAGATGTTAGCCCTTCCGCATACAACTCCTCCTCCTCTACTTCCTCCACCTCCTCTTGTGCCACCACCTGACTCCGAATTCTGTTTAACCTGTGCTCCAGCATGTAAATCACCGGAATAGTCATGCTGATAATGGCATCGTCAGCACTAAACATCTTCGTCGCCATTTCAAAACTGTGCAGAAGGGTGCATAGGTCCCTGATCTGAGACCACTCCTCCAGCGTGATTTGCCCCACCTCTGAATCTCGTTGGCCCAGGCTATACGTCAGAACGTATTGCACCAGGGCTTGTCGGTGCTGCCACAGTCGCTGCAACATGTGCAGAGTTGAATTCCACCGGGTAGGCACATCGCATTTTAGCCGGTGAAGTGGCAGGCCCAACGACTTCTGTAGAGATGTAAGTCGCTGAGCTGCGGGATGCGAACGGCGGAAGTGAGCACACAGCGACCGTGCCCTCTGCAGAAGGCCATCTAGTCTGGGATAGTGGGCTAAAAATTGCTGGACAACCAGGTTCAACACGTGAGTAATACAAGGCACGTGTGTGACATTGCCCCGGCGAAGGGCCGCACCCAGGTTTGCAGCATTGTCGCACACGGCCTTCCCTGGTTTCAGGTCCAGTGGAGACAACCATTCATGAAATTGGTTCTCCAGAGCTGACCACAACTCCTCAGCTGTGTGACTCACATTTCCCAGACATTTCAATGTAAAAACCGCCTGATGACGTTGAGTCCTACTGCCAGCATAGTAAGGAGGTGTGCAGGATCCCTTCTGCGCAGTTAGAAAGCTTGTGGCATGACCAGACAGGCTTTGGGTGCAGGTGGAAGACCGAGAGGAGGTTGAGGAGGCAGAAGCAGTGGAGGAAAAATGACATAAAGAGGATTGACGCACAACTCGTGGGGACGGCAAGACTTGGACAGCAGCCCCTTGTCCTGCTGTCACCATAGTTACCCAGTGCCCAGTCAGCGACATGTAACGCCCCTGTCCATGCCTACTCGTCCAAGTGTCTGTGGTGAAATGCACCCTGTCACACACAGAGTTTCTCAAAGAAGCGGTGATGTTGTGTGCGACATGCTGGTGGAGCGCAGGCACACCTTTCTTTGAGAAGTAGTGCCGACTGGGCATCTGGTACTGGGGCACTGCGACGGACATAAGGTCTCGAAAATCCTCTGTGTCCACCAGGCGGAAAGGCAGCATTTCTGTAGCCAAGAGCTTGCAGATGGTGAAATTCAACCTCTTAGCTTTCTCATGGCTAGGAGGAAATGGTCTTTTACTTGTCCACATCTGAGGGACCGAGGGCTGGCTATTGTGCTTAGACGGGGTTGATAAGGGTGTCCCCGGCAAACTGCCGGTCTGTGAGGAAGATGCAGGCGGACATGTTAGGTTGCCTTGATCCAAAGGTGGTGCTATCGATGTTGGACAGCGCTCAAGACCAGCTGGTGTTACCACCTCCAAAGAAAATGATGACCTGCCAATCACGCTGGCTGTTGCGGGTAAAGAGGTGGCAGGTCTGCGCCCCAAAACAGGTGTGACTGCTGTCCCCCCAGTCACAGAGGATGAAGAGGCCGCGGATGCACAAGATATGGCAGACGGTGGTTGGCCCGGCCGGCTAGACCGCATTGTAACACACTGAGCTTCCCACTGCAACTTATGCTTCATGTCCATGTGCCGGTTCATGCATGAAGTACTCAAACTATGTATTTTTTGGCCTCTACTTAGCTTTTGCTGACAAATGTTACAGATAACACGAGTTGGGTCATCTTTATCGATCTGAAAAAATGCCCAGGCTATGCAAGGCTTAGCACCCATACGACCTGAAGAGCCACCACGACTTGTGGTGAGAGGCAGAGTTGTGTTTGAGGATGCAGTTGTTGACGTGCTTCCAGTACTACGTCTCTGTCCAGGAAGGCGCAACCTGACCTCGTCGTCACTAGCATCTTCCTCCACCTCCTCTGCTGACCTCATCTCTTGGCTGACTGTGGGTTGACAGTAAGTGGGATCTCCGACCTCATCATCATCACCCTGTGCGTTATCACACCCGTCGTCCTCAGAGCCAACCTGTTCCTGCCCTGACAAAAAACTAAAGTTGTCACTCCAATCAGGTATTTGAGTCTTATCATCGTCTTCCTCATTGTCTCCACCAACAGGAGTTACAGTTTGGGAATGAGGGTCTACATTATGGTCAGAACCTTCTGCGTCTGGTCCTGGATCCGACTCATAAAGATTCTGGGCATCAGTGCAGATCATTTCCTCGTCTGGATTCACAGAAGCGCTGGAGTCGACCTCTGATTCCCAGGCTATAGTATGAGTAAACAGCTCTGCAGACTCAACCATCTGTTCTACCTCATACTCAGACGGGCAGCTGGAGACTTGGGAGCTGTGAGGAAGCAAGTGCGATTTGGGTGACACCTTTGAGGACTGGAGTATTTGTGATGTTGAAGTTGATGTGGAGGAGAGCCCACTTAAAGGAGCACTTGATATCCGTTGAAGCACCTGCTGTTTTTGTGCCTCATCTGGAATTTGTAGCGATTGGCGTGGCCATAAGAAAGGGATCTTATCACATTGTCCGCTAAAAGAAGTAGACATTTTAGTTTGGCTGGAAGATGGTCTTTCTTCTGCAGATGTTACTGTTGCTTTAACACCTACCCCACGGACACAACCTTTTTTCCATTTCCCAACACGCCTATTCCCCTTTCCACCAGCAGCAGGCCTTTTTCCACTCATTTTGGTGGTTAACTAATTCACAACTCTGGAGTTGTTTGCACAAAAAAACAATGGATGGTAACGGAGCAGAGCTGAGTGGCCAAACTGTGGTATTAGGCCAAAACTATTGGCTGGGTTAGATACAGAAAAAAATATATTCAGTTTGCAACCTGATGGAGGTCAGTATAGATGGACTAATACAACAAGTCCCACACACAGATAGAAGCCCAATATTTTTTCAGAGGTAGATGCAGAAAAAAATAAATTCAGTTTGCAACCTGATGGAGGTCAGTATAGATGGACTAATACAACAAGTCCCATACACAGCTAGAAGCCCAATATTTTTTCAGAGGTAGATGCAGAAAAAAATATATTCAGTTTGCAACCTGATGGAGGTCAGTATAGATGGACTAATACAACAAGTCCCACACACAGCTAGAAGCCCAAATATTTTTTCAGAGGTACTGTAGATGCAGTTAAAAATTAGTTTTAATTTGCAACCTGATGGAGGTCAGTATAGATGGACTAATAGAGAAAGTCCGACACACTGCTAGAAGGCCAAATATTTTTTCAGAGCTAGATGCAGAAAAAAATTATATTCAGTTTGCAACCTGATGGAGGTCAGTATAGATGGATTAATAGAACAAGACCCACACACAGCTAGAAGCCCAATATTTTTTCAGAGGTAGATGCAGAAAAAAATATATTCAGTTTGCAACCTAATGGAGGTCAGTATAGATGGACTAATACAACAAGTCCCACACACAGCTAGAAGCCCAAATATTTTTTCAGAGGTACTGTAGATGCAGATAAAAATTAGTTTTAATTTGCAACCTGATGGAGGTCAGTATAGATGGACTAATAGAGAAAGTCCGACACACTGCTAGAAGGCCAAATATTTTTTCAGAGCTAGATGCAGAAAAAAATTATATTCAGTTTGCAACCTGATGGAGGTCAGTATAGATGGATTAATAGAACAAGACCCACACACAGCTAGAAGCCCAATATTTTTTCAGAGGTAGATGCAGAAAAAAATATATTCAGTTTGCAACGTGATGGAGGTCAGTATAGATGGACTAATACAACAAGTCCCACACACAGCTAGAAGCCCAATATTTTTTCAGAGGTAGATGCAGAAAAAAATATATTCAGTTTGCAACCTGATGGAGGTCAGTATAGATGGACTAATACAACAAGTCCCACACACAGCTAGAAGCCCAATATTTTTTCAGAAGTAGATGCAGAAAAAAATATATTCAGTTTGCAACCTGATGGAGGTCAGTATAGATGGACTAATACAACAAGTCCCACACACAGCTAGAAGCCCAATATTTTTTCAGAGGTAGATGCAGAAAAAAATATATTCAGTTTGCAACCTGATGGAGGTCAGTATAGATGGACTAATACAACAAGTCCCACACACAGCTAGAAGCCCAATATTTTTTCAGAGGTAGATGCAGAAAAAAATATATTCAGTTTGCAACGTGATGGAGGTCAGTATAGATGGACTAATACAACAAGTCCCACACACAGCTAGAAGCCCAAATATTTTTTCAGAGGTACTGTAGATGCAGATAAAAATTAGTTTTAATTTGCAACCTGATGGAGGTCAGTATAGATGGACTAATAGAGAAAGTCCGACACACTGCTAGAAGGCCAAATATTTTTTCAGAGCTAGATGCAGAAAAAAATTATATTCAGTTTGCAACCTGATGGAGGTCAGTATAGATGGATTAATAGAACAAGACCCACACACAGCTAGAAGCCCCTTTTTTTTCAGAGGTAGATGCAGAAAAAAATATATTCAGTTTGCAACCTGATGGAGGTCAGTATAGATGGACTAATACAACAAGTCCCACACACAGCTAGAAGCCCAATATTTTTTCAGAGGTAGATGCAGAAAAAAATATATTCAGTTTGCAACCTGATGGAGGTCAGTATAGATGGACTAATACAACAAGTCCCACACACAGCTAGAAGCCCAATATTTTTTCAGAGGTAGATGCAGAAAAAAATATATTCAGTTTGCAACCTGATGGAGGTCAGTATAGATGGACTAATACAACAAGTCCCACACACAGCTAGAAGCCCAATATTTTTTCAGAGGTAGATGCAGAAAAAAATATATTCAGTTTGCAACCTGATGGAGGTCAGTATAGATGGACTAATACAACAAGTCCCACACACAGCTAGAAGCCCAATATTTTTTCAGAAGTAGATGCAGAAAAAAATATATTCAGTTTGCAACCTGATGGAGGTCAGTATAGATGGACTAATACAACAAGTCCCACACACAGCTAGAAGCCCAATATTTTTTCAGAGGTAGATGCAGAAAAAAATATATTCAGTTTGCAACCTGATGGAGGTCAGTATAGATGGACTAATACAACAAGTCCCACACACAGCTAGAAGCCCAATATTTTTTCAGAGGTAGATGCAGAAAAAAATATATTCAGTTTGCAACGTGATGGAGGTCAGTATAGATGGACTAATACAACAAGTCCCACACACAGCTAGAAGCCCAAATATTTTTTCAGAGGTACTGTAGATGCAGATAAAAATTAGTTTTAATTTGCAACCTGATGGAGGTCAGTATAGATGGACTAATAGAGAAAGTCCGACACACTGCTAGAAGGCCAAATATTTTTTCAGAGCTAGATGCAGAAAAAAATTATATTCAGTTTGCAACCTGATGGAGGTCAGTATAGATGGATTAATAGAACAAGACCCACACACAGCTAGAAGCCCCTTTTTTTTCAGAGGTAGATGCAGAAAAAAATATATTCAGTTTGCAACCTGATGGAGGTCAGTATAGATGGACTAATACAACAAGTCCCACACACAGCTAGAAGCCCAATATTTTTTCAGAGGTAGATGCAGAAAAAAATATATTCAGTTTGCAACCTGATGGAGGTCAGTATAGATGGACTAATACAACAAGTCCCACACACAGCTAGAAGCCCAATATTTTTTCAGAGGTAGATGCAGAAAAAAATATATTCAGTTTGCAACCTGATGGAGGTCAGTATAGATGGACTAATACAACAAGTCCCACACACAGCTAGAAGCCCAATATTTTTTCAGAGGTAGATGCAGAAAAAAATATATTCAGTTTGCAACCTGATGGAGGTCAGTATAGATGGACTAATACAACAAGTCCCACACACAGCTAGAAGCCCAAATATTTTTTCAGAGGTACTGAAGATGCAGATAAAAATTAGTTTTAATTTGCAACCTGATGTAGGTCAGTATAGATGGACTAATAGAGAAAGTCCGACACACTGCTAGAAGGCCAAATATTTTTTCAGAGCTAGATGCAGAAAAAAATTATATTCAGTTTGCAACCTGATGGAGGTCAGTATAGATGGATTAATAGAACAAGACCCACACACAGCTAGAAGCCCAATATTTTTTCAGAGGTAGATGCAGAAAAAAATATATTCAGTTTGCAACCTGATGGAGGTCAGTATAGATGGACTAATACAACAAGTCCCACACACAGCTAGAAGCCCAATATTTTTTCAGAGGTAGATGCAGAAAAAAATATATTCAGTTTGCAACCTGATGGAGGTCAGTATAGATGGACTAATACAACAAGTCCCACACACAGCTAGAAGCCCAATATTTTTTCAGAGGTAGATGCAGAAAAAAATATATTCAGTTTGCAACCTGATGGAGGTCAGTATGGATGGACTAATACAACAAGTCCCACGCACAGCTAGAAGCCCAAATATTTTTTCAGAGGTACTGTAGATGCAGATATAAATTAGTTTTAATTTGCAACCTGATGGAGGTCAGTATAGATGGACTAATAGAGAAAGTCCGACACACTGCTAGAAGGCCAAATATTTTTTCAGAGCTAGATGCAGAAAAAAATTATATTCAGTTTGCAACCTGATGGAGGTCAGTATAGATGGATTAATAGAACAAGACCCACACACAGCTAGAAGCCCAATATTTTTTCAGAGGTAGATGCAGAAAAAAATATATTCAGTTTGCAACCTGATGGAGGTCAGTATAGATGGATTAATACAACAAGTCCCACACACAGCTAGAAGCCCAATAATTTTTCAGAGGTAGATGCAGAAAAAAATATATTCAGTTTGCAACCTGATGGAGGTCAGTATAGATGGACTAATACAACAAGTCCCACACACAGCTAGAAGCCCAAATATTTTTTCAGAGGTACTGTAGATGCAGATAAAAATTAGTTTTAATTTGCAACCTGATGGAGGTCAGTATAGATGGACTAATAGAATGATGCTATGCCCAAAAGATTTTACTTCACTAGGTGCAGTAAAAAAATTGGTATTCTATACACAGGTGGTATATCTTGCAACACAGATAGGCTACTCCACTGACTAACACACTCTGCAATAGGCCAAAAAGGATTAGCTTTGCTAGATTCAGCCAAATGCTGTGATAAAAACTTGCACAGCACTGGCACAGACCTGCCTGGCAAAAACTGATAGGAACTGATGTAACCTAGTCCTGAAAAGGACTCCAATTACAATTAGTCTTTACTCCCACAACCTATCTATTTAAGAGCACAGACCTCCCTGATAAAAGTCGTAGGAAATGCTGTAACCTAGTCCTTAGAAGGACTGCAATCACAACTATTCCCTACTCCCAAGCTATCTGTATATTTGTGCGAAAATTGGCTTGAAATTAACAAGGTATAGCGCACACAGCAACAGCGGTGCCGTCTAACACGCAGCTGCAGCAGTGAAAAAATGGTGGCGATGGGGAAAATGGCTTGGTCTTATAGGGCAAGGACATGTGACATACACTGCCAATGACACATGCCCTTGTTTGTGTGAAAAAAAGCACTTCGCTCCGTGTGTGCGCTGCTGATAGGCTGACAGATTGCACCTCCCCACTGCAAATGCGGGAAAGAGAAAAAAAAATGGAGATCTTCATTGTTCCTGCAGAGATCCATCCCCTGCCCCTCCCCCCACCCCGCTGTACACTCAAACTGCGTATTAACATTAATTTTCATCATCACTGAGAAAAAATCCAGTTATGATTTTGGTGCACGAACAGTTATCGAACATAACCTCGAACAGCCGAATTTTTATCAAATTGTTCGTGTTCGCCGAACGGCTCGAACACCGCCCAAAACAGCTCGAATTTGAGATTAGCGAACAGTTCGAGTAGAACAACGCTCATCTCTATCCGGGACCCTGAAAGGAGAAGAAGGGGCGCAAGAAGAAGGTACAGGAGACGGTGAGTATGCGTTACATGTTTAATGATGATACTGATGCTGCTGCTGTCTCCTGTGTAACCCCCGCCGGTCAACGGCGCCCGGATCATGAAGTTGGTCCTCGGCGCAGGTCCGGTGGCGTGAGTAAAGGCAAATGTAAGGCGAGTGGTGATGGTGTGGTGATCCCTACGGAGGACAGTAGGGATGGCAAAGGGTCATCGCTGGTGGTGGCGCCAGACATATTCAATGTGGTGGAGTTCCCGTCTCTCTCTCCCATGGCCTCTGGGTCTCGGGCAGAGGGAGGTGGCGGTTGTGGCAGTGGAGCCCGAGCAGCTTTTTCAGATATCTTGGCTGAGGTCCGGAGGATGGTGGGGGAGGAGAGAGCCACTGCTTCCATATCTGGCCAGAGGGTTGAGGGGCCGCATGCTGGGGACAATGCTGCGGCCAAGGTGGCAGAGAAGGAGAAGTGGAGTAAGGACAATGCTACGGATGTGGTGAGTGTCCTTAACCCCCCCCCAGTGATGCCGGGACCTTGGGTAAAGCGGTTAGTACCCCACCTGTTCTGGCTGGCATGGATGGGATGCATGAGGTGGGGATGAATGGGATACATGAAGGAGGTGAGGATGTAGGTGAGGATGCAGGTATGGAAGTGGTGAGTGGTACGGTTGGTGGTGATGGTAGTGGTGCAGGGGCGGTAGGTGAGGCTGGGAGGCAGAGTGTGAGTGTGAATGAGGGGCCAAGTGTGAGGCCAAGGAATCCCGGTTCACGTGTCCGCACATTTGCCGCGGCCGCTGCCCTGGGTAATGGAGGGTCCTTGTCAGGGGACGCTGGGCAGGGTTACTTGCAATGGCGTCTTCTGGACGCCCTGAAGAAGGGAGAGCAGTCCATTACAGTGGAGGGTAGGGAGGTAGATTTATCATTCTGCATAGACCGACATGGTCTGTCCGCCTTCCGAGAGTTAGGGGCAGAGAACGTTACGTGGTCTCTGCCGACAGCAGGGCAGTGTGGCGTCCGTAGGAATGTGGTCCGTCTCCGGTGGGAAGGAAATGAAACGTGCCCCTCTAGGGACAAGGTGGTGGAGCTTTTCCTGGGGATGGGCTTCAGGGCTGATGACATCTATGCCCTGATTCATCCCTATGGTGCCACCTTTTTCGATGTCAGCTTTGTAAGATCGGAGGGCCTAGAGCTCTTCTGGTCTCAGTATCAGCTGGCTCGGATTTTCTCTGAATGGGTAGGGTTTATAGTCCAGGCTATCTCTCGCCAAAACTCAGTGAAGAAAGTGACCGTGCTCACCAGTAATGAGTCACTTTCTGAGATGGACATCATTACCTGGCTGATCAGGTATAGGGAGGTGGTCCAGATTCCCAAAAAGAATCTGGACAAGCATGGCATCTGGTCAGGGGCCTGGACCTTTATGGTAAAACTGAAGGTCTCGGGTTACTCGGTTACCCACATTCCCACTTCAACATTCTTGGAAGGGACCGAATCCTGATCTTTTACCAGGGGCAGCCGAAGTTGTGCCACAGGTGCGGCAGCCCCTCTCACTTCAGCGTGGGGTGCAAGGTGGAGAAGTGCGCGATGTGTGGAGGGGTTGGTCATCTGGCCGCAACCTGTAGGGACATTCGGTGTAACCTGTGTGGCGTCTTGGGACAGCCATTTAGTCGCTGTCCGCGCTCCTATGCCAATGTTGGCCTGAATCCGGGAGGTGCTGGTAGGGAGGAGGCGAGGACCAGACCAGCCGGTGAAGGGACTAGCGGCGGCGTAGGAAGTAAGGGACCCGTGAGGAGCAGAACTCCCCCTGAGGCGGGAGGGAAAGAACAGCATCCGAGGAGAGTGGTGGAGAGGGACCAGGGGGTTATGTCCCTGCCTCTGGGCCCTAGTTCGGGGGAGCTTGCAGCTGAGGTCCCGGACAGTGAGATAGACGAAGAGGTCCGGAGGATGGTCAGGGAGGATGGGGCCACTTCTCCCTTATCCTCATTCAGCGAAGGTGTGGATGAGGGGGGGAATGAAGAGTGGCAACAGCAAAAGAAGAGGGAGAAGAAAAGGGTGAGGAAGAAGGGTAACTCGAAGGAGAAGGCCACGCGGGGCCAGGTGCCAAAGGAAGGCTCTTCCTCCCTTCTTCCGGTGGAGCTCTCCAACCAGTACCAAGCCCTAAGCGAGTCTCCCTTGTCTTCAGATGGGGGGGAGGGGGATCTGGTGCTGGGGGTTGCGGACAAGGATGTAGGGGCTAAAGGGGGCCCCAGGCCCTCAACATCGGGGATCGGGGAAACCGGGCCTCTGATGGGGGGGGTCGACCTAGGGCCTCCCGACAAGGGCAAGGGTGCGCCTGAAACAGTTGTGCCCGTTAAAGTTGTGTCTGGAACAGCAGGTATGGATGTGTCGGTGTGCCTGAAACTTGCTATATCGTCCTCTGAGGAGGAAAATGGAGCACATGTAAAGGGTAAGGGGGGTGGGAAGAAGGTCGCTGTCCAACCTTATCACTCATGATGGCGGCACTCACCCCGTTGATGCTGGCGACCATTAATGTTGCCAGCATAAAGTCTGATGCAGCTAGGTTCACGGCCTCTAATTTTCTCAGCCAGCTTGATGCCGGCATTTTGTTTTTGCAGGAGACCAGGTTGGCCGATCTCACGTCCCATAAAAAAGCTAAGAGGGAGTGGGTACACGGGCCTTCCTATTGGTCTCTTGCGGCTGAGCCGTATAGCGGGGTGGCGGTCCTTTTCAAGACCGCAGATGTAGTATGCCGACGGGTTATTGAGTTGGAAATGGGGAGGTGCTTGATCTTGGATGTGTTCATAAGGGGACAAGAGCTTCGGCTCATAAACATCTATGGTCCCCAGACTAAGTGGGACCGCAAGTGTCTCTTTATGAGTATTAAACCCTTTTTGTTTTGTAGCCGACAGGTGGTCTTTGGAGAGGACTTCAACAATGTCTCGAGGCCCCAAGACAGAGGAGGTTCCAGAGACCGGTTGGCCTACGACAGCGTCGCCTTGACTAGCATAGTTAGTGAGTCTCGCCTAGTGGATGTCCACATCCGGAACACCACGGGCCACGCGGGTTACACTTATTTCAGAGGTAGTCAGAGTAGGTCTAGAATAGACAGGTTTTATTTGATGGAGGAGGCTGTCTCTTCACCTTTATCGGTGGTAGAGGTTGAATTCTCCGACCACTGCATGATTATGTTTTCTCTGAATGTTACAGAGACTCCTCGGATGGGAAGAGGTTTTTGGAAGCTGAATTCGTCACTCCTGAAGGAAGCAGCTGTAAGACAGTCCTTTGAGGATTTCTTTCAAAGTCAGGTACCGCTACTGGGCCTTGGTAACACTAAGTCAGAGTGGTGGGAGATCTTCAAACATCGGGTGGTGAGATTCTTCCACCAGCTTTCTAACCTCAGAAGCCTGAACAGCGATCTCCTGTATCGGGGCCTGAGGAGGAAATTCGAGGAACTTGTCTCGACTGGGGGTGGCCGTGAGGACATCACCAGGGTGAAAGCCTTACTCAAGAGATGTCAGTATGATAGGCACACATCTTTGGTTTTTGAGAGGGACTTCGGGAAGTATCGCTCACCCGACCCTTACAGAAACTGCAAGATGTCAGTGAGTAGTAAGATAGTGGCGGGTCTGAGGGACAGTACAGGATCCCTGACCAGGTCTAGGTCAGGGATCTTGGAGGTCGTCAGATCCTTTTACTCACATCTCTTGGGGAGGAAGGAGCTGGATCAAGATGAGACGTCGGCTTTCCTGGCTGAGGCCATTCCTGAATCAGGGGTAGACCCCTCGCTCGATGTCTTGGTGGATGAGATCAAAGAAGAGGAAGGTAGTCTGGCGATTGACGGGCTCCAGCTTAAAAAATCACCAGGTCCGGACGGCTTAACGTCGGAATTCTACAAGACCTTTAAGGAACTTTTGGTCCCCTTATTGACTCAGGTTTTTAATGAGTGTCTCTCCTCGGGCACTCTTCCGTGATCAATGAGGAGGTCAGCTTTGATCCTTCTTTCTAAGGGAAAGGATCCGTCGCACATTGAGAACTGGAGGCCCATAGCGCTTCTCAATGTGGACAGGAAGGTTTTGGCTAAAGTACTCTTTAACAGGTTGGTGAAGTTTGCGCCACGGCTCCTTTCGGAGTCCCAGCACTGCTGTGTTCCTGGCCGTAGCACTTTTAGTGCTGTTCTCGGTGTCCGGGAGGCTGTGGAGCAGGGTAGTGCTGGCCTCTGGAAGGGGTATCTGCTGTCCTTGGATCAGGCCAAAGCCTTTGACCGGGTTGATCACGAGTACCTGTGGTCCGCTCTTCTGAGGTATGGTCTGCCAGGGAGGTTTGTGGACTGGCTGAAGACATTGTACAGAGGGGCGGAGAGTTTCCCACTTGTGAACGGTTGGATTGGACAGGCTTTTGCAGTGGGCTCCGGCATTCGTCAGGGATGTCCTCTCAGTCCCCTGCTGTATGTGTTCGTGATTGATCCCTTCATAAGGAGGGTGGATCGTGGACCAATAGCGGGGATGAGGATGGACCAGGCGGGCAAACGGGAGGCCGCCCTGAAGGTAGTGGCCTATGCTGATGATGTCTCTGTTTTTGTCTCCTCGGAAGAGGAGGTGCGGGCAGTGATGTCTGAGGTGGAGGGCAGAGTTGTGGTTGAGGATGCAGTTGTTGACTTGCTTCCAGTACTCCGTCTCTGTCCAGGAAGGCGTAACCTAACCTCGTTGTCAATAGCATCCTCCTCCACCTCCTCTGCTGACCTCATCGACTGGCTGACTGTGGGTTGACAGTAAGTTGGATCTCCAACCTCGTCATCATCACCCTGTGTTTTCTCACACCTGTCGTCCTCAGAGCCAACCTCTTCCTGCCCTGACGGAAATGTCAAGTTGTCACTCCAATCAGGTATTTGAGTCTCATCATCATCTTCATCATTGTCTCCACCAACAGGAGTTACAGTTTGGGAACGAGGGTCTACATTATGCTCAGAACCTTCTTCATCTGGTCCTGGATCCGACTCATAAAGATTCTGGGCCTCAGTGCAGATCATTTCCTTGTCTGGATTAACAGAAGCTCTGGAGCAGACCTCCGTTTCCCAGGCTATAGTATGAGTAAACAGCTCTGCAGACTCAACCATCTATGTTACCCCAAACTCAGATGGGCAGCTGGAGACTTGGGAGCTGTGAGGAAGCAAGTGCGATTTGGGTGACACCTCTGAGGACTGGAGTATTTGTGATGTTGAAGTTGAGGTGGAGGAGAGCCCACTTGAAGGAGCACTTGATATCCGTTGAAGGACCTGCTGTTTTTGTGCCTCATCTGGAATTTGTAGCGATGGGCGTGTCCATAAGAAAGGGATCGTATCACATTGTCTACGAAAAGAAGTAGACATCTTTGTTTGGCTGGAAGATGGTCTTTCTTCTGCAGATGTTACTGTTGCTTTAACACCTACCCCATGGACACAACCTTTTTTTTCCCTTTCCAACACGCCTATTCTCCTTTCCACCAGCAGCAGGCCTTTTGCCACTCATTTTGGTGGTTAACTAATTGACAACTCTGTAGTTGTTTGCACAAAAAACAATGGATGGAAACCGAGCAGAGCTGAGTGGCCAAACTGTGATACTAGCCCAAAAGGATTGGCTGGGTTAGATGCAGTAAAACAATTTTATTAGATACACAGGTGGTGTAGCTTGGTACAGATGGGCTACTACAATGAGTAACAAACACTGCTACTATGCCCAAAAGGTTTTACTGGGATAGATGCAGTAAAAAATTGTTATTAAATACAAAGGTAGTGTAGCTTGGTACAGATGGGCTACTACAATGAGTAACAGACACTGCTACAGGCCCAAAAGTATTTACTGGGCTAGATGCAGTAAAAAATTGTTATTAAATACAAAGGTGGTGTAGCTTGGTACAGATGGGCTACTACAATGAGTAACAGACACTGCTACTATGCCCAAAAGGTTTTACTGGGCTAGATGCAGTAAAAAAAAATTATTAAATATAAAGGTGGTGTAGTTTGGTACAGATTGGCTACTCCAATGAGTAACAGACACTGTTACTATGCCCAAAAGGTTTTACTGGGCTAGATGCAGTAAAAAATTTAAATTAAATCCAAAGGTGGTATAGCTTGGTACAGATGGGCTACTACAATGAGTAACAGACACTGCTACAGGCCCAAAAGTATTTACTGGGCTAGATGCAGTAAAAAATTGTTATTAAATAAAAAGGTGGTGTAGCTTGGTACAGATGGGCTACTACAATGAGTAACAGACACTGCTACAGGCCCAAAAGTATTTACTGGGCAAGATGCAGTAAAAAATTGTTATTAAATACATAGGTGGTGTAGCTTGGTACAGATGGGCTACTCCAATGAGTAACAGACACTGCTACTATGCCCAAAAGGTTTTACTTGGCTAGATGCAGTAAAAAATTGGTATTAGATACACAGGTGGTGTAGCTTGCAACCCAGATAGGCTACTCCACTGACTAACACACACTGCTAGAGGCCCAAAAGGATTGGCTTAGCTAGATTTAGCCAAATGCTGTGAAAAACACTTGCACAGCACTGGCACAGACATGCCTGGCAAAAAGTGCTAGGAACTGCTGTAACCTAGCCCTCAAAAGGGCTGTAATAACAACTAGTCCCTACTCCCTAAACCTATCTGTCTATTTAAGAGCAAATTCGCTTGCAATTCACACAGTTACAAAATATAGCGCCCACAGCAGCAGCGGTGCCGTCTAACACTCAGCTGCAGCAGTGAGAAAAAGTTGGCGATGGGGAAAATGGCTGGGTCTTATAGGGTAAGGACATGTGACTTACACAGCCAATAACACATGCCCTTGCTTGTGTGAAAAAAAAAGCACTTCACTGCGTGTGTGCGCTGCTGATAGGTTGACAGACTGCACCTCCCCACTGTAAATGCGGGAAAGAAAAAAAAAATGGAGATCGGCATTATTTCTGCAGAGATCCATTCCCTGCCCCTCCCCCCACCCACTCTACACGGAAACTGTCTATTAAAATGAATTAACAGTATTACTGTGAAAAAATCCAGTTACGATTTTGGTGCACGAACAGTTATCGAACATAACCTCGAACAGCCGGATTTTTTGCAAATCGTTCGGGTTCATCGAACGGTTCAAACACCGCCCAAAACAGCTCTAATTTGAGATTGGCGAACAGTTCGAGTCAAACACCGCTCATCTCTACTTATATGGTCGCGATGTCAAGATCATGTCGAGAGCGATGTTGTGGCATCAAGGCCTACAAAGAGATGGCCATAGATGGCCCGATGAAGTCTGTACTGGTGGCCAGAATGAAGAAGACTGCAAGAATGATGCAGGACTGCTTGAGGGGACAGGTTGGGGTGAGGCAAGTGGAACTGTTTTATTTTGTTCCTCCTTTGTTTACCATGCTTTGTGGTCTGGAGAAACCATAATGATCAGCATAAAAATGTATGTTCAATAAGCAAAAAATAAATTTAATGCAAATTCAACTTCCTGGCAAAATTTAAGTTCACTGCCAAATTCTAATTTTGGCAGATTCACTCATCATTATTTACTGAATATTGGAGGCTGTGCAAGAGAAAAATGAAAGGCAATCATCAAAGCCAATCAAATAAACTATGTTGTTTGCAGCGGTTCTCTGCTGAAGCTGGTTTAAGAGATGTTTAACCCCTTAAGAACCCTGGAATTTTCCATTTTTGCATTTGCGTTTTTTGCTCCCCTTGTTCCCAGAGCCATAGTGTTTATATTTTTTGGTCATTATGGCCATGTGAAGGCTTATTTTTTGTGGGATGAGTTGTACTTTTGAAAGACATTACTGGTTTTACCATATCATGTACGGGAAAACGGGAAAAAAAATCGAAGTGTGGTGAAATTGCAAAAAAAGTGCAATACCACAGATGTTTTTTTTAAATTTTTATACCACGTTCACTGAATGCTAAAACTGACCTGCCATTCTTATTCTCCAGGTAATTATGAGTTCATAGATACCAAACATGTATGGGTTCTTTTTTATTTAAGTGGTGAAATAAAAATCCAAAATTTGCTAAAAAAAAAATAGCTCCATTTTCCAAGACCCATAGCGTCTCCAATATTCAGTATCTGTAGCCGGGTGAGGGCTTATTTTTTGCGCGCTGAGCTGACGTTTTTATTGATACCATTTTAGGATAGATCTGATGTTTTGACCGCCCATTATTGCATTTTATTTCAATGTTGTGGCAACCAAAAATCGTAATTCTTGCGTTTAGAATTTTTTTTCTCGTTACACCGTGTACCGATTAGATTATTTCTTTTTTTTATAGATCTGGTGATTCTGAATGCGGCGATACCAAATATGTGTATGTGGGTTTATTTATTATTATTTTATTTTGAATGGGGCAAAATGGAGGTGATTTAAACTTTTATATTTTTTTATATTTTTAAAAACATTTTTTTTACACTCTTTGTTTGCTTCTATAGTCTCCATAGGAGACTAGAAGCAGCAACTGTCTGATCGCCTCTGCTACATAGAGGTGATGAGCAGATCACCTCTATGTAGCAGAAATCCTCCTGTGCTATGAGCGCCGACCACTAGGTGGCGTTCATAGCGATCAGTACATGACAGCCACTGGGGTCTGCTGTAGACCCAGGGTTGTCATGCCCACCCATTGGTGACCCGCGATCATGTGACGGGGTCACTGATGGGCGGGGTAAGTGACGCGCTTACGTCACGGCTCTGTTAAATGCCGCTGTCAGAGATTGACAGCGGCATTTAACATCTTAACAGCCGCGGGTGGAAATATACTGTATACTGAATATTACATGGACAGCTATTTATTTAAATGATCAGCAAATATTGCATTTCCACTACTATGGTTGCCTTGTAAAGCAGAGAGCAACTTTCTTCTGAAAATCAGCAGATTTTATTTAATTAGATACTGACTAAAACATACATTTACAAGCCTGCTGGGGCCTTGACACATGGGTGACTTGTGCAAAAAGCACGGTTCCCTTTAAGGATATACAGTATGTTCAACCTCTAAAGTGCAGCTTCTCATAAGCTAACAAGTTATAATGGAAAGTACTTAGATGAAAGCTAAGTAAATAACTGATTGATTCTTTCCTGCATTTTTCAAATGTTATATTCCTGTTTGTATCTCTGCTAATGTAAAAGCACTAAGCGGAACAAAGGTGAGTTTATGCCTATGTCAAATGTAAACTGTAATTGTATATTGATGGTATACCATATGAACCTCTTATGCTACATGGTTTCTCAATGCTAAAATAGAAACCTCTGAGAAATGTTATTGGTTTTTACAATTTTGTTAATGCACTTAAGTGGTTGCTAAAGTAATGCATCTTAGGAAACGTCATTTGCTTTAAAAGTATATTGCTCATATGTGTGCATTTCAAGATAGAACAGAAAAACAGCCACAAATGCTTAAACTTATTTTTATTCCATTTGTTTCAAAAACAAAAAAGAAAAATAATACATACATAAACAATGAAAATACAAAACAGTTCAATTAAAAGATTGTGGTAATCACAAAAATGTTTTCTAGCTTTGGGTTTCGGTTATTTATAGAAAAGAATTGGTTAAAAAATGAATAAAAACTAACAACAAATGACGTGCTCAACTCCTCCCAACAATTTGTCAAGAATCTATGACTACATCAGTATCCCGGTCAGGTCTGAACAGTGGAACAATGGATTGGCCATTTTTGCAAATTGTTCCACATGTTATTGAAAGATTCGACACTCTTAGTATTCCATTCTGTGCTACAATGATAGCAATGGAGTGATCTGGACACCAAAAAGGCAACACCATGAAGAGGCCTTCAAAAGAGAAGGTAAAAGTGTTCCAGGAGTCAAGGCACATTAGAGTGTGTATTTCTGTCAGTTGCCAGAAGAACAAAGTTTAGAAATGGTTCTGCTAGAGCCAAGATCTGAACTCAATTGAAAATCTATGGGTTGACCTGTAGAGGGCACTGTTTACAGGAGATGTCTTCTCAATCTGACAGATTTGGAGCCCTAGTGTAAGGAAGAGTGGACAAAGACTGCCAATTGTAGATATGCCATACAAGTAGATTCTTCCCCCAAAAGACTGAATGCTGTCATTAATTCAAAGGGTGCTTCAACAAAAAAATAGTTTAAGGGTGTGCATATTTATGCATCCATAACATTTTAGTTTTTTCTTTTGCTTTTTTATTTATTTATATATCTATGTATGTTCAGTGCTCAGGATTTTTAACCTTTAGTTTCGTTTCAGAATAAACATTTTCTATGAAATACTACACAACAAAATCCTCCTACAAACGTGGAAGCCATTGATTGCAAACAAAATTTGTTATTTTGTACACCCAAAAAAGTAATTTTCCTAACTGATTAATTCAAGACATGCCACAAAAAGAGTATCCCCTAATGAAAGTCCTAGCTAAAGTTTAGACTACTAAATTCTATTTAACAAGAATTCAAGCACTGGTATCTCTGTTTACTCATTAAACAGGTGTCGAACAGACAGCTGGCTATAAAAGAGTGTGACTTAAGCAACACTTACTCAGCAAAACTATACTTATCAATCAGAATACTGTAATAAAAGTGATATAAAAGTTAAAAAAAAGATGGAGCGGCAACCATCTCACAGAGACATCCAGAGAAACCATGGAGTTTCACACCTAAACAGGTGCATTTTCTGATGAGGATGAGAAGGATTGAAGTAAATTAACAAACAAGTTCACAGCAGTTAGGTAAAGAAGTAATCAAACTGGGGTGAGATTTTCTCATGACACAATACAGTGCACAGTGCAGAGGAATGGCATGTATGAGTGTTGTCCATGAATACAACCTCTGCTAAAGTCCATGTACAAATAAGTCCACCTACAATTTGCCAAGCCCGATGCAGAAAAATATGAAGACTACAGTGACTCTATACTTTGGAGTAACAAGAACAAGTTAGTTGCTCTTGGAACTGACGTCTTCAAAACTGTATGGTGTCACAAGGTGAGAAGTATAAATAAAAATGCATAGTGCCTACAGTAAAACTGTCACAACTTTGTTGTATGATAGCCCGGAGTTGGGGCTCCTTCCTTATCCCTAAATCTAGGGGTGCCCTAGCTATCCCTAATCCTCGGATTACTTCAGATGGTGAAGACACCGGAACTATGTGCCTTGTTCAGCTCCTAAATCAGCCCTTATCTGTCCCCTCCCCCACCCAGGTAAGTGGGGAGGTGTAGTGTATAAGAATACACAAACCAGACTAACATGGGAAGACTTACAGGGTTAAATGAAAATACCAATCATACAAATGTGCACTCACAAACAACAGAGTGGAACACTGGAAAGTGAAGGAAAAACCAAATAGGTGAGGATGAGGATATGTACACAGACTAATCACCAACAGTCTTCAGAACAAGACTCCAAAAAACCTCCTCAAACAACCAACACCTCCAACTCCAAAAACAGGCAGTATGAAACTAACACTGGTATTCCCTGATTGCCAGAGGTGAGTATATATAGCCGAGGGGAGTGGCCAACACTGAACAGCTGAGATAATCAAAGAATGGAAGCTCCATAAGCTCTCAATGGCACAGATTTACCTCTGCACTTCTAGCAGAAACCTGCACCATTTTATATGATCATGAAATGCTTCTAATAAGTTCAGGAGTAGTAATGAGCGAACGTGCTCGCCACTGCTTGGTACTCTCCCGAGCATCACGGTGCTCGACAAGCTCGGTGAGAATTTCCAGGTTGCTTGGGTGGGAACTCTGGTCCCCTCCTTGCTTGTTTGGCACTCTTTAAAGAGCCAATGAACATGCAGAGATTGCCTGCCACGCACTGCAATGCAGTAGCCACGTTGGTTGTGGGCATTACAGTGATTGGCTGGCCGCACAGCATCATCAGGTCTATATAAGACCTGGCGCCCCTATGCTCATTACAGTCTACCCCGGAAACAGGCAGAGTAGGGAGAGGTGCTGCTATGTCAGGAAGATATTTGCTTGTTTATAGTTAGTATAGGTATTCCACAACGTATATACATATATCCATATGAACTAACAGTCCTTCTGAGGACTAATCCAGCTACATATATTCAGTGGAGAGAGCAGGAGTTAGGCAGGCAGGCAGTGTATGTGGCAGACTGCAGTGCATATAGTGCAAGAGGGTCAATTGAACGTCCTGTCTGCTGCTGTAATAATTACAGATATTTGTAGACATAGATATCAGGGGCCAGGGCAATTTTTTTTTTTACCTTAATCCTGGTTATTTGCTTTAAAAGCAATCCAGAGTACACCATTTTTCTGCTCCATTTGCTTATTAGCACTGCAGAATACAGCCAGATCTGTGCCATATTTCAGCGACAAAAATCCAGAAATTTGAACTGAAGCTATTCACACTAGGTGTCTTTGAAGAATAGTATTAGTAAAATACAGGCCTGCTATTTAAAATCGTGGTTCTCTGTCAGACATATCACCTATAAGAGTGTTCCAAAATCAGCCATTTCTTCCATTTTCATTTCATTACAGTGTGTCGGTCAAGCTATTCACACTAGATCTCTGTGAAGAATAGAATTAGTAAATTACAGGCCTGCTATTTAAAACCGTGGTTCTCTGTCAGATATATCACCCATAAAAGTGTTCCAAAATCAGCCATTTCTTCCAATTTTATTTTGTTGCAGTGTGTCGGTCAAGCTATTCTCACTAGGTCTCTGTGATGAACAGTATTAGTCAATTACAGGCCTGCTATTTAAAACCGTGTTTCTCTGTCAGATTAATCACCTATAACAGTGTTTCAAAATCAGCCATTTCTTCCATTTTCATTTCATTGCAGTGTGTCTGTCAAGCTATTCACACTAGGTGTCTGTGAGGAATAGTATTAGCAAATTACAGGCCTGCTATTTAAAACAGTGGTTCTGTCAGACATATCACCTATAACAGTGTTCCAAAAAACTTTTTTCAATTATCAGAAGCACGTGATCCATATGACTGCCGTAATAATACAAAAATTTTGTGGAGCGTGCCAAATATTCCACTCCATTTAAAGTTGAGGGTTCAAGCCTATTCTCAGTAGGCCGCTGACAAATGGCATATCTGTGAACAATGTTGTCAGAGTATTATGCCACTTTTTCGGACTGACAAAAAAAAACATACAAAAAAAAAGCTGAAGTGGAAAAAATGTTAAGAAACATTTTTTCCAGGGTAATGACTTGTATATAAGGCCAAAGAAATAAAAAAATAAAGCTATGGACTGTGGAAGACAATTATGCGACCAAAATAAACACTCATATGTAGCTGGTGATGATACTACCTAGCAGCAGCACCTGTTCCTATTGTAAATACATCTGACAGCGTTATCAATAGGGAATAGAATAGACTTCAAATTTTTTTGGGCAGCACCAGCAGCACGTAGTATAAGGCAATAGTGCCTGGCTGGATCGGTGTAATATGCTATCCATACTGAAATATCTCACCCGTAAAAGAATTTTAGATAAGACAGTTAATATTCTAGAACATAGAATCTATTTGAATTGTCCTTCCCATTATTAAGGAGTGTGTCTTCTATATTGTTATTGCATATGCAACAATTTCAAGGGCTGCCAAAAATTAGGACGCACTCCAATACACATTTGAAGAGATGTTAAAAAAAAAATAAAAACACAGTATGATCTTTCTTTAGTATAAAAACCAGACTCGCCAATGTAACCTCAATGTAATCACATTGTTCAGCTCCTGCACCTCCTCCTCCAGTTCGACCTCCATCTCCAAAATGACATCATCAGTCGCAAGTTGGAAGCATTGCAGCACTGCCTTGACCAAGTGGCAACAGGCTGTGCTGAAGATAATATGCTTAATGCTTAGGTGACAAACCGCCCACCGCTGCAGAGTTGTTGAAATTTGTAACACAGCAGCCTGATCTGTGGCTCTCACCGCTCAACATACAGCCATACATGGTCGTGTGTGACAATGGGCGGAACCTGGTGGTGGAGAAATGACAGCCGGAGTAGACATGGTTTCCCTCTATGCCAGTCCTTTTACTGAGCTAAAGAGTATGGCTGTAGTGAAATACAACTCTCACCAATAAGCAGTGTCAGACTGAAAAACATTGGGCCCACCAGAGGATTTGATTCTGAGGGCCCACCGTTCTCTCCTGCTTAAGAACCCCATTTAAGCTGCAAAATTTGCGCTATCATGAACACTCCTGATAGAGAAGCCATGGCACACCCGAGGATTCTCTGGTGGGCCCATAAAACCCTGCCAAGAAGCAGCCCTGGCTAAGAAAAGTGTGTGGGGAGGTTCCTGGACACTCTATGGCTGCTTTATTACTGAGGGGGAAACCCACACAAACACGGGGAGAACATTCAAAATCCTTGCAGTTGTTGTCCTTGGTGGGATTTTAACCTAGGACCCCAGCGCTGCAAAGCTTCAGTGCTAGCCAGTGAGCCACTGTGCTGCCCTCTCTGTTATCCCTCTGATATCTAACATGCTGAAGAAACTTGCACCTACTGCCACTCAGTATCTTTAACTCCTTTGTGAGAAACTAATGTATTTGGGCAGCTACTCAGTCTACCAAATAAAATTCCTAAGAATGAAATTGTGGATGGATTCGCTACTGGTACTGGGTGCCAATACCAAACCACTGGAAATATTCCAGGCTGGTTAGAGCCAAGCTGATTCCCACAGAAAAGTACCAGCAGCAAGCTAAGGAGATGGTGGCCTCTATCATCATCACAACCTCACCTCGGCACTATGAACTCTCCTGATGAAGAAGCCAGGGCCCACTGGAGGAGTCTCCAGTTCTCTGGTGGGCACGTCAAACCCTTCTGAGAAGCAGCCCTGGCTAAGAAAAGTGTGTGAGAAGGTTTCCGGACACTCTATGGCTGTATTTTTTTTTACTGTGGACTGGCTCCGTACCGTCCCTGGCCACATTCACCTGTCCACATGTTTGTAGTTAGGCGGTCCTTCCCAGTAAGTGCACTGAGGAGGGCATGGGTAATTTTTTGGGACCCGCGCTTGTGGAAGGCGGAGATTATACTGAGCGAAATAGTGGCCGGCTGGGGATCCAGTATGGACCCCCGGCTGCTACAGAAATGAGGTTGTGGAGAGGTTCTGCCCCCAAAAGCCTAAAAGGCAACATTTTAAGTGCAAGCAGTCCAGAAATGTGTCAGCTTAGGATTGCAGCCTGTGGGTGGGTGGGTGGCTGTCTGCATATACTTGCGCTTGCATTCCAAGTAAAACAAAGCTAAGGAGATGGATGATCCAACCATCATGAATAATTTGATCATTGTCTAGGAGACCGAGCACAATATTAACCCAGCGACATGTGTCCATGAGATGTACCGTCCCTGGTCACATTCAGTTGTCCACGTGTTTGTGGTTAGGCGGTCCTCCTCACTTAAGTGCACTAGGAAGGGCATGGGTAAGGTTCTGGGACTCGCGCTTGTGGAAGGTGGAGACGTTAGTGGCGGCTGTGGACCACGTATAGACACCTGGCCACCGCCATGAGGTTTTGGAAAGCTTCCGCCTCTACGAGCGTAAAAGTCAACATTGTATAGAATGTTTAATTCTTTACTCCTCAACTATAAAAATGCAACACAAAAATAGAAAAGTCTTGAAATTATGGCAATTTCACGATTGATAGACACACTAAGGATATGCAAATTATAAAGAAAAATGGAGACATCAATTTCAAAACATCTTAATTTATTTTGTATCGTATTTTACATGTGCAATCCAAATTAATTATGCAGTATGTTTCTCTATACATATTATTGTAAAAAAAGATGAAATCCCTTTAAAGATATACACCATTTTATTTTTTTCCCTTAAAACCTTTTGTGCCCCAAAAAAGGTAAAATATATATTTTTTCAGTGCTTATCCGAAATTAGTAACCAGCATTTAATAATGACCACTAGTGATGAGCGAGCACTAAAATGCTGGTACTCGTTGCTCGGGTCGAGCAAATTGGAATGCTCGAGTGCTAGGTCCGAGTAACGAGCCCAATGTAAGTCTATGGGAAACTCGAGCATTCTTCCGGCGGCTCCCTCCGCAGGGGGCCTAAAAATTGTCCAAAATCAATGGTAACAGTGCTCAAATGACATGGGAACAGCATGGGGAAGACCCCTGGAATCATTTCTGACTCCCAGGTCACTGCTGTCAACAGCGTTGTCAGAGGAATTATGCCACTTTTACGGACTCACAATAAAACATGCAAATTGAAACCAAAATGGATTTTCCTGGGAAATATGTTAAAGAACATTCTTTTCAGGGTAATGACTGGTATATAAGGCAAAATAAAAAAACAAATACAAAAATACATCTCCACACCTTGGGCTCTGTTCCCACATGGGGTTTTTGATGCATTTTTGCACTTTTGCATTGCTTTCAGCCAAGACAAGTTCATTCACCAGGAAATGTAAATTTAACATTTTACATCCTTATCTGGCCATGTGGTGTGTGAAACATAATCAGACACATCATGTTCCATTTATGATGGAGGGACTCGTAAAGTCACAAAGCCTATTTTTATAGAGCCATCAGGCGGCCCTTACTATTCTTAAAGGGCCAGCAGTCGGCTATGCTTTGTTCTTCCCATTATTAACAAGTGGGTCTTATATACTGTTATTGCGTATACAGTGACTTCAAGGACTGCTCAAAATTTGGAGGCGCTCCAATGCCCCTTGTAAGAGACATAGAGGTCAGAGAGCATCCAAAAAACAATGTTCCCATTATTAGGAAGTGAGTCTCCCATATTGTTTGCCTATGCAGGGAAGCAACGGGTGCCAAAAATTTGGTGGAACTCCAATGCCCCTTGCAAGAGACATAGATATGTTGATATGGTACATATTGTGGTGATATGGTGGTGGAGGATGAGGATGCGGAGAAGGAGGAGGACAAGAGCAAATAGACAAAATCAGGAAGCGTATACCCATGTCTGGGTGTGAAGACAGAGGTGCATGGGAATAGAGTTAGACCTCTCCAAAAAAAGACACTGTATTTGAGTTTATGTTACGCTGCTATCATTCGGTGGTGTAGGTTCAGCGGTGTCAGCCACAGATCTGCCTACTCTTTCAGAGCTGTCCACAACTCTTCAGTGTTGTGTGGATTGTCACATAAGCATATTAGCTTCAGCACAGCCTGTTGCTGCTTGGCCGAGGCAGTGCTGCAGTGTTTTCAGCTTGTGACTGATGTGGTCATTTCGGAGATGGATGCTGAAGAGGAGGAGGAGGAGGAAGTGCAGGAGCTGTAGAATGTGGGGGCAACCATGATTGACCTAGGGCCCGCATTCCTCAGCGTCAGATGGACGTGTTCCATCCCAAGGTCCTATTGGGTCCTGCCTTCCATTATGTTAACCCAGTGTGCTTTTGTCCACGTGTCCATGGTTAGGTGGACTTTCCCAGTAACTGCATTGTTGAGGGCACAATTAATGTTGT
This sequence comes from Phyllobates terribilis, assembly GCF_046119375.1. Lineage (NCBI taxonomy): Eukaryota > Metazoa > Chordata > Amphibia > Anura > Dendrobatidae > Phyllobates > Phyllobates terribilis. The sequence goes on along the minus strand of NW_027362762.1, from coordinate 769,179,630 downwards.
AGGGCACCGTGCTTTTTTAATGCAGGGACGGCACTCCTGGAGAAATAGAGGTGGCTGGGGACCGAGTAAAAAGGGACGGCTGCCGTAATCAGGCTGCGGAAATCTTCTGTTTTCACGAGCCTAAACGGCAACATTTTGAGCTCAAGCATTTGTGAAATGTGTGAATCTAGTAGTGTGGCCTGTGGGGCGTTAGCTGTGTATTTGCGCTTGCATTCCAAGGACTGGGGTAGGGACAATTGAATGCTGCGCTGGGACAAGGACGTGCTTGCTGATGGTGCTATTTGAGAGTGTTCAACAACAGGTACAGAGCAGGAGGCATCTTGGCATACGCCATGGACGGGGGGATTGGCGTGCACGCACAACAGTGGAACAAGCAGTGGTGTCACCCACAGACATTGTTGCTGGACCCTGGGGTTCTGCCCACTTAATCGGGTGCTATGCTGCCATGTGCCTGATCATGCTGGTGGTGGTCAGGCTGCTAGATTTGCTAACCCTTCTGATGCTGGCCTGGCAGGTGGTGCAAATGGCCTTTTGGGGGTTATCGGCAGAGTCTTTAAAAAACAACCTGACTCGGGAAGACCTAACAATTGTACTGGCAACTTCCGTCGTTTTGATGTTATGGGAAACGGTTGCCCGCCTTCTGTTTGTGGCCACCACACTGCTTGTTCTTCCCTGTTGAGGTGCTACTCCTCCCTCCCACTGTGTGCTGCTGTCCTCACTCTGCATGTCACCTTGCCAGGTTGGGTCAGTGACTTCAACGTCCACCACCTCATCTTCCACTTCCGCACCCTGGTCCTCCTCCAGACTTTCTGGCAATTGCGTCTCATCATCATCCACCTCTTCTGACAGTTTCCCACCGTCGCCTATTGGTTGGAGGTGGTAAGCCATGCCAGCACGCCGCCAGGGATGTTACAAGAGGACATCATAGCTCATAGGTTAATCATTGAAGTCGGTTGAGAAAGTCATAAATCACTGAAGAAACAGTTCAGATAGTGAGCAACAGTACAACAGTAAAAAAATATTAATATGTGAAGTACAAGAAATGGGTTACCACTAGAGATGAGTGAATTGTTCAGCAGAAGATTAACTTTTAGTTAAGTTTCCAGAAATTTGTGATTTCACACAAATTTCAACACTTTAAATTGTATATGCGAGGATAAAAAAAAACTTGCCCTGCAAAATTTTCCACAATGATGAAGCATCAGAAGTAGGTCTAATGATATTTTGTAGTGCTGTGCGGGCTTCCTCAGTCTATCAAGTAGATTAATATATTTTGTATAGTGGTGGTAAATACCTGGGTTATCAGAGACCAGCAGGTCCCAATGTAGCAAAGTTGAGAACAGGACTGAAAGCTTGTATGACAGAGATAAATTCCTTCTCATCTCCAAATTAACTGGATAAGTGGATTAGGAAGATTATATTAAAATATAATATGGTCACTCTCTCTTTCTCCCTCTCTCTCTTTCCCCCTACACTCACAGTCATATTTTCTGAGAAGTTAGAAGCTTTCCAGTTTTACGTTTTGCACTGAATTTATTCAACCCAAAATAAATTTCTGAGGAAAAGTTGTCAAAATCAGCAAAATTGAATATTAATGAATCCATTTCATCTTCAGATTACACTTGTTACCAATAATTTACCCATAACTAGAGACGAGCAGATCTTATTAATTTTTAATTCATTGGCTTTGTCAAATTTTCCTTATATATTCTATTGTTATTGAAGAAGTTCATTATGAATTGCTATACTAAAATGCATGCAATTGCCCCCAAAAATATGTGTATATTATCTTGAGGTCTCAGAAGAAATGTATTTAGCTAATTTTGAGATATAAAATCGCAACAATGCATTACTAATGTACAAGTGACCTCAATGTATCTGGCTAGATATAAACGATTAGGAAGAGATGGTAACCAGCAGCGACAAACAGGTACATTGTCGACTCTCTGCTGCAATAGTGGGTTTTCATGACCAGTGTTGTAGACATCATCATTTCCACTCTCAATCTATCATTCTCATCCCCTACTTGTGCAAAGTCAAGATCACTCTCCACATCCACCTTCTCCTGCTCCTTCATTTACATCACCTGCAAAGCTTGCAGCCTATATCATGGACCTTGAGGGTCCCCAACAAACACCGAACAGTGATGAACATGTGTATGTTGTTGATTTTCCTCCATACTCTCCGGCATTCTGATGAGTGTTTTCTTGAGCTTGACACTACAGACACATTTTGTCACCTGTTTGAAGGGCTTCCATAGGTGAAACTTCTCTCTCAGCAGCTGCCAATGTCTGATCTCAAAGTAAGCCATCTGAAGCACTATGCAGTATGTCAATGATTTACTCTGCTCGTACAAATGCTGCAACATATACAATGTCAAATTCCACCGGATTGTGATGTTGAAAACCAGGTGGTGCTATGGCATTATGTTTTTGCAAAGCCAGGAGCATGTTCTTATCCACATAAGAAATTTTTAAATCAGCTGACAAATTTGTGGCCATAGCCATCATTTTGCTCAAGCGAATTTACTTGGGAAAGTAATGTTGCACAATTAAATCCAAGACAAGGGACATTCATGGAGTGTGAGTTATTTTCACAATTGTTAGCCAGGCAGAAGGCTCCATGCATTGTTACTCATGACAGTTCTCAATTGCAGTCAATGGAGAGACAGCCAGTGTGCAAGTTGCTGCAAGATGCACAGAAGCAGTGTGTAGAATCACAGATGTACCCTGTACGTGTTGAGGATGGGTTCATGTCAGTTTAACAGGATGAGCGGTAGGAGGAGACAGATACTCCCTAATGGTTGAAACAGATGCAGTTCCCAGTCTTGGAGGCTTCACCGCTTGTCATGTCCCAGATGCGGTGGTGCATCATTGCTACTAAAAACATTCACCCAGTAAGTCGTAAAATTCATGTATTTTCCCCGCTATAAATGAGCAGATCTCTTGAATTTCTTGACAAATTTTCAAAAGAATTTTATTTGGTAAATTATTGTAGCAATGCTAGGTAAGACTGGGTTAAATCCTAGCATTGCAGGTCTTAATTAGATTCATCTGACTAGCTTTGACTAAGAACCAGAAAATGGATTCACCTTGTGTGAGTCTGCTATATGTTGAACAGAGTGGAGTTTGTTGAACTATGTGAGTGGCCAGCCAAAATGTGAGCTGTAGCTGGGAGAGAGACAAGCTAGAGTCTCTCTCTGAATGGAGACTGCAAGGGTCAGATAGATGTAGCGTATTGAGCACAGATCAGCATCAGTTTATGTGTAGCAGAGCTGTATGCGAGGTTGTGTGTCTTTAGAGCAGTATGGTAGTTGTGCAAGTGTTGTGTGTGTTGTATGTTTGCTTGAAGTGCTAGACTGCATGTTGTAGGTAGTGAGAATATTTGTTATATGCATATGGCAGAGCTCTGCATGTAATTTATAGGTAGCAGAGCCCTGTGTGAAATGGTATACCAGAATCCAATAATTATTTTCTGCAATTGGCCAGGCATGAGCCTCCTGTTCAGGTAAATTTAATCCCTGTAGGCACTGAAGGGTTGGTTTGATGGTGCCCAGCTCTCAGCTTTGGGCAGAGGGGGGTATGTAGCAAAGCCAGATAGGGCTGGGTTAAATCATATTACTGCAGGTATTCATTAGATGCACTTGGTTAGCTTTGTCTGTAACCCAAAAATGGGTTCAACTTGTGTCAATAGCTGGGAGAGAGACAATCCAGAGTCTCTCTCTGAATGGAGACTGCATGGGTCAGCTTTAAAAGCTGAGCAATCTGTCTGAGCTGCAAAATAATGTGTGGAAGCTAAAGTCAGTCCAGTGTGAACTGTTTATGGAGTTGAATGCTTCTGTTTAGCACTGGAAGCTACTGGAGCTCAGGCTGAAGACTTGTATCAATACCAAGACTTGTAGGACCATAGTTCTTATGTGTAAAGTTTGCTCCAGGAGAAAGGACTATAATCTGTCCGGGTGAGCCTGCACTGACATATACAGTATGTGTCTGGTGAATGAACTGTATATTCACGGTCATACCTTTGTGCCCAGAAGAGGCTGTTGTTTTTTTTTAATCCCATGGAGTTTTAGGAACACAATAAAACTGCACATGTTTGGCTCAAACCACATTGTCTGTGTGAACTCCATCTAATGCCTATCTGAAAGCATGAATCCCTACAGTACATTTTTCTCTGAAACACCTTAGCATTTCAAGGGTAAACATACCTGGTTAAGTTCATACAGTGCCTGATACATGCTGCTCATGGATTGGGCAGCTTGTATTAGCTGTCTGATTCTCTTTAACAACTTCATTATCCTACTGAGGGATCACTCACATGGCTGTAGATCCTCTCATGTGAGAAAATTGGACCAAATATGCTAATGACACTTGGCTCAACCTCTGACAGAGTTTGAGCCAAGTTTCATTTTAGTGTGATCCAATTCTTTAGCATGAGAAAATCGGAGTACAGGTGTGTTGAAGAAGGAGATTTTAATTTCTCCATCTTCTCCTTTGTTTGTGTCCAAAAAAATCGCATTGCACTTGGATGACATTCAAGTGGAGTCCAATGTTTTACACACACACCCGCAGGCAAAATAAGGCAGTATGGTCGAGGTGTGTACTGTATTTAGAGTAAAAAATTAAAACAGGTATTCCAAAAATAAAAATAGACCTTTCACATTAAAGATGAAAAAAAGAGGTCACAAGCCTTTGCAGAATTGGATAGGACCAGAAAATGTTTGTGGAATCACGTCCAATTAGCAAGCATGTTAAACTGGACGCTCTATTCAGGTGGCGTGTGAGCAAATCTATACTAGACAATTGGAGCAAGGAAGGAGGCTCAAAAGAATATTTTAAACAATGCCCAAGATTCATAGGTAAACACTTCTGTTTAAGTTTCAGGATGGAGAAATCAGAATGATCTTTAAAAAACAAGCCTTGGATTCAAAATTTGGATTTAGTTATAAAATTTTCAATGAGTGGTTTAATGCTTTCCTTGCTTTCTGGAATTATGTGAAAACAACCAATACTAAAACATCTATTAAGATGGTGTTGCTGTAGGATATCAATGAGTGGTGAATATGAAACTGCTAAGAGTTTAGATTATTTAAGTTGATTATTGAATTTCTATTCACAAAATGAGACTCCTATTTTTAAGTTGCTATGTCAGCACTAAAGTACTACATCACAATCACATTAGGTCTTTTATTATGCCTTTGCTGTGTGGTTTGAGTGCACTGGCTGTGATAGCGCCCCTGTTGGCAGTACTAAAGCATGTGATCATGTTACTTCAGGGCATTATGGGGAAACCCACACAGGCTCACCTGACTCCATTAGCTAGATTAATGTGAGTGCGCAGCAAGTGTGAAATGAGGCTGGGCATTTTTATTTTGCTGGTCATTTTGAATCGAACCGCAGATTGTTTGAGTTCCAGTGGATTCGTTGATTTCAGAAAATGTGACTCTAATTCGATCCTGCATGGATCAATGCACTCATCTCTAGTCACTGCCCATACTTGCTGCTCCAGGTGCTCTTTGGAGCTCAAAGACAAGTCAAGACCGTGGCCAATATTTTCCTTTGCCCGAGAACAGAGAACAGGAACCCCTTTTTGCTACATATAATGGTGGCTGATCACATGCCGTAATTTGTTGAATGACAGCAAATTTCACAAGATGGTATAGAGCACACTGCACCATTATCAACTTGACCAGGCGTGAGTTTGGTTAATAAACCAGTGGATGACTGGGAGCATACACTTGTTTCATTGACATACAATCAGGGGTGGATATATGCCAGTATAATGGAAAATTAAAAGAAGGCTAACTCAGGGTACATCAAGCAGTAGTGGTGGATGGTAGTGATGATGGGGATGATGACATAAATTAGGTTCTACTTCATGGTGTGGCTTAGCTGACAGAAAGATGAGCAGGATACAAAGGGGAGGAGGAATACTCGCTTCTTTCTCTGATAGATGGCCACTTTTCTTCTTACACAACATGCAGACTGCCAAAGAATCATGTTTTGTCAATGTGCAAAGACCTTCCATAAACAAGAGGTCCACACTAGTGTTGAGCGAACATGCTCGACACTGCTCGGTACTCGCCCGAGCATCACGCTACTCGGGATGTTCGGCGAGCACCGAGCATTTCCGGGTTACTCGGGCGGGAACTCGGGTCTCCGCCCTGCATGTTTGGCACTCTTTACAGAGCCAATGAACATGCAGGGATTGCCAGCCAGTCACTGTAATGCTGCAGCCATGTTAGTTGTGGGCATTACAGTGATTGGCTGGCCGCATAGCGTCACCTCGAGTATTTAAAACCAGGCGCCGCCATCTTGGACACAGTCGCTCCAGATTAGACAGTGTAGGGACAGCGCTGCTGATTTAAGGAGAGATATAAACTGTGAAATAGTTAGTGTAGGGTCTGTAAAGGCTGCCAGAACAAACAAACAGTCCTTTTCAGGACTAATATCCATCCCAGATACCAGGCAGGCTGTATAGGAGACACAGTGGTTATACCAGCAAACTCTGCATTACAGTCCTGTGTGCTCCTGTTGCTGAAATTGCTGGAATTAGCACCAGGTGTCGGGGGCCAGGAAAAATCCTTTTTTTTTCATCTAAATCCTCCCTTTTTTTCCTCCTTCACACTGTACAAATACCCGTCTTATTAACCTTTTGGTGTGTCCCCCCCCAAAAAAAAAGCGTGTCTCTGATTTTTCAGACACAAATATAACTGTTGAAAATAATCTGGTGTAGGCTAGAGAAACAGAAGTGTTGTTTTGCACTTCCACGGTTCAAACCTCTGTATTATCCATTTTGGGCCATTTGTATCTAAAAAAAAAAACAGTTTGAGTGTGTCGCTCACTGTTCAGCCGCAAATATCTCTATTTAAAAAAGTGTGGTATACCCTAGTAAACAATAACTGTGGTTTTGCCATCCCACGGTAAAAAATCTCTATTATTCAGCTTTTGGTATATTTTCCGTAAAGAAAAACAGTAGTGTCCCCTGACTGTTGTGACACAAAAATTTATCTGTTGAAAATAGTCTTGTGTAGGCCCGACATCCCAGTGTGGTTTCGCAGTTCCACGGGTAAAATCGCTGTACTATCCTGTTTTAGGCCATTGGTATCTAAAAAAAATTCAGTTTGAATGTGTCGCTCACTGTTCAGCCGCAAATATCTCTATTTAAAAAAGTGTGGTATACCCCAGTAAACAATAACTGTGGTTTTGCCATCCCACGGTAAAAAATCTATATTATTCAGCTTTGGGTAGTTTTTTCCGTAAAGAAAAACAGTAGTGTCTCCTGACTGTTGTGACACAAAAATATATCTGTTGAAAATAGTCTTGTGTAGGCCCATCATCCCAGTGTGGTTTCGCAGTTCCACGGGGTCAAATCGCTGTACTATCCAGTTTTGGGCCTTTGGTATCTAAAAAAAAAGCAGCTTGAGTGTGTCGCTCACTGTTCAGCCGCAAATATCTCTATTTAAAAAAGTGTGGTATACCCCAGTAAACAATAACTGTGGTTTTGCCATCCCACGGTAAAAAATCTCTATTATTCAGCTTTTGGTAGTTTTTTCCGTAAAGAAAACAGTAGTGTCTCCTGACTGTTGTGACACAAAAATATATCTGTTGAAAATAATCTTGTGTAGGCCCGACATCCCAGTTTGGCTTTGCAGTTCCACGGGTCAAATCGCTGTACTATCCAGTTTTGGGCCTTTGGTATCTAAAAAAAAAGCAGTTTGAGTGTGTCGCTCACTGTTCAGCCGCAAATATCTCTATTTAAAAAAGTGTGGTATACCCCAGTAAAGAATAACTGTGGTTTTGCCATCCCACGGTAGAAAATCTCTATTATTCAGCTTTTGGTAGTTTTTTCCGTAAAGAAAAACAGTAGTGTCTCTTGACTGTTGTGACACAAAAATATATCTGTTGAAAATAGTCTTGTGTAGGCCCGACATCCCAGTGTGGTTTTGCAGTTCCATGGGTCAAATCGCTGTACTATCCAGTTTTGGGCCTTTGGTATCTAAAAAAAAAAACAGTTTGAGTGTGTCGCTCACTGTTCAGCCGCAAATATCTCTATTTAAAAAAGTGTGGTATACCCCAGTAAACAATAACTGTGGTTTTCCTCTTCCACGGTTCTAATCTACTCTTTATTACCCTTTTTCCATTGATAGTGCAAGTGTAAGCTATTTTACTTCATTTACAATGGGCAAGGCGCGTGGCAAGGGACCTGGAAGTGGACGTTCTGGAGATGGTTCGTGCAGAGGACGGGGCCGTGGCCAAGGTGAAAATGTGCCACAACCAACAGCCACATCTTCTCGCTCCCAGTTCTTGACCGAATTACTAGGGAAGCACAGAACAACACCAGTATTGAGAACTGATCAGTTTGAACAGGCTATTAATTGGATAGCAGATAATACTTCCAGTTACCTGGGCACCACCACCTCCGGTCTGTCTTCCACACGGTCAACTCTTAGTAGCCGTGAGTCTCCACCGCATACTCCTCCTCACCCTGATGCTCCTTCCTCCCACCATGCCGAGTGTCATCAGACAGCAAGTGATCCCACACTTGGACACTCTGAAGAGCTGTTCACTGGTCCATTTCCATATTTGGGCCCCTCGCCTGATACGCTTGAAGTGGTGGAAGAGGAGATTCCATGTTGCGATGCCCAAATATTTGAACAGCCACGGCCACAGGAAGTCGACGTTGGCAATCTGTCACAAGAGGTGGACGATGATGAGACACAATTGCCAGAAAGTGAGGAGGAGAATCATGGTGCGCAAGTGGTAGAGGAGGAGGTGGTGGATGATCTAGTAACTGACCCAACGTGGAAGGAGGCCATGCAGAGTGAGGCCAGCAGCACACAGGGGGAGGGAGGTAGAGTACCCCAACAGGCAGGAAGAAGCAGTGTGGTGGCCGCAGACAGAAGGCAGGCAACCGTTCCCCGTAACACCAACATGAAGGAAGTTGCCAGTAAAACTGTTAGGTCTTCCCGAGTCTGGTTGCTTTTTAAAGACTCTGCCGATAACCCCAAACAGGCCATATGTTCCACCTGCCATGCCAGCATCAGCAGGGGTGACAAAACTACCAGCCTGACCACCACCAGCATGATCAGGCACATGGCAGCAAAGCACCCGACTTTGTGGGGCGAAACCCAGGGTCCACGACCAGTGTCAGCGGGTGTCACCACTGCTTCTTCCACTGTTGTGCGTGCAATAGAACCCCCTGTTGTGTGTGCAAGGCAATCCCCTGTCCATACTGCATGTAAAGATGCCCCCTCCTCTCAGTCTTCACTTGTTATGGCAGTTTCTCAAGAAACAGCATCAACGTCCACGTCCCACCGCAGCGTTCAATTGTCCTTATCCCAGACCTTTGAATGAATGCGGAAATTCGCAGCTAAAGTCCCACAGGCCACAGTCCTAAATTCACACATTTCACGACTGCTTGCGTTGGAAATGCTGCCTTTTAGGCTGGTGGAGACGGAATCCTTCCGCAATCTTATGGCGGTGGCCGTCCCTCGGTACTCGGTCCCCAGCCGACACTATTTTGCCCGGTGTGCCATCCCCGCACTACACAAGCACGTGTCCCAAAGCATCTGCCGTGCCTTCAACAACGCAGCTACTGGGAGAGTCCACCTGACAATGGACACGTGGACCCGTGCTTGTGGCCAGGGACGGTACATCTCTCTGACGGCACACTGGGTAAACAGAGTGGAAGCCGGGACTAGAGATGAGCGTTGTTCTACTTGAACTGTTCGCCAATCTCAAATTCGAGCTGTTTTGGGCGGTGTTCGAGCCGTTCGGCGAACACGAAAAATTTGATAAAACTTCGGCTGTTCGAGGTTATGTTCGATAACTGTTCGTGCACCAAAATCATAACTGGATTTTTTCTCAGTAATGATGAAAATTAATGTTAATACGCAGTTTGAGTGTACAGCGGGGTGGGGGGAGGGGCAGGGGATGGATCTCTGCAGGAACAATGAAGATCTCCATTTTTTTTTCTCTTTCCCGCATTTTCAGTGGGGAGGTGCAATCTGTCAGCCTATCAGCAGCGCACACACGGAGCGAAGTGCTTTTTTTCACACAAGCAAGGGCATGTGTCATTGGCAGTGTATGTCACATGTCCTTGCCCTATAAGACCAAGCCATTTTCCCCGTCGCCACCATTTTCTCACTGCTGCAGCTGCGTGTTAGACGGCACCGCTGTTGCTGTGTGCGCTATACCTTGTTAATTTCAAGCCAATTTTCGCACAAATCTACAGATAGCTTGGGAGTAGGGAATAGTTGTGATTGCAGTCCTTTTAAGGACTAGGTTACAGCATTTCCTACGACTTTTATCAGGCAGGTCTGTGCTCTTAAATAGATAGATTGTGGGAGTAAAGACTAATTGTAATTGGAGTCCTTTTCAGGACTAGGTTACATCAGTTCCTATCAGTTTTTGACAGGCACGTCTGTGCCAGTGCTGTGCAAGATTTTTTCACAGCATTTGGCTGAATCTAGCAAAGCTAATCCTTTTTGGCCTATTGCAGAGTGTGTTAGTCAGTGGAGTAGCCTATCTGTGTTGCAAGATATACCACCTGTGTATAGAATACCAATTTTTTTACTGCACCTAGTGAAGTAAAATCTTTTGGGCATAGCATCATTCTATTAGTCCATCTATACTGACCTCCATCAGGTTGCAAATTAAAACTAATTTTTATCTGCATCTACAGTACCTCTGAAAAAATATTTGGGCTTCTAGCTGTGTGTGGGACTTGTTGTATTAGTCCATCTATACTGAACTCCATCAGGTTGCAAATGAAAAATAATTTTTATCTGCATCTACAGTACCTCTGAAAAAATATTTGGGCTTCTAGCTGTGTGTGGGACTTGTTGTATTAGTCCATCTATACTGACCTCCATCAGGTTGCAAACTGAATATATTTTTTTCTGCATCTACCTCTGAAAAAATATTTGGGCTTCTAGCTGTGTGTGGGACTTGTTGTATTAGTCCATCTATACTGACCTCCATCAGGTTGCAAACTGAATATATTTTTTTCTGCATCTACCTCTGAAAAAATATTGGGCTTCTAGCTGTGTGTGGGACTTGTTGTATTAGTCCATCTATACTGACCTCCATCAGGTTGCAAACTGAATATATTTTTTTCTGCATCTACCTCTGAAAAAATATTGGGCTTCTAGCTGTGTGTGGGTCTTGTTCTATTAATCCATCTATACTGACCTCCATCAGGTTGCAAACTGAATATAATTTTTTTCTGCATCTAGCTCTGAAAAAATATTTGGCCTTCTAGCAGTGTGTCGGACTTTCTCTATTAGTCCATCTATACTGACCTCCATCAGGTTGCAAATTAAAACTAATTTTTATCTGCATCTACAGTACCTCTGAAAAAATATTTGGGCTTCTAGCTGTGTGTGGGACTTGTTGTATTAGTCCATCTATACTGACCTCCATCAGGTTGCAAATTAAAAATAATTTTTATCTGCATCTACAGTACCTCTGAAAAAATATTTGGGCTTCTAGCTGTGTGTGGGACTTGTTGTATTAGTCCATCTATACTGACCGCCATCAGGTTGCAAACTGAATATATTTTTTTCTGCATCTACCTCTGAAAAAATATTTGGGCTTCTAGCTGTGTGTGGGACTTGTTGTATTAGTCCATCTATACTGACCTCCATCAGGTTGCAAACTGAATATATTTTTTTCTGCATCTACCTCTGAGAAAATATTGGGCTTCTAGCTGTGTGTGGGACTTGTTGTATTAGTTCATCTATACTGACCTCCATCAGGTTGCAAACTGAATATATTTTTTTCTGCATCTACCTCTGAAAAAATATTGGGCTTCTAGCTGTGTGTGGGTCTTGTTCTATTAATCCATCTATACTGACCTCCATCAGGTTGCAAACTGAATATAATTTTTTTCTACATCTAGCTCTGAAAAAATATTTGGCCTTCTAGCAGTGTGTCGGACTTTCTCTATTAGTCCATCTATACTGACCTCCATCAGGTTGCAAATTAAAACTAATTTTTATCTGCATCTACAGTACCTCTGAAAAAATATTTGGGCTTCTAGCTGTGTGTGGGACTTGTTGTATTAGTCCATCTATACTGACTTCCATCAGGTTGCAAATTAAAAATAATTTTTATCTGCATCTACAGTACCTCTGAAAAAATATTTGGGCATCTAGCTGTGTGTGGGACTTGTTGTATTAGTCCATCTATACTGAGCTCCATCAGGTTGCAAACTGAATATATTTTTTTCTGCATCTACCTCTGAAAAAATATTTGGGCTTCTAGCTGTGTGTGGGACTTGTTGTATTAGTCCATCTATACTGACCTCCATCAGGTTGCAAACTGAATATATTTTTTTCTGCATCTACCTCTGAAAAAATATTGGGCTTCTAGCTGTGTGTGGGACTTGCTGTATTAGTCCATCTATACTGACCTCCATCAGGTTGCAAACTGAATATATTTTTTTCTGCATCTACCTCTGAAAAAATATTGGGCTTCTAGCTGTGTGTGGGTCTTGTTCTATTAATCCATCTATACTGACCTCCATCAGGTTGCAAACTGAATATAATTTTTTTCTGCATCTAGCTCTGAAAAAATATTTGGCCTTCTAGCAGTGTGTCGGACTTTCTCTATTAGTCCATCTATACTGACCTCCATCAGGTTGCAAATTAAAACTAATTTTTATCTGCATCTACAGTACCTCTGAAAAAATATTTGGGCTTCTAGCTGTGTGTGGGACTTGTTGCATTAGTCCATCTATACTGACCTCCATCAGGTTGCAAATTAAAAATAATTTTTATCTGCATCTACAGTACCTCTGAAAAAATATTTGGGCTTCTAGCTGTGTGTGGGACTTGTTGTATTAGTCCATCTATACTGACCTCCATCAGGTTGCAAACTGAATATATTTTTTTCTGCATCTACCTCTGAAAAAATATTTGGGCTTCTAGCTGTGTGTGGGACTTGTTGTATTAGTCCATCTATACTGACCTCCATCAGGTTGCAAACTGAATATATTTTTTTCTGCATCTACCTCTGAAAAAATATTGGGCTTCTAGCTGTGTGTGGGACTTGTTGCATTAGTCCATCTATACTGACCTCCATCAGGTTGCAAACTGGATATATTTTTTTCTGCATCTACCTCTGAAAAAATATTGGGCTTCTAGCTGTGTGTGGGTCTTGTTCCATTAATCCATCTATACTGAGCTCCATCAGGTTGCAAACTGAATATAATTTTTTTCTGCATCTATCTCTGAAAAAATATTTGGCCTTCTAGCAGTGTGTCGGACTTTCTCTATTAGTCCATCTATACTGACCTCCATCAGGTTGCAAATTAAAACTAATTTTTATCTGCATCTACAGTACCTCTGAAAAAATATTTGGGCTTCTAGCTGTGTGTGGGACTTGTTGTATTAGTCCATCTATACTGACCTCCATCAGGTTGCAAACTGAATATATTTTTTTCTGCATCTACCTCTGAAAAAATATTGGGCTTCTAGCTGTGTGTGGGACTTGTTGTATTATTCCATCTATACTGACCTCCATCAGGTTGCAAACTGAATATATTTTTTCTGCATCTACCTCTGAAAAAATATTGGGCTTCTAGCTGTGTGTGGGTCTTGTTCTTTTAATCCATCTATACTGACCTCCATCAGGTTGCAAACTGAATATAATTTTTTTCTGCATCTAGCTCTGAAAAAATATTTGGCCTTCTAGCAGTGTGTCGGACTTTCTCTATTAGTCCATCTATACTGACCTCCATCAGGTTGCAAATTAAAACTAATTTTTATCTGCATCTACAGTACCTCTGAAAAAATATTTGGGCTTCTAGCTGTGTGTGGGACTTGTTGTATTAGTCCATCTATACTGACCTCCATCAGGTTGCAAATTAAAAATAATTTTTATCTGCATCTACAGTACCTCTGAAAAAATATTTGGGCTTCTAGCTGTGTGTGGGACTTGTTGTATTTGTCCATCTATACTGACCTCCATCAGGTTGCAAACTGAATATATTTTTTTCTGCATCTACCTCTGAAAAAATATTTGGGCTTCTAGCTGTGTGTGGGACTTGTTGTATTAGTCCATCTATACTGACCTCCATCAGGTTGCAAACTGAATATATTTTTTTCTGCATCTACCTCTGAAAAAATATTGGGCTTCTAGCTGTGTGTGGGACTTGTTGTATTAGTCCATCTATACTGACCTCCATCAGGTTGCAAACTGAATATATTTTTTTCTGCATCTACCTCTGAAAAAATATTGGGCTTCTAGCTGTGTGTGGGTCTTGTTCTATTAATCCATCTATACTGACCTCCATCAGGTTGCAAACTGAATATAATTTTTTTCTGCATCTAGCTCTGAAAAAATATTTGGCCTTCTAGCAGTGTGTCGGACTTTCTCTATTAGTCCATCTATACTGACCTCCATCAGGTTGCAAATTAAAATTAATTTTTATCTTCATCTACAGTACCTCTGAAAAAATATTTGGGCTTCTAGCTGTGTGTGGGACTTGTTGTATTAGTCCATCTATACTGACCTCCATCAGGTTGCAAACTGAATATATTTTTCTCTGCATCTTCCTCTGAAAAAATATTGGGCTTCTAGCTGTGTGTGGGACTTGTTGTATTAGTCCATCTATACTGACCTCCATCAGGTTGCAAACTGAATATATTTTTTTCTGCATCTACCTCTGAAAAAATATTGGGCTTCTAGCTGTGTGTGGGACTTGTTGTATTAGTCCATCTATACTGACCTCCATCAGGTTGCAAACTGAATATATTTTTTTCTGCATCTACCTCTGAAAAAATATTGGGCTTCTAGCTGTGTGTGGGACTTGTTGTATTAGTCCATCTATACTGACCTCCATCAGGTTGCAAACTGAATATATTTTTTTCTGCATCTACCTCTGAAAAAATATTGGGCTTCTAGCTGTGTGTGGGACTTGTTGTATTAGTCCATCTATACTGACCTCCATCAGGTTGCAAACTGAATATATTCTTTTCTGCATCTACCTCTGAAAAAATATTGGGCTTCTAGCTGTGTGTGGGTCTTGTTCTATTAATCCATCTATACTGACCTCCATCAGGTTGCAAACTGAATATAATTTTTTTCTGCATCTAGCTCTGAAAAAATATTTGGTCTTCTAGCAGTGTGTCGGACTTTCTCTATTAGTCCATCTATACTGACCTCCATCAGGTTGCAAATTAAAACTAATTTTTATCTGCATCTACAGTACCTCTGAAAAAATATTTGGGCTTCTAGCTGTGTGTGGGACTTGTTGTATTAGTCCATCTATACTGACCTCCATCAGGTTGCAAACTGAATATATTTTTTTCTGCATCTACCTCTGAAAAAATATTGGGCTTCTAGCTGTGTGTGGGACTTGTTGTATTAGTCCATCTATACTGACCTCCATCAGGTTGCAAACTGAATATATTTTTTTCTGCATCTAACCCAGTCAATAGTTTTGGCCTAATACCACAGTTTTACCACTCAGCTCTGCTCGGTTACCATCCATTGTTTTTTTGTGCAAACAACTCCAGAGTTGTGAATTAGTTAACCACCAAAATGAGTGGAAAAAGGCCTGCTGCTGGTGGAAAGGGGAATAGGCGTGTTGGGAAGGGGAAAAAAGGTTGTGTCCGTGGGGTATGTGTTAAAGCAACAGTAACATCTGCAGAAGAAAGACCATCTTCCAGCCAACCTAAAATGTCTACTTCTTTTAGCGGACAATGTGATAAGATCCCTTTCTTACGGCCACGCCAATCGCTACAAATTCCAGATGAGGCACAAAAACAGCAGGTGCTTCAACGGATTTCAAGTGCTCCTTTAAGTGGGCTCTCCTCCACATCAACTTCAACATCACAAATACTCCAGTCCTCAAAGGTGTCACCCAAATCGCACTTGCTTCCTCACAGCTCCCAAATCTCCAGCTGCCCGTCTGAGCATGAGGTAGAACAGATGGTTGAGTCTGCAGAGCTGTTTACTCATACTATAGCCTGGGAATCAGAGGTCGACTCCAGCGCTTCTGTGAATCCAGACGAGGAAATGATCTGCACTGATGCCCAGAATCTTTATGAGTCGGATCCAGGACCAGACGCAGAAGGTTCTGACCATAATGTAGACCCTCATTCCCAAACTGTAACTCCTCTTGGTGGAGACAATGAGGAAGACGATGATAAGACTCAAATACCTGATTGGAGCGACAACTTTAGTTTTTTGTCAGGGCAGGAACAGGTTGGCTCTGAGGACGACGGGTGTGATAACACACAGGGTGATGATGATGAGGTTGGAGATCCCACTTACTGTCAACCCACAGTCAGCCAAGAGATGAGGTCAGCAGAGGAGGTGGAGGAAGATGCTAGTGACGACGAGGTCAGGTTGCGCCTTCCTGGACAGAGACGTAGTACTGGAAGCACGTCAACAACTGCATCCTCAAACACAACTCTGCCTCTCACCACAAGTCGTGGTGGCTCTTCAGGTCGCATGGGTGCTAAGCCTTGCATAGCCTGGGCATTTTTTCAGATCGATAAAGATGACCCAACTCGTGTTATCTGTAACATTTGTCAGCAAAAGCTAAGTAGAGGCCAAAAAATACATAGTTTGAGTACTTCATGCATGAACCGGCACATGGACATGAAGCATAAGTTGCAGTGGGAAGCTCAGTGTGCTACAATGCAGCCTAGCCGGCCGGGCCAACCACCGTCTGCCATATCTTGTGCATCCGCGGCCTCTTCATCCTCTGTGACTGGGGGGACAGCAGTCACACCTGTTTTGGGGCGCAGACCTGCCACCTCTTTACCCGCAACAGCCAGCGTGATTGGCAGGTCATCATTTTCTTTGGAGGTGGTAACAGTAGCTGGTGTTGAGCGCTGTCCAACATCGATAGCACCACCTTTGGATCAAGGCAACCTAACATGTCCGCCTGCATCTTCCTCACAGACCGGCAGTTTGCCGGGGACACCCTTATCAACCCCGTCTAAGCACAATAGCCAGCCCTCGGTCCCTCAGATGTGGACAAGTAAAAGACCATTTCCTCCTAGCCATGAGAAAGCTAAGAGGTTGAATTTCACCATCTGCAAGCTCTTGGCTATAGAAATGCTGCCTTTCCGCCTGGTGGACACAGAGGATATTCGAGACCTTATGTCCGTCGCAGTGCCCCAGTACCAGATGCCCAGTCGGCACTACTTCTCAAAGAAAGGTGTGCCTGCGCTCCACCAGCATGTCGCACACAACATCACCGCTTCTTTGAGAAACTCTGTGTGTGACAGGGTGCATTTCACCACAGACACTTGGACGAGTAGGCATGGACAGGGGCGTTACATGTCGCTGACTGGGCACTGGGTAACTATGGTGACAGCAGGACAAGGGGCTGCTGTCCAAGTCTTGCCGTCCCCACGAGTTGTGCGTCAATCCTCTTTATGTCAAAGTTCCTCCACTGCTTCTGCCTCCTCAACCTCCTCTCGGTCTTCCACCTGCACCCAAAGCCTGTCTGGTCATGCCACAAGCTTTCTAACTGCGCAGAAGGGATCCTGCACACCTCCTTACTATGCTGGCAGTAGGGCTCAACGTCATCAGGCAGTTTTTACATTGAAATGTCTGGGAAATGTGAGTCACACAGCTGAGGAGTTGTGGTCAGCTCTGGAGAACCAATTTCATGAATGGTTGTCTCCACTGGACCTGAAACCAGGGAAGGCCGTGTGCGACAATGCTGCAAACCTGGGTGCGGCCCTTCGCCGGGGCAATGTCACACACGTGCCTTGTATGGCTCACGTGTTGAACCTGGTTGTCCAGCAATTTTTAGCCCACTATCCCAGACTAGATGGCCTTCTGCAGAGGGCACGGTCGCTGTGTGCTCACTTCCGCCGTTCGCATCCCGCAGCTCAGCGACTTACATCTCTACAGAAGTCGTTGGGCCTGCCACTTCACCGGCTAAAATGCGATGTGCCTACCCGGTGGAATTCAACTCTGCACATGTTGCAGCGACTGTGGCAGCACCGACAAGCCCTGGTGCAATACGTTCTGATGTATAGCCTGGGCCAACGAGATTCAGAGGTGGGGCAAATCACGCTGGAGGAGTGGTCTCAGATCAGGGACCTATGCACCCTTCTGCACAGTTTTGAAATGGCGACGAAGATGTTTAGTGCTGACGATGCCATTATCAGCATGACTATTCCGGTGATTTACATGCTGGAGCACATGTTAAACAGAATTCGGAGTCAGGTGGTGGCACAAGAGGAGGTGGAGGAAGTAGAGGAGGAGAAGTTGTATGCGGAAGGGCTAACATCTGCAAGGTCCAGACGGTTGGCAGCACCAAGGCGGCAGGCATGTGAGGGTGGGGGAGATGGTTTTACCAGGGCGCATGGTAGCAGCCAAACTAGTGAGGAAGGTGCAGGAGCCCAGGAAGAAGTGGAGGACGAACTGATGGAAGACTCATCAGATGAGGGAGACCTTGATCACATTTCTGTTGTGCGAGGTTGGGGGGAGAGCACAGAGGAAGGAAGCATGATTGTTACCTCGCCACCAACACAACAGGGACTTGGTGCTCCTGGATGCGCAACACACATGAGTGCCTTCTTGCTGCACTACCTGCAACATGACCCTCGAATTGTGAGAATTAGAAATAATCCTGACTACTGGGTTGCCACACTGTTAGATCCCCGGTACAAAAGTAAATTTGCAGAAATTATTCCTGCCATAGAAAGGGATGCATGCATGCAGGAGTATCAGCAGAGACTGTTGCAGAATCTTACATGTGCTTTTCCACAAAATACCAGTGGTGCACGTAGTGAATCTCACAGTTCCAACTTGCCAACCGTGGGACCGTCAAGTGTTCAGCACTCAAACCGTAACAGAACCACAGTATCTGGTGGTAACATCAATTTTGCGGAATCATTTCACCACTTTTTTAGCCCATCCTTTGCAAGGCCACAGGAGACAAGAAGTCTGACACATAGTCAACGCCTAGAGACGATGGTACAGGAGTATCTCCAAGTAAACATTGAAGCCACGACTGTGTCACTGGACCCTTGCTCTTTTTGGGCTTCCAATCTGGATAAATGGCCGGAGCTAGCCACTTACGCCTTGGAGATCTTGTCATGCCCCGCAGCCAGCGTTCTGTCTGAACGTGTGTTCAGCGCTGCTGGTGGTGTGCTGACAGATAAGCGCACGCGGCTCTCCACTGATAATGTAGACAGACTCACGTTCATAAAGATGAACAAATCATGGATCCGAAACGACTTTTCTACCCCTGTTTCATCCTGAGGAGAGTAAAAGCTTGATGATTGTTTAAAATCACCCTACCAACCGTTTTAAGCTTTCAAATTACTAATCATGTTTATCTGTATCTTGACTGGAAAATAATTTGGGCTTTGTAGCAGTGTGCAGCACTGATCCTATTAGGCCATCTATAATAAGCTCCACCAGATTTAAAATTAAAAATAATTTTTAGCTGCATCTAGCCCGGAAAATAATTTTGGGGCTCCGAGATGCGCAAGACACATAAGTGCCTTCTTGCTGCACTACCTGCAGCATGACCCTCATATTGTCAGAATTCGAAGTAATCATGACTACTGGGTTGCCACACTCTTAGATCCCCCAAACTTTTCGATCAACCTTTTCATTTTAATAAAGACCAAAAAAATGGTCATTTTTGAAATTATAAGCATTAGCAGGTTGTTAGAAACTGAAATCAAACAGTTTTCAACTCAAAACTTTATTCTAGGTGATGTTACATTTTCACATAGGACCCCTTGTTCGAAAGGAGCTTCTGAACTCTCTCGTCCATTGAATTTGTCAGGTTTTGGATGGTTTCTGCTTCAATTGTTTTGCATGAGGACAGAATACCCTCCCAGAGCTGTTGCTTAGATGTGAACTGCCTCCCGCCATCATAGACACTCCTTTTAATGATGCTCCAAAGGTTCTGAATGGGGTAGAGGTCAGGGGAGCATGGGGGGTCACACCATAAGTTTGTCCCCTTTTATGCCCATATCAGCCAGAGATGCAGATGTTTTATGTGCAGCATGAGATGGTGCATTCTCATGCAGAAAAATGATCTTGCTGTGAAATACACGGTTCTTCTTCTTGAACCATGGCAGGAAGTGCTGTTTGAGAAAATCCACATACATTATGGAGTTCATCTTTAGCGCCTTCTGGGAACCTAAAAGGGCCGACAATCTCTCTCCCCATGATTCCAGCCCAAAACATTACTCCACCTCCTCCTTGTTGGCGCTGTAGCCGTGTTTGCGTGGGGTGTCCATCAACCAGCCATCCTCCACTCCATCCATCTGGACCATCGAGCGCTGCACGGCACTCATCCGTGAACAAAACAGTTTTGAAATCAGTCTTCGTGTAATGTTTGGCCCACTGGAGCCGTTTCTGCTTGTGTGAAGTGGATAGAGGAGGTCGACAGGATGGCGTATGCACAGCTGCAAACCTCTGAAGGACCCTGCATCTTGTTGTTCGGGGGACGTTGGAGGCACAAGCAGCTTCAAAAACTTGTCTGCTGCTATGACAAGGCTTTTTTGCCGCTGCTCTTTCAACCTGACGTAATTGCCTGTAGGAAAGAGTCCTCAATTTGCCCTTATCAGCACGCACACGTGTGTACTGTGAATCAGCTACATACTTCTTGATTGCCAAGACACTTCATCCTGATCATCGCACAATGTTGATTGTAGTCATGCCTTGACCTAAACACTCCACCATTTGTTGCTTCTCAGCAGCCGACACATCCTTTTTCTTTCCCATTTTGGCAGAAAATGTAGGCTGCTGAATAAGGTGAGAGAGCCTTCTTAAGTAGTCTTGCCTTTCATTGGACACACCTGCCAAACTAATTAGCACTGGTGTCTGCAATTGCTTACAGTGATATAAAGAGCCCTGACACACATCACCATCAATGAGTTTAACTGACAAACAAACAAATTCTTCCCTTATCACTCCTAAACACTTTTTGCATAATAATTTGGAACACAGTGTACATGTGCTTTTCCACAAAACACCAGTGGTTCACGTAGTGAATCTTACAGTTCTAACTTGCCAACCGTGGTCTGTATGGAGTTGTTCAATAAAGGGCCCAAAATTAAGATAACATAGATGGGAGAGGTCTCTATGAATAGGAATTCCTAAGTATTTGATAGCCTGTGAGGGCCAGGCAAAGGGAAAGTTGGACTGGATGGAATCCTATATGGATTTGGGGAGGGAGACATCGAGGGCCTCAGACTTCGCTGCATTGATTTTAAAATTTGACCATGTAACAAAGTGATCTATTTCAGCCATAACAGCATGGATGGATATATGTGATTGAGTGATATATACTAGGACATCATCAGCAAATAGAGAGCACTTGTACTCGGTGCCTCCCACCTCAATCCACCTAATATTGGGGTTATGGCGAATTGATGAGAGCAGGTGCTCCGTCACTAGGATGTATAAGAGAGGGGACAGAGAACATCCCTGCCTTGTCCCATTGGTGATTGTGAAAGGTGATGAAAATGTTCTGACGCACCCCCTGGGCCTTTGGACACCCGGAGCCGGACCCTTTTTGGTGGATGCTGGTGGTTGTAGTCTCCGTGGCGGCAACCCGGTTCCGTGGCTCAGGGTGGTCAAACCAGTGGCGGAACTATTTATGTGGTTTTGATGTTTAAATGTCCGACTACGCCACCCGTGGATTGCGGTCAGAGTGAACCGCCGCTCCAGGGCAGACCGCTGAGGCTGGTGTTGTGGGTGCAGCAGAGCGTAGCATAACTCCCCACGGGAGGAGTATAGCCTCAGGGCAGTGTATGCGGAGGATGGGGGTGATGGTGCAGGGCAGCAGCAGTAATGACACGGAGTCAGTGATGCAGTCCAGGGCCTTTACTCACAGTTCTTATTATCCAGACCATGTCTGCAGGTAACGGCTGCCCACGTCGTACTGTGCTCACCAGGTGAGGGGCTCAGACAACTCCCAGATAACTTTGGAGTGCTTCACAGGACCCCCTTTGTGTGTCCTTTGTCTGGCCTTTCTTACCAACCCTTCTGTCCGGCTGCCTCGGGCCTCCTCTTGGTAAACTTGGCGCCAGTTTCCCTGACCCTATGTGGTGCCTTCCTAGCGGGTGTAGCGAGGGGCTGCGCCACATAAAATGTCACAGCCTCCTGTTTCTAGCTGAGGGTCGTTTCCTGCCTCCACTAGTTTCGGGGACCGGTCTCCCCCTTTGGCCTGACCCCTCCACGCAGGTGGATTCTGGCGTGCGGTGGCGACTCGCCCGTCCGCACCCCTGAGATCTCTTCATTCCTCGTTCCTGGAGCCTTCTCCGCTCCTCTTCCTTCCTTCTCCCTCTTCCAGGCCTGGGCCTCTGTTACTAGGCCCGCCTCCGGAGCAGAGCTCATGCAGAGCCCCTGCTCCCTGCCACTTCTGCTCAGACTTCTCTGCACTGAACTAAGATGGTGCCCACCTTTTATACTCCCTTCTCAATGCACCCAGGAACTGCTTCCTCCCTGCTCCTGCACTACAGGGTTCCCCTTCCTCAGTATTCCCTCCCCCCACTCCAGCCAGGGACAGGGACTGTCGTGCCCATCTCAGGGGCATATTGGTCGCCCTGCCCCACGGCAATGTGGTGTAATGCATGCAGGTGTCGGGTCCTGATCCACACTCCATCCTTACCTGAGAGTGAGATATCACACCTCTGGGTGAGGTGCAATACCTCTGCAGCAACCGAGCCCTCAGGGTGCTACAGTTCCATTTATCTTCAGCCTAGGTGACGTATTGCGATACAGGGCCGTGATTTTGGCTATAAAAGGGTCCCCTAGACCCCTACCCCAAGCTTTTTAAGAGAATCATATATGGCGTGCCAGGAGACTCTATGGAATGCTTTCTCAGCATCCAACGAGAGTATCTAATTACAAATTTTTAACTGCATCTAGCCCAGGAAATACTTTGTGCCTAGTAGCAGGGTCTGCTAGTCAGCGGATTATCCCGGCTGTTAAGCAAGCTACACCACCTGTAGTTTGGACACTTCATTTTTTCAAAGGAAATGCTTCGGGACCACGGGATACTCAGTGAAGAGCATCAGGAGGCACCCCAAGGCATAGGGGCTGGGACTGGCAGTAGGATGCCTTGCGGTGGACAGCCGAGCTCGATCCTTATAAAAGCTTTTTAACTGCAGCAGCTTTAGTGGACGCTACTGGAGCTGGAATTACGCGGCTGCTGGCATGAGACTTGCCCTCCAATAGATCCTTGTAAATGGATTTAAAGTGTATTCATTCAAATTAGAGAGACAATTTAAATTAAAAAGCTTAGAGCTGCCTCCACCACAGGGGGGCTCGCTCGACCCACCAGCGGACAGACACCAGTATTGGGAGAGGGGGGCTGGCCATCAGGGTTCACCGCGGCTCTGGCACAAACCCGGCGACACGGAGGTGGCACGGGCAGGCGCGGACTGGCCATGTTGGCTTCTCACTTTTTGGATTTTAGAAGGGCATGACATGCCTATATCTGTGTCTCCCCCTCCTTTTACTCCTCCACCTCTTTTATTTTCGCATGACTATATGTACTTGTCACTTTTCCATGTGTTAGTTATGTCTTCTGAGCAGTTTGTCAGCTTTTGGACACCTTTGAAGGTGTTTTCTATGTGTTTCTATGTGTTATTGTTTGCCTGCCATTGGTTTTAACGGTGTTCGAAGGTGTTCGACGAACAGTTCGACGAACAGTTCGGCGAACACACGGGTGTTCGACGAACCGAACCGAACTCGAACACTACGGGGGTGGCTCAACACTAGCCGGGACCCAGTCGGACCTTGGGATGGAACACATCCTCCCCACACTGAGGATTGCGGGCCCTATGTCAGTCAGAGTTGCCCCCACAGTGTACAGCTCCTGCGCATCCTCCTCCTCCTCCTCATGTTCAGCCTCCATCTCAGATATCACCACATCAGTTACAAGCTGAAAGCATTGCAGTACTGCTTCCGCCAAGCGGCAACAGGCTGTGCTGAAACTTATAAGCTTAGGTGATAAACCTCACACTGCTTGTGAGTTGTGGACAGCTGTGAAAGAGCAGACAGATCTGTGGCTGAGACCGCTGAACCTACATCCCGGCATGGTCGTGTGTGACAATTGCCGTAACCTGGTGGTGGCTCTGAGGCGAGGTGAGATCACACACGTACCATGCCTGGCTCATGTGCTTAACCCCGTAGTTCAGCGGTTTCTTAAATCATACCCCGAGTTGCCAGATCTGCTCGTGAAAGTATGCCGCCTGTCAGCTCATTTTCACAAGTCGGCTACAGCTTCCACCGCCCTTGCTGTGTTGCAGCAGCGCTTGCAGCTTCCGGCACACCGACTGGTGTGTGATGCCCCCACATGTTGGAACTCTACCCTCCACATGTTGCAAAGGATTTGTGAGCAGAAGAGAGCAGTTGTGGAGTACCAGCTGCAACAAGGCCGTCGATATTCTGGTCAGACTCCACACATAAGACCTCAGGAGTGGACCTGGATGTCTGACATATGTACCATCCTGACAAACTTTGAGGAGGCCACCAAGATGGTGAGTGGTGATGACGCCATCATTAGTGTCAGCATCCCACTTGTCTGTCTTTTGCAACGCTCTCTGCAGAGAATTAAAGAGGAGGCATTGCAGCCAGAGTATGATGAGATGGATAAAGAAGCCGTAGCGGGCGATTACACACAGCCCAGCCTCATCTCATCCCAACGTGCATTGGGGGACAATGAGGGAGAGGAGGAGGAGGTGGAGGAGGAGGAAGAGCAGAAGCTGCTATCATGCGTTGTAGACGGTAGTACCTGTACAAGTGTCATACCGTTGGTTCAGCATGCGTGGCCTGTGGACAGGGGGGAGGAGGAAGAGGAGGAGGAGGAGGAGAGCATGGTCAGTCGTCATCTTGGTGAGGACACGGAAATCTTGCCCGTTACCAGTCTGGCACGCATGGCTGACTTTATGTTACGCTGCCTTAACCGTGACCCTCGCTTTGTCAAAATGTTGGGTGACAGTCATTACTGGTTGGTGACACTTGTAGACCCCCACTACAAGGAGAACTTTCACTCTCTTATTCCTGAGGTGGAGAGGTCTACAAAAATGGGGCAGTACCAGAAGGCCCTTGCTGCAGAATTGTTAAAAAAATTCCCATCTGAACATGCTACCGGCAGAGGTCACAGTTCATTGCCCAACCAAGGCGTACAGGCGAGAGAGATGCAACTCCAATCCAGCAGGGGCAGGGGAACACTGTCAACGTTCTGGGACAGTTTTCTGACACCCGCCCAGCTTACAGGCCCTGAGGCGCGGGGTACTCTCATAAGGAGTGGAAAGTTTCAAAAGATGGTGAGAGAGTACCTTGCCGACCGTACCAGTGTCCTCCGTGATTCCTCTGTGCCTTTTAATTATTGGGTATCCAAGCTGGACACTTGGAATGAACTCGCTCTGTACGCCTTGGAGGTCCTGGCCTGCCCTGCTGCTAGCGTGTTATCGGAGGGTGTTTTTAGTGCCGCTGGGGGAATTATAACTGATAAGCGCACTCGCCTGTCAACTGACAATGTTGACAAGCTGACCCTTATCAAAATGAACAAGGGCTGGATTGGGCCAGACTTCTCATCTTCACCAAATGACAGCAGAGTAACAAAGTCAAATCCACTGTGTTATTTCGGGAGGTGTATTCACATGCACCGCTTCACACCAACACATGGGTATACGCTTCCTCGTTTCGGCTGTTTTATCTTCTTCTCCTTATCCTCAGCCTCCACCACCACTATACCACCAGGGTGCCAGCATTGCAAGTTGCTCCGTCCTAATTTTTGGCAGCTTTTGCTTGGAAAGCATAAGCAAATACCATGGGACACCCACTCCCCAGTAATGGGACTTATGTTTGTAATATGCTGTACTGCATGGCTCTTGTAAGGGGCATTGCAAGTTGCTCCGTCCTAATTTTTGGCAGCTTTTGCTTGCAAGGCATAAGCAAATACTATGGGACACCCACTCCCCAATAATGGGACTTATGTTTGTAATATGCTGTACTGCATGGCTTTTGTAAGGGGCATTGCAAGTTGCTCCGTCCTAATTTTTTGCAGCTTTTGCTTGGAAAGCATAAGCAAATACCATGGGACACCCACTCCCCAATAATGGGACATATGTTTTTAATATGCTGTACTGCATGGCTCTTGTAAGGGGCATTGCAAGTTGCTCCGTCATAATTTTTGGCAGCTTTTGCTTGGAAAGCATAAGCAAATACCATGGGACACCCACTCCCCAATAATGGGACTTATGTTTGCAATATGCGGTACTGCATGGCTTTTGTAAGGGGCATTGCAAGTTGCTCCATCCTAATTTTTGGCAGCTTTTGCTTGGAAAGCATAAGCAAATACTATGGGAGACCCACTCCCCAATAATGGGACTTATGTTTGTAATATGCTGTACTGCATGGCTCTTGTAAGGGGCATTGCAAGTTGCTCCGTCCTAATTTTTGGCAGCTTTTGCTTGGAAAGCATAAGCAAATACTATGGGACACCCACTCCCCAATAATGGGACTTATGTTTGTAATATGCTGTACTGCATCTGACGCGCCACCTGGACCGTGTGTACACGTGTGTGGGATACCCGGTGTCGGGTCTCTGGGGTCTGTAGTCTCCGTGGCGGTGACCCGGTCCCGTGGCTCAGGCTGGTCAAACCAGTGGCAGTCTTTCTTAGGTTTTGAGGTTAATTGTACGACTGCACCACCCGTGGATTGCGGTCAGGGAGTACAACCGCTGCGAGGAAGACCGCTGAGGCTGGTGTTGTGCGCGCAGAAGAGAATGGGATAACTCCCCACGGGAGGAGTATAGCCTCAGGGCAGTGAGTGTGGATGATGGGGGTGATGGTGCACGAGCGCAGCAGGAACGACTCAGAGTCTTTTCAGTGCAGTTCAGGGTCTTTACTGTTTATTATAAGGTAGATTCTCCCAGGAGTACTGGCTAGCATAAGAGGCCTGGTCAGTCTGTGAGCAAGCAGGAGTTCCCCTGGCCAGGTGGAGTTGTAGGCCTCCCCGTCTCTCTGCACTCTTCCTCGCTAACTTGCTGTAAGCGGGTAGAAGTAGCCCATGTCCCTGAGAGTACCGTGTAGTGCTCACCCGTATGGCTGGTGACTTGGGGCCTTCTGTTAGCCTCCACTCCACGACGGCGGTGCTGGTCCCTTGCTTGTGACTGAGCCTCCGGGCTTCTATTGCCAGAGGACCTGAAATCCCCTGCCGGCTGGTTTCTGCTGCTGGATATATAAGTCCTCACAGCTTCGGACTCCTGTGTCTGGTTCCTATTGTCTTCTGCCAGGGCGAGCTCTGCTCAGCTACCAGCCCCTGGTCTTTTGCTCCTAGCTCCTACAGAGCTCCTTGCAGTTACTTTCCCTTGCTCTCACTCTGACTCTGACTGTTCTCTGTTCTCTGACTCACTCAAGCCCGCCCCAGATCCAGTTTATAAGGGCAGAATTCTCCCCTCCCAGGACTGGGGCAGGAGGATGTTGCATGTTTAAGGGATCCTGACCAGGAAACCTCCCACTTGCTCTCCGACGTAATATCTCTATTACTGTGGTGGACAGACCCCTGGGGTGCCACACATGGCTCTTGTAAGGGGCATTGCAGTTCCTCATAATTTTTGGAAAGCCTTCCATTCACTGCTTAGGCCAACAGTGCACAGGAGACCCAGTTGCTATAAATGGAAAAAAAGGTTTAGTTAACGCCCTCTGACCTCCATGTCATTTCCAAGGGGCATTGGAGTGC
Source organism: Phyllobates terribilis (assembly GCF_046119375.1). Classification (NCBI taxonomy): domain Eukaryota; kingdom Metazoa; phylum Chordata; class Amphibia; order Anura; family Dendrobatidae; genus Phyllobates; species Phyllobates terribilis. The sequence continues at coordinate 769,151,929 of NW_027362762.1, read as the reverse complement.
CTCGAAATTTTTGGTAGGCATTGCACTCGCTGTATGCCCTATAACTGTGTAGCCGAACCGCGCCTTTTGTTATAGAAACATATCCTACAAGACATATCTGGTTGACTGGCCTGATATTGATGTGAATGGTCCCTGTTCCTCCTGCTCTTTCTCCTTTGCCACTACCTCATCCATCATTTATCACCTGAAGCTTTGTTTTAACGGGAGTCACAGAACTTGTATAGTAGCAGGAAAACATCCAGCAATCCTCGGAGGAAGTAGGATATGCGCCAAAACGCTGACCACCTCAGGCCTAGCCGCTACTACATACATGCGCTTGCATTACAACAAAACAAAGCAGATGCTAACTTCTATCATCCTCATCATGCTCCTCACCTTGGCACTCTCAACTCCCCTGATGGAGAAGCCAGGGCCCACCGGAGGAGTCTGATAGTCCGGTGTGCTCGGCCAATGCTGCCCTAAAGCAGGTCAGGCTAAGAAAAGTGTGGGAAAGGTTACCGGGACAAATAGGGGTGGCTGGGGACCGAGTATAGACACCCGGCCACCCCCTGGAGGCTGGGGAGCAAGCGGGGACACCCGGCCACCAGGCGGCTGGGGACTGAGTATGGATACCAGGCCGCCGACACAGCCATGGCGTGGTGGCCAGATTCCGCCTCCACATGCCTAAAAGGCCCAATTTAAAGTGCAAACAAGCAGTATGGTATTACAGCCTGGGGGTGGCATGCTGCATACTTGCGCTTGCATTGCAAGGAATGGGAGAGGTACAATTGAACACTGCCCTGAATGGGGATAGTTGCAAGTCTGCAACGACAGGTGCAAGGTGGGAGGCATCTTCGCATGTACCATGAACAGGGGTTTGGCATGCACACACTACAGCGGAATAGGCTCTCCTTCCCACTAAATGCACTGGGGAGGGCACAGGTAATGTTTTGGTATACGCGCTTAATCTTATGTATAAGGCACACCAGGACAAATAGGGGCGGCTGGGGACTGAGTATGGATACCTCGCTGCCAAAGCAGCCATGAGGTAGTGGCCAGCCTCGGCCTCTTCCAAACTAAAAGGCCCCATTTCAAGTGCAAGCTAGCAGTTTGGAATTACAGTCTGGGGGTGGGTGGGTGGCAGGCTGCACACTTACACTTGCATTAAAAGAAAACATAGCAGATGCTAACTTCTGTCATCATCATCATGCTCCTCACCTTGGCACTCTCAACTCCACCGATGGAGAAGTCAGGGCCCACCGGAGGAGTCTGGTTCTCTGGTGGGCTCGTCCAATGCTGCCGAAAGCAGGCCGGGCTAAGAAAAGTGTGTGGGGGGATGTTCCAAGGAGAAATATGGGTGGCTGGGGACCGTTAATGGACACCCGGCTGCCCCCAGGCGGCTGGGGACCGAGTATGGACACCCGGCCACCGGGCAGCTGGGGACTGAGTATGGATTCCAGGCCGCCAACACAGCCATGACGTGGTGGCCAGATTCCGCCTCCACATGCCTAAAAGGCCCAATTTCAAGTTCAAGCAAGTTAGCAGTATGGTATTGCAGCCTGGGGGTGGGTGGGTGGCAGGCTGCATACTTGCGCTTGCATTGCAAGGAATGGGGGAGGTACAATTGAACACTGCCCTGGGACTAGAACTTGCATGGGGATAGTTGCAAGTCTGCATCTTCTGATGCGGCAAGGATCACTTATGATGGGCACACTTTTAGACAATGACCTGGGAGTCAGAGATGCTTCCAGGGGTCTTCCCCCTGCTGTTCCCATGTCTTTTCAGCACTTTATGCATGTGTCACACAGCACATGGCCAGATAAGGTTGTAAAGTGTTAAAATGACATTTCCAGGTGAATGCATTTGTCATAGTTGAAAGCAATACAAAAGTGCAAAAACGCATAAAAAATGCTACTTGTGAACATAGCCGAAGGTGTGGAGGAGTATTTTTGTTTTTGGTCATTTATTTTAACTTATACACAAGTCTTTTCCCTGGAAAGGATGTTCCTTAACATATTTCACAGGAAAAAAGTTTCACTTTCGTTTTTGAACGTTTTATTGTGAGCCCGTAAAAGTGGCTTAATACCTCTGACCACGTTGTTGACAGCAGTGACCTGGGGGTTAGAAATGCTTCCTGGGGCGTTCCCCATGCTGTCCCCATGTCATTTGAGCACTGTCACTATCGTTTTGGGCACTTGTTAGGCTTTTAAAAGACTGCCGGGGGTGCCACCGCAAAAATGCTCGAGTCTCCCATAGACTAACATTGGGCTCGTTGCTCAGGTCGAGCACCCGAGTATCACGGCGAGCTCGGCCCGAGCTTCGAGCACCAGAGCATTTTAGTGCTCGCTCAACACTAGTCCACACATACTACACAACACCACAATGACCAGACATTTTAAGCTCTTTTGAGCTCCATCTGCATTACCTGCTCCAGAGTGGACTGTAGTTCAAGCAGATTTTGGCCTGGAGGGTTATTTTGACACACGTCACCTACGCTGTGTATCACTTAGGACATCCCTCTTCTCCACTGATGATATCAATTCTTTATCACCTCTTTCTTTTTCATATGTCTTGTCCATCACAGAATCATTATCATCCCTAGATTTAACTGACACTGAAAAGTCAAAAATTGTTGAAAGTCTTACATACAGTCAACAGGTTCACGAAAAATATGTTGAGAAAGAAATGACCACTAACCCATTATTCTGCAGATGTTCAAGATGTTCAGTGCTCTGAGACATGGCCATGGTAAGGAGGAATGAAACCTAATCATTAGTGATGAGCGAGTATGTTCTGTTAACCCTTCCAGCGAGTATGCTCTGGCCGAGCACCGAGTAGTTACAGCTGCTCGGTGTTATGTTTGAATCACTCCCGTGTGCATGATTTGCAACTGTTTGACAGCTTTATTACATGTGAGGAATGTCTATTTCTTACACATTCCTCACATGTATTAAAGTTGTCAAACAGTTGCAAATCATGCACACGGGAGTGATTCAAGCATAACACTGAGCAGCTGTAACTACTCGGTGCTCGAGCATACTCGCCGAAAGGGTTAACAGAACATACTCGCTCATCACTACTAATCATCATTGAACAAGATGTTATGTTGGAGTGTCGTTTAATAAAATAAAATAAAACTTAAAAGAACAGGGGGGTCCACCGGACTACAGAGGAGCTGCAGAAGCTGAGTCCCAGAGGAATGTTCAGCTAAGCACAGAGAAAGAAATGAATTAGTGTGTTAAGTGCACACACTAGTAGTAACTAAACAAGATACAATGCTGGGAGTTAACAACACTCCAGAAAACAAAACTAATAAGCTTCTGCACTGCAAGACACCGCTGTGCAGAGCAGGAAGGATTTGGCAGCATGTAACGCCTGAGCACTAGATGGCGGTGTATAGAGCTGCAGTTAGCTGCAGGCCAGAAAGGGCCTGGAACCTAAGTTCCAAAAGAGGAGGAGAATCTCTGCAGCACCCAACACATGGGTGTAAAAGCGGCAGTGTGACAACACATACAATGGCGGACCCTGGAATACTGGATAGGTAGCAAGGACACCAACCGGTGAACCGACATGGTAGAGCGTGCTGCTCACAGCATTCCCCTAGCCCTAATTGATGGCTAGGATGACTAGGGAGCTTTCAGCAGGAACCCTTGACAACGACTCTCAAACACTGCATTTACTGCCAGAGACCTCACCCCAGGTTAGAAAGAGATAGACTAGGCACTGGGGCGGAGCCCACGGAGCCCTTAAAAGCACTAGAGACAGCCTCAGCCCCCCAGGGCAACCAACCACGCTGTACAAGACAGCAGCGGGCGTGGCAAAGTGTCACATGACACAAGGGGTGTGGCTTAGTGGCACATGACCACAAGTGGGTGTGGCTTAGTGACTTGTGACTGCAAGGGCGTGGCTTAGCGTCACATGAGCAGAAACGCAGAAACCACACTTAGAATCTCTACAACAGAACCTAAATGCTGACAATTACTGACCAGCAGGAAAGGGCCTGGCCGAACACTGCGAAAAAGCACTTCTGCATACCGGCCTAACACAAGACACATAGAGTGGGTATGGAAAATATTCAGAGCCCTTTACATTTTTTACTCTTTGTTTCATTGCAGCCATTAGGTAAATTCTAAAAAGTTCATTTTTTCTCATTAAAGTACACTCTTTTTTTGACTGAAAAAAGCAGAAATGTAGACATTTTTGCAAATTTATTAAAGAAGAAAAACTGAAATATCACATGGTCATAAGTATTCAGACCCTTTGCTCAGACACTCATATTTAAGTCACTTGCTGTCCTTTTCCTTGTGATCCTCCTCGAGATGGTTCTACTCCTTCATTGGAGTCCAGCTGTGTTTAATTAAACTGATAGGACTTGATTTGGAAAGGCACATACCTGTCTATATAAGATCTCACAGCTCACAGTGCATGTCAGACCAAATGAGAATCATTTGCTCAAAGGAACTGCCCAAGGAGCTCAGAGACAGAATTGTGGCAAGGCACAGATCTGGCCAAAGTTACAAAAGAATTTCTGCATTACTCAAGGTTCCTAAGAGCACAGTGGCCTCCATAATCCTTAAATGGAAGAAGTTTGGGACCACCATTAGTCTTCCTAGACCTGGCCGTCCAGCCAAACTGAGCAATCATTGGAGAAGAGCATTGGTGAGAGAGGTAAAGAAGAACCCCAAGATCACTGTGGCTGAGCTCCAGAGGTGCAGTAGGAAGATGGGAGAAAGTTCCACAAAATCAAGTATCACTGCAGCCCTCCACCAGTCATGCCTTTATGGCAGAGTGGCCCGACGGAAGCCTCTCCTCAGTGCAAGACATATGAAAGCTCGCATAGAGTTTGCTCAAAAACACATGAAGGACTCCAAGACTATGAGAAATAAGATTCTCTGGTCTGATGAGATGAAGATAGAACTTTTTGGTGATAATTCTAAATGGTATGTGTGGAGAAAACCAGGCACTGCTCATCACCTGCCCAATACAATCCCAACAATGAAACATGGTGGTGGCAGCATCATGCTATGGGGGTGTTTTTCAGCTGCAGGGACAGGACAACTGGTTGCAATTGAAGGAAACATGAATGTGGCCAAGTACAGAGATATCCTGGATGAAAACCTCTTCCTGAGTGCTCTGGACCTCACACTTGGCCGAAGGTTCACCTTCCAACAAGACAATGACCCTAAATGCACAGCTAAAATAACAAAGGAGTGGCTACAGAACAACTCAGTGACCATTCTTGACTGGCCCAGCCAGAGCCCTGACCTAAACCCAATTGAGCATCTCTGGAGAGACCTGAAAATGGCTTTCCACCAATGTTCACCATCCAATCTGACGGAACTGGAGAGGATCTGCAAGGAAGAATGGCAGAGGATCCCCAAATCCATGTGTGAAAAACTTGTTGCATCATTCTCAAGAAGACTCATAGCTGTACTAGCTCAAAATGGTGCTTCTACTCAATACTGAGCAAAGTGTCTGAATACTTATGACCATGTGATATTTCAGATTTTCTTTTTTAATAAATTTTAAAAAAATTCTACCTTTCTGTTTTTTTTCAGTCAAGATGGGGTGCAGAGTGTACTTTAATGAGAAAAAAATGAACTTCTTAGAATTTCTCAATGGCTTCAATGAAACAAAGAGGTATGTAAAGGGGTCTGAATACTTTCTGTACCCACTGTAAATTGAAACATCAATACAGGGCCAAGAAATATGTGAAGACGGATATTCAAAGGTTTTATGGACTGATGAGATAATAGTGATTCTTGAGGGATCAGATGGATAGGCCTGGGGCTGGATCAATAATGGGCACAGACTTCCACTTTAACTCAGGCACCAGCAAGGTGGAGATGGGCATTGCTGTGGGCTGGTATTACCAAAAATTAGCTATTTGGACATTTTGGGATGAAGATGGACTTAAAATCAACTCCCAAACCTACTGCGATTTTTCAGAAGACACTTTCTTCAAGCAGTGGTATAGGATAAACCTGCGTCTTTCAAGAAAACCATGATTTTTATGCAGGACATTATTCCATCAAATGCATTGAAGTCAACTTTGCTTGGCTTACCAGTAAAGACCTTAAAGATGAAAAAATAAGGACATTGACTCAGCTACAGTGGCTATGTCTGTCGCTGATAATTTTTTTCTTTAATGTCAGAAATTTATTTTTGTACATTTTTGAGTTGTTTGGTTATTGTTCTCACTTTAACTGATGAAAATAAACAATTGAAATGGGAAAATGAATGTTTTTTATTTAATTACATAATAATTCTGCACTGTAGTTGTTCAATAATAAAATGAGTCATCAAAAAATACAAATTGCCTAAAGATTGTCTGCCCAGCATTCATACATACTCCACACTCTGTGCACAATGTAGTATGTACTGTCTATGTAGGTTTTGTATATGCATGCACTTAATAGTTATTATAGGACAAAAATTAATCATTTGTAAAAAATCAAGAAATTTGCACTGAGGACCTAATCTTAACCGATAGCACATCATTAGAGATGAGCAGTTTTCGACTCGAACTGTTTGCCAATCTCAAATTCGAGCTGTTTTGGGCGGTGTTTCAGTCGCTCGACGAACGCGAACGATTTGCAAAAAATTTGGCTGTTCGAGGTTATGTTCGATAACTGCTCGTGCACAAAAACCGTAACTGGATTTTTTCACATCGTGCAGGGATTGTCTGCCACTCACTATAATGCCACAGCCATGGTGGTTGTGGCATTACAGTGATTGCCCAAATCGATGGGAACAGTGCTCACAGTGAAACATGAAAAGCCGGCAATTCAGCAGCGGCATACACCGGTACACAACAATTTAGAACAGAAAGAATAGAGCATCACACATAGATTAGATAGATAGAAACATGTCAGTCACATATATAAGTAGTACAGTGACACTGTTGGTTACTGTACTTGCTTTATATTGTTAAAGGATTTATTTAAAAAAATAGTAGTGTTTACATGCACCGTCTCTTTAAAAAAGCCGGCCGGCAATTCAGCATCAGTACCCGACAATTTAGAATAGAAAGAATAGAGCATCGCACATAGATTAGATAGATAGAAACATGTCAGTCACATATATAATAAGTACAGTGATAGTGTTGATTACTGTACTTGTCATTTAGTGTTAAAATAAAGGATTTATTAAAAAAAAAATTGGCGTGGGGTTCCCCGTAATTTTTGTCTTTAGCGGAGGTTAAGCAGACAGCTGGGGCAGATGTTTGAAGCCTGGGAAAGGGGTAATACCCACCGAGCTTCCCAGGCTACTAATATCAGCCCCCAGCTGAATACCTAGCCATTACTAGCTATTAAAATGGGGGACCCCCCCAAAAAATGATTTGGGGTCCCCCCCACGCCAATTTTTTTTAAAATAAATCCTTTATTTTAACACTAAATGACAAGTACAGTAATCAACACTATCACTGTACTTATTATATATGTGACTGACATGTTTCTATCTATGTGTGATGCTCTATTCTTTCTATTCTAATTGTCGGGTAATGATGCTAAATTGCCGGCCGGCTTTTTTAAAGAGACGGTGCATGAAAACACTATTATTTTTTTTAATAAATCCTTTGACACTATATGACAAGTACAGTAACCAACACTGTCACTGTACTTCTTATATATGTGACTGACATGTTTCTATCTATCTAATCGATGTGTGATGCTCTATTCTTTCTGTTCTAAATTGTCGGGTACCGGTGATGAATTGCCGGCCGGCTTTTTTAAAGAGAGTGTCTTCTGAGCAGTTTGTCAGCTTTTGGACACCTTTTCAGGTGTTTTCTATGTGTTTTTATTTGCCTGCCATTGGTTTTAATGGTGTTCGACGAACAGTTCCACGAACATCCCGGTGTTCGACGAACCGAACTCGAACACTACGGGGGTGGCTCAACACTACACATCATATAGGGGACTTGCCTTCTTAGGATTCCTACCATTAGCTAGATGGCAGTGTGCAGTGAACTATAGAGAAGAGCAAATGTTTTGAAATTGGAAGTCACAAGCATCACAGAATTTTTCAAAAAATGTGATTTTTCAAAAATCGATTTGACTCAAATAAAAATTACTGCACAGCCTAAAATTGCCCTGAAAGAGGTGTATGTCTCCAATAAATTTAGCCTACCACTTTTAAGTTCTATAACTCAAACACAGTCTCAGTAATATAGATGTGATCTCAATAATATACAGTATGTCTATGAATAAATAGAGGGTGATCATTATTCACTGTAGCTCCATCATATACATTGTACAGTTTCTTCAATGCTTTATGGCTTTCTCTCCCGCTCTCTATGGCTAAACTATGAGCTATGACGTCCTCTCACTATCCAGATTCACTACAAAATATCTGATACATTTCTGCATTTTTCCTGGCTGATATCCCTTACTGATAGGATGTGCTATGCCATGTGATATGATATCTGCAAGGAATTATGAAAGCCTTCACAACTGCACTAGAGGTTACATAAGCCTTCTTTGGCTGATACAATCTTCCGAATTGTGGTGGCAGCCATATTATTTGATTTGCAAAAATTGTTTGACTTTGCCAAGTTCAGCAAATTACAAAAAATTCTTCACTAAGTCAATTTGCATCCAACTGATTCTCTCATCTCTGTGTAATACCATTTCTGCTAGCCACCAACATCTTTTCTCGGCAAAGAAAGCAGAACACCATAGATTTCATATATATCTTAGAAAAATGGGATGGTGCAGATGGGACTACATCTGTAAAGAGAAATAATTGCAAAACGTATGTACAAATATCACTAGAATCTATATTCTATACACAGAAAGCTCATTTACAAGTCTAATTGAAAGTTAAAAATGTCTCTCATTATACTTATTAACGAACACAGTTGAAATGTAATGCATGTCATAGATTGACAGCATTATCTCTATATGTGCATAACATGTGTTATGCACACGCCCGGGCTGAGCGGCGTGTGCGTGTGATTGTAGTGATTCCACTGGACCATGAACCGGAGAGTGCCTGGAGGGGCGTGACTAAGTATCTGGCCGATCCGACCAAGATGGCACGACGGCATACGACGCCAGTGCACCAGGGAGAAACCGGGCAGAGGGACCAGGTGCTACTCCAGGTCAAACTCCGGACACGGGGGTTGACCCACACAGGGATTACTGGATCAGGCTGGTTAGGCTGGCGCACAGACTGGAGGGTATAGGCAGGCACGACTGGTATGCAGGCAGGCGGGTAAAGGCAAGCGCAGCTAGAGTGCAGACAGGGAGGCACTAGCAGGTAGGAACACAGGCGGGATAGGACCCAGTACACACTGGGACTCAGGAACAATACAGGTAGAGGGGTACAGGCAAGCACAGCTAGAGTGCAGACAGGGAGGCACTAGCAGGTAGGAACACAGGCGGGATAGGACCCAGTACACACTGGGACTCAGGAACAGGCAGGTTAGGCTGGCACAGACTGGTGGATATAAGCAAACACGGCAGGTATGCAGATGGGTGGATACAGGCGAGTATGCAGGCAGGGAGGTACTGGCCGAAAGGACGGGCTGGAGCACAGAAAGGTTAAGACCCAGTACAGACTGGGTCACAGAACCGCAGATGCGGTAGACAACCACAGCAGAGAGGGAACGCCCGAAGCGGTGGGCAAGAACAGAGCAGGACAGGGCTGCAGGAGCAGCGGGCAGAAGCAGGGCAGGACAGGACAGGACTGCCGGAGCAGCGGGCAGAAGCAGGGCAGGACAGGACTGCCGGAGCAGCGGGCAGAAGCAGGGCAGGACAGGACTGCCGGAGCAGCGGGCAGAAGCAGGGCAGGACAGGACTGCCGGAGCAGCGGGCAGAAGCAGGGCAGGACAGGACTGCCGGAGCAGCGGGCAGAAGCAGGGCAGGACAGGACTGCCGGAGCAGTGAGCAAGGAGTCAGAGCAGGCTAGAACCGCCGGAGCGGTAAGCAAAGGAGTCAGAGCAGACTAGAACCGCCGGAGCGGTGAGCAAAGGAGTCAGAGCAGGCTAGAACCGCCGGAGCGGTGAGCAAAGGAGTCAGAGCAGGCTAGAACCGCCGGAGCGGTGAGCAAAGGAGTCAGAGCAGGCTAGGCTGAATAGGGGGGACAGGGCTCTGTTCACACGGAACAGACAGGAAGGGAAAGGCAGAGCCAGACACCCACAGGGTACTTGCAGTGAAGTAGCGAGTGGACCACAAACTCACAAACGGGAGTACAGAGACAACAAGCAGGAGTTAGGTACGAGTTCAGACTCTGCAGAAAAAGGAAGGGAACGGACATAGAGGCAAAACAGGTAAAGGATAGGAGAGAGTTCAGACTGGAACTGAGTGTACGGAGGAGACCGACACTGCAGAGGGATACAGGAGCGGGTCTGGGAATACGGCCCCCAGAGAGGCAGGACGAACAGGCAAGGAGCGTGTTCAGACAGGACAGACAAGATACAGGAGCGGGTCAGACAGGTCAGACAAGATACAGGAACAGGTCTAGGTAATCGGCCCCTAGAAGGCAGGAGGAACAGGCTAGGAGCGTGTTCAGACAGGCCTGGAAATACAGCCTCCAGGAAAGGCAGACAAGAGAACACAGAACGGGACCTGGCACCTTCAGAGTGCAAGCACACACTGAAAGAAACACTATGCTCAGGCAGGAATAGATGGGCGCAGCTGAGCTATATACCAGGTGACAGACAGCAATAGGCTGAGGACGCACAAGGGGTGTGACCCACAGCAGGTACAAAAAGCAGGAAGTGATCGGGCGCCGCCCTTAAGCAGCAGAAACAGACACAAAGACAGCATGGAGGGAAGCCAGAGAGACATTCTGGACAGGAGATCAAGTGCGCGCTCTTGCACAGTGGGAGATGGACCACTATGCAAGGACGCCGCCAGGTATGTTACAGTACCCCCCCCTTACGCCCCCTCTTCTTCAGGCCTGCCAGAATCTTCCGCAGGGAATTCGAGGGCCAATTCTTCACTTCGAAGAGATCACTTCCACTGTCCACCGGAAAAACTGGTCTCCTCTGGGTAGCTAGGATGCTACCTCCCATCCAGCCACCCTTAGCAACAGACGAAACGGGTGGAGTACCAGGAACAGCACACAAGGAAGTCTCTCTCCACATATTTTCAGGTGGCACCCCAGAGGGTACAGGAGACAACTGGAAGTCCTCCACCGGGTTGGAGGGGGACAGAGACTTGGGGGTAATCTCTGCTTCGAGGTACATCTTGTCAAGCTCACAGGAAGAAATAGACGGGTTATCAGGTACATAATGAGGAAAAGTCACTGTCTCTTTGTTTTCTGGTGGTACCCCGGAGGATTCAGGAAACAACTGGAGGTCCTCCGCCGGGTCAGAAGAGTGCAGAGGCTCAGAGAAAACATCTGCTTCAGAGTACACTAGGTCGGACTCACTGGACGAAGCAAGCGAGGTATCAGATCCAGGATATAGGAAAGTCTCTGTCCATTTACCACCAGGTGGCACCCCGAAGGGTTCTGGAGACAACTGGAGGTCCTCCGCCTGGTCAGAGGAGAGTAGAGACTCCGGAGTAACCACTGCTTCAGAGTACACTAGGTTGGACTCACTGGACGAAGCGAGCGAGGTATCAGGTACAGAGTATAGGAGAGTCTCTGTCCTTTCGCTACCAGGTAGCACCCCGAAGGGTTCAGGAGACAACTGGAGGTCCTCCGCCTGGTCGGAGGGGTATAGAGACTCGGGAGTAACCTCTGCTTCGGAGTACACTAGGTTGGACTCACTGGACGAAGCGAGCGAGGTATCAGGTACAGAGTATAGGAGAGTCTCTGTCCTTTCGCTACCAGGTAGCACCCCGAAGGGTTCAGGAGACAACTGGAGGTCCTCCGCCTGGTCGGAGGGGTGTAGAGACTCGTGGGTAACTACCACTTTGGGGTACCCATTGTCAGGCTCACAGGACGAAGCGGACAAAGTATCGAGTACCGGGTGTAGAGAATTCTCTCTCCATTTGTTATCGAGTGGTATCCCGGAGGATTCAGGAGGCAACAGGGGGTCCTCCGCCAGGTAGTAGAGGTGCACAGACTCTGAGGTAACCACAGCTTTGGAGCATCCTTGGACATGCACACCGGTTAAAGTGGGTGAAGCATCTGATGCCGGGTGCAGGAAGTTCTCCTGTGTGGAGTCTGGATGGGCAGAAGTCTCTTCGGGCAGGAGAACTGGTGCACTACCCACGCACATTACCTGTTGGGGCTTCTCCGGGATACAGGGAGATGAAGCTTCAGTAGGGACTTCAAGGTTGGGGTCAGGAGGTCTCAGGGAGGACAGACCCTGGCGTGACGGCTTGCCTCTACGTCTAGCACGTCTGGACTGCCTCTTGAGGTTGGGAGAAGTATTCCGGAAAGCGTAGTCACCCTGTGAGGATTCTGGGTGGGCAGTAGTCTCATTGGGCTGGAGGACTATTGCGCTACCCACACACATTACCCATTGGGGCTGCTCCGGGATATTGGGAAGTGAAGCTTCAGCAGGAGCCTCCGGGTTAGGATCATCGAAGACCATTAGAAAGGCCACCAGGAAGGCCATTAGGTCCAGGAGGATCGGATCCTGTGTTTCATATAGGGGGTTGATCCATTCCAAGGCATCACCCGCCAGGTAAGACATAATGAATGCCACCTTAACCCGATCGGTGGGAAAACATAGAGGGTAGAACTTGAAGTGTAGCATGCATTGCTCCACAAATGCACGACTTTGTCTAGGATCCCCATAATAACGTAGCGGATCCGCGGGAACGAGAGCAGATAGATCCATCTGGACGGGTGCGTAATTCGCCTGGAACTCAGCTAAAGGAAAAAAAAAATATTTATTTATTTATTTTAATGCATGTATTCGCTGGAAAACTTCTCAGAGAGCGAAGGCCGTGGGGCTCAACGGGAACCATGGCCTGAGCATGCTGTTATGCACACGCCCGGGCTGAGCGGCGTGTGCGTGTGATTGTAGTGATTCCACTGGACCATGAACCGGAGAGTGCCTGGAGGGGCGTGACTAAGTATCTGGCCGATCCGGCCAAGATGGCACGACGGCATACGACGCCAGTGCACCAGGGAGAAACCGGGCAGAGGGACCAGGTGCTACTCCAGGTCAAACTCCGGACACGGGGGTTGACCCACACAGGGATTACTGGATCAGGCTGGTTAGGCTGGCGCACAGACTGGAGGGTATAGGCAGGCACGACTGGTATGCAGGCAGGCGGGTAAAGGCAAGCGCAGCTAGAGTGCAGACAGGGAGGCACTAGCAGGTAGGAACACAGGCGAGATAGGACCCAGTACACACTGGGACTCAGGAACAATACAGGTAGAGGGGTACAGGCAAGCACAGCTAGAGTGCAGACAGGGAGGCACTAGCAGGTAGGAACACAGGCGGGATAGGACCCAGTACACACTGGGACTCAGGAACAGGCAGGTTAGGCTGGCACAGACTGGTGGATATAAGCAAACACGGCAGGTATGCAGATGGGTGGATACAGGCGAGTATGCAGGCAGGGAGGTACTGGCCGAAAGGACGGGCTGGAGCACAGAAAGGTTAAGACCCAGTACAGACTGGGTCACAGAACCGCAGATGCGGTAGACAACCACAGCAGAGAGGGAACGCCCGAAGCGGTGGGCAAGAACAGAGCAGGACAGGGCTGCAGGAGCAGCGGGCAGAAGCAGGGCAGGACAGGACAGGACTGCCGGAGCAGCGGGCAGAAGCAGGGCAGGACAGGACTGCCGGAGCAGCGGGCAGAAGCAGGGCAGGACAGGACTGCCGGAGCAGCGGGCAGAAGCAGGGCAGGACAGGACTGCCGGAGCAGCGGGCAGAAGCAGGGCAGGACAGGACTGCCGGAGCAGCGGGCAGAAGCAGGGCAGGACAGGACTGCCGGAGCAGTGAGCAAGGAGTCAGAGCAGGCTAGAACCGCCGGAGCGGTAAGCAAAGGAGTCAGAGCAGACTAGAACCGCCGGAGCGGTGAGCAAAGGAGTCAGAGCAGGCTAGAACCGCCGGAGCGGTGAGCAAAGGAGTCAGAGCAGGCTAGAACCGCCGGAGCGGTGAGCAAAGGAGTCAGAGCAGGCTAGGCTGAGTAGGGGGGACAGAGCTCTGTTCACACGGAACAGACAGGAAGGGAAAGGCAGAGCCAGACACCCACAGGGTACTTGCAGTGAAGTAGCGAGTGGACCACAAACTCACAAACGGGAGTACAGAGACAACAAGCAGGAGTTAGGTACGAGTTCAGACTCTGCAGAAAAAGGAAGGGAACGGACATAGAGGCAAAACAGGTAAAGGATAGGAGAGAGTTCAGACTGGAACTGAGTGTACGGAGGAGACCGACACTGCAGAGGGATACAGGAGCGGGTCTGGGAATACGGCCCCCAGAGAGGCAGGACGAACAGGCAAGGAGCGTGTTCAGACAGGACAGACAAGATACAGGAGCGGGTCAGACAGGTCAGACAAGATACAGGAACAGGTCTAGGTAATCGGCCCCTAGAAGGCAGGAGGAACAGGCTAGGAGCGTGTTCAGACAGGCCTGGAAATACAGCCTCCAGGAAAGGCAGACAAGAGAACACAGAACGGGACCTGGCACCTTCAGAGTGCAAGCACACACTGAAAGAAACACTATGCTCAGGCAGGAATAGATGAGCGCAGCTGAGCTATATACCAGGTGACAGACAGCAATAGGCTGAGGACGCACAAGGGGTGTGACCCACAGCAGGTACAAAAAGCAGGAAGTGATCGGGCGCCGCCCTTAAGCAGCAGAAACAGACACAAACAGACAGCATGGAGGGAAGCCAGAGAGACATTCTGGACAGGAGATCAAGTGCGCGCTCTTGCACAGTGGGAGATGGACCACTATGCAAGGACGCCGCCAGGTATGTTACAACATGTCACTGAATCTTCTGATGCAGCTGTGCGTTCATGTCCTCTGTGATGAAATGGCATCAGATAAATTCAGTTATGTGGGTGTACAGAGATAAATTTCAAAGTGGGGTAGCAATCTCTATGATGAAAAAGATTTTTAAAGGCACTGGAGATTTCATTCATGAAAATCTTTTTTTTTAAGTTTTCTTTGTCTCTATTAATGTCTTTTCCATCTAAAACCTTTTCATCTTTTCCCATCCGAGATTACAGAGTTAGTTCTTACAACAATATAAATCAGGGTATAAAATGAATTTATAGTGAAGGAATGAAATTGATATAATATTTTTAGGGTATTGTGTTGACTAGGCTTACCTAGTTCATACACAATTTGGATTTTTTGCAGCTAGAAATAAAATAATATACAAGATCTTTCATATTCATGGAGACAGAAGTTATTTTCTTAGGAATATACAGACATGATATTTTAGGATCAGAGACATCGCATTACATTGAGCACTAAATACTATAAATTTGTCCTATCCATCTACTGTATCTTTCTATATCTATCTACTATGTACAATATGCATGTACTCTATGTGTGTATCTATATATATATAGTACAGACCAAAAGTTTGGACACACCTTTTCATTTAAAGATTTTTCTGTATTTTCATGACTATGAAAATTGTATATTCACACTGAAGGCATCAAAACTATGAATAACACATGTGGGATTATATACTTAAAAAAGTGTGAAACAACTGAAAATATGTCTTATATTCTAGGTTCTTCAAAGTAGCCACCTTTTGCTTTGATGACTGCTTTGCAAACTCTTGGCATTCTCTTGATGAGCTTCAAGAGGTAGTCACCAGAAATGGTTTTCACTTCACAGGAGTGCCCTGTCAGGTTTAATAAGTGGGATTTCTTGCCTTATAAATGGTATTGGAACCATCAGTTGTGTTGTGCAGAAGTCTGGTGGATACACAGCTGATAGTCCTACTGAATAGACTGTTAGAATTTGTATTATGGCAAGAAAAAAGCAGCTAAGTAAAGAAAAATGAGTGGTCATCATTACTTTAAGAAATGAAGATCAGTCAGTCTGAAAAATTGGGCAAACTTTGAATTTGTCCCCAAGTGCACTTGCAAAAACCATCAAGCGCTACAAAGAAACTGGCTCACATGAGGACCGCCCCAGGAAAGGAAGACCAAGAGTCACCTCTGCTTCTGAGGATAAGTTTATCCGAGTCACCAGCCTCAGAAATCGCAAGTTAACAGCAGCTCAGATTAGAGACCAGGTCAATGCCACATAGAGTTCAAGCAGCAGACACATCTCTACAACAACTGTTAAGAGGAGACTTTGTGCAGCTGGCCTTCATGGTAAAATAGCTGCTAACAAACTACTGCTAAGGACAGGCAACAAGCCGAAAAGAGACTTGTTTGGACTAAAGAACACAAGGAATGGACATTAGACCAGTGGAACTCTGTGCTTTGGTCTGATGAGTCCAAATTTGAGATCTTTGGTTCCAACCAGCGTGTCTTTGTGCGACTCAGAAAATGTGAACGGATGGACTCTACATGCCTGGTTCCCACCGTGAAGCATGGAGGAGGAGGTGTAATGGTGTGGGGTGCTTTGCTGGTGACACTGTTGGGGATTTATTCAAAATTGAAGGCATACTGAACCAGCATGGCTACCACAGCATCTTGCAGCGGCATACTATTCCATCCGGTTTGCGTTTAGTTAGACCATCATTTATTTTTCAACAGGAAAATGTCCCCAAACACACCTCCAGGCTGTGTAAGGGCTATTTGACCAAGAAGGAGAGTGATGGGGTGCTACGTCAGATGACCTGGCCTCAACAGTCACCAGACCTGAACCCAATCGAGATGGTTTGGGGTGAGCTGGACCGCAGAGTGAAGGCAAAAGGGCAAACAGTGCTAAGCATCTCTGGGAACTCCTTCAAGATTGTTGGAAGACCATTTCCGGTGACTACCTATTGAAGCTCATCAAGAGAATGCCAAGAGTGTGCAAAGCAGTCATCAAAGCAAAAGGTGGCTACTTTGAACAACCTAGAATATAAGACATAATTTTAGTTGTATCACACTTTTTTGTTAAGTATATAATTCCACATGTGTTAATTCATAGTTTTAATGCCTTCAGTGTGAATGTACAAATTTCAAAGTCATGAAAACACAGAAAAATCTTTAAATGAGAAGGTGTGTCCAAACTTTTCGTCTGTACTGTATATACATATATAGATACACACAGTGTGTTTTCATTGGCTGAAAGCCATAATCATCAACATTAACAGAAATTAACACTTGAAATAGATAACTCTGTTTTTAATGACTCTATATAATATATGAGTTTCAATTTTGTATTGAAGAACTGAAATAAATTAACTTTTTGATGATATTCTAATTTAGTGAGATGCACCTGTATATATATATATGTGTATATATACAATATATATACACAGTTTATGACATATATGCTGTAGTAAGGCTTTAATCAATTTCTCACTGATCAATTAACAACATTTTTACAAGATTGAGTTTCATTGATAATTTTTTTAACCCATAACATGAAAGTAAAATTAATAATATAACTTTTATTACAAAATCTTCAGTTTTACAGAAATTAGTTGATGTAAAAATAAATACACATAATAAAAAAAAATATACATCTAATATTCTGTATGATCTCTATTTTTAAGTGCAGGACCTAATTTTCTAGGCATGGAATGAACAAGTTACCAACATATTGCAACATTTATCTTTTTCTATTTTTCAAGAACAATCTCCTTTTGAGTTTGGAGGCTGGATGGATAGTGATGCTCAACTTGCCTATTCACAACTCCCTATATATGTTTCATTGAGTTCAGATTAGGGTGCATACTTGGCCAATGAATCACTTTCACCATGTTCTTCATAAATGCAATACTTATGTTTTAGATCATTGTCATGCTGAAAAAAGTGAACATCTACCAAGGGCATAGAGTGAAGATAGCATCTTCCTTTTCAATAAAATACCATGCAGCTAAAGTTTGACATCCAGCGGATTATCATTGCTTGTACAGTGGTAGTCAGTACCTTTAAAAAAACAGAAAAGTCTGCTAAAGTGCCACCTATTTAAGATGTTGTAACCTGCTTGAATTCAATGCTGCATATGTTGGAGCAACTGTACAAGCATGGTGACAGAATAGATCATGCAGCTGCCAAACTGGAAGCTGGGTTACATTGAGATCTGTCACTGGCAGCTAGGGATGAATGTTGCTTAATGAAGCCCTTCAAAGAAGCTACAAAATTTTTCAGCATGTGCAACTGTGGAAACAATGAAGTCATTCCCTTTATATTTATCCTGGCTGGAAAAAAACGCTCACCAGAAATATAAGCAGTCATATAGAAAAAAACAGCAAATTGTGCATATTCATCAAGAAAGTTAATGTTACATGCTGCACAATGTGAAACTAAGAAGAGGAGGAGAAACAGCTGGAAGTAGATGTGATAGGGGCCATTGAGTTAGTAAAGACAAGGCATAAGATAAACAGAGTGAAAGTGATGATGAAAATGCTGGCCTTTACAACCAATCCTTGCAGCTAAATCATCAAAGTAAATATGTTGCAAACTGTATGCGACAATGCACATGGGATTCTACATGCATTGTTGTCATCAATCAAGGATTACCTTTGGATAGTGATGGTTTTACACGTTTGCTATAAAAGCAAAATAGGGATCTTTTCTCCCTTTTCCTGAAAGGGAGTTCAAATTGGTGTATTACCAATATTAGCAGTATTACCTGCTCTGTGAAGCTTTCCCCAAGCGGATTTCTGCTGACCATATCACTGATCAAGAGACACCTCTTTGTTCCCCACAGAGCAAATGCTCCCCCACCTGTAGTGCTAGGGCTACAATAAGTAGCCAATGCAGGAGCAACAGCCGCAGTATTTGACATGATGGACCAGATGTTATTTACCAAAATACTGTATTTGATACCTAGACTGTGCCCTTTCGCAGGCAGTTACTCTAACCCCTGACCCAATGAACATCTGGGTCTGCAGGATGGACCAATGACAAGAACTATGTGTCATGCATCTGGGTTCGAACCCTTGAACTTGTGCTTTGTGATCGGCTTCTTTATTTGCTGAGCCACAGCAGCTACACCTTTCCTTCTATAGGTAAATTGCCCTCTGCCCTGCCATCTGGTTCCTTAGGAGGAACGTGAAGTGCTCAACGGATGTTTAGGCAGCATAGGTCCGAGCTGCCATAGTTTATGCTGTTCTTAGGGCTATTCTAAGACTCGTAGGAACCTCTACAGACTGCGGAGTCATATTCTCTATCTAGTCTGTACAGAAACTGGCTGGGTCAGTTGCAGTTTCTAGTGTTTTGCATATTTTTCTGTGTGAGTTGTTACACAATCTTAACATTGTCACAGTTTGCTAAGAGCATAGTGTCATGTTCAGTCCCCTGTGTACCAACAGAGAGAGTATTTATGTGGCTGTAAGCTTTATCATACAAAAGCGGACTAGGTAATCCACCACAAGTATGAAAAGCCTAACATTTGTCAAATTGAATCAGGCATGGAACAGTGCCAACTTTCATTCACCTATGGCTGATGCAAATTATTAGATTGGCCTTACAATTTGCCTGCCTGTCAGTTACAGCATATGTCTTCCACACTGTTCTGCTGCCACCGATGCCCACGGTCCAATTCCAGACAGGGATCTACCCCTGGTCCACCATGTCATCTACACTGTAGTATTGCTTCTGCAATTGCTGAAACTACATTACTAGACATCTCATTGCTTGCTCCATCTTCATTTTTTACCATGCAGCTTCTGCCTCTGTTACTGACAATGCACAGCTTTGACAGTCACACATCTTTTAACTGCAGATAGTGTTTTCTAATGCTATATTGTACTACTGATGGCATGGTTGCTGTTACTGGCCTTACAATGCTAGACATCTGCTTGCATGCCCATCTTAATTTTTAGGCCATGTGGCTTCTGCTGCTTCCACTACCGATATATACAAACAAACATCTCCTGCGCTTGTCTAGTGTGTTGTATAACTATACTGTAATGCTGTTGTGAAGAGCAGTCTCTTAAAGGTACACAAATATAAAACAGTTCCCAAAGTAATGATATTTTTTTTCTTAATGTGTTGAAAAGCCTTTGCTTCTTCACTTTTAAAACAGCCAGCCTGTTCTTGCTCACTAAAAAAGGCATAGTTTTTTGGAGGCTTGATTAAAAGACTTTGTAATTGTTTAATCATTTTGAGAAAATAAAACCCATAAACCATATCCTGTTTCTGTTTTCTGCATAAAGAGATAATTTTTGTTCATCATGTGATTAAGCTATCGCTCCTTCATTTAGCAAAGAACAATGCTCTTGCCACTTTCCAAACAGGAATCATTTTTGCACAACCCCTTGTGGAAAAAAACATGATGTCTTCTGTTTGCACTCGACTGAATAAGCCAGGAAAGTATCTGGCCCCAAATGTGATCATTTTTAGACTGTATTTACAATTTAAGTAGTCTAAAAATTATACTGATACTGAAGTATGTTGTTTAATAGGCAGTTGGCTACCACCAGTTATCTTCCATTTTCCCCTAGCCAGATAGGTTGGTCATTTTGACAATACACCATGTGCAGAATTATTAGGCAAGTTGTATTTTAGAGGATTATTTTTATTATTGATCAACAACTATGTTCTCAATCAACCCAAAAGACTCATAAATATTCAAGCTTAATATTTTTGGAAGTTGGAGTGTGTTATTTTTAGATTTGGCTATCTTATGAGGATATCTGTTTGTGCAGGTAACTATTACTGTGCAGAATTATTAGGCAACTTAATAAAAAACAAATATAATCCCATCGCACTTGTTTATTTTTACCAGGTAAACCAATATCAGTGCACAAAATTTAAAAATAAACATTTCTGACATGCAAAAACAAAAAACAAAAAAATTAGTGATCAATAAAGCCATCTATCTTTATGATAACACTCAACAGCCTTCCATCCATAGATTCTGTGAGTTGCTTGATCAGTTTCCTATCAACATTGAGTGCAGCAGCTACCACAGCCTCCCAGACACTGTTCCGAGAGGTGTACTGTTTTCCCTCCCTGTAGAGCTCACATTTTATGATAGACCACAGGTTCTCTATGGGGTTCAGATCAGGTGAACAAGGGGGCCATGTCATTATTTTTTCTTCTTTTAGACCTTTACTGGCCAGCCAAGCTGTGGAGTAGTTGGATGCATGTGATGGAGCATTGTCCTGCATGAAAATCATGTTTTTCTTGAATGATACTGACTTCTTACTGTACCACTGCTTGAAGAAGTTGTCTTCCAGAAACTGGCAGTAAGTCTCGGAGTTGAGCTTCACTCCATCCTGAACCTGAAAAGGTCCCACAAGTTCATCTTTGATGATACCAGCACATACCAGTACCCCACCTCCACCTTGCTGGCGTCTGAGTCGGAGTGGAGCTCTCTGCCCTTTACAGATCTAGCCTCTGGCCCATCCATCTGGCCCATCTAGAGTCACTCTGATTTCATCAGTCCATAAAACCTTTGAATAATCAGTCTTAAGATATTTCTTGGCCCATTCTTGACGTTTTATCTTATGTTTCTTGTTCAAAGGTGGTCGTTTTTCAGCCTTCCTTACCTTAGCCATGTCCCTGACTATCGCACACCTTGTGCTTTTTGATACTCCAATAACGTTGCAGCTCTGAAATATGGCAAAACTGGTGGCGAATGGCATCTTGGCAGCTTCACGCTTGATTTTCCTCCATTCATGGGCAGTTATTTTGCTCCTTTTTTGGCCAACACGCTTCTTGCGACCCTGTTGGCTATTTGCCATGAAACGCTTGATTGTTCGGTGATCACGCTTCAAAAGTTTGGAAATTTCAAGACTGGTGCATCCCTCTGCAAGACATCTCACAATTTTGGACTTTTCAGAGCCCGTCAAATCTCTCTTCTGACCCATTTTGCGAAAGGAAAGGAAGTTGCCTAATAATTAAGCACACCTTATATAGGGTGTTAATGTAATTAGACAACACCCCTCCTCATTACAGAGATGCTCATCACCAGATTTACTTAATTGGTAGTTGGCTCTCAAGCCTATGCACCTTGGAGTAGGACAACATGTATAAAAAGTATCATGTGATCAAAATACTTATTTGCCTAATAATTCTGCACGCGGTGTAATAATGGAGGCAGTCCATTTTTAGTTTCCATGTGGTTTTCTTTTGGCCGTTCGTGTGTACGTGTGTATCACCATGTGTCATCCAGGTGCCTTCTGTGTGTACATGTGTACAATCCGTGTGCCATCCATGTGACACATACTGAAATATAAAGCAGAATAGAAACTACAGATTTTTAGATATTAATGATGTGCAAAGATATATATATATATATATATATATATATAGATAGATAGAAAGATAAATAGATTGACAGATAGTAGATAAATAGATATTCATGAGATATATAAATAGTGTCTTGTATGTGTAGCTTACTTTACATGTATTAACTATATTAGTATATTTCATTTATTTGTTATTAGAAATAAATAAATAAATGAAAAAAATTGCGTGGGGTCCCCCATTTTTGGTATCCAGCTAAGGTAAAGCAGACAGCTGTGACCTGATATTATCTGACTGGGAAGGTCCATGGTTATTGCGACCTTCCCAATTTAAAAATACCAGACCACAGCCACCACAGAAGTAGAGCATCACATGAAATGCTCAAATTCTGGTGCTTCGCCTTTGTGCTTCCAGATTGCCCTGGTGCGTTGGCAATCGGGATAGTGGTAGTTGGGGTTGATGTCATCTGTGAAATGTCCAAAATCACATCTGACATCAAGCCTTGATGTTATTAATGGAGAGGTGTCTATCAGAACTAAAAAGAAAAGAACACACACAAAAATACTTTATTTAAAAAATAAACACTCCCTGACTCTTTACCTGGTTCACCAATTTATTTAAAAAAAAATAAAAATTCCATGAAGATCTAGCTTATTACAGGAAATCCGACGTAGCCCACAAATCAAAATTTGGAAAAAAACATAAAAAAAGAGAAATAACAACAAGACACTGTCTATCGTTCACCAATTTATTATAAGAAAAGTTCCCACGCAGGTCCGACGTAGTCCAGTGCTTCCCACAACATTCCCAGAATCTGTCATCCAAAGTCTATGAAGCCTCGTTCTATGGAGGCTCGTTCTTTTTCAGGTGGAGGAGGTGGCTGAGTTCTTCTTGGAAATTGGTTCCCCCTGAATAGTTTGAGCAAGGATACATGAAATACTGGATGAACTTTCAGGCTGTTAGCAAGTTTTAAATGTAAGGCAACTTACTTGGTCAATTTGTGGAGAAATTTGAAAAAGTCCTATGAATTATTGACTTAATTTTGAAGATGGTATGTGCTTGTTCAGATTTTTAGTAGACAGCCAAACCTTATTACTAACCTAAAGGGTAGAATGGGATTTATGGTGTTTATCTGCATCTTTTTTACAATCTTCTTAGGCCTTTTGTAACACCTCGTATTTCTTTCTAGGATTTGTGCAATTTTGTAAGAATTTCAGTAACAGCAGGAATAGAAGTGTTAACTGGAAGATTAGGAATAAATACTGGATGCAAGCCATAGTTAGCATACAATGGACTTTGGGATATAGAACTGTGGTTGGAGTTGTAATAGGCAAATTCCACTGTTGACAACTAGTCCACCCAATCATACGGAAGGTAGTAAATAAAACAGTAGAAGTATTGTTTGAGAGTCTGGTTAGGTCTTTCACTCTGGCTATTGGATTGAAGATGACAGTACACAAATTAACAGTAACTCCTAAAGCTGTACAGTTTTTCCAAAATCTTGATGTAAACTGTGCACCTCAATCAGAGACTACAATGTCATGAATTCTGTGAAGCCTAAATATCTCTCTGGCTATTAATTCTGCGGTTTGTTCAGCAGTAGAAATGCCATTAGTTGGAATGAAATTGGCCATTTTTGTGAGCCAATCCACCATAACAAGGATGACAGTCATTTCTTTAGAAGGGAGGTAGGTCTACGATAAAATCCATCGAGATTTTTCCTCAAGGCATGGATGGAACTGGAAGAGGTTGAAGGAGTCCTAAATTAAATGAGAATATCACAGTTTCTTAATTTGTGCATGTGTTGAACAGGAGGAAACATATTTTCTCACATCCTTCCTAAGATTAGCCCACCAAAATGAATGAAGCAGTAATTTTTGAGTTTTCATAACTCCAGGATGTCCTGCAAGTTTAGAATTGTGGACTAGTTTAAGGACTTCAAGTCTAGCAGCTTCGGGGATGTATAATCTGTGATTCTGCAAAATTCCTCCTTAAAAGAAAAATTGATGTCTTTATAGGAATGGTTAAGTAAAGACTCATTTATCTTTTTTTGAGATTCCAGTATTGTCAAGAAAGTTTTAGGGCAAAGAATGGCACAGTCAGTGTTAGACCTCTCCTGAGGTTCAGCAAATATCCTGCACAGAGCATCAGCCTTGCCATTTCTTGAACCAGGCCGATAGGAAATGATAGAATTAAATCTAGAGAAAAAGAAGGCTCATCTTGCTTGTCTTGCAGACAACCTTTTGTCTATATGGATGAATTCTAAATTTTTGTGGTCAGTAAGGACAGTCACCAGATGATTGGTACCTTCCAAAAGATGTTTCCATTCGGAGAAGGTGACTTTAATAGCTTAAATTCTTTATTTCCAATGTCATAGTTCTTTTCTGCATGGTATGATAAAGAAATGCATATGGACGTAGTTGTATCTTCTTTCCAACTCGCTGAGACAAAACAGCTCCAACCGCAGAGTCTGAGGTATCTACTTCGACAAAAAGCAGTTCAGGATTTGGATGGACTAGTAATGGAGCAAAGTAAAAAGAGTCTTTAGTTTGTCAAAAGCCACTTGTGTCATTGGAGACCAGAAATTGGCTTTGGTTTTCTTTGTGAGTGAAGTGATTGGTAAAATGATCTTTGAAAAGATTTTTTAGGAATGTTCTGTAGAAATTTGCAATGCAAGTAAAGTCAGGACGTCATTTAAATTTCTTGGAGTAGGCCAGTCAACCATAGCTTTAATTTTGCTTAGACCTTCTGGGGAGATGCTATATCCAAGAATTTGAATCCTGGTTTGTTTAGATTCACATTTTTCGAGTTTGATATTGAGATGAATCTCCTGTAGACATTCCAGGATTAACTGAACATGCCTGCGATGCTCCTCCAATGTATCTGAAAATATTAGAACGTCATCGAGATAAGAAACAACAAATTGGTCCAAGAGATCACAAAATACGTCATTAATGAAGTGCTTAAAGGTGGCAAGGGAGTTGCTAAGGCCAAAAGGCATAACTAGGTATTCAAAATGTCCATATCTAGTTCTAAAGGCGGTTTTCCACTCATCCCACGGGTGAATCCGTATGAGATTATTATCCCCTCTTAAATCAAGTTTGGTAAAAATTTTAGCAGAATGGACTATCTCCATAACTCAAAAATTAAGGGTAGTGGGTAGCGATTTTTAATTGTATTCTTATTTATTTCTCTGTAATCAATACATGGCCAGAGAATTGAGTCTTTCTTTTCTACAAAGAACAAGGGTGCTCCAGCTGAGGGTGAAGAAGGTTGAATGAAGCCTTTCTCTAAATTGTCAACCAGGTATTCTCTTAGTACTTACTATTCTGGTTCAGAAAGATTGTAAATTGTCCCAAACCGAATGGTTGCTCCAGGAAGCAATTCAATGGGCAGTCATAAAGATGATGAGGAGGTAGATGATCTGCTTCTTACTTACAGATATCAGTGAACTGCTGGTACTGAGGTGGTAGTTTATCATAATTCTCATGAGAAATCTCAGAGATTTGGATTTGTTTGAGTACTAATGGTTTAGTTTGAGGTCTAAGGGGTTTGAGGTCCAATTGGTGGCGCTATAGAGTTCAAGTCCTCTTTTTCTTTGAAGAGGCAATTTGCATATTGTGGATTAGTTTGACAATTGTTCTTACAGTACTCATGAGAAAGGTAATGGTCCTTGGGACCCAGTTGATAGAAGTGTTATGAATTTAAAAATCTACAAGAAATACATACTGCATGAAGTAAAAAAAAAATAATAATTTGACATAATACAGAGAATAGTTATAATGTGTCTTTAGGACAGTGATATGTCTGAATAATGCTAATAGTAACATATATGTATCAACTCTCAGGAGCTTGATTTCCTCTTTATTCTGTTTTTAGAAAACACAAAGACTTCTGTCCAATAATAAGAAATATATGGAAGGCAAGCAGTCATAAAAGATCTCAACTGAAAATTATCTAATCTGAAGAGATTCAAATTAAGCAAACTTCTCAAATTTATCAGGGAGATTTGATTTGCATTGAAGCTATTCGGCTATTATGGTCAATATCCAGTTTTCTATGTCTTTTACTCATGACATTCCCATTAAATTCATCTACTTCAGCCTGCATTACCATGGGCCACAGCTTCCAGTAAAACTAGACCTCTGATGTCCCTTTGCGCCATGCGATCATGCCGCATGTTGTGACATCACAATATTACAATGTGTATCGCCCAAGTCCTAATCAGATAACATGGGCCCTGATGGCATAGTTTTGCAGGGAATCCTAGATCCACCATCCAGAATAAAGGAGATGAAGAAGATGCATATGACAGGGAAAGGCAAAAAGAAAAGGCACAAAGGACCTGATGTCAGCATTGGGACAGGCGAGTAGTGAGTAGTGTTGAGCCACCCCCGTAGTGTTCGAATTTGGTTCGGTTCGTCGAACACCAGTATGTTCGCCAAACTGTTCGTCTAACTGTTCGTCGAACACCATCGAACACCGTTAAAACCAATGGCAGGCAAACAAAAACACATAGAAACACATAGAAAACACATAGAAAACACCTTCAAAGGTGTCCAAAAGCTGACAAACTGCTCAGAAGACACAACTAACACATGGAAAAGTGACAAGTACATATAGTCATGCAAAAAGAAAAGAGGTGGAGGAGTAAAAGGAGGGGGAGACACAGATATAGGCATGTCATGCCCTTCTAAAACCAAAAAAGTGCGAAGCCGACACGGCCAGTCCGTTCCTGCCCGTGCGACCTCCGTGTTGCCGGGTCTGTGCCAGAGTTGTGGTGGACCCTGACGGCCTGCCCCACTCTCCCAATACTGGTGCCTGTCCGCTGGTGGGTCGAGCGAGCCCCCCTGCGGTGGAGGCAGGTCTAATCTTTTTAATTTAAATTGTATCTTTAATTTGAATGAGCATACTTTAAATCCTTTTACAAGGATCTATTGGAGGGCAAGTCTCATGCCAGCAGCCACAGTAATTCCAGCTCCAGTAGCGTCCACTAAAGCTGCTGCAGTTAAAAAGCTTTTATAAGGATCGAGCTTGGCGGTCCATTGCAAGGCGTCCTACCGCCAGTCCCAGCCCCTGTGCCTTGGGGTGCCTCCCCGATGCTCTTCACTAAGTGTCCCGGGGGCCCAAAGCATTTCCTTTGAAAAAATTAAGTGTCCAAGCTACAGGTGGTGTAGCTTGCTTAACAGCTAGGTTAATCCGCTGACTAGCAGACACTGCTACTAGACCCAAAGTATTACTTGGGCTAGATGCAGTTAAAAATTTGTAATTAGATACTCTCATTGGATGCTGAGAAACCATTCCATAGAGTCTAATGGTACGCCATATTTTATTCCCTTAAAAAGTTTGGGGTAGGGGACCCTTTTATAGCCAAAATCATGGCCCTGTATCGCAATCCGTTAGCTAGGCTGAAGATAAATGGAACATTATCATCACCTTTCATAATCACCAATGGGACAAGGCAGGGATGTCCTCTGTCCCCTCTCTTATACATCCAATTGATGGAGCACCTGCTCTCATCAATTCACGATAACCCCAATATTAGTGGGATTGAGGTGGGAGGCACCGATTACAAGTGCTCTGCATTTGCTGATGATGTCCTAGTATATATCACTCAACCACATATATCCATCACTGCTGTTATGGCTGAAATAGATCACTTTGGTACATGGTCAAATTTTAAAATCAATGCAGCGAAGTCTGAGGCCCTCCATGTCTCCCTCCCCAAATCCATACAGGATTCCATCCAGTCCAACTTTCCCTTTGTCTGGTCCTCACAGGGTATTAAATACTTAGGAATTCATATTCATAGAGACCTCTCCCGTCTATTTTATCTTAATTTTGGGCCCTTTATTGAACAACTCCATAGAGATCTTACTTCTTGGACGGTGAAGGACTTTTCCTGGTTCGGCAGAATAAATATACTAAAAATGAACGTCCTACCTAAACTCTTATACCTCTTCCAAACCATTCCCGTGGTAATTCCCTCAAATTTTTGGAAAAGACTGCGCATTAGCTTTTGCAGATTTATCTGGGCAAGTGGGCGTCCATGCATTTGGGGGGACGTTCTTGCCCCGTCGATGTGGCAAGCATACGGTAAGACATGGGAACAGTGGACATGACTAGTAGCAGGCAGACGGGTTGACCAATGTGAACAAGCCAGATTACAAGTCACCATAGAATTTCTCCACCAGCTAATGATGAGGGGCATATCAGGGGCATCAGCGCAGCGGTGGCAGACCGGAATAGCATTTCACTTCCAACTACTGAATTGGGGACATCTGACAAAGAGATTCATCATCAGACAATCCATAAAAGGGTGGAAAAGGGGTCAGCCAAGTCAGGAGTGTAGACGTCCCATCCCGTGTCACTAAAACTGATTTCTCACATCATATCCCTAATACCATTAACATGATACTCACAATTCAAAGCAATACTACTGTCTACTGTATTTTTACAGTAATTTGAAAGCTGGTGGAGCTTAGTATAGATGGCCTAATAGAATGAGTAGCACACACTGCTAATATGCCCAAAATTATTTTACAGGCAAGATGAAACTAAAAATTATTATTAATTTCAAAGCTGGTGGAGCTTGTTATAGATGGCCTAATAGAATGAGTACCACACACTGCTACAGGCCCAAAATTATTTTCCAGGCAAGATGCAGCTAAAAATTATTATTAATTTCAAAGCTGGTGGAGCTTGGTATAGATGGCCTAATACAATGAGTACCGCACACTGCTTCAAAGCCCAAAATTATTTTCCGGGCTAGATACAGCTAAAAATTATTATTAATTTCAAAGCTGGTGGAGCTTGGTATAGATGGCCTTATACAGTTATATGAAAAAGTTTGGGCACCCCTATTAATCTTAAGCTTATTGTTTTATAAAAATTGGTGTTTTTGCAACAGCTATTTCAGTTTGATATATGTAATAACTGTTGGACACAGAAATCTTTCTGCCTTGAAATGAGGTTTATTGTACTAACAGAAAATGTGCAATCTGCATTCAAACAAAATTTGCCAGGTGCATGAGAATGGGCACCCTTATCATTTTCTTGTTTTAAATACTCCTACCTACTTTTTACTGACTTACTAATGCACTTTTTTGGTTTTGTAACCTCATTGAGCTTTGAACTTCATAGCCAGGTGTATGCAATCATGAGAAAAGCTACTTAAAGTGGCCACTTGCAAGTTGTTCTCCTGTTTGAATCTCCTCTGAAAAGTGGCATCATGGGCTCCTCAAAACAACTGGCAAATGATCTGAAAACAAAGATTATTCAACATAGTTGTTCAGGGGAAGGATACAAAAAGCTGTCTCAGAGATTTAACCTGTCAGTTTCCACTGTGAGGAACATAGTAAGGAAATGGAGGAACACAGGGACAGTTCTTGTTAAGGCCAGAAATGGCAGGCCAAGAAAAACATCAGAAAGACAGAGAAGAAGAATGGTGAGATCAGTCAACGACAATCCTCAGACCACCTAAGGAGAGCTGCAGCATCAACTTGCTGCAGATGGTGTCACTGTGCATCGGTCAACTATACAATGCACTTTGCACAAGGAGAAGCGGTATGGGAGAGTGATGCGAAAGAAGCAGTTTCTGCAAGCACGCCACAAACAGAGTCGGCTGAGGTATGCAAAAGCACATTTGGAGAAGCCAATTTCTTTTTGGAAGAAGGTCCTGTGGACTGATGAAACCAAGATTGAGTAGTTTGGTCATACAAAAAGGCGTTATGCATGGCGGCAAAAAAAACACAGCATTTCAAGAAAAACACTTGCTACCCACAGTAAAATTTGGTGGAGGTTCCATCATGCTTTGGGGCTGTGTGGCCAATGCCGGCACAGGGAATCTTGTTAAAGTTGAGGGATGCATGGATTCCACTCAGTATCAGCGGATTCTTGACAATAATGTTCAAGAATCAGTGATAAAGTTGAAGTTATGCAGGGGATGGATCTTTCAGCGAGACAATGATCCAAAACACAGCTCCAAATCTACTCAGGCATTCATGCAGAGGAACAATTACAATGTTCTGGAATGGCCATCCCAGTCCCCAGACCTGAATATCATTGAACATCTGTGGGATCATTTGAAGAGGGCTGTCCATGCTCGGCGATCATCAAACTTTACTGAACTGGAATTGTTTTGTAAAGAGGAATGGTCAAAAATACCTTCATCCAGGATCCAGGAACTCATTAAAAGCTACAGTAAGCGACTAGATGCTGTTATTTTTGCAAAAGGAGGATCTACTAAATATTAATGTCACTTTTCTGGTGAGGTGCCCATACTTATGCACCTGTCAAATTTTGTTTGAATGCAGATTGCACATTTTCTGTTAGTACAATAAACCTCATTTCAAGGCAGAAACATTACTGTGTCCAACAGCTATTACATATATCAAACTGAAATAGCTGTTGCAAAAACACCAATTTTTATAAAGCTTTAAGCTTAAGATTAATAGGGGTGCACAATCTTTTTCATATAACTGTACAATGAGTACCACACACTGCTACTCTGCCCAAAATTATTTTCCGGGCTAGATGCAGTTAAAATTTATTATTAATTTCAAAGCTGGTGGAGCTTGGTATAGATGGCCTAATACAATGAGTACCACACACTGCTACTATGCCCAAAATTATTTTCTGGGCTAGATGCAGCTAAAAATTATTATTAATTTCAAAGCTGGTGGAGCTTGGTATAGATGGCCTAATACAATGAGTACCACACACTGCTAATATGCCCAAAATTATTTTACATGCAAGATGCAGCTAAAAATTATTATTAATTTCAAAGCTGGTGGAGCTTGGTATAGATGGCCTAATACAATGAGTACCACACACTGCTACTATGTCCAAAAATATTTTCCGGGCTAGATGCAGCTAAAAATTATTATTAACCCCTTAAGCCCCGAGGGTGGTTTGCACGTTAATGACCAGGCCAATTTTTACAATTCTGACCACTGTCACTTTATGAGGTAATTACTCTGGAACGCTTCAACGGATCCCCCTGATTCTGAGAATGTTTTTTCGTGACATATTGTGCTTCATGATTGTCGTAAAATTTCTTCGATATCACTTGCATTTATTTGTGAAAAAAATGGAAATTTGGCGAAAATTTTGAAAATTTTGCAATTTTCAAAATTTGAATTTTTATGCCCTTAATTCAGAGAGATATCTCACACAAAAGAGTTAATAAATAACATTTCCCACATGTCTACTTTACATAAGCACAATTTTGGAACCAAAAATTTTTTTTTGTTAGGGAGCTATAAGGGTTAAAAGTTGACAAGCGATTTCTCATTTTTCCAACAAAATTTACAAAACCATTTTTTTAGAGACCACATCACATTTGAAGTCACTTTGAGAGGTCTTTGTGACAGAAAATACCCAAAAGTGACACCATTCTAAAAACTGCACCCCTCAAGGTGCTCAAAACCATATTCAAGAACTTTATTAACCCTTCAGGTGCTTCACAGGAATTTTTTAAATGTGGAAGAAAAAAATGAACATTTAACCTTTTTCACAAAAATGTTACTTTAGACCCAATTTTTTTTATTTTCACAGGGGTAACAAGAAAAAATGGACCCCAAAATTTGTTGTGAAATTTCCCCTGGGCACGAAGATACCCAATATTTGGGGAAAAAACACTGTTTGGGCGCACGGCAGGGCTCGGAAGGGAAGGAGTGCCATTTGACTTTTTGATTGTAAAATTTGCTTGAATAATTAGCGGACGCCATGTTGTGTTTGGAGAGCCCCTGTGTGCCCAAACATTGGAGCTCCCCCACAAATGACCCCATTTTGGAAACTAGACCCCCCAAGGCACCTATCGAGATGCATAGTGAGCACTTGGAACCCCCAGGTGCTTAACAAATTAATTCGTAAAAATGAAAAAGTGTTTTTTTTTTCACTTTTTCATTTTTACGAATCAATTTGTGAAGCACCTAGGGGTTCCAAGTGCTCACTATGCATCTAGATAGGTGCCTTGGGGGGTCTAGTTTCCAAAATGGGGTCACTTGTGGGGGAGCTCCAATGTTTGGGCACGCAGGGACTCTCCAAATGCAACATGGTATCCACTAACAAATTGAATGGAAAATCGGCTCAAATTGTTAGCGGACACCATGTTGCGTTTGGAGAGCCCCTGTGTTCCCAAACTTTGGAGCTCCCCCACAAGTGACCCCATTTTGGAAACTAGACCCCCCAAGGCACCTATCTAGATGCATAGTGAGCACTTGGAACTCCCAGGTGCTTCACAAATTGATTCATAAAAATGAAAAAGTGAAAAAAAAAACACTTTTTCATTTTTATGAATCAATTTGTGAAGCACCTGGGGGTACCAAGTGCTCACTATGCATCTAGATAGGTGCCTTTTTGGGGTCTAGTTTCCAAAATGGGGTCACTTGTGGGGGAGCTCCAATATTTGGGCACGCAGGGGCTCTCCAAACGCAACATGGCGTCCACTAACAATTTGAGACGTTTTTCCATTCAATTTGTTAGCGGACACCATGTCGCGTTTGGAGAGCCCGTGATGTGCCTAAACAGTGGAGCTCCCCCACAAGTGACCCCATTTTGGAAACTATTCCCCCCAAGGATTTTATTAAAGTGTATAGTGAACATTTTGAACCCAGAGGTACGACACAGAATTTGTTTACATTAGGTCATCATATTGAATAAGTTGTCATTATTCTTGAGCGCAAGTGCTCACTACTTGAGTTTGCATCGGGTACTCAGGTATAGGGTTGAGCCACCCCCGTAGTGTTCGAGTTCGGTTCAGTTCGTCGAACACCCGTGTGTTCGCCGAACTGTTCATCGAACTGTTCGTCGAACACCTTCGAACACCGTTAAAACCAATGGCAGGCAAACAAAAACACATAGAAACACATAGAAAACACCTTCAAAGGTGTCCAAAAGCTGACAAACTGCTCAGAAGACACAACTAACACATGGAAAAGTGACAAGTACATATAGTCATGCGAAAAGAAAAGAGGTGGAGGAGTAAAAGGAGGGGGAGACACATATAGGCATGTCATGCTCTTCTAAAATCCAAAAAGTGAGAAGCCGACACGTTCAGTCCGCTCCTGCCCGTGCCACCTCCGTGTCGCCGGGTTTGTGCCAGAGCCGCGGTGAACCCTGATGGCCAGCCCCCCTCTCCCAATACTGGTGCCTGTCCGCTGGTGGGTCGAGCGAGCCCCCCTGTGGTGGAGGCAGCTCTAAGCTTTTTAATTTAAATTGTCTCTCTAATTTGAATGAATACACTTTAAATCCATTTACAAGGATCTATTGGAGGGCAAGTCTCATGCCAGCAGCCGCGTAATTCCAGCTCCAGTAGCGTCCACTAAAGCTGCTGCAGTTAAAAAGCTTTTATAAGGATCGAGCTCGGCTGTCCACCGCAAGGCATCCTACTGCCAGTCCCAGCCCCTATGCCTTGGGGTGCCTCCTGATGCTCTTCACTGAGTATCCCGTGGTCCCGAAGCATTTCCTTTGAAAAAATTAAGTGTCCAAACTACAGGTGGTGTAGCTTGCTTAACAGCCGGGATAATCCGCTGACTAGCAGACACTGCTACTAGGCACAAAGTATTTCCTGGGCTAGATGCAGTTAAAAATTTGTAATTAGATACTCTCGTTGGATGCTGAGAAAGCATTCCATAGAGTCTCCTGGCACGCCATATATGATTCTCTTAAAAAGCTTGGGGTAGGGGTCTAGGGGACCCTTTTATAGCCAAAATCACGGCCCTGTATCACAATACGTCATCTAGGCTGAAGATAAATGGAACTGTAGCACCCTGAGGGCTCGGTTGCTACAGAGGTATTGCACCTCACCCAGAGGTGTGATATCTCACTCTCAGGTAAGGATGGAGTGTGGATCAGGACCCCGACACCTGCATGCATTACACCACATTGCCGTGGTTCAGGGTGACCAATATGCCCCTGAGATGGGCATGACAGTCACTGACCCTGGCTGGAGTGGGGGGAGGGAACACTGAGGAAGGGGAACCCTGTAGTGCAGGAGCAGGGAGGAAGCAGTTCCTGGGTGCATTGAGAAGGGAGTATAAAAGGTGGGCACCATATTAGTTCAGTGCAGAGAAGTCTGAGCAGAAGTGACAGGGAGCAGGGGCTCTGCATGTGCTCTGCTCCAGAGGCGGGCCTAGTAACACAGGCCCAGGCCTGGAAGAGGGAGAAGGAAGGAAGAGGAGCGGAGAAGGCTCCAGGAATGAGGAACGAAGGGATCCCAGGGTTGCGGACGGGCGAGTCGCCACCGCACGCCCGAATCCACCTGCGTAGAGGGGTCAGGCCAAAGGGGGAGACCGGTCCCTGAAACTAGTGGAGGCGGGAAACGACCCTCAGCTAGAAACCGGAGGCTGTGACATTTTATGTGGCGCAGCCCCTCGCTACACCCGCTAGGAAGGCACCACATAGGGTCAGGGAAACTGGTGCCAAGTTTACTAAGAGGAGGCCCGAGGCAGCCGGACAGAAGCGTTGGTAAGAAAGGCCAGACAAAGGACACACAAAGGGGGTCCTGTGAAGCACTCCAAAGTTATCTGGGAGTTGTCTGAGCCCCTCACCTGGTGAGCACAGTACGACGTGGGCAGCCGTTACCTGCAGACGTGGTCTGGATAATAAGAACTGTGAGTAAAGGCCCTGGACTGCATCACTGACTCCGTGTCGTTACTGCTGCTGCCCTGCACCATCACCCCCATCCTCCGCATACACTGCCCTGAGGCTATACTCCTCCCGTGGGGAGTTATGCTACGCTCTGCTGCACCCACAACACCAGCCTCAGCGGTCTGCCCTGCAGCGGCGGTTCACTCTGACCGCAATCCACGGGTGGCGTAGTCGGACATTTAAACATCAAAACCACATAAATAGTTCCGCCACTGGTTTGACCACCCTGAGCCACGGAACCGGGTCGCCGCCACGAAGACTACAACCACCAGCATCCACCAAAAAGGGTCCGGCTCCGGGTGTCCCAAGGCCCAGGGGGTGCGTCAGAACATTTTCATCACCTTTCACAATCACCAATGGGACAAGGCAGGGATGTCCTCTGTCCCCTCTCTTATACATCCTAGTGAAGGAGCACCTGCTCTCATCAATTCGCCATAACCCCAATATTAGGTGGATACAGGTGGGAGGCACCGATTACAAGTGCTCTCTATTTGCTGATGATGTCCTAGTATATATCACTCAATCACATATATCCATCCATGCTGTTATGGCTGAAATAGATCACTTTGTTACATGGTCAAATTTTAAAATCAATGCAGCGAAGTCTGAGGCCCTCGATGTCTCCCTCCCCAAATCCATATAGGATTCCATCCAGTCCAACGTTCCCTTTGCCTGGCCCTCACAGGGTATCAAATACTTAGGAATTCCTATTCATAGAGACCTCTCCCATCTATGTTATCTTAATTTTGGGCCCTTTATTGAACAACTCCATACAGACCACGGTTGGCAAGATAGAACTGTAAGATTCACTACGTGAACCACTGGTGTTTTGTGGAAAAGCACATGTACACTGTGTTCCAAATTATTATGCAAAAAGTGTTTAGGAGTGATAAGGGAATACTTTGTTTGTTTGTCAGTTAAACTCATTGATGGTGATGTGTGTCAGGGCTCTTTATATCACTGTAAGCAATTGCAGACACCTGTGCTAATTAGTTTGGCAGGTGTGTCCAATGAAAGGCAAGACTACTTAAGAAGGCTGGCTCACATTATTAAGCAGCCTACATTTTCTCCCAAAATGGGAAAGAAAAAGGATGTGTCGGCTGCTGAGAAGCAACAAATTGTGGAGTGTTTAGGTCAAGGCATGACTACAATCAACATTGTGCGATGATAAGGATGAAGTGTCTTGGCAATCAAGAAGTATGTAGTTGATTTACAGTACACACGTGTGCGTGATGATAAGGGCAAATTGAGGACTCCTTCCTACAGGCAATTAGGTGAGGTTAAAAGAGCAGTGGCAATAAAGCCTTGTCATAGCAGCAGACAAGTTTTTAAAGCTGCTGGTGCCTCCAACGTCCCCCGAACAAC
The DNA here is from genome assembly GCF_046119375.1 of Phyllobates terribilis. Taxonomy (NCBI): domain Eukaryota; kingdom Metazoa; phylum Chordata; class Amphibia; order Anura; family Dendrobatidae; genus Phyllobates; species Phyllobates terribilis. The sequence continues at coordinate 769,115,748 of NW_027362762.1, read as the reverse complement.
AAGATGCAGGGTCCTTCAGAGGTTTGCAGCTGTGCATACGTCATCCTGTCGACCTCCTCTATCCACTTCACACAAGCAGAAACGGCTCCAGTGGGCCAAACATTACATGAAGACTGATTTCAAAACTGTTTTATTCACGGATGAGTGCCGTGCAGCGCTCGATGGTCCAGATGGATGGAGTGGAGGATGGCTGGTTGATGGACACCCCACGCAAACACGGCTACAGCGCCAACAAGGAGGAGGTGGAGTAATGTTTTGGGCTGGAATCATGGGGAGAGAGATTGTCGGCCCCTTTAGGATCCCTGAAGGCGCTAAAGATGAACTCCATAATGTATGTGGATTTTCTCAAACAGAACTTCCTGCCATGGTGCAAGAAGAAGAACCGTGTATTTCACAGCAAGATCATTTTTTTGCATGATAATGCACCATCTCATGCTGCACATAAAACATCTGCATCTCTGGCTGATATGGGCATAAAAGGGGACAAACTTATGGTGTGACCCCCATGCTCCCCTGACCTCTACCCCATTCAGAACCTCTGGAGCATCATCAAAAGGAGTGTCTATGATGGCGGGAGGCAGTTCACATCTAAGCAACAGCTCTGGGAGGGTATTCTGTCCTCATGCAAAACAATTGAAGCAGAAACCATCCAAAACCTGACAAATTCAATGGACGAGAGAGTTCAGAAGCTCCTTTCGAACAAGGGGTCCTATGTGAAAATGTAACATCACATAGAATAAAGTTTTGAGTTGAAAACTGTTTGATTTCAGTTTCTAATAACCTGCTAATGCTTATAATTTCAAAAATGACCATTTTTTTTGGTCTTTATTAAAATGAAAAGGTTGATCGAAAAGTTTGGGGGATCTAAGAGTGTGGCAACCCAGTAGTCATGATTACTTCGAATTCTGACAATATGAGGGTCATGTTGCAGGTAGTGCAGCAAGAAGGCACTTATGTGTCTTGCGCATCTCGGAGCCCCAAAATTATTTTCCGGGCTAGATGCAGCTAAAAATGATTATTAATTTTAAATCTGGTGGAGCTTAGTATAGATGGCCTAATAGGATCAGTGCTGCACACTGCTACAAAGCCCAAATTATTTTCCAGTCAAGATACAGATAAACATGATTAGTAATTTTAAATCTGGTGGATCTTATTATATATGGCCTAATAGAAACAGTGCTGCACACTGCTACAAAGCCCAAATTATTTTCCAGCCAAGATACAGATAAACATGATTAGTAATTTGAAAGCTTAAAACGGTTGGTAGGGTGATTTTAACCAATCATCAAGCTTTTACTCTCCCCAGGATGACACAGGGGTAGAAAAGTCGTTTCGGATCCATGATTTGTTCATCTTTATGAACATGAGTCTGTCTACATTATCAGTGGAGAGCCGCGTGCGCTTATCTGTCAGCACACCACCAGCAGCGCTGAACACACGTTCAGACAGAACGCTGGCTGCGGGGCATGACAAGATCTCCAAGGCGTAAGTGGCTAGCTCCGGCCATTTATCCAGATTGGAAGCCCAAAAAGAGCAAGGGTCCAGTGACACAGTCATGGCTTCAATGTTTACTTGGAGATACTCCTGTACCATCGTCTCTAGGCGTTGACTATGTGTCAGACTTCTTGTCTCCTGTGGCCTTGCAAAGGATGGGCTAAAAAAGTGGTGAAATGATTCCGCAAAATTGATGTTACCAGCAGATACTGTGGTTCTGTTACGGTTTGAGTGCTGAACACTTGACGGTCCCACGGTTGGCAAGTTGGAACTGTGAGATTCACTACGTGCACCACTGGTGTTTTGTGGAAAAGCACATGTAAGATTCTGCAACAGTCTCTGCTGATACTCCTGCATGCGTGCATCCCTTTCTATGGCAGGAATAATTTCTGCAAATTTACTTTTGTACCGGGAATCTAACAGTGTGGCAACCCAGTAGTCAGGATTATTTCTAATACTCACAATTCGAGGGTCATGTTGCAGGTAGTGCAGCAAGAAGGCACTCATGTGTGTTGCGCATCCACGAGCACCAAGTCCCTGTTGTGTTGGTGGCGAGGTAACAATCATGCTTCCTTCCTCTGTCCTCTCCCCCCAACCTCGCACAACAGAAATGTGATCAAGGTCTCCCTCATCTGATGAGTCTTCCATCAGTTCGTCCTCCACTACTTCCTGGGCTCCTGCACCTTCCTCACTAGTTTGGCTGCTACCATGGGCCCTGGTAAAACCATCTCCCCCACCCTCACATGCCTGCCGCCTTGGTGCTGCCGACCGTCTGGACCTTGCAGATGTTAGCCCTTCAGCATACAACTCCTCCTCCTCTACTTCCTCCACCTCCTCTTGTGCCACCACCTGACTCCGAATTCTGTTTAACATGTGCTCCAGCATGTAAATCACCGGAATAGTCATGCTGATAATGGCATCGTCAGCACTAAACATCTTCGTCACCATTTCAAAACTGTGCAGAAGGGTGCATAGGTCCCTGATCTGAGACCACTCCTCCAGCGTGATTTGCCCCACCTCTGGATCTCGTTGGCCCAGGCTATACGTCAGAACGTATTGCACCAGGGCTTGTCGGTGCTGTCACAGTCGCTGCAACATGTGCAGAGTTGAATTCCACCGGGTAGGCACATCGCATTTTAGCCGGTGAAGTGGCAGGCCCAACGATTTCTGTAGAGATGTAAGTCGCTGAGCTGCGGGATGCGAACGGCGGAAGAGTGCACACAGCGACCGTGCCCTCTGCAGAAGGCCATCTACTCTGGGATAGTGGGCTAAAAATTGCTGGACAACCAGGTTCAACACGTGAGCCATACAAGGCACGTGTGTGACATTGCCCCGGCGAAGGGCCGCACCCAGGTTTGCAGCATTGTCGCACACGGCCTTCCCTGGTTTCAGGTCCAGTGGAGACAACCTTCATGAAATTGGTTCTCCAGAGCTGACCACAACTCCTCAGCTGTGTGACTCACATTTCCCAGACATTTCAAAGTAAAAACCGCCTGATGACGTTGAGCCTTACTGCCAGCATAGTAAGGAGGTGTGCAGGATCCCTTCTGCGCAGTTAGAAAGCTTGTGGCATGACCAGACAGGCTTTGGGTGCAGGTGGAAGACCGAGAGGAGGTTGAGGAGGCAGAAGCAGTGGAGGAACTTTGACATAAAGAGGATTGGCGCACAACTCGTGGGGACGGCAAGACTTGGACAGCAGCCCCTTGTCCTGCTGTCACCATAGTTACCCAGTGCCCAGTCAGCGACATGTAACGCCCCTGTCCATGCCTACTCGTCCAAGTGTCTGTGGTGAAATGCACCCTGTCACACACAGAGTTTCTCAAAGAAGCGGTGATGTTGTGTGCGACATGCTGGTGGAGCGCAGGCACACCTTTCTTTGAGAAGTAGTGCCGACTGGGCATCTGGTACTGGGGCACTGCGACGGACATAAGGTCTCGAAAATCCTCTGTGTCCACCAGGCGGAAAGGCAGCATTTCTGTAGCCAAGAGCTTGCAGATGGTGAAATTCAACCTCTTAGCTTTCTCATGGCTAGGAGGAAATGGTTTTTTACTTGTCCACATCTAAGGAACCGAGGGCTGGCTATTGTGCTTAGACGGGGTTTATAAGGGTGTCCCCGGCAAACTGCCAGTCTGTGAGGAAGATGCAGGCGGACATGTTAGGTTGCCTTGATCCAAAGGTGGTGCTATCAATGTCGGACAGCGCTCAACACCAGCTGTTGTTACCACCTCCAAAGAAAATGATGACCTGCCAATCATGCTGGCTGTTGCGGGTAAAGAGGTGGCAGGTCTGCGCCCCAAAACAGGTGTGACTGCTGTCCCCCCAGTCACAGAGGATGAAGAGGCCGCGGATGCACAAGATATGGCAGATGGTGGTTGGCCCGGCCGTCTAGGCCGCATTGTAGCACACTGAGCTTCCCACTGCAACTTATGCTTCATGTCCATGTGCCGGTTCATGCATGAAGTACTCAAACTATGTATTTTTTGGCCTCTACTTAGCTTTTGCTGACAAATGTTACAGATAACAGGAGTTGGGTCATCTTTATCGATCTGAAAAAATGCCCAGGCTATGCAAGGCTTAGCACCCATGCGACCTGAAGAGCCACCACGACTTGTGGTGAGAGGCAGAGTTGTGTTTGAGGATGCAGTTGTTGACGTGCTTACAGTACTACGTCTCTGTCCAGGAAGGCGCAACCTGACCTCATCGTCACTAGCATCTTCCTCCACCTCTTCTGCTGACCTCATCTTTTGGCTGACTGTGGGTTGACAGTAAGTGGGATCTCCAACCTCATCATCATCACCCTGTGCGTTATCACACCCGTCGTCCTCAGAGCCAACCTGTTCCTGCCCTGACAAAAAACTAAAGTGGTCGCTACAATCAGGTATTTGAGTCTCATCATCGTCTTCCTCATTGTCTCCACCAACAGGAGTTACAGTTTGGGAATGAGGGTCTACATTATGGTCAGAACCTTCTGCGTCTGGTCCTGGATCCGACTCATGAAGATTCTGGGCATCAGTGCAGATCATTTCCTCGTCTGGATTCACAGAAGCGCTGGAGTCGACCTCTGATTCCCAGGCTATAGTATGAGTAAACAGCTCTGCAGACTCAACCATCTGTTCTACCTCATACTCAGACGGGCAGCTGGAGATTTGGGAGCTGTGAGGAAGCAAGTGCGATTGGGGTGACACCTTTGAGGACTGGAGTATTTGTGATGTTGAAGTTGATGTGGAGGAGAGCCCACTTAAAGGAGCACTTGATATCCGTTGAAGCACCTGCTGTTTTTGTGCCTCATCTGGAATTTGTAGCGATTGGCGTGGCCGTAAGAAAGGGATTTTGTCACATTGTTCGCTAAAAGAAGTAGACATTTAAGTTTGGCTGGAAGATGGTCTTTCTTCCGCAGATGTTACTGTTGCTTTAACACCTACCCCACGGACACAACCTTTTTTCCCCTTCCCAACACGCTTATTCCCCTTTCCACCAGCAGCAGGCCTTTTTCCACTCATTTTGGTGGTTAACTAATTCACAACTCTGGAGTTGTTTGCACAAAAAAACAAAGGATGGGAACCGAGCAGAGCTGAGTGGCCAAACTGTGGTATTAGGCCAAAACTATTGGCTGGGTTAGATGCAGAAAAAAATTATATTCAGTTTGCAACCTGATGGAGGTCAGTATAGATGGACTAATAGAACAAGTCCTACACACAGCTAGAAGGCCAAATATTTTTTCAGAGGTAGATGCAGATAAAAATTATTTTTAATTTGCAACCTGATGGAGGTCAGTATAGATGGACTAATAGAGAAAGTCCCACACACTGCTAGAAGGCCAAATATTTTTTCAGAGCTATATGCAGATATAAATTATTTTTAATTTGCAACCTGATGGAGGTCAGTATAGATGGACTAATAGAGAAAGTCCCACACACTGCTAGAAGGCCAAATATTTTTTCAGAGCTAGATGCAGAAAAAAATTATATTCAGTTTGCAACCTGATGGAGGTCAGTATAGATGGACTAATAGATCAAGTCCCACACACAGCTAGAAGGCCAAATATTTTTTCAGAGGTAGATGCAGATAAAAATTATTTTTAATTTGCAGCCTGATGGAGGTCAGTATAGATGGACTAATAGAGAAAGTCCCACACACAGCTAGAAGGCCAAATATTTTTTCAGAGCTAGATGCAGACAAAAAATTATTTTGAATTTGCAACCTGATGGAGGTCAGTATAGATGGACTAATAGAGAAAGTCCCACACACTGCTAGAAGGCCAAATATTTTTTCAGAGCTAGATGCAGATAAAAATTAATTTTAATTTGCAACCTGATGGAGGTCAGTATAGATGGACTAACAGAGAAAGTCCCACACACTGCTAGAAGGCCAAATATTTTTTCAGAGCTAGATGCAGATATAAATTATTTTTAATTTGCAACCTGATGGAGGTCAGTATAGATGGACTAATAGAGAAAGTCCCACACACTGCTAGAAGGCCAAATATTTTTTCAGAGCTAGATGCAGAAAAAAATTATATTCAGTTTGCAACCTGATGGAGGTCAGTATAGATGGACTAATAGAACAAGTCCTACACACAGCTAGAAGCCCAAATATTTTTTCAGAGGTAGATGCAGAAAACAAATATATTCAGTTTGCAACCTGATGGAGGTCAGTATAGATGGACTAATAGACAAAGTCCCACACACTGCTAGAAGGCCAAATATTTTTTCAGAGCTAGATGCAGAAAAAAATTATATTCAGTTTGCAACCTGATGGAGGTCTGTATAGATGGACGAATAGAACAAGTCCCACACACAGCTAGAAGGCCAAATATTTTTTCAGAGGTAGATGCAGATAAAAATTATTTTTAAATTGCAGCCTGATGGAGGTCAGTATAGATTGGCTAATAGAGAAAGTCCCACACACAGCTAGAAGGCCAAATATTTTTTCAGAGCTAGATGCAGACAAAAAATTATTTTGAATTTGCAACCTGATGGAGGTCAGTAAAGATGGACTAATAGAGAAAGTCCCACACACTGCTAGAAGGCCAAATATTTTTTCAGAGCTAGATGCAGATAAAAATTATTTTTAATTTGCAACCTGATGGAGGTCAGTATAGATGGACTAACAGAGAAAGTCCCACACACTGCTAGAAGGCCAAATATTTTTTCAGAGCTAGATGCAGATAAAAATTATTTTTAAATTGCAACCTGATGGAGGTCAGTATAGATGGACTAACAGAGAAAGTCCCACACACTGCTAGAAGGCCAAATATTTTTTCAGAGCTAGATGCAGATATAAATTATTTTTAATTTGCAACCTGATGAAGGTCAGTATAGATGGACTAATAGAGAAAGTCCCACACACTGCTAGAAGGCCAAATATTTTTTCAGAACTAGATGCAGACAAAAAATTATTTTGAATTTTAAACCTGATGGAGGTCAGTATAGATGGACTAATAGAGAAAGTCCCACACACTGCTAGAAGGCCAAATATTTTTTCAGAGGTAGATGCAGAAAAAAATTATATTCAGTTTTCAACCTGATGGAGGTCTGTATAGATGGATTAATAGAACAAGTCCCACACACAGCTAGAAGCCCAAATATTTTTTCAGAGGTAGATGCAGAAAAAAATTATATTCAGTTTTCAACCTGATGGAGGTCTGTATAGATGGATTAATAGAACAAGTCCCACACACAGCTAGAAGCCCAATATTTTTTCAGAGGTAGATGCAGAAAAAAAATATATTCAGTTTGCAACCTGATGGAGGTCAGTATAGATGGACTAATAGAGAAAGTCCCACACACTGCTAGAAGGCCAAATATTTTTTCAGAGCAAGATGCAGACAAAAAATTATTTTTAATTTGCAACCTGATGGAGGTCAGTATAGATGGACTAATAGAGAAAGTCCCACACACTGCTAGAAGGCCAAATATTTTTTCAGAGCTAGATGCAGATATAAATTATTTTTAATTTGCAACCTGATGGAGGTCAGTATAGATGGACTAATAGAGAAAGTCCCACACACTGCTAGAAGGCCAAATATATTTTCAGAGCTAGATGCAGACAAAAAATTATTTTCAATTTGCAACCTGATGGAGGTCAGTATAGATGGACTAATAGAGAAAGTCCCACACACTGCTAGAAGGCCAAATATTTTTTCAGAGCTCGATGCAGATATAAATTATTTTTAATTTGCAACCTGATGGAGGTCAGTATAGATGGACTAATAGAGAAAGTCTCACACACTGCTAGAAGGCCAAATATTTTTTCAGAGCTAGATGCAGAAAAAAATTATATTCAGTTTGCAACCTGATGGAGGTCAGTATAGATGGACTAATAGAACAAGTCCCACACACAGCTAGAAGGCCAAATATTTTTTCAGAGGTAGATGCAGATAAAAATTATTTTTAATTTGCAGCCTGATGGAGGTCAGTATAGATGGACTAATAGAGAAAGTCCCACACACAGCTAGAAGGCCAAATATTTTTTCAGAGCTAGATGCAGACAAAAAATTATTTTGAATTTGCAACCAGATGGAGGTCAGTATAGATGGACTAATAGAGAAAGTCCCACACACTGCTAGAAGGCCAAATATTTTTTCAGAGCTAGATGCAGATAAAAATTATTTTTAATTTGCAACCTGATGGAGGTCAGTATAGATGGACTAATAGAGAAAGTCCCACACACTGCTAGAAGGCCAAATAGTTTTTCAGAGCTAGATGCAGATATAAATTATTTTTAATTTGCAACCTGATGGAGGTCAGTATAGATGGACTAATAGAGAAAGTCCCACACACAGCTAGAAGGCCAAATATTTTTTCAGAACTAGATGCAGACAAAAAATTATTTTGAATTTTCAACCTGATGGAGGTCAGTATAGATGGACTAATAGAGAAAGTCCCTCACACTGCTAGAAGGCCAAATATTTTTTCAGAGCTAGATGCAGAAAAAAATTACATTCAGTTTGCAACCTGATGGAGGTCAGTATAGATGGACTAATAGAACAAGTCCCACACACAGCTAGAAGCCCAAATATTTTTTCAGAGGTAGATGCAGAAAAAAATGATATTCAGTTTTCAACCTGATGGAGGTCTGTATAGATGGATTAATAGAACAAGTCCCACACACAGCTAGAAGCCCAAATATTTTTTCAGAGGTAGATGCAGAAAAAAATTATATTCAGTTTGCAACCTGATGGAGGTCTGTATAGATGGATTAATAGAACAAGTCCCACACACAGCTAGAAGCCCAATATTTTTTCAGAGGTAGATGCAGAAAAAAAATATATTCAGTTTGCAACCTGATGGAGGTCAGTATAGATGGACTAATAGAGAAAGTCCCACACACTGCTAGAAGGCCAAATATTTTTTCAGTGCTAGATGCAGATATAAATTATTTTTAATTTGCAACCTGATGGAGGTCAGTATAGATGGACTAATAGAGAAAGTCCCACACACTGCTAGAAGGCCAAATATTTTTTCAGAGCTCGATGCAGATATAAATTATTTTTAATTTGCAACCTGATGGAGGTCAATATAGATGGACTAATAGAGAAAGTCCCACACACTGCTAGAAGGCCAAATATTTTTTCAGAGCTAGATGCAGAAAAAAATTATATTCAGTTTGCAACCTGATGGAGGTCAGTATACATCGACTAATAGAACAAGTCCCACACACAGCTAGAAGGCCAAATATTTTTTCAGAGGTAGATGCAGATAAAAATTATTTTTAATTTGCAGCCTGATGGAGGTCAGTATAGATGGACTAATAGAGAAAGTCCCATACACTGCTAGAAGGCCAAATATTTTTTCAGAGCTAGATGCAGACAAAAAATTATTTTGAATTTGCAACCTGATGGAGGTCAGTATAGATGGACTAATAGAGAAAGTCCCACACACTGCTAGAAGGCCAAATTTTTTTTCAGAGCTAGATGCAGAAAAAAAATATATTCAATTTGCAACCTGATGGACTAATAGAATGATGCTATGCCCAAAAGATTTTACTTCACTAGGTGCAGTAAAAAAAATTGGTATTCTATACACAGGTGGTATATCTTGCAACACAGATAGGCTACTCCACTGACTAACACACTCTGCAATAGGCCAAAAAGGATTAGCTTTGCTAGATTCAGCCAAATGCTGTGAAAAAAACTTGCACAGCACTGGCACAGACCTGCCTGGCAAAAACTGATAGGAACTGATGTAACCTAGTCCTGAAAAGGACTGCAATTACAATTAGTCTTTACTCCCACAATCTATCTATTTAAGAGCACAGACCTGCCTGATAAAAGTCGTAGGAAATGCTGTAACCTAGTCCTTAAAAGGACTGCAATCACAACTATTCCCTACTCCCAAGCTATCTGTAGATTTGTGCGAAAATTGGCTTGAAATTAACAAGGTATAGCGCACACAGCAACAGCGGTGTCGTCTAACACGCAGCTGCAGCAGTGAGAAAATGGTGGCGACGGGGAAAATGGCTTGGTCTTATAGGGCAAGGACATGTGACATACACTGCCAATGACACATGCCCTTGCTTGTGTGAAAAAAAGCACTTCGCTCCGTGTGTGCGCTGCTGATAGGCTGACAGATTGCACCTCCCCACTGTAAATGCGGGAAAGAGAAAAAAAAATGGAGATCTTCATTATTCCTGCAGAGATCCATCCCCTGCCCCTCCCCCCCGCTGTACACTCAAACTGTGTATTTTGGTGCACGAACAGTTATCGAACATAACCTCGAACAGCCGAATTTTTCTCAAATCGTTCGTGTTCGCCGAATGGCTCGAACACCGCCCAAAACAGCTCGAATTTGAGATTGGCGAACAGTTCGAGTCGAACAACGCTCATCTCTACTCAGGTATGCACCATGTACAGCGTGTGCTCGAGTGACATGCTCGAGTCCCTCCTCCGCATGTTTCATGGTTATTAGACACCCAAAAAAAAACATGCGGGGATCGCTAGTGCATGGCAGGCAATCCCCGTAAAGTTTTTTTGGCCGCGAAGCATATGGGGCAGAGACTCGAGCATGTCACTCAAATACCCACGATACTCAATGCAAACCAGAGCACCCGATGCAAACTCAAGTAGCGAGCACTTGCGCTCAACACTAGTCGCCATATCGTCATCTTTTTTTCTTACTTTTGAAAAAAATCCCAACCCCATCACAACCCTAACCCCAACCCTAACCCCAACCCCAGCCCTAACCCTAGCACAACCCTAACCGTAGCACAACCCTAACCCTAGCACAACCCTAGCCCTAGCACAACCTTAGCCCCAAACACAGCCCTAACCCTAGCCCAATCCTAATCCAAGAGTTTATTTTTGACGCCGTTCCTTGTGCGGTATAAGTGATTAGATGACTTTATTCTTCGGGTCGGTGTGATTACAGCAATACCAGAATCATATGGGGTTTTTATGACTGACAGCTGTCACACACTAAAAGACGCATTTTTTGTAAAATCTAGTTTTTGCATCACCATATTTTGAGAGCTATAATTTTTCCAGATTTTGGCAAACAGTCATGTGATGGCTCGTTTTTTGCGGGATGAGTTGACGTTGTTATTGGTGCCATTTTCAGGCACGTGACATTTTTTGATCGCTTTCTATTCCGATTTTTGGGAGGCAGAATAAATAAAAACCAACAATTCAGGAATTGTTTTTTTTGTTTTTTTTATTCTGTTCCGCGTGTGGTAAAATTGATAAGGTAGCTTTATTCTTCGGGTCAGTACGTTTAAAGCGGTACCACATTTATAACGTTTTTCTATCTTTTGCACTTTTACATAATAAAAGCAATTTTATAGAAAAAAATATTTTTTAACATCGCTTTATTCTGAGAGCTATAAATTTTTTATTTTTTGGACTATGGAGCTTTATGGCAGCTTGTTTCTTGTGGGACGAGATGACGTTTTTAGCGGTACCATTTTTATTTATATCTGTCTTTTTGATCGCGTGTTATTCCATTTTTTGCTTGGCGGTATGGTGATAAAGCATTGTTTTTTGCTTCGTTTTTTTTTTTTTTACCGTGTTCACTGAAGGGGTTAACTAGTGGGACAGTTTTATAGGTCAGGTTGTTCCGAACGCGGCGATACCAAATATGTGTACTTTTATTGTTTTTTTTGTTTTTTTTTTAAAAATAATATTTATTGATGGGTACATTATATTTTTATTTTTGGTGGATTATTTTTTTTATTTTTTTTTTATATTTTTGCAATTTTTTTTTTTTTTTCACTTTCTGGAAGCTTATATAGTTTATTACTTTGTCCCACTCTGGGACTTTCACTTTTTTTTCTCTGATCGCCTGCATGGCACGGGAATGCAGAACCATCCCTGTGCCATGCAGGCTGTCAGCGCCGGACAGGGAGAAGATTGTTTGGAGATGCACTGCGCATGTCCAAACAATCTTCCTGCTGTCTGGTGACCCGGATGTTGTCATGACGACATCGGGTCATCATAGCAACACCCGGGAAGCCTTTGCAGACAGCGCTGGAAGCCGGAAGAGGAGGTGAGTATCTGCGATCACCTCCCCTTGCCCCCGCAATGCTGCGATCGACTTCGATCGACTTTGATCGCAGCATCGCGGGGGTTAATGTGCTGGGAGTGGTGCAGGACTGCTCCCTGCACATAGTATCGGGTGTCAGCTGTGACAATCAGCTGACACCCTGCGGTGATCGCGCCCGCACAGCCTGTGTGCGCGCGCGATCGCCATGACGTACTAATACGGGTCTGGCTCTTAAGTCCCAGGGCACAGACGTGTATTAGTACGTCAGATGTTGTTAAGGGGTTAATTTCAAAGCTGGTGGATCTTGGTATAGATGGCCTAATACAATGAGTACCACACACTGCTACTATGCCTAAAAGGTTTTACTTGGCTAGGTGCAGTAAAAAATGTGTATTACATACACAAGTGGTGTAGCTTGCAACACAGATACGCTACTCCACTGACTAACACACACTGCAAGAGGCCCTAAAGGATTTGCTTAGCTAGATTTAGCCAAATGCTGTGAAAAACACTTGCACAGCACTAAAACAGACCTGCCTGGCAAAAAGAGATAGGAACTGATGTAACCTAGCCCTCAAAAGGGCTGCAATTACAAACTAGTCCCTACTCCCTAAACCTTTCTGTCTATTTAAGAGAAAATTTGCTTGCAATTCAGTTACACAATATGGCGCTAACAGCAGCAGCAGTGCCATCAAACACTCAGCTGCAGCAGTGAGAAAATGGTGGCGACGGGGAAAAAGGCTGAGTCTTATAGGGCAAGGACATGTGACATACACAGCCAATGACACATGCCCTTGTTTGTGTGAAAAAAAGCACTTCGCTCCGTGTGTGCGCTGCTGATAGGCTGACAGACTGCACCTCCCCACTGTAAATGCTGAAAAGAAAAAAAAAATGGAGATCTTCATTATTTCTGCAGAGATCCATCCCATGCCCCTCTCCCCCCGCTGTACACTCAAACTGTGTATTAACATTGATTATCAGCATTACTGTGAAAAAATCCAGTTACGATTTGGGTGCACAAACAGTTATCGAACATAACCTCGAACAGCCGGATTTTTTTCAAATCGTTCGGGTTCGTCGAACGGCTCGAACACCGCCCAAAACAGCTTGAATTTGAAATTGGCGAACAGTTCGATTCGAACACCGCTCATCTTTAGTAGTGAGATGAACATTAATATAAAATTTTTTGGTGGCCCCCTATGATTCATCCATACAGCGGCCGCCATTTTGCTAAATTCACATGGACCAATTTTAAACAGTCCATACTGTGGAGAATACAATTTTTGTAAAATTTGGGAATTCAATTCCACTTGTATACATTCTCTCACCTCTAATCTGGACAATTAATCACTTGTGACAGTGGTCTGTCAGATAGACCTTACCTTACCACAGCTTCCCTGCACTTCTAAACATGTGTTCTCAATTATATGTGTACCATAAGTACAAGGTATGGAAAGGGAGAACTACAGTACACTGTGTGCAGAATTATCAGGCAAGTTGTATTTTAGAGGATTATTTTTATTATCGATCAACCACTATGTTCTCAATCAACCCAAAAGACTCATAAATATCCAAGCTTAATATTTTTGGAAGTTGGAGTGGGATTTTTTTAGATTTGGCTATCTTAGGAGGATATCTGTTTGTGCAGGTAACTATTACTGTGCAGAATTATTAGGCAACTTAATAAAAACCAAATATAATCCCATCTCACTTGTTTATTTTCACCAGGTAAACCAATATCAGTGCACAAATTTTAGAAATAAACATTTCTGACATGCAAAAACAAAAACCAAAAAAATGAGTGATGAATATAGCCACCTTTCTTTATGATGACACTCAGCAGCCTCCATCCATAGATTCTGTCAGTTGCTTGATCTGTTTTCGATCAACATTGCGTGCAACAGCCATCGCAGCCTCCCAGACACTGTTCCGAGTTGTGTACTGTCTTCCCTCCCTGTAGATCTCACATTTTATGATGGACCACAGGTTCTATATGGGGTTCAGATCAGGTGAACAAGGGGGCCATGTCATTATCTTTTCTTCTTTTAGACCTTTACTGGCCAGCCACGCGGTGGAGTAGTTGAATGCATGTGATGGAGCATTGTCCTGCATGAAAATCATGTTTTTCTTGAAGGATACTGACTTCTTCCTGTACCACTGCTTGATGAAGTTGTCTTCCAGAAACTGGCAATAGGTCTGGGAGTTGAGCTTCACTCCATCCTGAACCCGAAAAGGTCCCACAAGTTCATCTTTGATGATAACAGCCCATACCAGTACCCCACCTCCACCTTGCTGGTATCTGAGTCGGAGTGGAGCTCTCTGCCCTTTACTGATCCAGCCTCTGGCCCATCCATCTGGTCCATCAAGAGTCACTCTCATTTCATCAGTCCATAAAACCTTTGAAAAATCAGTCTTAAGATATTTCTTGGCCCATTCTTGACGTTTTATCTTATGTTTCTTGTTCAAAGGTGATCGTTTTTCAGCCTTCCATACTTTGGCCATGTCCCTGAGTATCTCACACCTTGTGCTTTTTGATACTCCAGTAACGTTGCATCTCTGAAATATTGCAAAACTGGTGGCGAATGGCATCTTGGCAGCTTCACGCTTGATTTTCCTCAATTCATGGGCAGTTATTTCGCTCCTTTTTTGGCCAACACGCTTCTTGCGACCCTGTTGGCTATTTGCCATGAAAACCTTGATTGTTCGGTGATCACGCTTCAAAAGTTTGGAAATTTCAAGATTGCTGCATACCTCTGCAAGACATCTCACAATTTTGGACTTTTCAGAGCCCGTGAAATCTCTCTTCTGACCCATTTTGCCAAAGGAAAGGAAGTTGCCTAATAATTAGGCACACCTTATATAGGGTGTTGATGTCATTAGACAACACCCCTCCTCATTACAGAGATGCACATCACCAGGTTTACTTAATTGGTAGTTGGCTCTCAAGCCTATTCAGCTTGGAGTAAGACAACATGTATAAAAAGTATCATGTGATCAAAATACTAATTTGCGTAATAATTCGGCACACAGTGTATGTAGAGCTGAACAGCTGCACAGTTCTCTCAATGATCTAGCAGAATGTTTTATGACCACACTGCCAAATCATTATAGAAGTTGTCAGAGAGGTCTGGCCTTGCTGGGCCCCAGGACTATGGTCAATATTATACATAACCCTTTCAGAAAGATTTGCTAAACCATGCATGTTACAGTCTGAAAAAATATGGTACTTTATATGAATCATCCATAATATTAAAACCACTAATGCATAAAATAAATAACATTTATCATCTTGTTGCTGTAGCCACTGTCAAGACCTGAGCTCAGCGACCTGAGAACAGAGAGTGAGCATTAATTCTTGAAGTTGTGTTAGAAACAGAATACTGGGTAAGGGTAAGGTTTTAGGGCTTTTTGCAAGAATCAAATTGTGATGGGTGGATACATGAATGGATAGAAGAATAATTGTTAGGGACTCTCTGCTAAATTTTAGGCTGAGGGACACACACAACGCAATTGACTTGTGACAGGTGGCCCATCCCTAAGGTAGATTCTCACAAAGTTCTAAGTATGTTTAGCACATGTCTGAGATGTTGCTTATCGAAAATGGTTTATTTATTGTTAATTTCTTCACAATTTCTCAATGAACATGCAAATATTAACAATAAACAATGTGCTATTAATTTCTATTGATAAGCAGATCGAGGCTGTAAGCTTTATGAATCAGTTTCTTAGCAGTCACACTTCAATAGTGTACTATGTGCACTAAATACTGTGTGAAACCCCAGGTTTAAGCCCCAGATGTCTGTGTTTCACACGTGTCCTGTCTATGTGTATCATGGATAGAACATGTTCCCTTTAGAGTCTATGAGGCTTTTAAAAAATCTGGGTGTTTTTTTGAGGACTAAATGTCTGGGTCAAAAAAGGAGGCAGCGATTTTTAATCAGAGCCATGGATCAAAATCACCCATTCAAGTTTATAGGTCTCTGATATAATCTGACAGCACACTTGTGGCATCCAACTAGCATCTTAGTGTTGCCGTTATTCACTGACTGTTTGGTAGAAAAAGCTTGAAAAATCACCACTAGGTTTTTTTGGTTTTATTTTCTTCTGCATACATGAAAAACTGATGAAACACTGATGGGGAAAACACTGATAGAAATCAGTCTTTTTTTCTCATATGGTAAAAACGATATAATCTGTTTATGATTGATTGTCAAAAAAGGCTTTAAATCCATTAAACTTGGCTTTAATGTGAATCTGTCAACATGATTTTACAACCTAAACTATTTATATGTACAGTACAGACCAAAAGTTTGGACACACCTTCTCATTTAAAGATTTTTCTGTATTTTCATGACTATGAAAATTGTACATTCACACTAAAGGCATCAAAACTATGGATTAATAAATGTGGAATTATATACTTAACAAAAAAGTGTGAAACAACTGAAAATATGTCTTATATTCTAGGTTCTTCAAAGTAGCCACCTTTTGCTTTGATGACTGCTTTGCACACTCTTGGCATTCTCTTGATGAGCTTCAAGAGGTAGTCACCGGAAATGGTTTTCACTTCACAGGTGTGCCCTGTCAGGTTTAATAAGCGGGATTTCTTGCCTTATAAATGGGGTTGGGACCATCAGTTGTGTTTGCAACACCAAAAGTTGCAAAATTTTTGCTCAGCTTCCGAGTTTTGCCCAAATTTTGAGATATTTGAAGGGGTTTCAACGCAGAAAACTGAAAACACTTTCATTGATCTGGGCCTTTTTGTTTCTTTCTGGCTGTTTTATAAAGGGAATAAAGGTAACAAGGCTTTAAAGAAAACTTATCACCAGGTTTTTCCAATCTAAACTAAAGCCACCCCCTATAACTGGTATATTACTGCAGCCTAATACCTGTACATAAGCCCTAAACTCCTCCTACATATCTCAAAAAATACTAGGGGCTGAGAAAACTTCTATGATGAGCATGTGCCGGCACTGGTCTAAGTAGGACAGAGAAAAAGTGTGCCAGAGCTTTAACTGTGCATGCGCAAGATTTTCAGGAATCTATAAATAATATAGGATGTGTCAACCTCATCTATCAGAGCAGGAGGATGGCAATTCTGCTGAAAGAGGAGGCGTCAACCCCAGGAAACTGCCGTCCATCAGACTGTACAGTGCTGATTAAAATTTGGCACGGGTGACTTATAAAAAGTATTTTTTGGAACATGAATTGGGAGTTGAGGGCTTACATGCAGGCTGATGGACTGTGGTAATAGACCAGTTAATCATGGTGTCCTTAGATTATATTGGGAAAACCTGATGACAGGTTTCCTTTAAAAATATAAAGTTAATGTGATGTTGGGATCTCACACGCCTGTGTGATTTTAGATATAGAAGAGGGCCCTTGAGCAAGAACAGTATATGGGCCCCATTTAAGTATAATAGTTCTGTCTATGCTTGCTGATTTGGAGGTCATAGTGGCCCCCTAACCTCTTAGGCCCATATCTGGATATATGGGCTGCACTAATGCTATGTCTGCCCCTGCTGAGCTGTCAGTAACAGCTAATAATGTAGGTGATGCAGCATTCAGTGATATAATAACCTTATAACTATGTGTCTTGGACATGTATCATCAGTATCCTAAATAGACATCTTGTAGTTGAAAACCATAGAGGGACTTAACCTAATTAAGACATACTTATGGCACCAGAACTAAGCATAAAAGGGTTTTTTCACACTGCCAATAATTTGTACATTGTCACAATTTCCCTGTATTCCAAACACAGTTGGATGGTCACATGATCACATGCATTTGATTTGCATAGTTGTGGTCACATGCCGACTAGATTCTCATCCGCTGATCATAATGTACAATTAATAGAAGCTACTGAGACTCTAGTTGCCATGTGCCTGCAAATTGCATACTTGCAATTATGTGACCGACCACTCGCTCTGGGAATACAGGGAAATTGCGCCTGAATTTATTTCACACTGTCACAATTCAACAATCTGTAGTCACATACTGTAAGTACGGAAATTTTTCTAGTGCCTGGAATGCCCCTTTAATACATAGATGCAGTCACAGGTCCAATCTTTTGACAAAGATAAAATAACAGAACAAAGAAAGAAGCTTACTAGTGATGAGCGAGCATAGTCGCAAGTAATCAGTACTCGCCCGAGCATCTCAGAACTCGAGATGCTGGGAGCTCGCAGAGTACTTACGAGATGCTTGAGTGGATGCTCGGGTCCCCTCCCTGCATGTTAGGTGCTCTTTAGAGTGCCAATCAACATGCCGGGATAGCCTGACACTCACTGTAATGCCATAGCCATGTTGGTTGAGGCATTACAGTGATTGGCTGGCCGCACAGCGTCATCAGGTCTATATCAGACCTGCCGCCGCTGTGCTCATCAGTCTACTCTGCAATCAGGCAGTGTAGGGAGAGGTGCTGCTGAGCTAGGGAGAGATTTGGTTGTGTATTAGGTAGTGCAGGGAGAAAACAAGTACATTACACATATCCATCTCAATAAACAGTCCTTCTAAGGACTAATCCATCTGTAGAGATATCAGGCAGGCAGTGTATATAGACAGGCAGGCAGAGTATATAGCAGACTGCAGTTCATATAGCACAAGAGGCTCCATTCCAGTTCTGCCTTCTGTTGATATTTCTAGACAAAGGCCCAGGTATCATGGGCCAGGAATAATTTTTTTCGATCTTAATCCTCACTATTTGCTTAAAAAGCAATCCAGAGAACACCGTTTCTCTGCGCCATTTGCTTGTTGGCACTGCAGAATACAACCAGGTCCTTTCCATATTACAGTAATCCAACTATTTAAAACTGTGGTGTGCCGTCACACAGATCACATATAGTTGCTGAAAATACTGCCATTTTAGGCCTCCTTTCAAATTTTTTTTCAGTGTGTTAGCAAAGTTTTTGACACCGGTTTGCTGTTCAAAATAGTTCCCTACAGGCCAGGCATTTAAAACTGTGGTTTTTCCGTCACACGGATCACATATACGTTTTCTGAAAATTCTGCCATTTCTGGCCTCCATTCTAATTTTTTTTTCAGTCTGTCAGCAAAGTTTTTGGCACCGGTTTGCTGTTCAAAATAGTTACCTACAGGCCAGGTGATTAAAACTGTGGTTTCTAGCCGTGAGTCTCTGGACCACATATTTCTCACCCTGATCCTCCTTCCTCCCACCATGGCGAGTGCCCGGAGACAACTGATCCCACACTTGGACACTCCGGAGAGCTGTTCACTTTTCCATTTATAGATTCAGGCCTCTCGCCCAGTCCACTTGAAGCGGGGCAAGAGTACATCGCATGTAGTGATGCCCAAATATTTGAACAGCCATGGTCACACAAAGTTGACAGTGGGAAAGTGTCACAAGAGGTGGACGATTATGAGACACCATTGCCAGAAAGTCAGGACGAGGACCAGGGTGTGGAAATGGAAGATTAGGTGGATGATAAAGTGATATAGTAACTGACCCAACCTGGCAGGAGAACATGCAGAGCGAGGACAGCAGCACACAGGGGGAGGAAGGCAGAGCACCCCCAACAGGTAGGAAGAAGCAGTGTGGTGGCCGCAGACAGAAGGCAGGTAACCGCTCCCTGTAACACCAACACGAAGGAAGTTGCCAGTACAACTGTTAGGTCTTCCCGAGTCTGTTTTTTTTTTTAAAGACTGCCGATAACCCCAAACAGGCCATTTGCACCACCTGCCAGGCCAGCATCAGCAGGGTTGGCAAAACTAGCAGCCTGACCACCATCAGCATGATCAGGCACATGGCAGCAAAGCACCCGACATTGTGGGCCGAACCCCAGGGTCCAAGAACAGTGTCTGTGGGGTGCACCATTGATTCTTCCGCTGTTGTGCATGCAAGCCAATCCCCTGTCCGTGGTGCATGCGAAGATGCCTAGTGCCCTGCACTTGTCATTGCACACTTTCAAGTAGCAGCATCATTTCCCTACTGCTTGTTGCGCTCGAAATGTTGCCTTTTAGGCTCGTGGAGACAGAAGCATTTTGCAACCTGATGGCGGCGGCCATCCCTTGGTACTCAGTCCCCGACCGCCACTATTTCTCCTGGTGTGCAGTCCCCTCATTACACAAGCATGTGTCCCAAAACATTAGCCGTGCCCTCAACAACGCAGTTACCGGGAAAGTCCACTTAACCACAGACAAGGAGACAAGTGCTTGTGAGCAGGGACGGTACATCTCGCTGACGGCACACTGGGTTAACATAGTGGAAGCCGGGACCTAGTCGGACCTTGGGACGGTACATGTCCTCCCGACTCCAAGGATTGTGGCCCCTAGGTCAATCAGGGTTGCCTCCACAGTCTACATCTCCTGCACCTCATCCTCCTCAGCCTCCTCCTCTTCAACCTCCATCTCTGAAATGACCACATCAGTCACAAGCTACAGTAGAAGCACTGCAGCACTGCCTCGGCCAAGCGGCAACAGGCTGTGCTGAAGCTAATATGCTTAGGTGACTAACCGCACAATTCTGAAAAGTTGTGGACAGCTCTGAAAGAGCAGGCAGATCTGTGGCTCACACAGCTGAATCTACAGCCAGCCATGGTCATGTGTGACAATGGCCGGAACCTGGTGGCGGCTCTGAGGCGTGCTCACACACGTACCATGCCTGGCCCATGTGTTAACCTCGTGGTTCAGCGGTTTCTCAAATCCTACCTGGAGCTGCCGGATCTGCTTGTTAAAGTATGCCACCTGTGTACCCATTTTAAAAAGTCACCTACAGCTTCCGCCGCCCTTGCCGTGTTTCAGCAGTGTTTGCAGCTTCCGGCTGGCAGACTGGTGTGTGATGTCCCCATGCGTTGGAACTCTACATTGCAGATGTTGGGAAGGATTTGTGAGCAGAAGAGGGCAGTTGTTGAGTACCAGCATCAACAAGGCCGTCGGTATTCAGTTCAGATTCCACACATAAGACCTCAGGAGTGGACATGGATGTCAGACATATGTACCATCCTCCAAAACTTTGAGGACTCCACTAAGATGGTGAGCGGCGATGACACCATAATTAGCGTCACCATCCCGCTTCTCTGTCTTCTAAAGTGCTCTCTGCTCACAATCAAAGAGGATGCATTGCAGGTGGAGCACGATGAGATGGAGCAAGGAACCATACAGGGTGATTACACACAGCCCAGCCTCATCTCATCCCAACGTGGATTGTGTGACAATGAGGAAGAGGAGGAGGAGGAAGAACAGGAGCTAGTTTAATGCGCTGTAGACGGTAATACCTCCACAGCTGTCATACCGTCAGTTTAGCATGGATGGCCAGAGAACAGAGAGGAGGAGGAGTAGAACATGATCAGTCATCCTCTTGCTGAGGACACGTAAGTCTTGCCTGTTAGTAGTCTGGCACGCATGGCTGAGTTTATGTTACACTGCCTTTCCCATGACCCTCACATTCTCAAAACTTTGGGTGACAGTCATTACTGGTTGGTGAC
This sequence comes from Phyllobates terribilis, assembly GCF_046119375.1. Taxonomy (NCBI): domain Eukaryota; kingdom Metazoa; phylum Chordata; class Amphibia; order Anura; family Dendrobatidae; genus Phyllobates; species Phyllobates terribilis. Next base: position 769,094,330 of record NW_027362762.1, on the reverse strand, counting down.
ACTTCTAGACCCATGCTACAAGGAGAACTTGATATCTCTTATTCCTGAGGCGGACAGGTTTACAAAAATGGGGCTGTACCAGAAAGCCCTCGTTTTGGAACTATTAAAAAAATTCCCATCTGAAAACACTGGTGAGAAGAAGTACAGGTGAGAGAGACACAACTTCAATCCAGGAGAGGCAGGGGAACACTCAAAGTTCTGGGAGAATTTTCTCAGCCCCTCCCATTTCACAAGCCCTGAGGCGTGGGGTACTCTCACAAGGAGTGAAAAGTTTGGGAAGATGCTGAGTGAGTTCCTTGCCAACCTTACCAACATCCTCCGTGATTCCTCTGTGTCTTATAATTATTGGGTATCCAAGCTGTATATGTGGAATGAACTGGCTCTCTACTCCTTGGAGGTCCTGGCCTGCCCTGCCGCCAGCTTTTTATCTGAGCGTGTTTTTAGCGCCGCTGGTGGAATTATAACTGATAAGCGCATCCGCCTGTCAATTGAAAATGCAGACAGGCTGACTCTTTTTAAAATTAACAAGGGCTGGATTGATAGATACCGAATGATAGCAGCATAACATAAACTCAAATCCAGTGTCTTTTTTTGGGAGGTGTATTCCCATGCACCTCTTCACACCCACACATGGGTATACGCTTCCTGATTTTGGCTATTTGCTCTTGTCCTCCTCCTTCTCCTCATCTTAATCCTCCACCACCATATCACCAGGGTGACCGTGGTCCATGATGCAACACCCACATGCTTTTTTTAAAGGGCATTTATAATGCCTGTAAAAAAAATGTTTTCGACAGTATGTTCATGTATACCCCCCAGGGGTAAATGTTTGTCTGCCCATGCACTTAGTGCATGGGCATTACAAGTATATGAGACCTGCTCCTTTCTAATGGGAACATTTTTTATGAGGCACTCCTCCACGTCTCTTCCAAGGGGCATTGGCGTGCCTCCCAATTTTTGGTAACATTTGCATTCACTGCATAGGCAAACACAATGGGAGACCCACTTCCTAATAATGGGAACATTGTTTTCAGGAGGCCCTCCTCTAAGTCTCTTCAAAGGGGTATTGGGGTGCGTCCAAATTTTGGGCAGCCCTGCCACTCACTGCATATGCAATAACAGTATAGGAGACCCACTCTTTAGTAATGGGAACAATAAAACATAGCCGCCTGATAGCTTTCTAAGAATAGTGAGGGCCGACTGCTGGCCATTTAAGAATAGTAAAGTCCGCCTGATGGCCCTATAAAAATCGTCTTTGTGACTTTCAGAGTCCCTTTTTCATAAATGAAACACGATGTGTCTGATGATATCTCACACACCACATGTGCAGATAAGGTGGTAAAATGTTAAAATGACATTTCCTGGTGAATGCATTTGTCATGGTTGAAAGCAATGCAAAAGTGCAAAAACGCATCAAAAACGCTACGTGTGAACATAGCCCAAGGTGTGGAGGAACATTTCTGTTTTTGTATATTTATTTTGCCTTTTATACAAGTCATTACCCTGGAAAGGATGGGATGTCACTTAACATATCTCCCAGGAAAATCCATTTTGATTTAGTTTTTGTATGTTTTATTGTGAGTCCGTAAAAGTGGCGTAATACCTCTGACAATGTTGTTGACAGAAGTTAGCTGGGAGGCAGAAATGCTTCCAGGGGTCTTCCCCATGCTGTCCCCATGTCTTTTGAGCACTGTTCCCATCGATTTGGGCAATTTTTGGGCCCTCTGCAGACCACAGGATTGAAACCGCCTGAAAAATGCTTGAGTTTCCCATAGACTTACATTGGGCTCGTTGCTCGGGTTGAGCACCCGAGTATTCCAATGTGCTCGACCCGAGCATCGAGCACCGAAGCAATTTAGTGCTCGCCCATCACTAAAGCTTACCACTACTTTTACTAATTATAGGTTCTGCAACCGAGACAGCAATACTACAAGCATATTAGATTAAAGGTTGTCCACATTACAATCTCAGCACCTGCTAAGCGAGTATACATAACAAAAATAAATGCAAAAAAAGAACCTGAAAGGTAGCGCTCTGTAGGTCAATAGATTATAGTGGTCAGATGTATCACACCTATACTTGTGTATGACTAGCTTCAAACTAATATGCTTTTCTATATAAAGTAAAGCATGGTAAACTGTGGTTTTATACACTTCTGAGCAAAATATATGACAGAAGTGCTGGTGGTTGCATATAACCAAGAGGATTCTACATAGTTAACTATGAATATCTCTTTATTTAGTCCTAATACAGTCAATTACGACTGCAACTCCGGGCCAACAGGTGATCCTCCCTGGTGGGTATCATGATGTGGCATGACCAAAACATAAGGTCTTGTGTAGTAATCTTGATTTGCAGTAGTTAGTACTTACTGAAATCAGTTCAAGGAAGTACACATGAATGAATGCCCTGGAATACTAAGCAAAATGGGTAGAAGACTATAGGAAAGGGGGAACCCTCATGTCCAGTAGTATTGTCTATATTTTGTCTTGAAATTAGGCTGGTTGGTTCCCTTTTAGAAACAGTAATGTGTCTCTGTGCTTTTTGTTTTACTGTGGGAAGTGGGGGGGTGATGAAGAGTTGAAATTTCCTGTTTCTTTGTCTCTTCCATTTTTTCTTACCAGAAAAGGCAAAAACATTTTCCTCCATGCGGTCTGTTTGCTTGATTACCATGCAATTGTGTATTTGACATTATACTTGACTGCTTATCTTGTTTAAGTTGATTAATTTATCATTGCATCCTTTTTTTCTCCGTAATTTTACGTTTCTACATAAAACATCTTGAAACTTTGAAATCATCATGTTGATTTGTATTTTGTCATTAACCTTCTAAAATCCCAAGGGAAAGGCAATCATTCAGCCATGGTTCCCCAAAGATTTCCTCCACAATGAATTTACTTCTACAGAGTGTCGGACGATGCCTCTTTGTAAGTTGGATGGCTAATTCATTTTATAGCTTTTTTGTGTTATGTTATTTTCATTAATTCAATTTTAGGCTAATAGGTCAAAAGGTCAAAATGAAAATCAATTTAAATGAAATCAATTTAGTTTATTATTTACACAGCTATGATTTCGCTGTTGTGAATCATGTGCAGGTTATGGTGGACTAATTGAAATCAAAAGAAGCCGTTAAACAAAGGCAGTGAATAGACCAGCTTGAAGGATGCCATTATGGTAATATCATCCAGGGGTGGCTTATTTGTTAAGCTCAAGAATGTGGATGCTTGATGTAATCTATTGAGACTTTGGATTTAACAGGCTATGCTTGTATGGCAAAAGTAAGTTAGAACCTGCCATCTATCAATTCTAGAATAAATAAAGTTGTGGCAAATGTAACCTCAGAAAAATGTGTAGTTTATTCTATTTGGATTATATACAGTGGTGGCCAAAAGTATTGGCACCCAGGCAATTCTGTCAGATAATACTTAGTTTCTTACAGAAATTGATTGCAATCACAAATTCTTTGGTATTATCTTCATTTAATTTGTCTTCAATGAAAAAACCCAAAAAGAATTGTCTTAAAGCCAAATTGGATACAATTCCACACCAAACCTAAAAAAGGGGGTGGACAAAAGTATTGGCACTGTTTGAAAAATCATGTGATGCTTCTCTAATTCGTGTAATTAACAGCACCTGTAACTTACCTGTGGCACCTAACATTGATTAAAGTTGACTCATCCTCTGCCCTGTGTTCTTGTGTGTACCACATTGAGCATGGAGAAAAGAAAGAAGACAAAAGAACTGTCTGAGGACTTGAGAAACCAAATTGTGAGGAAGCATGAGCAATCTCAAGGCTACAAGTCCATCTCCAAAGACCTGAATGTTCCTGAGTCTTCTGTGCGCAGTGTCATCAAGAAGTTTAAAGCCCATGGCACTGTGGCTAACCTCCCTAGATGTGGACAGAAAAGAAAAATTGATGAGAGATTTCAACGCAAGATTGTGCGGATGGTGGATAAAGAACCTCGACTAACATCCAAACAAGTTCAAGCTGCCCTGCAGTCCGAGGGTACAACAGTGTCAACCCGTACTCTCTGTCGGCGTCTGAATGAAAAGGGACTGTATGGTAGGATACCCAGGAAGACCCCACTTCTTACCCTGAGACATAAAAAAGCCAGGCTGGAGTTTGCCAAAACTTACCTGAGAAAGCCTAAAATGTTTTGGAAGAATGTTCTCTGGTCAGATGAGACAAAAGTAGAGCTTTTTGGCAAAAACCATCAACATAGAGTGTACAGGAAAAAAAAGAGGCATTCAAAGAAAAGAACACGGTCCCTACAGTCAAACATGGTGGAGGTTCACTCATGTTTTGGGGTTGCTTTGCTGCCTCTGGCACTGGACTGCTCGACCGTGTGCATGGCATTATGAAGTCTGAAGACTACCAACAAATTTTGCAGCATAATGTAGGGCCCAGTGTGAGAAAGCTGGGTCTCCTTCAGAGGTCATGGGTCTTCCAGCAGGACAATGACCCAAAACACACTTCCAAAAGCACTATAAAATGGTTTGAGAGAAAGCATTGGAGACTTCTAAGGTGGCCAGCAATGAGTCCAGACCTGAATCCCATAGAACACTTGTGGATAGATCTCAAAATGGCAGTTTGGAGAAGGCACCCTTCAAATATCAGGGACCAGGAGCAGCTTACCAAAGAAGAATGGTCTACAATTCCAGCAGAGCATTGTAAGAAACTCATTGATGGTTACCGGAAGCGGTTGTTCGCAGTTATTTTGGCTAAAGGTTGTGCAACCAAGTATTAGGCTGAGGGTGCCAATACTTTTGTCTGGCCCATTTTTGGAGTTTTGTGTGAAGTGATCAATGATTTGATTTTTGCTTCATTCTCTTTTGTGTTTTTTCCTTGCAAGCAAATTAAATGAAGATAATAATACCAAAGAATTTGTGATCGCAATCATTTTCAGGAAGAAACTGAGTATTATCTGACAGATTTGCAGGGGTGCCAATACTTTTGACCACCACTGTAACTACTGTAGTTTGAGTTATGTGCAAAGGAATGAAGGCCCATCCCATATCTAAAAGTCAATGTCCTGGGTACAGTTCTCAAGTCAATTGATTTCCCAATAGCGCAGGGAAAACTAAGAGGGGGACACAGGACTAAAATAGCACGGGGTTATCTTTATTCCCAGGATAGGTATATATGACAGATGTTATTCAAGACAAATCATAAAATGTTGGCATAACTTACAGTAGAAGTATGAAAATCACTCAACTGAAAAACCTTTTAGTCCTATACCAAATATCATTATAAAATAATATATACCTTTGATACCCTGTATGCAGTGCTGAATATTATAACAAGAAAAAGTTTAACTCACTAAGTGGGGTTGTTGAAACTTTAATACACAAGCTCTATCACATCCTTTGTCCAAAAACTGCATTATAAAGGAATGATAACATGCCTTCACTGCTAAAGTTGTCATATATTTTGGCAGGCCTTTCATCATTCTCCCTGCTCAATTTGTCAAATAGCTGTTCTGTCGCTCTGCGAAATGAGGCTGAATATTATGCTCTGCTATTAGTGAAATTGATAACTATGTAAAAATAGAATAGAAAACTTCCAAATTAAATTGAGTAGTTAAGAAAGTATGCTTCACTGAGAGAACGTCTATTGGCCAAACTAGTAAATATCAAATTAATAATTCTTGCAAAATACAATATATGCCAATGAGTGAAAACTTAATTGTCGCTACATTTAAAGCATTTTCTGCTTAATGCTGTCAGAAATGTATTTACTATAGAGTCAGCAAGGCACAGATCAAAGACAATGGTATTCGGGAGAGTACTGATGAAATAATTCTATGTTAATTCTGTTGGGCAGTGTTCATAAGTTATTTTGTAAGTTCACACAGAATATTTTGTGTCTTTTATCAATGTATCTAATCTTAACATTAAGGCAAAGTCAGGGTCAAGAATATTAAGATTAACTGCAACTAGAAAGTTAAAGAAATACACAATTCACAAGTGAAGACTCATAATTTATTCATACTTGTAAATTAATTGCTTATTAGTGTTGAGCGAGCACTAAAATGCTCAGGTGCTCGAAGCTCGGGCCGAGCTCACCGTGATACTCAGGTGCTCGACCCAAGCAATGAGCCCAATGTTAGTCTATGGGAGACCCGAGCATTTTTGCGGCGGCACCCCCGGCAGTCTGTAGAAAGCCTAAAAAGTGCCCAAAACTATAGTGACACTGCTCAAAAGACATGGGGACAGCATGAGGATCACCCCAGGAAGCATTTCTGACCCCCAGGTCACTGCTGTCAACAACGTGGTCAGAGGTATTAAGCCACTTTTACGGGCTCTCAATAAAACGTTCATAAACGAAACTGAAACAGTTTTCCTGAGAAATATGTTAAGGAACATCATTTCCAGGATAAAGACTTGTGTATAAGGTAAAATAAATAACCAAAAACAAAAATACTCCTCCACACCTTGGGCTATGTTCACAAGTAGCATTTTTTATGCGTTTTTGCACTTTTGTATTGCTTTCAACCGTGACAAATGCATTCACCGGGAAATGTCATTTTAACATTTTACAACCTTATCTGGCTATGTGCTGTGTGACACATGCATACAGTGCTGAAAAGACATGGGAACATCATGGGAAAGACCCCTGGAAGCATCTCTGCCTAAAAGTGTGCCCATCAGAAGTGATCCTGGCCGCATCAGAAGATGCGGACTTGCAACTATTCCCGTGCAAGTCCTTGTTTCAGGGCAGTGTTCAATTGTACCTCCCCAATTCCTTGCAATGCAAGTGCAAGTATGCAGCCTGCCACCCACCCACCCCCAGGCTGCAATACCATACTGCTTGCTTGCTTGCACTTGAAATTGGACCTTTTAGGCATGTGGAGGCAGAATCTGGTCACCACGTCATGGCTGCGTCGGCAGCCTGGTATCCATACTCAGTCCCCAGCTGCCCGGCGGCCGGGTGTCCACGCTTGGTCCAAAGCCGGTAGGGGGTGGCCGGGTGTCCATACTCGGTCCCCAGCCACCCTGCGGCCAGGTGCCCACACGGTCCCCAGCCGCCGCTATTTGAAGGACAGCCTAACCACAAACACGTGGAAAAGTGAATGTGGCCAGGAATGGTCCATCTCACTGACGCCTTCACACTGGGTTACTATTGTGGAAGCCGGGACACAGTTGAACACTGGGATTCAACACATCCTTCAGACATAGAGGATTGCGGGTCCTGGATCAATCAGGCTTCAACACAAAGTTCAGAAGGTAGACAGCAGCAGTGGTTGGCCTCCTACACAATGAGTAAATTATTCATGATCATGAGGCCATCCATCTCCTTAGCTTTCTGTTCCTTGGAATGCAAGCACATGTATGTAGTAGCGGCTAGGCCTGAGGTGGTCAGCATTTTGGCGCATATCCTACCTCCTCCAAGGATTGCTGGATTTTTTCCTGCTACTATCCCAGTTCTATGACTCCCGTTAAAACAAAGCTTCAGGTGATGAATGATGGATGAGGTGGTGGCAAAGGACAAAGAGCTGGAGGAACAGGGACCATTCACATCAATATCAGGGCAGTCAACCACACATGTCTTGTAGGATATGTTTCTGTACCAAAAGGAGCGGTTCGGCTACACAGTTATAGGGCATATAGTGAGTGCAATGCCTACCAAAAATTTGGAGGCACTCCAATGCCCCTTGGAAGTGACATGGAGGTCAAACGGCCTTAACGAAACAGTTTTTTCCATTTATAGCAACTGGGTCTCCTGTGCACTGTTGACCTAAGCAGTGAATGGAAGGCTTTCCAAAAATTATGAGGAACTGCAATGCCCCTTGAAACAGACGTGGATTACAGCATACTAAAAACCTTCTACCCATTATTGGGGAGAGGGTCTACCTTAATGTTCGACTATGCATTTTCCTCCTAAAATTAGGAGGAAATGCATTGCCCGTTGGAAGAGCCTTGGAGGTTAGAGTTAATTAGAAACATCATTTCAATGCCCCTTGAAAGAGCTGTGGAGTTCAGAGTGGTTTAACAAGACGGTTTTAATGCCGCTTGGAAGAGACGTGGAGGTCACAGTAGCATAACAAGATGGTTTTAATGCGCCTTGGAAGAAGGGTGGAGGTCGCAGTGGAAAAAAAAGACAATATGAATGCCCCTTGGAAGAGACGTGGAGGTCACAGTAGATTAACAAGACGGTTTTAATGCCCCATGGAAGAGCTGTGGAGTTCAGAGTGGTTTATCAAGATTGTTTAATGCCCCTTGGAAGAGACGTGGAGGTCACATAAGCTTAACAAGATGGTTTTAATGCCCCTTGGAAGAGTAATGGAGGTCGCAGTGGAATAAAAAGACAATATTTATGCCCCTTGGAAGAGACGTGGAGGTCACAGTAGCTTAACAAGACGGTTTGAATGCCCCTTGGAAAAGCTGTGGAGTTCAGAGTGGTTTAACAAGACGGTTTTAATGCCCCTTGGAAGAGACGTGGAGGTCACAGTAGCTTATCAAGACGATTTTAATGCCCCTTGGAAGAGACGTCGAGATCAGAGTGATTTAACAAGACGGTTTTAATGCCCCTTGGAAGAGACGTGGAGGTCACAGTGGCTTAACAAGACAGTTTTAATGCCCCTTGGTAGAGCTGTGGAGTTCAGAGTGGTTTAACAAAACAGTTCTAATGCACCTTGGAAGAGACGTGGCGGTCACAGTAGCTTAACAAGACAGTTTTAATGCCCCTTGGAAGAGTGGTGGAGGTCGCAGTGGAATAAAAATACAATATCAATGCCCCTTGAAAGAGACATGGTGCTCACAGCAGCTTAACAAGACACTTTTAATTCCCCTTGGAAGAGATGTGGAGTTCAGAGTGGTTTAACAAGACGGTTTTCATGCCCCTTACAAGAGCCATGCAGTACAGCATATTAAAAACATTATTCCCATTATTGTAGAGTGGGTCTCCCATAGTCTTTGCCTATGCCTTCCAAGCAAAAGCTGTCAAAAATTAGGATGGAGCAACTTGCAATGCCCCTTACAAGAGCCATGCAGTATAGCATATTAAAAACATTATTCCCATTATTGGGGAGTGCGTCTCCCATAGTCTTTGCCTATGCATTCCAAGCAAAAGCTGCCAAAAATTAGGATGGAGGAACTTGCATTGCTGGCAACACAGACCACGGTCACCCTGGTGTTGTACTGGTGGTGGAGGCTGAGGATAAGGAGAAGAGCAAAACAGAGCCGAAATGAGGAAGCGTATACCCATGTGTGGGTGTGAAGCGGAGCATGGGAATACACCTCCCGAAATAACACAGTGGATTTGATTTTATGATACGCTGCTGTCATTTGGTGGTGATGAGAAGTCTGGCCCAATCCAGCCCTTGTTCATTTTGATAAGGGTCAGCTTGTCAGCATTGTCAGTTGACAGGCGATTGCGCTTATCAGTTATAATTCCCCCAGCGGCACTAAAAACACGCTCCGATAACACGCTAGCGGCAGGGCAGGCCAGGACCTCCAAGGCGTACAGAGCGAGCTCATTCCAAGTGTCCAGCTTGGATACCCAACAATTAAAAGGCACAGAGGGATCACGGAGGATGCTAGTATGGTCGGCAAGGTACTCCCTCACCATCTTTTTAAACTTTCCACTCCTTGTGAGAGTACCCCGCGCCTCAGGGCCTGTAAGCTGGGCGGGTATCAGAAAACTGTCCCAGAATGTTGACAGTGTTCCCCTGCCTCTGCTGGAATGGAGTTGCGTCTCTCTCGCCTGAACGCCTTGGTTGGGCAACGAACGGTGACCTCTGCAGCTAGCGTGTTCAGATGGGAATTTTTTTAACAGTTCTGCAGCAAAGGCCTTCTGGTACTGCCCGATTTTTGTAGACCTCTCCACCTCAGGAATAAGAGAGTGAAAGTTCTCCTTGTAGCGGGGGTCGAAAAGTGTCACCAACCAGTAATAACTGTCACCCAACATTTTGACAGCGCAACGGTCACGGTTAAGGCAGTGCAACATAAAATCAGCCATGCATGCCAGACTGGTAACTGGCAAGACTTCCGTGTCCTCACCAAGATGACGACTGACATTGCTCTCCTCCTACTCCTCCTCCCCCCTGTCCTCAGGCCACTCACGCTGACCCGACGGTATGACAGTTGTACAGGTACTACAGTCTACAGCGCATGATACCAGCTCCTGTTCTTCCTCCTCCTCCTCCTCTCCCTCATTGTCCCCCAATGCACGTTGGGATGAGATGAGGCTGGGCTGTGTGTAATCGCCCGTTACGGCTTCTTGATCCATCTCATCATACTCTGGCTGCAATGCCTCCTCTTTAACTCTCAGCAGAGAGCGTTGCAAAAGACAGAAAATTGGGATGCTGATGCTAATGATGGTGTCATCGCCACTCACCATCTTGGTGGACTCCTCAAAGTTTTTCAGGATGGTTCATATGTCAGACATCCAGGTCCACTCCTGAGGTCTTATGTGTGGAGTCTGACCTGAATATCGACAGCCTTGTGGCAGCTGGTATTCCACAACTGCTCTCTTCTGCTCACAAATCCTTTGCAACATGTGGAGGGTAGAGTTTCAATGTGCGGGGACATCACACACCAGTCAGTGTGCCGGAAGCTGCAAACGCTGCTGCAACACAGCAAGGGCGGCGGAAGCTGTAGCCGACTTCCGAAAATGAGCTGACAGGCGGCGTACTTTGACGAGCAAATCTGGCAACTCGGGGTATGATTTAAGAAACCGCTGAACCACGAGGTTAAGCACATGAGCCTGGCATGGTACGTTTGTGATCTCGCCTCGCCTCAGAGCCGCCACCAGGTTACGGCCATTGTCACACACGACCATTGTCACACACGGTCTCAGCCACAGATCTACCTGCTCTTTCATAGCTGTCCACAACTCACAAGCAGTGTGAGGTTGATCACCTAAGCTTATGAGTAGAGATGAGCGTTGTTCTAATCGAACTGTTCACCAATCTCAAATTCGAGCTGTTTTGGGCGGTGTTCGAGCCGTTCGGCGAACACGAACAATTTGAGAAAAATTCGGCTGTTCGAGGTTATGTTCGATAACTGTTCGTGCACCAAAATCATAACTGGATTTTTTCTCAGGAATGATGAAAATTAATGTTAATACGCAGTTTGAGTGTACAGCGGGGTGGGGGGAGGGGCAGGGGATGGATCTCTGCAGGAACAATGAAGATCTCCATTTTTTTTTCTCTTTCCCGCATTTGCAGTGGGGAGGTGCAATCTGTCAGCCTATCAGCAGCGCACATACGGAGCGAAGTGCTTTTTTTCACACAAGCAAGGGCATGTGTCATTGACAGTGTATGTCACATGTCCTTGCCCTATAAGACCAAGCCATTTTCCCCGTCGCCACCATTTTCTCACTGCTGCAGCTGCGTGTTAGACGGCACCGCTGTTGCTGTGTGCGCTATACCTTGTTAATTTCAAGCCAATTTTCGCACAAATCTACAGATAGCTTGGGAGTAGGGAATAGTTGTGATTGCAGTCCTTTTAAGGACTAGGTTACAGCATTTCCTACGACTTTTATCAGGCAGGTCTGTGCTCTTAAATAGATAGATTGTGGGAGTAAAGACTAATTGTAATTGGAGTCCTTTTCAGGACTAGGTTACATCAGTTCCTATCAGTTTTTGCCAGGCAGGTCTGTGCCAGTGCTGTGCAAGTTTATTTCACAGCATTTGGCTGAATCTAGCAAAGCTAATCCTTTTTGGCCTATTGCAGAGTGTGTTAGTCAGTGGAGTAGCCTATCTGTGTTGCAAGATATACCACCTGTGTATAGAATACCAATTTTTTTACTGCACCTAGTGAAGTAAAATCTTTTGGGCATAGCATCATTCTATTAGTCCATCTATACTGACCTCCATCAGGTTGCAAATTGAATATAATTTTTTTCTGCATCTAGCTCTGAAAAAATATTGGGCTTCTAGCTGTTTGTGGGACTTGTTCTATTAATCCATCTATACAGACCTCCATCAGGTTGCAAACGGAATATATTTTTTTCTGCATCTACCTCTGAAAAAATATTGGGCTTCTAGCTGTGTGTGGGACTTGTTCTATTAATCCATCTATACAGACCTCCATCAGGTTGCAAACTGAATATATTTTTTTCTGCATCTACCTCTGAAAAAATATTGGGCTTCTAGCTGTGTGTGGGACTTGTTCTATTAATCCATCTATACAGACCTCCATCAGGTTGCAAACTGAATATATTTTTTTCTGCATCTACCTCTGAAAAAATATTGGGCTTCTAGCTGTGTGTGGGACTTGTTGTATTAGTCCATCTATACTGACCTCCATCAGGTTGCAAACTGAATATATTTTTTTCTGCATCTACCTCTGAAAAAATATTGGGCTTCTAGCTGTGTGTGGGACTTGTTCTATAATTCCATCTATACAGACCTCCATCAGGTTGCAAACTGAATATATTTTTTTCTGCATCTACCTCTGAAAAAATATTGGGCTTCTAGCTGTGTGTGAGACTTGTTCTATTAATCCATCTATACAGACCTCCATCAGGTTGCAAACTGAATATATTTTTTTCTGCATCTACCTCTGAAAAAATATTGGGCTTCTAGCTGTGTGTGGGACTTGTTCTATTAATCCATCTATACAGACCTCCATCAGGTTGCAAACTGAATATATTTTTTTCTGCCTCTACCTCTGAAAAAATATTGGGCTTCTAGCTGTGTGTGGGACTTGTTCTATTAATCCATCTATACAGACCTCCATCAGGTTGCAAACTGAATATATTTTTTTCTGCATCTACCTCTGAAAAAAATATTGGGCTTCTAGCTGTGTGTGGGACTTGTTGTATTATTCCATCTATACTGACCTCCATCAGGTTGCAAACTGAATATATTTTTTTCTGCATCTACCTCTGAAAAAATATTGGGCTTCTAGCTGTGTGTGGGACTTGTTCTATTAATCCATCTATACAGACCTCCATCAGGTTGCAAACTGAATATATTTTTTTCTGCATCTACCTCTGAAAAAATATTGGGCTTCTAGCTGTGTGTGTGACTTGTTCTATTAATCCATCTATACAGACCTCCATCAGGTTGCAAACTGAATATATTTTTTTCTGCATCTACCTCTGAAAAAATATTGGGCTTCTAGCTGTGTGTGGGACTTGTTGTATTAGTCCATCTATACTGACCTCCATCAGGTTGCAAACTGAATATATTTTTTTCTGCATCTACCTCTGAAAAAATATTGGGCTTCTAGCTGTGTGTGGGACTTGTTCTATTAATCCATCTATACAGACCTCCATCAGGTTGCAAACTGAATATATTTTTTTCTGCATCTACCTCTGAAAAAATATTGGGCTTCTAGCTGTGTGTGGGAATTGTTCTATTAATCCATATATACAGACCTCCATCAGGTTGCAAACTGAATATATTTTTTTCTGCATCTACCTCTGAAAAAATATTGGGCTTCTAGCTGTGTGTGGGACTTGTTGTATTAGTCCATCTATACTGACCTCCATCAGGTTGCAAACTGAATATATTTTTTTCTGCATCTACCTCTGAAAAAATATTGGGCTTCTAGCTGTGTGTGGGACTTGTTCTATTAATCCATCTCTACAGACCTCCATCAGGTTGCAAACTGAATATATTTTTGTCTGCATCTAGCTCTAAAAAAATATTTGGCCTTCTATCTGTGTGTGGGACTTGTTATATTAGTCCATCTCTACTGACCTCCATCAGGTTGCAAACTGAATATAATTTTTTCTGCATCTACCTCTGAAAAAATATTTGGGCTTCTAGCTGTGTGTGGGACTTGTTCTATTAGTCCATCTATACTGACCTCCATAAGGTTGCAAACTGAATATAATTTTTTTCTGCATCTACCTCTGAAAAAATATTTGGCCTTCTAGCTGTGTGTGGGACTTGTTCTATTAGTCCATCTATACTGACCTCCATCAGGTTGCAAATTGAATATAATTTTTTTCTGCATCTAGCTCTGAAAAAATGTTTGGCCTTCTAGCAGTATGTGGGACTTGTTCTATTAGTCCATCTATACTGACCTCCATCAGGTTGCAAATTCAAAATAATTTTTTGTCTGCATCTACCTCTGAAAAAATATTTGGCCTTCTAGCAGTGTGTGGGACTTGTTCTATTAGTCCATCTATACTGACCTCCATCAGGCTGCAAACTGAATATAATTTTTTTCTGCATCTAACTCTGAAAAAATATTTGGCCTTCTAGCAGTGTGTGGGTCTCATTGTATTAGGCCATCTATACCAAGCTCCACCAGCTTTTCAATTAATAATAATTTTTCGCTGCATCTAGCCCTGAAAATAATTTTTCTTCCCAATAGTGGTAGCAATAGAAATATGGGGCGCGCTCCTGGCTTACAAAAATATACGCTTCATAACAAAAAACACCAGCTTAGCGCACTGCATTAATAAGATGGCATCATCGTCTCTCCCAGTGCTAGGCCTACTACCCAGGCTAGCATTCCTGTGCCTAAAACACAATGTATGGGTCCACGCTAGCCACTATGCTGAGGGGTCTAAAGCTGCTGCTAACGCTTTATAACAATTCAATTGGCAGATTTTCACAGAGCTCTTCCACAATGCCCACCCATCGGGACAACAGTTGCCCACCTTCCCTATGGGATCTAGTGGCGAATAGTTGATGCCATTAATCAGAGCGTCAGTTGCCCCGTCGACGTGGCAAGCATACGGTAAGGCATGGGAAGAGTGGACACGACTAGTAGCAGGCAGACGGGTTGACCAATGTGAACAAGCCAGATCATAAGTCACCATAGAATTTCTCCACCAGCTAATGATGAGGGGCATATCAGGGGCGTCAGCGCAGCGGTGTCTGACCGGAGTAGCATTTCACTTCCAACTACTGAATTGGGGAGATGTGACAAAGATTCATCATCAGACAATCCATAAAAGGGTGGAAAAGGGGTCAGCCAAGTCAGGAGTGTAGACGTCCCGTCCCGTGTCACTAAAACGGATTTCTCACATCATATCCCTAACACCATTAACATGACACTCACAATTTGAAGCAACTCTACTGTCTACTGCATTTGTGATCGCCTTCTTCGGGGCGCTATGCATAAGCGAATTAGTCCCTCAATCCAAAATTAGCACCAGTGGAGGCTTATTACACCAGGACATAGTGATAGGCAATAATGCAATACGTCTACGCATACACAAATCGAAAATGGTTCCAGCGGGCAGGGGCACTTGGGTACTTCTACAACCCACAAACGGTACACTGAGTCGGGTAACAATAATAAAACCATATCTAACCATCAGATCACAAAGTAATTTGTTCCTATCACACATTGATGGGATGCCATTATCAAGATACCAGTTCCAAGCTATATTTAATAAATGCATAACATCGGCAGGGAACCACCCCAAAGATTACGGGACACACTCATTCCGCATAGGCGCGGCCACAGAAGCAGCAAGAGCAGGACTGTCAGAAACGGAAGTTCAGAGGATAGAGAGATGGTGATCCACGTGTTTGGCAAGATACATAAGACCGGACTTGTTATCCTAACGTGGTTTGTTTCTTTTACAGGTGACGCTAAGCCAACAGTGTGGGTGATAGGCCACTCGTATATATATTGGGCAGATTAAAGGGCGAAAGTCCGCCCAGGCGGGAGGAAATTAGAGTTTCATAACACATATTTCAACTGGAGAGGTATTAGAGGCCTGCTATGGCCACAGGTACTAATGGAGGTAATCAAGGTAGGGAGAGAGGCAAGATGTCTGGTCATCTTAGTTATACAGGCCGGGGGAAACAACCTAGGTCATCACAAGAGCGCATAACTAATGGCAATAATGAAACTAGACACTGAGCGCTTCAGAGAATTTTTCACAAAACTAGCTATAGTATGGTCAGAGATTGTGCCGATAGCGGTATGGCAAGGTGCGCGAGACATCACGGCCATCGAACGGACAAGGCGGGTAATAAATATTCGGATGGCAAAATTTAGAAGAGACAGAGGCCGTGTAGTGGTACGACACCGACAACTGGAAGGAGATAAAGCAGGCCTCATACGGCCCGACGGTGTTCACTTAATGGATATTGGACTGGACATATTCCTGTCAGGACTCCAGGACGGAGTGGAACAAGCGTTAAGAGTGATGGGTGGGGGTCAGAGTCCTGCATACGAGTACGCAGGATCCTCCGTGGCCTGGAAATAGAAAGGACATGTTGGAGAGTTACACTTGTTGGCCAAGTTGCCGGAGTGGAGACCCAGGGCATGCTGCAACAAGCTGAATTATTTTAGAAATAAAATGTCTTTCTAATGGAATGAGTATAAAGAGTTAATAAAGCTGTGACCGATCCTCACCCATCCAGTTGTAAGAGTTACATTATTGTATTGTCAAGGAAAGGGGGGCGGTAGGGGGGCTGAGCGTCTGGGTTTGGTTGGGGGTCCCCACAGTCTGCCTAGGCTAGATGCATTTAAAAATTCTTATTAGATACACAGGCGGTGCAGCTTGCTTCGCAGCTGGGCTACTACGCCCAAAGTATTGCCTAGGCTAGATGCAGTTAAAAATTCTACGCTGACTAGCAGACACTGAAGATTTGGAGCAGACCTCTGATTAAACAGCTCTTCAGACTCAATCATCTGTGTTACCCCAAGCCATAGTGTATGTAGTTTCTTACAGTTAAAAGGGGGGGGGGAGCGACCCAACCCACCTGGAATTGACGATGCCAACGTCACGTAAGACACAGCAAGGGGACTCCAAAAAGAGTTTCCATTTTTTCCCAAAATTGTGGCACATACACCACTTAACCCTAGAACGCATACCTGGGGCCTCGCAGTCCCGCCCTGTTAATTGTTTTCTATTTTCTGCAAGATTACTTTAGTTAGAATTTTGAAACTCTAGGTATTCTTCATGTATATAGTTGTTTGTAATTTGAGTTTGAGTTATTCAATGTTATTTGCACACGGGCCTAAAAGGCCCCAGGTATATGAAAGTGTAGATTTTTATGGTCATGCGTTCTAGGGTTAAGTGGCATCAATTGCCCCACAGTTGCTTAAAACGGTTGGTGAGGTGTTATTACCAAATCCTCAAGCTTTTAGCCTCCCAAGGATAACACAGGATTAGAAAAGTCCTTGCGAATCCATGATTTGTTCATCTTTATGAACGTGAGTCTGTCTACATTCTCAGTGGACAGCCGCGTGCGCTTATCTGTCAGCACACGATCAGCAGCACTGAACACACGTTCAGAGAGAACACTGGCTGCAGGGCATGACAAGATCTCCAAGGCGTGAGTGGCGAGCTCCGGCCATTTTTCCAGATTGGAATACCAAAATGAGCAAGGGTCCAGTGACACAGTCATGGCTTCAATGTTCACTTGGAGATACTCCTGCACCATCCTCTCTAGGTGTTGACTATGTGTCAGACTTCATGTCTCCTGTGGCCTTGCAAAGGATGGTCTAAAAAAGTGGTGAAACGATTTCACAAAATTGCTGTTACCAGCAGATACTGTGTTACTGTTACGGTTTGAGTGATGAAGACTCGACAGTCCCGCGGTTGGCAAGTTAGAACTGTGAGATTCACTTCGTGCACCACTGGTGTTTTGTGGAAAAGCACATGTAAGATTCTGCAACAGCGTCTGCAGATACTCCTGCATGCGTCAATCCCTTTTTATGGCAGGAATTATTTCGGCAAATTTACTTTTGTACCGGGGATCTAAGAGTGTGGCAAACCAGTAGTCGAGATTACTTCGAATTCTGCAATCTGAGGGTCATGTTGCAGGTAGTGCAGCAAGAAGGCACTCATGTGTCTTGCGCATCCAGGAGGACCAAGTCCTTGTTGTGTTGCTAGCGAGGTAAGAATCATGCTTCTTTCCTCTGCCCTCTCCCCCAAACCTCGCACAACAGAAATGTGATCAAGGTCTCCCTCATCTGATGAGTCTTCCATGCCCATCGCCAGTTCATCCTCCACTTCTTCCTCGGCTCCTGCACCTTCCTCAACAGTTTGGCTGCTACCATGCGCCCTGTTTAATCCCTCTCCCCCACCCTCCCATGCCTGCCTCCTTGGTGCTGCCAACCGTCTGGACCTTGGAGATGTTATCCCTTCCGCATACGACTCCTCCTCTACTTCCTCCACCTCCTCTTGTCCGACCACCTGACTCTGAATTCTGTTTAATGTGTGCTCCAGCATGTAAATCACCGGAATAGTTATGCTGATAATGGCATCGTCGTCAGCACTAAACATCTTCGTCGCCATTTCAAAACTGTGCAGAAAGGTGTGTGGCGCCCCTGAGGGTGCAGTCACCACAGAGTTACTGCATCTCACCCAGAGGTGTGGTATCTCACCCTCAGGTAAGGAAGGCGTATGGCTCGGGACCCTAACACCTGCATCGAACACATACCCGCAGTGGGGTTAGGGCGAGATTGCTCCTAAGGGAGAGCACAGTCCCAGGTCCCTAGCTGGTGGGAGGATCCTATGTAGTGGGTGCTTAGGGGAGCAGCTTAGGGGAGCACATGACAGGGAGAGTATAAATAGGAAGCCATCTTAGAAAGAGCAAGCCAGTCAGAGGAGGAAAAGTGACAGGAGCAGAGGCTCGGCATGAGCTCTGCTCCGGAGGCGGGCCTAGCCTGGGAGGCCCAGGACTGAAGGAGAGAAGAGAGGAGTGGGAGCAGGAAGGCTCCAGGAACCGAAGGGACCCTAGGGCTAAGGGCCGTGCAGAAGGCCACCTGTTCTCCCGCTTCTACCAGGAGGTAGAGGGGTCAGGCCAGATAAGGGGAACCGGTCCCTCAACTAGAGGAGAAACAGCAAGGCTCAACTAGAAACCGGAGGCTGCAGCATTTCATGTACTGCAGGCAAAAGTCCACACCAGTCTCACTAAGAAGGTAGCCACATAGGACCCAGGGGACGGAACACAAGTCGCCCGCCAAGGCCCGAGGATACCGGATAGAAGTGTCACTGGGTGTGAGGTGCAGGGAGAAGGCCAGAGAAAGGACACACAGAAGGGGGTCCTGCTAAGTACTCCGGAGCTATCTGGGGGTGGACTGAGCCCCTCACTGAGTACGCACAGCACGACGGGTGAGATAGCTCTGGTACCTGTAATCTGGACTGCAACAACTGTGAGTAAAGATCTTGGGACTGCATCACACGGACTCTGTGTTCATTACTGACTCACTGCACTACAACCACCATCATCCACCCACACTGCCCTGAAGCTACACTCTTCCTGTGGTGAGTAATAATACCATTGCAGCAAAACCACCAGCTTCAGAGGACTGTTCCGCAGCGGCGGCCCCTTTGGCCGCACTCCACAGGTGGCGTAGTCGGACATTATATAATCCATATATACAAATTATCGTTGGATTGACCGCCCTGGGTCACGGACCGGGTCACCGCCACAGTGACTACAACCCCCAGCGTCTACCGGCCCGGCTCCGGGTACCCCACAGCCCAGGGGGCGCGTCAACTTCATAGGTCCCTGATCTGAGACCACTCCTGCTGTGTGATTTGCCCCACCTCTGGATCTCGTTGGCCCAGGCTATACGTCAGAAACTATTGCACCAGGGCTTGTCAGTGCTGCCACAGTCGCTGCAACATGTGCAGAGTTGAATTCCACCGTGTCGGCACATCGCATTTCAGCCGGTGAACTGGCAGGCCCAACGACTTCTGTAGAGATGTAAGTCGTTGAGCTGCGGGATGCGAACGGCGGAAGTGAGCACACAGCGACCGTGCCCTCTGCAGAAGGCCATCTAGTCCGGGATAGTGGGCTAAAAATTTATGGACAACCAGGTTAAAAACGTGAGCCATACAAGGCACGTGTGTAACATTGCCCCGGCGAAGGGCCGCACCCAGGTTTGCAGCATTGTCGCACACGGCCTTCCCTGGTTGCAGGTCCAGTGGAGACAACCATTCATGAAACTGGGTCTCCAGAGCTGACCACAAGTCCCCAGCTGTGTGACTCACATTTCCCAGACATTTCAAAGTAAACACTGATGCCGTTGAGCCCTGCTGCCAGCATAGTAAGGAGGTGCGCAGTTAGAAAGCAGGTGGCATTACCAGACAGGCTTTGGGTGCAGGTGGAGGACCGAGAGGAGGTTGAGGAGGCAGAAGCAGTGGAGGAACTTCTAGATAAAGAGGATTGACGTACAACTCGCGGGGACGGCAAGACTTGGACAGCAGCCCCTTGTCCTGCTGTCACCATAGTTACCCAGTGCCCTGTCAGCGACATGTAACGCCCCTGTCCATGCCTACTCGTCCAAGTGTCTGTGGTGAAATGCACCCTGTCACACACAGAGTTTCTCAAAGAAGCGGTGATGTTGTGTGCGACATGCTGGTGGAGCGCAGGCACACCTTTCTTTGAGAAGTAGTGCCGACTGGGCATCTGGTACTGGGGCACTGCGACGGACATAAGGTCTCAAAAATCCACTGTGTCCTCCAGGCGGAAAGGCAGCATTTCTGTAGCCAACAGCTTGCAGATGGTGAAATTCAACCTCTTAGCTTTCTCATGGCTAGGAGGAAATGGTCTTTTACTTGTCCACATCTGAGGGACCGAGGGCTGGCTGTTGTGCTTTGACGGGGTTGAGTAGGGTGTTCCTGGCAAACTGCCGGTCTGTGAGGAAGATGCAGGCGGACATGTTAGGTTGCTTTGATCCAAAGGTGGTGCTCTCGATGTCAGAGAGCTCTCAACACCAGCAGGTGTTTCCACTTCCCAATGAACTGACGACCTGCCAATCACACTGGCTGTTGCAGGTAAAGAGGTGGCAGGTCTGCATCCAAAAACATGTGTGACTGCTGTCCCCCCAGTCACAGAGGATGAAGAGGCCGCGGATGCACAAGATGGGGCAGACAGTGGTTGGCCCAGCCTGCTAGGCCGCATTGAAGCACAGTGAGCTTCCCACTGCAACTTATGCTTCATATCCATGTGACGGTACATGCATGAATTACTCAAACTATGGATTTTTTGGCCTCTACTTAGCTTTTGGTGACAAATATTACAGATAACACGAGTTGGGTCATCCTTATCGATCTGAATAAATGCCCAGGCTATGCAAGGCTTAGAGCCCATGCGACCTGAAGAGCCACTACGACTTGTGGTCAGAGGCGGAGTTGTGGTTGAGGATGCAGTTGTTGACGTGCTTCCAGTACTCCGTCTCTGTCCAGGAAGGCGCAACCTAACCTCGTCGTCAATAGCATCTGTGACGCCCCGCTGCGCTTGGTATCACAGATCCTAGAAGAGTGTATTGATGGAATCCTCCACAAGAGGCCCCCATAAACATTCACACATCTCCACCTTCCACCTCAGACCAGCAGAGGGAGCCCGTTAGGGATATAAATAGGGAAGGTGGAGCTAGGCAGTTCAGATCCTCTATAGAGTTCCTGCAGTAGAGAAGCCTAAGAGAGGTCAGTCTGCAGTGGAGCTCAGTCTAGTCTAGAGAACTCAGTTAATAGTTCAGCAGTGGAGCACGAGGCTCCTGCTAGCTAGATTCAGGGAGCCCAGATAGAGCTTAAGGTGTGCCGGCGTCATAAGATCGGTGAAGCGCGGCAAGCTGCCGTTAGTGTGTATAGCCTATTGAGGGCCCGAGTAGGCCGAAGGCGAGTGGCGAGTTAGTACATAAGGGGCAGAGGAGCTTAACCAGCTCACCCCGAAGCATTTACCGGACACCGGATCCGAGCTTACCGGGATCTCTATGACCCAGTAAGGCATAACCGGAATCCCTGGAGAACTACAAGTCCCAGGATCGCTAAGGTGCTGATACGTAACAGAGCCAGGAGACGCTTAGGCCCCGCATACTGGGAGCGTGAACTTCAAGAGAAGGCCCTACCACAAGGTCAGCCAGCGCAGGACAGAGACAAAGTTAGGCCTAGCTCCAGGCAGGTCAGAAACTTACTGCGCAGAGGCAAGAAACAGGAGGCCCTACACCCGCTCATTGGGGAGGATCCTGATATGCACCCTTCACCCTACAGTGCTCCAGAATGTGCCTGAATTTCCTCCAGTAAAAGGTACTGAAGTGACTACCGTGTCCGTTTCCGTTCTTGCTCTGACCCAGCTGGGTCTCGCCTGTCCTGCATTCCCCCTGCATACGCTGCCCTGAGACCTAGCTCCACCTGTGGGGAGCTATACCATCGAGCTGCCTTATCACGGGCCTCAGTGGACTGCTGCAGCGCTGGTGCTTCTCACCAGATACCACAGGTGGTGTCACAAACTTTTATAAAATTAACAATTATCCACCCTTTTAAAGAGTGACCCCAGGGTACGGGCCAGGGAGCCGACCACCGCGACATCCCAAAGGCCAGGCAAAGGCCCGGGTGACCTCATCGACTGGCTGACTGTGGGTTGACAGTAAGTGGGATCTCCAACCTTGTCATCATCACCCTGTGTGTTATCACACCCATCGTCCTCAAAGCCAACCTCTTCCTGCCCTGACCGAAAAGTCAAGTTGTCGCTCCAATCAGGTATTTGAGTCTCATCATCGTCTTCATCATTGTCTCCACCAACAGGAGTTACAGTTTGGGAACGAGGGTCTACATTATGCTCAGAACCTTCTTCATCTGGTCCTGGATCCGACTTATAAAGATTCTGGGCATCAGTGCAGATCATTTCCTCGTCTGGATTAACAGAAGCTCTGGAGCAGACCTCCGTTTCCCAGGCTATAGTATGAGTAAACAGCTGTGCAGACTCAACCATCTGTGTTACCCCATACTCAGACGGGCAGCTGGAGACTTGGGAGCTGTGAGGAAGCAAGTGCGATTGGGGTGACACCTCTGAGGACTGGAGTATTTGTGATGTTGAAGTTGAGGTGGAGGAGAGCCCACTTGAAGGAGCACTTGATATCCGCTGAAGCACCTGCTGTTTTTGTGCCTCATCTGGAATTTGTAGCTATGGGCGTGTCCGTAACAAAGGGATCGTATCACATTGTCCACGAAAAGAAGTCGACATGTTAGTTTGGCTGGAAGATGGTCTCTCTTCTGCAGATGTTACTCCCCCCCCACCGCGGGGGGCTCGACCCACCAGCGGACAGGCACCAGTATTAGGAGAGGGGGGCTGGCCGTCAGGGTCCACCGCGGCTCTGGCACAAACCCGGCGACACGGAGGTGGCACGGGCAGGAACGGACTGGCCGTGTCGGCTTCTCACTTTTTGGATTTTAGAAGGGCATGACATGCCTATATCTGTGTCTCCCCCTCCTTTTACTCCTCCACCTCTTTTATTTTCGCATGACTATATGTACTTGTCACTTTTCCATGTGTTAGTTATGTCTTCTGAGCAGTTTGTCAGCTTTTGGACACCTTTGAAGGTGTTTTCTATGTGTTTCTATGTGTTTTTGTTTGCCTGCCATTGGTTTTAACGGTGTTCGAAGGTGTTCGACGAACAGTTCGACGAACAGTTCGGCGAACACACGGGTGTTCGACGAACCGAACTCGAACACTACGGGGGTGGCTCAACACTACTTATGAGTTTCAGCACAGCCTGTTGCCACTTGGCTGAGGCACTTGTCCATGTGTCCATTGTCAGGTGGACTCTCCCAGTAACGGCAGATGTTTTGGGACACGTGCTTGTGTAGTGCGGGGATGGCACACCGGGCAAAATAGTGTCGGCTAGGGACCAAGTACCGAGGGACGGCCACCGCCATAAGGTTGCGGAAGGATTCCGTCTCCACCAGCCTAAACGGCAGCATTTCCAACGCAAGCAGTCGTGAAATGTGCGAATTTAGGACTGTGGCCTGTGGGGCATTGGCTGAGAATTTGTGCTTTCGTTCAACGGTCTGGGATATGGAAAATTGAACGCTGCAGTGGGACATGGACGTGGACGTTGATGCTGTTTCTTGAGAAACTGCCATAACAAGTGAAGACTGAGAGGAGGGGGCATCTTTACATGCAGTATGGAAAGGGGATTGCCTTGCACGCACAACAGGGGGTTCTCTTACATGCGCAACAGTGGAAGAAGCAGTGGTGACATCCGCTGACACTGGTCGTGGACCCTGGGGTTCGTCCCACAAAGTCGGGTGCTTTGCTGACATATGCCTGATCATGCTGGTGGTGGTCAGGCTGTAGCTTTGTCACCCCTGCTGATGCTGGCATGGCAGGTGGTACAAATTGCCTTTTTGGGGTTATCAGCAGAGTCTTTAAAAAAAATCCAGACTCTGGATGACCTACCGGTTGTACTGGCAATGTCCCTCGTGTTGGTGTTACGGGGAACATTTGCCAGCCTTCTGTGTGCGGCCACCACACTGCTTCTTCCTGCCTGTTGGGGTACTCTGCCTCTCTCCCCCTGTGTGCTTCTGGCCTCACTCGGCATATCCTCCTGCCACTTTGGGTCAGATACTAGATCATCCACCACCTCCTCCTCTTCCACTTGCGCACCAGGATCCTCCTCCTCACTTTGTGGCAATTGTGTCTCGTCATCGTCCATCTCTTGTGATAAATTGCCAGCGTCGACTTCCTCTGGCTGTGGCTGTTCAAATATTTGGGCATCGCTACATGGGATCTCCTCTTCCACCACTTCAAGTGGAGCAGGCGAGGGGCACAAATCTGGAAATGGACCAGTGAACAGCTCTTCAGAGTGTCCAACTGTGGGATCAGTTGCTGTCTGATGACACTCGGCATGGTGGGAGGAAGGAGCATCAGGGTGAGAGGAGTATGCGGTCGAGACTCACGGCTACTAAAACTTGAGGTGGTGTGCACAGGTAACTGGAAATATTATCTGCTATCCAATTAATAACCTGTTCACACTGATCTGTTCGCAATACTGGTGTTGTAGTGTGCTTCCCTACTAATTCAATGAACATACAATGAACACTGGCTCGTGACTGGCATTCTTAAAAGATCATGATTTTTGCTTAAGCCCTGCTATGTGTTCAAATTTTGGATTTTTTTTTACAACTTAAATAAAAAAAAACATACATTTTTTATATCTGTTTACTTGTATTGATCTGTGGAATAATATTACTGGGTTAGTTTTAGCATTTAGTGAACATGAAATACCCCCAAAACAATTGTGGTATTGAACGTTTTTTTGCAATTTCACTGCACTTGGAAGTTTTTTCCCATTTTTCAGTACACTATATGGTAAAATCAATGGTGTCATTCAAAATGCAACTCGTCCCGCAAAAAATAAGGCCTCATGCAGCTATATTAACAAAAAAATGAAAAAGTTATGACTCTATGAAGATGTGGAACAAAAAATGAAAGCGCAAAAACAGAAAATCCCAAAGTCATGAAGGGTTTAACACACCAGAGGATTTTGGAAGTTGATGCATGAATGCAAAGAGGAGTGCCACACTACAGATGACTATGACGCCACATTCACACATTCAATATTTGGTCAGTATTTTACATCAGTATTTTTAAGCCAAAATCAGGAGTGGAATCAGAGGAAGAGAATGACAGAAACATGAGCATCACTTCTTTATTTATCACCCACTCCTGGTGTGGGCTTACAAATACTGATGTAAAATACTGACCATATACATAATGTGTGAACATGGCCTAAGGATGATGCTAGCAATCAGCGAGTACCGTAATATTCGTAATCGCTATACTCGTAACGAGTACTTTATAATAATCGCGTATTCGTTCCGAACAGCCAGAACAATGTAAGTCAATGGGAAATGCGAGTAATTTTCTGCTAGACCCTACTAAAGGGGCTGGGGGCCTGAGGAAAATGCTGAAATGGATGGGAAAGTGATGAAACAGAATGGGAAGAGTCTGGAGAATATGTCTGCATGCATTTCTGACCCACATATGGTTTCTGGGTCACTTTTACAGACACACAAGAACAACTACCAAACCTAACCTAAATTGCATTTAACAGGCCAAAAAGGTTAAGAAACAGTTTTTCCTGCATAATCACTTGTATATAAAGCTAAGTAAACCAGAGAAACCAAAAAAATATCACTTTTAGCCTTTGTTCACACATACTATTTTGGCTTTTTTTCGCCTTTTACAATTGGGAGGGCCCTGACTTATACATTTTGTAGGTCCCTCTCTCTTACATCATTTTTAGTTCGCTATTCCCCAGCACTTTATAAGCACAGCTAGAACATACCAGTAGGTATGTTGATCTTTGACCTGAAAGGCCTCAGGTGGCTCTGTAACATGCGTTTTGGAGGGACTAATGTTACTTAGACATTTAGGTGGTGCCTCCATCATTGACACTCAGTGGAATACATATTCAATAGCAGTTTACAATGTACCCATTGTGGTGTTGGGCTTGACCCTCCTCCTCCTCCCCTACCACCATGTGCTACTGTGCCCTAAATTCAAATGTTCAAAGGGCCTGCAGTAGGCAGGAAAGCTGAGTTTTGTGAGAGTCCTTGTGTGGCAATGTAACATACATTTTGAAGTACCCTCTTCTAGAGATTTTGGAAGTCCCTCTTGTGTAAAATACATATGAGAGTGCCCTCACTTATTCATATTGTAGGGCCCTCACTATATTATTTAAATCATTTAAGAGCAAAGATTACAGAGAAAAAGGCCAAGAGACATGGAGTACTAGAAGGTAGCAGTGAGTGCGGCCTGCGATCCTCAGGTATGGCTGAACTCTGTAAACCGGAAAAATAAAGCTGCACTAGTCAACTGGATGACAAGCTCAAATATATCACTTGTGCAAGTCAAAGGACAAAGGATATATGGTGCCCCCCTTCTGGATGGGTTGAAGAAGCTTCTCCAAATGGCTCAGAGATTTTGATTGTCAATATTCCCCAGATTATATAGGAAGAGAAGACTTCTTGATACTGTACTACTTGGTCCAGTGCAGAATGTGCATCATATTTCCAAAAATTACTCCTGGGGACTGTGTCATAGGTGTAGGGAGATTCCATGACAAGAACCTCCCTTGTCAAATATTGTCTGCGATGGAGTACTGTAGTAGTTGTGGCCCTCAATTCAGATTTTCAGAGGGTCATCAACAATCAGTGTAAATTTCTATTGAATATGTATCCCTTATCCCAGTCACAATGTGGCACAAGCCAGGCATGATTTTTACCAAATAGGGTGACTGACAGTACATTTCCTTTGAATATGTATCCCCTATCTCAGTCACAATGTGGCACAACCGGTGACAAGGGCCTCCAATGACAAATATTAGTTTGGTAGGACCACTGTACATTCCAGATTTGTCCACTGCACAATGTACATAGGGTTTGTAAAAATTAGCCCTATGGGCTGAGTCATGGTTGACACAGGAAGCCACCATCCCAAGGGCCTCCAATCACAAATAGTAGTTAGGCTGGAGTGGGAATACTGTCCTGGTTTGTCCACTGCACAATGTGCATAGGGTTTGTAAAAATTAGCCCTATGGGCTGAGTCATGGTTGACACAGGAAGCCACCATCCCAAGGGCCTCCAATCACAAATAGTAGTTAGGCTGGAGTAGGAATACTGTCCTGGTTTATCCACTGCACAATGTGCATAGGGTTTGTAAAAATTAGCCCTATGGGCTGAATCATGGTTGATGTAGGAATCCACCATCCCAAGGGTCTCCAATCACAAATAGTAGTTAGGCTGGAGTAGGATTACTGTCCTGGTTTGTCCACTGCACAATGTGCATAGGGTTTGTAAAAATTAGCCCTATGGACAGAGTCATGGTTGACGAAGGAAGCAAATGGGTTTTTATGGGAAGGGGGTGATGTTAACAGCAGTAGCATGAATCTGCATTTTTGGTGAGTTTAGGTTGGCTTGCTGTCATCTGCAGGTATTACAAACTGTGTAGATATCCAGTCCTTGTTGAATTTAATTAAAGTAAGTCTGTCGCATTTTCCGTGGAGAGATGTGTGTGCCTATCAGTGATGATTGCCCCAGCGGAACTGAAAACACGCTCAGACACCACACTAGCAGCTGGGTAGGCCAGCACCTCCAAGGCATATAAGGAGATGTCGGGCCAAGTGTTCAGCTTAGACACCCAATAATTAAAGAGAACTGAAGTTTCAGAAAGGATGCACGTATGGTCCCTTAAGTACCCCTTGACCATGTCCGGCAACTTATCCCTCCTTGGCATTGTTACAGGCACAGATAGTCCTTGCTGTTGTGCTGGTTTATTGAAAATTGCCCAATTTGTGCACATTTTCCCCCCACCTCTCTTGGAGCTGGTGTTCGTGTCTCTCCCCATTATGCCTTGGTGTTGAAAAGAGCCGGTACCTCTGCCACCAGCATTGTCTGTGGGTGATATTTTCAGCAGCTGATCTACAACGGCCCTCTTGAACGATTCCATTGTAAAACTCTTTAGTGACTCCAAAAGGAGAGAAGGAAATTTCTCCTTGTACCGTGAATCGAGAAAGGAGGCCAACCAGTATAGGTTGTTGGATAAAATGTGTATCACGTGAGGGTCTTGCCACAGACACTTACACATGAACTGTGCCATGTGGGCCAAGCTGCAAAAAGGCAAATGTTCTGTGTCCCCAACAGTAGAAAAAGTACCAATCCTCTCCTCATTCTGACTCTCCTCTTCCTCCTCCACATCCTCGTCCTCCTCTCCATCCAGCCTGGACAGACATGAAGCTTTGGTTGGGTGTCCCCTCTGAAGCATTACGATTCCCCTCGGTAGCACAGATAAACAAGTCCTCTCCCTCCTCATCACCCATTGTTGCCTCAGAATATTGGCTGGGTAGTAACACCCACTGGGAAATATGGCTCCATACCAACATGCTGTGCACTCAAAGCTTTCTCTTTGAGATTATGCAGTGATTGTTTCAAGAGACACAGCAGCAGAATGGTTACGCTGATAATAGCCTGATCACCGCTCACGAGTTTGGTGCAGTACTCAAAGTTCTCAAGAACCTCAAAAATGTCAGCGATCCACACCCATTCGATAGTTGTTATGTGTGGTGGCTGACTCTCAGTCTGATGGGCATGCTGAAGCTGGTATTCAGCAACTGCCCTCTGCTGTTCACTAATCCTCACCAACATATGATAGGTGGAGTTCCACCACGTGGGCAGGTCGCAAATGAGTCAGTGACTTGGCAAATTGAAGCACTTTTGCAGCGCTGTAAGAGCAGCAAAAGTGGTAGAGGAATGGCGGAAATGGGCGCTAATACAGCGCACCTTCTCCAGTAGGTACGGCAAGTCACAGTAAGTTTTCAGAAATTTCTGAACAACTAGGTTCAGCATGTGAGCCATGCATGGCACATGTACCAGCTTGTCAACCTTTAAAGTCGCCACCAGGTTACGCCCATTATCACAGACGACCAGACCGGGTTGAAGGTTCAGCGAGGAGAGCCACTGATCGGTCTGTTGTTTTAAAGCTTGCCACAGCTCTGCTGCAGTGTGTGCTTTCTGACCTAAACAGATCAGCTTCAAAGTGTGTTGCCGCTTTGCCTAAGCACTGCTGCAGAGGTCCCAGCTTGACAGTGATGGGGAGGGTAATTCAGCAGAGGATGAGGAGCAGGAGGAGGGGAGAGGAAGTGGAATATGAAGAGGCAGAAACCCTGACAGAAGTTGGGCCCGCTATTCTTAGCGTGGGTAGGATGTGTGATGTTCCCGTTTGCGCCCTTGTCCCACCCTCCACCAGGTTCACCCAGTGTGCCGCGACAGAAATGTATCATCCCTGTCCACATCAACTTGTCCAGGTGTCTATTGTTAGGTGGACCTTCCCAGTTACGGCATTGGTGAGAGCACGATTCAGATTGTTTAACATGTGCTTGTGTAATGCAGGGATGGCACACCGGGCAAAATAGTGGCGGCTGCGAGTTTAGTATTTGTGCCTGTGGGTGCATGGCTGGGTATTTACGCTTTCTTTCCAAGCTCTCAGGCACGGACAATTGGACGCTTTGCTAGGACAATGAAGTGGATGTGTGACGCCTCGCTCCCACTCGCTGTCCCTACCCTGAGAGATGGGGGTACTCGGAACCGGGCCTCCTGGTGAATGGTGGATGCAGTCGTGGCCTAGGCCCGGCCCGTGCCCAGGGTCGTCACAGTAAAAATAAGGGCCAGGAGGGACGGTGGTAATCTAGTGGATGTAATGACTACGCCACCATTGGTGCCTGGTGATTCGCCACCAGCGCTGCGACAGTACTCTGAAGCGGGATGTCGTGGCAGCAGAAGATGGTACTAGTCCCCACAGGCGGAGCAGGGCCTCAGGGCAGAGAAGACGGATCAGGGGGGGTCGTAGTGGGTGGTGCGGTATGGTGTTGCGCTAAAATAAGGGACCGGAGGCAATGGATGCAGTCTTCCAAGCTTTACTCACGTTGTTAGGTGTCAGCTGCAAGGCTTCTCCTTGCTCCTCATGGTGTGCTGCGGCCACCAGGAAGGGGTTCAACACACTCCGGGTAGTTCGGGTGCATTAATCAGGACCCCCTACACCAGAGTGTTACTAGACTTTCCCACTAGGTCCTCTCCTGTCCATATGTGGTGCATGTTACAAGGCTGGGTCTCCTTCTGGCTATACACAGAACAAAGGTACGGGTGGCGACTCCCCTCCGTCCGTTACCCGGTGGGATCCTCTAAGCCTCCGGGCTTTTCTGACTAGGACATGAAGTAGCAAAGCCAGATATCGGGGGCCGGTACCCCTTTTGCAGCAGGAGTCCCTCTGACTAGGCCAGAATAGCGAGGACAGGTGGCATATGCAGCTCCGTCTGCATCCCCCCTGGGATCCTTTTGCCTGTGGAGCTTGTCTCCTCTGCTTCCCTCCATTCCTTCTTAGGTAGGGACCTCGACTGGGTAGAGACAGCCATTAACTCTAGCCCGCTCCTCGCCTCAAGGCCAGAGAACGAGGACCGTGTATCTTCAATCAGCTGCAGGTTCCACCGGAAAGCCACATTCAGTGATGAAGACCACAATCAAAGGACCTTGAACCTAAGATGGCCGTTCATTAAATATGATTGAATGAGTGTAACCTAAAGTGTGTCCTCCACCCTCACCCACTACATGGTTCCCCCTATCTTTTGGTTCCCCCCATCTCCTCTATCCCGGCTGGGGCAGCACTATGGTGCCTTAAAGCCCCCCCTCAGGACAGGAGTGGTGTAGTGTTGAATAGATGGCTGAGTTCTGAGAGGTGCTCCACCGTTATCTCAGAGAGGAGATACCACACCTCGGTCTGAGGTGCAATACCCCTGTGGCGACTGAACCCTCAGGGGCGCCACAGATGTTGTTGATGTTTGTTGTGTGTGAGCAACTGCAGCTTGTGTGCAGAAGGCATGAGCATCTGCTTCCTGAACAGCATATTCTGAAGGACATATCCCAGGCAACATGGCATTGGTTTGACCCACAGATGCAGATCTGGTACCCTGGTGTTCCGCCTACCTATTGGGGTGCTTGGCTGCCATGTGGTTTCGAATACTGGTGGTGCTTAGGTTGCCTTTACCCTGGTCTCTGATCAACTTGGTATGGCAGATGCTAAAGACTACAATGTTTTTCTCTGAAGGACTTTCAGAAAAAAAATTCCACACAGGAGCTGAACTCCCCCTTGTTCTGACATGATGCACAGTGGGAGTGCTCTTGGGAACAGTTGACCCAGTTCTTACTCTGGGCAAACCACGACCCCTTGGTGCCTGTGTTGGTGCTACATATCAATCTTCCTCTGTGTTGATGTCATGCATGCCAATAGTCCTTGTCGGATCAGTGGACTCATCATCGACCACCTTGTCTTCCATCTCATCCTCCTTACCAGTTGACATTGTAGGCCTGATGGCAACTGTGTCTCATCATCATAAGCCTCCACCTCTGGAGACAGTAAGTGGCTTTCATCTGGCCATAGGTCCTCAAATACTTGAGCATCAACGCACACCACCTCCTCTTGTCCCTCTGCAATGCTGCATGGTGATAGGCCAGAGCGAACCAAAAGATACGTACTAAACAGGTAGCCAAGTTTGGGGTCATATGTCTCCTGCGACTGATAATGGCGGGAAGAAAGAGAACCAGCTTCAGGATGCCAGCCTTCTGTGTATCCACAGTTGACTGTGTGGTCGTGGAAGATTTGTTGCTGCTTGACAAATGCGTAAAGGTCTTGTCTGCTATCCAAGACAGAATCTGCTCTCGTTCTTCTGGCTTCCACACACGTTTACGTTCCAGACCGGGAAATTTTTTCCAGGAACATAGTGGATGCATCAAGCTTCTTCTGACCTGACACAGAATGAGTGCCTTCTTGTGCACCACTGACAACACCACGTCCACGTCCCTTAACAATAGGCTTTTTTGGCATTTTGGGTTTTGTTGACAGATTTTCAGATGTTGATGGCACAAGACAAGCTAGCTGTCACAGCCAAAATAGTGGTTAAAATGGTCTGGTGCGTGCTTTGTAGCAAGCAGTAGGAAATGTTTGGATTACTGCTTTGTGCAGGGCACTCAATGATTTCAAAAGGGTACTAAAATGGACAGAAGGCAAGCTGACACCCCAAAATAGTGGTTAAAATGGCCTTGTGCGTGCTTTGTAGCAGGCAGTAGGGAATGTTTGGACTACTGCTTTGTGTAGGGCACAAAACGCCTGTTTAAGTGGACTAATATGGACAGAAGGCAGGCTGACATCTCAAAATAGTGGTTAAAATGGCCTTGTGCGTGCTTGGTAGCAGGCAGTAGGAAATGTTTGGACTACTGCTTTGCTTAGGGCACCAAACGCCTTTTTAAGCGGACTAATGTAGACAGCAGAAGCCAGGCTCTGACCCCTAAAACAGCAGGGAAAATAGACCGGTGCTAAAAAAAAAGGAACCCCAAATTCTACTTCTGTGTGTGCTGGAAAAATATTGCTTTGTCTCTGACAAGAGCTGTTTTAAGACGGACACTGGAAGAACACTTTAACCTGACGTGCGATGAAACATCACCCACAGCCCAGTCAATCAGGTAGAGTAGTCGCAGAGTCCGTAACACTGGGTCATGCCTCGGTGATGCAACTGAACTTCCAGAGTCCAGAAGTTGATGTGACATCACCGGATATCATCACCGGCTGCAGCCAGGGGTCACATGATTGGCACTGGGCAAGCAGAGATAGCACAGCTCACAGGTAAAAATGAAAAATAATGAATTTAAAAGATTCTTATTTCAGTGGTTTAAATCGATGTGCACAATAAAGATTGTGGTGGACCACCTCCTGAATGTTAACAGAAAATCATTTTACTTATATTAGTAGTATAACAATATGCAGCTAAATTGTATTACACATAACAAAGTAAAACACATTAAAGCATAGTAATTATAATTTTAGTGAAAAAAAAATGTCATAAAGTGTTTCTTCTACTTCTATTCTCCAATATGTTATGCTGTGGCATTGAAAACTATGCAAACACTTCTTTTGCCTTTTTCCTTCAATTATTCAAAATAAATATGCATGGAATGCTTTCAAATACTCATTACTAATAGCACTCAGTATAGCAATATTTAGAGCGCAGATGACAAGAAGAACAATGTTGAATGGTAAAATCAATACCAGGACAAGCTACAAGTCCCTGTTGTTGGGAAAATTTATTTTGACTTAATCAAATTTCCTATTTTCTAATAAAAATATGAAGCCTTTGGATTAAAGCCAATGATACACGTCTAAAACACAGCTCTAAGATATTGTACATAGCCATCAATCCACACTGTGATTTTCTTCCAGCTAAAGAAAACATTCATTTTGCAGTATTTTTTTAGCCTTTTATGCTTGAACTCCTAATTTGATTTCTACATCGTTTTAAAATTAATGGATTTATTATGTTTTTTTTTTCTTTCTTCATTTTTGAACCAGGAAAGACTCATTGTATTGTTCATCGATTATATTTCAACAAACGTTTTACCATTTATATTTATAAAATCCATAAACTGAATTGCAATTATTTCAAACTGTGTAGTAAATGCAACAAAATATTACTTTCTAATAATAACTATGATATCATGCTGAGCTTGTGAGACGGGTCAGTAAAATTTCTGGAAATGCTATTCAACCTTGAAATCACATAGCTCTTGTCCTTCGCTGCATGCGTGTGCAAGTCATGTGTCAGCAAGGATTTATTCTGTACTTTCATGCAGAAGGTATATTATTCAGGACATTGGTCCTTTAATTTGGTGTCATATTATATCTGCTTTTGTTTTAAGATCAGGGTAGTATATAATTTATAGTATGGCTTTAAAATATGTTGATTCCATAGTATGTATGATTCAAGATCATTACATTGAATGACAGTAAGTGATACCTTTTTGTTGCTTGACTTAATTTGTCTTAACATATCTCATTCAACCAGGAGAACACCAGCCCCTCCTGCAATATAGCAGGTGCAGATTAGGTCTCTGACTTTCAGATGCAGCTAAGGCACCTTGGGAACAGAAGTAACACCACAATTTAATGTTTTTTCTTGTGTCGGCTACATAACAATCAGTGAGTGCTATGCAATGAACAGAAGCTTCAGCAATGAAAATGCTTTAGTAGGACCTGGTGATCAAATAATCGTCAATTACCTGTGGCTGGCAGAGCAGAGCTCATAAGTACTGGTAGACCCAGGTCATCTCTGTTAGTGATTCATATCACTGTAGATCACGGTTTCCCCTGTATCTGGGGCTCTTATGGACACCCCAGTTACAGTGGAGAATAGGAAAAATAAAGGAAAGAAAAGGAGTTAAGTAAAGAAAAACGAGTGGCGATCATTACTTTAAGAAATGAAGGTCAGTCACTGCGAAAAATTGGGAAAACTTTGAAAGTGTCCCCAAGTGCAGTTGCAAAAACCATCAAGCGCTACAAAGAAACTGGCTCACATGAGGACCGCTCCAGGAAAGGAAGACCAAGAGTCACCTCTGTTTCTGAGGATAAGTTTATCCGAGTCACCAGCCTCAGAAATCGCAGGTTAGCAGCAGCTCAGATTAGAGGCCACGTCAATGCCACACAGAGTTCTAGCAGCAGACACATATTCTAATTTTGTGAGAAGCACCTGTAGTCACGACAAAAATAAAATAAAAAGCTTATGACTGTAGAAAAATGCAGAGGCAAAATGTATAAAAATTAGCAAGTCATTAAAGGGAGTCTGTCAGAACAGAATAGATGTACAACACCTTGCAGGGGACATAGTCCTAATAATTTTTTTATTTTTTTGGTTCTAATGTGTTGTTGTGTTTGTCTGAAATCCTTTATCATTAAAATATGCTAATGATGTGTTTGGTGCATGCTTGGTGAAACTCAGCACACTCATCTGCTTATTATACATGTACACTTTACAGGAGCCAGCTCTTTCAATCAAAGAAGGGGGGGGCAGAAAGTTGGCCCAAAACTGTGTACAATACCTAAAATAACAAACTCAGAAGGTAGAAAAAATCTGGGCAGTGAGAAAGATTAAAAACTGGGAGAAGAAATGAGCGCTATCTGAGCGCAGTAAATAACATCACATACCGTAAGGTCCATATATACTATATTTGGAAAAATACAACATTTTTCTAATTTTGGTTCTAGACATTACCACAATGAATTTTAAACAAAACAATTCAGATGCAGTTGAAGTTCAGACTTTCAGCTTTCAATTGAGGGAATACACATTAAAATTGGATGAAGGGTTTAGGAGTTTCAGCTCCTTAACATGTGCCACCCTTGTTTTTAAAGGGACCAAAAGTAATAGGACAGATTAAATAATTGCAAATAAAATGTTCATTTCTAGTACTTGGTTGAAAACCCTTTGTTGGCAATGACTGCCTGAAGTCTTGAACTTATGGACATCACCAGACGCTGTGTTTCCTCCTTTTTGATGCTCTGCCAGGCCTTCACTGCAGTGGTTTTCAGTTGCTGTTTGTTTGTGGGCCTTTCTGTCTGAAGTTTAGTCCTTAACAAGTGAAATGCATGCTCAATTGGGTTGAGATCAGGTGACTGACTTGGCCATTCAAGAATATTCCACTTCTTTGCTTTAATAAACTCCTAGGTTGCTTTGGCTTTATGTTTTGGGTCATTGTCCATCTGTAGTATAAAATGACGACCAATCAGTTTGGCTGCATTTGGCTGGATCTGAGCACACAGTATGGCTCTGAATACATCAGAATTCATTCGGCTGCTTCTGTCCTGTGTCACATCCTCAAAAAACACTAGTGACCCAGTGCCACTGGCAGCCATGCATGCCCAAGCCATCACATTGCCTCCGCCGTGTTTTACAGATGATGTGGTATGCTTTGGATCATGAGCTGTACCACGCCTTCTCCATACTTTTCTCTTTCCATCATTCTGGTAGAGGTTGATCTTGGTTTCATCTGTCCAAAGAATGTTCTTCCAGAACTGTGCTGTCTTTTTTATATGTTTTTTAGCAAAGTCCAGTCTGGGCTTTTTATTCTTAATGCTTATGAGTGGCTTGCACCGTGCAGTGAACCCTCTGTATTTACTTTCTTCTCTTTATGGTAGATTTGGATATTGATACGCCTACCTCCTGGAGAGTGTTCACTTGTTTGGTTGTTGTGAAGGGGTTTCTCTTCACCATGGAGATTACAGTTATATGAAAAAGTTTGGGCACCCCTATTAATCTTAAGCTTAATGTTTTATAAAAATTGGTGTTTTTGCAACAGCTATTTCAGTTTGATATATGTAATAACTGTTGGACACAGTAATGTTTCTGCCTTTAAATGAGGTTTATTGCACTAACAGAAAATGTCCAATCTGCATTCAAACAAAATTTGACAAGTGCATAAGTATGGGCACCCTTATCATTTTCTTGTTTTAAATACTCCTACCTACTTTTTACTGACTTACTAAAGCACTTTTTTTGGTTTTGCAACCTCATTAAGCTTTGAACTTCATAGCTAGGTGTATGCAATCATGAGAAAAGCTACTTAAAGTGGCCACTTGCAAGTTGTTCTCCTGTTTGAATGTTTTTTAGCAAAGTCCAGTCTAGGCTTTTTATTCTTAATGCTTATGAGTGGCTTGCACCGTACAGTGAACCCTCTGTATTTACTTTCAGGCAGTCTTCTCTTTATGGGAGATTTGGATATTGATACGCCTACCTCCTGGAGAGTGTTCACTTGTTTGGTTGTTGTGAAGGGGTTTCTCTTCACCATGGAGATTACTGTATTCTGCGATCATCCACCACTGTTGTCTTCCGTGGGCGCCCAGGTCTTTTTGCATTGATGAGTTCACAAGTGCTTTCTTTCTTTCTCAGGATGTACCAAGCTGAAGATTTTGCGACTCCTAATATTGTAGCAATTTCTCGGATGTTTTTTTTTCTGTTTTTGCAGCTTAAGGATGGCTTGGTTCACCTGCATGGAGAGCTCCTTTGACCGCTTGTTTACTTCACAGAACACACTGAATTTTAAAGCACAGGACACAGACCATACTATCACCTGTAGGCTGGCCTGGTCAAACTTATGTCAAGTGCTTAGTGTATGGACCAATGAGGAATGGCAGACCATTCGGTAACACACATGGAAAAAAGAGAACCACCGAATGATAGGTCCAATCATACAAAGGATTAAATAAATCACTTTATTAGGTAAGGGTAACAAGTGGCACTACATGCAAAGAGAAGGCCGCATTGTAGAGTCCAAAACACAGAAATAAATCACAGAGTAAAATTTACATGATGAGCTGCATAATATAAAAAACATAATGGTAATACAACAGGTACAAATATTAGAAATATATTCAACCAACATATATAGAAGTACTATGTGTACTATAATACTGACCATATCTATATCAAATATCCAATATATATGTACAAGCCATACCAAAGGGGCAACGTACAATCAATTAGAGAAAATTGTATATAGGAAAGATGTATAGCGTACCTGTGTCTACAGCAGCTAGTGTGAGTGGCACTCCGCGGCAAACCCCGACGCGCGTTTCGGACACCACGTCCTTCGAATATAAGACTCTAAACACATTCAGTAGATGACCTTCACCAACAGGGTGCAATTAGGATGCTTTAGTAATGGTACTTTATTGGATATAACAAGTCTAAAGAACATTGTCAACTTTTTGTGTGCAGATAAAAAGGTAAATTATAGGTTAAAAAATCATATGTACAGTTAAAACCAGAAATTTGCATACACTATATAAAAAGACACATGTAATTTTTCTCATGAAATCAGAATAAGCCTTTCCTGTTTTAGGTCAATTAGGATTATCATAATTTTTAATATTTGCCAAATGCCAGAATAATGAGAGAGAGAGAATCTTTTAAGGCATTTTTATTACTTACCGCAAAGTCAAAAGTTTACATACACTAAGATTTCTATGGCTTTAAAAAATTCTGGACTGCCCATATGATGATGTCATGTGTTTGGAAGCTTCTGATAGTTTATTTTTTTTCAACATCCGAGCTAATTAGAGACAAACCTTTGGATGTATTTTAATGCACACCTGAAACACACTGCTACTTTGTGTAGCATCATGGGAAAGTCTATAGAAATCAGCCAAGATATCAGGAAGAGAATTGTGGACCTGCACAATTCTGGCTCATCCTTGGGTACAATTTCAAGATACCTGAAGATGTCTCGTTCATCTGTACAAACAATTATATGCAAGTACAAACAAGATGGGAATGTTCAGCCATCATACCACTCAGGAAGGAGACATGTCCTGTGTCCCATAGATGAATGTGCTTTGGTCCGACATGTGCATATCAATCCAAGGACAAAAATAAAAGACCTTGTGAAGATGATGGCGGAAGCTGGTAAGATTGTGTGAAACGAGTACTGTATCAACATGGGCTGAAAGGCCACTCTGCCAGGAAGAAGCCATTGCTCCAAATTCACACAGGAGCAAAGACCTTAACTTTTGGAGACATGTCCTGTGGTCTGATGAAACTAAAACTGAACTTTTTGGGCATAATGACCATCATTACATTTGGAGGAAAAAGGGAGAAGCTTGTAAGCCTAAGAACACCATCCCAACTGTAAAACACAGGGGTGGCAGCATCATGTTGTGGGGTTGGTTTGCTTCAAGAGGGAATGGTGCACTTCACAAAATAGATAACATCATGAGAAAAGAAGATTATGTGGCAATACTGAAGAAACATCTCAAGACATCAGCTAGGAAGTTAAAGCTTGGGCGGAAATGGGTCTGCCAAATGGACAATGACCCAATACATACTGCCAAAAGGGTAACAAAGTGGCTTAAGGATAACAAAATCACTGTTTTGGAGTGGCCATCACAAAGCCCTGATCTCAATCCTATTATAAATTTATGGGCAAAGTTGAAAAGGCAAGTGCAATAAGGCGACCTACAAACCTCGATCAGTTACACCAGTTTTGCCAGGATGAATGGGCCCAAATTCCCATCAACTATTGTGAGAAGCTTGTGGAAGGATATCCCAAACGTTTGACCTAAGTTATTCAGTTTTGGTCACTGGTACCAAACACTAATGAAATGTATTTAAACTTTTGACCTTGCAGTAAGTAATAAAAATGCCTTAAAACATTCTCTCTCATTATTCTGGCATTTGGCAAATATTAAAAATTATGGTAATCCTAATTGATTTAAAATGGGAAAGATTTATTCTGATTTCATGTCAGATATTGAGAAAAACATGCATATGTGTATTTTTATGTAGTGTATGTAAACTTCAGGTTTTATCTGTACT
This sequence comes from Phyllobates terribilis, assembly GCF_046119375.1. Classification (NCBI taxonomy): domain Eukaryota; kingdom Metazoa; phylum Chordata; class Amphibia; order Anura; family Dendrobatidae; genus Phyllobates; species Phyllobates terribilis. Next base: position 769,054,976 of record NW_027362762.1, on the reverse strand, counting down.
TTACAGGAGGGGCTGGGTGGCATATACATCAAAGGAAATATATTGTACATTAACTTGGGCATATACATAAGAAAAGATGCTGGGGTTGGGGCACATACATCACAGGAGAGACTGAGGGAATATACATAACAGGAGACGCAGGGGCATATACATCTCAGGAGAGGCTGGGGGCACATGCATCACAGGAGGGGCAGGGGGCACATACATCACAGGAGGGGCAGGGGGCACATACATCATAGGAGATGCAGAGGCATATACATCACAGGAGAGGCTAGGGACATATACAGGAGGGCCTGAGGTTGGTGTTGCTGTTGTTGTTGGTGGGATTGGAGCGCTGACTTGGCCCATATAGGAAATCCTGATTCTTGGCACATGTCACGACGTTAGCCTTCATTGCACAAGCTACAGTGTTCAGTAGTGAACGCTGCACATGCATGCACTTAGTGTAAGGAGCAATTAAAGGGCAGAGCTCTGCAGTCCTCAGGTATCTGCCCAGAGGTCAGTCAAAAGGAGTTCATGGACTTAAAACAACCAATGGGCCAGAGGTTCCCCACCCCTGATTTAGAGCCTGCTTGCATTACTCTAAAGCTGGTTGCATTGCTGCATCCAACAAGCTTTGGTTCCCCTGGTTCTTATGCCAAGATACTAAAACAATGCCACTTTTCCTAGCATCCTGGGAGAGTACACAGTTCCGACCAGCAGTGCAGGAAGCCAGACGCCAGGAGTGTTGTTCTCAAGATATGTTGTAGAACATTAGAACCCCTAAAGGCTTTTCTCTACTTCGGCATTACAAGGACCAGTTCTGCTCCCATTCTATGTTTAAAAGCAATCAGCAGTCACATGCCACATTGCCACATCACGACTCCTATTTTTTATCTGTGATGCACTGAGGCCACCTATTTGCTTCAGCAGTCACATGGCAGTTGGGTATAAACAACTGCTGGCCAGCTACTGTCCTGGATCACTGGTGAGTAGAGATGAACGGATCAGGAAAAATTCAAATTTGCTTGTTTGCACTGATTTTCCTGGGAAATTCAGTTTGTAGAGAAACTATACTCCATGAGTTTAATGTATTTTACTATGTTCTGGGGACTCATATTCCAGACCATAGTAACTGTATTTTATAAAAAAAGAAAATCCTTAGACTCACCTTACCGCTCATCTTGCTATCATTGTTTCAAGCATCAAATTCCTGGGCTTTCTCATGTTAGGCTGGATTTTTTGGCTCTAATGAGGCCTGGTAGGGTTCTGCACAAGTGTACATAAGATTACAATGAAATGACTTTATGACGTGCGGCATGACCTTGCACACACATGCGGGAATTTCATGGCTCGCGGTGGTGATGAGAAGATGCGACAAGACTGGACAGGTGATGAAGAGTGATTGGTATGTTGCACATAAGTACATAAGTAATTTCTTCGCACATTTTTAACATTTTAATGGCCCCTTACCGTTTAGAAAAATGGCAGCCAGAAACCAACATTTTGATTATTTTTCACAGAAGCAAATTACAAAAAGTCCACATTTTGGTAAATTGAGTAGAATTCAATTCCACTAGAATATATTCACATATCTGGTGATTATTTTGATATTTTATTACAAATTCTGTTTATTTTTATTTTATTGCTTTTTAAAACTATAAAGGGGCTGGAAAAAAATCTTAAAATGTTGGACTATTCTATAGCTATATGTAATTGTGATGATAGTAGAGAGAAATTGGCATGCACACAGTAGCAAAGGTGAGGTGCAGGTGAATTTCAAATTCATCGTAAACTCTAATGATGAATGCAATTTATTTTATTTCAAAACTCAAGTACAGGTAGACATCAGCTCAAAGCAAGCATAAAGCGCAAGTTATAAAGGCGACATACAACGTTTTGACACGATCCCGGGTTTTGTTCATAAAGTCGCTCTGGGGAGGGGAAGAAATGAGCATATTGTTAATGAAAACATATAACAACAAAGGTCAAGGCAAATACACAGATTAGCATAAAGACAAAATAGGGCTCTCAGTTCATGAGGGCCAGGAATGATTCATATGGGAGGCTCAAGTTACTGTTGCCCCTGAGATGAGAGGGAAGAGTTAAATATAGGAAGATAAACCTTCTTTCTTCAATTCATTTTTAGCACACAGACAGAAGCAACAGGAATCAAATAGAAATATTTTTATTATACTATCATGAACTGTCTGGATGTGCATCCATCTCTTGAGTTAGGTAAAAGACTTGTTAGAAAGCTTAACGCAATCTTCGTGTGTTTCACTCTGCTTGTTTTCTACTTATGCCCCTCCTTCCCTCTCCACAGAGTATAACAGACTGTGTAATCTGACACCTCACTGAGCCTGCAATCTATCTTGTCTGGGTAGGACTGTTTTTTTCAAATTGGATGATAAATTCAAAAGGCTGGGGGGGGGGGAAATGTCTAACAATTGGGGAAGTAAACAGATTTAACTGGTAACATATATCACAAATAGAGATGAGCAGATCAAACAAAATATGAATTTGCCTATTCTTTTCCTGGAAATCCAAGTCCCGGAGAAGTTATTCACCATGAATTTTCTGTCCTTTATTATGCTCTGGGATCCCTCCAGTTCATTATACTCACCATCATTCATCTGGTCATTGCCGCATCTTAATAATAATATTAATAATAATCTTTATTTATATAGTGCCAACATATTCCGCAGCACTTTACAATTCAGAGGTTCATATGCAACAATCATAAATAACTGTTAAAGATAATACAATAATTAAAGCAAAAGTAATGACGACCCTGCTCGTAAGAGCTTACAATCTACAATGAGGTGGGGGTGGCACAAAGTACAGGGGCTTATTTACAATGATGGTCCAGCCATCTTGAGGGGATGAGGGATAAATAAAGGCTGCATGAGCTCATCACCAGCCAGTATTTGTAGTGCTTTTGGGTTTTGTGGAGATTTATGTTTGGAGAAGCAAGGTATGGGTTATAAAAATATAAAAGAACTTTGATTAGGGAATGTGATAGGCCACCCTAAACAGGTGTGTTTTTAGGGAGCGCCTAAAACTGTGTAAGTTGTGGTTCGTCCTAATTTCTTGGGGTAGAGCATTCCAAAGAATATGTGCAGCTCGGGAGAAGTCTTGAAGCCAGGAGTGGGAGGTACGGATTAGCGCGGATGTTAGTTGAAAGTCATTTGCGGAGCATAGAGAATGGGTAGGCCGATAAACAGAAATGAGAGAAGAGATGTAGGGGGGTACAACTGTGGAGGGCTTTGTGGGTGAAAACAAGCAATTTAACTTGGATCCTATAATTCATGGGCAGCCAGTGCAATGACTTGCACAGAGCGGAGGAGTCTGAGTAACGGCTAGCCAAATAGATGACCCTGGCTGCAGCAGCATTAAGGATGGACTGGAGAGGTGAAAGTCGAGTGAGGGGGAGGCCAATTAATAAAGAGTTACAGTAGTCAAGGCGGGAGTGGATCAGGGCAACAGTGAGGGTTTTTGTTGTTTCCAAGGTGAGAAAGGGGCGGAATCTAGACATGTTTTTCAGTTGCAAGTGACAAGAGCGGGCAAGAGATTGTATATGGAAGTTGAAGGAAAGATTGGTGTCAAACACAACGCCCAGACAATGTGCCTGCTGGCTCGGCGTTATTGTGGTGCCACACACGGAGAGGGAGATGTCAGATTTAGGGAGGTGAGTAGATGGCGAGAGCAAAAGAAGTTCAGCTTTGGAAAGGTTGAGCTTCTGATAGAGCGCGGACATGATGTTAGAAACTGCGGCCAGACAGTCACTGGTGTTCTGTAGTACAGTGGGGGTAAGGTCAGGGGATGAGGTGTATAGTTGTGTGTCATCAGCATAAAGATGGTACTGAAAACCAAATTTGCTAATGATTTGTCCAATTGGGGCTGTGTAGAGAGAGAAGAGAAGAGGGCCAAAAACTGAACCATGAGGAACCCCAATAGTGAGAGGAAAGGGGGAAGAATTGGAGCAAGCCAACGATACCCTGAAAGAGCGGTCAGATAGGTAGGAGGAGGACCAAGAGAGAGCAGTGTCCTTTATGTTGATTGAGTGGAGCATAGAGAGTAGGAGGTGGTGGTCAATGGTGTCAAAAGCTGCAGAGAGGTCAAGATGACAGAGCAGAGAGTAGTCACCATTACGTTTTGCGGTCAGAAGGTCATTGGTTACTTTGATGAGTGCAATTTCTGTAGAATGTAGGGGGCGGCATCTTCCTATCTCCTGCCGCTCGTATTGATATCTTCAGTATTCTTGCACTGTGCCAGATCTCCATGAGTCATATTGCTCGCGAGGGTCATATATAGGTGCACGGGAGGTAAACAGTGTCAAGATGTCATGACATGCAACTTAACCTCCCGCACACCTGTGCAGAATTCTCCCCAGTGTTATGAAGCCTGTAAGTCTGGTACAGTGTGAGAGACAAGAAGATTCCATCACGAGCGGTGGGGAACCAGAAGATGCGGTGGGGACCAAATGAGTGGCAGTGAGTAGCAGAGGTGTCAGAGAAATTAGTGGTGGAGTGAGCATAATGATTTTTTATTTTTTAAACCTTTTAATGGTCCATTATGGTTCAGAAAAAATTATGGTTAGGGGGCATAATTCAGCTGAATCTGAGCTAAAGTGAATTAAAAGAAATCCGCATTTTGGCTAATGGATTTTTGTAACATTTGTGTAGAATTTTATTCCACTTAAATTTATCCAATCATCTCTATATACCAAGTTTTTAATATTCAACTGTACTATTGATTTATGGAAAGTTTGTTGAAAATGCAGTCCCCTTTTAAGAAATAACTTTATTAAGGTTTTGTGTTTCCTTTAAACTAGTATATTACTCTTTTAAAGAAAGTGGTAGTAAAATAGACTAGCATGTACAGGTAAGAAGTAGCTTAAATCTAATTAAATGGCATTAATACTCCATTCAATGAAAATGGAATGCATACTAAACTTGTTTACTGCAATTACATTAATTACAAAAACTGTGCTACTTAGCAAATTCTAATATAATGAATTTTAGTGGGATTCTTGCAGTTTGCTATCTCCTACCATATTTGCATACATCAATAAATTCAAATTGACACTGTCAATTTTAATGTCTATGTTATATAGCTTTGTAGGAGAATTTCACTTTCCCTCTAAACCAAAAAGCAGAAGATTGGTTCCAATGATGAATGGTTTGATTTATGGGAGAAAGAGGCTAAGACCTCAATTTGCACTGTCACAGAATAGAAGCTTCTGGATCAGTTCCTCTTCAACGTTGAAGGAATTGCAACCAACATAGGATCTAATTTCATATTTTTTTTCCTCTTTACTATTGTTTCTTACTGGCAGTTGTCAGTATAATTGAACAGGTGATTGACATTAAGCTTGATCTTAATCCCACATCCCTATTGCTAGCTAAACCTCTGGAGCATATCCCTAGAAGCAGAGCCAAACTAATTACTCATATATCGACGACATCAAAATGTTCTATCTCAGCCATCTAGAAGCAACATCACTCTTTCTAGGGACTCATTGATGATAAGGATAAATGAGATTATGTTGATGGAATGTTTAATAGCATTCTTGGATTAAATATAAAATAAATCAAGAAGATCTGGGATCAGTGGATAATATTCTATTATCTATTCTGCATCCACATGGTAAATTGACAAGATTTCATTAACCCTTTATATTTATTTGAATGCAGTTACTTTTATTTTCTTACTTTTGTATTATATGCATTATGGATTTATTTTACTTACTATGATCAAACTTACATTTGAAGTTTGCATAAATTAATAATAATCTCTATTTTGGATTCTTTTAGAAGCTAATAACAATAGCGAGGTGTTTTAAAACATACATGCTTTATGCTTACAGATTGAATAAAAATTACATGATGGAAGCGGTCTTCCAAATACACATACAAATATGTGCAAAAAATAAAAAATAAAATGCACGTTTCCATGTGTTTTTGCTCTTTTTTTTATTTTTATCCTGAGTAACCACCTCAATACAAATTAAAGGACATCTGTTAACAGGTGAGAGCTGTCTACTGTAGGCAAAGATAAGCTGAATCCAGAGATGCATCACTTAGACTACTGGGTGCAGCAATTCAGATTCAATAAGAGATTTTAGATTTAGTATGAAGCAGAGCTGAGAAAGCTAACCACGCCCACAACAAGTTCTCTGTGTACAAAGTCCATAGAGAGTGAGGTGCCTATCACAGGAGAAGGTGTGTGGGACCAGGGCTCACGGAACCACCTAGTCACAGCAATGATAAGATACTGGTGCTGAAACAATCTTTGTAAGCAAGAAAAACCTTGGAGTTTGATAATAGAGGCATCATTGAAATCTGTGTTTTAACCACTAACTCATGCTGTCTTCATATTACATAGCAAAAACCTGCTGATAAATTCCTTTTAAATACACAAACAGTGTACATGTTAAGGCTAATGCACTTAGATCTCCCTTGATTCTATTAAATTCAACCTTGTTCATCATAGGGCTCAGTTAAGTAGACCTGCTATTGATCAAATTGTGGTAGTTTTAATAAAGACACTAAAGTGCGGTTGTATTCCAGCTAATCAATCTAAGTCACAATTTGGAGATCCATTCCACTGAACACATTTTTACATTTATACCTGACTCAAAAGTAATTTTTGGAAACATTTTCCTGCCCCTGAGAGCTCAGATACTTCTATGCAGACAAAACGACATATAAAGGAACAGATAATAATAATTATATTTTTTATTTGTATAGCGCCAACAAATTACGCAGCACTTTACATTTAAGAGGGGAATTGTACAGACAATGAATGACATTACAGAATAACAATAATCACGTAAATCAACAGATACCAATAGGAGTGAGGGCCCTGCTCACAAGCTTACAACCTATGAGGAAACAGGGAAGACACAAAAGGTGGATGGTGTAGCGTCGGCGTCCCTGCCTCCTGCTAGGCAGGGACGCTGTTCCCCTCACCTCTCTGCTCCGTGCCCGGCGGCTTCCTCCCGCTCTGCTTGCAGCGCGCGCTCTCCCCCAGTCACTGTGCTTAGGGCGCGCGCGCGCTCCCCCTCTCTTAAAGGGGCCGCGCGCGCCGCCCTAAGGAGTCCCCGGCCAATGGCCGGAGGATCCCTCCATATATAAGGCACCTCCTCCAAAATGTAGGTGCCCGAGCAATGTTGTTGCACTGTTCACTACTCTGCTTCAGCCCTCAGGTCCCGTTTCCAGTTACCTGCCAGTTTCCTGCCAGTTTGCTGTCTGATTCCTGCCTGTTATCCGCTTACCTGCTTGCTAGCCTGAGGTCCGACGGTCTGCCTTCCGACACCAGTCAGTCTGTCTATGGACCAGCTTGCCCGCTCACCTGGGAGTGCTCATCTACTAGCCTACCTGGAGGCTCCGCCGTCACGTGCTGTGACCACCTGCCTGTCCAGAGACTCTCGCCTGCTCTCCTGGGAGCACACATCTGCTACTCGCCTGCTAGCCTACCTGGAGGCTCCGCCGTCACGTGCTGTGACCACCTGCCTGTCCAGAGACTCTCGCCTGCTCACCTGGGAGCACACATCTGCTACTCGCCTGCTAGCCTACCTGGAGGCTCCGCCGTCACGTGCTGTGACCACCTGCCTGTCCAGAGACTCTCGCCTGCTCGCCTGGGAGCACACATCTGCTACTCGCCTGCTAGCCTACCTGGAGGCTCAGCCGTCACAGGTCGTACCTGCCCTTTACCCAGAGACTGCCCCGGTCACTTGCCGTGACCACCTGCCCGTTACCCAGAGACTGTCCCGGTCACTTGCCGTGACCACCTGCCCATTATCTAGAGACTGTCCCGGTCACTTGCCGTGACCTCCTGCCCGTTTACCCAGAGACTGTCCCGGTCACTTGCCGTGACCACCTGCCCGTTACCAGGAGACTGTCCCGGTCACTTGCCGTGACCTCCTGCCCGTTTACCCAGAGACTGCCCCGGTCACTTGCTGTGACTACCTGCCCATCTTCCCTGGGCGCCACCCAGTTTTAAGGACATTACATCAAAGTTGGATCAGCCTGTAGTGTGTTTTTCCACTTTAATTTTGGGGGTGACTTCAATTCCAGGCCTCCATTGGTTAATATATTTGATTTCCATTGATGATTTTTGTGTGATTTTGTTGTCAGCACATTCAACTTTGTACAGAACAAAGTATTCAATGAGAATATGTTATTCATTCAGATCTAGGATGTGTTATTTGAGTGTTCCCTTTATTTTTTTGAGCAGTGTATATACCATTAAATATTTTCAACTTGAATGTTTGTAATTGTCCCCTTAATTTTTTTGAGCAGTGTGTATGACCTCAATGTGCCCATATGTATTCAAGACAATATCTACGCACCCCCCTGATGAGATGGCAGATGATGTCCTATAAAAATATCTATGTTTTATTTATAGATTTGTGCAAACTGAATTTTTTTAAATTTGCAGGTCACGGCTAAGTCACACAATTTAAAAAAAAAATCCACTCCAACTTTTTACACGTTGCAGAAGATTGCATTAGCCACAAGAGGCTGACATGAAACTAGGCACAACTGTGCAGGCTTCCACATAATGTCTTGCAGTTATCAAATCAAATTATAGCGCAGCCAAGCAGCACAGACTATCACAGGCTGGGTATTGGCCTATGCTCGGAATGTAGCATCCATTATAGTATAATTTAGAATATTGGTAGCATATCAGAGCTCAGGAATAGAGATAAAAATAATTGAGACGGTGAAGTGTTATACCACTGCAGCAGTGAAGAAGATGAGTGTAGTAATCTGTGGATAGTACCGAGATTCAATAGATAGGTTGAAAGAGAAATAGGAGATGGGGTGTAGCTGTCATCAGTCTTGCTGTAACTTGTTTATAATTCTTTTTATTTTCTTCATTCACAATGCACTAGGAAGCAGCTGGCGGACATTTTTTTTACAGAAAAAAAATCTGAAATTATTGTCATTCAAAGATGGTGTCGTTGCTTGTCACAAGCGATTGTAGTTAGTTTTAGTATTTCTTATGCAATACTTTTTGCGAAGAGGGTAATAATTGTTTTTTAAAATTTAAAAGGTAATTCCTTTGAATCCAGATATTAAAACTACCTCACAAAGTGTGCATTCTTACAGCAATTTTTTTTGCTCATCTATTTTACAAGTCAAATCTGTACATTCCAGGCATTGGCTTTTTTGGTGTATACCTATCTAGTATTTCTTATAACATGATTTTTGGAAGATGGTTGAATTGTTAAAAATTAAATGCCTACATTTTTTAAACATACGTTTTTTTAATTGTGCATGTCTATTTTTGCAGACCTGTTTAACAAGTACAATTTCACAACCATACATGATTTTACCTGTTGTAGCCTGATGTCACATTTTGCATTCTGTACATGTACCTACTTTCCTCCATAGAATTTCTTATGTCCCAATAAGAGTTGAATAAATGGGGTTGAAAATATTTTAAAATGTTGATTATAGTGTTATACAAAATGTATGGTAAATAAAAAGTGACAGGTTTGATCGACAGGATAGTTTAAAAGAAAAAAAAGTCAGTCAGGCTGTTCCCCAGAGGCTTATTCCCGCACACTGCCGTGGATTAACAGATATCTGCTTACGGGCACATATAGGTAGAGACCTGTCAGACACTGGGAATGGGTGGACAGAAGAAGCCGGTGAACAGCTTGCCCAATTAATGTGCCGCATACCTTGGTCCCCGTTGGTTATTAAAAGTATGTGTATCTCTGAAACGCTGCAGCATTTCAGAGTAAAACGTACATGGCTGAGATCATACAGCCAGTGTCTGACACATGCTGCCCACAGATTGCGCAGTATGTATCAGAAGGCAGGTTCACTTAAAATATGCAAGTAGCCTCTTCAGATAGAAAGAGAAGAGGAACTCTAGTTCCACCTATTAAATCAATAATTGTAATTTATCACTTATATGTACCGTATTTTGTGGACTATAAGACACACCCCAAATTTTGGGGAGGAAAATAGAATATATATATTTTTTTCAAAATGGCGGTGCGTCACATAGTCTACTTTTACAGTAGCTTACCAGGGGACAGCTGTGGTGGAGCAGGGTCCAAGGAAGGAGAATCGCTGCTGCAGGATACTGGCAGTGGCAGGAGTGGGACAATGCTGCAGGCCCCGTGCTAAGAGAAGGGGGTGTTTGGTGGTATGAGGCTGCAGTGGGCTCTGGGTTTTCAGAAAATGTCGGGAGTATCTGCACTTCCCAACCTTTTCACTGCAGTGGACTTCGGGAAAATGGCTGCCAGAGGCGGCACATGAGCAGATTGAGATACGGGGAGCCAAAATCTCGGAAGCCGAAATCTCAATCTGTGCATGTGCTACCTCCGGCAGCAATTTTTCCGAAGTCCACTCCAATGAAAAGGATGGGAAGTGCGGGAACTTTGCCAATATTTTATGAAAACCCGGGGGCCCGCCAAAGCTTTGCACCTCCAAACACCCCCTCCTCCTACCCTAAGGCCCTCAACAACATTCGGATAAAAAGACGCACCCCCATTCCCTCCAAAAAAAATTTGAGGGGAAAAAAGGGCGTCTCTGAAAAATACGGTAAATATAAAAAAATGAAAAGTCTATCAGTACGCTCTGTTATGATATGATCTATTGGTTACTTCTGGTTATCACTTGTTTCTATAGTGAGCTCACTTTGACATTACTAAGTCAGTATTTTTGTTAAAGAGCTTGAAAAGGGTTGAATGTAACATTCTTAAGTCCTAGAAGACCTAAGAATGCTACATGTCTTTTCAGGGCAATTAAAAGCTCTGCAGTATTATATTTTAAAGCGGATAGACCATCTGAAATCAAAATTTTGGGAACAATTTGTCAAAACTGGGATATTTGAATTGTTTTAATGAAAAATTGATCAACTCTAATGATTCTGTTAGGAGATGATGATCTAAAAAGAAGAAAATAAAAAAAGATTTTTTTTTTTTGCTCATTCACTTTGCATTTTGCTATATGATAAAAAATGAACATACTGGCTGCAGTTATCAGGAAACTCATTATTGGGAAACCAGCAGGAAGATTGAAAATGCATCCGCTTTACACATGGAATACTTGAGACATCAATAGGGTCGGCTCCAGGATTTTGTGGGCCCCGGGCGAAAGAGTCTCTGTGGGCCCCTTTAACACATACCACGCTTCATGATGCACAGATACAGCAGAGAAATATATATATAGTACAAGGCCAAGGATTTCACTTCTTACATTACATGACCGATATCTATTGTAAATTCCACAACAGCTCAGAAACCGGTGAATCGCTCCATACAGAATAATGGCCCCCATAAAATGCCCCATACAGGATACTGGCCCCATATTACGCTCTGTAAAGGATACTGGCCCCCTTATAATGCTCCATACAGAATACTGGCCCCCAAATAATGCTCCAAGCAGGATACTGACCCCAATATTATGCTCTGTACAGAACACTGGCCCCCTTATAATGCTCCATACAGAACACTGACCCCAAATAATTCTCCATGCAGGATACTGGCGCCCATATTATGCTCCGTACAGGATACTGGCACCCTTATCATGCTACATACAGAGTACTGGCCCCAAAATAATGCCCCATGCAGGATACTGGCCCCATATTACGCTCTGCACAGGATACTGGCCCCTTATAATGCTCCATACAGAATACTGTCCCCAAAATAATGCTCCATGCAGGATACTGGCCCCCATATTATGCTCTGTACAGGATACTGGCCCCTTATAATGCTCCATACTGAATACTGGCACCCAAATAATGCTCCATGCAGGATACTGGCCCCCATATTACGCTCTGTACAGGATACTGGCCCCCTTATAATGCTCTATACAGAATACTAGCCCCAAAATAATGCTCCATGCAGGATACTGGCCCCCATATTATGCTCTGTACAGGATACTGGCCCCCTTATAATGCTCCATACAGAATTCTGGCCCCCAAATAATGCTCCATGCAGGATACTGACCCCCATTTTACGCTCTGTACAAAATACTGGCCCCAAAATAATTTTCCATGCAGGATACTGGCCCCCATATTACGCTCTGCTCTGAATACTGGCCCCAAAATAATGCTCCATACAAATTACTGCCCCCCAAATAATGCCCCATGCAGGATATAACCTCTCCCCCTATATAATGCCCCATGCAGGATGTCACCCCCTCTTATAATGCCCCATGCAGGATGTCACCTCTCCCTCTCATATAATGCCCCATGCAGGATGTCACCCCCTCTTATAATGCCCCATGCAGGATGTCACCTCTCCCCCCATATAATGCCCCATGCAGGATGTCACCTCCCCCCATATAATACCCCATGCAGGATGTCACCCCCTCTTATAATACCTCATGCAGGATGTCACCCCCCCTTATAATGCCCCATGCAGGATGTCTTCCCTCATTTAGTGCCCCATGCAGGATGTCACCCCTCATATAATGCCCCATGCAGGATGTCACCTCTCCCCCCATATAATGCCCCATGCAGGATGTCACCCCCCCATATAATGTCCCATGCAGGATGTCACCTCTCCCCCCCATATAATGCCCAATGCAGGATGTCACCCCCTCTTATAATGCCCCATGCAGGATGTCACCCCCCTTATAATGCTCCATGCAGGATGTCATCTCTCCCTCCCTTTTAATGCCCCACGCCTCCATATATTGAAAAACAAAAAATCAAATACCTCACTTCTCACCAGCTGCCGCTTCTCCAGACCCCTCACCCGCACCGGCGTCTTCCCGCTCTGCGCTGTGATGGCTCAGGAGAGAGCGCGGTGTAAAGACGTCACTGCACCCTCTGACCTGAGACGTCACAGTGCAGCAGCCGCGGAAGAGACAGGACCTTCTGCGGAAGCAAGGGGAGAGGTAAGCATTGTGCCGGGGTCCTGAGCAAGCGGGGGGAAGCAGGCGCTGGCACCACACCACTCACGGGTCTCATAGCACGCAGGGGTCCCCGATAGTGAGTGGACCCCTCCGCCTGCTCAGGGCCCCGGCACTTGACCAGGTGCTCCGGGTGCTGACGCCGGCCCTGGACATCAATACCTTCTTTCCTCAACACTACATTATCTTTTTATATAGAGGAGCTTACATTGATTGTAACAAATCAAAGCAAAATGCAAACTGAGCAAAAAAAATGGTTTTAATTCACTTTACGTTTTGATATGTTTGATAAAAACAAAACACCATTTCTATTTTTGATAGAATTCTTAGTCTGCATTATTTTTTCCACACTTACCTAAAATTTTTGCACAGTACTGGATATAACAATCTACATATACATACATACATACATACTTACAGAGTGCCATAGGCCGGGCTGGTCAATCACCAGCAAAAAAGAATTTCTAAATAAATGCATCAGTTTTAAACATTAGAATAAAGGTATTGAACTATACAGTGCAGATGTAATTGAATTATTTTTGAAAACTACAGTAGGCAATTGATATCTGCCAAGGTTTTCCTGAGTGCATATAAAAAATTGGAGCTTAAACAACTGGAGATCGATTGCAAAAAATAAGCAGCACTACACCGGTGGCTGCAGTTATTAGGGAACCCTATGTTTGGAAACCAGCAGGAAGATTGCAAAGGCATCAATTTTACACAAGCAGAGCAGTGAATACTTGAGACATCAAAACCTTTATACCTTAAAACTACATTGTCTTTATATATAGAGGAGCTTACATTGATTGTACTTTGCAGAATACTGTAAAATGTGAAACGTATCAGCACCAATGATGATAGAGGTAAAGTAATAATACTTATATTAATGCTAAATATTGAATGGACAGTGAAATAATATCTGTAGGGTCAATAATTTATACTTTTCTATTTTAGCTATCACCACAACCTGAGCGGTTTATTACATACTGTAGGTAATATTAGTGCAAATATTCAACAGGTTAGTCTTCTATAAGCAATTTTTTTTGTCATTCTTTAACATTTTTAAGATGTAGAAAGCTTCCTTCCCACACCAAGCCTGAAGGTAAGTTATACAACTGGAATAATGTGAGCAGCTGGTATATCTCTTAAGAAAATCTGCTTACCATAAATGATCCCATTAATCTTGCCCAGTGATCCCAAACCCCCTGTTCTAGTAACAATTGCTAACCACAAGGAGCTAAGGGACGACGTTTCTCCCTGTGGAGACTGACATGCCTGGCATTCTGTTATGCTCTAGGTGGCGTACGTGGTTTGTGGACCCACTGTGCCACAGACCGGACTTACCCTGGAGGGGCGCAGCTAAGCAGCCACCTTAGTGTTTTCTGGAGCCTCTAGTGGTGAGGTCAGGTTTGTGCAGCAGGTAGCTGCTAGGTGCCACTCCAGGGCGCGTCCGGCAGTAGCATCCGACCCTAAGGGTTAACAACGTTTAGACGGGGCAGGACGGCCACTTGGGACAGATTCAGACACTGTTGCCACTGTGACAGGTTCAGACTGTGCAGACAGGATGGCCACTGGGACAGGTTCACACTGTGCATACAGGGCAGAAACTGGGTCAGATTCAGAATGTGCACACAGGGTTGCCACTGGGACAGGTTCAAATACACTGGTCTCGGGTAACAGTTCTGATACTGCAGATGCAGTTACAGGTTAAGGGTTCAGGCCTGGTCACTCAGCTCACAGGTTAGCAGAGAGGTACCGCCAATGTAGTTTCAGTATACGGACACTGCCGAGGCAGTCACAGGAACAAAAAAACTATACTGGACTAATGGGACACAGGATACGGGAATAACTTTAACAAACTAGGGACGGCAGACCTGGCAATATACAGTTGCTCACCAAACCACTTAACATAACTATAGGGCTGGCTCAGGCACCTCCCTATTGGGAAGGGTGCCTTTTTTACAAGATGTCTCTCAGCTATTGACTGGGAGACACCTTGCAGGTGAATCACATTACTAAATGACTCCCTGCTGATGGCTGCTAGCATTTACCATGTGCATGCACTGCCCCTGTAAGATCAGGGGAGCGGGTGCACTAGGCGCGCCACCGAGACACAGTGTGGCGCACATGCAGGAGGTGAAAGGAGGCAGATGCATGTTGGGGGACCGTGCCGAAGACCAGCATCCCTGCATGTAGGGGGTAGGGGACACCATGCAGGAGCGCCAGCACCAAGACTACACATTCCAGTGTAAGCAGCCTTATAAGCTATGCGATGCTCCTTTGGGAAATTAAATATGCAAATTACTTCTTCAGAGAGGAAGAGGACTTGAACTCTAGTGCCACCTATTGGAAGTAGCAACCCTAAAAGTCAATATCAACCCTTTAAAGAGCTTTACCATATGACGTAGGAAAAAATCCAAACCAGAATCTCCATTTGCAGACGTGTTTTGGGGTGTTGCCCTCGTCATTGCAAAGCACGGGATCTGATTTGGCTTATGAGAGGCTTGTGACTGTGATCTAAAGGTTAACATTTCTTCCTGTGAAAATTGACATGCTTGGCATACCTCTTCATAACCTCATGGAAATAGAGCAATTTAAGGCAATTATGTATTTGTGTGTGAATTTTAATGTATGCATAAATTTGTGTGTCACAGTTTGTGTTTGTGTGTGCCAAAATTTGCTTATGTGTGCATATCTGCATGTGGTGAGGCAGTAAACACATACTAAACGTAAATGCTCGATCACTCTTTCCATCTAAATCTAAATGTATTATCTAGACAGATCAAATAGTAAACTGCAGTTTCACGCAGCAAGTACACAATGTATCAGGCTTTGTGGGACCCTCCTAAAAAAATTATTTTCAAAAACATAGAGCACCTTTTTACAACTTCTGATCATAAACAAAGGAGGCAAGCCATCTCTTTTTCCATTGAAATTGATTATCTAGTCAACTGGACAATGAATTAGGAAATTTGCAAGTCCGTTTTTTGAGTTCACAACCAAGCATAGTAATTGTGAGTTTAAGTTTTTTATCCTTTCATTACCTCAAGAGAATTGCTACATGACACTAAGGTAATTTTAATTAGTGATGGGTGGACTGTTATGCACTTGACATCCTTTCTTGGCATTATTTCACTTTTTTAAACTATGCAAGCAAGGCAAACTTAATGAGATGTCATTTTTCACCACTGTGGAAATTAGTAAACTAAATTTGACAGTAATTTCCAATGTAATTAGAACTACAATTTATTTTTGTTTTTGCTTTTTTTTTTTTGCTTTCTTCTTTTCAATATCTTGAAACAGGGTGAAATAGCTGCATTAATGTTGAAAAATAACCTGTAATCTACAGTGAGAATAATTAACGGTGTTAGATAAAATATAAATAATAGTAACAAAATGACACAAAACCTGGTCATGTATTAATTATAATTGCCCAGTATAAAAGTACAAAGCGATCAAAACAAATTCTGTAAATGTTGTCTATTATTACTGAAATGAATAACACATAAAGATGAGCAGATCTAAATAGATTAGAATTTTCCAACAACTAATACGTCAACTCTAACTTCCACAGACACCCCCACTGCTCGCTGTCCCTCGTACAGTACTTGGGACCTCTTCTTACCTCTGACTTCTTCATGACACGCATGTGCAGAGGCGTCCTGGACTGAGGCTTGGCTAGAAATTCCAGTCTAGAATGAAAAGGATCTGGGTTTAAGCTTGCTGTGGTAGAAAGAACAGGCGCCGAGCACATATGGAGGACAGCAAACAGTACAAGTGGCCAGAGAAGTGAGCGGTGAAGTATAAGGTTTCATTTGTTTATTAACCTTTTTCCAGCCCTCTATGGTAAAGCAAAATGGCAGCCAGTTGGCTGCTATTTTGATGAAATAGTGTAAAGCGAATTATATAAAAATCTATTTTCAGGAGAATACAGATTTTTGAAAAATTTTAATAGAATTCAATTCCACTCAAATACATTTGCTAATCTCTAGTCATCCATAAATAAAAAATGATC
Source organism: Phyllobates terribilis (assembly GCF_046119375.1). Classification (NCBI taxonomy): domain Eukaryota; kingdom Metazoa; phylum Chordata; class Amphibia; order Anura; family Dendrobatidae; genus Phyllobates; species Phyllobates terribilis. The sequence goes on along the minus strand of NW_027362762.1, from coordinate 769,038,092 downwards.
CATATTGACTATTGAAATGGAACTAGGAATGATCGAATCCATCTGATGCAAATCGACTTTGAGTTATATTTCCTGAAATTCATTGGTACTGGCAAATTCAAATAATTTGAAATTCTATTTCTGCAAATGGCAAAAAGAAAACATTGCCCAGTGCCATTTTACACATTGCTGTAGATTGCATCAGCCAGAGATCAGGCTCAAATAAAAGCAGGTATTACCTTGCCCATAATGCCTGGCAGCTATAAAATTAGAGCCAATCAATAACCAATAAAATATGTAAGCAGGCAAATCAGTTTCCATTTTAGGATTTTACAGACCAGGGATAAGAGGTCAGTGCGCACAGTTCATTATTACATTAGAAATAGAAAGGCCTAAATCAGAGAGTGTTCCTATGCTGCAATGTTGAAAATGGAATATAGAAAATGGAAATTGTAGTTTCAGTCTTTGAATAATAACACATAGATTCAAGTCATAAGGAGGTGCAGGACCTGTAGAGTAAGTCAGATTGCGAATTCATTGATCCTTGATATAATGCAGCACAGCACCTTAATAACGTAACGTTTTTTTTTGTTTTTTTTTAAATATATATTTTTGATGCATTGCAAAAAAAAGGCAGTTTATGTACGAAAAATACTGAAACCAAGGATTGTCTGTCAGAGAAAGTGTGCTTCCTGGCTTATGAGTTAGACAAGCCAATATCATTCTTTACATTTCTTTTGTATATTTTTTGTTTGTAAAGATAAGTTGTTTGTTTGGATTTTTTTAAAACAAAAGAAAAATGTCTATATTCCATAAATGTAATGCAATTGTCTACCTCACAATGTGTGCGTGTTTTAGTTAAAGAAAAAACAACGTACACAATTGTTGTAATAGCCAAATATTTCATCCAGATAATCCACCTGAAAACTGTGGTCTGTAGCAGGTGCTTGCTTTTGGATCATGAACCAACCTGCCATTTTTTTACATCCTAATTGGTAAAGACCCAGGGGGTTGTATACATTTTTTAAAAAAAGGACATCTTTTAATTTTTACATGCCTCTTTTACTAGTCCAATTTAAACCACCATACACGGAGTACAATATTGCTGGCTTTTCCCACATTTTCCTTTTATGCATGTGCCTACCCAGCAATGTAGCTTCTTAGGGTTACATAATTTTTGATAAAGGAGGGAAAGAATTTAAACAAAACTATGTATTAAAATAATACAAAAAGGTTATTGTTTTCAATATCTGTTTTACTAGCCCAATTTGGCAGTTGTACATCACTCAACTACACTGCTCAAAAAATTAAAGGGAACACTTAAACAACAGAATATAACTCCAAGTAAATCAAACTTCTGTGAAATCAAACTGTCCGCTTAGGATGCAACACTGATTGACATTCAATTTCACATGCTGTTGTGCAAATGTAATAGAGAATAGAAGGAAATTATTGGCAATTATCAAGGCACCCTCAATAAAGGAGTGGTTCTGCAGGTGGGGACCACAGACTACATCTCAGTACCAATGCTTTCTAGCTGATGTTTTGGTCACTTTTGAATGTTGGTTGTGCTTTCACACTCATGGTAGCATGAGACAGACTCTACAACCCACAAAAGTTGCTCAGGTAGTACAGCTCATCCAGGATGGCACATCAATGCGAGCTGTGGCAAGAAGGTTTGCGGTGTCTGTCAGCATAATGTCCAGAGGCTGGAGGCGCTACCAGGAGACATGCCAGTACAACAGGAGACGTGGAGGGGGCCGTAGGAGGGCAACAACACAGCAGCAGGGCCGCTACCTCCTCCTTTGTGCAAAGAGGAACAGAAGATGCACTGCCAGAGCCCTTCAAAATGACCTCCAGAAGGCCACAAATGTGCATGTGTCTGCAGAAAACGATTAGAAATGGACTCCATGAGGGTGGTATGAGGGCCCGACGTCCACAGATGGGGGTTGTGCTCACAGCCCAACACCGTGCAGGATGCTTGGCATTTGCCACAGAACACCAGGATTGGCAAAGTCCCCACTGGAGTCCTGTGCTCTTCACAGATGAAAGCAGGTTCACACTGAGCACATGTGACAGACGTAACAGAGTCTGGAGACGCCGTGGAGAGCGATCTGCTGCCGCAACATCCTTCGGCATGATCGGTTTGGCAGTGGTTCAGTAATGGTGTGGGTGGCATTTCTTTGGAGGGCCGCACAGCCCTCCATGTGCTCTCCAGAGGTAGCCTGACTGCCATTAGGTACCGAGATGAGATGCTCAGACCCCTTGTGAGACCATATGCTGGTGCGGTTGGCCCTGGGTTCCATCTAATGCAGGACAATGCCATACCTCATGTGGCTGGAGTGTGTCAGCAGTTCCTGCAAGATGAAAGCATTGAAGGTATGGACTGGCCTGCCCGTTCCCCAGACCTGAATCCGATTGAGCACATCTGGGACATCATGTCTAGCTCCATCCTCCAATGTCGCGTTGCACCACAGACTGTCCAGGAGTTGGTGGATGCTTTAGTCCAGGTTTGCTAGGAGATCCCACAGGAAACCATCCGCAACCTCATTAGGAGGATGCCCAGCCATTGTAGGGATGTCATACAGGCACGTGGAGGCCACACACAATACTGAGCCTCATTTTGACTTGTTTTAAGGACATTACATCAAAGTTGGATCAGCCTGTAGTGTGTTTTTCCACTTTAATTTTGGGGGTGACTCCAAATCCAGGCCCCCATTGGTTAATAAATTTGATTTCCATAGATCATTTTTTGTGATTTTGTTGTCAGCACATTCAACTTTGTACAGAACAAAGTCTTCAATGAGAATATTTCATTCATTCAGATCTAGGATGTGTTATTTGAGTGTTCCCTTTATTTTTTTGAGCAGTGTATATTGTGAGCTGTTATCACAAAAAATCTAAAAATAAATAACCAAGTCATTTTACTCGACAGGTCTGTTTTGGCACGTCTGATTATGTTGGCAGATTTGCTATGTTTTAACATTACCCAGTTATTACAGGCTGGCAATAAGGACATAATCTGGCAAATAAGAACATAATCTCATAGGCAGTGGGAACAAAAAATTTGGTGGAACTAAAACATGAATTGAACATATTTGGGGTCCTACTTAAGGATAGTAAAATTGCTCCCTGTATGGATAGAAAAATTAATCTAGGCAAGAAATAAAATTAGTGTTACTTCAGCATGGAGACATCAATTATTTTAGCTACATGTAAGAGACCAAGAGGGCCAATTGTGCACCATGAAGAAAGTATATGTAAGTCTCACATCAGCAACGCAAAAAAAAATGTTTAGAAAAATAAAAAAATCAAATGATGTAAAAATATAGTAGAAATTTTTTGTTTTTGTTTTGTTTGTTTTTTTCAATAATAAGTTTGTCTTTAAAAAAGAACTGCATATATTTGGCATAATGACCTTAACCTCATGTGCAGTACATATATTGCACTGCGGGAAGTGTGTTCCCGTAAACCGCCGTAGGAGTGTGGCACGATGATTGCGCCAGCTCTCTAGGTAGAGCCAGCATGATCATCACAGGGTGTCAGCTATACATCATAGCTGACAACCTGCAGTAATGCCCATGATCAGTGCTAGCGTCGATCACGGCTGTTTAACCCCTCTAATGCCACTGTCAATAGTGACAGTGACATTGATCGGCATGCAGAGAGAGAGCTCCCTCTGTGCTCCAATCGTTACAATGCGATTGCGATTACATTGTTCTGATGGTCTCCATGGTGACCCCGGGCCAAAAGATGGCCAGGGGTCACTCCGGTATGGTGGCCTGTGAGTTCCTGCTGAGAGCAGAAGCTGACACGCCTCCTTCCTGTGAGCAATTCACTGATCTAATACCCTGCAACACAAAAACTGCAGAGTATTTGATCACTGATCGGTCAATGGAAAGTTGATGTCCCATCTTGACGAGAAAGTAAGAAAAAAAATGTTTTACAAAATTGAAAAAATGATTTTGAAAAAAATCACAAAATAAAGAAAAAAAAATGAAAAACTATTATACCAATAAATACATATATTTATGTAAAAATAAAAATAAACAATTAAAGTACACATATTTGTTATCTCCAAGTCCAGAATAACCCGACCTATAAAACTGTCACCCTAATTAATTCCTTTAGTGACCACGGTAAAAAATAAATGAATAAAAACTGTTGCAAAAAAATGCTTTTTCATCATAACGTCGAATAAAAAGTGGAATAAAACGTGATTAAAAGATTGAATGTAAATAAAAATGGTATCGCTGAAAATGTCATCTTGTCCCGCAAAAAAAACAAGCTGCCATACAGCTCCATCAGTGGAAAAATAAAAAAAAGCTATGGCTTTCAGAATATAGCAATGCAGAAACCATTCTTTTTTTATAAAACTGATTTTATAGTGTAAAAGCGGCAAAACACAAAGAACTGATGCAAATATGGTATTGCTGTAATTGTACTGACCTAGAGAATAAAATTGTCTTATCATTTTTACCACACAGTGAACAGTATAAAAAACCCACAAACAATTCTTGAATTGCTATTTTTTGTTTATTCTGCCTCCCAAAAAGAGAAATAGAAACCGATGAAAAAATATTATGTACCTAACAATGGTACCAATAAAAGTATCAACTTGACCCACAAAAAACAAGCCCTCACATGTCTCTGTCAGCAGAAATATAGAAAAATTATCGCTCTCAAGATATGGAAATGCAAAAACTATTTTTTTTGTAAGAAAAAGTGTTTTTTATTGTGCGAGAGTAGTTAAACATAAAAAAACAATGTAAATCTGGTATCTTGACGTGCTGTTCATTTGTTTATTCTGCTTCCCAAATATCGCTGTAAGGCTCGGTTCACATTTATCCTGTGCATTAAGCTAAACGATTACACCAGGGTTTCCGTGTAACTCTCTGAAATACGAGATTCAGACGGAACTCTGGGCAGAAGATTCTCTATAATGAAGCAGATGGAGACACTGTGGATGCCATATGGCCTATAATCCAATGGAGTTTATCTTTTTAAGCATGCATAAAAGCACAGTCCGCCACAATTTTGTGCATCTCTGAAAAGAAGGACACACCTAAACAGAGGTCATATGGAACCCAGAGTAACTCTGCTGCCTCATTATAGTAAATAGATCTCTCGGGGATTTTATCTGAATCATATCATTTGGAGATTTAGATGGAAACCACAATGTAAGTGCTTAGCGTAGAGCACAGGATAAATGTGATCCAAAATATTATGTAAAATGTTACCAATAAATGCCTCAACCCATTCCACCAAAAACAAAGTCCCCACTCAGGTCCATCATCTGCTAACGGAAATATAGGGGCTTCCATGTTACTGGTAACACTAAGGCTCTGGAAAAGTGAAATGGCTCCCTCCAAAAGAAATCCAGTGAATTCTGCGCTCCCAAATCCAAAATCCCCTCTCCCTATTGTGCCTAAACCTCATTTAGCATACACATATTTGGCATTTCCATAGTGATGAGAGCCTGCTTAATTTACAAGGGTGTGTGTCTTCAGAACCACGACCTGTGCACAATATATTAGCAATAGAAAGTACTGGGCACTATAATGTATGGGCAACACAATGGCAGATTTGCAATTTTCACTCAGCAACATCGATTGCTGCTTTTTTCTGGAAAACACCCATGGAGTCCAAATCTACACCTGCAGATAAATTCCCAGAAGGGTGCAATTTCCAAAATGGGGTCACTTGAAATGGGGATTCTACTCTTCTGGCACTTAGGGGCTCTGTATATTGAATCTTCAAACTATTCTAGGAAAATATGTGCTCCAAGAAAGTCAAATAGCTCTCTTTCCTTCCTTTCGCCACGTGGCTAAGCAGTACTGTACAGACACATATGAGGTATTGCCATGTTCAGTAGAAATTGTGTGAAAATTTTGGAGCCATTTTTACCCATTTGACCATGTGAAAATATAAAATCTGCAGCTAAAACAAATTTTTTGCAGTAATGTAATTATTTTTTCTTCACCGCCCAATGGTATGAAGTTCTGTGACACACCTGTGGTGTCAATATGATCACTGCATCTTTAGATGAATTCATTGAGAGGTGTAGTTTGTAAAATGGTGTCACTTATGGGAAAGTTTCTGTAACATCCCTGGCGTTGTGCTGACATGGCTTTCCATCTCCCACCATGCAAAGCCGCCAACCTACTCACCAGTCCAGGCTGTGCACTGTGTTCCTCTGCTGGCTGTATGCATGTGTCTTGGCTGCATGTTTAGGGCGGTGGCGGCAGCACTTCCTGATTCTTAAAGGAACAATGCGTACATTCCTAATGCATCCCCAGCCTATTGCTGTGAGTCATTGGATACTTAACCCTTTTAAAGCCTGGAGCGTATTAGTACGCCCCAGGCCATCACCCCCGGTTCAGTGAGGGCTGCAACGGTTAGCTACCTGTCGTCTCTGTACTTCAGATTGTGAGTGTGTCCACTTGCTACTTCATAGTAAGTACCCTTTGTGAATCTAGCTCTGTGTGTCCCGTTTCCCTGTCCCTGTACTTATCCTCTGTATACTTGCTATTCCACTGTGCTTTCCTTTACCTGTTTGTTCCATGCGAACAGAGCCCTGTCTTGCCTGGCCGCTCCTGCGGCATTCCCACCTGGCTGTGCTCTGCCCTCCTATGCTCCACTTCCCGTCCTCACCTGCGGCTCTGCCCTGCTCTGCTTGCCGTCTGCACCTGAAGCTCTGCTCTGCCCTGCTCTGCTCCACTTCCCGTCCTCACCTGCGGCTCTGCTCCTGTATCCCAGTCTATTCTGGTCCCTATCCAGCCTGTCTACCGGTCTGTCTGTATACCAGCCGTGCCTGCCTGTCCGTATACCAGCTGTTCACGCCAGTGCCTGCCTGTCTGTATACCAGCCTTGTCTGCCAATACCTGCCCACCTGTATATCAGCCATGCCTGCAAGTACCTGCCTGCCTATCTACACACCAGCTGAACCTGCCCATTCCTGCATACCCCAGTGTGGTTCAACAGCTGTGTGACCGAGGTCTGCCCTTTAGTAGCACCTGAGCCACCTTCCTTGTCCCTCCTCGGACCAGAGAGTCAATTAAGCCTCCGTGTGTTCGGGGTCGGATCTGGTGAGGCCCCTAGTCACGTTCCTCCAGGCACTCCTCGGTTCGTGGCACAGTGGGACCACTAACCACTCTCACGCCAGAAGATCCAGGCTTAAGAGTAACAGTTTCACTCTTCTGTCACCTCAGGGGCACTGCTCAAAAGTGGTTTTCGACCATATATGGGGTTTTGGCGTCAACAGGAGAATTTCCGTAACAATTTGTACTTTTCATTTTCTCCAATTAGACTTTTTGAAAATTAAAAACTAGGGGCCAAAGCTACATTTTAGTTGAAAAAAATGGTAATTTTCATTTACTTAGCCCAATGTTATACAATTCTGTGACTCGGGGTTAAAAATTCTCACTACATCTCTAGACAAATTTCTCAAGAGGTATAGTTTCCAAAACCGGGTCCTTTATGGGTTTTGGCACATCAGGGGCTCTGGAAACACAATATTGCATCCACTATCTATTCCAGCCAATTTTGTGTTCCAGGAGTCTAATGGTGCTCCTTCCCTTCCAACCCCTGACGTGTGCTCAAACAGTAGCTCTCCACCATAATTGGGGGATAGGCATACTCAGCAGAATTTGCATATCAAATTTTGTAGTCTATTCTCTAAAATTTACCCTTCTGAAAATGAAAAAATTGTGGCTAAAGTAACATTTTTGTGTCAAAAATTAAAATTGGCATTTTTATCTTTCACATTGCTTTTATTCCCGTGAAGCACTTAAAGGAAGGGTTAAAAAAAACTTTTTCAATGTGTTTTTGAGCACTTTCAGGGGTGCAATTTTTAAAATCAAGTTAATTTTGGGTATTTTCTGTCACATAGCCCTTTCAAAGTCACTTCAAACGTGATGTGGTCCTTAAAAAATTGGTTTTGTACATTTTGTTGGAAAAATTAGTTTCACATTCCACAGACTCATTTTTTTCCTTCAAAATTTTAGAGGAAAGTGTGGGGGTGTCTTATAGTCCAGATGTACTTCATAGCGTGTCTTTGGCTTTGGCTGTGTGGTAGAGTGGGGGGCGGCAGTGTTAGAGGAATGGGTCACTGAAGGCAGGAGCCGGCTGCTGCAGCTAACACTTTAATTAATATTCATTGCTCTCCATGTCCTCATGGCCCCGCTTACCTTTATGCACTGAAGTCAGCGCTGAGATATGGGCGGGACTATGGGAGTTGAGATCAGTGAAAATTCATTCTCTTTTATAGCAGGCACACGTGATCGCTCAGCCGCTGCAGGAGTTGGCGGCTGTGGCTAAAAGTGTGCCCGTTAATAAAGAGAATGAATATTTACTGCTCCACACACTCATTGTCCCGGGCATGGGGAACAGTGAATATTCTGGCAGCTGACCACGGTGTGTGGGGGCACATAGCAGTAACGTCATGCGCTGCTTACATGCTGAAATCAGCTGCAGGCATCAGGTCCGTATGAAGCGCTGCAAGGGAGTGGATGGAAGGTATTATTTTTTTATGTGTGCGGCGTAATGGGGGCCATATATATCAGGATGGGGGGCCATGTATACCAGGATGGGAATAGGATGGAGCCATGTATATCAGGATAGGGATGAGATGGAGGCCATGTATTCCAGATGAGGATGGGATGGAGGCCATATATACCAGGATAGGGATGGGATGGGGGCCATTTATACCAAGATGGGTATGGAATGAAGGCCATGTATACCAGGATGAAAATGGAATGGAGGCCATGTATACCAGGATAGCGATGGGATGAGGGCCACGTATACCAGGATGGGGATGGGATGGAGGCCATGTATTCCAGGATGGAAATGGGATGGAGGCCATATATACCAGAGTAGGGATGGGATGGGGGCCATGTATACTAGGATGGGGATGGAAAGGAGGCCATGTATACCAGGATGGTGATAGGGGTGTCATATATACAAGGAAGGGGGGGCATGTATTCCAGGATGGGTGTGCCATGTATACCAAAATGGGGTGCCATATATACCAGAATGGGGTGCTATGTATACCAGGATGGGGGGACAAGTATACCTGGATTGGGGACCATGTATTCCTGTATTTAGGGCCATATATACCAGGATGGGGATCATACATACCAGGATGGGGATCATATATACCAGGATGTGGACATATATATCAGGATGGGGGATATTAGTACAGAATTGGGGGACATTACCCCTATAACAGTGTCAGCAGCAGATCCCCCCACCATAACAGTGCGTCATGTGCATCTTATAGTCTGAAAAATATGGTAATTGCTGAGTTATTACTTCATAACCTGCCATTGGTCAGAATTGTAAAAATTGGCCTAGTCAAAAAGGTAAACATAGGCTTCAGGATGAAGGGGTTAAATAGTAAAGTTGCTTCAGGCACTTTCCTCGGCTCTTCCCATTTGACCTGGTGCTGTGGCAAGTGGGGTAATAGGTTTGGGGTTGTCGCTTGGCCGTAAGTGAGGAGGCTGGGGATCATCAGTTATAAACTCCAATGACATCTCTCACATCAGCGCTTCACAATGCACTCTTATGCTCCTGTCTCATGCTCCTGTCTAAGTCTGAGTCGGCTGGCATGGAGAGCAGTCGCATCACTGATGTGACTGCTATCCAAGTAATTTGGATCGTCGTGGAACAGATGGATTATCTTCTTGTCGGACAGGTGAGGAATATGGTGTTTTTTATTTTTTGTCTTTTACAGGGGGCATGGGCATAAATGGATTATTTATCGGCAGAAAAGTGAGTATAAATTAGCTTTTTTTTAGTTTTATTTAAAATAAAGGAGTCTGTGTCTTTATTTTACTTAAAAGACTTTATTCTGGCTGGGATTTTTTTTTTTACAAACTATGGGGTAACTAATGGGGGCGTCTTATAGATGCAATTCCATTACTAACCCCTGGGCTTGATGTCAGTGGCCATAAAACAGTTGACATCAACCCCAAACCTATTACCCCATTTGCCTCCACACCAATAATAGATGTGCCTTTTCTGGGGCTGCTGCAGCTGCTATTTTAGGCTGGGGAGGGCAAATATCCATGGCCCCTTCCCAGTCTGAAAAAACAAACCCGCAGCTGTCAGTTTTGCCTGCACTGGATATCAAAATAGAAGAAACCCCATGTCATTTTATTTATTTATTTATTGCACAGATGCCAGCTGATGAATAATCTAATTAGCCTCATCTGCTCTCTCTTCCATCAGCGAGAGCAGTCGTATGCTGATGAGAGTAATACTCTCATCAGCCGATGCCTGTGACCGATAGTAACCTTTCTACTGCCAGTCACAGCTGCTAGCTCACATGCTGTCATCTGACAGCATGGAAACCACAGTTCTCCGACCGGTGGTAAGGAAATTTCCGCTGATCAGAGCCGCTAGTGTTTCTCGCGCTGTCACACAGATGACAGCATGGAAAACATCCAATGTTCGGGGTGCACAACCCAAACAGTAACACAGACCTCCCTGAAGATGTCCGTGTTCAGCATCCGTGCACGGACACAAGGTGTTCTTTACTGTTCAGGTTCGCCCATCACTAATAAAGAAAAATAAAATGTAAACATAAGCCTGAGTGTTATGTGTAGACATGTTAAACTTTTATTTTAAGATGTCTCTTTTATGCTATATTATTTTTCTGTTTGGGTTAAACTTTTAAACACAAATATAATTTTTTATGCATCTAGTAGAAAAAATTTGACACAAAATTATTACATGAAGGTACTTACATGTATAAAGTGGTAAACTGCATTTAGACAATGCATCTTGTGCCTACTTTCAGAAACTGTATAGGCATGGAGTACGGATAAGCGAACCTGAACTGTAAAGTTTTGGGTTCGTACCAGACACCTAGTGTCCAGTTTTGAACTCTGAACATGGACTTTTTACCGGAAGTCCGGTTTACTGTTCGGGTTCGGTGTCGAATAAAGTTTGTTGAAATGCTGCAGCGCAGCCAATCATCAAGCTTTTAGACTGTGGGCACTTCCGGAGCCATCACAGCCATGTCAAGTACTTACATGACTGTGATTGGTAGGTGCACCATGTGACCTGGCCTGTAAAAATGACGGATCACAAGTGCCACTTCCAGGGACAGGGCGCAGCTCAAGTGAGGGACAGTGTTAGGTTCTGTGTGTGCACACTATGCAAAAAAAGCCTCTGTGTGTACTCTGCACCCATGTATGTGGGAGTACTGTTTGTAAAAACAAATTTTTCTGCTTTGCACCCACTCATGTCTGAGGGAGTAGTGTGCCTTTAAGACACTTTTTTTTCTGCACTAATTTTTATACTCTGCACCCATGTCTGGGAGTACTGTGCGTAAAAAAAGAAAAACTACTCTGCACCGGAGTTCATGAGATTAGTGTGCCTTTAAGCACCCAAGTCTGTGGGAGTACTTTGCCTAAAAAAACACTTTAAAAAATGAGGAGAGCATCAAATAGGGGATGTGGACATGGCCGTGGTGCATGGCTGTGGTTCTGTGCGCCATCCACCTGGCCCTGCCCCACAAGTGGAAGAGATTGAATGCACCGACGCCCAACCACTTGTTGAGTTGGAGGACGATTATGTGGGGGGAGTTAGTGCATACGGTCAGCGGGCCACCGCAGCACATTTCTAATGATGATGAAATACAGGTGCCGACTGCTGCATCTTTCTACATTGTGCAGACTGGCAAGGAGGGCAGAGGTGAGGAGTGGATGGAAGATGATGCGGTGGATGATAAGGTCCTGGACTCCACATGGAATGAAGGCCATCCATGTGACATGCGCAGTTCAGATGAAGATGAGGTGTCCATGCTGCCTCAGCTGCACAGCAAAAGAGGGAGCATGGTGTAAAAGCACAGCGGCTGACCCCTAGTCAGTATGTTGGCTGCTACTGCCCACTGCGCCAACAAACTGAGTACAATAAAGCCAATTCAAAGGAGCTCCCTGGCGTGGAATTTCTTCAGGCAATGTGCTGACAATAAGACGGGTGGTTTGCGCGCTGTGCCATTAGAGCCTGAAGCAAGGCATAACGGTTCTGAACCTGTGCACCACTTGCGTTTCAACAACATAGTGGAAGAGTACATGTTCAGACGTCTCCACATACTGAGTTATAGGTCTGCCCCATATATCTTCAGGGTCTTCAAATTGCACACATTACCTGAGCTTGCCCTTTATGCCTTGGAGATGCTGTCCTGCCCAGCAGCAAATGTAGTCAGAATGTGTGTTTAGCACGGCAGGGGTATGGTCAGACAGTCACATCCGCTTGTCAACAGCCAACGTGGGCAATCTCACATTCATTAAAATGAACCAAGCGTGGATCCCACAGGACTTGTCTGTACCTTTGGCTCACTAATGAAGTATAGCAGCAGCACCCAGCCATTGTTATATTCCCCCCCCCCCCCGTAGTTTGTTCATTCTGTTTGCCATTTCCAATGTTTTGGGGCCTCCCCAAATTTAAAAAAAACAAAAACAAAAAAAAGCAGTGTTGGCTACCTCCTCCTCCTTCACCTAGACCACCATGTCCACCTCCTCCTCAACCTCCTCTTTCAATTGGACTCAAGATTGTTATTTCTTATTCTATGTCATTTTAAGTAATTTCAAGGTCAAGTTTGGGTCAAGTTCTGATGCCCGAACCAAACTTTGAACTAAAGTTCATCCAAACTCGATGAACCTGAACATCCATTGGTCCGCTCATCCCATGTATTGAGGGTTAATATTTGTTAAGTAATTTAAGTTTTTTTTTGTACAAGTTAAAAGTAGGAAAATTGTTGAGCAACACATGGCAGAGAAAGGACTAACCGTTATATGGAACCTTTTATATGTTAACTTCTTTCTTTAACCCAATATGACTGTTGCCAATGGAATGCTTATTGTATTATTGCCAGTATTTTTAAAATAATATGAAAACGTTTTATTTTAATTTTTAATAAATAATTCTAAAAAGTTTTGTGAAAATAAAAAATGTGTACTGTAATTGTTTATATGTCAAGAGGGTTTATTTTTTCTTTCAACTTTCTTTCAACTTTCAACAACTTAACCTTTTTTATATTGACGTAATTATTTTCTTGTTTTGTGAGATAATTGGTAGTTTTATTAGGCACCATATTACTATGCACAAGTTTTAGAATTTAATTCATATTATACCATTCAGAATGTATTTTTTAAATTCTAGGCATTTTCACCTGAATTGTTTTGCCTTTTGTGAAAGAATTGGGCACTGAGTATCAATAGAAGATACCTAATCACCACTACTTATTGTTCCTACTTATTGTTATTTTTTATAACCAAAATTTATCGTATTAAGTGCATTCATTTTTTTGAGACAACAACATCACCTTCTTTCCAATTTTGTGTAAAATTAATTATTATTGTGACTGCAACAGGGATACATTTTCCTGATAAAATCCTGATTGGAATTGTAGGAAAGGGCAAAAATGTTGAAAATTATCCAACCAACATTCTTTGAGCTTCATAAATGATGTTTTTAATGATTTTTTTTTCCGAAATTGTACAGAAAATTTTGAGGTGGTGAAATTGGCATGCTAGCAGGAAAATTGTGTTCCTTCATTGTGAATTGTCATTTGTACAGTATGACTAGGAGAATATTTTCCACTCTCTGCAAAGTCAACACTTCCCTCTGTTTTGTGGCCATAGTTAAGTGCAGATCAGAAAGAGAAAAATTGTCAGAAAGCGCAAAATTTTGGAAAAATATTATACTAAATTTATTTGACTTCCATGACTGCAATCTCCTTTACTAAAATTATATATTTTTTTTAAAATTGTTTAGAAATTTTTAAGCAATGAAAATGACATCTTAGCAGGAAAATCATGAAGCTTTTGCACAGTGGATGGTGGCCAACTGCAGGAATGACTAGGTGTCCACAATGCACTCCCAGCAAAGTTAACACATTTCCACGTGTTCAGCTTCTGCTCAGGGCAGGTTAGAAAGGAAAAAATTATCAGACAGGACTAAATTATTTAAACTTTTCCAATTCACATTCTTTGCACTCTATTGGTGTAATTTGCTTTCACAATTGACCATTTTTCAAAAAACGAATGCAGAAGCAGCACCAGCTACAATATATATGACATGATGAACCAGATAGTATATTTGCCAGTGGAAAAATTGATGCAGTTCAGCAAACAGAGTTGCACAGTCTGAACAACCAGGTTCAGTTGAACGTAGACTGTGTTTTTTTTTCAAGCAGATACTCTGAGCATTGAATTGGTTCAACAAATTGGAACACTGGTAAATAACTAGCCCAGTTTTCTATGGGCAACATGTCCAGCCTCCAGTGTCATGTCAGATAGGGTGTCCAACATGGCCAGTGGATTTGCAACACCAAATCGGAGCAAGTTATCCACTTATAGCCTAATATTTGTCAAAATGAATCAGGCATGTAAGTGCAGACTTTTCATGCACCGTCAGCTGATCCTAATGATTAAATCGATCATACAATATGTATGCTTGCTTGACTGTTCATTCAGTTTCATCTTCACTGTTCTGCTCCTGCAAATGCCAATAGACTACACACTGTTGGGCATCTAATCCCTGTCCATGCCTCTCTCATGTCATTGATACTATAGTACTGCTGCTGCCGGGGATGTTATTGCTAGCCCTAAACTGACAAGCATCTCCTTTCTTTCTGTCCTCACCCTCTACTGTGCTGGTTCTGTCACATCTAATGCACATCCACACCAGCCACACACTTACTGGATGCCCACAGTGTTTCATAGTGGTAGACTGCACTACACCTGCTGGGGTTGCCAATGCAGCTCCAAAGCTGCCTAGCATCTCCTTGTCTGCTCCATCTTAATTGTTTACTGTGCTGCTCCTATCACAGCCACAAAAGAAACACACCTTGTGGTTGGTGTTCCATAGTGCTAAAATGTGCTGCTGCCAGGGCTGCGCTAGATAGTACTACTGATGCTGGAAAACATACTATTATGTTTTTTACTCTCAAGAAACAGCTCTCAAAATATCTAAAATTTTTGAAAAGACATGGTGACATCCAAAAAAGGGGATATTTTTTGGTAAGTTTGATAAAAAGAGTTTGTAATTTCATAATCATTTTGTGACTAGCAAACCAATTGCACACCCTAAAAAAAGAAATATATTTATTTCACTTTTTCTGAGATTCCATTATGTATTCACATTCAAAACATTATAATTCACATGTTTTTATCCCTAATTAAAGGGATAATTTTTGGACAACTTATAAAAAAAAAGCTATTGCTTCTTCTTTTTGCAAAGTGCAAAGCTATCTATACTCCCCACACAGATAATTGGTGCACCCACCCATGTGAAACTGCCACGGTATATTCCGTTTGGATCACATGCCTATAAACAACAGCAATGAATTAATCTTTCCCACCCCAAAAGAGAACATTTTTGAATACTGTTTATATAATTTACATAGCCTAAAAAGCTTGATACTGCAGTGTGTTGTTAAATATGCTGTTGGTTACCTTTAGTTATCATCCGTTCCCCAGACAGATAGGTTTAAGTAATTAGAACATTAAAAAGGCTTTCAGAGCTCAAAACATTTTCACTTGACTCCGAGATGAACTCAAAGTGTTCAAAGTGTATTTTCCACATAATTAGAGGTATTTTATTCATGCGACTCACACAAATTAATTTTTTCGCAAATCCAATTTAGGGGAAAAGTCAGCAAAGTCAGCAAATTCGAATTTCTAGAGATCCACTAATCACTACCAAATATGTCTATGTTGCATATTTAAAATAAAGCTATATATTTCAGCATCCAAGCGGAAGATGTATTTTAGCCATGTATTGGTAAGTATTAGTGATGAGCGAACGTGCTCGCCACTGGTCGATTCTCGTCCGAGCATCACTGTGCTCAACAAGCTCGGCGCTCGGCAAGTATTTCCGGGTTGCTGGCGCGGGAACTCGGGTCCCCTTCCTGCATGTTTGGCGCTCTTTGGAGAGCCAATGAACATGTAGGGATTGCCTGCCAAGCACTGTAATGCAGTAGCCATGTTGTTGTGGCATTGCAGTGATTGGCTGGCTGCACAGCGTCATCAGGTTTACATAAGACCTGGCGCCACTATGCTCATCAGTCTACCCCGGAATAAGGCAGAGTAGGGAGAGGTGATGCGGTGTAAGAGAGAGATTTGCTTGTTTATAGTTAGAATAGGTATTCCACAACATATATATTTATCCATCTGAACTAACAGTCCTTCTGAGGACTAATCCAGGTGTATATTTTCAGTGGTGACAGCAGGAGTTAGGCAGGAATGCAGTGTACGTGCAGACTGCAGTGCAAGATATAGCACAAGAGGGTCCTTTGAAAGTCCTGTTAGTATAGATATCCCACTATATATATATATATATATATATATATATATATATATATATATATATATATATATATATATATAATCTCCATCCGAACTAACAGTCCTTCTGAGAACTAATCCAGCTGCATATAATCAGTGCTAGGCAGGCAGGCAGTGTATGTGGCAGACTGCAGTGTATGATACAGCACAAGAGGATCTATTGAACGTCCTGTCTGCTGCAGCTATAATACTTACAGATATTTGTAGACATTGCCCCAGATATCCGGGGCCAGGGCAATTTTTTTTTTTATCTTAATCCTGGTTATTTGCTTAAAAAGCAATCCAGAGTACACAATTTTTTTGCTCCATTTGCTTGTTCTCACTGCAAAATAAAGCCAGATCTGTTCCATATTTTAGCAATAAAAATCCAGAAATTTAAACTGAAAGTGGAAAATATTGGCCTCCTTTTCCATTCTGTTGCAGTGTGTCAGTCAAGCTATTCACACTTGGTGTCTGTGAAGAATAGTATTAGTAAAGTACAGGCCTGCTATTTAAAACCGTAGTTCTCTGTCAGACATATTACCTATAAGAGTGTTCCAAAATCAGACAGTTCTTCCATTTTCATTTCGTTGCAGTGTGTCGGTGAAGCTATTCACACTAGATGTCTGTGAAGAATAGTATTAGTAAATTACAGGCCTGCTATTTAAAACCGGGGTTCTCTGTCAGACATATCACATATAACGGCGGTTCAAATTGTAACATACCTGGCGGCGTCTTTGCATAGTGGTCCATCTCCCACTGTGCAAGAGCGCGCACTTGATCTCCAATCCAGAATGTCTCTCTGGCTTCCCTCCATGCTGTCTGTTTGCTTCTCTTTCTGCTGCTTAGGGGCGGCGCCCGATCACTTCCTGCTTTTTGTACCTGCTGCAGGCACACCCCTTGTGCGTCCTCAGCCTATTGCTGTCTGTCACCTGGTATTTAACCCAGCTGCTCCAATGAATCCCTGCCTGAGCATTGTGTTTCATTCAGTGTGCTCTTTCAGTCTGAATGTGCCAGGTCCCCTTCTGTGTTTGCCTCTCTGCCTTTCCTGGAGGCTGTATTTCCAGGCCTGACTGAACACGCTCCTTGCCTGTTCGTTTCGCCTTCTAGGGGCCGCATACCTAGACCCACTCCTGTATCTTGTCTGTCCTGTCTGAACACGCTCCTGGCCTGTTCCTCCCGCCTTCTAGGGGCTGCATACCTAGACCCGCTCCTGTATCTTGCTACTGTGTCTGTTCTTGTCTGTATACTCTTCTAGCCTGTTTCCTGTGTTTCTCTATGTCTGTACCTTTCCTTTTTCTGCAGAGTCTGAACTCGTACCTAACTCCTGCTCGTTGTCACTGTACTCCCATTTGTGAGTTTGTGGTCCACTCGCTACTTCACTGCAAGTACCCTGTGGGTATCTGGTTCTGTCTTTCCCTTCCTGTCTGTTCCGTGTGAACAGAGCCCTGTCCCCCCTGCTCTGCGTTGCTCACCACTCCGGCGGTTCTAGCCTGCTCTGCCTTTGCTCACCGCTCCGGCGGTTCTAGCCTGCTCTACCTTTGCTCACCACTCCGGCGGTTCTAGCCTGTTCTGCCTTTGCTCACCACTCCGGCGGTTCTAGCCTGCTCTGCCTTTGCTCACCGCTCCGGCAGTTCTAGCCTGCTCTGCCTTTGCTCACCGCTCCGGCGGTTCTAGCCTGCTCTGTCTTTGCTCACCGCTCCGGCGGTTCTAGTCTGCTCTGCCTTTGCTCACCGCTCCGGCGGTTCTAGCCTGCTCTGTCTTTGCTCACCGCTTCGGCGGTTCTAGCCTGCTCTGCCTTGCTTACTGCTCCGGCAGTCTTGCTCCGCTCTGACCCTTTGCTCACCGCTCCGGCGGTTCTAGCCTGCTCTGCCTTTGCTCACCGCTCCAGGCGGCCTCGTCCTGCTCTACTCTCGCTCACCGCTCCAGGCGGCCTCGTCCTGCTCTACTCTCGCTCACCGCTCCAGGCGGCCTCGTCCTGCTCTACTCTCGCTCACCGCTCCAGGCGGCCTCGTCCTGCTCTACTCTCGCTCACCGCTCTAGGCGGTCTCGTCTTGCCCTGCTCTCGCTCACCACTCTGGGCGGCCTTACTCTGCTGTGTTTGTCCGCCACATCTGTGGTTCTGTTCCTGAGTCCCAGTGTGTACTGGGTCCTATCCCGCCTGT
This sequence comes from Phyllobates terribilis, assembly GCF_046119375.1. Taxonomy (NCBI): domain Eukaryota; kingdom Metazoa; phylum Chordata; class Amphibia; order Anura; family Dendrobatidae; genus Phyllobates; species Phyllobates terribilis. The sequence goes on along the minus strand of NW_027362762.1, from coordinate 769,019,611 downwards.
GTTCCTACCTGCTAGTGCCTCCCTGTCTGCACTCTAGCCGTGCTTGCCTGTACCCCCCTGCCTGCATACCCGCCTGCCTGCATACCAGTCGTGCCTGCCTATACCCACCAGTCTGTGTGCCAGCCTAACCTGTCTGTTCCTGTATTCCGCTGTGTGGGTCACCAGCCATGTCCGGGGTCTGTCCTGGAGTAGCACCTGGTCCCTCTGCTCGGTTCCTCCTTGGTGCACTGGCGTCGTATGCCGTCGTGCGACCCTGGTCGGATCGGGTGAATACCTAGTTACGCCCCTCCAGGCATTCACTCTCCGGCACGGTCCAGTGGAATCACACGCACACGCCGCTCAGCCCGGGCGTGTGCATTACACAAATCCAGCCATTTGTAGTGTACGTGGAAAATATTGTCCTCCATTTATAGATTGCAACAGCGTGTCAGTGTACACCATTTTACAGCTCCATTTGCTTGTTCACAGAATACAGCTAGATTTTTTTAGTTTTATTCATATTACTGTATTGTGGAAGCAGAGGAAATTTTTTCAGTAACCAGACGCATGAGATCCATATGACTGCCATAATAATGCAGAAATTTTGTGGAGCGTACCAAATATTCCACTCCTTTTAAAGTCACCTGTGTTTTGTTGAACCAATTGATACTTGGTCCCTGACAAATACCATACTATTAAGCGACTGCCTGAAACCGTGGCCATTAGAGGTTATCCCATATGACTGCCCTAATAATCCAGCAATTATTGAGAGCATTTCATTACACTTCATTTAAAGTATTAAGAAAAAACATAAAATTTGAGCTTAGTTTAAGTTCGTATACATGCAGCACATAAATGCATGTTTCACAATGGCCATGAATCAGAAAAACCTACCAGAAGCAAAATGATGAACATAAACCCTGCTGTAAATAAATAAAAAGCAAGTGCATTTAAATAAAATAGGGCTCATAGTAACACTGCTTTTGATCAAAAATAGTATATAAGCTATCCCACTATTGACAAGGTGAACCCGTTCAGGATAGTCCTACACGGTCTAATATTAAAAACCTTACCATGTGTCAAAGTTGACCCTAATGTGTAAATAAGGGCAGACAAAGGACTGGGTCCCAAACTGTGAACACCAGCCTAGGGAAGCTTTAAATGTATTATCCAGCGATAGGAAGGTAGGCCACCCCCAAGTTTGCATAGAATGCAAAAAATACAAAGAAAAAACATAAAATTTGAGCTTATTTTAAGTTGGTATACATGCAGCACATAAAAGCATGTTTCACAATGGCCATGAATCAACAACTATGTATACCAAGCTAAAGAATATGGCTGTGGTGAAATACAACTCTCACCGAGAAGCAAGGTCAGTGAAAAACATTGGGCCCACCAGAGGATTTGACTCTGAGGGCCCACCTTTCTCACCCCACTCAAGAGCCCCATAGCAGCTACAAAGTTTGTGCTATTATGAACTCTCCAGATGGAGAAGCCAGGGCCCACCCAAGGATTCTCGAGTGGGCCCGTGAAAGCCTGCCGAGAAGCAGCCCTGGCTAAGAATAGTGTGTGGGAAGGTTCCTGGACACTCTATGGCTGGACACTCTATAAGACTGCAATCTATAAGATCCCTTCACTGGCTCCCCATTGGCCAGAGACTTCAGTTCAAAACCGTAACCATGACATGCAAAGCCACCCACAACCTGTCTGCTCCATATATCTGTGACCTAGTCTCCCGGTACATACCAGCACGAAACCTCTGATCCTCCCAAGATCTACTTCTCTACTCCCGTCTTTTCTCCTCTTACCACAATTAGTGTTGAGCCACCCCCGTAGTGTTCGAGTTCGGTTCGGTTCGTCGAACACCCGTGTGTTCGCCGAACTGTTCGTCGAACTGTTCGTCGAACACCTTCGAACACCGTTAAAAACAATGGCAGGCAAACAAAAACACATAGAAACACATAGAAAACACCTTCAAAGGTGTCCAAAAGCTGACAAACTGCTCAGAAGACACAACTAACACATGGAAAAGTGACAAGTACATATAGTCATGCGAAAAGAAAAGAGGTGGAGGAGTAAAAGGAGGGGGAGACACAGATATAGGCATGTCATGCCCTTCTAAAATCCAAAAAGTGAGAAGCCGAGACGGCCAGTCCGCTCCTGCCCGTGCCACCTCCGTGTCGCCGGGTTTGTGCCAGAGCCGCGGTGAACCCTGACGGCCAGCCCCCCTCTCCCAATACTGGTGCCTGTCCGCTGGTGGGTCGAGAGAGCCCCCCTGTGGTGGAGGCAGCTCTAAGCTTTTTAATTTAAATTGTCCCTCTAATTTGAATGAATACACTTTAAATCCATTTACAAGGATCTATTGGAGGGCAATTCTCATGCCAGCAGCCGCGTAATTCCAGCTCCAGTAGCGTCCACTAAAGCTGCTGCAGTTAAAAAGCTTTTATAAGGATCGAGCTCGGCTGTCCACCGCAAGGCATCCTAGTGCCAGTCCCAGGCCCTATGCCTTGGGGTGCCTCCTGATGCTCTTCACTAAGTATCCCGTGGTCCCGAAGCATTTCCTTTGAAAAAATTAAGTGTCCAAACTACAGGTGGTGTAGCTTGCTTAACAGCCGGGATAATCCGCTGACTAGCAGACACTGCTACTAGGCACAAAGTATTTCCTGGGCTAGATGCAGTTAAAAATTTGTAAGTAGATACTCTCGTTGGATGCTGAGAAAGCATTCCATAGAGTCTCCTGGCACGCCATATATGATTCTCTTAAAAAGCTTGGGGTAGGGGTCTAGGGGACCCTTTTATAGCCAAAATCACGGCCCTGTATCACAATACGTCACCTAGGCTGAAGATAAATGGAACTGTAGCACCGAGGGCTCGGTTGCTACAGACGTATTGCACCTCACCCAGAGGTGTGATATCTCACTCTCAGATAAGGATGGAGTGTGGATCAGGACCCGACACCTGCATGCATTACACCACATTGCCGTGGGGCAGGGCGACCAATATGCCCCTGAGATGGGCACGACAGTCCCTGTCCCTGGCTGGAGTGGGGGGAGGGAACACTGAGGAAGGGGAACCCTGCAGTGCAGGAGCAGGGAGGAAGCAGTTCCTGGGTGCATTGAGAAGGGAGTATAAAAGGTGGGCACCATCTTAGTTCAGTGCAGAGAAGTCTGAGCAGAAGTGGCAGGGAGCAGGGGCTCTGCATGAGCTCTGCTCCGGAGGCGGGCCTAGTAACAGAGGCCCAGGCCTGCAAGAGGGAAAGGAAGGAAGAGGAGCGGAGAAGGCTCCAGGAACGAGGAATGAAGGGATCCCAGGGGTGCGGACGGGCGAGTCGCCACCGCACGCCCGAATCCACCTGCGTGGAGGGGTCAGGCCAAAGGGGGAGACCGGTCCCCGAACTAGTGGAGGCAGGAAACGACCCTCAGCTAGAAACCGGAGGCTCTGACATTTTATGTGGCGCAGCCCCTTGCTCCACCCGCTAGGAAGGCACCACATAGGGTCAGGGAAACTGGCGCCAAGTTTACCAAGAGGAGGCCCGAGGCAGCCGGACAGAAGTGTTGGTAAGAAAGGCCAGACAAAGGACACACAAAGGGGGTCCTGTGAAGCGCTCCAAAGTTATCTGGGAGTTGTCTGAGCCCCTCACCTGGTGAGCACAGTACGACGTGGGCAGCCGTTACCTGCAGACGTGGTCTGGATAATAAGAACTGTGAGTAAAGGCCCTGAACTGCATCACTGACTCCGTGTCGTTACTGCTGCTGCCCTGCACCATCACCCCCATCCTCCGCATACACTGCCCTGAGGCTATACTCCTCCCGTGGGGAGTTATGCTACGCTCTGCTGCACCCACAACACCAGCCTTAGCGGTCTGCCCTGTAGCGGCGGTTCACTCTGACCGCAATCCACGGGTGGCGTAGTCGGACATTTAAACATCAAAACCACATAAATAGTTCCGCCACTGGTTTGACCGCCCTGAGCCACGGAACCGGATCGCCGCCACGAAGACTACAACCACCAGCATCCACCAAAAAGGGTCCGGCTCCGGGTGTCCCAAGTAGAGATGAGCGTTGTTCTACTCGAACTGTTCGCCAATCTCAAATTCGAGCTGTTTTGGGCGGTGTTCGAGCCGGTCGGCGAACACGAACAATTTGAGAAAAATTCGGCTGTTCGAGGTTATGTTCGATAACTGTTCGTGCACCAAAATCATAACTGGATTTTTTCTCAGTAATGATGAAAATTAATGTTAATACGCAGTTTGAGTGTACAGCGGGGCGGAGGGAGGGGCAGGGGATGGATCTCTGCAGGAACAATGAAGATCTCCATTTTTTTTTCTCTTTCCCGCATTTGCAGTGGGGAGGTGCAATCTGTCAGCCTATCAGCAGCGCACACACGGAGCGAAGTGCTTTTTTTCACACAAGCAAGGGCATGTGTGATTGGCAGTGTATGTCACATGTCCTTGCCCTATAAGACCAAGCCATTTTCCCCGTCGCCACCATTTTCTCACTGCTGCAGCTGCGTGTTAGACGGCACCGCTGTTGCTGTGTGCGCTATACCTTGTTAATTTCAAGCCAATTTTCGCACAAATATACAGATAGCTTGGGAGTAGGGAATAGTTGTGATTGCAGTCCTTTTAAGGACTAGGTTACAGCATTTCCTACGACTTTTATCAGGCAGGTCTGTGCTCTTAAATAGATAGATTGTGGGAGTAAAGACTAATTGTAATTGGAGTCCTTTTCAGGACTAGGTTACATGAGTTCCTATCAGTTTTTGCCAGGCAGGTCTGTGCCAGTGCTGTGCAAGTTTTTTTCACAGCATTTGGCTGAATCTAGCAAAGCTAATCCTTTTTGGCCTATTGCAGAGTGTGTTAGTCAGTGGAGTAGCCTATCTGTGTTGCAAGATATACCACCTGTGTATAGAATACCAATTTTTTTACTGCACCTAGTGAAGTAAAATCTTTTGGGCATAGCATCATTCTATTAGTCCATCTATACTGACCTCCATCAGGTTGCAAACTGAATATAATTTTTTTCTGCATCTAGCTCTGAAAAAATATTTGGGCTTCTAGCAGTGTGTGGGACTTGGTCTATTAGTCCATCTATACTGACCTCCATCAGGTTGCAAATTAAAAATAATTTTTTTCTTCATTTAGCTCTGAAAAAATATTTGGGCTTCTAGCAGTGTGTGGGACTTGTTCTATTAGTCCTTCTATACTGACCTCCAGCAGGTTGCAAATTGAATATAATTTTTTTCTGCATCTAGCTCTGAAAAAATATTTGGGCTTCTAGCGGTGTGTGGGACTTGGTCTATTAGTCCATCTATACTGACCTCCATCAGGTTGCAAATTAAAAATAATTTTTTTCTGCATCTAGCTCTGAAAAAATATTTGGGCTTCTAGCAGTGTGTGGGACTTGGTCTATTAGTCCATCTATACTGACCTCCATCAGGTTGCAAATTAAAAATAATTTTTTTCTTCATTTATCTCTGAAAAAATATTTGGGCTTCTAGCAGCGTGTGGGACTTGTTCTATTAGTCCATCTATACTGACCTCCATCAGGTTGCAAATTAAAAATAATTTTTTTCTGCATCTAGCTCTGAAAAAATATTTGGGCTTCTAGCAGTGTGTGGGACTTGGTCTATTAGTCCATCTATACTGACCTCCATCAGGTTGCAAATTAAAAATAATTTTTTTCTGCATCTAGCTCTGAAAAAATATTTGGGCTTCTAGCAGTGTGTGGGACTTGGTCTATTAGTCCATCTATACTGACCTCCATCAGGTTGCAAATTGAATAAAAAAAATTTCTGCATCTAGCTCTGAAAAAATATTTATGCTTCTAGCGGTGTGTGGGACTTGGTCTATTAGTCCATCTATACTGACCTCCATCAGGTTGCAAATTAAAAATAATTTTTTTCTGCATCTAGCTCTGAAAAAATATTTGGGCTTCTAGCAGTGTGTGGGACTTGGTCTATTAGTCCATCTATACTGACCTCCATCAGGTTGCAAATTGAATAAAAAAATTTTCTGCATCTAGCTCTGAAAAAATATTTGGGCTTCTAGCGGTGTGTGGGACTTGGTCTATTAGTCCATCTATACTGACCTCCATCAGGTTGCAAATTAAAAATAATTTTTTTCTGCATCTAGCTCTGAAAAAATATTTGGGCTTCTAGCAGTGTGTGGGACTTGGTCTATTAGTCCATCTATACTGACCTCCATCAGGTTGCAAATTAAAAATAATTTTTTTCTTCATTTAGCTCTGAAAAAATATTTGGGCTTCTAGCAGTGTGTGGGACTTGTTCTATTAGTCCTTCTATACTGACGTCCAGCAGGTTGCAAATTGAATATAATTTTTTTCTGCATCTAGCTCTGAAAAAATATTTGGGCTTCTAGCGGTGTGTAGGACTTGGTCTATTAGTCCATCTATACTGACCTCCATCAGGTTGCAAATTAAAAATAATTTTTTTCTGCATCTAGCTCTGAAAAAATATTTGGGCTTCTAGCAGTGTGTGGGACTTGGTCTATTAGTCCATCTATACTGACCTCCATCAGGTTGCAAATTAAAAATAATTTTTTTCTGCATCTAGCTCTGAAAAAATATTTGGGCTTCTAGCAGTGTGTGGGACTTGGTCTATTAGTCCATCTATACTGACCTCCATCAGGTTGCAAATTGAATAAAAAAAATTTCTGCATCTAGCTCTGAAAAAATATTTGGGCTTCTAGCGGTGTGTGGGACTTGGTCTATTAGTCCATCTATACTGACCTCCATCAGGTTGCAAATTAAAAATAATTTTTTTCTGCATCTAACCCAGCCAATAGTTTTGGCCTAATACCACAGTTTGGCCACTCAGCTCTGCTCGGTTACCATGCATTGTTTTTTTGTGCAAACAACTCCAGAGTTGTGAATTAGTTAACCACCAAAATGAGTGGAAAAAGGCCTGCTGCTGGTGGAAAGGGGAATAGGCGTGTTGGGAAGGGGAAAAAAGGTTGTGTCCGTGGGGTAGGTGCAGAAGAAAGACCATCTTCCAGCCAAACTAAAATGTCTACTTCTTTTAGCGGACAATGTGATAAGATCCCTTTCTTACGGCCACGCCAATCGCTACAAATTCCAGATGAGGCACAAAAACAGCAGGTGCTTCAACGGATATCAAGTGCTCCTTTAAGTGGGCTCTCCTCCACATCAACTTCAACATCACAAATACTCCAGTCCTCAAAGGTGTCACCCAAATCGCACTTGCTTCCTCACAGCTCCCAAATCTCCAGCTGCCCGTCTGAGTATGAGGTAGAACAGATGGTTCAGTCTGCAGAGCTGTTTACTCATACTATAGCCTGGGAATCAGAGGTCGACTCCAGCGCTTCTGTGAATCCAGACGAGGAAATGATCTGCACTGATGCCCAGAATCTTTATGAGTCGGATCCAGGACCAGACGCAGAAGGTTCTGACCATAATGTAGACCCTCATTCCCAAACTGTAACTCCTGTTGGTGGAGACAATGAGGAAGACGATGATAAGACTCAAATACCTGATTGGAGCGACAACTTTAGTTTTTTGTCAGGGCAGGAACAGGTTGGCTCTGAGGACGACGGGTGTGATAACGCACAGGGTGATGATGATGAGGTCGGAGATCCCACTTACTGTCAACCCACAGTCAGCCAAGAGATGAGGTCAGCAGAGGAGGTGGAGGAAGATGCTAGTGACGACGAGGTCAGGTTGCGCCTTCCTGGACAGAGACGTAGTACTGGAAGCACGTCAACAACTGCATCCTCAAACACAACTCTGCCTCTCACCACAAGTCGTGGTGGCTCTTCAGGTCGCATGGGTGCTAAGCCTTGCATAGCCTGGGCATTTTTTCAGATCGATAAAGATGACCCAACTCGTGTTATCTGTAACATTTGTCAGCAAAAGCTAAGTAGAGGCCAAAAAATACATAGTTTGAGTACTTCATGCATGAACCGGCACATGGACATGAAGCATAAGTTGCAGTGGGAAGCTCAGTGTGCTACAATGCAGTCTAGCCGGCCGGGCCAACCACCGTCTGCCATATCTTGTGCATCCGCGGCCTCTTCATCCTCTGTGACTGGGGGGACAGCAGTCACACCTGTTTTGGGGCGCAGACCTGCCACCTCTTTACCCGCAACAGCCAGCGTGATTGGCAGGTCATCATTTTCTTTGGAGGTGGTAACACCAGCTGGACCCTTTTTGGTGGATGCTGGTGGTTGTAGTCTTCGTGGCGGCGATCCGGTTCCGTGGCTCAGGGCGGTCAAACCAGTGGCGGAACTATTTATGTGTTTTTGATGTTTAAATGTCCGACTACGCCACCCGTGGATTGCGGTCAGAGTGAACCGCCGCTACAGGGCAGACCGCTAAGGCTGGTGTTGTGGGTGCAGCAGAGCGTAGCATAACTCCCCACGGGAGGAGTATAGCCTCAGGGCAGTGTATGCGGAGGATGGGGGTGATGGTGCAGGGCAGCAGCAGTAACGACACGGAGTCAGTGATGCAGTTCAGGGCCTTTACTCACAGTTCTTATTATCCAGACCACGTCTGCAGGTAACGGCTGCCCACGTCGTACTGTGCTCACCAGGTGAGGGGCTCAGACAACTCCCAGATAACTTTGGAGCGCTTCACAGGACCCCCTTTGTGTGTCCTTTGTCTGGCCTTTCTTACCAACACTTCTGTCCGGCTGCCTCGGGCCTCCTCTTGGTAAACTTGGCGCCAGTTTCCCTGACCCTATGTGGTGCCTTTCCAGCGGGTGGAGCAAGGGGCTGAGCCACATAAAATGTCAGAGCCTCCGGTTTCTAGCTGAGGGTCGCTTCCTGCCTCCACTAGTTCGGGGACCGGTCTCCCCCTTTGGCCTGACCCCTCCACGCAGGTGGATTCGGGCGTGCGGTGGCGACTCGCCCGTCCGCACCCCTGGGATCCCTTCATTCCTCGTTCCTGGAGCCTTCTCCGCTCCTCTTCCTTCCTTCTCCCTCTTGCAGGCCTGGGCCTCTGTTACTAGGCCCGCCTCCGGAGCAGAGCTCATGCAGAGCCCCTGCTCCCTGCCACTTCTGCTCAGACTTCTCTGCACTGAACTAAGATGGTGCCCACCTTTTATACTCCCTTCTCAATGCACCCAGGAACTGCTTCCTCCCTGCTCCTGCACTGCAGGGTTCCCCTTCCTCAGTGTTCCCTCCCCCCACTCCAGCCAGGGACAGGGACTGTCGTGCCCATCTCAGGGGCATATTGGTCGCCCTGCCCCACGGCAATGTGGTGTAATGCATGCAGGTGTCGGGTCCTGATCCACACTCCATCCTTATCTGAGAGTGAGATATCACACCTCTGGGTGAGGTGCAATACGTCTGTAGCAACCGAGCCCTCGGTGCTACAGTTCCATTTATCTTCAGCCTAGGTGACGTATTGTGATACAGGGCCGTGATTTTGGCTATAAAAGGGTCCCCTAGACCCCTACCCCAAGCTTTTTAAGAGAATCATATATGGCGTGCCAGGAGACTCTATGGAATGCTTTCTCAGCATCCAACGAGAGTATCTACTTACAAATTTTTAACTGCATCTAGCCCAGGAAATACTTTGTGCCTAGTAGCAGTGTCTGCTAGTCAGCGCATTATCCCGGCTGTTAAGCAAGCTACACCACCTGTAGTTTGGACACTTAATTTTTTCAAAGGAAATGCTTCGGGACCACGGGATACTTAGTGAAGAGCATCAGGAGGCACCCCAAGGCATAGGGGCTGGGACTGGCACTAGGATGCCTTGCGGTGGACAGCCGAGCTCGATCCTTATAAAAGCTTTTAACTGCAGCAGCTTTAGTGGACGCTACTGGAGCTGGAATTACGCGGCTGCTGGCATGAGACTTGCCCTCCAATAGATCCTTGTAAATGGATTTAAAGTGTATTCATTCAAATTAGAGGGACAATTTAAATTAAAAAGCTTAGAGCTGCCTCCACCACAGGGGGGCTCTCTCGACCCACCAGCGGACAGGCACCAGTATTGGGAGAGGGGGGCTGGCCGTCAGGGTTCACCGCGGCTCTGGCACAAACCCGGCGACACGGAGGTGGCACGGGCAGGAGCGGACTGGCCGTCTCGGCTTCTCACTTTTTGGATTTTAGAAGGGCATGACATGCCTATATCTGTGTCTCCCCCTCCTTTTACTCCTCCACCTCTTTTCTTTTCGCATGACTATATGTACTTGTCACTTTTCCATGTGTTAGTTGTGTCTTCTGAGCAGTTTGTCAGCTTTTGGACACCTTTGAAGGTGTTTTCTATGTGTTTTTGTTTGCCTGCCATTGTTTTTAACGGTGTTCGAAGGTGTTCGACGAACAGTTCGGCGAACACACGGGTGTTCGACGAACCGAACCGAACTCGAACACTACGGGGTTGGCTCAACACTAGTCCCAAGGCCCAGGGGGTGCGTCAGAACATTTTCATCACCTTTCACAATCACCAATGGGACAAGGCAGGGATGTCCTCTGTCCCCTCTCTTATACATCCTAGTGACGGAGCACCTGCTCTCATCAATTCGCCATAACCCCAATATTAGGTGGATTGAGGTGGGAGGCACCGAGTACAAGTGCTCTCTATTTGCTGATGATGTCCTAGTATATATCACTCAATCACATATATCCATCCCTGCTGTTATGGCTGAAATAGATCACTTTGTTACATGGTAAAATTTTAAAATCAATGCAGCGAAGTCTGAGGCCCTCGATGTCTCCCTCCCTAAATCCATATAGGATTCCATCCAGTCCAACTTTCCCTTTGCCTGGCCCTCACAGGGTATCAAATACTTAGGAATTCCTATTCATAGAGACCTCTCCCATCTATGTTATCTTAATTTTGGGCCCTTTATTGAACAATTCCATACAGACCACGGTTGGCAAGTTAGAACTGTAAGATTCACTACGTGAACCACTGGTGTTTTGTGGAAAAGCACATGTACACCGCGTTCCAAATTATTATGCAAAAAGTGTTTAGGAGTGATAAGGGAAGAATTTGTTTGTTTGTCAGTTAAACTCATTGATGGTGATGTGTGTCAGGGCTCTTTATATCACTGTAAGCAATTGCAGACACCTGTGCTAATTAGTTTGGCAGGTGTGTCCAATGAAAGGCAAGACTACTTAAGAAGGCTCTCTCACATTATTAAGCAGCCTACATTTTCTGCCAAAATGGGAAAGAAAAAGGATGTGTCGGCTGCTGAGAAGCAACAAATTGTGGAGTGTTTAGGTCAAGGCATGACTACAATCAACATTGTTCGATGATCAGGATGAAGTGTCTTGGCAATCAAGAAGTATGTAGCTGATTCACAGTACACACGTGTGCGTGCTGATAAGGGCAAATTGAGGACTCTTTCCTACAGGCAATTACGTCAGGTTGAAACAGCAGCGGCAAAAAAGCCTTGTCATAGCAGCAGACAAGTTTTTGAAGCTGCTTGTGCCTCCAACGTCCCCCGAACAACAAGATGCAGTGTCCTTCAGAGGTTTGCAGCTGAGCATATGCCATCCTGTCGACCTCCTCTATCCACTTCACACAAGCAGAAACGGCTCCAGTGGGCCAAACATTACATGAAGACTGATTTCAAAACTGTTTTGTTCACGGATGAGTGCCGTGCAGCGCTCGATGGTCCAGATGAATGGAGTGGAGGATGGCTGGTTGATGGACACCCCACGCAAACACGGCTACAGCGCCAACAAGGAGGAGGTGGAGTAATGTTTTGGGCTGGAATCATGGGGAGAGAGATTGTCGGCCCCTTTAGGATCCCTGAAGGCGCTAAAGATGAACTCCATAATGTATGTGGATTTTCTCAAACAGCACTTCCTGCCATGGTTCAAGAAGAAGAACCGTGTATTTCACAGCAAGATCATTTTTCTGCATGATAATGCACCATCTCATGCTGCACATAAAACATCTGCATCTCTGGCTGATATGGGCATAAAAGGGGACAAACTTATGGTGTGACCCCCATGCTCCCCTGACCTCTACCCCATTCAGAACCTTTGGAGCATCATTAAAAGGAGTGTCTATGATGGCGGGAGGCAGTTCACATCTAAGCAACAGCTCTGGGAGGGTATTCTGTCCTCATGCAAAACAATTGAAGCAGAAACCATCCAAAACCTGACAAATTCAATGGACGAGAGAGTTCAGAAGCTCCTTTCGAACAAGGGGTCCTATGTGAAAATGTAACATCACCTAGAATAAAGTTTTGAGTTGAAAACTGTTTGATTTCAGTTTCTAACAACCTGCTAATGCTTATAATTTCAAAAATGACCATTTTTTTGGTCTTTATTAAAATGAAAAGGTTGATCGAAAAGTTTGGGGGATCTAAGAGTGTGGCAACCCAGTAGTCATGATTACTTCGAATTCTGACAATATGAGGGTCATGCTGCAGGTAGTGCAGCAAGAAGGCACTTATGTGTCTTGCGCATCTCGGAGCCCCAAAATTATTTTCCGGGCTAGATGCAGCTAAAAATTATTTTTAATTTTAAATCTGGTGAAGCTTATTATAGATGGCCTAATAGGATCAGTGCTGCACACTGCTACAAAGCCCAAATTATTTTCCAGTCAAGATACAGATAAACATGATTAGTAATTTGAAAGCTTAAAACGGTTGGTAGGGTGATTTTAACCAATCATCAAGCTTTTACTCTCCCCAGGATGACACAGGGGTAGAAAAGTCGTTTCGGATCCATGATTTGTTCATCTTTATGAACGTGAGTCTGTCTACATTATCAGTGGAGAGCCGCGTGCGCTTATCTGTCAGCACACCACCAGCAGCGCTGAACACACGTTCAGACAGAACGCTGGCTGCGGGGCATGACAAGATCTCCAAGGCGTAAGTGGCTAGCTCCGGCCATTTATCCAGATTGGAAGCCCAAAAAGAGCAAGGGTCCAGTGACACAGTCGTGGCTTCAATGTTTACTTGGAGATACTCCTGTACCATCGTCTCTAGGCGTTGACTATGTGTCAGACTTCTTGTCTCCTGTGGCCTTGCAAAGGATGGGCTAAAAAAGTGGTGAAATGATTCCGCAAAATTGATGTTACCAGCAGATACTGTGGTTCTGTTACGGTTTGAGTGCTGAACACTTGACGGTCCCACGGTTGGCAAGTTGGAACTGTGAGATTCACTACGTGCACCACTGGTATTTTGTGGAAAAGCACATGTAAGATTCTGCAACAGTCTCTGCTGATACTCCTGCATGCGTGCATCCCTTTCTATGGCAGGAATAATTTCTGCAAATTTACTTTTGTACCGGGGATCTAACAGTGTGGCAACCCAGTAGTCAGGATTATTTCTAATTCTCACAATTCGAGGGTCATGTTGCAGGTAGTGCAGCAAGAAGGCACTCATGTGTGTTGCGCATCCAGGAGCACCAAGTCCCTGTTGTGTTGGTGGCGAGGTAGCAATCATGCTTCCTTCCTCTGTCCTCTCCCCCCAACCTCGCACAACAGAAATGTGATCAAGGTCTCCCTCATCTGATGAGTCTTCCATCAGTTCGTCCTCCACTTCTTCCTGGGCTCCTGCACCTTCCTCACTAGTTTGGCTGCTACCATGCTCCCTGGTAAAATCATCTCCCCCACCCTCACATGCCTGCCGCCTTGGTGCTGCCGACCGTCTGGACCTTGCAGATGTTAGCCCTTCCGCATACAACTCCTCCTCCTCTACTTCCTCCACCTCCTCTTGTGCCACCACCTGACTCCGAATTCTGTTTAACATGTGCTCCAGCATGTAAATCACCGGAATAGTCATGCTGATAATGGCATCGTCAGCACTAAACATCTTCGTCGCCATTTCAAAACTGTGCAGAAGGGTGCATAGGTCCCTGATCTGAGACCACTCCTCCAGCGTGATTTGCCCCACCTCTGAATCTCGTTGGCCCAGGCTATACGTCAGAACGTATTGCACCAGGGCTTGTCGGTGCTGCCACAGTCGCTGCAACATGTGCAGAGTTGAATTCCACCGGGTAGGCACATCGCATTTTAGCCGGTGAAGTGGCAGGCCCAACGACTTCTGTAGAGATGTAAGTCGCTGAGCTGCGGGATGCGAACGGCGGAAGTGAGCACACAGCGACCGTGCCCTCTGCAGAAGGCCATCTAGTCTGGGATAGTGGGCTAAAAATTGCTGGACAACCAGGTTCAACACGTGAGCCATACAAGGCACGTGTGTGACATTGCCCCGGCGAAGGGCCGCACCCAGGTTTGCAGCATTGTCGCACACGGCCTTCCCTGGTTTCAGGTCCAGTGGAGACAACCATTCATGAAATTGGTTCTCCAGAGCTGACCACAACTCCTCAGCTGTGTGACTCACATTTCCCAGACATTTCAATGTAAAAACCGCCTGATGACGTTGAGCCCTACTGCCAGCATAGTAAGGAGGTGTGCAGGATCCCTTCTGCGCAGTTAGAAAGCTTGTGGCATGACCAGACAGGCTTTGGGTGCAGGTGGAAGACCGAGAGGAGGTTGAGGAGGCAGAAGCAGTGGAGGAAAAATGACATAAAGAGGATTGACGCACAACTCGTGGGGACGGCAAGACTTGGACAGCAGCCCCTTGTCCTGCTGTCACCATAGTTACCCAGTGCCCAGTCAGCGACATGTAACGCCCCTGTCCATGCCTACTCGTCCAAGTGTCTGTGGTGAAATGCACCCTGTCACACACAGAGTTTCTCAAAGAAGCGGTGATGTTGTGTGCGACATGCTGGTGGAGCGCAGGCACACCTTTCTTTGAGAAGTAGTGCCGACTGGGCATCTGGTACTGGGGCACTGTGACGGACATAAGGTCTCGAAAATCCTCTGTGTCCACCAGGCGGAAAGGCAGCATTTCTGTAGCCAAGAGCTTGCAGATGGTGAAATTCAACCTCTTAGCTTTCTCATGGCTAGGAGGAAATGGTCTTTTACTTGTCCACATCTGAGGGACCGAGGGCTGGCTATTGTGCTTAGACGGGGTTGATAAGGGTGTCCCCGGCAAACTGCCGGTCTGTGAGGAAGATGCAGGCGGACATGTTAGGTTGCCTTGATCCAAAGGTGGTGCTATCGATGTCGGACAGCGCTCAAGACCAGCTGGTGTTACCACCTCCAAAGAAAATGATGACCTGCCAATCACGCTGGCTGTTGCGGGTAAAGAGGTGGCAGGTCTGCGCCCCAAAACAGGTGTGACTGCTGTCCCCCCAGTCACAGAGGATGAAGAGGCCGCGGATGCACAAGATATGGCAGACGGTGGTTGGCCCGGCCGGCTAGACCGCATTGTAGCACACTGAGCTTCCCACTGCAACTTATGCTTCATGTCCATGTGCCGGTTCATGCATGAAGTACTCAAACTATGTATTTTTTGGCCTCTACTTAGATTTTGCTGACAAATGTTACAGATAACACGAGTTGGGTCATCTTTATCGATCTGAAAAAATGCCCAGGCTATGCAAGGCTTAGCACCCATGCGACCTGAAGAGCCACCACGACTTGTGGTGAGAGGCAGAGTTGTGTTTGAGGATGCAGTTGTTGACGTGCTTCCAGTACTACGTCTCTGTCCAGGAAGGCGCAACCTGACCTCGTCGTCACTAGCATCTTCCTCCACCTCCTCTGCTGACCTCATCTCTTGGCTGACTGTGGGTTGACAGTAAGTGGGATCTCCGACCTCATCATCATCACCCTTTGCGTTATCACACCCGTCGTCCTCAGAGCCAACCTGTTCCTGCCCTGATAAAAAACTAAAGTTGTCGCTCCAATCAGGTATTTGAGTCTTATCATCGTCTTCCTCATTGTCTCCACCAACAGGAGTTACAGTTTGGGAATGAGGGTCTACATTATGGTCAGAACCTTCTGTGTCTGGTCCTGGATCCGACTCATAAAGATTCTGGGCATCAGTGCAGATCATTTCCTCGTCTGGATTCACAGAAGCGCTGGAGTCGACCTCTGATTCCCAGGCTATAGTATGAGTAAACAGCTCTGCAGACTCAACCATCTGTTCTACCTCATACTCAGACGGGCAGCTGGAGATTTGGGAGCTGTGAGGAAGCAAGTGCGATTTGGGTGACACCTTTGAGGACTGGAGTATTTGTGATGTTGAAGTTGATGTGGAGGAGAGCCCACTTAAAGGAGCACTTGATATCCGTTGAAGCACCTGCTGTTTTTGTGCCTCATCTGGAATTTGTAGCGATTGGCGTGGCCGTAAGAAAGGGATCTTATCACATTGTCCGCTAAAAGAAGTAGACATTTTAGTTTGGCTGGAAGATGGTCTTTCTTCTGCACCTACCCCACGGACACAACCTTTTTTCCCCTTCCCAACACGCCTATTCCCCTTTCCACCAGCAGCAGGCCTTTTTCCACTCATTTTGGTGGTTAACTAATTCACAACTCTGGAGTTGTTTGCACAAAAAAACAATGGATGGTAACCGAGCAGAGCTGAGTGGCCAAACTGTGGTATTAGGCCAAAACTATTGGCTGGGTTAGATGCAGAAAAAAATTATTTTTAATTTGCAACCTGATGGAGGTCAGTATAGATGGACTAATAGACCAAGTCCCACACACTGCTAGAAGCCCAAATATTTTTTCAGAGCTAGATGCAGAAAAAAATTATTTTTAATTTGCAACCTGATGGAGGTCAGTATAGATGGACTAATAGACCAAGTCCCACACACCGCTAGAAGCCCAAATATTTTTTCAGAGCTAGATGCAGAAAATTTTTTTATTCAATTTGCAACCTGATGGAGGTCAGTATAGATGGACTAATAGACCAAGTCCCACACACTGCTAGAAGCCCAAATATTTTTTCAGAGCTAGATGCAGAAAAAAATTATTTTTAATTTGCAACCTGATGGAGGTCAGTATAGATGGACTAATAGAACAAGTCCCACACGCTGCTAGAAGCCCAAATATTTTTTCAGAGATAAATGAAGAAAAAAATTATTTTTAATTTGCAACCTGATGGAGGTCAGTATAGATGGACTAATAGACCAAGTCCCACACACTGCTAGAAGCCCAAATATTTTTTCAGAGCTAGATGCAGAAAAAAATTATTTTTAATTTGCAACCTGATGGAGGTCAGTATAGATGGACTAATAGACCAAGTCCCACACACCGCTAGAAGCCCAAATATTTTTTCAGAGCTAGATGCAGAAAATTTTTTTATTCAATTTGCAACCTGCTGGAGGTCAGTATAGAAGGACTAATAGAACAAGTCCCACACACTGCTAGAAGCCCAAATATTTTTTCAGAGCTAAATGAAGAAAAAAATTATTTTTAATTTGCAACCTGATGGAGGTCAGTATAGAGGGACTAATAGACCAAGTCCCACACACTGCTAGAAGCCCAAATATTTTTTCAGAGCTAGATGCAGAAAAAAATTATATTCAGTTTGCAACCTGATGGAGGTCAGTATAGATGGACTAATAGAATGATGCTATGCCCAAAAGATTTTACTTCACTAGGTGCAGTAAAAAAATTGGTATTCTATACACAGGTGGTATATCTTGCAACACAGATAGGCTACTCCACTGACTAACACACTCTGCAATAGGCCAAAAAGGATTAGCTTTGCTAGATTCAGCCAAATGCTGTGAAAAAAACTTGCACAGCACTGGCACAGACCTGCCTGGCAAAAACTGATAGGAACTCATGTAACCTAGTCCTGAAAAGGACTCCAATTACAATTAGTCTTTACTCCCACAATCTATCTATTTAAGAGCACAGACCTGCCTGATAAAAGTCGTAGGAAATGCTGTAACCTAGTCCTTAAAAGGACTGCAATCACAACTATTCCCTACTCCCAAGCTATCTGTATATTTGTGCGAAAATTGGCTTGAAATTAACAAGGTATAGCGCACACAGCAACAGCGGTGCCGTTTAACACGCAGCTGCAGCAGTGAGAAAATGGTGGCGACGGGGAAAATGGCTTGGTCTTATAGGGCAAGGACATGTGACATACACTGCCAATCACACATGCCCTTGCTTGTGTGAAAAAAAGCACTTCGCTCCGTGTGTGCGCTGCTGATAGGCTGACAGATTGCACCTCCCCACTGCAAATGCGGGAAAGAGAAAAAAAAATGGAGATCTTCATTGTTCCTGCAGAGATCCATCCCCTGCCCCTCCCCCCGCCCCGCTGTACACTCAAACTGCGTATTAACATTAATTTTCATCATTACTGAGAAAAAATCCAGTTATGATTTTGGTGCACGAACAGTTATCGAACATAACCTCGAACAGCCGAATTTTTCTCAAATTGTTCGTGTTCGCCGACCGGCTCGAACACCGCCCAAAACAGCTCGAATTTGAGATTGGCGAACAGTTCGAGTAGAACAACGCTCATCTCTAACCACAATCGCATACAAGATTTTTCCTGTGCATAGCTTCTACTCTTGAACTGTGTACCCAAACATATCCGACTCTCGCCTACTGTTGAAACCTTTAAAAGGGAGCTGAAGACCCACCTCTTCCAACAAGCCTACAACCTGCAGTAACCCTCACTCCACCATACCGCTGCATGACCCTCTGTACCCTCACCTACTGTATCCTCACCCATCCCTTATAGACTGTTTGTGCACCATCACAGGAAGGGTCCTCTCTGCTCTTGTACCAGTCAGTGCCTTCTTTTTACATGTAAAGCGCAATGGAATAAATGTCGCTATAATAATGAATAATAATTATTATATTACTAGTACTCAGGGTCAATTGATGGCACTTTCCTGGTGACTGCCCCTAAATTGATGGGTTTTGGCTACTTTTGGTCCCGTTTGAAGGTGTTGTGTATACGTTTGGTTTTGGCACCCATTGAATCCAATGGCGTTTGACAATGTTTGGCGAATATTCGACAATTACATTGGCAAATATTGCAAAAACGGCGATTGTGATCCAAAACGAATATTGAAATATTTGCTCGTCTCTAATCAGAAACACCTTTAAAAAAATTATGTGGGTGTTGCATCACGGTCTCCCTGGTGAGATGGTGGTGGAGGATGAGGAGAAGGAGGAGGGCGACATAAAATAGAACAATTCCTGAAGGGTATACCCATGTCTGCGTGTGAAGGGGTGCATGGGAATAGACCCCCAAAAAAATAACCACTAGATTTGAGTTTATGTTTGATGCTATCATCTGGTGGTGTTGAGAAGTCTGACCCAATTCAGCCCTTGTTCATTTTTATAAGAGTCAGCCTGTCAGCATTTTCAGTTGACAGGAGGATGCACCTATCAGTTTTATCAGTTGTAATGCCCCCGGCGGCACTAAAACCTATCTCTGACAAAACGCTAGCGGCCAGGACCTCCAAGGCGTAGAAAGACAGTTCTTGCCACGTGTCCAGCTTGTATCTTCCAAAACTTTTCCCCCCTTGTTAGAGTACCCTGTGTATCAGGGCCTGGGCACTGGGAGGGTCTGAGAAAACTGTCCCAGACCTTTGACAGCGTTCTCCTGCCTCTGCCTCATCTGGTTTGTGTCTTCCTCGCTTGTACTCCTTGGTTGTCCAATGAACTGTCTGACTGTGACCTCTGCCGTCAGTGTTGTCAGATGGGAATTTTTTTTTTTGTTATAATTCTTCAACAAGAGCCTGAACTTAGTATCTCCCAAAATGAACTCCTTCGGTTTCCTCCCTCTACTAACCTACCTATACCTTACTTTGCAATTTCCTTTTAGTGCTGCCACCATAATTTCCAATCGGCACGCCTGCTATCTTGGAGTCATATTTCACACACAACTTTCCTTTATTCAACTTGGAAAATCACTTACTCGCTCATATCACCTGTACCTTAAAAACTTCTCCAGAAGTTGATCTTTTCTCACCTTTGATACTGCAAAAACTCTTACTGTCACTCTTATTCACTAGTGCAACTCTCTTCTAATCAATGTCCCTCTAACCCCTTTCTGACCTGGTCAGTAATAGTACTCACCAGGTCAGAAAGGCCGGTTCAGTGGGGGCTCCAGCGCTGAGCCCGCACTGAACCGGGCACATGTCAGCTGATTCTTACAGCTGACATGTGCCCACAACAGTCTCGGGTGGAATCGCGATCCACCCGCGGCTGTTAACTAGTTAAATGCCGCTGTCAATCTCTGACAGCGGCATTTAACTCGCGCTTCCCGGGAAGCGCGTCCCAGTCTCCGCCCATCGGTGACCCCGTCACGTGATCTCGGGTCACCGATGGGTTGGCATGTCACCCCAGGGTCTGCAGCAGACCCATGAGGTTGTCATGTCTCGCTAGCTATGAGCGCCACCTAGTGGTCGGCGCTCATAGCATATCGCCTGTATGCGGTCGAAGCAATCAGACACTTGCTGCTTCTAGTCTCCTATGGAGACAATTGAAGTATGCAGAAAGTGTAAAAAAATTTTTTCAAAAATATAAAAAAAAATTAAAAATATATAAAAGTTTAAATCACCACCCTTTCGCCCCATTCAAAATAAAATAATTAAAAAAATAACCACATACACATATTTGGTATTGCCGCGTTCAGAATCGCCTGATTTATCAATATAAAAGGAGAATTAATCCGATCAGTAAATGGTGTAACGAGAAAAAAATTCTAAACGCCAGAATTACGTTTTTTTGGTCGCTGCAACATTGAAATAAAATGCAATAACAGGCGATCAAAACATCGGATCTACCCCAAAATGGTATCAATAAAAACAACAGCCCAGTGCGCAAAAAATAAACCCTCACCCAGCCCCAGATCCTGAAAAATGGAGACGCTACGGGTCTCGGAAAATGGCGCCATTTTTTTTATAGCAAACTTTGGATTTTTTTTTCACCACTTAAATAAAAAACAACCTATACATGTTTGGTGTCTACGAACTCATAATGACCTGGAGAATAATGATTGCAGGTCAGTTTTAAGAATCAGTGAACATGGTTAAAAAAGGACGCAACAAACAACAGTGGAATTGCATTTTTTTTTTTGCAATTTCACCGCACTTGGAATTTTTTTCCCGTTTTCCAGCACACGATATGATAAAACCAGTGACAGCGTTTAAAAGTACAACTTGTCCCGCAAAAAATAAGCCCTCACAAGGCCATATTGAACGAAAATTAAGTAAGTTCTGTCTCTGCGAAGAAGGGGAGCAAAAAATGAAAACACAAAAACAGAAAGACCCAAGGTCGTTAAGGGGTTAAACAAACTGTCTCTTCTCCAATCCCTTCTGAATGCAGTAGCCAGGATCATGTTTCTATCAAGCCACTTCACTGACAATACAAACTTCTCTCTCTCACCCACCAAGCTGTCCACAGTTCTTCACCAGCCTATTTCTCTTCCCTCATTTCTGTGTATCACCCCTCCTGTGCCCTCCATTCTGCAACTGATTAAGACAGACATCCTTTTAATCAGAACCTCACACTTCCATCTCCACGAATTCTCTCGTGCCGTGCCAGTTTTCTGTAATGCCCAAAATGCGTATAACACGATGGTCATGGTAAAGGCAGGGGAACATAAAGTTGGCCTTGTGTGCTAGACTGCCAATAGCCAAGACTTCCCTGTTCTCACCAAGAGTATTACTGTCTATGTTCTCTTCCTCCTCCTCCTCATTATCACCCAATCTGCGCTGAGATGAGGCAGGGCTGGGTAGCATCACCCTGTACAGTTCTTTGCTCCGCCTGAAATGCCTTCTCTTTAATTGTGAGCAGCGAGTGTTTCGGTAGACAGAGAAGAGGGATGGTGATGCTAATTATGGCATCATCGCTGCTCACCATCTTGGTGGAGTCCTCAAAGTTTTGGAGGAGGGCACAGATGTGAGACATCCATGCCCACTCATCAGCTCTTATGTGCGGAGGCTGATCTGATTGCCGACGGACGTGTTGAAGCTGGTACTCAACAACTGCTCTCTGCGGCTCAAAATCATTCCAAACATCTGCAACGTTGCAAGCTGCAAACGCTGCTGAAGCCCTGCCAGGGTGGCAGAAGCTGTAGTTGACTTTCTGAAATGGGCACACACACAGCGTACTTTCACAAGCAGCTCTGGCAGATCCGTGTAGAATTTGAGAAACTGCAGAACCACTAAGTTGAGCACATGGTCCAGGCATGGTTCATGTGTGAGCTTGCTGAGCTTCAGAGCTGACACCAGGTTCTCTGATACAGCTTTCAACAAAACTGCAACGGTGTGCGGTTTGTCACCTAAGCATACAGTTCTGCTTATTGCTATTGCCACACACAAAGTTTAAGTAAATAATCTGGAATATGTCCTGAAAAAATGAATCAAGTGATGGAGATGGAGGCTGAAGAGGAGGAGGAGGTGGTGCAGGAGGTGTAGAATGTAGGGATAACCCTGATTGACCCAGGGCCCGCAATCCTCTGCGTCTGGAGAATGTGTTCCATCCCAGAGTCCCACTGGGTCCTGGCTTCCACAATATTAACCCAGTGGAATGTGTCAGCGAGATGAACCATCCCTGACCAGATTCACTTGTCCACGTGTTTGTGGTTAGGCGGTCCTTCCCACTTAAGTGCACTGGGGAGGGCATGGGTAATGTTCTGTGACTCGCGCTTGTGGAAGAAGGAGACGATATCAGGAGAAATAGAGGCAGCTGGGGACCGAGTATGGACACCCGGCCGCTGACGCCATGATGTTGTGGGAAGCTTCCGCCTCCACGAGCCTAAAATGCAACATTTCAAGTGCAAGCAGCTGTCCAGAAATGTGGCAGTTTAGTATTGTGGCCTGTGGGTGGGTGGCTGGCTGCGTACTTGCACTTGGATTCCAAGTAAAAGAAAACTAGGCAGTTGGTGGCCTCTATCATCATCATGACCTCACCTTGGCACTATGAACTCTCCTGAAAGAGAAGCCAGGGACCATCGGAGGATTCTCTGGTTCTCTGGTGGGCCCGTCCAACCCTGCCGAGAAGCAGCCCTGGTTAAGAAAAGTGTGAGGGAAGGTTCCTGGACACTCTATGGCTGCTTTAATTTACTGAGGGGGAAACCCACGCAAACACGGGGAGAACATACAATATCCTTGCAGATGTTGTCCTTTGTGGGATATTAACCCTGGACCCCAGAGCTGCAAGGCTTCAGTGCTAATCACTGCATCACTGTGCTGCCCTCTTTGTTCTCCTTTGGATATCTAACATGCTGAATAAACTTGCACCTACTGCCACTCAGTATCTTCAGCTCCTTTGTAAGAAACTAATGTATTTGGGCAGCCACTCAGTCTACCAAATAAAATTCCTGAGAAGAAAATTGTGGATGGCTTCGCTTCTGGTACTGGGTGCCAATACCAAACCACTGGAAATATTCCAGGCTGGTTGGAGTGAAGCTGATTCCCACAGAAAAGTACCAGCAGCAAGCTAAGGTGAAGGTGGCCTCTATCATCATCACGACCTCACTTTGGCACTATGAACTCTCTTGATGGAAAAGCCAGGTCCCACCAGAAAATTCTCCGGTTCTCTGGTGGGCCCATTCAACCCTTCTGAGAAGCAGCCCTGGCTAAGAAAAGTATGTGGGAAGGTTCCCGAACACTCTATGGTTGTTGTTTTACTGTGGACTGGCTCTGTACCTTCCCTGGCCACATGCACCTGTCCACGTGTTTGTGGTTAGGCGTTCCTTCGAAGTAAGTGCACTGGGGAGGGAAGGGGTAACTTACTGGGACCCGCACTTGTGGAAGGCGGACACAATACCGGGAGAAATAGTGGCGGCTGGGGACAGAGTATAGACACCCAGCCACTGCCGGCATGGGGTTGTGAAAAGCTTCTGCCTCCACGAGCATAAAAGACAACATTTCAAGTGCAAGCAAGCAGTCCAGTAATGTGGCAGATTGGTATTGTGGTCTGTGGATGGGTGGTTGGCTGCATACTTGCAATTGCATTCCAAGTAACACAAAGCTAAGGAGATTGTCGTTGTCTAGGAGACTAAGCAAAATATTAACCCAGTGACATGCAACAGTGAGATGTACCGTCCCTGGCCACATTCACTTGTCCACGTGTTTGTGGTTCGGCGGTCCTTCCCATTTAAGTGCACTGGGAAGGGCACGGGTAATTTTCTGGAACCCGAGCTTGTGGAAGACGGAGACGATATCGGGAGAAATAGTGGCAGCTGGGGACAGAGTATGGACACCCGTCCGCCGCCGCTGCCGTGAGGTTGTGGAAAGCTTCCACCTCCACGAGCCTAAAAGGCAACATTTTAAGTGCACGCAGTCCAGAAATAAGGCAGTTTAGTATTGTGGCCTGTGGGTGGGTGGCTGGCTGCATACTTGCGCTTGCATTCCAAGAACGGTGGTAAGGACAACTGAAAGCTGCAAAGGGACAAGGACGGGAACGATGATGGTTGCAAGTCTGCAATGACAGGTGCAGGGCAAGAGGCATCTTCGCATGCACCATGGACAGGGGATTGGCATACACGCACAACAGCGGAAGAGGCAGTGATGTCACCTGCAGACACTGTTTCTGGACCATCGTGTTAGGCACAGCTTGTCAGGTGCTTTGCGGTCATGAGCCTGAGCATGCTGGTGGTGGTCAGGCTGGTAGTTTTGGTGCTCTTGCCGATGCTGGCCTGGTATATGTTGCAAATGGCCTTTTTGGAGTTATCTAAACAGTCTTTAACCCCTTTACAGCCAGTGACGCATTAGTACGCACCAGGCTGTCACCCCCTGTTCAGCGCGGGCTCCGGCACTG
Organism: Phyllobates terribilis; assembly: GCF_046119375.1. Classification (NCBI taxonomy): domain Eukaryota; kingdom Metazoa; phylum Chordata; class Amphibia; order Anura; family Dendrobatidae; genus Phyllobates; species Phyllobates terribilis. Next base: position 768,995,096 of record NW_027362762.1, on the reverse strand, counting down.
AGCCCACACTGAACCGGGCACATGTCAGCTGATTATTACAGCTGACATGTGCCTGAAACAGCCGCGGGTGGAATCGCGATCCACCCGCAGCTGTTAACATGTTAAATGCCGCTGTCAATCTCTGACAGCGGCATTTAACAGAGCCGATTCGGAAGAGCATCACTTATCCTGCCCATTGGTGACCCCATCACGTGATCGCGGGTCACCAGTGTGGGCATGACAACCCTGGGTCTGCAGCAGACCCCAGGGGTTGTCGTGTGCTGATCGCTATGAGCGCCACCTAGTGGTCGGTGCTCATAGTACAGAACCATTTCTGCTACATAGAGGTGATCTGATCATCACCTCTATGTAGCAGAGGCGATCAGACAAGTGCTGCTTCTAGTCTCCTATAGAGACTATTGAAGCAAGCAAAAAGTGAAAAAAAAAGGTTTTTAAAAAATTTAAAAAAAATTAAAAAAATATAAAAGTTTAAATCACCCCCATTTCGCCCCACTCAAAATAAAATAATAAAAAAACAACCCACATTCATATATTTGGTATTGCCACATTCAGAATCGCCCGATCTATCAATATAAAAAAATAATTAATACGATCGGTAAACAGCGTAATGAGAAATTCTAAACACCAGAATTACGTTTTTTGGTCGCCGCAACATTGCAATAAAATGAAATAACAGGCGATCAAAACATTGGATCTACCCCAAAATGGTATCAATAAAAACTTCAGCTCGACGCGCAAAAAATAAGTCCTTGCCCGGCCCCAGATCCCAAAAAATGGAGACGCTACGGGTCTTGGAAAATTGCACCTTTTTTTTTTTTTTTTTTAAGCAAACTTTGGATTTTTATTTCACCACTTAAATAAAAGCAAAACCTATACATGTTTGGTGTCTATGAACTCGTAATGATCTGAAGAAATAGAGAGGCAGGTCATTTTTAGCATTCAGTGAACGTGGTAAAAAAAAAAAAAATATCTGTGGTATTGCATTTTTTTTGCAATTTCACCGCACTTGGAATTTTTTTCCCCCTTTCCCGTACATGATATGGTAAAACCAGTAATGTCATTCAAAAGTACAACTCGTCCCTCAAAAAATAAGCCCTTACACAGCCATATTGACCAAAAAATAAAAACGCTATGGCTCTGGGAACATGGGGAGCAAACAACAAAAATGGAAAATCCCAGGGTTGCGAAGGGGTTAAAAAAGAACCAGACTCGGGAAGACCTAACAGTTGTACTGGCAACTTCCGTCGTGTTGGTGTGTCAGGGAGCAGTTGCCCGCCTTGTGCCTGTGGCCACCACACTGCTTGTTCCTGCCTGTTGTGGTGCTACACCTCCCTCTCCCTGTGTGCTGCTGTCCTCGCTCTACAGGTCCCCTTGCCAGGTTGGGTTAGTGACTTCATCGTCCACCGCTTTATTTTCAAATTCTGCACCCTGGTCCTCCTCCTGACTTTCTGTCCATTGTGTCTCATCATTATCCACCTCTTGCAACAGTATTTGCACTTTCCCACCATCACCTTCGGGTGACAATGGCTCCTCAAATTGCTACATGAAATTTTCTGTGGCCCTGCTTGAAGCTGGCCGGTTGAGATGCCCCAATTTAACGATAGATAAGTGAACTGCTCTTGGGGTAACCTGGACTCTAATCTCTCTTTCAAAACAAATATACAAGCTCTTTCCACATCCGTGCGGACCGAGCAAGAGGCCAGAATCTATAAATGGAAAGATGAACAAAACAGCTCTTCGAAGTGTCCAAGTATGGGATCAGGGCTGTCGGAATGGTGCGAGGAAGGAGGATCATGGTGAGGAAGATTCCGACTCCAAGTAAAAAAAATCTCCTGGATCCGCACATTCCTCAATCACAAATCTCCAAAACACTAGTGAAAGCGCTCATCATCTCCTTTCTCGACGACTGCAACCTCCTGCTCTGTGGCCTCCCTTCTAACACTCTCGCATTCCTCCAATTTATCCTAAACTCTGTTGCCCTAATCCACCTGTCCCCTCACTATTCCCTGGCCTCTCCTCTCTGTCAATCCCTTCACTGGCTCCCCATTACCCAGGGACTCCAGTTCAAAACCATAACCTTGGAATGCAAAGCTATCCACAACATGTCTCCTCCATACATCCGTGACCTAGTCTCCCTGTACTTACCTGCACGCAACCTCCGATCCTCACAAGATCTCCTTCTCTACTTCCCTCTTATATAATCTTCCCACAATCGCATAAAAGATTTCTCCCGTGCAGTTCTCTGGAACTCTCTACCTCACCACTTCTGACTCTCACCTACTGTTGAAACCTTTAAAAGGAAGCTTAAGACCCACCTCTTGCGACATGCGTACAACCTGCAGTAACCCTCGCTCCACCATACCCCTGCAAGACCAGCTCTATCCTCACCTACTGTATCTTCACCAATGCCTTGTAGACTGAGCCCTCGCAGGCAGTATCCTCTCCTCTCCTGTACCAGTCGCTGTCACATTTTTGTTCAAGATTATTGTGATTGTTTTTGCGATGTATACCCCTTTTTCACATGTAAAGTGCCATGGAATAAATAGCGATAAAGTAATAATAATAATAATGTGATCCAGACTCACATCTACTGAGACTGGACCATGCGGAACACAGGGTGGTAGTGGTGGCCAAGTGACTGGAAGCATTATCTGCTACCCAACCAACAACCTTTTCACACTGTTCTGGCTTCAATAGTGGTGTTCCGAGGCCCACTAGAAATTGGGACAGGAAGATAGTTCGACATGACGTGGGTGTTTATTATGCTCCCTCAGCAGGCACAGTTTCATCTTGCCCACGGCCTCTGCGTGCACTGTCACCATCACCATAACGTCCACTTCCCCGTCCCTTGACACACACCTTGCCCATTTTAAATGGAGTTTTAGGCTGCGTGCCCACTATGCGTTTTTCAAGTGTTTCTGCTGTGGAATTTCTGCAGCGAAAATGCTTAAAAAACGCTTGTTAATACGTGCCCCATGGTCCCAATGATAATCCGCATGTGCTGTGCACATGCTGCAGAAATTTCCGCTGCGGATTGTCATTGCGGAATAATACGCAGCATGTCCATTAATTTTGCGGACATGCAGCGTAATCGCCGCCATTGACTTGCATTGGACCGCGTGACATCTGCATCACTGCATCTGCACATGCGGATATCACACGGTTCAATGTGCGCATGGTACCCAGGCCTGGAGAAGAGGAGACTCTCATCCAGACGTGGGTACCATAGTACCTGTAAAAAAAAGAATTTAAAATAAAAAATAAAGATTATACTTACCTTCCGATGTCCCCCCGGCCTCCTCAGCGATGCGTGTGATGTGTTGTGCGGCTCGCGGTGGTGTGAGGACCTGACATGACGTCATTAAGTCATGTGACAGGTCACGTGACCGCTGACATCGGTGGTTGCGTGACCTGTCACATGACTCAATGACGTCATCGCAGGTCCTTCACACCACCGCGAGACACCGGGGAGACCGGACGGAGCGGAGAAGGAGACCGCGGGCCTTCGGAAGGTTAGTATAATCTTTATTTTTTACCATTCTTCTTTTTTTTAAACTATTACTTGGTCACACTGTATAAATCCATGCCGGTTGCATGGATTTATATAGTGTGACCAAGTTGTCAAGCACTTTTCCAAGTGATGCTAAAATCGCTTGGAAAAGCGCTTGATAACCCGCATGCAGAAATGCATGCAAAAACGCTTGACAAACGCTTCTGCCTGGCGGGGAAAAATGCATATAAAATCCGCATGCATTTTTCCTGCCAGGGAGAAGCGTAAAAAATATGCAGCATTTCTGCATCGTGGGCACATAGCCTAGGATTTGTCACGTTGCCAAAAATATCTGTATTATTACCGCAGTAATATAGGATCATGTCTGATGAGATGACCACAGTTTTAGGCAGTGCCCTGGGATTCAGAGATGCTTCCAGCCCCAGGGGTTTCCCCATGCTGTTCCCATGTCACACACACCACATGGCCAGATAAGGTTGTAAAATGTTAAAATGACATTTCCCGGTGAATGCATTTGTCTTGGTTGAAAGCAATGAAAAAGTGCAAAAACGTATCAAAAATGCTACGTGTGAACATAGCCCAAGGTGTGGAGGAGCATTTTTGTTTTTGGTTATTTATTTTGCCTTATATACAAGTCATTACCCTGGAAAGGATGTTCCTTAACATATTTCCCAGGAAAATTCATTTTGGTTTTGAGTCCGTAAAAGTGGCGTAATACCTCTGGGAACATTGTTGACAGCAGTGACCTGGGAGTCAGAAATGCTTCCAGGGGTCTTCCCCATGCTGTCATTTGAGCACTGTTCCCATCAATTTGTGCAATTTTTAGTCCCTCTGCAGACCACTGGGGGGAAGGGCCGCCAGAAAAATGCTTGAGTTTCCCATAAACTTAGATTGGGCTCGTTACTCGGACCGAGCACTCAAGCATTTTAATTTGCTCGACTCGAACAACGAGTACCCGAGCATTTTAGTGCTCGCACATCACTAGTAAGTATCACTTTATTCAGTGATGTACTGTGGTTTAGATGCCTTTATTAGTAAATTGATGTGTCATTGAAATTTGTGTAAATTGATTGTGTCTATGGTATTTAATGTTTTATGATATTTGGTTAATAAAATGTAATAACATAATGCAGTATTTATAATTTTTTATCATTGTTATATTTTTTTTTTTTTATAAATGTTAACTTTATAAAAGCAATGTAATGTAATGGTATATTTCTGTATATTAACCCTTTTACGAACGTGGACATACAGGTGAAATTACTGCCCCAAGATGGTGACATCAAAAGACTTTCACTTACTAGAGAAGCCTTTTGGATCTTCCAGCTGGGAACAAGGCACTCAGATGGTCTAAACTTACACCGTGATGTTATGTGTCACTATTAGTATGCTGTCTCTTTCATTATCTTTAATCCTAATTCTTGGATTTTTTATATATATTGTCATCGTTACTAACATATTTAATGTTTTGTTTTGCATGTGTTTTAAATATCACGCGATTTTTCACCTATTGGAGCTGTTTACTTATGTATATAAGATTTGTGGAAATTTCCCATTAGGCTTTGAGAAAGCCATTTGCGGTCAAAAAGCATCACCATGTGTTTCCCTGCTCCTCACTGTTTGTACATGGATTTTTAATTATTATGGAATAAAGGAGATTTGTAAGGAATTTTTTCTATTAGAAGCTGGACTCTCTTTCTAATTCATTCTACTTCAGTTGGCCAGGGTGTTGTCCGTGCATGCTGGATACCATCAGACTGTGAGCTAGCTGATTTTGCATATCCAAGGTCACCTCCCCCTGTTTGATGTGGGCTACGGCAATGAGCCCACATCTTTTCCGGCACATGACAAATGATTTGTTCAGCTGTCATGTGCGCTTAACAGTCGCAGTGGAATCTCGATCCACCTGCTGCTAACATGTTAAATGCCGCTATCAAACTGACAGTGGCATTTAAAATGCCATAAATACAATTTTTTGGGTTGCCGCAACATCGCAATAAAATGCAATAACAGGCAATCAAAACATTTTTTTTCTTACAAACTTAGCATATTTTTTTTCACTACTTAAGTGAAAAATAATCTATACATGTTTGGTATCTTTGAACTCGTACTGATCTGGAGAATCAGACTGGCTGATCATTTTTAGAATTTAGTGTACATTGTAACTAAAAAAAAACAAACAACAATAGTGGAATTACACTTTTTTTTTGCAATTTCACCGCACTTGGAATTTTTTTCCCCTTTTCCAATACACTATATGGTAAAATCAATGCTATTGTTCAAAAGTACATCTCGTCCTGCTAAAAACAAGCTATTATACGGCTATATTGACGGAAAAATTAAAGAAGTTATGGCTCTGAGAAGAAGAGGAGAAAAAAACGAAAAAGCAAAAATGGAAAATCGCAAGGTGGTGAAGGGTTTAAAAGGTAATTTACTCTGTAATTCATTATGATAGTTTTTGCTTCTTGTACAGAAATAGACATCTCCGGGCATCAGAAATGAGCTATTAATATTAAAGATGTGGTAGAAGGGTCATATAGAAAAACTTATACATCAAAATTATGTTGCTTTTGGGTGGGAGAAATTGTCCCCCTGCATCTACCCAACTTTGCTCGGAATGTCCTTCAGTCTTAGGCACACCATTGAAGAAACAATTCCAGTATCTACATTAATTAACAGTATTTTTGTTCTGATAAAATCATGCAGCAATTACCTCCAGTTTTTTTTTAAACTTGTGAAAAACTGAGTACAAAAATATATGTATACATTCGTGGGTGGAATATTTTTCAAATATGCATACAGTTAATTCTAATTTGTCTTTTACCGTAAAATAAGTTTTAATATATTACTTAAAAATTAAATTAAGATAAACAATGAAAGACATTTATTTCAACTGTAATTTGACCAATTAAATTTTTTTATTTACTTTGACACACTGTATCCTACAGCATTATTGTATTGGCAGCTCTATTCATAAGGTGGCAAACCAAAGAGTTCTGGTTTAAACTCCTCCAGAGAGTTAAGGACTAATGTTGCTTTCTTTGTAAGATCTCGATTCAAATTTTCATCTGGCACCATAATGACTTGCATTCCAGCTGCAAGTCCAGCTTGAACTCCATTTGGCGCATCTTCAAAGACGAGGCACTAAGAAAAAAACAAAGTAAATATTGTGATAATCCTATTACATTACATTAAAATGTTAGGACCCTACACACACCCAAACATTATTTTTATTGTCAAGGGATGATAACAAAATAACTGTTGAGAAGGAATTTCTACAAAACAGGAAAAATTTGCGTGTTATGAGACCTAAGGTGCCCATACACCTTCAATAGTTGTCAAGCTAAAAGCCATCTCTCCCAACCCCATAATCATACATTCTGGTTTTTGTAGAGCGCAATATCAAAAATGTAAAAAATATTTACCAGGATTTCTAAAAAATTTTTAATGAAAAGAGAACAATGGTGAAATTGTTTAAACATGGTTGCTTCATCCAGTCAATATACCATTACCAGGCACTGATCAACTATACACAAATTGTTCTGCACTGATTTTCAAGCCTGTGAAAATGGGCCGACAAACAATGATAGTAACAGAATGATCATTAATATGTCTATTCTGTCCCCATAGGGTATCATGCCATGGACAGCATGTTCCCATGGGGCCATATTCTGCTGATAACAATGATTTATTTTGTAAGTATAAATGATCTGATCACCTCAATAAGCAAAACTTTTTCCGTCAAATGGTTGCCAACATGTTTACATCAGTGAATAATGAGGAATAAGAGTTCATAAAATCGCTCGTTCACTGATTATCCTCTGGTGTAAATGCATCATAATCCATTACCAAACACCACTGACCATGGCTCTTCTCATAGTAATACAAGGATCAGTTGTTAACATGTAACATCTTACATCCTTTTTACCAATATATTATCTGAAGAGAGATAGTCAAAGGGCTTTAAGAAGGGGGAGATTAGCCCCAAAACATTGCACAGGTGTGCAGGCGTCTTGTTTCTCCCTGGAGAATCTCAACATGTAGGAGTTTGTTCTTTGGATCTACAGCAATGTTCGTTTAAGGTAGCAGTATGCACCTTACTTTTTTGTCGATAGCTGGACAGTATTTTTGCACCTTATTGGATAAAAATATTTATATTTGAATACTTTTGTCAGGTGTTTCAATTTCTATGATATAGTCAGGGGGCATCATACACTTTAGAAAATTGAACGACCATTCAAAATTGGTTTGTTTGACTTTTCCAACTATGTGTGGGGCATTTTAAAAAAATAAGTAATATGAAGTAATATCCTAATAAAAATTACTATTAGAGATACACAAAAAAATAACTTAAAATTACTGGAATAAATTGAGTTGCAAAATTATTGTATAGAAAACCCTCACTGCTCAAAAAAATCACAACAATTCTGTAACTAAACAAATAATTAAATTAAAACCTCAATGAATCCTTCAGCACATTACACAATCCATTTAAGTGGTTGACTGAGTGGAGGGGGTTCTTCTAGTTCTTCTATGCAATCACCGAGTTGCTATGGCAGCCTGGGACCAAATAGTCAAATAAGAAAAGACTGACTGGAAATTCCAAATAAGACGACTCGTGTGTACAGGTGCGAAATAAGAGTAGCTATCTCTATAAATATCAAACAAATACTGTTGCACTCTGTAGTGCTAAAGCATGAAAACATGAAATATATGAAATTTGAATAGCATTACTGCTCTAGATAATAATAAAAAATGGAGACCAAGCAAGTTCCCAGCAACCAACGACAAGGTGATCTCCGGTTGCTGGGAACCTATCTAATGTGAATTTTCTCTTAGGCTAAAACCTGCATTTATCAAATAGTGACAAGCATTTCCACCCTTGAATATCTGTTAGAACCTGGAAGAGGTAATGCCTAATAAAATATACTAGGTAATGCCTATTAAATCAGCCATTATCTGCTGATTGAACAAAATTGCAGTTGGTTTGTCACCTTTTTGCTGGATAAAAAAATGCTGGAAAGTGACTTAAAAAAATAAAAATCTCATGCTTGCCTTTCCTGGCTCTTTCAATATCTGTCCTGCAGAACTAGTCACTTCTTCCATCTTTCATACATCGGGGTCTCCCATTCACAAAGCCCCACGTAATCACATGGGGTGCGACACTCAACAATGACTTGCATAGCACCCCACGGCTGGCTGTGGTACAACAAAAGTCAGTGACTTTAATCTTGCCCCATTTGACAACATAGGTCCAGTGAACAAAAGACCTGGCCAGAAGGAAGATAAAAAAAAAACAGATGATAGAAGAGCAGATAAAAACAGCAGAGGCAGTCGAATAGTTATGGGGAGGGCCAAAAATAAATAAGTATACATTTTTTTTAACCTCATTACGGCCAACTCAATTTACATTAATTTTACTCTATTGAATAGAATTACCCCATCTACTTGACCAAATCTCTTTAAATTCAGTTTGTGGAGATTTGCTCAACATTAATATCAATCACTCTATACAACTATCTACTCATTCCTGATTTCCCAAAATCAGGTCACTGTGTTTCTTTATTGTTTGGTTAAATTAATACAAATTGCTAGAAGATATTCTATTTCAATTATTTGACACTGCTATTCAGGAAATAGATTCAGTAATAGCCAAACTTCCATCACCAAGTGACTGGAGTTTTACTTGAAATTGTGTCATTATACATATATTTAAATGTCAGGTGTTTTCTTTGTTCGCAATATGTACCTCTCAATGGCTCTTTTCAAATGTGTTTAGCTGGAGGCAAACTGCCCATTGTGCTCACTGTCTGTTCATATTCATTCAAATGGTCACAGTCAAAATTGCTTGCTGCTCAGGCACTTATCACAGCATTACTTCTATAATATAGTCCAATGAAAATTGCTGTAACTTGCATAATTTAGTTTTCTGTAATGCACAAAACATAGTAGGGGTATATATTTTTTTGCTCTTTAATGTGATATAGTCACAAAATGGAAAGCAAATGAAAAAAGTTATTATATTTTTTCAAACTTGGAATTTTCATGATTGCTCAGCTACATAACCCGAATTACAGAGTATAATAATGATGATAAGGACTATGAGACTATATGAGATTTTAAAGTGCCAAGCTAGCGTGCAGTCACATTTTACAAGAATTGTTACGACTAAAAGAACTTGGCAACTTCTGACTATGCACTTCTGTAAGCCGCTATAGCCATTGCCATTGTAAAACCACACCCCAGGAGATTTGCTAACTGTCCTGGATACATCCCTCTTCCAGTTGCCTCTCCAACATTCAAAGAAAATTATCAAATACTGTATGCCTAAAGTTTCCATGCAGAACTAAGGTTACTGATCATAAACACTTAATAGAAATATTCTGGGATTATTGTCTGTTTGCCTTCTTGATAATCTATGAGATGCATTTTATTAATAATGAGACAGATTGATGAAAGTATGATTCAAGATTAAGACTATGCAGGGTTATTTTCTAGCAGTTACTATAAAGACAGATAGGCCAATAGAAGCTGTAGACACAAATAATTATGGCTATATGCAATTTTATTTGTATTTATTTCTACAGTGTCACAGCTTTTTCTTCTTGACAAAATTATTCATTTGACTTTTTTTTGGCTGGAAATTCATTAAAAGTTTTAAAAATCCTAACTAGTGATGGCGAACCTGTGATTGTTCGGGTTCGGCTAATTGAGCCGAATGCCGAACAGTTTTTCTTAAAGTTCGGGTTCGGGTACCCAAACCCCGAACACAGACTCCATTCATGTGAATGGGGGAGCCGAATTTACCTGGTTTCCCGCGCTGTCATTTGCGTGTCAATAGCATTACTGTGGTCAGAGCGCTGTGGCATCATGCTGACGGGTGTCAGCATGAAACCACAGCTGTGACAGTGACCCATGGTAAAAAGCTTACTGCGGGTCATAGGCGCCGGCTGATGGTACTACTACCACCATCAGCTGGCGCCCACTATAATAGGAAACAGCGAGCAAAGGCACCGCTGCATGGGAGCAGTAGTCTCCCATCCGCCAGCGCCTGTGCTCTACTGAAAGTAAAAAAAAAATGATAAAATTAATAAAACAATATTAAAAAAAATAAATAAAAAAACACCATATACTCACCTTACAGCTAATCCCCAAATCATATGATCCTCTGTAATAAAGTTAAAATAATAAAGCAACCTCATCCTCACCTGTTCATCGCAGTCCAAATATCGACGGTCCCATGAAGATCCCATTAACAGAACGGCCACATTGTAAAATGTGACCGCTCTGTTCATTTGCCGGAAATAGACTGAGCTTATTGCCGGCAAATGAGGTCAGCGCATGCGCGGTGAGTATTTTCCCACGCTTTTGTCAATGAGTTGGACTCATTTTTCCAACTCATTGACGTCAGCTCAAGGAAAATTATCTATCTATATATCTATATAGCTATCCATATACAGTGCATTGTGAAAGTATTTGGCCCCCTTGAACTTTTTTACCTTTTGCCACATTTCTGGCTTCAAACATAAAAAAGTAAAATTCTAATTTTTGGGGGAAGAATCAACAACAAGTGGAACACAATCATAAAGTGGAAAGAAATTTATTGGATATTTTAAACTTTTTTAACAAATTAAAAACTGAAAAGTGGGGCATGCAATATTATTCGGCCCCCTTGAGTTAATACTTTGTTGCGCCACGTTTTGCTGTGATTACAGCTGCAAATCGCTTGGGGTATGTCTCTATCAGTTTTGCACATCAAGAGGCTGAAATTCTTGCCCATTCTTCCTTGCAAAACAGCTCAAGCTCCATTGAGGTTGGTTGATGGGCGTTAGTGAACAGCAGTTTTCAGCTCTTTCCACAAATTCTCGATTGGATTCAGGTCTGGACTTTGACTTGTCCATTCTAACACCTGGATACGTTTACTGCTCCCATACAGTGGTGCCTGCGCTTGCTGTTTCCTATGGCAGTAGGCGCCGGCTGATAGTGGTAGTAGTAGCATCAGCTGGCGCCTATGACCCACAGTAAGTTTTTTACCGCGGGTCACTGTCACAGCTCTGGCATGATGCTGTCAGCATGATACCACAGAGCTCTGACCGCGGTAATGCTATTACCACGGATCAGAGCCTGTGTTTCCTGCGCTGTCACGCAAGTGACAGTACAGGAAACACACAAACCTGAACAGTAAGACAGACTTCCAGAGGAAGTCCAAGTTCGGGGTCCGTGCCCAAACAGTAGGTGTTCGGTATGGACCCAGAACCTTACTGTTCAGGTTCGCCAATCACTAATCCTAACCTGTTATCTGTCCTTTATATCGACTGCACAAGTTATGTCTGAGCCATTAAAGTAGTTATACGAAATGGTCAGAACTCAAAAAACAATCATTAGAGGCGCTCATAAAGAGAATCTACTCAAATAAATCCCAAAAATAAATCCGCCCACTGAGATGTACATGAGCCAGCCCATCAGCTGGTTTAAATTGTCTTGCTTTACACCAGTATCATGCCACACTTTAGCGGCCTTTCCACATGAGTGTTATGCTCTATTCCGGTTTGTCAGCAGCATTGGTGTCGGTTTCATGACTTAATCTTTTTTTCCCTCTATGTACACTATATGCTGAGTAACGTTCATATAGCTGGATTCTAAGGGGTACTCCCCCTTCTTTTATTTATTATGCCAGAATTTTCATTGACTCTTGTCACGTGGGCGGGAGCCGGCATAGATGTTACAGTCTCATTCTATGCATTGACCAAAGCTTTTATCATTAAAGACACTGTTTATATTTTATTTCTCATCATTTACTGTGATGCTGCATATTATCATTTTTACATTTAGATATATTAGGATTGATGTCTATCAAATATCTATTTAAACATATATTATGAGGTTGCTATATATTAATGATGATATTTTTTTCTGCTAACCTACCCTATTTACCTATGCCTATCATTTATTTATTTTAGTGACCATGAGACCAAGGCTCAGGATGAGCCGAAACGTAACATTATAAGCCATATAATCAAACATTATTTTGTGAAGCTTATCTAATAAAAATTCTGATTATAAAGTAATCACACCTGGAGAGTGCTTTAATTTTGGACTTTGTTGAGCCCTTAAAGTAAACCTGAGAGCTAATTTATGTGGCCCAAATTGTAGCCATCATAAACCAGACAACAGGCTTTATAATATCAGGTTTGTAAATTTTGCTTTCAAAAGCCACTGAGACATACATGCTGCTAGGGTGACTAATTCATGAGGCTGGTCCCCAGCAGCTTTTAATGCCTCATTCTACTTGATTAACAGATCTCTTTATATAGTCCCTTATGGAGAGACCTGTCAATCAAGGGGAGTGGGGCAGGAAGAAGCTATCGAGCCTCTTCAACTAGTCACCAGAGTAACATGGCCCCCAGCTGGCTTTTAAATTTATATTTTCTCTGAAACAATGCAGCACTTCAGAGAAAAACAAAGCAGCCTGAAATATTCATGTCTTACTCGGATTTAAGCCGCCAATAGATTAGGCAGCATGAATCAGCTTTCAGCTCTTTTTGAATTCCTATCCTATAGAAGACATTAAAGACCATGGTTTAGAAAAGTAAATTGAAAATATTCTGTACAAATATGTAAAGAACGATTACAAAGTAGCTGGATTCTTTGACAAATATACTGGTGCCTTTGCTTTTTGTTGTTATTACATAAATAAATATACAACGAGTTACAAAATAAAAAGTTTATGTGACTCTTATTCACTGTGACAGATGCAGGCTGAGAAGAACATTTTGCTGCTGATATAAAAGCAGAAAAATGAAAATATTTTCAGCTATTGTAAAGGGTTTTAAGTAGTTTTTGGAGCAGCTCTCAAAGGTAAGCAACATCCAAAAAATAGAGATATTAAAATATAGGCCCAGATTGATCTTGATAAAATATGTACTGTACATCACACTAAACAATGTGCAAGGCCTAAAGGTTGAGTATAACTTAACAGAGATGAATAGATCTTTTGAAATTCAATTTCACCGGCTTTGCCGAATTTCCAAGAAACAAATAAAATATTACTTGCAGCGAATAAATTTGCGAGAATTGCGTAATTAAAAAGCCTCTAAATGCTTGAGAAATATGTATAGAACACTATGAGCTCTGTTTTGAGTCAAAATGATCATGCATTGCTCAACAATACAACCTAAATTGTATAAATGGTCTAAAAATAGTCATTTTTTTTGAGGGGAGGCAAATGCATGCATTTCTGTAGTTCACAGACACATGGGGCAAACTGAAGAAGCTGTGGCAGTTTGGAGCAATATTATCTCTGTTTGGGCCATACAAAGAGCTTTGCACTTTGCTAAATGAAGAAGTGATAGCTTTTACATAAGCCATTAAAAAATTATCCCTTAATTAGGGAGACAAAACAGATGGGCTGGATTTTTTGGATTGTGAAGAAATAATGGCCCTCAACCAATAGTGAAAAACAAAGAACCCTTGGGGGTCTGCAACTGGTTTGCCATCAAAAAATTACCAAGGCTTTTTTTTTGTCAAAAAAATCATCCATTTTATCTGGAGACAAAACCAGCTTGTTGCCACAAATATTAGCCCAATTTACACAGCTGCTTCTTTAGGGTAAAAAAGCATTAGAGTACATTTCTCAACATTAGTAGTACTGCCAAGTACTATAAAATACAGTGGGCAGCAAGGAGGTGTGAAGCGGGCGAGGCTGTGGCAAGAGCAGAACAGTAGAGTTTTAAGACAGGGCAGAAAAGGAGATGCTTTCCAGTATGGGGCCAACAGTGGCAGTCCAGGCAGCAGCAGTACAGTCTAAGACTATGAAGCACAGTGGGTAGCCAAGAGGTGTATGGGTGGTGTGACTGTGTAATGGTTGTGGCAGGAGCAGTACAATACAGAGTTAAGATGGGGCAGGCATGCAGATAATCGGCAGTTTAAGGCCAGAAATAGCAGCCCTGGCAACAGCAATACAGTCTAGCATTATGAAAACAGTGGGTGGCTGGGAGATGTGTGGCTGACATTGCTGTGCAATGGCTGAAGCATTAGCAGTACAGAAGTGAGTTAGGACAGGGCAGGCAAGGAAATTATTGGTAATTTAGGGCCATCAAAGGCAGCTTTAGCATGAGTATAATCTAACACCAAGATACACAATGGGCAGTCAGGAGGTGTGTGACTGATGTGGCTGTGCAGTAGCAGCAATGAATAGAGTTAAGATGGGGCAGGCAAGAAGATGCTTGGAAATTTAAGGCCAGCAACGGCAGCAGCATTACTAAGGTATAAACAACACAATGATCAGAGAGTGGATGACCAGCAGAGTGCGATCATTGGCAGAATGGTGTAAACAGTTAATGGACACTCAGGCAAGCAGACAGATGGTAAGACTGATTTAATCATTGGTATCAGTTGTCAATTCATGAAAGTATGCACTGATCCATGACTGAGTCATTTTGCCAAATGTTAGGTTTTCCAGGTATTCCATGTTTGTGGCATATAACCTGGTCCATTTTGATGTCACAAATTTACTGGCCGCAATGACTATCCTCCCAGACATAATACTGAAGGCTAGACTCAACAGTACTGCCAAAGCAAACTGAGCCAGTTTTTCCCACTGGTTAAATTTGCTGACCCAGAAATACATGGGATCGGGGCACAGGGAATCTTCCTGAGAAAGGATACAGTCTAAGTATGACTGAACCTACAGTTAGGTCCATATATATTTGGACAGAGACAACATTTTTCTAATTTTGGTTCTAGACATTACCACAATGAATTTTAAACAAAACAATTCAGATGCAGTTGAAGTTGAGACTTTCAGCCTTCATTTGAGGGTATCCACATTAAAATTGGATGAAGGGTTTAGGAGTTTCAGCTCCTTAACATGTGCCACCCTGTTTTTAAAGGGACCAAAAGTAATTGGACAATTGACTCCAAGGCTATTTCATGGACAGGTGTGGGCAATCCCTTCGTTATGTCATTCTCAATTAAGCAGATAAAAGGCCTGGAGTTGATTTGAGGTGTGGTGCTTGCATTTGGAAGGTTTTGCTGTGAAGTAAACATGCGGTCAAAGGAGCTCTCCATGCAGGTGAAACAAGCCATCCTTAAGCTGCAAAAACAGAAAAAACCCATCCAAGAAATTGCTACAATATTAGGAGTGGCAAAATCTACAGTTTGATACATCCTGAGAAAGAAAGAAAGCACTGGTGAACTCATCAATGCAAAAAGACCTGGGCGCCCACGGAAGACAATAGTGGTGGATGATCGCAGAATAATCTCCATGGTGAAGAGAAAACCCTTCACAACACCCAACCAAGTGAACAACACTCTCCAGGAGGTAGGCGTATTAATATCCAAATCTACCATAAAGCGAAGACTGCATGAAAGTAAATACAGAGGGTTCACTGCACGGTGCAAGCCACTCATAAGCATCAAGAATAAAAAGGCTAGACTGGACTTTGCTAAAAAACATCTAAAAAAGCCAGCACAATTCTGGAAGAACATTCTTTGGACAGATGAAACCAAGATCAACCTCTACCAGAATGATGGAAAGAGAAAAGTATGGCAAAGGCGTGGTACAGCTCATGGTCCAAAGCATACCACATCATCTGTAAAACACGGCGGTGGTAGTGTGATGGCTTGGGCATGCATGGCTGCCAGTGGCACTGGGTCACTAGTGTTTATTGATGATGTGACACAGGACAGAAGCAGCCGAATGAACTCTGATGTACTCAGAGCCATACTGTGTGCTCAGATCCAGCCAGATGCAGCCAAACTGATTGGTCGTCGTTTCATACTACAGATGGACAATGACCCAAAACATAAAGCCAAAGCAACCCAGGAGTTTATTAAAGCAAAGAAGTGGAATATTCTTGAATGGCCAAGTCAGTCACCTGATCTCAACCCAATTGAGCATGCATTTCACTTGTTAAAGACTAAACTTCAGACAAAAAGGCCCACAAACAAACAGCAACTGAAAACCACCGCAGTGAAGGCCTGGCAGAGCATCAAAAAGGAGGAAACGCAGCGTCTGATGATGTCCATGAGTTCAAGACTTTAGGCAGTCATTGCCAACAAAAGGTTTTCAACCAAGTACTAGAAATGAACATTTTATTTACAATTATTTAATCTGTCCAATTACTTTTGGTCCCTTTAAAAACAGGGTGGCACATGTTAAGGAGCTGAAACTCCTAAACCCTTCATCCAATTTTAATGTGGATACCCTCAAATGAAAGCTAAAAGTCTGAACTTCCACTGCATCTGAATTGTTTTGGTTAAAATTCATTGTGGTAATGTCTAGAACCAAAATTAGAAAAACGTTGTCTCTGTCCAAATATATATGGATCTAACTGTAGCTATTCAGAAGGGGAGTCTGGGTTTGCTGAAGATTGCCAGGTTGTTACAATTGCTGAAAGACATCTCGTCCATCATGTCAAATATACTGTAGGTACAGTGGGGGAACGTTGTTTCTGTGTGCATAATAAAGAGGTCTGCTGATCACTCATACAGGCAGTAACTGTTTGCTTAGCAAAAGCTTTGAAAAGCAGGTAACACAACTTATACTGGTAGAAAGCCAATTTTGGCCTCCTTTTCAAAAGCTGGAAAAAATTCCAACATTTTGCTTTTATAGCGAGGTCTAAAAGTGTGGCTATCAAATAGTTATCACTTTGCTTCATGGTACAAATAAGCCTGTACTCTCACAAGAATTGCAGCGATCTGATTGCTATGCCTGCTCTGAACATGTTCTGAACATTGTCGCTCACCACAATTTCATGTTGCAGTTCATGGGGAAACAGCCAGGAGAGGAGAGTTCCCTCTTGATACACAGCAGCATCTTTTTCGCTGTGTGGCTTTTCTATTCCAATCTATTCCAATCCACCGCACGCTCTCCCTCTCCTCATTCATTGGGAAAGCACGCAGTGGATGCTGGGTGTGACGCGGGAGGGAAACCCCACCCACAACCCAGCATGCATCTCAGGGATCCCGTCACTGATGTCACGCCTCACTTGATGTGACACCAGTGGCGGGTCAAGTGATGCCTGTGAGCGGCCAAGGATGACGCCGCTCACAGGCAGAAACTGCATCACAAGGTATTTGCAAAAAGACTTATGGGCCCCAGGGGGATACATTGGGGGATAACATAAAGTAGTGAACATCTTCTTTAAGGTGCTGCTGTTGCTGCCGTATATCACAGATGTAGTGATGAGCGAAGGTGCTCACCACTGCTTGGTACTCGCCCGAGCATCACGGTGCTCGACAAGCTCGTCACTCGGTGAGTATTTCCGGGTTGCTCAGAGGGGAACTCGGGTCCTTGCCCTGCATGTTTGTGATAGTGATGGTGCATGCAGAGGCCGAGGCCAAGCTCAAATTGTGCCTCAACAAACACCCACATCTTGTCACTTGACCTTCCTGTCCCAATTACTAGGGGACTGAAGTACACCACTATTAAACCCAGAGTAGTGTCAAAAGGTTGTTGGTTGGATAGCAGATAAGGCTTCCAGTCACTTTGCCACCACCACCACCCTGTCTTCCACACGGTCAAGTCTCAGTAGCCGTGAGTCTGGACCGCATATTACTCACCCTGATCCTCCTTCCTCCCAACATGCCGAGTACCCAGAGACAACTGATCCAATACTTGGACACTCAGAAGAGCTGTTTACTTTTCCATTTGTAGATTTGAGCCTCTCGCACGGCCAGCTTCAAGTGAGTCAAGAGAACGCGTGTAGCGATGCCCAAATATTGGAGCAGCCACACTCACATGTAGGTAACGGAGGGAAAGTGCAATTACTGTCGCAAGAGGTGGATGATGATGATGATGAGACCCAATGGCCAAAAAGGCAGGAGGAGGACCAGTGTGTGTAAGTGGAAGATGAGGTGGTGGATGATATAGTGACTGATCCAACCTGGCAGGGGAACATTCAGAGTGAGGACAGCAACACACAGGGGGAGGGAGGCATAGCACTACAAGAGGTAGGAAGAAGCAGTGTGGTGGCCACAGACACAAAGTGGGAAAGCGTTCCTCATAACGCCAACACAACAGAAGTTGCCAGTACAACTGTTAGGTCTTCCCGAGTCTGGTTGTTTTTTAAAGACTCTGCAGATAACCCCAAAAAGGCCATCTGCACCACCTGAAAAGCCAGCATCAGCAGGGGTAGCAAAACTAGGAGCCTGACCACCACCAGCATGATTAGGTACATGGCAGCAAAGCACCCAACGAAGTTGGCAGACCCCAGGGTCCAGAAACAGTGTCTGCGGGTGACACCACTGCTTCTTCTGCTGTTGTGCATTGATGTTAATCCCCTCTGTTTATGGCGCATGCCAAGATGTCTCCCACCCTGCACGTGTCGTTGCGCACTCTCAACCAGCACCATCAGCAAGCACGTCCACGTCCTTGTCCCAGCGCAGCGTTCAGCTGTCTCTACCCCAGTCCTTGGAACGCAAGCGTAAATACGCAGCCAATGCCCCACAGGCCACACTACTAAATTCACACATTTCGTGAATGCTTGTGCTCGAAATGTTGCCTTTTAGGCTGGTGGAGATGGAAGAATTCCACAACCTGATGGCAACGACCATCCCTCGGTACTCGGTCCCCAGCCGCCACTATTTCTCCCTGAGTGCCATCCCAGCATTACACGAGCACGTGTCCCACAATATTAGCCGTGCCCTCAACAAATCAGTTACTGGGAAACTCCACCTAACCACGGACACGTGGACAAGTGCTTGTGGGCACGGACAGTACATTTCGCTGACGGCACATTGGGTTAATATAGTGGAAGCCGGGACCCAGTCGGACCTTGGGACGGAACATGTCCTCCTGACACAGAGGATTGCAGGTCCTGGGTCAATCAGGGTTGACACCACATTCTACAGCTCCTGCACCTCCTCCTCCTCTTCAGCTTCCATCTCCGAAAAGACCACATCAGTCACAAGCTGGAAGCACTGCAGCACTGCCTCTGCCAAGGGGCAACAAGTAATGCTGAGGCTAATATGCTTAAAGGGGTTGTCCGGTACTTTAAAAAAAAATGCCAGTGTGTTTTAATGATAAATACAAGCTTCTTTCTAATTATCTTGCTCTTCTGATACTGCCTGTGAGCGTCGCTGTCGGTGGCCACTCACAGGGAGCACGTGATCCCTGGCTGCAGCCGGCGCTAACATCCACTGACATCACGACAAGTTGCGGCTGCAGCCGGGGGTCCCTTTTCCGCGTTCCACCAATGGCTGCTGGGTTGTGAGCGGGGTTATTCCCATGCATCACACCCGGCATCCACCGTTCGCTCTCTGTGTCCTCATTCACTGGGAAAGCGCGCGATGGATGATGGGTGTGACGCAGGGGAATAACCCTGCCCACAATCCAGCAGCCACCGCGGGGACCCCAGCGATAAGTCACGTGTAGCCTGTGTGCGGCCAGCGATAGCGCCGCTCACAGGCAGTATCAGCAGCACAAGGTAATTAGAAAGAAGCTTGTATTTATCATTAAAAAACACTGGCATTCTTTTAAAAGTGGCTGACACCACTGACCATACAGCTGTTAGAATCTATTTTGTTTTACTATCGGCCATTTTGTTGTGGTTTGCTGGCTTCTAGTCTTTTCATCTGGTGCTGGGTTTCTTGGCCACGTGATCTCTGCACTGTTTATTACTCAGCACCTTTCTCCCATTCCTCGCAGGACAACAGTGTTGTTACGCTTGTGCTCTGGCTAAGTAGCCTTGTTTAGTTCTTTGTGGTTTGGACAACTGTTATCCTGGGACTTATTGTTACACCAGTTTTGTTGCCTTTTATCCTTGTTTCTGCAACTAACGTTTCTGTTAGGAGGTCTCCTGCTTTCACTCTCTGTCCTTAGATCTTTTAGGGACCCCATTCCTTTTCCTACAAGTCTTGGTTTGAGTTCAGTGCAGGAGTTTCGGTGGGGCTATTCATAAGGAATAGGGCACCCACCCCAGCGTAGGGTTAAGCTGAGTCTCAGTGCAGTGACAGCTTTTCCCTCCTATTCCTTAGTTCTAAGTTGCAGAACATAACAGCCAGGCATGGTCGTGTGTAGAGATGAGCGTTGTTCGACTCGAACTGTTCGCCAATCTCAAATTCGAGCTGTTTTGGGCGGTGTTCGAGCCGTTCGGCGAACACGAACGATTTGAGAAAAATTCGGCTGTTCGAGGTTATGTTCGATAACTGTTCGTGCACCAAAATCATAACTGGATTTTTTCTCAGTAATGATGAAAATTAATGTTAATACGCAGTTTGAGTGTACAGCGGGGTGGGGGGAGGGGCAGGGGATGGATCTCTGCAGGAATAATGAAGATCTCCATTTTTTTTTTTCTTTCCCGCATTTACAGTGGGGAGGTGCAATCTGTCAGCCTATCAACAGCGCACACACGGAGCGAAGTGATTTTTTTCACACAAGCAAGGGCATGTGTCATTGGCAGCGTATGTCACATGTCCTTGCCCTATAAGACCAAGCCATTTTCACCGTCGCCACCATTTTCTCACTGCTGCAGCTGCGTGTTAGACGACACCGCTGTTGCTGTGTGCGCTATACCTTGTTAATTTCAAGCCAATTTTCGCACAAATCTACAGATAGCTTGGGAGCAGGGAATAGTTGTGATTGCAGTCCTTTTAAGGACTAGGTTACAGCATTTCCTACGACTTTTATCAGGCAGGTCTGTGCTCTTAAATAGATAGATTATGGGAGTAAAGACTAATTGTAATTGCAGTCCTTTTCAGGACTAGGTTACATCAGTTTCTATCAGTTTTTGCCAGGCAGGTCTGTGCCAGTGCTGTGCAAGTTTTTTTCACAGCATTTGGCTGAATCTAGCAAAGCTAATCCTTTTTGGCCTATTGCAGAGTGTGTTAGTCAGTGGAGTAGCCTATCTGTGTTGCAAGATATACCACCTGTGTATAGAATACCAATTTTTTTACTGCACCTAGTGAAGTAAAATCTTTTGGGCATAGCATCATTCTATTAGTCCATCTATACTGACCTCCATCAGGTTGCAAATTGAATATAATTTTTTTCTGCATCTAGCTCTGAAAAAATATTTGGGCTTCTAGCAGTGTGTGGGACTTGTTCTATTAGTCCATCTATACTGACCTCCATCAGGTTGCAAACTGAATATAATTTTTTTCTGCATCTAGCTCTGAAAAAATATTTGGCCTTCTAGCAGTGTGTGGGACTTTCTCTATTAGTCCATCTATACTGACCTCCATCAGGTTGCAAATTAAAAATATTTTTTTTTTCTGCATCTAGCTCTGAAAAAATATTTGGCCTTCTAGCAGTGTGTGGGACTTTCTCTATTAGTCCATCTATACTGACCTCCATCAGGTTGCAAACTGAATATATTTTTTTTCTGCATCTACCTCTGAAAAAATATTGGGCTTCTAGCTGTGTGTGGGACTTGTTCTATTAATCCATCTATACAGACCTCCATCAGGTTGCAAACTGAATAAAAAAATTTTCTGCATCTACCTCTGAAAAAATATTTGGGCTTCTAGCTGTGTGTGGGACTTGTTCTATTAGTCCATCTATACTGACCTCCATCAGGTTGCAAACTGAATAGAATTTTTTTCTGCATCTAGCTCTGAAAAAATATTTGGCCTTCTAGCAGTGTGTGGGACTTTCTCTATTAGTCCATCTATACTGACCTCCATCAGGTTGCAAATTAAAAATAATTTTTATCTGCATCTAGCTCTGAAAAAATATTTGGCCTTCTAGCAGTGTGTGGGACTTTCTCTATTAGTCCATCTATACTGACCTCCATCAGGTTGCAAATTAAAAATAATTTTTATCTGCATCTAGCTCTGAAAAAATATTTGGCCTTCTAGCAGTGTGTGGGACTTTCTCTATTAGTCCATCTATACTGACCTCCATCAGGTTGCAAACTGAATGTATTTTTTTTCTTCATCTACCTCTGAAAAAATATTGGGCTTCTAGCAGTGTGTGGGACTTTCTCTATTTGTCCATCTATACTGACCTCCATCACGCTGCAAATTCAAAATAATTTTTTGTCTGCATCTAGCTCTGAAAAAATATTTGGCCTTCTAGCAGTGTGTGGGACTTTCTCTATTAGTCCATCTATACTGACCTCCATCAGGTTGCAAATTAAAAATATTTTTTATCTGCATCTACCTCTGAAAAAATATTTGGGCTTCTAGCTGTGTGTGGGACTTGTTCTATTAGTCCATCTATACTGACCTCCATCAGGTTGCAAACTGAATATAAATTTTTTCTGCATCTAGCTCTGAAAAAATATTTGGCCTTCTAGCAGTGTGTGGGACTTTCTCTATTAGTCCATCTATACTGACCTCCATCAGGTTGCAAATTCAAAATAATTTTTTGTCTGCATCTAGCTCTGAAAAAATATTTGGCCTTCTAGCAGTGTGTGGGACTTTCTCTATTAGTCCATCTATACTGACCTCCATCAGGTTGCAAATTAAAAATAATTTTTATCTGCATCTACCTCTGAAAAAATATTTGGCCTTCTAGCTGTGTGTGGGACTTGTTCTATTAGTCCATCTATACTGACCTCCATCAGGTTGCAAACTGAATATAAATTTTTTCTGCATCTAGCTCTGAAAAAATATTTGGCCTTCTAGCAGTGTGTGGGACTTTCTCTATTAGTCCATCTATACTGACCTCCATCAGGTTGCAAATTCAAAATAATTTTTTGTCTGCATCTAGCTCTGAAAAAATATTTGGCCTTCTAGCAGTGTGTGGGACTTTCTCTATTAGTCCATCTATACTGACCTCCATCAGGTTGCAAATTAAAAATAATTTTTATCTGCATCTACCTCTGAAAAAATATTTGGCCTTCTAGCTGTGTGTGGGACTTGTTCTATTAGTCCATCTATACTGACCTCCATCAGGTTGCAAACTGAATATAATTTTTTTCTGCATCTAGCTCTGAAAAAATATTTGGCCTTCTAGCAGTGTGTGGGACTTTCTCTATTAATCCATCTATACTGACCTCCATCAGGTTGCAAATTAAAAATAATTTATATCTGCATCTAGCTCTGAAAAAATATTTGGCCTTCTAGCAGTGTGTGGGACTTTCTCTATTAGTCCATCTATACTGACCTCCATCAGGTTGCAAACTGAATATATTTTTTTTCTGCATCTACCTCTGAAAAAAATATTGGGCTTCTAGCTGTGTGTGGGACTTGTTCTATTAATCCATCTATACAGACCTCCATCAGGTTGCAAACTGAATATAATTTTTTTCTGCATCTACCTCTAAAAAAATATTTGGGCTTCTAGCTGTGTGTGGGACTTGTGCTATTAGTCCATCTATACTGACCTCCATCAGGTTGCAAACTGAATATAATTTTTTTCTGCATCTAGCTCTGAAAAAATATTTGGCCTTCTAGCAGTGTGTGGGACTTTCTCTATTAGTCCATCTATACTGACCTCCATCAGGTTGCAAATTAAAAATATTTTTTTGTCTGCATCTAGCTCTGAAAAAATATTTGGCCTTCTAGCAGTGTGTGGGACTTTCTCTATTAGTCCATCTATACTGACCTCCATCAGGTTGCAAACTGAATATATTTTTTTTCTGCATCTACCTCTGAAAAAATATTGGGCTTCTAGCTGTGTGTGGGACTTGTTCTATTAATCCATCTATACAGACCTCCATCAGGTTGCAAACTGAATAAAAAATTTTTCTGCATCTACCTCTGAAAAAATATTTGGGCTTCTAGCTGTGTGTGGGACTTGTTCTATTAGTCCATCTATACTGACCTCCATCAGGTTGCAAACTGAATAGAATTTTTTTCTGCATCTAGCTCTGAAAAAATATTTGGCCTTCTAGCAGTGTGTGGGACTTTCTCTATTAGTCCATCTATACTGACCTCCATCAGGTTGCAAATTAAAAATAATTTTTATCTGCATCTAGCTCTAAAAAAATATTTGGCCTTCTAGCAGTGTGTGGGACTTTCTCTATTAGTCCATCTATACTGACCTCCATCAGGTTGCAAACTGAATGTATTTTTTTTCTTCATCTACCTCTGAAAAAATATTGGGCTTCTAGCAGTGTGTGGGACTTTCTCTATTTGTCCATCTATACTGACCTCCATCACGCTGCAAATTCAAAATAATTTTTTGTCTGCATCTAGCTCTGAAAAAATATTTGGCCTTCTAGCAGTGTGTGGGACTTTCTCTATTAGTCCATCTATACTGACCTCCATCAGGTTGCAAATTAAAAATAATTTTTATCTGCATCTAGCTCTGAAAAAATATTTGGCCTTCTAGCAGTGTGTGGGACTTTCTCTATTATCCATCTATACTGACCTCCATCAGGTTGCAAACTGAATGTATTTTTTTTCTTCATCTACCTCTGAAAAAATATTGGGCTTCTAGCAGTGTGTGGGACTTTCTCTATTTGTCCATCTATACTGACCTCCATCACGCTGCAAATTCAAAATAATTTTTTGTCTGCATCTAGCTCTGAAAAAATATTTGGCCTTCTAGCAGTGTGTGGGACTTTCTCTATTAGTCCATCTATACTGACCTCCATCAGGTTGCAAACTGAATATATTTTTTTTCTGCATCTACCTCTGAAAAAATATTGGGCTTCTAGCTGTGTGTGGGACTTGTTCTATTAATCCATCTATACAGACCTCCATCAGGTTGCAAACTGAATAAAAAATTTTTCTGCATCTACCTCTGAAAAAATATTTGGGCTTCTAGCTGTGTGTGGGACTTGTTCTATTAGTCCATCTATACTGACCTCCATCAGGTTGCAAACTGAATAGAATTTTTTTCTGCATCTAGCTCTGAAAAAATATTTGGCCTTCTAGCAGTGTGTGGGACTTTCTCTATTAGTCCATCTATACTGACCTCCATCAGGTTGCAAATTAAAAATAATTTTTATCTGCATCTAGCTCTGAAAAAATATTTGGCCTTCTAGCAGTGTGTGGGACTTTCTCTATTAGTCCATCTATACTGACCTCCATCAGGTTGCAAATTAAAAATAATTTTTATCTGCATCTAGCTCTGAAAAAATATTTGGCCTTCTAGCAGTGTGTGGGACTTTCTCTATTAGTCCATCTATACTGACCTCCATCAGGTTGCAAACTGAATGTATTTTTTTTCTTCATCTACCTCTGAAAAAATATTGGGCTTCTAGCAGTGTGTGGGACTTTCTCTATTTGTCCATCTATACTGACCTCCATCACGCTGCAAATTCAAAATAATTTTTTGTCTGCATCTAGCTCTGAAAAAATATTTGGCCTTCTAGCAGTGTGTGGGACTTTCTCTATTAGTCCATCTATACTGACCTCCATCAGGTTGCAAATTAAAAATATTTTTTATCTGCATCTACCTCTGAAAAAATATTTGGGCTTCTAGCTGTGTGTGGGACTTGTTCTATTAGTCCATCTATACTGACCTCCATCAGGTTGCAAACTGAATATAAATTTTTTCTGCATCTAGCTCTGAAAAAATATTTGGCCTTCTAGCAGTGTGTGGGACTTTCTCTATTAGTCCATCTATACTGACCTCCATCAGGTTGCAAATTCAAAATAATTTTTTGTCTGCATCTAGCTCTGAAAAAATATTTGGCCTTCTAGCAGTGTGTGGGACTTTCTCTATTAGTCCATCTATACTGACCTCCATCAGGTTGCAAATTAAAAATAATTTTAATCTGCATCTACCTCTGAAAAAATATTTGGCCTTCTAGCTGTGTGTGGGACTTGTTCTATTAGTCCATCTATACTGACCTCCATCAGGTTGCAAACTGAATATAAATTTTTTCTGCATCTAGCTCTGAAAAAATATTTGGCCTTCTAGCAGTGTGTGGGACTTTCTCTATTAGTCCATCTATACTGACCTCCATCAGGTTGCAAATTCAAAATAATTTTTTGTCTGCATCTAGCTCTGAAAAAATATTTGGCCTTCTAGCAGTGTGTGGGACTTTCTCTATTAGTCCATCTATACTGACCTCCATCAGGTTGCAAATTAAAAATAATTTTTATCTGCATCTACCTCTGAAAAAATATTTGGCCTTCTAGCTGTGTGTGGGACTTGTTCTATTAGTCCATCTATACTGACCTCCATCAGGTTGCAAACTGAATATAATTTTTTTCTGCATCTAGCTCTGAAAAAATATTTGGCCTTCTAGCAGTGTGTGGGACTTTCTCTATTAATCCATCTATACTGACCTCCATCAGGTTGCAAATTAAAAATAATTTATATCTGCATCTAGCTCTGAAAAAATATTTGGCCTTCTAGCAGTGTGTGGGACTTTCTCTATTAGTCCATCTATACTGACCTCCATCAGGTTGCAAACTGAATATATTTTTTTTCTGCATCTACCTCTGAAAAAAATATTGGGCTTCTAGCTGTGTGTGGGACTTGTTTTATTAATCCATCTATACAGACCTCCATCAGGTTGCAAACTGAATATAATTTTTTTCTGCATCTACCTCTAAAAAAATATTTGGGCTTCTAGCTGTGTGTGGGACTTGTGCTATTAGTCCATCTATACTGACCTCCATCAGGTTGCAAACTGAATATAATTTTTTTCTGCATCTAGCTCTGAAAAAATATTTGGCCTTCTAGCAGTGTGTGGGACTTTCTCTATTAGTCCATCTATACTGACCTCCATCAGGTTGCAAATTAAAAATATTTTTTTGTCTGCATCTAGCTCTGAAAAAATATTTGGCCTTCTAGCAGTGTGTGGGACTTTCTCTATTAGTCCATCTATACTGACCTCCATCAGGTTGCAAACTGAATATATTTTTTTTCTGCATCTACCTCTGAAAAAATATTGGGCTTCTAGCTGTGTGTGGGACTTGTTCTATTAATCCATCTATACAGACCTCCATCAGGTTGCAAACTGAATAAAAAATTTTTCTGCATCTACCTCTGAAAAAATATTTGGGCTTCTAGCTGTGTGTGGGACTTGTTCTATTAGTCCATCTATACTGACCTCCATCAGGTTGCAAACTGAATAGAATTTTTTTCTGCATCTAGCTCTGAAAAAATATTTGGCCTTCTAGCAGTGTGTGGGACTTTCTCTATTAGTCCATCTATACTGACCTCCATCAGGTTGCAAATTAAAAATAATTTTTATCTGCATCTAGCTCTAAAAAAATATTTGGCCTTCTAGCAGTGTGTGGGACTTTCTCTATTAGTCCATCTATACTGACCTCCATCAGGTTGCAAACTGAATGTATTTTTTTTCTTCATCTACCTCTGAAAAAATATTGGGCTTCTAGCAGTGTGTGGGACTTTCTCTATTTGTCCATCTATACTGACCTCCATCACGCTGCAAATTCAAAATAATTTTTTGTCTGCATCTAGCTCTGAAAAAATATTTGGCCTTCTAGCAGTGTGTGGGACTTTCTCTATTAGTCCATCTATACTGACCTCCATCAGGTTGCAAATTAAAAATAATTTTTATCTGCATCTAGCTCTGAAAAAATATTTGGCCTTCTAGCAGTGTGTGGGACTTTCTCTATTATCCATCTATACTGACCTCCATCAGGTTGCAAACTGAATGTATTTTTTTTCTTCATCTACCTCTGAAAAAATATTGGGCTTCTAGCAGTGTGTGGGACTTTCTCTATTTGTCCATCTATACTGACCTCCATCACGCTGCAAATTCAAAATAATTTTTTGTCTGCATCTAGCTCTGAAAAAATATTTGGCCTTCTAGCAGTGTGTGGGACTTTCTCTATTAGTCCATCTATACTGACCTCCATCAGGTTGCAAACTGAATATATTTTTTTTCTGCATCTACCTCTGAAAAAATATTGGGCTTCTAGCTGTGTGTGGGACTTGTTCTATTAATCCATCTATACAGACCTCCATCAGGTTGCAAACTGAATAAAAAATTTTTCTGCATCTACCTCTGAAAAAATATTTGGGCTTCTAGCTGTGTGTGGGACTTGTTCTATTAGTCCATCTATACTGACCTCCATCAGGTTGCAAACTGAATAGAATTTTTTTCTGCATCTAGCTCTGAAAAAATATTTGGCCTTCTAGCAGTGTGTGGGACTTTCTCTATTAGTCCATCTATACTGACCTCCATCAGGTTGCAAATTAAAAATAATTTTTATCTGCATCTAGCTCTGAAAAAATATTTGGCCTTCTAGCAGTGTGTGGGACTTTCTCTATTAGTCCATCTATACTGACCTCCATCAGGTTGCAAACTGAATGTATTTTTTTTCTTCATCTACCTCTGAAAAAATATTGGGCTTCTAGCAGTGTGTGGGACTTTCTCTATTTGTCCATCTATACTGACCTCCATCACGCTGCAAATTCAAAATAATTTTTTGTCTGCATCTAGCTCTGAAAAAATATTTGGCCTTCTAGCAGTGTGTGGGACTTTCTCTATTAGTCCATCTATACTGACCTCCATCAGGTTGCAAATTAAAAATATTTTTTATCTGCATCTACCTCTGAAAAAATATTTGGGCTTCTAGCTGTGTGTGGGACTTGTTCTATTAGTCCATCTATACTGACCTCCATCAAGTTGCAAACTGAATATAAATTTTTTCTGCATCTAGCTCTGAAAAAATATTTGGCCTTCTAGCAGTGTGTGGGACTTTCTCTATTAGTCCATCTATACTGACCTCCATCAGGTTGCAAATTCAAAATAATTTTTTGTCTGCATCTAGCTCTGAAAAAACATTTGGCCTTCTAGCAGTGTGTGGGACTTTCTCTATTAGTCCATCTATACTGACCTCCATCAGGTTGCAAATTAAAAATAATTTTTATCTGCATCTACCTCTGAAAAAATATTTGGCCTTCTAGCTGTGTGTGGGACTTGTTCTATTAGTCCATCTATACTGACCTCCATCAGGTTGCAAACTGAATATAATTTTTTTCTGCATCTAGCTCTGAAAAAATATTTGGCCTTCTAGCAGTGTGTGGGACTTTCTCTATTAATCCATCTATACTGACCTCCATCAGGTTGCAAATTAAAAATAATTTATATCTGCATCTAGCTCTGAAAAAATATTTGGCCTTCTAGCAGTGTGTGGGACTTTCTCTATTAGTCCATCTATACTGACCTCCATCAGGTTGCAAACTGAATATATTTTTTTTCTGCATCTACCTCTGAAAAAATATTGGGCTTCTAGCTGTGTGTGGGACTTGTTCTATTAATCCATCTATACAGACCTCCATCAGGTTGCAAACTGAATATAATTTTTTTCTGCATCTACCTCTAAAAAAATATTTGGGCTTCTAGCTGTGTGTGGGACTTGTGCTATTAGTCCATCTATACTGACCTCCTTCAGGTTGCAAACTGAATATAATTTTTTTCTGCATCTAGCTCTGAAAAAATATTTGGCCTTCTAGCAGTGTGTGGGACTTTCTCTATTAGTCCATCTATGCTGACCTCCATCAGGTTGCAAATTAAAAATAATTTATATCTGCATCTAGCTCTGAAAAAATATTTTTCCTTCTAGCAGTGTGTGGGACTTTCTCTATTAGTCCATCTATACTGACCTCCATCAGGTTGCAAATTAAAAATAATTTTTTGTCTGCATCTAGCTCTGAAAAAATATTTGGCCTTCTAGCAGTGTGTGGGACTTTCTCTATTAGTCCATCTATACTGACCTCCATCAGGTTGCAAACTGAATATATTTTTTTTCTGCATCTACCTCTGAAAAAATATTTGGGCTTCTTGCTGTGTGTAGGACTTGTTCTATTAGTCCATCTATACTGACCTCCATCAGGTTGCAAACTGAATACAATTTTTTTCTGCATCTACCTCTGAAAAAATATTTGGGCTTCTAGCTGTGTGTGGGACTTGTTCTATTAGTCCATCTATACTGACCTCCATCAGGTTGCAAATTGAATATAATTTTTTTCTGCATCTAACCCAGCCAATAGTTTTGGCCTAATACCACAGTTTGGCCACTCAGCTCTGCTCGGTTCCCATCCATTGTTTTTTTGTGCAAACAACTCCAGAGTTGTGAATTAGTTAACCACCAAAATGAGTGGAAAAAGGCCTGCTGCTGGTGGAAAGGGGAATAGGCGTGTTGGGAAGGGGAAAAAAGGTTGTGTCCATGGGGTAGGTGTTAAAGCAACAGTAACATCTGCAGAAGAAAGACCATCTTCCAGCCAAACTAAAATGTCTACTTCTTTTAGCGGACAATGTGATAAGATCCCTTTCTTACGGCCATGCCAATCGCTACAAATTCCAGATGAGGCACAAAAACAGCAGGTGCTTCAACGGATATCAAGTGCTCCTTTAAGTGGGCTCTCCTCCACATCAACTTCAACATCACAAATACTCCAGTCCTCAAAGGTGTCACCCCAATCGCACTTGCTTCCTCACAGCTCCCAAATCTCCAGCTGCCCGTCTGAGTATGAGGTAGAACAGATGGTTGAGTCTGCAGAGCTGTTTACTCATACTATAGCCTGGGAATCAGAGGTCGACTCCAGCGCTTCTGTGAATCCAGACGAGGAAATGATCTGCACTGATGCCCAGAATCTTTATGAGTCGGATCCAGGACCAGACGCAGAAGGTTCTGACCATAATGTAGACCCTCATTCCCAAACTGTAACTCCTGTTGGTGGAGACAATGAGGAAGACGATGATGAGACTCAAATACCTGATTGGAGCGACAACTTTAGTTTTTTGTCAGGGCAGGAACAGGTTGGCTCTGAGGACGACGGGTGTGATAACGCACAGGGTGATGATGATGAGGTTGGAGATCCCACTTACTGTCAACCCACAGTCAGCCAAGAGATGAGGTCAGCAGAGGAGGTGGAGGAAGATGCTAGTGACGACGAGGTCAGGTTGCGCCTTCCTGGACAGAGACGTAGTACTGGAAGCACGTCAACAACTGCATCCTCAAACACAACTCTGCCTCTCACCACAAGTTGTGGTGGCTCTTCAGGTCGCATGGGTGCTAAGCCTTGCATAGCCTGGGCATTTTTTCAGATCGATAAAGATGACCCAACTCGTGTTATCTGTAACATTTGTCAGCAAAAGCTAAGTAGAGGCCAAAAAATACATAGTTTGAGTACTTCATGCATGAACCGGCACATGGACATGAAGCATAAGTTGCAGTGGGAAGCTCAGTGTGCTACAATGCGGCCTAGCCAGCCGGGCCAACCACCGTCTGCCATATCTTGTGCATCCGCGGCCTCTTCATCCTCTGTGACTGGGGGGACAGCAGTCATACCTGTTTTGGTGCGCAGACCTGCCACCTCTTTACCCGCAACAGCCAGCGTGATTGGCAGGTCATCATTTTCTTTGGAGGTGGTAACACCAGCTGGTGTTGAGCGCTGTCCGACATCGATAGCACCACCTTTGGATCAAGGCAACCTAACATGTCCGCCTGCATCTTCCTCACAGACCGGCAGTTTGCCGGGGACACCCTTATCAACCCCGTCTAAGCACAATAGCCAGCCCTCGGTCCCTCAGATGTGGACAAGTAAAAGACCATTTCCTCCTAGCCATGAGAAAGCTAAGAGGTTGAATTTCACCATCTGCAAGCTCTTGGCTACAGAAATGCTGCCTTTCCGCCTGGTCGACACAGAGGATTTTTGAGACCTTATGTCCATCGCAGTGCCCCAGTACCAGATGCCCAGTCGGCACTACTTCTCAAAGAAAGGTGTGCCTGCGCTCCACCAGCATGTCGCACACAACATCACCGCTTCTTTGAGAAACTCTGTGTGTGACAGGGTGCATTTCACCACAGACACTTGGACGAGTAGGCATGGACAGGGGCGTTACATGTCGCTGACTGGGCACTGGGTAACTATGGTGACAGCAGGACAAGGGGCTGCTGTCCAAGTCTTGCCGTCCCCACGAGTTGTCCGTCAATCCTCTTTATGTCAAAGTTCCTCCACTGCTTCTGCCTCCTCAACCTCCTCTCGGTCTTCCACCTGCACCCAAAGCCTGTCTGGTCATGCCACAAGCTTTCTAACTGCGCAGAAGGGATCCTGCACACCTCCTTACTATGCTGGCAGTAGGGCTCAACGTCATCAGGCGGTTTTTACTTTGAAATGTCTGGGAAATGTGAGTCACACAGCTGAGGAGTTGTGGTCAGCTCTGGAGAACCAATTTCATGAATGGTTGTCTCCACTGGACCTGAAACCAGGGAAGGCCGTGTGCGACAATGCTGCAAATCTGGGTGCGGCCCTTCGCCGGGGCAATGTCACACACGTGCCTTGTATGGCTCACGTGTTGAACCTGGTTGTCCAGCAATTTTTAGCCCACTATCCCAGACTAGATGGCCTTCTGCAGAGGGCACGGTCACTGTGTGCTCACTTCCGCCGTTCGCATCCCGCAGCTCAGCGACTTACATCTCTACAGAAGTCGTTGGGCCTGCCACTTCACCGGCTAAAATGCGATGTGCCTACCAGGTGGAATTCAACTCTGCACATGTTGCAGCGACTGTGGCAGCACCGACAAGCCCTGGTGCAATACGTTCTGACGTATAGCCTGGGCCAACGAGATCCAGAGGTGGGGCAAATCACGCTGGAGGAGTGGTCTCAGATCAGGGACCTATGCACCCTTCTGCACAGTTTTGAAATGGCGACGAAGATGTTTAGTGCTGATGATGCCATTATCAGCATGAGTATTCCGGTGATTTACATGCTGGAGCACATGTTAAACAGAATTCGGAGTCAGGTGGTGGCACAAAAGGAGGTGGAGGAAGTAGAGGAGGAGGAGTTGTATGCGGAAGGGCTAACATCTGCAAGGTCCAGACGGTCGGCAGCACCAAGGCGGCAGGCATGTGAGGGTGGGGGAGATGGTTTTACCAGGGCACATGTAGCAGCCAAACTAGTGAGGAAGGTGCAGGAGCCCAGGAAGAAGTGGAGGACGAACTGATGGAAGACTCATCAGATGAGGGAGACCTTGATCACATTTCTGTTGTGCGAGGTTGTGGGGAGAGGACAGAGGAAGGAAGCATGATTGTTACCTCGCCACCAACACAACAGGGACTTGGTGCTCCTGGATGCGCAACACACGAGTGCCTTCTTGCTGCACTACCTGCAACATGACCCTCGAATTGTGAGAATTAGAAATAATCCTGACTACTGGGTTGCCACACTGTTAGATCCCCGGTACAAAAGTAAATTTGCAGAAATTATTCCTGCCATAGAAAGGGATGCACGCATGCAGGAGTATCAGCAGAGACTGTTGCAGAATCTTACATGTGCTTTTCCACAAAACACCAGTGGTGCACGTAGTGAATCTCACAGTTCCAACTTGCCAACCGTGGGACCATCAAGTGTTCAGCACTCAAACCATAACAGAACCACAGTATCTGCTGGTAACATCAATTTTGCGGAATCATTTCACCACTTTTTTAGCCCATCCTTTGCAAGGCCACAGGAGACAAGAAGTCTGACACATAGTCAACGCCTAGAGACGATGGTACAGGAGTATCTCCAAGTAAACATTGAAGCCATGACTGTGTCACTGGACCCTGGCTCTTTTTGGGCTTCCAATCTGGATAAATGGCCGGAGCTAGCCACTTAAGCCTTGGAGATCTTGTCATGCCCTGCAGCCAGCGTTCTGTCTGAACGTGTGTTCAGCGCTGCTGGTGGTGTGCTGACAGATAAGCGCACACGGCTCTCCACTGATAATGTAGACAGACTCACGTTCATAAAGATGAACAAATCATGGATCCGAAACGACTTTTCTACCCCTGTGTCATCCTGGGGAGAGTAAAAGCTTGATGATTGGTTAAAATCACCCTACCAACCGTTTTAAGCTTTCAAATTACTAATCATGTTTATCTGTATCTTGGCTGGAAAATAATTTGGGCTTTGTAGCAGTGTGCAGCACTGATTCTATTAGGCCATCTATAATAAGCTCCACCAGATTTAAAATTACTAATCATGTTTATCTGTATCTTGACTGGAAAATAATTTGGGCTTTGTAGCAGTGTGCAGCACTGATCCTATTAGGCCATCTATACTAAGCTCCACCAGATTTAAAACTAATAATAATTTTTAGCTGCATCTAGCCCGGAAAACAATTTTGGGGCTCCGAGATGCGCAAGACACATAAGTGCCTTCTTGCTGCACTACCTGCAACATGACCCTCATATTGTCAGAATTCGAAGTAATCATGACTACTGGGGTGCCACACTCTTAGATCCCCCAAACTTTTCGATCAACCTTTTCATTTTAATAAAGACCAAAAAAATGGTCATTTTTGAAATTATAAGCATTAGCAGGTTATTAGAAACTGAAATCAAACCATTTTCAACTCAAAACTTTATTCTAGGTGATGTTACATTTTCACATAGGACCCCTTGTTCGAAAGGAGCTTCTGAACTCTCTCGTCCATTGAATTTGTCAGGTTTTGGATGGTTTCTGCTTCAATTGTCTTGCATGAGGACAGAATACCCTCCCAGAGCTGTTGCTTAGATGTGAACTGCCTCCCGCCATCATAGACACTCCTTTTGATGATGCTCCAGAGGTTCTGAATGGGGTAGAGGTCAGGGGAGCATGGGGGTCACACCATAAGTTTGTCCCCTTTTATGCCCATATCAGCCAGAGATGCAGATGTTTTATGTGCAGCATGAGATGGTGCATTATCATGCAAAAAAATGATCTTGCTGTGAAATACACGGTTCTTCTTCTTGAACCATGGCAGGAAGTGCTGTTTGAGAAAATCCACATACATTATGGAGTTCATCTTTAGCGCCTTCAGGGATCCTAAAGGGGCCGACAATCTCTCTCCCCATGATTCCAGCCCAAAACATTACTCCACCTCCTCCTTGTTGGCGCTGTAGCCGTGTTTGCATGGGGTGTCCATCAACCAGCCATCCTCCATTCCATCCATCTGGACCATCGAGCGCTGCACGGCACTCATCCGTGAACAAAACAGTTTTGAAATCAGTCTTCATGTAATGTTTGGCCCACTGGAGCCGTTTCTGCTTGTGTGAATTGGATAGAGGAGGTCGACAGGATGGCGTATGCACAGCTGCAAACCTCTGAAGGACCCTGCATCTTGTTGTTTGGGGGACGTTGGAGGCACCAGCAGCTTCAAAAACTTGTCTGCTGCTATGACAAGGCTTTTTTTGCCGCTGCTCTTTTAACCTGACATAATTGCCTGTAGGAAAGAGTCCTCAATTTGCCCTTATCAGCACGCACACGTGTGTACTGTGAATCAGCTACATACTTCTTGATTGCCGAGACACTTCATCCTGATCATCGCACAATGTTGATTGTAGTCATGCCTTGACCTAAACACTCCACAATTTGTTGCTTCTCAGCAGCCGACACATCCTTTTTCTTTCCCATTTTGGCAGAAAATGTAGGCTGCTTAATAATGTGAGACAGCCTTCTTAAGTAGTCTTGCCTTTCATTGGACACACCTGCCAAACTAATTAGCACAGGTGTCTGCAATTGCTTACAGTGATATAAAGAGCCCTGACACACATCACCATCAATGAGTTTAACTGACAAACAAACAAATTCTTCCCTTATCACTCCTAAACACTTTTTGCATAATAATTTGGAACACAGTGTACATGTGCTTTTCCACAAAACACCAGTGGTTCATGTAGTGAATCTTAGAGTTCTAAGTTGCCAACCGTGGTCTGTATGGAGTTGTTCAATAAAGGGCCCAAAATTAAGATAACATAGATGGGAGAGGTCTCTATGAATAGGAATTCCTAAGTATTTGATACCCTGTGAGGGCCAGGCAAAGGGAAAGTTGGACTGGATGGAATCCTATATGGATTTGGGGAGGGAGACATCGAGGGCCTCAGACTTCGCTGCATTGATTTTAAAATTTGACCATGTAACAAAGTGATCTATTTCAGCCATAACAGCATGGATGGATATATGTGATTGAGTGATATATACTAGGACATCATCAGCAAATAGAGAGCACTTGTACTCGGTGCCTCCCACCTCAATCCACCTAATATTGGGGTTATGGCGAATTGATGAGAGCAGGTGCTCCGTCACTAGGATGTATAAGAGAGGGGACAGAGGACATCCCTGCCTTGTCCCATTGGTGATTGTGAAAGGTGATGAAAATGTTCTGATGCACCCCCTGGGCCTTGGGACACCTGGAGCCGGACCCTTTTTGGTGGATGCTGGTGGTTGTAGTCTTCGTGGCGGCGACCCGGTTCCGTGGCTCAGGGTGGTCAAACCAGTGGCGGAACTATTTATGTGGTTTTGATGTTTAAATGTCCGACTACGCCACCCGTGGATTGCGGTCAGAGTGAACCGCCGCTGCAGGGCAGACCGCTGAGGCTGGTGTTGTGGGTGCAGCAGAGCGTAGAATAACTCCCCACGGGAGGAGTATAGCCTCAGGGCAGTGTATGCGGAGGATGGGGGTGATGGTGCAGGGCAGAAGTAACGACACGGAGTCAGTGATGCAATCCAGGGCCTTTACTCACAGTTCTTATTATCCAGACCACGTCTGCAGGTAACGGCTGCCCACGTCGTACTGTGCTCACCAGGTGAGGGGCTCAGACAACTCCCAGATAACTTTGGAGCGCTTCACAGGACCCCCTTTGTGTGTCCTTTGTCTGGCCTTTCTTACCAACCCTTCTGTCCGGCTGCCTCGGGCCTCCTCTTGGTAAACTTGGCGCCAGTTTCCCTGACCCTATGTGGTGCCTTCCTAGCGGGTGTAGCGAGGGGCTGCGCCACATAAAATGTCACAGCCTCCGGTTTCTAGCTGAGGGTCGTTTCCTGCCTCCACTAGTTTCGGGGACCGGTCTCCCCCTTTGGCCTGACCCCTCCACGCAGGTGGATTCGGGCGTGCGGTGGCGACTCGCCCGTCCGCACCCCTGGGATCCCTTCATTCCTCGTTCCTGGAGCCTTCTCCGCTCCTCTTCCTTCCTTCTCCCTCTTCCAGGCCTGGGCCTCTGTTACTAGGCCCGCCACTGGAGCAGAGCTCATGCAGAGCCCCTGCTCCTTGCCACTTCTGCTCAGACTTCTCTGCATTGAACTAAGTTGGTGCCCACCTTTTATACTCCCTTCTCAATGCACCCAGGAACTGCTTCCTCCCTGCTCCTGCACTACAGGGTTCCCCTTCCTCAGTGTTCCCTCCCCCCACTCCAGCCAGGGACAGGGACTGTCGTGCCCATCTCAGAGGCATATTGGTCGCCCTGCCCCACGGCAATGTGGTGTAATGCATGCAGGTGTCGGGTCCTGATCCACACTCCATCCTTACCTGAGAGTGAGATATCACACCTCTGGGTGAGGTGCAATACCTCTGTAGCAACCGAGCCCTCAGGGTGCTACAGTTCCATTTATCTTCAGCCTAGGTGACGTATTCTGATACAGGGCCATGATTTTGGCTATAAAAGGGTCCCCTAGACCCCTACCCCAAGCTTTTTAAGAGAATCATATATGGCGTGCCAGGAGACTCTATGGAATGCTTTCTCAGCATCCAACGAGAGTATCTAATTACAAATTTTTAACTGCATCTAGCCCAGGAAATACTTTGTGCCTAGTAGCAGTGTCTGCTAGTCAGCGGATTATCCCGGCTGTTAAGCAAGCTACACCACCTGTAGTTTGGACACTTAATTTTTTCAAAGGAAATGCTTTCACGGCCACGGGATACTCAGTGAAGAGCATCAGGAGGCACCCCAAGGCATAGGGGCTGGGACTGGCAGTAGGATGCCTTGCGGTGGACAGCCGAGCTCGATCCTTATAAAAGCTTTTTAACTGCAGCAGCTTTAGTGGACGCTACTGGAGCTGGAATTACGCGGCTGCTGGCATGAGACTTGCCCTCCAATAGATCCTTGTAAATGGATTTAAAGTGTATTCATTCAAATTAGAGGGACAATTTAAATTAAAAAGCTTAGAGCTGCCTCCACCACAGGGGGGCTCGCTCGACCCACCAGCGGACAGGCACCAGTATTGGGAGAGGGGGGCTGGCCGTCAGGGTTCACCGCGGCTCTGGCACAAACCCGGCGACACGGAGGTGGCACGGGCAGGAGTGGACTGAACATGTCGGCTTCTCACTTTTTGGATTTTAGAAGGGCATGACATGCCTATATCTGGGTCTCCCCCTCCTTTTACTCCTCCACCTCTTTTCTTTTCGCAAGACTATATGTACTTGTCACTTTTCCATGTGTTAGTTGTGTCTTCTGAGCAGTTTGTCAGCTTTTGGACACCTTTGAAGGTGTTTTCTATGTGTTTCTATGTGTTTTTGTTTGCCTGCCATTGGTTTTAACGGTGTTCGAAGGTGTTCGACGAACAGTTCGACAAACAGTTCGGCGAACACACGGGTGTTCGACGAACCGAACTCGAACACTACGGGGGTGGCTCAACACTAGTCGTGTGTGACAATGGCCAGAACTTGGTGGCGGCTCTGAGGCGAGCTCACACACGTACCATGCCTGGCGCATGTGCTTAACCTCGTGGTTCAGCGGTTTCTCAAAACCTACCCGGAGCTGCTTGTCAAAGTACGCCGCCTGTGTGCCCATTTTAGAAAGTCAGCTATAGCTTCTGCCGCCCTTGCCGTGCTTCAGCAGCATTTTCAGCTTCCAGCTCACCGACTGATCTGCGATGTCCCCATGCATTGGAACTCTACATTGCAGATGTTGGGAACAATTTGTGAGCAGAACAGGGCAGTTGTTGACTACCAGCATCAACAAGGCCGTCGGTATTCAGGTCAGACTCCACACATAAAACCTCAGGAGTGAACATGGATGACAAACATTTGTACCATCCTCCAAAACTTTGAGGACTCCACCAAGATCATGAGCAGCGATGACGCCATAATTAGCATCACCATCCCGCTTCTCTGTCTTCTGAAATTCTCGCTGCTCACAATTAAAGAGGATGCATTTCAGGCAAAGCACGATAAGATGGAGCAAGGAATCATACAGAATGATTCCACACAGCCCAGCCTCATCTTGTTCCAATATGGATTGGGTGACAATGAGGAAGAGAAGGAGGAGGAAGAACAGGAGCTAATTTCCTGCGCTATTAACGGTACTACCTGCACAACTATCATACCATCTGTTCAGTGTGGATGGCCTGAGGACAGGGAGGAGGAGGATGAGAAGGAGAGCATGGTCAGTGGTCCTCTTGGTGAGGACACAGAAATTTTGCCTGTTAGCAGTCTGGCACACATGGCTGAGTTTATGTTACGCTGCCTTTCCCATGACCCTAGCATTGTCCAAATTTTCGGTGACAGTCATTATTGGTTGGTGACACTTCTAGACCCATGCTACAAGGAGAACTTTCTGTCTCTTATTCCCGTGCAGGACAGGCCTAATAAAATGGGGCAGAACAAGAAGGCCCTTGTTGCAGAATTATTAAAATAATTCCCATCTGAAAACGCTAATGGCAGAGGTCACAGTTCATTGGACAACCAAAGAGTACAAGCGAGAGAGACACAAATGCAATCCAGCAGAGGCAGGGGAACACTGTCAAAGTTCTGGAACAGTTTTCTCAGACCCTCCCATTGCACAGGCACTGAGGCATGTGGTACTCTCCCAAGGAGAGAAAAGTTTCAGAAGATAGTAAGGGAGTACCTTGCTGACCATACCAATGTCCTCCGTGATTCCTCTGTGCCCTATAATTATTGGGTATCCAAGTTGGACACGTAGGAAGAACTGTCTCTCTATGCCTTGGAGGTCCAGGCCTGCCTTGCCAGCAACGTTTTGTCAGAGCAGGTTTTAAGTGCCGACGGTGGAATTATAACCGATCGGCGCATCCGCCTGTCAACTAAAAATGCTGACAGACTGACTCTTATAAAAATGAACAAGGGCTGGATTGAGCCCGACTTCTCAACACCACAGAATGATAGCAGTGTAACATACACTGAGTTTGAGTTTCTTTTTTTTTGGGAGATCTAACTCTATTCCCATGCACCTCTGTCTTCACACACAGACATGGGTATACGCTTCCTGATTATGTCTATTTGCTCTTATCCTTCTCCTTCTCCTCATCCTCCACATCCTCCTCCATATCACCATCATCTCTACCATATTACCATATGTACTTCTCTTGCAAGGGGCATTGGAGGTCCTCCAAATTTTTGGCAGCTGTTTAATTCACTGCATAGGCAAACATTAAGGGAGACCCACTTCCTAATAATGAAAACATTGTTTTCAGGAGGTCTTCCAACCTCTACGTCTCTTGCAAGGGGCATTGGATTTCCTCCAAATTTTTGGCAGCTGTTGTATTCACTGCATAGGCAAACAGTATGGGAGGCCCACTCCTTTTTAATGGGAACTTGTCATACTCGTTACTGTAGCCCAGTTCTATGTGTCTTTAAATTGTTAGTAGGAGTTTTCCTAAATTTTGGCAGCTGTTGGACTCACTGCATAGCCTATAACTGAATAGCAGACCCTATGCTTTCTAATGGGAACATGTCGCTACTGTGGCCCAGCTCTATGTGTCTTTAAATTGTTAGTGGGGATTTTCCTAAATTTTGGCACCCCCTTGCAGTCACAGCATGGGCATTACCACTATAGGAGACCGACTCCATTATAATCTTGCAGTCACTGTATACGCAATAACAGTATAGGAGACCCACTCTTTAATAATGGGAACAACAAACATAGCCGACTGCTGGCCCTTTAAAAATAGAAAGGCTGCAAAAATATAGTGCTTGTGACTTTCACAATCCCTCCTTCATAAATGAAACAGGATGTGTCTGATGATGTCTCACACCCCACATGGCCAGATAAGATACTAAAATGTTAAAATGATGTTTCCCTGTGAATGCATTTGTCTTGGTTGAGAGCAATGCAAAAGTACAAAAACGCATCAAAAACGCTACGCGTGAACATAGCCCAATTTGTGGAGGAACATTTTTTTTTTCTATATTTATTTTGCCTTATATACAAGTCATTACCCTGGAAAGGATGTTCCTTAACATATTTCCCAGGAAAATCCATTTTGGTTTCATTTTTGTATGTTTTATTGTGAGTCCGTAAAAGTGGCGTAATACCTCTGGCAACATTGTTGACCGCAGTGACCTGGGAGTCAGAAATACTTCCAGTGGTCTTCCCCATGATGTTCCCATGTCTCTTGAGCACTGTTCCCATTGATTTGGCCAATTTTTAGGCCCTCTGCAGACTGCTGGAAGTAGCTGCCGGAAAAATTCTCGAGTTTCCCATAGCCTTACATTGGGCTCGTTACGCAGACCGAGCACTCGAGTATTCCAATTTGCTCGACCCGACCGAGTACCTGAGCATTTTAGTGCTCGCTCATCACTACACAGATGTATTAAATTCATATGTACAGTGCCTACAAGTAGTTTTCAACCCCCTGCAGATTTAGCTGGTTGACACATGCGGAATTAACTTGGCATTGTGACATTTGTACTGTAGATCAGCCTGGAAGTGGGAAATGCACTGCAGCAAATTTTTTTTTTTTTTTTTTTTTTTTTTTTAAAAACGTTAAAAGTTAATTCAGAGTGTCATTTATTATTCAACCCCTCAAACCACAAGAATTCTGTTTGGTCCCCCTAAAGTATTAAGAAGTAGTTCAGGCACCAAGAATAATGAGCTTCACATGTGTGGATTAAAGATCTCTTTTGCCAGCCTTTTCTGACTATTTAAGACCCTCCCCAAACTTGTGAACAGCACTCAGACATGGTCAACATGGGAAAGACAAAGGAGCATTCCAAGGCCATCAGAGACAAGATCGTGGAGGGTCACAAGGCTGGCAAGGGGTACAAAACCCTTTCCAAGGAGTTGGGCCTACCTGTCTCCACTGTTGGGAGCATCATCCGTAAGTGGAAGGCTTATGGAACTACTGTTAGCCTTCCACGGCCTGGACAGCCTTTGAAAGTGTCCTCCCGTGCCGAGGCCAGGCTTGTCCGAAGAGTCAAGGCTAACCCAAGGACAACAAGGAAGGAGCTCCGGGAAGATCTCATGGCAGTGGGGACATTGGTTTCAGTCAATACCATAAGTAACGTACTCCACCGCA
Organism: Phyllobates terribilis; assembly: GCF_046119375.1. Classification (NCBI taxonomy): domain Eukaryota; kingdom Metazoa; phylum Chordata; class Amphibia; order Anura; family Dendrobatidae; genus Phyllobates; species Phyllobates terribilis. Next base: position 768,952,770 of record NW_027362762.1, on the reverse strand, counting down.
ATGGTCTCCGTTCCAGACGAGCCTGTATGGTACCTTTACTTTCAAAGCGTCATGTCAAGGCTCGTCTACAGTTTGCTCATGATCACTTGGAGGACTCTGAGACAGACTGGTTCAAGTTTCTATGGTCTGATGAGACCAAGATCGAGATCTTTGGTGCCAACCACACACGTGACGTTTGGAGACTGGATGGCACTGCATACGACCCCAAGAATACCATCCCTAGAGTCAAGCATGGTGGTGGCAGCATCATGCTGTGGGGCTGTTTCTCAGCCAAGGGGCCTGGCCATCTGGTCCGCATCCATGGGAAGATGGATAGCACGGCCTACCTGGAGATTTTGGCCAAGAACCTCCGCTCCTCCATCAAGGATCTTAAGATGGGTCGTAATTTCATCTTCCAACAAGACAACGACCCAAAGCACACAGCCAAGAAAACCAAGGCCTGGTTCAAGAGGGAAAAAGTCAAGGTGTTGGAGTAGCCTAGTCAGTCTCCTGACCTTAACCCAATTGAAAACTTGTGGAAGGAGCTCAAGAATAAAGTCCACATGAGATACCCAAAGAACCTAGATAACTTGGAGAAGATCTGCATGGAGGAGTGGGCCAAGATAACTCCACAGACCTGTGCCGGCCTGATCAGGTCTTATAAAAGATGATTATTAGCTGTAATTGCAAACAAGGGTTATTCCACAAAATATTAAACATAGGGGTTGAATAATAATTGACCCACACTTTTATGTTTAAAATTTTATAAAATTCAACTGAGCAACATAACTTTTTGGTTTGTAAGATTTATGCTTCTGTTCATAAAACCTACTCTCGTTTGCAGTTTGAAGGCTCTTACTTATTTGCATCTTATCAAACCAGCTAAATCTGCAGGGGGTTGAATACTACTTGTAGGCACTGTATTTATTCACAGTCACTGAGTGTGAGGTGATGATGAGACTTCTAGAAGAGTTCTCTGTCTATTACTTGAATCTTGGATTTCTATCCACAGACTGAGACTACCACTCCTTTTTTCAATTTAGTACATCAGCACTTAAGTACAGTACAGACCAAAAGTTTGGACACACCTTCTCATTTAAAGATTTTTCTGTATTTTCATGACTATGAAAAGGGTACATTCACACTGAAGGCATCAAAACTATGAATTAACACATGTGGAATTATATACTTAACAAAAAAGTGTGAAACAACTGAAAATATGTCTTATATTCTAGGTTCTTCAAAGTAGCCACCTTTTGCTTTGATGACTGCTTTGCACACTCATTCAAAAATGACAAATGCTGTCGGAAAGTTTTTTAACCTTTCACCAACCAACTTCACAATAATAAGGTTCAAAGTGGAATGAAAAAATGCAAAATTAATTTTTTTATAGTAAAGTGTTGCTAACTATCTAACGGGCTACTATAGCTAGTGGGCCACAATGTCATTGCTTGCCTTTTATTGCCACAGTAACCATCAGGACTACATGATTGTAATCATAGGGAGACAATGAGATTAAAGTGGAAGCCCCCATTTCTGTTAACCATCTAGATGTCAATGTTGCTATTTTCAGCTGCCCCCAGGAGGTTAAACGGCCATGATGCTTGCAAACATCAATTGTGGCCAAAGTAGTAATTTGTTATCTTTTCCAGGGTTCCCCAACCCCAGTCCTCAAGGCCCACCAACAGGTCATGTTTTCAGGATTTCCTTAGTATTGCACAGGTGATAATTCCATCACCTGCACAGACAATAATTCCATCACCTGTGCCATACTAAGGAAATCATGAAAACATGACCTTGAGGACTGAAGTTGGGGTACCCTGATCTGTACTATACAGAAAGACACCCACTGCTTTTCTCCTTTATGGGGCGTTGTTCTCTTATTCCGTAAATAGGCATACAGCAAGTCTTTAAGTTTGCATTTTTAGAGGCTTCTGTAGAGATCATAATCAATTTTCCTGCAGTGCCCTATAATCATTTTTATTTTCAATGTTAACGATTTCTGGAACTGAGGTTTGTGTGAATTTATTTGCTGCAAATCATATAATTTGGTGAAATTTGGCGATGAATTAAAGTTTATAATGATCTGCTTACCTCTTGTGATTGGCAATAAGATGGAGAGGGGGCGCCCATAGCGCGGTTACCCAGATAAGTGGTGGTATAAAGTAAAAGGGATGCTCACTTGGTTAGTTGTGAAATGCACAACTCATATGATGGTATAGTGGAATGCTGCAGGAGACACCAAACCTCAAGGGTCCGAATACCATAAGTTTGTGGATGCAAGAAAGTGCCAATGATTCCGCGCTCCTCTGGGTCAAAGAAGGAATACAATACCCAGTGCTTAGTTAAGAGTTTATTTATTTATAAGCTAAAATCAGATGCATTTCATGGACGTCCTGAAGTGGAAAGGACTTCCACGAAATGTGTCTGATTTTAGCTTATAAATAAATGGACTCTTAACCAAGCACTGGGTATTGCATCCCTTCTTTGACCCGGAGGAGCGCGGAATCACTTGCTCTTCTTTTATCCACAAATTTATGGTATCTCTAGTGATTGGCGTTGGATCCTCTTGGCTTTTGCTAAAGATAGAAGCACCAAAACTGCCTTTAAAAAAGCTCAGTCTTAAATTAATAAAATTGTGGATTATAAACTTAACACATGTCATATTATATAAGTATATATGATGTCTGTAAAGAGCTGTGGAGTTAATGGCGCTATATAAGTGAGTAAATTAAATAAATAAATAAATATATGGTAGATGGAATTAAAGGAATGAAAAAGCATTTAATATATTTTGCTAGAGTCAGCATAGCTTTAGTTACAACCCAGAAATTAATCAATTGAACAGTTTGTGGACAAAGGAGAATGGAAACAAATCTATGTCACAGCTCTTTTTGTACATTAGACTTCTAGTGCTTGTTAAACTCTATTAACTTCCTTTATGAAAAGAAAATGGTCTTTTTTCAGAAATACGCAGTGCGAAAAAACCCTGTGATGTCTCTTTCCTATTGACAGTGGTGTTCCAGTGTCCATCAATCTGTCTGGGTCTTTTCAAAACTTACAATTGCCAACCTAACCAGTCTTTTATCCTTTAGAAGTTAATAAACCATCCATTAATTAATCCTTTCCATTGAGGTAAGCAACATTATTCTTTGATGTTATTTCTTATTTTAAGTTTGTGTCACCCCAACGAAAATACCATTTAGTTTCAAGCCCACTGAAACCTAAATTCAAAAAATAGTCACAAGTGTTTTTTACTTTGAGGTCACACATAGGATTTACAGCTTTACTAATGGGATTTAGTTAAAGAATATGGTATATAAATGACTTAAATGCAAGATTTCAATGGGAAATACCACTTCAACATTTTAACTGAAAATGTCATGTAAAGCTGTATTATTCTAGCCTTACAGACGTGTATAAAAGAATGTTCTTCAATCACATGCTCTGAAAAGTTCTAATTGACTTTTGTGATTTAAGTGTTATAGCCATACAAGACACAATCATTATTATAGATAGCATTGTGCACTGTGAATGAAGTTAAAAAAATTAAAAAATAAAAAGCAGAAAAGGTTATTTTCTAATTTTAAACTGACCTACAAAAAAATGAATCATAATTATTTTGCTTTTAATGTAGTAATATATACTTTGGTTATTCTAAAGTACATAGCCTTAATTATTACTTAGAATAAAAGCATTTTATAAACTAAAAGACTCGAAGTCATAATGGAACTGAGTAGAGACGAATGAATAAATTTGTGTGGAAATAAATTCTACTTGAAATTTACTATAATCTGCATTCATCAAAAGGTGGATTTTTCTTAATTTGTTTCTGCACGGATTTTTCAAAAAGGCGGCAGCTAATATATAATAGTTTTCTTGAAAATTTTCTCCCAATATCAGTAGAATAAAGGAAAACCAAATGTGAAAGAAAAATTAAGCCCCATTTATTGGAAGAAAAAAGGGGAAAATTGTTGGAAAATCTGAAGAATATTTTTTAGATCTATTAAAAACGCATGATAGATGAGGGAGAATAAGGGAAGGGGAGTTAGGTCACCAGCAGATGTAACACCTGTAGCCATGGAAAAGCAACAGTGCACGGAGCCGCCCAGGTCGGGGCTGCAACAAGCAAAGTACAAGAAGAATAGTTCTCCAGCGATTAACCCCTTGGTAAGTATAAAACAAAAAAGTTTATTTAGAAAATGTTAAACAATGTGCATAGCACTTGGCAAAGCCACATGGGGTGAAACAAAAACCTACACGTTTTGACGTATAGCCTTAGTCATGGTTATAAGCAAATGGTTTTGCACTAAAAATAAATACACCAGAGATCACATGTATGTGCAACAACCAATCACATAAAACTGACACAATCAGTGAGTATAAATTAAAAACAAAAATGGATTCAAAGCAAGTAGGGCACAGAAAATGAAGCAATCTTAAGTATATTGTAATATTAGGTCTTGTCCAACATTAAGGCCTAATGGGGTTCTAATTTCCAAGGTGAATATCAAATAGGATTCTCGATTAAGGACTTTTCTTTTTAAGTCCCCTCCTCTCATCGTTTTGAGCACCTTTCAATACCTGCAAACTTCAGGGCAGAAGTGTTGCTCTTATGTGTGCATGAGAAGTGTTTTGAGACCCCTGAAATATTAACAGCAGTTGTATTAACGGCATTTGACACATGTTTTCTTTTAAGCCTATAAGGGGGCCTATAGTGCACCCTACATATTTTATTTTGCAGGAAGTGAATTTATTAGAAAAATACACTGCATGTATTACAATTAATGAAATTATCATTCATAAGGAATTAATGAAAATGGGAGAAAATATGTCTATTTTAATGTGAGATAATATTGGTGCATTTCTGGGCATGATCACATGAGATTAGATACAAATCTAATAGTAAAATCATTAATATTATTAAAAAGTTTGGGATCCTGATTAAATATGGGGAGATAGTTTTTGATAATAGCCATTATGTCATGATATTGTGAACAATATTGAGTTGAAAAAGTGATAGGATATTTCTGTAATTTACATTTATATATGGGCTGTTGAGTATCAGCTCTGTTTAAGGTCCAGTCAGAATAACATCTGCTCTTTAATCAAAGTAACACATTTTTTCGATTCATAACTATAGTCTTGCATGTGTGAAGAGCTTTGTTTACACTGTGTTCCAAATTATTATGCAAATAATATTTTCTCAGATTTTCCCAAATTACCTATATGAATTGCAGTCATTGTAATTTTCCAGTCAAATAACTATTAGAGTACAATTGAAAGGTTTTTGTACAAACTTCCTATGATAACAGTATATTTTAAAAAAAATAAAACACTCAAGCTGCACTCAAAATGCATGTTCCAAATAATTATGCACAGCAGAGTTTTCAACCTTTTCATTTTAATAAAGAACAAAAAATGGTCATTTTTGAAATTATAAGCATTAGCAGGTTATTACAAACTGAAATCAAACAGTTTTCAACTCAAAACTTTATTCTAGGTGATGTTACATTTGCACATAGGACCCCTTGTTCGAAAGGAGCTTCTGAACACTTTCATCCATTGACTTTGTCAGGTTTTGGATGGTTTCTGCTTTAATTGTTTTGCATGAGGACAGAATACCCTCCCAGAGCTGTTGCTTAGAAGTGAACTGCCTCCCGCCATCATAGACACTCCTTTTGATGATGCTCCAGAGGTTCTCAATGGGGTTGAGGACAGGGGAGCATGGGTGCCACATCATAAGTTTGTCCCCTTTTATGCCCATAGCAGCCAGAGATGCAGATGTGTTATGTGCAGCATGAGACGGGGCATTATCATGCATGAAAATGATCTTGCTGCGGAATGCACGGTTCTTCTTCTTGAACCATGGAAGGAAGTGCTGTTTGAGAAACTCAACATACATTATGGAGTTCATCTTTACCCCTTCAGGGATCCTAAAAGGGCCGACAATCTCTCTCCCCATGATTCCAGCCCAAAACATTGCTCCACCTCCTCCTTGTTAGTGCCGTAGCGGTGTTTGCATGGGGTGTCCATCAACCAGATGGATGGAGAGGAGGATGGCTAGTTGATGGACACCCCATGCAAACACCGCTTCTCAAACAGCACTTCCTTCCATGGTTCTGTGATGTGTCTGTGATGGCGGGAGGCAGTTCACATCTAAGCAACAGCTCTGGGAGGGTATTCTGTCCTCATGCAAAACAATTGAAGCAGAAACCATCCAAAACCTGACAAATTCAATGGACGAGAGAGTTCAGAAGCTCCTTTCGAACAAGCGGTCATATGTGCAAATGTATCATCACCTAGAATAAAGTTTTGAGTTGAAAACTGTTTGATTTCAGATTGTAATAACCTGCTAATGCTTATAATTTCAAAAATGACCATTTTTTTTGTTCTTTATTAAAATGAAAAGGTTGAAAACTCTGCTGTGCATAATAATTTGGAACATGCATTTTGAGTGCAGTTTGAGTTTTTATTTTTTTAAAAATATACTGTTATCATAAGCAGTTTGTACAAAAACCTTTCAATTGTACTCTAATAGTTATTTGACTGGAAAATTACAATGACTGCAATTCATAAAGGTAATTTGGGAAAATCTGAGAAAATATTATTTGCATAATAATTTGGAACACAGTGTAGTTTGTATTAGTTCACCGACAGGGATCTCTTTACTAATGTGGGAAGGGTGGCAAGATTGTTCTCTGAGTATGGAATTAGTGGCAGCAGGCTTCCTGCATGGAAGTACAGTAACTGTTGTGTAAAGGGATTTGCCAATTAGAGTAATAAAGTCTAAAAAAACTGGTGAATTTTAAGTTTTGGGGATTAGAATTGATATACCTGAGAAATCTGAGGCTTCTGCTTGTATACTATTCCATATGAGTAGTAGGTTGTCAACAAAATGATCATATCAAGGTTCCTGATTCTCAGGTTCTGTTTCTGTTTTGGCCACAGTGGTGGAGAAAAAATTAATGAAAAATAGAGAATTATTAAAGTACCTGTAAGCTAATATGAGATGGCAACAATATCATCGATTACAAACAGTAGCTTGGAAAGAATTCCCCCCACTTGAATTTTACTTATTTTGTTACATTACAACCTATGCTTAAATATTTTTGTAATCCGATTTATGTGTGATGCATCAGCACTAAATAGTTTAAGTTGGTGAAGTGAAGTGAGAAAAAAAATAAGCATAAATTAAATTTATGTGATCAAATAGCTAAACATTTGAATGTGCATACATTTTCACTCCTTTTGCTATGATAAAATCCCTAAAAAATTCTGGTGCAAGCAATTACCGTCATAAGTCACATGCTTATTGAAAGAAAGTCCACCTGTGTGCAATCTAAGTGTCACTTGGTCTGTCAGTATATACACACCTTTAGTCAAAGGCCACAGAGGCTGAACAAAATTAAGCAAGCAGCACCACTAACCCAACAACACCATGAAGACCATGGAGATCTCCAAACAAGCCAGGGACAAAGTGACTGAGAGGTACAAGTCAGGTTTAAGTTATAAAAAAAAATCCCAATTTTTGATGATCTCCCAGAGCGCCATCAAATCCATGATCATCAAATGGAAAGAACATAGCACAACAAACCTGCCAAGAGAGGGATGCCCACTAAAACTATCAGCCTGTGCAAGCAGGGCATTAATCAGAGGCAGCACAGAGACTAAAGGTAACCCTGAAGGAGATGCAGAGTTCCCAAGCAGAGACTAGAGTATCTGTCAGGGGAAGAAAGAGTCCAGCACACCCGCATGCACTGTTTGAAGATCCGGAGCAGAGGAAGCATCCGTGCCTTGGGCGTGGATGATTGGAAAGAAAAAAAAATCCATCTCCACAGAAATACAAAACTCTTCTTTATTGATGTGAATAGAAACACTTCAATCAGTGAATTTAAAATGTCATGGTAGTAGATAAAACAACTAGTTTTAGCTAATAAAACCATTAACCATGTTACCTGGAGTATCTGTCCATATGACGACAATAAGCTGTACACTCCATAGAGGTGGCCTTTGTGGAAGAGTGGCAGAAAAAAAGCCTTTACTTACACACAAAAATTATGAGGCTCATTTTGAATTTGCCTAAAAACATGTGGGAGACTCCCCAAATGTATGGAGGAAGGTCCTGTGGTCAGATGAGACCAAAATTGAACTTTTTGGCCACCAAGGTAAACGCTATGTCTAGCGCCAACCCAACACTGCTCATCACCCCAAGAAAACCATCCTCACGGTGAAACACGGTGGTGGCAGCAACCATGCTAGGGGGATGTTTTCTGCAGCAGGTTCATTGAAAATGAGTTGAGAGGATGATAGATTTTGGGAAATACAGGGTTGTTCTTGAGCAAAACCTGTTTGAGTCTGACAGTGATTTGAGATTGGGATGAAAGTTCACCTTGCAACAAGACATTGATCCAAAGCATACTGCTGGAGTGGCCTAATCAAAGCCCAGACCTTAATCCAATTGAGAATCTGTGGTCAGACTTAAAGATTGCTGTTCACCAGAGGAAATCATCTAACTTGAAGTAGCTGGAGCAGTTTTGCCTTGAGAAATGGGCAAAAATCCTACTGGCAAGATGTGGAAAGCTCATAGAGACTTATCCACAATGACTTGCAGTTGTAATTGCTGCAAAAGGACGCTCTGCAAAGTATTGACTTCAGGGTGGTGAATAGTTATGCACATTAAACTTTTCAGTTATTTTTTTCCTACTTTTTGTTTGCTTCACAATAAATGAAAACCAAATGTACACAGTTGTAGGCATTTTCTTTACATGAACTGATGCAAACCCTCCAAAAACAACAGTGAAATTCCAGGTTGTGAGGTTGCAAAACATGAAAAAAGCTAAGTGGGGTGAATACTTTTGCATGCCACTGTAGATACTAATGGGCAAGGGACACTGAGCTTATGTACGGTTATTTTGCGTGCATATGTCCTACCCTGAAGACCCAACAAGGGAGAAACGCATTTGGAGGCACGCAGGGCTAGTTTATAGTACATTTACACTAGGGTGAGCTATGAAATGCCCTTGTAAGGGCATGAGCTATTTGGTAGTAGGGCCATTTAGTGCTGTATAGAGCAGAATAGGGCCAGGTCGGAACTCTGCTCCATGTGGGGGCTGCCGATGTTGCTTGTGATCCATAATTTATTTTCTCCTTCCCCCAAGGAAACAGAAAAATAATAGTTATTGCTGTTATTTCTCCCTTTTTATTTTATAATTTTTTTGCATATTTGTGTGTCGCTTTATTTTTACCTTTTTATATATTTTATTGTAAACACTATTTTTATATTAAAGCTTAAAGTCTTTAATAATTTTGATCCTTGTATATTCTAAAAACTCCATAGCCTTTCAGATCAATCCATAGCCTTTTTGATTTTCTGACAGTAACATTTTTTGGGGACTCATCACCCAGTGTGTTTGTAAGTGGTGGCAGCGAGTTAAGAAATTAGGGTGTGTGAACTGTTTTGGGGTGTGATTTATGCTCACTTTGTAGCATAGAACAGAGGCTGAGTGTTGGATTGAGTGAGAAAAAATAAATTAACCCTTGCAGGCACACTCCGCTTCTCGTGCTGAGAAGTGCGTACGTGACAATCCTCATTCCACCATAACGCTGCACGACCAGCTCTACCTCACTTACTGTATCCTCACCCATCCATTGTAGACTGTGAGCCCTCGTGGGCAGGGTCCTCTCTCCTCTTGTAACATTTGGTGACTCATTTTTTCAAGATTATTGTACTTGCTTTTTATCATGTATACCCCTTTTCACATGTAAAGCACCATGGAATAAATGGCGCTATAATAATAAATAATAATAATTTTTACCAGACCACAATTCTTTGGATGGTGAAATGGTATAAGGACTTCTTTTCCGGTTTTGAACAAAACCATTATGAAACTGTTGCATATTTATTTACTTTAAACCTTGATTAACCGTCCAATTTTGTATATCTTAGAGGCATAAAACAGTCCTGTGGACGGAGTCATTCGCTAGAAAATATTTATAGAGGTCTAGAACCACTGTTATATAAGCCAACTGGTATTGTACTAATTCTCTATTTATAATTCATTTTTTCTCCACAACCGTGACCAAAACAGAATCAAAACCTGTGAATCAGGATCCTTGGCGTTTTTATTATTGTGTGTTACCTTATATGGTTTTACATACTTTTATTAAAAGTTAAGTTTTATTATTGATACTCACCTTGCTGTTATACTATTCATGAAGTGAGATATTTGGGAGCTTTAGACATACCTGGGGTCTGGGTACCCCCTTATATTTCTGGTGTCTTTGTGCTAGTAAATACTCTAATTTACAATTATCTCTTAGCTAGTGGGTGGAGTAGCTGTTTTGATATTTCCTTGCCATATTATATATGTCCTTTTGATACCAGTTATTTAAGAAATGGTTAAACAGTTTATTTAGAAATTTTAAATACATGGTTAGAAGGTTACTTAAAAACAGTGGCATGTAAAAGTTTGGGCACCCCTGGTCAAAATGACTAATATTGTGAACAGTTAAGCAAGTTGAAGATGAAATGATTTCTAAAAGGCCTAAAGTTAAAGATGACTCATTTCCTTTGTATTTTAGGCAAAAAAATATATATCGGAATTTTTTACATTTTTAAAAATTTTACATGCCTCTGTAACTGTTAAAGCAAGTCAAAGTTGAAATATTTCTTTCAAAGTGAAATTTCACTGTGCCTGCTGCCACTGTTTTGTCTTCCTCTGGATCAAATAGGCTTTGTGTATGTACTGGATAGACTTTCAGACATTTGTCTTTCTTTCACCCCTAAAATATGTTCCGAGGAGGAATAGATGTGCTGCTCTTAAGTGGAACATGTGCTGCTCTAGTTCGCTAGCCAATGGGGAGAGTTTGGAGAAAGCAAAAAAGAAATTTGAATCAGAAAATACATTAGCCATATGTAATAATGGTTATTTAGTAGCCTATGACTGGGTGTATGCACTGCATTTTAAAGCTTGTATTTTCAGTATAATTGTCAAATATAATGTCAGTGCTAATTTTTGGAAAAATTACCTACATATATAATACATGTAATGCACACGCCCGGGCTGAGCGGCGTGTGCGTGTGATTCCACTGGACCGTGCCGGAGAGTGAATGCCTGGAGTGGCGTAACTAGGTATTCACCAGATCCGACCAGGGTCGCACGACGGCATACGACGCCAGTGCACCAAGGAAGAACCGAGCAGAGGGACCAGGTGCTACTCCAGGACAGACCCCGGACACGGCTGTTGACCCACACAGGGGAATACAGGAACAGACAGGTAAGGCTGGCACACAGACTGGTGGGTATAGGCAGGCACGACTGGAATGCAGGCAGGCGGGTATGCAGGCAGGGGGGTACAGGCAAGCACGGCTATAGTGCAGACAGGGAGGCACTAGCAGGTTGAAACACAGGCGGGATAGGACCCAGTACACACTGGGACTCAGGAACAGAACCACAGATGTGGTGGACAAACACAGCAGAGTGAGGCCACCCAGAGAGGTGAGCGAGAGCAGGGCAAGACGAGGCCGCCTGGAGCGGTGAGCAAGAGTAGAGCAAGACAAGGCCTCCTGGAGCGGTGAGCAAAGGGTCAGAGCGGAGTGAGACTGCCGGAGCAGTGAGCAAAGGGTCAGAGCGGAGCGAGACTGCCGGAGCAGTGAGCAAAGGGTCAGAGCGGAGCGAGACTGCCGGAGCAGTGAGCAAAGGGTCAGAGCGGAGCGAGACTGCCAGAGCAGTGAGCATGGCAGAGCAGGCTAGAACCGCCAGAGCGGTGAGCATGGCAGAGCAGGCTACAACCGCCAGAGCGGTGAGCAAGGCAGAGCAGGCTACAACCGCCGGAGCGGTGAGCAAGGCAGAGCAGGCTAGAACTGCCGGAGCGGTGAGCAAGGCAGAGCAGGCTAGAACCGCCGGAGCGGTGAGCAAGGCAGAGCAGGGGGGACAGGGCTCTGTACACACGGAACAGGCAGGAAGGGAAAGGCAGAACCAGATACCCACAGGGTACTTGCAGTGAAGTAGCGAGTGGACCACAAACTCACAAACGGAAGTACAGTGACAGTGAGCAGGAGTTAGGTACGAGTTCAGACTCTGCAGAAGAAAGGTACGGACATAGAGAAACACAAAACAGGCTAGAAGAGTATACAGACAAGAACAGACACAGTAGCAAGATACAGGAGCGGGTCTAGGTATGCAGCCCCTAGAAGGCGGGAGGAACAGGCTAGGAGCGTGTTCAGACAGGACAGACAAGATACAGGAGCGGGACTAGGTAAGCAGCCCCTAAAAGGCGGAACAAACAGGCAAGGAGCGTGTTCAGACAGGACTGGAAATACAGCCTACAAGAAAGGCAAGCAAACACAGAAGGGGACCTGGCACATTCAGAGTGAAAGAGCACACTGAATGAAACACAATGCTCAGGCATGGGTTAATTGGAGCAGCTGGTTTAAATACCAGGTGACAGATAGCAATAGGCTGAGGACGCACAAGGGGCACGCCTGCAGCAGGCACAAAAAGCAGGAAGTGATTGGGCGCCGCCCTTAAGCAGCAGAAACAGAATCAAACAGACAGCATGGAGGGAAGCCAGAGAGACATTCTGGATTGGAGATCAAGTGCGCGCTCTTGCACAGTGGGAGATGGACCACTATACAAGGACGCCGCCAGGTATGTTACAATATATAGATGCACTGCATAAAAAGAAATTTCCTTATATGCAATACACTTACTGTATTACTAAAATTACTTCTGTTTAAAATAAGAATACTTCTAAAATAGGCTGCAGACAATGAAACTTATAGAAAATGTAACCCATATTTTTACATTTTATATTCAGCCATTATCAAGCATAATCTGGTAATGTCCCAATGACCGAAAAATTTTAAAGTAAACAAGTGAACTATAAGGTACGCCATTGTTTTTATTTTTTATCTGCTCACTTTATATATCTGAGAAATATTTATCCCAATGTTCATTATATTATATAATTGGATTTCTCCTTAATGTAAAAAGATGGTTAAAAGACAATATATAGTTAGAATATAATTTACTTGAACATTGGGGGTTCACCCACTAGCTCATACTCTATCATCGCTAGAAATTGCCGGTTGTGCTGGTAGAAAACCCCATGCCACTTGTATTGGTTATAACGGACCAAAATGCACAGAAAGCAATCAGCTCGGGCCACAGAGTTTGAATCACTGATGGCCTGTTCTGGTGATGTTGGCAGTTATTTAGGGATACGTGGTGTTCTTGTAGTGCAGTCTTACTTAATATATTATTAATCCATAACATATACTAGATAGAAATTGGAGAAAGTGTTTAATCAGAAAATAAAGTTGTGTGAGTTAGAAATACAAATTATTTCAGAATTGGCCCATAGAAGAACTTACTGCTGAAAATTTGTAACACTGTCTCTGAATGTCTTAACAAACTAATGTATTTATGTTTGAATGGTGCACAGTTAAGTTTATCATGCATTTTAACAAAACACATTTTTTACTTGAAGTTAATTATAGTATTTTTAAAAGGAAGGCAGCCATGTCAGGATGCTTAGAAAAATCTATATAGGAAAATGACAAGTGTAAGAAAAAGAAAGCTGTCATTTTTATGCCTTGCATTGAATGCACACATCAGTGTTAGATGCCACTGCTGTGACATGTTTCAAAGAGCAAAATTGTTTTTACCATTGCCTTACGACAAACTTGACACTGGCATTCAAGACGGCGTCTCAGGGGGCAGCTAAGTTCTATTTTCTCAGAGGGTTTAGCTGATTTATAAGAATATATTGCTGAATAGCTGATTTTGCTGTTGTGGCTTAAGAAGTATACTTTTAGAAGAGCAAAGTTCAAAAATAAGAACAAAAAAACAAAAAAAAAATTGTAGAACATAGCATAAAAATTTACTATCATTGTAGAAATAAAAAAAACAAGAACGTAGATAAAAAATGTAAAAAATACATTGAAAAAGTGATTAACAAAGGGTCAGGAAAAATATACATCTTTGGACCTTGTTAGCCAGTTGATAGAAAATACTAAGATTTGAGAGTCCTCAGTGGTTGATACCTTTTAATGGCTAACGGAAAAGATGGTAAGTATTATTCTATGCCTGATGAAGAGACCTGAGCAGTCTCGAAAGCTTACAATTTGTTACCATCTTTTCAGTTAGCCAATAAAAGGTATCAACCACTGAGGACTCTCAAACCTTAATAAAAGGTCAAGAATTACAATAGATAAAACATCTTATGAAAACCGTGAATGCTCTTCAGGATGACCACCAAATTTGGGGTTGAAAGGGTCTTCTAGTGGGGCTGGGTTTCCCAAAAAATAGGCCAATTTAAAATGCAAAGGAAATGAGAATCTGTCATGAGAAAGTTTGGTTTAAATACTTTATGGTCTTTTCAAATAAGTGGTCTTTTGGGAAAAAAAATACTGGATACAGATCTAGCAAAGCTTAAAGTACCAGGCACAATTATGTTAGATAATAAGTGGCTGCATTAAAGGGAACATGTTACTTGAAAAAACATTGACTTGCAGATATGGAGTTAATCTACAAGTTAATAGCATTCTGAACCTGCCCGGCATCGGCACTTAGAGCCCACTGCCAGGAGGAAATTAACTTTATTCCTCTCGACAGCATTCGGGTTCCAGTCAAAGGGAGGAGCTGGCGAGGGGTTTAGTTACTGCTCTGTTTATTAAGGGTGGCAGCTGTAACCATGCCCTGGCACTGACTGGCTGACAGGCTGCAATTCTGAACCTGCTATCAGAGTCAGGGGCCTGCTACAGCTGTCGCTCTCTATACACAGGGCAGTGACTGAACCCGTGCCAGCGCCACCCCCATGACTGAAACCTGAACGCTGCCGAGAGGAATAAAATTTATTTTCTCCCTGCTGCGTGCCTCTAAATCTAGGTGCCTGGCAGATTCAGAACGCTATTGACCTGCAGACTAACCACAATTCTGCAGATTAATAGAGTTTTTTTCATGCAACAGGTTCCCTTTAAGCAAATAGCATAGTTGCCATAGTTGCTAGAACATTAAAATGGAGTAGCACAACACCCATTTACAGTACATAGAGCATTGTAAATATATATACATATATACACACACATGTATGTATATATCTGCTGCTTTTTCTATCTTTTTTTTACAGTGTTTGTAGTCATTGCAGCTATGTGTTCACACTATATGAATTGCTGGTCACTTTTCTTCTTTATTTAATATTGAGGTTTGACAGCCTCTCTTCTGACCATGCACTCCTCCCATTGACCAACAGGTGGTTTTAGTTATCTCTACCAGCCCATACATTGTAGGTTTATAGCCTAAGCAGAGACATATTGTCCATTTATACAAGCTTATAGCCCAAGAGTGGCATATCCAGTGGTAGCGTAGTTACTAGTGTTGAGCGAGCACTAAAATGCTCGGGTGCTCGAAGCTCGGGCCGAGCTCGCCGTGATACTCGGGTGCTCGACCCGAGCAACGAGCCCAATGTTAGTCTATGGGAGACTCGAGCATTTTTGCGGTGGCACCCCCGGCAGTCTTTTAAAAGCCTAACAAGTGCCCAAAACGATAGTGACAGTGCTCAAATGACATGGGGACAGCATGGGGATCGCCCCAGGAAGCATTTCTGACCCCTAGGTCACTGCTGTCAACAACGTGGTCAGAGGTATTAAGCCACTTTTACAGGCTCACAATAAAACGAAAGTGAAACTTTTTTCCTGTGAAATATGTTAAGGAACATCCTTTCCCAGGGAAAAGACTTGTGTACAAGTTAAAATAAATGACCAAAAACAAAAATACTCCTCCACACCTTCGGCTATGTTCACAAGTAGCATTTTTTATGCGTTTTTGGACTTTTGTATTGCTTTCAACTATGACAAATGCATTCACCGGGAAATGTCATTTTAACATTTTACAACCTTATCTGGCCCTGTGCTGTGTGACACATGCATAAAGTGCTGAAAAGACATGGGAACAGCATGGGGAAGACCCCTGGAAGCATCTCTGACTCCCAGGTCACTGTCTAAAAGTGTGCCCATCATAGGTGATCCTTGCCGCATCAGAAGATTCAAACTTGCAACTATCCCCATGCAAGTTCTAGTCCCAGGGCAGTGTTCAATTGTACCTCCCCCATTCCTTGCAATACAAGCGCAAGTATGCAGCCTGCCACCCACCCACCCCCAGGCTGCAATACCATACTGCTTGCTTGCTTGAACTTGAAATTGGGCCTTTTAGGCATGTGGAAGCGGAATCTGGCCACCACGTCATGGCTGTGTTGGCGGCCTGGAATCCATACTCAGTCCCCAGCCGCCCAGCGGCCGGGTGTCCATACTCAGTCCCCAGCTGCCCCGCGGCCGAGTGTCCACGCGGTCCCCAGCCGCCTGGGGGCAGTCGGGTGTCCATAAACGGTCCCCAGCCGCCCCCATTTCTCCTTGGAACATCCCCCCACACACTTTTCTTAGCCCGGTCTGCTTTAGGCAGCATTGGACGAGCCCACCAGAGAACCAAACTCCTCCGGTGGGCCCTGACTTCTCCATCGGTGGAGATGAGAGTGCCAAGGTGAGGAGCATGATGATGATGACAGAAGTTAGCATCTGCTATGTTTTCTTTTAATGCAAGAGTAAGTGTGCAGCCTGCCACCCACCCACCTCCTGACTGCAATTCCATACTGCTAGCTTGCACTTGAAATGGGGCCTTTTAGTTTGGAGGAGGCAGAAGCTGGCCACTACCTCATGGCTGCTTCGGCAGCGAGGTATCCATACTCAGTCCCCAGCCGCCCCTATTTGTCCTGGTGTGCCTTATACATAAGATTAAGCGCGTATACCAAAACATTACCTGTGCCCTCCCCAGTGCATTTAGTGGGAAGGAGAGCCTATTCCGCTGTAGTGTGTGCATGCCAAACCCCTGTTCATGGTACATGCGAAGATGCCTCCCACCTTGCACCTGTCGTTGCAGACTTGCAACTATCCCCATTCAAGTCCTTGTCCCAGGGCAGTGTTCAATTGTACCTCTCCCATTCCTTGCAATGCAAGCGCAAGTATGCAGCCTGCCACCCACCCACCCCCAGGCTGCAATACCATACTGCTTGCTTGCTCTTTAAATTGGGCCTTTTAGGCATGTGGAGGCGGAATCTGGCCACCATGCCATGGCTTTGTCGGCGGCCTGGTATCCATACACAGTCCCCAGCCGCCTGGTGGCCGGGTGTCCTCGCTTGCTCCCCAGCCTCCAGGGGGTGGCCGGGTGTCCATACTCAGTCCCCAGCCACCCCTATTTGTACCGGTAACCTTTCCCACACTTTTCTTAGCCTGGCCTGCTTTAGGGCAGCATTGGCCGAGCCCACCGGACTATCAGACTCCTCCGGTGGGCCCTGGCTTCTCCATCAGGGGAGTTGAGAGTGCCAAGGTGAGGAGCATGATGAGGATGATAGAAGTTAGCATCTGCTTTGTTTTGTTGTAATGCAAGCGCATGTATGTAGTAGCGGCTAGGCCTGAGGAGGTCAGCGTTTTGGCGCATATCCTACCTCCTCCGAGGATTGCTGGATGTTTTCCTGCTACTACCCAAGTTCTATGACTCCCGTTAAAACAAAGCTTCAGGTGATAAATGATGGATGAGGTAGTGGCAAAGGAGAAAGAGCAGGAGGAACAGGGACCATTCACATCAATATCAGGCCAGTCAACCAGATATGTCTTGTAGGATATGTTTCTGTAACAAAAGGAGCGGTTCGGCTACACAGTTATAGGGCATACAGTGAGTGCAATGCCTACCAAAAATTTCGAGGCACTCCAATGCCCCTTGGAAATGACATGGAGGTCAGAGGGCGTTAACTAAACCTTTTTTTCCATTTATAGCAACTGGGTCTCCTGTGCACTGTTGGCCTAAGCAGTGAATGGAATGCTTTCCAAAAATTATGAGGTACTGCAATGCCCCTTACAAGAGCCATGTGTGGCACCCCAGGGGTCTGGTCACCACAGTAATAGAGATTACGTCGGAGAGCAAGTGGGAGGTTTCCTGGTCAGGATCCCTTAAAACATGCAACATCCTCCTGCCCCAGTCCTGGGAGGGGAGAATTCTGCCCTTATAAACTGGATCTGGGGTGGGGTTGAGTGAGTCAGAGAACAGTCAGAGTCAGAGTGAGAGCAAGGGAAAGTAACAGCAAGGAGCTCTGTAGGAGCTAGGAGCTAAAGACGAGGGGCTGGAAGCTGAGCAGAGCTCGCCCCAGCAGAAGACAATAGGAACCGGACACAGGAGTCCGAAGCTGTGAGGACTTATATATCCAGCAGCAGAAACCAGCCGGCAGGGGATTTCAGGTCCTCTGGCCATAGAAGCCCGGAGGCTCAGTCACAAGCAAGGGACCAGCACCGCCGTCGTGGAGCGGAGGCTAACAGAAGGCCCCAAGTCACCAGCCATACGGGTGAGCACTACACAGTACACTCAGGGACATGGGCGACTTCTACCCACTTACAGCAAGGTAGCCAGGAAGAGTGCAGACAGACGGGGAGGCCTACAACTCCACCTGGCCAGGGGAACTCCTGCTTGCTCACAAACTGACCAGGCCTCTTATGCTAGCCAGTATTCCCGGGAGGGTCTACCTTATAATCATCAGTAAAGACTCTGAACTGCACTGCAAAGACTCTGAGGCATTCCTGCTGCGCTCGTGCACCATCACCCCCATCATCCACACTCACTGCCTGAGGCTATACTCCTCCCGAGGGGAGTTATCCCATTTTATGCTGCGCACACAACACCAGCCTCAGCGGTGTGCCTCGCAGCGGTGGTACTCCCTGACAGCAATCCACGGGTGGCGCCGTCGGACAATTAACCTCAAAACCTAAGAAAGATTGCCACTGGTTTTACCAGCCTGAGCCACGGGACCGGGTTACCGCCACGGAGACTACAGACCCCAGAGACCCGGCACCGGGTATCCCACACACGTGTACACACGACCCAGGGGGCGCGTCACATGCAGTACAGCATATTACAAACATAAGTCCCATTATTGGGGAGTGGGTGTCCCATAGTATTTGCTTATGCCTTGCAAGAAAAAGCTGCCAAAAATTAGGACGGAGCAACTTGCAATGCCCCTTACAAGAGCCATGCAGTACAGCATATTACAAACATAAGTCCCATTATTGGGTAGTGGGTCTCCCATAGTATTTGCTTATGCTTTCCCAGCAAAAGCTGCCAAAAATTAGGACGGAGCAACTTGCAATGCCCCTTACAAGAGCCATGCAGTACAGCATATTAAAAACATAAGTCCCATTATTGGGGAGTGGGTCTCCCATAGTATTTGCTTATGCTTTCCCAGCAAAAGCTGCCAAAAATTAGGACGGAGCAACTTGCAATGCCCCTTACAAGAGCCATGCAGTACAGCATATTACAAACATAAGTCCCATTATTGGGGAGTGGGTGTCCCATGGTATTTGCTTATGCTTTCCCAGCAAAAGCTGCCAAAAATTAGGACGGAGGAACTTGCAATGCTAGCACCCTGGTGGTATAGTAGTGGTGGAGGCTGAGAATAAGGAGAAGAAGATTAAACAGCCGAAACGAGGAAGCGTATACCCATGTGTGGGTGTGAAGCGTTGCATGTGAATACACCTCCCGAAATAACAGTGGATTTGACTTTATGTTACTCTGCTGTCATTTGGTGGTGATGAGAAGTCTGGCCCAATCCAGCCCTTGTTCATTTTGATAAGGGTCAGCTTGTCAGCATTGTCAGTTGACAGGCGAGTGCGCTTATCAGTTCTAATTCCCCCAGCGGCACTAAAAACACGCTCCGATAACACGCTAGCGGCAGGGCAGGCCAGGACCTCCAAGGCATACAGAGCGAGTTAATTCCAAGTGTCCAGCTTGGATACCCAATAATTAAAAGTCACAGAGGAATCACGGAGGACGCTGGTACGATCGGCAAGGTACTCCCTCACCATCTTTTGAAACTTTCCACTCCTTGTGACAGTACCCCGCGCCTCAGGGCCTGTAAGCTGGGCGGGTGTCAGAAAACTGTCCAAGAACGTTGACAGTGTTCCCCTGCCTCTGCTGGATTGGAGTTGCATCTCTCTCGCCTGTACGCCTTGGTTGGGCAACGAACTGTGATCTCTGCCGCTAGCGTGTTCAGATGGGAATTTTTTTAAGAGTTCTGCAGCAAGGGCCTTCTGGTATTGCCCCATTTTTGTAGACCTCTCCACCTCAGGAATAAGAGAGTGAAAGCTCTCCTTGTAGCGGGGGTCTACAAGTGTCACCAACCAGTAATGACTGTCACCCAACATTTTGACAACGTGAGGGTCACGGTTAAGGCAGCGTAACATAAAGTCAGCCATGCGTGCCAGACTGGTAACGGGCAAGATTTCCGTGTCCTCACCAAGATGACGACTGACCATGCTCTCCTCCTCCTCCTCCTCTTCCTCCTCCCCCCTGTCCTCAGGCCACCCACGCTGAACCGACGGTATGACACTTGTACAGGTACTACCGTCTACAATGCATGATAGCAGCTCCTGTTCTTCCTCCTCTCCCTCATTGTCCCCCAACGCACGTTGGGATGAGATGAGGCTGGGCTGTGGGTAATCGCCCGCTACGGCTTCTTGATCCATCTCATCATACTCTGGCTGCAATGCCTCCTCTTTAATTCTCTGCAGAGAGCGTTGCAAAAGACAGACAAGTGGGATGCTGACACTAATGATGGCGTCATCACCACTCACCATCTTGGTGGCCTCCTCAAAGTTTGTCAGGATGGTTCATATGTCAGACATCCAGGTCCACTCCTGAGGTCTTAAGTGTGGAGTCTGACCTGAATATCGACGGCCTTATTGCAGCTGGTACTCCACAACTGCTCTCTTCTGCTCACAAATCCTTTGCAACATGTGGAGGGTAGAGTTCCAATGTGTGGGGACATCACACACCAGTCGGTGTGCCGGAAGCTGCAAACGCTGCTGCAACACAGCAAGGGCGGCGGAAGCTGTAGCCGACTTGCGAAGATGAGCTGACAGGCGGCGTACTTTCACGAGCAGATCTGGCAACTCGGGGTACGATTTAAGAAACCGCTGAACCACGAAGTTGAGCACATGAGCCAGGCATGGTAAATGTGTGATCTCACCTCGCCTCAGAGCCGCCACCAGGTTACGGCCATTGTCACACACGACCATGCCGGGATGTAGGTTCAGCGGTCTCAGCCACAGATCTGCCTCCTCTTTCACAGCTGTCCACAACTCACAAGCAGTGTGAGGTTTATCACCTAAGCTTATGAGTTTCAGCACAGCCTGTTGCTGCTTGGCGGAGGCAGTACTGCAATGCTTCCAGCTTGTAACTGATGTGGTGATATCTGAGATGGAGGCTGAACATGAGGAGGAGGAGGAGGAGGATGCACAGGAGCTGTACACTGTGGGGGCAACTCTGACTGACATAGGGCCCGCAATCCTCGGTGTGGGGAGGATGTGTTCCGTCCCAAGGTCCGACTGGGTCCCGGCTTCCACTATGTTTACCCAGTGTGCCGTCAGAGACATGTACCGTCCATGGCCACAAGCACTTGTCCACGTGTCCATTGTCAGGTGGACTCTCCCAGTAACTGCATTGTTGAGGGCACGGCAGATGCTTTGGGACACGTGCTTGTGTAGTGCGGGGTTGGCACACCGGGCAAAATAGTGTCGGCTGGGGACCGAGTACCGAGGGACGGCCACCGCCATAAGATTGCGGAAGGATTCCGTCTCCACCAGCCTAAAAGGCAGCATTTCCAACGCAAGCAGTCGTGAAATGTGCGAATTTAGGACTGTGGCCTGTGGGGCGTTAGCTGCGAATTTCCGCTTTCGTTCAAACGTCTGGGATATGGACAATTGAACGCTGCGGTGGGACGTGGATGTTGAAGTTGATGCTGTTTCTTGAGAAACTGCCATAACAAGTGAAGACTGAGAGGAGGGGGCATCTTTACATGCAGTATGGACAGGGGATTGCCTTGCACACACAACAGGGGGTTCTATTGCACGCACAACAGTGGAAGAAGCAGTGGTGACACCCGCTGACACTGGTCGTGGACCCTGTGTTTCGCCCCACAAAGTCGGGTGCTTTGCTGCCATGTGCCTGATCATGCTGGTGGTGGTCAGGCTGGTAGTTTAGTCACCCCTGCTGATGCTGGCATGGCAGGTGGAACATATGGTCTTTTTGGGGTTATCAACAGAGTCTTTAAAAAAATTCCAGACTCTGGAAGACCTACCGCTTGTACTGGCAACGTCCCTCGTGTTGGTGTTACGGGGAATGGTTGCCTGCCTTCTGTCTGCGGCCACCACACTGCTTCTTCCTGCCTGTTGGGGTACTCTACCTCCCTCACCCTGTGTGCTGCTGGCCTCACTCTGCATGTCCTCCTTCCACGTTGGGTCAGTTACTAGATCATCCACCACCTCCTACTCTTCTTGCGCACCACGATCCTCCTCCTCACTTCCTGGCAATTGTGTCTCGTCATCGTCCACCTCTTGTGACAGATTGCCAACGTCGACTTCCTGTGGCCATGGCTGTTCAAATATTTGGGCATCGCAACATGGGATCTCCTCTTCCACCACTTCAAGCGTATCAGGCGAGGGGCCCAAATATGGAAATGGACCAGTGAACAGCTCTTCAGAGTGTCCAAGTGTGGGATCACTTGCTGTCTGACGACACTCGGCATGGTGGGAGGAAGGAGCATCAGGGTGAGGAGGAGTATGCGGTCGAGACTCACGGCTACTAAGAGTAGACCGTGTGGAAGACAGACCGGAGGTGGTGGTGCCCAGGTAACTGGAAGTATTGTCTGCTATCCAATTAATAACCTGTTCACACTGATCAGTTCTCAATACTGGTGTTGTTCTGTGCTTCCCTAGTAATTCGGTCAAGAAGTGGGAGCGAGAAGATGTGGCTGTTGGTTGTGGCACATTTTCACCTTGGCCACGGCCCCGTCCTCTGCACGAACCATCACCAGAACGTCCACTTCCACGTCCCTTGCCACGCGCCTTGCCCATTGTAAATGAAGTAAAATAGCTTACACTTGCACTATCAATGGAAAAAGGGTAATAAAGAGTAGATTAGAACCGTGGAAGAGGAAAACCACAGTTATTGTTTACTGGGGTATACCACACTTTTTTAAATAGAGATATTTGTGGCTGAACAATGAGCGACACACTCAAACTGCTTTTTTTTAGATACCAAAGGCCCAAAACTGGATAGTACAGCGATTTGACCCGTGGAACTGCGAAACCACACTGGGATGTCGGGCCTACACAAGACTATTTTCAACAGATATATTTTTGTGTCACAACAGTCAGGAGACACTACTGTTTTTCTTTACGGAAAAAACTACCAAAATCTGAATAATAGAGATTTTTTACCGTGGAACAGCAAAAGCACACTTCTGTCTCTCTGGCCTACACCAGACTATTTTCAACAGATATATTTGTGTCTGAAAAATCAGGGAGACACTATTTATTTTTTTTTTTACAGCAAAAAATGCAAAAAGCAGGATAATAGAGATTTTTTTACGTGGAACAGCAAAAGCACACTTCTGTCTCTCTGGCCTACACCAGACTATTTTCAACAGATATATTTGTGTCTGAAAAATCAGGGAGACACTATTTATTTTTTTTTTTACAGCAAAAAATGCAAAAAGCAGGATAATAGAGATTTTTTTACGTGGAACAGCAAAAGCACACTTCTGTCTCTCTGGCCTACACCAGACTATTTTCAACAGATATATTTGTGTCTGAAAAATCAGGGAGACACTTATTATTTTTATACAGCAAAAAATGCCCAAAACAGGATAATAGAGATGTGTTACCGTGGAACATCAAAACCACAGTAATAATTTACTGGTGTATACCAGGCTTTTTAAAATATATATATATTTGCGGCTGAACAGTGAGCGACACACTCAAACTGTTTTTTTTAGATACAAATGGCCCATAGAACTGCAAAACCACACTTCTATTTCTATGGCCTTCACCAGACTATTTTCAACAGATATATTTGTGTCTGAAAAATCAGAGGCACACTTTTTTTTTGGGGAGGGGGGGGGCACCAAAAGGTTAATAAGATGGGTATTTGTACATTGTGAAGGAGGAAAAAAAAAAGAGGATTTAGATAAAAAAAAAGGATTTTTCCTGGCCCCTGGGACCTGGAGCTAAGTCCAGCAATTTCAGCAACAGGAGCAGCACACAGGACTGTAATGCAGCGTTTGCTGGTATAACCACTGCGTCTCCTATACAGCCTGCCTGCCTGCCTGATATACCTGGGATGGATATTAGTCCTGAGAAGGACTGTTTGTTTGATCTGGCAGCCTTTACAGACCCTACACTAACTATTTTGCAGGATATATCTCTCCCTAAATCAGCAGCGCTGTCCCTACACTGTCTGATCCGGAGCGACTGTGTCCAAGATGGCGGCGCCCGGTTTTAAATACTCGAGGTGATGCTGTGCGGCCAGCCAATCACTGTAATGCCCACAAACAACATGGCTGCGGCCTTACAGTGACTGGCTGGCAATCCCTGCATGTTCATTGGCTTTGTAAAGAGCGCCAAACATGCAGGGCGGAGACCCGAGCTCCCGCCCGAGTAACCCAGAAATGCTCTGTGCTCGCCGAACATCCCGAGTAGCGTGATGCTCGGGCGAGTACCGAGCAGTGTCGAGCATGTTCGCTCAACACTAGTAGTTACCCATTAGACCGAGGTTACCTTGTTGCGGTTGATGGGCACACATGAATTGGCCAATTTATGTGCTAAAAACCTTCATTTTGTAAGTACATTTCATTAAGTGACAAACCAGTCTAGACTCAATATTTTCAATGTATTCATGTATTTTGCCATTCTAATATAATATATTGCTGCTGCCTTTTCTATCTTTTTTTACAGTATATATATATATATATATATAGTACAGACCAAAAGTTTGGACACACCTTCTCATTTAAAGATTCTTCTGTATTTTTAATGACTTTGAAAATTGTACATTCACACTGAAGGCATCAAAACTATAAATTAACACATGTGGAATTATATACTTAACAGAAAAGTGTGAAAGAACTGAAAATATATCCTATATATTAAAGGTTCTTCAAAGTAGCCACCTTTTGTTTTGATGACTGCTTTGCACACTCTTGGCATTCTCTTGATGAGCTTCAAGAGGTAGTCACCGGAAATGGTTTTCACTTCACAGGTGTGCCCTGTCAGGTTTAGTAAGTGGGATTTCTTGCCTTATAAATGGGGTTGGGACCATCAGTTGTGTTGTGCAGAAGTCAGGTGGATACACAGCTGATAGTCCTACTGAATAGACCTGTAGAATTTGTATTATGCAAGAAAAAAGCAGCTAAGTAAAGAAAAACGAGTGGCCATCATTACATTAAAAATGAAGGTCAGTCAGTCTGAAAAATTTGGCAAACTTTGAAAGTGTCCCCAAGTGTAGTTGCAAAAACCATCAAGCGCTACAAAGAAACTGACTCACATGAGGACTGCCCCAGGAAAGGAAGACCAAGAGTCACCTCTGCTTCTGAGGATAACTTTATCCGAGTCACCAGCCTCAGAAATCTCAGGTTAACAGCAGCTCAGATTAGAGACCAGGTCAATGCCACACAGAGTTCTAGCAGCAGACACATCTCTTCAACAACTGCTAAGAGGAGGCCTTCATGGTAAAATAGCTGCTAGGAAACCACTGCTAAGGACAGGCAACAAGCAGAAGAGACTTGTTTGGGCTAAAGAACACAAGGAATGGACATTAGACCAGTGGAAATCTGTGCTTTGGTCTGATGAGTCCAAATTTGAGATCTTTGGTTCCAACCACCATGTCTTTGTACGATGCAGAAAAGGTGAACGGATGGACTCTACATCCCTGGTTCCCACCGTGAAGCATGGAGGAGGTGTGATGGTGTGGGGGTGCTTTGCTGGTGACACTGTTGGGGATTTATTCAAAATTGAAGGCATACGGAACCAGCATGGCTACCACAGCATCTTGCAGCGGCATGCTATTCCATCCGGTTTGCGTTTAGTTGGACCATCATTTATTTTTCAACAGGACAATGACCTCTGTGTAAGGGCTATTTGACCAAGAAGGAGAGTGATGGGGTGCTACGCCAGATGACCTGGCCTCCACAGTCACCAGACCTGAACCCAATCGAGATGGTTTGGGGTGAGCTGGACCACAGAGTGAAGGCAAAAGGGCCAACAAGTGCTAAGCATCTCTGGGGACTCCTTCAAGATTGTTGGAAGACCATTTCCGGTGACGACCTCTTGAAGCGCATCAAGAGAATGCCAAGAGTGTGCAAAGCAGTCATCAAAGCAAAAGGTGGCTACTTTGAAGAACCTAGAATATAAGACATATTTTCAGTTGTTTCACACTTTTTTGTTAAGTATATAATTCCACATGTGTTAATTCATAGTTTTAATGCCTTCAGTGTGAATGTTCAATTTTCATAGTCATGAAAATACAGAAAAATCTTTAAATGAGAAGATGTGTCCAAACTTTTGGTCTGTACTGTATATATGTATATATATATATATATATATATATAGTAATAATACTACATTGCTACATTTTAAATTTGATCACATTAACATCACAGTGTTGTCAACATATAATGAAGAGATAGTTCTGTCACATAAAAATTATACATAAATGCTTAACTTTACTTATGTACAATAAGTGCGCCAAAAATATTTTGTCATTCTGACAATGACAAAGAATTATTTGAAGGAATGCCATTTTTACAATTTGTAACATTAAAAGGTATATTTTTTTTAACTATTTAAATTCCTCAGATTTCATGTAACAAATTAAATGATACTTCTGATTTTTATTATGCAGAACGGATTCATTGCTGATTCGGCTGTCAGTCAAATTGCCAGGGTGTGCATACAGCTGCCATTCTTAGCTCTGTGAATACTGACTGAAGCCATGCCAGCACACCTGCATGATTGAAAGCCTGCAGCTCCTGGGAGTAATAAAGTTAATTTTCTGCTAAGTGCTACACTTTCATTACAGGAGCATTAATGTTAATAACCGGAAAATTAACACTACATGTGCAGTTTAAAGTGTTATCGGACATGTTTACTTTATGTATTATGGCAGTGGAGGAGGGGAACTAAGCAGAAGCCAACTTCAGCTGATGGTGTTGCTGTCAGAGGTAACATCATTTTGCTGTGATTGAGATGAATTATGTGAAAGATAGTCAATTACTTCATCTGCTTCCTCACCATTAACACACTTGCCAGAGTCAAAAGTGACCATGTGTGACCTGAGTTTGGTACTACTACTGCCGATCCTGTAACTTGCAACAGTGTCAGTGGTGCTGTTGCTCCTATCAGCTCCCACAATTTTTTCAATGGCATGGGTTTTCTTTCTATTATGCTACCATGTCCGCAGTCAGTGTCATGCTTTGGTTTAACACATTCAACCCACAAGTCAATTTTCATCTTCATAGGGTGGCCAAATTTGACAATTCTGACCAGTGTCATTTATGTGGTAATATCTCTGGAATGCTTTAATGGATCCTATTGATTCTTAGACTATTTTTTCATGACATATTGTACTTCATGATAGTGGTAAAATGTGTTCGATATAACATGCATTTAATTGTGAAAATATCGAAAATTTGGCGAAAATGTTCACAATTTTAAAAATGTTCATTCTTATGTCCTTAAACCAGAGAGGTATGTCACACACAAAATAGTTAATAACATATACCACGTGTCTACTTTACATCTGAATCATTTTTTAAACATTTTGTTTTTTTGTTATGCAATGTGCCCACGATGCAGAAATGCTCAGGATTTTTTCCTGAGCGTTTCTGCATCTCCCTGGCAGAAAAAAACGCATGCGGATTGTACATGCGTTATCCTGCCAGGGACAGGCGGAAATGGAGCGTTATTCACTGCCATTTCCGCATGCGGATTGACAAGCACTTTCCAAGTGATTAGCATCACTTGGAAAGTGCTTGTGACAACTAGGTCACACTATATAAATCCATGCATTTATATAGTGTGACCCGAGAGAGTGGTTAAAAATAAAAAAATAAATATATACTTACCCTCCGATGGCCCGCGCTGACTTGTTTCGCTCGGTCCCGGCTGCCGGCAGCAGTGGATTGAAAGACCTGCCGACGTCAGCGTCGCGGGACCCGTCACATGACTCTGACGTCAGCGCAGGTCCTTCAATCCACTGCAAAGTGCCGGGAAGCAAGTAGGGGCGCTGCGCGGGCCGTCGGAGGGTAAGTATACATTTATTTTTTATTTTATTCGTTTTTTACAGATTTTTTAATGGTACCTGGGTGTGGATGAGAATCTCCTCTCCTCTACACCCGGGTACCATTAGCACATTAGAACGCTTGGATTACGCATTTACATATACAGTGATGCGTAATCCATGCGGTCTAATGCAAGTCAATGGCGGCGAAGACGAAGCACTTCCGCAAAATAATTGGTAGTGCTGCGCTTTTTTCCGCAATGATAATCCGCAGCGGAAATTTCCGCTGCATGTGCACAGCACATGCGGATTATCATTGGGGAACATTGCTGCCCTTCTACCATGCATTTTTAATGCATTTCTGCAGCGTTTCCGCAGCTGCAAAAACGCTGCAGAAACGCATTAAAAACGCGTTGTGGGCACACAGCCTTAGAAGGGTTAAAAATTGATTAGCAATTTCTCATTTTTGCAACAAAATTTACAAAACCATTTTTTTAGGGACTACAACACATTTAAAGTGACTTTGGGGGCCTATATGACAGAAAATACTCAAAACAGAAAATACCCAAAAGTGACACTATTTTAAAAACTGCACCCCTCAAAGTACTCAAGAACACTTTAAAAAATGTTATTAACCCTTCAGGTGCTTCACCGGAATTAATGCAATGTGAAAGGAAAAAAATAACATTTTCGTTTTTTTGCACAAAAATTTTACTTAAGCAGCACATTTTTTTATTTTCACAAGTGTAACAGGAGAAAAATAACCCCCAAAATTTGTTGTGCAATTTCTCATGAAAACTTCAAAACACCATATATTGGGGAAAACTACTGTTTGGACGCATGGCAACAGTAACAGGAAAAAATGCACCCACAATTTGTTGTTCAATTTGTCCTGAGTACAACCAAATCCAATATGGGGGGAAAACTACTGTTTGGGCACACGGCAGAACTCGGAAGGGAAGGAGCGCCATTTTACTTTTTGAACACACAATTTGCTGGAATCATTAGTGGATGCCATGTTGCGTTTGGAGAGCCCCTGATGTGCCTAAACAGTGAAATTCCCCACAAGTGACCCCATTTTGGAACCTAGACCCATCAAGGAATGTAACTAGATATAAGGTGAGCACCTTGAATCCCCAGGTGCTTCACAGAAGTTTATAACATAGAGCCATGAAAATAAAAAGTAATTTTTTCCTACAAAATGTTTTTTAGCCCCAAAGTTTGGATTTTTACAAGGGTAACAAGAAAAAATGCATTTTATAGTTTGATGTGCAATTCTCCTGAGTACACAGATACACAATATGTGGAGGACAACTACTGTTTGACTGCACGGCATGGCTCAGAAAGGAAGGACATTTGACTTTTTGAACACAAAATTGGCTGGAATCAGTAGCGGATGCCATGTCGGATTTAGAGAGCCTCTGATGTGCCTAAAATTGAAAATCCCCCACAAGTGATGCCATTCTGAAAACTAGACCCCCTCAGGGAATTTATATATACATCTAGTGAGCACTTTGAACCCCCGATGCTTCACATTAGTTTATATTGTTGAACCATGAAAACAGAATAATACATTTTTCCCACAAAAATGTTGGTTTTCTGCCAATTTTTAATTTTCACAAAGGTAACAGGAGCAAAATGGACCATTCAATTTGTTGTGCAATTTCTCCTGAGCACGCAGATACTTCATATGTGGTGAAAACTAGTTTTGAGGCATAGTGCAAAGCTCAGAAGGAATGAAGCGCCATATTGAAGCTCTGATTTTGCTGGAATGGCTTGAGGGTGCCATGTCACATTGGCAGAGCCCCTGAAGTGCCAGAAAAGCAGAAACCCCACCATACTTGGCGTCATTTTACAAATTACACCTCTCAATGAATTCATCTAGGGGTGCAGTGTGCATGTTGACACCACATGTGCCTCATAGAAATTTATACCATTGGGCGGGGAAGAAAGAATAATTACATTTTTACTGCTAAAAAGTTGTTTTAGCCCCAAACTTTAAATTTTTAGAAGGGTTAATAGGAAAAAATTGACCTCTCAGTTTGTTGTTCAATTTCTCCTGAGTAAGCCAATATCTTGGTTTAATCTACTTTTGAGGCACAGTGCAAAACTCAGAAGGGAAGGATGGCCATCATTTAGTGCAGATTTTACTGTTATGGTTTGGGGTTACAATAACCCACTGAAAAAGCCCTTAAAATGCCAGAACAACAAAACCCCCAATAAATGGCCCCATTTTACAAACTAAACCTCTCAATGAACTCATCTAAGGGTGCAGTGATCATATTGACACCACAGGTGTGTCACAGTATTTTATACCCTTGGGCAGTAAAGAAAAAATAATTCCATTTTTACCACCAAAATTTTGTTTTAGCCCCAGATTTTACATTTTTACAAAGGGATAAAAGGGAATGGCACCAAAATTTGTCACACAATTTCGGCTGAAAGTGGAAATACCCAATATGTGGTTGTACAGTACTGCTTATCCACACAGCGAGACTCGGGTGGGACAGAATGCTATTTTCCTCCTGGAGCACAGATTTTCCTAGAACAGTTTGCAGACTCCATATACAAGCCCCTAAATGCTAGAAGAGAAGAATACCCTCCTCAATTGACCCCATTTTGGAAATTATACCCCTTTGGGAATTTACCTACAGATGTAGTGATTATTTGACTCCATCAGTGTTTTTCAGAAACAAGCAGTGGTGGATGTTGCTGAGTGAAAATTGCAATCTGTAGTGCCTATACATTGTAGTGACCAGTAAGTTATTCTAAGCGTATGTTATATAAGTGATTAAACGACTTTATTCTTTGGGTCGGTGCGATTACAGTGATATCAGATTTATTTTGTGTGTTTTTTTAGGTTCGCCTGCTGTCACATACTAAAAGAAGCATTTTGTTGCAAAAACTAGTTTTTGTATAGCCATATTTTGAGAGCTGTATTTTTTTCAGAGTTATGCCTACAGAGTCATACGAGGGCTTGTTTTTTGCGGGATGAGTTGATGTTTTTACTGGTACCATTTTGGAGCACATGACATTTTTGATCGCTTTCAATTCTGATTTTTTTGAGGCAGAATGAACAAAAAACAGCAATTAAGGAATTGTTTTATGTTTTTTTTTTTTATGCCGTTCCGCATGTGGCAATGTATGGATATATATAAGGTCTAGAAGGGCTTAAAACACATTTTTGGCACAAATATAATGTTTATTTCATTAAAAAAAATGGTATACCACACTTAATCAATCCAGGAAAACATGGACTCAACCAAAAATGCTATGCAGGCTTCTGGAGACAAACAAACAGGCTAAAGCAAAAACAACCTGCCCGTAATATTGGTGTTCTGTGTATGTGTCTCCAATTTGACATTTTAAACAGGTGTTGGAAAATAGACCTAGAGAGTTAAATGTCTCAATTTACTATTATAATTTGTTTGCAAATTTTGGGTTAAGCACATTAGTTCCCCTTTGTCAAAAATGATCACATAAAATAAAATACCAGAAGGTAGGAAAACTGTCTAAAATGCTGCAACAGATCACAATATAGTTGCATGGTGTACTTTTGAGAAACTGCAATATTAAAATAAGTATGGAAAATGTAAAATATATGTACCGTATATGCTCGAGTATAAGCTCACCCAAGTATAAGCCGAGGTACCTAATTTTACCACAAAAAACTGGGAAAACTTATTGACTTGAGTATAAGCCTAGGGTAGGAAATGCAGCAGCTACTGGTAAATTTCCTCATACTGGTAAGCATTGCTCC
This sequence comes from Phyllobates terribilis, assembly GCF_046119375.1. Classification (NCBI taxonomy): domain Eukaryota; kingdom Metazoa; phylum Chordata; class Amphibia; order Anura; family Dendrobatidae; genus Phyllobates; species Phyllobates terribilis. Next base: position 768,920,874 of record NW_027362762.1, on the reverse strand, counting down.
CTCATCCCCAATCCTGGTATGGATGGCCCCCTCATCCCCAATCCTGGCATATATGGCCCCCACATCCCCAATACTGGTATGCATGGCCCCATCATCCCCAATCCTAGTATGCATGGCCCCCTCATTCCCAATCCTGGTATGCATGGCCCCCTCATTCCCAATCCTGGTGTGCATGGCCCCCTCATTCCCAATCCTGGTATGCATGGCCCCCTCATTCCCAATCCTGGTATGCATGGCCCCCTCATTCCCAATCCTGGTATGCATGGCCCCCTCATTCCCAATCCTGGTATGCATGGCCCCCTCATACCCAATCCTGGTATACATGGCCCCCATCAATGCACACATAAAAAAATAAACACTTATACTCTCCTTCCCTCCTCCTCTCTGCTCCAGCACTGTGTCCTGTCTGACAGTAGCTCATGTCAGCATCTGAGCAGCGCATGATGTAACAGCCATGCGCCCTCAGATGCTGAGGTGAGCTGCAGGCATATTCACTCCATTCCACGCTGGGACTATGTGCGTGGAGAGGAGAGAATATGCATTTTCTTTAGTAGCGGGCACTGTCAGCAGACGCTGCGGCTCAGTGGTCCTCTGTGCCCGCTACTAAGGAGAATGAATATTCATTCTTCTCCATGCCAATAGGCATGGAGAAGAGTGAATATTCATCTTCCTTTAGCAGCGGGCACACGTTGTATCTGCAGCAGCGGCTACTGCATGAGCCCTGCTCCTCCACCGCCGCAACCCCCCTCACCATCGGAATGTATATACTCGAGTATATACCAGAGTTTAAGCCGAGGGAGGCTTTTTCAGCACAAAAAATGTGCTGAAAAAGTCGGCTTATGACCGAGTATACAGTATATGGTAACTATGTATCATTTTATTTCATACATTTTTTTTATGGGGAATAGATAGTTTTTGTTTAAGTTCATACTCACTTAATAACTGCTTAACTCTAAAAAACTAGGTCATTATGCAAGTACAGCCATCAGTATTGTTGTGCTACCTATGGTTGTTAAATGCAACTAGTAAAACATTTGCGAAACTTTAAAGGAAACCTGTCAAGTCCCCAAATGCTATTACTGCAGATGTGGGGTTAAAAGGAGTCTGTCAGCACAGAATGAATGTTCAAACCAAGTGCAGACGTTCAGTGCACCCTTGGTGTGGAAAACATTTAAGTTCACCTCCCAACCTACTTGTTTTCCCTCTATCCACCCTCTACCCCGCATTCTTTGATTGATAGCTCAGGCTTAATGGAGCAGGAAACGGTTAGAAATAGATGGAAACTAAGTACCTGGGAAGGTGCACTGAAATGTTTGGCTCCGCAAGGGTGCACAAAGTGTCTTTACTAGGTTTGAATAGTCATTCTATGCTTACAGACTTCTTTTAATCTGCAAGTTAATAGCATTAGAATGTTATCCTTCTACCAAACTGAAATAGTGGCCACCGGGAGAAAATTAATTTTATTTTTCCCTGGAGTCGCCGACTTCCAATCACAGAGGCTTGCATGAAGCAGCTACAGTTAAAGTTCACAGCATTGTGAGTGGCTGCTTTAAGCATCTAGGCACTTTGATTAATAGCTCACTCTGAAGCGCATCAGTTCCGTAAGCAATGACTGAAGCTACTTTGGGATTGCCTCTATGACTGAAAGCTGCAGGTTATCAGGAGGAATGAAGTTAATTTTTTCCTGGTATCCAAGATTTCAGTAAGGCAGCATTGTAACACTATTCACCTGCACATTAACCCTATTTGTGAAGGGTTAATAGCATTTGAGGACATGACAGATTCGCTTTCATATATTTTTGTTTAATCTATTTTATTTTAACTAGCCTCTCCAATAAAAAAGTGCAATGCAAGGTTCCTTACATAACCCTAAGATGGTAAGTTGCAAAGTAGCTACATTAAGGTTTATGATCATAAATAAAAATATGGCAATAACATGCAAAAAAATAAAATAAAAACTAAGCCATATGCCTTTACAAAATAGGATGGAACAAGGAAAGCTAGGAAGAATAACTTCCAGATGCAAGCCCCCGCAAAAGGTGACTGTATTCAAATGACATGAACAGGTATATAGTAAACAATAGGTTACAATTTAAATGGTTGTCATCTATGTGATATTAGGGCATATAGAAATCACAGAGGGGGCCCCCTCACTCAAGACCCTCATCTTTGAATCAAAGCAGAGAAACCACCAAATAACAGAATTCCAATGTGCTGCAGAGGAATTACAAAGTACAATAAAGCTTCTTGTGACCATTGTTCTCAGATATTTAAAAAAAAAGCTCCCATGATGAGACCTGATTAATTACAAAAAAAAAATTCCTTAATTTGCAGTAAGTAAAGTTAACCTTACTGAGCTGTAAAGTCTTTCTCTTTTATAAATGACATCTTTACAGGAGATTCAGCAACAGAAACAAATTTTCTGCCATTATCCAAAATGTTTAAACTAAGTGTCATCTTATTGTAGATGGAATTGCAGCTTTGAACAGCAAAGGTTGAGTATATTGCTTTACTTGTTTTGTCTTATGGATTTCAGTACTGCAATAACACGCCAGATATTGACATTTATTTTTATACATTCAAATATCACAAAAATACCATTTCACAGAGACTAGCTTGACATACTGCACTATACAGCCTGATATTCTTCTGAGAAGTCAACTAAAGTGAATACAGTAATTGTTGTGCTCAATGGGTATCCAGGATTATGAACAGACAAAGTAGTCTCTCCTCTCCTGTCAGCTCCAGGCATAGTTGCAAATCCCTGCTGTCTGTCCACTATTCCAAAATGCACTTTGCTTGAATATCCCTGGATCATGGAGTCGTTGACAAACAGCATTGATTGGTAAGTATTCCCAGAGGTGACAGGAGTACAGAGACTAAATCAGTTGAGCGCAAAAGCGTAACTTTTAACTTGTAGTGGTAAAGTTAATGCTGCACTTAATCTTATTACAGAAAACTTTGCAGTAGGTTGTGCAAGTGACCGTGCGTATACACATGTCAGAGAAATATTAAGGTCAGGAAAATATTCTTCCATATTTGCCTGACATATATATTCACCCCCTCCCTTATCCATCTTTTGAGAGCTGTCTCCATGAAAACATACAGTATCTTCCTGCAAATTATCACCCACAGCCAAAAGGCCTTACACAAACAAATGCCAGCCAAGAGGTGTCACCAAACTTCATTAAGATGCGAGCCTCTTGTCCTTGGCACATGCAGGGGGGTAATTACTGGCAGGATTGCACTAATTTGCTTGCAACTGGGAAACTTTGTTTCCCGAGCTTAAGAAAGAAATCTCCAGACAATCCAACTGCAAAACAAAATATGAAATATTGTAAGTTCCATGATAATAATGGGACCCATATTTCTAGTGACAGAAGCAGCCAATGAATGCATACATAGTTTTTCATTGTTGCAAGCCAAATTAGAGAGCTGTAGCGCAAAAACACCAGAATAGCAGACTGCAGCTATGCGATGTGTGGTCTCTAACTGAAGATAAAATCATAAGGGAAAAAATGGCATCATTTGCACACTTCTGCAATCAACGAGCGATGAGTAATCGCAGAAGTTAGCGTTTTTTATAAAAATGTACAGGCTGGAGACCGGCCCACATGATGTCACCACAGGGAGCGTGTGGCCAGATCTCCCCTTAGGTATAAGGGAACCCATGGACAGTACAGACTCACTCATTGCCAGAGAGAATAAGAATTATAAGCAACGGGTCCTGTTTGATAAGAGCATAATCAAACTCGGGAGCCCCTTCTTCACCTATATTGAATCATCTCCAAGATGGTATAGCGTAAGTTTTTCTTCTTTTATCCTGTTTATTTTAAATGTAACGGCTTATGTATTTTAACGTCTCCTTTGTAACATCCTTGTATATATTTTTCCTAAACACTGCTTCCCTTTTGGATTACAGTGTATTGTGAAAGTATTTGGCCCCCTTGAACTTTTCTACCTTTTGCCACATTTCTGGCTTCAAACATAAAGATATAAAATTCTAATTTTTTTGGAAGAATCAATAACAAGTGGGACACAATCGTGAAGTGGAACAAAATTTATTGGATATTTTAAACTTTTTTAACAAATTAAAAACTGAAAAGTGGGGCGTGCAAAATTATTCGGCCCCTTTGCTTTCAGTGCAGCTAACTCACTCCAGAAGTTCAGTGAGGATCTCTGAATGATCTAATGTTGTCCTAAATGACTGGTAATGATAAATAGAATCCACCTGTGTGTAATCAAGTCTCCATATAAATGCACCTGCTCTGTGATAGTCTCAGGGTTCTGTTTCAAGTGCAGAGAGCATCATGAAGAGCAAGGAACACACCAGGCTGGTCCGAGATACTCTTGTGTTTCGAAGTTTAAAGCCGGATTTAGATACAAAAAGATTTCCCAATATTTAAACATCTCAATGAGCACTGTGCAAGCGATCATATTGAAATGGAAGGAGTATCAGACCACTGCAAATCTACCAAGACTCGCCCGTCCCCCTAAACTTTCATTTCGAACAAGGAGAAGACTGGTCAGAGATGTAGCCAAAAAGTCCATGATCATTCTGGATGAACTGCAGAGATCTACAGCTGAGGTGGGAGAGTCTGTGCATAGGACAACAATCAGTCACACACTGCACAAATCTGGCCTTTATGGAAGAGTGGCAAGTAGAAAGCCATATCTCAAAGATATCCATACAAAGTCTTGTTTGAAGTATGCCACAAGCCACCTGGGAGACACACCAAACATGTGGAATAAGGTGCTCTGGTCAGATGAAACCAAAATCGAACTTTTTGGCCACAATGCAAAACAATATGTTTGGCATAAAAGCAACACAGCTCATCATCCTCAAAACACCATCCCCACTGTCAAACATGGTGGTGGCAGTATCATGGTTTGGGCCTGCTTTTCTTCAGCAGGGGCAGGGAAGATGGTTAAAATTGAAGGGAAGATGGATGGAGCCAAATACAGGACCATTCTGGAAGAACACCTGTTGGAGTCTGCAAAAGACCTGGGACTGGGACGGAGATTTATCTTCCAACAAGACAATGATCCCAAACATAAAGCAAAATCTACAATGGAATGGTTCAAAAATAAACGTATTCAGGTGTTAGAATGGCCAAGTCAAAGTCCAGATCTGAATCCAATCGAGAATCTGTGGAAAGAGCTGGAAACTGCTGTTCACAAACTGCAAGGAAGAATGGGCAAGAATTTTAGCCTCTCGATGTGCAAAACTGATAGAGACATACCCCAAGTGACTTGCAGCTGTAATCGCAGCAAAAGGTGGCGCTACAAAGTATTAACACAAGGGGGCCAAATAATATTGCATGCCCCACTTTTCAGTTTTTAATTTGTTAAAAAAGTTTAAAATATCCAATAAATTTTGTTTCACTTCACGATTGTGTCCCACTTGTTGTTGATTCTTCCCCAAAAAATTAGAATTTTATATCTTTAGGTTTGAAGCCAGAAATGTGTCAAAAGGTAGAAAAGTTCAAGGGGGCCAAATACTTTCACAATGCACTGTAAATATGAAATGCAATAGTTGTGTTTCATTTGTTCTGTAATTGATCCCTTCCCCAAAGCCATAAACGCTACCAAAACGCAGGCGTCCAGCCAGGCCTGTATTATATTTCAAACTCGGCCGGTGGTGGCAGAGAATAATAATAATTGGGCTATTGTGAAGCTGACAGTGACAGTACAGAGAGCGTGAACTCGGATTCTAGGCTTTGGAACCAAGAGGTGTGATGCCATACTCTCACTGGTCGCTTGCCAATAACGTGGCGAGTAGTCTGGATTGCATGCTCATGATTACGGATGAAGTACGGACAGTGTGGCAGCACGGTGAGATATCGTGTGATCTCCCCGGCGGCAGCGCGGTCTGCAATCCCTGACAAATTGGTGGCAAGCGATGGGATATTACAGAACAAAAGTGGCTGGATTGAGCAATCATTCCTGTCACTGAAAACTTGCATGGTTCTTGCGAGCATTCTGTGCAGAGTTTTAAGAAATCAGACTCAGTGTTTTAATATTTTCTATCTGAGACATTACTATATTTGTCACAGTTGCATCCCCTTACCTTCTCTTGTTTTTCTGTCCTATCTTTTATTTGGCAATGATGGTGACACGTGGAGAGCCCTGGTATCAAAAGCAGTCGAAGGCCATTCTCACTGCCCTCTGTGAGTGGAGACAGATTGACCCCATAGCCAAAAATAAGGCCCAGATGATTGCTGAACTGTTGCAAGGTGCTGCAGAGCCTGTCCGACAGCAGAGCCCTGATGATGGGGTGGCCAGCGAAGGTCCGGATGGTGCTGTTGCAGGGGTCCCACCTGTGAATGCAAGCCATACCTGCAGCCAGGGTAGTGTGGACCCCCATATGCAGATGGCCTTGGAACAGCTTGCCGCAGACGATCGTGATGGATGACTGCAGCTGATCCTGAAATTCCAGGAGCAAGCAGAGCGGCAAGCCAAAGCTGTCCGAGAGACTGCTGAGCGATAAGCTAACCGAGAGGCTGCTGAGTGAAAGTGGCAAGATGAGCAGCGGTACCAGCTGGAATGAGCCCGGATCCAGCTGCAGACCTCCACCACACAGACCCGTGAGTCCAACAGCACCAACAGCTTTAAACTCTGTCCTGAGCATTTTCCTGTAAAGGAAAAGGATGGGGACTTGGAAACATTTCTGCAAGGCTTTAAAAAGGCCTGCAGGCAGTATCAGCTGTCCACGGACCAGTGGGCAAGGTACTTAACTCCAGGGCTCAGAGGAAAAGCCCTGGAGGTGTTTACTTCTCTGCCTCGGGAACAAGACTACAAGGCAGTCAAGCAAGCCCCGATAAAAAAGTACCAGCTGACTCCGGAGGTTTAACGGAAAAAGTTCAGAGCCCTCCAACGTGGACTACATGACACCTACAGTGACATGGTAGATGTGCTCAGAACCAACTTTGAGCAGTAGATCCTAGGACTATCAGTCACCACCTTCGAGGACCTGAAGGATCTGATGGTGAAGGACCAGTTTCTTCATCTTTGCCCAGTGGAAATGCAACAGTTTATGCTTGACCAAGAGCCGAAGGAAGCCACCAAATCAGCCCAGATCACGGATACTTATGAGGCCAACTGCACACCAGAGGTACGGTAGTCAGCCACCACCAGCTGGAAAGGGGGTAAGCCTACAATCACCCCCAGCCGGCTCTCAGCGGGTTCTGCCCTATCTTTCGCGCATCTGACACCCGTAAGTGCTATACCTGTGACAAGACTGGTCACATCAGCCTCATCTGCCCGAAGAGCCAGAAGAAGAACCCCACACGTAAAGCCCAGTGGCCTGTTGCAGCAGTTCTTTTTGTGGGTGGGGCAGTTGGGGGGGGTCTGTAACAATTTGCAATCAGTTACGGTGGATGATAAAGTCACTATGGGGCTCAAGGACACTGGAGCCGAACGGACCCTCATCCACCCCGAGTTGGTATCCCCTTAAGACCTTATCCCCGGGAAAACCCTGACTGTCACTGGGATTGGGGGTGTTCATCATCCTTTGCCCATAGCCCGGGTTTTCCTAGACTGGGGTGCGGGGAGGGGGTTGAGGGAAGTTGGGGTGTCTCAGAACCTCCCAACCAATGTTTTATTGGGGACTGATCTGGACCAGTTGAATGCCCAATATGTTCCTGACAACCCTCCCAGATCTGATATGTCATGAAATGCCAATATCAATAACATCTGTGATGAAAATGCTGAACATATGAACACTAATATGATGTATAATGATTAGTGTTGAGCGAGCATGCTCGACACTGCTCGGTACTCGCCCGAGCATCACGCTACTTGGGATGTTCGGTGAGCACCTAGCATTTCCGGGTTACTCGGGCGGGAGCTCGGGTCTCCGCCCTGCATGTTTGGCACTCTTTACAGAGCCAATGAACATGCAGGGATTGCCAGCCAGTCACTGTAGTGCCGCAGCCATGTTGTTTGTGGGCATTACAGTGATTGGCTGGTCGCACAGCATCACCTCGAGTATTTAAAACCGGGCGGCACTATCTTGTGCACAGTTGCTCCGGATCAGACAGTGTAGGGACAGCGCTGCTGATTTAGGGAGAGATGTATCCAGCAAAATAGTTAGTGTAGGGTCTGTAAAGGCTGCCAGATCACACAAACAGTCCTTCTCAGGACTAATATCCATCCCAGATATCAGGCAGGCAGGCTGTATAGGAGACACAGTGGTTATACCAGCAAAAGCTGCATTACAGTCCTGTGTGCTCCTGTTGCTGAAATTGCTGGACTTAGCTCCAGGTCTCGGGGGCCAGGAAAAATCCTTTTTTTTTCATATCAATCCTCTTTTTTTTTTCCTCCTTCACACTGTACAAATACCCATCCTATTAACCTTTTGGTGACCCCCCCCCACAAAATAAAATAAAAATGTGTCTCTGATTTTTCAGACACAAATATATCTGTTGAAAATAGTGTGGTGTAGGTCAGAGAAATAGAAGTGTGGTTTTGCAGTTCCACGGTAAAAAATCTCTATTATCCTGTTTTTGGCATTTTTTGCCGTCAAAAAAAAAATAATAGCGTCTCCCTGATTTTTCAGACACAAATATATCTGTTGAAAATAGTCTGGTGTAGGCCAGAGAGACAGAAGTGTGCTTTTGCTGTTCCACGGTAAAAAATCTCTATTATCCTGCTTTTGGCATTTTTTGCCGTAAAAAAAAAAATAAAAGTGTCTCCCTGATTTTTCAGACACAAATATATCTATTGAAAGTAGTCTGGTGTACGCCCGAGAAATAATAGTGTGGTTTTGCAGTTCCACGGGTCAACTCTCTGTATTATCCACTTTTGGGCCATTTGTATCTAAAAATAACAGTTTGAGTGTGTCGCTCACTGTTCAGACGCAAATATATATATTTAAAAAAGTCTGGTATACATCAGTAAATTATAACTGTGGTTTTGCTATTCCACAGTAAGAAATCTCTATTATTCAGCTTTTGGTATTTTTTCCATAAAGAAAAACAGTAATAGTTTATCCCTGATTGTTCAGATTGTTTAAAAGAGTCGGGTGTAGGGCAGAGAAATAGAACTGTGGTTTTCCTCTTCCATGGCTCTAATCTACTTTTTATTACCCTTTTTCCATTGATAGTGCGAGTGTAAGCTATTTTACTTCCTTTACAATGGGCAAGGCGCGTGGCAAGGGACGTGGAAGTGGATGTTCTGGTGATGGTGCATGCAGAGGACGGGGCCGTGGCCAAGGTGAAAATGTGCCACAACCAAAAGCCACATCTTCTCACTCCCACTTCTTGACCGAATTACTAGGGAAGCACAGAACAACACCAGTATTGTGAACTGATCAGTGTGAAAAGTTTATTAATTGGATAGCAGATAATACTTCCAGTTACCTGGGCAACACCACCTCCGGCCTGTCTTCCACACGGTCAACTATTAGTAGCCGTGAGTCTCTACCGCATACTCCTCCTCACCCTGATGCTCCTTCCTCCCACCATGCCGAGTGTCATCAGACAGCAACTGATACCACACTTGGACACTCTGAAGAGCTATTCACTGGTCCATTTCCAGATTTGTGGCCCTCGCCTGCTCCGCTTGGAGTGGTGGAAGAGGAGATCCCATGTAGCGATGCCCAAGTATTTGAACAGACACGGCCACAGGAAGTCGACGCTGGCAATTTGTCACAAGAGGTGGACGATGACGAGACAATTGCCAGGAAGTGAGGAGGAGGATCGTGGTGCGCAAGTGGAAGAGGAGGAGGTGGTGGATGATCTAGTAACTGACCCAACGTGGAAGGAGGACATGCAGAGTGAGGCCAGCAGCACACAGGGGGAGGGAGGTAGAGAACCCAATAGGCAGGAAGAAGCAGTGTGGTGGCCGCAGACAGAAGGCGGGCAAAAGTTCCCCGTAACACCAACACGAGGGATGTTGCCAGTACAACCTGTAGGTCTTCCAGAGTCTGGAATTTTTTTAAAGACTCTGCGGATAACCCTTAAAAGGCCATTTGTACCACCTGCCATGCCAGCATCAGCAGGGGTGACAAAACTACCAGCCTGACCACCACCAGCATGATCAGGCATATGGCAGCAAAGCACCCGACTTTGTGGGGTGAACCCCAGGGTCCACGACCAGTGTCAGCGGGTGTCACCACTGCTTCTTCCGCTGTTGTGCATGCAATAGAACCCCCTGTTGTGTGTGCAAGGCAATCCCCTGTCCATACTGCATGCAAAGATGCCTCCTCCTCTCAGTCTTCACTTGTTATGGCAGTTTCTCAAGAAACAGCATCAACGTCAACGTCCACGTCCCACCGCAACGTTCAATTGTCCATATCCCAGACCTTTGAACGAAAGCGGAGATACGCAACTAACGCCCCACAGGCCACAGTTCTAAATTCGCACATTTCACGACTGCTTGAGTTGGAAATGCTGCCTTTTAGGCTGGTGGAGAAGGAATCCTTCCGCAACCTTATGGCGGTGGCCGTCCCTCGGTGCTCGGTCCCCAGCCAACACTATTTTGCCCGGTGTGCCATCCCCGCACTACACAAGCATGTGTCCCAAAACATCTGCCGTGCCCTCAACAAATCAGTTACTGGGACAGTCCACCTGGCAACGCAAACGTGGACAAGTGCTTGTGGCCAGGGACGGTACATCTCCCTGACGGCACACAGGGTAAACATAGTGGAAGCCGGGACCCAGTCGGACCTTGGGACGGAACACATCCTCCCCACACCGAGGATTGCGGGCCCTATGTCAGTCAGAGTTGCCCCCACAGTGTACAGCTCCAGCGCATCATCCTCCTCCTCCTCCTCATGTTCACCCTCCATCTCAGATATCAACACATCAGTTACAAGCTGGAAGCACTGCAGTACTGCCTCCGCCAAGCGGCAACAGGCTGTGCTGAAACTCATAAGCTTAGGTGAGAAACCTCACACTGCTTGTGAGTTGTGGACAGCTGTGAAAGAGCAGACAGATCTGTGGCTGAGACCGCTGAACCTACAACCAGGCATGGTCGAGTGTGATAATGGCCGTAACCTGGTGGCGGCTCTAAGGCGAGGCAAGATCACACACGTACCATGCCTGGCTCATGTGCTTAACCTCGTGGTTCAGCGGTTTCTTAAATCATACCCCGAGTTGCCCGATCTGCTCATCAAAGTACGCCGCCTGTCAGCTCATTTTCGCAAGTCGGCTACAGCTTCCTCTGCCCTTGCTGTGTTGCAGCAGCGTTTGCAGCTTCCGTCACACCGACTAGTGTGTGATGTCCCCACACGTTGGAACTCTACCCTCCACATGTTGCAAAGGATTTGTGAGTAGAAGAGAGCAGTTGTGGAGTACCAGCTGCAACAAGGCCGTAGATATTCAGGTCAGACTCCACACATAAGACCTCAGGAGTGGACCTGGATGTCTGAGATCTGTAACATCTTAAAAAACTTTGAGGAGTCCTCCCAGATAGTGAGTGGCGATGACGCCATCATTAGCGTCAGCATTCCACTTGTCTGTCTTTTGCAATGCTCTCTGCAGAGAATTAAAGAGGAGGCATTGCAGCCAGAGTATGATGAGATGGATCAAGAAGCCGTAGCGGTCGATTACACACAGCCCAGCCTCATCTCATCCCAATGTGCATTGGGGGACAATGAGGGAGAGGAGGAGGAGGAGGGGGAAGAACAGGAGCTTGTATCATGTGCTGTAGACGGTAGTACCTGTACAGCAGTCATACGGTCGGTTCAGCGTGGGTGGCCTGAGGACAGGGGGGGAGGAGGAAGAGGTGGAGGAGAAGGAGGAGGAGAGCATGGTCAGTCATCATCTTGGTGAGGACACGGTAGTCTTGCCCGTTACCAGTCTGGCATGCATGGCTGACTTTATGTTACGCTGCCTTAACCGTGTCCCTCGCTTTGTCAAAATCTTGGATGGCAGTCATTACTGGTTGGTGACACTTTTAGACCCCTGCTACAAGGAGAACTTTCACTCTCTTATTCCTGAGGTGGAGCGGTCTACAAAAATGTGGCAATACCAGAAGGCCCTTGCTGCAGAACTGTTAAAAAAGTTACCATCTGAACACGCTAGCAGCGGAGGTCACAGTTCGTTGACCAACCAAGGCGTACAAGCGAGAGAGAGGCAACTCCAATCCAGCAGAGGCAGGGGAACACTGTCAACATTCTGGGACAGTTTTCTGAGACCCGCCCAGCTTACAGGCCCTGAGGCACGGGGTACTCTCACAAGGAGTGGAAACTTTCAAAAGATGGTGAGGGAGTACCTTGCCGACCGTACCAGCGTCCTCCGTGATTCCTCTGTGCCTTTTAATTATTGGGTATCCAAGCTGGACACTTGGAATGAACTCGCTCTGTACGCCTTGGAGGTCCTGGCCTGCCCTGCCGCTAGCGTGTTATCGGAGCGTGTTTTTAGTGCCGCTGGGGGAATTAGAACTGATAAGCGCACTCGCCTGTCAACTGACAATGCTGACAAGCTGACCCTTATCAAAATGAACAAGGACTGAATTGGGCCAGACTTCTCATCACCACCAAATGACAGCAGAGTAACATAAAGTCAAATCCACTGTGTTTTCACATGCACCGCTTCACACCCAAACATGGGTATACGCTTCCTCATTTCGGCTGTTTTATGTTCTTCTCTTTATCCTCAGCCTCCACCACCACTATACCACCAGGGTGACCGTGGTCCGTGTTGCCATTATTGAAAGTTCCTCCGTCCTTATTTTTGTCAGCTTTTGCTTGGAAGTCATAAGCAAAGACTGTGGGAGACCCACTCCTCAAAAATGGGAATAATATTTTTAAGATGTTGTACTGTATGGCTCTTGTAAGGGGCATTGTAAGTTCCTCCATCCTAATTTTTGGCAGCTTTTGCTTGGAAGGCATAAGCAAAGACTATGGGACACCCACTCCCCAATAATGGGAATAATGTTTGTAATATGCTGTACTGTACGGCTCTTGTAAGGGGCATTGCAAGTTCCTCCGTCCTAATTTTTGGCAGCTTTTGCTTGGAAGGCATAAGGAAAGACTATGGGAGACACACTCCCCAATAATGGGAATAATGTTTGTAATATGCTGTACTGCATGGCTCTTGTAAGGGGCATTGCAAGTTCCTCCGTCCTAATTTTTGGCAGCTTTTGCTTGGAAGGCATAAGCAAATACTATTGGAGACACACTCCCCAATAATGGGAATAATGTTTGTAATATGCTGTACTGTATGGCACTTGTAAGGGGCATTAAAACCGTCTTGTTAAGCTACTGCGACCTCCACCACTTTTCCGAGGGGCATTAAAACCGTCTTATTAAGCTACTGGGACCTCCACTTCTTTTCTGAGGAGCCTTAAAACCGTCTTGTTAAGCTACTGTGACCTCCATGTCTCTTCAAAGGGGCATTAAAAGCATCTTAAGCCACTCTGAACTCCACAGCTCTTCCAAGGAGCATTGAAATGTTGTTTTTAATTACCTCTAACCTCCACCACTTTTTCCTTCTAATTTTAGTCAGCTTTTGGTTTTCAAAGAAAAGGCGAAAACTAAGGGAGACCCACTCCCCAATAATGGGTAGAAGGTTTTTAGTACGCTGTAATCCACGTCTGTTTCAAGGGGCATTGCAGTTCCTCATAATTTTTAGAAAGCCTTCCATTCACTGCTTAAGCCAACAGTGTACAGGAGACCCAGTTGCTATAAATGGAAAAAACGGTTTAGTTAAGGCCCTCTGACCTCCATGTCATTTCCAAGGGGCATTGTAGTGCCTCAAAATTTTTGTTAGGCATTGCACTCACTGTATGCCCTATAACTGTGTAGCCGAACCGCTCATTTTGTTACAGAAACATATCCTACAAGACATATGTGGTTGACTGGCCTGATATTGATGTGAATGGTCCCTTTTCCTCCTGCTCTTTCTCCTTTGCCACAACCTCATCCATCATTTATCACCTGAAGCTTTGTTTTAACGGGAGTCATAGAACTGGGATAGTAGTAGGAAAACATCCAGCAATCCTCAGAGGAGGCAGGATATGCGCCAGAACGCTGACCACCTCAGGCCTAGCCACTACTACATACATGCGCTTGCATTCCAAGAAAACAAAGCAGATGCTAACTTCTATCATCCTCATCATGCTCCTCACCTTGGCACTCTCAACTCCCCTGATGGAGAAGCCAGGGCCAACCGGAGGAGTCTGGTTCTCTGGTGGGCTCGTCCAATGCTGCCCTAAAGCAGGCCGGGCTAAGAAAAGTGTGTGGGGGGATGTTCCAAGGAGAAATAGGGGCGGCTGGGGACTGTTTAGGGACACCTGGCTGCCGCCAGGCGGCTATGGACCGTGTGTGGACACCCAGACGTGGGGCAGATGGGGACCGAGTATGGATACCAGGCCGCCAACGCAGTCATGACGTGGTGGCCAGATTCCACCTCCACATGCCTAAAAAGCCCAATTTCAAGTGGAAGCAAGCAAGCAGTATGGTATTGCAGCCTGGGGGTGGGTGGATGGGTGACAGGCTGCATACTTGTGCTTGCATTGCAAGGAATGGGAGAGGTACAATTGAACACTGCCCTGGGACAAGGACTTGAAAGGGGATAGTTGCAAGTCTGCAACAACAGGTGCAGGGAGGGAGGCATCTTCGCATGTACCATGAACAGGGGTTTGGCATGCACACACTACAGCGGAATAGGCTGTCCTTCCCACTAAATGCACTGGGGAGGGCACAGGTAATATTTTGGTATGCGCGCTTAATCTTACAGTACAGACCAAAAGTTTGGACACACCTTCTCATTTATAGATTTTTCTGTATTTTCATGACTATGAAAATTGTACATTCACACTGAAGGCATCAAAACTATGAATTAACACATGTGGAATTATATACTTAACAAAAACGTGTGAAACAACTGAAAATATATCTTATATTCTAGGTTCTTCAAAGTAGCCACCTTTGCTTTGATGACTTCTTTGCACTCTTGGCATTCTCTTCATGAGCTTCAAGAGGTAGTCACCGGAAATGGTCTTCCAACAATGTTGAAGGAGTTCCCAGAAATGCTTAGCACTTGTTGGCCCTTTTGCCTTCATTCTGCGGTCCAGCTCACCCCAAACCATCTCGATTGGATTGAGGTCTGGAGACTGTGGAGGCCAGGTCATCTGGCGTAGCACCGCATCACTCTCCTTCTTGGTCAAATAGCTCTTACACAGCCTGGAGGTGTGTTTGGGGTCATTGTCCTGTTGAAAAATAGATGATGGTTTAACTAAATGCAAACCGGATGGAATAGCATGCCGCTGCAAGATGCTGTGGTAGCCATGCTGGTTCAGTATGCCTTCAATTTTGAATAAATCCCCAACAGTGTCACCAGCAAAGCACTCCCACACTATCACATCTCCTCCTCCATGCTTCACGGTGGGAACTAGGCATGTAGAGTCCATCCGTTCACCTTTTCTGTGTCGCACAAAGACACGGTGGTTGAAACCAAAGACCTCAAATTTGGACTCATCAGACCAAAGCACAGATTTCCACTGGTCTAATGTCCATTCCTTGTGTTCTTTAGCCCAAACAAGTCTCTTCTGCATGTTTCCTGTCCTTAGCAATGGTTTCCTAGCAGCTATTTTACCATGAAGGCGTGCTGCACAAAGTCTCCTCTTAACAGTTGTTGTAGAGATGTGTCTGCTGCTAGTACTCTGTGTGGCATTGACCTGGTCTCTAATCTGAGCTGCTATTAACCTGCCATTTCTGAGGCTGGTGACTCGGATAAACATCCTCAGAAGCAGAGGTGACTCTTGGTCTTCCTTTTCTGGGGCGGTCCTCATGTGAGCCAGTTTCTTTGTAGCGCTTGATGGTTTTTGCTACTGCACTTGGGGACACTTTCAAAGTTTGCCAAATTTTTCGGGCTGACTGACCTTCATTTCTTAAAGTAATGATGGCCACTCGTTTTTCTTTACTTAGCTGCTTTTTTCTTGCCATAATACAAATTCTACCAGTCTATTCAGTAGGACTATCAGCTGTGTATCCACCAGACTTCTGCACAACACAACTGATGGTCCCAACCCCATTTATAAGGCAAGAAATCCCACTTATTAAACCTGACAGGGCACACCTGTGAAGTGAAAACCATTTCCGGTGACTACCTCTTGAAGCTCATCAAGAGAATGCCAAGGGTGTGCACAGCAGTCATCAGAGCAAAAGGTGGCTACTTTGAAGAAACTAGAATATAAGACATATTTTCAGCTGTTTCACACCTTTTTGTTAAGTATATAATTCCACATGTGTTAATTCATAGTTTTGATGCCTTCAGTGTGAATGTACAATTTTCATAGTCATGAAAATACAGAAAAATCTTTAAATGAGAAGTTGTGTCCAAACTTTTGGTCTGTACTGTACGTATAAGGCACACCGGGACAAATAGGAGCGGCTGGGGACTGAGTATGGATACCTCGCTGCCGAAACAGCCATGAGGTAGTAGCCAGCTTCAGCCTCCTCCAAACTAAAAGGCCCCATTTCAAGTGCAAGCTAGCAGTATGGCATTGCAGCCTAGGGGTGGGTGGGTGGCAGGCTGCACACTTACGCTTGCATTCCAAGAAAACAAAGCAGATGCTAACTTCTATCATCATCATCATGGACCTCACCTTGGCACTCTAAACTCCCCTGATGGAGAAGCCAGGGCCCACCGGAGGAGTCTGGTTCTCTGGTGGGCTCGTCCAATGCTGCCCTAAAGCAGGCCGGGCTAAGAAAAGTGTGTGGGGGGATGTTCCAAGGAGAAATAGGGGCAGCTGGGGACCATGCATGGACACCAGGCTGCCCCCTGGCGGCTGGGGACCGAGTGTGGGACACCCGGCCGCCGGGCGGCTAGGGACTGAGTATGGATACCAGGCCGCCAACGCAGCCATGACGTGGTGGCCAGATTCCGCCTCCACATGCCTAAGAGGCCCAATTTCAAGTGCAAGCAAGCAAGCAGTATGGTATTGCAGCCTGGGGGTGGGTGGGTGGCAGGCTGCATACTTGCGCTTGCATTGCAAGGAATGGGGAGGTACAATTGAACACTGCACAGGGACAACAACTTGCACGGGGATAGTTGCAAGTCTGAATCTTCTGATGCGGCAAGGATGACTTCTGATGGGCACACTTTAGGCAGTGACCTCGGTGTCAGAGATGCTTCAAGGGGTCTTTCCCATGCTGTTCCCGTGTCTTTTCAGCACTGTATGCATGTGTCACACAGCACATGGCCAGATAAGATTGTAAAATGTTAAAATAACATTTCCCGGTGAATGCATTTGTCACGGCTGAAAGCAATACAAAAGTGCAAAAACGCATAAAAAATGCTATTTGTGAACATAGCCCAAGGTGTGGAGGAGTATTTTTTGGGGGGGTTATTTATTTTACCTTATACACAAGTCTTTACACTGGAAAGGAACTTCCTTAACATATTTCACAGGAAAGCAGTTTCAGTTTCGTTTTTGAACGTTTTATTGTAAGCCCTTAAAAGTGGCTTAATACCTCTGACCACGTTGTTGACAGCAGTGACCTGGGGGTCAGAAATGCTTCCTGGGGTGATCCCCATGTTGTCCCCATGTCATTTGAGCACAGTCATTATCGTTTTGGGCACTTGTTAGGCTTTTAAAAGACTGCCGGGGGTGCCTAGACTAACATTGGGCTCGTTGCTCGGGTCGAGCACCCGAGTATCACGGCGAGCTCGGCCCGAGCTTTGAGCACCCGAGCATTTTAGTGCTCACTCAACACTAATAATGATGATATGTATTGTGTTAACGGAGTGCTAAGCCATGTCACCTTGTGAGGTGATGTTGCTGAGGACCCCCAAAATGGAGGCAGCATGAGTGCTAAGGGCGATGGGAGCAGGCACGGGGACCTTGAAGCTAGTGGTCCCATGCCCCCGACCCGTGTCACGACGGACTGTGACTTGGCTGGTAGTAGCTGCCCCATGATTGGCACGTCTCCTAAGGTATTGGGGGTGGTGGGGAGGTGGTACCTCCAGCCTGTCAGGCTGATGGTAAAGTGTTGTTATACTCTGGGTGACAGCGGCTATGTAGGCCATCTCCCCGGAGGACGAGTACCTAGAATGCACGTGATGCGCTACATTTTAGGACCTCATCCCATGGTAGGACAACGGAACTGACTGAGGATCCAGAGCCAGTCCCAGACAGTTCCAGCGAGGTTGGGGCCCTAACGTTGCATCTGGCTACCTCTAGTCAGGAGTTCCAGGCAGCTCTGCGCACAGATGCCAGCCTAAAGGCGTTAAGGGACCTCGCAGAGAAGCCCATCTCCGAATCCAATAAGAAGAAGGTATTCTGGGATCAGGGGAGATAGTACCGAGAAATGGTCCCCTGTAACCCCCAACAGGAATGGATGAGGGAGAGACAGCTGGTCATGTCCTATCAGTTTAGGGAGGAGTTGTTGCGGGTTGCCCATGAGATTCCACTAGCTGGACACTTGGGGGGCCGCAAAACCAAGGCTCGGCTTTAGCACCACTTCTATTGGCCCCAAATGGGGACAGACATTGCCAACTACTGCTGCTCCTGTATCATGTGCCAAAGAGTGCGGAAGTCAGGGCGTGTCCCCAAGGCTACCCTGATCCCTTGGCCAGTGATAGAGGAGCCATTCCAGAGGATTGCTGTGGACATTATTGGCCCGCTTGCCATCCCCAGCAGCTCTGGTAAACAGTTCATCCTTACTGTGGTAGACTATGCTACTTGGTACCCGGAGGCAGTAGCTCTGTCCTCCATTCGAGCCGATAAAGTGGCGGACTCCCAGCTGGACATTTTTTCATGGGTAAGATTTCCCAGGGAGATGCTTATGGACCAGGGGACTCAGTTCATGTCTCGGTTAATGGAAGCTCTCTGTAAGAAAATGCAGGTGCAGCACCTGGTATCAAGTTTGTATCACCCACAGACCAATGGTTTGTGTGAACGATTCAATGGTACCCTTAAGCAGATGCTTAACATGCTGGTTTAGTCTCATGGGTGCGACTGAGAGCGGTACCTCCCACACCTGCTCTTTCCTTACAGAGAGGTACCACAGGCCTCAACAGGGTTCTCCCCCTTCGAGCTCCTGTATGGCAGAAAAGTCGGGGGGCCCCTTGGTCTGGTAAGAGAATCCTGAGAAGGGGAATTCAACTCACCTGAAGTGTCCATCATAGAGTATGTCATGCGGCTCCGTGACAAAATGCAGGCAATGACGCAGCTGGTGAATGAGAATATGGAGCAGGCCCAGGCCAGCCAGAAGCTGTGGTATGACCGGAACGCCCGGAAGTGGGTGTACAAAGTGGGTCAGAAGGTGTGGGTCCTAGTCCCCATGACCAAGAACAAGCTTCAGGCGGCATGGGAAGGTGCATAACCCATATGCCAGCGCCTCAATGATGTGAACTTCGTGATCACCATTGACCATGCCAGGAAGCAGCAGAAGGTCTTCTACGTCAACATGATGAAAGCTCATCATGACAGGGAGGCCTGTGCCCTTCCTCTATGTAGCGTCACTGAAGAAGGCGAGACAGAAGTCCTGGTGAACTTACTGGCCATCGCCCGGGATGGAGGGTCTATTGAGGATGTGGATTTCAACTCGCAGCTATCCACGGACCAGAAGTCCCAGCTGCAAGAGGTGTTCCAGCCTTACTTGACTCTCTTCACAGGTGTACCAGGGAGTATGCAGCTAGCTGTCCACCAGGTGGACAAAGGGAGTCACCCCCCAGTCCGTCAATCAGCTTACAGTGTCTCTCTAGAGGTGCAGAAAGACATGAAGGTGCAGATGGATCATCCCTGGGCACAACATCTCATCTAACAGCCAAAAAGTGCGTGGGCCTCGCCTGTAGTCCTGGTCACAAAAAAGGACCGGACCACTCTGTTCTGCATGGACTACAGGAGGCTAAATGCCATCACAGCTCCCGATGCATACCCAATGCCACGCATCGAAGAGCTGCTGGATTGCTTAGTTGGGACCCGGTACTTGACAATTATGGACCTTAGTCGAGGATACTGGCAGATTACTCTGTCTCAGGAGGCCCAGTAGAGGTCTGCCTTCATTACACCGTTCGGTGCTCAGGTGGGTGCAGGGCGCTGGATTGACTATCAAGCCTGCAAAGTGTCAGGTAGGCATGACGGAGGTGCAGTACCTCGGACACAGAGTGGGTGGCGGAACTCTGAAGCCCGAGCTCAGGAAGATTGATGCTATCATCTCCTGGCCATCCCCCAAAACCAAGAAGCAGGTGATGTCCTTCTTTGGTACAGCAGGATACTAAAAGAAGTTGTTCCCAACTATAGTGCCATTGCTAAGCCCCTGACGGACCTCACGAAAAAGAAGCTACTGCAGACAGTTGACTTGACAGCTGGCTGTCAGCAGTCTTTCATGGCACTGAAGGCTGCCCTGGCAAGTTCCCCAGTTCTGCAGGCCCCGGACTTCACCCGGTGGTTTGTAGTCCAAACGGATGCCAGTGCGTTTGGCCTAGGTGCTGTGCTCAGCCACGTAAACAGGCAGGGGGAAGAGCATTCAGTGATGTTCCTCAGCCGCAAGCTCTTACCCCGGGAAGTGGCATACACTGTGGAGAAGGAATGCCTCGCGATAGTGTGGACCCTGTGGAAGCTGCAGCCCACTATCTATACGGGCGCAACTTCACCATAGTGACTGACCACAACCCCCTCAGCTGGCTGCATCGGGTGTCCAGCAACAATGGTAAATTACTGCAGTGGAGCCTTGCTATACAGCAGTATGATTTTACCATTCAGCACAAGAAGGGTAGTAAACATGTCAACGCTGATGGGCAGTCCAGTCAAGGAGAGACCAAGGAGGTAGGCTTAAGGGGCGATCGGTAAATCACCCTTTACTTCACCTCAAAGAGGTGGAGATGTCAGGGAAATATTAATGCCAGGAAAAGGTTCTTCCATATTTGCCAGACATAGATATTCACCCTCTCCCTTATCAATCTTTTGAGAGCTGTCTCCATGAAAATATACAGTATCTTCCTGCAAATTATCACCCACAGCCAAAAGGCCTTACACAAACAAATGGCAGCCAAGAGGTGTCACCAAACTTCATTAAGATGCGAGCCTCTTGTCCCTTGCACACGCTGGGGTTAATTACTGGCAGGATTGCACTAATTTGCTTGTAACTGGGAAAGTTGCTTTCCCGCACTTAACAAAGAAATCTCCAGACAATCCAACTGCAAAACTAAACATGAAATATTGTAAGTTCATGCGTCTGACAATAATGGGACTCATATTTCTAGTGACAGAAACAGCCAATGAATGCATACAGATTTTCATTGTTGCAAGCCAAATCAGAGAGCTGTAGCACAAAAACACCAGAATAGCAGACTGCAGTTATGCGATGTGTGGACTCTAACTGAAGATAAAATCAATCAACGAGCGATGAGTTATCGCAGAAGTTAGCGTTTTTAATAAAAATGTACAGGCTGGAGACCGGCCCACATGATGTCACTACAGGAAGCGTGTGGCCATATCTCCCCTTAGGTGTAAGAGAACCCATGGACAGTACAGACTCACTCATTGCCAGGGAGAATAAGAATTATAAGCAATGGGTCTTGTTCGAAAGCAGCATAATCAAACTGGGGAGCCCCTCCTCCACCTATATTGAATCGTCTCCTAGATCGTATAGTGTACGTTTTTCTTCTTTTATCCTGTTTATTTTATGTAACTGTTTATGTATTTTAATGTCTCTTTTGTCACATCATTGCATATAATTTTCCTAAACACTGCCTCCCTTTTGGATTAAATATAAAATTTAATTGTTCTGTTTCTTTCGTTCTATAACCGTTCCCTTCCCCGAAGCCATATACACTACCAAAATGCAGGCGTCTGGCCAGGCCTGCATTATATTTCAAACTTGGCGGGTGGTGGCAGAAAATATTAATAATAATTGGGCTATTATGGAGCGGACAGTGACAGTACAGAGGGTGTAAACACCTATTCCAGGCTTTGGAATGAAGAGGTGTGATGCCATACTCTCACTGGTCACTTGCCAATACCCACATGGCGAGTAGTCTGGATTGTGTGCTCACGTTTCTGGATGAAATACGGACAGTGTGACAGCATGGTGAGATATCGCGTGATCTCCCCGGCGTCGTCGCTGTCTGCAATCCCTGACATCACAGTAAATATTATATATAGTAGATATGTATAATAAATATTGAAGATAATATTAACAATATTAATTTATGATTTAAATTATAGAAAAGAATCTGATTCTCTACAATCTGAGTTATTTGTGATCCGTTTCATGTGCTTGTACAAGGACAAGAAAAAGGTGAAAATAACATTATGCCGCCACTCACTTGTTCAGACCCAGTCACAGTCCCATTCCATAATTTAGTGCAGCTTCCTCCTGCCTCGTCTTACTACTCCACCTTCTGCAAAATCCCATCATCTTGACTGTGCTAAAGGGCAGTGGACATCTGATGTCACAACGCATATTGTGACATTATGACCTGCATCCCCAGAGATGCTGACTAAGTCTTGGGCAACTGTGATGTAACAAGTTATGGTACAGAGTGAAAATGGAAGAAGAATATGTCGTGAGCGGTGGAGCAGTAAAGAAGAGGATAAAGGGATCTGCATGAAGAACTGGATGGTGAATCAAATTTTTCAGAAAAATCTGGCAGATTTGGACAATGTGAATCTAGTCTAGTAAGTGTCTTTAGTTTATATAATAAATTTTATAATTTTTGAGCCATGTGTATTTTTTCATCACATTTATGACCATATTGTATTTATAGATTATTTAGCAAGCAAAATTAGATTCTGTAGTTAATAAATTTTTTGCATTTTTATTCTTCTTAAAAAATGACACAAAAAGGTGTTTAAAACTAAGATAACACTTAAATCAAGGGAAATACAATAACCTGTGTGAGAAAACTCAGCTATATTAGTCTGGCCAAAAAATTTACATAGACTTTTGCCTCGGGTTAACCTTTCTATAATATTAATGCATTACTTTTTATCCAACTACAACAAAACAAAAATAAAGATGGAGACAGCGGCACCTGTAATCAGGTCACTGTCAATGAATCAGGTAGCATCATATCACCCATCATCTTGTTCCCCATAGGAAATATTGCCGTCACTTCAAAGTTCTGCTGTGATTTTTTAGTGATTTGCAGGCAACAAAAAGTCACCATGTGGTCCAAAATATACAGTCTCATATATATTTCACATGTACTAGTGCAGTGAACCTCCAGTTAGACCAAAGCAGTGACTTAAGTATTTCTACTGCACCTTGTCACAAGCTTTATTTAACTGTTTGTTATATAATTTGTTCAGTCTTATTCTCTTAAAGTTCATGGCATCTTGTTATATTATATAACTGGTAAAGGTTATGTGGTTCAGCAAACCTTCTTCTCCGGATTTTTTTTTTTTTTTTTTTTTAACAATGAGCCTTCTCTAAAATGTCAAGATATCTCAAATATCTTGGCTAAAACAGTAAGAAATCTGCTCAGCATAAGAACAGCCTGACATAGCTCCCTTAGGTAACATAACAGATCATTATAAAGCAAGACATAACAATTTGCAATAGGTTGCAGAGGTAATATTGGCACTAACTAATAGTACAGCCAAATGGAAAGAAGAGCACATCCAACTTTTCTGAAACCTAAAAAGAATGTGAAACTCACTCAACTATTTCTCAAACCATAAACAGTATGCCTGCAAATAAAATACAGCACGCTCTACATTTATGGGCTATGTTAACCCCTTTACAACCGATGGTGATTTGCACGTTAATGACCAGGCCAATTTTTACAATTCTGACCACTGTCATTTTATGAGGTAATTACTCTGGAACGCTTCAACGGATCCCCCTGATTCTGAGACTGTTTTTTCGTGACATATTGTACTTGGTAACATTTCTTCGATATGACTTGCGTTTATTTCTGAAAAAATCAGAAAATGTTGAAAATTTGGAAATTTTCAAAATTTTAATTTTATGCCCTTAAATCAAAGAGATATGTCACACAAAATAGATAATAAATAACATTTCCCACATGTCTACTTTACATCAGCACAATTTTGGAACAAAAATTTTTTTTAGTAGGGAGCTATAAGGGTTAAAAGTTGACCCTTTTTAACAACAAAATTTACAAAACCATTTTTTTAGAGACCACATCACATTTGACGTGACTTTGAGGGGCCTTTATGACAGAAATACCCCAAAGTGACACTATTCTGAAAACTGCACCCCTCAAGGTGCTCAAAACCACATTCAAGAAGTTTATTAACCCTTCAGGTGCTTCACAGGAATTTTTGGAATGTGGAAGAAAAAAATGAACATTTAACCTTTTTCACAAAAATGTTACTTTAGACCCAAATTTTTTTTATTTTTGCAGGGGTAATAGGAAAAAATGGACCCCAAAATTTGTTGTGCAATTTTGCCTGAGCACGCAGATACACCATATGTGATGAAAAACCACTGTTTGCGCACACGGCAGGGTTTGGAAGGGGAAACTAGACCCCTTAGGGAACTTATCTAGATGCGTGGTGTGCACCTTGAACCCCCAGTTGCTTCACAGAAGTTTATAACATTGAGCCGTAAAAATAACATTTTCACATTTTTCCAACAAAAATGTTTTTCAGCCCCAAATTTTGCATTTTCATAAGGGTAACAGGAGAAATTGCACCATGCAGTTTGTTGTGCAATTTCTCCTGAGGAAGCCAATACCCCATATGTGGGGGAAAACCACTGTTTGGGCGCACAGCAGTGTATGGAAGGGAAGGAGAGCCATTTGACTTTTTGAATGTAAAATTTGCTTGAATAATTAGCGCACGCCATGTTGCGTTTGGGGAGCCCATGATGTGCCTAAACAGTGGAAACCCCCCACAAGTGACACCATTTTGGAAACTAGGCCCCTTAGGGAACTTATCTAGATGTGTGGTGAGCACCCTGAATGCCCAGGTGCTTCACAGAAGTTTATAACATTGAACCGTAAAAATAACATTTTCACATTTTTTCAACAAAAATGTTTTTCAAACCCCAATTTTGCATTTTCACAAGGGTAACAGGTTGCATTTGGGGAGTCCCTGATGTGCCTAAATAGTGGAAACCACCCCACCCTCCTCCCAGTGACTCCCCTCTAGGATTTTATCAAGGGGTATAGTGAACATTTAGAACCCAGAGGTATGACACAGAATTTGATAACATTAGGTCATCATATTGAGTAAGTTGTCATTAATCTTGAGTGCAAGTGCTCGCTATTTGAGTTTGCATCAGGTACTAGGGTATGCACCAAGTATTGTGGGTGCTCAAGTAACATGCTCGAGTCTCTGCCCCGCATGTTTTTTTTATTAGACACCCAAAAAAAAAAACATGCGGGGATCGCTCGTGCATGGCAGGCAATCCCCGCAAGGTTTTTTTGGCTGTATAACAGCTGCAAAATATTTGGGGAGGAGACTCGAGCATGTCACTCGAGCACCCGCCATACTCGGTGCATACCCAAGCACCCGATGCAAACTCAAGCAGTGAGTACTTGCTCTCATTAGTCGCCATATCGTCGTCATTTTTTTTTCTTTACTTCTGAAAAAATCCCAACCTGAACCCTAGCCTAACCCTAACCTTAGCCTAACCCTAGCCCAACCCCAACCCTAGCCCAACCCTAACCCCAACCTTAACCCTAGCCCAACGTTAACCCAAATCCTAGCACAACGCTAGCCCAACCCTAACCCTAAAGTTTATTTTTTACGCCGTTCCTCGTGTGGTATATGTGATTAGATGACGTTATTCTTCGGGTCGGTGCAATTATAGCGGTGCCAGATTCATATCGGGTTTTTATGATTGACAGCTGTCACACACTAAAAGACGCATTTTTTTGCAAAGACTAGTTTTTGCATCGCCATATTTTGAGAGCTATAATTTTTCCATATTTTGGCCGACAGAGTCATGTGATGGCTTGTTTCTTGCGGGACAAGTTGACGTTTTTATCGGTATCATTTTCGGGCAAATGACATTTTTTGACCGCTTTCTATTCCGATTTTTGGGAGGCAGAATAAACAAAAGCCAACAATTCAGGAATTTTTATTTATTTTTTTTATGCCGCTCTGCGTGTGATAAAATTGATAAGGTAGCTTTATTCTTCGGGTATCGCATTCTTTTTTTTTTATATTTTGGCGCTTTTACACAAAAACTATTTTATAGAAAAAACAACTGTTTTTGCATCGCTTTATTCTGAGAGCTATACCTTTTTTATTTTTCTGCTGGAGCTGCATTGTGGCTTGTTTTTTGCGGGACAAGATGACGTTTTCAGTGGTACCATTTCTATTTACATTTGTCTTTTTGATCATGTTTTATTCAATTTTTTGTTTGGTGGTATGATGATAAAACATTGTTTTATGTTTCGGTTTTGTTTTGTTTTTTTACCGTGTTCTTTAAAGGGGTTAACTAGTGGGACAGTTTTATAGGTCAGGTCGTTCCGGACGCAGCGATACCAAATATGTGTACTTTTATTGGTTTATTTTTTTTTCCATAAGATTATTTATTTATGGGTACAATATATATAGTTTTTTATTATAATTTTTTTAATTTTTTTTTTAAATATTTTTACAATTTTTTTTTTTTTTTTTTCACTCTCTGACATTTTTATTACTTGTTCACATTGTCCCACTATGGGACTTTCACTTTTTGCAACCTGATCGCCTGCATGGCATAGAGAGCAGCAGCTCCCTATGCCATGCAGCCTGTCAGCGCTGCACAGGGAGAAGTTACTTTGGTCGTGCACTGCGCATGACCAAAGCAACTTCCTGCCTCCTGGTTTCCCGGATGTTGTCATGATGACGTCGGGTCACCCTGGCAACATCCGGGACCGGATTCAGACGCCGCTGGACGCCGGCAGACAAGGTAAGTATAGCGCTTACCTCCTCTTGCCACCGGAATGCTGCGATCGACTTAGATAGCAGCATTTCGGGGGTTAATGTGCCGGGAGCGGTGCGGGACCGCTCCCTGCACATAGCACCGGGTGTCAGCTGTGACAATCAGCTGACAACCGGTGGCGATGTCGCCCGCACCACTTGTGTGAGGGCGAAATCTCCAGGGCGTATTAATACGTATCAGGCCCATAAGGCCCAGGGCACAGATACTTACTAATACGCCCTGGGTCAGAAAGGGGTTAAAAAGCAATATGTCATCACTGGTAGCACAGATGCTTTTTTGTTTTTGAACAGAATGGTCCATATGAACTGTAGAATTAGTGATGAGATTTGGTTATTGCAGCTTTGCTTGACTAAATGTGAGGTTCAGATGGGAGCATGAAAAATCAAGTCAGTCACGTTCCAAAAATGATGGACATGATCGACTCTGTATGCTCTTGCGCAATACGTATGTATGCAGGAGTTGACTTCTATTGCATTCACTATTTTTGTGCGTAAAATAGACCAAAATAAAAATATATAATATAAGTACAATAGAAAGAAGCTGCGATTCAGACTAGTACACAAAGCTGTACTCAAATCCAAATCAATTTTTGGCCCAGATTTTTATATAGCCATCTGAACCTAGCCTAAGTTTCTACTCAAATCTATACTACAATATTCAGAGCTCTAAATATTCAGAGCATAGTCATATTGCTAAAATTTGATGGGAGAAGCTAAGATCACCAGAAGCCTCTGTTATTGTACATGGACATCCATGAGCTTCAATGGTACTGTAACTCAACCTCAACCAAGTAAATGGGTTTGAGATGAAGTCCCAAGCTTACTCAGCCCCATTAACTTAAATAGACTTTTAGAAAATAGACTCTAATATGTACGTATGGGTAAGTGTTACAGAGTACCACATCTAACTGCAATATAAAAATTAAAGAGTATTTGTTAGATATCTATGACTGTTTTGCATAATCTCATGTGGCACACTGGTCATTGCTGCTAAAGAGGATGCACACAGGTACATTTATTGTAGTGTACTATTGGCAGTGATTATGTCCCAGAGAATTGGCCATTGAAAATCCAACAGGCCAAATACTTATCTCCCTGACATGACCAGCTGCAAAAGAATCAGTAGGCCAACAAACACATTAGACTGTTTTTTCCATCTTGCCGATATGTATCAGAAATGTATGTACAGATGCTATAATAGATGATTACTAGATTTAAAGAAGCTAGACTTACAGAAATCAGCAAAATGTCAGACAAGGCTAAAAAAGTTTTAAGGGATTATTGTAATGTTAGGTATAGAGAGAACCCAGCGCATAATGATGGGAAAAGGGGAGGGAGCCCTACAAATAGGGAAAGGGAGAGTGGAGACCTAAACAAATCTAAACAACAAACCCTAACTCCCCTAAAGACCCTAAATAGGTTCTGCACCTATCGCCGAGCAGGAAACCTGACCTTAAGGCTAGGCCCTAGGTAGGGAGCGGCGAGTGGGTGAGCACTGAGTTAGCCCCACTATCAACTGAAGTACACACAGGAGAAACAAACAGGGGAGTACACTCCAAGATGACACTGGAGAAAGCACAACAACAATCCAAGAAGAAACTCCAAAGTAATTCTAGCTGACTACTAGAATCCCAAGCCTGAATAGGTACACACGAGGGCAAAATTGTTGGTACCCCTCTTTTAATTAAAGAAAAACCCACAATGGTCACAGAAATAACTTGAATCTGACAAAAGTAATAAATTAAAAATCTATGAAAATGAACAAATGAAAGTCAGACATTGCTTTTCAACCCTGCTTCCACAGAATTAAAAAAAAATTAAACTAATGAAATAGGCCTGGACAGAAATGATGGTACCCCTGAAAATAATTTGACAAAAGGGACATGTTAAATCAAGTTGTGTCCACTAATTAGCATCACAGGTGTCTACAATCTCGTAATCAGTCAGTGGGCCTGTATATAGGGCTACAGATACTCATTGTGCTGATTGGTGACATGGTGTGTACCACACTCAACATGGACCAGAGGAAGCAAAAGAAAGAGTTGTCTCAGGAAATTAGAAGGAAAATTATAGACAAGCATGTTAAAGGTAAACGTTATAAGACCATCTCCAAGCAGCTTGATGTGCCTGTGACTACATTTGCACATATTATTCAGAAATTTAAGATCCATGGGACTGTAGCACACCTCCCTTGGCGTGGCTGCAGGAGGAAAATTGATGACAAATCAAAGAGAAGGATAATACGAATGGTAACAAAAGAGCCCAGGATAACTTCTAAAGAGATTAAAGGTGAACTTCAAGCTCAAGGAACATCAGTGTCAGATCACAACATCCGTCGTTGTTTGATCCAAAGTGGACTTCATGGAAGATGATGAAGGAGAAGACCATTGTTGAAAAAAAAATCATAAAAAAGCCAGACTGGAATTTGCCAAACTACATGTTGACAAGCCACAAAGCTCTGGGAGAATGTTTTATGGACAGATGAGACATAAATGCAAGTTTTTGGAAAGGCACATCAGCTCTATGTTCAGACAGAAAAATGAAGCATATCAAGAAAAGAACACTGTCCCTACTCTTAAGCATGGAGGAGGCTCTGTTATGTTCTGGGGCTGCTTTGCTGCATCTGGCACAGGGTGTCTTGAATCTGTGCCGGGCACAATAAAATCGCAGTCGCAGGTCATGGGTCTTGCAACAGGATAATGACCCAAAACACACAGCTAAAAACACCCAAGAATGGCTAAGAGGAACACATTGGACTATTCTGAAGTGGCCTTCAATGAGCACTGACCTAAATCCTATTGAGCATCTTTGGAAAGAGCTGAAACATGCCGACTGGAAAAGGCAACCTTCAAACATGAGACAATTGGAGCAGTCTGCTCATGAGATGTGAGCCAAAATACCTGTCGAGAGGTGCAGAAGTCTCATTGACAGTTACAGGAATCATTTGATTGCATTGATTGCCTCAAAAGGTTGTTCAACAAAATATTAAGTTAAGAGTACCATCATTTCTGTCCAGGCCTATTTCATGAGTTTAATTATTTTTTAAATTCTGTGGAAGCAGGATTGAAAAGCAATGTCTGACATTTGTTTGTTCATTTTCATAGATTTCTAATTTATTATTACTTTTGTCAGATTCAAGTTATTTCTGTCACCATTGCGAGTTTTTCTTTCATTAAACGAGGGGTACGAACAATTTTGACCACATGTGTATAACACGCTATCACCGGCAACTCTCTGAGCAATCTGAGTGTATTTAAGGACACAGCAAGGAAGAGCTTATTAACAGCAGAAAGGTGAGGATACCTCAGGGTCCTAAAGGAAAAGGTATAATCCCCAAGCAAGGTGAGGATCACCGCTGGGTCCTAAAGAGAGAGGAAAAGGATCAGTGAGATGTTTGTAAGGCCAAACGCAGTGACCTTTTACAGCTAGATACCTTATGACTCTCTGTCAACCCTGACACACCAGTGACAATTATCATATGACAAACTATTATTCCCTCTTATGGTGTATGGGCCTCATATAGTCTATTCCCTGTTCAGCACTTATGTAGCAGTAAATAGAACCATGCAGAAGAAGCACCTCTAACTCCGGTGGTCTTGAACCATCCATTTATATTACATGGCTGGTCATTCATTTGAACTATCAGTATGTAATGCTTTCTCTGCAGTAGAAATGTATGGCCAGGTGCGATAACAGCTGATTTCTAGAATTTAGAGATGCTATGCTAGAAAGGAACAGCAAATTGCCATATTCTATTTGAAAAGGTGTTTTCTTCATGAGACAGCCTCTATAATATGGAAAGCTCTATGTACAATGAAATGTCTCAAATCAAATGTTGCTGGATAAACATGGATTTTTAATATTTGTTTGCTTTACCGCTACAAAACAGGACCACATGTTTGCTTATCTGTAGTCATGTGTGTTATTTTTATGTTGGTGTATATATTGTGATGTCTTTCAGATTATCTTTCTGTCAAATGACATTGCCAGACATAACATAATGACATGTTTATAAGTCACATTAAATCTGTTCCTAAAAAAAAGAAGGATATGGAATGTAGTTTGTCAACCTGAAGATATATAAAACCATGCATGTCGTGAACAGTATCCCTGGCAGCTAAATATTTCACAAATAAACTATCTCTCCAATGATAAACTTGCCTTGGCTTTTTTAAAGTGTTGCTGTAGCTGACAGTGAATATGCATTTCAGATTTAAATATATGTCTTTTTCAATGCACTTCAAAGGAAAAAAGACTACGTCTACTTTACAAGACCTTTCTCTTATCCAAATATGTGTTCGTGCTTGAGCATAAAAGAAGGTGCAATTTCTAAATTTCATGTCTTGTTTGAAGTCAAATATAAAACTTTTAGGTTTCATTGTAAATATAAAACTCACATTCGCCTTACTTCTATTTGCAAATACAAAAACAGGCTCTAACCAGTCAATGACATTTTAGATAGCATTTCAACATGCAGAAAAAATATCCAAATTTTACATTCACATACAGTACAGACCTAAAGTTTGGACACACCTTCTCATTTTAAGATTTTTCTGTATTTTCATGACTATGAAAATTGTACATTCACACTGAAGGCATTAAAACTATGAATTAACCCATGTAGAATTATATACTTAACAAAAAAAGTGTGAAACAACTGAAAATATGTCTTATATTCTAGGTTCTTCAAAGTAGCCACCTTTTGCTTTGATGACTGCTTTGCATACTCTTGGCATTCTCTTGATGAGCTTCAAGAGGTAGTCACCGGAAATAGTTTTCACTCTACAGCTGCTAGATACAGCAAAATTACAAAAAACAGTACACAGATGCTGTATTGTATAAACTAGTCTGATACCAGTGGCCATAAGAAACCATTGGCCATGATATGGTGTCCACCCAAGACCACTGTGGGGATCCCATTGTCAAATGTCTTAAGGGGGTGGTTGGGTACCTAAAACATCTATTTTTACACCATAACCACTTTTGGAATTAGCTTCATTATAAAATATCCTACACTTTCCCTATCCTGTTACTTCCTATATGTGTTTTTATACTTCACTTCCTGTGACGATTCGTTTGAGAGGAGCCTCAAACAGGACACCACAGAAGGCTGGGACTCCACTCACTTTCCCACAGCATCTATTACACCTGCTAGAAAAGGATGTCATCAGGGGATGGTGCAGCAGTTACTTACTACGGTTACTTTCATCGCTGCCCTCTGAAGATGAAGATGTCCTGTATTCATGGTGATAGAAGCTGTGGGAGAGGTGAGTGCAGCTTTGGCTCTCTGCTGCTGTTGCTGCTGTAGCTTCTCTGAAACAAGATGACATCAGATGGTGGAGATAAAAGAAGTGAGTGACACTAGTGTCGCCACACAGCTTCTATCACTGACCTCAAATGAGTTGTCATCAGGGGTCAGCGCTGCTGTCACTCACACAGCTTCTATCACCATCTTCTAAGTTCATTAGCAAAGCCAGCTCCTTTTTTTGATCTCTGCATCAGAAGTGATAGTTCAATATCTATGCTAGCTCCCCTCTCTAACTAAACTAAAAAGCCAGCCCCCTTCATAATGTGCTAAAACACAGAGAGGGGCGAAGAACATTGACTGTATCAGAAAATATATTAAAGTGAGAAATCTGTCACCAGGTGAGGGGGTCTGAAATAGGACAGTATGTTCAGTTCAATTTAGAACAGCATATTAGTAGTGTCATTTCAAAAAATACTTTTCTTGTATTGAATAACCCCTTTAAGAAATTACTTTACTTTGAGTTATTCCTAGTGCAGGGCCTGAATGGGAGGTAGATGGCACAATCTATTTTTGTGTTCTTTGATTTCCTTTATCATGCAATGTCCTTCAGGCCCTGCAGTGTATACAGAAAGCTATGGTCAGAGTATTCTTTAGTATGATGACATACTATGCATAATAATAGACATGTCTGTTTCCGAAAAAGATGACTAAATAGCCTGTGTATTAAGCAAATAATTATATATATTATTGAGGCACAAAGGCACTCATTTTAATTTATTCCAAACCTCACCACTTTAGGCACTACAATGGAAAGATCACAGAGCACAACACAGAGGATAGTACAGGTTAATGCAAAGAAAGTGTTAAACTCTTCTGCTTGAAAAAACATTTCCGTTTCTAGTCTATTATAACTAAATTGTTATGATAGGATTGACAGATGGAACTGCTTGGTCCCATCGACTATTAGATTTAACACAGGTGCAAGTAAAGCAGATCTTGCAGAGGGCATTTAAATGAGCAGTTAAGCAGAAGGGAAAAAAAGCACAATCTCTCTGTAAAAATTGCCTCTCAGTAAAATCCAAATGATTCTTATGTTATGTTTTAAGTTCCTTGTTTATAGATTATTTAACTTCTTAGTCAATAAAAATACTGATGAAATAATTGCTAAATTTCACTTTTTACAGATTGGCAGTTTAAATAGAATTAGTAAGCAATGATCCAGACACAGAGGGAAAGAATTACAAATTGTTGCTTCCACATAGAATTCAATCAAGTGAAAGAATGCGCTTCTGTGAATGACAGCTAGACAGAGACACTGTGACTCTATGAAGTAATGAGAAGGTCACATTTACATGGGAGGTTACTGTCATCATTCCGGATGGCTGGAGATTTCTTTTCATAGAGGGCTGTGTTTGGAAGACAACACTAAGAACTTTGTGAGGCTTCTTGAGTCACAGGGCCAAAAAAATTCCCAGGCATCTTAGACAGTATTTGATTATAAGAAGTATAACCATTTTAGTCTAATCAACAGATGCCTGAAGGACGAAGAAAGAAGCCTTGTTCTTTCCTTAAGGTCAAAAAGATATTTCCATGAAAATATTCATTTTCTTTACAGTTAATTGTTAGATACTATCGGTGTTCTAGTTGCAAATTAATTTGTACATCTTATCAAAACACTATCCTATAGTAAGTCATACAAAATTATCCATAATATGGTCCTCAACAATACAAAAATTCTAACAATCAAAAATGTGTATTTTATTTATTTATAGCCGTTAAATATATTTAATTAATTTAATTTTTATTGACCTTAATATTGCATCACTAGACATATGCAAACATACAGAAATATATATTATGGAAGATGGCAAAGTGGAAGGCAAAATGGGATGAAATGCAATCAGAGACCAGAACACAAAAGCTCTGTTCCAATAGGCTTCTCCAGTTGTTTTTTTTTGGTGTTGGTGTGCAAAATGAAAGCAAGGCCTTTACAACCATGTACTAAAAAATGAAAAGGGATTAACCCATACTCATTTGAACACTAAAGGCCCCGTCACACATAACGAGATCGCTAGCGAGATCGCTGATGAGTCACGTTTTGGTGACGCATTAGCGACCTCGCTAGCGATCTCGTTATGTCTGACAGGTAGCAACGATCAGGCCCCTGCTGTGAGATCGCTGATCGTTACAAAGCTTCCTGGACCATTCCTGGGTCGTTGCGCTCCCGCTGGGCAGTGTGCATCGCTGTATTTGACACCTTGTCAACGACCTCGCTAGCGATTCAGAACTGACACACATTGAGGTGCATAAATTGGACTTTTCTGCGTTCATTGTCCCCGATTGGTGGTCGCTACTGCGTCCTTGTTTTTTCAGATCCCACCAGCGTTCTCCGGCTGTGACTCCACTTTGAACAAATCAGACATCTTTAGCGAAGTAGGTTTTGTTTGGGGTCTCAAATGAGTTTCCATTTTTAATTCATTTATAGGACATCTACCAATTATCTGCTATCATTGCTCTTCAGGGAGGGAGGGCTTGGCTTCTATCTGTATATATATGCTTTTGCATGGGCAGATATTTTAGGGGTCTCGTGCACACACACCCACACAGCACGTTTTCTGACACGCTGTCGTGGCCAACCGCTTCAGAGTTTTTCACACGCCAATTAACATGAAGCTTAAATCAATAGACTCTGTTCTTTTGGCCTGTTGCACGCTTCAAAACTTTCTTCGTCGACGTGATGCAATTACGTACTGTCCGCCTGGCTTTGTGGACTCTGTGGACCGAGCCAATGGGGAAGTGGAGCTCGGTGAATGGCGTGCAAAAGATCCTGCAATTGCAGGCCTTCAACCAGTGGGACATGGCAGAAACACCCATGATGCGAAGACCTGCCGCGACAACTACTGCCAGTATTTTAACGGTCCTGGTGCCCCGTCACACATAACGAGATCGCTAACGAGATCGCTATTGAAGCCAAGCCCTCCCTCCCTGAAGAGCAATGATAGCAGATAATTGGTAGATGTCCTATAAATGAATTAAAAATGGAAACGCATTTGAGACCCCAAACAATACCTACTCCACTAAAGATGTCTGATTTGTTCAAAGTGGAGTCACAGCCGGAGAACGCTGGTGGGGTCTGAAAAAACAAGGACGCAGTAGCGACCACCAATCGGGACGATGAACGCAGAAAAGTCCAATTTATGCACCTCAATGTGTCTCCGTTCTGAATCGCTTGCGAGGTCGTTGACAAGGTGTCAAATACAGCGATGCACACTGCCCAGCGGGAGCGCAACGACCCAGGAATGGTCCAGGAAGCTTTGTAACGATCAGCGATCTCACAGCAGGGGCCTGATCGTTGCTACCTGTCAGACATAACGAGATCGCTAGCGAGATCGCTATTGCGTCACCAAACCGTGACTCATCAGCGATCTCGCTAGCGATCTCGTTATGTGTGACGGGGCCTTAACTAGACATACCACCATACAAAATAATAAACAAAAAGTTTGTGTGTTACCTACCACCAGTAGCGCCAACTGTAGACACCTTCACACACCTTTTAATCACTTTATTATGCATCTTCTTTCCCTTCAGACAACGTACTTCCCACTAACAACACAGATTTCTCACCTTTTTAAACTCAGTAATGAATCACCCCAACAACTGGACTGACAGAGCTACAGATAAGGGGAAGGACAGACCTTGATAACCAAACCCAAACAATACTTTGCTTGGGATATTCAGCATTCCTGGATTTCCCATATCTCACCAGCTTTTCCAGGATCCTAATGGGAATATGTTAGGAATCTTGGGGAAAAATAAGAGTTGAATATCCTGAAATTTGCAGGTCCCCGTGAATTTCAATATTCTGCAATTAGATTCTCAAGAGTAGACAAAAAAAAAAATAATAATGCCTTGCGCCATTTCACACAGTGATGAAGATTCAATGGGCAAGCTAATCATATCAGGTGTAGCAAAGTGGGCTTTCCCATAATGATCTGCTTCTATACCATCACATGGTTTCGCACAGACAATCAGAGTGAGCTATTTAAGCAAGTATAAAAGATGGGGACCTGCTCAGAAATGTCCTTTTAGGCTTTTCCATGGCAGGGTTAGAGGTTAGTGTGCACTGCTTACTCCACATAGGGATAGACAAAGGCCTACTCTGATTGAGGTGTACTACTGCAGTTCTGAAACACACTGAAAATGGGAGTGATAGTCTCAGTCAGTCAATAATAAAACAAAGATTTAAGTGACATAGGGAGGTGCAGTGTGACTGTGAATTGATTGATCCGTGATATACTGCTGTAACAGAGCCTTAATAATAGCCTCTCTTTTATTCTTCCCACACTGCAAACAATAAGGGCAGTATTAAACCACACAATTTGCACAACTCTAATAGCCATTCTCGACCACTTGTCACTACCTATACAAATACACTACAATAAAAGTTACCTTTAGGCCATGTGCCCACGTAGCATTTTTGTAGCGTTTTTGCGGCATTATTACGGCTGCGAAAACACCGCGAAAACACTTGTAAAACAGTCTGCCATACAAAGCAATGTGAATTCGGATGTGCTGTGCACATGATGCGCTAATTTGCGCGTTGCAAAACGCAGCATGACCATTTATACCACGATTACACTGCAAATTCGCGGCCATTGAGGAACATTGAAACGCAGCAAACCCGCAGGTATATGAGGATTTGCTGCATTTCAATTAAATTCAATGGCCGAGAATTTGCAGCGTAATCGCGGTGCGTGTGGTACCCGGGATGAAGAGGAGACTACATCTCCTCTTCATCCCCACTACGATGCGGTGAAAAAAAGAAATAAAAAAGTTAAAAATAAACAAAACCTGTATATTCACCTCTCCGGCAGCCCCTGGTCTGCTCCCGGCCATGTCTTCTCTCCTTGGCATCCCGTGGTGTACTGTCAGGAACGTTGGCAATGTTTTTCGGGAAACTATTTGTAGACTAAAACATTTGTACATCAGATTCCCTGGACTATGGTGGATCAGCATGTTTTTTAAATTTTTTTTAATAAACTGGTGAACCAGGGAAAGTATTGGAGGAGTGTTTTTTTCAAATGAAGTATTTTTGTGTGTGAGTTTTTATTTTTGATTACTGGGTTAGTAATCAAGATGTCTGATTTACACCTCTTCATTACTAACATCAAGGCTTGATGCCAGCTGTGATTTCTGACAAATCACAGCTGACATCAACCCTAAGCCCTATTACCCCGATAGCCAATGCACCAGGGCAGAATTGGCGCACCTCATGTGATGTGCCACTTCTGGGGTGGCTGAGAGCTTGTATTTTTAGGCTGGAAAGGGCCCAATAACCATGGACCTACCCAGCCTGATAATATCAGCTCACAGCTGTCTGCTTTACATTTGCTGATTATCAAAAATAGGGGGGAACTCTAGTGCCTTTCATGTGGCAAAAAAATGACATAAAGGGTGCAAGTTTATTATATGTAGGGGGCTTATGAAATTATATATCTACAGGATATATATTCTATATATCTATCTAATCTATCTATTCTGACAGCTCTGGCTGTGATTTTACTGTATTTAGGTAATGAAATGTTGTGGTTCCTTTGAGATTTGTGCGTAAAAATTGGTCGGTGTGCCATTAGTTTTTTTCCTCGCACCCATTGACTTGCATTGGCAATTCTTGTCCCAGTCCGATTAGAGCCGAGGAAAGATAAGCAGATCTGACCTGCATCAATAAAGAACATTGGTCCGCGTGCACTCCGTTTTTTATCTGATTGCGCTCGTCCGATTAATACACTCGTGTGACTCCGGCCTTATAATCATGTGCACTTAAAGCTAGCTTTTCATGGTCACAAACTGTAGTTTACAAATTTGTATCAAATGTTGCCATTGATGACACCGACGGCAACTTCATATTATTTGTTATAGCTGTTTTGTGATCTCTCTGCGATAAATGTGAAAATGGAACATAGATCGGTTTCACAAAGGATAAAAATATTTTAACAGCATTCTAGAGATTGCTGAAGTTAAATCACCTGTCATAAGTACAATTATAAAGCAATTATGGAATTCATTTCTCTGCTTGCCTTGCTGCTTCACTGTTAACAGGATGAAATGCCGTGAAAGGAGCAGGTAACATCACTAGGAGAAAAACACTGTTCCAAAATGATGGCTTCGTGCTGCAGAGAGAATGCGGAGATAAAGGATTTCAACTGGAAAACAGCATTTCATCTAGATATTCATTCACTTCTTTTTTTCTGAAGTCAAGGGACGTCTGTCACATTTTATTTACATCTATTATATCTGACAGTGTGCACTTCCCTACCTCGTGACAACTCAGATGAAATGGAGCACAATTACATGTGAAATACTATAAACACTTTCTAGGAGGATACGGTGATTATCTATAGGTAGCTGGATGTTAGGTTGCTAGAAGATGACAGTAATTACTGGTATGCGGTGTCTATATTATTCTTCCTTGAAATAATGTGGTAATGACCAATGCAAGGAATTTTAGTTTGTATTTATAGAGAATAGTTGCCTTGGTAAATTGGCACATCTGTACATTCAAAACAGCAACATCAAGAAAATTTCCTGTTCTTCTATCAGAAATACAGTAAGTAGTAATGTCTTCTTATGTACTTTTTTAAAAAAAATACTCGTAGTTGATTGCTTCCTCAAGCTGAGACCTGTGATGAGCAATGTACCTAAACCAGCCTGGCTGGATATATCTGGTAGGCTAGGGTCACACAACCATGTTTTCCCTCATTCAAGAAACTTGGTCCCATTATGCTAATCACACTGTGATCAGAGTTTGATCAGAGTACGATCATATTTTCTCAGACGTGGAGAAGAAAAAAAAATATGCATCTTCTCCATTCTGTCAGTCTGTGAAAATCAGACCACACTAGGATTTACTCCAAGTGGAGTCCAATTTTTCGAGAGACCAATAGACATGAATGGCCGAGTGCAAATTGATAATCGGATGCAACTCATGCATGCTGGGGTTTTTCCTTGTATCGAATCAGTTACAGGACAAGACCGGACATGAACACGGCCTCATAGAATAACACAGGGATGACTGATATCCATCGAAACGACGGATAGCACTCATCCGATTTTTAAGGGCTGTATGCACGAGCCCTATCTGTAAATATACTGCCTAATAACAGATTATACCCATATGTACCTGAACATTTTGCAAAATCTTAACAGAAATTGATCAACGTTGAAGTTATTTTTTGTATGTTCCATTCCATTGGCCACCACAGTGTTATGTGGCTGCTGCACTTGAGTGGAAGCCCCCCCACATGATATCACAACATGTGCCATGTACTTAGGTCACTGCAACAAGTCCAGGAAATCCAACCTCAACTAGGCTTTGAACATTTTTGTGCATGTGCATTTTAAGATCGATTCACTCTAGGTGCTAGGACATCCTGAGCTTAGTCGATGCTGGAAGTTCTGGTCCAGTGTGAAGATGCCCAGAGTTCAGTGCAAGACGGTGGTCGAGAACAGGTCCTGATGACCATATGTGGACAGTGAGCAGTGGAGGTGAGTATTAACTTTTTCATTTTACATCTTATCTTTGTTATGCCTTGGGGTCTCTCTAGACCTCAGAGCAAAATAAGGGATATTCAATCCATAGAGAATAAATTGTTTGCAAATCAAAATTCCTGGAAAATCTGCACCATTTGGCAAATTAAAATTTTGTCAGATCTGCTCATCTCTAGTGATTAGTACTTTGTGTCTTCTATTATACTTCTGTTTTTTTTAATTCCAAATATTGAATTTGGATGGAACAGTGCAGCGTAAAGCTCTAGATATGCACAAGGTAGCATTTGTTTCCAAACCGGTTATGCATCAAGTAACCATGGCTTTAGCACAGAGTGGTAATGCTCGTCAAGATAAAGCCGCTCATTACAAAGGAGGAAGAAACTCCCCTTTGGCTGTGTGCCCACGATGCGTTTTTAATGCGTTTCCGCAGCGTATTTGAAGCTGCGTAAACGCATTAAAAATGCATTAAAAACGCATGGTAGAAGGGCAGCTATGTTCCCCAATGATAATCCGCATGTGCTTTGCACATGCTGCGGAAATTTCCGCTGCGGATTATCATTGTGGAAAAAAACGCAGCACTACCAATAATTTTGCGGAAGTACTGCATCTTCGCCGCCATTGACTTGCATTAGACTGCATGGATTACACATCACTGTATATGTAGATACGTAATCCAAGCGTTCTAATATGCGTTTGGTACCCTGGTGTAGATGAGAGGAGAGTCTCATCCACACCCGGGTACTATTAAAAAATCTGTAAAAAAAGAATAAAGTAAAAAATAAATGTATTCTTACCTTCTGTCGGCCTGTTCTGCGCTCCTACTTGCTTCCCGGCACTTTGCAGTGGATTGAAGGACCTGCGCTGACGTCAGAGTCATGTGATGGGTCACGCGACACTGACGTTGGCAGGTCTTTCAATTCATTGCTGCCGGCAGCCGGGACCGAGCGAAACAAGACAACGCCGGCCATCGGAGGGTAAGTATATATTTATTTTTTTATTTTTACCACTCTCTCGGGTCACACTATATAAATTCATGCAGTTTGCATGGATTTATATAGTGTGACCTAGTTGTCACAAGCACTTTCCAAGTGATGCTAATCGCTTGGAAAGCGCTTGTCAATCCACATGCGGAAATGTCAGTGAATAACGCTCCATTTGCGCATGTCCCTGGCAGGAAAATGCATGTACAATCCGCATGCATTTTTTTTCTGCCAGGGAGATGCAGAAACGCTCAGGAAAAAATCCTGAGCATTTCTGCATCGTGGGCACATAGCCTTAACGTGAAGGGAAGCAGGGAGCCACATAGACTGGTGCGATATCTCTGCATTAGAGAGAGCAGCAAGGTAGCGGAGAAATATCAGGGGAGAGAAGCAGGAAAGCTTTTTGCCACTCCTTTTCCCGTTAAGCTGTATCCCGGGCACATGCCCAGTTACCCCCCAACCTTCCTCTCCAGCTATGTCTCTGCATAAACTTATAACACCAGAAGTATAATTTTGTACAGTATTGACCCAAAGATCTATAATAGAGGGGCATGTTTGAAGTTTGAGATTGCAAACTGCACAGCAGTATGGACAACTGAGAATTGTTGTCCTTTAAAGAATGGATTATAAATTAATAGGCACTAAAATGTTTAGTGAAATTTAAAATGATTCAATTCCTGAAGTATAAAATAAAGGGCCATCTAGTATTTTATTATTATTATTTAGATAAATAGATACATTTACAGGTACTGACTTACTCTTGAATGCTATACCAGTATTAAACTTGAGTGTTGCATAGACACGATATGGCAATTCAGGAATGCAAAGCAGCTACTGAGATATGTCAGGCATCATTTACCCTAGCTTATCACTACTTACTTGTGCTGAATAAGAGTAAAAAATCTTTAGTTAATAAGTTACGTGCTTTACAAGTTGCAAATCACATTCTCTTTTTCTGAAACCTACTGAAAATTCGTTAGTGCAGAGCGGCTGAATAAATATGGCCTTTAGTCTGAGCAAAAATCCTAATTACTATACATCGATAAATGTGACCCGGCATGTCTATACAGACATTTGTATGGATGTAAATGTGGAAATTAACAAATCACAATGTATATGGTTTGACATCACAAATGCATCTTTTGATTTGAGCAATCAAAGAGAACTTTTAGTATTTCCTAGAATATCTATTTCCTAGAATTTGATTCGTTGTTGGATCCACTTCTGAATTTGGTTCACTAATTGGACAAAAGTGCAGACATTTCAATGAGCACAGGAGAATTTCAAATCCATCATCATAAACTGTACCAATTTCATCTTCAAAATGAGAAAACTCATGTATTAGGGCACAACTTGTTTCTAAGACACGGTATAAAATTTAGTCTCAAAAGGTGGTCATTCAGACAATATGTCTCCATGTTTTTACATAAATTAATGCACTATAAATATGGTATACTGTATCAATATCTGCACATTTTTATTGATATGTGTTGTTGGAAAGTGGTTATAAAAACAAACACTTTTGTAATTTACTATTTTTTTTTTATATCTCCATGAAAATTAGAATTTTATTTTTTATTGTTTACAGCTCGTTATCTATGGGACCAGCCACTGGTCCATTACCAGTGCTTGTAAGCACTGCACTGGAGATGGCCAGAATCACTGGAGCATACTATTAGTCTCTTAACCCAGTGCCCCTGAGCATCCAATGATGAAGAAGCTGTTACAAGCCCAGGTGGTGGAACATCTGTGCTTCGGTGCAAGGAGGGATCAGAAGGGCATGACTAAGTGCCTACATGGCCTGACCAAGGTCGCACGGCGGCTCAATCGACTCCGTGAACCAGGGAGGGACCGAGCAGGTGGACCAGGTGCCACTCTGGGACCGAACTTGTGTGAGAGCAGGTGACTTCCACGGGTCAGATGGCAGGAACTGACCGGTACAGTGGATGAGCAAGGCAGGAAGGTTGACTGGTGCTCCAGGTAAGCAGGCTGGTGGGCACGGCAGGTTACAGACAGATGCTCCAGGTAAGCAGGCTGATGGGCACAATTGTAGACAGACAGGAGAACAGAACTGTTAGACAGGCTGGAGAGCAGGACTGACAGAAGACTGGCAGGCAAGACTGACAGGCAGCAGGACCTGAGGGCTGGAGCAAGTGTTTAGCACATGGAACAACAATCTTGCACAGGCACCTCCATATTGGAGGAGGTGCCTAATATAGGGGAAGTCCTCCGACCTTTGGCCGGGGACTCTATAGGACGGTGCACATGGCCCCTTTAAGAGGGAGGGAGCGCCCACACACGCCCTGAGCACAGAGCCCGGGAAGCTGCACATAGAGCATGCCACAGCAGCAGGGGAGCGGAAGGATGCCGGACCTGGACCGTGGCGGTGAGGGAAACGGCATCTCTGCCCGGCAGGAGGCAGGGAAGCCGATGCTACAGAAGCTTCAACCCACAGCATCAGAAAGCATACAGTTCGACACTGGACAAACAGCATCAGTGCAACCTTAACTGTCAATCAAGCAAGAGTGTTCAGCTCCAACTACCAGCAATCAGGGAGTCTGCTGCCTCGGGAACAGGGTTGGAAAGTGGGATCAACCATTTACATCTAAGGAATATGGTGCAGAATGACTACGCACATGCGTATCTCACACTTTCTAGTGTTGTATGGCAGGAAAATGCACATGAATGTCACAGTTCTGTGACTAGGTGGCATGGTGTCGTGCCATAAGATGCTTGCATACAATATTGTTTTCCAGAATACCTTTGTAATCCAGAATTCATTAACATCTAAAGCCTATCTGACCTACAGAATTATAATGATGGGATGTTCATGAAGTCAGAGATTGTAAGCTCAGCAAAAAAGTAAAAAAAAAAAGCTAGAGTAACAACCTACCACAAAAACAAAGTGTGATGTGCAGTCTTAGGTTCCAATTCATCACGGTGTTTTGCCAGAATTCGGTCATAAAACAGCTTCAAATGTTACAGATTATTTTCAGAACTCACTGTTGCACAAATTTTTTTGTCTTCAGTTCTGGGTGACTGCGGCAGAATGAGTGGTGCTGGGGATGAGCCCGGGCAGGACAGGACAGGGCAACTCCTGCCTAATAAATTCATTAAAAGTGGTGACATTTTGTATGCCAGAAATGTTACCCCAGGCCCCAACTGGAGTAACATTTATGGTGAGGCACCTAATAGGATGCACCAATTTCATTACGTGATGCCCACCACTTAATTAATTAGATGTATCCTATTTCTGTACACCCATCATTAAGACTGGCGGATGAAAAGCTAGTCTTAAAGAATCGGGCTCATAGTATATATTTACACAATCAAAATACAACATTAGTTATGGAGGTACTCTTATAGATACTAAGAACTGTGTCTGCTGTATCAGAACGGCTAAGTAACAGAACAGATCTGTAGCTGACTCAGTAAAGATACTTTAGTATAAATAGAGCAGATAATTTGGCATTTTCCTTCACAAAAATACAACAAATTCTGTTATTTCTATGTCCATTACAAATACAACAAAGACAAGAGGAAGGAAGTGGGAGGAAATTCTTAGAAGAAAACCAAATGTTTGTTAGAGGAGCAGCTTTTCTTTTCCACATTGTGGATTAAGCGCCAGGCATCTGTGCCCAAAATATGATCTACTAAGTCGATGAGTAATGTTGTGTTGTGAACAATCTGCCATCATAACTTGGACAATAATAATATTCATGACTCATTTTTACACTGCTGGGACTTGGACGGACTACAAACAATCTGGTGGGTGTTAAAACAGATAAAAAATACACATTTTAGCAATTTCTGCAGTGCATTCTAAAAATACAAATGAATTCAAATATACAGTTTTAAAACAAAGTCACTCATTTTTAAAAACGACATTTTGTATAGAATAATGGGTGTTTCTTTTTTTAACAGAGGATTCAAATCCAATACATGAAGCAAATAAAATTAATGGAAATCATCAAAGCAATTATACAGTATGTATCTTACCATTACCATGAACTGTCACCAATCAGATTTTATGCTACAAAGGTAGAGACGGAATTTTGCTCACAAGGACCCGCAAGTTATAAACTATGACAGATTATAGCTGAATATACAAAATGTTTATTTTAATTTCAGGTAGGGCAAGTTTCAAAAAGGATTTTATAGCCATTCTATTATAGGTTTTTAGCGTAAGTCCATCAGCCTTATTAACTCTAAAATAGATTTAATAATGTATTAATTTTTTGGTGTGAAATCTTAGCTTCTGCATCTGAGCCCAATGATTGGCTGCAGCGGTCGCATACACTGCAGTTGTGATATGAGCACTGAAGACTGTAAACAATCATCTGGAACCAGCC
Source organism: Phyllobates terribilis (assembly GCF_046119375.1). Lineage (NCBI taxonomy): Eukaryota > Metazoa > Chordata > Amphibia > Anura > Dendrobatidae > Phyllobates > Phyllobates terribilis. The sequence continues at coordinate 768,875,941 of NW_027362762.1, read as the reverse complement.
CTAAAGCAGTGAAGTTCATGTGGTATCCCTGTACCCGGTCTACTGCTGCTGAGTGAAACAATTGTCACGTGACAGTGGAATTGTTCCAGTGTGCCAGAACTACTTTGGGCGATGTGAGTTAAAAGATGTAATACACTGAGTGTTGTAATGTGCATACACTGAGGAGTCATAAATGTGCATGGTAATTTGTATTTTGCTGCCAATGTTTGCATATGAATGTTAGGCGATTCATTTCCTTACAACAAGCTGCCGTAGAAGCTTAGTGCTCATACTTCCTATGAGCAGGTAGCAACCAGTCTAGTCAAGACAGAGGAAGGAAGTTCTATTTTGCTCCAGTTTATACTGAGGGAACATCATTCTCCACATAGTTAACCTCCACAAAGGAGTGAAGCCTCAAACAGTCAGGAGAGATAAGGCTGAACAAGTGCTTTCCTGCCTACTGTTTTTTCCTATGTGCTTCCAACTGGAAACCAGTTTCACGTGTCTGCCACACCATAAACATTGTCTGACCTACCCACTGCAATAGGGAATGGTAGGGACTAAACTGTGAGCACTTCCACACTACTAGTGTGTCTCCAAGGGGAGACAACACGTGAAGGTCCTTCCATCAGTGTAGAATTACTTGGACTGTGCATAATATTTCCCCTAATAGCAAGTGAAAGGAACTGTGCTCCAGCCGCCCTGAGAGGCCCTAAACTTGTTGTTTCATAAGGAGAAGACACCTTCTTTCATATACAAAATTACGCAGTATAACCTATACTGTGAACTACTGCCACTTTGGCTTTAAGTGAGATAGACTGTACCCTGTTTTTTGCTTGAGTAAAGTGTTACATTTACAAGTTCACATGTGTGTCTGGCTGCCTGTAATTGCAGGAACATCACAGGCGCTCCAACACCTGCACCAGACACCACCTCCACTACAGGAGCGCTCCCAGGGATCTTATATTATCTCCATAAGTGCCACCTGACGCTACTGACAATTGTTGTAGATACAAGGGAAGTGTTTAGGTGTCCAGTGACCGACTTCAGCTACCGTGACATTAAAATCCGCTGTGAATGGAACAACAAATGCCAGCTGGCCCCTCTGCAACATCTAGTGCCTCCCTCGTGGGTGGCCGCATTACGAATAGCTGATTTTATTATTTTTACGCAAGGAAAGTCAATTGCATGAAAAAAGCTGAGGAAGAAAAATCTCTTTAATGATAAAAATCTGATTTTTCTAAATCTCTATTATTAGGACTCTTTCACACATGCTGATATTTCCGATACTGGAAAAACCAGTAACTCAGATCCGTGTCTGTGTGTACCTGTGTGGCATACGTGTGGCAACCGTGTGCTGCATCAGTATCATTCATACCGGCTCCTGGGAATCAGTAGTACAGTTTGCGCTGTTCCCAAGTGCTGGGTGCTGAAGGAATCTCTCATCATTGTCCCATGCTTGAGCTGCGAACAGTGCGAGCAAGTGACAATGTGGAGTGTAGTATTCAGCCCCCGCTGTCTCCAACAAGTGTAAAATTAAGAATAAAATAAATAAACACATTATACTCACTTTTACACCTATTTCCCTAAAGCCATTGTCCCTTGTAAAAAAACAAAAATAAAAAAGAACTATATCCCTCACCTGTCCAAAGATTAAATAATCCAGTGTCCTGCGCCATAATCCTTCTGTGCGACATTTCTTCATCAGTGTGCGATGAAGGTGTGCAACCAAATATTACGTTGAGGGTGCCAAAAATTTTGCCTGGCCCATTTTTGGGGTTCAGTGTGAAATTATGTCCAATTTGTCTTTTTTTTCTGTTAGTTTGTGTTGTTCCAATACACACAAAGGAAATAAACATGTGTATAACAAAACGTGCAATTGCAATAAATTTCTGGGAGAAATACTTCATTTTCTGCAACAATTTCAAGGGTGCCACTTTCAGCCATGACTGTATATTTTGAACACTTACAGTTTCCCCTATGAAACTATCTCTTTCTATTAATCCCTTGATGCCCTTCTTCTAAAAGCCATAACATTCCAAATATCTATATGGAAGCTTGTTTTTTTTTGTTTTTTTTGTGGGGAAAATTATCATTTTCATTGAATATTTCAAAGAGTCCCGACACTCATGTAATGTTGAATTAGTTATTTTATTCAATCAACAAGGAAATCCAATAGGATGCGTTTCAGCCCATCCCAGGCTTTAATCAACAATGTTGATGAAATGCATCCTATTGGACTTCTATGTTGATTGAATAAAAGAACTAATTCAACCTTACGTGAGTGCCAGCACCGTTTGAAATCTGGAAATATATTTCTCCACAAGCACCACCTTGGCATACGAAGTGCCGATTAATTTTTTAATTTTATGTTTTCATTGACACCATTAATTTTACCATGTAATGTACAGGAGAAAGTTCTATGCACCTCTAAAATAATTACACTGACAAATACAAGTTATCCATAAAACAACAAGCCATTATAAGACTACCACCAAAAAAATAAAAATTGGTCCTTCATGAAAAACAATGCTGGCTGTGAAGCCAAGGGGTTAAGATCATCGAAAAGAGAGAGATTGATAAATGCAAAGAGCAGTAGAATATATAAGAATACAGTGCAGTTATGTAAACAATGGGGTAAAAATGGAAACATAAATTTGAATTGAAAAATCACTCATATTATGGACTGGTCCTGCTGAAGGGATAAAGAAATGCATGTCAACCTCTAAACTTAATTGAAAAAGTAGTCCAGGGCCAATGATATGTTTTTACATTGTTTATTACATGACTGCCAAGATTCATCCTTGTCTTAACAACAATAAAACAATAGCCAGTACATCCCATGTGTTATGGCGTTTACTAATGGAGATTAGCTGGCACAATCTAAATGTCATATTAAAGATATAATAGAAGTCTGTTTGTAATGCCTACAGAAGGCTGCAGCTGAAAACGGGGTCTTGTAGTCTTTGAATAGCAGTCTTTCCTCCATATAGCACATCTTATTGCAAGGGTCGGCTATAAACTACAAAAGCTGCCAAGACCACATTAAAGAAAAATAATTACCGACCAAAATTTAGATGCAATAATTCTACAAAAAAATATTTTACTATATTGCAGTTCCTGGATATTTATTTTTTAAAATAGAAGGAAGAAATAAGATGGAAGATGGAAGAAGAAAGAAATCAAGAGTATTTTACTGAATGTTTAAATGATACTAACATATAATAACATATCATGTAAATAATTTAAACCATCATATTTTTATGACTGAAATTAAGATTGTACTCTGAATCAGCCAAGTAAGTGTGAATGTCCCAGTACTAGCAATTGTCTCGTTGATTGTCTGTTTTAACTGTAATTTTAGTAAGTAAAAAGCACTTTAAACCTATGGGTCCAGGTAATTTTCTGTTGTTTTTGCACTTTTTGTTTTTCCTTTACTTGTTCCAAGAGGCATAACTTTTTTTTTATTTCTCAGTCTACATAATGGTATGATGGCTTGTTTTTTCCAAGTCAAGTTTTAGTTTTGAATGACACCATTCATTGTACCATTTACTGTACTGGAAAAAGGGCAAAATGCAGAGAAATTGAAAATAAAACAAAACGCAATTTCGCATTTGTTTATTGGAATTAGTTTTTACATTTTTCACTTGGACTTAAAACAAAAGTTAAGTTATTAGGTGCCAAAAATTTTGATTTCAAATATCTCCATTCACAGAGGTGAATTAAAAAAACAAAGACATTTTATTCTGCTTTTCAGCCACTATTACAGCATTTGTCCATTGTATGTGTATGCTTGTGTGTGAGCGGAGCGATGGGCACGTGAAATAGTGTATATTCCACTTTCAGAGTTTTTACTGTAGTATTTATGAAGTTAACAGTGGCGAGTTGAGCTCAGCTCTGCTCACTGTCATTTGAGGCAGACAACGGCTACATAACACAACCAACATTTGAGGTGAATGATGCATGCTCAGTTGAAAGATAACGACCTATGGTGTAATGGCAATTTTACATGTTACTGTACTGGTCAAAAGTTCTTATTGGAATGTGAACATCTTAGATTCCAAATAAAATCAAGAATACCATGAAGGAACACAAAGGGAAATGCTGAACACATGTGAAACAAACCAGAATAAGTTAAAATTTTAGATTCCTCAAAATATCTCTCTCTTACTCTGATGACACCTTCACATCATCATTGGTTCAAATAATGTCATTAGGTAGTCACCAGGAATGTATTACAATTAATCGGCATGCCTTGTGAAATGTTCATCTATTTAATCACTTGCCTTCAGAAAGTGTTTGCAGCCATCAGTTTATCAGAGTTATTGTTGGTACGCAGTTCTATACAGTACTCTGCCCAATTCCACAACTGACCTAAGCCAGAATATGACACGAACCACTCAAGTAAGTAAAAATAAACAGTCCATCAATACTTTAAAACATGGAGGTCAGTCAATCCAAAAAATTGCTAGAAACTTGAAAGGTAATTTTAAGTGCAGTCATGGAAACCATCAATCATCAATTGCTATGATGAAACTGGCTATCAAGAGGACAGACAAAGGAAAGGAAAACCAAGAAATAAGTCTGCTGCAGAGGATAAGTGCATCAGAATTACTATCCTCAAAAGCCACAATCTGACAGCATCTCAGATAAGAGCCCTCATAAATGATTCACAGACATTCAGGAGAAGACATTTCTCAACATCAACTGTCCAAAGGAGACTGTGACAAGTGAGCCTTTATAGTCAAATTGCTGCATAGAAGTCACTTCTGAGGACCACACACAAGAAACCACACACACTGCGCTTCTCAGTGTGTGTGGAATGACAGGCTGGATGGCAGCGTTCTGCTGCGATCCAGCCTGTCATCTCGATGTAGCAGAGCTGGAGCTGTCCTGGGAACCATCGAAAGGTAAGGATGATGTTGCTTTATTATTTTTCTTTTATTGCAGGAGATCGTTGGCTTCAGCTAGAATGGGCGTGATGGTAAGTATGGTTTAATTTAGAACAATAAAGAATTTGTTTCTTTATTTCAATTAAAGGACTTTATTCTGGGTGTTTGTGTTTTTTTTAAAATACTTTACAAGAAATTCATGGTGGTCATGTCTAATATTGGCGTGACCCCATGAATTTCAGGCTTAGGCCCAGCTGATAATGCCAAGCTGGCCCTAACCCCTTTATTACTCAGTGAGCCACCGCACCAGGGCCCTGGATGAGTTGGGTACAGCGCCAGAAGATGGCGCTTCTATGAAAGCGCCATTTTCTGGGGTGGCTGCGGACTGCAATTTGCAGCGGGTCGGGCCCAGAAAGCTTGGGCCTCCCTGCTCTGCGGATTCCAGCCCCTAGCTGCCTAGATGTACCTGGCTGGACACAAAAATAGGGCGAAGCCCCACGTATTTTTTTTTTTTATTATTTCATGAAATTCATGAAATAATTAATTAAAAAAGGGCTTCCCTATATTGTTGTGTCCGGACAGGTACAAATAGGCAGCTGGTGGTTGGGGCCAGCCCGTTCTTGCCTGCTGTACCTGGCTGGACACAAATATAGTGCGAAGCCCCACGTCAATTTTTTTTTAATTATTTCATGAAATAATAAAAAAAAGGGCTTCCCTATATTGTTGTGTCCGGCCAGGTACAAATAGGCACCAGGTGGTTGGGGGCAGCCCGTTCCTGCCTGCTGTACCTGGCTGGACGCAAATATAGGGCGAAGCCCCACATCAATTTTTTTTTTAATTATTTCATGAATTTCCTGAAATAATTTTAAAAAAATTGAAGTGGGGCTTCGCACTATATTTGTGTCCAGCCAGGTACGGCAGGCAGGAACGGGCTGCCCCCAACCACCAGCTGCCTATTTGTACCTGGTTGGACACAACAATATAGGGAAGCCCTTTTTTCTTAATTATTTCATGAATTTCATCAAATAATTAAAAAAAAAAATACGTGGGGCTTCGCCCTATTTTTGCGTCCAGCCAGGTACAACTAGGCAGCTGGGGGCTGGAATCTGCAGCGCAGGGAGGCCCAAGCTTTCTGCCCCCCCCATGCAAATTGCAGTCCGCAGCCACCCCGGAAAATGGCGCATTCATAGAAGTGCCATCTTCTGGTGCTGTACCCAACTCATCCAGGGCCCTGTTGTGTTGGCTCACTGGGTAATAAAAGGGTTAGGGCCAGCTTGGTATTATCAGCTAGCCCTAAGCCCGAAATTCATGGGGTCACGCCAATATTAGACATGACCACCATGAATTTCTAGTAAAGTATTTAAAAAAAACACAACACCCAGAATAAAGTCCTTTAATTGAAATAAACACACAATTCTTTATTGTTCTAAATTAAACCATACGTACCATCATGCCCATTCCAGCTGAAGCCAACGATCTCCTGCAATAAAAGAAAAATAATAAACCAACATCATCCTTACCTTTCGATGGTTCCCAGGACAGCTCCAGCTCTGCTACATAGAGATGACAGGCTGGATCGCAGCAGAAAGCTGCCATCCAGCCTGTCATCCCGCAGACATTGAGAAGCGCAGGCATGCTTGCGCTCCTCAGTGTCAGGCTGTGACGGCATCCAGATGAGCCAAGTCTCTCACGCTCACCGCATGCGCAGGAGAATTCTCCCACGCTGTCAGTGACGTGCATGAGGTGAGCTGAGTACATTGTCGGCTCATCGGGATGCCGTCACAGCCAGACACTGAGGAGCGCAAGCATGCCTGCGCTTCTCAGTGTCTGCGGGATGACAGGCTGGATGGCAGCTTTCTACTGCGATCCAGCCTGTCATGTGAATGTAGCAGAGCTGAAGCTGTCCTGGGAACCATTGAAAGGTAAGGATGATGTTGCGTTATTATTTTACTTTTATTGCAGGAGATCGTTGGCTTCAGCTGGAATGGGCGTGACGGTAAGAAGAGTTTAATTTAGAACAATAAAGAATTTGTCTTTATTTCAATTAAATTACTTTATTCTGGGTGTTGTGTTTTTTTTAAATACTTTACTAGAAATTCATGGCGGTCATGTCTAATATTGGCGTGACCCCATGAATTTCGGGCTTAGAGCCAGCAGATAATACAAAGTTGGCCCCAACCCCTTTATTACCCAGTGAGCTACCGCACCAGGGCCCTGGATGAGCTGGATACAGCTCCAGAAGATGGCGCTTCTATGAACGCAACATTTTCTGGGGTGGCTGCGGACTGCAGTTCGCAGCAGGGGGGGCCCACAAATCTTGGGCCACCCTGCGCTGTGGATTCCAGCCCCCTGCTGCTTAGTTGTACCTGGCTGGACACGAAAATAGGGCAAAGCCCCACGTATTTTTTTTTTAAACTTATTTCATGAAATTCATGAAATAATAAAAAAAAAGGGCTTCCCTATATTGTTGTGTCCAGCCAGGTACAAATAGGCAGCTGGGAGTTGGGGGCAGCCCGTTCCTGGATTCTGTACCTGGCTGGCATACAAAAATATGGCAAAGCCCACGTCAACATTTTTGGGAAAAATTTATTAAAAAATAAATAATAATTTAGGGACTGCATCTTTATTAACCCCTCAAGTGTCATTTAGTGTTAAAATAAAGGATTTATTAAAAAAAAAAAAATTGGCGTGGGATCCCCCAGAATTTTAGTCTCTAGCGGAGGTTAGACAGACAGCTGGGGCAGATGTTTGAAGCCTGGGAAGGGGGTAATACCAACGGAGCTTCCCAGGCTACTAATATCAGCCCCCAGCTGAACACCTAGCCTTTACTAGCTATTAAAATGGGAGACCCCCCCAAAAAAATGATGTGGGGTCCCCCCTATTTTAATAGCTAGCAAAGGCTAGGCAGACAGCTGGGGGCTGATATTAATAGCCCAGGAAGGGTGCCATGAATATTGGCCCCCTCCCAGGCTAGAAACACCAGCCGTCAGCCACCCCAGAAATGGAGCATCCATAGGATGCGCCAATTCTGGCACTTAGCCTCGCTCTTCCACGCTGCCCTGTAGCGGTGGCAGGGGGTAATAGGGTTGGGGTTCAGGTCAGCGCCAGCTGCCAGGAAGCCCAGGTTAGTAATGATGGGCGTCTATAAGACACCCCCATTACTAACCTACAAAGTGTTAAAAAGAAAAAACACACTACACTGTTTGAAATAAAACACACCATTATATTAAATTCTTAGTTTACTAAAAAAAATAGTTACCTGTCCACGTTCCTGCGCTGATCTCATCTGGAGATGGTGACAGCTGTGCATGGCTGCTGTAAGCTCACACTGCCGGGAACACGTGAGCCCCTGACTGAGGTCACCGGAGTGCATTCAGTCAGCGCACCTCCGGAGACCTCCTTTATGGCATTGCTGTACCGTGGGAATTTCTTACGGTACAGCAGGGCCGTAAAGGAGCTGACCAGAGCAGCGCTGCCTGAACTCCGGCGAACCCACTTATGCAATGACGGGGCTGCTTTACGGCCCCGTCATTCTAGCGGCGGCAGCGGTTCAGAGCGGTCACATTCTATGTGGCTGCTCTAAACTGGAGATCATCGTGGGATACTCGTGGACTACTACGGAGGGGTAAGGATAAGGTTGTGGTTTATTATTTTATATTTTATTACAGCGATCGATGGCTTCGGGGAATTAGGTGTCTAGGTGAGTATAGGTGTATTTTTTTAGTTTAGGTGGCGATCGGCGGGGACAGGTAATGTATAAACTAATTTATTTTAGGTAACCACTGGCCACCAATGAAATGTATTTAAAATTTATTGGGGACACAGTAGGGCAATTTAAATAGCAGGATCAGGCTGATGGGAACTACTGCTCCCATCGAGCTGATCCTGCTGGCACGAGTGGACGGGGGACAGACATAGGCCGATGGGAGTAGTAGTGTCACATCGGCCTATGTCTGCCTGCACGCACACACTAATCATGACGGGCTGATGGTCTGCGAGGTGTGGCTGACCTGTGCGGCCGTGGGAAAGTTCATGTGAGTTCATGCAATGCTGTCAAGCATGAACTCACATGAACCCTCTGAGGGCACCGCGGTGACTTCAAATGAACAGCTGATCGGCATCACCTGATACCTCAGCTGTTCATTTGAAATAACCGGCGGGAAAGCGCAGCACAGAACGGGAAAGCCGGCGGTGAAGTATTTTCATTGCCGGCTTCCCCGCCCGGGTCCTTCGCTCCCAGCTCCTTGGTGCTGTGCTCCACGCCCGGTCCTAACTTACGATCGGAATGGGAGGTGGCGAGGGGAGTGGAGGATCGGGGTGGGAGGCTGCGGGGAAGCGAGTATGGGGCTGAGCGATTGTTTAAAAGCCGGCGGGCGGTAAAAAGCCGCCGGCTTTTAAACAATCAGGAGAATTCTCCCACGTTGGGATGGCATTGAGATGACAGGCTGGATCGAAGCTGAGCGCTGCCATCCAGCTGGTCATCCTTCAGAGACACTGCAGAGCGCAGGCATTATGGGAACTTCCGATTCCGGTATCCGATATTGTAAAAATATCGGAACTCCGTATCGGAACTCCGATACCGCGAATATCGGCCGATACCCGACATTACAGTATCGGAATGCTCAACACTAGCTACAACAGAACATTTGTGCATGAGGAAGATGCCTCCTAGTATCACTCTTAGAATACTTTTGTTTTTTTAAGCATAAAAGTATTTACATTGATTTTTTCTGGCTAAGACGGATATCACTCTTTCTGATAGAAATGTCTCGTAATAATATGTCTCTTTAAAATAAATGTATATATCTGTCCAAGTTTGTCTTTTCTCCATTCAAGAAAAACAAAGAATTATTAAAGTTTTGAAGAAATAGAACAAATTACCCATACAAATGGCACACCATGCCATCAAAAATATGGGGTGAAAAAATAATCTGGGTTAAACAGCGCAGTAAAAGGGACAGGGAATTAACAAAATGTCTTTATTTTTTTATGTTCTCGGCTTCCTATTCTATACAAACCTCAGTGAACATAAACCTACAGACCATCCATCATACAATAGATGGAACAATTCAAACTCGAGACACGCAAAAAAGTTCACCATCTACAGCCAACCTATGCAATATATCTGGATTTTGTTCAAAAAGTAAAGATATAAAACACCTGCTATCACAGAGAAATACATTCCTACAACAGGGATGCAATCCACTGGTTATAGATGAACAGATCCAGAGAGCAACAAGGATCGCCAAGGAGCATCCTCCTGGATTACAAACTAAGGAAGGATAATACAAGAGGGGGCTATTGGTCAAATCCAACTCCCACAGGAACTTGCTTGTGAAAAATTGCTACTGGTGTCCATCCATATCTTTGAGAGTCAACAGTCGGCAAAATTCTCATCTTCACTCATACAAGCAGCAGCTTAACTGAAGAATTTCTTTGTTAAAAGTGTCCTCTTATCACCATCAGACTGGCACTTCCAGTGCCACATTAATAAATGCAAGACCTACATCTTATTAAAAAAACGTTGACCCCATGCCTAGCAAACAACAGGACTATAAAATCACTGATGCTTTAGCGTGTACACTGTCTAATGTGGTGCACATCAAATTGCATGCAAGGTGACAATGCACTATGTGCACAATTATTGTATTTTTTTTGATTAATTTGATTGTGCCATTGGACAATCTGAAAGGTTAATAAATCTGAAATCTTAACATTTAAGACTGTAAAAGTGAGGTTAGGAGAATATCTATGTTTACATGGCTATTGAGCAACTATCAGTGTGCAGAATTAATATGCAACTACAGTAAATGAAAAATGTAAATTTTCTCATATCAATTGTTTATTTTCATCTGTTAAAGTGAGAATAATAACCAAACAACTCAAGATGTACAAATACATTTCTTACATTTAAAAAATATCAGTGACCAATATAACAACTCTACTTTTCAATAACAGTCACAAGCCTTCCGTCCATGGAGTCTGTCAGTTTCTTAATCTGTTGACAATCAAATTTTTGGACAGCACCAACCACAGCCTCCCAGACACTGTTTAGAGAAATGACTGTCTTCCTTCATCATAAATCTCCCATTTACGAAGGGCTTAAAAATTCTCAACAGCTTTTTAGCGAGGTGAGGGAACATGTCATTATTCTTTCATCTTTAAGTACGTTACTGGCTGGCCAAACAGTGGAATACTTTCATGCATGCAATAGAGCATTGTCTTGTATAAAAGTTGTGGTTCTCTCGAAAGATGCCTGTACTACTTCTTGAAGAAAATATCTCCTAAAAACTGGCAGTAGGTTTGGGAGTCTATTTTGATTTAATTTTCAATCTGAAAAGTCCTTCTAGCTCATCTTTAATAATACCAGCCAATAGCAGCACCCAGCTTCTAGCTTGCTGGCATCTGAGTTGAAATGGGGGTCTGTGCCCGTTACTGATCCAGAAAAGGGCCCATCCATGTGGTCTGTCACGAGTGATTCTCTTTAGTCCATAAAACCTTTCAAAAATCTGTCTTCAGATATTCCTTGGCTCAGTCTTCACATTTTAACTTATGTGTCTTGTTCAGTGGGGGTCGGTTTTCATCCTTCCTTAACTTAGCCATGTCTCTGAGCACTGAACACCTTCTACTTCTGGGCACTCGGGGAGGTTAGAGTTTTCGGTTTTGACAGCACTGGAGGATAATAGGTTCCTGGTCACTTCATGTTTCATTCTTCTCAAATCTCTGGCAATTAATGTGCATTTTTATTTCTCAACAAATATTTTGCAATCCTGTTGACTATTTGCAACAAATCCTTTCATGGTTCAGTTATCATGCCCCAATATTTTATAAATTTCAAGAAAGCTGCATCTCTCTGTAAGACTTTAATAATTTTTGACTTTAAAGAGCCAGTTCAATTTCTTTTTTGACCCATTTTGCAAAAGGAAAACAATCTACTTAATAATTCTGCACACTTTGATAAAGGGTGGTGATATCTTTAGGCCGCATCCTCCCTCATTACACAAATACAGATCACCGGATCTGCTTCAACAAATAGGAATTCACGCAATGTATAGTAAAACAAACTGCATATATGAGTCTATGGCGATCGGGTCAGGAGACTCACAGCCGATGTGTGTATTGTGATACGTACTTGGACTATGAAACAAGGATTTTTGTAATCCGGCCAAACAATGAAAAAAAATATTTGTGGGTGAAAACCTCTTTGGTTTTGAATGATAAAAATTTTCCAGTCATTGACATAAGGACTCAATCTAACACCTGGATTTATAACACAATACATGAACATACTTCACACCCCTACGGGACTGACTTCAGATGTCCGAGCTTCTGCATTATATCCTGCCTTTTCATTTGTAACAAAAACTTCAGCTTTGATACATCATCTTTTCTTAATGATGTATTCCAATGAGTTGGGCCTTTATTCATCAAGCCTGGTTTGATAAAGGGTGTGTCGAAGTAATCTATGCCAAGTTATTTCAGAGGCATTTGCATCCTTCAAATGGCATACATGATCGCAACATTCAATTTGCCGCATCCTTCAATTGCTATGTGCCTCTAAAAGTAATGTACTCCAGTCGCAGACTTGAATACATTTCTGCTGCAATTTGTTACTTTTATTGTGTAAATTATGACAAATTTCCCAGTCTTGCTCAGCACCATCAAGGAATGGTGTGAAAACACCAAAGTCTCAAAGTTTTAAGGCAGCTACAAGAATTCTGATGCAATCTCTTTAATGAATGGGGTCCTTAGTTTAACATATCTTAAATGTTCTATTCTGTAGTTTTTTGTTGTAATCTAGAAGTCATTCATTTGCAAATTTGCCTGAAAAAGGGAATCTTAGTTAGTGCTTGGACAACTTGCATGCATCAATTTTTGGTTAGTCTATAAAGGTCTCACTCATTCAAATCGCACCTGTCAGCAGGATTGTGCTCAGTAAACTACATACACTGTCAGATGGGTGACGTTACATTGATTAAAATGATACCTGGGTTGATGAAATCCATCCTGTGGTTCTTGTGTAATCTTTACTTTCAGTTTGGAGATAATGATATGCCTGTGCTTTGGGGCGGCCTGTGTGGTGGGCTCCATCTGGTGCTCTGCTTACATATTCATCTGTATGCTCTTATGACAGCTCACTGATCATTCATGGACCAGCCTCCAATTTTACATAATGCAGCTAGTAGTGCGGGGCTAGGTAAAATATGGGGTAGGTCAGTGAAGGCACAGTGAGCTGCTATAAGAGGATACAGATTAATATGTAGGCAGAGCACTAGATAGAGCGCCCCACACAGGCCGCCCCGAAGCACGGGCATATCATTATCTCTAAACAAAGTAAAGATTACACAAGAACCACAAGACAGATTTCATCAATCAAGGTATCATAGTAATCAGTGTAATGTCACCTACCTGATAGTGTATGTAGTTTACTGAGCACAATTCTGCTGACAGGTGTTCTTTAATACATTCATCTTTTTGGTTCCAAAATATTTAGCAATACATTTTTCTATAGACTTTTTGGATCAGTTTGCAACCATTAAAAACTAGAGTGACCATCAATAGTCTATTTTTCTGTATCAACAAGAAGATTATTCTGTCTCTATTTCTATCGCTTGCCCAGAACACTGAGCAATGCCTCAATTGGTAGCAACTAATAACCAGCACTGAACTATATCTTTCTTAGCTTATGATATTGAAATTGACAGCTAAATTCTAACATGTATATACAAGATCATAAAACTAGTAATAAGATTTTATGGTTTACATCAGATCTATCTTACTAAACATGGCATTAATACGGACCCGATTGTAACATCACTTTTCATTGATTATAGAACTATAATGCAAGGCTAGAAATTGCAGCCAATGAATTCATACTTATAATGGGTTGTAGACAGCTTTGTAATGTCTATGAGATTTTTTTTTGATGCAGTAAGCTGTCTAAAATAAAACTGTGTTTCAGGATGATTAACTCAACCATCCAATATCAAGTCTGTTGTTTCCTTCAAGACTCGGCAAAAGAAATCATGATTGAAAAATTAGCATGAACTAACCTTATAGAACCACCGTGATGTTGTCAAGGATATGTCCACCCTCACAGCAGAGGGCTTCAGTTATTGAGAACAGAAACAGAGACGGGGAAGAGATTCAAATGGAACAGCATTCACTGACTTGGCAACAAGGTAATAAATGCAAGTCTAACTGTGTGTGAACTGACAAGTGTATGAAAAATTGCTGGCCTGGGGAATGGAGTGTGCAATCTAAAATCTATCAGGGAACAAATCTCCATGATTATGAGAAGGAATTTTATATACAAATCCCTGTTTTTTTCTACATATGTTTCTGTTTTCCAATATGTCTATAAATCATAACTGGAAGTTGACTTTGGCATGCATTCCAGTGTATGCTTCATTATGAACTGACTGAACTGATTTTTAACCTTCAATAGATGAAAAATGTATAAATATAGAGTTAGAGCCCATGCACATGGCTGTTTTTCGGACTGGTATGACTTTGGCTTTTTTTCTTATGAATTATATATGTATCCATGAGAAAAAGTAATGTAACATTCACCAACCTAAGAACCTCTAGCAGAAACTAGAACTGCAGATAATTGAATTGCAGTACCAGACACTGCCACTTGTACAGACATGTTTATGAGCTTGGATTAGCAAAGATGGGTTTATGGCGATCTAGTGCGAAATGTCCTATGTGTTGCTGGTCTACAAGGATCTTGAGAGTCGGACTCCCAAAAATAAAACATTGATTCGAATCCCTAATTGAAATATAGGTAATCAATACATAACTAGTCACCAGGTCATAAGAGGCCAGATTTTGGTCTTATTTTATTCCTGCCACTTACCTAAGTATTCTCTTTTTCTTTGTTTATTTTTTTAACTTGTTACTAGGTGCCAGAGAGATGGGTACTCTCATTCAGAGCTAGTTTTTACTGTCCTTACCAAGGGGGTCATTGCTCCCAGGATTCTCTGGGTGCAAGTCTTTAGACTGCTCTGAATTATTACCCTCTGAGCAATGACAACTTGGTAAAGAAGGCCCATAAAACAATCCTCAAGGAAGCAGCTCTAGATCCCAGACTATGATTAACCGAAGATTAAAAAAAAAGAATACTTAGGTCACCACTCACCTGGCCTGCCTACTCCACAGCCTGCCGATGGGCACAGCAATGGCGCAGCACACAGTGACATCTGAGGCATAGTCCAGGTTGAAGCCGTGGCCTGGAGTGAAGATTTCAAAGAG
Organism: Phyllobates terribilis; assembly: GCF_046119375.1. Taxonomy (NCBI): domain Eukaryota; kingdom Metazoa; phylum Chordata; class Amphibia; order Anura; family Dendrobatidae; genus Phyllobates; species Phyllobates terribilis. The sequence goes on along the minus strand of NW_027362762.1, from coordinate 768,860,813 downwards.
AATGAGTGTGATAGGAGAAAGGGAGAAGAAGAGGAGCTGAGTACTGAACAGTGGCTGAAGGGGTGACAAGATAGGTGAGCGGTGAGGTGCTATTTATTTAATTTTTTTTTTTACAGTTTTCCTAGCATTCTATGATGTAGCAAAATGGAGGCTGCATCTGGCTGTCATTTTGCTGAATTTGTGCAAAGCAAATTGCAAACAATCTGTATTCTGAAGCATACAGATTTTTGTAAAATTTGAGAATTCAATTCCGCTCGAATAAATTCACCCATCTCTACATAGGATTAATCAACTGATCCATATCTGCTGTAAAGCTGCTTATCTGCATTTCTCTTCTATAAATAATTTGCATGTAATTTTGGAAGAACATAGCTGTACTCCTCTTATCCCCAAGCTACTGACAACATGTTTTATTAGCTATTCTTGATTACAGAGAGCATAACTTTATAAGATGTTAGCTATGGCCATTTTTATATTAAAACTACTTTTGAAGTATACATCAGGAGACCTCTTGGTGCAAACTTCAAATGTATCTATAGGGCAACAATGACCGTAAACTAAAAGGATTTCCGCATTTAGCAATTCTGCATTCAGTCAAAAGTTTAGACACACCAGTTCATACAAATGTTTTCCTTGCTATTTTTAGAATGTTGACATGCAGATTCAGACTGAAGGCAGAAAAGCAATGGAGGAGCAAATATGCAAACAATAAGTAAAGAAACAAATGTGAAACTAACCAGAATACTTGTTAAACCTCAGATTAATCAAAGTACCCTCCTTTTTCTCTGATCACTGCTTTACACACCCTTGTCATTCACTCAAGCAGCTTTATCAAGTAGTCACCTGGAATGGATTACACTAAACAAAAATGCATATGACTCGCCCCCTGGGCCGTGGGGCACTCGGATCTGGGCAATAGGGAACGATGGGAGTAGTAGTGGCAACCCGGTTCAGGGTGGTCAGGCCAGTGGTAGTCCGTTATGTGCTATTGATTATGTCCGACTACGCCACCCGTGGATTGCGGTTGTTAGGAATTGCCGCTGCAGGGCAGACCGCTGGGGCTGATGATGTATGCAGTTGGGATGATGTGACTCCCCACGGGAAGAGTGCGGCCCCAGGGCAGTGTAGTGGATGGTGGGAGAGATGGTGGTGAGAGTCCCAGTACCGGTAGTGCCGGAGGAGCGAAAAAGCACACAGACAACGTACTGCAGTCCAGGGTCTTTACTCACGGTTAATATCCAAGTCACTTCTGCAGGGAATGACTGCCCGAGCCGTGCTGCGTCCACCAGGTGAGGTGCTCGGTCAACTCCCAGGCAGTTCAGGAGCATGGCACAGGACCCCCTTTAATCCTTTCTCTGGCCTGCCTCACTAGTGACCCACTTGTGTCCAGCTGCCGCGGACTTGTGCGGGTAAACGTGGGCCCCGTCCTCCGCTGTCCTATATGGTGCCTTCCTAGCAGGTTTGATGAGGTGTCGCACCAATAAATGATCACGACGACCGGTCTTTGGCTGAAGGTAGTTTCTCCTCCACCAACTTGGGATCTGGTACCCTTAATCTGCCTGACCCTTCACCCTGGATTCTCGTGGGTTCTTAGGGTCCCTTCCACCTTCTTGTTCCTGAGCCCTTCTATTTCTCTCTCTCTTCTCCTTCTTTCCTGTTCTGTCTTCTCCTCCTTCCCTTGGCCTCTTCTCCAGGCCCACTTCTCCTTCTCCTCTCAGGCTCCGGCCTCTTCTCTAGGCCTGCCTCTGGAGCAGCACTCAGCCTGAGCTGCTGCTCCTTGTCAGCTCTCCTCTCCTCACAGACTGAACAATGTTCTAAGATGGTGCCCACCTTTTATACCTCCCTCTGACCATGAGCCCAGGTGACCAGCAACCAATGGGCTCCTTCCTACGCTCAGGAACCAACCCCTATCTGCCCCTACAGCACTGGGTGTTCCACCCCCCTCCCCACTCCAGGCAGGGACATAGTCGGTCGTGCCTGCACTTCTGTCTAGTGGGAGCACCGTTGAGCTGTCCCTCGGAAATGGGGTGTGTGTGCTGTATGCAGCTAACTGAGCCCTGGTCCATACTCCATCCTTACCCGGGAGTGGAATACCACACCTCTGGCAGAGGTGCAATACCCCTGTAGCGGCCGAGCCCTCGGGGCGCTACACATAGTCAAGATTGATCTGTGGAATCATCGAGCTTCAGAAAGTGTTTGAGTGTTTGTGACCATCAGGTGTGTATTGCAGAGGCAGGATTGGTACACAATTCATAAAGTGCTGAGCCCTATTCACAACTATTCTAAGCTAGTATATGCCCCACAGGATGATGTCCCCAAAGCAGCACAAACACATGATAGCCTCCTACACACATTATCAGGACCACCATAGCCCTTTACTCACAGAATATTGGCCCCAACAGCCCATATACAGTATGATGTCCCCACAAATGACCTCCCCACAGAATGACCCCCCACACAGCACTGCATACACAGTAAAATGCGAAAAGAAAAGAAAGGGCGCATGTGTAGACTCACATGGCTATTTATATAATTTAAAAAGTGCCAGTACACTCACCTGTGATGGTTGTGTACGTCTACACAACTAAGATTAAGCATGTGATTAATGAGGCTCCGGGTCACCTCTATTTGTAGTACTGTCCTGTCGGTGTTTGCCTCGCAACTCCGTGCTCCTCAAGTGGTCACACGATCCTGCTGGACCAGATACCACGTCACCGCAGGTCCTCAGTAGTTTAACCCGGTGGCTGGATAACCGCAGGTCCTCACACATCCAAATATGCCCCACCTGATGAAGACGGCTTAGACCGTTGAAACGCGTTGTGGCAGTGGTATTGAAGGAAGAATAAAAGTCGGTTGCCATCTATTAAATTGTCCAGTATTCCTTTGGCGCTCCCTGAGACCGCTGCACCATTGTTTACTTACACAGTAAAATGGTCATCATGTGCCTTCCAAACACAGCATGATGGTCCTAAAACTCCCTCACACAGTATTATGTCCCAACAACCCCCTACACAGTACAGTTCCCCGATAATTTCTCCACACACTATGATTCACAAAGTGACCCCAAACACAGTATAATGCCCCTTACAGTTATAACCTCTACAGTACGATGTCCCCGCCGACCCCCACAAACAGTGTGATTGCCCTCATAGTCCTCCACACAGTATGATGGTCACCACAGCTCCCCAACACAGTATGATGTCCACCCACATAGTATACTAGCCCCTCTCAGCCCCCACCCAGTATGATGCCCCACAGCCCTTATACAGTATGTTGCCCACAGTATGCTATTCCTTCACACAATATGATATAGCCCCATATAGCATAATGTCTCCCCACAGGGTATGATTGCCCACACATGGTATGCTGGACCCCACAGCACTCCACCACTGTATGATGTCCCCTGCAGCTTAACACACACTATTGTGGCACCCATTGTCTCCACACAGTATAAAGGCCCTCCACATAGAATAATGGTCCCCACAGCCCCCACATAGTATGATTTCCCACACAAAATCTGATGGCCTCAACAACCCACCACATAGTGTGATGGCCCCCCAGACAGTAAGACGTGCTCCACAGCCACCCACAGATAATTATTAATATAAAAAAAATAAAACAACTCGCCTCTGATGCACTGCTCATATCGAATAGGTGGTCTCAATGCAAATAAAGGCAAAGCTTTATCAATCATTTTTTTTTGTGTGTCTTTAATATTGGTGTTATAACTTGTTCTGCTGTATACATGATTTATAACATCGATAGTCTGTTAAAATATGGTTCCCACTTGTAACTGGCACTAATATTTTAACATTAAATATTTTGCTGAATGCAATAGCCCAACAAAAACACAGATTATGCAACTAAGTAGAAGATATTGATATCTGTGGATTGACTATTGGACTGACTTACTTTTTGTAAAAAAGAGTGAGGTATGCAAAAATATTGCAATGATAGACAGACTAATATTTTATCACAGAAACATAAAACCTAAAACATGGCAGATATGATAGCTATAGTATTGAATTCCATTTGAAAATAAATCCGGCAGAAGTAGCCGTTGATTTCTGCTTCTCTCACCCCAGCCTCTCATCTGTTATAGCCAAGGGAACTTTACTCTGATAATACATTCTTGCATGGATTGAAATTTGTGGAATTTTGAGGCTAAGTCAAAAACTTGAAGTGTTTTGATGTTACCAAAATCATTCCTTGACATTTTTTTCCGAAATAAAGTATGCATTATTCTCAGAAAGAAAGTATGTATTATTCTGCTGAAAGAGATCACTGCTGTTAGGCAATACTGTTGCCATGAAGAGGTATATTTGGACTGCAATGTTTAGGTAGTTGGCATATAAAGATGAGCAGAACAGGCAAAATTCAAATTTGCATGTTCACATGGATTTCCCCAAACAATTCAATTTGAAAAGAAGTTATTCTCTGTTTATTTAAAGACCCTTACTATGCTCTGGGATCTCTATAGAATGATAGGGCACACGGAAAGCAGTTCTGCGCGAGCATGCGAAAGGTCAGAACATCATGATGTATATCGTGACCTTGCACACTTGCTCAGAGCAATCCCGGGCCTCATCAGAGCCAGAAGTCCCGGTCTAGCACGAGAATATGTAAGTGAGTAGTGAGTATGTTTTTTTGTTATTTTTTTAAATTTTAATGACCCTTAACAGTTTAGAAACACAATGACCACAATGGAAAAAAAATTGCTGTTTTGGCAAATGCAGATTTTTGGAATATTCAAGTAGAATTCGATTCCACTTAAATATATTCACTCATCTTTAGTGGCACATGTCAAAGTAACATTTAGATAAATGCCAGGGCCCAAGATTCTACAGCAGAACATTGCTCGGAACATTGTGAATAACTTTTTATGGCAAATTGTGCTATACTACAGTATATGATCTTCCGCCGCTGATCTGTTGCTCATTATGCAGTTGTCCTTCCTTTGATCACTTCTGGTCAGTGCCAAGTGCTGCATAATATTAACACCTCAGATGACCTGCCATTTTGGGGTGGCTTTAAATTAGTCATCATAACATCAAAATATCACCCTGTTTAACAAATGTTCAAATCCATATGCTTGCCAATTGTTCCTAATTCCAACATATCAACTTAATGGTCTAACCATTTACTTACTGTCTTATACAGTAAACACAACCTCGTGATGGGTCATTTTCATGGGATAATCAATGTTACTTACTTTACCCATCAGCAGTTTTAATGTTATAACTGGTTTGTGTATGTTAACACTACTGATTGCCATTATTCAGTGTCAATACAGTGATCAACATACTGTAAATGAGTACACCCAAACAGATTTGTCAGGAAACCCATAGTTCCATTTCAGAATCCACATTTTCTATGGGATACCATACTAAAATCCTGCCAGAAATGTGGGCCACTGATTGCAAAAAACATTTGTTATTTTGCACACAAAAAAAATTCTTTCAAGAACATGTTGCAAAAATGAGTGCACGACAATTGAAGTCTTAGGAGCAAAGCTAACCTTTACACTACAAAATTCTAATTAACAGGAACTCAGCCACAGGTAAGTCATGAGTGTCCAGGAGACGGTTTACTGTATAAAGGCATTGCTTAACCCCTTTACCCCCGAGGGTGGTTTGCACGTTAATGGCCAGGCCAATTGTTACAATTCTGACCACTGTCACTTTATGAGGTAATAACTCTGGTATGCTTCAACGGATCGCTGTGATTCTGAGATTGTTTTTTCATGACATATTGTACTTCATGATAGTGGTAAAATTTCTTCGATATTACCTGCATTTATTTGTGAAGAAAATGGAAATTTGGCAAAAGTTTTTAAAATTTTGCAATTTTCAAACTTTGAATTTTCGTGCCCTTAAATCAGAGAGATATGTCACACAAAATAGTTAAAAAATAACATTTCCCACATGTCTACTTTACATCAGCACAATTTTGGAACAATTTTTTTTTTGATAGGGAGTTATAAGGGTTAAAAGTTGACCAGCAAATTTACAAAACCATTTTTTTAAGGATGACATCACATTTGAAGTGACTTTGAGGGGCTTTTATGACAGAAAATACCCCAAAATTACACCATTCTAAAAACTGCACCCCTCAAGGTGCTCCAAAGCACATTCAATTAGTTTATTGACACTTCAGGTGCTTCATAGAAACTTTTGGAAAGTGGAAGAAAAAAATGAACATTTAACTTTTTTCACAAAAATGTTACTTTAGACCCCAATTTTTTTCATTTTTGCAAGAGTAACAGGATAAAATCTACCCCAAAATTTGTAATTTGCAATTTCTCCTGAGCACGCCAATACTTCATATGTGGGTGCAAAACACTGTTTGGCCGCACAGCAGTGTTTGGAAGGGAAGGAGCGCCATTTGTCTTTTTGAATGAGGGGTCTAGTTTCCAAAATGGTGTCACTTGTGGGGGGTTTCCACTGTTTAGGGACATCAGGGGCTCTCCAAACGCTACATGGTGTCCGCTAATTATTCAAGCAAATTTTACATTCAAAAAGTCAAATGGCGCTCCTTCCCTTTCGAACCCTGTCGTGCGCCGAAACAGTGATTTTCTCCCACATATGGGGTATCGGCTTACTCAGGAGAAATTGTACTACAAATGGTATTGTGAAATTTCTCCTGTCACTCTTATGAAAATGCAAAATTAGGGGCTGAAAAACATTTTTGTGGGAAAGATGTGGAAATTTTATTTTTACAGCTCAATGTTATAAACTTCTGTGAAACACCTGGGGGTTCAGGGTGCTCACCTGAGCCCCCAGGTTCAGATGTAGATGTGTACATAAGTTCCCTGGGAACATATGTAGATGTGTGGTGAGCACCCTGAACCCCCAGGTGCTTCACAGAAGTTTAGAACATGGAGCCGTGAAAATAAAAAAATCTAACTTTTTCCACAAAAATTATGTTTTAGCCCAATTTTTTTATTTTCACAATGGTAAGAGGAGAAAATGGACCCCAAAAACATTTGTGCAATTTCTCCTGAATACGCAGATACCCCATAAGTGGGGAAAATACACTGTTTGGGCGCACTGCACGGTTCGGAAGGGAAGGAGCACTGTGTGACTTTTTGAACGCAAAATTGTCTGGAATTGAGAGCGGATGCCATGTCACATTTGGAGAGCCCCTGATGTGCCTAAATAGTGGAAACCCCCCCACAAGTGACTCCATTTTGAAAACTAGACCCCTCAAGGATTTTATCAAGGGGTATAGTGAACATTTTGAACCCAGAGGTACGACACAGAATTTGATCACATTAGGTCATCATATTGAATAAGTTGTCATTAGTCTTGAGCGCAAGTGCTCGCTACTTGAGTTTGCATCGGGTACTCAGGTATGCACCATGTATTGATGGTGCTCGAGTGACATGCTCGAGTCCCTGCCCCGCATGTTTCACGGTTGTTGGACACCCAAAAAAACATGCGGGGATCGCTCATGAATGGCAGGCAATCCCCGCCAGATTTTTTTGGCCGCAAAGTATATGGGGCGGATACTTGAGCATGTCACTCGAGCACCCGCGATACTTGGTGCATACCCAAGCACCCGATGCAAACTCAAGTAGCGAGCACTTGCGCTCAACACTCGTTGCCATATCGTCATTTTTTTTTCTTTACTTTTGAAAAAATCCCAACCCAACACAACCCTAACCCTAGCACAACCCTAACCCTAGAGTTTATTTTTTACGCCTTTCCTCGTGCCGTATAAGTGATTAGAAAACTTTATTCTTCGGGTTGGTGCGATTACAGCGATACGTTTATGATTAACAGCTGTCACACACTAAAAGATGCTTTTTTTTGGAAAGACTAGTTTTTGCATATCCATATTTTGAGAGCTATAATTTTTCCAGATTTCTGCCGACAGTCATGTGACGGCTTGATTTTTGTAGGACGAGTTGACGTTTTTAATGGTACCATTTTCAGGCACGTGAAATTTTTTGATTGCTTTCTATTCTGATTTATGGGAGGCAGTATAAACAAAAACCAACAATTCAGGAATTGTTTTTTTTTAGTTTGTTTTTATGCCGTTCTGCGTGTGGTGAAATTGATAAGGTAGCTTTATTCTTCAGGTCAGTATGCTTACAGTGGTACCACATTTATATAGTTTTTTTATGTTTTGGCGCTTTTACACAATAAAAACTATTTTATAGAAAAAATATTTTTTTTACATTGCTTTATTCTGAGAGCTATAACTTTTTAAATTTTCGGCTGATGGAGCTGTATGGTGGCTTGTTTTTTGCGGGACAAAATGATGTTTTCAGTGGTATCATTTTTATTTACATTAGTCTTTTTGATCGCATTTTACTCCATTTTTTGTTTGGCAGTAGGATGATAAAGCCTGTTTTTTTTGCTTCGTTTTGTATTTATTTTTTTACCGTGTTCACTAAAGGGGTTAACTAGTGGGACAGTTTTATAGGTCAGGTCATTTCGGATGTGGTGATATCAAATATGTGTACTTTTATAGTTTTTTGGTCTTTTTTCATAATACTATTCATTGATGGGCACATTATATTTTTTTATTATTTGGGGATTATTATTTTTTTTATATTTTTACAATTTTTTTTTTCACTTTCTGATTCTTTTTTTTTTTACTTTTATACGTTGTCCCACTATGAGACTTTCACTTTTTGCAGGCTGATTGCCTGTATAGCACAGGAATGCAGCACCATCCCTGTGCTATGCAGCACCATCCCTGTGCTATACAGCTTGTCAGCGATGCACAGGCAGAAGATACTGTGATCGCGCACTGCGCATGATCAGAGTTTCTTCCTGCTGTCCGGTGACCCTGATGTCGTCATGACGACATCCGGGTCACCATGACAACCACGGGACCCAGCCATTGACAGTGAGGGACGCCAGTGAGGAGGTAAGTAATGGCGCTTACTTCCTCTTGCCACCGTAATGCTGCGATCGACTTTGATCACAGCATTTTGGGGGTTAATGTGCTGAGAGCGGTGCGGGACTGCTCCCAGCACATAGTACCGGGTGTCAGCTGTGACAATCAGCTGAAACCTGGCGGCGATTCCGCCCTCACAGCCTGCATACTAATACTTATCTGGTCCATAAGGCCCGGGGCGCAGATAAATATCAGTACGTATCAGGTCAGAAAGGGGTTAACGAAAAAAAAACTTCCTTTCATGCTGTCAGCAATGGCACTACATAGAAAAGAAATGTCACAAGACCTGAGGAAGAAAATAATTTATTTACACAAAAATGTCAATAGGAAGATAAGCTAAGCATTACTTATCAGCCAGAATACTGTAATAAAAGTGATACAAAAATTTAACAAAGATGAAACTGCAACCAACTCAAAAACATCCAGTCCGACAGCATAATTTACACCTAACCAGGAGCGTCTTTTGATTAGAAAGGTTGAAGAAAATAGACATACAAGCTCACTGCACTTAGATAAAGAGGTGAAAAGCCAAACTTGGGTGTGTTTTCCTGTAACACAATATGGCATACACTGTAGAGGAATGGCATGCATGAGTGCCATCCATTAAGATAGCCTCTCCTAAACACCATTAATCAAATAGCTTGCTGACAATATGGCTCAGTAGCTAGCACTGCAGCCTTGCAGTGCTGGGGTCCTGGGTTCAAATCCCACCAAGGACAACATCTGGAGTTTGTATGTTCTCTTTGTGTTTGTGTGGGTTTCCTCCAGGTTCTCCGCTTTCCTCCCACACTCCAAAGACATACTGAAAGGGAATCTAGATTGTGAGCCCCAATTGGGACATTGCCCATAATGTCTGTAAAGCGCTGTGGAATTAATGGAGCGAAATAAGTGAGTAAAATAAATAAATAAAAAAAATAAGAGCACATGCTGAAAACAATGAAGACTACTGGGACTCGATACCCTATAATGATGAATGTTAAATGTTTTTGGAACTGATGGCTCCAAAACTGTATGGCGTCGCAAAGGTGAGGAGTACAAAGAAAAAATGTAAGAGGCCTACAGTGAAGCATAATGATGGCAGTGTCCTTATGTTGGGCTGCATGAGTGCTACTGGTGTCAGGGAGCTATATTTAATTTATAGTATAATAAATTAACACATCCAAAGCCACAGTTGCATTTCTGAAGAAGAACAGGGTGAAAGTGATTCTGTGGCCTAATATGTCTCCTGATCTGAACCCAAATGAAAACTTATGGGGATTCTGAAGAGACATGTTGAGGATCACTCTACATCCAGCATCCAGTGCTGTAAAAGAGGTCGTTCATGAAGAATGGAATAAGATAAATGTTGCAATAAGTTGCCAACTTTTTCATTCCATGCGTAGAAGACTTGGTGCTGTCCTAAAAGAGAACCTGTTCACATGATTTTGCAATTTAAAATAAAAACATGGCTGTAATAATGCTGTTATACAGATTAAATTTATGCCTTTGGTGAAGACATCCACTTTGTTGTTCTTCTTTAATCACCATTTGAAATTTTCTGCTAATTAGATTTAGGTGCAAAGGGGCTCGAATATACACAGTATGTTCTCCTCCCTTACTGGGATTTCCTGCCCGTCTGCCTGCCTCTGTTTTGTGAATGACCTGCCTCCTCTGTTTGAAATCTCAGCATGGACCTGTCATTCAAAGACAGGAGGCAGGCAGAGGGGCCTGAGAATCACGGATTTGGAGGAGAAGACCCAGTGCACAGCCAAGCCCCTGTGCACCGAATTCTAATTAACCAAAAACTTCAAATGGTGATTATAGAAATACAAAGCAGATTTATTCACCAAAGTTATACATTTAAACAGTACTATAGCAAAAAGACAGCCATATATTTACTTTACATTACAAAAGTTTACTGACAGGTTATCTTTAAAAATTATATAGCTTATACAAAATACTAGATTCAGTAGCTTTTGATTTAAGTTTCATAAGTCTGCAGAATCATGTATTTGGAATGGACAACCTCTTTAAGTTTACCCCAGTGTATAGCAAGGAACATTCAATTTGCATCAAAAAATTCAAACTCAAGCAAACTGCCAATTATGAAATTCTCCCTTTACTGGAATTGAACTATAAAATTTTCAGTGATAAAAAATACTAATTACAATTTCATATATTCTCGGTGTTAAAACATGATGATCTATATCATATATTATGAAATGTTAAAGACTATCCATCGTTGCATAAATTAATAGTACATGTGAAAATAAGATTTTTGTTAATATATCTTATAGAAATCTGCTTCTTTCTCTGTCAAGACTGATCATTCATTTTCAAAATTCTATATTTACAGGTAAAATCTGTATCCTGTGAAGACAGATCTTTAAATTACTAAGAGAATTTTATTAGTAGCAACTGTTATCTCTTATGTAGCGGGAGGGGGTAGGAGGAGCGAGAAGCAGAGCTCCTCCCTCCTCCAACCCTCTCCCATCTCTATTGAATCTTACCAGTCGCAACTGTCATCTCCAATCTCAGTAATGCAAACATCGGTCTTCCGCGTATTGAGATTTTTAAGAATAAAAGATAAGTTTTGAGGGAGAAAAAAAGCAGATTTATCTGATAACATACGTATAGTACAAGGTTTCTTATTTTCACTTGTACTATTTATTTATTTATGAAATTAAACCAACCGTTAAACTAAGGATAAGAGACAATCAAATTGAGCTTTCAAGGTACACATCAGTTGTTCCCACAGAAAATATTAGGTCCTTTTAAATGTGGTAGATGAATAATTGCAGCCTGCAGTTTATTAGAAATGGCCTCAATGGGCAAATTGAAACTTATGGGATGAATATCAAACAATTATGTAGTGTTGAGCGATACCTTCCGATATCAGGAAATATTGGATCGGATTGGATCGGGCCGATACCCAAAAAGTATTGGATATCGCCGATTCCGATACCGGAAACTAATGCAAGTCAATGGGACACAAATATCAGAATGAAAATAAACCCTTTCTTTCCTTGTAGGTTAATTCTACATGAAGGAAAACAACTAACAATAATGTAGAATGTATTGGGGGAGGTGGTTTCCCAAATCGATGGGAACAGTGCTCACAGTGAAACATGAAAAGCCGGCAATTCAGCAGCGGCATATACAGGTACCTGACAATTTAGAACAGAAAGAATAGAGCTTCACACATAGATTAGATAGATAGAAACATGTCAGTCACATATATAATAAGTACAGTGACAGTGTTTGTTACTCTACTTGTAATTTAGTGTTAAAGGAATTATTTAAAAAAATAATAGTGTTTTCATGCACCGAGCTGAATACCTAGCCTTTACTAGCTATTAAAATGGGGGACCCCCAAAAGAAAATGATGTGGGGTCCCCCCTATTTTAATAGCTAGCAAAGGCTAGGCAGACAGCTGGGGGCTGATATTAATAGCCCAGGAAGGGTGCCATGAATATTGGCCCCCTCCCAGGCTAGAAACACCAGCCGTCAGCCGTCCATAGGATGCGCCAATTCTGGCACTTAGCCTCGCTCTTCCCACTGCCCTGTAGAGGTGGCAGTGGGGTAATAGGGCTGGTCAGCTTATAATGCCAGCTGACATCAAGCCCAGGTTAGTAATGGAGAGGTGTCTATAAGACACCCCCATTACTAACCCCATAGGCAAAGTTAAAAAAAAAAAAAACACCCAGAATAAAGTCCTTTAATTGAAATAAACACACAATTCTTTATTGTTCTAAATTAAACAATACTTACCATGACGCCCATTCCAGCTGAAGCGAACGATCTCCTGCAATAAAAGAAAAATAATAAACCAACATCATCCTTACCTTTCGATGGTTCCCAGGACAGCTCCAGCTCTGCTACATCGAGATGACAGGCTGGACCGCAGCAGAAAGCTGCCATCCAGCCTGTCATCGCGCAGACACTGAGAAGCGCAGGCAAACTTGAGCTACTCAGTGTCTTGCTGTGATGGCATCCAGATGAGCCGACAATGAACTCAGCTCACCTCATGCACGTCACTGACAGCATGGGAGAATTCTCCTGCGCATGCGGTCAGCGTGAGAGACTCGGCTCATCAGGATGCCGTCACAGCCTGACACTGAGGAGCGCAAGCATGCCTGCACTTCTCAGTGTCTGTGGGATGACAGGCTGGATGGCAGCTTTCTGCTGCGGTCCAGCCTGTCATCTCGATGTAGCAGAGCTGGAGCTGTCCTGGGAACCATCGAAAGGTAAGGATGATGTTGGTTTATTATTTTTCTTTTATTGCAGGAGATCGTTGGCTTCAGCTGGAATCGGCGTGATGGTAAGTATGGTTTAATTTAGAACAATAAAGAATTGTGTGTTTATTTCAATTAAAGGACTTTATTCTGGGTGTTGTGTTTTTTTTTAAATACTTTACTAGAAATTCATGGCGGTCATGTCTAATATTGGCGTGACCCCATGAATTTCGGGCTTAGGGCCAGCTGATAATACCAAGCTGGCCGTAACCCCTTTATTACCGAGTGAGCCACAGCACCAGGGCCCTGGATGAGTTGGGTACAGCGCCATTTTCCGGGGCGGCTGCGGACTGCAATTTGCAGCGGGGGGGGGGCCCAGAAAGCTTGGGCCTCCCTGCGCTGCAGATTCCAGCTGAAGCCAGCGATCTCCTGCAATAAAAGAAAAATAATAAACCAACATCATCCTTACCTTTCCATGGTTCCAAGGACAGCTCCAGCTCTGCTACATCGAGATGACAGGCTGGACCGCAGCAGAAAGCTGCCAACCAGCCTGTCTTCCCGCAGACACTGAGAAGCGCAGGCATGCTTGCGCTCCTCAGTGTCAGGCTGTGACGGCATCCAGATGAGCCGAGTCTCTCACGCTCACCGCATGCGCAGGAGAATTCTCTCACGCTGTCAGTGACGTGCATGAGGTGAGCTGAGTTCATTGGCGGCTCATCTGGATGCCGTCACAGCCTGACACTGAGGAGCACAAGCATGCCTGCGCTACTCAGTGTCTGCCTGCGGCATGACAGGCTGGATGGCAGCTTTCTGCTGCGATCCAGCTGTCATGTGAATGTAGCAGAGCTGAAGCCGTCCTAGGAACCATGGAAAGGTAAGGATGATGTTGTTTTATTATTTTTCTTTTATTGCAGGAGATTGTTGGCTTCAGCTGGAATGGGCGTGACGGTAGGTATGGTTTAATTTAGAACAATAAAGAATTGTGTGTTTATTTCAATTAAAGGACTTTATTCTGGGTGTTTGTGTTTTTTTTTTACTTTGACTATGGGGTTAGTAATGGGGGTGTCTTATAGACGCCTCTCCATTACTAACCTGGGCTTGATGTCAGCTGACATTATAAGCTGACATCAACTACAGCCCTATTACTCCACTGCCACCGCTACAGGGCAGTGGGAAGTGCGAGGCTAAGTGCCAGAATTGGCGCATCCTATGGATGCGCCATTTTTGGGGCAGCTGACGGCTGGTGTTTCTAGCCTGGGAGGGGGCCAATATTCATGGCACCCTTCTTGGGCTATTAATATCAGCCCCCGGCTGTCTGCCTAGCCTTTGCTAGCTATTAAAATAGGGGGGACCCCACGTCATTTTTTTGTGGGTCCCCCATTTTAATAGCTAGTAAAGGCTATGTATTCAGCTGGGGTCTGATATTAGTAGCCTGGGAAGCTCCGTGGGTATTACCCCCTTCCCAGGCTTCAAACATCTGCCCCAGCCGTCTGCTTAACCTCCGCTAGAGACTAAAATTACGGGGAACCCCACGCCAATTTTTTTTTTAATAAATCCTTTATCTTAACACTAAATGACAAGTACAGTAACCAACACTGTCACTGTACTTATTATATATGTGACTGACATGTTTCTATCTATCTAATCTATGTGTGATGCTCTATCATTCTGTTCTAAATTGTCGGGTACCGATGCTGAATTGCTGGCCGGCTTTTTTAAGGAGACGGTGCATGAAAACACTATTATTTTTTTAAATAAATCCTTTAACACTAAATGACAAATACAGTAACCAACACTGTCACTGTACTTATTATATATGTGACTGACATGTTTCTATCTATCTAATCTATGTGTGATGCTCTATTCTTTCTGTTCTAAATTGTCGGGTACCGGTATATGCCGCTGCTGAATTGCAGGCTTTTCATGTTTCACTGTGAGCACTGTTCCCATCGATTTAGGCAACCACTGTAATGCCACAACCACCATGGGTGTGGCATTAACGTCTTAAAAAAATATTAATTCCTGCTATTCCATTTAATTGTAATGTAAGGGAGATAATGTAATGTCAACGCTTGAGCAGGAGAATTCTCCCACGCTGGGATGGCATTCTGATGACAGGCTGGATCGCAGCTGAGCGCTGCCATCCAGCATGCCATCCTTCAGAGACACTGCAGAGCGCAGGCATTATGTGAACTTCCGATTCCGGTATTCGATATTGTAAAAGTATCGGAACTCAGTATCAGAACTCTGAAACAGCGAATATCGGTCGATACCCAATATTTCAGTATCGGAATGCTCAACACTACAAGTATGTAATACATAGAAGATCTCTACCAAAGAAAACGGAAAACCATGAAAACTTATCTTGTTGAAATAACAGTAATATAGTATAACTCATGTTCTTGACTTGCTATCAAGTTGTGTGTGCCTTTTACTTAAAACACTATTAGGGCTCATGCACATGACTGTAATTTCAGCTCGTGATCCAATAAAACATCAAATCGCTCTCGGACCAATGTTTTTCTATGGGACTGTGCACAAGCCCCACTTATCCCTGGACGAACCCTGTCTGAGGAAAAAAATCGCAGCATGCCATAGTTTTATCTGATATTTTGATGGCACTCGGCCATGCAAGTCAATAACTCAGGGGAAACCATCGGACTGCACTCGGAAGACATCAGAGTGCAGTCCTATTTTTTTCACGGACTATCAGAATGGAGAAGATGGAAACATTTTTTTTCCCATTTTCTCCTCATCCGAGAACACTTTGCTCAGTGTTTGATCAGAGTGTGATATGCATAATCGACCAGATATTTTTGTATGAAAGAAAATATTCTGGGGGACGATAGCCTTATTGTGATTTAAAAAATCAAGATTTTATCATAATACAACAAAGACAGGGAGTGCAAACTTACATACAGCAACAAAAAGATTAGTTTAAATAACTGTTGTGCTCTGATGTTGGGTGGTGTTGGCAGAGTTTCAGTCACCGCTCTGTGTGTAGAAAGCGGCAACTGTAAACGCGACCCCAACACTAACTGACAGCTCACTTAGCATTAGAGCAGGCTGTGTGTCAGCGCTGGGGGCACAGTTACAACTCTATACACAGAGCAGTGACTGAACCTGTGCTGGCGCCACCCCTGTGACTGAATGCCAAATGCTGCTGGGAGGGATAAAGTTAATTTCCTCCCAGTAGTGAAGGTATAAGAGGCAGGCGCCGGGCAGGTTCACAACACTACACTGTGTGCAGAATTATTAGGCAAATGAGTATTTTGATCACATGATTCTTTTTATACATGTTGTCCTACTCCAAGCTGCATAGGCTTGAGAGCCAACTACCAATTAAGTAAATCTGGTGATGTGCATCTCTGTAACGAGGAGGGGTGTTGACTAATGACATCAACACCCTATATAAAGTGTGTTTAATTATTAGGCAACTTCTTTTCTTTTGGCAAAATGGGTCAGAAGAGAGATTTGACGGGCTCTGAAAAGTCCAAAATTGTGAGATGTCTTGCAGAGGGATGCAGCAGTCTTGAAATTTCCAAACTTTTTAAGCGTGATCACCAAACAATCAAGTGTTTAATGGCAAATAGCAAACAGGGACGCAAGATGCATGATGGCCAAAAAAGGCACAAAATAACTGCCCATGAATTGAGGAAAATCAAGCGTGAAGCTGCCAAGATGTCGTTCGCCACCAGTTTTGCCATATTTCAGAGCTGCAACATTACTTGAATATCAAAAAGCACAAGGTGTGTGATACTCAGGGACACGGCCAAGGTAAGGAAGACTGAAAAACGACCACCTCTGAACAAGAAACATAAGATAAAACGTCAAGAATGGACCAAGAAATATCTTAAGACTGATTTTTCAAAGGTTTTATGGACTGATGAAATGAGAGTGACCCTTGATGGGCCAGATGGATGGGCCAGAGGCTGATTCAGTAAAGGGCAGAGAGCTCCACTCCGACTCAGACTCCAGCAAGGTGGAGGTGGGGTACTGGTATGGGCTGGTATCATCAAAGATGAACTTGTGGGATCTTTTCGGGTTGAGGATGGAGTGAAGCTCAACTCCCAGACCTACTGCCAGTTTCTGGAAGACAACTTCTTCAAGCAGTGGTATAGGAACATGTCGGTATCGTTCAAGAAAAACATGATTTTCATGCAGGACAATGCTCCATCACATGCATCCAACTACTCCACAGCGTGGCTGTCCAGTAAAGGTCTAAAAGAAGAAAAAATAATGACATGGCCCCCTTGATCACCTGATCTGAACCCCATAGAGAACCTGTGGTCCATCATAAAATGTGAGATCTACAGGGAGGGAAAACAGTACACCTCTCGGAACAGTGTCTGGGAGGCAGTGGTGGCTGCTGCACGCAATGTTGATCGAAAACAGATCAAGCAACTGACAGAATCTATGGATGGAGGCTGTTGAGTGTCATCATAAAGAAAGGTGGCTATACTGATCACTAATTTTTTTGCTTTTTGCTTTTGCATGTCAGAAATGTTTATTTCTAAATTTTGTACACTGATGTTGGTTTACCTGGTGAAAATAAACAAGTGAGATGGGATAATATTTGGTTTTTATTAAGTTGCATAATAATTCTGCACAGTAATAGTTACCTGCACAAACAGATATCCTCCAAATCTAAAAAAAAAAAACACTCCAACTTCCAAAAATATTAAGCTTGGATATTTATGAGTCTTTTGGGTTGATTGAGAACATAGTTGTTGATCAATAATAAAAATAATCCTCTAAAATACAACTTGCCTAATAATTCCGCACACAGTGTATTAACCTGCAGATTAATCCCGTATCTTCAGGTTTTTTCACTTGACAGCTTCTCTTTAATAACTTATGTCATTTTAAATCACTAGAAACCACTATATTTGAAGGTATTTGGACATTTTTGCTTTTTTTGTACGTATCTTTAATCTTAGGTTGATTACCAATAGCAGTTAAAAAATAATAATGAAGCCAAGAAATGAAGGCATACTGACTATATCTGTTCCGCTCTTATTTACAGTTATCCAGGACCATTGGGCTAGTGTTCACTAAATTGTGTGAACTCTCCTTTTATTATATTTATCTTCAAATTGTTTTTTTCAATGTTCATATATAATATAACCCAATGCCAGAGTCAGAATACTAGGACATCAGAGGATCTACCTGAGAGCTCCGGTCCCTACAATTTAAATTGCTTAAAAGTTCAAACAGAAGACAATTCCATTTACTAATGTCATTTTCTAGCCAATTACTAGTAGTTTCTATTTTTAATGGACTGATTAAATAACCTATTTATTCTTAATGATAGTATGTCCTGAGTCTACACATCATGACAGCAAGGTTTAGAATGCAATTTGAAGTGCACAAGTACATGACACATATTTTTGATGGGTGTGAGGAACCCCAGTCTAATACTGTCCAATTGTAAAATATATAAAAGCAAATCTGTCAGCTAAATGTGCTGCCCATATATGACAATGACAGGCCAATTCTCCTAGAAGCCAAAACTTTACAACTATATTTTATAGTCCATATTGGACCACAATTTCTGGTCTAATGCCCGATTTCCTCACCTTAACTATCTGCCTTATAGGCATCCATACAGACGTTTGAATCTAGCTTTAAAGTGATGATCGACATGTTGCTGAGTTTCTAACAGTGCTAGTTAAATTGCAAAAATTTGTGTTGTGCCATTTTGGAAAACAGTGCCTTGATACATCAAAATGTTTTTGCCATATTTATGGTGAAAATAACAATTAAGCGGGCCCCAGAACAATACTAAAGGGTGCACAGTATATTATAAAGAAACAACTATAATTTAAAGAGAAGACAAATTATGCCAAAAGGTACAACCCAAGCATAGAATTTACACTTTTATTGGAAATTCATAAAAATGTACATATATAATATAAAAAAGTAGTTGACTAAGAAAAAATTAAAACAAGCACAGACGTCCCAACCCAAAGCTCATGGTGCTGTGTTTCTAAGAGTGCTCCTTGTACTTAAATTACAACAATTTTCATTGTATCATTTTGGAAACTAGGGCCGCCAATTGATCAAACTGTTTTTTCTCCAGATTTTTGGCAAAAAATGCTTTGAAAAGTCATAAATCTTTCTTGCAACTCAATATTGAGCAAAAATGTTACTATTTCTTCATTTTCATGCCAGTAGTGGCCTGATCCAGTAAAGTAAGATGAGCAGGGGTGGATTAAGAGTAGCAAGGGCCCCGGGCAGTTTAGAAGGCACGGCCCCGCCCCCCACACCTGATGTATAACATCTTACATGATCCCCTGTGATAGATCATGTGATAGTTCACGTGAAATTAATTTGGCACAATATTAATTATAATAATTTTTTTTAGGCTGTGTGCCCACTATGCTTTTTTTAAGCAATTCCGCTGCAGAAAGGCTTAAAAAACGCTTGGTAGAAGGTCTGCCATGTTCCCCAATGATAATCCGCATGTGCTGCGCACATGCTGCGGAAATTTCCTCTGCGGATTATCATTGTGGAAAAATCCGCAGCATTACCAATTATTTTGCGGAAGCTCTGCGTTTTTGCCGCCATTGACTTGCATTGGAACACATGTAATCCGCATCACTACATCTGTACATACGGATTCCATGTGTTTCAATGTGCGGATGGTACTCGGGTTTGGAGAAGAGGAGACTCTCCTCCAGACCCAGGTACCATAGTACCTGTAAAAAAAAAGAATAAAATAAAAAATAAATATCATACTTACCTTCTGATGGCCCCCGTTGTCTTTATCCGATGCGTCCTGGCTTGCCGGCAGCTCACGATGGTCTGAAAAGGACCTGCCGTGACGTCATTTAGTCATGTGACGGGTCACGCGACCACTGACGTTGGCAGGCCATCAGAAGGTAATTATATATTTATTTTTAATTTTTTACCATTCTTTTACGGTTACACTATATAAATCCATGCCGGTTGCATGGATTTATATAGTGTGACCAAGTTGTCAAGCACTTTCCAAGTGATGCTAAAATCGCTTGGAAAAGCGCTTGATAACCCGCATGCAGAAATGCATGTGAAGAACGCTTCACTTCCGCTTGTCTCTGGCAGGAAAAACGCATGTAAAATCCGCATGCGTTTTTTTCTGCCAGGGAGATGCAGAAACGCTCAAAAAAAATCCGAAGCATTTCTGCATCGTGGGCACATAGCCTTACATTAATTGTATGACTCAATATTGAGCACACGTAGCCATCTATACACAGCGGGAGGCCGCACGGCGCCATCTATACACAGCGGGAGGCCGCACGTAGCTATCTATACACAGCGGGAGGCCGCACGTAGCCATCTATACACAGCAGGAGGCCGCACGTAGCCATCTATACACAGCGGGAGGCCGCACGTAGCCATCTATACACAGCGGGAGGCCGCACGTAGCCATCTATACACAGCGGGAGGCCGCACGTAGCCATCTATACACAGCGGGAGGCCGCACAGCGGCATCTATACACAGCGGGAGGCCGCACGGCGCCATCTATACACAGCGGGAGGCTGCACGGCGCCGTCAATATACAGCGGGAGGCCGCACGTAGCCATCTATACACAGCGGGAGGCCGCACAGCGCCATATATACACAGCGGGAGGCCGCAGGTAGCCATCTATGCACAGCGGGAGGCCGCACGTAGCCATCTATATACAGCAGGAGGCCGCACATAGCCATCTATACACAGCGGGAGGCCGCACGGTGCCATCTATACACAGCGGGAGGCCGCACGTAGCCATCTATACACAGCAGGAGGCAGCACGTAGCCATCTATACACAGCAGGAGGCCGCACAGCGCCATCTATACACAGCAGGAGGAGTCACGCACACACAAACATATACAGACATACACATACATAAATACATAAACACATTTGAAACACAAAAATACATATAAACAGACATCACACAATGATATCTGCCTGCACACACACACTCAATCACACACACACACTCTCTCACACACACACTCTCACACACACACACACTCTCACACAGACTCGCCATCCCCCGACTCAGCTCCAGTCCTCCAGCTTCTCTCAGGTGGTAAGTAGCAGTACAGGCCGGGCGCGCACTGCGTGACGTCACAGCTAGGAGACACGGCCATGCACAGGGCTGTGTTTCCTAGCAGTGATGCGGCCGGGCCAGCACAGGGAAGTTAACAGCTGCAGTGCTGGCCCGGCTGGAGAAGAAGCAGCGTCTGTGCGCCGCTGCTGGGGGAGCGGTCCGGGGGCCCCACCACCACTGTCTGCCAGTATGTGCCGCAGCGCCGCACATATAATGAGGGCAATCTGGCCATAGACACCCCGGAGCCCAGGGCCCCCTGGAGGCCCGAGGCCCCAGGTGGTAGCCCGGATTGCCCTCATTATAATCCGCCTATGAAGAGGAGTGTGGGCAGGACAGGGCATGGCAAAGCACGCTCAACAAATTCCTCAAACATTACATGTAACTTACACCTGAGTAAGCTGCACCTAATTCAGGTTACACACATCTTAATACATTTTTCACATCTTACATCACCATCCATCGTTAAGACTGGTGTGTATGTTGCCATTCGTAATGAATTGGGCCCTAGGAGTACATACCTGTAGCTTCAATACACTGGTATTTAGCAGATTGCTCTGCTTCAAATTGTATTGTCGGCAATTCATTAACCCCATCACGCCACGACCATTTTCCATTTTTGCGTTTTCGTTTCGTGCTCTCCTTCACAGAGCCATAGCTTTTTTAATTTTTGTCAATATGGCCATGTAAGGGCTTGTTTTTTGAGTTGTAATTTTGAACTACACCATTTTTTTTACCATATCGTGTACTGGAAAATGTGAAAAAAATTCAAAGTGCGGTGAAATTGCAAAAAAAGTGCAATTCCACAATTGTTTTTTACATTTTTTTTACCATGTTCACTAAATGCTAATACTAACCTGCCATTAAGATTGTACAGGTCATTACAAGTTCGCAGATACCAAACAAGTATAGATTCTTTTTTATTTAAGTGGTGAAAAAAAATCCAAAGCTTGTTAAAAAAATAAAATGGTGCCATTTTCCGAGACCCATAGTGTCTTCATTTTTTTGGATCTGGGGCCGGGTGAGGGATTATTTTTTGCACACCAAGCTGAAGTTGTTATTGATACCATGTTAGAGTAGATACAATGTTTTGATCACTTGTAATTGCATTTTATTGCAATGTTGCGTCGACCAAAAAACGTAATTCCGGCATTTTGATTTTTTTTCTTGTTATGCTGTTTATCGATCGGTTTAATTATTTTTATATATTAATAGATCGGGCAATTCTTAAGGCCGTGTTACTAAATGTGTATTTTTTTATTGTTTTATTTTGAATGGGACGAAAGTGGGGTGATATTAACTTTTTTATTTTTTTTATATTTTTAAAAACTTTTTTTTATACATTTTACATGCTTCAATAGTCTCCATGAGAGACTTGAAGCTGCAATCAACTGATCGCTTGAGTTACACATAGAAGAGCTTCAGCCCTGCTATGTAACAAAAATGCTCATCTGCTATGAACACCGACCACTGGGCAGATAGGCTATGACAACCCCGGGTTGTCATGCCAACTCATCGGCGGCCCATGATCATGTGACAGGTGCGCCGATGAGCGGGTCTTATGACGCGCTTCTGGCGCGGCCATGTTAAATGCCGCTGTTGGAGATTGATAGTGGCATTTAACATGTTAACAGCCGTAGGTGGAACGCAATTCCACTCGCGGCAGTTAGGGGCACATGATATTTGATCAGATCAGCTGTAATGTGCTGGGAAAGATGTGGGCTCAGCGCCAGAGCTTGCATCAAAGGGGGAGACATAACATGTGCCGTATATACAGTACAGACCAAAAGTTTGGACACACCTTCTCATTTAAAGATTTTTCTGTATTTTCATTACTATGAAAATTGTACATTCACACTGAAGGCATCAAAATTATGAATTAACACATGTGGAATTATATACTTAACAAAAAAGTGTGAAACACACAAAACCACACAAAAGGTTGGTATATAAAATGAGAATGCTTGGTCTGGGGGATAATGTGTGCAAGTGGGTAAATAGCTGGCTGAGTGATAGAAAGCAGAGGGTGGTTATCAATAAAGTTAGCTCAGGGTGTGTCAGGGTTACTAGCGGGGTGCCTCAAGGGTCTGTCTTGGGCCCTATATTATTTAATATATTTATTAATGATCTAGTGGAAGGGATGCATAGTAAAATAGCAATATTTGCAGATGATACTAAACTTTGTAAAGTAGTTTATACAGATGAGGATAGGGCACAGCTACAGGAGGATTTAGATAAATTGGGGAGTTGGGCCAAAAAATGGCAAATGGGGTTCAATGCCGATAAATGTAAGGTCATGCACATGGGAAAGAAAAACAGCAGTCACCCATACATATTAAATGGGAAACCGTTGGGGAAATCTGACATGGAGAAGGACCTGGGCGTCTTGGTTAATAGCAAATTAAATTGGAGTGCCCAGTGTCAGGCAGCAGCTGCGAAGGCAAATAGAGTCATGGCATGCATCAGAAGAGGAATAGGGGCATATGATGAGAACATTATTCTTCCTCTGTATAAAGCGCTGGTAAGGCCGCACTTCGAATATTGTGCACAGTTCTGGGCTCCGGTGCTCAGGAAATACATATTGGAGCTAGAGAGGGTACAAAGGAGGGCGACTAAGGTAATAAAGGGAATGGAGGGACTAGAATACCCAGAGAGGTTGTCAAAATTAGGCCTATTTACGTTGGAAAAGAGAATGCTTAGGGGAGACCTCATAAACATGTATAAATACATCAGCGGGCAGTACAGAGATCTCTCCCATGACCTGTTTATACCAAGGATGGTGACAAAGACGAGGGGGCACACTATGCGTCTGGAGGAAAGGAGGTTCCTGCACCAGCATAGAAGGGGATTCTTTACGGTCAGAGCCGTGAGACTCAGGAACTCTCTGGGAGAGGAAGTGGTGATGTCCAACTCACTTAATGAGTTCAAGAGAGGCCTGGATGCCTTTCTTGAGAACAATAAAATTACATCTTATGCTTAGTGATAGTTAATTAATCCAGGGATTTAATCTGACTGCCAGATTGGTGTCGGGAAGTGAATTTTTCCTCAATGATGTAAATTGGCCTATACCGCATGGTTTTTTTTTGCCTTCCCCTGGATCAACGCTGCGGAATAGCTGCAGTGCACAAGAAGTAGGCTGAACTGGATGGACGCTTGTCTTTTTTCGGCCTTATAAACTATGTAACTATGAAACAACTGAAAATATGTCTTATTTTCTAGGTTCTTCAAAGTAGCCACCTTTTAATGACTGCTTTGCACACTCTTGGCATTCTCTTGATGAGCTTCAAGAGGTAGTCACCGGAAATGGTCTTCCAACAATCTTGAAGGAGTTCCCAGAGATGCTTAGCACTTTTTGGCCCTTTTGCCTTCACTCTGCAGTCCAGCTCACCCCAAACCATCTCGATTGGGTTCAGGTCTGGTGACTGTGGAGACTAGGTCATCTGGTGTAGCACCCCATCATTCTCCTTCTTGGTCAAATAGCCCTTACAGAGCCTGGAGGTGTGTTTGGGGTCATTGTCCTGTTGAAAAATAAATGATAGTCCAACTAAACGCAAACAGGATGGAATAGCATGCCGCTGCAAGATGCTGTGGCAGCCATGCTGGTTCAGTATGCCTTCAATTTTGAATAAATCCCCAACAGTGTAACTAGCAAAGCACCCCCACACCATCACACCTCTTCCTCCATGCTTCACGGTGGGAACCAGGCATGTAGAGTCCATCAGTTCACCTTTTCTACGTCGCACAAAGACATGGTGGTTGGAACCAAAGATCTCAAATTTGGACTCATCAGACCAAAGCACAGATTTCCACTGGACTAATGTCCATTCTTTGTGTTCTTTAGCCCAAACAAGTCTCTTCTGCTTGTTGCCTGTCCTTAGCAGCGGTTTCCTAGCAGCTATTTTACAATGAAGGCCTGCTGCACAAAGTCTCCTCTTAAGAGTTGTTGAAGAGATGTGCCTGCTGCTAGAACTCTGTGTGGCATTGACCTGGTCTCTAATCTGAGCTGCTGTTAACCTGTGATTTCTGAGGCTGGTGACACAGATAAACTTATCCTCAGAAGCAGAGGTGACTCTTGATCTTCCTTTCCTGGGTCAGTCCTCATGTGAGCCAGTTTCTTTGTAGCGCTTGATGGTTTTTGCAACTGCACTTGGGACACGTTCATAGTTTTCCCAATTTTTCGCACTGTCTGACCTTCATTTCTTAAAGTAATGATGGCCACTTGTTTTTCTTTACTTAGCTGCTTTTTTCTTGCCATAATACAAATTCTAACAGTCTGTTCAGTAGGACTATCAGCTGTGTATCCACCAGACTTCTTCACAACACAACTGATGGTCCCAACCCCACTTATAAGGCAAGAAATCCCACTTATTAAACCTGACAGGGCACACCTGTGAAGTGAAAACCATTTCTGGTGACTACCTCTTGAAGCTCATCAAGAGAATGCCAAGAGTGTGCAAAGCAGTCATCAAAGCAAAAGGTGGCTACTTTGAAGAACCTAGAATAAAAATTTTCAGTTGTTTCACACTTTTTTGTTAAGTATATAATTCCACATGTGTTAATTCATAGTTTTGATGCCTTCAGTGTGAATGAACAATTTTCAAAGTCATGAAAATACAGAAAAATCTTTAAATGAGCAGGTGTGTCCAAACTTTTGGTCTGTACTGTATACGGCACATGTCATGAAGGGGTTAAGGTGCTTATTCCAGAAATCTAGCATAAACACCGTAATAAGTCAAAATATTTTTTCGGAACTCAGCAGTAGCGCAAAATTATTGCAAATTTTGACATTTACACACCAGCTCTGACCAGCTATGCCAATATGGGTGTGGCATGGGTGGGCCAGGGGCAGGATGAGGCGTGATCATGCCCGCCTTTCAAATTCATCATAATTAACACCACTAAAGTGTGCATTTCTGGTGATGGTGCATGCTGGGAGCCAGATGCACTTGATTCATTAAGCAGTGAATGCCGCTTAATGAATCAGGTCAGTGTTCTCCATCAAATGCCTCATTAAAACTGGCTTGTGCTGCAAAAGTCTTAATTAATCACCTCCATGGCCTTTTCCAGTCCTATACACCAGTACATTCATCTCCTAGGACATCAGCTGTAACAACTGGAAATATGCTATATACCCTATAATCTCCACTGTCTACAGCAAGTGTGTGAATTAATGGTTTCAATTGTAATAAAATATTTACAATATTAGGTTGAAATTCAGTTGCTACCAGATTACTGGTTAAAATACAGCAAAGGTTATGTCTTTTTTGTTACCTTAAGTCAATTTTAAACAAATAACACTCAGAAATATTGCGAAGGCAGAAAAAGCTGCTGTGTATTGCACCATGGATTTTAGCATTTTTCGGTTGCCTTAGCAAGCAATCACAGAGCAACTTTAAGGCAATGGCGATCACGTGATCGGGGACAGGAAAAACCAGCCTTGATCATGTTCTCCAGGGTCTCGTTTTAAAATGGCAATGAGGGAATAAGGCCCCTTAACGACCACCGTTTTAATGCGTATTGACGGTCGTTAAGGGGTTAAAGGAGGATTTTTTTTCTTGGGGATGTGGGTACGATATAATTAAATATAAAATTACTTTGGTTTTGTGAACCTTTGCTCTTCCATTATTGTGATTAAGATTTTATAAAATATTGAAAACCATATAACAAGAACATTTTCCACTACTTAAAACAGAAGGGGTTAAGGAAAAAAATCAGTATTTATGCAAACATCAAATCTGGCACATAGTCTTTTCTAAAGTGAAAAACACAATTCTTATGTCGGTCAACACCAGAGTAAGCAATGACCACTTAGACTTACAAAACAAATTAATAAAGCAGATTATCACTTCTCTCCTTCTATATCATATCACATTGCACTCAAACCAAAGACTGTTCTACTGTTGTAAGTATCAAATTCTATGTCCTTCATGACTAATAATCTTATTATACCGTATAGAGCATGATCCAGTGCTCAGACAGATATCCTGTTAAAAGTTGATGTGCTTGATGTCCTTGTCATTTAGTTCAGGGCTGTTCACAATACTGCAACAATCTTTGCCACATTTAAACTGAATAATACAGAATAGAGGCATAACTAGAATGTCTAGATCATTTGTATCTGTAACTGAGATGCTGGAGTCATACATTAAACATTATTTTAACCATAATTGCTCAGAATATTTACAAGAATTGGTGTCACTATATTTCAGCAGTAAAATGCTTTTTTTTTAGATTCAGCAAGTAAAAGTTATGTCCACTTTTACAGCTAATACTATTTATTGTAGTAATGTAACAAATTAAAATTCAGATTTTTAGAAAATAGTTCTAAAGGGGTTCTTCACGACTTAAATGGAATCAATCAGCCAGTTTTTTGCTATGTAATCTGAAGACAGCATGCTGTAGGGGTTAAAACACAGATTTCAGCAATGCCTCGCTTATCAAGCTCTGTGCTGTTGTTTAGTTGCAATTATTGTTTTAGCACCAGGAGCTTATCATTGCTCGGACACAACAGCTCTTGCCTGGTAGTCCGACTCCGCCCCTTCAGTGGTAAGCACTTTATAGTCTATAGACTTGTATATACAGAGCCTGGTGTGGGCGGGGTTAGGTTTCTTAGCTCTGCTGTATCTCTACATAAAAAACTCTTATTGTGTCAGAATGGCTTCAACCAGTAAACTAAGTGATTCATCATTGGATTCATGGTCTGTCTACATCATGCTGCTCTCAGATGAGGTAGCAAAAAACTGCTGACAGATTCCCTTTAATTAATGAGAATCTATGCTTAGAGTGCTTAGAATAGATTGGGCAGGTCCATTACATGCACTCCCATCGATTAGCTGATTGAATGCGCATAGCCACTGGCATTATTAGAACATCTCTTTTATTAGGAATTATTTCAAATGAATAATGTGATATAGCTATAACTATTAAAATACAACTGGTGGAATGAGTCCCTAATGTGTAGATTTTCCAATATCACTATTAAAATAGTGTTGACCTGTGGCAGGGACAGTCAGAGAAAGTAGGCTTCTTGACTTGTGAGACAGACAAACTATAAGCAATAGGATTTTTTGAAAGTCTTTTTCATTTTTTTTAAGCCTCCCCAAAAAATCTCAACTTTTCAGAAATTTAAATGTAACCCATCTACTTTGTAAAAATATATATTTTTTGCACACGTGTAATATGCAATAGTTCACTATTACACCTATACATACCACACGACTACAGTAGCCTGTTGCAGGTGTTTGCTTTTGAATGTGAACCTACTTAGCTTTTCTTGTCATGTCCTTTTTCTTAAAGAACACAGATTTATTTTTGTACAGCACCTTTACTAGTCCAAATTAGCAACTGTATGTTGCCAAAATAATACTACTGCTGTCACATCTTTCTTTCCTTGACTGTCCCTACCTAGCAACATAGTTTTTTTTTTATAAAGTTAACATAATTTTTGTCAAGGGAGTAAAATAATTTAAACCAAAAAATCTTTATAAAAAAATCCCCAAAAAGTTCAACATTTTGCATACCTGTTTTACTATTCCAATTTGGCATTTTGACCCCAACAATACACTGTGGGCTATTACTTCATTTTGAAACTGTGTACCTACCTCCTTTCATTTATTGTTGCAGTGTTCTTTTTGGGAAATAAATTAATCTCCTTAATTAAAGATCTGAAAAAAAAAAGAAATTTAAACTATAAGTGGTAGTAGCAATCTGCTCACAGTTGCTTCTATGTGGGAAATGTGTGGAAAATGGCCTGATCTCCTTTTTCATGTGCCTGATTTGTTCCCTAAAATTTGCCATGGCTCAAGGTCTTTGATAATGCTGATGATTGTGATCCTAATTGGGGTGCCAAGGAGATGATATCCAACAAAAAGTTATTCTGGGGAAGATCTGATGCTTCTGCGGTAAGCTAGGCAGCAGGTGATGTCATGACTTATGTTTATGTAGAAAGCTCAACAGTACCTGAAAGCTCTGGTGGTGATCTTAGTGATGGTTGAATCTATGGGGTGGGTTCCTCAGGTGTGGGAATCTTATTCATGAAATGGCATCAGCTGCTCATGTGGGGAAAGAAAACTGACCAACAAGATGATCAAGGCTAAGCTGTACGCCTCCTCCTCCTGAACAACTTCCAGGGAGCTAGTCAGCTTCAAGTAGTGCCACTGACTGGTTGTTATCATCGGTCTAATCATCAACCTCAAATTTAATAAAGCCACCTGTGTCTTATATTTTCATGTAGGAAGGACCTAGGTCTGCTCCATGGAGTTGACGTGTTGCTGTAAATTGCACACCACCGTCGCCAAAAACAGCTACAGACGGAATTTACATATTCTTTATGCCCCACTAACTCAATGTTTTGTATGGCGGAGATGCAAAATTGAAAGCGGGCTCATTGTTTACCGGTGACACCTCGGCACCAGGTGACTGTGTAACATTTTTTTAAACAATGTATTCAGATTGTGCTTATGGTCAAATAGGCATGTGGGCACTTCCACCATGCCAGGATTTGCAGTGACAGAGCAGTTTACTGAGTGACTAGTTGATTAGCAAAATGGAATTCATGACATATATGTTGTATTATCAGTATGAGCAACATCAGGCAGTGAGGTGACAGATAATATTATACAGCATAGAAACTTTGTTATTTTTAAATCTGCCATTTATAGGTGATGAGGGCCGCGTGTTGCTTACTGAAGCCTTCGAAAAAGAGTAAACAAAATTCTGTGTGTTATGTAACTCAAAATTTATGCATTAGCATGGACCATATTTTCTTGGATTAATTTTTTGGGGAGCCCAAAACAGGGGGACAGGATTGGGCCCCTGTGTAAGGATAGACTACAAGGGAAAATTTTGTTATAAAAAATTAGTGGCCTTCAATGACTTCCAATTTTCATTAAATCTATGGCTCTCTGCTTCATTATCATTTATTCGTATGAATTTTTGGGAGAAATCTATGGTGGGGTCACTTTCCCCAGTAGGACCCTGCACTGCATTAGGTCCTGGCATAGAAATGGGCAGGAAGGGCAAAAATTTTTATAAACAAAACAAATTTGTTGTGCTCTAAGCTACTTAATTATTTTTAGGTCTCTGCTTCCCCACTATTGTGCAAAAATGTTTGTATTGTATATAGAGTCATGGCCGAAAGTGTTGACACCATTGAAATTGTTCCAGAAAATGAAGTATTTCTCCCAGGAAATTATTTTATTTCACATGTTTTGTTACACACATTTATTTTCTTTGTGTGAATTGGAACAACATAAAAAAAAAAGAAAAAAAAATGCTAATTGGACATAATTTCACACTAAACCCCCAAAATGGACAAGACAAAAATTATTAGCACCTTTCCAAAAATGTGGCTTTAACAACTTTGTTTCAAGCATGTGATGCTCATTCTAACTCACCGGAGGCAAGTAACACATGTGGGCAACATGAAAATCATACCTGAGACCAGATAAAAAGGGTAGAAGTTGACTCAATCTTTGCATTGAGTGTCTGTGTGTGCCACACTGCACATGGAGAAAAGAAAGAGAAGAGAATGGTCTAAGGACACAAGAACTAAAACTGTTGAAAAATATCAACAATCTCAAGGTCACACGTCCATCTACAGAGATCTTGTTGTTCCTATGTCCATGGTGTGCAACAATCAAAAAGTTTACAACCCATGGCACTGTAGCTATTCTCATAATCTCGTGGATGGCAGTGAAAAATTGATGAAAGGTTGGAACGCAGGATAATCTGGATGATGAATTAGCAGCCCATATCAAGTTCCAAAGAAATTCCAGCTGTCCTGCAGGCTAAGAGTGCATCATTGTCAGTGCAAACTATCTGTCAACGTTTGAATAAAATGAAATGCTATGGTAGGAGATGCAGGTGGACCCCACTGCTTATACAGAGACATAAAAAACTACACTGCATTTTGCCAAAATGTACAGTTGAAACCAGAAGTTTACATACACTATATAAAAAGACACATATGCATGTTTTTCTCATTATCTGACATGAAAGCAGAAAAAACCTTTCCAGTTTTAGGTCAATTAGGAGTAGCATAATTGTTTATATTTGCCAAATGCCAGAATAATGAAAGAGAGAGAGAATGTTTTAAGGCATTTTTATTACTTACTGCAAAATCAAAAGTTTACATACACTAAGATTACTATGCCTTTAAACAATTCTGGACTGCCCATATGATGAGGTCATGTGTTTGGATGCGTCTGATAGTTTTTTTGGCAACGTCTGAGTTAATTAGAGACACATCTGTGGATGTATTTTAATGTACACCTGAAACACACTGCTTCTTTGTGTAGCATCGTGGGAAAGTCAGAAATCAGCCAAGATATAAGGAAGAGGAAGTCTGGATCTTCCTTGGTTACAATTTCAAGATACCTGAAGGCGCCTCATTAATCTGTACAAACAATTATACGCAAGTACAAACAAGATGGGATTGTCCAGCCATCATACCGCTCAGGAAGGAGACGGGTTCTGTGTCCCAGAGATGAACATCCTTTGGTCCGACATGTGCATATCAATCCAAGGACAAAAGCAAAAGACCTTGTGAAGATGATGGCGGACGCTGGTAAGATTCTGTCAATATCCACAGTGAAACGAGTACTGTATCAACATTGAAAAGCCACTATGCCAGGAAGAAGCCATTACTCCAAAAGAAACATAAAAAAGCCAGATTAATGTTTGCAAATGTACAAAGGAACAAAGACCTTAATTTTTGGAGACATGTCCTGTGGCCTGATGAAACTAAAATTGAACTTTTTGGGCATAATGACCATCATTACGTTTGGAGGAAAAAGAGAGAAGCTTGGAAGCCTAAGAACACTATCCCAACTTTGAAAAACATACACTATATAAAAAGACACATATGCATGTAAACTTCTGGTTTCAACTGTAAGCCAAAAATCCTTCCAGGAAAGTGTCCTGTGGACAGATGAGACCAAGATACACCTTTTTGATAAAGCACATCTTTCTACTGTTTACCAAAAATGGAATGAGGCCTACAAAGAAAAGAATTAATAGCTCAAAATTCTGTATTCACCAGACAGATAAATTTCCTCAAGGTAGAAATCATTAAGACAGCACGAAGGATACCTTATAAAATATAACCTTTATCTATATCTACTAAAAATTATCTCTCAATAATCATTTCAAGAGTGGAGCAAAGCACTCCTTAACCACCTCATTTCCAGGGAAGGGGTCCTTTCCTTGTCATTGTGTTTACAATCACCGAGGTAACTCCAACATGTTATACTGAAGTTACAACATCACAAGGTCATTTATCCTCTGATCCATGCAGGCCAACCTCTGTCCATCAGCAATCGCTTGCATATTAGTAAGCGATTGCTTTAATGTACCTTCTTTGCGTTGTCTCCCGCATCCGCTTCTAAGGCTGGTTACTAAAGCGATCAACTGATCAAGGTGACCGACCCCATCACTGTGTGCAGCAGACCTGCGTCATCTTCGGCACATACTTCCGGGGTGAAGTGATTACCTTGACAACGGAAGGTCCTCCACAGGACCTCACTCCTAATGTCCTTCATTTCCGGTCATGTACATCCAGCATCATGTGGTTCCCCTGGCAAAGTCTATCAAAGTCTATGGTCTCCTATGTTATTCTTAGGTATTCTTCTACAAAGAAAAGAACACAATGCCTACAGTCAAATATGATGGAGGTTCAAAAATGTTTTGAGGTTGTTTTGCTGCCTCTGACACTGGGTGCTTTGACTGTGTTCAATGCATCATGAAATCTGAAGAGTACCAAAGTATTTTGTATCACAATGTAGTGCCCAGTGTCAGAAATCTGGGTTTGTGTCCTAGGTCATGGGCCTTCCAGCAAAACAATGACCCGAAATATACTCCAAGAAGCACCCAGAAATGGATGGAAACAAAGCGCTGGAGAGTTCTGAAGTGACAAGCATTGAGTCTGGATCTAAATCCATTGAACACCTGTGGAGAGACATTAAAATTGCTATTGGGAGAAGGTGCACTTCAAACATGAGAGACCTGGAGCAGTTTGCAAAAGAAGAGTGCTCCAAATTTTCAGTTGAGTGGTGTAAGAACTTGCTGATGGTTGTAGGAAGCAATTGTTTGTAGTTATTTGTTCCAAAGGGTGTGCAACCAAATATTAAGTTGAGGGTGCCAACAATTTTGTGCAGCCCATTTTTGGGGCTGTGTGTTAAAATTAATTATCCAATCTTTATTTTTTTGTGTTGTTCAATTACAAACAAAGGAAATAAACGTGTGTAACAAAACATATGCAATTGCAATAATTTTCTGGGAGAAATACTTCATTTTCTGGAACAATTTCAAGGGTGCCAACACTTTCGACCATGACTGTACATTTTTTGTGGGAATTTTTAATATGGCAACTTCTCCCGGTAGGACCTTGCACATGTTTGTCCCTTGAGTAAGGATGGACAAAAAGGGTAAAACTTGTTATAACATAGCAAATAAAAATTATTGGTATTCCATATCTACATTTTTTTTAACAACATTTTCACTTTAGCATAAAGATTATTTAATACGTTTTTGGGTTGGCTTCAAGGTCCTTGGTTGAATTCTGTGTATGATTGGGTCCTGATATTAACCGGTTCCCGACCGCCCACTGTACATAAACGTCGGCGCTTGCCGGGCTCTGTGCAGCGCCGACGTTTAAAAACGGTGGGTGGTCCCGCAGCGCTCAGGACCCCCAGGGTCCTGCTAGTGCTGCGGTACCGGTTCAGAGCGATAGCTCTGACATGTGGCATCATGGGGACCTGATTGGTTCAGGTCCCCTTGATGTTAACCTGTTCCTATCTTCTAGATGCCGCGATTCATAGCGATCGCGGCATTTAAAAGATAGTGACAGCCGGTGGTCGGCGATCGGGACCCCCCACATACCTTACCAGCGGCGGGAATCCCGGTGCTGTGACCTCTGACATCATCGAGACCTGATTGGCTCAGGTCTCGATGATGTCAGCGTCACACCAGCCAATCAGAGAGATCACCAGGGAAGTTTGTTTTAGCAACAAACTTTCCCGGGCGATCTGCCTGATAAATACATTGTTTCTCCTCCGATCTCAGTGAGAGAGCAGAGGAGAAACACTGTGACAAGAGCTGTCAGCCTTGCCACTGTGAAAGTGAAAAATCAAAATCAAAAAATAAAGTAAGGTTAGGGTTAGTCAGTCTGTCAGATCAGTCAGTCCTGTCAGATCAGTCAGTCCTGTCAGATTAGTCAGTCCTGTCAGATCAATCAGTCCTGTCAGATCAGTCAGTCCTGTCAGATCAGTCAGTCCTGTCAGATCAGACAGTCCGGTCAGTCCAGTCCGGTAAGTCCGTTCCGGTCCCGTCCGTTCCGGTCCGTTCAGTCCGGTCCGTTCAGTCCGGTCCGTTCAGTCCGGTCAAAAAATATAAAAATAAAATGGCCCATCAGACTTATACCGCAGAGGAGGTGTATGCCCTGCTATGTTCTGACACTGATGACAGTGCAATCTCAGATGGAGATATGGATTTTGAGGGCTTTAGTAGCGGCGACACTGAGAGCTCAGAAATGAGCAGTGATTCTGTTCCATCCTCAAGCCCAAGGACCAGTACAGCAATAGGGGCAAATAGCGCTACTGGAGAAACGTCTCCAAATCAGGGAACACTGCCCAGTACAAGCGCTGTCCCTGCTACTAGTGAATTGGCGCACGCCAGTGTACAAGGGGCTTTTCCACATAATCTAGCATTTCCCAGATGGGAGGCTTCGGATTCGGCTGCTCCATTCAGCCCGGATTTCAACACCATTCCTGGTATAAATGAGGAGGTGGAAGATTTTGGACCAATTCATTTTTTTAATTTGTTTTTTACAGACAGCTTGCTAGAGCATATTGTCGTGCAAACAAATTTATATGCATCCCAATTCATAAGCCAGAATCCCCGATGTTACTATGCTAGGGCAAATTTATGGACACCAACTAATGTCCCGGAAATAAAAAAATTTTTAGGACTTACATTTGCCATGGGGCTTGTTAAAAAACCGAGCATTCGATCCTACTGGTCCAACCACCCTGTTCAAGCCACCCCTATGTTTTCAGTCGTTCTGCCTAGGACCCGTTATGAAATGCTCATGCAGTTTTGGCATTTTAACGACAATAGTCAATGCCTGCCCAGAAATGCCCCAGAACATGACAGGTTATCTAAAATTAGACCCATCATTGAAAATTTGTCGGAAAAATTCTTAAGCCTCTACACCCCAACACAAAATATTTCTATAGATGAGTCCCTTGTAAAATTCAAAGGAAGACTGCACCTCAAGCAATTTATCCCATATAAAAGGGCAAGGTTTGGAATAAAGATCTATAAAATGTGCGAAAGTTCAACCGGATACACATCCGCTTTTCGCATATATGAGGGGAAAGATAGCAAACTAAACCCACCGGGATGCCCTACTTATCTGGGGACATCTGGAAAAATTGTTTGGGAGCTGATAAGTCCATTTTTTCAAAAAGGCTACAATCTATATGTGGACAATTATTACACCAGCATACCCCTATTTAAAAGTCTGGTTGAACACAACATCGGGGCTTGTGGGACCATCCGTAAAAACCGTCAGGGGTTTCCACAACCATTTGTCAACCAAAAGTTCCAAAAGGGGCAGTCAGGGGCTGTACGCAACGGAGAGCTGCTTGCCCTAAAATATAGGGATAAGAGGGATATTTTTGTCCTCAGCTCGATCCACACAGATGCCACAAGGGCCACTGTAGAACTAGGATCCACCACTCGAAGCAAAAACCTGTGTCAGTCATTGACTACAACAAACACATGGGGGGTGTGGACCTTGCAGACCAGGTTCTACAGCCATACCAGGTATCAAGAAAGTCCTATACCTGTTATAAAAAGTTGGTTATTTGTTTCAGGTGGCCGCATACAATTCTTTTGTGTTGTACAAAAAAGCAGGAAATTCAGATCCTTTTCTTGATTATCAAGAAAAGGTAATTGAAAATCTTGTCTTTCAAAGTGTTAGCCCCGCTCATCCATTAGAATCTGAGGATGTGAAAAGACTCACTGAGCGACATTTTATTGCACTTATTCCAGCAACGGAAACAAGAAGGAACCCTCAGAAAAGATGTCGTGTATGTACTAAGAGAGGAATGAGGCGTGATACCCGCTACTATTGCCCACAATGCCCATCATTGCCAGCCTTATGCGTCATTGACTACTTTAAAATCTTCCACACAGAACCACGTTTTTAAACTGTAAAAATGTATCCCAATTTGTCATTCAAACATTTGGTTCATTTAGTGAATGACAAATTCGAGTAGAGCTCACTTAATTTCCAGGGGGAATTCTCCAGAATCTAAACCTTCCATTGCTTGCTTGTTTCTGGAAATCATCCATTGAGTTAAAATGGTCACTAAACCCATAGATGAATTCCCAGAGGGGTGTCATTTCCAAAATGGGGTCACTTCAGGGGGGATTCTTTAGTTCTGGTACTTAGCGCCTCTGAAAAGTGCTAGAACAGCAGAATCCCCCCTGAAGTGACCCCATTTTGGAAATGATACCTCTCTGGGAATTCATCTATGGGTTTAGTGACCATTTACCTATGTACTTATTTTCCCACCACTAGATTAATTTATACAGAGGAGTAGATTGTAAAATTCGGTCACTTGTTGGGGGTTTCCTCTGTTTAGGCACCTCAGGGGCTCTCCAAATGCAACATGGCATCCGCTATCGATTCCTGCCAAATTTCCTTTCCAAAAGTCAAATGGCGCTCCTTACCTTCCGAGCCATGCCGTGCGCCCAAACAGTAGTTTTGCCCAACATATGGGGTATCAGCGTGCTCAGGAGAAATTGCACAACACATTTTGGGGTCCATTTTTTCTGGCTGCCCTTGTGAAAATTTAAAATTTGAGGCTAAAGTAGCAGTTTTGTGTTAAAAATGTGTTTTTTTATTTTCACACTTCAACATTATAAAATTCTGTGAAGCCCCTGGGGGTTCAAGGTGCTCACCACGCATCTAGATAAGTTCCTTGAGGGGTCTAGTTTCCAAAATGGGGTCACTTGTTGGGGGTTTCCTCTGTTTAGGCACCTCAGGGGCTCTCCAAATGCAACATGGTGTCCGCTATCGATTCCAGTCAAATTTCCATTCCAAAAGTCAAATGGCGCTCCTTACCTTCCAAGCCATGCCGTGCGCCCAAACAGTGGCTTTGCACCACATATGGGGTATCAGCGTGCTCAGGAGAAATTGCACAATACATTTTGGGGTCCATTTTTTCTGGCTGCCCTTGTGAAAATTAAAAATTTGAGGTTAAAGTAGCAGTTTTGTGAAAAAAAGTTAAATGTTCATTGTTTTCTTCCACATTCCAAAAATTCCTGTGAAGCACCTGAAGGGTTAATAAACATCTTGATTGTGGTTTTGAGCACCTTGAGGGGTGCAGTTTTTAGAATGGTATCACTTTTGGTATTTTCTGTCATAAAAGCCCCTCAAAGTCACTTCAAATAAGATGTGGTCCCTAAAAAAATGTTTTTGTAAATTTTGTTGTAAAAATGAGAAATCGCTGGTCAACTTTTAACCCTTATAGCTTCCTAACAAAAAAAAATTTTGGTTCCAAAATTGTGCTTATGTGAAGTAGACATGTGGGAAATGATATTTATTAACTATTTTGTGTGACATATCTCTCTGATTTAATGGCATGAAAATTCAAAGTTTGAAAATTACAAAATTTTCAAAATTTTCACCAAATTTCTGATTTTTTCACAAATAAACGCAAGTGATATCGAAGAAATTTTACCACTATCATGAAGTACAATATGTCACGAAAAAATAATCTCAGAATCAGGGGAATCCGTTGAAGCGTTCCAGAGTAATTACCTCATAAATTGACAGTGGTCAGAATTGAAAAAATTGGCCCGGTCACGAAGGCAAAAACAGGCTCTGGTGCGAAGTGGTTAAACAATTTTCCTTAGAAGGCATCACTTCTTCAAGGATTTCTGGTTAAACTTTTTAATTAATATTTCGTAATGGCTGTTTCTTCCAGTGATGGAGAGGGTGAATATTCGAGGAATAGAAATTAGATTCTCTGTTTCCTGTGGTATGGAAAACATATTTCCCATTGGAAGTAGTATCCAAAAATGATATGTCACACAGACATAGTGCCACTGCCACAAGAATGGAATGGTTGTGATAGATTTCAGGACTCTGTATGCATAATTAATAAAATTGCATAATTAATAAAATGTATGGTCAGTCAAGTTAGGTGTAGACTATGGAACTAGGCAAGTCAATTCTGAGTTTGTCCCCGTGTAGGAAATATCAGTCATTCTCATGGAATTCAAGGCAATGACAGAATGGTGTGGATGAACACAACAGTAAAAGGAATCATTTTTTCACATTTGTTTTTATTTTAAAAAGCATGAGAAGTGTATATTTCAGTGTGTTGTTAAATAAGCTGTTGGTAAACACAAGTTACCAACAATTTACCCATAGACATATATGTTGACGTCACTTTGACTTTTATAAGTCTGTGTTAACATTAAAAATCTAGACAGGGGTTTAAAAGACTTATAGGAGACTTCAGACTGTTACACATCTCTTCTGGTCAAATACAGGCTTAGCAGCACGTGAAATTTGTGGCAAATTAATACGCACAAATAGAATTTTGGGGAAAAATTCATCAAATGGTGATTTCGATTTTCAAAAAATGCAATCATATCTACTACACACAAAGATTGTCATCTGTTTTTCAGTACATTTTTATGGTAAATCAATGAGTACTATTAAGAAAAACATATCGTTGAAACACTATATCTACAGATGAAAAGTTATGACTCTGATGCTTGGGATGAAAAGAGACAAAAAGTGGCTTCATTCAGAAGGGTTTTTAAAATCTATTGAAGCCATTGAAAACAGTAACTTTATTGCTTATGTTCAGGGGCTAAAGATCTGTCCTGGCTACGCAATGATCGTTACAGGACGGAACAAGAGAAAATGAATATGTGTAATTTAACAAGCAATGCAGCTCTGTAAGCTTATTCACAAAGTATGGTGGAAAAATGTACAACTTCTCATTATACAGTATGTAAACTTAAATTGCTTTTACCAAAGTGCCACATTCATTACATAATTAAAATGCATTCATATATTCATTGTAGTAATTGGCATTGTGTCTCCAACAGGCTACAATACAAATACAAATGTATATACTGCTGTCTCTATCAGGAGCTGATTTATGCCAGGTATGCTTAGTCCATTTTAGCAGAGCTTTATTCGGTACTATTGAAAAGCAATAGGATAAAATGGATTAAGTTATACATGAAATGTATTCTTTTCACAGCATTAATAAATTGGCTACTTTTCCCAGGTTCTTTTTAACATTTCAAAGACAGTCTAATTAACTACTTGTAAGATGGAAGTTGAGTATCTAAAAGTATCTCTGTTCATATATGAAAATTATTTTACTTAGTCAAGTCCATATTCACATAAATAACATAGTATTATAGTACTATACTGTACAATATTATTATGCTCCACATTAAAGGTATTCACAGCTTCCACTGTCAAGCCAATAGATGAACAGCCTTGAAAAGTGTCAAGTACTTCACTGAGCTTTGAACACTGTCAAGTAGTTGTCATGTCTCTTCCCGGTCTTACCTTGACAAATCAGACAGTTACGGAAGAAAAAAATGGGGGAGATTTACAAAGCAAAATAATATGAAGTATGTTACAAAATTGGCAAAAAAAAGTACATGTTATGCCTCAATTTTCTCAAGCGTTCAGTGTCTGTCATGCTTTTCATTGTCACCATACATGTTTCCATACAAGAGTGTATGGAAAAATTATATTCTTTTAAATTCAATCACTTGCACACTCATGGCATCTGCATAAATTACTGAAACTATAATTTTTGCTTTGATTCTTTCTCAACTTGATTATTATAATTTATTACTGTTTGGACATTCCCTCACCAAACTCATCTCTCCAATCTATACTTTGTAAAGTGCGGAAGAATTTTTTGGAGCTACATAAGAAAAGTCCATGTGTCTTTATAAGGAACAAAGGAGCCTCATACTGTATACCCACATGCTGGACAATCATGTGAAAGCCTAAACACCTATTTCTCCAGGTTCAGATAAATGTATTCCCACAAACCCCAAAACACAAAGGTGGAAAAATATACACAGACACTATAAGGAATGAGCAGGATGCACCTGTGGAAAAACATTCACCTGGACCAAGTCACAGTAGTTCATTTTTAAAAGTCTTCATATTCAAAGGTCATCTAAGGATGCTAGAGAAAGAAAAGTCCGGGAATTCAAGCTGATCAGGCTGAACAAGTCTTTGACAACAGGACTCAATGTACCACCTGGATTTCTCACTCACTACATGAACACATTTCACACCTCCATAAGACTGACCCAAGATCACTAAGCCATCACTTCCACTACCTTTCAAAAACCTTTATTTTAGAACCTTGGCTTCTCTTTAGGATGCATCATCTCATCCAAGCCATGCACAAAATTTTCTGTTGTAACACCTCTTACATGTGCCCTTGTCTCGGTAAAACTTGCCTGAAGAAGGAGCCTCTGAGGTTTGAAAGCTTGAAATGTTAGCCAATTAAGGTATCACTCTTAGAATATGTTTGTCTTTTTTGGGCATAAAAGTATTTACATAGATTTTTCTGGCTAACACAGCATCACAATATAAATATTTTATTGTACATCGTACTAAATGGTAAAACTAGTCACTGAAAAAGACTTGGGTGTATGGGTGGATGGCAAACTCAAATTTAGTGATCAGTGCCAGTGAGCTGCTGCCAAGCCAAATAAAATCATGAGATGTATTAAAAAAGAAATAGATGCTCATAACAAAAACATAGCTTTGCCCAATATAAGTCACTAGTTTGGTCAAACATAGAATGCTGAGAACAAATTTTTAAGAGGGACATAGCTGAATGCTCTACACACTATGATTTAAGGAAACAGTCAGGGAGGTCTCGCACTGCTGACCTTACTGACTGCAGACAATAAGACAGATAGATTTTAGCACAATGTTATCTTGTTAGAAAGTGCGTCTTATAGTCAGAAAAATATGGTAAATCAGAATGGATCAAGAGACGATTAGGTTGCAATGCAAGAGCACCTGTCTGTCTTTCACGGCTATTAATTTGGTGGCAGATAGTAATTTGCACCATAAGACCTGCACTCCTGACCTGCAGCAGAAACCTTGGATATTCTAATTTTTTTTACATTGGTGAATTAAGAACTAATTTAGTGATCAGTATGCAGGGACACGTCCCATTGTCAAGCAGAATAGTAAACCTATTTGTTAATTTATGCATAAATGAGCAGGAGGAACAACTGAAGAATCGAAGCTCCAAAATTATATTTTTAGGGGTGAATAATAAATGTTTATAAATAGAAATATTAGGAGAGATTACAAGTCTTCATTATACTGTGTAGGTCAGTCAACATATTATAGAAACTGTAAAAGGAAAAATAATATTGTTTGTAGCTAATTCCTCTAAGTGAAGAGTCTAATCTTCTACTATCCAAAAAAGGAGAACATATTGCATCACAGTGTCGGAGGAGCAATAAAAAACGAAATAAACAACGTGCAGTACCACAAATTGTAGCGCTTTTTTTGCAGATTAAAAAATATTTTTATGCAATGTTATGAATAAATCTGGAATCCTAAAATATGTTTCATTGCTTGGTAATCTGTTTTTATTAACTTGTTTGATTTGTTTAAGACTACATAGTAATGATACTCAGACAGATGGTGCTGTAATATAATTCTCCTAATCTAAAAGGTTAAGATGACAATTTTGCTGAAAATAAAGACAAAATGCGCTACTTACCAGACATTATGGCCTTGATGACAAGAATGTAATGGTTTTCATTACCTGCTTGGTATAATTCCACAGGCAGTGCATGGTTAAACAATGTGTTCATTGTAGAAATTTCAATATTGATCTTTAAAGCAGATCTATAAAATTATGCAATTATTGTCCTTGCCTTTAATGTAACACTTAGCATACAGTGTGTTCCACAATGGATTTAATTTCCAAAGAACTTGTATTAAGGCTAATGACTTAATAGCAATGCTATCAAACTAAACTTGGGATTGGGTGATGCAACTTGTAATTGCATTTTTATAGCTGGCATCCTGATCAGAGATGCTCACACCGATCATATAAAATAATACGGCCATAGAAAGACAGTCACATCCCAGGGGAGGCTAGGGGTATTATACAGCTCTGGCAAAAATGAAGAGACCACTGCAAAATTTTCATTTTCTCTGGTTTTTCTCTTCATAGGTATAATTTTGAGTAAAATGTACATTGCTGTTTTGGTCTATAAACTACTGACAACATGTCTCCGAAATTCAAAGCTAAAAATGTTGTATTTATTTGCAGCAAATGATAAAACGTCAAAATACTAAAAAAAGAAACAGTGCTTTCAGACCCCAAATTATGAACAGTTCAGAAACCAATATTTGGTGGACTAACCATGATTTTTAATCACAGCTTTCATGCGTCTTGGCTTGCTTTCCACCAGTCTTTCCATGCTTTCCAACAGAAAACATTTCAGTGATCCCTAGATTTTTGCCAGAACGGAGCTGTATCTTCAACAAATCTGGGTGACATGATTGCTAGCACCATAACTAGAGATGATCAGATCTTTGGGAATTTAAATTTGCTAATTTTCCCCCAAAAAATAAATTTTTGCCTAATAAATTTGCACAAATCTCAATAATGGAAGGTTTGTAACTGCTCAGAAAATATATGTGGGGGAGAGGAGAGAAAGAAAGAGAGAGAAGACTCTGGTGATCATAAGAGCTTACACTTTTCAGGTGAGAGACTTAGGGCTCTCTCACACGAGCAATGTTTCTCTCTTCAGAGAGAAATCAAATTGAATATGGTAACGACAGACGGCCTAAACTCTGATTAGAGTTTACTGTGATCCGATTCTCTCACATGAGAGAATTGCATCACAGGAACGGAGAAGACAGATAACTTACAGGGGTATTTCCATCTCCAGTATCCTATCCCAATATGTAGTTGGTGTAATAATAATATTAGTAAAATTAGAAATGTAGTATAGTGTAACGGGACTGGGAGGTGGAACCTCTGAGCAACTATACAAAGGGGCAGTCCTTGTAAGGAAGCGGGTGGCTCCCAGGGAAGGCGGGCAGGTAGTCACGGCAAGTGACAGGGACAGTCTCTGGGTAGAAGGGGCAGGAAGTCACGGCAAGTGACGGGGACAGTCTCTTGACAGGCAGATGGTCATGGCAAGTGACAGCAGGGAAAGAGTCTCTAGACGAGCAGGTGGTCACGGCAAGTGACGGCAGGGCCTCCAGGTAGGCTTGCAGGCAGGTAGCAGGTGAGCGCTCCCAGGTGAGCGGGCAAGGGTCTCTGTACGGGCGGGTGGTCACGGTAAGTGACGGCAGAGCCTCCAGGTAGGCTAGCAGACAGGTAGCAGGTGAGCGCTCCCAGCTGAGTGGGCAAGAGTCTCTGGACAGGCAGGTGGTCGCGGCAAGTGATGGCAGAGCCTCCAGGTAGCCTAGCAGACAGGTAGCAGGTGAGCGCTCCCAGGTGAGCGGGCAAGAGTCTCTGGACAGGTAGGTGGTCACAGCGAGTGACGGCTAAGCCTCCAGGTAGGCTAGCAGATAGATAGCAGGTAAGCTCTCCCAGGTGAGCGAGTAAGAGTCTCTGGACAGGCAGGTGGTCACAGCAAGTGACGGCTAAGCCTCCAGGTAGGCTAGCAGGCAGGTAGCAGGTGAGTGCTCCCAGGTGAGCGGGCAAGAGTTTCTGGACAGGCAGGTGGTCACGGCAAGTGACGGCAGAGCCTCCAGGTAGGCTAGCAGACAGGTAGCAGGTGAGCGCTCCCAGGTGAGCGGGGGCAAGAGTCTCTGGACAGGCAGGTGGTCACAGCGAGTGACGGCTAAGCCTCCAAGTAGGCTAGCAGGTAGATAGCAGGTAAGCGCTCCCAGGTGAGCGAGCAAGAGTCTCTGGACAGGCAGGTGGTCACAGCAAGTGACGGCTAAGCCTCCAGGTAGGCTAGCAAGCAGGAAGCAGGTGAGCGCTCCCAGGTGAGCGAGTAAGAGTCTCTGGACAGGCAGGCAGAGTGTCGGACCACAGGATAGCAAGCAGGTAAGCAGATATCAGGCAGGTATCAAGAAGGAATCTGGCAGGTGACTGGCAGGTAACTGGTAACGGGACCTGAGGGCTGAAGCAGAGTTGAAAAGCTTTGCAACAACATTGCTCGGGCACCTCCATTTTGGAGGAGGTGCCTTATATATGGTGAGGTCCTCTGGCCATTGGCCGGGGACTCCTTAGGACGGCACGCGCGGCCCCTTTAAGAGAGAGGGAGCGCGCGCGCGCCCTAAGCACAGAGGCCGGGAAGCAGCGTGCGCTGCCAGCAGAGCGGGAGGAAGACGGCCGGCACGGAACGGAGAGGTGAGGGGAACGGAGTCCCTGCCTAGCAGGAGGCAGGGACGCCGATGCTACATATAGTTCTTCTGATTTGCTCACATGA
The DNA here is from genome assembly GCF_046119375.1 of Phyllobates terribilis. Classification (NCBI taxonomy): domain Eukaryota; kingdom Metazoa; phylum Chordata; class Amphibia; order Anura; family Dendrobatidae; genus Phyllobates; species Phyllobates terribilis. Next base: position 768,816,113 of record NW_027362762.1, on the reverse strand, counting down.
GAGAATCATATCACAGGTGCAGAGAAGACGGAGAACTTAATTTCTCCATCTTCTCCATTGTCTATGCCCGTGTAAATTGTACTGCACGTGGATGAAATCTGAGTGCAGTCCGATGTTTTTCTTGCACCCATAGATTTGAATGGGTGTGTGTGACCCAATTTGTGGAGCCACTCGCAGCATGCTCCAAATCGGCATGTGAAAAAAAACACGGATCTGCACTGCCCCATAGTATAACATTGGTCCTAGTGCTAGCTGATAAAACATCTTATAGCACTCAGCCATGTTAAATGCTCGTGTGAGCGAGCCCTTATACATTGAATCTAGAGAAGGAAAATGAATCTGTTGTAAAAACTGTGCTCTACTGGAAATCACTGATCTGTGATGGTCCAAGTACTGACCACCACTGTACAAGGGGTGATAATCAGTAAGATGTTATAGTTGCAGGGCATTGTGCGATAACACAAAATAACATTAGCCTGCTCCCAGAAACTTCAGCACTGTGGGAAATGTTGCCAGGCAAGATTTTGTTTTGAGAATAGAGATGAGCGGTGTTCGAATCGAACTGTTCGCCAATATCAAATTCGAGCTGTTTTGGGCGGTGTTCGAGCCGTTCGACGAACCCGAACGATTTGAAAAAAATCCGGCTGTTCGAGGTTATGTTCGATAACTGTTCGTGCACCAAAATCATAACTGGATTTTTTCTCAGTAATGCTGAAAATTAATGTTAATACACAGTTTGAGTGTACAGCGGGGCGGGGAGAGGGGCAGGGTATGGATCTCTGCAGAAATAATGAAGATCTCCATTTTTTTTTCTCTTTCCCGCATTTACAGTGGGGAGGTGCAGTCTGTCAGCCTATCAGCAGCGCACACACGGAGCGAAGTGCTTTTTTTCACACAAGCAAGGGCATGTGTCGTTGGCTGTGTATGTCACATGTCCTTTCCCTATAAGACCCAGCCATATTCCCCGTCGCCACCATTTTCTCACTGCTGCAGCTGAGTGTTAGACGGCCCTGCTGCTGCTGTTAGCGCTATATTGTGTAACTGAATTGCAAGCAAATATTCTCTTAAATAGACAGAAAGGATTAGGGAGTAGGGACTAGTTTGTAATTGCAGCCCTTTTGAGGGCTAGGTTACATCAGTTCCTATCACTTTTTGCCAGGCAGGTATGTTTTAGTGCTGTGCAAGTGTTTTTCACAGCGTTTGGCTAAATCTAGCTAAGCAAATCCTTTTGGGCCTCTTGCAGTGTGTGTTAGTCAGTGGAGTAGCAAGCTACACCACCTGTGTATGTAATACAAATTTTTTACTGCACCTAGCCAAGTAAAACCTTTTGGGCATATTAGCAGTGTGTGGTACTCATTGTATTAGGCCATCTATACCAAGCTCCACCAGCTTTGAAATTAATAATAATTTTTAGCTACATCTTGCCTGGAAAATAATTTTGGGCATATTAGCAGTGTGTGTTACTCATTGTATTATGCCATCTATACCAAGCTCCACCAGCTTTGAAATAATAATTTTTAGCTGCATCTTGCATGGAAAATAATTTTGGGCATATTAGCAGTGTGTGGAACTCATTCTATTAGGCCATCTATACTAAGCTCCACCAGCTTTCAAATTAATAATAATTTTTAGCTGCATCTTGCCTTTAAAATAATTTTGGGCATATTAGCAGTGTGTGGTACTCATTCTATTAGGCCATTTATACTAAGCTCCACCAGCTTTCAAATTCCTAATAATTTTTAGCTGCATCTTGCCTGTAAAATAATTTTGGGCATATTAGCAGTGTGTGGTAGTCATTCTATTAGGCCATCTATACTAAGCTCCACCAGCTTTCAAATTCCTAATAATTTTTAGCTGCATCTTGCCTGTAAAATAATTTTGGGCATATTAGCAGTGTGTGGTACTCATTCTATTAGGCCATCTATACTAAGCTCCACCAGCTTTCAAATTCCTAATAATTTTTAGCTGCATCTTGCCTGGAAAATAATTTTGGGCATATTAGTAGTGTGTGGTACTCATTCTATTAGGCCATCTATACTAAGCTCCACCAGCTTTCAAATTCCTAATAATTTTTAGCTGCATCTTGCCTGGAAAATAATTTTGGGCCTGTAGCAGTGTGTGGTACTCATTGTATTAGGCCATCTATACCAAGCTCCACCACCTGTGTATCTAATAAAATTGTTTTACTGCTTCTCACCTAGCCAATCCTTTTGGGCTAGTACCACAATTTGGCCACTCAGCTCTGCTCGGTTTCCATCCATCGTTTTTTGAGCAAACAACTCCAGAGTTGTCAATTAGTTAACCACCAAAATGAGTGGAAAAAGGCCTGCTGCTGGTGGAAAGGGGAATAGGCGTGTTGGGAAGCGAAAAAAAGGTTGTGTCCGTGGGGTAGGTGTTAAAAGGAACAGTAACATCTGCAGAAGAAAGATCATCTTCCAGCCAAACTAAGATGTCTTCTTCTTTTAGTGGACAATGTGACACGATCCCTTTGTTACGGCCACGCCAATCGCTACAAATTCCAGATGAGGCACAAAAACAGCAGGTGCTTCAACGGATATCAAGTGCTCCTTTAAGTGGGCTCTCCTCCACCTCAACTTCAACATCACAAATACTCCAGTCCTCAGAGGTGTCACCCCAATCGCATTAGCTTCCTCACATCTCCCAAGTCTCAAGCTGCCTGTCTGAGTATGGGGTAGAACAGATGGTTGAGTCTGCAGAGCTGTTTCCTCATACTATAGCCTAGGAATCAGAGGTCGGCTCCAGAGCCTCTGTGAATCCAGACGAGGAAATGATCTGCACTGATGCCCAGAATCTTTATGAGTCGGATCCAGGACCAGATGAAGAAGGTTCTGAGCATAATGTAAACCCTTGTTCCCAAACTGAAACTCCAGTTGGTGGAGACAATGAGGAAGACGATGATGAGACTCAAATACCTGATTGGAGCGACAACTTTAGTTTTTTGTCAGGGCAGGAAGAGGTTGGCTCTGAGGACGACGGGTGTGAGAACACACAGGGCGATGATGACGAGGTTGCAGATCCCACTTACTGTCAACCCACAATCAGCCAGTCGATGAGGTCAGCAGAGGAGGTGGAGGAGGATGCTAGAGATGACGAGGTCAGGTTGCGCCTTCCTGGACAGAGACGTAGTACTGGAAGCATGTCAACAACTGCATCCTCAAACACAACTCAGCCTCTGACCACAAGTCGTGGTGGCTCTTCAGGTCGCATGGGTTCTAAGCCTTGCATAGCCTGGACATTTTTTCAGATCGATAAGGATGACCCAACTCATGTTATCTGTAACATTTGTCACCAAAAGCTAAGTAGAGGCCAAAAAATCCATAGTTTGAGTACTTCATGCATGAACCGTCACAAGGATATGAAGCATAAGTTGCAGTGGGAAGCTCACTGTGGTACATTGCGGCCTAGCGGGCCGGGCCAACCACCGTCTGCCCCATCTTGTGCATCCGCGGCCTCTTCATCCTCTGTGACATGGGGGACAGCAGTCACACCTGTTTTGAGACGCAGACCTGCCACCTCTTTACCCGCAACAGCCAGTGTGATTGGCAGGTCATCATTTCATTTGGAAGTGGAAACACCAGCTGGTGTTGAGCGCTCTCCGACATCGAGAGCACCACCTTTGGATCAAGGCAACCTAACTTTTCCGCCTGCATCTTCCTCACAGACCGGCAGTTTGCCGGGGACACCCTACTCAACCCCATCTAAGCACAACAGCCAGCCCTCGGTCCCTCAGATGTGGACAAGTAAAAGACCATTTCCTCCTAGCCATGAGAAAGCTAAGAGGCTGAATTTCACCATCTGCAAGCTCTTGGCTACAGAAATGCTGCCTTTCCGCCTGGTGGACACAGAGGATTTTCGAGACCTTATGTCCGTCGCAGTGCCCCAGTACCAGATGCCCAGTCGGCACTACTTCTCAAAGAAAGGTGTGCCTGCGCTCCACCAGCATGTCGCACACAACATCACCGCTTCTTTGAGAAACTCTGTGTGTGACAGGGTGCATTTCACCACAGACACTTGGACGAGTAGGCATGGACAGGGGCGTTACATGTCGCTGACTGGGCACTGGGTAACTATGGTGACAGCAGGACAAGGGGCTGCTGTCCAAGTCTTGCCGTCCCCACGAGTTGTGCGTCAATCCTCTTTATGTCAAAGTTCCTCCACTGCTTCTGCCTCCTCAACCTCCTCTCGGTCTTCCACCTGCACCCAAAGCCTGTCTGGTCATGCCACAAGCTTTCTAACTGCGCAGAAGGGATCCTGCACACCTCCTTACTATGCTGGCAGTAGGGCTCAACGTCATCAGGCGGTTTTTACATTGAAATGTCTGGGAAATGTGAGTCACACAGCTGAGGAGTTGTGGTCAGCTCTGGAGAACCAGTTTCATGAATGGTTGTCTCCACTGGACCTGCAACCAGGGAAGGCCGTGTGCAACAATGCTGAAAACCTGGGTGCAGCCCTTCGCCGGGGCAATGTCACACACGTGCCTTGTATGACTCACGTGTTGAACCTGGTTGTCCAGTAATTTTTAGCCCACTATCCCAGACTATGTGGCCTTCTGCAAAGGGCACGGTCGCTGTGTGCTCACTTCTGCCGTTCGCATCCCGCAGCTCAGCGACTTACATCTCTACAGAAGTCATTGGGCCTGTCACTTCACCGGCTAAAATGCGATGTGCCAACACGGTGGAATTCAACTCTGCACATGTTGCAGCGACTGTGGCAGCACCGACAAGCCCTGGTGCAATACGTTCTGACTTATAGCCGGGGCCAACGAGATCCAGAGGTGGGGAAAATCACGCTGGAGGAGTGGTCTCAGATCAGGGACCTATGCACCCTTCTGCACAGTTTTGAAATGGCGACGAAAATGTTTAGTGCTGACGATGCCATTATCAGCATGATCATTCCGGTGATTTACAGGCTGGAGCACATGTTAAACAGAATTCGGAGTCAGGTGGTGGGACAAGAGGAGGTGGAGGAAGTAGAGAAGGAGGAATTGTATGCGGAAGGGCTAACATCTGCAAGGTCCAGACGGTCGGCAGCACCAAGGCGGCAGGCATGGGAGGGTGGGGGAGAGGGATTAACCAGGGTGCATGGTAGCAGCCAAACTGTTGAGGAAGGTGCAGGAGCCGAGGAAGAAGTGGAGGACGAACTGTCGATGGGCATGGAAGACTCATCAGATGAGGGAGACCTTGATCACATTTTTGTTGTGCGAGGTTGGGGGGAGAGGGCAGAGGAAGGAAGCATGATTCTTACCTCGCTACCAACACAATAAGGACTTGGTCCTCCTGGATGCACAAGACACATGAGTGCCTTCTTGCTGCACTACCTGCAACATGACCCTCGAATTGTCAGAATTAGAATTAATCCTGACTACTGGGTTGCCACACTCTTAGATCCCCGGTACAAAGGTAAATTTGCCGAAATAGTTCCTGCCATAGAAAGGGATTCACGCATGCAGGAGTATCCGCTGAAACTGTTGCAGAATCTTACATGTGCTTTTCCACAAAACACCAGTGGTGCACGTAGTGAATCTCACAGTTCTACCTTGCCAACCGTGGGACTGTCGAGTCTTCAGCACTCAAACCGTAACAGAAACACAGTATCTGCTGGTAACAGCAATTTTGCGGAATCCTTTCACCACTTTTTTAGCCCATCCTTTGCAAGGCCACAGGAGACAAGAAGTCAGACACATAGTCAACAGCTAGAGAAGATGGTACAGGAGTATCTCCAAGTGAACATCATAGCCATGACTGTGTCACTGGACCCTTGCTCTTTTTGGGCTTCCAATCTGGATAAATGGCCGGAGCTCGCCACTTACGCCTTGGAGATCTTGTCATGCACCGCAGCCAGCGTTTTCTCTGAACGTGTGTTCAGCGCTTCTGGTGGTGTGCTGACAGATAAGCGCACGTGGCTGTCCACTGACAATGTAGACAGACTCACGTTCATAAAGATGAACAAATCATGGATCCGCAAGGACTTTTCTACCCCTGTGTCATCCTGGGGAGAGTAAAAGCTTGAGGATTTGTTAAAATCACCTCATCAACCATTTTAAGCAACTCTGGGGCAATTGATGCCACTTAAGTGGTGTCTGTGCCCCAAATTTTTGGAAAAAATGGAGACTCTTTTTGGAGTCCCCTTGCTGTGTTTTACATGACGTTCGCATCGTCAATTAAAGGTGGGTTGGGTCTCTCCCCCCTCCCCTTTTAACTGTAAGAAACTACATACACTATGGCTTGGGGTAACACAGATGGTTGAGTCTGAAGAGCTGTTTACTCATATTATAGCCTGGGAATCAGAGGTCTGCTCCAAAGCTTCAGTGTCTGCTAGTCAGCGGAGTAGCCACCGCCTGTAGATCTAATTACAATTTTTTTTTTTCAAATTCAAGTTTTTTTTTATTTTTGCGTTGAAAAAGTACAAGAAAATACAATATACATAGTAAAAGGGGTAGTATAACTATAAATCTATGCATAACAACAGTACATTGGGGGGTACAAGGAGGGTTTTCCATCAATATCCAGATCAAGCATGTATTTTTCCATATGAAAGATAGAGAGAGAGGGAGCGGACCACGGCAGACCACCAATCAATAGAGTGCGATTATGACCATTGTTGTGCCGACATCACGGATAACTTTAGTTGGGGGCTAGATGGTAGGCGTCAGAGTTTTGCAAATCAGTCCAATCCCTCCAAATCACACAGTATCTATCAACATCAGCCGGTGAGATGGTAATCAGATGCTCCATCCTATTAAGGAGGGAGATCTCCGCAAACCATTCCTCCACAGTGGGTGGGTCTCTGCTTTTCCAGTGTCGTGTAATGACATTCTTAGCCTCCTGTATTAGGTAGCCTATTGATGACCTTTTATAACTACGTTTACTTATTGGTAACATTGATAAAAGGAGGGCTTCTGGCGTATTAGGGATAGTCAAACCAGTTATTTTCTCAATCATGGGAACCACCTTTGCCCAAAATGCATTTATTATAGGGCATGCCCACCATATGTGTGACATTGTCCCTTCCCCCTCCCCACATCTCCAACATCTATCTGAGACCACTGGATACCATCTATGAAGGACTGCTGGTACCCGGTACCATCTAGAGATAATTTTGAAGGAGGTTTCCAGAGCTTTGGACCCTATTTAGGTTTTATGTGTTAGGAAGAAACATTTATCCCATTGTGAGTCAGAGAAGGACTTCCCCAGTTCCCTTTCCCATGCACCGCAGAATCCTGGCCTATTGTCAGTTATCTGGGCAATGAGGAGATTATACAGTAGGGAGATGGAGTGAGTAGGGGGTGACAATGATAGGCTCAATTTTTCAAAGTTTGTGAGATCTCTATGAAGGTGTATGGTCTTCTTCACAGTTGAATAGAAGTGTTGTAACTGGCTATATTCAAAATTAGCCTTCGGGGTAGTGGCTCTTCCCTGTAACAAGTCATTGAGGGGGAGCAGCGAAGTATTGGAGATGACATGAGAAAATAATATCGGATGGGATTTATTTGAACCGAGAAATCTATTTGCATATAGTCCTGGTGGGAAATCTGGATTATCTGAAATCGGGAGCAAGGGGCCCTGGGGGTCGATTGAGGATAAGCTTTTTTTTGGGGGATCTCAAAGCCAAAGCAGTGGCATAAGTACTATATAACATGAGGCCAAGAGAGGGGACAATTAAATGGGCGCACCATGGGAGAGTGGTAAGAGCTTTAGGACAAATGGATTGAGCTATTTTGACCCACAATTTCCCCTCCGAATGATGGAAGAAGTCCAGGATTCTAGCGTGTACTGCTGCCATGTAATACCTTCTACAATCCGGAAGGCTAAGGCCCCCCTTTTGTTTATGTCTGATCAGAACGTCCCCCCGAATGCGTGGACGCCCACTTGCCAAGATAAATCAGCAAATACTACTGCGTAGTCTTTTCCCAAAATTTGTGGGAATTACCACGGGAATGGTTTGGAAGAGGTATAAGAGTTTAGGTAGGACGTTCATTTTTAGTATATTTATTCTGCCGAACCAGGAAAGATCCTTCACCGGCCAAGAAGTAAGATCTCTATGGAGTTGTTCAATAAAGGGCCCAAAATTAAGATAAAATAGATGGGAGAGGTCTCTATGAATATGTAGTCCTAAGTATTTGATACCCTGTGAGGGCCAGGCAAAGGGAAAGTTGGACTGGATGGAATCCTGTATGGATTTGGGGAGGGAGACATCGAGGGTCTCAGACTTCGCTGCATTGATTTTAAAATTTGACCATGTACTAAAGTGATCTATTTCAGCCATAACAGCAGTGATGGATATATGTGGTTGAGTGATATATACTAGAACATCATCAGCAAATGCAGAGCACTTGTACTCTGTGCCTCCCACCTCAATCTCCCTAATATTGGGGTTATCGTGAATTGATGAGAGCAGGTGCTCCATCACTAGGATGCATAAGAGAGGGGACAGAGGACATCCCTGCCTTGTCCCATTGGTGATTATGAAAGGAGATGATAATGTTCCTTTTATCTTCAACCTAGCTGACGGATTGCGATAGAGGGCCATGATTTTGGCTATAAAAGGGTCCCCTACCCCAAGCTTTTTAAGACAATAATATATGGCGTGCCAGGAGACTCTATGGAATGCTTTCTCAGCATCCAATGAGAGTATCTAATTACAAATTTTTAACTGCATTTAGCCCAAGCAATACTTTGGGCCTAGTAGCAGTGTCTGCTAGTCAGCGGATTAACCCAGCTGTTAAGCAAGCTACGCTACCTGTAGTTTGGATACTTAATTTTTTCAAAGGAATTGGTTCGGGCCCCCGGGACACTCAGTGAAGAGCATCGGAGAGGCACCCCAAGGCACAGGGGCTGGGACTGGCGGTAGGACGCCTTGCGGTGGACCGCCAAGCTCGATCCTTATAAAAGTTTTTTTAACTGCAGCAGCTTTAGTGGATGCTACTGGAGCTTGAATTACCGCGGCTGCTGGCATGAGACTTGCCCTCCAATAGATCCTTGTAAAAGGATTTAAAGTGTACTCATTCAAATTAGAGAGACAATTTAAATTAAAAAGATTAGACCTGCCTCCACCGCAGGGGGGCTCGCTCGACCCACCAGCGGACAGGCACCAGTATTGGGAGAGGGGGGGCTGGCCGTCAGGGTTCACCGCGGCTCTGGCACAAACCCGGCGACACGGAGGTCGCACGGGCAGGAACGGACTGAACGTGTCGGCTTCTCACTTTTTGAATTTTAGAAGGGCATGACATGCCTATATCTGTGTCTCCCCCTCCTTTTACTCCTCCACCTCTTTTCTTTTCGCATGACTATATGTACTTGTCACTTTTCCATGTGTTAGTTGTGTCTTCTGAGCAGTTTGTCAGCTTTTGGACACATTTGAAATGTTTTCTATGTGTTTCTATGTGTTTTTGTTTGCCTGCCATTGGTTTTAACGGTGTTCGACGAACAGTTCGGCGAACATATGGGTGTTCGACGAACCGAACTCGAACACTACGGAAGTGGCTCAACACTATTTGAGAACCGCGAATTAAATCTAAAAATGCTTGAATTCATGTGAAATAACTAATTTCAGGAAATTCGACTCAAACTCAATCCTCTTTGAATCAATGTAATCATCTCTAACCATTACACAGGATTGTACATAATACTGATGGGGCTATTGTTAAGTGGGTAATACAACTGAAAGCTATGGAGGGCATGGTTAATTGTTCTAAAGGCAGAAAGGAGATAAGTGACAATTCTTTTTTTTTATAACACAACTGCCACTTTGCAATAGAAATCCAATTTCCTATGAAAACCTGCATGTAAGACAATGAAAGTAGAATTGCAGCATTTTAGCATATCTGCTTACTTGTATGCAGCAAATAAGGCTTCACAACAGAAAATGTGCCAAAATTAGAAATATAATGGTGTCAATTATATAATTAAATGTTAAGTTACAATAAACCACCATCACTCTAATTATTGTACATTTCATAAAATGCCATTATCGAAGATGATTAACGACTATCAGGACAAGCTGCCACTGTTATAAACTGCTACAAGCACTAAGGAAAGATAGGAAAACTGTCCCTACAATAGGACTAAGCTGATTCCCTACGATGCAGCGGGGGACCTGTTCCTTGTGAACAGACCCGCCTAAGTCCTCGGCTAGTCTGAAGGCAGACCTATAGATATAAGGGAGGGGTCCCTACAAGAACTAAGGACTGGGATATAGTTGGACACCTCCTAGCAGAAATTGTAGCAGAGCAAAGACAAAACAAAAAGTACTAGTGGTCCAAAGACCAAGCAAACTACAGAGTTAGGTACAAGGCACCTGGCTAGCTTAAGAGTAAATGTAACACTGAAGTCCAGCAAGGCCAGAAGGGCGGAGCTGGATTATATAGGCAGAAACTCATGTGACCAACAAAATAGAAAAAGAACTAACAGGAGGGTTCTAACATTACCCCCTCTTCTATGAGGCCCAGGTCTATCAGGAAACCTCCTGTGAAATGCTCTGATAAGTCTAGGAGCAGAGACATCATCCGCCTTTACCCAGGAGTTATCCTCGGGACAGAAACCTTTCCAAGAGACGAGATACTGCAGTCTCCCTCTATGTCATCTAGAACTAAGAATGCGAGAAATTTCATATTCACCGTTTTCCACCACCGGAGCAACAGAGACAGTGGCGTCCCTATCCGAAACCTCAGCTTTTTTCAATAAGGAAACATGAAACACCAGATTAATCTTCCAGGAGGTGGGAACCTCCAACCTAACAGCAGATTGGTTAACTACCTGAAGAACCTTAAAAGGCCCTACAAATTTCGGGCCCAATTTCTTAGAAGGAATCCTCAACCGCAGATCCTTAGAGGACAACCAAACCATGTCACCAACCGTAAACAAAACCTCTTGACGTTTCCTGTCAAAGTACCTCTTAGATTCAAATCACCGGAAAAATTCTCCTCCTCCGGCACAGCCGATACCAATTTGGAGAATGACCCAAACGACGGATGTCTCCCAGTACAACAATAAAAAGGAGAACACCCAGCAGAAGAGGATGTATGGTTGTTAAGAGCAAATTCAGCAAGTGGCAGAAACTCAGACCACACCTCTTGATTGTCAACCACAAAACAACGCAAAAACTGTTCAACATCCTGGCTCTTTCTTTCTGTCTGTCCATTAGACTCAGGATGATATCCAGATGAAAATGACAAATGAACTCCCAACCTGTCACAAAAGGCACTCCAAAAATGAGCCACGAACTGAGGTCCCCTATCGGAAACAATGTCGGTAGGAACGCCATGGAGTCTGACAATTTCCTTAACAAAAGCCTTAGCGAGTGTCTTAGCGCAGGGCAGTTTGATGAAAGGAACCAAGTGACACATCTTGTTAAAACGGTCCACGACCACCCAGATGACAGTGAAGCCCTCAGAGGCAGGAAGGTCAGTAATAAAATCCATAGCAAGATGCGTCCAAGGTGCACTAGGAACCTCCAGAGGGCAAAGCAACCCCGCAGCAGGAGCATGTGAAGACTTAGATCTAGCACACACAGTACATTGACGCACCCAGGTAATGACTTCCTTCTGCCACCCAGGCCACCAAAAACTGCGACCTACAAGTCTCTTAGTCTCAGAAATTCCTGGATGACCTGCCAACCGAGACTCATGACACTCCACAAACAAATCTCTCCTAAAGTTCCTAAGCACAAACAACCTCCCATGGGGAGTGTTAGACGGAGCATCCTCCTGGGCTTTCAGAATACCATCTTCCAAAACGGAGTCCAATGCTGCTATCACAACACCTTCCTGTAAAATGCTCTTTTCCTCCTCAGTACCAACCATGGGAGAAAAGCTGCGAGATAAAGCATCAGCTTTTACATTCTTGGTACCCGGGATGTAAGTAACAGAAAAATTAAACCGCGAAAAAAAAGTGCCCACCTAGCCTGACGGGCATTCAAGCGCTTGGCAGCATCAAGATAGATCAGATTCTTATGATCAGTGAAAACCTGAATGGGAAATTTAGCACCTTCCAAGAGACGACGCCAATGTTCAAATGCGAGTTTAATAGCCAGCAATTCCCGATTACCAACATCGTAATTAAGTTCGGTCTCAGAAAATTTTTTTGAAAAAAAAGGCACAGGGATGTACTCCATCCTTGTTTTCCTGAGACAAAACAGCCCCGACCCCCACCGAAGAAGCATCAACCTCGACCAAAAAAGGCTTGGTCTCATCAGGCTGCATAAGGATGGGGGCAGAACTGAACCTCTCCTTGAGATACACAAAAGCTTCAATGGCCTCAGTAGTCCACTGAACCGTATTCGCACCTTTCCTGGTGAGATCAGTCAGCGGTTTAACAATTATAGAAAAATTCTTAATGAATTTTCTGTAATAATTAGCGAAACTCAAAAATCTCTGTATCGATTTCAAACCAATAGGCCTAGGCCATTCCTGCACCACCTGAACCTTCACCGGGTCCATCTCAAAGCCCTCGCTGGAGATAATGTAGCCCAAAAAACTAATTCTCTGCACAGCGAACTCACATTTCTCCAGCTTAGCAAAAAGCGAATTGTCACTTAACAACTGCAATACCTCACGTATGTTCTGCCAATGAGACTCCAGATCCGGCGAATAAATCAAAATATCATCCAAATACACCACCACATTCTTACCAATCAACGGTCTTAGGATGTCATTAATAAGGTTCTGAAAAAACGCTGGTGCATTGGTAAGACCAAAAGGCATAACCAGATTCTCAAAATGACCCACCGGATTGTTAAAAGCAGTTTTCCATTCGTCACCTTACTTCATACGTAATAAATTGTATGCCCCCCCGGAGATCAATTTTAGAGAACCAGTGGGTAGGAATTGCGTACGGTAATTTTATTAATTTCGCGAAAGTCCAGACATGGACGTAAACCGCCGTCCTTTTTTTTTACAAAAAAAAATCCAACAGCCACAGGAGACTTAGAAGGTCTAATGTGACCGGCGGCCAAGCTGGTCTTTATGTATTCCTCCAAGGCCTTTCTCTCAGGGATAGTCAGATTAAATAAGCGACTCTTGGGAAGAGTAGCTCCAGGAACAAACTCAATGGTGCAATCATAGTCCCTATAAGGAGGCAAAACTTGCGACTCCTCCTCAGAAAAAAACTTCCAAAAATCCTGAATAGGTACAGGTAATTCCCCTCTTTCCACAGCAGCAATGCGACCGTTACAATATTTATCATGACACTTAGGACTTCAAGACTTAATTTCATGGGTAGACCAGTCCAGTACAGGATTGTGCAATTTTAACCAACGTAACCCCAAAACCACTGGAGAAGGCAAATTATTTAATACCGCCAAATTCAAATTCTCTTGGTGAAAACCATTAATGGTGAGGGGAAATTAAAAAACCTTGTGAGTAATACATTTCAAGGGAGAGCCATCAACAGCAACCACAGAAATAGGAGATGACAAAAGTTTGGATTCTAATTTAAATTTTTCCAAAAATCCCTTATCAATCACATTGAGTGTAGAACCACAATCCACAAATACCCAAAATTCAATCAACTCTTCCTGGAATGAGGTGCTTCCAGAAAGAAATACTCCTTTTGAGTTTAAACAAGCTATATGGGCGTAACTGACCTCTTTTTTTTTTTTTCTTTGTTCAAACGAAGCACACAGTTCTTAATAAAGTGGTCAGATTTACCGCAATAAAAACACAATCCCTTAGCAAACCTGCGGTCTTTTTCCTGAGAGTGGGGTGACATCGCCGCAATCTCCATCGGTTCTCCATCTTCCGAGCAGACCCTCTGAAAACTTGTAGCTGCCATAGCAGTAGATTTCTCCTCATTAATCCTAGCACGCAGTCTCCTGTGCACACGTATAGCTAATTGCATTGCCTCCTGCAAAGTTCCAGGTTTTGGGAAGGCAATCAGCAGATCCTTAACCCTTTCACCTAGACCAGCAAGAAACAGACATTTTAATGCGGAGTCATTCCATTCCACTTCGGCTGACCATCTTCTGAAGTATGTACAATAATTTTCCACATCACCTGATCCCTGCTTCAAACGTCTTAATTCCGTTTCAGCATATGAGACTTGATCAGGATCGTCATACAACAACCCCATAGCAGAAAAAAAAATCTTCCACATATCTAAAACACGGATCATTAGGTTGAGGAGAAAAGGCCCATCCCTGTGGTTCTTTAAGCAAAAGTGACATTATAAACCCAATGTGCTGTGATTCATTCCCCGAGGATCTGGGTCTTAAACTAAAATATAATAAACAAGCGTTTTTAAAGGAAAAAAAATCTTGCTGTTTACCATTAAAAAAATCTGGCAGTCCTACCTTCGGTTCGACAAAATGCGCTCCAGGACAGCTACTCACGTGTTGCTGGAGTTCGGCCACCTCCAAAGACAGTCCCTGCAGGCGTTGAGCCAACTCCTGAACCGACACCATGCTGAATTATGGATTACTTTCCTAAGAGTGTTTTATTTATGGCTGGACTTACTGTTATAAACTGCTACAAGCACTAAGGAAAGATAGGAAAACTGTCCCTACAATAGGACTAAGCTGATTCCCTACGATGCAGTGGGGGACCTGTTCCTTGTGAACAGACCCGCCTAAGTCCTCGGCTAGTCTGAATGCAGACCTATAGATCTAAGGGAGAGGTCCCTACAAGAACTAAGGACTGGGATATAGTTGGACACCTCCTAGCAGAAATTGTAGCAGAGCAAAGACAAACAAACAAAAAGTACTAGTGGTCCAAAGACCAAGCAAACTACAGAGATAGGTTCAAGGCACCTGGCTAGCTTAAGAGTAAATGTAACACTGAAGTCCAGCAAGGCCAGAAGGGTGGAGCTGGATTATATAGGCAGAAACTCATGTGACCAACAAAATAGAAAAAGAACTAACAGGAGGGTTCTAACAGCCACTCTGTGTTACTCGTCAGCACAATACAGGCTGCAGTTTACAGAATTCAGTATACAATCTATTAAAAAAAAAAATAACATATTAAATAATTAAAATATATATAACAAGCAGGAAAATGTAATAAAAAAATAGAAAAATCTTTCTGCTGTCAGGCTAAAAATTAATCAAATTGCTTCCTTAAATGTATAAAGCATTTTTTTTCTGTGCAATTTCATACTATACATAAAAAATGGCATAAATAGACTATAATAGAAAGTCATAGAAGGAAAGAACACACCTTTATTTTTTGAAAAGGGTATAATGTAATTAATGTAATAACTGTGCAGCACTGAGTTGGCATGCAGCATGCTAATAGTATGTTTTGCATACAATGAATAATTATACATATCGCATATTATGGATTAAAATATAATGGTAGAAAAATCTTAAATTGACATTTGTGCAAACTTGACACTTCCCATTGTTCTTGAAATAGATGAATGCTAATAAATGCTATACAATTTTAAAAGGAAGACATAGTACATTAATGGGTATTATTACTGCACTAAAGAATTTATTGTAGCCCTTGTGACTCCAAATCTTAGGATCTCATGCTACACCTAATTATACTGACCATTAATCGACATAGAAAGTAGCAATTTAACAAATATTAATGGCGTAAAGGTCTGATGTTATGAAGGTATGAATATAAAAGCTTGACCTTGTTAATTTTATGCAGCTAAGCATGCCTGTTGGTTAGTGCGGCTAATTAATAGAAGGAAATGTAGAAAAAGTTTTGCATGGGTAAGGCAGCAAATTTTCAATTAACGTTTATTTGGTTGGAAAGCAATATTCTATGTGTCATGTATTTAAGTATAAAATCTAAGTGAATACAATCATGTACTCGCTCGAGCATCACTGTACTCGACAAGCTCGGCGAGTATTTCCGGGTTGCCCGGGCGGGATCTCGGGTCCCCACCCTGCATACCTGGCGCGCTTTAGAGAGCCAATGAACATGCAGGGATTGTCTGCCACGCATTGTAATGCCATAGCCATGTTGGTTGTGGCATTACAGTGATTGGCTGGCCGCACAGCGTCATCGGTACTATATAACAACTGGTGACGCAAGGCTTGTCACAGTCTGTCTCGGAAACAGGCAGAGTAGGGAGAGGTGCTGCTGTGTGTGAGACAGAACTGGCGGATCCAACTTTGATGTAATGTCCTTAAAACAAGTCAAAATGAGGCTCAGTATTGTGTGTGGCCTCCATGTGCCTGTATGAGCTCCCTACAACATCTGGACATGTTCCTGATGAGGTTGCGGATGGTCTCCTGTGGGATCTCCTCCAAGACCTGGAGTACCACTACCTATATCTAACTATTACACCGCCAGTTCTGTCTCACACACAGCAGCATGAGTGTGAAAGCACAACCAACATTTAAAAGTGACCAAAACATCAGCCAGAAAGCATTGGTATTGAGTTGTGGTGTGTGGTCCCCACCTGCAGAACCACTCCTTTATTGAGTGTGTCTTGATAATTGCCAATAATTTCCATCTATTGTCTATTCAATTTGCACAACAGCATGTGAAATTGATTGTCAATCAGTGTTGCTTCCTAAGTGGACAGTTTGATTTCACAGAAGTTTGATTTACTTGGAGTTATATTCTGTTGTTTAAGTGTTCCCTTTATTTTTTTGAGCAGTGTATATATCCATGTGAACTAGCAGTCCTTCTGAGGACAAATCCAACTGCATATACTAATGCTGATAGCAGGAGTTAGGCAGGCAGGGTTTGTGGCAGTGAATACAGCACAAGGAGGTCCATTCAATGTTCTGTCTGCTCCTGCTGTTTCAGATATCCGTAGACATAGCCCCAGATATCAGGGGCCAATGCTTATTTTTTTTATCTTAATCCTGATTATTTGCTTAAAAAGAAATCCAGAGTACACCATTTTACAGCTCCATTTGCTTGTTAGCAGAATATAGCCAGATGTTTTTGATTTTTTTTGGCATGACTGTATTGTGGAAGCAGAGAAACTTTTTTCAATGATCAGACGTGATCCCATATGACTGCCGTAATAATACAGAAATTTTGTGGAGCGTGCCAAATATTTCACTCCATTTTAAGTCAGACAGCTGTGTCTTGCTGAACCAAATGACACTTGGTCGCTGACAAATAACATACTATTAGGTGACTGCCTGAAATCGTGGCCATCAGACGTGATCCCATATGACTACCCTAATAACCAAGCAATTTATGTGAGCTTGTCAAATATTACACTCCATTTAAAGTATTGCAGTTGTGGCTTCAAACCTATTCACAGTTAGTCACTGACAAATAGCATATCGGAGAACAATGTTGTTAGAGTATTACGCCACTTTTACGGACTGACAAAATAAAAACATACAAAAAACAAGCTAAAATGGAAAAAATGTTATGAAACATTCTTTCCAGGGTAACAACTTGTATATAAGGCCAGAGAAAAACTAAAAAAAAAAAAGATATGGACTGTGGAAGACATTTATGCGACCAGAATGAACACTCATCTGGAGCTGATGATAACACCTGGCAGCACCTGTCCCTATTGCAAATGCATCTAACAGCGTTATCGATATGGAATAGATTTTAAGATTTTTTGGACAGCACCAGCAGCACATAGTATAAGGCAATAATACCTGGCTGGATCGGTATAATACACTATACTTACTGCGATACCTCACCCGTAAACAAATTTCAGATAAGACAGTTAATATTCTGGAAATCTATTTGAATTTTACTTCCCTTTATTAAGCAGTGGGTCTCCTATACTGTTATTGCATATGAAGAAATTTCAAGGGCTGCCAAAAATTAGGACGCACTCCAATACACATTTGAAGAGACGTAAAAAATAAATAAATACACAGTAGGATCTTTCTTTAGTATAAAAACCAGACTCGCCAATGTGACTTCAATGTAATCACATTGTTCAGCCCCTGCACCTCCTCCTCGGCCTCCATCTCCGAAATTACAACATCAGTCACAAGCTGGAAGCACTGCAGCATTGCCTTGGCCAAGCGGCAACAGGCTGTGCTGAAGATAATATGCTTGATGCTTGGGTGACAAACTGCACACCGCTGCAGAGTTGTTGAAAGCTGCAACAGAGCAGGCAGATCTGTAGCTCTCATCGCTGCACATAAAGCCAGGCATGGTTGTGTATGACAATGGCCTTAACCTGGTGGCAGAGAAATGACAGCTGGAGTCCTTTCATCTGACCAAAAGAATATGGCTGTGGTGAAATACAATTCTCTCCATGAAGCAGCCCTGGCTACTAAAAGTCTACGTTAACATTGCTGGACACTCTATGGCTGCTTTTTTCATTGTTGATTGGACAGGCTTATGCATGTTATTTCTCAAAACGCTTTGCAGATCAGGCCATTGTCCAACTCTGTGGTCATGAAATGCAAGGCGCAAAGAAAGATCTTTGTGTGTCAATGCACCACCGAGAAGTGTGAGCTGATGTTGGATGGGCTGCCATTGCTTATGCAACAAGCTGCATTAGAGGACTTTCTGGGAGATATGACAGCTGGAGTAGATATGGTTTCCCTCTATGCCAGTCCTTTCACGGCGTTAAAGAATATGGCTGTGGTGAAATACAACTCTCACCCAGAAACAGTGTCAGACTGAAGAACACTGGAACCACCAGAGGATTTGATTGAGGACCCACCTTTCTCCCATGCTCAAGAGGCCCATAGCAGCTGCAAAGTTTGCGCTATGAACTCTCCTGATGGAGAAGCCAGGGCCCACCGGAGGATTCTCTGGTGGGTCCGTCCAACCCTGCCGAGAAGCAGTCCTGGCTAAGAAAAGTGTGTGTGAAGGTTCCTGGACACTCTATGGCTGCTTTTTTACTGAGAAGGAAACCCACGCAAACACAGGGAGCACATACAAAATCCTTGCAGATGTTGTCCTTGGTGGGATTTGAACGCAGGACACCAGAGCTGCAAGGCTTCAGTGCCAATCATTGAGCCATTAAGCTGGCCTCACTGTTCTCCCTCTGATATCTAACTTCCTGGAGAAAATTACACCTATTGCCACTCAGTATCTTCAGCTCCTTTGTAAGAAACTAATGTATTTGAGCAGCTACTCAGTCTACCAAATAAAATTCCTGAGAAGGAAATTGTGGATGGCTTCGCTACTGGCACTGGGGGCACTGCTTATACCATGGCATCATGACATAGTTCACTGGAAATATTCCAGGCTGGTAGGAGCCAAGCTGATTCCCACAATAAAGTACCAGAGATAAGCTAAGGAGATGGTGGCCTCTATCATCATCACGACCTGCAAGGTTTACACTATGAACTCTCCTGAAGGAGAAGCCAGGGCCCATCGGAGGAGTCTCTAGTTCTCTGGTGGACCCGTCCAACCCTGTTGAGAAGCAGCCCTGGTAAAGAAAAGCGTGTGGGAAGCTTCCCGGACACTCTATGGCAGCTTTTTTACTGTGGACTACTTCCATCAATCTATAAGATTGTAAACTATAAGATCCCTTCACTGGCTTCCCATTGCCCAGAGACTACAGTTCAAAACCCTAACCATGACATGCAAAGCCAGCCACTACCTGTCTCCTCCATATATCTGTGACCTAGTCTCCCGGTACATACCTGCACGCCTCCGATCCTCACAAGATCTCCTTCTCTACTCTCGTCTTCTCTCCTCTTCCCACAATCGCATACAAGATTTCTCCCATGCATCCCCACTACTCTTGAACTGTGTACCCCAACATATCAGACTCTCACCTACTGTTGAAACCTTTAAAAGGAAGCTGAAGACCCACCTTTTCCGACAAGCCCACAACCTGCAGTAACCCTCGCTCGACCATAACGCTGCATGACCAGCTCTACCCTCACCTACTGTATTCTTACCAATCCTGTTTGTGTGCCCTCACGGGCAGGGTCCTCTCTCCTCTTGTACCACTCGGTAACCTCTTTTCACAGGTAAAGCACAATGGAATAAATGGCGCTATAATAATACATAATAATAATTATACTACTTGCACTCTGGGTCAATTGATTGCACTTTCCTGCCTGGTGTCTGCCCCTAAATTAACTTTTTTTGGCAGCTTTTGGTCCCCTTTGAAGGTGTTGAGTTTGCGTTTGGTTTTGCCCCTATTGAATCCAATGGCGTTCAGCAATGTTCGGTGATTATTGGACAATTACATTGGCAAATATTGTAAAAACGGCGTTTATAATCCAAAAGGAATATTGAAATTATGTGGGCATGGCATGATTGTTACCATTGCTAAGGAGTGGGTCTCCTATACTGGTAATGCTCATGCACTAAGTACATGGGCTGAAAAACAATTTACATTTACCCATGGGGGGTATACATGAACATACTGTAAGACATACAGAATGTTAGAGGTAGGCTTCTAAAAAAATTTCCTACGAGCATTATAAACACCCTTACAGAAAAATTATGTGGGTATTGCATCACGTTCACCCTGTGGATATGGTGGTGGAGGATGAGGAGAAGGAGGAGAGCGACATAAAATAGAACAATTCCTGAAGCATATACCCATGTCTGGGTGTGAAGAGGTGCATGGGAATAGACCTCCAAAAAAATAACCACTGGATTTGAGTTTATGTTTGATGCTATCATCTGGTGGTACTGAGAAGTCTGTCCCAATCCAGCCCTTGTTCATTTTTATAAGTCAGCCTATCAGCATTTTCAGTTGACAGGCGGATGCGCCTATCGGTTATATCGGTTACAGTGGGTACGGAAAGTATTCAGACCCCTTTAAATTTTTCACTCTTAGTTTCATTGCAGCCATTTGGTAAATTCTAAAAAGTTCATTTTTTTCTCATTAAAGTACACTCTGCACCCCATCTTGACTGAAAAAAAACAGAAATGTAGACATTTTTGCAAATTTATTAAAAAAGAAAAACTGAAATATGACATGGTCATAAGTATTCAGACCCTTTCCTCAGACACTCATATTTAAGTCACATGCTGTCCATTTCCTTGTGATCCTACTGAAATGGTTCTACTCATTCATTGGAGTCCAGCTGTTTTTAATTAAACTGATAGGACTTGATTTGGAAAGGCACACACCTGTCAATATAAGACCTTACAGTTCAAATTGCATGTCAGACCAAATGAGAATCATGAACTCAAAGGAACTGCCCCAGGAGCTCAGAGACAGAAGTGTGGCAAGGCACAGATCTGGCCAAGGTTATAAAAGAATTTCTGCATTATTCAAGATTCCTAAGAGGGTCTGAGAAAACTGTCCCAGACCTTTGAAAGCATTCCCCGGCCTCTGCCCCATCTGGTTTAGTTATCCGGTGAACTGTCTGTGACCTCTGCCGCCAGCGTTGTTAGATAGATTTATAACAGAAAAAAATTCTTATCTTCAACATGATCCTCAACTTAATATCACCAAAAATTAACTCCTATGGTTTCCTCACTCCACTAACCTACCTATACCTGACTTTGCAATTTCCTTTAGGTCGTGCCACTATAACTCCTACTAGGCACGCCGGCTGTCTTGGAGTCAAATTTAACACAGAACTTTCCTTTATTTAACGTGGAAAATCACTCACTCGCTCATGTCACTTGCACCTTAAAAACATCTCCAAAATTTGACCTTTTCTCACCTTTGATACTGCAAAAACGCTTACTATCGCTCTTATTCACTACTGCAACTTTCTTCTAATCGGTCTCCCTCTAAGCAAACTGTCTCCTCTCCAATTCCTTCTGAATGCAGCAGTCAGGGTCGTATTTCTATCAAGCTGCTTCACCGACAACTCTACCCTGTGCCAGTCATTGCTAGGGTTAGGTTAAATAATCATTACAGAATACAATACAAACTCATCTCTCTGTCACAGTTCTGCAGCGGCCTCATTTCAGTGCATCACCCCTCCCGTGCCCTTCCTTCTGCAACTGATCCAAGACTGACATCCTCCTTAATCAGAACTTCACACCTCCGTCTCCTAGAATTAACTCATGCAATGCCAGTTTTCTGTAATGCCCAAAATGCATACAACACGATGGTCATGGTAAAGGCAGCGGAACATAAAGTCGGACATGTGTGCCAGACTGCCAACAGCCAAGACTTCCCTGTTCTCACCAAGAGGACGACTGTCCATGTTCTCTTCCTCCTCCTCCTTCTCATCATCCAATCTGCATTGAGATGAGATGAGGCTGGGCTGAGTAGCATCACCCTGCATATTTCCTTGCTCCACCTGCTATGCCTCTTCTTTAATTGTGAGCAGCGAGCATTTCAGTAGACAGAGAAGCGGGATGGTGACGCTAAATATGGCGTCATCACCACTCACAATCTTGGTGGAGTCCTCAAAGTTTTGGAGGACGGCACAGATGTCAGACATCCATGCTCACTCATCAGCTCTTATGTGTGGAGGCTGACCTGAATGCCGACTGGCGTGTTGAAGCTGGTACTCAACAACTTCTCTGCTGCTCAAAATCATTCCAAACATATGCAACGTTGATTTCCAACACATGGTCACATCGCACATCAGTCGGTGAACTGGAAGCTGAAAACACTACTCAAGCACTGTCAGGGTGGTGGAAGATGTAGCTGAATTTCTGAAATGGGCACACACGCGGCGTATTTTCACAAGCCACTTTGGCAGATCCGGGTTGGTTTTGAGTAACCGCTGAACCACTAACTTGAGCACATGGGCCAGGCATGGTATGTGTGCAAGCTTGCCTAGCTTCAGAGCTGCCACCAGGTTCTCTGATACAGCTTTCAACAACTATGCAATGGTGTGTGGTTTGTCGTTTAAGCATACAATCCTGCTTATTGATATTGGCACCCACGAAGTTTAAGTACAAAATCTGGAATATCTCCTGAAAAAAATGAATCAAGTGATGGAGATGAAGGCTGAAGAAGAGGAAAAGCAGGAGGTAGTGCAGGAGCTGTAGAATGTGGGGGCAACCCTGATTGACCCAAGACTCGCAATCCTCTGTGTCGAGAGGATGTATTCCATCCCAGTGTCCCACTGGGTCCCTGCTTCCACAAAATTAACTCAGTGTAATGTGTCAGTGAGATGTACCATCCCTGGCCACATTCACTTGTCCACTTGTTTGTAGTTAGGCGGTCCTTCTCACTAAGTGTGCTGGGAAGGGCACGGGTACTGTTCTGGGACCCGTGCTTGTGTAAGGCGGTGAGGACACCGGGAGAAATAGTGGCGGGTGGAGACCGAGTATGGGGCTCCTGCCGCCGCCATGAGGTTGTGGAGAGCTTCTGCCTCAATGACCCTAAAAGGCAATATTTCAAGTGCAAGCAGTCCAGAAATGTGGCAGTTTAGTATTGTGGCCTGTGGGGTGGGTGGGTGTCTGCCTGCATGCTTGCACTTGCATTCCAAGAACTGGGGCAGGGACAACTGAATGCTGCACTGGGACAAGGATGTGGATAGTGTTGGTTGCAAGTCTGCAAAGACAGGTGCAGGGTGGGAGGTATCTTTGCATTCGCCATGGACAGGGGATTGGTGTGCATGCACAACAGCGGAAGAGGCAGTGGTGTCACCCACAGACACTGTTTCTGGACCTTGGCGTTTGGCACAGCTAGTCAGGTGCTTTGCTGTCATGTGCCTGAGCATGCTGTTGGTGGTCAGGCTAGTAGTTTTGGTGCTCTTAATGATGCTGGCCTAGAAGATGTTGCAAATGACCTTTATGGAGTTATCTAAACAGTCTTTAAAAAAGAACCAGACTCGGGAAGACCTAACAGTTGTACAGGCAACTTCCGTCGTGTTTGTGTCTCAGGGAACAATTGCCTACCTTGTGTCTGTGGCCACCACACTGCTTGTTCCTGTCTGTTGTGGTGATATGCCTCCCTCTCCCTGTGTTCTGCTGTCCTTGCTCTACATGTCTCCTTGCCAGGTTGGGTCAGTGACTTTATCGTCCACCGCTTTGTCTTCCACTTTCGCACCCTGGTCCTCCTCCTGATTTTCTGTCTATTGTGTCACATCATTATCCACCTCTTATAACAGTAATTGCACTTTCCTACCGTCACCTTCGGGTGACCATGACTGCTCAAATCTATACATGCGATATTCTGTTGCCCTGCTTGAAGTTGGCTGGCTGAGAGGCCCGAATCTATCAATGGAAAAGTTAACAGCTCTTGGGGTGACCCTGAACTCTAATCTCTCCTTCAAACCACATATCCAAGCTCTTTCCACTTCCGAGCAGACCGAGCAAGAGGCCAGAATCTATAAATGGAAAGGTGAACAAAACAGCTCTTCGGAGTGTCCAAGTTTGGGATCAGTTGTCTCAGAGCACTCGGAATGGTGGGAGGAAGGAGGATCAGGGTGAGGAAGATGCCGATTCCAAGTAAAAAAAATCTCCCGGATCTGCACATTTCTCAACCATAGATCTACAAAAACACTAGTGTACGCCCTCATCATCTCCTGTCTTGACGACTGCAACCTCCTGCTCTGTGGCCTCCCTTCTAACAGTTTTGCATTCCTCCAACCTATCCTAAACTCCGTTGCCCAACTAATCCACCTGTCCCCTCGCAATTCCCTGGCCTCTCCTCTCTGTCAATCCCTTCACAGGCTCCCCATTGCCCAGAGACTCCAACTCAAAACCCTAACCTTGGCATGCAAAGCTATCCACAACCTGTCTCCTCCAAACATCTTTGACCTAGTCTCACGGTACTTACCTGCACGCAACCTCTGATCCTCACAAGATGTCCTTCTCTATTCTCCTCTTATATCCTCTTCCCACAATCGCATACAAGATTTCTCATGTGCATCCCCCCTTCTCTGGAACGCTCTACCCCAACATTTCTGACTTTTGCCTATTGTTTAAACCTTCAAAAGGTACCTGAAGACCCACCTCTTCCGACAAGTATATAACCTGCAGTAACTCACGATCCACCATACCGCTGCACGACCAGCTCTATCCTCAACTACCATCCCTTGTAGACTGTGAGCTCTCGCGGGCAGGGTCCTCTCCTCTCCTATACCTGTCACATTTTTGTTCACGATTATTGCAATTGTTTGGTGCTAAATTGATAATAATAATGTGGTCCAGACTTATGGCTACTGAGACTGGACTGTGTGTAAGACAGTGAGGTGGTGGTGGCAAACTGACTGGAAGCATTATCTGCTATCCAACCAACAACCTTTTCACACTGCTCTGTCTTCAAGATGTTCCCCTAGAAATTGGGACAGGAAGATAGTTCGACATGATGTGAGGGTTTGTTGTGCTCCCTCAGCAGGCAAAATTTCATCTTGCCCACGGCCACGGCCTCTGCGTGCACCATCACCATTACGTCCACTTCCCCCTCCCTTGCCCTTTTTAAATGGAGTTTAATATTTGTCAGATTGCCAAAAATGTCTATTATTACCGTAGTAATATAGGATCATGTCTGATGACCACGGTTTTAGGCAGTGACCTGGGAGTCAGACATGCTTCCAGGGGTCTTCCCCATGCAGTTCCCATGTCTTTTCAGAACTGTATGGATGTGTCTGATCATGTCTCACACACCACATAGCCAGATAAGGTAGTAAAATGTTAAAATTACATTTATCGGTGAATGTTTTTTTCACCATTGAAAGCATTGCAAAAGTGCAAAAATGCATCAAAAATGCTATGCGTGAACGTAGCCCAAGTTGTGGAGGACCATTTTTGTCTTTGGCTATTTATTTTACCTTATATACAAGTCATTACCCTGGAAAGGATGTTCCTTAACATTTTTCCCAGGAAAATCCATTTTGGCTTCGTTTTTGTATGTTTTATTGTGAGTCCGTAAAAGTGACGTAATACTCTGACAACATTATTCACAGCACCTGGGAGTCAGAGATGCTTCCAGGGGTCTTCCCCATGCTGTTCCCATGTCATTTGAGCACTGTTCCCATCGATTTCGGCAATTTTTAGGCCCTCTGCAGACCTCCATGCGTGGGCCCCCAGAAAAATGCTTGAATTTCCCATAGACTTACATTGGGCTTGTTGCTCGAATCGAACACTCGAGCATTAAAATTTGCTTCACCCGAGCAACGAGTACCCGAGCATTTTAGTGCTCGCTCATCTCTAGTCTTGGCTACAGTTGTACTTTTTGTGCTCTTTAAGGAAGCGCTTCCACAAAACTTTTGAGTGATTAAACCTGTTTAAATGTACTGTATATGAAATGCAGTGTAAGTGTGGTAATATACTCCCTGATTGCCGTCTTCCCATCCAGTGCGGTTCTGGTCCTCTTCTAGGTCATGCAATGGCTATTCCTGCTCGCCAGTTCACACTGGGCTGTATGTGTGAGCTGGAAGTACTATTTACAATGTAAACCAATGGAGCCTCGTTCTTACACTCTATAGACTTATATAGTTAGGGTGGGTGCAGGTTGGAATAGTCATCATCGTGACCTAGAATAGGATCGAAGCTGTGATGGAAACAGGGAAAGATGGTGATTGGTGAGTATGTTACCACATTTAAACTACACATACATTTACACTGTGAGGTTAACTGATTAGGATACACTCATGGCACTTCTTATGCAGACGCAAACCACTTAGTGGATGATTCCATATTACATTTGCGCCCTTTTTCTTGTCAGTTTCTGGTGTCTTTCATATGCGCTTAATTATTCTTTTAATTTGCACAATTTTTCTAGTCTATTTTATAAGTGTTCGGCAGATATTTTTATGTTCATCATTGTGGGCAGGATTTAGTGTTTCCAGATGGTTTAGCTTGATTTATCATCTGAATTTGCAAAATTTGTTGCAAATGTATTCCAGTCTTCTCTGGAGGTAAATTATGTACACCAGGTATTTTGGCACAATTTTATGCTGTTTTGCAAAAAAGTATGACTACTTGCTCTAAAATGTAACACAAATGGCTAACACAAAAAATAAAGACCATTTTTATCTTTGTGAAAAATTCATTGACCATGTGCGCCATTTTGAGGAATTTGATGCAAATAACATCAATGAATACTACAAGATAAAAAAAAGAAAAGGGACTTATATAATGCAAATAATGAATCAGGGTCATAGTGTCCATGAGACGCCTGGATCCAGACCACAACCTACAACATTTCCAGGTAGCATGTCAAACTTACGCTCTTCTGTGTATTCTTAATAAAGGTGCAAGCCACAAAATGTATAATGTACATGTCCTATGTTTTTATAGCCCAATAATGTAAAATAGAAAAAAACAGGAATGACAACTAATAAAAAACACTATGACCACCGTATATTTTATGACCAGGTTCACTAAATAATAACTAAGCTGCAATAGCAAACATAAGCCACTGACAACACTGACGGCAATTCTAGTAGAAATAAGCCATGCTTTCATAATTATTAACAAATCAAAAACATCTACATCATACCATGTGGTGTCACCAATGTGCCTTGTGTGAACAAGGCTTTGTAATGACATACAAAAAAGTGGCTTTGTTAATCTTCATAGCTAAACTTCTAAATCTTAGTCACAAAAAATGTACATTTTGGCTAATGTAATGTAGCTAAATACAATACAGCTGGCAATATAGTTCGGTAATCAAAATTGTTCTATGTTAGTTGACCTATAATTACATTGGCAGTATCTATAAATATCTCTTTTAGATAAACTAAGATGACTCTTAGATGGCCATACATTTTAGAGGACTATGGAGCTGGCCATACTCATTAAATTAATGTTGGCCCAACCTGCCAATTTTGCTGGGACAGGCGAACCATCTAAACTATAGATGTTGTCAAGCTCACATTAACAAAAATAACACAGCATTGGGATATCGTGGCACAAAAAAAGTGAAATTTGAAATCTTAATTGACATTGTTCAATGGCATGTGCAAAGTTTTTTTAATCATGATAACATTTTGTGACAGGTTATCAAAATGGGTACATCATTGGTCAAGTTAAACTTGCCAACATCTTCTTGACTCTCATACAACCCGAAATGTTGGGGAAGAAAAGATTGACCAGGTCAATTTCACGTATGATCCTTTTGTTCTTAGGGGAGATAAGCTACAACTACAGGTGTGTGGTAGTGACATAGGCCAACTTCTCATTGAGTTGTATATTCTTATGGTGTACATGCCCAAAAAGTAGCTATAGTGCAGATAAATATTGTGGCATCTGTGGAATCGGCTGAGTTTTGTGGTGACAATAATAATTAACAAGAATATCTACTGATATAGATCATGTTGGCTACCAACAGCATCTGTCCACCATAGTGACCCATTCCAAAAAGCAGTGACTTTCTGTACAGTATGGTTCAGTCAATGCTTACTTTCTACACTTTAATAAGTCTATTAGTCTTCTCTATAATGTTCATGAAACGAGGTTAATTTATGAATGAACAAAATACTTGTCAAATTGGGACATTTATGGATATGCCATTAATGTTGAACTGATTTATTTCCTACTGCTGGACCTCAAATTCATCTACATTATAGAGAACAGGGCCCCAGTGTGTGCCCCAGTCAATGAAGAGGTGGCCATAGTGACTTTGTTTAAATTCATCTCTATAAAAGCTGTGAAAAAGCATGCTTGCTCTGCAATTTACAGAGCTATCAAAAAACATTAGTGGAAAGAGCAGCACATCCCCTGCTACCTCTCCAATCCTGGAACATGTTTTCCTGACATACATATTCCAGATGGGAACACTCCTTTAACGATTACAAATGTAAACAAATTTGCAATATAATATATAAACAGTTACAATATATTATATAATCCATATTGTCTGTATTATATATTTATTTGTTTAATGGAGTAAAGCATTAAGCCTTGTAAGTCTTATTTCAATAGCGTTTTTTTGTGTTCTACTATTACCTGAGGCATGAGGTGTAATGCACACATCATGTATTTAATTTCCACCAGTTGTATCCAAGAACAATGGAAAACTGCTATGTTATTGTGCCACCAAGTTTATTGTTTATATTATTGTGAGAGTTGAATATAACAATGGACTCATGGGATCTGTAGTTTTAAAGCAGTAACATCAAACTGTCTAAATGGTATACCCTTGCCAAGTATCCAGAAGGTAGGCATGGTAAAACATTTTTATTACTTTAGTGACCTATTTTATCTATAAAAATTATACTTGACATTTAAAGGAAAACCAAAGAAATGAGCTAGAGCATAAATTGGTGTACGTGTACTGTTAGAGTATATTAATACTGTGGCCATTTAGCAGACAAAACTCAAGAAAAATACAAAATGAGCATATACCCAATAGCAAGTACATTGATCAAAAAAAGGTAAAAGCCATGCCACCACGACAAGGTGCACCCAGTCGGGATGGCCTTATCCTGTCTCTAGTATGAAGATCTTACCTTGTGCAGTCGACCTCAATGTGAATAAGGGCAGAGCACAAAAGAATCCAGACTGGTCAGCCACTGTCCATCAAAAGCTATATAGATGAAATTTCTAGTTCAGAAAGATGGGCCATGCTCTGTTTGTACAAGAAACAAAAAATTACAGCAAAATATAGGTAAAGGTTTTAATATTAGAGACAGGATAGGATCGTCCCCACTAGGTACACCTTGTTGTGGTGGGATGGCTTTTACGTTTTTTTGATCAAACTAGTGTTTACTAATACCCCATGTTATTTACATGTACTATTGTCATTTACTAACTATAGGGTATAAGTTCATTTTATTTTTTTCTTGGATTTTGTCAGTGAAATGGCCACAATGTGAACATGCTCTTACATTGCATGTATACCAACTTATGCTCCAGCTCATTTCTTTGAATTTACTGTAATTTCTTGAGCTTGGCATTACATCGGTATAATTTCCCATGGACATGTGATTGAACTGTCAGGCCCCTGTCCTGTCGGCTGACATAAGATATGGTTTCAATACTAGAGACAGGATAGAAGCGTCCCAACTGGTACAACTTTCCGCGGTGGGATAGCTTTCATGTTTTTTTGATCAAAATAGTGTTTACTATGTACCTTGTTATGTACAGTACAGACCAAAAGTTTGGACACACCCTCTCATTTAAAGATTTTTCTGTATTTTCATGACTATGAAAATTGTACATTCACACTGAAGGCATCAAAACTATGAATTAACACATGTGGAATTATTTACTTAACAAAAAAGTGTGAAACAACTGAAAATATGTCTTATATTCTAGGTTCTTCAAAGTAGCCACCTTTTGCTTTGATGACTGCTTTGCACACTCTTGGCATTCTCTTGATGAGCTTCAAGAGGTAGTCACCGGAAATGGTCTTCCAACAATCTTGAAGGAGTTCCCAGAGATGCTTAGCACTTGTTGGCCCTTTTGCCTTCACTCTGCGGTCCAGCTCACTCCAAACCATCTCGATTGGGTTCAGGTCTGGTGACTGTGGAGGCCAGGTCATCTGGCGTACCACCCCATCACTCTCCTTCTTGGTCAAATAGCTCTTACACAGCCTGGAGGTGTGTTTGGGGTCATTGTCCTGTTGAAAAATAAATGATGGTCCAACTAAACGCAAACCGGATGGAATAACATGCCGCTGCAAGACGCTGTGGTAGCCATGCTGGTTCAGTATGCCTTCAATTTTGAATAAATGCCCAACAGTGTCACCAACAAAGCACCCCCACACCATCACACCTCCTCCTCCATGCTTCACGGTGGGAACCAGGCATGTAGAGTCCATCCGTTCACCTTTTCTGCGTCGCACAAAGACACGGTGGTTGGAACCAAAGATCTCAAATTTGGACTCCTCAGACCAAAGCACAGATTTCCACTGGTCTAATGTCCATTCCTTGTGTTCTTTAGCCCAAACAAGTCTCTTCTGCTTGTTGCCTGTCCATAGCAGTGGTTTCCTAGCAGCTATTTTACCATGAAGGCCTGCTGCACAAAGTCTCCTCTTAACAGTTGTTGTAGAGATGTGTCTGCTGCTAGAACTCTGTGTGGCATTGACCTGGTCTCTAATCTGAGCTGCTGTTAACCTGCGATTTCTGAGGCTGGTGACTCGGATAAACTTATCCTCAGAAGCAGAGGTGACCCTTGGTCTTCCTTTCCTGGGGCGGTCCTCATGTGAGCCAGTTTCTTTGTAGCTCTTGATGGTTTTTGCAACTGCACTTGGGGACACTTTCAAAGTTTGCCCAATTTTTCGGATTGACTGACCTTCATTTCTTAAAGTAATGATGGCCACTCGTTTTTCTTTATTTAGCAGCTTTTTTCTTGCCATAATACAAATTCTAACAGTCTATTCAGTAGGACTATCAGCTGTGTATCCACCAGACGTCTGCACAACACAACTGATGGTCCCAACCCCATTTATAAGGCAAGAAATCCCACTTATTAAACCTGACAGGGCACACCTGTGAAGTGTAAACCATTTCCGGTGACTACCTCTTGAAACTCATCAAGAGAATGCCAAGAGTGTGCAAAGCAGTCATCAAAGCAAAAGTTGACTACGTTGAAGAACCTAGAATATAAGACATATTTTCAGCTGTTTCACACTTTTTTGTTAAGTATATAATTCCACATGTGTTAATTCATAGTTTTGATGCCTTCAGTGTGAATGTACAATTTTCATAGTTATGAAAATACAGAATTTTTTTTAAATGAGAAGGTGTGTCCAAACTTTTGGTCTGTACTGTAAATGTACTATTACTATTTACTTATCTCCCTACTATAGGGTATACAGTATATGCTCATATTGATTTTTTTCTTGGGTCTTGTTTAATATTTAATGTAGTTCACACAACATCTTCCACTAGATATTTAGGCTCCAATTCATCAAGACTGGTGACGAACACACCAGTCTTGGTGAGGAGGTGTGTTTGAGTCAGATGCTCCTGATTTATTAAGAGGCGCATGTTTCTTAATGAATCAGGAGTGTCTGACAAGTTGCCGGTAACCCCTTGACATAAATCTAACTTTAGTCAGAGACTGGAGTGAGATTTTTCATGTAAGGTGTGCCTCAGCTTATCATGAATTAGACAAGCTGTGGTCTTATGCTTCTCTTGCATACCTCTTCCGCCCCAGCTCCACACATATTGGCGCAGCTGGGCAAAATTGGTGGAAAACTCAGAGTGAACTTGGCGATGCGCAAAAAATTTGCGACCTTTCAAAGCAAATTTACATCAGAATTCTGGAGTAATCACTTTGCTGAATTGGGGTCATAGAGGTACATCCTCTGCAAACATTCCATAGCAGAACACATAGTGCAAATTTGTTCTCACTCTTTGCATTGCAAAAATACAAAAGTTTTCAAGAAATTATACCTTTGTTGGCTAACTTGAAAAATTATATTTGCACACATTTGGAGCACAGAGGCCCCTTCATCAGGCAAGTTTACAAATGAATGATGGAGACAAGAGCAGATTTGTATATGGGGTGGATGGGTTGATGCTTCATAAAAAGTAAATGTAATACAACTGAGGATTTACAGATGGAGAGGTGATAGTGATAGCGATGAGTAGAGATGAGTGGATCAGGTAAAATTTGAATTTGAATGTTTACTTGCATTTTTCATTGAAATTCGATTGGCAAAGAATAATATTTTATATCCTTTACTATGCTCTGGGCTCTCTAAGGATCCCAAGGCATAATAAACGTAAAGTGGTGAAAAAAAAATCTTACCGCTCATCTCTACGAAACCTCTGCTCTTCACATTCAACTTTTTGGTCCTTGATGACTCTTTTAGTTGCCAATGCAGTTGTTGAATCCCCAAGGCTTCCTTGTGCTATGCCGTAACTTAATTAGGAAGGATGAGGTTCAATATAATTTTACCGAGGCACTTGTGGTCATAACATCGCAAAGTGCACTTGATCTTGCATGAGCCGTCCTAGAATGGGTGACAATGAGGAGCAGAGGGGCTTGAGAGGTAAGCTGAAAAGGAAGATGAGTATGCTTTTTACCTCTTTGGAAGCCTGAACTGTAAAAATCTGTAATTAGCTGAAATCTGTACTTTGGCGAAAAAATTTTTTTTTTGTAAAATTCAAGCAAAATATGTTTGATCATCTCTTGTGATGACTTAGGATTTTAGAGATCTGGAGTTAATCCGGTCAAAGTATGAAGTGATTCCATGTAATGGATAATAAATCCAGATGTTAGATTGAGACATTTTGACAAAGAATTCAGCATGAATTCCCAGAGTTTTCTCTCTCCTTCTGTGGTAATTCAAATGACCTCTTGGTATTAACATTTTTAAATTAGTTGTACTGTGTCCTTGTCCAGAGATGTCTTCACACAATCATATCCGGCTCTTTCTGTATTGTGTCCCACCATAATATGATATACAAAATACTATATGAATAAGAATTAATAAAATCTAATCCCAAAGCTGGCAGAGGATGTTCAGCACTGAAATTTGTACCACAAAATTCCCTTCATATTCTCTACATATCATACAATGCTATTTGGATGTACCCTGATTGCATGTAATCCACAGTTGATATAGTCATTTTTAACTTCAGATTTACTGTAGCAGAGTTGTGAAAGAAATTTCAGTAAATTGGCAGTGTCAATTTTTGCCTTGATCCTCTGATGTCAGCAGGATCCCAAGACTGATCATAGGGTCTTGACAAGGGTTGGGCATGTTGGATCTCAAAGTATCTAATTCTTTTTTTCTGTTAGAGATAAACTACCGTAGAATTGTCTGTTAGCAACTTTTCTACTTCTGACAAGTTGCAATAAAGCATGCATGAAAGCAAAGTGTAAATATTTTTGGGGATGTCAGGTTACAACTAACTACTAAGATGAAAAAAAATCTATATCCATCAGTTATCATATCCCAGATGTTTGAAGGGGATGCCCATTATTGGACAACCCCTTTTGAATGCCATAGAGTGCTTAATAAAATATGAAAATTTCAGACTTGCCTCCTGGACTGTTGCCCTTCTTCTGCTTCAAGTGCTATGTCCCCCAGTAAGACCTGCAACTGGTGGTAGGCTGCAGTGTTCAAGTCACATAAATAATGTCAATACATTGCCGGGGAGAAACAGTGGTAGGACCAGCGCCAGTCCGGGATGTAAGTATGCCTGTTATTATTTTATTAAGCACTCTAGCAGCATTCAAGAGAGGTTGTCCAGCAGTGGGGACAATTTATCATAACCCGCACTGATCCCACACTTTAGCTTATGTTAATTAATGGGTCTGTGCCCATAAATGCATGTGAATATAATAATAATCTTTATTTAAATAGCGCCAACATATTCCGCAGCAATTTACAATTCAGAGGTTCATATACAACAGTCATAAGTAACATAGCTAAAGATAATAAAATAATTAAAGCAAAAATAATGACAACTCTGCTCGTAAGAGCTTACAATCTACAATAAGGTGGGGGTGACACAAAGTACAGGTGCTTATTTACAATGATGGTCCAGCCATATTGAGGGGATGATTGATAGATGAATGCTGCATGGGCTCATCACCAGCCAGTATTTGTAGTGCTTTTGGGTTCAGTGGAGTTTGGTGGAGACTTATGTTTGGAGAAATAATGAATGGGCTATAAATAAATAAAAAGGACTTAGATTAGGGAACGTGATAGGCCACCCTAAACAGGTGTGTTTTTAGGGAGCGCCTAAAACTGTGTAAGTTGTGGTTCATCCTAATTTCTTGGGGTAGAGCATTCCAAAGAATAGGTGCAGCTTGGGAGAAGTCTTGGATCCGAGAGTGGGAGGTACGGATTAGTGCGGATGTTAGTTGAAAGTCGATTGCGGAGCGTAGAGAATGCCAGAAGAGTCAAACCTGCCTTACTTGTAAAAGTCCTATAAAATTCCTTATTTTACAAATATAATTATGCTTAAATTCAATTCACTCCCAGTTCTTCAGAATTAGCTGCATGCAAACCAGCATATCAATATTAACTAAAATTAGCACGTAATGTTCTGACTTTAACATGTAGTAATTCAATACAGCAGATATTTAACTCATTTTAACCTGTCACTGTAAAGTGTGCAGAATGTTTTCTGATCAGTTTAATTTTGATTTATGAGTCAAATATTCACATGTACTTCTGAGAGTCTCAGGAGGCCTCCACACTCATATCCAGATCTTCTCCACTAAACATTTCTTATTCACCAAGTCCCTTGTGCCATCACCAATCACATAAATTCTGCTCTGATGTTTTTACAGATTTAGTTCTAATTATTTAGAAAGAATCATTTTGTTTTATGCTTCAGACATTTAATCGGAAACTCCAGAAAGAAACACATTAAGCAGCAAAACAGCATTAACAATATTAAAGCTGATACTGGAGTGGAGTTCTCACAATGGTACATATGGGGCACTTCTAAAAGTACATTACCATTGCTAGATCATTATACTTGCAAAATATCTAATGCTCCCGTGTAGAAATGGGCAAATGTATTTGAGTGGAAATGAAGTGTACTCGAATGTTATAAAAACCCAAATATGGATTTTTTTGAAATATTCTTCATGCAAATTCAACAAAGTGGCTGAAAGCATTTGTCATTTTGCTGATCTGTAGAGGTTAAAGAAACAAAATTAGTTTTAGACATACCCCACCACTGACCTATGCCTGCACCCAAAATGACACCTTCTTTCCACAGTCGTATGCTGCAGTCTTCACTCTAGATCAGTACTTCAGTCCATTATCAGGCCTTGAATAACACAGCGTGTCTTAACTACATGTTGTCAAGATGTGAACACCAATGTTTTGATGTGCTGTGACCTCTGAGTCATGTTTGCTGCCACAAGTTCAGTTCTAGAGAGAAGACACTGACATATAATTGTGGAAGAAGTTCTGAGAATTGGATAGAGGGCAGTGGGTACCAGGGTTGCTGAGATAGGTGAGTGGTGAGGTAATATGTTTTTGGGATTTTGACAATATGTTTATTATGCTCTGGTGTCTGGAGAAATCCCATGTAACATCCATGTATGAACATGCTCCTGTCACGTCGGCCATGTTTACTAGGTGGTGCGGTGTTATAGCTCTGCTTCTGTTGCATCTTTAGTATTATTAGTAAAACTTCTGTTACTGACCGAGGCCTGATTTCTGACATCCCTTTTACCTAATGATTATGTCTCTGCTTTTGGACTTCCCACTGTTGACGTGGCTTTCTGACCTCCCCTTGCCTGCTAGACCTTCTGACCAGCAATCCAGTTCTACAGCCCATGACACCCCAGAGCTTAAGAACATTCAATTTGCAGAGAATAACTTTGCTGCAAATCAAATATCCAAGTTAAAATCTGCACAATTTGGCAAATTGAAATTTTGCAAGATCTGCTCATCTCTACTCCTGAGGATTACAGTAAAATGTTAGACCACTAGAGATAAAATAACTAAGTTCTAATATTTGATTTGCAAGTTAAGATTATTAAAATACTCTTTATTCTATACCATATTCTTGTTGAAACATTATTATCCACATTTTAGGTCAAGTTTTCACGATGAGTACTTTGCACATTCTTGATGCTACAGATTTTCTGCACCAATTAGCTAAATTAGTTTACTTGCACTTTTTCATTGTGTTTTTAAGTGAAATTTTTATATCCAGTTTTTCTGCTTTTTTTTTCAACTGCGGCCTTTGTCTGTTTCAGTTATGTCATGTTTTTAAATAAAACTGCTTTGTTTTGAAAATTTCCTATTAGTTTGCTTTGAAATTAACCACTTCGCGCCAGAGCCTGTTTTTGCCTTCGTGACCGGGCCAATTTTTTCAATTCTGACCACTGTCACTTTATGAAGTAATTACTCTGGAACGCTTCAACGTATTCCCCTGATTCTGAGACTGTTTTTTCGTGACATATTGTACTTCATGATGGTGGTAAAATTTCTTCGATATAACTTCTGTTTATTTGTGAAAAAATCGGAAATTTGGCAAAAATTTTGAAAATTTTGCAATTTTCAAACTTTGAATTTTCATGCCCTTAAATAAGAGAGATATGTCACACAAAATAGTTAATAAATAACATTTTCCACATGTCTACTTTACATCAGCACAATTTTGGAACCAAAATTTTTTTTTGTTAGGGAGCTATAAGGGTTAAAAGTTGACCAGCGATTTCTCATTTTTCCAACAAAATTTACAAAAACATTTTTTTAGGGACCACATCATATTTGAAGTCACTTTGAGGGGTCTTTATGACAGAAAATACCCAAAAGTGACACCATTCTAAAAACTGCACCCCACAAGGTGCTCAAAACCACATTCAAGAACTTTATTAACCCTTCAGGTGCTTCACAGGAATTTTTGGAATGTGGAAGAAAAAAATTAACATTTAACTTTTTTCACAAAAATGTTACTTTAGACCCAATTTTTTTTATTTTCACAGGGGTAACATGAAAAAATGGACCCCAAAT
This sequence comes from Phyllobates terribilis, assembly GCF_046119375.1. Classification (NCBI taxonomy): domain Eukaryota; kingdom Metazoa; phylum Chordata; class Amphibia; order Anura; family Dendrobatidae; genus Phyllobates; species Phyllobates terribilis. The sequence continues at coordinate 768,779,037 of NW_027362762.1, read as the reverse complement.
TTTTTTGTGCAATTTCTCTTGAGCGTGCTGATACCCCATATGTGAGGGAAAACCACTGTTTGGGCGCAAGGCAGGGTTCGGAAGGGAAGGAGCGCCATTAGACTTTTTGAATGTAAAATTTGTCTGAATAATCAGCGGACGCCATGTTGCGTTTGGAGAGCTCCTGAGGTGCCTAAACAGTGGAAACCCCCCACAAGTGACACCATTTTGGAAACTAGACCCCTTAGGGAACTTATTTAGATGTGTGGTGAGCACCTTGAACCCCAAGGTGCTTCACAGAAGTTTATAATATTGAGCTGTAAAAATAAAATTTTCACATTTTTCCCACAAAACCGTTTTTCATCCCTTAATTTTGCATTATCATAAGGGTAATAGGATAAATTGCACCATGAAATTTGTTATGCAATTTCTCCTGAACACGCTGATACCCCATATGTGGAGGCAAACCACTGTTTGGGCACATGGCAGGGTTTGAAAGGGAAGGAGCGCCATTTGACTTTTTGAATGTAAAATTTGTTTGAATAATTAGCGGACGCCATGTCACATTTGGGGAGCCCCTAATGTGCCTAAACAGTGGAAACCCCCCACAAGTGCCACCATTTTGGAAACTAGACCCCTTAGGGAACTTATCTAGATGTGTGGTGAGCACCTTGCACCCCCAGCTGCTTCACAGAAGTTTATAATATTGAGCCGTAAAAATAAAATTTTCACATTTTTCCCATAAAAAATGTTTTTCATTCCCTAATTTTGCATTATCATAAGGGTAACAGGATAAATTGCACCATGAAATTTGTTGTACAATTTCTCCTGAGTACGCCGATACCCCATATGTGGGGGAAAACCACTGCTTTGGTGTACGGCAGGGTTCGGAAGAGAAAGAAGCGCTATGTTGGCTGGGATAGGCAGCAGACACCATGTCACATTTGAAGAGTCGCTGACATGCCGAAACAGCAGAAACCCCCACAAGTGACCCCATTTTGTAAACTACACCTCTCAAGGAATTCATCTAGGGAAGTAGTAAGCATTTTTTAATTTTTAAATTTATACCATTGGGCAGTGAAAAAAGCATAACTATATTTTTACCACAAAAAAATGTTTTACCCTCAGATTTTACATTTTCACACAGGGCAATGGGTAAAATGGTGCCGAAATGTGTCACACAATTTCTTCTAAAAGTGTTAATACCCCATATGTGGCTGTATCGTACCACTTTGCCATACGGTGAGATTTGAGGGGGAAGGAGTGCTATTTGACAATTGGAGAACAAATTATTGTAGAATAGGCATTTGGATTTGGGAGCACAAAATTTTCTGAATTTCTTTTGGGGGGCAAGGACCATTTTGCTTTTCCAGAGCCTTTCTGCTACCAGTAACTTGGAAGTCCCTTATATTTTTAACAGATAATGGACCTGAGTGGGGACTAGCTTTTTTTGAGGACTGAGTTGAAGCTTTTATTGGGAACATTTTACGTAACATTTATCCGGCGCTCTAGGCTGAGCACTTACATCGGGGTTTCCATCTAAATTTCCAAGTGATGTAATTCAGATGAAACCCCTGCAGGATCCATTCACTATAATGAGGCAGCAGAGTTACTCTGGACTCCGTCTGGCCTCTGTTTAGTGGTGTCCTTTTTTTCAGAAGTGCACAAAACTGTGGCCAACCGCACTTTTATGCACGCCTAAAACAAATGACACCGTGGGATCCCAGGCTAGACGGCGTCCACAGTGGCCTATATCTGCCTCATTACAGGGAATCTTCCATCATGGGTTCTGGCTGAATCACGTATTTCAGAGATTTACATGGAAACTCTGGTGTAAGTGCTCAGCGCAGAGCACAGGATAAATGTGAGCAGAGCCTTACTGGGATCTTTGGGAGACATAATAAACAAATCAGTAGCAGGTGAATAATATTTGTTTTATTTATTTTTTATGCCGCTCCTAGTGTGATATAACTGATTAGATTACTTTATTCTTCGGGTCGGTGCGATTACAGAGATACCAGATTTATATCGGGTTTTTATGACTGACAGCTGTCACACACTAAAATACGCTTTTTTTGCAAAATCTAGTTTTTGCATCACCATATTTTGAGAGCTATAATTTTTCCATATTTCGGCCGATAGAGTCATGTGACGGCTTGTTTTTTGCGGGACGAGTTGACATTTTTATTGGAACCATTTTTGGGTACGTGACATTTTTTGATCGCTTTCTATTCCATTTTTTGGGAGGTAAAGTTAACAAAAACAAACACTTCAGGAATTGTTTTTTGATTTTTTTTTATGCCGTTCTGCGTGTGGTAAAAGTGATCAGGCAGCGTTATTCTTCGGGTCAGTACGTTTACAGCGATACTACACTTACTGTATTTTTTTTATGTTTTGGCGCTTTTACACAATAAAACAATTTTATAGAAAAAAAAATATTTTTTTTGCATTGCTTTATTCTGAGCGCTATAACTTTTTTATTTTTCGGCTGATGGAGCTGTATGGCGGCTTTTTTTTGCGGAACAAGATGAAGTTTTCAGTGGTACCATTTTTATTTCTATTCTGCTTTTTGATCGCATTTTTTTCCACTTTTTGTTTGGCGATATGATGAAAAAGCATATTTTTTTGCTCCGTTTTTTATTTATTTTTATTACGGTGTGCACAGAAGGAGTTAATTAGTGTGACAGTTTTATAGCTCGGGTTGTTTCGGACGCGGCGATACCAAATATGTGTACTTTTTTTGGTTTTGTAATAATATACGGATTTATTGGTTTAATATTTTATCTATTTATTTTTATTTATTTTGTGATTTTTTTTTTAATAGTTTAAAAACTTTTTTTTTACTTTTTTTTACATTTTTACTTAGTCCCTGTATGGGACATTAATTTTTATTTTTCTGATCACTGATCTCATGTAATGTAATAGACATATATTACATTACATGAGATCTTCACTGACTGTTTCAGTCAGTTTCCTGTCTGGCATCAGCTACATACAGGCTGAAGCCAGACAGGAAGGACACCATATATGGCAGAGCTGGAGGCGGTCATGTGACCTCCAGCTGCCATAGCAACCCCAGGTCCTCAAACGAAACGGAGGTCTTCGGAGGTAAGTAAGACGACCCCCTCTCTTCCTGCTGTCTCCTATATGCCGCGATCACTATAGATCACAGCATATAGAAGACAGCAAAGGGTTAACATCACTGGGACCTGATCTAATCAGGTCCCGATGATGTACCCTGTCAGAGCTAACGCTCTGCACCGGAATCGCAGTGCTTGCAGGACCCTGGGGGTCCTGAGCACTGAGAGACCACCCACCGTTTTTAAACGTCGGCACTGCACAGAGCCCAGGCAGCGCGGACGTTTATCTACAGTGGGCGGTCAGGAACCGGTTAAAATGTTATTGATAAAGTCAATTTCAGATTACATGCAATTTTGCGCTTCTACAGCTGAAACGAAAAAAAATGCATAAGCTTTTTTATCTGTGCATTACCTTCATCTCATTCAAGTCTGTGGGGAAAATCCGCAAAGAACATTGCACATTTCACAATCGTACCAGAGGTCAGTTTCAACTGAAAACCCATAATTTGCATAAGATGTACAGTATATAAATCCCATATACTGTACTTTGTTGGAAATGTAATATGTTGATTTTGTTTGTGCATGAAAATGTGCTGCAGAAAAAACACGCTCAAATAATCATAATGGAAACTTGGCCATATAGTTTGCATAGAGAGCTAAAGAAGTTGTACCCTTTCAGAAAATTACATATAGGTATCATCAAGAAGGATAAAATGGTGGAAAAAAATACAATTCTGACATTTTTGGGGGGTTTTGTTTTCAAAGCATTCATTGCTCGGTAAAAATACCTGGAATGATGATTCTACATGTCATTTTGATTACGGTGATACCAAACTAGCAGCAATTTTTTTTCTATTTAACTAGTGAAAAAAAAATTACAATATTTAAAGAAAAATATTTTATTCTGTGTCACCATTTTACGTAAGATTAAAAAAAATTTTTTGATGGAGCTACATGAGGGCTTGTTTTTTGCAAGCTGAAATTATGTATTTATTAATATCAATTTTGTGTTCATAAGATGCTTGGATTACGTATTATTACATTTGGTATGGAGGTGAGGTGAACAAAAAACACAATTCTAACAGTTTGATTTTTTACCCATTATATTTTTCAATGATGAGGTTAATAAATTCCATATTTTAATAGATCTGACTTTTGAACGCGGTGATTATATTATTTATTATTATTTATTTATTTATACATTACTTTTTAGTCCCATTAGGAGACTTCAATCTGTGTGGATTTGATTGTTTATGATACATTATATTGCATTATTTAGTGAAAATCATGATCTTCTATGAAGCTCAGACTATGTTTCAGATTTACAAAAGTACCGAAATGACAATGGCTGTTATACTATCAGTCTCCCTCTTGCAATGAAGAGGTCAGTGATAAAAATGGATAGCACTTTAATGGCTTTCTAGTTGCATTTAAGTGCTGTATGTTTTTCACGGTCTCATGCTAGTTGAAGATTGGCCTGTTTCTTTCTCATATGAAAAAAAAAAAAAGATTGATGCCGGCCATCAGCTACATGTAGAGGGAGTTCAGCTCCTGAGCCCCCTACACAGGTCAGGGGATTCAATTGGGAGCTAATTATATTACATAGTTAAGAGTTAACTCCCAAGCTCCCTTCCAGGACAGCATCACTAGTTCAAGAAGAAACTACAGATCTGTCGTCCAACAGTGCTCGCAATGAAGTCACAGCACAGCCAGGCATTAGAGACACAAACACACAGAATGGAAATAGTTGTGAATTCAACACAAACATACGCTTCACAGAAGCTGTAGATATAAAACAACTTACATAACTTTCTAATTGTGTGAATAAGTTTTTGAACCCTAAGAAATGGTCTGGATTATTTAATAGATGTAATAAAATCATGTATTAAACTGAAAAAAAGAATGATAGCACCTCCAAAAACATACGTTGATCTAATGCCTCTCGGCAAAAATATATAAAACTTAACATGAGGTTCTTAGTTTAACATTCTGATCAGTCTGTATGAAGCCCACTGCCATTTCACTGTAAACCTCTTAGTGGGTCCTAACATTTTTTGCATTGCATATTCTTTCCCCTTTCTTGGACCATCACTCCTCCCATTTGGCACAGGTGATTTTAATTGGCAGGAGACTGCAAAGAGGGTCTAGCCTATTTTTGCTCTCACTTGAGAGCTTAAGGAAGGTGAGTCACAATGCTCTTTCATGTGGTGTTGGTGCAGTGTGTCGGCCATTGTTGCTGTGGTTTTGTGCTTGTGGGGCAACGTGGCCTGGAGTCATGAGGACTCAGTCATGCAACATGGGTGCTTTGAGGCACCAGGCTGCCCGCCCTGCTGGTGCATTGTTGGTGCGGCGGTGATTGGCGCACGGCTGCGCTGCCGTTCAGGCAGGAAATGTTAGGACCCACTAAGAGCTTTGCCGTAACGTGGCAGTTGGATTCATGCAGTCTGATCAGAATGTTAAACTAAGAACCTCATGTTCAGTTATATATATATATATATATACACACACAAACACATATATATATACATATATATATATATATATATATATATATATATATATATATATATACACATATATATATATATATATATATATATATATATATATATATATATAGAGAGAGAGATATAGATATATATATATAGATAGATATTTGCCGAGAGGCATTAGATCAAATGTATGATTTTTTTTGAGGTGCGGTCCATGCTCCTTTTTTTGCTTTGATGTAAAAATATGCACAATCTTATGACATTTTAAATTACACTTCATTTGTGTAAAATGCACTAAAACAATTTTATGGGAAAAATACTTAGATTATGCAAAAATATATTCATTGTAGCAGAGTGCAATAAAAATATATATTTTTATCGACTTTTAATTTAGCTATCACAAGTGATTTGACATTAGCAGTCTTAGAGATGTTACAGCTTGAGATTACTTTATGTAACTCTCAGGTTATTTGCTAGACGTGTTTGCAAAGTGTGCACTAGCAGGATTTTCAATTAAAAAACATTGTCTCTAATTTAACTGTATGGAATTTAAAATGGAAAAAAAGCTGAGGAAGGTATTGCATTGCATAATGAATTGTCATTAGAACAAGAAAGCTTGCATGTCTGTGTTATTGGTTTGAGACCAATGCATGTCAACTGGGACGAACCATCATTACTATCTAAAAGCCATTAGGTATGTGAAATTAGCATAAAATGAACTTGTACTTCCAGAATTTTAAATAAATTCCAGGTAAAACCTCAGGGGCCTTTTACATGAGACTGTACTAGTTTCACGGGTTATGGAATCTTTTTTAAATACCTTTATGTCAAAAGAGACAAAGGTATTCTAGAAGTGATACCTACAAAACTTATAATTGCAAGTATCACACCTAGAAAACTTCAATCTTTTTTGATATTAAAGTACTTACACAACTGTTTTCGGCTAGCACGGTACTACAATATATATTTTTTACATTTTAAATGCTAGTCAAATAAGTATATCTCAAGACTTGTCACAATAGGTTTAAAGCAACACTACGTCAAGGAGAAACACGTTTGATTCATTGTGAGAGATGGCCACTTTTTTCATGCATGTTTATTTTCTCCAGAAAATATTCTCTTAAATCATCATTCCAGTGTTTTTTTATTTTTTTATTTCAGCACAGGAGTGGTGCAACTAATAAAAGTTTCCTGCCCCTAGCAATATACTCACCAGCTGCCATCTTGAGATTTTCCCAGCACCTCTCCAGTTCCACGCCGTCATCTTGTGATGGAAATTTTGACTCACCGGAAGTCAGAGGTAATGGTTATAAGCCCTCAATATAATTCTATGAGAGCCTCATTATGGCCCCGTTACGGCTCTTATAGACTTACATTGAGTTGTGACTTCTGGGTCACCGAGCAAACACAGGAGTGATCTGGCAGATCACGAACTGCTGGTGACCAACCAGAGTGGCACCAACAACAAATGAAGATGACGGCTGGTAAGTATGAGACTAAGTGCAGATGAGAAGCAGCACTCCAGTACTGAAAAAAAAATAGGAATTATTCCTACCGTTAATTACGTTTCCAGGAGTCCATCATGACAGCACGGCAGGAGGTAGTTCCTCTGACCTTCTAGGGACAGGAAACACATGAGAGGTTAAGAGCCCTCCCCCCCACCACTCCCTCAGTGTTTGTACCGATCATCACACCAGAATAGATTCAACTCTATTTTATTAAATTCACCAATGTTACATTCACATTAGCATAAAGAGTAGGGGAGGGAATATAACGGTGCTGTCATGATGGACTCCTGGAAACGTAATTAATGGTAGGAATAATTCCTATTTTACCAGTTCGTCCATCATGACAGCACTATAGAAGAAATACCAAATCAAACGGTCATTAGGGTGGGACTACTTCTTGCAGAACCTTATGACCATAAGCAAGCTTTTGGCTGGACAGAACATTTAATTTATAGTGTTTGCTAAAGGTAGATATACTAGACCAAGTTGCTGCCTGTCAGATTTGTTCTACTGATGCTCCTGCCTTCTCTGCCCAGAAAGTGGAAACTGCTCTAGTGGAGTGAGCTCTGATGGAAATTGGCAGGTCCTTTCCCTATGACTCATATGCAAGAGTGATAGTCTTGGTTATCCATTTTGCTAAGGTTGGTTTAGAGGCTTTCCTGCCTTTGTTTGCTCCTGAATATTGCAGAAACAGATTCGAGTACTGTCTCAAGGGAGCTGTCGCTTCCATATAGTAAATGACTGATCTTCTGACGTCAAGGGTATGAAACGATTTTTCTTTGTCGTTTTTTGGAGAATGACAAAAGGATGGAAGGATTATTTCCAGGTTCAAGTTTGCCTTGGATACCACTTTGGGAAGAAAAGAGGGATCCAATCTGAAAACCAACCTGTCGCCTAGTACTTTCAGGTAAGGATCTAGAACCGAGAGTGCTTGGATCTCCCCTACCCGTTTTGCCATGGTGACTGCTACCAGGAAAATTGCTTTCATGGAGAGTAGATCTATCCCTGACTGCTCCAAAGGCTCAAATGGAGGTTTACATAAGGCTCCCAACACTAGGTTTAGGTCCCATGACGGTACAAGATTTCTAAGCGTAGATTTTAGGCGAGAGATTGCTCTGGTAAACCTTGACACCCATGGGTGGTCAACCAAAGGATAGTCTAGGAACGAACTCAGGGCAGAAATATGCACTTTTAATGTATTTGGCCTAAGGCCTTTATCGAATCCCTGTTGGAGAAAATCTAGTATTTTAGGGATGTCAGGATTAGTGTTGAGCCACCCCCGTAGTGTTCGAGTTCGGTTTGGTTCGTCGAACACCCGTGTGTTCGCCGAACTGTTCGTCGAACACCTTCGAACACCGTTAAAACCAATGGCAGGCAAACAAAAACACATAGAAACACATAGAAAACACCTTCAAAGGTGTCCAAAAGCTGACAAACTGCTCAGAAGACACAACTAACACATGGAAAAGTGACAAGTACATATAGTCATGCGAAAAGAAAAGAGGTGGAGGAGTAAAAGGAGGGGGAGACACAGATATAGGCATGTCATGCCCTTCTAAAATCCAAAAAGTGAGAAGCCGAGACGGCCAGTCCGATCCTGCCCGTGCCACCTCCGTGTCGCCGGGTTTGTGCCAGAGCCGCGGTGAACCCTGACGGCCAGCCCCCCTCTCCCAATACTGGTGCCTGTCCGCTGGTGGGTCGAGAGAGCCACCCTGTGGTGGAGGCAGCTCTAAGCTTTTTAATTTAAATTGTCCCTCTAATTTGAATGAATACACTTTAAATCCATTTACAAGGATCTATTGGAGGGCAAGTCTCATGCCAGCAGCCGCGTAATTCCAGCTCCAGTAGCGTCCACTAAAGCTGCTGCAGTTAAAAAGCTTTTATAAGGATCGAGCTCGGCTGTCCACCGCAAGGCATCCTAGTGCCAGTCCCAGCCCCTATGCCTTGGGGTGCCTCCTGATGCTCTTCACTAAGTATCCCGTGGTCCCGAAGCATTTCCTTTGAAAAAATTAAGTGTCCAAACTACAGGTGGTGTAGCTTGCTTAACAGCCGGGATAATCCGCTGACTAGCAGACACTGCTACTAGGCACAAAGTATTTCCTGGGCTAGATGCAGTTAAAAATTTGTAAGTAGATACTCTCGTTGGATGCTGAGAAAGCATTCCATAGAGTCTCCTGGCACGCCATATATGATTCTCTTAAAAAGCTTGGGGTAGGGGTCTAGGGGACCCTTTTATAGCCAAAATCACGGCCCTGTATCACAATACGTCACCTAGGCTGAAGATAAATGGAACTGTAGCACCGAGGGGTCGGTTGCTACAGACGTATTGCACCTCACCCAGAGGTGTGATATCTCACTCTCAGATAAGGATGGAGTGTGGATCAGGACCCGACACCTGCATGCATTACACCACATTGCCGAGGGGCAGGGCGACCAATATGCCCCTGAGATGGGCACGACAGTCCCTGTCCCTGGCTGGAGTGGGGGGAGGGAACACTGAGGAAGGGGAACCCTGCAGTGCAGGAGCAGGGAGGAAGCAGTTCCTGGGTGCATTGAGAAGGGAGTATAAAAGGTGGGCACCATCTTAGTTCAGTGCAGAGAAGTCTGAGCAGAAGTGGCAGGGAGCAGGGGCTCTGCATGAGCTCTGCTCCGGAGGCGGGCCTAGTAACAGAGGCCCAGGCCTGCAAGAGGGAGAAGGAAGGAAGAGGAGCGGAGAAGGCTCCAGGAACGAGGAATGAAGGGATCCCAGGGGTGCGGACGGGCGAGTCGCCACCGCACGCCCGAATCCACCTGCGTGGAGGGGTCAGGCCAAAGGGGGAGACCGGTCCCCGAACTAGTGGAGGCAGGAAACGACCCTCAGCTAGAAACCGGAGGCTCTGACATTTTATGTGGCGCAGCCCCTTGCTCCACCCGCTAGGAAGGCACCACATAGGGTCAGGGAAACTGGCGCCAAGTTTACCAAGAGGAGGCCCGAGGCAGCCGGACAGAAGTGTTGGTAAGAAAGGCCAGACAAAGGACACACAAAAGGGGTCCTGTGAAGCGCTCCAAAGTTATCTGGGAGTTGTCTGAGCCCCTCACCTGGTGAGCACAGTACGACGTGGGCAGCCGTTACCTGCAGACATGGTCTGGATAATAAGAACTGTGAGTAAAGGCCCTGAACTGCATCACTGACTCCGTGTCGTTACTGCTGCTGCCCTGCACCATCACCCCCATCCTCCGCATACACTGCCCTGAGGCTATACTCCTCCCGTGGGGAGTTATGCTACACTCTGCTGCACCCACAACACCAGCCTTAGCGGTCTGCCCTGTAGCGGCGGTTCACTCTGACCGCAATCCACGGGTGGCGTAGTCGGACATTTAAACATCAAAACCACATAAATAGTTCCGCCACTGGTTTGACCGCCCTGAGCCACGGAACCGGATCGCCGCCACGAAGACTACAACCACCAGCATCCACCAAAAAGGGTCCGGCTCCGGGTGTCCCAAGGCCCAGGGGGTGCGTCAGAACATTTTCATCACCTTTCACAATCACCAATGGGACAAGGCAGGGATGTCCTCTGTCCCCTCTCTTATACATCCTAGTGACGGAGCACCTGCTCTCATCAATTCGCCATAACCCCAATATTAGGTGGATTGAGGTGGGAGGCACCGAGTACAAGTGCTCTCTATTTGCTGATGATGTCCTAGTATATATCACTCAATCACATATATCCATCCCTGCTGTTATGGCTGAAATAGATCACTTTGTTACATGGTAAAATTTTAAAATCAATGCAGCGAAGTCTGAGGCCCTCGATGTCTCCCTCCCTAAATCCATATAGGATTCCATCCAGTCCAACTTTCCCTTTGCCTGGCCCTCACAGGGTATCAAATACTTAGGAATTCCTATTCATAGAGACCTCTCCCATCTATGTTATCTTAATTTTGGGCCCTTTATTGAACAATTCCATACAGACCACGGTTGGCAAGTTAGAACTGTAAGATTCACTACGTGAACCACTGGTGTTTTGTGGAAAAGCACATGTACACCGCGTTCCAAATTATTATGCAAAAAGTGTTTAGGAGTGATAAGGGAAGAATTTGTTTGTTTGTCAGTTAAACTCATTGATGGTGATGTGTGTCAGGGCTCTTTATATCACTGTAAGCAATTGCAGACACCTGTGCTAATTAGTTTGGCAGGTGTGTCCAATGAAAGGCAAGACTACTTAAGAAGGCTCTCTCACATTATTAAGCAGCCTACATTTTCTGCCAAAATGGGAAAGAAAAAGGATGTGTCGGCTGCTGAGAAGCAACAAATTGTGGAGTGTTTAGGTCAAGGCATGACTACAATCAACATTGTGCGATGATCAGGATGAAGTGTCTTGGCAATCAAGAAGTATGTAGCTGATTCACAGTACACACGTGTGCGTGCTGATAAGGGCAAATTGAGGACTCTTTCCTACAGGCAATTACGTCAGGTTGAAAGAGCAGCGGCAAAAAAGCCTTGTCATAGCAGCAGACAAGTTTTTGAAGCTGCTTGTGCCTCCAACGTCCCCCGAACAACAAGATGCAGGGTCCTTCAGAGGTTTGCAGCTGTGCATACGCCATCCTGTCGACCTCCTCTATCCACTTCACACAAGCAGAAACGGCTCCAGTGGGCCAAACATTACATGAAGACTGATTTCAAAACTGTTTTGTTCACGGATGAGTGCCGTGCAGCGCTCGATGGTCCAGATGAATGGAGTGGAGGATGGCTGGTTGATGGACACCCCACGCAAACATGGCTACAGCGCCAACAAGGAGGAGGTGGAGTAATGTTTTGGGCTGGAATCATGGGGAGAGAGATTGTCGGCCCCTTTAGGATCCCTGAAGGCGCTAAAGATGAACTCCATAATGTATGTGGATTTTCTCAAACAGCACTTCCTGCCATGGTTCAAGAAGAAGAACCGTGTATTTCACAGCAAGATCATTTTTCTGCATGATAATGCACCATCTCATGCTGCACATAAAACATCTGCATCTCTGGCTGATATGGGCATAAAAGGGGACAAACTTATGGTGTGACCCCCATGCTCCCCTGACCTCTACCCCATTCAGAACCTTTGGAGCATCATTAAAAGGAGTGTCTATGATGGCGGGAGGCAGTTCACATCTAAGCAACAGCTCTGGGAGGGTATTCTGTCCTCATGCAAAACAATTGAAGCAGAAACCATCCAAAACCTGACAAATTCAATGGACGAGAGAGTTCAGAAGCTCCTTTCGAACAAGGGGTCCTATGTGAAAATGTAACATCACCTAGAATAAAGTTTTGAGTTGAAAACTGTTTGATTTCAGTTTCTAACAACCTGCTAATGCTTATAATTTCAAAAATGACCATTTTTTTGGTCTTTATTAAAATGAAAAGGTTGATCGAAAAGTTTGGGGGATCTAAGAGTGTGGCAACCCAGTAGTCATGATTACTTTGAATTCTGACAATATGAGGGTCATGCTGCAGGTAGTGCAGCAAGAAGGCACTTATGTGTCTTGCGCATCTCGGAGCCCCAAAATTATTTTCCGGGCTAGATGCAGCTAAAAATTATTTTTAATTTTAAATCTGGTGAAGCTTATTATAGATGGCCTAATAGGATCAGTGCTGCACACTGCTACAAAGCCCAAATTATTTTCCAGTCAAGATACAGATAAACATGATTAGTAATTTGAAAGCTTAAAACGGTTGGTAGGGTGATTTTAACCAATCATCAAGCTTTTACTCTCCCCAGGATGACACAGGGGTAGAAAAGTCGTTTCGGATCCATGATTTGTTCATCTTTATGAACGTGAGTCTGTCTACATTATCAGTGGAGAGCCGCGTGCGCTTATCTGTCAGCACACCACCAGCAGCGCTGAACACACGTTCAGACAGAACGCTGGCTGCGGGGCATGACAAGATCTCCAAGGCGTAAGTGGCTAGCTCCGGCCATTTATCCAGATTGGAAGCCCAAAAAGAGCAAGGGTCCAGTGACACAGTCGTGGCTTCAATGTTTACTTGGAGATACTCCTGTACCATCGTCTCTAGGCGTTGACTATGTGTCAGACTTCTTGTCTCCTGTGGCCTTGCAAAGGATGGGCTAAAAAAGTGGTGAAATGATTCCGCAAAATTGATGTTACCAGCAGATACTGTGGTTCTGTTACGGTTTGAGTGCTGAACACTTGACGGTCCCACGGTTGGCAAGTTGGAACTGTGAGATTCACTACGTGCACCACTGGTATTTTGTGGAAAAGCACATGTAAGATTCTGCAACAGTCTCTGCTGATACTCCTGCATGCGTGCATCCCTTTCTATGGCAGGAATAATTTCTGCAAATTTACTTTTGTACCGGGGATCTAACAGTGTGGCAACCCAGTAGTCAGGATTATTTCTAATTCTCACAATTCGAGGGTCATGTTGCAGGTAGTGCAGCAAGAAGGCACTCATGTGTGTTGCGCATCCAGGAGCACCAAGTCCCTGTTGTGTTGGTGGCGAGGTAACAATCATGCTTCCTTCCTCTGTCCTCTCCCCCCAACTTCGCACAACAGAAATGTGATCAAGGTCTCCCTCATCTGATGAGTCTTCCATCAGTTCGTCCTCCACTTCTTCCTGGGCTCCTGCACCTTCCTCACTAGTTTGGCTGCTACCATGCGCCCTGGTTAAACCATCTCCCCCACCCTCACATGCCTGCCGCCTTGGTGCTGCCGACCGTCTGGACCTTGCAGATGTTAGCCCTTCCGCATACAACTCCTCCTCCTCTACTTCCTCCACCTCCTCTTGTGCCACCACCTGACTCCGAATTCTGTTTAACATGTGCTCCAGCATGTAAATCACCGGAATAGTCATGCTGATAATGGCATCGTCAGCACTAAACATCTTCGTCGCCATTTCAAAACTGTGCAGAAGGGTGCATAGGTCCCTGATCTGAGACCACTCCTCCAGCGTGATTTGCCCCACCTCTGAATCTCGTTGGCCCAGGCTATACGTCAGAACGTATTGCACCAGGGCTTGTCGGTGCTGCCACAGTCGCTGCAACATGTGCAGAGTTGAATTCCACAGGGTAGGCACATCGCATTTTAGCCGGTGAAGTGGCAGGCCCAACGACTTCTGTAGAGATGTAAGTCGCTGAGCTGCAGGATGCGAACGGCGGAAGTGAGCACACAGCGACCGTGCCCTCTGCAGAAGGCCATCTAGTCTGGGATAGTGGGCTAAAAATTGCTGGACAACCAGGTTCAACACGTGAGCCATACAAGGCACGTGTGTGACATTGCCCCGGCGAAGGGCCGCACCCAGGTTTGCAGCATTGTCGCACACGGCCTTCCCTGGTTTCAGGTCCAGTGGAGACAACCATACATGAAATTGGTTCTCCAGAGCTGACCACAACTCCTCAGCTGTGTGACTCACATTTCCCAGACATTTCAATGTAAAAACCGCCTGATGACGTTGAGCCCTACTGCCAGCATAGTAAGGAGGTGTGCAGGATCCCTTCTGCGCAGTTAGAAAGCTTGTGGCATGACCAGACAGGCTTTGGGTGCAGGTGGAAGACCGAGAGGAGGTTGAGGAGGCAGAAGCAGTGGAGGAACTTTGACATAAAGAGGATTGACGCACAACTCGTGGGGACGGCAAGACTTGGACAGCAGCCCCTTGTCCTGCTGTCACCATAGTTACCCAGTGCCCAGTCAGCGACATGTAACGCCCCTGTCCATGCCTACTCGTCCAAGTGTCTGTGGTGAAATGCACCCTGTCACACACAGAGTTTCTCAAAGAAGCAGTGATGTTGTGTGCGACATGCTGGTGGAGCGCAGGCACACCTTTCTTTGAGAAGTAGTGCCGACTGGGCATCTGGTACTGGGGCACTGCGACGGACATAAGGTCTCGAAAATCCTCTGTGTCCACCAGGCGGAAAGGCAGCATTTCTGTAGCCAAGAGCTTGCAGATGGTGAAATTCAACCTCTTAGCTTTCTCATGGCTAGGAGGAAATGGTCTTTTACTTGTCCACATCTGAGGGACCGAGGGCTGGCTATTGTGCTTAGACGGGGTTGATAAGGGTGTCCCCGGCAAACTGCCGGTCTGTGAGGAAGATGCAGGCGGACATGTTAGGTTGCCTTGATCCAAAGGTGGTGCTATCGATGTCGGACAGCGCTCAAGACCAGCTGGTGTTACCACCTCCAAAGAAAATGATGACCTGCCAATCACGCTGGCTGTTGCGGGTAAAGAGGTGGCAGGTCTGCGCCCCAAAACAGGTGTGACTGCTGTCCCCCCAGTCACAGAGGATGAAGAGGCCGCGGATGCACAAGATATGGCAGACGGTGGTTGGCCCGGCCGGCTAGACCGCATTGTAGCACACTGAGCTTCCCACTGCAACTTATGCTTCATGTCCATGTGCCGGTTCATGCATGAAGTACTCAAACTATGTATTTTTTGGCCTCTACTTAGCTTTTGCTGACAAATGTTACAGATAACACGAGTTGGGTCATCTTTATCGATCTGAAAAAATGCCCAGGCTATGCAAGGCTTAGCACCCATGCGACCTGAAGAGCCACCACGACTTGTGGTGAGAGGCAGAGTTGTGTTTGAGGATGCAGTTGTTGACGTGCTTCCAGTACTACGTCTCTGTCCAGGAAGGCGCAACCTGACCTCGTCGTCACTAGCATCTTCCTCCACCTCCTCTGCTGACCTCATCTCTTGGCTGACTGTGGGTTGACAGTAAGTGGGATCTCCGACCTCATCATCATCACCCTGTGCGTTATCACACCCGTCGTCCTCAGAGCCAACCTGTTCCTGCCCTGACAAAAAACTAAAGTTGTCGCTCCAATCAGGTATTTGAGTCTTATCATCGTCTTCCTCATTGTCTCCACCAACAGGAGTTACAGTTTGGGAATGAGGGTCTACATTATGGTCAGAACCTTCTGCGTCTGGTCCTGGATCCGACTCATAAAGATTCTGGGCATCAGTGCAGATCATTTCCTCGTCTGGATTCACAGAAGCGCTGGAGTCGACCTCTGATTCCCAGGCTATAGTATGAGTAAACAGCTCTGCAGACTCAACCATCTGTTCTACCTCATACTCAGACGGGCAGCTGGAGATTTGGGAGCTGTGAGGAAGCAAGTGCGATTTGGGTGACACCTTTGAGGACTGGAGTATTTGTGATGTTGAAGTTGATGTGGAGGAGAGCCCACTTAAAGGAGCACTTGATATCCGTTGAAGCACCTGCTGTTTTTGTGCCTCATCTGGAATTTGTAGCGATTGGCGTGGCCGTAAGAAAGGGATCTTATCACATTGTCCGCTAAAAGAAGTAGACATTTTAGTTTGGCTGGAAGATGGTCTTTCTTCTGCACCTACCCCACGGACACAACCTTTTTTCCCCTTCCCAACACGCCTATTCCCCTTTCCACCAGCAGCAGGCCTTTTTCCACTCATTTTGGTGGTTAACTAATTCACAACTCTGGAGTTGTTTGCACAAAAAAACAATGGATGGTAACCGAGCAGAGCTGAGTGGCCAAACTGTGGTATTAGGCCAAAACTATTGGCTGGGTTAGATGCAGAAAAAAATTATTTTTAATTTGCAACCTGATGGAGGTCAGTATAGATGGACTAATAGACCAAGTCCCACACACCGCTAGAAGCCCAAATATTTTTTCAGAGCTAGATGCAGAAATTTTTTTTATTCAATTTGCAACCTGATGGAGGTCAGTATAGATGGACTAATAGACCAAGTCCCACACACTGCTAGAAGCCCAAATATTTTTTCAGAGCTAGATGCAGAAAAAAATTATTTTTAATTTGCAACCTGATGGAGGTCAGTATAGATGGACTAATAGACCAAGTCCCACACACTGCTAGAAGCCCAAATATTTTTTCAGAGCTAGATGCAGAAAAAAATTATTTTTAATTTGCAACCTGATGGAGGTCAGTATAGATGGACTAATAGACCAAGTCCCACACACTGCTAGAAGCCCAAATATTTTTTCAGAGCTAGATGCAGAAAAAAATTATTTTTAATTTGCAACCTGATGGAGGTCAGTATAGATGGACTAATAGACCAAGTCCCACACACCGCTAGAAGCCCAAATAATTTTTCAGAGCTAGATGCAGAAAAAAATTATATTCAATTTGCAACCTGCTGGACGTCAGTATAGAAGGACTAATAGAACAAGTCCCACACACTGCTAGAAGCCCAAATATTTTTTCAGAGCTAAATGAAGAAAAAAATTATTTTTAATTTGCAACCTGATGGAGGTCAGTATAGATGGACTAATAGACCAAGTCCCACACACTGCTAGAAGCCCAAATATTTTTTCAGAGCTAGATGCAGAAAAAAATTATTTTTAATTTGCAACCTGATGGAGGTCAGTATAGATGGACTAATAGAACAAGTCCCACACGCTGCTAGAAGCCCAAATATTTTTTCAGAGCTAGATGTAGAAAATTTTTTTATTCAATTTGCAACCTGATGGAGGTCAGTATAGATGGACTAATAGACCAAGTCCCACACACTGCTAGAAGCCCAAATATTTTTTCAGAGCTAGATGCAGAAAAAAATTATTTTTAATTTGCAACCTGATGGAGGTCAGTATAGATGGACTAATAGACCAAGTCCCACACACTGCTAGAAGCCCAAATATTTTTTCAGAGCTAGATGCAGAAAAAAATTATTTTTAATTTGCAACCTGATGGAGGTCAGTGTAGATGGACTAATAGAACAAGTCCCACACACTGCTAGAAGCCCAAATATTTTTTCAGAGATAAATGAAGAAAAAAATTATTTTTAATTTGCAACCTGATGGAGGTCAGTATAGATGGACTAATAGACCAAGTCCCACACACTGATAGAAGCCCAAATATTTTTTCAGAGCTAGATGCAGAAAAAAATTATTTTTAATTTGCAACCTGATGGAGGTCAGTATAGATGGACTAATAGACCAAGTCCCACACACTGCTAGAAGCCCAAATATTTTTTCAGAGCTAGATGCAGAAAAAAATTATATTCAGTTTGCAACCTGATGGAGGTCAGTATAGATGGACTAATAGAATGATGCCCAAAAGATTTTACTTCACTAGGTGCAGTAAAAAAATTGGTATTCTATACACAGGTGGTATATCTTGCAACACAGATAGGCTACTCCACTGACTAACACACTCTGCAATAGGCCAAAAAGGATTAGCTTTGCTAGATTCAGCCAAATGCTGTGAAAAAAACTTGCACAGCACTGGCACAGACCTGCCTGGCAAAAACTGATAGGAACTGATGTAACCTAGTCCTGAAAAGGACTCCAATTACAATTAGTCTTTACTCCCACAATCTATCTATTTAAGAGCACAGACCTGCCTGATAAAAGTCGTAGGAAATGCTGTAACCTAGTCCTTAAAAGGACTGCAATCACAACTATTCCCTACTCCCAAGCTATCTGTATATTTGTGCGAAAATTGGCTTGAAATTAACAAGGTATAGCGCACACAGCAACAGCGGTGCCGTCTAACACGCAGCTGCAGCAGTGAGAAAATGGTGGCGACGGGGAAAATGGCTTGGTCTTATAGGGCAAGGACATGTGACATACACTGCCAATCACACATGCCCTTGCTTGTGTGAAAAAAAGCACTTCGCTCCGTGTGTGCGCTGCTGATAGGCTGACAGATTGCACCTCCCCACTGCAAATGCGGGAAAGAGAAAAAAAAATGGAGATCTTCATTGTTCCTGCAGAGATCCATCCCCTGACCCTCCCCCCGCCCCGCTGTACACTCAAACTGCGTATTAACATTAATTTTCATCATTACTGAGAAAAAATCCAGTTATGATTTTGGTGCACGAACAGTTATCGAACATAACCTCGAACAGCCGAATTTTTCTCAAATTGTTCGTGTTCGCCGACCGGCTCGAACACCGCCCAAAACAGCTCGAATTTGAGATTGGCGAACAGTTCGAGTAGAACAACGCTCATCTCTAGTCAGGATGAACTGAGTCCGAGACTGATTCTCCTGAAAATAAGCAAAACTGTTTCCACACCCAGGAGTATATGGTTGATGTTACTGGTTTTCTGCTGGCTTGTAAAGTCGACATTACACGATCCGACAAGCCTTTGGAAGCTTGAGTGCGCCTTTCAGGATCCACGCTGTTAACTGGACAAGATGGACATCTTGATGATACAAGGGACCTTGAGATAGAAGGTCTACCTGGTGTGAAAGAATAAATGGGTGATCCATCGACATTTGCTGTAACAACGGAAACCAGATATTATTGGGCCCATAAGGCGCTACTAAAATTAAATTTGCCTGCTCCTGCTTTATTTTCCTCAATACCCTCGAGATTTGCGGGATTGGAGGGAAGGCATATACAAGATCTCTTCCCCAGGGCTGAGAGAACGCGTCTACCCCTTGTCGCCCGGGCTGATGGAGAAGAATCGCTGCAGCTTCCTGTTCTTTCTGGTTGCAAACAAATCTATGGAGGGCAAGTCCCATCTCTGGATTATTTGCTTGAAGACATCTGGGTTCAGCTCCCACTCGGAGGACCAGACTTTCTCACTGCTGAGGTAGTCCGCTATTGTGTTCTCGGATCCTTTGAGATGGACTGCTGATACCGAAAGAACATTCACTTCAGCCCACTGGAAGATTTGTGCTGCTAGAACCTGCAACTGTACTCCTTTGGGCCTCCCTGCCGATGAAGGAAGGCGATAGTCATCCTGTTGTCCGAGAAAATTTTTATGTGATTTCCTCTGACTAGATCTTGGCCATGTTGAAGAACTTCCCAGAAAGCCCTTAGTTCTTTGAAGTTTGAAGACTTTTTTGGAATTCAGAAGGCCATGAGCCCTGAAAGCATCTGCCCTCTATATTTCCCCGCCCCCAGCATCTTTGACTGGTATCTGTAGAGATCCGCACCATAGGAAGGAGGATCCACTCTACCGCCTTTCTTAGATTTGAGGGTCTTGCCCACCAAGAGAAAGATTTATTTCTAGTGTCAATTTCATCTCTTTGTTTAGACCTGAAGACAGTTTGTTCCAGGTAGATAGGACTGCTCATTGCAGGGGTCTCGTGTGAGCCTGGGCCCATTTTACACTGGGAATACATGACATCATTAGACCTAGAATTCGCATAGTGAACCTGACCGTCGTGAAAGTCTTTCGGGAAATTTCGGATTTTCAGACCGATTTCCTGTTGTTTTGTTAGGGGCAGGGAAAAATTCTGGAGATGAGAGTTTAGAAGCACTCCTAAGAACACCTTTTCTGTGCTTGAAGACTTGATTTTTCCCACTTGACTCCCCATACTAGGGATTGTAGGGTTTCGATAGTCGGCATTTGTTGTTGGAGAAGAACGGGCTCTAATTTGGCCATTAACAGTATATCGTCCATGTATGGTATTATAATTATGCCGTTTTCTTAGGAAGGCTGCAACCTTCGTTATTAGGCCGAAAGGAAGACAAGTAAACTGGAAGTGATATACTCTGCCCCTTAGCTCTAGGGCAAACCTCAAATATTGATAATGGGTTGGATGGATAGGAAGGTGATAATAGTATGAAAGGGATGCTGGACCTGATTATCTCCATCTTGAACCTACTGCACTGAAATGAATGATTTAGGGGCTTGAGATTTATTTCCATACGTCTTTTGCCCGACGGTTTCAAGATCGAGAAGAGGGAGGAATAGTGGCCTAATCCTACTTCCAAGGGAGGTACTTGTTCCACAGCCCATATAGACTCCTGGGTTATTATATTGAGCAAAAGGCTTCGAGTTGCCGAGGGAAAGAGAGAGCGGGTAATTTGAAAACATTGCGGGGGAGGATGGGAGAATTCTATTTTTTATCCCTCTTTTATTGTCCGCAGGAGCCATTTTTTTTGTTATAGCCTGCCATTTTTCCGCAAAAAAACGAAGCCTCCCCTCAACCCCCATAGAGTAAGAGTCTACTCGAAGGGCCAGAGAAAAACTGGGCTGCTCTCTCTCTCCTCCCTTTTCTGTAGGACCATTTTACCTTTACCCCATTTTACCTTTACCCCTATAGTCTCGTTTAGGGGACCGGGGGCGGGATTAACGAAAGGGCTGATATCTCTGTTTTTTCTTCGCAAAACCCTTTCTTTTTTTCAGACTCCCTTTCCAGAATCTCATCTAAGACTGGACAAAAAACCTGGGAACCAGAAAAGGGGATAGAACAAAGCTTATTTTTTGAGTGGCTATCCCCAGTCCAAATTTTGAGCCAAATCGCGCGCCCTGCCGAATTAGATAGCACACTACTTCTGGATGCAAACCTAGCTGATTCAGCTGATGCATCAGACAAAAACTGTGTCGCTAGTTTTAATAATGGCAGGGATTCTGATATTATCTCTCTAGGGGTATTAGAGACTATGTGATCTGACAGCTCATCTATCCATTAACACATAGACCTAGCTACGGAGGTAGCCGCTATATTAGTTTTTATAACCAAAGCCGATGTCTCCCAGCATCTTTTCAGCATAGTCTCTGCTTTCCTGTCCATTGTGTCCTTTAGACAGGTGTAACATCCCTGGCAGTATGCTTGCATGGTGCACCACCTCCCACCATGCAAGACCGCAATCTTACCTGTCAGTCCATGCTGCACTCTTTGCTTCAGTACCTGCTCTGTCCATGTCTCTTGTCTGATTGCTTAGGGCGTCGGCGTGGCTTTCTGCTTGTTTCTTATAGCTACTGTGTGCACAGTACTAATGTGTCCCCAGCCTATTGCTGTGAGTCACTGGATACTTAAACCCCCTCCACCCAGAAGAGGTGCCTGAGCAACACTTTCTCTCAGTTTGTCCTTTGCAACTGAATTGCCCGGTCCTGTCCTGTATCTAGTCTGTTACAACACCCCGGGGGACTGTATACCCAGGCCTGTTACCTGTCTGTTCTGCCACCCTGGGGGCTGTATACCCAGGCCTGTTACCTGTCTGTTTCCACCACCCTGGGGGCTGAGTTCCCAGGCTCGTTTCTGTATCTTGTTTCTGTTTCCGTTCCTGTCTGAACAGTGACCTAGTCCGTTTCTTGTTTTTTCCATGTTTGTACCTTCCCTTTTCCTGCAGTGTCTGAACCTGCACCTAACTCCAACTCGTTGTCTCTGTACTTCTGTTTGTGAGTTTTGTGTCCACTCGCTATTTCATTGTAAGTACCTTGTGTGTATCTGGTTCTGCTCGTTCTGTTTCCCTGCCTCCATATTTACCTCCTGTGTTCTAGCTATCTTCCTGTATCTTCCAGTCTGTTCCATGTGAACAGAGCCTTGTCCTGTCTGCCTTCACCTTCTGCTCTGTTCTGCTCTGCTTGCTCACCGCTCCGGCGATTCTGCTCTGCTCCGCTTGTTTACCGCACCTGTGGTACCGCTCTGCTCTGCTTGTTTACTGCATCTGCGGTTCCGCTCTGCTCTGCTTGTTCACCGCTCTGGCAGTTCCGCACTGCTCTGCTTGTTCACCGCTCCGGTGGTTCCGCACTGCTCCGCTTGTTTACCGCTCTGCTCTGGTGGTTCACCG
This sequence comes from Phyllobates terribilis, assembly GCF_046119375.1. Classification (NCBI taxonomy): domain Eukaryota; kingdom Metazoa; phylum Chordata; class Amphibia; order Anura; family Dendrobatidae; genus Phyllobates; species Phyllobates terribilis. The sequence goes on along the minus strand of NW_027362762.1, from coordinate 768,756,532 downwards.
CACCTGCGGTTTTGCTCCGCTCTGCTTGTTCACTGCTCCTGCGGTTTTGCTCCGCTCTGCTTGTTCACCGCTCCTGCGGTTTTGCTCCGCTCTGCTTGTTCACCGCACCTGTGGTTTTGCTCCGCTCTGCTTGTTCACCGCTCCTGCGGTTTTGCTCTGCTAGTCCACCGCACCTGCAGCTCTGTTCCTGTATCCCAGTCTGTACTGGTCCCTATCCAGCCTGCGTTCATACCTGCCAGTATCTGCCTGTCTGCATTCCAGTCGTGCCTGTCAGCACCCGCCTGCCTTCATACCTGCCAGTGCCCACCTGTTTGCATACCAACTAACCTGCCTGTTCCTGCATTCCCCGGTGTGGGTCAACAGCTGTGACCGGGGTCTGACCTGGAGTAGCACTTGGTCCCTCTGCTCGGTTCCTCCTTGGTTCACGGAGTCAACCGAGCCGTGTGACCTTGGTCGGATCGGGTTGATACTTAGTTACGCCCCTCCAGGCACTCCTCGGTTCATGGTACAGTGGGATCACTAATCACGCTCCTGCCAGTCAGTCCGGGCGCGAGCGTAACAACAGGAAGTGTCCTCAAAATAAATAGAAGTCATTCTTGCTACTTTTGCAATAGGAATATCCACCTTGGGAACTTCCTCCCATAGCTTGATATCCTCAGGATTGAATGGCAGCCGGGCCCTGAATTCTCTCGGAATGGTGAGTTTTTTCTCCGTGTCTTCCCATTCCTCGAGAATCATGGCTTTAATGTTCTCATTAACTGGAAAGACTCTATTTCTTTGTCTTTTAAGCCCTGAGAACATTTCATCCTGTTTACAAATGGGTTCGTGAGTGTCTTTTAAATTCATAGTACTTCTCAGACTTTAATAGATCATCTATATGCTCATGTGAAAACATATATTTTTTCCTTTCTTCCAAAGGTATTTGGGAGAGAGATTCTTTCTCTACTTCCTGCCTCTGTTCCAAGGAGGAATCTAAATACTCCCCTTCCTCATATGATACCTCCATTTCCCACCGAGGTCTCTTATGGCGGGAGGAGGATTGTACAGTCTGGGGTATCTGAGATGCCTGGGCTGGTATGAGTTCGGAAACTGTATTTCTAACTTCCTCTCGAATCATGGACCGTATGTCGGTTAGAAATGATGCCTTCTCCTCCTTAAGAACCTTAGCGATGCATTCCATACAAAATTGCTTTTTATAGGAATCCTGTAGTTTAGAATTACATGATATGCATCTCCGGGTTCCTCTATCCTATTTTAAGGGAGACATGGGAATATTTATTTAATACCCAATTCTACCAAATTTTTAGGAATTATTGAGGTAGAGAATACTTACACTACCTAGGGACTCAGATGGGGCTTCTGACCTTTTAGGGTTAGACTCCATTGTGTCAGGCAGTGTGTGCACAAGGCTATCCTTTTAAAGGGTCTTACCTGATCCAGGTGATGTAAGGCCTGCCCTCGATTACAGCCACTGCGGTTTTCTTGCAGGGGTGTATTCCTCTGCTGCCCTGTATGCCCCGCAGAATCCGGCATGCACTCCACCACGGTACGCACGCCACACTTCCTGTATTGAGCGTCATCATGGTGCACCCCGGAAGAAGCGGTGTCACTCCAGGGCACCTGCACAAGGCAGTCTCCGGCCCTTACAATGAGCGCTCCCGTTCGGCTGACGGTCTCGCGATCTCCTGGCCCCGTATCCAGAAGAAGGGCCTGGAGGCTTCAGCGTGGAGACCACCGGCGGGCAGCAGGATGCAGCCAAGAGACCTCTGTATGAGGGGTGCGGCGCTGTCGGGAGTCCTCTCCACCGATACGGCTGAGGAACCCTTCAATGGGGTATCAGCACCGGGGGAAGGAAATAGGTCAGTCCCCCCCGATCGACCCCGGCTCTCAGGTGACTTTTTTTTCATCCTCTCTATCCTGCTAGGGACAGGAAAAATACTGAGGGTGAGGTGGGGAGAGGGCTCTTAATCTCTCATGTGTTTCCTGTCCCTAGAAGGTCAGAGGAACTACCTCCTGTCGTGCTGTCACGATGGACGAACTGGTAAAAAATGCTGAAGTAGTGCTTTTAAAATGAACTGACTGAGGAAAACATATAGCTTAGAACAAAAAAGCAATGGAGAAAGCCTAGGCAGACCCGATACTGTGTTGGTCAGGGAAGAGCTATGACTATAACATATTTCTCAGAACTTTATTCCAGTAGGGTACATTGTTGAAACCTGAAGTTTAATGCTTGTTGATTGTGTAGTAGTTAATTCTTTGGATTATACAATAAATAGAAAAAACAGGAGGAGCACGTGATTGCTTATAGCAACAGAATCAGTCAGGCTGGGTTTGTTATAGTTGAGGAAACCGACAATGGCAAAGAACAGTGCCCAAATAATTCAAAAATAATGTGTTTAAACTTTTAAAGCAACCCTTCACCCTAGCACCAAAACATTAGTAAACATTATATATAATTCACTCTACCTGGCTCCCAAAGTTTGTCTCCTGCTGTCTTTTCAACTCAATTAGGTATTTCAATCCTCCTACATCCAAGCAAGCTACTGCAGGAGCATGGAGTACAAATTGGCAAGTCTGAACTACACCTCCACTACATTAATTATTAAAATATGCATTTTAAGCTGTATGTGCTTCAAAAAATGACCTCTGTCAGTAATGGTCCACCATGCTTTCGCCACTAGGTCCTGCCTATTTTTTTTTTAGAAAAGTGGTGGGGCTGGTGAACAAAGGTACAATTTGGCAAACATCATCACAAAAAATTTATTTTTTTTCTTTTTAACACCGGTATTCTGGTGTATATGCAATGATTATTCGCTCCCTCCCATAGTATGTTGTTTTATTATTTTGGAATGTTTGATAAACTGGTTCCTGGATATAATGAATATGTATAAGAATTTCACAAAAATAACATTAATTAGTACAGTTTTTATTATTATTATAGGTTTTCTGAAAAGCATATTATAACATTTGGGTTAATTGTACTTCTCCACTTAGAGATGAGCGAATCTGCAAATAATCAAATTTGTCAGTTCGCTCGAATTTGGGCAGAAAATTCAATTCACTTTGAATTTTTTCAATGTGAACTAAATATATCTTCTTATAATCTGCAGACTTTCCAGACCCTAGAGCAGAACAAATGCAGGAGTTAAAAAATATCATACTCATTTAGCTACTTACATGTCTTGCCGCAGCGTCGAGTCCTCCACCAGCTCCCTGTGACTCCAGTCTCTGCTTTTCCTCCATTCTAAAACGCCACTTCTTGCATTGAGTAGGCAATTACATGTGCATCACCTAAAGTGCGGACTAGGCCTTGGGCGATGAACATGGCAATGTCCTGACACCATGACATGTGTCGCTTGAGGCTTACTCAGTGCAGGAACTTACGGCAGTGGGTGGAGAAAAGAGAAAAAACAATGGAGACTGGCGCAAAAGGGAGCCAGTAGAAGACTAGATGGGGAGCTTTGGTGGCAGGATAAGTGAGCCTACTATTTTTTTTTTCAAATCTTAACACTTCTCTGCCCCCTACAATCCAGCAAAGTAGTAGCCAGCTGATATTTTTCTGGATTCACATTAATTGAATCTCAAAAAAATCCAGATTCAGGTGAATCTGAATTCTTAGGTGTAATTCAGGGAAAATGGTAAAATGCCTCAAACCAATTTGCTCTTCTCTAGTGCCATTACCATTGCTATTTCCCACTAGTTAATCCAAAATACATCATCGTTTTAGTTATTTGATACATAGTCATGCAGAAATACTCCTAAAATGACTTGTTCCACAGTCACTAAATTGCTATGAAAGACAGAAACATTTTCTTATAAATGATAATGATAATATTGTACAAGAAGAGCAATTATGCTGACATGCTCAAAACAAATGAAGGTTTAATTTAATTCACAGCATAAATAAGAATTCCTGGTTGTTTTGTTGCCTGGCGTATAATGAGTCGCTTTGCTGGAAAATAAAAGAATGACTAGATAGGTGAGAATATTTTATTTTTAAGACAGATAAAACAGCCATTCTGCCAGCGTTGAAAGAACATATTATCTTTTATTTTTATAATACAATCTTATCACAATGGAACTGCTTTGTTCGGCAGTGATGCTTCATCACCGAGCATATAAAGCTATGATTATCTCTATTTGAGCCCTGATTTTCATAATATGTTGAATAGAGGGCTGCCTATGGGTAGCAAATACTCTACACAAAAGTGCCCTGTTAAGATTATATCTTGAAACACATTTGTCAGTGTTCGGTGACAGCAGGGGTCATTTAATGATGCTAGAGTAGTCATGGTTTAGACCTTGACTCTGAAGTAGCATAGGGCTCGGGAACACGCTGCCGGAACACACTATCCTGCCGTTTGCAGCAGCTCTCAGCTACTGACTGAGTGATTTAGTGACACTATACTGAGAGGCCAGTTTATTAATGGTAACAATGGATGAAATGCAGTCGTTGGGAATCAAGAACTTGACACAGCTGATATTAGATATATGTTGGAGTTGATAGGAGCTTATTGATTTCATGAGGATGTATTGACAGATGTAACGTTCGCTTTCTCGCTCATCAGTCTCTCTTGCCTTGTATGATAAAGATTTTGTGGATATTATTTGTCATCACAAAGGACTTTTGTTAAACATTAGTTTTTTCTGAATCTTTTAATGTGCTGGTTTTGAGACGTAATAAAATGACTTATTTTTCTGCAACTTTTTGCTTTTAGATTTTTTGTTACATTTTAATGTTTATTGTATTTTCCAAACATGCCATGTTTCTTTAAATGCATTTTTTGATCAGAAGTTAAAGCAGAGAAGAAGAAACTTCAAATCATGCCCATGGCCGTGACAGAGCCCACCCTCGATGAACTTAATTTAAATGTACATAAAGATTGAAATTGGGACTTTCTTGACGGACTTTTCAATTGCAGTCAGGACGGTACAGTATGTTTGAATTTGCCTTTTTCTACCCATCTCACCATTACAATTAAATCAGTGAATAAGATGCATTGACATTTTAATTTATTGTCTACAAGTATCCAAAGTAACCAAGCAGTTTGCAAATATAATAGTGCTGACTTAGAACATTGGCTCCTATGCAAAACGGTAAGTGGTTTGCTGCACCCTATCAAAACAATGATCACTTACGGACCAGTAATAGAATGACTACCCTTATCAGTCCAAGTACAGAGGGACCACAGCAACAGATAGTCAATTCAACAGGTGGTTCTCACCTCAAATGGAAAACATGATGTCACGGGGGCTCTGTGCATGGTAGCTTGATTTGGCAGCTCTTGATAGGGGTTCCACAGAAAGGCTTAATGTTAGCCACTCTGTCTACCAAATGATAGGGGTTGCCCTAGCTGAAACAATATAAACCCTGTACAGAGTTCAGGACTTACAGAAAGAAACTTGGGTTGGATCCACAGACTAGCTGCTGGCTGGTGGAGTGGACTGGCAGAGAATGGTCAGGAATCCAAGTCAATACCAGGAGAAGAGTATTGGAACACAATTGTCAGGCTGAAGGATAGTCATAACACCAGAGGTGTTACACCGAGCAAATAGCACTTCAAACCGCAAGAGTCACCCTATTGTTCTGCCAGAAATACTACTTGGGGCTCTCAAAGCCAAGTGACACCGCACGTGACCCAGACACTCAATGGCCTGTACACATTCTATCTCACAAAAAAATGGCCACTCACTGGCCTTCAACAATAATGACATATATTGCAATTGCATAACTTAGGGTAGGGCTGTATTCATACTGAAGCTCCAATACATCATAGTGTTTTCGGCAGAATTCTGAGGTAGAACACTTTGATAAGTCACAAAATTTTACAACTTTTAGTATTTTCACTTCAGTTTTGCCTATTGCCAAACTAGGTGGGATGGGGGAGGAACACCCCCCCATATAATTCATGATGAACTGTGGCGTACTTTATGATACAAATTATTTTGTCAAGGCATACAGAGGCACATGCCACTATTCAGACATGCCTGATTCATTAAGTGCCATGCCTCTCTTAATGAATTGAACTCTGAGTTTTTTTTAAGAGTTTTTGGAGAAGAAACTCTCCAACTTTCCAATAAACACGTGTTTTTTAACTTTTAGTTTTTAAAGAGTTTCTGCTCCAGAAATTCATCAAAAAAAAAAAACTTAGTGTGAACACACCATAAAGAAACACTAGGGTGTCCAATATGACAGTGGCCAAAGTGACCCAAATAAGGACAACAGTAAGTTAATCTACAGGGCTTTCACAAACAGAGGAGTTTAATATGGTAACAATCCACTGCCCATGTAAGGGATGGCAGACCTATGGTCTTTATTAAAAGTTTGCATGTATAGCTCATAGGCAGAGATATGTATCTCCAACGGAAATCAGCCCTGTATAATCTGATCCTACAGTTACTGATCTACAAATTCTAGATTAGTACATAAATAGGAAGCACATTACTAAGTAGTATGGGACAGATGAAAAGGTGGGATCTGGGACAGTGGGATCAGAGCATAAATCATGGAGAGTCAGGGACACAGGTTGAATTAAGTTGAGATAATAATAAGATAAAACAATAGGATATATTTCATTACCATTATCTGCAAAGATGCTTCATTTTAGATGCATTGGAAAAATAAAAAACTAGTTGAAAAGGTTGTTACCTGTTGTGACTTAGTCTGTGCTATACACCAGAGCTGCATTTAGTTATCTTGGTTGTCATTGCAATCCATAATTTTTTTAATAGAAATATTCCTAACTGAGGTGAGCTCCTTTAATTAAAATAAGACAGTTAAAGGGAACCGGTCATGTAAAAAAAATATGCTATTAAACTGCAGATATAGGGTTAATCTGAAGGTTAATAGCACTGTGGAGCTGCTTGGTGCCCGCACTGAGAGCATTGCTGCCATGAGGAAACAAACGTTATGCCTCCAGACAGCATTGGGCTTTCAGTCATAAGGACGGGCCGGTGCAGCTTCAGTCACCTCTCACTGTCACCGCTCAGTGCACAGTGAGCATTGACTGAAAGCATTAGAACTGGGTCACACAACCGTAAATTCTCTCATCAGAGAGAATTGGGTTGATAATGCCAATTACACTCTGATCAAACTCAGCATAGTGTGATCCGATTCTCTCCTTTGAGAGAACCGTAGCACAGCTGTGGAGAATATGAAAAACAACATTTCTCCATCTTTTTCTATTGGGTGAGTCCACGGAAAATGGACTGCACCCAGATGTCATCCGAGTGCAGTCCGATATTTTCCACTCACTCATAGACTTGAATGGGTGAGTGGGATGCTGTGATATTTTACACAGACTTTTTTAGTGACTTTCTAAGGTTCTTCAGTATTCCAGCAACACAACAGGGCTGCCACAAAAAGTCAGCCTCACAATATTGGTCCTTCAGTCTTTACTCCATCTTTTACATAGAGAACAATTTACTGTAGGTACATAAAACAGAGAAAGTTGCATATCAGAGTATTTACTCTGCACTTTAGCAAGTTTCTTAGTAGACACTCGAAATTTAGGCATTTTTTTCATTCATTACAGATTTTCTGCCAATTTGCACCTTGAATTGCAGCCAGAAAATCCATCACAGATTACAGTAATAGCTAAGTAAATATCATTTTCAAAATCTCATCCATTCACTATGGATCAGTGTGGGAATATAACTGCCCCACAGGTTCAGTGCATGTTAATTCTTTCTGTGGATTTTCATTGTGTATTTCACACTTTGCAATGCATATGAAGAAATCCGCAACAAAATCCACACATGGGACAAAGGCACTAAAGGGAATCAAGCTTAGAAAAAGTAGTAAATCAAGGTTACATATGCAATCTCCTTTAAATTATATATATATATATTAGTTTGTTTCGTATTTTATGAACCTTAATGGGAGTATGTCAGCCAAAACTAATAATATAAACTATGCACATAACCAAGTAAGGGGAATTGCCCCTATAAAAATTGTACCATTATTGTGCTTATTAGGGTGCTTGGTCCACTCTCGGTGTGGCAAAAAGGACCAGCTTTACATACCCCAAATTCAGTCATTGGTGACTGACAGTGCAGTGTTGCCAGGAGCAAGATAAATCTGCAGAGAAATCTCAGGCTTGCCAGTACTGTCAGTCATAGAAGTGATGGAGGCAAGGCTATGTAAAACCAGTGGAGGAAAGATGCACATAGCATACTAATTAGCATATCTGATTAAACTTCAATTTCTGCAGAACAGAGGCAACGATTGGAACAATAAGTGCTCAGAACAATGTTATTTTATAGGACAGTGCTGATAAGTGTTTTTTTCTCATGCCGATTCAGCATGGGAATGAAAAAATAGCAGCATGCAGATCGGAGTATGTGCACCCATTCAAGTCTATGGGTGCATAGAACACATCGGACTGCTTTCAGATGTCATCTGAGTGCAGTCCAATTTCCACAGTCTCAAAGAAAAAGGAGAAGATACATAAATCTTCTCCATCTTCTCTTCACCTATCTTCGATTATCTCATCTGAGTGAATCAGATCACACTAAGGTGACTGTCAGGGGTGTGTCAGGTTTGATAGACACTCGTTCTGGATCCGGCTGCAGAAGGTCGCGGCGCTTGGCTTTGCAGACACCTTCTTGATCCTTTCCTCTCTGTAGTGTAGTGGTATCCCTCTCTTGCTAGGACCTAGCAGTGATCTCCACTTTCTACTAATTGACACACCCTTGCTTGATATTTAAAAACCCCCAGTGTCTCCAGAGAGTTGCCGTTGATAGAAATATTTTCCTCTACTCTGGACTGGAGCTCTAACAGTTAGCTAGTTTCTTCTTGGGAGTTTCTTGGTGGATTGTTGTCGTCTTCTCTCTGGTGTCTTCTCAAACCTAAGTGTATCCCATTGTCTGTTTTCTTTGCTTGTCTTTGGCTGCAGTGCGGGCTGACTAGTGCTCACCTTTTCTCCTCCCTACCTAGGGCCTAGCACTAGGGCCAGTTAGGGAATAAGTATCCTGCTTGGCGACAGGTGAAGAACCTATTTAGGGATGGTAGGGGAGTCAGTGTGTTGTAAGATCTGCCTTGGTGTCTCCACTCTCCCTTTCCCTAGTTGTTGGGTTTTCCCCCGTTTCCCATTATTGTACACTTGGTCCTCCTCTTACCTAGCGTGACAGTGACACTCTGATCAAGATCGGATCAGAGTTTAAATGGAATGTCATTGCCATAACCAATCCGATTCTCTTGGAGGAGAGAAACTACACTGGTGTGAGTGAGCCCTAAAGCTGAGAATTTTTAATCGGGACTATTTCTCTATCTTGTACAGACTCCCTTTAAGGATATAGGAAATCACTGGGGTTTTTTTGCCAACTGCACTAGAAAATAAAATCTACTGCAGTGGCATCAAGTCCATTTTTTCTCTGTACTAATTGTTCTCTCTACTAGATACGTCCTACTGTGTAGATTTTTTTGCTAGGTATCAGGTGCAAATGTTTGCACACATAGGATGCTTTTAAAAGCTCAAGTTACCAGTTCTAATAATGGCTGCTGTAAATGACATTAATTGTGACTTATCTACATGGGCACTCAGCTTCTTTCTTGCACTATTATGCAAATGCATCATTATCAAGAAAAAAACACACACTTTACAATGCAATGAAATACTCCAGGCGTAAAACGCAATAATTACCAATCATTTTCAAAATGGTGCAAATGCTTCTGACTTCATTCTACCATCACTGCTTAACAGAAACAATAATAATCATGGGAAATCTCTGAGGTTCCTATTTATAGGTTTACTATAATTATTAGGTTTATCATTATTTTACAATACATTTTATTTTACAATAAGTGGTGCCGGTTACTCTAAAGCAGAAAAGCGAAATGTAAAAAAAAGCATAAATGTTACAATATGCATTTTCTTTTGTAGGTCACTTGTACCGAGAACGCAATGACATTTATGTTTGGGAAAAAAAGCTGATCCGGTATAATGTTTTGCTTTGTTCTTTGGCTACATTTATCTTTTTAAAGACTGAAATGCTTGAAAAAGATAAAACCGGAAAATAAAGCACTGGAACAGATAATATTAAGTTATGTGACAAAAAAAATACATTTAAGAAAATGGACACTCGAGTGGTGGACTGAATTTCAATATAAATATTAGTACATTGTCAAGAACATTTGTCATTTATCATTGTCACATAAGTGAATACAAATATTCAGAAAAACTATTTTTTCACACAGTGGAAACAAAACTGGTGTTATCTTTTCTTAGCTTTTCATGATGATTCATAGAATGTTCCTCAGAAAGGTCTTTTGAGATACAAAATTATTGAAGGTTAAAGGGGTTGACTGTGATAGATTATTGCTGTTGCTTAAGCTTGTCCTATAAGAAACAGAGTTTCCTTACTTGCACCCCTCTAGTAGCTAAAGCCAAGAGTCTTGGATCAAAAATGGTCATCTGTTCTGTAAAAAAATTGACTTATTGTGAATTCAATTAATTATTTTCACTTGTGTCTCAGGACTGATGAGCAATTATACCAAAAGCAGAAAATAAATTTGTTCAAATAAGAAATAATACAGCAGACTCATAGTTATTAGCCCATTGTATGAATCTATCCAGTGTTTCCTTAACACTTCATGTTCCTTCACTAATTATTGATGGGAACTGTCTATGAATACAAATGCATAGCACCTCCATCATTCGCAATAGGAGGAAGAATGAAACATCTGGAATGGTAGATTTCTACATGATCTATCCATTGTTCCCCCAGTAGATAAGGTGTTCGAGATTTTCAGTCCATGTTTACGTGGTTGTCAGATGTGTAATCCGTTGGTTGACAGATTATTCCTGCTATCCTCAGCTATTTTATATGTTTAGCCTCCATTAATCACAGGTTTACAGAGCACCTGTGTACAAAAACATCCTTGAGTCAGGAAAAGTCTCAGATCACACAGTGTTTAAAAAATATCATTCAGAAATCTACCTTTAGAAGAAACCAAAAATACTGCAAATGGAGTATACTGCAAAAAAAAGATTCTAATCAGGGTAATTCAATGTTTTTATCCTAGTTCTTTTTTTCTAATAATCATATAGCATACCATAAAATGGATTTGCTATTCTTATTCATTTTAATTTAATATTTAATAATAAAAAAAACATAAATAAATACATTTATGATAAAAAGCAATTGAGCCAGGCTAGTACTTTGGCAAAACTGTTGGAGAAAGTTTTAAGTGGGGGAAGCGGAGGGGACAGGGGCAATTTTTAAAATAGGTTGTGTGCACTTTATCATTTGCTGTACTTTTTACATTTTTTAAATTTTCATGGTTTTCCTATCAACATCATAAAAGACAGAGTCAAAATGAAGAGGACTTTTCAGTGTCATTTTTCTTGTTCACTGACAGTTGTCACCTCTAAGGTGGTGTTGGGTCTAGAGAGGCCAAGCAGCTGCCACAGTGCAATCACCTGATAAGTCAAAGGACCACTGGGATCTCTATTCTATACCCAGTACTAAATGAGTGGAAATTAGAGAGAAAAGAAGCAGTAAATCACGTCTGTATTCTCACTTGGGAACCTAGCAGTCTACATCAGCCAGGCACTTAACATCAGCTGCCGCATTGTTTTGTCATAACACAGAAGTACCAGTAGGGTTATTCCGACAATATCATTTACAGGTCAGTGGCTTAACATTCTCAAATAAATTAAGTTGTCAAATGCAATCAATTTACAAAAGTCCTCGCTGTTCTGGATATCGCCCCCTTGAAAACCCACTCAACAAGGCTTTTGCCTACCTGGCTATCCAAGTATATGTCCGGTTGTTATTTCATAAAAGGTCTACCATGCTCAGTAGATACCTGGTATTCTTCTACAGTGGATACCTACGTCTTAATTTGAAGTGACATAGAACATGTGTGAATGTACCGTCAACATTGCACATGGTGGTCATAGGGACTGCACCCACTATTGTCTTAACAGATGCAGTGGTCCCCCTCTCCAACTGCACTGCTCAGTTAAGTGACAAATGAAGCAGAGGAGAAGTGCCAGTCACTGAATCATCAATAATTTTTCTCATTAAAAGTGTGAATATTTTTGTCCATATTTGTTATAATGACTTCTCCTACCCATAAAGTCAATATAAACACTACTGGGCCTTCATCTATACCATCTAAAGGGGAAACTGTCTCTGTTTCCCACATCAACCAATTAGATTACAGCTTTCATTTTTTAAACGGCTCTGGTAAAATGAAAGGTGCACTGTGATTGGTTGATATGGGCAATAAAGACAATTTTTGGAGCCAGGAGAGGATACAGAGGAAAATACATCTGAAACACATACAGAATTGGAGGCTGGAGGATTAGAAACCTTTACACAGGAAAGTAGGGAGTAGGGACAGACAAGAATTTCATTTATTGATCTAACATTAGAAACTATACACAGGACCACCTCCCCTTGTCAGATCAGCCATTAGCAGATTACATTATATTGGAGAAAAAGCTAGTAATATCTGTGCATAAGGAAGATTTCTCAGCCTAGAGAAGAAGCAGATGTTCACGGGAAATCTAGTTTATTATGCACATCATACTGAGCAAAGAGACACAGTTATTGTGGATCTAGGTCCTGGAATCTATGTAAGATATTAGCCAGTGAATATCTGAAGATATGGTTGGGTTACTTTAGACAGGTTATTAGGCTACAGGGAGTTTTAAAACGTAATAAATTCTGGTATAATCCCTTTAACCCCTTAATGACATGCGGCGTATTAGTATGCCTCACGTCATCACCCACTGTTTAGCGCGGGGTCCGGCGCTGAGCCCACACAAAACAGGGCACATGTCAGCTGATTTATACAGCTGACATGTGCCCGCAACAGCAGCGGGTGAATCGCTTTTTTAACTAACCTTTTAAATGCTGCTGTCAATCTCTGACAGCGGCATTTAACATCACAGGGCCGGAAGCGCGTCACTGGCCGGGCCGGAAGCGCGTCACTGGCCCCGCCCATCGGTGACCCCGTCACATGATTGCGGGTCACCGATGTGTTGGCATGACAACCCAGGGTCTGCAGCAGACCCCTGTGGTTGTCATGTCCAGATTGCTATGAGCGCCGACCACTGGGCGAGCACATCTGCTGCATACAGGCTATCTTCTCATTGCCTGTATGCAGCAGAGCTGATCAGGCAAGTGCTGCTTCACGCCTCCCATGGAGACTATAGAAGTAAGCAAAAAGTAAAAAAAAAAGGTTTTTAAAAATATAAAAAAAATATAAAAAGTTAAAATCACGCCCCAATCAAAATAAAACAATAAAAAAAATCCCACATACACATATTTGGTATCGCCGCATTCAGAATCGCCCGACCTATCAATATAAAAAAAGAATTAATCCGATCAGTAAACGGCGTAATGAGAAAAAAATTCTAAACTCCACAATTTTGTTTTTTTTGGTAACAGCAACATTGCAATAAAATGCAATAACAGGCCATCAAAACATTGGATCTATCCCAAAATGACATAAATAAAAATGTCACCTCAGCGCGCAAAAAATAAGCCATCACCCAGCCCCAGATCACAAAAAATGGAGACGCTACGTGTCTCAGAAAATGGTGCCATTTTTTTTTTTGGGCAAATTTTGGATTGCTTTCTCACCACGTAAATAAAAAAGAACCTATACATGTTTGGTGTCAACAAACTCGTAATGACCTGGAGAATCATGATGGCAGGTCAGTTTTAGCATACAGTGAACGTGGTAAAAAAAAACAACTGCAAAATGTTTTTTTTTTGCAATTTCACCGCACTTTGATTTTTTTTCCCGTTTTCCAGTACGCGATATGTTTAAACCAGGGATGTTGTTAAAAAGTACAACTTGTCCCGCAAAATATAAGCCCTCACATGGCCATATTGACCAAAAAATAAAAAAAGTTATGGCTCTGGGAATAAGGGGAGCAAAAAACAAAAATGCAAAAACAGAAAATGCTCCGGTCATTAGGGGGTTAAGTGTTAAGAAACCATAATATAATTAATTTTAACAAGTATATTTTAATTTTACTTATCATCATATATATTTTTGTGGTTTACAAATGGTATCCTCTCACTAGACATTTAGCGTGCAGATAGATAGATAGACATATAAATACAGAGATTCAGAAATAGATACATGATCTACCTTCTTAAGGCCTTATAACAAATATTTTCATGATAGGTCACTATGGAAAACATGAAGCTGGCTCAGGGGCTGAGCCTGCTTCATAATAGATAGATGTTGGCAGTGTTACGTAACCAACATCTGCCTCTAACTGCAACAATTATAGTTTGCACCAATCGCTGCAGTTTAACCATTTGCCTGCTGCTTACACCAGCCCCCATCAGCCCTCTGGGATCCAAAGTCTTACAATGGCATCTGGAGGCCAACTGAAAGCTCCTGTAATTGCCACCTTGGAAGCCAGAGACTGAGCTTTATATGAGAACCACAATTTCACTATATGCTGAAAAAGTGTGTTATTGCAGTATATAGTATAAGTGACTGAGCAGTCGCAGGTCCTGGCCTCCTGGGCGATGGGCAGAGGGCTAAAAAATAATTCAAAATGTATTGCCGAAAGATGTGTTGAAAAATGAATAGTTCTTGAACAGATAGCTAAGATAATTTAAGAAAGAAAAGAAAACCATGCAAAGAGCAGATTTGATGGTTCATGCGGTCTTTTTCTGATGGGTCTGTTGCAGTATAGTATATTTCTCGGTAATTGTACCTGAAAGTCTTCTGTTAACACATTAGGATATAAAGCTCAAGAATGTTACATCTCTATACATCAGTGCATGTTTCTTATACTCTGCTTTCATTTTTACATTCTTTATTATGAAGAGTAGAAATATTTGCAGCTAGAAAGTGCTCCATCGTGGCTCACAAATCGATGCTTTTCAGAGAAAACCTTTGTGTATTCATCGAGTCCAGATATATGGTATTAGAAAAGCACATTTGTGCTATACTCCTAAGTTTTTATACAATGCTATTGACCTTTTCTATCCTAAGCACTGGCAGCTTGTGCTTGCTGGCTTCACCTACATGAAATATCACATTAGGGCAGTTCTTGACTTTATTACCAAAAGTCGAAAGCCAAACAACAAGGTTTTGGGAATTTTCTTTACGATTTTGGTTAGTTTATTATTGAAGCTGTTGTAACTATTATGGTTTGTTCACAATAGTGTATAAAAAAAACGGTCCCATTCTTATCCAGAAAAGTTGGACGAGTGGAATCCATATGGACTATCTTTTGTAATGCGATTGCAATGTGAGTGAGGGATTATTTTCTCGGCTCTCATCCATTTGTGATCCGTATGACATGCGTATACAATCGGTATGCAATGCGTTTTTATCATCTTTTACATACTATAATACTCTTTGTAAACTTAAAAACTAGTTACCAAAAATAATAAAGCAATCATATAAAAAGATTTAGATAGAAGATAGAAATATATTAGATATATAATAGACAGATAATAAATAGATAGAAATATAGATAGGATACATAGATACAGTAGAACAGATAGATACATAGACAGATGAACATACGGCAGATATATAATTTCACAACCCACCTACATATTTTAAACTTGCACCCTTTAGTGCCTTTCATGTTGAGTTTATTCTACAGCTTTTTATGCTTGCTTGATCTATTAAATAAATTTAAAAATAGACGTGGGGTCCCCCCTATTTTATGAAACCAGCAAAGGTAAAGCAGACAGCTGTGAGCTGATATCAGGCTGGGAAGGTCCATGGTTATTTGGCCCTATTCAGCAAAAAAATATCAGCCTTCAATCGCCCCAGAGGTGAAGCATCACCTGAGATGCTCCAAGTCTGGCGCTTCGCCTTAGCTCTTCCTGATTACCCTGGTGCATTGGCAATAAGAGTAATTGGGTTTGAGGTTGAAGTCAGCTGTGAATTGTCTGAAAACACAGCTGACATCAAGCCCTGGTTAAGTAATGGAGAGGTGTCTATCAGACACCCCCATTACTAACCTAGAAATAAAAAGTAAAAAACACACAAAAAAATAGTTTATTTTAAAAAACACTCCACGACTTTTTCCCTGGTTCACCAATTTATTTAAAAAAAAAAAAACCTGCAGGTCTCACGGAGTCCAGGGAATCTGAAAAGAGTTCACAAATGGAAACTTGAATAACATCAAAAGAGAGAAATAAAACAAGACACTGTCCCTTACTTACCAATTTATTATAAAAAAAAGTTCCCATGCAGGTCCAACGTAGTCCAGCACTTCGCAAGACGTTCCCCGAATCCGTCATCCTAAGTCCATGGAGACTCGTTCTGAAGCTTCATAGGCTTTAGCAGCAGCCACTTACAGCTCACGCTGTACGAGACCCGGTGACTGTGAAGAGTAGCAACGTTACTGACATCACCAGAGTCGCCAGATCACGATGCGCTCCAGCATCCCAGATGTTCCACAATTCTGGCCTTTGTCAAACTAAAACCAGCATCATCTGTACGTTGAGCCATGTTGTTCGCTTCCGTGGGGGCATGTTTTTTTTGTTTTCTATGATTGCTTCATATCATTTTTCACAATTCATGAGCTTCCCCCTTTTCAAGATATCACTAAAAAGTATAATTTACATCTTAAAGAATATGGTAATTGGCTAGAAATCAATCATTATCTTACGAATAAAAAGGAACTGAAGCTTGAAATACCTTCTGATATCATAGAACTATTAAATAATCCAACAACAGAATCATTTTTGGGGAACTAGTATTATTTGTCAAAAATGTAATGAGGATCAATTCTTTAGCAAAAAGTCAAAGATAATTTATTGGGAAAAGATCTTCAACAAAATTTTACTACTGCTCGGTGGCAAAAAGCTTTAAATACAACTTACACAGTTTAAGATAATTTCCAGATGGTATTTTACCCCAAAAAAACTAAGTAGAACTTTTCAAAATCATTCCCCATTGTTCTGGAGAGAATGTAGAGAGATAGGAAGCATAAACTATACTTTTTGGACTTGCCCTAAATTAAATCTGCTATGACAGGAAATTCAAAATCTGATATATAATATTTCTCTGCTTTCCCCACAACTTGTCCTCTTTTCCATAGATCTTGAATCCTTTCCAAATAAGTATAGACACATAATATGTCATATTTTGTTAGTTACCAAACATTTGTTTGCTACAAAATGGAAACAAACACAAACCCCAAAAATTAAAGAAATAATCCAAAGAGTTTCAGCACACAATGTCTATGAATACAATTTTGCACTATGACACAAGAATTTCAGAAGATATAATTTAAGATCGCTTTCTTGGTCTAAAAGATGTATGCCTAATTTATGTTTAACTGAGTCCTAACAAAAATGTTTTCATCTTCATGTTATGATACTGCATTTGAATATTTTATTAACAGCTATAATATGAAAGGAATATAATGTATTTCTTTATCCTTATATTGTCTGCTTTACGAAGTATTCTTCTTTCCCCCTTTTTTCCTATATGTTCCTTTTTTCCCCATGCCTTTCCTAATGACTTCCCCTTTTCTTTTTTTGTTCTCCTTTCCCCATAATATTTGAAAAAACTTTCAATAAAAACATTATGAACACAATTGATGAGCTTCCTGTGCTGGCCTGTGGAATGTAATTTCTTGGAGCTTTAGACATACAGGTGCATCTCACTAAATTCGAATATCATAAAAAAAGTTAATTTATTTCAATTCTTCAATACAAAAAGTGAAACTCATATTATATAAAGTCATGACTAACAGCGTGATCTATTTCAAGTGTTTATTTCTGTTAATGTTGATGATTATGGCTTACAGCCAATGAAAACACAAAAGTCATTATCTTAATAAATTAGAATACTTTATAACAACAGCTTGAAAAATGTTTTTAAAATCCTAAATGTTGGCCTACTGAAATGTATGTTCAGTAAATGCAATCAATACTTGGTTGGGGCTCCTTTTGAATCAAATACTGCATAAATGCGGTGTGGCACTGTTTAGGCACATGGAGTCCGATATCAATTCCAGCCAATTTTGTGTCCCAAAATTCAAATAGTACTCCTTCCCTACAGAGTCCAAACAGTAGTTTTCCACAACATATGGGGTATCCGTGTAATCAGGAGAAATTGCACAACATATTTTTGGGTCCATATTTTCCTGTTACCCTTGTGAAAATAAAAATGTTGGTCCCAAACAACATTTTTGTTGTAAAAAGTAAAATTTTAAATTTTTTCCTTTCACATTGCCTTAATTCCTGTGAAGCAACTAAAGGGTTATTAAACTTCTTGAATGTGATTTTCAGTACTTTGAAGGGAGCATTTTTTTAAATGTTGTCACATTTTGGAGTTTTCTGCCTTAAAATCACTTCAAATGTTTATGTGATCGCTAAAAAAAAAAAAAGGTTTTGTAAATTTTTTTTGAAAAATGAGAAATTGCTGATAATCTTTTAACCCTTCTAGCAACAAAGAAAATATGTTTCAAAAATGATGTTGATGTAAAGTAGACATGGGGTACATATTATTTTTAACTATTTTGTGTGACAACATTTTCTGGTTTAAGGGTATAAAAATTAAAAGTTTGAAAATTGTGAAATTTTCTAAATTGTCAAGAAGATTGTGAAATTTTCACAAATCAACATAAAAAATTTTGATCTAAATTTACGACTAACATGAATTACAATGTGTCATGCAAAAACATTCTCAGAATCACTGGGATCCATTTAAGCATTCCAGAGTTATTACCATTTTAAGGGCAACTGGTCTGAATTGGAAAATTTGACCTTGTCTGAAAGGTGAAAACAGGCTTGGGGGTGAATGTAGTTAAAGGTGTTTGGCCAAGATTAGAGTTTGGTGAGTTTTAGATGTTGCAGAATTTCTAAGGAATTTCAGCACTTACTACTTAAATTAGGTTACTTGCGTGGTTATTTTCACTGCTTTTTTTAGGCTATGTGCCCACGATGCAGAAATGCTGCATATTTTTTACGCTTCTCCCTGGCAGGAAAAATGCATGCGGTTTTTACATGCGTTTTTCCCGCCAGGTAGAAGCGTTTGTCAAGCGTTTTTGCATGTGCGTTATCAAGTGCTTTTCCAAGCGATTTTAGCATCACTTGGAAAAGTTCTTGACAACTTGTTCACACTATATAAATCAATGCAACCGGCATGGATTTATAGTAGTGTGACCAAGTTAGTTAAAAAAAAAAGAATAGGAATGGTAAAAAATAATAAAAAAAAGATTATACTTACCTTCCGATGTCCTCCCGATGTTTTCTCTGCCGCGTCCAGTCTCTTGCACTGCTCGCGGTGGTGTGAAGGACCTGCGGTGACGTCATTGGGTTATGTGACAGGTCACACGACTCAATGGTGTCATGGCAGGTCCTTCACAACACCGCGAGCAGTGCAAGAGACCGGACAAAGGGGAGAAAACACCGGGAGGACATCGGAAGGCAAGTATAATCTTTTTTTTTATATTTTTTACCATTCCTATTCTTTTTTTTTAACTAACTTGGTCACACTACTATAAATCCATGCCTTTATTTTTTATTTTAAATTCTTTTTTTTACAGTTTCTATGGTACCCAGGTCAGGATGAGAGTCTTCTCTCCTCCAGACATGGGTACCATCTGCACATTGAACCGTGTGATATCCGCTGGTGCACATGTAGTGATGCGGATGTCATGCGGTCCAATGCAAGTCAATGGCGGCGATTACGCTGCGTGTCCGCAAAATTAATGGACATGCTGCGGATTTTTGAGCGCAGCATAAATGCAGCGGAAAAATCCGCAGCATGGGCATTGAGATTGCGGCTTGTCACTGGGGACCATGGGGGATGGATTACCAAGCATTTCCCAAGTGTTTACGCTGCGTAAATTCCGCAGCATAAACGCTTGGAAAATGCTTCGTGGGCACGCAGCTTTAGCGCTTTTTTTTACATGCTTTTATATTGTGAATCTGATGCTGAGGTATTTGGCCTTTTTTGGTATGTCATGTTTTAAATACCTTTTGATATTTACTGGCATTTGGCTTTTACAAAACTTTATTGATACAGTCATGTGTGCATTACATGCATTTTTATACGTCTTTCACCTTCAGATTTTCTACATTTGATGCAATTCTATTAGGAAGATTTGCATATAAAATTCAACATAGTCACAGGAGAAATTGACATGTTGCAGATTTGAAACATGCATCACAGGTCAGTTTATGCTGTGTAAAAAATTAGACATCGCAGCACTAATTAACTACTGTTAAAATGAATAAATTATCACTAAAAGAGAACAAAGAATTTGATTTTCTTTGTGGTTTTCTTGTATATTTATTTAAATAAGTAAGGTTTTGCCTTTAAAAAAAAAGGCATATTAATAAATTAGAAATTAGCAATAATTGAAAGGAATTTTTATGCTTTAAATTGACAGCTGATAATCCTGTATATCGACTCACGGTAGAATTCTGTACATATAAAGAAACATGACATTTAAAGAACAAAAATAATAAAAGACTTTTCAAAATGATGAATGAGTATCTTACATTTTGGCTTTTAGTTCTTGATATCCCTAGTTCCATACCGCAGGTGTTCCTCTCCTGAGCTACTCTACATCACATATCAGGGGAGGCACTTTAATGAACTCTTTCATGTTCAAAGAGAATAAGCAATAAGCATCCATTGTATTAGTCCCGTGCTATCTGTAAAGTTAATCAGGTTGCTTCCAGCACTGTCCAAAAAATGTACATTTTGCCTGGTGACATTTGGCTGGAAACAAAGCTGAAAGATTCGGCGATTGAAAGATAGATATGGTAGGAGCAATTTATCATCCTTAGAAATCATTTAGCTTAGGTTTAGAGCTTTTTAAGGTTTATGATGGATTAAATCAGATTAGGAAATGATAAACATGTACACGTATTAATTTTTATTCCATTTCTTCAGCCCATTTTTAATTTTAGTCTTAGGACTTGCCGGTGTAAGGACCCTTGATGTGGGTTGCGAGCTTGCGTATTTTGGCCACAATATCGACCACTATCTCATGTGGTGTATTTATTTTATACACTATGTTTAATCTTTTTTGCACATTTTTATGCAGGATGCAGCCAGGCCCTTTAGTGTTGGCTGGGTGAATTGGAGCGTATGTCCCGTGGGGTGCGCTTATACAACCCCTGGCAAAAATTATGGACTCACCGGGCTCGGAGGATGTTCATTCAGTTGTTTAATGTTGTTGAAAAAAAGCAGATCACAGACATGGCAGAAAACTAAAGTCATTTCAAATGGCAACTTTAGGGCTTTAAGAAACACTAAAAGAAATCAAGATTAAAAATGTGGTACTCAGTAAGGGTAATTTTTTTCAGACCAAGAAGAGGGAAAAAATTATGGAATCACTCAATTATGATCATTTTGGATTTTTTTCCACCACTCGGTGGAATCGTAATGGCAGGACAGTTTTAGCATTTAGTGTACATGGTAAAAAAAATAAAAAATGTGAAATTGCACTTTTTATTGAAATTTCATCTCAGTTTGAATTTTCTTCCCGTTTTCCAGTACACAATATGGTAAAACCAATAGTGTCGTTCAAAAGTACAACTTGTTCCACAAAAAACAAGTTCTCACATAGCCATTTCGATGGAAAAAGAAAAAAATGATGGCTTTGGGAAGAGGAGCAAAAAACAAAAACGGATAAACCCAAGGTGGTAAAGGGGTTAAAAAGCAGAGTGACTCAACCTATCACAATACATACATATGTACACAAACATACATACATACACATGTTTTATGTATAGAACACTGTAATGGGTTACCCACCACTGCTACAATGTATGAGCAATAGCTGGTCTTATAAGAAAGGAGCACTGCAATTTCAAGCTCTTTGTTATGGAGTTTGTTGGTGCTGTTCTGAAGTTGGCCAGATCAATGGAAACAGTCAGTTTGAGTGTCCTTGTGCTTCTCTGATGCTGTGGAGGCAAAGCTGCCTTTGCTTGTAGCATTGGAGCGCTCACAGTTTGGACCACCAGTGCAATTATGCTGCAGGTCTGAACTGTCAAGCATTCAGGAGTGCACTGACCACCGGCAAGCAGGAAGCTGGGAGGCTAGGGAATAGTGTGCGTTTGTAAATCAATCATGGGAATACCCTTTAAATCCAATAGTTAAAAGAGACAGCATTTTAAAATGCCAAATTAGAATTGTTTTTGTCTCTGTCCCACATTTCAGCCATCTTGGCCTTTTTTTATACTATACTTCAGCATATAAAAAGTCAATTATATCCATCTCACTTTAAAGTTTCTGATGCAAGAAATCCTTTACGGACAACTAAAGTGTTAAAAATAAATGAATATTGAATTTTATCTTAAAACAGTAGCAGAATTCATTCAATGCTGTGGTCATTAAAACATGTCCGAAAGAAGGTATTTATGGACAGAAAGAATTTCCAGACATAACTATAGAAAGCTGTCTGCTTTCAATGTTTATAACCCTTGTTAAATAGAACTGTTATATGTTACCTCATTAAATTGTGGATTGATTAAATGTCAGATGAGAAGCCTACACTTTACAAATCTCTGTCTGGGTGTTCTGGTGATGCGGTGTGTGGGATATAGCATGACCCCATTTAGCCTTTTCCAGACTACTTAGCACAAGTCTCTTATTGCAGCACAGCTCATGAAACTGAAGCATGTATCATCACATTCAGCCAAAAAATCTGTTCTTTTCATGGCTCTTCTGAAATGAACTGGTCCAATTTTTCCCCAAGAGGAAATGTATGTAATGCAGCAGTCTGCTCTGTTTCATGTTATAAACAATGAACCAAAAAGAAGCGAGGTGAATTATAAATTCTTAAAGGGGTTGTCTCACCCTATTAAACTGGTAAAATTGCAAAGTGCTTGTAAAAACAATCGACTTTGCGATTTACCTCTTATTATAAATTCTTTTTGTTCTTGAGAACGGAGGGAGTTTTAAATCTATAGTTTACAATTTGTTGCCAAGGTTACATAGTCAGTTTCCTTGGCAAGTAGAGTTTGCTTGCTCAATACAGTCATCTGCAGTGTTTGTGCGCTACTCCACTGCTGCAGAGGGAAACTACTTATGCTTTTAATATTGGAGAGCGCACAGTTTGGGCTGTCAGCTCAGCCAGATTGAAAGCAAGACAATTCTTTTAACCACTTCGCGCCAGAGCCTGTTTTTGCCTTCGTGACCGGGCCAATTTTTTCAATTCTGACCACTGTCAATTTATGAAGTAATTACTCTGGAACGCTTCAATGGATTCCCCTAATTCTAAGAATGTTTTTTCGAGACATATTGTACTTCATGAGAGTGGTAAAATTTCTTCGATATCACTTGCGTTTATTTGTGAAAAAATCGGAAATTTGGCGAAAATTTTGCAACTTTCAAACTTTGAATTTTCATGCCCTTAAATCAGAGAGATATGTCACACAAAATAGTTAATAAATAACATTTCCCACATGTCTACTTTACATAAGCACAATTTTGGAACCAAAATTTTTTTTTGTTAGGGAGCTATAAGGGTTAAATTTGACCAGCGATTTCACATTTTTCCAACAAAATTTACAAAAACATTTTTTTAGGGACCACATCATATTTGAAGTCACTTTGAGGGGTCTTTATGACAGAAAATACCCAAAAGAGACACCACTCTAAAAACTGCACCCATCAAGTTGCTCAAAACCACATTCAAGAACTTTATTAACCCTTCAGGTGCTTCACAGGAAATTTTGGAATGTGGAAGAAAAAAGTTAACATTTAACTTTTTTCATAAAAATGTTACTTTAGACCCAATTTCTTTTATTCTCGCAGGGGTAACAGGAAAAAATGGACCCCAAAATTTTTTGTGCAATTTCTCTTGAGCACACTGATACCCCACATGTGAGGGAAAACCACTGTTTGGGCGCACTGCAGGGTTCGGAAGGGAAGGAGCGCCATTAGACTTTTTGAATGTAAAATTTGTTTGAATAATTAGCAGATGCCATGTTGCGTTTGGAGAGCTCCTGATGTGCCTAAACAGTGGAAACCCCCAACAAGTGACACCATTTTGGAACCTAGACCCCTTAGGGAACTTATCTAGATGTGTGGTGAGCACCTTGAACCCCAAGGTGCTTCACAGAAGTTTATAATGTTGAGCTGTAAAAATAAAATTTTCACATTTTTCCCACAAAAATGTTTTTCATCCCCTAATTTTGCATTATCATAAGGGTAATAGGATAAATTGCAACATGAAATTTGTTGTGCAATTTCTCCTGAACACGCCGATACCCCATATGTGGGGAAAACCACTGTTTGGGCGCACGACAGGGTTTGAAATGGAAGGAGCGCCATTTGACTTTTTGAATGTAAAATTTGCTTGAATAATTAGCGGACGCCATGTTGCATTTGGGGAGCCCCTGATGTGCCTAAACAATGGAAACCCCCCACAAGTGACACCATTTTGGAAACTAGACCCCTTAGAGAACTTATCTAGATGTGTGGTGAGCACATTGGGAGACATAATAAACAAATCAGTAGCAGGTGAAGAATTGGTTTTATATATTTTTTACGCCGTTCCTCGTGCAGTATAAGTGATGAGATTACTTTATTCTTCGGGTCGGTGCGATTACAGAGATACCAGATTTATATCGGGTTTTTATGATTGACAGCTGTCACACACTAAAAGATGCTTTTTTTTGCAAAATCTAGTTTTTGCATCGCCATATTTTGAGAGCTATAATTTTTCCATATTTCGGCCGACAGAGTCATGTGATGGCTTGTTTTTTGCGGGCCGAGTTGACCTTTTTATTCGTACCATTTTTGGGTACATGACATTTTTTGATCGCTTTCTAATCCGTTTTTTGGGAGGTAAATTTAACAAAAAACAACAATTCAGGAATTGTTTTTCGAGGTTTTTTTTTATGCCGTTCTGCATGTGGTAAAAGTGATAAGGCAGCATCATTCTTTGGGTCAGTACGTTTACAGCGATACTACACTTACTATATATTTTTTTATGTTGTGGCGCTTTTACACAATAAAACAATTTTATAGAAAATATATTTTTTTTGCATCGCTTTATTCTGAGAGCTATAACTTTTTTATTTTTTGGCTGATGGAGCGGTGTGGCGGCTTTTTTTTTTGCGGAACAAGATGACGTTTCCAGCGGTACCATTTTTATTTCCATTTTGCTTTTTGATCACATTTGTTTCCACTTTTTGCTTGGCGATATGAGGAAAAAGCATAGTTTTTTGCTCTGTTTTTTATTTATTTTTATTACGGTGTGCACAGAAGGAGTTAATTAGTGTGACAGTTTTATAGCTCGGGTTGTTTCAGACGCGGCAATACCAAATATGTGTACTTTTTTTGTTTTTGCATAAATATACGGATTTATTGGTTTAACATTTTATTTATTTATTTTTATTTATTTTGTGACTTTTTTTAACAGTTTGAAAACATTTTTTTTACTTTTTTTTTACATTTTTACTTAGTCCCTGTATGGGACATTAATTTTTATTTTTCTGATCACTTATCTCATGTAATGTAATAGACATATATTACATTGTATGAGACCACTGCTGACAGTTTCACATGAGCCTAGCAGGACACCATATATGGCAGATCTGGAGGCGGTCATGTGACCTCCAGCTGCCATAACAACGCCAGGTCCTGGAACGTATCAGGGGTCGTCGGAGAGGTAAGTAGACGACCCCCTCTCCTCTTACTATCTTCTATATGCCGCGATCACTATAGATCGCGGCATATAGAAGATAGCAAAGGGTTAAGATCACTGGGACCTGATCCAATCAGGTCCCGATGATGTTCCCTGTTAGAGCTATCGCTCTGCACCGCACCTGCAGCGCTTGCAGGACCCTGGGGGTCCTGAGCGCTGCGGGACCACCCACCGTTTTTAAACGTCGGCGCTGCACAGAGCCCAGGCAGCGCCGACGTTTATCTACAGTGGGCGGTCAGGAAGCAGTTAAAGGGAACCTGTCAACAGCAAAAACTCTATTAACCTGCAGATGTGGGGTTCTAGCTCAATGTAAATATCATAACTAACCTGTCCGGCGCCTGTACATAGTAGAATGCTGCAGGAAGAAAATTAACTTTATTCCCCCCGGCAACGTTCGGGCTTCAGTCACGGGGTTGGGGCCGGCACGGGTTCAGTCACCACTCTAAGACTACAGAGGGCGGCTGTAACTATGCTCCCAGCCCTGACTGACATTGGCTCTGCATTATGGCCGTTTGTCAGTCAGGGCTGGGGGTATAGTTACAGCCACCCTCTGTAGTCTCAGAGCAGGACTGAACCCGCATCGGCAGCGCCCTTGTGACTGAAACTGCATACTGCAGGGGAGAATAGAGTTTATTTTCTCTCCACAGCATTCAGCTAAGTGTATGCGCCGGGCGAGTTAGTAACACTATTGCTGATGACAGGTTCCCTTTAAGCTATCTATACACATAAGTGCAGGATCAGCAAGAATACATAAGTTAGGAGATCAAAAACTTATTTTTAAAAAAGTGTAATGTCCTTGCACAAAGTGACAAATGATCAGCTGAGCATGTATTAGGACGAAAATTGGACTGCTGTCAAAAATTAGAAATGACCATTGGCACATAAGTTTAACCCCTTGACTGCCAATATGACTTTTTAGAGTAGTCACTATGGGGTCTTATTTCTCACAGCCTCCTTTTTATTCCTCTGAAATGCGAGAATTTAAAAAGGTGTCAGCAGACACTCTGCTCCAATGGAGAGGATCAGGGCTAGCATATATTGTCTTATTGTAGTTAATACATGCTGCTTTTAATAATGAAATAATCATATAGATGGTTAGGAGAATGAGAGCGCTTCCTCTTTCATTCCATCAGCACCTCCACAACACGGTTTCCGAGGTGCTGATCGTCGCTATGGGAAATGGAGGTCAAGTTATTGCCTCTGGATCTGTCACTTATCAGGACCTGGCTTTGTGCCAGGGTAAAACTGACATGTCTATTGGGCTGCAAAACATTAGAATAGCTTTGTTTCAGGCCTGCAATCAGATCATCAAAAGAGCAAGTCCCATAGTGGTACTAGCAAAATAGCAAAGTTTTTTAATCATACAGCCACATATGGTCTCCTCATCCCTCAATCCTGGTATGCGTGGCACTCCATCCCTCATTCTAGTATGCATAATACCCCGCTTCCTATCCTGGTATGCATGGTACCCCTCATCACTATTCTGGTATGCATTGTACCACATCCCTCATCCTGGTATGCATGGTACCCCACATCCCTATTCTGGAATGTATGGCACCCCTCATCCCCCAATCCTGGTATGTATAACCTCCTCATCCCCCAATCATGATATGCATGGCGCCCAATCCCTCATCCTGGTATGCATGGTTCCTTCATCCCCAATGCTGGTATGTATGGCCCCCTCATCCCTATTCTGGTTTGCATGGCACTCCTCATCGCCCAATCCTGGTATGCATGGCACCACATATTCCTATTCTGTTATGCATGGTACCCCTCATACCTATTCTGGTATGTATGGCACCCCTCATCCCCCAATCCTGGTATGTATAACCTCCTCATCCCCCAATCCTGATATGCATGGTGGGGGTGGTGGAACCTCTGTGCTTTGGTGCAAGGAGGGACCAGAGGGGCATGACTAAGTGCCTACTCGGCCTGACAAAGGTCGCACGGTGGCTCAATTGACTCCGTGAACCAGGGAGGGACCGAGCAGGGGGACCAGGTGCCACTCTGGGACCGACCTTGTGTGAGAGCACGGGTCAGATGGCAGGAACTCACCGGTACAGTGGATGCGCATGGTAGGAAGGCTGACAGATGGTCCAGATAGATAAGCAGGCTGGTTCGGCAGATAGCCAGACAGGTGCTCCGGGTAAGCAAGCTGGCAGGCACGACAGGTAACATGCTACACATGGCGCCCAACCCCTCATCCTGGTATGCATGGCTCCCTCATACCCAATCCTGGTATGTAAGGCCACCTCATCCCTATCCTGGTATGTATGGCCCCCTCATGCCTATCCTGGTATACATGGCACGACATATTCCTATTCTGGTATGCATGGTTCCCCTCATCCCTATTCTGGTATGCGTGGTGCCCCTCATCCTGGTATTCATGGAACCCCATCCATCATTCTGGTATGCATGGTACCCTGCATTCCAATCCTGGTATGCATAGTACTCCTCATTCCCAATGCTGATATGCACGGCACCCCTCATCCCCAATGCTAGTATGCATGGCACCCCTCATCCCCCAATCCTGGCATGCATGGTACCCATCATCCCCCAATTCTGGTATGCATGGTAACCCTCATCCCCCAATCCTGGTATGCATAATATCCCTCATTCCCCATTCCTGGAATACATGGCCCCCCTCACCTCCCAATCCTGGTATGCATGGTTCCACTCAACTCCCAATCCTGGTATGCATGGTCCCCTTACCCCCCAATCCTGGTATGCATGGTACTCCTCATCACCCAATCCTGATATGCATGGTACCCCTCATCCCCCAATCCCGGTATGCATGGTACCCCACATCCCCCAATCCCAGGAAGCATGGTACCCTACATCCCCCAATCCCAGTATGCATGGTCCCCTCACCCCCCAATCCTGGTATGCATGGTACCCCTCACGCCTCAATCCTGTTATGTATGGTACCCCTCATCCCCAATCCTGGTATGCATGGTCCCCCTCACCCCCCAATCCTGGTATGCATGGTCCCCCTCACCCCCCAATCCTGGTATGCATGGTACCCCTCACCCCCCAATCCTGGTATGCATGATACCCCTCATCCCCCAATCCTGGTATGCATGGTAACCCTCATCCCCCAATCCTGGTATGCATAATACCCCTCATTCCCCAATCCTGGCATGCATGGCCCCCCTCACCTCCCAATCCTGGTATGCATGGTCCCCTCATCCCAATCCTGGTATGCATGGCCCCACTCACCTCCCAATCCTGGTATGCATGGTCACCTCACCCCCCACCCAATCTTGGTATGCATGGTACTCCTCATCCCCCAATCCTGATATGCATGGTACTCCTCATCCCCCAATCCCAGTATGCATGGTACCCCTCATCCCCCAATCCTGGTATGCATGGTCCCCTCACCCCCCAATCCTGGTACGCATGGTACCCCTCACAACTCAATCCTGGTATGCATGGTCCCCTCACCCCCCATTCCTGGTACGCATGGTACCCCTCACCCCTCATTCCTGTTATGAATGGTACCCCTCAACCACAATCCTGGTATGCATGGCACCCCTCACCTCCCAATCCTGGTATGCATGGTCCCCTCACCCCCCAATCCTGGTATGCATGGCCCCACTCTCCTCCCCTCCCAATCCTGGTATGCATGGTCCCCTCACCCCCAATCCCGGTATGCATGGTACCCCTCATCCCCCAATCCTGGAATGCACGCTACCCCTCATCCCCCAATCACAGTATGCATGGTACCCCTTAAACCTCAATTCTGGTGTGTATGGTACCCCTCATCCCCAATCCAGGTATACATGGCCCCCCTCATCTCCCAATTCTGGTATGCATGGTCCCCTCACCCCCAATTCCAGTATGCATGGCCCCACTCACCTCCCAATCCTGGTATGCATGGTCCCCTCACCCCCCAATCCTGGTATGCATGGTACTCCTCATCCCCCAATCCTGGTATGTATGGTACCCATCATCCCCAATCCTGGTATGCATGGCCCCCTTCACCTCACAATCCTGGTATGCACGGTACCCTCACCCCCCAATCCTGGTATGCATGGTACCCCTTACCTCCCAATCCTGGTATGTGTGGCCCCCTCACCCCTCAATCCTTGTATGTGTGGCCCCCTCACACCCCGATCCTGGTATGTGTGGCCCCCTCACCCCCCGATCCTGGTATGTGTGGCCCCCTCACCCCCCAATCCGGGTATGTGTGGCCCCCTCATCCCTTTCACGCTGCACACATACAAAAAAAAAAAAACACTTTTTTCTGCCTGAGGCCAGGGGAGGAGTGTGGTACCGAAGTACGCACGTGCCCATACCGCGCTGTCTGGCGCCATTTTGCTGATGACACACTGCAAATGTGTCATCAGTAAAATGGCGCCGGATAGCGTCATGTGCCGATTCCGACGCCTTCACTCCTGCCCCGGTCTCCGGCTGGAAGAGATATATATATACACACACACACATATACATATACACACACACATACAAAGTACAGACCAAAAGTTTGGACACACTTTCTCATTTAAAGATTTTTCTGTATTTTCATGACTATGAAAATTGTACATTCACACTGAAGGCATCAAAACTATGAATTAACACATGTGGGATTATATACTTAACAAAAAAGTGTGAAACAACTGAAAATATGTCTTATATTCTAGGTTCTTCAAAGTAGCCACCTTTTGCTTTGATGACTGCTTTGCACACTCTTGGCATTCTCTTGATGAGCTTCAAGAGGTAGTCACCAGAAATGGTCTTCCAACAATCTTGAAGGAGTTCCCAGAGATGCTTAGCACTTGTGCCTTCACTCTGCGGTCCAGCTCACCCCAAAACATCTCAATTGGGTTCAGGTCTGGTGACTGTGGAGGCCAGGTCATCTGGCGTAGCACCCCTGCACTCTCCTTCTTGGTCAAATAGCCCTTACACAGCCTGGAGGTGTGTTTGGGGTCATTGTCTTGTTGAAAAATAAATGATGGTCGAACTAAACGCAAACCAGATGGAATAGCATGCCGCTGCAAGATGCTGTGGTAGCCATGCTGGTTCAGTATGCCTTCAATTTTGAATAAATCCCCAACAGTGTCACAAGCAAAGCACCCCCACACCATCACACCTCCTCCTCCATGCTTCACGGTGGGAACCAGGCATGCAGAGTCCATCCGTTCACCTTTTCTGTGTCGCACAAAGAGATGGTGGTTGGAACCAAAGATCTCAAATTTGGACTCATCAGACCAAAGCACAGATTTCCACTGGTCTAATGTCCATTCATTGTGTTCTTTAGCCCAAACAAGTCTCTTCTGCTTGTTACCTGTCCTTAGCAGTGGTTTCCTAGCAGCTATTTTACCATGAAGGCCTGCTGCACAAAGTCTCCTCTTAACAGTATGTTGTAGAGATGAGTCTGCTGCTAGAACTCTGTGCGGCATTGACCTGGTCTCTAATCTGAGCTGCTGTTAACCTGCGATTTCTGAGGCTGGTGACTTGGATAAACTTATCCTCAGAAGCAGAGGTGACTCTTGGTCTTCTTTTCCTGGGGCGCGCCTCATGTGTGCCAGTTTCTTTGTAGCGCTTGATGGTTTTTGCAACTGCACTTGGGGACACTTTCAAAGTTTGCCCAATTTTTTGGACTGACTGACCTTCATTTCTTAAAGTAATGATGGCCACTCATTTTTCTTTACTTAGAATTTGTATTATTGCAAGAAAAAAGCAGCTAACAGTCTATTCAGTAGGACTATCAGCTGTGTATCCACTTGACTTCTGCACAACACAACTGATGGTCCCAACCCCATTTATAAGGCAAGAAAGCCCACTTATTAAACGTGACAGGGCACACCTGAGAAGTGAAAAACATTTCCGGTGACTACCTCTTGAAGCTCATCAAGAGAATGCCAAGAGTGTGCAAAGCAGTCATCAAAGCAAAAGGTGGCTACTTTGAAGAACCTAAAATCTAAGACATATTTTCAGTTGTTTCACACTTTTTTGTTAAGTATATAATTCCACATGTGTTAATTCATAGTTTTGATGTGAGAATGTACAATTTTCATAGTCATGAAAATGCAGAAAAATCTTTAAATGAGAAGGTGTGTCCAAACTTTTTGTCTGTACTAATATATATATATATATATATATATATATATATATATATATATATATATATATATATTTTTTTTTTTTTTTTCCCCTTAATTTTTTACATTTTAAAAGGAAAATTGGCAGATGCAAAAGTTTGGACACCCTACACGGTTAAACGCTTTTTGTCGCCAGGCAAAAAGCGTTTGAGGGATTTTCATCCATTCTTCCTTGGAAAATTCTTCGAGTTCTGTGAGATTGCTCAGTCATCTTGCATGCACTGCTATTTTGAGGTCTAGCCACAAATTTTCAATGATGTTCAGATCAGAGGACTGTGAGGGCCATTATAAAACCTTCAGCTTGCGCCTTTTGAGGTAGTCTATTGTGGAATTTGACATGTGTTTAGGATCATTATTCATTTGTGGAAGCCATCCTCTTTTCAACTTTAGCTTTTTTACTTTGCATCAAGCATTTTTTGAGATTTCATTGATTCCATTCTTTCCTCTAGCCGTGAAAAGCTCCTCGTGCCATTGGCTGGAACACAACTCCAAAGCATGATTTATCCACCCTCAAGCTTAATGATTGGCGAGATGTTCTTTTCCTAAAATTCTGTGCCTTTTTTTTCACTCATACTTTTTGACCATTGTAGCCAAAGAGTTCTATTTTAACCTCATAGGTCCACAGGACTTGTTTCCAAAATGCATCAGGCTTATTTAGATGTTCTTTTGCATACTTCTGAACAGTAGAACAATGTACCACATCTCCAGAGTCTGCTAAATCTTTCTGAATATCTTTTGCATTCAAGCGGCGGTTCTGATTTGCCTCTCTAGCAATCCTACGAGCAGCTGTCACTGAAATTTTGCTTGGCCTTCCAAACCTTATCTTGACCTCCACTTTTCCTGTTAACTGCCATTTATTAATTACATTTTAAATTGAGGATAGGGCAACTTGAAAATGTTTTGATAACTTCTTTTATCCTTCACCTGCTTTGTGGAGCTCCACCATTTTCAGGCAGGCAGCTGCTTAGAAGAATCCATGGCTGCTGGTTTTTGGTACAAGGTTAATGGAGGCTGGGTTTTTATAAAGCTGGTAAATTTGCATCACTTGGCCTTTCCTAACAATGCCATAACTATAACAGGTTAATTAAGGTCTGAAACCTTGGTCAAAGTTACCTGAGCACACAAATCTCCAAAGGTGCCCAGACTTTTGCATTGGCCAATTTTCCTTTTTGCAATTTTAAAAATGTAAAAAATTACAATACTTATATATATTTTTGCCTAAAATACAAAGGAAATATGTCATCTTTAACTTTAAGCCTTTTAGAGATCATTTCATCTTCAACTTATTTAACTGTTTACAATAACAGTAATTTTGACCAGGGGTGCTCACATTTTTACATGCTACTGTTTATCTGGTATTGCTTTACTAATACTGACCCATAGAATAAAGTTGTCTTATCATCTGTACAACTCAGTGAAGGTTGTAAAAAATAAAAACAATTACAGATTAAATTCAGGATCACAACAGCAGAATAAAAAGTGCTCAGAAAATGCTACATACTCCAAAAAGGTACCAATAAAAAATTAAACTCATTTCACAAAAACAAACCCCCACTTCAGATCCATCATCTGTCATTTAAAAAAACAAAGTTTTTCCATGTTATTGGTAGCTCAATGGCTCTGAAAATGGGACATGGCTCTAGAAACCAATCCAGGAAAATATTCATGACTGTGATTTTCACAATTCTTTAGACTTGTAAGGGTAACTTTGAGTAGTGACTTATCAAAAATGGACATGCCGCCATGATTTTTTTTTTGTGGACAAAAGATCTGCAAAAAAAAAATGGATATGCAAATAGTTCCATAGACTTTAATGGTGTAAGATGGCCGTCAGACAGGTCCTCGAGGGGAGATATGCATCATTCAGGTTGATAGCCTCGGTAATGTAAACCCGGAAAAGCACGTATAGTGCTGAGAGAGTTAATAGGCCATGTCAGGGCCGGGTTTATAAGCAGTCAGAGATGGGTGGGACTGGCTGCTCACAAACTCACCCTGGGGCGTGGTATATCATATAAAAAGGAGACCAGTTGTCTCATTCAATGTCTGTGAGTGGAGGTGAACAGACCTGCAGTGGTGTTTGTCTTTGATAAGGACTAAAGGGTTGGACACTAACCTGTGCAGACGAACCCACACTACTGTATGAACTTTTTACTTTATGTTTTCACTTTGTTTTGTTCAATTAAAATGATTTTTCTGTGTGTCTTTTTTAATTTTCACTACAGGGTTAGTAATGGGGCTGTCTGACAGATGCCTCTCCATTACTAACCCCTGGGTTTGATATCATTGGACATAAAACAGCTGACATCAACCCTAAAACCATTACTCCACTTGCCAACACATCAAGGCAAGTGAGAAATGCCAAGGCTAAGAGCCAGAATTGGCGCATCGAATGGATGCGCCATTTCTGTGCCAGCTGAGAGCTGGTGTTCTTAGCCTGGGAGGGCATCAAAATCCATTTCCCCTTCCCAGCCTATCAATATCAGCCTACAGCTGTATGTTTAGCCTTTGCTGGTTATTAAATATAGGGGGACCCCATATCATTTTTTTTGGTGGTCCCCCCATTTTAATAAACAGTAAAGGTTAAGCAGACAGCTGTGAGCTGTTGTTAATAAGCTGGGAACCTTTATGAACATTGGCCCCTTTCCAGAATAATAATAGGGGCCCCCAGCTGTCCGCTTTCCCTCAGTTGGTTAGTAAAAATAAGAGGGACACCACGTCGTTTTTTTCCTTTTATTTATTAGCTAAATACATGAACAGTAAAATAGACATCACTACACTAATTATCTCACTGAAATATTTATTACTATGCACAGGCGACGGCTGGTGAATATTCTCATCAGCGTATGCTTACCCTCGCTGTCATCAGCAAGACCAGGCCTACGCTCATGAGAGTAGTAGCCTCATCAGCCGATGCCTGATTGGTGGTAACCTTTTCACCACCGGTTGTAGCTGCTGGCTCACACACTGTCATCTGTGTGACAGAGTGGGAACTGCAGTGCTGTGTGGTAATGTGTAAGGTTACCGCTGATTAGAGCTGATGTTTCCCGAACAGTCAAAAGATGACAGCATTGGAACCGCCGGATGCTCGGGCCCTCTATTCATTTTAATGGGGTTCGGGTTTTGGTACCTTTCTGGTACCCATTCCAAACTTTTTTATAAAGTTTGGTCGAACCCAACTGACCCGAACATCCACGGGTCCGCCTATCACTGACAATGATTAATTCACAGTAGAAATGTGTAAAAGTATGGCATCCCTGCTTTATAATGCAATTATATTATTTTTACGCGTCAGCTCATGAAGATGTGATGTTAAATACAGTTTACATTTTAGCAGAAGACCATTTTCTATTGTACTATAGAAAGCTTTTTTCCCCACACACTTAATAATCATCTGAGCTGCCGATATATGACATTATGATGGTGAAAAGATGGTAACTAAATTTGGCTACCTGTATAGTTTTTTTTTTGTCTTTGCCTAGTGTTCCATTTTTTTTTATCATCTCTGAGGCAGGCATGAAACAAAATGTCACTTTGCTGAAAAATCTTTTGCTGATCGACTGAGACTACAATAGTCTGTGTATTTTGTTATGTATTTTATCAGATTCCTACTTTTAACATATTTGAGACCATGTACTGTATTAAATATGAAAAAAATAAAAAGATATTCCCAGGATGATATTTTATCATTTCTTGTATAGAGGAGACTCTTTAATATCCACACAGGGATAGTTTGCTCTGTGGAATAGTTACACAAGTTAGAAGTATTTCTAAAAAGTTGTATCTTGACATTGACATATGTTCTGGCCTATATTTCTCTCTACAGAATGATGGTCCTGTAGTCTCGGCAAAAAAGTAGCTTAAATTGATTTCTGCTCTGAGTGCACACAGAAAACTTGGTTTATTTTACTTCTAAAAATACTTGATATGGGTTTATGACAAAACAAGTTGATTCTGAGTGGCTACGTAAGAATACTGCTTTAAGTAAATGTCGAATCCAAAAAGTTTGTTTAGAGTGTTACGTGCCCTAAACAGACAAGTATCGGTAAATTAGACATGTCATTAATATTTCTATATACTCTTTAGATATTGGGGTCCACAATTCTTTGCTGGTTAATTCAATCATATATTTTTTTATTCATTTTACCTCAGCATCGAAAGGATGATGGACAACGAAGATCTTGATGGAATAGGTGAACATTTTATTTTTATTAAACAAGAAAAGGACCAACGTTTCGACCAACAATGGTCTTTATCAAGTACATTTGTATTGTAGAAGAGTTGGGTATGAGGTAGATGTGGTTTTGTTCATTGGGGCTCATAATCTAAATCCCCTATCAGTATGTCTTTGGAGTTTAGGAGGAAACCCACACAAACACAGGGAGAACATGTTCTCCTTAGTAGTGTTGAGCCACCCCCGTAGTGTTCGAGTTCGGTTAGGTTCGTCGAACACCCGTGTGTTCGCCGAACTGTTCGTCGAACTGTTCGTCGAACACCTTCGAACACCATTAAAACCAATGGCAGGCAAACAAAAACACATAGAAACACATAGAAAACACCTGCAAAGGTGTCCAAAAGCTGACAAACTGCTCAGAAGACACAACTAACACATGGAAAAGTGACAAGTACATATAGTCATGCGAAAAGAAAAGAGGTGGAGGAGTAAAAGGAGGGGGAGACACAGATATAGGCATGTCATGCCCTTCTAAAATCCAAAAAGTGAGAAGCCGACACGTTCAGTCCGCTCCTGCCCGTGCCACCTCCGTGTCGCCGGGTTTGTGCCAGAGCCGCGGTGAACCCTGACGGCCAGCCCCCCTCTCCCAATACTGGTGCCTGTCCGCTGGTGGGTCGAGCGAGCCCCCCTGTGGTGGAGGCAGCTCTAAGCTTTTTAATTTAAATTGTCTCTCTAATTTGAATGAATACACTTTAAATCCATTTACAAGGATCTATTGGAGGGCAAGTCTCATGCCAGCAGCCGCGTAATTCCAGCTCCAGTAGCGTCCACTAAAGCTGCTGCAGTTAAAAAGCTTTTATAAGGATCGAGCTCGGCTGTCCACCGCAAGGCATCCTACTGCCAGTCCCAGCCCCTATGCCTTGGGGTGCCTCCTGATGCTCTTCACTGAGTATCCCGTGGTCCCGAAGCATTTCCTTTGAAAAAATTAAGTGTCCAAACTACAGGTGGTGTAGCTTGCTTAACAGCCGGGATAATCCGCTGACTCGCAGACACTGCTACTAGGCACAAAGTATTTCCTGGGCTAGATGCAGTTAAAAATTTGTAATTAGATACTCTCGTTGGATGCTGAGAAAGCATTCCATAGAGTCTCCTGGCACGCCATATATGATTCTCTTAAAAAGCTTCGGGTAGGGGTCTAGGGGACCCTTTTATAGCCAAAATCACGGCCCTGTATCACAATATGTCACCTAGGCTGAAGATAAATGGAAATGTAGCACCCTGAGGGCTCGGTTGCTACAGAGGTATTGCACCTCACCCAGAGGTGTGATATCTCACTCTCAGGTAAGGATGGAGTGTGGATCAGGAACCGACACCTGCATGCATTACACCACATTGCCGTGGGGCAGGGCGACCAATATGCCTCTGAGATGGGCACGACAGTCCCTGTCCCTGGCTGGAGTGGGGGGAGGGAACACTGAGGAAGGGGAACCCTGTAGTGCAGGAGCAGGGAGGAAGCAGTTCCTGGGTGCATTGAGAAGGGAGTATAAAAGGTGGGCACCATCTTAGTTCAGTGCAGAGAAGTCTGAGCAGAAGTGGCAGGGAGCAGGGGCTCTGCATGAGCTCTGCTCCGGAGGCGGGCCTAGTAACAGAGGCCCAGGCCTGGAAGAGGGAGAAGGAAGGAAGAGGAGCGGAGAAGGCTCCAGGAACGAGGAATGAAGGGATCCCAGGGGTGCGGACGGGCGAGTCGCCACCGCACGCCCGAATCCACCTGCGTGGAGGGGTCAGGCCAAAGGGGGAGACCGGTCCCCGAAACTAGTGGAGGCAGGAAACGACCCTCAGCTAGAAACCGGAGGCTGTGACATTTTATGTGGCGCAGCCCCTCGCTACACCCGCTAGGAAGGCACCACATAGGGTCAGGGAAACTGGCGCCAAGTTTACCAAGAGGAGGCCCGAGGCAGCGGGACAGAAGGGTTGGTAAGAAAGGCCAGACAAAGGACACACAAAGGGGGTCCTGTGAAGCGCTCCAAAGTTATCTGGGAGTTGTCTGAGCCCCTCACCTGGTGAGCACAGTACGACGTGGGCAGCCGTTACCTGCAGACGTGGTCTGGATAATAAGAACTGTGAGTAAAGGGCCTGGACTGCATCACTGACTCCGTGTCGTTACTGCTGCTGCCCTGCATCATCACCCCCATCCTCCGCATACACTGCCCTGAGGCTATACTCCTCCCGTGGGGAGTTATGCTACGCTCTGCTGCACCCACAACACCAGCCTCAGCGGTCTGCCCTGCAGCGGCGGTTCACTCTGACCGCAATCCACGGGTGGCGTAGTCGGACATTTAAACATCAAAACCACATAAATAGTTCCACCACTGGTTTGACCACCCTGAGCCACGGAACCGGGTCACCGCCACGAAGACTACAACCACCAGCATCCACCAAAAAGGGTCCGGCTCCGGGTGTCCCAAGGCCCAGGGGGTGCATCAGAACATTTTCATCACCTTTCACAATCACCAATGGGACAAGGCAGGGATGTCCTCTGTCCCCTATCTTATACATTCTAGTGACGGAGCACCTGCTCTCATCAATTCGCCATAACCCCAATATTAGGTGGATTGAGGTGGGAGGCACCGAGTACAAGTGCTCTCTATTTGCTGATGATGTCCTAGTATATATCACTCAATCACATATATCCATCCATGCTGTTATGGCTGAAATAGATCACTTTGTTACATGGTCAAATTTTAAAATCAATGCAGCGAAGTCTGAGGCCCTCGATGTCTCCCTCCCCAAATCCATATAGGATTCCATCCAGTCCAACTTTCCCTTTGTCTGGCCCTCACAGGGTATCAAATACTTAAGAATTCCTATTCATGGAGACCTCTCCCATCTATGTTATCTTAATTTTGGGCCCTTTATTGAACAACTTCATACAGACCACGGTTGGCAAGTTAGAACTGTAAGATTCACTACGTGAACCACTGGTGTTTTGTGGAAAAGCACATGTACACTGTGTTCCAAATTATTATGCAAAAAGTGTTTAGGAGTGATAAGGGAAGAATTTGTTTGTTTGTCAGTTAAACTCATTGATGGTGATGTGTGTCAGGGCTCTTTATATCACTGTAAGTAATTGCAGACACCTGTGCTAATTAGTTTGGCAGGTGTGTCCAATGAAAGGCAAGACTACTTAAGAAGGCTGTCTCACATTATTAAGCAGCCTACATTTTCTGCCAAAATGGGAAAGAAAAAGGATGTGTCGGCTGCTGAGAAGCAACAAATTTTGGAGTGTTTAGGTCAAGGCATGACTACAATCAACATTGTGCGATGATCAGGATGAAGTGTCTTGTAGAGATGAGCGTTGTTCTACTCGAACTGTTCGCCAATCTCAAATTCGAGCTGTTTTGGGCGGTGTTCGAGCCGTTCGGCGAACACG
Organism: Phyllobates terribilis; assembly: GCF_046119375.1. Lineage (NCBI taxonomy): Eukaryota > Metazoa > Chordata > Amphibia > Anura > Dendrobatidae > Phyllobates > Phyllobates terribilis. The sequence goes on along the minus strand of NW_027362762.1, from coordinate 768,717,196 downwards.
AACGATTTGAAAAAATTCGGCTGTTCGAGGTTATGTTCGATAACTGTTCGTGCACCAAAATCATAACTGGATTTTTTCTCAGTAATGATGAAAATTAATGTTAATACGCAGTTTGAGTGTACAGCGGGGTGGGGGGAGGGGCAGGGGATGGATCTCTGCAGGAATAATGAAGATCTCCATTTTTTTTTCTCTTTCCCGCATTTACAGTGGGGAGGTGCAATCTGTCAGCCTATCAGCAGCGCACACACGGAGTGAAGTGCTTTTTTCACACAAGCAAGGGCATATGTCATTGGCAGTGTATGTCACATGTCCTTGCCCTATAAGACCAAGCCATTTTCCCCGTCGCCACCATTTTCTCACTGCTGCAGCTGCGTGTTAGACGGCACCGCTGTTGCTGTGTGCGCTATACCTTGTTAATTTCAAGCCAATTTTCGCACAAATCTACAGATAGCTTGGGAGTAGGGAATAGTTGTGATTGAAGTCCATTTAAGGACTAGGTTACAGCATTTCCTACGGCTTTTATCAGGCAGGTCTGTGCTCTTAAATAGATAGATTGTGGGAGTAAAGACTAATTGTAATTGCAGTCCTTTTCAGGACTAGGTTACATCAGTTCCTATCAGTTTTTGCCAGGCAGGTCTGTGCCAGTGCTGTGCAAGTTTTTTTCACAGCATTTGGCTGAATCTAGCAAAGCTAATCCTTTTTGGCCTATTGCAGAGTGTGTTAGTCAGTGGAGTAGCCTATCTGTGTTGCAAGATATACCACCTGTGTATAGAATACCAATTTTTTTACTGCACCTAGTGAAGTAAAATCTTTTGGGCATAGCATCATTCTATTAGTCCATCTATACTGACCTCCATCAGGTTGCAAATTGAATATAATTTTTTTCTGCATCTAGCTCTGAAAAAATATTTGGGCTTCTAGCAGTGTGTGGGACTTGTTCTATTAGTCCATCTATACTGACCTCCATCAGGTTGCAAACTGAATATAATTTTTTTCTGCATCTAGCTCTGAAAAAATATTTGGCCTTCTAGCAGTGTGTGGGACTTTCTCTGTTAGTCCATCTATACTGACCTCCATCAGGTTGCAAACTGAATATATTTTTTTTCTGCATCTACCTCTGAAAAAATATTGGGCTTCTAGCTGTGTGTGGGACTTGTTCTATTAATCCATCTATACAGACCTCCATCAGGTTGCAAACTGAATATAATTTTTTTCTGCATCTACCTCTGAAAAAATATTTGGGCTTCTAGCTGTGTGTGGGACTTGTTCTATTAGTCCATCTATACTGACCTCCATCAGGTTGCAAACTGAATATAATTTTTTTCTGCATCTAGCTCTGAAAAAATATTTGGCCTTCTAGCAGTGTGTGGGACTTGTTCTATTAATCCATCTATACAGACCTCCATCAGGTTGCAAACTGAATATAATTTTTTTCTGCATCTACCTCTGAAAAAATATTTGGGCTTCTAGCTGTGTGTGGGACTTTCTCTATTAGTCCATCTATACTGACCTCCATCAGGTTGCAAATTAAAAATAATTTTTTGTCTGCATCTAGCTCTGAAAAAATATTTGGCCTTCTAGCAGTGTTTGGGACTTTCTCTATTAGTCCATCTATACTGACCTCCATCAGGTTGCAAACTGAATATATATTTTTTCTGCATCTACCGCTGAAAAAATATTGGGCTTCTAGCTGTGTGTGGGACTTGTTCTATTAATCCATCTATACAGACCTCCATCAGGTTGCAAACTGAATATAATTTTTTTCTGCATCTACCTCTGAAAAAATATTTGGGCTTCTAGCTGTGTGTGGGACTTGTTCTATTAGTCCATCTATACTGACCTCCATCAGGTTGCAAACTGAAAATAATTTTTTTTCTGCATCTAGCTCTGAAAAAATATTTGGCCTTCTAGCAGTGTGTGGGACTTTCTCTATTAGTCCATCTATACTGACCTCCATCAGGTTGCAAATTAAAAATAATTTTTATCTGCATCCAGCTCTGAAAAAATATTTGGCCTTCTAGCAGTGTGTGGGACTTTCTCTATTAGTCCATCTATACTGACCTCCATCAGGTTGCAAATTCAAAATAATTTTTTGTCTGCATCTAGCTCTGAAAAAATATTTGGCCTTCTAGCAGTGTGTGGGACTTTCTCTATTACTCCATCTATACTGACCTCCATCAGGTTGCAAATTAAAAATAATTTTTATCTGCGTCTAGCTCTGAAAAAATATTTGGCCTTCTAGCTATGTGTGGGACTTGGTCTATTAGTCCATCTATACTGACCTCCATCATTTTGCAAATGAAAAATAATTTTTATCTGCATCTAGCTCTGAAAAAATATTTGGCCTTCTAGCAGTGTGTGGGACTCATTGTATTAATCCATCTATACCAAGCTCCACCAGCTTTTAAATTAATAATAATTTTTAGCTGCATCTAGCCCTGAAAATAATTTTTCTTCCCAATAGTGGTAGCAATAGAAATATGGGGCGCGCGCCTGGCTTACAAAAATATACGCTTCATAACAAAATCACCAGCCTAGCGCACTGCATTAATAAGATGGCATCATCGTCTCCCCCAGTGCTAGGCCTACTACCCAGGCTAGCATTCCTGTGCCTAAAACACAATGTATGGGTCCGCGCTAGCCACTATGCTGAGGGGTCTAAAGCTGCTGCTAACGCTTTATAACAATTCAATTGGCAGATTTTCACAGAGCTCTTCCACAACGCCCACCCATCGGGCAACAGTTGCCCACCTTCCCTATGGGATCTAGTGGCGAATAGTTGATGCCATTAATCAGAGCGTCAGTTGCCCCGTCGACGTGGCAAGCATACGGTAAGGCATGGGAAGAGTGGACATGACTAGTAGCGGGCAGACGGGTTGACCAATGTGAACAAGCCAGATCACAAGTCACCATAGAATTTCTCCACCAGCTAATTATGAGGGGCATATCAGGGGCGTCAGCGCAGCGGTGTCTGACCGGAGTAGCATTTCACTTCCAACTACTGAATTGGGGAGATGTGACAAAGGTTCATCATCAGACAATCCATAAAAGGGTGGAAAAGGGGTCAGCCAAGTCAGGAGTGTAGACGTCCCGTCCCGTGTCACTAAAACTGATTTCTCACATCATATCCCTAACACCATTAACATGACACTCACAATTTGAAGCAACACTACTGTCTACTGCATTTGTGATCGCCTTCTTCGGGGCGCTATGCATAAGCATAGTCCCTCAATCCAAAATTACCACCAGTGGAGGCTTATTACACCAGGACGTAGTCATAGCCAATAATGCAATACGTCTACGCATACACAAATCGAAAACGGTTCCAGCGGGCAGGGGCACTTGGGTACTTCTACAACCCACAAACGGTACACTGAGTTGGGTAACAATAGTAAAAACATATCTAACCATCAGATCACAAAGTAATTTCTTCCTATCACACATTGATGGAATGCCATTATCAAGATACCAGTTCCAAGCTATATTTAATAAATGCATAACATCGGCAGGGAACCACCCCAAAGATTACGGGACACACTCATTCCGCATAGGCGCGGCCACGGAAGCAGCAAGAGCAGGACTGTCAGAAACTGAAGTTCAGAGGATAGGGAGATGGCGATTCACGTGTTTGGCAAGATACATAAGACTGGACTTGTTATCCTAACGTGGTTTGTTTCTTTTACAGGTGACGCTAAGCCAACAGTGTGGGTGATAGGCCACTCGTATATGTATTGGGCAGAAAAAAGGGCGAAAGTCTGCCCAGGCGGGAGGAAATTAGAGTTTCATAACACATATTTCAACTAGAGAGGTATTAGAGGTCTGCTATGGCCACAGGTACTAATGGAGGTAATCAAGGTAGGGAGAGAGGCAAGATGTCCGGTCATCTTAGTTATACAGGCCGGGGGAAACAACCTAGGTCATCATAACAGCGCATAACTAATGGCAATAATGAAACTAGACACTGAGCGCTTCAGAGAATTTTTCACAAAACTAGCGATAGTATGGTCAGAGATTGTGCCGATAGCGGTATGGCAAGGTGCGCGAGACATCACGGCCATCGAACGGACAAGGCGGGTAATAAATATTCGGATGGCAAAATTTAGAAGAGACAGAGGTGGTGTAGTGGTACGACACCGACAACTGGAAGGAGAGAAAGCAGGCCTCATACGGCCCGACGTTGTTCACTTAATGAATATTGAACTGGACATATTCCTGTCAGGACTCCAGGACGGAGTGGAACAAGTGTTAAGAGTGATGGGTGGGGGTCAGAGTCCTGCATACGAGTACGCAGGATCCTCCGTGGCCTGGAAATAGAAAGGACAAGTTGAAGAGTTACACTTGTTGGCCAACTTACCGGACTGGAGACCCAGCGCATGCTGCAACAAGCTGAATTATTTTAGAAATAAAATGCCTTTCTAATGGAATGAGTATAAAGAGTTAATAAAGCTGTGACCGATCCTCACCCATCCAGTTGTAAGAGTTACATTACTGTATTTTCAAGGAAAGGGGGGCGGTAGGGGGGCTGAGCGTCTGGGTTTGGTTGGGGGTCCCCACAGTCTGCCTAGGCTAGATGCATTTAAAAATTCTTATTAGATACACAGGCGGTGCAGCTTGCTTTGCAGCTGGGCTACTACGCCCAAAGTATTGCCTAGGCTAGATGCAGTTAAAAATTCTACGCTGACTAGCAGACACTGAAGATTTGGAGCAGACCTCTGAGCTCTTCAGACTCAACCATCTGTGTTACCCCAAGCCATAGTGTATCTAGTTTCTTACAGTTAAAAAGGGGGGGGAGTGACCCAACCCACCTGGAATTGACGATGCCAACGTCACGTAAGACACAGCAAGGGGACTCCAAAAAGAGTCTCCATTTTTTCCGAAAATTGTGGCACAGACACCACTTAACCCTAGAATGCATACCTGGGGCCTCGCAGGCCCGCCCTGTTAATTGTTTTCTATTTTCTGCAAGATTACTTTAGTTAGAATTTTGAAACTCTAGGTATTCTTCATGTATATAGTTGTTTGTCACTTGAGTTTGAGTTATTCCATGTTATTTGCACACGAGCCTAAAAGGCCCCAGGTATATGGAAGTGTAGATTTTTATGGTCATGCGTTCTAGGGTTAAGTGGCATCAATTGCCCCACAGTTGCTTAAAACGTTTGGTGAGGTGATTTTACCAAATCCTCAAGGTTTTAGTCTCCCAAGGATAACACAGGGGTAGAAAAGTCCTTGCGAATCCATGATTTGTTCATCTTTATGAACGTGAGTCTGTCTACATTCTCAGTGGACAGACGCATGCGCTTATCTGTCAGCACACCACCAGCAGCGCTGAACACACGTTCAGAGAGAACACTGGCTGCAGGGCATGACAAGATCTCCAAGGCGTGAGTGGCGAGCTCCGGCCATTTTTCCAGATTGGAATACCAAAATGAGCAAGGGTCCAGTGACACAGTCATGGCTTCGATGTTCACTTGGAGATACTCCTGCACCATCCTCTCTAGGCGTTGACTATGTGTCAGACTTCTTGTCTCCTGTGGCCTTGCAAAGTATGGTCTAAAAAAGTGGTGAAACGATTCCACAAAATTGCTGTTACCAGCAGATACTGTGTTACTGTTACGGTTTGAGTGATGAAGACTCGACAGTCCCACGGTTGGCAAGTTAGAACTGTGAGATTCACTACGTGCACCACTGGTGTTTTGTGGAAAAGCACATGTAAGATTCTGCAACAGCGTCTGCAGATACTCCTGCATGCGTGCATCCCTTTTTATGGCAGGAATTATTTCGGCAAATTTACTTTTGTACCGGGGATCTAAGAGTGTGGCAACCCAGTAGTCGGGATTAATTTGAATTCTGACAATCTGAGGGTCATGTTGCAGGTAGTGCAGCAAGAAGGCACTCATGAGTCTTGCGCATTCAGGAGGACCAAGTCCTTGTTGTGTTGGTAGCGAGGTAAGAATCATGCTTCCTTCCTCTGCCCTCTCCCCCCAACCTCGCACAGCAGAAATGTGATCAAGGTCTCCCTCATCTGATGAGTCTTCCATGCCCATCGCCAGTTCGTCCTCCACTTCTTCCTCGGCTCCTGCACCTTCCTCAACAGTTTGGCTGCTACCATGCGCCCTGGTTAATCCCTCTCCCCCACCCTCCCATGCCTGCCGCCTTGGTGCTGCCAACCGTCTGAACCTTGGAGATGTTATCCCTTCCGCATACGACTCCTCCTCTACTTCCTCCACCTCCTCTTGTCCCACCACCTGACTCTGAATTCTGTTTAGTGTGTGCTCCAGCATGTAAATCACCGGAATAGTCATGCTGATAATGGCATCGTCGTCAGCACTAAACATCTTCGTCGCCATTTCAAAACTGTGCAGAAGGGTGTGTGGCGCCCCTGAGGGTTCAGTCGCCACAGAGTTACTGCATCTCACCCAGAGGTGTGGTATCTCACCCTCAGGTAAGGAAGGCATATGGCTCGGGACCCTAACACCTGCATCCAACACATACCCGCAGTGGGGGTAGGGCAAGATTGCTCCTAAGGGAGAGCACAGTCCCAGGTCCCTAGCTGGTGGAAGGGTCCTATGTAGTGGGTGCTTAGGGGAGCAGCTTAGCGGAGCACATGACAGGGAGAGTATAAATAGGAAGCTATCTAAGAAAGAACAAGCCAGTCAGAGGAGGAAAAGTGACAGGAGCAGAGGCTCGGCATGAGCTCTGCTCCAGAGGCGGGCCTAGCCTGGGAGGCCCAGGACTGAAGGAGAGAAGAGAGGAGTGGGAGCAAGAAGGCTCCAGGAACCGAAGGGACCCTAGGGCTATGGGCCGTGCAGAAGGCCACCGTACTCCTGCTGCTACCAGGAGGTAGAGGGGTCAGACCAGATAAGGGGAACCGGTCCCTCAACTAGCGGAGAAACAGCAAGGCTCAACTAGAAACCGGAGGCTGCAGCATTTCATGTACTGCAGGTAAAAGTCCACACCAGTCTCACTAAGAAGGTAGCCACATAGGACCCAGGGGACGGAACACAAGTCGCCCGCCAAGGCCCGAGGATACCGGATAGAAGTGTCACTGGGTGTGAGGTGCAGGTAGAAGGCCAGAGAAAGGACACACAGAAGGGGGTCCTGCTAAGTACTCCGGAGCTATCTGGGGGTGGACTGAGCCCCTCACTGAGTACGCACAGCACGACGGGTGAGATTGCTCTGGTACCTGTAATCTGGACTGCAACAACTGTGAGTAAAGATCTTGGGACTGCATCACACGGACTCTGTGTTCATTACTGACTCCCTGCACTACAACCACCATCATCCACCCACACTGCCCTCAAGCTACACTCTTCCTGTGGTGAGTAATAATACCATTGCTGCAAAACCACCAGCTTCAGAGGACTGTTCCGCAGTGGCGGCCCCTTTTGCCCCACTCCAGAGGTGGCGTAGTCGGACATTATAAAACCCATATATACAAATTACCCTTGGATTGACCACCCTGGATCACGGACTGGGTCACCGCCACAGTGACTACAACCCCCAGCGTCTACCGGCCCGGCTCAGGGTACCCCACGGCCCAGGGGGCGCTTCAACTTCATAGGTCCCTGATCTGAGACCACTCCTGCAGCGTGATTTGCCCCACCTCTGGATCTCGTTGGACCAGGCTATACGTCAGAACGTATTGCACCAGGGCTTGTCGGTGCTGCCACAGTCGCTGCAACATGGTCAGAGTTGAATTCCACCGTGTCGGCACATCGCATTTCAGCCGGTGAACTGGCAGGCCCAACGACTTCTGTAGAGATGTAAGTCATTGAGCTGCGGGATGCGAACGGCGGAAGTGAGCACACAGTGACCGTGCCCCCTGCAGAAGGCCATCTAGTCCGGGATAGTGGGCTAACAATTTATGGACAACCAGGTTCAACACGTGAGCCATACAAGGCACGTGTGTGACATTGCCCCGGCGATGCAGCATTGTCGCACACGGCCTTCCCTGGTTGCAGGTCCAGTGGAGACAACCATTCATGAAACTGGGTCTCCAGAGCTGACCACAACTCCTCAGCTGTGTGACTCACATTTCCCAGACATTTCAAAGTAAACAATGATGCCTTGAGCCCTGCTGCCAGCATAGTAAGGAGGTGTGCAGGATTCCTTCTGCGCAGTTAGAATGCAGGTGGCATTACCAGACAGGCTTTGGGTGCAGGTGGAGGACCGAGAGGAGGTTGAGGAGGCAGAAGCAGTGGAGGAACTTCGAGATAAAGAGGATTGACGCACAACTCGTGGGGACGGTAAGACTTGGACAGCAGCCCCTTGTCCTACTGTCACCATAGTTACCCAGTGCCCAGTCAGCGACATGTAACGCCCCTGTCCATGCCTACTCGTCCAAGTGTCTGTGGTGAAATGCACCCTGTCACACACAGAGTTTCTCAAAGAAGCGGTGATGTTGTGTGCGACATGCTGGTGGAGCGCAGGCACACCTTTCTTTGAGAATTAGTGCCGACTGAGCATCTGGTACTGGGGCACTGAGACGGACATAAGGTCTCGAAAATCCACTGTGTCCTCCAGGCGGAAAGGCAGCATTTCTGTAGCCAAGAGCTTGCAGATGGTGAAATTCAACCTCTTAGCTTTCTCATGGCTAGGAGGAAATGGTCTTTTACTTTTCCACATCTGAGGGACCGAGGGCTGGCTGTTGTGCTTAGACGGGGTTGAGTAGGATGTCCCCGGCAAACTGCCGGTCTGTGAGGAAGATGCAGGCGGACATGTTAGATTGCCTTGATCCAAAGCTGGTGCTCTCGATGTCAGAGAGCGCTCAACACCAGCAGGTGTTTCCACTTCCCAATGAACTGATGACCTGCCAATCACACTGGCTGTTGCAGGTAAAGAGGTGGCAGGTCTGCATCCAAAAACATGTGTGACTGCTGTCCCCCCAGTCACAGAGGATGAAGAGGCCGCGGATGCACAAGATGGGGCAGACGGTGGTTGGCCCAGCCTGCTAGGCCGCATTGTAGCACCGTGAGCTTCCCACTGCAACTTATGCTTCATATCCATGTGCCGGTTCATGCATGAAGTACTCAAACTATGGATTTTTTGGCCTCTACTTATGTTTTGGTTACAAATATTACAGAGAACACGAGTTGGGTCATCCTTATCATTCTGAATAAATGCCCAGGCTATGCAAGGCTTAGAGCCCATGCGACCTGAAGAGCCACTACGACTTGTGGTCAGAGGCAGAGTTGTGGTTGAGGATGCAGTTGTTGACGTGCTTCCAGTACTCCATCTGTGTCCAGGAAGGCGCAACCTAACCTCGTCGTCAATAGCATCTGTGATGCCCCGCTGTGCTTGGTACCACATATCCTAGAAGAGTGTATTGATGGAATCCTCCACAAGAGGCCCCGTAAACATTCACACATCTCCACCTTCCACCTCAGACCAGCAGAGGGAGCCCGTTAGGGATATAAATAGGGAAGATGGAGCTAGGCAGTTCAGTTCCTCTGAAGAGTTCCTGCAGTAGAGAAGCCTAAGAGAGATCAGTCTGCAGTGGAGCTCAGTCTAGACTAGAGAACTCAGTTAATAGTTCAGTAGTGGAGCACGAGGCTCCTGCTAACTAGATTCAGTAAGGCATAACCGGAATCCCTGGAGAACTACAAGTCCCAGGATGGCTAAGGTGCTGATACGTAACAGAGCCAGGAGACGCTTAGGCCCCGCATAGTGGGAGCGTGAACTCCAAGAGAAGGCCCTACCACAAGGTCAGCCAGCGCAGGACAGAGACAAAGTTAGGCCTAGCTCCAGGCAGGTCAGAAGCTTACTACGCAGAGGCAAGAAACAGGAGACCCTACACCCGCTCATTGGGGAGGATCCTGATATTCACCCTTCACCCTACAGTGCTCCGGGATGTTCCTGAATTTCCTCCAGTAAAAGGTACTGAAGTGACTACCGTGTCCGTTCCCGTTCTTGCTCTGACCCAGCTGGGTCTCGCCTGTCCTGCATTCCCCCTGCATACGCTGCCCTGAGACCTAGCTCCACCTGTGGGGAGCTATACCATCGAGCAGCCTTATCACGGGTCTCAGTGGACTGCTGCAGCGCTGGTGCTTCTCACCAGATACCACAGGTGGCGTCACAAACTCTTATAAAATTAACAATTATCCACTCTTTTAAAGAGTGACCCCAGGGTACGGGCCAGGGAGCCGACCACCGCGACATCCCCAAGGCCAGGCAAAGGCCCGGGTACCGAGTCATCCCCATCCCCTGGGCTAGTCACATCCTCCTCCACCTCCTCCGTTGACCTCATCGACTGGCTGACTGTGGGTTGACAGTAAGTGGGATCTCCAACCTCGTCATCATCACCCTGTGTGTTATCACACCCGTCGTCCTCAAAGCCAACCTCTTCCTGCCCTGACCGAAAAGTCAAGTTGTCGCTCCAATCAGGTATTTGAGTCTCATCATCGTCTTCATCATTGTCTCCACCAACAGGAGTGACAGTTTGGGAACGAGGGTCTACATTATGCTCAGAACCTTCTTCATCTGGTCCTGGATCCGACTTATAAAGATTCTGGGCATCAGTGCAGATCATTTCCTCATCTGGATTAACAGAAGCTCTGTAGCAGACTTACGTTTCCCAGGCTATAGTATGAGTAAACAGCTCTGCAGACTCAACCATCTGTGTTACCCCATACTCAGACGGGCAGCTGGAGACTTGGGAGCTGTGAGGAAGCAAGTGCAATTGGGGTGACACCTCTGAGGACTGGAATATTTGTGATGTGGAAATTGAGGTGGAGGAGAGCCCACTTGAAGGAGCACTTGATATCCGCTGAAGCACCTGCTCTTTTTGTGCCTCATCTGGAATTTGTAGCGATGGGCGTGTCCGTAAGAAAGGGATCGTATCACATTGTCCAGGAAAAGAAGTCGACATCTTAGCTTGGCTGGAAGATGGTCTTTCTTCTGCAGATGTTACCCCCCCCCCCCCACTGCGGGGGGGCTCGACCCACCAGCGGACATGCACCAGTATTGGGAGAGGGGGGCTGGCCGTCAGGGTCCACCGCGGCTCTGGCACAAACCCGGCGACACGGAGGTGGCACGGGCAGGAACGAACTGGCCGTGTCGGCTTCTCACTTTTTGGATTTTAGAAGGGCATGACATGCCTATATCTGTGTCTCCCCCTCCTTTTACTCCTCCACCTCTTTTCTTTTCGCATGATTATATGTACTTGTCACTTTTCCATGTGTTAGTTGTGTCTTCTGAGCAGTTTGTCAGCTTTTGGACACCTTTGAAGGTGTTTTCTATGTGTTTCTATGTGTTTTTGTTTGCCTGCCATTGGTTTCAACGGTGTTCGAAGGTGTTCGACGAACAGTTCGACGAACAGTTCGGCGAACACACGGGTGTTCGACGAACCGAACCGAACTCGAACCCTACGGGGGTGGCTCAACACTAGTGTCTTGGCAATCAAGAAGTATGTAGCTGATTCACAGTACACACGTGTGCGTGCTGATAAGGGCAAATTGAGGACTCTTTCCCACAGGCAATTACGTCAGGTTAAAAGAGCAGCGGCAAAAAAGCCTTGTCATAGCAGAAGACACGTTTTTGAAGCTGCTGGTGCCTCCAACGTCCCCCGAACAACAAGATGCAGGGTCCTTCAGAGGTTTGCAGCTGTGCATATGCCATCCTGTCGACCTCCTCTATCCACTTCACACAAGCAGAAACGGCTCCAGTGGGCCAAACATTACATGAAGACTGATTTCAAAACTGTTTTGTTCACGGATGAGTGCTGTGCAGCGCTCGATGGTCCAGATGGATGGAGTGGAGGATGGCTGGTTGATGGACACCCCACGCAAACACGGCTACAGCGCCAACAAGGAGGAGGTGGAGTAATGTTTTGGGCTGGAATCATGGGGAGAGAGATTGTCGGCCCCTTTAGGATCCCTGAAGGCGCTAAAGATGAACTCCATAATGTATGTGGATTTTCTCAAACAGCACTTCCTGCCATGGTTCAAGAAGAAGAACCGTGTATTTCACAGCAAGATCATTTTTTTGCATGATAATGCACCATCTCATGCTGCACATAAAACATCTGCATCTCTGGCTGATATGGGCATAAAAGGGGACAAACTTATGGTGTGACCCCCATGCTCCCCTGACCTCTACCCCATTCAGAACCTCTGGAGCATCATCAAAAGGAGTGTCTATGATGGCAGGAGGCAGTTCACATCTAAGCAACAGCTCTGGGAGGGTATTCTGTCCTCATGCAAAACAATTGAAGCAGAAACCATCCAAAACCTGACAAATTCAATGGATGAGAGAGTTCAGAAGCTCCTTTCGAACAAGGGGTCCTATGTGAAAATGTAACATCACCTAGAATAAAGTTTTGAGTTGAAAACTGTTTGATTTCAGTTTCTAATAACCTGCTAATGCTTATAATTTCAAAAATGACCATTTTTTTGGTCTTTATTAAAATGAAAAGGTTGATCGAAAAGTTTGGGGGATCTAAGAGTGTGGCAACCCAGTAGTCATGATTACTTCAAATTCTGACAATATGAGGGTCATGTTGAAGGTAGTGCAGCAAGAAGGCACTTATGTGTCTTGCGCATCTCGGCGCCCCAAAATTATTTTCCGGGCTAGATGCAGCTAAAAATTATTATTAATTTTAAATCTGGTGGAGCTTAGTATAGATGGCCTAATAGGATCAGTGCTGCACACTGCTACAAAGCCCAAATTATTTTCCAGTCAAGATACAGATAAACATGATTAGTAATTTTAAATCTGGTGGAGCTTATTATAGATGGCCTAATAGAATCAGTGCTGCACACTGCTACAAAGCCCAAATTATTTTCCAGCCAAGATACAGATAAACATGATTAGTAATTTGAAAGCTTAAAACGGTTGGTAGGGTGATTTTAACGAATCATCAAGCTTTTACTCTCCCCAGGATGACACAGGGGTAGAAAAGTCGTTTCGGATCCATGATTTGTTCATCTTTATGAACGCGAGGCTGTCTACATTATCAGTGGAGAGCCGCGTGCGCTTATCTGTCAGCACACCACCAGCAGCGCTGAACACACGTTCAGACAGAACGCTGGCTGCGGGGCATGACAAGATCTCCAAGGCGTAAGTGGCTAGCTCCTGCCATTTATCCAGATTGGAAGCCCAAAAAGAGCAAGGGTCCAGTGACACAGTCATGGCTTCAATGTTTACTTGGAGATACTCCTGTACCATCGTCTCTAGGCGTTGACTATGTGTCAGACTTCTTGTCTCCTGTGGCCTTGCAAAGGATGGGCTAAAAAAGTGGTGAAATGATTCCGCAAAATTGATGTTACCAGCAGATACTGTGGTTCTGTTACGGTTTGAGTGCTGAACACTTGACGGTCCCACGGTTGGCAAGTTGGAACTGTGAGATTCACTACGTGCACCACTGGTGTTTTGTGGAAAAGCACATGTAAGATTCTGCAACAGTCTCTGCTGATACTCCTGCATGCGTGCATCCCTTTCTATGGCAGGAATAATTTCTGCAAATTTACTTTTGTACCGGGGATCTAACAGTGTGGCAACCCAGTAGTCAGGATTATTTCTAATTCTCACAATTCGAGGGTCATGTTGCAGGTAGTGCAGCAAGAAGGCACTCATGTGTGTTGCGCATCCAGGAGCACCAAGTCCCTGTTGTGTTGGTGGCGAGGTAACAATCATGCTTCCTTCCTCTGTCCTCTCCCCCCAACCTCGCACAACAGAAATGTGATCAAGGTCTCCCTCATCTGATGAGTCTTCCATCAGTTCGTCCTCCACTTCTTCCTGGGCTCCTGCACCTTCCTCACTAGTTTGGCTGCTACCATGCGCCCTGGTAAAACCATCTCCCCCACCCTCACATGCCTGCCGCCTTGGTGCTGCCGACCGTCTGGACCTTGCAGATGTTAGCCCTTCCGCATACAACTCCTCCTCCTCTACTTCCTCCACCTCCTCTTGTGCCACCACCTGACTCCGAAATCTGTTTAACATGTGCTCCAGCATGTAAATCACCGGAATAGTCATGCTGATAATGGCATCGTCAGCACTAAACATCTTCGTTGCCATTTCAAAACTGTGCAGAAGGGTGCATAGGCCCCTGATCTGAGACCACTCCTCCAGCGTGATTTGCCCCACCTCTGGATCCCGTTGGCCCAGGCTATACGTCAGAACGTATTGCACCAGGGCTTGTCGGTGCTGCCACAGTCGCTGCAACATGTGCAGAGTTGAATTCCACCGGGTAGGCACATCGCATTTTAGCCGGTGAAGTGGCAGGCCCAACGACTTCTGTAGAGATGTAAGTCGCTGAGCTGCGGGATGCGAACGGCGGAAGTGAGCACACAGCGACTCTGCAGAAGGCCATCTAGTCTGGGATAGTGGGCTAAAAATTGCTGGACAACCAGGTTCAACACGTGAGCTATACAAGGCACGTGTGTGACATTGCCCCGGCGAAGGGCCGCACCCAGGTTTGCAGCATTGTCGCACACGGCCTTCCCTGGTTTCAGGTCCAGTGGAGACAACCATTCATGAAATTGGTTCTCCAGAGCTGACCACAACTCCTCAGCTGTGTGACTCACATTTCCCAGACATTTCAAAGTAAAAACCGCCTGATGACGTTGAGCCCTACTGCCAGTATAGTAAAGAGGTGTGCAGGATCCCTTCTGCGCAGTTAGAAAGCTTGTGGCATGACCAGACAGGCTTTGGGTGCAGGTGGAAGACCGAGAGGAGGTTGAGGAGGCAGAAGCAGTGGAGGAACTTTGACATAAAGAGGATTGACGCACAACTCGTTGGGACGGCAAGACTTGGACAGCAGCCCCTTGTCCTGCTGTCACCATAGTTACCCAGTGCCCAGTCAGCGACATGTAACGCCCCTGTCCATGCCTACTCGTCCAAGTGTCTGTGGTGAAATGCACAGAGTTTCTCAAAGAAGCGGTGATGTTGTGTGCGACATGCTGGTGGAGCGCAGGCACACCTTTCTTTGAGAAGTAGTGCCGACTGGGCATCTGGTACTGGGGCACTGCGACGGACATAAGGTCTCGAAAATCCTCTGTGTCCACCAGGCGGAAAGGCAGAATTTCTGTAGCCAAGAGCTTGCAGATGGTGAAATTCAACCTCTTAGCTTTCTCATGGCTAGGAGGAAATGGTCTTTTACTTGTCCACATCTGAGGGACCGAGGGCTGGCTATTATGCTTAGACGGGGTTGATAAGGGTGTCCCCGGCAACCTGCCGGTCTGTGAGGAGGATGCAGGCGGACATGTTAGGTTGCCTTGATCCAAAGGTGGTGCTATCGATGTCGGACAGCGTTCAACACCAGCTGGTGTTACCACCTCCAAAGAAAATGATGACCTGCCAATCACGCTGGCTGTTGCGGGTAAAGAGGTGGCAGGTCTGCGCCCCAAAACAGGTGTGACTGCTGTCCCCCCAGTCACAGAGGATGAAGAGGCCGCGGATGCACAAGATATGGCAGACGGTGGTTGGCCCGGCCGGCTAGGCCGCATTGTAGCACACTGAGCTTCCCACTGCAACTTATGCTTCATGTCCATGTGCCGGTTCATGCATGAAGTACTCAAACTATGTATTTTTTGGCCTCTACTTAGCTTTTGCTGACAAATGTTACAGATAACACGAGTTCGGTCATCTTTATCGATCTGAAAAAATGCCCAGGCTATGCAAAGCTTAGCACCCATGCGACCTGAAGAGTCACCACGACTTGTGGTGAGAGGCAGAGTTGTGTTTGAGGATGCAGTTGTTGACGTGCTTCCAGTACTACGTCTCTGTCCAGGAAGGCGCAACCTGACCTCGTCGTCACTAGCATCTTCCTCCACCTCCTCTGCTGACCTCATCTCTTGGCTGACTGTGGGTTGACAGTAAGTGGGATCTCCAACCTCATCATCATCACCATGTGCGTTATCACACCCGTCGTCCTCAGAGCCAACCTGTTCCTGCCCTGACAAAAAACTAAAGTTGTCGCTCCAATCAGATATTTGAGTATCATCATCGTCTTCCTCATTGTCTCCACCAACAGGAGTTACAGTTTGGGAAGGAGAGTCTACATTATGGTCAGAACCTTCTGCATCTGGTCCTGGATCCGACTCATAAAGATTCTGGGCATCAGTGCAGATCATTTCCTCGTCTGGATTCACAGAAGCGCTGGAGTCGACCTCTGATTCCCAGGCTATAGTATGAGTAAACAGCTCTGCAGACTCAACCATCTGTTCTACCTCATACTCAGACGGGCAGCTGGAGATTTGGGAGCTGTGAGGAAGCAAGTGCGATTGGGGTGACACCTTTGAGGACTGGAGTATTTGTGATGTTGAAGTTGATGTGGAGGAGAGCCCACTTAAAGGAGCACTTGATATCCGTTGAAACACCTGCTGTTTTTGTGCCTCATCTGGAATTTGTAGCGATTGGCGTGGCCGTAAGAAAGGGATCTTATCACATTGTCCGCTAAAAGAAGTAGACATTTTAGCTTGGCTGGAAGATGGTCTTTCTTCTGCTGATGTTACTGTTGATTTAACACCTACCCCACGGACACAACCTTTTTTCCCCTTCCCAACACGCCTATTCCCCTTTCCACCAGCAGCAGGCCTTTTTCCACTCATTTTGGTGGTTAACTAATTCACAACTCTGGAGTTGTTTGCACAAAAAAACAATGGATGGGAACCGAGCAGAGCTGAGTGGCCAAACTGTGGTATTAGGCCAAAACTATTGGCTGGGTTAGATGCAGAAAAAAATTATATTCAATTTGCAACCTGATGGAGGTCAGTATAGATGGACTAATAGAGAAAGTCCCACACACTGCTAGAAGGCCAAATATTTTTTCAGAGCTAGATGCAGACAAAAAATTATTTTTAATTTGCAACCTGATGGAGGTCATTATAGATGGACTAATAGAACAAGTCCCACACACTGCTAGAAGCCCAAATATTTTTTCAGAGCTAGATGCAGAAAAAAATTATATTCAATTTGCAACCTGATGGAGGTCAGTATAGATGAACTAATAGAATGATGCTATGCCCAAAAGATTTTACTTCACTAGGTGCAGTAAAAAAATGGTATTCTATACACAGGTTATCTTGCAACACAGATAGGCTACTCCACTGACTAACACACTCTGCAATAGGCCAAAAAGGATTAGCTTTGCTAGATTCAGCCAAATGCTGTGAAAAAAACTTGCACAGCACTGGCACAGACCTGCATGGCAAAAACTGATAGGAACTGATGTAACCTAGTCCTGAAAAGGACTGCAATTACAATTAGTCTTTACTCCCACAATCTATCTATTTAAGAGCACAGACATGTCTGATAAAAGTCGTAGGAAATGCTGTAACCTAGTCCTTAAAAGGACTGCAATCACAACTATTCCCTACTCCCAAGCTATCTGTAGATTTGTGCGAAAATTGGCTTGAAATTAACAAGGTATAGCGCACACAGCAACAGCGGTGCCGTCTAACACGCAGCTGCAGCAGTGAGAAAATGGTGGCGACGGGGAAAATGGCTTGGTCTTATAGGGCAAGGACATGTGACATACACTGCCAATGACACATGCCCTTGCTTGTGTGAAAAAAAGCACTTCGCTCCGTGTGTGCGCTGCTGATAGGCTGACAGATTGCACCTCCCCACTGTAAATGCGGGAAAGAGAAAAAAAAATGGAGATCTTCATTATTCCTGCAGAGATCCATCCCCTGCCCCTCCCCCCACCCCGCTGTACACTCAAACTGCGTATTAACATAAATTTTCATGATTATGAGAAAAAATCCAGTTATGATTTTGGTGCACGAACAGTTATCGAACATAACCTCGAACAGCCGAATTTTTCTCAAATCGTTCGTGTTAGCCGAACGGCTCGAACACCGCCCAAAACAGCTCGAATTTGAGATTGGCGAACAGTTCGAGTTGAACAACGCTCATCTCTACTCCTTAGTAGGAGGTTCTGATACAAAGTCACAAATCCTCTGCTCACTTTACCTCATTTATAAAGTTACAAAACCAAAATTGTGGCAAAATGCATCCACTAATACTTGCTGCTTAGAAGTTTACTCCATACATTTCTGATTAAATTAAAACTACATTATGCAGAAATCTCCAAAGCAAACCCATATGATGACCTCCGACAGACACAAAATGGCACATATATCAATATTGTCTAATTATTGGACAGCATAAACGTAGACCTTGACCAGTCTTAAAATTCACCAAAATTATTATAATGGTTCATGTTGTTTAATACATTTGGCATATTTAAGACATACTACTCTAAGTTTACACCATTTATTTTCTTATTTTGTGCCAGAAATGTGCACCAAAAATTTAGCACATTTTTTAGCACATGGTGTTTCATGATAAACCATATCCTTTCCGCTAAGCCATGACTTTTCAAAAAAGCCATACCCAATTTGTCCGGAGCCACATAATGCCGCTAAACCATTCACCATACATTTTCAGAAAACATATATCCCTTGTCAGGCAAGGTGCAGAAAGTTTCTGAAAACATATTAAATATGATGCAAGTCATAAAAGACAATTTTTGGTGTAAATTGCATCAGAATTCTGGTGCATTTAGCTTGATATATCTCACCCAATGGCAGAGTGATTGGAAGGAGATTTGGCACACTTTTTTGGAAAAAAGGGACTTTAGTCCTCTATAAAGGTAAATAACGTGAATATTATTATTTATTATGCTTACTTATATAGCACTATCACATACCGTAGCGCTTTACATACATCAGCAATATGGTTCCCATTGGGACTCACAATCTAAACTCCCTATCAGTATGTCTATGGAGTGTGGGAGGAAGCTGAAGTACCCAGAGGAAACCCACACAAACACAGGGAGAACATACAAACTCCTTGCAGATGCAGTCATTTGTGGGATGTGAACCCAGGACCCCAGCGCTGCAAGGCTGCAGTGCTAACCACTGAGCCACCATCAATATTGCAAACAGATTCTACCTAAATTTGCTTATTCTTCATTTTTTTCATTTGTGAAGCATGTTTTTTCCCCTAAAAGGGGGTCCAGCAATAAATGATGTACTAAGGTAGAAAAACCTAATTGATGTAAAAAAATGTTTGGGTCAAAAAGACTAATGTATTATTGGGGTAATACCTTCACTGGATAACCAACAAAATTGTTTGCCTTTAGGGCACAAAGGCCTCTTCAACAGGCAGGTTTACAAATGAATGAGAGACCATTACAAACATTTAAAGGATGCTACACCAAGACATTTGTACATGGGGTGATTTATCATTGAGAATGGTGGAAGCAATAAAAGTGAGGTTTTGTTACAGAAGGAAGACCAATAGAGGTAATGACTTAGTCCTTGTTCCCATCATGCTTTTGCATAGTGTTTAGCGTATAAACTAGGAAAACTTTGAACATACACAAAATGTGTCCATAGGATATTTTGCCGGACTGAGGCCAAAAAAGTGTAATTTTGTCTTCTGTCTAGACAGTACTCACATAACTTTAGTGCAAAAAGAAAGGTGTGGAATTGAGTAGTAGATCACTCAATCCATGGATCACAGATGTGAAGCATATTCCTTTCTTAAAGGGAATCTGTCAGTAGGCTTTTGCTATGTTATCTGAGGACAGCATGATGTAGCAGCTGAGACACTGAATTCAGCGATGTGTCACTTATTAGCCTTAGTACTGTTGTCTCCATACAATTAAGGTTTTATCACTAGGCATTTATCATTGCGATGACCACAGTGCATGCGAGCACTGGCCCAGCGACGACCCCCTTCTCTGTCTTTTGACAATGCACATAGAAAGCTTTGGGGGGCGTTAGCTTTCTGAGCTCTGATACATGCTACAGCTAAAAACTATAATAGTTTACTGGATGCAGCAGTTGTGATACATCATTGGAATAAGGTTCACTTGCCCTATATTATGCTGCTCTGAGATGAGATAGCAAAAACCTGCTCACAGATTCCCTTTAAGATCGAAGTCTATGAGTAACAGATGCCACTATATGGCATCTCTCGTCGATTGCAGTGTGATCAATGCTTTTCAATAGCTTTTCATGATGTCTCTATGAAATGGATGTCATTATAGTTAACAAGTGATAGATATGTTAAATGTTTCTGTAATAGTGGGTTCTGTCTGTCACCTATAGGCTATAATGACATCAACTTATAGAATATGTCATCATAAAGGCTCATGAGTAATTCTTTAAATGGATCCAATCTAATCATTCTTTAAATAGCCTTTTCGTATTAATATGATGTTTTCATAGTGAATATCCTGCATATTCTGTGGCACAGAACTGTGCGCAGAAATGCTGCAGTATATTACAATACTGGATGAGATTTGCCTACATTTTATTAATGCACTAGGTAAAAAAAAAATCTTCAGCATAAATAACCCCGCAGGGTGGATGCTCAATATGAAGCATGTAAATTTCTGCTGCAGATTCTCAATGCAGATTGTATACATTGCAGGGTAAATCTCAAAAATAAACCAAAGCTTAATAAAAGATGGACATTAAAATATATTCTACTAATAGCACAAAAACAGTTCTTAGAGAATACAACTCATTATTAATGTGATTGCTGATTTTTAGTTCTCATGCTTCCTTTTTACTTTTCTTGTGTTTCAATATTTATACATTTATATTACTCAGATATTTAAAGGGTCATTTAAAAGCTTCACTTAAGTGAAACTCTTAACTTTTTAGCTATTTCACTTGAACATAACATAACCTTCAGCTGTGTCTACATTCAAGTCTACCTCCACATATGTACACAAAATTGTTATCTAAAATTAGTTTCCAAATTTAACATAGTTAATTTTAGGCAAGTAAAAAAAAAAAAAAATAAATATATTTTTAATGTGGCAAAGTTTCCCTTTTTTACACAGAGCTTCATATCCTCTGCTTAGCCATAGAATTAGATAATAAAATTCATGTTGCCCCCGACTCCATTTACAATTTTGAAGTATGATGTTATACTACTGAGTTCACTATATAGGTAGTATGCAGTAAGCTCCTAGTAAATATTTTCAAAGGGAATTTGGAGTTTGTGTTTTAAATAAAAAAAACTTTGACCACAATTTGATAAAGTGTGAAAATAATCAACATAGATTTTTGGAATAATTTTACTTGATATTTGAGGACAGACAGTCATTTTAAAGCATAGAAAAATTGAATAACACCTCTGCAGGCTCTTTTACCAACGATCAGTCTTCTCTGAGCTAGTGAGTGATGACCAGCTGCTATCATGTCTTTCATACACAGTACAAAGAGGCATGAGGGATTCTTTTATTCAGAATCAGCGTTCTGGAGGACATTACACAACCGTACTGAACAGGGTAGCTATGAATCAAGTAATGGGGACAGACACACCCAGCAATTGTCTGTGTATGCCTCTTCTTACTCTGCACCTCCTTCCTCCCCTTTTTTAGCAGCAGTAATCTCATCCCTCAGAGAACTGGAAGACCAGTTTATCTTGATCAAGTCGGATTTTAGTTAAATGATGAGCTCAAGAGGCAAATGAGAGAAAAAGAAGTGGCTAATAATTGGATAAAGTATCATATTTCTATAAGATATAATACACAGTTTATTACATTTACTAGTTCTAATGATTTATGTAATATGTCCTTGTAAATCCAATTTAGTCTCTCAATTACAAAGGCATTGCAATAGGATTTTTACTTTCAAATTATTTGATTTTTGCAAAATTATTGACAATTAGTGGAGATTAGAAAGATCCTATACAATAAGAAATCTGTCAGCTTAACAAAGGGGCAGGGGCCGTATTGCTGTAGTTTCAATACAATCAATGTTTTATTAACAAGACATTATCATGAGAGGACTAGGTGTGGCAAGCCAGGCAGTCTAGCTAATCTGTGTAACCCCGCCCACATCGTTGATTGGTAGCTTCCTGTATAGAATGTATATTGCCAACAAGCTACCAATCAGTGGTGTGGGCTGGGTTATCCTGTACACAGCTCAGCATTCTGAGCACTGCTGTATATACAACAGAGAAAACAGGGATTCTGTCATTACTGCACGAAATAGCCCAATAAGTGATGCATCACTAGACCTGCGCTGCTCTCAGATTACATGACAAAAAACATGCTGACAGATTACATTTATCTAATGCAACCTTTTCGCTTTTAGCTGCAGTCTCCCTATTATATATCTAAAAAACCTAGATTTTTTTCTCACTGACAATTTATGCAAGATACTGGATACTTTTACTCTATTAATGGCAAAACATCAAGGAAATGCAATAAACTGGGCAAAATAGATGTCATCCCTTCTGAAATACAAAAAGACCTACACGACAAATACTGTAGGGTTCCTGCAGCAGAAACTTTTCTCAATTTCTTCAATTTTTAAAAACAGTGTAATGGCTTTATGCAATGTGACAGCTCGACTTACGGGAATAACCTTTCGCATGCCTATTTAGCAGTGAGATGGAGTGGTACGACTGACATAAATCAGCTGGTTCCAGGTTCTCGACATAAAATAATGAGTACTTTAGCAGTAGAGCACACCTAAAGCAATACAATTTATATACTGAGCTAAGTGGTCAGTTACTCTTGCTTTGTAATATTAACTGTATATGGCAAGACCAAAACCATCAAATCATATGACATGCTACTAGAAATCAGGCTGTGCCGTATTCTAATTGCACTTGATATGTCACTCGCATCAAAAGCAAATGGTTATTTAAATGGTCATCTAGGATTTTTTTTCCTCTTTTTAAGGACGCAAAATACCTTTCAGCTCATTACATTCATTGCCCTGCAAAGCAGGTTGAAAGTTAACTACTTTATCATTGTATGATTGCCAAATCCAGCAGTACACAGCGGAGGCAATAATTTATATTTTCACACTTACCTTTCCGTTGCTCGGAGGGGGGTTAAACCTCTTTGCACATACAAGAAAAGCATCAGGCTGAGGTTTGCCATTTTTCACATCTGGGTCATCTCCAAGTACAATATGATGGAATAAATTGAAGAATTCTTTGTGCCTACTTGTTTTCATTTCAAATGTCACTCTGGCTGAGCTGGTGGCAACAGCCATTGGGATGTTGTGCTTATTCAGATGGTAGATTAACTTTTCAACCCCTGTGACAGAGGAAGAGAGAGAAAATAAATGAGAAATGCAAAGATTACATGATAAAGCTTGTCCATACTATCATTGATAGCAGATAATAATAATATGTGACAATTTCTGAGAAAATAAAGTTTTGGAGATCACAGTTATTATCTGTGCAAAACAATGAAATGGTATAAATAGGAATGACTCCACAGTACCCTGTTCTCCAGATGTAGAGCACAAATAGCAGAAGAACTTGTATGTAGATTAAACCCGTAAGTACTGGAGCAGTGTGCTAGATTTGTACAGCAAAAATGTCATTTGCACGTCTCAAAATTGAAATTACAACAGCAAGAAGGAAAAGTAGTGGAATTCTAAAAATCACAGGATAGATAGACATGTTAATGATATCAAAATAATGAAAAATAGAAACAACACTTCAAAACATCTCAATCAATTAAGGGTCAATTAAGAATATCACGAGAAAGTCATGCACTTTGCATGATGTCAATTAAGTTATTAATGGTTACCTGTGGAATGTTCTGCTACAGTGAATGTACTTGAGCATGCAAATCATCAAGATCCACTGCTTGCAACTCCCTTTGCCAATGATGTCCCAAATATGCTCAATAGTAGACAAGTCAGGAAATGATGCAGGCCAAGTTAACACACTTTGGCCATGCAGGCTGCCCACAATAGCATCAGCAATATGTAGATTGGTGTTGTGTTGGAAAACTGTTCCTGAGACACTTTGGAGATATAGAAGAACCACTAGTTCCACAAAATCAATGTAAAAGACTTAGTTACTTATCGGTAATGGGATTTTTTTTTCGGAACCCATGACAGCATCACAAGAGAGAGAGGATCCGCCTTTCAAGGACAGGAAACGTAGAGGATAAAAAGGGCGGTACCTCTAGCTCGCATCAGTTGGATTACAGAGCTCGAGAGGACCTCCAATGGTCACAACAATTCAAAAAACACTAACACCACTTATCTTAAATGAAAAAATGTGACCTTAAAACTAGTGTTGAGCCACCCCCGGGATGTTCGAGGAACTGTTCGTCGAACTGTTCGTCGAACACCTTAGAACACCGTCGAACACCATTAAAACCAATGGCAGGCAAACAAAAACACATAGAAACACATAGAAAACACCTTCAAAGGTGTCCAAAAGCTGACAAACTGCTCAGAAGACGCTTTCTTTAAAAAAGCCAGCCGGCAATTCAGCAGCGGCATACACCGGTACCCGACAATTTAGACAAGAAGGAATAGAGCCTCACACATAGATTAGATAGATAGAAACATGCCAGTCACATATATATGAAGTACAGTGACAGTGTTGCTTACTGTACTTGTCATTTAGTGTAAAGGATTTATTAAAAAATATAATAGTGTTTTCATGCACCGTCTCTTTAAGAAAGCCGGCCAGCTATTCAGCATCTGTACCCGACAATTTATAACAGACAGAATAGAGCTTCACACATAGATTAGATAGATAGAAACATGTCAGTCACATATATATGAAGTACAGTGACAATGTTGCTTACTGTACTTGTCATTTAGTGTAAAGGATTTATTAAAAAAAATAATAGTGTTTTCATGCACCGTCTCTTTAAAAAAGCCGGCCGGCAATTCAGCATCTGTACCCGACAATTTATAACAGACAGAATAGAGCATCACACATAGATTAGATAGATAGAAACATGTCAGTCACATATATATGAAGTACAGTGACAGTGTTGATTACTGTACTTGTCATTTAGTGTTAAAATAAAGGATTTATTTAAAAAAAAATTGGCGTGGGGTTCCCCTTAATTTTAGTCTCTAGCGGAGGTTAAGCAGACAGCTGGGGCAGATGTTTGAAGCCTGGGAAGGGGGTAATACCCACGGAGCTTCCCAGGCTACTAATATGAGCCCCCAGCTGAATACATAGACTTTACTAGCTATTAAAATGGGGGACCCCCCCCATAAAATGACGTGGGGTCCCCCCTAATTTAATAGCTAGCAAAGGCTAGGCAGACAGCTGGGGGCTGATATTAATAGCCCAGGAAGGGAGCCATGAATATTGGCCCCCTCCCAGGCTAGAAACACCAGCCGTCAGCCGCCCCAGAAATGGCGCATTCATAGGATGCGCCAATTCTGGCACTTAGCCTCGCTCTTCCACGCTGCCCTGTAGCGGTGGCAGGGGGTAATAGGGCTGGGGTTGATGTCAGCTTATAATGCCAGCTGACATCAAGCCCAGGTTAGTAATGGAGAGGCGTCTATAAGACACCCCCATTACTAACCCCATAGTCAAAGTTAAAAGAAAACACAAACACCCAGAATAAAGTCCTTTAATTGAAATAAAGACACAATCCTTTATTGTTCTAAATTAAACCATACTTACCATCACGCCCATTCCAGCTGAAGCCAACGATCTCCTGCAATAAAAGAAAAATAATAAAGCAACATCATCCTTACCTTTCCATGGTTCCCACGACAGCTTCAGCTCTGCTACATCGAGATGACAGGCTGGACCGCAGCAGAACGCTGCCATCCAGCCTGTCATCCCGCAGACACTGAGAAGCGCAGGCATGCTTGCGCTCTGCAGTGTCTGGCTGTGACGGCATAAAGATGAGACGAGTTCATGTCCAATGAACTCGGCGCACCTCATGCACGTCACTGACAGCGTGGGAAATTTCTCACGCTGAAGCGCTGAGTGCAGGAGAATTCTCCCACGCTGTCAGTGACGTGCATGAGGTGAGCCGAGTTCATTGGACATGACCTCGGCTCATCTTTATGCCGTCACAGAGAGACAATGTGGAGCGCAAGCAAGCCTGCTCTTCTCAGTGTCTGCGGGATGACAGGCTGGATGGCGGCGTTCTGCTGCGGTCCAGCCTGTCATCTCGATGTAGCAGAGCTGAAGCTGTCGTGGGAACCATGGAAAGGTAAGGATGAGGTTGCTTTATTATTTTATTTTTATTACAGGAGATCGTTGGCTTCAGCTGGAATGGGTGTGATGGTAAGTATGGTTTAATTTAGAACAATAAAGAATTGTGTCTTTATTTCAATTAAAGGACTTTATTCTGGGTGTTTGTGTTTTTTTTAACTTTGACTATGGGGTTAGTAATGGGGGTGTCTTATAGACGCCTCTCCATTACTAACCTGGGCTTGATGTCAGCTGGCATTATAAGCTGACATCAACCCCAGCCCTATTACCCCCTGCCACCGCACCAGGGCAGCGTTTAAGAGCGAGGCTAAGTGCCAGAATTGGCGCATCCTATGAATGCGCCATTTCTGGGGCGGCTGACGGCTGGTGTTTCTAGCCTCGGAGGGGGCCAATATTCATGGCTCCCTTCCTGGGCTATTAATATCAGCCCCCAGCTGTCTGCCTAGCCTTTGCTAGCTATTAAATTAGGGGGGACCCCACGTCATTTTTTTGGGGGGGTCCCCCATTTTAATAGCTAGTAAAGGCTATGTATTCAGCTGGGGGCTGATATTAGTAGCCTGGGAAGCTCCGTGGGTATTACCCCCTTCCCAGGCTTCAAACATCTGCCCCAGCTGTCTGCTTAACCTCCACTAGAGCCTAAAATTAAGGGGAACCCCACGCCAATTTTTTTAATAATAAATCCTTTATTTTAATACTAAATGACAAGTACAGTAACCAACACTATCACTGTACTTCATATATATGTGACTGACATGTTTCTATCTATCTAATCTATGTGTGAAGCTCTATTCTGTCTGTTATAAATTGTCGGGTACAGATGCTGAATTGCCGGCCGGCTTTCTTAAAGAGACGGTGCATGAAAACACTATTATTTTTTTAAATAAATCCTTTACACTAAATGACAAGTACAGTAAGCAACACTGTCACTGTACTTCATATATATGTGACTGACATGTTTCTATCTATCTAATCTATGTGTGATTCTCTATTCCTTCTATTCTAAATTGTTGGGTACAGATGCTGAATTGCCGGCCGGCTTTCTTAAAGAGACGGTGCATGAAAACACTATTATTTTTTTTGATAAATCCTTTACACTAAATGACAAGTACAGTAATCAACACTGTCACTGTACTTCATATATATGTGACTGACATGTTTCTATCTATCTAATCTATGTGTGAAGCTCTATTCTGTCTGTTATAAATTGTCGGGTACCGCTGCTGAATTGCCGGCCGGCTTTTTTAAAGAGACGGTGCATGAAAACACTATTATTGTTTTTAATAAATCCTTTACACTAAATGACAAGTACAGTAAGCAACACTGTCACTGTACTTCATATATATGTGACTGACATGTTTCTATCTATCTAATCTATGTGTGATTCTCTATTCCTTCTATTCTAAATTGTTGGGTACAGATGCTGAATTGCCGGCCGGCTTTCTTAAAGAGATGGTGCATGAAAACACTATTATTTTTTTTGATAAATCCTTTACACTAAATGACAAGTACAGTAATCAACACTGTCACTGTACTTCATATATATGTGACTGACATGTTTCTATCTATCTAATCTATGTGTGAAGCTCTATTCTGTCTGTTATAAATTGTCGGGTACCGCTGCTGAATTGCCGGCCGGCTTTTTTAAAGAGACGGTGCATGAAAACACTATTATTTTTTTTGATAAATCCTTTACGCTAAATGACAAGTACAGTAAGCAGCACTTTCACTGTACTTCGTATATATGTGGCTGACATGTTTATATCTATCTAATCTATGTGTGAAGCTCTATTCTTTCGGTTCTAAATTGTCGGGTACCGGTGTATGCAGCTGCTGAATTGCCGGCTTTTCATGTTTCACTGTTGGCACTGTTCCCATCGATTTGGGCAATCACTGTAATGCCACAACCACCATGGCTGTGGCATTACAGTGAGTGGCAGACAATCCCTGCATGATTGGTGCTCTAAATAGCACCAGACATGCAGGACACGCTTTTGGTGCATGAACAGTTATCGAACATAACCTCGAACAGCCGAATTTTTTGCAAATCGTTCGGGTTCCTCGAACAACTCGAACACCGCCCAAAACAGCTCGAATTTGAGATTGGCGAACAGTTCTAGTCGAACACCGCTCATCTCTACTTAAAACTCTAGTAAAACAAGTGCTCACCCACACGAGATGGGGGGTATATAAGGGTGCTGTCATGGGTTCTGAAAAATCCTGTTACCGGTAAGTATTAAGCAAGAGTCTGTCAAACACCCATGACAGGACCACGAGAGAATTACAGAGAAATAAGTATTCAGTGAGGGATCACAGCCTGTAGAACCCTTCTCCCAAAAGTGAGGTCATAAGAAGAAATCATATCCAGTCTATAATGTTTAATCCCTTTATGACGCGGTACGTAATAGTATGCACCTTGTCGTAACCCCGGGTTCAGTGTGGATTCCGGCACGGAGCCCGCACTAAACCGGGCACATGTCAGCTAATTTATACAGCTGACATGTGCCAGCAACAGCCACGGGTGAAATCTTGATCTAGCCACGGCTGTTAACTAGTTAAATGCCGCTATCAATCTCTGGTCGGTGCCTAAAGCAAGTGAGCAAATCTGTTACATACAGGCGATCTGCTAATCGCCTGTATGTAGCAGAGCCAATCAGGTAAGTGCAGCTTCTAGTCTCCCATGGAGACTATTGAAGCAAGCAGAAAGTAAAAAAAAATGTTTTTAAAAATATAAAAAAAAAAAGTTTAAAATCACCCCCCTTTCGCCCCATTCAAAATAAAACAATAAAAAAAACACACATACACCTATTTGGTATCGCCGTGTTCAGAATCACCCAATCAATATAAAAAATGAATTAATCCGAACAGTAAAAGGTGTAATGAGAAACAAATTCTAAACGCCAAAATTACCTTTTTTTTGGTCGCTGCAACATTGCAGTAAAATGCAATCATGGGCGATCAAACATCGGATCTACCCCAAAATAGTATCAATAAAAACCTCAGCTCGGCGCGCAGAAAATAAGCCCTCACATGGCCCAAGATCCTGAAAAATGGAGACACTATGGGTCTCAGAAAATGTTGCCTTTTTTTTTTGCAAATTTTGGATTTTTTTTCACCACTTAAATAAAAAAGAACCTATATATGTTTGGTTTATTCAAATTCAATGACCTAGAGAATAATAATGGCAGGTCAGTTTTAGCATTCAGTGAAAATGGTAAAAAAAAAAAAACTGTGGAATTGCACTTTTTTGCAATTTCACCGCACTTGCAATTTTTTTTCCAGTTTTCCAGTACACAATATGGTAAAATCAGTGAAGTTGTTTAAAGTACAACTCGTCCCGCAAAAAATAAGCCCTCACACGGCCATATTGACAGAAAAATAAAAACGTTATGGCTCTGGGAACAAGGGGAGCAAAAAATTAAAACGCAAAAATGGAAAATGCTCCGGTCATGAAGGGATTAAAGAAAGTGGAAGGAGAAGACCAATTGCTGCCTTACAAATCTGCTTGATTGAAAATCCTCCCAGTAGGCAGTAGTAGGCCCTTGTGGTTTGAGCCTTAAAACCTTCTGGAACTTCTTTGCCACTTGCTGAGTAAGCTAAAGACATGGCCTCTCTAATCCACCTAGCTATTGTGCACCCTGAAGCCTTAAGACCTTTTCTGGGTCCCTGGAAGGGTACAAATAATGAACTATCCCTTCTGCAGGCTTCCGTAAATGACAAATATTAACTATACATCTTTTATCATCTAGATTATGAAGTTTTTCTTCTTTTTTATTTTTTGGGCTAGAGCAAAAGGAAGGAAGGACCATCTCCTGTGATCTATGAAATCGTAAGGCTACCGTAGGTAGGCTGGATCAGGCTTCAAAATGACTCTGTCTTCTAGGATTTGCATAAATGGTGGACCTACACAAAGGGCCTAAATGTCACTGACCCTACAAGCAGATGTTAAAGCTACTAGGAAAGTAGTGAAAGAATCTTAAACGGACACCAACTCTATAGATCCAAATGGTACATAACTGAAGATGGACTGATTTAATTCCCACTTTCCTTGTCTTAGTCGATTGTGGCTTAGGAAGTCTACCTTGATATTTTCTTTTCCTTTTACATGAAGAGCTGTCAAAGAAAGGAGATGACCCTCCACTAGTTGAAATAAGCAATCTGTCACCTCCATCAAGCGTCTGGATCAGGTTCCCCCCTGGTGATTTCTATAAGCCACTGACACCTGATTGTTCAAGAGGATTCGCACATGGTGACTCTGTAGGGATACAAGCAGTTTCCTTACTGAAAGTTCTACTGCTAGTGTTAAGGTAAAATATATATATTATAGAAAATCATAATATATAATAGGTTCTTTTAATAGATTACCTAATCAGTGTGAATTAATATAGAGATGATGGAATAATCTATGTGTATGTATGTATGCAAATGTGTATATGCACATGGATTATGTTAATAGTTAATTATATATTTATTAACAGTTTCTGTTCTTATTGTAGGCATGAACAACTAAATGATTTCCTAGGAATGAAGTATGCATGTGCATGGCTGATAACAGAGAGATTCATGTTGAGTTGGCAAAGATGGCACTGAGAGACGACTTCACCCCTCCCATTAGAATTCCTAAGATGTTACTGAGGCCAAGAGATACATGGATGAGCAAATTGCAGTGTGCCAAGTTATCAGAAAGAGCAATGAATTTTACTAATCCCACCTAGGAGTAGAATACTATATAACCCCATGTCTACGTAATAAAGTATGCCATTTTGCGGGGTTCAGTCTGAGTGAAGCTTTTCGACCAGATAAGCAAATTTGGTTGATTAGCTTCTTTGCATGCACTCGGACATCTTTGATTTGGAGGAGAGCAGATACCTAGTGTATCTTAAATTGGTGGAACCTCCACACTAGCAATTCTTCTGAGTTTGATGAAACTTCTCTCTCATTCCAGACCGGAGTCCTTGGACTATTAACTTCTCTAGATGAGCTCCCCACCCCCTAGGGCTTGAATCGGTGGTGACAACATGCGCAACTCTGTTCACACAGAGAATCCCCTGGACAGGTTCCTTACATTTAGCCACCAATGGAGGGACTGCATTGTTCTTAAGGATATATTCATCTTCCCTTCCAAGTGCCCTTTTAAGGAAATCTTGTTTTCTAGGACATCCTACTGCAAGACCCTAGAATGGAACTGGACCCACAGGACTGCCGAAATGCACTAGGTTAATGAACTCAGGAGGGACATTGCTCTCCTGAGGGACATGGTGGGGACTTCCAGAGCATGCGATACCTGATTCTGAATTTTTACTATATTGTCCGTCGGAAGATGACACTCCTGAAACTCTGAGTCCAATAAAAGCCCTAAAAATTAAAAATTCTTGTGCTTTTCGGGGCTCTAACCTTAACTTTAAGTTTAAAAGCCAGCCTAAGTTCTTTAAGGTAGACATGACGTCTTCTAGCTGATTTGTACAATAGCTGAATTGCCCACCACTAGAAAGTCATCAATCTTCTCTCGGAGATGAGCCATTACTTCTGCGATAACCTTTGTAAAGACTTGGGGATCCATTGCTAAGCCAAACGGAAGGGCTCTGAACTGAAAATGTTTGACTACCCCCTCTATGGCTATTGCCATCCTGAGGAATGTCTGGCGTTTTATGTGTATGGGCACATTATAGTAAGTATCTTTCAGATCTAAGACTACCATGAAACAATCTGGGAAGAGGATCTTTATTGTTGACCTTATAGATTCCATCTTGAATGATTGAATCTTCAGGAATTTGTTTTAGCCTCTCAAATTTATATTATAGTCCTGAAATATCCGTCCGGCTTTTTTTATTAAAAAGAGAGGGGAGTAAAATCCCCTCCCCTCTTTCTGACACAGGAACTTCCAGGAGGACAGTCTTTTGTACCAGGTCTAGGATTTCGGCTTCTAAGCCAGTTGCTCTCTCGGTGAAGTCCGAGGGGGGAGTCAAAACATACTTCCTTTGCCGGATTGACAGGAACTCTAGCTTTAAACCTGTTTTTATCAGGCTGAGAATCCAGCTGTTTCCGTATATTCTTTCCCAGTCAGGGATGAAGGAGGAGAGCCTCCACCCTACCTGGGAACAGGAGTTACTGGCCCAATTTCTTAGCATCCTGGGGGGAGGTTCCAAACATAAAGCCTCTACCTTTTTTTCTCCGGTCCTCCCATCTATCTTGCTTTTAGGGGGCTTCCTTCCAAAAAGTCTGTTTACAGGCTGGGATGGATAAATTAGGGAAACCTTTTTAATGTACCCAGCTTTCTCCAGAATCTTATCCAAGGCTGGGCCAAATAGATAGTCTCCTTCACATGGGATGGAACACAACCTTGCTCTGACCTGAATATTCCCTGGCCAGCACTTCAGCCCCCTTCAGGCCGCGTTCGAAAGTGCAGCTGATCTTGCCGCTAGTTGCACAGAGTCAGCTGAAGCATCTGATAGAAATGCTGCTGCACCGTGCCATGAGCGGGATAGTGGCTAAAATATTGTCCCTCTCCACCTAGTCTTTTACCTGGGCTTATAGACAATCTAACCAGATGATTAAAGATCTAGCAGTACATGTTGCTGCAACTGCTGGTTTTAGGGCTCTGGAAGACGTTTCCCACATACCCCAGAGAAAAATATCTGCTTTTATGTCCAGTTAATCCCTTAGCATCCCCATATCATCAAAGGGGAGGGCAGATATTATAGATGGTTTTGTTAAGGCCACATCAAGCTTAGGAGGCCTTATCCCAGATGGACGAAGAAGCCTTATCAAAAGGATACTTTCATTGAAATGATGGGGGAAGAGAGCCTCTTTTCTTTGGTTACTTTCACTCCTTCTGGACTAGTGCCTAGATCTTTTAATTTAAAGGAAATGTAACACGTCTCCTGTGATCTAGGCCCCAAACATGGTATCTTGCACAACCATTTCAGGTTTTGAATCAACTATCCCCATTGTAGCTGTAACCACTTTTACCAATTTATCAGTCTCTTCTAATGGGAAGCAGTGATGCTCTGTATTGCTGTCGGTCTGACCTACTGGAAGCATCTGACATAGGGGATAACTGCCTAGCTCTTCTATCTTTATTTTCCTTCTGATGCGCTTTCTGAGAGCGGGATCTCAGGGACTCTTTAAACTTCTGCCCTGATGATGAACCTTAGATCAGTGGCGAAGTTAGGGCTCTCTTCTGCCACTTCTGTTCTATACAAGACTGGCAAAGTCTCTTCTGGTAGGAATCTGGCAACAACATTTTACAAAGTGCACATTCTTTTGCTTAGATTTTGACACACATTTCTTTCCCTGGCAATAGATGACTTATTACAAAGATCACTCACCACTCTGAGGCAATCAATCATACCGGATTAAGAGGAGGATACATATCAGCCAATAAACAATCTCTGGAGGCTGAGGAATCATCCACTTTACTGGTGTTATTATCTGCAACAAGTACTAAGGAAAGATAGGGGAAAGCTATCCCTACAGTAAGACTAAGCTGAATCCCTACGATGTAGCGGGCTGCCTGTTCCTAGTGAACAGACCCGCCTTAGTCCTCGGCTAGTCTGAGCGAAGACCTAAAGCATAAGGAGAGGGGTCCCTAAAAGAACTAAGGACTGGAACAAAAATTGAACACCTCCTAAATAGTGTTGAGCCACCCCCGTAGTGTTCGGGTTCGGTTCGGTTCGTCGAACACCGGGATGTTCGAGGAACTGTTCGTCGAACTGTTCGTCGAACACCTTAGAACACCGTTAAAACCAATGGCAGGCAAACAAAAACACATAGAAACACATAGAAAACACCTGCAAAGGTGTCCAAAAGCTGACAAACTGCTCAGAAGACACTCTCTTTAAAAAAGCCGGCCGGCAAATTCAGCAGCGGCATACACCGGTACCCGACAATTTAGACAAGAAGGAATAGAGCATCACACATAGATTAGATAGATAGAAACATGTCAGTCACACATATTAGAAGCACAGTGACAGTGTTGGTTACTGCACTTGTCATTTAGTGTAAAGGATTTATTAAAAAAAATATTAGTGTTTTCATGCACCGTCTCTTTAAAAAAGCCGGCCGGCAATTCAGCATCTGTACCCGACAATTTAGAACAGAAAGAATAGAGCTTCACACATAGATTAGATAGATAGAAACATGTCAGTCACATATATAATAAGTACAGTGACAGTGTTGCTTACTGTACTTGTCATTTAGTGTAAAGGATTTATTTAAAAAAAAATAGTGTTTTTATGCACTGTCTCTTTAAAAAAGCCGGCCGGCAATTCAGCATCTGTACCCGACAATTTAGAACAGAAAGATAGAGCATCACACATAGATTAGATAGATAGAAACATGTCAGTCACATTTATAATAAGTACAGTGACAGTGTTGGTTACTGTACTTGTCATTTAGTGTTAAAATAAAGGATTTACTAAAATAAAAATTGGCGTGGGATCCCCCATAATTTTAGGCTCTAGCGGAGGTTAAGCAGACGGCTGGGGCAGATGTTTGAAGCCTCGGAAGGGGGTAATACCCACGGAGCTTACCAGGCTACTAATATCAGCCCCCAGCTGAATACTTAGCCTTTACTAGCTATTAAAATGGGGGACCCCCCCAAAAAAATGACGTGGGGTCCCCCCTATTTTAATAGCTAGCAAAGGCTAGGCAGACAGCTGGGGGCTGATATTAATAGCTCAGGAAGGGTGCCATGAATATTGGCCCCCTCCCA
This sequence comes from Phyllobates terribilis, assembly GCF_046119375.1. NCBI lineage: Eukaryota > Metazoa > Chordata > Amphibia > Anura > Dendrobatidae > Phyllobates > Phyllobates terribilis. Next base: position 768,682,566 of record NW_027362762.1, on the reverse strand, counting down.
GGCTAGAAACACCAGCCGTCAGCCGCCCCAGAAATGGCGCATCCATAGGATGCGCCAATTCTGGCACTTAGCCTCGCTCTTCCCACTGCCCTGTAGCGGTGGCAGTGGGGTAATAGGGCTGGGGTTGATGTCAGCTTATAATGCCAGCTGACATCAAGCCCAGGTTAGCAATGGAGAGGCGTCTATAAGACACCCCCATTACTAACCCCATAGTCAAAGTTACAAAAAAACACAAACACCCAGAATAAAGTCCTTTAATTGAAATAAACACACAATTCTTTATTGTTCTAAATTAAACCATACTTACCATCACGCCCATTCCAGCTGAAGCCAACGATCCCCTGCAATAAAAGAAAAATAATAAAGCAACATAATCCTTACCTTCCCATGGTTCCCACGACAGCTTCAGCTCTGCTACATCGAGATGACAGGCTGGACCGCAGCAGAACGCTGCCATCCAGCCTGTCATCCCGCGGACACTGAGAAGCGCAGGCATGCTTGCGCTCCTCACTGCCTCGCTGTGACGGCATCCAGATGAGCCGAGGTCATGTCCAATGAACTCAGCTCACCTCATGCACGTCACTGACAGCGTGGGAAAATTATCCTGCACTCAGCGCTTCAGCGTGGGAGAATTCTCACACTGAAGCGCTGAGTGCAGGAGAATTCTCCCACGCTGTCAGTGACGTGCAGGAGGTGAGCTGAGTTCATTGGACATGAGCTCACCTTATGCACGTCACTGACAGCGTGGGAAAATTCTCCTGCACTCAGCGCTTCAGCGTGGGAGAATTCTCACGCTGAAGCGCTGAGTGCAGGAGAATTCTCCCACGCTGTCAGTGACGTGCAGGAGGTGAGCTGAGTTCATTGGACATGAGCTCACCTTATGCACGTCACTGACAGCGTGGGAGAATTCTCCTGCACTCACCGCTTCAGCGTGAGAATTTTCCCACGCTGTCAGTGACGTGCATGAGGTGAGCCGAGTTCATTGGACATGAACTCGGCTCATCTGGATGCCGTCACAGAGAGACGCTGAGCAGCGCAAGCAAGCCTGCGCTTCTCAGTGTCTGCGGGATGACAGGCTGGATGGCAGCTTTCTGCTGCGGTCCAGCCTGTCATCTCGATGTAGCAGAGCTGAAGCTGTCGTGGGAACCATGGGAAGGTAAGGATTATGTTGCTTTATTATATTTCTTTTATTGCAGGGGATCGTTGGCTTCAGCTGGAATGGGCGTGATTGTAAGTATGGTTTAATTTAGAACAATAAAGAATTGTGTCTTTATTTCAATTAAAGGACTTTATTCTGGGTGTTTGTGTTTTTTTTTTACTTTGACTATGGGGTTAGTAATGGGGGTGTCTTATAGACGCCTCTCCATTACTAACCTGGGCTTGATGTCAGCTGGCATTATAAGCTGACATCAACCCCAGCCCTATTACCCCACTGCCACCGCTACAGGGCAGTGGGAAGAGCGAGGCTAAGTGCCAGAATTGGCGCATCCTATGGATGTGCCATTTCTGGGGCGGCTGACGGCTGGTGTTTCTAGCCTGGGAGGGGGCCAATATTCATGGCTCCCTTCCTGGGCTATTAATATCAGCCCCCAGCTGTCTGCCTAGCCTTTGCTAGCTATTAAAATAGGGGGGACCCCACGTCAATTTTTTGGGGGGTCCCCCATTTTAATAGCTAGTAAAGGCTAGGCATTCAGCTGGGGGCTGATATTAGTAGCCTGGGAAGCTCCGTGGGTATTACCCCTTCCCAGGCTTCAAACATCTGCCCCAGCCGTCTGCTTAACCTCCGCTAGAGACTAAAATTATGGGGGATCCCACGCCAATTTTTTTTTAAATAAATCCTTTATTTTAACACTAAATGACAAGTACAGTAATCAACACTGTCACTGTACTTCATATATATGTGACTGACATGTTTCTATCTATCTAATCTATGTGTGATGCTCTATTGCTTCCATTCTAAATTGTCGGGTACAGATGCTGAATTGCCGGCCGGCTTTTTTAAAGAGACGGTGCATGAAAACACTATTATTTTTTTTAATAAATCCTTTACACTAAATGGCAAGTACAGTAATCAACACTGTCACTGTACTTCTTATATATGTGACTGACATGTTTCTATCTATCTAATCTATGTGTGATTCTCTATTCCTTCTATTCTAAATTGTCGGGTACCGCTGCTGAATTGCCGGCCGGCTTTTTTAAAGAGACGGTGCATGAAAACACTAATATTTTTTTTTATAAATCCTTTACACTAAATGACAAGTACAGTAATCAACACTGTCACTGTACTTCTTATATATGTGACTGACATGTTTCTATCTATCTAATCTATGTGTGATGCTCTATTCTTTCGGTTCTAAATTGTCGGGTACCGGTGTACCGCTGCTGAATTGCCGGCTTTTCATGTTTCACTGTGAGCACAGTTCCCATCGATTTGGGCAATCACTCTAATGCCACAACCACCATGGCTGTGGCATTACAGTGAGTGGCAGACAATCCCTGCATGATTGGTGCTCTAAATAGCGCCAGACATGCAGGACACGCTTTTGGTGCACGAACAGTTATCGAACATAACCTCGAACAGCCGAATTTTTTGCAAATCGTTCGGGTTCGTCGAACAACTCGAACACCGCCCAAAACAGCTCGAATTTGAGATTGGCGAACAGTTCTAGTCGAACACCGCTCATCTCTACTCTTAAACAGAGAAGTTGTTGCAGAACACAAAAAGATAAACTGACAAAAAGGTACTAAAGGTCCCAAAAGGACCAAGCGAACTGACAGAGAACAGCACAGAAGCACCTGGCTAGCAAAACAGTCAAACAACACTGAAGTCCAGCACAGTCAAACGGGCGAAGCTGGAATATAAAGTCAGATGGTCACGTGACCGCAAAACACAAGATGAAAAAAAACTAACAGGATGGTTCTAACAACTGGAGCTCTGCTGACTGGACCTGCTATTCTTTTCAGTACTCCTTCTGTCACCAATGCTGCTGCTGCCACCACTGTCACGTGGTCGGCACTACTCCAACTGCTCCTGGGGCTTTCCATCATGCGCACGTCATCCGGGCACACCTGGCACACGTCATCCAAGCATGCCTCCTCAGGCGCATCATCCGAACTCGCCTCCTGGCACACATGCGCTGATCGAGCCTCGTGATGCCACTTGCATGCGCCCACCCATGAGTGAATGTTACGCTCGTGCCTGGACTGACTGGCGTGAGCGTGATTAGTGATCCCACTGTACCATGAACCGAGGAGTGCCTGGAGGGGCGTAACTAAGTAGCAACCCGATCCGACCAAGATCGCACGGCGGCTCAGTCGACTCCGTGAACCAAGTAGGAACTGAGCAGAGGGACCAGGTGCTACTCCAGGTCAGACCCCGGTCACAGCTGTTGACCCACACCGGGGAATGCAGGAACAGGCAGGTTAGGCTGGCATACAGACAGGAGGGTATTGGCAGGCACGGCTGGTATGCAGACAGGTGGGTACTGGTAAGCACGGCTGGTATGCAGACAGGTGGATACTGGGTACTGCAAGCACGGCTGGAGTGCAGACAGGGAGATACTGGCAAGCACGGCTAGAGTGCAGACAGGGAGGTACTAGCAGGTTGGAGGGCAGGCTGGATAGGGTCCAGCACAGACTGGGAGACAGGAGCAGAGCCGCAGATGCAGTAGACAAGCACAGTAAAGCGAAACCGCTGGAGCGGAGCACAGAGCAGAGCGGAACTGCAGGTGCGGTGGACAAGGCAGAGCAGAGCGAAACCTCTGGAGCAGTGGACAAGGCAGAGCAGAGAGGAACCACTGGAGCAGAGGACAAGGGGCAGAGCAGAGAGGAACCGCTGGTGCGGTGAGCAAGCAGAGCGGAGCGAAACCGCTGGTGCGGTGGACAAGGCAGAGCAGAGCGAAACCGCCAGAGCTGTGGACAAGGCAGAGCAGAGTGAAACCGCCGGAGCTGTGGACAAGGCAGAGCAGAGAGGAACCGCCGGAGCGGTGGACAAGGCAGAGCAGAGCGAACCCGCAAGTGCGGTGAGCAAGCAGAGCAGGGCGGAACCACAGGTGCGGTGGACAAGGCAGAGCAGAGAGGAACTGCTGGAGCGGTGGGCAAGGCAGAGCAGAAAGAAACCGCTGGTGCGGTGAGCAAGCAGAGCAGAACAGGGCTGCAGGTGCAGGCAGAGAGGACAGGGCTCTGATCACATGGAACAGACTGGAAAATACAGGAAGATGGCTAGTCCACAGGAGGTAGATACAGTGGAAGGGAAAAGGGACAAGCAGAACCAGATACACACAAGGTACTTACAATGAAGAAGCGAGTGGACACAAAACTCACAAACAGAAGTACAGAGACAATGAGTTGGAGTTAGGTGCAGGTTCAGACACTGCAGGAAAAGGGAAGGTACGGACATAGAGACAAACAGGTAACAGGCTAGGATACAGTTCAGACAGGAACTGCTACTGCAATGAATGAGCCTGGGTATACAGCCCCCAGAGTGGCGTAAACAGACTAGAAGTCAGAAATAACAGGCCTGGGTATGCAGCCCCCAGGGTGGCAGAAACGGACAAGATACAAGACAAGACCTGGCAACTCAGAGGCAAGGAGCACACAGATAGTTAGTGTTGCTCAGGCACCTCCTTCTGGGTGGAGGGGGTTTAAATATCCAGAGACTCACAGCAATAGGCTGGGGACGCATTAGGAGTGTGCCCACAGCAGCTATAAGAATCAGGAAGTAACCGGACCGCCGCCCTAAGCAATCAGACAAGAGACATGCACACAGCATGAACTGGAGCAAGGTTTGTAGGCTGGACTGACAGGTAAGAATGTGGTCTTGAATAGTGGGAGGTGGTGCCCTATGCAAGCACGCCGCCAGGGATGTTACAGTGAAAGTCCCCATGAACCCATCATGACACTTCCAGGGACCCTGCACCAGACAAGGCAAGGAAGGGATTGCTGCATGAGCCAGGCCTGGGGAAAAGGTCCAAGAAACGAAATCTTCAGTCTTACATCTTCTGGTACGCCGACCCTGCTAACAGGTTCCCAGATCAAGAACAGGAAACCAACTCATGTGAGAGAGAGGTTCTGCCATTTTTATCCTGTAGATTTCCTGTCCTTGAAGGGTGGATCCCCTCTCTCTTGTGGTGCAGTTATGGGTGATCGAGAAAACAAGCTGATATTTTACCTTGAATGAAGACTGGAGGAGTTTTGCTATTGTACATGCAACACCAAACCATAATCCTTGAAGAGGAATCGGTGTGATGTGGTCTCATCAGATTTGAAGGTGATCCATTCTATACTGTAAGTGAAATTAGACGTCATATACCAAGCCAAAAGGTGCCAAACAATATCTCCACTGACCATCAGAAGAGGTTTGCATGATATTGGGCTACAAGTCAACTGTTCAGCTGCAGGTGTTCCTTTGACCTTATATAATCACTAACAGTCAATCATAATGCAGAGCAAGGCAGCAATTGAGAAAAGAATAGAGGACTATCACTTTCCACGATGAGTCCAACTTTTCTCTTCAATGCAATGATAGCATGAGATTGGTCTGGAGAACACATGGGCAAATCCATGAAGAAGACTTCATGAGAAAATGTAAAAGTGTAAAAGTGTCCTAGGATTTGTTTTCAATTTGAAAATGCCAGGTAACTTCTTGCTTCTAGTACACTGAGCAGCATTTGTGGCCTAAACAAGATAGAATAACCTGCAGCATCTCCAGATTTCTGACCAATCTAGCACATTTGAGATATTATTGGTTGGCAATTGCAAAGTGAGCTGACAACGGCAGATCTTGATAATTTGCATTGTGTGACAGTACATTCCTTAGACAGCCATGAATAACCTCACTGATAGAAAGTCAAGTCATCTAAGTACACGCATTTCCGCAGGAGGCCCTCATATTTCATATTAAATAAAGCGAGATGATTTGAAAATTTTGTTTACAGTTTTTCATCAATTGATCATGTTCTTTCCATAATTCCACTAGTTTTCTTTCTTGATGTTGCAATTTCAATGTTGAGGAGTGTATATACTGTATACTATTGTAAATATATTTTCTTAAAATGTACTTCTTCATTAAATATTATATTATATGGGTTTTCCCAAACACTAAAATCACTAATTCTTATATTACAGTTGTTAACTTAAAATTGCTTAAAGAGGTTTTCTGGTCCAAAATTATGTCTGCAGATACTCTGTGTGACTGCAGATTTATGAATCCTCCCAGCACAGGCACTATGTGCTGTAGGGATTCACCAGTTTCTGCGGTGGGAGCGGAGAGTATGTATGAGTTATACATACTTTCGGCCAGAGCATGTCCAGTGGGTGCGGCCTCACTCCATACACTTGTATAGAGCTAGGCTGCACCCTTCTAGTGACACAACCATCCAGTGGGCGCGGTCTCGCTACATACAAGTCTATGGGGCAAGGCCATGCTTACTTGTTGTGTTCTGGCCGGGAGTATGTATAATGCATACATACCCTCCGATGCCAGCTCAGAAACTGGCGATTCCCCGCAATGCACAGTGTCTGCTCTTGGGGGATTCATAAGTCTGCAGTCACACAGAGTAACTGCAGACTTATCATTTTAGACCAGACAACCCCTTTAATATATACTCTCCACAAGATATGAGATAACTTGCTGATGGCTAGGTGTACAATATTTGCAAACCTCAGTAATTCTCAGAACACGTCTCCACTCCTGAGACTGCTACTCTGAAAGTCCTAGAAAGGAGCCAGCAGAGTCCCTTTTGCCAGAATGCATGGTCTTGTGATTAGGCAAAAGGTAGAAGGGAGGGGAGTGTTTGCGGCACTCCACTAAAGAAGAACATCAACAGTGCGCTTGAAGGCAGAACAACATGACAAAACTCAAGACTGCAAAGTACAAACCAAAAATGAACTTTATAACCATTTATGACTTGTCCTCTATGGGCCAGAATGAAGTGCTGTAATGTACTTTCAGTGTGGTGGACTTGAGCTGCCCATGTATCATATGTATCCCCACTCATCTGAAGGTCTGATACCAATATTTAATTTCACACAGCAATATAAGTATAGTATGCGACTTCCCATGGTCAAATCTATTGTTAGCCTGGGCTTCCAAGAGCCAAATATGTGACGATATTCTGGTCAACGTGGATTCTGCAGTCTAGCAGTGGTTGTCTTTGATAAGAGTTCTTTCTATAAATCACCTAAATAACAGGTCTACAAGTAGCTAGCTAGCATGTCAGTCAGTTGATATCTAGTAAACTGCACATGTAAAAAATACACATATTTAGAAGTTATAAAAAGTGAGCATAATGGAAACTCAGGAAGTTCAGTTATTCCCGAGCACGTATGGTATGCTTTGTTACCCTTCTAAAATATGTGAGCTAGATATAAAGTACTGTGACACCTTGTTCCTTTTGGCATTTTTTTTTTACGATATGTCAGTTACAGGAAGTTCAGTTGTAAAAACAGCTCAATAACAAAAGAAAAGAAGTACATGAATATAACAAGAAATACACCTGAATATTTGATTGAATGGAGAAATGCCTTGCTTTGTGGATGAGAGAATTCTCCAACTATCAGCTAGAATGTACCTTGTATAGTTAAAGAGCGTAAAAGGTAGAGGAAAAACCTGCTCATCTATAGCAGTATATGGGGTGTAGAAGTGCGGAACTCGTGCGGCCACACGTGAAAAGAAAAAATGGGTTTGTTCCAGCTTCATTAAAAATCCATTTTTTATTTGAACATGATAAAATTAATCAGGTTACAGGTTCACATGACATTCCATATAACAGCGCGTTTCAAGCGCTAGCCAGCATCCTTTATCTAGCTGGATAGCGCTTGAAATGCGTTGCTATACGGAATGTCATGTGAACCTGTAAACTGATTGATTTTATCATGTTCAAATAAAAAATGGATTTTTAATGAAGTTGGAACAAACCCATTTTTTTCTTTTGGATAGTTGAAGTGTAACTGTCGTTTGAATTTTTATTTCATAAATCAATAATACACATGAAAATAAGCAATTTTGTAATATATCTTTTCAAAGAAATCTGCTTCTTTCTCTGCCAGAATTGATCATTTATTATCAAAATTCTCAATTCTGAGGTAAAATCTGTGTTCAGTGAATAAGATATATTACAAAGTTGCTTATTTTCATGTCTACTATTGATTTATGAAATAAAAATTAAAGCAACATTTATTCTTCAACGGTTTGATGCTTGTCAATTTCTAAAACAAAAAAAAATGAACTGGAATATAAGTTGGTATGCATGCAAAATAGTACAGAGGCAAAACGAACCTATACGCTGATATACGTAAATAAGTAAACGCAAAAGTCCATTTAAATAACACAGGGTACTTCATAAACACCATTTTTGATTAAAAAAAAAAGCATAGAAGCCATCCCACCAGAATCAAGGTGTACCCAAATCAGGATGGTCCTAACCTCTAGTATTAAAAACCTTACCATGCGTCATAGTGACGTCAGTGTGAATAAAGGCCAAGTAGGTCCGGGTCTCGAACATGGACACACAGCAAATGGGAAGCTATATAAATGTAATGTCCAACTAAAAGGAAGGGATACCACACCCTTACCTGCACTAAGTGCAGAAACCTGAAACTAAACTGAAAAAAAAATTAGCTGGAATTTTGACACAATATGTATTATAATTTCCTATGTCAACAGTTTCATCCACAATGTGTTGTAAAGCTTGTTATTGCGAGTCATAATGTCCTGTTTAGCCATTTCATTTAACCCTTTTGTTTCTACTTCATTTCAGAATATGTCTGCTTATCCTTATGTATCTTAACAGACATACATAAATACATCAGAGTAGGTTTCTAGAGAAAGAATCTGTATAATACATCAATACAATTCTGTTTCTATATAAATATTGTTCTTAACCCGGCATAGTGAAGTGATCCCCAACAGACACTATTCTGAAAGTCACACCAGATTAAGTGATTTAGTTCACACATAGCAAGTTACTAGAGAATTTTCATAATAATATTATATATTTATCAAAAGTGTCCTAGGAGTCATTTTTCAATACAACAATGCCGCATGTTGCTCATGCTATGTACAGCAACCTGTGAGGCCTAATTGTGCAACCCTGATATACAGCATCTCAGGCTTTGTCTTCCATTGAGCCCATGTAGGACATCATTGGTAAGCAATAGCAAAAGGAGCTGTCAGTAGTGGGTCTTGATGATTTGCATGCCCAAATGCATTCAGTGTGACCATTTATCAGACACCCATTAAAGAAGCACTCCTCTCATCAAAATTTTTATCCTCTTAGCATATTGCAGTCATCATATTATACAGCACTATGTACTTACAATTGCTCATTTTGCCTTTAAACCAAACTAATTCTTATTTTTTCCATTAAGTATAGGATATAACATGATTAAAACCGGAGTAGCTGAATCTTTCTAAGCTCTAAGTAGAAACAGGAGATCAATTTTTCCAGTATGAGTTTCAAAAGTCCCTGGCAGGGGGGAGAGGAGCGGAACAGCTGGGTCAGGAGTTAAAGAGGGGAATGATGAATGCAGGGATAAGAGACTGTTTCTACATAGAGCAGAAAAAAGAGAAGAATTATCTGAGTAGAATAGTAAAATGATCAATTGTAAGTACACAGTGCTATATAACATGAGGATCGCAATATATTAAGAGGATAAAAACTTTGATGGGAAGAGTGTTTCTTTAATTACCTAAGTGTGTGCATTTCAGCGCATGGAGTTCACAACACAGAATAATTAAAGATGTTTTAATAATATGCATTGCATATTATTAATGTGTGTATCGATCTTGCGATTTCCATAACTCCATGACTTTTCTTCAAGTTAAAGTCTCTGTGGTAGCTGGATCAGGGAAGTCTTTACTTTTGCACTGATGAGCTTACCCCTTTAAAACAATCAATCTGTCTTTGCTATATGATTTGATAGATACATATATACACACACACACACACACGGTGGCTTGCGAAAGTATTCACCCCCTTACCTTTTTACATATTTTGTTACATTACAAACAGTGTTTAAATATTTTTGTAATCTGTAGTGTGTGTAATGCATCAGCATTAAATAGTCTAAGTTGGTGAAGTGAAGTCAGAAAATATAAGAATAAATTAAATTTATGGGATTAAACAACTAAAAATTGGCATGTGAATATGTATTTACCCCTTTTTCTATGAATCCCCAAAAAATTTCTGATGCAATCAATTACCTTCATAAGTCACATGCTTAGTGAAAGGAAGTCCACGTGTGTGCAATCTAAGTGTCACATGGTCTGTCAGGACATACACACCTTTTCTGAAAGGCCACAGAGGCTGTAACACCATTAAAAAAAGAGCCACCACTAACCAAATAACACCATAAAGACCAAGGAGATCTCCAAACAATTCAGGGACAAAGTTGTTCTGAAGTCAAGGCTGGGTTATAAGAAATATTCCAATCTCTGATGATCCCCCAGAACACAAGCAAATCTATTATCATCAGATAGAAAGAAGATGGTACCACAACAAACCTGGAAAGAGAGGACCACCCACCAAAACTCTCAGCCCAGGCAAGGAGGGAATTAATCAGTGAGACAGCACAGATACCAAAGGTAACCCTGATGGGGCTGAAGAGTTCCCAAGCAGAGACTAGAGAATCTGTCCATACAATAAGCCGTACACTCCATAGAGGTGGCCTTTATGGAAGAATGGGCAGAAAAAAAGGATTTACTCACACACAAAAATTAGAAGGCTAGTTTTGAGTTTGCCAAAAGACATGTTGAAGACTCCCCAAAATGTATGGAGGAAGGTGCTGTGGTCAGATGAGATCAAAATTGAACATTTTGGCCACAAAGGTAAACGCTATGTCTGGCGCCAAACCAACACAGCTCATCATTCCAAGAACAACATCCACACAGTGAAACATGGTAGTGGCAGCATCATGCTGCAGCAATGTTATTCGGGAGCAAGGACAAGGAAAATGGTCCAAATCGAGGGGAAGATGCATGGTGCAAAATACAGGAATATTCTTTAGCAAAACCTGTTTCAGTCTGTCAGTGATTTGAGACTGGGACGGAGGTTCACCTTCCAACAAGACAATGACCCAAAGCATACTGCTAAAGCGACACTTTAGTGGTTTAACGAAAAACGTGTAAATGTTTTGGAGCGGCCTCAGCAAAGCCCAGACCTTAATGCAATTGAGAATCTGTGGTCAGACTTTAGGATTGCTGTTCACCAGAAAAAACCTAACTTGAAGGAACTGGAGCAGTTTTGTCTTGGGGAATAGGTAAAAATCCTAGTGGCAAGATGTGGAAAGCCAATAGAGACTTATCTAAAGCGACTTGCTGCTGTAATAGCCACAAAAGGAGGCTCTATGAAAGTACTGACTTAAGGGGGGTGAATAGTTATGCACACTGAAGTTTTCAGATATTTGTTCTATTTGATGTTTGCTTCACAATAAAAAAAGAAAACCAAATGTTCAGTGTAGGCATGTTCTTTACATGAAATGATTCAAACCCTTAAAAAATAATAATAAAAACAGCGAAATTCCATGTTGTGAGGCAGCAAAAAATGCCAAGGGGGGGTGAATACTTTTTCAAGCCACTGTATATATATTTTTCACACAGTAGGTGAAATAAGTATTGTACACATCACCAGTTTTCTACGTGAATATATTTCCAAAGGTGCTATTGACATGAAATTCTCACCAGATGTCGGTAAAAACCCATTCAATCCACACAGACAAAGAAATCAAACAATAAATGTCATAAATTAAGCTTAGTTATGTTTAATAATTAGAAATACCTCTGGGAAAAGTATTGAACACACTTACTGAAATGTATTTAATGATTTGTACAAAAGCTTTTGTTGGTGATAACAGCTATAAGACACCTTCTGTATTGAGAAACTAGTCATATGCATTGCTCAGGTGTGATTTTGGCCAATTTTTCCACACAAACACTTTTCAAATCCTGAATGTTCTGTGGGTTCCTTCTTTGAACTCTGAGTTTTAATTCCTTCTTTAAATTTTCTATTGGATTTAGGTCAGTTGATTGACTGGGCCATTCTAGCAGCTTTATTTTCCTTTCTCTGAAATCAATAGAGAGTTTCCTTGGCTGTGTGTTTAGGATCATTGACTTGATAAAATGACCACCCTCATTTCATCCTCATAATCCTGGAAGATGGCAGCAGATTTTTATCAAGATTGTTTTGGTTCATTTGTCCATTCATCCTTCCATCAATTACATGACGCTTGCCAGTGCCGTATGCTGAAATATAGCCTCACACGATGATGTTCCCACCTTCAAAACTTCACTGTTGGTATGATGTTTTTGGGGTGATATGCAGTGCATTTTGGCCTCCAAACATGTTGTGTATTATAGCATCCAAAGAGCTCAATTTTGGTCTCATCTGACCAGACTACATTCTCCCAGTTTTTCATAGGCTTATTTAAATGCTGTTGAGCAAATTTTAAACATGCTTAAACATGCTTTTTGCTAAGCAATAGAGTCTTGCGTGGTGAGCTTATGTACAGGCCATTGAGGTTGTGTGCATTACTTATTGTTTTCTTTGAATCAATAGTACCTGTTGATTACAGGTCTTTCTGTAGCTCTCTAAAGGTGGTCCTTGGCTCTTGGACAACTCTTCTAATAATTATTTTCACTCCTCTGTTTGAAATCTTGTAGGTAGAACCTGGTCATTGCCAGTTTATGGTGAAATGAAAGTATGTTCTTTCCACTTCTGAACCATCGCCCCAACAGTGCTCACTGGAATGGTCAGTAGTTTAGAAATTATTCTGTCAATGCCAACAATAGTGTTCACTGGTTTTACCAATCATGAGATGTTTCTTGTGTGGCATCTTGGTAATGAGACACTTTTTTATAGGTCATCAGTTGAACCAGTTAATATTATTTTTCACTAAGTGGCAGGATTGCTTTCTAATTACTGATAAATTTCAGGTGGTGTCATTTCTATTATTACACATAGCTTAATTTATAGACATCTATGGCTTGATTTCTTCGAATGAGTGGATTGGATGGGTTGTTGCCAACATCCGGTGAGAATTTCTTGTCAATTGCTCCTTTAGAAATATATTTACTTATAAAATTTGGGACATGTTCAATAATTAGATCACCCGCTGTACAGTGGTGGCCAAAAGTTTTGGCACTCCTGCAATTCTGTCATATAATACTCAGTTTCTTCCTGAAAATGATTGCAATCAATCACAAATTCTTTGGTATTATTATCTTCATTTAATTTGCTTGCAAGGAAAAAACACAAAAAGAATTGTCCTAAAGCCAAATTGGATATAATTCCACACCAAACCTAAAAAAGGGGGTGGACAAAAGTATTGGCACTGTTTGAAAAATCATGTGATGCTTCTCTAATTCGTGTAATTAACAGCACCTGTAACTTACCTGTGGCACCTAACAGGTGTTGGCAATAACTAAATCACACTTGCAACCAGTTAACATGGATTAAAGTGGACTCAACCTCTGTCCTGTGTCCTTGTGTGTACCACATTGAGCATGGAGAAAAGAAAGAAGACCAAAGAACTGTCTAAGGACTAGAGAAACCAAATTGTGAGGAAGCATGAGCAATCTCAAGGCTACAAGTCCATCTCCAAAGACCAGAATGTTCCAGTGTCTTCCGTGCACAGTGTCATCAAGAAGTTTAAAGCACATGGCACTGTGGCTAACCTCCCTAGATGTGGACGGAAAAGAAAAATTGACGAGAGATTTCCAAGCAAGATTGTGCGGATGGTGGATAAAGAACCTCGACTAACATCCAAACAAGTTCAAGCTGCCCTGCAGTCCGAGGGTACAACAGTGTCAACCCGTACTATCCGTCGGCGTCTGAATGAAAAGGGACTGTATGGTAGGATACCCAAGAAGACCCCACTTCTTACCCCGAGACATAAAAAAGCCAGGCTGGAGTTTGCCAAAACTTACCTGAGAAAGCCTAAAACGTTTTGGAAGAATGTTCTCTGGTCAGATGAGACCAAAGAAGAGCTTTTTGGGAAAAAGCATCAACATAGAGTGTACAGGAAAAAAAAAGAGGCATTCAAAGAAAAGAACACGGTCCCTACAGTCAAACATGGCGGAGGTTCCCTGATGTTTTGGGGTTGCTTTGCTGCCTCTGGCATTGGACTGCTTGACCATGTGCATGGCATTATGAAGTCTGAAGACTACCAACAAATTTTGCAGCATAATGTAGGGTCCAGTGTGAGAAAGCTGGGTCTCCCTCAGAGGTCATGGGTCTTCCAGCAGGACAATGACCCCAAACACACTTCCAAAACCACTATAAATGGTTTGAGAGAAAGCACTGGAGACTTCTAAGGTGGCCAGCAATGAGTCCAGACCTGAATCCCATAGAACACCTGTGGAGAGATGTCAAAATGGCAGTTTGGAGAAGGCACCCTTCAAATATCAGGGACCTGGAGCAGTTTGCCAAAGAAGAATGGTCTACAATTCCAGCAGAGCATTGTAAGAAACTCATTGATGGTTACCGGAAGCGGTTGTTCGCAGTTATTTTGGCTAAAGGTTGTGCAACCAAGTATTAGGCTGAGGGTGCCAATACTTTTGTCTAGCCCATTTTTGGAGTTCTGTGTGAAATGATCAATGATTTGATTTTTGCTTCATTCTCTTTTGTGTTTTTTCCTTGCATGCAAATTAAATGAAGATAATAATACCAAAGAATTTGTGATTGCAATCATTTTCAGGAAGAAACTGAGTATTATCTGACAGAATAATTAAAAATTAATCGGTCTTTGCTATTTCATTTGAGCATTATTATACGGTCCATAAATATAAATAAATATATTTATATTTATGGACCGTATAATAATGCTCAAATCATATAACAAAGACAGATTAATTTTTTAAAGGGGTAAGCTCTTCAGTGCAAAAGTAAAGACTTCCCTCATCCAGCTGTCACAAAGACTTTAACTGAATTCCAGAATAGACTCATATTTATAAGTTTTACACACTTTTTGCATCTTGTTCACCAAAGGGGCATAGTCTTGTTTATTTTCTAACATATTCCCTCCTTTCAGTACCATTTTTATTTCTAAAGCATGCCCTTTAATCATAGTTTTTCTTACATGTTACAAGGTAATGTTTTCAGAAGGCTTGCATTTACAGCTATATTGAAGGGAACACGGCTTTGTCAGCCAATATTATCCACATCAATACACAGGCATCTATAAAACCCATACAGTTCAATTTTCACAATACCTGGCATTAAGGATGCAGTTGGAAAAAGCTTCTCCTGCTTAATTCGACTTTCATTCAGTAATTCTTCAGCAGTAATAGGAAGGTCGAGAACATCACGGATAATTTGGGCTGCCGGCAATGCCTTTTCCCCCATGACTAAAGATTTCACATCCCAAGTGTAATTTTTTCCAAATTGGTCACAGATTTCTTGAAAAACCACCGTGTAAAGACGCTCTGTATCTGTAAAGGAAGGCATGTAAAAGCATTAAGATGGATTACTTGCATTGTTACAGTGGGAGTTTGTGTTAGAAAAAAAGAAAAAAAATCAAAAATAAAATTCCAGTAATCAGTCATTATTGCCATACTGTTAAATAGTATGGATCAATGGATGGTAATAGAAAGATATATATACTCTACTAGCAACTGCAAATAGCTATGTATTTCTACTACAATGATCATTTTTTTGTTATTAGAGGAGTATTCTAATAGTTTTTCTTTAGTTAATCCTCTGGATCTGAACTCGTAAGACTAAAAATGATTGCCAGAGGTATAGTTTGAAGCCTATGGAGCTGAATCCAAAAATGAAAACAGCCCAATCTGTACTATTTATAATGCCAATATCTTATCTATGGGGAGACATTTGGGAATCCATAAGGCACCATGGCCCATTGCAATGGCTACTCTTACACCTCCCATAGATACCCCCTTATCGTAGAGTTTTATGATTAGTTATTAGATGTTTTTGACTAGTGGAAGCTAGATTAAAATAAGGTTTCTTTGTACCTACAGTATCAATATCATTGTAGTAGAAATTGAATCCAGCTTCAGAAATGGATAAAAACTTCACTTTCATTGAGAAACAATTAAAATTCAAAGTTGAAAATCTATGCTCTAGTTAACTGTGACATGACAATAGCACTATGATTGCAAATAGCAACAACTACATGTTTCACACGCGCTCCGGTGTCCTTTGTCCAAGTTGGTATGTATATGAGCGCAGAGTCTTGATAAATCTTATAGATAACACTATACAACTATATACATAAGGATATGATTCCTTGCGGTCTACAGATTTAAAAAATCTCCACAACAGTATACTCTCCAGGATTTTCGAAGGAATGGAACCTTTCATCTTGTTCTTTAAACTTTATACAGCTTATTATTATACAGGAGGAACCAAAAATAAACTGAAATACAATGTGAGATTAAGGAGGTCAAACGGACACATGAACAATACAAAACTAATCCCAATAATGAAACTTTTTTCCCAAAAACTCAATAAACGATTTCTCAACTTGACATAATGACCAGAAACAGAAATAAGTTTCAGGAATTTTAAACGATTATTCAACAGATCAAGAATAAGTATGGGACAGATGGAACAGATCGCCACATATCCCGAAATCTATACTTAAACATTGTAATTTTCAGAATAAATCAGCTTCACAACCCCATGTCAGCTTCAGTTGTCATTAGACAATAACATCCATGACTCTGGCTCTAATGATTCTCGACATGACTTTTCTTTTTACCGGAAAAATAAAAATCAAACAACAAATGCTGGAGACGCGGTGGCCGAAAACACCGCAAGACCAATGGGAAATACTACCCGCTGCAAGAAATCGGTTTAAATAATCACACTGGTGTTTCGAATTTGTCATCATTACAACTTACTCCCAAACAACTGTATCTACTATCTTATGGTCTCAATTTTGTACCGAATAGAGACTTTGCTTTCTTTTCCACGATATTGGATATCAACAGATTAATTAGAAATTTGACTATCAAACGCCACTTTTTGACACATGAACAATCTACTTCTTGCATTAATTTGAATATCATTGAAAATTAATTCCGCAATTGGGATTTTCAGGAACAACAGACACTTATTTGTTTATAGGAATTATGCAATAACTTATCTTTGATGAATATTCCCATTAATCAAGCAATTACTTTTAAAACCAGAAACCCGTTTTTTTATCCTATACAATCTAGGGCTGACTGTATGGATCGCTACCAAGATGTAATAGAAATTCATGAAGTACCTACAATTCTATGGAAAATTAAATAAAAATCACACCAATTTTTCGCCCTCACAATATCAGGCTTTGCAACAACTGAGGACTAAGACGACCATTACCAACAAAATGTCTGATAAAGAGGAAGATGTAGTGGTCAATACCTCGGAAAAGTACAAAATGCTAATTTTGGATATGTTAAAAGACACCTCTATACATATAAAATTATGCTGCAATCCCTCTTTGAAATTCTAGACTAACAAATCAGATCTTTGAGAATGGCTTCACTTTAGGAGCTCGCACCAAAAATCAAGTTGATGATCTCTTGGTGGAACAACCTATTTAACCTATTTGCATGCATTGCCATAGATACATAAAGCCATTGATCCGTCTCCCATGAGACCCATCATCTCAGGGACAGGCTTTATTACGGAATGATTGAGCGAGTGGCTAGATTCATTATTATGACCATTTCCCAAAAGGACACCAGGGTTTCTCAAAGATTGATGAGATAGTTTAGAGCACTTCTCCCAAAAATGATGGTCTAAAGACTATATCTATTTAAGTTGTGATGTAATTTCATTATATACGTCGATACCTCACCATGTTGCCATCAAAGTATTAGAGTTCTAACCACTCTAGAGTTCTAGAGTGGTTACTTATCTGATTTGCAAATGTACATTGTCCAGGTTACTCACTTTCTTATGACCAACAACTTTTTCACTTTTGATCATAATTTTTTTTTGCAAATATTCCCCCTCATTAGCAAATCTGGTAATGGCATTTTGGGAAATAAAGTTTCTGTATTCCACCAAATCCATTTTCCAGCAGTTTGATGTGATATGGCAGATACACACACGCCCTTCTCCTCATCATGTGGGGGGGCTGTGTATCTACCATAACCAAATTTGTAGAGTATCTTAACAATAATAAATAATGCACTTATCATTTGACTCAAATTTCAGTTTTGGATCTACATCTTACAGGGATACTCAGTGACATTATATCCACAGCCACATTTGTTAAGCCTATAATGGGGAATACCATCTTACACACACGTAGTAGTAACCCAAAACACATTATTCAATAAAAAACTGAGTGTCTTCATCAAAAACAAAATCAGTAATTTAAATCGAAGCACTAAACCTGTTTCATCCTTACAATACAGTCCTCAATTCAATCAAACTAAACTTATTATATATAAATTTGTACCTCTCTTATATGAGGAGTTGTCACTATCATCGATATTAAAAGAAGGATGTTTAATTGTAGCAAAAAGGGTGACTACTTTTAGCAATATTGTTTCACCAAGTTTTTTTTCTAAGACTATAAGCAAAACTTGGTTAGATTGCAAAGGGTTCTACAAATGCTACACAAATCGTTGTAGAACCTGTGCACATGCATATGTAACCAAAACGTTTTCTAATCACCATAACAATGTGAATTACAACATTAAACAATTTATCAATTGCAATTCGGAGTATATATTTTATTTTATTAATTGTACTTTGTGTAAGAAGATGTTGTACTATTTTTCGGACTATAAGATGCACCGGACCATTAGACGCACCTAGGTTTTAAAGGAGGAAAATAGTAAAAAAAAATGTAAGCAAAAAATGTGGTCATGATGCCCTGATATGGGGGAGGGGGTCTGCTGCTGACACTGGTATTGGGGTAATGTCCCCCAATTCTGTTAATATCCTCCATCCTGGTATGTATGGCCCCCGTCCCATCCTTGTATGCATGGCACCCCTTTATCCCCATCCTGGTATGTATGGCACCTTTTGAGCCCCCATCCTGGTATGTATGGCACCTTCTGACCCCCCATCCTCTTATGTATAGCACCTTCTGAGCCCCCATCCTGCTATGTATGGCACCATCTGAGCCACCATCCTGGTATGTATGGCACCTTCTGAGCCCCCATCCTGGTATGTATGGCACCTTCTGAGCCCCCATCCTGGTATGTATGGCACCCGCTGAGCCCCCATCCAGGTATGTATGGCACCTTCTGAGCCCCCATCCTGCTTTTTTCTTTCACCATGTGTATTGAGCTGTGAAAAATCTAAAAATTGCCGCTGCTTTTTCTGCTTTCATTTATTATTTATTATAATGACTGTGATAGTCCCCCCCGATTGACTGTGCAAGATCATGTGATGTGATAGCTGAAAGTCATTATGGGGAAAATTGAGATTGATGTCATCGGCCCATTCTATGAGTCACCAGCAGTATGTGAAACGATGCTGGGCATTTTCTTTTTTAGCAATCTCGCAAATCGAATCACAGAGTGCCAAAATTTGCAGGGATGAATTCCAAAAAATTTGACTCAAAATGGATCCTATGCAGATGGATTTGCTTGTCCATGCCTGACATCATAAGCCCACTCTCGAACTGCTGCAGTCTTCTGCAGTGTGTGAAATAGCACCTGGCACTTTTTTTTTGGCGATCCTCGTGAATCGATTGGCGAATCAAATGGTAATTTTTTGGAATTCGCCGGTACTTTCAAATTTCAAGGAATTTTACTCAACCTTGATTCGCAGTAGAATTATCCACTCATCTCTACAAAATCATTATTTTTTTTCTTGTATGTACATAATGTGTTTACTATATATAGGAGGAAAGTCTATTATCTACACAACAACACAAGAATATGTCATTTATTCCAAAAGTGTGTCATTTCTTTTCTTTTTTTTGCCAATTGCTGCTACAGTGTTGGTGACCAGAGATGGGTGAATTTATTTGAGTGGAATTGAATTGTACTCGAATTTTACACAAATCTGTACTCTGAATACAGATTTTTATTGCAATTCACTCAACTCAAATTCAGCAAAATGTCAGGCAGCAATTCAGAAAAATGGCTGAACAGTAGAGTAATGGCGAAAGGTTAAAAACGTAAAGAAAAAACAACAATATGCCCCTCATCACTCATCTCTCCGGCAATGTCCGATACTCCCGGTCTGATCCTCGATGTCTCTTCTTACTGCCGCTTGATGCTGAAACCTTGACCCTCTTACACTAGGCCGAGAGAGACCCCAGAACATATTAAGGTATATTCAATTCGCGGAAAATATCTTTTATGCAAATCAAATTTCCTTGTAAAACTTGCACAATTTGTCAGATTTTAATCTTGGCAGATTTAATCAACTCTATTGATGATTCTTGAATATTAAAAAATATAGTTCAACTAAATCATAGAAATAAAGAGTACATTATGAAAAAAATGCCATACTTTAATCTCCTAGAAATTTGAAAGGTGAGATTTGATGTGTGATTAAATACTAGCACACCTTTTGTACCTTTCCCTGGGCATATTCATTTTGAGTGAAAGTCATAAAATACATATGACAAAAAATCAACCATCAACAACAGTCTAATGCAGACAAATCCTTTAACACGATTTATTGGGAAAAAAAAAATGGAGTAGTGCAGCCCCAAAAGCCCACAGGACATATATCACAATACTGTTTCAAATCAGCACAAATTTAACAGACTAGCTCTGATAGTTTCAAGATTGATAGCCTAACTAAAAGAAAAAAAAACGTACACTTGGCAGTACCAGGTGGCATTCTCAGCAAGTGAAAGTTAAAGATAAATTGAAGGCATATGGCTTAAGCTGTTGCTGTCCTACAGCCTAATTTATTACTGATGCAGTGGGAACTAAGAGACAAATAAAAGGAATAGACAACGATCTGAGGGCAATGTGGTACTCGTACATTTTTAAGATCAAGCCAGAATAATAAACTGCCTCTATGACACAGTACAAACAGGCAAACAAAACCACAGAGCATCAAATGGGAAGCCAAACCATTTATATGGGTTACCAGCATCTGATAAGACCTATTACTCAGACGATTTATGTTAATATACACGAGTACCATTCTTAGGCTGCAATTTGTCAAGCTCAAATTCTACGGATTGGATAAGGATCTGGTGATACAGCCAACTCAATGCTAATGTGTGATGGATGGGATTACCTTTCTGTGAATTCTGCATGTAATTCTTTTTAGTGCTACCAAATGCACTGTAGATTCCTATGTGCGTGTTATCTGATCATTATGTTATAAAATATTCAATATTATGAATATGATATTCAAACTTTTACTGCTAATAATGTGCATGTGTAGATGAAGGGACACTAGCGTAAAGGCCAATACATAAAGTTTCAAGGTTTCTCCTAAACTAAATTCATAAAGACTTATGTCACGCAGCTGGAATTTCATTACTCAAGGTAATATTTGGAATAATAATTTTATTTTTTTCACAACGGCTATAATTGTGCCTACAAGGCTGTACAGAAGTTGTAATTTTAATATCAGTCCATATTCCCAATCACAATCTAACATCTCTATTTTAGGCATATACATTAGGGTCAAGTTCATAAGAAACTATTCAGCTTAAAAGTGTGGGTTGTATGTACAGTATATACATACCTACATACATACATATATTCGGCACCATCATATCTCTCGACTTTTATAAACCAAAAGTTCCCACCTGCAATACTCCTTTTATGGCCTTTATAGTGTAGAGTATGGTATCTCCACAGTGAATCTCCCCCCCCCACACACACAGTTTCACTCCACACATACAGTATGATGACCTCCACAGTGCCTGTAGCAAAGTGTAATGTCCCCACAATGTCACTAACATGGTATAATACACCGACACCATGATGCCCCCTCAAGATTCTTCCATAGTATGATATCCCCATTCCCCCCCACATACAGTATCATGGCTATGTAAGGTGGCTAATGGTTGCATATTCGATGGGAGGTATGGGTCACAGAGATGGCTGTCCTCTGTGAAGTAGCGCGGAGTGTTTCTCTAGTGCACATAAGCACTAAGAGGCTGTTTGGTGCACCTGGGACCGGGTTATGGGTAGCTTGGAGAGTTGGGCGGGTCCAGCTACCCACATATCTCACCTCTGTGTGTGGTTAATAGCCTATAAAATGGAAGCCATTGTTTGGCATATGGTGTGTGTGTTTGGAGGGAGAAGGCCTCCTGTGTGTTTTTGTCTCCAGACTGAGCCGTGTACTGGTTGCTTACCAGCCTTTGTGACCACAGAACTGGCTAACCAGAGACTTTGTTTAAAGGACTGTTTTCTTTGTTTTTGCCTGCACTAACGCCTATTTGTTTGCATTTTGCTTTTGACCAGTTTATAAAGCAAATAAACAGTTATGGACATTTAAATGAAAATGTTTCCTGTTTGCCTCCCAAAGCACCCAAGTGAGTGAAAACCCTACAGCTACCACATAGCATCAACACAGCATGAAGGCCCCCCACAGAATGATGGCCTCAACAGATTCCAACTCTGTATGATAACCACCACAGACCGTCACTCAGTATGATGGTCCTCACAGCCCCTTACACAGTATATTAGCCCACCACAACTCGCCACTCAGTAAGATGGCCCTCACAGCCCACCTCTCAGCATACAGGCTCCCACAGTCCTTCAAACAGTATGAGGACCATCAGAGCCCCCTACATAGAATGAGGACCCCCACAGCACATCACTCAGTATGGGTAGTCCCGCACAATCCCCAAATCAGTATGGAAGTCCTCACAGTCTCCTATTGCCCCCACTCAGTATGATGGCAGCCACCATACCTCTAGTCAGCATAATGGCCCCCACCCACTCCCAAACTAAGTATGATGACCCACTCAGTAGGAGGGCCACTACTAGCCTCACACACAGTAAAAGGGCCCCCACAACTCCCCTTAACTTAGTATGATGCTCCATAATTACAGACATTTAAAAAAAAAAAAAAAAACACACTCCTCTCCTTACCCCATTCTCCCAGTGAGTTACTAGAGTCTATGCAATGTGAGTATTATAGTATTTTATGTGTATTATTAGTTTAATACAGCAGACTGAACTCTCCACAATATGGAAGTAGAAATTTATATGGGATTAGGAACTCATGATTGGTCAGTTGCCAACCAGGAAATAAATATCATTAATAAGTCTTGCGTATTGATCAGGTAGAAACTGTATGTTAGATAATCCTGTTCCAAATTGAAAGTCAAGGCCTGAGTCATATGATGAATTGGGAATTACATGATTGACATCATGCTTAATAGAAAGACATACAAGTAGTTAAAATAGCATTTTACCATAGGGAAAGATGGGAATGCACAAGAACACCACAATACGTTATTCCTTACTAGGGGTGCACTGTGCATAGGGTCAGACCATGTGTACGCTAGAGGGCCGGTGAGCTGGGGTGACCTGTGCCTAGCTACCTGCTCCCTATTGCCCCTGCTTGTCGTCACAATTTCAACTCTATCTGTATTCCTGGGATACAGATGCTTTTGAATAGACTGGTGCAGCTGGGAGATGCCAGCTCCCTATTGCACCATTCAGCTTGTGTGTCTGAGATTCACCACAGCAGGCGTGATTACATCACTAGATCACATCTGCTGAGTGGATCCTCAGTCTGGACCCTGCTCAGACCGGAGAAGCAGGGGAAGATGGCTAGGTTAATAGTATATTTTTTTTCAATGTCAGTACTTGTGGCAGCCATCATACTGTGTGTAGGGGATACTACTGTGTGGGTGGCTGTGGGAGACTTTACTGTGCTGGAGAGCTGTTGGTGGCTATCACCCTGTGTGGGGACTGTTTTGAGCCATTAAACTGTGTGGGGGGCTGTGGGGGATCATACGGTGTGTAAGAGTTGTGGGGTCCATAAAACTATGTATAGAGAGTTGTGGTATCATACGGTGAAGATGGTCTGAGTGGGTCATCATACTATTTGTGGGGGTTGTGGTAGAGCATACTGTGTTGGGGAACTATGGTGGCCATGATACTATGTGTGGGAAGCTGTGGTTTTTATCATACTGTGTGTGGGGAGCTGCGGAGACATTGCACTATGTGTGAGAAAATGTTTTGGAACATAAAACGGAATGTGGGAAGTTGTGAGACATACTGTGTGGAGGGTCTGTGAAAGGCATTATACTGTGTGTGAGACTGCGGTGGAATCATACCACGTGGGGGTGTCTAAGGACATCAAACTATGTCTGGGGCTCTGAGGAGACACCATACTTTGTGGGGGGCTCTTGGGAGCAATCATAGTACATGTGGAGCTATGCAGGCCATCAAACTGAGTGTGGAACTTTTGTGGCCATTATACTTTGTATGTAGGATGTAAGAAGCATCACACTGTGTGTGGGGCTGTGGTGGCATCATACCATGTGGGGAGATCTGGGGGCCATCATACTGTGTGGGGGGTTCTGGTGGAACCATTATATTTTGTGGAGGGCTGTACAGGCCATCATACTGTGGGGAGATCTGCGGTGCCATCGTAGTGGTGATGGAGAGTTGTGGGGGCCATTATGTGGTGTGTGGGTCTGTGGGGTCTATTATACTGTATACAATGGGTTGTGAGGCTGTTCTTTTGTGCAGGGGACTGTGGTAGTCATGGCAATGTGTGTGGGGGAACTATACTGTGTGGGAGGCTCTTTAGGAGCAACATATTGCCAGAGGCATTATACTGTGTTGAGGGTCACTGTGTGGAAATTACTCTTTGTTGGGGAACTGTGGGGTCATCATACTATGCATATGCGAGGACAGTGGGGTAAAAGTGTGTAGGATAATTCACTCTGTGGGTATTATATGGGATATAGTTAGGCAATTTTAGGGCATCATACCCTATAAAGGCCATGAAATGGGTATATTAGTGGATGAGAACATTAAGGGGTTTCAATATTAATATAATTACAGTGCAGGTGCCACAATATATGTGCCACTCCTACTTTTTAAATAACCCTACCTACTCTGACAAATATATTTATATTTTTTTTAGGTTATAAGGGCTCAAGTACGACTTTTGCAATGAGTCCCAACTAGTGGTAAGCGAACGTGCTCGCCACTACTTGGTACTTGCCCGAGCATCACGGTGCACGACAAGCTCGGCGCATATTTCTGGGTTGCTCGGGTGGGAGCTTGGGTCCCCGCCCTGCATGTTTGGCGCTCTTTAGAGAGCCAATGGAGATGCAGGGATTGCTTGCCACACACTGTAATGCCGTAGCCATGTTGGTTGTGTTCAATAAAGGGATTTGCTGACCGCACAGCATCATCAGATCTATATAAGACCTGGCGGCCCTATGCTCGTCACAGTCTACCCCAGAAACAGGCAGAGTAGGGAGAACAGCTGCTGAGTCCGGGACAGATTTGCTTCTTTATAGTTCATATAGGTATTCCACAGCATACACATACATACATACATACATATATATATATATATATATATATATATATATATGTATATATATATACATACACACACACACACACACACACACAGTGGTGGCCAAAAGTATTGGCACCCCTGCAATTCTGTCAGATAATACTCAGTTTCATCCTGAAAATGAATGCAATCACAAATTCGTTGGTATTATTATCTTCATTTAATTTGTCTTCAATGAAAAAACACAAAAGGAATTGTCCTAAAGCCAAATTGGATACAATTCCACACCAAACCTAAAAAAGGGGGTGGACAAAAGTATTGGCACCGTTTGAAAAATCATGTGATGCTTCTCTTATTCGTGTAATTAACAGCACCTGTAACTTACCTGTGGCACCTAACAGGTGTTGGCAATAACTAATCACACTTGCAGCCAGTTAACATGGATTAAAGTTGACTCAACCTCTGTCCTGTGTCCTTGTGTGTACCACATTGAGCATGGAGAAAAGAAAGAAGACCAAAGAACTGTCTGAGGACTTGAGAAACCAAATTGTGAGGAAGCATGAGCAATCTCAAGGCTACAAGTCCATCTCCAAAGACCTGAATGTTCCTGTGTCTTCCGTGCGCAGTGTCATCAAGAAGTTTAAAGCCCATGGCACTGTGGCTAACCTCCCTAGATGTGGACGGAAAAGAAAAATTGACAAGAGATTTCAACGCAATCATTTCCAGGAAAAAACTGAGTATTATCTGACAGAATTGCAGGGGTGCCAATACTTTTGGCCACCACTGTATGTGTTTGTGTATATATATATATATATATATATATATATATATATATATATATATATATATATATATATATATATATCCCCATTTGAACTACCAGTCCTTCTGAGGACTAATCCAGCTGCATATATTCAGTGGTGATAGCAGGAGTTAGGCAGGCTGGCAGTGTATGTGGCAGACTGCAGTGCATATAGTGTAAGAGGTTTCATTGCATGTTCTGACTGATCCTGCTATTACAGGTATTTGAAGACATAGCCCCAGGTATAAGAGGCCAGTGCGATTTTTTTTATCTTATTCCTGATTATTTGCTTAAAAAGCAATCCAGAGTACACAATTTTTCTGCTCCATTTGCTTGTTAGCATTGCAGAATACAGACAGATCTTTTCCATATTACAGCAATAAAAATCCAGAAATTTGTAGTGAACTTGGAAAATATTGGCCTCCATTTCCATTTTGTTGCAGTGTGTCAGTGAAGCTATTCACACAAGGTCGCTGTGAAGAATAGTATGTATTAGTAAACTACAGGCCTGCAATTTAAAACCGTGGTTCTCCGTCAGACGTATCACATATAACTATGTTACAAATTCAGCCATTTCTGGCTTCCATTTCCATTTTGTTGCAGTGTGTCAGTGAAGCTATTCACTCGAGGTCGCTGTGAAGAATAGTATTAGTAAACTACAGGCCTTCAATTTAAAACCATGGTTTTCCGTCAGACGTATTACATATAACTGCGTTTCAAATCCAGCCATTTGTACTGAACGTAGAAAATATTGTCCTCCATTTAAAATGAAGGTGCATGGCAAGGGACAGGGAAGTGGACGTGATGGTGCATGCAGAGGCCAAGGCCGAGGCAGAGGACGTGGGCAAGCTGAAATTGTGCCACAACAAACACCCACAACTTGTCGACCTTCCTGCCCAAATACTAGGAGACCGCAGACCACTATTGAACACGGAGCTTCCAGTCACTTTGCCAGCACGACCACCCGGTCTTCCACACGGTCAAGTCTTAGTAGTCGTGAGTCTGGACCGCATATTCCTCACCCTGATCCTCCTTCCTCCCACCATGCCGAGTGACTGGAGACAACTGATCCCACACTTGGACACTCAGAAGAGCTGTTCACTTTTCTATTTGTAGATTCGGGCCTCTCGCCCGGACAGCTTCAAGTGAGTTAAGAGGAGAATGCGTGTTGCGATGACCAAATATTTGAGCAGCCATGGTCAAACTAATGGTGGGAAAGTGCAATTACTGTCGCAAGAGGTGGATGATGATGAGACCCAACTGCCAGAAAGTCAGGAGGAGGACCAGGGAGCGGAAGTGGAAGACGAGGCGGTGGATGATATAGTAACTGACCCAACCTGGCAGGGGGATATGCCGCGCGAGGACAGGAGCACGCAGGGGGAGGGAGGCGTAGCACCTCAACAGGCAGGAAGAAGTAGTGTGGTGGCCGCAGACACAAGACAGGAAAGCGTTTCCTGCAGCGTCAACATAACGGAACTTGCCGGTACAACTGTTAGATATTCCAGAGTCTGGTTGTTTTTTAAAGACTCTGCCGATAATCCCAAAAAGGCCATTTGCACCACCTGCCAGGTCAGCATCAGCAGGGTTAGCAAAATTAGCAGCCTGACCACCACCAGCATGATCGGGCACATGGCAGCAAAGCACCCGACTAAGTGGGCTGAACCCCAGGGTCCTGAAACAAGGTCTGTAGGTGACACCATTGCTTCTTTCGCTGTTGTGTGTGCACACCAATCCTCTGTCCATGGCGCATGCAAAGATGCCTCCCGCTCTTCACTTGTTGTTGCATACTCTCAACTATCACCATCAGCAAGCACGTCCATGTCCTTGTCCCAGCACAGCGTTCCGTTGTCCCTACCCCAGTCCATGGAACGCAAGCGCAAATACGCAGCCAACGCCACACAGGCCTCACTACTAAAGTCACACATTTTGCGAATGCTGACAAGTCCCACGACATTAGCCGTGCCCTCAACAAACGCAGTTACTTGGAAAGTCCACCTAACAACGGACACGTGGACAAGGGACTTGTGGGCAGGGATGGTACATCTTGCTGATGGCACACTGGGTTAATATAGTGGAAGCCGGGACCCAGTTGGACCTTGGGATGGAACACATCCTCCCGAAGCCAAGGATTACGGGCCCTGGGTCAATCAGGATTGCCCCCACATTCTACAGCCTCTATTTCCGAAATGACCACATTAGTCAGGAACTGGAAGTACTGCAGCACTGCCTCGGCCAAGCAGCAACAGGCTGTGCTGAAGCTAATATGCTTAGGTAACAAACCGCACAACGCTGAAGAGTTGTGGACAGCTCTGAAAGAGCAGGCAGATCTGTGGCAGACACTGCTGACCCTACAGCTAGGCATGGTCATGTGTGACAATGTCCGAAACCTGGTGGTGTCTCTGAAGAGAGGTGAGCTCACACACGTACCATGCCTGGACCATGTGCTTAACCTTGTGGTTCAACGGTTTCTCAAATCTTACCCAAATTTGCCGGATCTGCTAGTAAAAGTACGCCGCATGTGTGCCCATTTTAAAAAGTCTGCTACAGCTTCTGCCAACCTTGCCATGCTTTAGCAGCATTTGCAGATTCCAGCACACCGACTGGTGTGAAAAGTTCCCACGCGTTGTAACTCTACACTGCAGATGTTGGCAAGGATTTGTGAGAAGAGGGCAGTTGTTAACTACCAGCATCAACAAGGCCATTGGTATTCAGGTCAGATTCCACACATAAAACCTCAGAAGTGGACATGGATGTCATACATCTGTACCATCCCCCAAAACTTTGAGAACTCCACCAAGATGGTGAGCAGCGATGACGCCATAATTAGCATCACCATCCCACTTCTCTGTCTTCTGAAACGCTCTCTGCTCACAACTAAAGAGGATGCATTGCAGGCACAGCACAATGAGATGCAGCAAGGAACCATACAGGGTGATTCCACACAGCCCAGCCTCATCTCATCCCAACGTGCTTGGGTGACAATGAGTAAGAGGAGGAGGAACAGGATCTAGTTTCCTGTGCTATAGACGGTACTACCTGCACAACTGTCATACTGTCTGTTCAGCGTGGATGGCCTGTGGACAGGGAGGAGGAGGATGAGGAGGAAAGCATGGTCAGTCATCTTCATGGTGAGGACACGGAAGTCTTGCCTGTTAGCAGTCTGGCACACGTGGCTAAGTTTATGTTATGCTGCCTTTCCGTGACCCTCGCATTGTCCATATTTTGGGTGACAGTCATTACTTTTTGGTGACCCTTCTAGACCCATGCTACAAGGAGAACTTTCTGTCTCTTATTCCAGTGCCAGACAGGCCTAATAAAATGGGTCAGTACGAGAAGGCCCTTGTTGCGGAATTTGTTGGACAACTAGTTTGTTGGACAACTAAGGAGTACAGGCGAGAGAAACACAAATGGAATCCAGCAGAGGCAGGGAGACACTGTCAAAGTTCTGGGA
This sequence comes from Phyllobates terribilis, assembly GCF_046119375.1. Taxonomy (NCBI): domain Eukaryota; kingdom Metazoa; phylum Chordata; class Amphibia; order Anura; family Dendrobatidae; genus Phyllobates; species Phyllobates terribilis. The sequence goes on along the minus strand of NW_027362762.1, from coordinate 768,652,922 downwards.
CAGTTTTCTCAGACCCTCCCATCGCACAAGCCCTAAGGAGCGGGGTACTCTTACAAGGAGGGAAAAGTTTCGGAAGATGCTCAGGGAGTCCCTTGCCGATTGTACCAATGTCTTCCGTGATTCCTCTGTGCCTTATAATTATTGGGTATCCAAGCTGGACACGTGGCATGAACTGGCTCTCTATGCCTTGGAGGTCCTGGCCTGCCCAGCCATTTGCGTTTTATCAGAGCGGGTTTTTAGTGCTGTAGGTGGAATTATAACCAGTAGGTGCATCTGGCTGTCAGCTAAAAATGCTGACAAGCTGACTCTTATAAAAATGAACAAGGGCTGGATTGGGTCAGACTTCTCAACACCACCGAATGATAGCAGCAGAACATAATCTCAAATACAGTGTCTTTTCTTTGGGAGGTCTAACTATATTCCCATGCACCTAGGTATTCACACCTAGACATGAGTATATGCTTCCTGATTGTGTCTATTTGCTCTTGTTCTCCTTTTTCTCATCCTCATCCACCATACCACCATATCTACCATATCACTTTATCTGCGTCTCTTGCAAGGGGCATTGAATTTCCTCCAAGTTTTTGGCAGTCGTTGCATTTACTGCATAGGCAAACAGTTTAGGAGACCCACTTCCTAATAATGGGAACATTGTTTTCTGGAGGTCCTCTGATCTCTTTGTCTCTTGCAAGGGGCATTGGAGTCCCTCCAAATTTTTGGCAGCCATTGCACTCACAGCATATGCAAGAACTGTATGGGAGACCTGCTCCTTTTAATTGGAACATGTCGTTACTGCGGCCTAGCTCTGTCTTTAAATTGTTAATGGGGTATTTCCTAAATTTTGCCAGCCGTTGGACTCGCTGCATACCCTATAACTGTATAGCAGACCCGATTCTTTCCAATGGGAACATGTCATTACTGTGGCCCAGCTCTGTGTCTTTAAATGGTTATTGGTGTTTTTCCAAAATTATTCCAGCCCTTGCAGTCACTGCATGGTCATTACCACTATAGGAGACCCACTGCTTTTTAATGGGAACATTTGCTTTACTGAGGCCCTCCACTGTGTCTCTTCAAAGGGATATTGGGGAGCATCCAAATTTTTGGCAGCCCTTGCAGTCACTGTATATGCAATAACAGTATAGAAGATCCACTCATTAATAATGGGAACAATAAAGCATAGCCGACTGCTGACCCTTTAAGAATAGTAAGGGCCGCCTGATGGCCCTATAAAAATAGTCTTTGTGACTTTCAGAGTCCCTCCTTCATAAATGAAACAGGATGTGTCAGATGATGTCTCACACACCACATGGCCAGATAAGGTAGTGAAATGTTATAATGACATTTACCGGTGAGTGTATTTTTCACCGTCAAAAGCAATGCAAAAGTGCAAGAATGCATCAAAAATGCTACGTGTGAACATAGCCCAAAGTGTGGAGGAGCATTTTTGTTTTTGGTTATTTATTTTGCCTTATATACAAGTCATTACCCTGGAAAAGACGTTCCTTAACATTTTTCCCAGGAAAATCCATTTTGGTTTCGTTTTTTATGTTTTATTATGATTCCGTAAAAGTGGTGTAATACCTCTGACAATGTTGTTGACAGCAGTAACCTAGGAGTCAGAAATTCTTCCAGGGGTCTTCCCCATGCTGTTCCCATGTCATTTGAGCACTGTTCCCATCGATTTGGGCAATTTTTAGGCCCTCTGCAGACCACCGGAAAAATGCTCAAGTTTCCCATAGACTTACATTGGGCTCGTTACTCGGATCGAGCACTCGAGAATTCCAATTTGCTTGACCCGAGTATTTTAGTGCTCTCTCATCACTAGTCCCAACGATTTTTACTTACGCCTATGCCCATCTCCAAGAGAGATAATAAATGAACATCAGCATAACCATGTCTGTATCTGCATTAAAGTTAACCTGTCATATAAAAAATGCTATCATCTTGTAGATAGGGGTTTAGTCTGTAGGTTGATCGAAGCCATGTGGCTGCTGCACTGAAACCTTGTTGCCAGGAAAAAATTTATTTTATTGCTACCGGCAGCCTCAGTCAGAGAAACACAGCTACAAAGTGATTGGCAGCTGTATCCATGTCCTTGCACTCACTGACAGCTGGCTCTGTACTGATGCACTACTGAACCAGTGGCCAGTCAGTGCCGGAAGCAGTTTCAGATGCTGCTCACTGGTGACTGAAGCCATGAAAGCAGTGCCTCTATGACTGAAAGCCTGAAGTTGCTAGGGGGAATAAATTTAATTTCCTCCCGGAAAACGGGCTTTCAGTTCACTGGCCACATGGCTTTAGAATGCTGTTGACCAAATATCTGCTGGTAATAGCTTTTTTTTAACATGACAGGTTCCCTTTAAAAGGGGTGAATGAGAAAATTTACAAAAAAACAGAGATGGAATGCATACAATTAATTTATTGACTACTAATTTATGGCAATTCCCATTTTACTGTGCATAGATTGAAATTATAGCAACAGTTGCTTAATTTGGGGTAAACATAATAAAAACCAGAAGAAATGTTTAAGAAAATATAAAAAATAAATGTAAACATAAGGTTCTATAAATGCCATATTGTGCCAAAGTAAAATCCATGTAAAAGGAAACTCATGAAATACATGGTTTGCTTTAAATGATAATCCTTGATCCCCAGACATGTGGTTGAGGATTTTGATCTTGGTATATTGAGCTACATATTTTTTCCATACAGAGATAAATAAAAACATTCAAAAACATAAAAAAAATGTTTTAACTTAATCTCAAAGGTTTTACTTTTCTTCTAGAACAAAACAATTATTGGAAAGCTAGAAGTAAATCCTTCAGGGCAGCAACCATTGGAGGCCTTCAAATGCACTAAATTATTCTTTTGCTCATGAAAAGCTGTTTTGATTAAATTCTATGAGGCAAATATCTATACAATAGCTCTGTATAGCAAAAATGGCATCAAGACAGTGAAGACAAAATCTAAACATTTTGTTAAAGTTAACTTTTTTAATGGGATTTTTTTTGTAACAAACAAACAAACAAACAAAAAAAAGAGTGCTGAAAACTTAATGAATTTTATTGACTTCTACCTAATTAATGCAGAACACGATAGTTAGAGCAAAGAACACATGGAAAGATGTGGGTTAGACATTACCCTAACCCTGAACATCAAGACAGACATGACTGTAAAAGTCTTTAAAAGTTTACTTTAAAGTCTAAAACTTAACCATGTTTTTCAGATCCTGTAAAACCCCTTTGTTTTGATTGTGAGCTGATTGCACTTCAACCATAGCGATGTGAATGTGAAGTGCAATACCAAGTGCAACCTGTGCATAAGGTAGGATGTTTATTCTACAGCAGTATAACCCTTTTAAATGGGTATTATAAGAAAATACATGCCTGATTTTCTTTGGTGCTGTTTTAATCCCTGTTTAATGCATAATAACAAATTACCTTTGGCAACGCCACATTGCTTTTACTAAAACAGCACTGTTGCATTATTTAGAAAGCAACTTCCAACTGGTAACAACTAGAATGTCGTTAATGGTTGGTAATTGCTTTCTAAATAATGCAGAATATTTTACAATGGTTAAAAGTAAAGGATCTTACTACGAGGGCTCGTGCACATGACCGCAGTTTCGGTCCGGGTGATATCGGCTAAAAAAAACGGATCGCTATCGGACCAATATTTTTTAAAGGGGCAGTGCAGATGAACAATTTTTTTTCCACTGACCAAATCTGTGTATGAAAAAAATGCCAGCATGATTGATTTTCCTCTGGAAATCAGATAAGACGCACCCATTCAACTCTACAGTATAACACTCGATATTTACGGATATATTGCAATTCTATAACATAGGAAACTGTAAATAATTAATAGCTGCTGCGTAAAAAAAAAATGATTGTACACGGATGACAAGCAAAAGAAAAATTGTTCAACTTTTCTGTATGAAACTCTAAACCATTTTTATATGGTCATGTGAACCTACCCTCGCATGCCAAATTTTATGACAGAAAGAGGGAGGGGGAGCAGTGGAAGGTTGTGGGATACTGCAAAGCATGCCAATTTTTGCAAGAAATTCAGGTCCTTTATACCTGTAATATTCATTTTTGCTATTAAAGGGAATCTGTCAACATGCTCTTTCTATGCAATCTGAGAGCAGTATGATGTAGGGACAGAGAACCTGATTTCAGTAGTGTGTCACTTATTGGGCTGTGTTTTATTGCTTCAATAAAATCAGTGTTTTATCAGCAGGAGATTATCACTACAGGACTAGTTCTCTCTTGCCTTTTCGTCAACTGCTTTGTTTAAGGGTATGTGCCCACAATGCAGAAATGAGGCAGAAAATTTCTGCATGTGCTTTCCCGGAAAAACGTGCGCGGAATTTGACAAGTGTTTTTCGCGCGTTTTTTTAAGCGTTTTGCACATGCGGAATTGCTTTGCGTTTTTTAATACATAGAGAAGGCAATTCCGCAAGCGCAAACGCACAAATAATGGGCATGCTGCAGGATTTTCCGCACATCAAAAACGCTGCGGAAAATTCCGCAGCATGGGCATTGAACTTGCAGATTGTCATAGGGGACCATGGGGGGGGGGATTACCAAGCGTTTTACAAGCGTTTACGCTGCGCAAATTCCTCAGCAAAAACGCTTGTAAAACGCATAGTGGGCACGGAGCCTAACTCCACACCCGTACACTTATTAGCAGCTGTTAATGTACAGTGTACACAGAAATCTGCCAATCAGTGGTGTGGGCTGGGCTATATAGGGCTCAGCATTTGAGCACTGCTAGATTTGAAACAAAAAGATACAAAATGACACAAAGCAGACCAGCAAGCAACACTTCGCTGGCATTAGGGTCTCGGTTGCTACGTCACGCTGTTCTAATTTGACACAGCAAAAACCTGGTGACAAATTTTCCTTAAGGATTTGTGCCCACTATGCGTTTTATAAGTGTTTCCGCAGCGGCAATCCCGCTGCAGAAACACTTAAAAAACGCTTGGTAGAAGGTCTGCCATGTTCCCCAATGATAATCCGTATGTGCTATGCACATGCTGTGGAAATTTCTGCTGCAGATTATCATTGCAGAAAAATCCGCAGCACTACCAATTAGCTTGCGGAAGCGCGGCGTTTTCGCCGCCATTGACTTGCACTGGAACGCATGGAATCCGCATCACTGCATCTGTACATGCAGAATCCATGCGTTTCAATGTGCGGATGGTACCCGGGTTTGGAGAAGAGGAGACTCTCCTCCGGACTCGGGTACCATAGTATCTGTAAAAAAAAAAAAGAATAAAATAAAAAATAAATAATTATACTTACCTTCCAATGGCCCCGGGTGTCTTTATCCGATGCGTCCTGGCTTGCCGGCAGCTCGCGGTGGACTCAAGGACCTGCGGTGATGTAATTTAGTCATGTGACAGGTCACGCGACAGCTGACATTGGCAGGTCCTTTAATCTACCGCGAGCTGCCGGCAAGCCAGGACGCTTCGGATAAAGACACCGGTGGCCATCAGAGGGTAAGTATATATTTAGTTTTATTTTTTACCATTCTTTCGGTCACATTATATAAATCCATGCCGTTTGCATGTATTTATATAGGGTGACCAAGTTGTCAAGCACTTTCCAAGTGATGCTAAAATCGCCTGGAAAGCGCTTGCCAACCCGCATGCGGAAATGCATGTGAAGAACGCTTCACTTCCGCATGTCCCTGGCAGGAAAACGCATGTACAATCCGCATGTACAATCCACATGTACAATTCGCATGCGTTTTTTCTGCCAGGGAGATGCAGAAACGCTCAGGAAAAAATGAAAATGTGGAGCATTTCTGCATCGTGGACACATAGCCTAAGTGCTATTTACTAAAACCATCTGCCTAAGACTGCACTCTGTCTCCTTGAGTAAAAATTGCAGCCACAGACAGGAGACGGGTACTACTTAAATCATAATGGCCAATCTGACAATTTCTGAAAAAAGAAACAAAAAAAACCCCAGAGAATTGAAAATGGCATTATCAAAAAGTATGTAAAATTACACTTAATCTAAGAAGAGGTCATGTTCTGCTGACACATCCCTTTAGGCTGTATTGCAGCTATTGGGAGTGGTACTATCTGGTAATATAGCTCTCACAGATGAAACACTGGCACATTCCAGCTCTACCAGAATAAGATCAGCAGGGGCTACTGCAACGTACATGATAGCAGATGCTGAACTCTGGCTTTGCTGTATCTGTCTGATTCATTTTCTTTCAAACATACATTGGTAGTATTTACACGGAGTTGAAATATATGTTCTCACCTATCCATGTGATTTAGTGTCTCAACAGATTCTGCGAGGTCTACATGTAACAAAAAGCGTAAACCCTGTGCTGCTTTGAGATTAACCGTAGACAGATCGTGCTGAAATGTGAATGCTTTATTTACACCTTTAAATAACAGAATTGCAATGTGAACGTCTGATGTAATGTCTATCAGGTAAGAAAACTGTCGCCACGTTATGTGACAACAGTTTTTACAACTGACCTTAATGTTATTTTTTTACATTGGCTGAGGTTTAGCTATGTGAAAATATTATTTATCTGTTACTTTTAATATCCTCAAAGAGGGTTTCTGCTGTGGACAATCCAATTACAGGATAGGATTATAGGTTGTCCTGTAATAGATCCTGCTTAGGTCCTCAATGATCAACTGTGATTTGTGGGGGTCGTGTGATTTTTTTCCACGTACAGCCATCAAAATGTAAGTAAAACCATTAAATAATTCACAATAATATCAATAGTCTGTTAGAGATAAGCAAATTAGTTCTAAAAAAAATCAAATTCATTCCGATTTTCCTAAAATGTAGAGATTCAGATTTACCTGAATGTTGAGCCATCACTGGTGACTAGGTTCAACATTGCCCCACACAGCGCGATGTAGGTTAATGACTTAAAGGGGTGTCCTGGGACTTTAACGTTTAATGACCTGATCGGTAGTGGTGCGAAATCCAACACTCCCACAGATCATCCATTCCCGTTGTCGGTGGTGGCTCGAAAATCTCAGTTACAGAGCTACACAGCACAGCTCTGTCAATGGAATAGTGGCCACTGCGGGTACTAAACATCTGTCCACTATTGATTTCAGTAGGAGAAGGATGTGCATTATCCGGCCGCGGCCACTATTCAGTTGACAGAGCAGTGCTGTGCAGCTCCATAACTAAGCAGTTCCAGCCACCACCGCCACTGGTAACAGCTGATCGGCAGTGGTGGCGGATGTCGCACAACCACCAGACACTAAGGTTAGGCCATCAATGTTAAAGTCCTAGATATGTGTCGCATCACATATGACCACATTGGGCACAGGGCAGAAGAAGAAAGAATTTGGTCAAAGGATCAAATATGGATTGGACAAGACAAGTATGGGAAGGACAGAGGAGAGGTGATTAGAACAATTGATTATTTTTTAATTCCTTTCTGACATACAGTATATGATTTGATCCAAATATATTTGATACAAATTGAAATGAGTGAAGTTGCCCAAGATGAATTTTGGGACATGCGCTCAACTCTACTGTCTAAGTAATACATAACAAGCACTCTCAGCACTGGCTGATAAGTGAGTCTTCCCCTAACCCTTCACTGTTAAATGAGATTTGACTAATGACATATTTGACATTTTAGTAAGCTCTTTAAATCAATTTTTATGAGATGCTTTCCCCATGAAAAAAAAATAGCCAAAAGGACAGATTTACTACAATTTGCCCAAGTCTGTCTCAAGGTATCAACTGGATTTAATTTTTTTGGAAAACAAAATCAGTAAGATGTAGACGATTGATCACTGAAAGGTCAAACAAAAATGGAAGTTAGATTATCAGATAGTAATGTATAATACAGAAATGGGGTTTCAGAGCATTTTCGTTTGCCTTCTGGTTTTATAATTGGCAAATAAACCACATGTATCTAATATTACTAGACTATTTTCTCTCCAGTTATATTAATCTAGGAAATACTTTCATGCTTTCTCTCTCTTTTCGCCCCAATTTTTGATTTCTCCCCTGTTTATGAGGGGCAGGTAGTTTTAAAACATCCTTTGACTGTTGCCTCCTTACTGTGACACCTTGCCCACAGCACCTCCTCTATGGCATATGAATACAGTTGGGAGGTTTAGTCAAACTTTGCAAACTTCCATGTTTTATTTGGAAACTGGAGATCCATGAACATTTGTCCCTTTTTGCAAAGAAACTCTGGTTTTAATAATCTGTTTACACTAGTAATAAATAAATCATTATCCCTTTAAGAACATCGTATTAAGTTAATAATTTAAAGTGACTGTACTCAGCTATGGATAAACAATAAACACATACAGCGATGTAATGATACTGTATACACACTTTAAAATACCACATTTTTCCAGAAAATTCACATTCCTTTTGAGAAAAAAAAAATTCCATGTTGTATTGATTTTTAATGGTGTGACATGCAATTAGTCATAATAGCTGATTTTCTAACAGGCACCACAATTGCTACATACAGCAGAATACTAAATCACCTTTTCTGTCATCTGCAATTTTAAATTAACACATTCACTGAGTAATTTTTCCAGACTTCACAAAGAACCGAGAGATATCAAATGGAATACGCCATGTACAATCTGAAAGCAGCTCACAAATAAAAATGAAGAAATAGCAATTAACACAATGTTTAATAATAATGTGCGATCTGCTTTGATTCAATCTATGGCGGTGGCTGTTTTTATTAAGGAGCACGCAGAAAAGCCCCCCCAAAAAAAAGAAAAAGAGAAAAGATAATTAAGATCTCTGACATTCTCTATAGAGAGAGGAGAACAATAAGTTTGGTGGGTTAAGCAGTCGGCAGTAAAAATGACAGGGTCGGCATTGTTCTTTGCAAAATATGCAAAACCTTATAGGAAGTATACAATGAAAAATCCTATAATTAGAGGTCAAGAATTGAGAAACGACGTGCTAAAATGGGAAGAATTTCTCTTGAGTTCAATTCAAAGTAACCAATCTCATTATATGGCTCAGATTTATTACTAGAAAATAAAAAAGATCTTACAATTTACTTAGCACCCATCCCAAGCTTTGACATCCCGTTTCCAAATTAATCTGCGCAGTCTTTCTTCTCCCTCCTAAGCCTTCACTCTGTTTCTTTGTACAATGTAATTTCTTTTTCGCGAGATCCTTCTTTTGAACATCAAAATAGTGGATATATAAAATATGTATAATGCTTCATGGAGAATTTATTATTGTACATTAAAATTCTGACCTTTTGTCTAGTATAAATGTCAGGAAGATCAGTACGAAAACGTACACTGGCCCTGCTTTGGAATTGTAACTGAGGTGGCAGGAGTGAACCGGAGAGCTCAGAAACCTCTGTCTTGCTTTATTTTGCGGGTGGCAAAACGGTCACTATTTTTTATTTAATAGTGTCATACTATAGAGCATTGATATTGTCCTAGTAGCTTCATTAAATCCTTCACACTTCATGCCTTTTACTGCCTTACAATGGCAAGAAATGACATTTTCAGTATTACTTAAACTATCACACGAGATCAGACCATAACAACGCTTTGTTAAAAGCACTATGAAAGTCAATACAAGCGTTTTTTTTCTATATATAAAATATTTTTCAAATGGATCATATTGTCATAAATAGCCATTGGTGAATCATTCCTCTTATTTTCCATCCTTTCAGGCTTTCATGATATTTTGTAGGGTTTATTTTGGTTAACTGTATTCTGTAAATTGCAGAGCCCACTGTTCGTCTGGTAACCAATCTAGAATTATCTGTGGAAATAGTCACTCTTAGCTTCACACACACTGAGCATAGCCATTATACTACCATCATTAGGGATGACTGGCTATCTTTATATTTGACACTTAGCTTAACATGCATTCACGGTTGGCTTTTGTGTGAATAACCCATCAAAACTGTAAAATGTAATGTTTATCATGGAATGAAGGATGTAAAGTAAATGCCACTAGGTTATCTAAATTCCTTGCGTCTAATATAAAAGAGTACAATGGTGGGCAGATTATAAGGCTGCACTATAGATGATAGACAGTATTGGGTTTGAACATTATAATAGCAGAAGGCACCAACGTCTCAAGCTGAGAGTAAAGAAAACAGATATTGTAACTTTTAGGGACAATGTAATGCAAGGCAGAGCTGTGAATCCAGTACAACTGAGTTTCTTTAAACACCAAGACAAAGACTTGGCAGGCAGGTCCAAATTTTCAAAATATAGGCAATATTTCACAGCAAAATATGATAAAAACACAAAATGTCCTAGGAAAGATTATATACATTTATTATTATTATTATGCTTGCTTACATAGAGTCATCATATTCCAGCGCTTTAGGGACATCATCATCACTGTCTCAAATGGGGCTCACAATCTAGATTCCCTATCAGTAGGTCTTTAGAGTGTATGAGGAAACTGTAGTACAAGGAGGAAACTCGCACAAACACGGGGAGAACATACAAACTCCTTGCAGATGTTGTCCTTGATGGGATCTGAACCTGGGACACCAGCGCTGCAAGGCTGCAGTGCTAACCACTGAGCCACCGTGATGCTCAAAGGGAATAAACACAACATCTACATTAATGCAAAAGGAAGGAACTTGGGTAGCAAAAAACATTAGATATAAAAATACATTAACATTTAATCTACTATATAATCGGCTTATCCCATCTGTCTGTCCGTCCAGGAAATCCCGCGTAGCTGATTGGTCCGGCCGCGGCCAATCAGCGACGTGGGATTTCAGAACAAGATGGCGGCCGTTAGCGGCTCATCTGCCGCATGGAGGTCAGCGGCGATGCAGCCGGGAGATGACCGGCGCTGCTCGCAGCGGAAGTACCCGCACAGGCAGCACTGCTCCCCAGTCCTCACTAACACGGTTCGCTGATTGGTCGCGACCGCGACCAATCAACGATATTGGCGCAAAATTTAAAACACCGCTGTCCTGATTGGTCGCGGCCGGCACCAGTCAGCAACGAGCGCAGTCTGGCCACGAATTGGCGCCGGATTTGAAACACGCTTCGCTGGGATACATTGGGGGGTTAATTTAAAGTAGTGCACAACCCATTTAAACACTGCTTCGGGCCACCATCTAGTTATGTTAATATAAAGAAGTTGTGTCAAAGTTTTGAGATACCCCTACAAAATCTAACACCTAGTCTATCACCTGGGTATCCCAAACTACCATAGAATTGATGAATGGTTCAGTACAGAAAAACTCAGATCTGATAGAAAAAAAGTACTCAAGAACCAGAAAATATAAAAATAAGCAAAACTTTATTGAATACAGAAAAGGATAAAAAAATTCACAAACACACAGAGATTAAAAAGAGAACAGTGAGAAACCACAATAGGACAGCACAGACCCACAGTACAGAAAATGCATAAGGTAAATGCTACAATATAACCATAGCTATCAACAAATGGTCACACAGAGATCTAATCTGGTAAATTAGTGACCTCCAAGACAACCTGTTAACCCAGGGCATAGTCGAGGCTAAGTAATAAAAGCATATACAGTACCTATTTGTGGGTAATAGTGCTGCCAGCCCCTAAACAAGTTTCGGCGTAAGCCTTCATCTGGGGGATCACACCAAAGGAAATAGGTATTTAAATATTCAAGTGATCAATCATAGCGGAGAACACATAGGCAGGCGTGGTGTTAGACAAATCAAATCACTTAAAACAACTACATGATGTATTGCTACCACTGGGACTACATACCTAAATGTGTACTTAATTACCTAGTTTGGGGAGGATACTTGCTTAGGTGATTTAATGTTGGGAGTGTTTAAGCGTCGAACGGCCAATCATATCATGGATGGATGGATCGTAGCGTAAGGAATACGGGCCGAGTACAAAGTATAATCCCTCCCCTCGTACCCTCCCCATATACATCTAAATGTGAACGAGGCTGTCATACATGGAAGTGCATGCCCCACCGCCGACTGGAGGAAGGACACATCCCACAAGCGCGTCACAGCTGGAGGCGCAACCATGAGACCAGAGGCCGCACCCACGCGAGCGCAGACCCGGTCACATGATCGGACCGCCGGCCCCACTGATACACTGAGGGATACCTCCACCCCCACGGCGGCGAGCACAAGCACAACAGACACCTCAGTCTGCAACAGAAAGGTATTGTCGGTAAGCACCATAACCGTGAATCAAAGTTGAATATCAAAGAACCAGGTCCCGTGCATGCTTCCCAAATGTATAAAGCAAAAAAATGTACATTTTACTCATATACAGTGGTATTAAGGAGCCTATGGCAATACTAAATAATTACAAATAAGGAAAAAAAAAAACACAGCGTATAATGAGGTGGCAGGTACCAATAGCCACACATATCACTGATCATGTATGCAGATACCAATGGCCATATACAGTACAGACCAAAGGTTTGGACACACGTTCTCATTTAAAAAATTTTCTGGATTTTCATGACTATGAAAATTGTACATTCACACTGAAGGCATCAAAACTATGAATTAACACATGTGGAATTATATACTTAACAAAAAAGTGTGAAACAACTGAAAATATGTCTTATATTCTAGGTTCTTCAAGGTAGCCACCTTTTGCTTTGATGACTGCTTTGCACACTCGTGGCATTCTCTTGATGAGCTTCAAGAGGTAGTCACCGGAAATGGTCTTCCAACAATATTGAAGGAGTTCCCAGAGATGCTTAGCACTTCTTGGCCCTTTAGTCTTCACTCTGCGGTCCAGCTCTCCCCAAGCCATCACGATTGGGTTCAGGTCTGGTGACTATGCAGGCTAGGTCATCTGGTGTAGCACCCCATCACTCTCCTTCTTGGTCAAATAGCCATTTCACAGCCTGGAGGTGTGTTTGGGGTCATTGTCCTGTTGAAAAATAAATGATGGTCCAACTAAACGCAAACCGGAAGGAATAGCATGCCACTGCAAGATGCTGTGGTAGCCATGCTGGTACACTTTCTAAGTTTTCCCAATTTTTCAGACTGACTGACTTTCATTTCTTAAAGTAATGATGGAAAACTCGTTTTTCTTTACTTAGAATTTGTATTATGGCAAGAAAAAAGCAGCTAACAGTCTACTCAGTAGGACTATCAGCTGTGTATCCACCAGACTTCTGCACAACAAAACTGATGGTCCCAACCCCATTTATAAGGCAAGAAATCCCACTTATTAAACCTGACAGGGCACACCTGTGAAGTGAAAACCATTTTCGGTGACTACCTCTTGAAGCTCATCAAGAGAATGCCAAGAGTGTGCAAAGCAGTCATCAAATCAAAAGGTGGCTACTTTGAAGAACCTAGAATATAAGACATATTTTCAGTGGCTTCACACTTTTTTTGTTAAATATATAATTCCACATGAGTTAATTCATAGTTTTGGTGCATTCAGTGTGAATGTACAATTTTCAAAGTCATGAAAATACAGAAAAATCTTTAAATGAGAAGGTGTGTCCAAACTTTTGGTCTGTACTGTATACCACTGACCACATATACCAAACAATACAAATGTACAAATGTTTGGATAATACTCAGTAAAAAACCTATGGTGCACATATAGCATATAGAATTAACAGATAGTATAAAATATAGATCTACAAACATTCTCAACATACCCAATAAAGTGCAAACGTGCTCATATTATACACACTACATGAATGTAGTGAATGTGAATAGTCTCACCACGATATAAATGTATCCTCTAGGAACATACAGCTTTACGGAATAAAAAATAAAATGACAATAAACCACCAAGATTGATACAATGCAAGTCCGAAAGGGAGTACGTAGTTCTTCATATTTGGAGAAAAGACTTATACAGTCCATAATATAAATTCTTAGGACATCAAATCCAGATGGATGGCCCCCACCACAGCAAAATGTCTCCCAATGGCCCTGTATTAATACCTACTTGAAAAAATTAAAAAAAATCTAGAAATTAAAATCAAACAAACACGTTTAAAAGGTGTGATAAAAATTAGAGCAGATAAATCAGAGGAATGGCGCAAAACTAATAAACTCGTTTAAGCCGGGTGGTAGTAAGGATTTCAGGGTCCAAATCCATTTGGCTTCCAATTGTGCTAGGGGACCAGAGACACTGCCTCCACGTACCCCCAGCACAACATGGTCAATCCCCCTTACTTTGAGGTCCTTGGGATTGCATTGATGGTATGCCTTAAAATGCCTTGGATTTTAAGGCATACCGTGTTCCCTCACTCTAGTTTTCAATCCGATGTACATTTTGGGACAAGGGCAGGTTGCACAATATATAACAGCTTTTGTTGAGCATGTAATAGTTTGTGTGATTTTGAACTCTTGGCTACCATCTGAAGAGTGGAATGTGGTGGCCTGCTCGATGTTCAGGCATGCCACGCACTTCCCACGAGGGGAGCATCCCCACTTGGATCTCTTAGGTTGAGAAAAAGGTAATATTCTCTGGTCACTTATCGTAATGACTCCGCACAAGAGAGTCTCCCAGATTCTTACGACTCCTTGCTATAATACTGGGTTTAGATAGTAGATATAATATCAAAGTCTGATCTGCTAAAAGGATGGGCCAATATTTCGCAACACACTCCTTCAGCAAATCTCTCATGGCACTAAAAAGAATTAATGTTAAATAAAATAATATGAATCAGACGAAGTATAGTGAAATGACAAAATGGGAGGCAGAGGGTAATTACCTACAACAAAACAGGAGTCTTCCCCTCATGATTAAAACATGCCTCGATCACACCCATCCTCAAAAAACCCTCCCTTGACCCATCCTCTGTGTCTACCTAGCGCCCCATTTCACTTGTGTCTTATGCCTCAAAACTGTTGGACCAGCATGTCCATCTCAATGTATCCTATGTAATGTATACTGCAGAGTCTCAGTGTTTTCTATATGAAGTATACAGCAGTATCAGTGCATCCTATGTGATGTGTAAAGCAGTGTCAGTGTATATGTGATGAATACAGTCTCAATGTATCCTATTTGATATTTACAGTAGTCTCAGTGTATCCTATGTAATGTATACTGCAGAACCTCAGTGTATCCGATATGAAGTATAAAGTAGTCTCAGTGTATCATATGTGATGTATATAGCAGACTTTATATCCTATGTGATGTATATACAGCAGTCTCAGTGTATCCTTTGTGATGTATACAGCTGTCTCAATTTTTCCATCGTGATGTATACTGCAGAGTCTCAGAGCATTCTATATGATATAATGATACTCTGCTCTACTCAGATTTAGAGTAAGTCCGACTCTAGCATGTGTCCATAGAGATATGCAAAGTCCTTTTTTTGCGTGACAGTTTCTTTAGATTTAATGGTAGCACCGAATAGCTATACATCCTTTTTTCTAGGACCAGTGGATATTAAATCGGTATTTGATTTCATAAAAGCAACTATCCCCAGGCTAACTTTATGATTTGCAGTGCTGACATCAAATCAGCAGCACTGCAGACAATCAGTGAGCTCAGCGGCTTATGCCATTTACACAGTCAGACCCTCTGAACTCTGATATGTTGCAGAACTTTCATCGATGCAGACAATAATAGACAACACTGCAGTAGTGGAGACTAAGCAACAGATCTGGGAAGGAAGAGTAAAACGTACTTTGTTATTTTTTTGCTTAAACAAACTACACCCGGGAAACGGGTTTTCTGAAAATGGAAAACCCCATTAAACATTTAGCCGTGGAATCCCAGCAGTACTTATAGCTATGCATGTTGTTGTAATTTTCTGATTATCAATCATTTTAAAGTGGAAATATAGGGGGTAGAGATAGTCAATGACTACATTGACACCTGTATGAAGACTTAACTCATAGGCATCTGCATGACAATTTTTTCAGAACCCAGGAGTTGGAAAGGAAGTGGCAGAGAAATATATAGAAAGAAATTATTAAGATATCTTTTTTTTTTTTTACAAAACTATTTATAATATATTATACATATATATATATATATACATATATATATATATATATATATATATATATATTACTTACATACATATACACGTGGTCAAAATTGTTGGTACAGCTCGTTTAAAGAAAGAAAAACCCACAATGGTCACAGAAATAACTTGAATCTGACAAAAGTAATAATAAATTAAAAATCTCTGAAAATGAGCAAATGAAAGTCAGACATTGCTTTTCAGCTCTTTCCAAAGATGCTCAATAGGATTTAGGTCAGGGCTCACAGAAGGCCACTTCAGAATAGTCCAATATTTTTTTTTTTTCTGTACAATCCATTGTGGGTTTTTCTTTCATTAAACGAGGGGTACCAACAATATTGACCACGTATATATCTATATATATATGAATAGGACCCCATGTTTCTTTAATAAGTGCCAACTACATGAGCAATAAGTGAAATCCACAGTGATCCGAGTAGTCAAAGACTAAATGCTGCGTCATGAGTTCCAACCTGACTAAGCAAAAAAGGGCTTTAAAACCACAATCTAATGCCCGATGCGTCGCTGTTTTTTAAGAAAGTGTCAGGGAAATATTAATGTCAGGAAAATGTTCTTCCCTATTTGCCTGACATAGATGTTCATCCCCCTCCCTTATTCCCTTTTTGCTCAGCACAAAAGCCCCAATTTTTCACACGCCTGAGAAATAGCTTACACAAACAAATGCCAGCCAAGGAGTGTTATAACTTCATTAGGAAGCAAGCTCTTGTCCCTGGCACACACAGGAAGGTAATTACTGGCAGGATTGCACTAATTTGCTTGTAAATGGAAAAGTTGCTTTCCCAAGCTTAACAAAGAAATCTCCAGACAATTCGACTAAGAAACGAAATATGAAATATTGTAAGTTCTATGCGTCTGACAATAATGGGACCCATATTTCTAGTGACCGAAACAGCCGAGGAATGCATACATAGTTTTTCATTGTTGCAAGCTAAATCAGAGAGCTGTAGCACAAAAACAACAGAATAGCACACTGCAGCTATGCGATGTGTGGTCTCTAACTGAAGATAAAATCAGAAGGAAAAAATGGCGTCGTTTGCAAGCTCCTGCAATCAACGAGCGATGAGTTATTGCAGAAGTCAACATTTTTAATAAAAATGTACAGGCTGGAGACCAGCACACATGATGTCACCACAAGGTACGTGTGGGTAAATCTCGCCTTAGGTATAAGAGAACTCATGGACATTACAGACTCACTTATTGCCAGGGGGGAATAAGAATTATAAGCAACGGGTCCTGTTCGATAACAGCATAATCAAACTGCGGAGCCCCTCCTCCACCTATATTGAATCATCTCCGCGATCGTATAATGTAAGTTTTTCCTCTTCTATCCTGTTTATTTTATGTAACTGCTTATGTATTTTTAATGTCTCTTAGTAACATCCTTGTATATATTTTTCTAAAACACTGCCTCCCTTTTGGATTAAATATAAAATTTACCCAGAAGGGTCACAGAATGGAGCTGTACACAACCTCTGAGTGCTTTTAATGCCACTCCCTTGAGGCTAATCTATTCCATTGCATGTGGACATGCCCAATTATTCAGCCCTTCTGGACCAGAATACAACAATTTACCACCACACACCTGACAAACTTTGCTCCTAATGAGCCTCTTTGGGCCATCTTTGGATACCTAGAGCCAGATAAATACACATGCTCCCTGGGGGCCTGTAAGTTGCTACACATGGTGGCGGCAGCTGGTGTTAAGGCTATCTTACAGATATGGACCATGACCAAGCTCCTCCTTTTAAGATCTTTTTAGACAAACTGTCGTTACTGCTTCAGATGGATTGGGCGGAGGCCTCTTTACACAGGGAAGAAAAGGTACAGTTCTTCCTTGAAACTTGGGAAAGTTTCATCTCTTTACTTCCACAATGCAGTTGGGATGATATTAGAACTTGCTTTCAACCTACAGTATGGTATCAAGAGCAACTACTATTGGGGGAAACGCCTGTGTAAAAATGTATTAGATGGTACCGCAGTGTGGAGATACATCTAGGTGTCAATGGTCTGTTTCAGTGTCAATGGGTCCCGCACAAGAGTATAAGGTTATACACCCCTCTTGGGTGGTCTTTATGTAAGTAAAGTACCTGTTTTGGGTGTCCTATTTTCTCCCCTCCTAAATTTTTGGATTGTCTTTTGACCTGATGTAATTATACTTGGAATGTACATTCTGCTGTTTACCATCTTATAACAACCTTGTTATGCATATTCCAAATTATATTCGTATTAATGTATGCAAACTTTATTTTCAATAAAAACAAGTTTTTAAAAAAATATATATATAAAATTTAATAGTTGTTTCTTTTGTTCTGTAATTGTTCCCTCCCCCGAAGCCATATACACTACCAAAATGCAAGCGTCCAGCCAGGCCTGTATATTATAGTTCAAACTCGGCCGGTAGTGGCAGAGAATAATAATAATTGGGTTATCCGGAAGCTGACAGTGACCATACGGAGGGCGTAAACATGGATTCCAGGCTTTGGAACCCAGAGGTGTGACGGCATACGCTCACTGGTCGATGGCCGATATCCACGTAGTGAGTCGTCTGGATCGCGTGGTTGCGATTCCGGGCGAAATACTGACAATGTGACGACATGGTAAATGGTAAGATATCGCATAATCTCCCCGGTGTCGTCCGTGTGTTGGAATCCCTGACAGAAAGATACCAAGCATCTCCTGAAAATCTTATCATTGAATCATTCTGACATTGAAATGTTACTTACAAAGTATGGCGTCCAAATAAATAAACAACCATCAATGTGGGGTTATTTGTATTAGTATTCATTTCCATGTAAGTTCTTCTTCTTGATAAACATTCTTTCTTTTCTTACAATCACGCGGCTTATGGGGGGTTAAACTATAACAATGCTTTGGAACTAAGGATGCCTGAATTTCCTGGAGCTCTGACAGGGTGTCCAGCGCTATAGCACTGTCGCATTGTCATATAAATGGTGGGGGTGACAAATTCATCTCTCGTAATTATAAAAACTGACGGCTGAATTTGACACAACAAAAGAGAAGTTTCATTCAGCAACTATTACTAAAATAAACACTATTCTTATTAATTTATTTGCTCATTGTATAGATGCTAACAAAGGTTTACTCTGTAAACCCTCTAGAGTCTTTCATGAATTGATCGGAACATTAGGAAAAAGTTGAGAATGATTCCCTTCCCTACAGTGGGGGAAATAAGTATTTGATCCCTTGCTGTTTTTGTAAGTTTGCCCACTGACAAAGACATGAACAGTCTATAATTTTAAGGGTAGGTTAATTTTAACATTGAGAGATAGCATATCACAAAAAAAAAAAAAATCAAGAAAATCACATTGTATAAATTAGTTACATTTATTTGCATTTTGCAGTGAGAAAAAAGTATTTGATCCCTCTGGCAAACAACACTTAATACTTGGTGGCAAAACCCTTGTTGACAAGCACAGCAGTCATACGTTTTTTGTAGTTGATGATGAGAGTTGTGCACATGTCAGGAGGAATTTTGGTCCACTCCTCTTTGCAGATCATTTATAAATCATTAAGATTTTGAGGCCGTCACTTGGCAACTCGGAGCTTCAACTCTCTACATATGTTTTCTATGGGAATAAGGTCTGGAGACTGGCTAGGCCACTCCATGACCTTACTGAGCTTCTTTCTGAGCCACTTCTTTGTTGCCTTGGCTGTATGCTTTGGGTCATTGTCTTGCTGGAAGACCCAGCCACGGCGCATCTTCAATACTCTTACTGAGGGAAGGAGGTTGTTGGCCAAAATCTCGCGATACATGACTCCATCCACCTTTTCTTCAGTACGGTGCAGTCGTCATGTCTCCTTTGGAGAAATGCACCACCAAAGTATGTTTCCCCCACCATGCTTCATGATTGGGACGATGTACTTAGGGTTGTACTCATCCTTCTTCCTCCAAACATGGCGAGTTGAGTTAATGCCAAAGTGCTCAATTTTTGTCTCATCTGACCACAGCATCTTCTCCTAATAACTCACAGAATCATCCAGGTGTTCATTGGCAAACTTCAGATGGGCCTACACGTGCCTTCTTGAGCACGGGGACCTTGGGGGCACTGCAGGATTTTAAACTTTTAAGGCGTAATGTGTTATCAATGGTTTTCATGGTGACTGTGGTCCCATCTGCCTTGAGATCATTAACAAGTTTTCCCCATGTAGTTTTAGGCTGATCTCTCACCTTCCTCATGATCAAGGATACCCCACAAGGTGAAATTTTGCATGGTGCCCCAGATCAATGTCGATTGACAGTCATTTTGTATTTCTTCCATTTTCTTACTATTGCACCAACAGTTGTCTCTTTCTCACCCAGCATCTTACTTATGGTTTTGTAGCCCATTCCAGCTTTATGTGCAATTTAAGGGTGTGGCATCCCCTTTGTTGAGCTGATTAGTATATATGTAGCTTACCACGGGCCTAGGGGGTCTGGAGTTGGGACCCGGTCCTATTTGTCTACCCTTTTATATGCATTACTTCAACTTTGATATACAGTAAGGTTTTTAATATAGACAGTATAGGTACCGTCCCAATTTAGGGTCACCTTGCCGCTGGTGGGACTGCTTGTATACTCTTTTTGATCAAAAATAGTTCACTAAGTACCCTATATTTATTATGCAACTTTGCTTTACATTTATATATAATGATGGTAGGGTATGAGATATATTTTTTTGTCTTTTGTAGGTTTTGCTTCTTTTTGCTAGTGTGAACATGCTCCTATTTCTTGCATGTCTACCATCTTAGACCTCAGTTCACATTGCTTGGTTTTTTGTCTTGTTTGCATTCTGTGCAATTTAAGGGTGTGGCATCCCCTTTGTTGAGCTGATTAGTATATATGTAGCTTACCACGGGCCTAGGTGGTCTGGAGTTGGGACCCGGTCCTATTTGTCTACCCTTTTATATGCATTACTTCAACTTTGATATACAGTAAGGTTTTTAATATAGACAGTATAGGTACCGTCCCAATTTAGGGTCACCTTGCCGCTGGTGGGACGGCTTGTATACTCTTTTTGATCAAAAATAGTTCACTAAGTACCCTATATTTATTATGCAACTTTGCTTTACATTTATATATAATGATGGTAGGGTATGAGATATATTTTTTTGTCTTTTGTAGGTTTTGCTTCTTTTTGCTAGTGTGAACATGCTCCTATTTCTTGCATGTCTACCATCTTAGACCTCAGTTCACATTGCTTGGTTTTAGGTCTATGATCTTGTCCCTGAGATCCTTAAAAAGCTCTTTGGTCTTGCCCATGTTGTAGAGGTTAGAGTCTGACTGATTGAGTCTGTGGACAGGAGTCTTTTATACAGCTGCCTATGTAAGACAGCTGTCTTTAATGCAGGTAACGAGTTGATTAGGAGCATCTAACTGGTCTGTAGGAGCCAGAACTCATAATGGTTTGTAGGGGATCAAATACTTATTTCTCACTGAAAAAAATGCAAAAAACCTGGGGGTCAGAATCTAATTTATACAATGTGATTTTCTTGATTTTTGGGGGGATATTCTATATCTCAATATTGAAATTAACCTACCCTTAAAATTATAGACTGTTCATGTCTTTGTCAGTACGTAAACTTACAAAAACAGCAAGGGATCAAATACTTATTTCCCTCACTGTATATGCTTGCACACACAAATGCACAGAGGACTGGCCTTGGGCTGTATGGATCTATATAGGTGGTATAGCTTTTATCTATTTATATATTGCAAATATTCTCTTTCTCCCTCATTATTGTAGGTTTTATTTTTGGCCAATAATCCAGGAAACCTGCTATCTTGCATTCACCACTTAATTCCTTTGGATACAAAATCTATTGAATACGTACTGCATTTTGCTCTGAATTCAAAGAAAAAAAAAACACAATCTCATTGATCTTAGGCAAAGATGTGTTTTCCATTGACAGGCACTTTATGTATTAAACTACATGTGAATACATGAAGTACAGTATAAAACCAAAATATTATAACTATGATCTTTTTTTCTACAGATTGAAAAAAAAAAATCCTAACATTTGATGTACAGTACCATTCGACAGCCCGGACTCATTAAAAATATGTTCACAGCATCCAGCACTGCAAGAGACACAGGACTGCTACTCATAATTCTAACGTCTTTTGGGGTCAGTATGGTATCACTGTGCTGACTAGTCAGATATAATAACAGGATCCCTGTAATGCTGTCTGTAAAACAGCTGTACTCAATCTGCCAGCAACTGTGAAATGAACACATAAAAAAAATTCTGCACTGTGCAAAACCAATTTTCAGATTTCATAATAAATACCGAACTTGAAACAGAGATACAGATGTAATAGATACTAAGTGGCATTTTCTATTACTGGTACAGGAAAAGTACAAATCCATGTCACAAATGGAAACATCTTGGTATTTATTTTTTTTCTATTTAAAAAAATATCATTTTTGCAAACAGCCAATTTCATTAATTTTATTCTCCAATAAACAAAGTACACAGAATTTTAAAGAACAGGACATAAAAATGATGTGTTACTGTGAGCATTAAAGGCTTCAGAAATGCTAATATTCCATCGTTCACAAAGAAGAGATTCCCCTACAAAAATTGCAGTTTACATAAAAACAAAGAGAGAAAATCTCTTTTTAAATAAATACATTTCTTGTCTTTGCCAATCAGAATAACACAGCTGACTTGTAACACTGGCTGCAAGTATGTGAGGCAAAGCATCTCCAAAGTAGATTATTGGCAAATTCTACTGTTGTTATTTAACCAATTATTGAAATTATGACTGTGAAATGTATTAGTAGTAGTGTTGAGTGAGCACTAAAATGCTCGGGTGCTCGAAGCTCGGGCCGAGCTCGCCGTGATACTCGGGTGCTTGACCCGAGCAACGAGCCCAATGTTAGTCTATGGGAGACTCGAGCATTTTTGCGGTGGCACCCCCGGCAGTCATTTAAATGCCTAACAAGTGCCCAAAACGATAGTGACAGTGCTCAAATGACATGGGGACAGCATGGGGATCGCCCCAGGAAGCATTTCTGACCCCCAGGTCACTGCTGTCAACAACGTGGTCAGAGGTATTAAGCCACTTTTACGGGCTCACAATAAAATGAAAGTGAAACTTTTTTCCTGTGAAATATGTTAAGGAACATCCTGTCCAGGGAAAAGACTTGTGTATAAGTTAAAATAAATGACCAAAAACAAAAATACTCCTCCACACCTTCGGCTATGATCAGAAGTAGCATTCTTTATGCGTTTTTGCACTTTTGTATTGCTTTCAATTATGACAAATGCATTCACCGGGAAATGTCATTTTAACATTTTACAACCTTATCTGGCCATGTGCTGTGTGACACATGCATAAAGTGCTGAAAAGACATGGGAACAGCATGGGGAAGACCCCTGGAAGCATCTCTGACTCCCAGGTCACTGTCTAAAAGTGTGCCCATCATAAGTGATCCTTGCCACATCAGAAGATGCAGACTTGCAACTATCCCCATGCAAGTTCTAGTCCCAGGGCAGTGTTCAATTGTACCTCCCCCATTCCTTGCAATACAAGTGCAAGTATGCAGCCTGCCACCCACCCACCCCTAAGCTGCAATACCATACTGCTTGCTTGAACTTGAAATTGGGCCTTTTAGGCATGTGGAGGCGGAATCTGGCCACCACGTCATGGCTGTGTTGGCAGCCTGGAATCCATACTCAGTCCCCAGCCGCCCGGCGGCCGGGTATCCATACTCGGTCCCCAGCCGCCCCGCGGCCGGGTGTCCACACACGGTCCCCAGCCGCCTGGAGGCAGCCGGGTGTCCATAAACGGTCCCCAGCCGCCTCTATTTCTCCTTGGAACATCCCCCCACACACTTTTCTTAGCCCAGCCTGCTTTAGGCAGCATTGGACGAGCCCACCAGAGAACCAGACTCCTCCGGTGGGCCCTGACTTCTCCATCGGTGGAGTTGAGAGAGCCAAGGTGAGGAGCATGATGATGATGACAGAAGTTAGCATCTGCTATGTTTTCTTTTAATGCAAGTGTAAGTGTGCAGCCTGCCACCCACCCACCCCCAGGCTGCAATACCATACTGCTTGCTTGCACTTGAAATGGGGCCTTTTAGTTTGGAGGAGGCCGAAGCTGGCCACTACCTCATGGCTGCTTCGGCAGCGAGGTATCCATACGCAGTCCCCAGCCGTCCCTATTTGTCCTGGTGTGCCTTATACATAAGATTAAGCGCGTATACCAAAACATTACCTGTGCCCTCCCCAGTGTATTTAGTGGGAAGGAGAGCCAATTAAGCTGTAGTGTGTGCATGCCAAACCCCTGTTCATCAGTGAATACGAATAGCGGTACCAGAGCGCCAATAACAGGGCAAAAATATTAAAAGGACTGATTTATTAATACACACACAACGCGTTTCGGTGGACACAGCCACCTTCATCAGGTGTGACAAGCAGCAAACAATTGATACTTATATACATTTGACTAGGTATACAATTACTTAAAAGGGGCGGGGCCAGATACAGAGTAATACCTCTATATTAACCCCTTGAGTTCATATATGCTCAATAGAGTAAAAAGGATTGTTATAAAATAATGCCTAATGAAGCATATAGGGTTCTTATAAAAAGGATTCGCTGTAAAAAAAAAAAACTTGTGAATCCTATAATCTTAATACTTCATAGGATATATTGCCATCTACCACCCTATATTTTAGATTATATAAAAAAATAATAATAATAATTTTTACATACAACATAAAACAATGCATAAATATAAAGTATAAAATTACAATCAGTTTCTATCAATGTAATTAGGAAAAGTAGACGATCACTGATCAGATTGTTGATTGATAAAAGGAATACTCTGGCTATGCATGCTTTAGAAACAATAGCTAAAATTAAAGGGGATTTGGAGTTCTTTTCTTCATCTGCGGAATATTTTGCCACAGATAATGAGGTAAAACTAAGACTGGCTAAGTTTGAAAATGATTTAATAAATAAAAAAGCAAAAAAATATGAAAGAGATATAAAAGACTCTAAAAAAGAAAAAATCCAATCACCACTTCAAATTTCACCTGTTCCCATCATCTCTATGCAGAGAACAACTAGGGATAATCCATCATCCCCTATTCTAAGCAATGATACTGATAACCATACAAAACAAGTGAAGTTTTCAAAAACAGTTTTTTATGAATAAAAAACAACAAGCAATATATGAGACTCATAAAAAGAAGTTATCCATTAACAATAATTACAAGAAAAATACTGAATTTAATTCTAATTTGGAAAAAAATAATGACCTTATAATAGAGGGAATGTGTATGGAAATTACTCCTCCCTCCATACTGATTACTGATCCACCTATTTTATCCACACAAGCAGCAGATGTAGAATTTATTGCTAATCCGCCTACTATTTCCACACAAGTAGCAGATATTGATGAACTGAACTTCACATTACATATTAACACAGGAGATATCCCATAGTGGATCTAATATCTCAGAGCTTTCTAGTGCAATACAGACTCCTATTGCTGGGGAGTCATCTGGACAGATCCCGTTAGCAGATACACTGAATATTTTTAATCAAGGGAGACCCTCTGATATAACAAGTGGTATAAACCACATCAAACCCCCTATAAACAGAATGACATCCTTGGAATTATCTCCGATTTTGAATGAGAATAGTATCTTGATAAATCCTCAAACACAGAATGCAGTTGCATCTCAAACTAATAAAACGAAAATTCCACATTTTTTTCACGTGGTCCCCGGACGTTGTCCAAAACGAAAAAGAAATTTAGGGGATGTAGAGGGAGTGGAAAAACCCGAGGCCTCAATAACAAAAATAGTCCAAATGCCGAAATTGAGACACAATCCAAATATAAAGAAAATGAAATCTTGCCAATGAACCAGAATACAAATTCCCTGCAGATAGAAACCCCTATCGGTTGTGGGGGTATTTTTAATATTTCTAGCTATGTGCTATCTGAAGCTGAACGATCCTTGTTAGGTCGAGAATTATCTTTCTGTCCAGCTGTCCCATTTAATAATTTCACTTTGTTCTGTGATTTAAATGAATTTATAAGGAAATTGACACTAAAAAGGCATTTTCTATTGGAAGATAAGAGAAAATCACATCCTATTAGTTCATGCTCAACTGTATCCCCCTCCATTCAAGAATCTAATATACCAGGCCCCCCATTACTGGACCCTTTCACTCATGTAAATGTGAAGGGGAAAAATAATTTCTATCCATTACATCACAAAGGTTCACACCTTGAAACTTTCCAACAATTAATTTTGAGGGACCTTAGGACATTCCCCCCAATTTCAAAAAAAGTGAACAACTTGAGCTACCAGGAGAAATGTGCATTAAAAACCCTTCAGGATAATAAAGAAATAATTATAAAGAGAGCAGATAAGGGAGGGGGGACTGTGATAATGAACAGGGGCTGGTACATCAAGGAGGGCCTCAGAATCTTAGACGACTCAAACTACTACATGAAATTAGAAGCAGACCCATCTGTAACCATTTTTTTGGAGTACAAAGGACTTGTAGCAGGGGCCTCTACAGCTGGCTTCCTCAATAAAAAAGAAAAATCCTTTTTAGACATTAAAAAATTCAAAGTCCCTTATTTTTATTTTTTACCCAAAATTCATAAAGATAAATTTAATCCCCCTGGACGTCCTATTATTTCTGGTATTAATTCTATCACATCCAACTTTTCCCACTATATTGATCTTTTTTTACAGAAGTACGTTTTATCCCTAGATTCTCATTTAAAGGATTCTACACATTTAATTACAATATTGAGAGAATTACCCCCTCTTCCAGGCTGTCTTCTTATTACACTCGATATAAGCTCTCTTTATTCCAATATCACACATGTATTGGGTTTACAGGCAATTAAAATATTCCTAGATGAGGACCCTAACTTACAAGATCCTCAAAAAAAATTTTTATTGAGGGGTATAACTTTCATTCTTGAGAACAATGTATTTTCTTTTGAGGGGGTGATGTATCGGCAGCTGAGGGGCTGCGCGATAGGGACGAGGTTTGCCCCCAGTTATGCAAATCTATATATGGGGGCATTCGAGTCTATCCACATCGCGCAATCCCTCGGCGCCGATAAACCCATCGTTATGTACCGCCGCTTTATAGATGATCTGTTTATCATATGGAGGGGAAATACTGTGGAGGCTGCCAAATTTATTGATGAATTAAACTCTAACGACTGGGGTCTTTCCTTTACCTCTACCATATCTGAGAGTAATATTCAATATCTTGACCTTCAGATAAATATAGACAATTCGGGTAAAATATCCACATCTACCCACTTTAAGGAAGTGGATGTAAATAGCTATCTTGAATTTGACAGTGGCCATCTACCCAGCTGGATTAGAAATATTCCATATGGTCAATATTGGCGTGTCAGAAAAAATTGTACACATGATTCGGATTTTTTTCTGGAATCTAAGGTTTTACAAAAACGTTTTAGAGCTAAGGGATACCCCCGGAAATTATTAGAGGATGCTTTCTCCAAAACTAGATCCCTATCACAGAACCTGTGTATCAACAAATCCAAGAATACCAGCCAAGAGCCAAACAACGATTTCAGTTTAAATCTGATTACTACTTATGGTAAACCTACGCAAGTGTTATCCAGTTTATTAAAAAAATACTGGTTCATTTTAAGTAATGATCCAATATTAACTGGTCATTTACCGGAATTTCCTCATGTCATATATCGGAGGAGTAAAAATCTAGGAAACTATATAGCCCCTAGCAATACAACAATTGGTAGAAGACCGAACCATTCAGCTCCTATTAGCAATAATGGATGTTATAAATGTAATGTCCCTAAATGCTTATGCTGTCAATCCATTGATAACGGAGCCAAAACATTCGTCTCTGTGGTCACTGGAGAGATATATCCCATTCGCTTTAGACTTACATGTCAGTCCTCATATGTGATCTATCTGCTCCAGTGCACCTGCGGCCTGCAATACATTGGCCGCACTATCCAGGAAATGCACTCAAGATTAAATAAACATCGCCAAAACATTAGAAACGGCTTTCCCCTACATAGTGTTTCTAATCATTTCTTAAAAGTACATAAAAAAAATCCTAATAACCTAAAACTAACTATCATTGATCATATAGTTGATACACACCCTGATAGACTAAATCGTCTCATTACACGTGAAAATTATTGGATTTTCAAAATGGGAACCTTGTCTCCTGAAGGTTTGAACTTTAATATAGAGAAGACAACTTTTTAAATAATTGTTTTCATATTTTAGCAAATTTATTATATATATCTTTTATATGGAGGAGGAGGGGGGAGGAGAGAGAGAAGGAGGGAAGAGGGGAAAGGAGAGAGGGAGGGGAGGAGGGAGGAGAGAGAGAAAGGAGAAAAAATTGAAAAACAAAAAAAAAATTTTTTTTTTTTTTATTTTTATTTATTTATTTATTTATTTATTTTTTT
This sequence comes from Phyllobates terribilis, assembly GCF_046119375.1. Lineage (NCBI taxonomy): Eukaryota > Metazoa > Chordata > Amphibia > Anura > Dendrobatidae > Phyllobates > Phyllobates terribilis. The sequence continues at coordinate 768,624,496 of NW_027362762.1, read as the reverse complement.
TGGGGGGGATTATTATTTATTTTTTTTGGGGATTTTTTTTTTTTTTTTTTTTTTCTCTTTCCTTTCTTCATCTACTTTTCCTAATTACAATGATAGAAACTGATTGTAATTTTATACTTTATATTTATGCATTGTTTTATGTTGTATGTAAAAATTATTATTATTATTTTTTTATATAATCTAAAATATAGGGTGGTAGATGACAATATATCCTATGAAGTATTAAGATTATAGGATTCACAAGTTTTTTTTTTACAGCGAATCCTTTTTATAAGAACCCTATATGCTTCATTAGGCATTATTTTATAACAATCCTTTTTACTCTATTGAGCATATATGAACTCAAGGGGTTAATATAGAGGTATTACTCTGTATCTGGCCCCGCCCCTTTTAAGTAATTGTATACCTAGTCAAATGTATATAAGGATCAATTGTTTGCTGCTTGTCACACCTGATGAAGGTGGCTGTGTCCACCGAAACGCGTTGTGTGTGTATTAATAAATCAGTCCTTTTAATATTTTTGCCCTGTTATTGGCGCTCTGGTACCGCTATTCATATTCACTGATTGTCCTTTTCCCCCTGTTGGGGTGCGGTAGAGCTGCCTTTAATCTATTGTTTTTTCACCTGTGGGAGCAATTTAAAATTACTACCCTGGTTTTCCAAGCTGCGCTGCCTTAACCCCTCCGGAACGCTGCCGTGGGAGTTGGTGAAGCTGGGCGTCTATCTCGGCATTACATGCTACTAACCTGACCACGTGATCCACCACCGAGAAACCAGGATCTGTGAACGCCGCTGGAAATAGATGACAGCCACCAACAGAGCGGAGCTTGTGGAGCTTTACACTGGGGTTGTGCAGAGGTGCACAACTTCATAAGGTTAGTAGCCATTCACACACTCCTCTACAAATTGCAATACTGAGTTACCCATTGCGCCTTGTTCTCTCCTCTCTTTACAAACCCCTGTTCATGGTACACGCGAATATGCCTCCCACCTTGCACCTGTCGTTGCAGACTTGCAACTATCCCCATTCAATTCCTTGTCCCAGGGCAGTGTTCAATTGTACCTCTCCCATTCCTTGCAATGCAAGCGCAAGTATGCAGCCAGCCACCCACCCACCCCCAGGCTGCAATACCATACTGCTTGCCTTCTTGCACTTTAAATTGGGCCTTTTAGGCATGTGGAGGCGGAATCTGGCCACCACGCCATGGCTGTGTCGGCGGCCTGGTATCCATACTCAGTCCCCAGCCGCCTGGTGGCCGGGTGTCCGAGCTTGCAGCCCAGCCTCCAGGGGGTGGCCGGGTGTCCATACTCGGTCCCCAGCCACCCCTATTTGTCCCGGTAACCTTTCCCACACTTTTCTTAGCCTGGCCTGCTTTAGGGCAGCATTGGCCGAGCCCACCGGACTATCAGACTCCTCCGGTGGGCCCTGGCTTCTCCATCAGGGGAGTTGAGAGTGCCAAGGTGAGGAGCATGATGAGGATGATAGAAGTTAGCATCTGCTTTGTTTTGTTGTAATGCAAGCGCATGTATGTAGTAGCGGCTAGGCCTGAGGTGGTCAGCGTTTTGGCGCATATCCTACCTCCTCCGAGGATTGCTGGATGTTTTCCTGCTACTATCCAAGTTCTATGACTCCCGTTAAAACAAAGCTTCAGGTGATAAATGATGGATGAGGTAGTGGCAAAGGAGAAAGAGCAGGAGGAACAGGGACCATTGACATCAATATCAGGCCAGTCAACCAGATATGTCTTGTAGGATAGGTTTCTGTAACAAAATGAGCGGTTCGGCTACACAGTTATAGGGCATACAGTGAGTGCAATGCCTACCAAAAATTTCGAGGCACTCCAATGCCCCTTGGAAATGACATGGAGGTCAGAGGGCGGTAACTAAACCTTTTTTTCCATTTATAGCAACTGGGTCTCCTGTGCACTGTTGGCCTAAGCAGTGAATGGAAGGCTTTCCAAAAATTATGAGGAACTGCAATGCCCCTTACAAGAGCCATGTGTGGCACCCCAGGGGTCTGGTCACCACAGTAATAAAGATATTACGTCGGAGAGCAAGTGGGAGGTTTCCTGGTCAGGATCCCTTAAACATGCAACATCCTCCTGCCCCAGTCCTGGGAGGGGAGAATTCTGCCCTTATAAACTGGATCTGGGGCGGGGTTGAGTGAGTCAGAGAACAGAGAACAGTCAGAGTCAGAGTGAGAGCAAGAGAAAGTAACCGCAAGGAGCTCCGTAGGAGCTAGGAGCTAAAGACCAGGGGCTGTAAGCTGAGCAGAGCTTGCCCTGGCAGAAGACAATAGGAACCAGACACAGGAGTCCGAGGCTGTGAGGACTTATATATCCAGCAGCAGAAACCAGCCGGCAGGGGATTTCAGGTCCTCTGGCCATAGAAGCCCGGAGGCTCAGTCACAAGCAAGGGACCAGCACCGCCGTCGTGGAGCGGAGGCTAACAGAAGGCCCCAAGTCACCAGCCATACAGGTGAGCACTACACAGTACACTCAGGGACGTGGGCTACTTCTACCAGCTTACAGCAAGGTAGCCAGGTAGAGTGCAGACAGACGGGGAGGCCTACAACTCCACCTGGCCAGGGGAACTCCTGCTTGCTCACAGACTGACCAGGCCTCTTATGCTAGCCAGTACTCCCGGGAGGGTCTACCTTATAATCATCAGTAAAGACTCCACACTCACTGCCCTGAGGCTATACTCCTCCCGTGGGGAGTTATCCCATTCTCTGCTGCGCACACAACACCAGCCTCAGCGGTCAGCCTCGCAGCGGTGGTACTCCCTGACCGCAATCCACGGGTGGCGCAGTCAGACAATTAACCTCAAAACCTAAGAAAGACTGCCACTGGTTTGATCAGCCTGAGCCACGGGACAGGGTCACCGCCACGGAGACTACAGACCCCAGAGACCCGGCACCGGGTATCCCACACACGTGTACACACGGCCCAGGGGGCGCGTCACATGCAGTACAGCATATTACAAACATAAGTCCCATTATTGGGGAGTGGGTGTCCCATAGTATTTGCTTATGCCTTGCAAGCAAAAGCTGCCAAAAATTAGGACGGAGCAACTTGCAATGCCCCTTACAAGAGCCATGCAGTACAGCATATTACAAACATAAGTCCCATTATTGGGGAGTGGGTGTCTCATAGTATTTGCTTATGTCTTGCAAGCAAAAGCTGCGAAAAATTAGGACGGAGCAACTTGCAATGCCCCTTACAAGAGCCATGCAGTACAGCATATTACAAACATAAGTCCCATTATTGGGGAGTGGGTGTCCCATAGTATTTGATTAAGCCTTGCAAGCAAAAGCTGCCAAAATTAAGGACAGAGGAACTTGCAATGCTCGCACCCTGGTGGTATAGTGGTGGTGGAGGCTGAGGATAAGGAGAAGAAGATTAAACAGCCGAAACGAGGAAGCGTATACCCATGTGTGGGTGTGAAGCGGTGCATGTGAATACACCTCCCGAAATAACACAGTGGATTTGACTTTGTTACTCTGCTGTCATTTGGTGGTGATGAGAAGTCAGGCCCAATCCAGCCCTTGTTCATTGTGATAAGGGTCAGCTTGTCAGCATTGTCAGTTGACAGGCGAGTGCGCTTATCAGTTATAATTCCCCTAGCGGCACTAAAAACACGCTCCGATAACACGCTAGCGGCAGAGCAGGCCAGGACCTCCAAGGCGTACAGAGCGAGTTCATTCCAAGTGTCCAGCTTGGATACCCAATAATTAAAAGTCACAGAGGAATCACGGAGGACGCTGGTACGGTAAGGTACTCCCTCACCATCTTTTGAAACTTTCCACTCCTTGTGAGAGTACCCCGCGCCTCAGGGCCTGTAAGCTGGGCGGGTGTCAGAAAACTGTCCCAGAACGTTGACAGTGTTCCCCTGCCTCTGCTGGATTGGAGTTGCATCTCTCTCGCCTGTACGCCTTGGTTGGGCAACGAACTGTGACCTCTGCCGCTAGCGTGTTCAGATGGGAATTTTTTTTAAGAGTTCTGCAGCAAGGGCCTTCTGGTACAGCCCCATTTTTGTAGACCTCTCCACCTCAGGAATAAGAGAGTGAAAGCTCTCCTTGTAGCGGGGGTCTACAAATGTCACCAACCAGTAATGACTGTCACCCAACATTTTGACAACGCGAGGGTCACGGTTAAGGCAGCGTCACATAAAGTCAGCCATGCGTGCCAGACTGGTAACGGGCAAGATTTCCGTGTCCTCACCAAGATGACGACTGACCATGCTCTCCTCCTACTCTTCCTCCTCCTCCTCCTCTTCCTCCTCCCCCCTGTCCTCAGGCCACCCACGCTGAACCGACGGTATGACACTTGTACAGGTACTACCGTCTACAACGCATGATAGCAGCTCCTGTTCTTCCTCCTCCTCCTCCTCCTCCTCCTCTCCCTCATTGTCCCCCAATGCACATTGGGATGAGATGAGGCTGGGCTGTGTGTAATCGCCCGCTACGGCTTCTTGATCCATCTCATCATACTCTGGCTGCAATGCCTCCTCTTTAATTCTCTGCAGAGAGCGTTGTAAAAGACAGACAAGTGGGATGCTGACACTAATGATGGCGTCATCGCCACTCACCATCTTGGTGGCCTCCTCAAAGTTTGTCAGGATGGTACATATGTCAGACATCCAGGTCCACTCCTGAGGTCTTATGTGTGGAGTCTGACCTGAATATCGACGGCCTTGTTGCAGCTGGTACTCCACAACTGCTCTCTTCTGCTCACAAATCCTTTGCAACATGTGGAGAGTAGAGTTCCAACGTGTGGGGACATCACACACCAGTCGGTGTGCCGGAAGCTGCAAACGCTGCTGCAACACAGCAAGGGCGGCGGAAGCTGTAGCCGACTTGCGAAAATTAGCTGACAGGCGGCGTACTTTCAAGAGCAGATCTGGCAACTCGGGGTACGATTTAAGAAACCGCTGAACCACGAGGTTAAGCACATGAGCCAGGCATGGTACGTGTGTGATCTCACCTCGCCTCAGAGCCGCCACCAGGTTACGGCCATTGTCACACACGACCATGCCGGGATGTAGGTTCAGCAGTCTCAGCCACAGATCTGCCTGCTCTTTCACAGCTGTCCACAACTCACAAGCAGTGTGAGGTTTATCACCTAAGCTTATGAGTTTCAGCACAGCCTGTTGCCGCTTGGCGGAGGCAGTACTGCAATGCTTCCAGCTTGTAACTGATGTGGTGATATCTGAGATGGAGGCTGAACATGAGGAGAAGGAGGATGCGCAGGAGCTGTACACTGTGGGGGCAACTCTGACTGACATAGGGCCCGCAATCCTCGGTGTGGGGAGGATGTGTTCCGTCCCAAGGTCCAACTGGGTCCGGGCTTCCACTATGTTTACCCAGTGTGCCGTCAGAGAGTTGTACCATCCTTGGCCACAAGCACTTGTCCACGTGTCCGTTGTCAGGTGGACTTTCCCAGTAACTGCGTTGTTGAGGGCACGGCAGATGCTTTGGGACACTTGCTTGTGTAGTGCGGGGATGGCACACCGGGCAAAATAGTGTCGGCTGGGGACAGAGCACCGAGGGACGGCCACCGCCATAAGATTGCGGAAGGATTCCGTCTCCACCAGCTTAAAAGGCAGCATTTCCAAAGCAAGCAGTCGTGAAATGTGCGAATGCAGGACTGTGGCCTGTGGGGCGTTAGCTGCGAATTTCTGCTTTCGTTCAAAGGTCTGGGACATGGACAATTGAACGCTGCGTTGGGACGTGGACGTTGATGCGGTTTCTTGAGAAACTGCTATAACAAGTGAAGACTGAGAGGAAGGGGCATATTTACATGCAGTATAGACAGGGGATTGACTTGCACACACAACAGGGGGTTCTATTGCACGCACAACAGTGGAAGAAGCAGTGGTGACACCCGCTGACACTGGTCGTGGACCCTGGGTTTCGCCCCACAAAGTCGGGTGCTTTGCTGCCATGTGCCTGATCATGCTGGTGGTGGTCAGGCTGGTAGTTCTGTCACCCCTGCTGATGCTGGCATGGCAGGTGGAACATACAGCCTTTTTGGGGTTATCAGCAGAGTCTTTAAAAAAATTCCAGACTCTGGAAGACCTACCGCTTGTACTGGCAACGTCCCTCGTGTTGGTGTTACGGGGAACGGTTGCCTGTCTTCTGTCTGCGGCCACCACACTGCTTCTTCCTGCCTGTTGGGGTACTCTGCCTCCCTCCCCCTGTGTGCTGCTGGCCTCACTCTGCATGTCCTCCTTCCACGTTGGGTCAGTTACTAGATCATCCACCACCTCCTCCTCTTCCACTTGCGCACCACGATCCTCCTCCTCACTTCCTGGCAATTGTGTCTCGTCATCGTCCACCTCTTGTGACAGATTGCCAACGTCGACTTCCTGTGGCCGTGGCTGTTCAAATATTTGGGCATCGCAACATGGGATCTCCTCTTCCACCACTTCAAGCGTATCAGGCGAGGGGCCCAAATATGGAAATGGACCAGTGAACAGCTCTTCAGAGTGTCCAAGTGTGGGATCACTTGCTGTCTGACGACACTCGGCATGGTGGGAGGAAGGAGCATCAGGGTGAGGAGGAGTATGCAGTTGAGACTCACGGCTACTAAGAGTTGACCGTGTGGAAGACAGACCGGAGGTGGTGGTGCCCAGGTAACTGGAAGTATTATCTGCTATCCAATTAATAACCTGTTCACACTGATCAGTTCTCAATACTGGTGTTGTTCTGTGCTTCCCTAGTAATTCGGTCAAGAAGTGGGAGCGAGAAGATGTGGCTGTTGGTTGTGGCACATTTTCACCTTGGCCACGGCCCCGTCCTCTGCAGGAACCATCACCAGAACGTCCACTTCCACGTCCCTTTCCACGCGCCTTGCCCATTGTAAATGAAGTAAAATAGCTTACACTTGCACTATCAATGGAAAAAGGGTAATAAAGAGTAGATTAGAACCGTGGAAGAGGAAAACCACAGTTATTGTTTACTGGGGTATACCACACTTTTTAAAATAGAGATATTTGCGGCTGAACAGTGAGCGACACACTCAAACTGCTTTTTTTTTTAGATACCAAAGGCCCAAAACTGGATAGTACAGCGATTTGACCCGTGGAACTGCGAAACCACACTGGGATGTCGGGCCTACACAAGACTATTTTCAACAGATATATTTTTGTGTCACAACAGTCAGGAGACACTACTGTTTTTCTTTACGGAAAATATACCAAAACCTGAATAATAGAGATTTTTTATAGTGGGATGGCAAAACCACAGTTATTGTTTACTGAGGTATACCAGACTTTTTTAAATATATAGATTTGCGGCTTAACAGTGAGCGACACACTCAAACTGTTTTTTTTTTTTAGATACAAATGGCCCAAAATGGATAATACAGAGGTTTGAACCGTGGAAGTGCAAAACAACACTTCTGTTTCTCTAGCCTACACCAGACTATTTTCAACAGTTATATTTGTGTCTGAAAAATCAGAGACACGCTTTTTTTTTTTTTTGGGGGGGGGGGGGGGGACACACCAAAAGGTTAATAAGACGGGTATTTGTACAGTGTGAAGGAGGAAAAAAAAGGAGGATTTAGATGAAAAAAAAGGATTTTTCCTGTCCCCCGACACCTGGTGCTAAGTCAAGCAATTTCAGCAACAGGAGCACACAGGACTGTAATGCAGCGTTTGCTGGTATAACCACTGTGTCTCCTATACAGCCTGCCTGCCTGGTATCTGGGATGGATATTAGTCCTGAAAAGGACTGTTTGTTTGTTCTGGCAGCGCTGTCCCTACACTGTCTAATCCGGAGCGACTGTGTCCAAGATGGCGGCGCCCGGTTTTAAATACTCGAGGTGACTCTCTGCAGCCAGCCAATCACTGTAATGCCTACAACCAACATGGCTGCAGCATTACAGTGACTGGCTGGCAATCCCTGCATGTTCACTGGCTCTGTAAAGAGCGCCAAACATGCAGGGCGGAGACCCGAGCTCCCGCCCGAGTAACCCGGAAATGCTCGGTGCTCGCCGAACATCCCTTGTAGCGTGATGCTCGGGCGAGTACCGAGCAGTGTCGAGCATGTTCGCTCAACACTAATTAGTAGGTATTATAGTGAGATATACACACATATATATATATATATATATATATTTTCTTTTTACAAAACAGTGCTAGTCTTGCCCATGGTCTGTGACCGGAGTTGCAACTCAGCCCCGTCTGCTTACTGTAACTGTTACTGTAGAAACAGATCATGCTTCCTACAAATAAGAAACTCCTTTAACTTTTTTTATCATCATCATCAACATCCCTGCTTGCTGTAAGAGTCCAAAATCAGGATGGAACAAAGATTTGTGAAGCAAAACTAATACAGGTGCTTCTCACAAAATTAGAATATCCTCCAAAATTTATTTGATTTCTGTTCTTTAATACCAAAAGTGAAACTCATATTATATAGAGTCATTACAAACAGAGTGATCAATTTTCAAGTGTTTATTTCTGTTAATGTTGATGATTATGGATTACAGCCAATGAAAACACAAAAGTCATTATCTCAGTAAATTAGAATAATTAACAAAAAACACTTGAAAAGGCTTACTAAGCATTTAAAAAGTTCCGCTAGTCTGTTTCAGTGGGCTCACCAATCATGGGGAAGACTGCTGACATTACAAATATCCAGAAGGCAGTCATTGACACACTCCACAAGGAGGGTAAACCCCGAAAGGTCATTGCAATCATCAACATTAACAGAAATAAACACTTGAAATAGATCACTCTGTTTGTAATGACTCTATATAAAATAGGAGTTTCACTTTTTGTATTGAAGAACTGAAATAAATTAAATTTTTGAGGATATTCTAATTTTGTGTGAAGCACCTGTATATGTTGTCTGGCACGACCAAAAGACACAACGGAGCGCTAATTAAAAGTTAGTTGTTTATTCAAGTAAATATTCAGAATACTCTGTCCTGTGTGTGTACATGAAGAATAACACAACTTATGGCCATTTAACCGCTTTACGACCTTGGGATTTTCCGTTTTTGCATTTTCGTTTTTTGCTCCCCTTGTTCCTAGAGCCATAGCGTTTTTATTTTTTGGGCAATATGGCCATGTGAGGGCTTATTCTTTGCGGGACGAGTTGTACTTTTAAAAGCCATTACTAGTTTTACCATATCGTGTACTGTAAAACGGGAAAAAAAATCCAAGTGGGGTGAAATTGCAAAAAAAATGCAATTCCACAGTTTTTTATTTTTTTCTTTACATGTTCACTGGATGTCAAAACTGACCTGACATCATTATTCTCCAGGTCATTACGAGTTCGTAGACACCAAACATGTATAGGTTCTTTTTTTATTTAAGTGGTGAAAAAATGTTTCAAAGTTTGCTAAAAAAAAAAAAAATATGGCAGCATTTTCCGAGACCCGTAGCGTCTCCATTTTTCGGGATCTGGGGCTGGGTGATGGCTTATTTTTTTGCAAGCTAGGCTGACGTTTTTATTGATACCATTTTGGGATAAATCCAATATTTTGATCGCCCGTTAAAGCATTTTACTGCAATGTTACGTCGACCAAAAAAAACTTAATTCTGGCGTTTAGAATTTTTTTCTCATTACACTGTTTACAGATCGGATTATTTTTTTATTTTGATAGTTCGGGCGATTCTGAACGCGGCGATACCAAATATGTGTATGTGGGGTTTATTTTTTATCATTTTATTTTGAATGGGCCAAAAGGAGGGTGATTTAAACTTTTATATTTTAATTTTTTTGATATTTTTAAAACCTTTTTTTTTTTTTTTTACACTTTTTGCTTGCTTCTATAGTCTCCATAGGAGACTAGAAGCAGCAACTGTCTGATCGCCTCTGCTACATAGAGGTGATTAGCAGATCACCTCTATGAAGCAGAAATGCTCCTGTACTATGAGCACTGACCACAAGGTGGCGCTCATAGCGATCTTTACATGACAACCACTGAGGTCTGCTGCAGACCCAGGGTTGTCATGCCCACCCGTCAGTGACCTCCGATCATGTGACGGGGGTCACCAATAGGTGGGGTAAGTGACGTGCTTCCGGAGCGGCGCTGTTAAATGCCGCTGTCAGAGATTGACAGATAAATGGACTCCTCTTAATTATTTTTTGTAGCACATGGGCGAAAGCAGGAACAGCATGGAGGATATCATACAGTACTGATGTGTCTAGATGTAAATCAAGATCTGGGGGGGAGGTAAAAGCCTTTTTGGAAAACTCAGTACTGTAATGTCTCATTTTGCCTATTTGCTTGCTCTGATTCTCACTTCTCTTTTTAGAGTTAAATAACCTGTGTAAGCAAACACTTCACTATGCTGACAGCCTGTTTTATGTTGAGCAACAAAGATTTGAACAGCTTTTTCAGAGTGCATGGTGAATTTAGGAGGCAAGGGAGAGGTGAAAAAGTGGCTCCTAAGTGGAAAAAGCAGCCGAATTCTAAGATCCATTATTAAATTTTTGATCTTCACCTGTACTATTGACTTATTGAACGTTTGTTGAATACAAATCCCATTTGACATAAAAACAAACACCCCTCAAAGAGAAAATATTTACATAAAAATATCATGATACCTATCTATACAGGAAATCCTGAAGTTTATGATAAAAGTATAAATATAAGTCCCAGAGCATCTGTGGCAAAAAACCTAACTAGAATCATTGACATCACCCTATGAATACTGAAAATTACAACCCTTTATTGAACAAACTGACATAGAATAGATAAACAACACCCATGTGACCAATCATAAAAATAAGTGGAAGAGGGATCAGATAAGGACAAAGTCAGAGAAATTATAAAGTGTTTTTCAATTTTTGACACTAACAACACAACAAACGTTACCAGTCACTATGATAAATAACCAACATAAGAGAATAGAGGTTATAAACAGTGGGTTAGGACACACACAATTTCACAAAAGTAAACTAGTTGTGTATCATAATAATAGAAAATAAAACTGGTCCTCCTTCCAGTTTCCCACTTCACACTTCAATGACTGCTTCATCAGTTAGTATAGATATTAAAAATTATGAAAAATAAAACCAAAAAAATTGAAAATTTAGCAAGTGTAAAGTACGAAAAGTCAAAAACATTTCCATTTTTTTCATGAATGTCTACACTTTTGAAAAGTGGTTAGAAAAGTGAGCAAAGCACATTGGGAGAGGAAGATGTCACCATAGGGCTGAGATTTTTTTTATTATGGCAGAAATTAGTGCAAATGAAACCACTCTTAGGCTATGTGCCCACGATGCAGAAATGCGCCGGATTTTTTCCTGAGCGTTTCTGTATCTCCCTGGCAGAAAAAACGCATGCGGATTGTACATGCATTTTTCCTGCCAGGGACAAGCGGATGTGAAGCGTTCTTCACATGTATTTCTGCATGCGGGTTGACAAGCGCTTTCCAAGTGATTTTAGCATCACTTGGAAAGTGCTTGACAACTTGGTCACACTATATAAAACCATACAAACGGCATGGATTTATATACACTGTGTGCAGAATTATTAGGCAAATGAGTATTTTGAGGACATGATACTTTTTATACATTTTGTCCTACTCCAAGCTGCATAGGCTTGAGAGCCAACTCCCAATTAAGTAAATATGGTGATGTACATCTCTGTAATGAGGAGGGGTGTTGACTAATGACATCAACACCCTATATAAGGTGTGCTTATTTATTAGGCAACTTCCTTTACTTTGGCAAAATGAGTCAGAAGAGAGATTTGACGGGCTCTGAAAAGTACAAAATTGTGAGATGTCTTGCAGAGGGATGCAGCAGTCTTGAAATTTCCAAACTTTTGAAGCATGATCACCGAACAATCAAACGTTTCATGGCAAATAGCCAACAGGGTCGCAAGAAGCGTGTTGGCCAAAAAAGGCGCAAAATAACTGCCCATGAATTGAGGAAAATCAAGCATGAAGCTGCCAAGATGCCATTCGCCACCAGTTTTGCTATATTTCAGAGCTGCAACGTTACTGGAGTATCAAAAAGCACAAGGTGTGCGATACTCAGGGACATGGCCAAGGTAAGGAAGGCAGAAAAACGACCACCTTTGAACAAGAAACATAAGATAAAATGTCAAGAATGGGCCAAGAAATATCTTAAGACTGATTTTTCAAAGATTTTATGGACTGATGAAATGAGAGTGACTCTTAATGGGCCAGATGGATGGACCAGAGGCTGGATCAGTAAAGGGCAGAGAGCTCCACTCCGACTCAGACGCCAGCAAGGTGGAGGTGGGGTACTGGTATGGGCTGGTATCATCAAAGATGAACTTGTGGGATCTTTTCGGGTTGAGGATGGAGTGAAGCTCAACTCCGAGACCTACTGCCAGTTTCTGGAAGACAAATTCTTCAAGCAGTGGTACAGGAAGAAGTCGGTATCGTTCAAGAAAAACATTATTTTCATGCAGGACAATGCTCCATCACATGCATCCAACTAATCCACAGCGTGGCTGGCCAGTAAAGGTCTAAAAGAAGAAAAAATAATGACATGGCCCCCAATGTTCACCTGATCTGAACCCCATAGAGAACCTGTGGTCCATCATAAAATGTGAGATCTACAGGGAGGGATAACAGTACACCTCTCGGAACAGTGTCCTGGAGGCTGCGATGGCTGCTGCACGCAATGTTGATCGAAAACAGATCAAGCAACTGACAGAATCTATGGATGGAAGTCTGTTGAGTATCATCATAAAGAAAGGTGGCTATACTGATCACTAATTTTTTGGGGTTTTGTTTTTGCATGTCAGAAATGTTTATTTCTAAATTTTGTGCACCGATATTGGTTTACCTGGTGTAAATAAACAAGTGAGATGGGATTATATTTGGTTTTTATTAAGTTGCCTAATAATTCTGCACAGTAATAGTTACCTGCACAAACAGATATCCTCCTAAGATAGCCAGATCTAAAAAAAACCCACTCCAACTTCCAAAAATATTAAGCTTGGATATTATGAGTATTTTGGGTTGATTGAGAATATAGTTGTTGATCAATAATAAAAATAATCCACTAAAATACAACTTGCCTAATAATTCTGCAAACAGTGTAGTGTGTCAGAAAGAATGTTAAAAAATAAAAAATAAATATCATACTTACCTTCTGATGGCCCCCGGAGTCTACACTGCACTGAAGGACCTGCCGACGTCAGCGGTCGCGTGACCAGTCACATGACTAAATGACGTCCGCGCAGGTCCTTGAGTCCACCGTGATCTGCCGGCAAGACAAGCACACCAGGGGCCATCAGAACGTAAGTATAATATTTATTTTTTATTTTCTTTTTTTTTTTTTTACAGGTTCTATGGTACCCAGGTCTGGAGGAGAGTCTCATCTTCTCCAGACACGGGTACCATCCACACACTGAAATGCATGGATTCCACATGTACAGATCCAGTGATGCGGATTCCATGCCTTCCAATGCAAGTCAATGACGGCAAAAATGCAGCGCTTCCGCAAAATAATTGGTAGTGTTGCGTTTTTTCCACAATGATAATCTGCAGCGGAAATTTCCGCAGCATGTGCACAGCACATGCGGATTATCATTGGGGAACATGGCAGACCTTCTTCCAAGCATTTTTTAAGTGTTTCTGCAGCAGAATTGCCACTGCGGAAACGCTTAAAAAAAGCATCGTGGGCACACAGCCATAGCTAGCTTAAGCTGGGTCACGAATGCCATGTTGAAAATGGAGTTCTAGGATCAGCTCCATGTGTTTATTCACCTTGTAGACGGGTGCCAGAGCTACCTGTCAATTACATAAATTATTTTGATCTGTAAAATAGTCCAGAATATGCTGCAATTTTTCTTTATATGGCCTATTTGCTTAACTAAAAAATCGTTCATGTGCATTGGCACTCTGGCTATAATGGTGGTCCACAGCGTACACAAACAGCATATGGACAAATTATAAGCTGTCAGAACAAGCCTTTGGATTTCTATGAATTTACAACAGTCCAGCAAATTGAATACAAAGGCATGAAATGCTTAGTGAATTTCGTGCACTTTATGGCAAAATCCTTATTAAATGAGATTTTTTATAAAACTCCCCCGAAGTGTATTGGAATGCTCCAAAACTTTCCATTTTACAGTGTTTAAAGTTAATGTCTACACTAGATAATCTACAGTATATTGTTTCTCTATTTGGTGCCGATAATTATTGGTATATTTTTAACAGTTAGAGTTCTATTTTTCTAAAACAATGCTCCAAATTCCGTGAATGTACATACATTTAAAGAAGTTGTCTGATCAACCAGCAATTTCCCTACCCTTCCTCCATAGTTTGTGATTGAATAGTGCATCACAATTCACTGAATAGTTACTTTCAGAAAGATTTCTTTACTAGAGATTAGCAAATTTGTTTCAGGCAAGTTCACTTAGCCCCAAATTTTAGAAAAAAAATTGGATTCTGTGGAATCCGCATGTTTTGCGATTCTTGCCCTGTGTGAATTCTGGAAAATGGTAGCCTGTCAGCTGTATTTTTTGTCATTCTTGACACTTTTAAAAGTGATTGATATCTAGGAGTGGTTAGCCATGCAAACAAAGTTTATGTCAGAATTATGAATTATGACTTTTTAGAAAATCGTAAAAAAAAATCACGAACTTGCCCAAGCAGAGAATGGCATAAAAATGGAAAATCCGTTCCATACAGAATGTAGACAAAATCAAACAATTTTAACAAAACACTGTGCAACACTTGGATACATTTGGCACAAATAGCTCTTATAATAAATTTAACCTAAAATGTCCACTGTATTGCTCCCTGCGAACACCTCTTATTAATGGGGAAATGTGACAGTGTTTAGCTTCCTTCTAGTGACATCACAGAAAAACTAAGCATTACCAAGTGCCCTTTCAAAACAACAGGTCGTCTCTAAAAATGTAGGACCAGACATGCCCTCAAGTGTGAACAAAGCATTAGATAATTGTACCCTACTTTTCCCAAAAGATAGGAATCCAAAATAGATGATGTAAGGGAAATTATAACACCTGCCAAATAACATTGGTTTAAGTCTGCCATCCATATGACTGACACTACACAACGGGCATAACTTGTATTTACTCCTATTACAGGAACTCAGATCCAATAGGGGTTTCCCTGAAAATATAGAGGTCATAATTTGTGATACCTTAACCTGGTGAGCCCAAGCGTCAATTCTTTAAACATTGTTGCTAGGTTTGACATTTTCTATTTATAAGTGAGGGGGGTGGTTGGAAGAAACAAGTTATTTAATATACAAGGTGCTCACCCATAAGCCACGGTCCAGTTACAGAACTACAATTTTATTATTATAATCTAAGCCATCCTGGAACATGAGCCCAGGAACAGGCATATAAAAGAGGGGCTACTCAATTGAAAGCTGTGCGCATGTGAGGGACAGCTTCTTCTGTATGTGATACATAATCCCTTTCTCCTACCCTCAAGGAAACAGAAGAATAACTTTAGAAGGAAACATTTAGGTATTTCTGTTATTTCTCCATTTTTATTTTATAACTATTTTGTGTCACTTTATTTTTCTCTTTTTATACCTTTTCTTGTAAGCACTGTATTATTTAAATAAAAGCTTAAAAAACCTTCATAAATTTGGTTCTTGTATGCTCTAAAAAATCCATAGCCTTTCAGAGAGTTTTTGACCATTTTGATTTTTGGACAATGATAAATATTTTAGGGACTCATGACCCAGTGTGCTTGAGTGGTGGCAATGTGTTGTGTATCCAGGGTGTGTGGAGGGTGTCCGGGTGTGATTTATGCTCACTTTATAAATTCTAACAGAGGTTGAGTGCAAGATTGGGTGAGAGGAGAAATAAACCCTTGCAGGCGCACCCCATGTCACATGCAGGGAATAATAAATAATTATTTGTATTTCTATTGCGCGAACATATTCCGGAGCACTTTACATTACAGAGGGTACTTGTACAGAAAATAAATACATAACAGAGTGTAATGCAGCGGCATTACTGTAATGATCCAGTGTGTATTTTGGCTCAACATGTACCTTTCCCTCAGGTGACTAGTCACATGACTGTGACATAGCTCAGGTCCTGTGCGCACAGAATGTCTGTCTGATCACATGACTGTGACATCAGCAAGGTCCTGTCTCTGTGTGTGTGTGTGTGTGTGTGCTACAGGATATATAAACCCTGGGTGATTTGAGACAGGTGTGTTGTGTAAGGCATGAAGCCTGCTCGTGTTGTGAAAGGCATGAGGCCTGCTCCGGCGTGAAAGGCATGAGGCCTGTTCCCGTGCGGACACCATGTGTGAGTGAGGCCTGGTGAAGCCTGGTGGCGTCCTGGAGGGTGAAGCCTGGATCTTGTGACTAGATGCCAGTAAGCCTTGGAGGGCCAGAGGCTAGAGGACTCCAGGAAGGTGAAGCCTGGATCTTGTGACTAGATGCCAGTAAGCCTTGGAGTGCCAGAGGCATAGAAGATCAGCATCCTGGAAGGCACAGAGCTTGGATCTGTGTGTGAGAGATGCCAGTGGCCTTGGACGGGATGAGGGCTGGAGACCACGTGTGGTAAGCCCTAGAGCCACAGTGGTGGCGGGACCAAACGGACTGAAGCAGCCATAAGCCGGCAAAGGTAAAAACACTGCTTATATGGACATTACTATATTATTACCTTGCTGAAGGCTGGACCTGGAGCCAAGTGGGCCTGTCTGCCACTTGGGCTCGTTTGACATTATATGTGCGAACTGCGGTTTATGATGAGATAATAAACTGCAGAAGTGTAAAAATCGGAAAGATATTGCTGGTGTGCATTGATTGACTCGGTGCAGCGAGTATCCCCCAGGATGATGTTTAGCGCTGCCTTACAAGACTAAACACATAATTCAACAGCTACCAAGAGGAGTGAGGACCCAAGCTTACAATTTATGAGGAAAAAGAGGTGACATAAGGGGTAAATGGTAAAACGTGCTTGTATTGAATGGTCCAGCCATCAATATAATAAATAGGGTATTCAAATAATGCT
Organism: Phyllobates terribilis; assembly: GCF_046119375.1. Taxonomy (NCBI): domain Eukaryota; kingdom Metazoa; phylum Chordata; class Amphibia; order Anura; family Dendrobatidae; genus Phyllobates; species Phyllobates terribilis. Next base: position 768,607,541 of record NW_027362762.1, on the reverse strand, counting down.
GCATGAGCTAGTACAAGTACAGATACAGAGTACTATTAAGTGCATGGAGGGTGTGTAAACAGATGCTATGGGGGGCCAGATTTGGAAGAAAATTTTAGAAGGGCAATACTGAAATAGTTACATAAGTGAGGTAAGGCGATAGGCCAGTCTAAAGAAGTGTGTTTTTAGGGCACGTTTAAAACTTTGGGTATTGGAAATTAATGAAATTGTCCTGGGTAGTGTATTCCAGAGACGTGGCGCAGCTCGCAAGAAGTCTTGGAGATGGGAGTGGGAGGTTTGGATTATTGAAAATGTTAGTCTTAGGTCATTAACAGAATGGAGGGCAAGTGTTGGGCATGTGTTGGGTGATGGACAGAGACGAAGGAGGGATGTAGAGAGGTGGAGAACTGTGGAGAGCTTAGTCGGTGAGAGTGATAAGTTTATATTGGATTTTGTAGCGGATAGGCATCCAGTGCAATGGCTGGCACATAATAAAGGCATAAGTGTAGCGGTAGCAGAGGAAAATTATCCTGGCTACTACATTCAGGACCAATTGGAGATGAGAGAGTTTAGTAAGAGGGAGACAAGTTGGTAGACAGTTGTAGTAGTCCAGACAAGAATGAATACTAGCAAGAGTAAGAGCTTTTGCAAAGTCAAAGGTAAGAAAATGTGAAATTTTAGAGATGTTTTTGAGGTGTAGATGACATAAGCAAGTGAGTGATCGGATGTGGGTAGTGAAGAAAAGATCTGAGTCAAATATAACCCCAAGACAATCGTTATGCTGCAAAGGAATAATAGTAGAACCACACAAGGAAATGGCAACATTGGGTTTGGGAAGATTAGTAGAGGAAGTAAGCACAACAAGTTCAGTTTTAGATAGAGTGAGAACATGATGTTAGAGACAGCAAAAGGACAATCACTGGTATTTTGCAATAATACAGGGGTTATGTCAAGAGACTTTGTGTATAATTGGGTGTCAGCATATAGATGGTACTGAAAACCAAATCTACTGATGGTTTGTCCATTACGGGGCAGTTTATAGGGAGAAGAGTAGAAGACCTAGAAATGGACCTCGATGAACACTGGCTGTAAGGAGAAATAGAGATGAAAAGGACTCATCAAAAGATACAGTGAGGGAGTAGTGAGAGGCAGGAGGAGAACCAAGAGAGATCAGTATCCTTGAGCCCAGTAGAGCAGAGCATAGTGAGAAGGAGCTGTTGATCCACAGTGTCAAATGCCGCAGAGAGATCCAGGAGAATCAACAAGGAGTAGTGACCATTAGATTTAGCTGTTAGCAGATCATTAGAGACTTTAGTAAGGACAGTTTCAGAAAAGTGTAAAGAGAGGAAACAGGACTGTCAGGGTCATGAAGAACATTATCTGGGTGATAGAGAATTAGATGGGAATGGACCAAACATTCCAGAAGTTTAGAAATGAAAGGGAGATTGGAGACATGTATGTAGTTAACAGAGCAGTTCTGGTTGAGGGATGTTTTTTTAAGTAATGGGTGTATGCTGACGTGCTTGAAGGAGGAGGGGAAAAATAGATGAGAGAGAGAGGATAATAATTTTAGTTAGGTGAGTGGTGACAGCTGAGGAAAGGGACTAAATGAGATAGAAGGAAATAGGGTCACTGGTGAAGATAATAGGGTGAGAAGATGCGAGGCGCCAGTAACCTCTTCTTCTGTGACAGTTCAAAGCCAGAAAGAGAGATGGAGGAAACAGAATGCATGATATTAGGAAATATGGAAAAAAATTCCTGCTGGATATGGTCAATATTTTCTTCTAAATTATTGGCCAGATCACCAGCTCTGAGGTTGGTTGTTGAGGTCTCAAGTCTTGGACTGAGGAGGGAATGAAAAGTGTCACAGAGTCGCTTATGATTGCGGGATAGTGAAGTGATGAGGGTCTTGCAGTAAGCTTATTTGGAGAGATGAAGGGCAGAGTTGTACGTTTTAATCATACGGTGGGTATGGAAAGTATTCAGACCCCTTTAAATGTTTCACTCTTTGTTTCATTGCAGTAATTTGGTAAAATCTAAAAGGTTCATTTTTTTTCTCATTATTATACACTGTGCACCCCATCTTGACTGCAAAAAATGTCTACTTATTTTTTCAAATTTATTAAAAAAGAAAAACTGAAATATCACATGGTCATAAGTATTCAGACCCTTTGCTCAGACACTCATATTTAAGTCACATGCTGTCCATTTTCTTGTGATCCTTCTTGAGATGGTTCTACTCCTTCATTGGAGTCCAACTGTGTTTAATTAAACTGATAGGACTTGATTTGGAAAGGCACACATCTGTCTATATAAGACCTCACAGCTCACAGTGCATGTCAGACCAAATGAGAATCATGAGCTCAAAGGAACTGCCCAAGGAGCTTAGAGACAGAATTATGGCAAGGCACAGATCTGGCCAAGGTTACAAAAGAATTTCTGCAGTACTCAAGGTTCCTAAGAGCATAGTGGCTTCCATAATCCTTAAATGGAAGAAGTTTGGAACCACTTCCTAGACCTGACCGTCCTGCCAAACTGAGCAATTGTGGGAGAAGAGCCTTGGTGAGAGAGGTAAAGAAGAACCCCAAGATCACTGTGGCTGAGCTCCAGAGATGCAGTATGGAGATGGGAGAATGTTCCAAAAAGTCAACTATCACTGTAACTCTCCATCAGTCAGGCCTTTATGGCAGAGTGGCCTGATGGAAGGCTCTCCTCAGTGCAAGACATATGAAAGCCCGCATAGAGTTTGCTCAAAAACACATGAAAGACTCCCAGACTATGAGAAATAAGATTCTTTGATCTGATGAGACAGAGATAGAACTTTTTGGTGATAATTCTAAGCGGTATGTATGGAGAAAACCAGGCACTGCTCATCACCTGCCCAATACAATTCCAACAGTGAAACATGGTGGTGGCAGCATCATGCTATGGGGTATTATTCAGCTGCAGGGACAGGATGACTGGTTGCAATTGAAGGAAACATGAATGCAGCCAAGTACAGAGATATCCTGGATGAAAACCTCTTCCAGAGTGCTCTGGACCTCAGACTTGGCCGAAGGTTCACCTTCCAATAAGACAATGACCCTAAGCACACAGCTCAAATAACAAAGGAGTGGCTTCAAAATAACTATGCGACCATTCTTTTCTGGCCCAGCCAGAGCCCTGACCTAACCCCAATTAAGAAGCTCTGGAAAGACCTGAAAATGGCTGTCCACCAACGTTCACCATCCAACCTGACGGAACTGGAGAGGATCTGCAAGGAAAAATGGCAGAGGATCCCCAAATCCAGGTGTGAAAAACTTGCTGCATCATTCTCAAGAAGACTCATGGCTGTATTAGCTCAAAAGGGTGCTTCTACTCAATACTGAGCAAAGGGTCTGAATACTTATGACCATAAAATATTTCAGTTTTTCTTTTTTAATACATTTGCAAAAATTTCTACATTTCTGTTTTTTTCAGTCAAGACGCGGTGCAGAGTGTACTTTAATGTGAAAAAAAATGAACTTTTTAGAATTTACCAAATGGCTGCAATGAAACAAAGAGTGAAAAATTTAAAGGGGTCTGAATACTTTCCATATCCACTGTAAATTTGTAATAGATTAAATCTCCAACTAGATTGAATTTTCTCCTCAGACATTCAGCTTCCCTGGAGCACTGCTGGAAAAAACATGTTTACAGCATGTGCCAGGGTTGCTGCCATGTGTGCAGAGTTGTTATATGTGAAGGCGGTACGGTTTCATCCAGGGCACTTTGCAGTGTTTCATTATAAAGTTTCATAGCAGAGTCAGAACATGAGAGGGAGGAGATTGGGGCCAATGATGACTGAAAATTCTTCATAAGTATCTGAGTATTAATGGCACGTATATTTCTATAAGTGTGGAAAGTGTGGGTGTCCTGAGCAGGGTGACAGTTCTTGATAGAGAATGAAAGAAAGTTGTGGTCACAGAGCGAGAGAGTGGAGTTAGTAAAATCATGCACTGAGCAAAGCCCGGCGAAGATCAGGTCCAGCGTATTCCAGTCTTCATGTTTAGAAGAGTTAGTAGGCTTTGTAAGGCCGAGAGAGGAGGTTAGAGATGGATGTCACAGGATAGTAAGTGTGGAATCAAGGTGGCAAAATGATCAAGGAATTGAAGGGAGGGGCCTGGAGGTCAATACACAAATGCCACTTGCTGGGAGAAGGGCCAGAAAAGTCTGACAGTGTGGACCTCAAAAGAAGGGAAGATAAGTGAGGGTACTTTGTTGAAATGAGCAGACCAACACCTCCACCTTGTCTGCTCTCAGGTCTGGCGGTATGAGAAAAATGTAGGCAACCATACAATAGAGCAGCAGCAGTAGTGGTGTCTGGCTGCAGGATCTAGGTTTCAGTAAAAGGTAGAAGCTTAAGGGAGTTTGAAAGGAGAAAGTCATGAATGTAAAAGAGTTTGTTACATTACGGTTAGGTACAGAGGGCACAGTTAAAGGGTATAGAAGGATGCAAGGAATATTAGTGAGATTCTCAGGATTTCTTAGTGTAGCAGGGAAGGAGTTAAACTTACTATTACAAAAAGGGCCTGGGTATGAGGAGATATCTCCTGCGAGAAAGAGAATAGAGAGATTGAGCAGATGTTTAAGTAAGTGAGAAGTGTGTACTTGACAGAGGACCCCACATCCCCTTCATAAATTCAGATTTCCCTAAAAGGTTAAATTTAAATGCATTTTATTTTTATGATTGTTTGATTTTAATGAAAAATAAAGGGGATTTTTATGGAGAAAAGTGAGTTTGGGGTTTTTCATTTTCACCTTTCCACTTTTTTTTTGTTTTTTTTAGTAGAGAACTTGATTAAGCAATCCCCTAATTGCTTATATTATTCATTGAATTACCACTGCATCTTAATGTGTTATGTTTTCAACTGTAAATTTGAAGCCATTGTTAGGCCTCCACATGCACCCTGCAATTGGTCATCAGTTTAACATGGAGCCCCTCTCTGTTTAACACTTTAGAACAGGTTAAAAGATTATCACTGGATTCATCTCTCATTCTTTCTAACTAATTAGACAGGTTGTTCTAACTAGTTTAATCTAGCTAGCTAATTAACAAGTAAAGACATTCAAGCACTTTACTTTGATTGGTTAACATTCTGAAAATGACAATCAGCATCGAGACTATTCTGCCCTTGTGGATTAGGGTTTTTGTAGTAGGACAGCCATAATATGTATTATTTTAGCAGGGTTAGCCATGTCATTTTCTGGGATTGTAATTACAATTTTGTTTTGAGCTCAAAGGGTTTTTATAGAATAAAAAAAAACATGGCGGCTTGGGTTCCCCTGAAGTTAATAGAACTGAGCAGCAATAGAGCACACACATGCCCACACACAAACACACAAACACTTTTGATAGGTAGGTTTGGCACTATTAAAAAAAAGAAAAAAAAGTTTTTAAAGAGGATTGTTTAGCATTTAGATTTCGAAGACCGGAATTATAGTTATTAGATCAGTGGGAGTCTGAAATCTTGTTCTCCCATTGATCAACTGCTTGCAGGTCTGGAAGCCAGAAGTAAACAGTATACTTTGTACTCATTATTTTGGAGGTACTACAGCTCACCTTTTATTGAATTAAATGGAGGTTGAGTTGTAGTATCAGAGAATGCCAACTGCAAAGTGCATGGAGCTGTTGTGTACGAGCTCCATACACATTTTAATTGAGGCTACCATGGGACTTGCAAATGGCTGATCGATGGGGATGCCAGGTTTCAAATAGGAGACTTTATCAATATTTAAGTTTTACACTTAATTCACAGGCAAGTGTTTAAACTTGTATGTGAAAAAGTGCTACCGGTGTCAATCAGTGTTGTGCTTCAGTGTGTCCATTTGCACCATCAGTGTGGTCATCAGTGATCATAGATGGATAAATAAATAAATTATAATGCTTCTCCTATACTGTTAAACACAGATAGCACATGGATGTCATCCATGTGCTGTATGTGATTTTCATGGACCCATAGACTTATATTTGACTTTATCATCTGTGGTGCTGGAAAAAAAACTGATACGTTTACATGTACTTTGCATGGACATGTGAATAGTGCTATAGATTATAATGGGTACATGCTGTATCTGTGAAACAAGCGTATACAACACGCATGTGCAACACGGACATGTGAAGGAGTCCTAAACCTTAATAAATCAGGTTAGAAAATTCCGGGTGATGATTATCTATGGCAAAAGTAAACATCTTTTAGGCCCAACATGTAAAATAAAAGGAGCGACCAGTTATGTACTGAGCTTCTGCAATGAAATGTACAATTTATCTCCTTTTTAATTCAGCCAGTCAATTTCAATTAAAAATGTGCAATACTAAATTAAGGACAGCTTGTGTTATTAACCTAGATTGAACAAAACCCATTGCCACACACATGATCTTTGCTTTGTTACTTCTAGACAAATTCTATGCTGTGTTTCTATTTATCTTGGTTTAAGGAAATGATATATCAAAGTCAATCAATCTAAATAAAACTGGTAAGCACTATTTTGTTCCAAATGTATCCAGCGGACTCTTCGTAGGGCTTAGAGTAAAGGCTTGTTGTCCCCAGGGCCATACATGCCTGCTAATTAGATATCCACTCTGTAGCTTTCAAATGAATAGGAAATTCAAACCCCAAATTGGAGATTTATCATAACATTACATTAACAAGCTGTCTTGCTGCGGAAAGTATATCCACCTGAATAACGATCATAGTGCTGAATTCATTTTACATGATTAAACCTTCTGAAACAAGAGTCAGCACATAAAAGAAACATACCTGTTTAATTCATATTCCTACACTATGCTAAGCAGACATTTCATGTTCAGGGTGACGCTTTTAACCCTCACTGAAGGGAAACCTGTAAACTGTGCAAGGATTAGAACTCAAAATACCAAGACATACATCTAACTGTTTCCTCACCTATTAGAAGAAAAATTAAAGGAACAGAATCTTGACAAAATATCAAGTAAGGTATTTATAGGCTTCTATAAGGTATCTCCATATACTTCACAATCCAATAGAAAAAATGGCGGCATGCATCATTGGATGAAGCATTACAGAGCTCTTAGCCTGTTTGTCCAAAAATAAATGTTTTTGTTTGTTGTGGGGATGAAAACACTCTAAGGGTATGTTCACACAATCTTTTTCTGGTGGTTTTTGACAGGCTTTACTCATAAAAATACAGCAAAAAATGTGCTCATAAATGCTCAAAAGAATTGTCCTATTTGTTTTAAAATGGTAAGAAAAAGCATCTTATATTTATTCATAAAATAGTGATGTAAATTATGTAAATGCTAATAGATGTATAATTGTATGTACCCATAAAATGAATACATATGTGCATTGGACCAAAAAATACAAAAGACCCTCAATAAGAAATTCACAATGAAACAAGGAAGAAAAAGAAACCGAGATCTAGTCATATCAATGTATAAAAAGGTACGGCGAAATGTGAGTCGGGGTGGGCGCACATAGTGCATGCATTTGGTTACATAGGCCTAGGCCACAGGCTCAGGAATATATCTCCCCTCCTTTATTCGATTATATTTTGTATATATTTTTGTATTTGGGTTCATATGTTAAAGTCCACTTTTGTCCTATCAGACTGCCATTTTTTGACCATTTTTGTGATTCCCCATATAGGGGTTATCATATTGTACAATACACCATGATCGATTTGCACTTTAGTATACACAATACATATGCCATGGCGATATGTGGACATTGAGACCAGATGTATCATACTTGACAAGCACTTTAGAATTTGAGAATTTTGTATTTTTTATCTGTACAGTCATGTCTGTATGTTGGTAATCTGATTAGACTAACTGATTTATGACTAGGGACCTATATAGCATGTTCGTACCATATTAACTTTAGGACTTTCATACACAGTAACCTTAGTATACGGTCATGCTAGGTATGGAGAGAACCAAGCGCATAATGATGGGAAAAGGGGAGGGAGCCCTACAACTAGGGAAAGGGAGAGTGGAGACCCCTAAACAAATCTGTACAGCAAGCTAACTCCCCTATAGACCCTAAATAGGTTCTGCACCTATCTCCAAGCAGGAAACCTGGCCCTAGCTGACCCTAAGGCTAGGCCCCAGGTAGGAAGCGGGAGGGGTGAGCACTCAGTCAGACCCACTAACAACTAAAGTATACACAGGGGAATACACTTCGCTCCAAGATGACACCGGAGAAAGCACGGCAACAACCCACAAATGGTGAGTTCTCCTTCAATGGACGTCTTCAAACAGAGGCTGGACAGACATCTGTCTGAGATGATCTAGTGAATCCTGCTTTGAGCAGGGGGTTGGACCAGATGACCCAGGAGGTCCCTTCCAACTCTACCATTCTATGATTCTATGATTCTATGAACTCCAAGGTAATTCTAGCCGACTACTAGAATCCCAAGCCTGAATAGGTGTAACACGCTATCACCAGCAACTCTCTGAGCAATTGGAGTGTATTTAAGGACACAGCAAGGAAGTGCTGATTAACAGCAGAAAGGAGAGGATACCTCAGGGTCCTAAAGGGAAAGGTATAATCCCCAAATAAGGTGAGGATCATCGCTGAGTCCTTAAGAGAGGAAACAGAAAGGATCAGGGAGATATTTGCAAGGCCAAACGCAGTGATCTTCTACAGCCGGACACCGTATGACTGTCTGTCAACCCTGACACGCCCGTGATATATACTATATTGACTTAGCAAACAGGCAGATCATTTGACAGCAAGTCCTACATTATCATTTGCTTCTTAATATTATGCTATGTTTCTCCTTTAAATTTATTTTTCTTAATTCCTCATATGTGCCTCCTGCAGTTTTCTTTTCATATCCACTGCTTACAATATTTATTGTTTCATAATAAAATGTATTTTTATACATTGATATGGCCAGACCTCAGTTTCTTTTTCTTTCTTGTTTCATTGTTTCAAATAGAAAAACTATGTTCATATGTTTAGACTTTTGAGCATCTTTGAAACACTTCTGGCTTTCAGAGATGCCACAGATTTAGTAGAAGTGACATGTACATTTGTCAAGAGTTTTCTACTATAAATATGCACCATACTATACAACAGACGTCAAAGGGAAGGCTAGAAAATCACATTGGAGATGCCATCAAGTTTTTGGGGGGCATTTTGTAATCAAATAAAAAAATTAAAAAAACAAAAAAAGGGCAATGAAAAAAACACCCAAAAGACACTGTAAAAAATTTAATAAAACAAGCAGGCAGAAAAAACAATCGACCAAGTTCATCAGGAACGTTACCAAAACACTAACAAAAAAGGCTTGGAGTTACAAAAAATAGCAATTCCTGAAGCATCTTCTATTTGAAAATGGATGTTTTTGACAGCCTGGAAAATACATTGTGTGCACATTACTGTAGAGTATAGCCACTCTACAATTTTTAAAGGTAGTTAATAAATGAGTTTTCTAGTTGAAAACGTTTCAGGAAATGCTCCTTCCTTGGGGAGTTTTTGGATGAGTTTTCTATTTCCTGATGACATTTTGAAAAGTTGTTGAAAAATTTTGTAAAAGTTTTTGCACAAAGCATTTTTTCACAGCCTTTTGATTGGACATTGCTTAGTTTGGAGCCAATTTCATCAAGATTCATTTCAAGTAAGTACCATGTACATTATTTTCTTCCACAAGGCTTTTTTCAGAAGCTAAAGCAGAACACAACACTTAGAAGACTTAACATATGAAAATCTACAGTACAGACCAAAAGTTTGGACACACCTGTATGAATTAACACATGTGGAATTATATACTTAACAAAAAAGTGTGAAACAACTGAAAATATGTCTTATATTCTAGGTTCTTCAAAGTAGCCACCTTTTGCTTTGATGATTGCTTTGCACACTCTTGGCATTCTCTTGTTGAGCTTCAAGAGGTAGTCACCAGAAATGGTTTTTACTTCACAGGTGTGCCCTGTCAGGTTTAATAAGTGGGATTTCTTGCCTTATAAATGGGGTTGGGACCATCAGTTGTATTGTGCAGAAGCCAGGTAGATACACAGCTGATAGTCCTACTGAATAGACTGTTAGAATTTGTATTATGGCAAGAAAAAAGCAGCTAAGTAAAGAAAAACGAGTGGCCATCATTACTTTAAGAAATGAAGATCAGTCAGTGTGAAAAATTGGGCAAACTTTGAAAGTGTCCCCAAGTGCAGTTGCAAAAACCATCAAACGCTACAAAGAAACTGGCTCACATGAGGACCGCCCCAGGAAAGGAAGACCAAGAGTCACCTCTGCTTCTGAGGATAAGTTTATCCGAGTCACCAGCCTCCGAAATCGCAGGATAACAGCAACTCAGATTAGAGACCAGGTCAATGCCACACAGAGTTCTAGCAGCTGACACATCTCTTCAACAACTGTTAAGAGGAGACTTTGTGCAGCATGCCTTCATGGTAAAATAGCTGCTAGGAAACCACTGCTAAGGACAGGCAACAAGTGGAAGATACTTGTTTGGGCTAAAGAACACAAGGAATGGACATTAAACCAGTGGAAATCTGTGCTTTGGTCTGAGGAGTCCAAATATGAGATCTTTGGTTCCAACCACCGTCTCTTTGTGCGACGCAGAAAAGGTGAACAGATGGACTCTACATGCCTGGTTCCCACCGTGAAGCATGGAGGAGCAGGTGTGTTGGTGTGGGGGTGCTTTGCTGGTGACACTGTTGTGGATTTATTCAAAATTGAAGGCATACTGAACCAGCATGGCTACCACAGCATCTTGCAGCGGCATGCTATGCCATCTGGTTTGCATTCAGTTGGACCATCACTTATTTTTCAACAGGACAATGACCCCAAACACACATCCAGGCTGTGTAAGGGCTATTTGACCAAGAAGGAGAGTGATGGGGTGCTACGCCAGATGACCTGGCCTCCACAGTCACCAGACCAGAACCAAATCGAGATGGTTTGGGGTGAGCTGGACCGTAGAGTGAAGACAAAAGGGCCAACAAGTGCTAAGCATCTCTGGGAACTCCTTCAAGATTGTTGGAAGACGATTTCCAGTGACTACCTCTTGAAGCTCAACAAGAGAATCCCAAGAGTGTGCAAAGCAGTCATCAAAGCAAAAGGTGGCTACTTTGAAGAACCTAGAATAGAAGACATATTTTCAGTTGTTTTACACTTTTTTGTTAAGTATATAATTCCACATGTGTTAATTCATAGTTTTGATGCCTTCAGTGTGAATGTACAATTTTCATAGTCATGAAAATACAGAAAAATCTTTAAATGAGAAGGTGTGTCCAAACTTTTGGTCTGTACTGTATGTGAATTGACCGTTGAAATGAATAGGAAGAGTTTTTCTATCAGTGTTTTTGGCAATTTTGAAGGTGTTTTTCTCTCCAAAACTCCTCAGAAAACTCTGAGTGTACTGTAATGGAGCGGCTTGCTGCATTGCCAAAATGTCTGAGTGGGGGTATGTTCTGGCTGACCACATACATCCCCTTCAGGTGACTGATCACATGATTGTGACATCATCACAGGTCCTGTGCGCACAGAGGGATATATATATCCGGGTGGTTTTGAAACACAGGAATGTAAGAGACCTGATCCCTGTGTCTGGGACACCATTAGCCCTGGAAGGCATGAGGCCTGGAGGCCACACCAGGTGAGCCTTATGCCACAGCTTTGGCAGAACAGAGCTGATGGAGCGGCTAGACCCGACAAAGGTAAAAACGGTACTTGATATGGACATTGATGTTGTTAACTTGCTGAAGACTGTATCTGAAGCCAAGCGGGCCTATCTGCCACTGAAAAGGCTCTAGGATATTACATGTGTAACATTCTTGCGAGCCACCGAGATGGACTATGTTATAGGCAGTTTATGATGCGTAATAAACTGCTAGACTTCAGATTACCGGAAAACGTTGCATGTGTGCTTTAATTGGCCTGAAGTGAGCGCCCCTCAACATGATTGATAGCGCTACCTCACAGTACATACCCTAATACAATGAAATCAGTAAAATCACAGGGCAATACATGGAACACTGTAGCTATGACTCAGCATTAAGCAGAGGCAGGTATAGCTATACACTCCTGCACATAAAAACACAAACACCACCCCTTTCTTTCAATAACTGATATAAACTTCCCAATTAAAGTTTAAGAATCTGGAGGCTAGACCTGCATGTATTTTTCATTTATGTAATACTTTATATGTGCGACAAAAATGCTTAAATTAGTTATTCCACAATTTAAGGTTGTCTAACTTTGGGGACAAGTTTTTCATTTACTTACATTTATTTAGACTTAAAAATCATTTTTGCAACTCTATTTCATTACAAATCTTGCACAATTTGCTTACTCTTGCCTCTGTGTTGCAAAATATGTTGAAGGGAGACTGTCGGCACAGAATGACTGCTCAATCCAGTGTGACAAAGTCACTGGCAAAGTACTGGAGGGAGATATGTAGCACTGACATTGTTAGTTCCAACAATATAAACATAGGAAAATGTTCCAGCACACAAAGTAACGAGGGGTTAATCAGCCATGTTCAGTGCTAAGGTGACTAAACACCTGTAGAGAGGGAGGAGGTTGGGAACCTTTGAGAGCATTTGGTGTGGGGTGGGTCTGGAGGTAAAAGCTCTGGAGCTGTTTTGTCATGTGAAGGAAAGCTAAACCTTGGGTTGTTTGTTCCTGAAGTGGGCAGTTACCCGTAGCAACAAGGACTGCGCCATATGTTATGTTTTGATTTTTCTGTTAGGCTGGGAAGGCCATGTTTGTCTTGATAACGTTGATGTGGTTTATGCAGTGCTCTTAATAAACCACAGAAAGTTTAAAGAGACAGTGTTCCTGTGTCTACCTCTATGTGCAATCAAGTGAGCCGATCTACCACACCAGGTACTGGTGTGCTGGGCTCTCTTGACATGGCCAAACATTAAGGTGCACCTTCCCTCTATGCCCCCTCCTGCTCTTCTTTGACTGACAATTCAGGCTTTAAGGAGTTAGAGAATGGCAGAGGTAGATGGAAAATAAGTAGGAAGGAAGGTGCACTTAAATGTCTGGCCAAGCTAAGAGTACACCCAGGACCTGTATTTGGTTTGAACAGTCATTCTGCGCTGACAGAGTTCCTTTAAATGGGTTTTCCAGGTTTCAGCTGAATTTCTGCAGCCACTTTATGTGATTGCTTAATACTTTGTAATTTATTTATCCATACATGAAAATCACTGATGAAATCCTGATGGTAAAAACATCCTGATGGTAAAAACTGACAAAACACTGGTGAAACTCAGATCTAAAACACTAGTCACACTTGGACCATTTTTTGCATACAAGAAAAATAGATTTCTGAATGAGAATTTATATGAAGAGCATGCCCTTGCCCCTTCAATATGTTTTATGACCTCTTATTTCTGATTAGTAAATATTTTTATTTTACTATTTGTAGTGAATATTGATCTTTATATAATACTCACTGCATTACTTTTTGCATTTTACAAAAGTATTCCCAAAATGATACAGTACATATCATAGTTTTGTTGGCATATATCTTAAATCCTGATGAAAAAGTCATAGTTTACATTTACAAAGAAAAGCAAAACATAAAATGTAATTGAAAGAAGACAAAAAACTTACGCTAATGTATGTTCTTATATACAAGCTGTTTATAGAGAACTTTAGTTATGAAAGGTTTAGAATCATAGATTTTCTTCAGCTTCCTTCATCCCTGGTCCCTATTTTAAAGTTTTATTTAGAAAATTATAGAAAAAGTCACTTTGTAAATGCATTCATTACTTATGTTGAATTACATTGAAGCCTGTCCCAGCCTGTCTCCGTGTTTGTTATGGAGTTAAACATTTATATAGTTATTTTATCAATCAAATCAATGCATAGGGCAAGCTACTTGAACAAGTTCTGTGCAGAATCTGAATCAGAAATGAATACTTGGTGATTTCAGCTCTGAAGCCTGCAAAACTGTGAATGTCGAAGACAGAGTAGTAGCCCATGTTTTAATTATTCAAGCCAATTATAATTCTAGAAAAAAAAAGAACAGAAACATCCTACAAAGTTCTCCAACACTAGGTAAAATCTAATAATTAAGCTGCTTGTTTTCACCTAACTACTTCTGACATCCCGTTTTCCACATAATATTTTCCACTGTAAATGTTAATAGATAAAGAGAGTGACATTCAGTACAAAGCAGTTGCCAACAAATCCCATTACTTATTGACACAAAGGTTCAATAGCTAATTAAATCCAGGTCAAGGCGGCCACAAGCTGGACGAGTTGGCTATTCTCTATACAATTTGGACAGTTTGTGATAAAACTTATAAAGATATTAAAAATTAGGATATTTATGTAGAAGGGACAATAGCCCTTACATACTATAGAAAATCTCAAACACTTTCCCTAACATCATAGGTAGTTACAACACGAAAACCAATTAACTTATGGCTGGCATGTAGAACATGGTTGAAAAGAATTTCTGAACATCCAAAAGTTGTTGATTTACAGTTAAATTTTTGTAGCTTTCCAGTAAGATACATTTGCATAAATTATGCAGGGCAATCGCTGGATCACAGTATGGATGTCTACACCAAAGTAAGGTACTCAATAAAATGCACTGAAGAAGGCCCCAACAACCTTGTTGGTCTGTATACTTTTGAAGTTTCAAGAACGGAATCTCATTCTCCATTTTTAATCTTCTTTTGACTGTATCTGCTATCTACCACTTGACTATATCTACAGTGTTATCTACTAAGCGTAAGATCCCACATACTGTAGATGTCAGCAAGTCTCCATCACGTGACCGAGATTCGAATGCTATGAGGCGGCGTCATGAAAGCCACAGAGGCTCGCAGCGGTATTATTTGAAATGGATTGTAAAATTTATTGCGCATTGGTAATTATCACACGGTTGGTCAGAAACCGTATGGTCAGTCACATTTAGCAATTTGTAATGAATTTCTTAGTTTTTTGAAATACTGTTTTTATTTAAGATTTTCAAGTATAATAGTAACGTTTTAACAAACAAGATACAAAGCACAAGGCATCAAAATGAAAGCGTGTCAATGATGGGTGATAAAAACATTGAGAAGTTTCACAACGATACTAACTGGTTTAGACAGGTAGTTAAAGAGTTGAATTTACATGTTAACCAAATTTTCCACCTCCAAAAAAAAAATAGTTCCTTATCGAAAGCACACAGATCTATAAATTCATTCCATCGTTAAGGTCTTTAATTTAAACATTCAGCAATTGTGTGTTCCTGTCTCTCTACATCCCACTATTCCATTAATATCTAAGAATACTGAAGCTGAAATAGAGAATATGATGAAACCTCCTAGTGAAGAAAGACATATTTCCAGAGGTTAGACATCTTGCAAAATTTCCACCAAATCTGTGGAGTTGCATCTCCAACAGTTAGATGGAGTAAAAGGAAAAATATAAGCCAAGCTCGCTCGGGAGAAATGTAATTTGTAATAGATTTTCTTCGATTTTTAGAACAGATTAACACATCTGGAAAAGTTGAATTATGAATTTCTATAATACAGTTGAAAGCCGTTGCACCATGCAAAAAGTGCGTGTATCATACTGCAAATCTTGTCCATAAGCTGGAAATGCGCTGTCCCCTACATTGGATCCTAAAAAAATAAGCAAATCTAAAAATAATTCACTCATGTTTGCCCAGTATTGCATCATGGTGGGGGGGGGACTCAAGGGCATAATAAATATAGGGTAAATAACCTCAGTGATTAAGAGATCTAGGATAATAAATATATAAATAATAATAATACTCATCCAGCTTTCACCTTCTCCATGCAGCTGAAAATCAGAAAGGAACTGTGATAATCAGGTGGGAGATGCACAGAGAAGGTAAGGGGTAGCTGATCCAAGTATAGTTTTAAAAAGCTAATTTTACACTTCCTGGATCTTTTGAGTTAAGCAAAATGGTGGCCTGTTTGCCATTTTCCGCATTCACTCTGTGCAAATCGCAAAAAAAAAAAACAGATTTTCACAAACTTGACTCACCTCAAATTGATTTACTAACCTCTAGACCCTTCCTACCCTTATGACACAGAGCTAATGCTATCTTATCCAAATTGATTCAGAATCTCCAGTGCAGTAAAGATAGACATCAAGTGAAAGGAACTTGAAGGATGATGGCAAAGCTTAATTTTTTGTTGAAAATGCAAAGATTCCATATTAGAGATGAATAAATGTGGCAACAATTCTAAGTTTGCCCAAATTTGGCCAGAAAATTCAGTTCACATCGAACTTAAATTGATGAAAATTGTTGTGTCTTATTTTGCTTTGGGTCTCTCCAAAATCCCAGATCCTAAGAAATGTAGGGAGAAAATATTAGAAAACATAATACTCGCCTCACCCCTCACCTGTCCTGCAACCACAGCCCCTAATCTGGTCCTCTTCTTTCATATTGACTCAATATCATGGGTTCTGGTGACAAGTAGGTCTCTGATGTCTCAAAGTACATCATTTGGCATTAGAAGTCACTGCCTAGAGTAAAGATCGAGGGTGATGATGTTACATGCCATAAAGAAGTAAAGAAGATGCTAGTGGGAGCTAAGCAAGGGATTGGGCGGGGGACTGTGGTGGCAGGCCAATGGTATATTTTTATAATTTTTCCACTCTTTACCAGCTTGCTACAAATTAGCAACATGGTGGCGAATCCAATTGTTTTTGCAAAATTCAAAACTTAAAACATACAATCATAGACATTGTGGGTCACTTGCAAAATAAGCAACTCTGTAGTGCATGTGAGTTTGGTTTGAATCAAGATCAATGCCTTATTTAGCGTTGCCTTCTGTGCGGTCTGGAAGATATATATTTCTAGAGAGAACGTGACAAATACACAATTAAAAAAAAATGAAAAAATAAATTCACGATATCTGCACTGAAAGGTAACTACTGCTTACTTTATAAAACATCATCTTCAGCGAACCTCTTACTGTGTCCTTGAAAATATTTTCACAAATGTGCGATGTTTTAGACTCTTCATCTTTCCCTTAAGCTTCCTGCAGAGAAATGTTTAATGCAGGTATACAAACTAAAGTACAAATCATAGCAGGAAATTGTTTCTGGTCTCTACCTTCCCCGGCATAACAAACACTGATGGAAAAGAACCAACATGACTTGTACTGCAGATGAGCAGTTTACTCTTTTATGACTATTCATCATCATTTATTGATCTGTCTTTACATTTTTATGATTTGCTCTTATGGGTGTAGTTACAGGTATAGTATTATGACAGTATATTATTTAATGAATTGCCCAAGCAGGAAAAGGAATATTTTTATGTAAATTATTTCAATTAATAAGCATGGGTACTGAGGATACAACTCCATTAACACTAGCTTCACTTAAGGCACAAATCTATGAACGGATAGATGGCATAGCAGCAATATAATAGGACACATTCACAGTGTATTTGGAGCATAAATAGGTGCATTCCTGGGAGATTTATGTTTAAAAGGGTTGGCCACTATTTCTTACAGGTGTTATCCATCAATATCATCAGTTCAATGGAGGTCCAACACTGGCACACTCACTGATCAGTTGTTTGCATCTCCATTGCCAGCCAAAGCTTGCTTTGATACTACAACAAGGTCAACCTAAAGCAACCACTAGAGAAGCTCGCTACATACAGATGTAGGCCATGCTCCCATGTAGTGTACAAATTGCATTTTTCCTGCAGTTTTTTTATGCAGAAAATTTATTGCATTTAACAGTTCAAGCGCAGAATTCAAGAGTTTCTACACTAAAAAATCATTTAAATAATCCTGCATCACATCTGCCCCAAAATCACATAAAAAAGGAAAAGTAATAAAAAAGTGCAGCAAAATACAATATTCTATGTAGACTGCTTCTGCATTGTTTAGTGTGGACACCTACAAAGAAATCCAGAGGAAAAATCCGGAATTTTCTCTCGGGAACATGGCAAAATGCAGCTCTATCTATTGAATCTGCTGGGTGTTATCTTGATACTGTGACTGCATTACATTCTAAATGCTGGATAATGTGATGTTTATGTTCGTTGGGGTGAGTGTAAATGAGAATTATTGGAGTCTGCTTTTGACACGCTCAGCCTTAATTTCCCTATTACCATCTTCCTCCATACCAGCCCGATTTTTACTATTACCTGAGGCTGATCTAATCACTTTTAGGGCTTGCTCACACTAGCGTATAACATGACCGAGTGCTATCCGATGTTTTATCGGATAGCACTTGGCCCAATGTTATATCATGGGGCAGTCCAGATCTGCAATTTTTTTCTCATGCTATGAGTGCCTCCAATAATTGCACCATGCGCACCCATATAAGTTTACGGGTGTGCATAAAACATTGGATTTCCACAGACTCAGACAATGGAGAAGATGGAGAAATTAAGTTCTCCATCTTCTCCGCACTATGCTTTGATTCGCTCATACAGTATATAGCAGGCTTACAGTGTGGGACTGGCTAACACTGTATATATGGAGGCTATTTGAGGGCTCATGCTTCATATATGAGGATAAGTGAGGGCTCATGCTGTATATAGGAAACTATGTGGGGGATATGCTACATATACTGTAGGAGGCTTTGTGGGGGCTCATGCTACATATAGAAGACTTTGTGGGGGCTCATACGGTATGTAAGAGGCTATGTGGGGAAAAATACTGTACATAGGAGGCTATGTGGGGGCTCTTACGGTATATAGGGGGCTGTGTGGTCTTATATGGTTTATAGGGGGACTGTGTGTTGGCTCCTCATGAAAACTAATTGCCCACCCCTGCTCTTGAGCAAGGGGTCTCGCTTTTGTTTTCGATGCAATGATAGCCTTCACTAGGGAACACCACACCAGTCCTACTCCAGAGATTATAATGTGGTATAGCATACAGTATGGTAGTTTGACTCCTCTAACTTCATTTTAACTACACTAACAGTTTAGAGTTACATTAATTTCGTTATGAAACTATTGGCACGTCCATTTCTCAATAGTGTCCGAGGACTCTTAGTCAAAATGACAACGCCAAGCCACATGTTGCTCGTGATCCTGTGGGCAGTCTGTCTTGCCTAAATGTGCTGTCATGGCCTGCAGCCTCGCTGGACTTTTCTCACATTGTGAATATCTGAGACATCATTGGTTGGCAATTGTAAAGGCAGCTGCCATGAAAGTCCGCATATTCCTGTATGTGGTGCTCATACTGGATACGGAATAAATTGACATATTTTTAAAGTGTTGTTTCTATTTTTTCAGAATTTGCATATCATTAACATGTCTATCCATCTTATTTCCATAATTCCATGACTTTTCCTTTTCCAGTATTGCAGTTTCACTGCTGATGAGTGTATATAAATTTATCATGTCATAAAAGCTTCCACATACAGATAATTCAATTCATAATTTAATTAAGTCTAAAAAAAGAGTTGGGGACATCAGTTTTAACAAAGGGGTAGTGCACATTAGGCAGAGCATCTTCTGAACTGATTTTTCCTGATTGCACCTATTTTGGGAGTTCTACTTATATGTCTATTACAGACAAATGGCTCAGGTTAGTAGCAGCAGTGTACTGATGTTAATGATGTATTCTAGGTTCACATGCCACCATGAATGTGTCTATTGCTTAGAGCAATATATGTTTTTAAAAGATACGTGCATCAGTGGCAATTTTTCTTGTATTTTTTACTGATAAAGAAACAAAACGTTAGCCAATTGTCACTAGTAAAATATCATACACAATGCAAACACATTATTATACCAGCATTTTTACATGTGTCATTTAGGTAAAAAAGGTGTTTAACCCCCTTTACACCCAAGGGTGGTTTGCATGTTAGTGACCAGGCCAATTTTTACGATTCTGGAACGCTTCAACGGATCCCCCTGATTCTGAGACTGTTTTTTCGTGACATATTGTACTTCAGTCATATCGAAGAAATTTTACCACTATCAGAGTTTATTTGTGAAAAAAAACTGAAATTTGGAAAATTTCAGTTTTCAAAATTTAAATTTTCATGCCCTTAAATCAGACAGATATGTCACACTAAATAGTTAATAAATAACAACATTTCCCACATGTCTACTTTACATCAGCACAATTTGGAACCAATTTTTTTGTTAGGAAGTTATAAAGGTTAAAAGTTGACCAACAATCTCTCACACTCTGTGTGACTGCAGACTTCTGAATCCCCGCACTGTGCGCTGTGGGGATTCGCTGGTTTCTGGGCTGGGACTGGAGGGTATGTATAAGTAATACATACCCCCAGCCAGAGTTAGTCTAGTTGGTGTGGCCTCTCTCTATACACTGGTATGCAGCGAGGCAAGGTCCTCTAATTGGCCATAGCCACTGGACAGCTGCGTCACTAGATAGGGCTTGTATTGAGCGAGGCCGTGCCCTGTCTAGCGATGCAGCCGTCTAGAGGGTGTGGCCGACTAAAGGGCACAGCCTCGCTGCATACAAGTGTATGGAGTGAAGCTGCGCCCACTGGCCTGGAGTATGTACAACTCATGCATACCCTTCGTGTCCCGGCTCAGAAACCGGCAAATCAGAGTGACGGCAGACTTGTCGTTTTAGACCAGACAACCCCTTTAATGCAAATTCAGGATGCAGCAGGCCCCCATGAAAAAGGCTGAGGCAGCACAGGTACAAAAAACAGATGAAACCACCACTAACACTGTACCATTTATGGTGGAGGTGGGGTGGCAATTATGAATTCACAGATAAGGCTCATATAGGGAGCCAATCATACTTATAAGTGTAGCACACAGAGCCCTGCCTACAGCTCATTAGTGACACCCTTATTATTTCATCTGGCTGCCCAAAACTATGAATAAGTGCACCCCACAAGGACAATGTGAGTGGTTGTTTCATCAGTATTCATCAGGTGTCCGTATGTATGGGTGTCGAGTCTGCCCTTTAGCTGTGCGCTCCGGTGATTGCTGATGCATTCTGGTGACGTCACTTCCGGTTGGCGTCATCAGTGTACCGTCACTTCCGGGCGAATGCGTTCCATAGATCTGTATGCATTCTGGTGACGTCACGTCCGGTTGGCGTCATCAGTGTATCGTCCCTTCTGGGTGCGTGCGTTCCACAGATCTGTATCCGGCGGTGGACGCCGGACATGTGTATGATGGCAGCTAGACATTTGGTATGGTAATTAAACATCGGTGGGAGCCATACATACATACATACATACACAGTACAGACCAAAAGTTTGGACATACCTTCTCATTTAAAGATTTTTCTGTATTTTCTTGAATACGAAAATTGTATTCACACTGAAGGCATCAAAACTATGAATTAACACATGTGGAATTATATACTTAACCAAAAAGTGTGAAACAACTGAAAATATGCCTTATATTCTAGGTTCTTCAAAGTAGCCACCTTTTGCTTTGATGACTGCTTTGCACACTCTTGGCATTCTCTTGAGCTTCAAGAGGTAGTCACCAGAAATGGTTTTCACTTCACAGGTGTGCCCTGTCAGGTTTAATAAGTGGGATTTCTTGCCTTATAAATGGGGTTGGGAACATCAGTTGTGTTGTGCAGAAGTCAGGTGGATACACAGCTGATAGTCCTACTGAATAGACTGTTAGAATTTGTATTATGGCAAGAAAAAAGCAGCCAAGTAAAGAAAAATTAGTGTCCATCATTACTTTAAGAAATGAAGGTCAGTCAGTGCGAAAAATTGGGCAAACTTTGAAAGTGTCCACAAGTGCAGTTGCAAAAACCATCAAGCGCTACAAAGAAACTGGCTCACATGTGGACCGCCCCAGGAAAGGAAGACCAAGAGTCACCTCTGCTTCTGAGGATAAGTTTATCCAAGTCACCAGCCTCAGAAATTGCAGGTTAACAGCAGCTCAGATTAGAGACCAGGTCAATGCACACAGAGTTCTAGCAGCAGGCACATCTCTACAACTGTTAAGAGGAGACTTTGTGCAGCAGGCCTTCATGGTAAATAGCTGCTAGGAAACCACTGCAAAGGACAGGCAACAAGAAGAGACTTGTTTGGGCTAAAGAACACAAAGAATGGACATTAGAGCAGTGGAAATCTGTGCTTTGGTCTGATGAGTCCAAATTTGAGATCTTTGGTTCCAACCACCGTGTCTTTGTGCTACGCAGAAAAGGTGAACGGATGGGCTCTACATGCCTGGTTCCCACCGTGAAGCATGGAGGAGGAGGTGTGATGGTGTGGGGGTGCTTTGCTTGTGACACTGTTGGGGATTTATTCAAAATTGAAGGCATACTGAACCAGCATGGCTACCACAGCATCTTGCAGCGGCATGCTATTCCATCGGGTTTGCGTTTAGTTGGACCATCATTTATTTGTCAACAGGACAATGACCCCAAACACACCTCCAGGCTGTGTAAGGGCTATTTGACCAAGAAGGAGAGTGATGGGGTGCTACGCCAGATGACCTATCCTCCACAGTCACCAGACCTGAACCCAATCGAGATGGTTTGGGGTGAGCTGGACCGCAGAGTGAAGGCAAAAGGGCCAACAAGTGCTAAGCATCTCTGCGAACTCCTCCAAGATTGTTGGAAAGCAATTTCCGGTGACTACCTCTTGAAGCTCATCAAGAGAATGCCAAGAGTGTGCAAAGCAGTCATCAAAGCAAGAGGTGGCTACTTTGAAGAACCTAGAATATAAGACATATTTTCAGTTGTTTCACACTTTTTTGCTAAGTATATAATTCCACATGTGTTAATTCATAGTTTTGATGCCTTCAGTGTGAATGTACAATTTTCATAGTGTATAGGCAAATTCCCATATATGCAGCATTGACTGGCAATCTGGGGAGAGAGATTGACGTCCTCCCCAGGTCCCCTGATGAACCCTGGTGGAAACGCGTTGGGACTAGGGACTACTAATGATAAGTGTCATTCTCTACTTACTTATGAATTTTTATGATTGATTGCCATTTCTAATTGTCTTAAAAGGTTGAAAATGTTGGGTATATTCTGATTTGTGGTGACTTAACATTATGTTATAGATGTGATGCCTATGTATGTGGTATCAGTGCCAGAGTCCCATTTGGTGCACAGTGAAGTAACAAAGAATTTGTATTTGTGTTGATTTATTACTGTGCTGCATATATTCATGTGGGTGGGATTTGGTGTCAGAGCCTTTTGGGTACATGGCTAGGTAGCCAATGTGGCGTATGGGTCTATAAACTGATTGATTGATCTGGCTATAAACTGATTGATCTGGCTATGATAAGACAAAGATTTTGCTCCTAAATCCTTGAGCACGGATATATACCTTACTATATAGATTTGGCCCTCTATAATCATCTAATAAGGATTATCGGCTTCTTTACTTATACGTTCACTTTCTTCTACCCTTTCTCACCATTTCACCATTGTGGTTTTGTTAATATTAGGATAAGGGTTTTTGTAGGGACATTAGGGACACAGACGTGGAGCGGGGGCGCCACGAAGTACAAATTAGGGTGCCAACCTCCGATGCTAGGAATGGAGAGGAATTAGGGATAAAATAGGGACAGGATTAATCTGTATTCCCTCCTTGTCGGTGTATTACCTCATTTTGATGTCCTATCATTAGGAGTATCATTGTTGTTTGTTTATGGATTGCTTCAGTCCTTTTAAGATTAAATTATTAAAAATTAATTTTTAGGGGGCTTTTTTCTTATGGTTGTCTCTGTCTATTAGGCCCCTCATTCAATATTTTGTTTAGGTGTTTTATTTTGCAGTCTCCGTCTTTATCATGGGGGCCTGCTGCATCCTCCAGTGCATTAATATTGTGTCTTGGTGTTGGTAACTACAGATGCCTTTTTTCTGTGATGTTATTTCTATAAAGATATTTATGTTTACCAGCACATTAAAATAAATAAATCTATAAATGCGCTGCTAATCTATAACCTTCTATCCGACATGAATAGCCATACTTTCACTTAATAAAGATGGCTTGAAGAACCCCTGACATGTCATAGAGCCAGGGCTTCCTTCCTTCAGGGTAGGGTGAGTAGGCTATTAGCTACTGCTGTCATCATGAAATCAATATGCTGTACTTACATAAATCATCTGCCACATAAGCATATTGGCTCACAGTGGTGTGCAAAAGCACAACATGGACTTACGATAAAAGGAAGACAATTAGAAACCTCCGTTCTTGCCACCTGAGAAAACTTGTAAAGGAAGAAGGAAAACCTTTATGTGATGAAGAAGTCACAGAGCCTCTGCTGAGACTTTTTTATCAGATAGAATAATGAATGTTAAAGATGTTCACATAAAATATTCATAATGTATAGAATATTCCACATATTTAAATGAGCTCACAACAGATTTTTCCCCGACATCAGCTTATTTTCGCCTTTTCTTGTCACCTCTGGGATTTCTTCGTATGTATTAATTCACTAAATTATGACAATATCTACACTATGATGGTTACTGTATGTTACAAAAAAATTATACAAGTGAAAAAAAGAAGAAAAAAAAAAGAATGCAAGACTTAGTTACATTTTATTGGTCCTTGCTATGTTCTTCATCCATAAGAGACAGTAAGGTTTTAACCTTTCTATAGATCTGAAGCCAAAAGAAGGCCAATGATTTTTTAGCAAATGTGTGGATAAAAGGTACTTATAACTATGTATATTAGGGTCATAAAACAGTGTGAACAGATGTCGGGCACTGTCTGAGATGTGTATGTATTACTATTGAACCATTTAGAGCCTGATGGATATATTGCCATTAGCAAGAGGGGAAAAACAGAATCAATTTACAATATTTTCCTAATGAGAATGTAGATATTATCATGCCAGATGGCTTAAAGGAAATGGGACATAAGTAAACCATTCTGCTAAGTCTTTCCTTAACAACTCACTACCTTGTTGTTTTTGCTAATTAATGTTTTTGCTTTGCATCATTTGGATAATTGCTAATACATTATCTGAATTTCTGCTGTGGAAAATCATTTGCTTTTTTTCTTTTTCTCTATTAAGTCAC
This sequence comes from Phyllobates terribilis, assembly GCF_046119375.1. Taxonomy (NCBI): domain Eukaryota; kingdom Metazoa; phylum Chordata; class Amphibia; order Anura; family Dendrobatidae; genus Phyllobates; species Phyllobates terribilis. The sequence continues at coordinate 768,582,643 of NW_027362762.1, read as the reverse complement.
TTACAAACCATGTAAGGAAAAAAAAAACACATTGCTTCTTTAGGACATGGTGTTATCAAGAAAGAATGAAGAACGCTATTCAAGATATAATGTTCCTTCTGTCCTGGTAGTTCATGACTAATATTTTCCTTTTATGTTGCTAAGTGATGATCGGGCACCATCTTTATCATGTATTTAAGTGTTAATTTGCGAAATGCAGCTGTCACTATTTAATGAGCAAAAATCAATGTAGGCTTATAACATAATCTCTTTGAAATATTGAATCAAATATCTTCTTGTGACGTTTTTAAAGAAAAGTAAGTCTGAACAAGTCTTATTCATTTCTCTAGCTCTCAAGAATTATGCTGCCCTCATACTGAAACCTTCATATTTTTTGGAAATGTTACTATTAGCAAATATTGGAAGTAAGAAGGGCCAGATATGGATTTAAAGAGAACCCGTCAGAACGATTTTGTAATGTAAAGTAAAGACACAGCTGTAATGGTGCTGTAACACTGATTACATTAAAACATTTGGTGAAGAAATCCGCTTTGTGGTTCTCCTTTAATCACCATTTGAAGTTTTCTTCTAATTAGATTTCGGTGCACAGGGGCCGGACTGTGCACTGGTACTTATCCTCCTTGTCTGTGATTCCCCAGCCCCTCCGCTGCCTCTGGTCTTTGAAATACAGGTCATTGCTGAGATTTCAAACTGAGGAAGCAGGTTATTCGAAGACCGGAAAAAGGCGGATGGGCTGGGGAATCACAGACAGGGAGGAGAAGACCCAGTGCACAGTGCATCAAAATCTAATTAGCAGAAAACTTCAAAAAGTGATTAAAGAATTACAAATTTCTTCAACAAAAAGGTATAAATTTACTCTGTGCAAAACCCTATTACAGCCATGTCTTTACATTTCAAAATCATGTGGACAGGTTCTCTTTAATCCAATATTAGAGATGGGAAAATTAGTTTAGTTGAAAAGTAAACTGGAATTTTACAAATATTCAGATTCTCCAGAATTAAATATTTTTTTAGTCAACGCGAAGTTAGTAAAATGGAAGCTGTCACGCAAGGTGTGGGAAAGACTTAGTGCAACACAGAGGGAAGAGGGAAAGGAAGCCCAGACTCTAGGGAAATGGGGTAGTGGAGACCTCGTAGTCTGGTCTAGTGTCACCCTGTTTCAACTATCGACCCTATATTGCCTCTTCACCAATCGCCACATGCATTCCTTGCCCTGTCTTTCCCTGGCTTAAGACTCAGGCTAGGGAAAGGAGGATATGAGCACTAGTTGATCCCCACTGAACACCAAAGACAACAAGAAAGGACAAACAGGGGAAATAGCTTAGCTTTAGATGACTCTAGACAAATGCGGATACGACCTCAACCACCAGAGAGGAAGAAGTACTGCTCTTGCTCAAGCCTTCACAAGCAGTAATGAATATCGCTGGCACCTCACTCTGATACACAGCAGGTATTTACGCACCCAGACCAGGGAGTTAATTAGCCAGAGGAAGATAGCCGCTGGGTCCTAGAGACAGCCTCTAAGAAGATGTCTGTAATGCCAAACGTAGAGATCTCCTGCAACCAACTGCAGGGTGACTGTCTGTCACTTCTGGCACACCCGTGACACAAGCATCTTAACCATAGAGTGATGGCATTTTACTAAACAGTAGAGAGCCAGCAAATGGTTAAAAATAAATAAATAATACTCACCTGTTCTCAGAAGCTGGCTGGCAAATTTCTGGCTTGGGGAGCAAGCACAAAGCAGTGGTTTAATGGCCTATACTTATTGGCTCTGATTCATTAAGATTGGCGTGTACCACTCCAGTCTTAATGAAGGACTGTGTTGGCGTAAAATGAGCATAATTCATTAAGAGGCATATACCACTCAATGCAACTTATAAGAGCAGTGGGTCTCCGCCTGGAATGTACTCCAAATTTAACAGGAGTACATTTCTTGATAAATTTACACCGCTTTTGGCATACATTTTCATGAATCAGACAGGCGGGTTTAGCCACGTCCAATCCCAATAATGCTCTAAAGGTGTTCAGAGACTGGTGTGAAAATGCTATAAATGTCAAAAATTTGTGTTCGTCTTCGAAGTTTTACAAAAATTTGGCAATATTTGAATGTGTTTTACACCAGAAAACTGGCAAACACACTTTTATGAATCTGCTTTATAAACGGAGTAGTGGTAATAAGGGTTTAAAAAAAAATTAAGTTGGCATGATGTAGGCACCCACGTGTGAAAAGCCAGTCACACTGAGTTGTCTGCAACAGCAGAATTCTGTATGTGGTGTAGCATTCAATGATCTAATAACCTTATAGCTAGTGTCTTAGACCTGGAACATCAACATCCCAAATAGAAAACTAGTAGTTATCCACCATAGAGGGGACTCAGACATCAGACGCTATACAGAAATATCTTCACAAAAGATCTGACACTCAGTACACAGTTAACACAGGTAAAAGAGCCAAGTTCTAAGCAGTAAAAGAACTAAGACAACTACATAGATATGGTACCAAAACCAAGCTTAAAAAGGATTTTTGCACACTGTCAATGATTTATATACCATCACAATTCCCCTATGTTCCCAACATGAGTGGAAGGTCGCATGATCACAAGTATGCCATTAGAATAGTTGTGGTCACATGCCAGCTAGATTCTCATCCACTTCTCTCAATGTGCTACTAAATAGAAGCAATAGAGACTCTAGTCAGCATGCGACTGCAAAATGCACACTTCATGTGACCGCCTGCTTGTGATAGGAATACAGGGGTATTGTGACAGAGTGACTAGAGAATTTGGTTAGAGCCTGCAATACCTCTTTAATATAGAGATGCAGTAAGAAATAAAAATTTACTACAAAGAAATAACAGAACCAAGTTTACTACGACTTACAGACTCTGAAACTGAACCATCAAAATGACAACTATATTTTCAAAGTATGGAAATTGTACATCATAGTATCCATTCATATATATTCACCTCATTGTAAAATAGATAAAATAAGCCACCTAAAGCATGGCATAAATGACATTATAGCTATAACTAGAGATGATTGGGAATGCCGGACTGTAAGAGATTTGTGGGCCTCCCATCTAGCCACCAGGCACCATTGACCTGGATGCTGGACTGGAGTCCAGGAATTGATCTGCTCATCAAAAGGTATATTTTTTCTTTGTAGTGCTCCTGGACACAGTTAAAAATGTGGTGCAAATCTCATTTAAGGCTATGTGCACAAGTTGCGTTTTTAAAACACAAATTTGATTTCCGCACCAAAAACATATCCCTTAGCAGGTAAGAACCTGCATAAAATACCAGCATTTTTGCACCAATATTACTAAATTTTTGCAATATTGGAATCTGAGAGTCCTCAGTGGTTGATACCTTTTAATGGCTAACTGAAAAGATGGTAAACATAGCAAGCTTTCGAGACAGCTCAGGTCTCTTCTTCAGGCTTATAATGACACCAAATCTGAAAACATATACATATGTACATAGGCAAAAGAAAGAGAAAAAAAAAGGAAAAAAAGTGCTATGTGCTGTCGTAAATACGACAGGTGACGTAAAGCAGAGTCAGGCTAGGGAGGGGGAGAGGAGCTGGGAAAGTTAAGGCAAGATTCTAAGATAGGCGGAACAAATTGTATAATTGGTATATGGTTAGTAACCTGTGGAGATCTGAAAATACTTAAGAGAGTTGTGGAAAGCGATAAATCACAGCAAGAGAGTTCACATATATGTCAAAAGTTCATTGTCCTCAAAATGGAGTCTCTTGGAGATGTGATATCCCCAGTTGTCCTTTAAATTTTTATAACAACACATGAATATATGATATCCCCAAATGCCCATTTATTTTGTATAAAAGCTCATGAATCCATGTGATACATTTAATCCTGTTTTGAATGTGTCTAAGGTTGTTATCAGTTTGTATTCCCAAATTCTTCTCTCTCTCCGAGATTTGAAGTTGCTTTTTAAGATGAGCAGATTCATATCTGTTAAACTGTGGTCAGGGTTGGAAAAGTGCTTTGCTACAGGTAGGTGCATACACTTTTCTTTTATTGTGTGGCGATGAGAAATCATTCTTGTTCTGAATTTCTGCCCAGTCTCCCCTATGTACATGCCACCTGTTGGACATTTGGTACATATAATTAAATACACCACATTGCTTGTGATGCAACTGAAGTTACCTGGGATCTTGTAGTCCTGATCTGTCCCAGGAATCTTTATCTTGTCCGTTGTCATTATAGATGGACAGGTTTTGCACCTGTTCTGGTTGCAGGGAAAGGTTCCTGTAACTGCTGGAGAGGACAGGGCGCTTCTGACAATAATGCTTTTTAGATTCGGAGGTTGTCTAAAACACAAGAGTGGGGGATCCGGAAATATTGATTTTAGTCGGGCATCTTTTTGTAGGAGTGGTTGCAGTTTCCGTGCAGCTCCTCTTAGCACCTCCAGACTAGGGTTGTAGGTGGCTACGAGAGGAACCCGGTTGTTGTCTTCTCTAGTTTTGCAAAGTAGGAGATGATTCCTTGATATTCTGGTGGCTCTTGTAATCTGGTTCTCAATTGCTCTTGGATGGTAGCCCTGGTTCAAAAAAGTCTTTCTGAGGTCCTCAAGGTGATTGTGTCTATCTGTAGGGTTGGAACATATCCGATTGTATCTGGTAGCCTGGCTATACACAACAGAGTTTTTTTATGTGCTTTGGATGGAAACTGTCCCATCGGAGGTATGTTGGACTGTCAATTGGTTTCCGGTACAGAGATTTCTCTATGTCATTGTTTCGTAGCTTGATGATGGTATCCAGAAAGCTGATTTCAGTGCGTGAGTAGTTGAGTGTTAAGTTGATGGTGGGATGAAACTGATTAAAGTGTTCATGGAACGTCTTCAGCTGCTGCTCAAACTCCGTCCAGATAATAAAGATGTCATCGATATAGCGGTAGTAGGCCAGAGGTCTGATATCTGATAGGACAAGAGGATAAAAAGTCACCTTCAAGCTTGGCCATGAAAAGATTTGCATATTGTGGTGCCATTTTGCTTCCCATTGCTGTGCCAGTGTCCTGTAGATATATGTTGTCATCAAACGTGAAGTAGTTGTGGGTAAGGATGAATTTATTTAATTATATGTACCAAATGTCCAACAGGTGGCATGTACATAGGGGAGACTGGGCAGAAATTCAGTACAAGAATGAATTCTCATCGCCACACAATAAAAGAAAAGTGTATGCACCTACCTGTAGCAAAGCACTTTTCCAGCCCTGACCACAGTTCAACAGATATGAATCTGCTCATCTTAAAAAGCAACTTCAAATCTCGGAGAGAGAGAAGAATTTGGGAATACAAACTGATAACAAACTTTGACACATTCAAAACAGGATTAAATGTATCACATGGATTCATGAGCTTTTATACAAAATAAATGGGCATTTGGGGATATCATATATTCATGTGTTGTTATAAAAATTTAAAGGACAACTGGGGATATCACATCTCCAAGAGACTCCATTTTGAGGACAATGAACTTTTGACATGTATGTGAACTCTCTTGCTTTGATTTATCGCTTTCCACAACTCTCTTAAGTATTTTCAGATCTCCACAGGTTACTAACCATATACCAATTATACAATTTGTTCCGCCTATCTTAGAATCTTGCCTTAACTTTCCCAGCTCCTCTCCCCCTCCCTAGCCTGACTCTGCTTTACGTCACCTGTCGTATTTACGACAGCACATAGCACTTTTTTTCCTTTTTTTTTCTCTTTCTTTTGCCTATGTACATATGTATATGTTTTCAGATTTGGTGTCATTATAAGCCTGAAGAAGAGACCTGAGCTGTCTCGAAAGCTTGCTATGTTTACCATCTTTTCAGTTAGCCATTAAAAGGTATCAACCACTGAGGACTCTCAGATTCCAATATTGCAAAAATTTAGTAATATTGGTGCAAAAATGCTGGTATTTTAGACTCTCAGATTCCAATATTGTTCTATCTACTGGCTAACACGGTATAAATATTCTTTACCTTATCTAAATTTTTGCATGCATTTTTATACAAGTTTTTCCCCCCTCATTAGAATGGGCAAAATAAGCTAAAATAATTGCATGCTGCAGGTTGGAAACTGCTTCAAATCTGCTAAGAAAAAATAAGCAGCTTGTGAAAGAGATTTCAGAAATGTCATTCACTGTAAAACACTGCATTTTTTTCCATGGCAAAAACGTGAGAGAAACACAGCCAAAAAAACACACACTCTAAGGTGGCTGTCCGCATTACAATCTCAGCATTGGCCAAACGAGAACATGTTAAAAAAAAAAAAAAATAAATAAAAAAAGCATACATATGCTTATATATGACTAGCCTTAGGCATACATTTTTTGAGTTATAGTAAAGCAAGGTGCGCTGTGCTTTTCTACACTCCTGAGAAAAACATACCAGGAGTAATGATGGTCACTAGTGATGAGCGAGCACTAAAATGCTTGGGTACTCGTTGTTCGAGTCGAGCAAATTGTAATGCTCGAGTGCTCGGTCCGAGTAACAAGCCCAATGTAGGTCTATGGGAAACCTAGTAATTTTTTTTTAGAGCATTTTTCCAGTGGCTCCCCCCGACGGTCTGCAGAGGGCCTAAAAATTGCACAAATCGATGGGAACAGTGCTCAAATTACATGGGAACAGTATGAGGAAGACCCCTGGAAGCATTTCTTACTCCCAAGTCAATGCTGTCAACAACGTTGTCAGAGGTATTACGCCACTTTTACGGACTCACAATAAAACATACAAAAACAAAACCAAAATGGATTTTCCTGGGAAAAATGTTAAGGAACACTCTTTCCAGGGTAATGACTTGTATAAAAGGCAAAATAAATATACAAAAACAAAAATTCTCCTCTACACATTAGGCTATGTTCACACGTAGCATTTTTGATGCGTTTTTGCACTTTTACATTGCTTTCAACCAAGACAACTGCATTCACCAGGAAATGTCATTTTAACATTTTACAACCTTATCTGGCCATGTGGTGTGTGACAGATAATCAGACACATCCTGTTTCATTTATGAAGGGGGGACTATGAAAGTCACAAAGCCTATTTTTATAAGGCCATCAGGCGGCCATACTATTCTTAAAGGGCCAGCAGTCGGCCCTGCTTTGCTGTTCCCATTATTAACGAGTGGGTCTCCTATACTGTTAATGCATACGCAGTGACTGCAAGGGCTGCCAAAAACTTGGGACGCAACCCAATACCCCTTTGAAGAGACAGAGTGTCTCAGTAAAAAAAAATGATCCCATTATAAAGGAGTTGGTCTCCTATAGTGATAATGCCCATGCTGTGACTGGAAGGGCTGCCAAAATTTAGAAAAAACCACACTAACAATTTAAAGACCAATCGAGGTGGGCCTCAGTAACTAAATATTCCCATTAGAAAGGAGAGGGTCTCCCATACTGTTTTCCTATGAAGAATCGGCTGCCAAAAATTTGGAAGAACTCCAGTGCCCCTTGCAAGAGACGTAGAGGTCGGAGGGCCTCCTGAAAACAATGTTCCCATTATTAGGAAGTGGGTCTCCCATACTGTTTGCCTATGCAGTGAAGCAACGGCTGTCAAAAACTTGGAGGAACTACAATGCCCCTTGCAAGAGACATAGATATGTTGATGTGGTACATATGGTGGTGGAGGATGAGGATGCGGAGAAGGAGGAGGACAAGAGCAAATACCCATGTCTGGGTGTGAAGACAGAGATGCATAGTAATGGAGTTAGACCTCCCAAAAAAAGACAAAAAAACACTGTATTTGAGTTGATATTACGCTGCGATCATTCAGTAGTGTTGTGAAGTCTGGCCCAATTCAGCCCTTGTTCATTTTTATAAGAGTCAGCCTGTCAACATTATTAGTTGACAGGCGGATGCGCCTATCAGTTATAATTCCACCAGCTGCACTAAAAACCTGCTCTGATAAAACGCTAGCGGAAGGACAGGCCAGTATCTACAAGGCATAGAGAGCCAGTTCATGCCACATGTTATGCTTGGATACCCAATAATTATAAGGCAGAGAGGAATCACGGAGGACATTGGTACGGTCAGCAAGGTACTCCCTCACCAAGCTTTTCCCTCCTTGGGAGAGTACCCCATGCCTCAGGGCCTGAGCGATGGGAGGATCTGAGAAAACTGCCCCAGAACTTTGACAGTGTTCCCCTGCCTCTGCTGGATTACATTTGTGTCTCTCTCGCTTGTACTCTTTGGTTGTCCAATGAACTGTGACCTCTGCTGCCAGCGTTTTCAGATGGGAATTTTTTTAATAATTCTACAACAAGGGCATTCTGGTATTGCCCCATTTTATTAGGCCTGCGAGGAAATAAGAGACAGAATGTTCTCCTTGTAGTGTGGGTCTAGAAGTGTCACCAACCAGTAATGACTGTCACCCAAAATTTGGACAATGAGAGGGTCACGGGAAAGGAAGCATAACAAACTCAGCCATGTGTGCCAGACTGCAAAGCGGTAAAACTTCCATGTCCTCACCAAGAGGACAACTGACCTTGCTCTCCTCATCCTCCTCCTCCTTGTCCTCAGGTCATCCACTCTGAACAGAGGGAATGACAGTTGTGCAGGTAATACCGTCTATAGCGCAGGAAACTAGCTGCTGTTCTTCTGACCCCTCCTCTTCCTCATGGTCACCCAATCCAAGTTGGGATGAGATGAGGCTGGGCTGTGTGGAATCACCCTGTATGGTTCCTTGCTCCATCTCATCATGCTCCGCCTGCAGTGCATCCTCTCTAATTGTGAGCAGAGAGCATTTCAGAAGACAGAGAAGCAGGATGGTGATGCTAATTATGGAGTCATCGCCACTCACCATTTTGGTGGAGTCCTCAAAGTTTTGGAGGATGGTACATATGTCGGACATCCATTTCTACTCCTGAGGTTTTATGTGTGGAGTCTGAACTGAATACCGAGGGCCTTGTTGATCCTGGTACTCAACAACTGTCCTTTTCTGCTCACAAATCCTTCCCAAGATCTGCAATGTAGAGTTCCAACGCGTGGGGACATCGCAGATCAGTCGGTGAGCTGGAAGCTGCAAATGATGCTGAAGCATGGCAAGGGAGCCGGTATCTGTAGCTGTCTTTCTAAAATGGGAACACGCAAAGTACTTTGACAAGCAGATTGAGCAGATCCGGATAGGTTTTGAGAAACAGCTGAACCATGAGGTTAAGCACATGGGCCAGGCAAGGTACGTGTGTGAGCTCACCTCAGAGCCATCACCAGGTTCCGGCCATTATCAAACATGACCATGCCTTGCTGAATTGTCAGCGGTGTTAGCCACAGATTTGTCTGCTCTTTCAGAGCTGTCCACAACTCCTCAGCATTGTGCAGTTTGTCACCTAAGCATATTAGCTTCAGCACAGCCTGTTGCCGCTTGGCCAAGACAGTGCTGCAGTGCTTCCAGCTTGTGACTGATGTGGTCATTTCGGAGATGGAGACTGAAGAGAAGGAGGAGGAGGTGCAGGAGCTGCAGAATGTGCGGCAACCCTGATTGACCAGGGCCCGCAATCCTCGGCATCGGGAGGAAGTGTTCCGTCCCAAGGTCCGACTGGGTCACGGCTTCCACTATATTAACCCAGTGTGCAATCAGCGAGATGTACCATCCCTGCCCACAAGCACTTTCCACGTGTCTGTGGTTAGGTGGGCTTTCTCAGTAACTGCATTGTTGAGGGTATGTCTAATGTTGTGGGACACGTGCTCGTATAATGCGGGGAAGGCACACCGGGAGAAATAGTGGCGGCTGGGAACCGAGTACCGAGGAACGGCTGCTGAGATCAGGTTGCGGAAAGCATCAGTCTCCATGAGCCTAAAAGACAACATTTTGAATGCAAGCATTCGCGAAATGTGTGTATTTAGTAGTGTTGCCTATGGGGCGTTGGCTGCATATTTGTGCTTGCGTTCCAAGGACTGGAGTAGGGACAACTGAACGCTATGTTTGGAGAAGGACATGGAAATGCTTGCTGATGGTGCAAGTTAAGAGTGTTCAATGACAGGTGCAGGGCGGGAGGCATCTTGGTATGCGCCATGGACAGGGGGTTGGCATGTACACACAACAGCGGAAGAAGCAGTGGTGCCACCTGCAGACATTGTTGCTGGACCCTGGCGTTCGGCCCACTTAGTTGGGTGCTTTGCTGCCATGTGCCTGATCATGCTGGTGGTGGTCAGGCTGCTAGTTTTGCTACCCCTGCTGATGCTGGCCTGGCAGGTGGTGCAAATGGCCTTTTTGGGGTTATCTGCAGACTCTTTAAAAAAAAAAACCAGACTGAGAGACCTAACAGTTGTACTGGCAACTTCCACCGTGTTGGCGTTACGAGGAATATAAAGTATTCTAAATTTACTGAGATAATGACTTTCGTGTTTTCATTGGCTGTAAGCCATAATCATCAACATTAACAGAAATGAACACTTGAAATAGATCACCGTTTGTAATGACTCTATATAATATATGAGTTTCACTTTTTGTATTGAAGAACTGAAATAAATAAATTTTTTGATGATATTCTAATTTTGTGAGAAGCACCTGTATGTGCATTACTGTGATGCATCTGGCCTGCACATATGAAACAGTGCTGTCCCCCCAGTAGCATTAATCAGATGCTTTGTGACCGAGCCCAGGGGGCATATGCCCCTCTGTCCCCTATCCCAGCCTACTTTCTGATCATACAATCTCTACTTTTCACCTTCCAATGTTGCACGCATCCTCTACAGCCTAAAAGTGGCCTCGAAGGTCTGATTATGGCCATAGTTCTGGCACAGAGTGAAGACATAAGAGGTGTGGTGTGCAGTGACCAAAATGTGCAATGAGAAGCAGAGGAGGCCAAATACGTAAGTGGTGATGTATTGGTTTTTTTTTTTTTGTTAGTAGTGACCTTTCAAAATCCAGGCCGTCAAATGCAGGCCCGCTCTTTAGGGATGGAAGACTGGGCCCTGCCTGAGGAGATCTGGGGTGGCCGGAAGGATATATGGCTCCGCTTGGGAGATTCTCTTTATCCAAGTTAACCATGGTCTCTTCGGCCAAAATGGGGTGATCACTATAACCAACGCCTGTTCCTATCGGATCTTCCTCAGGATAGTAGGAATCAGCATTAGAGCGGCAAATGCATAGACCAGGGTAAAGTTCAAGGGAATTTGCAGCGTGTTCACCGCAAAATGCTTCTCCTTTGGATTCAGGGAGCAAAAGATTTTGGTTCTCCGATTGCGTTTGTTTGCAAACAGATCTATCTGAGGTTGTCCCATCGGCCGACAATCTGCTGGAATACCGCTGGATTCAATTCCCATTCTCTTTGTTTCAAGATGTGCAGACTTAGAAAATCGGCTCTTACATGCTCTTCTCCTCTTATATGCAGTGCCGAGAGCGTGAATAGATGACTCTCCACAAAATGGAGGATCTGATCTGTCACTAACATCAGAAGAAGGGATCTTGTTCCCCCCTGACGATTGATATAGGCTACTGTCATTCAGTTGTCCGACATAATCCGGATGTGTTGACCCCGAAGGAGAGAACTGAATTCTACTACTGCGTTTCTGACTGCCAACAGCTCCCTCAGACCCGACTCGCTGTCTGACCAGAGGCCTTGTATTGAATGATCTATCAGGTGGGCTCCCCAGCCTTCTGCGCTTGCGTCTGTCGTAATCGTATCTGACACTTGGAAAGACCATGGAACCCCCAGAGATAGATTTACCGGAATCATCCACCAATCCAGCGAGTTGATTACCAAACTTGAAAGGGATATTCTTCCATCCAGGTGACCTCTGAGCAGTCTGTCTGCTGTCAGGATTTCCTGCTGTAGACGTCTGGAATGGAACTGGGCCAACTGTACTGCTGGGATACAAGATGTCATCGTACCCAATAGTGACATTGCATTTCTCAGAGTCATGGATGGATTGCTGATTACGCGTGAGATGAGGGAACTAATGTTCAATTTCTTTTCCTCTGGCCGAAGACAAGTCTGGTTTTCTGAGTCTAAAATGAGACCCAAAAAGGACTGAACCTTTTTTGGCTCTATTCTCGCTTTTTCGAAATTTAAAATCCATCCCAGGCCATTTAGACTGGCCATGACTTCCGCCAGAGCCAATGCACAGAGTTCTTTTGATCTGCCAACCACTAAAAAATCGTCCAGGTAAGGGATGACTAGGATATACTTCTCCCTTAGAAGTGCTGTGACTTCCAGGATAATCTTTGTGAAAACCCTTGCAGCCATGGAGATGCCAAAGGGAAGAGCTGCAAACTGAAAATGCTTTATGTGCTTGCCGAACTGTACAGCTACACTCAGAAACTGTTGGTGTGCAGGAAAGATTGGGACGTGGTAGTAAGCATCCTTCAAATAGAGGACGCACATAAAACACTCTGGAAACAACATCTTTATGGACGATTTTATTGACTCCATCTTGAATGGCCTGTAAATTAAATGGTCGTTCAGCTTCTTCAAGTTGACAATGGTTCTGAAGGAGACATCCGGTTTCTTTATTATGAAAAAAGTTGAGTAAAACCCGCTCCCTTGCTCAGGTACTGGTGTTTCTAGTAGAACCCCCTTCACAACCAGAGCAAGTACTTCCTGCTGCAGGGCCATCTGTTCTCTTAGGCCTCTGGGGTCTGAAATCCTGACGGTGTCTCTGGGAATGGTTTTGAACTCCAACTTCAGCCCCCTCCCGATTATTCCTAAAGTCCAGGCACCGGACGAGATCTTTTCCCAGGCGGGAAGGAAGTGGGACAACCTTCCTCCTACCTGGGGAGGCCCATCACTTAGGGGCTTTTTTATTCTCGGAGGATGGACCCTTGAACATGAAGCCTCCGTTATTCGGCTTCCTGTCTCTCCAACTATTTTTGGTCTCTGGAAAATTTGCTCCGATTATATTTCCTCTTCCGAAAGGAGCTCTTATATCGGGGAACAGATACAGTAGGAAACCCATGTTTCTTCTCAGCGGCCTTATCCAGGATGTCATCTAAGGCCTTTCCGAAAAGAAAGTCTCCTTCACATGGGATTGAGCAGAGTTTTGATTTTGACTGCACATCCCCTGGCCAGCTCTTGAGCCATAATGCCCTACGAGCTGCATTGGGGAGGTTTGCTGACCTGGCAGCCAGCCTAACTGAATCTGCCAATGCATCCGTAAGGAATGCAGCCGCCCCCTGCATAAGAGGAAGACCCGACAATTTTATCTCTAGGGACATTCCCTTTGATCTGGTACTCTAACTGCAGTAGCCAGATCTTCATAGACCTGGCAGTGCAGGTGGACACCACTGCCGGTTTCAAAGCCCCTGCTTAGGACTCCCAGGCCTGTTTTAGAAAAGACTCCGCCTTTTTATCGAGCGGATCATTGAGGGCCCCTAAATCCTCCAAAGGCAGTGTGGATCTTTGAGGACTTCAAAATGGCCACATCAATTTTAGTGGCTGCATCCTCCTCTTCAAAAGGGTATCTCCGCTTAGAAGGCAGCTGGCCTTTCCTCTCTGGTTTTTTCCACTCCACATCTACAAGAGTCTTGATCCTCTCATTAACTGGGAATGTGCGTCTCTTCTTCTGATCCAAGCCCCCGAACATGACATCCTGAACTGTTCTGGGAGCCTTGGCATTGGCAATACCCATAGTCACTCTAATAGCCTTGACTAATCTTTCAGTATTGTCAACCGAAAAACATGGCCTACCACCTCCATCATCATCCGAAGACTCTGATGAAGCCGATGACGAGAGGTCAGAGGGGGGAAGGAGATTCCCTCACGATACGGGACTCTACTGATTCTTCTGAGTCCGAGGTAACCAGTTTCTGCCTTCTCCTGTTGCGTAAGGTCAAGTTCTTTAAGGAATCCCTGACCTCCATCTGGATTAAGGTTTTTAAATCCATAGAAAAGCTACGGGACTCCTCTGCTATAGTTTTCTGGATACATCCAGAGCAAAGTTCTTAGCGTAGGAGTTGGGAAGGCTAACTTTACATAAGGCACACTCTTATTCTTAGAACTACTCTTTTTAGGTTCTTAACAACCAGAAAGAAATGAAAAGAGAAAAAACAGAGAAGAGCACATTACTAAGGTGAACTTCAACGAAGATCACTCACCACACTACCGTTCAGACTAGGGTACTGGAGGGGGTGGTTGCCGTTCACATGAACGCTCCCATCTGGCGGAGGTGGACTCTCGAGATTTCTTCTGACCGGTTCTGCCGGCACTCATATGACCCCCACTGCTGTGGCTCTGATGATGGGAAGACTCCTGTTGCTACGGTTGTCTCACATTTTGCTTAAGCTGTTTCCACAGTTTAGGTGCCTGTGGCTGCTGCTGTTCCTCCTGCTGCGGCGGTGACAGCTGCTGCCCAGGTGACTGCGGCTCCTCGCTCATGATGATGGGGATGCAGACACCGCCATCTTGACTGCTTCCCATCTTTTAAAAGCATATGGGGGCTCCACCTCCTTTGAGCCCCCCTTCCGGCAGCAGCGTGCTCTCTCCCTCTCTATTTATTTTTTTCCTTTTTATTATATAAAAAAAAAAATTATTTTTTTGCTTAGCCAGCTGGCGCGCTATGTCGCAGGATCCCTCCTGTGCATGCGCACACCCAGCGGCTCCCGGCGTGCTTGCGAACGGGGATGTGTCATGGTGATCGCACCCCAAGAATGCGCAGATGCGGGCTTTCGGCGCGCTACTTAACAGGGCGTGACGCGACCTGCACGTGCGCAGACCCGGAAGGCCTGCCTGCCAGCACGCCCAGCCACGGACCTCCGTGCGTGTGCAGTCCTGGCCACAGGACCCGGTGCACGCGGGAGAGGACCCCGGAAGGTGCCCCCCCCATACGCAGACCCAGGCACCAGCAAGATGTTGCTGAGAACAGAGGTCCCATCTGCTGCATCTTCACGGCCTCCAGGCCGCATCTGTTAGAACTCTCCTGTTAGGTTTTTTCTATCTTGCTGGTCACATGACCTTTTTTGCCTATTTAATCCTGCTCCGCCCTCCTGGCCTTGCTGGACTTCATTGTAATTTCTACTCTTAAGCTAGCCTGGTGCTTAGTTACCTTTCTCAGTCAGTTTAGCTAGGTCTTCGGACCTTTATGATCTATGTTGTGTGTTTGTCTTTTACTGCTACAATTTCTGCTAGGAGGTGTCCAACTTTATCCCAGTCCCTAGTTCTTGTAGGGATCCCTCCCTTGCATCTATAGGTCTTTGTACAGACTAGCCGAGGACTTTAGCGGGTCTGATCGCAGGATCAGGTTCCCCGTTACATCGTAGGGATCTAGCTTAGTTCTATTGTAGGGACAGATCTCCTTTCTTTCCTTAGTGCTTGTAGCAGATCATAACAGCATCTATCCGGGGATCCACGCTCCAGACCGCACGATCAGGTAGGCGATGCACCACCTAGAGAGGCTCCCATCAAGGACAGGAACCAAAACTGATGCGGAAGAGAAGTACTGCCTTTTTATTCAGTAGGTTCCTGTCCTTGGTGGGCGGATACCCTCTCTCAGGTGGTGCTGTCATGGGAGAAGGGGAAAAAAGTGGTCAATTTTTCTTTTCTAAAGGTGGCGTAACTGACAGGAGCCAGCAAATTTATCATAATTTACACCACAAGTGTAAAAAATTAGACTGGAGTACATTTCTTATGGTGGAAAACAGCAGATGAAAAAGGGGTCATTCAGAATGGAAGGCTTCTTAATTAATTTGTTGCATTTTACTCCAGCACAGTGTTCATCGACACTGGCATGAAAAACACCAGTGTTGATTAATCGGGGCCTTAGTGATAGACAGACACTTCATAAATCTGCCCCACGGTGATTAGGATTTTTTTCCATGTCTACACTTTATACTCGGATGTATATTCCCTAGATTAAACAATCTTATTGTTACTACATTATTTATGATTCGAATATTGACAATTACTTGCTAGGCATCAAGTTTAGCTTGATTAAATTATATCTATAGATTCCTATTGTTTCCACCAGAGAATATAGGTATAGTATGTATCCAAGTGGAAGTTATTGCATAACTTCTGAAGCCAGGACCATGAGTACCTGATGTGCATTTTTAAGTGTTTTAATTTGTCCTTTGTGTGTATTAAGTGGTGACTTTTGTGGAAGGGAAAAAAAAACAAAACAAAAAAAAAATTAAATTTATGGAGATGCCTCCTTTTTACTCATACCGCTTACAAGATGTAATTTTCTGCATCTTAGAAACTAGAATAATATGGCCTTATGTGAACATACATTTACACTTTGCATGCACATCAATTTATGTTTCAGTTCAGACTCCCAGGTTTATTCTTTGTAGTTCAATGTGCTTTAGTGCATTCAAGGGTGTGGCCGCCCTCTGTTTGAACTGAAAGGTTCATTCTGCCTCAGGCCTATGCTTCTACTAGGGTTTCAGTCTCTCTACCCTTATCCATATGGATGTCACTTGACAAATGGTAAGGTTTTTAATATTAAATATTAGAGTTAGGACTGTCCCATAAGTGTTGCCGTGACGTGGCGGGATGGCTTTTACATTATTTTGATCAAAAAATATGTTAACTAAATACTCTTTATTATTTATATGCACTGTGCAATTTATTCATATGTGCAATTTATTCATATACTTTTAGGTATTTGTGTATTTTGCCCTTGTCTTTGTTTTTTTTTGTTTTTTTTCTGTCCAATGGCCTTAGGTGAACATGCATTTCCACTTTGCATGCACATCAATTTATGTTTCAGTTCAGACTCCCAGGTTTTTTCTTTGTAATTAATATTTGCACCTCAACTAATATATGATCTCTTCATGATCCGTTTTCTGGAGAGAGCTGATGGGTCGAACATGTCACAAATAGTGATAACGTGGATACATGGCCCCCCCAAAAAAAAAAAAATCAGGGTGCTCAAGTATCTTACCAACCATAATCCAATATAAAAAGAACTTGGCCCTCCTAATGTTAATGTGGTAAGAGATTATAGCAATTCAAAATAATAAAATATATGATGTTTCGGCCTTATAATGCTGACCATCATCAGATATGGATTGCATGCGAATAAAGAGAAGCCAAGCTGAGAATGATGGAGAAATGACTGCAGTATGTATGGTGTGTATTATTTTGTACTTCTACAATTAAAACACTTAATATTACTATTTGTAAAGCTAAGTTCTTTTACAAATGTCACAAATAGGATATGCAAATTGCCTCTTCAGAGAAAAATTGGACTTGTACTCTATAGCGCCACCTATTGGAAGTAGCAATTCTACAAGTCACAATCAACCATTTAACAAGTCATGCAATATGACTTAGGATAAAAGCCAAATCAGAATATCAATTTGCAGACACGGTGTTTTGGGCTGTTGGCCCTCGTCAGTGCAAAGTATGAGAACTGATTTGGCTAGGTGAGAGCCTCTGGACTGAGGACTAAGGGGTAGCGTTTCTCCTTATGGAGAGTGACACACCAGCTCTGGCATGTCAAGGTACTTCCAATAGGTGGCGCTATAGAGTACAAGTCCTTTTTTTCTCTGAAGAGGCAATTTGCATATTAAATTTCCCAGAGTAGCATTGCATGGCGAATAAGCCTCCTTACCTTGACATGCCAGAGCTGGTGTGTCACTCTCCATAAGGAGAAACGCTACCCCTTAGACCACAAATAGGATATATTTTTTATTTTCTGTACCGCAGACTTCTAAGACAATTTAACCGTGAAGTGACACAAAACATACATTTTATACATGGTCTTCACAACTAATTTGTATTTTGTAACATATTTTGTAGCAGTAACCAAAACTAAATACAAGAACAATCCGGCACTTTAATTTTATTTAAGAATCTGTTTCATAATCTAATTAAGCATCATTTAGTAGGAGTATAGGGTCTCAGATATTAATGTATTTTGAAGAAGCAAGTTCTTAATCATAGCTGCCATGTCAAAGCTAGCTATTTAACGTAATAAAAACATACAATTAGCAAATGAATATATGATTCCAAATGAAATTCTAACTTGGCCTACCCTAAATATGAGTTATATCTTAAAATAAACTTAGGAGATTACTAATCACAAATTCATGAAACTTTAAATTTTGCCAGAAATATTTCATTCCTTATACATATTTTAAAGTGTTAGAAACAAGTATGGAAGTTATCCCTCATCTATAGGAAAGGGAATAACTTCCTGATCACTGAATATCTTACTGCTGAGATGCCAACCGATCTTGAGAATGGGGCTCTACAAACTCCATCGAGCATGTGCTCCTCTGCTCCAATCATTACCTCTGTGAATGCCTTAAAAAGCAGACTACAGAACTCATATATTGTATCTTCAGTAGTCTGATAGAGATTAATGGAGCTGATGTATATGACTGACCTCTGCTTTATTCAGCCAATTATTAATTGGATCGGTGAGCGTCCCAGTCATCGGATTACCAGCGATCAAAAAGTTATGCCCTATCCCAAAGATTAACTTTCATACTTGGTTCAAAGCATTTTTTGAAATAAGAGCAACACATTTTTTTTTTGCAAAACATAACATCCATAACGTATACATTTTCATATAGAAAAAATAGAAAAATCATAATTTACAGTTGTGCTAAAAAGTTTACATACCCCGGCAAAATTTTTCCTTTCTACTGTCCTCAATATTATTGAGCCAGTCTGGGGAGATCTCAAGTGCACAGTTCATGCTAGACAGCCCAGGAATTTACAGGAACTGGAGGCTTTTTGCCAAGAAGAATGGGCAGCTTTACCATCTGAGAAATTAAAGAACCTCATCCACAAATACCACAAAAGACTTAAAGCTGTCATTGATGTTAGAGGGGGCAATACAAGGTATTAACCCCTTTCTGATGTATGACCTAATAGTACGTCATGGTGACCTCGGCTGATTGGACCAATGACGTATTATTAGGTCATATGACGATCGCGCCTGCACACAAGCGGTGCGGGAGATCGCCGCCGGGTGTCAGCTGACAGCACCGGGTGTCAGCTGTGACTTTGTGCAGGGAGCAGTCCTGCACCGCTCCCGGCACATTAACCCCCTCAATGCTGTGATCAAAGTCGATCGCAGCATTGCGGTGGCAAGGGGAGGTGATGGGGATACTCACCTCTCCTGCCGGCCTCCAGCGCTGTCTGCCACGGCTCCCGGATGTTGCCATGACGACCCGATGTCGTCATGACAACATTCGGGTCACCAGACAGCAGGAAGATATTTTGGTCATGCGCAGTGCATGAACAAACTACCTTCTCCCTGTGCAGCAATGACAACCTGTATAGCACAGGAATGGTGCTGCATTACTGTGCTATACAGGTGGTCAGAATAAAAAAAGTGAAAGTCCCATAGTGGGACACAGAATAAAAGTCCAAAAAGAGTTAAAAAAAAATAAAAAAAGTAAATAAATAAAAAAAATAATCCACCAAAAATAAAAATATAATGTACCCAATCATATTATTATGGAAAAAAATAAAAATAAATAAATAAAAGTACGCATATTTGTTATCTCCGCATCCAGAACAACCTGACCTATAAAACTGTCCCACTAGTTAACCCCTTTAGTGAACACGGTAAAAAAAATATATATATATATATATATATATATATATATATATATATATATATATAACGAAGCAAAAAAAAAATGCTTTATCATTCTGCCAAACAAAAAATTAAATAACACGTGATCAAAAAGATGAATGTACATGAAAATGGTACAGCTGAAAAAGTCATCTTGTCCAGCAAAAAATAAGCCGCCACACAGCTCCATCAGCCGAAAAATAAAAAAGTTATAGCTCTCAGAATAAAGCGATGCAAAAAAATATTTTTTTCTATAAAATAGCTTTTATTGTGTAAAAGCGCCAAAACATAGAAAAACTATATAAATGTGGTACCGCTGTAAACGTAATGACCCGAAGAATAACGCTACCTTATAAATTTTACCACACGCGGAACAGCATAAAAAAAACTAAAAGAATTCTGGAATTGCTGGTTTTTGTTTATTCAACCTCCCAAAAGTCGGAATAGAAAGCGATCAAAAATGTCAAGTGCCTGAAAATGGTACCAATAAAAACGTCAAGTCATCCCGCAAAAAACAAGCCATCATATGACTCTGTCGGCCAAAATATGGAAAAATTATAGCTCTCAAAATATGGCGACGCAAAAACTAGATTTTGCAAAAAAATGCATCTTTTAGTGTGTGACAGCTGTCAATCACAAAAACCCGATATGATTCTGGTATCACTGTAATCGCACCAACCCGAAGAATAAAGTCGTCTAATCACTTATACCGCACGAGGAACGGCGTAAAAAATAAACTCTAGGGTTAGGGTTAGGGTTGAGCTAGGGATTTAAAAAAAAAATAAATAAAAAAAAATAATGATGACAATATGGCGACTAGTGTTGAGCGCAAGTGCTCGTTACTTGAGTTTGCATCGGGTGCTCAGGAATGCACTGTGTATCGCTCGAGTCTCTGCCCCATATGCTTCGTGGCCAAAAAAAACCTTGCATGCGATCCCGCATGGTTTTTTTGGTTGTCTAATAACCATGAAACATGCGAGTGGGGACTCGAGCATGTCACTCGAGCACACGCGATACATAGTGCATATCAGTGTACCTGATGCAAACTCAAGTAGCGAGCACTTGCGCTCAAAACTAATGACAACTTATTCAATATGATGACCTAATGTTATCAAAATTCTGTGTCATACCTCTGGGTTCAAAATGTTCACTATACCCCTTGATAAAATCCTTGCGGGATGTAGTTTCCAAAATGGGGTCACTTGTGGGGGGTATACACTGTTTAGGCATGTCCGGGGTTCTCCAAACGCGACCGCTCTCAATTTCAGCCAATTTTGCATTCAAAAAGGTCACACAACACTCCTTCCCTTCTGAACTCTGCTGTGCGCCCAAACACTGCATTTTCCCACCATATGGGGTATTGGCGTACTCAGGAGAAATTGGACAACAGTTTTTGGGGTCAATTTTCTCCTCTTACCCTTGTGAAAATAAAAAAATTGGGGCTAAAACATTTTTTTTGTGGAAAAAGTTAGATTTTTTTATTTTCATGGCTCCATGTTATAAACTTCTGCAAAGCACTTGCAGGGTCAGGGTGATCACCACAGATCTAGATAAGTTCCCTGAGGGATCTAGTTTCCAAAATGGTGTCACTTGTGGGGTTTTTCCACTGTTTAGGCACATTAGGGGCACATCCGCTAAATATTCAAGTAAATTTTACATTCAAAAAGTCAAATGGCGCTTCTTCCCTTCCGAACCCTACCATGCGCCCAAACAGTGGTTTCCCCCCACATATGGGGTATCTGCTTACTCAGGATAAATTGCAAAACAAACTGCATGGTGCAATTTCTCCTGTTACCCTTATGAAAATGCAAAATTGGGGGCTGAAAAACATTTTTGTGGGAAAAATGTGAAAATGTTATTTTTACGGCTCAATGTTCTAAACCTCTGTGAAGCACCTGGGGGTTCAAGATGCTCACCACACATCTAGATAAGTTCCCTCAGAGGTCTAGTTTCCAAAATGGTGTCACTTGTGGGGGTTTCCACTGCTTAGGCATATCAGGGGCTCTCCAAACACAACATGGCATCCGCTAATTAGTTAAGCAAATTTTACATGCAAAAAGTCAAATGGCGCTCCTTCTCTTCCGAGCTCTGCCGTGCGCCCAAACAGTGGTTTTCCCCAACATACGGGGTATCAGGGTACTCATCGTAAATTGCACAACAAATTTTGGGGTTCACTTTTTCCTGTTACCCCTGCGAAAATAAAATAAATTGGGTCTAAAGTAACATTTTTGTGAAAAAAGTTAAATGTTCATTTTTTTCTTCCACATTCCAAAAATTCCTGTTAAGGGTTAATTAAGTTCTTTAACGTGTTTTTGAGCACCTTGAGGGGTGCAGATTTTAGAATGGTGTAACTTTTGGGTATTTTCTGTCATAAAGATGACTCAAAGTGACTTCAAATGTGATGTGGTCCCGAAAAAAATGGTTTTGTAAATTTTGTTGGAAAAATGAGAAATCGCTGGTCAAGTTTTAACCCTTATAGCTCCCTAATAAAAGAAAATTGCTTCCAAAATTGTGGTGATGTAAAGTAGACATGTAGAAAATGTTATTTATTAACTATTTTATGTGACATACAGTACAGACCAAAAGTTTGGACACACCTCATTTAAAGATTTTTCTGTATTTTCATGACTAAGAAAATTGTACATTCACACTGAAGGCATCAAAACTATGAATTAACACATGTGGAATTATATTCTCAACAAAAAAGCGTGAAACAACTGAAAATATGTCTTATATTCTAGGTTCTTCAAAGTAGCCACCTTTTGCTTTGATGACTGCTTTGCACACTCTTGGCATTCTCTTGATGAGCTTCAAGAGGTAGTGACCGGAAATGGTTTTCACTTCACAGGTGTGCCCGGTCAGGTTTAATAAGTGGGATTTCTTGATTTATAAATGGGGTTGGGACCATCAGTTGTGTTGTTCAGAAGTCTGCTGGATACACAGCTGACAGTCCTACTGAATAGACTGTTAGAATTTGTATTATGGCAAGAAAAAAAGCAACTAAGTAAAGAAAAACGATTGGCCATCATTACTTTAAGAAATGAAGGTCCGTCAGTGCGAAAAATTGGGAAAACTTTGAAAGTGTCCCCAAGTGCAGTTGCAAAAACCATCAAGCGCTACAAAGAAACTGGCTCACATGAGGACCACCCCAGGAAAGGAAGACCAGGAGTCACCTCTGCTTCTGAGGATAAGTTTATCCGAGTCACCAGCCTCAGAAATCGCAGGTTAACAGCAGCTCAGATTAGAGACCAGATCAATGCCACACAGAGTTCTAACAGCAGACACATCTCTTCAACAACTGTTAAGAGGAAACTTTGTGCAGCAGGCCTTCATGGTAAAATAGCTGCTAGGAAACCACTGCTAAGGACAGGCAACAAGCAGAAGAGACTTGTTGGGCTAAAGAACGCAAGGAATGGACATTAGACCAGTGGAAATCTGTGCTTTGGTCTGATGAGTCCAAATTTGAGATCTTTGGTTCCAACCACAGTGTCTTTGTGTGACGCAGAAAAGGTGAACAGATGGACTCTACATGCCTGGTTCCCACCGTAAAGCATGGAGGAGGAGGTGTGATGGTGTGGGGGTGCTCTGCTGGTGACACTGTTGGGGATTTATTCAAAATTGAAGGCATACTGAACCAGCATGGCTACCACAGCATCTTGCAGCGGCATGCTATTCCATTCGGTTTGCCTTTAGCTGGATCATCATTTATTTTTCAACAGGACAATGACCCCAAACACACCTCCATGCTGTGTAAGGGCTATATGACCAAGAAGGAGAGTGATGGGGTGCTACGCCAGATGACCTGGCCTCCACAGTCACCATACCTGAACCCAATCGAGATGGTTTGGGGTGAGCTGGACCGCAGAGTGAAGGCAAAAGGGCCAACAAGTGCTAAGCATCTCTGGGAACTCCTTCAAGATTGTTGGAAGACCATTTCCGGTGACTACCACTTGAAGCTCATCAAGAGAATACAAAAGAGTGTGCAGAGCAGTCATCAAAGTAAAAGGTGGCTACTTTGAAGAACCTAGAATATAAGACATATTTTCAGTTGTTTCACACTTTTTTGTTAAGTATATAATTCCACATGTGTTAATTCATAGTTTTGATGCCTTCAGTGTGAATGTACAATTTTCAAAAGTCATAAAAATACAGAAAAAGCTTTAAATGCGAAGGTGTGTCCAAACTTTTGGTCTGTACTGTTTCTCTCTGATTTAAGGGCATAAAAATTAAAATTTTGAAAATTGCAAAATTTTCTAAATTTTTGCCAAATTTCCATTTTTTTCACAAATAAATGCAAGTGATATTCAATAAATTTTACCACTATCATGAAGTACAATAGGTCACGAAAAAACAGTCTCAGAATCAGCGGGATCCGTTAAAACGTTCCAGAGTAATTACCTCATAAAATGACAGTGGTCAGAATTGTAAAAATTGGCCTGGTCATTAACATGCAAACCGCCCTCGGGGTTAAAGGGGTTAAGAACTGGGGTATGTGAACATTTGGATGTTTTTGGTTGTCATTAACCTTCGTCAGGCTGCATAATTTTACAACGTTAACAGGCTGCAGAGGTACGATTGTACCTTCATATATACCTCCACTGTGGGAAGACTTTCTCCTTTACTTGGTTTCAGAAACTAAAGTTCATTCAGCTATAAATATTTTGCTGATATCTATTGGCCAGTGTTGTTACTGCTCACTTATGTTGCTGTCAATTAAGTTGATTCAAACTGGAAGTGGCTTCTACTTCTCTTCCTGCCTCCCTCCTCTCAGTAGCCATTTTGCTGTTCATCTCATTGCTGTGAGCACACACATTTCTAGGCTTGTGAAGTCTTCAATTTCTTGGATATGAAGGTAGAAAAGTCTCACAGCATCTAACAGCCAGTTATACCTTCATTCGCCTTATGTGGGGACAGAACAGTCATAAATTGTCATCGAGCCTGGACTTGGCTTACATATATTTTGTATGAAACTCATCACTATATGTATGATTTTTATATGAAATATGGATAATAATTAGTATCTACATAATGTTTTACAATGTTTTACTTATATTCAGCACAAAATAAAGATGGTGGCTCTGTTACAATTTTCCTATTGGTCGAAAAAACAGTCGAAGATGGAATGAAAATTCTGAAACCGTATACGGTTTACATAATATATAAATGACATTTATAAATAATTATCACTAGAAATAATTTACTTTTTTATCTGCACTTTAGAATAGAGTTTCATTCTACTTGCCACGTGTTACTGAACTAAATTACGAAGCCAAAATTCATCTACCAAGTCATCATGAGTGATAGTGATGCTGGATCTAGTTTCCGCCATAATCCAAGAAAAAGTGTTTGCAGGTTAGTATCATTTTTAGTGTTGAGCATTCCGATACTGAAATATTGGGTATCGGCCGATATTCGCGGTATCGGAATTCCGATACTTAATTCCGATACTTTTACAATATCGAATACCGGAAACGGAAGTTCCCATAATGCCTGAGCTCTGCAGTGTCTGTGAAGGATGACAAGCTGGATGGCAGCGCTCAGCTGAGATCCAGCCTGTCACCAGAATGCCATCCCAGCGGGGGAGAATTCTCCTGATTGTTTAAAAGCCGGCGCGCGGTAAAAAGCCGCCGGCTTTTAAACAATCACACAGCCCCATACTGCTTCCCCGCAGCCTCCCACCCCGATCCTCCGCTCCCACCCCGATCCTCCGCTCCCCTCGCCACCTCCCATCCCGATCGTAAGTTAGGACCGGGCGGGGAGTGCAGCACAAAGGAGCGGGGAGCGAAGGACCCGGGCGGGGAAGCCGGCAGTGAAAAGACTTCACCGCCGGCTTTCCCGTTCTGTGCTGCGCTTTCCCGCCGGTTATTTCAAATGAACAGCTGAGGTATCAGCTGATGCCGATCAGCTGTTCATTTGAAGTCGCCGCGGTGCCCTCAGAGGGTTCATGTGAGTTCATGCTTGACTGCATGAACTCACATGAACTTTCCTACGGCCGCACAGGTCAGGCTCACCTCCCAGACCATCAGACCGGTCATGATTAGTGTGTGTGTGGGTGTCTGTGCGTGTGTGTGCGGGGTGTGTGTGCGATGTCTGCGTGTGTGTGCGGGGTGTCTGTGCGATGTTTGTGCGGGTGTGCGCGGTGTCTGTGCGTGCAGGCAGACATAGGCCGATGTGACACTACTACTCCCATCGGCCTATGTCTGTCCCCCGTCCACTCGTGCCAGCAGGATCAGCTCGATGGGAGCAGTAGTTCCCATCAGCCTGATCCTGCTATTTAAATTGCCCTACTGTGTCCCCAATAAATTTTAAATACATGTCATTGGTGGCCAGTGGTTACCTACAATAAATTAGTTCATACATTACCTGTCCCCGCCGATCGCCACCTAAAATAAAGTAAAAAATAAAAAACTACACCTATACTCACCTAGACACCTAATTCCCCGAAGCCATCGATCTCCTGTAATAAAATATAAAATAATAAACCACAACCTTATCCTTACCCCTCCGTAGTAGTCCACGAGTGTCCCACGAAGATCTCCAGTTCAGAGAAGCCACATAGAATGTGACCGCTCTGAACCGCCGCCGCTAGAATGAAGGGGCCGTAAGGGTTCACCGGAGTTCAGGCAGCGCTGCTCCGGTTAGCTCCTTTACGGCCCTGCTGTATCGTGAGAAATTCCCACGGTACAGCAGTGCCGTAAAGGAGGTCTCCGGAGCTGCGCTGCCTGAATGCACTCCGGTGACCTCAGTCAGTGGCTCCTGCTGCCGGGAGCGGACGTGTTCCCGGCAGCGTGAGCTTACAGCAGCCATGCACAGCTGTCACCATCTCCAGATGTGACAGCTGTGCATGGGAGATCAGCGCAGGAACGTGGACAGGTAACTATTATTTTTAGTAAACTAAGAATTAAATAAAATGGTCTGTTTTATTTCAAATAAATTATTTTTTTCTGGGTGTAGTGTGTGTTTTCTTTTTAACACTTTGTAGGTTAGTAATGGGGGTGTCTTATAGACGCCCATCATTACTAACCTGGGCTTCATGGCAGCTGGCGCTGACATGAACCCCACCACTATTACCCCCTGCCACCGCACCAGGGCAGCGTGGAAGAGCGAGGCTATGTGCCAGAATTGGCGCATCCTATGAATGCGCCAAATCTGGGGCGGCTGAGGGCTGCTGTTTCTAGCCTGGGAGGGGGCCATTATTCATGGCACCCTTCCTGGGCTATTAATATCAGCCCCCAGCTGTCTGCCTAGCCTTTGCTAGCTATTAAAATAGGGGGAACCCCACGTCATTTTTTTGGGGGGGTCCCTCATTTTAATAGCTAGTAAAGGCTAGGTATTCAGCTGGGGGCTGATATTAGTAGCCTGGGAAGCTCCGTGGGTTTTACCCCCTTCCCAGGCTTCAAACATCTGCCCCAGCCGTCTGCTTAACCTCCGCTAGAGACTAAAATTATGGGGGATCCCACGCCATTTTTTTTTTAAATAAATCCTTTATTTTAACACTAAATGACATTTGAGGAGTTAATAAAGATGCAGTCCCTAAATTATTATTTATTTTTTAATTAATTTTTCCCAAAACTTTTGACGTGGGCTAGCCATATTTTTGTATGCCAGCCAGGTACAGCATCCAGCTTCTATGAACGCGCCATTTTCCGGGGTGGCTGCAGACTGCAATTTTCAGCGGGGGGGGGGGGGGCAGAAAGCTTGGGCCTCCCTGCGCTGCAGATTCCATCCCCCAGCTGCCTAGCTGTACCTGGCTGGACACAAAAATAGGGAGAAGCTCCACGTTTTTTTTTTTTTAATTATTTCATGAAATTCATGGAATAATTAAGAAAAAAAGGGCTTCCCTATATTGTTATGTCCAACCAGGTACAAATAGGCAGCTGGTGGTTGGGGGCAGCCCGTTCCTGCCTGCTGTACCTGGCTGGACACAAATATAGTGCAAAGCCCCACGTCAATTTTTTTTTAATTATTTCAGGAAATTCATGAAATAATTAAAAAAAATTTATGTGGGGCTTCGCCCTATATTTGTGTCCAGTCAGGTACAGCAGGCAGGAACGGGCTGCCCCCAACCACCAGCTGCCTATTTGTACCTGGCCGGACACAACAATATAGGGAAGCCCTTTTTT
Organism: Phyllobates terribilis; assembly: GCF_046119375.1. Lineage (NCBI taxonomy): Eukaryota > Metazoa > Chordata > Amphibia > Anura > Dendrobatidae > Phyllobates > Phyllobates terribilis. The sequence continues at coordinate 768,555,035 of NW_027362762.1, read as the reverse complement.
TCTTAATTATTCCATGAATTTCATGAAATAATTAAAAAAAAAATACGTGGGGCTTCGCCCTATTTTTGTGTCCAGCCAGGTACAACTAGGCAGCTGGGGGCTGGAATCTGCAGCGCAGGGAGGCCCAAGCTTTCTGGGGCCCACCCGCTGCAAATTCCAGTCCGCAGCCGCCCCGGAAAATGGCGCGATCATAGAAGCGCCATCTTCTGGCGCTGTACCCAACTCATCCAGGGCCCTGGTGCGGTGGCTCACTGGGTAATAAAGGGGTTAAGGCCAGCTTGGCATTATCAGCTGGCCCTAAGCCCGAAATTGATGGGGTCACGTGAATATTAGACATGACCGCCATGAATTTCTAGTAAAGTATTTAAAAAAAACACAAACACCCAGAAAAAAGTCCTTTAATTGAAATAAAGACACAATTCTTTATTGTTCTAAATTAAACCATACTTACAGTCACGCCCATTCCAGCTGAAGCCAACGATCTCCTTCAATAAAAGAAAAATAATAAAGCAACCTCATCCTTACCTTTCCATGGTTCCCACGACAGCTTCAGCTCTGCTACATCGAGATGACAGGCTGGACCGCAGCAGAACGCTGCAATTCAGCCTGTCATCCCGCAGACACTGAAAAGCGCAGGCATGCTTGCGCTCCTCAGTGTCTGGCTGTGACGGCATAAAGATGAGCCGAGGTCATGTCCAATGAACTCAGCTCACCTCATGCACGTCACTGACACCGTGGGAAAATTCTCCTGCACTCAGCGCTTCAGCGTGAGAATTCTCCCACGCTGTCAGTGACATACATGAGGTGAGGTCATGTCCAATGAACTCAGCTCACCTCATGCACGTCACTGACAGCGTGGGAAAATTCTCCTGCACTCAGCGCTTCAGCGTGAGAATTCTCCCACGCTGTCAGTGACGTACATGAAGTGAGCTGAGTTCATTGGACATGACCTCGGCTCATCTGGATGCCGTCACAGCCAGACACTGAGGAGCGCAAGCATGCCTGCGCTTCTCAGTGTCTGCGGGATGACAGGCTGGATGGCAGCGTTCTGCTGCGGTCCAGCCTGTCATCTCGATGTAGCAGAGCTGAAGCTGTCGTGGGAGCCATGGAAAGGTAAGGATGATGTTGCTTTATTATTTTACTTTAATTGCAGGAGATCGTTGGCTTCAGCTGGAATGGGCGTGACTGTAAGTATGGTTTAATTTAGAACAATAAAGAATTGTGTGTTTATTTCAATTAAAGGACTTTATTCTGGGTGTTTGTGTTTTCTTTTAACTTTGACTATGGGGTTAGTAATGGGGGTGTCTTATAGACGCCTCTCCATTACTAATCTGGGCTTGATGTCAGCTGGCATTATAAGCTGACATCAACCCCAGCCCTATTACCCCACTGCCACCGCTACAGGGCAGTGGGAAGAGCGAGGCTAAGTGCCAGAATTGGCGCATCCTATGGATGCGCCATTTCTGGGGCGGCTGACGGCTGGTGTTTCTAGCCTGGGAGGGGGCCAATATTCATGGCACCCTTCCTGGGCTATTAAAATCAGCCCCCAGCTGTCTGCCTAGCCTTTGCTAGCTATTAAATTAGGGGGGACCCCACGTTATTTTTTTGGGGGGGTTCCCCCATTTTAATAGCTAGTAAAGGCTAGGTATTCAGCTGGGGGCTGATATTAGTAGCCTGGGAAGCTCCGTGGGTATTACCCCCTTCCCAGGCTTCAAACATTTGCCCCAGCTGTCTGCTTAACCTCCGCTAGAGCCTAAAATTAAGGGGAACCCCACGCCAATTTTTTTTTTAATAAATCCTTTACACTAAATGACAAGTACAGTAATCAACACTGTCACTGTACTTCATATATATGTGACTGACATGTTTCTATCTATCTAATCTATGTGTGATTCTCTATTCCTTCTATTCTAAATTGTCGGGTACAGATGCTGAATTGCCAGCCGGCTTTTTTAAAGAGACGGTGCACGAAAACACTAATATTTTTTTAAATAAATCCTTTACACTAAATGACAAGTACAGTAAGCAACACTGTCACTGTACTTCATATATATGTGACTGACATGTTTCTATCTATCTAATCTATGTGTGATTCTCTATTCCTTCTATTCTAAATTGTCGGGTACAGATGCTGAATTGCCGGCCGGCTTTTTTAAAGAGACGGTGCACGAAAACACTAATATTTTTTTAAATAAATCCTTTACACTAAATGACAAGTACAGTAAGCAACACTGTCACTGTACTTCATATATATGTGACTGACATGTTTCTATCTATCTAATCTATGTGTGAAGCTCTATTCTGTCTGTTATAAATTGTCGGGTACAGATGCTGAATTGCCGGCCGGCTTTTTTAAAGAGACGGTGCACGAAAACACTAATATTTTTTTAAATAAATCCTTTACACTAAATGACAAGTTCTGTAAGCAACACTGTCACTGTACTTCATATATATGTGACTGACATGGTTCTATCTACCTAATCTATGTGTGATGCTCTATTCTTTCTGTTGTAAATTGTCGGGTACCGGTGTATGCGCTGATGAATTGCCGGCTTTTCATGTCATTCTACATTATTCTTAGTTGTTTTACTTCATGTAGAATTAACCTACAAGGAAAGAAAGGGTTTATTTTCATTCCGATATTTGTGTCCCATTGACTTGCATTGGTTTCCGGTATCGGAATCGGCGATATCCGATACTTTTTGGGTATCGGCCCGATCCAATCCGATACGATATTTCCTGATATCGGAAGGTATCGCTCAAGACTAATCATTTTGTGAAAAGCCAATAATGTAGTATTGTGTAGTATTTCGGAAAATTATTTATTTTTCATTTTTTCATATTTACAGATTTACGTCTGACGAAATAATGCGAATGCTAGGAGAATCTGATTCGGAGCATGAGGAAGAACCATATGTTGCATCTGATGAAAACTATGCACCATAAGTGGATGTTACTGAAGAAGATTCAGACATTGAACAAGAAATGGTCATAGAGCAGGAAAAAGAATACGACTCAGACGAAAGTGTTGAGGATGAGTCCGTGCCTCAAAGTGCAGGCGACATTTGGACTGCTAAGGATAAAACTCAATGGTGTAGTGATCCACTGCCAAATGCACAAACAAAATCTTGTAATGTCCTACGACAAAGAGGTGTCCCTGCAGCAATCAGCAACCTGTATACAGCAAAAGAGCTATTCAAGTCAATCATGACTCCCGAGATGTGTGACATCATATTACGAGAAACGACTCGTAAGGCCAAGAGAGTTTGTGATACTTACAACAAGGAACTGGTACAACGTTTTCCTGATTCTTCTGAACGGCCACCACAAAAAACATTCAAGCAATTTACTGAAACTGAACTCCATGCATTCTTGGGCATACTGATTGCTGCTGGTGTGCACAGAGACAACAAAGAGAATCTGGAGGAAATGTGGAATGTTGCTGCTCTGCCTCTTATACGTGCAGCCATGCCTCGTGATCGCTTCAAGATGATACTCAGATTTATCAGATTTGACAATGAAAATACACGTGTAGAATGTGTGCAAACAGATAAAGCTGCAACAATACGGGACATCTGGACAATGCTTAACAGAAATCTGGAGAGAGCCTACCAGCCATATAATTGTATCACCGTCGACGAGCAATTATTTCAATTTAGAGGCCATATTAAATTTACCCAGTATATACCTTCAAAACCAGCTAAATATGGCATAAAGATTTTCTGGGCTTGTGACTCGTCAAATGCCTACCCATTACAAGGTCAGCTCTACACTGGGAAATCAACTGATGGTCCTCGACAAGTAAACATTGGTGAACGAACAGTATTGGACCTAGTGAGCTCGTATAAAGGCTCTGGAAGAAATGTCACCACCGATAACTTCTTTACAACCATGGAACTAGCTAAGGTATTGAACTCCTGGAACATGACACTAGCTGGTACAGTGAGAAAAAACAAAAGGTTCCTACCTAGCAACATGCAGCCTGCCAAAGAAAGGCCTGTAAACTCGACAAATTTTGCCTACAATCATGATGCAACAGTCTGTTCATATGTACCAAAGAAGAACAAATCAGTCGTGCTTCTATCATCTATGCACATGACGGGAGAAGTTGAAGAGACACTAGCAGCCAAGCCAGAGATAATAAAATACTACAACAAAACAAAAGGCGGAGTTGATGTTATGGATAAAATGTTGGGAGAGTACACTGTGAAACGACGAACATTACGTTGGCCTCTGGCATTTTTCTACAATATGATTGACGTCACTGGGTTAGCATCCTACATCATCTACAGAGAACACAATCCAAGCTTCAGGACAAAGGTTCAATGAAGAAAGTTCCTGAAAGATCTCGCAAATCAGCTGTGTATGCCTGCAATTGAAGATCGTAGTACAAACCGAATGATGATGAGAAACCATTTTCTTCGAGGTGCAGTAGAAATGGTGCTTGGACGATGCATTCTGGTAGCATCGCAAGCAGCAGCTGGCCCTCAAATACCTCATGGTATTCGTGGACCCTCCCCTGTTGTTGGTAGTTGCGATGTCTGCCGAGACCTGAGGCGAAAACAACGTAAGACTAGAAAGTGTTATGCACACGCCCGGGCTGAGCGGCGTGTGCGTGTGATTGTAGTGATTCCACTGGACCGTGCCGGAGAGTGAATGCCTGGAGGGGCTTAACTAGGTATTCACCCGATCCGACCAGGGTCGCACGACGGCATACGACGCCAGTGCACCAAGGAGGAACCGAGCAAAGGGACCAGGTGCTACTCCAGGACAGACCCCGGACACAGCTGTTGACCCACACAGGGAAATACAGGAACAGACTGGTAGGCTGGCACACAGACTGGTGGGTATAGGCAGGCACGACTGGTATGCAGGCAGGCGGGTAAGCAGGCAGGGGGGTACAGGCAAGCACAGCTAGAGTGCAGACAGGGAGGCACTAGCAGGTAGGAACACAGGCGGGATAGGACCCAGTACACACTGGGACTCAGGAACAATACAGGCAGAGGGGTACAGGCAAGCACAGCTAGAGTGCAGACAGGGAGGCACTAGCAGGTAGGGACACTGGCGGGATAGGACCCAGTACACACTGGGACTCAGGAACAGAGCCACAGATGTGGCGGACAAACACAGCAGAGTGAGGCCGCCCAGAGAGGTGAGCGAGAACAGGGCAGGACAAGGCCACCTGGAGCGGTGAGCAAGAGTAGAGCAGGACAAGGCCGCCAGGAGCGGTGAACAAGAGTGGAGCGAGACTGCCGGAGCAGCGAGCAAAAGGGTCAGAGCGGAGCAAGGCTGCCGGAGCAGCGAGCAAAGGAGTCAGAGCAGGCTAGAACCGCCGGAGCGGTAAGCAAAGGAGTCAGAGCAGACTAGAACCGCCGGAGCGGTGAGCAAAGGAGTCAGAGCAGGCTAGAACCGCCGGAGCGGTGAGCAAAGGAGTCAGAGCAGGCTAGAACCGCCGGAGCAGTGAGCAAAGGAGTCAGAGCAGGCAAGGCTGAGTAGGGGGGACAGGGCTCTGTTCACACGGAACAGACAGGAAGGGAAAGGCAGAGCCAGACACCCACAGGGTACTTGCAGTGAAGTAGCGAGTGGACCACAAACTCACAAACGGGAGTACAGAGACAACAGGCAGGAGTTAGGTACGAGTTCAGACTCTGCAGAAAAAGGAAAGGAACGGACATAGAGAAAAGACAGATGAAAGATAGGAGAGAGTACAGACTGGAACTGAGTGTACGGACGAGACCGACACAGGAGCGGGACACAGGAGCGGGTCTGGGAATACGGCCCCCAGAGAGGCGGGACGAACAGGCAAGGAGCGTGTTCAGACAGGACAGGCAAGATACAGGAGCAGGTCTGGGTAATCGGCCCCCAGAGAGGCGGGACGAACAGGCAAGGAGCGTGTTCAGACAGGACAGACAAGATACAGGAACGGATCTAGGTAATCGGCCCCTAGAAGGCGGGAGGAACAGGCTAGGAGCGTGTTCAGACAGGACAGACAAGATACAGGAACGGATCAAGGTAATCGGCCCCAAGAAGGCGGGAGGAACAGGCTAGGAGCGTGTTCAGACAGGCCTGGAAATACAGCCTCCAGGAAAGGCAGCAGGCAAGAGTACACAGACAGGACTCAGTTCAGACACGGGAACTGATACCGCAAGGCAGGAGACATAGACAGGACTCAGTTCAGACACGGGAACTGATACCGCAAGACAGGAGACAAAGAACGGGACCTGGCATCTTCAGAGTGAAGGCACACACTGAATGAAACACTATGCTCAGGCAGGGATAGATGGGAGCAGCTGAGCTATATACCAGGTGACAGACAGCAATAGGCTGAGGACGCACAAGGGGTGTGACCCACAGCAGGTACAAAAAGCAGGAAGTGATCGGGCGCCGCCCTTAAGCAGCAGACACAGACACAAACAGACAGCATGGAGGGAAGCCAGAGAGACATTCTGGACTGGAGATCAAGTGCGCGCTCTTGCACAGTGGGAGATGGACCACCATGCAAGGACGCCGCCAGGTATGTTACAGAAAGTCTTGTGTGGTTTGTGTGAAACCCATTTGCGATGAACACTCGGTAGCAAAGACAACATGCATTACTTGCGAAGAAAATCAATAAAAAAAGTTTCTTACATTTTCTTTTATAATGTAAATGAACAGTTTTTTTACTTGTTTATAATAATAAAATAGCATTATCATTAAAAAAATATTCTTTTTTCCTTGCATTATCTTCATTCAAAATATATGAGGGTACATTTGTACCTATGCAGCTTGTTATGGATGCAAAAATATCTCGACCCCTTATCTCTGAAGGGGGTGGAGATATTTTATTGAAATTTGGCCAATATATTCTGGGCCAAAACTGCAGAGATGTCACGAAATTTCAGCCCTCTACGGCTTTTCGAAAAAAAGTTATTGCAATTTTAATACGGAATAGTTACAATTGTACCTACTCAGCCGGACGAAGGTTAAGATTTAAAAAGAGAAAACACAGTAGTTTGACAATAAATGGCTTCACTCAACTAATAACCATGAGTGGAGAAAAAGTTTTTGTTATCATTCATATTCTCTGAAACAAGGCCAAGAAAGGAAAAATTTTGCCGGGATATGTAAACTTTTGATCACAACTGTATGTAGACTAACAAAGTAACACAGCCAGTATATGACAAGAATTGCAAAGTCCCATCTTTGGATTGTTTCAGATGAAACTACTATACTAGATCAAAAATGAAAGATAAATCAATCATTTGATTGAAATGTCCTACTTCAGAGATCATTTGCACATACTGTATAATCTATGTAACAAATAATCTTTGAGGATATGTTCAAAAAGAAAAAGCATAAAAATTTGAACTTTAACATGTTTAAAATCATTTGTCATAAATGCACATTCTTGGCCAAAATTTGAGACGGACATAAGTTTTTGTTTTAATAATATTTGTTACTGTAGTGTTTTTTAGATCTTTGAGTCAGATGTTTCTATAATTACTAAAGAACAATTTTAGGCAATTTTAGGAGGAGGAGGAGGAGCTCTAGAATGTGGGGGCAACCCTGATTAACCCAGGGCCCGCAATCCTTAGCATCAGAAGGATGTGTTCCGTCACATGTTCCGACTAGATCCCGGCTTCCACTATATTAACCCAGAGTGACGTCAGTGAAATGTACCATCCCTGGCCACAAACACTTGTCCATGTGTCCGTGGTTAGGTGGACCTTCCCAGTAAATGCGTTGGTGAGGGCACGGGTAATGTTCTGGGACATGTGCCTGTGTAAGGCGGGGACGGCACACTGGGAGAATTAGTGGTGACTGGGGATCGAGTATACAGGGACAGCAGTCATGAGGTTTTGACAAGCTTCCGTCTCCACGAACCCAAAAGACAACATTTCTAGTGCAAGCAGTCGAGAAATGTGGCAGTTTAGTATTCTGGCCTGTGAGTGGGTGGCTGCGTATTTGCGCTTGCGTTCCAAGGACTCACTGGAGTAGGGACAGCTGAACGCTGTGCTGGGACAAGGACGTTGTCGTGGTTGCTGATGGTGATGGTTGCAAGTGTGCAATGACAGGTGAAGGGTGGGAGGCATCTGCGCCTGCATCATTGGCTATGGGATACCATACTACAGAATACTTCCACAAATGTAGGCCATTGATTGCAAACAGGACTTGTTGTTATTTTAAACATCCAAAAAAGTAATTTGCCTAACAAACGTATTCTAGAACATGTTGCAGAAATCAGTACACCTCAATAAAAGTCTTAGGAACAAAGCTAAAGTTCATGCTACAAAATTACGATTAACAAGAATTTAACCACAGGTAAATCTAATTATTAATTAAACTACTGTCCAGCAGACCGCTAAATTTAAAAGGGTGTTACTTAAAGCAAACCTTATCCCATGTTATGCTGTCAGCAATGGCACCATATGGAAAGAGATTTTAAAAGACAAAAAAAGGCTACGAGAAGATCAGAAAAGCTTTCATTTATCAGTCAGTTTACTGCAGCAAAACTGAATTTTTTTTACCAAAGATGGAACTGTAACCATCTCAGAGACGCCCAGATCGATCACGGAAGTTAACACCTAAGCAGGAGCGTCTTTTGATTAGAAGGGTTTAAGAAAAATCTACATTGTTCACTAGAGTTAGCTAATGAAGTAGAAATCCAATCTGGGATGACTGTTTCTGGTGACACACCAACATGTACACAGCTGAGGAATGGCATGCATGAGTGTCATCTATGAATTTAGTCTCTCCTAGAGCCCGTGCACAAAAAAAGCCCAGCTACAATTTGCCACGGGCTATGCTGAAATATATAAAGACCACTGGTACTCTATAATCTGGAGTGATGAGACGAAGATAAATGTTTTTGGAATGAATGGCTTCAAAACTACAGGCGTTGCAAATTTGGAAAGTATAAAGAAAAATGCATGGTTTCTATAATGAAACATTCTTCGCTTCCTTCCCCTGCAAGAGTGCCACTTCTGATGGTAGTCTGATGTCATGCTGTAAGAAAAGACATGGAGCGCACATACAAAAATCATATATTGATCTAATGCCGCTAGGCAAAAATTTACAAAAAGCAACATGAGGTTCTTAGTAACATCTTAGTAACGAGAGGTGGTGAGTTCCCCTTCAATGGACGCCTTCAAACAGAGGCTGGACAGATATCTGTCTGAGATGATTTAGTGAATCCTGCTTTGAGCAGGGGGTTGGACGAGATGACCCAGGAGGTCCCTTCCAACTCTACCATTCTATGATTCTATGATTCTATGATTATTCGGATCAGACTGTATGATGCCCACTGCCACATCACAGCAAACCTCTCAGTGGTTCCCGAACTTTGTACAGCCTTAAGAGGTGCGGCGCCGTGCACCACCACGGTGGGCGAAATAGTGCCTCACAGAACCTATCACTCCATGCCGAACTGCCCAACCAGCACAAAACCACAGCAACAATGGCCGTCAAATAGCACCAACAACAAGTGAAAGGAGAAAGAAAGAACTTCATGCTCAATTTTTTAAATTTTTGGTGCTGTGGTGGACATTGTTTCTGTGGTGTTGTGCCTAGGAGGCGGTATGGGCGCTGTGGAACAGTAGGTCGTGGCGAAGAGTTCCATACAGTCTGATTAGAATGTCAAACTAAGAACCTCATGTTCAGTTTTCTACATTTGTATCTAGCTGAATTAGATCATTGTATAATTTTTGGATGTGCGGTCCATCTCTTTCTACATTTTGCATTACTGTCCGATCTTATTTTTGCTTTATTTGGACCTTCACTTCTCTCATTTGACCCAGGTGTTTTTAAATTAGCAGGAAACTGCAAGAGGGGTTCTGCCTATTTTTTGTTCTCAGCTCATAGTGTGATAGCTTGTGGAAGGTGAGTTTTTTACATCTATTCACCTGGGGTTGGTGCGCTGTGGTGGCATTTGTTGCTTTGCCTGCAGGGTGGTATGGCCTGGAGTCATGGGGACTCAGCCTCGCAGCATGTGTGCTGGGAGGTACAGAGTTGTTCTCCCTACTAGTGCACTGTCGCTGTGATGGTGGTTTGCGTATGGTGGCCACAACTTTTAGGCTAGGGACCCACTGAGAAATTCACCTTAACATGATAGTGAGCTTCATACAGTTTGATCAGAATGTTAAACTCAGAACCTCATGCTCTGTTTGATAAATTTTTGCCTAGCAGCAGTAGATCATTGTATAAGTTTTGGATTTGCTGTCTGTTTCTTTTTTTTAAAGTTCTTGTGATATGATGGTATCAAGAATTCACAGATTCACTTCTCTATATTGAAAAAGAACATGCTGCCATCACTCTGTACAGTTGGTAGACGTGCAATTTCCAGCATGACAATGATTCAAAACACACATCTAAGCCACAGTTGCATTTCTGAAGAATAGGATGACAGTGATTCTGTGGACAAGTACCGTATGTCTCCTGATCTGAACTCACTCTCATTGAGAATTCTGATGAGACAAATTAAGCATCACTCTCTTTCCAGCATCCAGGCTTTCTAAGAGGTCTCGTTTGTCAAAGGGGGTGTATCATCTATGCTGAGCACTATAATAAATTATATATATATATATATATATATATATATATATATATATATATATATATATATATATATATATATTTTACACACAGCAAACATTTACACATGGTTTCTCTGATTATATTTAGTTACTGTACTGATTGTATCAGTCATGCACTTAGCTCTACTTATGTTGTACTGGCTTCAAATTAAGCAAATGCTACAGAATTCATTACATAGATGACTGCTTACACTTTCTCAAGCTACCATTATCTTTTGCTAAATAGGATTGTGTGAACATATGTGCATTGTGTTTTCTTGGCCAAATACCTATAGGCAAACATATTTTAGCATTAATTGTGTTCATTGTTTGACATATATCAATGGGATATTTAATGCTTGAAGATGTATTAAATAATACTGAGAAAATAACACACAATTATGTTGCATTTTTTATACAGCACAGAATTATTTAGGCAGAATTCTGGCATACACGTCATATTTTAAACACGTCTTTTCAGCTCGATTTGAAAAAGGTTTGTGGCTTGTGAAGTTTATTCCCTAAAATTTTCTTGTGCAAATTATGCAAGTCAATAAATTGGCAAACTTAGGACAGATAGTCTAAAGATGCACCAAATTTTTCAAATGGGATGAGTCTGTCAAGTCAAGGTGCCAACTGTCAAAAATTAGACTGGACTAAATTTGCCCCAATATTTCTAATCTTCTATATAATTGTCTTATCCTGTCTGTCTTATCCTGTCTGTCTTATCCTGTCTGTCTGTCTTATCCTGTCTGTCTGTCTTATCCTGTCTGTCTAGGAAATCCCGCGTCGCTCATTGGTCCGGCAGCGGCCAATCAGCGCCGCGGGATTTCTGAAAAAAGATGGCGGCCGTTAGCGGCTCATCTGCGGGACGGAGCTCAGCCGCGATGCAGCTGGGAGATGACCAGCGCGAGGCGCTCATCTCCCGGCCGGTAGCAGCGGAAGGACCGCCGGCGCCGCTGACCTCCATGCGGAAGGGAGGACCGGGGAGCGGCGCTGCAGGTCGCGATACTTCTGCTGCGAGCGCCCGCTCATGTCCCGGGTTCTCGCAGCGGAAGTACCCGCACAGGCAGCGCCGCTCCCCAAGACGATTCGATGATTGGTCGGGTCCGAAGATCGCGACCAATCACTGATCTTAGCGCAAAAGTTAAACACCGCTGTGCTGATTGGTCGTGGACGCTGCCCACAACAAATCACCGATTTGGGCGCCACATTTAAATATCGGCCGCGACCAATCAGCACAGCGGTATTTAAATGTGGAGCCAAGATCGGTGATTGGTAGCGGCCAATATTTAAATTTGGCGCCCAAATCGGTGATTGGTCGCGGGCAGCGTCCGCGACCAATCAGCACAGTAGTGTTTAACTTTGGCGGCAAGATCAGTGATTGGTCGCGGGCCAAGACGGCGACCAATCACCGATTTGTGCGGCACATTTAAATAGCGGCCGCGAAGAATGGGATGTCAGCGCCGCTCCCCGGTCCTCCCTTCACACCTTAGGCGCATGGATATCAGCGGCGCTGCCTGTGTGGATAGTTCCGCTGCGAGAATCCGGGACATGAGCGGGCGCTCGCAGCATAAGTATCCCGACCCGCAGCGCCGCTCCCCGGTCCTCCCTTCACACCCTAGCCGCTGATGTCCCCACAGTATCCGCATGGTGTTACAAAGGTCCGGACATTTGTGTTAAAAATCGCTGATTGGTCGCTGGCGCTGCCCGCGACCAATCACCGATTTGGGCGCCAAATTTAAATATCGGCCGCGACCAATCACCGATCTTGGCTCCACATTTAAACACCACTGTACTGATTGGTCGCGGACGCTATTTAAATGTGGCGCCAAAATCGGTGATTGGTCGCGCCCAGCATCGGCGACCCATCAGCGACTTTTAACACAAATGTCCAGACCTTTGTAACACCATGTAGATACTGTGGGGACATCAGCGGCTAGGATGTGAAGGGAGGACTGGGGAGCGGCGCTGCGGGTCGGGATACGTCTGCTGCGAGCACCCGCTCATGTCCCGGGTTCTCGCAGCGGAAGTAGCCGCACAGGCAGCAGCGCTCCCCGGTCCTCACTAATACGATTCCGCTCCCCGGTCCTCACCAATACGATTCGCTGATTGGTCGCGTGCGGAGAGCATTCCTACCATTCATGGGGGAGGTGGTTGCTGAATATTACTAATGAACACAGTTTAGGTTTGTATAAGGCACAAATCACTCAGATAAGTGCAGTGCACAGTGTCTGGCTTAATGCCCATTAGTGATGCCCATTTTATTGGATCAGCTGGGTTGCTCAGCATAACATAAGCACAGACATCCCAGTTCCCCAAGCCCAAATTAAAAGGCTCCGCTGCACCCACAAAAAGATGAAAAATCTGCAACAAAAGAGATGTATAAAAAGATGAGCAACTAATCTAACTTTTGTCACAACCTACAAGAGTCCTCATTGTTTTAGGAGTCCCTACACTAAAATTCACAGCAACACACTGAGAAAAACAAAACTCCAGCACCTAGACATGCAGTCTCCCTTTACAAACATTTATGAATGTGTGGCTCATTCTACAGAACTCAATGAATTATAGCGTGATACTGTAATAAAATGCAATTTTAATATTTCAGCATACCAAGGCATTTAGGGAAGGAGTGGACCTTTTATGTTCCAGCATGACTGTGCACCAATGCACAAAACAAGGTCCATAAAGACATAGTTGAACGAGTTTGGTATGGAAAAACAAAGCCTTGAACTCAACCCCATCAAACACCTTTGGGGTGAACAAGAAGAAAGATTGTGAGCCAGGCCCTACTAGTGTTTAACCTCACAAATGATTTTCTGGTTGAATGGGCAAAAAATCCCAAAGGCAAACTCCAAAATCTTGTAGAAAACCATCTCAGAAGTGTAGAAGTCATGATATGAGGAAGAAAAATTTAATATTAATTTCTATGAATTTAGAATTTAAAGTCACAAAAGCTGCCGTGCAAGTGATGTGTGGGGGTCTGATACTTTTGTCTATATGATGTATATAACAATAGGACACCAGTAAAACAATAACTTGACATTAACACATCTATAATTTCTAAGGCAAGTAATGTAATGTAAGGTTACAAAATGGCTAGACATTTTCCATCTAAGATTCAAACGTTTGAATAAACTGTTTACGGCTATAAAAATCCAAAATTCTTCCTTCTAACAGGGAAGGTTTATCTACTCAGTGCATTTACTAATAACTCTCAAAAAAAAGTCAGTGCTTTCTTTCTGGACTTGCATTAAAAGCTTTTAATATACAGAACTTCACAGATTTTCCGCACCCCGTCATTGTTCTGGTAAAGCCTCTGATTTTGTTAAATTCCACATCCCTATGTGGAATATAGTAAACTGACAATATTTTTCTATGAATCCAGGTTTGTGTTCTGCATGCAAGGTGCTGATGAGAAAAAGATGTGATACACTAGAACAACATTATTTAGTTTGCAACGATAACAATCTTGACTTTCTATACACATATTTACATGCATGGCCAGTATGGAGCACAATGTACATATGTAGAATCTGATGTAATGCATCTAAGCAGGTTAAAAAATGTACACGGGCACAAAAAAAATGTAAATATATGAAGTAATCCATAATGTATGAGCAGGTATGTATCTAGGCCACAACAATAATTCTGAATCTGGCAGTATTATTAATAATGTAACACGGACATTCAGAAAATTTGAGATGTGAATAAGTAAAAACATTAAAAAAAATATATACTTTTTAGGTTCAGGTACTTAAACTACTAGTATTGCTTCATAAGCCACACACATGGTCCACACCTTTCCCACACAGGCCCGTCCCCTTGATTACTTTTAGATTGTTGGAGATCTAACTGCCGGGGGAATAGGTGACCTCATTCTTACGATCAACTATCCAGTTTTTATACAACAGTTTTTCTTACATAGAAAATATTTTTTTTTTTTTTTTTTTGTTATCGTCAGTGAGTTTTAGCTATTTTTCCCCAGGACCAATAAAAATATAAAATTAATTATCTACTGTAACTTTCCCTGCAATTAATTACAAACCCCTGTGATGAGTCTTATCCCACCAACACATTGTCCTCTCTAACACCCACCCCAAATTTATTATCCTCTCTCGCACTCCCAATTCATTACAATTCCATGTTTCACTTCTCATGATTGATTATCATTTTGTTTCTTCCGCTGAGAACAATCCTGTAGTTATGATGTTGCAAAGCAAGCTTTCTACACTTCTTGGGTCTCTTCATCAGGCATGAAGAGACATAAGACGTCTCAAAAGCTTGCTTTGTAAGGGTTTTTGCTGTGTTTGTAATCACGCGTTTTTTTGTGCAGAAAAAAAAAAATAGTGCATTAAATTAGTAGCAAAATAAATGACACTTCTAAAATCTCATTCACACAATGCATTTTCTCTGTGTTTTATGAGCTGCAGTGTATTTCTTTAACATTTTAGCATGTCAGTTCAGTGTTTGTACTGCATTTTTTTACAGATTCAAATGAACACAAAAAATGCAATCATAAAATATACACTTGGAAAAAACATCAAAACGCATAAAAAAATGAATGTAATGTACGCATTGTTTTTCCTGCCAACACCTTGCATTTTTTTCAATGAAGTATTAATATATTTTGCTTTCTGTGCTGTTTTATGGTGTCACCACAATTCTGACATCTGTAATATGCCATGCTTTGGAACATACTATGTGTTGAAGTCACATGACATACTATGGGTCCACAGGAGTGTGTGGGTACCATACCGGCTTTCTGCAGGTGCCGTACTGGCCACTCTCAGCAACGAAGACATATTTTATGAAAGTCTAAAGGCTGCCTTCTTTTACATAATGGAAGCCAGACCTGAAGTGAAGTGGGTGTCTTTTTTATATTAGTAGTAATTTTAGAGATTTTATAGTAAGCTGTACAACTTTTTAAATAAATAAGTCACAGATATTACGCAAACTAATGACAGTTTTTGCAAAGTGCCAGAACGTGTCCTTACACATTACTGATAAATCATCTACAGTCTGTCAAAATGCTTAATATAATTTACTCCCATATCAGTCATATTTTATACAAATTTGCTATTCTTTAAAATACTGAATACATTGCAGAGCTAAAATACTCACCAATTTCATTTGTAAGCTCTGCACAACCTATTTTGCATAGACTTGACTTTAATAGCTCAGAAGGTCAAAGACAGGATTATTGACTGTGTACGTCAATGGATCATGTACTAGATATGTCTCATTTTATTTGGCTATGTGAAATATTTTAACTGGAATTTTGATATCATTGTAAGTAGTGGAATGCTTACAAGCAATTCATTAAGGATGAAAGAAGTAAGGAACAAAGCACAGGGTTAAGTAGCATACCCCTTTCCAATACGGTAAAACTTGGTTTTAGGGCTTACACACACAAGCATATACATCGGACGAGTGCTATCTGATGTATAATCGGACAGCACTCCGACCAATGTTATTCTATGGGGCAGTGCTGATCAGTGATTTTTTTTTTTTACTCATGACAATTCAGCATGAGAAAAAATTTGCGGCATACTGCGATTTTCTGTACAAATTGAATTGCACTCACCCTCTTAAGGCTTTGGGTGCGTGGAAAATATCGGACTGCACTCGAATGACATCTTAATACAGTCAGATTTCTGCGAACTTATACAATGGAGAAGATGGAGAAATCTTGTTCTCCATCTTTTCCTCATCTGTTCTATGATTCTCTGAGATAATCGGATTAACCTAAGCAGACACTCGGATCAGCGTTTGATCTAAGTATCATTTACATAATCAATCCTATTCTATTGCATACATTAAGACCCTAATTCAGGGTCCACTAATAATCATTAATCAACAAGCCGACCGCACAATTTTCTCTTTTTCTATAAGGATAGTGCAGCACTCTGCATCTCCGCTGAGAGAAACCCACCACTGTGGGAATCTTTATGTTTTTTGTTTTTTAAGATACTAAGCACTTTATGGGCACTGATACACCTGTTGCTGAGTTGAAGTTCTGAGCAATCTGGGTTTTATACCATCTATGCCCCATTATATAATATTCCCCGATTGATTCAGTACACTCCCCTGATGACTTCTTCTCACAGGGAAAGAAACGTGTCAGGATGGGCAATTTATTGGGCCACAATGAGAACTACACTTGGGTACTGCCCTTGTTAGGGCAGGGGTCATTGCAAGGGGCACAACAGGGTAGAAAAGTGTATCCAGTTGATTACCGTGCACAGATCCCCTTGAACTTTGGACCTCTCTGAAGCTATAAAGGGTGAGATCTACACATCTTTATTGTTATTTAGGCTCAATGACACTTTATGTACATGTCTTGATTTATTGGTATATAAAAGTTTACCTATTCTAAGGGTCTTATCTGTTAATCTGATTAATGACTATTGGTCAGCTTGTTGATTAATGATTATTAGTGGACCCTGAATTAGGGTCTTTATATATGTATATACTTTGGTCTTTCCTTATAGGTTTGGAGTAATAGGAATCTAGGTTTGAAGGAGTTGTTACTCCTCCCTGGAGATTGTGTCGTTGATCTTATTGATATCATTAAAAGTTGTTTTACATTGTTTTATTTATATCTACTATTATCTTTAGGAAATTACGGTAATCTGTCTGGTAAATACAGAGATTTGGGCCATTTATTGTTTTTATTTCATTTTAAAAATATACATTTAAAGCGTAACCGCCATTTTAATCTTTATTTCATAAATCAATAGTACACATGAAAATAAGAAACTTTGTAATCTATCTTATCATACAAATTAGCATATTCAAATTGATCAGGCTTTATAAAAATTCTCAATTCTGAGGTAAAATCTATACTCAGTGAAGACAGACTTTCCCCATTACCGAGATAGGAGGTGATGATCAATTTTGACAAAGAAAGAAGCAGATTTTTCTGATAAAATATCTTACAAACGTGCTTACTTTCATTTGTACTATTGATTTATGAAATAAATATTAAAATGACAGCAACGCTTGAACATAAAAACTTGATTGAAACAATTTTAACCCCTTTCCGATGTGTACGTCACACAGTAGATGCAGGTGTATAGAGTGGGCTCAGGAGTTCTGATCGCTTCAGCTTAAACAATTAAAGGCTGCTGTTAAAGGGGTTGCCTGGAAATTTTACATTGATGTCCTATCCTTAGGATAGGTTATCAATATCTGATCATTTGGTTGCAACAACAAGCAGCCTCACCAATTAGCTGTTCCTGGTGTTGGCTAGAAGTGCCAAGTGCCAGACCTGTACAGCATAGCTACATCAACGATACAAAGGCCGCTACCAGGTACTGTATATTAACCCCCTACTGATTCGAATAGGGGCTGGATGTGCAATCCCCCTCCGCAGCCACTATACCCTTGACAGAACTGTGCAACTCTGCAACTGAGCATTTCCAGCCATTCAGCATTAGCATAATCGACCAGATTCTCTCGGATGGGAGACTCTACAGTCGTGTGACCCTAGCCATTTACTGATCTACAGTGCAGTCTGCCTGTAGCATGGCAGTGGTTCAGAGCTCAGTAGAAGGGGGATCATGTCTTCATTGGTGTCATATACTTACAATCATACTCTCTCACTATCTTGGAGTGGATTTCTATATCTTGGTGGTGCTAAAAAAAATGTCACTGAATGAGGTCTTACCAAAACTTCAAGAGTCCACTAAATTATAGAACAAATTCACTGACTTGAGTGGACTGATATGATAAAATATACATTTTATTATTAAAACTATTGATTTCCAAATCCACCATGCTATGTGCAAGTCTATTCACCACAACCTTGATACTTTTAATGAACAAGGTTGTCCTATGGTAACTAGTTTAAGGTAAATACCCATATATAAATGGTTACTAAAACTGCCCACTATTATACTTGTTACCCATATTTAATTAGGTGACCATAAGGTGACCATTAAGTCCACTGTCATCCTTAATGTTGTACTAACAGTGTTTTACGAACAGTATCGCACCACCAGTGTCACATCACTAGTGTAATGTTATTGGTATATTACCATCAGTGTGATATACTATTATTATTTAAAAGGGTTTTACCTTGAACGAACGTTCATTTTAATCAATAGATCTTGGAATAATAATAAGTTCCATAATTGGATGTGTTTAAAATAAAATGTTCCTGTGCTGAGATAATCTTATAAATGTGCCCCTGCTGTGTACTGTGTAGTGGCTGTGTCTGACCGTACAGGAACATGGTCTGATCATACCACATCTCCTGGGCAGGGGAGGAAGCAAAAGAGTATACAGATATTACAGCTTGGTATCACAGCTGATTCTTGCTGTGAGGTAAAACCTTTCACTGCCTGTTTTCAAACAGTGTTTTACTTCAAAGAAAGAATCGACAGTGATCCTGTGCTGTCCTGTTTGTATACTCTTTTGCTTCTTTTCCTGCCCATATGGTATGATCACACCATGTTCCGTACACGGTCAGACACATCCATTACACAGGGGCACATTTATAAGATTATCTCAGCACAGGAACATGTTTTTTAAACACATTCAATTGTGGAAGTTATTATTATTCCAAGATCTATTGATTAAAATTAACTTTTGTTCGTGGGAGAATCCCTTTAATATTGCACCAATAGTATTAGTATTGCACTGTTATTATTGCACTATTGCCCTAACCATGTCACATCCCCAGGGTATGGATGCACGATCATGATACCGATTATGGATTGTTTAAGTATAGTGCAAGTAATAGGTATGGATGTATTATTAGCTGATCTCAAGAGAAACTACAGCCTTCTATAGCAGGGCAAAGCCAATCACAAGTAGGTATAATGTATTACCCTATATATTTGCTCCTACATCATCAGTTAAGTTAGTGCATCTGGATACATCAGGCACCAGAGTATAACATTTCATTTATCTAAGTGTATATATTTATCATTTGCTTTAGCATCATTTTCCTTAATGTGTTTCACTCCAACCCCCCCCCCTCCCACACACAATTTTGGTGGGCATATCAGGAGGCTGACACCCTATAATTTAGTGCTAGAGCATTTGATAATTTCTCTTAGCACTGAAGCAAAGATGTTTATGTTTCCATCCATGAAGCGTAATACACACACACATATATTTGCTTGTGTCTTGATTTTCTAGGACTCATAACTTTTTTTTCTTTTTTAATTTTAAAATGGATCCTGTCACATGAAAAAACACTATTAACCTTCAGACATGAGGTTAATCTGCAGGTTAATAGAGTTATGAACCTTCTCACCACCCGCACTTAGAGTCCAGTTGTCGGGAGGAAATTAACTTTATTCCTCCCAGCAGCATTTGGGTTTCAGTCAAGGGGGTGGCGGTGGCACGGGTTCAGTCACCGCTCTGTGTATAGAGAGCGGCAGCTGTAATTGCACCCACGGCACTGACTGACAGCAGGTCAGCATTAGGGCCTGCTCTCAGTCAGTGCTAGTGCGTGGCTACAGCCAATGGTCACTGTATACTGAGCAATGACAGAACATGCGCCAATGCCAGCCTCGTAACTGAAACCAGAACGCTGCCGGGAGGAATAAAGTTCATTTTCTCCCGGTAGTGGGGGTCTAAGTGCGGGCACTGGGCAGGTTCAGAACACTATTAACCTGCAGATTAACCCCATATCTGCAGGTTAATAGCATTTTTCCACGTGACAGGTTCCCTTTAATGGACCTGTGTGAGGACTTGTTTTTGTCTGCTAATTTATGGCCCCCTCTTTCTTGTATGTGTGGCACCCCAAGGGCCTGGTTGCCACAGTGGCATTGCCTCCCTCAAAAGAGGTGATGCCATGTCTGGAAGCAAGCAGGGGTTCTTTTGGCCAGGCAACACAATACATGCAACACTTCCTGGCTCTAGACCAGCAAGGGGAGGACCCTCCCCTTGGCAACTGGATCTGGAGGCGGGATTAGTTTAGCTTAGTGAGGAGTTGAGTTTAGGACTTTGAAGAGAGAGGAGCTAGGGACTGGAGCTGGAGAAAGCTCGTCCTAGCCAGAGCACACAAAGAACCGGACACCGGAGTCTGAGGCTGTGGGACCCTTCAGGACCAGCAGCAGGTACCGTAGGGCAGGAGATTGCAGGTCTCCTGGCCCCCATCAGACGCCTGGAGGCTCAGCAGCAATGAGGGACCAGTACCGCCAAGGAGCGAGGCATCCACAAGGCCAGAGCTGCCAGCCATACGGGTGAGCACAGCACGTTACACTCAGGGACGTGGGCTACAACACAGCTACAAGCAGAATAGCCAAAGAGTATAGTGAGAACGGCAGGCCTACAACTTCACCTGTCCAGGGGGACTCTATGCTTGCTCCCAGACTGACCAGACTCTTATCTCTAGCCAGTACTCCAGTCCAGGCCTGTCTAATTGCTACCAGTAAAGACCCTGGGACTGCACTATACGGACTCTGAGGTTATTTCTACACCGCGACACCCTGCACAACCACCATCATCCACACACACTGCCCTGAAGCTAACTCTTTCTGTGGGGAGTTATACCACCTTTGCTGCTATACCACCGGCTTCAGAGGACTGTTCCGCAGCGGCGGTCTCTATTAACCGCACTCCACAGGTGGCGTAGTCGGACATTATATAACCTATATACATCTACTACCCTTGGATTGACCACCTGGGTCACGGACCGGGTCACTGCCACTGTGACAACAACCCCCAGCATCTACCGGCCCGGCTCCGGGTACCCCACGGCCCAGGGGGCGCGTCATATGTAAATATAGATTTTTTTCAGCCTAGTGGATGTGATTCTCATAAACTGTGAACTCACGAACACATACTGTAGAACAGTTGATGACCATGCCAACTTCATACTGAATGTACCCACAAGGAAGAGGGGTCATATTTAAGACATGTCAAGTCCTCTTGAAGTACATTTTTTGCTGCTCTTTAATAGCCCTTTAACATTGACATTGATGAAGTTTTGATAACTTTTTCTTGGATCACTAAAGAAATCTGCTTTTATGTGCCCTTCCATGTTAATATTTAGCACTAAACTAATGGAAAAAAAATCAAGCTATAATGCTTCAAAAAATGTACTGAAGATTTGGTAGGATTTACACTTATGAGATCTGTTCCTCAAAATAAAAGAAAATAAAAATCTTTAAAAACAACAAAAGAAGTCTTTGAAGTATTTTATTATACATTGCTTGTTCTGTAGGTTATGTAGCAACATCCAAGACAAGGGACCGTGGATTGATCATATCCAGAAGGGATTTATAAGCAGAGAGAAGAAGGAAACATATTCTTGTTTCCTTGGGGGAATATTTTTGCTATCAACAGTCACTTAGCAGAACAGCAAGAATAGGGCAAATAAGTATCAGAAGGAAATAGAAAATAGAATGACGACAAACAAGGTCACTTAGGTGTCTGTGATAAGCAAGAGGGAATAGGAACAAAAACAATATGAAATGAAACTGGGGGCAAAGTAATAACGCTTTCAGCTAGAAAGAGCTCAATGAATTTGCTTTTCATGCGCCAAAACCTGCGTTGCCCTGATAACTGCTGCATTATATAAGCTATATACAAATGTAAATAAAGCTTAGTGTACATGTGTAATTTCCAATCCTCAAGACTTTATTTGGCACCCAAATTACCGAGAAATACATTAAATAGGAACTTTGGTCTCCTCCATGAGCGATTCGGTGTTCTCCATCGCACATTACAATTAGAAATTAAAAATAAGCTAAACTAAAAAAAAAAAAAAAAAAAAAATCACGATCATCCTGATCTCCCTGACTCAGTGTACGTCTTTAGTGGATCAGCGCAGGTGTGGATTCACGAGCCGGGGATATTTATAGTGACAGATTTTTCTCTTCATACAGTGAGCCACTGCCTCATCATTACAGGAATTAAAATCACTTTCTGCAGACCCCTGCTTCACCCACATGCTATTTATTAATGAGTGGGAAGCAACAACAGTTCTAAAGCAACATTTCAGTAATGCTGTCACCTGCTGGGAGGAAGCAGCAACAAAGGAAAGATACATAAAGCAAGTGGTCACCAGGACTATTCAGGACCTTGCAAAATGGGGATTGGATACCAAAGACAATGGTACAGTACTCGTAATTCACAATTGTCCAGATACAAATGGATTACATGGGCTGTCTGCAGGAATACACCATTGTAAAGTACAGAGAACATAGTAGCTTGTGTCTGTGCAGAAAGTAATTAATGAACTTTCTTAGGGTTAAATGGGTTGTCTGGGGAATAACATGTGTGGCGCCCCTGCGGGTCCAGTTGCCACAGAGGTATTACATCTCAGCCAGAGGTGTGGTACCCCACTCTCGGGTAAGGAGGGAGCACTACCCGGGACCCACACACCCACATCCAACACCACATCACTCCAGTAGGGAAGGGCGAGATTGCTCCTGAGGGAGAGCACAGTCCCTGTCTGGAGGGGGGAAACTAGGTAGAGGAGGTTTAGGGGAGCACTGAAGGAAGGACTGAAGGTAGAGGGGACCACGTAGAGTGACAGTTGGTGATGTGGGTCACATGACAGGTAGTATAAAAAGACGGGTAGAAAGATCTAGAAAGTCAGTTAGTCAGTCAGAGCAGTTGGTGACAGGAGTCTGTCACGGAGTGAAGAGAGAAGGGGTCCTAAGAGTAAGATCGCAGTGAGTGAGGACCATTGAAGAGTAAAGGTCCAGTCAGAGGGGCCAAGTAAGAGAAAGAACGAGAGGAGCGAGGTAGTCAGAGAGAAGGACTCCAGGGACAGAGAAAGGATCATAGGGACACGGGAAGTGCAGAGTCCACCCGTGCGCCCGAGTTCATGCTGACCGTGAAGGGATCAGGTCGCAGTAGGCGACCGGCCCCAGACTAGTGGAGGACTGCAGGACTCAGCTAGCAAACCGGAGTTTGCGGTATCTAAGTGCCGGAGCCAAAACCACACACATTCCCTGAAAAGGTGGCCATATAGGACCAAGGGAACAGAGAGGACGTCGCCCGACAAGGCCTGGGGCCACTGGCTCGGGACACTGTGTGCGAGGCGCAGGGCAGGAGGGCATGAGCTAGCGCAGAGAGCTGACCCGGGAAGGTATACAAGAAGGGGGTCCCAATCAAGTGGACCTAAGTTATCTGTGAGTTGGTGGATCACTTCCCCCGAAGCACACAGGACTCCGTGGGCTTTTATAACATGGCTAGCAGTGGTAACCTGGAGCACCGTAAAAACTGAGTAAAAACGTGAAGACTGCACCCCGCTGTGTCCTAGACTTAATTGCTGCTTCACCTGCCTTGCACTACACCACCAACATCAAAAATTCCTATTGAACTGCCCTGAGGCCTAGCTCTACCCGTGGAAAGCTGAACCATCTCTGCTGCGTCACCAATGGCCCCAGTGGATCTGAACAGCAGTGGCCGCCACCTATAGTCGCACACCACGGGTGGCGTCATGAAACTTTATCCCCAAACCTTTATTCCCCTCTTTTTCTTTGATATTGACCGCCCGGGGCCACGGACCGGGTCATGCCGCCGTGACTATCCTAAAAGAACCGACAGGCCCGGCTACAGAGTACCCCACGGCCACACGGGGCGCATCACATGTTTTGCAGTGGCTGTAGACTGGGTGTTAAAAGGATTTTTTCCCCCATTTCAACCCAATTTCATTCTAAATATTGCCGAAACACAAAACAGCAACTACAGGGACAAAATAAGGACTGCATGTTAAAGTAATCTGCATCTTAAGTCACAAAACACAAAAAAACAATCATAACTGATCTAATAAAATCTCGTGATTTACCTTTTATAACTGAAACATGGCTCAATGGAAATGCAGGCCAGACGCTGGAAGCTACAATGTCGACGAATTACTCAATACAACACTGTCAGATACAGGGATGATGGGGATGTCGGATAGCTATCTGTTTCTAATCCAATCTAGGAGATAAAAATGCTACCCCTTGATCTAACCAACTCATTTGAATGTATAGTTGTCACATATCAGCAGACAAAGCCATTAACATTTAATTCATCTTCTGACACTTTCCCCCCCAGTGATGGATCAGGCTCAACAATTCAAGGAATTAACAGAACTATTTTCCATCTTAACACTTGAACAATAAAGGCGGACCATACTAGGAGAATAAAATGCTTGGAGAGATGACTGTTTGTTCTCCCAAGCAATCCACAAGGGCCACTCAAGGAAAAGGTCACAATAAGAATTTAATAGTCCACAAAGGCCTAGAAATCTCAAATTTATCAGTAAAGCCAGTTTACTTTGAACATCACACAATCAGTTTCTCATTCAACTCTCCAGCTGTCAACAGCCTAACTAAAGAATCCATAAAACACTGGATTCTTAAAGGATTATCGACCCAAGACATCAGGAACACCCTTAGTTGTAATAAAAAACATTTAGCCATTTTTAGACCCCAGCAATCTAGGTCTGTGACCCCTGTATTTGAGGTCACTTCTCCCTGGCGCAACAAGACTTTCACCCCAAAACATCATGCACCCTGGTATGAATATTCAAGCAAGGAGCTTAAAAAACGGGGGTGGGGAGAACCTAAAATGTCATGTTATTTGCAAAACAGCAGTCCCCAGAGGTCAGAGGTCAAACATCAATTCGCACTCCACCTCTTTAATTTAATAGTAAAGTGCAGCGAGTGGCGACTGTTGCCTCGAGTGGTGACTGTTGCCTCGCGGGCCTGTATGACTGAAAGCCCTATACTCCCGGGAGGAATAAAGTTAATTTTCTTCTTGTAGCCAGGTACCTTTCTAATGCTATTTACCTGCAGATTAGCCCTAGATCTGCAGGTAAGTAGCGTTATCCAACGTCACATGTTCCCTTTAACAGATTACCTGACTAAAACTTATGACATCAGAGCAGATTAACCACGTCACGTCAGAGCCTTACGTTTTATGTGATAGATTGAAGTTTTGAATGACACCATATGGATAAAATGTTTAATGTCCTCATTTTCTGGGACGGGAATTTAATTTTATTTTTCCATTGATTGAGCAGTATGAGGGCTTTTTTTTTTTTACATGCCAAGCTGTAGTTTTTATTGGTACCAGGTTGAGGTAGATATTTTTGGGGGGAGATGAGGAGATAAAAAAAAGTGGCAATTCTGGGCATTACTTTTTTCTCTCTTTAGTCGTATATTTAAATTATACATTTTGATATCTCTGACTTCTATGGATGTGGCAATATCAAATGTCCTTTTTTATATATTTATTTATGCATTGAGAAAAGGTGAGAGGTGATTCTAACTTTTACATTTTTTAAAATAATTTTTATTCACTTTCACATCATTTTTTGTCCTCATAGGGGAATGGACCCTGTGATCACTTGTACTATATAGTGCAATACCCCAGAATTGAAGTATAAATGAAGTGAATGATCTGCTATGAATGGACCAGCACCCTGAAATTAGAAAAGAAGAGTGACCTAATGTATTTCCACTTACATTAATTTTTTAAATGTCGCTGGCAGAGATATAAGTAACAACTAATTGGGCAAACAGCAGCAGTTAGATTTAACTCTGGTTTCTACAGTTAGAGCAGGTGTCAGATGTATGACACAGCTGGCTCCCATACTGTATGGAACAGGCTCAGCTCCTGAGCCCACTCCATATACACAACAAAGGACGCATTTACTATATTGGGGAAGGGGATAGTTAGTGGCATGCATGAACATTAAGAAGAGTACATGCACAGAGATATCATTGGTGCAAACTGTACAGCTGTACACCGGCTTAAGAAGTAAAGGGGTCTATTTCCACCTCCAAAGCAGCTGGAATTGTGCATTATGATGAGCTATTGACCTGCAAAAGAGCCCTTCTTTCTATATGTGTCCGAAAGTAGAAGAGTACATTATATTGACTCCTAATTGAAAAATAGACACCCCCCTTCTCTTTTGAGGCTCTCAAAATTACTGATGGAAAGAGCTGTAGCCACTTACATGTAATCTGTTTGAAAAAAAGAACCATTATCAGTTCAAGAAAAGATAGCAGTTGTCCCCCTCCAGGCCAAGGGTGTCTGCCAATGTCCCAAATACACTGCTCAAAAAAAATAAAGGGAACACTCAAATAACATCCTAGATCTGAATGAATGAATATTCTCATTGAATAATTTGTTCTGTACAAAGCTGAATGTATTGACAACAAAATCACAAAAAAATCATCAATGAAAATCAAATTTATTAACGAATGGAGACCTGGATTTGGAGTCACACCCAAAATTAAAGTGGGAAAACACACTACAGGCTGATCCAACTTTGATTTAATGTCCTTAAAACAAGTCAAAATGAGGCTCGGTATTGTGCGTGGCCTCCACGTGCCTGTATGACCTCTCTACAATGTCTGGGGTGCAACGTGACGTTGGTGAATGGAGCGAGACATGATGTCCCAGATGTGCTCAATCGGATTCAGGTCTGAGGAAGGGGCAGGCCAGTCCATAGCTTCAATGCCTTCATCTTGCGGGAACTGCTGACACACTTCAGCCACATGAGGTCTGGCATTGTCCTGCATTAGGAGAAACCCAGGGCCAACTGTACCAGAATATGGTCTCACAAGGGGTCTGAGGATCTCATCTTGGTACCTAATGACAGTCAGGTTACCTCTCGCGAGCACATGGAGGGCTGTGCGACTCTCCAAAGAAATTCCACCCCACACCATTATTGACCCACTGCCAAACAGGTTATGCTGAAAGATGTTGCAGGCAGCAGATCGCTCTTCACGGCGTCTCCAGACTCCATCACATCTGTCACATGTGCTCAGTGTGAACCTGCTTTCATCTGGGAAGAGCACAGGGCGCCAGTGGCGACTTTGCCAATCCTGGTGTTCTGTGGCAAATGCCAAGCGTCCTGCACCGTGTTGGGCTGTGGTCACAACCCCTATCTGTGGACGTCGGGCCCTCATACCACCCTCATGGAGTCGGTTTCTAACCGTTTGTGCAGACACATGCACATTTGTGGCCTGCTGAAGGTCATTTTGCAGGGCTCTGGCAGTGCTCCTCCTGTTCCTCCTTGCACAAAGGAGGAGGTAACGGTCCTGCTGCTGGGTTGTTGCCCTCTATAGCTCCCTCCACATCTCCTGGTATCTGCTCCATGCTCTGGACACTGTGCTGACAGACACAGCTACCCTTCTTGCCACAGCTCGCACTGATGTGCCATCCTGGATGAACTGCACTACCTGAGCAACTTCTGTGGGTTGTACTGTAGACACCGCCTCCTGCTACTGTACCTCTAGGGGTGAGAGCAATGGCAACATTAAAAAGTGACCAAAACCACAACCAAAAAGGATGAGAACAGAGAAATGGTCTGTTTTCACCACCTGAAGAATCACTCCTGTATTGGGGTATCTTGCCAATTGCCTATCATTTCTACCAGTTGTCGGTTCCATTTGCACAACAGCAGGAGAAATTGATTCACAATCAGTGTTGCTTCATAACTGGACAGGTAGATTTCACAGAAGTGTTATTGACTTGGAGTTACATTGTGTTGTTTAAGTGTTCCCTTGATTTTTTTGACCAGTGTATATTTGGGATGGCCTTTAGGCAACAGCAGAGCTAAGAAAGATGATTTAATTATAAGTCTAAACCACTGTCTAATAGATACAATTCTGCTAAATACAGTTTACTATATAGCTAATTGGTGTTATCTGTCAAATGTTCCTTTCACTTAACTACTCTTTATAAAAGATATTTGATTCTTTTTCCTTCGGAAAAGCAAATTGCAGCATTGGTTTATTCGCTCACAGTATCAGAGTATATGGCTGTGTGGGAGACAGTTCAGTTCATGACAGAAGGTTTAGGTGCATTTTAAACAGGGAACCAGCAAGATAAAACTTTATAGTGCTAATAAAAAAGAACACATCAGACTGTATATATCCCTGCACTGATCAAAAGCTGTTCAGTAAATGCAAGAGAAAGCCATACTACAGATGAAAACCAAAATATCAGTCCTCACTCCTGCACATTGTAATTAGAAATAATATTATTATAGGATGCTTCTACTGGAGCATTAACTCTTTAAATGCAGAGGATGGATTTAATATGACAGGACTTAAAATGTGTCCTGTAGCTGGACCAGTCGGGCTGCTAATTATTTCTTGGCATTATATATAAATTATATCAGGCTTAAAGAGAACCCATCATGAGGATTTAATTCCTCGAACTAATGGCATGTATAATCCTTTTTACTGTTTCAAAGAAATCCTACATTGAAATTGTGTGCAAATGAGCAACAAGTTCTCTGGTTGGGACAGTGCACTTGTGGCTCTCCTGCCCCCACTATTCCCCACCTGTAATCTTTTTCTGATTGACAGGCCACACTTTTCCACTGCTGTTCTTTTCTGTGCCGATTTTCTCCTCAGCTCATTGATACATTAGATCTAGCGACATCAGGACCACCATACTGGGCATGCATCACCCCAGGCATTGATGGCTCTTTCGCAAGACAGGTCTCTGTAATAAGAGTGAATTGTCTAGCAGACGTGAAAAGCAGGTGGGAGAAAGGGAAGGGAGAGCAGGTGAGCTGCAAGTGCATTGCCCCACCACTATGCACTTGCAGCTCATTTGCGTACAATTTCAATGCTGGATTTCTCAGAAAAAAAAAACAAAATGTATTTTTTCAAATTAAGGTGTGGATTTACTCAGATTGAAAGCACACATACATGCCAATAATTTGAAGTATAAAATCCTCATGACAGGTTCCCTTTAATATTGTAGGTACAGTGCTCGGGAATATTATTTGGAGAGCATCATAAAAAGTTTATCTCCCTGGTTTTGATAGTAGCGTAAGGGAAGGAAGGTAGTTGCTACAAGAGACATAAATGAGAAAGATCACACTTTGTGACTGTCATGTTTTCCACCAGTTTTCTTGAGCCCACATGTGCCTTTAATGGCTACAGGTGGAGCCAAACTCTACCCGTGGCTGGTAACCTGTTAAATGCTGCTGTCGATCTTAGGCAGTGGCATTTAACACGTGCCGGTGTGGCGGGGTGGCGCGAGATCCCACGACTCCCATTGGCGCGCCCATGATTTGATCATGGGACGCTGATGGGTTGCCATGACAGCCAGGGGTCTGCCAAAGATGCTCATGCTTGTCATTACAATTCTCTTGTGAAAGCCATCCCGTAGCTTAGATTCATAGGAGAATGTAATTTTCACTATACATATCAGTGATAACGCACTTCTATGTATAGGACAAGCGATTAGAGGATCACAGCTTCAAGTCACCTAAAGGAACCATTAAATACAGTAAAAAGGTTTTAAAAATATGAAGAAAAAAAAAAAAGTTCAAATGACCTCCCTTTTGGCTCATTAAAAGTAAAAAAAAAAAAAAAAATTAATACTACACATATTTGGTATTGCTGCTTTGTAAAAGTCCAATATAATCAAAATATAAGATAAATCAATCTAATAAGTAAATGGTACGATTTTTTTGGCCACAGTAACATGGCAATAAAATGCTATAAGAAGCAATGAAAACGTCATATCTACCCACAAAATGGTATCAGTAAAACCATCAGCTCAGGAAGCAAAATCTAACTACTCACACAGCAGCAGATCCTGAAAATTGAAAGCGTTACGAGTCTCGGAAAATAGGAACGAAAGTAAATTAATTATTTATTTATTTTATTCTTTTTTTTTACAAATTTCCGAATTTTTCTTCACTATTTAAATAAAAAAAACTATGCATGTTTGGATTCTGCATATAATGCCGGGAGCATTATATTTCCAGGTCAGTTTTACGGTATAGTGAATATGGTAAATGAAAAAAATACAAGAAACAATTGTAAAATTGCACTTTTTTTTGCCATTTCAACACATTTGGAATTTCTTTTCTGCTTTCCAGAGCATCACATGATAAAATGAATGGGGTCATTTAAAAATACAGCTTGCCCCACAAAAAAGCCCTCCTTTGGTTATGTGGAGGGAAAAATAAAAAAGTTATGACACTTGAAAGAAGGGGAGAAAAAAAAATAGAAAAAAAAAAAGGAAAATCGCTGCAGCAAAGGGGTTAAGTAGGTGTGCTCTGATAAGGATTTTCTGTAGCCTCATGTCAATATAACAATTTCTACATCGGCATGTCCTCCCACACTGCACAAACATACTGCCAGAAAACCAATCTATTGCTGAAGAGAAACAGAGTAAAGCCCCCGTCACACTAAGCGAGATCCCTAGCGAGATCGCTGCTGAGTCACAAGTTTGGTGACGCAACAGCGACCTCAGCAGCGATCTCGCTACGTTTGACAAGTAGCAGCGACCAGGCCCCTGCTGTGAAATCGCTGGTCGTGTCGAAATGGCCTGGACCTTTTTTTGATCGTTGAGATCCCGCTGGGTAGTATGCATCGGTGTGTTTGACACCTTGCAAATGACCTCGTTGGCGAGTCAGAACTGAGACACATAGGCATGCATTTGAATTGCATCGTTATACAGGTCGCTATGGGTCGCCGTATCGTTGCTGCATCGTTGGGAAGATCTGACTGTTTGACATCTCACCAACGACCACACAGTGACACAGCAACGATCCCTGCCAGGTCGTATCGTTGTCGGGATCGCTGTAGCGATCACACAGGTAGTGTGACGATTAGTGTTGAGCGATACCTTCCGATATCGGGAAATATCGGATCGGATTGGATCGGACCGATACCCAAAAAGTATCGGATATCGCCGATTCCGATACCGGAAACCAATGCAAGTCAATGGGACAAATATCGGAATGAAAATAAACCCTTTCTTTCCTTGTAGGTTAATTCTACATGAAGGAAAACAACTAAGAATAATGTAGAATGTATTGGGGGAGGTGGGGGGAGACAATAAAGGCATAGAGGTTTAGCCCAATCAAATGGAATAGCAGGAATTAATATTTTTTTTAAGACGTTCTGAGTTACGGAAATATTGACTATGTTAAGTATTTTTATATTTTGTCAGATATTTATGTTTCACTACTTCCATGCTCTTCACCTTCTTTTTTACTTCTCCCACACTTTCTCCTTCATCATCCTCAGCATCAGCATTTTTCATCAACTTCTTCTTCACCTTCTTCATATTCTTCTTCTTCACCTTCTTTGTATTATTCTTTTTTTTTACATTCTTCATATTCTTCTTATTCAACTATTATTCTTCTTCATATTCTACTTCTTCATATTCTTCTTCTTCATCATATTCTTATTTGTGACAGGCATTCCTGTAGTTGCTATCTATAAAAGTTTGAACATTACACCTTTCGTTCTGCCCGTCACAAAAGATTTACAACAGGATTTGTCCGCGTTCAGTTTGGCCTGCAGAAGCAGGTCTTTTCCAGGGGCACCACGAGGAGGAATGGACTCACCCCCATGCACTGCTTAGTCATCTTCTGCTTATAATTTAGATAATATCTTTTGCTCTGATATTTAGTCTTATGCTTAATGTTCTTCCGCTTTTTGTTCTGCAGCTTCTAGTACTTCTGCTTCTTGGTTTTCTGTCTCTTGTTCTTCTGTATCTTGGTGGTTGTCTTCTCTTCTTTGTCCTCTTGGTCAACTTCTTCAGGGTCATCTTCTTGGTCTTCTTCGGGGTGGTCTTCAGTGTCGTCGTCTTCGGGGTCCTCGTCTTCTTCGGGGTGGTCTTCAGGGTCCTCGTCTTCTTCGGGGTGGTCTTCAGGGTCCTCGTCTTCAGGGTCGTCGTCTTCAGGGTCCTCGTCTTCTTCGGGTTGGTCTTCAGGGTCCTCGTCAGGGAGATCCAGAGTGATTACCAAGAACCATTTCAAAAAGCTTGAACTTGGAAATGTAGCAGAAGGTACAAGAAGGCTGAGGAACTACCGAGGACCAGCTGATAGTACTGGAACCCGGATGGGTAGCAGAAGGTACCCATGTAAAAAAAAAGTTTCAAGGCCGCGAGCCGGCCGCAGTTACCAAAACCCACAGTCCTACAGGGGGTGCTTGTCCTATTGGCACTATGGAACCAGCCTTCATTGCCAGATCCCGCAGCCCACATAGGAGTCACCTAAACTGCAGGCACCATAGAGTCGGCTAACCCGACCGCAACACGACAGGACAACGCATTGGAGGCAAAGTGACGTTGACACTACCTGGAAACAGCTGGCGTGCTGGAACCAGGCTGGGCAGGAGGGAGTACTCGTGCCAAAGACACTGCTGGGAAAAAGCTGGCGGTGCTGGAACCCAGGGTAAATACTAAAAACAGAGGAACCAGAGGCGTAATTGGAGCAACTTTAAAATCTGTAGTAGTGTGAATGTGGACAGAGCAGGAGAATTTGCCGGACACACAGCTGGGGATCAGCTGACGTTACTGAACCCCAATAACACTGGAGCAAGCATTGACTGTGCAGACGGCACTTCTGAGCAGCAACTAGCGGTATTGGAGCCCAGGGTAAATACTAAAAACAGAGGAGCCAGAGGTGTAATTGGAGCAAGTTTTAAATCAGTAGTACAGTGGATGTGGACAAAGCAGGAGAATTTGCCGGACACACAGCTGGGGAACAGCTGACGTTACTGAACCCCAATAACACTGGAGCAAGCATTGACTGTGCAGACGGCACTTCTGAGCAGCAACTAGCGGTATTGGAGCCCAGGGATAATACTGAAAACAGAGGAGCCAGAGGTGTAATTGTAGCAACTTTAAAATCTGTAGTAGTGAGAATCTGGACAGAGCAGGAGAAATTGCCGTCCGCACAGCAGGGGAACAGCTGACGTTACTGAACCCCAATAACACGGCAGCAAGCATTGACTGTGCAAACAGCACTTCTGAACAGCAACTGGCGGTGTTGGAGCTCAGGGATTACAGTTCAGGTGGTAGAAACATGAACACAACAGGAGACCTGGATACTGTTGCCAACCAACTATTTATTCTGGAAGAGGACTGGCAAATTCATGAGAGATTCAGGCCTTGTTCACTTTCAGAAAAGTAAGCCGGTCAACGTTATCAGAGGATAGTCGCATGCGACGGTCTGTTAGTACACCACCTGCGGCACTAAAGACGCTTTCCGATAATACACTAGCAGCAGGGCAAGCTAGCACCTCCAATGCATACTGACTAAGCTCTGGCCATGTATCCAGCTTACAGACCCAAAACTTGAAGGGAGAAGAGCAGTCTGGGAGTACACTAAGAGGGCAAGACATGTAGTCTGTCACCATCTGACGGAAACGTTGCCTCCTGCTGACTGGAGCCGTCTGTGTGGCAGCGGGGACAAAAAACGTTGCCACATTTCGGCAATACTGGTCTTGCCTTGTGCTGAGGCGCTGCTTCTGCTCCCTCTTTGTGCAGAGCTTCCTCCACTGCCTCGACGCACTGAGCTGCTTTGTAAAGCACTAGCAGCACTGCTCTCGGTTGGAATGGAGAACATGATGGAATGCACAAGTGAGTCTTGGTACTCCCGCATTTTACGCTCCCGATTCAACGGTGTTATGAGGCTTTGTAAGTTGTCCCGGTAGCGAGGATCTAGGAGGGTGGACACCCAATTATCAGCAGTGTTGAGAATGTGGGCGATGCGGCGGTCGCTTCTCAGGCACTGCAGCATGAAATCAACCATGTGCTGCAGACTGCCAACTGGCCAAGAAACGCTGTCTCCTGCTTGAGGCGTGATCTCTGCCTGCTCTGCATCACCCCACCCTCGCTCTAGATACTGACTACTAGAGCATTGTGTATCTCCCTCCTCTGGACAGATGTCTTCCTCATCCACTGACTCCTCCTCACAAAGTGTCCCCTGCCTAGGCCTTTGTGAGGAACCACGTTGCGCAGACTGTAGAGAATCAGATGGCATTTGTGACTCCTCATCCTCCACCTCTTCCAAAACCTCGTCCCTTAGTGCTTGCAGTGTTTTTTTCAAGCAGGTAGATAAGGGGGATAGTCATGCTGACTAGTGCATCATCTGCACTCGCCATCCACGTGGAATAATCGAAGGCACGCAAAACGTTGCAAATGTCCTTCATAGAGGCCCACTCAGTGGTGGTGAAGTGTGAACGGCGCGCACTGCGACTTGTTTGCGCCTGCTGCAGCTGGTACTCCATTACTGCTGCCTGCTGCTCACACAACCTCTCCAACATATGTAACGTTGAATTCCACCTGGTGGGTAGGTCACATATGATGCGATGTTCCGGAAGACATAATCAGCGCTGCAGAGCTGCAATACGTGATCTTGCGCTGCTGGAACGCCGCAAGTGAGCGCACTGTATGCGGACCTTGTGAAGCAGTGCATGAAGATCCGGATAGTCCCTCAAAAAACTCTGCACGACCAAGCTGATCACATGTGCCAGACATGGGATGCGAGTGAGGTTGCCTAGGCCCAGAGCTGCCACCAGATTTCGGCCATTGTCACACACACCCATGCCTGGCTGGAGATTCGCTGGCACAAACCACACGTCGCTCTGCTGCTTGATGGCATTCCAGAGCTCCTGCGGTGTGTGGCTTTGATTCCCCAAAGAAATTAATTTTAATACGGCCTGTTGACGTTTGGCCACGGCTGTGGTCATATCGGTCATCATAACAGGTAACCGTTCACGGGTCGATGTGGAGGTAGACCGTGACGGCTCCTGCAGCGCTGATTCAGAGGAACTGGAGTATGAGGAGGAGTCAATGTGTACAGACTGGATTCCTCCAATCCTTGTAGTTGGCAGAACACGTACAGCGCCACTCTCAAGATCTGTACCCGGCTCCACAACATTTACCCAATGGGCAGTGAGGGAAAGGTATCGTCCCTGTCCATGCTTACTGGTCCACGCATCGGTGGTCAGGTGGACCTTGCTACTGACGGCGTTTTGTAGCGCTTGTTTAATTTTTCCCTCCACATGATGTGGTGGACCTTGCTACTGACGGCGTTTTGTAGCGCTTGTTTAATTTTTCCCTCCACATGATGTTGCAGGGCAGGGATGGCTTGCCTGCTGAAATAAAAGCGGCTGGGCATGTTGTATTGTGGGACTGCCAATGCCATAAATTTATGGAAGGTGTCAGTCTCCACCAGCCTGAATGATAGCATTTCAAGGGCCAGTAGTTTAGCAATGCCAGCATTCAGAGCCTGTGCTCGGGGGTGGTTTGCCGAGTATGGGCGCCTTTTCTCCCA
This sequence comes from Phyllobates terribilis, assembly GCF_046119375.1. NCBI lineage: Eukaryota > Metazoa > Chordata > Amphibia > Anura > Dendrobatidae > Phyllobates > Phyllobates terribilis. The sequence goes on along the minus strand of NW_027362762.1, from coordinate 768,519,461 downwards.
TGCCTGTGCTAACGATGGCTGTAGACTGGCCTGGGAGTGTGAGGATGACTGGGAAAGTGTTGTTGTGGGTGGAATTACACTGTGTCTCTGTACAACAGTGCCAGAAATTCTTCCATGGCGATCCTGTGAGGAAGCCGAACCAGCTGTGTGTGTGAGCTGGAGGAAGAGGCTACAACACGAGCTGAAGAGGTGGTAGGTGGCGCTGTAGGTTGGCCTAGGTCTTCAGTGTGTTTTTGTAACTCCACCACGTGCTTGGTCCGCACATGTTTCCACATATTTGTGGTATTGAGGTTGCTGACACTTTTCCCTCTTTTCACCTTCTGATTAGACAGCTTGCATTTGACAAAGCAAATGTCATCTGCAACTGTGTCAAAAAAGGACCAGGCACTGCAAGTCTTGGGAGCGCCTGCTTTGGATTTTGGAAGAGCCATGCTCCTAATGGGTGCCGAAATGGAGGCTACAGGCAACCAAGTCTGCCCCCTCCCCCTCCCTCCTTTTTGGGCTGTTCGGGGAATCTCTTCCTCAGAGCTGCTCCCACCACCTTCCTGTCCCTCACGCCATGATGGGTCAAGGACCTCATCATCTACACCACCCTCTTCAAACAACTGCTTCTCCTGGGTAGTCTTGACAGAACAGTACGCACCAGAAAGTGGCACCTGAGTCTCATCATCAGATGCATACTGAGGTGTGCTGCTGACCATAGGCACTGGCCCACCCGCCTCTTCAGATTCAGAGAGACAAAACGGTTGCGCATCACTGCATACTACCTCTTCTTCAAATTCTCGAATTCTGCTTGGCTGGCCCCCTCTTTCCAAGCCAAGAGATTCAGAGAACAGAAGTAGAGATGGCTCCTGTCAAGGGCTCTCTGACTGCCTGGACAATTTGGCAGGTGGTGAAGAGACAGATGGGTGCTCTTCAGTGCTCAGGACCTGAGAGGATCTGGAACTAATTGAAGTCGATGCGTTAGCTGCCATCCATCCGACAACGGCTTCAATTTGGTCCTCCCGCAGCAGTGGGGTACGGCTAGCTCCTACAAAGCTGCGCACAAAGGACTGTTCCCTGGTAAAACTGGGGGATGCTGAGTCACTGGTGCCCGCAGCAGGCACAGAATCCCCAAGTCCTCTCCCTGCAGGCACAGAATCCTCATGTCCTCTCCCTGCAGAAACTCCACGCCCACGCCCATGACCACATGCCTTACTCCCTGCCTTCTTCATTTTGGTAGACTGATAAACATAGGCAGAAAAGTACTAAGGGCTTAGTGTGCTTATTCCTGAACAGCTGCTAACAGGTCTAAGAAACACTAATTTTATAAAGTGTGGACTAGACTTTAATATGAGCTAATGTGGCCTACACAACTGTAAAGTGGAGTGTTTGGTGAACTTTATTTAGGTTTTTTTTGTCACAAAAAACACTGGATGTGCCCAAAGATGTAATACCGATAGTATCACAAACTTTTTGTAGCTATTACAATGTAGGAAGGTAACCTACAATGCAATAGATGAGGCTACAAAAAATAGTCTAATACTAATCTGGCTGGGGCTGCAGGGCACAATGCTGCAGAAAGGCTCCTCTATCTACTCCTATATAGTGTGTTTGGAACCAATTTAGCTGAATATGGCTGGAACCACCACACTAATAGGAGAAATCAGGAAAAATTATGAATTGGCAAAAAAGGACAATGTATGAGGCAGACACACACACTGAGTGCACTACAACCAGACGTGGCTGAAGCACACACTATAGGGTGAGCTGTACTCACACACACAGACCTTGCAGACAGCGGTGAACAGTGCAGATGCAGAGCACTGTGCACTAGTGCTGCAAGGCACAGCGATTTATAAAGTAGCTTGGGTAAAGCAGAATAGACCAAGTAGGTAGCTAAAACTGTCCCTCAGAACAACAGTGTCCTATCCCTAACTGAATTCACAGCAGAGTGAGCTCAAAATGGCGGCGGCGGCTTTTATCGTGCATCATGACATCATTTCAGCAGCCAATCACAGCCATGCCATTAGTTAAGATGCCTACATGCTTAACAGGATGTGCCCACACTTCTTAGGATCCTCATTGGCTGAATAAAATGAAACTGGCTCATTGCATTATGGGAACTTCCGATTCCGGTACACGATATTGCAAAAGTATCGGAATTAAGTATCGGAATTCCGATACCGCGAATATCGGCCGATACCCGATATTTCAGTATCGGAATGCTCAACACTAGTGACGATACCTTAATTTGACTCTGATTCCTACTGAGACCTAGGGTTGGTATGAGCTATTGAACATAACAATAATGGCTTTAAAAGAATGTCCCAGCACAACAATGTATGAGATATCACTAGAATATTCTCGCAATATGTATTTTGATGGTAATCCAACTGTACAATAAAACCAAGAGACAGTGGCAATAGAAAAATGGAGTGGCTCTTCATGTCCATTGGAGTTTTGAAGAAAGCCGCAATTGACTGTAATTGCCTACCCATTCAAAAAAGCCATGGGGAGAACAAACGCCATGCATGTGTTGTACCATGCCATGATGAGTATCGGATCGGATCAGCAAGAGGGCAACGTCATTCCCTTGAAATGGTCTCAGCTGCATTACAAAGCACAGTCACATAGATGGTATTATTAATAGAGATGAGCAAAGCAGAACTGTAAAGTTTGGGGTTCGTACTGGACACCTTTTGTCCGATGCTGAACTCCAAGCACAGACTTCTCCCGCAAGTCCATTTTAGCGTTTCGCATTCTGGGAGGAGCAAGAGATAGAGATAGAGACTCTGCTTCCTTTGGCAGCCCCCTAGCCCTTACTACAACCATATCACAGCACCAAAGTTTGGGTTCCCAATGAATTCTATGGGGTTCAGGTTCTGGTTCAAATTCGGGTAGAGTTGTGGTACCCAAATCGAACTTTGGACTAAAGTTTGTTCGAACCTGACGAACCAGAACATCCACGGGGCCGCTCTTCCCTAATTATAACGTTCTGTAATAGTCATGGAATAGAAATCTACAGAATTAATACACAATACAATTCATGTATTCTTTAGAAAAAAACTAAATTAACATAAAATATGAAGTAAATGTGTCTCAATTACTCTTCGCTGAGCTTCCTAGTCTTTTCCTCTGGATGTCTGAAATAAAAAGAATATCTAAGATTTTGTCAGTTGTGATAAATGCGTTGGAATTTGGCAGAAAACAGCAGAAAAGTTTTAGCTAAGGGTAAAATGGAAGAAAGCCCAGGGCTTTTTGTGTGGATCAGTGCATTCCAACAACTTGATTTGGAACAAGCAGTTATTCCGTTATTTTGAATGCCCTACATAGGGAATGCTGCCAGCAAACATTTTCAGAGCAACCTTGATGGAATTCAGGCAGATCGTGCTACACTTTGATCCAAATAAAGAGATATAAAATCAGATTTGGCTTTAAAAGCCTCTTATGTAGTCATATAATAGCAAACTGCTACCTAAGGTACATTTGATTAGTTGTGACTTTAAGACCTCTAAATAACCATTTGAATCACTACTATAACTTCATTGCTTAATACATCTGTGTTATTTATTTCTGTATTTCTGTTCCGTCATAGGAAAATCCTCAAACACTGCATGCTGGACACCTTTATTATAAAGGAGTCCTTCAGTCTTGTGTCAATTGTTTGTTTCAGTCTGTGGTGGACGACTACTAACAAGTAGTGTTGAGCATTCCGATACTGAAATATCAGGTATCGGCCGATAATTCCGATACTTTTGCAATATCGTACACCGGAATCGGAAGTTCCCATAATGCAATGAGCCAGTTTCATTTTATTCAGCCAATGAGGATCCTAAGAAGTGTGGGCACATCCTGTTAGGCATGTAGGCATGTTAATTAATGGCATGGCTGTGATTGGCTGCTGAAATGATGTCATGATGCACTATAAAAGCCGCCGCCGCCATTTTGAGCTCACTCTGCTGTGAATTCAGTTAGGGATAGGACGCTGTTGTTCTGAGGGACAGTTTTAGCTACCTATTTGCTCTAGTCTGCTTTACCCAAGCTACTTTATAAATCGCTGTGCCTTGCAGCGCTAGTGCACAGTTCTCTGTGCTGTTCACCGCTGTCTGCAAGGTCTGTGTGTGTGAGTACAGCTCAAGCCGTAGTGTGTGCTTCAGCCACGTCTGGTTGTAGTGCGCTCAGGGTGCTTCACTGCCTCATACATTGTCCATTTTTGCTAATTGATCATTTTTCCTGATTTCTCCTATTAGTGTGGTGGTTCCATCCGTATTCAGCTACATTGGTTCCAAACACACTATATAGGAGTAGATAGAGGAGCCTTTCTGCCCTGCAGCCCCAGCAAGATTAGTATTAGCCTATTTTTTGTAGCCTCATCTATTGCATTGTAGGTTACCTTCCTGCATTGTAATAGCTACAAAAAGTTTTTGATACTATCGGTATTACATCTTTGGGCACATCCAGTGTCATTTTGTGACAAAAAAAACCCAAAATAAAGTTCACCAAACACTCCACTTTACAGTTGTGTAGGCCACATTAGCTCATATTAAGGTCTAGTCCACACTTTATAAAATTAGTGTTTCTTATACCTGTTAGCCGCTGTTCAGGAATAAGCACACTAAGCCCTTAGTACTTTTCTGCCTATCTTTATCAGTCTACAAAGATGAAGAAGGCAGGGAGTAAGGCATGTGGCCGAGGAGTTTCTGCTGGGAGAGGACGTGAGGATTCTGTGCCTGCAGAGAGAGGACGTGGGAATTCTGTGCTTGCTGCAGGCCCCAGTGACTCAGCATCCCCCAGTTTTACCAGGGAACAGTCCTTTATGCGCAGCCTTGTAGGAGCTAGCCGTACCCCACTGCTGCAGGAGGACCAAATTGAAGCCGTTGTCGGATGGATGGCAGCTAACGCATCGACTTCAATTAGTTCCAGATCCTCTCAGGTCCTGAGCACTGAAGAGCACCCATCTGTCTCTTCACCACCTGCCAAATTGCCCAGGCAGTCAGAGAGCCCTGGACAGGAGCCATCTCTACTTCTGTTCTCTGAATCTCTTGGCTTGGAAAGAGGGGGCCAGCCAAGCAGAATTCGAGAATTTGAAGAAGAGGTAGTATGCAGTGATGCGCAACCGTTTTGTCTCTCTGAATCTGAAGAGGCGGGTGGGCCACTGCCTATGGTCAGCAGCACACCTCAGTACGCATCTGATGATGACACTCAGGTGCCACTTTCTGGTGCGTACTGTGCTGTCGAGACTACCCAGGAGAAGCAGTTGTTTAAAGAGGGTGGCGTAGATGATGAGGTCCTTGACCCATCATGGCATGAGGGACAGGAAGGTGGTGGGAGCAGCTCTGAGGAAGAGATTCCCAGAATGGCCCAAAAAGGAGGGAGAGGGAGGGGGCAGACTTGGTTGCCTGTAGCCTCCACTTTGGCACCCATTAGAAGCATGGCTCTTCCAAAATCCAAAGCGGGCGCTCCCAAGACTTGCAGTGCCTGGTCCTTTTTTGACACAGTTGCAGATGACATTTGCTTTGTCAAATGCAATCTGTGTAATCAGAAGGTGAAAAGAGGGAAAAGTGTCAGCAACCTCAATACCACAAATATGTGGAAACATGTGCGGACCAAGCACGTGGTGGAGTTACAAAAACACACTGAAGACCTAGGCCAACCTACAGCACCACCTACCACCTCTTCAGCTCGTGTTGTAGCCTCTTCCTCCAGCTCACACACAGCTGGTTCGGCTTCCTCACAGGATCGCCATGGAAGAACCTCTGGCACTGATGTACAGAGACAAAGTGTAATTCCACCCACAGCACCACTTTCCCTGTCATCCTCACACTCCCAGGCCAGTCTACAGCCATCGTTAGCACAGGCATGGGAGAAAAGGCGCCCATACTCGGCAAACCACCCCCGAGCACAGGCTATGAATGCTGGCATTGCTAAACTACTGGCCCTTGAAATGCTATCATTCAGGCTGGTGTAGACTGACACCTTCTGTAACTTTATAGCATTGGCAGTCCCACAATACAACGTGCCCAGCCGCTTTTATTTCTGCAGGCAAGCCGTCCCTGCCCTGCAACAGCATGTGGAGGGAAAAATTAAACATGCGCTACAAAACGCCGTCAGTAGCAATGTCCACCTGACCACCGATGTGTGGACCAGTAAGCATGGACAGGGACGATACCTTTCCCTCACTGCCCATTGGGTAAATGTTGTGGAGCCGGGTACAGATCTTGAGAGTGGCGCTGTACGTGTTCTGCCAACTCCAAGGATTGGAGGAATCCAGTCTGTACACATTGACTCCTCCTCATACTCCAGTTCCTCTGAATCAGCGCTGCAGGAGCCGTCACGGTCTACCTCCACATCGACCCGTGAACGGTTACCTGTTATGATGACCGATATGACCACAGCCGTGGCCAAACGTCAACAGGCCGTATTAAAATTAATTTCTTTGGGGAATCGAAGCCACACAGCGCAGGAGCTCTGGAATGCCATCAAGCAGCAGAGCGACGTGTGGTTTGTGCCAGCGAATCTCCAGCCAGGCATGGTAGTGTGTGACAATGGCCGAAATCTGGTGGCAGCTCTGGGCCTAGGCAACCTCACTCACATCCCATGTCTGGCACATGTGCTCAACTTGGTCGTGCAGAGTTTTTTGAGGGACTATCCGGATCTTGATGCACTGCTTCACAAGGTAAACAAAGAGTGCGCTCACTTGCGGCGTTCCAGCGATGCAAGATCGCGTATTGCAGCTCTGCAGCGCCGATTACATCTTCCGGAACATCACATCATATGTGACCTACCCACCAGGTGGAATTCAACGTTACATATGTTGGAGAGGTTGTGTGAGCAGCAGTAATGGAGTACTAGCTGCAGCAGGCGCAAACAAGTCGCAGTGAGCGCCGTTCACACTTCACCACCACTGAGTGGGCCTCTATGAAGGACATTTGCCACTTTTTGCGTGCCTTCGATTATTCCACGCGGTTGGCGAGTGCAGATGAGGCACTAGTCAGCATGACTATCCCCCTTATCTGCCTGCTTGAAAAAACACTGCAAGCACTAAGGGACGAGGTTTTGGAAGAGGTGGAGGATGAGGAGTCATAAATGCCATCCTAATCTCTTCAGTCTGCGCAATGTGGTTCCTCACAAAGGCCTAGGCAGGGGACACTTTGTGAGGAGGATGAGGAGGAGTCAATGGAGGAGGAAGACATCTGTCCAGAGGAGGGAGATACACAATTTTCTAGTAGTCAGTATCTAGAGCGAGGGTGGGGTGATGCAGAGCAGGCAGAGATCACGCCTCAAGCAGGAGACAGCGTTTCTTGGCCAGTTGGCAGTCTGCAGCACATGGTTGATTTCATGCTGCAGTGCCTGAGAAACGAGAATGTGGGCGATGCGGCGGTCAACACGGCAGATTATTGGGTGTCCACCCTCCTAGATCCTCGCTACCAGGACAACTTACAAAGCCTCATAACACCGTTGAACCGGGAGCGTAAAATGCGGGAGTACCAAGACGCACAGGTGCATTCCATCATGTTCTCCACTCCAACCGAGAGCAGTGCTGCTAGTGCTTTACAAAGAAGCTCAGTGCGTCGAGGCAGTGGAGGAAGCTCTGCACAAAGAGGGAGCAGAAGCAGCGCCTCAGCACAAGGCAAGACCAGTATGGCCCAAATGTGGCAAAGTTTTGTGTCCCCGCCGCCAGAAATGTCTACACCATCACAGACGGCTCCAGTCAGCAGGAGGCAACATTTCTGTCAGGTGGTGACAGACTACATGTCTTGCCTTCTCAGTGTACTCCCAGACGGCTCTTCCCCCTTCAAGTTTTGGGTCTGTAAGCTGGATACATGGCCAGAGCTTAGCCAGTATGCATTGGAGGTGCTGGCTTGCCCTGCTGCTAGTGTATTATCGGAACCCGTCTTTAGTGCCGCAGGTGGTGTACTAACAGACCGTCGCATGCGCCTATCCTCCGATATTGTTGACCGGCTTACTTTTCTGAAAATGAACAAGGCCTGGATCTCGCATGAATTTGCCAGTCCTCTTCCAGAATAAATAGTTGGTTGGCAACAGTATCCAGGTCTCCTGTTGTGTTCATGTTTCTACCACCTGAACTGTAATCCCTGAGCTCCAGTTGCTGTTCAGAAGTGCTGTTTGCACAGTCAATGCTTGCTGCCGTGTTATTGGGGTTCAGTAACGTCAGCTGATCCCCAACTGTGTGTCCGGCAAATTCTCCTGCTCTGTCCACATCCACTGTACTACAGATTTAAAACTTGCTCCAATTACACCTCTGGCTCCTCTGCTTTTAGTATTTACCCTGGGCTCCAACACCGCTAGTTGCTGCTCAGAAGTGCCGTCTGCACAGTCAACGCTTGCTCCAGTGTTATTGGGGTTCAGTAACGTCAGCTGTTCCCCAGCTGTGTGTCCGGCAATTTCTCCTGCTCTGTCCACATTCACACTTCTACAGATTTTAAACTTGCTCCAATTAGGCCTCTGGCTCCACTCTGTTTTTAGTATTTATCCTGGGTTCCAGCACTGCCAGCTGTTTCCCAGCAGTGTCTTTGGCACGGGTACTCCCTCCTGCCCAGCCTGGTTCCAGCACGCCAGCTGTTTCCGGGTAGTGTCAACGTCAATTTGCCTCCAATGCGTTGTCCTGTCGTGTTGCGGTCGGGTTAGCCAACTCTATGGTGCCTGCAGTTTAGGTGACTCCTATGTGGGCTGCGGGATCTGGCAATGAGGGCTGGTTCCATAGTGCCAATAAGACAAGCACCCCCTGTAGGACTGTGGGTTTCGGTAACTGCGGCCGGCTTGCGGCCTTGCAACTTTTTTTCATGGGTATCTTCTGCTACCCATCCGGGTTCCAGTACCGTCAGCTGGTTCTCAGCAGTGCCTTTGGCTTAGGTGCCTCCTTCTCGGTATCCAAGTTCACCAATGTCTGCTGGTCCTTGGTAGTGCTTTCTGGAACAAGTATCTCCTGCTTAGTAACCGGGTTCCAGTACCGTCAGCTGGTCCTCGGTAGTTCCATTGGCTCTTGTACCTTCTGCTACCCATCCGGGTTCCAGTACCGTCAGCTGGTTCTCAGCAGTGCCTTTGGCTTAGGTGCCTCCTTCTCGGTATCCAAGTTCACCAATGTCTGCTGGTCCTTGGTAGTGCTTTCTGGAACAAGTACCTCCTGCTTAGTAACGGGGTTCCAGTACCGTCAGCTGGTCCTCGGTAGTTCCTCAGCCTTCTTGTACCTTCTGCTACATTTCCAAGTTCAAGCTTTTTGAAATGGTTCTTGGTAATCACTCTGGATCTCCCTGACGAGGACCCTGAAGACCACCCCGAAGAAGACGAGGACCCCGAAGACGAGGACCCTGAAGACCACCCCGAAGATGAGGACCCTGAAGACGAGAACCCCGAAGACCACCCCGAAGAAGACGAGGACCCCGAAAACGAGGACCCTGAAGACCACCCCGAAGATGAGGACCCTGAAGACTAGAACCCTGAAGACCACCCCGAAGAAGACGAGGACCCCGAAGACGAGGACCCTGAAGACCACCCCAAAGAAGACCAAGAAGATGACCCTGAAGAAGATGACCAAGAGGACAAAGAACAAGAAGACAACCAAGATACAGAAGAACAAGAGATAGAAAACCAAGAAGCAGAAGAACAAGAAGCTGCAGAACAAAAAGCGGAAGAACATTAAGCATAAGACTAAAAATCAGAGCAAAAGATATTATCTAAATTATAAGCAGAAGATGACTAAGCAGTGTATGGGGGTGAGTCCGTTCCTCCTCGTGGTGCCCCTGGAAAAGACCTGCTGCTGCAGGCCAAACTGAACGCGGACAAATCCTGTTGTAAATCTTTTGTGACGGGCAGAACGAAAGGTGTAATGTTCAAACTTTTATAGATAACAACTACAGGAATGCCTGTCACAAATAAGAATATGATGAACAAGAAGAATATGAATAAGATGAAGAAGTAGAATATGAAGAAGAATAATAGTTGATTAAGAAGAATATAAAGAATGTAAAACAAAAGAATAATACGAAGAAGATGAAGAAGGTGAAGAAGAAGTTGATGAAAAATGCTGATGCTGAGGATGATGAAGGAGAAAGTGTGGGAGAAGTAAAAAAGAAGGTGAAGAGCATGGAAGTAGTGAAACATAAATATCTGACAAAATATAAAAATACTTAACATAGTCAATATTTCCGTAACTCAGAACGTCTTAAAAAAAATATTAATTCCTGCTATTCCATTTGATTGGGCTAAACCTCTATGCCTTTATTGTCTCCCCCACCTCCCCCAATACATTCTACATTATTCTTAGTTGTTTTCCTTCATGTAGAATTAACCTACAAGGAAAGAAAGGGTTTATTTTCATTCCGATATTTGTCCCATTGACTTGCATTGGTTTCCGGTATCGGAATCGGCGATATCCGATACTTTTTGGGTATCGGTCCGATCCAATCCGATCCGATATTTCCCGATATCGGAAGGTATCGCTCAACACTAATCGTCACACTACCTGTGTGATCGCTACAGCGATCCCGACAACGATACGACCTGGCAGGGATCGTTGCTGTGTCACTGTGTGGTCGTTGGTGAGATGTCAAACAGTCAGATCTTCCCAACGATGCAGCAACGATACGGCGACCCATAGCGACCTGTATAACGATGCAATTCAAATGCATGCCTATGTGTCTCAGTTCTGACTCGCCAACGAGGTCATTTGCAAGGTGTCAAACACACCGATGCAAGGAAAGAAAGGGTTTATTTTCATTCCGATATTTCTGTCCCATTGACTTGCATTGGGTTCCGGTATCGGAATCGGCGATATCCGATACTTTTTGGGTATCGGTCCGATCCAATCCGATCAGATATTTACCGATATCGGAAGGTATCGCTCAACACTACTAACAATGTATCCAATGCAGATGTGAACACAGCCTTAAAAAAGTTTCCAAAAACATAAATTAAATTTTCTTTTTATCTCACTACTAAGACTTAGCTGCAGTCTTATAACTTCAAGTATTCCTGACTTCTGACTACATTTCTAGTTCCCAGCCTGGCTGTGTTATATCTTGTCTTATGCACATAGGCGGAGATATATTTAAACTTAGAAAAATAAATAAATAAAGGAGGAGTAGTGAGGCAGAAGTTGCCCAAGCTGATCCAGATCATAATACAGTTTTAGCAAAAATCTACTGATCTATACACCTGGACATTTTTTACTTCCATTTTTATAATAAATTTCATTCATTTTACAGATGGAATCTGCCCAATATTTCATCAGAATTTGCCTCTGTCTTTGAATTGCTGAAGTATACACAATACAAGCAGAGGCTGTAAAGAACTTTTTATACTAAACGAGCACTTTAAAAACAAAAATAAAAACAATTGCAATTAAAAAATGCACTTTGGAAAACCAGCCCTAACAATCATAATAATACACTTCTTAAAGAAGTTGTGCACTACTGTAGACTACCCCCCCCAATGTATCCCCCTGGAGCCCCTAACACTTTTTGTAAATACCTTCCATTGCAGAAAATGCGTGTGATTGGCGCTATAGATGGCCGCTTACAGGCATCACGTGACTTCGCGCTGATGCCACGACAAGTGAGGCGTGACTCAGCGCTGGGGTCCCCGCGGGAGCTGCTGGGTTGTGGGCGGAGTTACCATCCGAATCACACCCAACATCCACCGCACGCTTTCTCAATGAATGGGGAAAGGCAGAGCGCGCGGTGGATGCTGGGTGTGACGCGGGAGGTAACCTCGCCCACACAGCCTGGCATCCACCTTGGAACCAGGAAGAAAAAGACCCCCGGCTGCTGCCAGCACTTGTCATGACATCAGCGGATGTCAGAGCCGGCAGCAGCCGGGGATCACGTGATGCATGTGAGCAGCCAGTGATAATGCCTGTGAGTGGCGCTATCTGCAACGGAAGGTATTTACAAAAAGTCTTAGGGGCCCCGGGGTGGGATACATTGGGGCTAATCTAAAGTAGTGGACAACCCCTTTAAAGGGAATCTGTCAGGAGGATCAACCCTCCTAAGATGTCTATAGCGATAAGTAGGTCATAGGAAGCTGAATAAAATGATACCTCTATATCCAGAGACTATTATAAATTAAAGGGAGCATTACCAGTGTGAGACATGTAATGGCTGACGCTCTGCTCTCCTGATCTACATGTCTCACTCTGGTAATGCCTACTTTCATTTCAAGCTCTGGAGGCAGATTCTCAGGGAGATCTGTGTCCAGCCCATAGATCTTAATAGTTCTTTCACATATTAAGAAAAGTGTGGATTTCTCTGGAATAGGATATCAGATCTCAGGGTATCATTTTATTTAACTTTATATTACCTATATGCCCATTTAGAAGGTTTAGGAGGGTTGATCTTATCAACAGATTCACTTTAACTTTCAAATTACAACACCAAGAAGGAAAAGTCATGGAACTGTGTTAATCACAGGATTAATAGACATGTTAATGATATGCAAATTCTGAAAAAAATTTGGAAATACAATGTTAAAAACATCTCGATTTATTCAGTATTTGAGTAGAAGCCCCACACAGAAATACACCTTAGTATTATATCAATGAGGTTATTAATAGTTGTTTGAAAAATATTCTGCAACACAATGCACTTGGGCATGCACATGGTTATGATGCGCTACTGGCTGCCATTTCTCCAGGAGCCATTTTTAAACATAAAATAATACTAGAGCTACTGTGAGCTGCCTGTGTGGCCTAAATGTGCCATCATGGCCTGCAGCGTCTTCAGACTTGTCTCCTATTGAGAACATCTGGGACATCATTGGTCGGCTATCTTGAGGACTTGTGTGTCCAAGTGCATTCAACGTGTCAGAACATTCCTTGCACAATCATTAACAACCTCATTTATAGCATGTAAGCATGTGTACTTCTCTGCATGGAGCTTAGACCTCTCTCCTTAATAAATTTAGATTTTTGTAAAAGGTTTCCATATTTTCATAATATGCACGTCATTAACATGTCTGTAGATCCCGTGGTCTCCATAATTCCATGACTATTCCTTCTTTGTGCCGCAATTTCAATATTCAGCAATGTAATTAAAATCATATACACTGATCTTTTAAAAAGTTTACACACTTTTTCATGCTTGGGCTGATGTTACACCAGCACATTACACACCCAAGCTAAAACATACAGTTTGAGATGGCAATGAAAGGGATACATCTACACCTGGGCCTTTAAAAATCTAAATATTAAATTCTGATTTAATCAATGTGTGGCTTCTGGTGCACATTTTGATCAGCTGTAGCATTGTGTTTGCACCATGGAGCACATGCACCTTCATATTCACTTGATTTGAAAAGAAGTACTAACAAAGAAGCCAGAGAGTAAAATGAAATCTTGTTTCAGAATATATGGATGATTGCCAACACATGTAGGATAATGTTCTCGATCAGAAGACAACACAAGTCTCAATGTCTTTTTTGAAAGTTTGTAAAAGTTTTCAGCTTAAAGAAGCACTCCCATCAAAGATTTTATCCTCCTATTACATTGCAGTCATCTGTGCTCATGTAGAAATAGGAAGTTTATTTTCCCTGCATTTATCATTCCCCTCTTCAACTCCTGACCCAGCTGCTCCCTCCTTCCCCCTGCCAGGCACTTTTGCAGTGACTCATGACTCATACAGGGAAAGTAGACTTCCTGTTTCTACTTAGAACTTAGGAGGATTCAGCTGGTCAGTTTTTAATCACGTGACGTCATAGACCTAATGGAAAAAGAGAAGAATTAACTCTTTAGAAGGGAAAAATGAGCAATTGTAAGTACAGAATGCTATATGATGACTGCAATAAATTAAAAGGATAAAAGCTTTCATGGGAGTGCTTCTTTAAGCATTACACTGACAAATCAGGAAAATGATAGTGATATAGTGTGGGTCATCTTCTTATAGCATTATGCTGCAGAATTTTCATAAACAATGTACTGTAATCTTCTAGAGGTTTTCCGAAAAACACAAGTTAACCCATATTTAGTGGATATGGTAGAACTTGCTGATTGCTTGGGGTGTGATTGCTGGGACCCTGAGGGATCCCAAGAACTGGGCTCTTCTCAACCTCAGCTTTATTCATTGACTATGGGACTGATAGAAATAGCCGAGTAATGGAGTAGAAGCCAAGCAGGCGCACCTCCATTCCATCCAAATTCTTAGTTTTCCGGAGCCATATTCTCGGGAACGCTGGGGGTCAGTGGTCAGCATTACAAAGTATCTGGTCTCTGATATACTGCCGTGTCCCAGAGTAAAACATACAAGGCACAAAAACAAGGATTCATGCAGACCATGGTTCAGGTAACATGAATCTGCTGTCAGGTTTCCTTTAAAATAAAAACAGTTAAGTGAATCCCTAACTTTACATTTTGTTTTCGGGTCAGAAAATTAACATTGGGACTAATGAGTAGTAAACGAGGACATTAGCATTTCTTTATCACAGTACAGTATTACTGAAGTGATCAGTGAACTTTGAAATGGTTAAGAAAAGTGTGTACAGTATAGCACTTGGAAAAAAACAGCAGAAGTGTTTTATGGTCTTTGTCTTTCACCAGGAGCATCAATACATTACAATCCGTTCTTCCTCTTGTAGTAGAACACAGACTTAGCTCCTTTATGTGCCAAGCAAAAGGAAAGTTATTTCAGTCTTCTTTCAGTATTCTTGCCAGTTTAATTTTAAATTATCACTTTTGTAACCAAATGATACTAAAAGAGGGAAGTTTTGAGATAAGAGGTTTGCTGTACTATCAGAGAAGTAGCTATAGGGGGTACATTGGAATCAGTCGCATACCGGCCCTTGAAGGTTCAAAGACCTACAGCCACATAAGATAACTCACCACATGACAGCTGGTAAGAGATGTGCCCTCAAGCTGCACATTTAAATAATATTTATCCCACAAAATATTTAACTGAAAGGCGAAACACAGTGAAGGAATGGAAGTTTTAAATGGAATGCTATTAGGTTTACCTAATAGAGATATGAAAACTCGGATTCTTCCCGGGCCCCTAGTAAGGTCACTGGAGAGTGGACTATGTATGCACAGTTGTCAAAGGGCTGGTTCATTTAGTTGATGTTATTTAATCATTTAAAAAAAGAGATTTAAGAAATAATAATAATAATAATAATAATAATAATATGTTGTGGTTCTTAGTGGTAGAGTGGTTTCTCACCACAGGGACAAGAGAACAAAGCACATACTGTAGGTGTAATTTCAATAACTACACAAACACAGTGTCACATAAGGTAACCAGCTTGATGGTTTCAACAATTTTATAAGTAGAGTTAACCAGTTAAACAAAGGTATACAATTGGTATGAACTCATACTTTACTGGCACTTGTAACAAATTTGCTGGCAATTTCTTCAGCTGCACCCACTTCACTCACAGTGTCAGTGTCACTTTCCCAGCAGTTCAGCACACATAGTACTTGTCATCACTTATTTCTCAGTAACCTCTACAGCTGCTGCAATGTTCTGCAGTTGCCTGTCTGGAACTTTGCACTTTGAACTTGTGGACTAGCCTTTACCATTACCACATTACAATCTTGTGCACACAGGCTCCAGTCACATAGCAGTCTCTAGCAAGACACTCCTCCTTAAGGCTCTCATGAGCATATTACTCGGATGAGTGCTATCTGATTTTTTATATGGGAAAACACACTGACTGACATAATTCAATGAGGCGGTGCAGGTGGCCAATTCTTTTTACTGCATTCTGCAGTTTCACTCTGTATTTGGCTAAGTGTGAGAAAAAAATTTGGATGCCAAACGGACCATAAGTATGGCATTAGATTTTTTCAGATACACTGCAATTCTGTAACAAACGGTAACTGGTCTTGTAAAAGATTAATAGCGGCTGAGTGAAAAAGCGGATTGCATACAGACTGCACACAGATGACAAGTGAGAAAAAAAAATCCCACTCTCCTGAATGTGATCGATTTTTTTTTTTTTCACTCGTGTGATTTTTTTTCTCCCACCCATCTGTTTTTATAGTCAAATCGCAGCATGCAGTGATTTATTTTTATCACGCTGAAAACATGTGAAAAAAATAATTTGCTGATCAGCATAGCCTCTTGAATAAAACTGATCGGATTGCAATGCCTTTTTTTATCGCATTGCTCTTGTCAGAGTTAAAAGGTCGTTGAGCGAGCCTATAAGCCTTTAAAGTATCCTCTGGTGTGTGTAATCCTTGCCCTTCTTGGGTGATTGAACCCTCACACAGTCAGAAAAAAATATCTTTATGGATGTAATGCTTACCTTCTCACCTTCTTCTAATGGCAGTCCTCTCTCACACAAGTGGGTTAGTCTCTTCCACTTGAGACAACATGAACTGCAGCTCAGGCTGGAGCCGTTTTCTATAATCCACTGACGCACTCACTAAGCCTTTAATAGCGAGAGCTACTGTAGCCCCATATTTTGACCAGCTATGACTCAGACGTTTTTATTGAAAGGGGGTTGTCCAGTCCAAATCAATAAGTCTGCAGACACTCTGTGTGATTGCAGACTTCTGAATCCCCCAGTGCATGCACTGTGCTCTGTGGGGATTCACCGGTTTCTGACCCCGGACCGGAGGGTATGTATGAGTTGTACATACTCCCTGCCAGGGGGTGCGGCCTCACTTCCACACACTTGTATGGAGCAATGCCTCACCCTTTAGACAACTCAGCCCACAATATACACATATACATACACACATATTAACACACTGCTCAAAAAAATAAAGGGAACACTCAAATAACACATCCTAGATCTGAATGAATGAAATATGCTCATTGAATACTTCCTTCTGTACAAAGTTGAATGTGCTGACAACAAAATCACACAAAAATCATCAATGGAAATCAAATTTATTAACCAATGGAGGCTTGAATTTGGAGTCACCCCCAAAATTAAAGTGGAAAAACACACTACAGGCTGATCCAACTTTGATGTAATGTCCTTAAAAACGAGTCAAAATGAGGCTCAGTATTGCGTGTGGCCTCCTCATGCCTGTATGACCTCCCTACAATGCCTGGGCATGCTCCTGATGAGGTTGCGGATGGTCTCCTGTAGGATCTCCTCCCAGACCTGGACTAAAGCATCCGCCAACTCCTGGACAGTCTGTGATGCAACGTGACGTTGGTGGATGGAGCGAGACATGATGTCCCAGATGTGCTCAATTGGATTCAGGTCTGGGGAACGGGTGGGCCAGTCCATAGCTTCAATGCCTTCACTTGCAGGAACTGCTGACACACTCCAGCCACATGAGGTCTGCATTAGGTGGAACCCAGGGCCAACCGCACCAGCATATGGTCTCACAAGGGGTCTGAGGATCTCTTCTTGGTACCTAATGGCAGTCAGGTTACCTCTGGCGAGTACATGGAGGGCTGTGCGGCCCTCCAAAGAAATGCCACCCCACACCATTACTGACCCACAGCCAAACCGGTCATGCTAAAGGATGTTGCAGGCAGCAGATCGCTCTCCACGGCGTCTCCAGACTCCATCACGCCTGTCACATGTGCTCAGTGTGAACCTGCTTTCATCTGTGAAGAGCACAGGGCGCCAGTGGCGACTTTGCCAATCCTGGTGTTCTGTGGCAAATGCCAAGCGTCCTGCACGGTGTTGGGCTGTGAGCACAACCCCCATCTGTGGACGTCGGGCCCTCATACCACCCTCATGGAGTCGGTTTCTAATCGTTTGTGTAGACATATGCACATTTGTGGCCTGCTGGAGGTAATTTTGCAGGGCTTTGGCAGTGCTCCTCCGGTTCATCCCTGCACAAAGGCGGAGGTAGCGGTCCTGCTGCTGGGTTGTGGCCCTTCTACGGCCTTCTCCTGGTGTACTGGCCTGTCTCCTGGCAGCGCCTCCAGCCTCTGGAGGCTATGCTGACAGACACAGCAAACCTTCTTGCCACAGCTCGCATTGATGTGCCATCCTGGATGAGCTGCACTACCTGAGCAACTTCTGTGGGTTGTAGAGTCCGTCTCATGCTACCAACATTCAAAAGTGACCAAAACATCAGCCAGAGAGCATTGGTACTGAGATGTGGTCTGTGGTCCCCACCTGCAGAACCACTCCTTTATTGAGGGTGTCTTGATAATTGCCAATAATTTCCATCTATTGTCTATTCCATTTGCACAACAGCATGTGAAATTGATTGTCAATCAGTGTTGCCTACTAAGTGGACAGTTTGATTTCACAGAAGTTTGATTTACTTGGAGTTATATTCTGTTGTTTAAGTGTTCCCTTTATTTTTTTGAGCAGTGTATATATCTAATATATAAAGGTGTGTGTGTGTGTGTGTGTGTGTATGTATGCATGTACGGGATTGGCATCTGCACCGTCGCAGCTACAGCCACAAAATTTTGCACAGTCACACGTCTGGACCCCGAGAGCGTCATAGGCTATGTTGTGAGGTGAAATTTTAACCCGCGCGTTCCAATTCACCAAACAATTTTGCCCCTATCTACATAATGGGGAAAAAGTGAAAGGAGAAGTGTTGGAGGCAAATTGACAGCTGCCACATGTGAACAAGGGAGAATTAAAGAATGAGAGCGATGGCGCCAAAGAGTATATACCGTACAGTTGCTAAGGTGGGGCCCCGACATGGGATACTCATACTCACCACACACGGGGATATGAACACACACACAAAATGTGCTACACACTACCATGTGCTTGAACACATATACCACCCTCAGCACACACAAAACTCATCTCATAAAGATTTATCAGGCTGCCAACAGCAACCAATCACAGCTCAGCTTCTATTTTGCTACAGTTAATTAATCTGAGCTGTGATTGGCAACAAAGGACATTCTCAGCATAACAAAGCTTGTGTAAGGTAATAAGATGTCAGTTAGGGTGTGCTGGTGGAAAGGCTGATGTCAGTCACATTACTTCTATGTGAGAGGTAATAGAAACTGCCAGTTACAAACTATTTATACCACAATAATGCCTCATAAGAAAAGGAATTTCATTGCATGAATGTCAGCTGATGCGAAAAGAAAAGCTGCATTACGGGCCAATGAAAAATGTGAAGACCGAGAAACAAGGCTGACACACATGAGAACAGCAGCTGCTTCCTCAAGAGCCAATGAACTTTCTGAGCAGAGGGAAGCGAGGCTTGCAGACAAGAGAACAAGAGCTGCTTCCTCAAGAGCCAATGAGTCAGCTCAGCAGAGAGAAGGCCAACTTGCCACTAAGAGAATTGCCATTTCTTCCACCAGGGCACAGGAAATGGTTGGAGATTTGAAACATGCTGTTACCAGTCAGACATAAACTATCAGGATAATCCTAAAGTTCAGATAGGAAAAATGGATGTGGTCTGCATGTACTGCAGTGCCCTGAAATGGAAAGATGAACCGCCAGGTTTATGCTGTGCAAATGGCAAGATAAAACTTCCACCTCTCCTGTCACCACTAGATCCCCTAAAGTCTCTGATGACAGGTGCCAGTACAATATCAAATCATTTCTTGGACAACATTAGGAAGTACAACTCCTGCTTCCAAATGACATAATTTGGTGCAACAAAAGAAATGTTTACAACAGGATTTATGCCGACATTTAAAGTTCAAGGACAGGTTTACCACTCAATTGGCTCACTGCTTCCATTACAAGGAGAAGAACCACAATTTCTTCAACTCTTCTTTATGGGAAATGCGGAAGCAGAGGCTCAGCGGAGATGCTCTTTAATTCCTAACACTCGCCTTGATATTGTCACTATTTTGCAGCAGTTCCTTCACTCCAACAATCTATATGTTCAACTTTTCAAGACTGCACTTGAATGCATGCCAAATAATGATTACAAGGTTGTCATTCAAGCTGACAAAACACCACAAGGTGAACATCAGCGAAGTTTCAATGCTCCCACATTTGATGAGGTAGCCATCTTGATTGTAGGTAATGATTTTCAAAGCCATGACATTGAGCTTCAGAAAAGGAACAATAGTTGGCAACGAGTAGCAGAAACTCACAGGTCCTATGATGCTCTGCAATATCCAATCATCTTTTGGCAGGGAAAGGATGGCTATCACTTTGGAATACCTCAGAAAGATCCTACAACAGGCAACCCTTCAGGAAAAAAAGAGTCTGCCATGGACTTCTATGCATATAGGATGATGACAAAATTTGCAGAGGAAAATCACATCTTGAAATGCAAACACCTCTTCCACCAATTTATTGTTGACATGTATGCAAAGATTGAGAGTGAACGTTTTTATATATCTGACCAAATCAAAAGAAGCTCAGGGCAGAGGAATATATTCATCTTAGAGATGCTGTTGCAAATGATGCTGATCCAAAAGAGTTGGGGAAAATGATTATGAATACATGAATACACACAGGATGCAATGACTTATGTGAGAAAGTATGGCTGTCCAGATCTTTGCATCACCTTTACTTGCAATCCTGCCTGGGAGGAAATTGGAGGGCACCTGTTGCCGGGCCAAAAAACAGTGAATCGCCATGACGTTATTGCTTGGGTTTTCAAACAGAAACTTTCAAAAATGACTAATCTCTTCACAAAATCACATATTTATGGTGAGACGCAGTGCTGGATGTATTCAGTTGAATGGCAAAAAAGATGCCTTCCTCACGCCCACATCTTGATTTGGCTGAAGCAAAAAATACAGCCTACCGAAATTGACAATATCATCAGTGCTGAATTGCCAGACCCTCAGATTGACCCACTGCTGTTTGACACAATCACGAAAAACATGATCCATGGTCCGTGTGGGAGTCTGAACAAAAATTCTCCCTGTATGATTGATGGCAGGTGTTCAAAGCATTACCCACGATCCCTGGTCCAAGAAACCCAAACAGAACAAGATGGATATCCAGTCTACCGAAGAAGAAAGCCAGGGGATGGTGGTTTCATAGCAAAGCTCAAAATGCGTGTTAGATCATCACTCCAAGAGATAGAAATTGACAACAGGTGGGTAGTGCCTTACAACCCTTTGCTCTCAAAAATCTTCCAGGCCCACATAAATGTCGAATCTTGCGACTCTGTGAAATCAATCAAGTATATCTGCAAATATGTCCACAAATGAAGTGATCAAGCAGTTTTTGAACTCCAGAAAAATGGACCTATTATTGATGAAATGGAGGCATTCCAGATGGGCAGGTACATAAGCAGCAATGAAGCTGTTTAGAGAATACTAGGATTCTCCATTCATGAGCGCTACCCACCAGTTGTGCATCTGAGTGTGCACTTGGAAAATGGACAGAGAATTTACTTTAACCCAACAAACTTGCAGCAGCAGCTCCTAACACCACCTAAGACCACCCTCTTGGCATTTTTTGAGCTGTGTCAACAAGACCCTTTTGCAAAAACAATTCTCTACTGTGATTTACCAAAGTACCACACTTGGAATGCCTCCAGAAAAACACTGGAACGGAGGAAACGGGGGCTTGATATTGAAGGCTATCCAAGAGTGAAAGCAACGGATACTCTTGGTCGTGTCTACACTGTTCATCCGTCAAATGCAGAGTGCTTCTACCTGCGCATGTTACTTCATGTTGTCAAAGGCCCTACATCCTTTTCTGACCTGAAGACCGTCAGAGGCCATGTGTGTGAAACATTCAGGGAAGCTTGCCAAAGAAAAGGACTTTTGGAAAATGGACTCTGGGACATGACCCTCAGTGAAGCAGCAGCCACACAAACCCCAAAGCGATTAAGACACCTCTTTGCTATTATTCTAACAACTTGTAGCATTTCAAATCCTCTTGAGATTTGGACAAAGTACAAAACTGATCTCAGTGAGGACATCCTCATGCAGATTAGAAGGGAAAATCCTCAGCAACTAATCAATTTCACTGAGGAAATGTTCAATGAAACTTTAATGCTCCTTGAAGATCAGTGCATAGCAATGTCAGGAAAAGCCTTTCAGTTGCTTGGTTTGCCTGCTCCAATAAGAAATCCTGAAGGCATCCAAATGTGTAGGGAGATTTTCCTAGAAACAAACTACAATATTGATGAACTGACAGCATTTGTGTCTCAGAACGAGCCAATATTGGTACTAGATCAAAGGGACGCCTATAACTACATTTTAAGTTTCAGTGAAACCAACAAAGGTGGGATTGTCTTCCTTCATGCTCCAGGTGGAACAGGAAAGACATTTGTAATCAACTTGCTCCTGGCAAAATTTCGACAACAAAAAAAGATTGCACTTGCAGTGGCATCTTCTGGAATTTCAGCTACACTTTTAAAAGGTGGCAGGACAGCACATTCGACATTCAAGCTACCGCTTAACCTGTCTCATACTGACAGCCCCATGTGTAATATTGCCAAGGGATCAGGACTGGCCAAATTGCTTCAAAAATGCAGTGCCATCATTTGGGATGAATGCACCATGTCACAAAAAAGGGATCTGGAAGAAGTGGACAGACTGCTGCATGACCTGCGTAGCAACAAATATATCATGGGAGGAGTAGTTGTTGTTTTGGCAGGTGACTAACGCCAAACACTACCTGTTATTCCAAGATCAACCCCTGTACTGAATGCCTGTCTCAAAGCATCGTACCTTTGGAGGAAAGTAAAGAAAATGTCACTGAACACAAACATGAGGGTCTACATGACAGGCGATGTTTCTGCTGGACTGTTTGAGCCAGCTGTTGACTATTGGAGATGGCAAGTAACCAGTAAACTCAACCACTGGACAGATCACCTTCCCAAGCAACTTTTCTTGCATTGTGACTTCCATTGAGGAGTTGAAAGCAAAGGTTTTTCCAAACATTCAACTCCACTTCAAAAATTCTGGCTGACTGTGTGAAAGGGCTATTCTAGCTCCCAAAAATGACAGTGTCAACGAGATCAATCTTCAAATTCTAAATCTCCTTCCAGGTGTGTGCACAACCTACAAGTAAGTGGATACAGTAATAGACCCTGCTCAAGCATTATTTTATCCAACCGAGTTCCTCAATTCCTTGGAGCCACAAGGACTTCCTCCTCACAACCTCTTTCTAAAACCTGGAACACCTATTCTGCTATTGAGAAATTTGGATCCACCAAAGCTGTGTAATGGAACAAGACTCTTGATTAAGAACCTGTTTCCACATGTAATTGAGGCATCCATTTTGACAGGATGTGCCACTGGAGAAGATGTTTTCATTCCAACAATTCCTCTCATTCCATCTGATTTGCCTTGTGATTTTAAACGCCTCCAGTTTCCTGTTCGACTGGCATTTGCTATGTCCATCAACAAGGCTCAGGGACAGTCCTTGAAAGTAGTTGGAATCGATTTACAATCTCCATGCTTTTCTCATGGTCAACTTTATGTGGCCTGTTCAAGAGTTGGAACAGCCAAAAATCTGTTTGTGTTTGCACCTGCAGGAAGAACTAAGAATGTCGTTTAACAAAAGACTCTCGAATAAGGAGTAGAAGATTACTTCACATTACTTGGCCAATTTAGTTAAATCTGTGTGGAATCTCTCTGGTGTTGAAATATATGTTGAGAAATGCTTTTATTAGCTTAGTTCTTGCCTTTTAATAATTACATTTCTATCTATTTGTTTTGTGGTTTTTGTGTGGAGAATAAATTTTTGTTAAACACATTCTATTTTGCTAACAGCAGTTATTAACCCGGGCGAAGCCGGGTAGTACAGCTAGTAAATATAATATAAATAGTACCCATAAATAAATAATCTTTTGAAAAAATAAAAAATAAACCAATAAAAGTGCACATATTTAGTATCATCGCATCCAGAACGACCTGACCTATTAAACGGTCCTGCTAATTAACCCCTTTAGTGAACACTGTAAAAAAATAAAAAGAAAAAAAGAAACAAAACGATGTTTTATCATCATACTGCCTTAACAAAAGATGGAATAAAACGCGATCAAAAAGACGAATGTAAATAAAAATGGTACCGCTGAAAATGTTATCTTGTCCCGCAAAAAGCAAGCCACCATACAGCGCCAACGGCCTAAAAAAACTAGGAATTATTCCTACCGTTAATTACGTTTCCAGGAGTCCATCATAACGGCACGACAGGAGTTAAGTCCTCTGTACCTCTAGGGACAGGAAACACATGAGAGGTTAAAAGCCCCCCCCCCCATCACACCCTCAGTGTTAGTACTAATCACCAAACCAGGATGGATGCAACTCTATTTTATTATATACATATACCAGTGTTACATTCACATTAGTGTCAAGAGCGGGGCGGGAAATATGGTGCCGTTATCATGGACTCCTGGAAACGTAAATAACGGTAGGAATAATTCCTATTTTACCAGTACGTCCATCATAACGGCACGACAGGAGACATACCAAATCAAAGAAATGGAAATTTAATGCGGGACTACTGCCTGAAGGACTTTACGGCCATAGGCTCATTGTTGACTGGACAATACATCCAATTTATAATGTTTACAAAATGTGGATATATTGGACCAGGTTGCTGCCTGGCAAATTTGGCCCACTGACGCTCCAGCTTTCTCTGCCCAAGAAGCGGAGATCGCCCGAGTAGAATGAGCTTTAAGGGAAATTGGTGGATCCTTCCCCTCAGATTCATATGCGAGGGCGATAGTCCTTGTCAACCACCTTGCTAGAGTCGGCTTAGAAGCTTTCTTGCCCTTATTCACACCCGAAAATTGCAGAAAAAGGTTTGAGTCTCTCCTCCAGGGGGCTGTGATTTCTATATACCGAACAATTGCCCTCCTGACGTCCAAGGTATGGAAGGATTTTTCCTTTTCATTTTTGGGGGACTGGCAGAAAGACGGCAGTATTATCTCTTGATTCAGGTTCGAACTGGACACCACCTTAGGGAGAAAGGAGTGATCCAGTTTAAGAACCAATCTGTCTTCCAGAATCTTAAGGTATGGGTCCAGAACTGAGAGGGCCTGGATCTCGCCTACCCGTTTCGCTGTAGTAACTGCGACAAGAAAGGCTGATTTCATAGAAAGCAGGTCTACTGATGTTTCTTCTAGGGGTTCAAAGGGAGACTTACATAAAGCCCTCAACACAAGGTTCAGATCCCACGGCGGTACTAGACTCCTTATCGTGGGTTTTAAACGAGAAGTTGTTTTTATGACCCTTGATATCCATGGGTGGTCTATTAAGGAGTAGTCCAAAAAAGCACTTAGGGCCGAGATATGAACTTTTTAACGTATTTGGCCTCAGACCCTTATCAAATCCCTCTTGGAGGAAATCCAATATCGTTGGAATATTGGGGTGAGACGAATTTCTCTCAGACTGACCTGCAAAGCAACAGAACTGTTTCCAAATCCTAGCATAGATGGCTGATGTTACTGGTTTCCTACAGGCTTGTAGAGTCATAATTACCCGATGGGAAAGACCCTTAGAGGCTAGGATCTGCCTCTCAGGTTCCATGCTGTCAACTGGAGGAATTGGATGTTCGGATGTATCAAGGGACCCTGCAATAGAAGATCTCTCCTGGCTGGGAGTCTGAATGGGAGATCCACCGCCATCCGGTATAGCAGAGGAAACCAGCTCTTTTTGGGCCAGTAGGGCGCTATCAGAATAAGAGCTCCCCTCTCCTGTTGGATTTTCCTTAGTACTCTTGAGATGAGAAGGACTGGAGGAAAGGCGTACACCAGTCTTGTCCCCCACGATTGAGAAAGGGCATCTATTCCTTCTGGGCTGTCGGCTGGGTCCAAGGAAAAAAAGCGCTGCAGCTTTCTGTTTTTTCTTATTGCAAACAGGTCTATGAACGGGGTGCCCCATCGTTGAATGATTTGATGAAACACCTCCGGCCTTGAACGGGCCTGTGCCCATTTCACGCTTGGAATGCATGAGGTCATCAGTCCTAAGATCCGCATGGCGTATCTGATTGAAGTGGTCTTCCGTTTCTCGAAGTTGCAAATTTCCGGTTTTATTTTTTCTCTTTTCTCCTGGGGCAAGGAGGACTTCTGAAGACTGGAATTTAAGAGTACCCCCAGAAATACTTTTGTAGTACTTGGATGGAGGCTTGATTTTTCCCAATTGATGTTCCATCCCAAATATTCCAGGGTTTCGATCGTATGCTCTTGATGACTGAGAAGAAGAGACTGACTCTGCCACCAACAATATATCGTCCAGGTAAGGGATGATTATAATCCCCTGTGTTCTTAAGAAGGCCGCTACTTCTGTCATAACCTTTGTGAATATTCGAGGGGCTGAGGATTGACCGAAGGGTAGGCAAGTAAATTGAAAGTGGTGTACTGTGCCCTCCTGTTCTAGAGCGAACCTTAGGTATTTCTGGTGACTTGGGTGAATTGGAACAAGGTAATATGCATCCTTGAGGTCTAGGGTGCACATTACCGATCCCTTCTCTATCAATGGAATGCTGGTTTTTATAGTTTCCATTTTGAACCTTTTGTATTCCACCCACTGGTTTAAGGGCTTGAGGTTTATAACCGTACGGCGTTTGCCCGAGGGTTTTAACACCGAGAAGAGGGAGGAATAATGGCCTAAACCCTGCTCTGAAGGGGGGACCATTTTTACCACGTGTAGGGATTGAAGGACTAATATATCCTGCCATAGACTTTTGAGATCTACGGGGGAGCAAGGACGAGTGACCTGCCCCCTACTCCAATGGCGTCATGGTCTAGCTGGGGCCCCAGAGGCGACCTGATCTGCTCTGTCCTTTCCTCCCTTCCTGTAAGACCATCTCCCCGTCTTACCCTTACCCCTGTAATCACGTTTAGGGGATCGACGGGGTCCACGAAAGGGTCGGTATCTTTTAACCCTATCTTCGGGAAATCCTTTTTTCTTGTCGGATGCTCTTTCTAGGATCTCGTCCAACGCTGGACCAAAAACCCGAGCACCTGAAAAGGGAATTGAGCACAATTTATTCTTTGAGTGGCTATCCCCCGACCACTTCTTTAGCCATATTGCCCGTCTAGCTGTATTAGATAATACGCTACATCTAGCTGCGAATCTGACCGATTCGGCCGAGGCATCAGCCATGAATTGCGTTGGGAAGAGAGTCTGATAGCATCTCTACAGGGGAGTCTGACCTAATTTGATCTGACAGCTCGTCCAACCAATGGCACATGGATCTTGCCACTGAAGTGGCAGCGATATTTGATTTAATTATGGCTGCTGAGTAGTGTTGAGCGATACCTTCCGATATCAGGAAATATCGTATCGATTGGATCAGACCGATACTCAAAAAGTATCGGATATCGCCGATTCCGATACCGGAAACCAATGCAAGTCAATGGGACACAAATATCGGAATGAAAATAAACCCTTTCTTTCCTTGTAGGTTAATTCTACATGAAGTAAAACAACTAAGAATAATGTAGAATGTATTATGCGAAAAGCCGGCAATTCATCAGCGCATACACCGGTACCCGACAATTTACAACAGAAAGAATAGAGCTTCACACATAGATAGATAGAAACATGTCAGTCACATATATATGAAGTACAGTGACAGTGTTGCTTAATGTACTTGTCATTTAGTGCAAAGGATTTATTAAAAAAAATATTAGTGTTTTCATGCACCGTCTCTTTAAAAAAGCCGGCCTCCAATTCAGCAGCGGTACCCGACAATTTATAACAGACAGAATAGAGCTTCACACATAGATTAGATAGATAGAAACATGTCAGTCACATATATATGAAGTACAGTGACAGTGTTGCTTACTGTACTTGTCATTTAGTGTTAAAATAAAGGATTTATTTAAAAAAAAATTGGCGTGGGGTTCCCCTTAATTTTAGTCTCTAGCGGAGGTTAAGCAGACAGCTGGGGCAGAGGTTTGAAGCCTGGGAAGGGGGTAATACCCACGGAGCTTCCCAGACTACTAATATCAGCCCCCAGCAGAATACTTAGCCTTTACTAGCTATTAAAATGGGGGACACCCCCAAAAAAAATGACGTGGGGTTCCCCCTAATTTAATAGCTAGCAAAGGCTAGGCAGACAGCTGGGGGCTGATATTAATAGCCCAGGAAGGGTGCCATGAATATTGGCCCCCTCCCAGGCTAGAAACACCAGCCGTCAGCCGCCCCAGAAATGGCGCATCCATAGGATGCGCCAATTCTGGCACTTAGCCTCGCTCTTCCACGCTGCCCTGGTGCGGTGGCAGGGGGTAATGGGGCTGGGGTTCATGTCAGCGCCAGCTGCCATGAAGCCCAGGTTAGTAATGATGGGCGTCTATAAGACACCCCCATTACTAACCTACAAAGTGTTAAAAAGAAAACACACACTACACCCAGAAAAAAATAATTTATTTGAAATAAAACACACCATTTTATTTAATACTTAGTTTACTAAAAAAAAATAGTTACCTGTCCACGTTCCTGCGCTGATCTCCCATGCACAGCTGTCACATCTGGAGATGGTGACAGCTGTGCATGGCTGCTGTAAGCTCACACTGCCGGGAACACGTCCGCTCCCGGCAGCGGGAGCCACTGACTGAGGTCACCGGAGTGCATTCAGGCAGCGCAGCTCCGGAGACCTCCTTTACGGCACTGCTGTACCGTGGGAATTTCTCACGATACAGCAGGGCCGTAAAGGAGCTGACTGGAGCAGCGCTGCCTGAACTCCGGCGAACCCGCTTATGCAATGACGGGGCTGCTTTACGGCCCCATCATTCTAGCGGCGGCAGCGGTTCAGAGCGGTCACATTCTATGTGGCTGCTCTGAACTGGAGATCATCGTGGGACACTCGTGGACTACTACTGAGGGGTAAGGATAAGGTTGTGGTTTATTATGTTATATTTTATTACACGAGATCGATGGCTTCGGGGAATTAGGTGTCTAGGTGAGTATAGGTGTAGTTTTTTATTTTTTACTTTATTTTAGGTGGCGATCGGCGGGGACAGGTAATGTATGAACTAATTTATTGTAGGTAACCACTGGCCACCAATGACATGTATTTAACATTTATTGGGGACACAGTAGGGCAATTTAAATAGCAGGATCAGGCTGATGGGAACTACTGCTCCCATCGAGCTGATCCTGCTGGCACGAGTGGACGGGGGACAGACATAGGCCGATGGGAGTAGTAGTGTCACATCGGCCTATGTCTGCCTGCACGCACACACCCCCAGACATCGCGCAGACATCGCACAGACACCGCACACACTCGCAGACATCGCACAGACACCGCACACACCGCGCACACCCGCACAGACACCCACACACACCAATCATGACCGGTCTGGGAGGTGTGGCTGACCTGTGCGACCGTGGGAAATTTCATTTCAGTTCATGCAGTCAAGCATGAACTCACATGAACCCTCTGAGGGCACCGCGGCGACTTCAAATGAACAGCTGATCGGCATCACCTAATACCTCAGCTGTTCATTTGAAATAACCGGCGGGAAAGCGCAGCACAGAACGGGAAAGCCGGCGGTGAAGTCTTTTTACTGCCGGCTTCCCCGCCCGGGTTCTTCGCTCCCCGCTCCTTGGTGCTGTCCTAACTTACGATCGGGATGGGAGGTGGCGAGGGGAGCGGAGGATCGGGGTGGGAGGCTGCGGGGAAGCAGTATGGGGCTGTGTGATTGTTTAAA
The DNA here is from genome assembly GCF_046119375.1 of Phyllobates terribilis. Classification (NCBI taxonomy): domain Eukaryota; kingdom Metazoa; phylum Chordata; class Amphibia; order Anura; family Dendrobatidae; genus Phyllobates; species Phyllobates terribilis. The sequence goes on along the minus strand of NW_027362762.1, from coordinate 768,490,045 downwards.
CGCCGGCGGCTTTTTACCGCGCGCCGGCTTTTAAACAATCAGGAGAATTCTCCCACGCTGGGATAGCATTCTGATGACAGGCTGGATCTCAGCTGAGCACTGCCATCCAGCTTGTCATCCTTCAGAGACACTGCAGAGCGCAGGCATTATGGGAACTTCCGATTCCAGTATTCGATATTGTAAAAGTATCGGAATTAAGTATCGGAATTCCGATACCGCGAATATCGGCCGATAACCGATATTTCAGTATCGGAATGCTCAACACTACTGCTGAGGCTTCCCAACTCCTCTTGAGCATACTCTCAGCCTTCCTATCCATTGCGTCCTTGAGGCAAGACGAGTCCTCAAAGGGGATTGATGTTTTCTTAGCCACTTTTGCTATTGGAACATCTACTTTAGGGATTTCCTCCCAAAGTTTGATATCCTCCGGATTGAAAGGAAGACGGGATTTAAAGTCTCTTGGCACAATGAGTCTTTTCTCCACTTCTTCCCATTCCTCCATAATCATTGATTTTAAATGCTCATTTACAGGGAACACTCTATTTCTCCGATTTCTCAGACCTGCGAACATTTCATCTTGCCTGGAATGGGAGACCTGAGTGTCCTCCAAGTTCATAGTATGCCTGACGGACTTTAACAGTTCGTCCGTATGTTCTGTAGAGAAGATATATTTCTTTCTCTCTTGTGAGGGTAACTGAGAGAAGCGGTCCTCATCCTCTTCTAGACTGCGCTCTGATGTGGAATCTGAATATTCTCCTTCCTCAGACACCTCTTCCATCTCCCACCTAGGTCTTTTCGGGCGAGGAGAGGGTTGAACTATTTGGGGTGACGGTTGTGTAAGGGAAGGCATGAGGCTCGAGACTGTACTCTGGACCTCCTCACGTATCATAGATCTTATATTCATCAAAAAAGAAGTTTTTTCTTCCTTTAGGACCTCGGCTATACATTTTTTACACAGCCGCTTTTTATATGAGTCCTGAAGCTTTGTGTTGCAGTCTACACATCGTCTTGACTGTTTGGAAGAAGATCCAGACCTCTGGGTTCCCCTCTCCTAATCCATAAAAACATATAAAAGGACACCGGAGATTTACTATAAAACCCTGCCCTAGAATACTCTGATCTATCCAGAGAAGTGCTTTAAGCCTGTACTCACACTGCCCAGGGACTCTGAGGGGGCTTCTGACCGTGAAGGATTAACTTCCATGGTGTCAGTGTGTGTGTGGCTGAGGTGCACCCTTTAATAGGGTCTTACCTGATCCAGGTGGTAGCCATGCCCCAGCGATAAGCATTCTTAATGCCCTGGAGGTTCATCACGGGCTCCGGGCACCTGTGCATCGAAGCCCCTCTCGTCACTAGAAAGAGAAGCGGCGTGCGTTCCACCCTGGAACGCACGCTGGCCAAAGCGGATGTCCGCTCTTCGGACTCCGCCTCCCGGCCGTTAGTCTCGCACAGCGTACGGAGTGCGTTCCACCCTGGAACGCACGCCCAAAGCGGATGGTCCAGGATGACTCCGCCTCCCGCCGGAAGCCATACACCGCGCTCCTCCGTGGAGCGCATGCCGGCCCTTCAGCCGGTGGTACAGCGCAACGCTCAGAGCCCCCTGTCCGGGGGATACAGCGGCGGTCTTCTGGCTGAGGGACCCCGCAAAGGGGTCTCTGGACCGAAGGAAGGGGAGAGTTCTGAGACCCCCCCCCCAATCCTCCTGGCTCTCAGGTAACTCTTTATCTTCGGAAACCTCCCATAGCGTCCTGTCCTGCTAGGGACAGGAAAAACACTGAGGGTGTGATGGGGGGGGCTTTTAACCTCTCATGTGTTTCCTGTCCCTAGAGGAACAGAGGACTTAACTCCTGTCGTGCCTTTATGACGAACGTACTGGTAAAAAAAAGTTATAGCTCTCAGAATAAAGTGATGCAAAAACAATTCTTTTTTCTATAAAATAGTTTTTATTATGTAAACGCGACAAAATATAAAAAAAAAATGCAGTACCGCTGTAAACTTACTGACCCGAAGAATAAAGCTGCCTTATCAATTTTACCACATGCAGAACAGCATAAAAAAAAAAACAACAATTCCTGAATTGTTGGTTTTTGTTTATTCTGCCTTCTAAAAATCAGAATACAAAGCTATCAAAAAATGTCACGTGCCTGGAAATGGTACCAATAAAAACGTCAACTTGTCCCGCAAAAAACAAGCCGTCACATGACTGTCGGCTGAAATATGGAAAAATTATAGCTCTCAAAATATGGCGATGCAAAAACTAGTCTTTTAGTGTGTAACAGATGTCAATCATAAAAACCCGATCTGTATCTGGTATCACTGTAATTGCACCGACCCAAAGAATAAAGTCATCTAATCACTTATACCGCATGAGGGACGGCGTAAAAAATAAACTTTAGGGTTAGGGTTGTGCTAGGTTTAGGGTTGTCGTTTTTTCAGAAGTAAAGACAAAAAAATGACTTTGATATGGCGACTAATGTTGAGCCCAAGTGCTCGCTACTTGAGTTAGCACTGGGTGCTCGAGTGACATGCTCGAGTCTCCACCCCAAATGTTTTGCAGCTGTTATACACCCAAAAAAACCTCGCGGGGATTGTCTGACATGCACGAGCGATCCCCCACATGTTTTTTTTTCGTTGTCTAATAACTATGAAACATGCGGGGCGGGAACTCGAGCATGTCACTTGAGCACCAGCGATACTTGGTGCATACCCGAGTACTAGATGCAAACTCAAGTAGCGAGCACTTGCGCTCAAGACTAATGACAACTTATTCAATATGAATGCAGGTGCTTCACAGGAATTTTTGGAATGTGGAAGAAAAAATGAACATTTAACTTTTTTCACAAAAATGTTACTTTATACCCAAATTGTTTTATTTTCGCAGGGGCAACAGGAAAAAATGGACCCCAAAATTTGTTGTGCAAATTTCCCTGAGCATGCAGATACCCCATAGGAGGAGGAAAACCACTGTTTGGGTGCACGGCAGGGTTCGGAAGGAAGGAGCGCCATTTGACTTTTTGAATGTAAAATTTGCTTGAATAATTAGCGGACGCCATGTTGTGTTTGGGGAACCCCTGATGTGCCTAAATAGTGGAAACCCCCAGTGACCCCATTTTAGAAACTAGACCCCTCAAGGATTTTATCAAGGGGCATAGTGAACATTTTGAACCCTGAGGTACGACACAGAATTTGATAACATTAGGTCATCATATTGAATAAGTTGTCATTAGTCTTGAGTGCAAGTGCTCGCTACTTGAGTTTGCAACGGGTACTCGGCTATGCACCAAGTATCGCGGATGCTCGAGTCCAAGCATGTTTTTTTTTGGTGGTCTAGTAACCGTGAAACATGCGGGGACTCGAGCATCCGCGATACTTGGTGCATACCCAATGCTCGTGCATGGCAGGCAATCACCGTGAGTTTTTTTTTTTGGCTGTATAACAGCTTCAAAACATATAGGGCGGAGACTCGAGCATGTCACTCGAGCACCCATGATACTCGGTGCATACCCAATGCTAACTCAATTAGAGAGCACTTGTGCTCAACACTAGTCGTCATATCGTCATCATTTTTTTTTCTTTACTTTTGAAAAATTCCCAACCCCAACACAACCCTAACCCTAGCACAAACCTTGCCCTAGCCCAACCCTAGTTTATTTTTACGCCGTTCCTCGTGCGGTATAAAAGTGATTAGACGACTTTATTCTTCGGGTCGGTGTGATTACAGCGATACTGGATTCATATTGGGTTTTTATGATTGACAGCTGTCACATACTAAAAAACTTTTTTTTTTTAATAAGACTAGTTTTTGCATCGCCATATTTTGAGAGCTATAATTTTTCTATATTTCGGCCGACAAAGTCATGTGATGACTTGTGTTTTGCGGGACAAGTTGACATTTTTATTGGTACTATTTTCGGGGCACGCGACATTTTTTGATTGCTTTCTATTCCGATTTTTGGGAGGCAGAATAAACAAAAAACAACAATTCAGGATTTTTTTTATGCCATTCCGCGTGTGGTTTAATTGATAAGGTAGCTTTATTCTTCGGTACGGTACGTTTAAAGCGGTACCACATTTACAAAGTTTTTTTTTTATGTTCTGGTGCTTTTAAACAATAAAAACTATTTTATAAAAAAAATATTTTTTTTGTATCGCTTTATTCTGAGAGCTATAACTTTTTTATTTTTTGGCTGATGGAGCTGCATTTCAGATTTTTTTTTGCCGGACAAGATGATGTTTTCAGTGGCACTATTGTATTTTTTTTTTTTACATTCGTATTTTTGATCGCGTTTTATTCCATTTTTTGTTTGGCGGCATGGAAATAAAGCATTGTTTTTTACTTTTTTTTTTTTTTTTTTTATTTACCGTGTTCACTAAAGGGGTTAACTAGTGGGACAGTTTTATAGGTCAGGTCATTCGGGACGCGGTGATACCAAATATGTGTACTTTTATTATTTTGTTTTTTTTCATAATATTTATTTACAGGTACAGTATATATATATATATATATATATATATATATATTACACACACACTTTTTTTGGGGATTACCTTTTTCATTTTTCTTTAAATATTTTAACATTTTTTTTCCACTTTCTGATACTTTTTTTACTTTTACACTTTGTCCTACTATGAGACTTTCACTTTTTGCAGTCTGATCGCCTGTTTAGCATAGAGATGCAGTAGCATCTCTATGCTATACAGCCTGTCAGCGCTACACAGGCAGGTCACTTTGATCACTCAATGCACATGATCAAAGTAACTTCCTGCTGTCTGATCACCATGACAGCTACCGGGACGCCGCACAGACAGCGAAGAACACCAGAGAGGAGGTAAGTAAGTGACGCTTACCTCCCCTTGCTCCAAGAATGCTGAGATCGACAACTTCTGTGCGGGCGCAATCGCCAGGGCGCATTAATACACATCTGGTCCAATAGGCCCAGGGCGCAGATACGTATTAATACACCCCATGTCAGAATGGGGTTAAAGCATGACATAGCAATACGAGACAAAAACCACAAGAAAATTGCATGTTAAACGCAATACCCTAATTTACCTAATTGCCTAAGGCTACATTCCCACCATGCGGTTTTGGCGAGTTTTTGATGCTGCAATTATTCTGCACCTATTATGTAAATTAGGTAACTTGTGTTTTAGGATTATGTTTTTTAACATGCATTTTTATCGTATTTTGGCATTGCATTTTTTTGGCTCTTGTTGGTGTGTTGTGTTTTAAACAAATTTGCTTTGTCTTTGATATTTCCTTGTATTTGGCTTTGACAAAAAGTTATTGATATACCGTATTTTGCAGACTATAAGAAGCACTGGACAATAAGACGCACCCCACAATTTTGGGGAGGAAAATAGTAAAACATTTTTTTTAATAAAATAGTGATTTGTCTTATAGTCCAATTTTACGGTAGTTTACCAGGGAGGGTCAGCTGCGGTGAAGCGATGTCATATAAGGCAGGGTCGCTGTTGCAGGAAGCCGGCTGCGATGGCAGGAGTGCGGCAATGCTGTAGGGTCCTGGGCTGGGAGGAGGGGGTGTCCAGGCATTGCCAGGCTGCGGGTTCTGGGATGTCAGGAAATGTCGGCGGTAAGCGGAGTCCCCATACTTGCTACTGATTCTCCTGTGGTAGGCAGCCGGAAAGTGGCTGCCGATGGCGGCCCATGTGTAGATTGAGATCTCTGAAGCAGAGATCTAGGGAGCCGAGATCTTAAGCTGCCTCTGGTGGCCATTTTCCCACAACCTAGAGCAGGAAAATCAAAAGGGAAGTGCGGGGATTCCGCTGACATGTTCTGACAGCCCAGGGCCCGCGGCCTCGGAACACCCACTCCTGCCAGCGTGCGGCTTGCAGCATAGCCCCACTCCTGCGGCCGCCGCTGGCCTCCTGCAGCAGCGACCCTGGCTCCTGTCACTGTGCTTCACCGCAGGCACCCCCAGAACCCCCGTTAAGCTACATTCAGATTATAATATGCCACCCCAATTTTCCTCCCAAATTTTTTGGGGGAAAAGTGCGTCTTATAATCCGAAAGATACAGTAGTGATGTGCGCATTACATACGTTTTTTGATGTGGGTTTTACCTGTGGATTTTCCGCATCTAATGCAATTCTATGGGAAAAAATCTGAAGATAAAACTCAGCATTCCCGTAAGAGAAATTGACAGGTCAGTTTACGCTGAGTATAAAAGAAGCAGAGTGGGCAGGAGATTGCTATAAAGCCATCCACTTTGCTGGAACTGTAAGACGCTGTGTTCTGATGCAACAAAAATATGCAGCGTCAAATGTCACCGAAAGCTCATTGTAGGCACACAGCCGAAGACATACATAACCAAAACTAAAATAATATGAAGATAAAGTAAGTTGTACATGAAATAATCCATATTGCGCATTTCTACCCCATTTTCCTATGCAGCCCTAAGTATCCTTATCCTGGGGCAGCACAGCTAGCCAGCACTGGCATTACTATGAGATGGAGCTGCCAGCATAGATGAATGAATGTGGTAATTTGAGTTACCCAGTACAACAGATATTACGGTAATGGAGGAACCACACTCAGTGGAAGTAGCAGTGCTGGATTATTGTGCAGAGCGCTCTGCACTATGGTGCTGGGCCAATAGTTACACTACATATAAGGGGTTTCCATATATGTTCAGCAGGGGCCACCATATAGGAAGGAAGCCATTCTATTAGCAGAAGTGATGAGTCAGAGCATTCCACCCGCCCACTGCAGAGGATTGCACCTCTGGTAATGGCAGATGCTGCAGTGCATGAGGTGAAGTAACCAGTGCTCTCTCTACAGTGAGCACCCTGGAAGGGAACGAGTTAACTGCTGGAGTGTTAACACTGTCATTCCCACAGAGAACAGCAGCAGTAATATAAATAGGGAAGAATGCATTGTACACACCGAGCAGGAGGCCGTCCATGTCAAAGATGATGTGGGTGACAGGCTGCAGCGTGAGGGGTGGCAGCGCCATGCTTGTCGCTGTCAGTGCAGAGTTCAGCTGGCACTTTACTGCACAGAGAGCAGCTTCCATGTACTGAGGAAATGAATGGGCAGCCACAGCCACACCTCAAGGACAAGCATGCTCTAACCGTGGGATCAGCAGCACAGCCTAACGCTGGGTGATCCTCGCTGCTTTCTCTGCTTTTCTTAGGATTATAAATGATCACAGAGGAAAGGAAATTCCTGGTTAATTTAATCATTTCACTGCTGGGAAATATTGTAGCAAAAGCGACTTAATTAAAGAAGTGGGGATATAAAGCGCAAAGAAAATAAATGGTGGGCTTAAGGAAAATAACCAAAGTCCTTGACACTACATAAAGGATCGCAGCTAAAGCCCCAGTACATAGCTTCTTGTCTCACAGCAGCGCACGTACAGACGTAGCAGAGCCGAATATGTTGTCTTTCTTCAGGCACAGATCTTGGCTGAATGCACAGCTATATATATACACAGTGTATATACCTACATATCACAGTATAGATATAGACGTGCATATATATATATATATATATATATATGCGCCCTTGCGTGTGACTTTTTTCATCCGTTATATCAGATATATCATTATGTCGCTCTCGTGACCACTGCAGTATAATACTGAATCCTAATGCTCACCTCTGTGTTCTGTACATGAAGGTTCTTACACTTATTTGTGAATGCAAAACGTGACATTGAGCAATGTCTGAATTGAGGTGCAATATTGTGCTTTATCACCGCCATCTAAAAAGCTCTGCTTTGCGCCTGCAATGAATTAGAACTGTTTTATCCGTGCAATGATCCATTTTACATCTGTTTGCACGCCATCTATGTCTGTTTTTACCATTTGTGTATCATATGTTTTTCCTGTATGAAATGGGCCGAGGTGTCCAAAGCGTCCAGCAACTAGTCGGTGAAAAACGAGACTGTACACGGACAGGGGTGTAACGATCATGAGGGAGGCCCGCCGATGCCAGCGCCTATTTCACCTGAATGTGCAGCCAAGGACGCACATTCAGCTGAAATTCCAGGAAGAGACCAGCACTCGCTTCATCCATAAAAAAGAGATTTATTTCAGTAAAGATCAGATCAGCAATAGTTTACACAGCGGTACTCCATGAGGCTCATCGGGAAACCATAAATATATAAGGCAACACGTTTCTGACCTTTGTGGTCCTTAAAGGGAACCTGTCATGTCCTATCTACTATGTAAACTGCCCCCATAGCGTTGTTAGTGATACAATGTGCATTACTAACACGCTTTTATCATTAAAATTGGTGCAAATATAATGAGTATATAACATTTTATATACTTATAATCCTACCTCCTCGTTCAGTCATAAGGGTGTGATCCTCGTATTGAGGGCATTTACTGAACATACATTTCAGTAGGCCAACATTTCGGATTTTAAAAACATTTTTCAAGCTGTTGTTATAAAGTATTCTAATTTACTGAGATAATGACACTTGTATTTTCATTGGCTGTAAGCCATAATCATCAACATTAACAGAAATAAACACTTGAAATAGATCACTCTGTTTGTAATTACTATATAATTTGAGTTTCACTTTTTGTATTGAAGAACTGAAATAAATAAACTTTTTGATGATATTCTAATTTTGTGAGAAGCACCTGCATAACTTGTAATATTACACTTTTCAAGAAAGGCAGTGAATTTTAGTAGTGAATCACTCATTACAACATAATGTGGCAGAGAGTTCCATAGTCTCACTGCTCTTACAGTAAAGAATCCGCGTCTGTGATTATGATTAAACCGAAGAAGATGCCCCCTTGTCCCCGTCTCAGGCCTCAGAGTAAAACGATCAGTAGAAAGGTCTTTGTACTGTCCCCTCATATATTTGTACATAGTAATAAGATCACCCCTAAGGCTATGTGCACACGAAGCGATTTTAATGCGTTTTTGCGGCGTATTTTCGCTGTGAAAATGCATTGCAATCGCTTTTAATAGGTCTGCCATTTACTGCAATGCAAATCAGCATGTGCTGTACACATCATGCGGAAATTTCCACTGCGAATTCGCATTACGGTAAAAACCGCAGCAAGACCAATTCTAGTGCAATTTCGCTGCGCAATCGGCGCTATTGACTTGCATTGGATCTACATGTAGTGATGCGGATCTTATGCGATTAATGCGCGGATGGTACCCGGGTCTGCAGAAGAGGAGACTCTCTTCCAGACCCGGGTACCATAGTACCTGTAAGTAAAAAAATAATTAAAATAAAAAATAACCTTATACTCACCGTTTGATGGCCCCCGCTCTGCTCCCGGCGTCGCTGTTGGCTCCGTGGCGGGTACCGGTAATGTAAAAGGACCTTCCGTGACGTCAGCGGTCATGTGACAGGTCACGTGACTGCTGACATTGGCGGTCGCGTGACCTGTCACATGACCGCTGACATCATGGAAGGTCCTTTTACATTACCAATACCCGCCACGGAGACAGCAGCGACGCCGGAAGCAGACTGAGGCCGCCGGAAAGGTGAGTATTAGGTTATTTTTTCTTTTTTCCTTTCTATTTCTTTTTTTTTTAATATTATGTTGGTCATACAATATAAATCCATGCCGGTTGCATGGATTTATATTGTGTGACCAACTTTCAAGCGCTTTTCCAAGTGATGCTAAAATCGCTTGGAAAAGCGCTTGACAAAAGCATGCGAAATCGCATGCTAAAAACGCTTAACAAACGCTTGTCCCTGGCAGAAAAAACGCATGTAAAATCCACATTCATTTTTTCCGCCAGGGAGATGCAGAAACGCTCAGGAAAAATCTGCAGCATTTCTGCATCGTGGGCACATGGCCTAAGCTTTTGTTTTTCCAAACTAAATAACCCCAAGTGTAATAATCTGTCTTGGTATGGCAGACCCCCCAGTCCTCTAATAACCTTGGTCGCTCTTCTCTGCACCCTCTCCAGTTCAGCTTTGTCTTACTTATACACCGGAGACCAGAATTGTACACAGTATTCTAAGTGTGGTCGCACTAATGACTTGTATAGAGGTAAAATTATGATCTCCTCATGAGCATCTATGCCTCTTTTAATGCATCCCATTATCTTATTTGCCTTTGCTGCTGCCTGACACTGGCCACCAAACGTGAGTCTGTCGTCCGCCCATACACCCAGGTCCTTTTCAGTGACAGTTTTGCCCAGTGTTTTACAATTATGCAGATAATTATTCATTTTATTTCCTCTGCCCAAGTGCATTACCTTACATTTATCCCCATTAAAGCCTAAGCTTGTAGTTTACATAGATCCTCCTGTAATATAAAATTGTCCTCCTCTGTATTGATTACCCTGCAGAGTTTAGTGTCATCTGCAAATATTGAAATACTACTCTGTATGCCCCATACAATGTCATTAATAAATATGTTAAAAAGAAGCGGGCCCAATATTGACCCCTATGTTATCCTACTGTTAACTGTGACCCAGTCTGAGTGTGTTCCATCATTAATAACCACCCTTTGTTTCCGATCACTGAAACAGTTCTTAACTTACATATATTTTCCCCTATCCCCATTGTTCTCATTTTATGTATCAACCTTTTGTGTGGAACCGTATCAAAAGCTTTTGAAAAGTCCATATACACAACATCCACTGCTTTTCCTTGATCCAGTCCGGAACTTACCTCTTCATAAAAGCTGATCAGATTAGTTTGACAGGAACGGTCCCTCATAAACCCATGTTGATATTGGGTCATGAGGTTATTCTTCTTCAGATACTCTAGTATAGCGTCTCTTAGGAAACCTCCAAGGTTTTTACCCACAGTAGAGGCTAAGCTTACTGGCCTATAATTTCCAAGTTCAGTTTTTGTTCCCTTTTTAAATACTGGCACCCCATTTGCTATACGCCAGTCCTGTGGTATAGACCCTGTTATTATGGAATCTTTAAAGATTAAAAATAATGATCTATCTATGACTTTACTTATTTCCTGCAGTACCCGCGGGTGTACCCCATCCGGGCCCGGGGATTTGTCAACTTTAGTGATTTTTAGACGCCTCCGTACTTCCTGCTGGGTTAAGCAAGTGACATTTGATGGAGAATTTTTGTTTCCACTGATCATTAGTGTTGAGCGAGTATGTTCTGTCCGAGTATGCTCGCGCAGAGCTCCGAATATTTATAGCTGCTCAGTGATGTGTTTGAATCGCTCCCCTGTGCATGATTTGCAACTGTTTGACAGTTTTATTACATTTGATGAATGTGAAATAAATAGACATTCCTCACATGTAATAAAACTGTCAAACAGTTGTAAATCATGCACACGGGGAGCGATTCAAACACACCACCGAGCAGCTATAAATACTCGGAGCTCAGCCCGAGCATACTCGGCGAAAGGGCTAATAGAACATACTCGCTCAACACTACTGATCATGTTTTCTGTCATGCGATTATCTTGTGTACGGTAAATACCGTTGAAAAAAAATCATTTAGCATATTGGCTTTTTCCTCATCCTCATATACCATTTCACCCAGACTGTTTTTAAGGGTAAAACACTATCATTTTTTAGTTTCTTACTATTTATGTAGTTAAAGAATATTTTGGGATTATTTTTACTTTCTCTGGCAATGCATCTCTCTGTCTCAATCTTTGCTGCCTTGATTTGGTTTTTACAGAATTTATTTAATTTTCTGTATTTATTTAATGCCTCATCACTACCTACTTGCTTTAGTTCTCTAAATGCTTTCTTTTTGCACTTATTGCACCCCTTACAGCTCTATTTAGCCATAGTAGTTTCCTCCTATTTCTAGCATGTTTATTTCAATAGGGTATATATTGTGCACAGGTCCTATTAAGGATGCTAATAAATGTCTCCCACTTGCTTTGTGTAGCTTTATGTCTCAGGATATCGTTCCAGTTTATTGCACTAAGATCATCTCTTAACCATTGGAAATTTGCCTTCCTGAAGATTAGTGTCCTTGCAACCCCTCTGCTACACATCTTATTAAAGGATACATGAAAACTTATTATTTTGTGATCACTATTACCCAAGTGACCCCCAACTCATATATTTGATATGCAGTCTGGCCTGTTGGTTAATATTAGGTCTAGCAGTGCCCCTTTCTTGTTGGGTCCTGAACCAGTTGTGAAAGGTAATTGTATCTCATAGTTGTCAAAAACCTATTACCTTTGCTGAAACTACAGGTTTCTGTTCACCAATGTATTTCAGGGTAGTTGAAGTCCACCATAATAATGACTTCTCTTTGAGTTACTGCTCCATCTATTTGCTTTGAGGATATTCTCTGCTGCTTCCATTATTTTTGCAGACTTATAACAAACCCCTATCAGTAACTTATTATTTTTCCCACCTCCCCTTATCTCCACCCACACGGACTCTACATTTTCATTAGATTCAAATATTTTCTCACGCAAGATGAGTTTTAAGGATGATTTTACATATTAACACACACCCCCATCCTCACTTGTTTGTACGGTCGTTTCTGAACAGACTATAGCCCTGTGAATTAACTGCCCAATCATGGCTCTCGTCCAGCCATGTCTCAGATATCCCCACCATGTCATAATTATTTTCCAACAGAATTAATTCTAATTCCTCCATTTTGTTGGTGAGGCTTCTGGAATTAGTGTACATGCATTTTATGTATTTCTCTGTACCTCTATTCCTTCTTACTATATTGACTGTTCTAATCCCATCCCCAATTTCTTTATTTGTGCCCAGGTCACTATCTGCACTATCTTTCCTACCTATAAAATGAATACCCTCCGCCCCAATCCCTAGTTTAAACACTCCTCCAACCTTCTAGCCATTTTCTCCCCCTGCACAGCTGCACCCTCCCCATTGAGGTGCAACCCTCCTTAGCGTAGAACCTGTAGCCAACTGAGAAGTCGGCCCAGTTCTCCAGGAACCCAAACCCCTCCTTCCTACACCAATTCCTGAGCCACTTATTTATCTTCCTAATCTCCTGTTGCCTTTCTGGCGTGGCACGTGGTGCAGGCAGTATTTCATTGAATGCCACCTTGGAGGTCCTTCCTTTAAGCTTGCAGCCTAATTCCCTGAAATCGTCTTTAAGGACCTTCCACCTATCTCTAACTTTGTCATTTGTTCCAATGTGCACCATGACCGCTGGGTCCTCACCAGCCCCTCCCAGTAATCTGTCAACCCGATCAGTAATGTGCCGGTCTCGAGCGCCAGGTAGGCAGCACACTGTTCGACGATCCCTGTCTTTGTGACAGATTGCCCTATCTGTTCCCCTAATAATTGAGTCACCCACTACCAGCACCTGCCTGACCTGCCCTGCTCTCCTATTTCCCCCCTTACTGGAGATGACACTCCTCCGGCTTTCAGAGGGCATGCCTTGCTGCAACAGTGCTACCCCTGTACTGACACCCCCCTCATCTGCCAACTTTGCAAACTTATTGGGGTGTGTCAGATCAGGACTAGCCTCCCTGGCACTCTTCCCTTTACTCCCCCTTCTAATTGTCACCCACATAGCTGCCTCACTGTCCTGCAGCTCCATACTACCATCCTCCCCCACATCTACCCCAGTGAGCAGCTGCTCAGTGAGCAGCATACTCCTTTCCACATTGTCTATGGATCTCAGTGTTGCCAGCTGCTCATTTAGATCCAGTACTTGGGCTTCCAAACGCACAACGTGCACTCATCTCGCATAGCAGTATGCACCCACGACCAGCTGTTCAAGGATTGCATACATGTGGCAAGATGTACACTGGATAGCATTGTCAATAATGGAGCTCATTTCCTAATGGGGATTGCACTAGACAGAAATGTTAAATAAAAAGAAATGTAAATAATTAATAAAATACAGACAGCAATTCAGCCCAAATTACTCCCTTCCAAACTCCATGAATCCAAAGTCACTGAATCACAAGTCACACACTTACTTCCGTTCGCACCTACTCTCCGGTCACACTCAGCTCATTCACACTCGCTAAGGAAGAAGATTTAAAGAGTTTTTTTTTTTCCATTTAGCAGCAATCCAACCTACAGCTCAATGCACTACCAAAGGACTGGAAGCCCCAACCAGCTGCCACTTATAAACCCTTAATTATGACCCCTAACCCTTAATTAACCCCTTGTGAGTATAGCTACCCCTCAGGATTTAAGTGTAATGTAGTTAACCCTTAACCCCTTTCTGACGTATGACCTAATAGTACTTCATGGTGACCTGGGCCGATTGGACCAATGACGTACTATTAGGTCATACGGCGATCACACCCGCACATAAGCGGTGCAGGGCGGTCGCCGCCGGGTGTCAGCTGACTGTCAAAGCTGACACCCGGTGCTATGTTCTGGGAGCGGTCCCGAATTGCTCCCGGCACATTAACCCCCTCAATGCTGCGATCGAAGCAAGGAGAGCTGTTCGGGATACTCACCACCTCTTCCGGACTCCAGTTCTGTCTGCCGCGGCTTCCCGGATGTTGCCATGATGACCCGATGTCGTCATGGCAACATCCAGGTCACCAGACAGCAGGACGATTCTTTGGTCATGCGCAGTGCATGACCAAACTATCTTCTCCCTGTGCAGCACTGACTGTCTGTATAGCACAGGAATGGTGCTGCATACCTGCACTATACAGGCGATCAGAATAAAAAAAATGCCTCCTGCCAGGTAAAGACGCCGTCCCCCTTTCCACCACGATCCTGCACCGGCATCTTCCGGCCTCCTTGCAGCGGCTGCTGGTACACACAGCTTCCCTGGCTCTGTGTTTAGGGCACGCGCGCTCCCTCCCTCTTAAAGGCGCCGTGCGCCCCGTCCTAAAAAGTCCCCGGCCAATGGCCGAAGGACTTTATAAAAGGCACCTCCTCCAATATGGAGGTGCCCGTGCAAGGTTGTTGCTCTGTTATACTTACTTTGCTTCAGCCCTCAGGTCCTCTGCAAGTCAGTCCTGTCCGCCAGTCTGTTCTTCAGTCCAGTCCGCCAGTCTGACTACTTTCCAGCCCGACAGTCTGCCTACAGTCCAGTCCGCCAGTCTGTCTATGGGCTCTGCCCGCCTGCTTACCTGGAAGCACCTGCCTGTTACCTTCCGTGCCCGCCAGCCTGCTTACCTGGAAGCACCAGCCTGTCACCTGCCGTGCTCGCTTGCCTACTTACCTGGAAGCACCTGCCTGTTACCTGTTGTGCCCACCAGCTTGCCTACCCGGAACACCTGTCTGGCTATCAGCCGAATCAGCCTGACTACCTGGAACACCTGTCAGCCTGCCTGCCGTGCTCTTCCGTTGTATCGGTCAGTTCCTGCCTTCTGACCCGTGGGAGTCACCTGCTCTCATACAAGGTCGGTCCCAAAGTGGCACCTGGTCCCTCTGCTCGGTCCCTCCCTGGTTCACGGAGTCGACTGAGCCGCCGTGCAACCTTGGTCAAGCCGAGTAGATACTTAGTCATGCCCCTCTGTTCTCTCCTTGCACCGCAGCACAGAGGTTACACCGCCCGGATCCGTAACAGTTTGCACGGACCATGGAGCCCTGTGGCACCAGATTCCTTCGCTTTCTGACCTGTACCAGGAGGTTTCTCGTCAGAGATCCCAGCAGGAAACTATCCTGACCTACCTGCGGTCTGTCAACTCCCACCTGGACATGCTGTCCATCCCAACTGTGCCCATCTTGAGCCGAGCGGCACCTGCTCCGGTGGCGCCTCATCCTACTAATGCTATGGCATCCGGCCCTGGTCCCCGGCTCTCTGCGCCTGCACATAGCCTTAGGGGTGATCTTATTACTATGTACAAATATATGAGGGGACAGTACAAAGACCTTTCTACTGATTGTTTTACTCTGAGGCCTTATGCCGGGGTTTTCTAAACCAGTGCACGCTGCACTTTGAACTTCTGGCACATCAGTTTCCCTCTGACCGGGCCAAGGTGGTGTTCATCATGTCTCACTTCACCGGGGAAGGATTGGCATGGTTAAACCCTCTATGGTAGAGAGGGGATCCCCTGGTGTCCGATCTTCCGGCTTTCCTCACTGCCTTCCGGAAAATCTTCGATGAGCCCGGTCGAAAGACTTCTACTGCCTCCACTCTTCTCCGTCTCCGCCAAGGGAGTCTCACCATGGGCCAGTATGCCATACATTTCCGCACTCTCGCATCTGAGCTTGCCTGGAACAACGAGGCCCTGGTGTCCACCTTCTGGGAGGGTCTTTCCGGATGGATCAAAGGTGAGCTAGTCGGTCGGGACATTCCTTCCACCCTGGACGATCTGGTGTCACTAGCTACCCTGATTGACATCCGTTTCTTGGAACGAGTTAAGGAGACTACCCGGGAGAGAAGATTTCCTCGTCTCGCTCCTGTATTCCAGAAACCTGCCTCCCAACCAGCAATTCCCTGGGCACGCTCGCCCGAGCCCATGCAGATTGACCAGACTAAAATGGTCAAGTCTCGCTAAGAGATGCGCCGAGCCGAGGGGAGCTGCTTCTACTGTGGCAGTAAGGAGCATCTGATCCATTCCTGTCTGGTGAAACCGGGAGACTCCATTGTCTAGGACCTCTCGGAGAGGTCGTCCTAGGCAAGAGTAAATCCTCTCCGTCCTTGACTCTATCCGTTTCTATTTCCAGTGGTGAGACCCGCTTCTTTGAGACCGCCCACCTGGATTCCGGAGCCGCTGGGAATCTCATTTCTCAGGCCCTTGTGGAGCAGTATCAGATTCCCACCAAATGTCTGTCTGAACCATTGGCAATCGCTTCCGTGGATGGGAGACTCCTTCCGGAGACCATCTTGCTCGTCATCCTGTAACCCTTCAGGTGGGATTGCTGCACTCGGAGAGGATATCCTTTCATTTGCTATCCGGACTCTCCCACTCCCTTTTGCTAGGTCTACCCTGGATACAGAGACATGAACCCGTCCTGAATTGGCAATCTAGTGAGGTGCTCCGTTGGGGGCAGGATTGCCATGAGACCTGCCTGGTTCCGGTTCGTCCGGCTCGACCTCTGTCTACCCCGGCTAATCTACCTGGTCTACCGGCACCCTACTGGGCCTATGTGCACGCCTTCGACAAGAAGGAAGCTGAGACTCTACCACCTCATAGGCCGCATGATTGCCCCATTGACCTGGTACCTGGTGCCTCTCCTCCCCGCGGGCGAATCTACCCCTTGTCGCTGGCTGATACCCGGGCCATGTCTGAGTACATCAAAGAGAATCTTGCTAGGGGATTCATTCAGAAATCTACTTCCCCGGCTGGAGCAGGATTCTTCTTCTTTAAAAAGAAAGACGGCTCGCTGCGACCATGTATCGACTACAGGGTCCTTAACCAGATTACGATCAAGAATGAGTATCCTCTGCCTCTCATTTCGGAGCTGTTTGACCGCCTTAAAGGCGCGAGGGTCTTCACCAAGCTCGATCTTCGTGGGGCATACAATTTGGTCCAGATCCGCCAGGGAGACGAGTGGAAGACGGCATTGAACACCCGGGCGGTCACTATGAATACCGCATGATGCCCTTTGGTCTCTGTAATGCCCCAGCCGTCTTCCATGAGCTGGTTAATGACATCTTCTGTGATTTCTTGTATTCTTGCATAGTGGTGTACCTGGACGATATCTTGGTCTTCTCTCTGGATCTGCCCACACACCAGAGGAATGTTCGTCAGGTTCTGCTAAGGCTCCGGCAGAATCGTCTCTACGCAAAATTTGAGAAATGTCTCTTCGAGCAGACTCCCCTTCCATTACGTGGATATATTATCTCCGAGACTGGTCTTCGGATGGACCCCGAGAAGGTTTCTGCCGTCTTAGAATGGCCCCGACCGGAGGGGTTGAAGGCGATTCAGCGATTCCTGGGCTTCGCAAATTATTGCTGCCTCTTCATCCCTCATTTCTCCTCCCTGACCGCTCCCATCTCCGCGCTTACCCGTAAGGGTGCAAATCCCAAGGAATGGACTTCCGAAGCGGAGGAGGCCTCCGTCTCCCTAAAACAAGCTTTCTCCTCCACCCCTGTGCTGCTCCGTCCAGATTGCAACAAGCAGTTCTTCCTGGAGGTTGTTGCTGCCTCCTCCGGAGCTGGAGCGGTGCTCACCCAGAAATCCCCGTCCGGGAGAATGGTAACCTGCAGCTTCTTCTCCAAGCTCTTCTCCTCATCCGAGCGCAACTACTCCATAGGAGATCGGGAGCTGCTTGCCATCACACTGGCGCTGGAGGAGTGGCGGTACCTGCTGGAAGGGGCTCTGCACCCGGTGATCATCTACACTGATCACAAAAACCTGGCTTATTTACAAAACGCCCAGAGACTCCGCGTCAGGCCCGGTGGTCTCTGTTCTTTACCCGATTCTGCTTTACTCTACATTACCGCCCAGTGGACAAGAACTTTAAAGCCGAATCTCTATCCCGCTCATTCCTGTCCTCCGACCAAGAGGAGGAGCCTCTGCATATAATCGACCCCTTCAGTGTAATGACTGTGGCCCCGTTTGACCTGTCTTGTCTTCCACCCGGTAAGACTTTTGTAGCTGATTCGGATCGTAAGAAGGTTCTTCTCTGGGGTCATTCGATCAAACTAGCCGGCCATGCAGGCCAGAAGAAGACCTTCCTGCTCATTGCCCGGCATTACTGGTGGCCTTCTCTACGCAAGGATGTTGCGGATTTCCTCTCGGCTTGTTCCTCCTGTGCCCGTAACAAAGTTCCCAGGCATCTTCCCGACGGCCGTCTCCTGCCTCTCCCCGTACCTTCCGCTCTGTGGCAACACATTGCTATGGCCTTTATTACGGATCTCCCTGTTTCTGCCTGTTGTACTGTCATTTGGGTGGTCGCTGACCGCTTTTCTAAAATGGCCCACTTCATCCCTCTGTCTGGTCTCCCATCCACATCTGTGCTGGCTAAGGACTTCATCCATCACATCTTTCGTCTCCACAGCCTACCCCTCCACATTGTGTCTGATCGTGGAGTCCAGTTCACTTCGCGCTTCTGGAGAGCTACGTGTAAGCTACTGGATGTCACCCTGGATTTCTCCTCTGCTTATCATCCTCAGTCCAGTGGTCAAGTGGAACGTATCAACCAGGTCCTTACCAGCTTTCTCTGGCATTTCGTCAATGCCCACCATAACGATTGGGTTGAGCACCTACCTTGGGCCGAGTTCTCCTATAACAACCAAGAGAGTGAGTCTTCTTCCAAATCCCCGTTCTTTGTGGTGTAGGGTCCACACCCCCGGATTCTTTATCCCATCTCCGCTTCTGTGGACAATCCTGCCGTTGAGTCTCTGGTCAGTGAATTTTCAACTATTTGGGAAGACACTAGATCCACACTTCTTCTGTTCTCTGAGCGGATGAAGAAACATGCCGATAAGAGACGTCTGGATCCTCCTCAATTCCATCTGAGAGACAGGGTCTGGCTCTCCTCCAAACATGTTCGGCTCAAAATACCATCGTATAAGTTGGGTCCGCGGTTCATCGGCCCGTTTGAGGTTCTCAAGCAAATCAATCCCGTGGCTTACAAACTAAAACTCCCTGCCACCTTACAGATTCCCAACTCCTTCCACGAATCTCTCCTCAAACCAGTTGTTCATAATTCTTTTTCTGACGATCCAGGTACCACTCCAGCCCCAGTCTCCGCTGAGGACGTCTATGAGGTAGAGAACATTTTGGCCTCCAAAAGGGTAAGAGGAAAAACCTTTTTTCTGATGGATTGGAAGGGGTTTGGCCCGGATGAGAGGTCTTGGGAACCCAGGGAGAACATCCATGCCCCTCTTCTTCTTAAAGAATTTCTTGCTGCCTTAAAAAATAGGGGGTGCAAAGGGTGTACTGTAACATTGGCATCCCCCTTACCTCCGCGGTTCTGCTCCAGCGTCTTCCGGCCTCCCTGCAGCGGCTGGCTCTGTGCTCTGGCTCTGTGCTTAGGGCGCGCGCTCCCTCCCTCTTAAAGGGGCCGAACATGCCATCCTAAAAAGTCCCCAGCCAATGGCTGGAGGACTTTCTCTATAAAAGTCACCTCCTCCAATATGGAGGTGCCCGTGCAAGGTTGTTGCTCTGTTACTTACATTGCTTCAGCCCTCAGGTCCTCTGAAAGTCAGTCCTGTCCGCCAGTCTGTTCTTCAGTCCAGTCCGCCAGTCTGACTACTTACCAGCCCGACAGTCTGCCTACAGTCCAGTCCGCCAGTCGGTCTATGGGCTTTGCCCGCCTGCTTACCTGGAAGCACCTGTCTGTTACCTGCCCTGCCCGCTTGCCTGCTTACCTGGAAGCACCTGCCTGTCACCTGCCGTGCCCGCTTGCCTGCTTACCGAGAAGCACCTGCCTTTTACCTGTTGTGCCTGCCAGCTTGCCTACCCGTAGCACCTGTCTGGCTATCAGCCGAATCAGCCTGCCTGACTACCTGGACCACCCGTCAGCCTGCCTGCCTTGCTCTTCCGCTGTATCGGTCAGTTCCTGCCTTCTGACCCGTGGGAGTCACCTGCTCTCATATAAGGTCGGTCCCAGAGTGGCACCTGGTCCCTCAGCTTGGTCCCTTCCTGGTTCACGGAGTCGACTGAGCCGCCATGCGACCTTGGTCAGGCCGAGTAGATACTTAGTCACGCCCCTCTCGTCCCTCCTTGCACCGCAGCACAGAGGTTCCACCACCCGGATCCATAACAGACACAGAATAAAAGTCCAAAAAGTGTTAAAAAATTTGAAAAAAAATGTAAAAATATTTTAAAAAAATAAAAAAATAATAATCCACCAAAAATAAAAATATAATGTTCCCATCAATAAATATTATTATGAAAAAAAAAGCCAAAAAAACAATAAAAGTACGCATATTTGGTATCGCCACGTCCGGAACGACCTGACCTATAAAACTGTCCCACTAGATAACCCCTTTAGTGAACGCGGTAAAAAAAAAAAAAAAAACGAAGCAAAAAACAATGCTTTATCATCATACTACCAAACAAAAAATGAAATAAAATGCGATCAAAAAGACGAATATAAATAAAAATGGTACCGCTGAAAACGTCATCTTGTCTCGCAAAAAGCAATCCGCCATACAGCTCCATCAGCCGAAAATAAAAAAGTTATAGCTCTCAGAATAAAGCGATGCAAAAATATATTTTTTTCTATAAAATAGCTTTTATTGTGTAAAAGCGCCAAAACATAGAAAAATGATATAAATGAAGAATAACGTGACTCACATGACTCTGTCAGCCAAAATATGGAAAAATTATAGCTCTCAAAATATGGCATTGTAAAAACTAGATTTTGAAAAAAAAAGCGTCTTTTAGTGTGTGAAAGCTGTCAATCATAAAAACCCGATATCATTCTGGTATCGCTGTAATCACACCAACCCGAAGAATAAAGTCGTCTAATCACTTATACCGCACGAGGAATGGCGTAAAAAATAAACTCTAGGGTTAGGGTTAGGGTTGTGTTAGGGTTAGTGTTGTGTTAGGGTTAGGGTTGGGCTAAGGTTAGGGTTGGGCTAGGGATTTTTTTCAAAAGTAAAAAAAAAAAGATAACGATATGGCGACTATTGTTGAGCGCAAGGGCTCGCTACTTGAGTTTGCATCGGGTGCTCGGGTACGCACTGAGTATTGTGGGTGCTCAAGTGACATACTCGAGTCTCTGCCCCATATGCTTCGTGGCCATAAAAACCTCGCGGGGATTGCCTGCCATGCAGGAGCGATCCCCGCATGTTTTTTTTTGGGTGTCTAATAACCATGAAACATGTGAGCGGGGACTCGAGCATGTCACTCGAGCACCCGTGATACATGGTGCATACCCTTGTACCTGATGCAAACTCAGGTAGCGAGCACTTGATCTCAAGACTAATGAAAACGTATTCAATATGATGACCTAATGTTATCAAATTCTGTGTCATACCTCTGGATTCAAAATGTTCCCTATACCCCTTGATAAAATCCTTGAGGGGTGTAGTTTCCAAAATGGGGTCACTTGTGGGGGGGGTATCCACTGTTTAGGCTCGTCAGGGGTCCTCCAAATGCGACCGCTCTCAATTCCAGCCAATTTTGTATTCAAAAAGTCACACAATGCTCCTTCCCTTCTGAACTCTGCCGTGCGCCCAAACACTGTATTTTCCCCCCATACTCAGGAGAAATTGCACAACAGTTTTTGGGGTCCATTTTCTCCTCTTACCCTTGTGAAAATAAAAAAATTGGGGCTAAAACATTATTTTTGTGGAAAAAGTTTGATTTTTTTATTTTCACGGCTCCATGTTATAAACTTCTTTAAAGCACTTGGGGGTTCAGGGTGCTCACCACACATCGAGATAAGTTCCCTGAGGGGTCTAGTTTCCAAAATCGTGTCACTTGTGGGGTTTTTCCCCTGTTTACGCACATCAGGGGCACATCCGCTAAGTATTCAAGCAAATTTTACAATCAAAAAGTCAAATGGCGCTCCTTCCCTTTCGAACCCTTTTTTGTGGGAAAAATGTGAAAATTTTATTTTTACTGCTCAATGTTCTAAACTCCTGTGAAGCACCTGGGGGTTCAAGGTGCTCACCATGCATCTAGATAAGTTCCCTGGGGGGTCTAGTTTCCAAAATGGTGTCACTTGTGGAGGGTTTCCACTGTTTAGCCACATCAGGGGCTCTCCAAACGCAACATGGCGTCCGCTAATTATTCAAGCAAATTTTACATTCAAAAAGTCAAATGGCGCTCTTTCTCTTCCGAGCTCTGCCTTGCACCCAAACAGTGGATTTCCCCCAGGTATGGGGTATCTGCGTGCTCAGGGGAAATTGCACAACAAATTTTGTGGTCCATTTTTTCCTGTTACGACTGCGAAAATAAAAAAAATTGGGTCTAAAGTAACATTTTTATGAAAAAAGTTAAATGTTCATTTTTTTCTTCCACATTCCAAAAATTCCTGTGAAGCACCTGAAGGGTTAATAAATTTCTTGAATGTGATTTTGAGCACGTTCAGGGGTGCAGTTTATAGAATGGTGTCACTTTTGGGTAATTTCTGTCATAAAGATCCCTCAAAGTGACTTCAAATGTGATGTGGTCCCTAAAAAAATGGTTTTGTAAATTTTGTTGGAAAAATGAGAAATCGCTGGTCATCTTTTAACCCTTATAGCTCCCTAATAAAAAAAAAATTGGTTCCAAAATTGTGCTAATATAAAGTAGACATGTGGGAAATGTTATGTATTAACTATTTTGTGTGACATATCTCTCTGATTTAAGGGCATAAAAATTAAAAATTTGAAAATTGCAAAATTTTCAAAATTTTTGCCAAATTTCCATTTTTTTCACAAATAAACGCAAGTGATATCGAAGAAATTTTTACCACTATCGTGAAGTACAATTTATCACAAAAAAACACTCTCAGAATCAGCAGGATCCATTGAAGCGTTCCAGAGTAATTACTTCATAAAT
Organism: Phyllobates terribilis; assembly: GCF_046119375.1. Classification (NCBI taxonomy): domain Eukaryota; kingdom Metazoa; phylum Chordata; class Amphibia; order Anura; family Dendrobatidae; genus Phyllobates; species Phyllobates terribilis. The sequence continues at coordinate 768,466,806 of NW_027362762.1, read as the reverse complement.
TGACAATGGTCAGAATTGTAAAAATTGGCCTGGTCATTAACGTGCAAACCATCCTCGGGGATAAAGGGGTTAAACACACAGGTTGTAAAATAAGAGACTATAAAACTGTAAAGAGAAAATAGGTCTTAAAAAGCCCAATAAAATTAAACAAAGTGCTGGTCTTTTCCTGGACTTTCTGCTTTGAGCTTTTTTGACCGTGCACTAAACATGTGAACTGAACTACAACCTTTTTTCCATTCAGTTGAAATGTATTGTGGCGCAGACACCTGCCAGCTCCTTGCACTTGAATACACACTTCCAACCAATGTGAGGCCAGCAGCAGACGTCGGCATGCCCATCACAGGGAGCTCATGGCAGTGACATCATGCCCCACTTGTGGCAGGCACGGCAAAGTCAGCTGCCGGCCATTGTGCTGTCTTGAAAGAGGACACTGTACATCATGGGATCGGGAGAAGGTAAGAAGAATTGTTTAATTTTTTTTCATAAATGTGCAGGAGAAGAGCAGAGAACATAACTACATGAATTAGCCCAGGATGGAGGACATTATAAAACAAAGGGGCCTAGGATGGTATGCATTATACCAGGAAGGGGCCTAGGATGGTCTTCATTATACCAGAAAGGGCCCAGGATGGGGAACATTATACCAGAAAGGGGCCTAGCATGGGAGATATTATACCAAGAAGGGGCACAGAATGGTGTGCATTATACCCTAAGGGGCCCCGGATGGGGTACATTATACTAATAAGGAGCCCAGGATGAGGGACATTATTACAGGAAGGGGCCCAGCATGGAGGATATTATTACAAGATTGGGCCAGGATGGAGGACATTATACCAGGATGAGAAGGTTATCACATAATGGGGGCGAATATTCATGTCCTTATAGGATATAGAGCACTACAAGAGCCCATACATCCGACCAACATGCATTTGGGGGCCCAGGTCCAAATTTTGTCTTGGGGCCCACCAGACTCTAGTTATGCCATTGCACACGGATGTCAGACACTTCAATGGGCGAGTTTGGTTTGCACAATGGACATTTTCTGCAGCCAATCCACAAATATCCGCACAGAAGACAGCAGAGGCAGATTGGAAAGGAAAGAAAATATGTGTATCTTGCTATAGATTTTCCTGTGGAATAGTATCATGTTTGAAAAAAAAAGATACTACCGGTAATCTCTGCAGGTGAGTCTCCCGTCCCAGCGCATCCAAACCTCCTGTGTTAGCGTTCCATCCTGTGTAATGTCTCTGATTGGCCGTACCTGCCACACAGGACGGAACACCTGTCCAGGAAGCCGGGATGTGATCAGATGGGAGAAATCATGGCAGAGAGGAGAATTATTTTCTTTTTTTAAGTACTTATTTAGATGTCATTGATTTTTCTGGTACGTAAAAAACTGAAGAATTGTCATCAGTTTTTGCTTAGTGTCACAGTTTCATCACTTTTTTTCTGTTTACGATAAGTTTTCTCTGGCTTCTATCAAGCAAACATTAAAATTTGACAGCACACGGATGGCTCAAGGATGGCATGCGAGCTGTCCTTTTTTTTATGGATCTAATCAGTCTACAAAAATACACAGACATGTGAACAGCCCAGTTGACAATAATAAGTATGAGATCTGTACATTAAAGGGCGCAATCAGACTTCCTTATAAATCAGACCGAGGTCGAACCAAAATTCAGGGACTGGCCGGCGGCTTTCCCTACCCGAGCGTAATTGCCTCACATGCGTATCACGCCACAATAATAACCATGTGTCAGGTCATCTAATCAAAAGAGGAGGCATGGATGCCATCAGGTATTTTTTGTCCCACTATGGGACTTTTACAAGTGACATATAAATCATTTAAATATCTATTTATGCCGACGCAATTATTACTTGTCAGCGGAAAACTGATAGGCAACTATAAGGTTAATAGTGTAGTGGCCTACAGTCTATCAGTCCACTGAAAGGGACATTTAACCTTTTAAAGAAGCATATTTAACCCCTTAAGGTTTTCAGGATGAGTTTTAGTTTTGAATGACACCATTAATTCTATCATATAATGTACTGAAAAACGGAGAAAAATTGCATGCATGTGCATATATAGAAACCATGGAGCCCCTTAGCAAAAGTCATAATTGAACCCCCACCCAAAATATATATATATATATATATATATATATATATATATATACACAATACACTGTGTGCAGAATTATTATGCAAGTTGTATTTTAGAGGATTATTTTTATTATTGATCAACAACTATGTTCTCAGTCAACCCAAAAGACTCATAATTATCCAAGCTTAATATTTTTGGAAGTTGGAGTGGGTTTTTTTTAGATTTGGCTATCTTATGAGGATATCTGTTTGTGCACGTAACTATTACTGTGCAGAATTATTAGGCAACTTAATAAAACCAAATATAATCCCATCTCACTTGTTTATTTTCACCAGGTAAACCAATATCAGTGCGCAAAATTTAGAAATAAACATTTCTGACATGCAAAAACAAAAACCCCAAAAATTAGTGATCAATATAGCCTCCTTTCTTTATGATGATACACAACAGCCTTACATTCATAGATTCTGTTAGTTGCTTGATCTGTTTTCGATCAACATGGCGTGCAGCAGCCACCACAGCCTCCCAGACACTGTTGCGAGAGGTGTACTGTTTTCCCTCCCTGTAGATCTCACATTTTATGATGGACCACAGGTTCTCTATGGGGTTCAGACCAGGTGAACAAGGGGGCAATGTCATTATTTTTTCTTCTTTTAGACCTTTACTGGCCAGGCACGCTGTGGAGTAGTTGGATGCATGTGATGGGGCATTGTCCTGCATGAAAATCATGTTTTTCTTGAACGATACCGACTTCTTCCTGTACCACTGCTTGAAGAAGCTGTCTTCCAGAAACTGGCAGTATTTCTGGGAGTTGAGCTTCACTCCATCCTCAACCCGAAAAGGTCCCACAAGTTCATCTTTGATTATACCAGCCCATACCAGTACCCCACCTCCACCTTACTGGCATCTGAGTCGGAGTGGAGCTCTCTGCCCTTTACTAATCCAGCCTCTGGCCCATCCATCTGGCCCATCAAGAGTCACTCTCATTTCATCATTCCTAAAACCTTTGAAAAATCAGTCTTAAGATATTTCTTGGCCCATTCTTGACATTTTATCTTATGTTTCTTGTTCAAAGGTGGTCGTTCTTCAGCCCTCCTTACCTTGGCCATGTCCCTGAGTATCGCACACCTTGTGCTTTTTGATACTCCAGTAATGCTGCAGCTCTGAAATATGGCAAAACTGGTGGCGAATGGCATCTTGGCAGCTTCACGCTTGATTTTCCTCAATTCATGGGCAGTTATTTTGCGCCTTTTTTGGCCAACACGCTTCTTGCGACCCTGTTGGTTATTTGCCATGAAACGCTTGATTGTTCGGTAATCACGCTTCAAAAGTTTGGAAATTTCAAGACTGCTGCATCCCTCTGCAAGACATCTCACAATTTTGGACTTTTCAGAGCCCGTCAAATCTCTCTTCTGACCCATTTTGCCAAAGGAAAGGAGGTTGCCTAATAATTAAGCACACCTTATACAGGGTGTTGATGTCATTAGTCAACACCCCTCCTCATTACAGAGATGCACATCACCAGATTTACTTAATTGGTTGTTGGCTCTCAAGCCTATGCAGCTTGGAGTAGGACAACATGTATAAAAAGAATCATGTGATCAAAATACTCATTTGCCTAATAATTCTGCACACAGTGTATATTCAGCGTCAAAAAATTGCAACTTCAAAAAGGAAAATTCATGTAGCTATGGAAATCACAGGGTCAATAGACATGTTAATGATATGTAAATGAAAAAATGGAAACAAATTTGTTATAACGTCAACACTTATTTAGTATGACGTATGAGTTCCATGTGCAGGTTATTAATGGTTGTCTGGGAAATGTTCTGACATACTGAAAACTCATGGACACTCAAATCATTAAGATTTGTGGATGGCAGCTTCCTTAGCAATTGTCAACCAATGATGTCCAAGAGGTACTTGATGGGAGAGACAACAGGAGATGCTGTAGGCCTTGGTAGCACATTTAAGCCACACAGGCATTGTTGTGTTGAAAAACAGCTTCTGGGACACTTTGGTGAAATGGGCTTAACACTGATATCACCATGAAATCAATGTAACTCCAAGTTGTTAGTGTACCTGGAATGAAGACTAGAGGGGTCCATCTACCATACCATGCCATATCACACCATAATCCCAAGAGCAAGACCAATGTGACATTTCTCAAGAAGGCCATTTCATGTCATTGCTAATGTGGTCTCATACTAATCTCTGGCTATTATTGCAGCCAAGATAAAAGTGGGATTCAATGCAGAAAAGCATAAACCTCCATTGCAGCCTTCATTGCCATCTTGCTCTTCACCATGATAGCATTTAACAACTGTAGTGTGAGGTCAATGAAGAGACTTTTACAAGGAGTCGTCACACCGATCCTATAACCTGGATTATGATGTGTGGTGGCATAATTTAAGGTAAACATTCCCCACCAATCTTTACTACAGATACACTAATAGCTCAATATTACATTGATTTGGTTGTGGAATCAGTGATACGGCTATTTCTCTGAAGTGTCCCAGAAGGCATTTTTCAACATGACAATGCCAGGCTGCATGTTGATTGTTCTACTATAAAAATGTGGCCTAAACATGCTACCATGGCCTACAGCATCTCCAGACTTGTCTCCCATCGAGCACATCTGGGAAATCACTGGTCGGAAATTACAAATGGAGCTGCCCGCAGTCGAATTTTATGATTTTCCCACCCAAATGGCACAACATTCCTCAGACAACCATTAATAATCTCATTAATAGCATGCCGAGGTGTGTTAGCGTGTGTTCTATGTTTCTGCATGTGGCGCTCATACTCGGTACTGAATAAATAGAGTTGTTTAAAAAAATTGGTTTTAATTTTTTTTTTATCTTTTACATAGAAAACTGGCAAAACCTGTTTGATGATTTTTTTCTGGGATCTTAACACAGCCTAGCTCTGTGGTATTATAAATGCAGTAGCTGAGAATCTGGAATTTTGATTTGTATATTCAGATTTCTATGCGTAATTATAGTTTACGCTTTATCTTTCTCTTTAAAGCTTCTCTCCCTTGTGTTTAGGAAAAAAAGAAATCATTTGCATAGATTGTACATGACATGACAAATACTGTGCATATTCAGGTGATACAGGATGGTTTAACCTAATAATCCTTTTCTCTGTGTACCAGCCACAATATTTGCAGTTCTAAATGTCATCTGCTACTCTGTGAAAGGCAATATTGTTGACAGAATAAAATATTTGCCATTCACACACTCAGCTTTAGTTAGATTGTATAAAATAGAATTAAATATATAACGTACAATAAGCCTCATAAAAAAGGTAGCTGAAGGTATTATCTTTAGCAAATAATCAGATTTTAGCTGACATTTCCCAGTGAAGATTGGGAAATGAAAGGGGTTGTCCCACAAAGACCACCTGGGATCAGCTGTTGGGATCATCTGTTATCACTGGTAAAAGCTTTGTTTGACTAAAATATTTCTTTGTAATGCTTGTAATATGCATTATTGACACAATTTTTGTCACTAATTGATGTATAAGAAGATATCACATGGTTTGGAAAGGTCCTGTTACACATTTTTCACTAAGGCACAAAATCAGTGAGGTAAGTGCTATTTGATTCTCATAGGGTTCTAGAGAAAAAATGGTGAATTTTTAAGTGATGTGTCCTTCATTTTCTGACCCAAAGATTTTCAAATATCCAGTCATGTTCTTAAAGGGGTTGTCTTTTCTTCAATCTTCAGGAGCACCCAGCTTCCTGCTTTTTGTCTTGGGATGCACTCCTGCAAATGACCAGAAGCATTGCTGCCCTGCTGTCACGGGTGTGTCGCCACGAAGATCGTCACTAGTACACAGCCTGACTTCTCGCAGCTGACTTGTTGGTGCTTTGTGTTTTTCGGCAATGAGGGAGTTAATTCTCTCTCTCTCTGTGCTAGACGAGGTCCAGCCTCGCCCAGCTGCAATCAATACTGCTGTAGTGAGACTCCTTCAAATGCCTGCTGGTCTGTTTGGGAAGTGTCGGTGAAAGCATTTCATTCAGACTAACAGAGCGGATCGTGGTGTTTGGAGTTTCTGAGATAAGTGTATTTGGAGTGTTTTTTCCCTTCCTCGCTTTATCATTTATCTCCTTTCCCGTTGGTGTTCCCTCTGTTGTAGTTGTGTAGTTGTTGTATGCAAGGTGGTTTTGGTTTTTCCCTTGTACTGTCTCGTTCGTCTAAGTACTGTGTGTGGGCATATTATTACTTGTCCCCTTTTGTTGTGATCGGGGTCCTTCTCAGGACTAGATTACTTAGGTGCAGGGATCCTCAGGAGGTAGGGGTTACGCTGGCGGCCTGGACCTCTGTACCTTTAACAGTACCTCCAGGTTGAGGGACTAGTCAGGGCCCCAGCTTAGGGTCAGCTTAGGCCCCCTACCTCCAGTATACAGAGACAGCGTGACATTTTCACCGACCCACTTAGTTTTTCTCCAGCTACCATGGATCCAGTAGCCGGTCTAGCTCGGCAGTTGCAGAGTTTGTCCATGGAGCTGGCGGACGTTAGGTCCAAGGTTTTGCATCCTCAGGAGCAAGCCGGACCAGAACCTAAAGTATCTCTCCCTGACAGGTTCACTGGGGGGCGGGACAAGTTTTTTGTTTTCCGGGAGGCATGCAAGTTGTACTTTCGGCTGCGGCCTCGGTCTTCGGGGAGTGAAGAACAAAGGGTGGGAATTGTCATCTCGCTCCTACAAGGGGACCCACAATCTTGGGCGTTCTCTCTTCCCCCGGGCTCCCCGGCTCTCCAGTCAGTGGATAGGTTTTTCGCTGCTCTGGGACTCGTATATGATGACCCAGATCGGATCTCCCTTGCTGAGTCTAAGTTACGTAGGATCCAGCAGGGAGATCGTCCGGCAGAGGAATTCTGTTCGGAGTTCCGTAGGTGGGCCACGGACACCCAGTGGAATGACCCGGCTCTTAGGAGCCAGTTTTGTCATGGTTTATCCGACAAATTACAGGATGTGTTGGCACAGTATGACTCTCCCGCGTCACTGGAAGCCGCTATGGCCCTTGCTATTCGCGTTGACAGACGGCTTCGGGAGAGGTGCGGGATAACTCTACCCCCTGTGATGACTCCACCTCCTACAAGGTCCCCTCACATGGTGGTTCCCCTGGTCAGTCCAGAGGAGCCTATGCAATTAGGAGGGACATCATTTCGGGGGAGGGGACCGGTGGTGCGCCATAAGACAGGAAGGTGTTTCTTCTGCGGGAGAAAGGGACATTTTATTGGGGGGTGTCCATCCCATCCCTTGCAGAGTGAAGAGTCGTCGGAAAACTGTTGATCCCAGGTTGTGCGGTGGACGGCAATCTGGGAGTAGGTATTTCGTCCCTAGGTTCGTCTCAGTTTCTCGTACCGGCGGAGGTGGTGGTGGGTACGAGAACTGAGAGGATATCTGTTCTTCTGGATAGTGGGGCCGGGGCTAATCTGGTTGATGCTCGGTTTGCCCGGGTTCAAGGTATGCGATTGAGTGAGTTGGCTAAACCCATCCCCATATTCTCGATCGATGCCAGGCCTCTCGGTCAGGGAAGTTTTTTGCAAGCTGTGCATGACGTAAAACTTCAAGTGGGGGCGATACATAAAGAACTGTTGTCTTGCTACGTGTTGGAGGGTCTTCCCACTCCTATAGTGTTGGGCCTTCCTTGGTTAGCTAAGCATAACCCGGTTATTAATTGGCAAACCAGAGAGATAAGCCAATGGAGTAAATTCTGTAATAAAAACACAAAGCACCAACAAGTCAGCTGCGAGAAGTCAGGCTGTGTACTCGTGACGATCTTCGTGGCGACACACCCGTGACACCTGCTGGCCAGAAATGTATGCTCTCTCATGCTCTATATGAGGTTGCTAATCCTCTGCAGCATTGGAAGAGAGCAGTTTCAGAGCAGCACTGGCAAGCTATATAGCAAAGACCTTGCACGCATTATGCGCCTTGTGTAAGAGACCTGCTACCTCTGCTAGGCTGAAGTAGCTGGTAACTTAAGCAAAAAGGTCTAAATTATACAACTAAAATTCCCTCTGTTCTTGAAGAATTTTTAATAAGAGGTAAACTGCAAAGTTGTTTGAATTTACAAGAGCTTTGCAATATTACACGTTTAAGAAAGCGATAAACTAAACCTTTTTAAAGGCATTATCCAGAACTACCATATTTATGACCTATCTTAGTGTAGGTTACCAATATCAGTCCGATAGAGATCTGACACCTGAATCTCCTTCCGATGAGCCATTAGCAGGTTTCGGGCTGGAGGTTCATAGTATTCAGAGCTGGAACACCACAGCTCCCTACACTGTGTAGTAGCCATTCTTGGGTACTGCATTAAACTTGTGAATAGGAGCTAAGCTTCGGCCCCCAAGAATGGCCAATATGTAGTATGTGGAGCTGTGCTGATTTACCCCATTTACTGTGAGCTACCAGCAGCTGCTCTATCTCTTAAAAACTGAACAATTGGGCTGCAGTTTGATAGATTTCGATATAGTATTCAGGATCTTTCCTAAGTATTAGAGATGAACGGATCACGCAGCCCTGGTCCACAGTCAAAATCAATGCTCTCTGACTTTAGACAGGAGCTGCATGAATTTTTTCTGAACTTCATTTGATCCGCTGGCCTGGCATCATCTGTATGGCATACGACACATATACACTGCTCAAAAAAATAAAGGGAACACTCAAATAACCCATCCTAGATCTGAATGAATGAAATATTCTCATTGAATACTTTGTTCTGTACAAAGTTGAATGTGCTGACAACAAAGTCACACAAAAATCATCAATGGAAATCAAATTTATTAACCAATAAAGGCCTGGATTTGCAGTGACCCACAAAATTTAAATGGAAAAACACACTACAGGCTGATCCAACTTTGATGTAATGTCTTTAAAACAAGTCAAAATGAGGCTTAGTATTGTGCGTGGCCTCCACATGCCTGTATGAGCTCCCTACGACGCCTGGGCATGCTCCTGATGAGGTTGCGGATGGTCTCCTGTGGGATCCCCTCCAGGATGCCACATCAATGCGAGCTGTGGCAAGAAGGTTTGCTGTTTCTGTCAGTGTAGTGTCCAGAGGCTGGAGGCGCTAACAGGAGACATGCCAGTACACCAGGAGAAGTGAAAGGGGCCGTAGGAGGGCATCAACCCAGCAGCAGGACCGCTACCTCCACCTTTGTGCAAGGAGGAACAGGAGGAGCATTGCCAGAGCCCTGCAAAATGACCTCCAGCAGGCCACAAATGTGCATGTCTGCACAAATGGTTAGAAACCGACTCCATGAAGGTGGTATGAGAGCCCGAAGTCCACAGATGGGGGTTGTGCTCACAGCCCAACACCGTGCAGGACGCTTGGCATTTGCCACAGAAAGCCAGGATTGGCAAAGTCGCCACTGGCGCCCTGTGCTCTTCACAGATTAGAGCAGGTTCACACTGAGCACATGTGACAGACGTGATAGAGTCTGGAGACGCTGTGGAGAGCGATCTGCTGCCTGCAACATCCTTCAGCATGACCGGTTTGGCAGTGGGTCAGTAATGGTGTGGGGTGGCATTCCTTTTGAGGGCCCCACAGTCTTCCATGTGCTCGCCAGACATAGCCTGACTGCCATTAGGTACCAATATGAAATCCTCAGACCTCTTTTGAGACCATATGCTGGTTCGGTTGGCCCTGGGTTCCTCCTAATGCAGGACAATGCCAGACCTCACGTGGCTGGAGTGTGTCAGAAGTTCCTGCAAGATGAAGGCATTGAAGCTATGGACTGGCCCGCCCATTCTCCAGACCTGAATCCGATTGAGCACATCTGGGACATCATGTTTCGCTCCATCCACCAATGTCACGCTGCACCACAGACTGTCTGGGAGTTGGCGGATGCTTTAGTCCAGGTCTGGGAGGAGATCCCACAGGAGACCATCCACAACCTCGTCAGGAGCATGCCCAGGCATTGTAGGGAGCTCATACAGGCACGTGGAGGCCACACACATTACTGAGTATCATTTTGACTTGTTTTAAGGACAATACATCAAAGTTGGATCAGCCTGTAGTGTGTTTTTCCACTTTAATTTTGCGGGTGACTCTAAATCCAGGCCTCCATTGGTTAATAAATTTGATTTTCATTGATGATTTTTGTGTGATTTTGTTGTCAGCACATTCAACTTTGTACAGAACAAAGTATTCAATGAAAATATTTCATTCATTCAGATCTAGGATGTGTTATTTGAGTGTTCCCTTTATTTTTTTGAGCAGTATATATATATATATATATATATATATATATATTGTAATGCAGCGGCTTGCGGCATTACTGTAATGGTCCAGGGTGTGTTCAGGCTGACCATGTACCTCTCCCTCAGGTGACTGATCACATGACTGTGACATCAGCACAGGTCCTGTGCACACAGAAGGACTGATCACATGACTGTGACATCAGCACAGGTCCTGTATGCACTGAAGGATATATAAATCTTGGTGCTTTTGAGACAGTGTGAAAGGCGTGAGGCCTGTTCCCTGTGTGTTGGACACCGTTAGCCTGGAGAGGCTTAGTGAGGCCCAGAGAGGCCTGGTGAAGCCTGGTGAAGCCTGAAAGGCAGAGGCTGGATCCTTCTGTGTAAGAGATGCCGGTAGCCTTGGAGGGCAAGAGGCTTGGAAGACAAGAGTCTTGAAAGGCAGAGGCTGGATGTTAGAACCCTCCTGTTAGTTTTTGCTATCTTGTGTTTTGCGGTCATGTGACCAGCTGCCTATATATTCCAGCTCCACCCTTCTGGCTTTGCTGGACTTCAGTGTTTTTTGCCTGTCTCTCTAGCCAGGTGCTTTGGTGCCTATCTCTGTCTAGTTTGCTTGGTCCTCTGGGACCTCTAGTACTTTTTGTCAGTTTGTCTTTTTGCTCTGCAACAACCTCTGTTAGGAGGTGTCCCATTTTTGTCCCAGTCCTTAGTTCTTTTAGGGACCCCATGCCTTTATTCTATAGGTCTCCGTTCAGACTAGCCGAGGACGAAGGCGGGTCTGTTCACAAGGAAGAGGCTGCCCGCTACATCATAGGGATACAAAACACCAGGCAATGTGAACTGAGGTCTAAGATGGTAGACATGCAAGAAATAGGAGCATGTTCACACTAGCAAAAAAGAAACAAAACCTACAAAAACAAAAGACAAAAATATATCTCATACCCTACCATCATTATATATAAATGTAAAGCAAAGTTGCATAATAAATATAGGGTACTTAGTGAACTATTTTTGATCAAAAAAAGTATACAAGCCGTCCCACCAGCGGCAAGGTGACCCTAAATTGGGATGGTACCTATACTGCCTATATTAAAAACCTTACTGTATATCAAAGTTGAAATAATGCATATAAAAGGGTAGACAAATAGGACCGGGTCCCAACTCCAGACCACCCAGGCCCGTGGTAAGCTACATATATACCAGTCAGCTCAACAAAGGGGATGCCACACCCTTAAATTGCACAGAATGCAAACAAGACAAAAAACCAGGCAATGTGAACTGAGGTCTAAGATGGTAGACATGCAAGAAATAGGAGCATGTTCACACTAGCAAAAAAGAAACAAAACCTACAAAAGACAAAAGACAAAAATATATCTCATACCCTACCATCATTATATATAAATGTAAAGCAAAGTTGCATAATAAATATAGGGTACTTAGTGAACTATTTTTGATCAAAAAAAGTATACAAGCCGTCCCACCAGCGGCAAGGTGACCCTAAATTGGGACGGTACCTATACTGCCTATATTAAAAACCTTACTGTATATCAAAGTTGAAATAATGCATATAAAAGGGTAGACAAATAGGACCGGGTCCCAACTCCAGACCACCCAGGCCCGTGGTAAGCTACATATATACCAGTCAGCTCAACAAAGGGGATGCCACACCCTTAAATTGCACAGAATGCAAACAAGACAAAAAAACAGGCAATGTGAACTGAGGTCTAAGATGGTAGACATGCAAGAAATAGGAGCATGTTCACACTAGCAAAAAAGAAACAAAACCTACAAAAGACAAAAGACAAAAATATATCTCATACCCTACCATCATTATATATAAATGTAAAGCAAAGTTGCATAATAAATATAGGGTACTTAGTGAACTATTTTTGATCAAAAAAAGTATACAAGCCATCCCACCAGCGGCAAGGTGACCCTAAATTGGGACGGTACCTATACTGCCTATATTAAAAACCTTACTGTATATCAAAGTTGAAATAATGCATATAAAAGGGTAAACAAATAGGACCGGGTCCCAACTCCAGACCACCCAGGCCCGTGGTAAGCTACATATATACCAGTCAGCTCAACAAAGGGGATGCCACACCCTTAAATTGCACAGAATGCAAACAAGACAAAAAACCAGGCAATGTGAACTGAGGTCTAAGATGGTAGACATGCAAGAAATAGGAGCATATTCACACTAGCAAAAAAGAAACAAAACCTACAAAAGACAAAAGACAAAAATATATCTCATACCCTACCATCATTATATATAAATGTAAAGCAAAGTTGCATAATAAATATAGGGTACATAGTGAACTATTTTTGATCAAAAAAAGTATACAAGCCGTCCCACCAGCGGCAAGGTGACCCTAAATTGGGACGGTACCTATACTGCCTATATTAAAAACCTTACTGTATATCAAAGTTGAAATAATGCATATAAAAGGGTAGACAAATAGGACCGGGTCCCAACTCCAGACCACCCAGGCCCGTGGTAAGCTACATATATACCAGTCAGCTCAACAAAGGGGATGCCACACCCTTAAATTGCACATAATGCAAACAAGACAAAAAAACAGGCAATGTGAACTGAGGTCTAAGATGGTAGACATGCAAGAAATAGGAGCATGTTCACACTAGCAAAAAAGAAACAAAACCTACAAAAGACAAAAGACAAAAATATATCTCATACCCTACCATCATTATATATAAATGTAAAGCAAAGTTGCATAATAAATATAGGGTACTTAGTGAACTATTTTTGATCAAAAAAAGTATACAAGCCGTCCCACCAGCGGCAAGGTGACCCTAAATTGGGACGGTACCTATACTGCCTATATTAAAAACCTTACTGTATATCAAAGTTGAAATAATGCATATGAAAGGGTAGACAAATAGGACCGGGTCCCAACTCCAGACCACCCAGGCCCGTGGTAAGCTACATATATACCAGTCAGCTCAACAAAGGGGATGCCACACCCTTAAATTGCACAGAATGCAAACAAGACAAAAAACCAGGCAATGTGAACTGAGGTCTAAGATGGTAGACATGCAAGAAATAGGAGCATGTTCACACTAGCAAAAAAGAAACAAAACCTACAAAAGACAAAAGACAAAAATATATCTCATACCCTACCATCATTATATATAAATGTAAAGCAAAGTTGCATAATAAATATAGGGTACTTAGTGAACTATTTTTGATCAAAAAAAGTATACAAGCCGTCCCACCAGCGGCAAGGTGACCCTAAATTGGGACGGTACCTATACTGCCTATATTAAAAACCTTACTGTATATCAAAGTTGAAATAATGCATATAAAAGGGTAGACAAATAGGACCGGGTCCCAACTCCAGACCACCCAGGCCCGTGGTAAGCTACATATATACCAGTCAGCTCAACAAAGGGGATGCCACACCCTTAAATTGCACAGAATGCAAACAAGACAAAAAAACAGGCAATGTGAACTGAGGTCTAAGATGGTAGACATGCAAGAAATAGGAGCATGTTCACACTAGCAAAAAAGAAACAAAACCTACAAAAGACAAAAGACAAAAATATATCTCATACCCTACCATCATTATATATAAATGTAAAGCAAAGTTGCATAATAAATATAGGGTACTTAGTGAACTATTTTTGATCAAAAAAAGTATACAAGCCGTCCCACCAGCGGCAAGGTGACCCTAAATTGGGACGGTACCTATACTGCCTATATTAAAAACCTTACTGTATATCAAAGTTGAAATAATGCATATAAAAGGGTAGACAAATAGGACTGGGTCCCAACTCCAGACCACCCAGGCCCGTGGTAAGCTACATATATACCAGTCAGCTCAACAAAGGGGATGCCACACCCTTAAATTGCACAGAATGCAAACAAGACAAAAAACCAGGCAATGTGAACTGAGGTCTAAGATGGTAGACATGCAAGAAATAGGAGCATGTTCACACTAGCAAAAAAGAAACAAAACCTACAAAAGACAAAAGACAAAAATATATCTCATACCCTACCATCATTATATATAAATGTAAAGCAAAGTTGCATAATAAATATAGGGTACTTAGTGAACTATTTTTGATCAAAAAAAGTATACAAGCCGTCCCACCAGCGGCAAGGTGACCCTAAATTGGGACGGTACCTATACTGCCTATATTAAAAACCTTACTGTATATCAAAGTTGAAATAATGCATATAAAAGGGTAGACAAATAGGACCGGGTCCCAACTCCAGACCACCCAGGCCCGTGGTAAGCTACATATATACCAGTCAGCTCAACAAAGGGGATGCCACACCCTTAAATTGCACAGAATGCAAACAAGACAAAAAACCAGGCAATGTGAACTGAGGTCTAAGATGGTAGACATGAAATAGGAGCATGTTCACACTAGCAAAAAAGAAACAAATATAGGCAGTATAGGTACCGTCCCAATTTAGGGTCACCTTGCCGCTGGTGGGACGGCTTGTATACTTTTTTTGATCAAAAATAGTTCACTAAGTACCCTATATTTATTATGCAACTTTGCTTTACATTTATATATAATGATGGTAGGGTATGAGATATATTTTTGTCTTTTGTCTTTTGTAGGTTTTGTATCATAGGGATTCAGCTTAGTCTTACTGTAGGAACAGCTTTTCCCATTCTTTCCTTAGTTTATGTTGCAGATCCTAACAGTAAGTCCAGCCCAAAAAAAAATAAAAGGAAAGAAATTCGGGGATCAATATGGTTTCCGTCCAGGAGTTGGCTCAACGCCTGCAGGGATTGTCTCTGGAGGTGGCCAAGCTTCAGCAATACGTGAGTAGCTGTCCTGGAGCGCATTTTGTGAAACCGAAGGTAGGACTGCCTGATATTTTTTATGGTAAACAGCAAGATTTTTTTTCCTTAAAAAATGCTTGTTTGTTATATTTTCGTTTGAGACCGAGGTCCTCTGGGAATGAATCACAGTGCATTGGTTTTATTATATCACTTTTGCGCAAAGAACCACAGGGGTGGGCCTTTTCTCTCCAACCTAATGATCTGTGTTTAAGTTCAGTTGAGGAATTTTTTTCTGCTATGGGGCTATTATATGACGATCCTGATCGAATCTCATCTGCTGAATCAGAACTTAGACATTTGAATCAGGGGTCAGATGATGTTGAAATTTATTGCACACACTTCAGGAGATGTGCTTCAGAAGTTAAGTGGAATGATTCGGCGCTGAAAAGTTTATTTCTTGCTGGTCTGAGTGAAAGGGTTAAGGATTTGCTAATTGCATTCCCTGCACCTGAGACTCTGCAGGAAGCTATGCAGTTAGCTGTGCGTGTGGACAGGAGAATAAGATCCAGGGTCAATGATGTAAAAACTCCTGTAACTTCAGGTCCTAGTTTCCAGAAAATCTGCTCTGACAGCGGAGAACCAATGGAGGTTGGGGCGATGTCACTCCGCTCTCGAGAAAGAGATCGGAGATTCGCTGAAGGTCTGTGTCTTTATTGTGTTAAAGCTGATCATTTGATTAAGTATTGTGAGCGTCGTTTAAGTAAAGAAAAAAAAAAGGTCAGTTACGCCCGTATAGCTTGTTTACGCTCTGCAGGAGTGTTCCTTTCTGGGTGTACTACTCTGCAGGGAGATTTGATTGAATTTCAGATATTTGTGGATTGTGGTTCAACACTTAATGTGATTGATAAAGGGTTTTTGGAAAAACTTAAATTGAAATCCAAACCTTTGTCATCTCCTATTTCTGTGGTTGCAATTGATAACACTCCTTTGAAATGTATTACTCACAAGACTGCTGCATTTCCTCTCACTATCAATGGTGTTCACCAAGATATTTTGGACTTGGCTGTTTTGGATAATTTGCCCTCTCCAGTTGTTCTAGGATTGACTTGGTTAAAACTGCACAATCCTTTGTTGGACTGGTCTACTAATGTGATTAAGTCTTGGAGTCCGAAGTGCTATGATAAGTGTTGTAATGGTGGCATTGCGGCTGTGGAAAAAGGGGAATTACCAGTACCTATCAAGATTTTTGGAGGGTTTTTTCGGAGGAGGAGTCGCAAGTTTTACCTCCTCATAGGGATTATGATTGCGCCATTGAGTTTGTTCCAGGTGCTACTCTTCCCAAAAGTCGCTTGTTTAATCTTACTATCCCTGAAAGAAAGGCCTTGGAGGAGTACATAGAGACTAGCCTGGCTGCTGGTCACATTAGACCTTCTAAGTCGCCTGTGGCTGTCGGATTCTTCTTTGTTAAAAAAATGACGGCGGTTTACGTCCATGTCTGGATTTTCGTGAACTTAATAAGATTACCGTACGCAATTCCTACCCATTGCCGTTAATTCCTGACTTGTTTAACCAGTTAGTGGGAGCCAAGTGGTTCTCAAAAATTGATCTCCGAGGGGCATACAATTTGTTACGTGTGAAGGAGGGTGATGAA
The DNA here is from genome assembly GCF_046119375.1 of Phyllobates terribilis. Lineage (NCBI taxonomy): Eukaryota > Metazoa > Chordata > Amphibia > Anura > Dendrobatidae > Phyllobates > Phyllobates terribilis. Next base: position 768,450,070 of record NW_027362762.1, on the reverse strand, counting down.
TGGAAAACTGCTTTTAACACTCCGGTAGGTCATTTTGAGAATCTGGTGATGCCCTGCGGTCTTACCAATGCACCTGCATTTTTTCAGAACCTTATTAATGACATCCTGAGACCTTTGATTGGTAAGAATGTAGTTGTGTATTTGGATGACATATTGATTTATTCACCAGATTTAGAGTCCCATTGGCAGAGTGTACGTGAAGTATTGCAGTTATTGAGTGATAATTCACTTTTTGCTAAGCTGGAGAAATGTGAGTTCGCTGTGCAGAAAATTAGTTTTTTAGGCTACATTGTCTCCAGCGAGGGCTTTGAGATGGACCCTGTGAAGGTTCAGGCTGTGCAGGAATGGCCTAGGCCTATTGGTTAGATATCTATACAGAGGTTTTTGGGGTTTTCCAATTATTACAGGAAATTCATTAAGAATTTTTCTGTAATTGTTAAACCTCTAACCGATCTCACCAGGAAAGGTGCGAATACGACCCAGTGGACTACTGAAGCCATTGAAGCGTATGAGTATCTCAAAGAGAGGTTCAGTTCTGCCCCTATCCTTATACAGCCTGATGAGACCAAACCTTTTTTTGTCGAGGTCGATGCTTCATCGCTGGGGGTCGGAGCAGTTTTGTCTCAGGAGAACAAGGGTGGAGTACGTCCTTGTGCCTTCTTTTCGAAAAATTTTTCGGAAACCGAACTGAATTATGATGCTGGAAATCGGGAGTTGCTGGCTATTAAACTTGCGTTTGAACACTAGCGTCATTTTTTGGAAGGCGCTAGATTTCCTATTCAGGTTTTCACAGATCATAAGAATTTGATCTATCTGGATGCTGCCAAGCGCTTGAATGCCCGTCAAGCTAGGTGGGCACTTTTTTTTTCTCGGTTTCATTTTTCTGTTACCTATATCCCTGGTACTAAGAATGTTAAAGCCGATGCTTTATCTCGCAGCTTCTCTCCTACGGTCGGTACCGAGGAGGAGGAGAGCATTTTGCAGAAAGGAGTTGTGGTGGCGGCATTGGACTCCAATTTGGAGAATGGGATTCTGAATGCTCAAGATGATGCTCCATCTAACACTCCTCATGGGAGGTTGTTCGTGCCTAGAGCCTTTAGGAGAGATTTGTTTGTGGAGTGTCATGAGTCTCGGTTGGCAGGTCATCCAGGCATTTCGGAGACTAAGAGACTTATCAGTAGCAGTTTTTGGTGGCCTGGATAGCAGAATGAAGTCATCAAGTGGGTGCGTCAGCGTACTGTGTGTGCTAGGTCAAAGGCTTCACATACTCCTGCTGTGGGGTTGCTTTGCCCTCTGGAGGTTCCTAGTGCGCCTTGGACGCATCTCTCTATGGATTTTATTACTGATCTTCCTGTGTCTGAGGGTTTTACTGTCATCTGGGTGGTCGTGGACCGTTTTAGTAAGATGTGTCATTTGGTTCCATTCATTAAGTTGCTCTGCGCCAAGACACTTACTAAGGCGTTTGTTAAGGAGATTGTCAAGCTTCATGGCGTTCCCACGGATATTGTTTCTGATAGAGGACCTCAGTTTGTGGCTCGCTTTTGGCGTGCTTTTTGTGACAGGTTGGGAGTCCATTTGTCATTTTCGTCTGGTTATCATCCTGAGTCTAATGGACAGAATGAAAGAAAGAACCAGGATGTTGAACAGGTTTTGCGTTGTTTTGTGGCGGACAATCAAGAGGTGTGGTCTGCGTTTCTGCCTCTCGCAGAATTTGCTCTGAATAATCGTACATCATCCTCTGCTGGGTGTTCTCTTTTTTTTTGTTGCACTGGGAGACATCCGTCTTTTGGTTCGTTCTCCAAATTGGGGTCGGCAGTGCCGGAGGAGGAGAATTTTTCCGGTGATTTGGAGAGAGTTTGGACTAATGTATATTGTAACCTGCAAGAGGCTAACAAGAAGTCCAAGAAGTATTTTGACAGGAAACATAAAGAGGTTTTGTTTACTGTGGGTGACATGGTTTGGTTGTCCTCGAAGAACTTGCGTTAGAGGATTCCCTCTAAAAAACTGGGTCCTAAGTTTGTGGGTCCATTTAAAGTGCTTCAGGTTGCTAACCCATCTGCTGTCAGGCTGGATGTCCCTACTTCCTGGAAGATTAATTCTGTGTTTCATGTTTCCTTGTTGAAAAAGGCTGATGTTTCTAATAGGGACGCCACTGTCACAGTTCCTCCTGTGGTGGAAGACGGTGAATATGAAATTTCTTGTATTTTGAATTCAAGATGGCATAGAGGGATATTACAGTATCTTGTCTCCTGGAAGGGTTTCGGTCCCGAAGAAAACTCCTGGGTAAGGAGGGATGATGTTTCTGCTCCTAGGCTTGTTAAAGCTTTCCACAGAGGTTTCCTGATAGGCTGGGGCCTGGAGGATCCGGAGGATCCTCATGGAAGAGGGGGTACTGTTAGAACCCTCCTGTTAGTTTTTGCTATCTTGTGTTTTGCGGTCACGTGACCAGCAGCCTATATATTCCAGCTCCGCCCTTCTGGCTTTGCTGGACTTCAGTGTTTTTTGCCTGTCTCTCTAGCCAGGTGCTTTGGTGCCTATCTCTGTCTAGTTTGCTTGGTCCTCTGGGACCTCTAGTACTTTTTGTCAGTTTGTCTTTTTGCTCTGCAACAACTTCTGTTAGGAGGTGTCCCCTTTTTGTCCCAGTCCTTAGTTCTTTTAGGGACCCCTCCCTTTATTCTATAGCTCTCCGTTCAGACTAGCCGAGGATGAAGGCAGGTCTGTTCACAAGGAACAGGCTGCCCGCTACATCATAGGGATTCAGCTTAGTCTTACTGTAGGGATAGCTTTTCCCATTCTTTCCTTAGTTTATGTTACAGATCCTAACACTGGATCCCTGTGTGTGTAAGAGATGCCAGTAGCCTTGGAAGGTACGAGGGCTGGAGACCCCCATCTGGGAAGCTGTAAAGCCACAGCTGTGGCAAAACAAATCTGATGGAAACCGCTAGACCCGGCAAAAGGTAAATGCGGTGCTTTATATGGACATTGATATAGTTACTTTGCTGAAGGCTGTAGCTGGAGTCAAGTGGGCCTGTCTGCCACTTGAAAGGCTCTTTAATGTTATTTGTGTAAACATGCCGATGAGTCACTGAGCTGGACTGTGTGATAAGCAGTTATGAAGTGTAATAAACTGCTGGATTGTGAAATACCGGAAAGACGTTGCATGTGTGCTTTAATTCACCCGGTGAAGCGAGTGTCCCCCAGCGTGATGAATAGCGCTGCCTTACATGTGGTTGGAGAATGCGGGCAACTGCAGCCTGGTTGCTAGGGGCAACTGCAGCCTGGTTGCTAGGGGTAACTGCAGCCTGATTGCTAGGGGCAACTAAAGCATCTTGCTGTAACTCGGCGGGGTTACGAAAATTGTCCTTGCACTCAAACCTGGTTTGCTGTGGCTCGGCGGGGTCACGAAGATTAAAGCATCTGGCTGTAACTCGGCGGGGTTACGAAAATTGTCCTCGCACTCAAACCTGGTTGCTATGGCTCGACGGGGCCACGAAAATTTTCAAGGGGGGGTTGTGAAGTGTCTAGTGTGAATAGTGTACCGCGATGGCTGTGAACGGAGCAGCAAATGAAACTGAAGCTTGAGCAATTAAAGTGCCGGTTAAAACCACAGCAGGTATTTGAGAAACGTCTTTAGGACATGGTGCAGGAACGGCAGGAGCTGTTGGCACCGTATAGAATGGCTGCAGTGGACCATTCTGTGAACTTTCCGGGGACGCCGGTATTGTCCCAGAATGCCCGGGGAGGTGGTAAGAGATGTTGTGAACTGGGTCCTAAGACTATTGCTGCCTTTTTTTGTAAAAATTCCCCTACAGGTGTGGGTGTCCAAAAGGAGGCGGAGTCTCAAAAGGGGGCAGATTTTCAAAAGAACATGGAGTATTGAAATCCAAAATTTGTTACTGGTTGTGGGTTGGTATGGCCTAAAGGTGACTTGTTGGTCCACGACACCATGGGGAGTGACACAGACCCAACAACTGACGGTGACACTATGAAAGTAGAAAGAGAGTTCAGTCAGGAGGGGCTAGACGAAGGGAGAAGTCTCCCTCTCGTCGTCGACGGCGCAAGGGCCACAAAAAGGTTGCTCCTGTAGTCTTTGCTGAAAGTGAAAATAAAGAAAATGTAATGCTGTGTGCCTTTGTTCCAAGTGTGGATCCGCCTTTAAAGCAGAAGAGGAGGTGACGTTGCCAGTAACAACCTCCGGTACAGTACTGAGACAGAAGGATCAGGATCTGACAGCCCTGAAAGAGGAGGTGGCCAGTCAGGACCAAGAGCTGGAGCCTATCAGGCAGCAGTGTCAGAGTGACGTGCAATTACTATGGGAAAACCTCTAGAATGTGTCCTCAGACCAGCGGAGCCTGGAGTCTGAACGGCAGAAAATATACCAGGTTGTGAGGAACTTACAGCGAGAACTGGAGGGAAGCAGCGAGGAAGTTAACCAATGGAAGGAAATGTTCCAGGAAATTAAGGAGGACCAACGCAAAACCAAGGAGGAGGTTTTTCAATTGGAGATTGACAAAGCGGAGTGTGAAGATGAGTTGTGCGAGGTGATAGATTGTTTCACCCTGTACAGTTAGAGCTGTACCAAGTGAAGAAAGAGCTGTGTTAATCCAAGAAGGAGTGTGGTGAACTCAGTGGGGAACTGCAACAAATTAGGAGAGACTATGAGGATCTCCTCAAGGTTAAAGAAAAACTAGAGGATGATAAGGCGGATGCAGACCACATGCGCCAAGTGGTTGAGACTACTCTGCCGGACACACGTGATGAAAATAATGATCTCCGCAGAATGACCCTAGATCTGGAAGCTCAGGTGAAGGAGCTGCAGATGTTCTGTGATAATCTCCAGAGGGCAGAGATGTGCCTTAAGGAAAGAATCAGCAAGATGGAAGCTGAGCGGAAAAAAATGGAGGAGTCTATGGGAGAAGCCACAGACCAGGGCCAGGACTTGGTCACTAGAGATGGAAGGTATGAAACAGATACCTCCTCGAATAATTCGAGCTCGGGTGATTCGGTGGATGGAAGAGCCAAGATCAAGGAGCTCAAGGAGTCGCCACAAGCCTATTTGAAGCTTGAGAGACTGGCTGTTGAGAGCCGAGTGGGCGCATTGGAGACAGGGAAGTCTGAGAGAACTCTACTTTTAAAGGAGCAGTTGAAGCAGGAAGAGCTTCAGACATGGGCTGCTGAGAAGCGAGTAGCTGAGCTAGAGGAAGAAGTTTTCGAGCTCAAAGGTCGCCTAGCAAAGTATCACTCAGTGAACGAGGCCTCCTTGGAGAAAGAAAAGGGCAAACAAGTTGCACTTACTCCTTTATATCATGAGAAGGTGGACCTGAGGAGAGCTAATAGAGTGTTAACAGAAGATAAATATGAAATGGAAGTGGTCAAGACGAAAATTCTTGAATTTGTAGCTGTGAGTCAGCTCAGGGGAAGCATACAGGGTGAAGAAGCTGAAAGTCAGTTGTCCTTGAAACCTGAGCAGGTTGATCGTCTGGAAACCACTGGTGAGACAGAAACGTCTCGGTACAAGTGCCTCATAGATGTACCCGAGGCTTTGAGAGAAGAATGCACCAGTGAGTCCGTGCATGAAGAGTTTAAGAAGGCCGTGGGAGCCTGTAAGGTGTACTCGACCTCAGAAGCTAAACATCTGTTGGTCCTGTCCACGACCGAAGTCACAGTGAAGAGGGTGGCTATCCTAAGTGACATGCACTGGCGATGTATTCGCAAAGAAACATTTTTTTCGGTTGAAGACGGAACAAGCCATTAGAAAACTGGAGCTTATGAGAAAAGCTCAAAGTCTGCGTGAAGAGGTCAACCTGGTGCCTCATGCTCTGGTAAGAAAGCTCATTGGGAGAAATGGCCGAGCCATGCAGATGATGGTAAAGAAGATTGGTGTGATGAAAGTAAGCAGTCCACGTGATCGACAGGACTGGATACCAGATGAAGACGGCATGGTGTCATTCTCCGCTGTAGGAACGGAAGAAAGTCTTGCATATATACACATGTTGATGAAGTACCGAGTGACCTACCTGCGAGATGTAGAACAGTTGAATCTCGCTAGACTGCGAGTGGAAAGACAGAATCGCCTGAGCAGCAGAAGATGGCAGCTGTCTAGAAATTGTGAGACCAGACAGAGAAAGGGCCCTTCAAATAATAGAACGGCTACAGTAGAAGTTAGAGACTTTCTAAGATATCCTGAGGATAGTGGGCGTGGGTTTAGAGGTAATGAGACCTCCAGTAACTCAGCTCTGAGTGGCCCATACAAACGACCGTATAGAATACGGGACAGTACGGAGTCGAACTGGACCTTAGATACCAGGGCATGTGAGTCACACTGCTGTATTGACCGCTGGGAGCGGGGGAGGTCTGACAAGTTTACGACTGACCGCTGGGAGCAAGGGAGGTCTGACAAGATTATGACTGACCGCTGGGAGCGGGGGAGGTCTGACAAGGTTACGACCCGGAAATGTGACTTGACGAAGTCAGTAACAATGACAGATGGTAGGTCCCTAAGGAATGGGCTAATGTCGATGACTAATGTTTCAGGGGCTGAGCAGCGCAATTGTCAAGTACATGGTCTCGGTGTGAACTGTGGGTTATAATGTGATTGTGTAATATTATGTGTTCAACCCCACAAGTTTGAACAGAGGGGGGGATATGTAATACAGTGGCTTGCGGCATTACTGTAATGGTCCAGGGTGTGTTCTGGCTGACCATGTACCTCTCCCTCAGGTGACTAATCACATGACTGTGACATCAGCACAGGTCCTGTGCACACAGAAGGACTGATCACATAACTGACATCAGCACAGGTCCTGTATGCACTGAAGGATATATAAATCTTGGTGCTTTTGAGACAGTGTGAAAGGCGTGAGGCCTGTTCCCTGTGTGTGGGATACCGTTAGCCTGGAGAGGCTTCGTGAGGCCTAGAGAGGCCTGGTGAAGCCTGAAAGGCAGAGGCTGGATCCTTGTGTGTAAGAGATGCCAGTAGCCTTGGAGGGCAACAGGCTTGGAAGACAAGAGTCCTGAAAGGCAGAGGCTGGATCCCTGTGTGTGTGTAACAGATGCCAGTAGCCTTGGAAGGTACAAGGGCTGGAGACCCCCATCTGGGAAGCCGTAAAGCCACAGCTGTGGCAGAACAAATCTGATGGAAACAGCTCGACCAGGCAAAAGGTAAAAGCGGTGCGTTATATGGACCTTGATATAGTTACTTTGCTGAAGGCTGTAACTGAAGCCAAGTGGGCCTGTCTGCCACTTGAAAGGCTCTTGGATGTTATGTGTGTAAACATGCCGGTGAGCAACTGAGATGTACTGTGTGATAAGCAGTTATGAAGTGTAATAAACTGCTGGATTGTGAAATACTGGAAAGATGTTGCATGTGTGCTTTAATTCACACCAGTGAAGCGAGTGTCCCCCAGCGTGATGAATAGCGCTGACGTACTATATATATATTGTAAGGGTGCAGCCGAACAAGTAGTGGACGGGAGGTATGTGTCCCCAAGGTGCCAAGCTTTGGTGATGTAGGACTTGGAAAAGCAGGCTCCAACAAACATAGTGCTGGGAGGCGTTTCATGGGCCCTGATTATTGGACCGGGTTTTATGAGCAGCTGAAAGAGTTGGGGGGGAATCAGCTGCTCACTTACCTCCAGTCCAGGTCTTGAAAGGCCTCATTTGAGACAGTTGTGCCTGTCTCAGTCTGTCTGTGTGTCTTGCAAGGTGAGCAGGGCCTTGCATGTGCTGCTCTGACCTGCTGAAGTCCAGGAAAAGCACTTCATCTAAATGGCTGAGGCCGTGCTGTATATGGACTTGTTATTTTGAGTTTGGTTCTGTTACATCTTTTTGTGCTGGAAAAGGCTGTTTTGTGTTTGCTTAATGAGCATTTTATGTGGTCAAAATAAACCAGCGTGCATTCTCTGACGACCTCAACCGAAGCCGAGTGAGTACAAAACCCTAAAATTGGTGCTAGAAGCATGGGCACAAATCCCAAGGGGCAGTGTGACTGCTACAGAAAACCGTATATGTCCTGGGTGAAGGCCAATAGCCAGCGAGGGTTGTCTGGCAGCATGTAGGAGCTGATAAAGCAACTGGTGCAGGCTAATCTCCAGCAGCATCAGCAGTGGCAGTGGCAACAGCAGCAGCAAAGGCAACAGCAGCAGCAGATGCAGCAGAAGCACAAGCAGCAGATAGAGCTCCTAACCGAGGTGATCTGTGGCAGGGCAGCCTCCCCACCTCCAAGCCGAAGCAACGAGACCCAGGTGAGGAAAACCGTGAGAGGAGCATTGCAAAAGATGTTCCTGCCATGTTTGAGAGGGTGGCAGACCGTGAGAGACTACCACCAGAGCAGTGGGCAGAGCTTTTAGCGCCATATCTAAAACTTAAGGCTGAGATCCTGGCATGGCTAGGTGTAACCCTGGCAGTCAGGGCACAACGAATCCACCTCTGGGACTTCCGCAGGGACAAACCTCCCCAGTCACAAATGTTTGACCTTCTGCACCTGGTCCACAAGTGGCTGCAGCCAGATATTTGTTCCCCAGCCCAGATGGTTGAGAGAGTGGTCATGAATCAGTTTATCCACTCTCTCTCAAAGCCAATTCAGTTCTGGGTTGCCCAGGGAGATCACCAAAATGCAGATGACCTGGTGGGCCTAGTGGACAGATAGCGGGCAGTAGAGGGTTCCCTGAGTGGTCTGGGGTTTCGAAAGGGGGGATGGCTTAAAAAAGAAGGGGACTAAATCCTCACTGGGTGGGCATCCAAAGTCCCAGGAGGCCACTGAATCACAGCTGGGTAATCAGTCCCATTCCATCCTCTGTTGGAGGTGTCATGCCTCTGGCCATATAGCCACCCAATGTACTTTGAACTGTGAACCGATGGACTGCAACATAGGCCGTCGTTGCTTTTATTTTGCCTACCTCGTATGTAGTGCGGTTCCTCAACATGGCGAGGACCATCAGACGTGCTCAGTGTCCGTAGACGGGGTGAAAGTGTCTGGTCTGTTGGACTCAGGAAATTTGGTGACCCTGATAAGGGCCACATTCCCTCATCGGCTAGTTCCTGGGAAGGTGGTGGGTGTCTGGTGTATCCATGGGGACGGTACAAACTATCCTGTTGCCCGGGAGGATGTAAACACGGACTGTGGCACCACAGCTCAGGAAGTGGGGGACGTTAAAGACTTGTTGCACCCGATAATAATTGGATGGCACTGTGCATTATTCTGGGACATGTGGGGGAAAGTGGTGACACCTGGATGCTCGGATGATAGCCAGAATACCCCTGAAGAAACCTCGCCACAGACCGTAACCAACAAGTTTCCCATGTGTGTGTGGGCAACATCCCTGAGCTGGAGGTGTCTGAGGGAAACTTTGGAATTGCCCACCTCCGGGATTTAACTCTTAAAAGGGCTTTGATAATGTGTCTGTACTTAATGGTGTTGCTCAAGAGCCGGGGGTAACACCAGATACCCATAGTTTGCCGTCAATGGGGACTTGCTATACCGAGTCACCAAGGTGAGAGGGGAGCTCGTCGAGCAGTTACTGGTGCTGGGGACATACAGGCGTAAGGTATTAGACATGGCCCATTCACATGTGTTAGGTGGTCTTCTGGGGGTAGAAAAGCGGTAATCTAAACTTACCGGTAATTGTATTTCCAGGAGTCCATCCTGACAGCACTATGGAGGACATCCTCCTAATCCTTCCAGGGACAGGAAACATGAGGGATTAAACCCCCCCACCTCCACCCTCCTGTGTTTTTTCTAAGTACCACACCAGGATGGATGCAACACATTTATTAATCTCTATAAACACATGTTATTTCACAATGCATAGACATTAGTGATGAGCGAGCACTAAAATGCAAATTGGAATGCTCGAGTGCTCGGTCCGAGTAACGAGCCCAATATAAGTCTATGGGAAAATAGAGCATTTTTCTGTCGCCCCCCCTCCACCCCCCGGCGGTCTGCAGAGGGCCTAAAATTTTTCAAATCGATGGGAACAGTGCTCAAATGCCATGGGAACAGCATGGGGAAGACCCTTGGAAGCATTTCTGACCTGTCAACAATGTTGTCAGAGGTATTACGCCACTTTTACGGACTCACAATAAAACATACAAAAACGAAACCGAAATGGATTTTCCTGGGAATATGTTAAGGAACATCCTTTCCAGGGTAATGATTTGTATATAAGGCAAAATAAATATACAAAAACCAAAATGCTCCTCCACACCTTGGGCTATGTTCACACTTACCGTTTTTGATGCGTTTTTGCACTTTTGCAATGCTTTCAACCAAGACAAATGCATTCACCGGGAAATGTCATTTTAACATTTTACAACCTTTTCTGGCCATGTGGTGTGTGACATGGGAACAGCATGGGGAAGACCCCTGGGGCTGGAACCATTTCTCAGTCCCCTGAGTCCCAGGGCACTGCCTAAAACTGTGGTCATCTCATCAGACGTTATCCTATATTACTGCGGTAACAATACAGACAATTTTGGCAACGTGACAAATCTTAAACTCCATTTAAAATGGGCATGGTGTGTGTCAAGGGACGGGGAAGTGGACGTTATGGTGATGGTGATAGTGCACGCAGAGGCCATGGGCAAGATGAAACTGTGCCTGCTGAGGGAGCACAAGAAACACCCACGTCATGTCGAACTACCTTCTTGTCCCAATTTTTAGGGGGCCGCGGAACATCACTATTGAAGCCAGAGCAGTGTGAAAAGGTTGTTGGTTGGATAGCAGATAAAGTTTCCAGTCAGTTTGCCACTACCACCACCCTGTGTTCCACATGATCCAGTCTCAGTAGATGTGAGTCTGGATCACATTATTATTATTATTTTATAGCCATTTATTCCATGGCACGGGAGAAATCTTGTATGCGATTGTGGGAAAAGGAGATAAGAGGGGAGTAGAGAAGGAGATCTTGTGAGGATCGAAGGTTATGTACAGGTAAGTACCGGGAGATTAGATCACAGATGTATGGAGGAGACAGTTTGTAGATAGGTTTGGGTTTTGAACTGGAGTCTCTGGGTAATGGGGAGCCAGTGAAGTGATTGACAGAGAGGAGAGGCCAAGGAATAGCGAGGGGACAGGTGGATTAGTCGGGCAACAGAGTTTAGGATAGATTGGAGGAATGCAAGAGTGTTAGAAGGGAGGCCACAGAGCAGGAGGTTGCAGTCGTCGAGAAGGGAGATGATGAGGGCGTGCACTAGTGTTTTTGTAGATTTGTGGTTGAGGAATGTGCGGATCCATGAGATTTTTTTACTTGGAGTCGGCATCTTCCTCACCCTGCTCCTCCTTCCTCCCACCATTTTGTTTGCCCTGAGACAACTGATCCCACACTTAGACACTTCGACGAGCTGTTTTGTTCATCTTTCCATTTATAGATTTTGGCCTCTGGCTCAGTCCCCTCGGAAGTGGAAAGAGCTTGGACATGTGGTTTGAAGGAGAGATTATAGTCCAGGGTTTCCCTAAGAGCTGTTCACTTTTCCATTTATAAATTTAGGCCTTTCGACCAGCCAGCTTCGAGCTGGGCCACACAAAATCACATGTACCGATTTAAGGAGCCACTGTGGGAAAGTGCAAATACTGTCTCAAGAGGTGGATAATGATGAGACGCAATGGGCAGGAAGTCAGACACAAGGTGGGCAATAGCTTCCGGGACACCAACACGACAGAAGTTGCTAGTACAACTGTTAGGTCTTCCTGAATCTATTTTAAAGACTGTTTAGATAACCCCAAAAAGGCTATTTGCAACATCTGCCAGGCCAGCATCAGCAAGAGCACCAAAACTACCAGCCTGACCACCACCACCATGCTCAGGCACATGACAGTAAAGCACCTGACATGCTGGGCCAAACACCAAGGTCCAGAAATATTGTCTTCGGGTGACACCATTGCCTCTTCTGCTGTTGTGCATGCACGCCAATCCCCTGTCCATAGTGCATGCGAAGATGCCTCCCACCCTGCACCTGTCATTGCAGACTTGCAACCATCACCATCCACGTCCTTGTCCCTTTGCAGTGTTCAGTTGTGCCTGCATTCCCAGAACTGTGTTAAGGACAAGTATACAGCCAGACACCCACCCACCCACAGGCCGCAATACTAAACTGCCACATTACTGGACTGCTTGCACTTGAAATGTTGCTTTTTAGGCTTGTGGAGGCGAAAGCTTTCCAAAACCTCATGGCGGCGGCAGCTGGGTGTCCATACTCGGTCCCCAGCTGCCACTATTTCTCCCAGTATCGTCTCCGCCTTCCACAAGCGCAGATCCCAGAAAATTACCCGTGCCCTCCCCAGTGCACTTACTGGGAAGGACCGCCAATCCACAAACACGTGGACAGGTGAATGTGGTCAGAGACGGTTCAGAGCCAATCCACAGTAAAAAAAAATAACAGCCATAGAGTATCCGGGAACCTTCCTACACACTTTTCTTATCCAGGGCTGCTTCTCGGCAGTGTTGGACGGGCCCACCAGAGAACCGGAGACTCCTTCGGTGGGCCCTTGCTTCTCCATCAGGAGAGTTCATAGTGCCGAGGTGAGGTTGTGATGGTGATAGAGGCCACCATCTCTTTAGCTTGCTACTGGTAATTTTCTATGGGAATCAGCTTGGCTCCAACTAGCCTGGAATATTTCCAGTGAACTATGGCACGACGCCATGGTATTAGCAGTGTCCCCAGTACCAGTAGCGATGCCATCCACAGTTTCCATCTCAGGAATTTTATTTGGTAGACTGAGTGGCTGCCAAAATGCATTAGTTTCTCACAAAGGAGCTGAAGATACTGAGTGGTAGTAGGTGCAAATTTCTCCAGCATGTTAGATAGCAGAGGGAGAAAAGAGAGGGCAGCACAGTGGCTCAGTGATTAGCACTGAACCCTTGCAGCGCTGGCATCCAGGGTTCAAATTTCACCAAGAACAACATCTGCAAGGATTTTGTATGTTCTCCCCATGTCCAGGAACCTTCCCACACACTTTTCTTATCCAGGGCTGTTTCTCGGCAAGGTTGGACAGGCCCATCAGCGAACCAGAGAATCCGGTGGGCCCTGGCTTCTCCTTCAGTAGAGTTCATAGTGCCGAGGTGAGGTCGTGATGATGATAGAAGCCACCGTCTGCTTAGTTTTCTGTTACTTGGAATGCAAGCGCAAGTATGCAGCCAGCCAGACAGGCTGCAATCCTAAACTGCCACATTTCTGCAATGTTTGCACTTGAAATGTTGCCTTTGAGGCTCGTGGCAGCGGCCAGGAATCCATACTCGGTCCCCAGCCGCCACTATTTCTCCCGGTATCTTCTCCGCCTTCCACAAGCGCGAGTCCCAGAACATTACCCATGCCCTCCCCAGTGCACTTAAGTGGGAAGGACTGCCTAACAACAAACACGTTGGCAAGTAAATGTGGCCATGGACAATTCAGCTCACTGATGCATTCCACTGGGTTAATATTGTGAAAGCCAGGACCCAGTGGGACCCTGGGACGGAACACGTCCTCCCGACGCAGAGGATTGCGGGCCCTGGGTCAATCAGGGTTACCCCTACGTTCTACAGCTCTTGCACCACCTCCTCCTCCTCTTCAGCCTCCATCTCCATCACTCGATTCATTTTTTCAGGACATATTCCAGATTATTTACTTAAACTTCGTGTGTGCCAATAACAATAAACAGGACTGTATGCTTAGGCAACAAACCGCACACCGTTGCAGAGTTGTTGAAAGCTATATCAGAGAACCTGGTGTCAGCAAGCTCGCACATGTACCATGCCTGGCCCATGTGCTCAACTTAGTGGTTCAGCAGTTTCTCAAAATCTACACGGATCTGCCAGAGCTGCTTGTGAAAGTATGCCATGTGTGTGCCCATTTCAGAAAATCATCTACAGCTTCCTCCGCCCTGGCAGGGCTTCAGCAGCGTTTGCAGCTTCCAGCTCATTGACTGATGTGCGATTTGACTACGCATTGGAAATCAACGTTGCAGATGTTTGGAATGATTTTGAGCATCAAAGAGCAGTTGTTAAGTACCAGCTCCAACACGTCCGTCGGCATTCAGGTCAGCCTCCGCACATAAGAGCTGATGAGTGGGCATGGATGTCTGACATCTGTGCCCTCCTCCAAAACTTTGAGGACTCCTCCAACATGGTGAGCGGCGATGACGCCATAATTATCGACACCATCCCGCTTCTCTGTGTACTGAAACGCTCGCTGCTCACAATTAAAGAGGAGGCATTGCAGGCGAAGCAAGGAACTGTACAGGGTGATGCTACCCAGCCCAGTCTCATCTCAGCTCGGATTGAGTGATAATGAGGAGGAAGAGGAGGAAGAAAAAATAGACAGTAATACTCTTGGTGAGAACAGGGAAGTCTTGGCTGTTGACAGTCTGGCACACAAGGCCAACTTTATGTTCCCCTGCTTTTACCATGAACATCACGTTGTATGCTTTTTGGGTATTACAGAAAACTGGCATGGCATGAGAGAATTCTTGGAGACAGAGGTGTGAGGTTATGATTAAGGAGGATGTCTGTCTTAGAACAGTTGCAGAACGGAGTGCACAGGAGAGGTGGTACACAGAAATGAGGGAAGAGATATAGGCCGGTGCAGAACTGTGGACAACTTGGTGGGTGAGAGAGATGAGTTTGTATTGTATTTTGTAGTGATTGTTTAACCTAACCTGTGCAATGACTGGCACAGGGAAGAGGCGTCGGTGAAGTGGCTTGAAAGAAATACGACCCTGGCTGCTCCATTCTGAAGGGATTGGAGAGGAGACTGTTTGTTTAGAGGGAGACCATTTAGAAGACAGTTGCACTAGTGAATAAGAGTGACAGTAAGAGTTTTTGCAGTATCAAAGGTGAGAAAAGGTCTACTTCTGGAGAAGTTTTTAAGGTGCATGTGATATGAGCAAGTAAGTGATTTTCCAAGCTGAATAAAGGAAAGTTGTGTGTCAAATATGACTCCAAGATAGCAAGCAGGCCGAGTGGGAGTTATGGTGGCAGCACCTAAAGGAAATTGTAAAGTCAGGTATACTGTAGGTAGGTCAGTAGAGGGAGGAAACTCAAAGGAGTTCATATTTGGAGATATATTTAGTTCAGGCTTTTGTTGAAGAACTATAACAAAAAAAAAATTCCCATCTGACAACACTGGCGGCAGAGGTCACAATCAGACAGTTCATTGGACAACCAAGGAGTACAAACGAGGAAGACCCAAATCAGATGCAGCAGAGGAAGGAGAATGCTGTCAAAGATCTGGAACAGTTTTCTCAGACCCTCACAGCTCCCAGGCCCTGATACACGGGGTACTCTGACAAGGAGGGAAAAGTTTTGAAAGATGCAAGCTGGACACGTGGCATGAACTGTCTTTCTACGCCTTGGAAGTCCTTACCACTAGTGTTTTGTCAGAGATAGTTTTTAGCGCCACTGGGGGCATTATAACTGATAAAACTGATAGGCGCCTCCGCCTGTCAGCTGAAAATGCTGACAGGCTGACTCTTATAAAAATGAACAAGGGCTGAATTGGGCCAGACTTCTCAACACCACCAGATAATAACATAAACTCAAATCTAGTGGTTATTTTTTGGTCGGTCTATTACCATGCACCCCTTCACACCCAGACATCAGGAATTGTTCTATTTTATGTCACCCTCCTCCTTCTCCTCATCCTCCACCACCATATTACCATGGAGACCATGATGGTGCACCCACATATTTTTTTTAATTGTGTTTCTGATGAGAGATGAACAAATATTTCAATATTTGTTTCGGATTACAATCGCCGTTTTTGCAATATTCGCCCATGTAATTGTCGAATATTCACCTAACATTGCTAAACTCCATTGGATTCAATGGGTGCCAAAACCAAACATATACAAGACACCTTCAAACGCGACAAAAAGCTGCCAAAACATATCAGTTTAGGGGCAGTCACAAGGAAAGTTTCATCAATTGACCCAGAGTACAGGTGGTATAATTATTATTATTCATTATTATAGCACCATTTATTCCATTGCGTTTTACATGTGAAAAGAAGTCACTGACTGGTGCTAGAGCAGAGAGGACCCTGCCTGTGAGGGTGCACAAACAGGCAATAAGGGATGGGGGAGGATACAGTAGGTAGGGTACAGCTGTTCGTGCAGCAGTATGGTGGAGCGAGGGTTACTGCAGGTTGTAGGCTTGCCGGAAGAGGTGGGTCTTCAGCTTCCTTTTAAAGGTTTCAACAGTAGGCGAGAGTCTGATATGTTGGGGTACACAGTTCAAGAGTAAAAGGGATGCACAGGAAAAATCTTGTATGCGATTGTGTGAAGAGGAGAGAAGACGGGTGTAGAGAAGGAGATCTTGTGAGGATAGAAGGTTGGGTGCTGGTATGTACCGGGAGACTAGGTCACAGATATATGGAGCAGACAGGTTGTGGATGGCTTTGCATGTCATGGTTACAGTTTTTAACTGAAGTCTCTGGCCAATGGGGAGCCAGTGAAGGGATCATAGATTGCAATCTTATAGATTGCTGGAGCCAGTCCACAGTAAAAAAAAAGCAGCCATAGTGTGTCCAGGAACCTTCCCACACACTTTTCTTAGCCAGGACTGCTTCTCAGCAGGGTTTTACGGGCCCACCAGAGAATCCTTGGGTGGGCCCTGGCTTCTCCATCAGGAGAGTTCATGATAACGCAAACTTTGCAGCTGCTATGAGGCTCTTGAGCAGGGGAGAAAGGTGGGCCCTCAAAATCAAATCCTCTGGTGGGCCCAATGTTTTTCACTGACACTGCTTTTTGGTGAGAGTTGTATTTCACCATAGCCATATTCTTTAGCTCAGTGAAAGCACTGACATAGAGGGAAACCGTATCTACTCCTGTTGTCATTTCTCCGCCACCAGGTTCCGCCAATTGTCACACACAACCATGCCTGGCTGTATGTTCAGCAGTGAGAGCCACAGATCAGGCTGCTGTGTTACAGCTTTCAACAACTCTGCAGCGGTGGGCGGTTTGTCACCTAAGCATTAAGCATATTATCTTTAGCACAGCCTCTTGCCGCTTGGCCAAGGCAGTGCTGCAGTGCTTCCAGCTGTGACTGATGTGGTCATTTTGGAGATGGAGGCCGAACTGGAGGAGCAGGTGCAGGAGCTGAACAATGTGATTACATTGACATTACATTGGTTAGTCTGGTTTTTATACTAAAGGAAGATCCTGCTGTTTTTTTTATTTATTTTTATTTTTTTACGTCTCTTCAAATGTGTATTGGAGTGCGTCCTAATTTTTGGCAGCCCTTGAAATTGTTGCATATGCAATTACAGTATAGGAGACACACCCCTTAATAATGGGAAGTTCAATTCATATAGATTCTATGTTCTAGAATATTAACTGTCTTATCTTAAATTCTTTTACGAGTGAGGTATCGCAGTATGGATAGCGTATTACACCGATCCAGCCAGGTATTATTGCCTTATACTGTTTGCTGCTGGTGCTGCCTCAAAAAAATGAAAATCTATTATATTCCCTATCGATAACGCTGTCAGATACATTTAGAATAGGAACAGGCGCTGCCGCTAGGTGGTATCATCACCAGCTACACATGAGCGTTCATTCTTGTCGCATAAATGTCTTCCACAGTCCATAACTTTTTTTTTTATTTCTTTGGCCTTATAGACAAGTCATTACCCTGGAAAGAATATTTCTTAACATTTTTATCCATTTCAGCTTATTTTTGTATGTTTTTTTTTTTTGTCAGTCAGCAAAAAGTGGCGTAATACTCTGACAACATTGTTCACAGATTTGCTATTTGTCAGCGGTAAAATGAGAATAGGTTTGAACCCTCAACTGCAATACTTTAAATGGAGTGTAATATTTGACACGCTCACAATAATTGCTGGATTATTAGGGCAGTCATATGGGATAACATCTGATGGCCACGGTTTCAGGCAGTTGCCTAATAGTATGGTATTTGTCAGCGACCAAGTGTCAATTGGTCCAACAAAACACAGGTGGCTGACTATAAAAGGAGTGGAAAATTTGGTATGCTCCACAAAATTTCTGCATTATTACGGCATTCATTTGGATCACGTGCATCTGATCATTGAAAAAGTTCCTCTGCTTCCACAATACAGTACTATGAATAAAACTAAAAAAATCTGTCTGTATTCTGCGAACAAGCAAATGTAGCTGTAAAATGGTGTGCACTGACACACTGCTACAATCTATAAATGGAGGACAATATTTTCCACGTTCTCTACAAATGGCTGGATTTGAACCACAGCTATATGTGATACGTCTGACAGAAAACCACTGTTTTAAATAGCAGGCCTGTAATTTATTAATATTATTCTACACAGAGATCTAGTGTGAATAACTTGACTGACACACTGCAACAAAATGAAAATGGAAGAAATGGCTTATTTTGGAACACTCTTATAGGTGATATGTCTGACAAAGAACCACGGTTTTAAATAGCAGGCTTGTAATTTACTAATATTATTCTACATAGAGACCTTGTGTGAATAGCTTGATTGACACACTGCAACAGAATGGAAAAGGAGGTCAATAATTTCCACGTTCAATTTAAATTTATGGATTTTTATCGCTGAAATATGGAACAGATCTGGCTTTATTTTGCAGTGAGAACAAGCAAATGGAGCAGAAAAATGGTGTACTCTGAATTGCTTTTTAAGCAAATAACCAGGATTAAGAAAAAAAATAAATTTGCCCTGCCCCCTGATATCTGGGGCAATGTCTACAAATATCTGTAATAGCAGCAGCAGACAGAACATTCAACGGACCCTCTTGTGCGGTATCATACTCTGCAGTCTGCTACATACACTGCCTGCCTGCCTAGCACTGATTATATGCAGCTGGATTAGTACTCAGAAGTACTGTTAGTTCAGATGGATATACAGTACCGACCAAAAGTTTGGACACACCATCTCATTTAAAGATTTTTCTGTATTTTCATGACTATGAAAATTGTACATGCACACTGAAGGCATCAAAACTATGAATTAACACATGTGGAATTATATACTTAACAAAAAAGTGTGAAACAACTGAAAATATGTCTTATATTCTAGGTTCTCCAAAGTAGCCACCTTTTGCTTTCATGACTGCTTTGCACACTCTTGGCATTCTCTTGATGAGCTTCAAGAGGTAGTCACCGGAAATGGTTTTCACTTCACAGGTGTGCCCTGTCAGGTTTAATAAGTGAGATTTCTTGCCTTATAAATGGGGTTGGGACCATCAGTTGTGTTGTGCAGAAGTCTGGTGGACGCACAGATGATAGTCCTACTGAAGAGACTGTTAGAATTTGTATTATTGCAAGAAAAAAGCAGGTAAGTAAAGAAAAACGAATGGTCATCATTACTTTAAGAAATGAAGGTCAGTCAGTCCGAAAAATTGGGAAAACTTTGAAAGTGTCCTCAAGTCCAGTTGCAAAAACCATCAAACGTTACAAAGAAACTGGCTCACATGAGGACCGCCCCAGGAAATGAAGACCAAGAGTCACCTCTGCTTCTGAGGATAAGTTTATCCGAGTCACCAGCCTCAGAAATCGCAGGTTAACAGCAGCTCAGATTAGAGACCAGGTCAATGCCACACAGAGTTCTAGCAGCAGACACATCTCTTCAACAACTGTTAAGAGGAGACTTTGTGCAGCAGGCCTTCATGGTAAAATAGCTGCTATGAAACCACTGCTAAGGACAGGCAACAAGCAGAAGAGACTTGTTTGGGCTAAAGAACACAAGGAATGGACATTAGACCAGTGGAAATCTGTGCTTTGGTCTGATGAGTCCAAATTTGAGATCTTTGGTTCCAAGCACCGTGTCTTTGTGCGACGCAGAAAAGGTGAACGCATGAACTCTACATGCCTGGGTTCCATCGTGAAGCATGGAGGAGGAGGTGTGATGGTGTGGGGGTGCTTTGCTGGTGACACTGTTGGGGATTTATTCAAAATTGAAGGCATACTGAACCAGCATGGCTACCACAGCATCTTGCAGCGGCATGCTATTCCATCCGGTTTGCGTTTAGTTGGACCATCATTTATTTTTCAACAGGACAATGACCCCAAACACACCTCCAGGCTGTGTAAGGGCTATTTGACCAAGAAGGAGAGTGATGGGGTGCTACGCCAGATGTCTTGGCCTCCACAGTCACCGGACCTGAACCCAATTGAGATGGTTGGAGCTCTTCAAGAGAATGCCAAGAGTGTGCAAAGCAGTCATCAAAGCAAAAGGTGGCTACTTTGAAGAACCTAGAATATAAGACATATTTTCAGTTGTTTCACACTTTTTTGTTAAGTACATAATTCCACATGAGTTAATTCATAGTTTTGATGCCTTTAGTGTGAATGTACAATTTTCATAGTCATGAAAATACAGAAAAATCTTTAAATGAGAAGGTGTGTCCAAACTTTTGGTCTGTACTGTATATATATATACATACATACATACATATATATATACAGTACAGACCAAAAGTTTGGACACACCTTCTCATTTAAAGATTTTTCTGTATTTTCATGACTATGTAAATTGTACATTCACACTGAAGGCATCAAAACTATGAATTAACACATGTGGAATTATATACTTAACAAAAAAGTGTGAAACAATTGAAAATATGTCTTATATTCTAGGTTCTTCAAAGTGGCCACCTTTTGCTTTGATGACTGCTTTGCACACTCTTGGCATTCTCTTGATGAGCTTCAAGAGGTAGTCACCGGAAATGGTTTTCCATTCACAGGTGTTCCCTGTCAAGTTTAATAAGTGGGATTTCTTGCCTTATAAATGGGGTTGGGACCATCAGTTGTGTTGTGCAGAAGTCAGGTGGATACACAGATGATAGTCCTACTGAATAGACTGTTAGCTGCTTTTTTCTTGCCATAATACAAATTCTAAGTAAAGAAAAACGAGCGGCCATCATTACTTTAAGAAATGAAGGTCAGTCAGTCCAAAAAATTGGGAAAACTTTCAAAGTGTTCCCAAGTGCAGTTGCAAAAACCATCAAGCGCTACAAAGAAACTGGTTCACATGAGGACTGCCCCAGGAAAGGAAGACCAAGAGTCACCTTTGCTTCTGAGGATAAGTTTATCCAAGTCACCAGCCTCAGAAATTGCAGGTTAACAGCAACTCAGATTAGAGACCAGGTCAATGCCACACAGAGTTCTAGCAGCAGACACATCTCTTCAACAACTGTTAAGAGGAGAATTTGTGCAGCAGGCCTTCTTGGTAAAAAAGCTGCTAGGAAACCACTAGGCAACAAGCAGAAGAGACTTGTTTGGGCTAAAGAACACAAGGAATGGACATTAGACCAGTGGAAATCTGTGCTTTGGTCTGATGAGTCCAAATTTGAGATCTTTGGTTCCAACCACCGTGTCTTTGTGCGACGCAGAAAAGGTGAACGGATGGACTCTACATGCCTGGTTCCCACCATGAAGCATGTAGGAGGAGGTGAGAAGGTGTGGGGGTGCTTTGCTTGTGACACTGTTGGGGATTTATTCAAAATTGAAGGCATACTGTACCAGCGTGGCTACCACAGCATCTTGCAGCGGCATGCTATTCCATCCGATTTGCGTTTAGTGTACCATTATTTATTTTTCAACAGGACAATGACCCCAAACACACCTCCAGGTTGTGTAAGGGCTATTTGACCAAGAAGGAGAGTGATGGGGTGCTACGCCAGATGACCTGGCCTCCACAGTCACCAGACCTGAACCCAATCGAGATGGTTTGGGGTGAGCTGGACCGCAGAGTGAAGGCAAAAGGGCCAACAAGTGCTAAGCATCTCTGGGAACTCCTTCAAGATTGTTGGAAGACCATTTCCGGTGACTACCTCTTGAAGCTCATCAAGACAATACCAAGAGTGTGCAAAGCAGTCATCGAAGCAAAAGGTGGCTACTTTGAAGAACCTAGAATATAAGACATATTTTCAGTTGTTTCACACTTTTTTGTTAAGTATATAATTCCACATGTGTTAATTCATAATTTCGATGCCTTCAGTGTGAATGTACAATTTTCATAGTCATGAAAATACAGAAAAATCTTTAAATGAGAAGGTGTGTCCAAACTTTTGGTCTGTACTGTATATATATATACATACATATATATATATATATATATATGTGTGTTGTGTAATATCTATACTAACTATAAAGAAGCAAATCTCTCCCTGACACAGCGGCCCCTCTCCCTACTCTGCCTGTTTCCGGGGTACACTGTGACGAGCATAGTGGCGCCAGGTCTTATATAAACCTGACGACGCTGTGCGGCCAGCCAATCACTTTAATGCCCACAGCCAACATGGCTACTGCATTGCTGTGCATGGCAGGCAATCCCTGCATGTTCATTGACTCTCTAAAGAGCACCAAACATGCAGGAAGGGAACCCGAGTTCCCGCCCGAGCAACCCAGAAATACGCGCCAAGCTTGTCGAGCACAGTGATGCTCGGGCGAGTACCAAACAGTGGCGAGCACGTTCGCTCATCACTAATAGACATCAATGAGGAAGGGAAACTAACTGTGCTGTTAGGATGGACTCCTGGAAATAATATTACCGGTAAGTCTAATTACCGCTTTCCAGGACGTACCCCTGACAGCACCATGGAAAATACCAAAGTATTTCCTTATGGTGGGTCTACCGCATGGAGAACCTTCCTGCCAAAAGCTACTCTCTGACCTGCCAGGACATCTAGTTTATAGTGCCTAGAAAAAGTACTCAGACTTGCCCATGTCACTGCAGCGCATATCTGTTCTAAAGTGGCTCCACCTCTCTCTGCCCAAGGAGTAGAAACTGAACTGGTAGAGTGAGCTTTCAACCCTTCTGTGGGACTCTTCCCCTCTGCTGAATAAGTGAGACCTATCGTGGATCTAATCCACCTGGCGATGGTCTTCTTAGATGCTTTTTTACCCTTATTCTTACCCTCATATTGGATGAACAGGTTATGATCTATTCTCCCATCACGAGTGGCCTCAAGATAATTGATGACCAACTGTCTCACATCTAAGGAATGGAAAAACTGTTCTTTTGGATTTTTTGGGAACTGGCAACTCTCGGTTGATATTTTTTGTAGAGACTACCTTGAGTAGAAAACCTGGTTTTAACCTCAGCACGATTCTATTGTCATAAATCTTCAAGTATGGATCTTCCATGAATAATGCCTGTAGTTCCCCCACCCTCTTAGCATTGGTGATAGCAACTAGAAAGACTGTCTTAGGCTATGTGCCCATGATTCATTTTTTAAGCTTTTTTGCAGCTGCAATTCCGCTGCAGAAATGCTTAAAAAACACTTGGCAGAAGGCTTGCCATGTTCCCCAATGATAATCCGCATGTGCTGTGCACATGCTACGGAAATTTCCGTTGCGGATTATCATTGCAAAAGAAAACGCAGCACTACCAATTATTTTGCGGAAATGCTGCGTTTTAGCCGCCATTGACTTGCATTGGATGACGCATCACTGCATCTGTAGATGCGCATTCCATGCGTTTCAATGTGCGGCTGGTACCCGGGTCTGGAGAAAAGGAGACTCTCCTCTGGACCCGGGTACTATAGAACCTGTAAAAAAAATAATAAAATAAAAAATAAATTTTATACTTGCCTTCTGATGGCCCCCGGTGTCCTTGTCTGTGCTTGCCAGCAGATCGCTGTGGACTGAAGGACCTGCCCTGACTTCATTTAGTCACGTGACGGGTCACGAGATGCTGACATTGGCTGTTCCTTCAGTGTAATGCGAGCTGCCGGCAAGCTGAGACGCATTGAATAAAGACACCGGGGGTCATCATAAGGTAAGTATAGATTTATTTTTTATTTTTTAACATTCTTTCGGTCACACTATATAAATCCATGCCGTTTGCATGGATTTATATAGTGTGACCAAGTTGTCAAGCACTTTCCAAGTGATGCTAAAATCACTTGTAAAGCGCTTGTCAATCCCAATGTGGAAATGCATGTGAAGAACACTTCACATCTGCATGTACCTGGCAGGAAAAATGCATGTACAATCCAAATGCGTTTTTTCTGCCAGGGAGATGCAGAAATGCTCAGGAAAAAATCCGGAGCATTTCTGCATCGTGGGCACATAGCCTTAAGGGTAAGATTACTGATATTTATTTCTTCGGCTGGCTCATAAAGCTTCATGCATAGGGGATTAAGCACCAAATTAAGATCCCATGGTGGAACGGATCTTTTTACCCAAGTCCTTAGCCTCTGAACTGCCTTTGCAAACCTGGCTATCCATGGGTGCGAAGCCAGAGTGGTGTGAAAGAATGCATTTAGTGCCAAGATCTGAACTCTTAGAGTGCTTGGCCTCAGACCTTTGTTAAACCCCACCTGCAGAAAATCCAGGATCTTTGGGATATTAGGACTTGTTATATCTCCTGCAGAACTTCCACTTTCTAAACAGAACCTCTTCCAGATTTTCCAATAAATAGCTGAGGTGACTGGTTTTCGACTCGCCTGTAACCTAGTTATAACCTGATCTGACAGCCCTCGGGATCTCAGGATCTGCCTCTCAGGTTCCAAGCCGACAGATGTAGACTGTCCATGTTCTGATATAAGACTGGTCCTTGGAGAAGAAGATTCTTTCTTACCCCTTTAAAGCCCAAGATATATTAATACTTGTCTGTGCCCTGGGCGTTAAGAGCCTGACCAGTATTATTACTTCATAGCGATCGTGCTCGCACACAGGCTGTGCGGGCGTGATCGCCGCCGGGTGTCAGCTGACACCCGGTGCTATGTGCAGGGAGCAGCCCCGCACCGCTCCCGGCACATTAACCCCCGCAATGCTGCAATCGAAGTCGATCGCAGCATTGCGGTGGCTAAGGGGAGGTGATCGCAATACTCACCTCCTCTGCTGGCCTCAGCAGCTTCCCGGATGTTGCCATGACGACCCGATGTCGTCATGACAACATCCGGTTCACCAGAAAGCAGGAAGATTTTTTGGTCATGCGCAGTGCATGACCAAACTATCTTCTCCCTGTGCAGCGCTGACAGCCTGCATAGCACAGGTATGGTGCTCCATTCCTGTGCTATGCAGGCGATCAGAGTAAAAAAAGTGAAAGTCCCATAGTGGGGCAAAGTATAAAAGTAAAAAAACTGTCAGAAAGTGAAATAAAAGATAAAAAAAAAATTGCAAAAATATTTTAAAAAAATAATCCACCAAAAATAAAAATATAATGTACCCATCAATAATTATTATTATGAAAAAAAAAAAAAACAACAATAAAAGTACACATATTTGGTATCGCCGCTTCCGGAGCGACCTGACCTATAACATTGTCCCACTAGTTAACCCCTTCAGGGAACACGGTAAAAAAATAAAAATAAAAAACAAAGCAAAAAACAATGCTTTATCAAACCTCCAAACAAAAAATGGAATAACACGCGGTCAAAAAGACGAATATAAATAAAAATGGAACCGCTGAAAATGTCATCTCGTCCCGCAAAAACCAAGCTGCCATACAGCTCCATCAGCTGAAAAGTAAAAAAGTTATAGCTCTCAGAATAAAGCGATGCAAAAAAATATTTTTTTCTATAAAATAGCATTTATTATGTAAAAGCGCCAAAACATAGAAAAACGATATAAATGTTGTACCGCTGTAAACGTACTGACCCCAATAATAAAGCTACCTTATCTATTTTACCTCACGCGGAGCAGAATAAAATTTTTTTTAAAAAAAAAACAATTCCTGAATTGCTGGTTTTTGTTTATTCTGTCTCCCAAAAATCAGAATAGAAAGTGATCAAAATGTGTCATGTGCCTGAAAATGGCACCAATCAAAACGTCAACTCATTCCGCAAAAAACAAGCCGTCACATGACTCTGTCGGCCAAAATGTGGAAAAATTATAGCTCTCAAAATATGACGATGCAAAAACTAGATTTTACAAAAAAATTCGTCTTTTAGTGTGTGACAGCTGTCAATCATAAAAACCCGATATGATTCTGGTATCTCTGTAGTTGCACAGACACGAATAATAAAGTCGTCTAATCACTTATACCACACGAGGAAAGGCGTAAAAAATAAACTCTCGGGTTAGGGTTGTGCTAGGGTTAGGGTTGGGGTTGGGGTTGGGCTAGGGTTAGGGCAGGGCTAGGGTTGGGACAAGGCTTGGGCTAGGGTTGCGGCTGGGGTTAGGGTTGGGGTTAGGGTTAGGGTTGGGCTAAGGTTAGGGTTGGGATTTTTTTCAAAAGTTAAAAAAAAAAAGATGACGATATGGCAACTAGTGTTGAGCGCAAGTGCTCGCTACTTGAGTTTGCATCGGGTACTTGGGTATGCACTGAGTATCGCGGGTGCTCAAGTGACATGCTCGAGTCTCCGCCCCATAAGCTTCGCGGCCAAAAAAACCTTGTGGGGATTGCCTGTCATGCACGAGCAATCCCCGCATGGTTTTTTTGGGGTGTCTAATAACTGTGAAACATGCGGGCGGGGACTCGAGCATGTCACTCGAGCACCCTTGATACATGGTGAATCCCTGAGTACACGATGCAAACTCAAGTAGCGAGCACTTGCGCTCAAGACTAATGTCAACTTATTCAATATGATGACCTAATGTTATCAAATTCTGTGTCGTACCTCTGGGTTCAAAATGTTCACTGTACCCCTTAATAAAATCCTTGAGGGGTGTAGTTTTCAAAATTAGTCACTTGTGGGGGGTTTCCACTCTTTAGGCACATTAGGGTCTCTCCAAACGCGACATGGCGTCCGCTCTCAATTCCAGCCGATTTTGCGTTCAAAAAGTCACACTATGCTCCTTCCCTTCTGAACTCTCCCCTGCGCCCAAACACTGTATTTTCCCCACATAAGGGGTATTGGCGTACTCAGTACTCAGGAAAAATTGCACAACAGTTTTTGGGGTCCATTTTCTCCTCTTACCCTTGTGAAAATAAAAAAATTGGGGCTAAAACATAGTTTTTGAGGAAAAAGTTTGATTTTTTTTATTTCCACGGCTTCATGTTATAAATAGTGTTGAGCCACCCCCGTAGTGTTCGAGTTCGGTTCGGTTCGTCGAACACCCGTGTGTTCGCCGAACTGTTCGTCGAACTGTTCGTCGAACACCTTCGAACACCGTTAAAACCAATGGCAGGCAAACAAAAACACATAGAAACACATAGAAAACACCTTCAAAGGTGTCCAAAAGCTGACAAACTGCTCAGAAGACATAACTAACACATGGAAAAGTGACAAGTACATATAGTCATGCGAAAATAAAAGAGGTGGAGGAGTAAAAGGAGGGGGAGACACAGATATAGGCATGTCATGCCCTTCTAAAATCCAAAAAGTGAGAAGCCGACACGGCCAGTCCGCTCCTGCCTGTGCCACCTCTGTGTCGCCGGGTTTGTGCCAGAGCCGCAGTGAACCCTGACGGCCAGCCCCCCTCTTCCAATACTGGTGCCTGTCCGCTGGTGGGTCGAGCGAGCCCCCCTGTGGTGGAGGCAGCTCTAAGCTTTTTAATTTAAATTGTCTCTCTAATTTGAATGAATACACTTTAAATCCATTTACAAGGATCTATTGGAGGGCAAGTCTCATGCCAGCAGCCGCGGTAATTCCAGCTCCAGTAGCGTCCACTAAAGCTGCTGCAGTTAAAAAGCTTTTATAAGGATCGAGCTCGGCTGTCCACCGCAAGGCATCCTACTGCCAGTCCCAGCCCCTATGCCTTGGGGTGCCTCCTGATGCTCTTCACTAAGTATCCCATGGTCCCGAAGCATTTCCTTTGAAAAAATTAAGTGTCTAAACTACAGGTGGTGTAGCTTGCTTAACAGCCGGGATAATCCGCTGACTAGCAGACACTGCTACTAGGCACAAAGTATTTCCTGGGCTAGATGCAGTTAAAAATTTGTAATTAGATACTCTCGTTGGATGCTGAGAAAGCATTCCATAGAGTCTCCTGGCACGCCATATATGATTCTCTTAAAAAGCTTGGGGTAGGGGTCTAAGGGACCCTTTTATAGCCAAAATCACGGCCCTGTATCGCAATACGTCACCTAGGCTGAAGATAAATGGAACTGTATTACCCTGAGGGCTCGGTTGCTACAGACGTATTGCACCTCACCCAGAGGTGTGATATCTCACTCTCAGGTAAGGATGGAGTGTGGATCAGGACCCGACACCTGCATGCATTACACCACATTGCCGTGGGGCAGGGCGACCAATATGCCCCTGAGATGGGCACGACAGTCCCTGTCCCTGGTTGGAGTGGGGGAGGGAACACTGAGGAAGGGGAACTCTGTAGTGCAGGAGCAGGGAGGAAGCAGTTCCTGGGTGCATTGAGAAGGGAGTATAAAAGGTGGGCACCATCTTAGTTCAGTGCAGAGAAGTCTGAGCAGAAGTGGCAGGGAGCAGGGGCTCTGCATGAGCTCTGCTCCGGAGGCGGGCCTAGTAACAGAGGCCCAGGCCTGGAAGAGGGAGAAGGAAGGAAGAGGAGCGGAGAAGGCTCCAGGAACGAGGAATGAAGGGATCCCAGGGGTGCGGACGGGCGAGTCGCCACCGCACGCCCGAATCCACCTGCGTGGAGGGGTCAGGCCAAAGGGGGAGACCGGTCCCCGAACTAGTGGAGGCAGGAAACGACCCTCAGCTAGAAACCGGAGGCTCTGACATTTTATGTGGCGCAGCCCCTCGCTACACCCGCTAGGAAGGCACCACATAGGGTCAGGGAAACTGGCGCCAAGTTTACCAAGAGGAGGCCCGAGGCAGCCGGACAGAAGTGTTGGTAAGAAAGGCCAGACAAAGGACACACAAAGGGGGTCCTGTGAAGTGCTCCAAAGTTATCTGGGAGTTGTCTGAGCCCCTCACCTGGTGAGCACAGTACGACGTGGGCAGCCGTTACCTGCAGACGTGGTCTGGATAATAAGAACTGTGAGTAAAGGCCCTGGACTGCATCACTGACTCCGTGTCGTTACTGCTGCTGCCCTGCACCATCACCCCCATCCTCCGCATACACTGCCCTGAGGCTATACTCCTCCCGTGGGGAGTTATGCTACGCTCTGCTGCACCCACAACACCAGCCTCAGCGGTCTGCCCTGTAGCGGCGGTTCACTCTGACCGCAATCCACGGGTGGCGTAGTCGGACATTTAAACATCAAAACCACATAAATAGTTCCGCCACTGGTTTGACCGCCCTGAGCCACGGAACCGGGTCGCCGCCACGAAGACTACAACCACCAGCATCCACCAAAAAGGGTCCGGATCCGGGTGTCCCAAGGCCCAGGGGGTGCGTCAGAACATTTTCATCACCTTTCACAATCACCAATGGGACAAGGCAGGGATGTCCTCTGTCCCCTCTCTTATACATCCTAGTGACGGAGCACCTGCTCTCATCAATTCGCCATAACCCCAATATTAGGTGGATTGAGGTGGGAGGCACCGAGTACAAGTGCTCTCTATTTGCTGATGATGTCCTAGTATATATCACTCAATCACATATATCCATCCCTGCTGTTATGGCTGAAATAGATCACTTTGTTACATGGTAAAATTTTAAAATCAATGCAGCGAAGTCTGAGGCCCTCGATGTCTCCCTCCCCAAATCCATATAGGATTCCATCCAGTCCAACTTTCCCTTTGCCTGGCCCTCACAGGGTATCAAATACTTAGGAATTCCTATTCATAGAGACCTCTCCCATCTATGTTATCTTAATTTTGGGCCCTTTATTGAACAATTCCATACAGACCACGGTTGGCAAGTTAGAACTGTAAGATTCACTAAGTGAACCACTGGTGTTTTGTGGAAAAGCACATGTACACTGCGTTCCAAATTATTATGCAAAAAGTGTTTAGGAGTGATAAGGGAAGAATTTGTTTGTTTGTCAGTTAAACTCATTCATGGTGATGTGTGTCAGGGCTCTTTATATCACTGTAAGCAATTGCAGACACCTGTGCTAATTAGTTTGGCAGGTGTGTCCAATGAAAGGCAAGACTACTTAAGAAGGCTCTCTCACATTATTAAGCAGCCTACATTTTCTGCCAAAATGGGAAAGAAAAAGGATGTGTCGGCTGCTGAGAAGCAACAAATTGTGGAGTGTTTAGGTCAAGGCATGACTACAATCAACATTGTGCGATGATCAGGATGAAGTGTCTTGGCAATCAAGAAGTATGTAGCTGATTCACAGTACACACGTGTGCGTGCTGATAAGGGCAAATTGAGGACTCTTTCCTACAGGCAATTACGTCAGGTTAAAAGAGCAGCGGCAAGAAAGCCTTGTCATAGCAGCAGACAAGTTTTTGAAGCTGCTGGTGCCTCCAACGTCCCCCGAACAACAAGATGCAGGGTCCTTCAGAGGTTTGCAGCTGTGCATACGCCATCCTGTCGACCTCCTCTATCCACTTCACACAAGCAGAAAGGGCTCCAGTGGGCCAAACATTACATGAAGACTGATTTCAAAACTGTTTTGTTCACGGATGAGTGCCGTGCAGCGCTCGATGGTCCAGATGGATGGAGTGGAGGACGGCTGGTTGATGGACACCCCACGCAAACACAGCTACAGCGCCAACAAGGAGGAGGTGGAGTAATGTTTTGGGCTGGAATCATGGGGAGAGAGATTGTCGGCCCCTTTAGGATCCCTGAAGGCGCTAAAGATGAACTCCATAATGTATGTGGATTTTCTCAAACAGCACTTCCTGCCATGGTTCAAGAAGAAGAACCGTGTATTTCACAGCAAGATCATTTTTCTGCATGATAATGCACCATCTCATGCTGCACATAAAACATCTGCATCTCTGGCTGATATGGGCATAAAAGGGGACAAACTTATGGTGTGACCCCCATGCTCCCCTGACCTCTACCCCATTCAGAACCTTTGGAGCATCATTAAAAGGAGTGTCTATGATGGCGGGAGGCAGTTCACATCTAAGCAACAGCTCTGGGAGGGTATTCTGTCCTCATGCAAAACAATTGAAGCAGAAACCATCCAAAACCTGACAAATTCAATGGACGAGAGAGTTCAGAAGCTCCTTTCGAACAAGGGGTCCTATGTGAAAATGTAACATCACCTAGAATAAAGTTTTGAGTTGAAAACTGTTTGATTTCAGTTTCTAACAACCTGCTAATGCTTATAATTTCAAAAATGACCATTTTTTTGGTCTTTATTAAAATGAAAAGGTTGATCGAAAAGTTTGGGGGATCTAAGAGTGTGGCAACCCAGTAGTCATGATTACTTCGAATTCTGACAATATGAGGGTCATGCTGCAGGTAGTGCAGCAAGAAGGCACTTATGTGTCTTGCGCATCTCGGAGCCCCAAAATTATTTTCCGGGCTAGATGCAGCTAAAAATTATTTTTAATTTTAAATCTGGTGGAGCTTATTATAGATGGCCTAATAGGATCAGTGCTGCACACTGCTACAAAGCCCAAATTATTTTCCAGTCAAGATACAGATAAACATGATTAGTAATTTGAAAGCTTAAAACGGTTGGTAGGGTGATTTTAACCAATCATCAAACTTTTACTCTCCCCAGGATGACACAGGGGTAGAAAAGTCGTTTCGGATCCATGATTTGTTCATCTTTATGAACGTGAGTCTGTCTACATTATCAGTGGAGAGCCGCGTGCGCTTATCTGTCAGCACACCACCAGCAGCGCTGAACACACGTTCAGACAGAACGCTGGCTGCGGGGCATGACAAGATCTCCAAGGCGTAAGTGGCTAGCTCCGGCCATTTATCCAGATTGGAAGCCCAAAAAGAGCAAGGGTCCAGTGACACAGTCGTGGCTTCAATGTTTACTTGGAGATACTCCTGTACCATCGTCTCTAGGCGTTGACTATGTGTCAGACTTCTTGTCTCCTGTGGCCTTGCAAAGGATGGGCTAAAAAAGTGGTGAAATGATTCCGCAAAATTGATGTTACCAGCAGATACTGTGGTTCTGTTACGGTTTGAGTGCTGAACACTTGACGGTCCCATGGTTGGCAAGTTGGAACTGTGAGATTCACTACGTGCACCACTGGTATTTTGTGGAAAAGCACATGTAAGATTCTGCAACAGTCTCTGCTGATACTCCTGCATGCGTGCATCCCTTTCTATGGCAGGAATAATTTCTGCAAATTTACTTTTGTACCGGGAATCTAACAGTGTGGCAACCCAGTAGTCAGGATTATTTCTAATTCTCACAATTCGAGGGTCATGTTGCAGGTAGTGCAGCAAGAAGGCACTCATGTGTGTTGCGCATCCAGGAGCACCAAGTCCCTGTTGTGTTGGTGGCTAGGTAACAATCATGCTTCCTTCCTCTGTCCTCTCCCCCCAACCTCGCACAACAGAAATGTGATCAAGGTCTCCCTCATCTGATGAGTCTTCCATCAGTTCGTCCTCCACTTCTTCCTGGGCTACTGCACCTTCCTCACTAGTTTGGCTGCTACCATGCGCCCTGGTAAAACCATCTCCCCCACCCTCACATGCCTGCCGCCTTGGTGCTGCCGACCGTCTGGACCTTGCAGATGTTAGCCCTTCCGCATACAACTCCTCCTCCTTTACTTCCTCCACTTCCTCTTGTGCCACCACCTGACTCCGAATTCTGTTTAACATGTGCTCCAGCATGTAAATCACCGGAATAGTCATGCTGATAATGGCATCGTCAGCACTAAACATCTTCGTCGCCATTTCAAAACTGTGCAGAAGGGTGCATAGGTCCCTGATCTGAGACCACTCCTCCAGCGTGATTTGCCCCACCTCTGAATCTCGTTGGCCCAGGCTATACGTCAGAACGTATTGCACCAGGGCTTGTCGGTGCTGCCACAGTCGCTGCAACATGTGCAGAGTTGAATTCCACCGGGTAGGCACATCGCATTTTAGCCGGTGAAGTGGCAGGCCCAACGACTTCTGTAGAGATGTAAGTCGCTGAGCTGCGGGATGCGAACGGCGGAAGTGCGCACACAGCGACCGTGCCCTCTGCAGAAGGCCATCTAGTCTGGGATAGTGGGCTAAAAATTGCTGGACAACCAGGTTCAACACGTGAGCCATACAAGGCATGTGTGTGACATTGCCCCGGCGAAGGGCCGCACCCAGGTTTGCAGCATTGTCACACACGGCCTTCCCTGGTTTCAGGTCCAGTGGAGACAACCATTCATGAAATTGGTTCTCCAGAGCTGACCACAACTCCTCAGCTGTGTGACTCACATTTCCCAGACATTTCAAAGTAAAAACTGCCTGATGACGTTGAGCCCTACTGCCAGCATAGTAAGGAGGTGTGCAGGATCCCTTCTGCACAGTTAGAAAGCTTGTGGCATGACCAGACAGGCTTTGGGTGCAGGTGGAAGACCGAGAGGAGGTTGAGGAGGCAGAAGCAGTGGAGGAACTTTGACATAAAGAGAATTGACGCACAACTCGTGGGGACGGCAAGACTTGGACAGCAGCCCCTTGTCCTGCTGTCACCATAGTTACCCAGTGCCCAGTCAGCGACATGTAACGCCCCTGTCCATGCCTACTCGTCCAAGTGTCTGTGGTGAAATGCACCCTGTCACACACAGAGTTTCTCAAAGAAGCGGTGATGTTGTGTGCGACATGCTGGTGGAGCGCAGGCACACCTTTCTTTGAGAAGTAGTGCCGACTGGGCATCTGGTACTGGGGCACTGCGACGGACATAAGGTCTCGAAAATCCTCTGTGTCCACCAGGCGGAAAGGCAGCATTTCTGTAGCCAAGAGCTTGCAGATGGTGAAATTCAACCTCTTAGCTTTCTCATGGCTAGGAGGAAATGGTCTTTTACTTGTCCACATCTGAGGGACCGAGGGCTGGCTATTGTGCTTAGACGGGGTTGATAAGGGTGTCCCCGGCAAACTGCCGGTCTGTGAAGAAGATGCAGGCGGACATGTTAGGTTGCCTTGATCCAAAGGTGGTGCTATCGATGTCGGACAGCGCTCAACACCAGCTGGTGTTACCACCTCCAAAGAAAATGATGACCTGCCAATCACGCTGGCTGTTGCGGGTAAAGAGGTGGCAGGTCTGCGCCCCAAAACAGGTGTGACTGCTGTCCCCCCAGTCACAGAGGATGAAGAGGCCGCGGATGCACAAGATATGGCAGACGGTGGTTGGCCCGGCCGGCTAGGCCGCATTGTAGCACACTGAGCTTCCCACTGCAACTTATGCTTCATGTCCATGTGCCGGTTCATGCATGAAGTACTCAAACTATGTATTTTTTGGCCTCTACTTAGATTTTGCTTACAAATGTTACAGATAACACGAGTTGGGTCATCTTTATCGATCTGAAAAAATGCCCAGGCTATGCAAGGCTTAGCACCCATGCGACCTGAAGAGCCACCACGACTTGTGGTGAGAGGCAGAGTTGTGTTTGAGGATGCAGTTGTTGACGTGCTTCCAGTACTACGTCTCTGTCCAGGAAGGTGCAACCTGACCTCGTCGTCACTAGCATCTTCCTCCACCTCCTCTGCTGACCTCATCTCTTGGCTGACTGTGGGTTGACAGTAAGTGGGATCTCCAACGTCATCATCATCACCCTGTGTGTTATCACACCCGTCGTCCTCAGAGCCAACCTGTTCCTGCCCTGACAAAAAACTAAAGTTGTCGCTCCAATCAGGTATTTGAGTCTTATCATCGTCTTCCTCATTGTCTCCACCAACAGGAGTTACAGTTTGGGAATGAGGGTCTACATTATGGTCAGAACCTTCTGCGTCTGGTCCTGGATCCGACTCATAAAGATTCTGGGCATCAGTGCAGATCATTTCCTCGTCTGGATTCACAGAAGCGCTGGAGTCAACCTCAGATTCCCAGGCTATAGTATGAGTAAACAGCTCTGCAGACTCAACCATCTGTTCTACCTCATACTCAGACGGGCAGCTGGAGATTTGGGAGCTGTGAGGAAGCAAGTGCGATTTGGGTGACACCTTTGAGGACTGGAGTATTTGTGATGTTGAAGTTGATGTGGAGGAGAGCCCACTTAAAGGAGCACTTGATATCCGTTGAAGCACCTGCTGTTTTTGTGCCTCATCTGGAATTTGTAGCGATTGGCGTGGCCGTAAGAAAGGGATCCTATCACATTGTCCGCTAAAAGAAGTAGACATTTTAGTTTGGCTGGAAGATGGTCTTTCTTCTGCAGATGTTACTGTTGCTTTAACACCTACCCACGGACACAACCTTTTTTCCCCTTCCCAACACGCCTATTCCCCTTTCCACCAGCAGCAGGCCTTTTTCCACTCATTTTGGTGGTTAACTAATTCACAACTCTGGAGTTGTTTGCACAAAAAAACAATGGATGGTAACCGAGCAGAGCTGAGTGGCCAAACTGTGGTATTAGGCCAAAACTATTGGCTGGGTTAGATGCAGAAAAAAATTATATTCAATTTGCAACCTGATGGAGGTCAGTATAGATGGACTAATACAACAAGTCCCACACACAGCTAGAAGCCCAATATTTTTTCAGAGGTAGATGCAGAAAAAAATATATTCAGTTTGCAACCTGATGGAGGTCAGTATAGATGGACTAATACAACAAGTCCCACACACAGCTAGAAGCCCAAATATTTTTTCAGAGGTACTGTAGATGCAGATAAAAATTATTTTTTATTTGCAACCTGATGGAGGTCAGTATAGATGGACTAATAGAGAAAGTCCGACACACTGCTAGAAGGCCAAATATTTTTTCAGAGCTAGATGCAGAAAAAAATTAGATTCAGTTTGCAACCTGATGGAGGTCTGTATAGATGGATTAATAGAACAAGACCCACACACAGCTAGAAGCCCAATATTTTTTCAGAGGTAGATGCAGAAAAAAATATATTCAGTTTGCAACCTGTTGGAGGTCAGTATAGATGGACTAATACAACAAGTCCCACACACAGCTAGAAGCCCAATATTTTTTCAGAGGTACTGTAGATGCAGATAAAAATTATTTTGAATTTGCAACCTGATGGAGGTCAGTATAGATGGACTAATAGAGAAAGTCCGACACACTGCTAGAAGGCCAAATATTTTTTCAGAGGTACTGTAGATGCAGATAAAAATTATTTTGAATTTGCAACCTGATGGAGGTCAGTATAGATGGAATAATAGAGAAAGTCCGACACACTGCTAGAAGGCCAAATATTTTTTCAGAGGTACTGTAGATGCAGATAAAAATTATTTTTAATTTGCAACCTGATGGAGGTCAGTATAGATGGACTAATAGAGAAAGTCCGACACACTAATAGAAGGCCAAATATTTTTTCAGAGCTAGATGCAGAAAAAAATTATATTCAGTTTGCAACCTGATGGAGGTCAGTATAGATGGACTAATACAACAAGTCCCACACACAGCTAGAAGCCCAAATATTTTTTCAGAGGTACTGTAGATGCAGATAAAAATTATTTTGAATTTGCAACCTGATGGAGGTCAGTATAGATGGACTAATAGAGAAAGTCCGACACACTGCTAGAAGGCCAAATATTTTTTCAGAGGTACTGTAGATGCAGATAAAAATTATTTTTAATTTGCAACCTGATGGAGGTCAGTATAGATGGACTAATAGAGAAAGTCCGACACACTACTAGAAGGCCAAATATTTTTTCAGAGCTAGATGCAGAAAACAATTATATTCAGTTTGCAACCTGATGGAGGTCAGTATAGATGGACTAATACAACAAGTCCCACACACAGCTAGAAGCCCAATATTTTTTCAGAGGTAGATGCAGAAAAAAATATATTCAGTTTGCAACCTGATGGAGGTCAGTATAGATGGACTAATACAACAAGTCCCACACACAGCTAGAAGCCCAATATTTTTTCAGAGGTAGATGCAGAAAAAAATATATTCAGTTTGCAACCTGATGGAGGTCAGTATAGATGGACTAATACAACAAGTCCCACACACAGCTAGAAGCCCAAATATTTTTTCAGAGGTACTGTAGATGCAGATAAAAATTATTTTGAATTTGCAACCTGATGGAGGTCAGTATAGATGGACTAATAGAGAAAGTCCGACACACTGCTAGAAGGCCAAATATTTTTTCAGAGCTAGATGCAGAAAAAAATTAGATTCAGTTTGCAACCTGATGGAGGTCAGTATAGATGGACTAATAGAATGATGCTATGCCCAAAAGATTTTACTTCACTAGGTGCAGTAAAAAAATTGGTATTCTATACACAGGTGGTATATCTTGCAACACAGATAGGCTACTCCACTGACTAACACACTCTGCAATAGGCCAAAAAGGATTAGCTTTGCTAGATTCAGCCAAATGCTGTGAAAAAAACTTGCACAGCACTGGCACAGACCTGCCTGGCAAAAACTGATAGGAACTGATGTAACCTAGTCCTGAAAAGGACTCCAATTACAATTAGTCTTTACTCCCACAACCTATCTATTTAAGAGCACAGACCTGCCTGATAAAAGTCGTAGGAAATGCTGTAACCTAGTCCTTAAAAGGACTGCAATCACAACTATTCCCTACTCCCAAGCTATCTGTATATTTGTGCGAAAATTGGCTTGAAATTAACAAGGTATAGCGCACACAGCAACAGCGGTGCCGTCTAACACGCAGCTGCAGCAGTGAGAAAATGGTGGCGACGGGGAAAATGGCTTGGTCTTATAGGGCAAGGACATGTGACATACACTGCCAATGACACATGCCCTTGCTTGTGTGAAAAAAAGCACTTCGCTCCGTGTGTGCGCTGCTGATAGGCTGACAGATTGCACCTCCCCACTGTAAATGCGGGAAAGAGAAAAAAAAATGGAGATTTTCATTGTTCCTGCAGAGATCCATCCCCTGCCCCTCCCCCCACCCCGCTGTACACTCAAACTGCGTATTAACATTAATTTTCATCATTACTGAGAAAAAATCCAGTTATGATTTTGGTGCACGAACAGTTATCGAACATAACCTCGAACAGCCGAATTTTTCTCAAATTGTTCGTGTTCGCCGAACGGCTCGAACACCGCCCAAAACAGCTCGAATTTGAGATTGGCGAACAGTTCGAGTAGAACAACGCTCATCTCTAGTTATAAACTTCTGTAAAGGACTTGGGGGATCAGGGTGCTCATCACACATCTAGATAAGTTCCCTGAAGGGTCTAGTTTCCAAAATGGTGTCACTTGTCAGGGGTTTCCACTGTTTAGGCACATCAGGGGCTCCCCAAATGCAACATGGCGTCCGCTAATTATTCAAGCAAATTTTACATTCAAAATGTCAAATGGTGCTCCTTCCCTTCCAAACCCTGCCGTGCACCCAAACAGTGGTTTTCCCCCACATATGGGGTATCTGCTTACTCAGGAGAAATTTCACAACAAACTGCATGGTGCAATTTGTCCTGTTACCCTTATGAAGATGCAAAAGTGGGGGCTGAAATACATTTTTGTGGGAAAAATGTGAAAATTTTATTTTTGCGGCTCAATGTTATAAACTTTGGTGAAGAACCTGGGTGTTCAAGGTGCTCACCACACATCTAGATAAGTTCCCTGAGGTGTATAGTTTACAAAATGGTGTCACTTGTCGGGGGTTTCCACTGTTTAGGCACATCAGGGGCTCCCCAAATGCAACATGGCATCCGCTAATTATTCAAGCAAATTTTACATTCAAAAAGTCAAAAGGCGCACCTTCCCTACCGTCCCTGCCGTGCGCCCAAACAGTGTTTTTTCCCCACATATGGGGTATCTGCGTGCCCAGGGGAAATTGCACAACAAATTTTGTGGTACATTTTTCCTGTTACCCCTGCGAAAATAAAAAATTGGGTCTAAAGTAACATTTTTTGTGAAAAAAGTTAAATGTTAATTTTTTTCTTCCACATTCCAAAAATTCCTGTGAAGCACCTGAATGGTTAATAAAGTTCTTGAATGTGGTTTTGAGCACCTTGAGGGGTGCAGTTTTTAGAATGGTGTCACTTTTGCATATTTTCTGTCATAACGACCCCTCAAAGTGACTTCAAATATGATGTGGTCCCTAAAAAAATCTTTTTGTAAATTTTGTTGGAAAAATGAGAAATCGCTGTTCATCTTTGAACCCTTATAGCTCCCTAATAAAAAAAAATTTTGGTTCCAAAGTTGTGCTAATGTAAAGTAGACATGTGGGAAATGTTATTTATTAACTATTTTGTGTGACATATCTCTGATTTAAGGGCATAAAAATTCAAATTTTGAAAATTGCAAAATTTTCAACATTTTCGCAAAATTTCCGTTTTTTTTCACAAATAAATGCAAGTGATATTGAAGAAATGTTACCACAATCATGAAGTACAATATGTCATGAAAAAACAATCTCAGAATCAGGGGGATCCGATGAAGCGTTCCAGAGTAATTACCTCATAAAATGACAGAATTGTAAAAATTGGCCTGGTCATTAACGTGCAAACCACCTTGGGTTGTAAAGGGGTTAAGGGAAGCAGTATTGGATCCTCTAGGGCCATCTTGGACAAAAGGGGAAACCAACTCATTCTTGGCCAGAAGGGGACTACCAGAATTATACTTATCTGATCCTCCTTTATTTTCCTTAGGACCCCCTGAATCAATGGTAAGAAAGGGAGAATTAGTAAGAAAGACTATCTGACCATGCCTGGGATAAAGCATCGATTCCCGTTGGATTGTCCTGGGGATTCAGGGAGTAGAAATTTTTGGCCTTCGCATTTTTCCTCGTTGCGAACAGGTCTATCTGTGGGACATCCCATCGGTGACACAAAGTGTGAAAAACCTCCCCATTTAGCTCCCATTCTGAAAGTAGAACTTCCCGTCTGCTCAGAAAATCTGCTACCTGATTGTGAGCCCCTTTTAAGTGGACTGCCGAGATTGATAGGGACAACTTTTCTACCAAGACAAATATTTTTGGCACCAGACCCTAAAGTATTGTGTGTCTGGAGCCCTCCTGATGTCGCAGAAAAGACACCGTCGTTGTGTTGTCCGACAGTATCTTTATGTGTTTGTTCCGCTCCAGGTGACTGTTGAGCAGAAGAACTTCCCACACGGAACTAAGTTTCCGGTAGTTTGATGACATAGCCTGAACCTCCAGAGACCAAGCCCCTTGAAAATATTTTCTTTCTATGTGGCCACCCCAGCCTGACTGATTTGCGTTGGACGTGATGACTACAACCGGAGAGGTAACCCAGTCTACCCCCAGCTGAAGATCTTCCGGGACTGTCCACCACGCCAGACTCTCTTTTGTTATCCATGACAGGGGCATTAACTTGTCTAGGGACAGTTGCTTTTTGTCCCATAAAGACAGAACTGATTTCTGCAGTTCCCTTGAATGAAATTGACTCCACCTCATGCAAGGAATGCAGGCCATCATTAATTCAAGAATCTTCATTGCTGACCTGATCGAGCAACAACTTTTTGAGAATTAAAGTACCTTGTCTATTATCGCTATTTGTTTCACTGTGGGTAAAAATGAGGTTCTTAGACGGGAGTCTAAAGTAACCCCTAAGAAGACTTTTCTTGTTCCCAGGATTATGTCCGACTTTTCCCAATTTAACCAACCTCGATTTTTGATGGTGGACACTGTAAATCTTATGTGTTTCTGCAGCTCTAGCTGAGAACCGGCCACAAGTAAAAAGTCGTCTAGGTAAGGGACCACAATGACTCCTGTTTTCCTTAGGTAGGCTGCAATTTCTGCTACTAACTCGGTAAAGACCAGTGGGGCAGAAGCTAGGCCGAAGAGTAGGCAACAGAACTGGAAGTGATGAACCTGATCGCCGGATCTGATGGTGAAACAAAGGTACTGTATTTTTGATACGTGTGATGAATGGGGACATGATAGTATGCCTTTCTTGGATCCAGTGTACACATCACTGCATCTTTGTCTATTAGAGGGATAGTTGACTTGATCGACTCCATCTTGAAATGCTTGTATATTTCCCACCGATTTAACGGCTTCAGTTTTATAATTACCCGCGTTTCTCCTGATGGCTTTTTTTATGGAAAACCGTCTAGAGTAGTGACCCTGAAACTGTTCGTTTTGGGGAACCGCAACTATCGCTCCTATTTGCAGAAGATTCTAAACTTCTGACCATATGAGGAAAATTTTTACTGTAGGCTGGGACTCAGTTAAAATGAACCTTTCCGGTGGGTACTGGAAAAACTCTATCCTGTACCCTGAACTCAGAGTTTTTATCACCCACTGATTTTGAGTTATGGCCTGCCTGCCTGAGATGAACTGACTCAGACGTCCCCCTACACGAATGACGTCATTTTTTCCCAGACCCAGAGCAATAGGGAGGGCCTCTACCCCTACTTCATTTTGGGTAACTCCATCTACCAACTTTTCCTTTCCCCTTATACTCTCGCCAGTAGGACGAGGATGAGAAGGGATGAGTTCTATAAAAGGGCTGATATTTGGTCGATTTTTCCTCGGGAAACCCTTTCTTTTTGTCTGTCTGACTCCTTCTCTAGAATATCATCCAGAACAGGCCCAAACACTCTCGCTCCTGAGAAGGGGATTGAACATAGTTTGTTTCTTGATTGACTATCCCCTGATCATGTCTTTAACCAGAGAGCTTGTCTAGTTGCGTTTGATAACGCTCTATTCCTGGCTTCAAATCTGACGGATTCTGCTGAAGCATCAGCCATGAACCCTGTCGCCAGTCTCAGTAAGGGAAGTGATTTTAGGATAGTATCCCTAGGAGTCTTAGATCTTAATTGTTCTTCAAGATCGTCGGCCCACATGAACATAGACCTGGCAACAGAAGTTGCCGCAATATTAGTTTTAATGATAGCTGCTGAAGTCTCCCAGGTCCTTTATAAAACGCCATGCGCCTTCCTGTCCATCGGATCCTTCAGGCTAGAAGAGACCTCAAATGGGATTGAAGACTTTTTAGCTATCTTGGCTACCAGAAGTAAATCTTAGGAATCTCCTCCCATGTCTTAATGTCCTCAGGGTCAAATGGTAGGCGGAGTCTAAAGTCCCGTGGGAAGACTAGTCTTTTTTTGGCGTCTTCCCACTCCTCCAAGATCATAGCCCGGATATGGTTATTAACTGGGAAAACTCTGTTTCGCTGCGACCTGAGGCCTCCAAACATCTCATTTTGTATGGAATAAGATTTCAGAGTCTCTTGCACCTGCATGGTGTTTCTGACAGACTTCAAGAGTTCGTCCGTATAATCTGATGAAAACAGGTATCTCTTTCCTTCTTCTGGTGCATTGGAAGCCGTGTCATCTTCCTCGTCGACTTCAGACCCGTAGGATTGTGGCTCATCCTCTGAACTAAGTTCCATCTCCCACCTCGGCCTCTTTGCTCTGGGCCCTGGTTGGACTGCCTGTGAAAAAACTAGGCCAGAAATGAAGGCTTCAACCTCTTCCCTAATCATGCATCTCATGTCTGCCAGAATGGACGGCTGTTCCTCCCGAACTATCCTGGAAGTGCAGCTCTCACATAAGTATTTTCCATATGCCAGGGACAACTCGGTGTTACAGATGGCACATCTCTTAGTCTTCCCATATCCCTTTCATTTTCCTTTTTAGCTGTCGTTAGTGAATTAGTGGGAACCCTGTCCTATAAAACATAAGGGACATCGAGGAATATATCATTTATTTATGGGGGAAAACTATAGCTAGAATCACCCTGAATATCCTGCTCCATAGGATCATTCCTACTCACGTGCACCACGGAAGGCTCAGATGGGGTCTCAGTTTTACCAGAGTCCTCCATCCTTACAGTCACCAGAACAGCAGATATACAGGACACAGGTAAGCCTTTTATACTACCTGTCTTGGAGTCTTCTCTGCTTCATGCTTTCCAGCCCGGAACGCATGCCGACTGCGCCTTTAAATTTTCAAAAAGTGCGTGCTCCCATGCGTACTGGAAGTCGTCATCGGAAGTGCATCACATCAGTTCCTGGAGGCATTGTGCTCAGGAGAGCTGCACTGGAGCCGAGAGCCCTCGCCGGAGGGAAGTGGCTCCGAGGCCAGGAGCTGCGCTACACTGGCCCAGGCTGAGGAACTCCCCTTGGGTGGAGTCCGCCTGTGGCCATTTTCTCAGGGGGAAGGAGAAGCTGGGCCGCCTGATCCCTCTGGGTTCGCCAGGTGGTAAGATCTTTGGGTCCACGAACCCCTTGCTCCTCTCCTGTTCCTATCCTCCCAGGGACAGAAAAAACACTGTAGGGTGGAGGGGGGGCTTTTTACCTCTCGTGTTTCCAGGCCCTGGAAGGATTAGGAGGACGTCCTCCATGGTGCTGTCAGGGGGACGTCCTGGAAAAACACAGGAAAGAATCCTCCAGAGGTTCTATTGGCCCGGTTGTCATCGAGAAATTGTGAATTATTGTAGGTCATGTCCCACCTGCCAGCTGACCTCCCCAGTGACACACCTTCGGAGCCCCTTAGTGCCATTATCTATCATTGAGGTGCCGTTTGATCGCATAGCCATGGATCTGGTGGGGCCCCTGGTCAAGTCCGCCAGAGGGCATCAGTATATCCTGGTGGTGCTCGACTATGCGACATGGTATCCGGAGGCTGTGCTGGTATGTAACTTCTCCTCCAAGTGTATAGCCCAGGAGTTGGTCAATATTTTTTCTAGAATTGGGTTACCTAAGGAGATCCTAACGGATCAAGTGACCCTATTTATGTCAAAGATGATGAGAGAGTTGTGCAAAACTCTGCCAATCACACAACTACGGACCTCAGTCTACCATCCACAGACGGACGGCTTGGTGGAAAGGTTCAACAAAACCTTGAAGGCCATGTTAAGGAAGGTCATAGAGAAGGACGTCCGAGACTGGGACTGCCTACTGCTGTACCTTCTCTTCTCCATCAGAGAGGTACCACGGTCCTCTACTGGATTGTCACCTTTTGAACTATTGTATGGCCGACACCCCCAAGGACTCCTGGATGTGGCAAAGGAGACCTGGGAGGCAGAGTCTACACCCTACCAGAGTGTAATTAAACACGTGGCCCAAATGCAAGAGAAAATTACCAGGGTGATGCCCTCATGAAAGAGCACCTCCTCAAAGCACAAGAGGCACAATCTAGGGTGTACAATAGATCGGCAAGAGTGAGACATTTGGGGATTGGGTACTGGTTCTGGTATCTACAGTGGAGAGAAAAGTCTGGCGAAGTGGCAGCGCCCCCTTCGAAATAGTTGAAAAGGTTGGCGAGGTCAACTATAAAGTCCACCAGCCAGGGAAAAGGAAGTCCTACCAGGTATACCACGTCCACTTGATTAAGCCATGGCGAGATAGGGAGCCCGTGGAAGCTCCGTGTTTAATGACTGAGGCTGATGCCGATGTGAAAGAAGTCAAGGTGACAGAGTCGCTGTCACGTGCTCAAAAGCAACAGTGCAAAAAGTTGCTACAGCAAAATAAAGACCTGTTTTCGGAGTTGCCAGGACTCACTCAGGTCAGAGAGCATGAGGTGCTTACAGAGCCTCATGTTCACGTTAACCTAAAACCGTATTGGATCCCAGAGGCCCGCAGAGAGGTGATCTCTAAATAAGTGAAGTGGATGCTTAACCTGGGAGTTA
Source organism: Phyllobates terribilis (assembly GCF_046119375.1). NCBI lineage: Eukaryota > Metazoa > Chordata > Amphibia > Anura > Dendrobatidae > Phyllobates > Phyllobates terribilis. The sequence continues at coordinate 768,405,793 of NW_027362762.1, read as the reverse complement.
TTGAAGAGCCCAAGAGTGGCTGGTCCAGTACTATAGTCTTAGTGCCGAAACCAGATGGAGAATGGCGGTTTTGCAACGACTATAGGAAGCTGAACGAGTTCTCGAAGTTTGACGCCTACCCAATGCCTAGGGTAGATGAGCTTATCTAAAGGCTAGGACCCACTTGGTACATCACCACCCTGGACCTCACCAAACTGTACTGGCAAATTCCCCTGTCCAAAGAGGCCAAAGAGAAGATGGCCTTCTCAAAGCCAGACGGATGTTATCAATACGTCTGAATGCCGTTTGGGTTGCAGGGAGCTCCAGCCACCTTCCAGAGAGCCATGGACCGGATCTTAGCACCCCACAAAAAGTATGCAGTGGCCTACCTAGATGACTGGGTCATATTGAGCCAGGACTGGGAAAGTCATCTTGGCAAAGTTCAAGCCATACTTGATGCGTTAAGGAAGGCGGGCTTTACCATCAACCCGAAGAAATGGGCTATGGGGATGGAGGAAGCCAAGTATCTGGGCTACATGTTTGGTAGAGGGGAAATAAAACCACAAATAAATAAGTAACCAAAAGATAGACACATCCACCAAATATAATAATAAAATGTATCACTTTTATTCAATACTTGATAATAAAAACATAGTAAAAACACACAAAAATATTAAAAAAAGGGAAAGGTGATAAAGGCACTCACATACAGAGAACACTTCGAGTAAAATATTATAAACCTATTAATTGGACAGGTATCACATGCGAAAAAATCAAATGTATCTTACGTGTATACATCCACAAAAAAAGTGCACTGTGCCATCCTGAACTGGCCGCAGCCCCTCTCGAAGAAGCAGGTCAGGGCATTTCTAGGCATCATGGGCTACTATCGAAGATTTTTCCCTAACTTTGCCCTGATAGCAGCCCCGCTAACGGATCTTCTGAAAGGGACGAAGTCGGCTATGGCTAAGTGGTCCCCAGAAGCTGAAGCGGCCTTCCAGGAATTAAAACTGGCCCTCTATAAACAGCCAGTCTTGGTGGCGCCCAACTTCTCCAAAAGAGTTTGTGGTCTAGACAGACGCATCAAATTTCGGGCTGGGAGCAGTCTTGTCCCAGGAGATTAACAGAGAGGAACACCCTATAATGTACCTCAGTCGGAAATTGTCCACGTGCGAGAAGAACTACTCCATAGTGGAAAAAGAATGTTTAGCCACCAAGTGGGCGTTGGACACTCTGAGGTATTACCTGTTAGGTAGAAGATTCAGGTTAGTGTTGGAACATGCCTCACTGAGGTAGATGCGAGAAAAGAAGGGGAACAATGCCCGAGTAACTAGGTGGTTCTAAGCCCTACAAGATTTTAGTTTCCAGGTAGAGCATAGGCCTGGGAAACAACATGGGAATGATGAAGCCCTCTCAAGGGTCTATTGTATGGTGGCAGAAGGTGCCAAGCCCCCCCCGGCTTTGGGCAGAGGGGGGGTATGTAAAGTGGCAGCCGGATAGGTCATGGACGGGAGGTATGTGTCCCCAAGGTGCCAAGCCTTGGTGATGTAGAACTCAGAAAAGCAGGCTCCAGCGCACATAGTGCTGAGAAGCATTTAATTGCCCCGGATTATAGGGCTGAATTTTACGAACTGATGACATCTTGTTACTGAGAAAGAAACATGTCAGGAGTCATTTTTTCAGGGGTAAACATCATGAGAGCTATACTAGGGCGGGAGAACATGTATGGGGCACGACAAGGTACATATGTGTGACAATTGATTTTGGCTACCAGTGGAACCCCATGGAAGGTGACATCCCTACAGCTCAAGTGGATGAGAGCTTCACTTTTTTATGCACTATGGCACCATGCATTTGAGGTTTCCTATACCCACACGATATCTACTAACATAGGTTTGTTATTTATTTATGTAGTAATGTAGGCCCTATTTGTGGATCATTGTTGTTGTTCTTGGTCTATTCTGACCTGGAGTATTTCTGATTTTATAGTTATTAATAAAAATTATGTTTTAAGGAATCTTTTTATGCTGTATAGTTCATTTACATGTGAGAATGAGGTCCAAGTGCTGTTTGATAATTGTGGCTCTCTGATTAAACACAGCCGCTTTCGATTACATGGAACTTTGTTGTATTTCCCTTAACAGTAGGTGACCAGTATCACCTCTATGCAGGATATATACTGAAGAGACTTCCGTCCCTTCATTCTCTTAATTTCAAAAGCTCTCAGTATTGAGATGGCCCCTCATGATGATATTACAGCATGATACAGCAATATGCCATAACATTTTAAGATGGTAGTACCTCTTCAATAATAATTTATTCTACAGTTTTCCAAATGGTTACCATGGGAGGATGTTTGAAATCCACGACAACAGATTCTGCATGTGCTACCTTGATACCGTTTTCATTGACAAAATTCCTTAAATGTTTTCAAGAAAATCTTCTGTAACACAATTTAAGCTATCAATCATGAAAAACCATAGTAGAAACTGAATGCATAAACAGCACTCTTACTGCTTCTTTTTGTAGTTCTTTTTGTGTAGCGCTAACTAATAAAATACGCCATTAATTCTTAAAACACTGCAGAGACAGTGTATTTTTATTGATAAATAGTTTTAAGCTTGAATGGAGATACAAGTCATTCTAGTTCAATCTATAACCTAACATGTTGATATAAAGGACGGCAAAAGTCCCATGAGGCAGATGATAACTGACCCATATTAGGGAAATAATTCCTTCTCAACTTCACATATGGCTCTCAGACTATTTTCCTGGATCAATATCCCATCTCCAAGAACAAATATTCATAAACTGTTATATTATATTTTTCAAGAAAGACATCTAAGTCCTTCTTGAATTTATTCAATGAACAGACCATTAAAAAATGGTGCTACAGAGAGTTCCATAGTCTCACTGCTCTTACAATAAAGAATTGTCATCCGTGTTGATGTAGAGAATTATCCTTTGTCATTTTTGCAGTCCAAAGTATAGAAGATATCATAAGAAAGATCTTTATCCTGTCTATTCATATATTTGAACATTGTAATTCCAAACTGAATGAACCACACATTCCCTTGATATAATTGGTCGTTTTCTTTGTATCTGCTCTTGTTCAGCTTCATATACACTGGAGACAAAGATTTTAAATGGTATTTTAAGTGTGCCCTTACTAGTGAATTGTTTAGAGGCAAAAAAAAGTAAAACATCTCCTGAGTTTATATGCTTTCGTAGCATCTGAATAGCAATGGTCACTAAAGTTCAGAGTTCGGTCAACTAATACACCAAAAGTCTTTTTCATTGCCAGTTTTAGCTGGTATTTTACTATTTAGGACATAATTGTACATTTTCTTACCTCTGCCCAAAAGGCATGACCTTATGTCTATCTATGATAAACTTTAGTTGCTGTTTTTCAGCCTATGGCCACTATAGTGACAGTTGGTTAGTGTAACGGGTCTGGGAGGTGGAACCTCTGAGCTACTATACAAAGGGGCAGTCCTTGTAAGGAAGCGGGTGGCTCCCAGGGAAGGCGGGCAGGTAGACACGGCAAGTGACAGGAACAGTCTCTGGGTAGAGGGGCAGGTGGTCACGGCAAGTGACGGGGAAAGTCTCTTGACAAGTGGGTGGTCACGGCAAGTGACAGCAGGGTAAGAGTCTCTAGACAGGCAGGTGGTCACAGCAAGTGACGGCAAAGCCTCCAGGTAGGCTAGCAGGCGGGTAGCAGGTGAGTGCTCCCAGGTGAGCGGGTAAGAGTCTCTCGGCTGGCTGGCAGGTGGTCACGGCAAGTGACGGCAGAGCCTCTAGGTAGGCTAGCTGGCGGGTAGCAGGTGAGCACTCCCAGGTGAGCGGGTAAGAGTCTCTCGGCTGGCTGGCAGGTGGTCTCAGGCAGGTATCAGGCAGGTATCAGGCAGGTATCAGGCAGGTGCTTCCTGATCCGAAGGCGGACTGTTCCATAGACAGACTGGCGGATGCTGGTAGACAGACTGTCGGACCGCAGGGAATGCAAGCAGGTAGACAGAGCTGGAAAACAGACTGGCAACGGGACCTGAGGGCTGAAGCAGAGGTGAAAGGCTTTGCAACAACTTTGCTCAGGCACCTCCATTTTGGGGGAGGTGCCTTATATATGGGAGCTCCACCGGCAATTGGCCGGGGACTCCTTAGGACGGCGCGCACGGCCCCTTCAAGAGAGAGGGAGCGCGCGCGCGCCCTAAGCACAGTGCCCGGGAAGCAGCGAGCGCCGCCAGCAGCGCGGGAAGAGGACACCGAGGACGGAGCAGGGAGGTGAGGGGAACGGCGTCTCTACCTAGCAGGAGGCAGGGACGCCGACGCTACAGTTAGTTAGTTGTTAGGGGTCATAATCATGGATACCTAAGCTACTGCAATGCCCTACACATGGGGTAAGTGACATAATGAATCAGAAGAACTATGCTACATTTAAATACTAAATATTTGCCAATATTATTATTATTACACATACTACATATTAGGATAGGATCTTAGAGATGGGAATACCCCTTTAAATATTAGAAATAATGGTCTATCATGGTAATTAATTCTTGTAGAACTTGGTAGCGTATTTCATTCAGAATTAGTGTTTTGTTTACTTTAGTGTTTTTGAGATGCTGCAGCACTTCTTGCTGGGATGAGCAGATGATGTTTACCCCCTTTGCCCAAAAGCCTGTTTTCACCTTTCTGACCAGGCTAAATTTTATAATTCTGACCAGTGTCACTTTATGTTGTAATTACTCTGGATCTCTTCAATGAATCCCAATGATTCTAGGAATGTTTTTTCGTGACATATTGTACTTTATGTTAGTGGTAAACTTAGGTCAAATTTTTTTGCATTTGTGTAAATATCGGAATTTCGTCAAAAATGTTAAAAATTTCTCAATTTTCAAAATTTTAATTTTTATGTCCTTAAACCAATTAGTCATCAGCATCATTTTTGAAACATAATTTATTTTGTTAGGAAGTTGGAAGGGTTAAAAATTTATCAGCAATTTTTCAAGTTTCCAACAAAGTTGACCAAACCGTTTTTTTAGGGACCACATTATGTTTGAAGTGACTATATGAAAGAAAAAAAACAAAAGTGGAACCATTTTAAAAACTGCACCCCTCAAAGTGCTCAAAACCACATTCAAGATTAACCCTTTTAGGAGCTTCACATTAATTAAAGCAATGTGAAAGGAAAACATTAACATTTTTACCACAAACATGTTCATTTAGTCTCAAATTTTGCCTTTTTTACAAGGTTAACAGAAGAAAGTAGACCATACAATTGGTTGTGCAATTTCTCCTGAGTACCCCGATACCCCATATGTGGTGGAAAACTACTGTTTGGGCGCATAGCAGGGCTCAGAGTGGAAGGAGTGCCATTTGACTTTTGGAGCATAAAATTGGCTGGAATAGATAGCGGACACCTTGTCATGTTTGCAGAGCCCCTGATGTGCCTAAACAATGGAAACCCCCACAAGTGACCCCATTTTGTAAACTACACACTTCAAGGAATTTATCTATGGGTTGGGTGAGCACCTTGAACCCACTGGTGCGTCACAGAATTTTATAATGTTGAGCCATGAAAATGAAAAAATAAATTTTTCCCACAAACATTTTCCTTTTGCCCCCAAATTTTAATTTTCACAAGGGTACCAAGAGAAAATGGGCCATACAATTTGTTGTGCAATTTCGCTTTAGTACAAGGATACCCCCATATGTGGTGTAAAACTACTATTTTGGCACACGGCTGGGCTCAGAAGAGAAGGAGCGCTATTTGACTTTTGGAGCGCAAAATTGGCTGGAATAGATAGCAGAAGCAATATCGCGTTTGAAGAGCCCCTGATGTGCCTAAACAGTGAAACCACCCACAAGTAACCCCATTTTGGAAACTACAACTGTCAAGGAACTTAACTAGAGGTGTAGTGAGCACCTTGAACCCATAGGTGCTTCACAAAATTTTATAATGTTGAGCCGTGAAAATGAAAAAAAAAATATTCCAGGAAAAATGTTGGTTGGACCCCAAACTTTTCATTTTCACAAGGGTAACAGGAGAAAATGGACCATACAATTTGTTGTACGAATTGTTCTGTGTACACCAATACCCAATATGTGGTGAAAAACTACTGTTTGGGCACACAACAGGGCATGAAAGGGATGAAGCGCCTATTGAATTCTGGAGAGCAATTTTGGCTGGAACAGATTCTAGACGCCATGTCACATTTGAAGAGTCCCTGACTATACCTGGAAACTACACCTCTTAATGTAAAATTACCATTTTTTCCACTAAAATGTTACTTTTACCCCAAGTTTTCAAATTTCCAAAGGGATAAAACGAGAAAATGGACCACAAAATATGTTACACAATTTGTCCTGAGTATGCCAATACATCATATTGTAGTGCACATTTTGTTGATGGTTAGAGAGTGCCATGTTACATTGGCAGAGCCACTGAGGTGCCAGAACATCAGAAACCCCAACAAGTGACCCTATTTTGGAAACTACACCTTTTAAAGAATTCATCTAGCAATGTAGTGAGCATTTTTAACCCTCAGGCTGTTCAAAAAATTGTGTAACATTGAGCTGAGTGAATGGAAAATTACCATTTACTCCACTAAAATGTTACTTTGGCCCCAAGGTTTCAATTTTTAAAAGGGATAATAGGGAAAAATTGACCACAAATATGTTACACAATTACTCCTTTTGAGGCACAGTGCAAATCTCAGAATGGAATGGAGCAACATATTGTAGTGCACGTTTTACTGGAATGGTTTGAGGGCACCATGTCACATTGTTGAAGCCCCCAAGGTGCAGGAATTGCAGAACCCCCATAAGTGACCACATTCTTCAAACTACACCACTCAATGAATTCATCTAGGGGTGCATTGATCATATTGACACCACATGTGTGTCACAGAATTTTCTACCATGGTGCGTTGAAGAAAAAATAATTTCATTTTTACCACAAAAATTTTGTTTTAGCCCCGCATTTTACATTGTCACATTGTGAAATATGTAAAATTGCACCAAAATTTGTCACACAACTTCTGCTGAATGTGGCAATACCCCATTTGTGGCTGCACAGTACTGCTTAGCCACATGGCGTGACTCGGAATGGAAGAAGCGCTATATGACTCTTGGAGAGCAAATTGTTGTAGAATAGTTTGCAGACTCTATATACAGAGCACCTAAGTGCCAGAAGAGCAGGATCCCCTCCTCAAGTGCCTTTCCCTTTGAGAATTTACCTACAGATGTAGCAATGATTTGACTCAATTGGTGTTTTCCAGAAACAAGCAACGGTGAATATTTCTGAGGGAAAATTGCAATTCTGCTATTGTAGTGCCCATACATTGCAGTGCCCAGTACATTGTAGTGCCAAGTACTTTTTACCCTGCTCATGCTTTTGACGACATGCACCCTGTAAATTAGGTGGGCTCTAATCGCTACAGAAATGTCAAAAATGTGGATGCTAAATGTGGTTTAGACACACTGGGGCTCAGAAAGGTGGGGGCATTTGGATTTTGGAGTGCAGAATTTGCTGAATTTCTTTTGGGGGGAGCCATGATGCTTTTCCAGAGCCTTTGTACTACCAGTAACATTGGAGCCCCCTATATTTTTGTTAATAGATGACGGACCTGATTGGGAACTTGATTTTTTTTATGGAATGAGTTGAAGCTTTTATTGGGTACATTTTACCTAACATTTTGGATCAAGTTTATCCTGTGCTCTACTCTGAGCACTTACATCGTGGTTTCTATCGATCTCCAAATTATGTGATTCAGATTACATGCCCAATCGCTATAATGAGGCAGCAGAGTTACATTGGACTCCGTCTGGCCTCTATTCAGTGTTGTTATTCTTTTCAGAAGTGCACAAAACTTTGGCCGACTGCACTTTTATGCACACTAAAAAGACGGACACAGCCGGATCATAGACCAGACAGCGTGCACAGTGCCTCAATCTGCCTCACTATAGGCAATCTTCCGTTGGGGATTCCTTCTGAATCACGTATTTCAGAGATTTACACAAAAATTCCAATGTAAGAACTCAGAGTAGAGTGCAGGATAAATATAAGCTGAACCTTACTGAGATCTTTGGGAGGCAGAATGAACAAATCAATAGTAGGTCAAGAATTGGTTTTATTCATTTTTTGCGCCGTTCCTCATGCGTTATAAGTGATTAGATGACTTTATTCTTAAGGTCAGTGCGATTACAGTGATACCAGATTTATATCTTTTTTTTTTCCTGTTAGGCTGCTGTCACACACACTAGAAAATGCTTTTTTTTGCAAAGACAAGTTTTTGCATTGGCTTATTTTGAGAGCTATACGGATCCTATATATCTGCCAACAGAGTCATGTATAAGGGCTTGTTTTTTGCTGGATGAGTTGGCATTTTTATTGGTACAATATTCGGTCACATAACATTTTTTGAGTGCTTTCTATTCCGATTTTTGGGAGACAGAAAAAACAAAAACCAGCAATTCAGGGAGTGTTTTATTTATTTATTTTTTATGCTGTTCCACGTGCTATAAAATTGATAAGGCAGCTTTATTGTTCGGGTCAGTATAATTACAGTGATTCCACATTTATATAATTTTTTTATGTTTTGCCGCTTTAGCACAATAAAAACTAGTTATTATTATTATTTTTCCTCTGATGGAGCTGTATGGTGGCTTTTTTTTTGCGGGACAAAATGTCGTTTTCAGAGAAATCATTTTTATTTACATTCATCTTTTTGATCGCGTTTTATTCAACTTTTTGTTCAGCGGAATGATGAAAAAGAATAGTTTATTGCCTTGTTTTTATTTAGTTGTTAACGGTGTTCTTTGAAGGAGTTAACTAGTTTGACAGTTTATAGGTCAGGTCATTGCAAAAGTGGCGATACCAAATATGTGTATTTTTTTTTACATAAAAATATGTATTTGTGGGTATTATGTATTTTTATTATTATTTTTAAAAAAATAATTTTACAATTTTTTTTACTTTCTTACTTGGTCCCTTTATGAGACTTTAACTTTTTTCACTCTGACCGCTGGTATAATGCATTGCAATGTGCTAGCATTGCAATGCTTTATACCTGTCAGTGCTGCACTAACATAAGCCTTTTAGACCATGCTCTGAGCATGGTCTGACAGGATTTCCATAGCCTGGTGACCCGGATGTCATCATGACAACCTCGGGTGGCCATGGCAACAATCAGACCTTTGCAATGACGTCACGGGGGCGCTGGTCAGACGGGAAAGGGACCCGCTTCCCTCTCCTAGCAACCTAAATGTTTCCATCAATATTGATCACAGCATTTAGGGGGTTTAACAGCCGGGGGTAGTGCGGGCACTGCTCCTGGCTGTGATAACTGGGTCTCGGCTATCATGTAAACTGAACTCCTGGCACAGCCCCTGTGCCCGCACGATAGCCATGATGTACCCATAAGTCCTAGGTCGGGAATCCCTTCCCAACCAGGATGTATGGGTATGTCCAAGGTCATGAAGAGTTATTATTTTTTTATTATTATATATATTTTGTTTATTTTCTGACTTTTAAAAAATATTTTTAAATTTTTTTTTACTTTTTTACTTAGTGCCTCTGTAGTACTTTAACTTTTATTAGTCATATCGCAGGTATAATGTATTGCAATTCCGCCAGTACTGCACTGACAGAAGCCTCTGCATGGGCTAATAGGCTTTCCGTTGCTGGCTGACCCGGAGGTCATCATGACGAATTCGAGTTGCCATGGCAGCGATCTGGCCCTCATGATGATGTCATGGGGGCACCGATCTGAAGGAAGAGGTAGCCCCTCCCTGTCCTAGTGTCACGCACAGTGTAGGAAAGACAAAGTGCAACACGAAGGGATGAAGGGAAGGGAGCCCAGACACTAAGGACAGAGGGGGGGTGGAGATTTGATTTGATATCACCCTGTCCTTCCCTACTGTCCATATATTGGTTGCTCACCAGTCGCCAGGCAGGAACCTAAAACCCATTCTCTCCCTAGAGCTATGGTCTGGCTAGGGAAAGAGGTGGGGAAGAGTGCTAGTCAATCCCCACTAACACTAATGACAGCAAGGGGAGACAGACACAGGGGAAGTAGTTTAACTTGAGTCGACTTCAGAGAGATTGCACACACGTCCTCCTAGCACCAGGGAGGAAGTAAGAACTGCACTTGCTCCAAGCCTTCACAAGAGGTCATGTGAATATCACCGGTGCCTCCCTATTGCAAAGTGAAGGTATTTATACACCCAGGCTAGGGTGTTAATTAGCAAGAGAAAGGGAGCCGCTGGGTCCAAGAGTGATACAGATCTTAGAAGGTGTCTGTAATGCCAAACAAAGAGATCTCCTGCTGCCAACTGCAGGGCGACTGTCTGTCACATCTGACATACCTTCTAAATTCTGCGATCACTATCGATCGTGGCATTTGCGGGTATCACTCGCCATGACATCAATTTACGTCATTTTGCTGGAAACCCTTCCCGACCATGACGTAAGCTTACGTCAAATGTTATTAAGGGGTTAAGTCCAACCAAAGACATTGTGTGCATGCATGAAATTTGTATGTTTTTCCCATGTTTATGTGAGTTTCTTCTAGGTATTCCCATTTTCTAATTATGTATTGATTGGGAATTTAGATTGTAGCCACCATTGGAAACAATGTCTGTAAAGTGGCTTGGAAAATGCTAGCACTATACAAGCAACAGAATAAATAACTATTATAATTTATCTAACCATATCTATATAAATATCTATCTATCCACGTGCGTTAGTTATGCAACACCGACATAATGCCCTATGTAAAACTAAATAACTGGCTCAGCTATATTTTTTTTCCTGAATTTAGTTAAACAATTCTAGCAGAAGCAAAACATGTGCGCTCTGCGTCCTTACTTATTATACCAATTGCAGAATCATTTTCCCTGAGGGAGACAAAATGGCTGAGCATGTCAAAACTGGTTGCTACTAATGATTGTGGGATAGAGGAAAGAATATCTACTAGTATTTCAAAAGTAAATGTCTCTGTCACACATTAGAGCTGTGATATTGTATAAATCAATTATGGCCATTATTTAATTACAATATTAGGAGGATGGATTTGGATGTTTGGATATGGTCGTAGCCTCTTGAATTCAACTTTTTTTTCCTTTGGACAAAATGCATTAAAATAGTGACAATAAATTTCTTGTCAGTGATTGAAACAAGTGAACTTAATTGTGTGTAGCACATGCATTTTGTAATGTCAGAAAGTACTGTAAAGCTTAATGATGGGTACATTTGTGCAGAACGTTCTAATTTACTTTTGGAATTAGTGAAGAGTAATTGGATACACTGATACTGACTCATTCACCAATAAATATAAGTCCTTGGATTGATTTCCACGAATCTAACCCCATTTTATTGCTAAGAAAGAATGGGCAGGCTACAGTATACTGTACATTCCTGTTACTCTAGAAATTCTGTATAGCTTGTAGCCTTGGATTAAACTACCTGAAAAGAAATGTAAGGTATGGGATTTTGAATACATTTCATATTTTATATTTTACGCAGAAAAGAGTACATCTCATGCACATAGAGCTTTAATCGCCATTGCAAAAGCTTAAAGAGTAACAATTGTTTTAATTCTTATTTCTTTCACATAAATCAATAGTTCAAGTGAAAATATTAAACTTTGTAATATATCTTATCAGAGAAATGTACTTCTTTCTCCTTCTGGACTGATCTTTCCTTTTAAAAATTCTCAATTCAGGGATAAAACCTGTATTTAGTGAAGAAAGACTTTCCCATTACTGAGATAGGAGATGGCAGTTATTATTAATTAGATTCTAAGTACAGTAGACGGGGTCATTGCTTCAAGCTCCTTCCCCTTTCCGTCTACTTGAAATTAGGCTGGAGAATCTTTCATAGTAATGTCTTGCTTTCATATGTATTCTAAATTAACTCCTGGACTCTCAAAACAAACAAGACATGTGGGCACCACTAAAACGATACAAACTAAGACGAGAATTTTTTTTTCTCAATTATATACTTTTGCTCCTAAGATAGTCAAGCCTATTGTTATGTACTTCTTCTGGCTAGGCCAGGCTTGTCTCCTTCCCCTATGGCCACCGTTCTTTGCTGTGCTCCACATCAAATTTTACAAGTTAATCCTAGCAAACATTGCTTAAACTAGAGAAAAATATAAGAAGTATATATTTTCTTGAATCAGCAACATGATTTTATTAGAGACACCAAAAGAGACAAGACATATTAAAAAATATGAATAGACATGATTAAAACACATATGATAAAAAAGGATTCCGGTGCCACAACTTCCTGTCACATTGTACTGTGACATGCTGGGGAAGGGTGTGATATGCAAATTAACACAGGAGGCAGACTTTTCTTCCAGGCACCTCACGCCCCAGAGCCTGGAAGAACTAATTAACATAAACGATTAAAAGTCTACTTCTCAACAACAATGTGGCATCCCGGTACCCGTTCTACTACTGCTACATGAGACAGTTGTAGCATTGTATTAGATTTGTTCTATTGTGTGCACTGAATCAGGGAATATAATACATTGCATTGTAAATTGTACTTTCCTGCCATCTGCTGGCCAATGTGTGAATATGAAGTAATGATTATTCTCCTCACAACAAGTGTTGGCCATAGCAACGGCTGTGAGGAGTCTCCCAGCTCAGGGCTCTCACTTTGACTAGAGCGCTGGTACAAACAAGTTGTGGGTGGTTCCTGCTGCCTCAGGAACATTGAAGAGAGACATTATTCTCTCAGAGAAGTTTTTTCAATGCCAGTCTATGCTGAGGGGACATTTTTCCTCACATAATCTCCTTCACAAAAAGAGTGAAGTGTCTTTTAGTCAGGAGAGAGAAAGCTGTACATGGACTCTCCTGCTCTCTGGTTATCCTGATCTCTTCTAGCCAGGACCAGATCCACGTGGCTGCCACGCTACCGACTTTGTTTAAACCTACCCCCTGCAAGAGGGAACAGTGGGATAAAAACTGTGAGTACGTCCACACTTTAGTGTGTTTCCACAGAGAGACAATCTGTGAAGGTCTCTCCATCAGTTTAATATTTCCTGGACTGTGCATAGCATTGCCTCTACTAGCAAGTGAAGAGCACTCTTCTCCAGCCGCCCTGAGCGGCCATAACAATGCTTGTCTCATGAGGAGAAATCCATTACTTCCATATGCACAATATACAGTGAACTTTGCCTTTAAGTGAGACTGTACCCCGTTACCTCCTTCAGTAAAGTTGTTATGTGTACAAGTTCACCTGCGTGTCTGTCTGCGTGAGATTGCACAAACATCACGGGCACTCCAAAACCTGCACCCAGACTCCACCGCTACAGCAGTGCCCCAGGGGGGTCCTATACCATCCACAAGTGCCTCCTCCCACTTTTTAAATTGTTGAGGACACAAGGGAAGCGTTGTGGTGTCCAGAGACCCACTTCAGCTGTTGTGACATCATTATCTGCTGCCAGTAAGGCTACACACCCCAGCTGGCCCTTCTGCAACATCTGGCGCCTCCACAGTGGCCCACCACAACAAGACAGAAGCTATGAGGCATACAGGTAGGACTATTTTAACAATGCTATCACCTGTATGCCCATAGCAATAGCTTCAAAGTGTCCCAGGTGGTGATAGATTCCCTTTAATGCCCAGTTAGAAACACACCCTTATCTTAGTATTGAGACTTAGAGTTCAGTTGTTATTTTGAGTTCTCTACTGTCCATTTACCCTGTGCAGTCATCTTCTGTGACTCCTGCATACCTGAAGTCCTGTTTGTTAACCCTCTGCTTGTTACCTCCAGGTTAACCCGTCTGCTACGGTATATCACAAACTGTTATTGGCTTCTGTTCATATTGTGGATTCATTTTTGCAAAACTCCTGTGATTTTTTTTTCTTCTTCTGTGTCCTGCTTTCTTCTCTTCATTTGCCCTTCTGACTTTGTGGTTTCCAGTATGTTCAAGTCCTCGCTGTTCCACGTGCCCTCCAGCTTGCTGCGCCAATGCCTTGAGATGGTGTGTTCACCATGACCTTCAGATTCTCAAATTCACCTCACTTCAACAGCAATGTTGTATGCTCCCATGTTGTATACTGTATAGAACTTAAAATTTGCAATATTTACAATAAATACCCGAAAGAAAGGAGCAATTTTGGTCTCAAAATTCTCCATTATTCAACTAAAAATATTGCATTCCAACTTCTAAAAAGGGTCCAATATAAGGAGAAATCTTGCGCCCCTGCGAGTCCAGTCGCCACAGAGGTACTGCATCTAAGCCAGAGGTGTGGTACCCCACTCTCGACTAAGGAGGGAGCACTACTCGGGACCCACACACCCACATCCAACACCACATCACTCCAGTAGGGAAGGGCTAGATTGCTCCTGAGGGAGAGCACAGTCCCTCTCCCTGTCTAGAGGAGGGAACTAGGAAGAGGAGGTGGGTGGAGGAAGTAGTTTAGGGGAGCACACAAGCAAGGACTGAAGGTAGAGGGGACCACGTAGAGTGACAGTTTGTGATGTGGGTCACATGGCAGGTAGTATAAAAGGAAAGGTAGAAAGATCTAGAAGGGTCCTAGGAGCAAGAGCGCAGTGAGTGAGGACTGTTGAGGAGTGGGGTCCAGTCAGAGGGTCCCAGTAAGAGAAAGAACGAGAGGAGCAAGGGAGTCAGAGAAAAGGGCTCCAGAGACAGAGAATGGATCTTAGGGGCACGGGAAGTGCGGAGTCCACCCGTGCGCCCAAGTTCACGCCGACCGTGAAGGGATCAGGCCACAGTAGGGGACTGGCCCCAGACTAGTGGAGGACTGCAGGACTCAGCTACCAAACCAGAGGTTGCGGTATCTCTAAATGCCGTAGCTAAAACGACACACATTCACTGAAATGGTGGCCATATAGGACCAAGGTGACTGAGAGAACGTCGCCCGACAAGGCCCGTGGCTACTGGCTCGGGACACTGTGTGTGAGGCGCAGGGCAGGAGAGCGAGAGCCAGCGCAGAGAGATGACCTGGGAAGTGCACCCAAGTTATCTGAGAGTTGGCTGGATCACTTCTGCGGAGGACACAGGACTCGGATGGCTGTAATAACATGGCTAGCAGTTGTAACCTGTAGCACCGTAAAAACTTGAAGACTGCATCCCGCTGTGTCTTTGACTTAATTGCTGCGTCACATTCCTTGCACTACACCACCATCAAAAATTCCTATTTAACTGCCCTGAGGCCTAGCTGAACCATCTCTGCTGCTTCACCAATGGCCCCAGTGGATCTGAACAGAAGTGGCCGCCACCTATATTTGCATACCACGGGTGGCGTCACAAAACTTTATTCCCTTCTGTTCTTTATTTTATTGACCACCCTGGGCCATGGACCAGGTCACGCCACCTTGACTACCCCAATAGAACCGACCGGCCCGGCTTCCGAGTACCCCACGGCCCCAGGGGGCGCGTCAGTAAAATAAGGTGGCATCTTTAGCGCCTCGTAGAATCTCCTCAAACCCAAATAGGGAGTGTCCATTTCCTTACAAATTACTTTCTCACCACCAGTAAAATGACGCAATGGAGTCACACTTAAGAGGCCCCTTTGACTTCCTCAGGCCTCATCCGGGCAGTGGATATTTATTACTATTAGATAAAAAACTGTATCCTATTCGATTTGATTGAAGAATCCAAATTGCTCCATGTAGGTGAATTATTTCTCAAGTCCTTATATTCCATTTATTTCTTTTTTATTTATTACCTCATCTTCACAAATTCAAAATCTATGATGCGACAACAAACAAATCAAACTACCAACAAAGCAGACGTGAAAAAAATCTGCCATACCAAAGTGATGTTATAATATTGTAACCACATTAACACCACTCTACTGATAAATAGTTATGACTAAATCTGATAGGTGAAATTATATTATAATGATAGCCTTGAAAATTAGAAGTTCATTAAACTTTGACTATTAGGTCAGCTATCTTTGCCTGGTTATATGTGTGAAATGTTGAGAATTTAGCATGTTTGAGAAAATCAAAGCAATATGTGGTAGAAAAATAAATGAAGAGGGATAAAGGATGCTGAAATTGCTAATAGGCAAGCCATTTGCATAGAAATCACAAATTACCATTCTTTTCTTTGCAGTAATAGTACTCTTAACTGATGTGTATAAGTTGCTTAAATTAAATCAGTCTACTGAAATTTCCATTAAAAGGAACCTGTCACCTCAGAAAATGATATTTATCTGTAGATAGAGGGCTAATCTTTAGTTATATAGGGTTACAATGCTGGTAGGCCACCTTACTGAAAGAGTGGCTACCGGAAAAAAAAGAATTTATTTTCTCTGTGAACGTCTAACATTCAGTCATGGGAGTGTGCATGAAGCGGCTACTGACAACGCTCACAACACTGTGAGTGGCAGCTGTAAGCACGCCCCGGCGCCAGAACTGATAGAACTTGTGATGAGCTGACTTGTTGACTCCCGATATTTTGCCTGGACGTCTACCTCTTGGCTTTTGTATGGATGGACAGACTTAATTTTGTATTCTTCCAACTGTCATGGCACTCACATGATGAAGTTTGGCAATTTTCATGGCCGAGAGACCACTATCAATGAGCTGGATGATGCTGTTTCTCTTTTCTTGGGAAATCTTCTTCATGGCTGCTCGTCGATTTCAGCCAGTGACCTCTCACTTGGGAATCAACCTATTAACACACTGAGCTATTAGGAGATGTGCGGACAGGTTGTAATTTGTAGTATACCGAAAGAAAAAGATTTTTCCACCACCAGGACCAAGATGATTGTCTATAAAATGAGGGTAGTCTCACATTTGAAGCAGTAGTGGATGGTGACATATGTAGCCTTGAAGTTAAAAGTTCAAAACATTGTTACCCTTTTGCTTGTCAGTGTATAAATAGTTAGCTCACTAGGATGGGGCTACCCACTCTTTCATTAAATTTAAAGGGAAGCCCCAGATTGGTGATAGATACTCACTAATAAGTACTGTGCTATAGACTGTAACTGTTGCTGCTGATGACTGCCTGCTGCTTACTATCAGTAACAAGCAAGCTCTGTGCCTCTACTCTCACTATGCTCTAAAAACCAAGCAATGTGAACTGAGGTCTAAGATGGTAGACATGCAAGAAATAGGAGCATGTTCACACTAGCAAAAAGAAGCAAAACCTACAAAAGACAAAAATATATCTCATACCCTACCAACATTATATATAAATGTAAAGCAAAGTTGCATAATAAATATAGGGTACTTAGTGAACTATTTTTGATCAAAAAAAGTATACAAGCCGTCCCACCAGCGGCAAGGTGACCCTAAATTGGGACGGTACCTATACTGCCTATATTAAAAACCTTACTGTATATCAAAGTTGAAGTAATGCATATAAAAGGGTAGACAAATAGGACCGGGTCCCAACTCCAGACCACCCAGGCCCGTGGTAAGCTACATATATACCAATCAGCTCAACAAAGGGGATGCCACACCCTTAAATTGCACAGAATGCAAACAAGACAAAAAACCAAGCAATGTGAACTGAGGTCTAAGATGGTAGACATGCAAGAAATAGGAGCATGTTCACACTAGCAAAAAGAAGCAAAACCTACAAAAGACAAAAATATATCTCATACCCTACCATCATTATATATAAATGTAAAGCAAAGTTGCATAATAAATATAGGGTACTTAGTGAACTATTTTTGATCAAAAAAAGTATACAAGCCGTCCCACCAGCGGCAAGGTGACCCTAAATTGGGACGGTACCTATACTGCCTATATTAAAAACCTTACTGTATATCAAAGTTGAAGTAATGCATATAAAAGGGTAGACAAATAGGACCGGGTCTGCATTCTGTGCAATTTAAGGGTGTGGCATCCCCTTTGTTGAGCTGATTGGTATATATGTAGCTTACCACGGGCCTGGGTGGTCTGGAGTTGGGACCCGGTCCTATTTGTCTACCCTTTTATATGCATTACTTCAACTTTGATATACAGTAAGGTTTTTAATATAGGCAGTATAGGTACCGTCCCAATTTAGGGTCACCTTGCCGCTGGTGGGACGGCTTGTATACTTTTTTTGATCAAAAATAGTTCACTAAGTACCCTATATTTATTATGCAACTTTGCTTTACATTTATATATAATGATGGTAGGGTATGAGATATATTTTTGTCTTTTGTAGGTTTTGCTTCTTTTTGCTAGTGTGAACATGCTCCTATTTCTTGCATGTCTACCATCTTAGACCTCAGTTCACATTGCTTGGTTTTTTGTCTTGTTTGCATTCTGTGCAATTTAAGGGTGTGGCATCCCCTTTGTTGAGCTGATTGGTATATATGTAGCTTACCACGGGCCTGGGTGGTCTGGAGTTGGGACCCGGTCCTATTTGTCTACCCTTTTATATGCATTACTTCAACTTTGATATACAGTAAGGTTTTTAATATAGGCAGTATAGGTACCGTCCCAATTTAGGGTCACCTTGCCGCTGGTGGGACGGCTTGTATACTTTTTTTGATCAAAAATAGTTCACTAAGTACCCTATATTTATTATGCAACTTTTCTTTACATTTATATATAATGATGGTAGGGTATGAGATATATTTTTGTCTTTTGTAGGTTTTGCTTCTTTTTGCTAGTGTGAACATGCTCCTATTTCTTGCATGTCTACCATCTTAGACCTCAGTTCACATTGCTTGTTTTTTTGTCTTGTTTGCATTCTGTACAATTTAAGGGTGTGGCATCCCCTTTGTTGAGCTGATTGGTATATATGTAGCTTACCACGGGCCTGGGTGGTCTGGAGTTGGGACCCGGTCCTATTTGTCTACCCTTTTATATGCATTACTTCAACTTTGATATACAGTAAGGTTTTTAATATAGGCAGTATAGGTACCGTCCCAATTTAGGGTCACCTTGCCGCTGGTGGGACGGCTTGTATACTTTTTTTGATCAAAAATAGTTCACTAAGTACCCTATATTTATTATGCAACTTTGCTTTACATTTATATATAATGATGGTAGGGTATGAGATATATTTTTGTCTTTTGTAGGTTTTGCTTCTTTTTGCTAGTGTGAACATGCTCCTATTTCTTGCATGTCTACCATCTTAGACCTCAGTTCACATTGCTTGGTTTTTTGTCTTGTTTGCATTCTGTGCAATTTAAGGGTGTGGCATCCCCTTTGTTGAGCTGATTGGTATATATGTAGCTTACCACGGGCCTGGGTGGTCTGGAGTTGGGACCCGGTCCTATTTGTCTACCCTTTTATATGCATTACTTCAACTTTGATATACAGTAAGGTTTTTAATATAGGCAGTATAGGTACCGTCCCAATTTAGGGTCACCTTGCCGCTGGTGGGACGGTTTGTATACTTTTTTTGATCAAAAATAGTTCACTAAGTACCCTATATTTATTATGCAACTTTGCTTTACATTTATATATAATGATGGTAGGGTATGAGATATATTGTTGTCTTTTGTAGGTTTTGCTTCTTTTTGCTAGTGTGAACATGCTCCTATTTCTTGCATGTCTACCATCTTAGACCTCAGTTCACATTGCTTGGTTTTTTGTCTTGTTTGCATTCTGTGCAATTTAAGTGTGTGGCATCCCCTTTGTTGAGCTGATTGGTATATATGTAGCTTACCACGGGCCTGGGTGGTCTGGAGTTGGGACCCGGTCCTATTTGTCTACCCTTTTATATGCATTACTTCAACTTTGATATACAGTAAGGTTTTTAATATAGGCAGTATAGGTACCGTCCCAATTTAGGGTCACCTTGCCGCTGGTGGGACGACTTGTATACTTTTTTTGATCAAAAATAGTTCACTAAGTACCCTATATTTATTATGCAACTTTTCTTTACATTTATATATAATGATGGTAGGGTATGAGATATATTTTTGTCTTTTGTAGGTTTTGCTTCTTTTTGCTAGTGTGAACATGCTCCTATTTCTTGCATGTCTACCATCTTAGACCTCAGTTCACATTGCTTGGTTTTTTGTCTTGTTTGCATTCTGTGCAATTTAAGGGTGTGGCATCCCCTTTGTTGAGCTGATTGGTATATATGTAGCTTACCACGGGCCTGGGTGGTCTGGAGTTGGGACCCGGTCCTATTTGTCTACCCTTTTATATGCATTACTTCAACTTTGATATACAGTAAGGTTTTTAATATAGGCAGTATAGGTACCGTCCCAATTTAGGGTCACCTTGCCGCTGGTGGGACGGCTTGTATACTTTTTTTGATCAAAAATAGTTCAGAAAGTACCCTATATTTATTATGCAACTTTGCTTTACATTTATATATAATGATGGTAGGGTATGAGATATATTTTTGTCTTTTGTAGGTTTTGCTTCTTTTTGCTAGTGTGAGCATGCTCCTATTTCTTGCATGTCTACCATCTTAGACCTCAGTTCACATTGCTTGGTTTTTTGTCTTGTTTGCATTCTGTGCAATTTAAGGGTGTGGCATCCCCTTTGTTGAGCTGATTGGTATATATGTAGCTTACCACGGGCCTGGGTGGTCTGGAGTTGGGACCCGGTCCTATTTGTCTACCCTTTTATATGTATTACTTCAACTTTGATATACAGTAAGGTTTTTAATATAGGCAGTATAGGTACCGTCCCAATTTAGGGTCACCTTGCCGCTGGTGGGACGGCTTGTATACTTTTTTTGATCAAAAATATTTCACTAAGTACCCTATATTTATTATGCAACTTTGCTTTACATTTATATATAATGATGGTAGGGTATGAGATATATTTTTGTCTTTTGTAGGTTTTGCTTCTTTTTGCTAGTGTGAACATGCTCCTATTTCTTGCATGTCTACCATCTTAGACCTCAGTTCACATTGCTTGGTTTTTTGTCTTGTTTGCATTCTGTGCAATTTAAGGGTGTGGCATCCCCTTTGTTGAGCTGATTGGTATATATGTAGCTTACCACGGGCCTGGGTGGTCTGGAGTTGGGACCCGGTCCTATTTGTCTACCCTTTTATATGCATTACTTCAACTTTGATATACAGTAAGGTTTTTAATATAGGCAGTATAGGTACCGTCCCAATTTAGGGTCACCTTGCCGCTGGTGGGACGGCTTGTATACTTTTTTTGATCAAAAATAGTTCACTAAGTACCCTATATTTATTATGCAACTTTGCTTTACATTTATATATAATGATGGTAGGGTATGAGATATATTTTTGTCTTTTGTAGGTTTTGCTTCTTTTTGCTAGTGTGAACATGCTCCTATTTCTTGCATGTCTACCATCTTAGACCTCAGTTCACATTGCTTGGTTTTTTGTCTTGTTTGCATTCTGTGCAATTTAAGGGTGTGGCATCCCCTTTGTTGAGCTGATTGGTATATATGTAGCTTACCACGGGCCTGGGTGGTCTGGAGTTGGGACCCGGTCCTATTTGTCTACCCTTTTATATGCATTACTTCAACTTTGATATACAGTAAGGTTTTTAATATAGGCAGTATAGGTACCGTCCCAATTTAGGGTCACCTTGCCGCTGGTGGGACGGCTTGTATACTTTTTTTGATCAAAAATAGTTCACTAAGTACCCTATATTTATTATGCAACTTTGCTTTACATTTATATATAATGATGGTAGGGTATGAGATATATTTTTGTCTTTTGTAGGTTTTGCTTCTTTTTGCTAGTGTGAACATGCTCCTATTTCTTGCATGTCTACCATCTTAGACCTCAGTTCACATTGCTTGGTTTTTTGTCTTGTTTGCATTCTGTGCAATTTAAGGGTGTGGCATCCCCTTTGTTGAGCTGATTGGTATATATGTAGCTTACCACGGGCCTGGGTGGTCTGGAGTTGGGACCCGGTCCTATTTGTCTACCCTTTTATATGCATTACTTCAACTTTGATATACAGTAAGGTTTTTAATATAGGCAGTATAGGTACCGTCCCAATTTAGGGTCACCTTGCCGCTGGTGGGACGGCTTGTATACTTTTTTTGATCAAAAATAGTTCACTAAGTACCCTATATTTATTATGCAACTTTGCTTTACATTTATATATAATGATGGTAGGGTATGAGATATATTTTTGTCTTTTGTAGGTTTTGCTTCTTTTTGCTAGTGTGAACATGCTCCTATTTCTTGCATGTCTACCATCTTAGACCTCAGTTCACATTGCTTGGTTTTTTGTCTTGTTTGCATTCTGTGCCATTTAAGGGTGTGGCATCCCCTTTGTTGAGCTGATTGGTATATATGTAGCTTACCACGGGCCTGGGTGGTCTGGAGTTGGGACCCGGTCCTATTTGTCTACCCTTTTATATGCATTACTTCAACTTTGATATACAGTAAGGTTTTTAATATAGGCAGTATAGGTACCGTCCCAATTTAGGGTCACCTTGCCGCTGGTGGGACGGCTTGTATACTTTTTTTGATCAAAATAGTTCACTAAGTACCCTATATTTATTATGCAACTTTGCTTTACATTTATATATAATGATGGTAGGGTATGAGATATATTTTTGTCTTTTGTAGGTTTTGCTTCTTTTTGCTAGTGTGAACATGCTCCTATTTCTTGCATGTCTACCATCTTAGACCTCAGTTCACATTGCTTGGTTTTTTGTCTTATTTGCATTCTGTGCCATTTAAGGGTGTGGCATCCCCTTTGTTGAGCTGATTGGTATATATGTAGCTTACCACGGGCCTGGGTGGTCTGGAGTTGGGACCCGGTCCTATTTGTCTACCCTTTTATATGCATTACTTCAACTTTGATATACAGTAAGGTTTTTAATATAGGCAGTATAGGTACCGTCCCAATTTAGGGTCACCTTGCCGCTGGTGGGACGGCTTGTATACTTTTTTTGATCAAAAATAGTTCACTAAGTACCCTATATTTATTATGCAACTTTGCTTTACATTTATATATAATGATGGTAGGGTATGAGATATATTTTTGTCTTTTGTAGGTTTTGCTTCTTTTTGCTAGTGTGAACATGCTCCTATTTCTTGCATGTCTACCATCTTAGACCTCAGTTCACATTGCTTGGTTTTTTGTCTTGTTTGCATTCTGTGCAATTTAAGGGTGTGGCATCCCCTTTGTTGAGCTGATTGGTATATATGTAGCTTACCACGGGCCTGGGTGGTCTGGAGTTGGGACCCGGTCCTATTTGTCTACCCTTTTATATGCATTACTTCAACTTTGATATACAGTAAGGTTTTTAATATAGGCAGTATAGGTACCGTCCCAATTTAGGGTCACCTTGCCGCTGGTGGGACGGCTTGTATACTTTTTTTGATCAAAAATAGTTCACTAAGTACCCTATATTTATTATGCAACTTTGCTTTACATTTATATATAATGATGGTAGGGTATGAGATATATTTTTGTCTTTTGTAGGTTTTGCTTCTTTTTGCTAGTGTGAACATGCTCCTATTTCTTGCATGTCTACCATCTTAGACCTAAGTTCACATTGCTTGGTTTTTTGTCTTGTTTGCATTCTGTGCAATTTAAGGGTGTGGCATCCCCTTTGTTGAGCTGATTGGTATATATGTAGCTTACCACGGGCCTGGGTGGTCTGGAGTTGGGACCCGGTCCTATTTGTCTACCCTTTTATATGCATTACTTCAACTTTGATATACAGTAAGGTTTTTAATATAGGCAGTATAGGTACCGTCCCAATTTAGGGTCACCTTGCCGCTGGTGGGACGGCTTGTATACTTTTTTTGATCAAAAATAGTTCACTAAGTACCCTATATTTATTATGCAACTTTGCTTTACATTTATATATAATGATGGTAGGGTATGAGATATATTTTTGTCTTTTGTAGGTTTTGCTTCTTTTTGCTAGTGTGAACATGCTCCTATTTCTTGCATGTCTACCATCTTAGACCTTAGTTCACATTGCTTGGTTTTTTGTCTTGTTTGCATTCTGTGCAATTTAAGGGTGTGGCATCCCCTTTGTTGAGCTGATTGGTATATATGTAGCTTACCACGGGCCTGGGTGGTCTGGAGTTGGGACCCGGTCCTATTTGTCTACCCTTTTATATGCATTACTTCAACTTTGATATACAGTAAGGTTTTTAATATAGGCAGTATAGGTACCGTCCCAATTTAGGGTCACCTTGCCGCTGGTGGGACGGCTTGTATACTTTTTTTGATCAAAAATAGTTCACTAAGTACCCTATATTTATTATGCAACTTTTCTTTACATTTATATATAATGATGGTAGGGTATGAGATATATTTTTGTCTTTTGTAGGTTTTGCTTCTTTTTGCTAGTGTGAACATGCTCCTATTTCTTGCATGTCTACCATCTTAGACCTCAGTTCACATTGCTTGGTTTTTTGTCTTGTTTGCATTCTGTGCAATTTAAGGGTGTGGCATCCCCTTTGTTGAGCTGATTGGTATATATGTAGCTTACCACGGGCCTGGGTGGTCTGGAGTTGGGACCCGGTCCTATTTGTCTACCCTTTTATATGCATTACTTCAACTTTGATATACAGTAAGGTTTTTAATATAGGCAGTATAGGTACCGTCCCAATTTAGGGTCACCTTGCCGCTGGTGGGACGGCTTGTATACTTTTTTTGATCAAAAATAGTTCACTAAGTACCCTATATTTATTATGCAACTTTGCTTTACATTTATATATAATGATGGTAGGGTATGAGATATATTTTTGTCTTTTGTAGGTTTTGCTTCTTTTTGCTAGTGTGAACATGCTCCTATTTCTTGCATGTCTACCATCTTAGACCTCAGTTCACATTGCTTGGTTTTTTGTCTTGTTTGCATTCTGTGCAATTTAAGGGTGTGGCATCCCCTTTGTTGAGCTGATTGGTATATATGTAGCTTACCACGGGCCTGGGTGGTCTGGAGTTGGGACCCGGTCCTATTTGTCTACCCTTTTATATGCATTACTTCAACTTTGATATACAGTAAGGTTTTTAATATAGGCAGTATAGGTACCGTCCCAATTTAGGGTCACCTTGCCGCTGGTGGGACGGCTTGTATACTTTTTTTGATCAAAAATAGTTCACTAAGTACCCTATATTTATTATGCAACTTTGCTTTACATTTATATATAATGATGGTAGGGTATGAGATATATTTTTGTCTTTTGTAGGTTTTGCTTCTTTTTGCTAGTGTGAACATGCTCCTATTTCTTGCATGTCTACCATCTTAGACCTCAGTTCACATTGCTTGGTTTTTTGTCTTGTTTGCATTCTGTGCAATTTAAGGGTGTGGCATCCCCTTTGTTGAGCTGATTGGTATATATGTAGCTTACCACGGGCCTGGGTGGTCTGGAGTTGGGACCCGGTCCTATTTGTCTACCCTTTTATATGCATTACTTCAACTTTGATATACAGTAATGTTTTTAATATAGGCAGTATAGGTACCGTCCCAATTTAGGGTCACCTTGCCGCTGGTGGGACGGCTTGTATACTTTTTTTGATCAAAAATAGTTCACTAAGTACCCTATATTTATTATGCAACTTTTCTTTACATTTATATATAATGATGGTAGGGTATGAGATATATTTTTGTCTTTTGTAGGTTTTGCTTCTTTTTGCTAGTGTGAACATGCTCCTATTTCTTGCATGTCTACCATCTTAGACCTCAGTTCACATTGCTTGGTTTTTTGTCTTGTTTGCATTCTGTGCAATTTAATGGTGTGGCATCCCCTTTGTTGAGCTGATTGGTATATATGTAGCTTACCACGGGCCTGGGTGGTCTGGAGTTGGGACCCGGTCCTATTTGTCTACCCTTTTATATGCATTACTTCAACTTTGATATACAGTAAGGTTTTTAATATAGGCAGTATAGGTACCGTCCCAATTTAGGGTCACCTTGCCGCTGGTGGGACGGCTTGTATACTTTTTTTGATCAAAAATAGTTCACTAAGTACCCTATATTTATTATGCAACTTTGCTTTACATTTATATATAATGATGGTAGGGTATGAGATATATTTTTGTCTTTTGTAGGTTTTGCTTCTTTTTGCTAGTGTGAACATGCTCCTATTTCTTGCATGTCTACCATCTTAGACCTCAGTTCACATTGCTTGGTTTTTTGTCTTGTTTGCATTCTGTGCAATTTAAGGGTGTGGCATCCCCTTTGTTGAGCTGATTGGTATATATGTAGCTTACCACGGGCCTGGGTGGTCTGGAGTTGGGACCCGGTCCTATTTGTCTACCCTTTTATATGCATTACTTCAACTTTGATATACAGTAAGGTTTTTAATATAGGCAGTATAGGTACCGTCCCAATTTAGGGTCACCTTGCCGCTGGTGGGACGGCTTGTATACTTTTTTTGATCAAAAATAGTTCACTAAGTACCCTATATTTATTATGCAACTTTGCTTTACATTTATATATAATGATGGTAGGGTATGAGATATATTTTTGTCTTTTGTAGGTTTTGCTTCTTTTTGCTAGTGTGAACATGCTCCTATTTCTTGCATGTCTACCATCTTAGACCTCAGTTCACATTGCTTGGTTTTTTGTCTTGTTTGCATTCTGTGCAATTTAAGGGTGTGGCATCCCCTTTGTTGAGCTGATTAGTATTTATGTAGCTTACCACGGGCCTGGGTGGTCTGGAGTTGGGATCCGGTCCTATTTGTCTACCCTTTTATATGCATTACTTCAACTTTGATATACAGTAAGGTTTTTAATATAGGCAGTATAGGTACCGTCCCAATTTAGGGTCACCTTGCCGCTGGTGGGACGGCTTGTATACTTTTTTTGATCAAAAATAGTTCACTAAGTACCCTATATTTATTATGCAACTTTGCTTTACATTTATATATAATGATGGTAGGGTATGAGATATATTTTTGTCTTTTGTAGGTTTTGCTTCTTTTTGCTAGTGTGAACATGCTCCTATTTCTTGCATGTCTACCATCTTAGACCTCAGTTCACATTGCTTGGTTTTTTGTCTTGTTTGCATTCTGTGCAATTTAAGGGTGTGGCATCCCCTTTGTTGAGCTGATTGGTATATATGTAGCTTACCACGGGCCTGGGTGGTCTGGAGTTGGGACCCGGTCCTATTTGTCTACCCTTTTATATGCATTACTTCAACTTTGATATACAGTAAGGTTTTTAATATAGGCAGTATAGGTACCGTCCCAATTTAGGGTCACCTTGCCGCTGGTTGGACGGCTTGTATACTTTTTTTGATCAAAAATAGTTCACTAAGTACCCTATATTTATTATGCAACTTTGCTTTACATTTATATATAATGATGGTAGGGTATGAGATATATTTTTGTCTTTTGTAGGTTTTGCTTCTCACTATGCTCTGCATATCTTTTCTGATATACTCATATGTCACGAAACAATGGCCACTTCTAACAACCCTTTGCAATACATGTCAGCATAACCCTTGTAAGTATGACTCCTTACATTTAACATACCGTGTATATAGAGATGTCAGTGGATGTCAGTAGAGGTTAGCAGTACAGCATACTATTTTGCACTTGCATTTGCACTTTTTACTGTTTTGCACAATTGAGTGGCTGCACTGTATACAAGACCTACACGAATTAGCTTGATAAATGTATTAATGCAGGGGTTAGTTATTTTTCTGGGGAAGTCTCTGTAATTTTATTATGTGACCTTTTTAATATGGATGAAATAAAGATTGATCTATTTTAATAATAGTCTATGATATCTTCCTAAGAAGGACAGCCTTATGAGTGCTATCTTTTGTTGTGGTTATATCTTTTCTGATGTGCTACTGCTTAGCTCTGTGCTTCAGAAATAATGTGTCACCACTAGTGTAGAGCGAGTATGTTCTATTAACCCTTTCGCCGAGTATGCTCGGGCCGAGCTCCGAGTATTTACAGCTGCTCGGTGATATGGTGGGATCCCTCCGTGTGCATGATTTGCAACTGTTTGACAGTTTTATTACATGTGAGGAATGTGTAAGAAATAGACATTCCTCCCATGTAATAAAACTGTCAAACAGTCGCAAATCATGCACACGGGAGCGATTTAACCTTATCACCGAGCAGCTATAAATACTCGGAGCTCGGCCCGAGCATACTCGGACAGAACATACTCGCTCAACCCTAGTCACCACAAAACCTTGTATGATCATTTGTGCTTTCATTGAGAAACTGTACAGTATATTATGGGCTCACCTGGTGAGGTTTATTTTTTAAGTCGCAGATCTAGATAAGTAATACTCATCAGAGGAGAAAGTGCAGAGGAACCGTAGGCCAGATGTGGATCAGTACAGCAGGGTATGCAGGACAGCAGACAAACAAGCAGATGCAGCTCAGATGAAGCAGAGCGAGGAGTGTGTATACACATGGTAACAGTAAGACCACTTGCATGCATCAGTATTTTTGATCAGTATTTCATTAGTATTTGCATGCCAAAACCAAGAATGTCTCCAAAACACAGAACAGGTGTCAATCTTTCAATTATAGCTTTTCTTAGTAAGTTCTGATGAAAAATACTGACATGTGAATGAGGCCTAGCTGTATAGGAAGATAGTATCTTCTGGCACTGAAACAGTTAATCACAGAAATAGCAGAGAAGTAAATGCACTCTGCCATCTTCTAGCAGGGCAATGGTTAATAGAAGCAATGTATGCAAACTGGGACTTGTATCAAGGAAATGGTTAACTGCAGTGAAATATAGGCAACCTGAAGACTCAATTAAAGAAATGTGTTAATTTGAATACAGAGGTCAGTTGTGAACAGGACTAAGAACAATTGAAAGAACTTGGTAACTTGTGTGCTGATTGATAAAGTTCCTTGAAAAAGTATTCATACAGTGTGAAGCTTAGGTTTCCTTCGCAGGTTAGTATTTTCAGTACGTGTGGTATCTTTTTTTTTATGGATGCAGCACATACCCATTATACCTATGCTGCTATGCACACATCCGAGTTTTTCCCTGTCCGTTTTTTTCCAGCAGCACAAATGAAAAGGGCCAATACAATTCTGTGGGTCTGTGAAAAACATGTGCAGCACATGGATGGCTGTACGGGTGCTGACCATGTTTAACATTGCAGAGTGTAGGAGAATCTTTGTAATTTGTTGCTTTCTTTATCCTAAGTGGAAAAACACTGTTGACACACTGATGGTTAAAGAGGAGAAATGGATGATACACTGATAGAAAACACTGATGAGACTGGTACTGTTTTTTCACTTATGTGTTTTATACAGACGTGTGAAGGAGGCCTTAAATGTATTATATTGGTATTTTATGTGATACCTACATGATCTTGACTCTGGGGGGATGAATACAGAATTTTCTTATTTATATTTTTAAATAATAGAAAACTATGTATGTTTAGTTTACCTTTACACTTCACAAATACTTGCTACTTTGTGTTGGTATATCACATAAAATCCCAATAAAATACAAATAAGTTTGGGGGTTTAATGTAAAAAAATGTGAAAATGTTCACGGGGTGTGAATACTTTTTCAAGACACTGTGTGAGCAACCCCTCCCAAGCTGGACTGAGCTTGGAATTGAGACCTCGCTGAAATCAGCATATAACTCAGACGAATGCTATTCAATGTTTCAATTGTTATTCTATGGGGCAGTGGAGATCGGCGTTTTTTTTCTCATGGCATGAGAAAAACATTGCAGCGTGCTGTGAGTGGATCTGCAAATCGGCTGACGCTCACCCATACAAGTCTATGGGGGCGTGTATAACATTGAACTGCACCTGGATGTCATCCAAGTGCAGTCCGATTTCTGCCATCTCAGGAGATGGAGAAATTAAGTTCTCCATCTTCTCCACACCGGTAATACGATTCTCTCATCCGAGAGTATCAGATCACACTAAGCTGACACTCTAATCAAACTTGGAGCAGAGTTTGATCGGAGTGTAATTACAATAATCGATCTGATTCTCAGAAAGAAACATCGCTCTTGTGATCCCGGGCATAGGGTCATTATGTCAGAAAGGTTCATCGAGTTACCCAAGAAATACATTGTGGCCTACCACAAAGGGAGGCAGCCATAGGAGAAGGGAGCAAGGCCCGATGCTGGAGATAGGGGAGGGGAGGAGTCCTGAGGAGATAATTTGCATATTCCCACTGCATTTTGGGGTAAGTGAAGAGTCTCCGCAAGCTCAAAGAACACTGGATTTTGGCTGTTGGAGCTGAAAAGAGGACATCGGTAAACCGCGCGCCTACCGGCGCCCGCATTTTGAAACTTTTTTTTTTTTTAGGTTTTTTTCACTGTTTTCAGAACATTAACAGTAAGAACATGGAAGAGTCCAGGAGCCATTTGGTGAGCTGCATATCCTGCTACATGTTCACAGACTTGCCAGTGGAAAAGCCAAACTTCACATGCCAGAAATGCAAGCTTGTGTCCCTGTTGGAGGAAAAGTTGCGAAATCTAGAAGAGAGGTTAACTACCTTGAAAATCATTAAGGAAGGTGAAGAGTTCTTAGACAGAGCAGAATTATCTCTTCATGATTCAGAAAGAGAAGAAATTCGAACTGCACCTGACGAAACAGAGGAATGGAAGCATGTGACCCAGAGAAGTAGGAGGATTGAGAGGCAGTCAGCACCCATACTGCTCAGGAACCAGTACCAGGCTCTCACGCAGGAGAACCATGAAGAAATACAGCAAAATAAGACTTTGCCAGCAATGAATAACCTTGTAAGCCCTCAGAATCCTCCTGGATGGAGAAAGAAGAATGTTGTGAAGAAAAAACGGAGAGTGGTGGTCATGGGGGATTCCCTGTTAAGAGGAACAGAGGCCGCTATCTGCAGACCAGACATAACCTCAAGAGAAATGTGCTGTCTTCCGGGAGCAAAAATTAAAGATGTGTTTGACAGGATATCAAGACTCCTCAGACCTACAGATAACTACCCATTCCTGCTAATACATGTGGGGACAAATGACACCGCAAGAAAGGACCTGGAAACCATCTGCAGTGACTTTGAAGACTTAGGCAAGAAAGTGAAAGAATTGGGAGCGCAGGTGGTCTTCTCATCCATCATCCCAGTGGATGGCCATGGAACAATGAGGTGGAATAAGATTCTACAGGTGAACAACTGGCTAAGTCGATGGTGCCGTCAACAAGGATTTGGATTTCTGGATCACGGAATGAATTACCTATACGATGGACTACTTCCTAGAGATGGGATGCACCTTACGAAGACTGGAAAACATGTATTTGGAAGTCGCCTTGCTACACTCATCAGGAGAGCTTTAAACTAGAACAATGTGGGAAGGGAAGCAAAAGGCCAGAAAAAGCCATACAGCTGACAAATACTATTGAGATCTCTGCTACTGGAAGTGGAAAGGAAGAACAAAGACAAAACAATTTAAATAATAAAAATATGGGAGGAAGAGAAACCAATCACAAACTAAAATGTTTTTATACAAATGCACAAAGCATGGGCAACAAACAAGGAGAATTGGAACTACTAACGCAGGAAAAGGAATATGATGTTATTGGAATCACTGAAACTTGGTGGGACGATACACATGATTGGAATAAAAGGCTAAAAGGATACAACTTATTTGCAAGAAACAGACTTGATAAACGAGGAGGAGGTGTCGCATTGTATGTTAGAAAAGCGTATATCTGCACAGAGATTGAAGCTTCAGAGACTGGGAGTTCTGTGGAAACTGTTTGGGTAAGAATACAAGGAGAGAACAACGGAAAGGACACCATTGTAGGCATTTACTACAGGCCACCTGGGCAAGCTGAAGATATGGATGAACTCTTTATGTATCAAATGACCAAGTTCTCCAAAAAATATGACGTAGTGGTCATGGGAGATTTCAACTATCCAGACATTTGTTGGGAATCTCTCTCAAGTAAAACTAACAGGTCAAGCAAATTCTTATCCTCTCTTGCTGACAACTTTATCTTCCAAAAGGTAGGGGAGGAAACAAGGGGATCTGCTACTTTGGATCTAATCCTTATAAACAGGGAGGACATGGTTGAGGAGGTAAAGGTGGCTGGGACGCTAGGAGGCAGCGATCATGCTATTATAGAATTTTGGATAACTAGAGGAGGAAGACATGTGAAGACTCAAACTTCAAGGTTAGATTTTAGAAAGGCAGATTTTAAGAGACTCAGAAAGAGAATAGGAGGGATCCAATGGCTGGATGTCCTTAAGGACAAAAATGTCCAGGAAGGATGGGAAATTTTTAAAAAATGAGATTCTCAAAGAACAATCGTTAACAATCCCGAAAAGTAGGAAGAATGGGAAGCATTTAAGGAAACCAGGATTGATGAACACAGAACTTAAACACATGCTAAAAAGAAAGAAAGAAATGTTTATTAAATGGAAAGAGGGAGGCATATCTAAAGAAGATTATAATGCAGTCTGCAGATCCTGCAGGGCACGTATCAGGTTAGCTAAAGCTGACAATGAATTAAGGCTTGCAAGAGATGTCAAAAGCAATAAAAAAGGATTTTGGGGGTATGTCAAAAGTAAAAGAAAAGTCAAAGATGCTATAGTATTTTTACAGGATGAAAATGGAGAAATGGTAAGAGAGGATGTTGAGAAGGCCGAACTTTTTAATTCCTATTTTGCATCTGTTCTCTCTCAGAAAGAAAATGTAACATCAACTGATCTTCACCGTCCTTTTAAAGGAATAGAGGAATCCAAGTTATCTGTAAACAGAAAGATTGTGAGGGAATATTTAGCTAACATAAATGAGTTCAAGTCTCCAGGTCCAGATGAATTACACCCCAGAGTACTGAAGGAGATCATAGAAGAAATTTTAGAACCACTCTCCATAATCTTTGAAAATTCTTGGAGAACAGGAGAAGTCCCAGAAGACTGGAGAAGAGCAAATGTTGTTCCTATCTTCAAAAAGGGGAAGAAGGTGGACCCAGGGAACTATAGGCCGGTGAGTCTGACTTCTATACCAGGAAAGATCTTTGAACAAATTATTAAACAACATGTATGTAAGTACATGGATAAGAATGAAGTGATTAACCAGAGTCAGCATGGGTTTGTAACTAACAAGTCATGTCAGACTAACTTAATTTCCTTCTATGACAGAATCACTGACTGGGTGGATCAGGGAAATGCTGTAGATATAGTATATCTTGACTTCAGCAAAGCATTTGACAAAGTATCTCACACCATCCTTATTGAAAAAATGACCAAGTATGCAATGGACCAGGCAACTGTTAGGTGGATTCATAACTGGCTTAGTGATCGGACTCAAAGGGTGGTTGTAAATGGCTTCACATCCAGCTGGATGAATGTCTCAAGTGGGGTACCACAGGGCTCCGTCCTGGGACCTGTATTGTTCAACATCTTTATCAATGATTTAGATGAAGGAATTGAGGGTAAACTGATTAAATTTGCTGATGACACAAAGCTAGGAGGGATAGCTAATACTAGAGAAGAGAGAGAGGATTCAAAAAGACCTAAATAAACTGGAGCAGTGGGCAGCAACCAACAGAATGGTTTTTAACAGGGAAAAATGCAAAGTACTACATCTGGGCAATAAAAATGAAAAAAGCATATACAGAATGGGAGGAATAGAGCTAAGCAACAGTACATGTGAAAAAGACTTAGGTATACTAATAGATCATAGACTGAACATGAGTCAACAGTGTGATGCAGCAGCAAAAAAGGCAAATACAATTCTGGGATGTATTAACAGAAGCATACAGTCTAGATCACGTGAAGTCATTATCGGTCTTTACTCCTCTTTGGTCAGACCTCATCTGGAATACTGTGTACAGTTTTGGGCACCACATTTTAAAAAAGACATAGACAAACTGGAGCAAGTTCAGAGAAGAGCGACCAGAATGGTGACTGGTCTGCAAACCATGTCCTATGAGGAACGGTTGCAGGATTTGGGAATGTTTAGCTTGCAAAAAAGAAGACTGAGAGGAGACTTAATAGCTGTCTACAAATATGTCAAGGGCTGTCACATTGTAGAAGGATCATCTTTATTCTCATTTGCACAAGGAAAGACTAGAAGCAATGGGATGAAACTAAATGGGAGGAGACACAGATTAGATATTAGAAAAAACTTTTTGACAGTTAGGGTGATTAATGAGTGGAACAGGCTGCCACGAGAGGTGGTGAGTTCCCCTTCAATGGACGTCTTCAAACAGAGGCTGGACAGACATCTATCTGAGATGATTTAGTGAATCCTGCTTTGAGCAGGGGGTTGGACCAGATGACCCAGGAGGTCCCTTCCAACTCTACCATTCTATGATTCTATGATTCTATGATTCTATAGGACAGTTGAATAGCACATTAACCGGAGAGATAGCAGTCACATAGGGCTGAACACAGCAAGCTACTTGTCCTGCTTGTTACCAATACAAATCAATATAGCTGGAAGCCTTTAAAAAGTGATGGTGCACCCAGTTGTTTACCAGGCACTTATCATGGCAGGTTTTACATGTACTTATGGATTATGTTGTATTTCCAAACTGTTGTCCTAAATAGTTTTGCTGAAATCTCTGGAAACATACCTTAATAAATAGACATTTGAAATGAGGAATTAGTTATTTGAGATTTCTGTCATTGGTCTTATTTTAATTACTGTAAATATAAAACTCTGTTTAATACCATTATAAATTTCAGAAGGAGCAATTTCAAGTAGTTTTCTTGTCACATCAAAGTCGATCAGCAGTTTAATTTTTTTTCCCAATTTAATCATGTAAAATAAGAATGATGTAATGCCCTCAGCAACGTGGAATTACTTTGGCAGCCTGAAAATGCATAACAACCCCATTATCAATTGCTATAATCATCAACCATAAAACCAACTTGTCAACAGTTTAAATCTTTTTAGGGAAATAACAGCCGTACTAGTCTAATGATCAAACCATAAATTCCTACTCCTTTGGCCTGAAATTACACGTGATATGAGTCCTCTCTGAAAACTAAAAAAAGTGCTTCCAATTTGTTAATCATTTCTGAATTCAACCATATCCTTGTGGTGTGTTGTACCGAACTCATCATTTATTAAAATGCTCATCATCCATTAAAGACGCTCCTAGAATGAATATCAGACATATAAGCGTAAAGTACTTACTATAAATGAAAATGAATTTGTGTTGGCGTGCAGTATGAGATTTTCCTGGCAATAGGTTCACAGAGAATGGCTGTATAATTAAAAATGATTTGTTGCATGGCATTCTCAAAAATGCTAGTATCATTTGGATCCATTCACTGTAAGCAGGAAAAATAGGTCCTTGTTAAGAACCAATTTGCACAGGATTATATCATGGTAAACAAGTTCATTTTTTTTTTACCCCAGTCATAAAGAAGCACCTGCGCTTCCATATTAATAATCTAGGCCATTGAAAGATCGAGTAGTTATTAACCACTGAAGTTCTTTATAGTCTCTTTTTGTTACAAAGGTTCTGTGATAATCAGCTGTAACCTACTGAGAAATTTAGCTGCAAATGTTCAGTATTCCAACAGCTCCGCCACAGGTGAAATGAAATATTACATTGTTCCCTTTCAACCTGTTTTCTAAAATTGATTAGTTTAAGTTACAAGTCTGCAGTCTATGTGACTGTAGACTTGTGAACCCTCACATCATGCGCACTGTGCTCTGTGAAGAGCCGCCGGTGGAATGAGCGCCATACGCGTGAATGCTAGTATGTGATTTGCATGCATTTGGTCACATGCTGACTAGATGGGTGCAGCCTCGCTCAATGCAAGTGTATTAACTGAGGATGGACAAGTCTACTCAGAATATGGCTGGAAGTGTGCAAATCGCACACTTGTGGTCACTTGACCACCCGCTCCCAGCAATGGCACCAGAGAAACTTCTTAGCATGTAATGCGCATGATGTGAGTATTCACAAGTCTATAGTCACAGTGACGGCAGACTTGTAGCCTAAGGTTGGGCAACCCCTTTAAAGAGGGCCTTCCACTAGTTTTATTCCTACAGGGTGCCTATGAAGCTGCACAGGTTAATATAATATGTACACTATTGCAATAGAAAGCATACCACAGGTCAGATGTTATGCAAGCAAAACACTCATTTGGAGGTAAGAAACCGAACCTAAAATGATCATTTTCAGCAGCCCATCTCCTGTAAACAGGAAATGTGTTACTCACAGTATGAAAATTGCATGGGGACTGGGCCTTTATATTAAGTACTGTCTGGTCCCTGTACAATTTGTGCAAAAGGGCCTTATATTGGGGCATGTTGCCTTATTAAATCATGGATCCGCGCTTGTTATGGACAGAAATCTGTTTTTGTTTAATCATATTAAAAGGAACCTGTCATTTGCATTATGCAGACCGTAGTTCAGAGAATCAGTCTGGCTGCAAAATTGTAGCCTGGTTTGGTTTTCTCTGAAAAGCGTTTAAAGAAAAACATAACTTGAAAAGCTGCCGGCTGACTTTTACTCACCTTGCACCACACTGTAGATAGGGAGAGACCTGTCAATCATTTGGAGCAGTGTGGGAAGAAGCCATCTGGGGCCTCACCAGTCTAGTCAGGTGCCCAACTTTTTTTCAGGCTGTTTTCTCTGAAACATTGCAGCTTGTCAGAGTAAAACAGACCTCACTGCAATCATGCAGCCAGGTTCTGATGAAAGCAAGAATCTGGTGACTCTTGGTCCCTTAACCACTTCGCGCCAGAGCCTGTTTTTGCCTTCGTGACTGGGCCAATTTTTTCAATTCTGACCACTGTCACTTTATGAAGTAATTACTCTGGAACGCTTCAACGTATTCCCCTGATTCTGAGATTGTTTTTTCATGACATATTGTACTTCATGATAGTGGTAAAATTTCTTCGATATAACTTGCGTTTATTTGTGAAAAAATTGGAAATTTGGCAAAAATTTTGAAAATTTTGCAATTTTCAAATTTTGAATTTTCATGCCCTTAAATCAGGGAGATATGTCACACAAAATAGTTAATAAATAACATTTCCCACATGTCTACTTTACATCAACACAATTTTGGAACCAAAATTTTTTTGGGTTAGGGAGCTATAAGGGTTAAAAGTTGACCAGCGATTTCTCATTTTTCCAACAAAATTTACAAAAACATTTTTTTAGGGACCACATCATATTTGAAGTCACTTTGAGGGGTCTTTATGACAGAAAATACCCAAAAGTGACACCATTCTAAAAACTGCACCCCTCAAGGTGCTCAAAACCACATTCAAGAACTTTATTAACCCTTCAGGTGCTTCACAGGAATTTTTGGAATGTGGAAGAAAAAATTAACATTTAACTTTTTTCACAAAAATGTTACTTTAGACCCAATTTTTTTTATTTTCACAGGGGTAACAGGAAAAAGTGGACCCCAAATTTTTTTGTGCAATTTCTCTTGAGCGTGCTGATACCCCATATGTGAGGGAAAACCACTGTTTGGGCGCACTGCAGGGTTCGGAAGAGAAGGAGCGCCATTAGACTTTTTGAATGTAAAATTTGTCTGAATAATTAGCAGACGCCATGTTGCGTTTGGAGAGCTCCTGATGTGCCTAAACAGTGGAAACCCCCCACAAGTGACACTATTTTGGAAACTAGACCCCTTATGGAACTTATCTAGATGTGTGGTGAGCACCTTGTACCCCCAGGTGCTTCACAGAAGTTTATAATATTGAGCTGTAAAAATAAAATGTTCACATTTTTCCCACAAAAACGTTATTCATCCCTTAATTTTGCATTATCATAAGGGTAATAGGAAAAATTGCACCATGAAGTTTGTTGTGCAATGTCTCCTGAACACGCTGATACCCCATATGTGGAGGCAAACCACTGTTTGGGCGCACGGCAGCGTTTGAAAGGGAAAGAGCGCCATTTGACTTTTTGAATGTAAAATTTGTTTGAATAATTAGCGGATGCCATGTCGCATTTGGGGAGCCCCTGATGTGCCTAAACAGTAGAAACCCCCCACAAGTGATGCCATTTTGGAAACTAGACCCCTTAGGGAACTTATCTAGATGTGTGGTGAGCACCTTGAACCCCCAGGTGCTTCACAGAAGATTATAATATTGAGCTGTAAAAATAACATTTTCACATTTTTCCCACAAAACCGTTTTTCATCCCTTAATTTTGCATTATCATAAGGGTAATAGGATAAATTGCACCATGAAATTTGTTGTGCAATTTCTCCTGAACGCGCCGATACCCCATGTGTGGAGGCAAATTACTGTTTGGGCGCATGGCAGGGTTTGAAAGGGAAGGAGCGACATTTGACTTTTTGAATGTAAAATTTGTTTGAATAATTAGCGGACGCCATGTTGCATTTGGGGAGCCCCTGATGTGCCTAAACAGTGGAAACCCCCCACAAGTGACACCATTTTGGAAACTAGACCCCTTAGGGAACTTATCTAGATGTGCGGTGAGCACCTTGAACCCCCAGGTGCTTCACAGAAGATTATAATATTGAGCTGTAAAAATAAAATTTTCACATTTTTCCCACAAAACCGTTTTTCATCCCTTAATTTTGCATTATCATAAGGGTAATAGAATAAATTGCACCATGAAATTTGTTGAGCAATTTCTCCTGAACACGCGGATACCCCATATGTGGAGGCAAATTACTGTTTGGGCGCATGGCAGGGTTTGAAAAGGAAGGAGCGCCATTTGACTTTTTGAATGTAAAATTTGTTTGAATAATTAGCCGACGCCATGTCGCATTTGGGGAGACCCTAATGTGCCTTACTAGTGGAAACCCACCACAAGGGCCACCATTTTGGAAACTAGACCCCTAAGGGAACTTATCTAGATGTGTGGTGAGCACCTTGCACCCCCAGCTGCTTCACAGAAGTTTATAATATTGAGCCGTAAAAATAAAATTTTCACATTTTTCCCACAAAAAAGGTTTTTCATTCCCTAATTTTGTATTATCATAAGGGTAACAGGATAAATTGCACCATGAAATTTGTTGTGCAATTTCTCCTGAGTACGGCGATACCCCATATGTGGGGGAAAACCACTGCTTTGGTGTACGGCAGGGTTCGGAAGAGAAAGGAGCGCTATGTTGGCTGGGATAGGCAGCAGACACCATATCACATTTGAAGAGTCGCTGACATGCCGAAACAGCAGAAACCCCCACAAGTGACCCCATTTTGTAAACTACACCTCTCAAGGAATTCATCTAGGGAAGTAGTGAGTATTTTTTAATTTTTAAATTTATACCATTGGGCAGTGAAAAAGCATAATTATATTTTTACCACAAAAAAATGTTTTACCCTCAGATTTTACATTTTCACACAGGGCAATGTGTAAAAATGGTACCGAAATGAGTCACACAATTTCTTCTAAAAGTGGCAATACCCCATATGTGGCTGTATCGTACCGCTCAGCCATACGGCGAGATCTGGGGGGGACGGAGTGCTATTTGACAATTGGAGAACAAATTATTGTAGAATAGGCATTTGGATTTGGGAGCACAAAATTTTCTGAATTTCTTTTGGGGGGCAAGGGCCATTTTGCTTTTCCAGAGCCTTTCTGCTACCAGTAACTTGGAAGTCCCTTATATTTTTAACAGATGACGGACCTGAGTGGGGACTAGCTTTTTTTGAGGACTGAGTTGAAGCTTTTATTGGGAACATTTTACGTAACATTTATCCGGCGCTCTAGGCTGAGCACTTACATCGGGGTTTCCATCTAAATTTCCAAGTGATGTAATTCAGATGAAACCCCTGCGGGATCCATTCACTGTAATGAGGCAGCAGAGTTACTCTGGACTCCGTCTGGCCTCTGTTTAGCGGTGTCCTTTTTTTCAGAAGTGCACAAAACTGTGGCCAACCGCACTTTTATGCACGCCTAAAACAAATGACACCGTGGGATCACAGGCCAGACGGCATCCACAGTGGCCTATATCTGCCTCATTACAGGGAATCTTCCGTCATGGGTTCCGTCTGAATCACGTATTTCAGAGATTTACACGGAAACTCTGGTGTAAGCGCTTAGCGCAGAGCGCAGGATAAATGTGAGCAGAGCCTTACTGCGATCTTTGGGAGACATAATAAACAAATCAGTAGCAGGTGAAGAATTGGTTTTATTTATTTTTTACGCTCTTCCTCGTGCTGTATAAGTGATGAGATTACTTTATTCTTCGGGTCGGTGCGATTACAGAGATACCAGATTGGCACACACTAAGAGACGCTTTTTTTTGCAAAATCTAGTTTTTGCATCACCATATTTTGAGAGCTATAATTTTTCCCTATTTCGGCCGACAGAGTCATGTGATGGCTTGTTTTTTGCGGGACGAGTTGACATTTTTATTGGTACCATTTTTGGGTACATGACATTTTTTGATCGCTTTCTATTCCGTTTTTTGGGAGGTAAAATTAACAAAACAAACAATTCAGGAATTGTTTTTTGAGGGTTTTTTTATGCCGTTCTGCGTGTGGTAAAAGTGATCAGGCAGCGTTATTCTTCAGGTCAGTACGTTTACTACACTTACTGTATATTTTTTTTATGTTTTGGCGCTTTTACACAATAAAACAATTTTATAGAAAAAATTTTTTTTTTTGCATTGCTTTATTCTGAGCGCTATAGCTTTTTTATTTTTCGGCTGATGGAGCTGTATGGTGGCTTTTTTCTTGCGGAACAAGATGACGTTTTCAGCGGTACCATTTTTATTTCTATTTGTTTTTTGATCGCATTTTTTTCCACTTTTTGTTTGGCGATATGATGATAAAGCATATTTTTTTGCTTCGTTTTTTATTTATTTTTATTACGGTGTGCACAGAAGGAGTTAATTAGTGTGACAGTTTTATAGCTCGGGTTGTTTTGGACGCGGCGATACCAAATATGTGTACTTTTTTTTGGTTTTGTAAAAATATACGGATTTATTGGTTTAATATTTTATTTATTTATTTTTATTTATTTTGTGATTTTTTTAACAGTTTAAAAACTTTTTTTTTACTTTTTTTTACATTTTTACTTAGTCCCTGTATGGGGCATTCATTTTTATTTTTCTGATCACTGATCTCATGTAATGTAATAGACATGTATTACATTACATGAGATCTTCGCTGACTGTTTCACAGTCAGTCTCCTGCCTGGCTTCAGCTGCAGGCTGAGCCAGGCAGGACACCATATATGGCAATGCTGAAGGCGGTCATGTGACCTCCAGCTGCCATAGCAACCCCAGGTCCTGGAAGCTATCAGGGGTCGTCGGAGAGGTAAGTAAGACGACCCCCTCTCCTCCTTCTATCTTCTATATGCCGCGATCACTATAGATCGCGGCATATGGAACATAGCAAAGGGTTAACATCACTGGGACCTGATCCAATCAGGTCCCGATGATCTCCCCTGTCAGAGCTAATGCTCTGCACTGGAATCGCAGCGCTTGCAGGACCCTGGGGGTCCTGAGCGCTGCAAGACCACCCACCATTTTTAAACGTTGGCGCTGCACAGAGCCCAGCAAGCGCCGACGTTTATCTACAGTGGGTGGTCGGGAACCGGTTAAGAGTATGCTTACCTGGAAATTTTTGAGGACTTTTTTTTGCATAAGATCTGCTCCAAAAAAATCATCTAAAGAATCTCTACATAACCTCTTGAAAGACTCTTTCTATTTATTTCTATCTTAAAACCATTTTGCTGTTCATATATTCAGTCTTTTGAGATTTTTTTCTGCTTCAGGTTTTGAAAACTGCTTGATTGGAGAAAATAAAGTGCATGTCACTTCTTGGAAGCAGCTCTTGATGTAATCAGTTCCAAACTAAGTACAGACCTATCAAGGCTAAAAAAAACTGTTTTAGTGAAAAACTCATCCAAAATGCTTTAAAAATGTTCAAAACCATCCTAAAGAACAGTATTTCTTCAAGCAGTTGTCACTAGAAAACTTATCGTTTGTGACCACCTCAAAAAAACCTCTGTGTGCACATATCCTAAGGTGTACTCAGAGTATCCTTTAGGCCACGGCCCGACTGTCAATATGTGGGCAGTATTAGGTCAGTATTTTTTCTCAGGAGTGGGAGCCAAAATCAGGAGTGGGTGATAAATGCTGAACTGGTGACTTGTTTCTATTATACCTTTTCTCTGATTGTTCCTCACCTGGTTTTGGCTCCCTCTCCTGAGAAAAAATACTGAATGGACACTGACCAAATACTGATAGTGTTACCATGTACTTAGTCAAAGCCTTGGAAGTACTCTGACATAACTTACTGTAATATGTAGAACCTAGTGGTAGAATGCTGATTTTACAATGGCTTATTCATTGTTAATACAGTGCATTGTGAAAGTATTTGGCCCCCTTGAACTTTTCTACCTTTTGCCACATTTCTGGCTTCAAACATAAAGATATAAAATTCTAATTTTTGGGGGAAAAATCAACAAGTGGGACACAATCGTGAAGTGGAACCTATTGGAAAACCTATTGGATATTTTAAACTTTTTTAACAAATTAAAAACTGAAAAGTGGGGCGTGCAATATTATTCGACCCCTTTACTTTCAGTGCAGCAAACTCACTCCAGAAGTTCAGTGAGGATCTCTGAATGATCCAATGTTGTCGTAAATGACTGGTAATTACTGTTGAGCGAGCACTAAAATGCTCGGGTGATGGAAGCTCGGGCCGAGCTCGCCGTGATACTCGGGTGCTCTACCCGAGCAACGAGCCCAATGTTAGTCTATGGGAGACTCGAGCATTTTTGCGGTGGCACCCCCGGCAGTCTTTTAAAAGCCTAACAAGTGCCCAAAACGATAGTGACAGTGCTCAAATGACATGGGGACAGCATAGGGATCGCCCCAGGAAGCATTTCTGACCCCCAGGTCACTGCTGTCAACAACGTGGTCAGAGGTATTAAGCCACTTTTACAGGCTCACAATAAAACGAAAGTGAAACTTTTTTCCTGTGAAATATGTTAAGGAACATCCTTTCCAGGGAAAAGACTTGTGTATAAGTTAAAATAAATGACCAAAAACAAAAATACTCCTCCACACCTTCGGCTATGTTCACAAGTAGCATTTTTTATGCGTTTTTGCACTTTTGTATTGCTTTCAACTATGACAAATGCATTCACCGGGAAATGTCATTTTAACATTTTACAACCTTATCTGGCCATGTGCTGTGTGACACATGCATAAAGTGCTGAAAAGACATGGGAACAGCATGGGGAAGACCCCTGGAAGCATCTCTGACTCCCAGGTCACTGTCTAAAAGTGTGCCCATCATAGGTGATCCTTGCCGCATCAGAAGATGCAGACTTGCAACTATCCCCATGCAAGTTCTAGTCCCAGGGCAGTGTTCAATTGTACCTCCCCCATTCCTTGCAATACAAGTGCAAGTATGCAGCCTGCCACCCACCCACCCCCAGGCTGCAATACCATACTGCTTGCTTGCTTGCACTTGAAATTGGGCCTTTTAGGCATGTGGAGGCGGAATCTGGCCACCACGTCATGGCTGTGTTGGCGGGGTGGAATCCATACTCATTCCCCGGCGGCCGGGTGTCCATACTCAGTCCCCAGCCGCCCCGCGCCCGAGTGTCCACACGGTCCCCAGCCGCCTGGGGGCAGTCGGGTGTCCATAAACGGTCCCCAGCCGCCCCCATTTCTCCTTGGAACATCCCCCCACACACTTTTCTTAGCCCGGCCTGCTTTAGGCAGCATTGAACGAGCCCACCAGAGAACCAGACTCCTCCGGTGGGCCCTGACTTCTCCATCGGTGGAGTTGAGAGAGCCAAGGTGAGGAGCATGATGATGATGACCGAAGTTAGCATCTGCTATGTTTTCTTTTAATGCAAGTGAAAGTGTGCAGCTTGCCACCCACCCACCCCCAGACTGCAATTCCATACTGCTAGCTTGCACTTGAAATGGGGCCTTTTAGTTTAGAGGAGGCCAAAGCTGGCCACTACCTCATGGCTGCTTCGGCAGCGAGGTATCCATACTCAGTCCCCAGCCGCCCCTATTTGTCCTGGTGTGCCTTATACATAAGATTAAGCGCGTATACCAAAACATTACCTGTGCCCTCCCCAGTGCATTTAGTGGGAAGGAGAGCCTATTCCGCTGTAGTTTGTGCATGCCAAACCCCTGTTCATGGTACATGCGAAGATGCCTCCCACCTTGCACCTGTCGTTGCAGACTTGCAACTATCCCCATTCAAGTCCTTGTCCCAGGGCAGTGTTCAATTGTACCTCTCCCATTCCTTGCAATGCAAGCGCAAGTATGCAGCCTGCCACCCACCCACCCCCAGGCTGCAATACCATACTGCTTGCTTGCTTGCACTTTAAATTGGGCCTTTTAGGCATGTGGAGGCGGAATCTGGCCACCACGCCATGGTTGTGTCGGCGGCCTGGTATCCATACTCAGTTCCCAGCCGCCTGGTGGCCGGGTGTCCCCGCTTGCTCCCCAGCCTCCAGGGGGTGGCCGGGTGGCCATACTCGGTCCCCAGCCACCCCTATTTGTACCGGTAACCTTTCCCACACTTTTCTTAGCCTGGCCTGCTTTAGGGCAGCATTGGCCGAGCCCACCGGACTATTAGACTCCTCCGGTGGGCCCTGGCTTCTCCATCAGGGGAGTTGAGAGTGCCAAGGTGAGGAGCATGATGAGGATGATAGAAGTTAGCATCTGCTTTGTTTTGTTGTAATGCAAGCGCATGTATGTAGTAGCGGCTAGGCCTGAGGAGGTCAGCGTTTTGGCGCATATCCTACCTCCTCCGAGGATTGCTGGATGTTTTCCTGCTACTATCCAAGTTCTATGACTCCCGTTAAAACAAAGCTTCAGGTGATAAATGATGGATGAGGTAGTGGCAAAGGAGAAAGAGCAGGAGGAACAGGGACCATTCACATCAATATCAGGCCAGTCAACCAGATATGTGTTGTAGGATATGTTTCTGTAACAAAAGGAGCGGTTCGGCTACACAGTTATAGGGCATACAGTGAGTGCAATGCCTACAAAAAATTTCGAGGCACTCCAATGCCCCTTGGAAATGACATGGAGGTCAGTGGGCGTTAACTAAACCTTTTTTTCCATTTATAGCAATTGGATCTCCTGTGCACTGTTGGCCTAAGC
Source organism: Phyllobates terribilis (assembly GCF_046119375.1). Taxonomy (NCBI): domain Eukaryota; kingdom Metazoa; phylum Chordata; class Amphibia; order Anura; family Dendrobatidae; genus Phyllobates; species Phyllobates terribilis. Next base: position 768,360,989 of record NW_027362762.1, on the reverse strand, counting down.
AGTGAATGGAATGCTTTCCAAAAATTATGAGGTACTGCAATGCCCCTTACAAGAGCCATGTGTGGCACCCCAGGGGTCTGGTCACCACAGTAATAGAGATTACGTCGGAGAGCAAGTGGGAGGTTTCCTGGTCAGGATCCCTTAAACATTCAACATCCTCCTGCCCCAGTCCTGGGAGGGGAGAATTCTGCCCTTATAAACTGGATCTGGGGTGGGGTTGAGTGAGTCAGAGAACAGTCAGAGTCAGAGTGAGAGCAAGGGAAAGTAACAGCAAGGAGCTCTGTAGGAGCTAGGAGCTAAAGACGAGGGGCAGGAAGCTGAGCAGAGCTCGCCCTGGCAGAAGACAATAGGAACCGGACACAGGAGTCCGAAGCTGTGAGGACTTATATATCCAACAGCAGAAACCAGCCGGCAGGTGATTTCAGGTCCTCTGGCCATAGAAGCCCGGAGGCTCAGTCACAAGCAAGGGACCAGCACCTCCGTCGTGGAGCGGAGGCTAACAGAAGGCCCCAAGTCACCAGCCATACGGGTGAGCACTACACGGTACACTCAGGGACGTCGGCTACTTCTACCCGCTTACAGCAAGGTAGCCAGGAAGAGTGCAGACAGACGGGGAGGCCTACAATCCACCTGGCCAGGGGAACTCCTGCTTTCTCACAGACTGACCAGGCCTCTTATGCTAGCCAGTACTCCCGGGAGGGTCTACCTTATAATCATCAGTAAAGACCCTGAACTGCACTGCAAAGACTCTGAGTCATTCCTGCTGCGCTCGTGCACCATCACCCCCATCATCCACACTCACTGCCCTGAGGCTATACTCCTCCCGAGGGGAGTTATCCCATTTTATGCTGCGCACACAACACCAGCCTCAGCGGTCTGCCTCGCAGCGGTGGTACTCTTTGACCGCAATCCACGGGTGGCGCAGTCAGACAATTAACCTCAAAACCTAAGAAAGATTGCCACTGGTTTGACCAGCCTGAGCCACGGGACCGGGTCACCGCCACGGAGACTACAGACCCCAGATACCCGGCACCGGGTATCCCACACACGTGTACACACGGCCCAGGGTGCGCGTCACATGCAGTACAGCATATTACAAACATAAGTCCCATTATTGGGGAGTGGGTGTCCCATAGTATTTGCTTATGCCTTGCAAGCAAAAGCTGCCAAAAATTAGGACGGAGCAACTTGCAATGCCCCTTACAAGAGCCATGCAGTACAGCATATTACAAACATAAGTCCCATTATTGGGGAGTGGGTCTCCCATAGTATTTGCTTATACTTTCCCAGCAAAAGCTGCCAAAAATTAGGACAGAGCAACTTGCAATGCCCCTTACAAGAGCCATGCAGTACAGCATATTACAAACATAAGTCCCATTATTGGGGAGTGGGTCTCCCATAGTATTTGCTTATGCTTTCCCAGCAAAAGCTGCCAAAAATTAGGACGGAGCAACTTGCAATGCCCCTTACAAGAGCCATGCAGTACAGCATATTACAACATAAGTCCCATTATTGGGGAGTGGGTGTCCCATGGTATTTTCTTATGCTTTCCCAGCAAAAGCTGCCAAAAATTAGGACGGAGGAACTTGCAATGCTGGCACCCTGGTGGTATAGTGGTGGTGGAGGCTGAGGATAAGGAGAAGAAGATTAAACAGCCAAAACGAGGAAGCGTATACCCATGTGTGGGTGTGAAGCGGTGCATGTGAATACACCTCCCGAAATAACACAGTGGATTTGACTTTATGTTTCTCTGCTGTCGTTTGGTGGTGATGAGAAGTCTGGCCCAATCCAGCCCTTGTTCATTTTGATAAGGGTCAGCTTGTCAGCATTGTCAGTTGACAGGCGAGTGCGCTTATCAGTTATAATTCCCCCAGCGGCACTAAAAACACGCTCCGATAACACGCTAGCGGTAGGGCAGGCCAGGACCTCCAAGGCGTACAGAGCGAGTTCTTTCCAAGTGTCCAGCTTGGATACCCAATAATTAAAAGGCACAGAGGAATCACGGAGGATGCTGGTACGATCGGCAAGGTACTCCCTCACCATCTTTTGAAACTTTCCACTCCTTGTGAGAGTACCCCGCGCCTCAGGGCCTGTAAGCTGGGCGGGTGTCATAAAACTGTCCCAGAATGTTGACAGTGTTCCCCTGCCCCTGCTGGATTGGAGTTGCATCTCTCTTGCCTGTACGCCTTGGTTGGGCAACGAACTGTGACCTCTGCCGCTAGCGTGTTCAGATGGGAATTTTTTTAAGAGTTCTGCAGCAAGGGCCTTCTGGTATTGCCCCATTTTTGTAGACCTCTCCACCTCAGGAATAAGAGAGTGAAAGTTCTCCTTGTAGCGGGGGTCTACAAGTGTCACCAACCAGTAATGACTGTCACCCAACATTTTGACAACGCTAGGGTCACGGTTAAGGCAGCGTAACATAAAGTCAGCCATGCGTGCCAGACTGGTAATGGGCAAGATTTCCGTGTCCTCACCAAGATGACGACTGACCATGCTCTCCTCCTCCTCCTCCTCTTCCTCCTCCCCCCTGTCCACAGGCTACCCACGCTGAACCGACGGTATGACACTTGTACAGGTACTACCGTCTACAACGCATAATAGCAGCTCCTGTTCTTCCTCCTCCTCCTCCTCTCCCTCATTGTCCCCCAATGCACGTTATGATGAGATGAGGCTGGGCTGTGTGTAATCGCCCGCTACGGCTTCTTGATCCATCTCATCATACTCTGGCTGCAATGCCTCCTCTTTAATTCTCTGCAGAGAGCGTTGCAAAAGACAGACAAGTGGGATGCTGACACTAATGATGGCGTCATCGCCACTCACCATCTTGATGGCCTCCTCAAAGTTTGTCAGGATGGTACATATGTCAGACATCCAGGTCCACTCCTGAGGTCTTATGTGTGGAGTCTGACCTGAATATCGACGGCCTTGTTGCAGCTGGTACTCCACAACTGCTCTCTTCTGCTCACAAATCCTTTGCAACATGTGGAGGGTAGAGTTCCAACTTGTGGGGACATCACACACCAGTCGGTGTGCTGGAAGCTGCAAATGCTGCTGCAACACAGCAAGGGCGGCGGAAGCTGTAGCCGACTTGCGAAAATGAGCTGACAGGCGGCGTACTTTCACGAGCAGATCTGGCAACTCGGGGTACGATTTAAGAAACCGCTGAACCACGAGGTTAAGCACATGAGCCAGGCATGGTACGTGTGTGATCTCACCTCGCCTCAGAGCCGCCACCAGGTTACGGCCATTGTCACACACGACCATGCTAGGATGTAGGTTCAGAGGTCTCAGTCACAGATCTGCCTGCTCTTTCACAGCTGTCCACAACTCACAAGCAGTGTGAGGTTTATCACCTAAGCTTATGAGTTTCAGCACAGCCTGTTGCCGCTTGGCGGAGGCAGTACTGCAATGCTTCCAGCTTGTAACTGATGTGGTGATATCTGAGATGGAGGCTGAACATGAGGAGGAGGAGGAGGAGGAGGATGCGCAGGAGCTGTACACTGTGGGGGCAACTCTGACTGACATAGGGCCCGCAATCCTAAAAGGCAGCATTTCCAATGCAAGCAGTCGTGAAATGTGCGAATTTAGGACTGTGGCCTGTGGGGCGTTAGCTGCGAATTTCCGCTTTCGTTCAAAGGTCTGGGATATGGACAATTGAACGCTGCGGTGGGACGTGGACGTGGACGTTGATGCTGTTTCTTGAGAAACTGCCATAACAAGTGAAGACTGAGAGGAGGGGGCATCTTTACATGCAGTATGGACAGGGGATTGCCTTGCACACACAACAGGGGGTTCTATTGCACGCACAACAGTGGAAGAAGCAGTGGTGACACCCGCTGACACTAGTCGTGGACCCTGGGTTTCGCCCCACAAAGTCGGGTGCTTTGCTGCCATGTGCCTTATCATGCTGCTGGTGGTCAGGCTGGTAGTTTTGTCACCTCTGCTGATGCTGGCATGGCAGGTGGAACATATGGCCTTTTTGGGGTTATCAGCAGAGTCTTTAAAAAAATTCCAGACTCTGGAAGACCTACCGCTTGTACTGGCAACGTCCCTCGTGTTGGTGTTACGGGGAACGGTTGCCTGCCTTCTGTCTGCGGCCACCACACTGCTTCTTCCTGCCTGTTGGGATACTCTGCCTCCCTCCCCCTGTGTGCTGCTGGCCTCACTCTGCATGTCCTCCTTCCACGTTGGGTCAGTTACTAGATCACCTCTTGTCGACTTACTGTGGCCGTGGCTGTTCAAATATTTGGGCATCGCAACATGGGACTCCTCTTCCACCACTTCAAGCGTATCAGGCGAGGGGCCCAAATATGGAAATGGACCAGTGAACAGCTTTTCAGAGTGTCCAAGTGTGGGATCACTTGCTGTCTGACGACACTCGGCATGGTGGGAGGAAGGAGCATCAGGGTGAGGAGGAGTATGCGGTCGAGACTCACGGCTACTAAGAGTTGACCGTGTGGAAGACAGACCGGAGGTGGTGGTGCCCAGGTAACTGGAAGTATTGTCTGCTATCCAATTAATAACCTGTTCACACTGATCAGTTCTCAATACTGGTGTTGTTCTGTGCTTCCCTAGTAATTCGGTCAAGAAGTGGGAGCGAGAAGATGTGGCTGTTGGTTGTGGCACATTTTCACCTTGGCCACGGCCCCGTCCTCTGCACAAACCATCACCAGAACGTCCACTTCCACATCCCTTGCCACGCGCCTTGCCCATTGTAATTAAAGTAAAATAGCTTAAACTTGCACTATCAATGGAAAAAGGGTAATAGAGAGTAGATTAGAACCGTGGAAGAGGAAAACCACAGTTATTGTTTACTGGGGTATACCACACTTTTTTAAATAGAGATATTTGCGGCTGAACAGTGAGCGACACACTCAAACTGCTTTTTTTTAGATACCAAAGGCCCAAAACTGGATAGTACAGTGATTTGACCCGTTGAACTGCGAAACCACACTGGGATGTCGGGCCTACACAAGACTGTTTTCAACAGATATATTTTTGTGTCACAACAGTCAGGAGACACTACTGTTTTTCTTTACGGAAAAAACTACCAAAACCTGAATAATAGAGATTTTTTACCGTGGAACAGCAAAACCACAGTTATAATTTACTGGTGTATACCAGGCTTTTTAAAATATATATATATTTGCGGCTAAACAGTGAGCGACACACTCAAACTGTTTTTTTTAGATACCAATGGCCCAAAAGTGGATAATAGAGAGGTTTGTACCGTGGAACTGCAAAATCACACTTGTATTTCTCGGGCCTACACCAGACTATTTTCAACAGATATATTTGTGTCTGAAAAATCAGGGAGACACTATTTTTTTTTTTTTTTACAACAAAAAATGCAAAAAGCAGGATTATAGAGATTTTTTACCGTGGAACAGCAAAAACACACTTCTGACTCTCTGGCCTACACCAGACTATTTTCAACAGATATATTTGTGTCTGAAAAATCAGGGAGACACTATTATTATTTTTATACAGCAAAAAATGCCAAAAAACAGGATAATAGAGATGTTTTACCGTGGAACATCAAAACCACAGTAATAATTTACTGGTGTATACCAGGCTTTTTAAAATATATATATATTTGCGGCTGAACAGTGAGCGACACACTCAAACTGTTTTTTTTAGATACAAATGGCCCAAAAGTGGATAATACAGAGGTTTGTACCGTGGAATTGCAAAACCACACTTGTATTTCTCGGGCCTACACCAGACTACTTTCAACAGATATATTTGTGACTGAAAAATCAGGGAGACACTATTTTTTATTTTTTTTTACAGCAAAAAATGCAAAAAGCAGGATAATAGAGATTTTTTACCGTGGAACAGCAAAAGCACACTTCTGTCTCTCTGGCCTACACCAGACTATTTTCAACAGATATATTTGTGTCTGAAAAATCAGGGAGACACTATTATTATTTTTATACAGCAAAAAATGCCAAAAACTGGATAATAGAGATGTTTTACCGTGGAACATCAAAACCACAGTAATAATTTACTGGTGTATACCAGGCTTTTTAAAATATATATATATTTGCGGCTGAACAGTGAGCGACACACTCAAACTGTTTTTTTTAGATACAAATGGCCCAAAAGTGGATAATACAGAGGTTTGTACCGTGGAACTGCAAAACCACACTTGTATTTCTCTGGCCTACACCAGACTATTTTCAACAGATATATTTGTGTCTGAAAAATCAGGGAGACACTATTTTTTTTTTTTTACAGCAAAAAATGCAAAAAGCAGGATAATAGAGATTTTTTACCGTGGAACAGCAAAAGCACACTTCTGTCTCTCTGGCCTACACCAGACTATTTTCAACAGATATATTTGTGTCTGAAAAATCAGGGAGACACTTATTATTTTTATACAGCAAAAAATGCCAAAAACAGGATAATAGAGATGTTTTACCATGGAACATCAAAACCACAGTAATAATTTACTGGTATATACCAGGCTTTTTAAAATATATATATATTTGCGGCTGAACAGTGAGCGACACACTCAAACTGTTTTTTTTAGATACAAATGGCCCATAGAACTGCAAAACCACACTTCTATTTCTCTGGCCTACACCAGACTATTTTCAACAGATATATTTGTGTCTGAAAAATCAGAGGCACACTTTTTTTTTGGGGGGGGGGGCACCAAAAGGTTAATAAGATGGGTATTTGTACATTGTGAAGGAGGAAAAAAAAAAGAGGATTTAGATAAAAAAAAAGGATTTTTCCTGGCTCCCGGGACCTGGAGCTAAGTCCAGCAATTTCAGCAACAGGAGCAGCACACAGGACTGTAATGCAGCGTTTGCTGGTATAACCACTGCGTCTCCTTTACAGCCTGCCTGCCTGCCTGCCTGATATACCTGGGATGGATATTAGTCCTGAGAAGGACTGTTTGTTTTTTTCTGGCAGCCTTTACAGACCCTACACTAACTATTTTGCAGGATATATCTCTCCCTAAATCAGCAGCGCTGTCCCTACACTGTCTGATCCGGAGCGACTGTGTCCAAGATGGCGGCGCCTGGTTTTAAATACTCGAGGTGACGCTGTGCGGCCAGCCAATCACTGTAATGCCCACAAACAACATGGCTGCGGCATTACAGTGACTGGCTGGCAATCCCTGCATGTTCATTGGCTCTGTAAAGAGCGCCAAACATGCAGGGCGGAGACCCGAGCTCCCGCCCGAGTAACCCGGAAATGCTCGGTGCTCGCCGAACATCCCGAGTAGCGTGATGCTCGGGTGAGTACCGACCAGTGTCGAGCATGTTCGCTCAACACTAGTAATGATAAATAGAATCCACCTGTGTGTAATCAAGTCTCCGTATAAATGCACCTGCTCTGTGATAGTCTCATGGCTCTGTTTCAAGTGCAGAGAGCATCATGAAGACCAAGGAACACACCAGGCAGGTCCGAGATACTGTTGTGGTGAAGTTTAAAGCCGGATTTGGATACAAAAAGATTTCCCAAGTTTTAAACATCTCAAGGAGCACTGTGCAAGTGAACATATTGAAATGGAAGGAATATTAGACCACTGCAAATCTGCCAAGACCCAGCCGTCCCTCTAAACTTTCATCTCGAACAAGGAGAAGACTGATCAGAGATGCAGCCAAAAGGCCCATGATCACTCTGGATGAACTGCAGAGATCTACAGCTGAGGTGGGAGAGTCTGTCCATAGGACAACAATCAGTCATACACTGCACAAATCTGGTCTTTATGGAAGAGTGTCAAGAAGAAAGCCATTTCTCAAAGATATCCATAAAAAGTCTCATTTGAAGTTTGCCTCAAGCCACCTGGGAGACACACCAAACATGTGGAATAAGGTGCTCTGGTCAGATGAAATCAAAATCGAAAATCGATGTGCAAAACTGATAGAGACTTACTCCAAGCGACTTGCAGCTGTAATCGCAGCAAAAGATGGCGCTACAAAGTATTAACTCAAGGGGGCCGAATAATATTGCACGCCCCACTTTTCAGTTTTTAATTTGTTAAAAAAAGTTTAAAATATCCAATAAATTTCGTTCCACTTCACGATTGTGTCCCACTTGTTGATTCTTCCCCAAAAAATTACAATTTTAAATCTTTGTTTGAAGCCAGAAATGTGGCAAAAGGTAGAAAAGTTCAAGGGGGCCAAATATTTTCACAATGCACTGTAAGCATTTTTTAAACAGGATATATTTATGGGAAATTTCATAGATTGTAAGCTTGCTGGCAGGGCCCTCACTCCTCTTGGTATCTGTTGAATTACTGTACGTGTTATTCTGTAATGTCTTTTATTGTCTGTACAACCCCACTCTGAAGTGTAAAGTGCTGTGGAATATGTTGGTGCTATAGAAATAAAAAAATATTATTATTATTATTATTATTATTATTTTCAGCACTGCTATGTTATTCTGTCTTGCACAAAATTGTTATGGTATACTTATTTTTCAAATAAAAATCTGAGACTGATATCTGCAAAAGACACTCACAATAAGGACAAATGTACAGTACAGACCAAATGTTTGGACACACGTTCTCATTTAAAGATTTTTCTGTATTTTCATGACTATGAAAATTGTACATTCACACTGAAGGCATCAAAACTATGAATTAACACATATGAAATTATATACTTAACAAAAAAGTGTGAAACAACTGAAAATATGTCTTATATTCTATTTTCTTCAAAGTAGCCACCTTTTGCTTTGATGACTGCTTTGCACACTCTTGGCATTCTCTTGATGAGCTTCAAGAGGTAGTCACCGGAAATGGTCTTCCAACAATCTTGAAGGAGTTCCCAGAGATGCTTAGCACTTGTTGGTAGAGATGAGCGGTGTTCGACTAGAACTGTTCGCCAATCTCAAATTCGAGCTGTTTTGGGCGGTGTTCGAGTTGTTCGACGAACCCGAACGATTTGCAAAAAATTCGGCTGTTCGAGGTTATGTTCGATAACTGTTCGTGCACCAAAAGCGTGTCCTGCATGTCTGGTGCTATTTAGAGCACCAATCATGCAGGGATTGTCTGCCACTCACTGTAATGCCACAGCCATGGTGGTTGTGGCATTACAGTGATTGCCCAAATCGATGGGAACAGTGCCAACAGTGAAACATGAAAAGCCGGCAATTCAGCAGCGGCATACACCTGTACCCGACAATTTAGAACCGAAAGAATAGAGCTTCACACATAGATTAGATAGATATAAACATGTCAGCCACATATATACGAAGTACAGTGAAAGTGCTGCTTACTGTACTTGTCATTTAGCGTAAAGGATTTATCAAAAAAAATAATAGTGTTTTCATGCACCGTCTCTTTAAAAAAGCCGGCCGGCAATTCAGCAGCGGTACCCGACAATTTAGAATAGAAGGAATAGAGAATCACACATAGATTAGATAGATAGAAACATGTCAGTCACATATATAAGAAGTGCAGTGACAGTGTTGATTACTGTACTTGTCATTTAGTGTAAAGGATTTATTTAAAAAAATAATAGTGTTTTCATGCACTGTCTCTTTAAAAAAGCCGGCCGGCAATTCAGCAGCGGTACCCGAAAATTTATAACAGACAGAATAGAGCATCATACATAGATTAGATAGATAGAGACATGTCAGCCACATATATACGAAGTACAGTGACAGTGTTGCTTACTGTACTTGTCATTTAGCGTAAAGGATTTATCAAAAAAAATAATAGTGTTTTCATGCACCGTCTCTTTAAAAAAGCCGGCCGGCAATTCAGCAGCGGTACCCGACAATTTATAACAGACAGAATAGAGCTTCACACATAGATTAGATAGATAGAAACATGTCAGTCACATATATATGAAGTACAGTGATAGTGTTGGTTACTGTACTTGTCATTTAGTATTAAAATAAAGGATTTATTATTAAAAAAATTGGCGTGGGGTTCCCCTTAATTTTAGGCTCTAGCGGAGGTTAAGCAGACGGCTGGGGCAGATGTTTGAAGCCTGGGAAGGGGGTAATACCCACGGAGCTTCCCAGGCTACTAATATCAGCCCCCAGCTGAATACATAGCCTTTACTAGCTATTAAAATGGGGGACCCCCCCAAAAAAATGACGTGGGGTCCCCCCTAATTTAATAGCTAGCAAAGGCTAGGCAGACAGCTGGGGGCTGATATTAATAGCCCAGGAAGGGAGCCATGAATATTGGCCCCCTCCCAGGCTAGAAACACCAGCCGTCAGCCGCCCCAGAAATGGCGCATTCATAGGATGCGCCAATTCTGGCACTTAGCCTCGCTCTTCCACGCTGCCCTGGTGCGGTGGCAGGGGGTAATAGGGTTGGGGTTGATGTCAGCTTATAATGCCAGCTGACATCAAGCCCAGGTTAGTAATGGAGAGGCGTCTATAAGACACCCCCATTACTAACCCCATAGTCAAAGTTAAAAAAAACACAAACACCCAGAATAAAGTCCTTTAATTGAAATAAAGACACAATCCTTTATTGTTCTAAATTAAACCATACTTACCGTCACGCCCATTCCAGCTGAAGCCAACGATCTCCTGCAATAAAAGAAAAATAATAAAGCAACCTCATCCTTACCTTTCCATGGTTCCCACGACAGCTTCAGCTCTGCTACATCGAGATGACAGGCTGGACCGCAGCAGAACGCTGCCATCCAGCCTCTCATCCCGCAGACACTGAGAAGCGCAGGCTTGCTTGCGCTGCTCAGCGTCTCTCTGTGACGACATCCAGATGAGCCGAGTTCATGTCCAATGAACTCAGCTCACCTCATGCACGTCACTGACAGCGTGGGAAAATTCTCAAGCTGAAGCGGTGAGTGCAGGAGAATTCTCCCACGCTGTCAGTGACGTGCATAAGGTGAGCTCATGTCCAATGAACTCAGCTCACCTCCTGCACGTCACTGACAGCGTGGGAGAATTCTCCTGCACTCAGCGCTTCAGTGTGAGAATTCTCCCACGCTGAAGCGCTGAGTGCAGGAGAATTTTCCCACGCTGTCAGTGACGTGCATGAGGTGAGCCGAGTTCATTGGACATTAACTCGGCTCATCTGGATGCCCTCACAGAGAGACACTGTGGAGCGCAAGCAAGCCTGCGCTTCTCAGTGTCTGCGGGATGACAGGCTGGATGGCAGCGTTCTGCTGCGGTCCAGCCTGTCATCTCGATGTAGCAGAGCTGAAGCTGTCATGGGAACCATGGAAAGGTAAGGATGATGTTGCTTTATTATTTTTCTTTTATTTCAGGAGATCGTTGGCTTCAGCTGGAATGGGCGTGATGGTAAGTATGGTTTAATTTAGAACAATAAAGAATTGTGTGTTTATTTCAATTAAAGGACTTTTTTCTGGGTGTTGTGTTTTTTTTAAATACTTTACTAGAAATTCATGGTGGTCATGTCTAATATTGGCGTGACCCCATGAATTTCGGGCTTAGGGCCAGCTGATAATGCCAAGCTGGCCCTAACCCCTTTATTACCCAGTGAGCCACCGCATCAGGGCCCTGGATGAGTTGGGTACAGCGCCAGAAGATGGCGCTTCTATGAACGCGCCATTTTCCGGGGTGGCTGCGGACTGCAATTTGCAGCGGGGGTGGCCCAGAAAGCTTGGGCCTCCCTGCGCTGCGGATTCCAGCCCCCAGCTGCCTAGTTGTACCTGGCTGGACACAAAAACAGGGCGAAGCCCCACGTCAATTTTCTTTAAATTATTTCATGAAATAATTAAGAAAAAAAGGGCTTCCCTATATTGTTGTGTCCGGCCAGGTACAAATAGGCAGCTGGTGGTTGGGGGCAGCCCATTCCTGCCTGCTGTACCTGGCTGGACACAAATATAGTGCGAAGCCCCACGTCAATTTTTTTTAAATTATTTCATGAATTTCCTGAAATAATTTAAAAAAATTTAAGTGGGGCTTCGCACTATATTTGTGTCCAGCCAGGTACAGCAGGCAGGAACGGGCTGCCCCCATCCACCAGCTGCCTATTTGTACCTGGCCGGACACAACAATATAGGGAAGCCCTTTTTTTCTTAATTATTTCATGAATTTCATGAAATAATTAAAAAAAATTGAAGTGGGGCTTCGCACAATATTTGTGTCCAGCCAGGTACTGCAGGCAGGAACGGGCTGCCCCCAACCACCAGCTGCCTATTTGTACCTGGCCGGACACAACAATATAGGGAAGGCCTTTTTTTCTTAATTATTTCATGAATTTCATGAAATAATTAAAAAAAAAGTACGTGGGGCTTCGCCCTATTTTTGTGTCCAGCCAGGTACAACTAGGCAGCTGGGGGCTGGAATCTGCAGCGCAGGGAGGCCCAAGCTTTCTGGGCCCCCCCCCGCTACAAATTGCAGTCCGCAGCCACCCCGGAAAATGGCGCGTTCATAGAAGCGCCATCTTCTGGCGCTGTACCCAACTCATCCAGGGCCCTGGTGCGGTGGCTCACTGGGTAATAAAGGGGTTAGGGCCAGCTTGGTATTATCAGCTGGCCCCAAGCCCAAAATTCATGGGGTCACGCCAGTATTAGACATGACCGCCATGAATTTCTAGTAAAGTATTTTAAAAAAACACAACACCCAGAATAAAGTCCTTTAATTGAAATAAAGACACAATTCTTTATTGTTCTAAATTAAACCATACTTACCATCACACCCATTCCAGCTGAAGCCAACGATCTCCTGCAATAAAAGAAAAATAATAAACCAACCTCATCCTTACCTTTCCATGGTTCCCACGACAGCTTCAGCTCTGCTACATCGAGATGACTGGCTGGACCGCAGCAGAACGCTGCCATCCAGTCTGTCATCCCGCAGACACTGAGAAGCGCAGGCATGCTTGCGCTCCTCACTGTCTCGCTGTGACGGCATCCAGATGAGCCGAGGTCATGTCCAATGAACTCGGCTCACCTCATGCACGTCACTGACAGCGTGGGAAAATTCTCACGCTGAAGTGCTGAGTGCAGGAGAATTCTCCCACGCTGTCAGTGATGTGCATGAGGTGAGCTCATGTTCAATGAACTCAGCTCACCTCCTGCACGTCACTGACAGCGTGGGAAAATTCTCCTGCAATCAGCGCTTCAGCGTGAGAATTTTCCCACGCTGTCAGTGACGTGCATGAGGTGAGCCGAGTTCATTGGACATGAACTCGGCTCATCTGGATGTCGTCACAGAGAGACGCTGAGCAGCGCAAGCAAGCCTGTGCTTCTCAGTGTCTGCGGGATGACAGGCTGGATGGCAGCGTTCTGCTGCGGTCCAGCCTGTCATCTCGATGTAGCAGAGCTGAAGCTGTCGTGGGAACCATGGAAAGGTAAGGATGAGGTTGCTTTATTATTTTTCTTTTATTGCAGGAGATCGTTGGCTTCAGCTGGAATGGGCGTGATGGTAAGTATGGTTTAATTTAGAACAATAAAGGATTGTGTCTTTATTTCAATTAAAGGACTTTATTCTGGGTGTTTGTGTTTTTTTTAACTTTGACTATGGGGTTAGTAATGGGGGTGTCTTATAGACGCCTCTCCATTACTAACCTGGGCTTGATGTCAGCTGGCATTATAAGCTGACATCAACCCCAACCCTATTACCCCCTGCCACCGCACCAGGGCAGCGTGGAAGAGCGAGTCTAAGTGCCAGAATTGGCGCATCCTATGAATGCGCCATTTCTGGGGCGGCTGACGGCTGGTGTTTCTAGCCTGGGAGGGGGCCAATATTCATGGCTCCCTTCCTGGGCTATTAATATCAGCCCCCAGCTGTCTGCCTAGCCTTTGCTAGCTATTAAATTAGGGGGGACCCCACGTCATTTTTTTTGGGGGGTCCCCCATTTTAATAGCTAGTAAAGGCTATGTATTCAGCTGGGGGCTGATATTAGTAGCCTGGGAAGCTCCGTGGGTATTACCCCCTTCCCAGGCTTCAAACATCTGCCCCAGCCGTCTGATTAACCTCCGCTAGAGCCTAAAATTAAGGGGAACCCCACGCCAATTTTTTTAATAATAAATCCTTTATTTTAATACTAAATGACAAGTACAGTAACCAACACTATCACTGTACTTCATATATATGTGACTGACATGTTTCTATCTATCTAATCTATGTGTGATGCTCTATCTTTCTGTTCTAAATTGTCGGGTACCGCTGCTGAATTGCCGGCCGGCTTTTTTAAAGAGACAGTGCATGAAAACACTATTATTTTTTTAAATAAATCCTTTACACTAAATGACAAGTACAGTAAGCAACACTATCACTGTACTTATTATATATGTGACTGACATGTTTCTATCTATCTAATCTATGTGTGAAGCTCTATTCTTTCTGTTCTAAATTGTCGGGTACAGATGCTGAATTGCCGGCCGGCTTTTTTAAAGAGACGGTGCATGAAAACACTAATATTTTTTTTAATAAATCATTTACACTAAATGACAAGTGCAGTAACCAACACTGTCACTGTGCTTCTTATATGTGTGACTGACATGTTTCTATCTATCTAATCTATGTGTGATGCTCTATTCCTTCTTGTCTAAATTGTCGGGTACCGGTGTATGCCGCTGCTGAATTTGCCGGCCGGCTTTTTTAAAGAGAGTGTCTTCTGAGCAGTTTGTCAGCTTTTGGACACCTTTGCAGGTGTTTTCTATGTGTTTCTATGTGTTTTTGTTTGCCTGCCATTGGTTTTAACGGTGTTCGACGGTGTTCTAAGGTGTTCGACGAACAGTTCCTCGAACATCCCGGTGTTCGACGAACCGAACCGAACCCGAACACTACGGGGGTGGCTCAACACTACTTGTTGGCCCTTTTGCCTTCACTCTGCGGTCCAGCTCACCCCAAACCATCTCGATTGGGTTCAGGTCTGGTGACTGTGGAGGCCAGGTCATCTGGCGTAGCACCCCATCACTCTCCTTCTTGGTCAAATAGCCCTTACACAGCCTGGAGGTGTGTTTGGGGTCATTGTCCTGTTGAAAAATAAATGATGGTCCAACTAAACGCAAACCGGATAGAATAGCATGCTGCTGCAAGATGCTGTGGTAGCCATGCTGGTTCAGTATGCCTTCAATTTTGAATAAATCCCCAACAGTGTTACCAGCAAAGCACCCCCACACCATCACATCTCCTCCTCCATGCTTCACGGTGGGAACCAAGCATGTAGAGTCCATCCCTTCACCTTTTCTGCGTCGCACAAAGACACGGTGGTTGGAATCAAAGATCTCAAATTTGGACTCATCAGACCAAAGCACAGATTTCCACTGGTCTAATGTCCATTCCTTATGTTCTTTAGCCCAAACAAGTCTCTTCTGCTTGTTGCCTGTCCTTAGCAGTGGTTTCCTAGCAGCTATTTTACCATGAAGGCCTGCTGCACAAAGTCTCCTCTTAACAGTTGTTGAAGAGATGTGTCTGCTGCTAGAACTCTGTGTGGCATTGACCTGGTCTCTAATCTGAGCTGCTGTTAACCTGCGATTTCTGAGGCTGGTGACTCGGATAAACTTATCCTCAGAACCTGAGGTGACTCTTGGTCTTCCTTTCCTGGGGCGGTCCTCATGTAAGCCAGTTTCTTTGTAGCGCTTGATGGTTTTTGCAACTGCACTTGGTGACACTTTCAAAGTTTACCCAATTTTTTGCACTGACTGACCTTCATTTCTTAAAGTAATGATGGCCACTCATTTTTCTTTACTTAGAATTTGGCAAGAAAAAGCAGCTAACAGTCTATTCAGTAGGACTATCAGCTGTGTATCCACCAGACTTCTGCACAACACAACTGATGGTCCCAACACCATTTATAAGGCAAGAAATCTCACTTATTAAACCTGACAGGGCACACCTGTGAAGTGAAAACCATTTCCGGTGACTACCTCTTGAAGCTCATCAAGAGAATGCCAAGAGTGTGCAAAGCAGTCATCAAAGCAAAAGGTGGCTACTTTGAAGAACCTAGAATATAAGACATATTTTCAGTTGTTTCACACTTTTTTGTTAAGTGTATAATTCCACATGTGATAATTCATAGTTTTTATGCCTTCAGTGTGAATGTACAATATTCATAGCCATGAAGATACAGAAAAATCTTTAAATGAGAAGGTGTGTCCAAACTTTTGGTCTGTACTGTATATCTAAACTTAACGCTCAAAACATAATGTGAAAGGAGCGTAAAAGCCACAATTACATTTATGACCACAGATACATACACATGTATGATAGCAGAGGAATCAGAGCATGGAGCTTGTGTCTGTTGTGCTCGTAGGACGGGTTATGTTTCTATCATCAATGAGAAACACTGATGTATTTTCTTGTCTAATACGACCGCTGTGTACAATTGGCTATGTATGATTGTTTGCTCTGGAAAGTTCAATATACAATAAACAGGCAAAGTTCAATTTTTTCTTGCATGTAGCAAGGTGACATAAAAAAGGTCATTTTCATCTCTTCCTCTATATTCAGAGACAGATATGCCAAAGTCCATTACACTCAAAGATGTTTGCAAAGAATCAACATGTCTGAGTGTGCAGGACGGCAAACAGAAGTGGATATTATACAAATGTGAACAGCACTGCTGCCATTTGGACATACAGGCTAATACAATTTTACTGAAATTAGGCCCATAAGGAAAAAGTTCTCATGGTTTCATTCACTGTTCATACATAAGACCTAAGTTTACAGAGTGATTTCCGACTGAAACATAGCAATGAAAAAATTCACGCACTTCACCAAGGAAGCGAAAAAGAAATGGATACAACTTGTATGGGAGAAAATGATGTGTGAACAAAAGATGGTGCAAATCAATTTGCAGAACACGGTGGGGCGTCCAGGTAAGTAATATGTGGCGTTGAACGAGAGCCATGCAAACTGCCTCTTACCCAATGGGATCTCCAGCTCCTTATATGATTAGGAGGCCTGATGCGATCTCATTGTTGCGGTGTGACAAGCCTGTTATCACACCAGTCTGGCAAGTCAAAAGTATAGCCGGGGTTGACGTGATGAAGTCGGTTGTCAAAGCTCCCGTTCGACAGCCACAGATCAGTGACCTTCCACCCAGACCGTGTTCTGAGAACTGACATCTAGTGGGAACGTGTCTTTAGGCTTTGTTCAGATGTGCCATTTTTTCTGCATATCTTCATTGCAGATTTCCCATTTGCCATATGAAAATTTGGAATGAATTCCAGTATGAGCAAAATCATTAATTTTTTTTTAAAATAAACTGTGCTTTGAATTTTTAAATAACGGAGAGTGACTGTTCTTTTTGTGCTTTTAGCGTTTACTATACTTTTGTTGTTACAGTACTGACAAACATATGCACCTGTCCAATGCAGTCCAGGACAATACATTCTGTAGGCAAACACAAAGCCACGTCTTTATGTAGAAGATTATGCTGGTAAGTAGTTTTTAAGCTGCATTATCATATTGTGTAAAGGGTGCCAACTTACCTTCTGCTATCATATTATGATGATAGCTTTGCCACAATTTTAATTAAAATATATATTTTTTGAAATGATGATAACAAATGCAAAAATCTTGCATGATTTCCGCAATATCTTAAAAACACAGCAGAAAAACACAACTGCAACATGAAAATGCAGGTGTGAAAATAGCTTCATTTATGTGTACATTTTCTTATTATTCTGTCAAACCCAGTAATCATAAAAACAGTAGTGTGCTCACATTGTACAGTTGTTACCCAAGATGAACAGTGCTCTACTCAGCTGGCGCTTAAATTCTCTACCAGAATCAAAAGCACCAAATTTATTTTAAACACATAAAATGTATTTACTACAGATGAACGGATCAATCTGCAGAGGATTGAGTTTGCGTTGAATTTCCTGAAATTTGCGGTTTCACGCAAATTTGAACACTCTGGGATTCGATTTGCAGTTCACAAAAAAAAAAACTTGCTTGGCATCATTTCCCACACCATTGAAACATAAAAGAGCAGTCTAACATAATTATGCATGGCTGCTTCCCCAAAATGCCCTGCATCTATGACATTAACATACCTTGTACAGTGGTGGTCAGTACCTGGACCATCACAGATCAGAGGTTCTCAGTGGAGCACAACTTATATGGCAGAGTCATTTTCTACAGTATCTCCAGAGTCACTGGGTGTCTCTCTCTCCTGTAGAGTGTAAGCTTTTATGATCAGTAGGTTTTTCTCTCTCCTGTAGAGTGTAAGCTCTTATGGTCAGTAGGGTCTTCTTTTTTTCCTGTAGAGTGTAAGCTCCTATAATCAGTAGGCTCTTCTCTCTCCTGCAGAGTGTAAGCTCTTATGATCAGTAGAGTTTTCTCTCTCCTGTAGAGTGTAAGCTCTTATGATCAGTAGGGTCATCTCTATCCTGTAGAGTGTAAGCTCATATGGTCAACAGAGTCCTGACTTTCTATAATCTGCAGTGTGTAAGCTCTTATGATTAATGGGGTTATCTCTCGCTCTCCTCTCCCCCACATGTATTTTCCACATAATTTCAAGCTTTCCAGTATTGAGATTTTCGTGAATTTATTCGCAGAAAATCAAATTGTTTGGAAAAATTTTGTCAAAGCTGGCGAATATGTATCTCAAAATAGCCTCTAAATTTGTGCCAAAATTTTAAATTTGCATCTGTTTGCAATGACAATGAATTTTACAAAAATCTATTCAAAACCACCCCACAGTCTCAGGGGTGATCTTATTACAATGTTCCTATATATGAATGGACTATGCAGAGATCTTTCTAATTGACTTACACCTAGGCCTGTAACAATGACAAGGGGGCATCATCTATGGTTGGAAGCAAGAAAGTTTAATCATCATCACAGGCAGCAATTCTTTACTGTTAGAGCAGTGAAACGCTAAAACATTTTGCCACAACATGTTGAAATGGTTGATTCTCTAAAAAAAAGTTCAAGTTTGGTCTGAATGCTCTTGTTGAAAAAATATTACAGGTCATGTATTCTGGAGATGGAATATTGATCTAGAGAACTAGTCTGAATGCCTTATCTAGAGGCGGGAAGACTATCCCACTTATTAGACTTATTACCAACATTATACGTAATCAACTTAACCCCAAAACATCACGCTAGGTTTGTGAAACATACATCATGCAATTTTGGCAATTTTTGAAATCAGTATGTAATGGCGGAGTACATTGTAAATGACAAATAAATAATGTCTAATCCTCAAAGAGGTTGTCCGGTCTGCAGACACTCTTGGTGACTTCTGAATCCCCCCAGCGCATGCACTGTGTGCTGCGGGGATTCACTGGTTTCTGAGCCGGGACTGGAGGGTATGTATGCATTATACATACTTCCGGCCACAGCCCGTCCAGTAGGCACAGTCTTGCTCCATAAAAGTCAGCCATGCCCACTCAACTGCCACATCAGTAGATGGGGTGTGGCCTTGCTCAATAAAAGTGTATTTAAAAGCCCCCGGAAGAAGCTTGCAGTGAAACGCGCGTCGGGGTGAACGGACGTGGACTTGAGCAGTTATACCGCACCATTTGGAAGCCTCCACTAATAGGTATGTCCTGGGTACTTTGATTTGTGCATCTATATTTGTGGTTCCTCCATAGATTACTACCATAGCAGTGTTGACACTTTGAGATATTCCTGTGTAATAATGTGAAGTATATGGGATTGGTTATATTCACCTGTCACTAGTTAATACCATCAATTTGAGGGTTTTACACAGAGGTAGTGGGGTGGAGACCTCCTTCTATTACATTATTTTGGGATATTCGAGTTGTTACAGTTCTACATTGTACCACCTTAGGAGGACTATTAATATTACATCCTTTATTGATTGTTTTTTATTGTATATTCTAAGAAAAGACAAATTTTCCTATGAGAGAGCTACCTTGCTATATACACTGCTCAAAAAAATGAAGGGAACACTTAAACAACAGAATATAACTCCAAGTAAATCTAACTTCTGTGAAATCAAACTGTCCACTTAGGAAGCAACACTGATTGACAATCAATTTCACATGCTGTTGTGCAAATGGAATAGACAATAGATGGAAATTATTGGCAATTATCAAGACACCCTCAATAAAGGAGTGGTTCTGCAGGTGGGGACCACAGACCACATCTCAGTACCAATGCTCTCTGGCTGATGTTTTGGTCACTTTTGAATGTTGGTTGTGCTTTCACACTCATGGTAGCATGAGACGGACTCTACAACCTACAAAAGTTGCTCAGGTAATGCAGCTCATCCAGGATGGCACATCAATGCGAGCTGTGGCAAGAAGGTTTGCTGTGTCTGTCAGCGTAGTGTCCAGAGGCTGGAGGCGCTACCTGGAGACATGCCAGTACACCAGGAGACGTGGAGGGGGCCGTAAGAGGGCAACAATCCAGCAGCCGGACCGCTACCTTCGCCTTTGTGCAAGGAACAACAAGAGGAGCACTGCCAGAGCCCTGCAAAATGACCTCCAGCAGGCCACAAATGTGCATGTGTCTGCACAAACGGTTAGAAACCGACTCCATGAGGGTGGTATGAGGGCCCGACGTCCACAGATGGGGTTCTGCTCATAGCCCAACACCGTGCAGGATGCTTGGCATTTTCCACAGAACACCAGGATTGGAAAAGTCGCCACTGGCGCCCTGTGCTCTTCACGGATGAAAGCAGGTTCACACTGAGCACATGTGACAGACATGACAGAGTCTGGAGATGCTGTGGAGAGAGATCTTCTGCCTGCAACATCCTTCAGCATGACCGGTTTGGCAGTGGGTCAGTAATGGTGTGGGGTGGCATTTCTTTGGAGGGCCGCACAGACCTCCATGTGCTCGCCAAAGGTAGCCTGACTGCCATTAGGTACCGAGATGAGATCCTCATACCCCTTGTGAGACCATATGCTGGTGCGCTTGGCCCTGGGTTCCTCCTAATGCAGGACAATGCTAGACCTCATGTGCCTGGAGTGTGTCAGCAGTTCCTGCAAGATGAAGGCATTGAAGCTATGGACTGGACCGCCCGTTCCCCAGACCTGAATCCGATTGAGCACATCTGGGACATCATGTCTCGCTCCATCCACCAACATCACGTTGCACCACAGACTGTCCAGGAGTTGGCGGATGCTTTAGTCCAGGTCTGGGAGGAGATCCCACAGGAGACCATCCGCAACCTCATCAGGAGCATGCCCAGGCATTGTAGGGAGGTCATACAGGCACGTGGAGGCCACACATAATACTGAGCCTCATTTTGACGTGTTTTAAGTAGAGATGAGCGTTGTTCTACTCGAACTGTTCGCCAATCTCAAATTCGAGCTGTTTTGGGCGGTGTTCGAGCCGTTCGGCGAACACGAACGATTTGAGAAAAATTCGGCTGTTCGAGGTTATGTTCGATAACTGTTCGTGCACCAAAATCATAACTGGATTTTTTCTCAGTAATGATGAAAATTAATGTTAATACGCAGTTTGAGTGTACAGCGGGGTGGGGGGAGGGGCAGGGGATGGATCTCTGCAGGAATAATGAAGATCTCCATTTTTTTTTCTCTTTCCCGCATTTACAGTGGGGAGGTGCAATCTGTCAGCCTATCAGCAGCGCACACACGGAGCGAAGTGCTTTTTTTCACACAAGCAAGGGCATGTGTCATTGGCAGTGTATGTCACATGTCCTTGCCCTATAAGACCAAGCCATTTTCCCCGTCGCCACCATTTTCTCACTGCTGCAGCTGCGTGTTAGACGGCACCGCTGTTGCTGTGTGCGCTATACCTTGTTAATTTCAAGCCAATTTTCGCACAAATCTACAGATAGCTTGGGAGTAGGGAATAGTTGTGATTGCAGTCCTTTTAAGGACTAGGTTACAGCATTTCCTACGACTTTTATCAGGCAGGTCTGTGCTCTTAAATAGATAGGTTGTGGGAGTAAAGACTAATTGTAATTGGAGTCCTTTTCAGGACTAGGTTACATCAGTTCCTATCAGTTTTTGCCAGGTAGGTCTGTGCCAGTGCTGTGCAAGTTTTTTTTCACAGCATTTGGCGAAATCTAGCAAAGCTAATCCTTTTTGGCCTATTGCAGAGTGTGTTAGTCAGTGGAGTAGCCTATCTGTGTTGCAAGATATACCACCTGTGTATAGAATACCAATTTTTTTACTGCACCTAGTGAAGTAAAATCATTTGGGCATAGCATCATTCTATTAGTCCATCTATACTGACCTCCATCAGGTTGCAAATTGAATATAATTTTTTTCTGCATCTAGCTCTGAAAAAATATTTGGCCTTCTAGCAGTGTGTGGGACTTTCTCTATTAGTCCATCTATACTGACCTCCATCAGGTTGCAAACTGAATATATTTTTTTCTGCATCTACCTCTGAAAAAATATTGGGCTTGTAGCTGTGTGTGGGACTTGTTCTATTAATCCATCTATACAGACCTCCATCAGGTTGCAAACTGAATATAATTTTTTCTACATCTAGCTCTGAAAAAATATTTGGCCTTCTAGCAGTGTGTGGGACTTTCTCTATTAGTCCATCTATACTGACCTCCATCAGGTTGCAAATTAAAAATAATTTTTATCTGCATCTAGCTCTGAAAAAATATTTGGGCTTCTAGCTGTGTGTGGGACTTGTTCTATTACTCCATCTATACTGACCTCCATCAGGTTGCAAATTGAATATAATTTTTTTCTGCATCTAGCTCTGAAAAAATATTGGGCTTCTAGCTGTGTGTGGGACTTGTTGTATTAGTCCATCTATACTGACCTCCATCAGGTTGCAAACTGAATATATTTTTTTCTGCATCTACCTCTGAAAAAATATTGGGCTTCTAGCTGTGTGTGGGACTTGTTCTATTAATCCATCTATACAGACCTCCATCAGGTTGCAAACTGAATATATTTTTTTCTGCATCTACCTCTGAAAAAATATTGGGCTTGTAGCTGTGTGTGGGACTTGTTCTATTAATCCGTCTATACAGACCTCCATCAGGTTGCAAATTGAATATAATTTTTTTCTGCATCTAACCCAGCCAATAGTTTTTGCCTAATACCACAGTTTGGCCACTCAGCTCTGCTCGGTTCCCATCCATTGTTTTTTTGTGCAAACAACTCCAGAGTTGTGAATTAGTTAACCACCAAAATGAGTGGAAAAAGGCCTGCTGCTGGTGGAAAGGGGAATAGGCATGTTGGGAAGGGGAAAAAAGGTTGTGTCCGTGGGGTAGGTGTTAAAGCAACAGTAACATCTGCAGAAGAAAGACCATCTTCCAGCCAAACTAAAATGTCTACTTCTTTTAGCGGACAATGTGATAAGATCCCTTTCTTACGGCCACGCCAATCGCTACAAATTCCAGATGAGGCACAAAAACAGCAGGTGCTTCAACGGATATCAAGTGCTCCTTTAAGTGGGCTCTCCTCCACATCAACTTCAACATCACAAATACTCCAGTCCTCAAAGGTGTCACCCTAATCGCACTTGCTTCCTCACAGCTCCCAAATCTCCAGCTGCCCATTTGAGTATGAGGTAGAACAGATGGTTGAGTCTGCAGAGCTGTTTACTCATACTATAGCCTGGGAATCAGAGGTCGACTCCAGCGCTTCTGTGAATCCAGACGAGGAAATGATCTGCACTGATGCCCAGAATCTTTATGAGTCGGATCCAGGACCAGACGCAGAAGGTTCTGACCATAATGTAGACCCTCATTCCCAAACTGTAACTCCTGTTGGTGGAGACAATGAGGAAGACGATGATGAGACTCAAATACCTGATTGGAGCGACAACTTTAGTTTTTTGTCAGGGCAGGAACAGGTTGGCTCTGAGGACGACGGGTGTGATAACGCACAGGGTGATGATGATGAGGTTGGAGATCCCACTTACTGTCAACCCACAGTCAGCCAAGAGATGAGGTCAGCAGAGGAGGTGGAGGAAGATGCTAGTGACGAAGAGGTCAGGTTGCGCCTTCCTGGACAGAGACGTAGTACTGGAAGCACGTCAACAACTGCATCCTCAAACACAACTCTGCCTCTCACCACAAGTCGTGGTGGCTCTTCAGGTCGCATGGGTGCTAAGCCTTGCATAGCCTGGGCATTTTTTCAGATCGATAAAGATGACCCAACTCGTGTTATCTGTAACATTTGTCAGCAAAAGCTAAGTAGAGGCCAAAAAATACATAGTTTGAGTACTTCATGCATGAACCGGCACATGGACATGAAGCATAAGTTGCAGTGGGAAGCTCAGTGTGCTACAATGCGGCCTAGCCGGCCGGGCCAACCACCATCTGCCATATCTTGTGCATCCGCGGCCTCTTCATCCTCTGTCACTGGGGGGACAGCAGTCACACCTGTTTTGGGGCGCAGACCTGCCACCTCTTTACCCGCAACAGCCAGCGTGATTGGCAGGTCATCATTTTCTTTGGAGGTGGTAACACCAGCTGGTGTTGAGCGCTGTCCGACATCGATAGCACCACCTTTGGATCAAGGCAACCTAACATGTCCGCCTGCATCTTCCTCACAGACCGGCAGTTTGCCGGGGACACCCTTATCAACCCCGTCTAAGCACAATAGCCAGCCCTCGGTCCCTCAGATGTGGACAAGTAAAAGACCATTTCCTCCTAGCCATGAGAAAGCTAAGAGGTTGAATTTCACCATCTGCAAGCTCTTGGCTACAGAAATGCTGCCTTTCCGCCTGGTGGACACAGAGGATTTTCGAGACCTTATGTCCGTCGCAGTGCCCCAGTACCAGATGCCCAGTCAGCACTACTTCTCAAAGAAAGGTGTGCCTGCGCTACACCATCATGTCGCACACAACATCACCGCTTCTTTGATAAACTCTGTGTGTGACAGGGTGCATTTCACCACAGACACTTGGACGCGTAGGCATGGACAGGGGACGTTACATGTCGCTAACTGGGCACTGGGTAACTATGCTGACAGCAGGACAAGGGGCTGCTGTCCAAGTCTTGCCGTCCCCACGAGTTGTGCGTCAATCCTCTTTATGTCAAAGTTCCTCCACTGCTTCTGCCTCCTCAACCTCCTCTCGGTCTTCCACCTGCACCCAAAGCCTGTCTGGTCATGCCACAAGCTTTCTAACTGCGCAGAAGGGATCCTGCACACCTCCTTACTATGCTGGCAGTAGGGCTCAACGTCATCAGGCGGTTTTTACTTT
This sequence comes from Phyllobates terribilis, assembly GCF_046119375.1. NCBI lineage: Eukaryota > Metazoa > Chordata > Amphibia > Anura > Dendrobatidae > Phyllobates > Phyllobates terribilis. The sequence goes on along the minus strand of NW_027362762.1, from coordinate 768,335,999 downwards.
GAAATGTCTGGGAAATGTGAGTCACACAGCTGAGGAGTTGTGGTCAGCTCTGGAGAACCAATTTCATGAATGGTTGTCTCCACTGGACCTGAAACCAGGGAAGGCCGTGTGCGACAATGCTGCAAACCTGGGTGCGGCCCTTCGCCAGGGCAATGTCACACACGTGCCTTGTATGGCTCACGTGTTGAACCTGGTTGTCCAGCAATTTTTAGCCCACTATCCCAGACTAGATGGCCTTCTGCAGAGGGCACGGTCGCTGTGTGCTCACTTCCGCCGTTCGCATCCCGCAGCTCAGCGACTTACATCTCTACAGAAGTCGTTGGGCCTGCCACTTCATCGGCTAAAATGCGATGTGCCTACCCGGTGGAATTCAACTCTGCACATGTTGCAGCGACTGTGGCAGCACCGACAAGCCCTGGTGCAATACGTTCTGACGTATAGCCTGGGCCAACGAGATCCAGACATGGGGCAAATCACGCTGGAGGAGTGGTCTCAGATCAGGGACCTATGCACCCTTCTGCACAGTTTTGAAATGGCGACGAAGATGTTTAGTGCTGACGATGCCATTATCAGCATGACTATTCCGGTGATTTACATGCTGGAGCACATGTTAAACAGAATTCGGAGTCAGGTGGTGGCACAAGAGGAGGTGGAGGAAGTAGAGGAGGAGGAGTTGTATGCGGAAGGGCTAACATCTGCAAGGTCCAGACGGTCGGCAGCACCAAGGCGGCAGGCATGTGAGGGTGGGGGAGATGGTTTTACCAGGGCGCATGGTAGCAGCCAAACTAGTGAGGAAGGTGCAGGAGCCCAGGAAGAAGTGGAGGACGAACTGATGGAAGACTCATCAGATGAGGGAGACCTTGATCACATTTCTGTTGTGCGAGGTTGGGGGGAGAGGACAGAGGAAGGAAGCATGATTGTTACCTCGCCACCAACACAACAGGTGCTTGGTGCTCCTGGATGCGCAACACACATGAGTGCCTTCTTGCTGCACTACCTGCAACATGACCCTCGAATTGGGAGAATTAGAAATAATCCTGACTACTGGGTTGCCACACTGTTAGATCCCCGGTACAAAAGTAAATTTGCAGAAATTATTCCTGCCATAGAAAGGGATGCACGCATGCAGGAGTATCAGCAGAGACTGTTGCAGAATCTTACATGTGCTTTTCCACAAAACACCAGTGGTGCACGTAGTGAATCTCACAGTTCCAACTTGCCAACCGTGGGACCGTCAAGTGTTCAGCACTCAAACCATAACAGAACCACAGTATCTGCTGGTAACATCAATTTTGCGCAATCATTTCACCACTTTTTTAGCCCATCCTTTGCAAGGCCACAGGAGACAAGAAGTCTGACACATAGTCAACGCCTAGAGACGATGGTACAGGAGTATCTCCAAGTAAACATTGAAGCCATGACTGTGTCACTGGACCCTTGCTCTTTTTGGGCTTCCAATCTGGATAAATGGCCGGAGCTAGCCACTTACGCCTTGGAGATCTTGTCATGCCCCGCAGCCAGCGTTCTGTCTGAACGTGTGTTCAGCGCTGCTGGTGGTGTGCTGACAGATAAGCGCACGCGGCTCTCCACTGATAATGTAGACAGACTCACGTTCATAAAGATGAACAAATCATGGATCCGAAACGACTTTTCTACCCCTGTGTCATCCTGGGGAGAGTAAAAGATGGATGATTGGTTAAAATCACCCTACCAACCATTTTAAGCTTTCAAATTACTAATCATGTTTATCTGTATCTTGGCTGGAAAATAATTTGGGCTTTGTAGCAGTGTGCAGCACTGATTCTATTAGGCCATCTATAATAAGCTCCACCAGATTTAAAATTACTAATCATGTTTATCTGTATCTTGGCTGGAAAATAATTTGGGCTTTGTAGCAGTGTGCAGCACTGATCCTATTAGGCCATCTATACTAAGCTCCACCAGATTTAAAATTAATAATAATTTTTAGCTGCATCTAGCCCGGAAAATAATTTTGGGGCTCCGAGATGCGCAATACACATAAGTGCCTTCTTGCTGCACTACCTGCAACATGACCCTCATATTGTCAGAATTCGAAGTAATCATGACTACTGGGTTGCCACACTCTTAGATCCGCCAAACTTTTCGATCAACCTTTTCATTTTAATAAAGACCAAAAAAATGGTCATTTTTGAAATTATAAGCATTAGCAGGTTATTAGAAACTGAAATCAAACAGTTTTCAACTCAAAACTTTATTCTAGGTGATGTTACATTTTCACATAGGACCCCTTGTTCGAAAGGAGCTTCTGAACTCTCTCGTCCATTGAATTTGTCAGATTTTGGATGGTTTCTGCTTCAATTGTTTTGCATGAGGACAGAATACCCTCCCAGAGCTGTTGCTTAGATGTGAACTTCCTCCCGCCATCATAGACACTCCTTTTGATGATGCTCCAGAGGTTCTGAATGGGGTAGAGGTCAGGGGAGCATGGGGGTCACACCATAAGTTTGTCCCCTTTTATGCCCATATCAGCCAGAGATGCAGATGTTTTATGTGCAGCATGAGATGGTGCATTATCATGCAAAAAAATGATCTTGCTGTGAAATACACGGTTCTTCTTCTTGAACCATGGCAGGAAGTGCTGTTTGAGAAAATCCACATACATTATGGAGTTCATCTTTAGCGCCTTCAGGGATCCTAAAGGGGCCGACAATCTCTCTCCCCATGATTCTAGCCCAAAACATTACTCCACCTCCTCCTTGTTGGCGCTGTAGCCGTGTTTGCGTGGGGTGTCCATCAACCAGCCATCCTCCACTCCATCCATCTGGACCATCGAACGCTGCACCGCACTCATCCGTGAACAAAACAGTTTTGAAATGAGTCTTCATGTAATGTTTGGCCCACTGGAGCCGTTTCTGCTTGTGTGAAGTGGATAGGGGAGGTCGACAGGATGGCGTATGCACAGCTGCAAACCTCTGAAGGACCCTGCATCTTGTTGTTCGGGGGACGTTGGAGGCACCAGCAGCTTCAAAAACTTGTCTGCTGCTATGACAAGGCTTTTTTGCCGCTGCTCTTTTAACCTGACGTAATTGCTTGTAGGAAAGAGTCCTCAATTTGCCCTTATCAGCACGCACACGTGTGTACTGTGAATCAGCTACATACTTCTTGATTGCCAAGACACTTCATCCTGATCATCGCACAATGTTGATTGTAGTCATGCCTTGACCTAAACACTCCACAATTTGTTGCTTCTCAGCAGCCGACACATCCTTTTTCTTTCCCATTTTGGCAGAAAATGTAGGCTGCTTAATAATGTGAGACAGCCTTCTTAAGTAGTCTTGCCTTTCATTGGACACACCTGCCAAACTAATTAGCACAGGTGTCTGCAATTGCTTACAGTGATATAAAGAGCCCTGACACACATCACCATCAATGAGTTTAACTGACAAACAAACAAATTCTTCCCTTATCACTCCTAAACACTTTTTGCATAATAATTTGGAACACAGTGTACATGTGCTTTTCCACAAAACACCAGTGGTTCACATAGTGAATCTTACAGTTCTAACTTGCCAACCGTGGTCTGTATGGAGTTGTTCAATAAAGGGCCCAAAATTAAGATAACATAGATGGGAGAGGTCTCTATGAATAGGAATTCCTAAGTATTTGATACCCTGTGAGGGCCAGGTAAAGGGAAAGTTGGACTGGATGGAATCCTATATGGATTTGGGGAGGGAGACATCGAGGGTCTCAGACTTCGCTGCATTGATTTTAAAATTTGACCATGTAACAAAGTGATCTATTTCAGCCATAACAGCATGGATGGATATATGTGATTGAGTGATATATACTAGGACATCATCAGCAAATAGAGAGCACTTGTACTCGGTGCCTCCCACCTCAATCCACCTAATATTGGGGTTATGGCGAATTGATGAGAGCAGGTGCTCCGTCACTAGGATGTATAAGAGAGGGGACAGAGAACATCCCTGCCTTGTCCCATTGGTGATTGTGAAAGGTGATGAAAATGTTCTGACGCGCCCCCTGGGCCTTGGGACACCCGGAGCTGGACCTTTTTTGGTGGATGCTGGTGGTTGTAGTCTCCGTGGCGGCGACCCGGTTCCGTGGCTCAGGGCGGTCAAACCAGTGGCGGAACTATTTATGTGGTTTTGATGTTTAAATGTCCGACTACGCCACCCGTGGATTGCGGTCAGAGTGAACCGCCGCTCCAGGGCAGACCGCTGAGGCTGGTGTTGTGGGTGCATCAGAGCGTAGCATAACTCCCCACGGGAGGAGTATAGCCTCAGGGCAGTGTATGCGGAGGATGGGGGTGATGGTGCAGGGCAGCAGCAGTAACGACACGGAGTCAGTGATGCAGTCCAGGGCCTTTACTCACAGTTCTTATTATCCAGACCACGTCTGCAGGTAACGGCTGCCCACGTCGTACTGTGCTCACCAGGTGAGGGGCTCAGACAACTCCCAGATAACTTTGGAGCGCTTCACAGGACCCCCTTTGTGTGTCCTTTGTCTGGCCTTTCTTACCAACCCTTCTGTCCAGCTGCCTCGGGCCTCCTCTTGGTAAACTTGGCGCCAGTTTCCCTGACCCTATGGGGTGCCTTCCTAGCGGGTGTAGCGAGGGGCTGCGCCACATAAAATGTCACAGCCTCCGGTTTCTAGCTGAGGGTCGTTTCCTGCCTCCACTAGTTTCGGGGACCGGTCTCCCCCTTTGGCCTGACCCCTCCACGCAGGTGGAATCGGGCGTGCGGTGGCGACTCGCCCGTCCGCAGCCCTGGGATCCCTTCATTCCTCGTTCCTGGAGCCTTCTCCGCTCCTCTTCCTTCCTTCTCCCTCTTCCAGGCCTGGGCCTCTTGCTAGGCCCGCCTCCAGAGCAGAGCTCATGCAGAGCCCCTGCTCCCTGCCACTTCTGCTCAGACTTCTCTGCACTGAACTAAGATGGTGCCCACCTTTTATACTTCCTTCTCAATGCACCCAGGAACTGCTTCCTCCCTGCTCCTGCACTACAGGGTTCCCCTTCCTCAGTGTTCCCTCCCCCCACTCCAGCCAGGGACAGGGACTGTCGTGCCCATCTCAGGGGCATATTGGTCGCCCTGCCCCACGGCAATGTGGTGTAATGCATGCAGGTGTCGGGTCCTGATCCACACTCCATCCTTACCTGAGAGTGAGATATCACACCTCTGGGTGAGGTGCAATACCTCTGTAGCAACCGAGCCCTCAGGGTGCTACAGTTCCATTTATCTTCAGCCTAGGTGACGTATTGCGATACAGGGCCGTGATTTTGGCTATAAAAGGGTCCCCTAGACCCCTACCCCAAGCTTTTTAAGAGAATCATATATGGCGTGCCAGGAGACTCTATGGAATGCTTTCTCAGCATCCAACGAGAGTATCTAATTACAAATTTTTAACTGCATCTAGCCCAGGAAATACTTTGTGCCTAGTAGCAGTGTCTGCTAGTCAGCGGATTATCCCGGCTGTTAAGCAAGCTACACCACCTGTAGTTTTGACACTTAATTTTTTCAAAGGAAATGCTTCGGAACCATGGGATACTCAGTGAAGAGCATCAGGAGGCACCCCAAGGCATAGGGGCTGGGACTGGCAGTAGGATGCCTTGCGGTGGACAGCTGAGCTTGATCCTTATAAAAGCTTTTTAACTGCAGCAGCTTTAGTGGACGCTACTGGAGCTGGAATTACGCGGCTGCTGGCATGAGACTTGCCCTCCAATAGATCCTTGTAAATGGATTTAAAGTGTATTCATTCAAATTAGAGAGACAATTTAAATTAAAAAGCTTAGAGCTGCCTCCACCACAGGGGGGCTCGCTCGACCCACCAGCGGACAGGCACCAGTATTGGGAGAGGGGGGCTGGCCGTCAGGGTTCACCGCGGCTCTGGCACAAACCCGGCGACACGGAGGTGGCACGGGCAGGAGCGGACTGAACGTGTCGGCTTCTCACTTTTTGGATTTTAGAAGGGCATGACATGCCTATATCTGTGTCTCCCCCTCCTTTTACTCCTCCACCTCTTTTCTTTTCGCATGACTATATGTACTTGTCACTTTTCCATGTGTTAGTTGTGTCTTCAGAGCAGTTTGTCAGCTTTTGGACACCTTTGAAGGTGTTTTCTATGTGTTTCTATGTGTTTTTGTTTGCCTGCCATTGGTTTTAACGGTGTTCGAAGGTGTTCGACGAACAGTTCGACGAACAGTTCGGCGAACACACGGGTGTTCGACGAACCGAACCGAACTCGAACACTACGGGGGTGGCTCAACACTAGTTTTAAGGACATTACATCAAAGTTGGATCAGCCTCCATTGGTTAATAAATTTGATTTCCATTGATGATTTTTGTGTGATTTTGTCAGCACATTCAACTTTGTACAGAACAAAGTATTCAATGAGAATATTTCATTCACTCAGATCTAGGATGTGTTATTTGAGTGTTCCCTTTATTTTTTTTTTAGCAGTGTATATTTGTCTATTAAGTCTTATGCCCCCTGTTATGGCATTTTGCTTTTTTAATGTGTAATCTTTTTTAATTAATTGTTAATAAAAATTTCAGGATTTTATTATTGATGGATCTCTTCTTAACTCAGAGGTAGGTCTATTTGTTTTTTATGATGATGTATGTATTTGAAGTGCCTCTGTAAATGTTGGTGTACATTTTTGGTGGTTAATATGTATGTACCTAGTCTTTTGACAGTGACTATTATCACAGAAGGGGGTGTGGTAGGATGACTTATGCTAGGATGACTTGGTAGGATGACTTGGTAGGATGACTTATGCATCAGCTAGTCACAGCATTGATAATGTCCTAATGATAACGCCTTCATTGTAAGTAAACAACAGCATATAGCCTGAAAAGTGACACATCTTTGAATTCAGTGTTTGAACCCCTATGGCATGTTGTCCTCAGATTACATAGCAAAAACCTTCTGACAGATTCCCTTTGATCCTTACTTATTGCCACTGCCACGGCATGTACACTGTGAGATATGCTGCACATAGACAATGTGGGACTAATAGGATAGATCACATTTAAGATCTTATACATACTTATACATAATTAATAAAAATAAAATGTAGTTTTGTTTAGTTTTTGTTTTTGGAAAATCAGTGATGCACTTTTCATAGACTTATGTAGTTGTAGCAAAATATTCCTATCTAACTGCTATAAAATCTACAATCATTTATCATTTTACACTGTGATTTTGGCTTCATTTTTTAATAATCAGTGTTAGTATTACGAGTTCTTAAAAAAAGCTAGTGAAGGACTTTAATAAGTGTATCTAACCTGATTGTAAAAAACCCAGTTGGTTCTTTTTTCTGTGTGAAGATACTCATTGATAAGGTGAACGCTGGGAATATAAAAGTTAGCCGCTCTGTAGGCATCAGGAAAAGGTATGCATGCTGTAATATCAAAACAAATCAAAGAATGGGAAGCCTCAGAAATTTCTGTGGCTGAGAAATACAAATGTCTATGGACAAAGAACTGCGAGGCTCATACTATCTGTACCAGTATGAGTTTCAGTATGGAAAACTTTACAGAGATGCGTTATACTGTACAGACATCAGTATATTTAAGAAGTGGAACATCACAGAATATTCATATTTAGGATTTTCTCTTGTCTCTAAAATAATAGAGAAATAATAACTGTTAACTCCATTTAGATGAGAATATATAAAAGAAAACAGATTTACAATGTAAGATTACTTTGGAACTCCAGTTCTGATTAAAGTGTTTGGACACTTAGGGTTTGATTGATCAAAGCTTTTATGCCATGATGCAAGCATAAAAAGCTTTAAAAAGTTGCAAAATATGAGCAATGTCGCACCATTTTTACTCAGTTCTGACAAAGTAGGCAGAGTGAGGGTAAGAAGGGGATTTGGGATTTGGCAACCCCCGCTCATCAAATTCATGATGAGCAGTGGCGTTTCTCATGGCACAAAATATTATGCTTTGCCTTGACTGGAGTAGGATTTGTGGCAAGGCACGCATGGAGACGCACTCCACTTACCAAACTCATCATATTCATTCTTAAAGCATCACTTCAGCAGTTTTTTTCTATTGCAGCGCTGTAGTGGTGCTATTAATCTAAGGTTCCAGCACCTAGACTTATACATACTCACTGCCATCTTTACTTTCAATCTCTGCGGTCGGTCTCCAGCAGTTTGTGACCTGCCAGATTGCTCTAGGATTTGCTGGTACAAGCCGTAGGTGAATTTTCAATTCAAGTTTATGAGAGCCTCATTTTGACTCTCATAGACTTGCATTGAGAGCTTGTGACCATGCGTTCTGACTTCCAGCCAGTCAGACATTGAGGTCACAAGACGGCATCGCGGGTCCGAAGCATCGCCAATAAATGGTGAAGATGATGACAGGTAAGCATAAGACTTCTGTCAGGAACCTTAGATTAGAAGCACCACTGCATTACTGAAAAAAAAAAAAACATCGCAGTGTTAGTTAAAGAAATCAGGAGTCTGACTCTAGCACGTCCCCCTCATCAAAACAGTTTTAAAGAAATAATCCGTGTTTCAGATCCTGAAGATTCAGAGCATGTCCTATTCTCATCTATTTATATAGATCACAGTCAAACATTAAAGGGGTTGTCCCATCAAAGGTGATAAGTCTTCAGTCACTCTGTGTGACTGCAGACTTATGAATCCCCCCAGAGCAGGCAGTGTGCGCTGTGGAGATTCACCGGTTTCAGACTAGGTAACGAAGGGTATGTATACGTTATACATACCCCCGGGCTGCCGGCGTCACCGCGCTCCATACAAGTGTATGGAGAGAGGCCATGCCCCATCTAGTGATGTGGACAGCCAGTGGGCAAGTCCAAATAGAAGGCGTGGCCTCGCTCAATACAAGTTTAAGGAGAGAGAGGGGGTATATATAATATACTGTATAGTGTGACGGAAAGAATGGTAAAAAATAAATATTATACTTACCTACTGATGGCCCCCGATGTCCTTGTCTTGGCTTGCCGGCAGCGCGCGGTAGACTAAAGGACCTGCCGACATCAGCGGTCGCGTGACCCGTCACATGACTAAATGACATCACCGCAGGTCCTTTAGTCTACCGCGAGCTGCCGACAAGCCGAGACAAGGACACCGGGGGGCCATCAGAAGGTAAGTATTATATTTATTTTATTGTTTTTTATGGTACCTGGGTCCGAAGGAGAGTCTCCTCTTCTCCAAACCCGGGTACCGTCCGCACATTGAAATGTATGGAATCCGCATGTACAGATTCAGTGATGCGGATGACATGCGTTCCAATACCAGTCAATGGCGGCGAAAATGCCGCGCTTCCGCAAAATAATTGGGAGTGCTGCGGATTTTTCCGCAATGATAATCCGTAGCGGAAATTTCCACAGCATGTGCACAGCACATGCGGATTATCATTGGGGAACATGGCAGACCTGCTAACAAACATTTTTTAAGCGATTCTACAGCGGAATTGCCGCTGGGGAAACACTTAAAAAACACATAGTGGGCACACAGCCTAATACATTTCTATCAGCAAGTGCCAGAAAATTATATCCCCAACATACTTGTTAACGTAATGATTATATGGCCAATATTCCATAAGAATATTAGGAAGCTTTTAAAATATCACTAAAGTGATAAGTATGACTGACGTCAACTCTGATCTTTCCATTGGCAGAATAAGAAATCCCTTTAGTCTAATTAAGAAACACACATCCAGCCAGCTAGATAGGCCAGGAATTGACATTAAAGAAGCCTTCACTACTGTTACTTTATATCAGAACATATTTCGTCGATATTAATTATCCTGTTGACCTTTACCCCATTGCTAGTTAAATATTTCTATTGTATGTGTATGAGTGAACTTTACTCAGAATAACTGTTGGAATAAAAGAAACACAGGCTAATTAAGGTAATACAACCCTCATAGTTATAACTATTAAATTGAATCCTTCTGTTCATAATTGTACTTGCAAATTTGTACAAGGGTGTAGTAATGAGCATTGCACTGAAAATAAGTTTCATTGCAGAGGTTAAAATATAATCCCGTTTTCTAACTCTTTTTGCAAATGTGCTTTAATTTCAGCCAATACCTATTGGCACAGAGAGTGTATAGGAAAAAATGTGGGATATGGAAAGAGATGTACATAGTTTTTTCAGTTGGATTCCTCATGAGCCCATCATAAATTGTGTTATTTGCCTTCAGAATTCATAAGTACAGAGATATAGGGGCGTGCAAATCTTCTCAGCTCCCGACATTCCCAGCTCTTCATTTCATTTGCTAGGCTGGCGCAACATCGTGTGTGTATGACACCGCAATGATGACATTTCGTCAACTCAGCTAATCAAAAGAAGAGCTGGGAATGTTGGGAGGGGAGGAGATTTGCAGGCTTCTCATCCAGTGGTCATTGATTACTGACCTGGCCAACACACTGGAGTCCTGCGAATCGATTCTCATATCTGTAATTGGAGCACATCTAGAAAAAAGCCTGCATGGCGGTCCTCAGGACTATACGAGCTGTGTAGTTCCATGCACTGCCATTTAAAGGGGTATTCCCATCTCCAAGATCCTATCCCAAAATGTAATAGGTGTAATAATAATAATATTAGCAAATACCTCCAATTAGAAATGTAGTATAGTTTTTCAGATTTGCTATGTCTCTTTTCTCATGTGCAGGCATTGCAGGACCTTAGGTATCCATGGTTACGTCCACTGATATGGTGACAGTTAGTTAGCTAGTTGCTAGTGGTCGTAACCATGGATACCTAAGGTCCTGCAATGTCCTGCACATGAGAAAAGAAACATCTGAAAAACTATACTACATTTCTAATTGGAGGTATTTGCTAAAATTATTAGTATTACACCTGCTACATGTTGAGATAGTATTTTGGAGATGTGGATACCCCTTTAAGCCTTGTGCCAGTGTGCATGAGACCTAATTGTTAAAGTGTATCTATATTTCAAATTGAGGATAAGTGATCAGTTTTGTATGCAGGAGAAATAACACTATTTCAAACCACTTTATGACTCGTATCTGGCATTTGCATCAGTTTTCCTTTCAGTTGACTCTATGGCTATGTTCAAATGTTGCGTTTTTGCTGCATTTTATTCCGCAGGCAAAACTTGCTCTCTTGGAAGTAAAGAAGCAACATCAAAAAAACAGGTTTTGAGGTTTTTGCAGCATTTTTTACTGCATTTTTGTCAGGGTACATTTGTCTTTTGTGCATGCTAATAAAGTTTAGTGCATAAAAAATAACCTGATTCCACTTCCTCTGGTTTTGGCACCAAAAACACAGCAAAACCTGATACCTGCACCTTTTGCTGCGTTTTTGCAGCGTTTTTGCACTACCCATTGCTTTCTATGGGTGAAAAACACGACAAAAACCCTGAAAGAAGTGACACGCTGCATTTTGCAAAAACGCAGTTCTTTGACAAAACAGGATAAAAAAAAAACGTGTGTGAATGAGATTTCTGAAATCTCATACACTTTACGGATACTGTAAAACGCAGGTGAAAATTTGCATAAAAAAAGCTGCAAAAACGCAATGTGTGAACATAGCCTATTTCTGTCAGTTTTCCCATAGCTCATCAACAGGGTGGTGGACACTGGATGCTTTAATGTCTCCAATAGAGTGCACACATAGTAAAAGAGATTCTTTCAATCAGTGGAAGGAGGCTAATTATCAATTTGTTGCCCCTTGATTGTCCCAATCTAGTCATTTCATAATTCTGCAAATAAAACTGTATAAAAATAGTTTTATACTTCATGCCACTTTAATCTTAAGAGGCTTAACTGACCCTATAAAAGAAAGAAGTATATTATATAGAGAAGCTGGATCCTAGATATGTGGCAAGCTTTTGTCTAGGAAACATATCTAAAAATAAATCTCCTAAAATTTTGAATGAAGAAATCCTATGCAATTTTATGGCAGAATAAATGAAACAAGGTCCTAACAGTGGTAAGAAAGTCAGTTGCCTTCTTTTGTAAAGAATTACTTGATGACGCCCAAAGAAATAAACATTATAATAAATGTATTACTTAAAGGGGTTGTTTCTTTTCAATTAAGTTTCTACCTTGATTGCAGTTTGATAGAAAACAACCAAATGTTCTGTATTTTCCTTCACTACGTCCTCCTGCTTTGTCTGACATTTGCTGTGGCGCAGACGTCACTTTTGACAGTGCGGCAGCCAATCAGTGAGCTCAGCCGCTCTGTCAGTGTAGACGTAACGCCCCCTTCAGAGCCGATGAGCTGTAAACGTACTGTCAGCACCACAGCCGATGCAAGGCAGCGGAGACTCACAAGTGGACCCAAGGAAGTAACCCCTTTAAATAGTATTCCCAAAAGGGAAATAGGCAGATAAGTCATCCTTGCCCATATTCAAAAGTAGAAGGTTTTTTTGGGGTGAGGGAAGCTATAAATAAGGCAATAAGAGGAGCTACATTAATTTTCCTCTCATAATTCATAATCCAGAAATTATCATTTCGCTGTACATTCACTTGCTTTGTCACAGTCCAGTAAATCTACTATCAGTAACTAGTGTAGAGCATTCTGATACTGAAATATCGGGTATCGACCGATATTCGCGGTATCGGAGTTCCGATACTGAGTTCCGATACTTTTAGAATATCAAATACCGGTATCGGAAGTTCCCATAATGCCTGCGCTCTGCAGTGTCTCTGAAGGATGACAAGCTGGATGGCAGCGCTCAGCTTACTGTACTTGTCATTTAGTGTTAAAGGATTTATTAAAAAAAATAATAGTGTTTTCATGCACCGTCTAAAAGCCGGCCGGCAATTCAGCATCAGTACCCGACAATTTAGAATAGAAAGAATAGAGCATCACACATAGATTAGATAGATAGAAACATGTCAGTCACATATATAATAAGTACAGTGATAGTGTTGATTACTGTACTTGTCATTTAGTGTTAAAATAAAGGATTTATTAAAAAAAAATTTGGCGTGGGGTTCCACGTAATTTTAGTCTCTAGCGGAGGTTAAGCAGATGGCTGGGGCAGATGTTTGAAGCCTGGGAAGGGGGTAATACCCATTTAGCTTCCCAGGCTACTAATATCAGCCCCCAGCTGAATACCTAGCCTTTACTAACTATTAAAATGGTGGACCACCACAAAAAAATTACGTGGGGTCCCCCTATTTTAATAGCTAGCAAAGGCTAGGCAGCCAGCTGGGGGCTGATATTAATAGCCCAGGAAGGGTGCCATGAATATTGGCCCCCTTCCACCAGGCTAGAAACACCAGCCGTCAGTCGCCCTATTTTTGTGTCCAGCCAGGTACAGCAGGCCGGAACGGGCTGCCCCCAACTCCCAGATGCCTATTTGTACCTGGCTGGAAACAAAAATACAGGGACGCCCTTTTTTTAATTATTTCATGAAATAATTAAAAAAAATTTGCCGTGGGGCTTTGCCCTATTTTTGTGTCGAGCCAGGTACAGCAGGCAGGAACGGGCTGCCCCCAACCACCAGCTGCCTATTTGTACCTGGCCGGACACAACAATATAGGGAAGCCCTTTTTTTTTTAATTATTTCATGAATTTCATGAAATAATTAAAAAAAAAAATACTTGGGGCTTCGCCCTATTTTTGTGTCCAGCCAGGTACAACTAGGCAGCTGGGGGCTGGAATCCGCAGCGCAGGGAGGCCCAAGCTTTCTGGGCCCCTCCCGCTGCAAATTGCAGTCCGCAGCCACCCCAGAAAATGGCGCATTCATAGAAGCGCCATCTTCTGGCGCTGTACCCAACTCAGCCAGGGCCCTGGTGCGGTGGCTCACTGGTTAATAAAGGGGTTAGGCCAGCTTGGCATTATCAGCTGGCCCTAAGTCTGAAATTCATGGGGTCACGCCAATATTAGACATGACCGCCATGAATTTCTAGTAAAGTATTTAAAAAAACACAACACCCAGAATAAAGTCCTTTAATTGAAATAAACAAACAATTTTTTAATGTTCTAAATTAAACGATACTTACCATCACGCCCATTCCAGCTGAAGCCAATGTCTTCTGCAATAAAAGTAGAATAATAAAGCAACCTCATCCTTACCTTTCCATGGTTCCCAGGACAGCTTCAGCTCTGCTACATTCACATGACAGGCTGGATCGCAGCTGAAAGCTGCCATCCAGCTTGCCATGCCACAGACACTGAGAAGCGCAGGCATGCTTGCACTCCTCAGTGTCTGACTGTGATGGCATCCAGATGAGCTGAGTTCATGTCCAATGAACTCAGCTCACCTCATGCACGTCACTGACAGCGTGGGAGGATTCTCCTGCGCATGCGGTGAGCGCAGGAGAATTCTCCCAAGCTGTCAGTGATGTGCATGAGGTGAGCTCATGTCCAATGAACTCAGCTCACCTCATGCACGTCATTGACAGCGTGGGAGAATTCTCCTGTGCTCAGCGCTTGAGCAGGAGAATTCTCCCACGCTGGGATGGCAGTGAGATGACAGACTGGATCGCAGCTGAGCGCTGCCATCCAGCATGCCATCCTTCATAGACACTGCAGTGCGCAGGCATGCTTGCGCTCTGCAGTGTCTCTGAAGGATGAAAAGCTGGATGGCAGCGCTCAGCTGCGATCCAGCCTGTCATCTCAATGCCATCCCAGCGTGGGAGAACTCTCCTGCTGAAGCGCTGAGCGCAGGAGAATTTTCCCACGCTGTCAGTGACGTGCATGAGGTGAGCTAAGTTCATTGGACATGAACTCGGCTCATCTGGATGCCGTCACAGCCAGACACTGAGGAGCGCAAGCATGCCTGCACTTCTCAGTGTCTGCGGCATGGCAAGCTGGATGGCAGCTTTCGGCTGCGATCCAGCCTGTCATATGAATGTAGCAGAGCTGAAGCTGTCCTGGGAACCATGGAAAGGTAAGGATGAGGTTGCTTTATTATTTTACTATTATTGCAGAAGACATTGGCTTCTGCTGGAATGGGCGTGATGGTAAGTATCGTTTAATTTAGAACAATAAAGAATTCTGTGTTTATTTCAATTAAAGGACTTTATTCTGGGTGTTTGTGTTTTTTTTTAACTTTCACTATGGGTTTAGTAATGGGGGTGTCTTATAGACGCCTCTCCATTACTAAACTGGGCTTGATGTCAGCTGGCATTATAAGCTGACATCAACCCCAGCACTATTACCCCACTGCTACCGCTACAGGGCAGTGGGAAGAGTGAGGCTAAGTGCCAGAATTGGCGCATCCTACGGATGCGCCATTTCTGGGCCAGCTTACGGCTGGTGTTTCTAGCCTGGGAGGGGGCCAATATTCATGGCACCCTTCCTGGGCTTTTAATATCAGCCCCCAGCTGACTGCCTAGCCTTTTCTAGCTATTAAAATAGGGGGGACCCCACGTAATTTTTTTTTGGGGTCCCCCATTTTAATAGCTAGTAAAGGCTAGGTATTCAACTGGGGGCTGATATTAGTAGCCTGGGTAGCTCCGTGGGTATTCCCCCCTACCCAGGCTTCAAACATCTGCCCCAGCCGTCTGCTTAACCTCCGCTAGAGACTAAAATTACGGGGAACCCCACGCCAATATTTTTTAAAATAAATCCTTTATTTTAACACTTAATGACAAGTACAGTAATCAACACTATCACTGTACTTATTATATATGTGACTGACATGTTTCTATCTATATAATCTATGTGTGATGCTCTATTCTTTCTGTTCTAAATTGTCGGGTACCGATGCTGAATTGCCGGCCGGCTTTTTTAAAGAGACGGTACATGAAAACACTATTATTTTTTTTTAATAAATCCTTTAACACTAAATGACAAGTACAGTAACCAACACTGTCACTGTACTTATTATATATGTCACTGACATGTTTCTATCTATCTAATCTATGTGTGATGCTCTATTCTTTCTGTTCTAAATTGTCAGGTACCGGTGTATGCCGCTGCTGAATTGTCGGCTTTTCATGTTTCACTGTGAGCATGGTTCCCATCGATTTGGGCAAACACTGTAATGCCACAACCACCATGGCTGTGGCATTACAGTTTGTGGCAGACAATCCCTGCATGATGTGAAAAAATCCAGTTACGCTTTTGGTGCACGAACAGTTATCGAACATAACCTCAAAAAGCCGAATTTTTTGCAAATCGTTTGCGTTCATCGAACGACTCGAACACCGCCCAAAACAGCTTGAATTTGAGATTGGCGAACAGTTCTAGTCAAACACCGCTCATCTCTACTATTTTCAAGCATGCTCTCAAGCTAATTTTTTTTTAATAAGGATATCTGTGATCTCCTTACCTTTATTAGGCATTTGGAGTGATAAAACAAGTCAGCTCATTATAGTGCTTAATCAATTAACTTAGTCTAAAATGGTGATATATCTTAAAATGACGGCAGTTGCAAGGCAAACACCTTCTTATCCCAAAGGATTAACATACTGTATATTCTCTAACACCTAGACATTTTTTTTTTTTATTAGAGAATCAAGGTAACAAAATACTAGATCTTTGTCCTATAGCAGATTTGTTTAAAATAAATTACAGCTGCTCCATATATAGAATTGGATGTTTCTAACTGCCATCAAACAGAGAATTTAATTACCATATTTTTTAGACCATAACACGCACTTTTTTTCCCCAAAATTTGGAAGGAAAATGAGTGGTGCGTCTTATGGTCCGAACGTTACTTTACTTGGAGGAGTGGGATCACAGGGTCCTCCGGCGGCGGCAGAGGTGAGATGCTGTCTGCGGTTAACTAGAGCGGCTGGAGCCTGGGCCTGTACCTGTGCTGGCCGTGGCTGGTGTCGGGTGGTGAAGCAGAGTGGCTGGGGCCTGGACCTGTGCCGGGCTGTGAGTGGCGTCAGGCTGTGCGGCAGAGCAGCGTGTGCGGCTTCCCGTGGTCACAGCTGTGAGCTGTGTAAAGCTGTGATCTACAGGAAAATAGCCGCCGGAGCTCCCCGTCTAAGCATTCGCCGGCTCAGGAGTCCATCTTCCTGTAGATCATGGCCTCAGGAAAATTGCTGCCGCCACCGGAAGCCGCACACGCTGCTCTGCAGCACCGCCCAATGCCGCTCACACCCCGGCAGGCCTTTCTGCTTCACCGCCAGACACCAGCCATGGCCAGCACAGCTCCTAGGCCCCAGACCTCATACACACCCCAGACAGGCCCCAGACTCCAGAAAGGCCACAGACCCCAGAAAGGCCACAGACCCCTGACTCCAGACAGGCACAGGTCTGAGCGCAACACCAGCCAGACCACAGGCCCCAGCCAGACCACCGGCCCCAGCCAGACACTGGCCCGCAGCATCTCACCTCTTCTGCTGCCGCCGGGTTCCTGAGGCAGGGAACGGAGGGCCCTGCGATCAAGCTCCACCACCATGGCAACTCACAGCTGCTGGAGCACCGGCTGCTCGCATCCACGGTCCCCAACATTCCTCCACTTCGGCTGGGCCGGTATCCTGAAGGACCCTGCCTCCTGTTACCCCCGCTCCACCACCCCGCAGGTAAGATACCGTACCTATTCAGACTATAAGACAGACCCCCATCTTATAAAACATATTTTTTTTCCCATTTTCCACCCTTTAATTTGGGGTGCGTCTTATGGTCTAGTGCATCTTACTGTCCGAAAAATACGATAATACATTTTTATCCAAAGTCTCTCACAAAATTACTGTACAAACTTTAACATCAGCTATGAATACTCAAGAAGAAATTGCTTCATTGAAGCCCTAAACTGTAAGCCTCTGACACACCAGAATAGCTTACCAAACTTTATTACATTTAGAACATCACTCTTCTATTTTTTGCCCCATTACACAATACTTTCAAAAAGACCTCATGATGCTCATGGTTTGCATGGGTCACTTTACCTGAATCATGGAAAGAAATGGCAAGACCCTCAAACTTTTTTCCAATTTCATTACTTAGTTCCACCATTATAATACATGCAAACATTTTACTTTCCCACCCAAAAAAACATGAAGGTTCATTAATATAATAATAGTGGCTGAGGTCTCTCAAACATCTTATCCTCTTCTTGCAATCATAGAATTTTAGAGTAGGAAGGGACCTCCAGGGTCACCTGGTCCAACCCCCTGCTCAATGCAGGATCCACTAAACCATCTCAGACAGCTGTCTGTCCAGCCTGTTTGAAGATTTCCATTGAAGGAGAAAGACTTCAATTGAATTGATGCAGATAAGTCATTTGATAAGATTAACTGGGATTATCATCCACACTGGAAAAGGTCAGCTTTCATGGTTTCTTTAAGTCAACTAATATACTTGTGCATTGTATTTCTTCGATCCATCTGCTAAAGTGCTAGCATTAGGCTTCTTCCTGGACATCTTAATGAGTTCAAATGGTATGAGTCAGTAATAACTTATTTTTGTACATCATGAAAAACAACATGGAGCACTTCAGTCGTAAAACATATTTATTACATAAATAAAAGTTCATCTGAGGATGTCAATGGCCTACACCCTGATAACATATTTCTTTGTGCAAAGATCCTTAATTATACATTTAGATTAGCTTGATGATAACTGAAAGAAGTGGAGTAAGTGAGGAGTACACACGAGAGCGGGAGTGGTCTGCATCACTAACGATGAGCTAGTGCTGCTGGGAAATGTAGTTTTAGCAGATTAGTATAGGACCACTCCTTCAGCTATGTTAAGCTGGATGTGCAGAGGAGCAGTTGGACAAGACAAAAGACCAAAGGGTATAAGAAAAAAACTTTTTATTGGGCTTAATCTATGTATAATATACAGTGCCTTGTGAAAGTATTTGGCCCTCTTGAACTTTTCTACCTTTTGCCACATTTCTGGCTTCAAACATAAAGATATAAAATTCAAATTTTTTGGGGAAGAATCAACAACAAGTGGGACAAAATCTTGAAGTGGAATGAAATTTAATGGATATTTTAAACTTTATTAAAAAATTAAAAACTGAAAAGTAGGGCAAACAATATTATTCGGCCACTTTACTTTCAGTGCAGCAAACTCACTCTAGAAGTTCAGTGAGGATCTTTGAATGATCCAATGTTGTCCTAAATGACTGGCTATGATAAATAGAATCCACCTGTGTGTAATCAAGTCTCCGTATAAATGCACCTGCTCTGTGATAGTCTCAGGGTTCTGTTTCAAGTGCAGATAGCATCATGAAGACCAAGGAACACACCAAGCAGGTCCGAGATACTGTTGTGGCAAAGTTTAAAGTTGGATTTGGATGCAAAAAGATTTCCCAAGTTTTAAATATCTCAAGGAGCACTGTGCAAGTGATCATATTGAAATGGAAGGAGTATCAGACCACTGCAAATCTACCAAGACCCGGCCGTCCCTCTAAACTTTCATCTCGAGCAAGGAGAAAGAGTCTGTCCATAGGACAACAATCAGTCGTACACTGCACAAATGTGGCCTTTATGGAAGAGTGGCAAGAAGAAAGCCATTTCTCAAAGATATCCATAAAAAGTCTTGTTTGAAGTTTGCCCCAAGCCACCTGGGAGACACCCCAAACATATAGAATAAGGTGCTCTGGTCAGATGAAACCAAAATCGAACTTTTTGGCCACAATGCGAAACGATATGTTTGCCGTAAAAGCAACACAGCTCATCACCCTCAAAACACCATCCCCACTGTCAAACATGGTGGTGGCAGCATCATGGTTTGGGCCTGCTTTTGTTCAGCAGGGACAGGAAAGATGGTTAAAATTGATGGGAAGATGGACGGAGCCAAATACAGGACCATTCTGGAAAAAAAACTGTTGGAGTCTGCAAAAGACCTGAGACTGGGATGGAGATTTATCTTCCAACAAGACAATGATCCCAAACATAAAGCAAAATCTACAATGGAATGGTTCAAAAATAAATGCATCCAGGTGTTAGAATGGCCAAGTCAAAGTCCAGACCTGAATACAATCGAAAATCTGTGGAAAGAGCTGAAAACTGCTGTTCACAAACACCCTCCATCCAACCTCAATGAGCTCGAGCTGTTTTGTAAGGAAGAATGGGCAAGAATTTCAGCCTCTTGATGTGCAAAACTGATAGAGACATACCCCAAGCGAATTGCAGCTGTAATCGCAGAAAAAAGTGGCGCTACAAAGTATTAACTCCAGGGGGCCGAATAATATTGCACTCCCCACTTTTCAGTTTTAAATTTTTTAAAAATGTTTAAAATATCCAATAAATTTCGTTCCACTTCACGATTGTGTCCCACTTGTTGTTGATTCTTCCCAAAAAAATTACAATTTTATATCTTTATATTTGAAGCCAGAAATATGGCAAAAGGTAAAAAAGTTCAAGGGGGCCAAATACTTTCACAAGGCACTGTATATACATTTACAGTGTCTTGTGAACAATAATGTGATTCTGGAAACAACCCTTTAATGATTAAAAATAACAACAGCATACCTATACAATGTAGACTTAGCAGCAATGAACACAGAATATAACAAGGCTAAATTGTTAAAAACTAAACGCTTTGGTGTGGAACTGTGAATCATATTTCTTAGGAAGAGACTGTAGTTTCTGAAAAGCAATGTGTCCTGAAGTAATTTAATAGAAAAAAAGAAGACGATCAATGTTTCATCAACAATATTTACTTCTCTCAAACGTAAACTTGCAGTTTAAAGTTCTTTGTAGTGACACTGAAAGCAACCCCTGGAGGCTTCTTATGTTTGCTGTAAGGTTATAAATGAGATTAAACAACAGTATCTAGTTCTTTGAAGAAGCGATAGATGGCCAGTTTTGTGTCTTCATAAAAGTCGTCTGAAGATTTTATGTGATGTTAGTTAAAACCACTACATGTTCATTGTTGGGCATAATTCAGCAACTCTGAGCATCTGAGCTCATGGCTATGGAATTAGATGAAAATTCCTTATTGTTTAGGTAAGAATAGAAATGTTAGAGAAAATACTGTATCAGTAATCAGTCACAATATCAAACCAGTATAAAAAGAAAAGAGTAAGAGTTTTGCCTGCAGTATCATACTATAATAAACCACAGGTAATATCAGATGAGCACAGACAGACATAAGCCTATCTATAATGGCTGTGTTTAGGTAGACACAATTCTAATTAGAGACAGATGGATAGAACCCAAACTATGCTGCCGCTAATAACCATTGTCATGGGCATCCTTCCCAACAGATCGGCTCTGACTCAAAACAGATGTGTGGATAGGATTTCAAAAAGTACTGACTTCAGAAATGTTATTTGTCCCAAGAAGAAATTATGCTATAGCAATCCATGAATTCATAAAGTCTACAGCACAAATGCTGGATCACTATTTTTTAAGCTGGCATCAATGTTGATAATGATTTTGATCAGTAGTACTGACTAGTGTTTTATTGAATTGCTTAATCTCTATCTATTTAGTGCCATAATTTAAACTATTTTCAAATATACCTGAACTACAAATTTCATATAATTCCCTAACTACAATATCTAGCTGATTTTCTTTTTTTTCACTTCCTTTTTGATGAGGCTTTGTTTCAGAATCCTAGTGCATGCTGGGATACCCAATCAAAGCGTCATCAAGGGGCAAAGTTGCAGTCACTGCCGCATCCTCTGCCCCCTCCCAGAAGCGAAGCATCATCAGTGATGCTCATTTCAGGGACTGAACTAGTCCCTGCACAATGTGCAATGTGTGATTTTCACAAAGGCAGCGCACTCTCTCACCGGCTCAGATTACCACTGTAAGTGTGCATTATCAGAATATCCAATGTTTATAGACCTAAGCCTCCCCCCACAAGTCACTGGCTTCTGCTCTGCTGATATGAGCCAGCAACAGAGAGTGCACTGTCATTGTGCACATCACAGAGTGCATATCATGCTGGGACTAGCCCAACCCCTGAAACGAGAATCACTAATGCTTTGTTTCAGAGAGGGGGCAGGGGCTGGGTCTGTGACCACAGCCATAGCCTCCTGATGATGCTTCATTTGAGTATCCCAACATGCACTGAGATTCTTAAAGCATCATCAAAAAGGAAGTGAAGAAAAAGAAAAGCAGTTGGATAGTTTAGTTAGGGGAGGATAGGGATTTTTTTTATACAAGTACATTAGAAAATAGTTTAGATTACAGCACTAAATAGATAGGGAATTAGGAGGAAAAATACTTTGGACTTTGGACCAAGCATTTAAGTAAAATGCCATAAAAAAAAATTCCTAGATTTGTTTCAGTGGTCGAGAGCTAATTTGAACTCTGTACAGCAATATACAGATTGTTGATTGGTACATTAATGACAGCAGAAGTTCATATTACCTAGCAGTCTAATAAATTCTTCATTACTGCTGCTGACCTCAAAGCAGAACTTCGAAGCCAACCTTCGCTGATTATCTCTCTTCACTGCTTATTGCTTATCTTTCCCTTGTCTAATGTATTAGTACCTAGCTTTTTTCTTAGTTGTTGTCCTGACTAACCTTTAGAATAATTGTAAGAGGAAACCAAAAAGAGTTTCTTCAAAACTCCCTCAAAGGTAGTTAAATGGCGAAAGTAGTTAGGAATAACTTTAGAATAATTGTGTTGTGAGGGGTAATATGTGGTGTTGAGGGGAAAGCTAATTGAGATCAGACAGTATGGAGATTTCTATGTAGAAGTGGGTGTATATGTACAATCTAGTAGGAGGGGGGGTGGTAAAAATTGAAGTGTAGACGGTAGATGGGTAGATAATTGTGGGTCCATTTATTGGGCAAATGAGGGAATGGCCACTAAGGGAATAAGGTATCAATCACTGACATTATTGCATGATAAAATTTGATTTGCATCATTTACTTCTAGACTGGCACCATTACTTTAGCTCTGATACCATGAAACAGTGATGGCTTAAAAGTGGCTCATACACATTATATGAAAATTGGAAGATTGTTCATTGCCCCAACTTATAACAGTTTATATCTGGACAATAGCTGAGGTTTTTCTTGGCCTACAATGCAGCCAGTTTTGATCATCAGTTTGAAAAGTTCAACTTGCCCAACAAATGTTTTGAAAAATCACTATTGTCCATCGGTCAAAACATATGATTATTTATTTCACTTTTATGTAAGGTACAGGTGCTTCTCACAAAATTAGAATATCGTCAAAAATGTAATTTATTTCAGTTCTTCAATACAAAAAGTGAAACTCATATATTATATAGAGTCATTACAAACAGTGATTTATTTCAAGTATTTATTTATGTTAATGTTGAAGATTATGAATTACAGCCAATGAAGACACAAAGGTCATTATCTCAGTACATTAGAATACTTTATAACATCAGATTGAAAAATGTTTTTAAAAGCAGAACTATTGGCCTACTGAAATGTATGTTCAGTAAATGCACTCAATACTTGGTCGGGGCTCCTTTTGCATCAGTTACTGCATCAAGGCAGCGTGGCATGGAGGCAATCAGCCTGAGGCACTGCTGAGGTGTTATGAAAGCCCAGGTTGCTTTGATAGCAACCTTCAGCTCGTCTGCATTGTTGGGTCTGGTGTCTCTCATCTTCCTCCTGACAATACCTCATAGATTTTCTATGGGGTTAAGGTCAGGCGAGTTTGCTGGCCAATCAAGCACAGTGATACTGTTGTTTTTAAACCAGGTATTCTATCAATGTTTACTTTTGGCAATGTGGACAGGTGCCAAGTCCTGCTGGAGAATGAAATTTCCACCTCCAAAAAGCTTGTTAGCTTAGGGAATCATGGAGTGCTCTAAAATTTCTTGGTAGACGGCTGTGCTGACTTTGGTCTTGATAAAACACAGTGGACCTACACCAGCAGATGACATGACTCCCCAAATCATCACTGATTGTGGAAACTTCACACTAGACTTCAAGCAGCTTGGATTGTGTGCCTCTCCACTCTTCCTCCAGACTCTGGGACCTTGATTTCCTAATGAAATGCAAAATTTATTTTCATCTGAAAACAACACCTTGAACCACTGAGCAACAGTCCAGGTCTTTTTCTCCTTGGCCCAGGTAAGATGCTTCTGGCGTTGTCTATTGGTCATGAGTGGCTTGACACAAGGAATGCGACACTTGTAGCCCATGTCCTGGATATGTTTGTGTGTGATGGCTCTTGAAGCAATGACTCCAGCAGCAGTCCACTCCTTGTGAGTCTCCCCCCAAATTTTTGAATGGCCCTTTCTTAACAATCCTTTTAAGGCTGTGGTTATCCTGGTTGCTTTTGCACCTTTTTCTACCACACTTAACTTTCCATTAATATGCTTGAATGCAGCACTATGTGAACAGCCAACTTCTTTAGCAATGACCTTTTGTGGCATACCCTCCTTGTGGAGTGTATCAATGACTGCCTTCTGGACATCTGTCAAGTCAGCAGTCTTCCCCATAATTGTGGAGCCTACTGAAACAAACTAAGGGACCTTTTTAAATGCTTAGGAAGCCTTTGCAGGTGTTTTTTTGTTAATTATTCTAATTTACTGAGATAATGACTTTTGTGTTTTCGTTGGCTGTAATCCATATTCATAAACATTAACAGAATTAAACACTTGAAATAGATCACTCTGTTTCTAATGACTATATAATATGAGTTTCACTTTTTGTAATGAAGAACTGAAATAAATTAACTTTTTGATGATATTCTAATTTTGTGAGAAGCACTTGTATATATGCTCCATTAGAGTGGATCTTTTGAACACCTTTTAATATTTAGAGTTATATTTAGAATTTTTGATGGATTGTTGGCTGGGAACAAATGAAGGGCTTTTGGAGTTCTTCTGTACATATATGCTCAATAAGTCTTTCCCTATTGCAATTATGATGACCATCTCAACAAAAGTAGCTAATTGTGAAGCGAACCATCATTCCAGTTCATGTTATGTATATCTGTCATTTGAGGTTTCCAATTATTTACAGTAAACTGTAACTATTAGCAATACTCTATGTCCTGGTTACATTTAATTATTAACCACCAATATTTGTCAAAAATTACAATTGATAAACTAGTTATGACTATTACTAAGGCCAATGAACTGTTTCTCTTTTTAAAGGCTCTTTTTAAAGGCTGATAATCAGTCCAATATCAGATCGCTATGCACCGTCTGGCCACACATCTCTTGACCCGATTATCGTTACTTCTTATATTTTTATGAAGCTATCACGCTCGGGTCAGGAGATGTGCGGCCAGCCCGTGCATTGCTATCCGACATTGGACCGATTATCAAGAACATCTAAAACAGCCCTTAACTGTATGAAGGCCAGACTTAATGAGAATAAATATTATTCAAAACTATATGGCAATTTTAATCATATATTTACAACAATTTTTTTTACTTACGAGTAACAATGAGGTATATATGATATAAAAACCATGTGGATAATTAACATCCACATAAACTCATTAGAACAATAAACTTCTATAACACATATTGGAGATTCCACATTATCAGACCAATGTGTGAAATCTAATGACTTGCAACCATAAGGGGGAGTGAAGGGACCCATATGTACATTTTTATAGAGAAGCCCATATAATTTCTGCATATTTCAATCTTGAATTTTGCATAAAAATTAGACTATCTAGCAATTTTGTATTGCTATAGGGTTCATAAGATCATTTGTTTCAGAATACTAGATTATTCTTAATATTTTATCTTTAATGATCACTATAATTTCAATAAATTTATAGTCATATGATGGTCTGTGCAATGACTAACGCAATTGAAAAGTAATTTGTTTATCCAAAAAATCCCTCTAAAGTGCCAGCCATCAGGTGTCTCCCTTTTGTATAATTTGCTATCCTTTGCCTACTGTCAAGTGTAATCCATCTCAAGCAGTATGACTGAGTGTAAAAAGAGTATTTAGAGAGGCACAGATGGTCAGAGGTTCACTAATCTGTGAAAAATTGCATCTAAAAATTGTGGTAAAATTTCAGAAAAGTGTTCTTCAACGTAAAATTTGAAAGATTCAGAGATTCTGGAGAATCTTTGTGCAGAAGGAACAAAGCTGTTGATTAATATTGGATGCTTGTGATCTACGAGCCTTCAGGCAGCACTGCATTAAAACAGACATGAGTTAGTCATATGCAAAAAAATAGAAAAAGTGTAAATTCATCTCACCACTAGTGTGTTGGAGATAATTATCCCAGGAGGCTTCCAGGGTAGACAGTTTGTGGTCTGGTTCTTATGCACGGAGCATGCACTGGTCTGACTTCCAGGTCAAATAGCTCTCAATGGTCCAAAAAGGGATGTTCTCTTGCACCAAAGGAAAGTAGTTTAAACTTAGCTTTTAATCACATAGGATAAAAAATTGGGAGAATGTGCACATATTAAAAAAGAAAATCCATAATGCTTATGTGTTTCGAGTAGAAAAACCAAAACGTGTAAGAATTATGGATTTTCTTTTTAATATGTGCACATTTTCCCAATTATTTTATTCTATATGTGTAGCAGAGATACCAATCCCCTTACTGCCGCAGCCATGGTCTGGCGTCCTCCGCTCCCTTGGCTGTGCGTGCCCGGGGTGCGCGCACCACTCTCAGATCCCTAGGCACTGTGCTTAGGGCGCTCTCGCGCGCGCTCCCTGCTTCTTTAAGGGGCCATGCATGCTGTCCTAATACGTCCCTGGCCAATGGCCAGAGGACAGCTGATATTTAAGGCACCTCCGCCAAAATGGAGGTGCCTGTGCAATGGTGTTGTTTGCTTTCATTAAACTGCCTCTCCAGTTCTCAGGTCCCCCTGCTGCCCGCCAGCCTGTCTATCAGCCGTGCCCGCCAGCCTGTCTACCAGCTGTGCCCACCAGTCTGACTATCAGCCGTGCCTGCCTGCCGGATTTCCAGCTTTTACAGCCTGTCAGTCTTCCTGCGCTGCCAGTCCACCGCTGTGCCTGTCAGCTTCGGCTGACAGCTCCGTGGGAGTCGCCTGCTCTCGCACGAGGTCGGTCCCAAAGTGGCACCTGGTCCACCCTTCCGATTCCTCCTTGGTTCACGGAGTCGACTAAGCTGTCTTGTAGCCAGGGTCGGTTCAGGTGGGCACTTAGTTATGCCCCTCTTGTCCCTCTTTGTACCACGACACAGGGGTTCCAACATCCGGACCCTTAACAATATGATTTAAAGCTACATTTTAACTACCTTCCTTTGGTGCTGAAGAACATATTTTTTGGACCATTGAGAATGATTGAGTCATACAAATCACTGCATAGGTTCAAGAATACTTCCAGAAATCATAGTCTGTCAACACACTTTGCCATGCAATTCACAAATGCAAGACAAAGCTTTTTAATGCAAAGAAAAAGCCAAATATTCACACAATCCATAAACACTACTGTCTTCTCTGGGCCAAAGCTTATTTAAAATGTAAAGCTGTGTTATGGTCAGATGAATCAAAATTTGAAGCTCCTCATGGAAACCATGGATGCCGTGCCCTGCAGACTCATGAGGAGAGGAACCATCCACTTGTTATCACCTCACAGTCCAAAAGTATGCATCTCTGATGGTCCAGGATAGCATGATAGCCTATGGCATGGGCAGCTTACACATCCTGAAAGGCACTATAAAAGCTGTGCATTATATAGAGGTTTTAGAGCAACATATACAGCTATTTCAGCAAGACAATGCTAAACCGTAAACTGCATTCATCACAACAGCATGGCTTCACAGAAAAAAAGTTCAGGTGATGAATTGGCCGCCTAGAGTCCAGACCTCTCACCAATATAAAACATTTGACGAATTATGAAATTAAATATCTGTCAAAGGACTGTTGAGCAGCTAGAATCTTACATCAAATAAAAATGAGGCCGCACTTCTCTCCTCAACATTAAGCCATTGCTTTCACTTCCTAGGCATTTAGAGACTGCTGTAAAAAAAGAAGAGGGAATGCTACACAATAATGAACATGTTCGTGTCCTAACTTTTTTGAGATGCGTTGCTGCCACCAATCTCTAAATGAGATTTTTTTTCAAATGAAATGGAATAATGTCTAACTTTCAACTTCTGATCTGATCCATTCAGGATTTTTTTGTACTTTTAAACCTTAATGTTTATACACTCTAGTATCTTACTATATCATATTTTCCAAAAATATGAAAGATAACAAGCTCATGTCAGGTAAATACAAATGGAATAAATAGTTTTAGGTTTTAGGCTTCCTTTCTGATAAAAATCAGCAATTTTGAATAAGTAGTGTTAAAAGAGGAAGAATATATGTATCTCTATCCACTATCATAAGATATAATAATTAACCTGCTACTTTTTGGATTCTTTATATGACGAGCTTATACTTTCTGCTTTAGGAATGCAATACTGTACCTAAAAGTAAAAAAAAAAGAGTATTGTAAGAAAAGGCCACAAATATATGGAGCCCACTTCCATTCCTATATGACATAGAACTACCTTGCTTGGGCTCTACTACAACCCTTCATGCTTCAGTTGCTCTAAAATTCCATGATTAGTATTCTTGCAGTTGCTCCACGTTACCCTTGACTATTCACCTGATAAGGAAACATTAAGGTTCCACGACAGTTACTGTAACCTATAAGTTTGTTGCAATTTCACTTAACCAAATGTCATTGCAGCCTTATCAACAATTTTAGTTCTTACATTTTTTTTTCTGATTTGCAGTTTATTCCAGGCTGAACCCAATCCTGCTGTGAGTATATTTTAAATTAAAAGATTGAAGTCAATAAGAGAAACAAATAGCAAAAATTATTTTGTAAATCACTGCTTGAATTACACTTCTATGTTCTTACTGCCTTACATATGTCATAATTAGTACGCGCTCAAGCTAACCTGTCACTTTTTGAAGAGTGCAATTCTCACCTTATGCTTCCTGTCTGCAAACCACATGCATAAACATAAAGCTCTGTAATAGCTCCATCATTCTGCAATTATGGAATTAAAACACATTATTTCTTCATGTTAAGCTTGATTTAAAAAGAAAAATGCTTCAGTTATGAGTTGTGAATGGCAAAGTATTTAAAGAAGATTTGACACAGCAGTAGATCTATGAGTTCTAGAGAAAACACAAATGTAATGGCTTGGTCCGTATTACTGTGGAATTGGGTGCCGTCTTTATAATTGATTAAAACGTACCATAATGTTTTCTCCACATGCATTAAATATTTGCTCGACAAATCTGTGTAAATAGAAATTGCCACTTTTATACTCTGCTTCATTATTTACTTGTTTATTTCAGTTTTATCTGCTTACAAACATTAGTTATGTCTTCCTCATAAAATTTGGATTTTTTTTGTTTACAATGACAGTCAGATTCGCCAGGAATATATTACAGTGATTTATAAATCTTTTGAGAAACAAGACAGATGGTATGATCTACAGTGGATAAAAGTGATTTAAAAGGGATAAGATATTCAAAGGGGTTCAAAGGCTGTAAAGCTGTACACCAAATTCCTACAAGTCCATGCTACAATGCCATAGGCTATGTGCCTCCATATAATTAGAAAGATAGCCCAAGTACTACAAATTGAGTGTGGGCAAGGGAACAGAATCCCCCCCGACACCCTCAAATACCGACTCCAAGGCAACATTTTTTTACTAGGAGAAAAACAGAGTCATCATGGTTTTTAAAAAAAAGACACATATTTTATTAGCAATCAGTTAAGACAAGTGTTATAATCAAAAAACAAAAGGAAATTAATAAAAAGCAAGTGAAAAGCAAGGTGGACAATGAAATATCCACATAAGCCCAAACAGACCTGCCTCAATATTAGATGCTTAATCAAAAATAGACACAACTCTTATGACTGGAAAAAAGGGATTTTTCCATAAGAGTAGAAAGACGCTGCACCTAAGATTTTCAACCAATACCGTGAAAATTGCATAAATAATAAGCCAATAATTTATCTCAATGGAATATCAAAATTGAAGAGCTGTCGTTAAACTAAACACCTAGTGGCGCACTATAGTATACTTAAAAAAGAGAACAAGCATCAAAGACAGACCCATCAATTAAGGTGCAGCGTGCATGTTAAAATAAACTATAGAGTTGGACAGATAGAGGAGCATCTCCACATATTCCCTCCCTTCCCCCAATCTCCCACTCCTACAAAATGAAAGGAGGGGAGAGTGACCTCTTAGGCATATTCACATGAAGTGCCAGAAAGGGCATGTCACTCAAATTGGCAGTGGGGGAGATGTGTTCTTACCAGGGGTGGTGGTGGGCAGTCAGTGGGCTTTAGGACAAACCACGTGCGTCCCCGACGCGCGTTTCGCGTCGACTACGGCCGCTTTCTCAAGGGGCGGTGAAGATAATGGGAAGCAGGCACCCTTTTTGAATCATTAGTGCCGGTCACGTGAGCGATCACGTGACCGGTCACATGTGTGATGGGGGCGTGCACTGGTGCCCTAGCGACGCGAAGCTGGCGCATGCGCCCGCCGTAACCCGCGCCAGACCACGC
Source organism: Phyllobates terribilis (assembly GCF_046119375.1). Classification (NCBI taxonomy): domain Eukaryota; kingdom Metazoa; phylum Chordata; class Amphibia; order Anura; family Dendrobatidae; genus Phyllobates; species Phyllobates terribilis. The sequence goes on along the minus strand of NW_027362762.1, from coordinate 768,305,724 downwards.
CCCCAGGCCGTCAAGACACCATCGCGCACGCGCGGGCACGCCGCTCAAAGAGCGGAGGTGCCCGACCGTGCGCGGACGTCATACAGACAGCCGGAGGCGCGCCCAACAGCAGGGAGGCCGGCGCATGCGCACCACGTCCCAGGGCTATAGTGCACGCATAGAGGTTACATATACACAGAACCAGGAGAGACAGAGCAGGAATTAAACAGGGAATTTCATATCATGACACCATATCCACGACAATTTGTCCATCAAGCCCTTTTCTTTGTCTTTTTCCATATTTCTGTCATCCCATCCTTAATTTCTATGGAACATCTGCATCACACAATCATTTGGAGTAAATAAAGATTGATCCAATAAGGTGCAAAGAGAGGAGTTATGTTATTATCTGAAAAAAAGCTGAAAAATGTATACAATTAAAAACAAGAATTAAATTAAAACCAACACAAAAACAAAAAAAGGAAAAACGGAAAAAAGAAAAAACAAAATTAACCCCAGACTAGACATATATATCCCTCGGACACAGTGAGGGTAACAAGGAGAGGGTAATTGTATGAATTAAAATTAACCAGAAAAAACCCAACATCACAAGAAGGAGGAAAAAGAGAGGGACTCATTTAGTCCACGGGGCGACAATGTCCCAAGTGTCACTATCCACTTAGCTTCGACCTGCGCCAAAACCTTTTTGACATTGCCGCCCCGTGCACCCAAACGTATCACGTCTATCCCCCGCACTTTGAAACAGAGAGGGTCGCAATTATGGACAGCCCTAAAGTGCCTAGGAATACTTTTGAGTTCGCTAACGTCGGTCGTTGTCCTGGCCGCACCAATGTCGCGCACATGCTCACGCACACGTATTCTCAGTTCCCTAGATGTAAGTCCAATATAGATTAGAGGGCAATCACACATGGCATAATAGATGACATTACTAGTGCCACATGAAATATAGTGTCTTATTTTAAAGAGTCTGTTGCCATCTGAGGACGTAGACGTGTTGCAGCGCGCGACATTGGTGCAGGCAAGACAACGACCGCAGGGAAAAGTTCCAAGGGTCGGTCCACGAGAGCCAAAAAGATTTGGTTGTGTCGGGACATAGTGGCTCAACACTAGAAGGTCTTTAAGATTTTTGGCCCGTCTCGGTGTCATAAGGGGACGATCCCCAAGAATTGGTCCCAGGGAGGGGTCGGTTGCCAAAATGTCCCAATGCTTGGTCATAATCCTCCTCATATTTTCCCACTCATGGTTGTAATCCGAAATATACCGAATTTTTACTTGTCCAGTCTCCGATCCTTTAATAACGTTTGAGTATAGTAAGTTGTTACGTGGGGTCCATCTGGCCCTATCATATCCATGCTTGATACATCTGTTGCTGTACCCTCGTTGTTTAAATCTGAGCCTCAAGTCCACGGCCTGACGCTCAAATCTAAGGTCAGAGGAGCAGATTCGCCTCGCCCTCAGGAATTGCCCGACGGGGACGGCCCTTATAGTGGTGGGATGGTGTGCCGTATCGGCATGTATTAGGGCATTAACTGACGTAGACTTCCTAAAAATGTCGGTCTGGAGGCACCTCCCACCATCAACCTCCAGCTCGACATCCAGGAAGTCAATTTTAGTAGTATGAGATCTATATGTCAGTTTAATGCCCCATGTGTTCTGGTTCAGTTGTGCCATAAATTCATCGAGCACCGTCCCTCGCCAGAAAAACAAAATATCATCAATATAGCGGAGCCAGCATAAAATTTGGTCCGTGGCCCCCGCGCCCTCATCGCCAAAAATATGTCTCTCCCATGCTCCTAGAAAAAGGTTAGCGTACGAGGGCGCGCAGGCCGCCCCCATCGCTGTGCCCCGCCTTTGCAGATATACTGCATCTTTAAACAAAAAATAATTATGGGTCAGGACAAATTGCAAGAGCTCGATGATAAACCCACACAAAGGGCCGCCCAGGTCGGACGCCCCGAGGAAGAGACGGACCGACTCCAGACCAATGGTATGCTCAATGCAGGTGTACAGACTTTCCACATCTGCTGTAACAAGCAATACCCCACTATCCAAAAGGACGCCATCGACCCGCGTAAGGACGTCCGCCGTGTCTCTGATGTACGAGGGCAGGGTCTCAACAATTGGCTTCAAGTAAAAGTCAATAAATCTGCATATGGGTTCACATAGACCACCCAGACCTGACACGATCGGACGTCCCGGCGGGTCGACGGGGTCCTTATGGATCTTGGGTAAAAGGTAAAAGGTCGGTGTTTTTGGAAATCGAACAGTCAGGGCCTCCACCGTTTTCTTATCTACAATCCCACCCTCACAGGCATTGGCCAAAATCACCTGGAGTGCTGCGGAGAAGGAGGTTGTAGGGTTGTAACAGAGTTTGGAGTAAGTATTAGCATCCTTTAGTTGACAGAATGCTTCTTTCTCATATTTCTTGCAGGGCCAAATCACAATATTTCCCCCTTTGTCCGCTGCCTTGATTACAATGTCACTATAGGACTGCAAAGTGCTAATTGCTTTCCGTTGAGATGCTGTAAGGTTATCAAATCTTCTAGAGGTAGACAACCTTCCAAAGTCCTCAGATACGAGCCTAGAAAAAATTTCCACAGCCGGGCACAGGGACAAAGGGGGAAAGCGTGTAGATTTAGGCCTAGAACATGGGGGTAACCCACCTTGTTGGAAAGATCCTTGCTCCTGCAATAGTTCCTCCAAATTTGAAAGTACTTGGGCTATCTTTCTAATTATATTTATTTCTGTGGCTTACACAGTTTATTTCAGGCCCGCTATGGACTTTCGAGCCCGGGACGGAACGTGGCTCTCACAACTTAACGATGCATGCAAGGAGGACAATGATAGTAATGCAGGAGGGGGGGTTCTGTATGAATGAACATACTAATAAATTTAATGTCCTATAGTGACATTGTAATCAAGGCAGCGGACAAAGGGGGAAATATTGTGATTTGGCCCTGCAAGAAATATGAGAAAGAAGCATTCCGTCAACTAAAGGATGCTAATACTTACTCCAAACTCTGTTACAACCCTACAACCTCCTTCTCCGCAGCACTCCAGGTGATTTTGGCCAATGCCTGTGAGGGTGGGATTGTAGATAAGAAAACGGTGGAGGCCCTGACTGTTCGATTTCCAAAAACACCGACCTTTTACCTTTTACCCAAGATCCATAAGGACCCCGTCGACCCGCCGGGACGTCCGATCGTGTCAGGTCTGGGTGGTCTATGTGAACCCATATGCAGATTTATTGACTTTTACTTGAAGCCAATTGTTGAGACCCTGCCCTCGTACATCAGAGACACGGCGGACGTCCTTACGCGGGTCGATGGCGTCCTTTTGGATAGTGGGGTATTGCTTGTTACAGCAGATGTGGAAAGTCTGTACACCTGCATTGAGCATACCATTGGTCTGGAGTCGGTCCGTCTCTTCCTCGGGGCGTCCGACCTGGGCGGCCCTTTGTGTGGGTTTATCATCGAGCTCTTGCAATTTGTCCTGACCCATAATTATTTTTTGTTTAAAGATGCAGTATATCTGCAAAGGCGGGGCACAGCGATGGGGGCGGCCTGCGCGCCCTCGTACGCTAACCTTTTTCTAGGAGCATGGGAGAGACATATTTTTGGCGATGAGGGCGCGGGGGCCACGGACCAAATTTTATGCTGGCTCCGCTATATTGATGATATTTTGTTTTTCTGGCGAGGGACGGTGCAACAGCTCGATGAATTTATGGCACAACTGAACCAGAACACATGGGGCATTAAACTGACATATAGATCTCATACTACTAAAATTGACTTCCTGGATGTCAAGCTGGAGGTTGATGGTGGGAGGTGCCTCCAGACCGACATTTTTAGGAAGTCTACGTCAGTTAATGCCCTAATACATGCCGATACGGCACACCATCCCACCACTATAAGGGCCGTCCCCGTCGGGCAATTCCTGAGGGCGAGGCGAATCTGCTCCTCTGACCTTAGATTTGAGCGTCAGGCCGTGGACTTGAGGCTCAGATTTAAACAACGAGGGTACAGCAACAGATGTATCAAGCATGGATATGATAGGGCCAGACGGACCCCACGTAACAACTTACTATACTCAAACGTTATTAAAGGATCGGAGACTGGACAAGTAAAAATTCGGTATATTTCGGATTACAACCATGAGTGGGAAAATATGAGGAGGATTATGACCAAGCATTGAGACATTTTGGCAACCGACCCCTCCCTGGGACCAATTCTTGGGGATCGTCCCCTTATGACACCGAGACGGGCCAAAAATCTTAAAGACCTTCTAGTGTCGAGCCACTATGTCCCGACACAACCAAATCTTTTTGGCTCTCGTGGACCGACCCTTGGAACTTTTCCCTGCGGTCGTTGTCTTGCCTGCACCAATGTCGCGCGCTGCAACACGTTTACGTCCTCAGATGGCAACAGACTCTTTAAAATAAGACACTATATTTCATATGGCACTAGTAATGTCATCTATTATGCCATGTGTGATTGCCCTCTAATCTATATTGGACTTACATCTAGGGAACTGAGAATACGTGTGCGTGAGCATGTGCGCGACATTGGTGCGGCCAGGACAACGACCGACGTTAGCGAACTCAAAAGTATTCCTAGGCACTTTAGGGCTGTCCATAATTGCGACCCTCGCTGTTTCAAAGTGCGGGGGATAGACGTGATACGTTTGGGTGCACGGGGCGGCAATGTCAAAAAGGTTTTGGCACAGGTCGAAGCTAAGTGGATAGTGACACTTGGGACATTGTCGCCCCGTGGACTAAATGAGTCCCTCTCTTTTTCCTCCTTCTTGTGATGTTGGGTTTTTTCTGGTTAATTTTAATTCATACAATTACCCTCTCCTTGTTACCCTCACTGTGTCCGAGGGATATATATGTCTAGTCTGGGGTTAATTTTGTTTTTTCTTTTTTCCGTTTTTCCTTTTTTTGTTTTTGTGTTGGTTTTAATTTAATTCTTGTTTTTAATTGTATACATTTTTCAGCTTTTTTTCAGATAATAACATAACTCCTCTCTTTGCACCTTATTGGATCAATCTTTATTTACTCCAAATGATTGTGTGATGCAGATGTTCCATAGAAATTAAGGATGGGATGACAGAAATATGGAAAAAGACAAAGAAAAGGGCTTGATGGACAAATTGTCATGGATATGGTGTCATGATATGAAATTCCCTGTTTAATTCCTGCTCTGTCTCTCCTGGTTCTGTGTATATGTAACCTCTATGCGTGCACTGTTGCCCTGGGACGTGGTGCGCATGCGCCGGCCTCCCTGCTGTTGGGCGCGCCTCCGGCTGTCTGTATGACGTCCGCGCACGGTCGGGCACCTCCGCTCTTTGAGCGGCGTGCCCGCGCGTGCGCGATGGTGTCTTGACGGCCTGGGGGCGTGGTCTGGCGCGGGTTACGGCGGGCGCATGCGCCAGCTTCGCGTCGCTAGGGCACCAGTGCACGCCCCCATCACACATGTGACCGGTCACGTGATCGCTCACGTGACCGGCACTAATGATTCAAAAAGGGTGCCTGCTTCCCATTATCTTCACCGCCCCTTGAGAAAGCGGCCGTAGTCGCCGCGAAACGCGTGTCGGGGACGCACGTGGTTTGTCCTAAAGCCCACTGACTGCCCACCACCACCCCTGGTAAGAACACATCTCCCCCACTGCCAATTTGAGTGACATGCCCTTTCTGGCACTTCATGTTAATATGCCTAAGAGGTCACTCTCCCCTCCTTTCATTTTGTAGGAGTGGGAGATTGGGGGAAGGGAGGGAATATGTGGAGATGCTCCTCTATCTGTCCAACTCTATAGTTTATTTTAACATGCACGCTGCACCTTAATTGATGGGTCTGTCTTTGATGCTTGTTCTCTTTTTTAAGTATACTATAGTGCGCCACTAGGTGTTTAGTTTAACGACAGCTCTTCAATTTTGATATTCCATTGAGATAAATTATTGGCTTATTATTTATGCAATTTTCACGGTATTGGTTGAAAATCATAGGTGCAGCGGTGTTTCTACTCTTATGGAAAAATCCCTTTTTTCCAGTCATAAGAGTTGTGTCTATTTTTGATTAAGCATCTAATATTGAGGCAGGTCTGTTTGGGCTTATGTGGATATTTCATTGTCCACCTTGCTTTTCACTTGCTTTTTATTAATTTCCTTTTGTTTTTTTATTATAACACTTGTCTTAACTGATTGCTAATAAAATATGTGTCTTTTTTTAAAAAACCATGATGACTCTGTTTTTCTCCTAGTAAAAAAAAAAAAATATGTGCCTCCATATGTAGTTATCCTCCTTAGAAACATTGCTTCCAGTCAAGATACATTTAAGAATATGACATCTAATGCCAAGGCGTTTTTTTTTCGAAAAAAATATTATATCTGTGTGGCTAACTGAAAAGATGGTAACAAATTGCAAGCTTTCGAAACTACTCAAGTTTCTTCATCAGGCATAGTATAACACAAAAACTAAAGAGTCACATATTTATACACAACAATACACAGAAATAATGCTCCTCAGACCTGTGGGGGCATCACAGCCCCGGACCAGACTTTAATCACAGGATAATAAAACTTTCAAACTCCTTATCTGCGAACTATTCCAAGTATTTATATTCCTCCCCCATAGTTCTGCTTTATGTTACTTATCTCATCCATTACATCATTTCCCTGTCTTGCTGTGTATAAATATGTGTCTCTTCAGATTTTGCGTTATTTTGTGTTATACTATGCCTGATGAAGAAACCTGAGTAGTTTTGAAAGCTTGCAATTTGTTACCATCTTTTCAGTTAGCCATTAGAAGGTATCAACCACTGAGGACTCTCAAATCTAAATATTTTTCTATCTACTGGCTAACACGGTACAAAGATATATATTTTCCTATATATCTATATGCACAGAGGCACAATAGTACCATATAAAAGCTTAAAGGCTCAGAATTTGCAATGAACAGTAATTTGGTCTTCCATATGAATCTAAAATATGAGAAATGTCAATGGGGTTCAACCAATGCTAGCTATTAAGTACATGTAGGATTTTTCCACTTTTGCACTCGTGTTTTCCTACCTTTTTTCCAAGAGCCATAATTTTTTTCTGTTAATATATCAAATATTGAGCTTGAATTTTTATGTGGGAAGTTACAGTTTTGAATTATACCATTCACTTAACCATATAACGCACTGTACTTTGTTTTCATTTCACATTGTTCACGATTAAGCTAAATTGATATGGCAATATGATTCTTAAGTTCAATATAAATATGGAGGAGGCTCAGTTGTGTTTCGGTGGTTCTTTGCTGTAGCTGGCACAGGGTGTCTTAGATCGATGCAAAGTACAATGAAATCTCAAGACCATCAAGGCATTCTGTAGTGAAATGTGCTGCCCAGTGTCAATAAGCTTGGTCTGAGTTGCTGATAATGGGTCCTCCAAACAAGATGATGACTCAAAATAACACAGCTAAAAATATCCAAGAATAGCTAAGAGCAAATCATTGGACTGTTCTGAAGTGGGTTATATGAGTCCTAAATTAAATCCTTATGAATATCTATGGAAGGAGCTGAAGCATGTAATCTGGAAAAGGCACCTTCACACCTGAGACAGTTGGAGCAGCTTCCTCTCAAGGTGTGTGCCAAGATACCTCAAGAGTTACAGATATGGTTTGTTTAAAGTGATTGCATCAAAAGGTTTTGCAACAAAATATTACATTAATAGAGCCAACATTTTTGTCAAGACCATTTTTAATATATATATTTTCTTAATTTTCTGTTGAATCCACAAATCAAAAGCAATGTCTGATTTTCATAACTCGATACTCAGTAAATTGAAGTGGAACATTACTTTTGTCAGATTCAAGATATTTTAGTGATAATTGTGAGTTTCTCTTACTTTAACAGTAGGGTACCAACAATTTTGTCTAAGTATATATATATATATACATACAGTACAGACCAAAAGTTTGGACACACCTTCTCATTTAAAGATTTTTCTGTATTTTCATGACTATGAAAATTGTACATTCACACTGAAGGCATCAAAACTATGAATTAACACATGTGGAATTATATACTTAACAAAAAAGTGTGAAACAACTGAAAATATGTCTTATATTCTAGGTTCTTCAAAGTAGCCACCTTTTGCTTTGATGACTGCTTTGCACACTCTTGGCATTCTCTTGATGAGCTTCAAGAGATAGTCACCGGAAATGGTCTTCACTTCACAGGTGTGCCCTGTCAGGTTTAATAAGTGGGATTTCTTGCCTTATAAATGGGGTTGGGAACATCAGTTGTGTTGTGCAGAAGTCTGGTGGATACACAGCTGATAGTCCTACTGAATAGACTGTTAGAATTTCTATTCTGGCAAGAAAAAGGCAGCTAAGTAAAGAAAAACGAGTGGCCATCATTACTTTAAGAAATGAAGGTCAGTCAGTCCAAAAAATTGGGAAAGCTTTGAAAGTGTCCCCAAGTGCAGTTGCAAAAACCATCAAGCACTACAAAGAATCTGGCTCACATGAGGACCGCCCCAGGAAAGGAAGACCAAGAGTCATCTCTGCTTCTGAGGATAAGTTTATCCGAGTCACCAGCCTCAGAAATCGCCGGTTAACAGCAGCTCAGATTAGAGACCAGGCCAATGCCACACAGAGTTCTAGCAGCAGACACATCTCTTCAACAAGTGTTAAGAGGAAACTGTGTGCAGCAGGCCTTCATGGTAACATAGCTGCTAGGAAACCACTGCTAAGGACAGGCAACAAGCAGAAGAGACTTGTTTGGGCTAAAGAACACAAGGAATGGACATTAGACCAGTGGAAATCTGTGCTTTGGTCTGATGAGTCCAAATTTGAGATCTTTGGTTCTGACCACCGTGTCTTTGTGCGACGCAGAAAAGGTGAACGGATGGACTCTACATGCCTGGATCCCACCGTGAAGCATGGAGGAGGAGGTGTGATGGTGTGGGGGTGCTTTGCTGATGACACTGTTGGGGATTTATTCAAAATAGAAGGCATACTGAACCAGCATGGCTACCACAGCATCTTGCAGCGGCATGCTATTCCATCCGGTTTGCGTTTAGTTGGACCACCATTTATTTTTCAACAGGACAATGACCCCAAACACACCTCCAGGCTGTGTACGGGCTGTTTGACCAAGGAAGAGAGTGATGGGGTGCTACGCCAGATGACCTGGCCTCCACAGTCACCAGACCTGAACCCAATCGAGATGGTTTGGGGTGAGCTGGACCGCAGAGTGAAGGCAAAAGGGCCAACAAGTGCTAAGCATCTCTGGGAACTCCTTCAAGATTGTTGGAAGACCATTTCCGGCGACTACCTCTTGAAGCTCATCAAGAGAATGCCAAGAGTGTGCAAAGCAGTCATCAAAGCAAAAGGTGGCTACTTTGAAGAACCTAGAATATAAGACATATTTTCAGTTGTTTCACACTTTTTTGTTAAGTATATAATTCCACATGTGTTAATTCATAGTTTTGATGCCTTCAGTGTGAATGTACAATTTTCATAGTCATGAAAATACAGAAAAATCTTTAAATGAGAAGGTGTGTCCAAACTTTTGGTCTGTACTGTATATATACAGTATTTTTTATATACAAAGGGATTTTGGGGACTATGTATAGGTTGCTGGACTTCAATAAAGGAGGCATTAATTTTTGTGGCTTTAGCTTATGTTGGGAAAACCTGGAAACATGTTCCATTTAAATAAGTTATATGTATGAATCCATATTTAAATCTTTATAAACATTTACATTCATCATAATTTTCATATACAGTCATGGCGATTCCCATCATTCTAATAATAATATATTTGTATCTGGAGGGCATTGTTAATGAGTCAGTTTCCAAGTAAAAACAACTGAGTGAAAAAATAGGACACCCAAGATGACTTAGCGACAAGGTTATGTAAGGCAGCGCTAGTCATCATACTGGAGGATACTCGCTGCACCAGTTCAATTTGTGCACACCAGCAAAGTCTTTTCAGTATTTCAGAATGCATCAGTTTATTATTTTATCATAAACCGCAGTTCACACATATAATGTCCACCAGCCCCAAGTGGCAGACAGGCCCACTTGGCTCCAGGTACAGCCATAAGCAAGGTAATAATATAGCAATGTCCATATCAATGTCCATATAACGCAGTGTACTACCTTTGCCGGGTTTTTAGCTGCTAAAGTCCATTTGGTTTGCCACCACTGTGGCTTTGCGGCTTCCCAGATGGGGTTCTCTAGCCGTCGCTCCCTCTAAGGCTACTGGTATGTCTTTCACACTTGACATCCAGCCTGCGCCTTTCAGGACTCTTCACCAAGCCGGCTTTCCCTGCAAGGCCACTAGCATCCACACACAGGATCCAGGCTCAACCTTTCAGTCTGCCAGGCTTCACTCGGCCTCACCAGGCCTCACACGAAGGGTGTCCCACACACGGGGAACAGGCCTCACACCTATCACCCTGTCTCAAGACTACCAGGGTTTATATATCCTGTAGGACACACACACATACACAGACAGGACCTTAGCTGATGTCACAGTCATGTGTTCAGACCTTCTGTGTGCAAAAGGACCTGTGTGATGTCACAGTCATGTGACCAGTCAGCTAAGGGGGAGGTACCTGGTCGGCCAAACATACCCTGGACCATACAGTAATGCCAAGCACTGCGCTGCATTACATATCCCCCCCCCTCTGTTCAAACTTGTGGGGTTGAACACATAACATACACAAACCACTATAACCCACAGTTCACACCGAGACCATGTACTTGACATTTGCCTTGTCCAGCCCCTGGAACTTTAGTCATCGACATTAGCCCATTCCTTAGGGACCTACCATCTGTCAATGTCACTGACTTTGTCAGGTCACCTTTCCGAGTTGTAACCTTGTCAGGTCTCCCCCGCTCCCAGCGGTCAGTCATACAGCAGTGTGACTCACATGACCTGGTATCTAAGGTCCGGTTAGACTCCGTACTGTCCTGTACTCTATTGGGTCGTTTGTATGGGCCTCTCAAACCTGAGTTACTGGAGGTCTCACTACCTCTAAACCCATGCCCACTACTCTCAGGACATCTTGAAAGGTCCCTAACTCCAGCTATAGCTGTTCTGTTATTTAGAGGGCCCTTTCTCTGTCTGGTCTCACAATTTCTAGACGGCTGCCCTTTTCTGCTGCTCAGATGATGCTGTCTATCCACTCGCAGTCTAGCGAGATTCAACTGTTCTACGTCTCGCAGGTAAATCACTCACTGCTCTATCAGCATGCTCATATATGCAAGACTTTCTTCCGTTCCTACAGCGGAGAATGACACCATGCCGTCTTCGTCGGGTATCCAGTCCTGACGATCACGTGGACTGCTTACTTTTACCACACCAGACTTCTTGACCATCATCTGCATGGCTCGACCATTTCTCCCGACGAGCTTTCTCACCAGAACATGAGGCACCCGGAAGACCTCTTCCCGCAGACTGTGAGCTTTTCTCATAAGCTCCAGTTGTCTAACAGCTTGTTCCGTCTTCAACCGGAGAACCCGCTTCGTGCGAATACATCGCCATTGCATGTCACTTAGGATAGCCACCCCCTTCACTGTGACTTCGGTCGTGGACAGGACCACCAGCTGTTTAGCTTCTGAGGTCAAGTACACCTTACAGGCTCCCACGGCCTTCTTAAACTCCTCATGCACGGACTCACTGGTGCATTCTTCCCTCAAATCCTCGGGTACATCTACGAGGCACTTGTACCGAGACGTTTCGGTCTCACCAGTGGTTTCCAGATGATCAACCTGCTCAGGTTTCAGGGACAACTGACTTCCAGCTTCTTCTCCCTGTATGCTTCCCCTGAGCTGACTCACAGCTACAAATTCATGAATTTCCTTCCTGACTACTTCCATTTCATATTTATCTTCCGTTAACCCTCTCTTAGTTCTCCTCAGGTCCACCTTCTCATGGTATAAGGGAGTGAGTGCAACGTGGTTGCCCTTTTCCTTCTCCAAGGAGGCCTCGTTCACAGAGTAATACTTTGTCAGGCGACTTTTGAGCCCAGAAACTTCTTCCTCTAGCTCCGTCACCCGCCTCTCAGCGGCTCGTCTCTGATGCTCTTCCTGCTTCAACTGTTCCTTTAACAGTAGAGTTCTATAAGACCTCTCTGTCTCCAATGCGCCCGCTCAGCTCTCAACCGCCAGTCTCTCAAGCTTCTCTTGCTTCCAATGGGTTTGTAGCGACTCCTTGAGCTCCTTGATCTCAGCTCCTACATCCACCGAATCATCCGAGCTCACATCACTCGAGGTATCTGCTTCATACCTCCCATCACCAGTGGCCAACTCCTGGCCCTGGTCTGTGGCTTTTCCGATGGACTCCTCCATCTTTTCCCGCTCAGCTTCAATCTTGCTCAGCCTTTCCTTTATGCATTTCTCTGCCCTCTGGAGATTATCACAGAACGTCTGCAGCTCCTTCACCTGAGCTTCCAGACCTAAGGTCTTTCTGCGGAGTTCACTATTTTCACCACGGGTGTCTTGCAGAGTGGTCTCAACCACTTGGCGCTCTTGCTCTGCATCCGCCTTACCCTCCTCTAGTTTTTCTTTAACCTTGAGGAGATCCTCATAATCTCTCTTAATCTGTTGCAGTTCCTCACTGAACTTTTCATGCCTCTTTTCTGCCTCATGGTCGTGACCAGACACTTCAACTTTTATTGCCTCTTTCAGGGTGGATAGCTCCCGGTCTCACTGGTACAGAGAGCCCTCCAGATGCTCCTTCTCCTGCATTAGAGGCTTTACTTGGTCCTGGAATTGCTGCAGCTCCCTCATGAGTTCACCATACTCCTTTTTGGATTCACACAGCTCCTGGTTGAACTGTTTGCGCAGTCGTTCTAGGTTTTGTTCACTCCCAGAAACTTCATCTTGCTGCGCCTCCTTGAGGGCAGACAGCTCTAACTGTTCCAGAGAGAAGCGACCTTTCACCTCGCACAACTCCTCTTCACCCTCTGCTTTGTCAATCTCCAATTGAAAAACCTCCTCCTTGATTTCGCGGCGGTCCTCCTCTATTTCGTAGAACGCTTCCTTCCATAGGTTAACCTCCTTGTCGCTTCCCTCCAGGTCTCGCTGCCAGTTCCTCACAACCTGGTATACTTTCTGCTGTTCAGACTCCAGGTTCAGCTGGTCTGAGGACACCTTCTCCAGGTTTTCCCTCAGTTGCTGCACATCACTCTGATACTGCTGCCTGACAGGCTCCAGCTCTTGGTCAGGACTGGCCGCCTCCTCTTTCAGGGCTGTCAAATCCTTCTGACTCAGTACTGTACCGGAGGTTGCTACTGGCAACGTCACCTCCTCTTCTGCCTCGGAAGGAGGATCCACCCTTGAAACAACGGCACACAGCATTATATTTTTTTTATTTTCTCTTTCAGCAAAGACTACAGGAGCAACCTTTTTGTGGCCTTTGCGCCGTCTACGAGATGGGGACTCTCTCACCCCGTCTAGCCCCTCCTGACTGACCTCTCCTTCTACTTTCGTAGTGTCACCATCAGCTACTGGGTCTGTGTCACTTCCCATGGTGTGGACAAACAGGTCACCTCCCACTTTGACGTCACCCCCTTCTACTGGAGCTACCCCGTTATCAACGGTCACATTGTCATTTTTAGGAGGCACCAACCCACAAACAGTAACAATTTTCACTTTTCTACACTCCTCACCTTTGGGAAAATCTGCCCCTTTTTTAGACTCCGCCCCCTTTTTAACAACCACACTGTCAGAGTAATTTTTACAAAAAAAATCAGCACTAGTCTTAGGACTCAGTTCACAATATCTCTTACCACCTCTCCGGGCACTCTGGGACAATACTGGCGCCCCTGGAGAGTTCATAGAATGGTCCACTGCAGCCATTCTATATGGTGCCCACAGATCCTGCGGTACCTGCACCATGTCCTGTAAAAGTTTCTCAAATAACTGCTCCGGTTTTAACCGGCCCTTTAATCGCTCAATAGTTTCAGACAAATCTGCTGCTTCGTTCAGAGCCATCGCGGTATGCTGTTCACACTAGAACTTCACCGCTCTCCCCGGAAAATTTTCGTGGCCCCGCCGAGCCACAGCAAACCAGGTTTGAGTGCGAGGACAATTTTCCTAATCCCCGCTGAGGTACAGCAAGATGCTTTAAGCTTCGTGACCCCGCCGAGTCACAGCAAAACCGGATTTGAGTGCGACGACAATCTTCGCAACCCCAACGAGTTGCAGCCAGATGCTTTTATCTTCGTGACCCCGCCGAGCCACAGCAAGATGCTTTATCCACACTCGTCATCCTGTGCCGTTGACCCTAGCAACCGGGCTGCAGTTGCCTCTAGCAACCGGACTGCAGTAGCCCCTAGCAACCGGACTGCAGTTGCCCCTAGCAACCGGACTGCAGTTGACCGCATTCTCCACTACATGTAAGGCAGCTCTAGTCATCATACTGGGGGATACTCGCTGCACCGGGTCAATTAGTGCACACCAGCAATGTCTTTTCAGTATTTCAAAATGCAGCAGTTTATTATTTTATCATAAAACGCAGTTCACACATATAATGTCCACGAGCCCAAAGTGGCAGACAGGCCCACTTGGCTCCACGTACAGCCTTAAGCAAGGTAATAATATAACAATGTCCATATCAATGTCCATATAACGCAGTGTATTACCTTTGCCGGGTTTTTAGCTGCTTCAGTCCATTTGGTTTGCCACCACTGTGGCTTTGCGGCTTCCCAGATGGGGGTCTCTAGCCGTCGCTCCCTCTAAGGCTACTGGTATGTCTTTCACACTTGACATCCAGCCTGCGCCTTTCAGGTCTCTTCACCAAGCCGGCTTTCCCTGCAAGGCCACTAGCATCCACACACAGGATCCAAGCTCGACCTTTCAGTCTGCCAGGCTTCACTCGGCCTCACTAGGCCTCACACGAAGGGTGTTCCACACACAGGGAACAGGCCTCACCCCTATCTCCCTGTCTCAAGACTACCAGAGTTTATATATCCTGGAGGACACACACACATACACAGACAGGACCATAGCTGATGTCACAGACATGTGTTCAGACCTTCTGTGTGCAAAAGGACCTGTGTGATGTCACAGTCATGTGACCAGTCAGCTGAGGGGGAGGTACCTGGTCGGCCAAACATACCCTTAACCATACAGTAATGCCAAGCAAGGCGCTGCATTACAGTTATTAGAAAGTACCACCCAAGGAATGGATACAAATTTAAACCAGTTATTAAAGTGGAAAGGACATGGCTTCTTTATAAACCTGTTGAGGGCATGCTGTGATCGAGGTGGACATTACTGAGAAAGACCATTAAAAGATATATGACTTTTACAATGAAAGACAAAGGGTTGTAGAACTATTATATAAAATAGTGCTATTCCTTAAATGGTCAAGTATGAAGTCATACTGTGTATCACCAGAAAATTAAGGTACATTCAACAATGTTTTAATCATAAGGATTTGGGCATGGATCATACAGATTCGAGAACCATCATCAGATTGTGAATCAGAATGCTTTACATGTGGATGACGTTTGCACAAATCCCATTACATTAATTCAAAATTTTCTATTCAGATTTTTGCTCAACTGTGAAAAAAAAAAACAGTTCGTAAGTAAGTATGATGTTTTTCATTACTTGTTGGCAAGTGGCAAAGGTGAGGATTAGCTACATTGAAGAGAAATTCTCAAGTGGAACAATCCAAAGATTAGTCTTGTTTTTTTCACGTCAAATACACTAAGGATTTCAGGCTGTTATGTGAACATGACCTAGGTGGCTGAAGCCACTTTGACTACAAAGTGGCACAAAACCAGAAAGAGATGATAAGGGTGCATATTCCAATCCTGGAGCTTATTTGTGGTAGCTGTGCTTTTGAAATAATACATACAATAAAAAACATGTCAACTTAACTTTTTATATGTTTCTTAAGGCGTTTGGAGAACAGTTGCCTGTGTGCATCAGTCACATTGATATGAGATGGAGGCAAAAAGAGAAAGGAAATGAGTAAAGCCGCTCACAAGTATAGTAGCTTTTCCCTAGTGTATAGCAAAGATGAATACTACATGAGGCATGATAGGACTAAGAGTCTACTCTTTAGGGTTGAAATATGTAAACAGACTTAACGATTTTCAATTGCTTAGAATAACATTTGGATCTTTTACATCCTGCTGTGCTAGCTTCCTTTTAACTTTTCCACCACTGAAAAAAAACAAATGTGACTTGTCAGCTACAGTTTAACAAAAGGCATATGAGTTTCGGTAAATTTCTGTGTTTTGGCTTAAAGGAGATTCCAGGCCTTTAAGAATGATTATGTAACATACCTGGCGGCGTCCTTGCATGGTGGTCCATCTCCCACTGTGCAAGAGGGCGCACTTGATCTCCTGTCCAGAATGTCTCTCTGGCTTCCCTCCATGCTGTCTGTTTGTGTCTGTTTCTGCTGCTTAAGGGCGGCGCCCGATCACTTCCTGCCTTTTGTACCTGCTGTGGGTCACACCCCTTGTGCGTCCTCAGCCTATTGCTGTCTGTCACTTGGTATATAGCTCAGCAGCTCCCTTCTATCCCTGCCTGAGCATAGTGTTTCCTTCAGTGTGTGCTTGCACTCTGAAGGTGCCAGGTCCCGTCTCTTCCCTCCTGCCTTCTAGGGGCCGATTACCTAGACCCGTTCCTGTATCTTGTCTGACCTGTCTGAACTCGCTCCTTGCCTGTTCCTCTTGCCTTCTAGTGGCCGATTTCCTAGACCCGCTCCTGTGTCTGGTCTGTCCTGTCTGAACACGCTCCTTGCCTGTTCGTTCCGCCTTCTAGTGGCCGATTTCCTAGACCCGCTCCTGCGTCTGGTCTGTCCTGTCTGAACACGCTCCTTGCCTGTTCGTTCCGCCTCTCTGGGGGCCGTATTCCCAGACCCGCTCCTGTATCCCTCTGCAGTGTCGGTCTCCTCCGTACACTCAGTTCCAGTCTGAACTCTCTCCTGTCCTTTACCTGTTTTGCCTCTATGTCCGTTCCCTTCCTTTTTCTGCAGAGTCTGAACTCGTACCTAACTCCTGCTTGTTGTCTCTGCAAGTACTGTGTGAGTATCTGGCTCTGTCTTTCCCTTCCTGTCTGTTCCGTGTGAACAGAGCCCTGTCCTCCCTGCTCAGCCTTGTCTGCACTCTAGCTGTGCTTGCCTGTAACCCTCTGCCTGTATTGTTCCTGAGTCCCGGTGTGTACTGGGTCCTATCCCGCCTGTGTTCCTACCTGCTAGTGCCTCCCTGTCTGCACTCTAGCTGTGCTTGCCTTTACCCCCCTGCCTGCATACCCGCCTGCCTGCATACCAGTCGTGCCTGCCTATACCCACCAGTCTGTGTGCCAGCCTACCAGCCTGTTCCTGTATTCCCCTGTGTGGGTCAACAGCCGTGTCCGGGGTCTGTCCTGGAGTAGCACCTGGTCCCTCTGCTCGGTTCCTCCTTGGTGCACTGGCGTCGTATGCCGTCGTGCGACCCTGGTCGGATCGGGTGAATACTTAGTCACGCCCCTCCAGGCATTCACTCTCCGGCACGGTCCAGTGGAATCACTACCAATCACACGCACACGCCGCTTAGCCCGGGCGTGTGCATAACAGCATGCTCAGGCCATGGTTCACGTTGAGCCCCACGGCCTTCGCTCTTTGAGAAGTTTTTCCAGCGAATACATGCATTAAAATAAAATAAATACATTTTTTTTTCCCCCTTTAGCTGAGTTCCAGGCGAGTTACGCACCCGTCCAGATGGATCTATCAGCCCTCGTTCCTGCGGATCCGCCACGTTACTATGGGGATCCAAGACAGTGTCGTGCATTTGTGGAGCAATGCATGCTACACTTTAAGGCCTACCCTCTCTATTTTCCTTCCGATTGGGCTAAAGTGGCCTTTATGATTGACTACCTAGCGGGTGATGCCTTGAAATGGGTCACCCCCCTATGGGAAGCATGGGATCCTGTCATCCTTGACCTGCAGGCCTTCCTGGTGGCCTTTCGTATGGTCTTCGAGGACCCTAACTCTGAAGCCCCTGCTGAAGCTTCACTTCCCAATATCCCGGAGCAGCCCCGACGGGTAATGTGTGTGGGTAGCGCAATAGTCCTCCAGCCCAATGAGACTACTGCCCACCCAGAATCCTCACAGGGTGACTACGCTTTCCGGAATACTTCTCTCAACCTCAAGAGGCAGTCCAGACGTGCTAGACTTAGAGGCAAGCCGTCACGCCAGGGTCTGTCCTCCCTGAGACCTCCTGACCCCAACCTTGAAGTCCCTACTGAAGCTTCATCTCCCTGTATCCCGGAGAAACCCCAATGGGTAATGTGCGTGGGTAGTGCACCAGTTCTCCTGGCCGAAGAGACTTCTGCCCATCCAGACTCCACACAGGAGAACTTCCTGCACCCGGCATCAGATGCTTCTTTCTCTTTAACCGGTGTGCATGTCCAAGGATGCTCCAAAGTGGTAGTTACCTCCGAGTCTCTACACCCCTCCGACCAGGCGGAGGATCCCCTGTTGCCTCCTGAACCCTCCGGGATACCACTCGATGACAAATGGAGAGAGACTTCTCTACACCCGGTACTCAATACTTTGTCCGCTTCGTCCTGTGAGCCTGACAATGGGTACCCCAAAGTGGTAGTTACCTCCGAGTCTCTACACCCCTCCGACCAGGCGGAGGACCTCCAGTTGTCTCCTGAACCCTTCGGGGTGCTACCTGGTAGCGAAAGGACAGAGACTCTCCTATACTCTGTACCTGATACCTCGCTCGCTTCGTCCAGTGAGTCCAACTTAGTGTACTCCGAAGCAGAGGTTACTCCTGAGTCTCTACACCCCTCCGACCAGGCGGAGGACCTCCAGTTGTGTTCAGAATCCTTCGGGGTGCCACCTGGTGGTGAATGGACAGAGACTTTCCTATATCCTGGATCTGATACCTCGCTTGCTTCGTCCAGTGAGTCCGACCTAGTGTACTCTGAAGCAGAGGTTACCCGTGAGTCTCTACACCCCTCTGACCAGGCGGAGGACCGCCAGCTGTCTCCAGAACCCTTCGGGGTGCCACCTGGTGGTGAATGGACAGAGACTTTCCTATACTCGGTACCCGATACCTCGCCTGCTTCCTCCAGTGAGTCCGACCTAGTGTACTCTGAAGCAGAGGTTACCCGTGAGTCTCTACACCCCTCTGACCAGGTGGAGGTCCGCCAGCTGTCTCCAGAACCCTTCGGGGTGCCACCTGGTGGTGAATGGACAGAGACTTTCCTATACTCGGTACCCGATACCTCGCCTGCTTCCTCCAGTGAGTCCGACCTAGTGTACTCTGAAGCAGTTGTTTTCTCTGAGCCTCTGCACTCTTCTGACCCGGCGGAGGACCTCCAGTTGTTTCCTGAATCCTCTGGGATATCACCAGATAACAAAGAGACAGTGACTTTTCCTCATTATGTACCTGATAACCCGTCTATTTCTTCCTGTGAGCTTGACAAGATGTACCTCGAAGCAGAGATTACCCTTAAGTCTCTGTCCCCCTCCAACCCAGTGAACGACTGGCCCTCGAATTCCCTGCGGAAGATTCTGGCAGGCCTGAAGAAGAGGGGGCGTAAGGGGGGAGGTACTGTAACATACCTGGCGGCGTCCTTGCATGGTGGTCCATCTCCCACTGTGCAAGAGGGCACACTTGATCTCCTGTCCAGAATATCTCTCTGGCTTCCCTCCATGCTGTCTGTTTGTGTCTGTTTCTGCTGCTTAAGGGCGGCGCCCGATCACTTCCTGCCTTTTGTACCTGCTGTGGGTCACACCCCTTGTGCGTCCTCAGCCTATTGCTGTCTGTCACTTGGTATATAGCTCAGCAGCTCCCTTCTATCCCTGCCTGAGCATAGTGTTTCCTTCAGTGTGTGCTTGCACTCTGAAGGTGCCAGGTCCCGTCTCTTCCCTCCTGCCTTCTAGGGGCCGATTACCTAGACCCGTTCCTGTATCTTGTCTGACCTGTCTGAACTCGCTCCTTGCCTGTTCCTCTTGCCTTCTAGTGGCCGATTTCCTAGACCCGCTCCTGTGTCTGGTCTGTCCTGTCTGAACACGCTCCTTGCCTGTTCGTTCCGCCTTCTAGTGGCCGATTTCCTAGACCCGCTCCTGCGTCTGGTCTGTCCTGTCTGAACACGCTCCTTGCCTGTTCGTTCCGCCTCTCTGGGGGCCGTATTCCCAGACCCGCTCCTGTATCCCTCTGCAGTGTCGGTCTCCTCCGTACACTCAGTTCCAGTCTGAACTCTCTCCTGTCCTTTACCTGTTTTGCCTCTATGTCCGTTCCCTTCCTTTTTCTGCAGAGTCTGAACTCGTACCTAACTCCTGCTTGTTGTCTCTGCAAGTACTGTGTGAGTATCTGGCTCTGTCTTTCCCTTCCTGTCTGTTCCGTGTGAACAGAGCCCTGTCCTCCCTGCTCAGCCTTGTCTGCACTCTAGCTGTGCTTGCCTGTAACCCTCTGCCTGTATTGTTCCTGAGTCCCGGTGTGTACTGGGTCCTATCCCGCCTGTGTTCCTACCTGCTAGTGCCTCCCTGTCTGCACTCTAGCTGTGCTTGCCTTTACCCCCCTGCCTGCATACCCGCCTGCCTGCATACCAGTCGTGCCTGCCTATACCCACCAGTCTGTGTGCCAGCCTACCAGCCTGTTCCTGTATTCCCCTGTGTGGGTCAACAGCCGTGTCCGGGGTCTGTCCTGGAGTAGCACCTGGTCCCTCTGCTCGGTTCCTCCTTGGTGCACTGGCGTCGTATGCCGTCGTGCGACCCTGGTCGGATCGGGTGAATACTTAGTCACGCCCCTCCAGGCATTCACTCTCCGGCACGGTCCAGTGGAATCACTACCAATCACACGCACACGCCGCTTAGCCCGGGCGTGTGCATAACAGATTACTTATCCTTATCCATAAACAGTTTGGCGAGAATCCTATCTATACCAATCAACTATTTAAAAGGTCCATGCCACTTAATCCCCTCTATTGTTTCATACATTTTAATGCCACTTTGCTTTGTATCACAGATTGTTTCATTTTATTTGAGTTGATTTTAGTAGCAGTGAGTTTCTGAGCCAGATATATCTGCTTATCATATGTACCGAGCTGTTCCTAGTAAACCGACATCAAGGCTGCTTCAATCAATTGCTCAGTAGGCGTTCTAAGTAAGGATACTTTATCAATATCACAGTCCTAGAAAACCCCTTTAAAGGGAATCTGTCAACAGGTTTTTGGCACCTAATCTGAGAATAGCAAAATATAGAGACAGAGACCTCAATTCCAGCAATGTGTAACTAAGGGTGCTTTCCGGCACACGTTCGGTGACTCTGTTGGGACTTACTTCTGAACCCCCCACAAAATGGGATTCTGACGTATGCGCCTTTGGGTCCCTAGACTATAATAGTGCCAGGAGAGCGAGCATGCGATCTGCCTTAGATCATTTTCGAATGTGTATGCCTACTGTAGGTGGAAATTCAGATAAACAAAACAGAAAATGGCACAACAAGTTGTTTTTCTTAATAATCTATCCAAAAATATTTCATCTAGTATACACTACCGTTCAAAAGTTTGGGGTCACCCAGACAATTTTGTGTTTTCGATGAAAACTCATACTTTTATTTATCAAATGAGTTGCAAAATGATTAGAAAATATAGTCCAGACATTGACAAGGTTAGAAATAATGATTTTTATTGGAAAGAATAATTTTCTCCTTCAAACTTTGCTTTCGTCAAAGAAAGCTCCCTTTGCAGAAATTACAGCATTGCAGACCTTTGGCATTCTAGCTGTTAATTTGCTGAAGAAATCTTGAGAAATTTCACCCCATGCTTCCTGAAGCCCCTCCCACAAGTTGGATTGGCTTGATGGGCACTTTTTACATACCATGCGGTCAAGCTGCTCCCACAACAGCTCAATGGGGTTGAGATCTGGTGACTGCGCTGGCCACTCCATTACAGATAGAATACCAGCTGCCTGATTCTTCCCTAAATAGTTCATCATGCATAATTTGGAGGTGTGCTTTGGGTAATTGTCCTGTTGTAGGATGAAATTGGCTCCAATCAAGCGCTGTCCACAGGGTATGGCATGGCGTTGCAAAATGGGGTGATAGCCTTCCTTATTCAAAATCCCATTTACCTTGTACAAATCTCCCACTTTACCAGCACAAAAGCAACCCCAGACCATCACATTACATCCACCATGCTTGACAGATGGCGTCAGGCACTCTTCCAGCATCTTTTCAGTTGTTCTGCATCTCACAAATGTTCTTCTGTGTGATCCAAACACCTCAAACTTTGATTTGTCTGTCCATAGAACTTTTTTCCAATCTTCCTCTGTTCAATGTCTGTGTTCTTTTGCCCATATTAATCTTTTCCTTTTATTAGCCAGTCTCAGATATGACTTTTTCTTTGCCACTTTGCCCAGAAGGCCAGCATCCCGGATTTGCCTCTTCACTGTAGACGTTGACACTGGCGTTTTGCGTGTACTATTTAATGAAGCTGCCAGTTGAGGAGCTGTGAGACGTCGATTTCTCAAACTAGAGACTTTAATGTACTTGTCTTGTTGCTCAGTTGTGCAGCGGGGCCTCCCACTTCTCTATCTACTCTGGTTAGAGGCTGTTTGTGCTCTCCTCTGAAGGGAGTAGTACACACCGTTGTAGGAAATCTTCAGTTTCTTGGCAACTTCTCACATGGAATAGCCTTCATTTCTAAGAACAAGAATAGACTGTCGAGTTTCACATGAAAGTTCTCTTTTTCCTGCCATTTTGAGAGTTTCATAGAACAAACAAATGTAATACTCCAGATTCTAAACTAGATCAAAGGAAGGTCAATTTTATAGCTTCTCAAATCAGCCAAACCGTTTTCAGCTGGGCTAACATACTTGTGCAAGAGTTTTCTAGGATTTTCTAAACATCCATTAGCCTTCTTACAGAGTTAGCAAACACAATGTACCATTAAAACACTGGAGTGGTGGTTGTTGGAAATGGGCCTTTATACACCTATGTAGATATTGCAATAAAAACAAGACGTTTGCAGCTAGAATAGTCATTTACCACATTAACAATATATAGAGTGTATTTTTCATTCATTTAATGTTAGCTTCATTTAAAAAAAATGTCCTTTTCTTTCAAAAATAATGAAATTTCTAAATGACCCCTGTAAATACTACGTTTGCAGTATATTCACCACTGTGAACAAATCATCCAGACTGTGGTACTTGCTTGAGCAGACTTCCGACTTGCAGACAGAAAATGGGTGTGGGTGATCCCAGTGCAGACTTGCACCTTCATAGATTGAGCAGGAGAGCAGAGAAACTGACCGACGATTAGGGAAACACACCTGTGGCGACGTTTCTGGGGACCTCAGATCCCCAGAAACATCTCTAGCCTTGAGATCTAGATATCTCAAGGCTTGAGAAAGGGGGAGGTCCCCAGAAACATCACCGAAGGTTTGTTTGCCTCATCGTTGGTGGAGAATATTGAGAAATTAAGTTCTCCATCTTCTCCTCACCTGTTCTCCAATTCTTTCATGTGAGAGAATCGGATCACACTAACATGACCATCGAATCACACTCTGACAGAGTTTAAGCTGATTGTCATATATAGCACCATTAATTCCACAGCACTTTAAAGACATTAGTATTCCAATCAATTTATCTCTAGCCATCCTGATTCATGTCATATCAGAGAAAAGCATTAGCATCTTGTCGACCAGTCAGCACAAGCACAAGAAGGTTGAAGTTATAATGCAATTTATTCATTACAGTGATAACTCACTATATTTCCAAACAAGTGACCCCAGCTATGATTGGCTCACTGCAACTTTATTTTTTTAGGCCTATACCTCTGTCCCTTCTTGCATAATACTAGTGGCTGCATAATATGGGACCTAAATGTACTCACTACAAAAAAAGTGTGAATGGTTTCCATTTGTTTACCCAATGCCATGTATGTGGAGGTCCCTTTGATATCACTAGGCTTTTGATAGTGTTAAAGAGCTTGATAAAGGTTGGATACAGTCCAATACTATAGAGTGTTAGAAATATTTTTTTACGACACTTGGATTCACCACATATTCAATTTTAGGGAAAAATTTGACAAAGCTGGGGTATTTTTCAAATTTTGATCATCTATAGCAGGGTTACCCAACTCCAGTCCTCAAGGCCCACCAACAGGTCATGTTTTCAGGATTTCCTTAGTATTGCTTAGGTGATAATTACATCACCTGCACAGGCAATAATTCTATCACCTGTGCAATGCTAAGAAATCCTGAAAACATGATCTGGTGGTTGGCCTTGAGGACTGGAGCTGGGGAACACTGATCTATAGTTACATCCTGATAATGTGTCATTAAAAAAAGGGTCTGGTATAAAAAAAATGGCAACTAATTTGCTCTAAATGGCACTCTACTGTAGAATAGTTCTGCAATATATTGTCAATCCTGGTCCAACTCAGGCCGCACAACTGATTAGCAGCTCACTGTCAATATACAATGTACACATAAATCTGTGGTGTGGGCAGTAGTGTTGAGCCACCCCCGTAGTGTTCGGGTTCGGTTCGGTTCGTCGAACACCGGGATGTTCGAGGAACTGTTCGTCGAACTGTTCGTCGAACACCTTAGAACACCGTCGAACACCGTTAAAACCAGTGGCAGGCAAACAAAAACACATAGAAACACATAGAAAACACCTTCAAAGGTGTCCAAAAGCTGACAAACTGCTCAGAAGACGCTTTCTTTAAAAAAGCCGGCTGGCAATTCAGCAGCGGCATACACCGGTACCCGACAATTTAGACAAGAAGGAATAGAGCCTCACACATAGATTAGATAGATAGAAACATGTCAGTCACATATATATGAAGTACAGTGACAGTGTTGCTTACTGTACTTGTCATTTAGTGTAAAGGATTTATTAAAAAATATAATAGTGTTTTCATGCACTGTCTCTTTAAAAAAGCCGGCCGGCAATTCAGCATCTGTACTCGACAATTTATAACAGACAGAATAGAGCTTCACACATAGATTAGATATTTAGAAACATGTCAGTCACATATATATGAAGTACAGTGACAATGTTGCTTACTGTACTTGTCATTTAGTGTAAAGGATTTATTAAAAAAAATAATAGTGTTTTCATGCACCGTCTCTTTAAAAAAGCCGGCCGGCAATTCAGCATCTGTACCCGACAATTTATAACAGAAAGAATAGAGCTTCACACATAGATTAGATAGATAGAAACATGTCAGTCACATATATATGAAGTACAGTGATAGTGTTGGTTACTGTACTTGTCATTTAGTATTAAAATAAAGGATTTATTATTAAAAAAAATTGGCGTGGGGTTCCCCTTAATTTTAGTCTCTAACGGAGGTTAAGCAGACAGCTGGGGCAGATGTTTGAAGCCTGGGAAGGGGGTAATACCCACGGAGCTTCCCAGGCTACTAATATGAGCCCCCAGCTGAATACATAGCCTTTACTAGCTATTAAAATGGGGGACCCCCCCAAAAAAATGACGTGGGGTCCCCCCTAATTTAATAGCTAGCAAAGGCTAGGCAGACAGCTGGGGGCTGATATTAATAGCCCAGGAAGGGAGCCATGAATATTGGCCCCCTCCCAGGCTAGAAACACCAGCCGTCAGCCGCCCCAGAAATGGCGCATTCATAGGATGCGCCAATTCTGGCACTTAGCCTCGCTCTTCCACGTTGCCCTGGTGCGGTGGCAGTGGGGTAATAGGGCTGGGGTTGATGTCAGCTTATAATGCCAGCTGACATCAAGCCCAGGTTAGTAATGGAGAGGCGTCTATAAGACATCCCCATTACTAACCCCATAGTCAAAGTTAAAAGAAAACACAAACACCCAGAATAAAGTCCTTTAATTGAAATAAAGACACAATTCTTTATTGTTCTAAATTAAACCATACTTACCATCACGCCCATTCCAGCTGAAGCCAACGATCTCCTGCAATAAAAGAAAAATAATAAAGCAACATCATTCTTACCTTTCCATGGTTCCCACGACAGCTTCAGCTCTCCTACATTGACATGACAGGCTGGATCGCAGAAAGCTGCCATCCAGCTTGCCATGCCGCAGACACTGAGAAGCGCAGGCATGCTTGCGCTCTGCAGTGTCTGGCTGTGACGGCATAAAGATGAGACGAGTTCATGTCCAATGAACTCGGCGCACCTCATGCACGTCACTGACAGCGTGGGAAAATTCTCACGCTGAAGCGCTGAGTGCAGGAGAATTCTCCCACGCTGTCAGTGACGTGCATAAGGTGAGCTCATGTCCAATGAACTCAGCTCACCTCCTGCACGTCACTGACAGCGTGGGAGAATTCTCCTGCACTCAGCGCTTCAGCGTGAGAATTCTCCCACGCTGAAGCGCTGAGTGCAGGAGAATTTTCCCACGCTGTCAGTGACGTGCATAAGGTGAGCTCATGTCCAATGAACTCAGCTCACCTCCTGCACGTCACTGACAGCGTGGGAGAATTCTCCTGCACTCAGCGCTTCAGTGTGAGAATTCTCCCACGCTGAAGCGCTGAGTGCAGGAGAATTTTCCCACGCTGTCAGTGACGTGCATGAGGTGAGCCGAGTTCATTGGACATTAACTCGGCTCATCTGGATGCCCTCACAGAGAGACACTGTGGAGCGCAAGCAAGCCTGCGCTTCTCAGTGTCTGCGGGATGACAGGCTGGATGGCAGCGTTCTGCTGCGGTCCAGCCTGTCATCTCGATGTAGCAGAGCTGAAGCTGTCATGGGAACCATGGAAAGGTAAGGATGATGTTGCTTTATTATTTTTCTTTTATTTCAGGAGATCGTTGGCTTCAGCTGGAATGGGCGTGACGGTAAGTATGGTTTAATTTAGAACAATAAAGAATTGTGTGTTTATTTCAATTAAAGGACTTTTTTCTGGGTGTTGTGTTTTTTTTAAATACTTTACTAGAAATTCATGGTGGTCATGTCTAATATTGGCGTGACCCCATGAATTTTGGGCTTAGGGCCAGCTGATAATGCCAAGCTGGCCCTAACCCCTTTATTACCCAGTGAGCCACCGCATCAGGGCCCTGGATGAGTTGGGTACAGCGCCAGAAGATGGCGCTTCTATGAACGCGCCATTTTCCGGGGTGGCTGCGGACTGCAATTTGCAGCGGGGGTGGCCCAGAAAGCTTGGGCCTCCCTGCGCTGCGGATTCCAGCCCCCAGCTGCCTAGTTGTACCTGGCTGGACACAAAAACAGGGCGAAGCCCCACGTCAATTTTCTTTAAATTATTTCATGAAATAATTAAGAAAAAAAGGGCTTCCCTATATTGTTGTGTCCGGCCAGGTACAAATAGGCAGCTGGTGGTTGGGGGCAGCCCGTTCCTGCCTGCTGCACCTGACTGGACACAAATATAGTGCGAAGCCCCACGTCAATTTTTTTTTAATTATTTCATGAATTTCCTGAAATAATTTAAAAAAATTGACGTGGGGCTTCGCACTATATTTGTGTCCAGCCAGGTACAGCAGGCAGGAATGGGCTGCCCCCAACCACCAGCTGCCTATTTGTACCTGGCCGGACACAACAATATAGGGAAGGCCTTTTTTTCTTAATTATTTCATGAATTTCATGAAATAATTAAAAAAAAAATACGTGGGGCTTCGCCCTATTTTTGTGTCCAGCCAGGTACAACTAGGCAGCTGGGGGCTGGAATCTGCAGCGCAGGGAGGCCCAAGCTTTCTGGCCCCCCCCCCGCTGCAAATTGCAGTCTGCAGCCACCCCGGAAAATGGCGCGTTCATAGAAGCGCCATCTTCTGGCGCTGTACCCAACTCATCCAGGGCCCTGGTGCGGTGGCTCACTGGGTAATAAAGGAGTTAGGGCCAGCTTGGTATTATCAGCTGGCCCCAAGCCCAAAATTCATGGGGTCACGCCAGTATTAGACATGACCGCCATGAATTTCTAGTAAAGTATTTAAAAAAAACACAACACCCAGAATAAAGTCCTTTAATTGAAATAAACACACAATTCTTTATTGTTCTAAATTAAACCATACTTACCATCACGCCCATTCCAGCTGAAGCCAACGATCTCCTGCAATAAAAGAAAAATAATAAACCAACATCATCCTTACCTTTCCATGGTTCCCACGATAGCTTCAGCTCTGCTACATCGAGATGACAGGCTGGACCGCAGCAGAACGCTGCCATCCAGCCTGTCATCCCGCAGACACTGAGAAGAGCAGGCTTGCTTGCGCTCCTCAGTGTCTCGCTGTGAAGGCATCCAGATGAGCCGAGGTCATGTCCAATGAACTCAGCTCACCTCATGCACCTCACTGACAGCGTGGGAAAATTCTCCTGCACTCAGCGCTTCAGCGTGAGAATTCTCCCACGCTGTAAGTGACGTGCATGAGGTGAGCCGAGTTCATTGGACATGACCTCGGCTCATCTTTATGCCGTCACAGAGAGACAATGTGGAGCGCAAGCAAGCCTGCGCTTCTCAGTGTCTGCGGGATGACAGGCTGGATGGCGGCGTTCTGCTGCGGTCCAGCCTGTCATCTCGATGTAGCAGAGCTGAAGCTGTCGTGGGAACCATGGAAAGGTAAGGATGATGTTGCTTTATTATTTTTCTTTTATTGCAGGAGATCGTTGGCTTCAGCTGGAATGGGCGTGGCGGTAAGTATGGTTTAATTTAGAACAATAAAGAATTGTGTCTTTATTTCAATTAAAGGACTTTATTCTGGGTGTTTGTGTTTTTTTTAACTTTGACTATGGGGTTAGTAATGGGGGTGTCTTATAGACGCCTCTCCATTACTAACCTGGGCTTGATGTCAGCTGGCATTATAAGCTGACATCAACCCCATCCCTATTACCCCCTGCCACCGCACCAGGGCAGCGTGGAAGAGCGAGGCTAAGTGCCAGAATTGGCGCATCCTATGAATGCGCCATTTCTGGGGCGGCTGACAGCTGGTGTTTCTAGCCTGGGAGGGGGCCAATATTCATGGCTCCCTTCCTGGGCTATTAATATCAGCCCCCAGCTGTCTGCCTAGCCTTTGCTAGCTATTAAATTAGGGGGGACCCCACGTCATTTTTTTGGGGGGGTCCCCCATTTTAATAGCTAGTAAAGGCTATGTATTCAGCTGGGGGCTGATATTAGTAGCCTGGGAAGCTCCGTGGGTATTACCCCCTTCCCAGGCTTCAAACATCTGCCCCAGCTGTCTGCTTAACCTCCGCTAGAGACTAAAATTAAGGGGAACCCCACGCCAATTTTTTTAATAATAAATCCTTTATTTTAATACTAAATGACAAGTACAGTAACCAACACTATCACTGTACTTCATATATATGTGACTGACATGTTTCTATCTATCTAATCTATGTGTGAAGCTCTATTCTGTCTGTTATAAATTGTCGGGTACAGATGCTGAATTGCCGGCCGGCTTTCTTAAAGAGACGGTGCAGGAAAACACTATTATTTTTTTTAATAAATCCTTTACACTAAATGACAAGTACAGTAAGCAACACTGTCACTGTACTTCATATATATGTGTCTGACATGTTTCTATCTATCTAATCTATGTGTGATTCTCTATTCCTTCTATTCTAAATTGTCGGGTACCGCTGCTGAATTGCCGGCCGGCTTTTTTAAAGAGACGGTGCATGAAAACACTATTATTTTTTTTGATAAATCCTTTACGCTAAATGACAAGTACAGTAATCAACACTGTCACTGTACTTCGTATATATGTGGCTGACATGTTTATATCTATCTAATCTATGTGTGAAGCTCTATTCTTTCGGTTCTAAATTGTCGGGTACCGGTGTATGCCGCTGCTGAATTGCCAGCTTTTCATGTTTCACTGTTGGCACTGTTCCCATCGATTTGGGCAATCACTGTAATGCCACAACCACCATGGCTGTGGCATTACAGTGAGTGGCAGACAATCCCTGCATGATTGGTGCTCTAAATAGCACCAGACATGCAGGACACGCTTTTGGTGCACGAACAGTTATCGAACATAACCTCGAACAGCCGAATTTTTTGCAAATCGTTCGGGTTCGTCGAACAACTCGAACACAGCCCAAAACAGCTCGAATTTGAGATTGGCGAACAGTTCTAGTCGAACACCGCTCATCTCTAGTGGGCAGGGTTAGCATTCTGAGCTCTGTTACTTGCTTCATCTAAGCGCTCTGATTGTATCACAACTTCTGCAACCAGTAATCTCAATGACACATTGCTGGAATCAGGGTCTCCTTCTCTACATTATGCTGCTCTCAGATGAGGTAGCAAAAACCTGGTGACTAGTGTTGAGCGAGCATGCTCAACACTGCTCGGTACTCGCCTGAGCATCTCACTACTCGGGATGTTCGGCGAGCACCGAGCATTTTCGGGTTACTTGGGCGGGAGCTCGGGTCTCCGCCCTGCATGTTTGGCGCTCTTTACAGAGCCAATGAACATGCAGGGATTGCCAGCCAGTCACTGTAATGCCGCAGTCATGTTGGTTGTGGGCATTACAGTGATTGACTGGCCGCACAGCGTCACCTCGAGTATTTAAAACCGGGCACCACCATCTTGGACCCAGTCGCTCCAGATCAGACAGTGTAGGGAGAGTGCTGCTGAGCTAAGGAGAGATTTATACTGCAAAATAGGTAGTGTAGGGTCTCTAAAGCCTGCAAAATCAAACAAACAGTCCTTCTGAGGACTAATATCCATCCCAGATATCAGGCAGGCAGGCTGCATAGGAGACGCAGTGGTTATACCAACAAACACTGCATTACAGTCCTGTGTGCTGCTGCTGCTCAATTTGCTAGACTTAGCCCCAGGTCTCAGGGGCCAGGAAAAATCCTTTTTTTTCATCTAAATCCTCTTTTTTTTTTTCCTCTGTCAGACTGTACAAATACCCGTCTTATTAAGCTTTTGGTATTCAACCCCCCCCCCCCCCCAAAAAAAAAATTGAGTGTGTCTGTGAGTGTTCAGACACAAATATATCTGTTTAAAAGGGTCTGGTGAAAGCCAGATAACTAGAACTGTGGATTTGCAGTTCCACGGTTCAAATCTCTGTATTATCCTCTTTTTTGCATTTTTTCCATAAAAAAACAGTTTGAGTGTCTCGCTGACTGTTCAGACACAGATATATCTATTTAAAAAGTCTGGTATATGCTAAGAAATTAGAACTGTGGTTTTCCTGTTCCACGGTTCAAATCTGGGTGTTATCCAACTTTTTGCCCTTTTTACATAAAAAAAAAACAGTTTGAGTGTCTCGCTGACTGTTCAGACACAAATATATCTGTTTAAAATATTCTGCTGCAGGCCAGAGAAATGGAACTGTGGTTTTCCTTTTCCATGGTTCAAATCTGCGTGTTATCCACCTTTTTGCCTTTTTTCCATAAAAAAAGCAGTTTGAGTGTCTCGCTGACTGTTCAGACACAAATATATCTGTTTAAAAGATTCTGTTGTAGGCCAGAGAACCAGAACTGTGGTTTTCCTCTTCCACGGTTCCAATCTGGGTGTAATCCATATTTTTGCCCTTTTTACATAAAAAAAACAGTTTGAGTGTCTCGCTGACTGTTCAGACACAAATACAGTTATATGAAAAAGTTTGGGCACCCCTATTAATCTTAAGCTTAATGTTTTATAAAAATTGGTGTTTTTGCAACAGCTATTTCAGTTTGATATATGTAATAACTGTTGGACACAGTAATGTTTCTGCCTTGAAATGAGGTTTATTGTACTAACAGAAAATGTGCAATCTGCATTCAAACAAAATTTGACAGGTGCATAAGTATGGGCACCTCACCACAAAAGTATATTAATTTTAAAAATATTTAGTAGATCCTCCTTTTGCAAAAATAAAGGCCTCTAGTCGCTTCCTGTAGCTTTTAATGATTTCCTGGATCCTGGATGAAGGTATTTTTGACCATTCCTCTTTACAAAACAATTCCAGTTCAGTTAAGTTTGATGGTCGCCGAGCATGGACAGCCCTCTTCAAATGATCCCAGAGATGTTCAATGATATTCAGGTCTGGGGACTGGTGATGGTGCGTGCAGAGGACGGGGCCATGGCCAAGGTGAAAATGTGCCACAACCAACAGCCACATCTTCTCGCTCTCAGTTCTTGACCGAATTACTAGGAAGCACACAACAACACCACTATTGCGAACTGATCAGTGTGAACAGATTATTAATTGGATAGCAGATAATACTTCCAGTCACCTGGGCACCACCATCTTCGGTCTGTCTTCCACACGGTCAAGTCTTAGTAGCCGTGAGTCTCGACCGCATACTCCTCCTCACCCTGATGCTCCTTCCTCCCACCATGCCGAGTGTCATCAGACAGCAACTGATCCCACAGTTGGACACTCTGAAGAGCTGTTCCCTGGTCCATTTCTATTTGGGCCCCTCGCCTGCTCCGCTTGAAGTGGTCGAAGAGGAGATCCCATGTAGCGATATCCAAACATTTGAACAGCCACGGCCATAAGAAGGCGACGCTGGCAATTTGTCACAAGAGGTGGACAATGACGAGACACAATTGCCACGAAGTGAGGAGGAGGACTGTGGTGTGGAAGTGGAAGAGGAGGAAGTGGTGTATGATCTAGTAACTGAGCCAATGTGGCAGGAGGACATGCAGAGCGAGGCCAGCAGCACACCGGGGGAGGGAGGCAGATTAACCCAATAGGCAGGAAGAAGCAGTGTGGTGGCCACACACAGAAGGCTGGCAACCGTTCCCCGTAGCACCAAAACGAGGGACGTTGCCATTACAACCGGTAGGTCTTCCAGAGTCTGGAATTTTTTTAAAGACTCTGCTGATAACCCCAAAAAGGCCATTTGTACCACCTGCCGGGCCAGCACCAGCAAGGGTGACAAAACTACCAGCCTGACCACCACCAGCATGATCAGGCACATGGCAGCAAAGCACCCAACTTTGTGGGGCGAACCCCAGGGTCCACGACCAGTGTCAGCGGGTGTCACCACTGCTTCTTCCGCTGTTGTGAGTGTAAGAAAACCCCCTGTTGTGCATGCAAGGCAATCCCCTATCCATACTGCATGCAAAGATTTCCCCTCCTCTCAGTCTTCACTTGTTATGGCAGTTTCTCAAGAAACAGCATCAACGTCCACGTCCACGTCCCACCGCAGCGTTCAATTGTCCATATCCCAGACCTTTGAACGAAAGCACAAATTCGGAACCAAAGCCCCACAGGCCACAGTCCTAAATTCGCACATTTCATGACTGCTTGCGTTGGAAATGCTGCCTTTTAGGCTGTTGGAGACGGAATCCTTCCACAACATAATGGAGGTGGCCGTCCCTCGGTACTCGGTCCCCAGCCGACCCTATTTTGCCCAGTGTGCCATCCCCGCACTACACAAACACGTGTCCCAAAACATCTGCCGTGTTCTCAACAACGCAGTTACTGGGAGAGTCCACCTGACAACGAACACGTGGACAAGTGCTTGTGGCCAGGGACAGTATATCTCCCTGACGGCACACTGGGTAAACATCGTGGAAGCCGGGGCCCAGTCGGACCTTGGGACGGAACACATCCTCCCCACACCGAGGATAGCGGGCCCTATGTCATCCAGAGTTGCCCCCATAGTGTACAGCTCCTGCACATCATCCTCTTCCTCCTCCTCATGTTCAGCCTCCATCTCAGATATCACCACATCAGTTACAAGCTGGAAGCAATGCAGTACTGCCTCAGCCAAGTGGCAACAGGCTGTGCTGAAACTCATAAGCTTAGGTGATAAACCTCACACTGAGTTGTGGACAGCTGTGAAAGAGCAGACAGATCTGTGGCTGAGACCGCTGAACCTACTTCCAGGCATGGTCGTGTGTGACAATGGCTGTAACCTGGTGGCAGCTCTGAGGCGAGGCGAGATCACA
The DNA here is from genome assembly GCF_046119375.1 of Phyllobates terribilis. Classification (NCBI taxonomy): domain Eukaryota; kingdom Metazoa; phylum Chordata; class Amphibia; order Anura; family Dendrobatidae; genus Phyllobates; species Phyllobates terribilis. Next base: position 768,271,927 of record NW_027362762.1, on the reverse strand, counting down.
TGTACCTTCCTGACAAACTTTGAGGAGTCCACCAAGATGGTGAGTGGTGATGACACCATCATTAGCATCAGCATCCCACTTGTCTGTCTTTTACAACGCTCTCTGCAGAGAATTAAAGAGGAGGCATTGCAGCCAGAGTATGAAGAGATGGATCAAGAAGCCGTAGCAGGCGATTACACACAACCCAGCCTCATCTCTTCCCAACGTGCATTGGGCAACAATGAGGGAGAGGAGGAGGAGGAGGAAGAACAGGAGCTGGTATCATGCGCTGTAGACGGTAGTACCTGTACAACTGTCATACCGTCGGTTCAGCATGGTTGGCCTGAGGACAGTGGAGAGGAGGAGGAGGAGGAGGAGAGCATGGTCAGTCGTCATCTTGGTGAGGACACGGAAGTCTTGCCCGTTACCAGTCTGGTCGCATGGCTGACTTTATGTTACGCTGCCTTAACCGTGACCCTCGCGTTGTCAAAATGTTGGGTGACAGTCATTACTGGTTGGTGACACTTGTAGACCCCCGCTACAAGGAGAACTTTCACTCTCTTATTCCTGAGGTGGAGAGGTCTACAAAAATGCGGCAGTACCAGAAGGCCCTTGCTGCAGAACTGTTAAAAAAATTCCCATCTGAACACGCTAGCAGCAGAAGTCACAGTTCATTGACCAACCAAGGCATACAGGCGAGAGAGACGCAACTCCAATCCAGCAGAGGCAGGGGAACACTGTCAAAGTTCTGGGACAGTTTTCTGAGACCCTCCCAGCTTACAGGCCCTGAGGCTCAGGGTACTCTCACAAGGAGTGGAAAGTTTCAAAAGATGGTGAGGAATACCTTGCCGACCGTATCAGCGTCCTCCTTGATCCCTCTGTGCTTTTTAATTATTGGGTATCCAAGTTGGACACTTGGAATGAACTCGCCTGTAGGCCTTGGAGGTCCTGGCCTGCCCTGCTGCAAGCGTGTTATCAGAACTTTTTTTTTAGTGCCGCTGGGGGATTTATAAGTGATAAGTGTACTCGCCTGTCAATTGACAATGCTGACAAGCTGACCCTTATCAAAATGAGCAAGGGCTGGATTGGGCCAGACTTCTCATCACCACCAAATGACAGCAGAGTAACATAAAGTCAAATCCACTGTGTTATTTCGGGAGGTGTATTCCCATGCACCGCTTCACACCCACACATGGGTATACGCTTCCTCATTTCGGCTGTTTTTTGCTCTTCTCCTTATCCTCATCCTCCACCACCACTATACCACCAGGATGACCGTGGTCCGTGTTGCCAGCATTGCAAGTTCCTCCGTCCAAATTTTTGGCAGCTTTTTCTTGGAAGGCATAGGCAAAGACTATGGGAGACCCACTCCCCAATGATAGAAATAATGTTTTTAATATGCTGTACTGCATGGCTCTTGTAAGGGGCATTGCAAGTCCCTCCATCCTAATTTTTGGCAGCTTTTGCTTGGAAGGCATAGGCAAAGACTATGGGAGACCCACTCCCCAATAATGGGAATAATGCTTTTAATATGCTGTACTGCATGGCTCTTTTAAGGGGCATTAAAATCGTCTTTTTAAGCTACTGTGACCTCCATGTCTTTTCCAAGGGTCATTGATATTGTCTTTTTATTCCACTGGGACCTCCACATCTCTTCCAAGGGGCATTGATATTGTCTTTTTATTCCACTGTGACCTCCATGTCTCTTCCAAAGGGCATTAAAACCATCTTGTTATGCTACTGTGACCTCCACGTCTCTTACAAGGGGCTTTAAAATCATCTTGTTAAGCTACTGTGACCTCCACGTCTCTTCCAAGAGTCATTGATATTGTCTTTTTATTCCAATGGGACCTCCACCACTCTTCCAAGGGGCATTGATATTATCTTTTTATTCCACTGGGACCTCCATGTCTCTTACAAGGTGCATTAAAACTGTCTTGTTAAATCACTCTGAACGCCACGTCTCTTCCAAGGGGCATTAAAACCATCTTGTTAAGCTACTGTGACCTCCACCTCTCTTCCAAGGGGCATTAAAACCATCTTGTTAAACTACTGTGGCCTCCACGTCTCTTCCAAGAGTATTAAAACCGTCTTGTTAAACCACTCTGAACTCCTCAGCTCTTCCAAGGGGCATTGCATTTCCTCCTAATTTTAGTCAGCTTTTGCTTTTCAATGCAAAGGCGAACACTAAGGGAGACCCACTCCCCAATAATGGGTAGAAGGTTTTTAGTACGCTGTAATCCACATCTGTTTCAAGGGGCATTGCAGTTCCTCTCAATTTTTGGAAAGCCTTCCATTCACTGCTGAGGCCAACAGTGTACAGGAGACCCAGTTGCTATAAATGGAAAAACTGTTTAGTTAAGGCCCTCTGACCTCCATGTCACTTCCAAGGGGCATTGGAGTGCCTCAAAATTTTTGGGAGGCATTGCACTCACTGTAAGCCCTATAACTGTGTAGCCGAACCGCTCCTTTTGGTACAGAAACATAGCCTACAAGACATGTGTGGTTGACTGGCCTGATATTGATGTGAATGGTCCCTGTTCCTCCTGCACTTTCTCCTTTGCCACCACCTCATCCATCATTCATCACCTGAAGCTTTGTTTTAACAGGAGTCATAGAACTGGGATAGTAGCAGGAAAACATCCAGCAATCCTCAGAGGAGGTAGGATATGCGCCAAAACGCTGACTACCTCAGGCCTAAGCGCTACTACATACATGCGCTTGCATTCCAAGGAACAGAAAGCTAAGGAGATGGATGGCCTCATGATCATGAATAATTTACTCGTTGTGTAGGAGGCCGACCACTGCTGCTGTCTACCTTCTGAACTTTGTGTTGAAGCCTGATTGACCCAGGACCCGCAATCCTCTATATCTAGAGGACGTGTTGCATCCCAGTGTCCAACTGTGTCCCGGCTTCCACAATATTAACCCAGTGTGAAGGTGTCAGTGTGATGGACCATCCCTGGCCATATTCACTTGTCCACGTGTCCTTCCCACTAAATGCACTGGGGAAGGCACAGGTAATGTTTTGGTATGCGCGCTTGTGTATAAGGCGCACCGGGACAAATTGGGGCGGCTGGGGACCGTTTGTGGGTACCCGGTCGCCCCCTGGTGGCTGGTGACCAAGCGTGGACACCCGGCCGCCGGGCGGCTGGGGACTGAGAATGGATACCAGGCCGCCGACGCAGCCATGACGTGGTGGCCAGATTCTGCCTCCACATGCCTAAAAGACCCAATTTCAAGTGCAAGCAAGCAAGCAGTATGGTATTGCAACCTTGGGGTGGGTTGGTTTTAGGCTGCATATTTGCACTTGCATTGCAAGGAATGGGGGAGGTACAATTGAACACTGCCCTGGGACAAGGACTTGAACGGGGATAGTTGCAAGTCTGCAATGACAGGTGCAGGGTGGGAGGCATCTTCGCATGTGCCATGAACAGGGGGTTGGCGTGCACACACTACAGCGGAATAGGCTGTCCTTCCCACTAAATGCACTGGAGAGGACACAGGTAATGTTTTGGTATGCACGCTTGTGTATAAGGTGCACTGGGACAAATAGGGGCGGTTGGGGACTGAGTATGGACATCTGGCCGACCCCTGGCAGCTGGGGACCGAGTGTGGACACCTGGCCGCAGGGCGGCTGGGGACTGATTATGGATACCAGGCCGCCGATGCAGGCATGACATGGTGGCCGGCATCTGCCTCCACAAGCCTAAAAGGCCTCATTTCAAGTGCAAGCTAGCAGTATCGTATTGCAGCCTGGGGGTGGGTGGGTGGCAGGCTGCATACTTACGCTTGCATTCCAAGAAAACAAAGCAGATGTTAACTTCTATCATCATCATCATGCTCCTCACCTTGGCACTCTCAACTCCCCTGATGGAGAAGCCAGGGCCCACCGGAGGAGTCTCTGGCTGTCTGGTGGGCTCGTCCAATGCTGCACTAAAGCAGGCCAGGCTAAGAAAAGTGTGGGGAAGGTTACCGGGACAAATAGTGGTGGCTGGGGACTGAGTATGGAGACCTTGCCTCCGACGCAGCCATGAGGTAGTGGCCAGCTTCGGTCTCCTCCAAACTAAAAGGCCCCATTTCAAGTGCAAGCTAGCAGTATAGTATTGCAGCCTGGGGGTGGGTGGGTGGTTGGCTGCATATTTGCGCTTGCATTGCAAGGAATGGGGGAGGTACAATTGAACACTGCCCTGGGACAAGGACTGGCACGAGAATAGTTGCAAGTCTGCATCTTCTGATGCGGCAAGTATCACTTCTGATGGGCACACTTTTAGGCAGTGACCTGGGTGTCAGAGTTGCTTCCAGGGGTCTTCCCCATGCTGTTTCCCTGTCTTTTCAGCATTGTATGCATATGTCACACAGCACATGGCCAGATAAGGTTGTAAAATGTTAAAATTACATTTCCCAGTGAATGCATTTGTCACGGTTGAAAGCAATACAAAAGTGCAAAAATGCATAAAAAATGCTACTTATGAACACAGCCCAAGGTGTGGAGGAGTATTTTTGTTTTTGGTTATTTATTTTACCTTATACACAAGTCTTTACCCTGGAAAGGATGTTCCTTAACATATTTCACAGGAAAACAGTTTCAATTTCATTTTTGAACATTTTATTGTGAGCCCGTAAAAGTGGCCTAATACCTCTGACCACGTTGTTAACAGCAGTGACCTGGGGGTCAGAAATGCTTCCTGGGGCGATCCTCATGCTGTCCCCATGTAATTTGAGCACTGTCACTATCGTTTTGGCCACTTTTTAGGCTTTCTACAGACTGCCGGGGGTGCCGCCACAAAAATGCTCGGGTCTCCCATAGACTAACATTGGGCTTGTTGCTCGAGTCGAGCACCCGAGTATCACGGTGAGCTCGGCCCGAGCTTCGAGCACCCGAGCATTTTAGTGCTCGCGCCACACTACTGGTGACAGATTCTCTTTAAGCTTCAAAAGCTCCTAGTGGCTTCTTCATTGTTGAATGTAGCCTAAATTAAAACGAAGAACGGCAGTAAGAAAGCCAATTCAAAAAATACTGGAAAAATCCAAAAATTGTGAAAAAAAGGCTTGTGAAACGCCCCAAAAAAATGTTGAAAGAGATGCTTCAGAAAAAAACAACGTTATTTCCTGAAACATCTTACTCATGAAAAACTCAGCAGTTTTGCCCTCCTGAAAAAGACATCATGTGCAGATACCCTAAGCTTAAATACTGTTCTTCTGGGTATCTATTGCTCCACATCCTAAGAGAAGCATTTTAATATAAAAATCTAAGAACCTCTTAAACTTCGACGTTGTGTCAACAGCAAGTAGTGGCCTTGGTTGCTATGCAACATCCTGAACATATTCAAGCTGCTGGCTCTTAAATACTATGCTATGGCTAAATAATTATTTACAAGTAAGTTTGAAGGACTCACTAATAGATATTTAAGGAGGAAATTAGTACATTATCCTGTAGTTTCTTTTTAATACTCATGAACCTGAAAATAGTCCTTACTCTTTTAGATTGAAAACGAGAAAGATTGTAGCGTGAGAATTATTGAGTCAATTATAGTATTATGTAGCATAATTGTTTGATGTCACACAAGCCATGGAAAATGTTCAGATTTCTAAGAATTATCTTAACAGAAGCATTAAGTCTATCTTGTGGTGCTTTGAATTTGCACTCTAATTCTAGGAATAATATATATATAATGGGTGAAATAAATACGCAACACATCACCAATTTTCGAAGTAAATATATTTCTTAAGGTGCTATTAATATGAAATTCCCACCAGATGTTGGCAACAACCCATCTAATCCACACAGGCAAAGAAATCAAACCATAGATGTCCATAAATTAATTTATGTGTAATAATGAGAAATGACAAAGGGAAAATGTATTGAACACATGAAGTAAGAGAGGTGCAAAAAGCCATGGAAAGTCATGACACCAGCTGAAATTTATCAGTAATTAGAAAGCAATCGAGTCACTTAGTCAAAATTATCACCTGGTTCAACTGATTGCCTATAAAAAAAGTGTCTCTTTACCGAGGTGCCACACAAGAAACGTCTCATGAAGGGTAAAACCAGTGACCTGTCTGAAGACCTTCACAACCTTATTGTTGCAAAAGATACTGATGACATTGGTTACAGAAAAAAATCTATACTACTGAAGGGACCAGTGAGCACTGTTGGGGCCATAATCCAGAAACTGGAAAGAACATCATTTCACCATAACTCGGCCACGACCAGGTGCTCACCGCAAGATTACAGACAGAGGAGTGAAAAGAATTATCAGAAGAGTTGTCCAAGAGCAAAGGACCACAGTTGTTTCAAAGAAAACAATAAGTAATGCACTCAACTTCCATGTCATGTATGCAAAAAGCATATTCAAGCGCATTTAAAGTTTGCTTAACAACATTTAGACAAGTCTGTGAAATTCAGGGAGAAAGAATATAGTCTGGTCAGATGAGACCAAAATGAAACTCTTTGAATGCCATAATGCAAACCAAAAGGCACTGAATCTCATCCCCAAAACACTATAACAGGGAAGTTCAGAGGTGGGAACATCATTGTGGGGGGCTGTTTTTCAGCATACGGCACTGGCAAACTTTACATAATTGAAGTGAGCATGAATGGACAAATATACTAAGACATTCTTGATAAAGATCTGCTTCCATCTACTAGGATCATGAAGATGAAACAAGGGTGGACCAGCCAATTACCTGACCTGAATCCAATGGAAAATGTATGGAAGGAACTAAAGCTCAAAGTTCATAGAAGGAGCCCATAGAACCTTCAGGATTTGAAGAGTATTTGTGTGGAAAAAAGGGCCAAAATCACACTAAGACAATGCATGTAACTATTTTTTCTATACAAGAGGCGTCTTGATGCAGTGATCACCAATAAAGGCTTTTGTACAAAGTATTAAATAAATTTCAGTAAGAGTGTTGAATACTTTTTCCTGTTTCATTTCTCATTATTACACATAACTTAAATCAAACCATAGATGTCTATAAATTATTTGCCTGTGGATTGGATGGGTTGTTACTGACATCTGGTGAGAATTTCATGTCAATAGCACCTTTAGAAATATATTTACTTAAAAAATTGGTGGCGTGTTCAATACTTATTTCACCCGCTGTATGTATATTTTTCAGCCATGAGTTCATGTCTATGGTTAACATTACTGGCATGAAACTAGGATACTCAAGAAGAAAGAAAGCTACCTTAGGCTATGTGCCCACGATGCAGATTTGAAGCAGAAATTTCCTGAGCATTTCTGCATCTCCTTGGCAGAAAAAACGCATGCGGATTTTACATGCGCTTTTTTCAGCGTTTTTACATGCGTTTATGCATGCGTTTTTTTCAAGCATTTTTCCAAGTGATTTTGAGCATCACTTGGATAAGGGCTTGACAAGTTGGTCACACAATATAAATCCATGCAACTGGTATGGATTTATATTGTGTGACCAACTTAGAGGAAATTTCTACTTCAAATGCTATACCTAAGAAGTAAAAAAAAGAATGAAAAAGTAAAAATAAATTTAAAAAACCTTATATTCACCTGTCCGGCAGCTCCCAGCCGCGTCCTCTCTCCTCGGCGTCCTACGGTGTACTGGCAGGACCTGCGGTGACATAATTTAGTCAGCTGATGGTCACGCGACCGCTGATGTCAGCGGTCAAATGATGCATTAGCAGTTAGCAAGAAGGACTACATTGATCACAAAGTCCCATGGCTTAAATCCACACAATAAAGATTAGAAAGTAATGCCAAAATTAGAGAAAAGCAGATTGATCTGCAGAAGGTCAAGTTTGAGGAATATTTCCTGAAATTTTCACTGCTGAAGCATCAGAAAGCAAGCTAATGCCTTTTGCATGGCCACACAGGCTTCTCCATAATGCACTCCAGCTACGAAATTTTACGGGTTATCATACCTTGTATAGTGGTGGTCAGTACCTGGGCCATCACAGATTAGTGGTTCCCAATGAAGTACAGTCATTTTTGATCTACAAAGTCACTAGGTAAGTCTATATCTTCTGTAGTATGCAAGCTTCTATGATCTACCTCTCCTGTAGAGTGTAAGCTATTATGGTCAGCAGGGTCCTCTCTCCCTCTTTTCTCTCCTGTAGAGTATGAGCTCTTATGATCACTACGTTCTTCTCTCTGTTTTCTATAGTAAGCTCTTATGGTGAGCTAAGTCGTCTCTCTCTCGCCTATAAAGTGTAAGCTCTTAGGGTCAGATGGGTCCTTTCTCTATCGCCAATAAAGTGGAAGCACTAATGGTCAGCAGAGTTCCCTCTCACTCTCTCCTCTCCCCACGTGTATTTTCCAAGTGATTACAAGCTTTTCTGTATTGAAATTTACAGAAATTAATTAAACACAAATTAAATTTTTGTGAAATTTTTGTCAAACCCAGCAAAATCGAATTTTAAAAGATCCACTCATCTCTAGTTAAAATCTGCACTTTGCTTTTATTTTGCATATTTACTTTGATATATTTTGACCAGCATAAACTAAAATGGCAAAAATAATAATAGAAAGGAGTACAAAGTGCCTTGTCTAATGCTGGCATCACATTTGTCAACTCTTCTGTAATGTAATATTGATTTTTGTTTAACTCTTAAATTTTGATGTCTAGGTGGTTACATTTCATCAGAAAACATATATTACACTGAGCTCTGCTAGGCCACCATGGGACCTGCTGTTATCCCCAAAGGAGCTTAGCAAATGAAGTATTATAAAAAAACTTTTACAATTTATTAAATAAAAATGAAATAAAAAACTAATTTCAAATCACCAAACTATTTTCTTTCCTTATTAAAAATAAGGAAATTATAAAATCAAAACATAAATATATTCAATATTGTCACATCCGCAAAAACAAGATCTATCCAATTATATAGGTATTTAAGCTGTATTAGAAAAACTGTAAAGGAAAAAAATAAAAAAGCTAGAATTGTCGTATTTTAGTTGCAGTACTGCTGCAAAAAATGACATTATAACATGGTTAAAATGTTGTATGTGCCCCAAAATGGTAATGTCAGCTCTGCATGCAAAAAATAGCCTTCACACAAAGCTTAATTGTCAAGAAAATAAAAGTAAAACTATGGGACACACAAAAAGGTAACACAAACACCAAGCAACATTTTTTTTTACAAATTTCTGATTTTTTTCAATCTTAAAATAAAAAACTATACCAGAAAAGTATCAAGGTAGTTGTATTTGACCTGAAGAATCATACTGCCAGGTCATTTTACCACACAAAAGACACTCTAAGAATGAAACCACTCCCAAAAAATGGCAGAAAAGCATTTTTAGCGATTTCACTGCAAGTACAAATTTGTTCCTGTTTTCTAGGACATTAAAACATAAAATTAATGTTCCCACCTTGGATATAGAAGGTCAATTCTCTTTTCAGATTTGAAAAAATCTTGCGCTGGGATCCCTCCACCAGAACGGACTTCAATAAAATGATGCCGAAGTGAGGACGCCAACGCCGCGGACGCCATCCCTTCTTCAGCTATATGTGCGTCCTCAGATACATATCCAGCTAAAGTGTATTGCAGCGCACGAACATGCCGGTCTGTGCGCCACAATACACGCTGCTGGCCAAAAGTAATTTTGAATTAATAAATAACTTTTAACCACGCCAAAGGAGTTGAAAAGAAAAGTCTTGAGTGAGGAAAAGAAGGGCTCAATTCTGGCTTTACTAGCAGAGGGATACAGTGAACGTCATGTTGCCTCCATTCTTAAAATTTCGAAGACTGCAGTCCATTACAACTAGATCAAGCAGCAGACATTGGGGACAAGAAAGCTACAGACTGGCAGAGGGCGAAAGCGACTCTCCACTGACCGGGATGACTGTCATCTTATTCAAATGTCACTCAGCAACCGCAGGATGACATCAAGTGACCTACAAAAGGAATGGCAAATGGCAGCTGGGGTGAAGTGCACTGCAAGAACAGTTTGTAACAGACTCCTAGAGGCAGGCCTCAAGTCATGTAAAGCTAGAAAAAAGCCTTTCATCAATGAGAAGCAAAGGAGAGCCAGGCTAAAGTTTGCCAAAGACCATAAGGTTTGGACCATAAAGGACTGGAGTAATGTAATCTTCTCTGATGAGTATAATTTTCAGCTTTGCCCAACACCTTGTCGTCTAATGGTTAGACGGAGACCTAGAGAGGCATACAAGCCACAGTGTCTTGCACCCACTGTGAAATTTGTGGAGCATCGGTGATGATCTGGGGATGCTTCAGCAAGGCTGGAATTGGGCAGGTTAATCTTTGCGAAGGACATATGAATCAGGCCACATACAAGTTTATCCTTGAAAAACACTTGCTTCCTTCTGCTCAGACAATGTTCCCCAACTCTGAGGACTGTTTTTTCCAGCAGTACAATGCCCCATGCCACACAGCTAGGTCAATCAATGTGTGGATGAAGGCGCACCACATCAAGATCCTGTCATGGCCAGCCCCATCTCCAGACCTGAACTCCATTGAAAACCTCTGGAATGTAATCAAGACGAAGATGGATAGTCACAAGCCATCAAACAAAGAAGAACAGCTTACATTGTTGTGCCAGGAGTGGCATAAGGTCACCCATAAGCAGTCTGAAAGACTGCTGGAAAGTATGCCAAGAAGCATGAAAGCTGTGATTAAAAATCATGGTTATTCCACCAAATATTGATTTCTGAACTCTTCCTCAGTTAAAACATGAGTATTGTTGTTTTTAAATGAATAAGAACTTGTTTTCTTTGCATTATTTGAGGTCTGAAAGCACTGTTTCTTTTTTATTATTTTGACGAATTCTCATTTGCTGCAAATAAATATAAAATTTTTACCTTTGAATTTTGGAGACATGTTGTCAGTAGTTTATAGAATAAAACAACAATGTACATTTTACTCAAAAATATACCTATAAAGAGAAAAATCAGAAAAAATGAACATTTTGCAGTGGTCTCTTAATTTTTGCCAGAGCTGTATATATCAGGATGGGGCCAGGATGATGGACATATATATGAGGATGAGGGATATAAATACCAGGTTGGAGGGCATATATATATATTTATATACACTGCTCAAAAAATGCAGATCACTCTCCACGGCGTCTCCAGACTCCATCACGTCTGTCACATGTGCTCAGTGTGAACCTGCTTTCATCTGTAAAGAGCACAGGGCGCCATTGGTGACTTTGCCAATCCTAGTGTTCTGTGGAAGATGCCAAGGGTTCTGCACGGTGATGGGCTGTGAGCACAACCCCCATCTTTGGATGTTGGGACCTCATACCACCCTCATGGAGTCGGTTTCTAACTGTTTGTGCAGACACAAGCATATTTGTGGCCTGCTGGAGGTCATTTTGCAGGGCTCTGGCAGTGCTCCTCCTGTTCCTCCTTTCACAAAGGTGGAGGTAGCAGTCCTACTGCTGGGTTTTTGCCCTCCTACGACCCCCTCCATGTCTCCTGGTGTACTGGTCTGTCTCCTGGTATCGCCTCCAGCCTCTGGACACTATGCTGACAGACACCGCAAACATTCTTGCCACAGCTCACATTGATGTGCCATCCTGGATGAGCTGCACTACCTGAGCAACTTCTGTGGGTTGTAGAGTCCGTCTCATGCTACCACGAGTGTGAAAGCACAACCAACATTCAAAAGTGACCAAAACATCAGCCAGAACGCATTGGTACTGAGATGTAGTCTGTGGTCCCCTCCTGCAGAACCACTTCTTTATTGAGGGTGTCTTGATAATTGCCAATAATTTCCATCTATTGTCTATTCCATATGCACAACAGCATGTGAAATTGATTGTCAATCAGTGTTGCTTCCTAAGTGGACAGTTTGATTTCACAGAAGTTTTATTTACTTGGAGTTATATTCTGTTGTTTAAGTGTTCCCTTTATTTTTTTGAGCAGTGTATATTGTAAGGCGGCGGTGTTCACACCGTGCAGTAACTGAGGCAGTGACCCAAGCAAGTCCAACATAAACAGCTTTATTGAGCTACTCATGGGTAAACAGAAAAGTCCTCCGGTTCGCAGCTAGGTTAACATGAGTCATTAAACATGGGCAACGGCCCCGCCGGGCTGCTCAGAGCCTGACGACGGGTGCAGAGCCTTCCCAGGCATGGGTTCAGCTACTCACAGGCCTGCCAAGCTTTCCTGCTATGTTACTAGCAGTTCCCAACACTGAACAACACTAATCCTTAGTGCAGGGTATTTAAAGGACCTGTGGCAAGAGCCACTGGAAAACAAGGGTTGGAGGGAGGAGGCCGCCCTACATTGCCTTCCTGTAGCCTCCTCCAAGAAATGAAGGCCCTGCCGGATTTTACTAATCTGCCTTAGCCAGATAGCCTGACCAGGTCAATGCTCACCTTAATTCCTGCATTGCAGCCGCAGGAGAGTTTGTGACTGCATTGCACTCCAATAGATTTAATAGGTCTCTGTACACATTCTGGGGGATATACAACGTCCCTCGTATACGATCCCGGTCACTGCCTCACAATATATATATATATATACATATATATATATAAATATATATATATATATATTTCGTAAGGTAGCGCTATTCATCACGCTGGGGTAATCGCTTCACCGGGTCAATTAAAGCACACATGCAATGTTTTTCCGGTAATTCACAGTACAGCAGTTTATTACATCTCATAAATCGCACCTAACATAGTCCATCTCAGTGGTTCGCCGGCATGTTACACATACAACATCCAAGAGCCTTTCCAGTGACAGATATGCCCACTTGGCTCCAGTCACAGCCTTCAGCAAGGTAACAATATCAATGTCCACATCAAGCAGCGTTTTTATTACTTTTGCCGGGTCGTAGCTGCTTCAGTCAGCTCGGTTCTGCCACAGCTGTGGCTTTAAGGCTTCTAAGATGGGGCCTCCGGGCCACGTACCTTCAAAGACTACTGGTATCTCAAACACAGGGGGATCCAGCCTCTGTCTTCCAGGCTAGTGGAGTCCAACTCAGGGACCAGGCCTCTCGCCCTGCAAGGCTACTGGTATCCTAAACACAGGGGGATCCAGCCTCTTCCTTCCAGGCTTCACCAGGCCTCTCTTTCTAGGCCTCACCAGGCCACTCTCTCTCTCTACCTGTTTCAAAACTACCAGGGTTTATATATCCTTTTGTGCACACAGGACCTGTGATGATGTCACAGTCACGTGATCAGTCACCTGAGAGGGAGGTAAATGGTCAGCTAGAGCACACCCCCTGGACATTCTAGCAATTCAGCAAGCCGCGGCATTACATATCCCCCCCCTCTGTTCAAACTTGTGGGGTTGAACACATAGCATACACAATCACATTATAACCCACGGTTCACACAGAGACCATGTACTTGACAATTGCGCTGCTCAGCCCCTGGAACATTAGTCATCAACATTATCCCATTCCTTAGGGACCTACCATCTGCCATTGTCACTAACTTCGTCAAGTCACATATCTGAGTAGTAACATTGTCAGACCTCCCCCGCTCCCAGCGGTCAGTCGTAACCTTGTCAGACCTCCCGCGCTCCCAGCGGTGAATACAGCAGCGTGACTTATTTGCCCTTATATCTACGGTCAGGTCTGACTTCATGCTGTCCCGTACTCTATTGGGTCGTTTGTATGGGCCTCTCAGACCTGAGTTACTGGAGGTCTCACAATTTATAGACGGCTGCCATCTTCTGCTGCTCAGATGATGCTGTCTTTCCATTTGCAGTCTGGCGAGATTCAACTGTTCTACCTCTCACAGGTAGGTCACTCGGTACTCCATCAGCATGCGTATATATGCAAGATTTTCTTCCTTTCCAACAGCAGAGCATGACACCATGCCGTCTTCATATAGTATCCAGTCCTGACGTTCACGTGGACTGCTTACTTTCATCACAACAGACTTCTTTACCATCATTTGCATGGCTTAGCCATTTCTCCCAATGTGCTTTCTTACAAGAGCATGAGGCACCCGGATGACCCCTTCACGCAGACTTTGAGCTTTTCTCATAAGCTCCTGTTGTCTAATGGCTTGTTCCGTCTTCAACCGGACAAACCGCTTTGTGCGAATGCATCGCCAGTGCATGTCACTTAGGATAGTCACCCTCTTCACTGTGACTTCGGCTGTGGACAGGACCACCAGCTGTTTAGCTTCTCAGGTCGAGTACACCTTACAGGCTCCCACAGCCTTCTTAAACTCTTCATGCACTGACTCTCTGGTACATTCTTCTCTCAAATCTTTGGGTACATCTATGAGGCACTTGTACCGAGACGTTTCTGTCTCACCAGTGGTCTCCAAATGATCATCTGGCTCAGGTTTCAGGGACAACTGACTTTCAGCTTCTTCACCCTGTTTGCTTCCCATGAGCTGACTCACAGCTATGAACTCAAGAATTCTCGTCTAGACCGCCCCCATTTCATACTTATTTTCTTTCAACACTTTCTCAGCTTTTCTTCAGGTCCACCCTCTCATGGCCCAAAGGACTGAGCGCAACTTGTTTGCCCTTCTCCTTCTGCAAGGAGGCCTCGTTCACTGATTGGTACTTTGCCAGGCGACCTTTGAGCTCGACAACTTCTTTCTCTAGCTCAGCTATTCACCTCTCAGCAGCCCATCTCTGAAGCTCTTCCGGCTTCAACTGCTCCTTTATCAGCAGAATTTTCTCAGAGCTCTCTATCTCCAATGCGCCCACTCGGCTCTCAACAGCCAGTCTTTCAAGCTTCTCTTGCTTCCAATGGGCTTGTAGCGACTCCTTGAGTTCCTTGATCTTGCCTCTCACATCCACCCAATCACCCAAGCTCGCATTATCCGAAGAGGCATTTGCTTTATACCTCCCTTTTTCGATGGACTCCTCCATCCTGCAGATTCTATCCTTAAGGCACATCTCTGCCCTCTGGAGATCACCACAGAACGTCTGCAGCTCCTTCACCTGAGCTTCCAGACCTGGGATCTGTCTGCGGAGATCATCATTCTCAGCACGGGTGTCCTGTAGAGTAGTCTCAATCACCTGGCGCATGTGCTCTGCATCAGTTTTATCATCCTCTAGTTTTTCCTTAACCTTGTGGTGATCCTCATAGTCTCTCTTGATTTGTTGCAGTTCCCTATTGAACTTTTCATGCCTCTTTTCTGCCTCACGGTGGTGACCAGACACTTCATCTTTTATTGCCTCTTTCAGGGCGGATAGCTCCCGGTCTCGCTGGTACAGAGAGTCCACCAGCCGCTCCTTCTCCTGCATTAGAGGCTTTACTTGGTCCTGGAATTGCTGCAGCTCCCTCATGAGTTCACCATACTCCTTCTTGGAGTCACACAGCTCCCGGTTGAACTGTTCACGCAGTCGTTCTAGGTTTTGTTCACGTCCAGAAACTTCATCCTGCAGCACCTCTTTTAAAGCAGACAGCTCCCTATCCCTCTGGTGTAGTCCCTCATCCAGCTTTTGCTTCACCTGCATCAGCTCTAAGTGTGCCAGGGAGAACCGATCTTTCAACTCACACAGCTCATCTTCAAACTCCGCTTTGTCAAGCTCCAACTGAAAAACCTCCTCTTTACTTTTCTGGAACTTTTCCTTCCAATTGTTGCTTTCCTCCAGTTCTCGCTGTAAGTTCCTCACAACCTGGTTTATTTTCTGCCCTTCAGACTCCAGGCTCAGCTAGTTTGAGGACACGTTCTCCTGTTTTTTTCCTTAGTTGCTGCACGTCATTCTTATAGTGCTGCCTGATAGGCTCCAGCTCTTGGTCATGACTGGCCGCCTCCTCTTTCAGGGCTGTCGGATCCTGATCCTTCTGTCTCAGTACTGTACTGGAGGTTGCTACTGGCAATGTCACCTCCTCTTCTGCTTCTAAAGGAGGATCCACACTCGGAATAAAAGCACACAGCATTACATTTTCTTTATTTGCACTTTCAGCAAAGGCTACAGGAGCAGCTTTTTGGTGGCCCTTGCGCCGTCGACGACGAGAGGGGGACTTTCTCACCTCGTCTAGCTCCTCCTGACTGAACTCTCTTTCTACTTTCGTAGTGTCACCATCAGCTATGGGGTCTGTGTCACTCCCCATGGTGTCGTGGACCAACAAGTCACCTCCCACTTTGACGTCAACCCCTTCTACTTGAGCTACCCCGTTATCAACGGTCAAATTGTCATTTTTAGGCGGTACCAACCCACAACCAGTAACCAATTTTGGTTTCCTATACTCCACGTTCTTTTGAAAATCCGCCCCCTTTTGAGACTCCGCCCCCTTTTGGACATCCACACCTGAAGAGGGTTTTTTTAAAAAAAACACGCGATAGTCTTAGGACCCAGTTCACAACATCTCTTACCACCTCCCCGGGCACTCTGGGACAATACTGGCGCCCCCGGAGAACTCACAGTATGGTCCGCTGCCGCCATTCTATACGGTGCCAACAGCTCCTGCCGTTCCTGCACCATGTCCTGTTGCTGTAATTTTAACAGGTACCTTAACCACTCAGCAGCTACAGTCTCATCAGCTGCTCCCTTCACAGCCATTTTCATCTGCTCCTGCACCTCTTCAGAAAACTCTATTTTACTGAAGAGTGTTTGCAGCCGGTCATCCAACCACTTCTCCATTCCGTCTAGGGATACTGCTCCATTCATAGCCATCGCGGTACGTTGTTAACACTAGACACTTCACAGCGCTCTCCCCGGAAAATTTTCGTGGCCCCACCAAGCCACAGCAAGCCAGGTTTGAGTGCGATGACAATTTTCGTAACCCCGCCGAGTTACAGCAAGATGATTTAATCTTCGTGACCCTGCCGAGCCACAGCAAACCAGGTTTAAGTGCGACGACAATTTTCGTAACCCCACCAAGTTACAGCCAGATGCTTTAATCTTCGTGACCCCGCCGAGCCACAGCAAGATGCTTGCATCCACAATCGTCATCCTGTGCCATTACCCCTAGCAACCAGGCTACAGTTGCCCGCATTCTCCACCACATGTAAGGTAGCGCTATTCACCACGCTGGAGTACTCGCTTCACCGGGTCAATTGAAGCACACATGCAACGTTTTTCCGGTAATTCACAGTATAGCAGTTTATTACACCTCATAAACCGCACCTAACATAGTCCATCTCAGTGGCTCGCCGACATGTTACACATACAACATCCAAGTGCCTTTCCAGTGACAGATATGCCCACTTGGCTCTAGACACAGCCTTCAGCAAGGTAACAATATCATTGTCCACATCAAGCAGCGTTTTTTTTACCTTTGCCGGGTCGTAGCGGCTTCAGTCAGCTCGGTTCTGCTACAGCTGTGGCTTTAAGGCTTCCCAGATGGGGTCTCTGGGCCACGTACCTTCAAAGGCTACTGATATCTCAAACACAGGGGGATCCATCCTCTGCCTTCCAGTCTAGTGGAGTCCCACTCAGTGACCAGGCCTCTTGTCCTCCAAGGCTACTGGTATCCTGAACACAGGGGGATCCAGCCTCTGCCTTCTAGGCTTCACCAGGCCTCTCTTTCTAGGCCTCACCAGGCCACTCTATCTATACCTGTTTCAAAACTACCAGGGTTTATATATCCTTTTGTGCACACAGGACCTGTGATGATGTCACAGTCACGTGATCAGTCACCTGAGAGGGAGGTAAATAGACAGCTAGAGCACACCCCCTGGACATTCTAGCAATGCAGCAGGCTGCTGCATTACAATATATATATACTGTATAATAAGGATGGGGGGGCACGGTCCAAATCTTGCATCAGGGCCTTCAATCTCTAGTTATTCCACTGCCCTAGAGCATCGGTCCCCAAGCTTTCCTATATTAAGTGCCACATATATCTATGAGAAGTGGTCAAGAGCTACATCCAGAGTCCCCTGAGTTATGGCATCCAGTGCCCCCCACAGAGTAGTGACACCAAGATTCACCAATTACCTGTATAATGACAGCGAAAGTTTCCGCACAGAAATTTTAGAATCTTTTTGCCGTCCACCATTTTAGGCTGCATACTAACATCCAGGGATTCCCTCCTTACCCCCATTTGATATTTTCGCATCAAGCACTCTCACCACACTATTGCATCCTCCTTCAAGCACCCTCCTAATTGGCAGTATCATAATAACTGCAGCTTACTATGTGTACTGTATCTCCAGGTCTCCATGAATCTTCCAGTATATGCTTATCCAGATTTACTTTTCTGTGGAGGCTTATTCAGAAAATTGATCATCTGGAGATCTTTTCTGAATAGCTGTTTGCTAAATCTGGTGCTGATGCATCACGCTGGTGTAAAAGGCCCCGACTACTAACGGCGGGGGTAAGATTCAGTTTTGATACAGTGATGCCACTGACAGGACAGATGAGCTTCAAAAGAAAAATGGTGGTAAAACAATAGCAAAATTTATTGTAACAAAATTTGCCCCTGTTTGTATGGGGAAGAAAATTGAATAAAATAAACAGTAAAATTTTTAATCCAACAACTCGTACAAAAGAATTGTGTTTTATTTTTCTTACCAGGACAACATCCACATATCCCTGCTCCCAGTAAGGGGATGTCTTCCCTTGGGCCAATAATGCCACCCCTCTCCCCTAAATGTGTCCGGACTTAAACAGGGCTAGTTCCTAAGGGGAAGCCGTAATATGTGTCTTTTCTCCTGGTTCACAATGTTAATACTATTCCCAATCAATAAACTTTCTGGGATCCCAATATGACCAAACTCAGCTGTACAGCTAGGCGTATTACAGCCCAAGTTCACCTAACAAGAATAACATATAAAATAAACAACCATATTCAATTCCCATTTACAAGAACACAGATGATAGCAAATTCATTTGATTACCATGCTCTGCGGGGAAATCAATCCAGACAGGTGGGTGCCTTGGGAGCTTCACCACGGACTGTGGCCTTTCTGAACTTCGCACCGCGCTATCAACAGTCGTTGACAAGATGAACACAGTTTGTGCCTCACTGACACCATCCCATAGAGACTTGTCATTTAGATTGGCCTCAACACCTAGCTTACCCTAACTAACTCATTGGACAGGTCAGGGAGAATTTAAAATAAGAAGAACATGAGGTACCACATCCTTGTTTAAAGCATAGGGTGCTTTACCCTCCGCGGGCGCCGTGTCACACTTCACAAGATGGCCGGCTCTTTTCAATGTTATCCCACTGTTGCACTTCCCCGCGCTCTTCACTGAACAGAAATAGAGGATTATTGTCCCATACGTCACCAATCACAGGAGCATGAAACTACTGCACTCCAAGGGGGAACCAGGTTCGCCTACTCGGGACCTTCCTTTTTTTCTCATCCACCAGGAGCTCCCAGACCACACTCGTCACGTCCCAGCTCCGTCTCCCTGGCAACCCAACCCCTTTCCACCAAACAAACTTTATCCATCCTCAGCTTGAGTGGCAGAGCAATGATGCAATGAAAGTATTTTATAACTCAAGCAGGAAAGTTGCATTTTCACTGCACAGTTCGTCTATTATTTGCATCGCAGCATTCATAAAATTATTCAAGTATTGTTTTGTTAACACTTAATAAAATTTAGATCAACAGTGAGTGTCACTGACATCAAGTGGTCAGATGTCATAATTACAGGTGTGGCTTCCACTCACAGTCATCACCAACACACATATCTCTATACACCCTCTTACACAGGCATACATCCACAAGTCACAAATTATGGTCTTGAAAGCTACATGTGGCTCCTGAACCATAGGTTGGTGACTTCCACTTCAGAGCAACAAAAAGCAATACAATAAATATGATAATCTCTCAGTTTTTCAAGATGTCACAGCAGAGACAAGGTTCCTTGATTGAACCACATCTTTCCCATTCAGTGTAAGTTAACAGGCTAATTATACGGACCTTATTACATAAGCCTTTTCATTTATATTCTGTTTGGTGCAAACAGTTAGTTCACTCTTAAAGAAGCACTCCAATCAAAATTTTTATCATCACAATATATTGTAATTGTTAGGGGTCTGGGGGGTGGAACCTCTGTGCTACGGTGCAAGGAGGGACCCAGAAGGGCGTAACTAAGTATCAACCCGGACCGACCCTGGTCGTACGGCGGCTAACGACTCCGTGACCAGGGAGGGACCGAGCCGAGGGACCAGGTGCTACTCTGGGGACGACCTTGTAAGGGAGCAGGTGACTCCCACGGTACAGGTGGCAGGGACTGACCGGAATAGCAGGTAGGCACAGCAGGCAGGCTGGCGAGCGGAAGCCTCCAGGTAGGCTATCAGGTAGACACGGCAAATGACGGCAGGAGTCTCTAGGTGGGCTGGCAGGTGGTCACGGCAAGTGACGGCAGGAGTCTCTAGGTGGTCACGGCAAGTGACGGCAGGAGTCTCTAGGTGGTCACGGCAAGTGCTCCCAGGTGAGCGGGCTGGCAGGCACGGCAGGTAACAGGCAGGCAACAGGCAAGTGCTCCCAGGTGAGCGGACACACAGGCACGGCAGGTAACAGGCAGGTAAAAGGCCAGTAACAGGCAAGTGCTCCCAGGTGAGTGGGCTGGCAGGCACGGCAGGTAACAGGCAAGTAACAGGCAGGTAACAGGCTGGCGGGCAAGACTGGTAGTCAGGTTAGCAGCGGGACCTGAGGGCTGAAGCAGAGGTCAGAAACACTGTGCAACAACTTTTGCTCGGGCACCTCCATTATGGAGGAGGTGCCTTATATATGGGAGGACCCTCGGCTATTGGCCGGGGACTCCTTAGGACAGCGCGTGGCCCCTTTAAGAGGGAGGGAGAGCGCACGCGCCCTAAGCACAGTGCCCAGGGAGCTGCGCGCGCCGGCAGCAGGAAGAGGAGCGCTGGTGAACGCAGAGCGGGGAGCGCGGGGAGCGAGGAGGTGAGTGGGACAGCTTCTCTGCCTGGCAGGGGCCAGAGACGTCGATGCTACAGTACCCCCCCTTTACGCCCCCTCTTTTTTTAGGTCAGAAAGGAATTTTTCAAGGAGAAGCGGGGCATGAATATTCTCCCTGGGTTCCCAAGTTCTCTCCTCTGGGCCAAACCCCTTCCAATCCACAAGAAAAAGGGTCTTTCCTCTTACCCTCTTAGTGGCCAGAATGTTCTCTACCTCAAAAACGTCCTCAGCAGAAACTGGAGCAGGGGGAGTACCTAGATTGGAAAAAGAGTTAAACACAACTGGTTTGAGGAGAGATACATGGAAGGAGTTGGGAATCCTTAAGGTGGCCGGGAGTTTTAACTTGTAGGCCACTCGGTTGATTTGTTTGAGAACTTCAAATGGACCGATAAACCGAGGACCCAACTTATAGGAGGGTATTTTGAGTCAGACATGTTTGGAGGAGAGCCAGACTTTATCTCCCGGGCAGAATTGAGGCGGATCCAGACGTCTCTTGTCAGCATGTTTCTTCATCCGCTCGGAGGACTGAAGAAGTGCGGACCTAGTATTTTCCCAAATGGTGGAGAATTCGCTGACAAGAGCCTCCGCAGCAGGGTTGTCCACCGAGGCGGAGATGGGAAACGGAATCCGGGGATGTTGACCGTGGACCACGAAGAACGGGGATTTAGAAGTAGATTGGCTCTCATGGTTGCTGTAGGAGAATTCGGCCCATGGTTGGAGCTCCACCCAATCGGTATGGTGAGTATTAAATTGCCGGAGGTAGCTGGTAAGGATTTGGTTGATACACTCCACTTGGCCATTAGACTGTTGATGGTAGGCGGAGGAGAAATCCAGGGTGACATCCAGTAGCTTACAGGTAGCTCTCCAGAAACGTGAGGTGAACTGAACCCCTCGATCCGATACAATGTGGAGGGGTTGGCCATGGAGACGGAAAATATGATGGAAAAAATCCTTGGCCAACTCCGATGCAGACGGGAGACCAGGCAGAGGAATGAAGTGGGCCATCTTAGAGAAGCGGTCGGCGACCTCCCAAATGACTGTACAACCGGCAGAAACAGGGAGATCAGTAATAAAGTCCATGGCAATGTGCTGCCATGGGGCAGCAGGTACGGGAAGAGGCAAGAGGCGACCGGCTGGAAGATGTCTGGGAACTTTGTTGCGGGCACAGGACGTACAGGCCGAGACGAAGTCTACCACATCCTTGCGCAGGGTAGGCCACCAGTAATGCCGGGTAATGAGTAGGAAGGTCTTCTTTTGGCCAGCATGGCCGGCTAGTTTAGATGAATGACCCCAGTGAAGAACCTTCTCATGATCTGGTACCGCTACAAACGTCTTACCAGGTGGAAGACGAGTCAGATCCAAGGGGGCCACATTCATCACTTTAGAGGGGTCGATGGTGTGCATAGGCTCCTCCTCTTGATCAGAGGACAGGAAGGATCGGGACAAGGCGTTGCCTTTGACATTCTTGTCCGCCGGGCGGAAATGTATGGCGAAGTCGAAACGGACGAAGAACAAAGACCACCGGGCCTGACGGGGATTGAGTCTTTGGGCATTCTGGAGATATGCCAGGTTTTTGTGATCCGTATAGATGATCACTGGGTATAGAGCACCTTCAAGCAGGTAACGCCACTCCTCTAGCGACAATTTAACGGCTAAGAGTTCTCGGTCTCCTATGGAGTAGTTGCGCTCAGACGAGGAGAAGAGTTTGGAGAAGAAGCCGCAGGTTACCTTTCTCCCGGATGAAGATTTTTGGGTGAGCACCGCTCCGGCTCCGGAGGAGGAAGCATCAACCTCCAGGTAGAACTGTTTATTGCTATCCGGACGGTGCAGCACTGGGGCAGAGGAGAAGGCTTGCTTTAAGGAAAGGAAGGCCTCCTCAGCTTTGGGCGACCATTCCTTGGGATTTGCTCCCTTACCGGTGAGCGCAGATATGGGAGCAGTCTGGGAAGAGAAGTGCGGGATGAAGAGACGATAGTAGATGGCGAAACCCAGGAATTGCTGAATCGCCTTCAACACCTCCAGACGGGGCCACTTAAGGACAGCAGAGAGCTTCTCGGGATCCATTTGTAGGCCTGTCTGGGAGATAACATAGCCCAGGAAAGGAAGAGAGGTCTGCTCGAAGAGGCACTTCTCGAACTTTACATAGAGGTGATTCTGCCTCAGCCTAAGCAGGACCTGACGAACATCCCTCCGGAGTGTGGGAAGATCCGGAGAGAAGACCAAGATATCGTCCAGGTACACCACCACGCAAGAGTAAAGAAGATCACGGAAGATGTCGTTGACCAATTCTTGGAAGACGGCAGGAGCATTTCAGAGACTGAAGGGCATCACACGGTATTCATAGTGACTGTCCTGGGTATTGAATGCTGTCTTCCACTAGTCTCCTTGACGGATTCGGACCAGGTTATACGCCCAACGTAGATCTAGCTTGGGAAAGATCCTCGCTCCCTTAAGACGGTCAAACAACTCGGAGATGAGTGGCAGGGGGTATTTGTTCTTTACCGTGATTTGGTTGAGTCCTCTATAGTCAATACAGGGGAGTAATGAATCATCTTTCTTCTTGACGAATAAGAATCTGGCTCCAGCCGGGGAGGTAGATTTCCGGATGAATCCCCTGGCCAGATTCTCCTCGATGTACTCCGACATGGCCTGGGTTTCGGCCGACGACAACGGGTAAATACGCCCACGGGGTGGAGTGGCGCCGGGTACCAGGTCGATAGGGCAATCATATGGCCTATGGGGTGGCAGTGTCTCTGCTTCCTTTTTTACCAAAGACATCTGCATAGAACCAGTAAGGTGCCGGAAGACCGGGTAAATTAGCCGGGATAGGTGGAGGACGAGCTGGGCGAACCGGAACCAGGCAGGTCCTATGGCAGTCCGGCCCCCACCAGAGTACTTCACCGGATTGCCAGTTCAGCACGGGTTCATGTGTCTGAAGCCAGGGTAGACCTAGTAATAGGGAGTAAGAGGGTCCAGACAGCACATGGAAGGAGATCTTCTCAGAGTGAAGCATTCCCACCTGCAGGGTTATGGGTTCAGTGACGAGCAGGATGGTCACCGGAAGGAGTCTTCCATCCACGGATGCAACTGACAATGGTTCAGCCAGAGGTTTGGTGGGATTCCGGTATCTCTCTACTAGTGTTGAGCCACCCCCGTAGTGTTCGAGTTCGGTTCGGTTCGTCGAACACCCGTGTGTTCGCCGAACTGTTCGTCGAACTGTTCGTCGAACACCTTCGAACACCGTTAAAACCAATGGCAGGCAAACAAAAACACATAGAAACACATAGAAAACACCTTCAAAGGTGTCCAAAAGCTGACAAACTGCTCAGAAGACATAACTAACACATGGAAAAGTGACAAGTA
Source organism: Phyllobates terribilis (assembly GCF_046119375.1). Taxonomy (NCBI): domain Eukaryota; kingdom Metazoa; phylum Chordata; class Amphibia; order Anura; family Dendrobatidae; genus Phyllobates; species Phyllobates terribilis. The sequence continues at coordinate 768,247,829 of NW_027362762.1, read as the reverse complement.
CATATAGTCATGCGAAAATAAAAGAGGTGGAGGAGTAAAAGGAGGGGGAGACACAGATATAGGCATGTCATGCCCTTCTAAAATCCAAAAAGTGAGAAGCCGACACGGCCAGTCCGCTCCTGCCCGTGCCACCTCCGTGTCGCCGGGTTTGTGCCAGAGCCGCGGTGAACCCTGATGGACAGCCCCCCTCTCCCAATACTGGTGCCTGTCCGCTGGTGGGTCGAGCGAGCCTCCCTGTGGTGGAGGCAGCTCTAAGCTTTTTAATTTAAATTGTCTCTCTAATTTGAATGAATACACTTTAAATCCATTTACAAGGATCTATTGGAGGGCAAGTCTCATGCCAGCAGCCGCGTAATTCCAGCTCCAGTAGCGTCCACTAAAGCTGCTGCAGTTAAAAAGCTTTTATAAGGATCGAGCTCGGCTGTCCACCGCAAGGCATCCTACTGCCAGTCCCAGCCCCTATGCCTTGGGGTGCCTCCTGATGCTCTTCACTGAGTATCCCATGGTCCCGAAGCATTTCCTTTGAAAAAATTAAGTGTCTAAACTACAGGTGGTGTAGCTTGCTTAACAGCCGGGATAATCCGCTGACTAGCAGACACTGCTACTAGGCACAAAGTATTTCCTGGGCTAGATGCAGTTAAAAATTTGTAATTAGATACTCTCGTTGGATGCTGAGAAAGCATTCCATAGAGTCTCCTGGCACGCCATATATGATTCTCTTAAAAAGCTTGGGGTAGGGGTCTAGGGGACCCTTTTATAGCCAAAATCACGGCCCTGTATCACAATACATCACCTAGGCTGAAGATAAATGGAACTGTAGCACCCTGAGGGCTCGGTTGCTACAGAGGTATTGCACCTCACCCAGAGGTGTGATATCTCACTCTCAGGTAAGGATGGAGTGTGGATCAGGACCAGACACCTGCATGCATTACACCACATTGCCGTGGGGCAGGGCGACCAATATGCCTCTGAGATGGGCACGACAGTCCCTGTCCCTGGCTGTAGTGGGGGGAGGGAACACTGAGGAAGGGGAACCCTGTAGTGCAGGAGCAGGGAGGAAGCAGTTCCTGGGTGCATTGAGAAGGGAGTATAAAAGGTGGGCACCATCTTAGTTCAGTGCAGAGAAGTCTGAGCAGAAGTAGCAGGGAGCAGGGGCTCTGCATGAGCTCTGCTCCGGAGGCGGGCCTAGTAACAGAGGCCCAGGCCTGGAAGAGGGAGAAGGAAGGAAGAGGAGTGGAGAAGGCTCCAGGAACGAGGAATGAAGGGAGCCCAGGGGTGCGGACGGGCGAGTCGCCACCGCACGCCCGAATCCACCTCCGTGGAGGGGTCAGGCCAAAGGGAGAGACCGGTCCCCGAAACTAGTGGAGGCAGGAAACGACCCTCAGCTAGAAACCGGAGGCTGTGACATTTTATGTGGCGCAGCCCCTCGCTACACCCGCTAGGAAGGCACCACATAGGGTCAGGGAAACTGGCGCCAAGTTTACCAAGAGGAGGCCCGAGGCAGCCGGACAGAAGGGTTGGTAAGAAAGGCCAGACAAAGGACACACAAAGGGGGTCCTGTGAAGCGCTCCAAAGTTATCTGGGAGTTGTCTGATCCCCTCACCTGGTGAGCACAGTACGACGTGGGCAGCCGTTACCTTTAACCATCAAAACCACATAAATAGTTCCGCCACTGGTTTGACCACCCTGAGCCACGGAACCGGGTCGCCGCCACGAAGACTACAACCACCAGCATCCACCAAAAAGGGTCCGGCTCCGGGTGTCCCAAGGCCCAGGGGGTGCATCAGAAGATTTTCATCACCTTTCACAATCACCAATGGGACAAGGCAGGGATGTCCTCTGTCCCCTCTCTTATACATCCTAGTGACGGAGCACCTGCTCTCATCAATTCGCCATAACCCCAATATTAGGTGGATTGAGGTGGGAGGCACCGAGTACAAGTGCTCTCTATTTGCTGATGATGTCCTAGTATATATCACTCAATCACATATATCCATCCATGCTGTTATGGCTGAAATAGATCACTTTGTTACATGGTCAAATTTTAAAATCAATGCAGCGAAGTCTGAGGCCCTCGATGTCTCCCTCCCCAAATCCATATAGGATTCCATCCAGTCCAACTTTCCCTTTGCCTGGCCCTCACAGGGTATCAAATACTTAGGAATTCCTATTCATAGAGACCTCTCCCATCTATGTTATCTTAATTTTGGGCCCTTTATTGAACAACTCCATACAGACCACGGTTGGCAAGTTAGAACTGTAAGATTCACTACGTGAACCACTGGTGTTTTGTGGAAAAGCACATGTACACTGCGTTCCAAATTATTATGCAAAAAGTGTTTAGGAGTGATAAGGGAAGAATTTGTTTGTTTGTCAGTTAAACTCATTGATGGTGATGTGTGTCAGGGCTCTTTATATCACTGTAAGCAATTGCAGACACCTGTGCTAATTAGTTTGGCAGGTGTGTCCAATGAAAGGCAAGACTACTTAAGAAGGCTGTCTCACATTATTAAGCAGCCTACATTTTCTGCCAAAATGGGAAAGAAAAAGGATGTGTCGGCTGCTGAGAAGCAACAAATTGTGGAGTGTTTAGGTCAAGGCATGACTAAAATCAACATTGTGCGATGATCAGGATGAAGTGTCTTGGCAATCAAGAAGTATGTAGCTGATTCACAGTACACACGTGTGCGTGCTGATAAGTGCAAATTGAGGACTCTTTCCTACAGGCAATTATGTCAGGTTGAAAGAGCAGCGGCAAAAAAGCCTTGTCATAGCAGCAGACAAGTTTTTGAAGCTGCTTGTGCCTCCAACGTCCCACGAACAACAAGATGCAGGGTCCTTCAAAGGTTTGCAGCTGTGCATACGCCATCCTGTCGACCTCCTCTATCCACTTCACACAAGCAGAAACGGCTCCAGTGGGCCAAACATTACATGAAGACTGATTTCAAAACTGTTTTGTTCACGGATGAGTGCCGTGCAGCGCTCGATGGTCCAGATGGATGGAGTGGAGGATGGCTGGTTGATGGACACCCCACGCAAACACGGCTACAGCGCCAACAAGGAGGAGGTGGAGTAATGTTTTGGGCTGGAATCATGGGGAGAGAGATTGTCGGCCCCTTTAGGATCCCTGAAGGCGCTAAAGATGAACTCCATAATGTATGTGGATTTTCTCAAACAGCACTTCCTGCCATGGTTCAAGAAGAAGAACCGTGTATTTCACAGCAAGATAATTTTTCTGCATGATAATGCACCATCTCATGCTGCACATAAAACATCTGCATCTCTGGCTGATATGGGCATAAAAGGGGACAAACTTATGGTGTGACCCCCATGCTCCCCTGACCTGTACCCCATTCAGAACCTTTGGAGCATCATTAAAAGGAGTGTCTATGATGGTGGGAGGCAGTTCACATCTAAGCAACAGCTCTGGGAGGGTATTCTGTCCTCATGCAAAACAATTGAAGCAGAAACCATCCAAAACCTGACAAATTCAATGGACGAGAGAGTTCAGAACCTCCTTTCGAACAAGGGGTCCTATGTGAAAATGTAACATCACCTAGAATAAAGTTTTGAGTTGAAAACTGTTTGATTTCAGTTTCTAACAACCTGCTAATGCTTATAATTTCAAAAATGACCATTTTTTTGGTCTTTATTAAAATGAAAAGGTTGATCGAAAAGTTTGGGGGATCTAAGAGTGTGGCAACCCAGTAGTCATGATTACTTCGAATTCTGACAATATGAGGGTCATGCTGCAGGTAGTGCAGCAAGAAGGCACTTATGTGTCTTGCGCATCTCGGAGCCCCAAAATTATTTTCCAGGCTAGATGCAGCTAAAAATTATTATTAATTTTAAATCTGGTGAAGCTTTAGTATAGATGGCCTAATAGGATCAGTGCTGCACACTGCTACAAAGCCCAAATTATTTTCCAGCCAAGATACAGATAAACATGATTAGTAATTTGAAAGCTTAAAACGGTTGGTAGGGTGATTTTAACCAATCATCAAGCTTTTACTCTCCCCAGGATGACACAGGGGTAGAAAAGTCGTTTCGGATCCATGATTTGTTCATCTTTATGAACGTGAGTCTGTCTACATTATCAGTGGAGAGCCGCGTGCGCTTATCTGTCAGCACACCACCAGCAGCGCTGAACACACGTTCAGACAGAACGCTGGCTGCGGGGCATGACAAGATCTCCAAGGCGTAAGTGGCTAGCTCCGGCCATTTATCCAGATTGGAAACCCAAAAAGAGCAAGGGTCCAGTGACACAGTCGTGGCTTCAATGTTTACTTGGAGATACTCCTGTACCATCGTCTCTAGGCGTTGACTATGTGTCAGACTTCTTGTCTCCTGTGGCCTTGCAATGGATGGGCTAAAAAAGTGGTGAAATGATTCCGCAAAATTGATGTTACCAGCAGATACTGTGGTTCTGTTACGGTTTGAGTGCTGAACACTTGACGGTCCCACGGTTGGCAAGTTGGAACTGTGAGATTCACTACGTGCACCACTGGTGTTATGTGGAAAAGCACATGTAAGATTCTGCAACAGTCTCTGCTGATACTCCTGCATGCGTGCATCCCTTTCTATGGCAGGAATAATTTCTGCAAATTTACTTTTGTACCGGGGATCTAACAGTGTGGCAACCCAGTAGTCAGGATTATTTCTAATTCTCACAATTCGAGGGTCATGTTGCAGGTAGTGCAGCAAGAAGGCACTCATGTGTGTTGCGCATCCAGGAGCACCAAGTCCCTGTTGTGTTGGTGGCGAGGTAACAATCATGCTTCCTTCCTCTGTCCTCTCCCCCCAACCTCGCACAACAGAAATGTGATCAAGGTCTCCCTCATCTGATGAGTCTTCCATCAGTTCGTCCTCCACTTCTTCCTGGGCTCCTGCACCTTCCTCACTAGTTTGGCTGCTACCATGCGCCCTGGTAAAACCATCTCCCCCACCCTCACATGCCTGCCGCCTTGGTGCTGCCGACCGTCTGGACCTTGCAGATGTTAGCCCTTCCGCATACAACTCCTCCTCCTCTACTTCCTCCACCTCCTCTTGTGCCACCACCTGACTCCGAATTCTGTTTAACATGTGCTCCAGCATGTAAATCACTGGAATAGTCATGCTGATAATGGCATCGTCAGCACTAAACATCTTCGTCGCCATTTCAAAACTGTGCAGAAGGGTGCATAGGTCCCTGTTCTGAGACCACTCCTCCAGCGTGATTTGCCCCACCTCTGAATCTCGTTGGCCCAGGCTATACGTCAGAACGTATTGCACCAGGGTTTGTCGGTGCTGCCACAGTCGCTGCAACATGTGCAGAGTTGAATTCCACCGGGTAGGCACATCGCATTTTAGCCGGTGAAGTGGCTGGCCCAACGACTTCTGTAGAAATGTAAGTCGCTGAGCTGCGGGATGCGAACGGCGGAAGTGAGCACACAGCGACCGTGCCCTCTGCAGAAGGCCATCTAGTCTGGGATAGTGGGCTAAAAATTGCTGGACAACCAGGTTCAACACGTGAGCCATACAAGGCACGTGTGTGACATTGCCCCGGCGAAGGGCCGCACCCAGGTTTGCAGCATTGTCGCACACGGCCTTCCCTGGTTTCAGGTCCAGTGGAGACAACCATTCATGAAATTGGTTCTCCAGAGCTGACCACAACTCCTCAGCTGTGTGACTCACATTTCCCAGACATTTCAATGTAAAAACCGCCTGATGACGTTGAGCCCTACTGCCAGCATAGTAAGGAGGTGTGCAGGATCCCTTCTGCGCAGTTAGAAAGCTTGTGGCATGACCAGACAGGCTTTGGGTGCAGGTGGAAGACCGAGAGGAGGTTGAGGAGGCAGAAGCAGTGGAGGAACTTTGACATAAAGAGGATTGACGCACAACTTGTGGGGACGGCAAGACTTGGACAGCAGCCCCTTGTCCTGCTGTCACCATAGTTACCCAGTGCCCAGTCAGCGACATGTAACGCCCCTGTCCATGCCTACTCGTCCAAGTGTCTGTGGTGAAATGCACCCTGTCACACACAGAGTTTCTCAAAGAAGCGGTGATGTTGTGTGCGACATGCTGGTGGAGCGCAGGCACACCTTTCTTTGAGAAGTAGTGCCGACTGGGCATCTGGTACTGGGGCACTGCGACGGACATAAGGTCTCGAAAATCCTCTGTGTCCACCAGGCGGAAAGGCAGCATTTCTGTAGCCAAGAGCTTGCAGATGGTGAAATTCAACCTCTTAGCTTTCTCATGGCTAGGAGGAAATGGTCTTTTACTTGTCCACATCTGAGGGACCGAGGGCTGGCTATTGTGCTTAGACGGGGTTGATAAGGGTGTCCCCGGCAAACTGCCGGTCTGTGAGGAAGATGCAGGCGGACATGTTAGGTTGCCTTGATCCAAAGGTGGTGCTATCGATGTCGGACAGCGCTCAACTCCAGCTGGTGTTACCACCTCCAAAGAAAATGATGACCTGCCAATCACGCTGGCTGTTGCGGGTAAAGAGGTGGCAGGTCTGCGCCCCAAAACAGGTGTGACTGCTGTCCCCCCAGTCACAGAGGATGAAGAGGCTGCGGATGCACAAGATATGGCAGACGGTGGTTGGCCCGGCCGGCTAGGCCGCATTGTAGCACACTGAGCTTCCCACTGCAACTTATGCTTCATGTCCATGTGCCGGTTCATGCATGAAGTGCTCAAACTATGTATTTTTTGGCCTCTACTTAGCTTTTGCTGACAAATGTTACAGATAACACGAGTTGGGTCATCTTTATCGATCTGAAAAAATGCCCAGGCTATGCAAGGCTTAGCACCCATGCGACCTGAAGAGCCACCACGACTTGTGGTGAGAGGCAGAGTTGTGTTTGAGGATGCAGTTGTTGACGTGCTTCCAGTACTACGTCTCTGTCCAGGAAGGCGCAACCTGACCTCGTCGTCACTAGCATCTTCCTCCACCTCCTCTGCTGACCTCATCTCTTGGCTGACTGTGGGTTGACAGTAAGTGGGATCTCCAACCTCATCATCATCACCCTGTGCGTTATCACACCCGTCGTCCTCAGAGCCAACCTCTTCCTGCCCTGACAAAAAACTAAAGTTGTCGCTCCAATCAGGTATTTGAGTCTTATCATCGTCTTCCTCATTGTCTCCACCAACAGGAGTTACAGTTTGGGAATGAGGGTCTACATTATGGTCAGAATCTTCTGCGTCTGGTCCTGGATCCGACTCATAAAGATTCTGGGCATCAGTGCAGATCATTTCCTCGTCTGGATTCACAGAAGCGCTGGAGTCTACCTCTGATTCCCAGGCTATAGTATGAGTAAACAGCTCTGCAGACTCAACCATCTGTTCTACCTCATACTCAGACGGGCAGCTGGAGATTTGGGAGCTGTGAGGAAGCAAGTGCGATTGGGGTGACACCCTTGAGGACTGGAGTATTTGTGATGTTGAAGTTGATGTGGAGGAGAGCCCACTTAAAGGAGCACTTGATGTCCGTTGAAGCACCTGCTGTTTTTGTGCCTCATCTGGAATTTGTAGCGATTGGCATGGCCGTAAGAAAGGGATCTTATCACATTGTCCGCTAAAAGAAGTAGACATTTTAGTTTGGCTGGAAGATGGTCTTTCTTCTGCAGATGTTACTGTTGCTTTAACACCTACCCCACAGACACAACCTTTTTTCCCCTTCCCAACACGCCTATTCCCCTTTCCACCAGCAGCAGGCCTTTTTCCACTCATTTTGGTGGTTAACTAATTCACAACTCTGGAGTTGTTTGCGCAAAAAAACAATGGATGGGAACCGAGCAGAGCTGAGTGGCCAAACTGTGGTATTAGGCCAAAACTATTGACTGGGTTAGATGCAGAAAAAAATTATATTCAATTTGCAACCTGATGGAGGTCTGTATAGATGGATTAATAGAACAAGTCCCATACACAGCTAGAAGCCCAATATTTTTTCAGAGGTAGATGCAGAAAAAAATATATTCAGTTTGCAACCTGATGGAGGTCAGTATAGATGGACTAATACAACAAGTCCCACACACAGCTAGAAGCCCAATATTTTTTCAGAGGTAGAAGCAGAAAAAAATATATTCAGTTTGCAACCTGATGGAGGTCTGTATAGATGGATTAATAGAACAAGTCCCACACACAGCTAGAAGCCCAATATTTTTTCAGAGGTAGATGCAGAAAAAAATATATTCAGTTTGCAACCTGATGGAGGTCTGTATAGATGGATTAATAGAACAAGTCCCACACACAGCTAGAAGCCCAATATTTTTTCAGAGGTAGATGCAGAAAAAAATATATTCAGTTTGCAACCTGATGGAGGTCTGTATAGATGGATTAATAGAACAAGTCCCACACACAGCTAGAAGCCCAATATTTTTTCAGAGGTAGATGCAGAAAAAAATATATTCAGTTTGCAACCTGATGGAGGTCTGTATAGATGGATTAATAGAACAAGTCCCACACACAGCTAGAAGCCCAATATTTTTTCAGAGGTAGATGCAGAAAAAAATATATTCAGTTTGCAACCTGATGGAGGTCTGTATAGATGGATTAATAGAACAAGTCCCACACACAGCTAGAAGCCCAATATTTTTTCAGAGGTAGATGCAGAAAAAAATATATTCAGTTTGCAACCTGATGGAGGTCAGTATAGATGGACTAATACAACAAGTCCCACACACAGCTAGAAGCCCAATATTTTTTCAGAGGTAGATGCAGAAAAAAATATATTCAGTTTGCAACCTGATGGAGGTCTGTATAGATGGATTAATAGAACAAGTCCCACACACAGCTAGAAGCCCAATATTTTTTCAGAGGTAGATGCAGAAAAAAATATATTCAGTTTGCAACCTGATGGAGGTCTGTATAGATGGATTAATAGAACAAGTCCCACACACAGCTAGAAGCCCAATATTTTTTCAGAGGTAGATGCAGAAAAAAATATATTCAGTTTGCAACCTGATGGAGGTCTGTATAGATGGATTAATAGAACAAGTCCCACACACAGCTAGAAGCCCAATATTTTTTCAGAGGTAGATGCAGAAAAAAATATATTCAGTTTGCAACCTGATGGAGGTCTGTATAGATGGATTAATAGAACAAGTCCCACACACAGCTAGAAGCCCAATATTTTTTCAGAGGTAGATGCAGAAAAAAACATATTCAGTTTGCAACCTGATGGAGGTCTGTATAGATGGATTAATAGAACAAGTCTCACACACAGCTAGAAGCCCAATATTTTTTCAGAGGTAGATGCAGAAAAAAATATATTCAGTTTGCAACCTGATGGAGGTCTGTATAGATGGATTAATAGAACAAGTCCCACACACAGCTAGAAGCCCAATATTTTTTCAGAGCTAGATGCAGAAAAAAATTATATTCAATTTGCAACCTGATGGAGGTCAGTATAGATGGACTAATAGAATGATGCTATACCCAAAAGATTTTACTTCACTAGGTGCAGTAAAAAAATTGGTATTCTATACACAGGTGGTATATCTTGCAACACAGATAGGCTACTCCACTGACTAACACACTCTGCAATAGGCCAAAAAGGATTAGCTTTGCTAGATTCAGCCAAATGCTGTGAAAAAAACTTGCACAGCACTGGCACAGACCTGCCTGGCAAAAACTGATAGGAACTGATGTAACCTAGTCCTGAAAAGGACTCCAATTACAATTAGTCTTTACTCCCACAATCTATCTATTTAAGAGCACAGACCTGCCTGATAAAAGTTGTAGGAAATGCTGTAACCCAGTCCTTAAAAGGACTGCAATCACAACTATTCCCTACTCCCAAGCTATCTGTAGATTTGTGCGAAAATTGGCTTGAAATTAACAAGGTATAGCGCACACAGCAACAGCGGTGCCGTCTAACACGCAGCTGCAGCAGTGAGAAAATGGTGGCGACGGGGAAAATGGCTTGGTCTTATAAGGCAAGGACATGTGACATACACTGCCAATCACACATGCCCTTGCTTGTGTGAAAAAAAGCACTTCGCTCCGTGTGTGCGCTGCTGATAGGCTGACAGATTGCACCTCCCCACTGCAAATGCGGGAAAGAGAAAAAAAAATGGAGATCTTCATTGTTCCTGCAGAGATCCATCCCCTGCCCCTCCCCCCACCCCGCTGTACACTCAAACTGCGTATTAACATTAATTTTCATCATTACTGAGAAAAAATCCAGTTATGATTTTGGTGCACGAACAGTTATCGAACATAACCTCGAACAGCCGAATTTTTCTCAAATTGTTCGTGTTCGCCGAATGGCTCGAACACCGCCCAAAACAGCTCGAATTTGAGATTGGCGAACAGTTCGAGTAGAACAACGCTCATCTCTACTCTCTACCAGGGACTGGGAAATTAGGTTTCCAGCAGCTCCAGAATCTAGGTGAGCAATTTCAAAGTGATGGTTCTCTCCCCAGGAGATAGAGACAGACAGTCAGGGACGGAGAGGACTTACTTTTTCCTAGGATAACCTCTCCGAGCGGTCCTAGACACTGGAGTTTCCCGGCTTCTCCGGGAAGGAACGGATGAAGTGCTCCTTACTGCCACAATAGAAACAGCTCCCCTCGGCTCGGCGTGACTCTTGGCGAGATTTGACCATCTTGGTGTTAGAACCTTGCTGTTAGGTTTTTTTTCCTTTGCTGGTCACATGACCTTGTTGGCCTATTTAATCCTGCTCCGCCCTTCTGGCTTTGCTGGACTTCATTGTATATCTACTTTCTAGCTAGCCTGTGCTCTGTATCTAACTCTGTTAGTTTGCTTGGTCTACGGACCTCTATGTTCTATCTATTTTGTTTGTTCGTCTGTCTGCTACTATTTCTGTTAGGAGGTGTCCCATATTCCTCCCAGTCCTTAGTACTTGTAGGGATTCCCTCCCCAAATCTATAGGTCTCCGTACAGATTAGATTAGGACTTTAGCAGGTCTGATCGCAGGATCAGGTTCCCTGTTACATCGTAGGGATTCAGCTGAGTCTTATAGTAGGGACAGATCTCCTCTCTTTCCTTAGCTTTGGTAGCAGAACATAACAGTAAGTCCAGCCTGTAAATTCTCTAAGGAAAGATTTTTTTTTTGTTCCATCATGGTGTCGGTTCAGGATTTGGCTAAACACCTGCAGGGACTCTCTCTGGAAGTGGCCGAGCTCCGTCAGCACGTGAGTAACTGTCCTGGAGCATATTTCTTGGAGCCTAAGGTATGTTTGCCGGATTTATTTTTTGGTGAACATCGAGAATTTTTTTCATTTAAAAATGCTTGCTTATTGTATTTTCGTTTGAGACCCAAGTCCTCTGGGGATGAATCCCAGCGCGTAGGGTTCATAATGTCACTTTTGCGCAAAGAGCCTCAGGAGTGGGCCTTTTCTTTGCAACCTAGTGATACATGCTTCAGATCAGTGGATAGTTTTTTTTCTGCTTTAGGACTATTATATGATGATCCTGACCGTGTGGCATCAGCTGAGACTGAGTTGAGACGTTTAAAACAAGGATCAGGTAATATGGAAAAATATTGTACACATTTTCGTCGTTGGTCCACTCTAACAGGGTGGAACGATTCTGCTCTGAAAAGTCTATTTCTTGCTGGGCTCAGTGAAAAGGTTAAAGACCTGCTAATTGCTTATCCTACACCTGAGGATTTGCAACAGGCTATGCAATTAGCTATACGGGTGGATAGAAGACTGCGTGCTAGGGTTAATGAGAGCAAATCCTCTGCTATGTCAGTTTCTGGTTATGATAATGTGTGTACTAACAGTGGTGAACCGATGGAGATTGGATCGGTGGCACCTTGCTCTCAAGAAAAACACCGTCGTTTTTCAGAAGGCTTGTGTTTCTATTGCGGGAAATCTGGTCATTTGATTAAAGGCTGTGAGCTTCGTATGAAGAAAGAAAAAAAAATGGTCAGTCACGCCCGTATTGCCTGTTTAAATTCCAAGGGTATATTTTTAGCTGCTTCCACGATTGCTCAGGAAAAATTAATGGAATTTCGGGTGTTTGTTGATTGCGGGTCTACACTGAATGTTATTGATGGGGGATTCGTGGAAAAACTCAATTTAAAACCTGAACCTTTATCATCCCCCATTGCTGTGGTTTCTGTGGATGGCTCCCCTTTGAAGAATATTACTCTCAAGGTCTGTGAATTTCCTCTCACTATTAATGGTGTTCACCATGAGAAATTGGATTTGGTAGTGTTGAATAACTTGCCTTCTCCAGTAATATTGGGTTTGCCCTGGTTAAAATTTCACAATCCTGTACTGGATTGGTCTACCAGTGAAATTAAATCCTGGAGCCATAAATGTTATGACAAGTGTTGTAACGGGCGTATTGCAGCTTTGGATAGGGGAGAATTGCCTGTTCCTATTCAGGATTTTTGGAGAGTTTTTTCTGAGAAAGAATCGCAGGTTTTGCCTCCCCATAGAGACTATGATTGTTCTATTGAATTTGTCCCTGGAGCGACTCTTCCTAAAAGTCGTTTATTTAACCTTACTATTCCTGAGAGGAAGGCTTTGGAGGAATACATACAGACAAGTTTGGCCGCCGGTCACATTAGGCCCTCTAAGTCTCCTGTGGCGGTTGGATTTTTTTTTGTAAAAAAAAAGGACGGCGGTTTACGTCCTTGTCTGGATTTTCGTGAGATTAACAAAATTACGGTACGCAATCCTTACCCACTGCCATTGATTCCTGATCTGTTTAACCAGTTATTGGGGGCCAAGTGGTTCTCTAAAATTGACCTTAAGGGGGCATACAATCTGTTGCGCATGAAGGAGGGTGATGAATGGAAGACTGCTTTTAACACTCCTGTGGGTCATTTTGAGAATCTGGTTATGCCTTTTGGTCTTACTAATGCTCCTGCATTTTTTCAGAATCTGATTAATGACATCCTTAGACCTTTGATCGGTAAAAATGTGGTTGTGTATTTGGATGACATTTTGATTTATTCGCCAGATCTGGAGTCTCATTGGCGGAGCGTGCGTGAGGTATTACAGTTATTAATGGACAATTCGCTTTTTGCTAAGCTGGAGAAATGTGAGTTCGCTGTACAGAGAATTAGTTTTTTGGGCTACATTATCTCCAGCAAAGGTTTTGAGATGGATCCGGTTAAGGTTCAGGCTGTGCAGGAATGGCCTAGGCCTATTGGTTTGAAATCGATACAGAGGTTTTTGGGTTTCGCCAATTACTATACAAAATTAATAAAAAAATTTTCTAGTATTGTCAAACCTCTGACTGATCTCACCAGGAAAGGTGCTGATGCGGTTCAGTGGTCTTCTGAGGCCATTGAAGCTTTTGTGTATCTCAAGGAGAGGTTCACCTCTGCTCCCATCCTTATGCAGCCTGATGTTACTAGGCCGTTTTTGGTTGAGGTTGATGCTTCCTCTGTGGGGGTTGGCGCAGTATTGTCTCAGGATAACGGGGATGGATTACATCCCTGTGCATTTTTTTCAAAAAAATTTTCGGAGACTGAATTGAATTACGATATTGGTAATCGGGAATTATTGGCTATTAAACTCGCATTTGAACACTGGCGCCACTTCTTGGAAGGTGCGGAATTTCCCGTTCAGGTTCTTACGGATCATAAAAATCTGATATATCTTGACTAGAGATGAGCGGTGTTCGACTAGAACTGTTCGCCAATCTCAAATTCGAGCTGTTTTGGGCGGTGTTCGAGTTGTTCGACGAACCCGAACGATTTGCAAAAAATTCGGCTGTTCGAGGTTATGTTCGATAACTGTTCGTGCACCAAAAGCGTGTCCTGCATGTCTGGCGCTATTTAGAGCACCAATCATGCAGGGATTGTCTGCCACTCACTGTAATGCCACAGCCATGGTGGTTGTGGCATTACAGTGATTGCCCAAATCGATGGGAACAGTGCCAACAGTGAAACATGAAAAGCCGGCAATTCAGCAGCGGCATACACCTGTACCCGACAATTTAGAACCGAAAGAATAGAGCTTCACACATAGATTAGATAGATATAAACATGTCAGCCACATATATACGAAGTACAGTGAAAGTGCTGCTTACTGTACTTGTCATTTAGCGTAAAGGATTTATCAAAAAAAATAATAGTGTTTTCATGCACTGTCTCTTTAAAAAAGCCGGCCGGCAATTCAGCAGCGGTACCCGACAATTTAGAATAGAAAGAATAGAGAATCACACATAGATTAGATAGATAGAAACATGTCAGTCACATATATATGAAGTACAGTGACAGTGTTGGTTACTGTACTTGTCATTTAGTATTAAAACAAAGGATTTATTATTAAAAAAATTGGCGTGGGGTTCCCCTTAATTTTAGGCTCTAGCGGAGGTTAAGCAGACGGCTGGGGCAGATGTTTGAAGCCTGGGAAGGGGGTAATACCCACGGAGCTTCCCAGGCTACTAATATCAGCCCCCAGCTGAATACATAGCCTTTACTAGCTATTAAAATGGGGGACCCCCCCAAAAAAATGACGTGGGGTCCCCCCTAATTTAATAGCTAGCAAAGGCTAGGCAGACAGCTGGGGGCTGATATTAATAGCCCAGGAAGGGAGCCATGAATATTGGCCCCCTCCCAGGCTAGAAACACCAGCCGTCAGCCGCCCCAGAAATGGCGCATTCATAGGATGCGCCAATTCTGGCACTTAGCCTCGCTCTTCCACGCTGCCCTGGTGCGGTGGCAGGGGGTAATAGGGCTGGGGTTGATGTCAGCTTATAATGCCAGCTGACATCAAGCCCAGGTTAGTAATGGAGAGGCGTCTATAAGACACCCCCATTACTAACCCCATAGTCAAAGTTAAAAAAAACACAAACACCCAGAATAAAGTCCTTTAATTGAAATAAAGACACAATCCTTTATTGTTCTAAATTAAACCATACTTACCGTCACGCCCATTCCAGCTGAAGCCAACGATCTCCTGCAATAAAAGAAAAATAATAAAGCAACCTCATCCTTACCTTTCCATGGTTCCCACGACAGCTTCAGCTCTGCTACATCGAGATGACAGGCTGGACCGCAGCAGAACGCTGCCATCCAGCCTGTCATCCCGCAGACACTGAGAAGCGCAGGCTTGCTTGCGCTGCTCAGCGTCTCTCTGTGACGACATCCAGATGAGCCGAGTTCATGTCCAATGAACTCGGCTCACCTCATGCACGTCACTGACAGCGTGGGAAAATTCTCACGCTGAAGCGGTGAGTGCAGGAGAATTCTCCCACGCTGTCAGTGACTTGCATAAGGTGAGCTCATGTCCAATGAACTCAGCTCACCTCCTGCACGTCACTGACAGCGTGGGAGAATTCTCCTGCACTCAGCGCTTCAGCGTGAGAATTCTCCCACGCTGAAGCGCTGAGTGCAGGAGAATTTTCCCACGCTGTTAGTGACGTGCATAAGGTGAGCTCATGTCCAATGAACTCAGCTCACCTCCTGCACCTCACTGACAGCGTGGGAGAATTCTCCTGCACTCAGCGCTTCAGTGTGAGAATTCTCCCACGCTGAAGCGCTGAGTGCAGGAGAATTTTCCCACGCTGTCAGTGACGTGCATGAGGTGAGCCGAGTTCATTGGACATTAACTCGGCTCATCTGGATGCCCTCACAGAGAGACACTGTGGAGCGCAAGCAAGCCTGCGCTTCTCAGTGTCTGCGGGATGACAGGCTGGATGGCAGCGTTCTGCTGCGGTCCAGCCTGTCATCTCGATGTAGCAGAGCTGAAGCTGTCGTGGGAACCATGGAAAGGTAAGGATGAGGTTGCTTTATTATTTTTCTTTTATTGCAGGAGATCGTTGGCTTCAGCTGGAATGGGCGTGATGGTAAGTATGGTTTAATTTAGAACAATAAAGAATTGTGTGTTTATTTCAATTAAAGGACTTTTTTCTGGGTGTTGTGTTTTTTTTAAATACTTTACTAGAAATTCATGGTGGTCATGTCTAATATTGGCGTGACCCCATGAATTTCGGGCTTAGGGCCAGCTGATAATGCCAAGCTGGCCCTAACCCCTTTATTACCCAGTGAGCCACCGCATCAGGGCCCTGGATGAGTTGGGTACAGCGCCAGAAGATGGCGCTTCTATGAACGCGCCATTTTCCGGGGTGGCTGCGGACTGCAATTTGCAGCGGGGGTGGCCCAGAAAGCTTGGGCCTCCCTGCGCTGCGGATTCCAGCCCCCAGCTGCCTAGTTGTACCTGGCTGGACACAAAAACAGGGCGAAGCCCCACGTCAATTTTCTTTAAATTATTTCATGAAATAATTAAGAAAAAAAGGGCTTCCCTATATTGTTGTGTCCGGCCAGGTACAAATAGGCAGCTGGTGGTTGGGGGCAGCCCGTTCCTGCCTGCTGTACCTGGCTGGACACAAATATAGTGCGAAGCCCCATGTCAATTTTTTTTAAATTATTTCATGAATTTCCTGAAATAATTTAAAAAAATTGAAGTGGGGCTTCGCACTATATTTGTGTCCAGCCAGGTACAGCAGGCAGGAACGGGCTGCCCCCAACCACCAGCTGCCTATTTGTACCTGGCCGGACACAACAATATAGGGAAGCCCTTTTTTTCTTAATTATTTCATGAATTTCATGAAATAATTAAAAAAAATTGAAGTGGGGCTTCGCACTATATTTGTGTCCAGCCAGGTACAGCAGGCAGGAACGGGCTGCCCCCAACCACCAGCTGCCTATTTGTACCTGGCCGGACACAACAATATAGGGAAGGCCTTTTTTGCTTAATTATTTCATGAAATTCATGAAATAATTAAAAAAAAAGTACGTGGGGCTTCGCCCTATTTTTGTGTCCAGCCAGGTACAACTAGGCAGCTGGGGGCTGGAATCTGCAGCGCAGGGAGGCCCAAGCTTTCTGGGCCCCCCCCGCTACAAATTGCAGTCCGCAGCCACCCCGGAAAATGGCGCGTTCATAGAAGCGCCATCTTCTGGCGCTGTACCCAACTCATCCAGGGCCCTGGTGCGGTGGCTCACTGGGTAATAAAGGGGTTAGGGCCAGCTTGGTATTATCAGCTGGCCCCAAGCCCAAAATTCATGGGGTCACGCCAGTATTAGACATGACCGCCATGAATTTCTAGTAAAGTATTTAAAAAAAACACAACACCCAGAATAAAGTCCTTTAATTGAAATAAAGACACAATTCTTTATTGTTCTGAATTAAACCATACTTACCATCACGCCCATTCCAGCTGAAGCCAACGATCTCCTGCAATAAAAGAAAAATAATAAACCAACCTCATCCTTACCTTTCCATGGTTCCCACGACAGCTTCAGCTCTGCTACATCGAGATGACTGGCTGGACCGCAGCAGAACGCTGCCATCCAGTCTGTCATCCCGCAGACACTGAGAAGCGCAGGCATGCTTGCGCTCCTCACTGTCTCGCTGTGACGGCATCCAGATGAGCCGAGGTCATGTCCAATGAACTCGGCTCACCTCATGCACGTCACTGACAGCGTGGGAAAATTCTCACGCTGAAGTGCTGAGTGCAGGAGAATTCTCCCACGCTGTCAGTGATGTGCATGAGGTGAGCTCATGTCCAATGAACTCAGCTCACCTCCTGCACGTCACTGACAGCGTGGGAAAATTCTCCTGCAATCAGCGCTTCAGCGTGAGAATTTTCCCACGCTGTCAGTGACGTGCATGAGGTGAGCCGAGTTCATTGGACATGAACTCGGCTCATCTGGATGTCGTCACAGAGAGACGCTGAGCAGCGCAAGCAAGCCTGCGCTTCTCAGTGTCTGCGGGATGACAGGCTGGATGGCGGCGTTCTGCTGCGGTCCAGCCTGTCATCTCGATGTAGCAGAGCTGGAGCTGTCGTGGGAACCATGGAAAGGTAAGGATGAGGTTGCTTTATTATTTTTCTTTTATTGCAGGAGATCGTTGGCTTCAGCTGGAATGGGCGTGATGGTAGGTATGGTTTAATTTAGAACAATAAAGGATTGTGTCTTTATTTCAATTAAAGGACTTTATTCTGGGTGTTTGTGTTTTTTTTAACTTTGACTATGGGGTTAGTAATGGGGGTGTCTTATAGACGCCTCTCCATTACTAACCTGGGCTTGATGTCAGCTGGCATTATAAGCTGACATCAACCCCAACCCTATTACCCCCTGCCACCGCACCAGGGCAGCGTGGAAGAGCGAGGCTAAGTGCCAGAATTGGCGCATCCTATGAATGCGCCATTTCTGGGGCGGCTGACGGCTGGTGTTTCTAGCCTGGGAGGGGGCCAATATTCATGGCTCCCTTCCTGGGCTATTAATATCAGCCCCCAGCTGTCTGCCTAGCCTTTGCTAGCTATTAAATTAGGGGGGACCCCACGTCATTTTTTTTGGGGGGTCCCCCATTTTAATAGCTAGTAAAGGCTATGTATTCAGCTGGGGGCTGATATTAGTAGCCTGGGAAGCTCCGTGGGTATTACCCCCTTCCCAGGCTTCAAACATCTGCCCCAGCCGTCTGCTTAACCTCCGCTAGAGCCTAAAATTAAGGGGAACCCCACGCCAATTTTTTTAATAATAAATCCTTTATTTTAATACTAAATGACAAGTACAGTAACCAACACTATCACTGTACTTCATATATATGTGACTGACATGTTTCTATCTATCTAATCTATGTGTGATGCTCTATCTTTCTGTTCTAAATTGTCGGGTACCGCTGCTGAATTGCCGGCCGGCTTTTTTAAAGAGACAGTGCATGAAAACACTATTATTTTTTTAAATAAATCCTTTACACTAAATGACAAGTACAGTAAGCAACACTATCACTGTACTTATTATATATGTGACTGACATGTTTCTATCTATCTAATCTATGTGTGAAGCTCTATTCTTTCTGTTCTAAATTGTCGGGTACAGATGCTGAATTGCCGGCCGGCTTTTTTAAAGAGACGGTGCACGAAAACACTAATATTTTTTTTAATAAATCCTTTACACTAAATGACAAATGCAGTAACCAACACTGTCACTGTGCTTCTTATATGTGTGACTGACATGTTTCTATCTATCTAATCTATGTGTGATGCTCTATCTTTCTGTTCTAAATTGTCGGGTACCGCTGCTGAATTGCCGGCCGGCTTTTTTAAAGAGACAGTGCATGAAAACACTATTATTTTTTTAAATAAATCCTTTACACTAAATGACAAGTACAGTAAGCAACACTATCACTGTACTTATTATATATGTGACTGACATGTTTCTATCTATCTAATCTATGTGTGAAGCTCTATTCTTTCTGTTCTAAATTGTCGGGTACAGATGCTGAATTGCCGGCCGGCTTTTTTAAAGAGACGGTGCACGAAAACACTAATATTTTTTTTAATAAATCCTTTACACTAAATGACAAATGCAGTAACCAACACTGTCACTGTGCTTCTTATATGTGTGACTGACATGTTTCTATCTATCTAATCTATGTGTGAGGCTCTATTCCTTCTTGTCTAAATTGTCGGGTACCGGTGTATGCCGCTGCTGAATTTGCCGGCCGGCTTTTTTAAACAGAGTGTCTTCTGAGCAGTTTGTCAGCTTTTGGACACCTTTGCAGGTGTTTTCTATGTGTTTCTATGTGTTTTTGTTTGCCTGCCATTGGTTTTAACGGTGTTCGACGGTGTTCTAAGGTGTTCGACGAACAGTTCGACGAACAGTTCCTCGAACATCCCGGTGTTCGACGAACCGAACCGAACCCGAACACTACGGGGGTGGCTCAACACTAATCTTGACGCTGCCAAGCGCCTGAATGCCCGTCAGGCTAGGTGGGCACTGTTTTTCTCGCGGTTTAATTTCTCCGTTACTTACATCCCTGGTACTAAGAATGTTAAGGCGGATGCCTTGTCTCGCAGTTTTTCTCCCATAGTCGGTGCTGAGAAAGAGGAAACCATTTTACAAGAAGGTGTTGTGATAGCTGCTTTAGACTCCGTTTTGGAAGATGAGATTCTTAAAGCTCAGGAGAATGCCCCATCTAACACTCCTCATGGGAGGTTGTTTGTGCCTGGGACCTTTAGGAGAGATTTGTTTGTTGAGTGTCACGAATCTCGGTTGGCAGGTCATCCCGGAATCTCTGAGACCAAGAGACTGGTGGGTCGCAGTTTTTGGTGGCCTGGATGGCAGAAGGAAGTCATTAAGTGGGTGCGCCAATGTACTATATGTGCTAGATCTAAGCCCTCACATACTCCTGCTGCGGGGTTGCTTTGTCCTTTGGAGGTCCCCTGTGCTCCTTGGACACATTTGGCTATGGACTTTATAACTGACCTTCCCCCCTCTGAGGGTTTTACTGTCATCTGGGTGGTCGTGGACCGTTTTAGCAAGATGTGTCACTTGGTTCCCTTCGTCAAACTGCCCTGCGCTAAAACTCTCGCTAAGGCCTTTGTCAAGGAAATTGTCAGACTTCATGGCGTTCCTACTGACATTGTTTCTGATAGGGGTCCTCAGTTCGTGGCTCGTTTTTGGCGTGCCTTTTGTGACAGGTTGGGAATTCATTTGTCGTTTTCGTCCGGATATCATCCTGAATCTAATGGCCAGACAGAAAGGAAAAACCAGGATGTTGAGCAGTTCTTGCGTTGTTTTGTGGCAGACAATCAAGAGGGGTGGTCTGAGTTTCTGCCACTTGCCGAATTTGCTCTGAACAATCATACATCTTCTTCTGCTGGTTGTTCGCCTTTTTTTTGTTGTTCTGGGAGACATCCGTCGTTTGGGTCGTTCTCCAAGTTGGGATCTGCCGTGCCTGAGGAGGAGAATTTTTCCGGTGATTTGGAAAGAGTTTGGACGGATGTGCGTGGTAATCTTCAGGAGGCCAACAGAAAATCTAAAGACTACTTTGATAGGAAACGACAGGAGGTTTTGTTCGCTGTTGGTGACATGGTTTGGTTGTCCTCTAGGAATCTGCGGTTGAGGATTCCTTCTAAGAAATTGGGTCCCAAGTTTGTAGGGCCCTTTAAGGTGCTTCAGGTTGTTAACCAATCTGCTGTTAGGTTGGAGGTTCCTACCTCCTGGAGAATTAATCCGGTCTTTCATGTCTCTCTGTTAAAAAAAGCTGTTGTGTCGGATGGTGACGCCTCTGCCTCTGTTCCTCCGGTGGTGGAGGACGGGGAATATGAAATTTCTCGCATCCTTGACTCTAGACGGTATAGAGGTAGTTTGCAGTATCTTGTGGCCTGGAAAGGTTTCGGACCCGAGGATAACTCTTGGGTGAGGTCAGATGATGTTTCCGCGTCCAGACTTATCAGAGCGTTTCACAGGAGATTTCCTGATAAGCCTGGTCCTAGGGGATCCGGAGGATCCTCTTAGAAGGGGGGGTACTGTTAGAACCTTGCTGTTAGGTTTTTTTTCCTTTGCTGGTCACATGACCTTGTTGGCCTATTTAATCCTGCTCCGCCCTTCTGGCTTTGCTGGACTTCATTGTATATCTACTTTCTAGCTAGCCTGTGCTCTGTATCTAACTCTGTTAGTTTGCTTGGTCTACGGACCTCTATGTTCTATCTATTTTGTTTGTTCGTCTGTCTGCTACTATTTCTGTTAGGAGGTGTCCCATATTCCTCCCAGTCCTTAGTACTTGTAGGGATTCCCTCCCCAAATCTATAGGTCTCCGTACAGATTAGATTAGGACTTTAGCAGGTCTGATCGCAGGATCAGGTTCCCTGTTACATCGTAGGGATTCAGCTGAGTCTTATAGTAGGGACAGATCTCCTCTCTTTCCTTAGCTTTGGTAGCAGAACATAACACTTGGTCTGGTCGATCTGCATAGGTTCGGGCGAGTGCGCCCGGGGAGTGACTGGTTGAGAGGCAGGTCTCTGGAAAGTAGGAGCAAGGCAAGGAAACTTTCTATCCTGGTTAGTCTCTTTGGTACATTCTTGGAAACGGATGTCAATCCGAGTAGCTAGTGACACTAGGTCATCCAGGGTGGTAGGAATGTCCCGACCGGCTAACTCGTCATTAATCCGACCGGAAAGACCCTCCCAGAAGACGGACACCAGAACCTCGTTGTCCCAGGCAAGCTCAGAAGCGAGGGTACAGAACCGTATGGCATATTGGCCCACGGTGAGACTCTCTTTGCGGAGATGTAGCAGAGAGGAGGCTGAAGAGGATTTTCATCCTGGTTCATCGAAGACTTTCCGGAAAGCAGCGATCAAAGACGATAGATCGGACACCAGGGGATCCCCTCTCTCCCACAGGGGATTTAGCCATGCCAGTGCTTCCCCAGTGAGATGGGACTTGATGAATGCCACCTTGGCCCGATGTGCCAAGAGTTCAAAGTGCAAGGTGCGCTGGTTTATGAAACCTCGAGCTAAGGCGGGGTTGCCAGCAAAACGTGGAGGTGCCGAGAGCCAGGGTCCATAGCCGGACACCATAATAGGACTAGGTTGTGGTGCCGCGGAAGCAGGCGCTGCCTGACCAGAGATGGATCAGACAATGCGCCTAGGCGAGAGTTAACAGACCGCAGGAAGGACAGGACCAACTCCTGTTGAGCCCTCTGACGTAAGACCTCCTGGTGCAGGTCGGAGATTGCGGGGGTCTGGGGGCCACCGGGTTCCATGACCCAAGCAAACTGTTATGGGTCCGGGGGGTGGAACCTCTGTGCTACTGTGCAAGGAGGGACCCAGAGGGGCATAACTAAGTATCAACCTGGACCGACCCTTGTCGTACGGCGGCTAACGACTCCGTGACCAGGGAGGGACCGAGCCGAGGGACCAGGTGCTACTCTGGGGACGACCTTGTAAGGGAGCGGGTGACTCCCACGGTACAGGTGGCAGGGACTGACTGGAATAGCAGGTAGGCACAGCAGGCAGGCTGGCGAGCGGAAGCCTCCAGGTAGGCTATCAGGTAGACACGGCAAATGACGGCAGGAGTCTCTAGGTGGGCTGGCAGGTGGTCACGGCAAGTGACGGCAGGAGTCTCTAGGTGGTCACGGCAAGTGACGGCAGGAGTCTCTAGGTGGTCACGGCAAGTGATCCCAGGTGAGCGGGCTGGCAGGCACAGCAGGTAACAGGCAGGCAACAGGCAAGCGCTCCCAGGTGAGCTGGCTGGCAGGCACGGCAGGTAACAGGCAGGTAACAGGCAAGTAACAGGCAAGTGCTCCCAGGTGAGCTGGCTGGCTGGCACGGCAGGTAACAGGCAGGTAACAGGCAGGTAACAGGCTGGCGGGCAAGACTGGTAGTCAGGCTAGCAGCGGGACCTGAGGGCTGAAGCAGAGGTCAGAAACACTGTGCAACAACTTTTGCTCGGGCACCTCCATTTTGGAGGAGGTGCCTTATATATGGGAGGACCCTCGGCTATTGGCCGGGGACTCCTTAGGACGGCGCGCACGGCCCCTTTAAGAGGTAGGGAGCAAGTGCCCTAAGCACAGTGCCCGGGGAGCTGTGCGCGCCGGCAGCAGGAAGAGGAGCGCTGGTGAACGCAGAGCGGGGAGCGAGGAGGTGAGTGGGACGGCGTCTCTGCCTGGCAGGGGGCAGAGACGCCGATGCTACAGTAATCATCATATAATATAGCACTGTGAAGTACAATTGCTCAGTTTGCCCTTCTACCCAGTTAATTCTTCTGTTTTCTATTAGGTCTATGACATCACTTGTCTGAATCCTTGAAACCTTCTAAGCTCTATGTAAAAACAGGAGGTCAGTTTTCCCTGTGTGACTCACCAGTCACTGCAAAAGTCAATGACAGGGGGGAGGGGCAGAGCAGCTGGGTCAGGAGTTGAAGAGAGGAATGATTTCTGCAGGGACAAGAGACTTCCTGTTTCTACATAGAGCAGAGAAAAGAGAAGAATTAACTTGGCTAAATGAGTAATAGTAAGTACACAGTGCTATGTAATATGATGATTGCAACATCAACATATTTAGAGGATAACAACTCTGATGAAAGGAGGAGGAGTGCTTCTTTAATGAAAACCATGAATAGCACCTAGATTGTATAAACGGAGCTATGTGTTGCAAACACCAATAATTTAATAGTCTGCATGAATGATCAATGAACAAGTATTTTCTTCATTTAGTGATCAGTAGCATTTTTTACTGAGCATTTTTATGAACGTACATTCTTATGAATGTTTATTTGCTGATTATCAGCACATGGAAATATGCCTAAAAGAGGACCTTTCACCATATTTTTTCATGTTGAACTGAACACACAATGTATTAGTGACTTCAGAGCAGAACCAAACATTGTTTTTTTTATTTTACCTCTCCTCTTTGTGGAGATTTTAGCAATCAAAGTATTTGGTACCTAATGAGATAATTTTCGTTAAACCCGTGTGGGTCGTATCAAATAGTTTTCATTGGGGGTGTGTACAACTTCCACCTACTCTTGTGTGAAATGTACTGACAGTCTGCTCTAAACTCAGTGTAGAGTCATTACAAGTTGCTGTGAGTAAAGCAGACATAAGTGCGTTTACTGACATAATTAGCTAATCTCGGGACAGTTAGTGTAGTGGGAGAGAAAGTACAGCAGAGGTAACAGTGCTATGAGAGTCATTGTGATAGATGGATTTGTAATGTGACATAGCTAAACTCAGCTGTGTTGTCCCTACCCCTACATGGACAGCCAGGACATGAAAGGTCAATGGTGTCAGCAATCACTTATATCTACTGTGGTTACTTATAATTGCTGTGCAGTAAGATTAGGCCATATGTCATTATTTCAGTAACACTGCAGGATCCTGTTCTGAGCTATTGTTGGGCGTGTTCTTCTTTTCCTTGAATGTTGCTGCCTGCATATGATTGGTCAACATCATACAGGAGGAAGAAGTACACGCCCTTAGTGAAAACTATGATAACACCCATTTGGACTTAATGAAAATTAACAAATTATCTGTCAAATACTTTGAAGAAAAAAAGGAGCAGCGAAAAAAACATAAAATATTTAATTGTGCTCTCCAGCCACTATTAAATTGTTTGTCCAGTACAACATTAAAAATTTGATGTAAGGTTCTCTTTAAGGGCAATTTCATAAGACATAATTTCATAGCGTAGTTAACCTATCAGTATTTTTTGCAGAGTGGAAGAAAACCAAAGTACCGTATATTGCTGAAACTCACTCAAGATACCGAAAAGCAAATCACAATGGACCATACAGGGCTGGGCCACCTTTCTCCAAGGTCCTCATTGCAGCAACATGAGCTGCCATAATCTCATAGTTGCTCTTGTTAATTGCTCTCTTTGCAAGCAAATATAATAACAACTCAAAGCAGGGTAGCCTGAAGGCAAATTAAAATATTTAAGGGTCTCCATCAGTATTTGATATGATTTAAATGTGATTTAACATTTCGTGCAATTACAATATACAACTCATGTTAATATATTTATGTTATCTTCTAAAACATGTATGCATGAAGTAATTGTTGATGCCATTGCTTATGACTTGTGTATTTTGGCCTTAACAGAGCAAGCATTTCAGGATAAAGTATTCTTTAAATTGTAACATTTCCAAAATAGTAGACATGCTGCAGCATATTAGCGTTGTTTTACATGATGGATTGTTCTGTCTCTGTTTTACTTTATCCTTCATTGCTTTTAATTGTGAAGATCGTAAGTCTTCAATATTCCATAATTAATATTTGTATTGGAAAGATTAACCATATAAAAATAAATTACTATGTGCTGCTCTATACTTTTATATAAAAAATGGAGTGATATCCATTCCTTTTATAACATTTTCATAGCTATTCCATTTTTTTTAATATCTGAAAGAGGACCTTTCACCAGTTTTTGTATGATAAACTGGGCACATTATGGAATAATGGCTGCAGAGCTGAGTAAAATGCAGATTCTATTTAAAAATGTGTCCCCTCTGTTGTGGAGATATTAGCTTAGATAAAGTTTAGGTCATAATTTATGATAGGCCAAACTGGGCATTACCAAATAGTTTTCTCTTGGGGTGTGTATTTCTTCCCTCTGTACCATGTTGACCAATCATAAGCAAGAAGCTGGATACTGGGGAAAAGTAAACACACCTCCACAACAGTTAAGCACAGACTTTTCTTTGTCAGATGTGCAATAATGACAGAGAGTCATCTCTTCTCATTGCAGAGCTGAGTGTGACTACATAGTGCAGGGAACAGGCACAAAGAAAAATGTGACTTCTAACATTTTTTCAGCTTTTATCAGAGCAGCCAGTGTGGATGGAAGGGTCAATACAGAAGAGGTGACAGCACTATGAGAAGCAGAAAATGCTGCAGATCAGCAAACAGTAGGAATAACTAAGGACCCGATACATTAAGACTGGCATTTCATATGCCAGTTAATGATGAGTGTGCAATTATAAAATACAGTTAGGTCCATATATATTTGGACAGAGATGACATTTTTCTAATTTTGGTTCTAGACATTACCACAATGAATTTTAAACAAAACAATTCAGATGCAGTTGAAGTTCAGACTTTCAGCATTCATTTGACGGTATCCACATTAAAATTGGATGAAGGTTTAAGGAGTTTCAGCTCCTTAACATGTGCCACCCTGTTTTTAAAGGGACCAAAAGTAATTGGACAATTGACTCCAGGGCTATTTCATGGACAGGTGTGGGCAATCCCTTCGTTATGTCATTCTCAATTAAGCAGATAAAAGGCCTGGAGTTGATTTGAGGTGTGGTGCTTGCATTTGAAAGGTTTTGCTGTGAAGTAAACATGCAGTCAAAGGAGCTCTCCATGCAGGTGAAAGAAGCCATCCTTAAGCTGCAAAAACAGAAAAATCCCATCCGAGAAATTGCTACATTATTAGGAGTGGCAAAATCTACAGTTTGATACATCCTGAGAAAGAAAGAAAGCACTGGTGAACTCATCAATGCAAAAAGACTTGGGCTCCCACGGAAGACAACAGTGGTGGATGATCGCAGAATAATCTCCATGGTGAAGAGAAACCCCTTCACAACAGCCAACCAAGTACACTCTCCAGGCGGTAGTTGTATCAATATCCAAATCTACCATAAAGAGAAGACAGCATGAAAGTAAATACAGAGGGTTCACTGCACGGTGCAAGCCACTCATAATCATCAAGAATAAAAAGGCTAGACTGGACTTTGATAAAAAAACATCTAAAAAAGCCAGCACAGTTCTGGAAGAACATTCTTTTGACCGATGAAACCATTATCAACCTCTACCAGAATGATGGAAAGAGAAAAGTATGGCGAAGGCATGGTACAGCTCATGATCCAAAGCATACCACATCATCTGTAAAACACGGCGGAGGCAGTGTGATGGCTTGGGCATGCATGGCTGCCAGTGGCACTGGGTCACTAGTGTTTATTGATGATGTGACACAGGACAGAAGCAGCCGAATGAATTCTGATGTATTCAGAGCCATACAGTGTGCTCAGATCCAGCCAAATACAGCCAAACTGATTGGTCGTCGTTTCATACTACAGATGGACAATGACCCAAAACATAAAGTCAAAGCAACCCAGGAGTTTATTAAAGCAAAGAAGTGGAATATTCTTGAATGGCCCAGTCAGGCACCTGACCTCAACCCAATTGAGCATGCATTTCACTTGTTAAAGACTAAACTTCAGACAGAAAGGCCCACAAACAAACAGCAACTGAAAACCACCGCAGTGAAGGCCTGGCAGAGCATCAAAAAGGAGGAAACACAGCGTCTGGCGATGTCCATGAGTTCAAGACTTCAGGAAGTCATTGCCAACAAAGGGTTTTCAACCAAGTACTAGAAATGAACATTTTATTTACAATTATTTAATCTGTCCAATTACTTTTGGTCCCTTTAAAAACAGGGTGGCACATGTTAAGGAGCTGAAACTCCTAAACCCTTCATCCAATTTTAATGTGGATACCCTCAAATGAAAGCTGAAAGTCTGAACTTCAACTGCATCTGAATTGATTTGTTTAAAATTAATTGTGGTAATGTCTAGAACCAAAATTAGAAAAATGTTGTCTCTGTCCAAATATATATGGACCTAACTGTATGTCTAATTAATGAAGGAAATCATAGTACTTGATGAATTAGGTGCATTTACCACTGGCATGCACTTAAATGCACCTCACCAGAAATTGTGTCTACAATCAGAGCTTGGAGTAACATTTCTAGCTTAAATTATGACAACATTTTGGCTTAATTTATGGGGCAGACTTCATCACACCCCATTTCGCCCCCAAAACTTGTGGGAAAACATGAACAGTCCAATTGTTATTGCTCAGCTTTGTGTTATTCAAAAATTTTGTAAAATTTGAAGGTATTTTACATCAGTATTGTTGCAAAAACACCTTCTTGAATTGGGCCTAAATTTTTTGCTTAAAGGAGTTACCCATTACATGTTTTATACTGAAAATAAGTCCTTTGGGGTAATAAAACAAAAAGAATATATACTCACTGGATGTTACCTATTTTAATGCAGCATTACCTGTTTATTCCACCTGTTTCCTGGCATTCATATTACTTCTGAACCATAAGAAATGTAACATACCTGGCGGCGTCCTTGCATGGTGGTCCATCTCCCACTGTGCAAGAGGGCGCACTTGATCTCCTGTCCAGAATGTCTCTCTGGCTTCCCTCCATGCTGTCTGTTTGTGTCTGTTTCTGCTGCTTAAGGGCGGCGCCCGATCACTTCCTGCCTTTTGTACCTGCTGTGGGTCACACCCCTTGTGCGTCCTCAGCCTATTGCTGTCTGTCACCTGGTATATAGCTCAGCAGCTCCCTTCTATCCCTGCCTGAGCATAGTGTTTCCTTCAGTGTGTGCTTGCACTCTGAAGGTGCCAGGTCCCGTCTCTTGTCTCCTGCTTTTTGTTTCAGTTCCCGTGTCTGAACTGAGTCCTGTATGTCTCCTGCTTTGCGGTTTCAGCTCCCGTGTCTGAACTGAGTCCTGTATGTCTCCTGCTTTGCGGTATCAGCTCCCGTGTCTGAACTGTGTCCTTTTTGTGTCGTCTGGTCTGTCCTGTCTGAACACGCTCCTTGCCTGTTCGTTCCGCCTCTCTGGGGGCCGTATTCCCAGACCCGCTCCTGTATCCCTCTGCAGTGTCGGTCTCCTCCGTACACTCAGTTCCAGTCTGAACTCTCTCCTGTCCTTTACCTGTTTTGCCTCTATGTCCGTTCCCTTCCTTTTTCTGCAGAGTCTGAACTCGTACCTAACTCCTGCTTGTTGTCTCTGCAAGTACTGTGTGAGTATCTGGCTCTGTCTTTCCCTTCCTGTCTGTTCCGTGTGAACAGAGCCCTGTCCTCCCTGCTCAGCCTTGTCTGCACTCTAGCTGTGCTTGCCTGTAACCCTCTGCCTGTATTGTTCCTGAGTCCCGGTGTGTACTGGGTCCTATCCCGTCTGTGTTCCTACCTGCTAGTGCCTCCCTGTCTGCACTCTAGCTGTGCTTGCCTTTACCCCCCTGCCTGCATACCCGCCTGCCTGCATACCAGTCGTGCCTGCCTATACCCACCAGTCTGTGTGCCAGCCTACCAGCCTGTTCCTGTATTCCCCTGTGTGGGTCAACAGCCGTGTCCGGGGTCTGTCCTGGAGTAGCACCTGGTCCCTCTGCTCGGTTCCTCCTTGGTGCACTGGCGTCGTATGCCGTCGTGCGACCCTGGTCGGATCGGGTGAATACTTAGTCACGCCCCTCCAGGCATTCACTCTCCGGCACGGTCCAGTGGAATCACTACAATCACACGCACACGCCGCTTAGCCCGGGCGTGTGCATAACAAGAAATAATCTTTCTTCTGGCTTGAATAGAATGTGAAGAATGCTAATTGGCAACAATGGTCTTCTGACTGGCAGGGAACACAGGCAGCAGAGCACTAAGTATATATTAATTTTTGTTTTAATACCCCAATATGGGGTACTCCATATTAGAGAATATAACCCTTTTAATTTAGTTCACAATAAAGTAATGACAACCAGACATTATGCGACATGTGAAATCTTTCCATCAAAACATAGCTAAAAACAAAGTAAAATAAAACATGGAAAACAGCAACTAATCAGAGAAGAAGTTAAATCAGGAGGCGTAGCTTTTAGTTGACTTGAGAATCATGTGGAAATCTATATATCTAACTTTGCATAAATACATTTACTGAAAAGAGATTGCTTTCAAATAATTTTAGAATATGCATGTCATTAATTAATAAGCAATCCTGGAAACAGAGCTAAGCATAAGATATAACAGGGACCAATTCAGGAAGC
This sequence comes from Phyllobates terribilis, assembly GCF_046119375.1. Classification (NCBI taxonomy): domain Eukaryota; kingdom Metazoa; phylum Chordata; class Amphibia; order Anura; family Dendrobatidae; genus Phyllobates; species Phyllobates terribilis. Next base: position 768,217,800 of record NW_027362762.1, on the reverse strand, counting down.
CCAAGCAACTGACATAAGGTAATTTTTTCGACATCTGCAGATGGAAAGAGAGGCTTAAAGGGGCTGGCCACTTCATCTTTATTTTAACAGACGTGTTGGTGACATAATTGTCTGTTTATTTACTATTATATAAGTATGACAGTTTCTTCCATGCTCTTGTTAGTGCATCTTTTCTTACAAACTGTTCAGCACCACTGTCCATAAAATGGCTGCTGATGGAGGACTTGTCCATTAGCCTCCTCCAATAGAAAAGCAGGTTTCCCATGTGAGGTGTTTGGAGAAGGCTAGTAGACTGGTCTGGTTACGAGTTCCTCCATCACCAGCCATTGTATGGACAGGAGAGCTGTAATGAAAACTGCGGTAGCAATTACAGGGGAAATAAAATTGTCTTATCTATAAAATTGTCTTATCTACTGTATATAATTGTCTTATCTATATAATTGTAAATTTATTCAATATATTTTCTCCAACACATCTGTTACAATAAAGATAAAGTGTTGAACCTGTTTAAACTATAACCTAATCTTGCTCCTTTTTGGGTGTACATATTGGACTATTTTTCCATTTTTCAAATTATTTCCTGAAATGCTCAAAAATAATTTTTGTAAATTTTTTTTACTGAAGTGGTTTTCTGCAGTCTTTTGATTTGAAAATGCCTAGTATGGATGGCACATATTCCATCAAATTCCATGGTCTAATAGGACGTCCACATGTCATTTGTAGTGGTAATGTTTTCTATTGTATCTTTAGATTCAGACATCTTATCTTAGATCATACAGAATTATTAGGCTGAGATCCCATCTGTGTTATTTTTACATTCTGCCATCGTAAAATGACAGAATGGACATCGAGTTATAATGAAAGTCTGAATTTGTTGTATGTTGTAGAGTTCTCATTACGACAGGAAGAAAGAGATATACGCTACACTATTCTTCATGTCAAATATGAATATGTGATGGAGGCTCCAGTGTAGATGTTGACTTGGTATTCGGTAGAGGTGAGATAGGGAAGTGTCTATCTCCATTGAAATTTGTTAGGAGCTACAGGAAAATCACAGCAATAAACTCCTGTACTCCTGATACGTCAAGGTGCCAAAAGTGGGCCCCCACCCTACACACATGGACATTTAGACAAACAGTGTATAAGTTTGGTGCCTTTGTAGGCCACTGTGTTGTCCTCTGGAGTCAATGTTTTTCGGAAAGAATATCTCTTTAACAAAAACCTTACCTCTTTCTTAAAAACTTTATGTGCCACCCTCTAAAATGAGAGGCACAAGCTGGACTTTTATTACAGTTGCAAACATCAGAAATCTGTAATTCCGCTGTGTCATGTATGAAAGAAACATATGGCCACAGTACAGAATAAGGCTGAGTTCAGACGAGCGTATGAAAAATTATCCGGTTTTATTCATTAAAAATTTTCATGATTAAATACAGTTGCCCAGATTAATATTGACAATGATAATATTAATAATAGTGATGTTCCATATGGGATCTGATTTTTTTATGCACCCATAGACTTGAATAGCCAAATCACATCTGTTGTCCTGAAGAGAATAGTGCATGCTGTGATTTTCATCTGAAAAACCCTATTAACATTTGTCCGCGTGCTGTCCGATTTTTATTCAGACAGCACACGTCTGTATAATATGCTCGTTTTAATGAACCCTAAGGTCTTATTCAGACTTTACTGATTTTTTACATACGTAAAAAACTGTTTTGAATTCAATTTCTTCACTGTTTCAGCTTTTACCTTCATTTTTATCAGTAATTTTCTCTCGTGAAAAAATAAATATGTGTATTATAAAACATATCTTATAGATTATAGTGTAAAATCATGGCCAGCTCTTGGATTGTACACTGATACCATCAGTAGCATAGCTACCGGGGGGGCAGGGGGGGGCGGTCGCCCTTGGCCCCGCGCTCTGAGGGCCCACCCGGGGCTACGCTACTGTAACTGTATCGGCGTGCACAGCATGCTCATACAGTTACATTCCGTGCAGAGCAGGGAGACTGGATGTCCCTGTACTGCCCGGCGGCCGATATGCGGCCCTTGAGCAGGAGGGGGGCCAGCATTGGGCTCCCCTGCCCGTCACCGCCGCAAGTTAACTGATGAGAGAAGGAGCGCGACGCTCCCTCTCCCATCAGTTCCCCCTCTGCGTCTGACATCAATGACATCATCCCCTGGCGCCCGGCCACTGTGCTGAAGATGTGTGCGGGCCGGGCAGTGCCCGAGGAGGAGAGGTGAGTATTGTGTTTATTTATTTATTTTTCCTATTGGGGGGGATATTATGCTACATACTTTGCTTATGGGGGGGAGGATATTATACTACAGACTGCCTATGGGGGGAGATTATACCACAGACTGCCAATGGGGGGGATTATACTACAGACTGCCTATGGAGGGAGGAGATTATACTACAAACTGCCTATGGGGGTGGTGATTATGCTGCAGACTGCCTATAGAGGGAGGAGATTATACTACAAACTGCCTATGGTGGGGAGATTATGCTACAGACTGCCTATAGGGGGGAGTAGATTATGCTACAGACTGCCTATGGGGGCAGGATATTATACTACAGACTGCCTAAGGGGGGGATTGTACTACAGACTTCCTATGGGGGGAGATTATACTACAGACTGCCTATGGGGGGAGATTATGCTACAGACTGCCTATGGGGGGAGGAGATTATGCTACAGAATACCTATGGGGGGATATTATACTACAGATTGCCTGTGGGGGAGATTATGCTACAGAATGCCTATGGGGGTGATTATGCTACAGACTGCCTATGGGGGGAGGAGATTATGCTACAGAATGCCTATTGGGGGATATTATACTACAGATTGTCTGTGGGGGAAATTATGATACAGACTGCCTATGGGGGTGATTATGCTACAGACTGCCTATGGGGGGATTATGCTACAGACTGCCTATGGGTGGGAGATTATGCTACAGACTGCCTATGGGGGGGGGATTATGCTACAGACTGCCTATGTGGGGATATTATACTACAGATTGCCTGTGGGGGAGATTATGCTACAGACTGCCTATGGGGGTGAATATGCTACAGACTGCCTATGGGGGGAGGAAATTATACTACACAATGCCTATGGGGCGATATTATACTACAGATTGCCTGTGGGGGAGATTATGCTACAGACTGCCTATGGGGGGATTATGTTACAGACTGCCTATGGGGGGGATTATGCTACAGACTGCCTATGGTGGGGGGATTATGCTATAGACTGACTATGGGGGAGGGATTATGCTGCAGACTGCCTATGGGGGGGAGATTATGCTACAGACTGCCTATGGGGGGATTACACTACAGACTTCCTATGGGGGGAGATTATACTACAGACTGCCTATGGGGGGAGACTATGCTACAGACTGCCTATGGGGGGTGGAGATTATGCTGCAAAATACCTATGGGGGGATATTATACTACAGATTGCCTGTGGGGGAGATTATGCTACAGATTGCCTGTGGGGGAGATTATGCTACAGACTGCCTATGGGGGAGATTATGCTACAAACTGCCAATGGGGGGAGGAGGAGATTATGCTACAGAATGCCTATGGGGGGATATTATAGTACAGATTGTCTGTGGGGAAGATTATGATGCAGACTGCCTATGGGGGTGATTATGCTACAGACTGCCTATGGGGGGATTATGTTACAGACTGCCTATGGGGGGGGGGGATTATGCTACAGATTGCCTTTGGGGGGGGGATTATGCTTCAGACTGCCTATGGGGGGATATTATACTACAGATTGCCTGTGGGGGAGATTATGCTACAGACTGCCTATGGGGGTGATTATGCTACAGACTGCCTATGGGGGGCGGAGATTATGCTACAGAATGCATATGGGGCGATATTATGCTACAGATTGTCTCTGGGGGAGATTATGCTACAGACTGCCTATGGGGGTGATTATGCTACAGACTGCCTATGGGGGGATTATGTTACAGACTGCCTATGGGGGGGGGATTATGCTACAGACTGCCTATGGGGGGAGATTATACTACAGACTGCCTATGGGGGAAGATATGCTACAGACTGGCTATGGGGGGGAGATTATGCTACAGACTGCCTATGGGGGGAGATTATGCTACAGACTGCCTATGGTGGGGAGATTATGCTACAGACTACCTATGGGGGAGGGATTATGCTACAGACTGCCTATGTGGGGATATTATACTACAGATTGCCTGTGGGGGAGATTATGCTACAGACTGCCTGTGGGGGAGATTATGCTACAGACTGCCTATGGGGGAGATTATGCTACAAACTGCCAATGGGGGGAGGAGGAGATTATGCTACAGAATGCCTATGGGGGGATATTATACTACAGATTGTCTGTGGGGAAGATTATGATGCAGACTGCCTATGGGGGTGATTATGCTACAGACTGCCTATGGGGGGATTATGTTACAGACTGCCTATGGGGGGGGATTATGCTACAGATTGCCTTTGGGGGGGGATTATGCTTCAGACTGCCTATGGGGGGATATTATACTACAGATTGCCTGTGGGGGAGATTATGCTACAGACTGCCTATGGGGGTGATTATGCTACAGACTGCCTATGGGGGGCGGAGATTATGCTACAGAATGCATATGGGGCGATATTATGCTACAGATTGTCTCTGGGGGAGATTATGCTACAGACTGCCTATGGGGGTGATTATGCTACAGACTGCCTATGGGGGGATTATGTTACAGACTGCCTATGGGGGGGGATTATGCTACAGACTGCCTATGGGGGGAGATTATACTACAGACTGCCTATGGGGGAAGATATGCTACAGACTGGCTATGGGGGGGAGATTATGCTACAGACTGCCTATGGGGGGAGATTATGCTACAGACTGCCTATGGTGGGGAGATTATGCTACAGACTACCTATGGGGGAGGGATTATGCTACAGACTGCCTATGTGGGGATATTATACTACAGATTGCCTGTGGGGGAGATTATGCTACAGACTGCCTATGGGGGTGAATATGCTACAGACTGCCTATGGGGGGAGGAAATTATACTACACAATGCCTATGGGGCGATATTATACTACAGATTGCCTGTGGGGGAGATTATGCTACAGACTGCCTATGGGGGGATTATGTTACAGACTGCCTATGGGGGGGATTATGCTACAGACTGCCTATGGTGGGGGGATTATGCTACAGACTGACTATGGGGGAGGGATTATGCTACAGACTGCCTATGGGGGGGAGATTATGCTACAGACTGCCTATGGGGGAAGATATGCTACAGACTGGCTATGGGGGGGAGATTATGCTACAGACTGCCTATGGGGGGAGATTATGCTACAGACTGCCTATGGTGGGGAGATTATGCTACAGACTGCCTATAGGGGGGAGTAGATTATACTACAGACTGCCTATGGGGGGAGGATATTATACTACAGACTGCCTATGGGGGGATTACACTACAGACTTCCTATGGGGGGAGATTATACTACAGACTGCCTATGGGGGGAGACTATGCTTCAGACTGCCTATGGGGGGATTAGATTATGCTACAAAATACCTATGGGGGGATATTATACTACAGATTGCCTGTGGGGGAGATTATGCTACAGATTGCCTGTGGGGGAGATTATGCTACAGACTGCCTATGGGGGAGATTATGCTACAAACTGCCAATGGGGGGAGGAGGAGATTATGCTACAGAATGCCTATGGGGGGATATTATACTACAGATTGTCTGTGGGGAAGATTATGATGCAGACTGCCTATGCGGGTGATTATGCTACAGACTGCCTATGGGGGGATTATGTTACAGACTGCCTATGGGGGGGATTATGCTACAGATTGCCTATGGGGGGGGGATTATGCTTCAGACTGCCTATGGGGGGATATTATACTACAGATTGCCTGTGGGGGAGATTATGCTACAGACTGCCTATGGGGGTGATTATGCTACAGACTGCCTATGGGGGGCGGAGATTATGCTACAGAATGCATATGGGGCGATATTATGCTACAGATTGTCTCTGGGGGAGATTATGCTACAGACTGCCTATGGGGGTGATTATGCTACAGACTGCCTATGGGGGGATTATGTTACAGACTGCCTATGGGGGGGGGATTATGCTACAGACTGCCTATGGGGGAAAAAATGCTACAGACTGGCTATGGGGGGGAGATTATGCTACAGACTGCCTATGGGGGGAGATTATGCTACAGACTGGCTATGGTGGGGAGATTATGCTACAGACTACCTATAGGGGGATTATGTTACAGACTGCCTATGGGGGAGGGATTATGCTACAGACTGCCTATGGGGGGGAGATTATACTGCAGATTGCCTATGGGGAGAGATATGCTACAGACTGGCTATGGGGGGGCGGATTATGCTACAGACTGCCTATGGGGAAGATTATACTACAGACTGCATATGGGGGCGATATTATGCTACAGACTGCCTATGGTGTGCAGATTATGCTACAGATTGCCTATGGGGGGGGATTATGCTACAGACTGCCTATGGGGGGATTATGCTACAAACTGCCAATGCGGGGATTATGCTACAGACTGCCTATGGGGGGATTATGCTACAGACTGCCTATGGGGAGAGATTATACTACAGACTTCCTATGGGGGGGATTATGCTACAGACTGCCTATGGTGGGGGGATTATGCTACAGACTGCTCATGGGGGAGGGATTATGCTACAGTCTGCCTATGGGGGGAGATTATACTACAGACTGCCTATGGGGGGGATTATGATACAGACTGCCTATGGCGGGGAGATTATGCTACAGACTGCCTATGGGGGGGAGATTATGCTACAGACTGCCTATGGGGGAGGGATTATGCTACAGACTGCTTATGAGGGAGAGATGATACTACAAACTGCCTATGGGGGGGAGATTATGCTACAGACTGCCTATGGGAGGAAGATTATGCTACAGACTGCCTATGAGGGGGAGATTATGCTACAGACTGCCTATGGGGGGGAGATTATTCTACAGACTGCCTATGGTGGGGGAATTATTCTACAGACTGTTTATGGGGGGGATTATGCTACAGACTGCCTATGGGGGGATTATGCTACAAACTGCCTATGGGGGGATTATGCTACAGACTGCCTATGGGGGAGGGATTATGCTACAGACTGCCTATGGGGGGGAGATTATACTGCAGACTGGCTAAGGGGGAGAAATGCTACAGACTGGCTATGGGGGGGCAGATTATGCTACAGACTGCCTATGGGGGAGATTATACTACAGACTGCATATGGGGGCGATATTATGCTACAGACTGCCTATGGTGTGCAGATTATGCTACAGATTGCCTATGGGGGGGGATTATGCTACAGACTGCCTATGGGGGGATTATGCTACAAACTGCCAATGGGGGGATTATGCTACAGACTGCCTATGGGGGGATTATGCTACAGACTGCCTATGGGGGGAGATTATACTACAGACTTCCTATGGGGGGGGATTATGCTACAGACTGCCTATGGGGGGGGGATTATACTACAGACTGCCTATGGTGGGGGAATTATTCTATAGACTGTCTATGGGGGGGATTATGCTACAGACTGCCTATGGGGGGATTATGCTACAAACTGCCTATGGGGGGATTATGCTGCAGACTGCCTATGGTGGGATTATGCTACAGACTGCCTATGGTGGGGGGATTATGCTTCACTCTGCCTATGCGGGAGATTTTGCTACAGACTGCCTATGGGGGGGATTATGCTACAGACTGCCTATGGGGGGAGATTATGCTACAGACTGCCTATGGGGGGGGGGAGTATGCTACAGACTGCCTATGGGGGGATATTATACTACAGACTGCTTATGGAGGGGGATTATGCTACAGACTGCCTATGGGGGGGATTATGCTACAGACTGCCTATGGGGGGGATTATGCTACAGACTGCCTATGGGGGGATTATGTTACAGACTGCCTATGGGGGGATTATGCTACAGACTCTGCTTATGAGAGGATTATACTATATGAAGGACTATCTGGTCCATTATACTATATGTAGGCTATTTATACAGTGTGGGGATTACAGTTTGTGTCATACAGTGTGGGAGATAATGTGGGGTCTTTGCACTGTGTGGGAGCCATCATACAATGTGGGAAATAATGTGGGGTCTTTGCACAGTGTGGGGGCTTTCATACCGTGTGGGAGATAATGTGGGGTCTTTGTATAGTGTGGGGGCCATCATACAGTGTGGGAGATAATGTGGGGTCTTTCTGCAGTGTGGGGGCCATCATACAGTGCTGGAGCCATCAGTTTGGAGGCTACTAAGGGGTCAGTATACTCTATGAGGTACAAAACAGTGAGTGAGCATTATGCAGTGTATAGGAGAACATCATATTGTGAAGAGGGGAGCTGTACATGGGGAGAAACTCAAGACATTTTTTAATGTTAAGTGGGCAGTTATCGTTATAGGGGAACTCAGGTTATTATGACTGTCAAAGGGGCACACAGAGGGCATTATTACTTTCTAGGGGGCAAAATGTGGGCACTGTTTTCTAGGGCACTTGCACATGGCATTACTATATTCTAGAGGTTTGTTTAACCATCTAGAGTGCGCACAACAGGTGCAGTAATAGGAACACATACGGCAACGGTTCAGTATTGGGGTATCAGCAGGATGAGGAGTTTGGCAGTATTGCAGGTTGCTTGGCAATAGATGGGGATGGAGCCAAAATGTAAGGAGTAGTGATGGGTGACCACTAAAATGCTCGGGTGCTCGGGTTGAGCACATTGGAATACTCGGGTGCTCGACTTGAGAAACGAGCCTAAGTCTATGGGAAACTCAAGCATTTTTCAGGCGGCCCCCCCGGCGGTCTGCATAGGGCCTAAAAATTGCCAAAATCGATGGGAGCAGTGCTCAAATGACATGGGAACAGCATGGGGAAGACCCCTGGAAGCATTTATGTCTCCCAGGTCACTTCTGTCAACAACGTTGTCAGAGGTATTATGCCACTTTTACGGACTCACAATAAAACATACAAAAACAAAAACAAAATGGATTTTCCTGGGAAATATGTTAGGGGATATCGTTTCCAGGGTAATGACTTGTATATAAAGCAAAATAAATAACCAAAAACAAAAATACTCCTCCACACCTTTGGCTATGTTCACACTTAGCGTTTTTGAAGCGTTTTTGCACTTTTGCATTGCTTTCAACCGTGACAAATGCATTCACCAGGAAATGTAATTTTAACATTTTACAACCTTATCTGGCCATGTGGTTTGTGAGATATCATCAGACACATCGTATTTCATTTATGAAGGAGGGACTCTGAAAGTCACAAAGCCTATTTTTATAGGGCCATCAGGCGGCCGTTACTATTCTTAAAGGGCCAGCAGTCGGCCTTCACTATTATTAGAGAGCCATGAGGCGGCTATGTTTTATTGCTCCCATTACTAAAGAGTGGGTCTCCTATACTTTTATTACATATGCAGTGAGTGGCAGGGCTGCCCAAAATTTGGACGCACCCCAATACCTCTTTGAAGAGACTTAGAGGAGGGCCTCCTGAAAACAATGTTCCCATTATTAGGAAGTAGGTCTCCCATTGTGTTTGCCTATGCAGTGAATGCAAGGGCTGCCAAAAATTGGGAGGCACTCCAATGCTCCTTGGAAGAAACGTGGAGGAGGGCCTCATAAAAAATGTTCCCATTAGTAAGAAGCAGGTCTCCTATACTTGTAATGCCCATGCACTAAGTGTATGGGCTGACAAACATTTACCCCTGGGCAGAATACATGAACATACTATATAAAAAAATTTTTTACGGGCATCATAAACACCTTTTAAAAAAATTATGTGGGTATTGCATCACGGACCACGGTCACCCTGGTGATATGGTGGTGGAGGATGAGGAGAAGGAGGAGGACAAGAGCAAATAGCCAAAATCTGGAAGTGTATAACCATGTGTGGGTGTGAAAAGGTGCATGGGAATACACCTCCCAAAAAAAGACACTGGATTTCAGTTTATGTTACGCTGCTATCATTCGGTGGTGTTGAGAAGTCTGGCCCAATCCAGCCCTTGTTCATTATTATAAAACTCAGCCTGTCAGCATTTTCAGTTGACAGGCGGATGCTCTTATCAGTTATAATTCCACCAGCGGCACTAAAAACCCGCTCTGATAAAACGCTGGCGGCAGGGCAGGCCAGGACCTCCAAGGCGTAGAGAGCCACTTCATTCCACCTATCCAGCTTGGATACCCAATAATTATAAGGCACAGGAATCACGGAGGACGTTGGTACGTTCGTATGGTCGGCAAGGTACTCCCTCAGCATCTTCCCAAACTTTGCACTCTTTTTGAGAGTACCCCGCGCCTCAGGGCCTGTGCAATGGAAGGGGCTGAGAAAATTCTCCCAGAACTTTGACAGTGTTTCCCTGCCTCTGCTGGATTGAAGTTGTGTCTCTCTCGCCTGTACTTCTTGGTTGTCCAACGAACTGTGACCTCTGCCACCAGCGTTTTCAGATGGGAATTTTTTATTAGTTCTGCAACAAGGGTCTTCTGGTACAGCCCCATTTTTGTAAACCTGTCCACCTTAGGAATAAGAGATATAAAGTTCTCCTTGTAGCTTGGATCTAGAAGTGTCACCAACCAGTAATGACTGTCACCCAAAATTTTGAGAACGCGAGAGTCATGGGAAAGGTGGCGTAACATAGCAGTCTGGCACACATGACTGAGTTTAACAGGCAAGACTTCCGTGTCCTCATCAAGAGGATGACTTGCCATGCTCTCCTCCTCCTCTTCCTTTCTGTCCTCTGGCCATCCATGCTGAACAGACGGTATGACAGTTGTGCAGGTAGTACCATCTATAGTGCATAAAACTAGCTACTGTTCTTCCTCCACCTCTTCCTCATTGTCACCCAATCCATGTTGGGATGAGATGAGGCTGGGCTGTGTGTAATCACCCTGTATGGTTCCTTGCTCCATCTCATCATGCTGCGCCTGCAATGCATCCTCTTTGATTATGAGCAGAGAGCATTTCAGAAGAAAGAGAAGCGGGATGGTGACGCTAATTGTGGCATCATCGCCGCTTATCATCTTGGTCGCGTCCTCAAAGTTTTGGAGGATGGTACATATGTCTGACACACTGTCCACTCCTGAGGTCTTATGTGTGGAGTCTGAGCTGAATACTGATGGCCTTGTTGATGCTGGTACTCAACAACTGCCCTCTTCTGCTCACAAATCCTTCCCAACATCTGCAGTGTAGAGTTCCATCGCGTGGGGACATCACACACCAGTCTGTGAGCCAGGAGCTGCAAACGCTGCAGAAATACGGCAAAAGGGGCGGAGGCTGTAGGTGACTTTCTAAAATGGGCACACAGGCAGCATACTTTAACAAGCAGATCCGGCAGCTCCGGGTAGGATTTGAGAAACCGTTGAACCACGAGGTTAAACACATGGGCCAGGCATGGTACGTGTGTGAGCTCGCCTCGCCTCAGAGCCGCCACCAGGTTCCGGCCATTGTCACACACGACCATGCCTGGCTGTAGGTTCAGTGATGTGAGCCACAGATCTGCCTGCTCCTTTAGAGCTGTCCACAACTCTGCAGCATTTTGCAGTTTGTCACCTAAGTATATTAGCTTCAGCACAGCCTGTTGCCGCTTGGCCGAGGCAGTGCTGCAGTGCTTCCAGCTTGTGACTGATGTGGTCATTTCAGAGATGGAGGCTGAAGAGGAGGAGGAGGCTGAGGAGGATGAGGTGCAGGAGCTGGAGACTGTGGGGGCAACCCTGATTGACATAGGGCCTGCAATCCTTGATGTTGGGAGGACGTGTTCCATCCCAGGGTCCGACTGGGTCCCGGCTTCCACTATGCTAACCCAGTGTGCCGTCAGCGAGATGTACCATCCCTGCTCACAAGCACTTGTTCACGTGTCCGTGGTTATGTGGACTTTCCCGGTAACTGCGTTGCTGATGGCATGGTTAATGTTTTTGGACACAGGCTTGTGTAATGTGGGGGTGGCACACCGGGAGAAATAGTGGCTGCTGGAGACCAAGTACCGAGGGACGGCCGCCGCCATCAGGTTGCGGAATGCTTCTGTCTCCACGAGCCTAAAGGCAACATTTCGAGCGCAAGCAGTCATGAAATGTGGAAATTTAGTAGTAAGGCCTGACCTTCGTTGGCTGCGTATTTGCTCTTGCGTTCCAAGGACTGGGGTACGGACAACTGAACGCTGTGCTGGGACAAGGACGTGGACTTGCTTCCTGATGCTGCTACTTGAGAGTGTGCAATGGCAGGTGCAAGGCAGAAGTCATCTTCGCATGTAACATAGACAGCGGATTGGCTTGCATGCACAACAGCGGAAGAAGCAGTGGTGCCACCCGCTGACACTGTTCCTGGACCCTGGGGTTCGGCCCAGAAAGTGCTTTGCTGCCATGTTCCTGATCATGCTGGTGGTGGTCAGGCTGGTCGTTTTGCCACCCCTGCTGATGCTGGCCTGGCAACTTTTTGGGGTTATTGGCAGAGTCTTTAAAAAACAACCAGACTCGGGAAAACCTGATAGTTGTACTGGCAACTTCCTTCGTGTTGATGTTACAGGGAATGGTTGCCTGCCTTCTGTCTGCGGCCACCACACTGCTTCTTCCTGCCTGCTAGGGTGCTCTGCCTCCCTCCCCCTGTGTGCTGCTGTCCTCGCTCTGCATGTCCTCCTGCCAGTCTGGGTCATTTACTATATCATTCACCACATAGTTTTCCATTTCCGCACTCTGGTCCTCCTCCTGACTTTCTGTGTCTCATCATCGTCCACCTCTTGTGACACTTTGCCACCGTCGCCTTCTCGTGACCGTGGCTGCTCAAATATTTGGGCATCGCTACATGCGAGCTACTCTTGCCCTGCTTCAAGTGGACTGGGCGAGAGGCCCGAATCTATAAATGGAATTGTGAACAGCTCTTCGGAGTGTCCAAGTGTGGGATCATTTGTCTCCAGGCACTCAGCATGGTGGGAGGAAGGAGGATCAGGGTGAGAAATATGCAGTCCATACTCACAGCTACTGAGACTTGACCTTGTGGAAGACAGGGTGGTGGTGGTGGTGATGGTGGCAAAGTGACTGGAAGCATTATCCGCTATCCAACCAACAAACTTTTGACACTTCTCTGGGTTCAATAGTGGTGTGCTGTGGTCCCCTAGGAATTGGGACAGGAAGGTCGGGCTAGAATATGTGGGTGTTTGTTGTGGCACATTTTCAGCTTGCCCACGGCCTCGGCCTCTGCATGCACCATCACCATCACGTCCAGTTCCCCGTCCATTATCACGCGCCTTGCCCACTTTAAATGGAGGACAATATCTCCCATGCTCACTACAAATGGCTGAATTTGGAGGAAAGTTATATGTAATCTGTGTGACAGAGAACCCACAGTTTTAAATACCTGGCCTGTAGGTAACTATTTTGAACAGCAAACTGGTGTCAATTGCTTCACTGACACACTAAAACAAATTTTTAATGGAGGCCAGAAATGACAGTATTTTCTGAAAGCCTATATGTGATCCGTGTGACAGACAAACTACAGTTTTAAATACGTGGCCTGTAGTTAACTATTTTGAACAGCAAACTGGTGTCAATTGCTTCACTGACTCACTGAAACAAATTTTTAATGGAGGCCAGAAATGGCAGTATTTTCAGCGTAATTATATGTGATCCGTGTGACGGAGAAAACACAGTTTTACATAGCTGGATATTTAGCGCTGTAATATGGAAAGGACCTGGCTGTATCCTGCAGTGCCAACAAGCAAATGGCGCAGAACAATGGTGTTCTCTGGATTGCATTTTAAGCAAATAATGAGGATTAAGATCCAAAAAAAATTATTCCTGGCCCCTGAGACCTGGACCTACTTCTAGAAATATCTAACAGCAGCAGATAAAACTGGAATGGAGCCTCTTGTGCTATGTGCACTGCAGTCTGCTATATACCCTGCCTGCCTGCCTATATACACTGCCTGCCTGATATCTCTGCAGATGGATTAGTCCTCAGAAGGACTGTTTGTTGAGATGGACATGTGTGTCTAATACTAGAAACAAGCAGATCTCTCCCTAGCTCAGCAGCAGCTCTCCCTACACTGTCTGATTCCGCAGTGACTGTGACGAACATGGCGGCATCAGGTCTGATATAGATCTGATGACACTGTGCGGCCTAGCCAATCACTGTAATGCCACAATCAACATGGCTATGGCATTACAGTGAGTGACAGGCAATCCCTGCATGTTCATTGGCTCGGTAAAGAGCGCCAAACATGCAGGGAGGAGACCTGAGTTCCCTCCAAGCAACCCTGGAAATACTCGGTGAGCATTTTGAGCAGTGAGATGCTTGGGCGAGCACCGAGCAGTAGCGAGCATGCTCGCTCATCACTAGTAGGGAGTCAAATGTGTCTTTGCTGTGATCTCTGTAGACCTGAGACTGAGTCCTGGATGGAGGAGTTGTCGTGTCGGTCTGGGCCAGATGGAAAAGACAGGAAAAATGAACAATTTAATCAGAAAGAACATCAGCTGTAAGTTACAATATATAATCGTGCTGTGATCTCTTATATGTTCTGCAGGACGGGCATGAATCAATATATGTCACCATATGGTGGTAGTATCAGTGCTGGTCTTTGTATAGAGATTATTTTTAGTAATATCTGCTGAGGTTTTCCTACATCCACTATCTGGGAGCACCACCATCGTTGTAAATAGGGTTACCTGGTAAGGGGCCCACTGAGAAGTTTTGCCCCCCCCAAACCAAAACCCTAGCTACGTCTCTGGATACCATCCATGTGCTGTGATTCTCACGGACCTATAGACTTTTTTGGGTGATTTTAATCTGTGACTCCAATCAAACACAGACATTTCTCTATGATTTTTTTGCGGATACACGGTGCATAGAAATACATGGACATGTGAACAGCACCTTAGATTTTAAAAGTTACACATTCTTTTCATGAAAAACATTGTTAGAACATGTAGGAGATTCACTGACATCTGAATGAGGCCTGAAGGCTTGCTGACATCCTGCATTTTTTCTGTGCTTTTTTGAAAGGTAAAAAAAACAGTGTTTTACAGTACCAGCAAAGTGAATGAGATTTCAGATATCTCATGCTCATTCTGCTTATTTTTTCCTTGCGGTTTTGACCCATCAAAGCATTTTTTATCTGTAGCATGTCAATTCTTTAAAGAGTAACAATAGTTTTAATTTTTATTTCATCAATTAATAATAAAAGAAAATAAGAAATGTTATAATATATCTTATCAGAGAAATCTGATTCCTTCTCTGCCAGAATTGCTCATTAATTTTCAAAATTCTCACTTCAGGGGTAAAATCTGTATTTAGTGAAGAATGACTTTTACATTACTGCTAAAAGAGATGGCAGCTACTACTGATAAGATTCCATGTAGATTGGAGGGGGTAGGAGGGAGGAGCTCTGTATCTAGCTCCTCCCTCTTCCTCCTCTTCTCTCCCTTCTGCATAGTATCTTATTATTAGGAACTGTAAGTGGCTTAGCTAGAGACTGATGGGCCCCAGTGCAAAATTTGGACCTGGGCCCCCACATACATGTTGGTAAGATGTATGAGCCCTTGTAGCGTTGTAGATCTTATAAGACATATGTATTTGCTCCCCATGTAATAATGTTCCCTATCTTTGGCCCCTTCCTGTAATAATGTCCACCATCCTGTTATAATGTCCTCCATCCTGGCCCATTCTTGGTTTGATGTCCTCCATCCTGGACCTTTTCCTTGTATGATGTCTACCATCTTTGTCCCAACCTGGTATAATGTCCACCATCCTGTGCCTCTTCCTGGCATAATGTACCTCATTCTGGGTCCCTTCCAGTAATAGTGGGTCCCTTCCAGTAATAGTGTTACTTGTTTTTCTCCAATACATTTAAAAAAAAAATAAACTATTTGTGCGGTGTCTTCTTCCATAGCCTGGCAGCTGACTCCGGTGTGCCCACCATGGACCATACATGAAATCACTGCCATTCGCCACCTGTGATGGGCACACAGACATCAGCTTCCGGCCCATAATTGGCTGGTGCCATGTATTGCGGTGTAGCAAGCTGGCTGGTCTCTTTGCTGCAATATTTTTCAGCAGAATGTATGTCCTCAGACGAACCTCCAGGTGAAATAGGTGCAAGTGTGGCGGGCTCCCCTCACACATGGGCCTAGTCCCTGTCACACTCTCTGTGACCGCGGTTGCTACACCCTTGGCAACTGCCATCTCCTATCTCAGTAATGGAAACGCTGGTCTTCACACAATACAGATTTTAACCGTGAATTGAGAATTTGAAAATTAAAGATCAGTCTAGGGACAGAAAGTAGAAAGCAGATTTCTCTGTTACCATATGTTACAAAGTTACTTATTTTCATGGGTACTATTGATTTTTTAAATAAAAATTAAAAGGATGGTTATGGTTTGTGTGTTTTTTGAAGTGTTGTTCACCTATTCAAAACAAATGGAAAAATGCATATAAAAACTAATTTAAAATGCATGTAAAAACGTGTTGAAACCGTGCGCATTTCACTCAGCATTTTTCCTGCTAACCTTCTGGCTTTTGGTGCAGAAAAATCTTCTGCAAATACTCATTGTGTGGATATACCCTTCGGCCATGTTCCCAAGATGAGCTTTTGGTGAGTTTTTGATGCTGCAGATATTCTGCGCCATTTCTGCACCCATTATGTAAATTAGGTTACTTGCAGTTTTTTCATTGCATTTTCAGTGTGTTTTTATTACATTTGTGATGCTGCGGCTTTGTCTCATGTTGCTATGTCATGTTTTAAATAAAGCTGCCTTGTTTTTGAAACTACCTGGTATTTGGCTTGGACAAAACTTCATGTGCATATTACCTGCGTTTTTTGTGCGTTTCCCCAGTGAAAACGCACTAAAAGCACATGTGCATTTTTTACTTGAAATTTTTCTGCATCTAACACAATTCTAAGGGGAAATTCTGCTTCGAAAACTCAACATACCCACAAGAGAAATTGACCTTATGCGTTTTAAGTGTGGTTACGCAGAGTAAACGCATCAAAAACGCATGTAATCCGGATCTAAATATGTCAGTACCTGGAAGTTTCAAAAACAAAGCTGCTTTATTTAAAGCATGACATACCAAACAAAGATCAAAAAAAGTAGACAAAAACGCACAAAAAATGCAATGAAAAATGCACATGTAAACTAAGGTGCAGAAATTCTGCAGCGTTAGACTATGTGCCCACGATGCAGAAATGCTCAGGATGGAAAAAAAAACGCATATGAGCACACAATCATAGATTACCATTAGACCGAATGCAAATCCAATTTTTTATTGGATTGATTTAGTCGGATTTAATCGTAAGTGGGAGCGAGTCCTAATAGTGCAATACTATTCTCAACTACACTTAAAAGGAAACAGAGAAAAAAGAATCTTAGAACGCATAAGACTAAATGTGATGCTTAGCAACAATATCAGGCATTACATGATAAAGGAACCTACAGATCTAAGCAGAACAAATAACAAGGGCTTCATAGGATATTAAAGGGTGTTTTACAGCCAACACAGACAAGGCTTGCCTCGATTTCTTTGCAATCGTAACACTGGCTAGAAAACAAGCCAAAGAGACGTGTTTCCAGATACAAATAACTGCAGGAGCAAAGAGCTGAGTGTAGAAATGCGCTGTAACTTCTGCAGGCTGTCTCGCTTTTCCTGCAAGCTTCCACCAATCACGGCTGTTTAACCATTAACGACAGAAGGCAGGAAGCGATTTGCTTCATGTTGTTTTGAGCCTTGAATTTCAGCACTTTTCTCTCCGCTACAATGAATCAATAACAGCGAAAAAATAAAGCAAACTTGTTCAGGAGCTTAATGAGAGCCTCCGAATAACTGCGGCAGTCTGAGAGCGTTTGTAAAGCTGTCTCTTTGGTAACCGGCCTGTGAATCAGTGACTCACTGGTAAGTGTAATGTGATCTGAGAGAGGGGTGTGTGTGTGAAATACTAGGTAAAAGGCTTGCTGTCAAACTCTGCAGTTCATATTATTGTTATCTGCACTTTCTTTTCAGTGTGAATTACAGTAACATGAAATTTGTATCACGATACTTGAAAGGATACATTTTGTGCCATATATTTTTGCATTGCCCTTTATATTGCTTTATGTCTGCATGAAAGCAGTACTAATTGATCATAACAAATGACTGGTTAATGTTGCATATTTATGCAGAAGGATAATTATACTGTAATTGTATAGAAGTGTGGGTAAAGGGAATGTATGTGCACCGTTGGTTGCTATGCAATTTATGCCTGGTTATGCTGAATAAATTTCATGTATATCTGATAACATTAATTTAAAGGCAATCCATCGCCAGGATCACGGCTCTTGCACGCGACCATAAAAATTTGAATAGTGCTATTCGTAATTATTCAATAAAGCAAAGTCCGAGTTTTTCCTCTGATTCAGTCCAAGCAAAAAATAGTGGCATTCACTTGTTGCTTCCGATAATTGGATGGCATTCGGCCATTCGTGTCTATGGTTGCGTGCAGTGACGTAATTAGAGTCTGATGCGTCCTCCATCCTGGTATATGTGTACCTCATTCTGGTCCCATTCTGGTATATATATCGCTCATTCTGCTGTATGTCCCTTATTCCAGTATATATATCCCCATCCTGGTATATATGTACCCCGTTCTGCTGCTGTTTTTTAATGTATAAACGAAAATAAACTATTATACTCACCAGGTACATAGAAGTCATGGGGCTCCATAGAATAAGTATCATGCACCCCCAATAGTCCTCCATATAGTAAAAGGCATCCCATAGTCCTTCATATAATATACTGCACAGCTCAGAGTCCTCCATAAAGTATAATGCACCCCCATAGTCATCCTTTGTAGTATAATGCACCCACACAGTCATATATAGTAGTATAATACACTCCAGTCATCCTATAAAGTATAATTCACCCCCATAGTCATCCATAGTAGTATAATGCACCCCATTGTCATCCATAGTAGTATAATGCACCCCATATTTAAAAAAAAAAAATATTCACTATTCCTTGGCTCCCGCACCATGCACGTCCTCTTGTGATGCCAGCAGCTGACTCTGGAGTGCGTTAGGAGCATGTTATATCACTGCCATTCATCTTGTCAGTGGTGACTGCTGCGATCGCGGTCATTAAGCCACTGGGTGCATGAAAAACATGGGACCGCACTCGGATGACATCCGATTGTGGTTCGATTTTCACAACCATACTGCATGTAGAAGATGAGGAAACTTTTTTTCCTCCATATGATCACATTCTGATCATACACTAATCAGCATAATTGTACCGATTTTCGTGGTTGAGAAAAAAATGATCATTTGATCCTAGCCTTATGCAGCCTTCTCTTAAGTGCAAAAATCGCAGTGTCTTACAATTTCAGCAGAATGGATGGGATTTTTGGACATATCATGCACAATATTATTTTTTTACCTTGTGTAAACTGATCCACACTGCGTTTTTTAAATCAACATGCCAATTTTTCTTCTCGAGTATGCAGAGTGCATATTTTCACCATAGAATTGCTTTAGATGTAGAAAACCCATAGATGAAAAACCTTATATTTGTTTTTAGTGCACTTCTACTGTGGTCTGTATCATTACAGTTTTGTCAAAGCCAAATACCATGAAGTATTAAAATGTATTTATTTTATACTACATCTTTATTTAAAACATGAAATACCAAATAAAAACTGTTAAAAAGCCACAGTTTCCAAAGTGCAATAAAAACACATGGAAAAAAACACAACGAAAAAAAAAACCCCTCAAGTAAACTAATATAGCTAATGTGCAGAAATGCTTGAGAAAATTTGCAACATCAAAAACTCTTCAAATACTTCTTATAGGAAGGTAGCCTTACTGGATGCAGTTTTCAAAACTAAATTTATGTTGAGGCTGAAACTACACAGGTCATGTTGCCAATGATTGCTGTATGATGTCGCTACATCTCAGCATAAAGTGTATTGCAACACAAAAAGTATCGAAACAAGCCAGTCACAAAAAATTCTACTTGTTCTGACTGACTTGTTGCGGTTGCATTACTTTTAAAGGGAATTTGTCATGTCCCAAAATGCTATTAACCTGCAGATATGGAGTTAATTTGCAGGCTAACAGTTGTATGACTACCGTACTGAAAGCCCACTGCCAGGAAGATATGAGCTTTAGGCCTCGGTCCCAATATCAGTATTTGGTCAGTATTCGGTCAGTATTTTTTCTCAGGAGTGGGAGCCAAAACCTGGAGTGGGTGATAAATGCAGAATTGGCCCTCTTGTTTCTCTGATACCTTTTATCTGATTGTTCCTCACCTGGTTTTGGCTCCCACTCTTGAGAAAAAATACTGACCAAATACTGATAGTGGGGCCATGGCTTTATTCCTCTCGGCATTCTCGGGCTTTCAGTCACAGAAGCGTGGCTTCGGTCACTGCTCAGTACATAGTGAGCAGCGGCTAAAACTAGGTCCGCACACCAACTGACAGCCGATTCAGCAGCATCATATTATTTTATATTATTTTTATCAATTAATATTCAGAAGAATTAAATATGCTGACATCCTGCTATTTACCGTATGAGCCCACATACAGCCCTTATAATAAGTATGAGCCCCCACATGGCCTCCTATACACAGGCACACATTATATATATACAGTACAGACCAAAAGTTTGGACACATCCTCTCATTTAAAGATTTTTCTGTATTTTCATGACTTTGAAAATTGTACATTCACACTGAAGGCATCAAAACTATGAATTAACACATGTGGAATTATATACTTAACAAAAAAGTGTGAAACAACTGAAAATATGTCTTATATTCTAAGTTCTTCAAAGTAGCCACCTTTTGCTTTGATGACTGCTTTGCACACTCTTAGCATTTTCTTGATGAGCTTCCAGAGGTAGTCACCGGAAATGGTTTTCACTTCACAGGTGTGCCCTGTCAGGTTTAATAAGTGGGATTTCTTGCCTTATAAATGGGGTTGGGACCATCAGTTGTGTTGTGCAGAAGTCAGGTGGATACACAGCTGATGGTCCTACTGAATAGACTGTTAGAATTTGTATTATGGCAAGAAAAAAGCAGCTAAGTAAAGAAAAACGAGTGGCCATCATTAATTTAAGAAATGAAGGTCAGTCAGTCCAAAAAATTGGGAAACACTTTGAAAGTGTCCCCAAGTGCAGTTGCAAAAACCATCAAGCGCTACAAAGAAACTGGCTCACATGAGGCCCGCCCCAGGAAAGGAAGACTAAGAGTCACCTCTGTTTCTGAGGATAAGTTTATCCGAGTCACCAGCCTCAGAAATCGCAGGTTAACAGCATCTCAGATTAGAGACCAGGTCAATGCCATACAGAGTTCTAGTAGCAGACACATCTCTACAACAACTGTTAAGAGGAGACTTTGCGCAGCAGGCCTTCATGGTAAAATAGCTGCTAGGAAACCACTGCTAAGGACAGGCAACAAGCAGAAAAGACTTGTTTGGGCTAAAGAACACAAGGAATGGACATTAGACCAGTGGAAATCTGTGCTTTGGTCTGATGAGTCCAAATTTGAGATCTTTGGTTCCAACCAACGTGTCTTTGTGCGACGCAGAAAAGGTGAATGGATGGACTCTACATGCCTGGTTCCCCCCTTGAAGCATGGAGGAGGAGGTGTGATGGTGTGGGGGTGCTTTGCTGGTGACACTGTTGGGGATTTATTCAAAATTGAAGGCATACTGAACCAGCATGGCTACCACAGCATCTTGCAGCGGCATGCTATTGCATCTGGTTTGCGTTTAGTTGGACCATCATTTATTTTTCAACAGGACAATGACCCCAAACACACCTCCAGGCTGTGTAACGGCTATTTAACCAAGCAGGAGAGTAATGGGGTGCTACGCCAGATGACCTGGCCTCCACAGTCACCAGACCGGAACCCAATCGAGATGGTTTGGGGTGAGCTGGACCGCAGAGTGAAGGCAAAAGGGCCAACAAGTGCTAAGCATCTCTGGGAACTCCTTCAAGATTGTTGGAAGACAATTTCCGGTGACTACCTCTTGAAGCTCATCAAGAGAATGCCAAGAGTGTGCAAAGCAGTCATCAAAGCAAAAGATGGCTACTTTGAAGAACCTAGAATATAAGACATATTTTCAGTTGTTTCACACTTTTTTGTTAAGTATATAATTCCACATGTGTTAATTCATAGTTTTGATGCCTTCAGTGTGAATGTTCAATTTTCATAGTCATGAAAATACAGAAAAATCTTTAAATGAGAAGGTGTGTCCTAACTTTTGGTCTGTACTGTAATATATATATATATATATATATATATATATATATATATATTTACACTACCGTTCAAAAGTTTGGGGTCACCAAGACAATTTTGTGTTTTCCATGAAAACTCATACTTTTATTTATCAAATGAGTTGCAAAATGATGATAAAATATAGTCCAGACATTGACAAGGTTATAAATAATGATTTTTATTAGAAGGAATAAATTTCTCCTTCAAACTTTGCTTTCATCAAAGAATGCTCCCTTTGCAGCTATTACAGCATTGCAGACCTTTGGCATTCTAGCTGTTAAATTGCTGAGGTAATCTTGAGAAATTTCACCCCATACTTCCTGAAGCCCCTCCCACAAGTTGGATTGCCTTGATGGGCACTTTTTGAACACCATACTGTCAAGCTGCTTCCACAACAGCTCAATGGGGTTGAGATCTGGTGACTGCGCTGGCCACTCCATTACAGATAGAATACCAGCTGCCTGCTTCATCACTAAATAGTTTATGCATAATTTGGAGGTGTGCTTTGGGTAATTGTCCTGTTGTAGGATTAAATTGGCTCCAATCAAGCGCTGTCCACAGGGTATGGCATGGCATTGCAAAATGGAGTGATAGCCTTCCTTATTCAAAATCCCATTTACCTTGTACAAATCTCCCACTTTACCAGCACCAAAGCAAACCCAGACCATCACATTTCCTCCACCATGCTTGACAGATGGCGTCAGGCACTCTTTCAGCATCTTTTCAGTTGTTCTGCATCTCACAAATGTTCTTCTGTGTGATCCAAACACCTCAAACTTTGATTTGTCTGTCCATAAAACTTTTTTCCAATCTTCCTCTGTCCAATGTCTGTGTTCTTTTGCCCATATTAATCTTTTCCTTTTATTAGCCAGTCTCAGATATGGATTTTTCTTTGCCACTTTACCCTGAAGGCCAGCATCCCGGAGTCGCCTCTTCACTGTAAACGTTGACACTGGCGTTTTGCGTGTACTATTTAATGAAGCTGCCAGTTGAGGAGCTGTGAGGCATCGATTTCTCAAACTAGAGACTCTAATGTACTTGTCGTGTTGCTCAGTTGTGCAGCGGGGCCTCCCACTTCTCTTTCTACTCTGGTTAGAGGCTGTTTGTGCTCTTCTCTGAAGGGAGTAGTACACACGGTTGTAGGAAATCTTCAGTTTCTTGGCAATCTCTCTTCATTTCTAAGAATATGAATAGACTGTCGAGTTTCACATGAAAGTTCTCTTTTTCTGCCCATTTTGAAAGTTTCATAGAACAAACAAATGTAATGCTCCAGATTCTCAACTAGCTCAAAGGAAGGTCAATTTTATAGCTTCTCAAATCAGCCAAACCATTTTCAGCTGTGCTAACATACTTGTGCAAGGGTTTTCTAGGGTTTTCTAAACATTCATTAGCCTTCTTACACAGTTAGCAAACACAAAGTACCATTAAAACACTGGAGTGGTGGTTGTTGGAAATGGGCCTCTATACACCTATGTAGATATTGCAATAAAAATAAGACGTTTGCAGCTAGAATAGTCATTTACCACATTAACAATGTATAGAGTGTATTTCTGATTCATTTAATGTTAACTTCATTGAAAAAAAAAGTGCTTTTCTTTCAAAAATAATGAAATTTGTAAATGACCCCAAACTTTTGAACGGTAGTGTATATATATATGTATATACATATATATATATATACATATATATATACACTGCTCAAAAAGATAAAGGGAACACTTAAACAACACAATGTAACTCCAAGTCGATAACACTTCTGTGAAATCTACCTGTCCAGTTATGAAGCAACACTGATTGTGAATCGATTTCTCCTGCTGTTGTGCAAATGGAACAGACAACTGGTAGAAATGATCGTCAAT
This sequence comes from Phyllobates terribilis, assembly GCF_046119375.1. Classification (NCBI taxonomy): domain Eukaryota; kingdom Metazoa; phylum Chordata; class Amphibia; order Anura; family Dendrobatidae; genus Phyllobates; species Phyllobates terribilis. The sequence goes on along the minus strand of NW_027362762.1, from coordinate 768,193,657 downwards.
TAGCAAGATACCCCCTATAAAGGAGTGGTTCTGCAGGAGGTGACCACACACCATTTCTCTGTTCTCATCCTTTTAAGCTGTTGTTTTGGTCACTTTTTCATTTTGCCATTGCTCTCACCCCTAGAGGTACAGTAGCATGAGGCGGTGTCTACAGTACAACCCACAGAATTTGCTCAGGTAGTGCAGTTCATACAGGATGACACATCAGTACGAGTTGTGGCATGAAGGGTAGCTGTGTCTGTCAGCACAGTGTCCAGAGCGTGGAGCAGATACCAGGAGATGTGGAGGGAGCCATAGGAGGGTAACAACCCAGCAGCGGGAACGTTAGCTCCTCCTTTGTGCAAGGTAGAACAGGAGGAGCACTGCCAGAGCCCTGCAAAATGACCTCCAGCAGGCCACAAATGTGCATGTGTCTGTACAAATGGTTAGAAACCGACTCCGTGAGGGTGGTATGAGGGCCCGACGTCCACAGATGGGCGTTGTGCTCACAGCCCAACACCGTGCAGGAAGCTCGGCATTTGCCACAGTCTTCAACAAGGTAACAACACTAATGTCCATATCAAGTACCTTCCTTTACCTTTGCCGGGTCTTAGCTGCTTCTATCAGCTCTGTTCTGCCAAAGCTGTGGTTTAAGGCTCACCAGACGTGGTCTCCAGGCCACGTGCCTTCCAGGGCTACTGGTGTCCCAGACACAGGGATCAGGTCTCTTGCCTTCCTGTATCTCAAACCACCCAGATATATATCTCTTCTGTGCGAACGGGACCTGTTATAATGTCACAGTCATGTGATCAGTCACCTGAAGGGGAGATACGTGGTCAGCCAGAACACACCCCTTCTGACATTTTGCCAATGCAGCGAGTCGCTGCATTACATATCCTCCCACTCTTGTTCAAGCCCATGGTATTGAACACATGATATACTCAATCACATTATAATTCACGGTTCACACAGAGTCCATGTACTTGACGTTTGCACTGCTCAGCCCCTGGAATATTAGTCATCAACACTAGCCCATTCCTTAGGGACCTAACATCTGTCATTGTCACTAACTTCGTCAAGTCATATTTCCGAGTCCTTACCTTGTCAGACCTCCCTCGCTCCGAGCGGTCAATACAGCAGTGCGACCCACTTGCCCTTGTATCTAAGGTCAGGTCCGACTCCATACTGTCTCTCAAAACCACCCGGATATATAACTCTTCTGTGCGCACAGGACCTGTGATGATGTCACAGTCATGTGTTCAGTCACCTGAAGGGGAGGTACGTGGTCAGCCAGAACACACCCAATCTGACATTTTTGCAATTCAGCAAGCCGCTGCATTACAATATATATATATATAGATATATATATCATGACTATGAAAATTGTACATTCACACTGAAGGCATCAAAACTATGAATTAACACATGTGGAATTATATAGTTAACAAAAAAGTGTGAAACAACTGAAAATATGTCTTATATTTTAGGTCCTTCAAAGTAGCCACCTTTTGCTTTGATGACTGCTTTGCACACTCTTGGCATTCTCTTGATGAGCTTCAAGAGGTAGTCACCGGAAATGGTCTTCCAACAATCTTGAAGGAGTTCCCAGAGATGCTTAGCACTTGTTGGCCCTTTTGCCTTCACTCTGCGGTCCAGCTCACACCAAACCACCTCGATTGGGTTCAGGTCTGGTGACTGTGGAGGCCAGGTCATCTGGTGTAGCACCCTATCACTCTCCTTCTTGGTCATGTAGCCCTTACACAGCCTGGAGGTGTGTTTGGGGTCATTGTCCTGTTGAAAAATAAATGATGGTCCAACTAAACGCAAACCGGATGGAATAGCATGTCGCTGAAAGATGCTGTGGTAGCCATGCTGGTTCAGTATGCCTTCAATTTTGAATAAATCCCCAAGAGTGTCACCAGCAAAGCACCCCCACACCATCACACCTCCTCCTCCATGCTTCACTTTGGGAACCAGGCATGTAGAGTCCATCCTTTCACCTTTTCTGCGTCGCACAAAGACACGGTGGTTGGAACCAAAGATCTCAAATTTGGACTCATCAGACCAAAGCACAGATTTCCACCGGTTTAACCCTAGAACGCATACCTGGGGCCTCGCAGGCCCGTCCTGTTAATTGTTTTCTATTTTCTGCAAGATTATTTAGTTAGAATTTTGAAACTCTAGGTATTCCTCAGGTATTTAGTTGTTTGTCATTTTTATTTGATTTATTCCATGTTATTTGCACACGGGCCTAAAAGGCCCCAGGTATGTGAAAGTGTAGATTTTTATGGTCATGCGTTCTAGGGTTAATGTCCATTCCTTGTGTTTTTTAGCCCAAACAAGTCTTCTGCTTGTTGCCTGTCCTTAGCAGTGGTTTCCTAGCAGCTATTTTACTATGAATGCCTGCTGCACAAAGTCTCCTCTTAACAGTTGTTGTAGAGATGTGTCTGCTGCTAGAACTCTGTGTGGCATTGACCTGGTCTCTAATCTGAGCTGCTGTTAACCTGCAATTTCTGAGGCTGGTGACTCGGATAAACTTATCCTCAGAAGCAGAGGTGACAATTGGTCTTCCTTTCCTATGGCGGTCCTCATGTGAGCCAGTTTCTTTGTAGCGCTTGATGGTTTTTGCAACTGCACTTGGGGACACTTTCAAAGTTTTCCCAATTTTTCGCACTGACAGACCTTCATTTCTTAAAGTAATGATGACCACTCGTTTTTCTTTACATAGGTGCTTTTTTTCTTACCATAATCCAAATTCTAAGAGTCTATTCAGTAGGACTATCAGCTGTGTATCCACCAGACTTCTGGGTCATTTGGATGTTTTTTGTTGTCATTAAGATTTAAAAAGAGAAAACAGTAGTTTGACAATAAATGGCTTCACCCAACCAATAACCATGAGTGGAAAAAAAAGTTTTTTGTTATCATTCATATTCTCTGAAACAAGGCCAAGAAAGCAAAAATTATGCTGGCTTATGTACACTTTTGAGCACAACAGTATATAAAACCACCAACAACAACACATACTCAGCTCAGTCACGTTCCCCTGGCGCAGTGCTCCAGTCTCTGGTGAAGGAAGCTCCCCTGGAGCTGAGATTCTATTCTATATTGCCAGCAGCGGAGCTTCAGATTTGGGGCTTAGGCCCAAGGCGTTAGCTCAGATTGCCCTCATTATAATCCATGTATGGTTGTGAATATGTCCCTAACAGTGGCAGCAGGCTATCAACATGGCCACTAGACAAGGGTGCTTCAAATCATTTTACTCAACTCTATTACTTCTCCAGGCTCCAGAAATCTACACGCTAGAGCAAAAAGCTGAACCATGGGATCAGCTCAATTTTACTTCAATGTACTTATCAAACATACTGAATAATGCTTCCAGCAAACAGGTCCGCTTAGATTTTAACAATTTTTAAATGCGTATATTTAAATTCATAAGCACACATCACCAATAACACATACAATGATTAAGGACACATATATGAAATGTGGCCACAAAAACCTAAAGAGATAAATTGGAATATAATTTGGTATGCATGCATGGTTGGCGCATGTTTGACATATGGTAAGGTTTTAATACTAGAGGTTAGGACCATCCCGAATAGGGTCACCTTGACATGGTTGGTGGCTTTTAAGTTTTTTTTTTATCAAAATTTTGTTAACTAAGTACCCTATGTTATTTTCATGGAGTATTGCAACTTATTTAATCACTGCAGGGTATTTGCTCATTTTGTTTTTATCTTAGATTTTATCTGTAAAAATGACAATGTCTGTCCATCTCTGTAAAGGACTTGCTGCACAAGTCTGGTGTGTTTCTAGCAGTATTTTCTTGAAACTAATACCTTATTTATACATAAAAAAGACATTGTGTCACAGCACCTTTTGACCTACATCGTGCTAATAGACTTTGTTAAACCTTTTATGTGCTGTATGACATTGCATAGTAGCCAATTTTATGCCATGCAAAGGTATACAGGAAATAAAAGTACTCAGTGTGGTATACATTTCTTTTTATATGTATACAATAGTGATGGGCGAGCACTAAAATGCTCGGGTGCACGATGCTCGGGTCGAGAACATTGGAATATTCGGGTGCTCGACCCGAGCAATGAGCCCAATGTAAGTCTATGGGAAATTCGAGCATTTTTCAGATGCCTCTCCCCGGCGGTCTGTAGGGGGCCTAAAAATTGCTCAAATTACATGGGAACAGCATGGGGAAGACCCCTGGAAGCATTTCTGACTTCCAGGTCACTTCTGTCAACAACATTGTCAGAGGTATTACGCCACTTTTACGGACTCACAATAAAACATACAAAAACGAAACCAAAATGGATTTTCCTGGGAATTATGTTAAGGAACATCCTTTCCAGGGTAATGATTTGTATTTAAAATTAATAACCAAAAACAAAAATACTCCTCCACACCTTGGGCTATGTTCACACATAGCATTTTTTATGCATTTTTGCACTTTTGCATTGCTTTCAACCGTGACAAATGCATTCACCAGGAAATGTCATTTTAACATTTTACAACCTTATCTGACCATGTGGTGTGTGAGATATCATCAGGCACATCGTGTTTCATTTATGAAGGAGGTACTTTGAAAGTCAAAAAGCCTATTTTTATAGGGCCATCAGGCGGCCCTTACTATTCTGAAAGGGCCAGCAGTCGGCCCTCACTATTCTGAGAGAGCCATCAGCCGGCTATGTTTTATTGTTCCCATTACTAAAGCGTGCGTCTCCTATACTGTTAATGCGTATGCAATGAGTGGCAGGGCTGCCCAAAATTTGGACGCACCCCAATACCACTTTGAACATTTGGACACACCCAAATACCCCTTTGAAGAGACTTAGAGGAGGGCCTCCTGAAAACAATATTCCCATTATTAGGAAGTGGGTCTCCCATTGTGTTTACCTATGCAGTGAATGCAAGGGCTGCCAAAAATTGGGAGGCACTCCAATGCCCCTTGGAAGAGACATGGAGGAGGGCCTCAAAAAATGTTCCCATTAGAAAAGGAGCGGGTCTACTATACTTGTAATGCCCATGCACTAAGTGTATGGGCTGACAAACATTTACCCCTGGGGGGTATACATGAACATACTGTATAAAAACCAATTTTTACAGGCTTCATAAAGACCCTTGAAAAAAATTATGTGGGTGTTGCATCACGGACCACGGTCACCCTGGTGATATGGTGGTGGAGGATGAGGATGAGGAGAAGGAGGAGGACAAGAGCAAATAGCCAAAATAAGTGTATACCCATGTGTGGGTGTGAGGAAGTTCATGGGAATATACCTCCCAAAAAAAGACACTGGATTTGAGTTTGTTACACTGCTATCATTCGGTAGTGTTGGGAAGTTTGGCCCAATCCAGCCCTTGTTTATTTTTATAAGAGTCAGCCTGTCAGCATTTTCAGTTGACAGGTGGATGCGCTTATCAGTTATAATTCCACCAGCGGCACTAAAAACCCACTCTGATAAAACGCTGGCGGCAGGGCAGACCAGGACCTCCAAGGCATAGAGAGCCAGTTCATTCCACATATCCAGCTTGGATACCCAATAATTATAAGGCACAGAGGAATCACAGAGGATGTTGGTACGGTCAGCAAGGTACTCCCTCAGCATCTTCCCAAACTTTGCACTGCGCCTCAGGGCCTGTGCGATGGGAGGGACTGAGAAAATTCTCCCAGAACTTTGACATTGTTCCCCTGCCTCTGCTGGATTGAAGTTGTGTCTCTCTCGCCTGTAGTCCTTGGTTGTCCAACGAACTGTGACCTCTGCCACCAGCGTTTTCAGATGGGAATTTTTTTAATAGTTCCGCAACAAGGGCCTTCTGATACTGCCCCATTTTTGTAGACTTGTCTGCCTCAGGAATAAGAGATATAAAGTTCTCCTTGTAGCGTGGGTCTAGAAGTGTCACCAACCAGTAATAACTTTCACCCAAAATTTTGAGAACGCGAGTTTCATGGGAAAGGCAGCATAACATAAACTCAGCTATGCGTGCCAGACTGCAAACAGGCAAGACTTCCATGCCCTCACCAAGAGGATGACTGACCATGCTCTCCTCCTCCTCCTCCTCCTCTCTGTCCTCTGACCATCCACGCTGAACAGATGGTTTGACAGTTGTGCTGGTAGTACCGTCTATAGCACATGAAACTAGCTCCTGTTCTTCCTCCTCCTCTTCCTCATTGGCACCCAATCCACATTGGGATGAGATGAGGCTGGGTTGTGTGTAATCACCCTGTATGGTTCCTTGCTCCATCTCATCGTGATCGCCTGCAATGCATCTTCTTTGATTGTGCGCAGAGAGCATTTCAGAAGACAGAGAAGCGGGATGTTGACGCTAATTATGGCGTCATCGCCGCTCACAATCTTGGTGGCGTCCTCAAAGTTTTGGAGGATGGTACATATGTCTGACATCCATGTCCACTCCTGAGGTGTTATGTGTGGAGTCTGAACTGAATACCGACGGCCTTGTTGATGCTGGTACTCAACAACTGCCCTCTTCTGCTCACAAATCCTTCCCAACATTTGCAGTGTAGAGTTCCAACGCGTGGGGACATCACACACCAGTCTCCGAGCCGGAAGCTGCAAACGCTGCTTAAACACGGCAAGGCCGGCGGAAGCTGTATGTGACTTTCTAAAATGGGCACACAGGCGGCGGACTTTAACAAGCAGATCCGGCAGCTCTGGGTAGGATTTGCGAAACCGCTGAACCACGAAGTTAAGCACATGGGCCAGGCATGGTACGTGTGTGAGCTCGCCTTGCCTCAGAGCCGCCACCAGGTTCCGGCCATTGTCACACACGACAATGCCTGGCTGTAGGTTCAGGGGTGTGAGCCAAAGATCTGCTTGCTCTTTCAGAGCTGTCCAGAACTCTTCAGCATTGTGCGGCTTGTCACCTAAGCATATTAGCTTCAGCACAACTTGTTGCCACTTGCCCAAGGCAGTGCTGCAGTGCTTCCAGCTTGTGACTGATGTTGTCATTTCGGAGATGGAGGCTGAAGAGGAGGAGGAGGCTGAGGAGGATGAGGTGCAGGAGCTGTAGACTGTGGGAGCAACCGTGATTGACCAAGGGCCCGCAATCCTTGGCGTCGGGAGGACGTGTTCCTTCCCAAGGTCCGACTGGGTCCTGGCTTCCACTCTATTAACCTAATGTGCCGTCAGCGAGATGTACCGTCCCTGCCCACAAGCACTTGTCCACGTGTCCGAGGTTAGGTGGACTTTCCCTGTAACTGCGTTGTTGAGGGCACGGCTAATGTTTTGGGACACGTGTTTTTGTTATACGGGGATGGCACACCGGGAGAAATAGTGGCGGCTGGAGACCAAGTACCGAGGGACGGCCGCCGCCATCAGGTTGCGGAATGCTTCCATCTCCATGAGCCTAAAGGCAACATTTCGAGTGCAAGCAGTCATGAAATGTGGGAATTTTGTAGTATGGCCTGTGGGTCGTTGGCTGCGTATTTGCGCTTGCGTTCCAAGGACTGGGGTATGGACAACTGAACGCTGCTCTGGGACAAGGATGTGGACGTGCTTCCTGATGATGCTACTTGAGAGTGTGCAACGACAGGTGCAGGGCAGGAGGCATCTTCACATGCACCATGGACAGGGGATTGGCTTTCATGCACAACAACGGAAGAATCAATGGTGCCACCCGCAGACACTGTTCCAAGACCCTGGGGTTCGGCCCACAAAGTCGGGTGCTTTGCTGCCATGTGCCTGATCATGCTGGTGGTGGTCAGGCTGCTAGTTTTGCCACCCCTGCTGATGCTAGCCTGGCAGCTGGTGCAAATGTCCTTTTTGGGGTTATTGGCAGAGTCTTTAAAAAACAACCAGACTCGGGAAGACCTAACAGTTGTACTGGCAACTTCCTTTGTGTTGGTGTTACAGTGGCCTGCCTTCTGTCTGCGGCCACCACACTGCTTCTTCCTGCCTGTTGGGGTGCTCTACCTCCCTCCCCCTGTGTGCTGCTGTCCTCGCTCTGCATGTCCTCCTGCCAGGTTGGGTCAGTTACTATATCATCCACCACCTCCTCTTCCACTTCTGCACCCTGATCCTCCTCTTGTTTTCCTGACAGTTGTGTCTCACCATCGTCCACCTCTTGTGACACTTTCCCACCGTCGCCTTCGTGTGACCGTGGCTGCTCAAATATTTGGGCATCGCTACATGCGATGTCCTCTTGCCCTCAGCAAGTGGACCGGTCGAGAGGCCCGAATCTATAAATGGAAAAGTGAACAGCTCTTCAGAGTTTCCAAGTGTGGGATCAGTTGTCTCCGGACACTCAGCATGGTGGGAGGAAGAAGGATCAGGGTGAGGAATATGCAGTACAGACTCATGGCTACTGAGACTTGACCGTGTGCAAGACAGGCTGGTGGTGGTGATGCTGACTAAGTGACTGGAAGCATTACCGCTATCCAACCAACAACCTTTTGACACTGCTCTAGGTTCAATAGTGGTGTGGTGTGGTCCCCTAGGAATTGGAACAGGAAGGTCAGGCGAGAAGATGTGGGTGTTTGTTGTGGCACAATTTCAGCTTGCCCACGGCCTCGGCCTCGGCCTCTGCATGCACCATCACGTCCAGTTCCCCTTCCCTTGCCACGCGCCTTGCCCATTTTAAATGGAGGACAATATCTTCTATGCTCTCGAAAATTGGCTGAATTTGGAGCGAAATTATATGTAGTCCGTGTGATGGAAAAACCACAGTTTTAAATACCTGGCCTGTTGGTAACTATTTTGAACAGCATACTGGTGTCAAAACTTTGCTGACACACTGAAAAAAATTTTGAATGGAGGCCAAAAATGGCAGTATTTTCAGCGCAATTATATGTGATCAATTAAATAGCTGGAGTCTTAGCGCTGTAATATGGAATGGACCTGGCTGTATTCTGCAGTGCCAACAAGCAAATGGCGCAGAAAAACGGTGTTCTCTGGATTGCTTTTTAAGCAAATAATGAGGATTACGATCCAAAAAAAAATATTCCTGAGACCTGGGCCTTTGTCTAGAAATATCTAACATCAGCAGAAGGCAGAACTGGAATAGAGCCTCTTGTGCTATATGCACTGCAGTCTGTTATATACACTGCCTGCCTGCCTATATACACTGCCTGCCTGATATCTCTGCAGATGGGTTAGTCCTCAGAAGCACTGTTTGTTGAGATGGATATGTGTAATGTACTTGTTTTCGCCCTACACTACCTAATACACAACCAAATCTCTCCCTAGCTCAACAGCACCTCTCACTATACTGCCTGATTGTGGAGAAGACTGACAAGCACATCGGCGCCATGTCTGATATAGACCTGATGACGCTGTGCGGCCAGCCAATCACTGTAATGCCACAACCAACATGGCTGTGGCATTACAGTGCGTGGCAGACAATCCCTGCATGTTGATTGGCGCTCTAAAGAGTGCCAAATATGCGGGGAGGGGACCCGAACATCCACCCGAGCTTCTTGCAAGTACTCGGCAAGCTCCGAGCATATCGAGTTTTGGGATGCTCGGGCGAGTACCGAGTACTTGCGAGTATGTTCGCTCATCACTAGTATACAACAAACGCCTATGGATAACATATTTCACAGTATGTCTTTTTCTTTTCCTAAGTACATGTAAAGGGAGGCTCAAAATATGATGTGAACACCAAATTCTCAGCAAACTTGCAGAAGCTTTGTTTCTAGTGGGGATTATAGTGCATGCTGATGTACCATTTGCATGCAGTTAATGCTGGGACATGTTCACATAGCTTTGTACATGAAGCCCAATTAATTTTGTCTTATTACTACAATTAAATCATTGTGAGGTGCATGATATCAATCTTCTTTTCTTGAAATCTAGTCTGAAGAATGATATACTAGAATCTAAGTTAAAAGAATAATGAAACTTTTTTTGAGTGAGTCAGTTCTACTGACTTTGTTGGCAGCTATAGAGAGAGGACACAAGGAGGTGGCTATACACAACACTCTCACTTTGATTTTGTAGGGAACATCTCAGTTTGAAATAGTTTGGAGAATATCTCCTATGTTATCCAGGCCTCATCCACATTAAAAAAATACTTTGTTCTGTTACTAACGTCATACACTATGGGACATCTCAGGGTGCCAAAGAAGGGTGGTTCACTGCGATTGGGGGTTGGCAATGCTTCAGCAGCAATTGCAGTTTCCAGCTCACTGACTGTTGTGCGATGTCACCACACATTGGAAATCAACGTTGCAGATGTTGGGAAGGATTTGTGAGCAGCAGAGGGCAGTTGTTGAGTACCAGCTTCAACACACTAGTCGGAATTCAGGTCAGTCTCCATACATAAGAGCTGTTGAGTTGAGAAAACTGTGTCAGTTTCATTAATGGAGATCTTGAGAAGCCTAAACTGTGGCTTTGCTTATGCAAGTTATTTCTCAAATGCATTGCAGATCAGGCCATTGCCCAATTCTGTAGTCCTGAAATTCAAGGTGCAAAGAAAGATTTTTGTGTGTCGATACACCACCGTGTAGTGTGAGCTGATGTTGGATGGGCTGTCATTGCTTATGGAACAAGCTGCATTACAGGACTTTCCTGGGAAAAATGACAGTGGGAGTAGATATGGTTTCCCTCTATGCCAGTCCTTTCACTGAGCTAAAGAATATGGCTGAGGTGAAATACAATTGTTACCGAGAAGCAGTGTAAGAGTGAAGAACATTGGGCTCACCTGATGTTGCATGGGCTATCATTGCTTATGAAGCCAGCTACATTACAGGACTTTCCTGGGAAAAATGACAGCGGGAGTAGATACAGTTTCCCTCTATGCCAGTCCTTTCACTGAGCTAAAGAATATGGCTGAGCTGAAATACAACTGTTACTGATAAGCTGTGTAAGAGTGAAGAATATTGGGCCCACCAGTGGATTTGATTCTGAGTGCCCACCTTTCTCCCCCGCTTAAGTGCCTCATAGCAACTGCAAGGTTTTCACTATGAATTCTCCTGAAGGAGAAGCCAGGGCCCACCGGAGGACTCTCCTGTTCTCTGGTGGGCCTGTCCAACTCTGCCGAGAAGTAGCCCTGGCTAAGAAAAGTCTTTGTGAAGGTTCCCAGACACTCTATGGCTGCTTTCTTTTTTTCACTGTGGACTGGATCCATCAATCTATAAGATTGCAATCTGTAAAATCACTTTACTGGCTCCCCATTGCTTGGTGACTCCAGTTCAAACTACTAACACTGACGTACAAAGCCTTCCATAACCATTCATCTCTGTACATCTCAGAACTAATCTCCCGATATATTCCCTTACGTAATCTTTGGTCCTCCCAAGACCTCCTTCTCTCCTCCACACTTATTTGTTACTCACACAATCTCCTCCAAGACTTCTACCAAATATCCCCCATCCTCTGGAATTCTGTGCCTCAACACATCCAATTAGCCACCACATTCATATCCTTCAGACAGAACCTAAAAACGTATCTCTTCAAGACAGCATACAGCCTTCTGTTGCTTTGCTGCCATAACAACACCAGAGCTAATGCTGCTCCACAACCTACTGTCTCCTTCTCCACCATCCTGTAGAAGGCCGCAAGTGCTGGGTCTATAAGACTTAAGATGCAATATGGAACCTTGGCTAAGCCCAGTTATGTTCTTCCTCTGATATCTAACAATAACAAGTAGGTCATGCTGGAGAAACTTGCACCTACTGCCACTCAGTTTCTTCAGCTCCTTTGTGAGAAACTAATGTTTGCTCAGCCAGTTTACCAAATAAAATTCCTGAAGTATGGAAATTGTGGATGGCTTTGCTTCTGGTATTGGGTGCTAATACCAAAGCGTGGCGTTCAATTCACTGAATATTCCTGGCTGATTGGAGACAAACTCATTTCCAGAGAAAAGTACCAGCAAACAAAGGAGATGGTGGCCTCTATCATCATGAAAGAGTTTGCTCGTTGTCTAGTAGTCTAGTTTTCATACTAACGATCATATTCATTTTTAAAGTTTAAGTGAGCACACAGAGACCGTGGTTTCTGCAGCAGGGCATCCATGCTGGGATAGTGGTGGAGAAATTGCTGTACAATCAGGTTGAGAATGTGAGCAATTCAAGGCATGTCTGTGAGGTTGCCCAGGTGTAGGGCTGCCACCAGGTTTGCACCATTATCGCACATGACCTTCCCTTGCTCCAGGTTCAGTGGAGACAGCCATTGCTCAAACTCAGCCTGGAGAACTGTCTACAACTCTTCAGCTGTATAACTGCGATCTCCATGGCATATTAATTTTAACACTGCCTGATTGCGGTGAGCCCTGGCTGTGCAGTACGGAGATGGCAGGGATTTTCTCTGCACTGTTGGAATATGTGTCTCATTAAGGCAGAGGTTGAGGGTGCAGGTGGAGGCCCTAGAGGAGGTGGAGGAGGCAGAAGAACTGGAGGAATTGTTAGATACAGAAGTTTGTCCCTTAAGCCTTGGGGATTCCAACACTTGCTGTCTAGTGACACCTTGGTGTCTAGTGGTTTAGATCTCCATCCCCTGGTGTGTAGTAGTTTAGTTCATCAACCCTAGCTGTTTAGTAGGTTAGTTTTCCAACCCCTGTTGTCTTAATAGTTTAGTTCTCCAAGCCCTGTATTCTATTAGTTTAGTTCTCCATGTTCTGGTGTATATTTGTTTCATTCTCCAACCCTAGCTGTTTAGTAGGTTAGTTTTCCAACCCCTGTTGTCTTATTAGTTTAGTTCTCCAAGCCCTGTTATCTATTAGTTTGGTTCTCCATCTTCTGTTGTCTTGTGGTTTAGTTCTCCATCCCCTGGTGTGTAGTAGTTTAGTTCTCCAACTCTAGCTGTATAGTAGTTTAGTTTTCCAACCCCTGTTGTACATCCCAATTACCTTTGTTTTCACCTGTGTCACAACTCTCCAACTGCCCGACTGACCATGTGTGACATGGGTGAAAACAAGGGTAATTGGGATGCCACCTCTGAGGACTGTACTGCTTGTGATTTTAAGGTGGAGGAAGAGGATCAGAGGCCACTTGATGCAGTGCTTGTCATCAACTGGAGCACATGTTCTTCCTGCCCCTGATCTACAAGGTATACTGCTGTGTGACTGCCAAAGAAAGGGAGTGGAGTCCAGTAACAGAAGTTTTCAAAATGCTGCACAATTGCTCACTTCAGCGAAACAAACCTACTTCTCATCTCTCATATCATACGAGTCTCACAACCCTAAACAGCTATTCAGTACTTTCAAGTCCCTCCTCTGTCCACCAGCTCCCCCTCCCTTTCCTCTCCTTTCATCTCAGCTGAAGACTTAGCCTCATTCTTCAAGCAGAAGATTGACAACTTAGAGCAAAGCTTTTGCTTAATGTCCCAACAGCCCCTTCTCATAAATACTCAACTCTCCTCCAAAACTAGCTTCTCCGCCATCATGGAAGATCATCTTTACTCTCCAAATCACATCTCACCACCTGTGAACTTGACCCAATACCATTCCACCTCATTCCAAACCATACCACAGTCTTCATCCCAAGCCTAACCCTCCTCTTGTCACTAACAACTGGCGTCTTCCCCTCATGATTCAAACATACCTCAATCACACCCATCCTCCAAAAGCCCTCCCTTGACCAATGATATGTCTAGCTATTTCCCCACCTCACTTCTCCCCTATGCCTCCAAACTACTGGATCAACACGTCTATTTTGAACTGTCCTCCCACCTCTCTTCCTGCTCCCTCTTTAACCGCTTACAATCTGGCTTCCGAATGCACCATTCTACTGAAACTGCCCTGACTAAAGTCACCAACGACCTAGTAACTGCAAAATCCAAGCAAGACTACTCTGTCCTCCTCCTCCTAGACCTGTTATCTGTCTTTGACACAGTAGACCATTCCCTCTTACTACAGACTCTCATCTCTCAGCATCTCCCACCTCCTCATCTCGCCTCCTATGTGTCTGGGGCCCTAAAGGTTCAGTTCTAGGACCCATGCTCTTCTCCATCTATACCTTCAGCCTGGGACAGCTCATAGTCTCATGGCTTTCAGAATCACCTCTATGCTGATGACATACAGATCTACCTCTCTGGACCTGATATCACCTCCTTACTAACCAAAATTCCACAATGTGTGTCCTCTATTTCATCTTTCTTCTGTGCTAGATTTGTAAAACTTAACATGGATAAAACCGAATGCATCATCTTTCCACGATCTCATTACCCCCCCCCTTAACTGACCTATCTATCCAAGTGAATGGCTGCCCACTCTCCCCAGTCCCGCAAGCTTGAGTCTGATCTGTCCTTCAAACGTCAGATCCAAGCCCTTCCCACTTGCTGCTGACTCCAGCTCCAAAGTATTTCGGGAATTCCCACATTCCTCAACTGTGAATCTAGAAAAACACCAGTGTATGCCCTCATTATCTCCTTCATCAACTACTACAAGATTCTGCTCTGTGGCCTCCCTTCTACCACTCTCACACCCCTCCAATCTATCCTAAACTGCGCTAACCGATTAATCCACCTGTCACCCCGCTATCCCAGGCTTTTCCCCTCTGTCAATCCCTCTGCTGGCTCCCTGTTGCCCAGAGACACCAATTGAAAAGCTCTTCCATACATGTGTGACCTAGTCTCCATGTACTAATTACCTGCACGCAACCTCCCATCCTTCCACCAAGATCTCCTTCTCTACTTCCCTCTTATGTCTTCTTGCCACAATTGCATACAAGATTTGTCCCGTGCATCTCCGCTACTGTGTAACTCTGTACCCCAACACATCACATTGTCGCCTACCTTGGAAACCTTGAAAAGGAAGCTGAAGACCCACTTCTTGTGACAAGCATACAATCTGCGGTAACCCTCGCTGCAGCATACCACTGCATGACTAGCTCTACCCTGACCTACTGTATCCTCACCAATCCCTTGTACATTGTTTGTGCGCCTTCGTGGGAGTGTCTCTCCTCTTGTACTAGTCGGTGACCCCTTTTCACATTTAAAGTGCCATGGAATAAATGTCGCTGTAATAATAATAATTATAGTACTTGTACTCTGGGTCAATTGATGGTACTTTCCAGGTGTCTAACCCTTATTTGATGTGTTTTGGCACATTTGAAGGTGTTTTTTATGTGTTTTTTGCCCCCCCCCATTTTGAATCCTATGGCGTTCGGTAATGTTCGCCGAATATTCGACAAATAAATTCGGCGAATATTGCAAATTCGGTGAACATAATCCCAACCGAATATTGAAACATTCGCTCATCCCTACTTTTCGTCATCAAAGAGTTTGACTTCCAACTAATCTCTACTCCAGCAAAGTGCTTTTGTGCATTCCTGCCTCTGGTACATCAAGATGTCTGCCTGACGATTCAGCTTTGCTATTTCAAGGTGCTGTGTGCACACTCGGCCCTGCTGTTTCAAAGTGCCTGATGACTGATTTAATTCTGCTGTTCCAAGATGCTGACCACACACTCTGTTCTGCTACATCAAGATGCCTTTCTGCTGTTTCAACTCTGCTTCTCACAGATGCTGTGTGCCTGAAGGCTCATTAAGTTCAGCTCTTCCAAACTGCTGTTCCTACACTTGGCTCTGTTAAGTCAAGATGCCTGTCTACTATCTCAGCTCTGCTTTTCTCAGTTGCTGTCCATTCACTTAAGTGTGCTATATCAAGATATTTATTTGTAGGAAAAGGAGATTGACATTTCAGAGTAGACCATGCTACTGTATAAAGGAAGCAGTTCCAAAATGGAATAGCAATTTTGTAGTTTTTATTTTTACACGTTTCGTGCTCGCACCGAGCTTATTTTGAAAACAAACTACTTAGCACAAGGTTTGTTAGAAGTTAATTGTTATCTTGAACCATGGCTCATAGCTAGAATATATGTTCCCATTCTTCACCTGACTGTAAGACTGCAGCACTGATACAGCTCTTGGCTGTCATTGTATTTTCAGCATCATAGACTGTGAATGCAGTTACAGAGTTTATGCAACTCCTACTGGCCAGAGGAAAACAGGGTCCTCAAGTCACCTTTTTTAACATTCAATAGGGGGACTCTTGATTCAAGGGAGACCCCACACCATATATACTAGTTGCCACCTATTCAATAGATAAGTTGTTACTTGCTTGGACTAGAAAATTGGATCAGTTATATTAATCACACTCTGGTCAGACTTTCACAAGAGTGTGATTATAGTGTGATCCGATTCTCTTGGATGAAGAGAAGATGGATAAAAAAAATTCTCCACCTTTTCCATTGTGTCAGTCTGTGGAAATCAGACTGCAGTAACATGTCATCCAAGTACAGTCCGATGGATACAATGGACTCATTGACTTGCATGGCCAAGTGCAATCTAAATACTGGATCAAACTGGGGCACGCAGCGATTTTGTTCCTTGCACACACTCTGTATGAGGAAAAAAATCAGACATGTACATGGCCCCATTGACTAACATTAGTCCGAGTGGTATGTATTGTTTTGTCGGATCGCACCTAGCCCAATCGGACATCTGCACGAGGGATATTTTTAATTCAGAAAACTCATTCAAATACTTCATTACAGATTTTAATTTATAGAGGGATGAGTTATTATAAAGAATTGGGGATGTCACTCAGAATGACCTGGCATATTCATGATTTTGATTTCTTCTAGAAGCAGTGGTACAACCCCTGGCAAAAATTATGGAATCACCGGGCTCGGAGGATGTTCATTCAGTTGTTTAATGTTGTTGAAAAAAAGCAGATCACAGACATGGCACAAAACTAAAGTCATTTCAAATGGCAACTTTAGGGCTTTAAGAAAAACTAAAAGAAATCAAGATTAAAAATGTGGTACTCAGTAAGGGTAATTTTTTTCAGATCAAGCAGATGGAAAAAATTATGGAATCACTCAATTCTGAGGAAAAAATTATGAAGTTGACGCGCCCCTGGGCCTTCTGTGTCGTGCGGCATCGCGTGCACGGGGGCTTACCCGGAGCCGGATCAGATGGGGGTAGTAGTCTCGTGGCGGTGACCCGGTCCGTGCCCAGGGAGTCAAACTAAGTGGCGAGTCTATTAGCAGTAGATGTTGGATGACTACGCCACCCGTTGAATGCAGCTTTGGAGCTGCCGCTGCAGGGCAGACCGCTGAGGCCGGTGGAAGGATGGTGCAGCGGGGATGGTATAACCCCCAACGGGAGGGGTATGGCCTCAGGGCAGCCGAAGTGGATGATGGGGGTAGCAGGAACCACTCAGAGACGATGCGTGTAGTTCAGGGTCTTTACTGGTGACAAAGATAGACCCTCCCGGAGTACTTGCTAGCGATCGGGGCCTGGTCAGTCCTTGAGCAGATGGGATCTCCCCTGGCCAGGTGGAGTTGTAGGCTTTCCCAGCTAACTGTACTCTTCTGGCTACCTTGCTAGAGGCGGGTAAAAGTAGCCCACGTCCCTGAGTGTACCGTGTGGTGCTCACCCGTATGGCCGGTGACTCGGGGCCTTCTAATGGCTTCCGCTCCACGATGGTGGTGCTGGTCCCACGCGTGTGACCGTGCCTTCGGGTTTCTGGGCCAGAGGACCTGCAATCCCCTGCCGGTCGGTTTCTGCTGTTGGGTAAGGATTAGTCCCCACAGCCTCGGACTCCGGGTCCGGTGATAACTTCTCAGTCAGGGCGAGCTCTGCAGCTGCCAGCCCCTGACTCCTTGTAGCACTGCTCCCACAGAGCTCCTGTTGTTTCTTCCTATGCTGCTTCTCTTCTCTACTCTTGTTCTCTCTCTCTCAACCCTGCCTCAGCCCCAGGTTTTTATAGGGGAAGTTCTTCCCCTCCCAGGACTGGGCAGGAGGTGTGGCATGCATAAGATCCCTGACCAAGAGACCTCCCACCTGCTCTCAGACATAATATTGCTATTATTGTGGAGACCAGACCCCTGGGGTGCCACATTCCCCCCTAGTGAAATTTAGTACTCCGGGACTAAACATATTTTACAAAAACATAACAGGGTATAACAACAACAATAAAATACAATAAGGAAACACATAAAGATGGTCACGGTGTGTCCGCAACCGGGTGCAGTCTTTGAAGAAAACAAAGGTGTCCATTTCACCAAAACAGGGAGACGTAACCAGGTAGGGGTCTGTCCTGCCCCGAGTCCTTAACAGTCTTTAGTCCGTCCTGGGTTACGCTCCAACTATACACAAAGGATTCCCGGTAAATCCACCAAAGACTCCTGTAAATAACTAGAAACACAAAATTATACACAAGCAACAATAACAGATAAACATTAATAAAATAACTTAAACACTTAGATCCTCCACCGTACGGGCAGCTGGCCTCTAGTGACCCTAGTGGACCTACGAAGCTGGTTGACTGGTCCTGAGCTACAGGGTATAGGAGCTGTCAAGGGTAAACTGGGCAGCCGTCTACGGACCCTTTGGCTCACTAGGGGTATGGCAGGCTCACTATAAGCAGAGGGTTGATCCTCCTGGTCTGCTTGTGTGGAGTCTTCTGCCTCCTGGACCGGCTGTTCTTCCAGCTCTACCGGTTGCTCTGTAAGTACTTGGGATTCTGGTTGGAGGAACGTGAGGACGGGTACCACAACTGCACCATTGACTTGAGTCCAGGACCGAGGGAAGTCTCCGAGCACAGTACTAACCATATCTTTCCCTTCCTCTATGGGTCGAGGGTCTTCTTGTTCCTCTTCAGGGTTCCGTAGCTGTTCGGGACACTTCTTCAGGTGATCCCGGGATACAATGGTTGTGGTTTCCCCTCCGTCTTTGCTGATGGTACAGACCTTCGGGTTGTCGTGGCTTGAGGGCAGTACGGTGTACGGGTCCTTCTCCCACTGGTCGTCCAACTTATGGAGCCGTCTTTTCCTCTTCAAGACCTGCTCTCCGGGCACCAGGGGAACAGCGGGAGCATACTGGTTGTAAGTTTTCTCTTGTCTTTCCCTAGCTTGACAGAGACTACGCTCCACGCTCTCCTGTACTTTCCGGTACTGCTGCTGCCTCTCTGTGTCCCAGTCTGCTTCTGGTGAAGTGTCCTCGGGTGTCAGGACTCCCATCTCCAGGTCAACAGGTAGCTTACCAGGTCTTGCCCTCATCAGGTAAGCCGGGGTACAGTTAGTGGAACCTACCGGGATGTGGTTGTATAGGTCCACTAGGTCGGGCAACCTCTTGGGCCACAGACTGCGTTCTTCCAGGGGCAATGTTTTTAGAAGATCTATCACCACCTGGTTCATTTTCTCACAAAGTCCATTAGTTTGCGGATGATAGGGTGTCGTCCTTATCTTCCGGCAGCCATACAGAGTGCAGAATTCTTGGAAGACCTCCGCTTCAAAGGCAGGTCCCTGATCCGTCAACACTTGGTCCGGGTACCCGTGTGGACGGCAGAAATGCTGCTGGAAGGCTCTAGCTGCTGTTCGAGCTGTTAAGTCCTTGACGGGGATGACAACCAAGAACCGGGAGTAGTGATCCACGATGGTTAGTGCGTAGACGTAGCCACTTCTGCTTGGGGTCAGTTTTACATGATCCAAGGCTACCAGTTCCAACGGCTGCCGGGTGACGATGGATTGCAGGGGAGTCTTCTGGCTGGCACGGTCCTTCCTTCTTAGGTTGCACGGGCCACAGTCTCTGCACCACCTCTCGATGGTTCCTCTCATGCCCACCCAATGGAACCGCCCGCGCAGCAAGAACTCCAGCTTCTTCCATCCGAAGTGCCCAGCTCCGTCGTGGTATGCCTCCATCACCATAGCTGCGTCTCTTCTTGGCACCACTACTTGCCAGATTAATTCATGCGTCCGGGAGTTAACCATTCTGCGGCACAACTTCCCCTTGTAAAGGAACAGTCGACTCTTCTCAGCCCACAGTTGCTTGGCTTCCTCCGGAGCGTCTGGGTCAAGGCGTGCATCTGGCCGAGTCAGCATCTCCTTTACCAGTCGGACGGCAGGGTCACTGTCTTGCGTCTCCGTCCAGTTGTAATGAGGTAAAGGGTTGAACGTAGCGGATTTACTCCTTACACGGTGGGAATACTGGATAGTCCCATGACGGTGGAATGCGGGGAGTTCAACTTCTTCCAGTCCCTCTGAGTCTTCCCCTACGTCCGGTAGATTTGGCATCCTGGACAGGGCGTCCGCGTTGGTATTGGAGCGTCCTGCCCGGTATTTGATTGTAAACTCATAGTTGGACAAACGGGCCATCCATCTCTGCTCTAGGGCACCGAGTCTTGCTGTGTCCAGGTGTGTCAACGGGTTGTTATCCGTGTACACGGTGAACCGGGAAGAAGCGAGGTAGTGCTTAAAGCGTTCGGTGACTGCCCACACCACTGCCAGGAACTCTAGCTTAAATGAGCTGTAATTTTCAGGGTTTCTTTCGGTGGGTCGCAGTTTTCGGCTGGCGTAAGCAATTACCCGTTCTTTCCCCTGCTGAATCTGGGACAGTACGGCTCCTAGCCCGATGTTACTGGCGTCGGTGTAGAGGATAAAGGGTTGGCTGTAATCAGGGTACGCCAGGATTTCATCCCCCGTGAGGGCCATCTTCAGCTGGCGGAAGGACTCTTCTTCCAGCTTCTCCCATCTGAAGGGTGGCTTCTGGTTCTTGGCCTTCCTGGACTGGCCTATCAGGAGGTCCTGCATAGGAGCTGCCTTTCTGGTGAAACCGGGAATAAACCTTCGGTAGTAGCCTACCAACCCGAGGAACTGCCTCACTTCCTTTACGCTGGAGGGGCTTGGCCATTCCTTAATTGCGGTGATCTTATCAGGGTCAGGAGCCACTCCGTCAGCACTCACCACGTGTCGCAGGTACTGCACCTTTGGCTTCAGGAGGTGACACTTAGAGGGTTTCACCTTCAGGCCATAACTTGCCAGGGCTTCGAACACTTCCGCCAGGTGTTTCAGGTGGTCCTCATAAGTCTTGGAGTAGACGATGACATCGTCCAGGTATAACAGGACCGTCTCAAAGTTCCGGTGTCCCAGACAGCACTCCATCAGTCGCTGGAAGGTTCCTGGTGCGTTGCAGAGTCCAAACGGCATGCAGGTAAACTCGCTAAGTCCCATCGGGGTGGTGAATGCGGTCTTCTCCCGGTCCGCCTCTGCTACAGGAACCTGCCAGTACCCGCTAGTGAGATCCAAGGTGGAGAAGAAGTTAGCAGATTTTAAAGCAGCCAAAGACTCCTCTATTCTTGGTAAGGGGTACGCATCTTTGTGTGTGATACGGTTAATATTCCGGTAATCTACACACATTCTCATGGTGTTGTCTTTCTTTTTGACTAAGACTAGTGGGGCTGCCCAGGGGCTACAGCTATCCTTGATTACCCCAGCCTCCTTCATGTCTCTAAGCATCCCCTTGGCGTGTTGGTAGTGTGCAGGGGGTACGGGTCGATACCTCTCTTTTATGGGAGGATGGTCTCCCGTGGGGATGTGGTGTTCCACCCCCTTGACTCGCCCGAAGTCTAACGGGTGTTTACTAAACACTCTCTCGTACTCTTGAACCACCCGATAGACTCCCTGTTTCTGATGGGAGGGAGTGGAGTCAGTACCCAAATGTAGTTGCTGACACCAATCCTCCATTATTTTCTTAGAGCCGTTACCTTCCTCCGGGTGAGATGGAGGCAAGGGTTCCACAGACTGTATAGAATTTTGGTTGATGGTGTATAATTTGGCTAGCGTGGCATACCTGGGTAGGTACACTTCCCTCTTCCCGATATTTATTATGCGAACGGGCACCCTCCCATGGCGTACATCAACCACCCCCCGGGCTGTCAAAATGGTGGGCCTACTGTCTGAATAGGCTGGTTCTACCATTGCTTGGTAATCTCTACCTCTCAGACCAATAGCTGCCCGACACCAAATCATCATTTCACTTTTCGGGGGCATGGCAATAGGGAAAGGGTCACACATTCTTACGCTACCAATCTCACCGCCGGAGAGTTCCACTTGTTGCCGTCGCATCAGTGCCCGGATCTCTTTCTGGAGCACTCGCTGCTGGCCGGAGCTGGCGTTCTTGGCAACCTGCTGTAAAATGAAAATCACCTCTGCAAGACAATTTTCAATCACATTAGTTCCTAGAGTTATCTTTGGGTGACTCTCGCGCTTGTCAATGTCCACAATGATCAGTCCCTGTGCTGCCAGTTCGACTCTACCGATTTTAATGGTCACCTCTTTGAATCCGATCAGTGGCACGGGTTGACCATTGCTGGCAATGATACTCAAGTCGTCGTCAGGGTAGCGGGTTATATCCGAGTCATTCCAGTACTGCTTGAAGAGCACGTACGGGATGGTGGTGACCTGTGACCCGGTGTCAAGTAGGGCACTCATAGCAATGCCATCCAGTACCACAGGCAAGACTGGACGTCCTCCCACATATCTGTCGTGCCAGTTCGATGGGCCTGGTGATCTTTTTCCTGGGGGTTGGCCCTCTACCCCAGGTTGTGCCAGTTTAAAGGACAGTACCTTGCCATATGTCCGGGTTGATTGCAGCGGCGGCAGATGGGTTGTCCGTCCTCGTTGTATCGGTCGCTGGGTCTTCCTCTGGCCGGTGGGGTCCTACTTGGTCGGCACCACGGGATGTCCTCCGGTCCGGATGCCAGCTGGATCTTCCCTGGAGTGGAAACCTGTAAAGACTGCACAGTTCGGGTTAGCGCAGCAACGCTTTTAGCTAGCTCTTGGACCTGATGGTGCAGGTCTGGAGCCGGGTCATTGTTCAAAGCCTGCGCATCAGCCCCCACAGGCCCTGCTGACAAGGGCGCCGCCTCCTGGTGGTAAGTGATAGCTGGGCGCCTGTGGGTCACAACGCCACCCGGTGCCGGTTCTCGGAGCACCCGGATGGCTCTGTCCTTGAACTGTGCAAAGTCCAGATGAGGATCCTGTAAGGCTATGGCCCGCAACTGGGTTCGGTGGACATTGCAATATAGTCCCTCTATAAATTGTTCGGTCAACAGCCTGTCCTCGTTTCCCACGGTGTCGGGGTCGGTCTGCTTAATGGCTCTCAGGGCCTCTTGTAGGTTTAGTGCATAGTCCCTTATACTCTCATGTGCTCGCTGCTTGCACCCATAGAATTTAAGCTTAATCTCGGCTGAGGTGCGGGTATCAAAGGTGTCCCTCAGCCGGGTTAGTATCCCCGCGACAGTCCTCCTCCCAGGTGGCCAGGACTTTACCTCCCTTTGGGCTGCCCCGGTTAGTTGGGCCACCAGGATGCTCACTTTTTGCTCTTCTGTGAGGGGGTACACCTGGAAGAGGCTATCCAGCTTTTCTCTAAAGTCATTCAGGGTATGTGACTCCCCTGAGAATTGGGGTAGCCAGGCTGCTCCCGGGATATAGGGCATGGTAAAAGGCATGACTGCAGCAGCGCTGGCGCTGGCGGGGGTTGAGGCAGTGAAGCTCTCCTCCGTATCCGACATCTTCCTCCCCCCTAGTGGACCGTGGCCTACCTTGCGATGATCCTCTTCCGTAGGCCGCGGCTCCGCAGTGGATCGTCAGGGTTGAGGACCTTCCGTCGCGCTCCTGTAACATCAGCGTCTGCTGGGCTCCTTCCAGGACCTTACGCAACGTCCGGACGTGAGGCGGGGCTTCAGTTCTCGCGCGCCTTCGGAGTCCACGCCCCTCTTCTTCCCGCGCGGCGTCTTCAAGATGGCGTCCAACGGCGGGAAAACTCCACGGATGGCGGGAAGAAGGCAGAAGATGGTGCCGGATGGCGGGAAAACTTCGCGGATGGCGGGAAGAAGGCAAAAGATGGCGCCGGATGGCGGGAAACTTCACCACTGGTAAGTTTGAACAGTCTTTTTCAGGCACGCAGTACCCGGTGGTTGCGGGCACGAGATCCTGCCGACTACGCCAAAAGTTGACGCGCCCCTGGGCCTTCTGTGTCGTGCGGCATCGCGTGCACGGGGGCTTACCCGGAGCCGGATCAGATGGGGGTAGTAGTCTCGTGGCGGTGACCCGGTCCGTGCCCAGGGAGTCAAACTAAGTGGCGAGTCTATTAGCAGTAGATGTTGGATGACTACGCCACCCGTTGAATGCAGCTTTGGAGCTGCCGCTGCAGGGCAGACCGCTGAGGCCGGTGGAAGGATGGTGCAGCGGGGATGGTATAACCCCCAACGGGAGGGGTATGGCCTCAGGGCAGCCGAAGTGGATGATGGGGGTAGCAGGAACCACTCAGAGACGATGCGTGTAGTTCAGGGTCTTTACTGGTGACAAAGATAGACCCTCCCAGAGTACTTGCTAGCGATCGGGGCCTGGTCAGTCCTTGAGCAGATGGGATCTCCCCTGGCCAGGCGGAGTTGTAGGCCTTCCCAGCTAACTGTACTCTTCTGGCTACCTTGCTAGAGGTGGGTAAAAGTAGCCCACGTCCCTGAGTGTACCGTGTTGTGCTCACCCGTATGGCCGGTGACTCGGGGCCTTCTAATGGCTTCCGCTCCACGATGGCGGTGCTGGTCCCACGCGTGTGACCGTGCCTTCGGGTTTCTGGGCCAGAGGACCTGCAATCCCCTGCCGGTCGGTTTCTGCTGCTGGGTAAGGATTAATCCCCACAGCCTCGGACTCCGGGTCCGGTGATAACTTCTCAGTCAGGGCGAACTCTGCAGCTGCCAGCCCCTGACTCCTTGTAGCACTGCTCCCACAGAGCTCCTGTTGTTTCTTCCTATGCTGCTTCTCTTCTCTACTCTTGTTCTCTCTCTCTCAACCCTGCCTCAGCCCCAGGTTTTTATAGGGGAAATTCTTCCCCTCCCAGGACTGGGCAGGAGGTGTGGCATGCATAAGATCCCTGACCAAGAGACCTCCCACCTGCTCTCAGACATAATATTGCTATTATTGTGGAGACCAGACCCCTGGGGTGCCACAGAATCATGAAAAACAAACACACAAAAGAAAACTCCAATACATCATTAGTATTTTGTTGCACCACCTCTGGCTTTAATAACAGCTTGCAGTCTCTGAGGCATGGACTTAATGAGTGACAAACTGTACTTTTCATAAATCTGGCTCCAACGTTCTCTGATTGCTCTTGCCAGAGCAGCTTTGCAGATTGGAGCCTTGTCATGGATCATTTCCTTCAACTTCCACCAAAGATTTTCAATTGGATTGAGATCCGAACTATTTCCAGGCCATGACTTGGACCTTATGTGTCTTCTTTCAAGGAATGTTTTCACAGTTTTTGCTCTATGGCAGGATGCATTATCATCTTGAAAAATGATGTCATCATCCCCAAACATCCTTTCAATTGATGGGATAAGAAAGCTGTCAAAATTATCAATGTAAACTTGGGCATTTATTGAAGATGTAATGACAGCCATCTCCCCAGTGCCTTTACCTGACATGCAGCCCAATATCATCAATGACTGTGGAAATTTGCATGTTCTCTTCATGCCGTCATCTTTATAAATCTCATTGGAACGGCACCAAACAAAAGTTCCAGCATCATCACCTTGCCCAATGCAGATTTGCAATTCATCACTGAATTTGCTTTCATCCAGTCATCCACAGTCCACGATTGCTTATCCTTAGCCCATTGTAACCTTGTTTTTTTCTGTTTATGTTTTTGATGGCTTATGTTTAGCTTTTCTGTATGTAAATCCCATTTCCTTTAGGCGGTTTCTTACAGTTCAGTCACAGACATTAACTTCAGTTTCCTCCCATTCGTTCCTCATTTGTTTTGTTGTGCATTTCCTGTTTTGGAGACCTATTGCTTTAAGTTTCTGGTCTTGATGCTTTGATGTCTTCCTTGGTCTACCAGTATGTTTTCCTTTAACAACCTTCCCATGTTGTTTGTATTTGGTCCAGATTTTAGACACAGCTGACTGTGAACAGCCAACATCTTTTGCAACATTGCTTGATGATTTACCTTCTTTTAAGAGATTGATAATCCTCTCCTTTGTTTCAATTGACATCTCTCGTGTTGGAGCCATGATTCATGTCAGTCCACTTGGTGCAACAGCTCTCCAAGGTGTGATCACTCCTTTTTAGATGCAGACTAACGAGCAGATCTAATTTGATGGAGGTGTTAGTTTTGGAAATGAAAATTTACAGGGTGATTCCATAATTTTTTCCTCAGAATTGAGTGATTCCATAATTTTTTCCATCTGCTTGGTCTGAAAAAAATTACCCTTACTGAGTACCACATTTTTAATCTTGATTTCTTTTAATGTTTCTTAAAGCCCTAAAGTTGCCATTTGAAATGACTTTAGTTTTTTGCCATGTCTGTGATCTGCTTTTTTTCAATGACATCAAACAACTGAATGAACATCCTCCGAGCCCGGTGATACCATAATTTTTGCCAGGGGTTGTATATTTGTCTACAGATTCTGTTTGGTAATGCAGCTTTGTCACATTCACTTCAAGGAAGCAAACTTGGAATGAAAATCTCATGAGCAAACATGGTGGTGTTTCTGGAGGAAGCAGCCATTTTATAAAGTTTATACAACCTCTAATTGTAATGTAAGGAAATTTGTAAAGGTTTTATTTACATTGTGAAGACAAGACCAGTTGTATTTGGAGGAAGCCTTACGTCCCTATTCACTAATGAAGATAGCTGAGCATCTTTGTGTATGTTCAATTTTCCACACCAATCCACTCTGCAGTTTTTGTGGGCAAGGGTAACCCAGTGTAGTATAGATTTAAAGAAGTCTGATAGTGCATGCTACTCATGTAATGATTATGGGATATATGTCCAGGATTATTATAAGGTTCTTGTGTCCTTTTGGGCCTTCCCTAGGCACTAGGGCCCGGATGTAACTGCAAACTCCTTTATCCACTATATTTATGCCCCTCTTTGTAACCCCTGTGATGGAACATTGAAATAGGAGGCTACATATGTGCACTGCTCTTTACATTATAGTCTATAAGATGCTATTATATGCAGTAGATTGTGTCTTTTTTATTCTTTTATTTAACGTTAACCATTTTCAGGCATTATTTTGAAATCAACTTTTAGCTGCAAAGACTCTCGAGAGCATAATGGATGAGTGTGTTTAAGTTGTTCTCATTTTAACAAAGTGCTTCTACTCGTTAATTTCCTTTGACCCTTGATGCCTTAGAAAACCCACTCGAATGTATCTGAAGGCAGTGTAGGAGCAAAGATGCTTGATCCACTAATTATACGTCAAGCATTCTAGTGCATCTTCTTGAGCACTGATCTTGGTAATACAGTATTGTTGCTTTGCAATACTATTTGTCCCTGGTAATTTGTTTACGTGCATTCTTTTTGTTAGTACGTGTATGGTTTCCCAAGAAACCACACTTGTTACTGAGGTAACATCTCATGTAATTCTAATATATAAAATGATGTGCAACAGTGCTACGATTCATCACTATATAATTGTTCTTTGTGTTCACGAAGGCCATAATGGAAAAACACATTCACTCTGCAAAACAAAATTCTACACACACTTATAAATACTGACCGCTCATCAAAAAAGTAATTGAATTTAAAAAAAATCGGAGCACTGATGTAGCGCCGGCGTCCCTGCCCTCTGCTAGGCAGGGACGCTGTTCCCCTCACCTCTCTGCTCCGTGCCCGGCGTCCTCCTCCCGCTCTGCTGGCAGCGCACGCTCCTTCCCGGCCACTGTGCTTAGGGCGCGCGCGCTCTCCCTCCCTCTTAAAGGGGCCGCGCGCGCCGTCCTAAGGAGTCCCCGGCCAATGGCCGGAGGACTTCACCATATATAAGGCACCTCCTCCAAAATGGAGGTGCCCGAGCAATGTTGTTGCACTGTTCACTACTCTGCTTCAGCCCTCAGGTCCCGTTGCCAGTTACCTGCCAGATACCTGCCAGATTCCTGCCAGCTTGCTGTCTTATTCCTGCCTGATATGCTGCTACCTGCCTGCTAGCCTGAGGTCCGACGGTCTGCCTTACAACTCCTGTCAGTCTGTCTAAGGACCAGCTTGCCCGCTCACCTGGGAGCACACATTAGCTACCTGCCTGCTTGCCTGAGGTCCGACGGTCTGCCTTCCAACTCCTGTCAGTCTGTCTATGGACCAGCTTGCCCGCTCACCTGGGAGCGCACATCTGCTACCTGCCTGCTAGCCTACCTGGAGGCTCCGCCGTCACGTGCTGTGACCACCTGCCTGTCCAGTGACTCCTGCCCGCTCACCTGGGAGCGCTCATCTGCTGCCTGTCTGCTAGCCTACCTGGAGGCTCTGCCGTCACGTGCTGTGACCACCTGCCTGTCCAGAGACTTCTGCCCGCTCACCTGGGAGCGCTCATCTGCCGCCTGTCTGTTGGTCTTCCTGGAGGCTCCGCCGTCACATGCTGTGACCACCCTTTTATCCAGAGACTCTCGCCTGCTCACCTGGGAGCTCACGTCTACCATCAGCCGCCACAGGTCATACCAACCCTTTACCCAGAGACTGCCCCGGTCACTTGCCGTGACCATCTGCCCGTTTATCCAGAGACTGCCCCGGTCACTTGCCGTGACCTCCTGCCCGTTCTTCCAGAGACTGTCCCGGTCACCTGCTGTGACTGCCTGCCTGGTCGCCACCCGCTCCCTTACAAGGACCGCCCCCTTGTATAGTAGCTCAGAGGTTCCGCCTCCCAGACCCGTTACAGTTTGCTCGGGCCATGGAACCCGGTGGCACCCAAGCTCCCTCGCTCTCGGACCTGTGTCATGAACTGTCCCGTCAGAGGTCCCAACAGGAGTCCATCCTGGGTCACCTGCGGAATGTCAATTCTCGCCTGGACACTCTGACTGCTCCGCCAGCAACCTCTGCCAGTGCCATGACTCGCAATCCGGCAGCTCCGCTGCCCACTAATACCATGGTATCCTACCCCGGACCCCGGCTTTCTGCACCTCCTCGCTTCGGAGGCGACTCCGCCCAGGCTCGGGGCTTCATAAATCAGTGCACCCTGCACTTTGAACTCCTGTCCCACCAGTTTAACTCCGACCGGGCCAAAATTGCCTTCATCATGTCCCATCTCACCGGGGAGGCCCTGGCCTGGCAAAATCCTCTATGGGAGAGAGGAGACCCCCTGGTGTCCGACTTGCCTGCCTTTCTTACGGCTTTCCGGAAAGTCTTCGACGAACCCGGACGGAAGACCTCATCCGCATCATCACTGCTACGCCTCCGTCAGGGAAGTCTCACCGTGGGCCAATATGCCATACGGTTCCGTACGCTTGCCTCGGAGCTGGCCTGGGATAACGACGCTCTGGTATCCGTCTTCTGGGAGGGTCTGTCCGGCCGTATTAAAGATGAACTTGCCGGTCGGGACATTCCTACCACTCTCGATGACCTAATAACTCTTGCCACCCGGATTGACCTACGGTTCCAGGAGCGTGCCAAAGAGGTCACCCGTGAGAGGAGGTTTCCACGTCTAGCTCCTACTTTTCAGAAACCCGTCACTCCCTCCGTCTCTCCCCAGGTACACTCTCCTGAGCCTATGCAGGTCGACCAGACCAAGATGGTCAAAACCCGTCAGGACTTACGCCGTGCCGAGGGGAGCTGCTTCTACTGTGGCAGTAAGGAGCACCGGATCCGTGCCTGCCCGGAGAGGTCGGGAAACGCCTGTGTCTAGGTTCGCTCAGAGAGGTCAACCTAGACAAGAATAAATCCTCTCCATCTCTACTGCTGTCAGTCTCAATCGTCTGCGGGGAGAACCGTTATTTCGAACTAGCCCAACTTGACTCTGGAGCAGCCGGGAATCTTATTTCACAGTCCCTGGTAGAGAAATACCGCATCCCCACCAAACCTCTGGCTGTACCCTTGTCTGTTGCTGCCGTGGATGGGGGTCTCTTACCACGCCCCATCCAACTCATCACCGAATCCATTACTCTGCAGGTGGGAATGCTGCATTCTGAGAGTATCTCCTTTCATGTTCTGCCTGGACTCTCTCACGCCCTCTTGCTAGCTCTACCTTGGCTCCAGAGACATGCACCCGTGCTTGACTGGCAGACCGGGGAAGTCCTTCGCTGGGGACAGGACTGCCATAAGACCTGTCTGGTTCCCGTCCATCCCGTCCGTCCTTCTCCTACCCCAGCTAATCTACCTGGACTTCCGATTCCTTATTGGTCTTATGCTGATGTCTTTAATAAAAAGGAGGCAGAGACACTACCCCCTCATAGACCATACGACTGCCCTATCAACCTGTTACCCGGTACTACTCCTCCCCGTGGGCGTATTTATCCATTATCCGCTGCTGAGACCCGGTCGATGTCCGAATATATTGAGGAGAATCTGGCCAGGGGATTCATCCGCAAATCTACCTCCCCGGCGGGAGCAGGCTTCTTTTTCGTCAAAAAGAAGGACGGCTCTCTCCGTCCCTGTATAGACTATAGAGGCCTTAACCAGATCACGGTGAAGAATAAGTACCCCCTTCCGCTCATTCCGCAGTTATTTGATCGTCTGAGGGGGGCTAGAATCTTCACCAAACTGGACCTCCGTGGGGCGTACAACCTGGTTCGTATCCGTCAGGGGGATGAATGGAAGACGGCATTCAACACCCGGGACGGCCACTATGAATATCTGGTAATGCCCTTTGGTCTCTGTAACGCTCTTGCCGTCTTTCAAGAGTTGGTCAATGACATCTTCCGGGACCTTCTCTACTCCTGCGTAGTGGTGTACCTGGACGACATCTTGGTCTTCTCTCCGGATCTCCAGACTCACCGGAGGGACGTTCGTCAGGTCCTGCTCAGGCTCAGGCAGAATCACCTCTTCACTAAATACGAGAAGTGCCTCTTTGTGCAGACCTCGCTTCCGTTTTTGGGCTACATTATTTCTCAGACCGGCCTACGAATGGATCCAGAGAAACTGTCTGCCATCGAGAAATGGCCTCGACCGGAGGGGTTGAAGGCCATTCAGCGGTTCCTGGGCTTCGCCAACTACTACCGCCTCTTCATACCACACTTCTCTTCCCGGACTGCCCCAATTTCCGCGCTCATCCGTAAGGGTACTAATCCCAAAGAGTGGCCGCCCGAAGGAGAGGAGGCCTTTCTTTCCTTAAAACAGGCCTTCTCTTCCGCCCCGGTGCTGCATCGCCCGGACGGCAACAAGCAGTTCTTCCTGGAAGTTGACGCCTCCTCCTCTGGAGCCGGAGTGGTACTTACTCAAAAATCATCTTCCGGGAGGATGGTAACTTGCGGCTTCTTCTCTAAACTCTTCTCCTCAGAGCGCAATTATTCCATAGGAGACCGAGAGTTATTGGCCATCAAACTGGCATTGGAGGAGTGGCGTTACCTGCTCGAGGGGGCTCTTCACCCGGTAATAATTTACACTGACCACAAGAACTTGGCTTACCTCCAGCATGCCCAGAGACTTAACCCGCGCCAAGTCCGGTGGTCCTTGTTTTTTGCTCGCTTTGATTTTGTTCTTCATTTTCGCCCGGCTGACAAAAACGTCAAGGCGGACGCCTTGTCTCGATCCTTTCTGGTGTCTGATCTCGAGGAAGATCCGAAACACATCATCGATCCCGCCAGAGTAATGCAGGTGGCTCCCGTGAGTCTAAATCGTCTCCCTCCCGGAAAGACGTTAGTATCAGTACCTGATCGGGAGAAGATCCTTCACTGGGGTCACTCGTCTAAACTGGCTGGCCACGCCGGTCAGAAAAAGACCCTCCAGCTTATTACCCGGCACTACTGGTGGCCTACCCTGCACAAGGATGTAATAGACTTTGTTTCTGCCTGTGTGTCCTGCGCCCGCAACAAGGTTCCGAGACATCTGCCAGCCGGTCGCCTCCTTCCGCTTTCTGTACCTGCTGCCCCCTGGCAGCATATAGCAATGGACTTTATAACTGACCTCCCAGTCTCTGCCGGTTGTACGGTCATTTGGGTGGTCGCTGACCGCTTCTCCAAGATGGCTCATTTCGTTCCCCTGCCAGGCCTCCCGTCTGCACCCGAGCTAGCTAAAGACTTTATTCGTCACATCTTTCGTCTTCATGGCCTGCCCCTCCACATCGTGTCAGATCGTGGGGTACAGTTCACCTCACGCTTCTGGAGAGCCACTTGTAAACTGCTAGACGTCACAATGGACTTCTCTTCCGCTTACCACCCACAGTCCAATGGTCAAGTGGAGCGGATCAATCAGAACCTGACCAGTTACCTCCGGCACTTCGTTAATGCCCATCATTCAGACTGGGTGGATCTCCTACCATGGGCCGAGTTCTCTTATAACAATCACGAGAGCGAATCCTCCTCCAAATCCCCGTTTTTTGTAGTCTTCGGTCAGCATCCTCGGATTCCTTTTCCTGTCTCCACCTCTGTGGACAACCCGGCTGCGGAATCTCTCGTTAGCAAATTTTCCTCCATTTGGGAGAGTACCCGATCCGCACTCCTTCAGACGTCCGAACGGATGAAAAGACACGCTGACAAAAAACGCCTGGATCCTCCACAATTTCGTCCTGGAGATAAAGTCTGGCTCTCATCTAAATATGTCCGACTCAAGATACCTTCTTTCAAGTTAGGGCCTCGGTTCATCGGTCCTCTGGAGGTCATCAGTCAGATCAACCCGGTGGCCTATAAATTGAAACTCCCGGCCAACTTACGGATCCCTAACTCCTTCCATGTATCTCTCCTCAAACCTGTGGTACTTAACTCTTTTTCCAAGTCTACAGGTATGCCTCCTGCTCCGGTTTCTGCTGAGGACGAGTTTGAGGTAGAGAACATTCTTGCCACCAAAAGGGTAAGAGGAAAGACCTTTTTTCTAGTAGATTGGAAGGGGTTTGGTCCTGAGGAGAGAACTTGGGAGCCCCGGGAGAACATCCATGCCCCTCTTATCCTTGCTAAATTTCTGTCTGGCCTAAAAAAGGGGGGGCCTAAAGGGGGGGGTACTGTAGCGCCGGCGTCCCTGCCCTCTGCTAGGCAGGGACGCTGTTCCCCTCACCTCTCTGCTCCGTGCCCGGCGTCCTCCTCCCGCTCTGCTGGCAGCGCGCGCTCCTTCCCGGCCACTGTGCTTAGGGCGCGCGCGCGCGCTCTCCCTCCCTCTTAAAGGGGCCGCGCGCGCCGTCCTAAGGAGTCCCCGGCCAATGGCCGGAGGGCTTCACCATATATAAGGCACCTCCTCCAAAATGGAGGTGCCCGAGCAATGTTGTTGCACTGTTCACTACTCTGCTTCAGCCCTCAGGTCCCGTTGCCAGTTACCTGCCAGATACCTGCCAGATTCCTGCCAGCTTGCTGTCTCATTCCTGCCTGATATGCTGCTACCTGCCTGCTAGCCTGAGGTCCGATGGTCTGCCTTACAACTCCTGTCAGTCTGTCTAAGGACCAGCTTGCCCGCTCACCTGGGAGCGCACATCAGCTACCTGCCTGCTTGCCTGAGGTCCGACGGTCTGCCTTCCAACTCCTGTCAGTCTGTCTATGGACCAGCTTGCCCGCTCACCTGGGAGCGCACATCTGCTACCTGCCTGCTAGCCTACCTGGAGGCTCCGCCGTCACGTGCTGTGACCACCTGCCTGTCCAGTGACTCCTGCCCGCTCACCTGGGAGCGCTCATCTGCTGCCTGTCTGCTAGCCTACCTGGAGGCTCTGCCGTCACGTGCTGTGACCACCCGCCTGTCCAGAGACTTCTGCCCGCTCACCTGGGAGCGCTCATCTGCCGCCTGTCTGTTGGTCTTCCTGGAGGCTCCGCCGTCACATGCTGTGACCATCCGTTTATCCAGAGACTCTCGCCTGCTCACCTGGGAGCTCACGTCTACCATCAGCCGCCAGAGGTCGTACCAACCCTTTACCCAGAGACTGACCCGGTCACTTGCCGTGACCATCTGCCCGTTTATCCAGAGACTGCCCCGGTCACTTGCCGTGACCTCCTGCCCGTTCTTCCAGAGACTGTCCCGGTCACCTGCTGTGACTGCCTGCCTGGTCGCCACCCGCTCCCTTACAAGGACCGCCCCCTTGTATAGTAGCTCAGAGGTTCCGCCTCCCAGACCCGTTACAACTGAGACTTTTTGTATTCCTTATCCCAACCAACTGATCTAAATATGAAAGGTCACTTGTAGGCTACTTCATACAATGAGCTAAAAAATGTTCTCCCACACCAGTGGAGGAGTAATAGTGCTTCCACCCAGGAAAAATGGTTCTCCTCTCTCTTCAAAGGATAGAGGACATGATTACCCTATTGACAACTATTATAGATAAGCTTTGAACAATATGGAAGGACTGAATAGACTTTCAAGAACCTGATGCCTGTTACTTAGCCCCAAATTGATGCGTTTTCATCTTCTCCAGGCAATGACCCGGGTTTGTTTGCCCTTTCGCACGTAATTCTGCCTTTGCTCACACCGATGAACAAACATGAATAGTCTATAAACCCTCTTTCTGACTATACAGTTGTTATGATCTGCTACAGGGACTAAGGAAAGACAGGAGAACTGTCCCTACAATAGAACTAAACTAGATCCCTACGATGTAACGGGGAACCTGATCCTGCGATCAGACCCGCTAAAGTCATCGGCTAGTCTGAACGAAGACCTATAGATGTGAGGGAGGGATCCCTACAAGAACTAGGGACTGGGATAAGTTGGACAACTCCTAGCAGAAATAGTAGCAGTCAAAGACAAACACACAACAAAAAGCATAGAGGTCAGAAGACCTAGCAAAACTAACAGAGAACGGCAACAGAGCACCAAGCTAGCTCAAGAGTAGTAAATACAATGAAGTCCAGCAAGACCAGGAGGGCGGAGCCGGATTAAATAGGCAAAAATGGTCATGTGACCAGCAAACTAAAAAAAACCTAACAGGAGAGTTCTAACAGTACCCCCTCTTCTAAGAGGATCCTCCGGATCCCCTAGGCCCAGGCTTACCAGGAAACCTCCTGTGAAACGCTCTGACAAGTCTGGAAGCAGAAACATCATCCGCCCTCACCCATGAGTTATCCTCAGGTCCGAAACCCTTCCAAGCGACGAGATACTGCAAACTCCCTCTATACCGTCTAGAATTTAGGATGCAGGAAATTTCATATTCCCCGTCCTCCACCACCGGAGGAACAGTGGCAGAGGCGTCACCATCAGACACATCAGCTTTTTTCAACAGAGAAACATGAAACACCGGGTTAATCTTCCAGGACGTAGGAACCTCCAACCTAACAGCAGATTGGTTAACTATCTGAAGCACCCTAAAGGGCCCTACGAACTTGGGACCCAATTTTTTAGAAGGAATCCTCAATCGCAGATTCTTAGAGGACAACCAAACCATGTCACCAACAGCAAACAAAACCTCTTGCCGTTTCCTATCAAAGTACCTCTTAGATTTTTTGTTAGCCTCCTGAAGATTACCACGCACATCCGTCCAAACTCTCTCCAAATCACCGGAAAAACTCTCCTCCTCAGGCACAGCCGAAACCAATTTGGAGAATGACCCAAAAGACGGATGTCTCCCAGAACAACAAAAAAAGGCGAACACCCAGCAGAAGAGGATGTATGGTTGTTAAGAGAAAATTCAGCAAGTGGCAGAAACTTAGACCACCCCTCTTGATTGTCTGCCACAAAACAACGCAAGAACTGCTCAACATCCTGGTTCTTCCTTTCTGTCTGGCCGTTAGACTCAGGATGATATCCAGATGAAAACGACAAATGAACTCCCAACCTGTCACAAAAGGCACGAAAAAAACGAGCCATGAACTGAGGTCCCCTATCAGAAACAATGTCAGTAGGAACACCATGTAGTCTGACAATTTCCTTGACAAAGGCCTTAGCAAGTGTCTTAGCGCAAGGCAATTTGATGAAGGGAACCAAGTGACACATCTTGTTAAAACAGTCCACAACCACCCAGATGACCGTGAAACCTTCAGAGGGGGGAAGGTCAGTAATAAAGTCCATAGCCAGATGTGTCCAAGGTGCACTAGGAACCTCCAGAGGGCAAAGCAACCCCGCAGCAGGAGCATGCGAAGACTTGGATCCAGCACACACAGTACATTGGCGCACCCACTTAATGACTTCCTTCTGCCATCCAGGCCACCAAAAACTGCGACCCACAAGACTCTTGGTCTCAGAAATTCCTGGATGACCTGCCAACCGAGACTCATGACATTCAACAAACAAATCTCTCCTAAAGGTCCTAGGCACAAACAACCTCCCATGGGGAGTGTTAGATGGGGCATTCTCCTGAGCTTTAAGAATCTCATCCTCCAAAACGGAGTCCAAAGCAGCTATCACAACACCTTCTTGTAAAATGCTCTCCTCTTCCTCCTCAACATCGACCATGGGAGAAAAGCTGCGAGACAAAGCATCCGCTTTAACATTCTTGGTACCCGGGATGTAAGTAACGGAAAAATTAAACCGCGAGAAAAAAAGTGCCCACCTAGCCTGACGGGCATTCAAGCGCTTGGCAGCATCAAGATAGATCAGATTTTTATGATCAGTGAAAACCTGAATGGGAAATTCAGCACCTTCCAAGAGGTGACGCCAGTGTTCAAATGCGAGTTTAATCGCCAGCAATTCCCGATTACCAATATCGTAATTAAGTTGAGTCTCAGA
This sequence comes from Phyllobates terribilis, assembly GCF_046119375.1. Classification (NCBI taxonomy): domain Eukaryota; kingdom Metazoa; phylum Chordata; class Amphibia; order Anura; family Dendrobatidae; genus Phyllobates; species Phyllobates terribilis. Next base: position 768,157,422 of record NW_027362762.1, on the reverse strand, counting down.
AAATTTTTTTGAAAAAAAGGCACAGGGATGTACTCCATCCTTGTTTTCCTGAGACAACACCGCACCGACCCCCACCGAAGAAGCATCAACCTCAACCAAAAACGGCTTAGTCACATCAGGCTGCATAAGGATGGGAGCAGAGGTGAACCTCTCCTTTAGAAACACAAAAGCTTCAATGGCCTCAGAAGTCCACTGAACCGTATTAGCACCTTTCCTGGTGAGATCGGTCAGCGGTTTGACAATACTAGAAAAATTTTTTATGAATTTTCTGTAATAATTGGCGAAACCCAAAAACCTCTGTATCGATTTCAAACCAATAGGCCTAGGCCATTCCTGCACAGCTTGAACTTTAACCGGGTCCATCTCAAAACCTTCACTGGAGATAATGTAGCCCAAAAAACTAATTCTCTGTGCAGCGAACTCACATTTCTCCAGCTTAGCAAAAAGCGAATTGTCCATTAATAACTGTAATACCTCACGTACGCTCCGCCAATGAGACTCCAGATCAGGTGAATAAATCAGAATGTCATCCAAATACACAACCACATTTTTGCCGATTAAAGGTCTAAGGATGTCATTAATAAGATTCTGAAAAAATGCTGGAGCATTGGTAAGACCAAAAGGCATAACCAGATTCTGAAAATGACCCACAGGAGTGTTAAAAGCAGTCTTCCATTCATCACCCTCCTTCATGCGCAACAAATTGTATGCCCCCCGGAGATCAATTTTAGAGAACCACTTGGCCCCCACTAACTGGTTAAATAAATCAGGAATCAATGGCAGTGGGTAAGGATTGCGTACAGTAATTTTATTAATCTCACGAAAGTCCAGACAAGGACGTAAACCGCCATCTTTTTTTTTTACAAAAAAAAATCCAACAGCCACAGGAGACTTGGAAGGCCTAATGTGACCGGCGGCCAAGCTTGTCTGTATGTATTCCTCCAAAGCCTTTCTCTCAGGAATAGTAAGATTAAATAAACGACTTTTAGGAAGAGTCGCTCCAGGGACAAATTCAATGGTACAATCATAGTCTCTATGGGGAGGCAAAATTTGTGACTCCTCCTCAGAAAAAACTCTCCAAAAATCCTGAATAGGTACAGGCAATTCCCCTTTATCCACAGCAGCAATATGTCCGTTACAACACTTGTCATAACACTTAGGGCTCCAGGACTTAATTTCATTGGTAGACCAATCCAGTACAGGATTGTGCAATTTTAACCAGGGTAACCCTAATATTACTGGAGAAGGCAAATTATCCAATACCACCAAATTCAAATTTTCTTGGTGAATACCATTAATAGTGAGGGGAAATTCACAGACCTTATGAGTAACACTCTTCAAGGGAGAGCCATCAACAGAAACCACAGCAATAGGGGATGACAAAGTTTTAGGTTCTAATCTAAGTTTTTCCAAGAATCCCCCATCAATCACATTCAGAGTAGAACCACAATCCACAAATACCCGAAATTCAATTAATTCATCCTGAGCAGCAGTAGTGGCAGATAGGAATACTCCCTTAGAATTTAAACAGGCAATACGGGCATAACTGACCATTTTTTTTCTTTCTTCAAACGAAGCACACAGTTCTTAATAAAATGACCAGAATTTCCGCAATAGAAGCACAAGCCTTCAGAAAGCCTGCGATCTTTTTCCTGAGAGCGGGGTGGCATTGGCCCAATCTCCATTGACTCTCTATTGTCAGCACAGACCCTCTCAAGACTCGGAGCTGACATAGCAGAGGATTTGCTCTCATTAACCCTTGCACGCAGTCTCCTGTCCACCCGTATAGCTAATTGCATAGCCTCCTGCAAGTTTCCAGGTGTGGGATAAGCAATCAGTAAATCCTTAACCCTTTCACCTAGCCCTGCAAGAAACAAGCTTTTCAAAGCTGAATCGTTCCACCCCACCTGGGCAGACCACCGACGGAAGTGAGAACAATATTTTTCCACATTACCTGATCCCTGCCTCAAACGTCTCAATTCAGACTCAGCAGATGAGACACGATCAGGATCATCATACAACAAACCCAAAGCAGAAAAAAAACTATCCACTGATCTAAAGCACGGATCACTAGGTTGGAGAGAGAAGGCCCATCCCTGAGGATCTTTGCGCAAAAGTGACATTATGAACCCTATGCGCTGTGATTCATCACCAGAGGATCCGGGTCTCAAACGAAAATACAATAAACAAGCATTTTTAAAAGAAAAAAAATCTTGTTGTTCGCCAAAAAATAAATCAGGCAGACGTACCTTTGGTTCCACAAAATGTGCTCCAGAACAGCTACTCACGTGTTGTTGGAGCTTGGCCACCTCCAGAGAGAGTCCCTGCAAGCGTTGAGCCAAATCTTGAACCAAGACCATGATGGAAAACTGGAGGTATTTCCTTAGAGAAATTTTTTTTTTCTTTTAGGGCTGGACTTACTGTTATGATCTGCTACAGGGACTAAGGAAAGACAGGAGAACTGTCCCTACAATAGAACTAAACTAGATCCCTACGATGTAACGGGGAACCTGATCCTGCGATCAGACCCGCTAAAGTCCTCGGCTAGTCTGAACGAAGACCTATAGATGTGAGGGAGGGATCCCTACAAGAACTAGGGACTGGGATAAGTTGGACACCTCCTAGCAGAAATAGTAGCAGTCAAAGACAAACACACAACAAAAAGCATAGAGGTCAGAAGACCTAGCAAAACTAACAGAGAACGGCAACAGAGCACCAAGCTAGCTCAAGAGTAGTAAATACAATGAAGTCCAGCAAGACCAGGAGGGCGGAGCCGGATTAAATAGGCAAAAATGGTCATGTGACCAGCAAACTAAAAAAAACCTAACAGGAGAGTTCTAACAACAGTAGATGCTGTTGTACAGTCTTTTCTTTAATCCCATATTTTTCCCAACCCTTATTAAACAATTCTGTTTAGTAGAATATGTATGTTATTTTCGGTTTTCTTAATTTGTGTATGTGTATTATAAAATCTGAATCAAAATTGAATTGGAATAAAAAAATCAGAGCTCTAGGTCTTATAATCAAAAAGAAATCAAGTTGTGCCTCAAAGTTAAATGGCCACTTTTAATCATGTTATTTTAAGGTCCAACAATCTGTACAGGTTCATTTCCTAACATGTTTTATAGCGATCAGAGGTTCATTGCTCTAATACAGAGTTATAAATCCTTTGCACAAAAGTGTCTTCAGTTTCTCAGAATATTTTATTTTGAAAAGGGTTGTCTCATGATATTAATCTTTGTGCTTCTAGACTAGTAGGAACATGGATTTCAGAGATGGATCCACTGCTTGAGACGCACCTCTATTTGCTTAAATGGAAACCTCTTGTGGGCCTAAAGTATCTGCCACATGGAAAGCCATGTCTACAATCCTACATTTCCCATGCAAAACCTTCAATAATGTAATAATATTGTATGCTTGATGCAGGAGAACTGGAGTCTTGCATCTGAAAAAAAGACCTCTGACTGATAAAAATCCTTTCCTAGCATTTGAAGTATCTGTACATCATAATGGTGAAGGTGTTCCCACAAATTCACATACACATACGTCATGGTAGTACCCGCACCATACTCAGTCGGAGCTCAACTTAACCGGTTGGGCTTACGTGAGAGCTAAGCTATTGCAGTAACAGTAAGAGCTGAAGCTAGCATCAATCCAGGCTGCTGTTTAATCCTCTATATGCCATGGTCAGTAGCAGCCGTTAAATGGTTGTGAAAGGTGCTCCCTTGGTAAACCGATTGATTCCCCCATGTCGAAGACCGCTGACTCTAACGGGTACAGTAACCTACTATCAGTGTAAAACTGACAAATCTTACATGCTGCAATACATATGTATTCCAGCATTTTAGACCAGCAATCAGAGTTTTTGAGAGTCAAAGTTTATTAGTGTGACAAAGTAAAAAATAATTCTAAAAATATGCAAAAATACACAAAATAAACTACAAAAAAAAATCCTGAAAAATAGTTTTGCCATTCTAAAATGCAATTTTTAGGTGAAAATCAAAGATAACCAAAAAAAGAAAAAAAAAGAACGCATAATGGGTACCATCACATCGGGAACAACCCAAGAGATAAAACTGTCATACTATTTGTACTCTACAATGAACACCGATAAAAACAATTTTGTGCTGTGTTTTTATTTTTTTTTATCCCCAAACCAATGCGCAGAAAATTAAATAAACCCCGATTAAAAAGTTGCATTTAAAAAATAATGATATCACTGAAAATATTATTTTGTCCTTGAAAATCAAACCCTCACATGACTAAGTTGACGGAAAAGCAAAAAAGTTATAGCTCTCAGAATATTGTGATACAAAAAACGATTGTCATTTGTAAAAAAAATGTTCTTAGTGTGCAAAAGTAATAACATTTTTAAAAATAAACAGCTATGTAAATCTGGCATCACTGTAATTGTAATGACACAAGGAATAAAGCTGACTTATCACTTTTACCACATGGTTAGCCATGTAAGAAACTAAATGAAAACCATTTGTGCATCGTTGTTTGTTGGTCATCTTGCGTCAGAAAAGAAGGTAATCACAAAACGTTATGCCCCAGGAAATGGTACCAATAAAAACTTCAACTCATCAGCAAAAGCAAACCCTCATATAGCTCTTTCAGCTGAAAAAAAAAGTTATAGGTCTCATAATATGGTGGTGGAATAGTAAGTTTAAAAGTGTTTTATAGTGTGCAAAAGCAGCAAATCATAAAAAAAACTATGTCAATCTGGTATCACTGTAATCGCACAGATCAGAGGAGTAAAGCTGTCTTCTCACTTTTTTTCAATTTATCTTTATTATTTTATAAAAGCAACAAAGGAGTACAATCACAAGACACTAGCTAACTTTTCTTGTAAACAGGCAACACCCATCCGCTCTTTCTAGAGCAGATTTAGTAGGATGGATTGTTCCTCAGGACTATGTAAGCCTTAGACATTTAAAGAACCCACTGTTAGCTAAGAGAAACGCTCTGATGACATACTTAAAAATGGCTGGGGAGGGCGGTGGAAAAATTAGGAAGTGAGATGGGGGTAGAGCGAAGATCTAGAAAAAGAAGAAAGTTAAGAGAGAACAGAAAGAAAGGAAAGGAAAAGAAGAACAAAGCTAATGCTAATTTCTCAGGGGATATACCTGTGCAGCCTCCAAACTCTAGGAAGTTGGGGGAGCTATCACAAGATGGAGTGCCGTAGGGCACCAGACACCTGTTTAAAGAGCAGTAACAATAACCACATTCCCAGGTCCAGTACAGGAAAGCCTCCTGCAGGACGGAGGGAGGTATATCCACTTATTAGTGTAATAGCATTGCAGTAATATACTCAGGTCTGTCTTCTTACTTGAACCACACGGTAAATTGCATCCAGTATCCGTAAAAATCACTGCTGACACTCTGATGGTAAAGAAGGACACATCATACACTGATGACACATTGATTCAAAACACTGATATCGCTGGTACTATTTTTTCACAAATCTGTTTAAACACAGATATGTGAATGAGGTCTAAGACTAGGTCCACACAAGATAATAAAAAGTAGTCTGATTTTCCAAAAAAGCAGACATTTTTTTCATCTGTATTTTTATCAGTATGAAATCCATATGGCATCCAATTTTATGCATCAACAGTTATTAAAATTTAAAAGATCAAATACAGTTTGTATGTTAATATATCCATATAAATCAGATACTATATGGTTGATCTCTATGAGTTCTGTTTTTTATTTTTGCCACTCATACACTAGTCTTGTCAAGTAAAGTCTATGCTGCAATTTTTTTTTCACCATAGACATTTGGTCCGTGAAAAATATATGGTCATCTGAAAATCACTATTGAATAACATTGGTCCGAGTGCTTGTTTATTTTCACGGACAGCACTCAGACCAAAAATACAGTCATGTGAATGTACAGTAGACTAAAGCTGATTCTATCCAGAGTGCTATGATGAGCACTTATATTGGAGTTTCTGTATGAATCTCAAAAAAACATGATTTAGATGAAACCCCTGACAGAATCATTCAATATTATGAGACAGACAGAGTCATTTTAGTTTCCATATGGCCTTTGTCTTGGCGGTGTCATATCTTTTTAGCATGCACAAAAACATAAATGGCCATGTTTTTCTTTACCTGTTAAAACATAGACACTACGAAACAGAGGTCAGATGACTCTGGCTGTTTTTTACTGATTTAGATGGAAACCTTAACAAAAGTGTTCACCGTTGAGCACAGGATAATTGTTAAATGATCCTTAAGTGCAATACAAAATATTATTCCCCCCCCCAAAATAGTATCAATAAAAACTTCAGCTCATCCCACTCAAGTTTGTCATCTATCAATGAAAATATCGGAGATGTCCACAATATTAGTAGCTTAAAGACTCCAGCCCCCTACCCTCCACCCCAAAAAAAACAAAAACATCAAAAAGGTGCTCGCTCTCCCTTCTGAGCGCTGCAAGCCACAGTTAGCATACGCATGTTTGGACTTGCTGTAACAGAAAGAATGCACTTAACAATTTCCAGCATGCAAGAGAGGCACCAGTTGGGCATAATGAATAGGGTACTCAAATTGTATATTTTCATTCTGCAACATACACTGTGTGCTTATTTCTGTGTGATACAAAACTACACTCAAAGATAAATTCCCAGAGGTGTGTAATTGCAAAAATTGGGTCACTTTTGTGAATTTCTGATATTCCAGCTCCATGGGGGCTCTGCAAATGGTGCATCCAAACTATACTAGGAAAAACTGTGCTTCAAAAGTCCAGTAGCGCTCCTACTTTACAAACCTTGTCATCTAGCCCAAAAAAAAGTTTCTGACAACATATGGAGTATTGTCACATTTGAGAGAAATTGGGTAACAAATTATGCAGTGCACTTTTTTAATCGACTGGCCCAATGGTATGACATTTTGTGAAACACCTCTGGTGTCAAGATGCTAACTACACCATTGGATAATTTAATTTAGTCTAGTTTATCAAATAGTGTACATTTTTTTAGTTCTGCTATTCTTGGGCTCTACTTATCCGACATGGCACACACAATTCACTCCAGCAACATCTGTACTCTAATGTGATTCTCCTTCCCTTCTGAGCTTTACAGTGTCTGGAAAGTAGTTTTTGAAAAAAAATAGGAGGTATTGACATATTCATTAGAAATTGAATTAAAAATTATGTTGTCCCTTTTCTCTTGTAAACCCAAGAAAATCAACACTGTATCTAAAGCAATATTTTAGTGGAAAACAATTTAATTTGTGGGTTCAAAATGCTTACTACAAACTAAAACAAATTTTTGAATGGTGTAATATCCAAAATGAGGTCACTATATGGTATATTTCTGCCTCTTCAGCATCTCAAGGACTCTGAAAATGCTACATGATGCCCACAATCAATTCCAACCAAAATGTTGTGTCCAAAAACAAATGACGCTCTTTAATTTCTTATTTCTGCCGTATGCCCAAACAGTAACTTCCAACCACATATGGAGTTTAGTAGAATTTGCGTAACAAAATAATAGATCCAATTTCTTATATTACACCTTGTGAAAATGAAAGATTTGGGCTACATCAACATTTTAGTGGGTCCAAAAAGCAAAAAGTGTACCAGTTAACTGGGTGCAGATAGGCTTTAGCCAAGGCATGGACCATGATCCTGTATAGCATTCTGATGAAAATCCAAAAATGCATCTTTAATTAAGCCACATGGATAGAGTATAAAATCTTCTCTTTTGAATATTGAGTAAAAATATGTTGTAACAGAGCATAATATGAAGTTCTGATTGTAGGCATTTAGCGCAGTTAACGCGCTCTCAACCATGGCAACATTTTAGTGGGAATTATGTAATTTTTTTGTTTCCACCTCCCAGTGTTGCATAATTTAAAAAGCCTCTCCAAATCCCTAGTTATATGACGTAAGTTGTGTAGTTTCCTAGATTAAGTCACCTTTCTTTTTTTTATGTGACATGTTGTCCGCAATCTAATCCAGCCAAAATTGCACTCCAAAAGTCAAATACTGCTTATTCATATCCTTGTGACTGAACATTTAGTTTCTGACTACATATGAGGCATTTCTGCTGTCAGAAGAATTTGCAAAAGAAATTCTGTGTTCCATTTACTAAATATTACCCCTTGTGAAACTAAAATCAGCATTTTAATGCAAAAAATTGAACTTTTCATTTTGATGGCCCAAAGTTGCAAAACTGCTGTGGGACCACCTGTGGACTCAAAATTCTCACCGCAACCCTAAACAAATCCCTATGTAGGGTGTCGTTTCCAAAATGGGGTCACTTCTGAGGGCTTTCTGCTGTTTTGTAACCTGAGAAGCTCTGCAAATGCGACATGGCATGGCAATTTATTCCAACCTAATTTACGTTCCAAAAGACAAATAGCACTCCTACCATATTGATACCTGTCGTTTTCTCAAACTGTAATTTTTAACTACATATGGATTATTTTGGTAATTGAAAAATAAAAAGCAAAAAGTCACAACATTTTTTCGCAACTCGAGGCTGTTCTACAATTTTGTAACTATTGTTGTTTTTACGCCATTTTCACCAAGCTACGACAAAGAGAGGGAAGCTGAGGAGAGGTGGTGGCTTGGCTACCACTGCATGTCAAATTCATGACAAGTGTTGACGTTTGCAATGTTACAAGTATTTCTCTAGCAAGGACTGGAGTAGGTTTCATGGTGAGGCACACATTGAGGTTACGCCACTTGTCCACTTCCTCATGAATCTGGAGACTGCAGAATATCTCCTCATCAAGACTGGTGCGAATAATATCAGTCTGGATGAATCAGGTCCAATGCGTTTCGAAAAACGTACTTGAAAAATGAAAAATTGTTGATAAATTTTTAAGCCTTATAACAACTTAACAAAGTAAAATGATGTTTCAAAAATGATCCTGACATAAAGTAGACGTATACTACAAAACAGTCACAAAATCAATGTATATGTAAAAGCATTCCAAACTATTTACAACATAAAGTGACACTTGTAAGGTTTGAAAAATCTGTCTTTGCCAGGAAGATGAAAACTGGCTGCTACAGGAAGGGGTTAACAAACTATTATCAGCAAATGTTTTCATGGGTTGCGGTATAGGTTGCATATGCCTATAATAACTAAATGGAGAGGAAGTCACTTGTAGGAGCCACCACCGTCATGTACATTAAATATTATTAACAGTTCCATATAGAATATGCATCCAATGAAGTAGTTAATCCATTAAAGCCAAAAATAATATAAACAATATGCAAAACAACAGATAGAGCATGTGCTTATATTGTTACCCCAAGCAAGTGTAAGATGCATTAAAGACTTTCTGCACCTTCTTCTATAGGCCACATGTAAGAAAGGTGCTTTAACTCTACTATAGTCAGAAACATATATTTATATGCAAGGAAATGTTTTTATAGGTATAATTGTGTTCATTTTTTACTTTTCATCATGTCCAAACATATCTCAAGATGTGATGTGTGTTTTATCAGCTTTTCAAAACAAGATGATTTCACGATGTGATGCCACAATATGCCAATGACTATGTGTTTATGTGGCCACACAGGGGTTGTGATGAGTATTGCAATCAGGCAAACATTTTGCTAGCATGTTGCTATAGTGTATTGCATTTGTTTTGTCATGGACTGGAAACCCAAGCAATAAAAAACTAATTAATAAAATGTATAGGGTGGGGCTGTGATACGGTGGCAGCCCAGATAATAGCAGCATGATTATGAAACCAAATTGGGTAGAAATTGGCCACTGTGGTGGCATGCAGCCAGCTGAACTGGCTAACCTTAACTTAACTCCTCATTCAGATATAAGTAATGCTTTTGGAACACAAAAAAACTCTAGTTTTTATCAGTGTTTTGGATCAGATTTTCATCAGTGATTGCTTTACTTTTGCCATCAGTGTTTCATTAGTGATTTTTTCATATTGGAAAAAAAATGCATAGTTTCTCCTACCCACTACAAAGTTAAAGATGACCGCAAACAGATATAACACAAACCAATTGTGTATGTGGTTTTTATGAGTCACTGAGATCAAAATCGGCCATGTCTCTGTGATTTTTTACACCATTAAGTGGTCCACGAAAGAGCACGCACATGTGAACAGCTTCATAGACTATAATTGGTCCATGCACTATCAGTGATAAGCAATTCTAGAACATGTACAATGGTGTGAAAAATTGTTTGGCTTCTTCCTTATTTCTTATTCTTTTGCATGTTTGTCACACTTAAATTCTTCAGATCACAAAGCAAATTTAAATATTAGACAAAGATAACACAAGTAACACAAAATGAACTTTTTTAAATGAAGGTCTTTGCTATTAAGGTAAAAAGAAATCTGAACCTACAGGGTCCTGTGTGAAAAAATGATTGCCCCCTAAACCTAATAAATGGTTGGGCCACCCTTAGCAGTAACAACTGCAATCAAGCATTTGTGATAACTGGTAATGAGGCATTTTCAATGCTCTGGAGGAATTTTGGCCCACTCACCTCTGCAAAGTTGTTGCAATTCAGCCACATTGGTGGGTTTCCGAGCATTAACCGCCTTTTTAAGGTCATGCCACAGCATTTCAATCGGATTAAGGTCAGCCTTTGACTAGGCCACTCCAAAGTGTTAATTTTGTTTTTCTTAAGCCATTCTAAGACTTGCTTGTGTGTTTTGGACTATTGTCCTGCTTCATAACCCAATTGTGCTTCAGCTTGAGGTCACAAAACTGATGGTCAGACATTCTCCTTCAGGCGTTTTTGGTAGAGAGCAGAATTCATGGTTCCATTTACCACAACAAGTCTTCCAAGTCCTGAAGCAACAAAACAGCCCCAGACCATCACACTACCACCACCATATTTTACTGTTGGTATGATGTTCCTTTTATAACATGCTGTGTCACTTCTATGCCAGATGTATTTGGACATACACCTTCCAAAATGTTCAACTTTTGTCTCATCAGTCCACAGTGTATTCTCCCCAAAGTCTTGGCAATCATCAAGATGTTTTCTGGCAAAACTGAGATGAGCCTTTGTTTTTTTTTGCTCAGCAGTGTTTTTTGTCTTGTAACTCTGCCATGCATGCCATTTTTGCCCAGTCTCTTTCTTATATTGGAGCCATGAATACTGACCTTAACTAAGGCAAGAGAGGCCTGCAGTGTTTTGGATTTTGTTGTGGGGTCTTTTGTGACCTCCCGGATAAGTCATCGCTGTGCTCTTGGGGTAATTTTGGTTGGCTGGCCACTCCTGGGAAGGTTCACCACTCTTCCATGTTTTTGCCATTTTGGATAATGGCTCTCACTGTGGTTTTCTGGAGTCCCAAAGCTTTAGAAATGTCTTTATAATCTTTTCCAGTCTGATAGATCTCAATTACTTTGTTTCTCATTAGTTCCTGAATTTCTTTGGATCACAGCACAATGTCCAGCTTTTGAGGATCTTTTGTTCTACTTCACTTTGTCAGGCAGGTCCTATTTAAGTGATTTCTTGATTGAGAACATGTTTGCAAGTAATCCGGCCTGCTTCCCAAACATGTCATAAACCACAGTTATTTTATGTTTTAAGGGGGGTGACAATCAATTTTTCACACAGGGCCCCGTAGGTTTGGATTTCTTGATAATAAAGACCTACATTTAAAAACAGCATTTCTATTTACTTGTGTTATCTTTGTCTAATATTTAAATTTGTTTTGTGATCTGAAACATTTAAGTGTGACAAACATGCAAAAGTATAAGAAATTAGGAAGAGGGCAAACACTTTTTCACACCATTGTACTTGAAAAACGAACATCTGAATGAGTGCTAAAATGATCTTGTTAATCTAGTCCAGCTATAAAAAATGAGTGACATGTTCTGGCTATGCCTATGGTAAAAAAACTGGCCAACACAGCAGTGTACTGGGCAAACGTCACCAATAAAACAGCTTCACACCCACATGCACATCTGCATTTACAAAGGAGGGAACTAAGGAGGTGAACACTTTTGTTCAGCTGAACTATAAAAACTTATTTTTTTTTCTAAATAAACTTTATCAAACTTTATTTTTTTTTTAGTCTTACTAAGGGACTTCTATTTTGCTTTGTTATGCTAGTTATTTCAAAGCAGTTTTGTAGATTAATAATAAAAAGACATAAGTAGATTCAATGGTACAATCATAGTCTCTATGGGGAGGCAAAATTTGTGACTCCTCCTCAGAAAAAACTCTCCAAAAATCCTGAATAGGTACAGGCAATTCCCCTTTATCCACAGCAGCAATACGTCCGTTACAACACTTGTCATAACACTTAGGGCTCCAGGACTTAATTTCATTGGTAGACCAATCCAGTACAGGATTGTGCAATTTTAACCAGGGTAACCCCAATATTACTGGAGAAGGCAAATTATCCAATACCACCAAATTAAAATTTTCTTGGTGAATACCATTAATAGTGAGGGGAAATTCACAGACCTTATGAGTAACACTCTTCAAGGGAGAGCCATCAACAGAAACCACAGCAATAGGGGATGACAAAGTTTTAGGTTCTAATCTAAGTTTTTCCAAGAATCCCCCATCAATCACATTCAGAGTAGAACCACAATCCACAAATACCCGAAATTCAATTAATTCATCCTGAGCAGCAGTAGTGGCAGATAGGAATACTCCCTTAGAATTTAAACAGGCAATACGGGCATAACTGACCATTTTTTTTTCTTTCTTCAAACGAAGCACACAGTTCTTAATAAAATGACCAGAATTTCCGCAATAGAAGCACAAGCCTTCAGAAAGCCTGCGATCTTTTTCCTGAGAGCGGGGTGGCATTGGCCCAATCTCCATTGGCTCTCCATTGTCAGCACAGACCCTCTCAAGACTCGGAGCTGACATAGCAGAGGATTTGCTCTCATTAACCCTTGCACGCAGTCTCCTGTCCACCCATATAGCTAATTGCATAGCCTCCTGCAAGTTTCCAGGTGTGAGATAAGCAATCAGTAAATCCTTAACCCTTTCACCTAGCCCTGCAAGAAACAAGCTTTTCAAAGCTGAATCGTTCCACCCCACCTGGGCAGACCACCGACGGAAGTGAGAACAATATTTTTCCACATTACCTGATCCCTGCCTCAAACGTCTCAATTCGGACTCAGCAGATGAGACACGATCAGGATCATCATACAACAAACCCAAAGCAGAAAAAAACTATCCACTGATCTAAAGCACGGATCACTAGGTTGGAGAGAGAAGGCCCATCCCTGAGGATCTTTGCGCAAAAGTGACATTATGAACCCTATGCGCTGTGATTCATCACCAGAGGATCCGGGTCTCAAACAAAAATACAATAAACAATCATTTTTAAAAGAAAAAAAATCTTGTTGTTCGCCAAAAAATAAATCAGGCAGACGTACCTTTGGTTCCACAAAATGTGCTCCAGAACAGCTACTCACGTGTTGTTGGAGCTTGGCCACCTCCAGAGAGAGTCCCTGCAAGCGTTGAGCCAAATCTTGAACCGAGACCATGATGGAAAACTGGAGGTCTTTCCTTAGAGAAATTTTTTTTTTCTTTTAGGGCTGGACTTACTGTTATGATCTGCTACAGGGACTAAGGAAAGACAGGAGAACTGTCCCTACAATAGAACTAAACTAGATCCCTACGATGTAACGGGGAACCTGATCCTGCGATCAGACCTGCTAAAGTCCTCGGCTAGTCTGAACGAAGACCTATAGATGTGAGGGAGGGATCCCTACAAGAACTAGGGACTGGGATAAGTTGGACACCTCCTAGCAGAAATAGTAGCAGTCAAAGACAAACACACAACAAAAAGCATAGAGGTCAGAAGACCTAGCAAAGCTAACAGAGAACGGCAACAGAGCACCAAGCTAGCTCAAGAGTAGTAAATACAATGAAGTCCAGCAAGACCAGGAGGGCGGAGCCGGATTAAATAGGCAAAAATGGTCATGTGACCAGCAAACTAAAAAAAACCTAACAGGAGAGTTCTAACAACAGTAGATGCTGTTGTACAGTCTTTTCTTTAATCCCATATTTTTCCCAACCCTTATTAAACAATTCTGTTTAGTAGAATATGTATGTTATTTTCGGTTTTCTTAATTTGTGTATGTGTATTATAAAATCTGAATCAAAATTGAATTGGAATAAAAAAATCAGAGCTCTAGGTCTTATAATCAAAAAGAAATCAAGTTGTGCCTCAAAGTTAAATGGCCACTTTTAATCATGTTATTTTAAGGTCCAACAATCTGTACAGGTTCATTTCCTAACATGTTTTATAGCGATCAGAGGTTCATTGCTCTAATACAGAGTTATAAATCCTTTGCACAAAAGTGTCTTCAGTTTCTCAGAATATTTTATTTTGAAAAGGGTTGTCTCATGATATTAATCTTTGTGCTTCTAGACTAGTAGGAACATGGATTTCAGAGATGGATCCACTGCTTGAGACGCACCTCTATTTGCTTAAATGGAAACCTCTTGTGGGCCTAAAGTATCTGCCACATGGAAAGCCATGTCTACAATCCTACATTTCCCATGCAAAACCTTCAATAATGTAATAATATTGTATGCTTGATGCAGGAGAACTGGAGTCTTGCATCTGAAAAAAAGACCTCTGACTGATAAAAACCCTTTCCTAGCATTTGAAGTATCTGTACATCATAATGGTGAAGGTGTTCCCACAAATTCACATACACATACGTCATGGTAGTACCCGCACCATACTCAGTCGGAGCTCAACTTAACCGGTTGGGCTTACGTGAGAGCTAAGCTATTGCAGTAACAGTAAGAGCTGAAGCTAGCATCAATCCAGGCTGCTGTTTAATCCTCTATATGCCATGGTCAGTAGCAGCCGTTAAATGGTTGTGAAAGGTGCTCCCTTGGTAAACCGATTGATTCCCCCATGTCGAAGACCGCTGACTCTAACGGGTACAGTAACCTACTATCAGTGTAAAACTGACAAATCTTACATGCTGCAATACATATGTATTCCAGCATTTTAGACCAGCACTCAGAGTTTTTGAGAGTCAAAGTTTATTAGTGTGACAAAGTAAAAAATAATTCTAAAAATATGCAAAAATACACAAAATAAACTACAAAAAAAAATCCTGAAAAATAGTTTTGCCATTCTAAAATGCAATTTTTAGGTGAAAATCAAAGATAACCAAAAAAAGAAAAAAAAAGAACGCATAATGGGTACCATCACATCGGGAACAACCCAAGAGATAAAACTGTCATACTATTTGTACTCTACAATGAACACCGATAAAAACAATTTTGTGCTGTGTTTTTATTTTTTTTTATCCCCAAACCAATGCGCAGAAAATTAAATAAACCCCGATTAAAAAGTTGCATGTAAAAAATAATGATATCACTGAAAATATTATTTTGTCCTTGAAAATCAAACCCTCACATGACTAAGTTGACGGAAAAGCAAAAAAGTTATAGCTCTCAGAATATTGTGATACAAAAAACGATTGTCATTTGTAAAAAAAATGTTCTTAGTGTGCAAAAGTAATAACATTTTTAAAAATAAACAGCTATGTAAATCTGGCATCACTGTAATTGTAATGACACAAGGAATAAAGCTGACTTATCACTTTTACCACATGGTTAGCCATGTAAGAAACTAAATGAAAACCATTTGTGCATCGTTGTTTGTTGGTCATCTTGCGTCAGAAAAGAAGGTAATCACAAAACGTTATGCCCCAGGAAATGGTACCAATAAAAACTTCAACTCATCAGCAAAAGCAAACCCTCATATAGCTCTTTCAGCTGAAAAAAAAAGTTATAGGTCTCATAATATGGTGGTGGAATAGTAAGTTTAAAAGTGTTTTATAGTGTGCAAAAGCAGCAAATCATAAAAAAAACTATGTCAATCTGGTATCACTGTAATCGCACAGATCAGAGGAGTAAAGCTGTCCTCACTTTTTTTCAATTTATCTTTATTATTTTATAAAAGCAACAAAGGAGTACAATCACAAGACACTAGCTAACTTTTCTTGTAAACAGGCAACACCCATCCGCTCTTTCTAGAGCAGATTTAGTAGGATGAATCGTTCCTCAGGACTATGTAAGCCTTAGACATTTAAAGAACCCACTGTTAGCTAAGAGAAACGCTCTGATAACATACTTAAAAATGGCTGGGGAGGGCGGTGGAAAAATTAGGAAGTGAGACGGGGGTAGAGCGAAGATCTAGAAAAAGAAGAAAGTTAAGAGAGAACAGAAAGAAAGGAAAGGAAAAGAAGAACAAAGCTAATGCTAATTTCTCAGGGGATATACCTGTGCAGCCTCCAAACTCTAGGAAGTTGGGGGAGCTATCACAAGATGGAGTGCCGTAGGGCACCAGACACCTGTTTAAAGAGCAGTAACAATAACCACATTCCCAGGTCCAGTACAGGAAAGCCTCCTGCAGGACGGAGGGAGGTATATCCACTTATTAGTGTAATAGCATTGCAGTAATATACTCAGGTCTGTCTTCTTACTTGAACCACACGGTAAATTGCATCCAGTGTCCGTAAAAATCACTGCTGACACTCTGATGGTAAAGAAGGACACATCATACACTGATGACACATTGATTCAAAACACTGATATCGCTGGTACTATTTTTTCACAAATCTGTTTAAACACAGATATGTGAATGAGGTCTAAGACTAGGTCCACACAAGATAATAAAAAGTAGTCTGATTTTCAAAAAAAGCAGACATTTTTTTCATCTGTATTTTTATTAGTATGAAATCCATATGGCATCCAATTTTATGCATCAACAGTTATTAAAATTTAAAAGATCAAATACAGTTTGTATGTTAATATATCCATATAAATCAGATACTATATGGTTGATCTCTATGAGTTCTGTTTTTTATTTTTGCCACTCATACACTAGTCTTGCCAAGTAAAGTCTATGCTGCAATTTTTTTTTCACCATAGACATTTGGTCCGTGAAAAATATATGGTCATCTGAAAATCACTATTGAATAACATTGGTCCGAGTGCTTGTTCATTTTCACGGACAGCACTCAGACCAAAAATACAGTCATGTGAATGTACAGTAGACTAAAGCTGATTCTATCCAGAGTGCTATGATGAGCACTTATTTTGGAGTTTCTGTATGAATCTCAAAAAAACATGATTTAGATGAAACCCCTGACAGAATCATTCAATATTATGAGGCAGACAGAGTCATTTTAGTTTCCATATGGCCTTTGTCTTGGCGGTGTCATATCTTTTTAGCATGCACAAAAACATAAATGGCCATGTTTTTCTTTACCTGTTAAAACATAGACACTACGAAACAGAGGTCAGATGACTCTGGCTGTTTTTTACTGATTTAGATGGAAACCTTAACAAAAGTGTTCACCGTTGAGCACAGGATAATTGTTAAATGATCCTTAAGTGCAATACAAAATATTATTTCCCCCCCCAAAATAGTATCAATAAAAACTTCAGCTCATCCCACTCAAGTTTGTCATCTATCAATGAAAATATCGGAGATGTCCACAATATTAGTAGCTTAAAGACTCCAGCCCCCTACCCTCCACCCCAAAAAAAACAAAAACATCAAAAAGGTGCTCGCTCTCCCTTCTGAGCGCTGCAAGCCACAGTTAGCATACGCATGTTTGGACTTGCTGTAACAGAAAGAATGCACTTAACAATTT
The DNA here is from genome assembly GCF_046119375.1 of Phyllobates terribilis. Classification (NCBI taxonomy): domain Eukaryota; kingdom Metazoa; phylum Chordata; class Amphibia; order Anura; family Dendrobatidae; genus Phyllobates; species Phyllobates terribilis. The sequence continues at coordinate 768,139,817 of NW_027362762.1, read as the reverse complement.
CCAGCATGCAAGAGAGGCACCAGTTGGGCATAATGAATTGGGTACTCAAATTGTATATTTTCATTCTGCAACATACACTGTGTGCTTATTTCTGTGTGATACAAAACTACACTCAAAGATAAATTCCCAGAGGTGTGTAATTGCAAAAATTGGGTCACTTTTGTGAATTTCTGATATTCCAGCTCCATGGGGGCTCTGCAAATGGTGCATCCAAACTATACTAGGAAAAACTGTGCTTCAAAAGTCCAGTAGCGCTCCTACTTTACAAACCTTGTCATCTAGCCCAAAAAAAAGTTTCTGACAACATATGGAGTATTGTCACATTTGAGAGAAATTGGGTAACAAATTATGCAGTGCACTTTTTTAATCGAATGGCCCAATGGTATGACATTTTGTGAAACACCTCTGGTGTCAAGATGCTAACTACACCATTGGATAATTTAATTTAGTCTAGTTTATCAAATAGTGTACATTTTTTTAGTTCTGCTATTCTTGGGCTCTACTTATCCGACATGGCACACACAATTCACTCCAGCAACATCTGTACTCTAATGTGATTCTCCTTCCCTTCTGAGCTTTACAGTGTCTGGAAAGTAGTTTTTGAAAAAAAATAGGAGGTATTGACATATTCATTAGAAATTGAATTAAAAATTATGTTGTCCCTTTTCTCTTGTAAACCCAAGAAAATCAACACTGTATCTAAAGCAATATTTTAGTGGAAAACAATTTAATTTGTGGGTTCAAAATGCTTACTACAAACTAAAACAAATTTTTGAAGGGTGTAATATCCAAAATGAGGTCACTATATGGTATATTTTTGCCTCTTCAGCATCTCAAGGACTCTGAAAATGCTACATGATGCCCACAATCAATTCCAACCAAAATGTTGTGTCCAAAAACAAATGACGCTCTTTAATTTCTTATTTCTGCCGTATGCCCAAACAGTAACTTCCAACCACATATGGAGTTTAGTAGAATTTGCGTAACAAAATAATAGATCCAATTTCTTATATTACACCTTGTGAAAATGAAAGATTTGGGCTACATCAACATTTTAGTGGGTCCAAAAAGCAAAAAGTGTACCAGTTAACTGGGTGCAGATAGGCTTTAGCCAAGGCATGGACCATGATCCTGTATAGCATTCTGATGAAAATCCAAAAATGCATCTTTAATTAAGCCACATGGATAGAGTATAAAATCTTCTCTATTGAATATTGAGTAAAAATATGTTGTAACAGAGCATAAAATGAAGTTCTGATTGTAGGCATTTAACGCAGTTAACGCGCTCTCAACCATGGCAACATTTTAGTGGGAATTATGTAATTTTTTTGTTTCCACCTCCCAGTGTTGCATAATTTAAAAAGCCTCTCCAAATCCCTAGTTATATGACGTAAGTTGTGTAGTTTCCTAGATTAAGTCACCTTTCTTTTTTTTATGTGACATGTTGTCCGCAATCTAATCCAGCCAAAATTGCACTCCAAAAGTCAAATACTGCTTATTCATATCCTTGTGACTGAACATTTAGTTTCTGACTACATATGAGGCATTTCTGCTGTCAGAAGAATTTGCAAAAGAAATTCTGTGTTCCATTTACTAAATATTACCCCTTGTGAAACTAAAATCAGCATTTTAATGCAAAAAATTGAACTTTTCATTTTGATGGCCCAAAGTTGCAAAACTGCTGTGGGACCACCTGTGGACTCAAAATTCTCACCGCAACCCTAAACAAATCCCTATGTAGGGTGTCGTTTCCAAAATGGGGTCACTTCTGAGGGCTTTCTGCTGTTTTGTAACCTGAGAAGCTCTGCAAATGCGACATGGCATGGCAATTTATTCCAACCTAATTTACGTTCCAAAAGACAAATAGCACTCCTACCATATTGATACCCGTCGTTTTCTCAAACTGTAATTTTTAACTACATATGGATTATTTTGGTAATTGAAAAATAAAAAGCAAAAAGTCACAACATTTTTTCGCAACTCGAGGCTGTTCTACAATTTTGTAACTATTGTTGTTTTTACGCCATTTTCACCAAGCTACGACAAAGAGAGGGAAGCTGAGGAGAGGTGGTGGCTTGGCTACCACTGCATGTCAAATTCATGACAAGTGTTGACGTTTGCAATGTTACAAGTGTTTCTCTAGCAAGGACTGGAGTAGGTTTCATGGTGAGGCACACATTGACGTTACGCCACTTGTCCACTTCCTCATGAATCTGGAGACTCCAGAATATCTCCTCATCAAGACTGGTGCGAATAATATCAGTCTGGATGAATCAGGTCCAATGCGTTTCGAAAAACGTACTTGAAAAATGAAAAATTGTTGATAAATTTTTAAGCCTTATAACAACTTAACAAAGTAAAATGATGTTTCAAAAATGATCCTGACATAAAGTAGACGTATACTACAAAACAGTCACAAAATCACTGTATATGTAAAAGCATTCCAAACTATTTACAACATAAAGTGACACTTGTAAGGTTTGAAAAATCTGTCTTTGCCAGGAAGATGAAAACTGGCTGCTACAGGAAGGGGTTAACAAACTATTATCAGCAAATGTTTTCATGGGTTGCGGTATAGGTTGCATATGCCTATAATAACTAAATGGAGAGGAAGTCACTTGTAGGAGCCACCACCGTCATGTACATTAAATATTATTAACAGTTCCATATAGAATATGCATCCAATGAAGTAGTTAATCCATTAAAGCCAAAAATAATATAAACAATATGCAAAACAACAGATAGAGCATGTGCTTATATTGTTACCCCAAGCAAGTGTAAGATGCATTAAAGACTTTCTGCACCTTCTTCTATAGGCCACATGTAAGAAAGGTGCTTTAACTCTACTATAGTCAGAAACATATATTTATATGCAAGGAAATGTTTTTATAGGTATAATTGTGTTCATTTTTTACTTTTCATCATGTCCAAACATATCTCAAGATGTGATGTGTGTTTTATCAGCTTTTCAAAACAAGATGATTTCACGATGTGATGCCACAATATGCCAATGACTATGTGTTTATGTGGCCACACAGGGGTTGTGATGAATATTGCAATCAGGCAAACATTTTGCTAGCATGTTGCTATAGTGTATTGCATTTGTTTTGTCATGGACTGGAAACACAAGCAATAAAAAACTAATTAATAAAATGTATAGGGTGGGGCTGTGATATGGTGGCAGCCCAGATAATAGCAGCATGATTATGAAACCAAATTGGGTAGAAATTGGCCACTGTGGTGGCATGCAGCCAGCTGAACTGGCTAACCTTAACTTAACTCCTCATTCAGATATAAGTAATGCTTTTGGAACACAAAAAAACTCTAGTTTTTATCAGTGTTTTGGATCAGATTTTCATCAGTGATTGCTTTACTTTTGCCATCAGTGTTTCATTAGTGATTTTTTCATATTGGAAAAAAAATGCATAGTTTCTCCTACCCACTACAAAGTTAAAGATGACCGCAAACAGATATAACACAAACCAATTGTGTATGTGGTTTTTATGAGACACTGAGATCAAAATCGGCCATGTCTCTGTGATTTTTTACACCATTAAGTGGTCCACGAAAGAGCACGCACATGTGAACAGCTTCATAGACTATAATTGGTCCATGCACTATCAGTGATAAGCAATTCTGGAACATGTACAATGGTGTGAAAAATTGTTTGGCTTCTTCCTTATTTCTTATTCTTTTGCATGTTTGTCACACTTAAATACTTCAGATCACAAAGCAAATTTAAATATTAGACAAAGATAACACAAGTAACACAAAATGAACTTTTTTAAATGAAGGTCTTTGCTATTAAGGTAAAAAGAAATCTGAACCTACAGGGTCCTGTGTGAAAAAATGATTGCCCCCTAAACCTAATAAATGGTTGGGCCACCCTTAGCAGTAACAACTGCAATCAAGCATTTGCGATAACTGGTAATGAGGCATTTTCAATGCTCTGGAGGAATTTTGGCCCACTCACCTCTGCAAAATTGTTGCAATTCAGCCACATTGGTGGGTTTCCGAGCATTAACCGCCTTTTTAAGGTCATGCCACAGCATTTCAATCGGATTAAGGTCAGCCTTTGACTAGGCCACTCCAAAGTGTTAATTTTGTTTTTCTTAAGCCATTCTAAGACTTGCTTGTGTGTTTTGGACTATTGTCCTGCTTCATAACCCAATTGTGCTTCAGCTTGAGGTCACAAAACTGATGGTCAGACATTCTCCTTCAGGCGTTTTTGGTAGAGAGCAGAATTCATGGTTCCATTTACCACAACAAGTCTTCCAAGTCCTGAAGCAACAAAACAGCCCCAGACCATCACACTACCACCATCATATTTTACTGTTGGTATGATGTTCCTTTTATGACATGCTGTGTCACTTCTATGCCAGATGTATTTGGACATACACCTTCCAAAATGTTCAACTTTTGTCTCATCAGTCCACAGAGTATTCTCCCCAAAGTCTTGGCAATCATCAAGATGTTTTCTGCCAAAACTGAGATGAGCCTTTGTTTTTTTTTGCTCAGCAGTGTTTTTTGTCTTGTAACTCTGCCATGCATGCCATTTTTGCCCAGTCTCTTTCTTATATTGGAGCCATGAATACTGACCTTAACTAAGGCAAGAGAGGCCTGCAGTGTTTTGGATTTTGTTGTGGGGTCTTTTGTGACCTCCCGGATAAGTCATCGCTGTGCTCTTGGGGTAATTTTGGTTGGCTGGCCACTCCTGGGAAGGTTCACCACTCTTCCATGTTTTTGCCATTTTGGATAATGGCTCTCACTGTGGTTTTCTGGAGTCCCAAAGCTTTAGAAATGTCTTTATAATCTTTTCCAGTCTGATAGATCTCAATTACTTTGTTTCTCATTAGTTCCTGAATTTCTTTGGATCACAGCACAATGTCCAGCTTTTGAGGATCTTTTGTTCTACTTCACTTTGTCAGGCAGGTCCTATTTAAGTGATTTCTTGATTGAGAACATGTTTGCAAGTAATCCGGCCAGCTTCCCAAACATGTCATAAACCACAGTTATTTTATGTTTTAAGGGGGGGTGACAATCAATTTTTCACACAGGGCCCCGTAGGTTTGGATTTCTTGATAATAAAGACCTACATTTAAAAACAGCATTTCTATTTACTTGTGTTATCTTTGTCTAATATTTAAATTTGTTTTGTGATCTGAAACATTTAAGTGTGACAAACATGCAAAAGTATAAGAAATTAGGAAGAGGGCAAACACTTTTTCACACCATTGTACTTGAAAAACGAACATCTGAATGAGTGCTAAAATGATTTTGTTAATCTAGTCCAGCTATAAAAAAATGAGTGACATGTTCTGGCTATGCCTATGGTAAAAAAACTGGCCAACACAGCAGTGTACTGGGCAAACGTCACCAATAAAACAGCTTCACACCCACATGCACATCTGCATTTACAAAGGAGGGAACTAAGGAGGTGAACACTTTTGTTCAGCTGAACTATAAAAACATATTTTTTTTTCTAAATAAACTTTATCAAACTTTATTTTTTTTTTAGTCTTACTAGGGGACTTCTATTTTGCTTTGTTATGCTAGTTATTTCAAAGCAGTTTTGTAGATTAATAATAAAAAGACATAAGTAGATTTAAGGCAGCGGCACAGCTTAGTAGAAGTTTGTGCTTGAGGAAAGGATGTTTGTCCTGTGTAATGGTAACAAGCACCTCAGCAATGAAGAAGACAACAAGAGTAGTGAATCTTGCTAAATTAATTTTTATTTTTTATTTTGATCTGCTACCAATGGATAAGACAAAACAGATATTGTCTGAGGTTTAAAGACCAATGTATGGTCTCTATCCAGGACAAAGACCACAAGTTGGTTGAAATGTGGGACAATACTTGTTTTGCCTTATCCATTGGTGCCTGATCAAAATAAAAATAAAAATGAATTTAATAAAAGGCAGGAATTCTACTTGGCTATGCCATGTATTCATACTTTTACTAATTATCTAAGGGTAAAAAAACATATGTCCAAAAAATAAGTGTCTATCTCATTGCCATAGAGCTTTTTCCTTTTTTTCTGATCTGAAGCATCTCTAATAGTAAACATTAATAATAATATAGCCATCGCAGTTGTGGGAGTCTTCGTTAGACCACTAGCTGTCATGACAACCCATTGATTTGCGTTACAAAAAAGCTATTGACCGCTACATCTAAGCAGTAGAATGGCCAGGACCTTTGCTGACAGTGGGTGCACAGCTCCTGTGCTCAGGTCAAGCTTGTGTATGAGAAATGAGCCCAAACCATGACGTACACTTATATATATAGAAAAGGCTTAAATAGTGTTGAATTAAGTCAAATAATGAAATTTTTTTTATTTAATTATAATTTGCTTTATTAGATGAATATACCAATTGGAAAATCTAGATATTTTTATACATGAGCTCACAATGTAATATTTTCTATGACTAATTCCTGCTTCTTCTACACAGCAGCCTTCAGAACAGCCATTTATATTGATGATGCATTCCAGTTAGTAAACTTGGCTCTTCTCTGTGAATGTTAAAAGCCATTACCATGAACTCAGGTGGTTATTTTCAGTATATGAAATGAGCTGTGACCTTGATTCAGAAGCTGATTGATTGCTGTTCTCACTAATGAATTGTCATGTTTGGTCTATATTTCCTTGGAAAAGAAGATTTGTTGGACTCAACAAGGGCTAATTATTTTTGTAACTGTATAATAAAGTGTCAGCATTGTAGAACCTGAACTGTAAAGCTTTATACTGTTCTTCCTTCATTAAAAGTGCCAATTTAGTCATTGTTTTTTAGTTAAACACTTCATTTTACTGACTTGAAAGGTTCTTGAGAATGATTGGCTATCATTTAGCCAGGTCGTGTGGTCTGCTATTATTTTCAACTGAAAAGCCATACTTATTGAGTTCCCATGTAGTAAACAAATCCATGCAAAGCAATCTTGAAAAGAGAAATTGTCAATGACTCATTAAAGTTATTTAAATGCTTTTTAAAAGAACCTATAAAAGCTTCCTCCATTACTCGAAGGTCCTGCACGCAGACCCTTTCATTCATTTATTCATTTTTCATTAACGTCCTTAAAGCTGCTGTTTAATGAAAAGTTTTAAGGCAAAAAAGGAAGAAAAATATGTTCTTCTGCTTTATTACTAGATTTTATTACAGATCTTGCATTTGGAACATGGAGTTCTTTTTAATTTTGAGATCAGCATTGGCAAATCGTAGATAACAGTGGGTAAAAATGATCAGTACAGTCAGTATATACCGTTGTTTCAAAAAGCTATGTCTTGCATCCATCACGGTGAAAATTGTAGATAATCAGCAATGTTATTTTAATAACTGCTCAAAAAGTTGATCCAAGGAAATCTATAATTTTAAACGTGACCGCGGGCTGGATATTCTAGATCAAAAAGAGCTATGCAGGTTTGTTTTTTGGGAAAAAATCCTTAAAACCTGTAATTTGTTGTTAAAAATCTTTCACATTCTGGGTTATGAGTCCAGTGGGTCAAGTAACTAAATGATTGACAGCCTCTCTGTCACGGGTTTACATCGACAGAGAGGGGCCAGAAGACCATGGTGTCTGATTTCACGTACTTCTGCACTGATTTGAAGCACTTCACCATCGTATTAAACTGTGCAGGTTTCTGTTAGCAGTGTAAGGAGTTAATATGTGCACTTGAGAGCTTCTGGAGCTTTCCTGCTTTGATGATCTCAGCTGTTAAGTGCTGGACACTCCCCTCAGCTATATATACTCACCTCTGGCAATTAGGGATTGCCAGTGTTAGTTTCATATTTCCTGGTTCTGGAGTTGGAGGTGTTGGTTGTTTTAGAAAGCATTTTGAAGTGTTGTCCTGAAGACTGTTGCTTAGTGATTAGTCTGTGTGCATATCCTCATCCTCTCCTATTTGGCTTTTCCTTCCTTCACTTCCCAGTATTCCACTCTGTTTATGAGTGCATATATGTATGATTGGAATTTTCATTTATCCCTGTACGACTTCCCTTGTTTGTCTGGTTTGTGTATTCTTATTAGAGATGAGCGGTGTTTGACTGAAACTGTAAGCCAATCTCAAATTCGAGCTGTTTTTGGCGGTGTTCGAGCCGTTTGATGAACCCGAACGATTTGCAAAAAATCCGGCTGTTCGAGGTTATGTTCCATAACTGTTCTTGCACCAAAATCGTAACAGGATTTTTTAACAGTAATACTGTTAATCAATGTTAATAGTTTCAGTGTAGAGTGGGCGGGGGGAGGGACAGGGGATGGATCTCTGTAGAAATAATGCCGATCTCCATTTTTTTTTTCTTTCCCGCATTTACAGTGCGGAGGTGCAGTCTGTCAGCCTATCAGCAGCGCACACATGCAGCGAAGTGCTTTTTTTTCACACAAGCAAGGGCATGTATCATTGGCTGTGTATGTCACATGTCCTTGCCCTATAAGACCCAGCCATTTTCCCCGTCATCACCATTTTCTCACTACTACAGCTGAGTGTTAGACGGCACCGCTGCTGCTGTGGGCGCTATACTTTGTAACTGTGTGAATTGCAAGCGAATTTGCTCTTAAATAGACAGGTTTAGGGAGTAGGGACTAGTTGTAATTGCAGCCCTTTTGAGGGCTGGGTCACAGCAGTTCATGGCACTTTTTGCCAGGCAGGTCTGTGCCAGTGCTGTGCAAGTGTTTTTCACAGCATTTGGCTAAATCTAGCTAGCCAATCCTTTTGGGCCCTAGCAGTGTGTGTTAGTCAGTGGAGTAGCCTATCTGTGTTGCAAGCTACACCACCTGTGTATCTAATACCAATTTTTTACCACACCTAGCCAAGGAAAACCTTTTGGGCATAGTAGCAGTGTCTGTTACTCATTGTAGTAGCCCATCTGTACCAAGCTACACCACCTTTGTATTTAATAACAATTTTTTTACTGCATCTAGCCCAGTAAATACTTTTGGGCCTGTAGCAGTGTCTGTTACTCATTGTGGTAGTCCATCTGTACCAAGCTACACCACCTTTGTATTTAATAACAATTTTTTACTGCACCTAGCCAAGTAAAACCTTTTGGGCACAGTAGCAGTGTCTGTTACTCATTGGAGTAGCCCATCTGTATGGATATGCAGCGATACTAAATAACCAATGGTGCACAAGCTTATGGCCTCCTTATTGGGCAGAGTAAGTGCTGACAAAAAAACAGACACTCCTGGAACTCTTCCCAATAGTGGTAGCAATAGAAATATGGGGTGCGCGCCTGGCTAACAAAAATATTTGCTTCATAACAAAAAACACCAGCCTAGCGCACTGCATTAATAAGATGGCATCATCGTCTCTCCCAGTGCTAGGCCTACTACACCGGCTAGCATTCCTGTGCCTTAAACACAATGTATGGGTCCACGCTAGCCACGATGCTGAGGGGTCTAACGCTGCTGCTAACGCTTTATCACAATTCAATTGGCAGATTTTCACAGAGCTCCTCCCCAACGCCCACGCATTGGGCAACAGTTGTCCACCCTCCCTTTGGGATCTAGTGGCGAATAGTTGATGCCATTAATCAGAGCGTCAGTTGCCCCGTTGACATGGAAAGCATACGGTAAGGCATGGGAAGAGTGCACACGACTAGTAGCAGGCAGACCGGTTGACCAATGTGAACAAGCCAGATTACAAGTCACCATAGAATTTCTCCACCAGCTAATGATGAGGGGCATATCAGGGGCGTCAGCGCAGCGGTGTCTGACTGGAGTAGCATTTCACTTCCAACTACTGAATTGGGAGATGTGACAAAGAGATTCATCATCAGACAATCCATAAAAGGGTGGAAAAGGGGTCAGCCAAGTCAGTAGTGTAGACGTCCCGTCCCGTGTCACTAAAACTGATTTCTCACATCATATCCCTAACACCATTAACATGACACTCACAATTTGAAGCAACACTACTGTCTACTGCATTTGCGATTGCCATCTTCGGGGCGCTATGCATAAGCGAATTAGTCCCTCAATCTAAAATTACCACCAGTGGAGGCTTATTACACCAGGACGTAGTCATAGCCAAAATGCAATAAGTCTACGCATACGCAAATCGAAAATGGTTCCAGTGGACAGGGGCACTTGGGCACTTCTACAACCCACAAACGGTACACTGAGTTGGGTAACAATAGTAAAAACATATATAACCATAAGATCACAAAGTAATTTCTTCCTATCACACATTGATGGAACGCCATTATCAAGATACCAGTTCCAAGCTATATTTAATAAATGCCTAACATCGGCAGGGAACCATCCCAAAGATTACGGGACACACTCATTCCGCATAGGTGCGGCCACGGAAGCAGCAAGAGCAGGACTGTCAGAAACGGAAGTTCAGAGGATAGGGAGATGCCGATCCACGTGTTTGGCGAGATACATAAGACTGGACTTGCTATCCTAACGTGGTTTGTTTCTTTTACATGTGACACTAAGCCAACATTGTGGGTGATAGGCCACTCGTATATATATTGGGCAGAAAAAAGGGCGAAAGTCCACCCAGGCGGGAGGAAATTAGAGTTTCATAACACATATTTCAACTGGAGAGGTATTAGAGGCCTGCAATGGCCACAGGTACTAATGGAGGTAATCAAGGTAGGGAGAGAGGCAAGAGGTCTGGTCATCTTAGTTATACAGGCCGGGGGAAACGACCTAGGTCATCACAAGAGCGCATAACTAATGGCAATAATGAAACTAGACACTGAGCGCTTCAGAGAATTTTTCACAAAACTAACTATAGTATGGTCAGAGATTGTGCCGATAGTGGTATGGCAAGGTGCGCGAGACATCACAGCCATCGAACGGACAAGGCGGGTAATAAATATTCGGATGGCAAAATTTACAAGAGACAGAGGTGGTGCAGCGATACGACACCGACAACTGGAAGGAGATAAAGCAGGCCTCATACGGCCCGACTGTGTTCACTTAATGGATATTGGACTGGACATATTCCTGTCAGGACTCCTGGACGGAGAGGAACAAGCATTAAGAGTGATGGATGGGGGTCAGAGTCCTGCATACGAGTACGTAGGATCCTCCGTGGCCTGGAAATAGAAAGGACTTGTTGGAGAGTTACACTTGTTGGCCAACTTGCCGGTGTGGAGACACAGGGCATGCTGCAACAAGCTGAATTATTTTAGAAATAAAATGCCTTTCTAATGGAATGAGTATAAAGAGTTAATAAAGCTGTGACCGATCCTCACCCATCCAGTTGTAAGAGTTACATCATTGTATTGTCAAGGAAATGGGGGCGGTAGGGGGGCTGAGCATCTGGGTTTGGTTGGGGGTCCCCACAGTCTGCCTATACTAGATGCAGTTAAAAATTCTTATTAGATACACAGGTGGTGCAGCTTGCTTCGCAGCTGGGCTACTATGCTAACTAGCAGACACTGAAGCTTTGGAGCAGAACTCTGAGTTAACAGCTCTTCAGACTCAACCATCTGTGTTACCCCAAGCCATAGTGTATGTAGTTTCTTATGGTTAAAAGGGGGGGGGAGCGACCCAACCCACCTGGAATTGACGATGCCAACGTCACGTAAAACACAGCATGGGGACTTTAAAAAGAGTTTCCATTTTTCCAAAAATTGTGGCACAGACACCCTTAAGTGGCATCAATTACCCCAGAGTTGCTTAAAACGGTTGGTGAGGTGATTTTACCAAATCCTCGAGCTTTTAGTCTCCCGAGGATGACACAGGGGTAGAAAAGTCCTTGCGGATCCATGATTTGTTCATCTTTATGAACGTGAGTCTGTCTACATTCTCAGTGGACAGCCGCGTGCGCTTATCTGTCAGCACACCACCAGCAGTGCTGAACACGTGTTCAGAGAGAACGCTGGCTGCAGGACATGACAAGATCTCCAAGGCATGAGTGGCGAGCGCCGGCCATTTTTCCAGATTGGAAGCCCAAAATGAGCAAGAGTCCAGTGACACAGTCATGGCTTCGATGTTCACTTGGAGATTCTCCTGTACCATCCTCTCTAGGTGTTGACTATGTGTCAGACTTCATGTCTCCTGTGGCCTTGCAAAGGATGGTCTAAAAAAGTGGTGAAACGATTTCACAAAATTGCTGTTACCAGCAGATACTGTGTTACTGTTACGGTTTGAGTGATGAAGACTCGACAGTCCCACGGTTGGCAAGTTAGAACTGGGAGATTCACTATGTGCACCACTGGTGTTTTGTTGAAAAGCACATGTAAGATTCAGCAACAGCCTCTGCTGATACTCCTGCATGCGTGAATCCCTTTCTATGACAGGAATTATTTTGGCAAATTTACTTTTGTACCGGGGATCTAAGAGTGTGGCAACCCAGTAGTCGGTATTACTTTGAATTCTGACAATCCGAGGGTCATGTTGCAGGTAGTGCAGCAAGAAGGCACTCATGTGTCTTGCGCATCCAGGAGGTCCAAGTCCTTGTTGTGTTGGAAGCAAGGTAAGAATCATGCTTCCTTCCTCTGCCCTCTCCCCCCAACCTTGCACAACAGAAATGTGATCAAGGTCTGCCTCATATGATGAGTCTTCCATGCCCATCGCCAGTTCGTCCTCCACTTCTTCCTCGGCTCCTGCACCTTCCTCAACAGTTTGGCTGCTACCATGCGCCCTGATTTATCCCTCTCCCCCACCCTCCCATGCCTGCCGCATTGGTGCTGCCGACCGTCTGGACCTTGGAGATGTTATCCCTTCCGCATACGACTCCTCCTCTACTTCCTCCACCTCCTCTTGTCCCACCACCTGACTCCGAATTCTGTTTAATTTGTGCTCCAGCATGTAAATCACCGTAATAGTCATGCTGATAATGGCATCGTCAGCACTAAACATCTTCGTCGCCATTTCAAAACTGTGCAGAAGTGTGCATAGGTCCCTGATCTGAGACCACTCCTGCAGCATGATTTGCCCCACCTCTGGATCTCGTTGGCCCAGGCTATACGTCAGAACGTATTGCACCAGGGCTTGTCGGTGCTACCACAGTCGCTGCAACATGTGCAGAGTTGAATTCCACCGTGTCGGCACATCGCATTTCAGCCGGTGAACTGGCAGGCGCAACGACTTCTGTAGAGATGTAAGTCGTTGAGCTGCAGGATGCGAATGACGGAAGTGAGCACACAGCGACCGTGCCCTCTGCAGAAGGCCATCTAGTCCGGGATAGTTGGCTAAAAATTGCTGGACAACCAGGTTCAACACGTGAGCCATACAGGGCACATGTGTGACCTTGCCCCGGCGAAGGGCCACACCCAGGTTTGCAGCATTGTCGCACAAGGCCTTCCCTGGTTGCAGGTCCAGTGGAGACAACCATTCATGAAACTGGGTCTCCAGAGCTGACCACAACTTCTCAGCTGTGTGACTCACATTTCCCAGACATTTCAAAGTAAACACCGCCTGATGCCGTTGAGCCCTGCTGCCAGCATAGTAAGGAGGTGTGCAGGATTCCTTCTGCGCAGTTAGAAAGCTTGTGGCATTACCAGACAGGCTTTGGCTGCAGTTGGAGGACTGAGAGGAGGTTGAGGAGGCAGAAGCAGTGGAGGAACTTCTAGATAAAGAGGATTGACGCACAACTCGTGGGGACGGCAAGACTTGGACAGCAGCCCCTTGTCCTGCTGTCACCATAGTTACCCAGTGCCCAGTCAGCGACATGTAGCGCCCCTGTCCATGCCTACTCGTCCAAGTGTCTGTGGTGAAATGCACCCTGTCACACACAGAGTTTCTCAAAGAAGCGGTGATGTTGTGTGCGACATGCTGGTGTAGCGCAGGCACACCTTTCTTTGAGAAGTAGTGCCGACTGGTCATCTGGTACTGGGGCACTGCAACGGACATAATGTCTTTAAAATCCACGGTGTCCACCAGGCGGAAAGGCAGCATTTCTGCAGCCAACAGCTTGCAGATGGTGAAATTCAACCTCTTAGCTTTGTCATGGCTAGGAGGAAATGGTCTTTTACTTGTTCACATCTGAGGGACCGAGGGCTGGCGGTTGTGCTTAGACGGGGTTGAGTAGGGTGTCCCCGGCAAACTGCCGGTCTGTGAGGAAGATGCAGGCGGAAAAGTTAGGTTGCCTTGATCCAAAGGTGGTGCTCTCGATGTCAGAGAGCGCTCAACACCAGCTGGTGTTTCCACTTCCAAATGAAATGATGACCTGCCAATCACACTGGCTGTTGCGGGTAAAAAGGTGGCAGGTCTGTGTCCAAAAACAGGTGTGACTGCTGTCCCCCCAGTCACAGAGGATGAAGCAGCCGTGGATGCACAAGATGGGGCAGACGGTGGTTGGCCCGGCCCGCTAGGCTGCATTGTAGCACAGTGAGCTTCCCACTGCAACTTATGCTTCATATCCATGTGACGGTTCATGCATGAAGTACTCAAATTATGGATTTTTTGGCCTCTACTTAGCTTTTGGTTACAAATATTACAGATAACACGAGTTGGGTCATCCTTATAGATCTGAAAAAATGTCCAGGCTATGCAAGGCTTAGAGCCCATGCGACCTGAAGAGCCACCACCACTTGTGGTCAGAGGCAGAGTTGTCGTTGAGGATGAAGTTGTTGACGTGCTTCCAGTACTCCGTCTCTGTCCAGGAAGGCGCAACCTAACCTCGTCGTCAATAGCATCCTCCTCCACCTCCTCTGCTGACCTCATCAACTGGCTGACTGTGGGTTGACAGTAAGTGGGATCTCCAACTTCGTCATCATCACCCTGTGTGTTCTCACACCCTTCGTCCTCAGAGCCAACCTCTTCCTGCCCTGACCAAAAAGTCAAGTTGTCTCTCCAATCAGGTATTTCAGTCTCATCATCGTCTTCATCATTGTTTCCACCAACAGGAGTTACAGTTTGGGAACGAGGGTCTACATTATGCTCAGAACCTTCTTCATCTGGTCCTGTATCCGACTCATAAAGATTCTGGGCATCAGTGCAGATCATTTCCTCGTCTGGATTAACAGAAGCTCTGGAGCAGACCTCCATTTCCCAGGCTATAGAATGAGTATACAGCTCTGCAGACTCAACCATCTGTGTTACCCCATACTCAGACGGGCAGCTGGAGACTTGGGAGCTGTGAAGAAGCAAGTGCGATTGGGGTGACACCTCTGAGGACTGGAGTATTTGTGATGTTGAAGTTGAGGTGGAGGAGAGCCCACTTGAAGGAGCACTTTATATCCATTGAAGCACCTGCTGTTTTTGTGCCTCATCTGGAATTTGTAGCGATGGGCGTGTCTGTAAGAAAGGGATCGTATTACATTGTCCACGAAAAGAAGTAGACATCTTAGTTTGGCTGGAAGATGGTCTTTCTTCTGCAGATGTAACTCCCCCCCCCCACTGCGGGGGGGGCTCAACCCACCAGCGGACAGGCACCAGTATTGGGAGAGGGGGGCTGGCCGTCAGGGTCCACCGCGGCTCTGGCACAAACTCGGCGACACGGAGGTCGCACGGGCAGGAACGGACTGGCCGTGTCGACTTCGCACTCCAGCGTAGTCCCTCGGCCTGCTCGCACCTGTAACCTCAAAGGGATGCGCAAGCGGCTATTCTTCCCAGGGCTGTTCCCCGCCCAGCAGGAACGTGGGGGAGCTCATTTCGGCCTTCCACTGTACTCCCTTACCTCCCTCGCCCTCTCTCCTTCTTCCGTTCTCCATCTAACCCCTCGGCTCTGTGGCATCCGGTCTCCCTCCAGCTCTCTCCTTCTCACAGGTGGACTACTGCGTGTATTCACACTGTTGCGAATCTTTTGGGCCGAGGCATAAGAAGTTGTCGAGGTAATGGATATTATGTGCCCCTTTAGAAACGTCCATTAAAACCCATTCAAGGAAGCAACTAAACACCTCAAATAATGAGCAGGATCTGGACCACCCCATGGGCAAACAACGATCTATATATTATGCTCCTTCCCAGAAGCAGCCCAATAGGTGGACACTATTCGGAGGCACAGGTAGTAAGTAACCGGAACCCCGCATCAATGTCTGTTTTGGCCATTAGGGTGACCCTTCCCAACTTTTTGATCCGCCTGATTGCCTTGTCAAAGGATGTACAGTATATACTACTGTACTTTGTTCTGCGTCGATGTTGTCGTTTACTGACCTGCCCCTTGGATATGACAAATGGTGGATTAGTCCGAATGTATTGGGTTCCGTTTTTTGGCACAACTCACAACGGGGATACCACTACGTCTTGTAAGGAAAGTGTTCTGAATGGAACCGCCATTCTACCTAAAGATATTTCTTTTTTTAATTTTCTTGTCACGACGTCTGGGTGTTGGTAGGCTGATTTTAGATTATTACTCCAGCCTTTCTTGATTTTAGAAGGGCATGACATGCCTATATCTGTGTCTCCCCCTCCTTTTACTCCTCCACCTCTTTTCTTTTCACATGATTATATGTACTTGTCACTTTTCCATGTGTTAGTTGTGTCTTCTGAGCAGTTTGTCAGCTTTTGGACACCTTTGAAGGTGTTTTCTATGTGTTTCTATGTTTTTTGTTTGCCTGCCATTGGTTTTAATGGTGTTCGACGAACAGTTCGGCGAACATACCGGTGTTCGACGAACCGAACCGCACCCGAACACTACGGGGGTGGCTCAACTTTAATTCTTATACACTACAACTCTCCCCTTCCCTGGGTGGGGGAGAGGAAAGGTAATGGTTGATTTAGGAGCTCGGCAAGGCACATGGCCCTGGTGTTTTCACCATCACAATTAATCCAGTGAGCAGGGATAGCTAGGGCACCCCTAGCTTTAGGGATAGGAAAGGAGACCCTAGTCCCGGGATATCCTACAACATAGACATGACACTCTCCTGTTTGCGAGTGCATGCTCAGATAGATATCAATTGTTGAGTAAGACCATCTGCTGAACATATTAGTCAAAAGTGAGTAAGGATTTATCAATGTATACCAAATATTCACCTTAAAATTTTACATTAATCTGCTTAAGCTTCATGACACTGTGGACAGCATGTTTAATAATTGGTCAACTTTAAGAATTGTTGAGTTGTGAATTATATAAGCATATTTTCACTAAGGCTATCGTGCGCTTTATAAGCTGCTGAACAACCACCCTCCCACCCTTTGAGCATGTGTGCGAATTGTCGTTGGTTCTAGTTTCATGTTTGTGTTTTGCATCATCTATTATAAATGATATACAGGTTGGCATGTCCTTGAAATGTATTGAAATGTAAAGACCTTTGGTTGTGGAGTGATTTTTACAATCAAGGATGGCAAAATATTGCAGGCCTGCCCAGTTGGCAATTGAAGACCATTACTCAAAAGAGTCAAGGAGCTTGATAGTTTCATTAGTCTTATATGAAGCAACATTC
Source organism: Phyllobates terribilis (assembly GCF_046119375.1). Classification (NCBI taxonomy): domain Eukaryota; kingdom Metazoa; phylum Chordata; class Amphibia; order Anura; family Dendrobatidae; genus Phyllobates; species Phyllobates terribilis. The sequence goes on along the minus strand of NW_027362762.1, from coordinate 768,122,544 downwards.
CCTGAATAGAAGTAGACAGTTGACACTTGGTTTATACTTGCTTCAATATCCTTGAACTTTCCTCAACAGCAGCTGTCACTTTGCAACAGACTCTGACTGTCTCACTTCAGTTGTGCAGCACACTCTCTCACAGTGCTTATAAACCCTCTCATTGTCTGCTTTTTTGACAGCATACTCCTGCAAAAGCTTGTTTTGTGCTTTATGCAGCACAATCCCTCACACATCTCTTTTCTAGTTCACTCTAACATGGCAGTCATCTTTACACTTCGTCACCTTCCAGACTCCTATGGTATGACTACTCCTCAATTCTCAGAGACTATCTTACTATCAAAGTAAAAATGTTCTGCTGTAAATCTTGCCCATTTAATGGTGACTTGTCAATGGTGCTGGTGGGTTGGTCTATTTCTTTTGAGACAGACCTCAAACTGGAGTTTTTCATGCTCTTTGGTGGTCCTAGGGAGGCACACCATAAGGCCTCCTTCACACGTCCATGTTTCAAATGCATGTGAAATACGTTTTCTTCATGGTTACCACACATACCCATTATAATCTACTTTTGCTATGAACTTGTCCTTGTTTTTACAACAAAACATAGACTTGTCCATTTTTTCTGGCAGCACGGATGACAAGGAATAATACAAGTCTCTGGGTCTGTGAAACACATGTACAGCACATGGATGGCATCTGTGTGCCATCCGTGTTCTATCCGTGTTTAACCCATTTCTGACGTGATCAGTAATAGTACATCTCACTGGCCTGGGCCTACAAGCGGTATAGGGCGATTGGCGCCTTTTGTCAGCTGATAGCACCGGGTGTCAGCGGTGACAATGTGGAAGGAGTGGTCCCATACCGCTCCCGGCACATTAACCCACAAAATGCTGTGATCGAAGTCGATCACAGCATTGCAGGAGCAAGGGGGGGTAACCACCGCTTACTTACCTCCTCTCCGGCGTCCCGCGCTGTCTGTGCTGGGTACCGGAATTTGTCATGACGACATCTGGGTCACCAGGCAGCAGAAAGTTCCTTTTGATCACGGAGAGTGCGCGATCAAATTAACTTCTGCATGCAGGCTGAGAGCCTGTATAGCATAGAGATGCTGCTGCTACTTCTCTATGCTATATAAGTGATCAGCCTGCTAAAGGTGAAAGTCCCATAGTGGGACAAAGTGTAAAAGTAAAAAAAGTATCAGAAAGTGAAAAAATAAATAAATTGTAAAAATATAAAAAAAATGTAAAAAATAATCCCCAAAAAATAAAAATATACTGTACCCATATATAAATATTATTATGAAAAAAAGCAAAAAAAACAACAAAAGTACACATATTTGGTATTGCTGAATCCGGAACGACCTGACCTATAATATTGTCCCACCAGTAAACCCTTTAGTGAACACGGTAAAAAAATAAATAAAAAACTTAGCAAAAAACTATGCTTTATCATCATTCAACAAAAACAAACAAAAAATTAAATAAAAATCGATCAAAAAGACAAATGTAAATAAAAATGATACCGCTGAAAATGTCATCTTGTCATGCAAAAAAGAAGCCACCATATAGCTCCATCAGTCGAAAAATAAAAAAGTTATAGCTCTCATAATAAAGCGATACAAAAAAAAATATTTTTTCTATAAAATAGTTTATATTGTGTAAAAGCACCAAAACATGAAAAAGCAATATAAGTGTGGTACCACTGTAAATGTACTGACCCAAATAATAAAGATGCCTTATCAATTTTACCACATGTGGATCGGCATAAAAAAAAAAAAAAAAATTCTTGAATTGTTGGTTTTTGTTTAATCTGAATCCCAAAAATTGGAATAGAAAGCGTTCACAAAATGTCACGTGCCCAAAAATGGTAACAATAAAAACGTCAACTTGTCCCGCACAAAACAAGCCATCACATGACTCCGTCGGCCTAAATATGGAAAAATTATTGCTCTCAAAATACGGTGATGCAAAAAAAAGCATCTTTTAGTGTATGACAGCTGTCATTCATAAAAACCCGATATGAATCTGCCATCGCTGTAATCGCACCGACCCGAAGAATAAAGTCGTCTAATCACTTATAACGCACGAGGAACGGCGTTAAAAATTAACTCTAGGTTTAGAGTTGTGCTAGGGTTAGGGTTGTGCTAGTGTTAGTGTTGTGTTACGGTTAGGGCAGGGACACACTGCCGTATTTCTCGTCCGAGGATCACTTCATAATCCACGTACTGGCCTGCACCTCTCCTGATCTGAGCTTGACAGCTGCATAGAAATCCATCATGCTGTCATGCTCAAGTCAGGAGAGGTGCTGGCCAGTCCGTTCAGTGCGATCCGATCATTGCACAAGTTTTATGGCTGTGTATCCCTGTCCTTAGGGTTGTGCTAGGGTTAGGGTTAGGGTTGTACTAGGGTTAGTGTTAGGATTGTACTAGGGACAGGGGTTAGAGTTGTGTTAGGGTTAGGGTTGTGTTGGGGTTGGGATGATGATATGATGATGATATGGCGACTAGTGTTTAGAGCAAGTGCTCGCTAATTGAGTTTTCATCGGGAGCTTGGGTATGCACTAAGTATTGTGGGTGCTCGAGTAACATGCTCGAGTCTCCGCTCCATATGCTTTGCGGCCCAAAAAACCTTGCGGAGATTGCCTGCCATGCACGAGTGATCCCCGCATGGTTTTTATGGGGGTCTAAAAACCGTGAAACTTGCAGGGCGGGGACTCGAGCATGTCACTTGAGCACCCGCAATAAGTGGTGCATGCTCAAGTACCTGATGCAAACTCAAGTAGTGTGCACTTGTGCTCAAGACTAATGACAGCTTATTCAATATAATGACCTAATGTTATCAAATTCTGTGTCGTATCTCTGGGTTCAAAATGTTTACTATACCCCTTGATAAAATCCTGGAGGGATCTAGTTTCCAAAATGGGGTCACTTACTTATGGGAGGTTTCCACTATTTAGGCATTTCAGGGGCTCTCAAAACACGACATGGTGTCCCCTCAATTCCAGCCAATTTTACGTTCAAAAAGTCAGACAGTGCTCCTTCCCTTCTGAACCCTTCTGTGCACCCAAACAGTGGTCTTTCCTCACATTTGGGGTATTGGCGTACTCAGGTAAAATCACATAACAGTTTCTGCGGTCCATATTCTCCTCTTATCTTTGTGAAAATAAAAAATTTGGGGCTAAAAGATAATTTTTGTGCAATAAGTTTGATTTTTTTATGCTCCATGTTATAAACTTTTGTGAAGCACCTGGGGGTTCAGGGTGCTCACCACAGATATAGATAAGTTCACTGAGGGGTCTAGTTCCAAATTGGTATCATTTGTGGGGGGTTTCCACTGTTTAGGCACATCAGGGGCTCCCCAAACGCAACATGGCGTTTGCTAATTATTCAAGCAAATTTTACATTCAAAATGTCAAATGGGGCTCCTTCCCTTCCAAACCCTGCCGTGCACCCAAACAGTGGTTTTTCCCCCATATATGGGGTTTTGGCTTATTGAAGAGAAATTGCAAAACAAATTGCATGGTGCAATTTCTCCTGTTACCCTTCTGAAAATGGAAAATTGGAGGCTAAAAACATTTTTGTGGGAAAAATGTGAAAATTTTATTTTTACGGCTCAATGTTCTAAACTATTGTGAAGCACCTGTGGGTTCAAAGTGCTCACCACACATCTAAATAGATTCCCTAAGGGGTCTAGTTTCCAAAATGGTGTCACTTGTGGGGGTTTCCACTGTTTAGGCACATCAGGGGCTCCCCAAATTCAACATTGCGTCCGCTAATTATTCAAGTAAATTTTACATTACAAAAGTCAAATGGTACTCCTTCCCTTCCGAACCCTGCCGTGTTCACAAACAGTGGTTTCCCCCCTCATATGGGGTATCGGTGTGCTCAGGAGGAATTTCACAATAAATTTTGGGGTCCATTTTTTCCTGATACCCTTGGAAAATTAAAAAAATTGGGGTCTAAAATAACATTTTTGTGAAAAAGTTGAATGTTCATTTTTTTCTTCCACATTCAAAAAATTCCTGTGAAGTGCCTGAAGGGTTAATAAACTTGGTGTCACTTTTGAGTATTTTTTGTCATAAAGGCCCCTCAAAGTCACTTCAAATGTGATGTGGTCCCTAAAAAAATGGTTTTGTAAATTTTGTTGGAAAAATGAGAAATCGCTGGTCAACTTTTAACCCTTATAACTTCCTAACAATAAAAAATGTTGGTTCCAAAATTGTGCTGATGTAAAATAGACATGTGGTAAATGTTATTCATTAGCTATTTTGTGTGACATATCTCTCTGATTTAGGGCATGAAAATTCAAAGTTTGAAAATTGCTAAATTTTCAAAATTTTTGCCAAATTTCCGATTTTTTCACAAATGCAAGTCATATCGAAGAAATTTTACCACTCTCATGAAGTACAATATGTCATGAAAAAATTGACTCAGAATCAGTGAGATCCATTGAAGCGTTCCAGAATTATTACTTTATGAAGTGACAGTGGTCAGAATTGTAAAAATTGGCCTGGTCATTAACGTGCAAACCACTCTCGGGGGTAAAGGGGGTTAATATTGCTAAATATAGGAGAAACGTTGTGTTTTTTTTTTCTTTACCCATACCAGAGAAACACTGATGATACACTGATGGTAAACATGGACACACTGATGGAAAACATTGAGGACACCAGTAATGTTTATACGAGTACAGTACAGACCAAAAGTTTGGCCACACCTTCTCATTTAAAGATTTTTCTCTATTTTCATGACTATTAAAATTGTACATTCACACTGAAGGCATCAAAACTATGAATTAACACATGTGGAATTATATACTTAACAAAAAAGTGTGAAACAACTGAAAATAGGTCTTATATTGTAGGTTCTTCAAAGTAGCCACCTTTTGCTTTGATGACTGCTTTGCACACTCTTGGCATTCTCTTGATGAGCTTCAAGAGGTAGTCACTGGAAATGGTTTTCACTTCATAGGTGTGCCCTGTCAGGTTTAATAAGTGGGATTTCATGCCTTATAAATGGGGTTGGGACCATCAGTTGTGTTGTGCAGAAGTCTGGGGGAAACACAGCTGATAGTCCTACTGAATAGACTGTTAGAATTTGTATTATGGCAAGAAAAAAGCAGCTAAGTAAAGAAAAACGAGTGGTCATCATTAATGAAGGTCAGTCAGTCCGAAAAATTGGGCAAACTTTGTAAGTGTCCCCAAGTGCAGTTGCAAAAACCATCAAGCGCTACAAAGAAACTGGCTCACATGAGGACCGCCCCAGGAAAGGAAGACCAAGAGTCACCTCTGCTTCTGAGGATAAGTTTATCCGAGTCACCAGCCTCAGAAATCGCAGGTTAACAGCAGCTCAGATTAGAGACCAAGTCAATGCCACACAGAGTTCTAGAAGCAGACACACCTCTACAACAACTGTTAAGAGGAGACTGTGCAGCAGGCCTTCATGATAAAATAGCTGCTATTAAACCACTGCTAAGGACAGACAACAAGCAGCAGAGACTTGTTTGGGCTAAAGAACACAAGGAATGGACATTAGACCAGTGGAAATCTGTGCTTTGGTCTGATGAGTCCAAATTTGAGATCTTTGGTTCCAACCACCGTGTCTTTGTGTGACGCAGAAAAGGTGAACGGATCGACTCTACATGCCTGGTTCCCACCATGAAGGATGGAGGAGAAGGTGTGATGGTGTGGGGGTGCTTTGCAGGTTACACTGTTGGGGATTTATTCAAAATTGAAGGCATACTGAACCAGCATGGCTACCACAGCATCTTGCAGCGGCATGCTATTCCAACCGGTTTGCGTTTAGTTGGACCATCATTTATTTTTCAACAGGACTATGACCCTAAACACACCTCCAGGCTGTGTAAGGGCTATTTGACCAAGAAGGAGAGTGATGGGGTGCTACACCAGATGACTTGGCCTCCACAGTCACCAGACGTGAACCCAATCGAGATGGTTTGGGGTGAGCTGGACTGCAGAGTGAAGGCAAAAGGGCCAACAAGTGCTAAGCATCTCTGGTAACTCCTTCAAGATTGTTGGGAGACCATTTCTGGTGACTACCTCTTGAAACTCATCAAGAGAATGCCAAGAGTGTGCAAAGCAGTCATCAAAGCAAAAGGTGGCTACTTTGAAGAACTTGGAATATAAGACATATTTTCAGTTGTTTCACATGTTTTTGTTAAGTATATAATTCCACATGTGTTAATTCATAGTTTTGATGCCTTCAGTGTGAATGTACAATTTTCATAGTCATGAAAATACAGAAAAATCTTTAACTGAGAAGATGTGTCCAAAGTTTTTGGTCTGTGCTGTACGTGTTTTAATACAGATGTGTTTAGGAGGCCAATAATGAGTACTTACTGACCCCTAAGTCTACAGTACCCACCTAAAGACATTGGTGCTCCTCAGACCCAATCTCCATCTGCACTTGTCAGTGCCTCTACTGGCAATAATGTGTTTACTTTTATACTATGAATACATGCAATAATTTCTTAGATTCCATTCTCACGCTGCTTTCAACTTTCTGTATAATGCTGTCAACTCATAAGTCTAAACATATTGATTATGCTACAGTGCCTTGTGAAAGTATTTGGCCCCCTTGAACTTTTCTACCTTTTGCCACATTTCTGGCTTCAAACATAAAGATATAAAATTCTAATTTTTGGGGGAAGAATCCACAACAAGTTGGACACAATCGTGAAGTAGAACGAAATTTATTGGATATTTTAAACTTTTAAAAAAAAAATAAAAAATGAAAAGTGGGGAGTGCAATATTATTCGGCCCCTTTACTTTCAATGCAGCAAACTCACTCCAGAAGTTCAGTGAGGATCACTGAATGATCCAATGTTTTCCTAAATGACTGGTAATGATAAATAGAATCCACCTGTGTGTAATCAAGTCTTTGTATAAATGCACCTGCTCTGTGATAGTCTCAGGGTTCTGTTTCAAGTGCAGAGAGCGTCATGAAGACCAAGGAACACACCAGGCAGGTCCGAGATACTGTTGTGGCCAAGTTTAAAGCTGGATTAGGATACAAAAGGATTTCCCAAGTTTTAAACATCTCAAGGAGCACGGTGCAAGTGATAATATTGAAATGGAAGGAGTATCAGACCACTGCAAATCTACCAAGACTCGGCCGTCCCTCTAAACTTTCATCTCAAACAAGGAGACGATTGATCAGAGATGCAGCCAAAAGGCCCATGATCACTCTGGATGAACTGCAGAGATCTACAGCTGGTGTGGAAGAGTCTGTCCATAGGGCAACAATCAGTCGTACACTGCACTAATCTGGCCTTTATGGAAGAGTGGCAAGAAGAAAGCCATTTCTCAAAGATATTCATAAAAAGTCTCATTTGAAGTAAGCCACAAGCCACGTGGGAGACACACCAAACATGTGGAATAAGGTGCTCTGGTCAGATGAAACCAAAATTGAAATTTTTGGCCACAATGCAAAACGATATGTTTGGCGCGAAAGCAACACAGCTCATCACCCTCAAAACACCATCCCCACTGTCAATCATGGTGGTGGCAGCATCATGGTTTGGGCCTGCTTTTCTTCAGCAGGGACAGGGAAGATGGTTAAAATTGATGGGAAGATGGATGGAGCCAAATACAGGTCCATTCAGGAAGAAAACCAGTTGGAGTCTGCAAAAGACCTGAGACTGAGACGGAGATTTATCTTCCAACAAGACAATGATCCCAAACATAAAGCAAAATCTACAATGGAATGGTTAAAAAAATAAACGTATCCAGGTGTTAGAATGGCCAAGTCAAAGTCCAGACCAGAATCCAATCGAGAATCTGTGGAAAGAGCTGAAAACTGCTGTTCACAAACGCCCTCCATCCAACCTCAATGAGCTCAAGCTGTTTTGCAAGGAAGAATGGGCAAGAATTTTCGCCTCTCGCTGTGCAAAACTGATAGAGACCTACCCCAAGTGACTTGCAGCTGTAATCACAGCAAAAGGTGGTGCTACAAAGTATTGACTTAAGGGGGCCGAATAATATTGCACGCCCCAATTTTCAGTTTTTAATTTGTTAAAAAAGTTTAAAATATCCAATAAATTTCTTCCACTTCACGATTGTGTCCCATTTGTTGATTCTTCCCCCAAAAAGTACAATTTTATATCTTTATATTTGAAGCCAGAAATGTGGAAAAAGGTAGAAAAGTTCAAGGGGGCCAAATACTTTCACAATGCACTGTATGTTATAGAATATATAATTCAGATTTTTTTGCTCTTGAAAGGTTCGTTGCCTGTTTTTTTTTTGTTAATGAAAAGTGCTGTCAATCTACAGTTGAAACCAGAAGTTTACATACACTGTATAAAAAGACACATATGCATGCTTTTTTCAATATCTGACACGAAATCAGAATAAACCTTTCCCATTTTAGGTCAATTAGGATTACAAAAATTCTTAATATTTGCCAAATGCCAGAATAATGAGAGAGAGAAAATGTTTAAAGGCATTTTTATTACTTACTGCAAAGTTAAAAGTTTACATACATTTCATTAGTATTTGGTACCTTTGCCACTAAACTGAATGTCTTGGGTCAAACATTTGGGATATCCTTCCACAAGCTTCTCACAATAGTTGGTTGGAATTTTGGCCCATTCCTTATGACAATACTGGTGTAACTGATCAAGGTTTGTAGGTCGCCTTGCTCGCACCTGCCTTTTCAGCTTTGCCCATATATTTTCAATAGGATTTAGATCAGGGCTTTGTGATGGCCACTCCAAAACATTGATTTTGTTATCCTTACGCCACTTTGTTATCATTTTGGCAGTATGATTCAGGTCATTGTCCATTTGGAATACCCATTTTCACCCAAGCTTTAACTTCCTGGCTGATGTCTTGAGATGTTGCTTCAGCATTGCCACATAATCTTCTATTCTCATGATGCCATCTATTTTGTGAAGTGCACCAGTCCCTCCTGCGGCAAAACAACCCCACAACATGATGCTGCCACCCCCCATCTTTCACAGTTGGGATGGTGTTCTTAGGCTTCCAAGCTTCTCCCTTTTTCCCCCAAACGTAACGATGGTCCGTATGCCCAAAAAGTTCAATTTTAGTTTCATCAGACCACAGGACATGACTCCAAAAATTAAGGTCTTTGTTCCTGTGTGCATTTGCAAACATTAATCAGTTTTTTTTATGTTTCTTTTGGAGTAATGGCTTCTTCCTGGCAGAGTGGCCTTTCAGCCCATTTTGATACAGTACTCGTTTCACTGTGGTTACTGACACAATCTTATCAGCTTCCACCATCATCTTCGCAAGGTCTTTTGCTTTTGTCCTTGGGCTAATATGCACATGTCTACCAAAGCACATTCAACTCTGGGACACAGAACCCGTCTCTTTCCTGAGCGGTATGATGGTTGGAGATTCCCATCTTGTTTTTACTTGCGTATAATTGTTTGTACTGATGAACGATGCACCTTCAGTTATCTTAAAATTGTACCCAAGGATGAGACAGACTTGTGTAAGTCCATAATTCTCTTCCTGATATCTTGGCTGATTTCTTTAGACTTTCCCATAATGCTACACAAAGAAGCAGTGTGTTTCAGGTGTGCATTAAAATACATCCACGGGTGTGTCACTAATTAATTCAGATGTTGCCAAAAAACCTGTTAGAAACTTCGAAAAACAGGACATCATCATATGGGCAGTCCAGAATTGTTTAAAGGCATAGACATCTTAGTGTATGTAAACTTTTGACTTTGCAGTAAGTAATAAGAATGCCTTGAAACCTTCTCTCTCTCTCATTATTCTGGCATTTATCTCATAAACTTCTGGTTTCAACTGTATCTATCTATCTATCTATCTATCTATCTATCTATCTATCTATCTTAGGTTGTAGTTTCCATATAACATATTGACTTCTTTCTTTCCATAGAGATGAAGCTTCTGTTGCCACTGACATTTTTGCTCAATATTAATATTCTCTGTGCTACGAAGTCAAAGCCCAACTTTGTTCTGATAATGGTTGATGACCTTGGAATTGGAGATGTGGGATGTTACGGGAACAAAACACTCAGGTTTGATGATGTTTCTTTTCATCTATGTAACCTTTTGAATAGATTACTCAAAAACAACCAAAAGATTATATTAAAATAATAATATAGATGTTTTCTGGTTAATCTATTATACATTTGTAAACTATGGTTGCTTTCTTTGGTAAAGTAAATGGCTTCATGCCACTCATTAAGTGGTTGAATAATGAAGAGCAGGCCTATTATATTTACGGGAAGAGGGTATGTAAATTCTACTTTTCTTTTTTTTTTTTTTTTTTTTCAGAACACCAAATATTGATAGAATAGCTGCAGAAGGAGCCAAGCTTACACAACATATAGCAGCATCTCCATTATGTACACCTAGCCGCGCTGCATTCTTAACGGGCAGATATCCTGTGAGATCAGGTATGCAATGGTATTTACTTTATATTCTCTAAAATAATTTTAGGAAAATATGTTCCATCGTTATTATTGTCATCTTAGCAGAAGGCAACCTGCCATTTAAAGAGTCTGTCACCCGCAAAATGCTTTTAAAAAGGCTATATACTGTGGTAGGGCAATTAACACCTATAAAAATCATACTAGCACTCTAGCAGTTGCTGAAACAGTGTCAGAAAATATATTTGAAGTTTTATGCAAATGATGGGTCTATGGTGCACCCCTGGTGTGGCCAAGAGTTTGGTACAATGTAACACCTCCTCATCTGAATATTGATTGCAGTGTCTGAATGCTGCTGGCATGTGTGCACATTCTCACTGACACTGCCTGTGCATGGACATGCGCGCACATAGTGTCACAGAGCATTCTACTCCTGTCTTCCTTTTGCTGATACCACTCGCAACACTGATACACACGAAAGTGTAGAGAGCAGCTACAGAGAAGAGGGAAGGGCGGACAGCAAATACATGCATCTCCTGAGTTTACTCCATCATTGAATTGAAGGTGATTTGATTATGTCCATTGTCACAAATGATAAAGGCAGAAGTGGGGGATGGCCTTTCAACTGAATGGGTAAGTCTTGCAATTGGACCACGGAAAGGCAATTATTGGAGAGTTCATTGCAACCTGACTACAGTAGAGGTTGATGTGAAGTGTATAAGCAACGTGTGTGTTCTTGTTTTTCTGGTATCTATTAGATGTTGGCTCCCAGTGCCAGATCAGGAAGCTGTTTGACTTCTTTCGTTAGACAAGTCTACCGTGGTGGAACTATTTAGGCTCTTTTGCAGAATGTGATTGGCCAATAGATATATGAATCAATAATTCGCATAAAGCATGGGAGATCAAATTGCTCTTGATCAAATGATCAGGTGATAATGTGGTTGTTGCTAATTCATCCATTGCATGGGTACACAACCTGCACCCTGAGTGCTAGATGCTTGCCTTGATACCTTTCTGTGCGGCCCCCAACTATATGATAACAAACATGCATAAAGGTAGTGTCTGGGGGCTTCTGATTTGTATTTTCCATGTTAGAAAGTAGAGGAGTGTAAGGTAGCACCTTATGAATTGGTGACTATTTCACTGGTGACTGGTACAATGTATGACCCTGTCATTACGGTGACAAAGAATAGATAATTTAGAAAGGTGGCTATGCATAAATCTGCCATAATCATTGCACTTTATTGGAGAAGGGAATCTCAACTGTGTCAGCGCTCCGCATAAGCTGCAATGGAGAAAGCTGAATCCATGGTTTCTTCTTTTCTGGATCGTGAAAAAGAGGGGAGAGGACATCTATCCTCCTGATAGGTAGGAATCCTTAAAATGGAACCAACACTTATTAGATATTTATGCTGTGATGTTTATGATGTTTTATTGTGTCCATAGGGTATGTTCATTATGAAAATGTGTCCTTAAGACTAAAAAAATTGAGGGGATTTGATCTATGGACTTTATTTGTTCAGGGTCTTGTGAGCTAGTTTGGGTCTCTAAAGAGAACCTGACAACTGATACATAATGCGTTATCCACAGAAACCCTGTATCGGACACTGGCCGCATAATTTCAGCCATATATGTTTAACGTAGTTTAATAGCTGATGGGGAATGAACTGTACTGATGACTAGTTGGACAGGCGAGTCCCCGGTGTCTTCCACGTGTTACCAGGGACCCGCCTGTCCAACTTATCTATCATGTGTTTCGGTCCCTGGTGGCTGTTAAATTATGTGTTTTTTTTAAACACAGCAGTGCTACAGAGTTAAATACATTCGGCTGAAATCATGCAGCCAGCATCTGATACATGCTGCCCGTAGATCTGGTTTCCATTAAAGGCGTTATCTACTATTTTTAAAAGCTTTCTCAATGTGCCCAGGAAGGCTTCCAAAATGAAAAATGTGTCCACAGTAGAAAAAGAAGGAGAGAGAAACAAAGAGCACACCGATCTAAATGTAGCTGCTTCGCTAAGATGGGTGCATACAAATCAATATTGTACTCATCTATTTATGGATCTTGCAGTCTTGCATATCGATCCTTAAAGATCACAATAGTGGGTTTTCCTTTACTGCTGGTCTACTGCCCGTTCCTGATAGCTATTGAGAACCCCTTCAGAGTTGTCATAGGAATGTATTGGACATCGATTTCTCTCCAGGCTAAATGTGCTCCCAATAATCGATATTACAGGTAAATATAGGCAAATATTATTTCCTGTACAATTTTTATTTCACCATACAACGCGTTTCGACATAAAATAGTCTTCATCAGAATAAACGATAAATAATTCCAGGGTTTATCAGATTTAAATGTTTCTGACATATATAAAAAATATATTTTTAATAAGATTTTATTTATATGTGTTTTATGTATAAGAAAAATATTTTTTATCTGCATGTTGATGTTTGCGGTTTAATATGAATATTAACATAAGCAGCTATACGTACAGTACAGACCAAAAGTTTGGACACACCTTCTCATTTAAAGATTTTTCTGTATTTTCATGGCTATGAAAATTGTAAATTCACACTGAAGGCATCAAAACTATGAATTAACACATGTGGAATTATATACTTAACAAAAAAGTGTGAAACAACTGAAAATATGTCTTTTATTCTAGGTTCTTCAAAGTAGCCACCTTTTGCTTTGATGACTGCTTTGCACACTCTTGGCATTCTCTTTGTTAGAACCTTGCTCTTAGGTTTTTTCCTTTGCTGGTCACATGACCTTGTTGGCCTATTTAATCCTGCTCCGCCCTTCTGGCTTTGCTGGACTTCATTGTATAACTACGTTTTAGCTAGCCTGTGCTCTGTATCTACTCTGTTAGTTTGCTTGGTCTACGGACCTCTATGTTCTATATATTTTGTTTGTTCGTCTGTCTGCTACTATTTCTGTTAGGAGGTGTCCCATTTTCCTCCCAGTCCTTAGTACTTGTAGGGATTCCTTCCCCACATCTATAGGTCTCCGTACAGACTAGCTTAGGACTTTAGCAGGTCTAATCGCAGGATCAGGTCCCCTGTTACATCGTAGGGATAAAGCTGAGTTCTATCGTAGGGACAGATCTCCTCTCTTTCCTTAGCTCTGGTAGCAGAACATAACAGTAAGTCCAGCCTGCAAATTCTCTAAGGAAAGATTTTTCTGTTCCATCATGGTGTCGGTTCAGGATTTGGCTCATCGCCTGCAGGGACTCTCTCTGGAGGTGGCCGAGCTCCGTCAGCACGTGAGTAACTGTCCTGGAGCACATTTCTTGGAGCCTAAGGTATGTTTGCCGGATTTATTTTTTGGTGAACACCGAGAATTTTTTTCATTTAAAAATGCTTGCTTATTGTATTTTCGTTTGAGACCCAAGTCCTCTGGGGATGAATCCCAGCGCATAGGGTTCATAATGTCACTTTTGCGCAAAGAGCCTCAGGAGTGGGCCTTTTCTTTGCAACCTAGTGATACATGCTTCAGATCAGTGGATAGTTTTTTTTCTGCTTTGGGACTATTATATGATGATCCTGACCGTGTCACATCAGCTGAGACTGAGTTGAGACGTTTGAAACAGGGATCAGGTAATGTGGAAAAATATTGTACTCATTTCCGTCGTTGGTCTACTCAAACAGGGTGGAACGATTCTGCTCTGAAAAGTCTATTTCTTGCTGGGCTCAATGAAAGGGATAAAGACCTGCTAATTGCTTATCCTACACCTGAAGATTTGCAACAGGCTATGCAATTAGCTATACGGGTGGATAGGAGACTGCGTGCAAGGGTTAATGAGAGCAAATCCTCTGCTATGTCAGTTTCTGGTTATGAGAATGTGTGTACTAACAGTGGTGAATCGATGGAGATTGGAGCGATGGCACCTCGCTCTCAAGAAAAAGATCGCAGATTTTCTGAAGGCTTGTGTTTCTATTGCGGAAAATCTGGTCATTTGATTAAAGGCTGTGAGCTTCGTATGAAGAAAGAAAAAAAAATGGTCAGTCATGCCCGTATTGCCTGTTTAAATTCCAAGGGTGTATTTTTAGCTGCTTCCACGATTGCTCAGGAAAAATTAATGGAATTTCGGGTGTTTGTTGATTGTGGGTCTACTCTGAATGTAATTGATGGGGGATTCTTGGAAAGACTCAATTTAAAACCCGAACCTTTATCATCCCCCATTGCTGTGGTTTCTGTGGATGGTTCCCCTTTGAAGAATATTACTCTCAAGGTCTGTGAATTTCCTCTCACTATTAATGGTGTTCACCATGAGAAATTGGATTTGGTAGTTTTGAATAACTTGCCTTCTCCAGTAATATTGGGATTGCCCTGGTTAAAATTTCACAATCCTGTACTGGATTGGTCTACCAGTGAAATTAAATCCTGGAGCCATAAATGTTATGACAAGTGTTGTAACGGGCATATTGCAGCTTTGGATAGGGGAGAATTGCCTGTTCCTATTCAGGATTTTTGGAGAGTTTTTTCTGAGAAGGAATCGCAGGCTTTGCCTCCCCATAGAGACTATGATTGTTCTATTGAATTTGTCCCTGGAGCGACTCTTCCTAAAAGTCGTTTATTTAACCTTACTATTCCTGAGAGGAAGGCTTTGGAGGAATACATACAGACAAGTTTGGCCGCCAGTCACATTAGGCCCTCTAAGTCTCCTGTGGCGGTTGGATTTTTTTTTGTAAAAAAAAAGGACGGCGGTTTACGTCCTTGTCTGGATTTTCGTGAGATTAACAAAATTACTGTACGCAATCCTTACCCACTGCCATTGATTTCTGATCTGTTTAACCAGTTAATGGGGGCCAAGTGGTTCTCTAAAATTGACCTTAAGGGGGCATACAATCTGTTGCGCATGAAGGAGGGTGACGAATGGAAGACTGCTTTTAACACTCCTGTGGGTCATTTTGAGAATCTGGTTATGCCTTTTGGTCTTACTAATGCTCCTGCATTTTTTCAGAATGTTATTAATGACATCTTTAGACCTTTGATCGGCAAAAATGTGGTTGTGTATTTGGATGACATTTTGATTTATTCGCCGGATCTGGAGTCTCATTGGCGGAGCGTACGTGAGGTATTACAGTTGTTAATGGACAATTCGCTTTTTGCTAAGCTGGAGAAATGTGAGTTCGCTGTACAGAAAATTAGTTTTTGGGTTACATTATCTCCAGCGAAGGTTTTGAGATGGACCCGGTTAAAGTTCAAGCTGTACAGGAATGGCCTAGGCCTATTGGTTTGAAATCGATACAGAGGTTTTTAGGTTTCGCCAATTATTACAGAAAATTCATAAAAAATTTTTCTAGTATTGTCAAACCTCTGACCGATCTCACCAGGAAAGGTGCTGATGCGGTTCAGTGGTCTTCTGAGGCTATTGAACCTTTTGTGTATCTCAAGGAGAGGTTCACCTCTGCTCCCATCCTTATGCAGCCTGATGTGACTAAGCCGTTTTTGGTTGAGGTTGATGCTTCCTCTGTGCGGGTTGGCGCAGCATTGTCTCAGGATAACGGGGATGGATTACATCCCTGTGCCTTTTTTTCAAAAAAATTTTCGGAGACTGAACTGAATTACGATATTGGTAATCGGGAATTATTGGCTATTAAACTCGCATTTGAACACTGGCGCCACTTCTTGGAAGGTGCGGAATTTCCCGTTCAGGTTCTTACGGATCATAAAAATCTGATATATCTTGATGCTGCCAAGCGCCTGAATGCCCGTCAGGCTAGGTGGGCACTGTTTTTCTCGCAGTTTAATTTCTCCGTTACTTACATCCCTGGTACTAAGAATGTTAAGGCGGATGCCTTGTCTCGCAGTTTTTCTCCCATAGTCGGTGCTGAGAAAGAGGAGAACATTTTACAAGAAGGTGTTGTGATAGCTGCTTTGGACTCCGTTTTGGAAGATGAGATTCTTAAAGCACAGGAGAATGCCCCATCTAACACTCCTCATGGGAGGTTGTTTGTGCCTGGGACCTTTAGGAGAGATTTGTTTGTTGAGTGTCACGAATCTCGGTTGGCAGGTCATCCCGGAATCTCTGAGACCAAGAGACTGGTGGGTCGCAGTTTTTGGTGGCCTGGATGGCAGAAGGAAGTCATTAAGTGGGTGCGTCAATGTACTATATGTGCTAGATCTAAGTCCTCACATACTCCTGCTGCGGGGTTGCTTTGTCCTTTGGAGGTTCCCAGTGCTCCTTGGACACATTTGGCTATGGACTTTATTACTGACCTTCCCCCCTCTGAGGGTTTTACTGTCATCTGGGTGGTCGTGGACCGTTTTAGCAAGATGTGTCACTTGGTTCCCTTCGTCAAACTGCCCTGCGCTAAAACTCTCGCTAAGGCCTTTGTCAAGGAAATTGTCAGATTTCATGGCATTCCTACTGACATTGTTTCTGATAGGGGTCCTCAGTTCGTGGCTCATTTTTGGCGTGCCTTTTGTGACAGGTTGGGAGTTCATTTGTCGTTCTCGTCCGGATATCATCCTGAATCTAATGGCCAGACAGAAAGGAAAAACCAGGATGTTGAGCAGTTCTTGCGTTGTTTTGTGGCAGACAATCAAGAGGGGTGGTCTGAGTTTCTGCCACTTGCTGAATTTGCTCTGAACAATCATACATCTTCTTCTGCTCGTTGTTCGCCTTTTTTTTGTTGTTCTGGGAGACATCCGTCGTTTGGGTCGTTCTCCAAGTTGGGATCTGCCGTGCCTGAGGAGGAGAATTTTTCCGGTGATTTGGAGAGAGTTTGGACGGATGTGCGTGGTAATCTTCAGGAGGCCAACAGAAAATCTAAAGACTACTTTGATAGGAAACGACAGGAGGTTTTGTTCGCTGTTGGTGACATGGTTTGGTTGTCCTCTAGGAATCTGCGGTTGAGGATTCCTTCTAAGAAATTGGGTCCCAAGTTTGTAGGGCCCTTTAAGGTGCTTCAGGTTGTCAACCAATCTGCTGTTAGGTTGGAGGTTCCTACCTCCTGGAGAATTAATCCGGTATTTCATGTCTCTCTGTTAAAAAAAGCTGTTGTGTCGGATGGTGACGCCTCTGCCTCTGTTCCTCCAGTGGTGGAGGACGGGGAATATGAAATTTCTCGCAATCCTTAACTCTAGACGGTATAGAGGTAGTTTGCAGTATCTTGTGGCCTGGAAAGGTTTCGGACCCGAGGATAACTCTTGGGTGAGGTCAGATGATGTTTCCGCGTCCAGACTTATCAGAGCGTTTCACAGGAGATTTCCTGATAAGCCTGGTCCTAGGGGATCCGGAGGATCCTCTTAGAAGGGGGGGTACTGTTAGAACCTTGCTCTTAGGTTTTTTCCTTTGCTGGTCACATGACCTTGTTGGCCTATTTAATCCTGCTCCGCCCTTCTGGCTTTGCTGGACTTCATTGTATAACTACTTTCTAGCTAGCCTGTGCTCTGTATCTACTCTGTTAGTTTGCTTGGTCTACGGACCTCTATGTTCTATATATTTTGTTTGTTCGTCTGTCTGCTACTATTTCTTTTAGGAGGTGTCCCATTTTCCTCCCAGTCCTTAGTACTTGTAGGGATTCCTTCCCCACATCTATAGGTCTCCGTACAGACTAGCTTAGGACTTTAGCAGGTCTGATCGCAGGATCAGGTCCCCTGTTACATCGTAGGGATAAAGCTGAGTTCTATCGTAGGGACACATCTCCTCTCTTTCCTTAGCTCTGGTAGCAGAACATAACACTCTTATTGAGCTTCAAGAGGTAGTAACCGTAAATGGTCTTCCAACAATCTTGAAGGAGTTCCCAGAGATGCTTCGCACTTGTTGGCCCTTTTGCCTTCTCTCTGCGGTCAAGCTCACCCCAAACCATCTCAATTGGGTTCAGGTCTGGTGACTGTGGAGCCCAGGTCATCTGGCGTAGCACCCCATCACTCTCCCTCTTGGTCAAATAGCCCTTACACAGCCTGGAGGCGTGTTTGGGGTCATAGTCCTGTTGAAAAATAAATGATGGTCAAACTAAACACAAATCGGATGGAATAGCATGCCGCTGCAAGATGCTGTGGTTGCCCTGCTGGTTTAGTATGCCTTCAATTTTGAATAAATCCACAACATTGTCACCAGCAAAGCACCCCCACACCATCACACCTCCTCCTCCATGCTTCACGTTGGAAACCAGGCATATAGAGTACATCCGTTTACCTTTTCTGCTTCGCACAAAGACACTGGTTGGAACCAAAGATCTCAATTTTGGACTCATCAGAACAAAGCCCAGATTTCCACTGGTTTAATGTCCATTCCTTGTGTTCTTTAGCCCAAACAAGTCTCTTCTGCTTGTTGCCTGTCCTTAGCAGTGGTTTCCTAGCAGCTATTTTACCATGAAGGCCTGCTGCACAAAGTCTCCTCTTAACAGTTGTTGAAGAGATGTGTCTGCTGCTAGAACTCTGTGTGGCATTGACTTGGTCTCAAATCTGAGCTGCTGTTAACCTGTGAATTCTGAGCCTGGTGACTCGAATAAACTTATCCTCAGAAGCAGAGGTGACTCTTGGTCTTCCTTGGTCCTCATGTGAGCCAGTTTCTTTGTAGCGCTTGATGGTTTTTGCAACTGCACTTGGGGACACTTTCAAAGTTTTCCCAATATTTCGGACTGACTGACCTTCATTTTTTAAAGTAATGATGGCCACTCGTTTTTCTTTACCTAGCTGCTTTTTTCTTGCCATAATGCAAATTCTAACAGTCTATTCAGTAGGACTATCAGCTGTGTATCCACCAGACTTCTGCACAACACAACTGATGGTCCCAACCCCATTTATAAGGCAAGAAATCCCACTTATTAAACCTGACAGGGCACACCTGTGAAGTGAAAACCATTTCCGGTGACTACCTCTTGAAGCTCATAAAGAGAATGCCAAGAGTGTGCAAAGTAGTCATCAAAGCAAAAGGTGGCTACTTTGAAGAACCTAGAATATAAGACCTATTTTCAGTTGTTTCACACTTTTTTGTTAAGTATATAATTCCCCATATGTTAATTCATAGTTTTAATGCCTTCAGTGTGAATGTACCATTTTCATAGTCATGAAAATACTGAAAAATCTTTAAATGAGAAGGTGTGTCCAAACTTTTGGCCTGTACTGTATATCTACACTGCTCAAAAAAATATAGGGAACACTCAACTAACACATCCTAGATCTGAATGAATGAAATATTCCCATTGAATACTTTGTTCTGTACAAAGTTTAATGTGCTGACAACAAAATCACACAAAAATCATCAATGGAAATCAAATTTATTAACCAATGGAGGCCTGGATTTGTAGTCACCCCCAAAATTAAAGTAGAAAAACACTCTACAGAGTGATCCAACTAAGATGTAATGTCCTTCAAACAAGTTAAAATGAGGCTCAGTATTGTGTGTGGTCTCCACGTGCCTGTATGACCTCCCTACAATGCCTGGGCATGCTCCTGATGAGGTTGCGGATGGTCTCCTCTGGGATCTCCTCCCAGACCTGGACTAAAGTATCCGCCAACTCCTGGACAGTCTGTGGTGCAACGTGACGTTGGTAGATGGAGCGAGACATGATTTCCCAGATGTGCTCAATTGGATTCAGGTCTGGGGAAAGGGCGGGCCAGTCCATAGATTCAATGCCTTCATTTTGCAGGAACTGCTGACACACTCCAGCCACATGAGGTCTGGCATTGTCCTGCATTAGGAGGAATCCAGGGCCAACCGCACCAGCATATGGTCTCACAAGGAGTCTGAGGGATCTCATCTTGGTACCTAATGGCATTCAGGCTACCTCTAGCAAGCACATGGAGGGCTGTGCGGCCCTCCAAAGAAATGCCACCCCACACCATTACTGACCCACTGCCAAACTGGTCATGCTGAAGGATGTTGCAGGCAGCAGATCGCTCTCCACAAGTGACAGACGTGACAAAGTCTGGAGACGTCGTGGAGAGCGATCTGCTGCCTGCTGTCATCAAGATAGGCTGCGGCATACTTCTTATGTGGGGCTAGGATTTGATCCATAGCCCTCTGGAAAGTGGCTGGGGCCCCCTGTAATCCGAACGGCATCCGAGTGTATTGAAAGCACCTCTCAGGTGTCGAGAAAGCCATCTTCTCCTTGGCTGTCTGGAACATGGGATCTGCCAATAGCCCTTCATCAGGTCGAGGGTGGTAATATACTTCACCGGTTCCAGCCTCTGGATGAGCTTGTCAACACGGTGCATTGGGTATGCGTAGCACTTGGACACCTCATTCAGCTGGCAGTAGTCATTACAAAACCTCCACATTCTATTCGGTTTTGGCACGAGGACGATGGGGCTCAACCATCTTTGACTACTCTATCACACCGAGGTCTAACATCCTCTTCACCTCAGCCGAGATCACCTCACATGTTCCACCACCAGGGTATGCCCCGGCAACTATGAGAACAAGTACCGATTCTGCTGGAGCAGTTCTGTACACTGTTGCTTCTGGGCAGGTGAAAGGGTCTCCACTATCATGACATCTTCCACCTGGCCTTCAGGAGTGGCTCCCAGGCAAGGAGTTCCCACAGGTTCCCAATCTCTCCACGGCTTGAGCAGGTTTACATGGTACACCTGGTGTGGCTTTCTTTGGCTAGGCTAGTGGACTCTGTAATTCACTTCACTAAGTTTCTCCACCACCTCATATGGGCCTTGCCACTTGGCCAGGAGCTTACTTTCGACAGTGGGAATGAGAACCAGAACACGATTCCCAGGCTGGAACTGTCTCGGTCTTGCCGACTGGTTATACACCCTCGCCTGGGCTTTCTGTGCCTGGAGGAGATTTTCCTTCATGATGGGCATCACCTTCGCCATTCTCTCCTGTAACTGAGCGACATGTTCGATGATGCTCCAGTTGGGCATGACCTCGGCCTCCAAGGTTCTTTGATGATGTCTAGGAGACCTCTTAGATGCCGCCCATATAGGAGCGCAAACAGAGAGAAGCCAGTGGAGGCTTGAGGCACTTCTCTGACCGAGAAAAGTAGAAATGGAAGTAGGTAGTCCAGGCTCACTCATCCTTTTCAACGACCCTCCTGAACATCGCCTTTAAGGTCTTGTTGAAGCATTCCACTAGGCCGTTCAACTGCGGATGGTAAACTGAGGTCTGAATCTGGGCAATCTGAAGGACTCTACATAGCTCCTTCATCATCTTGCTTATGAAGGAAGTTCCTTGGTCTGTCAAAATCTCTTTTGGCAGACCCGTCCGAGCAAAAATATTGGCCAGCTCTCGGGCTATACTTTTACTGGACGAGTTCCTTAGGGGTACCGCTTTGGGGTACCGGGTTGCATAGTCCAAGACCACCAGGATGTATTGGTGGCCCTGGGTTGATTTAACTACGGGACCCACGAAGTCCATGCCAATCCTTTCAAAGGGAACCTCTCTCACAGGTAGTGGAACTAATGGATTGCGGAAGTGGGAGGAGGGCCCAGTTATCTGGCAGGTGGGGCAGGACCTACAATAGTTTAAGATTTTGCGGTAACATCCTGGCCAATAGAACCTCCTCATTATTCTCTTCTGGGTTTTCTCAACCCCTAGGTTCCCATCCAGAATATGTGAGTGGGCCATGTCCACTTCCGATGTCGAGCGTGGTATTTCTCTAGGGCCCTGACTTTTGCACACGTGACTCAGACTGTATCCCTTCCCCAACAAGTTCCAGAATAAGGGAAAATTGCGCCCCAATATGATGGGATTTATCACGTCCTTGACCACCCCGACCTCGTGGACTGTCACTCTGGCCACTGGGTAGTTCTTGATGTCCTCATATATGCAGTGGACACCCACAGATTTGGTAGGGATCAGCTGGTGGGGAAGTTGGCACTGATTAAGGTTACCAGACTCCCTGAGTCCAACAGCCCCAGGACCATCACTCCGTTAACAGATACAGCACATACCTGTGGGCCCTCGCTGGGTTGACATGGTATTTCTCTAGGGTCCTGACTGTTGTACATGTGACTCAGACTGTATCCCTTCCCCAACAAGTTCCAGAACAAGGGAAAATCGCGCCCAAATATGACGGGATGTATCATGTCCTTGACCACCCCAACCTCGTGGAATTGGGCACTACAGTCTGTTCCGACTGTCACTCTGGCCACCGGGTAGTTCTTGGCTTCACCATATATGCAGTGGACACCCACAGATTTGGTAGGGATCAGCTGGTGAGGAAGTTGGCACTGATTAAGGTTACCAGACTCCCTGAGTCCAACAGCCCCAGGACCATCACTCCATTAACAGATACAGCACACGCCTGCGGGCCCACACTGGGTTGACAGTCCACACTGCAGGCTGAGTAAGCATAATATGAACATCGTCTGCCTAGGCTGCAGTCCATTGGCTCAGCAGACATATGACACTGGGCGGCTATGTGTCCCGGATTGTGACACCGCCAACAAACCACATCCTTAACAACAGTCCTTCTGGCACCTTCAGTGGAAGTGGGACGCCCCCCCAGTTGTGTCTCTGAACCCCTTCCCTGGTGAATCTGCCCCCTTTTGGATACTCCAGTACGGGGAGGTGACTGTTGGGTCACCCTAGGGATTTTTCGACCACTTGGTACCTCTCTACCAGGCACATGAGGTCATCTGTGTTCCGAGGATCACCCTGGGCAACCCAGGTCTGCATCGGCCTGGGTAGGAAATGGATGAACCTGTTCATCACCACACGCTCAACCATCTGGGCGGGAGAGGAAGACTATGGCTGCAGCAACTTCTTGACTAGATGTAGCAAGTCAAAGATATGTGAGTGTGGAGGTTTGTCGCCAGCATATGCACAGTAGTGGACCCTTTGTGCTCTGACAGACATAGTCACTTCTGAGCGTGACAATATCTAAGTTTTTAATTTGCCATATTGATTTGCGTCTTGTAAAGTCAGATTGTAATAGGCCTTCTGCGGCTACCCGGTCAAATATGACTCCAGAACCTCCACCCACTGCTCCAGTGGCAATCTCTCCCATTCTGCCACCCTTTCAAAAACAGTCAGGAGCGCCTCAACATCATCCCCCGGGGTCATCTTCTCCAACGCTCTCCTTACCGTCTTCCTGAGGTGTGCATCATCACCTGGACTTGTCGGAGCCTTGTCCTTGCCACTGACCGCCTCTGCAAGTAACTCAGTCTGCTGCTGCTGTTGACGATGCTGATTCTGTTGCTGCTGTTTCTGGAGCTGGATCTGTTGCATCACCAGCTTATTGGTCTCTTGTTGCTGCTGTAGCTGCTTTCAGTGCCGCTGCTGCATGCTCTGCTGGCTCTGCAAGTGCTGTTGCTGCATACTCTGCACCAGGTGCTTAATTAGCTCTTCCATGCTACCTGATTTCTCCTGCTGGCTGACAGCCTTCACCCAGGACATCCACTGGTCTCTGTTGCAGGTACACGTGTTCCTGGAATCTTGTCCGCACTTTCGCATCAACTGTAGTAAGACAACTCACTCATCCGGGTTTTCTCTGCAGGCTTTATTGTATTGTGTAACGGGTCTGGGAGGCGGAACCTCTGAGCAACTATACAAGGGGGCGGTCCTTGTAAGGAAGTGGTTGGCGCCCAGGGAAGATGGGCAGGTAGTCACAGCAAGTGACCGGGGCAGTCTCTGGGTAAACGGGCAGGAGGTCACGGCAAGTGACCGGGACAGTCTCTGGGTAACGGGCAGGTGGTCATGGCAAGTGACCGGGACAGTCTCTGGGTAAACGGGCAGGAGGTCACGGCAAGTGACCGGGACAGTCTCTGGAAAATGGGCAGGTGGTCACGGCAAGTGACCGGGACAGTCTCTGGGTAACGGGCAGGTGGTCACGGCAAGTGACCGGGGCAGTCTCTGGGTAAAGGGCAGGTACGACCTGTGACGGCTGAGCCTCCAGGTAGGCTAGCAGGCGAGTAGCAGATGTGTGCTCCCAGGTGAGCAGGCGAGAGTCTCTGGACAGGCAGGTGGTCACAGCACGTGACGGCGGAGCCTCCAGGTAGGCTAGCAGGCGAGTAGCAGATGTGTGCTCCCAAGTGAGCAGGCGAGAGTCTCTGGACAGGCAGGTGGTCACAGCACGTGACGACGGAGCCTCCAGGTAGGCTAGCAGGCGAGTAGCAGATGTGTGCTCCCAGGTGAGCAGGCGAGAGTCTCTGGACAGGCAGGTGGTCACAGCACGTGACGGCGGAGCCTCCAGGTAGGCTAGTAGATGAGCGCTCCCAGGTGAGCGGGCAAGAGTCTCTGGACTGGCAGGTGGTCACAGCACGTGACGACGGAGCCTCCAGGTAGGCTAACAGGCAGGTAGCAGATGAGCGCTCCCAGGTGAGCGGGCAAGCTGGTCCATAGACAGACTGACTGGTGTCGGAAGGCAGACCGTCGGACCTCAGGCTAGCAAGCAGGTAAGAGGATAACAGGCAGGAAACAGACAGCAAAATGGCAGGAAACTGGCAGGTAACTGGCAGGTAACTGGCAGGTAACTGGAAACGGGACCTGAGGGCTGAAGCAGAGTAGTGAACAGTGCAACAACATTGCTCGGGCACCTCCATTTTGGAGGAGGTGCCTTATATATGGAGGGATCCTCCGGCCATTGGCCTGGGACTCCTTAGGGCGGCGCGCGCGGCCCCTTTAAGAAAGGGGGAGCGCGCGCGCGCGCCCTAAGCACAGTGACCGGGGGAGAGCCCGCGCTGCAAGCAGAGCGGGAGGAAGCCGCCGGGCACGGAGCAGAGAGGTGAGGGGAACAGCGTCCCTGCCTAGCAGGAGGCAGGGACGCCGACGCTACAGTACCCCCCCTTTAGGCCCCCCCTTTTTTAGGCCAGACAGAAATTTACCAAGGATGAGAGGGGCATGGATGTTCTCCCGGGGCTCCCATGTTCTCTCCTCAGGACCAAACCCCTTCCAATCCACTAGAAAAAAGGTCTTTCCTCTTACCCTTTTGGTGCCCAGAATGTTCTCTACCTCAAACTCGTCTTCAGCAGAAACCGGAGCAGGGTGCGTACCTGTAGACTTGGAAAAGGAGTTAAGTACCACGGGTTTGAGAAGAGATACATGGAAGGAGTTAGAGATCCGTATGTTGGCCGGGAGTTTCAATTTATAGGCCACCGGGTTGATCTGTTTGATAACCTCCAGTGGGCCGATGAACCGAGGCCTTAACTTATAGGAAGGAATCTTGAGCCGGACATATTTGGATGAGAGCCAGACTTTATCTCCGGGACGAAATTGTGGGGAATCCAGGCGTTTTTTGTCGGCGTGTCTCTTCATCTGCTCGGACGACTGAAGGAGTGCGGATCGGGTACTCTCCCAAATGGAGGAAAATTTGCTAACGAGAGATTCCGCAGCCGGGTTGTCCACAGAGGTGGAGACAGGAAAAGGGATCCGAGGATGCTGACCGAAGACTACAAAAAACGGGGATTTAGAGGAAGATTCGCTCTCGTGATTGTTGTAAGAGAACTCGGCCCATGGTAGGAGATCCACCCAGTCTGAATGGTGGGCATTAACGAAGTGCCGGAGGTAACTGGTCAGATTCTGATGGATCCGCTCCACTTGACCATTGGACTGTGGGTGGTAAGCGGAGGAGAAGTCCAGGGTGACGTCGAGCAGTTTACATGTGGCTCTCCAGAAGCGTGAGGTGAACTGAACCCCATGATCCGACACGATGTGGAGAGGCAGACCATGGAGACGGAAGATGTGGCGGATAAAGTCTTTAGCTAGCCCGGGTGCAGACGGGAGGCCTGGCAGGGGAATGAAATGAGCCATTTTGGAAAAGCGGTCAGCGACCACCCAAATGACCGTACAACCAGCAGAGACGGGGAGATCTATTATGAAGTCCATAGCTATATGCTGCCACGGGGCAGCAGGTACTGGCAGAGGGAGAAGGTGGCCGGCAGGCAGGTGTCTCGGAATTATGTTGCGGGCGCAGGACACACAGGCAGAAACAAAGTCTATTACGTCCTTGTGCAGGGTAGGCCACCAGTAGTGCCGGGTAATAAGCTGGAGGGTCTTTTTCTGACCGGCGTGCCCAGCTAGCTTAGACGAGTGACCCCAGTGTAGAATCTTCTCCCGATCAGACACCGTTACGAACGTCTTACCGGGAGGGAGACGATTTAGACTCACGGGGGCTACCTGCATTACTCTGGCGGGATCGATGATGTGTTTAGGCTCCTCCTCAAGATCAGACACCAGAAAGGATCGGGACAGGGCGTCAGCTTTGATGTTTTTGTCAGCCGGGCGAAAATGAAGAATGAAATCAAAGCGGGCAAAAAACAAGGACCACCGGCCTTGGCGCGGGTTAAGTCTCTGGGCGCTCTGGAGATATGCCAAGTTCTTGTGGTCAGTGTAAATTATTACCGGGTGAAGAGCCCCCTCGAGCAGGTAACGCCACTCCTCCAGTGCCATCTTAATGGCCAACAATTCTCGGTCTCCTATAGAATAGTTGCGCTCAGAAGAGGAGAAAAGTTTGGAGAAAAAGCCGCAGGTTACCTTTCTTCCGGAAGATGACTTTTGGGTAAGTACCGCCCCAGCTCCGGAGGAGGAGGCGTCAACTTCTAGGAAGAATTGTTTGTTGCCGTCCGGACGATGCAGCACCGAGGCGGAGGAGAAGGCCTGTTTTAAGGAAAGAAAGGCCTCCTCTGCTTCGGGCGGCCATTCTCTGGGGTTCGTACCTTTACGGGTGAGCGCAGAGATAGGGGCGGTCCGGGAAGAGAAGTGCGGTATGAACAGGCGGTAATAGTTGGCGAAGCCCAGGAACCGCTGAATAGCCTTCAACCCCTCTGGTCGGGGCCACTTCTGGATGGCAGACAGTTTCTCAGGATCCATTTGTAGACCTGTCTGAGAGATTATGTAGCCCAGAAATGGAAAAGAGGTCTGCTCAAAGATGCACTTCTCATATTTAGCGTAGAGGTGGTTCTGCCTGAGCCTGAGCGGGACCTGACGAACGTCCCTCCGGTGAGTCTGGAGATCCGGAGAGAAGACCAAGATGTCGCCCAGGTACACCACGCAGGAGTAGAGAAGATCACGGAAGATGTCATTGACCAACTCTTGAAAGACGGCAGGAGCGTTACAGAGACCGAAGGGCATCACAAGGTACTCATAGTGGCCGTCCCGGGTGTTTAATGCCGTCTTCCACTCATCCCCCTGACGGATACGGACCAGGTTATACGCCCCACGGAGATCCAGTTTGGTGAAGATTCTAGCCCCCCTCAGACGGTCAAATAATTCAGGAATGAGCGGAAGGGGGTATTTATTCTTCACAGTAATCTGGTTTAGGCCTCTATAGTCTATACATGGACGGAGTGAGCCGTCCTTCTTTTTGACAAAGAAGAAGCCTGCTCCCGCCGGGGAGGTAGATTTCCGGATAAATTCCCTGGGCCAGGTTCTCCTCAATATATTCAGACATGGACCGGGTCTCTGCAGCGGACAAAGGGTAGATTCGCCCACGGGGAGGAGTAGAGCCCGGCATCAGGTCGATTGGGCAGTCGTATGGTCTATGAGGAGGTAAAGTCTCTGCCTCTTTTTTATTGAAGACATCCGCATAAGACCAATAGGGAACCGGAAGACCGGGCAGATTGGCTGGGGTAGGAGAAGGACGGGCAGGACGAACGGGAACTAGACAAGTCTTATGGCAGTCCTGTCCCCAGCGAAGGACTCCTCCGGTCTGCCAGTCAAGCACGGGTGCATGTTTCTGGAGCCAAGGCAGGCCAAGCAATAGTGCGTGAGAGAGTCCAGGCAGAACATGAAAGGAGATGCTCTCAGAATGCAGCATTCCCACCTGTAGAGTCAGAGATTCGGTGATGAGTTGGATGGGATGTGGTAAGATGCCCCTATCCACGGCGGCGACAGATAAAGGTACGGCCAGAGGTTTGGTGGGAATGCGGTATTTTTCTACCAGGGATTGAGAGATGAGATTTCCAGCAGCTCCTGAGTCAAGTTGAGCCAGTTCAAAATATCGGTTCTCTCCGCAGAAGATAGAGACAGACAGCATCAGGGATGGAGAGGGTTTACTTTTGTCTAGGGCGACCTCTCTGAGCGATCCTAGACACAGGCGTTTCCCGACCTCTCTGGGCAGGAATGGATCCGGTGCTCCTTACTGCCACAGTAGAAACAGCTCCCCTCGGCACGGCGTAAGTCTTGACGGGTCTTGACCATCTTGGTCTGGTCGACCTGCATAGGTTCAGGTGAGTGTGCCTGGGGAGTAACAGAGGGAGTGACGGGTCTCTGGAAGGTAGGGGCTAGACGTGGAAACCTTCTCTCACGGGTGACCTCCTTGGTGCGCTCCTGGAACCGGATGTCAATCCGGGTGGCAAGTGTAATTAAGTCGTCGAGAGTGGTAGGAATGTCCCGACCGGCGAGTTCATCTTTAATACGGCCGGACAGACCCTCCCAGAAGACGGACACCAGGGCATCGTTATCCCAGGCCAGCTCCGAAGCAAGGGTACGGAACCGTATGGCATATTGGCCCACGGTGAGACTCCCTTGGCGGAGGCGTAGCAGAGATGAGGCGGATGAGGTCTTCCGTCCGGGTTCGTCGAAGACCTTCCGGAAAGCCGTGAGAAAGGCTGGCAGGTCGGACACCAGGGGATCTCCTCTCTCCCATAGAGGATTTAGCCAAGCCAGTGCCTCCCCCGTGAGATGGGACATGATGAAGGCTACCTTGGCCCGGTCGGAATTAAACTGGTGGGACAGGAGTTCAAAGTGCAGGGTGCACTGGTTTATGAAGCCCCGAGCTTGAGCGGAGTCGCCTCCGAACCGAGGAGGTGCAGAAAGCCGGGTTCCGGAGCAGGATAGCATGGTATTGGTCGACAGCGGAGCAGCCGGGCTGCGAGTCATGACACTAGCGGTGGTTGCTGGCGGAGCAGTCAAAGTGTCCAGGCGAGAATTGACATTCCGCAGGTGACCCAGGATGGACTCCTGTTGGGACCTCTGTCGGGACAGTTCATGACAAAGGTCCGAGAGCGAGGGAGCTTGGGTGCCAACGGGTTCCATGGCCCGAGCAAACTGTAACGGGTCTGGGAGGCGGAACCTCTGAGCAACTATACAAGGGAGCGGTCCTTGTAAGGAAGCGGGTGGCGCCCAGGGAAGATGGGCAGGTAGTCACAGCAAGTGACCGGGGCAGTCTCTGGGTAAACGGGCAGGAGGTCACGGCAAGTGACCGGGACAGTCTCTGGGTAACGGGCAGGTGGTCACGGCAAGTGACCGGGACAGTCTCTGGGTAAACGGGCAGGAGGTCACGGCAAGTGACCGGGACAGTCTCTGGAAAACTGGCAGGTGGTCACGGCAAGTGACCGGGACAGTCTCTGGGTAACGGGCAGGTGGCCACGGCAAGTGACCGGGGCAGTCTCTGGGTAAAGGGCAGGTACGACCTGTGACGGCTGAGCCTCCAGGTAGGCTAGCAGGCGAGTAGCAGATGTGTACTCCCAGGTGAGCAGGCGAGAGTCTCTGGACAGGCAGGTGGTCACAGCACGTGACGGCGGAGCCTCCAGGTAGGCTAGCAGGCGAGTAGCAGATGTGTGCTCCCAGGTGAGCAGGCGAGAGTCTCTGGACAGGCAGGTGGTCACAGCACGTGACGGCGGAGCCTCCAGGTAGGCTAGCAGGCGAGTAGCAGATGTGTGCTCCCAGGTGAGCAGGCGAGAGTCTCTGGACAGGCAGGTGGTCACAGCATGTGACGGCGGAGCCTCCATGTAGGCTAGCAGGCGAGTAGCAGATGTGTGCTCCCAGGTGAGCAGGCGAGAGTCTCTGGACAGGCAGGTGGTCACAGCACGTGACGGCGGAGCCTCCAGGTAGGCTAGCAGGCGAGTAGCAGATGTGTGCTCCCAGGTGAGCAGGCGAGAGTCTCTGGACAGGAAGGTGGTCACAGCACGTGATGACGGAGCCTCCAGGTAGGCTAACAGGCAGGTAGCAGATGAGCGCTCCCAGGTGAGCGGGCAAGCTGGTCCATAGACAGACTGACTGGTGTCGGAAGGCAGACCGTCGGACCTCAGGCTAGCAAGCAGGTAAGCGGATAACAGGCAGGAAACAGACAGCAAACTGGCAGGAAACTGGCAGGTAACTGGCAGGTAACTGGAAACGGGACCTGAGGGCTGAAGCAGAGAAGTGAACAGTGCAACAACATTGCTCGGGCACCTCCATTTTGGAGGAGGTGCCTTATATATGGAGGGATCCTCCTGCCATTGGCCGGGGACTCCTTAGGGCGGCAAGCGCGGCCCCTTTAAGAGAGGGGGAGCGCGCGCGCCCTAAGCACAGTGACCGGGGGAGAGCGCGCGCTGCAAGCAGAGCGGGAGGAAGCCGCCGGGCACGGAGCAGAGAGGTGAGGGGAACAGCGTCCCTGCCTAGCAGGAGGCAGGGACGCCGACGCTACATATTGCATTAAACCCCGCAGCTTCAGCAAAAATAAACACGGCCTTAATGGCAAAAAGACAAAACAAAAGATAAACTATAGAACAGTCCATAGGAGTGTGGGGTTTGCCCACACAGGTTGTAGCACAGTCTTCATCTCCTTCCTGAGCTATGGCTTCCCAGTCTGGAGACCTTGCCTCTCCAAACACAACAAGAGAAAAAAAAAATAGTGACTGAGCATTTAAGCTTGCCCAGCCACACCCTGAGGGGAGGTATGGTGAATGAAATCCCACCCAATCTCTGTTATTCACACAAAACCACACCCTTCAAAATGGTGATTACACCCCCAGCACATAACAAGCTAGGGAAAAAGTTCTAGATTCAGTTCACACAGTCTAACAGCCATAGTGACACTGTCACGCAAGGTGTGGGAAAGACTTAGTGCAACACAAAGGGAAGAAGGAAAGGGAGACAAGACTTTAGGGAAAGGGGAAAATGGAGACCTCCTAGGCTGATCTAATATCACCCTGTCTCCACTAACGTGCCTGTATTGGATCTTCACCAATCGCTGCTGGCGAACCCCGCCCTGTGTTTCCCTGGTGATGGGCCCTGGCTAGAGAAGGGAGGGGAATGAGCGCTAGTCGATCCCCACTGACCACTAAAGACAACAAGGGGGAACAAACAAGGGAAGATAGCTTAACTTTTAGTCGACTTCAGAGAGATGAACACCCTTCCTCATAGCTCCAGAGAGGATGAAGTAATGCACTTGCTCCGAGCCTTCACAAAGGGTAATGTGAGTATCGCCGGCACCTCCCTCAAGCAGACACCAGGTATTTATACACCCAGGCAAGGGTGTTAATTAGCCAGAGGAAGGTAGCCGCTGGGTCCGAGAGAGACAGCCTCTAAGAAGGTGTCTGCAATGCCAAACATAGAGATCTCCTGCAACCAACTGCAGGGCGACTGTCACTTCTGACACACACGTCACAGACACATACCTCCCCTCACATATAACACCAGCGACTCTGTCACAACATATATATATATATATATATATATATATATATACAGTGCCTACAAGTAGTATTCAACCCCCTGCAGATTTAGCTGGTTTGATAAGATGCAAATAAGTTAGAGCCTTCAAACTGCAAATGAGAGTAGGTTTTATGAACAGAAGCATAAATCTTACAAACCAAAAAGTTATGTTGCTCAGTTGAATTTTATTAAATTTTAAACATAAAAGTGTGGGTCAATTATTATACAACCCCTATGTTTAATATTTTGTGGAATAACCCTTGTTTGCAATTACAGCTAATAATCATCTTTTATAAGACCTGATCAGGCCGGCACAGGTCTGTGGAGTTATCTTGGCCCACTCCTCCATGCAGATCTTCTCCAAGTTATCTAGGTTCTTTGGGTGTCTCATGTGGACTTTATTCTTGAGCTCCTTTCACAAGTTTTCAATTGGGTTAAGGTCAGGAGACTGACTAGGCCACTCCAACACCTTGACTTTTTCCCTATTGAACCAGACCTATGTTTTCTTGGCTGTGTGCTTTGGGTCGTTGTCTTGTTGGAAGATGAAATTACGACCCATCTTAAAATCCTTGATGGAGGAGCGGAGGTTCTTGGCCAAAATCTCCAGGTAGGCCGTGCTATCCATCTTCCCATGGATGCGGACCAGATGGCCAGGCCCCTTGGCAGAGAAACAGCCCCACAGCATGATGCTGCCACCACCATGCTTGACTGTAGGGATGGTATTCTTGGGGTCGTATGCAGTGCCATCCAGTCTCCAAACGTCACGTGTGTGGTTGGCACCAAAGATCTCGATCTTGGTCTCATCAGACCATAGAACCTTGAACCAGTCTGTCTCAGAGTCCTCCAAGTGATCATGAGCAAACTGTAGACGAGCCTTGACATGACACTTTGAAAGTAAAGGTACCTTACGGGCTCGTCTGGAACGGAGACCATTGCGGTGGAGTACGTTACTTATGGTATTGACTGAAACCAATGTCCCCACTGCCATGAGATCTTCCCGGAGCTCCTTCCTTGTTGTCCTTGGGTTAGCCTTGACTCTTCGGACAAGCCTGGCCTCGGCACGGGAGGACACTTTCAAAGGCTGTCCTGGCCGTGGAAGGCTAACAGTAGTTCCATAAGCCTTCCACTTACGGATGATGCTCCCAACAGTGGAGACAGGTAGGCCCAACTCCTTGGAAAGGGTTTTGTACCCCTTGCCAGCCTTGTGACCCTCCACGATCTTGTCTCTGATGGCCTTGGAATGCTCCTTTGTCTTTACCATGTTGACCATGTCTGAGTGCTGTTCACAAGTTTGGGGAGGGTCTTAAATAGTCAGAAAAGGCTGGCAAAAGAGATCTTTAATCCACACATGTGAAGCTCATTATTCTTGGTGCCTGAACTACTTCTTAATACTTTAGGGGGACCAAACAGAATTCTTGTGGTTTGAGGGGTTGAATAATAAATGACACTCTGAATTAACTTTTTACGTTTTAAAAAAACAAACAAAAAAAAAACAAAAACAAAATTAGCTGCAGTGCATTTCCCACTTCCAGGCTGATCTACAGTACAAATGTCACAATGCCAAGTTAATTCCGCATGTGTCAACCAGCTAAATCTGCAGGGGGTTGAATACTACTTGTAGGCACTGTATATATATATATATATATATATATATGTATATATATATATAATGTATTCTGTGCAGGCTAGTATTGAACAGGTCATCAATTTTATAAGTAAATACATTTCTAAAAGTACTTTTAACATGAAATTCTCACCAGATGTCGATAACAACCCACCCAATCCACACAAAGAAATCAAACCATAGATGTCAATAAATTAATTTATATGTAGTAGTGAGAAATGCCACAGAGAAAAAGTATTGAACACGGTTATTGAAATGTAACTAATACGTCATAACAAATCGTTTGTTGGTGATGACAGTTTCAAGATGTGTACTGTATAGAGAAACTAGTTGCAGGCATTGCTCAGATGATATTTTAGCCCATCCTTTCACACAAACACTCTTCAAATACTGAAGGTTTTGTGGGCTCCTTCTATGAACTATGAGCTTTAGTTCCTTCCATAAATTTTCTATTGGATTCAGTTCAGGTAATTGGCTGGGCCATTCTAGCAGCTTTAATTTATTTTTATGAAACCAATTGAGACTTTCTTTGGCTGGGCGTTAGGGATCATTACCTTGCTGAAATGTCCACCCTCTTTTCATCTTCATCATCCTTGTAGATGGCAGCAGATTTTTTTCAAGAATGTCTCGGTACCTTTGTCCATTCATCCCTTTTTAATAAAATGATGTTTGCTAGTGCTGTATGCTGAAAAACAGCCCCACACTTAGATATTTCCACCTCCAAACTTCACTATTGGCATAGTGTTTGTGGGGTGATATGCAGTGCCTTTAGCCTCCAAACATGGTATGTATTATGACTTCCAAAGAGTTACATTTGGGTCTCATCTGACCAGAATATATTCTCCCAGTATTTCATAGTCTTGTTTAAATTTTGTTGAGCAATCTATGGTTTGATCTCTTTGCCTGTGTGGATTGGATGGATTGTTACCAACATCTGGAGAGAATTTCATGTCAATAGCATTATTAGAAATATATTTACTTAGAAAAGTTGTGATGTGTTCAATATTTATTTCACCCTCTGTATATTTTGTAAAGTTCATGTTTTTTTAAAGTATATCATAGCTTTAGTATAAATATTTTACAAATATAGAAATACTGTATTGCTTCTGCGCACAGTGACTGTTCTATACTATTACTGGGTCTTATAGATAGAGGTCAACTGTCCAAACAGTTGATGTAGGTGGTGTGACGGCATAGGTAATAATTCTTCTTGATGGCACTATGACTTTGATAGTCATATGGATAAAAGGCTCAGAATTCTCTCAGAGAAGGATTCATTACAGCTTGTAGGGGCTGAAAACAAGAGATATCTTCTGTCCTCCGGCTATATAACAAAAAACTGCTCACAGTTTGATTGGAAGGTGTTGCAGAAAATTTATTTGCAGGATTTATCAAGACAGATGATTCACAGATTGTTTCCACTGTAACTTTAGTTGGTGAGTGATTCATCGCTTGAAACAACAAAGTCATTAGTTATATTAGCATTCTTGGTAACTGCATGAAGGGAGATTGGTTGTTATGTAGAAGCCTAGCTGACAGCTATCTAAAAATAGGATTATTTATTGCATTCCTAATGGATGACAACTCCTGCTTTTAGTGCCTGAAAATATTATTCAGAATGCTATTCAATGAAACAATATTGAAAATGATGGTTATTTGTTATTTACCATAATAAAGAGATATTTTGGATGTTAATGATTTATGATGTGTTGTCATCTATCTTATCATCTACATATATCTGGAGTTCAGATGATTTGTTTGATAAGTTCATCAGTAAAAAACATTTATATGTTTCTAACCTTCCACTACAAAATAGAATTTACTTGTCCTGTTACTAAATAAAGAAACATGTAAACTGCCAGATTTTATTTAAAATTCATGTTTAATTTGACCTTTCTCAATAATTAAACCTGCTGATTAGATAGCAAAATGCGAAAAATAATGAGAATAATCAGAATAACTTAGATAAATGGCAAAATATAGCTTCAAATTTGGTTCACACTTTTATTTGCTGTTCTACATATAAAATGTTGCCATCAGTTTACAAAGGCACATCAATACAAAATTAGATAATAGTAATAATGGCACTACAATTGCTTCCACTAGCACCAATAACATAGTGTTGTATGTCCCAGTGAAAAGTAGTGGGTGTCGATAGGGCATAAATGCATACAGTTATATGCAGGTCAGACAAGGCTGCATCTTGTCACCATCTCTCTTTAATTTATATACAGAAGCTATTTTCAGGAAGACTAACCAAAAAAGAAGAAAGAATCAAAATTGCTTGAAGAATCATCATCAGCAATCTTAAATACATAGACGATACAACAATGATAGCCACAAGCTTAGATGGAATGAAGGACTTACTATGGAGTGTCAAGCTGGAAAGCATGAATATGAGACTGCTACTCAACACAAAAAAGACAAAGATATTAACTACTGCCAGGTATGACCAGGTCACATTTGAAATGGATGGCAATGAACTGGAAGTTGTAAAGGACTTCCACCTACTCGGATCAATGATCACTCAAGATACAACAATGAAAAAATAAATCAATAGGAGAATAGTTATGGACAAATCAACAATGAAATC
This sequence comes from Phyllobates terribilis, assembly GCF_046119375.1. Taxonomy (NCBI): domain Eukaryota; kingdom Metazoa; phylum Chordata; class Amphibia; order Anura; family Dendrobatidae; genus Phyllobates; species Phyllobates terribilis. Next base: position 768,086,687 of record NW_027362762.1, on the reverse strand, counting down.
ACTAGACAAGGTCTTCAAATCGAGAATCTTTTCACTAGCGATGAGGACACTGCTCGTACATAGTCTGATCTTTTATGTGGTAACATACAGATGCAAAACTGGATGATAAACAGACATGACAAAAGAAGAATCAACGCCTTCGAAATGTGGTGCTGGAAAAGGATGTTGTCAGTATCATGAATGGCAAGAAGAACAAATAAATCAATTTTGGAACAAATCAAGTTAGACTTGTCACTCAAAGCAAGGATCATCATGCTTCAGCTTGCCTACTTTGGACACATTATATGAAGAGAGCTATCACTGGAGTAGAACATCATGATCTGCAGAATAGAAGGAACAATGTGAAGAGAAAGACCAGCAACTCAATGGCAGAAGACTCAGGTGGACCTATCTAAACTTGGATAAGATCGATCTTCCTACAGATCATTCATCCATAAAGTCGCCATGGTATGGGATCGAGCCAAGGCCGAAAAAAAACAAAAAAACACCCAATTGGCAGCATTCTGATATTTTTCAGGAGAGCTAGTCTGCACACAAGAGTCATGTCATCATTGAAGTTACATGATCCTGAACTACTACGTTTTTTAGTCATATATTTTATGCATGATATTTTCAGAAAGGCTCACTCTCATAAAAGGCTGGACTGCCCATAATCTGCTCCTCCTACACCATAGACAGAAATGTCTATATTTTTTGAGAATTGTGTTTCATGTGATAACTCTTAGTAAGACTAATCAGTAAGTGATTGTAAAAATGTAATTGATAAAAGGAACCTGTACTAAAAGTATGGCACCCATGAGAAAATTAACTAATTCTCATGTGAGCTGTCGACTTTCAGTCATGCAGGCATGCCGGTGCAGCTTCAGCCACAGCTCACTATAATGTGAGCGGCAGCTGTGAACACGCGCCGCTCATAGTATAGACTGACAGACGGTGCTGTACTGATGCACTACGGAGCCAGCTGTTAGTCAAAGTGTCTCAGGTATCTTCAGGTTAATAGTGTTATTCAACATAGTGTTATCTATAGTGTTATCTGTCTGCTGGTACACAACAGATGATGGATACAGCTCTGTCTTACTAAAAATGGAGCAGACTCTTCATGCCACTTTTGATGAATTGGGGCCTTAGATTGTGTTTATACAACATTTTTGCATCACAATAAAACAAATCACTGATAAGGCACATAACAATGTTGAATACCTTAACATTTCTGAACATTTTTAAAACACACCTCAAACAAATGCGATCACTCAATATTGAGAAGAAAAATGTGGAATCACTTTGTAAATTGCAAATGTAAAAGTACACGAGTACAGGATATGACTATAATGGTCAAGTTCCACATCAGAGTAAAGTGAAGAACAGGTGGACAGTCCACAAATGCATATATTAAAAACAATATTGCAGGTTCTTATAGGAATACGTTTACAGTACATCAGGTGTCAGTAATCACCTTATAAGTTTACAAAAGGATAATGGATTTTTCCTTACTTCAACTAGGCAGTTTCTGTGTAATTCTGTTTTTATCTCTTTAAATTGAACAAATCTCCCTACTCCCAGTTAAGAGTTGATAGTTTTATTCCATATGTTCACTATCATGGAGCTAAAAGTGCTTATCTATACACATAAAAGTACAAGCCAGCTGGATTCTGCCCGACCCTGGATTTTGCCTCATTATAAGCCGATAACGAAGCCCCACTGTTTGTGACAGAACTGTAAGAAAGCAGCCAAATGAAATGCGATTTACATGTAGAAAAGCAAACGAATAACTGCAATAAAACCTTCACAGAAGAAAACAAGGATACAATGAGCTAATCAGAAGAAATCATGGAGTGTGGACAATTAGATGACGTGTTAAGGCCCCGTCACACTAAGCGATGCAGCAGCGATCCCGACAACGATACGACCTGTCAGGGATCGTTGCTGCGTCGCTAATACATGGCTAGTGAGCTGTCAAACAGGCAGGCTCACCAGCAATCAGGGGAGCAGCGACATCGTGGAAAGATCCTTTCCACGATGTCCTGCTCCCGGTTACCAGCCTGCTGCTGAAGCAGGACCAGGCTCTTAACCATGATAAGCAGCGGGTTACTAAGTGCGCGTGTGCCCCTAGTAACCCGCTGTTTACCATGGATACCACTCTGCTACGGTGCGCGGGAGGTTACCGTTCACCTTAGCAGAGTCATATCCATGGTAAACATCGGGTTACTAGGGGCACACGCGCACTTAGTAACCCGATGTTTATCATGGATACGACTCTGCGAAGGTGAACGGTAACCTCCCGCGCACCGTAGCAGAGTGGTATCCATGGTAAACAGCGGGTTACTAAGTGTGCGCGTGCCCCTAGTAACCCGATGTTTACCATGGATACCAGCCTGATCGTTGGTCCCGCTGGTCACACACAGCGATGTGTGCTGACCAGCGGGAGGCCAATGACCAAAAAATGGTCCAGGACACTTTTCAGCGACCAGCGACCTCACAGCAGGGGCCTGATCGCTGCAAAGTGTCACACATAGTGACATCGCTGGTGAGGTCGCTGTTGTGTCACCAAAACCGCGACACAGCAGCGATCTTGCTAGCGATCTCGCTATGTGAGACGGGGGCTTTATTCAAAGACGAAGCACCAATCTGCATTAGCCACGACAACAATGCTGGGACCTGGCCTATTTTTTCAGGTGCTGACCTAGTGAAACATTTAAAAACATTGTTGGCAAAAAAAATCAAATGATTTTATATGATTTGATATTGGGTTGAGTGACAAGTAAAGTTTTATACATGCATCAACACACTGTGATTAATGAATATAAAATCTCCAGTATTACTAAACATGTTAAAAACATAAAGTTCTTAGTTAACATTTTTTGATCAAAAAGTGCAGAAGCCATCCAACCATGTCAAGGTTTACCTTTTATGTGGATGGTCTCAATCATTTGTGTCTTACCTCAGTATGTGCCAACTAGAGATGAGTGGTGTTCGACTCGAACTGTTCGCCAATCTCAAATTCGAGCTGTTTTGGGCGGTGTTCGAGTCGTTCGACGAACTTGAACGATTTGCAAAAAATTCGGCTGTTCGAGGTTATGTTCCATAACTGTTCGTGCACCAAAAGCGTAACTGGATTTTTTCACAGTAATACTGTTAATTAGTGATGAGCGAGCATGCTCGCCACTGCTCGGTACTCGCCCGAGCATCTCAGTACTCGAGATGCTCGGAGCTCGCCGAGTACTTTCGAGATGCTCGGGCAGGAGCTCGGGTCCCCGTCCTGCATGTCTGGTGCTATTTAGAGCACCAATCATGCAGGGATTGTCTGCCACTCACTGTAATGCCACAGCCATGGTGGTTGTGGCATTACAGTGGTTGCCCAAATCGATGGGACCAGTGCTCCCAGTGAAACATGAAAAGCCATGGCTGTGGCATTACAGTGAGTGGCAGACAATCCCTCCATGATTGGTGCTCTAAATAGCAGATTTCACATAGATAGTCCAAGTATATAAAGAAATGAAAGTACTCCCAATATCACTTATATATACAAATTTTTACAAAGATGTGCGGTAATCACCAAGTAAAGAAAGGAGTAACAAAAAGAATATTAAAATGAATATTTTATTTGAGACATATGTATAAAAAGATAAATAAAAGGGAAAGGTACCAATCAAAGGAAGACACAATAGGAGCTATTTAGTGCTTGGGAGGATATTAGATGAAAAAAATAATGTAAATAGGGCTAAGGGTGTCCGTAATCAAAATTTCATGGTAAAAAATATCTGCTCAGCAGCACTCTTTGTGAATATAATCCATGACATTCCAAAATGATTTAATTAGTCCAATGAAGAACAAAGAAGCACCCAAAGTTGACCTATATGTTCCACATAACGGGGCAAATCACCGACAGCAGCATATCAGGTGAGGGAAACTGCAGTGCTATCGTGCCTTAAACACATAAAATGACACGGCCAAGGGATACAAAGTTCCCCTCTAACCGATATGCCAATTGCCAAAGCGAGTCCTCCAATGAAAAGTGGAATATCAAACATAAGTATCAACATCAGATAGATAATTCACAATAAAGTCACCCAAAAATATATCCCATACCAATGTGAAAGCTCCTGCTTCCTGCCCCGACGCGCACGTTTCGCATTAGCTTCTTCTGGAGGCGTGTCAAAGTGGGGGGGCGTGTGTGTTTTTATGTGACTCAGGCCCAATCAGACGGTGATGGGCGGGGAGAAAAGTAGAGTGACGCAACCATATGGATCCAATGGCGCATGAGTGGGTGGAGGCTGCTGCTAATGAATGAGTCCCGATACCAGCGGTCACGTGCTGAATGATGCGCTGACCTCCAGCTGACAAGCGGAAGCGAGGCGTGAACAGCACTAACAAACCACGGTATACGGGACTTAGCATTGCGACAACCCGCGCATGCGCGCCGACCACATGAGAGAGAGGGACAGCGCTAGCCGGTCATCTCCCGGCTGCTCGCAGCGGAAGTACCCGCACAGGCAGCGCTGCTCCCCGGTCCTCACTAGCTAGCTGGTCATGCTAGCCGGTCATCTCCCGGCTTTACGCAGCAGAAGTACCCCGACCGGCGGCCTCGCTCCCCGCTCCTCCCTTCACACTTGCCGCATGGTCAGCGATGTTGTCACAAGCAGTATTGACAACATGACGTAATTACAAAATTCATAAGGGGCCCCGGGGGGATACATTGGGGGGTTAATTTAAAGTAGTGCACAACCCATTTAAACACTGCTTCGCTAATTAGTAGCGCCCGGTTGGCCGCATACATATTCTAGAATACCCGATGCGTTAGAATTGGCCCACACTAATGACCGCTTCATTGTGAACAATGCCCTTTGCAACCACATGATGAATGCCATACTACTCCTGTCACAATTAAGGGAGGTGAGAGGCACCCAAGTGTCATGTCAGACCATTCAAAACTGTTTACATCAGCGTGGTCTGCTAGACGACCTGAAAGGGTACTTGACCAAAGCACCAGGCACAGGCATCATCATCTTGCATGGGCCAGGGAGCACCTACACTGGACGAGGGACCAGTGGGCCACTGTGCTATTCACTGATGAAAGTCGATTCACACTGAACGGAAATGATTGCAGCCAATGATGTTGGAGACGTCAAGGAGAGCGCTAAGCATCAGCCAATGTTGTCACCAGACAAGTCTTTAATGGTGGTAGTGTTACAGTGTGGGTAGGTGTGTCTAGTCAATACAGAACTGCTGGTACTAATTGAATATCATCATTAATCCTGTCATTGTGCCTGTGCTTGAACAACACATTCCTAATTTCATCTTAATGGAAGACAATGCTCCAGCTCATCGAGGTTGCATCACTAGAGAATGGCTGCTGGAGACTGGGATGCCTCAAATAAAGTAGCCTGCATTTTCTCGAGATCTGAATCCAATAGAAAACCTATGGGATCAGCTGAGTCGCAGTGTAGAGGCTCGTAGCTCTGTACCCCAAAACTTCAATGACCGGAGGGCCTCCCTTCAAGAAGAGTGGGATGCTATGCCAAAGCAGACTATAGCTCAACTTATGAACAGTGTGATATGTCATTGTCCAGCTGTAATTGATGCTCAACACCACATGACAAGTTATTGAGACTTTTACATTTTTGCGGTGGTATACCCACCACTGTTGTTAGCTTTTGTTTCAATTAATTATTTGAGATGAGAAAATCAATATTACATTGATCTACTTAAATGCCATACTTTCATGATAACAAACCAAAGAGCAGAAAAAAATAGCCATTAAAAAATAACTTTTAATTTAGCATTTTAAAATGTGTACAAAATAGTACAGTTAGGACAAACTACACATATTGAGATGAGATATTTAATAATAAGGGGATGGTGGGGATAGTCATATAGCAATCAAAAAATTAACCCTGAATGACCCTGGTAGAGGAACTCTCCCTACCTGACAGCGGAGTGTTTTCACCCTAAGGGTTAAAGTGGTGCCCCCACTCCACGACGGCTGTCCCTCACCTGTCCCTAAATATCCCTACTCAAACACACAATAAAACACACAAAATGACCAGTAACTTCCTAATTGCCAAACTAGATATGTATCAAGCACACAATAATTATGTCAATAGGGATAGTAAATAAATACGTAGACAATAGAAAGGATCGCCTAAAAAATTGGGGCAATCCTTAAAAGACAATAACCAATTGTAACATATAAGGTCAAAAATTGTATAATTTCAAAAATATATAGCAATGGACTTTTTCTTATTCAAATCTTTCTGAGGTAACAACTGGTATTAAGGCAAATATCCCCTTCAGACCCAGAAAAATATGTGGCTGTTTGAACCAGGTCCAAAAAGTACTCCCAGCAAAACACGTTCACTTCAAAAACACATCAGGTGCCCTTAATAACGGTCCCTTAGGCAGGTATAGAATCACCAGCAGGTGACATGTCTCTTAGATATAGTCCCAAAATCATCAAAGGATCAGAAAAGTCCCAAATAATCTCAATGATTTCAAAAATTATATAACAATGGACTTATCTTATTCAGATCCTTCTGAGGTTTCGGCTGGTGTTCAGACAATTATCTCCTTCAGACCCAACGAGTGTGTAGCTGTATGAACTCGGTCAAGGAGGTAGTCCCAGCAAAACATATAAGCAGGTTACTTCAGGAGCACACCAGGTACCCTTACTAGTGGTCCCTCAGGCTGGTATAGAATCATCAGCAGGTAACATGCATCTTAAATATAGTCCCAAAATCGTCAACGGATCAAAAAGTCCCTTCAGGGTAGTCTCATAGTCCCTACGCGTTTACCCCCCCCCTCATTAATGCGGGGCTCATCAAGGGACAAATTGTATTAGAGGAGAAAGGTGCACTGATAATAAGTGCTACCAAACAGGAGTTCAGTCACACGTGAACTAAACAGGACCTTGTCTTTATACCTCCCTCCACGTGCAGTACGCCGTGGGATTAGACCCACCTGTGATTACTTACACAGTCACCATGATTCTGGAGCGCAAGCTGCATTCCACGATCCCCCCATCACGTGTGATCAGTTCCGGTAGTTACGTTAAACGTCATTTCCGCTTGCGTAAGTGCCAATCTTGACTAGGGAGGTTACGCAAACTGCGTACTGATTAACTATTTAGTACGATCCTCACAACAACAGTTAACTAACGCAAAAACTGACACTACGTGGAACTATCACACGGGGGGAGCAACCGACCTAAAGTATATAGTGACGGTATAATCAGAATCTCCACAGAGGGCCAAACATAAATAAATATAAGCTTATAGATAAATACAAAGATATATTATATCCCTGTGTCATAATAATAGATTATAACATACACTAGAAAAAGCTTTTATATATACAAGCAACAATGTTAATACACAATAAAGGAGGTAGAAAAAAGACAAAATAATGTGAAATATGCTGAAGGCTCTGTCATAGACAGGCAAAAATCCGAGCTACCCATAAGATATACATGAGCAGCATAAAATCCATTAGCAATCAGTCAAGATTGTCCCAAAATAGACCAGTATACATTTTTACAAATACTGGAACCTAATCATGTATATATAAACCCTTAATCGGGAAAGAGGGGCTGATATTGATTTTTGAATAAAGGCTAATAAAAATATTAAATAAATAAATAGAGAGGGCTAGACAAAACTACAAAAATTCAGCTGTTCATTTTTACCACCAGGGTTCAAGGATTCCAGCCAAAAAATCCATCTGGATTCCCGCTGTAGAATTTTCCTATCCCAATCACCCTAGCGATAATGTGGGTTAACAAACACTATTGAGCTAAACGTGATGGAGTTTAAATCACCTCCATGATGTATATTCACATGTTTCGCCTGAGGTGTATCTCTCTTGTTTCGAATATCCCCCAAATGTTCACCAATTCGGACCTTCAATTGTCTTCTTGTTTTTCCCACATAGTCTTTGGGACATGTACACGTGCAAATGTAGATGACACCCATAGTTTTACAGTTAGCAAAATATTTATTTTTGTAGGTGCGTCCAGTTGCCGAACTAGTAAAGGTATCCGAGATTGAAACATATCTACAGAAAGTACATTGTCCACACCTAAAAGTGCCTACAGACCTTCTATCCAACCAAGTCCCTTCTCTCTTAGGGGGAACAAAATGACTATGCACCAAATTATCTTTTACAGATTTGCCCTCCATTGAAAGGGAGACCAATTGTTTCCGGTGTGGATGCGCTGAGTCAAAATTCGAGTATATACCTTGATCAGATACTTAGGCCCTTTGTTACAGCCTTCCCGTATTATTTGAGGGATAAAACTGACTTACTAACAAAACTAGATGATGTTACAGTTGACCCAGGGACTATTTTAACATCAATTGATGTTGAAGCCCTTTATTCTAGTATACATCATGTAGCTGGCATTTCGGCAGTGGAATTTTTTCTTAAATCAAGAGGAAACCATTTGATTCCGCATAATGACTTTATTCTCCAATTACTTCATTATGTCCTGACTAGAGATGAGCGGTGTTCGACTCGAACTGTTCGCCAATCTCAAATTCGACCTGTTTTGGGCGGTGTTCGAGCCGTTTTGCGAACACGAACGATTTGAAAAAAATTCGGCTGTTCGAGGTTATGTTCGGTTAACTGTTCGTGCACCAAAATCATAACTGGATTTTTTTCTCAGTAATGCTGAAAATTAATGTTAATACACAGTTTGAGTGTACAGCGGGGCGGGGGGGGAGGGGCAGGGGATGGATCTCTGCGGGAATAATGAAGATCTCCATTTTTTTTTCTCTTTCACGCATTTACATGGGGAGGTGCAATCTGTCAGCCTTTCAGCAGTGCACACACGGAGCGAAGTGCTTTTTTTCACACAAGCAAGGGCATGTGTCATTGGCAGTGTATGTCACATGTCCTTGCCCTATAAGACCCAGCCATTTTCCCCGTCGCCACCATTTTCTCACTGCTGCAGCTGCGTGTTAGACGGCACCGCTGTTGCTGTGTGCGCTATACCTTGTTAATTTCAAGCCAATTTTCGCACAAATCTACAGATAGCTTGGGAGTAGGGAAGAGTCATGATTGCAGTCCTTTTAAGGACTAGGTTACATCATTTCCTATGACTTTTATCAGGCAGGTCTGTGCTCTTAAATAGATAGGTTGGGAGTAAAGACTAATTGTAATGGCAGTCCTTTTCAGGACTAAGTTACATCAGTTCCTATCAGTTTTTGCCAGGCAGGTCTGAGCCAGTGCTGTGCACGTTTTTTTCACAGCATTTGGCTAAATCTAGCAATGCAAATCCTTTTTGGCCTATTGCAGAGTGTGTTAGTCAGTGGAGTAGCCTATCTGTGTTGCAAGCTACACCACCTGTGTATAGAATACCATTTTTTTTAATGCACCTAGAGAAGTAAAACCTTTTGGGCATAGCATCATTCTATTAGTCCATCTATACTAACCTCCACCAGGTTGCAAATTCAATATAATATTTTTCTGCATCGAGCTCTGAAAAAATATTTGGGCTTCTAGCAGTGTGTGGGACTTGTTCTAATAGTCCATCTATACTAACCTCCATCAGGTTGCAAATTCAATATAATTTTTTTCTGCATCTAGCTTTGAAAAAATATTTGGGCTTCTAGCAGTGTGTCGGACTTGGTCTATTAGTCCATCTATACTGACCTCCATCAGGTTGCAAATTCAATATAATTTTTTTCTGCATCTAGCTCTGAAAAAATATTTCGGCTTCTAGCAGTGTGTGGGACTTGGTCTATTAGTCCATCTATACTAACCTCCACCAGGTTGCAAATTAAAAATAATTTTTATCTTCATCGAGCTCTGAAAAAATATTTCGGCTTCTAGCAGTGTGTGGGACTTGTTCTATTAGTCCATCTATACTGACCTCCATCAGGTTGCAAATTCAATATAATTTTTTTCTGCATCTAGCTCTGAAAAAATATTTGGGCTTCTAGCAGTGTGTGGGACTTGGTCTATTAGTCCATCTTTACTAACCTCCACCAGGTTGCAAATTAAGAATAATTTTTATCTGCATCGAGCGATGAAAAAATATTTTGGCTTCTAGCAGTGTGTGGGACTTGTTCTATTAGTCCATCTATACTGACCTCCATCAGGTTGCAAATTCAATATAATTTTTTTCTGCATCTAGCTCTGAAAAAATATTTGGGCATCTAGCAGTGTGTGGGACTTGTTCTATTAGTCCATCTATACTGACCTCCATCAGGTTGCAAATTCAAAATATTTTTTTTCTGCATCTAGCTCTGAAAAAATATTTGTTCTTCTAGCAGTGTGTGCGATTTGGTCTATTAGTCCATCTATACTAACCTCCACCAGGTAGCAAATTAAAAATCATTTTTATCTGCATCGAGCTCTGAAAAAATATTTGGGCTTCTAGCAGTGTGTGGGACTTGTTCTATTAGTCCATCTATACTGACCTCCATCAGGTTGCAAATTCAATATAATTTTTTTATGCATCTAGCTGTGGGTAAATATTTGGGCTTCTAGCAGTGTTTGGGACTTGGTCTATTAGTCCATCTATACTGACCTCCATCAGGTTGCAAATTCAATATAATTTTTTCTGCATCTAGCTCTGAAAAAATATTTGGGCTTCTAGCAGTGTGTGAGACTTGGTCTATTAGTCCATCTATACTAACCTCCACCAGATTGCAAATTAAAAATAATTTTTATCTGCATCTAGCTCTGAAAAAATATTTGGGCTTCCAGCAGTGTGTGGGACTTGGTCTATTAGTCCATCTATACTGACCTCCGTCAGGTTGCAAATTCAATATATTTTTTTTCTGCATCTAGCTCTGAAAAAATATTTGGGCTTCTAGCAGTGTGTGGGACTTGGTCTATTAGTCCACCTATACTAACCTCCACCAGGTTGCAAATGAAAAATAATTATTATCTGCATCTAGCTCTGAAAAAATATTTGGGCTTCTAGCAGTGTGTGGGACTTGGTCTATTAGTCCATCTATACTGACCTCCATCAGGTTGCAAATTCAATATAATTTTTTTCTGCATCTAGCTCTGAAAAAATATTTCGGCTTCTAGCAGTGTGTGGGACTTGTTCTATTAGTCCATCTATACTACCCTCCGCCAGGTTGCAAATTCAATATCATTTTTATCTGCATCTAACCCAGACAATACTTTTGGCCTAATACCACAGTTTGGCCACTCAGCTCTGCTCGGTTACCATCCATTGTTTTTTTGTGCAAACAACTCCAGAGTTGTGAATTAGTTAACCACCAAAATGAGTGGAAAAAGGCCTGCTGCTGGTGGAAAGGGGAATAGGCATGTTGGGAAGGGGAAAAAAGGTTGTGTCCGTGGGGTAGGTGTTAAAGCAACAATAACATCTGCAGACGAAAGACCATTTTCCAGCCAAACTAAAATGTCTACTTCTTTTAGCGGACAATGTGATAAGATCCCTTTCTTACGGCCACGCCAATCGCTACAAATTCTAGATGAGGCACAAAAACAGCAGGTGCTTCAACGGATATCAAGTGCTCCTTTAAATGGACTCTCCTCCACCTCAACTTCAACATCACAAATACTCCAGTCCTCAGAGGTGTCACCCCAATCGCACTTCCTTCCTCACAGCTCCCAAATCTCCAGCTGCCCGTCTGAGTATGGGGTAGAACAGATGGTTGAATCTGCAGAGCTGTTTACTCATACTATAGCCTGGGAATCAGAGGTCGGCTCCAGAGCTTCTGTGAATCCAGACGAGGAAATGATCTGCACTGATGCCCAGAATCTTTATGAGTCGGATCCAGGACCAGACGCAGAAGGTTCTGACCACAATGTAGACCCTCATTCCCAAACTGTATCTCCTGTTGGTGGAGACAATGAGGAAGACGATGATGAGACTCAAATACCTGATTGGAGCGACAACTTTAGTTTTTTGATGATGATGAGGTTGGAGATCCCACTTACTGTCAACCCACAGTCAGCCAAGACATGAGGTCAGCAGAGGAGGTGGAGGAGGAAGCTAGTGACGACGAGGTCAGGTTGCGCCTTCCTGGACAGAGACGTAGTACTGGAAGCACGTCAACAACTGCTTCCTCAAACACAACTCTGCCTCTGACCACAAGACGTGGTGGCTCTTCAGGTCTCATGGGTGCTAAGCCTTGCATAGCCTGGGCATTTTTTCAGATCGATAAAGATGACCCAACTCGTGTTATCTGTATCATTTGTCAGCAAAAGCTAAGTAGAGGCCAAAAAATACATAGTTTGAGTACTTCATGCATGAACCGGCACATGGACATGAAGCATAAGTTGCAGTGGGAAGCTCACGGTGCTAAAATGCGGCCTAGCCGGCTGGGCCAACTGCCGTCTGACCCATCTTGTGCATCCGCGGCCTCTTCATCCTCTGTGACTGGGGGGACTGCAGTCACGCCTGTTTTGGGACGCAGACCTGCCACCTCTTTACCCACAATAGCCAGCGTGATTGGCAGATCATCATTTTCTTTGGAGGTGGAAACACCAGCTGGTGTTGAGCGCTGTCCGACATCGATAGCACCACCTTTAGATCAAGGCAACCTAACATTTCCGCCTGCATCTTCCTCACAGACCGGCAGTTTGCCGGGGACACCCTTCTCAACCCCGTCTAAGCACAACAGCCAGCCCTCGGTCTCTCAGATGTGGACAAGTAAAAGACCATTTCCTCCTAGCCATGAGAAAGCTAAGAGGTTGAATTTCACCATCTGCAAGCTCTTGGCTACAGAAATGCTTCCTTTCCGCCTGGTGGACACAGAGGATTTTCGAGACCTTATATCCGTCGCAGTGCCCCAGTACCAGATGATCAGTCGGCACTACTTCTCAAAGAAAGGTGTGCCTGCGCTCCACCAGCATGTCGCACACAACATCACCGCTTCTTTGAGAAACTCTGTGTTTGACAGGGTGCATTTCACCACAGACACTTGGACGAGTAGGCATGGACAGGGGCATTACATGTCGCTGTCTGGGCACTGGGTAACTATGGTGACAGCAGGACAAGGGGCTGCTGTCCAAGTCTTGCCATCCCCATGAGTTGTGCGTCAATCCTCTTTATCTCAAAGTTCCTCCACTGCTTCTGCCTCCTCAACCTCCTCTCGGTCCTCCACCTGCACCCAAAGCCTGTCTGGTCATGCCACAAGCTTTCTAACTGCGCAGAAGGGATCCTGCACACCTCCTTACTATACTGGCAGCAGGGCTCAACGTCATCAGGCGGTTTTTACTTTGAAATGTCTGGGAAATGTGAGTCACACAGCTGAGGAATTATGGTCAGCTCTGGAGAACCAGTTTCATGAATGGTTGTCTCCACTGGACCTGCAACCAGGGAAGGCCGTGTGCGACAATGCTGCAAACCTGGGTGTGGCCCTTCGCCGGGGCAATGTCACACACGTGCCTTGTATGGCTCACGTGTTGAACCTGATTGTCCAGCAATTTTTATCCCACTATCCCGGACTAGATGGCCTTCTGCAGAAGGCACAGTCGCTGTGTGCTCACTTCCGCCGTTCGCATCCCGCAGCTCAGCGACTTACATCTCTACAGAAGTCGTTGGGCCTGCCACTTCACCGGCTAAAATGCGATGTGCCTACCCGGTGGAATTCAACTCTGCACATGTTGCAGCGACTATGGCAGCACCGTCAAGCCCTGGTGCAATACGTTCTGAGGTATAGCCTGGGCCAACGAGATCCAGAGGTGGGGCAAATCACGCTGGAGGAGTGGTCTCAGATCAGGGACCTATGCACCCTTCTGCACAGTTTTGAAATGGCGACGAAGATGTTTAGTGCTGACGATGCCATTATCAGCATGACTATTCTGGTGATTTACATGCTGGAGCACATGTTAAACAGAATTCGGAGTCAGGTGGTGGCACAAGAGGAGGTGGAGGAAGTAGAGGAGGAGGAGTTGTATGCGGAAGGGCTAACATCTGCAAGGTCCAGACGGTCGACAGCACCAAGGCGGCAGGCATGTGAGGGTGGAGGAGATGGTTTTACCAGGGCGCATGGTAGCAGCCAAGCTTGTGAGGAAGGTGCAGGAGCCCTGGAAGAAGTGGAGGATGAACTTATGGAAGACTCATCAGATGAGGGAGACCTTGATCACATTTCTGTTGTGCGAGGTTGGGGGGAGAGGACAGAGGAAGGAAGCATGATTGTTACCTCGCCACCAACACAACAGGGACTTGGTGCTCCTGGATGCGCAAGACACATGAGTGCCTTCTTGCTGCACTACCTGCAACATGACCCTCAAATTGTGAGAATTAGAAATAATCCTGACTACTGGGTTGCCACACTGTTAGATCCCCGGTACAAAAGTAAATTTGCAGAAATTATTCCTGCCATAGAAAGGGATGCACGCATGCAGGAGAATCAGCAGAGACTGTTGCAGAATCTTACATGTGCTTTTCCACAAAACACCAGTGGTGCACGTAATGAATAGAGATGAGCGTTGTTCTACTCGAACTGTTCGCCAATCTTAAATTCGAGCTGTTTTGGGCAGTGTTCGAGCCGTTCGGCGAACACGAACAATTTGAGAAAAATTCGGCTGTTCGAGGTTATGTTCGATAACTGTTCGTGCACCAAAATCATAACTGGATTTTTTCTCAGTAATGATGAAAATTAATGTTAATACGCAGTTTGAGTGTACAGCGGGGTGGGGGGAGGGGCAGGGGATGGATCTCTGCAGGAACAATGAAGATCTCCATTTTTTTTTCTCTTTCCCGCATTTGCAGTGGGGAGGTGCAATCTGTCAGCCTATCAGCAGCACACACACGGAGCGAAGTGCTTTTTTTCACACAAGCAAGGGCATGTGTCATTGGCAGTGTATGTCACATGTCCTTGCCCTATAAGACCAAGCCATTTTCCCCGTCGCCACCATTTTCTCACTGCTGCAGCTGCGTGTTAGACGGCACCGCTGTTGCTGTGTGCGCTATACCTTGTTAATTTCAAGCCAATTTTCGCACAAATATACAGATAGCTTGGGAGTAGGGAATAGTTGTGATTGCAGTCCTTTTAAGGACTAGGTTACAGCATTTCCTACGACTTTTATCAGGCAGGTCTGTGCTCTTAAATAGATAGATTGTGGGAGTAAAGACTAATTGTAATTGGAGTCCTTTTCAGGACTAGGTTACATCAGTTCCTATCAGTTTTTGCCAGGCAGGTCTGTGCCAGTGCTGTGCAAGTTTTTTTCACAGCATTTGGCTGAATCTAGCAAAGCTAATCCTTTTTGGCCTATTGCAGAGTGTGTTAGTCAGTGGAGTAGCCTATCTGTGTTTCAAGATATACCACCTGTGTATAGAATACCAATTTTTTTACTGCACCTAGTGAAGTAAAATCTTTTGGGCATAGCATCATTCTATTAGTCCACCTATACTGACTTCGATCAGGTTGCAAATTCAAAATAATTTTTTGTATGCATCTAGCTCTGAAAAAATATTTGACCTTCTAGCAGTGTGTGGGACTTTCTCTGTTAGTCCATCTATACTGACCTCCATCAGGTTGCAAACTGAATATAATTTTTTTCTGCATCTAGCTCTGAAAAAATATTTGGCCTTCTAGCAGTGTGTCGGACTTTCTCTATTAGTCCATCTATACTGACCTCCATCAGGTTGCAAATTAAAAATAATTTTTATCTGCATCTACAGTACCTCTGAAAAAATATTTGGGCTTCTAGCTGTGTGTGGGACTTGTTGTATTAGTCCATCTATACTGACCTCCATCAGGTTGCAAACTGAATATATTTTTTTCTACATCTACCTCTGAAAAAATATTGGGCTTCTAGCTGTGTGTGGGACTTGTTGTATTAGTCCATCTATACTGACCTCCATCAGGTTGCAAACTGAATATATTTTTTTCTGCATCTACCTCTGAAAAAATATTGGGCTTCTAGCTGTGTGTGGGACTTGTTGTATTAGTCCATCTATACTGACCTCCATCAGGTTGCAAACTGAATATATTTTTTTCTGCATCTACCTCTGAAAAAATATTGGGCTTCTAGCTGTGTGTGGGACTTGTTGTATTAGTCCATCTATACTGACCTCCATCAGGTTGCAAACTGAATATATTTTTTTCTGCATCTACCTCTGAAAAAATATTGGGCTTCTAGCTGTGTGTGGGACTTGTTGTATTAGTCCATCTATACTGACCTCCATCAGGTTGCAAACTGAATATATTTTTTTCTGCATCTACCTCTGAAAAAATATTGGGCTTCTAGCTGTGTGTGGGACTTGTTGTATTAGTCCATCTATACTGACCTCCATCAGGTTGCAAACTGAATATATTTTTTTCTGCATCTACCTCTGAAAAAATATTGGGCTTCTAGCTGTGTGTGGGACTTGTTGTATTAGTCCATCTATACTGACCTTCATCAGGTTGCAAACTGAATATATTTTTTTCTGCATCTACCTCTGAAAAAATATTGGGCTTCTAGCTGTGTGTGGGACTTGTTGTATTAGTCCATCTATACTGACCTCCATCAGGTTGCAAATTGAATATAATTTTTTTCTGCATCTAACCCAGCCAATAGTTTTGGCCTAATACCACAGTTTGGCCACTCAGCTCTGCTCGGTTACCATCCATTGTTTTTTTGTGCAAACAACTCCAGAGTTGTGAATTAGTTAACCACCAAAATGAGTGGAAAAAGGCCTGCTGCTGGTGGAAAGGGGAATAGGCGTGTTGGGAAGGGGAAAAAAGGTTGTGTCCGTGGGGTAGGTGTTAAAGCAACAGTAACATCTGCAGAAGAAAGACCATCTTCCAGCCAAACTAAAATGTCTACTTCTTTTAGCGGACAATGTGATAAGATCCCTTTCTTACGGCCACGCCAATCGCTACAAATTCCAGATGAGGCACAAAAACAGCAGGTGCTTCAACGGATATCAAGTGCTCCTTTAAGTGGGCTCTCCTCCACATCAACTTCAACATCACAAATACTCCAGTCCTCAAAGGTGTCACCCCAATCGCACTTGCTTCCTCACAGCTCCCAAATCTCCAGCTGCCCATCTGAGTATGAGGTAGAACAGATGGTTGAGTCTGCAGAGCTGTTTACTCATACTATAGCCTGGGAATCAAAGGTCGACTCCAGCGCTTCTGTGAATCCAGACGAGGAAATGATCTGCACTGATGCCCAGAATCTTTATGAGTCGGATCCAGGACCAGACGCAGAAGGTTCTGACCATAATGTAGACCCTCATTCCCAAACTGTAACTCCTGTTGGTGGAGACAATGAGGAAGACGAAGATAAGACTCAAATACCTGATTGGAGCGACAACTTTAGTTTTTTGTCAGGGCAGGAACAGGTTGGCTCTGAGGACGACGGGTGTGATAACGCACAGGGTGATGATGATGAGGTTGGAGATCCCACTTACTGTCAACCCACAGTCAGCCAAGAGATGAGGTCAGCAGAGGAGGTGGAGGAAGATGCTAGTGACGACAAGGTCAGGTTGCGCCTTCCTGGACAGAGACGTAGTACTGGAAGCACGTCAACAACTGCATCCTCAAACACAACTCTGCCTCTCACCACAAGTCGTGGTGGCTCTTCAGGTCGCATGGGTGCTAAGCCTTGCATAGCCTGGGCATTTTTTCAGATCGATAAAGATGACCCAACTCGTGTTATCTGTAACATTTGTCAGCAAAAGCTAAGTAGAGGCCAAAAAATACATAGTTTGAGTACTTCATGCATGAACCGGCACATGGACATGAAGCATAAGTTGCAGTGGGAAGCTCAGTGTGCTACAATGCGGCCTAGCCGGCCGGGCCAACCACCGTCTGCCATATCTTGTGCATCCGCGGCCTCTTCATCCTCTGTGACTGGGGGGACACCTCTTTACCCGCAACAGCCAGCGTGATTGGCAGGTCATCATTTTCTTTGGAGGTGGGAACACCAGCTGGTGTTGAGCGCTGTCCGACATCGATAGCACCACCTTTGGATCAAGGCAACCTAACATGTCCGCCTGCATCTTCCTCACAGACCGGCAGTTTGCCGGGGACACCCTTATCAACCCCGTCTAAGCACAATATCCAGCCCTCGGTCCCTCAGATGTGGACAAGTAAAAGACCATTTCCTCCTAGCCATGAGAAAGCTAAGAGGTTGAATTTCACCATCTGCAAGCTCTTGGCTACAGAAATGCTGCCTTTCCGCCTGGTGGACACAGAGGATTTTCGAGACCTTATGTCCGTCGCAGTGCCCCAGTACCAGATGCCCAGTCGGCACTACTTCTCAAAGAAAGGTGTGCCTGCGCTCCACCAGCATGTCGCACACAACATCACCGCTTCTTTGAGAAACTCTGTGTGTGACAGGGTGCATTTCACCACAGACACTTGGACGAGTAGGCATGGACAGGGGCGTTACATGTCGCTGACTGGGCACTGGGTAACTATGGTGACAGCAGGACAAGGGGCTGCTGTCCAAGTCTTGCCGTCCCCACGAGTTGTGCGTCAATCCTCTTTATGTCAAAGTTCCTCCACTGCTTCTGCCTCCTCAACCTCCTCTCGGTCTTCCACCTGCACCCAAAGCCTGTCTGGTCATGCCACAAGCTTTCTAACTGCGCAGAAGGGATCCTGCACACCTCCTTACTATGCTGGCAGTAGGGCTCAACGTCATCAGGCGGTTTTTACATTGAAATGTCTGGGAAATGTGAGTCTCACAGCTGAGGAGTTGTGGTCAGCTCTGGAGAACCAATTTCATGAATGGTTGTCTCCACTGGACCTGAAACCAGGAAAGGCCGTGTGCGACAATGCTGCAAACCTGGGTGCGTCCCTTCGCCGGGGCAATGTCACACACGTGCCTTGTATGGCTCACGTGTTGAACCTGGTTGTCTAGCAATTTTTAGCCCACTATCCCAGACTAGATGGCCTTCTGCAGAAGGCACGGTCGCTGTGTGCTCACTTCCGCCGTTCGCATCCCGCAGCTCAGCGACTTACATCTCTACAGAAGTCGTTGGGCCTGCCACTTCACCGGCTAAAATGCGATGTGCCTACCCGGTGGAATTCAACTCTGCACATGTTGCAGCGACTGTGGCAGCACCGACAAGCCCTGGTGCAATACGTTCTGACGTATAGCCTGGGCCAACGAGATTCAGAGGTGGGGCAAATCACGCTGGAGGAGTGGTCTCAGATCAGGGACCTATGCACCCTTCTGCACAGTTTTGAAATGGCGACGAAGATGTTTAGTGCTGACGATGCCATTATCAGCATGACTATTCCGGTGATTTACATGCTGGAGCACATGTTAAACAGAATTCGGAGTCAGGTGGTGGCACAAGAGGAGGTGGAGGAAGTAGAGGAGGAGGAGTTGTATGCGGAAGGGCTAACATCTGCAAGGTCCAGACGGTCGGCAGCACCAAGGCGGCAGGCATGTGAGGGTGGGGGAGATGGTTTTACCAGGGCGCATGGTAGCAGCCAAACTAGTGAGGAAGGTGAAGGAGCCCAGGAAGAAGTGGAGGACGAACTAATGGAAGACTCATCAGATGAGGGAGACCTTGATCACATTTCTGTTGTGCGAGGTTGGGGGGAGAGGACAGAGGAAGGAAGCATGATTGTTACCTCGCCACCAACACAACAGGGACTTGGTGCTCCTGGATGCGCAACACACATGAGTGCCTTCTTGCTGCACTACCTGCAACATGACCCTCGAATTGTGAGAATTAGAAATAATCCTGACTACTGGGTTGCCACACTGTTAGATCCCCGGTACAAAAGTAAATTTGCAGAAATTATTCCTGCCATAGAAAGGGATGCACGCATGCAGGAGTATCAGCAGAGACTGTTGCAGAATCTTACATGTGCTTTTCCACAAAATACCAGTGGTGCACGTAGTGAATCTCACAGTTCCAACTTGCCAACTGTGGGACCGTCAAGTGTTCAGCACTCAAACCGTAACAGAACCACAGTATCTGCTGGTAACATCAATTTTGCGGAATCATTTCACCACTTTTTTAGCCCATCCTTTGCAAGGCCACAGGAGACAAGAAGTCTGACACATAGTCAACGCCTAGAGACGATGGTACAGGAGTATCTCCAAGTAAACATTGAAGCCACGACTGTGTCACTGGACCCTTGCTCTTTTTGGGCTTCCAATCTGGATAAATGGCCGGAGCTAGCCACTTTCGCCTTGGAGATCTTGTCATGCCCCGCAGCCAGCGTTCTGTCTGAACGTGTGTTCAGCGCTGCTGGTGGTGTGCTGACAGATAAGCGCACGCGGCTCTCCACTGATAATGTAGACAGACTCACGTTCATAAAGATGAACAAATCATGGATCCGAAACGACTTTTCTACCCCTGTGTCATCCTGGGGAGAGTAAAAGCTTGATGATTGGTTAAAATAACCCTACCAACCGTTTTAAGCTTTCAAATTACTAATCATGTTTATCTGTATCTTGACTGGAAAATAATTTGGGCTTTGTAGCAGTGTGCAGCACTGATCCTATTAGGCCATCTATACTAAAGCTTCACCAGATTTAAAATTAAAAATAATTTTTAGCTGCATCTTTCCCGGAAAATAATTTTGGGGCTCCGAGATGCGCAAGACACATAAGTGCCTTCTTGCTGCACTACCTGCAGCATGACCCTCATATTGTCAGAATTCGAAGTAATCATGACTACTGGGTTGCCACACTCTTAGATCCCCCAAACTTTTCAATCAACCTTTTCATTTTAATAAAGACCAAAAAAATGGTCATTTTTGAAATTATAAGCATTAGCAGGTTGTTAGAAACTGAAATCAAACAGTTTTCAACTCAAAACTTTATTCTAGGTGATGTTACATTTTCACATAGGACCCCTTGTTCGAAAGGAGCTTCTGAACTCTCTCGTCCATTGAATTTGTCAGGTTTTGGATGGTTTCTGCTTCAATTGTTTTGCATGAGGACAGAATACCCTCCCAGAGCTGTTGCTTAGATGTGAACTGCCTCCCGCCATCATAGACACTCCTTTTAATGATGCTCCAAAGGTTCTTAATGGGGTAGAGGTCAGGGGAGCATGGGGGTCACACCATAAGTTTGTCCCCTTTTATGCCCATATCAGCCAGAGATGCAGATGTTTTATGTGCAGCATGAGATGGTGCATTATCATGCAGAAAAATGATCTTGCTGTGAAATACACGGTTCTTCTTCTTGAACCATGGCAGGAAGTGCTGTTTGAGAAAATCCACATACATTATGGAGTTCATCTTTAGCGCCTTCAGGGATCCTAAAGGGGCCGACAATCTCTCTCCCCATGATTCCAGCCCAAAACATTACTCCACCTCCTCCTTGTTGGCGCTGTAGCCGTGTTTGCGTGGGGTGTCCATCAACCAGCCATCCTCCACTCCATCCATCTGGACCATCGAGCGCTGCACGGCACTCATCCGTGAACAAAACAGTTTTGAAATCAGTCTTCATGTAATGTTTGGCCCACTGGAGCCGTTTCTGCTTGTGTGAAGTGGATAGAGGAGGTCGACAGGATGGCGTATGCACAGCTGCAAACCTCTGAAGGACCCTGCATCTTGTTGTTCGGGGGACGTTGGAGGCACAAGCAGCTTCAAAAACTTGTCTGCTGCTATGGCAAGGCTTTTTTGCCGCTGCTCTTTCAACCTGACGTAATTGCCTGTAGGAAAGAGTCCTCAATTTGCCCTTATCAGCACGCACACGTGTGTACTGTGAATCAGCTACATACTTCTTGATTGCCAGGACACTTCAACCTGATCATCGCACAATGTTGATTGTAGTCATGCCTTGACCTAAACACTCCACAATTTGTTGCTTCTCAGCAGCCGACACATCCTTTTTCTTTCCCATTTTGGCAGAAAATGTAGGCTGCTTAATAATGTGAGAGAGCCTTCTTAAGTAGTCTTGCCTTTCATTGGACACACCTGCCAAACTAATTAGCACAGGTGTCTGCAATTGCTTACAGTGATATAAAGAGCCCTGACACACATCACCATCAATGAGTTTAACTGACAAACAAACAAATTCTTCCCTTATCACTCCTAAACACTTTTTGCATAATAATTTGGAACGCAGTGTACATGTGCTTTTCCACAAAACACCAGCGGTTCACGTAGTGAATCTTACAGTTCTAACTTGCCAACCGTGGTCTGTATGGAGTTGTTCAATAAAGGGCCCAAAATTAAGATAACATAGATGGGAGAGGTCTCTATGAATAGGAATTCCTAAGTATTTGATACCCTGTGAGGGCCAGGCAAAGGGAAAGTTGGACTGGATGGAATCCTATATGGATTTGGGGAGGGAGACATCGAGGGCCTCAGACTTCGCTGCATTGATTTTAAAATTTGACCATGTAACAAAGTGATCTATTTCAGCCATAACAGCATGGATGGATATATGTGATTGAGTGATATATACTAGGACATCATCAGCAAATAGAGAGCACTTGTACTCGGTGCCTCCCACCTCAATCCACGTAATATTGGGGTTATGGCGAATTGATGAGAGCAGGTGCTCCGTCACTAGGATGTATAAGAGAGGGGACAGAGGACATCCCTGCCTTGTCCCATTGGTGATTGTGAAAGGTTATGAAAATGTTCTGACGCACCCCCTGGGCCTTGGGACACCCGGAGCCGGACCCTTTTTGGTGGATGCTGGTGGTTGTAGTCTTCGTGGCGGCGACCCGGTTCCATGGCTCAGGGCGGTCAAACCAGTGGCGGAACTATTTATGTGGTTTTGATGTTTAAATGTACGACTACGCCACCCGTGGATTGCGGTCAGAGTGAACCGCCGCTACAGGGCAGACCGCTGAGGCTGGTGTTGTGGGTGCAGCAGAGCGTAGCATAACTCCCCACGGGAGGAGTATAGCCTCAGGGCAGTGTATGCGGAGGATGGGGGTGATGGTGCAGGGCAGCAGCAGTAACGACACGGAGTCAGTGATGCAGTTCAGGGCCTTTACTCACAGTTCTTATTATCCAGACCACGTCTGCAGGTAACGGCTGCCCACGTCGTACTGTGCTCACCAGGTGAGGGGCTCAGACAACTCCCAGATAACTTTGGAGCACTTCACAGGACCCCCTTTGTGTGTCCTTTGTCTGGCCTTTCTTACCAACGCTTCTGTCCAGCTGCCTCGGGCCTCCTCTTGGTAAACTTGGCGCCAGTTTCCCTGACCCTATGTGGTGCCTTCCTAGCGGGTGTAGCGAGGGGCTGCGCCACATAAAATGTCAGAGCCTCCGGTTTCTAGCTGAGGGTCGTTTCCTGCCTCCACTAGTTCGGGGACCGGTCTCCCCCTTTGGCCTGACCCCTCCACGCAGGTGGATTCGAGCGTGCGGTGGCGACTCGCCCGTCCGCACCCCTGGGATCCCTTCATTCCTCGTTCCTGGAGCCTTCTCCGCTCCTCTTCCTTCCTTCTCCCTCTTCCAGGCCTGGGCCTCTGTTACTAGGCCCGCCTCCGGAGCAGAGCTCATGCAGAGCCCCTGCTCCCTGCCACTTCTGCTCAGACTTCTCTGCACTGAACTAAGATGGTGCCCACCTTTTATACTCCCTTCTCAATGCACCCAGGAACTGCTTCCTCCCTGCTCCTGCACTACAGGGTTCCCCTTCCTCAGTGTTCCCTCCCCCCACTCCAGCCAGGGACAGGGACTGTCGTGCCCATCTCAGGGGCATATTGGTCACCCTGCCCCACGGCAATGTGGTGTAATGCATGCAGGTGTCGGGTCCTGATCCACACTCCATCCTTACCTGAGAGTGAGATATCACACCTCTGGGTGAGGTGCAATACCTCTGTAGCAACCGAGCCCTCAGGGTGCTACAGTTCCATTTATCTTCAGCCTAGGTGACGTATTGTGATACAGGGCCGTGATTTTGGCTATAAAAGGGTCCCCTAGACCCCTACCCCAAGCTTTTTAAGAGAATCATATATGGCGTGCCAGGAGACTCTATGGAATGCTTTATCAGCATCCAACGAGAGTATCTAATTACAAATTTTTAACTGCATCTAGCCCAGGAAATACTTTGTGCCTAGTAGCAGTGTCTGCTAGTCAGCGGATTATCCCGGCTGTTAAGCAAGCTACACCACCTGTAGTTTAGACACTTAATTTTTTCAAAGGAAATGCTTCGGGACCATGGGATACTTAGTGAAGAGCATCAGGAGGCACCACAAGGCATAGGGGCTGGGACTGGCAGTAGGGTGCCTTGCGGTGGACAGCCGAGCTCGATCCTTATAAAAGCTTTTTAACTGCAGCAGCTTTAGTGGACGCTACTGGAGCTGGAATTACGCGGCTGCTGGCATGAGACTTGCCCTCCAATAGATCCTTGTAAATGGATTTAAAGTGTATTCATTCAAATTGGAGAGACAATTTAAATTAAAAAGCTTAGAGCTGCCTCCACCACAGGGGGGCTCGCTCGACCTACCAGCGGACAGGCACCAGTATTGGGAGAGGGGGGCTGGCCATCAGGGTTCACCGCGGCTCTAGCACAAACCCGGCGACACGGAGGTGGCACGGGCAGGAGCGGACTGGCCGTGTCGGCTTCTCACTTTTTGGATTTTAGAAGGGCATGACATGCCTATATCTGTGTCTCCCCCTCCTTTTACTCCTCCACCTCTTTTATTTTCGCATGACTATATGTACTTGTCACTAGAGATGAGCGGTGTTCGACTAGAACTGTTCGCCAATCTCAAATTCGAGCTGTTTTGGGCGGTGTTCGAGTTGTTCGACGAACCCGAACGATTTGCAAAAAATTCGGCTGTTCGAGGTTATGTTCGATAACTGTTCGTGCACCAAAAGCGTGTCCTGCATGTCTGGCGCTATTTAGAGCACCAATCATTCAGGGATTGTCTGCCACTCACTGTAATGCCACGGCCATGGTGGTTGTGGCATTACAGTGATTGCCCAAATCGATGGGAACAGTGCCAACAGTGAAACATGAAAAGCCGGCAATTCAGCAGCGGCATACACCTGTACCCGACAATTTAGAACCGAAAGAATAGAGCTTCACACATAGATTAGATAGATATAAACATGTCAGCCACATATATACGAAGTACAGTGACAGTGCTGCTTACTGTACTTGTCATTTAGCGTAAAGGATTTATCAAAAAAATAATGGTGTTTTCATGCACCGTCTCTTTAAAAAAGCCGGCCGGCAATTCAGCAGCGGTACCCGACAATTTATAACAGAAAGAATAGAGCATCACACATAGATTAGATAGATAGAAACATGTCAGTCACATATATATGAAGTACAGTGATAGTGTTGGTTACTGTACTTGTCATTTAGTATTAAAATAAAGGATTTATTATTAAAAAAATTGGCGTGGGGTTCCCCTTAATTTTAGGCTCTAGCGGAGGTTAAGCAGATGGCTGGGGCAGATGTTTGAAGCCTGGGAAGGGGGTAATACCCACGGAGCTTCCCAGGCTACTAATATCAGCCCCCAGCTGAATACATAGCCTTTACTAGCTATTAAAATGGGGGACCCCCCCAAAAAAATGACGTGGGGTCCCCCCTAATTTAATAGCTAGCAAAGGCTAGGCAGACAGCTGGGGGCTGATATTAATAGCCCAGGAAGGGAGCCATGAATATTGGCCCCCTCCCAGGCTAGAAACACCAGCCGTCAGCCGCCCCAGAAATGGCGCATTCATAGGATGCGCCAATTCTGGCACTTAGCCTCGCTCTTCCACGCTGCCCTGGTGCGGTGGCAGGGGGTAATAGGGTTGGGGTTGATGTCAGCTTATAATGCCAGCTGACATCAAGCCCAGGTTAGTAATGGAGAGGCGTCTATAAGACACCCCCATTACTAACCCCATAGTCAAAGTTAAAAAAAGCACAAACACCCAGAATAAAGTCCTTTAATTGAAATAAAGACACAATCCTTTATTGTTCTAAATTAAACCATACTTACCGTCACGCCCATTCCAGCTGAAGCCAACGATCTCCTGCAATAAAAGAAAAATAATAAAGCAACCTCATCCTTACCTTTCCATGGTTCCCACGACAGCTTCAGCTCTGCTACATCGAGATGACAGGCTGGACCGCAGCAGAACGCTGCCATCCAGCCTGTCATCCCGCAGACACTGAGAAGCGCAGGCTTGCTTGCGCTGCTCAGCGTCTCTCTGTGACGACATCCAGATGAGCCGAGTTCATGTCCAATGAACTCGGCTCACCTCATGCACGTCACTGACAGCGTGGGAAAATTCTCAAGCTGAAGCGGTGAGTGCAGGAGAATTCTCCCACGCTGTCAGTGACGTGCATAAGGTGAGCTCATGTCCAATGAACTCAGCTCACCTCCTGCACGTCACTGACAGCGTGGGAGAATTCTCCTGCACTCAGCGCTTCAGCGTGAGAATTCTCCCGCTGAAGCGCTGAGTGCAGGAGAATTTTCCCACGCTGTCAGTGACGTGCATAAGGTGAGCTCATGTCCAATGAACTCAGCTCACCTCCTGCACGTCACTGACAGCGTGGGAGAATTCTCCTGCACTCAGCGCTTCAGTGTGAGAATTCTCCCACGCTGAAGCGCTGAGTGCAGGAGAATTTTCCCACGCTGTCAGTGACGTGCATGAGGTGAGCCGAGTTCATTGGACATTAACTCGGCTCATCTGGATGCCCTCACAGAGAGACACTGTGGAGCGCAAGCAAGCCTGCGCTTCTCAGTGTCTGCGGGATGACAGGCTGGATGGCAGCGTTCTGCAGCGGTCCAGCCTGTCATCTCGATGTAGCAGAGCTGAAGCTGTCATGGGAACCATGGAAAGGTAAGGATGATGTTGCTTTATTATTTTTCTTTTATTTCAGGAGATCGTTGGCTTCAGCTGGAATGGGCGTGATGGTAAGTATGGTTTAATTTAGAACAATAAAGAATTGTGTGTTTATTTCAATTAAAGGACTTTTTTCTGGGTGTTGTGTTTTTTTTAAATACTTTACTAGAAATTCATGGTGGTCATGTCTAATATTGGCGTGACCCCATGAATTTCGGGCTTAGGGCCAGCTGATAATGCCAAGCTGGCCCTAACCCCTTTATTACCCAGTGAGCCACCGCATCAGGGCCCTGGATGAGTTGGGTACAGCGCCAGAAGATGGCGCTTCTATGAACGCGCCATTTTCCGGGGTGGCTGCGGACTGCAATTTGCAGCGGGGGTGGCCCAGAAAGCTTGGGCCTCCCTGCGCTGCGGATTCCAGCCCCCAGCTGCCTAGTTGTACCTGGCTGGACACAAAAACAGGGCGAAGCCCCACGTCAATTTTCTTTAAATTATTTCATGAAATAATTAAGAAAAAAAGGGCTTCCCTATATTGTTGTGTCCGGCCAGGTACAAATAGGCAGCTGGTGGTTGGGGGCAGCCCGTTCCTGCCTGCTGTACCTGGCTGGACACAAATATAGTGCGAAGCCCCACGTCAATTTTTTTTAAATTATTTCATGAATTTCCTGAAATAATTTAAAAAAATTGAAGTGGGGCTTCGCACTATATTTGTGTCCAGCCAGGTACAGCAGGCAGGAACGGGCTGCCCCCATCCACCAGCTGCCTATTTGTACCTGGCCGGACACAACAATATAGGGAAGCCCTTTTTTTCTTAATTATTTCATGAATTTCCTGAAATAATTAAAAAAAAGTACGTGGGGCTTCGCACTATATTTGTGTCCAGCCAGGTACAGCAGGCAGGAACGGGCTGCCCCCATCCACCAGCTGCCTATTTATACCTGGCCGGACACAACAATATAGGGAAGCCCTTTTTTTCTTAATTATTTCATGAATTTCATGAAATAATTAAAAAAAATTGAAGTGGGGCTTCGCACTATATTTGTGTCCAGCCAGGTACAGCAGGCAGGAACGGGCTGCCCCCAACCACCAGCTGCCTATTTGTACCTGGCCGGACACAACAATATAGGGAAGCCCTTTTTTTCTTAATTATTTCATGAATTTCATGAAATAATTAAAAAAAAAGTACGTGGGGCTTCGCCCTATTTTTGTGTCCAGCCAGGTACAACTAGGCAGCTGGGGGCTGGAATCTGCAGCGCAGGGAGGCCCAAGCTTTCTGGGCCCCCCCCGCTACAAATTGCAGTCCGCAGCCACCCCGGAAAATGGCGCGTTCATAGAAGCGCCATCTTCTGGCGCTGTACCCAACTCATCCAGGGCCCTGGTGCGGTGGCTCACTGGGTAATAAAGGGGTTAGGGCCAGCTTGGTATTATCAGCTGGCCCCAAGCCCAAAATTCATGGGGTCACGCCAGTATTAGACATGACCGCCATGAATTTCTAGTAAAGTATTTAAAAAAAACACAACACCCAGAATAAAGTCCTTTAATTGAAATAAAGACACAATTCTTTATTGTTCTAAATTAAACCATACTTACCATCACACCCATTCCAGCTGAAGCCAACGATCTCCTGCAATAAAAGAAAAATAATAAACCAACCTCATCCTTACCTTTCCATGGTTCCCACGACAGCTTCAGCTCTGCTACATCGAGATGACTGGCTGGACCGCAGCAGAACGCTGCCATCCAGTCTGTCATCCCGCAGACACTGAGAAGCGCAGGCATGCTTGCGCTCCTCACTGTCTCGCTGTGACGGCATCCAGATGAGCCGAGGTCATGTCCAATGAACTCGGCTCACCTCATGCACGTCACTGACAGCGTGGGAAAATTCTCACGCTGAAGTGCTGAGTGCAGGAGAATTCTCCCACGCTGTCAGTGATGTGCATGAGGTGAGCTCATGTCCAATGAACTCAGCTCACCTCCTGCACGTCACTGACAGCGTGGGAAAATTCTCCTGCAATCAGCGCTTCAGCGTGAGAATTTTCCCACGCTGTCAGTGACGTGCATGAGGTGAGCCGAGTTCATTGGACATGAACTCGGCTCATCTGGATGTCGTCACAGAGAGACGCTGAGCAGCGCAAGCAAGCCTGCGCTTCTCAGTGTCTGCGGGATGACAGGCTGGATGGCAGCGTTCTGCTGCGGTCCAGCCTGTCATCTCGATGTAGCAGAGCTGAAGCTGTCGTGGGAACCATGGAAAGGTAAGGATGAGGTTGCTTTATTATTTTTCTTTTATTGCAGGAGATCGTTGGCTTCAGCTGGAATGGGCGTGATGGTAAGTATGGTTTAATTTAGAACAATAAAGGATTGTGTCTTTATTTCAATTAAAGGACTTTATTCTGGGTGTTTGTGTTTTTTTTAACTTTGACTATGGGGTTAGTAATGGGGGTGTCTTATAGACGCCTCTCCATTACTAACCTGGGCTTGATGTCAGCTGGCATTATAAGCTGACATCAACCCCAACCCTATTACCCCCTGCCACCGCACCAGGGCAGCGTGGAAGAGCGAGGCTAAGTGCCAGAATTGGCGCATCCTATGAATGCGCCATTTCTGGGGCGGCTGACGGCTGGTGTTTCTAGCCTGGGAGGGGGCCAATATTCATGGCTCCCTTCCTGGGCTATTAATATCAGCCCCCAGCTGTCTGCCTAGCCTTTGCTAGCTATTAAATTAGGGGGGACCCCACGTCATTTTTTTTGGGGGGTCCCCCATTTTAATAGCTAGTAAAGGCTATGTATTCAGCTGGGGGCTGATATTAGTAGCCTGGGAAGCTCCGTGGGTATTACCCCCTTCCCAGGCTTCAAACATCTGCCCCAGGCGTCTGCTTAACCTCCGCTAGAGCCTAAAATTAAGGGGAACCCCACGCCAATTTTTTTAATAATAAATCCTTTATTTTAATACTAAATGACAAGTACAGTAACCAACACTATCACTGTACTTCATATATATGTGACTGACATGTTTCTATCTATCTAATCTATGTGTGATGCTCTATCTTTCTGTTCTAAATTGTCGGGTACCGCTGCTGAATTGCCGGCCGGCTTTTTTAAAGAGACAGTGCATGAAAACACTATTATTTTTTTAAATAAATCCTTTACACTAAATGACAAGTACAGTAAGCAGCACTATCACTGTACTTATTATATATGTGACTGACATGTTTCTATCTATCTAATCTATGTGTGAAGCTCTATTCTTTCTGTTCTAAATTGTCGGGTACAGATGCTGAATTGCCGGCCGGCTTTTTTAAAGAGACGGTGCATGAAAACACTAATATTTTTTTTAATAAATCCTTTACACTAAATGACAAGTGCAGTAACCAACACTGTCACTGTGCTTCTTATATTGTGACTGACATGTTTCTATCTATCTAATCTATGTGTGAGGCTCTATTCCTTCTTGTCTAAATTGTCGGGTACCGGTGTATGCCGCTGCTGAATTTGCCGGCCGGCTTTTTTAAAGAGAGTGTCTTCTGAGCAGTTTGTCAGCTTTTGGACACCTTTGCAGGTGTTTTCTATGTGTTTCTATGTGTTTTTGTTTGCCTGCCATTGGTTTTAACTGTGTTCGACGGTGTTCTAAGGTGTTCGACGAACAGTTCGACGAACAGTTCCTCGAACATCCCGGTGTTCGACGAACCGAACCGAACCCGAACACTACGGGGGTGGCTCAACACTACTTGTCACTTTTCCATCTGTTAGTTATGTCTTCTGAGAAGTTTGTCAGCTTTTGGACACCTTTGAAGGTGTTTTCTATGTGTTTCTATGTGTTTTTGTTTGCCTGCCATTGGTTTTAACGGTGTTCGAAGGTGTTCGACGAACAGTTCGACGAACAGTTCGGCGAACACACGGGTGTTCGACGAACCGAACCGAACTCGAACACTACGGGGGTGGCTCAACACTAGTAATGAATCTCACAGTTCCAACTTGCCAACCGTGGGACCGTCGAGTGTTCAGCACTCAAACCGTAACAGAAACACAGTATCTGCTGGTAAAATCAATTTTGCAGAATCATTTCACCACTTTTTTAGCCCATCCTTTGCAAGGCCACAGGAGACAAGAAGTCTGACACATAGTCAACGCCTAGAGACGATGGTACAGGAGTATCTCCAAGTAAACATTGAAGCCATGACTGTGTCACTGGACCCTTGCTCTTTTTGGGCTTCCAATCTGGATAAATGGCCGGAGCTAGCCACTTACGCCTTGGAGATGTTGTCATGCCCTGCAGCCAGTGTTCTGTCTGAATGTGTGTTCAGCGCTGCTGGTGGTGTGCTGACAGATAAGCGCATGCGGCTCTCCACTGATAATGTAGACAGACTCACGTTCATAAAGATGAACAAATCATGGATCCGAAATGACTTTTCTACCCCTGTGTCATCCTGGGGAGAGTAAAAGCTTGATGATTTGTTAAAATCACCTCACCAACCGTTTTAAGCTTTCAAATTACTAATCATGTTTATCTGTATCTTGGCTGGAAAATAATTTGGGCTTTGTAGCAGTGTGCAGTACTGATTCTATTAGGCCATCTATACTAAGCTCCACCAGATTTAAAATTAGTAATCATGTTTATCTGTATCTTGGCTGGAAAATAATTTGGGCTTTGTAGCAGTGTGCAGTACTGATTCTATTAGGCCATCTATACTAAGCTCCACCAGATTTAAAATCACTAATCATGTTTATCTGTATCTTGGCGGGAAAATAATTTGGGATTTGTAGCACTGTGCAGTACTGATTCTATTAGGCCATCTATACTAAGCTCCACCAGATTTAAAATTACTAATCATGTTTATCTGTATCTTGGCTGGAAAATAATTTTTGCTTTGTAGCAGTGTGCAGTACTGATTCTATTAGGCCATCTATACTAAGCTCCACCAGATTTAAAATTAATAATAATTTTTAGCTGCATCTAGCCCGGACAATAATTTTGGGGCTCCTAAATGCGCAAGACACATGAGTGCCTTCTTGCTGCACTACCTGCAACATGACCCTCAGATTCTCAGAATTCGAAGTAATCCTGACTACTGAGTTGCCACACTCTTAGATCCCCCACACTCTTCGATCAACCTTTTCATTTTAATAAAGAACAAAAAAATGGTCATTTTTGAAATTATATGCATTAGCAGGTTATTAGAAACTGAAATCAAACAGTTTTCAACTCAAAACTTTATTCTAGGTGATGTTACATTTGCACATATGACCCCTTGTTCGAAAGGAGCTTCTGAACTGTCTCACCCATTGAATTTGTCAGGTTTTGGATGGTTTCTGCTTCAATTGTTTTGCATGAGGACAGAATACCCTCCCAGAGCTGTTGCTTAGATGAGAACTGCCTCCCGCCATCATAGACACTCCTTTTGATGATGCTTCAGAGGTTCTGAATGGGGTAGAGGTCAGGGGAGCATGGGGGTCACACCATAAGTTTGTCCCCTTTTATGCCCATATCAGCCAGAGATGCAGATGTGTTATGTGCAGCATGAGACGGTGCATTTTCATGCATGAAAATGATCTTCTGTGGAATACACGGTTCTTCTTCTTGAACCATGGCAGGAAGTGCTGTTGGAGAAACTCCACATACATTATGGCGTCAATTTTTACCCCTTCAGGGATCCTAAAGGGGCCGACAATCTCTCTCCCCATGATTCCAGCCCAAAACATTACTCCACCTCCTCCTTTTTGGCGCCGTAGCCGTGTTTGCGTGGGGTGTCCATCAACCAGCCATCCTCCACTCCATCCATCTGGACCATCGAGCGTTGCACGGCACTCATCCATGAACAAAACAGTTTTGAAGTCAGTCTTCATGTATTGTTTGGCCCACTGGAGCCATTTCTGCTTGTGTACAGTGGATAGAGGAGGTCGACAGGATGGCTTACGCACAGCTGCAAACCTCTAAAGGACCCTGCATCTTGTTGTTCGGGGGACGTTGGAGGCACCAGCAGGTTCAAAAACTTGTCTGCTGCTATGACAAGGCTTTTTTGCCGCTGCTCTTTTAACCTGACGTAATTGCCTGTAGGTAAAGAGTCCTCAATTTTCCCTTATCAGCACGCACACGTGTGTACTGTGAATCAGCTACATAATCCTTGATTGCCAAGACACTTCATCCTGATCATCGCACAATGTTGATTGTAGTCATGCCTTGACCTAAACACTCCACAATTTGTTGCTTCTCAGCAGCCGACACATCCTTTTTCTTTCACATTTTGGCAGAAAATGTAGGCTGCTTAATAATGTGGGACTGCCTTCTTAAGTAGTCTTGCCTTTCATTGGACACACCTGCCAAACTAATTAGCACAGGTGTCTGCAATTGCTTACAGTGATATAAAGAGCCCTGACACACATCACCATCAATGAGTTTAACTGACAAACAAAAAAATTCTTACCTTATCACTCCTAAACACTTTTTGCATAATAATTTGGAACACAGTGTACATGTGCTTTTCCACAAAACACCAATGGTTCACGTAGTGAATCTTACAGTTCTAACTTGCCAACCATGGTCTGTATGGAGTTGTTCAATAAAGGGCCCAAAATTAAGATAACATAGACGGGAGAGGTCTCTATGAATAGGAATTCCTAAGTATTTGATACCCTGTGAGGGCCAGGCAAAGGGAAAGTTGGAATGGATGGAATCATGTATGGATTTGGGGAGGGAGACATCGAGGGCCTCAGACTTCGCTACATTGATTTTAAAATTTGACCATGTAACAAAGTGATCCATTTCAGCCATAACAGCATGGATGGATATATGTGATTGAGTGATATATACTAGGACATCATCAGCAAATAGAGAGCACTTGTACTCGGTGCCTCCCACCTCAATCCACGTAATATTGGGGTTAAGGCGAATTGATGAGAGCAGGTGCTCCGTCACTAGGATGTATAAGAGAGGGGACAGAGGACATCCCTGCCTTGTCCCATTGGTGATTATGAAAGGTGAAGAAAATGTTCTGATGCGCCCCCTGGGCCTTGGGACACCCGGAGCCGGACCCTTTTTGATGGATGCTGGTGGTTGTAGTCTCCGTGGCGGCGATCCGGTTCCGTGGCTCAGGTCGGTCAAACCAGTGGCGGAACTATTTATGTGGTTTTGATGTTTAAATGTCCGACTACGCCACCCATGGATTGCGGTCAGAGTGAACCGCTGCTGCAGGACAGACCACTGAGGCTGGTTTTGTGGGTGCAGCAGAGCGTAGTATAACTCCCCACAGAAGGAGTATAGCCTCAGGGCAGTGTATGCGGAGGATGGGGGTGATGGTGCAGGGCAGCAGCAGTAACAACACGGAGTCAGTGATGCTGTCCAGGGCCTTTACTCACAGTTCTTATTATCCAGACCACTTCTGCAGGTAACGGCTGCCCACGTCGTACTGTGCTCACCAGGTGAGGGGCTTAGACAACTCCCAGATAACTTTGGAGTGCTTCACAGGACCCCCTTTGTGTGTCCTTTGTCTGGCCTTTCTTACCAACGCTTCTGTCTGGCTACCTCGGGCCTCCTCTTGGTAAACTTGGCGCCAGTTTCCCTGACCCGATGTGGTGCCTTCCTAGCGGGTGTAGCGAGGGGCTGCGCCACATAAAATGTCACAGCCTCCG
This sequence comes from Phyllobates terribilis, assembly GCF_046119375.1. Lineage (NCBI taxonomy): Eukaryota > Metazoa > Chordata > Amphibia > Anura > Dendrobatidae > Phyllobates > Phyllobates terribilis. The sequence continues at coordinate 768,052,432 of NW_027362762.1, read as the reverse complement.
GTTTCTAGCTGAGGGTCGTTTCCCGCCTTCACTAGTTTTGGGGACCGGTTTCCCCCTTTGGCCTGACCCCTCCACGCAGGTGGATTCGGGCGTGCGGTGGCGACTCGCCAGGCCGCACCCCTGGGATCCCTTCGTTCCTCGTTCCTGGAGCCTTCTCCGCTCCTCTTCCTTCCTTCTCCCTCTTTCAGGCCTGGGCCTCTGTTACTAGGCCCGCCTCCGGAGCAGAGCTCATGCAGAGCCCCTGCTCCCTGTCACTTATGCTCAGACTTCTCTGCACTGAACTAAGATGGTGCTCACCTTTTATACTCCCTTCTCAATGCACCCAGGAATTGCTTCCTCCCTGCTCCTGCACTACAGGGTTCCCCTTCCTCGGTGTTCCCTCCCCCCACTCCAGCCAGGGACAGGGACTGTCGTGCCCATCTCAGGGGCATATTGGTCGCCCTGCCCCACGGCAATGTGGTGTAATGTATGCAGGTGTCGGGGTCCTGATCCACACTCCATCCTTACCTGAGAGTGAGATATCACACCTCTGGGTGAGGTGCAATACCTCTGTAGCAACCGAGCCCTCGGGGTGCTACAGTTCCATTTATCTTCAGCCTAGGTGACGTATTGCGATACAGGGCTGTGATTTTGGCTATAAAAGGGTCCCCTAGACCTCTACCCCAAGCTTTTTAAGAGAATAATATATGGCGTGCCAGGAGACTCTTTGGAATGCTTTCTCAGCATCCAACGAGAGTATCTAATTACAAATTTTTAACTGCATCTAGCCCAGGAAATACTTTGTGCCTAGTAGCAGTGTCTGCTAGTCAGCGGATTATCCCAGCTGTTAAGCAAGCTACACCACCTGTAGTTTGGACACTTAATTTTTTCAAAGGAAATGCTTCGGGACCCCGGGATACTCAGTGAAGGGCATCAGGAGGCACCCCAAGGCATAGGGGCTGGGACTGGTGATAGGACGCCTTGCGGTGGACCGCCGATCTCGATCCTTATAAAAGCTTTCTAACTGCAGCAGCTTTAGTGGACGCTACTGGAGCTGGAATTACGTGGCTGCTGGCATGAGACTTGCCCTCCAATAGATCCTTGTAAAAGGATTTAAAGTGTATTCATTCAAATTAGAGAGACAATTTCAATTAAAAAGCTTAGACCTGCCTCCACCACAGGGGGGCTCGCTCGACCCACCAGCGGAGAGGCACTAGTATTGGGAGAGGGGGGGCTGGCCGTCATTGTCCTCCGCGGCTCTGGCACAAACCTGGCGACACGGAGGTCGCACGGGCAGGAACAGACCGGCCGTGTCGGCTTCTCACTTTTTGGGCTTTAGAAGGGCATGACATGCCTATATCTGTGTCTCCCCCTCCTTTTACTCCTCCACCTCTTTTCTTTTCGCATGACTATATGTACTTGTCACTTTTCCATGTGTTAGTTGTGTCTTCAGAGCAGTTTGTCAGATTTTGGACACCTTTGAAGGTGTTTTCTATGTGTTTCTATGTGTTTTTGTTTGCCTGCCATTGGTTTTAGCGGTGTTTGATGGTGTTCGACGAACAGTTCGACTAACAGTTCGGCGAACACACGGGTGTTCGACGAACCAAACCGAACTCGAACACTACGGGGGTGGCTCAACACTAGTCCTGACGCATAATTTCTTTTTGTTCCATGGGAATTTTTACTAACCTGCTCCTGGGCTGGTGGGAAGACACGATAGTATTCGGGGACAGGGGTGTCGTCGGGGGCCCATACATTCAGTTTTGGGGCCGTTATATCGACGATATCCTCGTCCTCTGGACGGGAGATGAGGCATCCTTTATTGGGTTTATTCAACGTCTAAATATTAATGATCTGGGCCTTAAGTTCACCTACGAGTTAGGAGGCAAAAAAATCGCTTTCTTGGATGTTGAGATATCCATTGATGAATCGGGTACTTTGACGTCATCCATCTTCAGAAAACCTACGGAGGCTAATAGTCTTTTAAAATGGGGGAGTTATCATCCTGTCCCCCTGAAACAAGGGATCCCTAAAGGTCAGTTCTTGAGATTGCGGAGAAATTGCTCCTCTACTTCTGATTTTTTTAGGAAGGCTAAGGACCTAAAGGATCGATTTAAGGATCGTGGTTAGCCAACCAAGGTGGTTAATAAAGATTTAATTTTGCCCTGCAACAGGATAGGTCTAAATTACTTGTACCTCGAGACAGGTCTGAACAGACCCCCCTGACCAGACTTATTGGAACATTTGATGACCAGCATCCAAAAATCATGGCAGTTTGGAAGAAATATTGGGGCATTTTAAGAACTGATCCGGATATCTCTAAGTGGATTACTGACTATCCATCCGTAACTTTTAGGAGAGGCAAATCTGTAAAAGATCATTTGGTGCATAGTCATTTTGTGCCCCCTAAGAGAGAATGGACTTGGTTGGATAGAAGGTGTGGACAATGTACTTTCTGTAGATATGTTTCAATCTCGGATACCTTTACTAGTTCGGCAACTGGACGCACCTACAAAATTAAACATTTTGCTAACTGTAAAACTATGGGTGTCATCTACATTTGCACGTGTACATGTCCCAAAGACTATGTGGGAAACATAAGAAGACAATTGAAGGTCTGAATTGGTGTACATTTGGGGGATATTCGAAACAAGAGAGATACACCTCTGGCGAAACATGTGAATATACATCATGGAGGTGATTTAAACTCCATCACGTTTCGCTCAATAACGGTTGTTAACAACCATTATCGCCAGGGTGATTGGGACAGGAAAATTCTACAGCGGGAATCCAGATGGATTTTTTGGCTGGAATCCTTGAACCCTGGTGGTATAAACGAACAGCTGAATTTTTCTAGTTTTGTCTAGCCCTCTCTATTTATTTATTTAATATTTTTATTAGCCTTTATTCAAAAATCAATATCAGCCCCTCTTTCCTGATTAAGGGTTTATATATACATCATTATGTTCTAGATTGCTAATGGATTTTATGCTGCTCATGTATATCTTATGGGTAGCTCGGATTTTTGCTTGTCTATGACAGAGCCTTCAGCATATTTCACATTATTTTGTCTTTTTTCTACCTCCTTTATTGTGTCTTAACATTGTTGTTTGTATATATAAAAGCTTTTTCTAGTGTATGTTATAATCTTTTATTATAACACAGGGATATAATATATCTTTGTATTTATCTATAAGCTTATATTTATTTATGTTTGGCCCTCTGTGGGGATTCTGATTATACCCTCACTATATACTTTAGTGTGGTTGCTCCCCCCGTTTGATAGTTCCACGTAGTGTCAGTTTTTGCGTTAGTTAACTCTTGTTGTGAGGATCGTACTATATAGTTAATCAGTACGCAGTTTGCGTAACCTCCCTAGTCAAGATTGGCACTTACGCAAGCGGAAATGACGTTTAACGTAACTACCGGAACTGATCACACGTGATGGGGGGATCGTGGAACGCAGCTTGCACTCCAGAATCATGGCGACTGTGTAAGTAATCACAGGTGGGTCTAATCCCACGGCGTACTGCACGTGAAGGGAGGTATAAAGACAAGGTCCTGTTTAGTTCACGTGTGACTGAACTCCAATTTGGTAGCACTTATTATCAGTGCACCTTTCTCCTCTAATACAATTTGTCCCCTGATGAGCCCCGCATTAATGAGGGGGGGGGTGAAACGTGTAGGGACTATGAGACTACTCTGAAGGGACTTTTTGATCCGTTGACGATTTTGGGACTATATTTAAGATACATGTTACCTGTAGAGATGAGCGTTGTTCTACTCGAACTGTTCGCCAATCTCAAATTCGAGCTGTTTTGGGCGGTGTTCGAGACGGTCGGCGAACACGAACAATTTGAGAAAAATTCGGCTGTTCGAGGTTATGTTCGATAACTGTTCGTGCACCAAAATCATAACTGGATTTTTTCTCAGTAATGATGAAAATTAATGTTAATACGCAGTTTGAGTGTACAGCGGGGCGGGGGGAGGGGCAGGGGATGGATCTCTGCAGGAACAATGAAGATCTCCATTTTTTTTTCTCTTTCCCGCATTTGCAGTGGGGAGGTGCAATCTGTCAGCCTATCAGCAGCGCACACACGGAGCGAAGTGCTTTTTTTCACACAAGCAAGGGCATGTGTGATTGGCAGTGTATGTCACATGTCCTTGCCCTATAAGACCAAGCCATTTTCCCCGTCGCCACCATTTTCTCACTGCTGCAGCTGCGTGTTAGACGGCACCGCTGTTGCTGTGTGCGCTATACCTTGTTAATTTCAAGCCAATTTTCGCACAAATATACAGATAGCTTGGGAGTAGGGAATAGTTGTGATTGCAGTCCTTTTAAGGACTAGGTTACAGCATTTCCTACGACTTTTATCAGGCAGGTCTGTGCTCTTAAATAGATAGATTGTGGGAGTAAAGACTAATTGTAATTGGAGTCCTTTTCAGGACTAGGTTACATCAGTTCCTATCAGTTTTTGCCAGGCAGGTCTGTGCCAGTGCTGTGCAAGTTTTTTTCACAGCATTTGGCTGAATCTAGCAAAGCTAATCCTTTTTGGCCTATTGCAGAGTGTGTTAGTCAGTGGAGTAGCCTATCTGTGTTGCAAGATATACCACCTGTGTATAGAATACCAATTTTTTTACTGCACCTAGTGAAGTAAAATCTTTTGGGCATAGCATCATTCTATTAGTCCATCTATACTGACCTCCATCAGGTTGCAAACTGAATATAATTTTTTTCTGCATCTAGCTCTGAAAAAATATTTGGGCTTCTAGCAGTGTGTGGGACTTGGTCTATTAGTCCATCTATACTGACCTCCATCAGGTTGCAAATTAAAAATAATTTTTTTATTCATTTAGCTCTGAAAAAATATTTGGGCTTCTAGCAGTGTGTGGGACTTGTTCTATTAGTCCTTCTATACTGACCTCCAGCAGGTTGCAAATTGAATATAATTTTTTTCTGCATCTAGCTCTGAAAAAATATTTGGGCTTCTAGCGGTGTGTGGGACTTGGTCTATTAGTCCATCTATACTGACCTCCATCAGGTTGCAAATTAAAAATAATTTTTTTCTGCATCTAGCTCTGAAAAAATATTTGGGCTTCTAGCAGTGTGTGGGACTTGGTCTATTAGTCCATCTATACTGACCTCCATCAGGTTGCAAATTGAATAAAAAAAATTTCTGCATCTAGCTCTGAAAAAATATTTGGGCTTCTAGCGGTGTGTGGGACTTGGTCTATTAGTCCATCTATACTGACCTCCATCAGGTTGCAAATTAAAAATAATTTTTTTCTGCATCTAACCCAGCCAATAGTTTTGGCCTAATACCACAGTTTGGCCACTCAGCTCTGCTCGGTTACCATCCATTGTTTTTTTGTGCAAACAACTCCAGAGTTGTGAATTAGTTAACCACCAAAATGAGTGGAAAAAGGCCTGCTGCTGGTGGAAAGGGGAATAGGCGTGTTGGGAAGGGGAAAAAAGGTTGTGTCCGTGGGGTAGGTGCAGAAGAAAGACCATCTTCCAGCCAAACTAAAATGTCTACTTCTTTTAGCGGACAATGTGATAAGATCCCTTTCTTACGGCCACGCCAATCGCTACAAATTCCAGATGAGGCACAAAAACAGCAGGTGCTTCAACGGATATCAAGTGCTCTTTTAAGTGGGCTCTCCTCCACATCAACTTCAACATCACAAATACTCCAGTCCTCAAAGGTGTCACCCAAATCGCACTTGCTTCCTCACAGCTCCCAAATCTCCAGCTGCCCGTCTGAGTATGAGGTAGAACAGATGGTTGAGTCTGCAGAGCTGTTTACTCATACTATAGCCTGGGAATCAGAGGTCGACTCCAGCGCTTCTGTGAATCCAGACGAGGAAATGATCTGCACTGATGCCCAGAATCTTTATGAGTCGGATCCAGGACCAGACGCAGAAGGTTCTGACCATAATGTAGACCCTCATTCCCAAACTGTAACTCCTGTTGGTGGAGACAATGAGGAAGACGATGATAAGACTCAAATACCTGATTGGAGCGACAACTTTAGTTTTTTGTCAGGGCAGGAACAGGTTGGCTCTGAGGACGACGGGTGTGATAACGCACAGGGTGATGATGATGAGGTCGGAGATCCCACTTACTGTCAACCCACAGTCAGCCAAGAGATGAGGTCAGCAGAGGAGGTGGAGGAAGATGCTAGTGACGACGAGGTCAGGTTGCGCCTTCCTGGACAGAGACGTAGTACTGGAAGCACGTCAACAACTGCATCCTCAAACACAACTCTGCCTCTCACCACAAGTCGTGGTGGCTCTTCAGGTCGCATGGGTGCTAAGCCTTGCATAGCCTGGGCATTTTTTCAGATCGATAAAGATGACCCAACTCGTGTTATCTGTAACACTTGTCAGCAAAAGCTTAGTAGAGGCCAAAAAATACATAGTTTGAGTACTTCATGCATGAACCGGCACATGGACATGAAGCATAAGTTGCAGTGGGAAGCTCAGTGTGCTACAATGCGGTCTAGCCGGCCGGGCCAACCACCGTCTGCCATATCTTGTGCATCCGCGGCCTCTTCATCCTCTGTGACTGGGGGGACAGCAGTCACACCTGTTTTGGGGCGCAGACCTGCCACCTCTTTACCCGCAACAGCCAGCGTGATTGGCAGGTCATCATTTTCTTTGGAGGTGGTAACACCAGCTGGTCTTGAGCGCTGTCCGACATCGATAGCACCACCTTTGGATCAAGGCAACCTAACATGTCCGCCTGCATCTTCCTCACAGACCGGCAGTTTGCCGGGGACACCCTTATCAACCCCGTCTAAGCACAATAGCCAGCCCTCGGTCCCTCAGATGTGGACAAGTAAAAGACCATTTCCTCCTAGCCATGAGAAAGCTAAGAGGTTGAATTTCACCATCTGCAAGCTCTTGGCTACAGAAATGCTGCCTTTCCGCCTGGTGGACACAGAGGATTTTCGAGACCTTATGTCCGTCGCAGTGCCCCAGTACCAGATGCCCAGTCGGCACTACTTCTCAAAGAAAGGTGTGCCTGCGCTCCACCAGCATGTCGCACACAACATCACCGCTTCTTTGAGAAACTCTGTGTGTGACAGGGTGCATTTCACCACAGACACTTGGACGAGTAGGCATGGACAGGGGCGTTACATGTCGCTGACTGGGCACTGGGTAACTATGGTGACAGCAGGACAAGGGGCTGCTGTCCAAGTCTTGCCGACCCACGAGTTGTGCGTCAATCCTCTTTATGTCATTTTTCCTCCACTGCTTCTGCCTCCTCAACCTCCTCTCGGTCTTCCACCTGCACCCAAAGCCTGTCTGGTCATGCCACAAGCTTTCTAACTGCGCAGAAGGGATCCTGCACACCTCCTTACTATGCTGGCAGTAGGGCTCAACGTCATCAGGCGGTTTTTACATTGAAATGTCTGGGAAATGTGAGTCACACAGCTGAGGAGTTGTGGTCAGCTCTGGAGAACAAATTTCATGAATGGTTGTCTCCACTGGACCTGAAACCAGGGAAGGCCGTGTGCGACAATGCTGCAAACCTGGGTGCGGCCCTTCGCCGGGGCAATGTCACACACGTGCCTTGTATGGCTCACGTGTTGAACCTGGTTGTCCAGCAATTTTTAGCCCACTATCCCAGACTAGATGGCCTTCTGCAGAGGGCACGGTCGCTGTGTGCTCACTTCCGCCGTTCGCATCCCGCAGCTCAGCGACTTACATCTCTACAGAAGTCGTTGGGCCTGCCACTTCACCGGCTAAAATGCGATGTGCCTACCCGGTGGAATTCAACTCTGCACATGTTGCAGCGACTGTGGCAGCACCGACAAGCCCTGGTGCAATACGTTCTGACGTATAGCCTGGGCCAACGAGATTCAGAGGTGGGGCAAATCACGCTGGAGGAGTGGTCTCAGATCAGGGACCTATGCACCCTTCTGCACAGTTTTGAAATGGCGACGAAGATGTTTAGTGCTGACGATGCCATTATCAGCATGACTATTCCGGTGATTTACATGCTGGAGCACATGTTAAACAGAATTCGGAGTCAGGTGGTGGCACAAGAGGAGGTGGAGGAAGTAGAGGAGGAGGAGTTGTATGCGGAAGGGCTAACATCTGCAAGGTCCAGACGGTCGGCAGCACCAGGGCGGCAGGCATGTGAGGGTGGGGGAGATGATTTTACCAGGGCGCATGGTAGCAGCCAAACTAGTGAGGAAAGTGCAGGAGCCCAGGAAGAAGTGGAGGACGAACTGATGGAAGACTCATCAGATGAGGGAGACCTTGATCACATTTCTGTTGTGCGAGGTTGGGGGGAGAGGACAGAGGAAGGAAGCATGATTGTTACCTCGCCACCAACACAACAGGGACTTGGTGCTCCTGGATGCGCAACACACATGAGTGCCTTCTTGCTGCACTACCTGCAACATGACCCTCGAATTGTGAGAATTAGAAATAATCCTGACTACTGGGTTGCCACACTGTTAGATCCCCGGTACAAAAGTAAATTTGCAGAAATTATTCCTGCCATAGAAAGGGATGCACGCATGCAGGAGTATCAGCAGAGACTGTTGCAGAATCTTACATGTGCTTTTCCACAAAATACCAGTGGTGCACGTAGTGAATCTCACAGTTCCAACTTGCCAACCGTGGGACCGTCAAGTGTTCAGCACTCAAACCGTAACAGAACCACAGTATCTGCTGGTAACATCAATTTTGCGGAATCATTTCACCACTTTTTTAGCCCATCCTTTGCAAGGCCACAGGAGACAAGAAGTCTGACACATAGTCAACGCCTAGAGACGATGGTACAGGAGTATCTCCAAGTAAACATTGAAGCCACGACTGTGTCACTGGACCCTTGCTCTTTTTGGGCTTCCAATCTGGATAAATGGCCGGAGCTAGCCACTTACGCCTTGGAGATCTTGTCATGCCCCGCAGCCAGCGTTCTGTCTGAACGTGTGTTCAGCGCTGCTGGTGGTGTGCTGACAGATAAGCGCACGCGGCTCTCCACTGATAATGTAGACAGACTCACGTTCATAAAGATGAACAAATCATGGATCCGAAACGACTTTTCTACCCCTGTGTCATCCTGGGGAGAGTAAAAGCTTGATGATTGGTTAAAATCACCCTACCAACCGTTTTAAGCTTTCAAATTACTAATCATGTTTATCTGTATCTTGACTGGAAAATAATTTGGGCTTTGTAGCAGTGTGCAGCACTGATCCTATTAGGCCATCTATAATAAGCTTCACCAGATTTAAAATTAAAAATAATTTTTAGCTGCATCTAGCCCGGAAAATAATTTTGGGGCTCCGAGATGCGCAAGACACATAAGTGCCTTCTTGCTGCACTACCTGCAGCATGACCCTCATATTGTCAGAATTCGAAGTAATCATGACTACTGGGTTGCCACACTCTTAGATCCCCCAAACTTTTCGATCAACCTTTTCATTTTAATAAAGACCAAAAAAATGGTCATTTTTGAAATTATAAGCATTAGCAGGTTGTTAGAAACTGAAATCAAACAGTTTTCAACTGAAACCTTTATTCTAGGTGATGTTACATTTTCACATGGGACCCCTTGTTCGAAAGGAGCTTTTGAACTCTCTCGTCCATTGAATTTGTCAGGTTTTGGATTGTTTCTGCTTCAATTGTTTTGCATGATTACAGAATACCCTCCCAGAGCTGTTGCTTAGATGTGAACTGCCTCCCGCCATCATAGACACTCCTTTTAATGATGCTCCAAAGGTTCTGAATGGGGTAGAGGTCAGGGGAGCATGGGGGTCACACCATAAGTTTGTCCCCTTTTATGCCCATATCAGCCAGAGATGCAGATGTTTTATGTGCAGCATGAGATGGTGCATTATCATGCAGAAAAATGATCTTGCTGTGAAATACACGGTTCTTCTTCTTGAACCATGGCAGGAAGTGCTGTTTGAGAAAATCCACATACATTATGGAGTTCATCTTTAGCGCCTTCAGGGATCCTAAAGGGGCCGACAATCTCTCTCCCCATGATTCCAGCCCAAAACATTACTCCACCTCCTCCTTGTTGGCGCTGTAGCCGTGTTTGCGTGGGGTGTCCATCAACCAGCCATCCTCCACTCCATTCATCTGGACCATCGAGCGCTGCACGGCACTCATCCGTGAACAAAACAGTTTTGAAATCAGTCTTCATGTAATGTTTGGCCCACTGGAGCCGTTTCTGCTTGTGTGAAGTGGATAGAGGAGGTCGACAGGATGGCGTATGCACAGCTGCAAACCTCTGAACGACCCTGCATCTTGTTGTTCGGGGGACGTTGGAGGCACAAGCAGCTTCAAAAACTTGTCTGCTGCTATGACAAGGCTTTTTTGCCGCTGCTCTTTCAACCTGACGTAATTGCCTGTAGGAAAGAGTCCTCAATTTGCCCTTATCAGCACGCACACGTGTGTACTGTGAATCAGCTACATACTTCTTGATTGCCAAGACACTTCATCCTGATCATCGCACAATGTTGATTGTAGTCATGCCTTGACCTAAACACTCCACAATTTGTTGCTTCTCAGCAGCCGACACATCCTTTTTCTTTCCCATTTTGGCAGAAAATGTAGGCTGCTTAATAATGTGAGAGAGCCTTCTTAAGTAGTCTTGCCTTTCATTGGACACACCTGCCAAACTAATTAGCACAGGTGTCTGCAATTGCTTACAGTGATATAAAGAGCCCTGACACACATCACCATCAATGAGTTTAACTGACAAACAAACAAATTCTTCCCTTATCACTCCTAAACACTTTTTGCATAATAATTTGGAACGCGGTGTACATGTGCTCTTCCACAAAACACCAGTGGTTCACGTAGTGAATCTTACAGTTCTAACTTGCCAACCATGGTCTGTATGGAATTGTTCAATAAAGGGCCCAAAATTAAGATAACATAGATGGGAGAGGTCTCTATGAATAGGAATTCCTAAGTATTTGATACCCTGTGAGGGCCAGGCAAAGGGAAAGTTGGACTGGATGGAATCCTATATGGATTTAGGGAGGGAGACATCGAGGGCCTCAGACTTCGCTGCATTGATTTTAAAATTTTACCATGTAACAAAGTGATCTATTTCAGCCATAACAGCAGGGATGGTTATATGTGATTGAGTGATATATACTAGGACATCATCAGCAAATAGAGAGCACTTGTACTCGGTGCCTCCCACCTCAATCCACCTAATATTGGGGTTATGGCGAATTGATGAGAGCAGGTGCTCCGTCACTAGGATGTATAAGAGAGGGGACAGAGGACATCCCTGCCTTGTCCCATTGGTGATTGTGAAAGGTGATGAAAATGTTCTGACGCACCCCCTGGGCCTTGGGACACCCGGAGCCGGACCCTTTTTGGTGGATGCTGGTGGTTGTAGTCTTCGTGGCGGCGATCCGGTTCCGTGGCTCAGGGCGGTCAAACCAGTGGCGGAACTATTTATGTGGTTTTGATGTTTAAATGTCTGACTACGCCACCCGTGGATTGCGGTCAGAGTGAACCACCGCTACAGGGCAGACCGCTAAGGCTGGTGTTGTGGGTGCAGCAGAGCGTAGCATAACTCCCCACGGGAGGAGTATAGCCTCAGGGCAGTGTATGCGGAGGATGGGGGTGATGGTGCAGGGCAGCAGCAGTAACGACACGGAGTCAGTGATGCAGTTCAGGGCCTTTACTCACAGTTCTTATTATCCAGACCACGTCTGCAGGTAACGGCTGCCCACGTCGTACTGTGCTCACCGGGTGAGGGGCTCAGACAACTCCCAGATAACTTTGGAGCGCTTCACAGGACCCCCTTTGTGTGTCCTTTGTCTGGCCTTTCTTACCAACACTTCTGTCCGGCTGCCTCGGGCCTCCTCTTGGTAAACTTGGCGCCAGTTTCCCTGACCCTATGTGGTGCCTTCCTAGCGGGTGGAGCAAGGGGCTGCGCCACATAAAATGTCAGAGCCTCTGGTTTCTAGCTGAGGGTCGTTTCCTGCCTCCACTAGTTCGGGGACCGGTCTCCCCCTTTGGCCTGACCCCTCCACGCAGGTGGATTCGGGCGTGCGGTGGCGACTCGCCCGTCCGCACCCCTGGGATCCCTTCATTCCTCGTTCCTGGAGCCTTCTCCGCTCCTCTTCCTTCCTTCTCCCTCTTGCAGGCCTGGGCCTCTGTTACTAGGCCCGCCTCCGGAGCAGAGCTCATGCAGAGCCCCTGCTCCCTGCCACTTCTGCTCAGACTTCTCTGCACTGAACTAAGATGGTGCCCACCTTTTATACTCCCTTCTCAATGCACCCAGGAACTGCTTCCTCCCTGCTCCTGCACTGCAGGGTTCCCCTTCCTCAGTGTTCCCTCCCCCCACTCCAGCCAGGGACAGGGACTGTCGTGCCCATCTCAGGGGCATATTGGTCGCCCTGCCCCACGGCAATGTGGTGTAATGCATGCAGGTGTCGGGTCCTGATCCACACTCCATCCTTATCTGAGAGTGAGATATCACACCTCTGGGTGAGGTGCAATACGTCTGTAGCAACCGAGCCCTCGGTGCTACAGTTCCATTTATCTTCAGCCTAGGTGACGTATTGTGATACAGGGCCGTGATTTTGGCTATAAAAGGGTCCCCTAGACCCCTACCCCAAGCTTTTTAAGAGAATCATATATGGCGTGCCAGGAGACTCTATGGAATGCTTTCTCAGCATCCAACGAGAGTATCTACTTACAAATTTTTAACTGCATCTAGCCCAGGAAATACTTTGTGCCTAGTAGCAGTGTCTGCTAGTCAGCGGATTATCCCGGCTGTTAAGCAAGCTACACCACCTGTAGTTTGGACACTTAATTTTTTCAAAGGAAATGCTTCGGGACCACGGGATACTTAGTGAAGAGCATCAGGAGGCACCCCAAGGCATAGGGGCTGGGACTGGCACTAGGATGCCTTGCGGTGGACAGCCGAGCTCGATCCTTATAAAAGCTTTTTAACTGCAGCAGCTTTAGTGGACGCTACTGGAGCTGGAATTACGCGGCTGCTGGCATGAGACTTGCCCTCCAATAGATCCTTGTAAATGGATTTAAAGTGTATTCATTCAAATTAGAGGGACAATTTAAATTAAAAAGCTTAGAGCTGCCTCCACCACAGGGGGGCTCTCTCGACCCACCAGTGGACAGGCACCAGTATTGGGAGAGGGGGGCTGGCCGTCAGGGTTCACCGCGGCTCTGGCACAAACCCGGCGACACGGAGGTGGCACGGGCAGGAGCGGACTGGCCGTCTCGGCTTCTCACTTTTTGGATTTTAGAAGGGCATGACATGCCTATATCTGTGTCTCCCCCTCCTTTTACTCCTCCACCTCTTTTCTTTTCGCATGACTATATGTACTTGTCACTTTTCCATGTGTTAGTTGTGTCTTCTGAGCAGTTTGTCAGCTTTTGGACACCTTTGAAGGTGTTTTCTATGTGTTTCTATGTGTTTTTGTATGCCTGCCATTGGTTTTAACGGTGTTCGAAGGTGTTCGACGAACAGTTCGACGAACAGTTCGGCGAACACACGGGTGTTCGACGAACCGAACCGAACTCGAACACTACGGGGGTGGCTCAACACTAGTTACCTGCTGATGATTCTATACCTGCCTGAGGGACCACTATTAAGGGTACCTGGTGTGCTCCTGAAGTAATCTTCTTATATGTTTTGCTGGGACTACCTCCTGGACCGAGTTCATACAGCCACACACTCGTTGGGTCTGAAGGAGATATTAGTCTGAACACCAGCCGGAACTTCAGAAGGATCTGAATAAGATAAGTCCATTGTTATATAATTTTTGAAATCATTGAGATTATTTGGGACTTTTCTGATCCTTTGATGATTTTGGGACTATATCTAAGAGACATGTCACCTGCTGGTGATTCTATACCTGCCTAAGGGACTGTTATTAAGGGCACCTGATGTGTTTTTGAAGTGAATGTGTTTTGCTGGCAGTACTTTTTGGACCTGGTTCATACAGCCACATATTTTTCTGGGTCTGAAGGGGATATTTGCCTTCACACCAGTTATGACTTCATAATCTGCCTGAGGGACCACTACTAAGGGTACCTGGTGTGCTTCTGAAGTAACCTGCTTATATGTTTTGCTGGGACTATCTCCTGGACCGGGTTCTTACAGCCACACACTTGTTGGGTCTGAAGGGGATATTTGCCTGAACACCAGCCGGAACCTCAAAAGTATCTGAATAAGATAAGTCCATTTGCTATATAATTTTTGAAATCATTCAGACTATTCGGGACTTTTTTGATCCTTTGATGATTTTGGGACTTTATCTAAGAGACATGTTACCTGCTGGTGATTCTATACCTGCCTAAGGGACCGCTATTAAGGGCACCTGATGTGTTTTTGAAGTGAATGTGTTTTGCTGGGAGTACTTTTTGGACCTGGTTCAAGCAGCCACATATTCTTTGGGTCTGAAGGGGATATTTGCCTTAATACCAGTTGGTACCTCAGAAAGATTTGAATAAGAAAAAGTCCATTGCTATATATTTTTGAAATTATACAATTTTTGACCATTATATGTTACAATTGGTTATTGTCTTTTAAGGATTGCCCCTATTTTTTTGGCGATCCTTTCTATTGTCTACGTATTTATTCACTATCCGTATTGACATAATTATTGTGTGCTTGATACATATCTAGTTCGGCAATTAGGAAGTTACTGATCATTTTGTGTGTTTTATTGTGTGTTTGAGTAGGGATATTTAGGGACAGGTGAGGGACAGCCGTCGTGGAGTGGGGGCACCACTTTAACTCTTAGGGTGAAAACACTCCGCTGTCAGGTAGGGAGAGTTCCTCTACCAGGGTCATTCAGGGTTAATTTTTTGATTGCTATATGACTATCCCCACCATCCCCTTATTATTAAGTATCTCATCTCAATATATTTAGCTTGTCCTAACTGTACTATGTTTGTACACATTTTAAAATGCTAAATTAAAAGTTATTTTTTAATGGGTATTTTTTTCTGCTCTTTGGTTTGTTAGTTAGCTTATATACCCTGTTGTTGGATATTTTTCTGGTATACTTTCATGATAAAATATCACTGTTGCGTGAACTATTTCCATTTTCCATAAATTTCATCCCAAAGCTAAATATCCTTAACTTTGAGTAGTGTATATTGTTAATATAGTCACCAAAAACTGAATATGTAAACCTATAAGAATAACTACCACAAACAAAATATAATACTGCAATAAAGATTGATTATTTTTATTAGTTCTATGATTAAAATCAATAAAAATATGTAGGAGGATGAGGAGGAACAGAAGCTGGTTTCCTATGCTACAGACGGTACTGCCCACACTTCATTCATACCGTCTGTTCAGCGTGGATGGCCTGAGGAAAGGGAGAATGAGGAGGAGGAGGATGAGGAGTAGAGCATGGACAGGAATCCTCTTGTTCAGGGCAGGGAAGACTTGGCTGGTGGCAGTCTGGCACACACGGCTGACTCTATGTTCCGCTGTCTTTCCCATGACTCTCATGTTGTAAGCATTTTGGCCAACAGTAATTACTGGTTGGTTACACTTCTAGACTCGCGCTACAAGTATGAACTTTTTATCTCTTCTTTGCGTGGCAGAGAGGTCTAGTAAATTGTTGCAATACCAGAAGGCTCTTGTTGCGGAATTATTAAAAAAATTCTGATCTGATAGCGCTGGTGGCAGAGGTCACAGTTCCTTGGACAACCAAGGAATACAGGCAAGGGAGAAACAAATTTGACGCAGCAGAGGCAGGGGAAAACTGTCAAAGGTGTGGGACATTTTTTTTCCATCCCGCCCAGTGCACAGGCCCTGATGTGTGGGGTAGTCAGACAAGGTAGGAAAAGTTTTGAAAGATGCTGAAGAAGTACCTTGCTGACCGTACCAACATCCTGCGTGATTCCTCTGTGCCTTACTATTACTGGGCATCCAAGCTGGACACGTGGCAAGAACTGACTCGCTACACCTTGGAGGTCCTGCCCTGCCACTAGCATTTTGTCAGAGCAGGTTTTTAGTGCCCCCGGGAGCATTATAACTGAAAGGTGCAACTGAACAAGCTGACAGACTGACTCTTATAAAAATGAACAAATTGTGGATTGCACCAGACTTCTCATCACCACCAGATGATAGCAGTGGAACATAAAGTCAAATCCAGTGGCTTTTTTTTTGGAGGGGTCTATTCCCATGCACCTCTTCACACCCAGACATGGGTATAGTTTTCCTTCTTTTGTCTATTTTCTGTTGTCCTCTTCCTTCTCCTTCTCCTTATCCTCCACCACCATATCACCAGAGTGACCGTGATACAATACCCACATAATTTTTTTGTAAGGGTGATTACGATACCCAAAGGAAATTTTTTAGAGGCCTACCTCTAACATTCTGTATGCTATACAGTATGTTCTGTTCATGACCCCCCCAGGGGTAAATGTTTTCCAGACCACGCACTTAGTGCATGGGCATTACCAGTATAGGAGACCCATTCCTTAACAATGGTAACAGTTTTTTACTGAGGACCTCCTCTACGTCTCTTCAAAGGGGTATTGGAGCGCGTTCAATTTTTGGCCAGTCTTTGCAGTCACTTTGCAGTCACTGTATGTGCGTTACCAGTATAAAAGACCCACTTCTTTATAATGGGAACATATTTTTTGCTGAGGCCCTTCTCTATGTATCTTCAAATGGGTATTGGAGGGC
This sequence comes from Phyllobates terribilis, assembly GCF_046119375.1. Classification (NCBI taxonomy): domain Eukaryota; kingdom Metazoa; phylum Chordata; class Amphibia; order Anura; family Dendrobatidae; genus Phyllobates; species Phyllobates terribilis. The sequence goes on along the minus strand of NW_027362762.1, from coordinate 768,035,781 downwards.
GTTAAATTTTTGGCAGCCCTTGCAGTCACTGCATACTCAATAACAGTATAGGAGACCCGCTCCTTCATAATGGGAACATTTTTGTTTTACTGAGGCCCTCCTCTATGTCTCTTCAAAGGGGCATTGGAGTGAATCCTAAATTTTGGCAGCCCTTACAGTCACTGCATGGGCATTACAAGTATAGGATACCCACTCCTTGATAATGGGTACATTTTTTTTACTGAGACCCTCCTCAATGTCTCTTCAAAGGGGTATTGAAGTGCGTCCTAATTTTTGGCAGCCCTTGCAGTCACTGCATATGAAATAACACCCCCTGACGAAGGACGTGTGTCCGAAACGCGCGTCGGAGTTGGCCGCGAGGTGTCTTTCACACTAGCTGCTTTACATACAGGTATGTCATTCATCTTCGGATTGGTTGTTTGCTGTCACCTTTGATATACAGTATTGGTTGTCCAGAGGTATTGGAGATTTGGTCATAATTATTGTACCCATGGTACCTTTACTCTATATATATTAGTTGACCATCCATCTGCTAGATACTATGGACCTTTAGGTGACCCGTACGATACGTGATATGTATACCCATTAATACTGCTTGGTATACTCACCTGTTGTCCTACTACTATAGATTTTATTGTGCAGCACAAAATGCAACTATTATTGTGTGATTTATTGTTGTGTTTGGACATTGCAATGCGGCTCTCCTTCTGCATGTAGTGACACTTTTTACCTAAACACTAATAAAGGCTATTTATTCATATCCCTTGTCTCATTGGACCTATCATTCGGTGGTTCTCTCTTGTTATATGCAATAACAGTATAGGAGACCTGCTCCTTAATAATGGGAACAGCAAAGCATAACCAGCTGATGGCCCTCTAACAATAGTGAGGGCCGACAGCTGGCTCTTTAACAATAGTAAGAGCTGCCTGATGGCCCTATAAAAATAGGTTTTGTGACTTTCAGAGTCCCTCCTTCATAGTAAAAGGTAGTAAAATTTTAAAATGACATTTACCAGTACAGATATTTTTCACTGTTGAAAGCAATGCCAACGTGCAAAAATGCATCAAAAACACAAAGTGTGAACATAGGCCAAAGTGTGGAGGAGCAGTTCTTTTGGGGGGGTATTTATTTTGCCTTATATACATGTCATTCCCCTGGAAAGAATGTCCCTTTAACATTTTTTTACAGGAAAATCCATTTTGGTTTGGTTTTTGTATGTTTTATTGTGAGTAGTGTTGAGCCACCCCCGTAGTGTTCGGGTTCGGTTCGGTTCATCGAACACCGGCATGTTCGTTAAACGGTTCGTTGAACACCGTCAAACACCGTTAAAACCAATGGCAGGGATTGTCTGCCACTCACTGTAATTCCACAGCCATGGTGGTTGTGGCATTACAGTGGTTGCCCAAATCGATGGGAACAGTGCTCTCAGTGAAACATGAAAAGCCGGCAATTCAGCAGCGGCATACACCGGTACCCGACAATTTTGAACAGAAAGAATAGAGCATCACACATAGATTAGATAGATAGAAACATGTCAGTCACATATATAATAAGTATAGTGACAGTGTTGGTTACTGTACTTGTAATTTAGTGTTAAAGTATTTATTAAAAAAAATAATAGTGTTTTCATGCACCCGTCTCTTTAAAAAAGCCGGCCGGCAATTCATCATCGGTACCCGATAATTTAGAACAGAAAGAATAGAGCATCACACATAGATTAGATAGATAGAAACATGTCAGTCATATCTTCAGTCCCGTCTGTCTGTCCGTCCAGGAAATCCCGCGTTGCTGATTGGTCCGTCCACGGCCAATCAGTGACGCGGGATCTCAGAACAAGATGGCGGCCGTTAGCGGCTCATCTGCCGCACGGAGGTCAGCAGTGATGCAGCTGGGAGATGACCGGCGCTAGACGGTCATCTCCCGGCTGCTCGCAGCAGAAGTACCCCGATCGGCAGCCTAGGCGGTGCCGCTCCCCGTTCTTCCCTTCACACTAGCCGCTGATCTACCGACGGTAGCCGCATGGAGGTCAGCGGTGATGCAGCCTGGAGATGACCGGTGCTAGCCGGTCATCTCCTTGCTGCTCTCAGCGGAAGTACTCGCACAGGCAGCGCCGCTCCCCGGTCCTCACTAACACAGTTCGCTGATGGGCCGCGACCAATCGTCGATATTGGTGCCAAATTTAAACACCACTCTCCGGCCAATTGACGCCGGATTTAAAATAAGTACGCCACTGTCGTGAGTTAGCAGGGCTGACTCTGTCCATGTGGTCATGTGACTCACCAACTGCCCATGACGTACTGAACATGTTTTGTCAGTCACAGTGTGTGATGTACTTCTGTTACGTTTAATGAATACATTCTGTCAGTCACAGTGCGACATAGTTCAGTCACGTTTACTAAACACGGTCAGTCACAATGTGACGCACTTCTGTCACGTTTACTGAACACATTCTGTCAGTCACAGTGTGACGTACTTCTGTCACGTTTACTGAACACATTCTGTCAGCCACAGTGTGACGTACTTCTGTCACGTTTACTGAACATGTTCTGCCAGTCACAGCGCGCTGACAGATACTTCTTTACTGCACGTTATCACGATTTACGCTTCCTGTCTTCTAATGGGTCGTAAGTAGTGTTGAGCGAGCATGCTCTACACTGCTCGGTACTCGCCCGAGCATGTCGCTACTCGGGATGTTCGGCGAGCACCGAGTATTTCCGGGTTACTCTGGCGGGAGCTCGGGTCTCCGCCCTGCACGTTTGGCGCTCTTTACAGTCACTGTAATGCCGCAGCCATGTTGTTGGTGGGCATTACAGTGATTGGTTGGCCGCACAGCGTCACCTCGAGTATTTAAAACCGGGCGCCGCCATCTTGGACACTGTCGCTCCAGATCAGACAGTGTTGGGAGAGTGCTGCTGATTTAGGGAGAGATATATAGTGCAAAATAGGTAATGTAGGGTCTCTAAAGCCTGCAAAATCAAACAAACAGTCCTTCTCAGGACTAATATCCATCCCAGATATCAGGCTGGCAGGCAGGCTATATAGGAGATGCAGTGGTTATACCAGCAAACGCTGCATTACAGTCCTGTGGGCTTCTGCTGGTCAAATTGCTAGACTTATCCCCTGGTCTCAGGGGCCAGGAAAAATCCTTTTTTTTTTCATCTAAATCCTGTATTTTCTTTTCCCTCAGTCAGACTGTACAAATACGTGTCTTATTAACCTTTTGGTATTCCCCCCCCCCCCCAAAAAAAAAAATTGCGTGCGTCTGTGACTGTTCAGACACCAATATATCTGTTTAAAAGAGTCTGGTGTAGGCCAGATAACTAAAACTTTGGTTTTGCAGTTCTACGGTTCAAATCCCTGTATTATCCTGCTTTTGGCATTTTTACCGTAAAAAAAACAGTAATAGTGTCTCACTGACTGTTCAGACACAAATATATCTGTTTAAAAGAGTCTGGTGTAGGCCAGATAACTAGAACTGTGGTTTTGCAGTTCCACGGGTCAAATCTCTGTATTATCCTGCTTTTGGCATTTTTTCCGCAAAAAATAAAAAAATTGAGTGTCTCGCTCAGTGTTCAGACACAAATTTATCTGTTTAAAAGATTCTGGTGTAGGCCAGAGAAATAGAATTGTAGTTTTCCTCTTCCACGGTTCTAATCTCCTTTTTCTTACCCTTTTTCCATTGATAGTGCGAGTGTAAGCTATTTTACTTCATTTACAATGGGCAAGGCGTGTGGCAAGGGACGTGCAACTGGACGTTCTGGTGATGGTGCGTGTAGAGGACGGGGCCGTGGCCAAGGTGAAAATGTGCCACAACCAACAGCCACAGCTTCTCGCTCCCACTTCTTGACCAAATTACTAGGGAAGCACACTACAACACCAGTATTACGAACTGATCAGTTTGAACAGGTTATTAAATGGATAGCAGATAATACTTACAGTCACCTGGGCACCACCACCTTCGGTCTGTATTACACATGGTCAAGTTTTAGTAGCCGTGAGTCTCGACCGCATACTCCTCCTCACCCTGATGCTCCTTCCTCCCACCATGTCGAGTGTCGTCAGACAGCAACTGATCCCACACTTGGACACTCTGAAGAGCTGTTCACTGGTCCATTTCCATATTTGTGCCCCTTGCCTGCTCCGCTTGAAGTGGTGGAAGAGGATATCCCATGTAGCGATGCCCAAATATTTGAACAGCCAAGGCCAGAGGAAGTCGACGCTTGCAATTTGTCACAAGAGGTGGACAATGATGAGAGACAATTGCCACGAAGTGAGGAGGAGGATCGTGGTGCGCAAGTGGAAGAGGAGGAGGTGGTGGATGATCTAGTAACTGACCCAACATGGCAGGAGGACAAGCAGAGTGAGGCCAGCAGCACACAGGGGGAGGGAGGCGGAGTACCCCAACAGGCAGGAAGAAGCAGTGTGGTGGCTGCACACAGAAGGCGGGCAACAGTTCCCCGTAACACCAACATGAGGGATGTTGCCAGTACAACGGATAGGTCTTCCAGAGTCTGGAATTTTTTTAAAGACTCTGCTGCTAACCACAAAAAGGCCATTTGTACCACCTGCCATGCCAGCATCAGCAGGGGTGACAAAACTACCAGCCTGACCACCACCAGCATGATCAGGCACATGTCAGCAAAGCACCCGACTTTGTGGGGCGAACCCCAGGGTCCACGACCAGTGTCAGCGGGTGTCACCACTGCTTCTTCCACTGTTGTGCGTATAATAGAACCCCCTGTTGTGCGTGCAAGGCAATCCCCTGTCCATACTGCATGCAAAGATGCCGCCTCCTCTTCTCTTTCTTCACTTGTTATGGAAGTTTCTCAAGAAACAGTATCAACGACCATGTCCACGTCCCACCGCAGCGTTTAATTGTCCATATCCCAGAGCTTTGAACGAAAGCGCAAATTCAAAGCCAACGCCCCACAGGCCACAGTCCTAAGTTCGCACATTTCACGACTGCTTGCGTTGGAAATGCTGCCTTTTAGGCTGGTGGAGACCGAATCCTTCCGCAACATTATGGCATTGGCCGTGCCTCAGTACTTGGTCCCCAGCCGACACTATTTTGCCTGGTGTGCTATCCCAGCACTACACAAGCACTTGTCCCAAAACATCTGCCATGCCCTCAACAACGCAGTTACTGGGAGAGTCCACCTGACAACGGACACGTGGATAAGTGCTTGTGGCCAGGGACAGTACATCTCCCTGACGGCACACTGGGTAAACATAGTGGAAGCCGGGACCCAGTCAGGCCTTGGGATGGAACACATCCTCCCCACACCGAGGATTGCGGGCCCGATGTCAGTCAGAGTTGCCCCCACAGTGTACAGCTCCTGCGCATCATCCTCCTCCTCCTCCTCATGTTCAGCCTCCATCTCAGATATCACCACATCAGTTACAAGCTGGAAGCACTGCAGTACTGCCTCAGCCAAGCGGCAACAGGCTGTGCTGAAACTCATAAGCTTAGGTGATAAACCTCACACTGCTTGTGAGTTGTGGACAGCTGTGAAAGAGCAGGCAGATCTGTGGTTGAGACCGCTGAACTTACATCCAGGCATGGTCGTGTGTGAAAATGGCCGTAACCTGGTGGTGGCACTGAGGCAAGGCGAGATCACACACGTACCATGCCTGGCTCATGTGCTTAACCTCGTGGTTCAGCGGTTTCTTAAATCGGACCCCGAGTTGCCAGATCTGCTCGTCAAAGTACGCCGCCTGTCAGCTCATTTTCGGAAGTCGGCTACAGCTTCCGCCGCCTTTGCTGTATTGCAGCAGCGTTTGCAGCTTCCGGCACACTGACTGGTTGGTGATGTCCCCACATGTTGGAACTCTACCCTCCACATGTTGCAAAGGATTTGTGAGCAGAGGAGAGCAGTTGTGGAGTATCAGCTGCAACAAGGTCATTGATATTCTGGACAGACTCCACACATAAGACCTCAGGAGTAGACCTGGATGTTTGACATATGCACCTTCCTAACAAACTTTGAGGAGTCCACCAAGATGGTGAGTGGCGATGACGCCATCATTAGCATCAGCATCCCACTTGTCTGTCTTTTGCAACGCTCTCTGCAGAGAATTAAAGAGGAGGCATTGCAGCCAGAGTATGATGAGATGGATCAAGAAGCCGTAGCGGGCAATTACACACAGCCCAGCCTCATCTCATCCCAACGTGCATTGGGGAACAATGAGGGAGAGGAGGAGGAAGAGGTGGAGTAAGAACAGAAGCTGGTATCATGCACAGTAGATGGTTGTACCTGTACAATTGTCATACAGTTGGTTCAGCGTGGGTGACCTGAGGACAGGGGGGAGGAGGAGGAGGAGGAGAGCATGGTCAGTCGTCATCTTGGTGAGGACACGGAAGTCTTGCCCATTACCAGTCTGGCACGCATGGCTGACTTTATGTTACTCTGCCTTAAACGTTTCCCTCGCGTTGTCAAAATGTTGGGTGACAGTCATTACTGGTTGGTGACACTTTTAGACCCCCGCTACAAGGAAAACTTTCACTCTCTTATTCCTGAGGTGGAGAGGTCTACAAAAATGGGGCTGTACCAGAAGGCCCTTGCTGCAGAACTGTTAAAAAAATTCCCATCTGAACACGCTAGCGGCAGAGGTCACAGTTTGTTGCCCAACCAAGGCGTACATGCGAGAGAGACGCAACTCCAATCCAGCAGAGGCAGGGGAAAACTGTCAACGTTCTGGGACAGTTTTCTGAGACCCACCCAGCTTACAGGCCCTGAAGAGCGGGGTACTCTCACAAAAAGTTTCAAAAGATGGTGAGGGAGTACCTTGCCGACCGTACCCGCATACTCCGTGATTCCTCTCTACCTTTTAATTATTGAATATCCAAGCTGGACACTTGGAATGAACTCGCTCTGTACGCCTTGGAGGTCCTGGCATGCCCTGACGCTAGCTTGTTATCGGAGCGTGTTTTTAGTGCCGCTGGGGGAATTATAACTGATAAGCGCACTCGCCTGTCAACTGACAATGCTGACAAGCTGACCCTTATCAAAAAGAACAAGGGCTGGATTGGGCCAGACTTCTCATCACCACCAAATGACAGCAGAGTAACATAAAGTCAAATCCACTGTGTTATTTCGGGAGGTGTATTCCCATGCACCACTTCACACCCACACATGGGTAAACGCTTCCTCATTTTGGCTGTATTTTGCTCTTCTCCTTATCCTCAGCCTCCACCATCACTATACCACCAAGTTGACCATGGTCCGTGTTGCCAGCATTGCAAGTTCCTCTGTCCTAATTTTTAGCAGCTTTTGCTTGGAAGACATAGGCAAAGACTATGGGAGACCCACTCCCCAATAATGGGAATAATGTTTTTAATATGCTGTACTGCATGGCTCTTGTAAGGGGCATTAAAACCGTCATGTTAAGCTACTGTGACCTCCACCACACTTCAAAGGGGCATTAAAACCATCTTGTTAAACCACTCTGACCTCCACGTCTCTTCCAAGGTGCATTAAAACTGTCTTGTTAAGCTACTGTGACCTCCACCACTCTTCCAAGGGGCATTAAAACTGTCTTGTTAAGCTACTGTGACCTCCACCACTCTTCCAATGGGCATTAAAAATGTCTTGTTAAGCTACTGTGACCTCCACCCCTTTTCCAAGGGGCATTAAAACCGTCTTGTTAAGCTACTGCGACCTCCACCACTCTTCCAAGGGGCATTGATATTGTCTTTTTATTCCACTGCGACTTCCACCATTCTTCCAAGGGGCATTAAAACTGTGTTGTTAAGCTACTGTGACCGCCACTTCTCTTCCACGGGGCATTGATATTGTCTTTTTATTCCACTGTAACCTCCACCACTATTCCAAGGGGCATTAAAACCGTCTTTTGAAACCACTCTGACCTCCACGTCTCTTCCAAGGGGCATTAAAACCATCTTGTTAAGCTACTGCGATTTCCACCACTTTTCCAAGGGGCATTAAAACCATCTTGTTAAGCTACTGTGACCTCCACCACTCTTCCAAGGGGCATTGATATTGTCTTTTTATTCCACTGAGTCCTCCACCACTCTTCCATGGGGCATTTAAACCGTCTTGTTAATCTACTGTGACCTCCACCACTCTTCCAAGGGGCATTAAAACCATCTTGTTAAGCTACTGCGACCTCCACGTCTCTTCCAAGGGGCATTAAAACCGTCTTGTTAAGCTACTGCAACCTCCACCACTCTTCCAAGGGGCATTAAAACCGTCTTGTTAAGCTACTGCAACCTCCACCGCTCTTCCAAGGGGCATTGATATTGTCTTTTTATTCCACTGCGACCTCCACCACTCTTCCAAGTGGCATTTATATTGTCTTTTTATTCCACTGCGACCTCCACCACTCTTCCAAGGGGCATTGATATTGTCTTTTTGTTCCACTGTGACCTCCACGTCTCTTCCAAGGGGCATTTAAACTGTCTTGTTAAGCTACTGAGACCTCCACCACTCTTCTAAGGGGCATTAAAACTGTCTTGTTAAGCTACTGCAACCTCCATGTCTCTTCCAAGGGGCATTAAAACCGTCTTGTTAAGCTACTGCGACCTCCACCACTCTTCCAAGGGGCATGAAAACCGTCTTGTTAAGCTACTGCGACCTCCACCACTCTTCCAAGGGGCATTAAAACCGTCTTGTTAAGCTACTACGACCTCCACCACTTTTCCAAGGGGCATTACAACCATCTTGTTAAGCTACTGTGACTTTCACCACTCTTCCAAGGGGCATTGATATTGTCTTTTTATTCCACTGCGACTTCCACCACTCTTCCAAGGGGCATTTATATTGTCTTTTTATTCCACAGTGAACTCCACGTCTCTTCCAAGGGGCATTTAAACAGTCTTGTTTAGCTACTGTGACCTCCACCTCTCTTCCAAGGGGCATTAAAACCGTTATGTTAAGCTACTGCGACATCCATGTCTCTTCCAAGGGGCATTAAAATCGTCTCGTTAAACTACTGCGACCTCCACATCTCTTCCAAGGGGCATTAAAACCGTTTTGTTAAGCTACTGCGACCTCCACCACTTTTCCAAGGGGCATTAAAACCATCTTGTTAAACCACTCTGAACTCCGCTGCTCTTCCAAGGGGCATTGCATTTCCTCCTAATTTTAGTCAGCTTTTGCTTTTCAATGCATAGGCGAGCACTAAGGGAGATCCACTCCCCAATAATGGGTTGAAGGTTTTTAGTATGCTGTAATCCACGTCTGTTTCAAGGGGCATTGCAGTTCCTCATAATTTTTGGAAAGCCTTCCATTCACTGTTTAGGCCAACAGTGTACAGGAGACCCAGTTGCTATAAATGGAAAAAACGGTTTAGTTAAGGCCTTCTGACCTCCATGTCACTTCCAAGGGGCATTGGAGTACCTTGAAATTTTTGGTAGGCATTGCACTCACTGTATGCCCTATAACTGTGTAGCTGAACCACTCCTTTAGGTACAGAAACATATCCTACAAGACATGTGTGGTTGACTGGCCTGATATTGATGTGATTGGTCCCTTTCCTCCTGCTCTTTCTCCTATGCCACCACCTCATCCATCATTCATCACCTGAAGCTTTGTTTTAACGGGAGTCATAGAACTGGGATAGTAGCAGGAAAACATCCAGAAATCCTTGGAGGAGGTAGGATATGCGCCAAAACTCTGACCACCTCAGGCCTATCTGCTACTACATACATGCACTTGCGTTCCAATGAACAGAAAGCTAAGGAGATGGATGGCCTCATGATCATAATTTACTCGTTGTGTAGGAGGCCGACCACTGCTGCTGTCTACCTTCTGAACTTTGTGTTGAAGCCTGATTGACCCAGGACCCGCAATCCTCTATGTCTGGAGGACGTGTTGCATCCCAGTGTCCAACTGTGTCCCGGCTTCCACAATATTAACCCAGTGTGAAGGCGTCAGTCAGATGGACCATCCCTGGCCACAATCTCTTGTCCACGTGTTTGTGGTTAGGCTGTCCTTCAGATAGGGGCGGCTGGGGACCATTTATGGACACCCGGACGCCCCCAGGCGGCTGGGGACCGTGTGTGGGCACCCGGCCGCGGGGCGGCTGGGGACCGAGTATGTACACCCGGCCGCTCCCTGGCGGCTGGGTACCGAGTGTGGACACCCGACCGCGGGGCGGCTGGGGACCGAGTATAGACACCCAGTCGCCCCCTGTCGTCTGGGTACCGAGCGTCGACACCTGGCCGCCGGGTGGCTGGGGACTGAGTATGGATACCGGGCCACCGACGCAGCCATGATATGGTGGCCGGCTTCTGTCTCCACATGCCTAAAAGGGCCAATTTCAAGTGCAAGCAAGCTAGCAGTATGGTATTGTAGCCTAGGGGTGGGTGGGTGGCACGTTGCACACTTACGCTTGCATTCCAAGAAAACAAAGCAGATGCTAACTTCTATCATCATCATCTTCCTCCTCACCTTGGCACTCTCAACTCCCCTGATGGAGAAGCCAGGGCCCACCGGAGGAGTCTTGTTCACTGGTGGGCTCGTCCAATGCTGCCCTAAAGCAGGCCAGGCTAAGAATAGTGTGGGGGAAGTTCACAGGAGAAATAGGGGCGGCTGGGGACCGTTTATGGACACCCGGCCGCCCCCAGGCGGCTGGTAACCGTGTGTGGGCACCCGGCCGCGGGACGGCTGGGGACCGAGTATGGACACCTGGCCACCCCCTGGCGGCTGGGGACCGAGCGTGGACACCCGGCCGCGGTACGGCTGGGGACCAAGTATGGACACCCGGCCGCCCCTTGGCACCTGGGGACCGAGCGTGGACACAGCCTGGGGGTGGGTGGGTGGCAGGCTGCATACTTGCGCTTGCATTGCAAGCAATGGGGGAGGTACAATTGAACACTGCCCTGGGACAAGGACTTGCACGGGGATAGTTGCAAGTCTGCATCTTCTGATGCGGCAAGGATCACTTCTGATGGGCACACTTTTAGGCAGTGACCTGGGTGTCAGAGATGCTTCCAGGGGTCTTCCCCATGGTGTTCCCATGTCTTTTCAGCACAGTATGCATGTGTCACACAGCACATGGCCAGATAAGACTGTAAAATGTTAAAATGACATTTCCCGGTGAATACATTTGTCACGGTTGAAAGCAATACAAATGTGCAAAAACGCATAAAAAATGCTACTTGTGAACATAGCCCAAGGTGTGGAGGAGTATTTTTGTTTTTACTTTTTTATTTTACCTTATACACAAGTCTTTAACCTGGAAAGGAAGTTCATTAACATATTTCACAGGAAAAGTGTTTCAGTTTAGTTTTTGAACGTTTTATTGTGAGCCCGTAAAAGTAGCTTAATACCTCTGACCACGTTGTTGACAGCAGTGACCTGGGAGTCAGAAATGCTTCCAGGGGCGATGCCCATGCTGTCCCCATGTATTTTGAGCACTGTCACTATCGTTTTGGGCACTTTTTAGGCTTTCTACAGACTGCTGGGGGTGCTGCCGCAAAAATGCTCTGGTCTCCCATAGACTAACATTGGGCTCGTTGCTCGGGTCGAGCACCCGAGTATCACGGTGAGCTCGGCCTGAGCTTCGAGCACCCGAGCATTTTAGTGCTTGCTCAACACTAGTCGCAAATGAAAATACGCCACTGAGGATGACAGAAAAGCAGCCAAAGCAGCAAGGAAACGACAACGTCGAGAGCAACAGACACCACAACAAACTGCTGCCACACAAGCCCAGAATGCAGAATCTCAATTCGTTAGGGGCCCCGAGGGGATACATTGGGGGGGTTAATTTAAAGTAGTGCACAACCCATTTAAACACTGATTCTCTGATTAGTCGCGCCCGGTCGGCCACATACATATTTTAGAATACCCGATGCGTTAGAATCGGGCCACCATCTAGTATATAATAAGTACAGTGATAGTGTTGATTACTGTACTTGTCAATTAGTGTTAAAATAAAGGATTTATTAAAAAAAAAAATTGGCTTGGGGTTTCCCGTAATTTTAGTCTCTAGCGGAGGTTAAGCAGACGGCTGGGGCAGATGTTTGAAGCCTGGGAAGGGGGTAATACCCACGGAGCTTCCCAGGCTACTAATATCAGCCCCCAGCTGAATAACTAGCCTTTACTAGCTATTAAAATGGGGGACACCCCCAAAAAAATGAAGTGGGGTCCCCCCTATTTTAATAGATAGCAAAGGCTAGGCAGAGAGCTGGGGGCTGATATTAATAGCCCAGGAAGGGTGCCATGAATATTGGCCCCCTAACAGGCTAGAAACACCAGCCGTCAGCTGCCCCAGAAATGGCGCATCCATAGGATGCGCCAATTCTGGCACTTAGCCTTGCTCTTCCCACTGCTTTGTACCGGTGGCAGTGGGGTAATAGGGCTGGGGTCGATGTCAGCTTATAATGCCAGCTGACATCAAGCCCAGGTTAGTAATGGGGAGGCATCCATAAGACACCCCCATTACTAACCCCATAGTCAAAGTTAAAAAAACTCTAACACACAGAATAAAGTCCTTTAATTGAAATAAAGACACATTCCTTTAATGTTCTAAATTAAACCCTCCTTACCGTATCGCCCATTCCAGCTGAAGCCAATGTCTTCTGCAATAAAAGTAAAATAATAAACCAACCTCATCCTAACCTTTCCATGGTTCCCAGGACAGCTTCAGCTCTGTTACATTGACATGACAGGCTGGATCGTAGCAGAACGCTGCCATCCTGCTTGCCATGCCGCTGACACTGAGAAGCTCCTCAGTGAAGCTCCTCAGTGTCTGGCTGTGACAGCATCCAGATGAGCCGAGTTCATGTCCAATGAACTCAGCTCACCTCATGCACGTCCCTGACAGGGTGGGAGAATTCTCCTACGCTCAGCGCTTGAGCAGGAGAATTCTCCCACGCATGCTTGCGCTCAGCAGTGTCTATGAAGGATGGCATGCTGGATAGCAGCGTTCAGCTGCGTTCCAGCCTGTCATCTCAATGCCATCCCAGCGTGGGAGAATACTCCTGCGCTCGGCGCTTGAGCAGGAGAATTTTCCCATGCTGGGATGGCATTCTGATGACAGGCTGGATCACAGCTGAGCGCTGCCATCCAGCTTGTCATCCTTCAGAGACACTGCAGAGCGCAAGCATGCCTGCGCTCTGCAGTGTCTATGAAGGATGGCATGCTGGATGGCAGCGCTCAGCTGCGATCCAGCCTGTCATCTCAATGCCATCCCAGCGTGGGAGAATTCTCCTGCTCAAGCATTGAGCGCATGAGAATTCTCCCACGCTGTCAGTGACGTGCATGAGGTGAGCTGAGTTCATTGGACATGAACTCGGCTCATCTGTATGCCTTCACAGCGAGACACTGAGGAGCTTCACTGAGGAGCTTCTCAGTGTCTGCGGCATGGCAAGCTGAATGGCAGCATTCTGCTGCGATCCAACCTGTCATGTCAATGTAGCAGAGCTGAAGCTGTCCTGGGAACCATGGAAAGGTAAGGATGAGGTTGGTTTATTATTTTACTTTTATTGCAGAAGACATTAGCTTCAGCTGGAATGGGCGATACGGTAAGTAGGGTTTAATTTAGAACATTAAAGGAATTTGTCTTTATTTCAATTAAAGGACTTTATTCTGGGTGCTTGTGTTTTTTTTAATTTTGACTATGGGGTTAGTAATGGGGGTGTTATATAGACGCCTCCCCATTACTAAACTGGGCTTGATGTCAGCTGGCATTATAAGCTGACATCAACCCCAGCCCTATTACCCCACTGCCACTGCTACAGGGCAGTGGGAAGAGCAAGGCTAAGTGCCAGAATTAGCACATCTTATGGATGCGCCATTTCTGGGGCGACTGACGGCTGATGTTTCAAGCCTGGGAGGGGGCCAATATTCATGGCACCCTTCCTGGGCTATTAATATCAGCCCCCAGCTGTCTGCCTAGCCTTTGCTAGCTATTAAAATAGGGGGGACCCCACTTCATTTTTTTGGGGGTCCCCCATTTTAATAGCTAGTAAAGGCTAGGTATTCAGCTGGGGGCAGATATTAGTAGCCTTGGAAGCTCCGTGGGTATTACCCCCTTCCCAGGCTTCAAACATCTGCCCCAGCCATCTGCTTAACCTCCGCTAGAGACTAAAATTACGGGGAACCCCACGCCAATTTTTTTTTAATAAATCCTTTAACACTAAATGACAAGTACAGTAACCAACACTGTCACTATACTTATGAAATATGTGACTTACATGTTTCTATCTATCTAATCTATGTGTGATGCTCTATTCTTTCTTTTCTAAATTGTCGGGTACCGGTGTATGCCGCTGCTGAATTGCCGGCTTTTCATGTTTCACTGTGAGCACTGTTCTCATCGATTTGGGCAACCACTGTAATGCCACAACCACCATGGCTGTGGCTTTACTGTGAGTAGCAGACAGTCCCTGCATGATTGGTGCTCTAAATAGCGCCAGACATGCAGGACGGGGAACCGAGCTCCCGCCCAAGCATCTCAAAAGTATTATTGTGAAAAAATCCAATTACTCTTTTGGTGCACGAACAGTTAGTGAACATAACCTCGAACTGCTGAATTTTTTGCAAATCGTTCGAGTTCGTCGAACGACTCAAACACCTCCCAAAACAGCTTGATTTTGAGATTGGCGAACAGTTCGAGTCGAACACCGCTCATCTCTAATTGTGAGTCCTTAAAAGTGGCATAGTACTCTGACAACATTGTTTACAGCATTGACTTGGAAGTCAGAGATGCTTCCAGGGGTATTTCCCCATGCTGTTCCCATGTCATTTGAGCACTGTTCCCATTGATTAGAGCAAATTTTAGGCCTCCGGCACACTTCCGGGAGGGAGCGGGGGGGCGCTGTTAAAATGCTCAAGTTTCCCATAGACTTGTGAGGGTCTCAGGGTGGCAGTGGTGGCAAGGGACTACTGCTGTATTCCCACACCCTGGCTCCCTGACAAAGACAATTGTCCCAATTCTCCTGTGTTGTGCGTGTGGTGCATTATATACATGTTTTGGTCTCTGCTGTCTTCGGTTTTTCTACGTCAGGAACCGCAGCACACACATTTTGAACTTTCACTCCATTTTATAAAAAAGAACTTTACTTAAATGTCAAAATTCAACATGGAGCAGTGGAGCATGCAGTATTAGGTACATACTTCTCCAGGTTCAATGTCCATTGCACAGCATGTATTGATGTTCACTGTTCGCTTCTCCTGTGCTATCCCTTCCATAGTCGACCTATTTGGCCTCGCAGTTTTAAGAGTCCTGTACTGTCTTCTCTGTACTACTCCCTGTCTGACTTCCCTTCTTGGAAGATTTTGAGATGAGATTCTCTGCTGGCTTCTGTGGACCGTAGGCCCCGAACATTAAGGGAAAGTCTATTTCAGAGTTCCTGACTGATGTTCTTTTGCTGCTGGACAGGCTGTTGTACTGGTGCCACCTGGACTTACAACAACTGCTCTTGTCACATCTCTCCCTCTGACTGACTCTCTCTGCAATCAGGAAGTCACCCAGTTCTTCCTTGTCCTGCTCCTTCCACACTGGAGCAGCTCCTGAACCCCTTAACTGTTTCCTGACTAACAACTAAATACTTCTTATGCTATAGTGCCCACCTCTGCACTATCCCATTCCTAATCTAATACTGACCCTGTAGCTAACAGATCAGACAGTAGGTCATATACATAAGCACAGAATACAACATTATGTGCAGTAAGAGGGAAAAGGCACAGGTCGAGCATCACAATTTGCTCAACCCGAGCAACGAGCACCTGAGCATTTTAGCGTTCGCTCATCACTATTGTCAACTACTCATTAAAAAAACTTAGAAACAGCTTGATGTAGAATTTGGTTTACCATTAATAAACTCCATATCTTAAATAATTCAGGTCATAAAAATTTAGGAGAGGAGTAAAAAAGTACTAAAATATTTTTATTGTTGTTAATTTCACCATTTTTCCCTCTATTAGGGAAACATATGCTATTAATCAAAATTACAGACTTTGCATTATTCAGGTTATGTTTTGTAAAGCTAGAATGTTCAACTTCTAAATAAAACATAGGGATAAGCTCATCAAGACTGGCATATCATGCACTAAATTCATTAGCACACTCCATCATTTTTTTTTACATTTACTGCAGCACTAGAGTCATGCTAGTAATGTAAGTTCTCTGTCCTTAGTCTTATACTCTCCGGCTGTTGTCTTCATATTCTGTCTGTGCTGCTTCAGTGGGTCTCCAGCAGTTTATGACCTGCCGGATCACTCCAATGTTTCTTTGTATCGAGCCATAGGTCACTTTTTTGAATGAATGAGGCTCTCATAGACTTACATTGAAAGCTGTGACAGCTACCTCTGACTTCCGGTCAGTCAGAAGTTGTGGTCACAAGAAGACGGATCTGGACCGAAGCAATGCTGGAAAGTGCTAAAGATGCCAGGTGGTGAGCATAATATTAGGTGCAGGGACCTTACATTACTAGCAAGACTCCAGTGTTGCAATAAAAAAAAAACACTGGAGTGGTGCATTAAGATACGGTTGCCTTTTAATAAAATGCCTCACAAAATTTTTGTGAGGCATTGTGCATGGCTGACTGTTGAGGATCATCCTCAGATTAAACATGTCATACACTAATGACATTTTTATTAATGTCTCCAATTTGTTCCCAAGTAATTATATGAAAGGTTTTAATAATAAAGGCTTATAAACCTGAGGCTTGAAATATATCCCTCAGGCAGCAGACATAAGGCTAGAACATATTTTAAATTCAGAACATCCTTTATTGTTGCATTTCAGTGTTAATATGTTTCCATAGAATGTGTTACTTGTTGGTTCTTCATATGATGATTAAGAAATTTACACACTGTCCATTATGTTACCATTTTATACGTTTCCTGATTTCTCTATAAGGCTTATTGTGCTCAAAATCATGAATGATCAACACAAAGCAATGCTGGGAGGATTGCATTGTGAATTCATTCAAAATAGGACAATGAAACTCCCATCACACTCCAGAAATACATTCTCTACACGTCTTCATTCTTTTTCTTTTATCATTTAGGCATGGCTGCTGAGTTCATCGTGGGAACTTTCATATTTTCAGCATCTTCTGGTGGACTTCCAGAATATGAAATTACTTTTGCTGAAATATTGAAAAAAGAAGGTTACGCTACAGGAATTATAGGTAAGCATTTTTTTATGTATATGTTTTGCGAAAAAGCCAGGTAGGACAGGGTTAAATCCTAGCACTGCAGGGTTTGATTAGAGGCACCTGCCTAGTTTTTTTTTACTAGAACCAGGGAATAGGCTCACTTGGTGTTAAGTGTGCTGGAGAACAGAGCAGTGTATGAATTCTACTGGGAGTTGAAGAGTAGTGATGAGCAAATATGTTCGAAATCCGATCTCCAAACTTAAGTTCGACAGAAATGTGGTACATTCGGATTCGTGATCGGAAAGGCGAGCATTTTTACTTAAAATCGGCACCGTTCGGTGCCGTGAACGTGATTGCGGGACAACTACAGCGTTTTTAACAGTTTTGCTAGCATAGTGCTTGTGTATGATGAGCTGGGGGATGTGGTAAATGAGTTTGGGGCTGGTGATGGCTCAGAACTGGTCAGATCAGCGGCGCACTTTTTTTTTTTTTTCTCTGTAACTTTAAGTGAGGAAAGTGCGGCTAGCCTATCACCGCGCAGGAAGCATCCACACTGTCCAGACATAAGGGCTTCTGCCACTGGCTGTTGAAATCAGATGTCCTTTCTATATAAAAAGTGGCCATGTTCCCTCAGCGCCGTTTTATTCATGTCACTGCTGGAGACAGACGCTGCTCAGTGTTCTCCTGTGTAATGAGAGATATTAGCTAGATAGATGGGTGCTTGTGTGGAAGTCAGATAGTGTAGATAAGTCCTCTGCTGTGTACCTTTTCAATCGACCATGCAGCACTTTTTTTTTTCTTGTGAACTTACTGACATTCAGAGAGAAAGAGCAGCAGAACCCATGCCATAGAACAGTGTTGTGCACGGGTTGTATTGTGCTATATGCACGAGTATAGCTTGAATCTATTTTTGCACTTGCTTATGTGATAAAGAAAGCAAGCCCTTGTAGGCCACTTTTTGATTTCATGGGGTTGAAATTCAGCTGTTTTCAGACTCTGCAGAGCTTCTGTGTGCAGAGCAGAAAACCCTTTTTTTTTATTTGCCTGCATTAGAACGCAGCATTTTGAATGCAGTGAAAATACTCACCCTGGGACCGACAGTAATCCAAGGGTTAGGGTATGTGCACACGATCCGGACAGGTAGCGTTTTGGACGCAGCATACTTTATGCTGCATCCAAAGTGCTGCGTTCTATTGAACGCTGGTGAATGCACATGTGTTCATTGAACCATGCGGATTCATTTCATTCAGTACATAGTACTGATCAGATTTCTCTTGCGGAAACTAGCGACTCCGCAAGAGAAATTGACATGGTGCAGTCTTGAAAGACACGCTGCATGTCTGTTTCCGCGGGTGATCTGCAGGCACACATGAACGAATATTGGACATGAGATTTCTACAAATCAAATTCTCTATGCTGTGTGGCAAGACGACTCGCTCGGCTCTCCCAGAGCCAGAATCAGGACACACGTTCTCAGGTTACCTTCCTGCTGGTTTATTATATGGCATAAACTCATGCAGGGTTCCACAGAAAAAAATAAACAAGACCCCTCTGGGTTAAACGGGAAAGCAAAACAAAATGTAGCTCAGTCTATAGGTGAGTGGGCTCCGCTAGCACAAACTGCATAGGCAGAGTCCTTGTAAAAAGCTCTGCAGCTTCCACAACACTGTCTGGAGACTTCACTCTCCAGACCACACTCCAGAGGAAAAAAAAAGGGGGACTGAGCTTTTACACATTGCTCAGCCACACCCTGAGGGGAGGTAGGTGAATGGCGTCCCGCCCTCTTTGCCATTCCCATAAAACTGCACACCCTTTTACAGAGTAAACCCACCAGCATATAAAATGCTGTCAGAAATAAAGTAGGTCTTAGTTCACACAGGAGAGCATCCTGAGTGACACATACCTCCCCTCACATATGAAACCAGTGACACTATCACAGCTGTAACATCTGGGGCTGCCGATTTCACTTCGCATAAGCACCCAGCATCAAACCTGCAGCGGCTCCTGATCGTGTGCACATACCCTTAAAGCAATGACCAACGTTTATTTTTTCAAATATCTTTTTTTTTTGTAAATTCTTTATTTTAGAATGTTGTGGCAGGTAACAAACATACGCACACATGAAAAACAACCAATCTATACATATGGGCATTACAACTGAGAGAAACAACATTCATTTTATATTAGGGAGACAATAATAGGGAAGAACTAGAAGAGGTGGGAAGCGAAGGGGAATATCAAACTGGGAGGGAGAGTTAGAAGGGGAAGGTAAGGGAGAAGTCCTATTGAGAGTAGGCGAAACTTTACATTTGTGGTGAAAAATTAAAGACAAGTATAGGTAAATATAGCACAAACATGATTAATTGCTTAATTCCATGGGCTATAATATAATTCTATTTTGATATTCATACCATTGACGCCAATTTTCAAGGAGTTTGTTCTGTTTGGGGTGGGTCAATCTATTCTTTTCGAATAGATATATACTATTGGCCTCATTGACCAATTCTGAAAGGGAGGGAGGATCAGTGTCTTTCCAATGTCTTGCAATAAGACCTTTGGCTGCATTGAGAAGATGAAATGTTATAATGTAAATGTTAGGATGTTGACATTGGGAATGGAGATTGAGGGGTTAAAGGGAATGATACGTTAAGGGCTCTTTTTATATGTTTATGTATTGTATTCCAGAAAGGTGTGATTTGGTAAGGCGTTCCAGGAGCTGCATTGTACCTCCAGTAGATAGATGAATTGGTTTTATTTATTTTATTGAGAATATCTGGGGTTTTATACCATCTGGATATAATTTTGTAGTTTAATTCTTGATATTTAACTGAGGGGGAGATAAAGTGTATATCCTTTAGTAGTTTTGAAATTTCTTCTGGTTCGTGAGTTATGTTTAATTCCTTCTCCCATTTGCTAATAAATTGGGGAGTTTCTCCTGAGTCACAGAGAATTTTGTATATTTTAGAGATTACACTCTTGTGTTTGTTCGCCTTGATAAAGATATTTAGTATTGTGCTATTGGTTTGGTCATTGGCGATATCTGGTAAGTTAATTCTAGCTGTTTCCTTGAGAATCTCAAGTTCAGGGTCTGTCAATTTTTTCAAATATCTTTATTTAGCTCCAAAAACCATTCATTGCTGTACAAAAACGCATGCAAAATACGCATGCAAAAACACATCAAAAACTTTGCAGCAAAGTGAATGAGAAATGTGAAGTGTCATGCACACGTTGAGTATTTTTTGACTTGCAGATTTAGTGCAGAAAATAATCATCAGCATGTCAATTCTCTGTTCGTTTTTGCCACATTTTTTGCCTGCGTTTTTTCAGTGCATTCAGTTAGTGAGTGTAAAACGCACCAAAAGCACAATAGAAAATAATCTTCAGCATGTCAATTCTCTGTGCATTGAAAGCACGGAAAAAACGCAGGCAAAATCGGGAAAAACGAAGGCAATAACACGCATCAAAATTGCAGTAAAATCGCAGAAAAAACGTAGGAAATAAGCAGAAAATAAAACCCATCAAAATCATGGTAAAATCGAGGCAAAAATGCAGGCAATAGCACGCATCAAAATCATAGTAAAAGCGCTGCAAAAACGCAGGCAATGAAACATATCAATATCGCTGTAAGGCTATGTTCACAGGTGTTGGGTTTTGCAGCGTATTTTGCTGCAGATTTTTATGCAAATTTTCAGCTGCATTTTGCACTACCAGCAAAGTCTATGAGAAACCAGAATTCTCTGTTCACACATGTTGTTTTTTTTTTTTTGCTGCATATTTTGTGACTTGGTTGTGTTTTGAGAAAATAGAGCTTGTCACTTCTTTCAGCGTTTTTGCAGCAGAAAACGCACCTGCTTTTTTGCTGCGTATTTGCAGCATTTTTTCACCTATAGGAAGTAATCAATGGTCCAAAAACCGCAGCAAAAACGCAACAAAAATACACCAAAACCTTCATTTTTAACAGCAGATTTCCTGCCAGAGAAAAGTTAGCAGATTTGCAGCAGAAAACTTAGCCTTACACGCATCAAAATAGCTGTAAAATCACAGCAAAAATGCAGGCAATAACACGCATCAAAATTGCGGTAAAATCTAAGCAAAATAGAGGGAAAAATGCAATGTGTGAACATAGCCCTTTTCTGCAAAAAAACATGCAAAGCACAAAATCCTGATCATGTGTGCATGGGATTTCTGGAATCTCATAGACTTTGCGGGTACTGTAATTGTATGTGTACACGGTGTGTTTGTTATGTGCTTTTGCTGCGGAAAATCCGCGCGGATTTGGCATCAAAAATGCATTGCAAACCTTATCCCAGCATTTTCTGGGATTTTGGAAGATCTGTGCACATGATCAGGAATTTTCCAGACAGGATTTCATGTGCAGAAAGAGAAGCAGCATGTTCATTCTTTGTGCGGATTTGTCTGCTTTTTTCCTATACAGTGCATTGGAAAAAACAAATGGCAAATCTGCAGGCAAAAACGCACATAAAATGCATGTAAATGCAAAAAAATGCATCAAAAGCACGCAGAATTTCCGCAGCGTTTTTGATGCAAAGTGGTGCAAAACCTTGCAGGAACGCTGCAGAAATTTCTGCAAGCAATTCTTAATCGTGCGCACATAACCTAAAACGCAGCAAAGTGTTGTTGTCGCATTTTTTTCTGAAGCAAATCCTGAAGTCTTGCCAAGAAGGTTTGTTCAGGATTTTTCTTGCTTTTTTGGTGCTTTTTTTCAGCATTTTTTGATGCATTTTTTTCACTGTCCTTTTGTCTCTTTATGCATGCACTCTAAGTTCAGTGAAAAAAAAATCTCATCAGGTTTTGGCACAAAAAACACTGAAAAAACATCTGCATTTTTGGTGCTTTTTCCAACTTTTTTTCACCACCCATTATTTCTAATGAAATAGTGGTGAAAAAACGCTTGAAGAAGTGACATGTTCCCACATTGTGGTTTTTTTTTTCAGCATTTTTTCAGTCCTTTTTTTATGCTAATTATCTGCTGCGTTTTACAGTAAGTGTCTATGAGAATCCAGAAATCTCTTGCACACATTTTTTTTTATCAGGAATTTGTGCTTTGCATGTTTTTTTTGCAGAATAGGGCTATGTTCACACATTGCGTTTTTGCAGTGATTTTACCGTGTTATTGATGTGTTTTATTGCTTATGTTTTTGCAGCGATTTTGATGTGTTTTTTCAGTGCATTCAATGCACAGAGAATTTACATGCTGTAGATTATTTTCTATTTTGGCTTTTGGTGCGTTTTGCCTGCGTTTTTCACCCATTGAATACACTGAAAAAATGCAGGCAAAAAATGCAGCAAAAACGCACAGAGAATTGACATGCTGATAATTATTTTCTGTACTAAATCTGCAAGTCAAAAAATACTCCACATCTGCAAGACACTTCACATTTCTCATTCACTTTGGAGAGTTTTTGATGCGTTTTGCAGGTGTTTTTGTAGAGCAATGAATGGTTTTTGGAGCTAATTAAGGATATTTGAAAAAAGAAATGTGGGGGGCTTGGCCTGGACGCAGGAGATGTAGGAAATTGGAGTTTGGAGCTCTGTGAAGGCTACACAGAAAACCTATGCACACACCTACAAAAAGAAGATTTTCTTACAAGATTTATTATGGACACACTCCTTAGAGTCTCAGGATTCTTTTGAGGCAAAGAACAAGAAATTTGGACCTATACAGCCTGAGCTACATCATCTTGAAGTCGGCATGGCAACGGAGCTGCAGTCAGGGCATTTCCCCTCCCTTGTTTACCTCAGCAGAGGACCGCTTTTTGTGGCGCTCGCAGCCATCTTTGTCCCCCTGGAGCTGGCACCCTGCTGCAGTCGGATCCTGTCAGACCAGAGGACATCCATGACCAGCTGATCGCCCGGAGCCAAGGACTGACAGGAGCCCCAGTGGATCAGCTGACTAACCTGCGGCTCTGCGGGGAAGCGCGACTTTGTTTCTCCTCTGCACCAGCTGAGGCCTGGACAAGAGGTACAGGCTCAGGACACAGCTGCAACAGGGTAAGATCGCCCACCTAAGTGTCCCTAGTCCCCATCTTGCATTCTGAGGTGGCACAACTGAGATCCCCATTGGAATTATCGGCGGGACCGTGACTCAGCTGTTCCTCAGACACTGCGGGCGGGACTTTGCTGACAGCTGCTGCTGTGGCGAGCAAGGATTACCGGATCTATTACAGCAAACCCTGCAACAGCTATTTACATACTTACCTTCGCTTGGGATCCCTTAAGATTCCTCCTGGACTTCAGGAATCGGACCACAGGAAAAGACTAGGAGAAGTACCGGCGGGACCGCGATACCCTAACTCTCCGGCGCGCACCTGAGAAGCACAGAAGAAAAAAGACAGCGTCAGCAGAATTGCCATAGGTGACCACAGGTTTACTATAAAGCCTTATTAAAAGCTACAGTCACCCCTAAACTTTGTCAGAGGCTGTGACAGAAGAACAGTGCCGGCATAAATCTCTCAGCGGAGCGCATAGCATCAGCTGGTACCAAATCCTCACCGGAGAGTCGGTTACCCATTGGAGCTGTACAAGTCTTGTGAAAAATCCCCTTTGGAGTAGACATCAATTCCCCCTTCTACACTCCTGTGGCACAGGTATGAGTTACCTTCCGGAGGCTGGCTTACCATACACAGGAACACATTCATATAGCTGGAAGGGGTGAGTGCTTAAACGGGAACTTCCTTGTTATGTGTCAGTGTCATTGCCTGGGGCTGCTTGAGTCCCTGCGGGGTATGCACTGTTAAACAGATTATTGTCAGTGAAATTTGCAGAGACTCCTTGTGAGGATTGCTTGAGGGGTTTTCTGCAACCTCCCTCACTTCACTTTTGAAGAGTTGTATCAGTGAGGGGATCAAAGTGAAGTTACTATCTTCAACGCCTACAATAAAGGCACAAATTAATATCAATGGGAAATCTACGGAAGGCAACAGACTCTCACAACCATCCATCCATCTATATTTTTCAAGTTGGGAACTGGCAACGTGTCTGTTATCTGATATCTGAGATCTAAATGGTGGAAAGGTTTCTGTTTATACATTTTATGCTCATAGGACCCTAAAGGTTCTTTATTCTTACCATTGTATCCATCATTTATTTGTCTATATTCATATCACCATATCTGATATATTTGACATATTCTCTATATATTGTATGCTATACAATAATCAGAAAGTTATTTCATAATATAACTTCGCTATTAAGTCACTTTATTGTAACATCTGCTTAGCAATTGTTCTACTATACACATCTATCAGCCTTGAGTTCGTCGTTAGGGCTTGTACAAAAGTCTTAAGATACATCGTTATTGCAAATCTGACTTTTATATATAAAGTTACAAACTTATTATTGGGACTCAACTCTAACTCTCTGTTTAACAAATAATATCTTATGATGGCTTCTAAAAATAAAAATACTTCCTCAACGTTACATAAATCTTCTGAATCCATTAATAAACCTAAAGTTCAAAAGGACAAATCTTCTCACCATCACTCCTACTCCAACACCTCAGTAAATTCGCCCAACCTTTTGAGTCCTATCAAGTCAAGATCCCCCCTTAAAAAGGTGGATGACAAAGTAAATCCTAAGAAGTCTAATATGCCGCTTTCCTATAGTAAAGAGGCTAAAAATGAAGCTTCACAAAAACCCATATAAATACTCCCTCCACAAACACTTCAACCAAAGACACTAATTCTCTACCAGCCAAAAAGGGAGAAGAAGAGATGGATCTTTGTATCTCTGTCAAAAGAAGGGAGCCTGGAGATTGGGGCAATAAAAGCTCAATACCCTCAGAAGACTCAGAGGATGACTTTGTCGACTCATCTCCTAAATTAAGCCCAGATAGAAGGCGCTCTAAAAGCGATTCACCCCCTCCTAACAGTGGGAAAGAAATCTACGAAACAATTAGTTTAGCAGATCCCTCTTTGTCTGAATTTAAAGATATTGGAATCCATTTGAATAATCTTACTAAAACAATTGATAAAAATATGAAAATTGGTTTTAGTCAAGTGGAGATAATTCAATCTTCCCTCAATGCTTTTGGCCAAAAATTAGAAGACAATGCTAAAAGACTTACATTAATGGAGGAAAAAACTGAAAAAATGATTATTGAAAACCAGGATAACAAATCAGAAATCAGAAAACTGAAAATCAAACTAGCGGACTTAGAAGACCAAAGCCGCAGAAACAATTTAAAGATTAGAGGAATCTCAGAAAGCATTGCACCCTCTAATTTATCTGAATACATTAAAATATGATTTTAAAAAAACATTCCTTCACTAACTAATGTTGAATAAAATATAGACAAAATTCACCGTCTTCAACGCCCTTCGTCAATCCCTGCCGACAAGCCTAGAGATACTCTATTATGCATACAATTCTTTAGCACCAAAGAAAAAATTCAAAATTATATAAAAGAGGAGAAAACATTCCCTGAACCCTACGCCCACTTAAAAGTTTTCGCGGATCTTTCCAAGGAAACAATGGAAGCTCAGAAAACATTTAAAGAGATAGCAACCTCCTTGAGAAGCTTGGGAATTCAATATATATGGGGACATCCTCTAAAGCTTCTTGTGTTCTTTAAGGGGAAAGCCATCCCTCTATTTACCCTGGAAGAGGGCCTTAATTCATCTCTCCTCTAAAGGACAATTCCCCTTTGGTGACAATATATCCTAAACGTTGAACAACTAGTCTCACGAACAATGTTCTCTTATTTACACACACAATTTTTCTCAAAATAGATCTTTTTGGTCTCATAACAAAGAAGTACTCAAATGATCTTTGTATTTTTTTTTTACCCTTTTGTCAAATCACTAAATTGTTATAAGGTTTATTGGTTTTATGATATGAGACAATGTAATTTCTTGACATTTGTATTTTATTCTATTCCTCTTTGAATTGTTTCCGTGAATTCTTCTATACTGACGGCCTTCACGGTCTTTATCCACAAACTTTTTCCCCAAAAAAAGGAGAACCTCGGTTGAATAAGGTTCCTTTTGGAAGACTTTGGATAAAAGCACTGTTATATGTACAACACTGTTTTTGTATAAATAACCTATTGTATAGTGACTAATTGTTAAGTTTAACTTTATTAATTATTCTATCCTGTTTAATTGTCTCATTCTTTCTCATTTAAGAGCTACTCACACACTTTGCATCCCATCTTAAAAAATTGCATTCACCAAGTTTATTGCAACCGTAAATCTCTAAGTACCCACACATGTCCATCAAACTCCTATCTTACAACGTAAGAGGTTTAAATAGTCCCAATAAGAGGTTCACGTTGTGGAAAGAACTAAATAATTACCAGGTAGACCTAGCATGCATCCAAGAAACCGAGTTTGCAAAAGAGAAACACCCCAATTTTAATCACAAAAACTTTCCCCATAATTATGAATCAGTAAATGGAAAAAAAAAGAGAGCAGGAGTAGCTACAATTATAAAAAAAACTCCATACCGTTTGAATTTCTGGAGGAGCTTAAAGATACACAGGGAAGGTTTCACATTCTTATTTGTAATCTGAATAACTATAAGTGCAACACAGTAGATGTCTACACTCCATATAAAAAACACAGCATGTTCTTGGAGAAATTAATGAAAAAAGTAGAAAAGATTAGGAAAGGAGAATTAATTGTTAGGAGAATTCAACATAGTCCCAGATGGGCACTTAGATTCTTCCTCTGTTACTCGCCACCTTTCTGCCACATTAAACAATTGGCTTTTCAAAAAATAACTATTCGATGTTTTTAGGTGCCTGAATACTACTTCTAGGGAATACTCCCACTTTTCGGAAGTACATCAATCTGCATCGCGTATTGATCTAATCTTGACAGATGTTTTTTCATTTACTAAATTTAAAAAAGTTTCTATAGGCGCAAAATCTATTTCTGACCACGCCCCAGTCAGAGGTGAAATTTCCCTAGGCCCGCTCCTAAAAAACAACTTTTTATGGAAATGCAATTCCTCACTCTTATTCACTCCCAAACATAAAGTGGAAATTGAGAAAGCTATTATCAATTATTTTAAAGAGAATAGCTCGGAACCAACCAATCCTTTCACAAAATGGAATGCACATAAGGCCGTCTTGCAAGGCATAATTATGCAAATCTCTTCTAGACAAAAGAAAGAAAACAGGGCTAAAATAACCAAACTTCAATCCATAATCAGAGAAAAAGAGCAAATGCAAATTAGCCTTCCTTCTCCGTCAATAATAATTCAAAAAGAGTTATTAAGTTTAAGACAAGAATTGAAATCAGAGATTTTTGCATCTTTCGACTCGGTCATTAAAAACTCCAAGTTCAAACAATACTCTGCACTAAATAAACCCACTCGCTTTATGGCATGGCGTATAAAACAAAAAATAATTTTTAACAGAATAGACAAAATTACAGCCCAAGATGGAACTACCTACTCCCACCCCAAAGACATTGCAAAACAATTCGCTAATTACTATAAAAGCCTATACAATCTAATTCTAAACTCTTCCTCTCCACAACCAGATAAAGAGATCATCAATACATTTCTTTCCTCTATTAGCCACCCTAAAGAAAACTCTTCAGATTTAGAATCTCTAAACGCCCCCTTTACTACAGAAGAAATTTTAAATACTATTCACCAATTAAAACTTTTACAAATCTCCAGGCACAGATGGATTCATTAATGAATATTATAAAATTTTTAACCAACATCTCATCCCCCATTTAACCCCAATTTTCAACTCAGCTTCTTCATTAGGATCCTTCCCTGCAGAAATGCTTGAGGCCACCATCATTCTAATACCCAAACCCAAAGGAGAGCTAGACAATGTTAAAAACTACAGACCCATTTCATTAATTAACTCTGACGTTAAAATATATTCAAAAACTTTAGCCAACCGACATAAAAATATTCTCCCATACCTGATCAATAATGATCAAATTGGATTCGTAGAAGGAAGACAACCCACAGAAGGCACAAGAAGAATATTAAACATCATCAAACTGATTAACTCTTCAAAACTCCCAGCAATCCTTTTAGCGTTAGATGCAGATAAAGCCTTTGACAGGTTAAATTGGAATTATTTAGAACTTTCACTTCTCAAATTTGGCTTTAACAACCAATTTCATCCATTATGGTACTTTACTCGAACCCAAGTGCCAAAGTGTATGTCAGCAATCATCTATCAAACCCAGTACTTATCTCCAATGGCACAAGGCAGGGATGTCCTCTTTCCCCTTTACTCTTCATAATCGCAATGGAGCCCCTTGCTCAAAAAATAAGGGAAAATCAAAAAATTAAAGGTTTGTCTACTCCATCTCGCCACTACAAATAAGTTTATTTGCAGATGATATCATGATAACCCTTTTGGATCCTGCCAACTCTGTAAAATTTGGGATTCTTTTTCAGAAGTATCATTTTAAAATTAATAACGATAATTCTAAACTGTTACGCTTTAATATAAGCGACTGCACTACAAACATATTAAAAATAGCTCTTCCTTTGGATGGGCCAAGAATGGTATTACATACTTAGGGATATCTATTTCTAAAGATATTAACACCATTATTCTACCAATTTGGAATCCACAATTGATAATTTATGTAGAGAAATCCTTGGATACAAAGATCAAGACCTTTCATGGTGGGGCAAGATACTAACAATTAAGACGTTTATCCTCCCAAAAATCTTATATATAATTAGGAATCTCCCTTTCATTATTCCTCACCCATTCCTTCTTAGATGACAAAACTTAATAAACACTTTTGTATGAAATAACAAAAGAGCTAGGATTTCCACAAATATTCTTTACAAAAATAAATCTAATGGCGGACTGGGGTTACTGAATATTGTAGCTTATTATTTAGCCAATCTTGTTAATCAAAGTACATACTGGTTTAACCAAGAAAATGCACCAGCTTGGATTGACCTTGAATTTTCAATCAACGACAACCCCCCCCCCCCCCACGAGATTTACTCTACAAACATTTATTTAAAAAATTACCACATTCCAGCTCATCCAATCTTTCAGGCTGTTATATTTGCCTGGAAAATCTATCAAAACAAAAACAAACACACAAAAAAGATTTAAACAAATTTAACTACTTAAAGAATTTTTCACTTTCTTTCATAGCCTCTCTCTACAAAACATCAATTCCTACCTTCTGGGAAAGTCAGGGGTTAAAGAAAATAAAGGACTTACAAGATGGAACTAATTTTATTCCATTTAACCCCTTAACAACATTTGACGTACTAATACGCGTCTGTGCCCTGGGACTTAAGAGCCAGACCCGTATTAGTACGTCATGGCGATCGCGCGCGCACACAGGCTGTGCGGGCGCGATCGCCGCCGGGTGTCAGCTGATTGTCACAGCTGACACCCGGTACTATGTGCAGGGAGCGGTCACGCACTGCTCCCAGCACTTTAACCCCCGCGAAGCTGTGATCGAAGTCAATCGCAGCATTTCGGTGGCAGGGGGAGGTGATCGCAGATACTCACCTCCTCTTCCGGCTTCCAGCGCTGATTGCCGTGGCTTCCAGGATGTTGCCATGACGACCCGATGTCGTCATGACAACATCCGGGTCACCAGACTGCAGGAAGATTTTTTGGACATGCGCAGTGCATCTCCAAACAATCTTCTCCCTCTCCAGCGCTGACAGCTTGCATGGCACAGGGATGGTGCTGCATTCCTGTGCCATGCAGGCGATCAGAGAAAAAAAAGTGAAAGTCCCATAGTGGGACAAAGTAATAAAGTATAAAAACTATCAAAAAGTGAAAAAAAAAAAAAAATTGTAAAAATATTTAAAAACTAAATAAATAAAATAATCCACCAAAAATAAAAATATAATGTACCCATCAATAAATATTATTAGAAAAAAAAACAAAAAAAAACAATAAAAGAACACATATTTGGTATCGCCGCGTCCGGAACCACCTGACCTATAAAACTGTCCCACTTGTTAACCCCTTCAGTGAACACGGTAAAAAAATCAAATAAAAAACGAAGCAAAAAACAATGCTTTATCACCTTACCGCCAAACAAAAAATGGAATAACACGCGATCAAAAAGACAAATATAAATAAAAATGGTACTGCTGAAAACATCATCTCATCCCGCAAAAAACAAGCCGCCATACAGATCCATCAGCCGAAAAATAAAAAAGTTATAGCTCTCAGAATAAAGCTATGCTAAAAAATAATTTTTTTCTATAAAAGTGCTTTTATGTAAAAGTGCAAAACATAGAAATACGATATAAATGTGGTACCGCTGTAAACGTACTGACCCGAAGAATAAAGCTGCCTTATCAATTTTACCACACGCGGAACAGAATAAAAAAAAAAAAAAAAAACAATTCCTGAATTGTTGGTTTTTGTTTATTCTGCCTCCCAAAAATCGGAATAGAAAGCGATCAAAAAATGTCACGTGCCTGAAAATGGCACCAATAACAACGTCAACTCATCCCGCAAAAAACAAGCCATCAAATGACTGTCTGCAAAAATCTGGAAAAATTGTAGCTCTCAAAATATGGCGATGCAAAAACTAGATTTTACAAAAAATGCGACTTTTAGTGTGTTACAGCTGTCAGTCATAAAAACCCCATATGATTCTGGTATCACTGTAATCGCACCGACCCGAAGAATAAGGTCGTCTAATCACTTATACCGCATGAGGAATGGCGTAAAAAATAAACTCTCAGGTTGGGGTTGTGCTAGGATTAGGGTTGTGCTAGGGTTAGGGTTGTGCTAGGGTTAGGGTTGTGCTAGGGTTAGGGTTGTGCTACGGTTAGGGTTGTGTTAGGGTTAGGGCTGGGGTTGGGGTTAGGATTTTTTTCAAAAGTAAGAAAAAAAGATGACGATATGGCGACTAGTGTTGAGCGCAAGTGCTCGCTACTTGAGTTTGCATCGGGTGTTCTGGTATGCATTGAGTATCGTGGGTATTTGAGTGACATGCTCAAGTTTCCGCCCCATATGCTTCACGGCCCAAAAAACTTTGCAGGGATTGCCTGCCATGCACGAGCGATCCCCGCATGTTTTTTTTTTGGGTGTCTAATAACCGTGAAACATCCGGGCGGGGACTTGAGCATGTCACTCGAGCACACGCAGTACATGGTGCATACCTGAGTACCCAATGCAAACTCAAGTAGCGAGCACTTGCGCTCAAGACTAATGACAACTTATTCAATATGATGACCTAATTTTATCAAATTCTGTGTCGTACCTCTGGGTTCAAAATGTTCACTATACACCTTAATAAAATCCTTGAGGGGTATAGTTTCCAAAATGTGGTCACTTGTGGGGGAGCTCCAGTGTTTGGGCACACAGGGACTCTCCAAATGCAACATGGAGTCCGCTAACAAATTGTCGACTCAAATTGTTAGCGGACACCATGTTGCGTTTGGAAAGCCCCTGTGTGCCCAAACATTGGAGCTCCCCCACAAGTGACCCCATTTTGGAAACTAGACCCCCCAAGGCACCTATCTAGATGCATAGTGAGCACTTGGAACCCCCAGGTGCTTCACAAATTGATTCATAAAAATGAAAAAGTGTTTTTTGTTTTTCACTTTTTCATTTTTACAAATCAATTTGTGAAGCACCTGGGGGTTCCAACTGCTCACTATGCATCTATATAGGTGCCTTGGGGGGTCTAGTTTCCAAAATGGGGTCACTAGTGGGGGAGCTCCAATGTTTGGAGAGCCCCTGTGTGCCCAAACACAGCATGGCGTCCGCTAATTATT
Organism: Phyllobates terribilis; assembly: GCF_046119375.1. Taxonomy (NCBI): domain Eukaryota; kingdom Metazoa; phylum Chordata; class Amphibia; order Anura; family Dendrobatidae; genus Phyllobates; species Phyllobates terribilis. The sequence continues at coordinate 768,003,988 of NW_027362762.1, read as the reverse complement.
CAAGCAAATTTTACAATCAAAAAGTCAAATGGCGCTCTTTCCCTTCCGAGCCCTGCCGTGCACCCAAACAGTGTTTTTTCCCCACATATGGGGTATCTACGTGCCCAGGGGAAATTGCACAACAAATTTTGGGGTCAATTTTTTCTTGTTACCCCTGTGAAAATAAAAAAAATTGGGTGTAAAGTAACATTTTTGTGAAAAAATTTAAATGTTCATTTTTTTCTTCCACATTCCAAAAATTCCTGTGAAGCACCTGAAGGGTTAATAAACTTATTGAATGTGGTTTTGAGCACCTTGAGGGGTGCAGTTTTTAGAATGGTGTCACTTTTGGGTATTTTCTGTCATAAAGACCTCTCAAAGTGACTTCAAATGTGATGTGGTCCCTAAAAAAAATGGTTTTGTAAATTTTGTTGGAAAAATGAGAAATCGCTGGTCAACTTTTAACCCTTATAGCTCCCTAACTAACTGACATAAAGTAGACATGTGGGAAATGTTATTTATTAACTCTTTTGTGTGACATATCTCTCTGATTTAAGGGCATAAAAATTCAAATTTTGAAAACTGCAAAATTTTCAAAATTTTCACCAAATTTCCATTTTTTCCACAAATAAACGCAAGTGATATCGAAAAAATTTTACCACAATCATGAAGTACAATATGTCACGAAAAAACACTCTCAGAATCAGGGGGATCCGTTGAAGCGTTCCAGAGTAATTACCTCATAAAGTGACAGTGGTCAGAATTGTAAAAATTGGCCTGGTCATTAACGTGCAAACCACCCTCGGGGGTTAAAGGGTTAAAACCGTTAAAAACAAAATTTAATTTAACCTCATCAGACTTTTTCCAATATTCAAGCATGAAAGAATTTATCCACAAATTTCTCATAAATAAACCGTCAATTTCAGAATCAGCATCAAACCTTATCTGCAATTATAACCATAAAATTTTCTGGAGTTTAAAAAATATATACAATGGGTTTAACAACAATTCACAATTTACAAAAAACTTGTATATGATAAAGTGGGAAATAGACCTAAAGGACTCCTTTCATATTGAACAATGGGAGAATGCATTAGCATTTACATACGCGTCTAATATTTCTATGCCTCTTCAGGAATCATATTATAAACTGCTATTAAGGTGGTACTATATGCCAACTAGGCTTTTTCACATTAACCCCAATAACTCCCCCTTGTGCTGGAGAAATTGTGGCCAAAGGGGTAGCATTTTACATTTGTTTTGGAGCTGTCCCAAGATTCAAAAATTATGGGCAGAAACATTCAATCTCATTAACAGCTTTCTGAACAGGTCTATAGTCATTTCTCCTCAAATGGCCCTACTCTCAATTGGTATGAGTTTCTAGCTCATCAGAAAGACTCATCTTAATCCAAATTTTTTTAGTCATTAAAAACGCAATAGCATTTCACTGGAAAAATCCGGCTATACCTTTATCAACAGATATTATAGAAAGAATAAATCTACATAGGTCATACGAATAAAGATTCGCTACTATTAATAATTGCTTTGATACATTTTTTAAAAAATGGGACAAATGGACTGTTAAATTTCCATATGAGCTTAGTATAACCACATTTTTTACTCTATAAAAGCTAATATCTGCAACATGTCGATGAATTTTTTGTTTGTTATATTATATGTAACATTATTTTGTTATATTTTTGCTTGTTTCAAGTTCTTCCTCCTGATTCCCCCCCCCCATTGTCCCACATCATCCCACTTTCTTTTCCCTACCCCCTTATACTCCTTCCTTCCCCCTTATTCTGATTAAAAATGTTTCAATAAAAATTATTGAAAAAGAAAAAAGAAATGTGGGACATCACTTTAAGGGTATATGCACACGATCAGGAGCCGCTGCAGGTTTGACACTTTGTGCTTATGAAACATCAAACCCGCAGCGCCAGATGTTACAGCATAGTGGATGGGATTTGTAGAAATCCCATGTACACTATGCGTTCATGTGTGCCTGCGAATTACCTGTGGACATGGGCATGCGGCGTGTCTTTCTAGACCACACCAAATCAATTTCAATTGGGGAGTTGCTAGTTTTTGCAAGAGAAATCTGATCAGTAGAATGCATTGAATGCGGTGAATCCACATGGTTCAATGAACACATGCGGATTCACCTGCATTCAATAGAACGCAGCACTTTGAACACAGCATGAAGTATACTGTGTCCAAAGCGCTGCTTGTCCGGATCATGTGCATATACACTAAGGCTTGGATTATCGTCAGACCAGGGGTGAGTATTTTCACTGCATCCAAAATGCTGCCTTCTAATACAGCACTTGTTTTGTCAGTACATGCGGATACACAGCATGTAATGACATTTCAAACAGTCAAAATCTGCAGCAGAGAGTTTCGTCTCTGCTGCAGAAATTGACATGCTGCGGGTGAGTTTACGCAGTGTCAAAAACAAGCACAGTGGGCATGGGATTTCTTATAAATGAAATAAAATGAAGAATTAAATAAAAGAAATGGCTTGGGCTCATTTTCATAACCAGAAGAGGGAAAGCCAAATGCTGGGGGCTGATATTAGTAGCCGGGGAAGGGGGGCCATTACCAAAAATATTCCCTGGCTATTAATAAAAGCTCACAGCTGTTTGCTTAGCCTTTACTAGCTAAATTACAGGGGTACCCCAGAAAAAAATTGACAGAGTCCCCCTATAAAATCTAACCAGCAAAGGCTAAACAGACAGCTGTGGGCTGATATTAAATAGCCAGGGAAGGGGCCATGGATCCTGGCCCCTTCCGAGGCTAATAATTTCAGTCCTCAGCAGACCCAGAAATGGCACATCCATAAGATGCACCAATTCTGATGCTTAGCTTCGCACTTCCCACTGCTGTGTAGCAGTGGCGAGTGGAGCAAGAGGGTGTGGTTCACGTCAGCCTTGTATTGGCGGCTGACATGAAGCCCAGGTTAGTAATGGAGGGCGTATAAAAGATGCCCCCATTTCTAACCCCATAGTAAGGTTAACAAAGTTTTTTTCAATAAAGACACAGCCAGAATAAAGTCTTTTATTTAAATAAAATTCCACACGGTTTTAAGAATGTATTTATTATTCTCCTAATCACTGAATCCCTCGTCTCCTTTGAAAAAAATAAAAATAAAAAACAACCATATCCCTCACGTGTCCACCGTCATGACATAATCCGAGTGTTCCACGGCGATCCGGGTCACTTCTACAGTAGCCACATCAATTACTGGTGTGACTGCTGTAGAAGACAACATTGTACACTGACAGGAGTGGAATCACAGTGTAATTTCTTAATTACATTTCAAACTGAGGAAAGGGCAACTTGAAAGCACTTTGCTTTCTTCTTATAGCCTTCTTTTGCTTTGTGGGCTGCCACCATTTTCATTTTCAGAGTACTAGACAGCTGCTTAGAAGAACCCATGGCTGCTGTTTTTGGCACAAGGTTAGAGGAGGCTGGGTTTTTATAAAGCTGGGAAATTTGCATCACTTGGCCTTTCCTAACAATGATAGTGAACAAGCCATAACCTAAACGGGCCAATTAAGGTTTGAAACCTTGGTAAAAGTTATCTGAGCACACAAATCTTCAAGGGTGTCCAAACTTTAGCATCGGTCCATTTTCCTTTTAGTAAATTTTAAAATGTAAAAAAATGATAATACAAAGGAATAGTGTCATCTTTAACTTAATGCCTTTTAGAGATCATTTCCTCTTCAATTTGCTTAACCATTTACAATAATAGTAATTTTGATAAGGGGTGCCAGAACTTTTACATACCATTTTAAGTGCTTTTGTGTTTTCATTGGCTGTAAGTCACAATCATCAACATTAACAGAAATAAACACTTTAAATAGATCACTTTTTTTGCAATGACTATAATATGAGTTTCACTTTGTATTGAAGAACTGAAATTAACTTTTTGATGATATTCTAATTTAGTGAGATGCACCTGTATGTCCAACCCCTTTCAATCCTTTTACCACAAACAAAGCCTTAGAAATATCAAATTGACCTCAACATGCAGTATATGGCTATGGGTACATGGGTAATTTACTATCATGCTGTCACACACGATCTGTAAAGTTTATTTAAAGTTTCATGGCTTTCTATCCCTATCTGTATTGCCAAGCTGTTAGCTGTGACCTCATCTCACTATGCAGTGTCACCACAAAATGACTGCTACATTCCCTCCTTCTGCTTTTATACTGTTTATAATAGTCCCTCCTGATTGTCTGTGCTATATCATGTAATATATTATATTATGGGGAAGCTCAAAGTCATGTGTGTCTTCTGTCCCAGATGCAACCTTCTGCAATGTGTATAAAATGGCTGGTTGCCGTCATTTTAAGTGATTTGTTTGAAGCAAATTGTTCAAATTTGCTGGTTCAGAAAATTACTAAGAATTCAACACTAATTGAATTGGCGTCAAATCAATTGGCTTACCTCTAATCGAAATTCAACAAATTCCTTATGAATGTTATTGCTTTAAAAACGTATGAACAGAGCTTTATTTCATTCATCTTCTGCTTCAGATAACTGCTCTTTTAATATTTGTTTGTTAAAAAGCACTGGTTCAATATTTACATCAGATTCACACTCTTGACAATAATTTGTCATTCTCTTTCTTACCTGATTGCATACAAACTGTTTGAGTCACTTTGATTTTATTTGCAAGGTAGAACGCTGACAAAATAACAATTTTATATTTAGCAATTAAGAATTCACTCTTGCATATGTATGATGCTATTCATCATGATTTGAAAGCTGCTTCTGAATATGTATGGTATTATTTAACTGGATAAAGTATGATTTCTGAATGTTGTATTCAAATGTTGGCTGTACTACTGTGCATGTAAAACATCTTCGGTTTAACATCTACATATTCTTTATGTTCTTTTGTTTTGTACTGGTTAATAAATACTTTGACACATTAGGGCATCCCCCATCCATATGCTGTATTAGAGCATATTAATGTCATAAAGGGGTACTCCTGTGCATACCTCCCTTTTAAAATTTCCAAATTAACCTCAATTTGGAAATTTTAATGGACATTAATGCAAACTTTAGTATTAAAGATGTTATAATGATAAATTAGGTCTCTGTTTGATCACACAGCACATACAGTTATATATATATGTTATGGTGATTCTTGGTGATCTTTCTCTCTGTCCACCTTATATGCCCAGTGGTAGGCAGAGGGTGTTTATATTGTACCTAGAGAGTTTCACTATTGAATAGTGATGAGGACTTAAACCAATACTCCAGCTTTTTTTTTATTTTAGCACTGGAGTGGTGTCTCTAATCTAAGTTCCTGCCCCTACTATTATACTTACCAGATGTCGTTTTCTTCTGTTATTGGCACCGCACTGATCAGTCTTCTGCAGATTGTGACCTGCTGGATTGCGCTCCACTGTTTGCTGGGTGAGCCTGAGGTCACTACTCAATGTTAGTCTATAAGAGCCAGAACTAGGCCAGAATTAATCTCTCTAAGACTTGCATTGAGAGCTAATGACTGTTACCTCTAACTAACTTCCAGTCAGTCATAAGTTACATTCACAAAATGGTGAAACAGGATCGGAGCTGCGCTGGGAAGAGCTGAAGATGGTGGCTGGTGGTTGTAATATTAGGGCCAGGGAACTTACATTAGTGGCATCACGCCAGCACTGAAATTAAAAAAAAATGCTGGAGTGGTGCTTTAAAAATTATTAATCATAAAATAATTTAAAATTCCTCTATGTCCAAAATTAATTGTTTTGGCAGCTGAGGAATTGGACTGTGAATAACACTAACTCAAGCTGATAGTGTTGCTGACAGAGGCTATATTTCATCCTGCTGTGACTGAGATGAGCATTATAACATACAGGTGCTTCTCATAAAATTAGAATATCATCAAAAAGTTAATTTATTTAAATTCTTCAATGCAAAAGTGAAACTCATATATTATATACCACACTTTCCTTTCACTCAACTTTCCATTAATATGCTTGGATACAGCACTCTGTGAACAGCCAGCTTCTTTAGCAATGACCTTTTGTGGATTACCCTCCTTGTGGAGTGTGTCAATAACTGCCTTTTGGACATCTGTCAAGTCAGCAGTCTTCCCCAAGATTGTGGAGCCTACTGAAAAAGACTAAGGGACCTTTTTAAATACATCAGAAGCCTTTGCATGTGTTTTTTGTTAATTATTATAATTTACTGAGATGATTTTTGTGTTTTCATTGTTTGTAAGCCATAATCATCAACATTAATAGAAATAAACACTTGAAATAGATCACTTTGTTTCTAATGACTCTATATAATACGAGTTTCACTTTTTGAATTGAAGAAATGATATAAATTTACTTTTTGATGATATTCTAATTTTGTGAGAAGTACCTGTATATATTCCACTACACCCATTACTTCCTCTACATTAATGTGATTTGCAGTGGTATAGTACTCCAATTGTGACCTGCGTTTCATACTGCTACCTGTGTGATAGTTCCTGCCACAACTATCGGTAGTGCTTTTACTAGCAATTACGACATTTTTTGCAGTGGCATGTGTAGTTTTTCTCTCATGGTACCATGTCCTTTGTTAGTGCCCTATTTTGGTTTAACATACATTTTGGACACAAGTATAATTTTTAAGTCATTTCCCAAAATTTGTAACCAGTCACACCCAGGGCCCACTCCAGGTTTTCGTGGGCCCCAGGCGAGTCTCAGTGGGCCCCTTTTTATCACGTACCACAATTCATGATGCAATGATACACCAGAGAAATATAAATATAGTACAATGCCAAAGATTTCACTGACTTCTTACATTACATGAGTGATAGCTATTGTAAATTCTACAATAGCTCAAAAATCGGTGAATCCTTGCAGTGCGCAGTGCAGACCGGAAAGTATAGTCCTCCATACAGTATTATGGGCACCACATAGTCCTCCATGCAGTGTTATGGGCACCACATAGTCCTCCTTACAGTATTATGGGCACCACATAGTCCTCCTTACAGTATTATGGGCACCACATAGTCCTCCATACAGTATTATGGGCACCACGTAGTTCTCCATACAGAATAATGGACCCCTTATAATGTTCCATGCAGACTACTGGCCCCCATGTAATGCTATTTGCGGTATGGGCCCCATATAAATGTTCCATGCTGTATGGGCCCCATATAAATGTTCTATGCAGGATGGCCCCATATAAATGCTCCCTACATAATGGGTCTATATAATGCCCCATGCCTGCATACATAAAAAAATAAAAAGATCAAACACTCACCTCTACTGCTGCTGCTGCTGCTCTGCTCCGGACTTCTCAGCTTCGCCTTCTTCCCGCTCTCTGCACTGTGACTGCTGAGATTACCAATGCGCTAACAGGATGCAGCAGACCGCCATGATAAAGGCGGGGGCAGCACAGGTGCAAAATATTGATGCGACGGCCACCCCCACCATGAATTGACAGATATGTGAGTGGCTTTGTAGTATTAAAAATGCACACTGAGGGAGCTTGCATAGGACGCCGGTCACACAGGTAGGTGTGATGCACAGTGTCTGACTTGCAACCTATTAGTGACGCCCATAATTTTAAATAAAGCGGTTTGCCCAGCACTATATATGTGCATCCCACATGACAGACGCCCCAATTCACCCAACCAACACTAAAGGGCCTAGCTGCATCCTGAAAAAATGGAAAATGTGCAAAATACATTACCTCATGTAATGTATTTCTTATACATTATTTTTCATATTTTTTGCATATTTTCCAATTTTTGCAGGATGCAGCCAGGCCCTTTAGTGTTGGTTGGGTGAATTGAGGGGTCTGTCTTTATGCTGCATAAACAAAATCCAAAAAACTATTGAGGCGGAATTGAGCTTTTTTTGCAATTTTGCTGCACTCAGTATTTTTTCCCAGTTTTCAGTACATCACATGATACAAATAATAGTTTTATTTAAGAGCACAACTCATTCTACAAAGTACAAGCCATATGGCTATGTCAACAGAAGAAAAAAAGTTAGAGCTCTTGGAAGAAGAGTAGGAAAAAACAAAAGGGCAAAAAAAGAAAAAATGCCTGGTTGGAAAGGGGATAAAACACTGATACACCTGCTGCTAATTTTTTTTATTAAGGAACGATATAAATTTTGTTAGGTACAAGCACGGTAGGTGATTTGAGACAACGGCTGGCATTTTTGATCTGGCGCATACGGGAGTTAAATTTGACTATTAAAACAATGCTAAAACCTTTTTTTTAACATGAGCGAACATGCTTGCCACTACTTGGTACTCGCCCAAGCATCACTGTGCTTGACAAGCTCGGCGCTCAGCTAGTATTTCCAGGTTGCTCAGGCGGGAGCATGTTCGCCACTCTTTAGAGAGCCAATGAACATGCAGCGATTGCTTGCCACGCACTGCAATGCCATAGCCATGTTGGTTGGGGCATTACAGTGATTGCCTGGCCACATAGCGTCATCGGGTCTATTTAAAACCTGGTTGTAAAGATGTGCTGTTGTGGATTTTAATAATCACCTAGGCAGGTTATCGATGCAATTAGTTTTATTCCTTCCGACCACGGTGAACAGCAATTCCAGGTAAATGTCCAACAGGCAATTCTCTTAGTCCTTGAGTTTCCAACCTGGGATCAGTAGTTCCACTACCCCGTACTAGGTAATACACACTGTCCCCCAACTTTTGGTTGGCCCACAGCTTTTTGTATCTCCCGCTGGCATATTGGCAGTCACAGCATATGCTCCTTCGGATGATGGATATCACGACCGCAGCCCGTGATACCACCCAGCTCTCAGTCCGACTAGCAATGAATCTTCCCTTTCTCCTGTACGGGGTTCAGCCCCGAGAATCGGCAGAAGTGCTCACCCCTCCCTCCCCCAGCTAATTGTGCCTTAGTGGAGATATTTTCTCAGGTGGAATCCATCCCCTGGGTTTGCATGTGAGACTACCTGTGGTGACGGAGAGAACAATGGCCCAAGGTCTCGGAGATATGGTCACTGAGTGGAATAGATACCTGAGGTTGAACTGATGAGCAAAAAAATCACTAACAAAACACAGCAAGCAAATTTCTAACAAAACACAAAATTAAGATTGACAAAAAAAGGCGTGCTCAGTGCTGGAAAAGTATTTAGAAAGTGGCCAGGTCCTCACACTGGTGATATTAGATTCATCACAGTCTACCCCGGAAACAGGCAGAGTAGGGAGAGCTGCTGCTGAGTCAGGGGGAGATTTGCTTGTTTATAGTTGGTAAATGTAGTCCACAGCATATCTATATATCCATCTGAACTAACAGTCCTGAGGACTAATCCAGCTGCATATGTTCAGTGGTGATAGCAGGAGTTAGTAAGGCAGGCAGGGTTTGTGGCAGACTGCAGTGCATATAGCACAAGAGGGTCCATTGCACGTTCTGACTGATCCTGCTCTGACAGATATTTGTAGACATAGCACCAGATATCAGGGACCAGGGCTAATTTTTTTTAAATCTTAATCCTGATTATTTGCTTAAAAAGCAACCCAGAGTACACCATTTTTCTGCTCCATTTGCTTGTTAACATTGAAGAATAGTAGAAATATTGGCCTTCACTTCCAGTTTGTTGGAGTGTGTCAGTGAAGCTATTCACACGTGGTCGCTGTGAAGAATAGTAACCTACAGGCCCGCTATTTAAAACCGTGTTTGTCCATCAGACGTATCACATATACAGTAACTGCGGTCCAAATTCAGCCATTTTTGGCCTCCATTTACATTTTGTTGCAGTGTGCCAGTGAAGCTAGTCACACGAGGTCGCTGTGAAGAATAGTATTAGTAAACTACAAGCCCGCTATTTAAAACAATGGTTGTTCGTCAGACATACCACATATAATTGCGGTCCAAATTCAGCCATTTCTGGCTTCCATTTACATTTTGTTGCCGTGTGTCTGTGAAGCTATTCACACGAGGTCGCTGTGAAGAATACTAACCTACAGGCCTGCTACTTAAAACCATGGTTGTCAATCAGATGTATCACATATCACTGAGGTTCAAACCCAGCCTTTTGTAGTGAACGTTGAAAATATTGTACACCTTTTAAAATGGGCAAGGCACGTCTTAAATGACGGGGAAGTACACCTGATGGTGATGGTGCATGCAGATGCCGAGGCGAGTGGCAAGCTGAAATTGTGCCACAACAAACACCCACATCTTGTCACTCGACCTTCCTGTCCCAATTACAAGGGGACTGCAGAAAACCACTATTGAACACTGTTACGGATCGGGGTGGTGGAACCTCTGTGCTGCGGTGCAAGGAGGGACCCAGAGGGGCGTAACTAAGCATCAACTCAGACCGACCATGGTCATACGGCGGCTAACGACTCCATGACCAGGGAGGGACCGAGCAGAGGGACCAGGTGTTACTCTGGGGACGACCTTGGAAGAGAGCAGGTGACTCCCACAGGTCCGATGGCTGAGACTGACCGATACTGCAGATGGGCACAGCAGGCAGGCAGATGAGAGGTCCGGGTAGGTGAACTGGCAGAGACAGCAGGCGACAGGCGGGAGCCTCTAGGTAGGCTGTCAGGTGGTCACGGCAAGTGACAGGTGGGAGCCTCTTGGTAGGCTTTCAGGTGGTCACGGCAAGTGACGGGCAGGAGCCTCCGGGTAGGCAGACAGGTGGTCATGGCAAGTGACAGGCGGGAGCCTCTAGGTAGGCTGACAGGTGGTCACGGCAAGTGACGGGCAGGAGCCTCCGGTAGGCAGACAGGTGGTCATGGCAAGTGACAAGCGGGAGCCTCCAGGTAGGCTGACAGGTAACAGGCAGGTGCTCCCAGGTAAGCAGGCGGGCGAAGCCCATAGACAGACTGGCGGACTGAACGGAAGACAAACTGTCAGGTGGGAGAGTAGTCAGGCTGGCGGACTGGACTGATAGTCAGGCTGGCGGGCAGGACTAGTAGTCAGGCTAGCAGCGGGACCTGAGGGCTGAAGCAGAGGTAAGTACACTGTGCATCAACTATTACTCGAGCACCTCCATTTTGGAGGAGGTGCCTTATATATGGAAGGACCTCTGGCAATTGGCCGGGGACTCCTTAGGGCGGCGCGCGCGGCCCCTTTAAGAGGGAGGGAGCGCGCGCCCTAAGCACAGTGCCCGGGAAACTGCACGTGCCGGCAGCAGAAGCAGGAAGAGGAGCTCTGGAGGACACCAGGCAGGGAGCGCGGCGGTGAGAGGGACGGCGTCTTTGCCTGGTAGGGGGCTGAGACGCCGATGCTACAAACACATAGCAGTGTCAAAAGGTTGTTGGTTGGATAGCAGATAATGCTTCCAGTCACTTAGCCACCTCCACCACCCTGTCTTCCGCACAGTGAAGTCTCAGTAGCCATGGGTCTGGACCACATATTTCTCACCCTGATCCTCCCCCCTCCCACCAGGCCGAGTGCCCGGAGACAACTGATCCCACACTTGGACACTCAGTAGAGCTGTTCACTTATCCATTTATAGATTCAGGCCTATTGCACGGCCAGCTTCAAGCGGGTCGAGAGGAGAACGCGTGCAGCGATGCCCAAATATTTGAGCAGCCATAGTCACACAAAGGCAATGGTGGGAAAGTGAAATTACAGTCTCAAGAAGTGGATGATGATGAGAGACACAATTGCCAGAAAGTCAGGAGGAGGACCAGGGTGTGGAAGTGGAATACGAGGTGGTGGATGATATAGTGACTGACCCAACCTGGCTGGGGGCCATGCAGAGCGAGGACAGCAGAACACAGGGGGAGGAAGGCATAGCATCACAACAGGCAGGAAGAAGTCGTGTTGTGGCCACAGACAAAAGGCGTGGAAGCGTTCCCCATAACACCAAGATGACGGAAGTTGCCAGTACAACTGTTAGGTCTTCCTGAGTCTGGTTGTTTTATAAAGACTCTGCAGATAACCCTAAAAGGCCATTTTCACCACCTACAAGGCCAGTATCAGCCGGGGTAGCAAAACTATCAGCCTGACCACCACCAGCATGATCAGGTACATGGCCGCAAAGCACCCGACTAAGTGGGACGAACTCCAGGGTCCAGAAACAGTGTCTGCGGGTGACAACACTGCTTCTTTCGCTGTTGTGCATGCACGCCAATCTCCTGTCCATGGCACATGAGAAGATGCCTACCATCCCGCACCTGTCGTCGCACACTCTCATACTAGAACCATCAGCAAGCATGTCCACATCTTTGTCCCAGCGCAGCGCAGAGTTGTTTTTACCCTAGTCCTTGGAACGCAAGCGCAAATAAGCAGTCAATGCCCCACAGGCCAAACTACTAAATTCACACATTTCATGAATGCTTACGCTCGAAATGTTGCCTTTTAGGCTTGTGGAGACGGAAGTTTTCCGCAACCTGATGGCGGCGGTCATCCCTCAGTACTCGCTCCCCAGCCGCCACTATTTCTCCCGGTGTGCCGTCCCCGCATTACACAAGCACGTGTCCCACAACATTAGCTGTGTTCTCAACAACGCAGTTACTGGGAATGTCCACCTAACTATGAACACGTGGACAAGTGCTTGTGGGCAGGGACGGTACATCTCGCTGACGGCACACTGGGCTGATATAGTGGAAGCCGAGACCCAGAAGGATCTTGGGATGGAACACGTCTTGCCGACCCCGAGAATTGCAGGCCCTGAGTCAATCAGGATTGTCCCCACATTCTACAGCTCCTACACCTCCTCCTCCTCTTCAGCCTCTATCTCCAAAATGACCACATCAGTCACAAGCTGGAAGCACTGCAGCACTGCCTCGGCCAAGCAGCAACAGGCTTTACTGAAGCTACTATGCTTAGGTGACAAACCGCACAAGGCTGAAGAGTAGAGATGAGCGGTGTTCAACTCGAACTTTCGCCAATCTCAAATTCGAGCTGTTTTGAGCGGTGTTCGAGCCGTTCGGCGAGCACGAACGATTTGAAAAAAATCCGGCTGTTCGAGGTTATGTTCCATAACTGTTCGTGCACCAAAATCATAACTGGATTTTTTCACAGTAATGCTGATAATCAATGTTAATACGCAGTTTGAGTGTACAGCGGGGTGGGGGGAGGGGCAGGGAATGGATCTCTGCAGAAATAATGAAAATGTCCATTTTTTTTTCTCTTTCCCGCATTTACAGTGGGGAGGTGCAATCTGTCAGCCTATCAGCAGCGCACACACGGAGCGAACTGCTTTTTTTCACACAAGCAAGGGCATGTGTCGTTGGCTGTGTATGTCACATGTCCTTGCCCTATAAGACCCAGCCATTTTCCCCGTCGCCACCATTTTCTCACTGCTGCAGCTGAGTGTTAGATGGCACTGCTGCTGCTGTGTGCGCTATACTTTCAGTGTTAATTTCAAGCCAATTTTCTCCGATATATACAGATAGCTTGGGAGTAGGGAATAGCTGTGATTGCAGTCCTTTTGAGGACTAGGTTACAGCATTTCCTATGACTTTTAGCAGGCAGGTCTGTGCTCTGAAATAGATAGGTTGGGAGTAGGGACTAATTGTAATTGCAGTCCTTTTGAGGACTATTTTACAGCTCTAGCTAGGACTTTTTGCCAGGCAGGTCTGTGCCAGTGCTGTGCAAGTGTTTTTTTACAGCATTTGGCTAAATCTAGCTAAGCAAATCCTTTTTGGCCTCTTACAGTGTGTGTTAGTCAGTGGAGTAGCGTATCTGTGTTGCAAGCTACACCACCTGTGTATAGAATACAATTTTTTTACTGCACCTAGCCAAGTAAAACCTTTTGGACATAACATCATTCTATTAGGCCATCTATACTAAGCTCCACCAGATTGCAAATTAGTAATAATTTTTATCTGCATCGAGCTTGGAAAATAATTTTGGGCTTGTAGCAGTGTGTCGGACTTATTCTTAGTCCATCTATACTAAGCTCCACCAGCTTTCAAATTACAAATAATTTTTAACCGCATCTAGCTCGGAAAATAATTTTGGGCATAGTAGCAGTGTGTGGTACTCATTGTATAAGACCATCTATACCAAACTCCACCAGCTTTGAAATTAATAATAATTTTTAGCTGCATCTTGCCTGGAAAATAATTTTGGGCATAGTAGCAGTGTGTGGTACTCATTGTAATAGGCCATCTATACCAAGCTCCACCAGCTTTGAAATTAATATTAATTTTTAGCTGCATCTTGCCTGTAAAATAATTTTGGGCATATTAGCAGTGTGTGGTACTCATTCTATTAGGCCATCTATACTAAGCTCCACTAGCTTTCAAATTACTAATAATTTTTAGCTGCATCTTGCCTGGAAAATAATTTTGGGCATAGTAGCAGTGTGTGGAACTCATTCTATTAGGCCATCTATACCAAGATCCACCAGTTTTGAAATTAATAATAATTTTTAGCTGCATCTTGCCTGTAAAATAATTTTGGGCATCGTAGCAGTGTGTGGTACTCATTGTATTAGGCCATCTATACCAAGCTCCACCAGCTTTGAAATTAATAATAATTTTAGCTGCATCTTGCCTGGAAAATAATTTTGGGCATAGTAGCAGTGTGTGGTACTCATTGTATTAGGCCATTTATACCAAGCTCCACCAGCTTTGAAATTAATAATAATTTTTAGCTGCATCTTGCCTGGAAAATAATTTTGGGCATATTAGCAGTGTGTGGTACTCATTGTATTAGGCCATCTATACTAAGCTCCACCAGCTTTCAAATTACTAATAATATTTAGCTGCATCTTGCCTGTAAAATAATTTTGGGCATATTAGCAGTGTGTGGTACTCATTGTATTAGGCCATCTATACTAAGCTCCTCCAGCTTGCAAATTACAAATAATTTTTATCTGCATCTAGCTCGGAAAATAATTTTGGGCTTGTAGCAGTGTGTGGGACTCATTCTATTAGTCCATCTATATTAAGCTCCACCACCTGTGTATGTAATAAAATTGTTTTACTGCATCTAACCCAGCCAATCCTTTTGGGCTAATACCACAGTATGGCCACTCAGCTCTGCTCGGTTCCCATCCATCGTTTTTTGTGCAAACAACTCCAGAGTTGTGAATTAGTTAACCACCAAAATGAGTGGAAAAAGGCCTGCTGCTGGTGGAAAGGGGAATAGACATGTTGGGAAGGGAAAAAAAGGTTGTGTCCGTGGGGTAGGTGTTAAAGCAACAGTAACATCTGCAGAAGAAAGACCATCTTCCAGCCAAACTAAGATGTCTACTTCTTTTAGCGGACAATGTGATGCATTCCCTTTTTTACGGCCACGCCAATCACTACAAATTCCAGATGAGGCACAAAAACAGCAGGTGCTTCAATGGATATCAAGTGCTCCTTTGAGTGTGCTCTCCTCCACCTCAACTTCAACATCACAAATACTCCAGTCCTCAGAGGTGTCACCCCAATCGCACTTGCTTCATCACAGTTCCCAAGTCTCCAGCTGCCTGTCTGAATATGGGGTAGAACAGATGGTTGAGTCTGCAGAGCTGTTTACTCATACTATAGCCTGGGAATCAGAGGTCGGATCCAGAGCTTCTGTGAATCATGACGAGGAAATGATCTGCATTGATGCCCAGAATCTTTATGAGTCGGATCCAGGATCAGACGCAGAAGGTTCTGACCATAATGTAGACCCTCATTCCCAAACTGTAACTCCTGTTGGTGGAGACAATGAGGAAGACGATGATGAGACTTAAATACCTGATTGGAGCGACAACTTGAGTTTTTTGTCAGGGCAGGAAGAGGTTGGCTCTGAGGACGACGCGTGTGAGAACACACAGGGTGATGATGACGAGGTTGCAGATCCCACTTACTGTCAACCCACAGTCAGCCAATCGATGAGGTCAGCAGAGAAGGTGGAGGAGGATGCTAGTGACGACGAGGTCAGGTTGCGCCTTCCTGGACAGAGACGTAGTACTGGAAGCATGTCAACAACTGCATCCTCAAACACAACTCTGCCTCTGACCACAAGTCGTGGTGGCTCTTCAGGTCGCATGGGTGCTAAGCCTTTCATAGCCTGGGCATTTTTTCAGATCAATAAGGATGACCCAACTCGTGTTATCTGTAACATTTGTCACCAAAAGCTAAGTAGAGGCCAAAAAATCCATAGTTTAAGTACTTCATGCATGAACCGTCACATGGATATGAAGCATAAGTTGCAGTGGGAAGCTTACTGTGCTACAATGCGACCTAGCGGGCCGGGCCAACCACTGTCGGCACCATCTTGTGCATCCGTGGCCTCTTCATCCTCTGTGACTGGGGGGACAGCAGTCACATCTGTTTTGGGATGCAGACCTGCCACCTCTTTACCCGCAACAGCCAGCGTGATTGGCAGGTCATCATTTTCTTTGGAGGTGGAAACACCAGCTGGTGTTGAGCGCTCTCTGACATCGAGAGCACCACCTTTGGATCAAGGCAACCTAACATGTCCGCCTGCATCTTCCTCACAGACCGGCAGTTTGCCGGGGACACCCTTCTCAACCCCGTCTAAGCACAACAGCTAGCCCTCAGTCCCTCAGGTGTGGACAAGTAAAATACCATTTCCTCCTAGCCATGAGAAAGCTAAGAGGTTGAATTTCACCATCTGCAAGCTCTTGGCTACAGAAATGCTGCCTTTCCGCCTGGTGGACACAGAGGATTTTTGAGACCTTATGTCCATTGCAGTGCCCCAGTACCAGATGCCCAGTCGGCACTACTTCTCAAAGAAAGGTGTGCCTGCGCTCCACCAGCATGTCACACACAACATCACCGCTTCTTTGAGAAACTCTGTGTGTGACAGGGTGCATTTCACCACAGACACTTGGACGAGTAGGCATGGACAGGGGCGTTACATGTAGCTGACTGGGCCCTGGGTAACTATGGTAACAGCAGGACAAGGGGCTGCTGTCCAAGTCTTGCCGTCCCCACAAGTTGTGCGTCAATCCTCTTTATCTCGAAATTCCTCCACTGCTTCTGCCTCCTCAACCTCCTCTCGGTCCTCCACCTGCACCCAAACCTGTCTGGTCATGCCACACGCTTTCTAACTGCGCAGAAGTGATCCTGCACACCTCCTTACTATGCTGGCAGCAGGGCTCAACGTCATCAGGCGGTTTTTACTTTGAAATGTCTGGGAAATGTGAGTCACACAGCTGAGGAGTTGTGGTCAGCTCTGGAGAACCAGTTTCATGAATGGCTGTCTCCACTGGACCTGCAACCTGGGAAGGCCGTGTGCGACAATGCTGCAAACCTTGGTGCGGCCCTTCACCGGGGCAATGTCACACACGTGCCTTGTATGGCTCACGTGTTGAACCTGGTTGTCCAGCAATTTTTAGCCCACTATCCCGGACTAGATGGCCTTCTGCAGAGGGCACGGTCGCTGTGTGCTCACATCCGCCATTCGCATCCCGCAGCTCAGCGACTTACATCTCTACAGAAGTCGTTGGGCCTGCCTCTTCACCGGCTAAAATGCGATGTGCCTACCCGGTGGAATTCAACTCTGCACATGTTGCAGCGACTGTGGCAGCACCGACAAGCCCTGGTGCAATACGTTCTGACGTATAGCCTGGGCCAACGGGATCCAGAGGTGGGGCAAATCACGCTGGAGGAGTGGTCTCAGATCAGGGACCTATGCACCCTTCTGCACAGTTTTGAAATGGCGACGAAGATGTTTAGTGCTGACGATGCCATTATCAGCACGACTAATCCGGTGATTTACATGCTGGAGCACATGTTAAATAGAATTCGGAGTCAGGTGGTGCGACAAGAGGAGGTGGAGGAAGTAGAGGAGTAGGAGTTGTATGCAGAAGGGCTAACATCTGCAAGGTCCAGACGGTCGGCAGCACCAAGGCAGTAGGCATGTGAGGGTGGGGGAGATGGATTTACCAGGGTGCATGGTAGCAGCCAAACTAGTGAGGAAGGTGCTGGAGCCCAGGAAGAAGTGGAGGACAAACTGATGGAAGACTCATCAGATGAGGGAGACCTTAATCACATTTCTGTTGTGCGAGGTTGGGGGGAGAGGGCAGAGGAAGGAAGCATGATTGTTACCTCGCCACCAACACAACAGGGACTTGGTGCTCCTGGATGCGCAAGAAACAATAGTGCCTTTTTGCTGCACTACCTGCAACATGACCCTCGAATTGTCAGAATTCAAAATAATCCTGACTACTGGGTTGCCACACTCTTAGATCCCCAGTACAAAAATAAATTTGCCAAAATAATTCCTGCCATAGAAAGGGATGCACGCATGCAGGAGTATCAGCAGAGACTGTTGCAGAATCTTACATGTGCTTTTCCACAAAACACCAGGGTGCATGTAGTGAATCTCACAGTTCTAACTTGCCAACCGTGGGACTGTCGAGTGTTCAGCACTCAAACCGTAACATAAACACAGTTCCTGCTGGTAACAGCAATTTTGCGGAATCATTTCACAGCTTTTTTAGCCCATCCTTTGCAAGGCCACAGGAGACAAGAAGTCTGACACATAGTCAATGCCTAGAGACGATCGTACAGGAGTATCTCCAAGTAAACATCGAAGCCATGATTGTGTCACTGGACCCTTGCTCTTTTTGGGCTTCCAATCTGGATAAATGGCCGGAGCTCGCCACTTACGCCCTGGAGATCTTGTCATGCCCTTCAGCCAGCTTTCCCTCTGAACGTGTGTTCAGCGCTGCTGGTGGTGTGCTGACAGATAAGCGCACGCGGCTGTCCACTGAGAATGTAGACAGACTCACGTTCATAAAGATGAACAAATCATGGATCCGCAAGGACTTTTCTACCCCTGTGTCATCCTGGGTAGAGTAAAAGCTTGAGGATTTCATAAAATCACCTCACCAACCGTTTTAAGCTTTCAAATTACTAATAATTTTTAGCTGCATCTTGTCTGGAAAATAATTTTGGGCCTGTAGCAGTGTGCGGTACTCATTCTATTATGCCATCTATACTAAGCTCCACCAGCTTGCAAATTACTAATAATTTTTAGCTGCATCTTGTCTGGAAAATAATTTTGGGCATAGTAGCAGTGTGTGGTACTCATTCTAACCAACCGTTTTAAGCAGCTCTGGGGCAATTGATGCCACTTAAGTGGTGTCTGTGCCCCAAATTTTTGGAAAAAATGGAGACTCTTTTTGGAGTCCCCTTGCTTTGTTTTACGTGACGTTGCCATCGTCAATTAGAGGTGGGTTGGGTCTCCCCCCCCCCCCCTTTTAACCGTAAGAAAATACATACACTATGGCTTGGGGTAACACAGATGGTTGAGTCTGAAGAGCTGTTTACTCAGAGGTCTGCTACAAATCTTCAGTGTCTGCTAGTCAGCGTAGTAGCCCAGCTGCGAAGCAAGCTGCACCGCCTGTGTATCTAAAAATGATTTTTAAATGCATCTAGCCTAGGCAGACTGTGGGGACCCCTAACCAAACTCAGACGCTCAGCCCCCTAATTCCCCCTTTCATTGACAATACAATCATGTTACTCTTACAACTGGATGGGTGAGGATCGGTCACAGCTTTATTAACTGTTTATACTCATTCCATTAGAAATGCATTTTATTTCTAAAATAATTCAGCTTGTTGCAGCATGCCCTGTGTCTCCAGTCTCCACAACAGCAAGTTGGCCAACAAGTGTAACTCTCCGACATGTCCTTTCTATTTCCAGGCCACGGAGGATCCTGCTTACTCGTATGCAGGACTCCGACCCCCATCCATCACTCTTAACGCTTGTTCCACTCCGTCCTGGAGTCCTGACAGGAATATGTCCAGTCCAATATCCATTAAATGAACACCGTCGGGCCGTATGAGGCCTGCTTTATCTCCTTCCAGTTGTCGGTGTCGTATCACTACACAGCCTCTGTCTCTTATAAATTTTGCCATCCAAATATTTATTACCTGCCTTGTCCGTTCGATGGCCGTGATGTCTCACGCACCTTGCCATACCATTCTCGGCACAATCTCTGACCATACTATAGTTAGTTTTGAGACAAATTCTCTGAAGCGCTCAGTGTCTAGTTTCATTATTGCCATTAGTTATGCACTCTTGTAATGAGCTATGCCATTTCCCCCGGCCTGTATAACTAAGATGACCGGACCTCTTGCCTCTCTCCCTACCTTGATTACCTCTATTAGTACCTGTGGCCATTGCAGGCCTCTAATACCTCTCCAGTTCAAATATGTGTTATGAAACTCCAATTTACTCCCGCCTGGGTGGACTTTCATCCTTCTTTCTGCACAATATATATACGAGTTCTTAATCATTGCATAGCAAAAAAACAGCAAGGAAGTGGTATTTATATGTCATGTCCTGCTATGCACCTGTTCAAGGGTGAGTTAATCAGAAATTTTAACACACATACCATGTTAAAATCGTATAGCATAGAAACAATGCATATAAATGTAAATAATCAAAAAGAAAAAGGTAAGAAGAAAAAAGGAACATATATAATAATAATCTATAAATGATCACTCATAATGATACATCAAATCATGTCTGATGTTTAAACCCGCTGGTACACGTGTATTTAAAGTATAAATCCACCAACTTTCTCTATTAAGGAGCTTTCTCCTATAATCATCCACCAAATCTCCACCAATCGCCACGGCCCACGGAGGGGCCACCACAGTCAGTGAATCCTTCCTTATTTAGTATAGAGTCTACCAATACTTTGAGCGTATTAGCCCAGCTGCGAAGCAAGCTGCTCCGCCAGTGTATCTAATGAGAATTTTTAACTGCATCTAGCCTAGGCAGACTGTGGGGACCCCCAACCAAACCCAGACGCTCTGCATCTAACCCAGCAAATCATTTGATAGTATTGCTAGTAGCAGAGTCGCATGGGCTCTAAACCTTGCATAGCCTGAGCATTTTTTCAGATCGCTAAGGATGACCCAACTCGTGTTATCTGTAACATTTGTCACCAAAAGCTAAGTAGAGGCCAAAAAATCAATAGTTTGAGCACTTCATGCATGAACCGTCACATAGATATGAAGCATAAGTTGCAGTGTGAAGCTCACTGTGCTACAATGTGGCCTAGCAGGCAGGGACAACCACCATCTGCCCTACCTGTGTCATCCAGGGGAGACTATAAGCTACTGCGTAGTCTTTTCCAAAAATTTGAGGGAATTACCATGGGAATGGTTTGGAAGAGGTATAAGAGTTTAGGTAGGACGTTCATTTTTAGTATACTTATTCTGCCGAACCAGGAAAAATCCTTCACCGTCCAAGAAGTAAGATCTTTATGGAGTTGTTCAATAAAGGGCCCAAAATTAAGATAAAATAGACGGGAGAGGTCTCTATGAATACGCATTCCTAAGTATTTGATACCCTGTGAGGGCCAGGCAAAGGGAAAGTTGGACTGGATAGAATCCTGTATGGATTTGGGGAGGGAGACATCGAGGGCCTCAGACTTCGCTGCATTGATTTTAAAATTTGACCATGTACCAAAGTGATCTATTTCAGCCATAACAGCAGTGATGAATATATGTGGTTGAGTGATATATACTAGGATATCATCAGCAAATGCAGAGCACTTGTACTCGGTGCCTCCCACCTCAATCCACCTAATATTGGGGTTATGGCGAATTGATGAGAGCAGGTGCTCCATCACTAGGATGTATAAGAGAGGGGACAGAGGACACCCCTGCCTTGTCCCATTGGTGATTATGAAAGGTGATGAAAATGTTCCATTTATCTTCAGCCTAGCTGACGGATTGCGATACAGGGCCATGATTTTGGCTCTAAAAGGGTCCCCTAGACCCCTACCCCAAGCTTTTTAAGAGAATACTATATGGCATGCCAGGAGACTCTGTGGAATGCTTTCTCAACATCCAACTAGAGTATCTAATTACAAATTTTTAACTGCATCTAGCCCAGGCAATACTTTGGGCCTAGCAGCAGTGTCTGCTAGTCAGCGGATTAACCCAGCTGTTAAGCAAGCTACATCACCTGTAGTTTGGACTCTTAATTTTTTCAAAGGAAATGGTTCAGGCCCCCAGGACACTCAGTGAAGAGCATCAGGGAGGCACCCCTAGGCACAGGGGCTGGGACTGGTGGTAAGACGCCTTGCGGTGGACTGCCAAGCTCGATCCTTATAAAAGCTTTTTAACTGCAGCAGCTTTAGTGGACGCTACTGGAGCTGGAATTCCCATGGCTGCTGGCATCAGACTTGCCCTCCAATAGGTCCTTGTAAAAGTATTTAAAGTGTACTCATTCAAATTACAGAGACAATTTAAATTAAAAAGCTTAGACCTGCCTCCACCGCAGGGGGGCTCGCTCGACCCACCAGCGGACAGGCACCAGTATTGGGAGAGGGGGGCTGGCTGTCAGGGTCCACCGCAGCTCTGGCACAAACCCGGCGACACGGAGGTCGCACGGGCAGGAACGGACTGTTCGTGTCAGCTTCGCACTTTTTTGGTTTTAGAAGGGCATGACATGCCTATATCTGTGTCTCCCCCTCCTTTCACTCCTCCACCTCTTTTCTTTTTGCCTGACTATATGTACTTGTCACTTTTCTGTGTGTTAGTTGTGTCTTCTGAGCAGTTTGTCAGCTTTTGGACACCTTTGAAGGTGTTTTCTATGTGTTTCTATGTGTTTTTGTTTGCTTGCCATTGGTTTTAACGGTGTTCGAAGGTGTTCGACGAACAGTTCGACGAACATTTCAACGAACATATGGGTGTTCGACGAACCAAACCGAACTCGAACACTACGGGGGTGACTCAACTCTACTGAAGAGTAGTGGACATCTCTGAAAGAGCAGGCAGATCTGTGTCTGACTCCGCTGAACCTACAGCCAGGCATGGTCATGTGTGACAATGGCCAGAACCTGGTGGCGGCTCTGAGACGAGGCGAGCTCACATACATACCATGCCTGGCCCATGTGCTTAACCTCGTGGTTCAGCGGTTTCTCAAAACCTACCCGAATCTGCCAGATCTGCTTGACAAAGTACACCGCGCGTGTGCCCATTTTAGAAAGTCAGCTACAGCTTCCGTCTCCCTTGCTGTGCTTCAGCAGCATTTGCAGCTTCCAGCTCATTGACAGGTGTGCAATGTCCCCATGCTTTTGAACTCTACATTGCAGATGTTTGGAAGGATTTGTGATCAGAAGCGTGCAGTTGTTGACTACCAGCATCAATAAGGCTGTCGGTATTCAGATTAGACTCCACACATAAGACCTCAGGAGTGGAAATGGATGTCAGACATTTGTACCATCATCCAAATCTTTGAGGACTCCACCAAGATGGTGAGCGGTGATGACGCCATAATTAGCATCACCATCCTGCTTCTCTGTCTTCTGAAATGCTCTCTGCTCACAACTAAAGAGGATGCATTGCAGGCGGAGAACGATGAGATTGAGCAAAGGAACCATACAGGGTGATTCCACACAGCCCAGCCTCATCTCATCCCAATGTGGATTGGGTGACAATGAGGAAGAGGAGAAGGAAGAACATGAGTTAGTTTCCTGCGCTATAGATGGTACTACTTGCACAACTGTCATTCCGTCTGTTCAGCATGGATGGCCTGAGGACAGGGAGGAGGAGGAGAAGGAGGAGGAAGTGGATGAAGAGGAAAGCATGGTCAGTCGTCCTCTTGGTGAGGACACGGATGTCTTGCCTGTTAGCAGTCTGGCACACATGACTGAGTTTATGTTACCCTGTCTTTCCCACGACCCAAGCGTTGTCCAAATTTTGGGTGACAATCATTACTGGTTGGTGACACTTCTAGACCCATGCTACAAGTAGAACTTTATATCTCTTATTCCCGCGACGGACAGGCCTAATAAAATGGGGCAGTACCAGAAGGCCCTTGTTGCGGAATTATTAAAAAAATTCCCATTTGTAAACGCTGGCGACAGATGTCACAGTTCATTGGACAACCCAGGAGTACAGGCGATAATCAAAAGTCCAATCCAGCAGAGGCAGGGGAGCACTGTCAAAGTTCTGGGACAGTTTTCTCAGACCCTCCCATCGCACAGGACCTGATGTGTGGGGTACTCTTACAAGGAGTGCAAAGTTTCGGAGGATGGTGAGTATCTTGCCGACCGTACCAACATCCTCCGTGATTCCTCTGTGCCTTATAATTATTGGGTATCCAAGCTGGACACGTGGCATAAACTGACTCTCTTCGCCTTGGAGGTCCTGGCCTGCCCTGCCGCTAGCGTTTTTTCAGAATGGGTTTTTAGTGCTGCTGGTGGAATTATAACTGATAGGCGCTTCCGCCTATCAACTGAAAATGCTGACAGGCTGACTTATAAAAATGAACAAGGGCTGGATTGGGCCAGTCCTCTCAACACCACCGAATGACATCAGCGTAACATAAACTCAAAACCAGTGTCTTTTTTTGGGAGGTCTATTCCCATGCACCTCTTCACTCTAAGACATGGGTATACGCTTCCTGATTTTGTCTATTTGCTGTTGTCCTCCTCCTTCTCCTCATCCTCCATCACCATATCATTCACCACCATATCTACCATATCACCTTTTTTATGTCTCTTGCACGGGGCATAGTAATGCCTCCAAATTTTTGGCAGCCTTTGCATTCACTGCATAGGCAAACAGTATGGGAGACACACTTCCTAATAATGGGAACATTGTTTTCAGGAGGCCCTCCTCTATGTCTCTTGCAAGGGGCATTGCAGTGACTCCAAATTTTTGGCAGCCATTGCATTCACTGCATACTCTAGAACAGTTTGGGAGACCTGCTCCTTTCTAATTGGAACATGTCGTTACTGAGGCCCAGCTCTATATGTCTTTAAATTGTATTTGTTTTTTTCCCCAAATTTTGGCAGCCGTTTTACTCACTGCATACGCTATAGCTGCATAGCAGACCCGCTCCTTTCTAATGGGAACATGTCGTACTCGTTAATGAGGCCCACCTCTGTGTGTCTTTAAATTATTAGGGTTTTTCCTAAATTTTGGCAACTCTTGCTGTCACTGCATGGTCATTACCATTATAGGAGACCCACTCCTTTGTAATGGGAACATTTTTTTTAACTGAGGCCCTCTTCTATGTCTCTTCAAAGGGGAATTGGGATGCTTCCAAATATTTGGCAGCCCTTGCAGTCACTGCATATGCTATAACAGTATAGGAGACCCAGTCTTTATTAATGGGAACAACAAAGCATAGCCGACAGATGGCCCTCTAACAATATTGAGGACCGACTTCTGGCCCTTTAAGAATAGTAAGGGTCACTTGATGGTCCTATAAAAATAGTCTTTGTCACTTTCAGAGTCCCTCCTTCATAAATCAAACAGGATGTGTCTGATCATGTCTCACACACCACATGGCCAGCTAAGGTAGTAAAATGTTAAAATGACATTTACCGGTAAATATATTTTTCATCGTTGAAGCAAATGCAAAAGTGCAAAAACCATCAAAAACGCTACGTGTGAACATAGCCCAAGGTATGGAGGAGCATTTTTGTTTTTGTATATTTATTTTGCCATATATATGTCATTACCCTGGAAAGGATGTTCCTTACCATATTTCCCAGGAAAATCCATTTTGGTTTAGTTTTTGTACAGTACAGACCAAAAGTTTGGACACACCTTCTCATTTAAAGATTTTTCTGTATTTTCATGACTTTGAAAATTGTACATTCACACTGAAGGCATCAAAACTATGAACTAACACATGTGGAATTATATACTTAACAAAAAAGTGTCAAACAACTGAAAATATGTCTTATATTCTAGATTCTTCAAAGTAGCCACCTTTTGCTTTGATGACTGCTTTGCACACTCTTGGCATTCTCTTGATGAGCTTCAAGAGGTAGTCACCGGAAATGGTCTTCCAACAATCTTGAAGGAGTTCCCAGAGATGCTTTGCACTTGTTGGCCATTTTGCCTTCACTCTGCGGTCCAGCTCACCCCAAACCATCTCGATTGGGTTCAGGTCTAGTGACTCTGGAGGCCAGGTCATCTGGCGTAGCACCCCATCACTCTCCTTCTTGGTCAAATAGCCCTTACACAGCCTGGAGGTGTGTTTGGGGTCATTGTCCTGTTGTAAAATAAATGATGATCCAACTAAACGCAAACCGGATGGAATAGCATGCCGCTGCAAGATGCTGTGGTAGCCATTCTGTTTCAGTATGCCTTCAATTTTGAATAAATCCCCAACAGTGTCACCAGCAAAGCACCCTCACACAATCTCACCTCCTCCTCCATGCTTCACGGTGGGAACCAGGCATGTAGAGTCCATCCGTTCACCTTTTCTGCGTCGCACAAACACACGCTGGTTGAAACCAAAGATCTCAAATTTTGACTCATCAGACCAAAGCACAGATATCCACTGGTCTAATGTCCATTCCTTGTGTTCTTTAGCCCAAACTTGTGTCTCCTGCTTGCTGCTTGTCCTTAGCAGTGGTTTCCTAGCAGCTATTTTACCATGAAGGCCTGCTGCACAAAGTCTCCTCTTAACAGTTGTTGAAGAGATGTGTCTGCTGCTTGAACTCTGTGTGGCATTGACCTGGTCTCTAATCTGAGCTGCTGTTAACCTGCAATTTCTGAGGCTAATGACTCGGATAAACTTATCCTCAGAAGCAGAGGTGACTCTTGGTCTTCCTTTCCTTGGGCGGCCAGTTTCTTTGTAGCGCTTGATGGTTTTTGCAACTACACTTGGGGACAATTTCAAAAGTTTTCCAAATTTTTTGCACTGACTGACCTTCATTTCTTAAAGTAATGATGGCCATTCGTTTTTCTTTACTTAGCTGCTTTTTTCTTGCCATAATACAAATTCTAACAGTCTATTCAATATGACTATCAGCTGTGTTTCCACCAGATTTCTGCACAACACAACTGATGGTCCCAACCCCATTTATAAGGCAAGAACTCCCACTTAATAAACCTGACAGGGCACACCTGTGAAGTGAAAACCATGTCCGGTGACTACCTCTTTAAGCTCATCAAGAGTGTGCAAAGCAGTCATCAAAGCAAAAGGTGGCTACTATGAAGAACCTAGAATATAAGACATATTTTCAGTTGTTTCACACTTTTTTGTTAAGTATATAATTCAACATGTGTTAATTCATAGTTTTGATGCCTTCAGTGTGAATGTACAATTTTCATAGTCATGAAAATACAGAAAAATCTTTAAATGAGAAGGTGTGTCCGAACTTTTGGTCTGTACTGTATGTTTTGTTGTGAGTCCATAAAAGTGGCATAATACTCTGACAACATTGTTGACAGCATTGACCTGGGAGTCAGAAATGCTTCCATGGGTCTTCCCCATGCTGTTCCCATGTTATTTAAGCACTGTTCCTATCGATTTGGGCAATTTTTAGGCCCTCTGCAGACCGCTGGGGGGGGCGCCGGAAAAATGCTCGAGTTTCCCATAGACTTACATTGGGCTTGTTGCTCGGGTCAAGCACTCGAGCATTCCAATGTGCTCTACTCGAGCAACGAGTACCAGAGCATTTTAGTGCACGCTCATCACTAATAATTATATTTGTAAAATTAAATTGCACCACGCTACTTTCCCAGAGAATAAATAACAGAGAATAAAAGAGAATAAATAGCAACAAACAAAAAATTGGGTAAATTTATAATATATATTTAAGCACAAATATATGTGCTCTATTAATAAAAATAGTAAGTACATAACCCAACTGATGACCAAACATAGAAGACGGAGGACAATCGAAGAAAAATATGAGAACAAAAGGCAAAGAAAAAACCTCGAAAAAAAGTCCAATATTGATAGTGGAATAACTTTATTCTTCTATTAATTGTGAATGACCACACAGAAAAACAGACAAGGGTATTTAAACAATGACAGAAAAAGGGGGCGCCACTGCAGGAAGTGTGAAGGGAAGCTGGCATCCCGATTGCTCAGGATCTTATATACTATGATGACCTTAACACAATGTATATCTATTCCATAAATTGTAAGGTACTGAGTGCCTTTAATATATCA
This sequence comes from Phyllobates terribilis, assembly GCF_046119375.1. Classification (NCBI taxonomy): domain Eukaryota; kingdom Metazoa; phylum Chordata; class Amphibia; order Anura; family Dendrobatidae; genus Phyllobates; species Phyllobates terribilis. The sequence continues at coordinate 767,976,199 of NW_027362762.1, read as the reverse complement.
AAAAATGTACATAATTGCTTTAAGATGCATAATATAAAGTGCGTCAGCAATAAATAATTATAAATATATGGCTTTATATTGATGCAAAGTATGATCATGCTTAAGAAAATGGCATAGCATATAGCTCAATGAGATAGATCATGAATAGTCAAAGAAACAGCCACATAATGTGGAATAGGTAATGTAATAATGTAAAATATTATCATGCTCTGGAAGCATAGCATAGTATATAGCTCAATAAGATAAATAAATGATCAAAAGCAGCCACATAGTGTGATATAACAACCTAAGGGATTCATGTGATACTCACAGCTTAAGGTAATGGCTCCTGCTACACAATGGCGCCCACCTCGACGCGTGTTTCGGCATCCAGCCTTCGTCAGGGGATGGCATCATTGAGTTGTGCCAGGGGTTAAAAAGCAGAAGGGGCCAATGGGGAAGCAGGGGTATGTGCCATATCCACCAATGATACTGGGAGGATGTGATATAGCGCATTTGGCCAGGGGGGTCAATGGAAAAAACGGGAGTAGGTGTCGCGTCTACCAGTAATACTTGAGGGGTGTGGTATGACGCATGACACACAACGGTGCTTTCAGGCAACCGCAGCAACTGGTTTTTCCCAAAAAAGACCAGAACAAGAAAACTTGTAAATTTAGCCTCCCAAAAGTGAACACCTGCACTAGGCCTCTGTATTTGAGTGTATAAGTCTAATAATAGGCAACTACAACAAAGAAGTGCACAAAATATTTCAGGATTCTGGAAAGTTGTGATTTGTGTTTAGAAAAAAATGTGTGTCTATATATGTACAGTGGCTGGGTCTTCCACCAAGACAATGACCCAAAACATACAGCCATGGCAACAAAGGAGTGGCTCAAAAAGAAGCAAAGTAAGGTCATGGAGTGGCCTAACCAGTCTCCAGACCTTAATCCCATAGAAAACTTATGGAGGGAGTTAAAGCTCTGAGTTGCCATGCGACAACCTCAAAATCTTAATGATTTAGAAATGATCTGCAAAATTCCTCCTGACATGCGCGCAAACCTCATCATCAACTACAAAAAACATCTGACTGCTGTGTTTGCCAACAAGGGTTTGCCACCAAGTATTAAGTGTTGTTTGCCAGAGGAATCAAATACTTATTTCTCACAGCAAAATGCAAAAAAAATTATCTAATTTATACAAAGTGATTTTCTTGATTTTTTGGGGGGGATATTCTATCAGTCAATGTTTAAATTAACCTACCCTTAAAATTATAGACTGTTCATGTCTTTGTCAGTGGGCAAACTTACAAAAACAGCAAGGGATCAAATACTTATTTACCCCCACTGTATATATCTATAATATAACGCTACACGCGTCCCTCTGTCTGAATCCTTTATAGACTGCGCAAGCGCGACATGCCTGCGCAGTCTGGCTCCAGACAGAAGAACGCATGGAGCCGTTACAGATAAGAGGAGTGTGTATGGCGCCGGAGATCATGGCATGCGTAGACACTGAACGCATACCGCAATCTCCGGCGCCATACTTACATACTTACCTGACTGGGAGGAGCGTTGCCTCGGCGCGTCTCTTCTTGACGGAGATCGGGGCAGGAGTAAAGGCGTCGGAATCAGCGCATGCGCATAGCATTATCAGGCACCATTTTACTGCAAATGTGTCTTCAGCAAAATGGCGCCAGACAGCATTCCGCACTCCTCCCCCAGCCTCCGGCAAAACAGGGCGCGGCAGCGCTAGAGCACAGGGAAGAAAAGTGAATATAAGTGATTTTTTTGTGTGCAGCATGAAAGGGATGAGGGGTGCCATACATACCAGGATTGGTGCGTGAGGGGGCCACACATACCAGGATGGTGGGATGAGGGGGCCACACATACCAGGATTGGGGGATTAGGGGTACCATACATACCAGGATTGAGGGGTGAAGAGTACCATGCATACCAGGTTTGGGGGGTGAGGGGACCATGCATACCAGGATTGGGGAGCGAGGGGACCATGCATACCAGGATTGGGGGATGAGGGGTGCCATGCATACCAGAATAGGGATGAGAGGTACCATGCATACCAGGATAGGAATGTGGGATATTATGCATACCAGGATGAGGGATGGGGTGCCATACATGCCAGGATGAGGGGTACAATGCATACCAGAATAGGGATGAGGGGTAACATGCATACCAGGATTGGGGGATGAGGGGTACCATGCATACCAGGATTGGGGATGAAGGGGCCATGAATACCAGGATTGGAATGAGGGGTGCCATGCATACCAGGATAGGGATGAATTGGCCATGCACACCAGCATTGGGCATGAGGAGTGCCATGCATACCAGGATTGGGGGATGAGGGGTGCCATGCATACCAGAATAGGGATGAGAGGTACCATGCATACCAGGATAGGAATGTGGGATATTATGCATACCAGGATGAGGGATGGGGTGCCATACATGCCAGGATGAGGGGTACAATGCATACCAGAATAGGGATGAGGGGTAACATGCATACCAGGATTGGGGGATGAGGGTTGCCATGCATACCAGGATTGGGGATGAAGGGGCCATGAATACCAGGATTGGAATGAGGGGTGCCATGCATACCAGGATAGGGATGAATTGGCCATGCACACCAGCATTGGGCATGAGGAGTGCCATGCATACCAGGATTGGGGATGAGGGGTGCCATGCATACAAGGATTGGGGGTGAGGGGTGCCATGCATACCAGAAATGGGAATGAGGGGTGCCATGCATACCAGGAATGGGGATGAGGGGTGCGATGCATACCAGGATTGGGGATGAGGGGTGCCATGCATACCAGGTTTGGGGATGAGGGGTGCCATACATACCAGCATGAGAGATGGGATGCCATGCATAGCAGGATTGGGATGAGGGGTGCAATGCATACCAGATTTGGAATGAGGGGTGTCATGCATACCAGGATTGGCGATGAGGGGTGCCATGCATACCAGAATTGGGGATGAGGGGTGCAATGCATACCAGGATTGGGGATGAGGGTTGCCATGCATAGCAGGATGGGGGATAAGGGTTGCTATGCATACAAGGATTGGGGATGAAGGGGCCATGCATACCAGGATAGGGATGAATTGGCCATGCATACCAGGATTGGGGATGAGGAGTGCCATGCATACCAGGATTGGAGATGAGGAGTGCCATGCATATCACGTTGAGGGATTGGGTACCAAACATACCAGGATTGGGGGATGAAGTATGCCATACATACCAGGATGAGAGATGGGATGCCATGCACACCAGGATTGGGATGAGGGGTGCGATGCATACCAGGATTGGGGATGAGTGGTGCCATGCATACAAGGATTGGGGGTGAGGGGTGCCATGCATACCAGGATTGAGGATGAGGGGTGCCATGCATACCAGGATTGGGGATGAGGGGTACCATGCCTACCAGGATAGGGATGAATGTGCCATGCATACCAGGATTGGAGATGAGGAGTGCCATGCATATCACAATGAGGGATTGAGTACCATACATACCAGGATTGGGGGATGAAGTGTGCCATACATACCAGGAAGAGAGATGGGATGCCATGCATACCAGGATTGGGATGAGGGGTGCAATGTATACCAGATTTGGATTGAGGGGTGCCATTCATAGCAGGATTGGGATGAGGCGTGCCATGCATACCAGGATTGGGGTTGAGGGGTGCTATGCATAGCAGGATGGGGGATAAGGGGTGCTATGCATACAAGGATTGGGGATGAAGGGGCCATGCATACCAGGATAGGGATGAATTGGCCATGCATACCAGGATTGGGGATGTGGAGTGCCATGCATACCAGGATTGGAGATGAGGAGTGCCATGCATATCACGATGAGGGATTGGGTACCAAACATACCAGGATTAGGGGGTGAAGTGTGCAATGCATACCAGGATGAGAGATGGGATGCCATGCATACCAGGATTGGGATGAGGGGTGCAATGTATACCAGATTTGGAATGAGGGGTGCCATACATACCAGGATTGGGGATGAGGGGTGCTATGCATACAAGGATTGGGGGTGAGGGGTGCCATGCATACCAGAATTGGGAATGAGGGGTGCCATGCATACCAGGAATGGGGATGAGGGGTGCGATGCATACCAGGATTGGGGATGAGGGGTGCCATGCATACCAGGATTGGGGATGAGGGGTGCCATACATACCAGCATGAGAGATGGGATGCCATGCATAGCAGGATTGGGATGAGGGATGCAATGCATGCCAGATTTGGAATGAGGGGTGTCATGCATACCAGGATTGGCGATGAGGGGTGCCATGCATACCAGAATTGGGGATGAGGGGTGCAATGCATACCAGGATTGGGGATGAGGGTTGCCATGCATAGCAGGATGGGGGATAAGGGGTGCTATGCATACAAGGATTGGGGATGAAGGGGCCATGCATACCAGGATAGGGATGAATTGGCCATGCATACCAGGATTGGGGATGAGGAGTGCCATGCATACCAGGATTGGAGATGAGGAGTGCCATGCATATCACGATGAGGGATTGGGTACCAAACATACCAGGATTGGGGGATGAAGTATGCCATACATACCAGGATGAGAGATGGGATGCCATGCACACCAGGAGTGGGATGAGGGGTGCGATGCATACCAGGATTGGGATGAGGGGTGCCATACATACCTGCATGAGAGATGGGATGCCATGCATAGCAGGATTGGGATGAGGGGTGCAATGTATACCAGATTTGGAATGAGGGGTGCCATGCATACCAGGATTGGGGATGAGTGGTGCCATGCATACAAGGATTGGGGGTGAGGGGTGCCATGCATACCAGGATTGGGGATGAGGGGTGCCATGCATACCAGGAATGGGGATGAGGGGTGCCATGCATACCAGGATTGAGGATGAGGGGTGCCATGCATTCCAGGATTGGGTATGAGGGGTGCCATGCTATCCAGGATTGGGGATTAGGGGTGCCATGCTATCCAGGATTGGGGATGAGGGGTACCATGCATACCAGGATAGGGATGAATGTGCCATGCATACCAGGATTGGAGATGAGGAGTGCCATGCATATCACGATGAGGGATTGAGTACCATACATACCAGGATTGGGGAATGAAGTGTGCCATACATACCAGGAAGAGAGATGGGATGCCATGCATACCAGGATTGGGATGAGGGGTGCAATGTATACCAGATTTGGATTGAGGGGTGCCATTCATAGCAGGATTGGGATGAGGGGTGCCATGCATACCAGGATTGGGGTTAAGGGGTGCTATGCATACCAGGAATGGGGATGAGAGGTGCGATGAATAGCAGGAATGGGGATGAGGGGTGCCATGCATACCAGGATTGGGGATAAAGGGTGCCATGCATACCAGGATTGGGGATGAGGGGTGCCATGCTAGCCAGGATTGGGGATGAGGGGTACCATGCATACCAGGATAGGGATGAATGTGCCATGCATACCAGGATTGGGGATGAGGAGTGCCATGCATACCAGGATTGGGGATGAGTAGTGTCATGCATATCAGGATGAGGGATTTGGAACCATACATACCAGGATTGGGGGATGATGTGTGCCATGCATACCAGCATGAGAGATGGGATGCCATGCATAGCAGGATTGGGATGAGGGGTGCAATGCATCCCTGATTTGGAATGAGGGGTGCAATGCACACCTGGATTGGAGATGAGGGGTACCATGCATACCAGGATTGGGGATAAGGGGTGCTATGCATACAAGGAATGGGGATGAGGGGTGCCATGCATACCAGGATTGGGGATGAAGGGGCCATGCATACCAGGATTGGGATTAGGGGTGTCATGCATACCAGAATAGGGATGAAGGGACCATGCATACCAGGATTTGGGATGAGGAGTGCCATGCATATCAGGATGAGGGATTGGGTACCATACATACCATGATTGTTGGATGAGGTGTGCCATACATACCAGGATTAGAGATGGAATGCCATGCATATCAGGATTGGGATAAGCGGTGCAATGTATACCAGATTTGGAATGAGGTCAGCTATACATACCAGGATTGGGGATGAGAGGTGCCATGCAAACCAGGATTGGGGATGAGGGGTACCATGCATACCAGGATTGGGGATGAAGGATGCCATGCATACCAGGATTGGGGATGAGAGGTGCCATGCATACCTGGTTTGGGATGAGGTGTGCCATACATACCAGGATGAGAGATGAAATGCCATGCATATCAGGATTGGGATGAGCGGTACAATGTATACCAGATTTGGAATGAGGTCAGCTATACATACCAGGATTGGGGGTGATGGGTGCCATGCTTACCAGGATTGGGGATGAGGGGTGCCATGCATACCAGGATTGGGGATGAACGGTACCATGCATTCCAGGATTGGGGATGAGAGGTGCCATGCATACCAGGTTTGGGATGAGGTGTGCCATGCATACAAGGGTTGGGGATGAGGGGTTCCATGCATACCAGAATTGGGGATGAAGGATACCATGCATACCACGTTAGGGATGTGGGGAAGCTATGCATACCAAGATTCTGATGAGGGGCCATGCATAAAAGGATAGGAGTGAGGGTTACCATGCATACCAGGATTCGGATGAGTGGCCATACATACCAGGATTGGGATGAGGGGTACCATACATACCAGTATGAGGGATGGTGTGTCATGCATACCAGGATATGGATGAGGGATATCTTCCATACCAGGATGAGGGGTACCATACATACCAGGATAGGGATGAGGGATGGTGTTCCATGCATACCAGGATGGGGGTGAGGGAACCATGCATACCAAGATAAGGCTGAGGGGCTATGCATACAAGGATTGGGTATGAGTGAGCCATCCATACCAGGATTGGGGGATGAGGATGCCTTGCATACCAGAATTGCGATGAGGGGTGCCATGTATACCAGGATGAGGGGTACCATACATACCAGGATAGGGATGAGGGGTACCATGCATACCAGGATGAGGGTTGGGGTGCCATGCATACCAGGATTGGGGGATGAGGAGGCCATACATACCAGGATTGGGGGATGAGCGGTGCCATACATACCAAAATTGGGATGAGGGCTACCATGCATACCAGGATGAGGGATGGTTTGCCATGCATACCAGGATGAGGGGTACCATACATACCAGGATGAGGAGTGGGTTGCAATGCATATCAGGATGAGTGATTGGGTACTATACATACCAGGATTGGGGATGATGTGTGCCATGCATATTAGGATTGGGGATGAGGTGTGCTATGCATACCAGGATTGGGGATGAGGGGTACCTTGCATACCAGGATTGGGGATGAGGGGTGCCATGCATACAAGGATTGGGGATGAGGGGTGCCATGCATACCAGGATTGGGGATGAAGGAGCCATGCATTCCAGGATAGGGATGAAGGGGCCATGCATACCAAGATTTGGGATGAGGAGTGCCATGCATATCAGGATGAGGGATTGGGTACCATACATACCATGATTGTGGGATGAGGTGTGCCATACATACCAGGATGAGAGATGGGATGCCATGCATTCCAGGATTGGGATGAGCGGTGCAATGTATACCAGATTTGGAATGAGGCGTGCTATACATACCAGGATTGGGGGTGAGGGGTGCCATGCATACCAGGATTGGGGATGAGGGGTGCCATGCATACCAGATTGTGGGTGAGAGGTGCCATGCATACCAGGATTGGGGATGAGGGGTGCCATGCATACCAGGATTGGGAATGAGGGGTGCCATGTATACCAGGATTGGGGATGAGAGGTGCCATGCATACCAGGATTGGGGATGAGGTGTGGTGTGCATACAAGGTTTGGGGATGAGGGGTGCATTGCATATCAAAATTGGGGATGAGGAATACCATGCATACCACGATAGGGATGTGGGGATGCCATGCATACCAGGATTCTGATGAAGAGCCATGCATACCAGGATTGGGATGAGGGGTACCATTCATACCAGGATGAGGGATGGGGTGCCATGCATACCAGGATAGGGATGAGGGGTACCATCCATACCAGGATAAGGGGTACTATACATACCAGGATAGGGATGACGGATGGTGTTCCATGCATGACAGGATGTAGGTGAGGGACCCATGCCTACCAGAATAAGGCTGAGGGGCTATGCATACCATGATTGGGTATGAGTGAGCCATGCATTCCAAGATGAGGGGGATGTGGGGCGCCATGCATGCCAGAATTGGGGGTTAGGGGTGCCATGCATACCAGGATTTGGGGGGTCAGGGGACCATGCATGCCAGCATTGGGGGATGAGGGGTTATCATGCATACCAGGATTGGGGCATGAGGGTTACCATGCATACCAGGATTGTGGGATGAGGGGTACCATACAGTCATATGAAAAAGTTTGGGCACCCCTATTAATCTTAAGCTTAATGTTTTATAAAAATTGGTGTTTTTGAAACAGCTATTTCAGTTTGATATATGTAATAACTGTTGGACACAGTAATGTTTCTGCCTTGAAATGAGGTTTATTGTACTAACAGAAAATGTGCAATCTGCATTCAAACAAAATTTGACAGGTGCATAAGTATGGGCACCTCACCAGAAAAGTGACATTAATATTTAGTAGATCCTCCTTTTGCAAAAAGAACAGCCTCTAGTCGCTTCCTGTAGCTTTTAATGAGTTCCTGGATCCTGGATTAAGGTATTTTTGACCATTCCTCTTTATAAAACAATTCCAGTTCAGATAAGTTTGATGGTCGCCGAGCATGGACAGCCCTCTTCAAATGATCCCACAGATGTTCAATGATATTCAGGTCTGGGGACTGGGATGGCCATTCCAGAACATTGTAATTGTTCCTCTGCATGAATGCCTGAGTAGATTTGGAGCGATGTTTTGGATCATTGTCTTGCTGAAAGATCCATCCCCTGCGTAACTTCAACTTTATCACTGATTCTTGAACATTATCGTCAAGAATCTGCTGATACTGAGTAGAATCCATGCGTCCCTCAACTTTAACAAGATTCCCGGTGCCGGCATTGGCCACACAGCCCCAAAGCATGATGGAACCTCCACCAAATTTTACTGTGGGTAACAAGTGTTTTTCTTGGAATGCTGTGTTTTTTTGCCGCCATGCATAACACCTTTTTGTATGACCAAACAACTCAATCTTGGTTTCATCAATCCACAGGACCTTCTTCCAAAAAGAAATTGGCTTCTCCAAATGTGCTTTTGCATACCTCAGCCGACTCTGTTTGTGGCGTGCTTGCAGAAACGGCTTCTTTTGCATCACTCTCCCATACAGCTTCTCCTTGTGCAAAGTGCGTTGTATAGTTGACCGATGCACAGTGACACCATCTGCAGCAAGTTGATGCTGCAGCTCTCTGGAGGTGGTCTGAGGATTGTCCTTGACTGATCTCACCATTCTTCTTCTCTGCCTTTCTGATGTTTTTCTTGGCCTGCCACTTCTGGCCTTAACAAGAACTGTCCCTGTGTTCTTCCATTTCCTTACTATATTCCTCACAGTGAAAACTGACAGGTTAAATCTCTGAGACAGCTTTTTGTATCCTTCCCCTGAACAACTATTTTGAATAACCTTTGTTTTCAGATCATTTGACAGTTGTTTTGAGGAGCCCATGATGCCACTCTTCAGAGGAGATTCAAAAAGGAGAACAACTTGCAAGTGGCCACTTTAAGTAGCTTTTCTCATGATTGCATACACCTGGCTATGAAGTTTAAAGCTCAATGAGGTTACAAAACCAAAAAAAGTGCTTTAGTAAGTCAGTAAAAAGTAGGTAGGAGTATTTAAAACAAGAAAATGATAAGGGTGCTCATACTTATGCACCTGGCAAATTTTGTTTAAATGCAGATTGCACATTTTCTGTTAGTACAATAAGCCTCATTTCAAGGCAGAAACATTACTGTGTCCAACAGTTATTACATATATCAAACTGAAATAGCTGTTGCAAAAACACCAATTTTTATAAAACATTAAGCTTAAGATTAATAGGGGTGCCCAAACTTTTTCATATAACTGTACTTACCAGGATTGGGGGTGAGTGGGCCATGCATGCCAGGATTGAGGATGAGGGGTGCCATACTTACCAGGATTCGGGGGTGAGGGGTGCCATGCATACCAGCATTGGGGATGAGGGGTGCCATGCATACCCGTATAGGGATGAGAGGTACCATGCATACCAGCATAGGAATGTGGGGTACTATGCATACCAGGATGAGGTATGGGATGCTATGCATACCAGGATGAGGGGTACCTTGCATACCATAATAGGGATGAGGGGTACCATGCATACCAGCATTGGGGGATGAGGGGTACCATGCATACCAGAATAGGGATGAGGGGCACCATGCATACCAGGATTGGGGTGTAAGGGGACCATGCATACCAGGTTTGGGGGTGAGGGGACCATGCATACCAAGATAGGGGAGGAGGGGTGCCATATATACCAGAATTGGGGGATGAGTGGTGCCATGCATACCAGCATTGGGGATGAAGGGTGCCATGCATGCCAGCATTGGGGATGAGGTGTACCATGCCTACCAGAATAAGGATGAGGGGTGCCATGCAGACCAGGATAAAGGATGGGGTGCCATGCATACCAAGATAAAGAATGGGGTGCCATGCATACCAGGATTGGGGATGAGGGGTGCCATGTATACCAGGATGAGAGAAACCATACATACCAGTATACGGATAAGGGCTACCATGCATAGCAGGATGAGGTATGGGGTGCCATGCATACCAGGATGAGGGCTACCATACATACCAGGATAGGGATGAGGAGTATCATACATACCAGGATGAGGGGTGGGTTGCTATGCATATCAGGATAAGTGATTGGGTACGATACATACCAGAATTGGGGATGAGGTGTGCCATGCATACCAGGATTGGGGATGAGGTGTGCCATCCATACCAGGATTGGGGATGAGGGGTGCCTTGCATACCAGGATTGGGGATGAGGGGTGCCATGCATACCAGGATGGGAATGAGGGGTGCCATGCATACAAGGATTGGAAATGAGGGATGCCGTGCATACCAGGATTGGGGATGAAGGAGCCATGCATTCCAGGATAGGGATGAAGGGGCCATTAATGCCAGGATTGGGGATGAGGAGTGCCATGCATATCAGGATGAGGGATTGGGTACCATACATACCATGATTGTGGGTTGAGGTGTGCCATACATACCAGGATGAGAGATGGGATGCCATGTATTCCAGGATTGGGATGAGCGGTGCAATGTATACCAGATGTCCAGATGACTTTCCCAGTCCTGGCTAAATATGACGATATCATCTAGGTAGGCCGCTGCATACTTTTTGTGGGGTGCTAAGATCCGGTCCATGGGTCTCTGGAAGGTGACTGGAGCTCCCTGCAACCCAAACAGCATCCTGACATATTGATAACATCCATCTGGCGTCGAGAAGGCTGTCTTCTCCTTGGCCTCTTTGGACAGGGGAATGTGCCAATATCCTTTGGTGAGGTCCAGAGTGGTGATGTACCGAGGTGGTCCTAGCCTTTCGATAAGCTCATCTACTCTAGGCATTGGGTAGGCGTCAAACTTCGATACCTCGTTCAGCTTCCTATAGTCGTTGCAAAACCGCCATTCCCCATCTGGTTTCGGCACTAAGACTATAGGACTGGACCATCCACTTTTGGACTCTTCAATGACTCCCAGGTTAAGCATCCGCCTCACTTCTTTTGAGATCACCTCTCTGCAGTCCTCGGGGATACGGTATGGTTTTAGATTGACGCGAACATAAGGCTGTGTGAGAACCTCATGCTCTATGACCTGAGTGAGTCCTGTAAACTCTGAAAACAGGTCTTTATTTCACTGTAGCAACTCTTTTCACTGTTGCTTTTTGGCACGTGACAGTGACTCTGCCATCTTGACCCCTTTCACATCGGTCTCAGCCTCAGCTACTAAACAGGGAGCTTCCACGGACTCTCTATCTTGCCATGGCTTAATCAAGTTAACATGATAAATTTTATAGGGCTTCCTCTTCCCCGGTTGGTGGATTTTATAGTTGACTTCCCCCACTTTCTCTACCACCTCATAGGGTCCCTGCCACTTGGCCATGAACTTGCTCTCCACTGTGGGCACTAGCCCAAGCACTCGATCTCCTGGGTTGAATGGCCTCACCCTGGTCGACCTATTATACACCCTGGACTGTGCCTCTTGTGCCTTGAGGAGGTGCTCCCTCCCAATGGGCATCAGGTGGGCAATCCTCTCTTGCATTTGGGCAATGTGCTCCACCATGCTCCTATAGGGAGTGGTCTCAGCTTCCCAGGACTCTTTTGCCACATCCAGGAGTCCTTGAGGGTGTCGTCCATAGAGTGGTTCAAACAGGGAGAAACCTGTGGAAGCTTGGGGAACTTCCCTAATGGCGAACAACAGATAGGGATGCAGACAATCCCAGTCTCGGCCATCCTTTTCCACTGCTTTCCTCAACATTGCTTTTAAGGTTTTGTTAAACCCCTCAACCAGTCCGTTAGTCTGTGGATGGTACACGGAGGTTCTTAGTTGTGCAATCTGCAATGTCTTGCACAATTCCCTCATGACCTTCAACATAAATAGAGTTCCTTGGTCTGTTAGGATCTCCTTAGGCAACAAAGTGCCTTCCTCTGCCTGGACTGGAGGTAAGTGAGCAGCTGTCCCCCCCCTGCAGCTCTTCCAGCTGCTCGTAAACCTGGCCCTGTAATCTGGGCCCATTAAATTCCTCTCAGCACTATGTGTGCTTGAGCCTGCTTCTCCGGGTCCTACATCACCAAAACTTGGCAATTCGGGGACACATACCTCCCGTCCGCGACCTGATAGTGGTAGAACGCTCACTCAGTTGCACATGGGGGTAGACACAGGTATGCTGTCCCTTTAACCCCTTCCCGGCATGCGCCTTTCATGTATTGCTCTGCGGGAGTTTCATTCCCGCAAAGAGCAGTATATGTACGGCGCAGTGATCGGACGGGCTCACGCTGAGCACCACTGCGATCACATACAGGTGTCAGCTCTGTGTGAGAGCTGACACCCTATAGCACCGCCCACGATCGGTGCTAGCACCTTTCACGGGTGTTTAACCCCTTTGATGCCGCTGTCAGTAGTGATAGCTCCATTGCCTGGCATTGCAGAGGGAGTGGGCTCCCTCTGTAATCCCATCAGCACAACATGATCGCGTTCAGTTGATGGTCTCTATAGTTACCTCCGGTTCCAAGATGGCCGTGGGGTCCTTCAGGGTCCTGCAGGAAGGTGGCCACTCAGCGCCTGCTCAGAGAGCAGGAGCTGAGACGACTCCTTCCTGCCTGTCAGACACTGCTCTGATGCTCTGCAGTGGAGATACATTGCAAAGCGACAGATCAGTGATCTGAAAGTTTGAAAATGATGTCCCATCCTCGGACAAAGTAAAAAAGTAAAAAAAATAATACAAATTTATAAAAAAAATTTTGTTTAAAAATCACAAAATAAAGAAGAATAAAGAAATATATGAATCTAATAAATATATTTATCTGTGTAAAAAAAAAAATAAAAAATAAAGTACACATATTTGATATTGCTGTGTCCGTAATGACCCGACCTATAAAACTGTCTCACTAGTTAACCCCTTCAGTGAGCACCGTAAAAAAAAAAAAAAAAGCCAAGGCAAAAAACTATGCTTTATCATCATACCGCCAATCAAAAAGTGGAATAAAACGCGATCAAAAAGCCGCCTGTAAATAAAAATGGTACCGATGAAAACGTCATCTTGTCCCGCAAAAAAAAAACGTGCCATACAGCTCCATCAGCCAAAAAATAAAAAAGTTACAGCTCTCAAAATAAAGCAATGCCAAAATAATTATTTTTTTCTATTAAATAGTTTTTATTGTGTAAAAGCGGCAAAACATAAAAAAAATATATAAATGTGGTATCTCTGTAATCATACTGACCCAAAAAATGAAGCTGCCCTATCAATTTTACCACATGCGGAACAGTATAAAAAAAATGCCCTAAAAACAATTCCTGAATTGATGGTTTTTGTTCATTCTGCCTCCCAAAAAGCGGAATAGAAAGTGATCAAAAAAAGTCACGTGCCCGAAAATGGTACCAATAAAAACGTAAACTCAACCGTCAAAAAACAAGCCCTCACATGACTGTTGGACAAAATATGAAAAAATGATAGCTCTCAAAATAGGGCGGTGCAAAAACTTGTTTTTACAATAAAAAGCGTACTTTAGTATGTGACAGCTGTCAATCATAAAAACCCAATATAAATCTGGTATCGCTGTAATCGCACCGACCCGAAGAATAAAGTCGTCTAATCAATTATATTGCATGAGGAAAGGCTTAAAAAATTAAGAAAACAAATTATTTTCCTGCTGCTTATTTGTTCATTCTGCCTCCCAAAGATCGCAGTAAGGCTCTGTTAACATTTACCCTGTGATCTGCGCTGAGCGCTTACACCGGCGTTTCCATGTAAATCTCTGAAATACGTGATTCAGATGGAACCCACGGCGGAAGATTCTCAGTAATGAGGCAAATGGAGGCACTGTGGACGTCATCTGGCCTGTGATCCCACGGTGTCCGTTTTTATTAGGTGTGTGTAAAAGTGCCGTCGGCCACAGTTTTGTGCACTTTTGAAAAGAAGGACACCCCTGAACAGAGGCCAGATGGAGTCCAGAGTAACTCTGCTGCCTCATTATAGCGAATGGATCGCTTGAGGATTTCATCTGAATCACGTCTGTGATGCACACGCCCGGACTGACTGGCGTGTGCGTGTATATGTAGTGATTCCACTGGACCGTACCGGAGAGTGAATGCCTGGAGGGGCGTAACTAAGTATCCACCCGATCAGACCAAGGTCGCACGAAGGCATATGACGCCAGTGCACCAAGGAGGAACCGAGCAGAGGGACCAGGTGCTACTCCAGGTCAGACCCCGGACACGGCTGTTGACCCACACCGGGGAATACAGGAACAGGCAGGTTAGGCTGGCACACAGACTGGTGGGTATAGGCAGACACGGCTGGTATGCAGACGGGTGGATGCAGGCAAGCACGACTGGTATGCAGGCAGGGAGATACTGGCAGGTACGACAGGTTGGAGCACAGAGTGGATAGGACCCAGCACAGACTGGGACTCGGGAACAGAACCGCAGATGCGGTGGACAAACACAGCAGAGGCCGCCCGGAGCGGCGAGCAAGAGTAGAGCAGGACGAGGCTGCCAGGAGCGGTGAGCGAGAGTGGAGCAGGACAAGACTGCCGGAGAAGAGAGCAAAGGGTCAGAGCAGAGCGGGACTGCCGGAGCAGTGAGCAAAGGGTCAGAGCACAGTGAGACTGCCGGAGCAGTGAGCAAAGGGTCAGAGCAGAGTAAGACTGCCGGAGCAGTGAGCAAAGGGTCAGAGCAGAGCGAGACTGCCGGAGCAGTGAGCAAAGGGTCAGAGCAGAGCAAGACTGCCGGAGCAGTGAGCAAAGGGTCAGAGCAGAGCAAGACTGCCGGAGCAGTGAGCAAAGGGTCAGAGCAGAGCGAGACTGCTGGAGCAGTGATCAAAGGGTCAGCAGAGTGAGACTTCCAGAGCAGTGAGCAAAGGGTCAGAGCAGAGCGAGACTGCCGGAGCAGTGACCAAAGGGTCAGAGCAGAGCGAGACTGCCGGAGCAGTGAGCAAAGGGTCAGAGCAGAGCAAGACTGCCGGAGCAGTGAGCAAGGCAGAGCAGGCAAGAACCGCCAGAGCAGTGAGCAAGGCAAAGCAGGCAAGAACCGCCGGAGCGGTGAGCAAGGCAGAGCAGGCAAGAACCGCCGGAGCGGTGAACAAGGCAGAGCAGGCAAGATTCGCCGGAGCGGTGAGCAAGGCAGACCGGGCAGAAACCGCCGGAGCGGCGAGAAAGGCAGGGCAGAGGGGCAGGGCTCAGTTCACACGGAACAGACAGGAAGGGAAAGGCAGAACCGGATACCCACAGGGTACTTGCAGTGAAGTAGCGAGTGGACCACGAACTCACAAACAGAAGTTCAGTGACAATGAGCAGGAGTTAGGTACGAGTAGGAATTAGGTGCAGGTTCAGACTCTGCAGAAAAAGGGAAGGTACGGACATACAAAAAAACAGGAGACAGGTTAGGAGACAGTTCAGACAGGAACTGTTACTGCAACAAATACAGGAACGAGCCAAGGTAAAGCCAAGTGCTGGTTCTGACAATGCAGGAGAAAGGGAAGGTACGGACATAGAGAAAAACAGGAAGCAGGTTAGGAGACAGTTCAGACAGGAACTGTTACTTAAGCGAGATACAGGAGCGAGTCAGGGTATGCGGCCCCCAGAGGGCGGGACGAACAGGCTAAGAGCGTGTTAACACGGGCCAGGAAATACAGCCTCCAGGAAAGGCAGAAAGACAGCTGGCTAGAGTGCACAGACAGGACACAGTTCAGACACAGGAACTGATACCGCAAGGCAGGAAACATAGACAGGACCTGGCACATCAGTGACTAGAAGCCAACTGACAGAACAAGATGCTCAGGCAAGGATTCCAAGGAGGAGCTGGTTTAAATACCAGGGGACAGACAGCAATAGGCTGATAACGCATAAGGGGTGTGTCTGCAGCAGATACAAAAAACAGGAAGTTTGGCGGGTGACGCCCTAAGCAACCAGAGCAGAGCAAAGCAAGCAGTATGGAAAGAAGCCAGAGTGGCAGTCTGGACTGGAAATCAAGTGCGTGCTCTTGCACAGTGGGAGATGGACCACTATGCAAGGACTCCGCCAGGTATGTTACAACGTCACTTGGAGATTTCGATGGAAACCCCGATATAAGTGCTCAGCATAGAGCGCAGGATAAACATGATCCAAAATGTTATGTAAAATGTTCCCAATAAACGTTTCAACGCCATTCACAAAAAAAGCAAGTCCCCACTCAGGTCCATCATCTGTTAACAATAATATAGGGGCTTCCACATTGCTGATAGCACAAAGGCTCTGGAAAAGCTAAATGGCTCCTCGCCCTCCAAAAGAAATCCAACGAATTCTACGCTTCCCAATGTCCCCCTCCCTTCTGAGCTCCAGTGTGTGTCTAAACCGCAGTTAGCATCCACATGCTTGGCATTTCTGTAGCATTGAGAGCCTGCCTAATTTACGAGTGCATGTCTCCAGAAGCACCAGCTGGGCATAATGTACTGGTAACCACAATGTACTGGGCACTACAACATACTGGTCACTACAATGGCAGTTTGCAATCTTCACTTAGCAACATCAACTGCTGCTTGTTTGTGGAAAACACCCATGTCAAAATCATCACTACACCTGTAGATAAATTCACAAAGTGGTAAAATGTACAAAATGGGGTCACTTGAGGGGGAATTCTTCTCCTCTAGCACGTAGGGTCTCTGTATATGGAGTCCGCAAACTATTCTAGGAAAATCTGCGCTCCAGGAGGCAAATAGCGCTCCGTCCCTCCCGAGTCTCACCGTGTGGCTAAGCAGTACTGAACAGCCACATATGAGGTTTTTCTAAATTCAGCCGAAATTTTGGGACAAATTTTGGTGCCATTTTTACCCATTTTCCAGTGTGAAAATGTAAAATCTGGGGCTGAAACAAAATTTCCGTGTTAAAAATGTAATTATTTTTTCTTCACTGCTCAATGGTATAAAATTATGTGACCCACCTGTGGTGTCAATATGATCACTGCACCCCTAAATGAATTCAATGAAAGGTGTAGTTTGTAAAATTGGGTCACTTATGGGGGGTTCAGCTGCTCTGGCACCTCAGGGGCTCTACCAATGTAACATGGCACCCTCAAACCAGTCCAGCAAAATCTGAACTCCAATATGGCGCTTCTTCCCTTCTTAGCTTTGCACTATGCCTCAAAAGTAGTTTTCGACCTCATACGGGATATCTGCATACGCAACAGAAATTGAACAATACATTTTGGGGTCCATTTTCTCCTGTTATCCTTGTGAAAATGTAAAATTTTGTGCTAAAAAACATTCTTGCGGGAAATTTTTTATTTTTATTTTCACTGTTCAATGTTGTAAACTTATGTGAAGCACTTGGGGGTTCAAGGTGCTCACCACACATCTAGATAAGTTCCCTGAGGGGTCTATTTTCCAAAATGCTGTCACTTGTGGGTGGTTTCCACTGTTTAGGCACATCAGGGGCTCTCTAAACGCAACATGATGTCCGCTAATTATTCAAGCAAATTTTACATTCAAAAAGTCAAATTGCGCTCCTTCCCTTCCGATCCCTGCCGTGCTCCCAGATAGTGGTTTTCTCCCGAATATGGGGTATTGGCCTACTTTTAACCCTTATAACTTCCTAACAAAAAAAAATCTTGGTTCTCAAATTGTGCTGATGTAAAGTAGACATGTGGGAAATGTTATTTAAGGGCATAAAGATAAAAATCTTGAAAAAAGCTAAATTTTCAAAATTTTCACCAAATTTCAAATTTTTTCACAAATAAATGTAAGTCATATCAAATCAATTTTACCACTATCATAAAGTACAATATGTCATGAAAAAGCAATCTCAGAATCAGTGGGATCTGTTGAAGCGTTCCAGAGCTATTACCTCATAAAGTGTCGGTGGTCACAATTGTAAAAATTGGCATGGTCAGGAAGGTGAAAACAGGCTTCGGCGTGAAAGGGTTAAACTTCTGGTTGGTTTATTAAAATGCAGCATAAACCAACACTGAGTCCATAAAAGAAAACATGGCCCTTTAGGCAAAACATGAAAAACAACTCAAAATGGTGGCACAAAAGCACAGTCATTGTGGTAGCAGGGATCCGCTTGCTCAGAGTTTAGCAACTCCACGTGGTTCAGGATAGCTCCACACAAACACATCTGAAGTTACTCTCTCCAGACCTACTGAACATCCAATGCCTCTACAGGCCGAGTATTTAAACCCCAGACCACACCCTGGGGTCAAGATATAATGAATGGCCTCCCACCTGCACTATTGCCATTCACAAAAAACTGGCCCATTTAAATATGGCTGATTAACCCTCTCAGCACATACTATGGAGGAGAAGATTTCGATTTTCACATCACTGAAGCTAATAGCCTCAGTGAAACATATCTCCCCTCTGACACTCTGCCAGTGACTCTGTTACAATATATACTGTGACAAAGTCACTGGCAGAATACTAGAGGGGAGATATGTGTCTGTGAGACTTTTTGCTTCAGTGATGTAAAACATGGAGATTTCTCCTGCACATTAGGTGCAGAGAGGGTTAATAGCCAGAGTTACAAGGGCATGCTTTACATGTGGATAGCTAAGTGCTGGGAGGGAAGCTATCCACCCTATTGACGTGCCCCCTGGGCCATGGGGTACTCGGTAGCCGGGCCGGTCCTTTTCTATTGGTGTTGTGCCGTTGGCAGTGACCCGGTCCATGGCCCAGGGTGGTCAATAAAATAAAGTGAAGAGTCAATTGGGGCAATAAAGATTTGGGGATAATGTTCGTGATGCCACCAGATCCACTGGGGCTGATGATGACGCAGCAGAGATAGTGCAGCTCTCTGCGGGCAGAGCTAAGCCCCAGGGCAGTATATAGGACTTGATGAGGTAGATGTTGTTGTCAGGGACCGTGTAGTGCAGAGCCAGTGACGCAGCAATAAATCGAGGACACAGTGGGGTGCAGTCTTCAGGCTTTACTCACAGTTCATAGGCAGTTCCAGGTTATCACTGCAGCCAGTTATAACCGCCCACGTCGCCCTGTGTTCTCCAAGGAAGGGATCCAGCCAACTCCCAGGCAGTTCAGGTACACTTAGTCGGGATCCCCTTCTTAAATGCCTTCTGGCCGTCTCCCTGCGCTGGCTCTCGCCCTCCTGCCCTGCGCCTCACAATCAGCGTCCCAAGCCAGTTGCCTCAGGCCTTGTCGGGCGACTTACCCTCAGTCCCCTGGACCCTATGTGGACACCTTTTCAGCAATGTAATTGTGGATTTTGGCTGCACCACCTTGAAAATGCTGCAGTTTGCTAGCTAGCTGAGCCTGGTTGTTCTCCACTAGTCTGGGGCCAGTCCTATTCTGCGGCCTGGTCCCTCCACTCGACGGCGGTTGGGTGGTTGCGGGTCCCATGGAGAGCGTTTGCGCTCCTGTGCCCCTGAGACCCCCTCTGTCTCTTCTTCCTTCTTCTGGGCCCCTTACTCTGGGCCCCCTCCTGTCTGGACCTGTCACAAGCAGAACCTCCCTCCTGGGCTTACAGCCCTGACTGAACCCCTTCTAGAAGGTTCCCCTTCTTCTTATACCCTCTGCTAGGGTGCTCCTCTTTGCTGCTTCCTCCACCCACACCCACTACATGGTTCCCTCTCCTTTGGTTCCCCTCGCCCCTCCAGCCAGGGACAGGACGCAGCCATGACCAAGTGCATCTTGCCCCGTCTGCTGGTCTGGAGTGGTGTATTGCTGGATGCAGGTGTGTGGGTCCTGGGTAGTGTTCCTTCCTTACCTGGGAGTGGGTACCACACATCTGGGTGAGGTGCAGTACCTCTGTGGCAACTGGACCCCCAGGGGCGCCACACTATCTCCACTCCAGGGCGTGGTTTAGGGGCTATAAAAAGCCAGCCTTTTGATTCAGGAGGTGGTCAATATCTGGAGGCCAGCTTCAGAGAGAGGAGCGTGTATTTGTTCCTGCTTACCCTGAACCGTGTGGTTTTCTTTTTGCTTACCCGGAGTGGCTGGACCCCGGCTGGTGCATGGACTTTGCTGGACTGTTCTTATTTTGTTTGCTGTTAGGCTGATTACTTTTAAAGGGAATCTGTCATCAGAATTTCACACCACAAGCTATTTATATGTGCATTTAGCTCTTTCAAAGACAAGTCCAGGAGTACATTTACCTAGACAGACAGTTCCTCAATTATTGAGAAATTAGCACTTGAATTGATATGCAATGAGGCTGTAGATCCAGTTCTATTCCCTGCCAGTGCTGCCTTCTATGGCTTGACTCATGGCTCCTTCTCATGAAGTCACTCAATATAGAGGTTAGTTAACCCTCCGTCACATACAATATCGGTTCTAACGAGTTCACATACAATGTGACTGTCAGGCGCAGGCTAGAAAAATACCTATAATATCTAATATTTGCAATTTCAGTGCTCTAAAAGTGATCAGTGACCTTAATAGGGATGTAATAAAAGAGACTACACATCATCAGGTGCAATAAAAAACATTTACTTAACATAAAACTAATAACTCTGAAATACAAACATTTCAAAACTCCCGCCAAATAGTCCCCAGTTCGACTCTGTCAAAAAACTCTACAAAGAAAATTTATGGAAGCAAACTTAATTTTAAGGTACCTTAAGTACTATTAAACACATATTCAATCAGAATTAGATCCTGAAGTTTCCCCAGAAAAATTACACTTGCAGAGCAAAGAGCAAGAATTACACATCATTTTTGCATGTGTCAGGCAGATTGCATTATGACATTTGTGACATTCATAATTAGAAAGCCTTCTGATTCCGCATTCCGTGGTGCAGGTGGTGCATCTCCTTCTTTTGGGAGGTGGTGCAGGTGGTGAATTTTCAATATCATCTTCTGGGTGGAATCTTTTGAGCTGAACTTGAAGGCGAGAGGGGATACCGATTGTTTTTATACTTCTCCTGCGTAGCTCTCCAAGCACTAGTTCATGGGCCAATTTTTTCAGATAGAATCGTCTACGGAGTGGTTCAAGCTTGTTTTCAAGGTAAATGACTTGTGAATTTATACCACCCAAATTCAACATAGCAAAAAATATGACCATTGGCCAGCGTTTGGTGTTTCTGCTGACGTTGAAAGTTGAGCACATCTGATCAGCTGTATCAACACCCCTTTGGTTGCATTATAAAATGTAATTATCTCCGGGGTTTTTTGTGCCTCAGTCCCGGGATCGATGGCATCATCATCATGAAGTGTTGATAGAAGAAGTACAATTTTTTTTGCTTGTGGTACATAGGAAACCAAAACCTTTCCATTATGCAATGCAAACATACTGCTGTACTGTTGTCTCCCTTTCACACTTACAAACTGTGTAGGCAATTCTTTTTTATTTTTTCTTACAGTTCCGACATATGAAAGCTTCTGCATTTTCAGATAATCAATCAGATCACAATTTGAAAACCAATTGTCAGCTGTTATATTGCGACCCGATCCAAATAAGGGCTCAGCCAGTCTTTTTACAACATCACTGGGTTTGTTGCTGACACAGTAAGGACCTTCTGGTTGTTTTCCTGCATAAACTTCCAGGTTGTAAGTGTAGGTCTTACTGGCATCAACAAGGGCATACATTTTGATTCCATATTTGTTAGGCTTTGATGGAATATATTGACGAAAGGCACGTTTACCACGAAAACCAGGGAGCATTTCGTCAATAGTGAGATTCTCCCCAGGGCAATAGCATTTTTTACAGTTTTCAACAAATTTTTGGAATATATCACGAGTTGGAGCAAGTCGGTCATGTGTTTTACATTCGGTTCGGGTAGTTCTGTCGTCAAACCGAAGGCAACGAATTAGAAGCTTGAATCTGTTTATGGACATAACAAGGCCAAATTTTTCAACTCCATCCCCATCTTTACTCCAAAGTTCCTCCAAACTTTGTCTATTTGCCCTATAAGCTCCTGCAAGGTATAATAATCCAAAAAAAGCACGCAGTTCTATTTCATCTGTGGCCTTGATGGTTCTGTTGCAGATGAACTTGTCCTTTATAATGTCTATATATTGGTTGGTATATGTGACAATAGAGTCCTGAATGTCATCTGTGAATAAACTATTCCAGCATTCAACTGCAGTTTTTGCATTACTTGCAGTTCCTATAACTGCAGGAAGGTGAGTAATAATGTTTTGAGGTTCCCTACGTTTTTTCTGGAGTGGCTTCTTGTTCCATTGGTTTTTTTTATCTTTTCCCATATAATAAGATTCTACATCTTCATCCTCATCACTGTCACCATCTTGCTCTGTTTCAGAATCCACTTCACATACTTCCACCTCATCATGAGAATCAATCTCACTTTCCTCTCCTAAATCCTCATTCAGTGTGGGGTCTGCATCATCTAACAGCATGTTTGTTACTTCCTCAGCATCAAGGTTTTTTGATAAATTGTACATTTTCCTCTCCATTTCAGCAGATAATCTGAAGCAAGAGAAGGAATATGTGTTAGGGAACTACAGTATATGCCTGAGCAGCACACTTTCTTTTTTAATCTGCCTTATTTCTATGAAATATCCTCACACTTTGTGCTATGCATTCATAAAACAAGCTAAATAAACAATTGTGATGAATAAAAACATAAAATACCAACCTTATTGAGTGTGACGTGTTCACATACAATGAGCCTGAGAGATTAGCGCAGTTATATCTGTCCTCCTGAAGCTCTGCAATCCAACTGTGGTATGAGGTTTCACAGAGCTGCTAGAGACAGGAGACTACCTGGAGGGAGAGGATTTCCTCACAATCTGGTGAGGAAGGAGAAATGAAAGTAAAAGAGATGTGCCTGTCAGGCCTATTGTATATGACGGAGGGTTAAGCAGGAAGAGGTGGTGCTTGGCGGGTGATAGAGCTGGAGTGACAAAGTCTTCAGATGCACAGCCTTGTTTGCATATCAATTCAAATGCTGATTTATCAGGAATGGCGG
Organism: Phyllobates terribilis; assembly: GCF_046119375.1. NCBI lineage: Eukaryota > Metazoa > Chordata > Amphibia > Anura > Dendrobatidae > Phyllobates > Phyllobates terribilis. Next base: position 767,952,677 of record NW_027362762.1, on the reverse strand, counting down.
AACTGATTGCACATAAAAATAGTATGGGGAGCGAAATTCTGATGACAGATCTTTCATTTGCCTTACTTTCTGTGGTATCTCTTTTAGCTTTAGCACATCATGAGTTCTATGTGACATTAGGGCTGTATGTCCCTCTGCTTCCAGTTACACAGTCTCTGGTATGCATCTGTAATTCTCTATCAGTCTGTCTGGAACTTTGCAACCTGCCCAAAACTAACTGTGGACAGTTAATAGACTGGCTCTATGTATCTGCTCAGTTTCAAAGCTATAGCTCATTGCACTGCTCTCTATCCTGTTAAACAAAAAATATTCCCCTTTATATTGTGTGTTCTACAGGGTAGTGTTGTGCTACATAATTCCTGACAAACCATTTGAACCTAAACTTAATTTTATTTTACCTACCTAATATCATGTAGCGTTAACTTTGGTAAGCAGTAAATCCAGAGATCAGTTTGGGTTATTGCTGTCAGTTATGAAGCTGTAAATTGACCCTTTAACAATGGTAGTTTCCAATAACAATTTTATGAAATGTGACATATAATTGGCTAAAGACAATATGAAAAGTGATAGTATTTCGAATGGCAGAAACTATGCAAAATAAATGAGCAGATTCTGACACCATTTTCAATTAACGAGTTATTTCTGTCTTCAACCAGGAAAATGGCATCTTGGACTGAATAAGGAAGAGAGAGATGACTTTTACCACCATCCTCTTAATCATGGGTTTGATTATTTTTATGGAACAACAATGACACATTTACGAGACTGCATCCCAGGAAATGGCAGTGTATTTGTTGCTGGAGCTGCTCAGTATCTAAAGCAGTCATTTCTAATCGCTTTTTTAACAATCCTTACACTTATTTTCCTTAACTATATCCGGCTTCTCAATATACCCAAGAAAGTATTTGGCTACATTCTTTTATGCATCATTATTTTTGTGGGACCAATGGTTTTCTTTTTTTGGAAATTTCAATATTTGAATTGTATTTTGATGAGAAATTACCAGGTTATCCAACAACCATTAATATATGAGAATCTGACCCAAAGGATGACAAGTGAGGCTGTCCATTTTATACAAAGGTGAGTTCTGAAAGTATTTTGTGTATTTAATGGAATTCTAAGCAGCTTTTGGGAAAAAAAATTATATAAACACATTTATAACAGTATGAAAAACTCTGCATTCAGAGGTATGCAGTTGAAGTGAGAAAAAAGTTTATTCATGCAATCCAATGTTTGTTCGAAGCAATATTGATGTTTCTATCCTACATCCGGAACTTCATCAGAATGATGCTGTGTAAATTATAGAACAGTAGTATAAGTGACAGGGTGTACAATATAAAGAAGAATAAGGGTTAAGATAGTAAACTGCAATATATAATGCCAGAAAAATATGGATACTTCTATTAAGTAAACTAGAGGTGAATAAGTCATGCATAAATAATGCATAAAAATCATCATGAGCAGATATAAAGGTACAGATGAAACAGGCAACCTGTATTTATAACATTTTATGTATATTATATGATACAGACAGTAGGTAGGTTGTAATGGGAATATTTGGAGACATAGCCTGGTGGAAAAGCAAATACAGTTTTAGTCTATAAAAGCCCTCTATCTTCTATGCGCATAAAGACCACTTGGTGATCCTAATACCACTAATTAAATACACAAAATGCATAAAAAAACATAAGCCTGGTAGCTAGGAGATGTGAACAGCCATGAACATTTATGTATTTTTGCTGGATTGCTAAAGAAAAGATGTTAGATGCTAAAGGTAAAGATGTAAGTGCAGCGCTATAGGACATGTGTCTGCCGTCTCTGGTGGTGTAGCATTATGTGAGATGTGTCACTTACCATCTTAAAAAATGTGTGGCAGAATAGTTTCTGGCACAAAGTGGATCTGTGTTAGAGGGGGCATGTACCCTTGGTGTCAGGTATCAGCCGCATCGTATCTCATCACCGGAGGCTGAGTTTGCGTGGCGTATGATTCCAGTGCTCTCAGCGTGTGTGAGGAACCGCACTTCCCTGTTGTGTAAACCTTTATAGGGTGCAAGTCAAGGCTCCGTTGTGAGTATCTAGTGATACCCAGTATAAGAGGATATGTGAATTACGCATGGTGGCTCAATAGCTAGTACTGCTGCCTTGCAGCATTGAGGTCCTTAGGTATCCATAGTTATGACCACAAGCAGCTAGCTAACTAATTGTCACTATATCAGTGGTTGTAACTAGAGATGAGCGATGTTCGACTAGAACTGTTCGCCAATCTCAAATTCGAGCTGTTTTGGGCGGTGTTCGAGTTGTTCGACGAACGCGAACGATTTGCAAAAAATTCGGCTGTTCGAGGTTATGTTCGATAACTGTTCGTGCACCAAAAGCGTGTCCTGCATGTCTGGCGCTATTTAGAGAATAAATCATGCTGGGATTGTCTGCCACTCACTGTAATGCCACAGCCATGGTGGTTGTGGCATTACAGTGGTTGCCCAAATCGATGGGAACAGTGCTCACAGTGAAACATGAAAAGCCGGCAATTCAGCACCAGTACCCGACAATTTAGAATCGAAAGAATAGAGTATCACACATAGATTAGATAGAAAGAAACATGTCAGTCACATATACAATTAGTACAGTGACAGTGTTGGTTACTGTACTTGTCATTTAGTGTTAAAATAAAGGATTTATTAAAAAAAAAATTGGCGCGGGGTTCCCCGTAATTTTAGTCTCTAGCGGAGGTTAAGCAGACGGCTGGGGCAGATGTTTGAAGCCTGGGAAGGGGGTAATACCCACGGAGCTTCCCAGGCTACTAATATCAGCCCCCAGCTGAATACCTAGCCTTTACTAGCTATTAAAATGGGGGACCCCCAAAAAAATGAAGTGGGGGCCCCCCTATTTTAATAGCTATCAAAGGCTTGGCAGACAGCTGGGGGCTGATATTAATAGACCAGGAAGGTTGCCATGAATATTGGCCCCAATGAACTCGGCTCACCTCATGCACGTCACTGACAGCGTGGGAAAATTCTCAGCGCAAGCATGTCTGTGCTTCTCAGTGTCTGCGGCATGGCAAGCTGGATGGCAGCGTTCGGCTGCGGTCCAGCCTGTCATGTGAATGTAGCAGAGCTGGAGCTGTCGTGGGAACCATGGAAAGGTAAGGATGATGTTGCTTTATTATTTTACTTTTATTGCAGGAGGTCGTTGGCTTCAGCTGGAATGGGCGTGACGGTAAGTATGGTTTAATTTAGAACAATAAAGAATTGTGTGTTTATTTCAATTAAAAGACTTTATTCTGGGTGTTTGTGTTTTTTGTAACTTTGACTATGGGGTTAGTAATGGGGGTGTCTTATAGACGCCTCTCCATTACTAACCTGGGCTTGATGTCAGCTGGCATTATAAGCTGACATCAACCCCAACCCTATTACCCCACTGCCACCACTACAGGGCAGTGGGAAGAGCGAGGCTACGTGCCAGAATTGGCGCATCCTATGGATGTGCCATTTCTGGGCCGGCTGGTGTTTCTAGCCTGGGAGGGCGCCAATATTCATGGCACCCTTCCTATTAATATCAGCCCCCAGCTTTCTGCCTAGCCTTTGCTAGCTATTAAAATAGGGGGGACCCCACGTCATTTTTTTTGGAGTCCCCCATTTTAATAGCTAGTAAAGGCTAGGTATTCAGCTGGGTGCTGATATTAGTAGCCTGGGAAGCTCTGTGGGTATTACCCCCTTCCCAGGCTTCAAACATCTGCCCCAGCCGTCTGCTTAACCTCCGCTAGAGACTAAAATTACGGGGAACCCCACGCCAATTTTTTTTTAAATAAATCATTTATTTTAACACTAAATGACAAGTACAGTAATCAACACTATCACTGTACTTATTGTAAATGTGACTGACATGTTTCTATCTATCTAATCTATGTGTGATGCTCTATTCTTTCTGTTATAAATTGTCGGGTACAGATGCTGAATTGCCGGCCGGCTTTTTTAAAGAGACAGTGCATGAAAACACTAATATTTTTTTAAATAAATCCTTTAACACTAAATGACAAGTACAGTAACCAACACTGTCACTGTACTACTTATATATGTGACTGACATGTTTCTATCTATCTAATCTATGTGTGATGCTCTATTCCTTCTTGTCTAAATTGTCGGGTACCGGTGTATGCCACTGCTGAATTGCAGGCCGGCTTTTTTAAAGAGAGTGTCATCTGAGCAGCTTGTCAGCTTTTGGACACCTTTGAAGGTGTTGTTTATGTGTTTTTATGTGTTTTTGTTTGCCTGCCATTGGTTTTAACGGTGTTCGACGGTGTTCTAAGGTGTTCGACGAACAGTTCCACGAACATCCCGGTTTTCGACGAACCGAACCGAACCCGAACGCTACGGGGGTGGCTCAACACTAGTCGTAACCATGAATACCTAAGGTCCTGCAATGCCTGCACATGAGGAAAGAGACATAGCGAATCAGAAAAACAATACTGCATTTCTAATTGGAGTTATTTGCTAATATTATAATTATTATTATTACACCTACTACATATTGATATAGGATCTTGGAGAAGGGAATACCCCTTTAAATTAAAAGAAAACTAGCGGTGTTGCATTGTCTATTTAAACCCTTGGATTCCAGAGTCTGGAGTGTTTAGATACAGTATGCTTCTCTCTTTTTGAGCTGCTTGGGTTCTGCTCCAGGATCTGAAGTTTGAGTTGGGCTATGGTGTGATTTTTGAAATGGAAATTGTTTGGAAAAGGTAGATGGTTTCTTTTACACATTATGTTGATAACTTATGAAATAGCTTAGTAAGGGCTGATGTGGGTTCCAAACTATCTAGTCCCAAATATGAATTTGACTATAGGCCAAGGGGAGTAAGGCAGGGCCCTGCCTCAAACTAGTCATCCGAGATGCATAGTCCCCAACCGGATTTTCAAAATATGTTTTCTCTTAAACACTTCAGCTTTTCAGAGTAAAATGTACAGGGCTACAATGACTGCAATTGTCTAAACCTCATGTCATGTTCTTTTTAATTGTATGCATCTCTGTAACTAAAGAGAAGCTGTTAAACAGAATTTCATATGGCAAGGATGACAGCAACAAATGCTATAAACCAAAAAATCATACACACAAAAGAGATGGCAAATAATGTTAATGTGTTTCTTTGGGGAAAAAAATGTGAATGTGTTTAATATGTTTTTAATTAATACCATTCAGCATAAATGCTATGTTGTCTTTATTTTATCGGTTAGTACAATTACAACTGCATATTTTAAGGTGTTTTTTAAAATCTTTTGCTAACTATCCTTTACTACCTCCATACGTTTTTTAAACCAGGACATTTGGCCTGTCGAATCAGTTGATCACCTGTACCAAATACTTGAGTCCACCAATAATTGTAGTTAAAACTATTCACAGACTAGTTGAATATTGTTGACCTCAACTTTGGATTCTTTAGAGTTTTATGTATTTTCACCTTGAGCCTTTGAATTCAGTTTTTTTGTTTTTCAAGTTTTTACGAGCTGGCGTTTTTTGGACATGTTTGGGAACCATTTCTGCAGTGCACCTGTCACTCAAGATGTCTTATCATTTCTAAAGACTCTTTCCTAAAGATTGATATGTGATTCAAAAAACAGGATTCAGATAAACAGTGATTAACTCTTAAGGTCTTGGGTTGTTAAAGATTTGTCCTCTTTAGAATCCTCGACCATTTGCCAGTACAGAGATTTACTACACAGAGCTTTTCTCACTTTCCTCAACTCTTCTCAAAGAAAACTTTGTAAAGGGCTGCATGCAGAGAAGAGAAAAGTCATTTGAACTTGCTGATTTTTACAGGACAGATTAGCTATCGTAAGTGTTTGGGGGCCCCCGTCTCTGCCCCCACAAATTATGTTTAATTTCATAATCCTTTCATTTCTATGTGAGATAAGCTTTTGCTAGAGCTACAGTATCTGGCAGCAGCTCACTTTCTTCTCAGTGAGAAAACATGTCTTTGGGGGAGAAGAGGTGAAGGAATAGAGGCTTGCTAAATAAGTGTGACATCTGCACCAGTGCCTACACTTCCTGACTCTGCTTCTGTCACCAGGTGGCACTGCACGCTCATTGCGAGTGATGTGGGGTGAAAATTGTAGTTCTTTGTTCTCTAGGACTTGTAATTCCATCTATACTGAGAAACCTAACGTTAATTGCTATGTGGTTTGGGTGAGACTGAAAGCTACTTAAGATCCTGAAATCCTGCTGTCCACTGCCTGTTATATTCTGACCTGCTTCAGTGTAACTTGCCTTGCTTTGTCACAATGGACAGCCCTGACTTTTGACCTAGGCTTGCTTTTTTGATTATTTTGATTCTGAATCCGGCTTGAATTTTGACTACCCCTTTGCTTCCTGATTTTGTCATTGATGAGACTTCTCAACTTTTAGCCTACTTGGTGACCTTTCCTGCCCTTCCCTAGTAGCTATCCAATGGATCCAGCTGTGAAACAGATCCCTGTATAGGGGTTAATGGGTATCGGTGATTCTCTGGAATCTGCCAGAACGAGTGGCTTGTGCCAAGTCTGTCTGAGGTAGCCATTTTGAGCCTGTGGCCTCTGACAGATGTAACAATAATACAAACAGTAAAATTAAATATCTTCTGCTCGGTTCTTCCATATTGTAGAAATTTTCATTTTGGAACATGTATGGCTGTGATGGATTGTCCAGAATGAAGATCACATTTAAGGTAATGTATTTCTTACTGATTTTAATGCAAATGCAACTAATTGGTCCCACCAAGAAAAGCTTCCAGTTGCAAAATGTTTTAAAGCTTTATTTCCCCCATCTTTTTTTCTTAAATAGGTTACCTCTTAAGTTTTTTTCAATTCAATTTGCTTTCAGGAGCAAACAGTTTAGTTTTTCATTATCATTTACGTTATCAAACAAATAAGCAAAGCAATGTACAGAGACATCAATCTGTAAGACTCTGATGAAGATTCACACAGCTCAATGACCACTGGAATTAAATGAGCAATTTTGTCTGCCCGTTAATTGTAAATAGATTAAGTGTTCTCCTCTTTTTTGCTGTCGCACAGAGAAAAAGAAAATCAATACACATTTCTTAGGCTGTCCAGACTCTTTTATACATATTACAAATAAAGTGGAAATATCATGCACTGCAGGTGCCTTATAGCAATGAAATACTGGAACATTAATTGATTGACAGGTTAGTTAGGGGTTGTATAGCTTGTAATTACCCAACCATGTTACTTCCATTAATTTACTCTCTAGGAGTTTTACAATAATATAAAATGTGAATGGATAGTAATTAATGCACTTTAAATTTTAATACATTTATTGCTTAAGTCTTCGCAATAAATGGCCTAATTTGCAGACACTTCAGATTTCATAAAGGTCAGGAAATGCCATGCTTAACCTTTAGAATTAGCAAAGCATGTATCATGCACTTGTTCACTTGAAAACGGTGCTTTCTTCAAAGTCAAAGGGCTTTATTTTCCAGTTATGAGAGGCTATTAATGCTCATTGGCTATGGCAGACTCACTAATCATAATTTTTAATGCAGTGCAAAATAGAAGTAATGAAATGTTTTGAAATAAAGCATATAAAAATCACATTTTCATTCTTATTAAGCCAGATTTTAATAATCCTTTGTGAAGAAGAATTTGTTCTCACTACAATGTAAAATAAATAGTTTTTATGGCCTTCTCTCGGGCTGCATTTTGTATGTCATTAATATGGTAACCTGATGTTTAGTAGGAACAACAGTGCATAGTGACCTTTTGCTACTAAACCATGAGTATTTTAAGCTTCATTAGTAGTGTGGTTACTATAAGGAAATCTCTTCCTTCCCTCTTCTTCTCCCCTTCCCATGGAAGTACAGCCACAGCATTGCTAAGTCCTATTAACATTGTAAAGAGATAGCTGTCTATCTTTCCCAAGTTGACAGAGCACTAATGTATTTTTATTGGGGGGATTGTAGAGATTTTTATTGGTATTGGCTTATTCTGCTTTAAAAATATGATCCAGTGTTGAAATTTCAAGTGCCCTATTCTTCTCTTCCCCTACATTATTTGTAGGGGAAAAGTTGGGAGATCTTTAAAAACACCAGATGATCAGTCGTTCCTGCTGAAATGGTTTAGCAGTGTTCTCCAACTCTTGTCCTCAAAAGCCACCAACAGGATTTCAGGATTTTATGTTATGTACCTTGCTGGCCCAAGTCTCTTGTTCAGCTCAGTGACACGCAGCATCAGATATGCGTCGAACTTGGAGACTTCTTTCAGCTTCCGAAAATCATTACAGAATTTCCATTCTATATCGGGTTTTGGATCAAGGACAATCGAGTTAGACCACTCGCTCTTAGATTCCTCAATGACTCCGAGATTCAGCATACACTTCATTTCCTTAGAGATCAGTTCTCTGCGGATCCTCTAATTCAGTAGGGCTTCAAATTCACCTGCACATGGGGTACAGTCAGAAACTCGTGTTCTATGACATCTGTACTAGAGATCAGCGTTGTTCGACTCGAACTGTTCGCCAATCTCAAATTCGAGCTGTTTTGGGCGGTGTTCGAGCCATTCGGTGAACACGAACGATTTGAAAAAAATTCGGCTGTTCGAGGCTATGTTCGATAACTGTTCGTGCACCAAAATCATAACTGGATTTTTTCTCAGTAATGATGAAAATTAATGTTAATACGCAGTTTGAGTGTACAGCGGGGTGGGGGGAGGGACAGGGGATGGATCTCTGCAGGTATAATGAAGATCTCCATTTTTTTTTCTCTTTGCCGCATTTACAGTGGGGAGGTGCAATCTGTCAGCTTATCAGCAGCGCGCACACGGAGCGAAGTGCTTTTTTTCACACAAGCAAGGGCATGTGTCATTGGCAGTGTATGTCACATGTCCTTGCCCTATAAGACCCAGCCATTTTCCCCGTTGTCACCATTTTCTCACTGCTGCAGCTGCGTGTTAGACAGCACCGTTGTTGCTGTGTGCGCTATACCTTGTTAATTTCAAGCCAATTTTCTCACAAATCTACAGATAGTTTGGGAGTAGGGAATAGTTGTGATTACAGTCCTTTTAAGGACTAGGTTACAGCATTTCCTACGACTTTTATCAGGCAGGTCTGTGCTCTTAAATAGATAGGTTGTGGGAGTAAAGAATAATTGTAATTGCAGTCCTTTTCAGGACGAAGTTACATCAGTTCCTATCAGTTTTTGCCAGGCAGGTCTGTGCCAGTGCTGTGCAAGTTTTTTTCACAGCATTTGGCTAAGTCTAGCAAAGCTAATCCTTTTTGGCCTATTGCAGAGTGTGTTAGTCAGTGGAGTAGCCTATCTGTGTTGCAAGCTACACCACCTGTGTATAGAATACCAATTTTTTTACTTCACCTAGTGAAGTAAAACCTTTTGGGCATAGCATCATTCTATTAGTCCATCTATACTGACCTCCATAAGGTTGCAAATTGAATATAATTTTTTTCTGCATCTAGCTCTGAAAAAATATTTGGCCTTATAGTTGTGCGTGGGACTTGTTGTATTAGTCCATCTATACTGACCTCCATCAGGTTGCAAACTAAATATAATTTTTTTCTGCATCTACCTCTGAAAAAATATTTGGGCTTCTAGCTGTGTGGGACTTGTTCTATTAGTCCATCTATCCTGACCTCCATCACGTTGCAAATTGAATATAATTTTTTTCTGCATCTAGCTCTGAAAAAATATTTGGCCTTTTAGCAGTGTTTGGGATGTGTTCTATTAGTCCATCTATACTGACCTCCATTAGGTTGCAAATTGAATATAATTTTTTTCTGCATCTAGCTCTGAAAAAATATTTGGGCTTCTAGCAGTGTGTGGGACTTGTTCTATTAGTCCATCTATACTGACCTCCATCAGGTTGCAAATTGAATTTAATATTTTTCTGCATCTAGCTCTGAAAAAATATTTGGCCTTCTAGCAGTGTGTGGGACTTGTTCTATTAGTCCATCTATACTCTCTCCATCAGGTTGCAAACTGAATATAATTTTTTTCTGCATCTACCTCTGAAAAAATATTTGGGCTTCTAGCAGTGTGTGGGACTTGTTCTATTAGCCCATCTACACTGTCCTCCATCAGGTTGAAAACTGAATATAATTTTTTTCTGCATCTACCTCTGAAAAAATATTTGGGCTTCTAGCTGTTTGTGGGACTTGTTCTATTAGTCCATCTATACTCTCTCCATCAGGTTGCAAACTGAATATAATTTTTTTTCTGCATCTACCTCTGAAAAAATATTTGGGCTTCTAGCAGTGTGTGGGACTTGTTCTATTAGCCCATCTACACTGTCCTCCATCAGGTTGCAAACTGAATATAATTTTTTTCTGCATCTACCTCTGAAAAAATATTTGGGCTTCTAGCAGTGTGTGGGACTTGTTCTATTAGTCCATCTATACTGACCTCCATCAGGTTGCAAACTGAATATAATATTTTTCTGCATCCACCTCTGAAAAAATATTTGGGCTTCTAGCTGTGTGTGGGACTTGTTCTATTAGTACATCTATACTGACCTCCATCAGGTTGCAAATTGAATATAATATTTTTCTACATCTAGCTCTGAAAAACTATTTGACCTTCTAGCAGTGTGTGGTACTTGTTCTATTAGTCCATCTATACTGACCTCCATCAGGTTGCAAACTGAATATAATCTTTTTCTGCATCTACCTCTGAAAAAATATTTGGGCTTCTAGCTGTGTGTGGGACTTGTTCTATTAGTCCATCTATACTGACCTCCATCAGGTTGCAAATTGAATATAATTATTTTCTGCATCTAGCTCTGAAAAAATATTTGGCCTTCTAGCAGTGTGTGGGACTTGTTCTATTAGTCCATCTATACTGACCTCTATCACGTTGCAAACTGAATATAATTTTTTTCTGCATCTAGCTCTGAAAAAATATTTGGGCTTCTAGCAGTGTGTGGGACTTGTTCTATTAATCCATCTATACTGACCTCTATCAGGTTGCAAATTGAATATAATTTTTTTCTGCATCTACCTCTGAAAAAATATTTGGGCTTCTAGCAGTGTGTGGGACTTGTTCTATTAGTCCATCTATACTGACCTCCATCAGGTTGCAAAACTGAATATAATTTTTTTCTGCATCTACCTCTGAAAAAATATTTGGGCTTCTAGCTGTGTGTGGGACTTGTTCTATTAGTACATCTATACTGACCTCCATCAGGTTGCAAATTGAATATAATATTTTTCTACATCTAGCTCTGAAAAACTATTTGACCTTCTAGCAGTGTGTGGGACTTGTTCTATTAGTCCATCTATACTGACCTCCATCAGGTTGCAAACTGAATATAATCTTTTTCTGCATCTACCTCTGAAAAAATATTTGGGCTTCTAGCTGTGTGTGGGACTTGTTCTATTAGTCCATCTATACTGACCTCCATCAGGTTGCAAATTGAATATAATTATTTTCTGCATCTAGCTCTGAAAAAATATTTGGCCTTCTAGCAGTGTGTGGGACTTGTTCTATTAGTCCATCTATACTGACCTCTATCACGTTGCAAACTGAATATAATTTTTTTCTGCATCTAGCTCTGAAAAAATATTTGGGCTTCTAGCAGTGTGTGGGACTTGTTCTATTAATCCATCTATACTGACCTCCATCAGGTTGCAAACTGAATATAATTTTTTTCTGCATCTACCTCTGAAAAAATATTTGGGCTTCTAGCTGTGTGTGGGACTTGTTCTATTAGTACATCTATACTGACCTCCATCCGGTTGCAAATTGAATATAATATTTTTCTACATCTAGCTCTGAAAAACTATTTGACCTTCTAGCAGTGTGTGGGACTTGTTCTATTAGTCCATCTATACTGACCTCCATCAGGTTGCAAACTGAATATAATCTTTTTCTGCATCTACCTCTGAAAAAATATTTGGGCTTCTAGCTGTGTGTGGGACTTGTTCTATTAGTCCATCTATACTGACCTCCATCAGGTTGCAAATTGAATATAATATTTTTCTACATCTAGCTCTGAAAAAATATTTGGCCTTCTAGCAGTGTGTGTTACTTGTTCTATTAGTCCATGTATACTGACCTACATCAGGTTGCAAACTGAATATAATTTTTTTCTGCATCTAGCTCTGAAAAAATATTTGGGCTTCTAGCAGTGTGTGGGACTTGTTCTATTAGTCCATCTATACTGACCTCCATCAGGTTGCAAATTGAATATAATTTTTTTCTGCATCTAGCTCTGAAAAAATATTTGGCCTTCTAGCAGTGTCTGGGACTTGTTCTATTAGTCCATCTATACTGACCTCCATCAGGTTGCAAACTGAATATAATTTTTCTGCATCTACCTCTGAAAAAATATTTGGGCTTCTAGCTGTGTGTGGGACTTTTTCTATTAGTCCATCTATACTGACCTCCATCAGGTTGCAAATTCAAAATAATTTTTATCTGCATCTAGCTCTGAAAAAATATTTGGCCTTCTAGCAGTGTGTGGGACTTGTTCTATTAGTCCATCTATACTGACCTCCATCAGGTTGCAAATTGAATATAATTATTTTCTGCATCTAGCTCTGAAAAAATATTTGGCCTTCTAGCAGTGTGTGGGACTTGTTCTATTAGTCCATCTATACTGACCTCTATCACGTTGCAAACTGAATATAATTTTTTTCTGCATCTAGCTCTGAAAAAATATTTGGGCTTCAAGCAGTGTGTGGGACTTGTTCTATTAATCCATCTATACTAACCTACATCAGGTTGCAAATTGAATATAATTTTTTCTGCATCTAGCTCTGAAAAAATATTTGGCCTTCTAGCAGTGTGTGGGACTTATTCTATTAGTCCATCTAAACTCACCTCCATCACGTTGCAAACTGAATATAATTTTTTTCTGCATCTAGCTCTGAAAAAATATTTGGGCTTCTAGCAGTGTGTGGGACTTGTTCTATTAATCCATCTATACTGACCTCCATCAGGTTGCAAATTGAATATAATTTTTTCTGCATCTAGCTCTGAAAAAATATTTGGCCTTCTAGCAGTGTGTGGGACTTGTTCTATTAGTCCATCTATACTGACCTCCATCACGTTGCAAATTGAATATAATTTTTTTCTGCATCTAGCTCTGAAAAAATATTTGGGCTTTTAGCAGTGTGTGGGACTTGTTCTATTAGTCCATCTATACTGACCTCCATTAGGTTGCAAATTGAATATAATTTTTTTCTGCATCCAGCTCTGAAAAAATATTTGGGCTTCTAGCAGTGTGTGGGACTTGTTCTATTAGTCCATCTATACTGACCTCCATCAGGTTGCAAACTGAATATAATTTTTTTCTGCATCTACCTCTGAAAAAATATTTGGGCTTCTAGCAGTGTGTGGGACTTGTTCTATTAGTCCATGTATACTGACCTCCATCAGTTTGCAAACTGAATATAAATTTTTTATGCATCTACCTCTGAAAAAATATTTGGGCTTCTAGCTGTGTGTGGGACTTGTTCTATTAGTACATCTATATTGACCTCCATCAGGTTGCAAATTGAACATAATATTTTTCTACATCTAGCTCTGAAAAAATATTTGGCCTTCTAGCAGTGTGTGTTACTTGTTCTATTAGTCCATGTATACTGACCTCCATCAGGTTGCAAACTGAATATAATCTTTTTCTGCATCTACCTCTGAAAAAATATTTGGGCTTCTAGCTGTTTGTGGGACTTGTTCGATTAGTACATCTATACTGACCTCCATCAGGTTGCAAATTGAATATAATATTTTTCTACATCTAGCTCTGAAAAAATATTTGGCCTTCTAGCAGTGTGTGTTACTTGTTCTATTAGTCCATGTATACTGACCTCCATCAGGTTGCAAACTGAATATAATTTTTTTCTGCATCTAGCTATGAAAAAATATTTGGCCTTCTAGCAGTGTGTGAGACTTGTTCTATTAGTCCATCTATACTGACCTCCATCAGGTTGCAAATTGAATATAATTTTTTTCTGCATCTAGCTCTGAAAAAATATTTGGGCTTCTAGCAGTGTGTGGGACTTGTTCTATTAGTCCATGTATACTGACCTCCATCAGGTTGCAAACTGAATATAAATTTTTTCTGCATCTACCTCTGAAAAAATATTTGGGCTTCTAGCTGTGTGTGGGACTTGTTCTATTAGTACATCTATATTGACCTCCATCAGGTTGCAAATTGAATATAATATTTTTCTACATCTAGCTCTGAAAAAATATTTGGCCTTCTAGCAGTGTGTGTTACTTGTTCTATTAGTCCATGTATACTGACCTCCATCAGGTTGCAAACTGAATATAATCTTTTTCTGCATCTACCTCTGAAAAAATATTTGGGCTTCTAGCTGTTTGTGGGACTTGTTCGATTAGTACATCTATACTGACCTCCATCAGGTTGCAAATTGAATATAATATTTTTCTACATCTAGCTCTGAAAAAATATTTGGCCTTCTAGCAGTGTGTGTTACTTGTTCTATTAGTCCATGTATACTGACCTCCATCAGGTTGCAAACTGAATATAATTTTTTTCTGCATCTAGCTCTGAAAAAATATTTGGCCTTCTAGCAGTGTGTGAGACTTGTTCTATTAGTCCATCTATACTGACCTCCATCAGGTTACAAATTGAATATAATTTTTTTCTGCATCTAGCTCTGAAAAAATATTTGGCCTTCTAGCAGTGTGTGGGACTTGTTCTATTAATCCATCTATACTGACCTCCATCAGGTTGCAAATTGAATATAATTTTTTTCTGCTTCTAGCTCTGAAAAAATACTTGGCCTTCTAGCAGTATGTGGGACTTGTTCTATTAGTCCATCAATACTGACCTTCATCAGGTTGCAAATTCAAAATAATTTTTATCTGCATCTAGCTCTGAAAAAATATTTGGGCTTCTAGCAGTGTGTGGGACTTGTTCTATTAGTCCATCTATACTGACCTCCATCAGGTTGCAAATTGAATATAATTTTTTTCTGCATCTAGCTCTGAAAAAATATTTGGCCTTCTAGCAGTGCGTGGGACTTGTTCTATTAGTCCATCTATACTGACCTCTATCACGTTGCAAACTGAATATAATTTTTTTCTGCATCTAGCTCTGAAAAAATATTTGGGCTTCTAGCAGTGTGTGGGACTTGTTCTATTAGTCCATCTATACTGACCTCCATCAGGTTGCAAATTGAATATAATTTTTTTCTGCATCTAGCTCTGAAAAAATATTTGGCCTTCTAGCAGTGTGTGGGACTTGTTCTATTAGCCCATCAACACTGTCCTCCATCAGGTTGCAAACTGAATAGAATCTTTTTCTGCATCTAGCTCTGAAAAAATATTTGGGCTTCCAGCTGTGTGTGGGACTTGTTCTATTAGTCCATCTATACTGACCTCCATCAGGTTGCAAATTGAATATAATATTTTTCTACATCTAGCTCTGAAAAAATATTTGGCCTTCTAGCAGTGTGTGTTACTTGTTCTATTAGTCCATCTATACTGACCTCCTTCAGGTTGCAAACTGAATATAATTTTTTTCTGCATCTAGCTCTGAAAAAATATTTGGCCTTCTAGCAGTGTGTGGGACATGTTCTATTAGTCCATCTATACTGACCTCCATCAGGTTGCAAATTGAATATAATTTTTTTCTGCATCTAGCTCTGAAAAAATATTTGGCCTTCTAGCAGTGTGTGGGACTTGTTCTATTAGTCCATCTATACTGACCTCTATCAGGTTGCAAATTCAAAATAATTTTTATCTGCATCTAGCTCTGAAAAAATATTTGGCCTTCTAGCAGTGTTTGGGACTTGTTCTATTAGTCCATCTATACTGACCTCCATCAGGTTGCAAATTGAATATAATTATTTTCTGCATCTAGCTCTGAAAAAATGTTTGGCCTTCTAGCAGTGTGTGGGACTTGTTCTATTAGTCCATCTATACTGACCTCTATCACGTTGCAAACTGAATATAATTTTTTTCTGCATCTAGCTCTGAAAAAATATTTGGGCTTCTAGCAGTGTGTGGGACTTGTTCTATTAATCCATCTATACTGACCTCCATCAGGTTGCAAATTGAATATAATTTTTTCTGCATCTAGCTCTGAAAAAATATTTGGCCTTTTAGCAGTGTGTGGGACTTGTTCTATTAGTCCATCTAAACTGACCTCCATCACGTTGCAAACTGAATATAATTTTTTTCTGCATCTAGCTCTGAAAAAATATTTGGGCTTCTAGCAGTGTGTGAGACTTGTTCTATTAATCCATCTATACTGACCTCCATCAGGTTGCAAATTGAATATACTTTTTTCTGCATCTAGCTCTGAAAAAATATTTGGCCTTCTAGCAGTGTGTGGGACTTGTTCTATTAGTCCATCTATACTGACCTCCATCAGGTTGCAAACTGAATATAATCTTTTTCTGCATCTACCTCTGAAAAAATATTTGGGCTTCTAGCTGTGTGTGGGACTTGTTCTATTAGTAGATCTATACTGACCTCCATCAGGTTGCAAATTGAATATAATATTTTTCTACATCTAGCTCTGAAAAACTATTTGACCTTCTAGCAGTGTGTGGGACTTGTTCTATTAGTCCATCTATACTGACCTCCATCAGGTTGCAAACTGAATATAATCTTTTTCTGCATCTACCTCTGAAAAAATATTTGGGCTTCTAGCTGTGTGTGAGACTTGTTCTATTAGTCCATCTATACTGACCTCCATTAGGTTGCAAATTGAATATAATTTTTTTCTGCATCCAGCTCTGAAAAAATATTTGGGCTTCTAGCAGTGTGTGGGACTTGTTCTATTAGTCCATCTATACTGACCTCCATCAGGTTGCAAACTGAATATAATTTTTTTCTGCATCTACCTCTGAAAAAATATTTGGGCTTCTAGCAGTGTGTGGGACTTGTTCTATTAGTCCATCTATACTGACCTCCATCAGGTTGCAAAGTGAATATAATTTTTTTCTGCATCTACCTCTGAAAAAATATTTGGGCTTCTAGCTGTGTGTGGGACTTGTTCTATTAGTAGATCTATACTGACCTCCATCAGGTTGCAAATTGAATATAATATTTTTCTACATCTAGCTCTGAAAAACTATTTGACCTTCTAGCAGTGTGTGGGACTTGTTCTATTAGTCCATCTATACTGACCTCCATCAGGTTGCAAACTGAATATAATCTTTTTCTGCATCTACCTCTGAAAAAATATTTGGGCTTCTAGCTGTGTGTGAGACTTGTTCTATTAGTCGATCTATACTGACCTCCATCAGGTTGCAAAGTGAATATAATTTTTTTCTGCATCTACCTCTGAAAAAATATTTGGGCTTCTAGCTGTGTGTGGGACTTGTTCTATTAGTAGATCTATACTGACCTCCATCAGGTTGCAAATTGAATATAATATTTTTCTACATCTAGCTCTGAAAAACTATTTGACCTTCTAGCAGTGTGTGGGACTTGTTCTATTAGTCCATCTATACTGACCTCCATCAGGTTGCAAACTGAATATAATCTTTTTCTGCATCTACCTCTGAAAAAATATTTGGGCTTCTAGCTGTGTGTGAGACTTGTTCTATTAGTCCATCTATACTGACCTCCATCAGGTTGCAAATTGAATATAATATTTTTCTACATCTAGCTCTGAAAAAATATTTGGCCTTCTAGCAGTGTGTGTTACTTGTTCTATTAGTCCATCTATACTGACCTCCATCAGGTTGCAAACTGAATATAATTTTTTTCTGCATCTAGCTCTGAAAAAATATTTGGCCTTCTAGCAGCGTGTGGGACTTGTTCTATTAGTCCATCTATACTGACCTCCATCAGGTTGCAAATTGAATATAATTTTTTTCTGCATCTAGCTCTGAAAAAATATTTGGCCTTCTAGCAGTGTGTGGGACTTGTTCTATTAGTCCATCTATACTGACCTCTATCAGGTTGCAAATTCAAAATAATTTTTATCTGCATCTAGCTCTGAAAAAATATTTGGCCTTCTAGCAGTGTGTGGGACTTGTTCTATTAGTCCATCTATACTGACCTCCATCAGGTTGCAAATTGAATATAATTATTTTCTGCATCTAGCTCTGAAAAAATGTTTGGCCTTCTAGCAGTGTGTGGGACTTGTTCTATTAGTCCATCTAAACTGACCTCCATCACGTTGCAAACTGAATATAATTTTTTTCTGCATCTAGCTCTGAAAAAATATTTGGGCTTCTAGCAGTGTGTGAGACTTGTTCTATTAATCAATCTATACTGACCTCCATCAGGTTGCAAATTGAATATAATTTTTTCTGCATCTAGCTCTGAAAAAATATTTGGCCTTCTAGCAGTGTGTGGGACTTGTTCTATTAGTCCATCTATACTGACCTCCATCACGTTGCAAATTGAATATAATTTTTTTCTGCATCTAGCTCTGAAAAAATATTTGGGCTTTTAGCAGTGTGTGGGACTTGTTCTATTAGTCCATCTATACTGACCTCCATTAGGTTGCAAATTGAATATAATTTTTTTCTGCATCCAGCTCTGAAAAAATATTTGGGCTTCTAGCAGTGTGTGGGACTTGTTCTATTAGTCCATTTATACTGACCTCCATCAGGTTGCAAACTGAATATAATTTTTTTCTGCATCTACCTCTGAAAAAATATTTGGGCTTCTAGCAGTGTGTGGGACTTGTTCTATTAGTCCATCTATACTGACCTCCATCAGGTTGCAAAGTGAATATAATTTTTTTCTGCATCTACCTCTGAAAAAATATTTGGGCTTCTAGCTGTGTGTGGGACTTGTTCTATTAGTAGATCTATACTGACCTCCATCAGGTTGCAAATTGAATATAATATTTGTCTACATCTAGCTCTGAAAAACTATTTGACCTTCTACCAGTGTGTGGGACTTGTTCTATTAGTCCATCTATACTGACCTCCATCAGGTTGCAAACTGAATATAATCTTTTTCTGCATCTACCTCTGAAAAAATATTTGGGCTTCTAGCTGTGTGTGAGACTTGTTCTATTAGTCCATCTATACTGACCTCCATCAGGTTGCAAATTGAATATAATATTTTTCTACATCTAGCTCTGAAAAAATATTTGGCCTTCTAGCAGTGTGTGTTACTTGTTCTATTAGTCCATCTATACTGACCTCCATCAGGTTGCAAACTGAATATAATTTTTTTCTGCATCTAGCTCCGAAAAAATATTTGGGCTTCTAGCAGTGTGTGGGACTTGTTCTTTTAGTACATCTATACTGACCTCCATCAGGTTGCAAATTGAATATAATTTTTTTCTGCATCTAGCTCTGAAAAAATATTTGGCCTTCTAGCAGTGTGTGGGACTTGTTCTATTAGCCCATCAACACTGTCCTCCATCAGGTTGCAAACTGAATAGAATCTTTTTCTGCATCTAGCTCTGAAAAAATATTTGGGCTTCTAGCTGTGTGTGGGACTTGTTCTATTAGTCCATCTATACTGACCTCCATCAGGTTGCAAATTGAATATAATATTTTTC
The DNA here is from genome assembly GCF_046119375.1 of Phyllobates terribilis. Lineage (NCBI taxonomy): Eukaryota > Metazoa > Chordata > Amphibia > Anura > Dendrobatidae > Phyllobates > Phyllobates terribilis. The sequence continues at coordinate 767,933,229 of NW_027362762.1, read as the reverse complement.
TACATCTAGCTCTGAAAAAATATTTGGCCTTCTAGCAGTGTGTGTTACTTGTTCTATTAGTCCATCTATACTGACCTCCTTCAGGTTGCAAACTGAATATAATTTTTTTCTGCATCTAGCTCTGAAAAAATATTTGGCCTTCTAGCAGTGTGTGGGACTTGTTCTATTAGTCCATCTATACTGACCTCCATCAGGTTGCAAATTGAATATAATTTTTTTCTGCATCTAGCTCTGAAAAAATATTTGGCCTTCTAGCAGTGTGTGGGACTTGTTCTATTAGTCCATCTATACTGACCTCTATCAGGTTGCAAATTCAAAATAATTTTTATCTGCATCTAGCTCTGAAAAAATATTTGGCCTTCTAGCAGTGTGTGGGACTTGTTCTATTAGTCCATCTATACTGACCTCCATCAGGTTGCAAATTGAATATAATTATTTTCTGCATCTAGCTCTGAAAAAATGTTTGGCCTTCTAGCAGTGTGTGGGACTTGTTCTATTAGTCCATCTATACTGACCTCTATCACGTTGCAAACTGAATATAATTTTTTTCTGCATCTAGCTCTGAAAAAATATTTGGGCTTCTAGCAGTGTGTGGGACTTGTTCTATTAATCCATCTATACTGACCTCCATCAGGTTGCAAATTGAATATAATTTTTTCTACATCTAGCTCTGAAAAAATATTTGGCCTTTTAGCAGTGTGTGGGACTTGTTCTATTAGTCCATCTAAACTGACCTCCATCACGTTGCAAACTGAATATAATTTTTTTCTGCATCTAGCTCTGAAAAAATATTTGGGCTTCTAGCAGTGTGTGAGACTTGTTCTATTAATCCATCTATACTGACCTCCATCAGGTTACAAATTGAATATAATTTTTTCTGCATCTAGCTCTGAAAAAATATTTGGCCTTCTAGCAGTGTGTGGGACTTGTTCTATTAGTCCATCTATACTGACCTCCATCAGGTTGCAAACTGAATATAATCTTTTTCTGCATCTACCTCTGAAAAAATATTTGGGCTTCTAGCTGTGTGTGGGACTTGTTCTATTAGTAGATCTATTCTGACCTCCATCAGGTTGCAAATTGAATATAATATTTTTCTACATCTAGCTCTGAAAAACTATTTGACCTTTTAGCAGTGTGTGGGACTTGTTCTATTAGTCCATCTATACTGACCTCCATCAGGTTGCAAACTGAATATAATCTTTTTCTGCATCTACCTCTGAAAAAATATTTGGGCTTCTAGCTGTGTGTGAGACTTGTTCTATTAGTCCATCTATACTGACCTCCATTAGGTTGCAAATTGAATATAATTTTTTTCTGCATCCAGCTCTGAAAAAATATTTGGGCTTCTAGCAGTGTGTGGGACTTGTTCTATTAGTCCATCTATACTGACCTCCATCAGGTTGCAAACTGAATATAATTTTTTTCTGCATCTACCTCTGAAAAAATATTTGGGCTTCTAGCAGTGTGTGGGACTTGTTCTATTAGTCCATCTATACTGACCTCCATCAGGTTGCAAAGTGAATATAATTTTTTTCTGCATCTACCTCTGAAAAAATATTTGGGCTTCTAGCTGTGTGTGGGACTTGTTCTATTAGTAGATCTATACTGACCTCCATCAGGTTGCAAATTGAATATAAAATTTTTCTACATCTAGCTCTGAAAAACTATTTGACCTTCTAGCAGTGTGTGGGACTTGTTCTATTAGTCCATCTATACTGACCTCCATCAGGTTGCAAACTGAATATAATCTTTTTCTGCATCTACCTCTGAAAAAATATTTGGGCTTCTAGCTGTGTGTGAGACTTGTTCTATTAGTCCATCTATACTGACCTCCATCAGGTTGCAAAGTGAATATAATTTTTTTCTGCATCTACCTCTGAAAAAATATTTGGGCTTCTAGCTGTGTGTGGGACTTGTTCTATTAGTAGATCTATACTGACCTCCATCAGGTTGCAAATTGAATATAATATTTTTCTACATCTAGCTCTGAAAAACTATTTGACCTTCTAGCAGTGTGTGGGACTTGTTCTATTAGTCCATCTATACTGACCTCCATCAGGTTGCAAACTGAATATAATCTTTTTCTGCATCTACCTCTGAAAAAATATTTGGGCTTCTAGCTGTGTGTGAGACTTGTTCTATTAGTCCATCTATACTGACCTCCATCAGGTTGCAAATTGAATATAATATTTTTCTACATCTAGCTCTGAAAAAATATTTGGCCTTCTAGCAGTGTGTGTTACTTGTTCTATTAGTCCATCTATACTGACCTCCATCAGGTTGCAAACTGAATATAATTTTTTTCTGCATCTAGCTCTGAAAAAATATTTGGCCTTCTAGCAGTGTGTGGGACTTGTTCTATTAGTCCATCTATACTGACCTCCATCAGGTTGCAAATTGAATATAATTTTTTTCTGCATCTAGCTCTGAAAAAATATTTGGCCTTCTAGCAGTGTGTGGGACTTGTTCTATTAGTCCATCTATACTGACCTCTATCAGGTTGCAAATTCAAAATAATTTTTATCTGCATCTAGCTCTGAAAAAATATTTGGCCTTCTAGCAGTGTGTGGGACTTGTTCTATTAGTCCATCTATACTGACCTCCATCAGGTTGCAAATTGAATATAATTATTTTCTGCATCTAGCTCTGAAAAAATGTTTGGCCTTCTAGCAGTGTGTGGGACTTGTTCTATTAGTCCATCTAAACTGACCTCCATCACGTTGCAAACTGAATATAATTTTTTTCTGCATCTAGCTCTGAAAAAATATTTGGGCTTCTAGCAGTGTGTGAGACTTGTTCTATTAATCAATCTATACTGACCTCCATCAGGTTGCAAATTGAATATAATTTTTTCTGCATCTAGCTCTGAAAAAATATTTGGCCTTCTAGCAGTGTGTGGGACTTGTTCTATTAGTCCATCTATACTGACCTCCATCACGTTGCAAATTGAATATAATTTTTTTCTGCATCTAGCTCTGAAAAAATATTTGGGCTTTTAGCAGTGTGTGGGACTTGTTCTATTAGTCCATCTATACTGACCTCCATTAGGTTGCAAATTGAATATAATTTTTTTCTGCATCCAGCTCTGAAAAAATATTTGGGCTTCTAGCAGTGTGTGGGACTTGTTCTATTAGTCCATTTATACTGACCTCCATCAGGTTGCAAACTGAATATAATTTTTTTCTGCATCTACCTCTGAAAAAATATTTGGGCTTCTAGCAGTGTGTGGGACTTGTTCTATTAGTCCATCTATACTGACCTCCATCAGGTTGCAAAGTGAATATAATTTTTTTCTGCATCTACCTCTGAAAAAATATTTGGCCTTCTAGCAGTGTGTGGGACTTGTTCTATTAGTCCATCTATACTGACCTCTATCAGGTTGCAAATTCAAAATAATTTTTATCTGCATCTAGCTCTGAAAAAATATTTGGCCTTCTAGCAGTGTGTGGGACTTGTTCTATTAGTCCATCTATACTGACCTCCATCAGGTTGCAAATTGAATATAATTATTTTCTGCATCTAGCTCTGAAAAAATGTTTGGCCTTCTAGCAGTGCGTGGGACTTGTTCTATTAGTCCATCTATACTGACCTCTATCACGTTGCAAACTGAATATAATTTTTTTCTGCATCTAGCTCTGAAAAAATATTTGGGCTTCTAGCAGTGTGTGGGACTTGTTCTATTAGTCCATCTATACTGACCTCTATCAGGTTGCAAATTCAAAATAATTTTTATCTGCATCTAGCTCTGAAAAAATATTTGGCCTTCTAGCAGTGTGTGGGACTTGTTCTATTAGTCCATCTATACTGACCTCCATCAGGTTGCAAATTGAATATAATTATTTTCTGCATCTAGCTCTGAAAAAATGTTTGGCCTTCTAGCAGTGTGTGGGACTTGTTCTATTAGTCCATCTATACTGACCTCTATCACGTTGCAAACTGAATATAATTTTTTTCTGCATCTAGCTCTGAAAAAATATTTGGGCTTCTAGCAGTGTGTGGGACTTGTTCTATTAATCCATCTATACTGACCTCCATCAGGTTGCAAATTGAATATAATTTTTTCTGCATCTAGCTCTGAAAAAATATTTGGCCTTTTAGCAGTGTGTGGGACTTGTTCTATTAGTCCATCTAAACTGACCTCCATCACGTTGCAAACTGAATATAATTTTTTTCTGCATCTATCTCTGAAAAAATATTTGGGCTTCTAGCAGTGTGTGAGACTTGTTCTATTAATCCATCTATACTGACCTCCATCAGGTTGCAAATTGAATATAATTTTTTCTGCATCTAGCTCTGAAAAAATATTTGGCCTTCTAGCAGTGTGTGGGACTTGTTCTATTAGTCCATCTATACTGACCTCCATCATGTTGCAAATTGAATATAATTTTTTTCTGCATCTAGCTCTGAAAAAATATTTGGGCTTTTAGCAGTGTGTGGGACTTGTTCTATTAGTCCATCTATACTGACCTCCATTAGGTTGCAAATTGAATATAATTATTTTCTGCATCCAGCTCTGAAAAAATATTTGGGCTTCTAGCAGTGTGTAGGACTTGTTCTATTAGTCCATCTATACTGACCTCCATCAGGTTGCAAACTGAATATAATTTTTTTCTGCATCTACCTATGAAAAATATTTGGGCTTCTAGCAGTGTTTGGGACTTGTTCTATTAGTCCATCTATACTGACCTCCATCAGGTTGCAAACTGAATATAATTTTTTTCTGCATCTACCTCTGAAAAAATATTTGGGCTTCTAGCTGTGTGTGGGACTTGTTCTATTAGTCCATCTATACTGACCTCCATCAGGTTGCAAACTGAATATAATTTTTTTCTGCATCTAGCTCTGAAAAAATATTTGGCCTTCTAGCAGTGTGTGGGACTTGTTCGATTAGTCCATCTATACTGACCTCCATCAGGTTGCAAATTGAATATAATTTTTTTCTGCATCTAGCTCTGAAAAAATATTTGGCCTTCTAGCAGTGTGTGGGACTTGTTCTATTAGTCCATCTATACTGACCTCCAACAGGTTGTAAATTCAAAATAATTTTTAACTGCATCTAGCTCTGAAAAAATATTTGGCCTTCTAGCAGTGTGTGGGACTTGTTCTATTAGTCCATCTATACTGAACTCCATCTGGTTGCAAACTAAATATAATTTTTTTCTGCATCTAGCTCTGAAAAAATATTTGGACTTCTAGCAGTGTGTGGGACTTGTTCTATTAGTCCATCTATACTGACCTCCATCAGGTTGCAAACTGAATATAATTTTTTTCTGCTTCTACCTCTGAAAAAAATTTTGGGCTTCTAGCTGTGTGTGGGACTTGTTCTATTTGTCCATCTATACTGACCTCCATCAGGTTGCAAATTGAATATAATATTTTTATCTGCATCTAGCTCTGAAAAAATATTTGGCCTTCTAGCAGTGTGTGGGACTTGTTCTATTAGTCCATCTATACTGACCTCCATCAGGTTGCAAATTGAATATAATTTTTTTCTGCATCTAGCTCTGAAAAAATATTTGGCCTTCTAGCAGTGTGTGGGACTTGTTCTATTAGTCCATCTATACTGACCTCTATCACGTTGCAAACTGAATATAATTTTTTTCTGCATCTACTTCTGAAAAAATATTTGGGCTTCTAGCAGTGTTTGGGACTTGTTATATTAGTCCATCTATACTGACCTCCATCATGTTGCAAATTGAATATAATTTTTTTCTGCATCTAGCTCTGAAAAAATATTTGGGCTTTTAGCAGTGTGTGGGACTTGTTCTATTAGTCCATCTATACTGACCTCCATTAGGTTGCAAATTGAATATAATTATTTTCTGCATCCAGCTCTGAAAAAATATTTGGGCTTCTAGCAGTGTGTAGGACTTGTTCTATTAGTCCATCTATACTGACCTCCATCAGGTTGCAAACTGAATATAATTTTTTTCTGCATCTACCTCTGAAAAATATTTGGGCTTCTAGCAGTGTTTGGGACTTGTTCTATTAGTCCATCTATACTGACCTCCATCAGGTTGCAAACTGAATATAATTTTTTTCTGCATCTACCTCTGAAAAAATATTTGGGCTTCTAGCTGTGTGTGGGACTTGTTCTATTAGTCCATCTATACTGACCTCCATCAGGTTGCAAACTGAATATAATTTTTTTCTGCATCTAGCTCTGAAAAAATATTTGGCCTTCTAGCAGTGTGTGGGACTTGTTCGATTAGTCCATCTATACTGACCTCCATCAGGTTGCAAATTGAATATAATTTTTTTCTGCATCTAGCTCTGAAATAATATTTGGCCTTCTAGCAGTGTGTGGGACTTGTTCTATTAGTCCATCTATACTGACCTCCAACAGGTTGTAAATTCAAAATAATTTTTATCTGCATCTAGCTCTGAAAAAATATTTGGCCTTCTAGCAGTGTGTGGGACTTGTTCTATTAGTCCATCTATACTGAACTCCATCTGGTTGCAAACTAAATATAATTTTTTTCTGCATCTAGCTCTGAAAAAATATTTGGACTTCTAGCAGTGTGTGGGACTTGTTCTATTAGTCCATCTATACTGACCTCCATCAGGTTGCAAACTGAATATAATTTTTTTCTGCTTCTACCTCTGAAAAAAATTTTGGGCTTCTAGCTGTGTGTGGGACTTGTTCTATTTGTCCATCTATACTGACCTCCATCAGGTTGCAAATTGAATATAATATTTTTATCTGCATCTAGCTCTGAAAAAATATTTGGCCTTCTAGCAGTGTGTGGGACTTGTTCTATTAGTCCATCTATACTGACCTCCATCAGGTTGCAAATTGAATATAATTTTTTTCTGCATCTAGCTCTGAAAAAATATTTGGCCTTCTAGCAGTGTGTGGGACTTGTTCTATTAGTCCATCTATACTGACCTCCATCAGGTTGCAAACTGAATATAATTTTTTTCTGCATCTACCTCTGAAAAAATATTTGGGCTTCTAGCAGTGTGTGGGACTTGTTCTATTAGTCCATCTATACTGACCTCCATCAGGTTGCAAAGTGAATATAATTTTTTTCTGCATCTACCTCTGAAAAAATATTTGGGCTTCTAGCTGTGTGTGGGACTTGTTCTATTAGTAGATCTATACTGACCTCCATCAGGTTGCAAATTGAATATAATATTTTTCTACATCTAGCTCTGAAAAACTATTTGACCTTCTAGCAGTGTGTGGGACTTGTTCTATTAGTCCATCTATACTGACCTCCATCAGGTTGCAAACTGAATATAATCTTTTTCTGCATCTACCTCTGAAAAAATATTTGGGCTTCTAGCTGTGTGTGAGACTTGTTCTATTAGTCCATCTATACTGACCTCCATCAGGTTGCAAAGTGAATATAATTTTTTTCTGCATCTACCTCTGAAAAAATATTTGGGCTTCTAGCTGTGTGTGGGACTTGTTCTATTAGTAGATCTATACTGACCTCCATCAGGTTGCAAATTGAATATAATATTTTTCTACATCTAGCTCTGAAAAACTATTTGACCTTCTAGCAGTGTGTGGGACTTGTTCTATTAGTCCATCTATACTGACCTCCATCAGGTTGCAAACTGAATATAATCTTTTTCTGCATCTACCTCTGAAAAAATATTTGGGCTTCTAGCTGTGTGTGAGACTTGTTCTATTAGTCCATCTATACTGACCTCCATCAGGTTGCAAATTGAATATAATATTTTTCTACATCTAGCTCTGAAAAAATATTTGGCCTTCTAGCAGTGTGTGTTACTTGTTCTATTAGTCCATCTATACTGACCTCCATCAGGTTGCAAACTGAATATAATTTTTTTCTGCATCTAGCTCTGAAAAAATATTTGGCCTTCTAGCAGTGTGTGGGACTTGTTCTATTAGTCCATCTATACTGACCTCCATCAGGTTGCAAATTGAATATAATTTTTTTCTGCATCTAGCTCTGAAAAAATATTTGGCCTTCTAGCAGTGTGTGGGACTTGTTCTATTAGTCCATCTATACTGACCTCTATCAGGTTGCAAATTCAAAATAATTTTTATCTGCATCTAGCTCTGAAAAAATATTTGGCCTTCTAGCAGTGTGTGGGACTTGTTCTATTAGTCCATCTATACTGACCTCCATCAGGTTGCAAATTGAATATAATTATTTTCTGCATCTAGCTCTGAAAAAATGTTTGGCCTTCTAGCAGTGTGTGGGACTTGTTCTATTAGTCCATCTAAACTGACCTCCATCACGTTGCAAACTGAATATAATTTTTTTCTGCATCTAGCTCTGAAAAAATATTTGGGCTTCTAGCAGTGTGTGAGACTTGTTCTATTAATCAATCTATACTGACCTCCATCAGGTTGCAAATTGAATATAATTTTTTCTGCATCTAGCTCTGAAAAAATATTTGGCCTTCTAGCAGTGTGTGGGACTTGTTCTATTAGTCCATCTATACTGACCTCCATCACGTTGCAAATTGAATATAATTTTTTTCTGCATCTAGCTCTGAAAAAATATTTGGGCTTTTAGCAGTGTGTGGGACTTGTTCTATTAGTCCATCTATACTGACCTCCATTAGGTTGCAAATTGAATATAATTTTTTTCTGCATCCAGCTCTGAAAAAATATTTGGGCTTCTAGCAGTGTGTGGGACTTGTTCTATTAGTCCATTTATACTGACCTCCATCAGGTTGCAAACTGAATATAATTTTTTTCTGCATCTACCTCTGAAAAAATATTTGGGCTTCTAGCAGTGTGTGGGACTTGTTCTATTAGTCCATCTATACTGACCTCCATCAGGTTGCAAAGTGAATATAATTTTTTTCTGCATCTACCTCTGAAAAAATATTTGGCCTTCTAGCAGTGTGTGGGACTTGTTCTATTAGTCCATCTATACTGACCTCTATCAGGTTGCAAATTCAAAATAATTTTTATCTGCATCTAGCTCTGAAAAAATATTTGGCCTTCTAGCAGTGTGTGGGACTTGTTCTATTAGTCCATCTATACTGACCTCCATCAGGTTGCAAATTGAATATAATTATTTTCTGCATCTAGCTCTGAAAAAATGTTTGGCCTTCTAGCAGTGCGTGGGACTTGTTCTATTAGTCCATCTATACTGACCTCTATCACGTTGCAAACTGAATATAATTTTTTTCTGCATCTAGCTCTGAAAAAATATTTGGGCTTCTAGCAGTGTGTGGGACTTGTTCTATTAGTCCATCTATACTGACCTCTATCAGGTTGCAAATTCAAAATAATTTTTATCTGCATCTAGCTCTGAAAAAATATTTGGCCTTCTAGCAGTGTGTGGGACTTGTTCTATTAGTCCATCTATACTGACCTCCATCAGGTTGCAAATTGAATATAATTATTTTCTGCATCTAGCTCTGAAAAAATGTTTGGCCTTCTAGCAGTGTGTGGGACTTGTTCTATTAGTCCATCTATACTGACCTCTATCACGTTGCAAACTGAATATAATTTTTTTCTGCATCTAGCTCTGAAAAAATATTTGGGCTTCTAGCAGTGTGTGGGACTTGTTCTATTAATCCATCTATACTGACCTCCATCAGGTTGCAAATTGAATATAATTTTTTCTGCATCTAGCTCTGAAAAAATATTTGGCCTTTTAGCAGTGTGTGGGACTTGTTCTATTAGTCCATCTAAACTGACCTCCATCACGTTGCAAACTGAATATAATTTTTTTCTGCATCTATCTCTGAAAAAATATTTGGGCTTCTAGCAGTGTGTGAGACTTGTTCTATTAATCCATCTATACTGACCTCCATCAGGTTGCAAATTGAATATAATTTTTTCTGCATCTAGCTCTGAAAAAATATTTGGCCTTCTAGCAGTGTGTGGGACTTGTTCTATTAGTCCATCTATACTGACCTCCATCATGTTGCAAATTGAATATAATTTTTTTCTGCATCTAGCTCTGAAAAAATATTTGGGCTTTTAGCAGTGTGTGGGACTTGTTCTATTAGTCCATCTATACTGACCTCCATTAGGTTGCAAATTGAATATAATTATTTTCTGCATCCAGCTCTGAAAAAATATTTGGGCTTCTAGCAGTGTGTAGGACTTGTTCTATTAGTCCATCTATACTGACCTCCATCAGGTTGCAAACTGAATATAATTTTTTTCTGCATCTACCTATGAAAAATATTTGGGCTTCTAGCAGTGTTTGGGACTTGTTCTATTAGTCCATCTATACTGACCTCCATCAGGTTGCAAACTGAATATAATTTTTTTCTGCATCTACCTCTGAAAAAATATTTGGGCTTCTAGCTGTGTGTGGGACTTGTTCTATTAGTCCATCTATACTGACCTCCATCAGGTTGCAAACTGAATATAATTTTTTTCTGCATCTAGCTCTGAAAAAATATTTGGCCTTCTAGCAGTGTGTGGGACTTGTTCGATTAGTCCATCTATACTGACCTCCATCAGGTTGCAAATTGAATATAATTTTTTTCTGCATCTAGCTCTGAAAAAATATTTGGCCTTCTAGCAGTGTGTGGGACTTGTTCTATTAGTCCATCTATACTGACCTCCAACAGGTTGTAAATTCAAAATAATTTTTAACTGCATCTAGCTCTGAAAAAATATTTGGCCTTCTAGCAGTGTGTGGGACTTGTTCTATTAGTCCATCTATACTGAACTCCATCTGGTTGCAAACTAAATATAATTTTTTTCTGCATCTAGCTCTGAAAAAATATTTGGACTTCTAGCAGTGTGTGGGACTTGTTCTATTAGTCCATCTATACTGACCTCCATCAGGTTGCAAACTGAATATAATTTTTTTCTGCTTCTACCTCTGAAAAAAATTTTGGGCTTCTAGCTGTGTGTGGGACTTGTTCTATTTGTCCATCTATACTGACCTCCATCAGGTTGCAAATTGAATATAATATTTTTATCTGCATCTAGCTCTGAAAAAATATTTGGCCTTCTAGCAGTGTGTGGGACTTGTTCTATTAGTCCATCTATACTGACCTCCATCAGGTTGCAAATTGAATATAATTTTTTTCTGCATCTAGCTCTGAAAAAATATTTGGCCTTCTAGCAGTGTGTGGGACTTGTTCTATTAGTCCATCTATACTGACCTCTATCACGTTGCAAACTGAATATAATTTTTTTCTGCATCTACTTCTGAAAAAATATTTGGGCTTCTAGCAGTGTTTGGGACTTGTTATATTAGTCCATCTATACTGACCTCCATCATGTTGCAAATTGAATATAATTTTTTTCTGCATCTAGCTCTGAAAAAATATTTGGGCTTTTAGCAGTGTGTGGGACTTGTTCTATTAGTCCATCTATACTGACCTCCATTAGGTTGCAAATTGAATATAATTATTTTCTGCATCCAGCTCTGAAAAAATATTTGGGCTTCTAGCAGTGTGTAGGACTTGTTCTATTAGTCCATCTATACTGACCTCCATCAGGTTGCAAACTGAATATAATTTTTTTCTGCATCTACCTCTGAAAAATATTTGGGCTTCTAGCAGTGTTTGGGACTTGTTCTATTAGTCCATCTATACTGACCTCCATCAGGTTGCAAACTGAATATAATTTTTTTCTGCATCTACCTCTGAAAAAATATTTGGGCTTCTAGCTGTGTGTGGGACTTGTTCTATTAGTACATCTATACTGACCTCCATCAGGTTGCAAACTGAATATAATTTTTTTCTGCATCTAGCTCTGAAAAAATATTTGGCCTTCTAGCAGTGTGTGGGACTTGTTCGATTAGTCCATCTATACTGACCTCCATCAGGTTGCAAATTGAATATAATTTTTTTCTGCATCTAGCTCTGAAATAATATTTGGCCTTCTAGCAGTGTGTGGGACTTGTTCTATTAGTCCATCTATACTGACCTCCAACAGGTTGTAAATTCAAAATAATTTTTATCTGCATCTAGCTCTGAAAAAATATTTGGCCTTCTAGCAGTGTGTGGGACTTGTTCTATTAGTCCATCTATACTGAACTCCATCTGGTTGCAAACTAAATATAATTTTTTTCTGCATCTAGCTCTGAAAAAATATTTGGACTTCTAGCAGTGTGTGGGACTTGTTCTATTAGTCCATCTATACTGACCTCCATCAGGTTGCAAACTGAATATAATTTTTTTCTGCTTCTACCTCTGAAAAAAATTTTGGGCTTCTAGCTGTGTGTGGGACTTGTTCTATTTGTCCATCTATACTGACCTCCATCAGGTTGCAAATTGAATATAATATTTTTATCTGCATCTAGCTCTGAAAAAATATTTGGCCTTCTAGCAGTGTGTGGGACTTGTTCTATTAGTCCATCTATACTGACCTCCATCAGGTTGCAAATTGAATATAATTTTTTTCTGCATCTAGCTCTGAAAAAATATTTGGCCTTCTAGCAGTGTGTGGGACTTGTTCTATTAGTCCATCTATACTGACCTCTATCACGTTGCAAACTGAATATAATTTTTTTCTGCATCTACTTCTGAAAAAATATTTGGGCTTCTAGCAGTGTTTGGGACTTGTTATATTAGTCCATCTATACTGACCTCCATCAGGTTGCAAACTGAATATAATTTTTTTCTGCATCTAGCTCTGAAAAAATATTTGGCCATCTAGCAGTGTGTGGGACTTGTTCAATTAGTCCATCTATACTGACCTCCATCAGGTTGCAAACTGAATATAATTTTTTTCTGCATCTACCTGTGAAAAAATATTTGGGCTTCTAGCAGTGTGTGGGATTGTTCTATTAGTCCATCTATACTGACCTCCATCAGGTTGCAAACTGAATATAATTTTTTTCTGCATCTACCTCTAAAAAAAATTTGGCCTTCTAGCTGTGTGTGGGACTTGTTCTATTAGGCCATCTATACTGACCTCCATCAGGTTGCAAATTGAATATAATATTTTTCTGCATCTAGCTCTGAAAAAATATTTGGCCTTCTAGCAGTGTGTGGGACTTGTTCTATTAGTCCATCTATACTGACCTCCATCAGGTTGCAAACTGAATATAATTTTTTTCTGCATCTAGCTCTGAAAAAATATTTGGGCTTCTAGCAGTGTGTGGGACTTGTTCTATTAGTCCATCAATACTGACCTCCATCAGGTTGCAAACTGAATATAATTTTTTTCTGCTTCTACCTCTGAAAAAAAATTTAGGCTTCTAGCTGTGTGTGGGACTTGTTCTATTTGTCCATCTATACTGACCTCCATCAGGTTGCAAATTGAATATAATATTTTTCTGCATCTAGCTCTGAAAAAATATTTGGCCTTCTAGCAGTGTGTGGGACTTGTTCTATTAGTCCATCTATACTGACCTCCATCAGGTTGCAATCTGAATATAATTTTTTTCTGCATCTAGCTCGGAAAAAATATTTAGCCTTCTAGCAGTGTTTGGGACTTGTTCTATTAGTCCATCTATACTGACCTCCATCAGGTTGCAAATTGAATATAATTTTTTTCTGCATCTAGCTCTGAAAAAATATTTGGCCTCCTAGCAGTGTGTGGGACTTGTTCTATTAGTCCATCTATACTGACCTCCATCAGGTTGCAAATTCAAAATAATTTTTATCTGCATCTAGCTCTGAAAAAATATTTGGCCTTCTAGCAGTGTGTGGGACATGTTCTATTAGTCCATCTATACTGACCTCCATCAGGTTGCAAATTGAATATAATTTTTTTCTGCATCTAGCTCTGAAAAAATATTTGGCCTTCGAGCAGTGTGTGGGACTTGTTCTATTAGTCCATCTATACTGACCTCCATCAGGTTGCAAACTGAATATAATTTTTTTCTGCATCTACCTCTGAAAAAATATTTGGGCTTCTAGCAGTGTGTGGGACTTGTTCTATTAGTCCATCTATACTGACCTTCATCAGGTTGCAAACTGAATATAATCTTTTTCTGCATCTACCTCTGAAAAAATATTTGGGCTTCTAGCTGTGTGTGGGACTTGATCTATTAGTCCATCTATACAGACCTCCATCAGGTTGCAAATTGAATATAATATTTTTCTACATCTAGCTCTGAAAAAATATTTGGCCTTCTAGCAGTGTGTGTTACTTGTTCTATTAGTCCATCTATACTGACCTCCATCAGGTTGCAAACTGAATATAATTTTTTTCTGCATTTAGCTCTGAAAAAATATTTGGCCTTCAAGCAGTGTGTGGGACTTGTTCTATTAGTCCATCTATACTGACCTCCATCTGGTTGCAAATTGAATATAATTTTTTTCTGCATCTAGCTCTGAAAAAATATTTGGGCTTCTAGCAGTGTGTGGGACTTGTTCTATTAGTCCATCTATTCTGACCTCCATCAGGTTGTAAATTGAATATAATTTTTTTCTGCATCTAGCTCTGAAAAACTATTTGGCCTTCTAGCAGTGTGTGGGACTTGTTCTATTAGTCCGTCTATACTGACCTCCATCAGGTTGCAAATTGAATATAATTTGTTTCTGCATCTAGCTCTGAAAAAATATTTGGCCTTCTAGCTGTGTATGGGACTTGTTCTATTAGTCCGTCTATACTGACCTCCATCAGGTTGCAAACTGAATATAATTTTTTTCTGCATCTAACCCAGACAATAGTTTTGGCCTAATACCACAGTTTGGCCACTCAGCTCTACTCGGTTCCCATCCATTGTTTTTTTGTGCAAACAACTCAAGAGTTGTGAATTAGTTAACCACCAAAATGAGTGGAAAAAGGCCGGCTGCTGGTGGAAAGGGGAATAGCCGTGTTGGGAAGGGGAAAAAAGGTTGTGTCCGTGGAGTAGGTGTTAAAGCAACAGTACCATCTGCAGAAGAAAGACCATCTTCCAGCAAAACTAAAATGTCTACTTCTTTTAGCAGACAATGTGATAAGATCCCTTTCTTACGGCCACACCAATCGCTACAAATTCCAGATGAGGCACAAAAACAGCAGGTGTTTCAACGGATATCAAGTACTCCTTTAAGTGGGCTCTCCTCCACATCAACTTCAACATCACAAATACTCCAGTCCTCAGAGGTGTTACCCCAATCACACTTGCTTCCTCACAGCTCCCAAATCTCCAGCTGCCCGTCTGAGTATGAGGTAGAACAGATGGTTGAGTCTGCAGAGCTGTTTACTCATACTATAGCCTGGGAATCAGAGGTCGGATCCAGCGCTTCTGTGAATCCAGACGAGGAAATGATCTGCACTGATGCCCAGAATCTTTATGAGTCGGATCCAGGACCAGACGCAGAAGGTTCTGACCATAATGTAGACCCTCATTCCCAAACTGTAACTCCTGTTGGTGGAAACAATGAGGAAGACGATGATGAGACTCAAATACCTGATTGGAGCGACAACTTTAGTTTTTTGTCAGGGCAGGAACAGGTTGGCTCTGAGGACGACGGGTGTGATAACACACAGGGTGATGATGATGAGGTTGGAGATCCCACTTACTGTCAACCCACAGTCAGCCAAGAGATGAGGTCAGCAGAGTAGGTGGAGGAGGATGCTAGTGACAACGAGGTCAGGTTGCGCCTTCCTGGACAGAGACGTAGTACTGGAAGCACGTCAACAACTGCATCCTCAAACACAACTCTGCCTCTGACCACAAGTCGTGGTGGCTCTTCAGGTCGCATGGGTGCTAAGCCTTGCATAGCCTGGGCATTTTTTCAGATTGATAAAGATGACCCAACTCATGTTATCTGTAACATTTGTCAACAAAAGCTAAGTAGAGGCCAAAAAATACATAGTTTGAGTTCTTCATGCATGAACCGGCACATGGACATGAAGCATAAGTTGCAGTGGGAAGCTCACTGTGCTACAAAGCGGCCTAGCCGGCAGGGCCAACCACCGTCTGCCCCATCTTGTGCATCTGCGGCCTCTTCATCCTCTGTGACTGGGGGGACAGCAGTCACACCTGTTTTGGGACGCAGACCTGCCACCTCTTTACCCGCAACAGCCAGCGTGATTGGCAGGTCATCATTTTCTTTGGAGGTGGTAACACCAGCTGGTGTTGAGCGCTGTCCGACATCGATAGCACCACCTTTGGATCAAGGCAACCTAACATGTCCGCCTGCATCTTCCTCACAGACTGGCAGTTTGCCGGGGACACCCTTATCAACCCCGTCTAAGCACAACAGCCAGCCCTCAGTCCCTCAGATGTGGACAAGTGAAAGACCATTTCCTCCTAGCGATGAGAAAGCTAAGAGGTTGAATTTCACCATCTGCAAGCTCTTGGCTACAGAAATGCTGCCTTTCCGCCTGGTGGACACAGAGGATTTTCGAGACCTTATGTCCGTCGCAGTGCCCCAGTACCAGATGCCCAGTCAGCACTACTTCTCAAAGAAAGGTGCGCCTGCGCTCCACCAGCATGTCGCACACAACATCACCGCTTCTTTGAGAAACTCTGTGTGTGACATCGTGCATTTCACCACAGACACTTGGACGAGTAGGCATGGACAGGGGTGTTACATGTCGCTGACTGGGCACTGGGTAACTATGGTGACAGCAGGACAAGGGGCTGCTGTCCAAGTCTTGCCGTCCCCACGAGTTGTGTGTCAATCCTCTTTATGTCAAAGTTCCTCCACTGATTCTGCCTCCTCAACCTCCTCTCGGTCCTCCACCTGCACCCAAAGCCTTTCTGGTTATGCCACAAGCGTTCTAACTGGGCAGAAGGGATCCTGCACACCTCCTTACTATGCTGGCAGTGGGGCTCAACGTCATCAGGCGGTTTTTACTTTGAAATGTCTGGGAAATGTGAATCACACACCTGAGGAGTTGTGGTCCGCTCTGGAGAACCAATTTCATGAATGGTTGTCTCCACTGGACCTGAAACCAGGGAAGGCCGTGTGTGACAATGCTGCAAACCTGGGTGCGGCCCTTCGCCGGGGCAATGTCACACACGTGCCTTGTATGTCTCACATGTTGAACCTGGTTTTCCAGCAATTTTTAGCACACTATCCCGGACTAGATGGCCTTCTGCAGAGGGCACGGTCGCTGTGTGCTCACTTCCGCTGTTCGCATCCCGCAGCTCAGCGACTTACATCTCTACAGAAGTCGTTGGGACGGCCACTTCACCAGCTAAAATGCGATGTGCCTACCCGGTGGAATTCAACTCTGCACATGTTGCAGCGACTGTGGCAGCACCGACAAGCCCTGGTGCAATACGTTCTGACGTATAGCCTGGGCCAACGGGATCCAGAGGTGGGGCAAATCACGCTGGAGGAGTGGTCTCAGATCAGGGACCTATGCACCCTTCTGCACAGTTTTGAAATGGCGACGAAGATGTGTAGTGTTGACGATGTCATTATCAGCATGACTATTCCGGTGATTTACATGCTGGAGCACATGTTAAACAGAATTCAGAGTCAGGTGCTGGCACAAGAGGAGGTGGAGGAAGTAGAGGAGGAGGAGTTGTATGCAGAAGGGCTAACATCTACAAGGTCCAGACGGTCTGCAGCACCAAGGCGGCAGGCATGTGAGGGTGGGGGAGATGGTTTTACCAGGGCGCATGGTAGCAGCCAAACTAGTGAGGAAGGTGCAGGAGCCCAGGAAGAAGTGGAGGACGAACTGATGGAAGACTCATCAGATGAGGGAGACCTTGATCACATTTCTGTTGTGCGAGGTTGGGGGGAGAGGACAGAGGAAGGAAGCATGATTGTTATCTCGCCACCAACACAACAGGGACTTGGTGCTCCTGGATGCGCAAGACACATGAGTGCCTTCTTGCTGCACTACCTGCAACATGACCCTCGAATTGGGAGAATTAGAAATAATCCTGACTACTGGGTTGCCACACTGTTAAATCCCCACTACAAAAGTAAATTTGCAGAAATAATTCCTGCCATAGAAACGGATGCACGCATGCAGGAGTATCAGCAGAGACTGTTGCAGAATCTTACATGTGCTTTTCCACAAAACACCACGTAGTGCACGTAGTGAATCTCACAGTTCCAACTTGCCAACCGTGGGACTGTCGAGTGTTCAGCACTCAAACCGTAACAGAAACACAGTATCTGCTGGTAACATCAATTTTGCGGAATCATTTCACCACTTTTTTAGCTCATCCTTTGCAAGGCCCCAGGAGACAAGAAGTCTGACACATAGTCAACGCCTAGAGACGATGGTACAGGAGTATCTCCAAGTAAACATTGAAGCCATGACTGTGTCACTGGACCCTTGCTCTTTTTGGGCTTCCAATCTGGATAAATGGCCGGAGCTCGCCACTTACGCCTTGGAGATCTTTTCAGGCCCCGCAGCCAGCGTTCTGTCTGAACGTGTGTTCAGCGCTGCTGGTGGTGTGCTGACAGATAAGTGCACGCGGCTCTCCACTGATAATGTAGACAGACTCACGTTCATAAAGATGAACAAATCATGGATCCGAAACGACTTTTCTACCCCTGTGTCATCCTGGGGAGAGTAAAAGCTTGATGATTGGTTAAAATCACCTCACCAGCCGTTTTAAGCTTTCAAATTAGTAATCATGTTTATCTGTATCTTGGCTGGAAAATTATTTGGGCTTTTTAGCAGTGTGCAGTAATGATTCTATTAGGCCATCTATACTAAGCTCCACCAGATTTAAAATTACTAATCATGTTTATCTGTATCTTGGCTGGAAAATTATTTGGGCTTTGTAGCAGTGTGCAGTAATGATTCTATTAGGCCATCTATACTAAGCTCCACCAGATTTAAAATTAATAATAATTTTTAGCTGCATCTAGCCCGAAAAATAATTTTGGGGCTCCGAGATGCGCAAGACACATAAGTGCCTTCTTGCTGCACTACCTGCAACATGACCCTCAGATTGTCAGAATTCGAAGTAATCCTGACTACTGGGTTGCCACACTCTTAGATCCCCCACACTCTTCGATCAACCTTTTCATTTTAATAAAGAACAAAAAAATGGTCATTTTTGAAATTATAAGCTTTAGCACGTTATTAGAAACTGAAATCAAACAGTTTTCAACTCAAAACTTTATTCTAGGTGATGTTACATTTGCACATAGGACCCCTTGTTCGAAAGAGCTTCTGAACTCTCTTGTCAATTGAATTTGTCAGGTTTTGGATGGTTTCTGCTTCAATTGTTTTGCATGAGGACAGAATACCCTCCCAGAGCTGTTGCTTAGATGTGAACTGCCTCCCGCCATCATAGACACTCCTTTTGATGATGCTCCAGAGGTTCTGAATGGGGTAGAGGTCAGGGGAGCATGGAGGTCACACCATAAGTTTGTCCCCTTTTATGCCCATATCAGCCAGAGATGCAGATGTGTTATGTGCAGCATGAGACGGTGCATTATCATGCATGAAAATGATCTTGCTGTGGAATACACGGTTCTTCTTCTTGAACCATGGCAGGAAGTGCTGTTTGAGAAACTCCACATACATTATGGAGTTCATTTTTACCCCTTCAGGGATCCTAAAGGGGCTGACAATCTCTCTCCCCATAATTCCAGCCCAAAACATTACTCCACCTCCTCCTTGTTGGCGCTGGAGCCGTGTTTGCGTGGGGTGTCCATCAACCAGCCATCCTCCACTCCATCCATCTGGACCATCGAGCTTTGCACGGCACTCATCCGTAAACAAAACAGTTTTGAAATCAGTCTTCATGTAATGTTTGGCCCACTGGAGCCGTTTCTGCTTGTGTGCAGTGGATAGAGGAGGTCAACAGGATGGCGTACGCACAGCTGCAAACCTCTGAAGGACCCTGCATCTTGTTGTTCGGGGGACGTTGGAGGCACCAGCAGCTTCAAAAACTTGTCTGCTGCTATGACAAGGCTTTTTTGCCACTGCTCTTTTAACCTGACGTAAATGCCTGTAGGAAAGAGTCCTCAATTTGCCCTTATCAGCACGCATACGTGTGTACTGTGAATCAGCTACATACTTTTTGATTGCCAAGACACTTCATCCTGATCATCGCACAATGTTGATGGTAGTCATGCCTTGACCTAAACACTCCACAATTTGTTGCTTCTCAGCAGCCGACACATCCTTTTTCTTTCCCATTTTGGCAGAAAATGTAGGCTGCTTAATAATGTGGGACAGCCTTCTTAAGTAGTCTTGCCGTTCATTGGACACACCAGCCAAACTAATTAGCACAGGTGTCTGCAATTGCTTACAGTGATATAAAGAGCCCTGACACACATCACCATCAATGAGTTTAACTGACAAACAAATTCTTCCCTTATCACTCCTAAACACTTTTTGCATAATAATTTGGAACACAGTGTACATGTGCTTTTCCACAAAACACCAGTGGTTCACGTAGTGAATCTTACAGTTCTAACTTGCCAACCGTGGTCTGTATGGAGTTGTTCAATAAAGGGCCCAAAATTAAGATAACATAGACGGGAGAGGTCTCCATGAATAGGAATTCCTAAGAATTTGATACCCTGTGAGGGCCAGGCAAAGGGAAAGTTGGACTGGATGGAATCCTGTATGGATTTGGGGAGGGAGACATCGAGGGCCTCAGACTTCGCTGTATTGATTTTAAAATTTGACCACGAAACAAAGTGATCTTTTTCAGCCATAACAGCCTGTTGATGGATATATGTGATTGACATCATCAGCAAATGCAGAGCACTTGTACTCGGTGCCTCCCACCTCAATCCACCTAATATTGGGGTTATGGCGAATTGATGAGAGCAGGTGCTCCGTCACTAGGATGTATAAGAGAGGGGACAGAGGACATCCCTGCCTTGTCCCATTGGTGATTATGAAAGGTGATGAAAATGTTCTGACGTGCCCCCTGGGCCTTGGGACATAGCCTCAGGGCAGTGTATGTGGAGGATGGGGGTGATGGTGCAGGGCAGCAGCAGTAACGACACGGAGTCAGTGATGCAGTCCAGGGCCTTTACTCACAGTTCTTATTATCCAGACCACTTCTGCAGGTAACGGCTGCCCACGTCGTACTGTGCTCACCAGGTGAGGGGCTCAGACAACTCCCAGATAACTTTGGAGCGCTTCACAGGACACCCTTTGTGTGTCCTTTGTCTGGCCTTTCTTACCAACCCTTCTGTCCGGCTGTCTCGGGCCTCCTCTTGGTAAACTTGGCGCCAGTTTCCCTGACCCTATGTGCTGCCCTCCTAGCGGGTGTAGTGAGTGGCTGTGCCACATAAAATGTCACAGCCTCCGGTTTCTAGCTGAGGGTCGTTTCCCGCCTCCACTAGTTTCGGGGACTGGTCTCCCCCTTTGGCCTGACCCCTCCACGCAGGTGGATTCGGGCGTGCGGTGGCGACTTGCCCGTCCACACCCCTGGGATACCTTCGTTCCTCATTCCTGGAGCCTTCTCCACTCCTCTTCCTTCCTTCTCCCTCTTCCAGGCCTGGGCCTCTGTTTCTAGGCCCGCCTCTGGAGCAGAGCTCATGCAGAGCCCCTGCTCCCTGTCACTTCTGCTCAGACTTCTCTGCACTGAACTAAGATGGTGCCCACCTTTTATACTCCTTTCTCTATGCACCCAGGAACTGCTTCCTCCCTGCTCCTGCACTACAGGGTTCCCCTTCCTCAGTGTTCCCTCCCCCCACTCCAGCCAGGGACAGGGACTGTTGTGCCCATCTCAGGGGCATATTGGCTACCCTACCCCATGGCAATGTGGTGTAATGCATGCTGGTGTCGGGTCCTGATCCACACTCCATCCTTACCTGAGAGTGAGATATCACACCTCTGGGTGAGGTGCAATACCTTTGCAGCAACCGAGCCCTCGGGGTGCTACAGTTCCATTTATCTTCAGCGTAGGTGACGCATTGCGATACAAGGCCGTGATTTTGGCTATAAAAGAGTCCCCTAGACCCCTACCCCAAGCTTTTTAAGAGAATAATATATGACGTGCCAGGAGACTCTATGGAATGCTTTCTCAGCATCCAACGAGAGTATCTATTTACAAATTTTTAACTGCATCTAGCCCAGGAAATACTTTGTGCCTAGTAGCAGTGTCTGCTAGTCAGCAGATTATCCCAGCTGTTAAGCAAGCTACACCACCTGTAGTTTGGACACTTAATTTTTTCAAAGGAAATGCTTAGGGACCACGGGATACTCAGTGAAGAGCATAAGGAGGCACCCCAAGGCATAGGGGCTGGGACTGGCGGTAGGATGCCTTGCAGTGGACAGCCGAGCTCGATCCTTATAAAAACATTTTAACTGCAGCAGCTTTAGTGAACTCTACTGGAGCTGGAATTACGCGACTGCTGGCATGAGACTTGCCCTTCAATAGATCCTTGTAAAAGGATTTAATGTGTATTCATTCAAATTAGAGAGACAATTTAAATTAAAAAGCTTAGAGCTGCCTCCACCACAGAGGGGCTCGCTCAACCCACCAGCGGACAGGCACCAGTATTGGGAGAGGGGAGCTGGCCGTCAAGGTCCACCGCGGCTCTGGCACAAACGGAGGTGGCACGGGCAGGAACGGACTGGCCGTGTCGGCTTCTCACTTTTTGGATTTTAGAAGGGCATGACATGCCTATATCTGTGTCTCCCCCTCCTTTTACTCCTCCACCTCTTTTCTTTTCGCATGACTATATGTACTTGTCACTTTTCCATGTGTTAGTTATATCTTCTGAGCAGTTTTTCAGCTTTTGGACACCTTTGAAGGTGTTTTCTATGTGTTTCTATGTGTTTTTGTTTGCCTGCCATTGGTTTTAACGGTGTTCGAAGGTGTTCGACGAACAGTTCGACTAACAGTTCGGCGAACACAAGTGTGTTTGACGAACCGAACCGAACTCGAACACTACAGGGGTGGCTCAACACTAATCTGTACACCACGGCAAATCTGAGAACAGGTCCCTGTTTTGTTGCCACAAGTCCCGACATTGTTGTTTTTGGGCCTTCAATAGCGTCTCCGCTATTGTGACGTCTTCAATGTCCCCTTCTGGCTTTACCAGCAAACATGGAGTTTCAATGAGGTCCCTTTCTTACCATGCCTTGATGGGTAGTGGCACGAATGGATTACATAAGTGAGAGGTGGGAGTGATTTAATGACAGTTGGGATAAGACTTGTAATACTTTAGGATTTCCAGGTGACAGCCAGGCCAGTAGAACCTTCGCCAGACTCGTTCTTGTGTTTTGTCGACATCCAGATGGCAACCCAAGACTTGTGAATGGGCCTTATCCAACACCCTCCATCTATAGGGTCCTGGTACCAACAATTGATCCACTATTTCCTCTCTGACCTTAGTAACCCGGTAAAATAAGTCCCCACTTATCATAAAATAAGGAAATCTGGTGTTGGCCCCCAGCTCCAGTGTTATGCTGCTTCTAACAGTTACAGTATTGAACGCTTCTTTTAGAGTTAGGTCCCCATGTTGGACAGACACAAAATTTTCTCTAGTCATCCCTATCTCAGGAATATAGGCTTCCGGGGATAACTACCTTCTCAACTCCCACCATTACACAAAGGAAAACCAATCGGGTTTTGGGGTTGGTGAGCACTGAAAGTCTTGGCTCCTACCCCACAAGTCCCAAAACAACACAGTCGCGGCCTATGATAATTGGATGAAATAAATCCTGGACAATGCTGACCTCATGGGACTCAGTACCTCGTGCCATCTCAATGACCACTCTGATCACAGGATAGTCTTTAGCATCCCTGTAAATGCAGCGGACACCAACCTTCTTCCCAGGGATCAATTGGAGAGGGAGTGTGGCCCTCACGAGGGTCACCAAACTCCCTAAGTCTAGTAGTCCAGTCATTTGCAGACCATTCACTTTTACAGGACAAGCTTGGGGCCCCACGCTGTGTGAACAGTCCACATTGCAAACCGGATATGCGTAGAATGAACAGGTCAGGGGACAATGGGCAGCCAGATGACCTGGACCGTGACATCTCTAGGAAATTACATCCCCCGATGAGGCCTTCGGCATGAGGTCCCCTGCCACCTTGGACTTTGGACACCCCACCCCCTTTTAACTTCCGCCCCCAGTATGGAATGGGTTGCTTCCCCAAGGAACCATTGACCCCCTGACAACTTTCGACCAGTCTGACCAAGTTATCAGCATTCTGGGGATCTCCCTGGGCAACCCAAATCTGCATTGCGCTTGGAAGGGAGTGCACAAACAAGTCCATTACCATCTACTCTACCATCTGTGCTGGAGTAGAGAACTCTGGCTGCAAACTTTTAGAAGAGGTGCAGCAGATCAAAAATTTGGGAGCGAGTGGACTTTTCATGGTGATATGCCCAGCAGTGGACCCATGGAGCCCAGACAGACATCCCTATCTCAGGAATATAGGCTTCCAGAGATTCTACCTTCTCATCTCCCACCATTACACAAAGGGAAACCAATCAGGTTTTGGGGTTGGTGAGCACTCAAAATCTTGGCTCCTACCCCACAACTCCCAAACCAACACAGTTGCGGCCTATGATAAGTGGATGAAATAAATTCAGGACAATGCTGACCTCATTGGACTCAGTACCTTGTGCCATCTCAATGACCACTCTGATCACAGGATAGTCTTTAGCATCCCTGTAAATGCAGCGGACACCAACCTTCTTCCCAGGGATCAATTGGAGAGGGAGTGTGGCCCTCACGAGGGTCACCAAACTCCCTAAGTCTAGTAGTTCAGTCATTTGCAGACCATTCACTTTTACAGGACAAGTTTGGGGCCCCACGCCGGGTGGACAGTCCACATTGCAAACCGGATATGCGTAGAACGAACAGGTCAGGGGACAATGGGCAGGCAGATGACCTGGACTGTGACATCTCTAGAAAATTACATCCCCCGATGAGGCCTTCGGCATGAGCTCCGCTGCCACCTTGGACTTTGGACACACCACCCCCTTTTAACTTCCGCCCCCCAGTATGGAATGGGCTGCTTCCCAAAGGAACCGTCGACCCCATGATAACTTTCGACCAGTCTGACCAAGTTATCAGCATTCTGGGGATCTCCCTGCGCAACCCAAGTCTACATTGTGCTTGGAAGGGAGTGCACAAACCAGTCCATTACCATCTACTCTACCATCTGTGCTGGAGTAGAGAACTCTGGCTGCAAACTTTTAGAAGAGGTGCAGCAGATCAAAAATTTGGGAGCGAGGGGACTTTTCATGGTGATGTGCCCAGCAGTGGACTCATGGAGCCCTGACAGACATAGTCACCCCCAATTGCGCCAAAATTTCCATTTTCAATTTTGCATATTCTTTGGCAATCCTGTATTGATAGATCATAGTAGGCCTTTTTTGGCTCCCCCATAAAATATTGCACCAGGACTTCTGCCCAAATTCTCTGGTGGGAGCTTCTCCCTATAGGTAACCCTTTCAAAAATGATTAAAAAGGCCTCTATATCTTCTCTCGGGATCAATTTATGCAAGGCTTTCCTCACCGCCTTCCAGATTGAAAAATCATCAGCTGACCTTTGAGTTGGAGCTGCTGCCATTCCATGAACCACCTTTTTGAGTAATTCAATCTTCTGCTGCTGTTGTTGGCTCTGCTGCTGTTGCTGGAGCTGTAGCATCAGCAGCTCACTTGTCTCCTGTTGTGCCAGCTGTTGCTGGTGCTGCTGCAGCTGTTGCTGATGCTGCTGCTGGGCTTACACCCGGTGATTAATCATGTCCTTCATGCTGTCTAACATTGCTCGCTAGCTCTTAGCTGTCTTTATCCACAACTTGCAGTACCTATGTAACAGTCACACATGTTCCCTGGGAACACTGCTGGCACTTCTAACACCAAATATAACAATGCTACTCACCATGGAGCGATCGTAGGTATGACAGGAACCATTTCTATTTAAAGTCCGACTTCTTATTTCAGTCCTCCTAAACCACATCACTGGAAACTTAAATACAGTCCTTTTCCAGCATAAAATAAAATATATTTTGCTGTCATATTTTGCTGGAGCTGTTGCATAAGCAGCTTACTTCTCTCATCTTGTGCCAGCTGCTTCTGGTGCTGCTGCCATTGGGGGTGCTGCTGCAGCTGCTGCTGTACTTGCTGCTTCTGGTCTTGCTCCAGGTGATTCATCAGGTCCTCCATGCTGTCTGAGATTGCTCTCTGGCTCATAGCTGTCTTCACTCACGACATGCAGTACTTCTGTACCAGTCACCCATATTCTCAGGGAACTCTGCCCGCACTTCTAACACTAAATCTAACAATGCTATTCACTTAGGAGAGATCGTAGGTATGACAGGAACCGTTTCTATTTAAAGTCCGGCTGGTTTATTTCAATCCTCATAAACCACATCACAGGAAACTCAAATACAGCCCTTGTTTGGCATAAAATAAAACAAAAAGCAACATGACTATGCAATTGTGCTGGTTAGGCCGCTGTCACGCAAGGTGTGGGAAAGACTTAGTGCAACACAGAGGGAAGAGGGAAAAGGAGCCCAGACACTAGGGAAAGGGGGGAGTGGAGACCTCCTAGTCTGGTCTAGTGTCACCCTGTCTCAACTACCGTCAAACAGTTGACAAATAGGGGGGAATTGCTTAGCTTTAGACGACTCCAAACAAATGCGAAAACGGCCTCAAGCTCCAGAGAGGACGAAATACTGCTCTTGCTAAAGCCTAACTAGTAGTAATGAATATCGCTGGCACCTCCATCTCAGACACACCAGGTATTTATACACCCATGCCAAACAACAGTTTTGACCTCAAGGCTGTGGGGTCTAAAAGATAGGGGGAGGTCGAGAAACAAGCGCAGATCTAAGTGTAGATTTTCTATATAGATTAGGAAAAGAAAAAGGTTTTAAGCTCACCTTTAAATTATCTTGTAATACTGCATGTCGACCTCACGGTCTTGTTTCAGTGTCCAACTCCTCTGGTATGCAGCTTAATCATGGGTGTGACAGGATCTCTCAGCCAGGGATCCGTAGGATAGGATTCAGAATGAAATACCCGATAGGACAAGCGCTCCCAAACTTGCAAGGATTGGAAAATTAACTCTTTATCTTCAAAAGATTTATTTCACTCTGTTTTCACAATATAGTATATATTACAACAATAAAACAACGCGTTTCGGCTATAAAATAAAACATAGCCTTCTTCAGGTATGAATATATCTTAGAATATATGAGAGTTATATAGTCTTCACAATTGCACCTGGTTATGTTAATTGGATTAGATTAACCATATAGACACCAAGTATTGTTTCAGTCATGTCAGCTGTTTTTCTGTACATATATATGTGCAGGTTCAAAAACTTTTTTTTTTCTATTTTTTTATTTTTACTTTCAAGTTATCATACATTATCTATATAATAATGAATGAAATGAAACCAGTATGTGATGATATTGATCTAGGAACTAAAAAAAACATTAGAGATATTTTTTATAACTTTGAAAAAAGCATGAAGATAGAGATCCGACATCATCTGGATGCTGAATTTTTAGACATATGTACTAAATATAAAATTATACCAAAAGGTTTACAGATTCATTTTAACAGTACTTTTCCTATGGATACAAATTTTTCGAGCAGATGGCAAGAAATTTTGGATACTTGTTCATACAGTAGTATCAATGTTGTGAAGAAAAAACGGAGAGTGGTGGTCATGGGGGATTCCCTGTTGAGAGGAACAGAGACCGCTATCTGCAGTCCAGACATAACCTCAAGAGAAATGTGCTGTCTTCCAGGTGCAAAAATTAAAGATGTGTCTGACAGGATATCAAGACTCTTCAGACCTACAGATCACTACCCATTCCTGCTAATACATGTGGGGACAAATGACACCGCAAGAAAGGACCTGGAAACCATCTGCAGTGACTTTGAAAACTTAGGCAAGAAAGTGAAAGAATTGGGAGCGCAGGTGGTCTTCTCATCCATCCTCCCAGTGGATGGCCATGGAACAATGAGGTGGAATAAGATTCTACAGGTGAACAACTGGCTACGTCGATGGTGCCGTCAACAAGAATTTGAATTTCTGGATCACGGAATGAATTACCTATATGATGAACTACTTGCTAGAGATGGGGTGCACCTTACGAAGACTGGAAAACATGTATTTGGAAGTCGCCTTGCTACACTCATCAGGAGAGCTTAAACTAGAACAATGTGGGAAGGGAAGCAAAAGGCCAGAAAAAGCTATACAGCTGACAAATACTATTGAGATCTCTGCTATTGGAAGTGGAAAGAAAGAACAAAGACAAAAAAATCTAAATAATAAAAATATGGGAGGAAGAGAAACCAATCACAAACTAAAATGTTTTTATACAAATGCACAAAGCATGGGCAACAAACAAGGAGAATTGGAACTACTAACGCAGGAAAAGGAATATGATGTCATTGGAATCACTGAAACTTGGTGGGACGATACACATGATTGGAATACAAGGCTAAAAGGATACAACTTATTTGCAAGAAACAGACTTGATAAACGAGGAGGAGTTGTCGCATTGTATGTTAGAAAAGCGTATATCTGCACAGAGATTGAAGCTTCAGAGACTGGGAGTTCTGTGGAAACTGTTTGGGTAAGAATACAAGGAGAGAACAATGGAAAGGACACCATTGTAGGCATTTACTTATGGCCAACTGGGCAAACTGAAGATATGGATGAACTCTTTATGTATCGAATGACCAAGTTCTCCAAAAAATATGACGTAGTGATCATGGGAGATTTCAACTATCCAGACATTTGTTGGGAATCTCTCTCAAGTGAAGCTAACACGTCAAGCAAATTCTTATCCTCTCTTGCTGACAACTTTATCTTCCAAAGGGTAGGGGAGAAAACAAGGGGATCTGCTACTTTGGATCAAATCCTTATAAACAGGGAGGAAATGGTTGAGGAGGTAAAAATGGCTGGGACCCTAGGAGGCGATCATTCTATTATAGAATTTTGGATAACTAGAGGAGGAAGACATGTGAAGACTCAAACTTCAAGGTTAGATTTCAGAAAGGCAGATTTTAAGCAACTCAGAAAGAGAATAGGAGGGATCCAATGGCTGGATGTCCTTAAGGACAAAAATGTCCAGGAAGGATGGGAAATTTTTAAAAATGAGATTCTCAAAGCACAATCGTTAACAATCCCGAAAAGTAGAAAGAATGGGAAGCATTTAAGGAAACCAGGATGGATGAACACAGAACTTAAACACATGCTAAAAAGAAAGAAAGAAATGTTTATCAAATGGAAAGAGGGAGGCATAGCTAAAGAAGATTATAATGCAGTCTGCAGAACCTGCAGGGCACGTATCAGGTTAGCTAAAGCTGACAATGAATTAAGGCTTGCAAAAGATGTCAAAAGCAATAAAAATGGATTTTGGGAGTATGTCAAAAGTAAAAGAAAAGTCAAAGATGCTATAGGATTTTTACAGGATGAAAATGGTGAAATGGTAAGAAAGGATGATGAGAAGGCCAAACTTTTTAATTCCTATTTTGCATCAGTTTTCTCTCAGAAAGAAAATGTAACATCAACTGATCTTCACTGTCCGATTAAAGGAATAGAAGAATCCAGGTTATCTGTAAACAGAAAGATTGTGAGGGAATATTTAGCTAACATAAATGAGTTCAAGTCTCCAGGTCCAGATGAATTACTCCCCAGAGTACTGAAGGAGATCGTAGAAGAAATTTTAGAACCACTCTCCATAATCTTTGAAAATTCTTGAAGAACAGGAGAAGTCCCAGAAGACTGGAGAAGAGCAAAGGTTGTTCCTATCTTCAAAAAGGAGAAGAATGTGGACCCAGGGAATTATAGGCCGGTGAATCTGACTTCTATACCAGAAAATATCTTTGAACAAATTATTAAACAACATGTATGTAAGTAACTGGATAAGAATGAAGTGATTAACCAGAGTCAGCATGGGTTTGTAACTAACAAGTCATGTCAGACTAACTTAATTTCCTTCTATGACAGAATCACTGACTGGGTGGATCAGGGAAATGCTGTAGATATAGTATATCTTGACTTCAGCAAAGCATTTGACAAAGTATCTCACACCATCCTTATTGGAAAAATGACCAAGTATAGAATGGACAAGGCAACTGTTAGGTGGATTCATAACTGGCTTAGTAATCGGACTCAAAGAGTGGTCGTAAATGGCTTCACATCCAGTTGGATGAATGTCTCAAGTGGGGTACCACAGGGCTCTGTCCTGGGACCTGTATTGTTCAACATCTTTATCAATGATTTAGATGAAGGAATTGAGGGTAAACTGATTAAATTTGCTGATGAGACAAAGCTAGGAGGGATAGCTAACACTAGAGAAGAGAAAGAGAGGCTTCAAAAAGACATAAATAAACTGGAACAGAGGGCAGCAACTAACAGAATGGTTTTTAACAGGGAAAAATGCAAAGTACTACATCTGGGCAATAAAAATTAAAAAAGCATATACAGAATGGGAGGAATAGAGCTAAGCAACAATACATGTGAAAAAGACTTAGGTATACTAATAGATCATAAACTGAACATGAGTCAACAGTGTGATGCAGCAGCAAAAAAGGCAAATACAATTCTGGGATGTATTAACAGAAGCATACAGTCTAGATCACGTGAAGTCATTATCGCACTTTACTCCTCTTTGGTCAGACCTCATCTGGAATACTGTGTCCAGTTTTGGGCACCACATTTAAAAAAGACATTGACAAACTGGAGCAAGTTCAGAGAAGAGCGACCAGAATGGTGACTGGTCTGCAAACCATGTCCTATGAGGAACGGTTACAGGATTTGGGAATGTTTAGCTTGCAAAAAAGAAGACTGAGAGGAGACCTAATAGCTGTCTACGAATATCTCAAGGGCTGTCACATTGTAGAAGGATCATCGTTATTCTCATTTGCACAAGGAAAGACTAGAAGCAATGGGATGAGACACAGATTAGATATTAGAAAAAAACTTTTTGACAGGGTGATCAATGAGTGGAACAGGCTGCCACGAGAGGTGGTGAGTTCTCCTTCAATGGACGTCTTCAAACAGAGGCTGGACAGACATCTGTCTGAGATGGTTTAGTGAATCCTGCTTTGAGCAGGGAGTTGGACCAGATGACCCAGGAGGTCCCTTCCAACTCTACTATTCTATGATTCTATGATTCTATCATTTACGGACATTCTATAATTCCAGATTAGCAAAAAATACTGCATATAAACCCTTGAGATATACAGGTGCAATACCCAAAAAAACATATGTAAATCATTCCACTCCGGATTACAAACATAAATATGATCTAGAAAGTTTCCCCTTGATTATTAATAATAAAAATTCCCACCTGGCAAATAATAAAGATAAAAACAAGGATAATAATAGTCCTATAAAATTAATGCCACCTGCACCGAACCCAGGATTACCCGCTTTGGATAAGCCTATAATCCGGGGTGATATACAACAGATTATTCTACCCAATTTGAAAAAATCTATAGATATTTTGGGCAATACTGCTAATGGAATTTCAGATGTTAAAAATTGCTTCTTTGATTTGAATCATCTGAAAACATATAGCAATGAAGATACCCCATCCACTCTTGTTACAATGGTACAAGCATCCACCTCGTCGCCCACTTCCCTTAGTTCACAGATATCTTTTTTAGAGATTGGTCCTATGCGCCCCCTACCACTAGTGGAGACAATAGTACCATCAATATTGAGCCAGTCCAATCTAGCTCCCACCATGATTCCATCCATGCCTATCTCCCCATCGCAATCACAGATCACCAAATCACCCCACTAATAACTACCTTAAGAAAAAGAAAAGGAGGCCCCGAGGGACTAGAGGAGGCAGAAGCTCTGAAAAAAATATAAAAAAATCCCACAATTTCGGACATAAAAAAGAAATAGTAATAAAAACAAATCCGAAAATATCTCCTATATGTGCACTAGAGGAAAGGTCAACACAGGATAGAGATTCTCCTAAAAAAATAATCTTCAATCTATCTAAATACAATCTTAAAGCGGCAGAGGATATTAATAAAGGGATTTAATTTTTCCCCAGTCAAGAGGCGAAAAATTTTGATCTCATCCTTGGCTTAAATGGATTTGTGAGACATCTGACCCTCACAAGACATTTTGCACTTCAGAAGAGAAATAATGATAAACAGATTCTTAAAACTAAAATAAGTACACCAATAGCTACAGGTACTGAAATGGTAGAGGATACTAATATACATATGGAAGTGCAAACTCGCTCCAATTGTAATCCTATACACCATAGGGGGAGCTATATAGAAACTTTTCTTGCTCTAATGGGTGGGGAATTTCTTTCTATGAAAAATAAAAAAGGTGTCAAAACATCTTTTAGAAAAACCACTAAAATAATGACTAAACAAAATGGAAGATACAAAACAAATATTACAGCTGAAGAAAAAACAGCGATAACTAATTTAAAAAATAATAGAGAAATTCTGATTCGTGAAGCGGACAAAGGGGGGGGGGGTCGTATTATTGGATAGAGATGCCTATCTCAAAGAGGCATCAAATATCCTATCAGATCCTAAATATTATGAAAAATTAAGTACAGATCAATCAAAAACCTTTTCTAAGGAATATCACACCATGATTAATAATGCTTTTATGGAAAGAATCCTGACCAAAAAAGAAAGAAATTTTTTGATTATCAAAGAATTTTCCATGGCTTTTTTCTATTATTTACCAAAACTACATAAGGATCCGAATACCCCCCCCCCAGGTCGTCCTATCATCTCGGGGATCAACTCATTCGCTAGTTATTTATCCCATTTTCTTGATCTCTATCTCCAGGAACATGTTAAAACATTACCCTCTTTTTTAAAAGATTCTACACAGCTTATTCATGATTTAAATACTCTGGAATGGGGGGAGGATTATCTAATCCTGACACTTGATGTGAATGCATTATATTCAAATATTGATCAGAATTTAGGCATAGATGCAGTCAAATTCTACCTAGAGAAAAATGGAAATATGCCAGGGAAATAGATCAAATTTCTCTTAAAAAGCCTTGAATTTATCCTCAAGCACAATATTTTTGAATTTGAGGGCCAGCTTTATCTGCAGAGACATGGCACCGCGAAGGAGACTCAGGTAGCCCCAAGTTTTGCTAATTTATTTATGGGGCTATTCGAGTCCCAATCGCCCCTTTGCTCATCTGAGTATACTGATAGGATTGTACTCTACAAACGATATATTGATGAACTGTTTGTCGTGTGGAAAGGAGGGATTAGTGAGGCAGAAACGCTGGTAAAAGAACTCAATAGTAATAACTGGGGAATTTCTTTTGTGGCTAACATTGAAAAGGAAAGAGACATTTTCCTAGATTTGGAAATTGCACATGAAAATATAAAAATTATTACCAAAACACATTTTAAAAAAGTGGATGTTAATGGTTATCTTGATTATCAAAGTGCCCATTACCTCAAATGTAAGAAAAATATTCCATTTAGTCAATTTTTTCGTATTAGAAAAAATAATACTAAAGAATCTGATTATGTTCTGCAATCTCAAATACTAAAGAAAAGATTTTCAGAAAAAAAGTATCCAAAGCATTTAATAAATGAGGCGTATCAGATAAATCTGAAAAAAACTCAAGATGACTGTCTAATAATGAAAACACTGGAAAATGAAGCGAAAGCAAATAGAAACGACAAATCAATAATTAATGCACATTCAGGTAAAAATATGATGGAGGGTAACAAAAAATTGCATCAAAATTGTATTACTTTATTTAATAAAGATAATGTATGGATTAGAGAGGTTTTACAAAGACATTTGCATATTTTATTACAGGACCCCCTCCTACGTGATACTCTGCCGAATAGACCAGGTATCACATTTAGAAGAGGAAAAACGCTGAGAAATATCATCGCACTAAGTCGCTTGAAAAGACAATACACAAAAGAACTGACAGATAATTTTAAAAACAATATTATAGGGTATGTTCCGATCAATCAAAATGGCACCTTTAAGTGTTTACAAAAAAAATGCCAGTGTTGTCAATCTATTACACATGGGCACCAATCTATAAAATCAAATAGTACAGGTGAGATCTTTCCTATTCAAAGCCATCTTACATGTACCAGCTGCTATGTTATTTATGTGATCACGTGTGAATGTGGGTTTCAGTATGTCGGTCGGATAACACAGATGGTCATATCACGCTTGAACGCACACAGGCATAATGCCAAGTTCAGACTCCTAACGCATAGTCTATCAAGACATCTTTTAACAACTCATGATAAGAAATTTGTAGTGAAAATAACGCCAGTGGAGGAGATTCCTTCAGATAAACCTGATAGAATCCATCAATTGAATAGGAAAGAGGCCTTCTGGATATATAGGCTACGCTGTCTATACCCAGACTGCCTCAATGATAACATCGAAAACGTGTAAAAAATGTTATATTTTTTAATACATTTTTTTTTTAATTTTTATTTTTATTTTTCAAAAAAAAATTTTTTATTTATTTTTTATTTTTTGATCATACTATGCATTCAATGGCAATTCTAATGCTACATACTGAGAACCAATTGGATATTGAAATATTAGAGATACCTATATAAGCTTCCTAAAGAAAAGAAAGGAAAGGTAGGGAGGGGGAATAATGGAATAATAAAAAGAAAATACATTTTATAGATAATGTATGATAACTTGAAAGTAAAAATAAAAAAATAGAAAAAAAAGGAAGAAAAAAAAAAGTGTTTGAACCTGCACATATATATGTACAGAAAAACAGCTGACATGACTAAACTGAAACAATACTTGGTGTCTATATGGTTAATCTAATCCAATTAACATAACCAGGTGCAATTGTGAAGACTATATAACTCTCATATACTCTAAGATATGTTCATATCTGAAGAAGGCTATGTTTTATTTTATAGCCAAAACTCATTGTTTTATTGTTTTAATATATACTATATTGAGAAAACAGAGTGAAATAAATCTTTTGAAGATAAAGAGTTAATTTTCCAATCCTTGCAAGTTTGGGAGCACTTGTCCTATCGGGTATTTCATTCTGAATCATACACCCATGTCAGGGAGCTAATTAGCCAGAGGGAGGAAGGCGCTGGGTCCTAGAGACAGCCAGCATATAGAAAGATGTTTGTAATGCCAAACGTAGAGATCTCCTGCAACCAACTGCAGGGCGACTGTCTGTCACCTCTGACACACCCATAACAGTACTCCCCCCCCCCTCTACGAGTGGCCTCTGGTTAGCTCATTTCACATCTCTTTTCCTGAGATACCTGAATCCCACATCCTCTCCTCTGGACCAAAGCCTTTCCAGTGCACCAAGTATTGTAGAGAATGCAGTTGGAGATGAGAATCTACAATCCTTGAAATCTGAAACTCCAGATTACCATCAACCATTACTGGGGGGCGGTGTTAGAGGCGAGGGCTCAAGAGGTTCCACATAATTTTTAAGTAAGGACCTATGGAACACCTTGTGGACTTTAAGGGCCTGAGAAAGTTCAAGACCAAACGCTGCTGGGTTAATGAAGGCGGTTATTTTATAGGGACCAATAAAACTAGGTCCCAGCTTCCAAGAAGGAAAATTCAATCTTATATTCTTGGCAGACAACCACACAATGTCATTCACATTCAGGTCCGGACCTGGCAAGCATTTTCTGTCATCCATACGCTTATAGTTAAGGCAAACTAGAAAAACTGGAAAGACAAAAAGCGCAATAGGGTCTTATCTGGTAAACAGGTGGTGTGAGCTGTTAAAAGTGCGCTCACCTGATAGGATTGTGCCAGTCACAACTCCTATAGAGGCATATAAGGGCTGCTGCAGGACCACCAAAAAGATCTGTTGCACTAAATGTGGAATACGGTTGTTTCAAAATCCGTTCTGCCAATAGTTCAACCACCGTATTCCACATTTACTGCAACATACGCTTATACTTGTCTCCCATGATCTTTAAAATACTCAGCACACCCTGCTGAAGCAAACCGTTCCTCCTCAGAACTTCTGAAGCTACTCCCCCACTAGAGGTACCAAACTCTGGGTGATGCACCATATGCACCGAAGAAGGGTGACCTGTCAGTGGATTCTTGATGATGATTATCAATGGCAAATTCTGCCAGCGGTAGGTAGGATGCCCAATCCTCCTGATTTTTAGAAACGAAACACCTGAGGTAGGTCTCCAAATTCTGATTGACACGCTCGGTCTGTCCATTAGACTGAGGGTTGAAGGCAGAGGAAAAGGACAGCTGCACCCCCAATAGAGAACAGAATGACTTCCAAAACTTAGAAACAAACTGGGTCCCCCGATCTGACACCACATCGGAGGGAACCCCGTGAAGCTTCACGATCTCATTTATGAACACCTGAGCAAGTGTCTTGGCATTTGGAAGTGCAGGCAATGCGTCAAAATAAACCATTCTAATGAACCTATCTACTACTACCAGAACCACCGTTTTACCTGCAGAAACTGGTATGTCAGTAATAAAATCCATGGACAAGTGTGTCCATGGCCCACTAGGAATAGGTAGCGGAAGAAGAGTACCAGACGGACGGGTATGCAAAACCTTAGAACACGCGCAAATACTGCAAGCAACTACATGTTCAAATACATCCCGATGCAACCCCGGTCACCAAAAATGACGAGAGAGGAGGTCCGCGGTTGCCTTACCACCAGGATGCACAGCAAGCACAGAGTTATGATGTTCCCTAATTACTTTGCGGCGCAGATAAGATAGTACAAACAACTTTCCTGAATGGCAGGAGGCAGGGCATGTCCCTGAGCCTGCAACACCTCACCCTCCAGTTCAGGATAAAGTGCCGAAATGACTACCCCTTTCAGTAATGTCGGGGCAGGGTTCTCATGGTCACCACCACCAGGGAAGCTCCGGGACAAAGCATCAGCCTTAACATTTTTGACCCCTGGACGAAAAGTGACAACAAAATTGAACCTAGTAAAAAGCAGGGACCGTTTGGCTTGCCTAGGGTTGAAACGTTTAGCTGACTAAAGATATGACAGGTTCTTATGGTCAGTAATAACAGTAATAGGATGGAAAGCCCCCTCCAATCTATGTCGCCATTCCTCGAATGCCAATTTGATCGCCAAAAGTTCCATATTACTCAAGTCATAATTTCTCTTAGCCGAAGACAATTTTTTTTAGAAAAGAAGGTGCATGGACGCCAACACAGCCCCAACTCCGACATCTGACACATAAGCCTCCACAATAAAGGCTTGAGAAACATTGGGTTGACTGAGTATAGGTGCAGTGGCAAATGATTCTTTAAGGAGTCAAAAGCCTGGAGGGAAGCATCCGACCATTTGGAAAAATCAGATCCCTTCTTAGGCATGTCAGTAAGGGGTTTCACTATAACAGAGTAATTTTGGATGAATTTCCTGTAAAAATTAGTAAAGCCCAAAAAACGCTGTAGAGCCTTCAGGTACTCGGGACGTTCCCAGTCAAGAACTGCACAGATCTTCTCCAGATCCATCCGAAAACCCGAAGATGACAACAAATACCCCAAAAACTGCACCTCCTGAACAGCAAAAGCACATTTTTCTAGTTTGGCATAAAGTTTGTAATCCCTTAATATCTGGAGCACTTGCTTAACATGCCCCCGATGAGTCTCAAAATCAGGTGAGTAAACCAAAATATCATCCAGATAGACCACCACAAACCTCCCCACTAAATGATGGAAAATGTAATTTATGAAATGCTGGAATACCTCAGGTGCATTAGTCAAACCAAAAGGCATAACCAGATTCTCAAAATGTTCTTGCGGGGTATTGAATGCTGTTTTCCATTCGTCCCCTTCTCTGATTCTAACCAGGTTATAGGCTCCCATTAAATCCAACTTTGAGAATACCTTCGCTCACAAAACCTGGCTGAACAAATCAGGAATCAGAGAAAGAGGGTATGGATCACGGATGGTAATTTTATTTAATTCCCGTAAATCTAAACAGGGACGTAGACCGCCATCTTTTTTCTTCACAAAGAAAAACCCTACCACCATGAGCGAAGATGAGGGTCTAATATGTCCCTTCTCAAGACATTCCGCAATGAAATCCTTCATGACTTGTCTCTCAGGGCCAGAAAGATTATACAGTCTGGACTTTGATAGTTTATCTCTGCGGGTCCGGTTAATAGGACAGTCATAAGCACGGTGAGGAGGCAAATCTTGACACCCCCTCTCAGAAAAAAAGCCCTCAAGACCAGACAGAAAAGCAGGTAATATTTCTGTAGAGACAATAGCAAGCGAAATATCTAAACAGTTCTCAAGGCAGTAATCTCCCCATTCAATAATCTCCCCGGCTTGAAAATCAACCAACGGATTATGTTTAACAAGCCAAGGGATACCCAAGACAATCGGTGTGGGAAGATTGTCAGAACATAGCAAGGGATTATTTCAGAATGAACGGACACCACCCTCAGTTTTACACCATGTACAATCTGAGTAAATGCTTTCTGTGCAAGTGGCGCCGAGTCAATGGCGAAAAAGGAAATAGGTTTATCTAAAGTACAGCAAGCAAGTCCATGAGTTTTTACAAACTCAGCATGCACCATGCTGACTCCGGCTCCACTGTCAACAAACACAGAAATTTTCTCGGCTTTGCTCTCCAGCACCACCTCTGCTGTCAGGACAAAGTGGAAACTGCAGTTTGGCCACAAATTCACCCCTTGTTTATCCAACTTCAGACTACAAAGAGTTAATAGAGTCTCCATTTGTTTAGGAATTGAAGGACAGGTCCCAACAAAATGTCCCTTTTTCCAACAAAAAACATACTCCTTTTTTCTTGCGAATCTTCAGGGAGATGTATGATGCAGACACATCCCCCAACTGCATGGGTTCCTCCACCTCCGCCAGTACTGGTTCACCCCCAGACCGCTCCCCTGGCAGAGGTACACAACCCCAACAAGAAGGCCTCTGAGAAGGTGACCTGTCTGTCCCGGAGGTGTCTATCAAGACGTATGGGCAAAGACATGGCAGCCTTCAAGGACTGAGGGGTTTCATATACTGCCAAGGCATCTTTTAACCTTTCAGTAAGCCCCTAACAAAATTGACTCCTAAGGGCTGAGTCATTCCATTTGGAATCTGTTGCCCATCTACAGAATTCCAAACTGTACGTCTCCATTGACCAATTCCCCTGCGACATAGCCTAGACTCAGCCCAGGGTCATCATAGATAAGGGCCAGAGCCCTGAAAACCCCCCCCACAGTCTGGAGACAAACCTAGTCCTGTTGTAAAGAAAACACCCAGGATTGAGGATCGCCCTGCAGTAGAGAGATCACAATTCCAACCCGTTGCTCCTCATTTCCGGAGGAATAGGGATGAAGTTTAAAATACAATTTGCAGGCCTCCTTGAATACAAAAAAACTTGTCCCTACCTACAGAAAACCTATCCAGGAGGGCAATCTTGGGTTCAGGCTGTGCAGGCCTCCCTGCAGAGACCCCCATATTGGCGACCTGTAGCCACTGATGCTGCTGCTGTACCTCACCGTGGAGGTCATTCACCTCCAGAGACAGTCTGTGCAGCCAGTCTGCAAGCTCTGCAACTGGACCCATACCAAAGGAAAAAGGAAAAAAAAAAGGTTCATGCCCAAAATCACACAGAGAAAAAAAAAAATTTCAGTTTTCTTTTTATTTTTCCCTTTTCAAAACATGCTCGGCCGCCGATAATGTCACACAAGGTGTGGGAAATACTTAGTGCAACACAGAGGGAAGGGAAGCCCAGACACTAGTGAAAGGGGGAGAGGAGACCTCCTAGTCTGGTCTAGTATCACCCTGTCTCAACTACCATCCCTATATTGGCTCTTCACCAATCGCCACACACGTGCCTTGCCCTAACTTTCCCTGGCGTATGGCTAAGGCTAGGGAACGAAGAAGATGAGAACTAGTCAATCTCCACTAAACTCTATAGACAACAAAGGTAGACAAACAGGGGGAATTGCTTAGCTTTAGACGACTCCAAACAAATGCGCACACGGCCTCAAGCTCCAGAGAGGCCTCAAGCCAAACAAGTAGTAATGAATATCGCCGGCACCTCACTCTCAGACACACCAGGTATTTATACACCCATGCCAGGCAGCTAATTAGCCAGAGGGAGGTAGCCACTGGGTCCTAGAGACAGCCAGCCTCTAGGAAGATGTTTGTAATGCCAAATGTAGAGATCTCCTGCAACAAACTGCAGGGCGACTGTCTGTCACCTCTGACACACTCTTGACAGCCACCTGGCTTAGAGTCCAGCTTTTTAGTCCTTTAGCAAAGGCAATCACTCCAGGAGATTTTTCATACCTCCATATACACAGCCCATCTGTGAGAAAAACTGGTCTCATTTTGCACAGTAAGCCCCATACAAGGGTGGAGATATGGTGAGCTGTCGTTCAGCTTCTCATAACCAACCTATCATGGCCGATTAGCCTCTTTTAGTCCTATATGCACTAAAGCATTACTTCAGGTTGGTCTCCCATTCACCATGTGTCTAACAGCCACCTTACATCATTAACAGTTTAGTTTAATCGTCTTCAATGTTCTCAATAGGTTCATTTTTTTATATTGACTTACACAACACAATTATTAATTCAATAGTCATTACTGTGACAGTATTATACATTAGTCTCATGAGAAAAAAATGAACCTTTATGCTGCACACCTTATAGTGCATCTTGGTCCATTTATACTGCCCGATTATTGTGAATGAATGTTCCAAGGCACATGCAGTCTAAACTGGCTATAAATCACCTGACAAATAAGCAAAACGCTCATTCATTGGGTGAAATGATCTTTTGGACTGCACAAAAGATCATTGTCTTGTGTAAACTGGACCCATACTGCTGAGAAAAATAACAGCCAATAGGCACTAAACAATCTATTACTGATCTTTCAGTACACATCTAAAGTGTGTAAACGGGCTTTTAAACAACTGCTGATTAGCGCCTCTCGCACTGAAATCCTCTGGACTCTCACACTAGAAAAGAACTTTTGGCACTGATGAGGAATAGAAGGATTCTGCAGATGTGGGCATAATGTCATGGCACATGCCATGACGTTGTGAACTTCACGCACTTGCGCAGAACTCTCCCATACATCAGCAGAGCTGGAAATCCCAGACTAGAATAAGAG
Organism: Phyllobates terribilis; assembly: GCF_046119375.1. NCBI lineage: Eukaryota > Metazoa > Chordata > Amphibia > Anura > Dendrobatidae > Phyllobates > Phyllobates terribilis. The sequence continues at coordinate 767,892,420 of NW_027362762.1, read as the reverse complement.
ACCCGGGGATTATAATACTTGTGTTGACAGTAAGTAGATGTGGTGAGGACCAGATGGGTATAGAGCAAAGATGAGCAGTGAGGTGAATATATACTTATTTTTTAGTTTTTACATCTTACTTTTTGAATGCTCTGGGATCTGCAAACACCCCAAAACATAAGAGATGTGTAATTCAAGGAGAATAACCTGTCTTCTAATTGAATTTCCTGGAAAAATCTACACGAACAGGCAAATTCAAATTATGATGGATCTGCTCATCTCTAATTCTTAGTGGTAAAATGACAAATGATCACGTACTTGTTTGTCATTGATCACATCTTTTTATGCAGACAGAAAAGAGGAGCGGGGAAACCGACTATCTTAAAGTCAGTTTATCTACCCATGTAAAGGGACTGCTAGGTTTTATTAAAACGACCCTATTGGTTTTAGTTTGTTGTATACAGTGGCAAATGCAATCACAAAACTATGCAATTGAATTTCCATTGCACATGTTTTGCCTCTAGATTCACACAAATGAAGAAATGTACATGGCATAAATGTTTTTGCACTGAAAAGTGATGGAAACTATTCTTTTCAGTACAGGGTATATATCTGGCCAGGGGGTTCCTATCCTACATTTGTCTTTTGCACAGTCAGAATTCTCTAGTATATATGTAAAACGTAAACCAAGAGCATGATGTGAGGAGCCTATCCTTAGGAATATAAGTATGGTGATAAATGACCATGTCATTATTCATGTAATTTATTTATTTTACTCACTTATACAGAGCCATTAATTCCATAGCGCTTTATAGATATGATCATCCCTGTCCCCATTAGGCCTCACAATCTAGATTCCCTATCACTATATCTTTGGAGTGTGGGAGGAAACTGGGGAAAACCCACGCAAACATGGCAAGAACATACAAACTCCTTGCAAATGTTGTCTTTGGTGGGATTTGAACCCAGGACCCCAGTGCTAAAAGGCTGCAGTGCTAATTACTGAGCCACTGCGAGTTAACCAATAAAAATAAGCATTTTAGATGTAAATGTTCATGCTGTACTTATATGCATTTCCGTTCACTTTATATCTAAGTTGTTACATGGTTGTTGCTTTTTTATGGAGTGAGCTATCTCCTATATCTAGATGGTGATTTATCCAAATATGGCAGAGAAGTAAAGACATTAGAATCAGATTGTAATCTCCTGAACATACTGTAATATGGACTTTATAATGTCTTCAGAGCTTAGTTGTATCCTTGATCTGTAATGGGAGTTTTTCTCTATTGAAGGCTATACCTGTTCTGATTGTAGACTATAAGTACCTATTTATGTATCCTAGATGATTTTGCTGTATTTCATGATATACATGTAAATAAGCATTTCTTCACCACAGCCTAACCAATTCACAGTGATTATTTGAAGATAGGGAGAAACATTGAAACTAATTTCCATATATTGTACACAACAGCCTCCAGCATGTGCAGGCATGTACAAGTAAAGTTATTTATGACTATCAATCAAGAGCCTAACGCACCATAAAAGGTCACACATCAGGCAGCTGAATAAGAGATTTTTATAGTATAAATCTAAGGACTTCTGTACAAGCTGTTTTATGGTCATATTTAATGCTTTGCTATAAAGTTATTTATTGTATTCAGTTATATGTGTTAATTTTGCTTCAGTATTTTTCCAAAAATGTTGATATTATATGGAGAAGTATGTACTGTATATAAATTAGAGAATGTAAATGTTTTCTTTTGTTTGTTACATAGCTACTTGTAGATGAAAATGTGCTTCTTTAAGTAAAATATCTTTTAAAATTATTTACAATATAGTTTTTATTTTTGTTGTCATTATCTTTATTTAAAATTGTGACATTTGTACAATGGCCAAATAGTCCCATAATAGACTAATGCTTGCTGTTCTGTAGAAATTACCTTACAAAGGTCTTCTCGTTACCACACAATAATGATTTTGCTACAGAGAGAAAAACACGTGATTTATACTAAATTGAACGTGCCAATTCCAAATATGAGCTCTGAATTTACCTGACACATCTAGATTTCAAGTTATACATTCACAGCCTATTCACTTATAATATTAATGCATTATATATTGGAAATATTGCAATGGACATGCCCGGACCTGTCCAGACACGCTCAGACAGGTCTATCAGCTGATGTCAACATTAAATATATAAGGAAAGCTTGACAGAGTTCAATCCTATCCCAATATGTAGTAGGTGGAATAATATTATTATTAGCAAATACCTCCAATTAGAAATGTAGTATACTTTTTCTCATTCGCTATATCTCTTTCCTCATGCGCAGGAGCATTGCAGGACCTTAAGTATCCATAGTTACAACCATTAGCAACTAGCTAACTGTCACTATATCATTGTTGTAACCATGGATACCTAAGGTCCTGCAATGCCTGCACATGAGGAAAGAGACATAGCGAATCAAAAAAATCATACTACCTTTCTAATTGGAGAGATTTGCTAATATTATTATTACTACATATTGGGATAGGAACTTGGAAATGGGAATACCCCTTTAAGATGGAAAGATGCAAATGTGTTAACAATCCAGATAATTTCTGCTACATATGTGGCAAATACACTACTTAGAATCAACACAAGAATATGACAAAGCAAATGCGTATTGCTTATAAGTATTACTTTGACTGTCAAATTGGAGATCAAGAGAAAAGCTGGGCACCTCATGTTTGTTGCACTGTGTGTTAATCTGGACTAATGCAGTGGTTGAATGGTAAAAGGAAAGGAATGGCTTTTGCAGTGCCGATGGTTTAGCGTGACCAGAAAAATCACCATTCAGACTGCTATTTTTGCATGAGTAAAATCGCCAGATATTCAAAGAGAAACATGTAATAAATTGTGTATCCTGACTGTGAGTCTGCTCTTAAACCAGTACCACACGATGTAGAGAATCCAATGCCTTCCCCTCCCGCAGCAGGAACGGCAATAGAAACTGATGGTTCTGATCCTGATGATGGAGAAATGTTGATTGTCATGATGTTTTTCTTGATCCAGTACAACCAGAGGGTCAGCCGCACTTGCTGAGCCAATCAGATTTAGATGATCTATAAGAGATATATCTTTATCTAAAGAAAAGTCCAAACTGCTAGGCTCTAGACTTTGGGAATGGAATTTACTACAACGAGGCTCCACAACTTCACACTTTCGTCATGGACACACCAAGTTAGCTGCATACTATACAATGAAAAGCAATGTCTGTTCTGTACCAATGTAAATGGTCTTATGATGGAGTTAGATGGTACACATGTTGATGAATGGAAGCTATTCACAGACTCTAGCAAAACGAGTTTGAAAGCCGTCTTGTTGCACAATGGTAACGAAAAACCATCTGTTCCATTGGCTTAGGCGGTTAGAATAAAAGAGACCTATGCTTCTATGGAGTTCATTTTGAAAATGGTCAAATACTCAGAACAGTACTCAGAAAGTGGTAGCACTCCTGCTTGGCCTACAGTTAGGGTACACAAAGCATATGTGTTTCTTGTGCCTATGGAACAATCGTGATGACAGCAATCATTACAAAATGATACAGATGCCTCTAAGTCGAACACACAGTTAGTCACTACAATGCACAACACAAATCACTTCAAATTTATCTTCCACCATTTCACATTAAACTTGGTATAATAAAAAATTTGGTATTTGCAATTGATCGTGATGGAAATGGTTTCCAGTATTTGAAGGAGAAGTTTAGCACACTGAAAACTGTGGCTAAAATAAAGGTCCACATTTTTATTTGCCCCAAAATCGACAAACTAATGCATGATGACACATTCAGCACAAAACTCAACCCTCTGGAACTTGCACCTTGTGATGCATTTGTGCTAGTAGTGCAGAACTTCCTTGGGAATAGACGAGCTGGAAGCTAGGTTGAACTAGTAGACAACATGCTTAAAGCATAGGAACAACTTAGCTGCCAAATGCCTTTAAAAATGCATTTCTTACATTCCAATCTTGACTTTTTTGCACCCATGTTGAGACACGTAAGTGGAGAGAGGTTCTACAATGGAGAACAGATATCAAGGCCACTGGTTTCCCAACATGTTGGGTGACTACTGGCGGTTTTTGCAACGGGCTCATATGACCTCTTACAAGCGCAAAAGCAGTTACCTGAAGCACTTTTACCAGTATTGGACCTTGCTCAAGTAAAACTTTTATACTGGAATACAAGACTTTTTGAAATGTTGTTATTCCATTACATTTTCATATATTGAAAACGTCATGTAGATCTGATAATTGTTATAACTTGATAACTTGTTCTGTACAAAATTATTCAATGCTTTTCAAGTGCTTAATTAATTTGGGCAAACTTATGAATAACAAAATTTTCTGACGTGTTACAACAATTCTGACTTCGGAATTTGGAATATGCACACTCAATTTATTATAGGGCACATGGTTCTTGCCCAGTAGCAGACATTTTTTTTGTTTTGCTGTGTTATCATCACAGACATGATCACAATACTTACAAAAAGATGATGAGGATAGCTGACCTCCTCCCCCTTCCTGCACAGTGGCCTATGCCAGAGCCCATATTCTTATGATGCTAAAATTTCATTTCATTTGAACTGAGGAAGATACGGATGTTACATCTATAATATTGATGCTGAAATGCACGCATGTTATGGGCATATGATAATTGTTCTTATAAAAGTTTGGATTTGCTAGAAATTTCAAAAGTCTGAATACCCCTGTTATACAACACAAATGTTGTTCATTGTTTTACTTTCAATATACAGTAATCTATTTTTTTTCTAATGAAATTATATTGCTATCTTCTTATATATTTTCTATTGTTGAGATAGAATCTCCAATTTACTGATATGTAGAACAAATATTATATTGGCCAGGGGTGGAGTATGCTATGCAGGCACTTCTATGTATTTTCAGCTTATGCGTCCATAAAATAATACGATAGGTAATTTGCTAATCCCTTAACACATAAAAACGATGGCATTATTCCCTCTTCGCCGTTTTAAAATGGCGATCGGGAATATGGTAATAGCGCCACCAAAGAGTCCAAAAATCTGGGGGTAGCTGAGACCCTGATGAACATGATCAGGGCCGGTTTTTCTGGTCCTCAATCACGTGATCGCCGTTATTCAATTAATAACATCGATCACGTAAAAGAAAAAGTGATATCCGGTGTAAAAATCACTTCCTTTTCTTCTGACATGATATAACATGTCAGAGGTAAGAGAAATGGTGTCCCCGGCCCTCCATGGTACCTTAATACAGGATTTGCAATTCTCCAGCCCTCCTATTCTTTGTCCTGAAGTAAAATGACAGGTGCATGGTCATCCCCCTAGTCAGATAAAGAATTTAATTTTTTTTATTTTATCATTGTTTTTTCTTTTATTCTTTGCAATTAGGGTTAGGCATAGGCTTAGGGTTAGACTAAGGCCATGGCCCCACTATCAGTATTTGGTCAGTATTTTTTCTCGGTAGTGGGAGCCAAAACCAGAAGTGGGTTATAAATGCAGAATTAGTGCACTTGTTTCCATTATACTTTTTCTCTTTTTGTTCCTTACCTAGTTTTAGCTCCCACTCCTGATAAAAAATACTGACCAAATACTGATAGCAGGGCTGTGGCTTAGGGTTAAGCTTAGGGACAGGGTTTTTTCAAAAGTTACAAAAAAATGATGATGATATGAAAATATATTCAGTATAACGACCTAATATTTTCAAATTCTGTGTAGAACCCTTGGGTTTAAAATGCTCACTATACCTCCAGATAAAATCCTTGAGGGGTGTTTTTTCAAAAATGTGGCCACTGGTGTACTGCTGTGGGCCCTTAGGGGCCCTGCAAATGTGCCATCTCTTTCAGCCAATTTTGTTTTCCAAAATTCAAATATTGCTACTTCCGTTCCGAGTCCTGCCAGTTGTCCAAACAGAACTGTTTGACTACATGTGGGGTATCACTGCGCTCGTAAAAAAGTAGGTAACAAACTGTGGGTCCACTTTTTGGTTTACCTCTTGAAAAAAATGAAAAAATTGGGGCTAAAGCTAGATTTTAGAGGTTAAATTTAATTTTTTTTTTTTTTAATTCTACTTTGCATTAATGTTTTATTTTGTTAGCATCTTAGAAGGTTTAAAAATGTAGCAGTAATTTTTCATTTTTTTCAAGGAAATTTACAAAACATTTTTTTATATAGACCTATTCAGTTTTGAAGTGACTTTGGGGGTCCTATATATTGGAAATCCCGAAAAGTGATAACATTTTAAAAAACGCAGCCCTCAACCTATTAAAAATTGTTTTCAGGTAATTCATTAACCCTTCAGGTGCTTTTCAAGAATTAATACAAAGTGGCATGACAGGAATGAAAAATTTTATTTTTGCCACGTAAATTTTGATAACTTCTAAACAGGCCGCTATAGCCGGCAGAGTCTAAGGCCTTTATTTGGCCATGAGCTGCCATGGCAAACATCAGGACCACACAATCAAGATCTCAGGGTGCCAATGGGGTTAAAGAGGAAACCCCCACACTGTGTTAACTATTTAGATTCTGTAGTCACTAGTGAAAATAGCATATAAGGGGTTAAACAACCATGGTCGGTGCCAACACTGATCGTGGCTGATGCAGCAAGTTGTCAGCTATAGTGCACAGCTGACAGCTACAGGATTTTCACTTGTTGAGGGATGCTAGTCTCTTAAATCGCAGGTCCGTAAAAAGATGTATTGATGGTCACTAACGGGTTAAGGATATGAAGATTTAAATTTTGAAAATTGCAATTTTTTGGTTTTCAAAATTCTTGGCAAAATTTTGATATTTTGACAAATAAATGCAAGTCATTATGAACTAATTTTACCACTAACAAGAAGTACAAGATAAAATCAGAAACGATTCGCACGGACTATAGGTTGTGCTCAGAAGGAAAGAATAGTATATACAATACATACCTTCAGCACAATAAAGAGAAAAATAGTAGGATGCCAAAAAAAGATTTTTATTCAGAGCGACCCAGAGAGACAATAATATCCAATGTTTCGGCTATTGCCTTTATCAAGGTTATCTAGAGATAAAGAACATTCAGATGTGGGGTCATGAATATATACAAAGGTGAGTATATGAACAAGTGCACAAAAAACAAACTCATTAAGACATTAATGAACAATGTTTTAGCCAATATGAAGCTGATGGAATGACATTGTAGAAACTAAAAGACAAAAAATAAAAATGTGACACATAAGAAATCATTATAATCAGGAAAGCTGAGATCATGGGTTAAGCATCTACCTACATAGAAATCCCAAGTAAGTGACAAAGTTTATGAATATAAGCCTATACAGTGGCCAGAGAGACATCAGAAATCTTATCAAAAAGAGACAGAATAATAGCATATAGATAATTACCTTGGCTGGTACTCGGTGCTCAAAAAACCATGTGGTGTTGTTAATGCATGCTGTGCATGCCTGCTTGTGGGGAAACAATATCCTCATCGCAGTTAAGTACACGTGCGAGGAGGTGGGGCGGAAGTACCAGTTAACCACGTTCTCTATGAATGCGTTCCATATGGAGGAAGTGACGTATCATGCATTTGAAAGCGAGGCTTGGGTAATACGCCGTATTGCGCATGCGCGATTTGCATTTCGACAGAGTAGCTGTGGAGAGAGACTAAAAATGTATGTATGATGCATATTTTCCTTGTATAAACAGAAGAAAGAAATAAAAAGAATAAAGAGGGAAAAAAAGAAAAAGGAAAAAGAATAAAAAAGGAAAACAGTATCCAGAGAGAATCACAGGCAGGTAGATAACAAATACCTCATGAGACCCTATGGTGACTGTAATAACGAAGAAAAGAAAATGAATAATAAAAATTTATTATGCAAATATCTATACAAGAGTCACTTCAGCTAGAGTACAGTATATTAAGAATATCAATATAGAACACTATATACAGTCCATATCAAATTATATAATATATTATCACGAAAGGTATATCATCTCAGAAACCAAAGATGAAAATGGTCCTAATATAGAATATCATATTCACGATTAAGGCCATTAGGCTCCAATGTATTAAGGTGAAAAATCCAAAAGGCTTCCCTTTCTTATAATTTTAATATTCTATTTTCACACCGTCTGGGATGTGGTATTGTCTCAATTATCTGAAAACGAAATTGAGAGACATTATGTCCAGCTGACACAAAATGAGCTGGAATAGGAAGGACCGTTCTTTTACATCTTATGGTGGATTTATGTTGAGAAATGCGGTCTCGGATATGTTGGGTAGTCTCGCCAACATATCCGAGACCGCAGGGACACTTGATCATATAGACTGCAAATGAGGAGTCACATGTATAAAATCCATGAGTTGGAAATTTCTCACCCATCCTGGGGTGGGTAAAATGGTCACGCTTAATGATGTTAGAGCACTGCGGACAGTGTAAACAGGGGAAAGTGCCCTTCCTGGGGGTTGCCAAAAAAGTTTGAGAATCCTTTGGGCCGATGTCTGCTCTAACCAATTGATTCCTGAGATTCCGGGCCTTTTTGTGACAAATAAGGGGAGGTGACATAAATTCTGGAATATCTGGATAGGATCTACCAAGCAATGGCCAATAGTGTTCAGCATTCCGATACTGTAATATCGGGTATCGGCCGATATTCGCGGTATCGGAATTCCGATACTTAATTCCGATACTTTTACAATATCGGATACCGGAATCGGAAGTTCCCATAATGCCTGCGCTCTGCAGTGTCTGTGAAGAATGACAAGTTGGATGGCAGCGCTCAGCTGAGATCCAGCCTGTCATCAGAATGCCATCCCAGCGGGGGAGAATTCTCCTGATTGTTTAAAAGCCGGCGCGTGGTAAAAAGCCGCCGGCTTTTAAACAATCACACAGCCCCATACTGCTTCCCCGCAGCCTCCCACCCCGATCCTCCGCTCCCCTCGCCACCTCCCATCCCGATCGTAAATTAGGACCGGGCGGGGAGCGCAGCACCAAGGAGCGAAGGACCCGGGCGGGGAAGCCGGCAGTGAAAAGACTTCACCGCCGGCTTTCCCGTTCTGTGCTGCGCTTTCCCGCCGGTTATTTCAAATGAACAGCTGAGGTATCAGGTGATGCCGATCAGCTGTTCATTTGAAGTCGCCGCGGTGCCCTCAGAGGGTTCATGTGAGTTCATGCTTGACTGCATGAACTCACATGAACTTTCCCACGGCCGCACAGGTCAGCCTCACCTCCCAGACGATCAGACCCATCATGATTAGTGTGTGTGCGGGGTGTGTGTGCAGGGTGTCTGTGCGATGTGTGCGGGGTGTGTGTGCGGGGTGTGTGTGCGGGGTGTGTGTGCGGGGTGTGTGTGCGGGGTGTCTGTGCGATGTGTGCGGGGTGTGTGTGCGGGGTGTATGTGTGCGGGGTGTGTGTGCGGGGTGTGTGTGCGGGGTGTCTGTGCGATGTTTGTGCGGGTGTGCGCGGTGTCTGTGCGTGCAGGCAGACATAGGCCGATGTGACACTACTACTCCCATCGGCCTATGTCTGTCCCCCGTCCACTCCTGCCAGCAGGATCAGCTCGATGGGAGCAGTAGTTCCCATCAGCCTGATCCTGCTATTTAAATTGCCCTACTGTGTCCCCAATAAATGTTAAATACATGTCATTGGTGGCCAGTGGTTACCTAAAAGAAATTAGTTTATACATTACCTGTCCCCGCCGATCGCCACCTAAAATAAAGTAAAAAATAAAAAACTACAGCTATACTCACCTAGACACCTAATTCCCCGAAGCCATCGATCTCCTGTAATAAAATATAAAATAATAAACCACAACCTTATCCTTACCCCTCCGGAGTAGTCCACGAGTGTCCCACAAAGATCTCCAGTTCAGAGCAGCCACATAGAATGTGACCGCTCTGAACCGCTGCCGCCTCTAGAATGACGGGGCCGTAAGGGTTCACCGGAGTTCAGGCAGCGCTGCTCCGGTTAGCTCCTTTACGGCCCTGCTGTATCGTGAGAAATTCCCACGGTACAGCAGTGCGGTAAAGGAGGTCTCCGGAGCTGCGCTGCCTGAATGCACTCCGGTGACCTCAGTCAGTGGCTCCCGCTGCCGGGAGCGGACGTGTTCCCGGCAGCGTGAGCTTACAGCAGCCATGACAGCTGTCACCATCTCCAGATGTGACAGCTGTGCATGGGAGATCAGCGCAGGAACATGGACAGGTAACTATTATTTTTAGTAAACTAAGAATTAAATAAAATTGTGTGTTTTATTTCAAATAAATTATTTTTTTCTGGGTGTAGTGTGTGTTTTTTCTTTTTAACACTTTGTAGGTTAGTAATGGGGGTGTCTTATAGACGCCCATCATTACTAACCTGGGCTTCATGGCAGCTGGCGCTGACATGAACCCCACCACTATTACCCCCTGCCACCGCACCAGGGCAGCGTGGAAGAGCGAGGCTAAGTGCCAGAATTGGCGCATCCTATGGATGCGCCATTTCTGGGGCGGCTGACGGCTGGTGTTTCTAGCCTGGGAGGGGGCCATTATTCATGGCACCCTTCCTGGGCTATTAATATCAGCCCCCAGCTGTCTGCCTAGCCTTTGCTAGCTATTAAAATAGGGGGGACCCCACGTCATTTTTTTTGGGGGGGTCCCCCATTTTAATAGCTAGTAAAGGCTAGGTATTCAGCTGGGGGCTGATATTAGTAGCCTGGGAAGCTCCGTGGGTTTTACCCCCTTCCCAGGCTTCAAACATCTGCCCCAGCCGTCTGCTTAACCTCCGCTAGAGACTAAAATTATGGGGGATCCCACGCCATTTTTTTTTTAAATAAATCCTTTATTTTAACACTAAATGACATTTGAGGAGTTAATAAAGATGCAGTCCCTAAATTATTATTTATTTTTTAATTAATTTTTACCAAAACTTTTGACGTGGGCTTCGCCATATTTTTGTATGCCAGCCAGGTACAGCATCCAGCTTCTATGAACGCGCCATTTTCCGGGGCGGCTGCAGACTGCAATTTTCAGCGGGGGGGCAGAAAGCTTGGGCCTCCCTGTGCTGCAGATTCCAGCCCCCAGCTGCCTAGTTGTACCTGGCTGGACACAAAAATAGGGAGAAGCTCCACGTTTTGTTTTTTTTAATTATTTCATGAAATTCATGGAATAATTAAGAAAAAAAGGGCTTCCCTATATTGTTGTGTCCAACCAGGTACAAATAGGCAGCTGGTGGTTGGGGGCAGCCCGTTCCTGCCTGCTGTACCTGGCTGGACACAAATATAGTGCAAAGCCCCACGTCAATTTTTTTTTAATTATTTCAGGAAATTCATGAAATAATTAAAAAAAAATTATGTGGGGCTTCGCCCTATATTTGTGTCCAGTCAGGTACAGCAGGCAGGAACGGGCTGCCCCCAACCACCAGCTGCCTATTTGTACCTAGCCGGACACAACAATATAGGGAAGCCCTTTTTTTCTTAATTATTCCATGAATTTCATGAAATAATTAAAAAAAAAAATGCGTGGGGCTTCGCCCTATTTTTGTGCCCAGCCAGATACAACTAGGCAGCTGGGGGCTGGAATCCGCAGCGCAGGGAGACCCAAGCTTTCTGGGCCACCCCCGCTGCAAATTGCAGTCCGCAGCCGCCCCAGAAAATGGCGCGTTCATAGAAGCGCCATCTTCTGGCGCTGTACCCAACTCATCCAGGGCCCTGGTGCAGTGGCTCACTGGGTAATAAAGGGGTTAAGGCCAGCTTGGCATTATCAGCTGGCCCTAAGCCCGAAATTCATGGGGTCACGCCAATATTAGACATGACCACCATGAATTTCTAGTAAAGTATTTAAAAAAACACAACACCCAGAATAAAGTCCTTTAATTGAAATAAACACACAATTCTTTATTGTTCTAAATTAAACCATACTTACCATCACGCCCATTCCAGCTGAAGCCAACGATCTCCTGCAATAAAAGTAAAATAATAAAGCAACCTCATCCTTACCTTTCCATGGCTCCCACGACAGCTTCAGCTCTGCTACATCGAGATGACAGGCTGGACCGCAGCAGAACGCTGCCATCCATCCTGTCATCCCGCAGACACTGAGAAGCGCAGGCATACTTCCACTCCTCAGTGTCTGGCTGTGACGGCATCCAGATGAGCCGAGGTCATGTCCAATGAACTCAGCTCACCTCATGTACGTCACTGACAGCGTGGGAAAATTCTCCTGCACTCAGCACTTCAGCGTGAGAATTTTCCCACGCTGTCAGTGATGTACATGAGGTGAGCTGAGTTCATTGGACATGACCTCGGCTCATCTGGATGACGTCACAGAGAGACACTGAGGAGCGCAAGCATGTCTGCGCTTCTCAGTGTCTGCGGGATGACAGGCTGGATGGCGGCGTTCTGCTGCGGTCCAGCCTGTCATCTCGATGTAGCAGAGCTGGAGCTGTCCTGGGAACCATTGAAAGGTAAGGATGATGTTGCTTTATTATTTTTCTTTTATTGCAGGAGATCGTTGGCTTCAGCTGTAATGGGCGTGATGGTAAGTATGGTTTAATTTAGAACAATAAAGAATTGTGTGTTTATTTCAATTAAAGGACTTTATTCTGGGTGTTTGTGTTTTTCTTTAACTTTGACTATGGGGTTAGTAATGGGGGTGTCTTATAGACGCCTCTCCATTACTAACCTGGGCTTGATGTCAGCTGGCATTATAAGCTGACATCAACCCCAGCCCTATTACCCCCTGCCACCGCACCAGGGCAGCGTGGAAGAGCGAGGCTAAGTGCCAGAATTGGCGCATCCTATGGATGCGCCATTTCTGGGGCGGCTGACGGCTGGTGTTTCTAGCCTGGGAGGGGGCCAATATTCATGGCACCCTTCCTGGGCTATTAATATCAGCCCCCAGCTGTCTGCCTAGCCTGTGCTAGCTATTAAATTAGGGGTGACCCCACATAATTTTTTTTGGGGGGTTCCCCCATTTTAATAGCTAGTAAAGGCTAGGTATTCAGCTGGAGGCTGATATTAGTAGCCTGGGAAGCTCCGTGGGTATTACCCCCTTCCCAGGCTTCAAACATTTGCCCCAGCTGTCTACTTAACCTCCGCTAGAGCCTAAAATTAAGGGAACCCCACGCCATTTTTTTTTTAAATAAATCCTTTATTTTAACACTAAATGACAAGTACAGTAATCAACACTATTACTGTACTTCATATATATGTGACTGACATGTTTCTATCTATCTAATCTATGTGTGAAGCTCTATTCTGTCTATTATAAATTGTCGGGTACAGATGCTGAATTGCCAGCCGGCTTTCTTAAAGAGACGGTGCACGAAAACACTAATATTTTTTAAAATAAATCCTTTACACTAAATGACAAGTACAGTAAGCAACACTGTCACTGTACTTCATATATATGTGACTGACATGGTTCTATCTACCTAATCTATGTGTGAAGCTCTATTCTTTCTGTTGTAAATTGTCGGGTGAATGCCGCTGATGAATTGCCGGCTTTTCATGTCATTCTACATTATTCTTAGTTGTTTTACTTCATGTAGAATTAACCTACAAGGAAAGAAAGGGTTTATTTTCATTCCGATATTTGTGTCCCATTGACTTGCATTGGTTTCCGGTATCGGAATCGGCGATATCCGATACTTTTTGGGTATCGGCCCGATCCAATCCGATACGATATTTCCTGATATCGGAAGGTATCGCTCAACACTAATGGCCAATGATTTTGAATAATTTGATGAAATAGATGTATAAATGGGTGATATGTATTAGTAAGGGCTACCCTTGGACCCTGGAAATGTCGTGTCTGACATGAAGGTCGTGGGTATGATAGTAAACGGTCTGGATATCCCCTATGTCTAAATTTTAACCTCATTTCTTCCATCCTGGATTTATTTATATCGTTATTACTAACTATGCGACCCACTCTACATAGCTGTGAAAATGGTAGTGCCTCATTAATATGACGAGGATGACTACTAGAGAAGAGAAGTAAACTATTTTGATTCCTTGGCTTAACATATAGGTCAGTAGATATGGACCCATCGGTATTGAGTATGACCTCAGTGTCCAAGAAATTGATATGATGTTCATCATAGTAGGCAGTGAATTTTATTTCAGGAGTACTACTATTGATGTCTTCCACAAAATTCAACAATGACTCTGAATCACCACTCCAAATCAAAAAGACATCATCTATGTATTTTTTCCAAAATAATTGGCATCTCGAAAAGTGCATTATTGTAAATGTAAGATGACTCAAATTGGGCCATAAAAATGTTAGTGTAAGGGGGGGCTACATTTGAGCCCATCGCAGTTTCGGTGTTCTGAATATTGAACTTGTCTTCAAACAAAAAGAAATTCTTAGTTAGCACAAAAGTGAGTAGTGTCAGACAAAAATTCATTTGCGACTCAGAGAAATTGTTTTTATCCAGGAATGAGCGAACAGCTGATATGCCCTTCTGGTGGTTAATGCTGGTATAAAGATTATTAACATCTAGTGTAAGTAAGCAATGAGGGCGTATATGACCAATATTTCTTAGGCATTCCAAAAAATGGGACTTATCCTTAAGAAAAAAAGGTATATCAGAAATCAGTGATGTCAGAATTTTTTCAAGGGTCCTTGCCAGTGGGGAAAGTAATGAATTTGTTGAAGCAACGATTGGACGACCAGGGGGGTTATTTAGAATCTTGTGAATTTTAGGAAGAACATTGAAAACTGGGATTACAGGGTGAGTGTTAATAAGAAAATCACCTAGTTTTTTATCAATAACCCCCTGGCTCTTAAAACTATCAACCATCTTATGAATCTCCTCAGACATTTCATGTGTTGGATCTTTACTCAAAGGTGTATAAGTAGATGCATTATTAAGCTGTGAATGGATTTCAGCCATATAGATACGTTTGTCCATGACGACAATTGACCCTCCCTTATTGGCAGGTTTTATTATAATGTTTTTGTTCTCGCTCAGATTGCTTAAGGCTCGCTTTTCTTCCAGTGTACAATTATGTTGAATTTTATGTTTACCTTTTTTGATGTCCTCTAACAAAGCCGTGATGTCCTTTTTAACTAGGGAAATGTATGTTTCCACTGGATGATATGAATGACGAGGGTTAAACGTGCTAGGTGGAAATAGCCCCAACTTAGTCGAAGAAAAACAAGGTACAACTGTGGACTCTGAAATGCTGCCTGAACCATTATGTGCCCCCAATGGTTCTCTTAGAGTTAATCTACCAGTAGTTTGTTTAGATTTTAGTTCATGAAAATGAGCTTTTAGTCTCAGAGTTCTATAAAATCTGTGCAGTTCCTGATCCAGATTAAAGTCATTAAAATTCAGTGTGGGACAAAATGAAAGGCCCTTTTGTAGTACAGCGAGTTCGGCTGGTGATAGTATGCAGGATGAAATTTTATAGACTATGGGTTCCATCGTACCTGTGAATGAGTCTGCATTCTTCCTGGAATTATGTTGGTTCCTCCTACTGCCCCTCCTTGTCGATGACGTGGTCCGTTTCCGCGTTTGCTTCAACAAATTCATTACTTTCCCCACTGGCAAGGACCCTTGAAAAAATTCTGACATCACTGATTTCTGAAATACCTTCGTTTCTTAAGGATACGTCCCATTTTTTGGAATGCCTAAGAAATATTGGTCATATACACCCTCATTGCTTACTTGTTACACTAGATGTTAATAATCTTTATGCCAGCATTAACCACCAGAAGGGCATATCAGCTGTTCGCTCATTCCTGGAAAAAAACAATTTCTCTGAGTCTCAAATGAATTTTTGTCTGACACTACTCACTTTTGTGCTAACTAAGAATTTATTTTTGTTTGAAGACCAGTTCTATATTCAGAACACCAGAAGTGCGATGGGCTCAAATGTAGCCCCCCCTTACGCTAACATTTTTATGGCCCAATTTGAGTCGTCTTACATTTACAATAATGTACTTTTCCAGAGATACCAATTATTTTGGAAAACATACATAGATGATGTCTTTTTGATTTGGAGTGGTGATTCAGAGTCATTGTTGAATTTTGTGGAAGACATCAATAATAGTATTCCTGAAATAAAATTCACTGCCCACTATGATGAACATCATATCAATTTCTTGGACACTGATGTCATACTCAATACCGATGGGTCCATATCTACAGACCTGTATGTTAAGCCAACGGATCAAAATAGTTTACTTCTCTTCTCTAGCAGTTATCCTCGTCATATTAAGGAGGCACTACCATTTTCACAGCTATGTAGAGTGGGTCGCATAGTTAGTAATGACGATATACTTAAATCCAGGATGGAAGAAATGAGGTTAAAATTTAGACATAGGGGATATCCAGACCATTTACTATCATACCCACGACCATCATGTCAGACAAGACATTTCCAGGGTCCAAGGGTAGCCCTTACTAATACATATCACCCATTTATACATGTATTTCATTAAATTATTCAAAATCATTGGTCATTACTTGGTAGATCCTATCCAGATATTCCAGAAATTATGTCACCTCCCCTTATTTGTCACAAAAAGGCCCGGAATCTCAGGAAATAATTGGTTAGAGCAGACATCGGCCCAAAGGCACGAGTAGATTCTCAAACTTTTTTGGCAACCCCCAGGAAGGGCAATTTCCCCTGTTTACTCTGTCCGCAGTGCTCTAACATCATTAAGGGTTACCATTTTACCCACCCCAGGACGGGTGAGAAATTTCCAAATTTCCAATTCATGGATTTAAACATGTGACTCCTCGTTTGCAGTCTATATGATCAAGAGTCCCTGCTGTTTTGGATATGTTGGCGAGACTACCCAACATATCCGAGACCGCATTTCTCAACATAAATCCACCATAAGATGTAAAAGAATGGTCCTTCCTATTCCAGCTCATTTTGTGTCAGCTGGACATAATGTCTCTCAACTTCGTTTTCAGATAATAGAGACAATACCACATCCCAGATGGTGTAGAAATAGAATATTAAAATTAAAAGAAAGGGAAGCCTTTTGGATTTTTTGCCTTAATACATTGGTGCCTAATGGCCTTAATCGTGAATATGATATTCTATATTAGGACCATTTTCATCTTTGATTTCTGAGATGATATACCTTTTGTGATAATATATTATATAATTTGATATGGACTGTATATAGTGTTCTATATTGATATTCTTAATATACTGTACTCTAGTTGAAGTGACTCTTGAATAGATATATGCATAATACATTTTTATTTTTCATTTTCTTTTCTTCGTTATTACGGGCACCATAGGGACTCATGAGGTATTTGTTATCTACCTGCCTGTGATTCTCTCTGGATACTGTTTTCCTTTTTTATTCTTTTTCCTTTTTCTTTTTTTCCCTCTTTATTATTTTTATTTCTTTCTTCTGTTTATACACAGAATATATGCATCATACATACATGTTTAGTCTCTCTCCAATGCTACTCTGTTGAAACGCAAATCACGCATGCGCAATACCGCGTATTACCAAAGAATCGCTTTCAAATGCATGATACGTCACTTCCTCCATATGGAACGCTCATGGAACGCACTCATAGAGAACGTGGTTAACTGGTACTTCCGCCTCACCTCCTCGCACGTGTACTTAACAGCGATGAGGATATTATTTCCCCACAAGCAGGCATGCACTGCATGCTTTAACAACACCACATGGTTTTTTGAGCACCGAGTACCAGCCAAGGTAATTATCTATATGCTATTATTCTGTCCCTTTTTGATAAGATTTCTGATGTCTCTATGATTTCTTATGTGTCACATTTTTATTTTTTGTCTTTTAGTTTCTACAATGTCATTCCTTCTGCTTCATATTGGCTAAAACATTGTTCATTAATGTCTTAATGAGTTTGTTTTTTGTGCACTTGTTCATATACTCACCTTTGTATATATTCATGACCCCACATCTGAATGTTCTTTATCTCTAGATAACCTTAAGAAGTACAAGATGTCATGAAAAAACAATCTCAGAATCGCTGGGATATGTTGAAGTGCTGCAAAGTTATTACCACATAAAATGACACTGGTCAGATTTTTATAATTTGGCATGGTCATTAACCCCTTTATTCACGTGTTGATGATTAATTCGTTTATTCCACAACTCACAAGACGTTTCAGCCTGTCCAAGGCTTTTTTCAATTGTCAATTGAAAAAAGCCTTGGACAGGCTGAAACGTCTTGTGAGTTGTGGAACAAACAAATTAATCATCAACACGTGAGTGCCGGGATTTGCTTTTCCTGGAAACACTGTTTTCTACGTGCACCACCCCAGCTGCATGGAGTGCCGACTAGGTTCTTTTGATATTAACCCCTTTATGACCTTGGACATAACCAGTACATCACGGTTGGGAAGTGTTTCTAAACGCGACATGACATCCGCTAATGATTCAGGCAAATTTTACATTCCAAAAGTCAAATAATGCTCCTTTCCTTCCAAGCCCTGCCATGAGCCCAAACAGTAATTTTCCTCCACATATTGAGTATCAGCGTACTCCAGAGAAATTGCACAACACATTTTAAGGTGCATTTTTTTCTATTAATCTTGGGAAAATAAAAAGTTTGGGGCTAAATTTAAATGTTTGTGAAAAAAAGTCAAATGTTCATTTTTTCCTTCCACATTCCATTAATTCCTGTGAAGCACCTGAAGGGTTAATATAATTCTTGAATGTGGTTTTGAGGACTTTGAGGGGTGGAGATTTTAGAATGGTGTCACTTTTGGGTATTTTAAGTCATATAGGCCCCCAAAGTCACTTTAAATGAGATGTAGTCCCTTAAAAAATGGTTTTGTAAATTTTGTTGGAAAAATGAGGAATTGCTAATCAACTTTTAACCCCTCTAACATTCTAACAAAAAAAAAATAAAAAAAATGATGTAGATGTAATGTAGACATGCGGTAAATGTTATTTATTAACTATTTTGTGTGACATAACCCACACACTGGTTTAAGGGCATAAGAATTAAAAAAATTAAAATTTTTGCCAAATTTCCAATATTTTCACAAATTAACGCTAGTCATATAGAACAAATTTTACCACTATCATGAAGTACAATATGTTACAAAACAAATTCTCAGAATCAGTGTGTTCCGTTGACGTGTTCCAGAGTTACACTGTATTATCTCATAAAGTGGCACTGGTCAGAATATTTTAAAGAAGGGGTTAAATAAATGTGATCCTGCTTTGGTCTGTATATCATGCATTAAGTGTATTTTGCCAAGCACTGATCTTGTGAGGGGGCCCAACGAGGAATTCACCTGTTCCCCTATGGGCCAGTCCTAGCCTGTAATGATGAATATGTTTAGTTAAAAAAAGCTGACTTATTCTCTAAATCCCTTCTTAATCAATGCCAGTTCCCACCTTTTAATATACTACCTTTCCCCATTCTAGTAATCAAGCTTCAACCTGTTCATACATTGTGATGTACTGTAAGCATCAAGCTATTAGCAAAGCCTTGCTATACATTGATCAACAGGATTTACCATGTGTGGTTTGCACCTGTGAAAGTAGTAGAAATCTGAAGTTCCTATGAAATCATAACATTTTTTGGAAATCATTTGTCTCTGTTTTACAAGTCCTCAAGCACCAAAACCATGATTCTTAAAAAATAGAATCCATTTTTTTTTTTTTTTGACATAATCACAATAGTTTTCAAAGATTTTGCTGCCATATTCCAAGCTAATTTCTCCATTATTCTGTATTTTTAATTTTGCAATATGATGTAATGTATCTTTTGCTTAATATTAATATAATACAGAAATATTTTTTTTTTTACAGAAACCAAAACAAGCCCTTCCTATTATTTATGTCATACGTTCAAGTGCACACAGCTCTTTATGCTTCTGCTGAATTTAAAGGTAAAAGCAAACATGGAATTTATGGGGATGCTGTTGAAGAAGTGGACTGGAGTGTAGGTGAGTTCATATTTATCTAGAAATATTAAAATCTCTACCCCACAAGGAATTGGAGGGGCAAAAATAGCTGACAGTCAGAGTCAGACTGATACAAAGGGCATTCACCCCACCCTTCTCCTCTCCTCTCTTTGTTGCAGTACAAAAAGGGCTTGCAATCCCAAAATGTATTGTAGTAGTTGAATTACACAGTTTAACATATAGGAAATTAGATGTAACTGAAAAGCTACCCATCCTAATTGACATGCGAGAGCTCCTTTTAGGACCAAAGACCCCAGCGGTACTAACGAGGACATCTATTGTGCATAGACAAAGAGTTATAGTTTGGACAGGAAAATGAGTCAGGGGAAGTCTTTTTAAAGGGTTGGACAGAAAAGGAAACAGACACAGAAGTCGAAGAAGCCCATTAAGATATGAATAGTTAACCATTCAAGTCCTTTTGAAGCCCAAGTGCCAACGAAGATGCCTTTTGTGTGACAGACTGAGATGTATAGAATAGGCAGGAAAAGCTTCTTCAGTTCTGAAAGGAATGAAGCGAATTTTTGACACCTGATAGAGATAGCTATTTTTCATGCAGGATGCATATTTCCTTCATAACCACATCTCTAGCAGACTTAATGTCTCCGAAATAAAATATTGAATATCGAAGTTTGTATAAAAGTGATATTGATGAGACATAAATTTTTAGCGTCAAGGTGAATCAGGGAAGAAGATGTATATTTTCTCATAACTGTAACCTCTGTCTTTAAGCCATAAATCAATAGTGTGCAGACCAGTGACAACATCCAGGTCATGTTTGGTCTCTGGTAATGGTAAAATCTCAATAAAAGATATGGCGGCGATCTCAAACTATCTGAAGAGAAGTTATGGCATAAGTTGAAAATCCCATAAAATCCTGAAGGGCTGGGAACAACCCACAACTCGGCCCCCGTGAGGTTATCATAGGGTAGGTGTGTGGGTGTAACTCAGGTGCTGATATAAAGAACAAGCTGAATTATGATCTTGGTTCTAGTAGGGAGTTACACACATTGTGTATGCATGAAGCCCATTCCCTGAACGTCCCCAAGCAAAGCGCTCACTTTCGGCTAAGCCGACTCATCTCTGTGAGCGGCATAGTAAGTTCTTTTGTTAATCCCTTTTATTTTCTGTAATTGTATATGCTGTATTGTTTTGTCCCCTTTGTAAAATCTTTTGCATATTTTTCATAAACACTGCCTCATTTTGGATTAAATATAAAATGTAGCAGTTCTATTCCTTTAGTTATGTAAATCACACCTCAAAGACATACGCTACCTACCAGGCCTCCAGTCAGCCTGTAAAAAATGATTGGTGATGGCAGCTAATAATATTTCTTGGGTTATCAAGGAGTTAGCAGTAGTGTTGAGCCACCCCCGTAGTGTTCGAGTTCGGTTCGGTTCGTCGAACACCTTCGAACACCGTTAAAACCAATGGCAGGCAAACAAAAACACATAGAAACACATAGAAAACACCTTCAAAGGTGTCCAAAAGCTGACAAACTGCTCAGAAGACATAACTAACACATGGAAAAGTGACAAGTACATATAGTCATGCGAAAATAAAAGAGGTGGAGGAGTAAAAGGAGGGGGAGACACAGATATAGGCATGTCATGCCCTTCTAAAATCCAAAAAGTGAGAAGCCGACACGGCCAGTCCGCTCCTGCCCGTGCCACCTCCGTGTCGCCGGGTTTGTGCCAGAGCCGCGGTGAACCCTGACGGCCAGCCCCCCTCTCCCAATACTGGTGCCTGTCCGCTGGTGGGTCGAGAGAGCCCCCCTGTGGTGGAGGCAGCTCTAAGCTTTTTAATTTAAATTGTCTCTCTAATTTGAATGAATACACTTTAAATCCATTTACAAGGATCTATTGGAGGGCAAGTCTCATGCCAGCAGCCGCGGTAATTCCAGCTCCAGTAGCGTCCACTAAAGCTGCTGCAGTTAAAAAGCTTTTATAAGGATCGAGCTCGGCTGTCCACCGCAAGGCATCCTACTGCCAGTCCCAGCCCCTATGCCTTGGGGTGCCTCCTGATGCTCTTCACTAAGTATCCCATGGTCCCGAAGCATTTCCTTTGAAAAAATTAAGTGTCTAAACTACAGGTGGTGCAGCTTGCTTAACAGCCGGGATAATCCGCTCACTAGCAGACACTGCTACTAGGCACAAAGTATTTCCTGGGCTAGATGCAGTTAAAAATTTGTAATTAGATACTCTCGTTGGATGCTGAGAAAGCATTCCATAGAGTCTCCTGGCACGCCATATATGATTCTCTTAAAAAGCTTGGGGTAGGGGTCTAGGGGACCCTTTTATAGCCAAAATCACGGCCCTGTATCGCAATACGTCACCTAGGCTGAAGATAAATGGAACTGTAGCACCCTGAGGGCTCGGTTGCTACAGACGTATTGCACCTCACCCAGAGGTGTGATATCTCACTCTCAGGTAAGGATGGAGTGTGGATCAGGACCCGACACCTGCATGCATTACACCACATTGCCGTGGGGCAGGGCGACCAATATGCCCCTGAGATGGGCACGACAGTCCCTGTCCCTGGCTGGAGTGGGGGGAGGGAACACTGAGGAAGGGGAACCCTGTAGTGCAGGAGCAGGGAGGAAGCAGTTCCTGGGTGCATTGAGAAGGGAGTATAAAAGGTGGGCACCATCTTAGTTCAGTGCAGAGAAGTCTGAGCAGAAGTGGCAGGGAGCAGGGGCTCTGCATGAGCTCTGCTCCGGAGGCGGGCCTAGTAACAGAGGCCCAGGCCTGGAAGAGGGAGAAGGAAGGAAGAGGAGCGGAGAAGGCTCCAGGAACGAGGAATGAAGGGATCCCAGGGGTGCGGACGGGCGAGTCGCCACCGCACGCCCGAATCCACCTGCGTGGAGGGGTCAGGCCAAAGGGGGAGACCGGTCCCCGAACTAGTGGAGGCAGGAAACGACCCTCAGCTAAAAACCGGAGGCTCTGACATTTTATGTGGCGCAGCCCCTCGCTACACCCGCTAGGAAGGCACCACGTAGGGTCAGGGAAACTGGCGCCAAGTTTACCAAGAGGAGGCCCAAGGCAGCCGGACAGAAGTGTTGGTAAGAAAGGCCAGACAAAGGACACACAAAGGGGGTCCTGTGAAGTGCTCCAAAGTTATCTGGGAGTTGTCTGAGCCCCTCACCTGGTGAGCACAGTACGACGTGGGCAGCCGTTACCTGCAGACGTGGTCTGGATAATAAGAACTGTGAGTAAAGGCCCTGAACTGCATCACTGACTCCGTGTCGTTACTGCTGCTGCCCTGCACCTTCACCCCCATCCTCCGCATACACTGCCCTGAGGCTATACTCCTCCCGTGGGGAGTTATGCTACGCTCTGCTGCACCCACAACACCAGCCTCAGTGGTCTGCCCTGTAGCGGCGGTTCACTCTGACCGCAATCCACGGGTGGCGTAGTCGGACATTTAAACATGAAAACCACATAAATAGTTCCGCCACTGGTTTGACCGCCCTGAGCCACGGAACCGGGTCGCCGCCACGAAGACTACAACCACCAGCATCCACCAAAAAGGGTCCGGCTCCGGGTGTCCCAAGGCCCAGGGGGTGCGTCAGAACATTTTCATCACCTTTCACAATCACCAATGGGACAAGGCAGTGATGTCCTCTGTCCCCTCTCTTATACATCCTAGTGACGGAGCACCTGCTCTCATCAATTCGCCATAACCCCAATATTAGGTGGATTGAGGTGGGAGGCACCGAGTACAAGTGCTCTCTATTTGATGATGATGTCCTAGTATATATCACTCAATCACATATATCCATCCATGCTGTTATGGCTGAAATAGATCACTTTGTTACATGGTAAAATTTTAAAATCAATGCAGCGAAGTCTGAGGCCCTCGATGTCTCCCTCCCCAAATCCATATAGGATTCCATCCAGTCCAACTTTCCCTTTGCCTGGCCCTCACAGGGTATCAAATACTTAGGAATTCCTATTCATAGAGACCTCTCCCATCTATGTTATCTTAATTTTGGGCCCTTTATTGAACAACTCCATACAGACCACGGTTGGCAAGTTAGAACTGTAAGATTCACTACGTGAACCACTGGTGTTTTGTGGAAAAGCACATGTACACTGCGTTCCAAATTATTATACAAAAAGTGTTTAGGAGTGATAAGGGAAGAATTTGTTTGTTTGTCAGTTAAACTCATTGATGGTGATGTGTGTCAGGGCTCTTTATATCACTGTAAGCAATTGCAGACACCTGTGCTAATTAGTTTGGCAGGTGTGTCCAATGAAAGGCAAGACTACTTAAGAAGGCTCTCTCACATTATTAAGCAGCCTACATTTTCTGCCAAAATGGGAAAGAAAAAGGATGTGTCGGCTGCTGAGAAGCAACAAATTGTGGAGTGTTTAGGTCAAGGCATGACTACAATCAACATTGTGCGATGATCAGGATGAAGTGTCTTGGCAATCAAGAAGTATGTAGCTGATTCACAGTACACACGTGTGCGTGCTGATAAGGGCAAATTGAGGACTCTTTCCTACAGGCAATTACATCAGGTTGAAAGAGCAGCGGCAAAAAAGCCTTGTCATAGCAGCAGACAAGTTTTTGAAGCTGCTTGTGCCTCCAACATCCCCCGAACAACAAGATGCAGGGTCCTTCAGAGGTTTGCAGCTGTGCATGCGCCATCCTGTCGACCTCCTCTATCCACTTCACACAAGCAGAAACGGCTCCAGTGGGTCAAACATTACATGAAGACTGATTTCAAAACTGTTTTGTTCACGGATGAGTGCCGTGCAGCGCTCGATGGTCCAGATGGATGGAGTGGAGGATGGCTGGTTGATGGACACCCCACGCAAACACGGCTACAGCACCAACAAGGAGGAGGTGGAGTAATGTTTTGGGCTGGAATCATGGGGAGAGAGATTGTCGGCCCCTTTAGGATCCCTGAAGGCGCTAAAGATGAACTCCATAATGTATGTGGATTTTCTCAAACAGCACTTCCTGCCATGGTTCAAGAAGAAGAACCGTGTATTTCACAGCAAGATCATTTTTCTGCATGATAATGCACCATCTCATGCTGCACATAAAACATCTGCATCTCTGGCTGATATGGGCATAAAAGGGGACAAACTTATGGTGTGACCCCCATGCTCCCACGACCTCTACCCCATTCAGAACCTTTGGAGCATCATTAAAAGGAGTGTCTATGATGGCGGGAGGCAGTTCACATCTAAGCAACAGCTCTGGGAGGGTATTCTGTCCTCATGCAAAACAATTGAAGCAGAAACCATCCAAAACCTGACAAATTCAATGGACGAGAGAGTTCAGAAGCTCCTTTCGAACAAGGGGTCCTATGTGAAAATGTAACATCACCTAGAATAAAGTTTTGAGTTGAAAACTGTTTGATTTCAGTTTCTAACAACCTGCTAATGCTTATAATTTCAAAAATGACCATTTTTTTGGTCTTTATTAAAATGAAAAGGTTGATCGAAAAGTTTGGGGGATCTAAGAGTGTGGCAACCCAATAGTCATGATTACTTCGAATTCTGACAATATGAGGGTCATGCTGCAGGTAGTGCAGCAAGAAGGCACTTATGTGCCTTGCGCATCTCGGAGCCCCAAAATTATTTTCCGGGCTAGATGCAGCTAAAAATTATTTTTAATTTTAAATCTGGTGAAGCTTTAGTATAGATGGCCTAATAGGATCAGTGCTGCACACTGCTACAAAGCCCAAATTATTTTCCAGTCAAGATACAGATAAACATGATTAGTAATTTGAAAGCTTAAAACGGTTGGTAGGGTGATTTTAACCAATCATCAACCTTTTACTCTCCCCAGGATGACACAGGGGTAGAAAAGTCGTTTCGGATCCATGATTTGTTCATCTTTATGAACGTGAGTCTGTCTACATTATCAGTGGAGAGCCGCGTGCGCTTATCTGTCAGCACACCACCAGCAGCGCTGAACACACGTTCAGACAGAACGCTGGCTGCGGGGCATGACAAGATCTCCAAGGCGTAAGTGGCTAGCTCCGGCCATTTATCCAGATTGGAAGCCCAAAAAGAGCAAGGGTCCAGTGACACAGTCGTGGCTTCAATGTTTACTTGGAGATAGTCCTGTACCATCGTCTCTAGGCGTTGACTATGTGTCAGACTTCTTGTCTCCTGTGGCCTTGCAAAGGATGGGCTAAAAAAGTGGTGAAATGATTCCGCAAAATTGATGTTACCAGCAGATACTGTGGTTCTGTTACGGTTTGAGTGCTGAACACTTGACGGTCCCACGGTTGGCAAGTTGGAACTGTGAGATTCACTACGTGCACCACTGGTATTTTGTGGAAAAGCACATGTAAGATTCTGCAACAGTCTCTGCTGATACTCCTGCATGCGTGCATCCCTTTCTATGGCAGGAATAATTTCTGCAAATTTACTTTTGTACCGGGGATCTAACAGTGTGGCAACCCAGTAGTCAGGATTATTTCTAATTCTCACAATTCGAGGGTCATGTTGCAGGTAGTGCAGCAAGAAGGCACTCATGTGTTTTGCGCATCCAGGAGCACCAAGTCCCTGTTGTGTTGGTGGCGAGGTAACAATCATGCTTCCTTCCTCTGTCCTCTCCCCCCAACCTCGCACAACAGAAATGTGATCAAGGTCTCCCTCATCTGATGAGTCTTCCATCAGTTCGTCCTCCACTTCTTCCTGGGCTCCTGCACCTTCCTCACTAGTTTGGCTGCTACCATGCGCCCTGGTAAAACCATCTCCCCCACCCTCACATGCCTGCCGCCTTGGTGCTGCCGACCGTCTGGACCTTGCAGATGTTAGCCCTTCCGCATACAACTCCTCCTCCTCTACTTCCTCCACCTCCTCTTGTGCCACCACCTGACTCCGAATTCTGTTTAACATGTGCTCCAGCATGTAAATCACCGGAATAGTCATGCTGATAATGGCATCGTCAGCACTAAACATCTTCGTCGCCATTTCAAAACTGTGCAGAAGGGTGCATAGGTCCCTGATCTGAGACCACTCCTCCAGCGTGATTTGCCCCACCTCTGAATCTCGTTGGCCCAGGCTATACGTCAGAACGTATTGCACCAGGGCTTGTCGGTGCTGCCACAGTCGCTGCAACATGTGCAGAGTTGAATTCCACCGGGTAGGCACATCGCATTTTAGCCGGTGAAGTGGCAGGCCCAACGACTTCTGTAGAGATGTAAGTCGCTGAGCTGCGGGATGCGAACGGCGGAAGTGAGCACACAGCGACCGTGCCCTCTGCAGAAGGCCATCTAGTCTGGGATAGTGGGCTAAAAATTGCTGGACAACCATACAAGGCACGTGTGTGACATTGCCCCGGCGAAGGGCCGCACCCAGGTTTGCAGCATTGTCGCACACGGCCTTCCCTGGTTTCAGGTCCAGTGGAGACAACCATTCATGAAATTGGTTCTCCAGAGCTGACCACAACTCCTCAGCTGTGTGACTCACATTTCCCAGACATTTCAATGTAAAAACCGCCTGATGATGTTGAGCCCTACTGCCAGCATAGTAAGGAGGTGTGCAGGATCCCTTCTGCGCAGTTAGAAAGCTTGTGGCATGACCAGACAGGCTTTGGGTGCAGGTGGAAGACCGAGAGGAGGTTGAGGAGGCAGAAGCAGTGGAGGAACTTTGACATAAAGAGGATTGACGGACAACTCGTGGGGACGGCAAGACTTGGACAGCAGCCCCTTGTCCTGCTGTCACCATAGTTACCCAGTGCCCAGTCAGCGACATGTAACGCCCCTGTCCATGCCTACTCGTCCAAGTGTCTGTGGTGAAATGCACCCTGTCACACACAGAGTTTCTCAAAGAAGCGGTGATGTTGTGTGCGACATGCTGGTGGAGCGCAGGCGCACCTTTCTTTGAGAAGTAGTGCCGACTGGGCATCTGGTACTGGGGCACTGCGACGGACATAAGGTCTCGAAAATCCTCTGTGTCCACCAGGCGGAAAGGCAGCATTTCTGTAGCCAAGAGCTTGCAGATGGTGAAATTCAACCTCTTAGCTTTCTCATGGCTAGGAGGAAATGGTCTTTTACTTGTCCACATCTGAGGGACCGAGGGCTGGCTATTGTGCTTAGACGGGGTTGATAAGGGTGTCCCCGGCAAACTGCCGGTCTGTGAGGAAGATGCAGGCGGACATGTTAGGTTGCCTTGATCCAAAGGTGGTGCTATCGATGTCGGACAGCGCTCAACACCAGCTGGTGTTACCACCTCCAAAGAAAATGATGACCTGCCAATCACGCTGGCTGTTGCGGGTAAAGAGGTGGCAGGTCTGCGCCCCAAAACAGGTGTGACTGCTGTCCCCCCAGTCACAGAGGATGAAGAGGCCGCGGATGCACAAGATATGGCAGACGGTGATTGGCCCGGCCGGCTAGGCCGCATTGTAGCACACTGAGCTTCCCACTGCAACTTATGCTTCATGTCCATGTGCCGGTTCATGCATGAAGTACTCAAACTATGTATTTTTTGGCCTCTACTTAGCTTTTGCTGACAAATGTTACAGATAACACGAGTTGGGTCATCTTTATCGATCTGAAAAAATGCCCAGGCTATGCAAGGCTTAGCACCCATGCAACCTGAAGAGCCACCACGACTTGTGGTGAGAGGCAGAGTTGTGTTTGAGGATGCAGTTGTTGACGTGCTTCCAGTACTACGTCTCTGTCCAGGAAGGCGCAACCTGACCTCTTCGTCACTAGCATCTTCCTCCACCTCCTCTGCTGACCTCATCTCTTGGCTGACTGTGGGTTGACAGTAAGTGGGATCTCCGACCTCATCATCATCACCCTGTGCGTTATCACACCCGTCGTCCTCAGAGCCAACCTGTTCCTGCCCTGACAAAAAACTAAAGTTGTCGCTCCAATCAGGTATTTGAGTCTTATCATCGTCTTACTCATTGTCTCCACCAACAGGAGTTACAGTTTGGGAATGAGGGTCTACATTATGGTCAGAACCTTCTGCGTCTGGTCCTGGATCCGACTCATAAAGATTCTGGGCATCAGTGCAGATCATTTCCTCGTCTGGATTCACAGAAGCGCTGGAGTCGACCTCTGATTCCCAGGCTATAGTATGAGTAAACAGCTCTGCAGACTCAACCATCTGTTCTACCTCATACTCAGACGGGCAGCTGGAGATTTGGGAGCTGTGAGGAAGCAAGTGCGATTTGGGTGACACCTTTGAGGACTGGAGTATTTGTGATGTTGAAGTTGATGTGGAGGAGAGCCCACTTAAAGGAGCACTTGATATCCGTTGAAGCACCTGCTGTTTTTGTGCCTCATCTGGAATTTGTAGCGATTGGCGTGGCCGTAAGAAAGGGATCTTATCACATTGTCCGCTAAAAGAAGTAGACATTTTAGTTTGGCTGGAAGATGGTCTTTCTTCTGCAGATGTTACTGTTGCTTTAACACCTACCCCACGGACACAACCTTTTTTCCCCTTCCCAACACGCCTATTCCCCTTTCCACCAGCAGCAGGCCTTTTTCCACTCATTTTGGTGGTTAACTAATTCACAACTCTGGAGTTGTTTGCACAAAAAAACAATGGATGGTAACCGAGCAGAGCTGAGTGGCCAAACTGTGGTATTAGGCCAAAACTATTGGCTGGGTTAGATGCAGAAAAAAATTATTTTGAATTTGCAACCTGATGGAGGTCAGTATAGATGGACTAATACAAATAGTCCCACACACAGCTAGAAGCCCAAATATTTTTTCAGAGGTACTGTAGATGCAGATAAAAATTAGTTTTAATTTGCAACCTGATGGAGGTCAGTATAGATGGACTAATAGAGAAAGTCCGACACACTACTAGAAGGCCAAATATTTTTTCAGAGGTAGATGCAGAAAAAAATATATTCAGTTTGCAACCTGATGGAGGTCAGTATAGATGGACTAATACAAATAGTCCCACACACAGCTAGAAGCCCAAATATTTTTTCAGAGGTACTGTAGATGCAGATAAAAATTATTTTTAATTTGCAACCTGATGTAGGTCAGTATAGATGGACTAATAGACCAAGTCCCACACACTGCTAGAAGCCCAAATATTTTTTCAGAGCTAGATGCAGAAAAAAATTATTTTTAATTTGCAACCTGATGGAGGTCAGTATAGATGGACTAATAGACCAAGTCCCACACACCGCTAGAAGCCCAACTATTTTTTCAGAGCTAGATGCAGAAAAAAATTATATTCAATTTGCAACCTGCTGGAGGTCAGTATAGAAGGACTAATAGAACAAGTCCCACACACTGCTACAAGCCCAAATATTTTTTCAGAGCTAAATGAAGAAAAAAATTATTTTTAATTTGCAACCTGATGGAGGTCAGTATAGATGGACTAATAGACCAAGTCCCACACACTGCTAGAAGCCCAAATATTTTTTCAGAGCTAGATGCAGAAAAAAAATATTTTTAATTTGCAACCTGATGGAGGTCAGTATAGATGGACTAATAGAATGATGCTATGCCCAAAAGATTTTACTTCACTAGGTGCAGTAAAAAAATTGGTATTCTATACACAGGTGTTATATCTTGCAACACAGATAGGCTACTCCACTGACTAACACACTCTGCAATAGGTCAAAAAGGATTAGCTTTGCTAGATTCAGCCAAATGCTGTGAAAAAAACTTGCACAGCACTGGCACAGACCTGCCTGGCAAAAACTGATAGGAACTCATGTAACCTAGTCCTGAAAAGGACTCCAATTACAATTAGTCTTTACTCCCACAACCTATCTATTTAAGAGCACAGACCTCCCTGATAAAAGTCGTAGGAAATGCTGTAACCTAGTCCTTAAAAGGACTGCAATCACAACTATTCCCTACTCCCAAGCTATCTGTATATTTGTGCGAAAATTGGCTTGAAATTAACAAGGTATAGCGCACACAGCAACAGCGGTGCCGTCTAACACGCAGCTGCAGCAGTGAGAAAATGGTGGCGACGGGGAAAATGGCTTGGTCTTATAGGGCAAGGACATGTGACATACACTGCCAATGACACATGCCCTTGCTTGTGTGAAAAAAAGCACTTCGCTCCGTGTGTGCGCTGCTGATAGGCTGACAGATTGCACCTCCCCACTGCAAATGCGGGAAAGAGAAAAAAAAATGGAGATCTTCATTGTTCCTGCAGAGATCCATCCCCTGCCCCTCCCCCCACCCCGCTGTACACTCAAACTGCGTATTAACATTAATTTTCATCATTACTGAGAAAAAATCCAGTTATGATTTTGGTGCACGAACAGTTATCGAACATAACCTCGAACAGCCGAATTTTTCTCAAATTGTTCGTGTTCGCCGAACGGCTCGAACACCGCCCAAAACAGCTCGAATTTGAGATTGGCGAACAGTTCGAGTAGAACAACGCTCATCTCTAGTTAGCAGTAGTGATGAGCGGATGTGTTCAAAATCCGATCTGAAAAATTTAATTTGGTACGAATGTGGCATATTCGGATTCCTGATAGGAAAGGCGAGCATTTTTAATAAAATTTGGAAAAATCGGCATCGTTCGGTGAATAAGTGCGGGAACGTGATTGCAGGGCAACTACAGCATTTTTTACAGTTTGGCAAGCATAGTGCTTGTGTATGATGTGTGGGGGGATGTTTTAGATGAGTGAAGGGCCTGGTGAGATCTCTGAACAGGTCTGATCAGTGGCGCGCTTGTAATCTTTTTTTTTTTCTTTAATTTTAAGTGCGGAAAGCGCGGCTAGTCAATCCGAGCGCAGGAAGCATCCACACTGTCCAGACACAAGGGCTTCTGCCATTGGCTGCTGAAATCACATGTCCTCTATGTATAAAGTGCGGCCATCTTCTCTCAGAGCCATTTTATGCATGTCACTTTTGATAGATGCTGCTCCTGCACCCTGCTCTTGTTTAATAAGAGATATTGGCTATATAAATGGGCACTTGTTTGGAACTCAGATAGTGTAGATAAGTCCTCTGCTGTGTACCTGTGAAATCGACCTTGCAGCACATTATTTTTTTCTTGTGCAATTACTGAGATTCAGACAGAAACAGCAGGGCCCAAGGCATAGAACTGTGTTTTGCACTGCTTGAATTGTGCTGTATGCACGAGTATCCCTTCAATCTATTTTTCACTTGCTAATGTGATAAAGCAAGCAAGCCCTTGTAACCCACCTTTTGATTTTGTGGGGTTGAAATTCAGCTGTCTGCAGACTCTGCGGAGCTTCTCAGTGCAGAGCACAAAAAAACTTTTCTTTTTATTTGCTAATGTGATAGTGCAAGCTGCAGTAGCCCACTTTGTCATTTTTGGTGAATAAATTACAGCTGTATGCACTGTAAAAAATATATATAATTTTTTGTGTTAGTAGGCAGAGTCCACAAAAGGTTTCTTTGTGTCGCAAACGTGATACACTCTGCTAAAAGCCACCTACTTCTTTAGTGGCATTGAACTTCAGCTGTTTTCAGAGTAAAAAAATAGATTTTTTCTGGTGCTAGCCAGAGTCCACAAAATATTTCTCTCACAAACTTGTTACACTCTACTGTAAGCTACCTAGTCCTTTAGTGGCATTGAAATTCAGCTGTATGCAGAGCTTATGCAGAGTAAAACAATTTATTTTTTGCTGTTCCTACCGCGATACAGCAGGCTAGATCTCAGTTTGAAATATCTTGGAGCATATATTCTATGTTATACAGGTCTCATCCACAGTAAAAAAAATACTTTCTGCTGTTCCTAACGTGATACAGCAGGGGAAATCTCAGTTTGAAATTGTTCGTAGCATATCTCCTATGTTCTACAGGCCTTATCCACAGTAAAAATAATACTTTGCTCAGTTCCTAACATTATACATCAGGGGACATCTCAGTTTGAAATAGTTTGGAGAATATCTTGCATGTTATACAAGCCTCATCCACGCAAAAAAAATACCTTCTTCTGTTAGTAACATTATACAGCAAGCCATATCTTGCCATGTCATTTAGTGCCTCTGAAATTCAGGTGTGTGCAGAGCTGTTGCAGAGGAAAAAATCCATTTTCTTTTGCTAATAGAGTGTACCCACCACATTATCTGAGCAACATGAGGGGAAAAAGAGAGGTTGTGGTGGAAGGAGGAATAGGCTTGGTGTTCAAGGTATACGTGGGGTAGGAGGTAATGATAGTGTAAGCACTAGGGAACCAACACTGTCATGTCCTATCTGAAGATAACTGACAACTTCTGTTAATGGATACGCCTTGTTGATAACGGCCAGAAAGAGCAGGTGCTCCAGTGCGCTGCTTCAAGTGGCCTCTCCTCTTCTTCCTCCACCTCAACATCACACACAGTACAGTCCACAGAGGTGGCACCCCAATTACCCTGGCTTCCCCCCTCATCACAACTGTCTATCTGCCCAACTGACTGTAGCAAACCACAGATGGGCGAGTCTGTAGAACTGTTCACCCATTCTATACAATGGGTATCAGGAGTGTACTCCAAACATTCTTAGAGCCAAGAAGAGAAGGAAAGCATCTGCACCGATGCCAAATTTTTTTTCGGTTGGATTCGGGACAGGACGGAGTAGAGTCCGAGCAGCTTCCTGACCCTCATCACCAGACATTAACCACCGTGGTGGGAGGTGATCCTTATGAGACTCAGATACCTGAGGCTCATGTGGACTGTACTGCACTGTCAGGGCAACAAGAAGAGAAGGGTCACTCTGAGGGCAAGAAATGGGATAACACATTGGATGATGACGAGGTTGAAGATCCTACTTGGTGTGAACCCAGAGTCACGCAGCCGAGAAGCTCATCTGAGGAGGTGGAGGAGGAAGACGAGGAAATTATGTGTCACCCTACAGCGCAAATAATGAGTGATGCAAGCATGAGGAGCACTGCATCCTTAGCCACAACTTTGGCTGTGGCCAGCAGCGGTTGCGGGTCTGCAGCTCGCAGGGGCAGCAAGGGTTGCCTAGCCTGGGCCTTTTTTGAGACCGCAAAGGAAAGGCCAACTCATGTTATATGCACTCTTTGCGATATAAAACTCAGTAGAGGGAAAAAGTGCAATAATTTGGCTACTACATGCATGAAACTTCACATGTGCACACAACATGCGTTACTCTGGCAATCTCACTGTTCTGAAATGCAGACCAGTGGACCTCAACAACCATCAGCTGCTCCATCAACTGCATTCCCTGCTTCTTCCTCCTCCTCTGTTACCGTGCCAAATAGTGTCACGCAGGAACCTCCAGTTCTCTACCTGCTCCAATCAGGCTGAGTGAGGACCCGTCTGCTGAAATGGAAGCAGATATGCTTGCTGTGTTTGTTTCAACAAGCAAACCACATGTTTCTCAATCCACAATAACATCTGCACCTGTACCTCTCTCACGGTCCACCAGTTTGTCCAGTTCACCGTACTCCGCCCTCTCTCAGCACTGCAGCTAGCCTTCGGTCCCACAGTTGTGGTCACTAGTTATGGGTTATCACTAAATGCTCTGGTGCTCGTTCCTCTGGTTGAGCGCAATGGAATACTCGGGTGCTCGACCCGAGCAACGAGCCCAATGTAAGTCAATGGGAAACTCGAGCATTTTTCAGGTGGCTCCCTCCGGCGGTCTGCAGTGTTATGTTCTGCAACTTAGAACTAAGGAATAGGAGGGAAAAGCTGTCCCTGCACTGAGACTCTGCTCAAACCCTACGCTGGGGTTGATGCCCTATTACTTGTGAATAGTCCCACCGACGATCCTGCACTAAGCTCAAACGAAGACGTCAAGGAAGGGAAAAGGGTGTCCCTAAGAGATCTAAGGACTGGGAGCAAAAACAGGTGACTTCCTAAAAGAAAACTTAGTTGCCGAAACAAAGATTAAAGGAAACAAAACTGGTGGAACAAGAAGTCCCAGGATATCAATTGTCCTAGGCACTAAGAACTAATAAGGCAACTTAGCCAGAGCACAAGAGTAACAACACTGATGTCCAGCAAGGAATGGGAGACAGGTGCTGAGTGATAAAGAGTGAGGAGATCACGTGACCAAGACACCCAGCACAAGAGGAAAAGACTAGAAGCCAGCTAACCACAAAAAGATGGCTGATAGTAAAACAACATGCAGAGGGCCTAAAAATTGCCCAAATCGATGGGAATAGTGCTCAAATGGCATGGGAACAGCATGGGGAAGACCCCTGGAAGCATTTCTGCCTCCCAGATCACTGCTGTCAACAATGTTGTCAGATATATTACGCCACTTTTACGCACTCGCAATAAAACATACAAAAACGAAACCAAAATGGATTTTCCTGGGAAATATGTTAAGGAACATCCTTTCCAGGGTAATGACTTGTATATAAAGCAAAATAAATAACCAAAAACAAAAATACTCTTCTACAACTTGGGCTATGTTCACACGTAGTGTTTTTGATGCGATTTCTCACTTTAGCATAGTTTTCAACCGTGACAAATGCGTTCACCGGGAAATGTCATTTTAACATTTTACATCCTTATCTGGCCATGTGGTGTGTGAGACATGATCGGACACATCCTGTTTCATTTATGAAAGAGGTACTCTGAAAGTCACAAAGCCTATTTTTATAGGGCCATCAGACGGCCTTTACTACTCTTAAAGGGCCACCAGTCTATTCGTAGAGAGCCATAAGCCAGCTATGCTTTGTTGTTCCCATTACTAAAGATTGGGTCTCCTATACTTTTATTGCGTATGCAGTGAGTGGCAGGTCTATCCAAAATTTGGACTTACCCCAATACCCCTTTGAAAATGTGGACGCACCCCAATACCCCTGTGAAGAGCTGTAGAGGAGGGCCTCCTGAAAACAATGTTCCCATTATTAGGATGCGGATCTCCCATACTGTATGCCTATGCAGTGAATGCAAGGGCTGCCAAAAATCTGGACCTACTCCAATGCCCCAAGGAAAAGACAAGAAGGTCAGAGGGCCTACTAAAAACAATGTTCCCATTATTAGGAAGTGGGTCTCCCATTGTGTTTGCCTATGCAGTGAATGCAAGGGCTGCCAAAAATTGGGAGGCACTCCAATGTCCCTTGGAAGAGACGTAGAGGGCCTCATGAAAAAATGTTCCAATTATTAGGAAGTGGGTCTCCCATAGTGTTGGCCTATGCAGTGAATGCAAGGGCTGAAAATAAAATTGGGAGGCACTCCAATGCCCCTAGTAGAGACGTAGAGGGCCTCATGAAAAAATGTTCCCATTATTAGGAAGTTGGTCTCCCATAGTGTTTGCCTATGCAGTGAGTGCAAGGGCTGCCAAAAATTGGGAGGCAATACAATGCCCCTTGGAAGAGATGTGTAAGAGGGCCTCATAAAATGTTGTTCCCATTGCAAAGGAGCGGGTCTCCTATACTTGTAATGCCTATGCACTAAGTTTATGGCTGACAAACATTTACCCCTTGGGGGTATACATGAAAATACTGTATAAAAATTTTTTTTACGGCATCATAAAGACCCTTTAAAAAAATTCAGTGGGTGTTGCATCACGGACCACGGTCACCCTAGTGATATGGTGGTGGAGGATGAGGAGAAGGAGGAGGACAAAAGCAAATAGACAAAATCAGGAAGAGTATACCCATGTGTGGGTGTGAAAAGGTGCATGGGAATACACCTCCCAAAAAAAGACACTGGATTTGAGTTTATGTTACGCTGCTATTATTCGGTGGTGTTGAGAAGTCTAGTCCAATCCTGCCCTTGTAAATTTTTATAAGGGTCAGCCTGTCAGCATTTTCAGTTGACAGGCGGATGCGCTTATCAGTTATAATTCCACCAGTGGCACAAAAAACCTGCTCTGATAAAACGCAAATGGCAGGGCAGGCCATCCACGCTGAACAGATGGTATGACAGTTGTGCAGGTAGTACCGTTTATAGCACATGAAACTAGCTCCTGTTCTTCCTCCTCCTCTTCCTCATTGTCACCCAATCCATGTTGGGATGATATGAGGCTGGGTTGTGTGTAATCACCCTGTATGGTTCCTTGCTCCATCTCATCGTGCTCCGCCTGCAATGCATCCTCTTTGATTGTGAGCAGAGAGCATTTCAGAAGACACAGAAGCGGGATGGTGTCACTAATTATGGCGTCATCGCCGCTCACCATCTTGGTGGAGTCCTCAAAGTTTTGGAGGATGGTACAGATGTCTGACATCCATGTCCACTCCTGAGGTCTTATGTGTGGAGTCTGAACTGAATACCGATGGCCTTATTGATGCTGGTACTCAACAAGTGCTCACAAATTCTTCCCAACATCTGCAGTGTTTAGTTCCAACGCGTGGGGACATAACACACCAGTCTGTGAGCCGGAAGCTGCGAATGCTGCTGAAACCCGGCAAAGGCGGTGGAAGCTATAGGTGACTTTCTAAAATGGGCACACAGATGGCGTACTTTAACAAGCAGATCCGACAGCTCTGGGTAGGATTTGAGAAACCGCTGAACCACAAGGTTAAGCACATGGGCCTGGCATGGTACGTGTGTGAGCTCACCTCAGAACCGCCACCAGGTTCTGGTCATTGTCACACACGACCATGCCTGGCTGTAGGTTCAGCGGTGTGAGCCACAGATCTGCCTGCTCTTTCAGAACTGTCCAGAACTCTTCAGCATTGTGCGGTTTGTCACCTAAGCATATTAGCTTCAGCACAGCCTGTTGCCGCTTGGTCGAGGCAGTGCTGCAGTGCTTCCATTTTGTGACTGATGTGGTCATTTCGGAGATGGAGGCTGAGGAGGATGAGGTGCAGGAGCTGTAGACTGTGGGGGCAACCCTGATTGACCTAGGGCCCGCAATCCTTGGTGTCGGGAGGACGTGTTCCATCCCAAAGTCCGACTTGGTCCTGGCTTCCACTATGTTAACCCAGTGTGCCGTCAGCGAGATGTACCATCCCTGCCCACAAGCACTTCTCCACTTGTCCGTGGTTAGGTGGACTTTCTCGGTAACTGCGTTGTTGAGGGCACGGCTAATGTTTTTGGACACGTGCTTGTGTAATGCGGGCATGGCACACGGGGACAAATAGTGGCGGCTGGGGACCGAGTACCGAGAATGCTTTCATCTCCACGAGCCTAAAAGGCAACATTTAGAGCGCAAGCAGTCATAAAATGTGGGAATTTAGTAGTGTTGGTGGCATATTTGCGCCTGCGTTCCAAGGACTGGGGTGTGGGCAACTGGACGCTGTGCTGGGACAAGAACGTGGACATGCTTGCTGATGGTGCTATTTGAGAGTGCGCAATGACAGGTGCAAGGCAGGAGTCATCTTTGCATGCACCTTGGACAGGGGATTGCCTTGCATGCACAACAGCGGAAGAAGCAGTGGTGCCACCTGCAGACACTGTTCCTGGACCCTGGGGTTTGGCCCACAAAGTCGGGTGCTTTGCTGCCATGTGCCTGAACATGCTGGTGGTGGTCAGGCTGATAGTTTTGCCACCCCTATTGATGCTGGCCTGGCAGGTGGTGCAAATGGCTTTTTTGGGGTTATCGGCAGAGTCTTTAAAAAATAACCAGACTCAGGAAGTCCTAACAGTTGTACTGGCAACTTCCTTCGTGTTGGTGTTACGGGGGACGGTTGCCTGCCTTCTGTCTCCAGCCACCACACTGCTTCTTCCTGCCTGTTGGGGTGCTCTGCCTCCCTCCCCCTGTGTGCTGCTCTCCTCACTCTGCATGTCCCCCTGCCAGGTTGGGTGAGTTACTATATCATCCACCTCCTCGTCTTCCACTTCTGCACCCTGATCCTCCTCCTGACTTTTTGCCAATTATGTCTCATCATCGTCCACCTCTTGGGACACTTTCCCACCATCGCCTTCATGTGATCGTGGCTGCTCAAATATTTTGGCATCGCTACATGCGATCTCCTCTTGCCCCACTTTATGTGGACCGGGCGAGAGGCCCGAATCTATAAATGGAAAAGTGAACAGCTCTTCGGAGTGTCCAAGTGTGGGATCAGTTATCTCTGGGCACTCCGCATGGTGGGAGGAAGGAGGATCAGGGTGAGGAATATGCGCTCCAGACTCACGGCTACTGAGACTTGACCGTGTGGAAGACAGGGCGGTGGTGGTGCTGGCTAAGTGACTGGAAGCATTATCTGCTATGCAACCAATAAACTTTTCACACTGCTCTGTGTTCAATAGTGGTGTTCTGCGGCCGCTATTAATTGGGACACGATGTTTGAGCGAGACGATGTGGGTTTTTGTTGGGGCACAATTTCAGCTTGCCCACGGCCTTACCCTCTGCATGCACCATCACCATCACGTCCAGTTCCCCATCCCTTGCCACGTGCCTTGCCCATTTTAAATGGAGGACAATATCTTCCACGCTCACTACAAATGGCTGAATTTGGAGCAAACTTATACAGTACAGACCAAAAGTTTGGACACTCCTTCTCATTTAAAGATTTTTCTGTATTTTCATAGTCATGAAAATTGTACATTCACACTAAAGGCATCAAAACTATGAATTAACACATGTGGTATTATATACTTAACTAAATAGTGTGAAACAACTGAAACTATGTCTTATATTCTAGGTTCTTCAAAGTAGACACCTTTTGCTTTGATGACTGCTTTGCACACACTTGGCATTCTCTTGATGAGCTTCAAGAGTTACTCATCGGAAATGGTCTTCCAACAATCTTGAAGGAGTTCCCAGAGATGCTTAGCCCTTGTTGGCCCTTTTGCCTTCACTCTGCGGTTCAGCTCACCCCAAACCATCTCGATTTGGTTCAGGTCTTGTGACTGTGGAGGCCAGGTCATCTGGCATAGCACCCCATCACTCTCCTTCTTGGTCAAATAGCCCTTACACAGCCTGGAGGTGTGTTTGGGGTATTTGTCCTGTTGAAAAATAAATGATAGTCCAACTAAACGCAAACCTGATGGAATAGTATGCCCCTGCAAGATGCTGTGGTAGCCATGCTGGTTCAGTATGCCTTCAATTTTGAATAAATCCCCAACAGTGTCACCATCAAAGCACCCACACACAATCACACCTCCTCCTCCATGCTTCACGTTGGGAACCAGGCATGTAGAGTCCATCCGTTCACCTTTTCTGCGTCACACAAAGACACACTGGTTGGAACCAAAGATCTCAAATGTGGACTCATTAGACCAAAGCACAGATTTCCACGGGTCTAATGTCCATTCCTTGTGTTCTTTAGCCCAAACAAGTGTCTTCTGCTTGTTGCCTGTCCTTAGCAGTGGTTTCCTAGCTGCTATTTTGCCATGAAGGCCTGCTGCACAAAGTCTCCTCTTAACAGTTGTTAAACAGATGTGTCTGCTGCTAGAACTCCGTGTGGCATTGACCTGGTCTCTTATCTGAGCTGCTGTTAACCTGCGATTCCTGAGGCTGGTGACTCGGATAAACTTATCCTCAGAAGCAGAGGTGACTCTTGGTCTTCCTTTCCTGGGGCGGTCCTCATGTGAGCCAGTTTCTTTGTAGCAATTGATTGTTTTTGCAACTGCACTTGGGGACACTTTCAAAGTTTGCCCAATTTTTCAGACTGACTGACCTTCATTTCTTAAAGTAATGATGGCCACTCGTTTTTCTTTACTTAGCTGCTTTTTTCTTGCCATAATACAAATTCTAACAGTCTATTAAGTAGGACTATCAGCTGTGTATCCACCTGACTTCTGCACAACACAACTGATGGTCCCAACCCCATTTATACGGCAAGAAATCCCACTTATTAAACTTGACAGGGCTCACCTGTGAAGTGAAAACCATTTCCGGTTACTACCTCTTGAAGCTCATCAAGAGAATGCCAAGAGTGTGCAAAGCAGTCATCAAAGCAAAAGGTGGCTACTTTGAAGAACCTAGAATCCAAGACATATTTTTAGTTGTTTCACACTTTTTTGTTAAGTATATAATTCCACATGTGTTAATTCATAGTTTTGATGCCTTCAGTGTGAATGTACAATTTTCAAAGTCATGAAAATACAGAAAAATCTTTAAATGAGAAGGTGTGTCCAAACTTTTGGTCTGTACTGTATGTGTTCCCTGTGATGGAGAAAGCACAGTTTTAAATACCGGGCCTGTAAGTAACTATTTTGAACAGCAAACTGGTGTCAATAGCTACACTGACACACTGAAACAAATTTTAATGGAGGCCAGAAATGGCAGTATCTTCTGTAAAGGTTGTGAGGCAGTGACTGGGATCGTATACAAGGGACATTATATATCCCGCAGAATGTGTACAGAGACCTATTAAACCTGTTGGAGTGCATTACAGTCACAGACACAGCTGCGGCTGCAATGCAGGACTGAAGGTGAACATTGACCTGGTCAGGCTATCTGGCTAAGGCAGATTAAGTAAAACCCGGCAAGGCCTTCATTTCTTGGAGGAGGCTACAGTAAGTCAGTGGGACAGACTCCTCCCTCCAACCCGGGTTTTCCAGTAGCTCTTGCCACAGGTCCTTTAAAAACCCTGCATTAAGGATTAGTGTTGTTCAGTGTTGGGACCTGCTAGGAGCATAGCAGGAAAGCTTGGAAGGCCTGTGTGTAGCTGAATCCATGCCTGGGAAGGCTCTGCACCCGTCAGGCTCTGAGCGGCCCGGCGCGGACATTGCCCACGGCAACCGTTGTTATGGACTTATCTTAGCCCGGCTGCGAACCGGAGGACTTTCTATTTTACCCGTGAGTTGCTGAATAAAAGATGCTTATGTTGGACTTGCTTGGGTCACTGCCTCAGTTACTGCACGGTGTGAACACCGCCACCTTACAGCTTGGTGGAGAATGCGGGCATTGTGACTGAGGCATACCCCACTGGCAGCTGCAGGACCAGAATCCTAAATGCCACCTTTCAGCTCAAACCCGTGGTCAAAATGGAGGAGCTGTTAAGGCAATTGATCCTCATGCAGAGACCGCAGCAGGAGCTTATCATGCAGCAGCTAACAGCTCTGCGGGAGACGCCGACGGCACCAGCCCTGGAATGTCGAGAGGCCCGGGACAAGCTTCGCTCAGCGTTGAGGAAGATGGGACCGGAGGACGATGTAGAAGCCTACCTTACCATCTATGAACACACATCAGAGCGGGAAAACCTACCAAGCCGGCCAGTGGGCGGAAGTTGTGGCTCTGTTTTTGGTTGGCGATGCCCAGAAGGCATACTTTGACCTCAGTCGGGAGAACGCCCAGGACTGCCAGAGGCTCAAAGGTGAGATCATTGCCCAACTGGGGGTCAATACATATGTGAGAGCTCAGCACGTGTTTTCATGGGCCTTTGTGGAGACCCGACCCGCCCGGTCTCAGGCTGATGACATTCTGCAGCTGGTAAAGAAGTGGCTCCAGCCTGAGACTTTGACTCCAGCCCAGATGGTGGAGAGGGTGGTCGGCAACCGGCTGGTGAGTACTCTGCCGGTTGCTATCCAATGTTGGGTGGGGCAAGGGTACCCCGGCACCCTCGACCAGGTGGTCAGCCTAGTCGAGCGGTACTTGGCCACTCAGGACTTTATAAGGGACTCTGCCCCCTCGCGGCTGTCACACCGGACCCTGCCAACCCATGAACTGGAAAAGGGGTCGCATCCCTCTGCTGAGGACAGTCAGCATCATACCCGTGCTGAAGGGGTACCCCGAAGTGAGAGTGGCAGGAGACCGGTTCCCTCCCAAATGGTCACAAGAACTAACAGTACCTCCACCATTAGGTGCTGTCGATTTCAGGGGCCGGGACATGTGGTTGCTAACTGCCCCCTGACTACAGACCCCATGGACTGCGAGTATAACCGCGGGGTCTCACTGTACACCCAGATCATCTGCACTGTGAGTGCCGACCCCCCAGACAGTGAATCCCAACTGTGCCAGATACTGGTTAATGGGTACCCAACGGAGGCCCTCTTAGACTCAGGAAGCCTAGAGACTTTGGTACATGAGTCACTGATGGCAGGAGACAACCCCAGTGGACGGACAGTGGGGGTTATGTGTATCCATGGGGACCTCCGAGAATACCCAACCATGGACGTAGCTTTGTCCACGCCATGTGGGGACATGAAACATGTGGTGGGGTGGTAAAAACTCTTCCCTATGGGACTGTGTTGGGAAGAGACTTGCCCCTGTTCTGAACTCTGTGGAAAAACAAAAAACACTCTTCCCTGGTAAAATTTATTACGGGCGCTATACCCAAAGAACCCGAGTCAAGGGTACTGTTATGTTCTGCTACCAGAGCTAAGGAAAGAGAGGAGATCTGTCCCTACGATAGAACTCAGCTGAATCCCTACGATGTAACAGGGAACCTGATCCTGCGATCAGACCTGCTAAAGTCCTAAGCTAGTCTGTACGAAGACCTATAGATGTGGGGGAGGAATCCCTACAAGTACTAAGGACTGGGAGGAATATGGGACACCTCCTAACAGAAATAGTAGCAGACAGACGAACAAACAAAATATAAAGAACATAGAGGTCAGTAAACCAAGCAAACTAACAGAGCAAGACACAGAGCACAGGCTAGCTAGAAAGTAGATATACAATGAAGTCCAGCAAAGCCAGAAGGGCGGAGCAGGATTAAATAGGCCAACAAGGTCATGTGACCAGCAAAGGAAAAAAAACCTAACAGCAAGGTTCTAACAGTATCCCCCCTTCTAAGAGGATCCTCCGGATCCCCTAGGACCAGGCTTATCAGGAAATCTCCTGTGAAACGCTCTGATAAGTCTGGACGCGGAAACATCATCTGACCTCACCCAAGAGTTATCCTCGGGTCCGAAACCTTTCCAGGCCACAAGATACTGCAAACTACCTCTATACCGTCTAGAGTCAAGGATGCGAGAAATTTCATATTCCCCGTCCTCCACCACCGGAGGAACAGAGGCAGAGGCGTCACCATCCGACACAACAGCTTTTTTTAACAGAGAGACATGAAAGACCGGATTAATTCTCCAGGAGGTAGGAACCTCCAACCTAACAGCAGATTGGTTGACAACCTGAAGCACCTTAAAGGGCCCTACAAACTTGGGACCCAATTTCTTAGAAGGAATCCTCAACCGCAGATTCCTAGAGGACAACCAAACCATGTCACCAACAGCGAACAAAACCTCCTGTCGTTTCCTATCAAAGTAGTCTTTAGATTTTCTGTTGGCCTCCTGAAGATTACCACGCACATCCGTCCAAACTCTTTCCAAATCACCGGAAAAATTCTCCTCCTCAGGCACGGCAGATCCCAACTTGGAGAACGACCCAAACGACGGATGTCTCCCAGAACAACAAAAAAAAGGCGAACAACCAGCAGAAGAAGACGTATGATTGTTCAGAGCAAATTCGGCAAGTGGCAGAAACTCAGACCACCCCTCTTGATTGTCTGCCACAAAACAACGCAAGAACTGCTCAACATCGTGGTTTTTCCTTTCTGTCTGGCCATTAGATTCAGGATGATATCCGGACGAAAACGACAAATGAATTCCCAACCTGTCACAAAAGGCACGCCAAAAACGAGCCACGAACTGAGGACCCCTATCAGAAACAATGTCAGTAGGAACGCCATGAAGTCTGACAATTTCCTTGACAAAGGCCTTAGCGAGAGTTTTAGCGCAGGGCAGTTTGATGAAGGGAACCAAGTGACACATCTTACTAAAACGGTCCACGACCACCCAGATGACAGTAAAACCCTCAGAGGGGGGAAGGTCAGTTATAAAGTCCATAGCCAAATGTGTCCAAGGAGCACTGGGGACCTCCAAAGGACAAAGCAACCCCGCAGCAGGAGTATGTGAGGACTTAGATCTAGCACATACAGTACATTGGCGTACCCACTTAATGACTTCCTTCTGCCATCCAGGCCACCAAAAACTGCGACCCACCAGTCTCTTGGTCTCAGAGATTCCGGGATGACCTGCCAACCGAGATTCGTGACACTCAACAAACAAATCTCTCCTAAAGGTCCCAGGCACAAACAACCTCCCATGAGGAGTGTTAGATGGGGCATTCTCCTGAGCTTTAAGAATCTCATCTTCCAAAACGGAGTCTAAAGCAGCTATCACAACACCTTCTTGTAAAATGTTTTCCTCTTTCTCAGCACCGACTATGGGAGAAAAACGGCGAGACAAGGCATCCGCCTTAACATTCTTAGTACCAGGGATGTAAGTAACGGAGAAATTAAACCGCGAGAAAAACAGT
The DNA here is from genome assembly GCF_046119375.1 of Phyllobates terribilis. Classification (NCBI taxonomy): domain Eukaryota; kingdom Metazoa; phylum Chordata; class Amphibia; order Anura; family Dendrobatidae; genus Phyllobates; species Phyllobates terribilis. The sequence continues at coordinate 767,847,533 of NW_027362762.1, read as the reverse complement.
GCCCACCTAGCCTGACGGGCATTCAGGCGCTTGGCAGCGTCAAGATATATCAGATTTTTATGATCCGTAAGAACCTGAACGGGAAATTCCGCACCTTCCAAGAAGTGGCGCCAGTGTTCAAATGCGAGTTTAATAGCCAATAATTCCCGATTACCAATATCGTAATTCAATTCAGTCTCCGAAAATTTTTTTGAAAAAAAGGCACAGGGATGTAATCCATCCCCGTTATCCTGAGACAATACTGCGCCAACCCCCACAGAGGAAGCATCAACCTCAACCAAAAACGGCCTAGTAACATCAGGCTGCATAAGGATGGGAGCAGAGGTGAACCTCTCCTTGAGATACACAAAAGCTTCAATGGCCTCAGAAGACCACTGAACCGCATCAGCACCTTTCCTGGTGAGATCAGTCAGAGGTTTGACAATACTAGAAAAATTTTTTATGAATTTTCTATAGTAATTGGCGAAACCCAAAAACCTCTGTATCGATTTCAAACCAATAGGCCTAGGCCATTCCTGCACAGCCTGAACCTTAACCGGATCCATCTCAAAACCTTTGCTGGAGATAATGTAGCCCAAAAAACTAATTCTCTGTACAGCGAACTCACATTTCTCCAGCTTAGCAAAAAGCGAATTGTCCATTAATAACTGTAATACCTCACGCACGCTCCGCCAATGAGACTCCAGATATGGCGAATAAATCAAAATGTCATCCAAATACACAACCACATTTTTACCGATCAAAGGTCTAAGGATGTCATTAATCAGATTCTGAAAAAATGCAGGAGCATTAGTAAGACCAAAAGGCATAACCAGATTCTCAAAATGACCCACAGGAGTGTTAAAAGCAGTCTTCCATTCATCACCCTCCTTCATGCGCAACAGATTGTATGCCCCCTTAAGGTCAATTTTAGAGAACCACTTGGCCCCCAATAACTGGTTAAACAGATCAGGAATCAATGGCAGTGGGTAAGGATTGCGTACCGTAATTTTGTTAATCTCACGAAAATCCAGACAAGGACGTAAACCGCCGTCCTTTTTTTTTACAAAAAAAAATCCAACCGCCACAGGAGACTTAGAGCGCCTAATGTGACCGGCGGCCAAACTTGTCTGTATGTATTCCTCCAAAGCCTTCCTCTCAGGAATAGTAAGGTTAAATAAACGACTTTTAGGAAGAGTCGCTCCAGGGACAAATTCAATAGAACAATCATAGTCTCTATGGGGAGGCAAAACCTGCGATTCCTTCTCAGAAAAAACTCTCCAAAAATCCTGAATAGGAACAGGCAATTCTCCCCTATCCAAAGCTGCAATACGCCCGTTACAACACTTGTCATAACATTTATGGCTCCAGGATTTAATTTCACTGGTAGACCAATCCAGTACAGGATTGTGACATTTTAACCAAGGCAATCCCAATATTACTGGAGAAGGCAAGTTATTCAACACTGCCAAATCCAATTTCTCATGGTGAACACCATTAATAGTGAGAGGAAATTCACAGACCTTGAGAGTAATATTCTTCAAAGGGGAGCCATCCACAGAAACCACAGCAATGGGGGATGATAAAGGTTCAGGTTTTAAATTGAGTTTTTCCACGAATCCCCCATCAATTACATTCAGTGTAGACCCGCAATCAACAAACACCCGAAATTCCATTAATTTTTCCTGAGCAATCGTGGAAGCAGCTAAAAATATACCCTTGGAATTTAAACAGGCAATACGGGCGTGACTGACCATTTTTTTTTCTTTCTTCATACGAAGCTCACAGCCTTTAATCAAATGACCAGATTTTCCGCAATAGAAACACAAGCCTTTCGAAAAACGACGGTCTTTTTCTTGAGAGCGAGGTGCCACCGATCCAATCTCCATCGGTTCACCACTGTTAGTACACACATTATCATAACCAGAAACTGACATAGCAGAGGATTTGCTCTCATTAACCCTAGCACGCAGTCTTCTATCCACCCGTATAGCTAATTGCATAGCCTGTTGCAAATCCTCAGGTGTAGGATAAGCAATTAGCAGGTCTTTAACCCTTTCACTGAGCCCAGCAAGAAATAGACTTTTCAGAGCAGAATCGTTCCACCCTGTTTGAGTGGACCAACGACGAAAATGTGTACAATATTTTTCGACATTACCTGATCCTTGTTTTAAACGTCTCAACTCAGTCTCAGCTGATGCGACACGGTCAGGATCATCATATAATAGTCCTAAAGCAGAAAAAAAACTATCCACTGATCTGAAGCATGTATCACTAGGTTGCAAAGAAAAGGCCCACTCCTGAGGCTTTTTGCGCAAAAGTGACATTATGAACCCTACGCGCTGGGATTCATCCCCAGAGGACTTGGGTCTCAAACGAAAATACAATAAGCAAGCATTTTTAAATGAAAAAAATTCTCGATGTTCACCAAAAAATAAATCCGGCAAACATACCTTAGGCTCCAAGAAATGTGCTCCAGAACAGTTACTCACGTGCTGATGGAGCTCGGCCACTTCCAGAGAGAGTCCCTGCAGGCGATGAGCCAAATCCTGAACCGACACCATGATGGAACAGAAAAATCTTTCCTTAGAGAATTTGCTGGCTGGACTTACTGTTATGTTCTGCTACCAGAGCTAAGGAAAGAGAGGAGATCTGTCCCTACGATAGAACTCAGCTGAATCCCTACGATGTAACAGGGAACCTGATCCTGCGATCAGACCTGCTAAAGTCCTAAGCTAGTCTGTACGAAGACCTATAGATGTGGGGGAGGAATCCCTACAAGTACTAAGGACTGGGAGGAATATGGGACACCTCCTAACAGAAATAGTAGCAGACAGACGAACAAACAAAATATAAAGAACATAGAGGTCAGTAAACCAAGCAAACTAACAGAGCAAGACACAGAGCACAGGCTAGCTAGAAAGTAGATATACAATGAAGTCCAGCAAAGCCAGAAGGGCGGAGCAGGATTAAATAGGCCAACAAGGTCATGTGACCAGCAAAGGAAAAAAAAACTAACAGCAAGGTTCTAACAGGTACCTGCCGTAGGGGTGTCCAACCTAGAGACAGAGAGTGACCCCGATAGGTTTCCCCTAGTGGTGCTGGCAGGAGAGGTCGAGGAGACCCCATCAATCCCCGAGCTGGAAGTGTCCCGGGACACGTTTGGGACAGCTCAGCTACAGGATCCTACCCTGACTCGTGTGCGGGAAATGGTGTTAGAGGTAAATGGTGTAGCTCAACAGCCCGGTGCAGATACTGTGTTTCCACGCATGGTGGTCAAGGGTGAGTTGCTCTATAGGGTAAACAAAATCAGGGATGAGGTCATGGAACAGTTAGTGGTACCTCAGTCTTACCGTCGGGCGGTTCTGGAGATGGCACACACCTGCTTGATGGACACTTAGGGGTAAAAAAGACGCAAGAGTGTATCTTGCAGCGGTTCTTTGGGCCGGGGATTTACGCAGAGGTCCAAAACTACTGCTAATCCTGCCCATGAATGTCCGCTGACCACACCCAATGCAAGTTTCCGTAGCCCATTGGTACCTCTGCCAGTGATAGAGGTACCTTTTGAACGGATTGCAATGGACTTTGTAGGGCCCATTGTAAAATCCGCTCGTGGCCACCAACATATACTGGTGGTCGTCGACTATGCCACCCGGTACCCGGAGGCTATACCACTACGCCACACCTCGGCGAAACTGATTGCACGGGAGCTGTTTGCCAAGTTCTGTCGCCTTGGGCTACCTAAGGAGATCCTGACGGATCAAAGGACTCCTTTTATTTCCAAGGTGACGAGGGAATTGTGCAAACTGCTAAAAGTAAAACAATTGCGCACCTCAGTGTACCACCCTCAAACTGATGGGCTAGTAAAACGGTTGAATAAATCCCTCAAGTCCATGTTTAAAAAGGTAGTTTCTAATGACGGAAGGGACATGTTGCTATCCTATTTGATGTTCACTGTCCGTGAGGTACCCCAGGCTTCCACAGGGTTCTCTCCCTTTGAGTTACTGTACGGCAGACACCCTAGGGGTCTGTTGGTAGTAGCCAAAGAGACGTGGGAACAAGAGCCGACTCCACATAGGAGTATAATTGAACATGTGGCTAGTATGCAGGACCGGATCACGGCGGTCATGCCCATAATGAAAGAACATCTGTTAGATGCCCAGGCAGCACAGAGGTGTATATATAATAAAAGAGCCACGGTCAGGTCTTTTAACAAGGGCTATCGGGCGGTAGTATTGGTGCCCACAGCCAAGAGTAAGCTCATGGCCAAGTGGCAAGGGCCATATGAAGTTCGAGAAAAGGTGGTGGAGGTAAATTACCGGGTGTATCGGTCCGGAAGGAGGAAACCTGAGCAGCATTATCATGTAAACCTGCTAAAACCTTGGAAGATCGAGAGTGTTTAGTTACAGATGTCACTCCGGGCATGCCGCCAGAGAGTTCTCTACCTTCAGCCAGGTATGCATCCGGGGGAGAGGTCAGGATAAGTGATGCTCTCACTAAACAGCAGTGATGGGAGCCTCACTCGCTGGTGCAGCAGAATACCAACGTGTTCTCATAGCTACCGGGTAGGACTACGGTTCTCCAACATGACATTGTCATCGAACCTGGGGTAAGGGTACAAATGAGACCATATCAGGTACCCAAAGCCCGGAGGCAAGCCATCATGGCTGAGGTAAAACAAATGCTCCAGTTAGGCGTCATCAAGGAATCACGGAGTGGGCTAGCCCCATCGTACTGATCCCAAAACCAGACGGATTGTTACGCTTCTGTAACGATTTCTGGAAATTAATTGAAGTGTTGAAGTTGGACCTTTATCCAATACCCAGGGTGGATGAGCTGATTGAGAGACTGGGGAAGGCCCAGTACTTTACCATGCTCGATCTCACCAAGGGTTACTGGCAGGTACCTCTCATGAAATCAGCAAAGGAAAAGACCGCCTTCATAACTCCGGAGGGTCTATATCACTATGTGGTCTTACCTTTTGGGTTACATGGGGCCCCGACTAAATTTCAGAGGCTGATTGATATAGTGCTCAAGCCCCATCAGGAGTATACCTCCCCATATCTAGATGATATCATCTTTAGCACCGACTGGCATACGCACCTATCCCAGGAATAAGCGGTGCTGGATTCTCTCAGAGCCACGGGGTTAACGGCAAATCCAAAAAAATGTGCGACAGGGATAGAGGAAGCCCAATATTTGGGGTATGTGATTGGCTGAGGAGTTATCAAGCCCCAAATCAATAAAACTGAGGCCATTAAAGTTTACTGGCCTAAACTGTCAAGTACTGAACAGATGTTCCTTGGCATCCTTGGGTATTACTGCCGATTTATACCTAATTTTTCTGGGAGAATGGTGGCCCTGACTGATCTCTTGAAAGGAAAAAAATCGGTAATGCTTTGGTGGAACCCTCAGGCAGAAGAAGCGTTTCAGTCCATGAAATTGGCCCTGTGTGCACTTCAAGGAAACCTTCATTGTACAGACAAATGCCTCGGAGGTAGGCCTAGGGGCGGTATTGTCACAAAAAGGAAATGGTGAAGAGCACCTGGTCACCTACTTGAGTAGAAAGCTTAACCCGGTAGAGAAAAACTATAGCTTGGTGGAGAAGGAGTGTTTGGCTATTAAATGGGCCTTGGAATCGCTACGTTGTCATTAGCTCTGGCATCAGTTCCGCTTGGTGATGGACCACTCACCCTTGGTATGGATGAGGAACGCCAAGGAGAGGAAGGCGCGAGTCACCAGGTGGTTTCTGTCACTGCAAAATTTTAGTTTCTCTGTAGAACATCGCGCTGGGAAGTCTCAGGCAAACGCGCATGCCCTGTCCCGGGCACCCTGTATGGTGACAAATGTTCAACCCAACAAGTTTGAACAGAGGAGGGGGATATCTGAGGCAGTGGCTGGGATTGTATGTGAGGGACGTTATATATCCCCCAGAATGTTTGCAGAGACCTATTAAACCCGTTGGAGTGCATTACAGTCACAGACACAGCTGCAGCTGCAATGCAGGAATGAAGGTGAGCACTGACCTGGTCAGGCTATCTGGCTAAGGCAGATTAAGTAAAACCCGGCAAGGCCTTCATTTCTTGGAGGAGGCTACAGGAAGGCAGTGGGGCCCTCCAACCCGGGTTTTCCAGTAGCTCTTGCCACAGGTCCTTTAAAAACCCTGCATTAAGAATTAGTGTTGCTCAGTGTTGGGACCTGCTAAGAGCATAGCAGGAAAGCTTGTCGGGCCTGTGTGTAGCTGAACCCATGCCTGGGAAGGCTCTGCACCCGTCAGGCTCTGAGCGTCCTGGCACGGCCATTGTTGTTATGGACATATGTTAACCCAGCTGCGAACCGGAGGACTTTCTGTTGAGGGTCACTGCCTCAGTGTTACGGATCCGGGTGGTGGAACCTCTATGCTGCGGTGCAAAGAGGGACCAGAGGGGCGTAACTAGGTATCATCTCGGACTGACAAAGGTCGCACGGTGGCTCAATCGACTCCGTGAACCAGGGAAGGACCGAGCAGAGGGACCAGGTGCTACTCTGGACCAGTCCTTGTATGAGAGCAGGTGACTCCCATGGGTCAGAAGGCAGGGACAGACCGGTACAGCAGAAGAGCACAGCAGGCAGGTTGACGGGTGATCCGGGTAGACGGACTGGCAGACACCACGGGTAACTGGCTGGAGACTCCAGTTAGGCTGGCTGGTAGGCATGGCAGGTAACTGGTATGTTCTCCGGGTAGGCAGGCAAGACTTGCCTATAGACAGACTGGTGGGTTTGGACCGTAGGCAGACCATCGGGCTGGAGAGTGTACTTGCTGGCGGAGACAGGTAGTCAGGCTGGCGGACTGGACTGGTAGTCAGGCAGGCGAACTGGACTGGTAGTAAGGCTGGCGGACTGGACTGGTAGTCAGGCTGGCGGACTGGACTGGTAGTCAGGCTGGTGGACTGGACTGGTAGTGAGACTAGCAGCGGGACCTGAGGGCTGAATCAGAGTTTAGAACACAAAGCTACAACCTTGCACGGGCACCTTCATTTTGGAGGAGGTGCCTTTTATATGAGAAGTCCTCCGGTCATTTGCCTGGGACTCCTTAGGACGGCGTGAGCGGCCCCTTTAAGAGGGAGGGAGCGCGAGCACAGTAACCGGGAAGCTGCACATGCTGGCAGTAACAGCAGCAGGAGAGCCGGAAGACGCCGGGTGGGAAGCGCGGCGGTAAGAGGGACGGCGTCTCTGCCTGTCAGGGGGCAGAGACGCCGATACTACACTGAGTTACTGCACGGTGTGAACACCGCCACCTTACAGCGTATATGTGATCCGTGTTAAATATCTGGCCTGTAGGTAACTATTTTGAACAGCAAACTGGTGTCAATAGCTTCACTGACACACTGAAACAAATTTTTAATGGAGGCCAGAAATGGCAGTATTTTCAGCGCAATTATATGAGATTCCGGAGTGACTGTGACGAGCATGGTGGCGCCAGGTCTGATATAGACCTGATGATGCTGTGCGACCAGCCAGTCACTGTAATTCCACAACCAACATGGCATTACAGTGAGTGGAAGACAATCCCTGCATGTTAATTGGCTCTGTAAAGAGCGCCAAACATGCAGGGAGGGAACCCAAGCTCCCGACGAGCAACCCCGGAAATACTCACCGAGTCCCGAGCATCTCGAGCAGTGAGATGTTCGGGCGAGCACCGAGCAGTAGCGAGCATGCTCACTCATCACTATTGGTCACTTAAAAGATTGTTTCATCCTACGCATGACAAAGCTAAGAGGTTGAACTCAACCATCTCCAATCTGTTGGCCATGAAAATGCTGCTTTTCCGCCTGGTAGATACAGGTGGTTTCCGAAAGCTGATGGCCATCGCAGTCCCCCAGAATCAATTGCCCAGTCGCCTTTACTTCTCTAAGAAAGTTGTACCTGCGCTACACCAGCATGTCACAGACAACATCACCCATTGATTGACTAAATCTATGTCTGCCAGTTTGCATTTCAGCACAGACACCTGGATGAGTAAGCATGGCCAAGGGAGTTACATCTCACTGACTGGGCACTGGGTGACTCTTGTCCACAAATCTTGGAATCCCCAAGGATGGCAGAACAAACCTCTTTATTTCCCACTTCCTCCACTGTTCTGCCTCCTCCATCTCCTCTAGGGCCTCCACCTCTGCACTGAACCTCTGCCTTAATGAGACTATAGTACAGAATGAATCCACACCACCTCTGTGCCTTGGAGATCACAGTCATACAGCTGAAGAGTTGAGGACAGCTCTCCAGGCTCAGTCTGAGCAATGGCTGTCTCCGCTGAACCTAGATCCAGCGAAGGCAGTGTGCAATAGTGGTGTGGACCTGTTGGCGGTCCTACGCCGAGGTAAGCTTACACACGTGCCTTGCATGGCTCATATCCTCAACCTGGTGGTGCACCGATTTTCTCCGCCACTATCCTGGTCTGGATGAGCTGCTTCAGAAAGCGCGGAAGCTGTGTGCTCACTTCCGCTGTTCACACCCCTCATGTCATTGACTTGCATCGACACAGACGTCTTTGTCCATGCCAGTTAACAGCTTGATATGCGATGTGCCGACACGGTGGAATTCCACTCTGCACATGTTGCAGCAACTGTGGCAGCAGCAACGAACTCTGACACAGTATGTCATGTTGTACAGCCTTGGCCAATGCAGTACGGACGTGGAGCATATCACGTTTATGGAGTGGAGACAGATTAAAGACCTCTGCACCCTTCTGCACAGTTTTGAAATGGCTACTAAAATGGTTATCGCTGATGATTCCGTCATCAGCATCACTATTTTGGACATCTACCTTCTGGAGCAGGCTTTGAATAGCCTGCTCCTGGAGGTGGTTGTCCCAGAAGAAGAGGAGGATGCAGAAGGGATAAAAATGTCTCAATGTTCCAGACTGTCGCCACACAGGTATATGCCAAGTGATGGTGGATCGAGGGGGGTTGGTGACACCAGACAAACTGTTAGTGAAGGTGCAAGAGCCGAGGAACAAATAGAGGAGGAAGAGGTGATGGGCGAGCAACAGTCAGAAGATGAACAGAATAATCATCCCCTCTCTGTTGAACGTAGTTTTTGGCAGGATTTAACGGAGAAAACAAGCATCAGTGTAACTCATTAGCAGATTAAATGGCAAAAGCAATTTCTGTGAGTCCTATCACACTTTTTTTAGACAAGATCGTGCACCAACACAACAGAATACAAGTCTGACACGTGGTGAATGACTGGAGAGGATGGTGCTGGAGTATCTAGTGCTAAATATGAATACCATCAGGGAGGATGTGGACCCCTTTACATTTTGGTCTTCAAAATGGATGAAAGCCTGTGCTCGCCTGTCACGCCTTGGAGGTTTAATCATGCCCGGCAGACAACATTCTCTCAGAACGTGTCTTCAGTGCTGCTGGTAGTGTCCTGACAGATAAGCCCAACCAGCTGTCCCATGAAAGTGTAGACTGACTAACTTTCATCAAGATGAACAAGTCATGGATCTCCAATCTCCAATGACTTTTTTACCCCCCAATAGCAGACTGTACAGACTAGGCAATGTTGTAGTTTTTAGTGTGTTGCATTGGTCTTGCGGAATTGCAGTCTACTATACTACTGCTCTTACTGCCGCTGCAGGTTTTAGGCCCTAATTTTTTTAAATGTGAGCACTCCTGATTGAGTCTCAATCTATTGGGTTGGCTGTAGTGGAAGAGGTGTCATTCCTAATTCTACTATTTGTACTGTAGTGAAATTGATGCCACTTTGCTGGTGTCTGCCACTAATTTTTGGAAATGTGGAAATTAATGCCACTTTGGTGGTGTTAGGCCCTAATTTTTGGAATTGTGAAGAATCCTGATTGGGTCTCAATCAATTGGGTTGGCTGTAGTGGAAGAGGTTTTGGTCTCCATTAAACTACTTCTGCTCTGGTGAAATTGATGCCACGTTGGTGGTGTTCGGCCCTAATTTAAGGAAATGTGAACACTCCTGATTAAGTCTCCATCTACTGGGTTGGCTGCAGTGGAAGAGGTGTTCATCCCAATTATAATAGTTATACTTCGGGGCAAATATTGTTCTCTATACATGAGAAAAAAAGAAGAAGTTAAGTCCAAGCAGCTTCTTGACCATAGTAGACCAGACATTAACCCCTGAGTGTCTGGGGGGGTGATCCTGAAGAGACTCAGATACCTGAGGGTCAGGCGGACTGTACAAGAGCAAGAAGAGGAGGAGGGTGACTGTCGGGGCGAGGATGGGATAAAACATTGAATGATGTTGAGGTTGAAGATCCTACTTGGTGAGAACCCAGAGGCACTCAGCTGAGTAGGTCATGTGAGGAAGTGGAGGAGGAAGAAGATGAGGAGGTTACGTTGCATCCTACGGCGCACACACAAAGTGATGCAACCGCGACAAGCACTGCATCCTTAGCCACAACTGTCGCTGTGGCCAGCAGCGGTCGCGGGTCTGCAGCTCGCAAGTACAGCAAAGGTTGCCTAGCCTGGGCCTTTTTTGAGACCACAAAGGATGAGCCAACTCAAGTTATCTACAAACTTTGCGATAAAAAACTCAGCCGAGGGAAAAAGTGCAATAAATTGACTGCTACATGCATGAACCTTCACATGCGCAATCAACATGCGTTACTCTGGCAATCTCACTACGATAAAATGCGGACCTCATCAACCATCAGCCATATCTGCTGCTGCTTCTTCCTTCTCCTCTGTTACCTTGCCAAGTATTGTCACGCAGGACTCTAACCGTAGAAGCAACGGTTGTATACCCGCTCCAGTCACACTAAGTGAGAGCCCGTCAGCTGTAACGGAAGCATAAATGCCTGCTGTTTTTGACCGATCTCAGAAAATGAGCACACCACAACTTTATCGATCCATCATAATATCTCTCCTGCTTCTCACTCACAGTCCAGCAGATTGTCTGGTTCACTGTGACCTGCTGTGCTGGCTGCCCCCTCTCTGCACAGCAGCCAGCCCTCAGTCCCGTAGTTGTGGTCACGTAAAAAGTTAAGAGGTTGAACTCCACCATCTCCAATCTGTTGGCCACGGAATTGGTGGTGTCAAGCCCTAATTTTTTTAACTGTGAACACTCCTGTATGGCTGCTTTTTTATTGAGAAGGAAACTGGAGAACCGGGGGGAAACCCCCGCAAACACGGTGAGAACCTACAAACTACTTACAGATCTTGTCCTTGGTGGAATTTGAATCCAGGACTACAGCGATGCAAGTCTGCAGTTCTAACCACTGAGCCACCGTGCTGCTCTCTCTGTTCTCCTGGCTCTGATATCTAACATGCTGGAGAAACTTGCACCTACTGTCATTCAGTGTCTTCAGCTCTTTTGTGAGAAACTAATGTTTGGGCAGCCACTCAGTCTACCAAATAAAATTCCTGAGAAGGAAATTGTGGATGGCTTCGCTTCTGGTACTGGGTGCACTGCTAATACCATGGAGTTGTGCCATAATTTACTAGAAATATTCCAGGCTGGTTGGAGATGAGCTCATTCCCACAAAAAAGTACCAGCAGCAACTTTAGAGATGGTGGCCTTTATCATCATATAGGAGTTAGCTCGTTGTCTAGGAAACAGACCACTGCTGCTGTCTACCTTGTGAACATTGTGTTGAACATTGCAAGGTGTCATGGGTTTACTGTGACAGAGAAGAGACAGGAGACAGCAGCGTCTGATTCCTCCCACTCCTGCAGTCATTAGAAGCCTTTCACCTTTATAATAATTGGTGCAGGGGTTACTCTGCTCAGTTGTGCGCTCCTGGAAGCTTACTATGATTTAAGCTCTCAGCAGATTTGTCCCGTGCATCTCACCTACTGTGTAACCTCTATACCCCAACACATCATACTGTCGCCTACCGTGGAAACCATGAAAAGGAAGCTGAAGGCCCAATTCTTCTGACAAGCGTACAATCTGCAGCAACCCTCTATCCAGCATACCGTTGCACGACTAGCTGTACCCTGACCTACTGTATCCTCATCTATCCTTTGTAGATTGTTTGTGCACCCTCGCAGGCAGGGTCCTCTCTAGAGATGAGCGTTGTTCTACTCGAACTGTTCGCCAATCTCAAATTCGAGCTGTTTTGGGCGGTGTTCGAGCCGTTCGGCGAACACGAACGATTTGAGAAAAATACGGCTGTTCGAGGTTATGTTCGATAACTGTTCGTGCACCAAAATCATAACTGGATTTTTTCTCAGTAATGATAAAAATTAATGTTAATACGCAGTTTGAGTGTACAGCGGGGTGGGGGGAGGGGCAGGGGATGGATCTCTGCAGGAATAATGAAGAACTCCATTTTTTTTTCTCTTTCCCGCATTTACAGTGGGGAGGTGCAATCTGTCAGCCTATCAGCAGCGCACACACGGAGCGAAGTGCTTTTTTTCACACAAGCAAGGGCATGTGTCATTGGCAGTGTATGTCACATGTCCTTGCCCTATAAGACCCAGCCATTTTCCCTGTCGCCACCATTTTCTCACTGCTGCAGCTGCGTGTTAGACGGCACCGCTGTTGCTGTGTGCGCTATACCTTGTTAATTTCAAGCCAATTATCGCACAAATCTACAGATAGCTTGGGAGTAGGGAATAGTTGTGATTGCAGTCCTTTTAAGGACTAGGTTACAGCATTTCCTACGACTTTTATCAGGCAGGTCTGTGCTCTTAAATAGATTGTGGGAGTAAAGACTAATTGTAATTGCAGGTTACATCAGTTCCTATCAGTATTTGCCAGGCAGGTCTGTGCCAGTGCTGTGCAAGTTTTTTTCACAGCATTTGGCTGAATCTAGCAAAGCTAATCCTTTTTGGCCTATTGCAGAGTGTGTTAGTCAGTGGAGTAGCCTATCTGTGTTGCAAGATATACCACCTGTGTATAGAATACCAATTTTTTTACTGCACCTAGTGAAGTAAAATCTTTTGGGCATAGCATCATTCTATTAGTCCATCTATACTGACCTCCATCAGGTTGCAAATTGAATATAATTTTTTTCTGCATCTAGCTCTGAAAAAATATTTGGGCTTCTAGCAGTGTGTGGGACTTGTTCTATTAGTCCATCTATACTGACCTCCATCAGGTTGCAAACTGAATATAATTTTTTTCTGCATCTAGCTCTGAAAAAATATTTGGCCTTCTAGCAGTGTGTGGGACTTGTTCTATTAGTCCATCTATACTGACCTCCATCGCGTTGCAAATTCAAAATAATTTTTTGTCTGCATCTAGCTCTGAAAAAATATTTGGCCTTCTAGCAGTGTGTGGGACTTTCTCTATTAGTCCATCTATACTGACCTCCATCAGGCTGCAAATTAAAAATAATTTTTATCTGCATCTACCTCTGAAAAAATATTTGGGCTTCTAGCTGTGTGTGGGACTTGTTCTATTAGTCCATCTATACTGACCTCCATCAGGTTGCAAACTGAATATAATTTTTTTCTGCATCTAGCTCTGAAAAAATATTTGGCCTTCTAGCAGTGTGTGGGACTTTCTCTATTAGTCCATCTATACTGACCTCCATCAGGTTGCAAATTAAAAATAATTTATATCTGCATCTAGCTCTGAAAAAAGATTTGGCCTTCTTGCAGTGTGTGGGACTTTCTCTATTAGTCCATCTATACTGACCTCCATCAGGTTGCAAATTAAAAATAATTTTTTGTCTGCATCTAGCTCTGAAAAAATATTTGGCCTTCTAGCAGTGTGTGGGACTTTCTCTATTAGTCCATCTATACTGACCTCCATCAGGCTGCAAATTAAAAATAATTTTTATCTGCATCTACCTCTGAAAAAATATTTGGCCTTCTAGCAGTGTGAGGGACTTGTTCTATTAGTCCATCTATACTGACCTCCATCAGGTTGCAAATTGAATATTATTTTTTTTCTGCATCTACTTCTGAAAAAATGTTTGGGCTTCTAGCAGTGTGTGGGACTTGGTCTATTAGTCCATCTATACTGATCTCCATCAGGTTGCAAATTAAAAATAATTTTTATCTGCATCTAGCTCTGAAAAAATATTTGGCATTCTAGCAGTGTGTGGGACTTGTTCTATTAGTCCATCTATACTGACCTCCATCAGGTTGCAAATTGAATATCATTTTTTTCTGCATCTACTTCGGAAAAAATATTTGGTCTTCTAGCAGTGTGTGGGACTTGGTCTATTAGTCCATCTACACTGACCTCCATCAGGTTGCAAATTAAAAATAATTTTTATCTGCATCTAGCTCTGAAAAAGTATTTGGGCTTCTAGCAGTGTGTGGGACTTTGTCTATTAGTCCATCTATACTGACCTCCATCAGGTTGCAAATTGAATATCATTTTTTTCTGCATCTAGCTCTGAAAAAATATTTGGGCTTCTAGCAGTGTGTGGGACTTGTTCTATTAGTCCATCTATACTAACCTACACCAGGTTGCAAATTCAATATAATTTTATTCTGCATCTAGCTCTGAAAAAACATTTGGGCTTCTAGCAGTGTGTGGGACTTGTTCTATTAGTCCATCTATACTGACCTCCATCAGGTTGCAAATTGAATATCATTTTTTTCTGCATCTACTTCTGAAAAAATGTTTGGGCTTCTAGCAGTGTGTGGGACTTGGTCTATTAGTCCATCTATACTGATCTCCATCAGGTTGCAAATTAAAAATAATTTTTATCTGCATCTAGCTCTGAAAAAAATATTTGGGCTTCTAGCTGTGTGTGGGACTTGTTCTATTAGTCCATCTATACTGACCTCCATTAGGTTGCAAACTGAATATCATTTTTTTCTGCATCTACCTCAGAAAAAAAATTTGGCCTTCTAGCAGTGTGTGGGACTTGTTCTATTAGTCCATCTATACTGACCTCCATCAGGTTGCAAATTGAATATAATTTTTTTCTGCATCTACTTCTGAAAAAATATTTGGGCTTCTAGCAGTGTGTGGGACTTGGTCTATTAGTCCATCTACACTGACCTCCATCAGGTTGCAAATTAAAAATAATATTTATCTGGATCTAGCTCTGAAAAAATATTTGGGCTTCCAGCAGTGTGTGGGACTTGGTCTATTAGTCCATCTATACTGATCTCCATCAGGTTGCAAATTAAAAATAATTTTTATCTGCATCTAGCTCTGAAAAAATATTTGGCATTCTAGCAGTGTGTGGGACTTGTTCTATTAGTCCATCTATACTAACCTACACCAGGTTGCAAATTCAATATAATTTTATTCTGCATCTAGCTCTGAAAAATATTTGGGCTTCTAGCAGTGTGTGGGACTTGTTCTATTAGTCCATCTATACTGACCTCCATCAGGTTGCAAATTGAATATCATTTTTTTCTGCATCTACTTCTGAAAAAATGTTTGGGCTTCTAGCAGTGTGTGGGACTTGGTCTATTAGTCCATCTATACTGATCTCCATCAGGTTGCAAATTAAAAATAATTTTTATCTGCATCTAGCTCTGAAAAAATATTTGGGCTTCTAGCTGTGTGTGGGACTTGTTCTATTAGTCCATCTATACTGACCTCCATTAGGTTGCAAACTGAATATCATTTTTTTCTGCATCTACCTCAGAAAAAAAATTTGGCCTTCTAGCAGTGTGTGGGACTTGGTCTATTAGTCCATCTATACTGATCTCCATCAGGTTGCAAATTAAAAATAATTTTTATCTGCATCTAGCTCTGAAAAAGTATTTGGGCTTCTAGCAGTGTGTGGGACTTGGTCTATTAGTCCATCTATACTGACCTCCATCAGGTTGCAAATTGAATATCATTTTTTTCTGCATCTAGCTCTGAAAAAATATTTGGGCTTCTAGCAGTGTGTGGGACTTGTTCTATTAGTCCATCTATACTAACCTACACCAGGTTGCAAATTCAATATAATTGTATTCTGCATCTAGCTCTGAAAAAATATTTGGGCTTCTAGCAGTGTGTGGGACTTGTTCTATTAGTCGATCTATACTGACCTCCATCAGGTTGCAAATTGAATATCATTTTTTTCTGCATCTACTTCTGAAAAAATGTTTGGGCTTCTAGCAGTGTGTGGGACTTGGTCTATTTGTCCATCTATACTGATCTCCATCAGGTTGCAAATTAAAAATAATTTTTATCTGCATCTAGCTCTGAAAAAATATTTGGGCTTCTAGCTGTGTGTGGGACTTGTTCTATTAGTCCATCTATACTGACCTCCATTAGGTTGCAAACTGAATATCATTTTTTTCTGCATCTACCTCAGAAAAAAAATTTGGCCTTCTAGCAGTGTGTGGGACTTGTTCTATTAGTCCATCTATACTGACCTCCATCAGGTTGCAAATTGAATATAATTCTTTTCTGCATCTACTTCTGAAAAAATATTTGGGCTTCTAGCAGTGTGTGGGACTTGGTCTATTAGTCCATCTACACTGACCTCCATCAGGTTGCAAATTAAAAATAATTTTTATCTGCATCTAGCTCTGAAAAAATATTTGGGCTTCCAGCAGTGTGTGGGACTTGGTCTATTAGTCCATCTATACTGATCTCCATCAGGTTGCAAATTAAAAATAATTTTTATCTGCATCTAGCTCTGAAAAAGTATTTGGGCTTCTAGCAGTGTGTGGGACTTGGTCTATTAGTCCATCTATACTGACCTCCATCAGGTTGCAAATCGAATATCATTTTTTTCTGCATCTAGCTCTGAAAAAATATTTGGGCTTCTAGCAGTGAGTGGGACTTGTTCTATTAGTCCATCTATACTGACCTCCATCAGGCTGCAAATTGAATATAATTTTTTTCTGCATCTTGCTCTGAAAAAATATTTGGGCTTCTAGCAGTGTGTGGGACTGGGTCTATTAGTTCATCTATACTGACCTCCATCAGGTTGCAAATTAAAAATAATTTTTATCTGCATCTAGCTCTGGAAAAATAATTGGGCTTCTAGCAGTGTGTGGGACTCATTGTATTAGGCCATCTATACCAAGCTCCACCAGCTTTGAAATTAATAATAATTTTTAGCTGCATCTAGCCCTGAAAATAATTTTTCCCAATAGTGGTAGCAATAGAAATATGGGGCGCGCGCCTGGCTAACAAAAATATACGCTTCATAATACAAAACACCAGCCTAGCGCACTGCATTAATAAGATGGCATCATCGTCTCTCCCAGTGCTAGGCCTACTACGCAGGCTAGCATTCCTGTGCCTAAATCACAATGTATGGGTCCGCGCTAGTCACTATGCTGAGGGGTATAAAGCTGCTGCTAACGCTTTATAACAATTCAATTGGCAGATTTTCACAGAGCTCTTCCACAACGCCCACCCATCGGGCAACAGTTGCCCACCCTCCCTATGGGATCTAGTGGCGAATAGTTGATGTCATTAATCAGAGCGTCAGTTGCCCCGTCAACGTGGCAAGCATACGGTAAGGCATGGGAAGAGTGGACACGACTAGTAGCAGGCAGACGGGTTGACCAATGTGAACAAGCCAGATCACCAGTCACCATAGAATTTCTCCACCAGCTAATGATGAGGGGCATATCAGGAGCGTCAGCGCAGCGGTGTCTGACCGGAGTAGCATTTCACTTCCAACTACTGAATTGGGGAGATGTGACAAAGATTCATCATCAGACAATCCATAAAAGGGTGGAAAAGGGGTCAGCCAAGTCAGGAATGTAGACGTCCCGTGTCACTAAAACTGATTTCTCACATCATATCCTTAACACCATTAACATGACACTCACAATTTGAAGCAACACTAATGTCTACTGCATTTGTGATCACCTTCCTCGGGGCGCTATGTATAAGCGAATTAGTCCCTCAATCCAAAATTACCACCAGTGGAGGCTTATTACACCAGGACGTAGTCATAGCCAATAATGCAATACGTCTACGCATACACCAATCGAAAACGGTTCCAGCGGGCAGGGGTACTTGGGTACTTCTACAACCCACAAACGGTACACTGAGTCGGGTAACAATAGTAAAACCATATCTAACCATCAGATCACAAAGTAATTTCTTCCTATCACACATTGATGGAACGCCATTATCAAGATACCTGTTCCAAGCTATATTTAATAAATGCATAACATCGGCAGGGAACCACCCCAAAAATTACGGGACACACTCATTCCGCATAGGTGCGGCCACGGAAGCAGCAAGAGCAAGACTGTCAGAAACGGAAGTTCAGAGGATAGGGAGATGGCGATCCACGTGTTTGGTGAGATACATAAGACCGGACTTGTTATCCTAACGTGGTTTGTTTCTTTTACAGGTGACGCTAAGCCAACAGTGTGAGTGATAGGCCACTCGTATATATATTGGGCACAAAATGGCGAAAGTCCGCCCAGGCGGGAGGAAATTAGAGTTTCATAACACATATTTCAACTGGAGAGGTATTAGAGGCCTGCTATGGCCACAGGTACTAATGGAGGTAATCAAGGTAGGGAGAGAGGCAAGAGGTCTGGTCATCTTAGTTATACAGGCCGGGGGAAACAACCTAGGTCATCACAAGAGCGCATAACTAATGGCAATAATGAAACTAGACACTGAGCGCTTCAGAGAATTTTTCACAAAATTAGCTATAGTATGGTCAGAGATTGTGCCGATAGCGGTATGGCAAGGTGCGCGAGACATCACGGCCATCGAATGGAGAAGGCGGGTAATAAATATTCGGATGGCAAAATTTAGAAGAGACAGAGGCGATGTAGTGATATGACACCGACAACTGGAAGGAGATAAAGCAGGCCTCATACGGCCCGACGGTGTTCACTTAATAGATATTGGACTGGACATATTCCTGTCAGGACTCCAGGACGGAGTGGAACAAGCATTAAGAGTGATGGGTGGGGGTCAGAGTCCTGCATACGAGTACGCTGGATCCTCCGTGGCCTGGAAATAGAAAGGACATGTTGGAGAGTTACACTTGGCCAACTTGCCGGAGTGGGGACCCAGGGCATGCTGCAACAAGCTGAATTATTTTAGAAATAAAATGCCTTTCTAATGGAATGAGTATAAAGAGTTAATAAAGCTGTGACCGATCCTCACCCATCCAGTTGTAAGAGTTACATTATTGGGTTGTCCATGAAAGGGGGGCGGTAGGGGGGCTGAGCGTCTGGGTTTGGTTGGGGGTCCCCACAGTCTGCCTAGGCTAGATTCATTTAAAAATTCTTATTAGATACACAGGCGGTGCAGCTTGCTTCGCAGCTGGGCTACTACGCCCAAAGTATTGCCTTGGCTAGATGCAGTTAAAAATTCTACGCTGACTAGCAGACACTGAAGATTTGGAGCAGACCTCTGAGTAAACAGCTCTTCAGACTCAACCATCTGTGTTACCCCAAGCCATAGTGTATGTAGTTTCTTACAGTTAAAAGGGGGGGGGTGCGACCCAACCCAACTGGAATTGACGATGCCAACGTCACATAAGACACAGCAAGGGGACTCCCAAAATTGTGGCACAGACACCACTTAACCCTAGAACGCATACCTGTGGCCTTGCAGGCCCGCCCAGTTAATTGTTTTCTATTTTCTGCAAGATTACTTTAGTTAGAATTTTGAAACTCTAGGTATTCTTCATGTATATAGTTGTTTGTCATTTGAGTTTGAGTTATTCCATGTTATTTGCACACGGGCCTAAAGGGCCCCAGGTATGTGGAAGTGTAGATTTTTATGGTCATGCGTTCTAGGGTTAAGTGGCATCAATTGCCCCACTGTTGCTTAAAACGGTTGGTGAGGTGATTTTACCAAGTCCCCAAGCTTTTAGTCTGCCAAGGATGACACAGGGGTAGAAATGTCCTTGCGAATCCATGATTTGTTCATCTTTATGAACGTGAGTCTGTCTACATTCTCAGTGGACAGCCGCGTGCGCTTATCTGTCAGCACACCACCAGCAGCGCTGAACACACGTTCAGAGAGAACGCTGGCTGCATGGCATGACAAGATCTCCAAGGCGTGAGTGGCGAGCTCCGGCGATTATTCCAGATTGGAATACCAAAATGAGCAAGGGTCCAGTGACACAGTCATGGCTTTGATGTTCACTTGGAGATTCTCCTGTACCATCCTCTCTAGGCATTGACTATGTGTCAGACTTCTTGTCTCCTGTGGCCTTGCAAAGGATGGTCTAAAAAAGTGGTGAAACGATTCCACAAAATTGCTGTTACCAGCAGATACTGTGTTACTGTTACTGTTTGAGTGATGAAGACTCGACAGTCCCACCGTTGGCAAGTTAGAACTGTGAGATTCACTACATGCACCACTGGTGTTTTGTGGAAAAGCACATGTAAGATTCTGCAACAGCGTCTGCAGATACTCCTGCATTAGTCAATACCTTTTTATGGCAGGAATTATTTTGGCAAATATACTTTTGTACCGGGGATCTAAGAGTGTGGCAACCCAGTAGTCGGGATTACTTCGAATTCTGACAATCCGGGGGTCATGTTGCAGGTAGTGCAGCAAGAAGGCACTCATGTGTCTTGCGCATCCATAAGTACCAAGTCCTTGTTGTTTTGGTAGCGAGGTAAGAATCATGCTTCCTTCCTCTGCCCTCTCCCTCCAACCTCGCACAACAGAAATGTGATCAAGGTCTCCCTCATCTGATGAGTCTTCCATGCCCATCGCCAGTTCGTCGTCCACTTCTTCCTCGGCTCCTGCACCTTCCTCAACAGTTTGGCTGCTACCATGCGCCCTGGTTAATCCCTCTCCCCCACCCTCCCATGCCTGCCGCCTTGGTGCTGCCAACCGTCTGGACCTTGGAGATGTTATCCCTTCCGCATACGACTCCTCCTCTACTTCCTCCACCTCCTCTTGTCCCACCACCTGACTCTGAATTCTGTTTAATGTGTGCTCCAGCATGTAAATCACCGGAATAGTCATGCTGATAATGGCATCGTCGTCAGCACTAAACATCTTCGTCGCCATTATAAAACTGTGCAGAAGGGTGTGTGGCGCCCCTGAGGATTCAGTCGCCACAGAGTTACTGCATCTCACCCAGAGGTGTGGTATCTCACCCTCAGGTAAGGAAGGCGTATGGCTCGGGACCCTGACTCCTGCATCCAACACATACCCGCAGTGGGGGTAGGGCGAGATTGCTCCTAAGGGAGAGCACAGTCCCAGGTCCCTAGCTGGTTTGAGGGTCCTATGTAGTGGGTGCTTAGGGGAGCAGCTTAGGGGAGCACATGACAAGGAGAGTATAAATAGGAAGCCATCTTAGAAAAAGCAAGCCAGACAGAGGAGGAAAAGTGACAGGAGCAGAGACTAGGCATGAGCTCTGCTCCGGAGGCGGGCCTAGCCTGGGAGGCCCAGGACTGAAGGAGAGAAGAGAGGAGTGGGAGCTGGAAGGCTCCAGGAACCGAAGGGACCCTACGGCTACGGGCCGTGCAGAAGGCCACCCGTACTCCCGCTGCTACCAGGAGGTAGAGGGGTCAGGCCAGATAAGGGGAACCGGTCCCTCAACTAGCGGAGAAACAGCAAGGCTCAACTAGAAACCGGAGGCTGCTGCATTTCATGTACTGCAGGCCAAAGTCCACACCAGTCTCACTAAGAAGGTAGCCACATAGGACCCAGGGGACGGAACACACGTCACCTGCCAAGGCCCGAGGATACCGGATAGAAGTGTCACTGGGTGTGAGGTGCAGGGAGAAGGCCAGAGAAAGGACACACAGAAGGTGGTCCTGCTAAGTACTCCGGAGCTATCTGGGGGTGGACTGAGCCCCTCACTGAGTATGCACAGCACGACGGGGGAGATTGCTCTGGTACCTGTAATCTGGACTACAACAACTGTGAGTAATATCTTGAGACGGCATCACACGGATTCTGTGTTCATTACTGACTCCCTGCACTACAACCACCATCATCCACCCACACTGCCCTGAAGCTACACTCTTCCTGTGGTGAGTAATAATACCGTTGCTGCAAAACCACCAGCTTCAGAGGACTGTTCCGCAGCGACGGCCCCTTTGGCCGCACTCCACAGGTGGCGTAGTCAGACATTATAAAATCCATATATACAAATTACCCTTGGATTGACCGCCCTGGGTCACGGACTGGGTCACCGCCACAGTGACTACAACCCCCAGCGTCTACCGGCCCGGCTCAGGGTACCCCATGGCCCAGGGGGCGCGTCAACTTCATAGGTCCCTGATCTGAGACCACTCCTGCAGCGTGATTTGCCCCACCTCTGGATCTCGTTGGCCCAGGCTATACGTCAGAACGTATTGCACCAGGGCTTGTCGGTGCTGCCACAGTCGCTGCAACATGTGCAGAGTTGAATTCCACCGTGTCGGCACATCGCATTTCAGCCGGTGAACTGGCAGGCCCAACGACTTCTGTAGAGAT
Source organism: Phyllobates terribilis (assembly GCF_046119375.1). Classification (NCBI taxonomy): domain Eukaryota; kingdom Metazoa; phylum Chordata; class Amphibia; order Anura; family Dendrobatidae; genus Phyllobates; species Phyllobates terribilis. Next base: position 767,825,306 of record NW_027362762.1, on the reverse strand, counting down.
GTAAGTCGTTGAACTGCGGGATGCGAACGGCGGAAGAGAGCACACAGCGACCGTGCCCTCTGCATAAGGCCATCTAGTCCGGGATAGTGGGCTAAAAATTGCTGGACAACCAGGTTCAACACGTGAGCCATACAAGGCACGTGTGTTACATTGCCCCGGCGAAGTGCCGCACCCAGGTTTGCAGCATTGTCGCACATGGCCTTCCCTGGTTGCAGGTCCAGTGGAGACAACCTTTCATGAAACTGGGTCTCCAGAGCTGACCACAAGTCCTCAGCTGTGTGACTCACATTTCCCAGACATTTCAAATTAAACACTGATGCCGTTGAGCCCTGCTGCCAGCATAGTAAGGAGGTGTGCAGGATTCCTTCTGCGCAGTTAGAAAGCAGGTGGCATTACCAGACAGGCTTTGGGTGCAGGTGGAGGACCGAGAGGAGGTTGAGGAGGCAGAAGCAGTGGAGGAACTTCGAGATAAAGAGGATTGACGCACAACTCGTGGGGACGGTAAGACTTGGACAGCAGCCCCTTGTCCTGCTGTCACCATAGTTACCCAGTGCCCAGTCAGCGACATGTAGCGCCCCTGTCCATGCCTTCTCGTCCAAGTGTCTGTGGTGAAGTGCACCCTGTCACACACAGAGTTTCTCAAAGAAGCGGTGATGTTGTGTGCGACATGCTAGTGGAGCGCAGGCACACCTTTCTTTGAGAAGTAGTGCCGACTGGGCATCTGGTACTGGGGCACTGTGACGGACATAAGGTCTTGAAAATCCTCTGTGTCCTCCAGGTGGAAAGGCAGCATTTCTGTAGCCAACAGCTTGCAGATGGTGAAATTCAACCTCTTAGCTTTCTCATGGCTAGGAGGAAATGGTCTTTTACTTTTCCACATCTGAGGGACCGAGGGCTGGCTTTTGTGCTTAGACGGTGTTGAGTAGGGTGTCCCCGGCAAACTGCCAGTCTGTGAGGAAGATGCAGGCGGACATGTTAGGTTGCCTTGATCCAAAGGTGGTGCTCTCGATGTCGGAGAGCGCTCAACACTAGCAGGTGTTTCCACTTCCCAATGAACTGACGACCTGCCAATCACACTGGCTGTTGCGGGTAAAGAGGTGGCAGGTCTGCGTCCAAAAACATGTGTGACTGCTGTCCCCCCAGTCACAGAGGATGAAGAGGCTGCGGATGCACAAGATGGGGCAGATGGTGGTTGGCCCAGCCGGCTAGGCCGCATTGCAGCACAGTGAGCTTCCCACTGCAACTTATGCTTCATATCCATGTGACGGTACATGCATGAAGTACTCAAACTATGGATTTTTTGGCCTCTACTTAGCTTTTGCTGACAAATATTAGAGATAACACAAGTTGGGTCATCCTTATCGATCTGAATAAATGCCCAGGCTATGCAAGGCTTAGAGCCCATGTGACCTGAAGAACCACTACGACTTGAGGTCAGAGGCAGAGTTGTGGTTGAGGATGCAGTTGTTGACGTGCTTCCAGTACTCCGTCTCTGTTCAGGAAGGCGCAACCTAACCTCGTAGTCAATAGCATCTGTGATGCCCCGCTGCGCTTGGTATCACAGATCCTAGAAGAGTGCATTGATGGAATCCTCCACAAGAGGCCCCCATAAACATTCACACATCTCCACCTTCCACCTCAGACCAGCAGAGGGAGCCCGTTAGGGATATAAATAGGGAAGGTGGAGCTAGGCAGTTCAGTTCCTGTGAAGAGTTCCTGCAGTAGAGAAGCCTAAGAGAGGTCAGTCTGCAGTGGAGCTCAGTCTAGTCTAGAGAACGCAGTTAATAGTTCAGCAGTGGAGCACGAGGCTCCTGCTTGCTAGATTCAGGGAGCCCAGATAGAGCTTAAGGTGTGCCGGTGCCGTAAGATCAGTGAAGCGCGGCAAGCTGCCGTTAGTGTGTATAGCCTAGTGAGGGCCCAAGTAGGCCGAAGGCGAGTGGCGAGTTAGTACATAAGGGGCAGAGGAGCTTAACCAGCTCACCCCGAAGCATTTACCGGACACAGGATCCGAGCTTACCGGTATCTCTATGACCCAGTAAGGCATAACCGGAATCCCTGGAGAACTACAAGTCCCAGGATCGCTAAGGTGCTGATATGTAACAGAGCCAGGAGACGCTTAGGCCCCGCATACTGGGAGCGTGAACTCCAAGAGAAGGCCCTACCACAAGGTCAGCCAGCGCAGGACAGAGACAAAGTTAGGCCTAGCTCTAGGCAGGTCAGAAACTTACTACGCAGAGGCAAGAAACAGGAGGCCCTACACCCGCTCATTGGGGAGGATCCTGATATGCACCCTTCACCCTACAGTGCTCCGGGATGTGCCTGAATTTCCACCAGTAAAAGGTACTGAAGTGACTACCGTGTCCGTTCCCGTTCTTGCTCTGACCCAGCTGGGTCTCGCCTGTCCTGCATTCCCCCTGCATACGCTGCCCTGAGACCTAGGTCCACCTGTGGGGAGCTATACCATCGAGCTGCCTTATCACCGGCCTCAGTGGACTGCTGCAGCGCTGGTGCTTGTCACCAGATACCACAGGTGGCATCATGAACTCTTATAAAATTAACAATTATCCACCCTTTTAAAGAGAGACCCCAGGGTACGGGGCCAGGGAGCCGACCACCGCGACATCCCCAAGGCCAGGCAAATGCCCGGGTACCGAGTCATCCCCATCCCCAGGGCTAGTCACATCCTCCTCCACCTCCTCTGCTGACCTCATCGACTGGCTGACTGTGGGTTGACAGTAAGTGGGATCTCCAACCTCGTCATCATCACCCTGTGTGTTATCACACCCGTCGTCCTCAGAGCCAACCTCTTCCTGCCCTGACCGAAAAGTCAAGTTGTCGCTCCAATCAGGTATTTGAGTCTCATCATCGTCTTCATCATTGTCTCCACCAACAGGAGTTACAGTTTGGGAACAAGGGTCTACATTATGCTCAGAACCTTCTTCATCTGGTCCTGGATCCGACTTATAAAGATTCTGGGCATCAGATCAGATTATTTCCTCATCTGGATTAACAGAAGCTCTGGAGCAGACCTCCGTTTCCCAAGCTATAGTATGAGTAAACAGCTGTGCAGACTCAACCATCTGTGCTACCCCATACTCAGACGGGCAGCTGGAGACTTGGGAGCTGTGAGGAAGCAAGTGCGATTGGGGTGACACCTCTGAGGACTGGAGTATTTGTGATGTTGAAATTGAGGTGATGGAGAGCCCACTTGAAGGAGCACTTGATATCCGTTGAAGCACCTGCTGTTTTTGTGCCTCATTTAGAATTTGTAGCGATGGGCGTGTCCGTAAGAATGGGATCGTATCACATTGTCCACGAAAAGAAGTCGACATCTTAGTTTGGCTGGAAGATGGTCTTTCTTCTGCACATGTTACTCCCCCCCCACCGTGGGGGGCCTCGACCCACCGGCGGACAGACACCAGTATTGGGATAGGGGGGCTGGCCGTCAGGGTCCACCGTGGCTCTGGCACAAACCCGGCGACACAGAGGTGGCACGGGCAGGAACGGACTGGCCGTGTCGGCTTCTCACTTTTTGGATTTTAGAAGGGCATGACATGCCTATATCTGTGTCTCCCCCTCCTTTTACTCCTCCACCTCTTTTCTTTTCGCATGACTATATGTACTTGTCACTTTTCCATGTGTTAGTTGTGTCTTCTGAGCAGTTTGTCAGCTTTTGGACACCTTTGAAGGTGTTTTCTATGTATTTCTATGTGTTTTTGTTTGCCTGCCATTGGTTTTAACGGTGTTCGAAGGTGTTCGACGAACAGTTCGACGAACAGTTTGGCGAACACACGGGTGTTCGACGAACCGAACCGAACTCGAACACTACGGGGGTGGCTCAACACTAGTCCTCTCTCCTCTTGTACCAGGCGGTCAGTCACCGACGGTGACCCATTTTCACATCTAAAGCGCCACAAAATAAATGTAATAATAATAATTATAGTACTTGTACTCTAGGTCAATTGATTGCACTTTCCAGGTGTCTACCCCTAATTTGATGTGTTTTGAAAGCTTTTGGGCCCGTTTTAAGGTGTTGTATATGCATTTTTTTTTGCCCCCCACAGAATCCTATGGCATTCGGTAATGTTCGGCAAATATTCAATGAATTAATCGGTGAATGTTTCAGATTCGACGATCGTAATCTGAACCGAATATTGAAACATTCACTCATACCTCGTTAGCATTGACCGAACGGGGGTATATACATATTTCACGCTTTCGGACGTGTATATACAGTACCATACGCTCACTGTTAGTTTCCCAATAACCGAACTATAAGTGGTCACAGCCTGCGGACTCCTTCGTTAATCGTCAGCCAATCGTGTAATTGTCTGGACGATAGGGGGCAGCAAAGAACTGTTCAAATTAAAGATCACAGCTGGTGGTTCTGCATGACCTTCCCGGGCTGCGATCCTTGAAACATTAATATAAGAAATGCTATATTTTGTAATGTTGAAAGCACAAATTTCCTGATGATATTTGTATTTTTGTCTTTTAAAATGTATACTGTATGTGATACATCTCTATGTAATTTTTTAATGTTTTGACCAATGAAACCATAAAGTAGAACAAAAAATGTGTAACATAACCAATTGAATTTGTTTACTCTCAACTCTCTTGCTGTTCTAAAAACTATAAAAAATAGCTTTCAGCTCTGGTGTATTGCAATAATGGAAAACTGCTCAATGCCCATGGCTCAGGGAGCAGCCATGGCCTGATTTCTCAATAGGTGTCAATAATACGGATCTAAGGAAGGCTTCCTGTAGCTCTGCTGCCTGATTTATGAAATTATTGTCTATCTTATGGATGCAGATTTTGCGTGTACAGTGGGAAAAATAAGTATTTGATACACTGCCAATATTGAAAGCTTTCCCACCTACAAAGAATGGGGAGGTCAGTATTTTTTATCATAGGTACACTTCAACTGTGAGAGACAGATTCTAAAAAAACAATCCAGAAGATCACATTGTATGATTTTTACATAATTAATTAGTATTTTATTGCATGAAATAAATATTTGATACAATAGAAAAACAGAACTTAATACTTGGTACAGAAACCTTTGTTTGCAATTACAGAAGTCAGACGTTTCTTGTAATTCTTGACCAGGTTTGCACACAGTGTAGCAGGGATTTTGGCCCTTAGCTCCATACAGATCTTTTCCAGATCTTTCAGGTTTTGGGGCTGTTACTGGGCAACATTGAGTTTCAGCTCCGTCCAAAGATTTTCTATTGGGTTCAGGTCTGGAGACTGGCTAGGCCACTTCAGGACCTTGAAATTCTTCTTTCGGAGCCACTAGTTAGTTGCTATGTGTTTCGGGTCATTATCATGCTGAAGACCCAGCCACAACCCATGTTCAATGCTCTTACTGAGGGAAGGAGGTTGTTGGACAAAATCTCCCGATACATGTTCCTATCCATCCTCTCCAATATGGTGCAGTTTTTCTGTCCCTTTTGCAGAAAAGCACCCCAAAATATGATGTTTCCCCCTTCATGGTTAGAACGGTGTTTTTGGGGTTGTACTAATACGTCTTCCTCCAAACACAGCGAGTGGAGTTGATACCAAAAAGGTCTATTTTGGTGCCATCTCACCACATGACCTTCTCCTATGCCTCCCCGGCTCATTTAGATGGTCATTGGGGAATTTCAAATGGGCCTGGATATATGCTGGTGTGAGCAGGGGGACTTTGTGTACCCAAAAGGATTTTAATCCATGACGGCGTAGTGTGTTACTAATGGTAATGTTTGAGACTGTGGTCCCAGCTCTCTTTAGGCCATTGACCAGGTCCACCAGTGTAGTTCTGAGCTATTTCTTGACCTTTCTCATTATCTTCCTTACCCCATGAGGCGAGATCTTTCATAGAGCTCCAGACTGAGGAAGATTGACAGCTATCTTGTATTTCTTCCATTTTCTAATAATTGTGCCTACAGTTATTACCTTTTCAACAAACCTCTTGCCTATTGTCCTATAGCCCATCCCAGTCTTGTGCAGGTCTACAATGTTGTCCCTGGTCCCTGGTGTCCTTATACAGCTCTTTCATCTTAACCATGGTGGAGAGGTTGGAGTGTCATTGATTGTGTAGACAGGTGTCTTTTATACAAGTAATGAGTAGTGTTGAGCGAGCACTAAAATGATCGGGTGCTCAAAGCTCGGGCCGAACTCACCGTGATACTCGGGTGCTCGACCCAAGCAACGAGCCCAATGTTAGTCTATGGGAGACCCGAGCATTTTTGCGGCGACACCCCCGGCAGTCTGTAGAAAGCCTAAAAAGTGCCCAAAACGATAGTGACAGTGCTCAAATGACATGGGGACAGCATAGGGATCGCACCAGGAAGCATTTCTGACCCCCAGGTCACTGCTGTCAACAACGTGGTCAGAGGTATTAAAACACTTTTATGGGCTCACAATAAAACGTTCAAAAACTAAACTAAAACTGCTTTCCTGTGAAATATGTTAAGGAACATCCTTTCCAGGGTAAAGACTTGTGTATAAGGACAAATAAATAACCAAAAACAAAAATACTCCTCCACACCTTGGGCTATGTTCACGAGTAGCATTTTTTATGCATTTTTGCACTTTTGTATTGCTTTCAACTGTGACAAATGCATTCACCGGGAAATGTCATTTTAACATTTTACTACATTATCTGGCCATGTGCTGTGTGACACATGCATACAGTGCTAAAAAGACATGGGAACAGCATGGGGAAGACCCCTGGAAGGATCTCTGACACCCAGGTCATTGCCTAAAAGTGTGCCCATCAGAGGTGATCCTTGCCGCATCAGAAGATGCAGACATGCAACTATCCCCGTGCAAGTCCTTATCCCAGGGCAGTGTTCAATTGTACCTCCCCTACTCCTTGCAATGCAAGCCCAAGTATGCAGCCTGCCACCCACCCCCCCCAGGCGGCAATACCATACTGCTTGCTTGCTTGCACTAGAAATTGGGCCTTTTAGGCATGTGGAGGCGGAATCCGGCAACCACGTCATGGCTGCGTCGGCGGCCTGGTATCCATACTCAGTCCCCAGCTGCCCAGCAGCTGGTTGTCCACGCTTGGTCCCCAGCCACCAGGGGGACGGCTGGGTGTCCATACTCGGTCCCCAGCTGCCCCGTGGCCGGGTGCCCACACACGGTCCTCAGCCACCTGGGGGCAGCCGGGTGTCCATAAACGGTCCCCAGCCGCCCCTATTTGAAGGACAGCCTAACCAGAAACATTTGGACAAGTGAATGTGGCCAGGGATGGTCCATCTGACTGACGCCTTCACACTGGGTTAATATTGTGGAAGCCGGGACACAGTTGGACACTGGGATGCAACACGTACTACAGACATAGAGGATTGCGGGTCCTGGGTTAATCAGGCTTCAACACAAAATTCAGAAGGTAGACAGCAGCAGTGGTCGGTCTCCTACACAACAAGTAAATTATTCATGATCATGAGGCCATCCATCTCCTTAGCTTTCTGTTCCTTGGAATGCAAGGGCATGTATGTAGTAGCAGCTAGGCCTGAGGTGGTCAGCGTTTTGGCGCATATCCTTCCTCCTCCGAGAATTGCTGGATGTTTTCCTGCTACTATCCCAGTTCTATGACTCCCGTTAAAACAAAGCTGCAGGTGATGAATGATGGATGAGGTGGTTGCAAAGGAGAAAGAGCAGGAGGAACAGGGACCATTCACATCAATATCAGGCCAGTCAACCACACATGTCTTGTAGGATATGTTTCTGTACCAAAAGGAGAGGTAAGGCTACACAGTTATAGGGCATACAGTGAGTGCAATGACTACCAAAAATTTTGAGGCACTCCAATGCCCCTTGGAAGTGACAAGGAGGTCAGAGGGCCTTAACTAAACCATTTTTTCCATTTACAGAAACTGGGTCCCCTGTACACTGTTGGCCTAAGCAGTGAATGGAAGGCTTTCCAAAAATTGCGAGGAACTGCAATGCCCCTTGAAACAGATGTGGATTACAGCGTACTAAAAACCTTCTACCCATTATTGGGGAGTGGGTCTCCCTCAGTGTTCGCCTATGCATTGAAAAGCAAAAGCTGACTAAAATTAGAAGGAAATGCAATGCCCGTTGGAAGAGTCGTGGAGGTTAGAGGTGATTAAAAACATCATTTCAATGCCCCTTGGAAGAGCTGTGGAGTTCAGAGGGGTTTAACAAGATGGTTTTAATGCTCCTTGGAAGAGACATGGAGGTCAGAGTGGTTTAACAAGATGGTTTTAATGCTCCTTGGATGAGACGTGGAGGTTAGAGTGGTTTAACAAGATGGTTTTAATGCCCCTTGGAAGAGACGTGGAGGTCACAGTAGCTTAACAAGATGGTTTTAATGCCCCTTGGAAGAGACGTGGAGTTCAGAGTGGTTTAACAAGACGGTTTTTATGCCCCTTGGAAGAGACGTGGAGTTCAGAGTGGTTTAGCAAGATGGTTTTAATGCCCCTTGGAAGAGACGTGGAGTTCAGAGTGGTTTAACAAGACGGTATTAATGCCCCTTGGAAGAGTGGTGGAGGTCGCAGTGGAATAATAAGACAATATCAATGCCCCGTGGAAGAGACGTGGAGGTCACAGTAGCTTAACAAGACGATTTTAATGCCCCTTACAAGAGCCATGCAGTACAGCATATTAAAAACATTATTTCCATTATTGGGGAGTGGGTCTCCCATAGTCTTTGCCTATGCCTTCCAAGCAAAAGCTGCCAAAAATTAGGACGGAGTAACTTGCAATGCCCCGTACAAGAGCCATGCAGTACAGCATTTTAAAAACATTATTCCCATTATTGGGGAGTGGGTCTCCCATAGTCTTTGCCTATGCCTTCCAAGCAAAAGCTGCTAAAAACTAAGACGGAGGAACTTGCAATGCTGGCAACACGGACCACGGTCACCCTGGTGGTATAATGGTGGTGGAGGCTGAGGATAAGGAGAAGAGCAAAAAACAGCCAAAATGAGGAAGCGTATACCCATGTGTGTGTGTGAAGTGGTGCATGGGAATACACCTCCCAAAATAACACAGTGGATTTGACTTCATGTTACTCTGCTGTCATTTGGTGGTGATCAGAAATCTGGCCCAATCCAGCCCTTGTTCATTTTGATAATGGTCAGCTTGTCAGCATTGTCAGATGACAGGCGAGTGCGCTTATCAGTTATAATTCCCCCAGCAGCACTAAAAACACGCTCCGATAACACGCTAGCGGCAGGGCAGGCTAGGACTAGTGTTGAGCCACCCCCGTAGTGTTCGAGTTCGGTTCGGTTCGTCGAACACCCGTGTGTTCGCCGAACTGTTCATCGAACTGTTCGTCGAACACCTTCGAACACCGTTAAAACCAATGGCAGGCAAACAAAAACACATAGAAACACATAGAAAACACCTTCAAAGGTGTCCAAAAGCTGACAAACTGCTCAGAAGACACAACTAACACATGGAAAAGTGACAAGTACATATAGTCATGCGAAAAGAAAAGAGGTGGAGGAGTAAAAGGAGGGGGAGAAACAGATATAGGCATGTCATGCCCTTCTAAAATCCAAAAAGTGAGAAGCCGACACGTTCAGTCCGCTCCTGCCCGTGCCACCTCCGTGTCACCGGGTTTGTGCCAGAGCCGCGGTGAACCCTGACGGCCAGCCCCCCTCTCCCAATACTGGTGCCTGTCCGTTGGTGGGTCGAGCGAGCCCCCCCTGTGGTGGAGGCAGCTCTAAGCTTTTTAATTTAAATGGTCTCTCTAATTTGAATGAATACACTTTAAATCCATTTACAAGGATCTATTGGAGGGCAAGTCTCATGCCAGCAGCCGCGTAATTCCAGCTCCAGCAGCGTCCACTAAAGCTGCTGCAGTTAAAAAGCTTTTATAAGGATCGAGCTCGGCTGTCCACCGCAAGGCATCCTACTGCCGGTCCCAGCCCCTATGCCTTGGGGTGCCTCCTGATGCTCTTCACTGAGTATCCCGTGGTCCCGAAGCATTTCCTTTGAAAAAATTAAGTGTCCAAACTACAGGTGGTGCAGCTTGCTTAACAGCCGGGATAATCCGCTGACTAGCAGACACTGCTACTAGGCACAAAGTATTTCCTGGGCTAGATGCAGTTAAAAATTTGTAATTAGATGCTCTCGTTGGATGCTGAGAAAGCATTCCATAGAGTCTCCTGGCACGCCATATATGATTCTCTTAAAAAGCTTGGGGTAGGGGTCTAGGGGACCCTTTTATAGCCAAAATCACGGCCCTGTATAACAATACGTCACCTAGGCTGAAGATAAATGGAACTGTAGCACCCTGAGGGCTCGGTTGCTACAGAGGTATTGCACCTCACCCAGATGTGTGATATCTCACTCTCAGGTAAGGATGGAGTGTGGATCAGGACCCGACACCTGCATGCATTACACCACATTGCCGTGGGGCAGGGTGACCAATATGCCTCTGAGATGGGCACGACAGTCCCTGTCCCTGGCTGGAGTGGGGGGAGGGAACACTGAGGAAGGGGAACCCTGTAGTGCAGGAGCAGGGAGGAAGCAGTTCCTGGGTGCATTGAGAAGGGAGTATAAAAGGTGGGCACCATCTTAGTTCAGTGCAGAGAAGTCTGAGCAGAAGTGGCAGGGAGCAGGGGCTCTGCATGAGCTCTGCTCCGGAAGCGGGCCTAGTAACAGAGGCCCAGGCCTGGAAGAGGGAGAAGGAAGGAAGAGGAGCGGAGAAGGCTCCAGGAACGAGGAATGAAGGGATCCCAGGGGTGCGGACGGGCGAATCGCCACCGCACGCCCGAATCCACCTGCGTGGAGGGGTCAGGCCAAAGGGGGAGACCGGTCCCCGAAACTAGTGGAGGCAGGAATTGACCCTCAGCTAGAAACCGGAGGCTGTGACATTTTATGTGGCGCAGCCCCTCGCTACACCCGCTAGGAAGGCACCACATAGGGTCAGGGAAACTGGCGCCAAATTTACCAAGAGGAGGCCCGAGGCAGCCGGACAGAAGGGTTGGTAAGAAAGGCCAGACAAAGGACACACAAAGGGAGTCCTGTGAAGCGCTCCAAAGTTATCTGGGAGTTGTCTGAGCCCCTCACCTGGTGAGCACAGTACGACGTGGGCATCCGTTACCTGCAGACGTGGTCTGGATAATAAGAACTGTGAGTAAAGGCCCTGGACTGCATCACTGACTCCGTGTCGTAACTGCTGATGCCCTGCACCATCACCCCCATCCTCCGCATACACTGCCCTGAGGCTATACTCCTCCCGTGGGGAGTTATGCTACGCTCTGCTGCACCCACAACACCAGCCTCAGCGGTCTGCCCTGCAGCGGCGGTTCACTCTGACCGCAATCCACAGGTGGCGTAGTCGGACATTTAAACATCAAAACCACATAAATAGTTCCGCCACTGGTTTGACCACCCTGAGCCACGGAACCGGGTCGCCGCCACGAAGACTACAACCACCAGCATCCACCAAAAAGGGTCCGGCTCCGGGTGTCCCAAGGCCCAGGGGGTGCATCAGAACATTTTCATCACCTTTCACAATCACCAATGGGACAAGGCAGGGATGTCCTCTGTCCCCTCTCTTATACATCCTAGTGACGGAGCACCTGCTCTCATCAATTCGCCATAACCCCAATATTAGGTGGATTGAGGTGGGAGGCACCGAGTACAAGTGCTCTCTATTTGCTGATGATGTCCTAGTATATATCACTCAATCACATATATCCATCCATGCTGTTATGGCTGAAATAGATCACTTTGTTACATGGTCAAATTTTAAAATGAATGCAGCGAAGTCTGAGGCCCTCGATGTCTCCCTCCCCAAATCCATATAGGATTCCATCCAGTCAAACTTTCCCTTTGCCTGGCCCTCACAGGGTATCAAATACTTAGGAATTCCTATTCATAGAGACCTCTCCCATCTATGTTATCTTAATTTTGGGCCCTTTATTGAACAACTCCATACAGACCACGGTTGGCAAGTTAGAACTGTAAGATTCACTACGTGAACCACTGGTGTTTTGTGGAAAAGCACATGTACACTGTGTTCCAAATTATTATGCAAAAAGTGTTTAGGAGTGATAAGGGAAGAATTTGTTTGTTTGTCAGTTAAACTCATTGATGGTGATGTGTGTCAGGGCTCTTTATATCACTGTAAGCAATTGCAGACACCTGTGCTAATTAGTTTGGCAGGTGTGTCCAATGAAAGGCAAGACTACTTAAGAAGGCTGTCTCACATTATTAAGCAGCCTACATTTTCTGCCAAAATGGGAAAGAAAAAGGATGTGTCGGCTGCTGAGAAGCAACAAATTGTGGAGTGTTTAGGTCAAGGCATGACTACAATCAACATTGTGAGATGATCAGGATGAAGTGTCTTGGCAATCAAGAAGTATGTAGCTGATTCACAGTACACACGTGTGCGTGCTGATAAGGGCAAATGGAGGACTCTTTCCTACAGGCAATTACGTCAGGTTGAAAGAGCAGATGCAAAAAAGCCTTGTCATAGCAGCAGACAAGTTTTTGAAGCTGCTGGTGCCTCCAACGTCCCCCAAACAACAAGATGCAGGGTCCTTCAGAGGTTTACAGCTGTGCATACGCCATCCTGTCGACCTCCTCTATCCACTTCACACAAGCAGAAATGTCTCCAGTGGGCCAAACATTACATGAAGACTGATTTCAAAACTGTTTTGTTCACGGATGAGTGCCGTGCAGCGCTCGATGGTCCAGATGGATGGAGTGGAGGATGGCTGGTTGATGGACACCCCACGCAAACACGGCTACAGCGCCAACAAGGAGGAGGTGGAGTAATGTTTTGGGCTGGAATCATGGGGAGAGAGATTGTCGGCCCCTTTAGGATCCCTGAAGGCGCTAAAGATGAACTCCATAATGTATGTGGATTTTCTCAAACAGCACTTCCTGCCATGGTTCAAGAAGAAAAACCGTGTATTTCACAGCAAGATCATTTTTTTGCATGATAATGCACCATCTCATGCTGCACATAAAACATCTGCATCTCTGGCTGATATGGGCATAAAAGGGGACAAACTTATGGTGTGACCCCCATGCTCCCCTGACCTCTACCCCATTCAGAACCTCTGGAGCATCATCAAAAGGAGTGTCTATGATGGCGGGAGGCAGTTCACATCTAAGCAACAGCTCTGGGAGGGTATTCTGTCCTCATGCAAAACAATTGAAGCAGAAACCATCCAAAACCTGACAAATTCAATGGACAAGAGAGTTCAGAAGCTCCTTTCGAACAAGGGGTCCTATGTGAAAATGTAACATCACCTAGAATAAAGTTTTGAGTTGAAAACTGTTTGATTTCAGTTTCTAATAACCTGCTAATGCATATAATTTCAAAAATGACCATTTTTTTGGTCTTTATTAAAATGAAAAGGTTGATCGAAAAGTTTGGGGGATCTAAGAGTGTGGCAACCCAGTAGTCATGATTACTTCGAATTCTGACAATATGAGGGTCATATTGCAGGTAGTGCAGCAAGAAGGCACTTATGTGTCTTGCGCGTCTCGGAGCCCCAAAATTATTTTCCGGGCTAGATGCAGCTAAAAATTATTATTAATTTTAAATCTGGTGGAGCTTAGTATAGATGGCCTAATAGGATCAGTGCTGCACACTGCTACAAAGCCCAAATTATTTTCCAGTCAAGATACAGATAAACATGATTAGTAATTTTAAATCTGGTGGAGCTTATTATAGATGGCCTAATAGAATCAGTGCTGCACACTGCTACAAAGCCCAAATTATTTTCCAGCCAAGATACAGATAAACATGATTAGTAATTTGAAAGCTTAAAACGGTTGTTAGGGTGATTTTAACCAATCATCAAGCTTTTACTCTCCCCAGGATGACACAGGGGTAGAAAAGTCATTTCAGATCCATGATTTGTTCATCTTTATGAACGTGAGTCTGTCTACATTATCAGTGGAGAGCCGCGTGCGCTTATCTGTCAGCACACCACCAGCAGCGCTGAACACACGTTCAGACAGAACGCTGGCTGCGGGGCATGACAAGATCTCCAAGGCGTAAGTGGCTAGCTCCGGCCATTTATCCAGATTGGAAGCCCAAAAAGAGCAAGGGTCCAGTGACACAGTCATGGCTTCAATGTTTACTTGGAGATACTCCTGTACCATCGTCTCTAGGCGTTGACTATGTGTCAGACTTCTTGTCTCCTGTGGCCTTGCAAAGGATGGGCTAAAAAAGTGGTGAAATGATTCCGCAAAATTGATGTTACCAGCAGATACTGTGGTTCTGTTATAGTTTGAGTGCTGAACACTTGACGGTCCCACGGTTGGCAAGTTGGAACTGTGAGATTCACTACGTGCACCACTGGTGTTTTGTGGAAAAGCACATGTAAGATTCTGCAACAGTCTCTGCTGATACTCCTGCATGCGTGCATCCCTTTCTATGGCAGGAATAATTTCTGCAAATTTACTTTTGTATCGGGGATCTAACAGTGTGGCAACCCAGTAGTCAGGATTATTTCTAATTCTCACAATTCGAGGGTCATGTTGCAGGTAGTGCAGCAAGAAGGCACTCATGTGTGTTGCGCATCCAGGAGCACCAAGTCCCTGTTGTGTTGGTGGCGAGGTAGCAATCATGCTTCCTTCCTCTGTCCTCTCCCGCCAACCTCGCACAACAGAAATGTGGTCAAGGACTCCCTCATCTGATGAGTCATCCATCAGTTCGTCCTCCACTTCTTCCTGGGCTCCTGCACCTTCCTCACTAGTTTGGCTGCTACCATGCGCCCTGGTAAAACCATCTCCCCCACCCTCACATGCCTGCTGCCTTGGTGCTGCCGACCGTCTGGACCTTGCAGATGTTAGCCCTTCCGCATACAACTCCTCCTCCTCTACTTCCACCACCCCCTCTTGTGCCACCACCTGACTCCGAATTCTGTTTAACATGTGCTCCAGCATGTAAATCACCGGAATAGTCATGCTGATAATGGCATCGTCAGCACTAAACATCTTCGTCGCCATTTCAAAACTGTGCAGAAGGGTGCATAGGTCCCTGATCTGAGACCACTCCTCCAGCGTGATTTGCCCCACCTCTGGATCTCGTTGGCCCAGGCTATACGTCAGAACGTATTGCACCAGGGCTTGTCGGTGCTGCCACAGTCGCTGCAACATGTGCAGAGTTGAATTCCACCGGGTAGGCACATCGCATTTTAGCCGGTGAAGTGGCAGGCCCAACGACTTCTGTAGAGATGTAAGTCGCTGAGCTGCGGGATGCGAACGGCGGAAGTGAGCACACAGCGACCGTGCCCTCTGCAGAAGGCCATCTAGTCTGGGATAGTGGGCTAAAAATTGCTGGACAACCAGGTTCAACACGTGAGCCATACAACTAACGTGTGTGACATTGACCCGGCGAAGGGCCGCACCCAGGTTTGCAGCATTGTCGCACACGGCCTTCCCTGGTTTCAGGTCCAGTGGAGACAACCATTCATGAAATTGGTTCTCCAGAGCTGACCACAACTCCTCAGCTGTGTGACTCACATTTCCCAGACATTTCAAAGTAAAAACCGCCTGATGACGTTGAGCCCTACTGCCAGCATAGTAAGGAGGTGTGCAGGATCCCTTCTGCGCAGTTAGAAAGCTTGTGGCATGACCAGACAGGCTTTGGGTGCAGGTGGAAGACCGAGAGGAGGTTGAGGAGGCAGAAGCAGTGGAGGAACTTTGACATAAAGAGGATTGACGCACAACTCGTGGGGACGGCAAGACTTTGGACAGCAGTCCCTTGTCCTGATGTCACCATAGTTACTCAGTGCCCAGTCAGCGACATGTAATGCCCCTGTCCATGCCTACTCGTCCAAGTGTCTGTGGTGAAATGCACCCTGTCACACACAGAGTTTCTCAAAGAAGCGGTGATGTTGTGTGCGACATGCTGGTGGAGCGCAGGCACACCTTTCTTTGAGAAGTAGTGCTGACTGGGCATCTGGTACTGGGGCACTGCGACGGACATAAGGTCTCGAAAATCCTCTGTGTCCACCAGGCGGAAAGGCAGCATTTCTGTAGCCAAGAGCTTGCAGATGGTGAAATTCAACCTCTTAGCTTTCTCATGGCTAGGAGGAAATGGTCTTTTACTTGTCCACATCTGAGGGACCGAGGGCTGGCTATTGTGCTTAGACGGGGTTGATAAGGGTGTGCCCGGCAAACTGCCGGTCTGTGAGGAAGATGCAGGCGGACATGTTAGGTTGCCTTGATCCAAAGGTGGTGCTATCAATGTCGGACAGCGCTCAACACCAGCTGGTGTTACCACCTCCAAAGAAAATGATGACCTGCCAATCACGCTGGTTGTTGCGGGTAAAGAGGTGGCAGGTCTGCGCCCCAAAACAGGTGTGACTGCTGTCCCCCCAGTCACAGAGGATGAAGAGGCCGCAGATGCACAAGATATGGCAGACGGTGGTTGGCCCGGCCGGCTAGGCCGCATTGTAGCACACTGAGCTTCCCACTGCAACTTATGCTTCATGTCCATGTGCCGGTTCATGCATGAAGTAATCTAACTATGTATTTTTTGGCCTCTACTTAGCTTTTGCTGACAAATGTTACAGATAACACGAGTTGGGTCATCTTTATCGATCTGAAAAAATGCCCAGGCTATGCAAGGCTTAGCACCCATGCGATCTGAAGAGCCACCACGACTTGTGGTGAGAGGCAGAGTTGTGTTTGAGGATGCAGTTGTTGACGTGCTTCCAGTACTACGTCTCTGTCCAGGAAGGCGCAACCTGACCTCGTCGTCACTAGCATCTTCCTCCACCTCCTCTGCTGACCTCATCTCTTGGCTGACTGTGGGTTGACAGTAAGTGGGATCTCCAACCTCATCATCATCACCCTGTGCGTTATCACACCCGTCGTCCTCAGAGCCAACCTGTTCCTGCCCTGACAAAAAACTAAAGTTGTCGCTCCAATCAGGTATTTGAGTCTCATCATCATCTTCCTCATTGTCTCCACCAACAGGAGTTACAGTTTGGGAATGAGGGTCTACATTATGGTCAGAACCTTCTGCGTCTGGTCCTGGATCTGACTCATAAAGATTCTGGGCATCAGTGCAGATCATTTCCTCGTCTGGATTCACAGAAGCGCTGGAGTCGACCTCTGATTCCCAGGCTATAGTATGAGTAAACAGCTCTGCAGACTCAACCATCTGTTCTACCTCATAATCAGATGGGCAGCTGGAGATTTGGGAGCTGTGAGGAAGCAAGTGCGATTGGGGTGACACCTTTGAGGACTGGAGTATTTGTGATGTTGAAGTTGATGTGGAGGAGAGCCCACTTAAAGGAGCACTTGATATCCGTTGAAGCACCTGCTCTTTTTGTGCCTCATCTGGAATTTGTAGCGATTGGCGTGGCCGTAAGAAAGGGATCTTATCACATTGTCCGCAAAAAGAAGTAGACATTTTAGTTTGGCTGGAAGATGGTCTTTCTTCTGCAGATGTTACTGTTGCTTTAACACCTACCCCACGGACACAACCTTTTTTCCCCTTCCCAACACGCCTATTCCCCTTTCCACCAGCAGCAGGCCTTTTTCCACTCATTTTGGTGGTTAACTAATTCACAACTCTGGAGTTGTTTGCACAAAAAAACAATGGATGGGAACCGAGCAGAGCTGAGTGGCCAAACTGTGGTATTAGGCCAAAACTATTGGCTGGGTTAGATGCAGAAAAAAATTATATTCAATTTGCAACCTGATGGAGGTCAGTATAGATGGACTAATAGAACAAGTCCCACACACAGCTAGAAGCCCAAATATTTTTTCAGAGGTAGATGCAGAAAAAAATTGTATTCAGTTTGCAACCTGATGGAGGTCAGTATAGATGGACTAATAGAACAAATCCTACACACAGCTAGAAGCCCAAATATTTTTTCAGAGGTAGATGCAGAAAAAAATATATTCAGTTTGCAACCTGATGGAGGTCAGTATAGATGGACCAATAGAGAAAGTCCCACACACTGCTAGAAGGCCAAATATTTTTTCAGAGCTAGATGCAGACAAAAAATTATTTTTAATTTGCAACCTGATGGAGGTCAGTATAGATGAACTAATAGAGAAAGTCCCACACACTGCTAGAAGGCCAAATATTTTTTCAGAGCTAAATGCAGAAAAAAATTATATTCAGTTTGCAACCTGATGGAGGTCAGTATAGATGGACTAATAGAACAAGTCCCACACACAGCTAGAAGCCCAAATATTTTTTCAGAGGTAGATGCAGAAAAAAATTATATTCAGTTTGCAACCTGATGGAGGTCAGTATAGATGAACTAATAGAGAAAGTCCCACACACTGCTAGAAGGCCAAATATTTTTCAGAGCTAGATGCAGAAAAAAAAATATTTTTAATTTGCAACCTGATGGAGGTCAGTATAGATGGACTAATAGAGAAAGTCCCACACACTGCTAGAAGGCCAAATATTTTTTCAGAGCTAGATGCAGATATAAATTATTTTTAATTTGCAACCTGATGGAGGTCAGTATAGATGGACTAATAGAGAAAGTCCCACACACTGCTAGAAGGCCAAATATTTTTTCAGAGCTAGATGCAGATATAAATTATTTTTAATTTGCAACCTGATGGAGGTCAGTATAGATGGACTAATAGAGAAAGTCCCACACACTGCTAGAAGGCCAAATATTTTTTCAGAGCTAGATGCAGACAAAAAATTATTTTTAATTTGCAACCTGATGGAGGTCAGTATAGATGGACTAATAGAGAAAGTCCCACACACTGCTAGAAGGCCAAATATTTTTTCAGAGCTAGATGCAGATAAAAATTATTTTTAATTTGAAACCTGATGGAGGTCAGTATAGATGGACTAATAGAGAAAGTCCCACACACTGCTAGAAGGCCAAATATTTTTTCAGAGCTAGATGCAGAAAAAAATTATATTCAGTTTGAAACCTGATGGAGGTCAGTATAGATGGACTAATAGAACAAGTCCCACACACAGCTAGAAGGCCAAATATTTTTTCAGAGGTAGATGCAGATAAAAATTATTTTTAATTTGCATCCTGATGGAGGTCAGTATAGATGGACTAATAGAGAAAGTCCCACACACTGCTAGAAGGCCAAATATTTTTTCAGAGCTAGATGCAGAAAAAAAATTATTTTGAATTTGCAACCTTATGGAGGTCAGTATAGATGGACTAATAAAGAAAGTCCCACACACTGCTAGAAGGCCAAATATTTTTTCAGAGCTAGATGCAGATAAAAATTATTTTTAATTTGCAACCTGATGGAGGTCAGTATAGATGGACTAATAGAGAAAGTCCCACACACTGCTAGAAGGCCAAATATTTTTTCAGAGCTGGATGCAGACAAAAAATTATTTTTAATTTGCAACCTGATGGAGGTCAGTATAGATGGACTAATAGAGAAAGTCCCACACACTGCTAGAAGGCCAAATATTTTTTTCAGAGCTAGATGCAGATAAAAATTATTTTTAATTTGGATCCTGATGGAGGTCAGTATAGATGGACTAATAGAGAAAGTCCCACACACTGCTAGAAGGCCAAATATTTTTTCAGAGCTAGATGCAGAAAAAAATTATATTCAGTTTGCAACCTGATGGAGGTCAGTATAGATGGACTAATAGAACAAGTCCCACACACTGCTAGAAGCCCAAATATTTTTTCAGAGCTAGATGCAGAAAAAAATTATATTCAGTTTGCAACCTGATGGAGGTCAGTATAGATGGACTAATAGAACAAGTCCCACACACTGCTAGAAGCCCAAATATTTTTTCAGAGCTAGATGCAGAAAAAAATTATATTCAATTTGCAACCTGATGGAGGTCAGTATAGATGGACTAATAGAATGATGCTATGCCCAAAATATTTTACTTCACTAGGTGCAGTAAAAAAATTGGTATTCTATACACAGGTAGTATATCTTGCAACACAGATAGGCTAGTCCACTGACTAACACACTCTGCAATAGGCCAAAAAGGATTAGCTTTGCTAGATTCAGCCAAATGCTGTGAAAATAACTTGCACAGCACTGGCACAGACCTGCCTGGCAAAAACTGATAGGAACTGATGTAACCTAGTCCTGAAAAGGACTGCAATCTTTACTCCCACAATCTATCTATTTAAGAGCACAGACCTGCCTGATAAAAGTCATAGGAAATGCTGTAACCTAGTCCTTAAAAGGACTGCAATCACAACTATTCCCTACTCCAAAGATATCTGTAGATTTGTGCGAAAATTGGCTTGAAATTAACAAGGTATAGCGCACACAGCAACAGCGGTGCCGTCTAAAACGCAGCTGCAGCAGTGAGAAAATGGTGGCAACGGGGAAAATGGCTTGGTCTTATAGGGCAAGGACATGTGACATACACTGCCAATGACACATGCCCTTGCTTGTGTGAAAAAAAGCACTTTGCTCCGTGTGTGCTCTGCTGATAGGCTGACAGATTGCACCTCCCCACTGTAAATGCGGGAAAGAGAAAAAAAAATGGAGATCTTCATTATTCCTGCAGAGATCCATCCCCTGCCCCTCCCCCCATCCCGCTGTACACTCAAACTGCGTATTAACATTAATTTTCATCATTACTGAGAAAAAATCCAGTTATGATTTTGGTGCACGAACAGTTATCGAACATAACCTCGAACAGCCGAATTTTTCTCAAATCGTTCGTGTTCGCCGAACGGCTCGAACACCGCCCAAAACAGCTCGAATTTGAGATTGGCGAACAGTTCGAGTCGAACAACGCTCATCTCTAGCCAGGACCTCCAGGGCGTACACAGCGAGCTCATTCCAAGTATCCAGCTTGGATAGCCAATAATTAAAAGGCACAGAGGAATCACGGAGGACGCTGGTACGGTCGGCAAGGTACTCCCTCACCATCTTTTGAAACTTTCCACTCCTTGTGAGAGTACCCCGTGCCTCAGGGCCTGAAAGCTGGGCGGGTCTCAGAAAACTGTCCCAGAACGTTGACAGTGTTCCCCTGCCTCTGCTGGATAGGAGTTGCGTCTATCTCGCCTGTACACTTTGGTTGGGCAACGAACTGTGACCTCTGCCGCTAGCGTGTTCAGATGGGAATTTTTTTAACAGTTCTGCAGCAAAGGCCTTCTAGTACTGCCACCAACCAGTAGTGACTGTCACCCAACATTTTGACAATGCGAGGGTCACGGTTAAGGCAGTGTAACATAAAGTCAGCCATGCGTGCCAGACTGGTAATGGGCAAGACTTCCGTGTCCTCACCAAGGTGACGACTGACCATGCTCTCCTCCTCCTCCCTGTCCTCAGGCCACCCACGCTGAACCGATGGTATGACAGTTGTACACGTGCTACCATCTACAGCGCATGATACCAACTCCTGTTCTTCCTCCTCCTCCTCCTCCTCGTCCTCTCCCTCATTGTCCCCCAATGCACGTTGGGATGAGATGAGGCTGGGCTGTGTGTAATTGCCTGCTACGGCTTCTTGATCCATCTCATCTTACTCTGGCTGCAATGCCTCCTCTTAAAATCTCTGCAGAGAGCGTTGCAAAAGACAGACAAGTGGGATGCTGACGCTAATGACGGCGTCATCGCCACTCACCATCTTGGTGGACTCCTCAAAGTTTGTCAGGATGGTACATATGTCAGACATCCAGGTCCACTCCTGAGGTCTTATGTGTGGAGTCTGACCTGAATATCGACGTCCTTGTTGCAGCCGGTACTCCACAACTGCTCTCTTCTGCTCACAAATCCTTTGCAACATGTGGAGGGTAGAGTTCCAACCTGTGGGGACATCACACACCAGTCAGTGTGCTGGAAGCCGCAAACGCTTCTGCAACACAGCAAGGGCGGCGGAAGCTGTGGCCAACTTGCGAAAATGAGCTGACAGGCGTCGTACTTTGACAAGCAGATCTGGCAACTCGGAGTACAATTTAAGAAACTGCTGAACCACGAGGTTAAGCACATGAGCCAGGCATGGTACATGTGTGATCTCGCGACACCTCAGAACCGCCACCAGGTTACGGCCATTGTCACACACGACCATGCCTGGATGTAGGTTCAGCGGTCTCAGCCACAGATCTGCCTGCTCTTTCACAGCTATCCACAACTCACAAGCAGTGTGAGGTTTATCACCTAAGCTTATGAGTTTCAGCACAGCCTGCTGCCACTTGACTGAGGCAGTACTACAGTGCTTCCAGCTTGTAACTGATGTGGTGATATCTGAGATGGAGGCTGAACATGAGGAGGAGGAGGAGGATGCGCAGGAGCTGTACACTGTGTGGGCAACTCTGACTGACATAGGGCCCGCAATCCTCGGTGTGGGGAGGATGTGTTCCGTCCCAAGGTCCGACTGGGTCCCGGCTTCCACTACGTTTACCCAGTGTGCCGTCAGGGAGATGTACCATCCCTGGCCACAAGCACTTGTCCACGTGTCTGTTGTCAGGTGCACTCTCCCGGTAACTGCATTGATGAAGGCACGGCAGATGTTTTGGGACACATGCTTGTGTAGTGCGGGGATGGCACACCGGGCAAAATAGTGTCGGCTGGGGACCGAGTACCAAGGGATGGCCACCGCCATAAGGTTGCGGAAGGATTCGGTCTCCTCCAGCCTTAAAGGCAGCATTTCCAATGCAAGCAGTCGTGAAATGTGCGAATTTAGGACTGTGGCCTGTGGGGCGTTGGCTGCGAATTTGCGCTTTCATTCAAAGGTCTGGGATATGGACAATTGAACACTGCGTTGGGACGTGGACATTGATGCTGCTTCTTGAGAAACTGTCATAACAAGTGAAGACTGAGAGGAGGGGGCATCTTTGCATGCAGTATGGACAGGGGATTGCCTTGCACGCACAACAGGGGGTTCTCTTACACGCACAACAGCGGAAGAAGCAGTGGTGACACCCGCTGACACTGGTCGTGGACCCTGGGGTTCGCCACACAAAGTCGGGTGCTTTGCTGACATGTGCCTGATCATGCTGGAGGTGGTCAGGCAGGTAGTTTTGTCACCCCTGCTGATGCTGGCCTGGCAGGTGGTACAAATGGCCATTTTGGGGCTATCAGCACAGTCTTTAAAAAAAATTCCAGACTCTGGAAGACCTACCAGTTGTACTGGCAACGTCCATCGTGTTGGTGTTACGGGGAACGGTTGCCCGCCTTCTGTCTGCGGCCACCACACTGCTTCTTCCTGCCTGTTGGCGTAGTCTGCCTCCCTCCCCCTGTGTGCTGCTGGCCTCGCTCTGCGTGTCCTCCTGCCACATTGGGTCAGTTGCTAGATCATCCACCACCTCCTCCTCTTCCACTCCCGCACCACGGTCCTCCTCCTCACTACGTGGCAGTTGTCTCGTCATCGTCCACATCTTGTGACAAATTACCAGCGTCGCCTTCCTGTGGCCATAGCTGTTCAAATATTTGGCCATTGCTACATGGGATCTCCTCTTCCACCACTTCAAGCGGAGCAGGTGAGGGGCCCAAAAATGGAAATGGACCAGTGAACAGCTCTTCAGAGTGTCCAACTGTGGGATCAGTTGCTGTCTGACGACTCTCGTCATGGTGGGAGGAAGGAGCATCAGGGTGAGGAGGAGTATGCAGTCGAGACTCATGGCTACTAACACTTGACCGTGTGGAAGACAGACCGGAGGTGGTGGTGCCCAGGTGACTGGAAGTATTATCTGCTATCCAATTAATCACCTGTTCACTCTGATTAGTTTGCAATAGTGGTGCTGTTGTGTGCTTCCCTAGTAATTTGGTCAAGAACTGGGAGCCAGAACATGTGGCTGTTGGTTGTGGCACATTTTCACCTTGGCCACGGCTCTGTACTCTGCACGCACCATCACCAAAACGTCCAGTTCCACATCCCTTGCCACGCGCCTTGCCCATTGTAAATGTAGTAAAATAGCTTACACTCGCACTACCAATGGCAAAAGGGTAATAAAAAGGAGATATGAACCGTGGAAGAGGAAAACCACAGTTCTAGTTCTCTGGCCTACGTCAGAATCTTTTAAACAGATATATTTGTGTCTGAACAGTCAGCGAGACACTGAAACTATTTTTTTATGCAAAACGGTGGATTAAACCCAGATTTGAGCCGTGGAAGAGGAAAACCACAGTTCTAGTTATCTGGCCTACACCAGAATCTTTCAAACAGATATATTTGTGTCGGAACAGTCAGCGAGACACTCAAAATGTTTTTTTTTTTATTGAAAAAAGGCACAAAAGTGGATAACACAGAGATTTGAACCGTTGAAGAGGAAAACCACAGTTCTAGTTATCTGGACTACACCAGACTCTTTTAAACAGATATATTTGTGTCTGAACAGTCAGCGAGACACTCACAATGTTTTTTTTTATTGAAAAAAGGCAAAAAAGTGGATAATACAGAGATTTGAACCATGGAACTGCAAACCACAGTTCTAGTTATCTGGCCTACACCAGTATCTTTTAAACAGATATATTTGTGCCTGAACAGTCAGCGAGACACTCAAAATGTTTTTTTTATGCAAAATGGTGGATTACACCCAGATTTGGACCGTGGAAGAGGAAAACCACAGTTCTAGTTATCTGGCCTACACCAGAATCTTTTAAACAGATATATTTGTATCTGAACAGTCAGCGAGACACACAAAATGTTCTTTTTTATGCAAAAAAGGCAAAAAAGTGGATAATACAGAGATTTGATCCGTGGAACTGCAAAACCACAGTTCTAGTTATCTGGCCTACACCAGACTCTTTTAAACAGATATATTTGTGTCTGAACACTCACAGACACACTCAATTTTTTTTTTTTGGGGGGGGGATACCAAAAGGTTAATAAGACAGGTATTTGTACAGTCTGACTTAGGGGAAAAAAAAAAAGAGGATTTAGATGAAAAAAAAAGGATTTTTCCTGTCCCCTGAGACCTGGGGCTAAGTCTAGCAATTGGAAAAGCAGCACACATGACTGTAATGCAGTGTTTGTTGGTATAACCACTGCTTCTCCTATACAGCCTGCCTGTCTGCCTTATATCTGGGATGGACATTAGTCATGAGAAGGACTGTTTGTTTGATTTTGCAGGCTCTAGAGACCCTACACTACCTATTTCGCAGTATAAATCTCTCCCTAACTCAGCAGCACTCTCCCATAACGTCTGATCCGGAGCGACTGTGTCCAAGATGGCGGCGCCCGGTTTTAAATACTCGAGGTGACGCTGTGCGGCCAGCCAAGCACTGTAATGCCCACAACCAACATGGGTGCGGAATTACAGTGACTGGCTGGCAATCCCTGCATGTTCATTGGCTCTGTAAAGAGTGCCAAACATGCAGGGCGGAGACCCGAGCTCCCGCCCGAGTAACCGGGAAATGCTCGGTGCTCGCTGAACATCCCGAGTAGTGAGATGCTCGGGCGAGTACCGAGCAGTGTCGAGCATGCTCGCTCAACACGATTATCCACTAAAAACACCAAACTGAAGATTCTTTCTGTTAAGGGCTCGGGTTTATTTGTCTATATGAAATAATTTATGTCATTTATCCAATACCCTTCCATTTGAAACTTCCTCCTTCAGGATTCTATGGAACGCTCTCTCTGTCTGCAACAAACTTTCCTTCATCCACGATCTTTTCATTACAAACAAACTCTCCTTCCTCGCTATCACCGAAACATGGCTCACCCCCTCTGACACAGCCTCCCCAGCTGCCCTTTCATATGGCGGATTCCACCTTTCCCACACCCCCCGCCCCAATGGCAAACATGGTGGAGGCATAGGTTTCCTCCTATCAGAACTCTGCGCTTTCACCCAAATCCCACTGCCACCCTCCATTACACTCCCCTCTATTGAGGTGCACTGTGTGCGCATCTATTCCCCCTCCAACCTCCAACTGGCCGTCGTTTACCGACCCCCAGGGCAAGCCACCACCTTCTTAGACCATTTCACCACCTGGCTGCTTCACTTCCTTTCCACTGACATCCCCACTATCATAATGGGTGACTTCAACATCCCCATTGACACTTCCCACTCATCTATCTCTAAGCTCCTATCCCTCACTTCCTCCTTTGGACTCACTCAATGGTCTTCCACACCCACCCACAAAGATGGCCACACACTGGACCTCATCTTCACCCGCCTCTGTTACCTATCTAACCTCTCTAACTCACCACTCCCTCTCTCTGACCATAACCTCCTCACATTCTCTACCCTCTCCTCTCGGGGTGCACAATCCCCACTCCACAAACTCACACACCCTCGCAGAAATCTCAAACACCTTGACCTGCACTCTCTCTCTGAATCCCTCCTTCCTCTCACAGACATAAATTCCTTACACGATGCAGACGTTGTTGCTGCCTCATATAACACCACAATAGCTTCAGCTCTAGACTCGATCGCCCCTCTCACACACGCCACACCTCGCACATTCAACAGGCAACCCTGGCACACTAAACTTACCAAAGAACTGCGCCGGGCCTCCAGGGTTGCGGAGCGGAGATGGAAAAGGTCTCACTCCATCGAGCACTTCATCGCATTCAAGCAATCCCTCACTAATTTCAAGTCCGCACTCACTACAGCAAAGCAAACCTACTACTCATCTCTCATATGCTCCATATCTCACAACCCTAAACAGCTATTTAACACTTTCAACTCTCTCCTTCGTCCCCCAGCACCTCCTCCCTCTTCTCTCATCTCAGCCGACGACTTTGCCTCATTCTTCAAACAGAAGATTGACACCACCAGACAAAACTTTTGCCTAAAGTCCACACAACCCCTCCTCATATTTACTCAACCCTCCTCCTCCAAACCCCACTTCTCCACCATTACAGAAGGTCAAGTCTCCTCTTTACTCTCCAAATCACACCTCACCACCTGCGAACTTGACCCAATCCCATCCCAACTCATCACTAACCTTACCACAGTCTTCATCCCAACCCTAACCCACCTCTTCAATCTGTCACTAACAACCGGAGTCTTCCCTTCATGTTTCAAACATGCCGCAATCACACCCATCCTCAAAAAGCCCTCCCTTGACCCTTCCTCTCTGACTAGCTACCACCCCATATCACTCCTCCCCTTTGCCTGAAAACTTCTAGAACAACATGTCCACCTTGAACTGTCCTCCCACCTCTCCTCCTGCTCCCTCTTCGACCGCCTGCAATCTGGCTTCCGACCGCATCACTCGACTGAAACTGCCCTGACCAAAGTCACCAACGACCTACTAAATGCCAAATCCAAGCAACACTACTCCATCCTCCTCCTTCTGGACCAGTCATCTGCCTTTGACACAGTGGACCATTCCCTCTTACTCCAGATTCTCTCATCTCTTGGCATCACGGACTTGGCTCTATCTTGGATCTCCTCATACTTAACAGACAGGACATTCAGCGTCTCCCACTCACGCACCACCTCCTCATCTCGCCCCCTATCTGTCGGTGTCCCCCAAGGTTCAGTTCTAGGACCTCTGCTCTTCTCCATCTACACCTTTGGCCTGGGACAGCTCATAGAGTCTCACGGTTTTCAGTATCACCTCTATGCTGACGACACACAGATCTACCTCTCTGGACCTGATATCTCCTCCCTACTAACCAGAATCCCACAATGTCTGTCCGCCATCTCATACTTCTTCTCCGACAGATTTCTAAAACTCAACATGGATAAAACAGAGTTCATCATCTTTCCACCCTCTCATTCACATCCCCCATCCGACCTATCCATCAACGTCAATGGCTGTTCACTCTCCCCAGTCCCACTAGCTCGCTGCCTTGGAGTAACCCTGGACTCTGATCTCTCCTTCAAGCCACATATCCAAGCCCTTTCCACCTCCTGCCGACTCCAACTCAAAAACATCTCCCGGATCCGTGCATTCCTCAGCAAAGACTCTGCAAAAACACTAGTGCATGCCCTCATCATATCCCGCCTCGACTACTGCAACCTCCTGCTCCGTGACCTCCCTTCCAACACTCTTGCGCCTCTCCAATCTATCCTAAACTCTGCTGCTCGACTAATCCACCTGTCCCCCCGCTATTCCCCGGCCTCTCCTCTCTATCAATCCCTTCACTGGCTCCCCATTGCCCAGAGAATTCAGTTCAAAACCCTAACCATGGCATACAAAGCCATCCACAACCTGTCTCCCCATACATCTGTGACCTAGTCTCCCGGTACTTACCTGCACGCAACCTCCGATCCTCACAAGATCTCCTTCTCTACTCCCCTCTTATCTCCTCCTCCCACAATCATATACAAGATTTCTCCCGTGCTTCCCCTCTACTCTGGAACTCTCTACCCCAACATATCAGACTCTCGCCGACCGTGGAAACCTTCAAAAGGAACCTGAAGACCTACCTCTTCCGACAAGCCTACAACCTGCAGTAAACACCACTGCACGACCAGCTCTACCCTCACCTACTGTATCCTCACCCATCCATTCTAGAATGTGAGCCCTCTCGGGCAGGGTCCTCGCTCCTCCTGTACCAGTCGCTGACTCATCTTGTTAAGATTATGTAAATGCTTTTGTTATGTATATCCCTATCACATGTAAAGCGCCATGGAATAAATGGCGCTATAATAATAAATAATAATAATAATAATACTAAATGTGTTTCACAAATCCCTTCTTAAAATACACTGTTCGCTAGTTTTCCCTGTTAGAAATTCTTTCCTCCTGTGTTGGTGTGCTGCAATCTAGAATATGGAGTAAAAAAACATAGATTTCTAGGTAGTAAGAGCGTCCTTACAGCATCTTGTACATTTGAAAATTATGGGCCATAGTAGAAATCTTACTAACATCTATGCTGACAACTTGCTCAGTAAATTGCATTTGTCATTTCCTGATAAATCTGGTTCTAAGGGTTTGTCAGACCCCCTTAAAAGGGAAGTTTTTGTAACATCAATAGCTGAATTCACCCATACTACCTATGCGTCTGTCTTTAGGTGGTGCCACATTTTGATTACAGGCAACACAGGGTGAAACAAGATCAGTGTGTTGGGTGATTTCTTTTTTTTTTTCTTCTTTTGGGTTTATACCTTATCATTGTTCAAATTATTATTTTCTTTCTATGATCCTTTTGTGGGCCACACTCTACTTTAACCCCCAGCATCTACTACAAGTTGCTAGATATAGTTTACCACCCTAGTCTTTTGCTTTGTCTTATCCTTAATCTCCTTTTGTTCCTGACCATGACTCATTTTTCTTTTTACTCCACTGACTCACGATTCTGTCCCTGAATTTGAATCCTTGTTAACTACCAGCTCATTCCACCAGCCATCAGTCACTATGTTGATGTAACCCAGGTGGCCCTGCATATGTCTAGAACCCTGTATAAGGGGTTAAAGGGTGAAGACCAGGGTTCTCCTGGAATCTGCTATATATAGAGTGGATTATGCAAAGTGTACCATGAAGGATCTATTTAGAGCTGCCAGGCTGCCATGAATAGAGCTTCATTATACCAGAACTCAGCAATAGAATAACTGGTTATAAAATATGAAATTATACAGGGTTAATCAATATTTTGGTTCCTATACATCCTGAACATTGGATTATTCATATGTAAACCCAATATTCCAATGCTAGAATGCAAAATAAATTTCTATTCACTAAAGGTGCCTTTTTGCAGATGATATTTTACTTTTTGCAATATTTCGATGGCAATAATACTCTGCTTTGCTCTTGCTGCAATTTTTCAGTGCAGCACATCTGATTCAGTGTGTAAATATAGCCTGAGGTGCATTGTCTCCAAAAATTTCTACAACTAGAGCTAGGCAAATTTCTCCTAGTGAAACTGAATTCTTCTCAAATTTTAAAAGCATTCTCCAAAATGCTGATTTCTTGTAATTTGCTATGTGCAAATTCAGTAGTTGGCTGGCCGCCATTTTGCAAACCTATAGAGGGTAACCTAAAAGTTTAAAAAAATGTGATGCTCATCTCACCACTCACCTTTCTATTCACATCCGCTGCTTGCACTCCCTCATATGGTCCTTAGCGCCTCTTCTTACCACTGCCACTCGCTGAAACCCTGGGTTTCTTCATAATAGCCTAGGACTCCTCTGCGCATGCGCATCATAAGGTCGCAGTTGAAAGAAGAGGCACTTTAAATGTAAGGGTGACAGTTTTCTGTAGGAAGTGAGTAGTGAGGTGAGTATTAGTTGTTTTTTTTTCTACATTTTATATTTAGAATGCTTTGGGGTCTCTGCAAAGCATTATATGTGTGTCTGTGAAAGTAAAAATAGAAGTGACTCCAATTTTTTTATACAGTGTGATTTTGGGCTCATTCAGACAGGCATATTTTTCATCTGTGTATTATTTGTATGCACAATGGACAGCGCATTAACCAATATTATAGGAGCTGTCCACCATTGGACAACCCTACCTTAGTCACTTCAGGGTCTTATTTAAAATGAAAACAGTCAATTCTAACCTCACACAGCTCCACCAGTTCTGAGATTCTGTGCTGCTGTTCTCAGTGGGTCATGTTACATTGTTGTGTCAAAGGTCCGCTGATTGTATGTAGCTCATCGATATTTCATCATAGAAGATGTCAGCTTTAATTAAATATTAAAGGCTGTGGCCAACTAGCGGCCACTGATCGCCTGCAGTAGACCTGTAAAACAACAATTTCACAGGACTCTCCTGGAATAGCAGCGCTGACATCTTTGGAATGGTGTCCCTGTGAGAGGTGAGTGTTCACTTTTTTTATTTTTATTGGGGCCCTGTGGTTGTCCAGTAGTGGTGAGTGAGTGATACACATGGTTCATATGAAAGAAAAACAACAGGAATTATTTTGCATGAAATAAAAGGAAGCATTTGCACCTGATGGCGGTGGGATGGGCACTCGGACCTACGTATCGAGCTAATCACATCTGCAATTTGAATACATGACTGGCCCTTTTTTTAACTGCAGTCTTTTGAACCCAGCGTTAGACTACATAACATCATTAAAATCTAAAAAAATATTTTGAATATTAATGGAGGCCTGTGGTTTACTACGAACATCATCACTCCAGGAAATTAAGCGAAGATAGGCAGGGACCAACTGACCCAACTGGAGAGCACCAGCACAGAGGCAGTGGGGGATTTAAAAGGTGAATATAGTTTTTATTTTATAATATGTGACTGTGTGACTTAGTTTCAAAAAGGTTGTCCAAAAGTTTAAAAAATTAAACTATCTTTAAAATTATAGGTTATACCATTATGCCAGAAAGTGTATGCTATGTTTGTTTTTTTTCCTAATACAAAAACAGACCTATGAGAATGTGTTTAAAAGTGCATTTGTTAACTGTTAGACAAGTCAAATTATTGAACTGTGATATGGGAAAAATGAAACCATATATTTGACCTTGTCAAAAGCTGAAAGCAGATGATACAGGTGATAATAATACAGGAAAGAATGAGTGAACACGAGAATCAGAAGAAATATATCTAACCTTGTCTGCTTGACTGACATGTCACCAAATTGGATTGCTTAGTGACATGTTGATGCAGAAAAAAAATGAGATAATTTGGGCTGGTGGCAACAGAGATGCTTTATTGTATACCTATGAGTAATTGTGATGCATAGGCAGATGTGCGGAGCTATCAGAGCTTTTATGTGAACTATTATTTACATAGTAATTGGCTGAAGAGGGTTAAATTGTATGGATGGATTTATCATTCTTCCATTACTTTCCAGAGAAAACATAACACATAGTGAATTATGATGATATTAGCTATCTCTAAACTTGGCAATGAAAATAACTCCCTATTCTCAAGTATTATGGTCTTTATAATAGTAAATTCCATCAAAATTTAAACCAAATAACCACTTAATGACCAGGCCTATTTGGTATTTTGGTTTTAAAGCATTTAAAGACCAGGTATTTTTTTTCAGTTTCTCTTTGTTACATTCAAAGATTCATAAATATTTTAATTTGTATAATGTTTTGGAAATGTAATGCACTTAAACAGTAATTACCCATCTGTTATTTGCATTGTTTTCTTTTTCTCTGCTGTTTAGTACAAACCAAATATGTGTGTATATGTATGACTCGCCCTCTGGGCCGTGGGGCACTCGGAGCCGGGCAACAGGAAATGATGGGGGTAGTGGTGGCGACCCGGTTCCGTAGCTCAGGGTGGTCAGACCAGTGGTAGTCTACAATGTGCTGTAGATAATGTCCGACTACGCCACCCGTGGATTGCGGTCATGGCTAACTGCCGCTGCAGTGCAGACCGCTGGGGCTAATATAAATGTGCAGCACTGAATAGTTCTACTCCCCACGGGAGGAGTATGGCCCCAGGGCAGTATATATAATGGATGATGGAGTGGACGATTCCGACTGCGATAGCCAGTAAACAGAGGCCTCTTAAGCAGTTCAGGGTCTTAATTAGAACAGGTAAAATGACCCAGAAACAGGACCGGCTAGGAGGGGGCCTGGATGTCTGAGAACAAGTGGGAAGCTGACCCTGGTCAGGGTGAGGGGGTAGGCCTACCGTGTTCTCTGTGCTCCTTCTGGCTATTTCCCTCCTTGTAGTGTAACAGCCCACGTTCCCGAGCTCACCGTGTCCTCTCGCCCGTATGGCTTGCAACTTGGGTACCTTTCTACTCCCGGCCAGGTACGGCTTTGCTGGTCCCTTCTGTTGTGGCAGAGCCTCCGGGCTTCTTAGGCCAAGAAACATACAGTCCCCTGCAGACTGGTTATCTGCTGTAGGACTTGGAATCCTCCCAGCCTCAGACACCAAAGTCTGGTAGATTAGTTTCTTTGTCTGCCAGGACAGGCTCACTTCGCCTCTTGTCCCTGTCTCGTGGCTCTTCTACTGCCACACGTCCTCTTAGGCTGCAACACATTTGTCTGTCCCTGCTCTGGGACACCTCTCAATCCAGAGACAGGTTGTCCAGTTCTCCCTAACCCTGCCCCCAGCTCCAGCTTTTATAGGGGCAGCCTGCTCTCCCTACTGGTCTGGGACAGGAGGTGCTGCGTGCTAATGGTCCTTGACTAGAGGACCTCCCCCTTGCTCTCAGACACAGCTTTATTATATTTGTGGCATCCAGGCCAGGGTGACACATGTATATACACTGCTCAAAAAAATAAAGGGAACACTCAAATAACACATCCTAGATCTGAATGAATGAAATATTGTCATTGAATACTTTGTTCTGTACAAAGTTGAATGTGCTGACAACAAAATCACACAAAAATCATCAATGGAAATCAAATATATTAACCAATGGAGGCCTGAACTTGGAGTCACCTCCAAAATTATAGTGGAAAAACACAATACAGGCTGATCCAACTTTGATGTGATGTCCTTAAAACAAGTCAAAATGAGGCTCAGTATTGTTTGTGGCCTCCACGTGCCTGTGTGACCTCCCTACAATGCCTGGGCATGCTCCTGATGAGGTTGTGGATGGTCTCCTGTGGGATCTCCTCCCAGACCTGGAATAAAGCATCCGCCAACTCCTGGACAGTTTGTGGTGGATGAAGCGAGACATGATGTTCCAGATGTGCTCAATTGGATTTAGGTCTGGGGAACGGGCAGGCCAGTCCATAGCTTCAATGCCTTCATCTAGCAGGAACTGCTGACACATTCCAGCCACAAGAGGTCTGGCAATGTCCTGCATTAGGAGGAACCCAGGGCCAACCACACCAGCATATGGTGTCACAAGGGGTCTGAGGATCTCATGTCGGTACCTAATGGCAGTCAAGCTATCTCTGGCAAGCACATGGAGGGCTGTGCGGCCCTCCAAAGAAATGCCACACCACACCATTACTGACCCACTGCCAAACCGGTCATGCTGAAGGATATTGCAGGCAGCAGATTGCTCTCCACGGGATCACCAGACTCTGTCACGTCTGTCACATGTGCTCAGTGTGAACCTGCTTTCATCTGTGAAGAGCATAGGGCACAACTGGCAACTTTGCCAATCCTGTTGTTGAGTGGCAAATGCCAAGTGTCCTGCACGATTTTGGGCTGTGAGCACAACCCCCATCTGTGGATGTCGGGCCCTCATACAACCCTCATGGAGTCTGTTTCTAACAATTTGTGCAGACATATGCACATTTTTGGACTGCTGGAGGACATTTTGCAGGGCTCTGGCAGCGCTCTTCCTGTTCCTCCTTGCACAAAGGTGGAGGTAGCGGTCCTGCTGCTGGGTTGTTGCCCTTCTACAGCCCACTCAACGTCTCCTGGTGTACTGGCCTGTCTCCTGGTAGCACCTTCAGCCTCTGGACACTATGCTGACAGACTCAGCAAACCTTCTTTCCACAGCTCGCATTGATGTGCCATCCTGGATGAGCTGCACTACCTGAGCAACTTCTGTGGGTTGTAGAGTCCATCTCATGCTGCCACGAGTGTGAAAGCACAACCATAACATTCAAAAATAACCAAAACATCAGCCAGAAAGCATTGGTACTGAGATGTGATCTGTGGTCCCCACCTGCAGAACCACTCCTTTATTGAGTGTGTCTTGATAATTGCCAATAATTTCCATCTATTGTCTATTCCATTTGCACAACAGCATGTGAAATGGATTGTCAATCATTGTTGCATCCTAAGTGGACAGTTTGATTTGACAGAAGTTTTATTTACTTGGAGTTATATTCTGTTGTTTAAGTGTTCCCTTTATTTTTTTGAGCAGTGTGTATATACACTACTGTTCAAAAGTTTTGGGTCATTTAGAAATTTCATTATTTTTGAAAGAAAAGCTCATTTTATTTTCAATGAAAATAACATTGAATGAATCAGAAATACACTCTGCTGAAAACGTCTTGTTTTTTCCAATATCTACATAGTTGTATAGAGGCCCATTTCCAACAACCACCACTCCAGTGTTTTAATGGTACATTGTGTTTGCTAACTGTGTAAGAAGGCTAATGGATGTTTAGAAAACCCTTGCACAAGTAAGTTAGCCCAGTTGAAAACGGCTTGGCTGATTTGAGAAGCTAAAAAATTGACCTTCCTTTGAGCTAGTTGAGTATCTGGAGCATTACTTTTCTTTGTTCTATGAAACTCTCAAAATGGCCAGAAAAAGAGAACTTTCATGTGAAACTCGACAGTCTATACTTGTTCTTAGAAATGAAGGCTATTCCATGCGAGAAATTGAGAAGAAATTGAAGATTTCCTACAAAGATGTGTACTACTCCCTTCAGAGGAGAGCACAAACAGGCTCTAACCAGAGTAGAAAGAGAAGTGGGAGGCTCCGCTGCACAACTGAGGAACAAGACAAGTACATTAGAGTCTCTAGTTTGAGAAATCGATGCCTCACAGCTCCTCAACTGGCAGCTTCATTAAAGAGTACACGCAAAACGCCAGTGTCAACGTCTACAGTGAAGAGGCGACTCTGGGATGCTGGCCTTCAGGGCAAAGTGCCAAAGAAAAAGCCATATCTGAGACTGGCTAATAAAAGAAAAAGATTAATATGGGCAAAAGAACACAGACATTGGACAGAGGAAGATTGGAAAAAAGTGTTATGGACAGACGAATCAAAGTTTGAGGTGTTTGGATCACACAGAAGAACATTTGTGAGATGCAGAACAACTGAAGAGATGCTGGAAGAGTGCCTGACTCCATCTGTCAAGCATGGTGGAGGTAATGTGATGGTCTGGGGTTGCTTTGGTGCTGGTAAAGTGGGAGATTTGTACAAGGTAAATGGGATTTTGAATAAGGAAGGCTATCACTCCATTTTGCAACGCCGTGCCATACCCTGTGGACAGCACTTTATTGGAGCCAATTTCATCCTACAACAGGACAATGACCCAAAGCACACCTCCAAATTATGCATGAACTATTTAGGGAAGAAGTAGGCAGCTGGTATTCTATCTGTAATGGAGTGGCCAGTAGTGTTGAGCCACTCTCGTAGTGTTCGAGTTCGGTTCGGTTCATCGAACACCCGTATGTTCGCCGAACTGTTCGTCGAACTGTTCGTCGAACACCTTCAAACACCGTTAAAACCAATGGCAGGCTAACAAAAACACATAGGAACACATAGAAAACACATAGAAAACACTTCAAAGGTGTCGAAAAGCTGACAAACTGCTCAGAAGACACAACTACCACATGTAAAAGTGACAAGTACATAGAGTCATGCGAAAAGAAAAGAGGTGGAGGAGTAAAAGGAGGGGGAGACACAGATATAGGCATGTCATGCCCTTCTAAAACCAAAAAAGAGCGAAGCCGACACGGCCAGTCCGTTCCTGCCTGTGCGACCTCCGTGTCGCCGGGTTTGTGCCAGAGCTGCAGTGGACCCTGACGGCCAGCCCCCCTCTCCCAATACTGGTGCCTGTCTGCTGGTGGGTCGAGCGAGCCCCCCTGCGGTGGAGGCAGGTCTGTGCTTTTTAATTTAAATTGTCTCTCTAATTTGAATGAGTACACTTTAAATCCTTTTACAAGGATCTATTGGAGGGCAAGTCTGATGCCAGCAGCTGCGGTAATTCCAGCTCCTGTAGCGTCCACTAAAGCTGCTGCAGTTAAAAAGCTTTTATAAGGATCGATCTTGGCGGTCCACCGCAAGGCGTCCTACCACCTGTCCCAGCCCCTGTGCCTTGAGGTGCCTCCCAATGCTCTTCACTTAGTGTCCCGGGGCCCGAAGCATTTCCATTGAAAAAATTAAGTGTCCAAACTACAGGTGGTGTAGCATGCTTAACAGCTGGGATAATCTGCTGACTAGCAGACACTGCTACTAGGCACAAAGTATTTCCTGTGCTAGATGCAGTTAAAAATTTGTAATTAGATACTCTCGTTTAATGCTGAGAAAGCATTCCATAGAGTCTCCTGGCACGCCATATATTATTCTCTTAAATAGCTCGTGGTAGGGGTCTAGGGGACCCTTTTATAGCCAAAATCACAGCCCAGTATCGCAATACGTCACCTAGGCTGAAGATAAATTTAACATTTTCATCACCTTTCATAATCACCATTGGGACAAGGCAGGGATGTCCTCTGTCCCCTCTCTTATACATCCTAGTGACTGAGCACCTGCTCTAATCAATTTGCCATAACCCCAATATTAGGTGGATTGAGGTGGGAGGCACTGAGTACAAGTGCACTGCATTTGCTGATGATGTCCTATTATATATCACTCAATCACATATATCCATCCCTGCTGTTATAGCTGAAATAGATCACTTTGTTACATGGTCAAATTTTAAAATCAACGCAGCGAAGTCTGAGGCCCTCGATGTCTCCCTCCCCAAATCCATACAGGATTCCATCCAGTCCAACTTTCCCTTTGCCTGGCCCTCACATGGTATCAAATACTTAGGAATTCATATTCATAGAGACCTCTCCCGTCTATGTTATCTTAATTTTCGGCCTTTTATTGAACAACTCCATACAGACCACGGTTGGCAAGTTAGAACTGTAAGATTCACTACGTGAACCACTGGTGTTTTGTGGAAAAGCACATGTACACTGTGTTCCAAATTGTTATGCAAAAAGTGTTTAGGAGTGATAAGGTAAGAATTTTTTTGCTTGTCAGTTAAACTCATTGATGGTGATGTGTGTCAGGTATCTTTATATCACTGTAAGCAATTGCAGACACCTGTGCTAATTAGTTTGGCAGGTGTGTCCAATGAAAGGCAAGACTACTTAAGAAGGCTGTCCCAGATTATTAAGCAGCCTACATTTTCTGCCAAAATGGGAAAGAAAAAGGATGTGTCGGCTGCTGAGAAGCAACAAACTGTGAAGTGTTTAGGCATGACTACAATCAACATTGCCAAGACACTTCATCCTGATCATCGCACAATCAAGAAGTATGTAGCTGATTCGCAGTACACACGTGTGCGTGCTGATAAGGGAAAATTGTGGACTCTTTCCTACAGGCAATTACGTCAGGTTAAAAGAGCAGCGGCAAAAATGCCTTGTCATAGCAGCAGACAAGTTTTTGAAGCTGTTGGTGCCTCCAATGTCCCCCGAACAACAAGATGCAGGGTCCTTCAGAGGTTTGCAGCTGTGCGTAAGCCATCCTGTCGACCTCCTCTATCCACTGTACACAAGCAGAAATGGCTCCTGTGGGCCAAACAATACATGAAGACTGACTTCAAATCTGTTTGGTTCACCGATGAGTGCCGTGCAACGCTCGATGGTCCAGATGGATGGTGTGGAGGATGGCTGGTTGATGGACACCCCATGCAAACTTTGCTACGGCGTCAACAAGGAGGAGGTGGAGTAATGTTTTAGGCTGGAATCATGGGGAGAGAGATTGTCGGCCCCTTTAGGATCCCTGAAGGGGTAAAGATGAACTCCATAATGTATGTGGAGTTTCTCAAACAGCACTTCCTGCCGTGGTTCAAGAAGAAGAACCGTGTATTCCGCAGCAAGATCATTTTCGTGCATGATAGTGCACCGTCTCATGCTGCACATAACACATCTGCATCTCTGGCTGATATGGGCATAAAAGGGGACAAACTTATGGTGTGACCCCCATGCTCCCCTGACCTCTACCCCATTCAGAACCTTTGGAGCATCATCAAAAGGAGTGTCTATGATGGCGGGAGGCAGTTCACATCTAAGCAACAGCTCTGGGAGGGTATTCTGTCCTCATGCAAAACAATTGAAGCAGAAACCATCCAAAACCTGACAAATTCAATGGACGAGAGAGTTCAGTAGCTCCTTTCGAACAAGGGGTCCTATGTGCAAACGTAACATCACCTAGAATAAAGTTTTGAGTTGAAAACTGTTTAATTTCAGTTTCTAATAACCTGCTAATGCTTATAGATTCAAAAATGACCATTTTTTTGTTCTTTATTAAAATGAAAAGGTTGATCAAAGAGTGTGGGGGATCTAAGAGTGTGGCAACCCAGTAGTCAGGATTATTTCGAATTCTGACAATCTGAGGGTCATGTTGCAGGTAGTGCAGCAAGAAGGCACTCAGGTGTCTTGTGCATCAAGGAGCCCCAAAATTATTTTCCAGGCTAGATGCAGCTAAAAATTATTATTAATTTGAAAGCTGGTGGAGCTTAGTATAGATGGCCTAATTGAATCAGTACTGCAAACTGCTACAAGGCCCAAATAATTTTCCAGCCAAGATACAGATAAACATGATTAGTAATTTTAAATCTGGTGGAGTTTAGTATAGATGGCCTAACAGAATCAGTACTGCAAACTGCTACAAGGCCCAAATTATTTTCCAGCCAAGATACAGATAAACATGATTAGTAATTTTAAATCTGGTGGAGTTTAGTATAGATGGCGTAATAGAATCAGTACTGCAAACTGCTACAAGGCCCAAATTATTTTCCAGCCAAGATACAGATAAACATGATTAGTAATTTTAAATCTGGTGGAGTTTAGCATAGATGGCTTAATAGAATCAGTACTGCAAACTGCTACAAGGCCCAAATAATTTTCCAGCCAAGATACAGATAAACATGATTAGTAATTTTAAATCTGGTGGAGTTTAGTATAGATGGCTTAATAGAATCAGTACTGCAAACTGCTACAAGACCCAAATTATTTTCCAGCCAAGATACAGATAAACATGATTAGTAATTTGAAAGCTTAAAACGGTTGGTGAGGTGATTTTAACAAATCATCAAGCTTTTACTCTCCCCAGGATGACACAGGGGTAGAAAAGTCCTTTCGGATTCATGATTTGTTCATCTTTATGAACGTGAGTCTGTCTACATTATCAGTGGAGAGCCGCGTGCGCTTATCTGTCAGCACACCACCAGCAGTACTGAACACACGTTCAGACAGAACGCTGGCTGCGGGGCATGACACGATCTCCAAGGCGTAAGTGGCGAGCTCCGGCCATTTATCCAGATTGGAAGCCCAAAAAGAGCAAGGGTCCAGTGACACAGTCATGGCTTCAATGTTTACTTGGAGATACTCCTGTACCATCGTCT
Organism: Phyllobates terribilis; assembly: GCF_046119375.1. NCBI lineage: Eukaryota > Metazoa > Chordata > Amphibia > Anura > Dendrobatidae > Phyllobates > Phyllobates terribilis. The sequence continues at coordinate 767,785,638 of NW_027362762.1, read as the reverse complement.
CTAGGCATTGACTATGTGTCAGACTTCTTGTCTCCTGTGGCCTTGCAAAGGATGGGCTAAAAAAATGGTAAAATGATTCCGCAAAATTGATGTTACCAGCAGATACTGTGTTTCTGTTATGTTTTGAGTGCTGAACACTCGACGGTCCCACGGTTGGCAAGTTGGAACTGTGAGATTCACTGCGTGCACCAGTGGTGTTTTGTGGAAAAGCACATCTAAGATTCTGCAACAGTCTCTGCTGATACTCCTGCATGCGTGCATCCCTTTCTATGGCAGGAATAATTTCTGCAAATTTACTTTTGTACCGGGGATCTAATAGTGTGGCAACCCAGTAGTCAGGATTCTTTCTAATTCTCACAATTCGAGGGTCATGTTACAGGTAGTGCAGCAAGAAGGCTCTCATGTGTCTTGCGCATCCAGGAGCACCAAGTCCCTGTTGTGTTGGTGGCGAGGTAGCAATCATGCTTCCTTCCTCTGCCCTCTCCCCCCAACATCGCACAACAGAAATGTGATCAAGGTCTCCCTCATCTGATGAGTCTTCCATCAGTTCGTCCTCCACTTCTTCCTGGGCTCCTGCACCTTCCTCACTAGTTTGGCTGCTACCATGTGCCCTGGTAAAACCATCTCCCCCACTCTCACATGCCTGCCTCCTTGGTGCTGCCGACCGTCTGGATCTTGCAGATGTTAGCCCTTCCGCATACAACTCCTCCTCCTCTACTTCCTCCACCTCCTCTTGTGCCACCACCTGACTCCGAATTCTGTTTAACATGTGCTCCAGCATGTAAATCACCAGAATAGTCATGCTGATAATGGCATCGTCAGCACTAAACATCTTCGTCGCCATTTCAAAACTGTGCAGAAGGGTGCATAGGTCCCTGATCTGAGACCACTCCTCCAGCGTGATTTGCCCCACCTCTGGATCTCGTTGGCCCAGTCTATACGTCAGAACATATTGCACCAGGGTTTGTCGGTGCTACCACAGTCGCTGCAACATGTGCAGAGTTGAATTCCTCTGGGTAGGCACATCGCATTTTAGCCGGTGAAGTGGCAGGCCCAACGACTTCTGTAGAGATGTAAGTCGCTGAGCTGCGGGATGCGAACGGCGGAAGTGAGCACACAGCGACCGTGCCCTCTGCAGAAAGCCATCTAGTCCGGGATAGTGGGCTAAAAATTGCTGGACAACCAGGTTCAACACGTGAGCCATACAAGGCACGTGTGTGACATTGCCCCGGCGAAGTGCCGCACCGAGGTTTGCAGCATGGTCGCACACGGCTTTCCTTGGTTTCAGGTCCAGTGGAGACAACCATTCATGAAACTGGTTCTCCAGAGCTGACCACAACTCCTCAGCTGTGTGAGTCACATTTCCCAGACATTTCAAAGTAAAAACCGCCTGATGACGTTGAGCCCTGCTGCCAGCATAGTAAGGAGGTGTGCATGATCCCTTCTGCGCAGTTAGAAAGCTTGTGGCATGACCAGACAGGATTTGGGTGCAGGTGGAGGACCAAGACGAGGTTGAGGAGGCAGAAGCAGTGGAGGAACTTCGAGATAAAGAGGATTGACGTACAACTCGTGGGGACGGCAAGACTAGGACAGCAGCCCCTTGTCCTGCTGTCACCATAGTTACCCCTTGCCCAGCAGAAAGCGACATGTAACACCCCTGTCCATGCCTACTTGTCCAAGTGTCTGTGGAGAAATGCACCCTGTCACACACAGAGTTTCTCAAAGAAGCGGTGATGTTGAGTGCGACATGCTGGTGGAGCACAGGCACACCTTTCTTTGAGAAGTAGTGCCGACTGGGCAACTGGTACTGGCTCACTGCGACGGACATAAGGTCTCAAAAATAATCTGTGCCACCAGGCGGAAAAGCAGCATTTCTGAAGCCAAGAGCTTGCAGATGGTGAAATTCAACCTCTTAGCTTTCTCATGGCTAGGAGGAAATGGTCTTTTATTTGTCCTCATCTGAGGGACCGAGGGCTGGCTGTTGTTCTTAGACGGGGTTGAGAAGGGTGTCCCCGACAAAGTGCCGGTCTGTGAGGAAGATGCTGGCGGACAGGTTAGGTTGCCTTGATCCAAAGGTGGTGCTATCGATGTCGGACAGCCCTGAACACCAGCTGGTGTTTCCACCTTCAAAGAAAATGATGACCTGCCAATCACGCTGGCTGTTGCGTGTAAAGAGGTGTCAGGTCTGTGTCCCAAAACAGGTGTGACTGCTGTCCCCCCAGACACAGAGGATGAAGAGGCCGCGGATAGACAAGATGTGGCAGACAGTGGTCGGCCCGGCCGGCTAGGCCACATTGTAGCACAATGATCTTCCCACTGCAACCTATGCTTCATATCCATGTGACGGTTCATCTATGAAGTACTCAAACTATGTATTTTTTGGTCTCTACTTAGCTTTTGCTGACAAATGTTACAGATAACACGAGTTGGGTCATCCTTATCGATCTGAAAAAATGCCCAGGCTATGCAAGGCTTAGCACCCATGCGACATGAAGAGCCACCACGACTTGTGGTCAGAGGCAGAGTTGTGTTTGAGGATGCAGTTGTTGACGTGCTTCCAGTACTACGTCTCTGTCCAGGAAGGCGCAACCTGACCTCGTCGTCACTAGCATCCTCCTCCACCTCCTCTGCTGACCTCATCGACTGGATGACTGTGGGTTGACAGTAAGTGGGATCTCCAACCTCGTCATCATCACCCTGTGTGTTATCACACCCGTCGTCCTCAGAGCCAACCTCTTCCTGCCCTGACAAAAAACTCAAGTTGTCGCTCCAATCAGGTATTTGAGTCTCATCATCGTCTTCCTCATTGTATCCACCAACAGGAGTTACACTTTGGGAACGAGGGTCTACATTATGGTCAGAACCTTCTGTGTCTGGTCCTGGATCCGACTCATAAAGATTCTGGGCATCAGTGCAGATCATTTCCTCGTCTGGATTCACAGAAGCTCTGGAGCCGACCTCTGATTCCCAGGCTATAGTATGAGTAAACAGCTCTGCAGACTCAACCATCTGTTCTACCCCATACTCAGACGGGCAGCTGGAGACTTAAGAGCTGTGAAGAAGCAAATGCGATTGGGGTGACACCTCTGAGGACTGGAGTATTTGTGATGTTGAAGTTGAGGTGGAGGAGAACCCACTTAAAGGAGCACTTGATATCCGTTGAAGCCCCTGCTGTTTTTGTGCCTCATCTGGAATTTGTAGTGATTGGCGTGGCCATAAGAAGGGGATCTTATCACGTTGTCCGCTAAAAGAAGTAGACATCTTAGTTTGGCTGGAAGATTGTTTTTCTTCTGCAGATGTTACTGTTGCTTTAAAACCTACCCCACGGACACAACCTTTTTTTCCATTCCCAACACGCCTATTCCCCTTTCCACCTGCAGCAGCCCTTTTTCCACTCATTTTGGTGGTTAACTAATTGACTACTCTGGAGTTGTTTGCAAAAAAACAATGGATGGGAACCGAGCAGAGCTGAGTGGGCAAACTGTGGTATTAGCCCAAAAGTATCTGCTGGGTTAGATGCCGTAAAACAATTTTACTACTTACACAGGTGGTGGTGGTTAGTATAGATGGACTAATAGAACAAGTCCCACACACTGCTTCATGCCCAAATATTTTTTCAGAGCTAGATGCAGATAAAAATAATTTTTAATATGCAACCTGGTGGAAGTTAGTATAGATGGACTAATAGAACAAGTCCCACACACTGCTACAAGCCCAAATATTTTTTCAGAGCTAGATGCAGATAAGAATTATTTTTATTTTGCAACCTGGTGGAGGTTAGTATAGATGGACTAATAGAACAAGTCCCACACACTGCTACAAGCCCAAATATTTTTTCAGAGCTAGATGCAGATAAAAATTATTTTTAATTTGCAACCTGGTGGAGGTTAGTATAGATGGACTAATAGAACAAGTCCCACACACTGCTACAAGCCCAAATATTTTTTCAGAGCTAGATTCAGATAAAATTTTTTTTAATTTGCAACCTGGTGGAGGTTAGTATAGATGGACTAATAGAACAAGTCCTACACGCTGCTACAAGCCCAAATATTTTTTCAGAGCTAGATGCAGATAAAAATTATTTTTAATTTGCAACCTGGTGGAGATTAGTATAGATGGACTAATAGAAAAGGTCCGGCACACTGCTACAATCCCAAATATTTTTTCAGAGCTAGATGCAGATAAAAATTATTTTTAATTTGCAACCTGGTGGAGGTTAGTATAGATGGACTAATAGAATGATGCTATGCCCAAAAGTTTTGCTTGGCTAGGTGCAGTAAAAAAAGTTGTATTCTATACTCACGTGGTATAGCTTGCAACACAGGCTACTCCACACTGCAAGAGGTCAAAAAGGATTTGCTTAGCTAGATTTAGCCAAATGCTGTGAAAAAAACTTGCAAAGCACTGGCACAGACCTGCCTGGCAAAAAGTGATAGGAACTGATGTAACCTAGCCCTCAAAAGGACTGCAATTACAATTAGTCCCTACTCCCAACCTATCTATTTAAGAGCACAGACCTGCCTGATAAAAGTCATAGGAAATGATGTAACCTAGCCCTCAAAAGGGCTGCAATCACAACTATTCCCTACTCCCAAGCTATCTGTAGATTTGTGCGAAAATTGTCTTGAAATTAACACTCAAAGTATAGCGCACACAGCAACAGCGGTGCCGTCTAACACGCAGCTGCAGCAGTGAGAAAATGGTGGCTACGTGGAAAACGGCCGGGTCTTATAGGGCAAGGACATGTGACATACACTGCCAATGACACATGCCCTTGCTTGTGTGAAAAAAAACAGTTCGCTCCGTGTGTGCGCTGCTGATAGGCTGACAGATTGCACCTCCCCACTTTAAATGTGGGAAAGAGAAAATAAAAATGGAGATCTTCATTATTTATGCAGAGATCCATCCCCTGCCACTCCCCCCGCCCCGCTGTACACTTAATCTGCGTATTAACATTAATTTTCAGCATTACTGAGAAAAAATCCAGTTATGATTTTGGTGCACGAACAGTTATCGAACATAACCTCAAACAGCCGAATTTTTTTCAAATCGTTCGTGTTCGCTGAACGGCTCGAACACCGCCCAAAACAGCTCGAATTTGAGATTGGCGACCAGTTCGAGTCAAACATCACTCATCTCTAGTGGCCAGCACAGTCACCAGTCACCTGAGCTGTTGTGGGAGCAGCTTGACCGTATGGTGCGCAAAAATGCCCATCAAGCCAATCCAACTTGTGGGAGGGGCTTCTGGAAGCATGGGGTGAAATCTCTCAAGATTACCTCAGAAAATTAACAGCTAGAATGCCAAAGGTCTGCAATGCTGTAATTGCTGCAAAGGGAGCATTCTTTGACTAAAGCAAAGTTTGAAGGAGAAAATGATTCTTTCAAATAAAAATCTTTATTTCTAACCTTGTCAATGTCTGGACTATATTTTTGATTCATTTTACAACTGATTTGATAAATAAAAGTATGAGTCTTCATGGAAAACACAAAATTGTCTGGGTGACCCCAACCAAACTTTTGAACGGCAGTGTGTGTGTTTTTTTCAATAATCATGTTTCTATTGTATGTATATATATATATATATATATATATATATATATGTATACATACAATAGAAACATGATTATTAAAAAAAAAAGAAATTGTTGTGACACTCCATCCTGACATAGCTGTATAAGGCTTGCTTTCTGATGGAAAAATTGTAGTCAGTATTGGAACCATTTTGGGATACATATAATATCTTTTGTGACAAGTTTAATTTTTCTGTGGCACCAAATATGTGTATTTATTTTTGTTGTGGAACGCTTAAAAAATAAATCAAAACAAAACTAAAACAATTTTTACATGTTTGATCTTGGGCACATTTTATGAAACTTTATTGGCTAGAATTTTTCTTCTTGTCCAAAAGAGAACTTTATTTTCTTGTGTAATAGTTAGAAATGCATAGTATGCCAAAGCATTATCAGTTGTACCTCAAATGAAAACTCATTAGGACACATGTTATGATCTTTACACTGAAAGATAATTGTGAACAAGCTTTGTTTAAAATGTTTGTTTCCCATTTATTTTGCTGAGTTATCAGGCTGCAGATCACACGATGAAAAAGCATTTTGAAATGATCTTTTATGCAGGATAAAAAAATCATCTTTCTTGGCAGTGCATCATCCTGTGTAAACAGGACACTTACTATAAAGAATGATGGCAGCCTATGTACCTCAAGTAATCTAGCATAGATTTCTCAGTGCACATCGTTTTCTTTTGTCTGCCAGTGTAAACAGTCATTCAAATGATTGCCATTCAGTAAACGTTTACCTATCAATGGTCATATCGTGCCGCCACTCGGTCTGTGTAAATGTACTAAAATACATAGTAACATAGTTTTTAAAGTTGAAGGAAGACTAAGTCCATCTATTTCAACCCATAGCCTAACCTGTTGATCCAGAGGAAGGAAAAAAAACCCATGTGGCAAACACTAAGCTCCACATTGGGGAAAAAAATTCCTTCCTAACTCCACATACGACAATCAGACTAGTTCCCTGGATCAACGCCCTATCAAGGAGTCTAGTATATATAACCTGTAATATTATACTTTTCAAGAAGGCATCCATGCCCTTCTTAAATTTTAGTAGTGAATCACTCATTACAACATCATGTGGCAAAGAGTTCCATAGTCTCACTGCTCTTACAGTAAAGAATCCCCGTCTGTGATTATGATTAAACCTTCTTTCCTCCAGACATAGAAGATGCCCCCTTGTCCCCGTCTTAGGCCTCAGAGTAAAAAGATCAGTAGAAAGGTCTTTGTACTGTCCTCTCATATACTTGTACATAGTAATAAGATCACCCCTAAGCCTTCAATTTTCCAAACTAAATAACCCCAAGTGTAATAACCTGTTTTGGTATTGCAGACCCCCCAGTCTTCTAATAACCTTGGTCACTCTTCCCTGCACCCGCTCTAATTCAGTTATGTCTTTCTTATACATCGGAGACCAGAACTGTACACAGTATTCTAAGTGTGGTCGCGCTAGTGACTTTTATAGAGGTAAAATTATGTTCTCCTCATGAGCATATATGCCTCTTTTAATGCATCCCAATATTTTATTTGCCCTTGTAGCAGCTGCCTGACACTGGCCACGAAATGTGAGCTTGTCGTCCACCAATACTCCCAGGTCTTTTTCAGTTACAGTTTTGCCCAGTGTTTTACAATTAAGCATATAATTATACATTTTATTTCCTCTGCCCTAGTGCATTACCTTACATTTATCCCCATTAAAGCTCATTTGCCATTTATCAGCCCAAGCTTCTATTTTACATAGATCCTCCTGTAATATAAAATTGTCCTGCTCTGTGTTGATTACCCTGCAGAGTTTAGTGTCATCTGCAAATATTTAAATACTACTCTGTATGCCCCCTACAAGGTCATTAATAAAATATGTTAAAAAGAAGCTGGCTCAATACTGTCCCCTGTGGTACCCCACTGTTAACTGTGACCCAGTCTGAGTGTGTTCCATTAATAACCACCCTTTGTTTCCTATCACTGAGCCAGTTCTTAACCCACTTACATATATTTTCCCCTATCCCCATTGTTCTCATTTTATGTATCAACATTTTGTGTGGAACCGTATCAAAAGCTTTTGAAAAGTCCATATACACAACGTCCACTGCATTTCCTTGGTCCAGTCTGGAACTTGCCTCCTCATAAAAGCTGATCAGATTAGTTTGACAGGAACGGTCCCTCATAAACCCATGTTGATATTGGGTCATGAGATTATTCTTCTTCAGATACTCTAGTATAGCATCTCTTAGGAAACCCTCCAGGATTTTACCCACAGTAGAGGTTAAGCTTACTGGCCTATAAATTCCAAGTTCAGTTTTTGTCCCCTTTTTGAATATTGTCACCACATTTGCTATACGCCAGTCCTGTGGTACAGACCCTGTTATTATGGAATCTTTAAAGTTTAAAAATAATGGTCTACCTATGACGTTACTTAATTCCTGCAGTGCTCGCGCGTGTATCCCATCCGGGCCTGGGGATTTAAAATAGGCATATACTGATGAAGACTTAGGGAAATTTTTTGGCTCCTGGTTGTTATTATAATCCATGATCGACCAAACAAAAAATCCCCTACATCTGTCAAACACTTAAGTTGCTGTAGTTGCTGTGGAATATAGAATCTAAGGTGGTTAAATTGCGAAGATCAGATGTTACTCTGATGCCAGCAGTTGTGGCACTAGTCTAGCTCTGTGCATTACAACTACACTGTGAGCTGTATTCATGAGATCATTATGATATTTATATTCATAATTGTGTGGGAATGAGCATCCTGCTCATGATTGACATATAGCCAGGGGATGTTAAGGTGCTAAATGTAATTATGAGTAATCTGTAATTGGATGTTACCTTGTGGCTTGTAAACTTAACACTTTGAAAATATTTTCAGTGTCTGAATTCCAGTTTACCTTATATATTATAGAATTATACAATAAAGATTTCTTGGCCTTAGAAATTGTTACTGAACTGCAGCTGTAAGTCAGTAAGTCATGGCAAAAACACAGCATGTATAAAAACATTGAAAGTAGAATGCACTGTTGCATAAAAACTACGTACATGTCATGTGCATTAACAAAAAAGTAGGCACTTTGTTTGCTTATGGCACCTGTCATATGAGGCTTCTGCAAAGCTCCATATTCTTACCTAAAAGCAATGTTTCCTTGTAATTTACCAAGTAGAAAATATGCTCCAATTTTAATCATGGGTACAAAAAGAATTTTTCAGAACGGAAACTTCTGCCATCATATGAAATTGGAGGAAATAAAAATGCTTAGCAACCTGTGGTATATCAGAAGAGTGTGATTTTGACATATCTTTAAATTGACTAAATTTTTTTTCTACTCTATCTTGAGAACATTTTTCAATTACTCTATAGTTCTTTCCATCCACCCAAGAACTGACTGCAAACTTCGGACCACTAGGTGGAAATTAGAAATCTGCAGTCACACAGTGACTGCAGACTTATCGGTTTGTACCAGACAACCCCTTTAACCATGCCTGCTTTTGCTGCTTGAGAAGGACCATGCCTAGCAGGTAGTAGACTAGTGAGACCCCCTAGTGGTCTGGAGTTTGCAGCCAGATCTTGGGTGGATGGAAAGAAAAATTTACTAAAAAGAAATTTGATCATTAGACCCCTTCCTAAGAAATTAAGCAAACATACAGTCACTTGGAAATAGATATATAGTAAATTAGAGCCTCCCAATTTACTTTGGCTATCTGAATGTGATTTACTATGCAAATAGACAGCATGTCTGAAACTCTTTCTTAACATGTCAGGATGACAATCAGAATGTCAGACATTAAAAGTAAAACATCACCGTAGTTTGTGTACTAACCAGCAAAGAAAAAAATGTTTCTTCTGCTCCTGGGATTTGTATCCAGAAGCTCCACTCTATGAGGTTGAAGCTTTACCATTTAGCCATAGGGTCAAGTCATAATGGCTGATATTTTTTCTTGGCTTATGGGATCAACCATGAAAATACTCAGGGTGTCTAAAAGTCATTGTGATTCTGACTCTGATGTTTGAAAAAAGTCAGATAACAGAGTCACATTTACACTGAGTGTATAGCTCAATAGTAAGTGTACTGGCTTCTAGACATAGTGTTTTGGGTTCAAGTCCCAACAGCAGACAGTGAACTTTTTTTTTTTTATTATTATTATCAGTTGTAAAAGTCACATGTCAAAGTCACATGTCAAAGTCACATATCTAAGTCAGTTCTCAGACAGGGTATTTAGCCTCAAACTCACATTATTCTGATGTTTGACTTTGATATGTGATCATGTCCTAAAATTGACACTGTACGTATGCCATTTTTCAGACGCATCTGATCTATTAAGAGGTGTGTGCCTTTTAATAAATCAGGCACATCTGACTCTAACACAGCACCTCATCAAAACCGGAATGAACAATGTCGGCATTGATAAATCAATGAAAGAAGGAAAAAACCTGATGAAGAGGACTGACCATCCTTGAAACGCGTAGTGGAATAAAAGGATTTTATCCTACCCAGATAATTTTGATTAAAATATTTGACTAGGATAAATGCCAAATCGCCTAATGTAGTCAATTACAAATGTTCAGAACTTTCCATGCTGGACAGAATAATGAAATAAAAAAGAATATTTTGCTACTTTTAGAAATCACAATTTATGTAGATTACTTTAATTCTACTTGTTTAAACCCAGTTGTAATTAAGATTTTACACAGGTTTTATTAGTACAATGATAAAATGAATGGATTTTTTCAATGGTTATTTTTTTATGTGTCTCAAGTGGATTGAGTGTTACCTTGAACACAATAATCTTAGGACTTCACCACAACATGAGTTTGCCTACAATTATATATGTTTTTTTCGATTTTGTATAATGTCACGCAGTGAAAACACGTATATAGAAAATTTCACTTTTGCACCAAGAAATTTTCCAGTTAATGACTGATGTTGGCTCTGCATCACTTTAACACCTAGTCTGAACAGAACAAACACATTTCCAATATGTAATCTATTATTTAATTTTCATTTCCAACTGAAAAAGAGTTGTTGCAGCCCATTCACTAATCTCAGAAATTAAATAATTTTTAAGATTTCTTTAAAGAGGTATTTCCATTTTTGGACATTACCTGATCCTGAGAACTAAAGAGACCATGGTGATGACTCATTAAAGTATCTTCTTCACAAGAGAACTTCAGTGCAGCTCCATTAAACCTAACAGGGTTTGTAGCAATTTCCTGTACAACTGGCTGACTTGAAGTATTTGTGTGTGGATCATAACAGTGAAGGGGCCACAGCACTTAATCATCACTCTGGAACCCTCCTTCAAAGACTCAATGTGTATCCCAGAGTTTGGGCTTCCAAACATCAAAAAGGAACTGTACTTTCAAGAAAATTTGCTTACTTCAATAAAGCTGGTGATTGTAAGTGACTTTGTAATGTATCTTATAAGAAAATTCAGCTTCGATTCCCACTTATTGGACATTTCTTCAATGCCCTTGCCAATTGAACTTGTCATCCACTGTGAAAAATCAGCTGTAGTCTGTCTTGCTTTATGGAGATGGCTGCAGGTGTCCTTTGACACAGCCTATTTATTATCCTTTATAGAGAGCTTAGAGGGGAGGAGGAATGCAGAACATGAAATGGAGCAGGTAGGAGACAGAAAACATTGTGCAGGACTCTATAACAAGTGTTTTACCTCACATCAGAGCTTAATTTAGAACTAGACAGCTCAGCTCTGCTGTGTAATGTCCTCTATGCTGCTGCAGCTTGTCTCTATGAGCTAAAAAGATGAAGAGTAAGCATTCCCCTCTGTGCTGTGCTGTATACAGGAGAGATCATTACAGCTTCTACCCTTAGCAAACAGTAGTTTAGAAATAGAGCATGCAGAAGTTAAACTGGCGGGAATGTAGGATATATGTCACATAATGGCCAGAAATTATGCTATTCTTCAAGCCTACACAGGGCATCTTATTAAGTAAAATTAGTTGAAAGCACAGTTATCTTTTAAGTAATGCTATAGCCTAGTGATATTACATAATTTGTTTTCATCCCTTTTAATTTGTGTATTTTACAAAAACTTTATTCAAAATTAAAAGTAAAATAGATTGAATAGTATTTTATTATATAGAAAGTAAATTTAGCTCATTTTACTTTTAAGCTCCTTGACTGGCCCTTATCTACAAGATACAAATATTTTAATATCTATAAAACAGGCAAAAAAAATAATAATAATAATTTTACTTTGTTTTTACAATTTGATAAGTATTGTTCTCTTGTTATTACTCACAACAGCAGTATTAAGTTTTCTTTGCTTAATGTGTGATTCCTTTGAGAGCCAGTCACAGCATGACCTATATTTTCATCAACAATAAAGTGAATATTTCTTTATCGGTTGTCTCTCTCTGGTGATGCCAAGTATGCTGTAGGTGTTACTGTAAATGTCATATAGTATTAGCAAATCAAATCACTTGGGATTTTACATGTTAGAAAAAAATATTTGTCATTACGGAAGAATGACTATATTTTCCACATTAGTAAAACATTAATAATTTTTGTAGGACTAAGTTAAGAAACTTAGTATAAAATGTAATGTATTCTACAAATATGTATTTTAACCACTCATTCCTTGTCCTTCATTATACTAATTGAAAGACACTAGAAACTTGAAAACTCATAAAATGCCAGACCCAAAACTGAAGTGCTCTGAATATGAGTAGTTGCCAGTTACCACCATTTTAGTGCTAAGTACTGTAGTGCTCATTCCTCTTCCTGAATTAGATTTGTTGATTTGGCAAGGTCCTTCCTTATATTCTCCAGCTCAACATATCCCAAGATGTGTAACCCACAGTGACTAGCTTCAAAGAGAACTTGTCACCTGATTCATGCTGCCCAAACTGCAGGCATGTATCAGATCCTGGCTGCAAGATTAAGAGAAAATGTACTTTAAAGGCCTTCACGGACTTAAAATAATAAGAATTCTAAACTGGTGAAGGATTCATGTTTTTTAGAAACCAGTGAATATGTTGCTAATGCACTTGATGTGATAAATGCATTAATTTAATGGAAATGAAGAATTTGGGAATACATTAAATATAATCAGAAAAAAAGTGTTTTGTGTATTTTTTCTTTAATTGGCTACAAAGATCTGACTGGGGACAATAGCCAGAGATGAGACAAGTGAGGTGCTGCCCCCGGTCGGCTTCTCCCAGCACTATTGCCAGAGGTTGACAGATCTCTGGCTATGTACACATATGGGAGACCTGTATATCACCTCTACCAGGGCTGGGAAGAGCCAGATGGGGGGGCAGCTGCACTAGTCTCATCTCCTGCTATGATCACCAGCCAGATATTTCACGAATATTTTCTCTGAAACACTTTAGAGTTTCAGAGAAAAATATACTTGGTAACCGAGGTTTTGGCCCCATGAATCAGATGTCATGTTCCCTTTAAAGAAAAAAATGATTTCATGACATTACTTAAGTGACATTTTTGTTAAAAATTGAGGTCCAGGTATATATAGTAATTACAGAATTGTTTGCAGCACATTACTATGAGGAATACAGTTAACTCTTTTTCCCATTTTTAGTACCACTTGTATATAACGTTTGGTTTGTGACAGGAAGCTTGATTTTTTGGGATGATGGATAAATTGTAGGCATAAAGTGGAGTGATCTTTAAGGTGATGCAGAATGTCTGAACTTTAATGTGACATATGAGAATTGGTTATGCTTATCTACACTTAGTAGTTTCCAATCTAATTATTATTATTATTATTTATTATTATAGCACCATTTATTCCATGGCGCTTTACATGTGAAAAACTGTGTATACATAGCAAAAAACACTTACAATAAACTTAACAAAACGAGTCAGCGACTGGTACAGGGGGAGAGAGGACCCTGCTCGCGAGGGCTCACAATCTACAAGGGATGGGTGAGAATACAGTAGGTGAGGGTAGAGCTGGTCGTGCAGCAATGTGGTGGAGCAATGGTTATTGTAGGTTGTTGGCTTGTCGGAAGAGGTGGGTCTTCAGGTTTCTTTTGAAGGTTTCCACGGCAGGCGACAGTCTGATATGTTGAGGTAGAGTGTTCCAGAGTAGGGGGTAGGGGGGATGCACGGGAGAAATATTGTATGCAATTGTGGTAAGAGGAGATAAGCGGGGAGTAGAGAAGGAGATCTTGTGAGGGTCGGAGGTTGCGTGCAGGTAAGTACCGGCAGACTAGGTCACAGATGTATGGAGAAGACAGGTTGTGGAGGGATTTGTATGCCGATGTTAGGGTTTTGAACTGGAGTCTCTGGGCAATGGGAAGCTAGTGAAGGGATTGACAGAGTGGAGAGGCCGGGGAATAGCAGGGGGTTGACAGGTGGATTAGTCGGGCAGCAGAGTTTAGGATAGATTGGAGGGGGGTGAGAGTGTTAGAAGGGAGGCCACAGTGCAGGATGTTGTAGTAGTCAAGGCTGGAGATGATGAAGGCATGCACTAGTGTTTTTGCAGAGTCTTGGCTGAGGAATGTGCAGATCCAGGAGATATTTTTGAGTTAGAGTCGGCAGGAAGTGGAAAGGGCTTGGATATGTGGTTTGAAGGAGAGAACAGAGTCCAGGGTTACCCCGAGGTAGCGAGCTTGTGGGACTGGAGAGAGCGGGCAGCCATTAACTTTGATGGATAGGTCAGATGGGGGGGGTTGAGTGAGGGGGGGGGGAATGGTGAATTCAGTTCTTTTCATGTGAAGTTTTAGAAATTGCCAGCAATCCTAGTAATAATAAATTAAACAGTGATGTGAATGTTCAACCACCAATCCATTTAGATGTGGCTTAGTAAAGATCCACTTTTTAAATCAGTCAGAATCCCAGTGGTTGCTCTCCAAGTGATCAGTAAGCAATCACCTATTCTATGGATAGTTGATAACTTACTAACTCGGGACAATCCCTTATCACAAAATGAGCGTCTGTGGAGGGAGCTCTGAAGCTGAGTTTCCTGCATATTTGGTAGATGCCAGCTATTTTATATAGCTCATCTGCAATCACGACTGTTAACCATTTAGATGACGATATCAATCTCTGAGAGGTTGACCGTGTGTGCAAGCATCAGCTCCCATTGTCCCACTTGACATGATCATGTGGCAAAGATGAATTAGAATGGCAATGGATGATCTTCTGAAGGCCCCTGTTGTTGCCATCCTAATTTTCCTATGAAGCTCAGTCATAGACTAGGTTTGATAGGAAACCAAGATTTGCACTATATACTGAAACATCCCCACTATCAGATGATCACATAAAGGGATTAAAAAAGAAAGTAATACAATAAAGTATTACATAAATCACCTAGATCTACATTTGAAAAAGTAGAACTGGATCTTCTAACTATTTTTCTCTAAAATGCTGAAGCATTTAAGAGACAAATATAACTAGCTGAAATTGTACAACCAAGCTCTGATTCATGCTGACCATAGTTTGGGCATCAAGAATTGTGTGACAATTTTTCTTTAATAAGTATAAAAATTTGAATCACCCACTTTATTCCCAATAAAACTGAAGAAATAAATTTAAATAAAAAATAAATACTGTGTATTTGGTATTGCCACATCTGTAACAGTCCACTCTATCAAGAAATAAAATTAATGAACCCATGTGCTAAATACGATGAGGACTAAGGAGTAAAATTCCAAAATTGTGGGGTTTTTTGGTCACCACAACCACTAAGAGACAGTCTGATTCAAAAGTACAGCTCATCCCTACAAAAATAAGCTCCGATATTGTCTGATTCAAAACTACTGCTCATCCCGCAAAAGCAAGCACTGATATGGCGATGAGTCAATGAAAAAAATAAAAAAAAGTTATGGCACTTGGAAAAAGGGAAGGGAAAAACATAAAAATTAAAATTGCCTGTGGAAACCAGGGATTTAAACTAATGTAGGAAGATATTTATAAAATTGTCATGAATTCCCGGCTCTAAATCTTTTTTTTTTTTTCCTTTTTCTTAGGAAATATTATTAATGAGTTGAACAAAAATAAACTGCACTCCAATACATTGATATATTTTACTTCTGATAATGGAGCACACCTGGAGGAAGTCTCCTCTTCTGGTGAAATTCATGGAGGATACAATGGAATCTTCAAAGGTAATACAGTCTAGAGAAAATACTGCAGCTGTCAATTATATTGTTAACCCTGACATTTTCACATTATAGTAGCACTATTACTATGCGTTAAATGTATATTTCATGAATGTTTTGTAGTCTAATTTTTCTTTCTTGTTTTTTAAATGGATGGAACATAAAGGTATTGTCTAATACTCAGACAACACCTTCTCTATTACTATACTCCCTCATGTAAATTAAAAACAGTTTATGCTAAGCTCTGCTCCTGTCACCATTCCAAGGATGTTGACACAGGATCTCCAGTGGCTCACATGAACTGTTACATATGTCCCATGAGCCATGCAGCCAATCAGCGGCCACTCAGATTAAACTGACAGTTGGAGGAAGTTAAAACTGCTGATGTTCTCTCACTTAATTGTAAAGAGCATGGAATATGCTGGCGCTATATAAATAAAATTATTATTTTTATTACTTCCTCTGGATGTCAGTTTTCTCCTAAGGAAGTATGAGTTAAGTGGTCCATTAGCATCCACTGTCTGGCTGCAGGGCTCATGTGACATTGTTATGGCATTTGAGCCCTGGGAGCCATCTCCGGAAGCCATCAGCACTGCAAGTGCTTACACGCTGTTTTTATTTTACATAGGGGAACATAGTAATTGAGGAGGGGTTGTCCAAGTAGTAGACAATCCCTTTAATAGGAAACCATTTTATAAATAAATATTCTTTATTACTTGTCCTACAATCTTATGAATTCTTTTCTCGAATTCCCAGTTTCCAACTATTCTTTCATCTTTTTCATATATTTTTTTTAATGAATACATACATGATTGTGGACTTTTTGACTTTACAGACTCTTGCTACCCATCTTGGGTTTTGATTATTTTTATGGCATGTAGTATAAATTTAAATTTATAAAAAGTTATTTTTCCGTTACCTTTAAAGGAGGTAAAGCGACTAACTGGGAAGGAGGAATACGTGTGCCTGGACTTCTAAATTGGCCCGGAGTTATAAAACCTGAGACAGTTATTAATGAACCAACAAGTAACATGGACATATTCCCCACAATTGTAAAGCTCAGTGGTGCAGATGTTCCACAGGACAGGTAATTATTGCAAAAATGTCCCATTTATAGATAATTTATATAATTTGAATTGTCCTTTAATCTGACTATTGTGTTATAAACCTGTTGTGTGTATCTCTTATGGTATTTCTTTCTTTTGCTTCATCAATGGTTGACCAAAGTGGAATTTTACAGCAGTAGCTAGTTTTTTGTTTTTTTTTAGAATAAAATTTTGTGTAAGAAGTTTTTTTTTTTTAAGTGAATGTTCTACTTGCAATATTGCACCTCAGTCCAACATTCTATGCTGGTTAGTTTGTATGTCTTTATAGCAGTGTAAGTTCCATTTTTCTTATACAAAGCAACAAATATTCAGCAAAGGCTATCGCAGTGATTCAGCTTTTGTGTTTTTTTATGTCACTTTTCCTTTTTGACTTATGTTAATCGCTAATTGAGAGGTTCTCATGCCAAAAACTGGTGAAAATACAATGATCAATTGGGCCCATAGTGTATTGTTTTGACCAATGAAATGAAATTTTAAAAATAAGTTAGACTGGGGAAAGAGGCTACGGAATTTTCGTATTCCAATAAAGAAGTATTTAGTTTAGTAATTGGATTACCAAATTGTGGTCCCCAAAATAGTAAACAATTGGCAATGGTTGTGCTTAGAATTACTTGTAGAGGAATAATGTGCATAGTTAGGGTTTGTCAACAGAAAAGCAGTCAGGATGCTTCAAGATGAATGCTGATGCAGAATTGTATTCATAAGATAGGCCAGGAATTGAACCACAAATGCTGCACATCAAATCCAAAAGGATGAGATAGGGTGAATCCAAAACACAAGGCCAAGGTGTCAGGAACAGAGTGTTGCATCGGCGTCTCTGCCTCCTGCTAAGCAGAGACGCCGTCCCTCTCACCTTCCTGCCCAGCGTGCGGCGTCCTCCTGCGCTCCTTCCCTCGCTGTTGCCGGTGGGCGCTCCTTCCCGGACACTGTGCTTAGGGAGCGCGCGCTCCCCCTCTCTGAAAGGGACCGCGCGCGCCATCCTAAGGAGTCCCCGGCCAATAGCCGGAGGACTTCCCATATATAAGGCACCTCCTCCAAAATGGAGGTGCCCGAGCAAAGTTATTGTAAAGCATACTCACCTCTGCTTCAGCCCTCAGGTCCCGTTGCCAGCTTGACTTCCAGTCCTGTCTGCCTGCTTGTCTTCCCTTCAGCCCGACAGTCTGTCTCCTGCATCCGCCAGTCTGTCTATGGGCAAGTCCACCTGTGGAGCAGGAAGCACCTGCCAGTTACCTGCCTGCTACCTGCCATACCTGCTAACCCGCTCACCTGGGAGCGCTCACCTGCTACCCGCCTGCTAGCCTACCTGGAGTCTCCGCCGTCACTTGCCGTGACCACCTGCCTGCCAGCCAAGAGACTCTTACCCACTCACCTGGGAGCGCTCACCTGCTACCCGCCTGCTAGCCTACCTGGAGGCTCCGCCGTCGCTTGCCGTGACCACCTGCCTGCCAGCCAAGAGACTCTTACCCGCTCACCTGGGAGCGCTCACCTGCTACCCGCCTGTTAGCCTAACTGGAGGCTCCGACGTCACTTGCCGTGACCACCCGCCTGCCAGCCAAGAGACTCTTACCTGCTCTTCCGTCACTTCCCGTGACCACCCGCCTGCTCACCCAGAGACTGCCATCTACCTGTTGTGTCCACCCGCTACTCCGGTCAGTCCCAGCTATCTGACCCGTGGGAGCCACCTGCTCTAATACAAGGTCATCTTCAGTATAACACCTGCCCCTCGGGGTCCCTCCTTGTTCCAGGGCACAGAGGTTCCACCACCCGGCCCCTTAACAGTTTGCTCGGGCCATGGAATCCGGTGGCGCCCAAGCTCCCTCGCTCTCTGACCTGTTCCACGAAGTCTCCCGTCAGAGATCCCAACAGGAATCCATCCTGAACCACCTGCGTAATGTCAACTCCCGCCTGGACACACTGACTGCTCCACCTGGACCTGCCTCCAGTCGTACGACTCACGTCCCGGCAGCACCGCTACCCATCAATGCCATGGTTCCCAGTCCGGGTCCCCGGCTCCCTGCACCGCCTCTTTTTGCTGGAGATCCCGCCTTGGCTCGAGGCTTCATTAACCAGTGCACCCTGCATTTTGAACTCTTGGCACATCACTTTACCACCGACCGGGCCAAAGTGGCTTTCATCATGTCCCATCTCACTGGGGAAGCACTGGCTTGGCTAAATCCCCTGTGGGAGAGAGGGGATCCCCTGGTATCCAACTTGTCAGCTTTCCTCACTGCTTTCCGGAATGTCTTCGATGAACCGGGACGAAAGACCTTGTCAGCCTCCTCTCTGCTACGTCTCCGCCAAGGGAGTCTCACCGTAGGCCAATATGCCATACGGTTCCGTACCCTCGCTTCTGAGCTTGCCTGGGATAACGAGGCCCTGCTCTCCATCTTCTGGGAGGGTTTTCCGGTCGGATTAAAGATGAACTTGCCGGTCGGGACATCCCTACCACCCTAGACGACCTGGTGTCACTTGCTACCCGGATTGACATCCGGTTCCAGGAACGTACCAAGGAGACCACCCATGAGAGAAGGTTTCCCCGCCTTGCTCCTAACTTCCAGAGACCTGTCTCTTCTTCAGTCACTCCCCGGCCGCACTCACCCGAGCCCATGCAGGTCGACCAGACCAAGTTGGTCAAATCCCACCAGGAGTCACGCCGGGCCGAGGAGAGCTGTTTCTATTGTGGCAGTAAGGAGCACCTGATCCATTCCTGCCCGGAGAGGCCGGGAAACGCCGCTGTCTAGGATCACTCGGAGAGGTCGTCCTAGACCAAAGTAAGTCCTCTCCCTCGCTGACTTTGTCTGTCTCTCCTGGGGAGAAGATCAGCACTTTGAAATCGCCCACCTGGACTCTGGAGCTGCTGGGAACCTCATCTCCCAGTCCTTAGTAGAGAGATACCATATTCCCACCAAGCCTCTCTCTGAACCTTTGTCAGTTGCCTGCGTGGATGGTAAACTTCTTCCAGCGCCCATCCTGCTCATCACTGAACCCTTAACTCTGCAGGTGGGAATGCTGCACTCTGAGAAGATCTCCTTCCATGTGCTATCCGGACTCTCTCACTCCCTGTTGCTAGGTCTACCTTGGCTCCAGACACATGAACCCGTATTGAACTGGCGATCCAGTGAAGTACTCCGGTGGGGTCCAGACTGCCATAAAACCTGCCTGGTTCCGGTCCGTCCAGCTCGCCCTCCGCCTACTCCAGCTAATCTACCCGGTCTCCAGGCTCCATACTGGCCCTATGCGGATGTCTTCGGTAAAAAGGAAGCAGAGACATTACCACTCCATAGGCCATATGACTGCTCGATCGACCTGGTACCTGGCGCCACTCCTCCCCTTGGGCGTATCTACCCGTTGTCTGCGGCCAAAACCCGGGCCATGTCAGAATACATTGAAGAAAATCTGGCTAGGGGATTTATCCAAAAATCTACCTCCCCGGCTGGAGCCGGATTCTTCTTTGTCAAAAAGAAAGACGGTTCGCTACGTCCCTGTATAGACTACAGAGGACTCAATCTAATCACTGTAAAAAGCAAATACCCCCTGCCGCTCATCTCCGAATTGTTTGACCGTCTCAAGGGCGCTAGGATCTTCTCCAAGCTGGATTTACGAGGAGCATATAACCTGGTCCGTATCCGTCAAGGAGACGAGTGGAAGACAGCATTCAATACCCGTGACGGTCACTATGAGTACCTTGTGATGCTCTTTGGTCTCTGTAACGCCCCCGCTGTCTTTCAAGAGCTGGTCAACGACATCTTCCGTGACCTCCTGTACTCCTGCGTAGTGGTATACCTGGACGATATCTTGGTCTTCTCTCCGGATCTCCCCACACACCGGAGGGATGTTCGTCAGGTCCTGCTTAGGCTTCGGCAGAACCACCTCTATGCCAAATATGAGAAGTGCCTCTTCGACCAGACCTCCCTTCCATTCTTGGGCTACATTATCTCCCAGACAGGTCTGCAAATGGATCCCGAGAAGCTCTCTTCTGTTCTTAAATGGCCCTGTCCTGAAGGTTTGAAGGCGATACAGCGATTCTTGGGTTTCGCCAATTACTATCATCTTTTCATCCCACACTTCTCGTCCCGGACTGCCCCCATATCTGCGCTTACCCGTAAGGGGGCAAATCCCAAAGTATGGTCGCCTGAAGCCGAGGAGGCCTTCCTTTCCTTAAAGAGAGCCTTCGCCTCTGCCCCCGTCCTGCACCGTCCGGACTGTAATAAGCAATTCTACCTGGAGGTTGATGCCTCCTCCTCCGGAGCCGGAGCGGTACTCACCCAAAAATCTTCTACCGGGAGAATGATAACCTGCGGCTTCTTCTCCAAACTCTTCTCCTCGTCTGAGCGCAACTACTCCATAGGAGACCGTGAATTGCTAGCCGTCAAATTGGCATTGGGGGAGTGGCGCTATCTGCTTGAAGGGGCTCTTTACCCGGTAATCATCTACATGAATCACAAAAACCTGGCATATCTCCAAAATGCCCAGAGACTCAATCCTCGCCAGGCCCGTTGGTCATTGTTTTTTGCCCGCTTCGACTTCATTCTTCATTTCCGCCCGGCGGACAAAAGAACGTCAAAGCTGATGCTTTGTCACGGTCCTTCCTGTCCTCCGATCAAGAGGAGGAGCCTACGCACATCATTGACTCCTCCAAGGTGATGAATATGGCCCCCTTGGATTTGACTCGTCTTCCACCCGGTAAGACGTTTGTAGCAGTACCAGATCGGGAGAGGGTTCTTCACTGGGGACATTCTTCTAAACTAGCTGGCCATGCTGGCCAAAAGAAGACCTTCCAGCTCATTACCCGGCATTACTGGTGGCCTACCTTGCGTAAGGACGTTGTAGACTTCGTCACGGCCTGTTCATCCTGTGCCCGTAACAAAGTTCCCAGACATCTACCAGCTGGCCATCTCCTGCCCCTGCCCGTACCTGCTGCTCCATGGCTGCACATTGCTATGGACTTTATCACCGATCTTCCTGTTTCTGCCGGTTGTACAGTCATTTGGGTGGTCGCTGACCGCTTTTCTAAAATGGCCCATTTCATTCCCTTGCCTTGTCTCCCATCTGCACCCGAGCTGGCTAAAGACTTTATCCGCCACATCTTCCATCTCCATGGCCTAACCCTCCACATCGTGTCGGATCGTGGGGTTCAGTTCACCTCACGCTTCTGGAGAGCCACATGTAAGCTGCTAGACGTCACCCTTAATTTCTCCTCCGCTTACCACCCAGAGTCCAATGGTCTAGTGGAGCGGATCAATCAGATCCTGACCAACTACCTCCGGCACTTCGTTAATGCCCACCATTCGGATTGGGTGGATCTCCTACCATGGGCCGAGTTTTCTTATAATAACCATGAGAGCGAACCCTCTTCCAAATCCCCGTTCTTTATAGTCGGTGGCCAACTTCCCCGGATTCCAGTTCCTGTCTCCGCTTCTGTGGACAACCCTGCCGCGGAGTCTCTTGTCAGCGAATTTTCTACTATTTGGGAGAGTACCAGGTCCGCTCTTCTTCTGTCCTCCGAGCGGATGAAGAGATATGCTGATAAGAGACGTCTGGATCCACCTCAATTCCGTCCGGGAGACAAGGTTTGGCTCTCTTTCAAACATGTGCGGCTCAAAGTACCCTCCTACAAGTTGGGCCCTCGGTTCATCGGACCCTTCGAAGTCCTCAGCAAATTAACCCAGTGGCCTACAAATTAAAACTCCCGGCCACCCTACGCATTCCCAACTCCTTCCACGTATCCCTACTCAAACTCGTTGTCCTTAACACATTTTCAGACAATCCAGGTGCTCCTCCTACTCCGGTTTCTGCTGATGACGTCTTTGAAGTGGAGAATATCCTGGCCACCAAGAGGGTAAGAGGGAAAACCTTTTTTCTGGTGGATTGGAAAGGGTTTGGTCCTGAGGAAAGAACTTGGGAACCCAGGGAGAACATCAACGCTCCGCTTCTCCTTGAGAAATTTCTCTCCGGCCTAAAAAAGGGGGGGCCTAAAGGGGGGGTACTGTTGCATCGGCGTCTCTGCCTCCTGCTAAGCAGAGACGCCGTCCCTCTCACCTTCCTGCCCAGCACGCGGCGTTCTCCTGCGCTCCTTCCCTCGCTGCTGCCGGCGCGCGCTCCTTCCCGGGCACTGAGCTTAGGGCGCGCGCGCGCGCGCTCCCCTCTCTTAAAGGGACCGCGCGCGCCGTCCTATGGAGTCCCCGGCCATTAGCCGGAGGACTTCCCATATTTAAGGCACCTCCTCCAAAATAGAGGTGCCCGAGCAAAGTTGTTGCAAAGCATACTCACCTCTGCTTCAGCCCTCAGGTCCCGTTGCCAGCTTGGCTTCCAGTCCTGTCTGCCTGCTTGTCTTCCCTTCATCCCGACAGTCTGTCTCCTGCATCCGCCAGTCTGTCTATGGGCAAGTCCACCTGCGGAACAGGAAGCACCTGCCAGTTACCTGCCTGCTACCTGCCGTACCTGCTAACCCGCTCACCTGGGAGCGCTCACCTGCTACCCGCCTGCTAGCCTACCTGGAGGCTCCGCCGTCACTTTCCATGACCACCTGCCTGCCAGCCAAGAGACTCTTACCCGCTCACCTGGGAGCGCTCACCTGCTACCCACCTGCTAGCCTACCTGGAGGCTCCGACGTCACTTGCCGTGACCACCCACCTGCCAGCCAAGAGACTCTTACCTGCTCTTCCGTCACTTCCCATGACCACCTGCCTGCTCACCCAGAGACTGCCATCTACCTGTTGTGTCCACCCGCTACTCCGGTAAGTCCCAGCTATCTGACCCGTGGGAGCCACCTGCTCTAATACAAGGTCGTCTTCAGTATAACACCTGCCCCTCGGGGTCCCTCCTTGTTCCAGGGCACAGAGGTTCCACCACCCGGCCCCGTTACACAGAGTCACAAATAGCACATTAAAAATGACCAAACAAATGATAGAATTTGATCTGCAACTACAAAGGCGACTCTGAAGGGCCTCTTTGAATAGGCCATCAGGCCAACCTCATGAAGGAGGAAAAGTCACTATAGCAAACTGATCTGTCTGGAACTTTAGAGAAAATGTGTGGCAATCAGCTGAGGGCATGGTTGCAGAGGAGAAGTAAGGTACCTAGCCTCCATTACATCCAGTGACTCAAACTTTGGCATCTCATCTGGAATCACTGATTGAGGCAGGCTGGTAACACTGAGTTAAAAGAAAATATTTTAGCAAGCTGAACACGTAAAGGAGCTTAGAAGCTTACTGTATGTTGATATTTTTGTTGCAATCAGTGCAAAGACAGTAGGCAATTAGCTTTCTCAAGTGGTTGATGCAGGTATCTACAGGTTTATTAGTTAATTCAGTCATTGTACTAGATTAGGACATTGATATCAGAGCCCCAACTGCTATAAAAACATTTAAAAACAATATTCTGCACAAACTTTCGGACTCATTCAAATCACTTAAAAGTATGCAAACAAATTCTCCTACAGAAATAAACCCAACCAAGACATCCATTTCTGGTTTGTCTGATATCCCTTAACTTGTTTTTGAGGTATTTAACCCTCTCACTCCTGGGCAATTTTGCGTTTTTCCCTCCACTTCTTACAAGAGCAATAACTTTTTTATTTTTCCGCTAATATAGCCGTATAAGGGCTTGTTTTTTGCAAGACAAGTTGTACTTTTGAATGACACCATTGATTTTTCTATATAGCTTACTGGAAAACAGGAAAAAAATTCCAATGGAGGTGAAATTACAAAAAAAGTGCAATTCCACAATTGTTTTTTGGGTATTTTATTTACCATTTTCAATAAATGCTAAAATTGACAAGCCAATGTTTTTTTCCAGGTCATTTCGAGTACGCAGAACCAAAGATGTATAGGTTCTTTTTTATTTAAGTGGTGAAAAAAATCCGAAGTTTGTAAAAAAAAATAAATAAATAAAAATTTGCTTATGTCACCATTTTCCGAGACTCATAGCGTCTCCATTTTTGTGATCTGGGGCAGTGTAAGGGCTACTTTTTTGAGCTGACATTTTTATTGATACCATTTTGGGGTAGATACAATGTTTTGAACTGTTGCATTTTATTGGAATGTTGCGGCTGCCAAAAAACATAATTTTTATGTTTAGATTTTTCTCTCATTACGTCATTTACTTTATATTTTGATAGATCGGACATTTCTGAATGCAGAGATAACAAATATGTGTATTTTTTATTTTTTTTCAATCGTTTTATTTTGAATGGAGCAAAAAGAAGGGTGATTTGAATTTTTGTGGGTTTTTTTATATTTTTAAAACTTTTTTTTTTACTGTTTACTGGCTTCAATTGTCCATTAGGAGACGTGAAGCTACGATCATCCAGTTGCCTGAGCTACACATAGCAAGGCTTCAGCCCTTCTATGTGTAGCAGAAATCATGATCTTCCATGAATGCCGGCCACGTGCCATCATTCATAGTAGATTTACAATAACAGTCACAGGGGTCTTCCACAGACCCCTGGCTGTAATAACAACCCATCGGCGCCTCGCCATCACGTGACTGGGGCGCCGATGGCGTGTCTTGTGATGCGCTTTTGGCCAGCGTGTGTTAAATGCCGCTGTCAGAGATTGACAGCAGTATTTAACTTGTTAACAGCCGAGGGTGGATCGTGAATCCACCCACAGCTGTCAGCCCCGGAGCCCGCATCAAAAGCAGGGACACTACCGAAGACGTTGCTATACGTCCAAGATTGTGAAGGGGTTAAATGATTCGTCATTGACTTAGAACATAAATTCTTAGAGCTTTTTTACTTCTAAAAGAGCTGTTCTTCATATAGGAAAAAACATTTTAAAATTTATAATAATTTGTCTTACATTAATTTGTGTTTTTTGATCCATTTATTATTTCCTAGATCCATATATACTCATTCATGTATAATATCCAAATAATGAAAGTGGTGTATATTTGTTTATGTATTAAAAAAAACAACAACCTTGTAAATTGAAAGCCATATATTAAGTCAGCCTGGCAAGGAAAATTAAGATCTTTGTAGTGATAAGAAACGCTGGAAGGTGATTTATTTAGTCTATTGTTCCATATAAAGATCATTCTATTAAGGATCTAATTAAAATCTGTATAATTATATTTTGCACTACAGAAATTTTAATATGAATGTATGCACTGTAAAGAGCATGGCATGCGCTAAACACCAGTGAGGCGGCTTGTCTGATTTTTTATCACTTAGTATCTGTACAAATGCATTTTCAGAAAACATTGCTCGATAGCACTATATTTTCAGACGTGAAGCTTCATTTAAATTGCAGAACATTTGCAACAAAAGGTATAAATCAATTACTTATTTAAAAGTTGTTTAAGTGTAAGAGCAACTTTTGTAACTTTCTAATCTATGTCTTCCTCTCAGCCAAGTGGTAAAAGAAAGCCAAGCACTTTAAAACTTGACCTGCTTTACCCTCCCAATTTAAAGTTAAGTTAATTTGTAGTTGAATTAGTTCATCAAAGTGCATTAGAGCATTTTCTTAGCATTCTAAATGTTAAGTTGCTATCAACAGTAGGGTCACTTTTAATTTTGTGCAGGAGGATTGGAGCATCATCTGACAGACAGTAACTTCTGCCCAAGTGCAATGAAGAGGCACTCCAAAGTTTATGATTTATTGAATGCTTTTAGGAAAGTCGATGCAAAGTAACAGTACTAAGCACATTATTCAGAATATTTTTTAAAGAAATGCTGCTGAAAACTTGTAGCCAAATTTAAAGGCAAATCTTTTCTTTTTTATTAACTTTAATTTTAAACTCATAACGACTATCACAATTTAGATTATTAACCACTGTGTTTTTTTGCTGCTAAATTTAACGCTGTACGCTATGTGCATATTTCATAATCCTTTATTTAATGCAATTATTGTGATATCAAATCTATAATATAACCGGGGATGCGTGTCTCTGTCTGAAGCCTTTATAGACTGCGCATGCTCGACGCGCAGTCTGGCTCCAGACAGAAGCAGACATCCAGCCGTTACAGGTAAGAGGAGTGTATGGCGCCAGAGATCTTGGTATGCGTAGACACTAAATGCATACCGCGATCTCCAGTGCCATACTTAGATACGTACCTGATCTGGAGGAGCATTGCCACGGCGCCTCTCTTCGCTGGAGACTGAGGCAGGAGTGAGGTGTCAGATTGGTGCATGCGCATAGCACTATGGATGAGGGATGGGGTGCCATGCATACCAGGGTGAGGGGTACCATACATACCAAGATAGGGATGAGAGGCACCATGTATACAAGGATGGGGATGAGGAGAGCCATGCATACCAGGATAGGGATGAGGTGTGCCATGCATACCAGGATTGGGGATGAGGGGTACCATTTATACCAGGATTGGGGATGAGGGAGCCATGCATACCAAGATTGGGGATGAGGTTGCCATGCACACCAGGATTGGGGATGAGGGGTGCCATGCATACCAGGATTGGGGATGAGGGTGCCATGCATACCAGGATTGGGGATGAGGGTGCCATGCATACCAGGATAAGGGATGAGGGAGCCAAACATACCAGGATTGGGGATGAGGGAGCCATGCATAACAGGATTGGGAATGAGGGGTGCCATGCATACCGGGATTGGGGATGACTGGTGCCATGCATACCGGGTTTGGGGATGAGGGGTGCCATGCATACCAGGATTGGGGATGAGGGACGACATACATACCGGGATTGGGGATGACTGGTGTCATGCATACTGGGATTGGGGATGAGGGGTGCCATGCATACCGGGATTGGGGATAAGGGGTGCCATGCATACTGGGATTGGGGATGAGGGGTGCCATGCATACCGGAATTGGGGGTGAGGGGTGCCATGCATACCTGGATTGGGGTTGCGGGGTGCCATGCATACCAGGATGAGGGATACCATACATACAAGGTTAGAGATGAGGGATGGGGTACCATGCATACCAGGATAGGGATGAGGAATACCACACATACCTGGATAGGGATGAGGAGTACCACACATACCAGGATTGGAATGAGGGGGCCATGTATATGTGGATTGGGGGTGAGGGGTGTCATGCATACCAAGATGGGGATAAGGGGTGTCATGCATAATAGGATAGGATGGTGGGGACAGAATGGGGGCAGCACAAATACCAAGATGGGGGCAGCACATACCAGCATGGGAGACCATATACCAATAAAAATGCTCACCACCCGGGAGTAGAATGGGTTCAATAGCTAGTACACTATATAGATAATAGTAGTGATCTTAACTAGTGATGAGCGAGCATGCTCGCTATTTCCGGGGTTGCTCGGAGAGGAACTCGGGTCTCCTCCCTGCATGTTTGGCGCTCTTTACAGAGCAAATGAACATGCAGGGATTGCCTGCCACTCACTGTAATGCCGTAGCCATGTTGGTTCTGGCATTACAGTGATTGGCTGGCCGCACAGCGTCATCAGGTCTATATCAGACCTGGTGCCACCATGCTCCTCACAGTCACTCCGGAATCAGACAGTGTAGGGAGAGGTGCTGCTGAGGTAGGGAGAGATTTGCTTGTTTCTAGTTAGTGTAGGTGTACCCAACTATATTAGAGACACATATCCATCTCTACAAAGAGTCCTTCTGAAGACTAATCCATCTGCAGAGAGAGCAGGCAGGGTATATAGCAGACTGCAGTGCACATACAGTAGCTAGTGTTGAGCGAGCACTAAAATGCTCAGGTGCTCGAATCTCAGGCCGAGCTCGCCGTGATACTCGGGTGCTCGACCCGAGCAACGAGCCCAATGTTAGTCTATAGGAGACCCGAGCATTTTTGGCGCTTCACCCCCGGCAGTCTTTTAAAAGCCTAACAAGTGCCCAAAACGATAGTGACAATGCTCAAATGACATGGGGACAGCATGGGGATCGCCCCAGGAAGCATTTCTGACGCCCAGGTCACTGCTGTCAACAGCGTGGTCAGAGGTATTAAGTCACTTTTAAGGGCTCACAATAAAACGTTCAAAAACGAAACTGAAACTGCTTTCCTGTGAAATATATTAAGGAACTTCGTTTCCAGGGTAAAGACTTGTGTATAAGGTAAAATAAATAACCCCCCCAAAAAAATACTCCTCCACACCTTGGGCTATGTTAACAAGTAGCATTTTTTATGCATTTTTGCACTTTTGTAATGCTTTCAACCGTGACAAATTCATTCACCGGGAAATGTAATTTTAACATTTTACAACCTTATCTGGCCATGTGCTGTGTGACACATGCATACAGTGCTGAAAAGACATGGGAACAGCATGGGGAAGACTCCTGGAAGCATCTCTGACACCTAGGTCACTGCCTAAAAGTGTGCCCATCAGACGTCATCCTTGCCGCATCAGAAGATGCAGACTTGCAACTATCCCCGTGCAAGTTCTTGTCCCAGGGCACGGTTCAATTGTACCTCCCCCATTCCTTGCAATGCAAGCACAAATATGCAGCCTGCCACCCACCCACCCCCAGGCTGCAATACCATACTGCTTGCTTGCTTGCACTTGAAATTGGGCCTTTTAGGCATGTGGAGGCGGAATCTGGCCACCACGTCATGGCTGCGTCGGCGGCCTGGAATCCATACTCAGTCCCCAACCGCCCGATGGCCGGGTGTCCACACTCGGTCCCCAGCCACCTGGGGGCGGCCGGGTGTCCATTCTCGGTCACCAGCCGCCCTGTGGCCGGGTGTCCACACACGGTCCCCAGCCGCCTGGGGGCAGCCGGGTGTCCATAAACTGTCCCAAGCCGCCCCTATTTGTCCGGTCAACTTCCCCCCACACTCTTTTCTTAGCCCTGACTGCTTTAGGGCAGCATTGGACGAGACCACCAGAGAACCAGACTCCTCTGGTGGGCCCTGGCTTCTCCATCAGGGGAGTTGAGAGTGACAAGGTGAGGAGCATGATGATGATGATAGAAATTAGCATCTGCTTTGTTTTCTTTTAATGCAAGCATAAGTGTGCAGCCTGCCACCCACCCACCCCCAGGCTGCAATGCCATGCTGCTAGCTTGCACTTGAAATGGGGCCTTTTAGTTTGGAGGAGGCCGAAGCTGGCCACTACCTCATGGCTGCTTCGGCAGCGAGGTATCCAAACTCAGTCCCCAGCCGCCCCTATTTGTCTCGGTGTGCCTTATACATAAGATTAAGCGCGTATACCAAAATATTACCTGTGCCCTCCCCAGTGCATTTAGTGGGAAGGACAGCCTATTCCGCTGTAGTGTGTGCATGCCAAACCCCTGTTCATGGTACATGCGAAGATGCCTCCCACCCTGCACCTGTCGTTGCAGACTTGCAACTATCTCTGTTCAAGTCCTTGTCCCAGGGCAGTGTTCAATTGTACCTCTCCCATTCCTTGCAATGCAAGGCAAGTATGCAGCCTGCCACCCACCCACCCCCAGGCTGCAATACCATACTGCTTGCTTGCTTGCACTTGAAATTGGGCCTTTTAGGCATATGGAGGTGGAATCTGGCCACCACGTCATGGTTGTGTTGACGGCCTGGAATCCATACTCAGTCCCCAGCCACCCGGCGGCCGGGTGTCCACACTCGGTCCCCAGCCACCTGGGGGCAGGCGGGTTTCCAAAAATGGTCCCCAGCCGCCCCTATTTCTCCTGTCAACTTCCCCCCACACACTTTTCTTAGCCCGGCCTGCTTTAGGGCAGCATTGGACGAGACCACCAGAGAACCAGACTCCTCTGGTGGGCCCTGGCTTCTCCATCAGGGGAGTTGAGAGTGCCAAGGTGAGGACCATGATGATGATGATACAAGTTAGCTTCTGCTTTGTTTTCTTGGAATGCAAGCGCATGTATGTAGCAGCGGCTAGGCCTGAGGTGGCCAGCGTTTTGGCGCATATCCTACCTCCTCCAAGGATTGCTGGATGTTTTCCTGCTACTATCCCAGTTCTATGACTCCCATTAAAACAAAGCTTCAGCTGATAAATGATGGATGAGGTAGTGGCAAAGGAGAAAGAGCAGGAGGAACAGGGACCATTCACATCAATATCAGGCCAGTCAACCACATATGTCTTGTAGGATATGTTTCTGTAACAAAGGAGCGGTTCGGCTACACAGTTATAGGGCATACAGTGAGTGCAATGCCTACCAAAAATTTTGAGGCACTCCAATGCCCTTTGGAAATGACATGGAGGTCAGAGGGCCTTAACTAAACAGTTTTTTCCATTTATACCAACTGGGTCTCCTGTACACTGTTAGCCTAAGCAGTGAATGGAAGGCTTTCCAAAAATTATGAGGAACTTGCAATGCCCCTTACCAGAGCCATGCAGTACAGCATATTACAAACATAAGTCCCATTATTGGGGAGTGGGTCTCCCATAGTATTTGCTTATGCCTTCCAAGCAAAAGCTTCCAAAAATTAGGACGGACCAACTTGCAATGCCGCTTACAAGAGCCATGCAGTACAGCATATTACAAACATAAGTCACATTATTGGGGAGTGGGTCTCCCATAGTATTTGCTTATGCCTTCCAAGCAAAAGCTTCAAAAAATTAGGAGGAATTACAGTGCCCGTTCGAAGACTCGTGGAGGTCCAAGTAGCTTAACAAGACGGTTTTAATGCCCCTTACAAGAGACGTAGTGGTCAGAGTAGTATAACAAGACGCTTTTAATGCCCCTCAGAAGAGATGTGGAGGTCAGAGTGGTATAACAAGATGCTTTTAATGCCCCTTACAAGAGACGTGGAGGTCAGAGTGGTATAACAAGACGCTTTTAATGCCCCTTACAAGAGACGTGGAAGTCAGAGTGGAATAACAAGATGCTTTTAATGCCCCTCAGAAGAGACGTGGAGGTCAGAGAGGTTTAGCAACATGCTTTTAATGCCCCTCAGAAGAGACGTGGAGGTCAGAGTGGTATAACAAAATGCTTTTAATGCCCCTTACAAGAGACGTGGAGGTCAGAGTGGTATAACAAGAAGCTTTTAATGCCCCTCAGAAGAGACATGGAGGTCAGAGTGATATAACAAGACGCTTTTAATGCCCCTCAGAAGCGACATGGAGGTCAGAGTGGTATAACAAGACGCTTTTAATGCCCCTTACAAGAGACGTGGAGGTCAGAGTGGTATAACAAGATGCTTTTAATGCCCCTCAGAAGAAACGTGGAGGTCAGAGTGGTATAAAAAGACGCTTTTAATGCCCCTCAGAAGAGACGTGGAGGTCAGAGTGGTATAACAAGACGCTTTTAATGCCCCTTACAAGAGACGTGGAAGTCAGAGTGGAATAACAAGATGCTTTTAATGCCCCTCAGAAGAGACGTGGAGGTCAGAGAGGTTTAGCAACATGCTTTTAATGCCCCTCAGAAGAGACGTGGAGGTCAGAGTGGTATAACAAAATGCTTTTAATGCCCCTTACAAGAGACGTGGAGGTCAGAGTGGTATAACAAGATGCTTTTAATGCCCCTCAGAAGAAACGTGGAGGTCAGAGTGGTATAACGACGCTTTTAATGCCCCTCAGAAGCGACGTGGAGGTCAGAGTGGTATGACAAGACGCTTTTAATGCCCCTTAGAAGAGACATGGAGGTCAGAGTGGTATAACAAGACGCTTTTCATGCCCCTCAGAAGAGACGTGGAGGTCAGAGTGGTATAACAAGATGCTTTTAATGCCCTTACAAGAGCCATACAGTACAGCATCTTAAAAATATTATTCCCATTATTGGGGAGTGGGTCTCCCACAGTCTTTGCTTATGCCTTCCAAGCAAAATCTGACAAAAATAAGGACGGAGAAACTTTCTATAATGGCAACACGGACCACGGTCACCCTGGTGGTATAGTGGTGGTGGAGGCTGAGGAAAAGGAGAAGAACATAAAACAGCCAAAAATAGGAAGCGTATACCCATGTGTGGGTGTGAAACGGTGCATGGGAATACACCTCCCGAAATAACACAGTGGATTTGACTTTATGTTACTCTGCTGTCATTTGTTGGTGATGAGAAGTCTGGCCCAATCCAGCCCTTGTTCATTTTGATAAGGGTCAGCTTGTCAGCATTGTCAGTTGACAGGCGAGTGTGCTTATCAGTTATAATTTCCCCAGCGGCACTAAAAACACGCTCCGATAACACGCTAGCGGCAGGGCAGACCAGGACCTCCAAGGTGTACAGCGCGAGTTCATACCAAGTGTCTAGCTCTATAACCAATATTTTTATGGCCTTTTGGGAAAAACAGTACATTTTTTCTGACTCTGGTCCTTTCTCCTCCCATATCAGGTGGTATGGTCGATACGTAGATGACCTGCTCCTGATATGGGACGGGACAAGGTCAGAGGCGGGTGAATTTTTTAATTTCATTTCTGATAATTCTATGAATCTTAAATTCACCCATAATATACAATCTAATTTGATTGATTTTTTAGATATTACTTTGACTCTGACTGATCACACTGTAACTATTACACCCTATAGAAAAAGTTTATCAAGAAATTCTACCTTACTGGCTTCCTCTTGTCATAATAAAAAGACTATAATTAATATACCAGTAGGAGAATTAATATGAACAAAAAGCAACCCACGACAATATGAGATTGAAGCATAAAAAGTCCTAGATAGATTATCAGCTAGACATTACCCCAAATGGACTTTAAAAAGAGCATACAATATAGTTAGCTCTAAAAACAGGAGTGATATGATTGGGCCCAAATTCATCAATTACCCTTCAGATGGTGTGAATGGATCCAACCAGGTCACCTTTGTCTCTCAGTATAGCCCCCAATTTTCTGTGATCAAAAATATTATCTACAAATATCTTCCTATGCTTTCTACAGATCCCAAATTGAGGGAAGTACTACTAACACCAGTTAGGTTTACAGCTCATAAGGCACCCACTTTGGGTGATCTTTTATCCCCTAGTCTTTTTCTCAAACAAGATTCTTCCAATTCTAGTACCTGGTTACACACAACTGATTTTTATAAATGTGGTCTCTCCATTTGCACTTGCTGCAGCCATGTTAAAAATGCAGCGACTTTTACATCTTTTTCTACCAATAGAAAATATAACATAAAATTTTTTATTAATTGTAATACTACTTATGTTATATATATTATTTCATTCAGTGCGTGCTGTCTCCAATACGTGGAATGTACGTGTACTCCCTTGAAAAAACGCATCAGACAGCATTTATCAGATGCACATAATAAATTAAGTATCAGATGTTCTGCTGCATCAAGACATTTTTCGTTATGCCATAATGGAGATACTTCAACATTTATAGTAACGGGCATAGAAAAATTTTTGAAACCTCATAGGGGGGTGATCATAGGAGAAAACTCCTTAATAGAGAAAGTTGGTGGATTTATACTTTAAATACACGTGTACCAGCGGGTTTAAATATCAGACATGACTTGATGTATCATTATGAGTGATTATTTATGGATTATTATTATGTTTATGTTCCCTTTTTTCTCTTGGATTATTCACAGTTATAGGCATTGTTTCTATGCTATACGATTTTAATATGGTATGTGTGTTTACATTTCTGATTAACCTAGCTCTGAACAGGTGCATAGCAGGACATGACATATAAATACCACTTCCTTGCTGTTTTTTTGCTATGCAATGATTAAGAACTTTTAGTTCGAAACACATTTGCTGTTCTTCTCCATGGTGGACTTTTAAAATATTTTTTGCATGACCCAATAAAATATGGATTTTAGAAGATTTGTTCAGCTGGATCTTCCTGGTTCCTCATTGTTCGTCTGGTAGCACTCCTGGCTCCGTGCTGTTGATCTTCTAGGTGGGTGAGCTGATTTTTTCCTTTCTTTTTCATTTTGATAAGGGTCAGCTTGTCAGCATTGTCAGTTGACAGGCGAGTGCACTTATCAGTTATAATTCCCCCAGCGGCACTAAAAACACACTCCTATAACACGCTAGCGGTAGGGCAGACCAGGACCTCCAAGGCGTACAGAGCGAGTTCATTCCAAGTGTCCAGCTTGGATACCCAATAATTAAAAGGCACAGAGGAATCACAGAGGACGCTGGTATGGTCGGCATGGTACTCCCTCACCATCGTTTGAAACTTTCCACTCCTTGTGAGAGTACCCCGCGCCTCAAGGTCTGTCCGAAGGGAGGGTCTGAGAAAACTGTCCCTGAACGTTGACAGTGTTCCCCTGCCTCTGCTCAATAGGAGGTGCCTCTCTCTCGCTTGTACGCTTTGGTTGGTCAACGAACTGTGACCTCTGCCGCTAGCGTGTTCAGATGGGAATTTTTTTAACAGTCCTGCAGCAAGGGCCTTCTGGTACTGGATCATTTTTGTAGA
Source organism: Phyllobates terribilis (assembly GCF_046119375.1). Taxonomy (NCBI): domain Eukaryota; kingdom Metazoa; phylum Chordata; class Amphibia; order Anura; family Dendrobatidae; genus Phyllobates; species Phyllobates terribilis. The sequence goes on along the minus strand of NW_027362762.1, from coordinate 767,750,670 downwards.
CCTCTCCACCTCAGGAATAAGAGAGTGAAAGTTCTCCTTGTAGCGGGGGTCTACAAGTGTCACCAACCAGTAATGACTGTCACCCAACATTTTGACTACGCGAGGGTCACGGTTAAGGCAGCATAACATAAAGTCAGCCATGCGTGCTAGACTGGTAATGGGCAAGATTTCCGTGTCCTCACCAAGATGACGACTGACCATGCTCTCCTCCTCCTCCTCCTACTCCTCCCCCCTGTCCTCAGGCCACCCACGCTGAACCGACGGTATGACACATGTACAGGTACTACCGTCTACAGCGCATGATAACAGCTCCTGTTCTTCCTCCTCCTCCTCCTCCTCTTCTCCCTCATTGTACCCCAATGCACGTTGGGATGAGATGAGGCTGGGCTGTGTGTAATCGCCCACTACGGCTTCTTGATCCATCTCATCATACTCTGGCTACAATGCCTCCTCTTTAATTCTCTGCAGAGAGCGTTGCAAAAGACAGACAAGTGGGATGCTGACACTAATGATGGCGTCATCGCTACTCACCATCTTGGTGGCCTCCTTAAAGTTTGTCAGGATGGTACATATGTCAGACATCCAGGTTCACTCATGAGGTCTTATGTGTGGAGTCTGACCTGAATATCGACGGCATTGTTGCAGCTGGTACTCCACAACTGCTCTCTTCTGCTCACAAATCCTTTGCAACATGTGGAGGGTAGAGTTCCAAAGTGTGGGGACATCACTCACCAGTCGGTGTGCCGGAAGCTGCAAATGCTGCTGCAACACAGCAAGGGCGGCGGAAGCTGTAGCCGACTTGAGAAAAAGAGCAGACAGGCGGTGTACTTTCACGAGCAGATCTGGCAACTCGTGGTACGATTTAAGAAACCGCTGAACCACGAGGTTAAGCACATCAGCCAGGCAATGTACGTGTGTGATCTCGCCTCGCCTCAGAGCCGCCACCAGGTTACAGCCATTGTCACACACGACCATGCCTGGATGTGGGTTCAGCGGTCTCAGCCACAGATCTGCCTGCTCTTTCACAGTTGTCCACAACTCACAAGCAATGTGAGGTTTATCACCTAAGCTTATGAGTTTCAGCACAGCATGTTGCCGCTTGACTGAGGCAGTACTGCAGTGCTTCCAGCTTGTAACTGATGTGGTGATATCTGAGATGAAGGCTGAACATGAGGAGGAGGAGGATGATGCGCATGAGCTGTACACTGACTGACATAGGACATAGGACCATAGGACCCGCAATCCTTGGTGTGGGGAGGATGTGTTCCGTCCCAAGGTCCGACTGGGTCCCGGCTTCCACTATGTTTACCCAGTGTGCCGTCAGGGAGATGTACCGTCCCTGGCCACAAGCACTTGTCCACGTGTCCGTTGTCAGGTGGACTCTCCCGGTAACTGCATTGTTGAGGGCACGGCAGATGTTTTGGGACACGTGCTTGTGTAGTGCGGGGATGGCACACCGGGCAAAATGGTGTCGGCTGGGGACCGAGTTCCGAGGTACGTCCACCGCCATAAGGTTGCGGAAGGATTCTGTCTTCACCTGCCTAAAAGGCAGCATTTCCAACGCAAGCAGTCGTGAAATGTGCGAATTTAGGACTGTGGCCTGTGGGGCGTTAACTGCGAATTTAAGCTTTCGTTCAAAGGTCTGGGATATGGACAATTGAATGCTGCGGTGGGACGTGGACGTTGATGCTGTTTCTTGAGAAACTGCCATAACAAGTGAAGAGTGAGAGGAGAGGGCATCTTTACATGCAGTATGGACAGGGGATTGGGGACAGGGGATTGCCTTGCACACACAACAGGGGGTTCTATTGCACGCACAACAGCGGAAGAAGCAGTGGTGACACCCGCTGACACTGGTCGTGGACCGTGGGGTTCGCCCCACAATGTCTGGTGCTTTGCTACCATGTGCCTGATCATGCTGGTGGTGGGGAGGCTGGTAGTTTTGTCACCCCTGCTGATGCTGGCATGGCAGGTGGTACAAATGGCCTTTTTGGGGTTATCAGCGGAGTCTTTAAAAAACTTCCAGACTCTGGAAGACCTACCGCTTGTACTGGCAACGTTCTTTGTGTTGGTTTTACAGGGAACAGTTGCCCGCCTTCCCTCTGCAGACACCACACTGCTTCTTCCTGCCTGTTGGGATACTCTGCCTCCCTCCCCCTGTGTGCTGCTGGCCTCACTCTGCATGTCCTCCTGCCACGTTGGGTCAGTCCCCCACCTCCTCCACTTCCACTTGCGCACCACGATGCTCCTCCTCACTTCCTGGCAATTGTGTCTCGTCATCGTCCACCTCTTGTGACAAATTGCCAGCGTCGACTTCCTGTGGCCGTGGCTGTTCAAATATTTCGCTACATGGGATCTCCTCTTGCACCACTTCAAGCGGAGCAGGCGAGGGGCACAAATATGGAAATGGACCAGTGAACAGCTCTTCAGAGTGTCCAAGTGTGGGATCAATTGCTGTCTGACGACACTCGGCATGGTGGGAGGAAGGAGCATCAGGGTGAGGAGGAGTATGCGGTCGAGATTCATGGCTACTAAGAGTTGACCATGTGGAAGACAGACCAGAGGTGGTGGTGCCCAGGTAACTGGAAGTATTATCTGCTATCCAATTAATAACCTGTTCACACTGATCAGTTCGCAGTACTGGTATTGTTCTGTGCTTCCCTAGTAATTCGGTCAAGAAGTGGGAGCGAGAAGATGTGGCTGTTGGTTGTGGCACATTTTCACCTTGGCCACGGCCCCATCCTCTGCACGCACCATCACCAGAACGTCCAGTTCCACGTCCCTTGCCACGCACCTTGCCCATTGTAAAGGAAGTAAAATAGCTTACACTCGCACTATCAATGGAAAAAGGGTAATAAAATGTAGATGAGAACCGTGGAAGAGGAAAACCACAGTTCTATTTTTCTAACCTACACCCGACTCTTTTAAACAATCAGAACAATCAGGGAGAAACTATTACTGTTTTTTCTTACAGAAAAAATACCAAAACCTGAATAATAGAGATTTTTTACCGTGGAGTGGCAAAACCACAGTTACTGTTTACTGATGTATACCAGACTTTTTAAAATATATAGATTTGCGGCTGAACAGTGAGCGACACACTCAAACTGTTTTTTTTTTAGATACCAAAGGCACAAAACTGGATACTACACAGATTTTACCCGTTGAACTGCAAAACCACACTTCTGTTTCTGTTGCCTATACCAGACTCTTTTCAACAGATATATTTGTGTCTGAAAAATCAGAGATACACTTTTTTTTTTTTTCGGGGGGGGAACACCAATAGGTTAATAAGACGGTTATTTGCACAGTGTGTAGGAGGAAAAAAAAAAGAGTATTTAGATGAAATAAAATGATTTTCACTGGCCCCCGAGACCTGCAGCTAAGTCCAGAAATTTCAGAAACAGGAGCACTCAGGACTGTAATGCAGCATTTGCTGGTATAACCACTTTGTCTCCTATACAGCCTGCCTGCCTGCCTGATATCTGGGATGGATATTAGTCCTGAGAAGGAATATTTGTTTGTTCTTGCAGCCTTTACAGACCCTACACTAACTATTTTGCAGAAAAAATCTCTCCCTAGCTCAGCAGCGCTCTCCCTACACTGTCTGGTCCGGAGCGTCTGTGTCCAAGATGGCGGCGCCCGGTTTTAAATACTCGAGGTGACGCTGTGCTGCCAGCCAATCACTGTAATGCCCACAAACAACATGGCTGCGGCATTACAGTGACTGGCTGGCAATCCCTGCATGTTCATTGGCTCTGTAAAGAGCGCCAAACATGCAGAGCGGAGACCTGAGCTCCCGCCCGAGTAACCCGGAAATGCTCGATGCTCGCCGAATATCCTGAGTAGCGTGATGCTCGGGCGAGTACCGAGCAGTGTCGAGCATGCTCGCTCAACACTACACATAGCACAAGAGGCTCCATTCCAGTTTTGTCTGCTGCTGCTCTTAGATATTTCTAGAAATAGGCCCAGGTCTAAGGGGACAGGAATAATTTTTTTTATCTTAATCCACATTATTTGCTTAAAAAGCAATCCAGAGAACAACGTTGTTCTGCGTCATTTGCTTGTTGGCACTGCAGAATACAGCCAGGTCCTTTCCATATTACAGCAATAAAAATCCAGCTATTTAAAACTGTGGTTTGTCCGTCACATGGATCACATATAATTGCGCTGAAAACACTGCCATTTCTGGCATCCATTAAAATTTAGTTTTAGTGTGTCTGTGAAGCTATTGACACCAGTTTGCTGTTTAAAATAGTTACCAACAAGCCAGGTATTTAAAACTGTGTTTTCTCCATCACACGGCTCACATATACGTTTTCAGAAAATACTGCCATTTCTGGCCTCCATTAAAAATTTGTTTCAGTGTGTCAGTGAAGCAGTTGACACCGGTTTGCTGTTCAAAATAGTTACCTACAGGCCAGGTATTTAAAACTGTGGTTTCTCCGTCACACTGGCTGCATATAACTTAGCTTCAAATTCAGCCATTTGTAGTGAGTGTAGAAGATATTTTCCTCCATTTAAAATGGGCAAGGCGCGTGGCAAGGGACGGGGAACTGGACATAATGGTGATGGTGCATGCAGAGGCCGAGGCCGTGGGCAAGCTGAAATTGTGCCACAATAAACACCCATATTTTCTCTCTCGACCTTCCTGTCCCAATTCATAGGGGACCACAGCACACCACTATTGAACCCAGTGCAGTATCAAAAGGTTGATGGTTGGATAGCGGATAATGCTTCCAGTCACTTTTCCACCACCACCACCCTGTCTTCCACATGGTCAAGTCTCAGTAGCCATGAATCTGAACTGCATATTCCTCACCCTGATCCTCCTTCCTCTCACCATGCCGAGTGCCCGGAGACAACTGATCCCACACTTTGACACTCCGAAGAGCTGTTCACTTTTCCATTTATAGATTCAGACCTCTTGCCCGGTCAACTTGGTGCTGGGCAAGAGAAGATCGCATGTAGCAATACCCAAATATTGAGCAGCAACGGTCACACAAAGGCGATGGTGGGAAAGTGTCACAAGAGATGGACGATGATGAGATACAATTGCCAGAAAGTCAGGAGGAGGACCAAGGTGCGGAAGTGGAAGATGAGGTGATGGATAATATAGTAACTGACCCAACCTGGCAGGAGGACATGCAGAGTGCGGACAGCAGCACACAGGGGGAGGGAGGCAGAGCACCCCAACAGGCAGGATGAAGCAGACAGAAGGCAGGCAACCGTTCCCGTAACACCAACAAGAAGGAAGTTGCCAGTACAAATGTTACATCTTCCCGAGTCTGGTTGTTTTTAAAAGACTCTGCCGATAACCCCAAAAAGGCCATTTGCACCACCTGCCAGGCCAGCATCAGCAGGGGTGGCAAAACTAGCAGCCTAACCACTACCAGCATGATCAGGCCCATGGCAGCAAAGCACCCGACTTTCGGGGCCGAAACCCAGGGTCCAGGAACAGTGTCAGCGGGTAGCCCCACTGCTTCTTCCACTGTTGTACATGCAAGCCAATCCCCTGTCCATGGTGCATGCGAAGATGCCTCCTGCCCTACACCTGTTGTTGCACACTCTCAAGTAGCAGCATCAGGAAGCACATCCTTGTCCCAGCGCAGCGTTCAGTTGTCCATACCCCAGTCCTTGGAATGTAAGCACAAATACGCAGCCAATGCCCCACCGGCCACACTACTAAATTCCCAAATTTCACGACTGCTTGCTCTCGAAATGTTGTCTTTTAGGCTCGTGTAGACATAAGCATTCCGCAACCTGATGGCGGTGGCTGTCCGTCGGTACTCAGTCCCCAGCCGCCACTATTTCTCCCTGTGTGCGGTCCCTGCATTACACAAGCTCATGTCCCAAAACATTAGCCATGCCCTCAACAACGCAGTTACCGGGAAAGTCCACCTAACCACCGACACGTGGACCAGTGCTTTTGGGCAGGGACAGTACATCTCGCTGATGGCACACTGGGTTAACATAGTGGAAGCCGGGACCCAGTCAGAACTAGGGACGGAACACATCCTGCTGATGCCAAGGATTGTGGGCTCTACACTGCAGATGTTGGGAAGGATTTGTGAGCAGAAGAGGGCAGTTGTTGAGTACCAGCATCAACACGGCCGGCAGTATTCAGTTCCACACATAAGACCTCAGGAGTGGACATGGATGTCAGACATATGTACCATCCTCCAAAACTTTGAGGACTCCACCATGATGGTGAGCAGCGATGATGCCATAATTAGTGTCACCATCCCGCTTCTCTGTCTTCTGAAATGCTCTCTGCTCACAATCAAAGAGGATGCATTGCTGGCGGAGCACGATGAGATGGAGCAAGGAGCAATAGAGGGTGATTTCATACAGCCCAGCCATGGATTGGGTGACAATGAGGAAGAGGAGGAGGAGGAAGAACAGGAGCTAGTTTCATGCACTATAGACAGTACTACCTGCGCAACTGTCATACCATCTGTTCAGCGTCGATGGCCAGAGGACAGAGAGGAGGAGAAGGCGAGCATGGTCAGTTGTCCTCCTGGTGAAAACACGGAAGTTTTGCCTGTTAGCCATCTGGCACGCAAGGCTGAGTTTATGTTACGCTGCCTTTCCAATGACCATCTCATTCTCAAAATTGTGGGTGGTTGGTTACACTTCAAAACCCATGCTACAGGGAGAACTTCATATCTATTACTCCTGAGGCGGACAGGTCTACAAAAATTGGGCAGTACCAGAAGGCCCTTGTTGCGGATCTATTAAAAAAATTCCCATCTAAAAACGCTGGCGGCAGAGGTCACACTCCGTTGGACACCCAAGGAGTACAGGCTAGAAAGACACAACTTCAATCCAGCAGAGGCAGAGGAACACTGTCAAAGTTCTGGGAGAATTTTCTCAGCCCCTCCCATCGCACAGGCCCTGAGGCGCAGGGTACTCTCACAAGGAGTGCAAAGTTTGGGAAGATGCTGACGGAGTACCTTGCCAACTGTACCAACGTCCTCCGTGATTCCTCTGTGCCTTTTAATTATTGGGTGTCCAAGCTGGATACGTGGAATGAACTGGCTCTCTATACCTTGGAGGTCCTGGCCTGCTCTGCCGCCAGCATTTTATCAGAGCAGGTTTTTAGTGCCGCTGGTGGAATTATAACTGATAAGCGCATTCGCCTGTCAACTGAAAATGCTGACAGGCTGACTCTTATAAAAATGAACAAGGGCTGGATTGAGCCAGACTTCTCAACAACACCAAATGATAGCAGCGTAACATAAACTCAAATCCAGTGTCTTTTTTGGGGGGTGTATTCCCATGCACCTCTTCACACCCACACATGGGTATACGCTTCCTGATTTTGGCTATTTGCTCTTGTCCTCTTTCTTCTCCTCATCCTCATCCCTCACCACCATATCACCAGGGTGACCGTGGTCCGTGATGCAACACCCACAAAAAATTTTTAAAGGATGTTTATGATGCCTGTAAAAATAAAATGTATACAGTATGTTCATTTATACCCCCCAGGGGTAAATGTTTGTGAGCCCATACACTTAGTGCAAAGGCATTACAAGTATTGGAGACCCGCTCCTTTCTAATGGGAACATTTTTTATGAGGCCCTCTTTTACATCTCTTCCAAGGGGCATTGGAGTGCCTCCAAATTTTTGGCAACCCTTGCATTCACTGCATAGGCAAACACAATAGGAGACCCAATTCCTAATAATGGGAACATTGTTTTTAGGAGGCCCTCTGACCACTCACTGCATACGCAATAACAGTATAGGAGTAATGGGAACAATAAAACATAGCCGGCAGATGGCTCTCTAAGAATAGTGAAGGCCAACTGCTGGCTCCTTAAGAATAGTAAAGGCTGCCTGATGGCCCTATAACATTAGGCTTTGTGACTCTCAGAGTCCCTCCTTCATATATGAAACACGATGTGTCTGATGATATATCACACACCACATGACCAGATAAGGTTTTAAAATGTTAAAATCACATTTCCTGGTGAATGCATTGGTCACGGTTGAAAGCAATGGAAAAGTGCAAAAATGCATCAAAAGAGCTAAGTGTGAACATAGCCCAAGGTGTGGAGGAGTATTTTTGCTTTTGGTTATTTATTTTGCTTTATATACAAGTCATTACCCTGGAAAGGATGTTCCTTAACATATTTCCCAGGAAAATCCATTTTGTTTTTGTTTTTGTATGTTTTATTGTGAGTCCGTATAAGTGGCGTAATATCTCTGACAATGTTGTTGACAAAAGTGACCTGGGAGTCAGAAATGCTTCCTGGGGTCTTCCCCATGCTGTTCCCATGTCATTTGAGCACTGTTCCCTTCGATTTGGGCAATTTTTAGGCCCTCTGCAGACCGCCGGTCTCATTCAGTCTCATGTGTTCTAGGAGATTATTTTGCCAAGCAGTTGCATGCAAGTCTTACATCACAATGATAAGCATTGGATGGAGTAGTGTAAAGGATGTCACCACTGTCACCACATGTCACACTGTAGCGAAGTATAAATTTGCTCTGTTGTGTAAAGAATCATACTTCTCTGATGGATGAGTCTGAGATTACTAAACCCTAGGAAAGCCTTACCTGCCTGACTCCAGTAAGTCTCTTTTCTGTTCCAGTGTACAAAGCATAGTCCATGAAGGCATGGTTGGATATGTTTAGTGTGGAGAATTGGACTAGCTCTGCATAAAGCCCTGAGCACAACCCCATTGAACTATTTTTGGAAGAGATAAAAGGGAGATCATGAACCAAGCTCTGTAGTCTAACATCAGTTTGTTACATCACAAAATTATATCTTAGATGAATGGGCAAAAAATCCCACAGACACACTTTAGAATCTTGAAGAAATCCTTCCTTTAAGGTCTATTGGAGATGACCTCTTTTTCAGTCCAAGTGCGATCTGGCAAAACATCGGATTGCACTCGGACCAATGTTATTTTATGGAGTCATGCACATGTCCGATTTTTTTTAATCGACCAGAGGAATTGCACAATGCCTGATTTGCATTTGGAAATCGAATCACACTAAGCCATGCAAGTCAATGGGTCCGTCAAAAAACTTGGACTGCACTTAGATGACATCTGAGGGCCGTCCGATTTCCATGAACTAGCAGAATAGAAAAGATGGAGAATTTTTTTTCCCATCTTCTCTTCATACTAAAAAATTGGATCAAAATATGCTCACTCTTTGATCAAACTTTGATCAGAGTTTGACCAGAGTATGATAAGCATAATCATCCCGATTCTCTCGAATGAAAGAAAAGATTATGATGTGACCCTAGCCTTTGTGTGGTAGCAGAAAGGGTGGACCATCTCCATATTAATTACTATGGATTTAGAATAGGATTTCATAAAAGCTTCTGTAGATATAATGTATAGATGTCCCAATACTTTTGTTAATATAATGTACAGTTACAGTGGTGGCCAAAAGTCAGATAATACTCAGTTTCTTCCAGAAAATGATTGCAATCACAAATTCTTTGGTATTATTATCATTTAATTTGTCTTCAATGAAAAAACACAAAAAGAATTGTCCTAAAGCCAAATTGGATATAATTCCGCACCAAACCTAAAAAAGGGGGTGGACTAAAGTATTGGCACTGTTTGAAAAATCATGTGATGCTTCTATAAATCGTGTAATTAACAGCACCTGTAACTTACCTGTGGCACCTAACAGGTGTTGGCAATAACTAAATCACACTTGCAGCCAGTTAACATGGATTTAAGTTGACTCAACTTCTGTCCTGTGTCCTTGTGTGTACCACATTGAGCATGGAGAAAAGAAAGAAGACCAAAGAACTGTCTGAGGACTTGAGAAACCAAATTGTGAGGAAGCATGAGCAATCTCAAGGCTACAAGTAAATCTCCAAAGACCTGAATGTTCCTGTGTCTTCCGTGCGCAGTGTCATCAAGAAGTTTAAAGCCTATGGCACTGTGGCTAACCTCCCTAGATGTGGACGGAAAAGAAAAATTGACGAGAGATTTCAACGCAAGATTGTGCAGATGGTGGATAAAGAACCTCGACTAACATCCAAACAAGTTCAAGCTGCCCTGCAGTCCGAGGGTACAACAGTATCAACCCGTACTATCCGTCGGCGTCAGAATTAAAATGGACTGTATGGTAGGATACCCAGGAAGATCCCACTTCTTACCCCGAGACATAAAAAAGCCAGGCTGGAGTTTGCCAAAACTTAGCTGAGAAAGCCTAAAACGTTTTGGAAGAATGTTCTCTGGTCAGATGAGACAAAAGTAGAGCTTTTTGGGAAAAAGCATCAACATAGAGTGTACAGGAAAAAAAAGCATTCAAAGAAAAGAGGACGGTTCCTACAGTCAAACATGGCGGAGGTTCCCTGATGTTTTGGCGTTGCTTTGATGCCTCGGGCACTGGACTGCTTGACCGTGTGCATGGCATTATGAAGTCTGAAGACTACCAACAAATTTTGCAGCATAATGTAGGGCCCAGTGTGAGAAAGCTGGATCACCCTCAGAGGTCATGGGTCTTCCAGCAGGACAATGACCCAAAACACACTTCCAAAAGCACTATAAAATAGTTTGAGAGAAAGCACTGGAGACTTCTAAGGTGGCCAGCAATGAGTCCAGACCTGAATCCCATAGAACACCTGTGGAGAGATCTCAAAATGGCAGTTTGGAGAAGGCACCTTTCAAATATGAGGGACCTGGAGCAGTTTACCAAAGAAGAATGGTCTACAATTCCAGCAGAGCATTGTAAGAAACTCATTGATGGTTACCGGAAGCAGTTGTTCGCAGTTATTTTGGCTAAAGCTTGTGCAACCAAGTATTAGGCTGAGGGTGCCAATACTATTGTCTGGCCCATTTTTGGAGTTTTTTGTGAAATGATCAATGATTTGATTTTTGCTTCATTCTCTTTTGTGTTTTTTCCTTGCAAGCAAATTAAATGAAGATAATAATACCAAAGAATTTGTGATTGCAATGATTTTCAGGAAGAAACTGAGTATTATCTTACAGAATTGCAGGTGTGCCAATACTTTTGGCCACCACTGTAGGTCCATATATATTTGGACAGAGACAACATTTTTCTAATTTTGGTTCTAGACATTACCATAATGAATTTTAAACAAAACAATTCAGATGCAGTCGAAGTTCAGACTTTCAGCTTTCATTTGACGGTATCCACATTAAAATTGGATGAAGGGTTTAGGAGTTTCAGTTCCTTAACATGTGCCACCCTGTTTTTAAAGGGACCAAAAGTAATTGGACAGATTAAATAATTGTAAATAAAATGTTAATTTCTTGTACTTGGTTGAAAGCCCTTTGTTGGCAATGACTGCCTGAAGTCTTGAACTCATGGACATCACCAGACGCTGTGTTTCCTCCTTTTGATGCTCTGCCAGGCCTTCACTGCGGTGGTTTTCAGTTGCTGATTGTTTGTGGGCCTTTCTGTCTGAAGTTTAGTCTTTAACAAGTAAAATGCATGCTCAATTGGGTTGAGATCAGGTGACTGACTTGGCTATTCAAGAATATTCCACTTCTTTGCTTTAATAAACTTCTGTGTTGCTTTGGCTTTATATTTTGGGTCATTGTCCATCTGTAGTATGAAACGACGACCAATCAGTTTGGCTTCATTTGGCTGGATCTGAGCACACAATATGGCTCTAAATACATCAGAATTCATTTGGCTGCTTCTATCCTGTGTCACATCATCAATAAACACTAGTGACCCAGTGCCACTGGCAGCCATGCATGTCCAAGCCATCACACAGCCTACGCCGTGTTTTACAGAGAATGTGGTATGCTTTGGATCATGAGCTGTACCACGCCTTCGCCATACTTTTCTCTTTCCATCATTCTAGTAGAGGTTGATCTTGGTTTCATCTGTCCAAATAATGTTCTTCCAGAACTGTGCTGGCTTTTTTAGATGTTTTTTAGCAAAGTCCAGTCTAGGCTTTTTATTCTTGATGCTTATGAGTGGCTTGCACCGTGCAGTGAACCCTCTGTATTTACTTTCATGCAGTCTTCTCTTTATGGTAGATTTGGATATTGATACGCCTACCTCCTGGAGAGTGTTGTTTACTTGGTTTGCTTTTGTGAAGGGTTTTCTCTTCACCATGGAGATTATTCTGCGATCATCCACCACTGTTGTCTTCCGTGGGCACCCAAGTCTTTTTGCATTGATGAGTTCACCATTGCTTTCTTTCTTTCTCAGGATGTACCAAACTGTAGATTTTGCCACTCCTAATATTGTAGCAATTTCTCAGATGGGTTTTTTCTGTTTTTGCAGCTTAAGGATTGCTTGTTTCACCTGCATGGAGAGCTCCTTTGACTGCATGTTTACTTCACACCAAAACCTTCCAAATGCAAGCACCACACCTCAAATCAACTCCAGGCCTTTTATCTGCTTAATTGAGAATGACATAATGAAGGGATTGCCCACACCTGTCCATGAAATAGCCTTGGAGTCAATTGTCCAATTAGTTTTTGTCCCTTTAAAAACAGGGTGGCACATGTTAAGGAGCTGAAACTGCTAAACCCTTCATCCAATTTTAATGTGGATTCCCTCAAATGAAAGCTGAAAGTCTGAACTTCAACTGCATCTGAATTGTTTTGTTTAAAATTCATTATGGTAATGTCTAGAACCAAAATTAGAAAAATGTTGTCTCTGTCCAAATATATATGGACCTAGCTGTATGTATAGGCTTTTTTATATATTCTTTTAAGTTTTGTATAATAGTAGCATATTTTATAGGAAAAATAGTGTTTTGCTCCTGTATTCCAAGTCACATGTAGACTTGCTTCTTTTGCTGTATAAGTCATAATTTCTAATAAAAACATTTTAAGATACTGTACACAAGTACTATAACAATATTTTTATAACTAGTGTTGAGCGAATTAGTTCGGCGAATGTTCAAAATTTTCAAATTCGGCACGAATATGGCACATTCGGATTCGTGATCACAAAGGCGATAAAATTTTCTTAAAATCAGAAAAGTTTGACGAATTTGCGCAGGACTGCAAATACAGGGCAACCATGGCGTTTTGTTAGCATAGTGCAAGTGTATGATGAGCGGTGACATGTGCCAGGAGAGTGTGGGGGCTGTGGAGAGCTTAGAACAGGTCCGATCAGCGGTGCACTGTTTTTTTTTTTTTCCTCTGGGCTGTAACTGAGGAAAGCGCAGCCAGCCAATCACAGCACAGGAAGCAACTACACTGTCCAGACATAAGGTCTTCTGCAATTGGCTGCAGAAATCACATGTCCTCTAAGTATAAAAAGCGACCATGTTCCCTCAGTGCCATTATATCCATGTCACTGCTGGAGACAGACGCAGCTCAGTGTTCTCTTGGTTAATGAGAGATATTAGCTAGATGGATCGGTGCTTGTGTGGTAGTCAGATAGTGTAGATAATTCCTGGCCTGTGTACCTCTGCAACCACTGGTGCAGCACATTTTTGGTGTTCTTGTGCAAGTACTGAGATTCTGACAGAAACAGAGGGCCCATGCCAAACAATAGTGCTGTGCACTGCTGGTATAGAACTCCATGTCTCAGTATACCTTGAATCTTTTTTTGCTCTTGCTAATGTGATCAAGCAAGCACAGTGCACCTTTTCATTTAGTGGGGTTGAAATTGTTCTCTGCACAGTCTGCAGAGCTTCTTATTGCAGAGCACAAAATCCTTTTTTTCTGTTATTGTGATATTGAAAGCTGTGTGCACTAAAGTTTTTTTTTGTGTCAGATACTATTTTAGTGGAGTTGAATTTCAGGTGTAAAGTTGGAGTTGAACTTTGAGAGTAAAAAAATATTTTTTTTCTCTTGCTACGCCCAGTCCAAAAAATATTTTTTCTTGTGCCAAAAGTCATATAGTGCTATAAGCCAGTTACTACGTCAGTGGAGGTCAAAGTCAGCTGGACGCAGACCTTGTGCAGAGTAACCCAAAACTATTTTTTGCTCTGAGTAAAGTGATACAGCTGACTAGATCTGAGTTTGAAATATTTTGGAGCATATATTCTATGTCATACTGGCTTCATCCACATTCAAAAAAAAGTTTCTTCTGTTCCTAAAGTAATACAACAGGGGACATCTCAGTTTGAAATTGTTTGGAGAATATCTCGTAGGTTTTATCGGCCTCATGCACACTAACAAATTTATTTTGTCTGTAAGTAACGTTTTATGGCAGGCCATATCTTACCTTGTCATTTAGTGTCGCTGAAATTCAGGTGTGTGCTGAGCTATTGCACAAGAAAAAAACATATTTTTCTTTAATTAATTGCGTTCTCCTACCACTGTATCTGACCAACATGAGTGGGAAAAAGAGAGGGCTTGGTGGAAGGGGAAATAGGCTTGGTGTTCAAGATGTACGTGGGGTATGTGGTAATGTTAGTGAAAGCACTAGTAAACCAACACAAACAGGTCCTATCCAAAGACAACTGACACCATATGTTAGTGTACGGCCTACTGCAGTCCCTTCCTTTGGCAGCCGCACAGCAATATGTCTTCTTGATAAGACCCAGAAAGAGCAGGTGCTCCAGTGGATGGCAAGCCCTGCTTCCAGTGGCCTCTCCTCTTCTTCCTCCACCTCAACATCACACGCAGTACAGTCCACAGAGGTGGCACCCCATGCTTCCCCCCGAGTCACAACTGGCCAACTGTCCAACTGACTGTGTGGAAGTTTCACCAATTTAAAACACACTAGGCAACTGATCTCCTCCAAATTAAAAATGTCCGATTGCATGCAGAGAAGCTAATTAGCCAAATCTGCTAATCTGGTTGAAAAACTTCACTCAGAGACTGAACCAGCCAAATGGCATATTTTATTACGTAGACATGGGGTTAAATAGTATTCTCCTTCTAGGTGGGATTAGTAAAATGTATTGCTCTTTTCTGATAACTCGGCACACTGTAATTTGTTCATCCATGTATCTTTTGACCTTAGTAACGGCTTAGGAATACCGATGGGAGGGGGTGAGTTTGTCTCACAGCGCCATCTTTGCCAACTCGACATGAATCTCTCTGTTATCAGCCATGCACATGCATACGTCATTCCCAGGAAATCATTTAGTTTTTCGTGTCTACAATAAGAATAGAAGCTGTTAGTTATATATTTATTAACTAGAAACACAATCCATGTGCATATACATTTGCATACATACATACACATAGATTATTCCATCATCTCTATATTGATTCACACTGATTAGGTAATTTATTAAAAGAAACTAATTGATTTTCTATAATATACAGTACAGACCAAAAGTTTGGACACACCTTCTCATTTAAAGATTTTTCTGTATTTTCAAGACTTTGAAAATTGTACATTCACACTGAAGGCATCAAACCTATGAATTAACACATGTGGAATTATATACTTAACAAAAAAATGTGAACCAACTGAAAATATGTCTTATATTCTAGGTTCTTCAAAGTAGCCACCTTTTGCTTTGATGACTGCTTTGCACACTCTTGGCATTCTCTTGATGAGCTTCAAGAGGTAGTCACCGGAAATGGTCTTCCAACAATCTTGAAGGAGCTCCCAGAGATTCTTATCACTAGTTGGCCCTTTTGCCTTCACTCTGCAGTCCAGCTCACCCCAAACCATCTCGATTGGGTTCAGGTCTGGTGACTGTGGAGGCCAAGTCATCTGGCGTAGCACCCCATCACTCTCCTTCTTGGTCAAATAGCCCTTACACAGCCTGGAGGTGTGTTTGGGGTCATTGTCCTGTTGAAAATAAATGATGGTCCAACTAAACGCAAACCGGATGGAATAGCATGCCGCTGCAAGATGCTGTAGTAGCCATGATGGTTCAGTATGCCTTCAATTTTGAATAAATCTCAAACAGTGTCACCAGCAAAGCACCCCCACACCATCACACTTCCTCCTCCATGCCTCACGGTGGGAACCAGGCATGTAGAGTCCATCCGTTCACCTTTTCTGCGTCGCACAAAGACACGGTGGTTGGAACCAAAGATCTCAAATTTGGACTCATCAGATGAAAGCACAGATTTCCACTGGTCTAATGTCCATTTCTTGTGTTCTTTAGCCCAAACAAGTTTCTTCTGCTTGTTGCCTGTCCTTAGCTGTGGTTTCCTAGCAGCTATTTTACCATGCACAAAGTCTCCTCTTAACAGTTGTTGTAGAGATGTGTCTGCTGCTAGAACTCTGTGTGGCATTGATCTGTTCTCTAATCTGAGCTGCTGTTAACCTGCGATTTCTGAGACTGGTGACTTGGATAAACTTATCCTCAGAAGCAGAGGTGACTCTTGGTCTTCCTTTCCTGGGGCGGTCCCCATGTGAGCCAGTTTCTTTGTAGCGCTTGATGGTTTTTGCAACTGCACTTAGGGACACTTTCAAAGTTTGCCCAATTTTTCAGACTGACTGACCTTAATTTCTTAAAGTAATGATGGCCACTCGTTTTTCTTTACTTAGCTGCTTTTTTCTTGCCATAATACAAATTCTAACAGTCTATTCAGTAGGACTATCAGCTGTGTATCCACCTAACTTCTGCACAACACAACTGATGGTCCCAACCCCATTTATAAGGCAAGAAATCCCACTTATTAAACCTGACAGAGCACACCTGTATATATATATATATATATATATATATATGACCTTGACAGACCCCCCTAAAATCAATTATTTGCTTTTAATATCCATATGCTAAAAATCAGAGGGGGAGAAGAATTGACCCTATGTTAAGGCTATTCTGGAACCCTACGATGTGACTGGCGCCCCGTCCCTTTTAGATGGACCCACCGATGTACCTAAATCTAACTCATACGAAGACCTACAGGAAAGGGGTGGAGACCCTAAAAGATCTAGTGACTGGGTAATCGAGGGCCACCCCTAACACAGAAATATGGATATTAACTTTACAAACTCATTTACTTCCGGTAATCTCTCTGGTACAACACTTTTGTTCTAAGGGGAACTGTTTGTTCATAGATTTTGAGAGCCTTAGTAACTTTCCCTGCGGGGCCGGTATTGTCTAGGATATAAGTACAACATTGCTCACCTATCATTTTGCATACCCCTCATTTTCTGCAAGTAACATATCCAGAGCTATTCTGTTTTGGAAGGCCATGGTAGATGTGGGTGCTAGTTGGTTAGTTATCCCTTGTAAGGCATCTTTGGTGTAATTGACAAATCTTTGCTGGTTATAATATATGTAATTTATCCAATCTACGTTATTGTTAATGGTTATTATGGGTATTATTAACTAAAATCCTGCCTTCACTTGGTCTCGGGCCTTAAATTCGTCTGGCACCCCCCTAAGCACTCCGAGAACATCAATATATATATATATATATGTGAGTCAAAACTGCCTTTGGGGTTAATTTCACTCTTGGCCCTGTATGTACCAGAAAACTGGAATATCATTCTCTTTAGTAATAATTGTTTGGAATGCACATGTTACTGTAACAAAGGCTTCCCCCCCAGCTACTGTGATCAGAAAAATGAACCTCAGGGTTGTTGGTCTGAGACCGCCTTCTTGCAGTGGGATGCATGGACCCATGATGTTCGGCCTTCGACCTTCACAGTCGTAGGTGATGTAAGCAACACTTAGTAGGGCCCTTCAAATCCGGCATCCAGTGTGCCTCGCACGTGATTCTTTATTCAGACAAAATCTCTAGGCTGGATGCTGTGAGTACCTGGTTCAAGATCTAAGTCTGGAATAGAAGAGTAAACTGTAGCATGTGTTAATTTTAACTCATTAGCAAGTCCGACAACAAAATTCACAAGCTTATCATTCCCTGAACTAAGCTGCTCTGGGTAATTTTAACCCATTCTAGGTGGCCCCCCAAACAAGATCTCATATGGTGTGAGCCCTGTGGGTTGTCTTGGGGTATTTCGGACTGAGTATAGGGCAAAAGGCAGCACCTCTGGCCTTGGAAGTGACAATTCTTTACTGGCTATAAGAATTTTGTTTTTTAAAGTGCCATTCATCCTTTCAACTTGGCCGCTACTTTGAGGATGATAAGGAGCATGCAGGCCCAAATCCTCCTCAATCATCTCCCAGATTGATTTGGTAACTTCTGCAGTGAAGGCGGATCCTTGATCACTTTCAATCACTTCTGGAATCTCAAATCTGCAGATAAGTTCTGCCAGAAACCTTTTCACTGTAGTTCTAGCAGTCATGTTGGTTACTGGGTATGCTTCTGTCCAGCCGGAAAACATATCCACCACCACCAGAACATATTCATATCTTCCACTCTTGGGTAATTACATATGATCAATTTGGATTCTCTGGAAAGGATACTGTGACTTTGCCAGCTTCTTCTTTGGCACATGATCTGTTCTTCCAGGATTACAAGTGTAACAAATCTCACAGCTCCTAGTATAGTTTGTAACAAGAGCTGAGATCTCGGGTGCAATATAGAGTTTATTGATAGCTGAAATCATCTGATTCTGCCCTCTATGCACCTTTCCATGAGCCCGCTGAACCACTGCAGGATACAGTGCTCTTGGCAGACATATTCTTCTTCCCACTCTCCTGATTCCGTCCTTACAAAACGTTCCTCCCCGTCCGATCCATCCTTGTTTTTCTTCTTATGTTACTGCATTCTGCCGGTCCACTAAAGTCCTGTGTGTCTGATTCTCTTCCAGTCTTTGCTCCTCTTCATCTTTCTCCTCTTCTTCTTCCAACCTCAATTTTCTCATTCCCATTTCTTCCTCACCCCCTCGTTGTCTCTGACTTCTGGTGAGCACAAACACCTCCGTACCCCCCGACACCTCTGCTTCCTCTGGAAATATTGGTTCCATAGCGGCTGCTTTTGCTGTAATGTCATCCAGATGATTCCTCTTGGTTTCCTCTGAATTCAGTTTCACATGAGCCTTAATTTTGATCACAGCCACTTGCCTAGCTAACTTCAGAGCTTCTAGCAGACTTCTCACTGCCGCTGCATTCCGGATTGGAGCTCCACTGGCTTTCTTGTAGCCCCTCAGGGCCCATATCAGGCCAAAGTCGTGGGCAATTCCGAATCTGTACCTCGAGTTCATGTAGATATTGGCCACTCGACTCTCTGCGCACTTGCAGGCTTCAGTCGGAGCATACAGTTCGGCCTCTTCAGCTGACATATAAGATGGCAGTGGTCCAGCTGAAACAACCGTTGGTGGAGACACCACCGCATATCCAGTAAGGTAATTTCCATATTCATCTGCATATCTGGACCCGTCAGTATACAGTATCAGATCCGCTTCAGGCAGTGGCTGCTCAGAGTCAAGTAGGTAGGTGAGAGGTTTCTGCCTTCATGACCTCAAGGCAATCATGGTCACTCAAATCAGGGTATTCATGGTCTTCTGAAGACCCCCTAAGTCTTCAGAGCAGTCCCCCCTTGACAGAGGAAGCAGAGTGGAGGGGTTCAAGACAGTACATCGCAGAAGAGCTATATTTTCTGGTAAAAGAAGCTCACATTGGATTCTGACATGACGTTGCTTAGATAGATGGTGGTGCTGGTTTTGTGCAAGGATAGCTTTTAAATCATGAGGGGCCAGTATAGTTGTAGCATGGCCAAGTACAACATCTGCTGTTCTGTGGAGGAGTTCTGTGGCTGCTAGCACTGCTTTGAGACATGTTGGACCTGTTTGCGCCACCGGATCCAATTTACTGGAATAATATACGATGGGTCTCATGTGGCCTCCATGTTTTTGTGCCAGAACTCTTGAGGCATGGCCACACGCTGCAGAGACAAATAGAAAGAATGGGAATTCATAGTTGAGAATCCCCAGTGCAGGGGCGGAAATGATGAGTTCTTTCAACTGGTCCATTGCATCTTCAGCTTCTTGGTCAAAATGCAGGTCAAGCTCAGAAGAGTGGACCCAATCATATAGAGGTTGCGTGAGAACTGACGCGTTAGGGATCCACTGCCTGCAGTATGTGACCATTCCCAGGAAAGCTTGGAGTTGTTTGACAGTTCTCGGGTATGGGATGTCTTGGATGGCAGTTTTCTGCTCTTAAGTGAGATGCTTGGTACCTTGGGATATGCAATTACCCAAAAACACAACTTTGGTACAACACCATTGTAGCTTTTGCAGAGTAACTTTGCATCCGATGGTGGCCAGAAATTTTAGCAAAGAATAGCTGAACCTGTGGCAAGTTTGGTCGTCGGGACAACAGAGGAGTAGATCATCGACATATTGTATCAATGTGACTTCAGGGTTCTCACTCTTCAAGGGTTGGAGACAGGTAGTTAAGGCCAGTGAGAAGTGATGAGGAGAGTTCTGAGCTCCTTGAGGCATAACAGTCAAGGTGTACTGTACTCCTCTATCTGTAAAAGCAAAAAGATACTGACAGTCTGGATGAAGAGGCACACTGAAGAAGGTGTTTGCCAAGTCGATTACTGTAAAATGCGTTGCCGCAGGGGGAATTTCACTGAGTAATGTATGTGGATTTGGCACCACTGGGGTCTCCAGGATTGTAAATGCATTCACAGCTCTCAGATCTTGCACCATCCCGAATTTATCCGGTTCTCCTCTTGCAGTTTTCTTCTTCACTGGAAACAATGGAGTATTAGCAGGAGAAACACAGGGAATTATTGCTCCTTCCTTCAGTAATTCTTGGATCTGGGCATCTAATGTCGTTTCTTGGGCTGCTTTCAGTGGGTACTGTGGGAGTCTGGAAATCCGTGCACCTTCTTTCTAGAAAACTTGGACTGGCGTGACAGGCAGCCGGCCTATATCATCAGGACCTTGAGACCAGAGTTCAGGTTTTATCCCGTCAAGATAATGCTGTGGTATGGCGGTTGTTGCAAATTGGATGACACACAATGGGAGGGCATGTACCTTTGCTTGTTCTTCTAATGGTAACGGAGAAGAGACATCTAGATGCATTCCAGTCTCATCATGTGATATCTGAGCATTTAATTTCTGGAGTAGATCTGCTCCCAACAAATTAAGCGGGCAGGTGTCTGAAATGACCAATCTGGCCAGCAGCTTCAGTTCTTTCCCAATAGGCAATGGAAATGTTAGTCGGGATGAGTGTGGTTTTCGATCCACTCCCACACATGAAAGGAAATCATCAGATATAAGTAGTGTTGAGCGATACCTTCCGCTATCGGGAAATATCGGATCGGATTGGATCGGACCGATACCCAAAAAGTATCGGATATCGCCGATTCCGATACCGGAACCCAATGCAAATCAATGGGACAGAAATATTGGAATAAAATAAACCCTTTCTTTCCTTGGAGGTTAATTCTACATGAAGGAAAACAACTAAGAATAATGTAGAATGTATTGGGGGAGGTGGGGGAGACAATAAAGGCATAGAGGTTTAGCCCAATCAAATGGAATAGCAGGAATTAATATTTTTTTTAAGACGTTCTGAGTTACGGAAATATTGACTATGTTAAGTTTTTTTATATTTTGTCAGATATTTATGTTTCACTACTTCCATGCTCTTCACCTTCTTTTTTACTTCTCCCACACTTTCTCCTTCATCATCCTCAGCATCAGCATCTTTTTCATCAACTTCTTCTTCACCTTCTTCATCTTCTTCTTCACCTTCTTCATATTATTCTTTTTTTTTACATTCTTCATATTCTTCTTATTCAACTATTATTCTTCTTCATATTCTACTTCTTCATCTTCTTCATATACTTCTTCTTCATCATATTCTTATTTGTGACAGGCATTCCTGTAGTTGTTATCTATAAAAGTTTGAACATTACACCTTTCGTTCTGCCCGTCACAAAAGATTTACAACAGGATTTGACCGCATTCAGTTTGGCCTGCAGCAGCAGGTCTTTTCCAGGGGCACCACGAGGAGGAACGGACTCACCCCCATACACTGCTTAGTCATCTTCTGCTTATAATTTAGATAATATCTTTTGCTCTGATTTTTAGTCTTATGCTTAATGTTCTTCCGCTTTTTGTTCTGCAGCTTCTTGTTCTTCTGCTTCTTGGTTTCTGTCTCTTGTTCTTCTGTATCTTGGTGGTTGTCTTCTTGTTCTTTGTCCTCTTGGTCATCTTCTTCAGGGTCATCTTCTGGGTGGTCTTCAGGGTCGTCGTCTTCAGGGTCGTCGTCTTCGGGGTCCTCGTCTTCTTCGGGGTGGTCTTCAGGGTCCTCGTCTTCAGGGTTGTCATCTTCGGGGTCCTCGTCTTCTTCGGGGTGGTCTTCAGGGTCGTCGTCTTCAGGGTCATCGTCTTCGGGGTGGTCTTCAGGGTCGTCGTCTTCAGGGTCCTCGTCTTCAGGGTCGTCTTCTTCGGGGTGGTCTTCAGGGTCGTCGTCTAAAGGGTCGTCATCTTCGGGGTCCTCGTCTTCTTCGGGGTGGTCTTCAGGGTCCTCGTCTTCGGGGTCTTCGTCTTCTTTGGGGTGGTCTTCACGGTCATCGTCTTCAGGGTCGTCGTCTTCGGGGTCTTCGTCTTCTTCGGGGTGGTCTTCACGGTCGTCGTCTTCAGGGTCGTCGTCTTCGGGGTCCTCGTCTTCTTCGGGGTGGTCTTCAGGGTCCTTGTATACAGGGTCCTTGTCTTTGGGGTCCTCGTCAGCTTTGGGATGGTCTTCAGGGTCCTCGTCAGGGAGATTCAGAGTGATTACCAAGAACCATTTCAAAAAGCTTGAACTTGGAAATGTAGAAGAAGGTACAAGAAGGCTGAGGAACTGCCGAGAGCCAGCTGACGGTACTGGAACCCGGATGGATAGCAGAAGATACAAGAGCCATTAGAACTACCGAGGACCAGCTGACGGTACTGGAACCCGGTTACTAAGCAAGAGGTACCTGTGCCAGAAAGCACTACCAAGGACCAGCAGAAGTTGGTGGAACTTGGATACCAAGAAGGATGCACCTAAGCCAAAGGCACTGCCGAGAACCAGCTGACGGTGCTGGAACCCGGATGGGTAGCAGAAGGTACCCATGAAAAAAAAAGCTGCAAGGCCGCGAGCCGGCCGCAGTTACCGAAACCCACAGTCCTACAGGGGGTGCTTGTCTTATTGGCACTATGGAACCAACATTCATTGCCAGATCCCGCAGCCCACATAGGAGTCACCTAAACTACAGGCACCATAGAGTTGGCTAACCCGACCGCAACACGACAGGACAGCGCATTGGAGGCAAAGTGACGTTGACACTACCTGGAAACAGCTGGCGTGCTGTAACCCGGCTGGGCAGGAGCGAGTACCCGTGCCAAAGACACTGCTGGGAAACAGCTGGCAGTGCTGGAACCCAGGGTAAATACTAAAAACAGAGTGGAGCCAGAGGCCTAATTGGAGCAAGTTTAAAATCTGTAGTAGTGTGAATGTGGACAGAGCAGGAGAAATTGCCGTACACACAGCAGGGGAACAGCTGACGTTACTGAACCCCAATAACACGGCAGCAAGTGTTGACTGTACAGACGGCACTTCTGAGTGCCAACTGTCGGTGTTGGAGCTCAGGGATAATACTGAAAACAGAGGAGCCAGAGGTGTAATTGGAGCAACTTTAAAATCTGTAGTACAGTGGATGAGGACAGAGCAAGAGAATTTGCCGGACACACTGCTGGGGATCAGCTGACGGTACTGAACCCCAATAACACTGGAGCAAGCGTTGACTGTGCAGATGGCACTTCTGAGTGCCAACTGGTAGTGTTGGAGCTCAGGGATAATACTGAAAACAGAGGAGCCAGAGGTGTAATTGGAGCAACTTTAAAATCTGTAGTACAGTGGATGTGGATAGAGGAAGAGAATTTGCCGGACACACAGCAGGGGATCAGCTGACGTTACTGAACCCCAATAACACGGCAGCAAGTGTAGACTGTGCAGACGGCACTTCTGAGCGCCAACTGGCGGTGTTGGAGCTCAGGGATAGTACTGAAAACAGAGGAGCCAGAGGTGTAATTGGAGCCACTTTAAAATATGTAGTAGTGTGAATGTGAACAGAGCAGGAGAATTTGCCGGACACACAGCAGGGGATCAGCTGACGTTACTGAACCTCAATAACACGGCAGCAAGTGTTGACTGTGCAGACGGCACTTCTGAGCGCCAACTGGCGGTGTTGGAGCTCAGGGATAATACTGAAAACAGAGGAGCCAGAGGTGTAATTGGAGCCACTTTAAAATCTGTAGTAGTGTGAATGTGAACAGAGCAGGAGAATTTGCCGGACACACAGCAGGGGATCAGCTGACGTTACTGAACCCCAATAGCATGGCAGCAAGTGTTGACTCTGCAGACGGCACTTCTGAGCGCCAACTGGCGGTGTTGGAGCTCAGGGATAATACTGAAAACAGAGGAGCCAGAGGTATAATTGGAGCAACTTTAAAATCTGTAGTACAGTGGATGTGGACAGAGCAAGAGAATTTGCCGGACACACAGCTGGGGATCAGCTGACTTTACTGAACCCCAATAACACTGGAGCAAGCGTTGACTGTGCAGATGGCACTTCTGAGCAGCAACTAGCGGTGTTGGATCCCAGGGTAAATACTAAAAGCAGAGGAGCCATAGGTGTAATTGGAGCAAGTTTTAAATCTGTAGTACAGTGGATGTGGACAGAGCAGGAGAATTTGCCGGACACACAGCTGGGGATCAGCTGACATTACTGAACCCTAATAACATGGCAGCAAGCATTGACTGTGCAGATTGCACTTCTGAGCAGCAACTGGTGGTGTTGGAGCTCAGGGATTACAGTTCAGGTGGTAGAAACATGAACACAACAGGAGACCTGGATACTGTTGCCAATCAATTATTTATTCTGGAAGAGGACTGGCAAATTCATGCGAGATCCAGGCCTTGTTCATTTTCAGAAAAGTAAGCCGGTCAACGTTATAGGAGGATAGGCGCATGCGACGGTCTGTTAGTACACCACCTGCGGCACTAAAGACGGGTTCCGATAATACACTAGCAGGAGGGCTAGCCAGCACCTCCAATGCATATTGGCTAAGCTCTGGTCATGTATCCAGCTTAGAGACCCAAAACTTGAAGGGGGAAGAGCCATCTGGGAGTACACCGAGAGGGCAAGACATGTAGTCTGTCACCACCTGACGGAAACGTTGCCTCCTGCTGACTGGAGCCGTCTGTGATGATGTAGACATTTGTGGCTGCGGGGACACAAAACTTTGCCACATTTGGGCCATACTGGTCTTGCCTTGTGCTGAGCTTCCTCCACTGCCTCGACGCACTGAGCTGCTTTGTAAAGCACTAGCAGCACTGCTCTCGGTTGGAATGGAGCACATGATGGAATGCACCAGTGCGTCTTGATACTCCCGCATTTTATGCTCCCGGTTGAACGGCGTTATGAGGCTTTGTAAGTTGTCCCGGTAGCGAGGATCTAGGAGGGTGCACACCCAATAATCAGCCGTGTTGAGAATGTGGGTGATGCGGCCGTCGTTTCTCAGGCACTGCAGCATGAAATCAACCATGTGCTGCAGACTGCCAACTGGCCAAGAAACGCTGTCCCCTGCTTGAGGCGTGATCTCTGCCTGCTCTGCATCACCCCACCCTCGCTCTAGATACTGACTACTAGAGCATTGTGTACCTCCCTCCTCTGGACAGATGTCTTCCTCCTCCATTGACTCCTCCTCATCCTCCTCACAAAGTGTCCCCTGCCTAGGCCTTTGTGAGGAACCACGTTGCGCAGACTGTACAGAAGCAGATGGCATTTGTGATGGCATCCTCCACCTCTTCCAAAACCTCCTCCCTTAGTGCTTGCAGTGTTTTTTCCAGTAGGCAGATAAGGGGGATAGTCATGCTGACTAGTGCATCATCTGCACTCGCCATCCGCGTTGAATAATCGAATGCACACAAAATGTGGCAAATGTCCTTCATAGAGGCCCACTCAGTGGTGGTGAAGTGTGAAACGGCGCGCACTGCGACTTGTTTGCGCCTGCTGCAGCTGCTGGTACTCCTTTACTGCTGCCTGATGCTCACACAACCTCTCCAACATATGTAACGTTGAAGGTCACATATGATGCGATATTCCGGAAGACTTAATAGGCGCTGCAGAGCTGCAATGCGCAATCTTGCGTTGCTGGAATGCCGCAAGTGAGCTCACTCTATGTGGACCTTGTGAAGCAGTGCATCAAGATGCGGATAGTCCCTCAAAAATCTCTGCACGACCAAGTTTGGCACATATGCCAGACATGGGATGTGAGTGAGGTTGCCTAGGCACAGAGCTGCCACCAGATTTCGGCCATTGTCACACACTACCATGCCTGGCTGGAGATTCGCTGGCACAAACCACACGTCGTTCTGCTGCTTGATGGCATTCAAGAGTTCCTGCGCTGTGTGGCTTCGATTCCCCAAAGAAATTAATTTTAATACGGCCTGTTGACGTTTGGCCATGGCTGTGCTCATATCGGTCATCATAACAGGTAACCGTTCATGGGTCGATGTGGAGGTAGACCGTGACGGCTCCTGCAGCGCTGATTCAGAGGAACTGGAGTATGAGGAGGAGTCCATGTGTCCAGACTGGAGTCCAGCAAACCTTGGAGTTCGCAGAACACGTACAGCGCCACTCTCAAGATCTGTACCCGGCTCCACAACATTTACCCAATAGGCAGTGAGGGAAGGGTATCGTCTCTGTCCATGCTTACTGGTCCACGCATCGGTGGTCAGGTGGACCTTGCTACTGACGGCGTTTTGTAGCGCATGTTTAATTTTTCCCTCCACATGCTGTTGCAGGGCAGGGATGGCTTGCCTGCTGAAATAAAAGCGGCTGGGCATGTTGTATTGTGGGACTGCCCATGCCATAAAGGTGTCAGTCTCCACCAGCCTGAATGATAGCATTTCAAGGGCCAGTAGTTTAGCAATACCAGCATTCAGAGCCTGTGCTCGGGGGTGGTTTGCCGAGTATGGGCGCCTTTTTTCCCATGCCTGTGCTAACGATGGCTGTAGACTGGCCTGGGAGTGTGAGGATGACAGGGAAAGTGGTGCTGTGGGTGGAATTACACTGTGTCTCTGTACAACAGTGCCAGAGGTTCTTCCATGGCGATCCTGTGAGGAAGCCGAACCAGCTGTGTGTGAGCTGGAGGAAATGGCTACAACACGAGTTGAAGAGGTTATAGGTGGCGGTGTAGGTTGGCCTAGGTCTTCAGTGTGTTTTTGTAACTCCACCACGTGCTTGGTCCGCATATGTTTCCACATATTTGTGGTATTGAGGTTGCTGACACTTTTCCCTCTTTTCACCTTCTGATTACACAGCTTGCATTTGACAAAGCATACGTCATCTGCAACTGTGTCAAAAAAGGACCAGGCACTGCAAGTCTTGGGA
Organism: Phyllobates terribilis; assembly: GCF_046119375.1. Classification (NCBI taxonomy): domain Eukaryota; kingdom Metazoa; phylum Chordata; class Amphibia; order Anura; family Dendrobatidae; genus Phyllobates; species Phyllobates terribilis. The sequence continues at coordinate 767,723,548 of NW_027362762.1, read as the reverse complement.
GCGCCCCTTTGGATTTTGGAAGAGCCATGCTCCTAATGGGTGCCAAAGTGGAGGCTACAGGCAACCAAGTCTGCCTCCTCCCTCTCCCTCCTTTTTGGGCCATTCGGGGAATCTCTTCCTCAGAGCTTCTCCCACCACCTTCCTGTCCCTCATGCCATGATGGGTCAAGGACCTCATCATCTACACCACCCTCTTCAAACAACTGCTTCTCCTGGGTAGTCTCGACAGCACAGTACGCACCAGAAAGTGGCACCTGAGTGTCATCATCCGATGCTTACTGAGGTGTGCTGCTGACCATAGGCACTGGCCCACCCGCCTCTTCAGATTCAGAGACACAAAATGGTTGTGCATCACTGCATACTACCTCTTCAAATTCTAGAATTCTGCTTGGCTGGCCCCCTCTTTCCAAGCTAAGAGATTCAGAGAACAGAAGTAGAGATGGCTCCTGTCCAGGGCTCTCTGACTGCCTGGGCAATTTGGCAGGTGGTGAAGAGACAGATGGGTGCTCTTCAGTGCTCAGGACCTGAGAGGATCTGGAACTAATTGAAGTCGATGCGTTAGCTGCTATCCATTTGACAATGGCTTCAATTTGGTCCTCCCGTAGTGGGGTACGGCTAGCTCCTACAAAGCTGCGCATAAAGGACTGTTCCGTGGTAAAACTGGGGGATGCTGAGTCACTGGTGCCCACAGCAGGCACAGAATCCCCATGTCCTCTCCCTGCAGGCACAGAATCCTCACGTCCTCTCCCTGCAGAAACTCCACGCCAACGCCCACGACCACATGCCTTACTCCCTGCCTTCTTCATCTTGGTAGACTGATAAAGATAGGCAGAAAAGTACTAAGGGCTTAGTGTGTTATTCCTGAACAGCTGCTAACAGGTATAAGAAACACTAATTTTATAAAGTGTGGACTAGACTTTAATATGAGCTAATGTGGCCTACACAACTGTAAAGTGGAGTGTTTGGTGAACTTTATTTAGGTTTTTTTTGTCACAAAAAGACACTGGATGTGCCCAAAGATGTAATACCGATAGTATCACAAACTATTTGTAGCTATTACAATGCAGGAAGGTAACCTACAGTACAATGCAATATATGAGGCTACTAAAAATAGGCTAATAATAATCTGGCTGGGGCTGCAGGGCACAATGCTGCAGAAAGGCTCCTCTATCTACTCCTATATAGTGTGTTTGGAACCAATGTAGCTGAATACGGATGGAACCACCACACTAATAGGAGAAATCAGGAAAAATGATCAGTTAGCAAAAAAGGACAATGTATGAGGCAGTGACGCACATTGAGCGCACTGCAACCAGACGTGGCTGAAGCACACACTTCAGCGTGAGCTGTACTCACACACAGAGACCTTGCAGACAGGCGTGAACAGTGCAGATGTAGAGCACTGTGCACTAGCGCTGCAAGACAAAAAAAAAATTCTCTATCTACTCCTATATAGTGTGTTTGGAACCAATTTAGCTGAATACGGATGGAACCACCACATTAATAGGAGAAATCAGGAAAAATGATCAATTAGCAAAAAAGGACAATGTATGAGGCAGTGATGCACGCTGAGCGCACTACAACCAGGCTTGGCTGAAGCACACACTACAGCGTGAGCTGCACTCACACACAAAGACCTTGCAGACAGCGGTGAACAGCACAGAGAACTGTGCACTAGCGCTGCAAGGCACAGCGATTTATAAAGTAGCTTGGGTAAAGCAGAATAGAGCAAATAGGTAGCTAAACCTGTCCCTCAGAACAACAGCGTCCTATCCCTATTCACAGCAGAGTGAGCTCAAAAATGGCGGCGGCGGCTTTTATAATGCATCATGACATCATTTCAGCAGTCAATAACAGCCATGCCATTAGTTAACATGCCTACATGCCTAACAGGATGTGCCCACACTTCTTAGGATCCTCATTGGCTGAATAAAATGAAACTGGCTCATTGCATTATGGGAACTTCCGATTCGGGTATACGATATTCTAAAAGTATCGGAATTAAGTATCGGAATTCCGATACCGCGAATATCGGCCGATACCCGATATTTCAGTATCGGAATGCTCAACACCAGATATAAGTGATTCATAGGGTAAATCTCTTGACCATATTACTGATCTGTCTGCACCCGTGTCTACTAGGAAAGGTAAAGTTCTGTCCTCTACATCAATTTTGACAGTAGAAACCAGTCCAGATTTAGTGGGGACTTTTTCAACTGAGGTCAAGATGAGAACGGGTTTGCCTCTGTCCTTTGCAGGGTAATTCTGGTCTTCCCCCGCAAACCGGCGTGGTGGGTCCCTGTTATTTTGGTACATCTGTTGTGGTGGCTGGTCTCTGTAATTCAGCACAGGTTTTCTTGGCGTTGTCTCATACTCTCTCTGTGGTGGCTGCCGTGATGGCTGTCTATACTCAAGGTGGGAGTACAGTGGATTTCCTTGGTAGCGTGGAGAATCTCTTCTTTTAAATTGCGGGTTGTAGGAGAGTGGCATCGAGCCATAGAAAGGATTCCCTCTTTTCTCTGGACATCCTCTTCTCAAATGACCTGGTTGGTTACAACGGTAACAGATTGGTTCCTTAAGTTTTAAACTCGGTCCTGTACATTTGTTGAGGACCCATCCATTGTGGGGTTGAGCGGTATAGTTGTTGTGGGTATCCTGGGGCATATGGCATCTGTTATTGTTGATTATCTGCAGGTTGATAAACAGCTAGAGCAGCTGGAGCAGGAGCAGGAACAGGAGTCGTGCAGGGGTTGGAGCAGGCTCTAGAGCAGGCCTTGAATGAGGCCTTGGTACAGCATTCAATTGTTTCTCCATAGCTTTAGCAATGAGGAGTACCTTTCACGGGGACATGTCCACATATTCTGGTCAGTAGTCTGTAAGCTTCGCTGAGATTTCCTCTCTGAGTCCCCTAACAAATGAAGTGACTAGCAGACTCTGTTGGATCCTCTGACCTTCTTCAAACCCTTGATCCTTTAACAGAGTATGGATTCTGGTGTAAATTTTTTTTGACATTCTCCCCTGATTATTGAGTGCAGTCCGATATACTGGTAGATGTGTCTGTGAGCTGCTCCTTGGCCCATTGCTGAAGTTGTTGACAAAAAGCTCCTCCTGATTGGTAAGTCTCCTTGTCTGTCACTTGGCTGTCATTCAGAGCTACTTGAATTATTAGCCAGAAGGGATCTCCCGCTTTAATGCTAGTGATTTCATGAAGATCTTTCCAAGTGGCTGAATAAGTTTGTTGAATTTTCCTGATTCTTCTGTAGAACGCCATAGGGTTTCTGTCTGGGTCAGGTAGTTATCTAATCGCTCGATAAACTTGGAAAGTGTGAATGCCACATATCTATTATGGTAATCTGGCACTGGAGATTCTGACTGAGAAGATATTGTGGGAAATAATGGCAACATAGCAACAGGAGGAGGGCTAGTTTGTCCAGGAAATAGTTTATTTGGGTTATCTTCTGAGGTCATCTGGCAGCTGAGTAAGTCTGATCTAGCTGTGGCACTTTCCACAGCTCGGGTGAGAATTTGAGATTTATGATAGTCATTGCTGATTAGTCTTATCTCCTCCAACATAGTTAATCTTCTATACTCCCGTTTAGCTTGGATTATCGTTTGGGCACAGGCTTGCATAGGAAATCCATACATTCCAGAACTTATAGCAAGAAGAGCAATAGAAGTAAGGTTTCTTGTTCCAACATAGCTCAGAATATTGTTGATTGTAGCTCTAAGTTGTGTCACACACTGATCACGATGATCTTCATCATACACATTCCGGGTGTAGTGTGTATTGCTGCCTGTATTCCGGGTGCGCCAAGATGGCCTCCACCGGAAGGAAGCACACTACAGGAAGGGTGCGCCAAGATGGCCGCCACCAAAGGGATATCTGGTCAGAGGCCAGAGGTGATGCAATTGGTGTAGCAACATGGCCGCTGCAGGATGAGGATGGGGCACTATGAGTGGCTTGGGTAGTAGCCAGGGGTGGGCCTCTTGGACGGGGCGCGTAACATGCAACACAATAATCTGCTGACAATGGATACCACTGGCCACAATTAGAACACACCCAACAACAATTCATTGCGCCGCCATTATAGGGCGGTGGCAGAGGCATGGTGTGGGGAGGGGAGGAACAGTGTGAGGTCTGGGATGTGGTATCCCGCATGCAAGACAAATATCTCTATTATCAGGATTCTGCTGACTGCAATTTGTACAGGTCCACCCCCCCCCCCGTCCGCCATTATCGGGCGGTGGCTGGTGAGCAGTATCTTTGTAATACACATAACATGGCATCTTCCCCTTATTGTCTGTATTTTCTTCCTGCACCCACCCTTCTTTTGACAAATTCTCGGCTTTTCTATACCAAGCCAAAGCTGTTTGTAACAATCCTTTATCTTTTAGCTTGCCCTTTTTCTTCTTCATAATTTCTTGCTATTCTAGCAGCTGTAACCGGCCCTTATCTGGTAGCTCGCATATTTTAGTTAACTGTTTAAGTTTCTGCACATACTTTTTCCCTTCTTTCGATAAACTCAGTGAAGCCTTTTTCCACATGTATTCACTTTGCAACAACCCATTATCTTCCAGTTTTCCCGTTTTCACAAATTGCTGCATTCAACATCTCGTACTGTAATCTACCCCCCCCCGGGAACAACCCACACAATGACATTACTTTTTCGGTTTTCTCTACATATTTCCTTCCTTCTCTTCGAGAAACTATATCTTTGGGGTCCTGTCGCTGCTGATCGAGCGACCCCTTCAACACAAACAATGTCTTTAGTTTTTTCATGATTTTGGCTCCAGGCGTCCAGTCCCCTTAGACTTATGATCAGACCAGGCAGCTGATACACAAGTAGAATTGTAACACACCCGCGTCCTAGTGACGTCTTAATATAATACTTAATGATGCAGTTGGCTCCACTGCGTATTCCACGTCTTAATAGAGGATTGGTTAACCCCGCGTGCCTGCGTCCTGACGAAGTCTTAATACACGACTTATCAGTAACTTCACTCCTCGCGTGTCCCACGACTTAATAGAGGATTGGTTGGCCCCGTGCGCCCGCGTCCTAATCACGACTTAATACACGACTTATCAGCAACAACATCACTCCCCGCGTGCCCGCGTTTTAACCACAGAAATTTTCCTAAATTCTCAAGTGTATACGTGTATGCCCCTGGGGTACAAAGATCGTTCTAATGGGGCGGGACCCCTAAGATACCACAGAGCAGCAGTTAGCCAGGAGCGACTACACACCAGAGTTCTTGGAATCACACAGCGGGGACCCACCCAGTCACGCGGGGCTGTCCCTAAGGGCCAATCTAGACACCACAAACTCACCAGAGACTGCTCAAAATACGAGTAAGCACTACGGATTCATTAAATCTGCAGACTTACCGTATTCAGTGATGAGAGTTAATCAGGCTCTCGCTTTGAGCAGTTCCGGCTCATCCGTAGGTGGTCTGGTGATGGGCACCCCGAGACCTAGAGTTCCCCGTGAGTGTGATCTGAGTCACGGCACCATTTGTGGAGGTTTCACCAATTTAAGATACACTTGGTAACTGCTCTCCTCCAAATTAAAAATGTCCGAGTGCATACAGAGAAACTAATTAACCAAATTTGCTAATCTGCTTGAAAAACTTCTCTCAGAGACTGAACCATGCAAATGGCATACTTCATTACGTAGGCATGGGGTTAAATAGTATTCTCCTTCTAGGTTCGATTAGTAAAATTTATTGCTCTTTTCTGATAACTCGACACACTGTAATTTGTTCATCCATGTATCTTTTGACCTTAGTAATGCCTTAGGAATTACGATGGGAGTGGGTGAGTTTGTCTGTCAGCGCCATCTTTGCCAACTCAACATGAATCTCTCTGTTATCAGCCATGCACATGCATACGTCATTCCCAGGAAATCATTTAGTTGTTCGTGTCTACAATAAGAATAGAACCTGTTAGGTATATATTTATTAACTATTAACATAATCCATGTGCATATACACATTTGCATACATACATACACATAGATTATTCCATCATCTCTATATTGATTCACACTGATTAGGTAATCTATTAAAAGAAACTAATTGATTTTCTATAATATACTGTTTATATTTTACCTTGACAACTGTAGCGAACCACAGATGGGCAAGTCTGTAGAAATCTTCACCCATTCTACACCATGGGCATCAGAAGTGTACTCCAAACAGTCACAGAGTCAAGGGGAGGAAAGCATCTGCACTGATGCCCAAAATTTTTTTAGCTTGGATTCGGGGCAGGACGAAGTAGGGTCCGAGCATGTTCCTGACCCTCGTCACCAGACATTAACCGCAGGTGAGGGAGGTTATCCCGACGAGACTCAGATACCTGAGGCTCATGCGGACTGTACTGTGCTGTCTGGGCAACAAAAGGAGAGGGGTCACTCTGAGGGCGAGGAATGGGATAACACATTAGATGATGGTGAGGTTGATGATCCTACTTGGTGTGAACCCAGAGTCACGCAGCCAAGTAGCTCATCTGAGGAGGTGGATGTGGAAGACGAGGAGGTTACATTTCGTCCTACCGTGCAAACACGGAGTGATGCAAGCTCGAGGAGCACTGCATCCTTAGCCACAACCGTAGCTGTGGCCAGCAGCAAGGGTTGCCTAGCATAGGCATTTTTTGTCACTGCAAAGGCTGAGCAAACAAACATTATTTGCAAACTTTGCGATAAAAAACGCAGTGGAGGGAAAAACTGCAATGTTTTGACTACTACATTCATGAATGTTCACATGCTCAAACAACATTCTTTACGCTGTGAATCTTACCACGCTAAAATGCGGACCAGCGCACATCAACAACCATCAGCTGCCCCATCATATGCATCCGCTCTTTCTTCCTCCTCTTCTTTTACCATGCCAAGGATTGTCACGCAGGTCACCCATCGCAGAAACTCCAGTTCTTTACCCGCTCCAGTCAGGCTGAGTGACAGCCCGTCAGCTGTAACGGAAGTGGACACGCCTGCTGTGTTTGTTTCACCGAGCACACTGCATGTTTCTCAATCCACCGTAACATCTGCACCTCACTCATGCTCCACCAGTTTTTCCGGTTCATCATACTCTGCCCACTCTCAGCACCTTAGCCAACCCTTGGTACCGCAGTTGTAGTCACGTAAAAGATTGTTTCATCCTACGCATGACAAAGCTAAGAGGTTGAACTCCACCATCTCCAATCTGTTGGACGCGGAAATGCTGCCTTTCCACCTGGTAGATACAGATGGTTTCCGAAAACTGATGGCCGTCGCAGTCTCCCAGTACCAGTTGCCCAGTTGCCATTACTTCTCTAAGAAAGCTGTGCCTACGCTACACCAGCATGTCGCAGACAACATCATCCGTTCCTTGCCTAAATCTACGTGTGCCAGGGTGCATTTCACCACAGACACCTGGACAAGTAAGCATGGCCAAGGGCGTTACATCTCGCTGACTGGGCACTGGGTGACTCTGGTGGCTGTGGGGGCAGGTGGGGAAGGGGCTGCTCCACAAATCTTGGAATCCTCAATGCTTGCAGAAGAAACCTCTGTATTTTTCACTTCCTCCGCTTCTTCTGCATCCTCCACCTCATCTAGGGCCTCCACCTGCTCACTCAATCTCTGCGTTAACGAGACACGAGTTCCAAGGGTGCGGAGCGAATACACACCACCTCCATACTGTGCAGTCAGGGCTCACTGTAATCAGGCAGTCTTCAAATGAATATGCCTTTGAGATCGCAGTCGTACAGGTAAAGAGTTGTGGGCAGCTCTCGAGGCTCAGTTTGAGCAATGGCTGTCTCGGTTGAACCTAGAGCCAGGAAAGGCCGTGTGCGATAATGGTGCGACCCTGTTAGCGGCCCTAGGCCGAGGCAAGCTCGCACATGTGCCTTGCATGGCTCACGTCCTCAGCCTGGTGGTACAGCGATTTCTCCGCCACTATCCTGGCCTGGATGAGCTACTTTACAAAGTATGGAAGCTGTGCGCTCACTTCTACCATTCAAACCCCTCATGTCATCGACTTGCATCGATGCAGAGGTCTTTGTCTTTGCCAGTTAACAGGTTGATCTGCGATGTGCCGACGCGGTGGAATTCCACTCTGCACATGTTGCAGCAACTGTGCCAGAAGCAACGAGCTTTGACTCAGTATGTCATGATGTATAACTTGGGGCAACGCTTTGCGGACTTGGGACATATCACGTTTGCGGAGGGGGTACAGATTAAGGACCTCTGTACCCTTCTGCACGGTTTTGAAATGGGTACTAAACTGGTTAAGGCTGACAATGTCATTATCAGCATCACTATTCCGGTCAGATACATGCTAGAGCAAACTTTGAATAACCTGCGGCAATAGGTGGTGGCCCCAGAAGAAGATGAGGAAGCGGAAGTGATACCAATGTCTCAAATTTCCAGACTGTCGTCACACAGGCGGATGCCAAGTGATGGTGGATTACAGCGATCGAGGGGGTTTGGTGATACCAGGTAAACTGTTAGTGAATGTGCAAGAGCCGAGGAACTAATGGAGGAGGAAGAGGTGATGGGTGAGCAGCTGTCAGAGGATGAAGAGGATATTCATCCCCTCTCGTTTGAACGTGGTTGGCAGGAGGGGACGAAGGTAAAAAGCATTAGTGTTACACAGCCCAAAATTAAACCTGGCTTTGGACCTCCTGGAAGAGCCCAACATATGAGTGCCTTCTTAGTGCACTGCAACATGATCCCCGTATAGTTAGGATTCAAAATAATGCTGACTACTGGGTTGCTACTCTGTTAGATCTACGTTATAAGAGTCAATTTTGCCAGATGCTTCCGGCCCTGGAAAGGGACCAGCTTATTTTGGAGTATCGAAACAAGCTTTTAAGAAACTTTATTAGAGGTTTTCCCCAAGATAACAGTGAGGCACACAGTGTGCATCGTCACTGTAGTCTTTCAACCTCCAGCATGTCAGTTCCTCAACGCCAAAATATTAGCAGCAGAGTAAGTAGCAGAAGAAATTTATGGGAGTCCTTTCACACAGTTTTTTGCACCAGCTCATGCACCAGCACAACAGAGTACAAGTCTGACACGTGGTGAACGACTGGAGAGGATGGTGGAGGAGTATCTAGAGCTTAATATGAATACCATCAGGGAGGATTTTGACCATTTTACGTTTTGGTCTTAAAAAATGGATGAATGGCTTGAGCTCGCCTCTCATGCCTTGGAGGTTTTATCATGCCCAGCAGCCAGTGTTCTCTCTGAACGTGTCTTCAGCGCTGCTGGTAGTGTCTTGATGGATAAGCGCACCCGGCTGTCCCTTGAAAGTGTAGACCACCTAACTTTCATCAAGATGAACAAGTCATGGATCTCCAAGGACTTTTGCTCCCCAATAGTGTTGAGCCACCCCCGTAGTGTTCGAGTTCGGTTCGGTTCGTCGAACACCCGTGTGTTCGCCGAACTGTTCGTCGAACTGTTCGTCGAACACCTTCGAACACCGTTAAAACCAATGGCAGGCAAACAAAAACACATAGAAACACATAGAAAACACCTTCAAAGGTGTCCAAAAGCTGACAAACTGCTCAGAAGACATAACTAACACATGGAAAAGTGACAAGTACATATAGTCATGCGAAAATAAAAGAGGTGGAGGAGTAAAAGGAGGGGGAGACACAGATATAGGCATGTCATGCCCTTCTAAAATCCAAAAAGTGAGAAGCCGACACGGCCAGTCCGCTCCTGCCCGTGCCACCTCCGTGTCGCCGGGTTTGTGCCAGAGCCGCGGTGAACCCTGATGACCAGCCCCCCTCTCCCAATACTGGTGCCTGTCCGCTGGTGGGTCGAGCGAGCCCCCTGTGGTGGAGGCAGCTGTAAGCTTTTTAATTTAAATTGTCTCTTTAATTTGAATGAATACACTTTAAATCCATTTACAAGGATCTATTGGAGGGCAAGTCTCATGCCAGCAACCGCGTAATTCCAGCTCCAGTAGCGTCCACTAAAACTGCTGCAGTTAAAAAGCTTTTATAAGGATCGAGCTCGGCTGTCCACCGCAAGGCATCCTACTGCCAGTCCCAGCCCCTATGCCTTGGGGTGCCTCCTGATGCTCTTCACTGAGTATCCCATGGTCCCGAAGCATTTCCTTTGAAAAAATTAAGTGTCTAAACTACAGGTGGTGTAGCTTGCTTAACAGCCGGGATAATCCGCTGACTAGCACACACTGCTACTAGGCACAAAGTATTTCCTGGGCTAGATGCAGTTAAAAATTTGTAATTAGATACTCTCGTTGGATGCTGAGAAAGCATTCCATAGAGTCTCCTGGCACGCCATATATGATTCTCTTAAAAAGCTTGGGGTAGGGGTCTAGGGGACCCTTTTATAGCCAAAATCACGGCCCTGTATCACAATACGTCACCTAGGCTGAAGATAAATGGAACTGTAGCACCCTGAGGGCTACAGAGGTATTGAACCTCACCCAGAGGTGTGTTATCTCACTCTCAGGTAAGGATGGAGTGTGGATCAGGACCCGACACCTGCATGCATTACACCACATTGCCGTGGGGCAGGGCAACCAATATGCCTCTGAGATGGGCACGACAGTCCCTGTCCCTGGCTGGAGTGGGGGGAGGGAACACTGAGGAAGGGGAACCCTGTAGTGCAGGAGCAGGGAGGAAGCAGTTCCTGGGTGCATTGAGAAGGGAGTATAAAAGGTGGGCACCATCTTAGTTCAGTGCAGAGAAGTCTGAGCAGAAGTGGCAGGGAGCAGGGGCTCTGCATGAGCTCTGCTCCGGAGGCGGGCCTAGTAACAGAGGCCCAGGCCTGGAAGAGGGAGAAGGAAGGAAGAGGAGCGGAGAAGGCTCCAGGAACGAGGAATGAAGGGATCCCAGGGGTGCGGACGGGCGAGTCGCCACCGCACGCCCGAATCCACCTGCGTGGAGGGGTCAGGCCAAAGGGGGAGACCGTTCCCCGAAACTAGTGGAGGCAGGAAACGACCCTCAACTAGAAACCGGAGGCTGTGACATTTTATGTGGCGCAGCCCCTCGCTACACCCGCTAGGAAGGCACCACATAGGGTCAGGGAAACTGGCGCCAAGTTTACCAAGAGGAGGCCCGAGGCAGCCGGACAGAAGGGTTGGTAAGAAAGGCCAGACAAAGGACACACAAAGGGGGTCCTGTGAAGCGCTCCAAAGTTATCTGGGAGTTGTCTGAGCCCCTCACCTGGTGAGCACAGTACGACGTGGGCAGCCGTTACCTGCAGACGTGGTCTGGATAATAAGAACTGTGAGTAAAGGCCCTGGACTGCATCACTGACTCCGTGTCGTTACTGCTGCTGCCCTGCACCATCACCCCCATCCTCCGCATACACTGCCCTGAGGCTATACTCCTCCAGTGGGGAGTTATGCTACGATCTGCTGCACCCACAACACCAGCCTCAGCGGTCTGCCCTGCAGCGGCGGTTCACTCTGACCGCAATCCACGGGTGGCGTAGTCGGAAATTTAAACATCAAAAACCACATAAATAGTTCCGCCACTGGTTTGACCACCCTGAGCCACGGAACCGGAACCGGGTCGCCGCCACGAAGACTACAACCACCAGCATCCACCAAAAAGGGTCCGGCTCCGGGTGTCCCAAGGCCCAGGGGGTGCATCAGAACATTTTCATCACCTTTCACAATCACCAATGGGACAAGGCAGGGATGTCCTCTGTCCCCTCTCTTATACATCCTAGTGATGGAGCACCTGCTCTCATCAATTCGCCATAACCCCAATATTAGGTGGATTGAGGTGGGAGGCACCGAGTACAAGTGCTCTCTATTTGCTGATGATGTCCTAGTATATATCACTCAATCACATATATCCATCCATGCTGTTATGGCTGAAATAAATCACTTTGTTACATGGTCAAATTTTAAAATCAATGCAGCGAAGTCTGAGGCCCTCGATGTCTCCCTCCCCAAATCCATATAGGATTCCATCCAGTCCAACTTTCCCTTTGCCTGGCCCTCACAGGGTATCAAATACTTAGGAATTCCTATTCATAGAGACCTCTCCCATCTATGTTATCTTAATTTTGGGCCCTTTATTGAACAACTCCATACAGACCACGGTTGGCAAGTTAGAACTGTAAGATTCACTACGTGAACCACTGGTGTTTTGTGGAAAAGCACATGTACACTGCGTTCCAAATTATTATGCAAAAAGTGTTTAGGAGTGATAAGGGACGAATTTGTTTGTTTGTCAGTTAAACTCATTGATGGTGATGTGTGTCAGGGCTCTTTATATCACTGTAAGCAATTGCAGACACCTGTGCTAATTAGTTTGGCAGGTGTGTCCAATGAAAGGCAAGACTACTTAAGAAGGCTGTCTCACATTATTAAGCAGCCTACATTTTCTGCCAAAATGGGAAAGAAAAAGGATGTGTCAGACTGATTTCAAAACTGTTCTGTTCACGGATGAGTGCCGTGCAGCGCTCGATGGTCCAGATGGATGGAGTGGAGGATGGCTGGTTGATGGACACCCCACGCAAACACGGCTACAGCGCCAACAAGGAGGAGGTGGAGTAATGTTTTGGGCTGGAATCATGGGGAGAGAGATTGTCGGCCCCTTTAGGATCCCTGAAGGCGCTAAAGATGAACTCCATGATGTATGTGGATTTTCTCAAACAGCAGTTCCTGCCATGGTTCAAGAAGAAGAACCGTGTATTTCACAGCAAGATCATTTTTCTGCATGATAATGCACCATCTCATGCTGCACATAAAACATCTGCATCTCTGGCTGATATGGGCATAAAAGGGGACAAACTTATGGTGTGACCCCCATGCTCTCCTGACCTGTACCCCATTCAGAACCTTTGGAGCATCATTAAAAGGAGTGTCTATGATGGCGGGAGGCAGTTCACATCTAAGCAACAGCTCTGGGAGGGTATTCTGTCCTCATGCAAAACAATTGAAGCAGAAACCATCCAAAACCTGACAAATTCAATGGAAGAGAGAGTTCAGAAGCTCCTTTCGAACAAGGGGTCCTATGTGAAAATGTAACATCACCTAGAATAAAGTTTTGAGTTGAAAACTGTTTGATTTCAGTTTCTAACAACCTGCTAATGCTTATAATTTCAAAAATGACCATTTTTTTGGTCTTTATTAAAATGAAAAGGTTGATCGAAAAGTTTGGGGGATCTAAGAGTGTGGCAACCCAGTAGTCATGATTACTTCGAATTCTGACAATATGAGGGTCATGCTGCAGGTAGTGCAGCAAGAAGGCACTTATGTGTCTTGCGCATCTCGGAGCCCCAAAATTATTTTCCGGGCTAGATGCAGCTAAAAATTATAATTAATTTTAAATCTGGTGAAGCTTTAGTATAGATGGCCTAATAGGATCAGTGCTGCACACTGCTACAAAGCCCAAATTATTTTCCAGCCAAGATACAGATAAACATGATTAGTAATTTGAAAGCATAAAACGGTTGGTAGGGTGATTTTAACCAATCATCAAGCTTTTACTCTCCCCAGGATGACACAGGGGTAGAAAAGTCGTTTCGGATCCATGATTTGTTCATCTTTATGAACGTGAGTCTGTCTACATTATCAGTGGAGAGCCGCGTGCGCTTATCTGTCAGCACACCACCAGCAGCGCTGAACACACGTTCAGACAGAACGCTGGCTGCAGAGCATGACAAGATCTCCAAGGCGTAAGTGGCTAGCTCCGGCCATTTATCCAGATCGGAAGCCCAAAAAGAGCAAGGGTCCAGTGACACAGTCGTGGCTTCAATGTTTACTTGGAGATACTCCTGTACCATCATCTCTAGGCGTTGACTATGTGTCAGACTTCTTGTCTCCTGTGGCCTTGCAAAGGATGGGCTAAAAAAGTGGTGAAATGATTCCGCAAAATTGATGTTACCAGCAGATACTGTGGTTCTGTTACGGTTTGAGTGCTGAACACTTGACGGTCCCACGGTTGGCAAGTTGGAACTGTGATATTCACTACGTGCACCACTGGTATTTTGTGTAAGATTCTGCAACAGTCTCTGCTGATACTCCTGCATGTGTGCATCCCTTTCTATGGCAGGAATAATTTACTTTTGTACCGGTGATCTAACAGTGTGGCAACCCAGTAGACAGGATTATTTCTAATTCTCACAATTCGAGGGTCATGTTGCAGGTAGTGCAGCAAGAAGGCACTCATGTGTGTTGCGCATCCAGGAGCACCAAGTCCCTGTTGTGTTGGTGGCGAGGTAACAATCATGCTTCCTTCCTCTGTCCTCTCCCCCCAACCTCGCACAACATAAATGTGATCAAGGTCTCCCTCATCTGATGAGTCTTCCATCAGTTCGTCCTCCACTTCTTCCTGAGCTCCTGCACCTTTCTCACTAGTTTGGCTGCTACCATGCGCCCTGGTAAAACCATCTCCCCCACCCTCACATGCCTGCCGCCTTGGTGCTGCCGACCATCTGGACCTTGCAGATGTTAGCCCTTCCGCATACAACTCCTCCTCCTCTACTTCCTCCACCTCCTCTTGTGCCACCACCTGACTCCGAATTCTGTTTAACATGTGCTCCAGCATGTAAATCACCGGAATAGTCATGCTGATAATGGCATCGTCAGCACTAAACATCTTCGTCGCCATTTCAAAACTGTGCAGAAGGGTGCATAGGTCCCTGATCTGAGACCACTCCTCCAGCGTGATTTGCCCCACGTCTGAATCTCGTTGGCCCAGGCTATACGTCAGAACGTATTGCACCAGGGCTTGTTGGTGCTGCCACAGTCGCTGCAACATGTGCAGAGTTGAATTCCACCGGGTAGGCACATCGCATTTTAGCCGGTGAAGTGGCAGGCCCAGCGACTTCTGTAGAGATGTAAGTCGCTGAGCTGCGGGATGCGAACGGCGGAAGTGAGCACACAGCGACCGTGCCCTCTGCAGAAGGCCATCTAGTCTGGGATAGTGGGCTAAAAATTGCTGGACAACCAGGTTCAACACGTGAGCCATACAAGGCACGTGTGTGACATTGCCCCGGCGAAGGGCCGCACCCAGGTTTGCAGCATTGTCGCACACGGCCTTCCCTGGTTTCAGGTCCAGTGGAGACAACCATTCATGAAATTGGTTCTCCAGAGCTGAACACAACTCCTCAGCTGTGTGACTCACATCTCCCAGACATTTCAATGTAAAAACCGCCTGATGACGTTGAGCCCTACTGCCAGCATAGTAAGGAGGTGTGCAGGATCCCTTCTGCGCAGTTAGAAACCTTGTGGCATGACCAGACAGGCTTTGGGTGCAGGTGGAAGACCGAGAGGAGGTTGAGGAGGCAGAAGCAGTGGAGGAACTTTGACATAAAGAGGACTGACGCACAACTCGTGGGGACGGCAAGACTTGGACAGCAGCCCCTTGTCCTGCTGTCACCATAGTTACCCAGTGCCCAGTCAGCGACATGTAACGCCCCTGTCCATGCCTACTCGTCCAAGTGTCTGTGGTGAAATGCACCCTGTCACACACAGAGTTTCTCAAAGAAGCGGTGATGTTGTGTGCGACATGCTGGTGGAGCGCAGGCACACCTTTCTTTGAGAAGTAGTGCCGACTGGGCATCTGGTACTGGGGCACTGCGACGGACATAAGGTTTCGAAAATCCTCTGTGTCCACCAGGCGGAAAGGCAGCATTTCTGTAGCCAAGAGCTTGCAGATGGTGAAATTCAACCTCTTAGCTTTCTCATGGCTAGGAGGAAATGGTCTTTTACTTGTCCACATGTGAGGGACCGAGGGCTGGCTATTGTGCTTAGACGGGGTTGATAAGGGTGTCCCCGGCAAACTGCCGGTCTGTGAGGAAGATGCAGGCGGACATGTTAGGTTTCCTTGATCCAAAGGTGGTGCTATCAATGTCGGACAGCGCTCAACACCAGCTGGTGTTACCACCTCCAAAGAAAATGATGACCTGCCAATCACGCTGGCTGTTGCGGGTAAAGAGGTGGCAGGTCTGCGCCCCAAAGCAGGTGTGACTGCTGTCCCCCCAGTCACAGAGGATGAAGAGGCCGCGGATGCACAAGATATGGCAGACGGTGGTTGGCCCGGCCGGCTAGGCCACATTGTAGCACACTGAGCTTCCCACTGCAACTTATGCTTCATGTCCATGTGCCGGTTCATGCATGAAGTACCCAAACTATGTATTTTTTGGCCTCTACTTAGCTTTTGCTGACAAATGTTACAGATAACACGAGTTGGGTCATCTTTATCGATCTGAAAAAATGCCCAGGCTATGCAAGACTTAGCACCCATGCGACCTGAAGAGCCACCACGACTTGTGGTGAGAGGCAGAGTTGTGTTTGAGGATGCAGTTGTTGACGTGCTTCCAGTACTACGTCTCTGTCCAGGAAGGCCCAACCTGACCTCGTTGTCACTAGCATCTTCCTCCACCTCCTCTGCTGACCTCATCTCTTGGCTGACTGTGGGTTGACAGTAAGTGGGATCTCCAACCTCATCATCATCACCCTGTGCGTTATCACACCCGTCGTCCTCAGAGCCAACCTGTTCCTGCCCTGACAAAAAACTAAAGTTGTCGCTCCAATCAGGTATTTGAGTCTTATCATCGTCTTCCTCATTGTCTCCACCAACAGGAGTTACAGTTTGGGAATGAGGGTCTACATTATGGTCAGAACCTTCTGCGTCTGGTCCTGGATCCGACTCATAAAGATTCTGGGCATCAGTGCAGATCATTTCCTCGTCTGGATTCACAGAAGCGCTGGAGTCGACCTCTGATTCCCAGGCTAGAGTATGAGTAAACAGCTCTGCAGACTCAACCATCTGTTCTACCTCATACTCAGACGGGCAGCTGGAGATTTGGGAGCTGTGAGGAAGCAAGTGCGATTGGGGTGACACCTTTGAGGACTGGAGTATTTGTGATGTTGAAGTTGATGTGGAGGAGAGCCCACTTAAAGGAGCACTTGATATCCGTTGAAGCACCTGCTGTTTTTGTGCCTCATCTGGAATTTGTAGCGATTGGCGTGGCCGTAAGAAAGGGATCTTATCACATTGTCCGCTAAAAGAAGTAGACATTTTAGTTTGGCTGGAAGATGGTCTTTCTTCTGCAGATGTGAAAGTGAAATTGGTAAGACATTGCTAGTATCTGCCACTAATTTTTTAATTGTGCAGACTCATGATTGGGTCTCCATCTATTGGGTTGACTGTACCCATCAGGTTGCAAACTGAATATATTTTTTTCTGCATCTAGCTCTGAAAAAAAAGGGCTTCTAGCTGTGTGTGGGACTTCTTCTATTAATCCATCTATACTGACCTCCATCAGGTTGCAAATTGAATATAATTTTTTTCTGCATCCAGCTCTGAAAAAATATTGGGCTTCTAGCTGTGTGTGGGACTTGTTCTATTAATCCATCTATACAGACCTCCATCAGGTTGCAAACTGAATATATTTTTTTCTGCATCTACCTCTGAAAAAATATTGGGCTTCTAGCTGTGTGTGGGACTTGTTCTATTAATCCATCTATACAGACCTCCATCAGGTTGCAAACTGAATATATTTTTTTCTGCATCTACCTCTGAAAAAATATTGGGCTTCTAGCTGTGTGTGGGACTTGTTCTATTAATCCATCTATACAGACCTCCATCAGGTTGCAAACTGAATATATTTTTTTCTGCATCTACCTCTGAAAAAATATTGGGCTTCTAGCTGTGTGTGGGACTTGTTCTATTAATCCATCTATACAGACCTCCATCAGGTTTCAAACTGAATATATTTTTTTCTGCATCTACCTCTGAAAAAATATTGGGCTTCTAGCTGTGTGTCTGACTTGTTCTATTAATCCATCTATACAGACCTCCATCAGGTTGCAAACTGAATATATTTTTTCTGCATCTACCTCTGAAAAAATATTGGGCTTCTAGCTGTTTGTGGGACTTATTCTATTAATCCATCTATACAGACCTCCATCAGGTTGCAAACTGAATATATATTTTTTTTTCTGCATCTACCTCTGAAAAAATATTGGGCTTCTAGCTGTGTGTGGGACTTGTTGTATTAGTCCATCTATACTGACCTCCATCAGGTTGCAAACTGAATATATTTTTTTCTGCATCTACCTCTTCATTTAGGGCAATGTGAACACTCTTTGTTAGGTCTCCATCTCCTTGATTGGCTGTACTGGAAGAGGTGTGGGTCTTATTTACACTATTTCTACAGTAGTGAAATTGGTAAGACATTGCTAGTATCTTCCACTAATTTTTTAATTGTGCAGACTCATGATTGGGTCTCCATCTATTGGGTTGACTGTAGTGGAACTTCCCTGTTCTGCAGTCTAAGTTGTGTAAGGTTGTCCTTGCTGCACTCCTGATACAGACTCTGCCTGCTGCACTCCTGATACAGACTCTGCCTACTGCACTCCTGATACTGACTCTGTCTGCTGCACTCCTGATACAGACTCTGTTTACTGCACTCCTGATACAGACTCTGTCTGCTGCACTCCTGACACAGACTCTGCCTGCTGCACTCCTGATACAGACTCTGCCTGCTGCACTCCTGATACAGACTTTGCCTGCTGCACTCCTGATACAGACTCTGCCTGCTGCACCATCTAGTCTGTCCTACTGAGTCCAGCTGCCGCACGTCCGTTGGTCTGTCCTGGAGTGGCACTTGGCGTTCATCGGGAGCCAAGTCTAACCTCACCATCAGAGGCTCTAGTGAACAGTCCGGTGCTCGCTTAGTCACGCCCCGCCAGGGTCTCCAGGGTCCGTGGCACAGTGGTTCCACAAACCACGTCCATGACAGTGCGCCCTCACAGGCAGTCGGTGACCCCTTTTGACATGTAAAGCACAACTGAATAAATGTTGCTGTC
This sequence comes from Phyllobates terribilis, assembly GCF_046119375.1. Classification (NCBI taxonomy): domain Eukaryota; kingdom Metazoa; phylum Chordata; class Amphibia; order Anura; family Dendrobatidae; genus Phyllobates; species Phyllobates terribilis. The sequence continues at coordinate 767,704,760 of NW_027362762.1, read as the reverse complement.
ACAGTAATAATAATTATAGTACTTGTACTCTGGTTCAGTTGATGGCACTTCCCTGGTGTCTACAGCTAATTTGATGTGTTTCAGCAGCTTTTGGTCCCATTTATAGGTGTTGTCTATGCATTTTTTTGGTCCCCCCATTGACTCCTATGGGATTTGGAAATGCTCGACGAACATTCAGCGAAAAAAATAGGCAAATATCACTTTGTTCGGTGAACTTTTCCGAACCAAACATTGAAATGTTCACTCATGCCTAATTATAACCAACAATAATCTTTCATCAACTTTGTCTTGAATGAATAGAAAAAAAACCTGCCATTTACAAGCCCATGTGGCTGCCCTCCCACCAAAAATAAAACAGCATGTCAATCTTCTTTGAGGCATTTCTGCTGGAAAAGCACTCCGGATTGGATAACTAATTCAGTGAAGCAGAAAAAAGTGTCACATGCATAAAAACTTGCAAAAAAAACACAACAAAATGTACCTTGAGTACCTGTCAGGCGATTCATGGTACCCAAAATGCAAGCAGTATACATCACAGCCTGGCTGCAAAATTGTAGGCAGGAATATTATTATATATGATGATCACTTTTTAGGGTATTTTTGGGGTATGTATGACGCGCCCCCTGGGCCGTGTGTGTAGGGGAATACCCGGAGCCGGGTCTCTGTGTAATATCAGGGGTTGTAGTCTCCGTGGCGGCGACCCGGTCCCGTGGCTCAGAGTGGTCAAACCAGTGGCAGATCTATTTCTTTGGTTTTGCAATGTTTAAATGTCCGACTACGCCACCCGTGGATTGAGGTCACTGAGAACCGCCGCTGTGGGGCAGACCGCTGAGGCTGATGTTGTGTACGCAGCAGAGGGTAGTATAACTCCCCACGGGAGGAGTATAGCCTCAGGGCAGTGAGTGCAGATGGTGGGGGTGATGGTGCGCAGGAGCAACAGTAGTGACTCAGAGTCCAGTGATGCAGTCCAGGGTCTTTGCTCACAGTTTTACACTCCAAGCCACTTCTGCAGGTAGTGGCTGCCCACATCGTGCTGTTCTCACCAGGTGAGTGGCTCGGCCAAATCCCAGGTACCTTTGGAATGCTTTTCAGGACCCCCTTCATGTGTCCTTTCTCTGGCCTGTCATACCCTACAATTGACTATGTTTCTGTCAAGCTGCCTCGGGCCTTGGCGGGCAAATGTATGTTCCATTTCCCTGGGTCCTATATGGTGCCTTCCTAATGGGTGCAGTGAGGGGCCGTAACACGTACAATGCCACGGCCTCCGGTTACTAGCTGAGGGTAGTTGCTCTCCTCCACTAGATGAGGGATCCGGTTCCCTTTCTTGGCCTGACCCCCCTACTCTGGTAGCGGCGGGCGTGTGGTGGCGGCTGGCCGGTCCGCACCCCTGGGGTCCCTTCACTCCACTCCTGGAGCCTCCTCCGTTCCTCTCCTTTCCTTCCTTCTCCTCCAGGCCCAGGCCTTAAGACTTAGCCTGCCTGTGGAGCAGAGCCCATGCAGGGCCTCTGCTCCCAGCCTCCTTCTCTCTCTGCTCTCTCCCACTTTCTACTCTTCTCTCCTGACTCTAAGATGGTGCCCACCATATATACTCCCCTATATAGTGCACCCAGGATCTACTCTCCCCACCCACACACTACCGGGTTCCCCCTTTCTAGGTGTTCCCTCCCCCCACTCCAGCCAGGGACAGGGGCAGTTGTGCTCACTCTTGGGAGCATTGTCGCCCTGTCCCCCGGAAATGTGGTGTAGTGCATGTGGGTGTTAGGGTCCTGAGCCACACTCCATCCTTACCTGGAAGTGATATATCACACCTCTGGGTGAGATGCAATACCTCTGTAGCGACCGAACCCTCGGGGCGCTACATGTACACATGGTGTTTTTGAGACAACGGTGAACATGCATAGTTTTTAAAGCAGAAAACACTTAAAGGGAAACTTTCAGGTTCCCCATACCCTCCAACCCAGTGGCATTCGCATATTTATGAGCAAACCCCCACCTAACCAGCCCTGTATAAAGTTTTGCTGTAAAAATGAGGTTTAAAAATGCATTCATATTGTCCACGTTTCCTATGCTAATTCCAACTTTGACTAGTCTATGGGGCTTTAGTTGCCCCAAACTAGTCGGCCCTCTTTCCATGTTATCACACTGCTGTGGGCGTGATAACATCATTTGCAGGGGCTGTCACCATCGCCAGCCCCTGCAAATCTCACACACGCACTCCACACATTTCGGCAGCTAAACTACACCTCTGCAGCCAGGTGTATGCTTCCCAGCTTCAGAGGCAAACTGCATATGGCTGGAAGCCATGTTCTGAACTTCCAGTCATGTGTCTCTGAAGCCGGGAAGCGTACACTTGGTTGCAGAGGTGCAGGAATGCTGCCAAAATATGTGGTTCGCGTGCGATGAGATTTGCATGAGGTGGCAATGACGACATCTCCTGCAAATTATGTTATCATGTCCACAGGAGTGTGATAACATGGAAAGAGGGCTAACTAGTCTGGGGCAACTAATGCCCCATCGAATAGTCTAAGTCTTAATTAGCATATGAAAGGGGGACAATATAAATGCTTAATTTAAGCCTAATTTTTGAAGAAAAACGTTATACAACAATGGTTAGGCAGGGAATTTATTCATAAAAAAGTGAATACTACTGGGTTGGAGGGCACAGGGGACCTGATAGGTTCCTCTTAAGGAAAATACCTAACTGTACTTTTCCTAAAGCAACGTCTTTGTCGTCTTATTAGCCTCTTTTACGGTGGCTTTACCACTGGCATCTATTTAAATTTATATATGAAATAGTATCGGGCTCCAAGCGGAAGTTGCTTTAAGAATGATCACTTCTTTTTGCTGCTTCATGATTTTCAAAGCCTGAAACGAGTAAAAGAAGCTAAAAAAGACAGAACATATGCTCAGCATGTCTACTGTATTTGACATTGTTGTACCTGTGTAGAGTATTTTTTTAACATTTATTGAGTTCTTTCTTATTCAAAAAAGACAACATGTTTTCAAAAACCCTTAAATAGTAACTAAACGTTCACAATATTTCTTCATACTTTCAGCAGTTTAATTGATTGCAGATTGGAGGTGGAGGTGGGTGATGTCTGAGTGCTAAGACACTTACCGTTCATTCAGTAGTCCTCAAGAAGTGCACAGCTTATGATACAGGAGCTCCTGTCTGAGTGCACATAAAGAGTATAGTATGGATTCAATAGAAAGCATAGGTCACTTACTTGCTCAAAAAAGAAAAAAGTAGTAGTAGTGCGCATCTCAGGAGACTGTAAAGTGCTCCCTCTTGAGCGTGCACACAGTGACAAGTTCGGATTTCATAGAAAGCATAGTCTTCATAGCCATATCCATAAAGATCTATGCTTCACTCTTAACTTATTGGCATTTCATAGAAAAACAAATTTAAAATCGCAACTAGGTGACTAGTCCAAGTGGGAGGTCCCAGCTGACTTTTACTTACCCACTCCACTACACTGACAAATCTCTCCCTTTAAACATACATATAGGGAAAAGCCCTTCAGACTTGCAGAGCTAATATATATAATCTGACAGGAACCTGCCTCATAGACTAATTGCCTTATCCCTGATCACTAGAGATGAGAAGATAATTTTAATGTGATTCCAATTGAGTTGAATTTTATGAAATTTGATGGTTTGACATGATCTTAGGTGCGACAATGCGGGCTTCCCCATTATTCCTTGCAAATGATATAGCACTGTTAATTATGAGGGGCTATCAAAGCCTGCAAAAAAGCATAGGCAAGTAATGCAATAGCCATTTTAGAGTGATTTAGAATAGTGAGAAGACATTAAAGCTCACAGCTCAGCAATAGTGGTGGGCAAGGAATGTTTGATAGTGTTGGACAAATATTCCAGACAGTAATGTGTTGTTCAAAAGCTGTACTAAACAAGATGTGTAGTATTCTGTGAATAACACAGAGATTAAATTGATAAGGGAGAGAATATGAGAGATTCTAGGCAATAGTAGTGACAGACTTAGTGTGATTGGGCAGTGATATGTTTAGCTGGCATTTTTCCTGCTGTATTTAAATTAAAATTACTCATTTATTTTTCTTCATTCAAAAAAGCACTAGAACGAAGCAGCAAAGCAGCACAATATTTTTTTGCAGAAAAAAACAACTGAAATTAGTGGCAGTGAGATATGATGTGCTTGCTGGTCACAAGTGACAGTATTGCGCTTTTGCATTTCTTATGCAATCTTTTTTGTGAAGTGCTGAATGATTGTTTATTGAAAAAGAAAATTCCCCAAAATCCAGCTATTTAACTGTGACTGCCCAGTTCACAAAGTGTGCGTGTCACAAACAATTTTTTTTGCACATCTGTTTAACTAATCGAATATAACATCTGTACAATACACAACAAAATAGCACTCTCTAGCAGGTGTTGGCATTTTGAATGTATGTCTACCTAGGATTTCTTATCACATAATTGTGGAAAAATGCTTAAAGTTTGTTAAAGAGTAACTAAAATTTGTCTTTTTCCTATTTTATTGCCTTTATAATTACAAGCATATTTATGAGGGTCTGGGTCCTGAGGTCCCCACAGATCACTCATGACTCCCTACTGGAGGTTTGCAGCTTAGGAGATAGGAGTGTATGTGTTGATTTCACAGATGTAGTCAACAACTAATCTTTGGACATGACAGGGTTCAGAAGAGAATTTAGACAATTAGTTTTTGGTGAGCAAATTTGGCTGGAATAGATTTCAAATGCCACTTCTTATTTGTATAGTCCCTGAGATGCCAAGACAGCAGAAACCTCCCACAGTAAACAACATTCAAAAATAAAGACCCCTCAAGAAATAAATTAGGGGTATGGTAAGCATCTTTAATCCACGGGTGCTTCACAGATCTTAATAAAATTAAAATGTGAAAAAAAAAATGTTTCCAGCAATTTTATTTTAGCCCCAGATTTGTCATTTTCAAAAGGAGTAAGAGGAGAAAATGAAACAGACAAACAAATAGGACAAACACCATTTGCTATATAATAGAGGTTTTATTTGAGCAGATTGTGTGAGCCATTTGCATTGTTCCAAGTGTTCCAGAACTGATAAATCTCCTACATGTTACCCTATTTTGGAAACTATATTGCTCAATGAATTCAACTAGTGGTGTTGTGAGTATTTTGAACCCATAGGTTACTCACATAATTTAATAGCATTGTATATTTTCATTTTCTCGTCTCAATCTTATAAAATTTTGTGAGGCACATGTGGGTTCAAAATATCCACTACGCCTCTCAATAAATTCATTGAGATGTGTAGTTTCCAAAATGGTGTAATTTGTGATTTGCTGTTATGGTATTCACTGGTTATGCTATCGTTGCCCACTGTCTATTCAATCAAAATCTGCATTCCAAAGGCCAAATTGTGCTCCTTCCATTTAAGCCCAAACATGTGATCAAACAGTAGTTTACGACCACATGTGGGGTATCACCATGTTTCGGAAAAAATACTTTGCTTTGGGTCCATTTTCTCCTATTACCCCTTGTAAAACTGAAAATTTTTCAGTTGTAATTTTTTTTTCACAACCCATTTTACCACTAAAATGTTATATTAGCTGCAGTTTTTCCACTTTTACTAGGAAAAATAGGAGAAAATGGACCCCATTATTTGTTAAGCAATTTCACCAATATGTGTGTTACTGTAGTGAGCTGGCAGGCTCTGGCTGTTCTGTGATAATTGAGATAGAGCCTGTGACAGAAATGATAACGCATGATGGTGTTGCCACCTTGTGGCCAGAGGTTGCACCTGCGCAGGATGTAATGACAGAGAAAAAGACTGAGTCTCCTGGGTCCCTCCCTGGAGAGTCACGTGAGCAAAGTGAAAAAAAAGCAAAAGCGCGCGAAGAGTCTGAGGTGGTCTGTGAAAGGAACCAGGACGGTGTGCAGGTCCTCGTGTGTGCCGTAGAGGATACTCTCAACGTGGTTTCTGTTATCTGACACCTTATCCTCAGAGTTTTCCCCAGCTTCCGCACTGCTGAAGGATTCAGCTGTTACACTCCCCGCTACTGGAGTGTGAACCACATAAGGGAATCCACAAGAGCTACTACCCGGATCAGAGAGACTGTAAGCGGGACCTCTGGCGAGAGGCCGAAGTATTCCTTCCTTTCAGCGAAGTCTGCTGTTCCTGTTTTCTTCGGCTGAGACGCCTTCCTGCAAAGACAGGCAGGCCTGCAACGGGGGACACATCCTTCTGGAGTAAAGGACTGGTAACGTGTGAGTAGGGACAGTGAGGGTCAGCTTATAAGTACACGTTATTGCTGTGAACATTTACGGTTGTCATTTATTGTGTTCTGCTGTGTTAAAAATGTATACAAGTAAAGATACGGTTATCAAGGTATAGTCTGTGTGTGGGGATCTTGCTGGGCCAGATCATGGATATCAACGCGCGGCCTTGCCCACGGTCACTTCATCTGGCGTAGTCGGCAGGATCTGTGACTAGCAAGATTCCCACCCAGGCCACGTGTACAGTCAAAAAGGCCCGCCGGTGTCTATTGTGAATCAGGTCAGGAAATTTGGTGGACGAAACTACCCTGTACCAGAGTGGGCGGAACAAGTCCGGATACTGGGGGAAATGTATAATATTGACCCTAAGACCTTGGCAGAAATGGCGGTACTGACGCTAGAAGGGGAGGCATGGACGACAGTCAGACTGGAGATGGTCAGGGGCCAGCGTACAGTGGATGATTTGGTGCGGGTGCTGGAGAACACCTATGGGCCAACTACATACCCAGGAACACTGTGACACATGTTCTTTAGACGGACGCAGCTTGAATGGGAGGATATTCCCCAATATGCGAACGCCCTTCAGGTACTCCTTGAACAAGCCTGTGGAAAAGGGGAACAACTAGCTGGTATGGCTCCTCGTGACCTGGTACTGAGAGACCAATTTGTAATAGGACTGAGAGACCAGTATCTTAACCGCACGTTACAGGACTTGATCCGGATGATGCCGACTCTTACTTTTGCTGAAGTCAAACAGGAAGCCATAGAACGTTCAACGGGACCCGTCATGGATGTCAGGATTCAAGGTGCTGCGTGCAGATCCATATCTGACATTAAAAATCTGAACAGTGACACGGAAGACCTGAAACAGATGGTAGCAGACTTACAGAAACAGATATTACAGTTAACATTAGACCGACAGGGAGACCAGCGAAGACAGCCTAGCCGTCCCGTGGGACAGTGTTGGTCATGCGGTGATCCTCGCCATAGGGCAAATCGTTGTCCTCAACACTTCCCTCCGCAAAAACCTCCGTTGCACCAACGAACAAACCCTCAGTAACCCCAGCCATATCCACAAGCAGAGCTACCATGCCAGGCCTCACCACAATGGCCACCGTTAAACTAGACACCCCTGCAGTTGAGGCTCGCACAGCAGGGGAGGCCAAAGAGAGGGGTGTGGAAAAACAGAGCCGACGGCGGAGTGCTCTTGCCTCGAGTAGCCCGACACTTGAAGTTGTCCTGGAAGGAATTGCCGTACAGGGACTGATGGACACTGGGTCACAAGTGACCACGATCTCTGAACAGTTTTATGAAAATTACCTCAAACCAAGAACTGCTTGTGACCCAGACACCGCCATTAAGATTATTGCGGCTAATAATCTACCCATTCCAGTGACCGGAGTTGCTTGGATGGACACAAAGGCCTGCGGACAGGGCTTAGGGAAACGAGGGATCGTCATCGTCAAGGAAGGTTTCGGCTCCGAGACCCCAGTGATAGTTGGAATGAACATCTTGAAAGACCTGGATCTTATGCTGTTGACAAGAAAAGGACCCAAATACTGGCAGAAAGTCACCAAACATAAGCCGACTCGTCTGGCTTTCCAGCGCGTAATCCGGACAGTTGGACTTCAACAGATGGCAGAGGAACAACTGCCCCTAGCCGCCATTACGGTGCCATGCCATACCCGGATTACTTTGCCCGCTGAAAAAGAGACAGTCATTTCCTTACCCCTTAACACCGACCGACAACTTGAGGGGGTTGAAGTGTTGATCGAGCCGAGGACCCCAAGTGGGGGTAAGCTAAACCCACTAGTTGCTCGCTCTCTGGCCGTCGTGAGGAACGGGAGAGTCCCTGTCAGGCTAAACAACACCGCAGACGTAGGCCTAGCCCTTGAAGCCGGCACTCAACTTGCCCGGGTATATGCTCTACCCATGGAAGTGAATCCCATTGGACCCCTAAAATTCACCCCGTCTACAGAAGGCGACTGCACGGTAACCGTCTCAGCCATAAACGCTCAAGTAGACGATGAAGACATTGGGCGAAAACTACGGGAAAAAGTACAGCTAGACACGTCTCAATACACCAAACAAGAAGTGTCTCAAGTAGAGGAACTCCTACGGGAACACCAAGACTCCTTTGCAAAGCATGACACAGACTTTGGGTGTACCACCAGTATCCAGCACGAGATACCCACTTGCGATACCCCCCCTATCCACGAGAGGTACCGGCTGATACCACCTCAACAATACCAGGAGGTGAAAAGCCTATTAGAATCCATGCTACACGCTGGAGTGGTACGTGAAAGCCAGAGCCCGTGGGCTGCACCCGTGGTGAGAGTCAAAAAGAAAGATGGTTCCCTGAGATTTTGCGTAGACTACCGTAGGCTGAACGCTTGCACTATCCGGGACTCATATCCACTTCCCCGGATCGAAGAGTCACTGACCGCCCTGAGGAAGGCAAAATATTTTTCGTCCCTAGACCTGGCCAGTGGATATTGGCAGGTTCCAATGAGTGAGAAGGACAGAGAAAAGACCGCCTTCATCCTTCCCATGGGCCTGTATGAGTTTGACCGGATGCCGTTCGGCTTGAATAACGCACCAGGGACCTTTCAGAGACTGATGGAACGCTGTTTTGGGAGATTTCAACTTTGAGTTTACGCTGATATACCTTGACGACATCGTGGTATACTCCGCCACCTTTGAGGATCATTTTCACAAGCTTGGCCAAGTGTTCCAGCGCTTGAGGGGACACGGCTTGAAGTTGAAGCCCAGCAAGTGCCGTCTGTTCCAGCAGGAAATCGACTACTTGGGTCACCGGATCTCTTCCGAAGGTGTCCAGCCCTCTCCGGAGAAGATAGCAGCCGTTCAAGAGTGGCCGCAGCCAACTACCATCAAAGAAGTCCGGGCTTTTCTGGGGCTGGCAGGCTGCTACCGTCGGTTTGTCAAGGACTTTGCTCGGCTTGCTGAACCACTGCATGAGGTTCTCCGAGGGACCGCGAACAGTCCCAGAGGACGACGCATCAGTTGGGGGCCTGACCAAGAAAAATCCTTTCAGGCACTTAAGGCTGCTCTAACATCACCCCCTTTTCTGGCGTATGCAGATTACACATTACCATTCCAGTTGCACACCGACGCCAGCCTTCAAGGTCTAGGGGCGGTCCTCTCTCAAGTTCAAGATAATAAAGAACGCGTAATAGCCTATGCCAGTAGGTCTCTCCGTGACACCGAAAAGAATCCCGTCAACTACAGCTCCTTCCGCTTGGAACTCTTGCCTCTGACTTGGGCTATGACGAGAAATTTGCTGGCTATCTGACAGGAGCGGAGGTGCTGGTCATGACGGACAACAATCCTCTCGCCCACCTAGAGAATGCCAAACTAGGGGCAATGGAACAGGGCTGGATGGCCAGGCTCTCTAGATTCCAGTACAAAATTAAATACAGAGCAGGGAATGAGAATCAGAATGCTGACAGCCTGTCTAGAGTGACATCATCCCCGCCAGTGGGGGACCGGGATGAAGAGTTGGAGGAAGATGAGATGCCTGACTTTGCCCGGCTCGCAAAGCAAATAGAAGATAGCCACCAGTATGGAGGGATTGAAGCCGTAGTGGGATCTCCCCTGTCCCAGCAAGAATGGGCCAAGCTTCAAGATCGAGATCCCGAGCACGTCTTACTGAAACGGTATGCGAATAAACAAGAGAAACCGCCCTCCGAAGTGAGAGCCCGACTATCGACCGGAGCTTTGACTCTGCTTTCCCAATGGGATCGGCTGATCATGAAAGATGGAGTCCTGTATCGCAGGGCTCTTTTATCCCATATGCTGGAGGAGTGTTTGCAGATTGTCGTCCCGGTGCAGTTGGCCCATGAGATGGTGGGCGAAGCTCACAGGAGAAACGGCCACTTCGGCATAGACAAGACCCTCCGGTGGACCCAGCAGTTCATTTTTTGTCTGGGGCTCTGTAAGCTGGTTGAAAGCGTCTGTCAAGAATGCCGTACCTGTGAATTCCTCAAGTCCGCTGAACAGCGTGCACCCGTCCAGACTATTAGGACGTCGAGGCCCCTCGAGCTGTTGATGGTGGACTATCTGTTGATCGGAACGGCGAATAGTGGCTACCAGTACTGTCTGGTGATGGTGGACCACTTCACGAAATTCGCCGTCGCTGTTGCCACCAAGGATCAGACTGCCGAATCAGCTGCACAGGCCATCTGTCAACAGTTCGTTCGGGTCTACGGATGTCCGGAGCGGCTGCACTCTGATCAGGGGGCTTATTTCGAAGGGCGAGTCATTGAAGAACTCCAACGGATGTATGGAATCAAGAAGTCCAGGACCACCCCTTACCATCCTCAAGGGAATGGCGCGTGTGAACGCTTTAACCGGACCCTCTTACAACTGATCCGGACACTGGCTGAAGACAAAAAGCCCGACTGGCCTCGATTCCTCCCAGAACTGCTGTGGGCCTATAATAATCAAGTCCATTCCGTCACCGGATACACCCCATACACCCTTCTCTTTGGCCGTCCAGGCAAAGACATCCATGAGTTGCAACTGTCTAACTCCGAAGAAGATACCTGTGGTACCTATCCTTCCTGGCTACAAACACACCGCCAGAGAATGGAGACTGTCTACTGGCTAGTAGGCCGACAAATCCAGGATCAAGTGCACGCTGACCCACTTCCGGTACAAGAGGACTCACTGAATGTAGGTCAACTGGTCCTAGTCCGTATAAAGAAACCGCAAGGGAAACTCCGGCCCAAGTGGGAGACCGAAGTCTATCGAGTAATTGGACACCCGTACCCCAGTGGCCCCGTCTATCGAGTGCAAGGCAAAGACAGCGGCAGCATCCGTACTTTACACCGTAATATGTTGCGCCCCTGTCGCTCCCAGCCTGACTCCCCTACTGTGATACCTAGAGAGATGGATATCACTAATACTGTCGGAGACACTGACCCCGGGGATGTAGAAATTGAATGCATGCCTACCCCTGTCCGTCTGACTGACGCACTTGAACCGATTACCTCCTCTACTGACATGTCGACTGGGAAAGAGAGTGGGGTGACTGATAGGAGAGAGGGGATCAAACCCGTTAGGCGGACAACGAGGACCACTGCAGGGGTACCTCCAGGACAGTCCTACAGAGACCAATATGTGTGGCCCTCTTCCCAGCCGCCCCCTGTAACAACCACAGCCATCGCCGCCCTGGAGCCGGTCGTTGGCAGGGACTGCCAAACTTTGAGTGGTGGGGCGTGTAGTGAGCTGGCAGGCTCTGGCTGTTCTGTGATAATTGAGATAGAGCCTGTGACAGAAATGATAACACAGGATGGTGTTGCCACCTTGTGGCCAGAGGTTGCACCTGCGCAGGATGTGATGACAGAGAAAAAGACTGAGTCTCCTGGGTCCCTCCCTGGAGAGTCACGTGAGCAAAGTTAAAAAAAAGCAAAAGCGCGCGAAGAGTCTGAGGTGGTCTGTGAAAGGAACCAGGACGGTGTGCAGGTCCTCGTGTGTGCCGTAGAGGATACTCTCAACGTGGTTTCTGTTATCTGACACCTTATCCTCAGAGTTTTCCCCAGCTTCCGCACTGCTGAAGGATTCAGCTGATACACTCCCCGCTACTGGAGTGTGAACCACATAAGGGAATCCACAAGAGCTACTACCCGGATCAGAGAGACTGTAAGCGGGACCTCTGGCGAGAGGCCGAAGTATTCCTTCCTTTCAGCGAAGTCTGCTGTTCCTGTTTTCTTCGGCTAGGACGCCTTCCTGCAAAGACAGACAGGCCTGCGACGGGGGACACATCCTTCTGGAGTAAAGGACTGGTAACGTGTGAGTAGGGACAGTGAGGGTCAGCTTATAAGTACACATTATTGCTGTGAACATTTACGGTTGTCATTTATTGTGTTCTGCTGTGTTAAAAATGTATACAAGTAAAGATACAGTTATCAAGGTAGAGTCTGTGTGGGGATCTTGCTGGGCCAGATCATGGATATCAACGCGCGGCCTCGCCCGCGGTCACTTCAATACCACAAAGGTCGGTGAAAACTACTGTTTGGCTACACAGCAGGGCTCAAAAAAATGGAGTGTTAGCTCACTTTCAAAACACAGATTTTGTAAGAACAGTTTGCAGAGCCCCTAACAAGCCAGATAAAAAAAAAAAAACCTCAATTACCCACTTTTAGAAACTTGACTCCTTTATAAATTAATCTATAGGTACATGGATCATTTTTACCCGACAGGTGTTTTAAAGAATAAAGAAAGCAGTGGATGTTGCAAAGTTAACAAAAGACCAGCCACGATGGGGGCCATTATTACAAGGGATCAATATGGGGGCCATAATTAGAGGAGAGGGCCAGGACGTCGCAGTTAATATAGAAAGGGCCCAGGATGGGGGATATTATTACAGGACTGGGGAATTACTACAGGATAGGAGCCAGTATGGAGGACATTATTACAGGGACCCATAGATTTGACCAACATGCTGATGGGGACCATGGTCCAAATTTTTCACCTGTTGAATAGGCATGAGCGAACATTTCAATGTTCGACTCGGAAAAGCTTGCCGAATAAATTTATATTCGCCAAATTTATTTCCTGAATGTTCGTCGAACATTTCCGAATCCCATAGGAGTCAAGGGGGACTAAAAAAATGCATATACAACACGTAGAAACGGGACAAAAAGCTGCCAAAACACATCAAATTAGGTGTAGACTAGTGATGAGCGAGCATGCACGCCACTGCTCGGTACTCGCCCGAGCATCTCAGTACTCGAGATGCTCGGAGCTCGCCTAGTACTTGCGTGATGCTCGGGCGGGAGCTCGGGTCCCTGTCCTACATGTTTGGTGCTATTTAGAGCATCAATCATGCAGGGATTGTCTACCACTCACTGCAATGGCACAGCCATGGTGGTTGTGGCATTACAGTGATTGCCCAAATCGATGGAAACAGTGCTCACAGTGAAACAAGAAATGTCGGCAATTCATCAGCGGCATACACCGGTACCCGACAATTTAGAACAGAAAGAATAAAGCATCACAAATAGATTAGATAGATAGAAACATGTCAGTCACATATATAATAAGTACATTGGCAGTGTTTGTTACTGTACTTGTCATTTAGTGTTAAAATAAAGGATTTATTAAAAAAAAATTGGCGTGGGGTTCCCCGTAATTTTAGTCTCTATCGGAGGTTAAGCAGACAGCTGGGGCAGATGTTTGAAGCCTGGGAAAGGGGTAATACCCACGAAGCTTCCCAGGCTACTAATATCAGCCCCAAGCTGAATACCTAGCCTTTACTAGCTATTAAAATGGGGGACCAAAAAAATAAATGACGTGGGGTCCCCCCTATTTTAATAGCTTGCAAAGGCTAGACGGACAGCTGGGGGCTGATATTAGTAGCCCAGGAAGGGTGCCATGAATATTGGCCCCCTCCCAGGCTAGAAACACCAGCAGTCAGCCGCCCCAGAAATGGCGCATCCACAGGATGCGCCAATTCTGGCATTTAGCCTCGCTGTTCCCACTGCCCTGTAGCGGTGGCAGTGGGGTAATAAGGTTAGGGTTGATGTCAGCTTATAATGCTTGCTTGCTTGCACTCTGCAGCGTCTCTGAAGGATGACAAGCTGGATGGAAGCATTCTGCTACCATTCAGCCTGCCATCTCAATGCCGTCTCAGTGTGGGAGAATTCTCCTGCTCAAGCGGTGACGTCATTTTCCGGCACCGTATGCGCAGGAGAATTCTCCCACGCTGTCAGTGATGTGCATGAGGTGAGCTGAGTTCATTGGACATGAACTCGGCTCATCTGGATGCCATCACAGCCAGACACTGAGGAGCTTAACTGAGGAGCTTCTCAGTGTATGTGGCATGGCAAGCTGGATGGCAGCGTTCTGCTACGACCCAGCCTGTCATGTCAATGTAGCAGAGCTGAAGCCGTCCTTGGAACCTTGAAAAGGTAAGGATGAGGTTGGTTTATTATTTTACTTTTATTGCAGGAGATCGTTGGCTTTAGCTGGAATGGGCGTGACGGTAAGTAGAGTTTAATTTAGAACATTAGAGAATGTGTCTTTATTTCAATTAAAGGACTTTATTCTAGGTGTTTGTGTTTTTTTAACTTTCACTATGGGTTTAGTAATGGGGGTGTCTTATAGACGCCTCTCCATTACTAACCTGGGCTTGATGTCAGCTGGCATTATAAGCTGACATCAACCCCAACCCTATTACCCCACTGCCACCGCTACAGGGCAGTGGGAAGAGCGAGGCTAAGTGCCAGAATTGGCGTATCCTATGGATATTCATGGCACCCTTCCAGGCTATTAATATCAGCCCCCAGCTGTCTGACTAGCCTTTGCAAGCTATTTAAATAGGGGGGACCCCACATCATTTTTTTTCTGGGTCCCCCATTTTAATAGCTAGTAAAGGCTAGGTATTCAGCTGGGGGCTGATATTAGTAGCCTGGGAAGCTCCTTGGGTATTACCCCTTTCCCAGGCTTCAAACATCTGCCCCAGCCGTCTGATTAACCTCCGCTAGAGACTAAAATTACGGGTAACCCCACGCCAATTTTTTTTTTAATAAATCCTTTATTTTAACACTAAATGTCAAGTACAGTAACCAACACTGTCACTGTACTTATTATATATGTAACTGACATGTTTCTATCTATCTAATCTATGTGTGATGCTCTATTCTTTCTGTTCTAAATTGTCGGGTACCGAGTAGAGATAAGTGGTGTTCGACTCGAACTGTTCGCCAATCTCAAATTCGAGCTGTTTTGGGCGGTGTTAGAGCCGTTCGGCGAACCCGAACGATTTGAAAAAAATTCGGCTGTTCGAGGTTATGTTCGATTACTGTTCATGCACCAAAATCATAACTGGATTTTTTCTCAGTAATGCTGAAAATGAATGTTAATACGCAGTTTGACTGTACAGCGAGGCGGGGGGAGGGGCAGGGGATGGATCTCTGCAGAAATAATGAAGATCTCCATTTTTTTTCTCTTTCCCGCATTTACAGTGGGGAGGTGTAATCTGTCAGCCTGTCAGCACTGCACACACGGAGCGAACTGCTTTTTTTCACACAAGCAAGGGCATGTGTCATTGGCAGTGTATGTCACATGTCCTTGCCCTATAAGACCCAGCCATTTTCCCCGTCGCCACCATTTTCTCACTGCTGCAGCTGCATGTTAGACGGCACTGCTGTTGCTATGTGTGCTATACTTTGTTAATTTGAAGCCAATTTTCGCACAAATCTACAGATAGCTTGGGAGTAGGGAATAGTTGTGATTGCAGTCCTTTTAACGACTAGGT
Organism: Phyllobates terribilis; assembly: GCF_046119375.1. Taxonomy (NCBI): domain Eukaryota; kingdom Metazoa; phylum Chordata; class Amphibia; order Anura; family Dendrobatidae; genus Phyllobates; species Phyllobates terribilis. The sequence continues at coordinate 767,689,229 of NW_027362762.1, read as the reverse complement.
TACATCAATTCATACGACTTTTATCAGGCAGGTCTGTGCTCTTAAATAGATAGGTTGGGAGCAAAGACTAATTGTAATTGCAGTCCTTTTCAGGGCTAGGTTACATCAGTTCCTATCACTTTTTGCCAGGCAGGTCTGTGCCAGTGCTGTGCAAGTTTTTTTCACAGCATTTGGCTAAATCTAGCAAAGCAAATCCTTTTTGTCCTCTTGCAGTGTGTGTTAGACTGGGGAGAAGCCTATCTGTGTTGCAAGCTACACCACCTGTGTATAGAATACAATTTTTTTTACTGCACCTAGTGAAGTAAAACCTTTTGGGCATAGCATCATTCTATTAGTCCATCTATACTAACCTCCACCAGGTTACAAATTCAAAATAATTTTTATATGCATATAGCTCTGAAAAAATATTTGGGCTTCTGCTTGTAGCAATGTGTGGGACTTGTTCTATTAGTCCATCTATACTAACCTCCATCAGGTTGCAAATTCAATATAATTTTTTTCTGCATCTAGCTCTGAAAAAATATTTTGGCTTGTAGCAGTGTGTGGGACTTGTTCTATTAGTCCATCTATACTAACCTCCAGCAGGTTGCAAATTCAAAATAATTTTTATCTGCATCTAGCTCTGAAGAAATTTTTCGGTTTGTAGCAGTGTGTGGGACTTATTCTATTAGTCCATCTATACTAACTACCATCAGGTTGCAAATTCAATATAATTTTTTTCTACATCTAGCTCTGAAAAATTATTTCGGCTTGTAGCAGTGTGTGGGACTTGTTCTATTAGTCCATCTATACTAACCTCCAGCAGGTTGCAAATTCAAAATAATTTTTATCTGCATCTAGCTCTGAAAAAATATTTCGGCTTGTAGCAGTGTGTGCGACTTGTTCTATTAGGACATCTATACTAACCTCCATCAGGTTACAAATTCAATATAATTTTTTTCTGCATCTAGCTCTGAAAAAATATTTCGGCTTGTAGCAGTGTGTGGGACTTGTTCTATTAGTCCATCTATACTAACCTCCATCAGGTTGCAAATTCAATATAATTTTTATCTGCATCTAGCTCTGATAAAATATTTCGGCTTGTAGCAGTGTGTAGGACTTGTTCTATTTGTCCATCTATACTAACCACCATCAGGTTGCAATTTCAAAATAATTTTTATCTGCATCTAACCCAGCCAATCCTATTGGGCTAATACCACAATTTGGCCACTCAGCTCTGCTCGGTTCCCATCCATTGTTTTTTGTGCAAACAACTCCAGAGTTGTCAATTAGTTAACCACCAAAATGAGTGGAAAAAGGCCTGCTGCTGGTGGAAAGGGGAATAGGCGTGTTGGGAAGGGAAAAAAAGGTTGTGTCCGTGGGGTAGGTGTTAAAGCAACAGTAACATCTGCAGAAGAAAGACCATCTTCCAGCCAAACTAAGATGTCTACTTCTTTTTGCGGACAATGTGATAAGATCCCTTTCTTACGGCCACGCCAATCGCTACAAATTCCAGATGAGGCACAAAAACAGCAGGCGCTTCAACGGATATCAAGTGCTCCTTTAAGTGGGCTCTCCTCCACCTCAACTTCAACATCACAAATACTCCAGTCCTCAGAGGTGTCACCCCAATCGCACTTGCTTCCTCACAGCTCCCAAGTCTCCAGCTGCCCGTCTGAATATGGGGTAGAACAGATGGTTGAGTCTGCAGAGCTGTTTACTCATACTATAGCCTGGGAATCAGAGGTCGGCTCCAGAGCTTCTGTGAATCCAGACGAGGAAATGATATGCACTGATGCCCAGAATCTTTATGAGTCGGATCCAGGACCAGACGCAGAAGGTTCTGACCATAATGTAGACCCTCGTTCCCAAACTGTAACTCCTGTTGGTGGAGACAATGAGGAAGATGATGATGAGACTCAAATACCTGATTGGAGTGACAACTTTAGTTTTTTGTAAGGGCTGGAAGAGGTTGGCTCTCAGGACGATGGGTGTGATAACACACAGGGTGATGATGACCAGGTTGGAGATCCCACTTACTGTCAACCCACAGTCAGCCAAGAGATGAGGTCAGCAGAGGAGGTGGAGGAGGATGCTAGTGACGACGAGGTCAGGTTGCGCCTTCCTGGACAGAGACGTAGTACTGGAAGCACGTCAACAACTGCATCCTCAAACACAACTCTGCCTCTGACCACAAGTCGTGGTGGCTCTTCAGGTCGCATTGGTGCTAAGCCTTGCATAGCCTGGGCATTTTTTCAGATCTGTAAAGATGACCCAACTCGTGTTATCTGTAACATTTGTCAGCAAAAGCTAAGTAGAGGCCAAAAATACATAGTTTGAGTACTTCATGCATGAACCGGCACATGGATATGAAGCATAAGTTGCAGTGGGAAGCTCACTGTGCTACAATGCGGCCTAGCCGGCCGTGCCAAACACCGTCTGCCACATCTTGTGCATCCACGGCCTCTTCATCCTCTGTGACTGGGGGGACAGCAGTCACACCTGTTTTGGGACTCAGACCTGCCACCTCTTTACCCACAACAGCCAACGTGATTGGCAGGTCATCATTTTCTTTGGAGGTGGAAGCACCAGCTGGTGTTCAGCGCTGTCCGACATTGATAGCACCACCTTAGGATCAAGGCAACCTAACATGTCCACCTGCATCTTCCTCACAGACCGGCAGTTTGCCGGGGACACCCTACTCAACCCCGTCTAAGCACAACAGCCAGCCCTCGGTCCCCCAGATGTGGACAAGTAAAAGACCATTTCCTCCTAGCCATGAGAAAGCTAAGAGGTGGAATTTCACCATCTGCAAGCTCTTGGCTACATAAATGCTTCCTTTCCGCCTGGTGGACACAGAGGATTTTCGAGACCTTATGTCCATCGCAGTGCCCCAGTACCAGATGCCCAGTCGGCACTACTTCTCAAAGAAAGGTGTGCTTGCGCTACACCAACATGCCGCACACAACATCACCGCTTCTTTGAGAAACTCTGTGTGTGACAGGGTGCATTTCACCACAGACACTTGGACGAGTAGGCATGGACAGGAGCATTACATGTCGCTGACTGGGCACTGGGTAACTATGGTGACAGCCGGACAAGGGGCTGCTGTCCAAGTCTTGCCATCCCCACGAGTTGTGCCTCAAACCTCTTTATCTCAAAGTTCCTCCACTGCTTCTGCCTCCTCAACCTCCTCTCGGTCCACCACCTGCACCCAAAGCCTGTCTGGTCATGCCACATGCTTTCTAACTGCGCAGAAGGGATCCTGCACACCTCCTTACTACGCTGGCAGCAGGGCTCAACGTCATCAGGCGGTTTTTACTTTGAAATTTCTTGGAAATGTGAATCACACAGCTGAGGAGTTGTGGACAGCTCTGGAGAACCAGTTTCATGAATGGTTGTCTCCACTGGACCTGAAACCAGGGAATGCCGTGTGCGACAATGCTGCAAACCTCGGTGCGCCCCTTCGCCGGGGCAATGTCACACACGTGCCTTGTATGGCTCACGTGTTGAACCTGGTTGTCCTGCAATTTTTAGCCCACTATCCTGGACTAGATGGCCTTCTGCAGAGGGCATGTTCGCTGTGTGCTTACTTCCGCCATTCGCATTCCGCGACTTACATCTCTACAGAAGTCGTTGGGCCTGCCACTTCACCGGCTAAAATGCGAAGTGCCTACCCGGTGGAATTCAACTCTGCACATGTTGCAGCGACTGTGGCAGCACCGACAAGCCCTGGTGCAATACGTTGTGACGTGTAGCCTGGGCCAACGAGATCCAGAGGTGGGGAAAATCATGCTGGAGTAGTGGTCTCAGATCAGGGACCTATGCACCCTTCTGCGCAGTTTTGAAATGGCGACGAAGATGTTTAGTGCTAACGATGCCATTATCAGCATGACTATTCCGGTGATTTACATGCTGGAGCACATGTTAAACAGAATTCGGAGTCAGGTGGTGGCACAAGAGGAGGTGGAGGAAGTAGAGGAGGAGTTGTATGCGGAAGTGCTAACATCTGCAAGATCCAGACGGTCGGCAGCACCAAGGCGGCAGGCATGTGACGGTGGGGGAAATTGTTTTACCAGGGCGCATGGTAGCAGCCAAACTAGTGAGGAAGGTGCAGGTGCAGGTGCCCAGGATGAAGTGGAGGACGAACTGATGGAAGACTCATCAGATGAGGGAGACCTTGATCACATTTCTGTTGTGCGAGATTGGGGGGGAGAGGGAAGAGGAAGGAAGCATGATTGTTACCTCGCCACCAACACAACAGGGACTTGGTGCTCCTGGATGCGCAAGACACATGAGTGCCTTCTTGCTGCACTACCTGCAACATGACCCTCAAATTGTGAGAATTAGAAATAATCCTGACTACTGGGTTGCCACACTGTTAGATCACCGGTAAAAAAGTAAATTTGTAGAAATTATTCCAGCCATAGAAAGAGATGCACGCATGCAGGAGTATCAGCAGAGACTGTTGCAGAATCCTACATGTGCTTTTCCCCAAAACAATAGTAGTGCACGTAGTGAATCTCACAGTTCCAACTTGCCAATCGTGGGACCGTTGAGTGTTCACCTCTCAAAATGTAACAGAAACACAGTATCTGCTGGTAACATCAATTTTGCAGAATCATTTCACCACTTTTTTAGCCCATCCTTTGCAAGGCCACAGGAGACAAGAAGTCTGACACATAGTCAACGCCTAGAGACGATGGTACAGGAGTATCTCCAAGTAAACATTGAAGCCATGACTGTGTCACTGGACTCTTGCTCTTTCTGGGCTTCCAATCTGGATAAATAGCCGGAGCTCGCCACTTATGCCTTGCAGATCTTGTCATGCCCCGCAGCCCGCGTTCTGTCTGAACGTGTGTTCAGCGCTGCTGGTGGTGTGCTGACAGACTCAAGTTCATAAAGATGAACAAATCATGGATCCGAAATGACTTTTCTAACCCTGTGTCATCCTGGGGAGAGTAAAAGCTTGATGATTTGTTAAAATCACCTCACCAACCGTTTTAAGCTTTCAAATTACTAATCATGTTTATCTGTATCTTGGCTGGAAAATAATTTGGGCCTTGTAGCAGTGTGCAGTACTGATTCTATTAGGCCATCTATACTAAACTCCACCAGCTTTCAAATTAATAATAATTTTTAGCTGCATCTAGCCCAGAAAATAATTTTGGGGCTCCAAGATGTGCAAGACACATGAGTGCCTTCTTTCTGCACTACCTGCAACATGACCCTCAGATTGTCAGAATTCGAAGTAATCCTGACTACTGGGTTGCCACACTCTTAGATCCCCCACACTCTTCGATCAACCTTTTCATTTTAATAAAGAACAAAAAAATTGTCATTTTTGAAATTATAAGCATTAGCAGGATATTAGAAACTGAAATCAAACAGTTTTCAACTCAAAACTTTATTCTAGGTGATGTTACATTAGCACATAGGACCCCTTGTTCGAAAGGAGCTTCTGAACTCTCTCGTCCATTGAATTTGTCCGGTTTTGGATGGTTTCTGCTTTAATTGTTTTGCATGAGGACAGAATACCCTCCCAGAGCTGTTGCTTAGATGTGAACTGCCTCCCGCCATCATAGACACTCCTTTTGATGATGCTCCAGAGGTTCTGAATGGGGTTGAGTTCAGGGGAGCTTGGGGGTCACACCATAAGTTTGTCCCCTTTTATGCCCATATCAGCCAGAGATGCAGATGTGTTATGTGCAGCATGAGACGGTGAATTATCATGCATGAAAATGATCTTGCTGCGGAATACATGGTTCTCCTTCTTGAACCATGGCAGGAAGTGCTGTTTGAAAAACTCCACATACATTATGGAGTTCATCTTTACCCCTTCAGGGATCCTAAAGGGGCCGACAATCTCTCTCCCCATGATTCCAGCCCAAAACATTACTCCACCTCCTCCTTGTTGGCGCTGTAGCCATGTTTGCGTGGGTTGTACATCAACCAGCCATACTCCACTCCATCCATCTGGACCATCGAGCGTTGCACAGCACTTATCGGTGAACAAAACAGTTTTGAAGTCAGTCTTCATGTATTGTTTGGCCCACTGGAGCCGTTTCTGCTTGTGTGCAGTGGATAGAGGAGGTCGACAGGATGGCTTACGCACAGCTGCAAACCTCTGAAGGACTCAGCATCTTGTTGTTCGGGGGACGTTGGAGGCACCAGCAGCTTCAAAATCTTGTCTGCTGCTAAGACAAGGCTTTTTTGCCTCTGCTCTTTTAACCTGACGTAATTGCCTGTAGGAAAGAGTCCTCAATTTTCCCTTATCAGCATGCACACGTGTGTACTGAGAATCAGCTACATACTTCTTGATTGTGCAATGATCAGGTTGAAGTGTCTTGGCAATGTTGATTGTAGTCATGCCTTGACCTAAACACTCCACAATTTGTTGCTTCTCAGCAGCCAACACATCCTTTTTCTTTCCCATTTTGGCAGAAAATGTAGGCTGCTTAATAATGTGGGACAGCCTTCTTAAGTAGTCTTGCCTTTCATTGGACACACCTGCCAAACTAATTAGCACAGGTGTCTGCAGTTGCTTACAGTGATATAAAGAGCCCTGACACACATCACCATCAATGAGTTTAAATGACACAAAACACCAGTGGTTCACGTAGTGAATCTTACAGTTCTAACTTGCCAATCCGTGGTCTGTATGGAGTTGTTCAATAAAGGCCCCAAAATTAAGATAACATAGACGGGAGAGGTCTCTATGAATACGAATTCCTAAGTATTTGATACCCTGTGAGGGCCAGGCAAAGGGAAAGTTGGACTGGATGGAATCCTGTATGGATTTGGGGAGGGAGACATCGAGGGCCTCAGACATCGCTGCATTGATTTTAAAATTTGACCATGTAACAAAGTGATCTATTTCAGCCATAACAGCAGGGATGGATATATGTGATTGAGTGATATATACTAGGACATCATCAGCAAATGCAGAGCACTTGTACTCGGTGCCTCCCACCTCCATCCACCTAATATTGGGGTTATGGCGAATTGATGAGAGCTGGTGCTCCGTCACTAGGATGTATAAGAGAGGGGACAGAGGACATCCCTGCCTTGTCCCATTGGTGATTATGAAAGGTGATGAAAATGTTCCATTTATCTTCAGCCTAGGTGACGTATTGCGATACAGGGCCGTGATTTTGCCTATAAAAGGGTCCCCTAGACCCCTACCCCAAACTTTTTAAGAGAATAATATATGGCGTGCCAAGAGACTCTATGGAATGCTTTCTCAGCATCCAACGAGAGTATCTAAGTACAAATTTTTAACTGCATCTAGCCCTGGAAATACTTTGTGCCTAGTAGCAGTGTCTGCTAGTCAGCGGATTATCCCAGCTGTTAAGCAAGCTACACCATCTGTAGTTTGGACACTTAATTTTTTCAAAGGAAATGGTTCGGGCCCCCGGGACACTCAGTGAAGAGCATCGGGGAGGCACCCCAAGGCTTCGGGGCTGGGACTGGAGGTAGGACGCCTTGCGGAGGACCTCCGAGCTCGATCCTTATAAAATCTTTTTAACTGCGGCAGCTTTAGTGGATGCTACCGGAGCTGGAATTACGCGGCTACTGGCATGAGACTTGCCCTCCAATAGATCCTTGTAAAAGGATTTAAAGTGTATTCATTCAAATTAGAGAGACAATTTAAATTAAAAAGATTAGACCTGCCTCCACCGCATTAGGGCTCGCTCGACCCACCAGCGGACAGGCACCAGTATTGGGAGAGGGGGGCTGGCCGTCAGGGTCCACCGCGGCTCTGGCACAAAGTCGGCGACATGGAGGTCGCACGGGCAGGAACGGACTGGCCGTGTCGGCTTCACACTTTTTTGGTTTTAGAAGGGCATGACATGCCTATATCTGTGTCTCCCCCTCCTTTTACTCATCCACCTCGTTTGTTTTCGCATGACTATATGTACTTGTCACTTTTGTGTTAGTTGTGTCTTCTCAGCAGTTTGTCAGGTTTTGAACACCTTTGAAGGTGTTTTCTATGTGTTTCTATGTGTTTTTGTTTGCCTGCCATTGGTTTTAACGGTGTTCGACGGTGTTCGACGAACAGTTCGACGGTGTTCGACGAACAGTTCGGCGAACAGTTCGGCGAACACACGGGTGTTCGACGAACCGTACTGAACTCGAACACTACGGCGGTGGCTCAGCACTAGTACCGAGGTATGCCACTGATGAATTCCCTGCCGGCTTTTTTAAAGAGACAGGTGAATGAAAATCGTAGGACACTAGTGTGTTCCAAGTGCCCTGCTATGTTTTTCATGCACCCTCCTATATACCCTGCCTGCCTGTCTGCCTATATATTCTGCCTTCTTGATGTTTAATTGAGCACTGTTCCCATCGATTTGGGCAATTTTTGACCTTCTGCAGACCGCCGGGGGGGGGGGGGGACCGCCAGAAAAATGCTTGAGTTTCCCATAGACTTACATTGGGCTCGGTTCTAGCACCCGAGTATTCCAATGTGCTCGACCCGAGCTTCGAGCACCCAAGCATTTTAGTGCTCGCTCATCACTAGTGTAGACACCAGGGAAGTGCCATCAACTGAACTCGAGTACAAGTAATATAATTATTATTACTATGACAGCGACATTTATTCAGTTGTGCATTACATGTCAAAAGGGGTCACCGACTGTTACAACAGGAGAGCGGACACTTCCTGCGATGGCGCACTGTCACGGATGTGGTTTGTGGAACCACTGTGCCACGGACCCCGGACAGACTGGAGGGGCGTGACTAAGTGAGCACTGGACGGTTCACTAGAGCCTCTGATGGTGAGGTTAGACTTGGCTTCCGGTGAATGCCAGGTGCCACTCCAGGACAGACCAATGGACTCGTAGCAGCTGGACCCAGTAGGACAGACTAGATGGTGCAGCAGGCAAAGTCTGTATCAGGAGTGCATCAGGCAGAGTCTGTATCAAGAGTACAGCAGGCAGAGTCTGTATCAGGAGTGCAGCAGGCAGAGTCCTTATCAGTAATGCAGCAGGCATAATCTGTATCAGGAGTGTAGCAGGCATAGTCTGTATCCGGAGTACAGCAGGCAGAGTCTGTATCAGGATTGCAGCAGGCAGAGTCTGTATCAGGAGTGCAGCAGGCAGAGTCTGTATCAGGAGTGCAGCAGGCAGAGTTTGTATCAGGAGTGCAGCAGGCAGAGTCTGTATCAGGAGTGCAGCAGGCAGAGTCTGTATCAGGAGTGCAGCAGGCAGAGTCTGTATCAGGAGTGCAGGAGGCAGAGTCTGTATCAGGAATGCAGGAGGCAGAGTCTGTATCACGAGTGCAGCAGGCAGAGTCTGTATCACGAGTGCAGCAGGCAGAGTCTGTATCACGAGTGCAGCAGGCAGAGTATGTATCACAAGTGCAGCAGGCAGAGTCTGTATCACAAGTGCAGCAGGCAGAGTCTGTATCAGGAGTGCAGCAGGCAGAGTCTGTATCACGAGTGCAGCAGGCAGAGTCTGTATCACGAGTGCAGCAGGCAGAGTCTGTATCACGAGTGCAGCAGGCGGAGTCTGTATCAGGAGTGCAGCAAGGACTGAATGAGTGCAGCTCATTCAGGCCAGTATAGTGGCAGAGAAATGGCTGTACCACCAGGTTGAGGACGTGAGCCATGCAAGGCACGTGTTCGAGCTATCCTCAGCCTAGGGTTCGCACCGTTATCGCACACGGCCTTCCCTGGCTATAGGTTCAGCGTAGTCAGCCATTGCTCAAACTGAGCCTGGAGAGCTGCCTATAATTCTTCACCTGTATGACTGCAATCTCAAAGCATATTAATTTAAAGACTGCCTGATTACGGCGAGCCCTGACTGCGCAGTACAGAGTTGGTGTGTATTCGCTCCACACACTTGGAACGCGTGTCTCGTTAAGGCAGAGGTTGAGTGCCCAAGTGGATGCCCTAGATGAGTTGGAGGATGCAAAAGAAGCAGAGGAAGTGAGAAATACAGAGGTTTCTTCTGCAAGCCTTGGGGATTCCAAGATTTGTGGAGCAGCCCATTCCCCGCCTGCCCCCACAGCCAACAGAGTCACCCAGTGCCCAGTCAGCGAGATGTAGCACCCTTGGCCATGCTTACTCGTCCAGGTGTCTGTGGTGAAATGCACCGTGGCACACGTAGATTTAGACAAGGAATGGGTGATGTTGCCTGCGACATGCTGGTGTGGCACAGCGTTCGTAGAGAAATAATGGCTATTGGGCAACTGTTACTGGGGTACTGCGACGGCCATCAGTTTTTGGAAACTGTCTGTATCTACCAGACGGAAAAGCAGCATTTCTGTGGCCATCAGATTAGAAATGGTAGAGTTCAACCTCTTAGTTTTGTCATGTGTAGGATGAAACAATCTTTTACGTGACCACAATTGTGGGACCGACGGCTGGCTAAGGTGCTGAGAGAGGGTGGAGTATGGTGAACCGGAAAAACTGGTGGAGCGTGAGTGAGGTGCAAATGTTACGGTGGATTGAGAAATATGCGGTGTGCTCTGTGAAACAAACACAGCAGGCATGTCCACTTCCGTTAGAGCTGAAGGGCTGTCACTCAGCCTGACTGGAGCGGGTAGAGAAACGGAGTTTATACGATGGGAGATCTGCGTGACAATACTTGGAAAGGTAACAGAGGAGGAGGAAGAAAGAGCGAATGCGTTTGATGGGGCTGCTGATGGTTATGTGAGGTGTGCTGGTCCGCATTTCAGCGCGTTAAGATTCCCAGCGTAAAGAATGTTGTTAGAGAATGTGAATGTTTATGCATGTTGTAGTCAAATTATTGCAGTTTTTCCCTCTACTGAATTTTTTATCGCAAAATTTGCAGATAACGTAATTTTGCAGTGCCAAAAAAGGCCCATGCTAGGCAACCCCTGGTACTCCTGTGAGCTGCAGACCAGTGACCACTGCTGGTCACAGCCACGGTTGTGGCTGAGAATGCAGTGCTCCTCGTGCTTGCATCACTCCATGTTTGCGCCGTCGGGCGAAATGTAACCTCATTGTCTTCCTCCTCCACTTCCTCAGATGAGCTACTCGGCTGCGTGACTCTAGGTTCACACCAAGTAGGATCTTCAACCTCATCATCATCCAATGTGTTATCCCATTCCTTGCCCTCAGAGTGACCCCTCTCCTCTTGTTGCCCTGACAGCACAGTACAGTCTGCATGAGCCTCAGGTGTCTGAGTCTCATTGGGATAACCTCCCTCCCCTGTGGTTATTGTGTGTTGACGAGGGTCAGGAACCTGCTCGGACCCTACTTCATCCTGCCCCAAATCCAAGCTAAAAAAAATGTGGGCCTCGGTGCAGATGCTTTCCTCCCCTTGACTCTGTGACTGTTTGGAGTACACTTCTGATGCCCATGGTGTAGAATGGGTGAAGAGTTCTACAGACTTTCCCATCTGTGGTTCGCTACAGTCAGTTGGGCAGTTGGCCAGTTGTGACGCGTGTGGAAGCATAGGTAATTGGGGTGCCACCTCTGTGGACTGTACTGCGTGCTGCGTGTGATGTTGAAGTGGAGGAAGAAGAGGAGAGGCCACTGGAAGCAGAGCTTGCCATCCACTGGAGCACCTGCTCTTTCTGTGCCTTATCAACAAGGCGTATCGCTGTGCGGCTGCCAAAGGAGGTAGTGCCGAAGGCCGTGCACTAACATAAGTTGTCAGTTGTCTTTGGATAGGACCTGTTTGTGTTGGTTCACTAGTGCTTTCACTAACATTACCACGTACCCCACGTACATCTTGAACACCAAGCCTATTCCCCCTTCCTCCACGCCCTCTCTTTTTCCCACTCATGTTGGTCAGATACAGTGGTAGGAGAACGCAATTAACTAAAGAAAAATATGTTTTTTTCTTGTGCAATAGCTTAGCACAAGAAAAATATGTTTTTTTCTTGTGCAATAGCTCAGCACACACCCTGTTGCCCACTGTTAATACCGCTGTCACAGATTGACAGCAACGTTTATCAAATTAACAGCTTTGCTTCACCCGCAGCTGTTAAGGGCAGATAATGGCTGAATATTTCAGCCATTGTCTGCTTGGAAAGATGCAGGCTCTGTGTGCAAGCCTGTATCAAAGGCAGGGAGATGACTTTTGATGGACATAGTACATCATAAGTCGTTAAGGGGTTAAGACTCCTTAATAAACCTCATACAAAGATGTATCTCTTGTCATTTGAATTATATTTGCTTGTTATTTTAGTTACACTTTGAACAAAGTCGAATATTATTTTTTCCATAGAGCCAAAAGTACAAATTTTTACATGAGATGTCCTTATTAATGTGAGACTATATTTATATGTGTATAAGTTATGGAAAACTCTTCTGTGGATATGTGTCACGGAAGGTGTGAGAAAGCCTAAGTGCAACACAAAAAGAGGAGCCCAGGGAGCCCAGACTCTAGGGAAAGAGGGGAGTGGAAACCTCCTAGGCTGATCTAGTGTCACCCTGTCTCCACTAATGTCCCTATATTGGTTCTTCACCAATCACCGCACGCATTCCTTGCCCTGTCTTTCCCTGGCATTAGGTTCAGGCTAGGGAAGGGAGGGGATGAGCACTAGTCGATCCACACTGAACACTAAAGACAACAGGGGGCGGGAAACAAGGGAAAATCCCTTAGCTTTAGTCGACTCCAGACAAATGCACACACGTACTCTAGCACCAGAGAGGAAGAAGTACTGCTCTTGCTCAAGCCTTCACAAGGGGTAATGAATATCGCTGGAACCTCCCTCTTGCACACAGCAGATATTTATACACCCAGGCCAGGGTGTTAATTAGCCAGAGGAAGGTAGCCACTGGTTCCCAGAGATACAACTTCTAAGAAGTTGTCTGTAATGCAAAACAAAGAGTTCTTCTGCAACCAACTGCAGGGTGACTGTCACTTATGACACACCCGTGACAATACGATTGCATTGGAACAATGTTAACAGCTATCATTTTGAATCCACCACCATATTTTCCTCATGTATCGAATGACTCTAACTACTAGAATAATTGTTGGCTTCACAAAAAAACACTTACATGAAAACACTATATTAAAACAGAAATTTATTTATGTTAATTCACAACAAATGAATAAATGTTTTCCTACCTCTTCTCATTATCTCTTATGCTTTCTTATATTTTCTTTTTATTTAAGGTTTATTGATGGATTGGACTTGATGCCCTTAATTCAAGGGAAAAGTGTTATATCTGAACATGAATTCCTCTTCCATTACTGTAATGCATATTTAAATGCAGTAAGGTGGAATCAAAGAAACAGTAAGTCAACTTTTATGTTTCTAAATAAAATATTTATATCTTAAGTAAATAAAATGGTCATGCTTTAAACAATAAGAAAAATGCCACTCTACCTTGTGTTAAAACCTCAAAACCTCACTGTTAGTTTTATTGTTAACATTGTCTTAAAATATCCTATTTTTTCTGTCGGTTAGCTACTCATGACTGGACACTTCCATTTTGCAGAGTATTATCCTTAAGCCATGTTTAAATGCAGAACTGTGGTCTGAGAACCACAAAAGACTAGTGCCACTGTGGTATTTTCACTTCTCTTCTGCAGAATCACACAACTTTGCAGGGAAGCAGCTGCACAGAGCTGGTGTGGTTGGCACTGGAGGAAACTGCTATGGGGGATACTGCCTTTGTTGTGTTAGACTACATAGAAATCAATGTTAACCATATATAATATGACCATAGGCTATGTTCACATCACGTTTTAGCCTATGGCGCCTTTGGTTCTCACATCTGAAGCAATGGAAAATGGGATTCAAACATATGCACTGACAGGGCTATTGGGTGGAAGGCTTTGCTCACATCGTGTTTCAGCCTATGGTCAATGTCTCTATTGTGGCCTATGTCCGAAGCTATTGACTGTAATGATGCAGATGGAGTCACATGTTCTATAGGACATCATTTTCAGCAGTTTAAGCCTATCTGAGGTGTGCACAAAAATGCTATCAACCACATCTTGGAGCCCACCTCAAATGGCCAGAAATAATGTCCAACAAAGTTCATAGTGACTCCTTCTATATTTTTACAGTCAATGGCCCTGTGAGTGCATACAACATGTGAACGTAGTTTTAGGGCTTCTATGTCTAATATTCACATGCTCCTGATGAGAACACCCTCAAAAACACAAGAATATTATCTCATACATTTTTTCAATCATTCAAACATGTATTTCAATTTCAGTTCCATTATTATGTATAAGAATTTTCCTTGCAATTTTAGATTCAATGCATAAGGATAGCATAAAATAATGACTGAAAAGTCAATCTTTTGGGGGGGAAATTCAACAAAATTGGTAAATTTAAATTTCAAGAAGTTCACTCACCTGTAGTACTTAAAACATTGTTGTCTTTCTAACAATCAGGAAGCTATAAGAGTGTTAATTGTGATACAATGGTCTACAATTATTAATGTATGCTATGCACCAAAGAAACTAAAGGGTGAAGTAAGAAAAAAATTCAATAGACAGATATTGATGGTAGACCTGTAGACCATTATTAGGTTGTAATGGTAAACCATTGACAATCTACAATCACCTCCCACTGTCAAGCACTTTAAATGCTGCGATCAAATATTGACCATGGGCAATACCTACAAGATCATCATGACAGGTATATTTTCATAATGTGGGAATTATCACTTGATTATGATAGATATATTAATCAGCAATCATTAAAGGGTTCAGTTAATCCCTTTGTGACCAATAGACGTATTTTTACTGACCTGAGATATAAGAGACTAGCGTTCCCCGACAGGTGACAATCCTGTAACTATCACACGTACACTATAGATTACAACTTGCTGCATCAGCCAAGATTAGTGTTGGCACCGACCATGGACATTTAACCCCTTAGATTCTGCTGTCAATAGTGACTACAGAATCTAAATAGTTAACAGAGTGTGGGGGGCTCCGTCTTAAACCTCATCTGCACCCCGAGATCTTAATAATGTGATCCTGATGTTTGCCTTGGCAATTCATGGCCAAATAATGGCCTTAGAGACTGCTGGCTTTAGCAGGCAGTTCAGAAGTTATCAAAATTTAGGTGGTAAAAATAAACTTTTTCATTCCTGTCTCGCCCCTTTCCATTATTTCCTGAAAAGAACCAGAAGGGTTAATGAACTACCTGAAAGCAGTTTTAAATACATTGAGGGGTACAGTTTTTAAAATGGTATGACTTTTTAGTGGTTTCCAATATATAGGACCCCCAAAGTCGCTTTAAAACTGAACTGGTGCCTATAAAAATGCGTTTTGTAAATTTCCTTGAAAAAATGAAAAATTACTGCTTTATTTTTAAACCTTCTAAAATGTTAACAAAATAAAACAACACTTTACAAATGGTGCTGATGTAAAGCAGACACGAGGGAAATGTTATTTATTAATTTTTTTGTGTGCTATGACTATTGGGATTAAAGGGATAATCATTCAAAGTTTGAAAATTGCAATTTTTAAAACATTTTTGTCAAATTTCTGATATTTTTATAAATAAACGCAAAACATATTAACCTAAATTTAGCATTATTATAAAGTATCATATGTCACAAAAAACAATCTCAAAATCAATGGGATATGATGAAGCGTTCCAGAGTTATTACTCCTCAAATTGACACTGGTCAGATTTAAAAAAATTGGTCCGATCACTAAGGGGATAAGCTGAGATACAGAAACAGACAGCAATACCAGAAATATCTATGGACAACAGTGGCGGGGGTTTCTGTTTAAATTTTTTTTTATATATATAAAAATAAATAAATATATATATATTTATATACATATACATACAGTTGGGGAAATAAGTAATTTATCCCTTGCTGTTTTTGTAAGTTTGCCCACTGACAAAGACATGAACAGTCTATAATTTTAAGGGTCTGTTAATTTTAACATTGAGAGATAGAATATCCCAAAAAAAATCAAGAAAATTACATTGTATTAATTCAATATTTTTTTTTCCATTTTGCAGTGAGAAATAAGTATTTGATCCCTCTGGTAAACAACACTTAATACTTGCCAAAACCCTTGTTGCAAGCACAGCAATCAGACGTTTTTGTAGTTGATGATGAGGTTTGCGCACATGTCAGGAAGAATTTTGGTCCATTCCTTTTTGCAGATCATCTCTAAATCATTCAGATTTTGAAGCTGTCGCTTGGCAACTTGGAGTTTCAACTCCTTCCATAAGTTTTATATGGGATTAAGGTCTGGAGACAGGCTAGGCCACTCCATGACCTTAATGTGTTTCTGTTTGAGCCACTCATTTGTTGCCTTGGCTGTATGTTTGGGTCATTGCCTTGCTGGAAGACACAGCCACGACTCATCTTCAATGCTCTTACTGAGGGAAGGAGGTTATTTGCCAAAATCTCACGATACATGACCACATCCATCTTCACTTCAGTATGGTGCAGTCATCATGTCCCCTTTGCAGAAAAGCACCCCCAAAGTACAATGTTTCCCCCACCATGCTTCATGGTTGGGACAGTGTTCTTAGGGTGGTACTCATCCTTTTCTTCCTCCAAACATGGAGCGTTAAGTTAATGCCAAAGAGCTCAATTTTTGTCTTATCTGACCACAGCACCTTCTTTCAATAACTCACAGAATCATCCAGGTATTCATTGGCAAACTTCAGACTGACCTGCACATGTGCCTTCTTGAGCAAGGGGTCCTTGCGGGCACTGCAGGATTTTAAACTTTTAAGGCGTAATGTGTTATTAATGGTTTTCTTGGTGACTGTGGTTCCAGCTTTCTTGAGATCATTGACAAGTTCCCCCTGTGTAGTTTTAGGCTGATCTCTCACCTTTCTCATGAACAAGGATACCCCACGAGGTGAGATTTTGCATGTTGCCGCAGATCGATGTCGATTGACAATCATTTTGTATTTCTTCCATTCTCTAGGAAGAAATACAAAATTCCATTCTTTCTTACTATTGCACCAACAATTGTCTCCTTCTCACCAAGGGTCTTACTTATGGTTTTTAAGCCCATTCCAGCTTTGTGCAGGTCTATGATCTTGTCCCTGACATCCTTAGAAAGCTCTTTGGTCTTGCCCATGTTGTAGAGGTTAGAGTCTGACTGATTAATTTGAGTCTGTGGACAGGAGTCTTTTATACAGGTGACTATGTAAGACAGCTGTCTTTAATGCAGGTAACAAGTTGATTAGGAGCATCTAACTGGTCTGTAGGAGCCAGAACTCAATAGTTTGTAGGGGATCAAATACTTATTTCTCACTGCAAAATGTAAAAAAAAAATTATTTAATTTATACAATGCGATTTTCTTGATTTTTTGGGATATTCTATCTCTCAATGTAAAAATGATCCTATCCTTAAACTTATAGACTGTTCATGTCTTTGTGAGTGGGCAAACTTGCAAAAATAGCAAGTGATCAAATGCTTATTCCCCCCACTGTATATATATATTTTGTTTTTTTCTCTAACCATCATGGTCCTCCTTATCTCTGTACAAGTCTTTCCCTCATTCACTTTGTGCATATTATATACATAATTTTTGTTTTTTGTTATATAATGTACATCAACCTTTATTTCATATAACAACTCCCTGGAATGATGAGGGCGATGATGATGATAACAGTAGCAATAATAATATTAATGCAACATTTTTACCCTGTGTTTTCATGAGTAATACTGTATATTTAATGACATTTAATATTCTCTGCAATTTCCTGTACATGTAACATTTACTATCAATCTTTTTATCTATTTATGAAATTCCATATACTGTATAAGTCTTACTCCATTTTGCTCTTTTAATTTATCCTTCATTTCCCAGTGTGTATCCCCAAGTCCATTTTTAGGCTTGTTTTTTGCTATTGGTATTCTTGTTATTTCGGTGTTTCAGTAAATGAATACAAGTCTTGATGAAAATATAACATTTTTATGCTGTTATGAATATTCAAATTTAATATTTCAATTTTATGCTTCCCATTAGCTTGCAACATTAAAATGTAATGGCATATGTTACAATATTTATTATATGCTAGATTACAATCCACTTGTTTCAATCCTTAAAAGGCTATAGCTTTCTAAAATGATTGTTCTATCCTTTGCTGCAATTTTGCTGTCTAGAAATATTGTGATTTCAAACCATTCAGAAGTGTATTTTTCCCACTTTTTTATTCACTGGTGACAGTGACTGTTTAGCCCAGTGTCCCTTCCAAAAACTGAACTGTATAAATGTCCATTTGTGGAAAAGCCAGGAGCAATCAAAATGTGCTGACTGTCATATGGATTAAAGATGGACAATCTTTTCAATCACTTTTGTTGTGTATGATGCTTTTATTTCCTTCCATAGCAGTCATTATACTTTCAGAAAAAGTTTTATTTAAGATCTTAGATGTGATTTTAGGGTTAGTTGGCCAAAGAATATATAACATTTATATTTTGTCATATATAATAGTATAATAGAATATACCAGAATAAAATCAAATAAAATACAAACACAAACTACCTATCTATAGAAATTCTAAAAATGTATTGTCCAAAATCTATTTAACTCATTATAAGGAAAATATACAATGTATAGAATTTTTTTTATTTTACATTAAGTTGTATAATAATATTAACCCCTTTACAACTTTAGACGTATGAGTACGTCCAAGGTCGCATCCCCCTCTTTGGCGCGGGCTTCAGCGATGATCTGATCAGCTGTCATGTGGCCCTAACAGCAGCGGGTGGAATCGTGATCCACTCACCACTGTTAACATGTTAAATGCCACTGTCAATCTCTGACAGCGGCATTTAATATGCACGCACCGGAAGTTTGTCATAAGAACCACCCATTGGTGCGCCTGTCACATAATCACGAGTCACCAATGGGTTGCCATGGCAACGCAGGGCCTGCAGAACCAGCAGTCAGCGCTCACAGCATATGAGCACTTTTGTTGCACATAGCAGGGTTGAAGCACAAGAGATAAAGCAAAAAATTTTTTTCAAAAAATATTAAAAAAATAAAAAATATTAAAGTTCAAATCACCCCCTTTTTTCCCTATTCAAAATAAAACAATTAAGAAACAATAAAAATACACGTTTGGTATCTCAGCGTTCAGAATCGGCCGATCTATCAATATAAAAAGAAAATTCATCCGATCGGTTATCGGCGTAATGAGAAAAAAAATCAAAATGCCAGAATTACGTTTTTTCATCGCTGCAACATTGCATTAAAATGCAATTACAAGCGACTAAAACATTGTATCTACCCCAAAATGGTACCAATAAAAATGTCCACTCAGCACAAAAAAAAAATAAACCCTCACTGAGCCCCAGATCATGAAAAATGGAGATGCTACGGGTCTCGGAAAATGGCACATTTTTTTTTTTTACAAATTTTGGATTTTTTTTTCACCACTTAACTAAAAAAGAACCTATACATCTTTGGTATATACAAACTCATAATGACATGGAGAATCATAATACCAGGTCAGTTTTAGCATTTAGTGAACATGGTAAAAAAAAAAAAAACTATTGTTGAATTGCACTTTTTTTTGCAATTTTACCGCACTTGGATTATTTTTCCCATTTTCCAGTACATGATATGGTAAAACCAATGGTGTCGTTCAAAAGTACAACTTATCCTGCAAAAAAGTAAGCCCTGCAGTGGCCATATTGACCAAAAAATAGAAAAGTTATTTCTCTGGGAAGAAGGGAAGCAAAAAACAAAAACGGAAAAACCCGAGATGGTAGAGGAGCTAAATAGAGATGAGCGTACTTTTTCAAATTTGAATTTACAAGATTCAACAATTTTTCCCCACAAAACTTATTCACGGTGAATAAATTTGCATGAATGTCAATAATGGAAAGCTTGAAATAGATCTGAAAATATCAGTTGGGAGAGATGAGAAAGAAATCATAGCTTATACCCTACAGGAGTGAGAAGGAGAGAGGACACCGATGATCATAACAGTGTCTACTCCATAGAACAAAGAATGAAAGGGGACCCTGTTGACCCTAAGAAATTACATAGATAGAGAGAGAGGACCCCGCTGACTGTCAGGCTATGTGCCCACAATGCATAAATGCTCCGGATTTTTCCTGAGCGTTTCTGCCTCTTCCTTTTGCGTTTTACATGTGTTTTTCCTGCCCGGGACAAGCGTAATTGAAGCGTTTTGCACATGTGATTTCGCATGCGGGTTGTCAATCACTTTTCAAGCAATTTTAGCATCACTTGGAAAGTGCTTGACAACTTGGTCACACTATATAAATTCATGCAACCGGCATGGATTTATATAGTGTGACCGTAAAAGAATGGTAAAAATTAAAAAATAAATATTATACTTACCTTCAGATGGCCCCCGGTGTCCTTACTCGAAGCGTCCAGTCTCCCCGGTGTCTCGCGGTTGTGTAAAAGGACCTGCCATGACGTAATTTAGTCATGTGACGGGTCACGCGACCGCCGACGTCAGTGGTCCTTTTAGACCATCGCGACCTGCCGGGAAGCCAGGACGGATCACTGAGGAGACCGGGGGCCATCAGCAGGTAAGTAAAATGTATTTATTTTATTTTAATTCTTTTTTTAAAGGTACTATGGTAACTGGGTCTGGAGGAGTCTCCTCTTCTCCAAATCCGGGTCCCACACATTGAATCGCATAATAGCCACATGGGCACATGTAGTAATGTGGATATTATGAGATTCAATGCAAGTCAATGGTGGTGAAAACTACGCGATTCCGCAAAATAATTGATAGTGCTGTGGATTTTTCCGCAATGATAATCCGCAGCAGAAACTTCCTCAGCATGTGCACAGCACATGCAGATTATCATTGGGGAAAATGGCAGACCTTCTACCATGCGTTTTTTAAGCATTTCTGCAGCAGAATTGCCACTGCGGAAACGCTTAAAAAACGCATAGTGGGCACACAGCCTAAGAGCTTACATTCTATAGAAGAGAGAGGCATACGCAGCGACTCTGGAAATGGAAAATGATTCAGCGGTACAAAATGTGCTCCACTGGGAACCTCTGATTTGTGATGGCCCAGGTACTGACAACACTGTACGAGGGATGATAATCTGCTATATGTCATACCTGTAGGGCATTATAGGAAAACCACTATGGCAATGCAAAATTACATTTGTCCGCTCTCTGATGCTTCAGCATTGAAGGAAATGATGCTGAGCAAATGTTTTTTTTTGCAAACCGCAAATCAAATCTTAAAATTTTCAAATTTGCATGAAACCACAAATTTCAGGAAATTTGAAGCTAACTCAATCCTCCTCTAATCGATCTGCTCATTTCCATTATTAAATTTATGTAGAATGTAAAAATTCTCTGTGACCATTCTTGACTGGCCCATCCAGAGCCCTGACCAAAACCCAATTGAATATCTCTGGGGAGACCTGAAAATGGCTGTCCACCAATGTTCACCGTCCAAAATGATGGAAATGGAGAGGATCTGCAAGGAAAAATGGCAGAGGATCCCCAAATCCAGGTGTGAAAAACTTGTTGCATCCTTCCCAAGAGGACTCATGGCTGTACTTACGGCCATGTGATAATTCAGTTTTTCTTTTTTAATAAATTTGCAAAAATTTCTACATTTCTGTTTTTTTTCTGAGGAGAATGTTAACTCCAACTGATCGTGATCCACTGTTAGAGGATACATTATGCTGCTGTGATTGAGATGAGTGATGTGACATACAATCTATTATGCCCTCCATTTCCTCCTCACTAATGCGCTTGCTAGAGTTTGCAAAGAAGGTCAAATATGACTTGCGACTGCCGGGACAATTGCTGCCAGCACTACTGCTAGTGTTGGAATGGCTTCAAGCGACAACCACATTGTTATCCATGATATTAGTTTTTTGTCTTCTATCGCCCTTCCATGTCAGTTGCTCATAATATATTTGGGTTTAAGATCTATTTTGGACAAATGTATAAAGGTTAATTTGTTTCTAAACTAAATTTAAAAAATTTTTAGTTTAACATTCTCCCACTCTTGACAAAAAAAGCTTATCCCTTAAAAGTACAGTGTTAGCACAATAGGCAATGGGAGAATAAGCTAAGTGAAAAAAGCATATCTATACCTCTTACTGTACAAAGTGACACGTGTAGCGGTTTTTTAATGCAATTTGAGAAAAGAATTGTGTCACATTCTATCTATTAAATCTGTTCATGTATTTGTGTGTTCATATGAATATATATTATATATATATAAATATATATATATATATATACACATACATATATATATATATATATATATATATACATTTACATACACAGTAGGGTGACAATGCGTTCTATAGAAAAAATATAAATTAGTTTTACTCAAAGTCTTACCCCTGTAAGGTGGCTAATGATCACGTAGTCAATGTTAAATCGGCTCGTGGGCATCAATATATATTGGTCATCCTAGACTATGCCACACGCTATCCTGAAGCAATTCTCCTGAGAAACTCTTCCGCAAAGAGTATAGCCCGTGAGTTGGTCCATGTTTTTTCCCAGACATGTTTACCAAAGGAGATCCTGACCAACCAAGGAACACCTTTTATGAGTAAGGTGATGAGGGAGTTATGCAAAGTCCTGCAAATCTCCCAGTTGAGGACTTCAGTGTATCATCCTCAGACAGATGGCCTTGTGGAAAGGTTTAATAAAACGCTGAAGAGCATGCTGAGGAAAGTCATAGAAAAGGACGGTAGAGACTGGAACTGTCTCCTACCATATCTGCTGTTCTCCAACCATGAGGTTCCACAGGCCTCTATGGGGTTCTTGCCTTTCAAACTTCTGTATGGCCGACATCCGCGGGGTCTCCTGGATATAGCCAAGGAAACCTGGGAAGCCGAAGTCACGCCCCCCAGAAGCGTCATCGAGCATGTGGCACTGATGCAGCAGAGGATTGCAAAGGTAATGCCTATCGTAAGAGGACATCTCTTTGAGTCACAAGAAGCTCAGGCCAGAGTCTACAACCGGTCAGCCAGAGTGAGGCAGTACAATCCGGGAGACTGATTCCTTGTGCTAATTCTTACTTTGGAGATCAAATTCTTGGCCAAATGGCAAGGGCCGTTTGAGGTGGTGGAGAAGCTTGGTTATCTGAACTATAGGATTCATCAAGCAGGAAGACGGAAACCATGGCCAAGGTCCAGGCAGTGTTTGGTGCTCTAAGGAAGGCGGGGTTTTCAAAAAACGCGAAGAAATGTGTCATGGGGAAGGAAGAAGCCAAATACCTGTTTTATGTAGTGGGTAGAGGCGAGATCAAACCTCAAATCAGTAAAGTGGAGGCAATCCAAACCTGGCAGAAACCGCTGTCAAAAAAACAGGTTAGAGCCTTCCTGGGTATCATGGTATACTACAGGAGGTTCATCCGAAACTTCGCCATGATGGCCGCACCCCTGAGGGACCTCCTTAAGGGGACAAAATCGGCAATAGCCAAATGGTCTGAAGAGGCAGAGACAGCCTTTAAAGAAATGAAAGGGGCTCTGTGTAAGCAACTGATCCTGGTGGCCCCCGACTTTAAGAGTTTATACTCCAAATGGACACCTCAGATGTTGGTATAGGATCAGTCCTTTCCCAGGAGATACACAGGGAGGAGCACTCTGTTCTCTACCTAGGTAGGAAGCTGTCCTCATGTGAGAGGAACTATTTGGTCATAGAGAAGGAGTGCTTGGCCATAAAGTGGGCAGTGGACACATTGCGGTACTATCTGGTAGGATGTAAGTTTAGATTGGTATCCGACCATGCGCCACTCAGATGGTTGAGGGAAACAAAGGGTAGAAATTCTAGGGTCACCCGTTGGTTCTTAGCCCTACAAGATTTCAACTTCCATGTAGAGCATAGAGCAGTGAAGCTACATGGTAATGCCGATGCACTATCGAGAATCCCCTGTCTGTTAGTAGAAAGTGCCAAGCCCCACGGCATTAAGCAGAGGGGGAGGTATGTAAGGTGGCTAATGGTCTCATAGTCAATTGGAGGTATGACTATGATGACTGGTCTCTGTGATGTAACCCGGAGTATATTCTCTAGTGTACACATGAACTAATAGGACTAATTGGTGCACCTGGGACCAGATTACAGGTAGTTTGAGAGATAGACGGGTCTTGCTACCCACATACCTCACCTCTGGGTGTTGTTAACAGCCTATTTAATGGAGGCTGCTGTTTGGCACATGGTCTGTGTGTTTGTAGGGAGAAGGTCTCCTGTGTATGTTTGTCTCTAGACCGAGCAAGGATACTGGAGGCTACCCCAGCCTGTCTGCCACACAGGCCTCAGTGAGCAGAGGACATTTTTCTTTGTTTTCCTGATCTAAAGGCTGTTGGCTTTTCTGTTTGGCTTCTAGGTTTTTTATGTAATAAACCCACATAAACTTTTAAAGGAATAAACTTCCGGTTTTCCTACCGTCGCACCCAAGTGAGTAAAACCCCTACACCCCCTATAATTGTGAAACATAATGATCTGTAATATCATGTAAAAAAATATTTCTTTTGGTTGTATATAAATGGTGGCTCAATATTAGCCCTTGAACAATTAATAGCCGTTTCCACACAATGTCCCCACGGTGACCAGCCACACGGACATGCATGACAGTGGATCATCCTCTTATATACATTACATATCTCCAGTACAATTTTCATAATGATGTTTAACAAAGACCCAGGATTGGGTCAAAATGTTATGATGTATTGCTTTACTTATCATCGCTTATTTTATTACCCAATGGTGTGGTGAATAAAATTTATTCAAGTTAATAAATCAATCACTATTTGCAAACATCTGAGAGTGCGGCTGTTTATTGTGTATTTGGATCATTGGAATTGTCCAGTCCAGCCAGGACCATCTAATTTGCTCAGTGCGCACCTTTTCTACTGCTTATGAGAGAATTACAGGTTGAGAAATGAAGAGAAAAGGGAACTGAGCGAGTTCAACAGTCGACAGCATCGACTGAACTTTGCAGTAGTAGTAGCAGTAGCAGAGACAATGGTGCTTCCATAAACGATAGTGATGAGGGTGAAGGGAATTTTAGTTCTAAGAAACATAAATCGGTAAGACCTGTAAACATTGTGACTCTGGAAATTGCTGCAGCTCTAGAAAGAAATAATACCAGTGATAGAAAATTGACCTACCTGCTTGCTGCTGCTTCTCAGTCTCTTGGCCATGATCCAGAAAGTCTCAAGTTGAATAGGGAATCTATCAGACAGACTCATTGCCAGCATCGAGAGATTGCAGTAAATTCTATCAAAGCTTTGAGAGCAGTGGTTCACTGACTGTACACTGAAACGGGAAAAGGTTTGCAAGCTAGACCCCCAATGAAGCTGCTGAGCGACTGGCAGTACTAGTGTCAGGAGGAGGAAATGAGAAGTTGCTGTTGGTCCCAGACATAACTAGAAGCGCAGGGCTGCACAATCTAAGGCTGTCTGCAAGGTTCTGCAGGATTGGCACCTCTTTGATAAAGTGAAGTTTATTTCATTCAACACAATCAGTAGTACCACTGGTACAAAGACTGGTGCGTTCTTTCTCTTGCAACGGAAACTGCAGAAAGAACTACTGAGTTTGCCATGTAGGCACATTTACAAGCTAATTAGTGCAGGTGTGTTTGATATAGTGTGGCCTGCATCGACAGGTCCAAATATAAAGTTATTCGGGAGATTTTCAGCTGCTTGGAATTAACTGGACAAAACCAAGTTTTTGGCTGGAATGGAAGATGACAAAATTTCAACTGAGCTAGGTCCTCTTAAGGAGAGTCTAGTTGAATTTTGCACCAACCAGCTTCCACAATACCATCCAAGAGATGATTACAAGGAATTTTTAACACTGGCACTGTTAGAACCCTCCTGTTTGTTTTTCCATCTTGTGTTTTGCGGTCAAGTGACCACCAGTGTAGCATCGGCGTCTCTGCCCTCAGCCAGGCAGAGGCGCCATCCCTCTCACCGCCGCGCTCCCTGCCCAGCGTTCTCCAGCGCTCCTCTTCCTGCTTCTGCTGCCGGCACGCACAGCTTCCCGGGCACTGTGCTTAGGGCGCGCGTGCGCTCCCTTCCTCTTAAAGTGGCCGCTCGCGCCGCCCTAAGAGTTCCCGGCAAATTGCCGGAGGTCCTCCCATATATATGGCACATCCTCCAAAATGGAGGTGCCCGAGCAATAGTTGATGCACAGTGTACTTACCTCTTCTTCAGCCCTCAGGTCCCGCTGCTAGCCTGACTACTACTCTTGCCCACCAGCCTGACTTTCAGTCCAGTCCGCCAGCATGACTACTCTCCAGCCTGACAGTCTGTCTTCCGTTCAGTCTGCCAGTCTGTCTATGGGATTCATCCGCCTGCTTACCTGGGAGCACCTGCCTGTTACCTGTCAGCCCACCTGGAGGCTCCCGCCTGTCACTTGCCATGACCACCTGACTGCCTACCTAGAGGCTCCCGCCTGTCACTTGCCATGACCACCTGTCTGCCTACCCGGAGGCTTCTGCCTGTCACTTACTGTGACCACCTGTCTGCCTACCCGGAGGCTCCTGCCTGTCACTTGCCGTGACCACCTGACAGCCTACCTGAAGACTTCCGCCTATCACCTGCTGTCTCTGCCAGTTCATCTACCCGGACCTCTCGTCAGCCTGCCTGCTGTGCCCATCTGCAGTATCGGTCAGTCTCAGCCATATGACCCGTGGGAGACACCTGCTCTCTTACAAGGTTGTCCCCAGACTAGCACCTTGTCCCTCTGCTCGGTCCCTCCCTGGTCACAGAGTCGTTAGCCGCCGTACGACCAAGGTCGGTCCGGGTTGATACTTAGTTATGCCCCTCTGAGTCCCTCCTTGCACCGCAGCGCAAAGGTTCCACCACCCGGATCCGTAACAGTTTGCTCTGGCCATGGAACCCGGTGGCCCCCAAGCCCCCTTGGTCTCTGACCTGTACCAGGAGGTTTCTCGTCAGAGATCCAAACAGGAAACCATCCTGAACTACCTGCGGAGTGTCAACTCCCGCCTGGACATGCTGCCTGTTCCACCTGTGTCCGCCTAGAGTCGTGCGACTCCCTCTCCGGCAGCGCCACTGCCCACCAATACCACGGCATCCAACCCAGGTCCCCGGCTTTCTGCACCTCCTTGTTTTGGATGCGACCCCGCTCTAGCTCGGGGTTTCATAAACCAGTGCACCCTGCACTTTGAACTTTTGGTTCATCAGTTTCCCTCCGACCGGGCCAAGGTGGCGTTCATCATGTCTCACCTCACTGGAGAAGCACTGGCATGGCTTAATCCCCTGTGGGAGAGAGGGGATCCCCTGGTGTCCGATCTTTCGTCTTTCCTCGCTGCTTTCCAGAAAGTCTTCGATGAACCAGGACGAAAATCCTCTACTGCCTCCTCTTTGCTCCGTCTCCGCCAAGTGAGTCTCACCGTGGGCCAGTATGCCATACTGTTCCATACCCTCGCTTCTGAACTTGCCTGGGACAACAAGGCTCTGGTGTCCATCTTCTTCGAGGGCCTTTCCGGACGGATTAAGGATGAGTTGGCCGGCCGGGACATTCCTACTACCCTGGATGACCTGGTGTCGCTAGCTACCCGGATTGACATCCTTTTCCTGGAACGTGCTAAAGAGACTACCCGGGAGCGAAGATTTCCTCGCCTTGCTCCAACTTTCCAGAGACCTGTCTCTCAATTAGCTACTCCCCGAGCACGCTCGCCCGAACCTATGCAAGCCGACCAGACCAAGATGGTCAAATTTCGCCAAGAGTCACGCCGAGCCGACGGGAGCTGTTTCTATTGTGGCAGTAAGGAGCACTTCATCCGTCCTGCCTGGTGAAGCCGGGAAACGCCAGTACCTAGGACCACTGGGAAAGGTCGTCCTAGGCAAAAGTAAACCCTCTCCTTCCCTGACTTTGTCTGTCTCCATCTCCTGGGGAGAGAACCGCTTCTTTGAAATTGCACACGAAGATTCCGGAGCTGCTGGGAACCTCATTTCCCAGTCCCTGGTAGAGAAATATCACATTCCCACCAAACCTCTGGCTGAACCATTGGCAGTCACCTCCGTAGATGGAAGACTCCTTCCGGTGACCATCCTGCTCATCACAGAACCTATAACCCTGCAGGTGGGAATGCTGCACTCTGAAATGATCTCCTTCCATGTGCTTTCCGGTCTCTCTCACTCCCTATTGCTAGGTCTACCCTGGCTTCAGAGACATGAACCCATACTGAACTGGCAATCCGATGAAGTTCTCCGTTGGGGGCAGGATTGCCATGAGACCTGCCTGGTCCCGGTCCACCCGGTTCGTCTGCCCCTCACCCCGGCTAATCTACCCAGTTTACCTGCACCTTACTGGTCCTATGCAGATGTCTTTGACAAAAAAGGAAGCAGAGACACTGCCACCTCATAGGCCATATGATTGCCCGATCAACCTGGTACCCGGTGCCACTCCACCCGTTGTCGTCTGCCGAAAACCGGGCCATGTCAAAATACATCAAGGAGAATCTAGCTAGGGGATTCATACGGAAATCTACCTCCCCAGCTGGAGCCGGATTCTTCTCCATCAAGAAGAAGGATGGTTAACTATGCCCCTGTATAGACTATCGAGGTCTTAACCAAATCACGGTCAAAAACAAATACCCCCTGCCACTCATCTCCGAGTTGTTTGACCGCCTTAAGGGCGCTAGGATATTTTCCAAGCTGGATCTATGTGGGGCGTATAACCTGGTCTGGATCCTTCAAGGAGACGAGTGGAAGACGGCATTCAATACCCGGAACGGTCACTATGAATACCGTGTAATGCCCTTCGGTCTCTGCAATGCCCCCGCCGTCTTCCAAGAATTAGTCAATGACATCTTCTGTGATCTTCTATATTCCTGCGTGGTGGTGTACCTGGACGACATCTTGGTCTTCTCTCCGGACCTTCCCACACACCGGAGGGATGTTGATCAGGTCCTGCTTAGGCTCAGGCAGAATCACCTCTATGACAAATTTGAGAAGTGCCTCTTCGAGCAGACCTCCCTTCCATTCCTTGGTTATATTATCTCCCAGACAGGTCTACGAATAGACCCCGAGAAGTTCTCTGCCATCTTAAAATGGCCCCATCCGGAGGGGTTGAAGGCGATTCAGCGATTCCTAGGCTTTGCCAACTACTACCGTCTCTTCATCCCACACTTCTCTTCTCGGACTGCTCCCATCTCTGCGCTCACCCGTAAGGGAGCAAATCCCAAGGTATGGCCTCCCGAAGCTGAGGAGGCCTTCCTTTCCTTAAAGCAAGCTTTCTCCTCTGCCCCAGTGCTGCACCGTCTGGACTGCAACAAACAGTTCTTCCTGGAGGTTGATGCTTGCCGTGACCACCTGTCTGCCTACCCGGAGGCTCCTGCCTGTCACTTGCCGTGACCACCTGACAGCCTACCTAGAGACTTCCACCTATCACCTGCTGTCTCTGCCAGTTCATCTACCCGGACCTCTCGTCAGCCTGCCTGCTGTGCCCATCTGCAGTATCGGTCAGTCTCAGCCATCTGACCCGTGGGAGTCACCTGCTCTCTTACAAGGTTGTCCCCTGACTAGCACTTGGTCCCTCTGCTCGGTCCCTCCCTGGTCACGGAGTTGTTAGCCGCCGTACGACTAGGGTCGGTCCGGGTTGATACTTAGTTACACCCCTCTGGGTCCCTCCTTGCACCGCAGCACAGAGGTTCCACCACCCGGATCCGTAACAACCTGCCTTTACATTCCAGCTCCGCCCTTCTGGCTGTGCTGGACTTTAGTGTTGTTTGACTGTCTTTCTAGCCAGGTGCTTCGGTGCCTATCTCTGTCAGTTCGCTTGGTCATTCTGGGACCTCTAGTACCTTTTTGTCTGCTTGTCTTTTTGTGTTCTGCAACAACTTCTCTGTTTAGGAGGTGTCCCATTTTTGTTCCAGACCTTAGTTCTTTTAGGGACCCCTCCCCTTATGCTATAGGTCTTCGTTCAGACTAGTCGAGGACTAAGGCGGGTCTGTTCGCAAGGAACAGGCAGCCCGCTACATCGTAGGGATTCAGCTTAGTCTTACTGTAGGGATAGCTTTCCCCTTTCTTTCCTTAGTACTTGTTGCAGATCATAACAATAAGTCCAGCCCAAAAAAAAAAACTAAAGGAAAGAAATTCGGGGATCAGTATGGCTTCCGTTCCAGTTTTTGCTCAACCCTTGCAGAGATTGTCTCTGGAGGTGGCCGAGCTCCAGTAACACGTGAGTAGCTTTTCTGGAGCGCATTTTGTGGAACCCAAGGTAGGTCTGCCAGATGTTTTTTATGGTAAACAGCAAGCTTTTTTTTCCTTTAAAAATGCTTGTTTGTTATATTTTCTTTTGAGACAAAGGTCCTCTGGGAATGAATCACAGTGCATTGGTTTTATTATGTCACTTTTGCGCAAAGAACCACAGGGCTGGGCCTTTTCTCTCCAACCTAATGATCCATGCTTAAGGTCTGTAGAAGAATTTTTTTCGGCTATGGGTCTAGTATATGACGATCCTGATTGAATCTCATCTGCTGAGGCAGAACTCAGGCATTTGAATCAGGGGTCAGGTGATGTTGAAAATTATTGCACACACTTTAGAAGATGGGCTTCAGAATAGTGTTGAGCCACCTCCCGTAGTGTTCGGGTTCGGTTTGGTTCGTAGAACACCGGGATGTTAATGGAACTATTCGTCGAACACCTTAGAACACGGTCGAACACGGTCGAACACCGTTAAAACCAATGGCAGGCAAACAAAAACACATAGAAAACACTTTCAGAGGTGTCCAAAAGCTGACAAACTGCTCAGAAGACACTCTCTTTAAAAAAGCCGACCGGCAATTCAGCATCGATACCCGACAAGCTTGCGCTCCTCAGTGTCTGGCTGTGACGGGATTCAGATGAGCCGAGTTCATGTACAATGAACTCAGCTCACCTGATGCACGACACTTACAGCGTGGGAAAATTCTCCTGCACTTGCGGTGAGCGTGAGAGAATTATCCTGCGCTCACGGCAAGCGCAGGAGAATTTTCCCACGCTGTCAGTGACGTGCATGAGGTGAGCTGAGTTCATTGGACATGTCCATGCCGTGAGCGCAGGAGAATTCTCTCACGTTCACCGCATGCGCAGGAGAATTCTCCCACGCTGTCAGTGACGTTCATCAGGTGAGCTGAGTTCATTGGACATGAACTCGGCTCATCTGGATGCCGTCACAGCGAGACACTGAGGAGCGCAAGTGTTATGTTCTGCTACCAGAGCTAAGGAAAGAGAGGAGATCTGTCCCTACGATAGAACTCAGCTTAATCCCTACGATGTAACAGGGGACCTGATCCTGCGATCAGACCTGCTAAAGTCCTAAGCTAGTCTGTACGGAGACCTATAGATGTGGGGAAGGAATCCCTACAAGTACTAAGGACTGGGAGGAAAATGGGACACCTCCTAACAGAAATAGTAGCAGACAGACGAACAAACAATATATATAGAACAAAGAGGTCCGTAGACCAAGCAAACTAACAGAGTTAGATACAGAGCACAGGCTAGCTAGAAAGTAGTTAAACAATGAAGTCCAGCAAAGCCAGAAGGGCGGAGCAGGCTTAAATAGGCCAACAAGGTCATGTGACCAGCAAAGGAAAAAAAACCTAAGAGCAAGGTTCTAACAGTACCCCCCCTTCTAAGAGGATCCTCCGGATCCCCTAGGACCAGGCTTATCAGGAAATCTCCTGTGAAACGCTCTGATAAGTCTGGACGCGGAAACATCATCCGAACTCACCCAAGAGCTATCCTCGGGTCCGAAACCTTTCCAGGCCACAAGATACTGCAAACTACCTCTATACAGTCTAGATTTAAGGATGCGAGAAATTTCATATTCCCCGTCCTCCACCACCGGAGGAACAGAGGCAGAGGCGTCACAATCCGATACAACAGCTATTTTCAACAGAGAGACATGAAATACCGGATTAATTCTCCAGGAGGTAGGAACCTCCAACCTAACAGCAGATTGGTTGACAACCTGAAGCACCTTAAAGGGCCCTACAAACTTGGGACCCAATTTCTTAGAAGGAATCCTCAACCGCAGATTCCTAGAGGACAACCAAACCATGTCACCAACAGCGAACAAAACCTCCTGTCGTTTCCTATCAAAGTAGTCCTTAGATTTTCTGTTGGCCTCCTGAAGATTACCACGCACATCCGTCCAAACTCTCTCCAAATCACCGGAAAAATTCTCCTCCTCAGGCACAGCAGATCCCAACTTGGAGAACGACCCAAACGACGGATGTCTCCCAGAACAACAAAAGAAAGGCGAACAACCAGCAGAAGAAGATGTATGATTGTTCAGAGCAAATTCAGCAAGTGGCAGAAACTCAGACCACCCCTCTTGATTGTCTGCCACAAAACAACGCAAGAACTGCTCAACATCCTGGTTTTTCCTTTCTGTCTGGCCATTAGATTCAGGATGATATCCGGACGAGAACGATAAATGAACTCCCAACCTGTCACAAAAGGCACGCCAAAAACGAGCCACGAACTGAGGACCCCTATCAGAAACAATGTCAGTAGGAACGCCATGAAGTCTGACAATTTCCTTGACAAAGGCCTTAGCGAGAGTTTTAGCGCAGGGCAGTTTGACGAAGGGAACCAAGTGACACATCTTGCTAAAACGGTCCACGACCACCCAGATGACAGTAAAACCCTCAGAGGGGGGAAGGTCAGTTATAAAGTCCATAGCCAAATGTGTCCAAGGAGCACTGGGAACCTCCAAAGGACAAAGCAACCCCGCAGCAGGAGTATGTGAGGACTTAGATCTAGCACATATAGTACATTGACGCACCCACTTAATGACTTCCTTCTGCCATCCAGGCCACCAAAAACTGCGACCCACCAGTCTCTTGGTCTCAGAGATTCCGGGATGACCTGCCAACCGAGATTCGTGACACTCAACAAACAAATCTCTCCTAAAGGTCCCAGACACAAACAACCTCCCATGAGGAGTGTTAGATGGGGCATTCTCCTGTGCTTTAAGAATCTCATCTTCCAAAACGGAGTCCAAAGCAGCTATCACAACACCTTCTTGTAAAATGTTCTCCTCTTTCTCAGCACCGACTATGGGAGAAAACTGCGAGACAAGGCATCCGCCTTAACATTCTTAGTACCAGGGATGTAAGTAACGGAGAAATTAAACCGCGAGAAAAACAGTGCCCACCTAGTCTGACGGGCATTCAGGCACTTGGCAGCATCAAGATATATCAGATTTTTATGATTCGTAAGAACCTGAACGGGAAATTCCGCACCTTCCAAGAAGTGACGCCAGTGTTCAAATGCGAGTTTAATAGCCAATAATTCCCGATTACCAATATCGTAATTCAGTTCAGTCTCCGAAAAATTTTTTGAAAAAAAGGCACAGGGATGTAATCCATCCCCGTTATCCTGAGACAATACTGCGCCAACCCCCACAGAGGAAGCATCAACCTCAACCAAAAACGGCTTAGTCACATCAGGCTGCATAAGGATGGGAGCAGAGGTGAACCTCTCCTTGAGATACACAAAAGCTTCAATGGCCTCAGAAGACCACTGAACCGCATCAGCACCTTTCCTGGTGAGATCGGTCAGAGGTTTGACAATACTAGAAAATTTTTTTATGAATTTTCTGTAATAATTGGCGAAACCTAAAAACCTCTGTATCGATTTCAAACCAATAGGCTTAGGCCATTCCTGTACAGCTTGAACTTTAACCGGGTCCATCTCAAAACCTTCGCTGGAGATAATGTAACCCAAAAAACTAATTCTCTGTACAGCGAACTCACATTTCTCCAGCTTAGCAAAAAGCGAATTGTCCATTAATAACTGTAATACCTCACGTACGCTCCGCCAATGAGACTCCAGATCCGGCGAACAAATCAAAATGTCATCCAAATACACAACCACATTTTTGCCGATCAAAGGTCTAAGGATGTCATTAATAAGATTCTGAAAAAATGCAGGAGCATTAGTAAGACCAAAAGGCATAACCAGATTCTCAAAATGACCCACAGGAGTGTTAAAAGCAGTCTTCCATTCGTCACCCTCCTTCATGCGCAACAGATTGTATGCCCCCTTAAGGTCAATTTTAGAGAACCACTTGGCCCCCATTAACTGGTTAAACAGATCAGGAATCAATGGCAGTGGGTAAGGATTGCGTACAGTAATTTTGTTAATCTCATGAAAATCCAGACAAGGACGTAAACCGCCGTCCTTTTTTTTTACAAAAAAAAATCCAACCGCCACAGGAGACTTAGAGGGCCTAATGTGACCGGCGGCCAAACTTGTCTGTATGTATTCCTCCAAAGCCTTCCTCTCAGGAATAGTAAGGTTAAATAAACGACTTTTAGGAAGAGTCGCTCCAGGGACAAATTCAATAGAACAATCATAGTCTCTATGGGGAGGCAAAACCTGCGATTCCTTCTCAGAAAAAACTCTCCAAAAATCCTGAATAGGAACAGGCAATTCTCCCCTATCCAAAGCTGCAATACGCCCGCTACAACACTTGTCATAACATTTATGGCTCCAGGATTTAATTTCACTGGTAGACCAATCCAGTACAGGATTGTGAAATTTTAACCAGGGCAATCCCAATATTACTGGAGAAGGCAAGTTATTCAAAACTACCAAATCCAATTTCTCGTGGTGAACACTATTAATAGTGAGAGGAAATTCACAGACCTTGAGAGTAATATTCTTCAAAGGGGAACCATCCACCGAAACCACAGCAATGGGGGATGATAAAGGTTCGGGTTTTAAATTGAGTCTTTCCAAGAATCCCCCATCAATAACATTCAGAGTAGACCCACAATCAACAAACACCCGAAATTCCATTAATTTTTCCTGAGCAATCGTGGAAGCAGCTAAAAATACACCCTTGGAATTTAAACAGGCAATACGGGCATGACTGACCATTTTTTTTTCTTTCTTGATACGAAGCTCACAGTCTTTAATTAAATGACCAGATTTTCCGCAATAGAAACACAAGCCTTCAGAAAATCTGCGATCTTTTTCTTGAGAGCGAGGTGCCATCGCTCCAATCTCCATCGGTTCACCACTGTTAGTACACACATTCTCATAACCAGAAACTGACATAGCAGAGGATTTGCTCTCATTAACCCTTGCACGCAGTCTCCTATCCACCCGTATAGCTAATTGCATAGCCTGTTGCAAATCTTCAGGTGTAGGATAAGCAATTAGCAGGTCTTTAACCCTTTCACTGAGCCCAGCAAGAAATAGACTTTTCAGAGCAGAATCGTTCCACCCTGTTTGAGTAGACCATCGACGGAAATGAGTACAATATTTTTCCACATTACCTGATCCCTGTCTCAAACGTCTTAACTCAGTCTCAGCTGATGAGACACGATCAGGATCATCATATAATAGTCCCAAAGCAGAAAAAAAACTATCCACTGAACTGAAGCGTGTATCACTAGGTTGCAAAGAAAAGGCCCACTCCTGAGGCTCTTTGCGCAAAAGTGACATTATAAACCCTATGCGCTGGGAATCATCCCCAGAGGACTTGGGTCTCAAACGAAAATACAATAAGCAAGCATTTTTAATTGAAAAAAATTCTCGGTGTTCACCAAAAAATAAATCCGGCAAACGTACCTTAGGCTCCAAGAAATGTGCTCCAGGACAGTTACTCACGTGTTGACGGAGCTCAGTCACCTCCAAAGAGAGTCCCTGCAGGTGTTTAGCCAAATCCAGAACCGACACCATGATGGAACAGAAAAAATCTTTCCTTAGAGCATTTGCTGGGCTGGACTTACTGTTATGTTCTGCTACCAGAGCTAAGGAAAGAGAGGAGATCTGTCCCTACGATAGAACTCAGCTTAAGCCCTACGATGTAACAGGGGACCTGATCCTGCGATCAGACCTGCTAAAGTCCTAAGCTAGTCTGTACGGAGACCTATAGATGTGGGGAAGGAATCCCTACAAGTACTAAGGACTGGGAGGAAAATGGGACACCTCCTAACAGAAATAGTAGCAGACAGACGAACAAACAATATATATAGAACAAAGAGGTCCGTAGACCAAGCAAACTAACAGAGTTAGATACAGAGCACAGGCTAGCTAGAAAGTAGTTAAACAATGAAGTCCAGCAAAGCCAGAAGGGCGGAGCAGGCTTAAATAGGCCAACAAGGTCATGTGACCAGCAAAGGAAAAAAAACCTAAGAGCAAGGTTCTAACAGCAAGCATGCCTACGCTTCTCAGTGTCTGCGGCATGGCAAGCTGGATGGCAGCTTTCTGCTGCAATCCAACCTTTCATGTGATTGTAGCAGAGCTGGAGCCGTCCTGGGAAACATGGAAGAGTGAGGATAAGGTTGGTTTATTATTTTACTTTTATTGCAGGAGATTGTTGGCTTCAGCTGGAATGGGCGTGACGGTAAGTATGGTGTAATTTAGAACATTAAAGAATTGTGTGTTTATTTCAATTAAAGGACTTTATTCTGGGTGTTTGTGTTTTTTTTTAACTTTAACTATGGGGTTAGTAATGGGGGTGTCTTATAGACGCCTTTCCATTACTAACCTGGGCTTGATGTCAGCCGGCATTATAAGCTGACATCAACCCCAGCCCTATTACCCCACTGCCACCGCTACAGGGCAGTGGGAAGAGCGAGGCTAAGTGCCAGAATTGGCGCATGCTATGGATGCACCATTTCTGGGGCTGCTGATGGCTGGTGTTTCTATCCTGTAAGAGGGCCAAAATTCATGGCACCCATCCTGGGCTATTAATATCAGCCCCCAGCTGTCTGCCTAGCCTTTGCTAGCTATTAAAATAGGGGGGACTTCACGTCATTTTTTTGGGGGGTCCCCCATTTTAATAGCTAGTAAAGTCTAGGTATTCTGCTGGGGGCTGATATTTGCAGCCTGGGAAGCTCCATGGGTATTACCCCTTTCCCAGGCTTCAAACATCAGCCCCAGCCGTCTGCTTAACCTCCGCTAGAGACTAAAATTACAGGGAACCCCACGCCATTTTTTTTTTAATAAATCCTTTATTTTAACACTAAATGAGAAGTACAGTAATCACCACTATCACTGTAATTATTATATATGTGACTGACATGTTTCTATCTATCTAATCTATGTGTGATGCGCTATTCTTTCTGTTCTAAATTGTCGGGTACTGATGCTGAATTGCCGGCCGGTGTTTTTAAAAAGGCTGTGCATGAAAACACTATTATTTTTTTTAATAAATCCTTTAACACTAAATGACAAGTACAGTAACCATCACTGTCACTTTACTTCTTATATATGTGACTGACATGTTTCTATCTATCTAATCTATGTGTGGTGCTCTATTCTTTCTATTCTAAATTGTTGGGTACCGGTGTATGCCGCTGCTGAATTGCCGGCTATTCATGTTTCACTGTGAGCACTGTTCCCATCGATTTGGGCAACCACTGTAGTGCCACAACCACCATAGCTGTGGCATTACAGTGAGTGGCAGACAATCCCTTCATGATGTGAAAAAATCCAGTTAAGCTTTTGGTGCACAAACAGTTATCGAACATAACCCCGAACAGCCAAATTTTTTGCAAATCGTTCGCGTTCATCGAACAACTCGAACACCGCCCAAAACAGCTCGAATTTGACATTGGCGAACAGTTCTAGTCGAACACCGCTCATCTCTACTTCAGAAGTCAAATGGAATGATCCTTTTCTGAAATGTCTATTTCTTGCAGGTCTGAGTGAAAGGGTTAAGGATTTGCTGATTGCATTCCCCGCACCTGAGACTCTGCAGGATGCCATGTATTTAGCTCTTCATGTGGATAGGAGGCTGAGATATAGGTAGAATGACTTAAAGGCTCCTGTAATGCCAGGTCGTAGTCCCCAGAAAATCTGCTCTGATGGTGGAGAACCGATGGAGGTTGGGGCAAAGTCGCTCTCCTCTCAGGAAAGAGACGGGAGGTTCGCCGAGGGATTGTGTCTTTATTGTGGTAAAGCTGACCATTTGATTAAGTATTGTGAGCTTTGTTTAAGTAAAGAAAAAAAAAAGGTCAGGTACGCCCGTATAGCTTGATTACGCTCTGCTGGAGTATTTCTTTCTGGGAGTACTACTTTGCAAGAAAATTTGATTGAATTTCAGGTATTTGTGGATTGTGGTTCAACACTTAATGAGATTGATAAAGGGTTTTTGGAAAAACTTAAATTGAGATCCAAACCTTTGTCATCATCTATTTCTGTGATTGCAATTGATAACACTCCCTTGAAATGTATTGCTCACAAAGTTGCTGCATTTCCCCTCACTATCATTGGAGTTCACCAAGAAATTTTGGACTTGGTTCTATTAGATAATTTACCCTCTCCGGTCATTCTAGGTTTGCCTTTGTTAAAACTGCACAATCCTTTACTGGACTGGTCTACTAATGTGATTAAGTCTTGGAGTCCGAAGTGCTATGATAAATGTTGTAATGGTAGCATTGCGGCTGTGAAAAAAGGGGAATTACCGGTACCTGTTCAAGATTTTTGGAGGGTTTTTTCGGAGGAGGAGTCGCAAGTTTTACCTCCTCATAGGGATTATGATTGCGCTATTGAGTTTGTTCCAGGAGCTACTCTTCCCAAGAGTCGCTTGTTTAATCTGACTATCCCTGAAAGAAAAGCCTTGGAGGAGTACATAGAGACTAGCCTGGCTGCTGGTCACATTAGACCTTCTAAGTCGCCTGTGGCAGTTGGATTTTTCTTTGTTAAAAAAAAGGACGGCGGTTTACGTGCATGTCTGGATTTTCGTGAAATTAATAAGATTACCGTATGCAATTCCTACCCATTGCCGTCAATTCCTGACTTGTTTAACCAGTTGGTGGGGGCCAAGTGGTTCTCTAAAATTGATCTCTGGGGGGCATACAATTTGTTACGAGTGAAGGAGCGTGTGGAATGAAAAACTGCTCTTAACACTCCGGTAGGTGATTTTGAGAATCTGGTGATGCCTTTTGGTCTTACCAATGCACCTGCATTTTTTCAGAACCTTATTAATGACATCCTGAGACCTTTGATTGGTAAGAATGTGGTTGTGTATTTGGATGACATTTTGATTTATTCACCAGATCTAGAGTCCCATTGGCAGAATGTCAGTGAAGTTTTGCAGTTATTGAGTTTTAATTCACTTTTTGCTAAGCTGGAGAAATTTGAGTTCGCTGTGCAGAAAATTAGTTTTTTGGGTTACATTGTCTCCAGAGAGGGCGTTGAGATGGACCTGGTGAAGGTTCAGGCTGTGCAGGAATGGCCTAGGCCTATTGGTTTGAAATCTATACAGAGATTTTGGGGTTTTGCCAATTATTACAGGAAATTCATTAAGAATTTTTCTGTAATTGTTAAGCCTCTAACTGATCTCACCAGAAAAGGTGCGAATACGGTCCAGTGGACTACTGAGGCCATTGAAGCGTTTGAGTGTCTCAAAGAGAGGTTCATTTCTGCCCCTATCCTTATGCAGCCTGAGGAGACCAAGCCTTTTTTGGTCGAGGTCGATGCTTCATCGGTGGGGGTCGGAGCAGTTTTGTCTTAGGAGAACAGGGATGGAGTACATCCTTGGGCCTTCTTTTCGAAAAAAATTTCGGAAACTGAACTGAATTATGATGTTGGAAATCGGGAGTTGCTGGTTATTAAACTCACGTTTGAACATTGGCATCATTTTTTGGAAGGCGCTAGATTTCCTATTCAGGTGTTCACAGATCATAAGAATTTGATCTATCTGGATGCTGCCAAGCGCTTGAATGCCCGTCAAGCTAGGTGGGCACTTTTTTTATCTCGGTTTCATTTTTCTATATCCCTGGTACTAAGAATGTTAAAGCCGATGCTTTATCTCGCAGCTTCTCTCCTATAGTCGGTGCCGAGAAGGAGGAGAGCATTTTACAGAAAGGAGTTGTGGAGGCGGCATTGGACTCCGTTTTGGAGAATGGGATTCTGAAAGCTCAAGATGATGCTCCATCTAACACTCCCCATGAGAGGTTGTTCGTGCCTAGAACCTTTAGGAGAGATTTGTTTGTGGAGTGTCATGAGTCTCGGTTGGCAGGTCATCCAGGAATTTTGGAGACTAAGCGACTTATCAGTCGCAGTTTTTGATGGCCTGGATGGCAGAAGGAAGTCATCAAGTGGGTGCGTCAATGTACGGTGTGTGCTAGGTCAAAGGCTTCACATGCTCCTGCTGCGGGGTTTCTTTGCCCTCTGGAAGTTCCTAGTGCACCTTGGACGCATCTCACAATGGATTTTATTACTGATCTTCCTGTGTCCGAGGGTTTTACGGTCATCTGGGTGGTCGTGGACCGTTTTAGTAAGATGTGTAATTTGGTTCCATTCATTAAGTTGCCCTGCGCCAAGACACTTGCTAAGGCATTTGTTAAGGAGATTGTCAAGCTTCATGGCGTTTCCTCGGATATTGTTTCTGATAGAAGACCTCTGTTTGTGGCTCGCTTTTGGAGTGCTTTTTGTGACAGGTTGGGAGTCCATTTGTCATTTTCGTCTGGGTATCATCCTGAGTCTAATGGACAGACTGAAAGAAAGAACCAGGATGTTGAACAGTTTTTGCGTTGTTTTGTGGCGGACAATCAAGAAGTGTGGTCTGAGTTTCTGCCTCTTGCAGAATTTGCTCTTAACAATCATACATCCTCCTCTGCTGGGTGTTCTCCTTTTTTTTGCTGTACTGGGAGACCTCCGTCTTTTGTTTCGTTCTCCAAATTGGGGTCGGCGGTGCTGGAGGAGGAGAATTTTTCCGGTGATTTGGAGAGAGTTTGGACTAATATACGTTGCAACCTTCAAGAGGCTAACAAGAAGTCCATGAAGTATTTTGACAGGAAACGTAACAAGGTTTACTGTTGGTGACATGGTTTGGTTGTCCTCAAAGAACCTGCGGTTGAGGATTCCCTCTAAAAAACTGGGTCCTAAGTTTGTGGTCTGCAGTTAGGTTGGATGTCCCAACTCCTCCAGGTCAGATAAGTATGTAAGTATGGCGCCAGAGATCGCGGTATGCGTTCAGTGTCTACGCATACCACGGTCCGGCGCCATACACTCCTCTTACCTGTAACGGCTGGATGTGGTCTTCTGTCTGTATCCACACTGCGTGTCATGCATGTGCAATCTATAAAGGCTTCAGACAGAGACACGCTTAGCCGTGTGTGTGTGTGTATATAAACAGTACAGACCAAAAGTTTGGACACTCCTTCTCATTTAAAGATTTTTCTTGTATTTTTCGGACTGACTGACCTTCATTTCTTAAAGTACTGATGGCCACTCGTTTTTCTTAACTTAGCTTCTTTTTTCTTGCCATAATACAAAATTCTAACAGTCTATTCAGTAGGACTATCAGCTGTGTATCCACCAGACTTCTGCACAACACAACTGATGGTCCCAACCCCATTTATACGGCAAGAAATCCCACTTATTAAACTTGACAGGGCTCACCTGTGAAGTGAAAACCATTTCCGGTGACTACCTCTTGAAGCTCATCAAGAGAATGCCAATAGTGTACAAAGCATTCATCAAAGCAAAAGGTGGCTACTTTGAAGAACCTAGAATATAAGAGATATTTTCAGTTGTTTCACACTTTTTTGTTAAGTATATAATTCCACATGTGTTAATTCATAGTTTTGATGCCTTCAGTGTGAATGTACAATTTTCATAGTAATGAAAATACAGAAAAATCTTTAAACGGGAAGGTGTGTCCAAACTTTTGGTCTGTACTGTATAAATATATATATATATATATACATATATATATATATATGTACACAAATACGCACACACAGGTTTTTTAATATTTTACCATATAGTTTAAACTAACACCTTTTCAGTGTTCATAGTTTTGGCTGCTGATGAAAAAAAATGGAACAAAAATGCAACTGAAAAACATGTTAAAAGTCTTTTACTGTAGATAATTATCTTGAGTTTAGCCTACACTAATAAGTATTTTCTGTAGTTTAGTTTTGTCACATCTCAACCAATTTTTTTTTATCCCCAGAAAACCCCTTTAAGTATGTGTGAAAACACTTTATGGTACGTTGCCTCATGTGTGAAAACAGATGGTCCTACTTGAATCATTAGGCAAACAAAGCTGTTTTTAGGTTGTTTGAAAATAGCTATGGATGTGTTTTGCTCTGATGTATCATAGTTTAATTAACTTGTCAATGAATCGGTTCTCTTAGCTTAATACAGAGATTTGTTAGTAACCGTTTAACAGATTGGTATAGACCTGAATACTTAAATTTCCATTTAAACAGCTCAAAAGCTTGCTCTGGATTAAAGTGCATGCCCTCTATTGTGAAATACTTGACATTGTGGGAAATATATTGGCATGTATTAGCAGTACCTATATTGTCTAAACTTGGGTGTTTTTTATCTATGCTGCTTGTTTCTCCTGCTTATACATAGATAATATAGTAGTAAATATATTGGAGCAATTATTCTAAAACCAAATTCTATCGGCATATATACAGTAAATAAAAAAGAGACATTGAAATTGGATTTTGTTTACTAAAAGAAAAATCTGGTTTCTTTATTGTGTGGTCAAAAACTATGTCATTAATAAGAGTATAAAATATGCTGTATTTTTGTTTTTAATTGTGTAGTCCATATTTAAATGAGAATTCTTATCCAATGTATGAAAAATTAAGAAAATTAACATATAAAAGAAAATTCTAAATCTAAAATACTTTAATGCATAAAAATGCCTAGACAAGAATTCCCATGAATCCAAGATTTCCTTGATATTTTTAGAAAAGGGAAGACAAATTGATTTCAGTATGCTAAAAAGTGCTTTTAAAATAATTAAGCTATTTTGAGCCCAATTGTAGCAGGGGACAGGAATTATAGAATAACGCTATAGATGAGCGAATCTGCCAAAATTGGAATTTAGCAGATTTGCTCTAATTTGGTTGAGATTTTTGATTCACATTAAATTGAATGTGCCATGAGGGTTACTAAAATGGTAAAATATTATTGCCTATCCCATCACAAGTTTCATCGCAAGGCTCCCTCCTTTTGGCTTCAGTCTGCTTTTCTTCCGTCCTCACTCTTGTAGGTCTCCTACTTTGACTAGGCCTCACTTATGCATACTGAAGAAAAGAAGACTGGAGCCAGAGGGAAAGAAACAGTGGAGGACTTGGCAGGAATCTTCAATGTGACAGATGATTTTTGACATGTAAAGCGCCATGGAATAAATGGCTCTATAATAATAAATAATAATTATAATAATAATGATGTTAGAGTTGACATTGAGTATAATATTCTTTAATTTAATGCTCTTCCCATCCCTAAAAAGTGTCCTGAAAAATGATTGCCAGATGCCATTTTGCTGGATTCAAGTGAATCAAACTGCAAAAAAAAAATTAATTCTAGAGAATTAAATTTTTTTTGTGAAATTTGCAGCAAATGTGATTAGCTTTTAATCAATTGGCTCATCTCTATTCTATACCTTTTGTTTTTAGAATTGTAGCATCCAGTCTTTGTGGATATGTTGTTTTAGCTTTAAACTATGAACATAATGCATTTTCACTATTATACTTTGCAATTTTTTTCTGCTAAGTTGGAACTTTTTTTAGCTCACAATGTATATCAAAACACACCACAGTCATTCAATAGAAACTCTAATTTTTTTTCCCACAGCATTGAAATTAGTCTTGGTTTTTAATGGATTCACAGGTAGCTCAGGTTGTTTAAAGGGATATGATAGTTTTACAGCATTTTACAAGTTCTTTTCATCCTGGAATTAAACAATGAAAGTTTTATTAATTGATTTATTATAAAATAACTCAAATGATCATTATGAAATTACTAACATTTCCATACAGAAACTTGAACATCATAACTCTTACTTGTTCACACGAAAATATTAATATTATTGTCTACATGCCTTTCCAATGTAGATTTGACTAGATTACATTCATCATCCGTGTTGCAGTTCTTCTGCAGACTACAGCAGATTTTCATTAAAAAAATCCCATTGTTTGCATTTTTTTAAACAACCCCAGTCAAGATTGTTCTTTCTTTTATACTATATGGTTTATACTCATTTTAAATTTTGAAAGATCCACTTATCTGTATTATGTAATAAAAGTAGCATTAAAATGTTGGCATTTTTTCTGCATCTTGATGAAGTTTCTCAAGGACTGTAATGATTTATTTCTGCATACACAATGTATTAAATAGATTGCTAATAGGCTATATCACACACTGATGTCACAGTTTAGCAGTGTAAGTTATCTTTCAAAACAGTCTTACATTCTAAATTAGGTGGCAGGAAAATTCTGTAAGACAAATAACTGAGCTTTGAAAAAATGCTTCACACTGAGACTGCAGTGAGAGTTTTACTGAATTTTCATTTTAATTTGGTACATATTAGGTAGAGATGGGTAAAATTTATTTGAGGTGTGTATGTTTTTTTTTTCTTCAACCTTTGGCAGGTCGCTTTCTTATCCAGTCTCTTGTTAATCCTTGCCTGCTGTGCCTTCGTGCCTCTGTCTTAACCAGTCTCCGGCCCAGTGTTCATTCTAGGCTAGGGCATGAGG
This sequence comes from Phyllobates terribilis, assembly GCF_046119375.1. Taxonomy (NCBI): domain Eukaryota; kingdom Metazoa; phylum Chordata; class Amphibia; order Anura; family Dendrobatidae; genus Phyllobates; species Phyllobates terribilis. Next base: position 767,644,909 of record NW_027362762.1, on the reverse strand, counting down.
CGTGTGCTCCGGGAGCCTATTTGTACCCGGAAGTGCTGGACTAGAAAGATTATAGTTAACACCAGCATCTGCATGTGGACAGAAGTCTCTGACTCGAGTGAAAACTTACCTGCAAGCCTGTAGGAATCACTGCACGATACTACGGTGACCAGCCAGCACCACATCCGTATCACTCAGCTCATTCTTCATCACGTGGATTGTGGACACATACACTCCAAGAGTGCATCAAAGATTTGGACACACAGACACACATTCCAGTACCCGGTATAACATGACAGACTTTTTTTGGCATTTTGCCAGGATCTCTATTGAGCAAAGTGCAACGTTCTGCAGGACAGTTCATTTGGAGCAAACAAAGGAATCATCATATGGATATATCCATAGGAATTATCATATGGCACAGATCAATAGTGCCAGAAGATAACAAAAGGTATTTAACACCGTTTTTTGGAACCTTTATCTAATTATCCAATTGGTTTATATTCATATGAAAAACCAATATTATTTTTATATTTTAGTTTTGGATTTACTTCTTAGCGCAGCTCTAACTTTATACATTAATAATGGAAAGCTGCTGATTGGAGTTTGTTACAAACCTCTTAATATAGCTGAACTGGTAGAGGATGAAATGCTGCAACAAATTAAAAATGCAGAAAATAATAATAGGGTCCTTATTATGGGGAATTTTAACTATCCAGATATTCAATGGGACAAAGAATCTTCCAGTTGTGCTAAAAACTGCAAGTTCTTATTCACAATTACCTCTCTCAGCTGGTAGACGTACCAACCAGGGGAGGTAATCTGCTGGATCTGGTTCTGTCAAGTAAACCAGATGCAATTTCAAATTTACAGGTCCGGGAGCGTTTGTGAAGCAGCGACCATAATATAGTAAGTTTCAATGTAAAATGCAAAAATCTAGAACTTTAGGAAAGCTGATTTAAAAAAATTAAGGGAAGAGCTTAATAGAGTAGACTGGGATCATCTCATGGTAACTGGGATACCGAATGTAAATGGGGCATGTTTAACCCCTTTCTGGCCCAAGGCAAACTAATACGTATCTGCGCACTGGGACTTAAGAGCCTGATATGTATTCATACGCCCTAGCTTTAATGCAGTCCCGCAACCAAAGTCGCGGTGATCGCATTAAATTTCCGGTGCCATCTTACCTCAGGGTAGATGGCGCCATCATCCCGGGTGGTGTCGCCGCCCCCCGCACCAACAATCGCTGTGATTGGCTGTTCAATTCTGAACAGCCAATCACAGCATTTCTCACTATTTCCGGCAATCAGATTGCCAGAAAGAGTGATGTGCAGCCTAGGATCGGTGCTCCTGTGTGCACCAATCCTAGGCTGATGCTAAGTGACCCCATCCCTCTCTCCAACCCTCTATGATCGGTGTACCTCAGGGTACACTCACAAGTTTGCAGTTTATGAAGGGAATGACTTCCAGATTTAACCCCCTGAATGCCCCCCTGTATGGGAGTGAGTGGGAAAATTGTGTGGGACTTGGTGCATCCACTGCTGGATAAAGGTTATCACCTGTACGTGGATAAGTTTTATGCCAGCATCCCTCTCTTCAAGTCCCTCTCTGCGCAATGTACCGCAGCCTGTGGTACTGTCTGCAAAAATCAGAGAGGCCTCCCAAAGCCGCTAATTGGGCAGCTGCTCAGAAAGGGTGAGTGCAGAGACCAATGTAGCGACCACCTGCTGGTGATCAAGGACAAGAGGGATGTACTTTTCTTGACCACCATACATGGTGGTGACAGCACCCTCAGCACTGTACGAGGTTCCACTACACAGGTTGTCAAACCAGACTGTGTAGTGGGGTACAACAAGTACATGGGGGAGTTGATCTCTCTGATCAAGTCCTCCAGCTGTACAGTGCTTTGAGAAAGGCCAGAGTGTGGAACAAGAAGCTGGCAGTGCACATCGTTCAGATGGCAATGCACAATGCTTTCCTTCTGTCACGATTAGAGATGAGCGGTGTTCGAATCGAACTGTTCGCCAATCTCAAATTCGAGCTGTTTTGGGCGGTGTTCTAGCCGTTCGGCCAACACGAACGATTAGAAAAAAATTTGGCTGTTCGAGGCTATGTTTGATAACTGTTCGTGCACCAAAATCATAACTGGATTTTTTCTCAGTAATGCTGAAAATTAATGTCAACATGCAGTTTGAGTGTGCAGCGGGGCGGGGGGGGGGTTTAGGGGATGGATCTCTGCAGAAATAATGAAGATCTCCATTTTTTTTTCTCTTTCCCGCATTTACAGTGGGGAGGTGCAATCTGTCAGCCTATCAGCAGCGCACAAACGGAGCGAACTGCTTTTTTTCACACAAGCAAGGGCATGTGTCATTGGCAGTGTATGTCACATGTCCTTGCCCTATAAGACCCAGCCATTTTCCCCGTCGCCACCATTTTCTCACTGCTGCAGCTGCGTGTTAGACGGCACCGCTGTTGCTGTGTGCGCTATACTTTGTTAATTTCAAGCCAATTTTCGCACAAATCTACAGATAGCTTGGGAGTAGGGAATAGTTGTGATTGCAGTCCTTTTGAGGACTAGGTTTCATCATTTCCTACGACTTTTATCAGGCAGGTCTGTGCTCTTAGATAGGTTGGGAGTAAAGACTAATTGTAATTGCAGTCCTTTTGAGGGCTAGGTTACATCAATTCCTATCACTTTTTGCCAGCCAGGTCTGTGCCAGTGCTGTGCAAGTTTTTTTCACAGCATTTTGCTAAATCTAGCAAAGCAAATCCTTTTTGACCTATTGCACTGTGTGTGTGGAGTAGCCTCTCTGTGTTGCAAGCTACACCACCTGTAGAATACCAATTATTTTACTGTACTTAGTGAAGTAAAACCTTTTGGGCAGAGCATCATTCTATTAGTCCATCTATACTAAGCTCCACCAGGTTGCAAATTCAATATAATTTTTATATGCATCTAGCTCTGAAAAAATATTTTGGCTTCAAGCAGTGTGTGGGACTTGTTCTATTAGTCCATCAGTACTAATCTCCACCAGGTTGCAAATTCAATAATGATTTTTTTCTGCATCTAGCTCTGAAAAAATATTTCGGCTTGTAGCAGTGTGTGGGACTTGTTCTATTAGTCCCTCTATACTAACCTCTACCAGGTTGCAAATTCAATCTAATTTTTTTCTGCATCTAGCTCTGAAAAAATATTTTGGCTTGTAGCAGTGTGTGGGACTTGTTCTATTAGTCCATCTATACTAACCTCCACCAGGTTGCAAATTCAATATAATTTTTTTCTGCATCTAGCTCTGAAAAAATATTTCGGCTTGTAGCAGTGTGTGGGACTTGTTCTTTTAGTCCATCTATACTAACCTCCACCAGGTTGCAAATTCAATATAATTTTTTTCTGCATCTAGCTTTGAAAAAATATTTTGGCTTGTTGCAGTGTGTGGGACTTGTTCTATTAGTCCATCTATACTAACCTCCACCAGGTTGCAAATTCAGTATAATTTTTTTCTGCATCTAGCTCTGAAAATTATTTTAGGCTTGTAGCAGTGTGCGGGACTTGTTCTGTTAGTCCATCTATACTAACCTCCACCAGGTTGCAAATTCAAAATAATTTTTATCTGCATCTAGCTCTGAAAAACTATTTTGGCTTCTAGCAGTGTGTGGGACTTGTTCTATTAGTCCATCTATAGTAACTTCCACCAGGTTGCAAATTCAATATAATTTTTATCTGCATCTAGCTCTGAAAAAATATTTTGGCTTGTAGCAGTGTGTGGGACTTGTTCTATTAGTCCATCTATACTAAGCTCCACCAGGTTGCAAATTCAGTATAATTTTTTTCTGCATATAGCTCTGAAAATTATTTTAGGCTTGTAGCAGTGTGTGGGACTTGTTCTATTAGTCCATCTACACTAACCTCCACCAGGTTGCAATATCAATATCATTTTTTTCTGCATCTATCTCTGAAAAAATATTTTGACTCGTAGCAGTGTGTGGGACTTGTTCTATTAGTCCATCTATACTAACCTCCACCAGGTTGCAAATTCAAAATCATTTTTATCTGCATCTAACCCAGCCAATACTTTTGGGCTAATACCACAGTTTGGCCACTCAGCTCTGCTCGGTTCCCATCCATTGTTTTTTGTGAAAACAACTCCAGAGTTGTGAATTAGTTAACCACCAAAATGAGTGGAAAAAGGCCTGCTGCTGGTGGAAAGGGGAATAGGCGTGTTGGGAAGGGAAAAAAGGTTGTGTCCGTGGGGTAGGTGTTAAAGCAACAGTAATATCTGCAGAAGAAAGACCATCTTCCAGCCAAACTAAGATGTCTACTTCTTTTAGCGGACAATATGATAAGATCCCTTTCTTACGGCCACGCCAATCGCTACAAATTCCAGATGAGGCACAAAAACAGAAGGTGCTTCAACGGATATCAAGTGCTCCTTTAAGTGGGCTCTCCTCCACCTCAACTTCAACATCACAAATACTCCAGTCCTCAGAGGTGTCACCTCAATCGCACTTGCTTCCTCACAGCTCCCAAGTCTCCAGCTGCCCGTCTGAGTATGGGGTAGAACAGATGGTTGAGTCTGCAAAGCTGTTTACTCATACTATAGCCTGGGAATCAGAGGTCGGCTCCAGAGCTTCTGTGAATCCAGACGAGGAAATGATCTGCACTGATGCCCAGAATCTTAATGAGTCGGATCCAGGACCAGACGCAGAAGGTTCTGACCATAATGTCGACCCAAGCTCCCAAACTATAACTCCAGTTGGTGGAGACAATGAGGAAGACGATGATGAGACTCAAATACCTGATTGGAGCGACAACTTTAGTTTTTTGTCAGGGCAGGAAGAGGTTGGCTCTGAGGACGACGGGTGTGATAACACACAGGGTGATGATGACGAGGTTGGAGATCCCACTTACTGTCAACCCAAAGTCAGCCAGTCGATGAGGTCAGCAGAGGAGGTGGAGGAGGATGCTAGTGACGTCGAGGTCAGGTTGCACCTTCCTGGACAGAGAGGTTGTACTGGAAGCACGTCAACAACTGCATCCTCAAACAAAACTCTGCCTCTGACCACAAGTCGTGGTGGTTCTTCAGGTCGCATGGGTGCTAAGCCTTTCATAGCCTGGGCATTTTTTCAGATCGATAAAGATGACCCAACTCGTGTTATCTGTAACATTTGTCAGCAAAAGCTAAGTTGAGGATAAAAAAATCCATAGTTTGAGAACTTCATGCATGAACCGGCACATGGATATGAAGCATAAGTTGCAGTGGGAAGCTCACTGTGCTACAATGTGTCCTAGCCGGCCGGGCCAACCACCGTCTGCCACATCTTGTGCATCTGTGGCCTCTTCATCCTCTGTGACTGAGGGGACAGCAGTCACACCTGTTTTGGGATGCAGATCTGCCACCTCTTTACCCGCAACAGCCAGCGTGATTGGCAGGTCATCATTTTCTTTGGAGGTGGAAACACCAGCTGGTGTTCAGCGCTGTCCGACATCGATAGCACCACCTTTGGATCAAGGCAACCTAACATGTCCGCCTGCATCTTCCTCACAGACCGGCAGTTTGCCGGGGACACCCTTCTCAACCCCGTCTAAGCACAACAGCCAGCCCTCGGTCCCTCAGATGTGGACAAGTGAAAGACCATTTCCTCCTAGCCATGAGAAAACTAAGAGGTTGAATTTCACCATCTGCAAGCTCTTGGCTACAGAAATTCTGCCTTTCCGCCTGGTGGACACAGAGGATTTTTGAGACCTTATGGCCGTCGCAGAGCCCCAGTACCAGATGCCCAGTTGGCACTACTTCACAAAGAAAGGTGTGCCTGCGCTCCACCAGCATGTCGCACACAACATCACCGCTTCTTTGAGAAACTCTGTGTGTGACAGGGTGCATTTCACCACAGACACTTGGACGAGTAGGCATGGACAGGGGCGTTACATGTCGCTAACTGGGCACTGGGTAACTATGGTGACAGCAGGACAAGGGGCTGTTGTCCAAGTCTTGCCGTCCCCACGAGTTGTGCGTCAATCCTCTTTATCTCAAAGTTCCTCCACTGCTTCTGCCTCCACAACCTCCTCTCGGTCCTCCACCTGCACCCAAAGCCTGTCTGGTCATGCCACAAGCTTTCTAACTGCGCAGAAGGGATCCTGCACACCTCCTTACTATGCTGGCAGCAGGGCTCAATGTCATCAGGCGGTTTTTACTTTGAAATGTCTGGGAAATGTGAGTCACACAGCTGAGGAGTTGTGGTCAGCTCTGGAGAACCAGTTTCATGAATGGTTGTCTCCACTGGACCTGAAACCAGAGAAGGCCGTGTGCGACAATGCTGCAAACCTGGGTGCGGCCCTTCGCCGGGGCAATGTCACACACATGCCTTGTATGGCTCACGTGTTGAACCTGCTTGTCCAGCAATTTTTACCCCACTATCCCGGACTTTATGGCCTTCTGCAGAGGGCACGGTCGCTGTGTGCTCACATCCGCCATTCACATCCAGCAGCTCAGTGACTTACATCTCTACAGAAGTCGTTGGGCCTGCCACTTCACCAGCTAAAATGCGATGTGCCTACCCAGTGGAATTCAACTCTGCACATGTTGCAGCGACTGTGGCAGCACCGACAAGCCCTGGTGCAATACGTTGTGACGTATAGCCTGGGCCAACGAGATCCAGAGGTGGGGCAAATCACGCTGGAGGAGTGGTCTCAGATCAGGGACCTATGCACCCTTCTGCACAGTTTTGAAATGGCGACAAAGATGTTTAGTGCTGACGATGCCATTATCAGCATGACTATTCCGGTGATTTACATGCTGGAGCACATGCTAAACAGAATTCGGAGTCAGGTGGTGGCACAAGAGGAAGTAGAGGAGGAGGAGTTTTATGCGGAAGGGCTAACATCTGCAAGGTCCAGATGGTCGGCAGCACCAAGGCAGCAGGCATGTGAGGGTGGGGGAGATGGTTTTACTAGGGCGCATGGTAGCAGCCAAACTAGTGAGGAAGGTGCAGGAGCCCATGAAAAAGTGGAGGACGAATTGATGGAAGACTCATCAGATGAGGGAGACCTTGATCACATTTCTGTTCTGCGAGGTTGGGGGGAGAGGACAGAGGAAGGAAGCATGATTGTTACCTCGCCACCAACACAACAGGGACTTGGTGCTCCTGGATGCGCAAGACACATGAATGCCTTCTTGCTGCACTACCTGCAACATGACCCTTGAATAGTGAGAATTAGAAATAATCCTGACTACTGGGTTGCCACACTGTTAGATCCCCAGTACAAAAGTAAATTTGCAGAAATTATTCCTGCCATAGAAAGGGATGCACGCATGCAGGAGTATCTGCAGAGACTGTTGCAGAATCGTACATGTGCTTTTCCACAAAGCACCAGTGGTGCACGTAGTGAATCTCACAGTTCCAACTTGCCAACCGTGGGACCGTCGAGTGTTCAGCACTCAAACCGTAACAGAAACACAGTATCTGCTGGTAACATCAATTTTGCGGAATCATTTCACCACTTTTTTAGCCCATCCTTTGCAAGGCCACAGGAGACAAGAAGTCTGACACATAGTCAACGCATAGAGACGATGGTACAGGAGTTTCTCCAAGTAAACATTGAAGCCATGACTGTGTCACTGGACCCTTGCTCTTTTTGGGCTTTCAATCTGGATAAATGGCCGGAGCTCGCCACTTACGCCTTGGAGATCTTGTCATGCCCCGCAGCCAGCGTTCTGTCTGAATGTGTGTTCAGCACTGCTGGTGGTGTGTTGACAGATAAGCCCATGCGGCTCTCCACTGATAATGTAGACAGACTCACGTTCATAAAGATGAACAAATCATGGATCCGAAATGACTTTTCTACCCCTGTGTCATCCTGGGGAGAGTAAAAGCTTGATGATTTGTTAAAATCACCTCACCAACCGTTTTAAGCTTTAAAATTACTAATCATGTTTATCTATATCTCGGCTGGAAAATAATTTGGGCTTTGTAGCAGTTTGCAGTACTGATTCTATTAGGCCATCTATACTAAGCTCCACCTGCTTTCAAATTAATAATAATTTTTAGCTGCATCTAGCCCGGAAAATAATTTTGGGGCTCCTAGATGCGCAAGACACATGAGTGCCTTCTTGCTGCACTACCTGCAACATGACCCTCAGATTGTCAGAATTAGAAATAATGCTGACTACTGGGTTGCCACACTCTTAGATCCCCCACACTCTTCGATCAACTTTTCATTTTAATAAAGAACAAAAAAATGGTCATTTTTTAAATTCTAAGCATTAGCAGGTTATTACAAGCTAAAATCAAACAGTTTTCAACTCAAAACTTTATTCTAGGTGATGTTACATTTGCACATAGGACCCCTTGTTCGAAAGGAGCTTCTGAACTCTCTCGTCCATTGAATTTGTCAGGTTTTGGATGGTTTCTGCTTCAATTGTTTTTCATGAGGACAGAATACCCTCCCAGAGCTGTTGCTTAGATGTGAACGGCCTCCTGCCATCATATACACTCCTTTTGATGATGCTCCAGAGGTTTTCAATGGGGTTGAGGTCAGGGGAGCATTGGGGTCACACCATAAGTTTGTCCCCTTTTATGCCCATATCAGCCAGAGATGCAGATGTGTTATGTGCAGCATGAGACGGTGCATTATCATGCATGAAAATGATCTTGCGGCGGAACACACGGTTCTTCTTCTTGAACCATGGCAGGAAGTGCTGTTTGAGAAACTCCACATACATTATGGAGTTCATCTTTACCCCTTCAGGGTTCCTAAAGGGGCAGACAATCTCTCTCCCCATGATTCCAGCCCAAACATTACTCCACCTCCTCCTTGTTGGCTCTGTAGCCGTGTTTGCGTGGGGTGTCCATCAACCAGCCATCCTCCACTCCATCCATCTGGACCATTGAGCATTGCACGGCACTTATCTATGAACAAAACAGTTTTGAAGTCAGTCTTCATGTATTGTTTGGCCCACTGGAGCCGTTTCTGCTTGTGTACAGTGGATAGGGGAGGTCGACAGGATGGCTTACTCACAGCTGCAAACCTCTGAAGGACCCTGCATCTTGTTGTTCGGGGGACGTTGGAGGCACCAGCAGCTTCAAAAACTTGTCTGCTGCTATGACAAGGCTTTTTTGCCGCTGCTCTTTTAACCTGACTTAATTGCCTGTAGGAAAGAGTCCTCAATTTTCCCTTATCAGCACGCACACGTGTGTATTGTGAATCCGCTACATACTTCTTGATTGTGCGATGATCAGGATGAAGTGTCTTGGCAATGTTGATTGTAGTCATGCCTTGACCTAAACACTCCACAATTTGTTGCTTCTCAGCAACCGACACATCCTTTTTCTTTCCCATTTTGGCAGAAAATGTAGGCTGCTTAATAATGTGGGACAGCCTTCTTAAGTAGTCTTTCCTTTCATTGGACATACCTGCCAAACTAATTAGCACAGGTGTCTGCAATTGCTTACAGTGATATAAAGAGCCCTGACACACATCACCATCAATGAGTTTAACTGACAAACAAAAAAATTCTTACCTTATCACTCCTAAACACTTTTTGCATAATAATTTGGAACACAGTGTACATGTGCTTTTCCACAAAACACCAGTGGTTCACGTAGTGAATCTTACAGTTCTAACTTGCCAACCGTGGTCTGTATGGAGTTGTTCAATAAAGGGCCCAAAATTAAGATAACATAGACGGGAGAGGTCTCTATGAATACGAATTCCTAAATATTTGATACCCTGTGAGGGCCAGGCAAAGGGAAAGTTGGACTGGATGGAATCCTGTATGGATTTTGGGAGGGAGACATCGAGGGCCTCAGACTTCGCTGCATTGATTTTAAAATTTGACCATGTAACAAAGTGATCTATTTCAGCCATAACATCAGGGAAGGATATATGTGATTGAGTGATATATACTAGGACATCATCAGCAAATGCAGAGCACTTGTACTCGGTGCCTCCCACCTCAATCCACCTAATATTGGGGTTATGGCGAATTGATGAGAGCAGGTGCTCCGTCACTAGGATGCATAAGAGAGGGGACAGAGGACATCCCTGCCTTGTCCCATTGGTGATTATGAAAGGTGATGAAAATGTTCTGACGTGTGTAGCATCGGCGTCCCTGCCCCCTGCTAGGCAGGGACGCCGTTCCCCTCACCTCTCCGCTCCGTGCCCGGCGGCTTCCTCCGGCTCTGCTGGTTTCCCGTCTCTGCCTCTGTGGACAACCCTGCCGCGCAGTCTCTTGTCATCGAGTTTTCTACCATTTGGAAGAGTACCAGGTCTGCACTTCTTCAGTTCTCCGAGCGGATGAAGCGATATGCTGATAAGAGACGTCTGGATCCGCCTCAATTCCGTCCGGGAGACAAGGTTTGGCTCTCTTCCAAACATGTACGGCTCAAGATACCCTCCTACAAGTTAGGTCCTCGCTTCATCGGTCCTTTCGAAATCCTCAGGCAAATTAATCCAGTGGCCTACAAATTAAAACTCCTGGCCACCTTACGGATTCCCAACTCCTTCCACGTATCTCTCCTCAAACCCGTTGTCTTTAACTCTTTTTCCAACAATCCAGGTACTCCTCCTGCTCCGGTTTCCGCTGAAGACGTCTTTGAGGTAGAGAGTTTTCTGGCCACTAAGAGGGTAAGAGGAAAGACTTTTTTTTTGGTAGATTGGAAGGGGTTTGGTCCTGAGGAGAGAGCATGGGAGCCCCGGGAGAACATCCATGCCCCTCTCATCCTTGCTAAATTTCTCTCTGGCCTAAAAAAGGGGGGCCTAAAGGTGGGGGTACTGTAGCGTCGGCGTCCCTGCCTAGGCAGGGACGCCGTTCCCCTCACCTCTCCGCTCCGTGCCCGGCGGCTTCCTCCCGCTCTGCTGGCAGCACGCACTGCTTCCCGGCCTCTGTGCTTAGGGCGCGCGCGCGCTCCCCCTCTCTTAAAGGGGCCACGCGCGCCGTCCTAAGGAGTCCCCGGCCAATGGCCGGAGGACCTCTCCATATATAAGGCACCTCCTCCAAAATGGAGGTGCCCGAGCAATGTTGTTGCAAAGCCTTCACTCTGCTTCAGCCCTCAGGTCCCGTTACCAGTTACCTGCCAGTCACCTGCCAGATTCCTGCTAGTTACCTGCCAGTCACCTGCCAGTTTCCTGCTTGATACCTGCCTGATATCCGCTTACCTGCTTGCAAGCCTGCGGTCCAACGGTCTGCCTTCCGACACCTGTCAGTCTGTCTATGGACAAGCCTGCCCGCTCACCTGGGAGCGCTCACCTGCTACCTGCCTGCTAGCCTACCTGGAGGCTCTGCCGTCACTTGCCATGACCACCTGCCTGTCCAGAGACTCTTGCTCGCTCACCTGGGAGCGCTCACCTATTACCTGCCTGCTAGCCTACCTGGAGGCTCTGCCGTCACTTGCCGTGACCACCTGCCTGTCCAGAGACTCTTGCCCGCTCACCTGGGAGCGTTCACCTGCTACCTGCCTGCTAGCCTACCTGGTGGCTCTGCCGTCACTTGCCGTGACCACCTGCCTGTCCAGAGACTCTTGCCCGCTCACCTGGAAGCGTCCACCTGCTACCTGTCTGCTAGTCTACCTGGAGGTTCTGCCGTCACTTGCCGTGACCACCTGCCTGTCCAGAGACTCTCGCCCGCTCACGTGGGAGCACTCACCAGCCACCTGTCTGCTGCCCTTCTACCCAGAGACTGTCCCTGTCACTTGCTGTGACTACCTGCCCTTCTACCCAGAGACTGTCCCTGTCACTTGCCGTGACTACCTGCCCTTCTACCCAGAGACTGTCCCTGTCACTTGCCGTGAGTACCTGCCCGTCTTCCCCGGGAGCCACCCGCTTCCTTACAAGGACTGCCCCCTTGTATAGTTGCTCAGAGGTTCCACCTCCCAGACCCATTACAACGTGCCCCCTGGGCCTTGGGACACCCGGAGCCAGACCCTTTTTGGTGGATGCTGGGGGTTGTAGTCTCCATGGCGGTGACCCGGTTCCGTGGCTCAGGGCGGTCAAACCAGTGGCGGAACTATTTATGTGGTTTTGATGTTTAAATGTCCGACTATGCCACCCGTGGATTGCTGTCAGAGCGAACAGCCGCTGCAGGGCAGACCGCTGAGGCTGGTGTTGTGGGTGCAGCAGAGCGTAGTATAACTCCCCACGGGATGAGTATAGCCTCAGGGCAGTGTATTCGGAGGATGGGGGTGATGGTGCAGGGCAGCAGCAGTAACGACACAGAGTCAGTGACGCAGTCCAGGGCCTTTACTCACAGTTCTTATTATCCAGACCACTTCTGCAGGTAACGGCTGCCCACATTGTACTGTGCTCACCAGGTGAGGGGCTCGGCCAACTCCCAGATAACTTTGGAGCGCTTCACAGGGCCCCCTTTGTGTGTCGTATCTCTGGCCTTTCTTACCCCACCAGTGACCACGCTTCTGTCCGGCTGCCTCGGGCCTCCTCTTGGTAAACTTGGCGCCAGTTTCCCTGATCCTATGAGGTGCCTTCATAGTGGGTGTAGCGAGTGGCTGCGCCACATAAAATGTCGGTTTCTAGCTGAGGGTCGTTTCCCGCCTCCACTAGTTTCGGGCACCGGTCTCCCCCTTTGGCCTGACCCCTCCACGCAGGTGGATTCGGGTGTGCGGTGGCGATTCGTCCGTCCGCACCCCTGGGATCCCTTCGTTCCTCATTCCTGGAGCCTTCTCCACTCATCTTCCTTCCTTCTCCCTCTTCCAGGCCTGGGCCTCTGTTACTAGGTCCGCCTCCGGAGCAGAGCTCCTGCAGACCCCCAGCTCCCTGTCACTTCTGCTCAGACTTCTCTGCACTGAACTAAGATGGTGCCCACCTTTTATACTCCCTTCTCAATGCACCCAGGAACTGCTTCCTCCCTGCTCCTGCACTACAGGGTTCCCCTTCCTCAGTGTTCCCTCCCCCCACACCAAACAGGGACAGGGACGGTCGTGCACATCTCAGGGGCACATTGGTTGCCCTGCCCCACGGCAATGTGGTGTATTGCATGCAGGTGTCGGGGTCCTGATCCACACTCCATCCTTACCTGAGAGTGAGATATCACACCTCTGGGTGAGGTGCAATACCTCTGTAGCAACAGAGCCCTCGGGGTGCTACAGTTTCATTTATCTTCAGCCTAGGTGACATATTGTGATACAGGGCCGTGATTTTGCCTATAAAAGGGTCCCCTAGACCCCTACCCCAAGCTTTTTAAGATAATAATATATGGCGTGCCAGAAGACTCTATGGAATGCTTTCTCAGCATCCAACGAGAGTATCTAATTACAAATTTTTAACTGCATCTAGCCCAGGAAATACTTTGTTCCTAGTAGCTATGTCTGCTAGTCAGCGGATTATCCCAGCTGTTAAGCAAGCTACACCACCTGTAGTTTGGACACTTAATTTTTTCAAAGGAAATACTTCAGGCCCCCATGATACTCAGTGAAGAGCATCGGGAGGCACCCCAAGGCACAGGGGCTGGGACTGGCGGTAGGACGCCTTGCGGTGGACCGCCAAGCTCGATCCTTATAAAAGCTTTTTAACTGCAGAAGCTTTAGTGGACGCTACAGGAGCTGGAATTCCCGCAGCTGCTGGCATCAGACTTGCCCTCCAATAGATCCTTGTAAAAGGATTTAAAGTGTACTCATTCAAATTAGAGAGACAATTTAAATGAAAAAGCTTAGACCTGCCTCCACCGCAAGGGGGCTCACTCGACCCACCTGTGGACAGGCACCAGTATTGGGAGAGGGGGGCTGGCCGTCAGGGTCCACCGCAGCTCTGGCACAAACACGGCGACACGGAGGTCGCACGGGCAGGAACGGACTGGCCGTGTCGGCTTCGCACTTTTTTGGTTTTTGAAGGGCATGACATGTCTATATCTGTGTCTCCCCCTCCTTTTACTCCTCCACCTCTTTTCTTTTCGCATGACTATATGTACTTGTCACTTTTCCATGTGTTAGTTGTGTCTTCTGAGCAGTTTGTCAGCTTTTGGACACCTTTGAAGTGTTTTCTATGAGTTTTCTATATGTTGCTATGTGTTTTTGTTTGCCTGCCATTGGTTTTAACGGTGTTCGAAGGTGTTCGTCGAACAGTTCAACGAACAGTTCGTCGAACATATGGGTGTTCGACGAACCGAACCGAACTCGAACACTACGGGAGTGGCTCAACACTAGTCACGATGTGCAGGCCAAACTTCTGCGTCGTACCTTCAGTTCCAGAGGGTAGTGATCAAGGCCCTGATATTTGGCAGCAGTGACGGAGCGGTCCCCAGTACTTCTGGAACTGAAGGACCTTGAATTGTACCAGGCCAGCATTTCCCGGGGCAGATCCCTCACAGCGGAAAAAAAGGTAAGTCACAAAAGAAGTGCCGAGTGTGTTATAAAAGGGGAATACACAAGGACAATATTTATCAATGTGACACCTGCCCCGACAAACCTGGCCTGTGCATAAAATAATACTTCAAAAGGTACCATACGTCCATGGACTAGTAAATTAATTTCTGACGTATGACAACCCGACAGACTCTACACAACTGATGTAGTGTTCGTCAGGTTGTCCTACGTCGTTTGTGTAGTGTTCGTCAGGTTGTCCTACACAACTGACATATGACACTACCTTATAAACTTCAAAAATCAGGTATCAGTTCCAAAAAGGGGGCACTTATTGGGCATTTCCACTGTTTAGGCACATCAGGGGCTCTGTGCACGTGACATGACACCCAAACACAATTCAATCAACGTCTGCATTCCAAAGAGTCACTCCTTCCCTTCCAAGCCCTGCCGTTTGCCCAAACAATGGCTTTCCCCCACATATGGAGTATCAGCGTACTCAGGAGAAATTGCAAAACAACTTTTGCAGTCCAATTAATCCTGGTATCCTCGTGAAAATAAAAAAATTGCGGCCAAAAATTGTTTTTATGGGAAAAAATGATTTTCTTTTCACGACTCTACGTCATAAACTTTTGCGAAACACTTGGTGGTTCAAAGTGCTCACCACATATCTAAATAAGTTCCTTAAGCGGTCTAGTTTCCAAATTTGGGTCACTTGTGGGGGAGTTCCACTATTTAGTTACATCAGGGGCTCTCCAAACGTGACATGGGGTCCGCTGTCAACTCCAGCGAGTTTTGCATTGAAAATGTCAAATGGCGCATCTTCCCTTCCAAGCCCTGCCGTGCTTCAAAACAATGACTTTCCCCCACATATGGGGTATCAGCGTACTCAAGAGAAATTGCACAACAACCCTTGGGGTCCAATTTCTCCTGGTACCCTTGTGAAAATAGTGAAAAAAGTTAAATGTTCATTTTTTTCTTTCACGCTTAATTAATTGTTGTGAAGCATGTGAAGGTTTAATACACTCCTTCAATGTGGTTTTGATCACCTTGAGGGGTGCAGTTTTTAGAATGGTGTCACTTTTGGGTATTTTCTGTCATAAAGACCCCTCAAAGTGACTTCAAATGTGGTGTGGACCCTAAAAAAAATGGTTTTGTAAATTTTGTTGTAAAAATGAGAAATTGCTGGTCAACTTTTAACCCGTATAGCTCCCTAACAAAAAAAAATAGTTTCAAAAATTGTGCTGATGTAAAGTAGGGAAATGTTATTTATTAACTATTTTGTGTGACATATCTCTCTGATTGAAGGGCATGAAAATTCAAAGTTTGAAAATTGTGAAATTTTCAAAATTTTCTCCAAATTTAATTTTTTTGACAAATAAACGCAAGTGATATCGAATACATTTTACCAGTATCATGAAGTGCATTATGTCGCGAAAAAAAATCTCAGAAACAGGGGGATCGGTTGAAGCGTTCCAAAGTTCTTACCTCATAAAATGACAGTGGTCAGAATTGTAAAAATTGGCCTGGTCATTAATGTGCAAACCACCCTGGTAGGTAAAAGGGTTAAGGAAATACTACCAGAATCCTGTAGAAAATGTATTCCTTCTGGTAATAAAATGTCCAGGAATAAAAATAAATCATTATGGATAAATAAGACAGTACAAAATTTAATAAGACAAAAATAAAGATCATTAAAAATCTTGAAGGCCGAGAATACAAAAATAGCATTTCAGGAGTATGTTCCTGGGCAGAAAGATGTGGAGGAAAAAGGGAAAGAGAGTGCTACCTATGCGTAGTAAGTAGAGACTAAAAACTTTAAGAGAATAAAAAATCTTTTATGCTCACCTGAGCAAGTTGTGCTGATAGGCACAACTCTATTTGAGGAATTTGTCCATTATTAAGATTCTCAGACCACGGTTTGCAGCTCTTCCAAAGACGCTGGTGGTATGTATATTTGTCCTACCCGACAGACAGCAACCACGTGAACAAATTGAGACAAATGGATTCTGAAGGCGCTGCCGTGGAAGAAAGAGTAACCAAAAAATTGTTGAATCTTCCAAATATGGTGCAATCACATGGAGGATATTCCACAAGGGATTAATAATCGTAGGTTTATTAAAAAATCATACACAAATAACACAAATGTGATCCTTTTAAAGACCCCCTTCTCCCTCCCTTTTTTGTATATCCATGGCCCTTATGTGTATTCATGGTTTTATGAATTTTTAATAAACCTACAAGTATTAATCTCTTGTGGAATATTCTCCATGTGATTGCACCATATTTGGAAGATTCAACAATTTTTTGGTTACTCTTTCTTCCACAGCAGCGCCTTCAGAATATATTT
Organism: Phyllobates terribilis; assembly: GCF_046119375.1. NCBI lineage: Eukaryota > Metazoa > Chordata > Amphibia > Anura > Dendrobatidae > Phyllobates > Phyllobates terribilis. The sequence continues at coordinate 767,628,273 of NW_027362762.1, read as the reverse complement.
GTCTCAATTTCAGGGGTATTAAGATCTAAATAACAATTTTAAAAAAGAAATCAAGCTAGCAAAGTTATCTACAGAGTAAAAAATCACCAGCGACATTAAAGTAAATCCCAAATTTTTTTATAAGTACATTAATGAGAAAAGGAAAAAAACAGATGTTATTGGTCCCTTAAAAGACGATAATAAGATAATTATAAAGGGCAAAGAAAAGGCTAAGATATTAGACAGGCACTTTTCATCCATGTTCACCAACAAACCATCTGTTTCTGGGATCTTTTAACAGGGTAAAAATCAAAGTTCACCACCTTATATAAGTTTAAAACAAAAGAAGTACGCCTGCATCTGAGCAAATTAAACATTGACAAATCCACTGGCCCAGATGGTATTCATCCACAGATATTGAGGGAATTAAGCTCAGTTATTGACAAACCACTGTATTTCATATTCTTAGACTCTCTGGTAACAGGGGTAGTGCCACAGGATTGGAGGATAGCCAATGTGGTACCAATATTTAAGAAAGGTAAGAAGGTGGATCCAGATAACTACCGGCCAGTAAGTCTGACATCGGTAGTGTGCAAAGTTTTTGAGGACATCAAAAGAGATGACCTGCAGAGTTATATCTCAGAGAATAATATAATAAATGATAATCAGCATGATGTTATTTCACTATTCTTTTGTATGGAGGCTTCCTGGCCAATATATGGTTAACTGTATGTCATTTCCTTCCTCCCCCCACTTTTAATTTTCCTCCACACTACTCTATAAATCAACCATATGTGGCAGACTCTATATGCAAGATTCTGAAAAAGAACTATTTTTAAGTTCTAAACGCATTGTCATTTGCATACATCTGACCTAGCGCTCTTTTTAATCATACACATTTTTAATCAATATGGAATAAAGGTTGATTTTTTAACTCTTTCTGAATTTTTCCATACATTTGGTGTTGGACTAATTCTTACCTACATTAAATTGGAGTACACTCGGGTCTACAGAAGAGAAGGACTTGGATATTCTGGCTACAAGTAACCTGTGCAGCAGTACTCAATGTCAAGCAGCAGCCGCAAAAGCAAACACGATTTTACGATGTATAAAAAGAGAAATAACATCCCACAATCCCAACGTACTGTTGCCCCTTTATAAATCACTCATCATGCCACATCTGGAATAAGGGATCCAGTTTTGGGCTGCAGATTTTAAAAAGGATATTCAGAAGTTCTAGTGACTTCAAAGGAGGGCAACTAGATCATTACAAGGGATGGAAGGGCTCTCATATGATCAGAGGTTGAAAAAGTTGAGCTTGTTTAGCTTAGAAAAATGATGCCTCAGAGGGGATCTCATTTACATGTATAAATATATGTGTGGTCAGTACAAAGGACTAGCTCATGAGTTATTCCTTCAAAAGACCATATTAAGGACCAGGGGCACTTATTATGGGTGGAAGAAAGGCGATTCCAGCATCTAAACAGGAAAGGGTTCTTTACAGTCAGAGCAGTCAGACTGTGGAATTCCCTACCACAAGAGGTAGTGATGGCAGACACTATAACAGCTTTCAAAATAGGGTTGGATGATTTTCTCAATGTAACATACCTGGCGGCGTCCTTGCATAGTGGTCCATCTCCCACTTTGCAAGAGCGTGCACTTGATCTCCAGTCCAGATTGTCTCTCTGGCTTCCCTCCTTGCTGTCTGTTTGTGTCTGTTTCTGCTGCTTAAGGGCGGTGCCCGATCACTTCCTGCTTTTTGTACCTGCTGCAGGCACACCCCTTGTGCGTCCTCAGCCTATTGCTGTCTGTCACCTGGTATTTAACCCAGCTGCTCCAATCAATCCCTGCCTGAGCATTGTGTTTCATTTAGTGTGCTCTTGCACTCTGAATGTGCCAGGTCCCTTCTGTGTTCTCTTGTCTGCCTATCCTGGAGGCTGTATTTCCAGGCCTGTCTGAACACGCTCCTAGCCTGTTCCTACCGCCCTCTAGGGGCTGCATTCCTAGACCCGCTCCTGTATCCAGTCTGTCCTGTCTGAACACGCTCCTAGCCTGTTCCTCCCGCCTTCTAGGGGCTGCTACCTAGACCCGCTTCTGTATCTTGCTACTGTGTCTGTTCTTGTCTGTATTCTCTTCTAGCCTGTTTCCCGTGTTTCTCTTTGTCCGTACCTTTCCTTTTTCTGCAGTCTGAACTCGTACCTAACTCCTGCTCGTTGTCACTGTACTCCCGTTTGTGAGTTTGTGGTCCACTCGCTACTTCACTGCAAGTACCCTGAGGGTATCTGGTTCTGACTTTCCCTTCCTGTCTGTTCCGTGTGAACAGAGCCCTGTGTCCCCTGATCTGCCTTTGCTCACCTCTCCGGCGGTTCTAGCCTGCTCTGCCTTTGCTCACCGCTCCGGCTGTTCTAGCCTGCTCTGCCTTTGCTCACCGCTCCGGCGGTTCTAGCCTGCTCTGCCTTTGCTCACCGCTCCGGCGGTTCTAGCCTGCTCTGCCTTTGCTCACCGCTCCGGCGGTTCTAGCCTGCTCTGCCTTTGCTCACTGCTCCGGCGGTTCTAGCCTGCTCTGCCTTTGCTCACCGCTCCGGCGGTTCAAGCCTGCTCTGCCTTTGCTCACCGCTCCGGCGGTTCAAGTCTGCTCTGCCTTTGCTCACCGCTCCGGCGGTTCTAGCCTGCTCTGCCTTTGCTCACCGCTCTGGCGGTTCTAGCCTGCTCTGCCTTTGCTCACCGCTCCGGCGTTTCTAGCCTGCTCTGCCTTTGCTCACCGCTCTGGCGGTTCTAGCCTGCTCTGCCTTTGCTCACCGCTCTGGCAGTTCTAGCCTGCTCTGCGTTTGCTCACCGCTCCGGAGGTTCTAGCCTGCTCTGCGTTTGCTCACCGCTCTGGCGGTTCTAGCCTGCTCTGTCATTGCTCACCGCTCCGGCGGTTCTAGCCTGCTCTGCCTTTGCTCACCGCTCCGGCGGTTCTAGCCTGCTCTGCCGTTGATCACCGCTCCGGCGGTTCTAGCCTGCTCTGCCTTTGCTCACCGCTCCGGCGGTTCTAGCCTGCTCTGCCTTTGCTCACCGCTCCGGCGGTTCTAGCCTGCTCTGCCTTTGCTCACCGCTCCGGCGGTTCTAGCCTGCTCTGCCTTTGCTCACCGCTCCGGTGGTTCTAGCCTGCTCTGCCTTTGCTCACCGCTCTGGCGGTTCTAGCCTTCTCTGCCTTTGCTCACCGCTCCGGCAGTTCTAGCCTGCTCTGCCTTTGCTCACTGCTCCGGCGGTTCTAGCCTGCTCTGCCTTTGCTCACCGCTCTGGCGGTTCTAGCCTGCTCTGCCTTTGCTCACTGCTCCGGCGGTTCTAGCCTGCTCTGCGTTTGCTCACTGCTCCCGCGGTTCTAGCCTGCTCTGCCTTTGCTCACTGCTCCGCCGGTTCTAGTCTGCTCTGCCTTTGCTCACTGCTCCAGCGGTTCAAGCCTGCTCTGCCTTTTGCTCACCGCTCCGGCGGTTCTAGCCTGCTCTGCCTTTGCTCACCGCTCCAGTGGTTCTAGCCTGCTCTGCCTTTGCTCACCGCTCTGGCGGTTCTAGCCTGCTCTGCCTTTGCTCACTGCTCCGGCGGTTCTAGCCTGCTCTGCGTTTGCTCACTGCTCCAGCGGTTCTAGCCTGCTCTGCCTTTGCTCACCGCTCTGGCGGTTCTAGCCTGCTCTGCCTTTGCTCACCGCTCCAGCGTTTCTAGCCTGCTCTGCCTTTGCTCACCGCTCCGGCGTTTCTAGCCTGCTCTGCCTTTGCTCACCGCTCCGGCGGTTCTAGCCTGCTCTGCATTTGCTCACCGCTCCGGCGGTTCTAGCCTGCTCTGCGTTTGCTCACCGCTCTGGCAGTCCTAGCCTGCTCTGCCTTTGCTCACCGCTCCGGCTATTCTAGCCTGTTCTGCGTTTGCTCACTGCTCCGGCGGTTCTAGCCTGCTCTGCTTTTGCTCACCGCTCCGGCGGTTCTAGCCTGCTCTGCCTTTGCTCACCGCTCCAGCGGTGCTAGCCTGCTCTGCCTTTGCTCTCTGCTCCGGCAGTCTCGCTCTGCTCTGACTCATTTGCTCACTGCTCCGGCAGTCTCGCTATGCTCTGACTCCTTTGCTCACTGCTCCGGCAGTCTCGCTCTGCTCTGACTCCTTTGCTCACTGCTCCGGTAGTCTCGCTCAGCTCTGACCCTTTGATCACCTTTCCAGGCGGCCTTGTCCTGCTCTTCTCTTGCTCACCGCTCCAGGCGGCCTTGTCCTGCTCTACTCTTGCTCACCGCTCCAGGCGGCATTGTCCTGCTCTACTCTTGCCCACCGCTCCAGGCGGTCTCGTCCTACCCTGCTCTCGCTCACCTCTCTGGGCGGCCTGACTGTGCTGTGCTTGTCCGCCACATCGTGTGGTTCAGTTCCTGAGTCCCAGTGTGTACTGGGTCCTATCCCGCCTGTGTTCCTACCTGCTAGTGCCTCCCTGTCTGCACTCTAGCCGTGCTTGCCTGTACCCCCCTGCCTGCATACCCGCCTGCCTGCATACCAGTCGTGCCTGCCTATTCCCACCAGTCTGTGTGCCAGCCTAACCAGTCTGTTCCTGTATTCCCCTGTGTGGGTCAACAGCCGTGTTCGGGGTCTGTCCTGGAGTAGCACCTGGTCCCTCTGCTCGGTTCCTCCTTGGTGCACTGGCGTCGTATGCCGTCGTGCGACCCTGGTCGGATCGGGTGAATACCTAGTTACGCCCCTCCAGGCATTCACTCTCCGGCAAGGTCCAGTGGAATCACACGCACACGCCGCTCAGCCCGGGCGTGTGCATTACACTCAATACACATAACATTGTGGGTTACAGTTAAATTAGACAAAATGTTAAACTATAGCAGTGCATTTAGTACGGTAATAGTAATTACATAACTAGTAACATAATTAGGTTTGATCCAGGGTTTTAGGACTGATCGCCTTTTCTCGGGGTCAAGAAGGAATTTTTCCCCTGTGACACAAATTGGCTGAAGGTGTCCTGGGGTTTTTGCCTTCTTCTGGATCAACAATGCAGGCATAGGTTAGTATTAGTAGTGATAGGAAAGTTAGACTAATACTGTAATAAGATAGCAGGATGTTAATAATAGTAACAATATCAAATAGTTACATTTATAAAAATAACAAATTAAAATAACTGTAGTAGTGCAATAAGTAGTGTAATACTACATATATAACTAGTAATAATATAATTAGGTTTGATCCAGGGTTCTTTCTCAGGGTCAATAAAGAATTTTTCCCCTGTGACACAAATTGGCTGAATGTATCCTGGGGTTTTTGCCTTCTTCTGGATCAACAGATTTATGCATAGGGATTTTAGTATTACCATTATTAGAATCACAAGAGTAATACAAAATATAAAACTAATTTAAAAAAATAAATTATAAACATGTACATTTTAATTGTGATAGTACAGTAATAATAAAAGTGGTAATAATAATAATAATAATAATAATAATAATAATACATTTGTGAGGCCTAGTCCCAGTTATTTAGTAAGTTCGTGTAGTGTTAGTGTAAGGAGTACAATTGGAGGAGGAAGGTTAAACTTGGTGAACCTAGGTCTTTATTCAACCTACGTAACTATGTAAAAAGAAAAAGTCCTGAAAATATGAAAATCACATGATCGATAGACATGATAATAATATGCAAATAATGAAAAAATAGAAACATTTTCAAAATATCTTGATTTATTTTGTATTGAGTATGAGTGACAAGTACAGAAATTTATGCACTTATATGACTTGACATGGTGTAAATAGAGTTATTAATGGTTGTCTGAAAAATGTTCTGCATTGCAGAATGCACTTGGGCATGCAAATAATCAAAATTTATTGCTTGAAGCTCCCTTTGCACTTGGCAACCAATGATTGATGTCCCTGATATGTTTGATGGGAGACAAGTCTGGAGACGCTGCAGGCGTAGCATGTTTATGCCATGCAGGCTGCTCACGATGTCCCCTCATAAAAGCCTCTTTATGGTGTTGCCCATGTTATTTTATCAGATTAGAAGAATGGTGTGTAGTGATCTACTGTGAACTGCAAGTCAAATTAGACCATACTAAGTTTCAGGCGTTAAACTGTGCATACTTAAGCCACCAGAAGGCATTCATATGACATTGGGCTACAAAGAAGATGGCAATGCCATTAGGAGGCATTCACGAGAGAAAATAAGAGTATAACAGAAGCTGTTTTTCAACATGACAACTCAAAGCCGCATGTTGTTGGCACTATGAAGGCAGTTTGTGAGATATAAACGTGGTTCCATGGCCTGCAGTGTCTCTGAACTTGTCTCCCATTGAGCACATCAGGAATGTTATTGTTCAGTGATTGCAAAGGGAGCTGCCAGAAGTGGATCTTGATGTTGTTTTGGACCCAAGTGCATTCAGCATGCAGATCATTCCTCCGACAACCAATAATAAACTCATTGATAGCATGCCAAATCATGTAAGTGCATGCATGATTAAATGAAAATGTTTTACAATTGTGTTTCCATTTATTTCATGATTTGCATATTAACAAGTGTTAACAAGCCTGTGATTTCCATAATTTCATGAGTTTTCTTTACTGGTGTTGCAATTTCAGAGTGTCAGATGATCATAGATCTACTGTATTTAGTTTGCAATATATTATAATATGTTTTTGTTATTAAAAGTTTAAAACTAATATGGGGCAACATTTATGTTATTTTTTTCTGTCTCTTTAAGAAAATTTAAAAACTTTGATGTAAGACAACAGGAGGTAATAACCTTGAAATCAGAGCTAGCTGTATTTGGTAGATTACATTTGAAGTATTACCTTTGCTATGGTATAGAGCTGCAAATTATAGGTTTAATTCAGTATTGACTTTTGTAAACATCCAACATACCTGTGCTATATTTTATACATTAGCACTTCCACTGTGCAGAGATGGAACAATTTGAAATTTGTGGGCTACTTAATGTTTTTTTTTAACCAAACTATTTATAGTTTCCCATTTAGACACAGCAGATCAGAAGAAAAGAAAATGCTCTGCGACAATGAGCTAGACATTTTCAGACCTAAACCTACTTAATTTTTTTTCCATTCATGGTTACAATATTTATCAGGTATCTATTGACAGATAATAATGCTTTATATACTAAAGCATTATATAAGTGATTAACAGCTTGCATTGTGAAGTCTGTAAAGAGGTTTCAATAAGAGGAACTTTAAGTTTATTAAATATGGCATTTATTATTATTAATTTATTTATTTTAGACCACCATTGATTCCATGGTGCTTTACATGAGACCTCCATATAAAATTATGGAGCCACCAACACCGTCTCTGTTGCTCTTTTCATAAACTTTGACACTCCAGTTGCTCAGTCTTTAAAATGTTATATTTAATAATAATTAAGGAATTAATTTGATTCATCTGTCGTTTAATCAAAAAGTTTTCCATAATAAAATATCACCTTTATTTACCACAAATAAAACGAAAATATCACAAAAGTTCCTGAAATATTCAAATATTGTTGGCCTGAGTGGTATTGTTACCCACTACTATGTCAAATAAGCTATTAGATTGAGTAGATCAGGATAGAGGGAAATTAAAGCATCTGATAATTTCCCTAAAGGATACCCTACCTGACCGCAAAGGTTGGCACCCTAGATTGAAGCATACAAGATTGGTGCCCCCATTTACCATCATCTAGCCATAGGAAATCCTAGGGAGCTCTGTAATCAAAGTCACCCCTCATCTGGATGAATTTAAAAAAAAGACAGAATATCCATAAATATGGACAAAGTGACTATCAAGGTAATATGTAGTTAATTGTAGATGAGATACATGAATCCCATATAGATGCTGTGAATATTTACTGCCACACCTTAATAACATAAAAATGTTGTGAATACTCACTGCCATAACTTAAACAGGGTTGTATGATCAGTGCTCATACCCTGGGGGTGAATAGAATACAACCTTGGAAGGACACAGAGAGATACTATATGATAGAGTTCCAGTGCAGATAATAAAACATGATAATATCACAATTAATGTTCAAATAGTGCTAAGGTTATGAGGGCACCTGGTTACAGTAAATGACCCTTGCTAGATCCAATGTGCAGCTATGCAGCATCACATGATCAAATGGAATATAAGTAAATCAATTAGTGAAGGACCACACGTATCAACCAGTTCACTGCAACCTAAACACATTTCCTGATCCTTGACATTGGTTCATCAAGAAGTATTAGAGCATAGTCCAAACAGTATCTTGGAGTCATGATGACTAAATAAAAGCATGTCTGTCTGTGGGAAAGGGAGCCTTTTAAATATGCCCTCATGTCAATAAACAGGCATGAGGAGCAAAAAGAACCCGGTAGTGCTTGTCTTCAGGGTGTAGTAAAGCATATTTATCTGTGATAGAGATCCATTCAATGGGAACAAATGTCTCCACAGTATACATCTGTGTTGAGGTCGCAGTGAACCCATCAAGGTGACAGTGAACTTGTAGCTTTGTGTGGTCCTTTACTAATACATTGACTTATATTCAGTTTGATCGTGCAGTGCTATTCTGATGCCCATCGTATCTATTATTATTAGTATTATTTATTTATATAGCGCCATTGATTCCATGGTGCTCTACATAAGGAGGGGTTACATACCAAATACATATATCACTTACAGTAAACAAACTAACAATCATAGACTGATACAGAGGGAAGAGGACCTGCCCTTGTGGGCTTACATTCTACAGGAATGGGGAAGCAGACAGCAGTTTGGGGGGTTGCGGTAGCTCCGGTGTTGTTGAAGTGGCAGCAGGCAAGGTCATGGCAGGCTGTAAGCTTGTTTGAAGAGATGGGTTTCAGGTTCTGCGAGAAGGATAAAAGTGTGGCGAATATTCGGATATGTTGGGGCACAGAATTCCATAGGATGGGGGATGTTCGGGAGAAATCTTAGAGGCTATTTGGCGAGGAATGAATAAGTGTGGAGGAGAGAAGGAGGTCTTGGGAGGACCTGAGATTATGTAAGGGAAAGTATCGGGAGTAGTGTTGAGCCACCCCCGTAGTGTTCGAGTTCGGTTCGGTTCGTCGAACACCCGTATGTTCGCCGAACTGTTCGTCGAACTGTTCGTCGAACACCGTCGACCACCGTTAAAACCAATGGCAGGCAAACAAAAACACATAGAAAACACCTTCAAAGGTGTCCAAAAGCTGACAAACTGCTCAGAAGACACAACTAACACATGGAAAAGTGACAAGTACATATAGTCATGTGGAAAGAAAAGATGTGGAGGAGTAAAAGGAGCTGGAGACACAGATATAGGCATGTTATGGCCTTCTAAAACCAAAAAAGTGCGAAGCCGACACGGCCAGTCCGTTCCTGTCCGTGCGACCTCCGTGTTGCCGGGTTTGTGCCAGAGCTGCGGTGGACCCTGACGGCCAGCCCCCCTGTCCCAATACTGGTGCCTGTCCGCTGGTGGGTCGAACGAGCCCCCCTGCGGTGGCGGCAGGTCTAAGCTTTTTAATTTAAATTGTCTCTCTAATTTGAATGAATACACTTTAAATCCTTTTACAAGGATCTATTGGAGGGCAACTCTCATGCCAGCAGCCATGTAATTCCAGCTCCAGTAGCGTCCACTAAAGCTGCTGCAGTTAAAAAGCTTTTATAAGGACCGAGCACGGCGGTCCACCGCAAGGTGTCCTATCGCCAGTCCCAGTTCCTATGCCTTGGGGTGCCTCCCCGATGCTCTTCACTGAGTGTCCCGGGGGCCCGAACCATTTCCTTTCAAAAAATTAAGTGTCCAAACTACAGGTGGTGCAGCTTGCTTAACAGCTGGGATAATCCGCTGACTAGTAGACACTGCTACTAGGCACAAAGTATTTCCTGGGCTAGATGCAGTTAAAAATTTGGAATTAGATTCTCTCGTTGGATGCTGAGAAAGCACTCCATAGAGTCTCCTGGCATGCCATATATTATTCCCTTAAAAAGCTTGGGGTAGGGGTCTAGGGGACCCTTTTATAGGCAAAATCACGGCCCTGTATCGCAATACGTCACCTAGGCTGAAGATAAATGGAACATTTTCATCACCTTTCATAATCACCAATGGGACAAGGCAGGGATGTCCTCTGTCCCCTCTGTTATACATCCTAGTGACGGAGCACATGCTCTCATCAATTCGCCATCACCCCAATATTAGGTGGATTGAGGTGGGAGGCACCGAGTACAAGTGTTCTGCATTTGCTGATGATGTCCTAGTATATATCACTCAATCACATATATCCATCCCTGCTGTTATGGCTGAAATAAATCACTTTGTTACATGGTCAAATTTTAAAATCAATGCAGCGAAGTCTGAGGCCCTCGATGTCTCCCTCCCAAAATCCATACAGGATTCCATCCAGTCCAACTTTCCCTTTGCCTGGCCCTCACAGGGTATCAAATACTTAGGAATTTGTATTCATAGAGACCTCTCCCGTCTATGTTATCTTAATTTTGGGCCCTTTATTAAACAACTCCATACAGACCACGGTTGGCAAGTTAGAACTGTAAGATTCACAACGTGAACCACTGGTGTTTTGTGGAAAAGCACATGTACACTGTGTTCCAAATTATTATGCAAAAAGTGTTTAGGAGCGATAAGGTAAGAATTTTTTTGTTTGTCAGTTAAACTCATTGATGGTGATGTGTGTCAGGGCTCTTTATATCACTGTAAGCAATTGCAGACACCTGTGCTTATTAGTTTGGCAGGTGTGTCCAATGAAAGGCAAGACTACTTAAGATGGCTGTCCCACATTATTAAGCAGCCTACATTTTCTGCCAAAATGGGAAAGAAAAAGGATGTGTCGGCTGCTGAGAAGCAACAAATTGTGGAGTGTTTAGGTCAAGGCATGACTACAAACAACATTGCCAAGACACTTCATCCTGATCATCGCACAATCAAGAAGTATGTAGCTGATTCACAGTACACATGTGTGCATGCTGATAAGGGAAAATTGAGGACTCTTTCCTACAGGCAATTACGTCAGGTTAAAAGAGCAGCGGCAAGAAAGCCTTGTCATAGCAGCAGACAAGTTTTTGAAGCTGCTGGTGCCTCCAACGTCCCCCGAACAACAAGATGCAGAGTCCTTCAGAGGTTTGCAGCTGTGCGTAATTCATCCTGTCGACCTCCTCTATCCACTGCACACAAGAATAAACGGCTCCAGTGGGCCAAACAATACATGAAGACTGACTTCAAAACAGTATTGTTCACCGATGAGTGCCGTGCAACGCTCGATGGTCCAGATGGATGGAGTGGAGGATGGCTGGTTGATGGACACCCCACTCAAACACGGCTACGGCGCCAACAAGGAGGAGGTGGAGTAATGTTTTGGGCTGGAATCATGGGGAGAGAGATTGTCTGCCCCTTTAGGAACCCTGAAGGGGTAAAGATGAACTCCATAATGTATGTGGAGTTTCTCAAACAGCACTTCCTGCCATGGTTCAAGAAGAAGAACCGTGTATTCCGCAGCAAGATAATTTTCATGCATGATAATGCACCGTCTCATGCTGCACATAACACATCTGCATCTGTGGCTGATATGGGCATAAATGGGGACAAACTTATGGTGTGACCCCCATGCTCCCCTGACCTCAACCCCATTCAGAACCTCTGGAGCATCATCAAAAGGTGTGTCTATGATGGCGAGAGGCAGTTCACATCTAAGCAACAGCTCTGGTAGGGTATTCTGTCCTCATGCAAAACAATTGAAGCAGAAACCATCCAAAACCTGACAAATTCAATGTATGAGATTGTTGAGAAGCTCCTTTCGAACAAAGGGTCCTATGTGCAAATGTAACATCACCTAGAATAAAGTTTTGAGTTGAAAACTGTTTGATTTCAGTTTCTAATAATCTGCTAATGCTTTTAATTTCAAAAATGACCATTTTTTTGTTCTTTATTAAAATGAAAAGGTTGATCGAAGAGTGTGGGGGATCTAAGAGTGTGACAACCCAGTAGTCAGGATTACTTCGAATTCTGACAATTTGAGGGTCATGTTGCAGGTAGTGCAGCAAGAAGGCACTCATGTGTCTTGCGCATCTAGGAGCCCCAAAATTATTTTCCGGGCTAGATGCAGCTAAAAATTATTATTAATTTGAAAGCTGGTGGAGTTTAGTATAGATGGCCTAATAGAATCAGTACTGCACACTGCTACAAGGCCCAAATTATTTTCCAGCCAAGATACAGATAAACATGATTAGTAATTTAAAATCTGGTGGGGCTCAGTATAGATGGCCTAATAGAATCAGAACTGCACACTGCTACAAGGCTCAAATTATTTTCCAGCCAAGATACAGATAAACATGATTAGTAATTTTAAAGCTTAAAACGGTTGGTGAGGTGATTTTAACAAATCATCAAGCTTTTACTCTCCCCAGGATGACACAGGGGAGAAAAGTCATTTCGGATCCATGATTTGTTCATCTTTATGAACGTGAGTCTGTCTACATTATCAGTGGAGAGCCGCGTGCGCTTATCTGTCAGCACACCACCAGCAGTGCTAAACACATGTTCAGACAGAACGCTGGCTGCGGGGCATGACAAGATCTCCAATGCATAAGTGGCGAGCTCCGGCCATTTATCCAGATTGGAAGCCCAAAAAGAGCATGGATCCAGTGACACAGTCATGGCTTCAATGTTTACTTGGAGATACTCCTGTACCATCGTCTGTAGGCGTTGACTATGTGTCAGACTTCTTGTCTCCTGTGGCCTTGCAAAGGATGGGCTAAAAAAGTGGTGAAATGATTCCGCAAAATTGATGTTACCAGCAGATACTGTGTTTCTGTTACATTTTGAGAGCTGAACACTCGACGATCCCACGGTTGGCAAGTTGGAACTGTGAGATTCACTACGTGCACGACTAGTGTTTTGGGGAAAATCACATGTAAGATTCTGCAACAGTCTCTGCTGATACTCCTGCATGCGTGCATCTCTTTCTATGGCAGGAATAATTTCTGCAAATTTACTTTTGTACTGGGGATCTAACAGTGTGGCAACCCAGTAGTCAGGATTATTTCTAATTCTCACAATTCGAGGGTCATGTTGCAGGTAGTGCAGGAAGAAGGCACTCATGTGTCTTGCGCATCCAGGAGCACCAAGTCCCTGTTGTGTTGGTGGCGAGGTAACAATCATGCTTCCTTCCTCTGCCCTCTCCCCCCAAACTCACACAACAGAAATGTGATCAAGGTCTCTCTCATCTGATGAGTCTTCCATCAGTTCGTCCTCCACTTCTTCCTGGGCTCTTGCACCTTCCTCACTAGTTTGGCTGCTTCCATGCGCCCTGGTAAAACCATCTCCCCCACCCTCACATGCCTGCTGCCTTGGTGCTGCCAACCGTCTGGACCTTGCAGATGTTAGCCCTTCCGCATACAACTCCTCCTCCTCTACTTCCTCCACCTCCTCTTGTGCCACCACCTGACTCCGAATTTTGTTTAACATGTGCTCCAGCATGTAAATCACCGGAATAGTCATGCTGATAATGGCATCGTCAGCACTAAACATCTTCGTCGCCATTTCAAAACTGTGCAGAAGGGTGCATAGGTCCCTGATCTGAGACCACTCCTCCAGCGTGATTTGCCACTCCTCTGGATCTCGTTGGCCCAGGCTATACGTCACAACGTATTGCACCAGGGCTTGTCGGTGCTGCCACAGTCGCTGCAACATATGCAGTGTTGAATTCCACCGGGTAGGCACATCGCATTTTAGCCGTTGAAGTGGCAAGCCCAACGACTTCGGTAGAGATGTAAGTCGCTGAGCTGCGGGATGCAAACGGCGGAAGTGAGCACACAGAGACCGCGCCCTCTGCAGAAGGCCATCTAGTCCGTGATAGTGGGCTAAAAATTTCTGGACAACCAGGTTCAACATGTGAGCCATACAAGGCACGTTTGTGACATTGCCCCGGCGAAGGGCCGCACCCAGGTTTGCAGCATTGTCGCACACGGCCTTCCCTGGTTTCAGGTCCAGTGGAGACAACCATTCATGAAACTATTTCTCCAGAGCTGACCACAACTCCTCAGCTGTGTGACTCACATTTCCCAGACATTTCAAAGTAAAAACCGCCTGATGACATTGAGCCCTGCTGCCAGCATAGTAATGAGGCATGCAGGATCCCTTCTGCGCAGTTAGAAAGCTTGTGGCATGACCAGACAGTCTTTGGGTGCAGGTGGAGGACCGAGAGGAGGTTGAGGAGGCAGAAACAGTGGAGGAACTTTTAGATAAAGAGGATTGACGCACAACTCGTGGGGACGGCAAGACTTGGACAGCAGCCCTTTGTCCTGCTGTCACCATAGTTACCCAGTGCCCAGTCAGCGACATGTAACGCCCCTGTCCATGCCTACTCGTCCAAGTGTCTGTGGTGAAATGCACCCTGTCACACACAGAGTTTCTCAAAGAAGCGGTGATGTTGTGTGAGACATGCTGGTGGAGCGCAGGCACACCTTTCTTTGAGAACTAGTGCCGACTGGGCATCTGGTACTGGGGTACTGCGAAGGACATAAGGTCTCGAAAATCCTCTGTGTCCACCAGGCGGAAAGGAAGCATTTCTGTAGCCAAGAGCTTGCAGATGGTGAAATTCAACCTCTTAGCTTTCTCATGGCTAGGAGGAAATGGTCTTTTACTTGTCCACATCTGAGGGACCGAGGGGCTGGCTGTTGTGCTTAGACGGGGTTGAGAAGGGTGTCCCCGGCAAACTGCCGGTCTGTGAGGAAGATGCAGGTGGACATGTTAGGTTGCCTTGATCCAAAGGTGGTGCTATCGATGTCGGACAGCGCAGAACACCAGCTGGTGTTTCCACCTCCAAAGAAAATGATGACCTGCCAATCACGCTGGCTGTTGCGGGTAAAGAGGTGGCAGGTCTGCGTCCCAAAACAGGTGTGACTGCTGTCCCCCCAGTCACAGAGGATGAAGAGGCCGCAGATGCACAAGACGTGGCAGACGGCGGTTGGCCCGGCCGGCTAGGCCGCATTGTAGCACAGTGAGCTTCCCACTGCAACTTATGCTTCATATCCATGTGCCGGTTCATGCATGCAGTACTCAAACTATGTATTTTTTGGCCTTTACTTAGCTTTTGCTGACAAATGTTACAGATAACACGAGTTGGGTCATCTTTATCGATCTGAAAAAATGCCCATGCTATGCAAGGCTTAGCACCCATGCGACCTGAAGAGCCACCACGACTTGTGGTCAGAGGCAGAGTTGTGTTTGAGGATGCAGTTTTTGACGTGCTTCCAGTACTACGTCTCTGTCCTGGAAGGCGCAACCTGACCTCTCTCCTTTTTTTCCCTTCCCAACACGCCTATTCCCCTTTCTACCAGCAGCAGGCCTTTTTCCACTCATTTTGGTGGTTAACTAATTCACAACTCTGGAGTTGTTGGCACAAAAAACAATGGATGGGAACCGAGCAGAGCTGAGTGGCCAAACTGTGGTATTAGCCGAAAAGTATTGGCTGGGTTAGATGCAGATAAAAATTATTTTGAATTTGCAACCTGCTGGAGGTTAGTGCAGATGGACTAATAGAACAAGTCCCACACACTGCTAGAAGCCGAAATAGTTTTTTAGAGCTAGATGCACAGAAAAATTATATTGAATTTGCAACCTGATGGAGGTTAGCATAGATGGACTAATAGAACAAGTCCCGCACACTGCTAGAAGCCAAAATAGTTTTTCAGAGCTAGATGCAGAAAAAAATTATATTGATTTTGCAACCTGCTGGAGGTTAGTATAGATGGAATAATAGAACAAGTTCGGCACACTGCTACAAGCCGAAATAGTTTTTCAGAGCTAGATGCAGAAAAAAATTATATTGAATTTGCAACCTGCTGGAGGTTAGTATAGATGGACTAATAGAACAAGTCCCACCCACTGCTACAAGCCGAAATAGTTTTCAGAGCTAGATGCAGAAAAAAATTATATTGAATTTGCAACCTGATGGAGGTTTGTATAGATGGACTAATAGAACAAATTCCACACACTGCTTCAAGCCGAAATATTTTTTCAGAGCTAGATGCAGAAAAAAATTAGATTGAATTTGCAATCTGGTGTAGGTTAGTATAGATGTACTAATAGAACAAGTCCCACACACTTCTACAAGCCGAAATATTTTTTCAGAGCTAGATGCAGAAAAAAATTAGATTGAATTTGCAACCTGGTGGAGGTTAGTATAGATGGACTAATAGAACAAGTCCCACACACTGCTACAAGCCGATGCCCAAATATTTTTTCAGAGCTAGATGTAGAAAAAAAATATATTGAATTTGCAACCTGCTGGAGGTTAGTATAGATGGACTAATAGAACAAGTCCCACTCACTGCTCGAAGCTGAAATAGTTTTTCAGAGCTAGATGCAGAAAAAAATTATATTGAATTTGCAACCTGATGGAGGTTTGTATAGATGGACTAATAGAACAAGTCCCACACACTGCTAGAAGCCGAAATATTTTTCCAGAGCTAGATGCAGAAAAAAATTATATTGAATTTGCAACCTGATGGAGGTTAGTATAGATCGACTAATAGAACAAGTCCCACACACTGCTAGAAGCCGAAATAGTTTTTCAGAGCTAGATGAAGAAAAAAATTATATTGAATTTGCAACCTGATGGAGGTTAGTAGAGATGGACTAATAGAACAAGTCCCACACACTGGTAGAAGCCTAAATATTTTTTAAGAGCTAGATGCAGAAAAAAATTATATTGAATTTGCAACCTGCTGGAGGTTAGTATAGATGGAATAATAGAACAAGTCCCCCACACTGCTAGAAGCCAAAATATATTTTCAGAGCTAGATGCAGAAAAAAATTATATTGAATTTGCAACCTGATGGAGGTTAGTATAGATGGACTAGTAGAACAATTCCCACACACTGCTAGAAGCCGAAATAGTTGTTCAGAGCTAGATGCAGAAAAAAATTATATTGAATTTGCAACCTGATGGAGGTTAGTATAGATGGACTAATAGAATGATGCCCAAAAGGTTTTACTTCACTAGGTGCAGTAAAAAAATTGTATTTTATACACAGGTGGTGTAGCTTGCAACACAGATAGGCTTCTCCATTGACTAACACACACTGCAAGAGGACAAAAAGGATTAGCTTTGCTATATTTAGCCAAATGCTGTGAAAAAAACTTGCACAGCACTGTCACAGACCTGCCTTGCAAAAAGTGATAGGAACTGATGTAACCTAGCCCTGAAAAGGACAGCAATTACAATTAGCCTTTACTCCCAACCTATCTATTTAAGAGCACAGACCTGCCTGATAAAAGTCATAGGAAATGATGTAACCTAGTCCTTAAAAGGACTGCAATCACAACTATTCCCTACTCCCAAGCTATCTGTAGATTTGTGCGAAAATTGGCTTGTAATTAACAAAGTATAGCGCACACAGCAACAGCGGTGCCGTCTAACACGCAGCTGCAGCAGTGAGAAAATGGTGGCGACGGGGAAAATGGCTGGGTCTTATAGGGCAAGGACATGTGACATACACTGCCAATGACACATGCCCTTGCTTGTGTGAAAAAAAGCAGTTCGCTCCGTGTGTGCGCTGCTGATAGGCTGACAGATTGCACCTCCCCACTGTAAATGCGGTAAAGAGAAAATAAATTGGAGATCTTCATTATTTCTGCAGAGATCCATCCCCTGCCCCTCCCCCCGCCCCGCTGTACACTCAAACTGCGTATTAACATTAATTTTCAGCATTACTGAGATAAAATCCAGTTATGATTTTGGTGCACGAACAGTTATCGAACATAACCTCGAACAGCCAAATTTTTTTCAAATCGTTCGTGTTCGCCGAACGGCTCGAACACCGCCCAAAACAGCTCGAATTTGAGATTGGCAAACAGTTCGAGTCGAACACCGCTCATCTCTAATCGGGAGATTAGTTCAGAGATATATGGAGGAGAGAGGTAATGAATGGCTTTGTAGGTCAATGTTAGCAGTTTGAACTGGATACGCTAGGCAATTGGGAGACAATGAAGGGATTTGCAAAGGAGGATAGCAGAGGCGTAGCGAGGCGAGTGATTAATCGCGCAGCAGAGTTAAGGATGGACTGGAGGGATGTGAGAGTGTTAGCAGGAAGGCCACAGAGGAGGATGTTGCAGTAGTCGAGGTGGGAGATGATGAGGGCATGCACAAGCAGTTTAGTAGATTGAGGGTTGAGGAAAGCATGGATTCTTGAAATATTTTTGAGCTGGAGGTGACAGGAGGTGGCGAGAGCTTGGATGTGGGGTTTGAAGGACAGGGCAGAGTCAAGGGTTCCTCCGAGGCAGCGGATTGCCGGTACAGGGGAAAGTGTAATGTAATTTATTGTGATAGAAAGGATAGGTGGGGAAGATATGCGTGATGGGGAAAGATGATGAGTTCAGTTTTGTCCACATTGAGCTTGAGGAAGCGGGAGGAGAAGAAGAAGGATATGGCTGGTAGACATGCTGGGCCAAAAAGATAGATCTGGATGTCATCAGTGTACAGATGGTGCTGGAAGCCATGGGATTTTATGAGCTGTCCCAGGTCAATGGCATAGATTGAGAAGAGTAGAGTTCCCAGGACAGAGCCTTGAGGGACACCAGCAGAGGGCGCAGGTGAAGAGGTAGTGTGGGAGTAGGAGATGCTAAATATGCAGTTAGAAAGGTATGAGGAGATCCAAGATAGGGCAAGGTTTTTTACGCCAAAGGAAGAGAGGATCTGTAATAGGAGGCTGTGGTCAACTGTGTTGAAAACAGAGGAGAGGTCAAGAAGGAGTACAGAGAATTGTCTGTTAGTTTTGGCTGCAAGTAAGTCAATGGTGATTTTGGTAAGGACAGTTTCAGTGGAATGGTGGGAGCGAAAGTCAGATTGTCAGTTGTCTAAGAGAGAGTTAGATGAGAAGTTAGAGGAAAGTTCAGTGTGAACGTGTTGCTTAAGGAGTTTGGAGGCAAATGGGAGCAGCGATATGGGGTGATAGCTGGACAAGGCGGCTGGGTCGAAGGATGGATTTTTGAGTGATGATTGTGATTGTGGCATGTTTGAAGGCTGCAGGGAAGGTACCAGAAGTAAGTGATAGGTTGGAAAGATTGGTTAGGGATGGGATGAGTGTGGGGGTGAGGTTGGGGAGGAGGTTGGATGGGATGGGGTCAAGTGCACAAGTGGTGAGGTGTGATTTGGAGAGGTGACGAGTAAGGTCTCCTTTCGTGATGTTGGGAAGGGAGGATATGGGGGAAGGGCAATGGTCTGGAAAACAAAGGGGTTATGGTGGTTGGACAGTAAAGGCTTGCCTTGTTTGGTCAATCTTGTTTTTGAAGTGTGTGGCAAACTCCTCAGCAGAGATGACGGAGGTCGGTGGGGGCAGTGGAGGGCAGAGGAGAGATTTAAAAGTGTTTAATAGCTGTTTGGGGTTTTAGGATAAGGAATATATGAGAGTTGAGAAGTAGGCCTGTTTAGCAGAGGTGAGGGCTGATTTGAATGCGAGTGTTGATTGTTTGAATGTAGTGAAGTCATCTTGAGAATGTGTTTTTTTCCAACGCGGCTCCACCACCTTGGACGCTTGTCGAAGCTGTTTAGTGAAGTTGTTGTCCCAGGGTTGCCTATTGACTCGTCGTGTTGTGCCATGCATAAGAGGGTTGACCGAGTCAATAGCTGATGCAAGAGTGGCACTGTAGAAAGCAGTGGCGCTGTCTGTCTTGTGGATTGAAGATATCGATGTCAGTGGTAGAATAGAGTCAGAGAGTGTGTGAGTGTCTAGATGTGCAAGGTTTCTGTGGGGGTGTACTAGTTGCTGAACATGAGTGACAGGTGAGGACAGGGATGAGAATGTGAGTAGATGATAGTCAAATAGGAGTAGGGGGGAGGTTGTAATTTTTTTTTTATTTTTTTATTTTCACAAGGGTAACATTAGAAAATGGACTATACAATTTGTTGTGCAATTTCTCCTGAGCATGCTGATACCCCATATGTGGGGGAAAACTACTGTTTGGGCGCACGGCAATGCTCGGAAGGGAAGGAGTGCCATTGACAGTTTGCCGGAACGCAGCTCTTGCAGTGCCTTGCATAAACGGCTCATGTCGGGAAGGTGTTAATGTGCCTGCTTGTGACACATCACTGCTAAATTTGATTACTATTGGCTATAATTTGAGGTCACACAAAATATTTAAATAGACCCATATTGCGTAACCCTATGAGATAGTTCTTGACTGGTTCAGGTGTAGCCTATATAGTTTTATTCTCCATGTCTCAGTATTTGAGATTTTGTGTATGCTATCCATTTATTAGGAATAATATTTGTATATACATACTTTTAATAAAAAAAGTGTTTAAATAATAGGATATTATAATTTATTCAAATAATATTAGACCTGAAGCCTACTGTTGTTTAAACATGTCTTATATACAAATAGTAGTTTAAAAAAATACATTTGATTTTTTTTTTAATAATTCTTTATTTAACTTTCAAAAAGATAAATTGTGCATCAATACTTAAAAAAATATAGTTACCATGGCTGACCCTGGGACAAAATATGTATAAAGTGCTGGTATAGGAGAAGAAAATAAATAATATATTAAATAAAGAAATGAAAGGTAAATAATTAAATAACTGCACATAACAATGCACTATTAGCAAGAAATGGATGAGAGAATAAAGGCAGTTAGAAGCTAGGCTACTTTTACATGTCCAGTAATCATCAGTTAGAACAGATCCAGCAGCAATCAGTTATCAAAAAAGTTGTGCAGGCTCAACTTTTTTGTCCGTCTTTAAATAAGTGATCTCTGCTCAATCCGTTTTTTTTTTTTAACATTAAAGTCTATAGGAAACATCTGTTGAATAGCCAGTCAGTTTTTCTTTCATTGGAAAATTATCCATTTTTTTGCTTACTGGGTCAGTTTCAAATGGAACAAAACTGATAGCTATTTCGATATAATTCAATGTTAACAAAACAGATGCAGCTGAAATCAACTCTTTGTTAGAATGAATCCAGCAGCAATCAGTTATCAGATGACTACTTGACATGTGAACAAAGAATTTCAATGGTCAATATGCATAATCAGAAGGCCAAACATTAAGTAGAGCCATCACATGTCATGGTATAGACGATGGAGATGAAATAGAAGGGCTACTCTAGGGGGACATGCAGCAATGTGGTACTGTTCAATAGACATTTGATGCAAGACGATTAGTCAACAAATGTGTTTGCGATGATTATGACAAAGAGAGCCATGATTTAACAAAGCATGTATGCATGTGACTTTCCTAGCTAGAAGACATTTAATTTTTAACTGTTTTTTGTTTGATTTTATTTTTTAAAATAATCTAAGATCAGTCGTCATATAATATTATTACTTTGAAGTATCGTATATGTAGACTGTGAACCCTCGCGGGCAGGGTCCTCTCTCCTCCTGTAACAGTTGCCATCACGTTTTGTTCAAGATTATTGTAATTGTTTACCCCTTTTTCACATGTAAAGCGCCATGGAATAAATATCTTTATAATAAATAATAATAAAATGCATTCAAACTCCACAAAATTAAAAAAAACATTCAAATGTATCATTTAATGATAAAAGGTATTCTACCTCACCTTTGCATAGTTTAGTATAAACCAAAGACCAAATCACTAGTGTTTTTATGTCATGCTAAGTTGAGCTGCAATGAAATCTAATTAAACTACAAGAGGCATGGGTAACGTACAGTGACCATTACAGCAATATGCTTCTCAGAGTACATGAACTGTGAAATGTCCATAGTCATTTGCAACAAAGCAAAAAGAACGTTTTAAGATAAATCTACTTTTAAACTAACAGCCTTGCAATAGCTGTTCTACTCCAGCTACAATCTGTTTCTGAAAGAATGTTTTTTTCACAGTATATTTTGGGAGACATTATTGTGTAATTTATTTTTCACTTTAATTTTAAACTTTCTGAATGGATCCTACAAGATAAAGTTCGCTCAGCAATAAATTACATATTGCTTAAAATTAGTTTTTATGCCAGATATATTTTTCAAAAAGCTTTTTTAAATAAACTATTTTTTGATACTAAATTAAAAAATTCTTTTAATCTTATGTTAAGGCAGTTTCCAGTAATCTCAGTAACAGCACAGGCAGAATTACAATGATAGGTAACACATCTTTTATAAAGCTGGAGTCAGATAAAGATTCACAGCATTAAAATTAGTTGATACAGTCCAGTTTACACAAGAGATCGACTGAGATTCAAATTCAGAAAATCACGGGAATTTTACAAAGAAATTAAATTCACAGCAGAGTTATTCAATGCAAATATAATGTTTCTTTCTATTTTCTGTGATCATTTTAGACCCCAGAGCATAAAAAATGAACGATGTAAAAATAAGAAAATTAATTCTGACCTCACTACTCACCTGTCCCGCCTTTCCCACAGCATGCCATCTGGTCCTCCAAGCTTCTTTTTTTTCCAATTCCCCCCCAGGCCAGAGCCATTACGCCTCTAATGTCTCTGCGCCATGCTGTCACATGTACATTTTGCATCATAATGTTGAAATATAGCAGCAAGTATTGCTATGGCATGATGTGCAGGGAGGTCAGAGGCCTAGTCATGCTAGAAGTAGTGGCCTGGAATTAAAAGCCAGAAGAGGAGACTTGTGACTCTTAAAGGAGTAAAGAAGAGGTAAATAGAACCAAATGGCGACTGTGTGGGGAGAGGGTCAGGTGAGCATTCAGGTGAGTATTATTTATTTATTTTTCAATAATTTTGCTGGCCCTCTATGACATGGCAATATGGTGGCAGCTGGTGGCCACTATTTTGCTAAAGTTAGATAGAGCAAATTACAAAATAAAATCCATATTATAGAGAATACAAAATTTAGTAAAATTCGAAAAGAGTCAGTAGACTCGCAGCAATGTACAGTTCCTTGAAAAAGTATTCATACCTCGTGAGATTTTCTACATTTATTCATGTTAAACACACAAACTTAAATGTATTCTAATAGTATTTTATGTGAGATATCAACACTAAGTAGTAAGTATTTGTGAAGTGTAAAAGAAATATTACAAGATTTTCTAATTATTTTAAATAAATTGGAAAATTGTGATGTGCATCTGTATTCAGTCCCCTTGAATCAAGACTTTGTATGACCACTCTTTGCTGGAATTACTGCTGCAAGTCTTTTGGAGTAAGTCTCTACCAGCTTTGCACATTCATGTTTTTTTTCTGGAAAAATGCAAATATACCAGCTTAGTGCCCACACATTTTGCCCAGCTTATGGTTCTGGAGACACCCACCTGGTTCATTTTAAAGTGGGCTCTCTTTACAACAGCAATGCCAAGCATGTGACCATAAACCGTGGTTTTGGCACAATGAGGCACAGAAAGAGGTGGGGCATTTGGGAGCGCAGATTTCACTGGATTTTATTTGGTGAGGGTGGGAGCCATGTCATTTCTCCAGAGCCTTTGTTCTACTAGTAATATGTGAACTCCCAATAATTACAATGGCAGATGATGGACTTGAGTGGGGGGCTAGTTTATAACTGGATAAGTTAAAGTCATTGGTAACATTTTTTGATCGTTTTCAGTATAAGGCTGGGATCACATTCTTGTGTCGGGATTTCTGTGTAAATTCCCCCAAAAAAATATTCAGACAAAACCCCTGACATAGCCACTCACTTTAATGGGGCAGATGGAGACACTTTGGACTCCGTCTGGCCTCTGTTACAGCAGTTTCCCGTCTTTATAGGCATGCAAACATCTGTTGTCAATGACTCTTTTGTGCGCTAAAAAGACACCTAAAGTGATTGGACACTGTAGATACAGGTGCCAGGTGAACTTCAAATTGATTCCATGTGCATCAATATACTCATTTGGAGGTTTTATCTGAATTGCATTTTTGGGGAATTTACAAGTAAGCCCTGGCATAAGCACTCAGTTGAGAGCACAGGATAATTGTGAACGGAGCTTTATTATGATTTTTCACAGTTAGAATAATCAAATATAGATTACATCAAGAATTGTTTTCATTATATGTTTTTGCACTCATCATGAGGTGTAAGTGATAAAATGGTTTTATATAAATCCGGTATCGCTGTAATCATACTGAGCTGAAGAATAGTTTTTTTTTAGGTTTTGCTATTTTTAAACACTTTTACACAGTAAAAATGCTTTTTTATTTAAAAATTGCTAATGCATTGCTATATATAGCTCAAGCGATCAGACGATTGCAGCTTTAAAATTTAGTCAGTTGCTTTATATTCAATATATACAATGTTTGCAGTTTGCTTCTAAGCTCCCACAGAGGTCACTAGAAAGTATTGAAAGTATTACATTTTTTTTAAATATATGGATTTACATAGGAGCTAGGCTAAATAGCATTATGAAAAAATTTAAGGCAGCTGTGGAAAATCTACTGCAAATTAAAAATGCTTTAAAAAATAGAAGCCCTAATGGTATACTTTGATTTAGCAAAACATAAAGTGAATGAACGAAAGACCAATCTAAATCAAATTGATATTTGGTGTAACCAGCTTTGCCTTGAAAGCATTTTCAAAGCATGAATTATTTTAGGTATACTTGCACACCACTTTTATAGAAACTCAGCAGGGAGGTTGTTTCAAATATCTTGAGTTACTAACAACAGATATTCTGTGAATTAGGCAGGTAGTATACAAATCCATCAGTCTCTTCATGTAGTCCTAGACAGATTCGATGATGTTGAGTTCAGGGCTTTGTAGAGGCCATATCATTACTTTCAGGACTCCTTTTTTACATTACAATGAAGATGCTATAGTTTTTAACCCCTTAATGATGTATGCCCCACGTCATCACCCCGTTTAGCGAGGTCTCTGGCGCTGAGCCCACAGTAAGCAGGGCACATGTCAGCTGATTTATACAGCTGACATGTGCCCGCAACAGCCGTGGGTGCAATCGCGATCCACCTGCGGCTGTTAACCAGTTAAATGCCACTGTCAATCTCTTACAGCAGCATTTAACATCGCCGCGCCGGAAGCGTGTCATTGGCCCCGCCCATCAGTGATCCTGTCACATGTTCACGGGTCACCGATGGGTTGGTATGACAACCCAGGGTCTGCAGCAGACCCCTGTGGTTGTCATGTCCAGATTGCTATGAGCTCCGCCCAGTGGTCGGCGCTCATAGCAAGTGAGCAAATCTGCTACATACAGGTGATCTGCTAGAAACACAAAAACTGCCACAAAATAAGTGCAGCTTCAACAGGAAAACATAAAACTTATGACTTAAAAGTATAATTTTTATTTAGAAATGCAAATAAAAGCCAACACGAATAAAAAAATTGGTAAAAAAGCAGGAACCCTTGAGTTCCCTACATAACAGCTCGCTCAACCGTGCGATAATTGTACTAAATCCAATATTTGGGTATAAACATATCCCCCTGCAAGTAATTGTCATAAACAATAAAAGTCCAAATACTGAAAAATAGCAATATTTAAGTACCATTAAATATATAAGGTGCTAGTGCATGTAGAAAATGATCTTAACTAATATAAGCAAAAAAAACAGTTAAATAAGGTAAACAAGTAATAGGATTAGCATAGACCAGGTGGTAAGTCATAGTGCTTCCAAGGAAAAAGTAGTATTGTGTATAAAGATACAAGTGTATATAAAGATCCAAAGGTTAGGGTATATTA
The DNA here is from genome assembly GCF_046119375.1 of Phyllobates terribilis. Classification (NCBI taxonomy): domain Eukaryota; kingdom Metazoa; phylum Chordata; class Amphibia; order Anura; family Dendrobatidae; genus Phyllobates; species Phyllobates terribilis. The sequence goes on along the minus strand of NW_027362762.1, from coordinate 767,602,696 downwards.
CTTGCAAAGGGAGAGAGCTTGTAGGGAACCAACCCCGACGACGCCGTTTCGCGAGTGCTTCTTCAGAGGGGCGTGTGAATCTGGTGATCTGCTCATTACCTGTATGCAGTAGAGCTGATCAGGCAAGTGATGCTTCTAGTCTTCCATGGAGACTATAGAAGCAAGCAAAAAGTAAAAAAAATGTTTTTAAAAATATTTAAAAAATAAAAAAAATATGAAAGTTTAAATTAGCCCCCTTTCGCCCCATTCAAAATAAAACAGTAAAAAAAAAAAACACATACACATGTTTGGTATTGCCATGTTCAGAATTGCCCGATCTATCAATATAAAAAAATAATTAATCCACTTGGTAAACGGCGTAATGAGAAAAAAATTCTAAACGCCAGAATTACATATTTTTGGCCGCCGCAATAAATGCAATAACGGGCGATCAAAACATTGGATCTACCCCAAAATAGTATTAGTAAAAATGTCACTCAAAAAATAAGCCATCACCTGGCCCCAGATCAGGAAAAATGGAGACTCTATGGGTCTCAGAAAATGGCGCCTTTTTTTTATTTTCTTTTTAAACAAACTTTGCATTTTTTTTCACCACTTAAATAAAAAAGAACCTATACATGTTTTGGTGTCTACGAACTCGTAATGACCTGGAGAATAATAATAGCAGGTCAGTTTTAGCATTCAGCTAACGTGGTAACAAAAAAAAAAAACTACGGAATTGCATTTTTTTTGCAATTTCACGGCACTTGGAATTTTTTTCACGTTTTCCAGTACACAATATGTTAAAACCAGTGATGTCGTTCAAAAATACAACTTGTCCCGCAAAAAGTAAGCCCTCACATGGCATATTGATCAAAAAATAAAAAAGCTATGGCTCCAGGGACAAGGGGAGAAAAAAATGAAAATGCTCTGGTCATTAAGGGGTTAAAGGGAATCTGTCACCTGAAAAAAAACACTATTAACCAGCAGATATGGGGTTAATCTACAGGTTAGTAGCATTGCGAACCCGCCCTGCGCCGGCACTTTAAGCCCCACTGCCGGTTGGAAATTAACTTTATTCCTCCCGGTGGCATTCCAGTTTCAGTTTTGGAGGTGTCGCCGTCACGGGTGTGGCTGCAGACTTGCGTGTCAAACCTGGACAACCCATTTAACTATTTAAAAGTATAATAGGAATAAAATCTGCACAGATACATATTGTTTTATGTTACTTCACTTTATAATGCATAGGTGTCATAAATCAACAGATGACATACAGTTTATTTAGAGAGCTCTCCCTATTCCATTTGAATTCTCAAACCTCAAGAAATTAGCATGAGGATGAACTACATTACTTTAAGCATAAAATTTGTATGAGGGATAATATGACATTAGGATTACCTACTATCACTAATTAAGTTGTAAGAAATAAACTTAAATTTAACTGCAGCTTTAATTATTATTTTTAATTTGCACAATAATTCTGCTAATAACAGAAATACTGTAGTAGCCCATATTTATCAAATAGTTTACATCAGATTTGTGCAACATTTAACAACGTGTTTGCTAAAGGTTGAAAAAGTGGTTGTGCAGTATTTGGAGCAAAGAACTTTATTTTTTATAAAGATTTGCTAAGTTTTAGGCCACAAGATTTGGTTCAAATGTTTAACTTAGGATTTCAGGGCACTTTTCAATTATACCACTCACAGTTGATCATGTAATATTTAGAAGGAAAGAAATTTCACGAGCTGACTTGTTGCATCCTACTATAGTACATTGCTCAAGTTTAGTGAAATCTTTAAAATCACAAAAGTTTGTATAGGCCAACTTCATACACATGTGACTAACTCAGAATTCTAGGTTTGAAGATAAATGTACGAGAAAGAATTGGAATTATACATTTGTTCTTTTTCATTGAGGGCTTTATTACTGATTTTGTAGTGGATAGATACGGAGTGAACTTTAGGAAACCTAGGAGAGTCTTGTTGAAATTGTTACATTGTATTTTGACAATAGTACACAAAAGAGCTATAGAATTTGTTGACATTCTACTGTACAAAGAAAAAATATAGCCATCACAACAAGCCTCTGATTGCCCTGAAAAATGTTTGTAATAGTCTGAAGTCTCCTAGGACTGTATTGAGCCTCCTTTTGAGGTTTTTAATGCAAACATAGCCTTGAAATATCAAAATGATCTCAACATATCTTGCTATGAGTAAATGGATGGTAACCGGTCATAACTAACAGCCTGAATAATATCACACTGCACTGTGAGTGTTTTTATGCTTTATTGCATAAAAAAAATTAAAAATGATCCCATTTGGTGTTTTGTCATGAGGCACACCTCTTTGTTGCTGCTTATAAGTCCACTTGAATGACTAAAATTTTTTGAAGGTGGCTAACTAAGAATTCACCTGCTTGGACCTCTGATCTCTGCCCAAACTGGTTGACAATTCATTTTATAAACTATGTAAGTCCTGACTTGGTGACAGCCATCCATTCTTGTGCCAGTGATAGTGTGGGTATGTCCTGTCAACTTTACATGGTACTTTCTTTGGATATCATAGTGTCCGGACCACATTCAACAAAGACTCAGGGTTCTATTCCTTTACTGATCACCCTCTTGTTTATGTGACTTTGTGTAAACAAATTATACAACTGAATGAAGAAACTGTATTAGCTGAATAACAAGGCTGACTGCATGTAATTCCTTTCCAAAAGGAAGTACAATCCAGGAAGTTTGTTATCAGTTCATCATGAACTTGGACATGAGGGAGTTCAGTTTCCACACAAACAGATGGCTAGACTCACATTTTTTGGAAAGCAAGCAGTAGATAAGGTTGTTAATGGTGACAATGACACTTCTGGATGCAAACTAGCTACCTGAAAGAAGATTGATAGGAGAAGGACAACAGCTTAATCATTGCTCATATTGCTGATTAGTTTCCTTTCCACTTTTGAGCATGGGATGACTTTTCATTTGTTGACATAGAAATTAAGTTTCTAGCCGATTTGTTTAAGAATGTCCATAACTTATAAGTTGGTCCTCTGCAAAGTGTAAATGAATTTCCATAATTGAATGCTCAAACAGAGGATGTGCCACTACCATCAAAGCACTGTTGAACTTCCTACACTAACTTCATTTGCAGAATCACATGCTCAGGAGATGATCGTAGAAGAGTCAGATCTAGCCCCAGAAATCTCTTGGCCAGACAACACTTCCACTGTAGTGACAGCACCTCTTTGGTACCCCTATCAGCTTCCCAAACAACATCAGTATTAACTATGATTTGGCTAACAGTAGAGTTAGTGTAGAAAAAGGGCAGAGCTCCTAGCACCCATGCCTGATTCCAATCTTCTAGATATTCCCTGGCTCACAGTGCCACTACTGGTGCCAGTGGTTCCACCACAACAGTTGACAGAGCTAGAAACACAGCCAAGCATTTTAATTGTGTCCTCCAGCTCTTTTCCCTAAATGTAATCTGAATAAAAAGGCTGACTGTTCATTTTATCCAATAAATGATCTGGAAGATAGTTAGATGTTATTGATGCAATTTATGTAGTAAAGATGGGATAGCAAATTTTAAACTTTATGCTATCTTTACTACATGATTATCCTTTGTGGGTTTGCAGCATTTGATTATTAAACCATTACAGCAGTTGTGTCTTACACAACTCTATCAGGTGAGCAACTCCTGCACTTCAAATAATCTCATCATACTTCGATAAGACCCTATTGTGCTTTACGTTTTCTCTCCAGCATAATGATGCAATTTGAAGTCACCTATGTAAAAGACTAGGTGTTATGGCTGTGGAGGAGGTAGACAGTGCGGAACATTGACTCAAACTAGCTGGGAAACTGTCAGAGGAAACCTCATCCTACTGTGACTAAGATGAGTTATGTGCAATATATTCTCTTAATCCTTACACTTCTTCCCTAAAAACGAACTTGCTGAAGGCAAAGTAGGGCAATTATGACCTGCATATTGTAGTACTACTGCCCAGGTGACTGGTGACAGGTGTGCTGCTGCTATTATGCTGACATGCTTAGCCATGATATGTTTTTTTTCTGTCACACAAATATGTTCGTTGCCAAGGCCACGTCTTTTACCATACATTTAGTACACTTATACAGTTTACAATATTGTTTACCTACTAGTGATAAGCGAACGCGCTCGCCACTACTCGGAACTCACCCGAGCATCATGGTGCTCGACAAGCTCGGTGCTCTGCGAGTATTTCCTGGTTGCTCGGGCGGGAACTCAGGTCCCCTCCCTGCATGTTTGGCTCTCTTTAGAGAGCCAATGAACATGCAGCATGCAGGGATTGCCTGTCATGCACTGTAATGCCGTAGCCATGTTGGTTGTGGGCATTACACTGATTGGCTGGCCGCACAGCGTCATCAGGTCTATATAAGACCTGGCACCGCCATGCTCATCACAGTCAATCCGGATCGAACAGTGTAGGGAGAGCTGCTGCTGTGTCAGGGAGAGATTTAATCGTATATTAGGTAGTGTAGGGAGAAAAAACGTACATTAGACATATCCATCTTAACAAACAGTCCTTTTGAGGACTAACTAATCCATCTGCAGAGATATCAGGCAGGCAGTGTATATAGGCAGGCAGGCAGGGTATATAACAGACTGCAGTGCACCTAGGACAAGAGGCTCCATTCCAGTTCAGCCTTCTGTTGTTGTTATATTTCTAGAAATAGGAACAGGTCTCAGGGGCCAGGAATAATTTTTTTTGCATCTTAATCCTCATAATTTGCTTAAAAAGCAATCCAGAGCACACGTTTTTGCGGCACCATTTGCTTGTTGGCACTACAGAATACAGCCTGGTCCTTTCCATATTACAGCGCTAAAAATCCAGCTATTTGAAATTGTGTTTTCTCCGTCACACGGATCACATATACGTTTTCAGAAAATACTGCCATTTCTGGCCTGCATTAAATTTTTTTTTCAGTGTGTCAGCAAAGTTTTTGACACTGGTTTGCAGTTCAAAACAGTTACCTACAGGCCAGGTATTTAAAACTGTGTTTTGTCCATCACACGGATTACATATATGTTTTCAGAAAATACTGCCATTTCTGGCCTTCATTACAAAAATTTTCAGCGTGTCAGTGAAGCAATTGACACCAGATTGCTGTTCAAAATAGTTACCTACAGGCCAGGTATTTAAAACTGTGTTTTCTTCGACACACGGCTCACATATACATTGTCAGAAAATACTGCAATTTCTGGCCTCCATTATAAATCTACTTTAGTGTGTCAGTGAAGCAATTCACATCAGTTTGCTGTTTAAACTACTTACCTACAGGCCAGGTATTTAAAACTATGTTTTCTCCGTCACACGGACTACATATACGTTTTCTGAAAATACTGCCATTTCTGGCCTCCATTAAAAAAAAAATTCAGTGTGTCAGTGAAGCAATTCCCAGCAGTTTGCTGTTCAAACTACTTACCTACAGGCCAGGTTTTTAAAACGGTGTTTTCTCCATCACACGGCTCACATATACGTTGTCAGAAAATACTGCCATTTGTGGCCTGCATTAAAAATTTCTTTCAGTGTGTCAGCAAAGTTTTTGACACTGGTTTGCTGTTCAAAACAGTTACCTACAGGCCAGGTATTTAAAACTGTGGTTTCTCCGTCAAACAGCTCATATATAAGATCGCTCCAAATTCAGTCATTTGTAGTCAGCGTGGAAGATACTGTCCTCCATTTAAAATGGGCAAGGCACATGGCAAGGGACGGGGAACTGGACGTGATGGTAATGGTGCATGCAGAGGCCAAGGACAAGGCCGTGGGCAAGCTGAAATTGTGCCACAACAAACACCCACATCTTCTCACCTGACCTTCCTGTCCCAATTTTGAGGGGACCGCAGCACACCACTATTGAACCCAGAGCAGTGTCAAAAGGTTGTTGGTTGGATAGTGGATAATGGTTCCAGTAACTTAGCCACCACCACCACCACCCTGTCTTCCACATGGTCAAGTCTCAGTAGCCATGAGACTGGACCACATATTCCTCACCCTGATCCTCCTTCCTCCCACCATGCCGAGTACCCAGAGACCACTGACCCCATACTTGGACACTCTGAAGAGCTGTTCACTTTTCCATTTATAGATTTGGGCCTTTCGCCCGGTCCACTTGAAGCGGGGCAAGAGGAGATCGCGTGTAGCGATGCCCAAATATTTGAGCAGCAACGGTCACACGAAGGCGACGGTGGGAAAGTGTCACAAGAGGTGGACGATGATGAGACACAATTGCCAGAAAGTCAGGAGTAGGACCAGGGTGAGGAAGTGGAAGACGAGGTGGTGGACGATATAGGAACTGACCCAATCTGGCCGGAGGACATGCAGAGCAAGGACAGCAGCACACAGGGGGAGGGAGGCAGAGCACCCCAACAGGCAAAGAGGAAGCAGTGTGGTGGCCGCAGACAGAAGGCAGGCTACCGTTCCCCGTAACACCAACACAAAGGAAGTTGCCAGTACAACTGTTAGAAACACAAAGGAAGTTGCCAGTACAACTGTTAGGTCTTCCTGAGTCTGGTTGTTTTTTAAAGACTCTGCCGATAACCCCAAAAAGGCCATTTGCACCACCTGCCAGGCCATCATCAGCAGGGGTGGCAAAACGACCAGCCTGACCACCACCAGCATGATCAGGCACATGGCAGCAAAGCACCCTAATTTGTAGGTCGAACCCCAGGGTACAGGAACAGTGTCTGCGGGTGGCACCATTGCTTATCCCGCTGTTGTGGATGCAAGCCAATCCCCTGTCCATGGTGCTTGCGAAGATGCCTCCCGCCCTGCACCCGTCGTTGCACACACTCAAGTAGCAGCATCAGGAAGCACGTCCATGTCCTTGTCCCAGATCAGCGTTCAGTTGTCCAAAACCCAGTCTTTGGAACGCAAGCGCAAATATGCAGCCAACACCCTACATGCCAAACTACTAAATTCTCACCTTTCACGACTGCTTGCGCTTGAAATGTTCCATTTTTGGCAACCTGATGGCGGCGGCCGTCCCTCGGTACTCAGTCCCCAGCCACTACTATTTCTCCCGGTTTGCTGTCCCCACATTACACAAGCACGTAGTGGAAGCCGGGACCAAGTCGGACCTTGGGACTCCAAGGATTGCGGGCCCTAGGTCAATCAGGTTTGCCCCCATGGTCTACAGTACCTGCACCTCATCCTCCTCAGCCTCCTCCTCCTCTTCAGCCTCCATCTCAAAAATGACCACATCAGCCACAAGCTGGAAGCACTGCACCACTGACTCGGCCAAGCGACAACAGGCTGTGCTGAAGCTAATGTGCTTAGGTAAAAAACCGCACAATGCTGAAGAGTTGTGGACAGCTCTGAAAGAGCAGGCAGATCTGTGGCTCACACCGCTGAACCTACAGCCAGGCATGGTCATGTGTGACAATGGCCGGAACCTGGTGGCGGCTCTGAGGCGAGGCGAGCTCACACACGTACCATGCCTGGCCCATGTGCTTAACATCGTGGTTCAGCAATTTCTCAAATCCTACCCGGAGCTGCCGGATCTGCTTGTTAAAATTCGTCGCCTGTGTGCCCATTTTAGAAAGTCAGCTACAGCTTCCGCCCCCCTTGCAGTGTTTCAGCAGCATTTGCAGCTTCCGGCTCACAGACTGGTGTGTGATGTCCCCACGCGTTGGAACTCGACACTGTAGATGTGGCGAAGAATTTGTGAGCAGAAGAGGGCAGTTGTTGAGTACCAGCATCAACAAGGCCGTCGATATTCAGTTCAGACTCCACACATAAAGACCTCAGGAGTGGACATGGATGTCAGACATATGTACCATCCTCCAAAACGTTGAGGACTCCACCAAGATGGTGAATGGCGATGACGCCATAATTAGCGTCACCAACCCGCTTATCTGTCTTCTGAAACACTCTCTCCTCACAATCAAAGAGGATGCATTGCAGGCGGAGCACGATGAGATGGAGCAAGGAACCATACAGGGTAATTACACACTGCCAGCCTCATTTCATCCCAGCGTGGATTGGGTGACAATGAGGAAGAGGAGGAGGAGGAAGGACAGGAGCTAGTTTCATGCACTATAGACGGTATTGCCTGCACAGCTGTCATACCATCTGTTCAGCGTGGATGGCCAGAGGACAGAGAGGAGGAGGAGGAGGAGAGCATGGTCAGTCATCCTCTTGGTGAGGACACGGAAGTCTTAACTGTTAGTAGTCTGGCATGCATGGCTGAGTTTATGTTACAATGCCTTTCCCATGACCCTCGCGTTCTCAAAATTTTGGGTGACTGCCATTTCTGGTTGGTGACACTTCTAGACCCAAGCTACAAGGAAAACTTTATATCTCTTATTCCTGAGGCGGACAGGTCTACAAAACTGGGGCTGTACCAGAAGGCCCTTGTTGCGGAACTATTAAAAAAATTCCCATCTGAAAATGCTGGTGGCAGAGGGCGCACTTCGTTGGACAACCAAGGCGCACAGGCAAGAGTGACACAACTTCAATCCAGCAGAGGCAGGGGAAAACTGTCAAAGTTCTGGGAGAGTTTTCTCAGACCCTCCCATCGGACAGGCCCTGAGGAGCGGGGTACTCTCACAAGGAGTGCAAAGTTTGGGAAGATGCTGAGGGAGTACCTTGCCGACCGTACCAACGTCCTCTGTGATTCCGCTGTGCCTTATAATTATTGGGTATCCGAGCTGGATAACTTGGAATGAACTGGCTCTCTATGCTTTGGAGGTCCTGGACTGCCCTGCCGCCAGCGTTTTAACTGAGCGGGTTTTTAGTGCCGCTAGTGGAATTATAACTGATAAGCGCATCCGCCTGTCAGCTGAAAATGCTGACAGGCTGACTCTTATAAAAATGAACAAGGGCTGGATTGAGTCAGACATCTCAACACCACCGAATGGTAGCAGCGTAACATAAACTCAAATCCAGTGTCTTTTCTTGGGAGGTGTATTCCCATGCACCTTTTCACACCCAGACATGGGTATATGCTTCATGATTTTGGCTATTTGCTCTTGTCTTCCTTCTTCTCCTCATCCTCCACCACCATATCACCAGGGTGACCATGGTCACTGATGCAACGCCCACCTAATTTTTTTAAAAAGTGTTTATGATGCCCGTAAAAAAAAGTTTTGATACAGTATGTTCATGTATACCCCCCAGGGGTAAATGTTTGTCAGCCCATACACTTAGTGAATGGGCATTACAAGTATAGGAGGCCCACTCCTTTCTAATGGGAACATTTTTTTATGAGGCCCTCCACCACGTCTCTTCCAAGGGGCATTGAAGTGCCTCCAAATTTTTGGCAGCCCTTGCATTCAATGCATAGGCAAAAAAATGGGAGACTCTCTCCTTTCTAATGGGAATTTGTCGTTACTGTGGCCCTGCTCTATGAGTCTTTAAATTCTTAGTGGGGTTTTTCTTAAAATTGTCAGCCGTTGGACTCACTGCATACCCTATAACTGTATAGCAAACTCTCTCCTTTCTAATGGGAACATGTCGTACCTTGTTACTGTGCCCCTGCTCTGTGTGTCTTTAAATTCTTAGTGGGGTTTTTCCTAAAATTGTCAGCCATTGGACTCACTGCATACCCTATAACTGTGTAGCAGACTCTCTCCTTTCTAATGGGAACATGACGTACCTTGTTACTGTGACCCTGCTCTGGGTGTCTTTAAATTCTTAGTGGGGTTTTTCCTAAAATTGTCAGCCGTTGGACTCCCTGCATACCCTATAACTGTATAGCCGACTCTCTCCTTTCTAATGGGAACATGTCCTACCTTGCTACTGTGGCCCTGCTCTATGTGTCTTTAAATTCTTAGTGGGGTTTTTCCCAAATTTTGGCAGCCCTTGCAGTCACAGCATGGGCATTGCCTCTTATAGGAGACCCGCTCCTTTATAATGGGAACATTTTTTTTACTGAGACGCTCCTCTATGTCTCTTCAAAGGGGTATTGGGTTGCGTCCAAATTTTTGGCAGCCCTTGCAGTCACTGGATATGCAATAACAGTATAGGAGGCCCACTTGTTAATAATGGGAACAACAAAGCATAGCCGGCTGATGGCTCAATAACAATAGCTAGGGCCGACTGCTGGCCTTTTAAGAATAGTAAGGGCCGTCTGATGGCCCTATAAAAATAGGCTTTCTGACTTTCAGAGTCCCTCCATCATAAATAAAACAGGAAGTGTCTGATGATGTGTCACACACCACATTGTCAGCTAAGGTTGTAAAATGTTAAAATGACATTTCCCGGTGAATGCATTTGTCTTAAAAAAAAAACTTAAAAAAAGCAAAACAATAGGATCTTTCTTTAGTATAAAAAACAGCATCACCAATTTAACAACAATGTAATCACATTGTTCAGCTCATGCACCTCCTCCTCCATCTCCTAAATCACCACATCAGTCACAAGCAGACAGCACTGCAGCACTGCCTTGGCCAAGCGGCAACAGGCTGTGCTGAAGATAACATGCTTAATGCTTAATTTACAAACTGCCCAGTGCTGCAGAGTTGTTGAAAGCTGTAACACAGCAGCCTGATCTGTGGCTCTCACCGCTGAAGATACAGCCAGGCATGGTCGTGTGTGACATTGGGCGGAACATGGTGACGGAGAAATGACAGCCGGGGTAGATACAGTTTCCCTCTATGCCAGTCCTTTCACCCAGCTAAAGAATATGGCTGTGGTGAAATACAACTCCCACTGAGAAGCTGTTTCAGAGTGAAAAACTTTGTGCCCACCAGAGGATTTGATTCTGAGGGCTAACCTTTCTCCCCCGCTCAAGAGCCCCATAGCAGCTGCAAAGTTAGCGCTATCATAAACTCTCCTGAGGTAGAAGCCAAGGCACACCAGAGGATTCTCTGGTGGGACCGTCCAACCCTGCCGAGAAGCAGTCCTGGCTAAGAAAAGTGTGTGGAAAGGTTCCCGGACACTCTTTGGCTGCTTTTTTAATGTGGATAGGCCATGCTTATGCATGCTATTTCTCAAACCGCATTAAAGATCAGGCCATTGTCCAACTCTGTATTCAAGAAATTAAATGCGCAAAGAACGATGTGTGTGTGTCAAAGCACCACCGACAAGGGCGAGTTGATGTTGGACGGGCTGCCATTGTTTCTGCAACAAGCTGCATTACAGGACTTCCTGTGAGAAATGACAATCAGGAGAGATAGGGTTTCCCTCTATGCCAGTCCTTTCACTGAGCTAAATTCAACTGTCAGCAAAAAAAAGTTGTGGACTGGCTCCGTACCGTCCCTGGCCACATTCACCTGTCTACGTGTTTGTGGTTAGGTGGTCCTTCCGAGTAAGTGCACTGGGGAGGGCACGGGTAATGTTGTGGGACCCGTGCTTGTGGAAGGCAGAGGCGATACCGAGAAATATAGTGGTGGCTGGGGACCGAGTATGGACACCCGGCCGCCGCCGGCATGAGGTTGTGAAAAGCTTCCGCCTCCACGAGCTTAAAAGGCCATATTTCAATTGCAAAAACTGCCCAGAAATCTGGCAGTTTAGTGTTGCAGCCTGTGGGTGGGTGGCTGGCTGCATACTTGCACTTGCATTCCAAGTAACAGAAAACTAAGCAGATGGTGACCTCTATCATCATCATGGCCTCACCTCGGCACTATGAACACTCCTGAAGGAGAAGCTAGGGCCCGCCGGAGGAGTCTCCGGTTCTCTGGTGGGCCCGACCAACCCTGCTGAAAAGCAGCCCTGGCTTAGAAAAGTGTGGGGGAAGGTTCCCAGGCACTCTATGGCTGCTCTTTTAATGTGGATCGGCCATGCTTATGCATGTTATTTCTCAAACCGCATTACAGATCAGGCCACTGTCCAACTCTGTATTCAAGAAATTAAATGCGCCAAGAAAGATGTGTGTGTCAAAGCACTGCCGACAACGGTGAGTTGATGTTGGACGGGCTGACATTGCTTCTGCAACAAGCTGCATTACAGGACTTCCTGTGAGAAATGACAATCAGGAGAGATAGGGTTTCCCTCTTTGCCAGTCCTTTCATAGAGCTAAATACAACTGTCAGCAAAAAAAAGTTGTGGACTGGCTCGGTACCGTCCCTGGCCACATTCACCTGTCCACGTGTTTGTGGTTAGGCGGTCCTTCCCAGTAAGTGCACTGGGGAGGGCACGGGTAATGTTGTGGGACCCGCGCTTGTGGAAGGCGGAGGCGATACCGGGAAATAAAGTGGCGGCTAGGGACCACGTATGGACACCCGGCCGCCGTCGATGTGAGGTTGTGAAAAGCTTCCGCTTCCACGAGCTTAATAGGCCACATTTCAAGTGCAAGCAGCTGTCAAAAATTTTGCAGTATAGTATTGCAGCCTGTGGGTGGGTGAGTGGCTGGCTGCCTGCATACTTGCGCTTGCATTCCAAGGAATAGGGTAATGACAACTGAACGCTGCAGTGGGACAAGGAAGTGGATGGTGATTGTTGCAAGTCTGCAATGACAGGTGCATGGCGGGAGGCATCTTCGCATGCGCCAAGGATCACTTATGATGGGCACACTTTTAGGCAGTGAACTGGAAGTCAGAGATGCTTCCAGAGGTCTTCCCCATGCTGTTCCCATGTCTTTTCTGCACTGTATGCATGTGTCTGATGATGTGTCACACACCACATGGCCAGATAAGGATGTAAAATGTTAAAATTACATTTCCTGGTGAATGCATTTATCTTGGTTGAAAGCAATGCAAAAGTGCAAAAACGCATCAAAAACACAATGTGTGAACATAGGCCAAGGTGTGGAGGAGTATTTTTGGTTTTGGTTATTTATTTTGCCTTCTATACAAGTCATTACCCTGGAAAGGATGTTCCTTAACATATTTCCCAGGAAAATCCATTTTGGTTTCGTTTTTGTATGTTTTATTATGCGTCCGTAAAAGTGGCATAATACTCTGACACCGTTGTTAACAGCAGTGACCTGGGAGTCAGAATTGCTTCCAGGGGTCTTCCCCATGCTGTTCCCTTGTCATTTGAGAACTGTTTTCATCGATTTGGGCAATTTTTTGGCCCTCTGCAGACCCCTGGGGGGAGCCGCCTGAAAAATGCTCAAGTTTCCCATAGACTTACATTGGGCTCGTTGCTCGGGTCGAGCACCCGAGTATTCCAATTTGCTCCACCCGAGCAACGAGTACCCCAGCATTTTAGTGCTCACTCAACACTATTACCTACACTTATCCAATTCTTGAAAAATATAGAATTAGCCAGAAATGCTAGGTGGGGTACACATGATATCCAGAAAGGTTAATGAATCAACAGAATACCTGTTGTTTTGTTGTGGCTTGTATGTGTCTCTGATTTGTTAACTGAAACAGCTGTGCCAAAACAGACCTACACAGGCAAATCTTGATTTAATGTAATTTCTTTTTAGACTTTTTTGTTAAGCAAGTAAAATACCCCTGCACAAAAAATTACATAAATGACAGGTTATAGTACACAGCCCCAAAGCCAAATGCGACACCATTAGTGATGAGCGAGCACTAAAATGCTCGGATCCTCATTGCTCGAGTCAAGCAAATAGTAATTCTTGAGAGCTCAACCCGAGCAACGAGCTTAATGTAAGTCAATGGGAAACTCGAGCATTTTTCCGGCGGCCCCCCCTTGGAGGTCTGCAAGGAGCCTAAAAATTGCCCATGTCATTTCAGGAAACTTGCTGAAATAACATGGGAACAGCATGGGGAAGACCCCTGGAAGCATCTCTGACTCCCAGGTCACTGCTGTGAACAATGTTGTCAGAGTATTACTCCACTTTTACGGACTCACAATAAAACATACAAAAACGAAACCAGAATGGATTTTCCTGGAAAAAAAAATGTTAAAGAACATTCTTAATAGGGTAATGACTTGTATATAATGCAAAATAAATAACCTCCCCCCAAAAAATGCTCCTCCACACCTTGGGCCATGTTCACACGTAGCGTTTTTGATGCATTTTTGCACTTTTGAACTGCTTTCACCGGTGAAAAATACATTCACCAATAAATGTCATTTTAACGTTTTACTACGTTATCTGCCCATTTGGTGTGTGAGACATGATCAGATACATCCTGTTTCATTTATGAAGGAGGGACTCTGAAAGTCACAAAGCCTATTTTTATAGGGCCATCAGGCGGCCCTTACTGTTCTTAAAGGGCCAGAATTCGGCCCTCGCTATTGTTGGAGAGCCATCAGCTGGCTATGCTTTGTTGCTCCCATTATTAACGAGTGAGTCTCCTATATTGTTATTGCTTATGCAGTGACTTGAAGGGCTTCCAAAAATTTGGACACACCCCAATACCCTTTTAAAGAGACATAGAGTAGAACCTCAGTAAAAAAATGTTCCCATTATAAAGGAGTGGGTCTCCTATAGTGGCAATGCCCATGCAGTGACTGCAAGGGCTGCCTAAATTTGCGAAATACCACAATACCAACTTAAAGACGCATAGAGGTGGGCCTCAATAATGACATGTTCTCAATAGAAAGGAGCAGTTCTGCTATACAGTTCTATGGTATGCAGTGAGTACAAAGTCACAATGTCTATTTTTACAGTGCCATCAGGCGGCCCTTTGAGGGCCATCAGCCGGTATGCTTGGTTGATCCCATTATTAAGTAGTTGGTCTCCTATACTGTTATTGCATATGCAGTGACTGCAATGGCTGCTAAAAATTTGGAAAAACTCCAATACCACTTTGAAGAGACATAGAGGAGGGCCTCAGTAAAAAAAAACTGTTCCCATTATAAAGGAGCGGGTCAGCTATACTGTTATTGCGTATTCAGAGCCTGCAAGGGCTGCCAAAAATTGTTACACACCCCGCTATCCCTTTGAAGAGACATAGAGGAGAGCCACAGTAAAAAAGAATGTTCCCATTCTTAAGGAGTGGGTTTCCTATAGTGGTAATGCCCATGCAGTGACTGCAATGGCTGCTCAAAAAATGAATGCACTCCAATGCCCTTTTGAAGAGATGTAGAGGAGGTCCTCATTACAAAAATTGTTACCATTTACCATCAAGTTCAGAAGAAACTCATGCTGTCCATGCCTCAGAGACTGCAAGCTGTTTTTAAAGCCAGAGGTGGTGCAACAAAATACTAGTGATGCATTGGAGTGTTCTTTTGTGTGTTTGTTTTTTATGATTCCATAATTTTTTCCTCAGAATTGAGTGATTCCATAATTTTTTCCCTCTGCTTGGTCTGAAAAAAATTACCCTTACTGAGTACCACATTTTTATTCTTGATTTCTTTCAGTGTTTCTTAAAGCCCTAAAGTTGCCATTTGAAATAACTTTAGTTTTGTGCCATGTCTGTGATCTGCTTTTTTTCAACAACATTAAACAACTGAATGAACATCCTCCGAGTTACCTACAGGCCAGGTATTTAAAACTGTGGTTTCTCCATCAAACGGATTACATATAACTTTGCTCTAAATTCCGCCATTTGTAGTGAGTGTGGAAGATATTGTCCTCCATTTAAATGTGCAAGGCACTTGGCAAGGGACGGGGAACTGGACATGATGGTGCATGCAGAGCCCGAGACAGTGGGCAAGCTGAAATTGTGCCACAACAAACACCCACATCTTCTCGCCCGACCTTCCTGTCCCAATTCCTAGGGGACCACAGCACACCACTATTGAACCCAGAGCAGTGGCGAAAGGTTGTTGGTTGGATAGTAAATAATGGTTCCAGTCACTTAGCCACCACCACCACCACCCTGTCTTCCACATGGTCAAGTCTCAGAAGCCATGAGTCTGGACCACATATTCTTCTCCCTGATCCTCCTTCCTCCCACCCTGTCGAGTGCCCGAAGATCACTGATACCACATTTGGACACTCTGAAGAGCTGTTCACTTTTCCATTTATAGATTCAGTCCTCTCGCCCGGTCGACTTGAAGCGGGGCAAGAGGACATCGCATGTAGCATTGCCCAAATATTTGAGCAGCCACAGTCACTGGAAGGCAACGGTGGGAAAGTGTCACAAGAGGCGGACGATGATGAGACACAATTGCCAGAAAGTCAGGAGGAGGACCAGGGTGAGGAAGTGGAAGACGAAGTGGTGGATGACATAGTAACTGACTCAACCAGCCAGGAGGACATGCAGAGCGAGGACAGCAGCACACAGTGGGAGGGAGGCAGGGCACCCCAACAGGCAGGAAGAAGCAGTGTGGTGACTGCAGACAGAAGGCAGGCAACCGTTCCCCGTAACACCAACACGAAGGAAGTTGCTAGTACAACTGTTAGGTCTTCCCGAGTCTGGTTGTTTTTTAAAGACTCTGCTGATAACCCCAAAAAGGCCATTTGCACCACCTGCCAGGCCAGCATCAGCAGGGGTGGCAAAACGACAAGCCTGACCACCACCAGCATGATCAGGCACATGGCAGCAAAGCACCCGACTTTGTGTGCCAAACCGCAGGGTCTAGGAACAGTGTCTGCGGGTGGCACCATTGCTTCTTCCGGTGTTGTGCATGCAAGCCAATCCCTGTCCATGGTGCATGTAAAGATGCCTCCCGCCCTGCACCTGTCGTTGAACACTCTCAACTAGCACCATCAGGAAGCACGTCCTCATCCTTGTCCCAGCGCAGCGTTCAGTTGTTCATACCCCAGTCCTTGGAATGCAAGCGCAAATACGCAGCCAACACCGCACAGGCCACAGTACTAAATTCCCACATTTCACGACTGCTTGCGCTCAAAATGTTGCCTTTTAGGCTCATGGAGACGGAAGCATTCCGCAACCTGATGGCAGTGGCCGTCTGTCGTTACTCGGTCTCCAGCCGCCCCTATTTCACGCGGTGTGCCGTCCCCGCATTACACAAGCACATGTCCCAAAACATTAGCTGTGCCCTCAATAACAAAGTTACCGGAAAGTCCACCTAACCACGGACTCATGGACAAGTGCTTGTGGGCAGGGACAGTACATCTCGCTGATGGCACACTGGGTTAACATAGTCGAAGCCGGGACCAAGCCGGACCTTGGGACGCCAATTATTGCGGGCCCTAGGTCAATCACTTTTTCCCCCACAGTCTACAGCTCCTGCACCTCATCCTCCTCAGCCTCCTCCTCCTCTTCAGCCTCCATCTCCAAATTGACCACATCAGTCACAAGCTGGAAACACTGCAGCACTGCCTCAGCCAAGCGGCAACAGGCTGTGCTGAAGCTAATATGCTTTGGTGACAAACCGCCCAATGCTAAAGAGTTGTAGACAGCTCTGGAAGAGCAGACAGATCTGTGGCTCACACCTATAAACCTACAGCCAGGCATGGTCATGTGTGACAATGGCTGGAACCTGATGGGGGGTCAGAGGTGACGCGAGCTCACACACTTATCATGCCTGGCCCATGTGCTTAACCTCATGGTTCAGCGGTTTCATTAATCCCACCCAGAGCTGCCAGATATGCTTGTTAAAGAAAGCAGCCTGTGTGCCAATTTTAGAAAGTCACCTACAGCTTCCGACGCCCTTGCTGTCTTTCAGCAGTGTTTGTTTTCAGGACTCCACCAAGATGGTGAGCGGCGATGACGCCATAATTAGCATCACCATTCTGCTTCTCTGTCTTCTGAAATGCTCTCTGCTCACAATCAAAGAGGAGGCATTGAAGGCGCACGATGAAATGGAGCAAGGAACCATACAGGGTGATTAAACACAGCCCAGCCTCATCTCATCCCAATGTGGATTGGGTGACAATGAGGAAGAGGAGGAGGCGGAAGAACAGGAGCTCGTTTCATGCGCTATAGACGGTACTACCTGCACAGCTGTCATACCGTCTGTTCAGCGTGGATGGCCAGAGGACAGAGAGGAGGAGGAGACGGAGGAGGAGAGCATGGCTAGTCATCCTCTTGGTGAGGACACAGAAATCATGCCTGTTAGTAGTCTGGCATGCATGGCTGATTTTATGTTACGCTGCCTATCCCATGATCCTCGCGTTCTCAAAATTTTGGGTGACAGTCATTACTGGTTGGTGACACTTCTGGACCCACGCTACAAGGAGAACTTTATATCTTTTATTCCTGAGGCAGACAGGTCTACAAAAATGGGGCTGTACCAGAAGGCCCTTGTTGCGGAACTATTAAAAAAATTCCCATCTGAAAATGCTGGCGGCAGAGGTCACAGTTCATTGGACAACAAAGGAGTACAGGCGAGAGAGACACAACTTTAAGCGAGCAGAGGCAGGGGAACACGGTGTACTCTCACAAGGAGTGCAAAGTTTGGGAAGATGCTGAGGGAGCACCTTGCCAACTGTACCAATGTCCTCCGTGATTCCTCTGTGCCTTATAATTATTGGGTATCCAAGGTGGATACGTGGAATGAACTGGCTATCTATGCCTTGGAGGTCCTGGCCTGCCCTGTCGCCAGCGTTTTATCAGAGCGGGTTTTTAGTGCCGCTGGTGGAATTATAACTGATAAGCGCATCCGCCTGTCATCTGAAAATGCTTACAGGCTTACTCTTATAAAAATGAAAGAGGGCTGGATTGGGCCAGACTTCTCAACACCACCGAATGATAGCAGCGTAACATAAACTCTAATCCAGTGTCTTTTTTTGGGAGGTGTATTTCCATGCACCTCTTCACACTCACACATGGGTATGTGCTTCCTGACTTTGGCTATTTGCTCTTGTCCTCCTCCTTCTCCTCATCCTCATCCTCCACCACCATATCACCAGGGTGACCGTGGTGCTTGATGCAACACACACATCATTTTTTTAAAGGGTGTTTATGATGCCCGTAAAAAAAAAATTTATACTGTATGTTCATGTATACCCCCTAGGGGTTTATGTTTGTCAGCCCATACACTTAGTGCATGGGCATTACAAGTATAGGAGTCCCGCTCCTTTCTAATGGGAACAATTTTTATGATGCCCTCCTCCATTTCTCTTCCAAGGGGCATTGAAGTGAATCCAAATTTTTGGCAACCCTTGCATTCCCTGCATAGGCAAACACAATAGGAGACCTACTTCCTAACAATGGGAACATTGTTTTCAGGATGCCCTCTGACCTCCACGTCTCTTCCAAGGGGCATTGTAGTGCTTCCAAATTTTGGGCAGCCCTGCCACTCACTGCATACGCAATAACAGTATAGGAGACCCATTCTTTAGTAATGGGAACAATAAGACATAGCCAGCTGATGGCTGTCTAAGAATAGTGAGGTCCGACTGCTGGCCATTTAAGTATAGTAAAGGCTGCCAGATGGCCCTATAAAAATAGGCTTTGTGACTTTCAGAGTCCCTCTTTCATAAATGAAAATAATGTGTCTGATGATATCTCACACACATCATGGCCAGATAAGGTTGTAAAATGTTAAAATGACATTTCCTACTGAATGCATTGGTCACGGTTGAAAGCAATGCAAAAGTGAAAAAACACATCAAAAACGCTATGTGTGAACATAGCCCAAGGTGTGAAGGAGCATTTTTGTTTTTGGCTATTTATTTTGCTTTATATACAAGTCATTACCCTGGAAAGGATGTTCCTTAACATATTTCTCAGGAAAATCCATTTTGTTTTTGTTTTTGTATGTTTTATTGTGAGTCCGTAAAAGTGGCATAATACCTCTGACAACGTTGTTGACAGAAGTGACCTGGGAGTCACAAATACTTCCAGGGGTCTTCCCCATGCTGTTCCCATGTAATTTGAGCACTGTTCTTATCGGTTTTGGCAATTTTTAGGCCCTCTGCAGACCGCCGAGGCAGCCGTATGAAAAATGCTCAAGTTTCCCATAGACTTACATTGGCCTCGTTGCTCGGGTCGAGCACCCAAGTATTCCAATGTGCTCGACCCAAGCTTAGAGCACCAGAAAATTTTAGTGCTCGCCCATCACTACACATCATTCTACTGTTTACCGAAACCGGAATGAGGCCTACAAAGAAAAGAACACAGTACCTACTGTCAAACATGGTGGAGGTTCAAAGATGTTTTGGGTCATTTTGATGCCTCTTTGACTGGGTGCCTAGACTGTGTGCAAGTCATTGTGAAAGCTGAAGATTATCAAAAGTTTTTGGGTATCAATGTAGTGCCCAGTGTAGGAAAACTGGGTTTGTTTCCTACGTCATGGGTGTTCCCACTGTTCCTGCAGAACATTGACCCTAAACATACTTCAAGAAGCACCCAGAAATAGCTGGAAGCAAAGGGCTAAAGAGTTCTGTAGTGGCCAGCAATGAGTCCGGATCAAAATCCCATTAAACACCTGAGGAGAGATCTTAAAATTGCTGTTGGGAGAAGACACCTTTCAAATATAAGAGACCTTGAGCAGTTTGCAAAAGGAAGCGTGGACCAAAATTCCAGATGAGAGCTGTAAAAGCTTGTTGATGGCTATAGGAAGCATTTGATTGCATTTATTCATTCCAAAGGGTGTTCAATTAAACATTAAGTTGAGGTTGCAAACAATTTTGACTGGTCTAATTTTGGGGTTATGTGTGAAATTATGTCCAATTTGCCATTTTTTCCTTTTTTTGTGTTCTAATACACATAAAGGAAATAAACGTGTATAACAAAATGTGTGATTTCAATAATTTTCTCAAGAAATACTTCATTTTCTGGAACAATTTCAATGGTGCCAACCCTTTCGGCCAAGACTGTACATATGTTTTCTATTGTATAATAACTTTCATTGTGATTTAAGATGTCTTACTTGCAATATATTATAATGTAGGGATACAGTATTATTGTTAATTCAGGTTACACTTGCAGACATCAGCATTATCATCTTCTAACAGTTGCAAAAGAATCTCTGTACAGCTTATTCAGCATCCCTTCCGTCTACCCATCATACCAGCTATTTGTGTCTTTTCCTATTGTGCTGAAAATTCTTCACTGAAATTAGAGGCATCCTGATTGAACTGTGACAAAATGTCAGGTTTGAATGGTTAGAAAGGAGCATTGAAATCTTTAAGAGAGTAGTTCTATCTTATTTCAACATATGGTTATTGGGATATCGTCACACCTTGACACAGCTAAAACATTAAAAGACAAGCCTTAAGGGAAATGCAATTCATATAATTTACAGCATGTCTTTTAAAAAAAACAAACTAACTGTAAATGAAGACATATTAAAAAAAATGCCTGTTCTGAAATGAACAGCAGGTAAATTAGCACTCAAAAATGTAGGAAAGAAAACTTTATTTTCTTCCCAAAGCTGATCTGACTTTTTGCTTAATGACTCTTATAAAAACTGGAGCTAACAATCCCTAGAGCATTCCACTTCTAAAAATAACTAATTTCCAGTTTTGTTTACTATTGGAGATATTATCAGAGTACACTTGTGTGAATGAACAGTATGCTTTCAGTATTATATCACTTGTATATTTTAGAACATATAGAAAAGTCTGTACTGGAATATGCACTTTTTATTGTTATTATTACTCTTAAAAATTATATTCACAAAGATATTAAGATGCAAAACTATTTACAGTATGTAAAGCTTGATAAACTTTTTGTCTAAAAGTATAAATGTGAATATACAGGGTGGGCCATTTATATAGATACACCTAAATAAAACGGGAATGGTTGGTGATATCAACTTTCTGTTTGTGGCACATTAGTATATGGGAGGGGGAAAACTTTATTTTTTGCAATGGTAAGAGAGTCATGTGAAACATCAAACTTATTGAGAATTTCATAAGAAACACAATGGTGTGCTTGGTTTTAACATAACTTTATTCTTTCATGAGTTATTTACAAGTTTCTCTTTGCTTACAATCATTGACATGTCGCAGAGGTTAATACGTGAGGAGCAGATAGAAATTGTGTTGATGTTTGGTGAACGCAGTACCCGGGTAATTGCAGCCGATTTCAATACAAGACACCTTACGAGACCACCCATCTCTCATGCTAGAGTTAGCAAACTGCTTGCCAAATTTCTTGAAACAGGTTCGGTGTTGGATTAGCCAAAATGTGGACGCAAGAAAATTGTCACTAATGAAGAAACCTCAGTGGCTGTCCTAGCTTCATTCAGCAAGAGCCCACAGCATAGCACTCGCCTCATGTCACTGGAGAGTGGCATCAGTCAAACATCCCTTCGGCGGATATTAGCTACTCATAAATGGCACCCTTACAAAATCCAGCTGCTGCAGCATCTCAATGGGGATGACCAAGATCGGCAGACTGAATTTGCAGAATGGGCAAAACAAAAATTGGAACGGGACGCTCAGTTTACACAGAACATTACACAGTGTTCCAAATTATTATGCAAATAATATTTTCTCAGATTTTCCCAAATTACCTATATGAATTGCAGTCATTGTAATTTTCCAGTCAAATAACTATTAGAGTACAAATGAAAGGTTTTAGTACAAACTGCCTATGATAACAGTATATTTTTAAAAAAATAAAAAACTCAAACTGCACTCAAAATGCATGTTCCAAATTATTATGCGCAGCAGAGTTTTCAACCTTTTCATTTTAATAAAGAACAAAAAAATGGTCATTTTTGAAATTATAAGCATTAGCAGGTTATTACAAACTGAAATCAAACAGTTTTCAACTCAAAACTTTATCCTAGGTGCTGTTACATTTGCACATAGGACCCCTTGTTCGAAAGGAGCTTCTAAACTCTCTCTTCCATTGAATTTGTCAGGTTTTGGATGGTTTCTGCTTTAATTGTTTTGCATGAGGACAGAATACCCTCCCAGAGCTGTTGCTTAGATGTGAACTGCCTCCCGCCATCATAGACACTCCATTTGATGATGCTCCAGAGGTTCTCAATGGGGTTGAGGTCAGGGGAGCATGGGTGCCACACCATAAGTTTGTCCCCTTTTATGCCCATAGCAGCCAGAGATGCAGATGTGTTATGTGCAGCATGAGACGGGGCATGAGACGAACACTAGGTGTACCGTACGGATCCCGGACTTTACTGTTTGGGTTCGCCCATCATTAGTCTTGCATGGAGGCCATATTTGTCCAGGTGCCTCTGAACAGTAGAACAATGTACCACAACTCCAAAGTCTACTAAATCTTTCTGAGGGTCTTTTTCTGTTAAGCAGGAGTTCTGATTTGCCTCTCTTGCAATCCTATGAGCAGCTCTCACTGAAATTTTGCTTGGTCTTCCAGACCTTATCTTGACCTCCATTGTTCCTGTTAACTGCTATTTCTTAATTACATTTTGAACTGAGGAAAGGGCAACTTGAAAATGCTTTTCTATCTTTTTATAGCTTTCTCCTACTTTGTGGGCCAATTCCATTTTAATTTTCAGAGTTCTAGGCAGCTGCTTAGAAGAACCCATGGCTACTGTTTTTGGTACAATATTAGAGGAGGCTGGGTTTTTATAAAGCTGGGAAATTTCCATCACCTGGCCTTTCCTAATAATGATAGTGAACAAGCTATAACCCTAAGAGGCTAATTAAGGTCTGAAATCTTGGTCAATGTTATCTGATTACACAAATCTCTAAGGGTGACCAAACTTTGCATCGGCTCATTTTCCTTTTTGTAATATTTAAAATGTAAAAAAATGACAATTTTTTTTTTTACTAAAATACAAAGGAAATGTGTCATCTTACCTTTAGCCCTTTTAGAGATCATTTCATCTTCAACTCGTTTAACTGTTCACAATAACAGTAATGTTGACCAGGGGTGCCCAAACTTTTACATGCCACTGTATGTGGTATCACCGTTTTCACAAAAGTCTGATCTATCCAAATATAAAAATTATTGACTGGATCAGTTAACACCATCAGCTAAAAAAATTCAAGAATGCCAAAATTAAGTTTTTTTTAGTTGCTACAACAACTTTGACTGAAAAGTGAAAATATTATGGGTCTCAGAAAATTGTGACGCAACCCCCAATTTTTTTTTTCAAACTTATGATTTTTTTTCACCACAAAAATAATTTAAAAAACTGGATATGTTTGGTATTACTGTAATCATACTATTGAGAAAAATCATACTGCAAGGTCATTTTTGCCACAAAATGTACACTGTAAAAACAATTCCCAAAAAACAATGTCAGAATTGCATTTTTTTCACAATTTCTCCCCACTTGGAATTTTTTTTCCCACTATGTGGTAAAATGAATTGGGTCATTCAAAAGTACAGCTCGTCCCAGAAAGAACAAGTCCTCATATGTCTTTGTGGACAGAATAAAAAAAGGTAAGGCTCTGGGAAAAGGTGAGGGAAAAAACGAAAAAGCAAAAAAGGAAATTGACTGCATTGTGAACCACTTAACATGCACAGACAAGAAGTGAGGAACCATATTTTGCAACTAAGCATGTTTGGCAAACAATACAATAGAAAGCATGTTGCCAAAGAACCATATTTATTAGAAAAATTTGATTTTTTATAACTTTCTTGTGAGTGTCCATACAGGATACATACACTGCGTTCTTGTATTGTCTTTATTGACACAACTGTTCTAGATTATTACAATCTACAATCTCTTGAAACCAAGGACTAAAGACTACCATACACAGCTATCTCTCCCAGACCCCCCATTTACCCTCTTACACAGGAATACTCAGTCATTGACACACTCCACAAGGTCCCAGAGTTCCAATTATTTTCATTTGGAAGTCAAGGTCCCAGAGTCTGGAGGAAGAGTGGAGAGGCACACAATCCAAGCTACTTTAGGTCATGTGTGAAGTTTCCACAATCAGTGATAGTTTGGGGAGCCATGTCATCGGCTGGTGTAGGTCCTCTGTGTTTTATCAAGACCAAAGTCAGCAGAGCCATCTATCGGGAAATTTTAGAGCACTTCATGCTTCCCTCTGCCGACAAGCTTTTTGGAGATTGAAATTTCATTCTCCAGCAGGAATTGGCACCTGTCTACACTGAAAAAAGTAACAATACCTGGTTTAAAAACAACAGTATCACTGTGCTTGATTGGCCAGCAAACTCGCCCGACATTAACCCCATAGAGAATCTATGGGGTATTGTCAAGAGGAAGGTGAGAAACACCAGACCCAACAATGCAGATGAGCTGAAGGCTGCTGTAAAAGCAACCTGGGCTTCCATAACACCTCAGCAGTGCCACAGGCTGATTGCCTCCATGCCATACTGCTTTGATTCAGTAATTGATGCAAAAGGAGCCCCGACCAAGCATTGAGTGCATTTACTAAACATACATATCAGTCGGCCAACATTTCAGATTTTAAAAACATTTTTCAAGCTGTTGTTATAAAGCATTCTAATTTACTGAGATAATGACTTTTGTGTATTTCATTGGCTGTAAGCCATAGTCATCAACATTAACAGAAATAAACCCTTGAAATAGATCACTGTTAGTAATGACTCTATATAATATATGAGTTTCACTTTTTGTATTGAAAAACTGAAATAAATTAACTTTTTGATGATATTTTAATTTAGTGAGATGCACCTGTATGTTAGTTGCCCTGTGCAAAGGGATGAAGTTCCTTTTGTTATTGTGTTCACTGGTCTCAGCAGCATAGTTGCTGGAGAAGGCATTCTCAGGTTTGTCTTATGTGTGTTCCGATTATAGGATACTACAAGAATTCGTCTATGCACAGGCACAGTACACTTGTACTGAGAAGTTTGGAAGCATATCATTAGTGAGAAAAATATTGAATTAAAGATTTATACAAAAGTAAATAGTTTAGAAGAATCTTACCTTAATTTTTTCCAAATAGTCCAAAAATTAAGTTAGGAAAAAACTAAAGCTACTGTGCATTGATGATTGAATATTTTTGAGTGTAATTGAATTCTCCTTGATTCTTACAAAAATCTGCATTTTCAATCATTCATAATTTTTTGCCAATCTGGTGGCCATTTTGCTGTGCCATAAAGACCATCAATAGGTTAAAAGCTAAAAAAAAGTTTAGGCTGTGTGCCCATGGTTAGGAACAGTAGCATTTTGAGTACAGAGTATTTTCACTACTTCCAAAACGCTGCATTGTACAGTACAAGCACAGTGGATGGGATTAATAGTAATCCCATGCCCACTGTGCTTTTTTACACTACATAAACTCACCTGTGGTGTGGGTTTCCGAGCTGAAGCAGGTCAATTTCTCTTGCGGGAACGCTCAGTTTTCTGTGCAGACTTTCCCCATAGACTTGCATTAGATGTGGTAAATCCGCAGTAATAAAAAAAAGAACATATATTGTAAAGTGCACTTACGCCGCACAAATGCACCCAAAAAAAACATCTATATCATACATAAATAATATAAAAAAATGACGTGGGGTCCCTCCTATTTTTTGATAACCAGCCCAGGTAAAGCAGACAGCTGCGGGATTATATTATCTGGCTGGGAAGGTCCATGGTTATTTGGCTCTTCACAGCCTAAAAATACAAGCCTGCAGCTGCTCCCAAATTTGCGCATCCATTAGATGTGCCAATTCTGGCACTTTGCGTGGCTCTTATCGATAGCACTGGTGCAGTGGCAATTGGCGTAATAGTTTATGGGGTTGATGTAAGCTTTGTAGTGTCAGCTGGCATCAAACACAGTGTTAGTAATTAAGAGATGTCTATCAGACACCCCCATTACTAACCCAGAGATAAAAAAAACACACAAACACAGAAAAAAATATTTTAAAAAACACTCCCCCTCACCTCATTTACCAATTTATTAAACAGCAAACAAATAAACATGGCATTCCGAAACAGAAGTAGTCCAAAAAATGTAAACCAGGAGGACATAAAAAGAGAGAGTTAAAGAATTAAAAATAAGAGACAGTTCCTCACTCACCAATTTATTATTTAAACAAATCCCGGCAGCTGCGATGTAATCCATGCTGTTCCAACGACGTCCAGCAATTCTTTATAGCAGCCTATGCAGTGCCGTTCTGAGACTCGGCATGGTTGTGATGGCTGTGGAAGTGCCCACAGCCAAAAAAACTTGTTGATTGGCTGCGCTGCAGCCTTTCAAAAAGCTTTATTGTGCATCCAAATTTAGCACACTAAAGCAGACTTCCGGGAGAAGTCCGTATTCAGAGTTCAGCAACAAACACTAGGTGTCCGGTACGAACCCCGAACTTTTTAGTTCAGGTTCGCTCATCTCTATTTATAATTGGGTTTAACTGCAATCAAACTGAACTACTTCTCAATGGTGATGTACATTGTACAGTTTTTAAGGGAATGTATATAATAAAAAAAAACATACAGGGTGATTTAACAAAGTGTTTACACCAGTTTTCTGTCACAAAACACAGAAATGTTGCACATTTTTGAGAAAATTAAGTGATTTTTTTTTGGTTGCGATGGGTCATCACTGTGCTACCCGTCAAATTCATTAAAACTGATGGTGTTTCTTTTGCCAGTAATTCTACTCCAGTCCCTGCTGGATTCACACCCCATAGCAAAGATGAGCTGAACTCATTAAGGGACATGTCCTCTTTATGATTTAGGCACATTGTATTACAATGAGCTCTAAATTAAGATAGGGGTGCTCAATGCCAGTCTTAAACAATCAGCCCTATAATATTTAATTTGCAAATGTTCTTAGACTAAAAAGTTAATTTCAGTAATATTATTAATTTAGAGCCCCACACAAAGATTTGACTTATTTTATGTCAAAATAAAATAAAGACAATTATAATTATATTTTGGTCACTTAGGTTATTCCTGGTACTTTCAGCCTTTTTACAGAATTAGATATGTACATTCCTACATATGTTCCAGAAGCAGCATTTAGATACCCCAAAATACTGTACAAGAGCATAAAGCCAAGTGACTGAAAGCCAGGCTCTAGCTATAATGGCCAAGGTTGGGGATAACTGTGGGATGATAATGGGTTACTACAGAACCCGGCCCTAACCATAGACTTGAGTTCTACCATCATAGCACACCTTTTACTGAATTATTGCAAGATATTTCATGTAAGATGAAGTGATCATATGCATATGTTTCATAGAGGGGTTAAAGTATGTGTAAAAAAGTGTTATTATATGTTAAAGAATGCTACATGGTTAGCACCTTAAAATAAGCAAACATACCAATCCAAAACTAAATAAATAATGGAAAACATACCCCAGAATATTACAAATAAAAAGTACAACTCATCACACAAAAGCGAGTCTTCACTCAGCTTTCTCTTTGGATAAACAAAAATGTTATGGGTCTTTAAATGCTGAGACACAAAAATAATTATAATTTTTGGTATGAAGAAAGTATTTATGTTGTTTCAAACTAAAAAAGAATAATAAACTATATACATTTTGTAAGTCCATAATTATACTCAATCACAGAATAAAATTAACTGCAGATTGATGGGTTTCTTGGTCTGAGACCTCAATGATTGCTCATATAGCTGCTCCTATACATGCAGCTTGTCAAAATAACGCGCTCAGCTCTGCTGGAGAGTGAATGCACAAAGCAGATACAGCCACAATAGAAAGTCTATATGCCTGTCCACAGAGTGGAGTACATTCTCAGTGACTTTCTATTGAATCTGTACATCACTTTGTGAGGGAGGTAAACGATCCTGCATAGCAAGCTTCACATTTCAGAGCAGCTTTTGGATCGATCAGTGGTGGTTTCAGGGCTTGGACGTGCATTGGGAACATGCACAGCTGAAACCAGAAGTTTTATACATTATATAAAAAGACACACATGAATGTTTTTCTCAATATCTGACATAAAATCATAATAAACCTTTCCCGTTTTAGGTAAATTAGGATTACCATAATTTTTAACATTTGTCAAATGACAGAATAATGAGAGAAAGAGAATGTTTTAAGGCATTTTTATTACTTTCTGCAAAGTCAGTAGTTTACATACACCAAGATTACTATGCCTTTAAACAATTCTGGACTGCCCATATTATGATGTCATGTGTTTGGGAGCTTCTGATGTTTTGGCAACATCTGAGACACACCTGTGGATGTATTTTAATGCACACCTGAAACACAAGGCTGATTTATTTAGACTTCCCCATGATGCTACACAAGGAAGCAAAGATATCAGGAAGAGAATTGTGGACTTCCACAGATCTGGCTCATCCTTGAGTACAATTTCAATATACCTGAAAGTGCCTCATTCATCTATGCAAACAATTATACACAAGTACAAACAAGATGGCAATGTAGAGCCATCATATAGTTCAGAAAGGAGACAGGTTCTGTGTCCCAGAGATGAACATGCTTTAGTCCGACATGTGTATATCATCCCAAGGACAAAAGCAAAAGACCTTGTGAAGAGTACAACAAGTTACTAATCATTTGACATAAACTCCTTTAGCATTGGAATGATTTGTTCATCTCTAATTGTCACAGAGGAAACAGCCAGAAGCAGCTGTAGTTTGGAAACTCTAAAGTTAACAGAAAAGAAAGGCAGCACGAAAAGTTTTTTAATGTACAACTTGGAAACTCAAAAATTGCATGATTTCTTCTTATTTGAAGGCAGCTTTCCATTACATGAAAATTTATATAGTAAACATGCAGTGACTGCTACAGTGTTACCGAGGCACAATGATAAATTACAATTTCACCACTACTGATGATCTGTATTTGAAATGTACCCTGTGGGTTAAGCTTGAATGAGTTACATGATACTGCTTATTATAGATAAAAGTTTAAATATGTAATGTAATTAAGAAGAATAAATGCATTTTTCACTTGATGGTATAACAGAGACTGGTTCAGTAATAATTGCAAATGTCTGAAATTGAGTTCTAGTTCTTAACCATACATAATCTGTAATCATGATGTGATCAAAATTTTCAAATACATCACAGCTATCACTGAGGAACAGGGAGAGGGAAAAATGAATACTAGAACAAGAAATCTTGCTCTGAAGCTAAACTTCAAAGAACTAGATTTATCAAAGGGTGTAATGTTAGGACTCCTTATCTCTCATGCAAGTAAATGGGAGATAAGGAGTGCACAACCTTAATGCTCTTTGATATATCTAGGCCACTAACTTTTGAATGAAAATATTGTGAGATGCACTTTATGTTGCTTTTTTTTGTTTCTTTATATGAATTATTTGATTTGAGTCAGAAATGTAAAGTTTTCTTCCATTCCACTTTTTCTATAATGAGCAGGTATGATACAGTCTAATAAGGCCAAAACTTTGGTCATTTTGCTTAGTTAATACATGTTATAAACATGACGTGATAAAGATGAACATTCACTTTAAAAGTATTGTTTGCTAGGAAAATATGTAGAGCAGAATGTGATGAAGAAGATGCAAAGGTATAGAGAGCTACATTGGTGCTTGAAAGTTTGTGAAACCTTCAGAATTTTACATATTTCTTCATAAAAGTAACGTAAAACTATATCAGATTGTCATACAAGTCCTAAAAATTGATGAAGAGAACACCATAACAAAATTTTAATAAGATTAGATTTTGTCCTTTATATTTTGATGAAATTGATCCTACATCACGTCTGCTAGTGCAAAACGAAGTGAAACTTTTACTCTCAGTATCAAGTGTGACGGCCTTCTGCAGCATCTAAACGTTTCCAGTAATTGTTGATGAGTCCTGCACATTGGCTTGGAAGAATTTTAGCCGATTGTTCTCTACAAACAGCTTCAACTTTGTTGTTATCTCAGTTGTTTAAACCAGAGATTTTCATTTGCCAGCAAACTATAGTGATACATACAGTATGTGTTCATTAAAGCAGTAATAGGGCTGAGCGGGATCATCAATGGTAATCCAACATACTATACTAGAAAGTGTAAACTTAATTTTTAATTGTATTTATATTTTTATTTATTTTAGATATCAAGTTCTATGATTATCAATTTTCTTATTATAATTGGAGCTTTTTTATGACAAAGTGCTTGAAACCTTCTTTTTCCCTTACAATCATTTAAAAGATTCTTCCAGCAGTCTAACATATTCTGGGGAAGATCACTGTCCATGGATTTATAAAGTATTTAAAATGTTTGAACGTACTGTATATAGAGTATATAGTTGTAGCCCTCAAATGATGAATGCTGGCAGATATGTTGTCAAAAATGTCAGCAAAACCCGAGGGCTGTATTATATGCATGCATTTATGTTGTGTGTGCACGGGAAGGGGCTGGGTATAAAGCATGTAACCCTGCTATGTCTATGTACCTGGTTATACGAGAATAAA
This sequence comes from Phyllobates terribilis, assembly GCF_046119375.1. NCBI lineage: Eukaryota > Metazoa > Chordata > Amphibia > Anura > Dendrobatidae > Phyllobates > Phyllobates terribilis. The sequence goes on along the minus strand of NW_027362762.1, from coordinate 767,571,803 downwards.
TGAAAAGTAGTACATTTGCTTTATTGGAATCAAGCAAACCTGCAAGACTCAGCACTTAAAAAGGATTTGCTTTCCAAAATATGGTATTTATGTGTATGTATCACTATAGCTAGATAGATATACTGGACTACTGATAATAAATTAATTAGGAACTGGCTACATTTTGGAGTACATTGCTGCTGTGTCCTCTATGAAAGAATAGAATGTACACAATATTTTACATAGTGACCTATGAGTAAATTGAATTTTACATCAAATGATCTATATTCAACTTTGACTTTTTGGAGTGATTAGCCTTACTCACGTATTTTCTTTCAGCTAGACAATTGCACAATCAGGACTGCAGGCTAAACTGCAAACTGAACTATGGAATATATGCAACAATTACTCCAAAGTTGGCACCTCTGAAAGCAATCCTTGGCATTGCTGGTGTCTTGCCTCAGAATAAAATCTGGCGGTCCTGTGCTCTTCTGTCGGCGTCTCTGTCCACTGAGCCACAGCAGGTCAGAGTGCTGATTACCTTTTGCTTTTGTCCATTTTTTTTGGACAGGAGATGTTTTTCATTTGTTATCTAGCCTGTAAAACTGCAGGTGCTTCTATTTAAACCTTCCCATTGCTGGTCTTCTCTGCTTGTAATAGTCTTTAGTAGAGATGAGCGAATGTTTCAATGCTCAGTTCGGATTACGATCATGAATTTGCAATATTCGCCGATTTATTTGTTGACTATTCACTGAACCCCATAGGATTCAATGGGGTGCAAAAACAAACGCATACACAACATCTTCAAAAGGGCCCAAAAGCTGCAAAAATACATCAAATAGGGGTAGACATCAGGAAAGTGCCATCAATTGACCCAGAGTACAAGTACTATAATTATTATTATTACAGCAACATTTATTCCTTGGTGCTTTACATGTGAAAAGGGGTCACCGACTGGTACAAGAGGATAAAGGACCCTGCCTACGAATCTACAAAGGATGGGTGATGATACAGTAGGTCAGGGTACAGCAAGTCATGTAGCAGTATGTTTGAGTGAGGGTTACCGCAGATTCAGATTGTACGCTTGTCAGAAAAAGTGGTCTTCAGCTTCCTTTTCAAGGTTTCCACGGTAGGTGAGAGTCTGATGTGTTGGGGTACAAAGTTACACAGTAGGGGAGATTCACGGGACAAATCTGCTGAGAGCCTAAATTAAGGTAAGCTTCCTAGAGTTCTCAATTGAGCAGATTAACCCCTGCACCAATTAATATGAAGGCGAAAGGCTTATAATGACTGCAGGAGTGGGAGGAATCAGATGCTGCGGTCTTCTGGCTACTCTCTATAATGGTAAACCCATGACACCTTGCAAGCTTCAACACAATGTTCACAAAGTAGACAGCAGCGGTGGCCGGTCTCTTAAACAGCAATCCAGCTCCTTTATGATGATAGAGGCCACCATCTCCTTAGCTTGCTGATGGTACTTTTCTGTTGGAATGAGCTTTCCTCCAACCAGCCTGGAATATTTTCCGTAAATTATGGCACGCCATGGTGTAAGCAGTGCACCAAGTACCAGAAGAGAAGCCATCCACAATTTTGTTCTCAGGAATTTTATTAGGTAGACTGAGTGGCTGCCCAAACATTACTTTCTCACAAAGGAGCTGAAGACACTGAGTGGCAGTAGGTGCAAGTTTCTTCAGTATGTTGGATATCAGAAGGAGAACATAGAGAGCAGCATGGTTACTCAGTGGTTAACACTGCAGCTTTACAGCGCTGGGTTCCTTTGTTCAAATCCCACCAAGGACAACATCTGCAAGTAGTTTGTATGTTTTCCATGTGTTTGTGGGGGATTCCCCCAGGTTCTCTGGTTTCCTCCTCAGTAAAAAATCAGCCATACAATGTCTGGGAACCTTCACACAGACTTTTATTAGGCAGGGCTGCTTCTTGGCAGGGTTAGATGGGCCCACCAGAGAACCAGAGATGACTCCAGTGGGCCCTGGCTTTTCCTTCAGGAGAGTTCATAGTGCAAACCTTGCAGCTGCTATGGAGCTCTTGAGCAGGGGATGAATGTGTGCTCTCAGAATCAAATTGTCCCATCCTCTGGTGGGCCCAATGTTCTTCAGTCTGACACTGCTTCTCAGTGACAGTTGTATTCCACCTCAGCCATATTCTTTAGGTCGGAGAAAGGACTGGCATAGAGGGAAACCGAATCTACTCCAGCTGTCATTTTTCCTAGGAAGTAGAGATGAGCGGTGTTCGACTATAACTGTTCGCCAATCTCAAATTCGAGCTGTTTTGGGCGGTGTTCGAGTCGTTCAACGAACCCGAACGATTTGCAAAAAATTCGGCTGTTCGAGGTTATGTTCGATAACTGTTCGTGCACCAAAAGCGTGTCCTGCATGTCTGGTGCTATTTAGAGCACCAATCATGCAGGGATTGTCTGCCACTCACTGTAATGCCACAGCCATGGTGGTTGTGGCATTACAGTGATTGCCCAAATCGATGGGAACAGTGCTCACAGTGAAACATGAAAAGCTGGCAATTCAGCAGCGGCATACACCGGTACCCGACAATTTAGAACAGAAAGAATAAAGCATCACACATAGATTAGATAGATAGAAACTAGTGTTGAGCGAACATGCTCGACACTGCTCGGTACTCGCCCGAGCATCACGCTACTCGGGATGTTCGGCGAGCACCGAGCATTTCCGGGTTACTCGGGCGGGAGCTCGGGTCTCCGCCCTGCATGTTTGGCGCTCTTTACAGAGCCAATGAACATGCAGGGATTGCCAGCCAGTCACTGTAATGCCGCAGCCATGTTGTTTGTGGGCATTACAGTGATTGGCTGGCCGCACAGCGTCACCTCGAGTATTTAAAACCGGGCGCCGCCATCTTGGACACAGTCGCTCCAGATCAGACAGTGTAGGGACAGCGCTGCTGATTTAGGGAGAGATATATCCTGCAAAATAGTTAGCGTAGGGTCTGTAAAGGCTGCCAGATCAAACAAACAGTCCTTCTCAGGACTAATATCCATCCCAGGTATATCAGGCAGGCAGGCAGGCTGTATAGGAGACGCAGTGGTTATTCCAGCAAACGCTGCATTACAGTCCTGTGTGCTGCTCCTGTTGCTGAAATTGCTGGACTTAGCTCTAAGTCCCGGGGGCCAGGAAAAATCCTTTTTTTTAATCTAAATCCTCCTTTTTTTTTCCTCCTTCACAATGTACAAATACCCATCTTATTAACCTTTTGGTGCCCCCCCCCCAGAAAAAAAAGTGTGCCTCTGATTTTTCAGACACAAATATATCTGTTGAAAATAGTCTGGTGTAGGCCAGAGAAATAGAAGTGTGGTTTTGCAGTTCTATGGGCCATTTGTATCTAAAAAAAACAGTTTGAGTGTGTCGCTCACTGTTCAGCCGCAAATATATATATATATTTTAAAAAGCCTGGTATACACCAGTAAATTATTACGGTGGTTTTGATGTTCCATGGTAAAACATCTCTATTATCCTGTTTTTGGCATTTTTTGTTGTATAAAAATAATAAGTGTCTCCCTGATTTTTCAGACACAAATATATCTGTTGAAAATAGTCTGGTGTAGGCCAGAGAGACAGAAGTGTACTTTTGCTGTTCCACGGTAAAAAATCTCTATTATCCTGCTTTTTGCATTTTTTGCTGTAAAAAAAAAAAAAATAGTGTCTCCCTGATTTTTCAGACACAAACATGTCTGTTGAAAATAGTCTGGTGTAGGCCCGAGAAATACAAGTGTGGTTTTGCAGTTCCACGGATCAAAGCTCTGTATTATCCACTTTTGGGCCATTTGTATCTAAAAAAAACAGTTTGAGTGTGTCGCTCACTGTTCAGCCGCAAATATATATATATTTTAAAAAGCCTGGTATACACCAGTAAATTATTACTGTGGTTTTGATGTTCCACGGTAAAACATCTCTATTATCCTGTTTTTGGCATTTTTTGCTGTATAAAAATAATAACAGTGTCTCCCTGATTTTTTAGAAACAAATATATTTTTTGATAATAGTCTGGTGTAGGCCAGAGAGACAGAAGTGTGCTTTTGCTGTTCCACGGTAAAAAATCTCTATTATCCTGCTTTTTGCATTTTTTGCTGTAAAAAAAAAAAAATAGTGTCTCCCTGATTTTTCAGACACAAATATATCTGTTGAAAATAGTCTGGTGTAGGCCCGAGAAATACAAGTGTGGTTTTGCAGTTACACGGTACAAACCTCTGTATTATCCACTTTTGGGCCATTTGTATCTAAAAAAAACAGTTTGAGTGTGTCGCTCACTGTTCAGCCGCAAATATATATATATTTTAAAAAGCCTGGTATACACCAGTAAATTACTACTGTGGTTTTGATGTTCCACTGTAAAACATCTCTATTATCCTGTTTTTGGCATTTTTTGCTGTATAAAAATAATAATAGTGTCTCCCTGATTTTTCAGACACAAATATATCTGTTGAAAATAGTCTGGTGTAGGCCAGAGAGACAGAAGTGTGCTTTTGCTGTTCCACGGTAAAAAATCTCTATTATCCTGCTTTTTGCATTTTTTGCTGTAAAAAAAAAAATATAGTGTCTCCCTGATTTTTCAGACACAAATATATCTGTTGAAAATAGTCTGGTGTAGGCCCGAGAAATACAAAGTGTGGTTTTGCAGTTCCACGGTACAGACCTCTGTATTATCCACTTTTGGGCCATTTGTATCTAAAAAAAACAGTTTGAGTGTGTCGCTCACTGTTCAGCCGCAAATATATATATATTTTAAAAAGCCTGGTATACACCAGTAAATTATTACTGTGGTTTTGATGTTCCGCGGTAAAACATCTCTATTAACCAGTTTTTGGCATTTTTTGCTGTATAAAAATAATAATAGTGTCTCCCTGATTTTTCAGACACAAATATATCTGTTGAAAATAGTCTGGTTTAGGCCAGAGAGACAGAAGTGTGCTTTTGCTGTTCCACGGTAAAAAATCTTTATTATACTGCTTTTTGCATTTTTTGCTGTAAAAAAAAAAAATAGAGTCTCCCTGATTTTTCAGACACAAATATATCTGTTGAAAATAGTCTGGTGTAGGCCCGAGAAATACAAGTGTGGTTTTGCAGTTCCACGGTACAAACCTCTGTATTATCCACTTTTGGGCCATTTGTATCTAAAAAAAACAGTTTGAGTGTGTCGCTCACTGTTCAGCCGCAAATATATATATATTTTAAAAAGCCTGGTATACACCAGTAAATTATAACTGTGGTTTTGCTGTTCCACGGTAAAAAATCTCTATTATTCAGGTTTTCGTAGTTTTTTCCGTAAAGAAAAACAGTAGTGTCTCCTAACTGTTGTGACACAAAAATATATCTGTTGAAAATAGTCTTGTGTAGGCCCGACATCCCAGTGTGGTTTCGCAGTTCCACGGGTCAAATCGCTGTACTATCCAGTTTTGGGCCTTTGGTATCTAAAAAAAAGCAGTTTGAGTGTGTCGCTCACTGTTCAGCCACAAATATCTCTATTTAAAGAAGTGTGGTATACCCCAGTAAACAATAACTGTGGTTTTCCTCTTCAACGGTTCTAATCTACTCTTTATTACCCTTTTTCCATTGATAGTGCAAGTGTAAGCTATTTTACTTCATTTACAATGGGCAAGGAGCGTGGCAAGGGACGTGGAAGTGGACGTTCTGGTGATGGTTCGTGCAGAGGACGGGGCCGTGGCCAAGGTGAAAATGTGCCACAACCAACTGCCACATCTTCTCGCTCCCACTTCTTGACCGAATTACTAGGGAAGCACAGAACAACACCTGTATTGAGAACTGATCAGTGTGAGCAGGTTATTAATTGGATAGCAAACAATACTTCCAGTTACCTGTGCACCACCACCTCCGGTCTGTCTTCCACACGGGCAAGTGTTAGTAGCGGTGAGTCTCGACCGCATACTCCTCCTCACCCTGATGCTCCTTCCTCCCACCATGCCGAGTGTCGTCAGACAGCAAGTGATCCCACACTTGGACACTCTGAAGAGCTGTTCACTGGTCCATTTCCATATTTGGGCCCCTCGCCTGATATGCTTGAAGTGGTGGAAGAGGAGATCCCATGTTGCGATGCCCAAATATTTGAACAGCCACGGCCACAGGAAGTCGACGTTGGCAATCTGTCACAAGAGGTGGACGATGACGAGACACAATTGCCAGGAAGTGAGGAGGAGGATCGTGTTGCGCAAGTGGAAGAGGAGGAGGTGGTGGATGATCTAGTAACTGACCCAACGTGGAAGGAGGACATGCAGAGTGAGGCCAGCAGCACACAGGGGGAGGGAGGCAGAGTACCCCAACAGGCAGGAAGAAGCAGTGTGGTGGCCGCAGACAGAAGGCAGGCAACCGTTCCCGTTAACACCAACACGAGGGACGTTGCCAGTACAAGCGGTAGGTCTTCCAGAGTTTTTTTAAAGACTGCTGATAACCCCAAAAAGGCCATATGTTCCACCTGCCATGCCAGCATCAGCAGGGGTGACAAAACTACCAGCCTGACCACCACCAGCATGATCAGGCACATGGCAGCAAAGCACCCGACTTTGTGGGGCGAAACCCAGGGTCCACGACCAGTGTCAGCGGGTGTCACCACTGCTTCTTCCACTGTTGTGCGTGCAATAGAACCCCCTGTTGTGTGTGCAAGGCAATCCCCTGTCCATACTGCATGTAAAGATGCCCCCTCCTCTCAGTCTTCACTTGTTATGGCAGTTTCTCAAGAAACAGCATCAACGTCCACATCCACGTCCCACCTCAGCGTTCAATTGTCCATATCCCAGACCTTTGAACGAAAGTGGAAATTCGCAGCTAACGCCCCACAGGCCACAGTCCTAAATTTGCACATTTCACGACTGCTTGCATTGGAAATGCTGCCTTTTAGTCTGGTGGAGACGGAATCCTTCTGCAATCTTATGGCGGTGGCCGTCCCTCGGTACTCGGTCCCCAGCCGACACTATTTTGCCCGGTGTGCCATCCCCGCACTACACAAGCACGTGTCCCAAAGCATCTGCCGTGCCCTCAACAACGCAGTTACTGGGAGAGTCCACCTGACAACGGACACGTGGACAAGTGCTTGTGGCCAGGGACGGTGCATCTCTCTGACGGCACACTGGGTAAACATAGTGGAAGCCGGGACCCAGTCGGACCTTGGGACGGAACACATCCTCCCCACACCGAGGATTGCGGGCCCTATGTCAGTCAGAGTTGCCCCCACAGTGTACAGCTCCTGCACATCCTCCTCCTCCTCCTCCTCCTCATGTTCAGCCTCCATCTCAGATATCACCACATCAGTTACAAGCTGGAAGCATTGCAGTACTGCCTCCGCCAAGCGGCAACAGGCTGTGCTGAAACTCATAAGCTTAGGTGATAAACCTCACACTGCTTTTGAGTTGTGGACAGCTGTGAAAGAGCAGGCAGATCTGTGGCTGAGACCGCTGAACCTACATCCCGGCATGGCCGTGTGTGACAATGGCCGTAACCTGGTGGCGGCTCTGAGGCGAGGTGAGATCACACACGTACCATGCCTGGCTCATGTGCTTAACCTTGTGGTTCAGCGGTTTCTTAAATCGTACCCCGAGTTGCCAGATCTGCTCGTGAAAGTACGCCGCCTGTCAGCTCATTTTCGCATGTCGGCTACAGCTTCCGCCACCCTTGCTGTGTTGCAGCAGCGTTTGCAGCTTCCGGCACACCAACTGGTGTGTGATGTCCCCACACGTTGGAACTCTACCCTCCACATGTTGCAAAGGATTTTTGAGCAGAAGAGAGCATTTATGGAGTACCAGCTGCAACAAGGCCGTCGATATTCAGGTCAGACTCCACACATAAGACTTCAGGAGTAGACCTGGATGTCTGACATATGTACCATCCTGACAAACTTTGAGGAGGCCACCAAGATGGTGAGTGGCGATGACGCCTTCATTAGTGTCAGCATCCCACTTGTCTGTCTTTTGCAACGCTCTCTGCAGAGAATTAAAGAGGAGACATTGCAGCCAGAGTATGATGAGATGGATCAAGAAGCTGTAGCGGGCGATTACACACAGCCCAGCCTCATCTCATCCCAACGTGCATTGGGGGACAATGAGGGAGAGGAGGAGGAGGAGGAAGAACAGGAGCTGCTATCATGCGTTGTAGACGGTAGTACCTGTACAAGTGTCATACCGTCGGTTCAGGGTGGGTGGCCTGAGGACAGGGGGGAGGAGGAAGAGGAGGAGGAGGAGGAGAGCATGGTCAGTCGTCATCTTGGTGAGGACACGGAAATCTTGCCCGTTACCAGTCTGGCACGCATGGCTGACTTTATGTTACGCTGCCTTAACCGTGACCCTCGCGTTGTCAAAATGTTGGGTGACAGTCATTACTGGTTGGTGACGCTTGAAGACCCCCGCTACAAGGAGAACTTTCACTCTCTTATTCCTGAGGTGGAGAGGTCTACAAAAATGGGGCAATACCAGAAGGCCCTTGCTGCAGAACTCTTAAAAAAATTCCCATCTGAACACGCTAGCGGCAGAGGTCACAGTTCGTTGCCCAACCAAGCCGTACAGGAGAGAGAGATGCAACTCCAATCCAGCAGAGGCAGGAGAACACTGTCAACGTTCTGGGACAGTTTTCTGACACCCGCCCAGCTTACAAGCCCTGAGGCGCGGGGTACTCTCACAAGGAGTGGAAAGTTTCAAAAGATGGTGAGGGAGTACCTTGCTGATCGTACCAGCGTCCTCCGTGATTCCTCTGTGCCTTTTAATTATTGGGTATCCAAGCTGGACACTTGGAATGAACTCCCTCTGTACGCCTTGGAGGTCCTGGCCTGCCCTGCCGCTAGCGTGTTATTGGAGCGTGTTTTTAGTGCCGCTGGGGGAATTATAACTGATGAGCGCAGTCGCCTGTCAATTGACAATGCTGACAAGCTGACCCTTATCAAAATGAACAAGGGCTGGATTGGGCCAGACTTCACATCACCACCAAATGACAGCAGAGTAACATAAAGTCAAATCCACTGTGTTATTTCGGGAGGTGTATTTACATGCACCGCTTCACACCCACACATGGGTATACGCCTCCTTGTTTCCGCTGTTTAATCTTCTTCTCCTTATCCTCAGCCTCCACCACCACTATACCACCAGGGTGCCAGCATTGCAAGTTCCTCCGTCCTTATTTTTGGCAGCTTTTGCTTGCAAGGCATAAGCAAATACTATGGGACACCCACTCCCCAATAATGGGACTTATTTTTTGTAATATGCTGTACTGCATGACTCTTGTAAGGGGCATTGCAAGTTGCTCCGTCCTAATTTTTGGCAGCTTTTGCTTGGAAAGCATAAGCAAATATCATGGGACACCCACTCCCAAATAATGGGACTTATGTTTGTAATATGCTGTCCGGCATGGCTCTTGTAAGGGGCATTGCAAGTTGCTCCGTCCTAGTTTTTGGCAGCTTTTGCTTGGAAAGCATAAGCAAATACCATGGGACACCCACTCCCCAATAATGGGACTTATGTTTGTAATATGCTGTACTGCAAGGCTCTTGTAAGGGGCATTGCAAGGTGCTCCGTCCTAATTTTTGGCAGCTTTTGCTGGGAAAGCATAAGCAAATACTATGGGACACCCACTCCCCAATAATGGGACTTATGTTTGTAATATGCTGTACTGCATGGCTCTTGTAAGGAGCATTGCAAGTTGCTCCGTCCTAATTTTTGGCAGCTTTTGCTTGGAAAGCATAAGCAAATACTATGGGACACCCACTCACCAATAATGGGACTTATGTTTGTAATATGCTGTACTGCATGGCTCTTGTAAGGGGCATTGCAAGTTGCTCCATCCTAATTTTTGGCAACTTTTGCTTGGAAAGCATAAGCAAGTACCATGGGACACCCACTCCCCAATAATGGGACTTATGTTTGTAATATGCTGTACTGCATGGCTCTTGTAAGGGGCATTGCAAGTTGCTCCGTCCTAATTTTTGGCAGCTTTTGCTGGGAATGCATAAGCAAATACTATGGGACACCCACTCCCCAATAATAGGACTTATGTTTGTAATATGCTGTACTGCATGGCTCTTGTAAGGAGCATTGCAAGTTGCTCCGTCCTAATTTTTGGCAGCTTTTGCTTGGAAAGCATAAGCAAATACTATGGGACACCCACTCCCCAATAATGGGACTTATGTTTGTAATATGCTGTACTGCATGGCTCTTGTAAGGGGCATTGCAAGTTGCTCCGTCCTAATTTTTGACAACTTTTGCTTGGAAAGCATAAGCAAATACCATGGGACACCCACTCCCCAATAATGGGACTTATGTTTGTAATATGCTGTATTCCATGTGACGCGACCCTGGGCCGTGTGTACACGTGTGTGGGATACCCGGTGCCGGGTCTCTGGGGTCTGTAGTCTCCGTGGCGGTGACCCGGTCCCGTTGCTCAGGCTGGTCAAACCAGTGGCAGTCTTTCTTAGGTTTTGAGGTTAATTGTCCGACTGCGCCACCCGTGGATTGCGGTCAGGGAGTACCACCGCTGCGAGGCAGACCGCTGAGGCTGGTGTTGTGTGCACAGCATAGAATGGGATTACTCCCCTCGGCAGGAGTGTAGCCTCAGGGCAGTGAGTGTGGATGATGGGGGTGATGGTGCACGAGCGCAGCAGGAATGACTCAGAGTCTTTGCAGTGCAGTTCAGGGTCTTTACTGATGATTATAAGGTAGACCCTCCCGGGAGTACTGGCTAGCATAAGAGTCCTGGTCAGTCTGTGAGCAAGCAGGAGTTCCCCTGGCCAGGTGGAGTTGTAGGCCTCCCCGTCTGTCTGCACTCTTCCTGGCTACCTTGCTGTAAGCGGGTAGAAGTAGCCCAAGTCCCTGAGTGTACCGTGTAGTGCTCACCCATATGGCTGGTGACTTGAGGCCTTCTGTTAGCCTCCGCTCCACGACGGCGGTGCTGGTCCCTTGCTTGTGACTGAGCCTCCGGGCTTCTATGGCCAGAGGACCTGAAATCTTCTGCCGGCTGGTTTCTGCTGCTGGATATTTAAGTCCTCACAGCTTCGGACTCCTGTGTCCGGTTCCTATTGTCTTCTGCCAGGGCGAGCTCTGCTCAGCTTCCAGCCCCTGGTCTTTAGCTCCTAGCTCCTACAGAGCTCCTTGCTGTTACTTTCCCTTGCTCTCACTCTGACTCTGACTGTTCTCTGACTCACTCAACCCCGCCCCAGATCCAGTTTATAAGGGCAGAATTCTCCCCTCCCAGGATTGGGGCAGGAGGATGTTGCATGTTTAAGGGATCCTGACCAGGAAACCTCCCACTTGCTCTCTGACGTAATATCTCTATTACTGTGGTGGCCAGACCCCTGGGGTGCCACACATGGCTCTTGTAAGGGGCATTGCAGTTCCTCATAATTTTTGGAAAGCCTTCCATTCACTGCTTAGGCCAACAGTGCACGGGAGACCCAGTTGCTATAAATGGAAAAAAAGGTTTAGTTAACGCCCTCTGACCTCCATGTCATTTCCAAGGGGCATTGGAGTGGCTCGAAATTTTTGGTAGGCATTGCACTCACTGTATGCCCTATAACTGTGTAGCCGAACCGCTCCTTTTGTTACAGAAACATATCCTACAAGACATATCTGGTTGACTGGCCTGATATTGATGTGAATGGTCCCTGTTCCTCCTGCTCTTTCTCCTTTGCCACTACCTCATCCATCATTTATCACCTGAAGCTTTGTTTTAACGGGAGTCCGAGAACTTGGATAGTAGCAGGAAAACATCGAACAATCCTCGGAGGAGGTAGGATATGCGCCAAAACGCTGACCACCTCAGGCCTAGCCGCTACTACATACATGCGCTTGCATTACAACAAAACAAAGCAGATGTTAACTTCTATCATCCTCATCATGCTCCTCACCTTGGCACTCTCAACTCCCCTGATGGAGAAGCCAGGGCCCACCGGAGGAGTCTGATAGTCCGGTGGGCTCGGCCAATGCAGCCCTAAAGCAGGCCAGGCTAAAAAAAGTGTGGGAAAGGTTACCGGGACAAATAGGGGTGGCTGGGGACCGAGTATGGACACTCGGCCACCCCCTGGAGGCTGGGGAGCAAGCGGGGACACCCGGCCACCAGGCGGCTGGGGACTGAGTATGGATACCAGGCCGCCGACACAGCCATGGCGTGGTGGCCAGATTCCGCCTCCACATGCCTAAAAGGCCCAATTTAAAGTGCAAGCAAGCAAGCAGCATGGTATTGCAGCCTGGGGGTGGGTGGGTGGCAGGCAGCATACTTGAGCTTGTATTGCAAGGAATGGGGGAGGTACAATTGAACACTGCCCTGGGACTAGAACTTGCATGGGGATAGTTGCAAGTCTGCATCTTCAGATGCGGAAAGGATCACTTATGATGGGCACACTTTTAGACAGTGACCTGGGAGTCAGAGATGCTTCCAGGGGTCTTCCCCATGCTGTTCCCTTGTCTTTTCAGCACTGTATGCATGTGTCACACAGCACATGGCCAGATAAGGTTGTAAAATGTTAAAATGACATTTCACGGTGAATGCATTTGTCATAGTTGAAAGCAATACAAAAGTGCAAAAACGCATAAAAAATGCTACTTGTGAACATAGCCGAAGGTGTGGAGGAGTATTTTTGTTTTTGGTCATTTATTTTAACTTATACTCAAGTCTTTTCCCTGGAAAGGATGTTCCTTAACTAGTGTTGAGCATTCCGATACTGAAATATCGGGTATCGGCCGATATTCGTGGTATCGGAATTCCGATACTTAATTCCGATACTTTTACAATATCGAATACCGGAATCGGAAGTTCCCATAATGCCTGCGCTCTGCAGTGTCTCTGAAGTTTGACAAGATGGATGGCAGCGCTCAGCTGAGATCCGGCCAGTCATCAGAATGCCATCCCAGCGTGGGAGAATTCTCCTGATCGTTTAAATGCCGGCGGGCGGTAAAAAGCCGCCGGCTTTTAAACAATCACACAGCCCCATACTGCTTCCCCGCAGCCTCCCACCCCAATCCTCCACTCCCCTCACCAACTCCCATCCCGATCGTAAGTTAGGACCGGGCGGGGAGCGCAGCACCAAGGAGCGTGGAGCGAAGGACCCGGGCGGGAAGCCGGCAGTGAAAAGACTTCACCGCCGGCTTTCCCGTTCTGTGCTGCGCTTTCCCGCCGGTTATTTCAAATGAACAGCTGAGGTATCAGGTGATGCTGATCAGCTGTTCATTTGAAGTAGCCGCGGTGCCCTCAGAGGGTTCACGTGAGTTCATGCTTGACTGCATTGCATGAACTCACATGAACTTTCCCACAGCCGCACAAGTCAGCCTCACCTCCCAGACGATCAGCCCGTCATGATTGGTGTGTGTGGGTGTCTGTGCGTGTGTCTGCGAGTGTGTGCGGGGTGTCTGTGCATGTGTCTGCGAGTGTGTGTGGGGTGTCTGTGCGATGTCTGTGGGTGTGTGCGATGTCTGCGGGTGTGTGCGGTGTCTGTGCGATGTGTGCGGGTGTGTGTGGTGTGCACGGTGTCTGTGCGATGTCTGCGGTGTCTGTGCGATGTCTGCGAGTGTGTGTGGTGTCTGTGCGATGTCTGCGGGTGTGTGCTGTGTCTGTGCGATGTTTGCGAGTGTGTGCGGTGTCTGTGCGATGTCTGCGGGTGTGTGCGTGCAGGCAGACATAGGCCGATGTGACACTACTACTCCCATCGGTCTATGTCTGTCCCCCGTCCACTCGTGCCAGCAGGATCAGCTCAATGGGAGCAGTAGTTCCCATCAGCCTGATCCTGCTATTTAAATTTCCCTACTGTGTCCCCAATAAATTTTAAATACATGTCATTGGTGGCCAGTGGTTGCCTACAATAAATTAGTTCATACATTACCTGTCCCCGCCGATCGCCACCTAAAATAAAGTAAAAAATAAAAAATTACACCTATACTCACCTAGACACCTAATTCCCCGAAGCCATCGATCTCCTGTAATAAAATATAAAATAATAAACCACAACCTTATCCTTACCCCTCCGTAGTAGTCCACGAGTGTCCCACGATGATCTCCAGTTTAGAGCAGCCACATAGAATGTGACCGCTCTGAACCGCTGCCGCCGCTAGAATGGTGGGGCCGTAAAGCAGCCCCGTCATTGCATAAGCGGGTTCGCCGGAGTTCAGGCAGAGCTGCTCCGGTTAGCTCCTTTACGGCCCTGCTGTATCGTGAGAAATTCCCACAGTACAGCAGTGCCGTAAAGGAGGTCTCCGGAGCTGCGCTGCCTGAATGCACTCCGGTGACCTCAGTCAGTGGCTCCCGCTGCCGGGAGCGGACGTGTTCCCGGCAGTGTGAGCTTACAGCAGCCATGCACAGCTGTCACAATCTCCAGATGTGACAGCTGTGCATGGGAGATCAGCACAGGAACGTGGGCAGGTAACTATTTTTTTTTAGTAAACTAAGAATTAAATAAAATTGTGTGTTTTATTTCAAATAAATTATTTTTTTCTGGGTGTAGTGTGTGTTTTTTCTTTTTAACACTTTGTAGATTAGTAATGGGGTGTCTTATAGATGCCCATCATTACTAACCTGGGCTTCATGGCAGCTGGCGCTGACATGAACCCCAACCCTATTACCCCCTGCCACCGCACCAGGGCAGCGTGGAAGAGCGAGGCTAAGTGCCAGAGTTGGCACATCCTATGGATGCGCCATTTCTGGGGCGGCTGACGGCTGGTGTTTCTTGCCTGGGAGGGGTCCAATATTCATGGCACCCTTCCTGGGCTATTAATATCAGCCCCCAACTGTCTGCCTAGCCTTTGCTAGCTATTAAATAGGGGTACCCCACCTCATTTTTTTGGGGGGTCCCCCATTTTAATAGCTAGTAAAGGCTAGGTATTCAGCTGGGGGCTGATATTAGTAGTTTGGGAAGCTCCGTGGGTATTACCCACTTCCCAGGCTTCAAACATCTGCCCCAGCCGTCTTCTTAACCTCCGCTAGAGCCTAAAATTATGGGGGATCCCGCTTCAATTTTTTTTTTAATAAATCCTTTATTTTAACACTAAATGACATTTGAGGAGTTAATAAACATGTAGTCCCTAAATTGTTATTTACTTTTTAATTAATTTTTCCCAAAAATTTTGACGTGGGCTTTGCCATATTTTTGTATGCCAGCCAGGTACAGCATCCAGCTTCTATGAACGCGCCATTTTCCGGGGTGGCTGCGGACTGCAATTTGCACCGGGGGGGGGCAGAAAGCTTGGGCCTCCCTGCGCTGCAGATTCCATCCCCCAGCTGCCTACTTGTACCTGGCTGGACACACAAATAGGGAGAAGCCCCACGTATTTTTTTTTTTAATTATTTCATGAAATTCATGAAATAATAAAGAAAAAAAGGGCTTCCCTATATTGTTGTGTCCGGCCAGGTACAAATAGGCAGCTGGTGGTTGGGCGCAGCCCGTTCCTGCCTGCTGTACCTGGCTGGACACACCAATATAGGGAAGCCCTTTTTTAAAAAAAATATTTCATGAAATAATTTAAAAAAAATTGACGTGGGGCTTCGCCCTATATTTGGGTCCAGCCAGGTACAGCAGGCAGGAACGGGCTGCGCCCAACCACCAGCTGCCTATTTGTACCTGGCCGGACACAACAATATAGGGAAGCCCTTTTTTTAAAAAATTATTTCATGAAATAATTTAAAAAAAATTGACGTGGGGCTTCGCACTATATTTGTGTCCAGCCAGGTACAGCAGGCAGGAACGGGCTGCCCCCAACCACCAGCTGCCTATTTGTACCTGGTTGGACCCAACAATATAGGGAATAGAGATGAGCGTTATTCTACTCGAACTGTTCGCCAATCTCAAATTCGAGCTGTTTTGGGCGGTGTTCGAGCCGTTCGGCGAACACGAACAATTTGAGAAAAATTCGGCTGTTCGAGGTTATGTTCGATAACTGTTCGTGCACCAAAATCATAACTGGATTTTTTCTCAGTAATGATGAAAATTAATGTTAATACGCAGTTTGAGTGTACAGCGGGGTGGGGGGAGGGGCAGGGGATGGATCTCTGCAGGAACAATGAAGATCTCCATTTTTTTTTTCTCTTTCCCGCATTTACAGTGGGGAGGTGCAATCTGTCAGCCTATCAGCAGCGCACACACGGAGCGAAGTGCTTTTTTTCACACAAGCAAGGGCATGTGTCATTGGCAGTGTATGTCACATGTCCTTGCCCTATAAGACCAAGCCATTTTCCCCGTCACCACCATTTTCTCACTGCTGCAGCTGCGTGTTAGACGGCACCGCTGTTGCTGTGTGCGCTATACCTTGTTAATTTCAAGCCAATTTTCGCACAAATCTACAGATAGCTTGGGAGTAGGGAATAGTTGTGATTGCAGTCCTTTTAAGGACTAGGTTACAGCATTTCCTATGACTTTTATCAGGCAGGTCTGTGCTCTTAAATAGATAGGTTGTGGGAGTAAAGACTAATTGTAATTGGAGTCCTTTTCAGGACTAGGTTACATCAGTTCCTATCAGTTTTTACCAGGCAGGTCTGTGCCAGTGCTGTGCAAGTTTTTTTCACAGCATTTGGCTGAATCTAGCAAAGCTAATCCTTATTGGCCTATTGCAGAGTGTGTTAGTCAGTGGAGTAGCCTATCTGTGTTGCAAGATATACCACCTGTGTATAGAATACCAATTTTTTTACTGCACCTAGTGAAGTAAAATCTTTTGGGCATAGCATCATTCTATTAGACCATCTATACTGACCTCCATCAGGTTGCAAATTGAATATAATTTTTTTCTGCATCTAGCTCTGAAAAAATATTTTGCTTCTAGCTGTGTGTGGGACTTGTTGTATTAGTCCATCTATACTGACCTCCATCAGGTTGCAAACTGAATATATTTTTTTCTGCATCTACCTCTGAAAAAATATTGGGCTTCTAGCTGTGTGTGGGACTTGTTCTATTAATCCATCTATACAGACCTCCATCAGGTTGCAAACTGAATATATTTTTTTCTGCATCTACCTCTGAAAAAATATTGGGCTTCTAGCTGTGTGTGGGACTTGTTGTATTAGTCCATCTATACTGACCTCCATCAGGTTGTAAATTAAAAATAATTTTTATCTGCATCTACCTCTGAAAAAATATTTGGGCTTCTAGCTGTGTGTGGGACTTGTTCTATTAATCCATCTATACAGACCTCCATCAGGTTGCAAACTGAATATATTTTTTTCTGCATCTACCTCTGAAAAAATATTGGGCTTCTAGCTGTGTGTGGGACTTGTTGTATTAGTCCATCTATACTGACCTCCATCAGGTTGCAAACTGAATATAATTTTTTTCTGCATCTAGCTCTGAAAAAATATTTGGCCTTCTAGCAGTGTGTGGGACTTTCTCTATTAGTCCATCTATACTGACCTCCATCACGTTGCAAATTCAAAATAATTTTTTGTCTGCATCTAGCTCTGAAAAAATATTGGGCTTCTAGCTGTGTGTGGGACTTGTATTAGTCCATCTATACTGACCTCCATCAGGTTGCAAATTAAAAATAATTTTTATCTGCATCTACAGTACCTCTGAAAAAATATTGGGCTTCTAGCTGTGTGTGGGACTTGTTCTATTAATCCATCTATACAGACCTCCATCAGGTTGCAAACTGAATATATTTTTTTCTGCATCTACCTCTGAAAAAATATGTGGCCTTCTAGCAGTGTGTGGGACTTTCTCTATTAGTCCATCTATACTGACCTCCATCAGGTTGCAAACTGAATATAATTTTTTTCTGCATCTAGCTCTGAAAAAATATTTGGCCTTCTAGCAGTGTGTGGGACTTTCTCTATTAGTCCATCTATACTGACCTCCATCACGTTGCAAATTCAAAATAATTTTTTGTCTGCATCTAGCTCTGAAAAAATATTGGGCTTCTAGCTGTGTGTGGGACTTGTTGTATTAGTCCATCTATACTGACCTCCATCAGGTTGCAAATTAAAAATAATTTTTATCTGCATCTACAGTACCTCTGAAAAAATATTTGGGCTTCTAGCTGTGTGTGTGACTTGTTCTATTAGTCTATCTATACTGACCTCCATCAGGTTGCAAATTGAATATAATTTTTCCTTGCATATAGCTCTGAAAAAATATTTGGCCTTCTAGCAGTGTGTGGGACTTTCTCTATTAGTCCATCTATACTGACCTCCATCAGGTTGCAAATTAAAAATAATTTTTATCTGCATCTACCTCTGAAAACATATTTGGGCTTCTAGCTGTGTGTGGGACTTGTTCTATTAATCCATCTATACAGACCTCCATCAGGTTGCAAACTGAATATATTTTTTTCTGCATCTACCTCTGAAAAAATATTGGGCTTCTAGCTGTGTGTGGGACTTGTTGTATTAGTCCATCTATACTGACCTCCATCAGGTTGCAAACTGAATATATTTTTTTCTGCATCTACCTCTGAAAAAATATTGGGCCTTCTAGCAGTGTGTGGGACTTTCTCTATGAGTCCATCTATACTGACCTCCATCAGGTTGCAAATTCAAAATAATTTTTTGTCTGCATCTAGCTCTGAAAAAATATTGGGCTTCTAGCTGTGTGTGGGACTTGTTGTATTAGTCCATCTACACTGACCTCCATCAGGTTGCAAATTAAAAATAATTTTTATCTGCATCTACAGTACCTCTGAGAAAATATTTGGCCTTCTAGCAGTGTGTGGGTCTTGTTCTATTAGTCCATCTATACTGACCTCCATCAGGTTGCAAATTGAATATAATTTTTATCTGCATCTAGCTCTGAAAAAATATTTGGCCTTCTAGCAGTGTGTGGGACTTTCTCTATTAGTCCATCTATACTGACCTCCATCAGGTTGCAAATTGAATATAATTTTTATCTGCATCTAGCTCTGAAAAAATATTTGGCCTTCTAGCAGTGTGTGGGACTTTCTCTGTTAGTCCATCTATACTGACCTCCATCAGGTTGCAAATTAAAAATAATTTTTATCTGCATCTACCTCTGAAAAAATATTTGGGCTTCTAGCAGTGTGTGGGACTCATTGTATTAGGCCATCTATACCAAGCTCAACCAGCTTTGAAATTAATAATAATTTTTAGCTGCATCTAGCCCTGAAAATAATTTTTCCCAATAGTGGTAGCAATAGAAATATGGGGCGCACGCCTGGCTAACAAAAATATACGCTTCATAACACAAAGCACCAGCCTACCGCACTGCATTAATAAGATGGCATCATCGTCTCTCCCAGTGCTAGGCCTACTACGCAGGCTAGTATTCCTGTGCCTAAAACACAATGTATGGGTCCGCGCTAGCCACTATGCTGAGGGGTATAAAGCTGCTGCTAACGCTTTATAACAATTCAATTGGCAGATTTTCACAGAGCTCTTCCACAACGCCAACCCATCGGGCAACAGTTGCCCACCCTCCCTATGGGATCTAGTGGCGAATAGTTGATGCCATTAATCAGAGCGTCAGTTGCCCCGTCAACGTGGCAAGCATACGGTAAGGCATGGGAAGAGTGGACACGACTAGTAGCAGGCAGACGGGTTGACCAATGTGAACAAGCCAGATCACAAGTCACCATAGAATTTCTCCACCAGCTAATGATGAGGGGCATATCAGGGGCGTCAGCGCAGCGGTGTCTGACCGGAGTAGCATTTCACTTCCAACTACTGAATTGGGGAGATGTGACAAAGATTCATCATCAGACAATCCATAAAAGGGTGGAAAAGGGGTCAGCCAAGTCAGGAATGTAGACGTCCCGTCCCGTGTCACTAAAACTGATTTCTCACATCTTATCCCTAACACCATTAACATGACACTCACAATTTGAAGCAACACTAATGTCTACTGCATTTGTGATCGCCTTCTTCGGGGCGCTATGTATAAGCGAATTAGTCCCTCAATCCAAAATTACCACCAGTGGAGGCTTATTACACCAGGACGTAGTCATAGCCAATAATGCAATACGTCTACGCATACACCAATCGAAAACGGTTCCAGCGGGCAGGGGTACTTGGGTACTTCTACAACCCACAAACGGTACACTGAGTCGGGTAACAATAGTAAAAACATATCTAACCATCAGATCACAAAGTAATTTCTTCGTATCACACATTGATGGAACGCCATTATCAAGATACCTGTTCCAAGCTATATTTAATAAATGCATAACATCGGCAGGGAACCACCCCAAAGATTACGGGACACACTCATTCCGCATAGGTGCGGCCACGGAAGCAGCAAGAGCAGGACTGTCAGAAACGGAAGTTCAGAGGATAGGGAGATGGCGATCCACGTGTTTGGCGAGATACATAAGACCGGACTTGTTATCCTAACGTGGTTTGTTTCTTTTACAGGTGACGCTAAGCCAACAGTGTGAGTGATAGGCCACTCGTATATATATTGGGCACAAAAAAGGGCGAAAGTCCGCCCAGGCGGGAGGAAATTAGAGTTTCATAACACATATTTCAACTGGAGAGGTATTAGAGGCCTGCTATGGCCACAGGTACTAATGGAGGTAATCAAGGTAGGGAGAGAGGCAAGAGGTCCGGTCATCTTAGTTATACAGACCGGGGGAAACAACCTAGGTCATCACAAGAGCGCATAACTAATGGCAATAATGAAACTAGACACTGAGCGCTTCAGAGAATTTTTCACAAAATTAGCTATAGTATGGTCAGAGATTGTGCCGATAGCGGTATGGCAAGGTGCGCGAGACATCACGGCCATCGAATGGACAAGGCGGGTAATAAATATTCGGATGGCAAAATTTAAAAGAGACAGAGGCGGTGTAGTGATACGACACCGACAACTGGACGGAGATAAAGCAGGCCTCATACGGCCCGACGGTGTTCACTTAATAGATATTGGACTGGACATATTCCTGTCACGACTCCAGGACGGAGTGGAACAAGCGTTAAGAGTGATGGGTGGGGGTCAGAGTCCTGCATACGAGTACGCTGGATCCTCCGTGGCCTGGAAATAGAAAGGACATGTTGGAGAGTTACACTTGTTGGCCAACTTGCCGGAGTGGGGACCCAGGGCATGCTGCAACAAGCTGAATTATTTCAGAAATAAAATGCCTTTCTAATGGAATGAGTATAAAGAGTTAATAAAGCTGTGACCGATCCTCACCCATCCAGTTGTAAGAGTTACATTATTGGGTTGTCCATGAAAGGGGGGCGGTAGGGGGGCTGAGCATCTGGGTTTGGTTGGGGGTCCCCACAGTCTGCCTAGGCTAGATTAATTTAAAAATTCTTATTAGATACACAGGCGGTGCAGCTTGCTTCGCAGCTGGGCTACTACGCCCAAAGTATTGCCTAGGCTAGATGCAGTTAAAAATTCTACGCTGACTAGCAGACACTGAAGATTTGTAGCAGACCTCTGAGTAAACAGCTCTTCAGACTCAACCATCTGTGTTACCCCAAGCCATAGTGTATGTAGTTTCTTACAGTTAAAAGGGGGGGGTGCGACCCAACCCACCTGGAATTGACGATGCCAACGTCACGTAAGACACAGCAAGGGGACTCCCAAAATTGTGGCACAGACACCACTTAACCCTAGAACGCATACCTGTGGCCTTGCAGGCCCGCCCAGTTAATTGTTTTCTATTTTCTGCAAGATTGCTTTAGTTAGAATTTTGAAACTCTAGGTATTCTTCATGTATATAGTTGTTTGTCACTTGAGTTTGAGTTATTCCATGTTATTTGCACACGGGCCTAAAGGGCCCCAGGTATGTGAAAGTGTAGATTTTTATGGTCATGCGTTCTTGGGTTAAGTGGCATCAATTGCCCCACTGTTGCTTAAAACGGTTGGTGAGGTGATTTTACCAAATCCCCAAGCTTTTAGTCTCCCAAGGATGACACAGGGGTAGAAATGTCCTTGCGATTCCATGATTTGATCATCTTTATGAACGTGAGTCTGTCTACATTCTCAGTGGACAGCCGCGTGCGCTTATCTGTCAGCACACCACCAGCAGCGCTGAACACACGTTCAGAGAGAACGCTGGCTGCATGGCATGACAAGATCTCCAAGGCGTGAGTGGCGAGCTCCGGCGATTTTTCAAGATTGGAATACCAAAATGAGCAAGGGTCCAGTGACACAGTCATGGCTTCGATGTTCACTTGGAGATTCTCCTGTACCATCCTCTCTAGGCATTGACTATGTGTCAGACTTCTTGTCTCCTGTGGCCTTGCAAAGGATGGTCTAAAAAAGTGGTGAAACGATTCCACAAAATTGCTGTTACCAGCAGATACTGTGTTACTGTTACTGTTTGAGTGATGAAGATTCGACAGTCCCACCGTTGGCAAGTTAGAACTGTGAGATTCACTACGTGCACCACTGGTGTTTTGTGGAAAAGCACATGTAAGATTCTGCAACAGATACTCCTGCATTCGTCAATACCTTTTTATGGCAGGAATTATTTCGGCAAATATAATTTTGTACCGGGGATCTAAGAGTGTGGCAACCCAGTAGTCGGGATTACTTCGAATTCTGACAATCCGGGGGTCATGTTGCAGGTAGTGCAGCAAGAAGGCACTCATGTGTCTTGCGCATCCAGAAGGACCAAGTCCTTGTTGTGTTGGTAGCGAGGTAAGAATCATGCTTCCTTCCTCTGCCCTCTCCCTCCAACCTCGCACAACAGAAATGTGATCAAGGTCTCCCTCATCTGATGAGTCTTCCATGCCCATTGCCAGTTCGTCCTTCACTTCTTCCTTGGCTCCTGCACCTTCCTCAACAGTTTGGCTGCTACCATGCGCCCTGGTTAATCCCTCTCCCCCACCCTCCCATGCCTGCCGCCTTGGTGCTGCCAACCGTCTGGACCTTGGAGATGTTATCCCTTCCGCATACGACTCCTCCTCTACTTCCTCCACCTCCTCTTGTCCCACCACCTGACTCCGAATTCTGTTTAACATGTGCTCCAGCATGTAAATCACCGTAATAGTCATGCTGATAATGGCATCGTCAGCACTAAACATCTTCGTCGCCATTTCAAGACTGTGCAGAAGGGTGCATAGGTCCCTGATCTGAGACCACTCCTCCAGCGTGATTTGCCCCACCTCTGGATCTCGTTGGCCCAGGCTATACGTCAGAACGTATTGCACCAGGGCCTGTCGGTGCTGCCACAGTCGCTGCAACATGTGCAGAGTTGAATTCCACCGTGTCGGCACATCGCATTTCAGCCGGTGAACTGGCAGGCCCAACGACTTCTGTAGAGATGTAAGTCGTTGAACTGCGGGATGCGAACGGCGGAAGTGAGCACACAGCGACCGTGCACTCTGCAGAAGGCCATCTAGTCCGGGATAGTGGACTAAAAATTGCTGGACAACCAGGTTCAACACGTGAGCCATACAAGGCACGTGTGTGACATTGCCCCGGTGAAGTGCCGCACCCAGGTTTGCAGCATTGTCGCACATGGCCTTCCCTGGTTGCAGGTCCAGTGGAGACAACCTTTCATGAAACTGGGTCTCCAGAGCTGACCAAAACTCCTCAGCTGTGTGACTCACATTTCCCAGACATTTCAAAGTAAACACTGATGCGTTGAGCCCTGCTGCCAGCATAGTAAGGAGGTGTACAGGATTCCTTCTGCGCAGTTAGAAAGCAGGTGGCATTACCAGACAGGCTTTGGGTGCAGGTGGAGGACTGAGAGGAGGTTGAGGAGGCAGAAGCAGTGGAGGAAGTTCGAGATAAAGAGGATTAACACACAACTCGTGGGGACGGTAAGACTTGGACAGCAGCCCCTTGTCCTGCTGTCACCATAGTTACCCAGTGCCCAGTCAGCGACATGTAACGCCCCTGTCCATGCCTTCTCGTCCAAGTGTCTGTGGTGAAGTGCACCCTGTCACACACAGAGTTTCTCAAAGAAGGGGTGATCTTGTGTGCGACATGCTAGTGGAGCGCAGGCACACCTTTCTTTGAGAAGTAGTGCCGACTGGGCATCTGGTACTGGGGCACTGTGATGGACATAAGGTCTTGAAAATCCTCTGTGTCCTCCACGTGGAAAGGCAGCATTTCTGTAGCCAACAGCTTGCAGATGGTGAAATTCAACCTCTTAGCTTTCTCATGGCTAGGAGGAAATGGTCTTTTACTTTTCCACATCTGAGGGACCGAGGGCTGGCTGTTGTGCTTAGACGGTCTGTGAGGAAGATGCAGGCGGACATGTTAGGTTGCCTTGATCCAAAGGTGGTGCTCTCGATGTCGGAGAGCGCTCAACACTAGCAGGTGTTTCCACTTCCCAATGAACTGACGACCTGCCAATCACACTGGCTGTTGCGGGTAAAGAGGTGGCAGGTCTGCATCCAAAAACATGTGTGACTGCTGTCCCCCCAGTCACAGAGGATGAAGAGGCTGCGGATGCACAAGATGGGGCAGACGGTGGTTGGCCCAGCCGGCTAGGCCGCATTGTAGCACAGTGAGCTTCCCACTGCAACTTATGCTTCATATCCATGTGACGGTACATGCATGAAATACTCAAACTATGTATTTTTTGGCCTCTACTTAGCTTTTGCTGACAAATATTACAGATAACACGAGTTGGGTCATCCTTATCGATCTGAATAAATGCCCAGGCTATGCAAGGCTTAGAGCCCATGTGACCTGAAGAGGCACTACGACTTGTGGTCAGAGGCAGAGTTGTGGTTGAGGATGCAGTTGTTGACGTGCTTCCAGTACTCCGTCTCTGTTCAGGAAGGCGCAACCTAACCTCGTCGTCAATAGCATCTGTGATGCCCCGCTGCGCTTGGTATCACAGATCCTACAAGAGTGCATTGATGGAATCCTCCACAAGAGGCCCCCATAAACATTCACACATCTCCACCTTCCACCTCAGACAAGCAGAGGGAGCCCGTTAGGGATATAAATAGGGAAGGTGGAGCTAGGCAGTTCAGTTCCTCTGAAGAGTTCCTGCAGTAGAGAAGCCTAAGAGAGGTCAGTCTGCAGTGGAGCTCAGTCTAGTCTAGAGAACGCAGTTAATAGTTCAGCAGTGGAGCACGAGGCTCCTGCTTGCTAGATTCAGGGAGCCCAGATAGAGCTTAAGGTGTGCCGGTGCCGTAAGATCAGTGAAGCGCGGCAAGCTGCTGTTAGTGTGCATAGCCTAGTGAGGGCCCGAGTAGGCCGAAGGCGAGTGGCGAGTTAGTACATAAGGGGCAGAGAAGCTTAACCAGCTCACCCCGAAGCATTTACCGGACACAGGATCCGAGCTTACCGGTATCTCTATGACCCAGTAAGGCATAACCGGAATCCCTGGAGAACTACAAGTCCCAGGATCGCTAAGGTGCTGATATGTAACAGAGCCAGGAGACGCTTAGGCCCCGCATACTGGGAGCATGAACTCCAAGAGAAGGCCCTACCACAAGGTCAGCCAGCGCAGGACAGAGACAAAGTTAGGCCTAGCTCCAGGCAGGTCAGAAACTTACTACGCAGAGGCAAGAAACAGGAGGCCCTACACCCGCTCATTGGGGAGGATCCTGATATGCACCCTTCACCCTACAGTGCTCCGGGATGTGCATGAATTTCCACCAGTAAAAGGTACTGAAGTGACTACCGTGTCCGTTCCCGTTCTTGCTCTGACCCAGCTGGGTCTCGCCTGTCCTGCATTCCCCCTGCATACGCTGCCCTGAGACCTAGCTTCACCTGTGGGGAGCTATACCATCGAGCTGCCTTATCACCGGCCTCAGTGTACTGCTGCAGCGCTGGTGCTTGTCACCAGATACCACAGGTGGTGTCATGAACTCTTATAAAATTAACAATTATCCACCCTTTTAAAGAGAGACCCCAGGGTACGGGCCAGGGAGCCGACCACCGCGACATCCCCAAGGCCAGGCAAATGCCCGGGTACCGAGTCATCCCCATCCCCAGGGCTAGTCACATCCTCCTCCACCTCCTTTGCTGACCTCATCGACTGTCTGACTGTGGGTTGACAGTAAGTGGGATCTCCAACCTCGTCATCATCACCCTGTGTGTTATCACACCCGTCGCCCTCAGAGCCAACCTCTTCCTGCCCTGACCGAAAAGTCAAGTTGTCGCTCCAATCAGGTATTTGAGTCTCATCATCATCTTCATCATTGTCTCCACCAACAGGAGTTACAGTTTGGGAACAAGGGTCTACATTATGCTCAGAACCTTCTTCATCTGGTCCTGGATCCAACTTATAAAGATTCTGGGCATCGGATCAGATCATTTCCTCATCTGGATTAACAGAAGCTCTGGAGCAGACCTCCGTTTCCCAGGCTATAGTATGAGTAAACAGCTGGGCAGACTCAGCCATCTGTGTTACCCCATACTCAGACGGGCAGCTGGAGACTTGGGAGCTGTGAGGAAGCAAGTGCGATTGGGGTGACACCTCTGAGGACTGGAGTATTTGTGATGTTGAAATTGAGGTGATGGAGAGCCCACTTGAAGGAGCACTTGATATCCGTTGAAGCACCTGCTGTTTTTGTGCCTCATCTAGAATTTGTAGCGATGGGCGTGTCCGCAAGAATGGGATCGTATCACATTGTCCACGAAAAGAAGTCGACATCTTAGTTTGGCTGGAAGATGGTCTTTCTTCTGCAGATGTTACTCCCCCCCCCACCGTGGGGGGCCTCGACCCACCAGCGGACAGGCACCTGTATTGGGATAGGGGGGCTGGCCGTCAGGGTCCACCGCGGCTCTGGCACAAACCCGGCGACACAGAGGTGGCACAGGCAGGAACGGACTGGCCGTGTCGGCTTCTCACTTTTTGGATTTTAGAAGGGCATGACATGCCTATATCTGTGTCTCCCCCTCCTTTTACTCCTCCACCTCTTTTCTTTTCGCATGACTATATGTACTTGTCACTTTTCCATGTGTTATTTGTGTCTTCTGAGCAGTTTGTCAGCTTTTGGACACCTTTGAAGGTGTTTTCTATGTGTTTCTATGTGTTTTTGTTTGCCTGCCATTGGTTTTAATGGTGTTCGAAGGTGTTCGACAAACAGTTCGACGAACAGTTCGGCGAACACACGGGTGTTCGACGAACCGAACCGAACTCGAACACTACGGGGGTGGCTCAACACTAATAGGGAAGTCCTTTATTCCTTAATTATTTCATGAATTTCATGAAATAATTAAAAAAAAAAATACGTGGGGCTTCGCCCTATTTTTGTGTCCAGCCAGGTACAACTAGGCAGCTGGGTGCTGGAATCCGCAGCGCAGGGAGGCCCAAGCTTTCTGGGCCCCACCCGCTGCAAATTGCAGTCCGCAGCCACCCCGGAAAATGGTGCGTTCATAGAAGCGCCATCTTCTCTTTCTGTACCCAACTCATCCAGGGCCCTGGTGCGGTGGCTCACTGGGTAATAAAGGGATTAAGGCCAGCTTGGCATTATCAGCTGGCCCTAAGCCCAAAATTCATGGGGTCACGCCAATATTAGACATGACCACCATGAATTTCTAGTAAAGTATTTAAAAAAAACACAACACCCAGAATAAAGTCCTTTCATTTAAATAAACACACAATTCTTTATTGTTCTAAATTAAACTATACTTACCATCACGCCCATTCCAGCTGAAGCCAACGATCTCCTGCAATAAAAGAAAAATAATAAAGCAACCTCATCCTTACCTTTCCATGGTTCCCAGGACAGCTTCAGCTCTGCTACATCGAGATGACAGGCTGGACCGCAACAGAACGTTGCCATCCAGCCTGTCATCCCGCAGACACTGAGAAGCGCAGGCATGCTTGCGTCATCTGTGTCAGGCTGTGACGGCATCCAGATGAGCCGAGGTCATGTTCAATGAACTCAGCTCACCTCATGCACGTCACTGACAGCGTGGGAAAATTCTCCTGCGCTCAGCGCTTCTGCAGGAGAATTCTCTCACGCTCATCGCATGCGCAGGAGAATTCTCCCACGCTGTCAGTAACATGCATGAGGTGAGCTGAGTTCATTGTCGGCTCATATGGATGCCGTCACAGCCAGACACTGAGGAGCGCAAGCATGCCTGCACTTCTCAGTGTGTGCGGCATGGCAAGCTGGATGGCAGCTTTCTGCTGCGGTCCAGCCTGTCATCTCGATGTAGCAGAGCTGGAGCTGTCCTGGGAACCATCGAAAGGTAAGGATGATGTTGCTTTATTATTTTTCTTTCATTGCAGGAGATCGTTGGCTTCAGCTGGAATGGGCGTGATGGTAAGTATGGTTTAATTTAGAACAATAAAGAATTGTGTGTTTATTTCAATTAAAGGACTTTATTCTGGGTGTTTGTGTTTTTTTTTAACTTTGACTATGGGGTTAGTAATGGGGGTGTCTTATAGACGCCTCTCCATTACTAACCTGGGCTTGATGTCAGCTGGCATTATAAGCTGACATCAACACCAACCCTATTACCCCACTGCCACCGCTACAGGGCAGTGGGAAGAGCGAGGCTAAGTGCCAGAATTGGCGCATCCTATGGATCCGCCATTTCTGGGACGGCTGACAGCTGGTGTTTCTAGCCTGGGAGGGGGCCAATATTCAGGGCACCCTTCCTGGGCTATTAATATCAGCCCCCAGCTGTCTGCCTAGCCTTTGTTAGCTATTAAAATAGGGGGGACCCTACGTCATTTTTTTGGGGGGTCCCCCATTCTAATAGCTAGTAAAGGCTAGGTATTCAGCTGGGGGATGATATTAGTATCCTGGGAAGCTCCATGGGTATTACCCCCTTCCCAGGCTTCAAACATCTGCCCCAGCCATCTGCTTAACCTCCGCTAGAGACTAAAATTACGGGGAGCACCACACCAATTTTTTTTTTAATAAATCCTTTATTTTAACACTAAATGACAAGTACAGTAACCAACACTGTCACTGTACTTCTTATATATGTGACTGACATGTTTCTATCTATCTAATCTATGTGTGATGCTCTATCTTTCTGTTCTAAATTATCGGGTACCGCTGCTGATTTGCCGGCCGGCTTTTTTAAAGAGACGATGCATGAAAGCACTAATATTTTTTTTAATAAATCCTTTACACTAAATGACAAGTTCAGTAACCAACACTGTCACTGTACTTCTTATATATGTGACTGACATGTTTCTATCTATATAATCTATGTGTGATGCTCTATTCCTTCTTGTCTAAATTGTCGGGTACCGGTGTATGCCGCTGCTGAATTGCCGGCCGGCTTTTTTAAAGAGAGCGTCTTCTGAGCAGTTTGTCAGCTTTTGGACACCTTTTGGAAGGTGTTTTCTATGTATTTCTATGTGTTTTCTGTTTGCCTGCCATTGGTTTTAACGGTGTTTGACGGTGTTCTAAGGTGTTCGATGAACAGTTCGAAGAACAGTTCCTCGAACATCCCGGTGTTCGATGAACTGAACCAATCCCGAACACTACGGGGGTGGCTCAACACTACTAGGAAGTCCTCTAATGCAGCTTGTTCCATAATCAATGCCAGCCTGTCCAACATCATCTCACACTTCTCGGTGGTGCATAGTCACACACAAAGATCTTTCTTTACGGCTTTAATTTCATGACTACAGAATTGGGAAATAGCTTGATCTTCAATGCATTTTGAGAAATAACATGCATAAGCAAAGCCACGGTTAACGCTTCTGAAGGTTATCATTAGGCGAAACTTATACAGCTTTCCCGCAGACTGAAAGGGGGTTTCAAGACTTCCAATACAACCAAGACTTCCCTGTCATCACCAAGATGATGACTGTCCATGTTTTCCTTCTCATCCTCCTCCTCCTCATTATCACCCAATCTGCGTTGAAAAGAGATGAGGCTGGGCTGCATAGTTCATTGCTCCGCCTGCAATGCCTCCTCTTTAACAGTGAGCAGCAAGCATTTCAGTAGACAGAGAAGTGGGATGGTGACACTAATTATGGGATCATCACCACTCACTATCTTGGTGGAGTCCTCAAAGTTTTGGAGGACGGCACAGATGTCAGACACCCATGCCCACTCATCAGCTCTTATGTGCGGAGGCTGACCTGAATTCCAATGTGTGTTTTGAAGCTGGTAGTCCACAAATGCCCTCTGCTGGTCACAAATCCTTCTCAACATCTGCAACATTGATTTCCAATGTGTGGTCACATCGCACACCAGTTGGTGAGCCGGAAGCTGCAATTGTTGCTGAAGCACTGCCAGGGTGGAGGACACTGTAGCCAGAGCAGCATACTTTCACAAGCTGCTCTGGCAGATCTGGGTAGGGTTTGAGAAACCACTGAACCACTAAGTTGAGCACATTTAGTGCTCGTTTATCACTATTGTGTACCCCTGTATGGAGAACAATATCAGCACCAAAGAATTAAAAGATGAAATGTAGCCAGCTTTATATACCACGGTAATAAAAAAATCAATTTTGATTATATCATGTGTACCCCTGTGACAACAATATCTGCACCAAAGAATTAATTTCACTAGAGTAGAACTAGTATAATGGGGACCAACAGCTCTTCCACTACAGCCAACCCAGCAGATGGAGGCCCAACCAGAAGTGTTCACATTTCAAAAAATTAGGGCCTCACACCACCATTTCTGTGGCCAATAGATTGGAGATGGTGGAGTTCAATCTCTTAGCTTTGTCATGTGTAGGAGGAAAAAATCTTTTACGTGGCTACAACTAATGGACCGAGGGCTGGCTGCAGTGCTGAGAGAGGGCAGAGTACGGTGAACCGGACAAACTGCTGGACCGTGAGATGCAGGCAGAGATTTTACAATTGATTAATAAAGTTGTGGTGTGGTCGTTCTCTGAGATCAGTCAAAAACAGCAGGCATGTCTTCTTCTGTTACAGCTGACGGACACTCACTCAGCCTGACTGGAGAGGGTAAAGAACCAAAGTTTCTGCGGTGGGAGACCTGCATGACAATACTTGGCACAGTAACAAAGGAGGAGAAGGAAGAAGCAGCAGATGTGGTTGATGGGCCGGCGGATGGTTGTTGAGGTCCGCATTTTATCGCAGTGAGAATGCCAGAGTAATGCATGTTGATTGCGCATGTGAAGGTTCATGCATGTAGTAGTCAAATTATTGCCCTTTTTCCTTCTACTGACTTTTTCTTGCTAAGTTGCCAGATAATGTGGGTTGGCTCATCCTTTGCGGTGTCAAAAAAGACCCAGGCTAGACAATCCTTGCTGCCCCTGAGAGCTGCATACCCATGACCATGGCTAAGGATGCAGTGCTCGTCGTTGCATCACTCCGTGTCTGAGCCATAGGATGCAATGTAAACTCCTCATCTTCCTCCTCCTCCACCTCCTCAGATGAGCTACTTAGCTGTGTGCCTCTGGCATCACACCAACCTCATCATCATCCAATGTGTTATCCCATTCCTCACCCTGAGAGTAACCCTCCTCCTCTTCTTTCCCTGACAGCACAGTATAGTCCGCAGTCTGAGTCTCATCAGGATCACCTCCAACTGGGGATTAACATCTGGTGACGAGGGTCAAGAAGCTTCTCAGACCCTACTCCCCCCCCCCCTGTATGGTGAACAATATTTGCACCAAAGATTTTTAAGCTGAGATGTAGCCTGCTTTATATACCACGGTAGTAAGACAACCAATTTTGAGTTTATCATGTCTGTGTACACCCATAATGAGAACAAAATGTTCACCAAAAAATTAATTTCGCTAGAGTATAAATTAGAGATGAGCGTTGTTCTACTCGAACTGTTCGCCAATCTCAAATTCGAGCTGTTTTGGGCGGTGTTCGAGCCGGTCGGCGAACACGAACAATTTGAGAAAAATTCGGCTGTTCGAGGTTATGTTCGATAACTGTTCGTGCACCAAAATCATAACTGGATTTTTTCTCAGTAATGATGAAAATTAATGTTAATACGCAGTTTGAGTGTACAGCGGGGCGGGGGGAGGGGCAGGAGATGGATCTCTGCAGGAACAATGAAGATCTCCATTTTTTTTTCTCTTTCCCGCATTTGCAGTGGGGAGGTGCAATCTGTCAGCCTATCAGCAGCGCACACACGGAGCGAAGTGCTTTTTTTCACACAAGCAAGGGCATGTGTGATTGGCAGTGTATGTCACATGTCCTTGCCCTATAAGACCAAGCCATTTTCCCCGTCGCCACCATTTTCTCACTGCTGCAGCTGCGTGTTAGACGGCACCGCTGTTGCTGTGTGCGCTATACCTTGTTAATTTCAAGCCAATTTTCGCACAAATATACAGATAGCTTGGGAGTAGGGAATAGTTGTGATTGCAGTCCTTTTAAGGACTAGGTTACAGCATTTCCTATGACTTTTATCAGGCAGGTCTGTGCTCTTAAATAGATAGATTGTGTGAGTAAAGACTAATTGTAATTGGAGTCCTTTTCAGGACTAGGTTACATCAGTTCCTATCAGTTTTTGCCAGGCAGGTCTGTGCCAGTGCTGTGCAAGTTTTTTTCACAGCATTTGGCTGAATCTAGCAAAGCTAATCCTTTTTGGCCTATTGCAGAGTGTGTTAGTCAGTGGAGTAGCCTATCTGTGTTGCAAGATATACCACCTGTGTATAGAATACCAATTTTTTTACTGCACCTAGTGAAGTAAAATCTTTTGGGCATAGCATGATTCTATTAGTCCATCTATACTGACCTCCATCAGGTTGCAAATTAAAAATAATTTTTTTCTGCATCTAGCTCTGAAAAAATATTTGGGCTTCTAGCAGTGTGTGGGACTTGGTCTATTAGTCCATCTATACTGACCTCCATCAGGTTGCAAATTAAAAATAATTTTTTTCTGCATCTAGCTCTGAAAAAATATTTGGGCTTCTAGCAGTGTGTGGGACTTGGTCTATTAGTCCATCTATACTGACCTCCATCAGGTTGCAAATTGAATAAAAAAATTTTCTGCATCTAGCTCTGAAAAAATATTTGGGCTTCTAGCGGTGTGTGGGACTTGGTCTATTAGTCCATCTATACTGACCTCCATCAGGTTGCAAATTAAAAATTATTTTTTTCTGCATCTAGCTCTGAAAAAATATTTGGGCTTCTAGCAGTGTGTGGGACTTGGTCTATTAGTCCATCTATACTGACCTCCATCAGGTTGCAAATTAAAAATAATTTTTTTCTTCATTTAGCTCTGAAAAAATATTTGGGCTTCAAGCAGTGTGTGGGACTTGTTCTATTAGTCCTTCTATACTGACCTCCAGCAGGTTGCAAATTGAATATAATTTTTTTCTGCATCTAGCTCTGAAAAAATATTTGGGCTTCTAGCAGTGTGTGGGACTTGGTCTATTAGTCCATCTATACTGACCTCCATCAGGTTGCAAATTAAAAATAATTTTTTTCTTCAATTATCTCTGAAAAAATATTTGGGCTTCTAGCAGCGTGTGGGACTTGTTCTATTAGTCCATCTATACTGACCTCCATCAGGTTGCAAATTAAAAATAATTTTTTTCTGCATCTAGCTCTGAAAAAATATTTGGGCTTCTAGCGGTGTGTGGGACTTGGTCTATTAGTCCATCTATACTGACCTCCATCAGGTTGCAAATTAAAAATTATTTTTTTCTGCATCTAGCTCTGAAAAAATATTTGGGCTTCTAGCAGTGTGTGGGACTTGGTCTATTAGTCCATCTATACTGACCTCCATCAGGTTGCAAATTAAAAATAATTTTTTTCTTCATTTAGCTCTGAAAAAATATTTGGGCTTCAAGCAGTGTGTGGGACTTGTTCTATTAGTCCTTCTATACTGACCTCCAGCAGGTTGCAAATTGAATATAATTTTTTTCTGCATCTAGCTCTGAAAAAATATTTGGGCTTCTAGCAGTGTGTGGGACTTGGTCTATTAGTCCATCTATACTGACCTCCATCAGGTTGCAAATTAAAAATAATTTTTTTCTTCAATTATCTCTGAAAAAATATTTGGGCTTCTAGCAGCGTGTGGGACTTGTTCTATTAGTCCATCTATACTGACCTCCATCAGGTTGCAAATTAAAAATATTTTTTTTCTGCATCTAGCTCTGAAAAAATATTTGGGCTTCTAGCAGTGTGTGGGACTTGGTCTATTAGTCCATCTATACTGACCTCCATCAGGTTGCAAATTAAAAATAATTTTTTTCTTCATTTAGCTCTGAAAAAATATTTGGGCTTCTAGCAGTGTGTGGGACTTGTTCTATTAGTCCTTCTATACTGACCTCCATCAGGTTGCAAATTGAATAAAAAAAATTTCTGCATCTAGCTCTGAAAAAATATTTGGGCTTCTAGCGGTGTGTGGGACTTGGTCTATTAGTCCATCTATACTGACCTCCATCAGGTTGCAAATTAAAAATAATTTTTTTCTGCATCTAACCCAGCCAATAGTTTTGGCCTAATACCACAGTTTGGCCACTCAGCTCTGCTCGGTTACCATCCATTGTTTTTTTGTGCAAACAACTCCAGAGTTGTGAATTAGTTAACCACCAAAATGAGTGGAAAAAGGCCTGCTGCTGGTGGAAAGGGGAATAGGCGTGTTGGGAAGGGGAAAAAAGGTTGTGTCCGTGGGGTAGGTGCAGAAGAAAGACCATCTTCCAGCCAAACTAAAATGTCTACTTCTTTTAGCGGACAATGTGATAAGATCCCTTTCTTACGGCCACGCCAATCGCTTCAAATTCCAGATGAGGCACAAAAACAGCAGGTGCTTCAACGGATATCAAGTGCTCCTTTAAGTGGGCTCTCCTCCACATCAACTTCAACATCACAAATACTCCAGTCCTCAAAGGTGTCACCCAAATCGCACTTGCTTCCTCACAGCTCCCAAATCTCCAGCTGCCCGTCTGAGTATGAGGTAGAACAGATGGTTGAGTCTGCAGAGCTGTTTACTCATACTATAGCCTGGGAATCAGAGGTCGACTCCAGCGCTTCTGTGAATCCAGACGAGGAAATGATCTGCACTGATGCCCAGAATCTTTATGAGTCGGATCCAGGACCAGACGCAGAAGGTTCTGACCATAATGTAGACCCTCATTCCCAAACTGTAACTCCTGTTGGTGGAGACAATGAGGAAGACGATGATAAGACTCAAATACCTGATTGGAGCGACAACTTTAGTTTTTTGTCAGGGCAGGAACAGGTTGGCTCTGAAGACGACGGGTGTGATGACGCACAGGGTGATGATGATGAGGTCGGAGATCCCACTTACTGTCAACCCACAGTCAGCCAAGAGATGAGGTCAGCAGAGGAGGTGGAGGAAGATGCTAGTGACGACGAGGTCAGGTTGCGCCTTCCTGGACAGAGACGTAGTACTGGAAGCACGTCAACAACTGCATCCTCAAACACAACTCTGCCTCTCACCACAAGTCGTGGTGGCTCTTCAGGTCGCATGGGTGCTAAGCCTTGCATAGCCTGGGCATTTTTTCAGATCGATAAAGATGACCCAACTCGTGTTATCTGTAACATTTGTCAGCAAAAGCTAAGTAGAGGCCAAAAAATACATAGTTTGAGTACTTCATGCATGAACCGGCACATGGACATGAAGCATAAGTTGCAGTGGGAAGCTCGGTGTGCTACAATGCGGCCTAGCCGGCCGGGCCAACCACCGTCTGCCATATCTTGTGCATCCGCGGCCTCTTCATCCTCTGTGACTGGGGGGACAGCAGTCACACCTGTTTTGGGGCGCAGACCTGCCACCTCTTTACCCGCAACAGCCAGCGTGATTGGCAGGTCATCATTTTCTTTGGAGGTGGTAACACCAGCTGGTCTTGAGCGCTGTCCGACATCGATAGCACCACCTTTGGATCAAGGCAACCTAACATGTCCGCCTGCATCTTCCTCACAGACCGGCAGTTTGCCGGGGACACCCTTATCAACCCCGTCTAAGCACAATAGCCAGCCCTCGGTCCCTCAGATGTGGACAAGTAAAAGACCATTTCCTCCTAGCCATGAGAAAGCTAAGAGGTTGAATTTCACCATCTGCAAGCTCTTGGCTACAGAAATGCTGCCTTTCCGCCTGGTGGACACAGAGGATTTTCGAGACCTTATGTCCGTCGCAGTGCCCCAGTACCAGATGCCCAGTCGGCACTACTTCTCAAAGAAAGGTGTGCCTGCGCTCCACCAGCATGTCGCACACAACATCACCGCTTCTTTGAGAAACTCTGTGTGTGACAGGGTGCATTTCACCACAGACACTTGGACGAGTAGGCATGGACAGGGGCGTTACATGTCGCTGACTGGGCACTGGGTAACTATGGTGACAGCAGGACAAGGGGCTGCTGTCCAAGTCTTGCCGTCCCCACGAGTTGTGCGTCAATCCTCTTTATGTCAAAGTTCCTCCACTGCTTCTGCCTCCTCAACCTCCTCTCGGTCTTCCACCTGCACCCAAAGCCTGTCTGGTCATGCCACAAGCTTTCTAACTGCGCAGAAGGGATCCTGCACACCTCCTTACTATGCTGGCAGTAGGGCTCAACGTCATCAGGCGGTTTTTACATTGAAATGTCTGGGAAATGTGAGTCACACAGCTGAGGAGTTGTGGTCAGCTCTGGAGAACCAATTTCATGAATGGTTGTCTCCACTGGACCTGAAACCAGGGAAGGCCGTGTGCTACAATGCTGCAAACCTGGGTGCGGCCCTTCGCCGGGGCAATGTCACACACGTGCCTTGTATGGCTCACGTGTTGGACCTGGTTGTCCAGCAATTTTTAGCCCACTATCCCAGACTAGATGGCCTTCTGCAGAGGGCACGGTCGCTGTGTGCTCACTTCTGCCGTTCGCATCCCGCAGCTCAGCGACTTACATCTCTACAGAAGTCGTTGGGCCTGCCACTTCACCGGCTAAAATGCGATGTGCCTACCCGGTGGAATTCAACTCTGCACATGTTGCAGCGACTGTGGCAGCACCGACAAGCCCTGGTGCAATACGTTCTGACGTATAGCCTGGGCCAACGAGATTCAGAGGTGGGGCAAATCACGCTGGAGGAGTGGTCTCAGATCAGGGACCTATGCACCCTTCTGCACAGTTTTGAAATGGCGACGAAGATGTTTAGTGCTGACGATGCCATTATCAGCATGACTATTCCGGTGATTTACATGCTGGAGCACATGTTAAACAGAATTCGGAGTCAGGTGGTGGCACAAGAGGAGGTGGAGGAAGTAGAGGAGGAGGAGTTGTATGCGGAAGGGCTAACATCTGCAAGGTGCAGACGGTCGGCAGCACCAAGGCGGCAGGCATGTGAGGGTGGGGGAGATGATTTTACCAGGGCGCATGGTAGCAGCCAAACTAGTGAGGAACGTGCAGGAGCCCAGGAAGAAGTGGAGGATGAACTGATGGAAGACTCATCAGATGAGGGAGACCTTGATCACATTTCTGTTGTGCGAGGTTGGGGGGAGAGGACAGAGGAAGGAAGCATGATTGTTACCTCGCCACCAACACAACAGGGACTTGGTGCTCCTGGATGCGCAACACACATGAGTGCCTTCTTGCTGCACTACCTGCAACATGACCCTCGAATTGTGAGAATTAGAAATAATCCTGACTACTGGGTTGCCATACTGTTAGATCCCCGGTACAAAAGTAAATTTGCAGAAATTATTCCTGTCATAGAAAGGGATGCACGCATGCAGGAGTATCAGCAGAGACTGTAGCAGAATCTTACATGTGCTTTTCCACAAAATACCAGTGGTGCACGTAGTGAATCTCACAGTTCCAACTTGCCAACCGTGGGACCGTCAAGTGTTCAGCACTCAAACCGTAACAGAACCACAGTATCTCCTGGTAACATCAATTTTGCGGAATCATTTCACCACTTTTTTAGCCCATCCTTTGCAAGGCCACAGGAGACAAGAAGTCTGACACATAGTCAACGCCTAGAGACGATGGTACAGGAGTATCTCCAAGTAAACATTGAAGCCACGACTGTGTCACTGGACCCTTGCTCTTTTTGGGCTTCCAATCTGGATAAATGGCCGGAGCTAGCCACTTACGCCTTGGAGATCTTGTCATGCCCCGCAGCCAGCGTTCTGTCTGAACGTGTGTTCAGCGCTGCTGGTGGTGTGCTGACAGATAAGCGCACGCGGCTCTCCACTGATGATGTAGACAGACTCACATTCATAAAGATGAACAAATCATGGATCCGAAACGACTTTTCTACCCCTGTGTCATCCTGGGGAGAGTAAAAGCTTGATGAGTGGTTAAAATCACCCTACCAACCGTTTTAAGCTTTCAAATTACTAATCATGTTTATCTGTATCTTGACTGGAAAATAATTTGGGCTTTGTAGCAGTGTGCAGCACTGATCCTATTAGGCCATCTATAATAAGCTTCACCAGATTTAAAATTAAAAATAATCTTTAGCTGCATATAGCCCGGAAAATAATTTTGGGGCTCCGAGATGCGCAAGACACATAAGTGCCTTCTTGCTGCACTACCTGCAGCATGACCCTCATATTGTCAGAATTCGAAGTAATCATGACTAGTGGGTTGCCACACTCTTAGATCCCCCAAACTTTTCGATCAACCTTTTCATTTTAATAAAGACCAAAAAAATGGTCATTTTTGAAATTATAAGCATTAGCAGGTTGTTAGAAACTGAAATCAAACAGTTTTCAACTCAAAACTTTATTCTAGGTGATGTTACATTTTCACATAGGACCCCTTGTTCGAAAGGAGCTTCTGAACTCTCTCGTCCATTGAATTTGTCAGGTTTTGGATGGTTTCTGCTTCAATTGTTTTGCATGAGGACAGAATACCCTCCCAGAGCTGTTGCTTAGATGTGAACTGCCTCCCGCCATCATAGACACTCCTTTTAATGATGCTCCAAAGGTTCCGAATGGGGTAGAGGTCAGGGGAGCATGGGGGTCACACCATAAGTTTGTCCCCTTTTATGCCCATATCAGCCAGAGATGCAGATGTTTTATGTGCAGCATGAGATGGTGCATTATCATGCAGCAAAATGATCTTGCTGTGAAATACACGGTTCTTCTTCTTGAACCATGGCAGGAAGTGCTGTTTGAGAAAATCCACATACATTATGGAGTTCATCTTTAGCGCCTTCAGGGATCCTAAAGGGGCCGACAATCTCTCTCCCCATGATTCCAGCCCAAAACATTACTCCACCTCCTCCTTGTTGGCGCTGTAGCCGTGTTTGCGTGGGGTGTCCATCAACCAGCCATCCTCCACTCCATTCATCTGGACCATCGAGCGCTGCACGGCACTCATCCGTGAACAAAACAGTTTTGAAATCAGTCTTCATGTAATGTTTGGCCCACTGGAGCCGTTTCTGCTTGTGTGAAGTGGATAGAGGAGGTCGACAGGATGGCGTATGCACAGCTGCAAACCTCTGAAGGACCCTGCATCTTGTTGTTCGGGGGACGTTGGAGGCACAAGCAGCTTCAAAAACTTGTCTGCTGCTATGACAAGGCTTTTTTGCCGCTGCTCTTTCAACCTGACGTAATTGCCTGTAGGAAAGAGTCCTCAATTTGCCCTTATCAGCACGCACACGTGTGTACTGTGAATCAGCTACATACTTCTTGATTGCCAAGACACTTCATCCTGATCATCGCACAATGTTGATTGTAGTCATGCCTTGACCTAAACACTCCACAATTTGTTGCTTCTCAGCAGCCGACACATCCTTTTTCTTTCCCATTTTGGCAGAAAATGTAGGCTGCTTAATAATGTGAGAGAGCCTTCTTAAGTAGTCTTGCCTTTCATTGGACACACCTGCCAAACTAATTAGCACAGGTGTCTGCAATTGCTTACAGTGATATAAAGAGCCCTGACACACATCACCATCAATGAGTTTAACTGACAAACAAACAAATTCTTCCCTTATCACTCCTAAACACTTTTTGCATAATAA
The DNA here is from genome assembly GCF_046119375.1 of Phyllobates terribilis. NCBI lineage: Eukaryota > Metazoa > Chordata > Amphibia > Anura > Dendrobatidae > Phyllobates > Phyllobates terribilis. Next base: position 767,532,187 of record NW_027362762.1, on the reverse strand, counting down.
TTTGGAACGCGGTGTACATGTGCTTTTCCACAAAACACCAGTGGTTCACGTAGTGAATCTTACAGTTCTAACTTGCCAACCGTGGTCTGTATGGAATTGTTCAATAAAGGGCCCAAAATTAAGATAACATAGATGGGAGAGGTCTCTATGAATAGGAATTCCTAAGTATTTGATACCCTGTGAGGGCCAGGCAAAGGGAAAGTTGGACTGGATGGAATCCTATATGGATTTAGGGAGGGAGACATCGAGGGCCTCAGACTTCGCTGCATTGATTTTAAAATTTTACCATGTAACAAAGTGATCTATTTCAGCCATAACAGCAGGGATGGATATATGTGATTGAGTGATATATACTAGGACATCATCAGCCAATAGAGAGCACTTGTACTCGGTGCCTCCCACCTCAATCCACCTAATATTGGGGTTATGGCGAATTGATGAGAGCAGGTGCTCCGTCACTAGGATGTATAAGAGAGGGGACAGAGGACATCCCTGCCTTGTCCCATTGGTGATTGTGAAAGGTGATGAAAATGTTCTGACGCACCCCCTGGGCCTTGGGACACCCGGAGCCGGACCCTTTTTGGTGGATGCTGGTGGTTGTAGTCTTCGTGGCGGCGATCCGGTTCCGTGGCTCAGGGCGGTCAAACCAGTGGCGGAACTATTTATGTGGTTTTGATGTTTAAATGTCCGACTACGCCACCCGTGGATTGCGGTCAGAGTGAACCGCCGCTACAGGGCAGACCGCTAAGGCTGGTGTTGTGGGTGCAGCAGAGCGTAGCATAACTCCCCACGGGAGGAGTATAGCCTCAGGGCAGTGTATGCGGAGGATGGGGGTGATGGTGCAGGGCAGCAGCAGTAACGACACGGAGTCAGTGATGCAGTTCAGGGCCTTTACTCACAGTTCTTATTATCCAGACCACGTCTGCAGGTAACGGCTGCCCACGTCGTACTGTGCTCACCAGGTGAGGGGCTCAGACAACTCCCAGATAACTTTGGAGCGCTTCACAGGACCCCCTTTGTGTGTCCTTTGTCTGGCCTTTCTTACCAACACTTCTGTCCGGCTGCCTCGGGCCTCCTCTTGGTAAACTTGGCGCCAGTTTCCCTGACCCTATGTGGTGCCTTCCTAGCGGGTGGAGCAAGGGGCTGCGCCACATAAAATGTCAGAGCCTCCGGTTTCTAGCTGAGGGTCGTTTCCTGCCTCCACTAGTTCGGGGACCGGTCTCCCCCTTTGGCCTGACCCCTCCACGCAGGTGGATTCGGGCGTGCGGTGGCGACTCGCCCGTCCGCACCCCTGGGATCCCTTCATTCCTCGTTCCTGGAGCCTTCTCCGCTCCTCTTCCTTCCTTCTCCCTCTTGCAGGTCTGGGCCTCTGTTACTAGGCCCGCCTCCGGAGCAGAGCTCATGCAGAGCCCCTGCTCCCTGCCACTTCTGCTCAGACTTCTCTGCACTGAACTAAGATGGTGCCCACCTTTTATACTCCCTTCTCAATGCACCCAGGAACTGCTTCCTCCCTGCTCCTGCACTGCAGGGTTCCCCTTCCTCAGTGTTCCCTCCCCCCACTCCAGCCAGGGACAGGGACTGTCGTGCCCATCTCAGGGGCATATTGGTCGCCCTGCCCCACGGCAATGTGGTGTAATGCATGCAGGTGTCGGGTCCTGATCCACACTCCATCCTTATCTGAGAGTGAGATATCACACCTCTGGGTGAGGTGCAATACGTCTGTAGCAACCGAGCCCTCGGTGCTACAGTTCCATTTATCTTCAGCCTAGGTGACGTATTGTGATACAGGGCCGTGATTTTGGCTATAAAAGGGTCCCCTAGACCCCTACCCCAAGCTTTTTAAGAGAATCATATATGGCGTGCCAGGAGACTCTATGGAATGCTTTCTCAGCATCCAACGAGAGTATCTAATTACAAATTTTTAACTGCATCTAGCCCAGGAAATACTTTGTGCCTAGTAGCAGTGTCTGCTAGTCAGCGGATTATCCCGGCTGTTAAGCAAGCTACACCACCTGTAGTTTGGACACTTAATTTTTTCAAAGGAAATGCTTCGGGACCACGGGATACTCAGTGAAGAGCATCAGGAGGCACCCCAAGGCATAGGGGCTGGGACTGGCACTAGGATGCCTTGCGGTGGACAGCCGAGCTCGATCCTTATAAAAGCTTTTTAACTGCAGCAGCTTTAGTGGACACTACTGGAGCTGGAATTACGCGGCTGCTGGCATGAGACTTGCCCTCCAATAGATCCTTGTAAATGGATTTAAAGTGTATTCATTCAAATTAGAGGGACAATTTAAATTAAAAAGCTTAGAGCTGCCTCCACCACAGGGGGGCTCTCTCGACCCACCAGCGGACAGGCACCAGTATTGGGAGAGGGGGGCTGGCCGTCAGGGTTCACCGCGGCTCTGGCACAAACCCGGCGACACGGAGGTGGCACGGGCAGGAGCGGACTGGCCGTCTCGGCTTCTCACTTTTTGGATTTTAGAAGGGCATGACATGCCTATATCTGTGTCTCCCCCTCCTTTTACTCCTCCACCTCTTTTCTTTTCGCATGACTATATGTACTTGTCACTTTTCCATGTGTTAGTTGTGTCTTCTGAGCAGTTTGTCAGCTTTTGGACACCTTTGAAGGTGTTTTCTATGTGTTTCTATGTGTTTTTGTTTGCCTGCCATTGGTTTTAACGGTGTTCGAAGGTGTTCGACGAACAGTTCGACGAACAGTTCGGCGAACACACGGGTGTTCGACGAACCGAACCGAACTCGAACACTACGGGGGTGGCTCAACACTAGTATAAATATTATAATGGAGACCAACACCTCTTCCAGTACAGCCATCCCAGCAGATGGAGACCCAATAAGGAGTATTCACATTTAAAAAAATTAGGGTCTCGTCATCATCCAATGTGTTATCGCATTCCTCGCACTCAGAATAACCCTTCTCTTCTTGTAGCCCTGACAGCACAGTACAGTCCGCATGAGCCTCAGGTATCTGTGTCTCAACAGGATCACCTCCCTCCCTGGTGGTTAACATCTGGTGACAAGGGTCAAGAACCTGCTTGGACCCTACTTCTTCCTGCCCCGAATCCAACCTAACAAATTTTGGTTTTCTCCTCTTGATTCTGTGAATGTTTGGAGTACACTTCTGATGCTCATGGGATAGAATGGATGAACAGTTCTTTAGACTCGCCCATCTGTGGTTCGCTAGAGTCAGTTGGGCAGTTGGACAGTTGTGACACAGGGGGATGCAAGGGTAATTAGGGTGCCACCTCTGTGGACTGTACTGTGTGTGATGTTGAGGTGGAGGAAGAAGAGGAGAGGCCACTTGAAGAAGCGCTTGCCATCTACTGGAGCTCCTGCTCTTTCTGACACTTATCAACAAGGCGTATCACTGTGCAGCTTCCAAAGAAAGGGAGTGGAGTAGCCCGTCCAGTAACAGAAGTTGTCAGTTGTCTTTGTATATGACATGACGGTGTTGGTTCAGTAGTGCTTTCACTGACATTACCACCTACCCCACATATACTTTGAACACCAAGCCTATTCCCCCTTCCACCATGACCTCTCTTTTTCCCACTCATTATATTATAATTATAATTATATTTTTTCCTCTACAACAGCTCTGCACACAGCTGAATTTCAGTGGTACTAAATGGCAAAGTAAGATATGGCTTGCTGTATAATGTTAGTAACAGAAGAAAGTATTTTTTTAGTGTGAATGAGGCCTGTATAACATACCCGATATTCTCCAAACTATTTCAAATTGAGATGTCTCCTACTGTATCACGTTAGTAACAGAAGAAAATATTTTTTTAGTGTGGATGAGGCCTGTATAACACAGGATATCTGCTACCAACAATTTCAAACTGAGATGTGTCCTGCTGTTTAATGTTAGGAAAAGAAGAGAGTATTTTTTTCCTGTGGATGAGGCCTGTATAACAGTAGATATGCTGCGAACAATTTCAAACTGAGATGTCCCCTACTGTATCACGTTACTAACAGAAGAAAATTTTTTTATGTGTGGATGAGGCCTGTATAACATACAAGATATTCTCCAAACTATTTCAAACTGATATGTCCCACGCTGTATATCATTAGGAACAGAAGAAAGTATTTTTTTACTGTGGATGATGCCTGTATAACATACGAGATATTCTCCAAACTATTTCAAACTGAGATGTCCCATGCTGTATAACATTAGGAACAGAAGAAAGTATTTTTTACTGTGGATGAGGCTTGTATAACATAAAATATATGCTCCAAGATATTTCAAACTCAGATGTAGCCTGCTGTATCACCTTAGTCACAGCAAAAAAAAAATATTTTTTTTACTCTGCATAAGCCCTGCATACAGCTGAATTTCACCGCCACAAAAGGACTAGGTGGCTTATGGCAGACTTTATCACATTTGTGACAGAAAAAATATTTTTTGTAGTCTGGCTAACAACGGGAAAAATATATTTTTTTACTCTGAAAATAGTTTAATTTCACCACCACTAAAGGACTAAGTGGCTTATAGCAGAATGTATCATGTTTTCGACTGAAAAAAAATATTTCTTTGACTCTGCCTAGCAACAGAAAAAATATAATTTTTTTTTCTCTGCATATAGCTGAATTTCACCCCCAAAAAATGACAAGGTGGGCTACTATAGCTTGCGCTATCACATTAGCAAATGAAAAAACACAGTTCTTTGACATGGGCCCTGGTGTTTTTGTCTGAACCTCTGTAATAGCACAAGAAAAAAAAATCTGCTGCAAGGTCGATTTCACAGGCACACAGGAGATATTATCTAAACTATCTGTCTTCCAAGCAACTGCCTAACTATTTAGCTAATATCTCTCATTACACAGGAACAGGATGTAGGAGCAGCGTCTGTGTCCAGTGACATGCATAAAATGGCGCTCGGGGAACATGACCATTCTTTATATAGAGAGGACGTGTGATTTCAGCAGCCAATGGCAGAAGTCCTTGTGTCTGGACAGTGTGGATGCTTCCTGCGCTTTGATTAGCTAGCCGCAATTTGCACATTTAAAGTTACAGAAAAAAAAAGAAAAAAAGATTACAAGAGCCGCTCGTATGAGCTTTTCTGAGCTTCCGCCAGCACCTCCCCTCATCAAACATGTCCCCCGGCTCATCATACACAAGCAGTATGCTAGCCAAACTGTTAAAAACACTGTAGTTGCACAGCAATAATTTTTCTGCCATTGTTCGCCGAATGTTGACGATTTTTGATAATTTAAAAAAAAATGCTCGCGTTTCTGATCACAAATACGAATGTCTCATATTTGTGTCGAATTTAACTTTTGAGATCAGAATTCGAACATATTCGCTCATCACTAGTCTTTAGTGAATTATGCTTGGAGTTCTAGTCCTACTTCTGAGCATGTAGGCCAGTCAGATAAGTGTACTGCTGGGGTTTCTTACTTATACTGCACTTCCCCTTGATTCATTAGCAGTTATGTGATACACTTGACAGCCTTTTATGGAGCCAGGTCTGAGTTGTCTTGTCTAGATTTTACCTTCAAGGTTTATCCAGGTCGCGCTGAAGCCACTAAAGCCAGCATTACTGGATACTATAGTCTGTACATGAACTGGGTGGGGTTTTTTCATAATTAAATCCTTTATTCCATTCCCATGTTTATTACTACATGTGCATAACAGTTGGAGTGTGGCTTAAATGTCAAGATTCTGTTAAAATGTTGGTAAGTACAGATGATAACTTTTTTACATTCTGGCTGTAAATTATTAAATCAACTGCATATATAGCCTAATGGCTATCATTTTTCCAACTTAATTTAATGATACATGGAGACATGGCATTTTCCATAATTATCCATAATGATATAGTTCAGATCTTCATGTATTTTTGTTTGCTTTACAACATGATGTCCCCAGTACTTACAGTTAGTATCTTCTCATTGAACAGAATGTAAGATATAGTGATGTCTATTAAGGTAAATGATCCAGCAAGTCATCTACATACAAAACTTAAGTCTTTCTGAAATCTTTTCTCATCTGTTATAGATGCTTTAATGTCCTTTACGGATGTTCCCTTACATCTTTGTATTACATTTAAATATTTCGGAGCATCTAAATTTCTAAATGTTTTAAACATTAATACAAGTATCTTTCCTTGCCTCGAATCATTTAAATAGCAAATGTATTTTTATGCAACACGTGTAATTCAGATCTCTGTTGCGGTGTTCATTTTGTATTCATTGCTGTCTCCCTACTACTCGGTGTACGGTATATTTCATAGCTCATATTTCACGCTTTTGGTTTCTAACTACAGAAGGAAAAATGTATAACCATCATTAAATGTCATTGGCACAGTATATGTTGGCATACTGTTAATAATGATATAGTGGGTGCTTCTCCGTAGTAGCAATTTAATAAATAAAAATTACTGGAAGTAGCAATGTATTTACATGCAACATCAATTTATTTAGAATATAAATTGACTCATAATACATTTTACATTATTGTTATATTTTGTGATCCTTTTCTTAAAGGGTTTCCCACTGATGAAAACCCCAAATGTAATAAATTGAGGACTTATATAAAATGAAAAGAGCAGCACCATTATAGGGGTACCGCTGTTGGTGTCCCTAGACATGATGTCACATTGTTCTGTCACAGACCTGCTGCGGCCAATAAGTGGTTGCTAATTAGCTCCAGCTCATCAATATTTTGTCAGCTCTGACTTTCACTCTTAAGAAATAGACAACCCCTTGAGTAAAACATATTTATTTTATTTAAAGGAATATTTAAAGCTGAGCCAACAATAGAAAAGAAGTTCCTTTTATAGACCATGACCGCCATCACAATCATTTTATGTGTTATATTGCATCTTACTTAAAAAAAAACAAGAGCCTAAAGGCCTCCATACACATTAGAAAAATGTTTCAGCTCATGGTTTGGTTGACAGCCATCTCAGCCACCTCTTCGATACACAGGAAGGAGTGCTTATTTGGTCATGCACTCCTGTGTTCTCTATGAGAAAGCCGCCGTCTGGTACATTGGCAGGGAGAATAATGTAATTCGCAGTTACAAATTGGACTTGTCTTATTGACATCTCCCATGACCACCAGTTGGCCAGCACCCTCAAACACATTAGATTGTAATCAAAACCCTTCAATATCGGCAGGTTTGGCTGCCATTATGCTATTATACGTGGTGGCCTTAAGAAAATCATCTTAAATAAAAATGTCCTATTGTTTGGTGTCTACAGCTCTTATCCTGAACTATATACTATACAATATTTACATAGTAAAAGACAGCAAACAAACCCTATATAGTCTGACCCTGCAGTTTTATTGCCTTCATCGATTTACTAGTATAATTTTAGTAGATAAAGAAGAAGGAGCAGAAGGATTATGTTCTAAATTGCCATTGCTTGCAGTTACTGAATGGTAAAATCTTGCCATGTCGTGATATAAAAGTTTTGATTCTCAATTTTATAACTTTACACTTATTATCGCTCTTAGTCTTTATTTAAGTGGGAATGAATCCTACTAGAACTTCACAAAAATTCTGGAGAATATGGATTTTTTTATAATTTCCCTGGAGAAATTTCAGCAAAATGGTGCATAGCTGTCTCCACCATCTTACTGAACAGTAAAGGGCTAGCAGAAGGTTAAAAATAAAAAAAGAATCATACTCTTCTCACTGTTCACATCTCTATCCACCTCTGATGCTCCCTGTACCTTGTCCATTGTCTGGTTTACTGTGCCTCGAGAGATACGGTGCGACAAATGTGCAAAGAACCGGACAGAGGGCACAAAGCAGCAGGGGTGGCCGGATATGTGAATGTCAAGACAAATGAGGGTTTTCTTTTATTTCTTATGCTTTGGGGTCAGAGGAGATTCAGGAGCATAATAGAGAACATTCAATTCATGAGAAGAACTTTGCTGCTAATCAAATTTCCCAGTGAAATCTGCACAATTTGATAAATTTGAATTTTGTCAAACTCGCTCATGTCTAATAAGTACACATGTAGATAAATATAGATATTACACTTTACATCAGTTGAGAAGGTTAAATATTTTGATTGGCAAAGGGAGAAATCTGAGATGAAAATTTAGGGACATTTCCACAAAAGAATGAGCATATTCTATCTTTAAAAGACTGCAGCATGCTTTGAATTCTACATTGAGATTGAAAACCTCATCAACATGTATTGTATTGTACATGTATTGTACTGAAAGTACTTTGGAATTTCTTTGCAGAATTGGCACAGGTTGTCTGCAGAATTTCTGATACATCTTAATGTGTCCTACTAGTTTTACTTACCAAGGTCTTTACAGAGTACATGTATTCAATTCAAGTAATTTATTATATGCTACGTGGGCAAAATACCAAAACTATGGGAGAGATGTTTGATTGAGGAAAAAGTAATACTGTCTTCTGCAACACATCCGAGTCATGTTAATTTAGAAATTTAGACATTTATTTTTTAAAATCCGTAAAAAATTTAAATATGTATATGTACTATTGAAGAACAATATGGATTCATGATAGCTTTAGGAGTTATCCCTTTCGACAAAGATGGGGGTGAAACTGACAAATCTTTGAACAGTCTCTTTGAAAAAATATAATGTATGACCTTTGTATAACTCCTATTATAGAATTTAAGGGTTTGGACCTTGTTTCTAGGTGACTCTTATGGAAACCATCTCGTTTACCTTTTGCCATGTTGATTAATGTACTTAAGGTTACAGAAAATGTATCAATTTTCCTAATATTTTGACAAGTTTATTCCTGATGAACCAAATGCCTTCAATCACTAAACAAATATGGAGGACATGCATAGATTATGACTTCTGATGTTTAATTAATTTTTTTTTTAATGGTTGTCCATATTAGGAAAACTCATTTCTTTATGCTTTATTAAATAAATTTTAATTATGAAGATGGAACATTTTTATTTAAGATCCTAATCTCTTAGCTAGCGAAGTAGCTAAAAAGGTTGTAATAAAATACCCATCTCTGTAAAGAGCTTCTGTATATATTTGTGCTTAATGATCAATAGGAAATAAGTAGGAATGGAGCAGGCAACCAGTCCCAGAGAATGTAAAAAGATTGATTCCAGTATTCATCCCAAGTTTAAAAAAAAAGTCTCAAAATTGACTTATTTCATCCAGTTAAAATGTCATAATTTTATTAATATTTTACTAAAAAGGAAACAACACAGTTCTCGGACAGATACATCAATAATAATAATTAAGATGTAGTATCTATTCAATGGGCAAGGTATTTATATAAATGCTCAAATGAAATGCTGCATATATACCCAGGATTATATTATGTTGCTCAGTAGGGTTGAAATTATAGAAACACAGCAAGGCGGAAAAAAGTCAGGGACCATGGTCTATTTTCTTTCCCTCATTTTCTTCCCTAATAGACACTCCTGCCTTGCCGCAGAGGTTGGCACCCTAGATGCCCGCAAGTTTATGATGCCCCTGCTCACCGCCGTCTTGCCATAGTTTGCCCTGAGTGACTCTAAATACTAGATACCCCTCATGGGAGGAAATACTCCAATGAGCAACAGACCATAATCCCTATTTGGGTTAACAGAGTGTTGGTATCTACTCAAAGGGTAAAGTATAAATGTAAATGTACTCAAAATGCCACATATATACCCAGGATTTACTCAATAGGGTTAAAGTTATTTAGACATAGCTGGGCGGAGAAAGAGCCACACTATGTATCCTGACAGGATGAATATTGGCTGTATCACTCTACAAACTGTGGGGGTATATTTAGAGAGCCATTTTTGAAGAATTGCCATGCTGAAAAATGAGCATCATGGATGAGTGAATCTGCAGCAGTTTACCAAATGTCTGAAATAGCCACTTTTTAGAAAACCTTCGGATGAACCATAAAAAAGGATGGGAAAACACATTGAGGTTGTGGTGATCTGATAGCTATGTGAGGTTTTACCCTTTGTAATGAAGCAGAGAGTTATGACATTGCTTAGATATGATAAGATACAGTAATTGTCTATAGTCTGTATTATCATATTAATCATACTATGTTTAGAGCACTTCAGCACTAACAGCACTTTAAGCAATATTATTATGCCTTATTTGTATAACGATTGGGATCAATTGGGACCCTCTTTTTCCTGAATATATTGTGCAGTACATACTGTGGTTCTGTCATATTTAACTAACTCCTGTGTTATGGATTTTAACACTAATCTTTTGCCACAGGAATTTGTGTCATATATGAATTATTGTACTGACATATATGCACGCTTTTTATATCATATTGCATGTGTAAGCATATATATTTATATAAGTTATTCTTATTTTATTGCATCTTATACAGTGCTTCGGATATTTATAGCCTGCCTATGAGGTCCTTTAAAAACAGGGAATCTCCTCTTTATCTGTGGAAATACAGACCATTGTATCAGTCTATATGTATAACTTTTTTCAACTGCTTTGTCACTTGTCTTTTGCATCCCAAAATAGGGATTATTTTCTGTTGCTTTTTGGAGTATTTTCTCCTATGAGGGGAATCTAGCATACACCTTGCTGTGTCTCTATAATTACAACCCCACTGAGTAACATAAATATAACCCTGTGTATATATGCAGCATTTCATTTCTTCATTTATATAAATACGCTATCCTCTGAGTAGATACGACAGCTCTGTTATTATTATTGTCTGTGACCAAGAACTGGGTTGTACCCTTTTTAGTAATATATTGATAAAATTAGGACTTTTAACTGGATGAAATAAGCCAATTGTGAGACATTTTTGAACCCTCTCCACTTTACTTATACTTTGTTAGTCTATTTGCTTAAAAAAATTGCCATCAATTAGATATATTTAAAATCCTATGGAGCAATAGTATGAAAAAAATATTTGTGCATAAGCTGTTACATGTTTCAAAGCCTAGTCCCTGGAATCTTAATCATAACTCAAGAATCTTGGGGTGCTGGATATATCTTTTCTACATTTAGTGGTACTTGAAGGTATATGAACCCTTTTGAATTTTTCATATCTATGAAACATTTGACCTAAAACTGTATCCAATTTTTACACAAATAGATAGCGAACCGAATAAAAAAACGAGTAAAGAAAAGTTGATATTTTCATATTTTAAATAAAGAAAACTATCAAATATCAAATGTCTTTGAGTGGCAAAACTATGTGAACCTTTGAAAAAGGGGTGTAGGAAAAAGCAGGTACAACCACTTTTAAAAATTAAACAATTTTCTTTATTCGTTATCCATAAAAAAAGGTTTCTGATAGTTCATCAACACATCTCTTGATGCTTTTCCAGCATTTAACTACGCCCTTAGTTATAGGGCATAGTTTAATGACGGAAAATGTCAGAGAGGTGTTAATGAACTATCAGAAACCTTTTTAATGGATACCGAATAAAGAGAATAGTCTAATTTTTATAAGTGGTTTTACCTACTTTTTCCTGCACCACTTTTTGTTAGATATTTCTGCTGGCCATCAGAGCAAGCAGGTCCCAAACGATAAACGGCGTCCTACATATCCTGCGTGGTGAGTTCATGAAACAAATATATTTTTTACTGCTATCTGAACCTTTGCTTTCAGTATCTGTTAAGAACATTCATCCTCCCTTGTGCAGCAATGACTACATCTAAATATTTCGGATATTTATTAATTAATCCTACACTTCGGCTTAGGTGAATTTTATTCCATTCCTCCCTAGAAAATATCTTGCAATCTGTTATTTTGGGGAGTTTTCTCCCATAAGCTGCTTGCTTTAGGGACAATGCTGTTCTCCCATGAACGGCATTTCTTTAGGATTAAGGTCAAGACTTGGCCATTCCACAACTTTAACTTTGTATTTCTTTAACCATTTTTGGAAAACAATTTGTATGCTTTTGTCACTGTCTTGCTGATATACATTCTGGAGAGATTCAGCTCAGGGGCAATGGTCCTTAGAAACTCCTTTCAAATTTGCTTATAAAATTTAGAATTCATTGTTCCACAAATGATAGCCAACCAACCTGGTCAAAATGCAGGAACACAGGCTCAAACTATGATACTAGCACTACTCTTTTTCATAGATAGTAAGAAATTTTATTATGTGATACAGTGTTACTCTTCCAAACGTAATCCTTATCATGTTAAAAAAAGCTCTATTTTTGTCTCATTTGTCAATAAAACATTGTTCCAATAGCAGAGATGAGCAAATCTTTTAAAATTTGAATTTGCCAAGTTTGCCCAAAAATTTGATTCTTAGCAAAATGATTTGCACAAATCTCAACATGTGGGGGAGATGAAAGAACCTTGCTCACAATAAGAGCTTACACACAACAGAAGAGAGCACTCTGCTGACCTTAATAGCTTACACTGTAAAGGAGAGTGAGAGAAAGAACCCCACTTATCACAGGAGCATGCAATTTACATGTGATAGAGAAAGAAGACCATCAACTTTACACTCTACAGGAGAGAAAGACTTACCTTGTGATTCTGGAGATGGAAAACAATTCTGCCATACAAACTATGCTATTCTAGGAACCGCTAATCTATAATGGCTCAGGTACCTCTGCTCAAGCTATAATAACCCGTAAAAATGTCATAGTTGCAGAACATTATGGGGAAGCCCGAACAGTAATGCAAAATGACATTAACCCACTTTCTGATGCTTCAGCAGTGTGGGAAATGTTACTGGACAATTTTCTTTTTTGTGAACCGTGAATCTAATCTCAAATGTTTGAATTTACGTAAACCTCAAACTACAGTTAATAGAAGTCGAATTTGATCCTCCTTGGATCGATCCGCTTGTCTTTAATACTAGATACCAATACTAGATACCAGAGTCTGAGCCTGGCCCTAGTAGATAATAGATACCTTGCAGATAATAGTTGTGACACTTTAAAAGTTGAAGATAGAGCAGAGTTAATAACCTGTTAAATTCAGCTGCCAAACTGTGAAAGCAGCATTTACATTTGACCAGCATGGGGGGCACCTATGGGTTGCTTTGGCAGTTGGGCGACTGCTGAACATCCCCATGCCTGCCATCATGGTGATCCATTGAAACCCAGCATATGGAAGTCATGATTTTTTTATTTGTTAAGTGTCCTCCTGATGGTGGGTCATGAAAATTAGCATTAGCTAAAGTGAGAGACACATTTAGTTGCTTAGAGGTTACCTTGGGTTCCTCGTGAACTGTTATACATATGACTTGATCTTGAAAAGAAATTTGTTAGTTGACCACTTCTGAGGAGGGTAATAATAGTCTTAAATTTTCTCCATTTGTACATAATCTTTCTGACAGTGGATTGGTGAAGTTCAAACTCTGTATGGATGATTTATTTCACTTTTTTCAGCCTAATGAACATCAACTACTCTTCTGACATACTCAGAAATCTCGTCTATTCATGCCTTGATATACTTGTACTAACGTTTGTTGTGTAGATCAGACTTTGATACATACCTGTTCTTTAAATAAAAGGGTCACTCATTCACACCTGATTGTTATCCCATTAATTGAAAACTCCAGACTCTTGATTTCACCTTCAAATTATCTGCTAATCCTAAATGTACTGTTGCCACTCACAGACATATCAAGTGATATTGAATTGTTTTCTCATTTAAAAAAATGACAGTCTATTAGTTTTTACTCTTTTGTTTTCTTTAGTTCTCTTTATCTACTTTTATGACTTCTTTTAACCCTTTCACCCGCGGGCCATTTTCTGTTTTTGAACTTTCAATTTTTGCTCCCTTTTTTACCAGAGCCATAACTTTTTTATTTTTCCATCAATATGGGCATATTGTATTTTTGAACAACACCATTGATTTTACCATATAATGTACTGAAAAATGGGAAAATAATCCCAAGTGTGGTGAAATTGCAAAAAAGTGCAATTCCACAATTGTTTTTTTTTTTTATTTTCCATGTTCACTAAATGCTAAAACTAACCAGCCATTATTATTCTCCAGGTGATTAGGAGTTTGCCGAAGGCAAACATGTATAGGTTATTTTTTAATTAAGTAGTAAAAAAATCCAATGTTTGGCAAAAAAAAATGTCGCCATTTTACGAGACCTGTAGCATCTCCATTTTTCAGGATCTGGGGCTGGGTGAGGGCTTTATTATTTTCATGCCAAGCTGACGTTTTTATTGATATCATTTTGGGGAAGGTATGATGTTTTATCGCCCACTGTTGGAATGTTGCGACAGCCAGACAAAACACAATTCTGGCGTTTTGATTTTTTTCTCACTACGCCGTTTACAGTTCGGATACATTATTTTTATATTTTGATAGATTGGATGTTTCTGAACGTGGCGATACCAAATATGTGTATTTATTTGTTATTATTGTTTTATTTTGAATGTGGTAAAAGGGGGTGATTTGAACTTTTATACTTCTTAATTTTTTTTATATATTTAAAAAAGTTTTTTTTTTTTTTTACTTTTCACAAGCTTAAATAGTCTCCTTAGGAGACTTGAAGCTGTGATCATCTGATTGCTTGTGCTACAAATAGCAGGGCTGCAGCCCTGCTATGTGTAGCAGAATTGATCATCTGCTATGAGCGCCGGCCATGGCCATGAAGCTAGTGACACTCACCTGGTTTGCGCGAGTTGAATGTCTCTGTCAGAGATTGACAGTGGCATTTAACTAGTTAACAGGAATCGCGATCCACCCCTGGCTGTTAGGGGCAAATGTTAGCTGATCAAATCAGCCTGAAATGATGCAGCTTCAGCATGGAGCCTGCCTCAAATGGGGAGACACGACGTATGACATAACTATATGTCATATGTTGTGAAGGGACGTAAAATTTGATGTAATTTTTTGATCAAATACATGCAGAAATATGGAAAAGTCTGAAGGTTTCACAAATTTTTATGTATCACTGTAATAAATATTACTATGAATTTTAAAATCTTAATCAAATTCTCAATTCTGACAAATTGAATATTTAGTAACCTTTTTTAAATTTCTCACGTGACCTTTCTTTTTTTTTTGTACTTTTAGGTTCATCTGTTTGGAAGGCTTTTTTCTTTTCTCCTATCTTTAATCCAGAAAAATCCGAAGCCTGTTTCAATAGTCATGTCTGTCCTTGCTGTGGACGTCTTGTCGCCCAACATGATCAACCATTACTTTTTGATTTGTCGAAAGACCCCGGTGAAAAGAATCCTCTCACACCACAAACTGAACCTAATTTTTATAAAATTCTTAAAACAATAGAAGGAGAAACGGCAAATCATAAAAAAAATATTCCAGTGGTAGATAATCAGTTAACATTGAATAATGTCATTTGGAAGCCATGGCTTCAAATTTGCTGCTCATCCTGGCTTGATCTTTGTTATTGTGACTATGATAAATAATTTGTTTTGGAAAGATCCTCCCAAATATATAAATAAATAAGAAAGTGAAGTCTGTCTTGAATACTGGATTTTATGTCCCTGAGAAAAAAAAAAGTTGAAGCATTATCTCCTTTGTCTGCTTAGATGTATGAATTGCATGCTTTGTAGGTGGCGATTTGATTTAAAAAACACACCTTAGGCTGTAACTTACACATTTCATCACATTTTTCTAGATTCGGTGAGACCTTCTAACATACATCAGTTTTATAATACCGCATGCCAGTTTTATGTATTTACCCTGCAGCATGTGCACTTATATTTTGTTACTATCCTTCTGTCAGGGATATGATTCTCTTTGGCACATCAGATGCTAAGACATACATCAGTGTTCTATAAATGTGTGTGATGTTTGAGAACAAAATATTACTTTCTTTCTGCTACACTAAACCAGAAAACAATCTTCCAGATGTCTTTTGTCTTTCAGGAAGAAAGTCTACTTTGACCAAAGTAATGAACAAATTAAAGCACAGCGTGTATTCCGATATTCTTGATAAAATAGTGTAAAAAAAATAGTAGTTTTTGCATAACAAAGACTTGCAGCGGAAATATGTAATTGTCATTCTTTTACTCTTACATAAAGCTGAAAACACACTGGAACATTTTGAACATCAAGTAAACATATGTTAGAATTTTCTTTCGATAAAAACAATAGAAATATACATTGCTCTTCATTTAATTTTCTGTGATATTTTTACTACTTTGTTGGTTATGGCTCAAATAAATGTAAAGGTTATAACTAGTTAAATATGACAATGCACACATAGGGAAAAGCTGACTGGTCTGAACTACAGAAAGATGCATTGAAGAATTTTTTTTAATCAATTTTTGATAGACTCATATCAAAGGCTGATGGTAGCACTTTCCATGCTTAAACATGTATGTGAAAAAAAGCTATCAATGTCAACAGTGTTTTGATTCGTGTGTCTGTTTTTACCATCAGTGTAGCATCAGTGATCTTCATGGATGGATAACTAAATTAGTTTCAAAGTTTCTCCTATCCTTTGCATTGTTAAAAAGAGTCAGCACACAAATGCCATCCATGTGCTGTACATGTTTTTACCAGACCCATGGATTTGCATTGACCCTTTTCATCCATGCCGCCAGAAAAAAAATGAACATGTCCTTGTGAGTTTTGCACAAGCATGCGGTCCATGAAAAAACATGGACATGTAAACAACCTCATAGATTATAATGGGTATGTGTTCTATCAATGAAAAAAACAGATAGTACAAATACATGCAACTCGGACAGCTCAATGAGACCTATGTAAAACAATTACACTATCTTTACAAGTACTGTAACTGTTGAACCTTGGGTGGTTTTAACTTTGGATGCCACCCAAAGCCACACAACAATTTCACCATAAAATCTTTAATTGGAGGCCTGAAGTTTTAACCCCTTTTTGACGTGGGGCACCGCTCCCAGCACAGTAACCCCCATTAATCCCCGAAATGCTGCGATCGAAGTTGATTGCAACATTTCCAGTCAGAGCACACGTCTTACCTCTATCCGGCGTCACACGCTGTGTATGCCGGGTCCGGATAGTTGCTATGGTGACACGATGTTGTCATGACAACATCCAGGTCACCATGCATCAGCAAGATAGGGAGATAGCGCTCAGTGCACAGTCTACCTAACTTGTGTCTGCAGGGGCTGCAGCCTGCACAGCATAGGGGATGATGCTTCATCCTTATGCTATGCAAGCGGTCAGCCTGCAAAAAATGAGACACAGTGTAAAAGTAAAAAAAAAAAAAAAAGTGTCAGAAAGTGAAAAAAAAAATTAAAATATTTCAAAAAAGTGAAAAAATTATCCCAAAAAAAATACATACTGCACCCATAAATAAATATTATAATGAAAAAAAAAGCAACAACAATAGAAGTTAACATATTTGGTATTGCCCCGTCCTTAACAACCTGACCTTTAAAACTGTCTCACCAGTTAACCCCTTTAGTGAACACGGCAAAAAAAATTAGAAAATGAAGCAAAAAATGATGCTTTATCATCATATTGCCAAACAAAAAATGGAATAAAATGTGATCAAAAAGACGAATGTAAATAAAAATGGTACCGCTGAAAACGTCATCTTGTCCCACAAAAAACAAGCTTCCATACAGCTCTATCAGCCAAAAAAGCCAAAAAATAAAAGTTATATCTCTTAGAATAAAGCGAAGCAAAAAATATTCTTTTTTCTATAAAATAGTTTTTATTGTGTAAAAGCGCCAAAATATAAAAAAGGATATAAATGTGGTACCTCTGTAAACATACCTACCCGAAGATTAACGCTGCCTTATCAATTTTGCCCCAACGCGGAATGGCTTAAATAAAAAAAAAAAAAGACAATTTCTGAATTGTTGGCTTTTGCTTATTCTGCCTCCCAAAAATCAGAATAGAAAGCGATCAAAAAATGTCACGTGCCCCAAAAATGATACCAAGATAAGCGCAAAAAGCTAGCCCTTACATGACTCTGTTGGACGAAATATGGAAAAATTATAGCTCTCAAAATATGGCGATACAAAAACTACTCTTTGCAAATAAAAGGGTTTTTAGCATAAAGTCGTCTAATAACTTATATCGCACAAGGAGCAGCGTAAAAAATAAACTCTAGGTTTAGGGTTGTGCTAGGGTTTGGGTTGTGCTACGGTTAAGGTTATGCTAGGGTTAGGGTTATGCTAGGGTTAGGGTTATGCCACTCTTAGGGTTTTTCTAGGATTAGGCTTTTGCTAGTATTAGAGTTGTGCTAGGCTTAGGGTTGTGCTAGGCTTAGGGTTGTGTTAGGGTTAGGGTTGTGCTATGGTTATGGTTAGGAATGTGCAAGGGTTAAGGTTGTGCTAGAATTAGGGTTGGGGTTAGGGTTGTTTTGGGGTTGGGATCTTTTCAAAATTAAAAAAAAGAAAAATGATGACAATATGGCGACTAGTGTTGAGTACAAGTGCTCGCTACTTGAGTTTGCATCGGGTGCTCGAGTATGCACCAAGTATTGCGGGTGCTTGATTGACATGCTCGAGTCTCCCCACATATGTTTCGTGGCTTTTATACAGCCAAAAAAAACATGCCAGGATTGCCTGCCATGCACGGGCAATACTCACATGAATTTTTTGGGTGCCTAACAACCATGAAACATGCACGACGAGGACTCGAGCATGTCATTCGAGCACCCGCTATACTTGGGGTACTCGAGTGACATGCCCGAACACCTGATGCAAACTCAAGTAGCGAGCATCTGCGCTCAAGACTAAAGACAACTTATTCAATATGATGACCTAATTTAATCAAATTCTGTGTCGTTCCTCTGGATTCAAAATGTTCACTCTACCCCTTGATAACATCCTTGAGGGGTCTAGTTTCCAAAATGGGGTCACTTTTGGGGGTTTACACTGTTTAGGCACATCAGAGGCTCTCCAAATGCAACATGTTGTCCGCTCGATTCCAGCCAATTTTGCTTTCATAAAGTCTGAACCCTGTCGTGTTTTTTCCCCACATATGGGGTATCAAAGTACTCAAGAGAAATTGCACAACAAATTATATGATGCAATTTCTCCTGTTACCCTCCCTTATAAAAATGCAAAATTGGGGGCTAAAAAACATTTTTATGAGAAAAATTTGAAAATTTTATTTTTACGGCTGAATATTATAAACTTCTATGAAGTACCTGGGGGTTCAAGGTGCTCACTACACATCTCGAGAAGTTCCCTGATGGGTCTAGTTTCCAAAATGGTGTCACTTGTGGGGGGCTTCCACTGTTTAAGCACATCAGTGGCTCCCCAAACGCGACATAGTGTCCCCTAATTATTCAAGCAAATTTTACATTCAAAAAGTCAAATGGTGCTCCTTCCCTTCCAAACCCTGCCGTGCACCCAAACAGTAGTTTTCTACCATATATGGGGTATCGGCTTATTCAGAAGAAATTGCTCAACAAATTTTAGGGTCCATTTTTTCCTGTTACTGTTGCTAAAATAAAAAAAATTGGGTCTAAAGTAACATTTTTGTGAAAAAAAAAAAAATGTTCATTTTTTTCTTCCACATTCCAAAAATTCCTGTGAAGCACCTGAAGGGTTAATAAACTTCTTGACTGGATTTTGAGCACCTTGAGGGGTGAAGTTTTTAGAATGGTGTCACTTTTGGGTATTTTCATAAAGGCCTCTCAAAGTCACTTCAAATGTGATGTGGTCCCTAAAAAAATGGTTTTGCAAATTTTGTTGGAAAAAATGAGTAATTGCTTGTCAACTTCTAACCCTTATAACTTCTGTGACAGAGTCACTGGTATTGTATGCGAGGGGAGGTATGTGTCACGCAAGTTGATGGTCTTTGTGAATTAAAACCAATAGATTTTCTGCCAGAATATTATATTCTGGGGGTTACATTTTTAAAAGGGTGTGGTTTTATGGGAATGACGTAGAGATGGGAGGGAAGTGATTCCCCATACCTCTCCTCAGGGTAAGGCTGAGGGGAGGTAAGTGTTCAGTCAGTTTGTTTCCTGGTTGGACTGGAGATTGAGGTCTCCAGGCTGTGTGTGTGGCTGACACCAGAGAGCAACACCGGAGGACTGGTGTTGATGACACTTCAAAGGACTATCGGCTGCTGGCAAAGGCCTTGCTGGCTAAGAGGACTCTGTTATATTTTCATCTTGTGTTTCCCCGTTAACCCCAAGAGGGACTGTTTATTTTACTGAGATGCTGCTGGAGTTTATGCCACACAATAAACCCGCAGGAAGCTTACCCAAACCGTGTGTCCTGTGTCTGCTTCCAAAGAGCCAAAGGAGTTGTCTTGTCACACTTCCTAACCAAAAAAAAATGTTCTTCCAAAATTGTGATGATGTAAAGTAGACATGTGGGAAATGTTATTTATTAACTATTTTTTATGACATACAGTGAAGTAAATAATTATTTGATCCCTTGCTGCTTTTGTAAGTTTGCCCACTGACAAAGACATGAACAGACTATAATTTTAAGGGTAGGTTAATTTTAACATTGAGAGATAGAACATCCCAAAAAAAAATCATATTGTATCAATTAGATAAATTTATTTGCATTTTGCTTTGAGAACTAAGTATTTGATTCCTCTCGTGAACAACACATAATGCTAGGTGGCAAAACCCTTGCTGGCAAGCACAGCAGTCAGACATTTTTTGTAGTTGATGAATAGGGTTGCACACATGTCAGGAGGAATTTTGGTCCACTCTTCTTTGCAGATCATCTCTAAATCATTCAGATTTTGAGGCTGTCGCTTGGAAACTCAAAGCTTCACCTCCCTTCATAAGTTTTCTATGGGATTAAGGTCTGGAGACTGGCTAGGGCACTCCATGACCTTACTGTGCTTCTTTTTGAGACACTTTTTTGTTGCCTTGGCTGTATGTTTTGGGTCATTGTCTTGCTGAATTGCAGAACATTGCAATTGAGCACATCAGACTTCTCGGGTGCAAACAATGGGGACCCAAACTTTTGAGTTGGAAAATTTTCTCTCTCTCTCTAAAAATAAAACTCAAAAAACAATGGTGAAATTGTAGTTTTTTCACAATTACTCTCTATCTCAATTTCTCCCCCTTTTCCAGTACATGATATGATAAATTTAATGATGTCATTCAAAATTACACCTGGTCCCACAGAAAACAAACCCTGATATGCTATATCAATGAAAAAATCTATAAATTATGACTTTTTGTAACAGAGGAACAAAAAAACTAAAGCTCAAAAATGAAAAATTACCAAATCCTGAAGGGATAAAAGATCAAGAAAACCCTAGAGAAGCACTTTAGCAACTACTGTTTTGAAATAAATTGTTTTGTTATTCGTATAAGTAGTAAAATCAATATAAACTTGGGGGCGGGGCTTGGCTGGAGATGTGACGAGACACACAGAGCAAGAGCTCTGGGAATGCCTGCTTGTCTGTGCTTCAACTGGGCCCTCAGGCTAGCACAAAATGTCTAAGATCCATCTGCACACTCCGGTAATAAGACGATTGCCAGAAGAACAGCTATAATCAGAGAGACATGACGGGGAGTGCTGCAAGAGAAAACCAAAATGTTGCCAATGTGCCTTTAACTGGTACGAGGGCATGAAGAGTGGCGGCGGTTAGTACAGTGGGGAGACTTGCTGGCTTTACTAAAAATGCTTTGAATTGCCACAGGATTCCAGGGGAGGAGACTTTACTCTCTTCACTAAACTCATGGAGGAAAGAGACCCCCCAGGATTCTTCTAATTTGGATGATCTCACTTTCCTGCAACCTCACTTAGAGGTAAACCCTCTTGCCATTACCTCAGAACAGCCAGTTACAGAACCACACTGAAGGATGTGTTTATGGTTCTGACACAATGCAGCCCAGCAATCTCCCCACTCTCTGCACATATAGGCCAGCTAAAAGATGATACCTAGTGATGGGCAAGCATTCTCGCACTGCTTGATACATGATCAAGCATTTGAGCGCTTGATCGAGTACTGAGCAGTAGTGTTGAGCCACCCCCGTAGTGTTCGAGTTTGGTTCGGTTCGTCGAACACCCGTAAGTTCGCCGAACTGTTCGTCGAACTGTTCGTCGAACACCTTCGAACACCGTTAAAACCAATGGCAGGCAAACAAAAACACATAGAAGCACATAGAAAACACCATCAAAGGTGTCCAAAAGCTGACAAACTACTCAGAAGACACAACTAATATAGTCATGCGAAAAGAAAAGAGGTGGAGGAGTAAAAGGAGGGGGAGACACAGATATAGCATTTTCTAAAACCAAAAAAGTGCGAAGCCGACACGGCCAGTCCGTTCCTGCCCGTGCGACCTTCGTGTCGCTGGGTTTGTGCCAGAGCTGCGGTGGACCCTGACGGCCAGCCCTCATTTCCCAATACTGGTGCAAGTCCGCTGGTGGGTCGAGCCATCCCCCCTGCGGTGGAGGCAGGTCTAATCTTTTTAATTTAAATTGTCTCTCTAATTTGAATGAGTACACTTTAAATCCTTTTACAAGGATCTATTGGAGGGCAAGTGTCATGCCAGCAGCTGCGGTAATTCAAGCTCCAGTAGCGTCCACAAAAGCTGCTGCAGTTAAAAAGCTTTAATAAGGATCGAGCATGGCGGTCCACCACAAGGCGTCCTACCGCCAGTCCCAGCCCCTGTGCCTTGGGGTGCCTCCCCGATGCTATTCACTGAGTGTCCCGGGGGCCCGAAGCATTTCCCTTGAAAAAATTAAGTGTCCAAACTACAGGTGGTGTAGCTTGCTTAACAGCTGGGATAATCCGCTGACTAGTAGACACTGCTACTAGGTACAAAGTATTTCCTGGGCTAGATGCAGTTAAAAATTTGTAATTAGATATTCTCGTTGGATGCTGAGAAAGCATTCCATAGAGTCTCCTGGCACGCCATATATTATTCTCTTAAAAAGCTTGGGGTAGGGGTCTAGGGGACACTTTTACAGGCAAAATCACGGCCCTGAATCGCAATACATCACCTAGGCTGAAGATAAATGGAGCATTTTCATCACCTTTCATAATCACCAATGGGACAAGGCAGGGATGTCCTCTGTCCCCTCTCTTATAAATCCTAGTGATGGAGCACCTGCTCTCATCAATTCGCCATAACCCCAATATTAGGTGGATTGAGGAGGGAGGCACCGAGTACAAGTGCTCTGCATTTGCTGATGATGTCCTAGTACATATCACTCAATCACATATATCCATGTCTGCTGTTACGGCTGAAATAGATCACTTTGTTACATGGTCAAATTTTTAAATCAATGCAGCGAAGTCTGGGGCCCTCGATGTCTCCCTCCCCAAATCCATACAGGATTCCATCCAGTCCAACTTTCCCTTTGCCTGGCCCTCACAGGGTATCAAATACTTAGAAATTCGTGTTTATAGAGACCTCTCCCATCTATGTTATCTTAATTTTGGGCCCTTTATTGAACAACTCCATTCAGACTACTTTTGGCAAGTTAGAACTGTAAGATTCACTACGTGAACCACTGGTGTTTTGTTTAAAAGCACATGTATACTGTGTTCCAAATTATTATGCAAAAAGTGTTTAGGAGTGATAAGGTAAGAAATTTTTTGTTTGTCAGTTAAACTCATTGATGGTGATGTGTGTCAGGGCTCTTTATATCACTGTAAGCAATTGCAGACACCTGTGCTAAATAGTTTGGCAGGTGTGTCCAATGAAAGTCAAGACTACTTAAGAAGGCTGTCCCACATTATTAAGCAGCCTACATTTTCTGCCAAAATGGGAAAGAAAAGGGATGTGTCAGCTGCTGAGAAGCAACAAATTGTGGAGTGTTTAGGTCAAGGCATGACTACAATCAACATTGCCAAGACACTTCATCCTGATCATCGCACAATCAAGAAGTATGTAGCTGATTCACAGTACACACGTGTGCATGCTGATAAGGGCAAATTGAGGACTCTTTCCTACAGGCAATTACGTCAGGTTAAAAGATCAGCTGCAAAAAAGCCTTGTCATAGCAGCAGACAAGTTTTTGAAGCTGCTGGTGCCTCCAACGTCCCCCGAACAACAAGATGCAGGGTCCTTCAGAGGTTTGAAGCTGTGCGTAAGCCATCTTGTCAACCTCCTCTATCCACTGTACATATGCAGAAATGGCTCCAGTGGGCCAAACAATACATGAAGACTGACTTCAAAACAGTTTTGTTCACCGATGAGTGCCGTGCAACGCTCGATGGTCCAGATGGATGGAGTGGAGTATGGCTGGTTGATGGACACCCCATGCAAACACGGCTACGGCGCCAACAAGGAGGAGGTGGAGTATTGTTTTGGGCTGGAATCATGGGGAGAGAGATTGTCGGCAGCTTTAGGATTCCTGAAGGGGTAAAGATGAACTCCATAATGTATGTGGAGTTTCTCAAACAGCACTTCCTGCCATGTTTCAAGAAGAAGAACCGTGTATTCCGCAGGAAGATCATTTTCATGCATGATAATGCACAGTCTCATGCTGCACATAACACATCTGCATCTCTGGCTGATATGGGCATAAAAGGGGACAAACTTATGGTGTGACCCCCATGCTCCCCTGACCTCAACCCCATTCAGAACCTCTGGAGCATCATCGAAAGGAGTGTCTATGATGGCGGGAGGCAGTGCACATCTAAGCAACAGCTCTGGGAGGGTATTCTGTCCTCATGCAAAACAATTGAAGCAGAAACCATCCAAAACCTGACAAATTCAATGAACGAGAGAGTTCAGAAGCTCCTTTCGAACAAGGGGTCCTACGTGAAAATGTAACATCAACTAGAATAAAGTTTTGAGTTGAAAACTGTTTGATTTCAGTTTCTAATAACCTGCTAATGCTTATAATTTCAAAAATGACCATTTTTTTGTTCTTTATTAAAATGAACAGGTTGATCGAAGAGTGTCGGGGATCTAAGAGTGTGGCAACTCAGTAGTCAGGATTATTTCGAATTCTGACAATCTGATG
Source organism: Phyllobates terribilis (assembly GCF_046119375.1). Lineage (NCBI taxonomy): Eukaryota > Metazoa > Chordata > Amphibia > Anura > Dendrobatidae > Phyllobates > Phyllobates terribilis. The sequence continues at coordinate 767,507,422 of NW_027362762.1, read as the reverse complement.
GTCATGTTGCAGGTAGTGCAGCAAGAAGGCACTCATGTGTCTTGCGCATCTAGGAAACCCAAAATTATTTTCTGGGCTAGATGCAGCTAAAAATGATTATTAATTTGAAAGCTGGTGGAGCTTAGTATAGATGGCCTAATAGAATCAGTACTGCAAACTGCTACAAGGTCCAAATTATTTTCCAGCCAAGATACAGATAAACATGATTAGTAATTTTAAATCTGGTGGAGTTTAGTATAGATGGCCTAACAGAATCAGTACTGCAAACTGCTACAAGGCCCAAATTAATTTCCAGCCAAGATACAGATAAACATGATTAGTAATTTTAAATCTGGTGGAGTTTAGTATAGATGGCCTAATAGAATCAGTACTGCACACTGCTACAAGGCCCAAATTATTTTCCAGCCAAGATACAGATAAACATGATTAGTAATTTTAAATTTGGTGGAGTTTAGTATAGATGGCCTAATAGAATCAGTACTGCACACTGCTAAAAGGCCCAAATTATTTTCCAGCCAAGATACAGATAAAAATGCTTAGTAATTATAAAACTGGTGGAGTTTAGTATATATGGCCTAATAGAATCAGTACTGCAAACTGCTTCAAGGCCCAAATTGTTTTCCAGCCAAGATTCCGATAAACATGATTAGTAATTTTAAATCTGGTGGAGTTTAGTATAGATGGCCTAATAGAATCAGTACTGCAAACTGAAACAAGGCCCAAATTATTTTCCAGCCAAGATACAGATAAACATGATTAGTAATTTTAAATCTGGTGGAGTTTAGTATAGATGGCCTAATAGAATCAGTACTGCAAACTGCTACAAGGCCCAAATTATTTTCCAGCCAAGATACAGATAAACATGATAAGTAATTTTAAATCTGGTGGAGTTTAGTACAGATGGCCTAATAGAATCAGTAATGCACACTGCTACAAGGCCCAAATTATTTTCCAGCCAAGATACAGATAAACATGATTAGTAATTTTAAATCTGGTGGAGTTTAGTATAGATGGCCTAATAGAATCAGTACTGCAAACTGCTACAAGGCCCAAATTGTTTTCCAGCCAAGATTCAGATAAACATGATTAGTAATTTTAAATCTGGTGGAGTTTAGTATAGATGGCCTAATAGAATCAGTACTGCAAACTGCTACAAGGCCCAAATTATTTTCCAGCCAAGATACAGATAAACATGATTAGTAATTTTAAATCTGGTGGAGTTTAGTATAGATGGCCTAATAGAATCAGTACTGCAAACTGCTACAAGGCACAAATTATTTTCCAGCAAAGATACAGATAAATATGATTAGTAATTTTAAATCTGGTGGAGTTTAGTATAGATGGCCTAATAGAATCAATACTGCAAACTGCTACAAGGCCCAAATTATTTTCCAGCCAAGATACAGATAAACATGATTAGTAATTTTAAATCTGGTGGAGTTTAGTTTAGATGGCCTAATAGAATCAGTACTGCAAACTGCTACTAGGCCCAAATTATTTTCCAGCCAAGATACAGATAAACATGATAAGTCATTTTAAATCTGGTGGAGTTTATTATAGATGGCCTAATAGAATTAGTACTGCACACTGCTACAAGGCCTAAATTATTTTCCTGCCAAGACACAGATAAACATGATAAGCGATTTTAAATCTGGTGGAGTTTAGTATAGATGGCCTAATAGAATCAGTACTGCACACTGCTACAAGGCCCAAATTATTTTCCAGCCAAGATACAGATAAACATGATTAGTAATTTTAAATCTGGTGGAGTTTAGTATAGATGGCCTAATAGAATCAGTACTGCACACTGCTACAAGGCCAAAATTGTTTTCCAGCCAAGATACAGATAAACATGATTAGTAATTTGAAAGCTTAAAACGGTTGGTGAGGTGATTTTAACAAATCATCAAGCTTTTACTCTCCCCAGGATGACACAGGGGTAGAAAAGTTGTTTCGGATCCATGATTTGTTCATCTTTATGAACCTGAATCTGTCTACATTATCAGTGGAGAGCCGCATGCGCTTATCTGTCAGCACACCACCAGCAGCGCTGAACACACCTTCCGACAGAACGCTGGCTGCGGGGCATGACAAGATCTCCAAGGCGTAAGTGGCGAGCTCCGGCCATTTATCCAGATTGGAAGCCCAAAAAGAGCAAGGGTCCAGTGACACAGTCATTGCTTCATTGTTTACTTGGAGATACTCCTGTACCATCGTCTCTAGCCGTTGAATATGTGTCAGACTTCTTGTCTCCTGTGGCCTTGGAAAGGATGGGCTAAAAAAGTGGTGAAATGATTCCCCAAAATTGATGTTACCAGCAGATACTGTGTTTCTGTTACGGTTTGAGTGCTGAACACTCGACGGTCCCACAGTTGGCAAGTTGGAACTGTGAGATTCACTACGTGCACCACTAGTGTTTTGTGGAAAAGCACATGTAAGATTCTGCAACAGTCTCTGCTGATACTCCTGCATGCGTGCATCTCTTTCTATGGCAGGAATAATTTCTGCAAATTTACTTTAGTACCGGGGATCTAACAGTGTGGCAACCCAGTAGTCAGGATTATTTCTAATTCTCACAATTCGAGGGTCATGTTGCAGGTAGTGCAGCAAGAAGGCACTCATGTGTCTTGCGCATCCAGGAGCAACAAGTCCCTGTTGTGTTGGTGGCGAGGTAACAATCATGCTTCCTTCCTCTGCCCTCTCCCCCGAACCTTGCACAACAGAAATGTGATCAAGGTCTCCCTCATCTGATGAGTCTTCCATCAGTTCGTCCTCCACTTCTTCCTGGGCTCCTGCACCTTCCTCACTAGTTTGACTGCTACCATGCGCCCTGGTAAAACCATCTCCCCCACCCTCACATGCCTGTCACATTGGTGCTGCCGACCGTCTGGACCTTGCAGATGTTAGCCCTTCCGCATACAACTCCTCCTCTTCTACTTCCTCCACCTCCTCTTGTGCCACCACCTGACTCCGAATTCTGTTTAACATGTGCTCCAGCATGTAAATCACCGGAATAGTCATGCTGATAATGGCATCGTCAGCACTAAACATCTTCGTCGCCATTTCAAAACTGTAAAGAAGGGTGCATAGGTCCCTGATCTGTGACCACTCCTCCAGCGTGATTTGCCCCACCTCTGGATCTCGTTGGCCCAGGCAATACGTCAGAACTTATTGCACCAGGGCTTGTCGCTGCTGCCACAGTCGCTGCAACATGTGCAGAGTTGAATTCCACTGGGTAGGCACATCGCATTTTAGCCGGTGAAGTGGCAGGCCCAACGACTTCTGTAGAGATGTATGTCGCTCAGCTGCGGGATGCGAACGGCGGAAGTGAGCACACAGCGACCGTGCCCTCTGCAGAAGGCCATCTAGTCCGGGATAGTGGGCTATAAATTGCTGGACAGCCAGGTTCAACACGTGAGCCATACAAGGCACGTGTGTGACATTGCCCCGACGAAGGGTCGCACCAAGGTTTGAAGCATTGTCGCACACAGCCTTCCCTGGTTTCAGGTCCAGTGGAGACAACCATTCATGAAACTGGCTCTCCAGAGCTGACCACAACTCCTCAGCTGTGTGACTCACATTTCCCAGACATTTCAAAGTAAAAACCGCCTGATGACGTTCAGCCCTGCTGCCAGCATAGTAAGGAGGTGTGCAGGATCCCTTCTGCGCAGTTAGAAAGCTTGTGGCATGACCAGACAGGCTTTGGGTGCAGATGGAGGACCGAGAGGAGGTTGAGGAGGCAGAAGTAGTCGAGGAACTTCGAGATAAAGAGGATTGACGCACAACTCGTGGGGACGGCAACACTTGGACAGCAGCCCCTTGTCCTGCTGTCACCATAGTTACCCAGTGCCCAGTCAGCAACATGTAATGCCCCTGTCCATGCCTACACGTCCAAGTGTCTGTGGTGAAATGCACCCTGTCACACACAGAGTTTCTCAAAGAAGCGGTGATGTTGTGTGCGACATGCTGGTGTAGCGCAGGTACACCATTCTTTGATGAGTAGTGCCGAAAGGGCATCTGGTACTGGGGCACTGCGACGGACATAAGGTCTCGAAAATCCTCTGTGTCCACCACACGGAAAGGCAGCATTTCTGTAGCCAAGAGCTTGCAGATGGTGAAATTCAACCTCTTAGCTTTCTCATGGCTAGGAGGAAATGGTCTTTTACTTGTCCACATCTGAGGGACCGAGGGCTGGCTGCTGTGCTTAGACGGTGTTGAGAAGGGTGACCCCGGAAAACAGCCGGTCTGTGAGGAAGAAGCAGGCGGACATGTTAGGTTGCCTTGATCCAAAGGTGGTGCTATTGATGTCGGACAGCGCTGAACACCTGCTGGTGTTTCCACCTCCAAAGAAAATGATGACCTGCCAATCACTCTGGCTGTTGAGGGTAAAAAGGTGGCAGGTCTGCATCATAAAACAGGTGTGACTGCTGTCCCCCCAGTCACAGAGGATGAAGAGGCCGCGGATGCACAAGATGTGGCAGACGGTGGCTGGCCTGGCTGGCTAGGCCGCATTGTAGCACAGTGAGCTTCCCACTGCAACTTATGCTTCATATCCATGTGCCGGCTCATGCCTGAAGTGCTCAAACTATGTATTTTTGGCCTCTGCTTAGCTTTTGCTGACAAATGTTACAGATAACACGAGTTGTGTCATCCTTATCGATCTGAAAAAATGCCCAGGCTATGCAAGGCTTAGCACCCATGCGACCTGAAGAGCCACCCCGACTTGTGGTCAGAGGCAGAGTTGTGTTTGAGGATGCAGTTGTTGACGTGCTTCCAGTACTACGTCTCTGTCCAGGCAGGCGCAACCTGACCTCGTCGACACTAGCATCCTCCTCCACCTCCTCTGCTGACCTCATCGACTGGCTGACTGTGGGTTGACAGTAAGAGGGATCTCCATCCTCGTCATCATCACCCTGTGTGTTATCACACCCATCGTCTTCAGAGCCAACCTCTTCCTGCCCTGACAAAAAACTAAAGTTGTCGCTCCAATCAGGTATTTGAGTCTCATCATCATCTTCCTCATTGTCTCCACCAACAGGAGTTACAGTTTCAGAACGAGGGTCTACATTATGGTCAGAACCTTCTGCGTCTGGTCCTGGATCCGACTCATAAAGATTCTGGGCATCAGTGCAGATCATTTCCTCGTCTGGATTCACAGAAGCTCTGAAGCCGACCTCTGATTCCCAGGCTATAGTATGAGTTAACAGCTCTGCAGACTTAACCATCTGTTCTACCCCATACTCAGACGGGCAACTGGAGACTTGGGAGCTGTGAGGAAGCAAGTGCGATTGGGGTGACACCTCTGAGGACTGGAGTATTTGTCATGTTGAAGTTGATGTGGAGGAGAGCCCACTTAAAGGAGCACTTGGTATCCGTTGAAGCACCTGCTGTTTTTGTGCCTCATCTGGAATTTGTAGCGATTGTCGTGGCCGTAAGAAAGGGATCTTATCACATTGTCCGCTAAAAGAACTAGACATCTTAGTTTGGCTGGAAGATGGTCATTCTTCTGCAGATGTTACTGTTGCTTTAACACCTACCCCACGGAAACAACCTTTTTTCCCTTACCAACACGCCTATTCCCCTTTCCACCAGCAGCAGGCCTTTTTCCACTCATTTTGGTGGTTAACTAATTCACAACGCTGGAGTTGTTTGCACAAAAAACAAAGGTTTGGAACCGAGCAGAGCTGAGTGGCCAAACTGTGGTATTAGCCCAAAAGTATTGGCTGGGTTAGATGCAGATAAAAATTATTTTGAATTTGCAACCTGATGGAGGTTAGTATAGATGGACTAATAGAACAAGTCCCACACTCTGCTACAAGCCCAAGCCCAAATATTTTTACAGAGCTAGATGCAGATAAAAATTATTTTGAATTTGCAACCTGGTGGAGGTTAGTATAGATGGACTAATAGAACAAGTCCCACACACTGTTACAAGCCCAAACCCAAATATTTTTTCAGAGCTAGATGCAGATAAAAATTATTTTGAATTTGCAACCTGGTGGAGGTTAGTATAGATGGACTAATAGAACAAGTCCCACACACTGCAACAAGCCGAAGCCCAAATATTTTTTCAGAGCTAGATGCAGATAAAAATTATTTTGAATTTGCAACCTGGTGGAGGTTAGTATAGATGGACTAATAGAACAAGTCCCACACACTGCTACAAGCCCAAGCCCAAATATTTTTTCAGAGCTAGATGCAGATAAAAATTATTTTGAATTTGCAACCTGGTGGAGGTTAGTATAGATGGACTAATAGAACGAGTCCCACACACTGCTACATGCCCAAGCCCAAATATTTATTCAGAGCTAGATGCAGATAAAAAATATTTTGAATTTGCAACCTGGTGGAGGTTAGTATAGATGGACTAGTAGAACAAGTCTCACACACTGTTACAAGCCCAAGCCCAAATATTTTTTCAGAGCAAGATGCAGATAAAAATTATTTTGAATTTGCAACCTGGTGGAGGATAGTATAGATGGACTAATAGAATGATGCTATGCCCAAAAGGTTTTACTTCACTAGGTGCAGTAAAAAAAATTGTATTCTATACATAGGTGGTGTAGATTGCATCACAGATAGGCTACTCCACTGACTAACACATACTTCAAGAGGCCAAAAAGGATTTGCTTTGCTAGATTTAGCCAAATGCTGTAAAAAAAACTTGCACAGCACTGGCACAGACCTGCCTGGCAAAAAGTGATAGGAACTGATGTAACCTAGCCCTCAAAAGGTCTGCAATTATAATTAGTCTTTACTCCCACCCTATTTAAGAGCACCGACCTGCCAGATAATAGTCGTAGGAAATGATGTAACCTAGTCATCAAAAGGACTGCAATCACAACTATTCCCTACTCCCAAGCTATCTGTAGATTTGTGCGAAAATTGTCTTGAAATTAACACTGAAAGTATAGCGCACACAGCAACAGCGGGAATTCCCGGCTTCAGTGATGTACGAGGCTCAGATTCAAATTAGATTATTACAGGGACCAGAGGATCTCTCTTCTACTCGGCCATCGATTACAGGTCTCATGGAAATATGACTTGAATCCTTTATTGACTGACATTATGCTCAGTTCTTGAGACGAGCACCTGAGCAGTCCAATGTGCTCGATTCAAATAAAGAGCACCCAAACAGTTTACTGCTTTATCATCATTAATGATATCTCATTCATGGGGCAAGGTCTGCAAAAAGTTACTGACCGCAGTGCAGCAGCAGAGGGCAGGATCAGTGACCTAGAAAATAAACTACCACAGTTGACGCATAACTCAAATAGATATGAGCAGCAAATCCTAGCCATATTATCCAAAACAGATGACCTGGAAAACAGGCTGAGGAGAAATAATATACAGGTGATTGGTATCTGGGAAAGGACCAAGGGCAATAATTCCACAAAACATTTTGAAAAATGGCTGCACACTATATTTGCAGACACCATGTCACCTCTCTACAATGTGGAGAGTACTAACCAGGCCACTTCCTCCAGGATCCCCACCACAACCTGTTCTAATAAAATTGCTCCATTATCAGGACAGAGATGCTATGCTTAAAGCTGCACATAACAAAGGGGTTATACAGTCATGGCCAAAAGTGTTGGCACCATTTTTCCAGAAAGTGAAGTATTTCTCCCAGAAAATAATTGCAATTACATATGTTTTATTATACACTTCTTTATTTCCTTTGTGTGTTTTCGAACAACACAAAAAAAAAAAACTGAGAAAAATGCAAATTGGTCATAATTTCACACAAAGCCCCAAAAATATTGACACCTTTCCAAAATTGTGGGTAAATAAATTTGTTTCAAGGATGTAATGTTCTTAAACTCACCTGTGGAAAGCTAAATGAAAATCACACCTGAAACTAGATAAAAAGACAATGTAGAAAAAAGCTGGGTTTGCATCCTAGGATGTGGGTCTCCCAGCAGGACAATGACCCTAAAAATCCTTCAAGTAGCACCAAGAAATGGATGGAAACAAAGCAGTAATAAGTCCGGATCTAAATCCCATTGAACACCTGTGGAAAGATCTTTAAATTGCTGTTGGGAGAAGTCACCGTTCAAATATGAGTGACCTGTAGAAGTTTGTGAGGTGTAAGATGCTTGTTGACGGTTAAAGGAAGCGATTGATTGAAGTTATGTATTCCAAAGGTGTGCAACCAAATTTTAAGTTGAAGATGCCCACAAGTTTAACCTGCCCATTTTGAGAGTTTTGTGTGAAATGATGTACAATTTGCCTTTTTTTCTCAGTTTTTTTCTGTTGTTTCAATACACACAAAGGAAATATACACATGTTTAGCAAAACATGAGTAGTTTCAATCATTTTCTGGGAGAAATACTTCATTTTCGGGAACAATTTCAAGTATGCCAACACTTGCGTCCATGGCTGTATAATGTAGCGGTTAAAAAATATCTTTCTTCCTTGACTGCTCAATCGATGTCTCAAAACAGCTCATTTTCTGGACATAAAATTTCAGATATGCTATTTACAAATGTATTACTGCATGCTTTATCAGGCAAGGCTCAGAGTGGTATCTCTGGGTGAGATTTTTTTCTTTGAACATCCGAAAGATGCAGTTCGCTGGCTAGATGTGAAAGAGCAAAGAGAATGTAGCAGCCCTGCAACGCTGAGGTTTGAGAATCCTAAATCTAGCTAAGTAAATGGGGAATTTACTACTAGAGATGAGAGAACATTTCAAAGAATGGCTCTGAATTGTTCGCCGAATATTTAGACATTCGTCAAATTTATTCGGCACACCTATTATTCAAAACACCTTCAAATGAGCCCAAAAGCTGCCAAAACATGTCAAATTAGTTGTAGACACAAGGAAAGTGCAATCAATTGACCCTGAGTACAAGTACTATAATTATTATTGCTTTTACAGTGACATTTATTCCGTGGCGCCTTACATGTGAAAATGGGTCATCGACTGGTACAAGAGGAGAGAGGACCCTGCCCGCGAGGGCGCACAAACAATGTAGAAGGGATGGGTGAGGGTACAGTAGGTGAGGGTACAGCCAGTCGTGCAGCGGTATGCTTGAGCGAGGCTTACCACAGATGGTACGCTTGTCACAAGAAGAGGGACTTCAGCTTCCTTTTCAAGGTTTCCATGGTAGGCGACAGTCAGATGTGTTGGGGTACAGCGTTACACAGTAGGTGAGATGCACGGGAGAAATATTGTATGTGATTTTGACAAGAACAGATGAGAGGCAAGTAGAGAAGGAGTTCTTGGAAGGATGGGAGGTTGTGTCCAGGTAACTAGTACAGGGAGACTAGGTCACACATGTATGGAGGAGACAGGTTTTTGATGGCTTGGTATGCCAAAGTTAGGCTTTTCAACTGGAGTCTCTGGGCAACAGGGAGCCAGCACAGGGATTGACAGAGGGGTGAAGCCTTAGAATAGTGGGATGACAGGTCGATTAATCAGTCAGGACAGTTTAGGATAGATAGGAGGGGTGCGAGAGTGGTAGAAGTGAGACCACAGAGCAGGAGCTTGTAGGAGCGAGAGATAATGAAGGCGTGTACTGGTGTTTTTCTAGATTAATGGTTGAGGAATGTGTGGATCCCAGAGATACTTTGGATCTAGAGTCAGCAGCAACTGGAAAGGGCATGGATCTGACGTTTGAAGGACAGATCAGAGTCAAGCTTGCGGGACTGGGGAGAGTGGGCAGCCATTCTCTTTGATGATAGGTTTGTTAGGGGGGTGAATGAGATGGTGGAAAGATTATGCATTCTGTTTTATCCATGTTAATTTTTACAAATCTAGCAGAGAAGAAAGATGAAATACAGGACACAAATTCTTTGATCATGGTTAGGTAGAAGGTGATATTAGGTCCAGTTAAGTAGATCTGTGTGTCATCAGCATAGAGGTGATACTGAAAGCCGTGAGACTATGAGCTGTCCCAGGCCGAAGGTGTATATGGAGAAGAGCCTGGGTCCTAGAACTGAACCATGGGGTACACTGACATGTAGGGGTTGAGATGAGGAGGTGGTGTGTGAGTGGGAGACACTGAGTGTCCTGTCGGTTAGGTATGTAAAGATCCAAGACAGGGCCAAGTCTGTGATGCAGAAAGATGAGAGTCTGTAGTAAGAGGGTATGGTCTACTGTGTCGAAGGCAGATGCCAGGTCTAGGAGGAGGAGGAAAGAATAGTCTTGCTTGGATTTGGCTGTAGGTCATTGTTGACTTTAGTCAGGGCAGTTTCAGTGGAATGGTGAGGTTAGAAGCAAGATTGTAAGCGGTTAAAGAGGGGGCAGGAGGAGAGGTGGGAGGACAGTTCAAAATAGACGTGTTGATCAAGTAGTTTGGAGGCATATGGGAGAAGTGAGATGGGGCGATAGCTTAACATAGGATGAGTCAAGGGAGGGCTTTTGGAGGATGGGTGTGATAGAGGTATGTTTGAATCATGAGGGGAAGACGCCAGTTGTTAGTGACAGGTTGAAGAGGAGGGTTAGGCTTGGGATGTGGTACGATTTGGAATGAGGTGGGATGGTATTGGGTAAAGTTCACAGGTAGTGATATGTGATTTGGAGAATAAAGATGATCTTCCGTGATGGCAGAAAAGCTGGTTTTGGAGTAGGAGAGTTGAGTCATTATGAGAAGGAGCTGTTGGGACTTTAAGCAAAAGCTTTTCCCTATGTTGCCAATCTTCTGCTTGATGAATGCGGTTAAGTCTTCAGCTGAGATGAGAGGAGAGGGAGGGGGAGCTGGTGAACAGAGGAGGGATTTGAAAGTTCTGAACAGTTGTTTAGGGTTGTGAGACACGTTCGATATGAAAGATGAGAAGTAAGTTTGTTTTGGTGCAGTGAGAAATTGTGCTGCATTTTGAAAACTTCTGTTACTGGACTCCACCCCCTTTCTTTGGCAGTCGCACAGCAGTACGCCTTGAAGAATAGGGGCAGGAAGAACGTGCTCCCGTGGATGACAAGCGCTGTATCAAGTGGTCTCTGATCCTCTTCCTCCACTTTAACATCACACCCAGTACAGTCCTCAGAGGTGGCACCCCAATTACCCTTGTTTTCATCCACGTCACAACTCTCCAACTGGCCAACTGACTGTGGGGAAGCACGGATGGGTGAGTCTGAAGAGCTGTGCACAAATTTCTATTCCGAGGCATGAGAGGTCTGATTAAAAACTTCACAGACTCAAGAGGGGGAAAGCATGTGTAGCAATACCCCAAATTTTTTTCAGTTGATCCAGGTGCAGACTAACTAGGGTCCGAGAAGAATCCAAACCCTTGTCACCAGACATTAACCCCTGCAGGTGGGCATGGATGGATTGGAGAAAGAAATAAATATACACCAGAACATGGAGAACTAAACTAATGTACAACAGGGGTTGGAGAACTAAACTGCTAAACAGCTAAGGTTGGAGAATGATAGAAATACACACCTGAACATGGAGTACGAAAATAATAGAAAAGAGGGGTTGGAGAACTAAACTAATAAGACAACAGGGGTTGGAAAACTAACCTACTAAACAGCTAGGGATGGAGAACTAAACCACTAGACATCAAGGCGTCATAAAACAGCAAGTATTGGAATCCCCAAGGCTTGCGGGACAAACATCTGTATCTAACACTTCCTCCAGTGCTTCTGTATCCTCCACCTCCTCTAGGGCCTCCAACTGTGCCCTCAACCTCTGCCTTAATGAGACACATGTTCCAACAGTACAGAGAGAATCCCCCCACCTCCGTACTGTGCAGCCAGGGCTCACCACAATCAGGCAGTGCTAAAATTAATATGCCTTGGAGATTGAAGTCATACAGCTGAACTGAATAGTTGTGGACAGCTCTCCAGGGTGAGTTTGAGCAATGGTTGTCTCCACTGAACCTGGAGCAAGGGAAGGCCATGTCTGATAATGATGCAAAACCCGGTGGCGGTCCTACGCTGGGGCAACCTCACACAAGTGCCTTGCATGGCTCACATCCTCAACCAGATGGTACAGCAATTTCTCCGCCACTATCCTGGCCTGAATGTGCTGCTGCAGAATCCATGGTCTTTGCTTGCTCACTTAAAACTATAAAAATGAGCAGGATCTTTAGTATAAAAACCAGACTATTAGACAATGAGCTAACTCCTTCATGAAGATAGAGGCCACCATCTCCTAAGCTTACTGGTACTTTTCTGGGGAACCACGCCCATAGCCCATCACTCACCATGAACACAGCACTGAGTCACGCCTGGCTGCATCCGGAACTTGACGTGAAATCAGTGGATGAAAGGGCCGTCTGCAGCCGGGGTCAGATGATGACTGTGAGCGGCCAGCTACCGCACAGCTCACAGGCAAGAAAAACAACCAAAGGTATTTGCAAAAACACTTGTGGGCACAGGGTGAATACATTAGGGAGATAATAAAAAGTACTGGACAACTCCTTTATGTCTAATAGATTCTGCACTTGTGCCCTTATTTTCTACAGGATGGTGGGGAAGGAGACAGTAGGTTGTGGAGTAGATTTAGCTTCGGTGGTGTTGAGGTGGCAACAAGGTAATGGTAGGCTGTAGGCTGTCTTGAAGAGATGGGTTTTCAGGTTGTGTCTGGTGAATTGTACCTTTATAACGTGGATCTAACAGAGAGGCAACCCAGTAGTCAGCACTATAACTTTCATAACTATACGGGGATCATGTTGCAGATAGTACAGCAAGAACACACCCAGTCAGACCTTGGGACAGAACACATCCTCCCCACACCGAGGATTGCGGGCCCTATGTCAGTCAGAGTTGCCCCCACAGTGTAGAGCTCCTGCGCATCCTCCTCCTCCTCCTCCTCATGTTCAGCCTCCATCTTAGATATCACCACATCAGTTACAAGCTGGAAGCACTGCAGTACTGCCTCAGCCAAGCGGTAACAGGCTGTGCTGAAAATCATAAGCTTAGGTGATAAACCTCACACTGCTTGTGAGTTGTGGATAGCTGTGAAAGAGCAGGCAGATCTGCGGCTGAGACCGCTGAACCTACATCCAGGCATGGTCGTGTGTGACAATGGCTGTAACCTGGTGGCGGCTCTTAGGCGAGGCGAGATGACACACGTACCATGCCTGGCTCATGTGCTTAACCTCGTGCTTCAGCGGTTTCTTAAATCGTATCCCGAGTTGCCAGATCTGCTTGTCAAAGTACGCCGCCTGTCAGCTCATTTTTAGAAGTCAGCTACAGCTTCCGCCACCCTTGCTGTGTTGCAGCAGCGTTTGCAGCTTCCGGCACAACAACTAGTGTGTGAGGTCCCCACACTTTGGAACTCTACCCTCCACATGTTGCAAAGGATTTGTGAGCAGAAGAGAGCAGTTGTGGAGTACCAGCTGCAACAAAGCCGTCGATATTCAGGTCAGACTGCACACATAAGACCTCAGGAGTGGACCTGGATGTCTGACTTATGTACAATCCTGGCAAACTTTGAGGAGTCCACCAAGATGGTGAGTGGTGATGACGCCATCATTAGCATAAGTATCCCATTTGTCTGTCTTTTGCAACGCTCTCTGCAAAGAAATAAAGAGGAGGCATTGAAGCAGAGTATGATGAGATGGATCAAGAAGACGTAACGGGCGATTACACACAGCCCAGCCTCATCTCATCCCAATGTGCATTGGGGGACAATGAGGGAGAGGAGGAGGAGGAGGAAGAACAGGAGCTGGTTTCATGCGCTGCAGACTGTAGTACCTGTACAACTGTCATACCGTCGGTTCAGCGTGGGTGGTCTGAGGACAGGGGGGAGCAGGAGGAGGAGGAGAGCATGGTCAGTCATCATCTTGGTGAGGACACGGAAGTCTTGCCCGTTACCAGTCTGGCACGCATAGCTGACTTCATGTTACACTGCCTTAACCATGACCCTCACGTTGTAAAAATGTTGGGTGACAGTCATTACTTGTTGGTGACACTTTTAGACCCCCGCTACAAGGAGAACTTTCATTCTCTTATTCCTGAGGTGGAGAGGTCTACAAAAATGGGGCAGTACCAGAAGGCCCTTGCTGCAGAACTGTTAAAAAAATTCCCATCTGAACACGCTAGCGGCAGAGGTCACAGTTCATTGACCAACCAAGGTGTACAGGCGAGAGAGACGCAACTCCAATCCAGCAGAGGCAGGGGAACACTGTCAACATTCTGGGACAGTTTTTTGAGACCCGCCCAGCTTACAGGCCCTGAGGCGCGGGGTACTATCACAAGGAGTGGAAAGTTTCAAAAGATGGAGAGGGAGTACCTTGCCGACCGTACTAGCATCCTCCGTGATTCCTTTGAGCCTTTTAATTATTGGGTATCCAAGCTGGACGCTTGGAATGAACTCGCTCAGTACGCCTTGGAGGTCCTGGCCTGCCATGCCTCTAGCGTGCTATTGGAGTGTGTTTTTTTTGCCGCTGGGGGAATTATAACTGATAAGCACACTCGCCTGTCATCTGACAATGCTGACAAGCTGACCCTTATCAGAATGAACAAGGGCTGGATTGGGCCAGATTTCTTATCACCACCAAATGACAACAGAGTAACATAAAGTCAAATCCACTGTGTTATTTTGGGAGGTGTATTCCCATGCACTGCTTCACACCCACACATGGGTACACGCTTCCTCATTTCGGCTGTATTTTGCTCTTCTCCTTATCCTCCGCCTCCACCACCACTATACCTCCAGGGTGACCATGGTCCATGTTGCCAGCATTGCAAGTCCATCCATCCTAATTTTTGGCAGCTTTTGCTTGGAAGGCATAGGCAAAGACTATGAGAGACCCACTCCCCAATAATGGGAATAATGTTTTTAATATGCTGTACTGCATGGCTCTTGTAAGGGGCATGAAAACTGTCTTGTTAAGCTACTGTGACCTCCACGTCTATTCCAAGGGGCATTAAAACCATCTTGTTTAGATACTGTGGCCTCTACCTCTCTTCCAAGGGGCATTAAAACTGTCTTGTTAAGCTACTGTGACCTCCACCAATCTTCCAAGGGGCATGAAAACCATCTTGTTAAACCACTCTGAACTCCACAGCTCTTCCAAGGGGCATTAAAACTGTCTTGTTAAGTTACTGTGACCTCCACGTCTCTTCCAAGGGGCATTAAAACCATCTTGTTAAACCACTCTGAACTCCACTGCTCTTCCAAAGGGCATTAAAACCGTCTTGTTAAGCTACTGTGACCTCCACCACTCTTCGAACGGGCATTGATATTGTCTTTTTATTCCACTGCGACCTCCACCACTCTTCCAAGGGGCATGAAAACTGTCTTGTTAAGCTACTGTGACCTCCACGTCTCTTCCAAGGGGCATTAAAACCATCTTTTTAGACCACTCTCACCTCCACGTCTCTTCCAAGGGGCATTAAAACTGTCTTGTTAAGCTACTGTGACCTCCACCACTCTGCCAAGGGGCATTAAAACCGTCTTGTTAAACCACTCTGTACTCCACAGCTCTTCCAAGGGGCATTAAAACCGTCTTGTTAAGCTACTGTGACCTCCACGTCTCTTCCAAGGGGCATTAAAACCATCTTGTTAAGCTACTGTGACCTCCACCACTCTTCCAAGGGGCATTAAAACCATCTTGTTAAACTACTGTGACCTCCACCACTCTTCCAAGGGGCATTAAAACCGTCTTGTTAATCCACTCTGAACTCCACAGATCTTCCAAGGGGCATTAAAACTGTCTTTTTAAGCTACTGTGACCTCCACCACTCTTCCAAGGAGCATTGATATTGTCTTTTTATTCCACTGCGACCTCCACCACTCATCCAAGGGGCATTAAAACTGTCATGTTTAGCTACTGTGACCTCCACGTCTCTTCCAATGGGCATTAAAACCATCTTGTTAAGCTTCTGTGACCTCCACCACTCTTCCAAGGGGCATTAAAACCATCTTGTTAAGCTACAGTGACCTCCACCACTCTTCCAAGGGGCATTAAAACCGTCTTGTTAAGCTACTGTGACCTCCACCATGCTTCCAAGGGGCATTAAAACCATCTTGTTAAACCACTCTGAACTCCACAGCTCTTCCAAGGGGCATTAAAACCGTCTTGTTAAGCTACTGTGACCTCCACCACTCTTCCAAGGGGCATTGATATTGTCTTTTTATTCCACTGCGACCTCCACCTCTCTACCAAGGGGCATAAAAACTGTCTTGTTAAGCTACTGTGACCTCCACGTCTCTTCCAAGGGGCATTAAAACCGTCTTGTTAAGCTACTGTGACCTCCACGTCTCTTCCAAGGGGCATTAAAACCGTCTAGTTAAACCAATCTGAACTCCACAGCTCTTCCAAGGGGCATTGAAATGTTGTTTTTATTACCTCTAACCTCCATGACTCTTCCAACGGGCATTGCATTACCTCCTAATTTTAGTCAGCTTTTGCTTTTCAATGCATAGGCGAACACTAAGGGACACCCACTCCCCAATAATGGGTAGAAGGTTTTTAGTACGCTGTAATCCACGTCTGTTTCAAGGGGCATTGCAGTTCCTCATAATGTTTGGAAAGCCTTCCATTCACTGCTTAGGCCAACAGTGTAAAGGAGACCCAGTTGCTATAAATGGAAAAAACGGTTTAGATAAGGCCCTCTGACCTCCATGTCACTTCCAAGGGGCATTGGAGTGCCTCGAAATTTTTGGTAGGCATTGCACTTACTGTATGCCCTATAACTGTGTAGCCAAACCGCTCCTCTTGGTACAGAAACATATACTACAAGACATGTGTGGTTGACTGGCCTGATATTGATGTGAATGGTCCCTGTTCCTCCTGCTCTTTCTCCTTTGCCACCACCTCATCCATCATTCATCACCTGAAGCTTTGTTTTAACGGGAGTCATAGAACTGGGATAGTAGCAGGAAACCATCGGCAATCCTCGGAGGAGGAAAGATATGCGCCAAAATGCTGACCACCTCAGGCCTAGCTACTACTACATACATGTGCTTGCATTCCAAGGAACAGAAAGCTAAGGAGATGGATGGCCTCATGATCATGAATAATTTACTCGTTGTGTAGGAGGCCGTCCACTGCTGCTGTCTACCCTTGTGTTGAAGCCTGATTGACCCAGGACCCGCAATCCTCTATGTCTGGATGATGTGTTGCATCCCAGTGTCCAGCTGTGTCCCGGCTTCCACAATATTAACCCAGTGTGAAGGCGTCAATCAGATGGACCATCCCTGGCCACATTCACTTGTCCACGTGTTTCTGGTTAGGCTGTCCTTCAAATAGGGGTGGCTGGGGACTGTTTATGGACTGAGTATGGATACCAGGCCGCCGACGCAGCCATGACGTGGTGGTCAGATTCCGCCTCCACATGCCTAAAAAGCCCAATTTTCAAGGGCAAGCAAGCAGTATGGTATTGCAGCCTGGGGGTGGGTGGGTGGCAGGCTGTATACTTGCGCTTGCATTGCAAGGAATGGGGGAGGTACAATTGAACACTGCCCTGGGACAAGGACTTGCACGGGGATAGTTGCAAATCTGCATCTTCTGTTGCAGCAAGGATCACTTGTGATGGACACACTTTTAGGCAGTGACCTGGGAGTCAGAGATGCTTCCAGGGGTCTTCCCCATGCTGTTCCCATGTCTTTTCAGCACTGTATGCATGTGTCACACAGCACATGGCCAGATAAGGTTGTAAAATGTTAAAATGACATTTCCCGGTGAATGCATTTGTCACGGTTGAAAGCAATACAAAAGTGCAAAAATGCATAAAAAATGCTTCTTGTGAACATAGCCCAAGGTGTGGGGGAGTACTTTTGTTTTTGGTTATTTATTTTACCTTATACACAAGTCTTTACCCTGGAAAGGAAGTTCCTTAACATATTTAACAGGAAAACCGTTTCAGTTTAGTTTTTGAACGTTTTATTGTGAGCCCGTAAAAGTGGCTTAATACCTCTGACCACTTTGTTGACAGCAGTGACCTGGGGGTCAGAAATGCTTCCTGGGGCGATCTCCATGCTGTCCCCATGTCATTTGAACACTGTTACTATAGTTTTGGGCACTTTTTAGGCTTTCTACAGACTGCCGGGGGTGCCGCCGCAAAAATGCTCGGGTCTCCCATAGACTAACATTGGGCTCATTGCTTTGGTCGAGCACCCGAGTATCACGGTGAGCTCGGCCTGAGCTTCGAGCACCCGAGCATTTTAGTGCTCGCTCAACACTAAAAATAACCTATACATGTTTCGTATCTCGGAACACAAAATGACCTGGAGAATCATAATGGCAGGTCAATTTTAGCATTTAGTGAACATGGTAAAAAAATATAAAAAACAATTGTGAAATTGCACTTTTTTTGCAATTTCATTGCATTCGGATTTTTTTTCCCGTTTTCCAGTACACAATGGTGTCGTTCAAAAGTACAACTCGTCCCTCAAAAAACAAAAAGCCATATTGACTGAAAAATAAAAAAACTATGGCTTTGGGAAGAAAGGGAGCAAAAAACAAAAATGCAAAAATGAACAAATCCATATGACATAATAAATAATCCTTAGTCCAAAATAATTATGTCTCTGCTTTAAGATCTTGTAAAAAAAAAGTATACACTGTATTAGTAAAAATATGTCAAGCTCTCATTACATTATATACATTTTCCCCTGGGACTTTTGGTGCATGAATTCCATTCATGTGACCTTTTTATCTTACCATCACATTCCCAGGATTGCAAAACATAAACTGAGTACTGGTCTCATACTGTTTTCCTTTTCAAATTGAGCCAATGATCAGACCCCTATGTACTTCATTCATTCGTGTATGTCCTTTTACTCTGAATTGTATTACAATTTTACATCATGTGAGTCAAACTAAATTTTTTCTGCTTCATAAAACTTAGATTGATATCTTTTGATTTTAATTTTCTTCACTTAGCCATTTTACATAGAGGATAATCTGCTCTTATATGCAAATCTAATGTGCTCTTACAGTGGACTTGAAGGGACTGTCTGAAAAATACACTTTTTTTAAAAAGCTATCAAAATGCTTAAAATGGGGTTAAAAAAAAAAAAAAAAGATAGTGCAATACTAATTTAATTTCTCACTATTTCTATTTCGATGGTGCATACACCCCTGACAGTTTTTACTTATCACTGCAGAAATGATGACTTGGCACTGGGACATGTGATATTTGTAGCCAATTCTTGGGTATCAGATCATAAATGTGGCCAGTGATGTCCCTTAGATGGATGTTATTGCTGCATAAGGATGAGACTTGCAGGGGACTGGGACATCTTGGAACACAATTGGGGAATGGTAAAGTAAGTTTATTTTTAATTTATTTACTTTATACCCCATTTTTTTACATTTTGTTAAAAATCAATTATTTATAGTAGGCTATGATTAACATGACACAGATTATTAAATATGTTAACGAAATGAGTAAATGTGAGTGTTTGTGAAAAGCCTGGAATCTCCTCCTAAATATGTAATAAGTATTATGTAATTGTTCATTTTAAAAGGTGTTTTTAGCATGTTCTCAATAGTTTTATTGCTGCTAGCTGTATTGAAAATATAAAACTTTGAATACAGTCATTTTCTTCAAAGCACTTGCTCGTTGAAAATTGTACAGATATATTGTATTGTCAGAATTATTTAGGAACAGGCCAGTGAAACACTTTGAATAAAAAGAAAAATGGATGACCTTCCTCTTTATGCACCACTTACTGAGCTCAGAGCGAAGACTTTAAAGATGATTGTGAGATTTGATGCTGCAAGTAGCTCAGAAAATAAACTTTCAGCTTAATTCAACACTCAAGGTCACTACAGCTATATTATCAAAAAGCTATACACGTATAATAAGAAACAGCTCGACCCCTGATAGCATGAATCTGTGAAGGATGAAAAAAAATTGCATAAGGCTATTCATAGGTAATTGCTTTTTGTCCATTTCCTTTTGTTTTATTGATGGAATTGTTCTTTAAAACTTGATAACTAGGGAGTTTGTATAGGGTTAAGAAAAACAACTTGTCATCAAGTGCAATGTGCCAATTGCCCTATGGTAGTCCATCTTATGCTGCTATCTTACATTATGTATTGGAAGTCATTTGATTAATGCTCCTGTCCAACTAACTGCTTAAGCTCTGGGGAGATTGTTAGAGCAGGATGTTCAGATACTAACACCTTACTGTCTAGCAAAGATGAAAGGGACAGTAAATCGGTGTCATGTCATCATTCACTTTGTTTTCTTTTTCTTTTTAAGACATGTAGCCAGACACATCAAGAGGATTTTTCCTATTATTTTTATATCTTTTTACTTGTACAATTTTCTATAGGCTTCTGCGATGATGCTTTCTGGTGATAAAAGGAGTTCCTTACTGCAGTGTTAAGATTTATGTCTGCGAACAACAGCCCTCTTTAATTATCTCTCAATGAGATTCAGTCAGGAGAGGTGATCCCTAGCAGCTAGATTGCATTGTGCCCTTTCGTAAAATTAATGACAATGACAGAGCCATTCTACGATACATAGAACGCTGCAGTGATATCTACCTTTTGACTACTGCAGATACTTAGCTTAGCCTATTAATTTTAAGTACTCCATATTACAAGTGTTTCTGCTGCATGAAGAATATACCTAAGGAATAGGATACCTTATAACAAAAAGGTACATTATTATAATTAACAAGTAATCTCTACAGAGATAAAATGTACAAAGTGCATTAAGGAAAATAAACATATAAACTGCACGTAAGGTATATTTAAATATTTCAGTGACCCCTATATGAAATTCCCAGGTTGCTAATAAGGTTACTAGCACTTAGAGATGAGTGAATCATTTAAATTTGAATTTGCAAGCTGCGACAAATTTTCCTCAAAAATTTGATTTGCAGCCATCAAATTCATTTGACCACATTATTGCTGAGGTCTATTGAGAATTTATTTAACATTTTTTGAGCTTTTTATTGCAAAAGCAGCCTTATGTCAAAGATACGCATGTCTTGTCTCCTCCTTTTGTGCAGGCTCAGCACCAGGGCGCCCATGAGAGCTGATCTGAACAGCTATCATTTGACCCCAACAACCGCAGGTGAAATCGAAATTCACCCACGGCTGTTGACATGTTAAATGCTGCTGTCAATCTCTGACAGCGGCATTTAACATGATCGCTCTGGAAGCACATCACTGGCTCCACCCATCCGCAACCACATCACATGATCGCGGATTGCCGATGGATTGGCATGACAACCCTGGGTCTTCAGGAGACCCCTGTGGTTGTCAAAGCCAATCTGCTATGAGCGCCACCCAGCGGTCGGCGTTCATAGCAGATGAGCACTTTTTCTACATGTAGCTGGGCTAAAGCTCTGCTATGTGTAACACAGGTAATCAGAAGATCGCAACTTCAAGCCTCCAAAGGAGACTATTGAAGCAAGTCAAAAGTAGAAAAAAAATGTTTTTAAAAATATAAAAGTTTAAATCACTCCCCTTTCGCCCCATTCAAAACAATAAAAAAAATCAAATATACACATATTTGGTATCGCCGCGTTCAGAATCACCCAATCTATCGATATAAAAATAGAATTAATCGGATCGGTAAATCACATAACAAAAAAAAATCTAAACGCCAGAATTGCGTTTTTTTGGTCACCGCCACATTGAATTAAAATGCAATCAAAGGCAATCAAAAGATTGTATCTACACCAAAATGGTATCAATAAAAACTTCAGCTCGGTGTGCAAAAAATAAGTCCTCACCCGCCACTAGATCCCAAAAAATGGAGACGCTACGAGTCTCGGAAATAAATGGCGCCTTTTTTTTTTTTTTTTTTTATTTAACAAACTTTGTTGTTTTTTTTTTCACCACTCGAATAAACAAGAACCTATACATGTTTGGTATCTACGAACTCGTAATGACCTGGAGAATCATAATAGCAGGTCAGTTTAAGCATTACACATTAAACAATTGTGGAATTGCACTTTTTTTGCAATTTCACTGCACTTGGATTTTTTTTCCAGTACACAATATGGTAAAATCAATGGTGCTATTAAAAAGTGCAATTCGTTCCACAAAAAACAAGCCCTCACATGGCCATTTTGATGGAAAAATATAAAAGTTCTGGCTCTGGGAGGAAGGGATGCAAAAAACGAAAGCGCAAAAACAGAAAAGGACTGCAGCGTGAAGGGGTTAGCCTATATGGCTAGGAGAAAAAGGATGGTAACCTGTAATACCCAAAAGCCAATTTAACAACACACTGCAAACAGACTTTTTAAGCTACTTAAATTGTAAAAATGACAAAAATTTCCCCTTTTTGGTGTCAGATGATTGCTTTGCTGGTGTTTATGCACAGGTGTTTACAATGGAATTTATCTTTTAAATCCGTGGTGGTGCAAAAATGATCACTCTTTGGTAAGTATCAAGAACTTTGTTCTTTGATAAATGAAGAAGCGATAACTTTTTTACAAGCTTCCGAAAAATGATCCCTTTATTTAGTGAGTAAAGGCAGGGGAATTGTTTTGAATCTAAAGAAGTACTGGCTTCTTAACTAGTATTGAAAAAGTTATTCTTTATTTGAAATCCACAACAGATTTACTATTCAAAGTGATTAAACAAGTACAAAGGCTTTTCATTAAGTCGTCAAAAAATGATTCCTTTTCTTAGAGTGTAAGAACAGGATAGTTTTCAAAATGAAAAACAATGAAGCAAGCCGTGAAAAAAATTAGCTACATTTTTGCAGCTGTTTCATATTTTTGTACCCGAAGGGGAAGCTTTCTAACAGTAGTACATATTGACACTCTAAAACACATTGGACAGCCATAAGTCAGAGAATTATGAATTATGCAAGGAAATGTCTGGCAGTGTAGGTTCAGCAATGCCAACCACTGCAGCAGCAGTACTACATTTATAAATGACATGATGGGTAGAAGTAGATTCCTGGCTGAGCATGAGCCAACAGACCTGGTGGCACATGAACGGGATAGCAGACAGACAAGCATGCCAATTATATAAACTGATCCATGCCTGATTAATTTTGACAAATGTAAGGTTTTCCACACTTGCAGCGGATAATCTGATCCACTTGGGTGCGACAAAGCCTTCGGCTGTGACAAATCCCCTCTGTGACTGTTCACTGGAGGCTTGACTTGACATTACACTATTAGTAAAGTATGGCAATTCTTGCCACTAGTACAATCTGTCGAGCCATAAGTCCTTCGATTTGGACTCAGAAGTAACTGCCTGAGAAAAGAGACAGTGCATAATGGTGCCACTCTGCAGATGTGCAACAGGTTGATGTAGAGGCAGATAAACCTGGGACATCATATCATATATACAAGAATTTCTGATGAAACTTTTTTTGTAGCTGTAGTGTTGGCACACATGGGGAGTGCCGCCCAAATTAATCATTCACAATTTCAACAAAAATTAAAAATGTTGTTAATTAAACTTGCAATACAGAATTGAAAGTATTTTAGTTTGAACATTTACAACAATTTTGCTTGTTGTACCTTTGCTCTGTGCAGTGGCCAGATACCTAGATAAAGTATTAACTGAAGGGAAATAAGGGGTGCGGTCAGAGATGCGGTTATTAGCTATGCGAAAGCTTCACCAAGCAATGAACATAGCTTACATGTGGAATTTACCAACTGATCCGCCTCAAAAAATCATTAAAGAGGTATTCTTAAGTTATTAAATTGTTTTAGTTTGCAAATGACTAGCTTTTTCTGTCTGCTGTTATTCTCCTGCAATGAAAGTTTTATCTTTCACAGTGTACAGCTGGTTTCCATGGAACTTAGCCACCAGTGCTCGCTTGGTCCATGACCGAGTGTGCCCAGTAGCTACATTCCAGGAGAGAAATTAACTTCTAACATACCAGCCACTCTCCTCATCCTCTCAGCTCCTGATAAGCTGCTGTTATAAATCTTGCAAAATCATCAACAGCTTCACCCATAGCAGTTCTCCAAATCACAGCTCTCACTTGTAATTTTTAAAAAAGAAAGTTACATTTACAAAAGTCCAACATTTATTTTTATTTGATAAGTTGCAACAATTTTGCCCTTTATACCCTGTCTTGTGCATGGGTCTAATCATGCACAGGGTGCTACTAAGGATAGTCAATCCCAGCACAATCAAATTTGGTTTTACCAAAAATAACAAGAAGAGAAGTTTTGAAAATGTAATGCTTGGAAAAAAATAAATGCTGTTTTGGTAAAAATGTTGCATTTTGTGCAAAAATCTGGTAGACATACAGGCATAATTTTTTCATAAATCAAAGGCAGCTAAGTGTCTTCTGTTGAGACTGAAAGCTTGTAATTCTTTAAAAAATGACAGTACAATCCAGGTGGTACAGCATTGTTTGTGGTGAACTTGTAAATGTGGGAATTTATATTCCACTTAGGTGACTGAACGCATGTTTCTAGAGGATCTTTTATCTGCTCTCTGCCTGTGCTGTGTATTGCTGAATCAATAGCCTTCCATTGTGATGACATATCCCTCCTTGGCATTCCTGGCTTATTCTCAAGTTTTGTCCTCTAAAAGAATCATCATCATCATCATTGTCATCCATGATTTGCCTAACGGTGGCCTCTGTGCTCTATCTGGCTTGAGTTATTGCCTGTTGCCTGATTTCCAACTCGAGATTTGTCCTGGCTCAGAGTTCTACTACCTCTGCCAGTGTCCATACCTGTATAAATGTCAGAGACCGTGATACGTCTTGGCTTTAGAATCTTGTCCTCCATCTCTTCTGGTCCTATATCATCCTAGTACAAATGTTGACTGTTCATCTCTTAATAAAATGACTGGAAGATGTTGTTCGGGTGTTGTATGTTCCTTAGTGCCTGCAGTGCTATGGGTTGGGGAATTATGGGGCAGAACAGAAACAGGTTGAAAGAAAAAAATTCTGCTCTGTATAGCATTAAGTGTTGGGGCAGCAGAGGCGATGGACTGAGTAGAACAGAGCTTTGACTTTAGTGGATGGTGTTGCTGTTAGAGGCTACATCATCCTGCTGTTACTCAGATAAGTAATTTGAAATATAACCTATTACACCATCTGCTTCCTCCCCATGATACACTTTGCATTTTCAATTGTGACCTACATTTGGTACTAACACTACTGCCAGGATGGTGTCTTTTAGCAGCGTCGGTGGTGCTGCTACTGCTAGCGACTCACACATTTTTTTTTCTGTAGTATGTTCTCTTTAGGCAACACTGCCATGTCCATTACCAATGCCACATTTTATTTTAGAAACATTTTGGACACAGAATTAACATTTAATTTGTTTCAAAACACTTTTTACCACTTGTCACCGTCATATCGAGCATAGGAGCATGACTTCACAATGAATTGTGAATCAGGGCAATGAGAATAAGAGATAACAATCTGTTCCTTCCATTTGTTCTACCTCACCCCGCTGAGCAGAGGGTCTGTGATGCAGCCACCTCCTTTGTTGTGGACAGTATGAATATGAAACAACTGGTTTGTGTGGTGACACTTTGCTGTTCCTTTGTAATTAGGCTCTTCCAGACTTCAAAGCAACATGGCCAATGTCCAAGACTTGGTGGGGCCACGTTACCCAATATGAATATTGGGTTTTCAGTGACAGGTGTAGTTTCTATAGATATGGGAGACACATTTTTGGCATCATGGTGCAGTGCCAAACGAAACACATTCACCTGCATCCCTGTGCCATTAGGCCATTAGGCCAGAATTAATATTAGCTAGATGGATAAAGTTATATATGCTATGCCTCATAAGTATAGAAAGTTAAAATTGAGATATGAAATATGGTGTTAATATCTTTGCTTAGGACCTCTAAGGAGGTAGAATCCTCAAGATCAAGGATCTCATAATTTTTAGTGCTGAACCTGCATATTATTTACCAGCCCCTACCTGAGATTACATGGAAAGGTAGGTGGGAGTGGCTGGTGCCTGGTAAAAGCAGGTTCTGGCCTAGAACCCATGTTAAGTGCTGGGAGATACAGAATTCAAATCAACAGGAGGCGCATGTGCAGTACCCTGCGGCAGCCACTACAAGTAGACGGCCAGCTCCAAAAGTAAGTACCTTCTGCCTGCAGTCGCCGCTGACGCCGATAACAGCTCATCGGCAGGGTTGCTGGGTGTCAGATCCCAGCCGATCAGACATTGATGTCCTATCTTAAGAATAGGCCATCAATGTAAAAGTAGAAGACAACCTCTTTAAGCTGTGAAACAGAAATATCCTTCATTTTTAAATAATAGGTTTAGGAGCAAATTTGTGACATCTTTCATTTTATGCAACACTGGAAAATCCTATGATTTGATCCTATTCTAAAAAAAAACATTATTCCCCATAAACTCCTGATCACATCCAGGAGAGGAAAAACATAATTTCTGTTTTTTGCACTGAGGCATCTAAAAATAGGAGCCATTGAGAAGAAACATAAGATGATTAGTTTATTCCCAAATTTAAAAGTGGCATATAAATGTCAACAATTGCCTTTGTTGTTAACATATTTCTCACAAAGTTAAAATCTATAAATCTATAACTGGGGAAATATATTCAATAAAAAATTTTTGTAAGTGCAGCACCTCATATCTTCAATGCTAATGGGAGCATAGAATGATGTGCCCCCCATGCATGTCCAATTATATAATCACTTATCAATGGCAATTTAATCCTCAATGTAATTTGTGGCAACAGCCAGCAGTATTTTTCTGGCACTTAACAACTTAAATTCCTTTGGTAAAACAGTTGCAAAACGTTAACCAATTTTTGTATTATCTTTTCTTTTGTGTTTGTTTGTCTCGCTTTTTTTTTAATTATACCCCTTTGAACCAGACTGTAACCCTAAAATGCAATTACAAAGTAGCTACAAGTAGGTTCACAACTGTATACTAACATGTAACAGTATACAGTATGATTGTGGGGTGTATGATTGCTTGCTAAATTGGACAATTAAAACAGATATTTTAAAAAGTGCTCTTTCTTTATAATATTTAAAAGCAAACAAAAAAAAAACAGAACAAAAAAAACTAGACAGGTTCATATCCCGAAAGTGAGCAGCTGCAGTAAGCCGCTGTTCTTCAGGTTGTATGTACAGGTCTAATATTGGACTACTTGAACACAAAATGTGCAAAAAATAAATAAATATATTAGGAAATTAGAAACAGCATTATCACAGTCTGGGCTCCAAAAATTGGCAGCACTCCTCCATTATGTGGATAAAATATGTACCTTTTTAGTGCACATCCAATAGCATTGTTCAGCTCCTTCTGGAACATTTATCAAGCAGTCATTAGGTGCAAAGGAGTGACTTTAAATAGTATTTTACAGACGTAATATCACAATTGGATGTTAACCAATTTTATTGAATAGGGAATGATGAAACTGTGCTCAAATGCACTTTTTGACTTCGGGTGACGTCTCTGCTTGATTGGCCTTTTGCCCTATAATGTGATGGACAACATTAACGTTCAATCACCCCCCTTTTGACCCATTAAAAATAAAACAATTAAATAAATAAAAATGCACATTTGTTATCCCTGCAGTTATGGCTCTTGGAAGGAGGGACGGAAAAATGCTGAGGGGTGTATATAATCGACAGCCACACTGACCATACAGGTACAAATCTCCTTATATCAGTTAAATATTTGGATTATTATTCACAGACTGATACTAGCACTCCCATGTTCAATGTGCTTCACCACTGCAGTGTTACACCACAATCAGAATTGGACTTTTACTATCTCTATGTGGAATGAGCTGTGCTTTCTGACATCTTCCCTTTGCTGTAAAAGCCTACAATAAGATTCTTGGCCAGATACCATTTTTAATAGTCCTTGTGATAGCCCCCTTGACAAGGTTTTCTAGAGCATGTGAAAAGATAGGTAGGGATTATGGGGAAGCCTGCCCTACCATGCCTAACACCATTAGCCCACTCTCTGACTCTTAAGCAGAGTGAGAAATGATGCAGAGCTTTTCTTTTATCGAATAAAATTCACAAGGACATTTGAATTTGAGGAAATTAGACTTAAAGTCAATCTGCAATAGAATAATCTGCTTGTCTCTACTAGAAATAAATCCTAAATTCCTACTAGAATACGATGGCCAGAAGGTGATTATTAACATCAGCATTGAAAAACAAAACTTTTCCAATATTGGATTCACTGATTTTACAACATGGCCTTTTTATTTCATATCGGACTATCTGTAATCTCTTTTTCAAGCTTCAATTAGGCATAGTAGCAATTTGGCATTTTGCACAACTACTTTAAGACAAGAGACTCTACTGTTCTGTTACGTGGGGCTCCGAGGTTTTAATACAAATTGCTGTTGGATAGTTTCTTTATGAGATACCAATGCACATACAACCTCTTACACCTTCTAACATTTAATTAAAATTTAAAGTTGTGAAATGTCATGTTAATGGAAAGGCAATGAGTTTCAAGGTTTTACTCGTGTCCACCAGCAAGAATTATGAGAACATAGAATGATAACATTTCGTAACCTATTAAAGTTTTTTTTCTTGCATAATTAAGTATAATTATTTCTTGTCTGTACACTCAAATCTTCAAATTAGAAAACTCAAAGAAAGGGACGTTATATCTTATTATAACTCTGTCCACACAGAAATGATCATTAAAAAAATGTTGTTTAAGGAGAGGTCACAGGAAGATTATAGATGTTTAATATTGTGATGAGTAGGTAGTCATCACCAGCTCTATCACATATGCTTCAGTAAAGCATAGAGTGATTTGATTTATGAGGTCATTTCACTGTGTGTTATAGGAGTATTCAACCTATGACCCTTTGTACAATCCTTCAGAGGCTTAAATGAGTGTGAAACCATTCTGCAACCTAATCTGCACTCCTTCCAGGGCTCATGTGGACAATAATCATAAAGTAATAGGCAAACACATACATACACAGGTAACACTGAAGTCTAATGACTTAATAGTCAAAGGCCTGTTTTATATCAAATCATTGCTTTTATTCACAAGAGTAATATTCAAAAGAACAGGACAGTCTCAGATCATCTGTTCATCAAAAGTGTTTTCCTACCAGTAAATAAATATCATATAAAGAACAATATTTGTCATTCAGATGTTGAATTACTATCCAGGAAAGTTATGATATTTACTTGCATAGTATGGTACTAATTGGAGGTTAAGCAGAGTACACATCCACCTAATGAGCGGAGCACTGACAGACATGCATGCACAGTAATACTCTACACAGCCAGGTCTTTGCAGAACAATTTTCTGGTTACTGTAGAGCAGTCGATAGAAAAAGTTTTTGTCTCTAGGTAGTTTCTAATGAATACTGTGAATGTCCCACAGTAGATACTGTCACTACGTTATATCTCAAATTATTTATATGCAAGTAAATTAGGAAGGGAATATATTGCTCAATTGCCAAATATTGGAGGAGAGTGAATCTGTTTAGAGCCCAACCCTACCATCACAAATAACCTGCAGCACCGAGATGGACAAAAGGAAGTAAAACATTTTTTTAGTAATGTATGTTCTTGTTAAACTGCAAATTGCTTAAAAACAGCAATTTACAATCTTTTAGGAATTTACATTAAGCATGAACTAATCTGATGAAATTCAAATTGAACAGATTCACAGGGGTCCTGGGTTCAAAACCCACCATGGATAACATCTGCAAACAGTTTGTATGTTCTCCCCGTGTTTGTGTATGCTTCCTCAAGGTTCTCCGGTTTCCTCCCACATTCCAAAGACATACTGATAAGGAATTTAGATTTTGAGCTCCAATGGGAACAGTCTGTATAGTAATCTGGAATTAATGGCATTATATTAGCATGTAAAATAAATAAATTCCTCCAGGAAATCAATTTAAATCAAATTTATTCAGTGCAAATTACATGTGTCACTGTTGCCATTACAAAAAAGTCATTTATTTTGGGGTCTACAGATCCCAAAACACAATAACTTCTACCAGATAACTTATTGGAAGTGATGAACACTCAGCATTTGTATTTGGATGACATTGTATTGGAGGAGATAGAAGACACAATTCTAATGCCAAGATGCATAGCTGACACTGAGAGCCATATCAGTGGTATAATGTTGCACAAGGGCAAATCTCAAGGTGAGAATCAGGCAAGGTGGAGGGAAGCAAGAGCTCAGGCCATTTCCCACACCAAGTCAACCGTCAGTTGAATTAAGGATGATTACAATGATGATAATGATTCTGTGGTGGACCAGACCTGGGAACCAGACATGGTTTCCGGATAGGTGATGGCATCAAAAGAGGAGAGTGTTAGCTTTCTATACACAGCACCTGAAATATGCAGCTAAAAAAACTTCAGATCTTCAGCACCTTGTCTTTATGGTGGCTAGTCGTACATGTGAACATCTTGTGTGTGGAAGTTCAATTGCACATTGGCGCTAGATGATTCTTTGGCAGTCCGGTACCTCTCCAACAAAATAAGTTGTAAACTGGCTCGTGTAAGCTAGGAGCTACAGCTCTACATGAGCACATGAAGCAACATCACCTGACCATTTGGGAAAAGATGTCAGTCAGGCTGCACCCTTAAGTGTTACCTGGTTGGTGTCATCTTGACCAACATAACTATCATTCACCACTACTTTTTGATGCATTTTACATACACCTTCTCCATCACACCGGCAGATATCCATCACTGATTGGTGAAAAGAGGTATATGACCCCAGTCATCCACTTCTATACAAACAAAACAAAACTCTCACCTGATCAAGTTGCTAGTGGGTCCAGAAGCTGTTATAACACCTTTTGGAGTCTGCTGCTTTTGGAGAAATAATGGCCTGCCTCGTCATATTTTTTCTATTTCATTATTTACCTTATGGCTTCAGCTGCATCTACTGCCACAGTTTAGCCATGCTAGCCACAGATCTGGTAGCTGTGTTAAATAATAGTGTTATATTGTGCTGTCAATATTGGGCTTGTGCAGTTATTGGCCCTAGCCTGCCAGACATCGTACCTGCCCTATATTTTCTTTCTACCTTGCAGCTTTTATGTCTGCCACTGCCATTGCACAGCCATACCATCCACACCTGTTTAGACTGCCAGGGCTGCTTCTGTTGGCCCTACGCTGTCAGACATCTCCTTACATGTCCTGTTTTATTTATTCATTCTTTTGGTTTCTGCTACTGTCACTGGAATTTTTTTTCTTGTCTTCTCAATACAATTTATCTTAAAATAAATGGTTTAGTTTAAAACTATAATTCTTCTTGAAAAAATAAGCCACAACATGTTTATGTCAATGTATAAATAAAAAAGTTCTGACTCTTGGAAGAAGGAGAGAAAAAAAGACAAAAGTGCAAAAATGGTAAACATTGCCTGAGAGTTAGGGGGTTAAAGCTGTGGGTTACATTTGTGTCTCATGTAACATATAATAGAAAATTCAGTGTTTGAAAAACTACAAGGACTTTTACCTAGAAAAGAAATGTAATTTAAATGGGATTGTTTCAATATCATTTAGTTTAATATTTATATTAAATTATAGTTTAATAAAACAAATTATATTTAATTCGGCAAATTGCTTAAATACCTCTCTTTAAATGAAGCAGCTATGAATGTAAATAATAGAACATTTCAGAATTGATTTATTGACAACATCTAAGTAATAGCTAGTGATAGATATGTCAAGCAATTCAATTTAAGGTCATGCTAATCATTTTGTCATGCCAGGATGCCAACATTTTAATTATTGTAATTATATGGGTTTTCCAATTAGAATGAGGTTGTAACAAGAGTAAATTAAAATCTTCTTTTAATTTAAATTATCTTGCTAATCTCAATTAAAAGGTGTGAGGTAACATATGGGTCTAGCTTAAGTTTAGTGTGAGACCAGTGACAGATTGCTTTAGTGTACATTATGGATATCTCTGGCTTCCCACACATCTAATAAAACATAAATGTGTGATTTATAGAGCTTTGCTATAGAATCCTGATATAATTATGGCATCATTTAGTCTCCAGTTTGCGGATTAATTGGCTGTTTTTTCACAATTCAGTCATCACGAGGAGTTTTTTTTCAGTAATATTTGTTTGTATGCCTTGTTGATGATAGGCTAATCTTTATTTAGTGAATAACAGCACATAAGTATTATTGCATATTTACTTCTCTCTACTTTATAACTCGGAAAATTATTTATGCAAATGAGAAGAAATGAAATTGCCCAGGTTGACGTACATTAGACATAGGACTGCAATGCTTTCATAACCACGTACCCTATTTCACATTAAGTGCTCCATTGAACTCCTTATGTAAAGAGCTACAGAAGTTTTGCTTATACAAAAAAAAAACAATACCTTCGGCATACACAATGGAACATTTTTACCAAATAAATTTACATAAAGGTACAGAAAAGGCCTCATGTACTTCTGTCTCACCGTAATTGTAATGATTCCACCACTCAGTACTGAGCTGTTTGTGCAGTAATTGGAAGCTCAGTGGTCCAGTCTGATGCAGGGGAATGCTGAGCTCTCTGTGTTTTTATTGACAGCTCGGCCAAACAATCTGAGACTAGGAGGTGCTGAGCTCTCGTCAGGTGCTCCCTGTTCCCTTGATTATTCAGCTACTTAACTGAGCTGGTAGTCCGAGATAGCTGTCAGCCGTAGCTTCAGCTAACTGTGGTTGGTTTACTTTGTGCCTTGTATTTTGATTGTTGATGTATCGCTGCCTGAACTTCGACCTTGTTCTGACCTCCGTCTGTTTAACACCTGTGATCTGATCTGCTATGCTCCTGGTATTTTGACCTTGGACCGTTATCTGACTACAACTTTATCTCTTTATTCTATTTATAACGTACACTTCTGGCTATTGACCTCGGACTCCTCGACTATCCCAACTCACGGCTTGTCTGTGAGAAATGACTCAGTGTCACAATAATATAGACAAGAGTTTGTGTTCCAAGAGTGTTCTCATGTATAACTGTTGTTTCTGAACAGACCTTTTTGGACTGAGACAGACATATATAATATATCTAATGCTTGCAACTCATACAGTGTTTTTCCCTCAAATCTGGAGCAGACCAACAGGTACAAAATTGAACTCATCGAAAACTTTACAATTTGATTTGTCATCAGTTTCTCTGC
Source organism: Phyllobates terribilis (assembly GCF_046119375.1). NCBI lineage: Eukaryota > Metazoa > Chordata > Amphibia > Anura > Dendrobatidae > Phyllobates > Phyllobates terribilis. The sequence continues at coordinate 767,474,498 of NW_027362762.1, read as the reverse complement.
AAGAAGCATGTATGCAGGGCTCTATGGGTGATTAAATTGTGTCCAGTTGAGTGGGATTGATATCAATCGTCCTGCACAATTATTAATTGTAACTACTCATAAAATAATTATGTTGATAAAATTTTGCCATTAATTAAGGTAGGTGTATAAAAGTGCAGCTATGAATTATTGGAATTGCTTATGCAAATTGCCTTTTCAGAAGTGAAGAGGACTTGAACTCTATTTCGCCACCCATTGGAGCAGCAATCCAACCAGTCACAATCGACCCTTTAACGAGTTTTGCAATATGCCTTAGGATAATAGCCAAATCAGAATCTCAATTTTCAGACATGGTGCTTCAGGCTATTGGTACTCATCAGTGCAAAGTATGAGAACTGATTTGGCTAGGAGAGAGGCTCTGGACTGACGTCTAAGGGGTATAATTTCTCATAGTGGAGACTGATATACTGGCTCTGGCATGCCTAGGTAAGGATGCTTATTCGCCATGCAATGCACCTCTGGGAAATTTAATATGCAAGTTGCCACTTCAGAGATGAAGAGGACTTGAACTCTAAAGCGTCACCTATTGGAACCAGCAATCCAACAAGTCACAATCGACCCTTTAGGAATTGCTTACTAATTTAATAATAAATTGCATTATCTATGGTTACTCAGTTGAGTCATTATGCAAAGAAATGAAAAGGAATAAACTAGCTAACCAAATTATAATGAATGTAAGGATTCAAAAGTCAGTCAAACAAGTGAAGAAACCCTTATTATTAAAAGACAATTGGTATACATTAAACTATGTGAAGTGAGAAAAAAAATGATAAATAATAATCCAATAAGGGTACATAAAAAAGGGGGGAAATGTGGCAAAATAACCACTACATTATCCCTATACGGAGTTGACACATAGGCATCAAGTATGTTATGGAGTTATGCTGGTCCATCTTTCCCAGCCTCCTGATGAACCTTATCCAGGAGGGAAACGCATCGGGAGCCACGATTATGGACACCTATTAAGGGAAGTACATCTATCTCTCCAATTGTTTTACAATGCAGTTTAGTCAACGCCATATATTGATATACACCTGCAAATCCTGTATATGCATCTAAAACCATAGCATCTGAACAGGCTGCATTTATACACATGTATGGTACCCCTTTTCACACAGCTTATTGTAACGGGTCTGGGAGGCGGAACCTCTGAGCTACTATACAAGGGGGCGGTCCTTGTAAGGGAGCGGGTGGCGACCAGGGAAGACGGGCAGGAAGTCACAGCAGGTGACCGGGACAGTCTCTGGATGAACGGGCAGATGGTCACGGCGAGTGACCGGGGCAGTCTATGGATGAACGGGCAGATGGTCACGGCAAGTGACCGGGGCAGTCTCTGGGTAAAGGGTTGGTATGACCTGTGGCGGCTGATGATAGACGTGAGCTCCCAGGTGAGCAGGCGAGAGTCTCTGGATGAACGGGTGGTCACAGCATGTGACGGCGGAGCCTCCAGGAAGACCAACAGACAGGCGGCAGATGAGCGCTCCCAGGTGAGCGGGCAGAAGTCTCTGGACAGGCGGGTGGTCACAGCACGTGACGGCAGAGCCTCCAGGTAGGCTAGCAGACAGGCAGCAGATGAGCGCTCCCAGGTGAGCGGGCAGGAGTCACTGGACAGGCAGGTGGTCACAGCACGTGACGGCGGAGCCTCCAGGTAGGCTAGCAGGCAGGTAGCAGATGTGTGCTCCCAGGTGAGCAGGCAAGCTGGTCCATAGACAGACTGACAGGAGTTGGAAGGCAGACCGTCGGACCTCAGGCAAGCAGGCAGGTGGCTGAAGTGCGCTCCCAGGTGAGCGGACAGGCTGGTCCTTAGACAGACTGACAGGAGTAGTAAGGCAGACCGTCGGACCTCAGACTAGCAGGCAGGTAGCAGATAATCAGGCAGGAATAAGACAGCAAGCTGGCAGGAATCTGGCAGGTATCTGGCAGGTAACTGGCAACGGGACCTGAGGGCTGAAGCAGAGTAGTGAACAGTGCAACAACATTGCTCGGGCACCTCCATTTTGGAGGAGGTGCATTATGTATGGTGAAGTCCTCCGGCCATTGGCCGGGGACTCCTTAGGACGGCGCGCGCGGCCCCTTTAAGAGGGAGGGAGAGCGCGCGCGCGCGCCCTAAGCACAGTGGCCGGGAAGGAGCGCGCGCTGCCAGCAGAGCGGGAGGAGGACGCCGGGCACGGAGCAGAGAGGTGAGGGGAACAGCATCCCTGCCTAGCAGAGGGCAGGGACGCCGGCGCTACAGTACCCCCCCCTTTAGGCCCCCCCTTTTTTAGGCCAGACAGAAATTTAGCTAGGATAAGAGGGGCATGGATGTTCTCCCGGGGCTCCCACGTTCTCTCCTCAGGACCAAACCCCTTCCAATCTACTAGAAAAAAGGTCTTTCCTCTTACCCTTTTGGTGGCAAGAATGTTCTCTACCTCAAACTCGTCCTCAGCAGATACCGGAGCAGGAGGCGTACCTGTAGACTTGGAAAAAGAGTTAAGTACCACAGGTTTGAGGAGAGATACATGGAAGGAGTTAGGGATCCGTAAGTTGGCCGGGAGTTTCAATTTATAGGCCACCGGGTTGATCTGACTGATGACCTCCAGAGGACCGATGAACCGAGGCCCTAACTTGTAAGAAGGTATCTTGAGTCGGACATATTTTGATGAGAGCCAGACTTTATCTCCAGGACGAAATTGTGGAGGATCCAGGCGTTTTTTGTCAGCGTGTCTTTTCATCCGTTCGGACGACTGAAGGAGTGCGGATCGGGTACTCTCCCAAATGGAGGAAAATTTGCTAACGAGAGATTCCGCAGCCGGGTTGTCCACAGCGGTGGAGACAGGAAAAGGAATCCGAGGATGCTGACCGAAGACTACAAAAAACGGGGATTTAGAGGAGGATTCGCTCTCGTGATTGTTATAAGAGAACTCGGCCCATGGTAGGAGATCCACCCAGTCTGAATGATGGGCATTAACGAAGTGCCGGAGGTAACTGGTCAGGTTCTGATTGATCCGTTCCACTTGACCATTGGACTGTGGGTGGTAAGCGGAAGAGAAGTCCAGGGTGACGTCAAGCAGTTTACAAGTGGCTCTCCAGAAACGTGAGGTGAACTGTACCCCACGATCCGACACGATGTGGAGGGGCAGGCCATGAAGACGGAAGATGTGGCGGAAAAAGTCTTTAGCCAGCTCGGGTGCAGACGGGAGGGCTGGCAGGGGAATAAAGTGAGCCATCTTGGAAAAGCGATCAGCGACCACCCAAATGACCGTACAACCGGCGGAGACGGGGAGATCAGTTATGAAGTCCATAGCAATATGCTGCCAGGGGGCAGCAGGCACAGGAAGCGGAAGGAGGCGACCGGCTGGCAGGTGTCTCGGGACTTTGTTGCGAGCGCAGGACACACAGGCAGAAACAAAGTCTATTACGTCCTTGTGCAGGGTAGGCCACCAGTAGTGCCGGGCAATAAGCTGCAGGGTCTTTTTCTGACCGGCGTGGCCAGCTAGTTTAGACGAATGGCCCCAGTGTAGGATCTTCTTCCGATCAGGTACTGAAACAAACGTCTTACCGGGAGGGAGACGATTTAGACTCACGGGAGCCACCTGCATTACTCTGGCGGGATCGATGATATGTTTAGGTTCTTCCTCGAGATCGGACACCAGAAAGGATCGGGACAAGGCGTCTGCTTTGACGTTTTTGTCAGCCGGGCGAAAATGAAGAACAAAATCAAAGCGGGCAAAAAACAAGGACCACCGGGCTTGGCGCGGGTTAAGTCTCTGGGCATGCTGGAGGTAAGCCAAGTTCTTGTGGTCAGTGTAAATTATTACCGGGTGAAGAGCCCCCTCGAGTAGGTAACGCCACTCCTCCAACGCCAGCTTGATGGCCAATAACTCTCGGTCTCCTATGGAATAGTTGCGCTCAGAAGAGGAGAAGAGTTTGGAGAAGAAGCCACAAGTTACCATTCTCCCGGAAGATGATTTTTGAGTAAGTACCGCTCCGGCTCCAGAGGAGGAGGCGTCAACTTCCAGGAAGAACTGCTTGTTGCCGTCCGGGCGATGCAGCACCGGGGCGGAAGAGAAGGCCTGTTTTAGGGAAAGAAAGGCCTCCTCTGCTTCGGGCGGCCACTCTTTGGGATTAGTACCCTTACGGGTGAGCGCGGAAATTGGGGCAGTCCGGGAAGAGAAGTGTGGTATGAAGAGGCGGTAGTAGTTAGCGAAGCCCAGGAATCGCTGAATGGCCTTCAACCACTCCGGTCGAGGCCATTTCTCGATGGCAGACAGTTTCTCTGGATCCATTCGTAGGCCGGTCTGAGAAATAATGTAGCCCAAAAACGGAAGCGAGGTCTGCTCAAAGAGGCACTTCTCGTATTTAGCGAAGAGGTGATTCTGCCTGAGCCTGAGCAGGACCTGACGAACGTCCCTCCGGTGAGTCTGGAGATCCGGAGAGAAGACCAAGATGTCGTCCAGGTACACTACTACGCAGGAGTAGAGAAGGTCCCGGAAGATGTCATTGACCAACTCTTGAAAGATGGCAGGAGTGTTACAGAGACCAAAGGGCATTACCAGATATTCATAGTGGCCGTCCCGGGTGTTGAATGCCGTCTTCCATTCATCCCCCTGACGGATACGGACCAGGTTGTGCGCCCCACGGAGGTCCAGTTTGGTGAAGATTCTAGCCCCCCTCAGACGATCAAATAACTCCGGAATGAGCGGAAGGGGGTACTTATTCTTCACCGTGATCTGGTTAAGGCCTCTATAGTCTATACAGGGACGGAGAGAGCCGTCCTTCTTTTTGACGAAAAAGAAGCCTGCTCCCGCCGGGGAGGTAGATTTCCGGATGAATCCCCTGGCCAGATTCTCCTCAATATATTCGGACATCGACCGGGTCTCAGCAGCGGACAATGGGTAAATACGCCCACGGGGAGGAGTAGTACCGGGTAACAGGTCGATAGGGCAGTCGTATGGTCTATGAGGGGGTAGTGTCTCTGCTTCCTTTTTATTAAAGACATCAGCATAAGACCAATAAGGAATCGGAAGTCCAGGTAGATTAGCTGGGGTAGGAGAAGGACGGACGGGATGGACGGGAACAAGACAGGTCTTATGGCAGTCCTGTCCCCAGCGAAGGACTTCTCCGGTCTGCCAGTCAAGCACGGATGCATGTCTCTGGAGCCAAGGTAGGCCTAGCAAGAGGGCGTGGGAGAGTCCAGGCAGAACATGAAAGGAGATACTCTCAGAATGCAGCATTCCCACCTGCAGAGTAATGGATTCGGTGATGAGTTGGATGGGGCGTGGTAAGAGACCCCCATCCACGGCAGCAACAGACAAGGGTACAGCCAGAGGTTTGGTGGGGATGCGGTATTTCTCTACCAGGGACTGTGAAATAAGATTCCCGGCTGCTCCAGAGTCAAGTTGGGCTAGTTCGAAATAACGGTTCTCCCCGCAGACGATTGAGACTGACAACAGCAGAGATGGAGAGGATTTATTCTTGTCTAGGTCGACCTCTCTGAGCGAACCTAGACACAGGCGTTTCCCGACCTCTCCGGGCAGGTACGGATCCGGTGCTCCTTACTGCCACAGTAGAAGCAGCTCCCCTCGGCACGGCGTAAGTCCTGACGGGTTTTGACCATCTTGGTCTGGTCGACCTGCATAGGCTCAGGAGAGTATACCTGGGTAGAGACGGAGGGAGTGACGGGTTTCTGAAAAGTAGGAGCTAGACGTGGTAACCTCCTCTCACGGGTGACCTCTTTGGCACGCTCCTGGAACCGTAGGTCAATCCGAGTGGCAAGAGTTATTAGGTCATCGAGAGTGGTAGGGATGTCCCGACCGGCAAGTTCATCTTTAATCCGGCCGGACAGACCCTCCCAGAAGACGGATACCAGAGCGTCGTTATCCCAGGCCAGCTCCGAGGCAAGGGTACGGAACCGTATGGCATATTGGCCCACGGTGAGACTTCCCTGACGGAGGCGTAGCAGTGATGATGCGGATGAGGTCTTCCGTCCGGGTTCGTCGAAGACTTTCCGGAAAGCCGTGAGAAAAGCAGGCAAGTTGGACACCAGGGGGTCTCCTCTCTCCCATAGAGGATTTAGCCAGGCCAGGGCCTCCCCGGTGAGATGGGACATGATGAATGCAATTTTGGCTCGGTCGGAGTTAAACTGGTGGGACAATAGTTCAAAGTGCAGGGTGCACTGATTTATGAAGCCCCGAGCCTGGGCGGAGTCGCCTCCGAAGCGAGGAGGTGCAGAAAGCCGGGGTCCGGGGTAGGATACCATGGTATTAGTGGGCAGCGGAGCTGCCGGATTGCGAGACATGGCACTGGCGGAGGTTGCTGGTGGAGCAGTCAGAGTGTCCAGGCGAGTATTGACATTCCGCAGGTGACCCAGGATGGACTCCTGTTGGGACCTTTGACGGGACAGTTCATGACACAGGTCCGAGAGCGAGGGAGCTTGGGTGCCACCGGGTTCCATGGCCCGAGCAAACTGTAACGGGTCTGGGAGGCGGAACCTCTGAGCTACTATACAAGGGGGCGGTCCTTGTAAGGGAGCGGGTGGCGACCAGGGAAGACGGGCAGGAAGTCACAGCAGGTGACCGGGACAGTCTCTGAGTGAACGGGCTGGAGGTCACGGCAAGTGACCGGGGCAGTCTCTGGATGAACGGGCAGATGGTCACGGCAAGTGACCGGGGCAGTCTCTGGGTAAAGGGTTGGTACGACCTGTGGCGGCTGATGATAGACGTGAGCTCCCAGGTGAGCAGGCGAGAGTCTCTGGATGAACGGGTGGTCACAGCATGTGACGGCGGAGCCTCCAGGAAGACCAACAGACAGGCGGCAGATGAGCGCTCTCAGGTGAGCGGGCAGAAGTCTCTGGACAGGCGGGTGGTCACAGCACGTGACGGCAGAGCCTCCAGGTAGGCTAGCAGACAGGCAGCAGATGAGCGCTCCCAGGTGAGCGGGCAGGAGTCACTGGACAGGCAGGTGGTCACAGCACGTGACGGCGGAGCCTCCAGGTAGGCTAGCAGGCAGGTAGCAGATGTGTGCTCCCAGGTGAGCAGGCAAGCTGGTCCATAGACAGACTGACAGGAGTTGGAAGGCAGACCGTCGGACCTCAGGCAAGCAGGCAGGTGGCTGAAGTGCGCTCCCAGGTGAGCGGACAGGCTGGTCCTTAGACAGACTGACAGGAGTAGTAAGGCAGACCGTCGGACCTCAGACTAGCAGGCAGGTAGCAGATAATCAGGCAGGAATAAGACAGCAAGCTGGCAGGAATCTGGCAGGTATCTGGCAGGTAACTGGCAACGGGACCTGAGGGCTGAAGCAGAGTAGTGAACAGTGCAACAACATTGCACGGGCACCTCCATTTTGGAGGAGGTGCCTTATATATGGTGAAGTCCTCCGGCCATTGGCCGGGGACTCCTTAGGACGGCGCGCGCGGCCCCTTTAAGAGGGAGGGAGAGCGCGCGCGCGCGCCCTAAGCACAGTGGCCGGGAAGGAGCGCGCGCTGCCAGCAGAGCGGGAGGAGGACGCCGGGCACGGAGCAGAGAGGTGAGGGGAACAGCGCCCCTGCCTAGCAGAGGGCAGGGACGCCGGCGCTACACTTATCAAGTTATTTTGATTGGGATTGTTGTTCTTGTGGTTATTTATTTATCTATTTTTTTGTGGAGGTGCACGTATTTTGGACACTATCAATTTAACATCTTTTACTTGTACCCATATGATGCTTCTATTGCCACATAAGGAGATTACTGTTTTGTTATGTCTTAAAGACTATTATGTCTGTGTTTATTGTAGTAGAATCTGTGCTCTAGGGGTAAAGCACCTATCTAGAGTCATCATAAGGGCTCTAAGGGCTAGACGACAAGGATCGAGGGCACCTTCACTTGCGCTGTCTATTAGGGTATCATTCTCCACAGATAGGTAGGTAGGGCTCATGATTTAAGGCCTTATAGAGCTATTGCACTGGTTATTTTGCGACATTCTCACCTTTTTTATGTACCCTTATTGGATTGTTATTAGTGATGAGTGAGCACTAAAATGCTCGGGTACTAGTTGCTCGGGTCCAGCAAATTGGAATGCTCGAGTGCTCGGTCCGAGTATCGAGCCCAATGTAAGTCTATGGGAAACTCGAGCATTTTTCCAGCGTCCCCTCCCACACCCCGGTGGTCTGCAGAGGGCCTAAAAATTGCCCAAATCGATGTGTTCAAATGACAAGGGAACAGCATGGTGATGAACCCTGTAAGCATCTCTGACTCTCAGGTCACTGTTGTCAACAATGTTGCCAGAAGTATTACACCACTTTTATGGACTCACAATAAAACGTACAAAAACAAAACCAAAATGGATTTTCCTGGGAAAAATGTTAAGGAACATCATTTCAAGGGTAATGACTTGTATATAAGGCAAAATAAATATACAAAATCAAAAATGCTCCTCCACACCTTGGGCTATGTTCACACTTAGCGTTTTTGATGGGTTTTTGCACTTTTGCATTGGTGAAAAATACATTCACTGGTAAATGTGATTTTAACATTTTACTACCTTATCCGGCCATGTGATGTGTGAAACATGATCAGACACATCCTGTTACATTTATGAAGGAGGTACTCTGAAAGTTACAAAGACTATTTTTATTGGGCCATCAGGCGGCCCTTACTATTCTTAAAGGGCCAGCAGTCGGCTATGCTTTGTTGTTCATATTATTAAAGAGTTGGGCTCCTATACTTTTATTGGCAGTGTAGTGACTGCAAGGGCTGCCAAAAATTTGGACACACCCCAATACCCCTTTGAAGAGACATAGAGGAAGGCCTCAGCAAAAAAAATGTTACCATTATAAAAGAGTGGGTATCTTATAGTGGCAATGCCCATGTAGTGACTGCAAGGGCTGCCAAAATTTAGGAAAAGTCCCAATACCAATTTAAAGACACATAGAGCTGGGCCTCAGAAATGACATGTTCCCATTAGAAAGGAGTGGGTCTTCCATACTGTTATTGCTTATGCAGTGACTGCATTGGATGCCAAAAATTTGGAGGAAATCCAATTCCCCTTGCAGGAAATGTAGAGGTAGGAGTGCCCCGTGAAAACAATGTTCCCATTATTAAGAAGTGGGTCTCCCATACTGTTTACCTATGCAGTAAATGCTATGGCGGCCAAAAATTTGGAGGAACTTCAATGCCCCTTGAAAGGTAGATATGGTGATATGGTAGATATTGTGGTGATATGGTGATGGAGGATGAGGAGGAGGAGGAGGAGGACAATAGCAAATAGAAAAATTCAGGAAGCGTATACCCATGTCTGGGTGTGAACACAGACGTGCATGGGAATAGAGTTAGACCACCCAAAAAAAGACACAGTATTTGAGTTTATGTTACGCTGCTATCATTCGGTGCTGTTGAGAAGTCTAGCCCATTCCAGTCCTTGTTCATTTTTAAAAGAGTCAGCCTGTCAGCATTTTCAGTTGACAGGTGGATGCGCCTATCAGTTATAATTCCACCAGCGGCACTAAAAACTCGCTATGACAAAACGCTAGCGGCTGGGCAGGCCAGGACCCCCAAGGTGTAGAAAGCCAGTTCATGCCATGTGTCCAGCTTGGATACCCAATATTTATAAGGCATAGAGGAATCATTGAGGACGTTGGTACGGTAAGCAAGGTACTCTCTGAGCATCTTCCAAAACTTTTCCCTCCTTGTGAGAGTACCCCGCGCCTCAGGACCAGTGCGATCGGAGGGTATGAGAAAACTGTCCCAGAACTTTGACAGTGTTCCCCTGCCTCTGCTGGATTGCATTTGTGTCTCTCTCGCCTGTACTCCTTGGTTGTCCAAAGAACTGTGACCTCTGCCGCCAGCGTTTTCAGATGAGAATTTTTTTTATTAATTCTGCAACAAGGGCCTTCTGGTACTGCAACATTTTATTAGTCCTGACCGGCGTGGGAATAAGAGACAGAAAGTTCTCTTTGTAGCGTGGGTCTGGAAGTATCACCAACCAGTAATGACAATCACCCCAAATTTGGACATTGCGACGGTCACGGTAAAAGCAGCGTAGCATAAACTCAGCCATGTGTGCCAGACTGCTAACAGACAAGACTTCAGTGTCCTCACCAAGAGGACAACTGACCATGCTCTCCTCCTCATCCTCCTCCTCCTCCCTGTCCTCAGACCATCCATGTTGAACAGATGGTATGACAGTTGTGTAGGTAACCAGCTCCTGTTCTTCCTCCTCCTCCTCTTCGCCATTGTCACTCAATCTATGTTGGGATGAGATGAGTCTGGGCTGTATGAAATCACCCTGTATGGTTCCTTGCTCATTGAGCTCTGTCTGCAATGCATCCTCTTTAATTGTGAGCAGAGAGCATTTCAGAAGACAGAGAAGCGGGATGTTGACGCTAATTATAACATCATCGCCGCTCACCATCTTGGTGGAATCCTCAAAGTTTTGGAGGATTGTACATATGTCTAACATCCATGTCCACTCCTGAGGTCTTATGTGTGGAGTTTGACATGAATACCAATGGCCTTGTTGATGATGGTAGTCAACAACTGCCCTCTTCTGCTCACAAATCCTTCGCAACATCTGCAATGTAGACTTCCAACGTATGGGGACATCGCACAACAGTCGGTCAGCTGGAAGCTGCAAATGCTGCTGATGCACGGCAAGGTCGGTGGAAGCTGTTCATGACTTTCATATTTTGGTGAAAACATGCGGCGCACTTTGACCAGCAGATCTGGCAAATCCAGGAAGGTTTTGAGAAACCGCTTAAACATGAGGTTAAACACATGGGCCAGGCATGGTACGTGTGTGAGCTCGCCCATCCTCAGAGCCGCCACCAGGTTCCAGCCATTGTCACACATGATCGTGCCTGGTTGTAGGGTCAGCGGTGTCAGCCAAAGATCTGCCTGCTCTTTCAGAGCTGTCCACAACTCTTCATCATTGTGCGTTTTTTCACCTAAGCATATTAGCTTCAGCACAGCCTGTTACCGCTTGGCTGAGACAGTGCTGCAGTGCTTCCAACTTCTGACTGATGTGGTCATTTTGGAGATGGAGTCTGAAGAGGAAGAGGAAGAGGTGCAGGAGCTGTAGAATGTTGGGGGAAACCCTGATTGACCCAGGGCCCGCAATCCTCGGCGTTGGGAGAACGTGCTCAGTCCCAAGATCCGACTGGGTCTCGGATTCCCCTATATTAACCAAGTGTGCCTTCAGCAAGATGTACCGTCCCTGCCCACAAACCCTTGTCCACGTTTCTGTGGTTAGGTGGACTTTCCCAGTAACTGCGCTGTTGAGGGCACGGCTAATGTTGTGGGACATGTGCTCGTGTAATGCGGGGACTGCACACTGGGAGAAATAGTGGCGACTGGGCATTCAGTACTGAGGGATGGCCGCCACCATCAGGTTGCAGAAAACTTCCATCTCCAAGACGCTGAAAGGGTCATATATTAGTGAAAATATTTCACAACATGCTGTATGTACTATATGTGTGTATGTACTGTGTATGTATGTATATATATATATATATATATATATATATATATATACAGTGCTGGCCAAAAGTATTGGCACCCCTGCAATTCTGTCAGATAATACTCAGTTTCTTCCTGAAAATGATTGCAATCACAAATTCTTTGATATTATTCTCTTCATTTAATTTGTCTTCAATGAAAAAAACACAAAAAGAATTGTCCTAAAGCCAAATTGGATATAATTCCACACCAAACCTAAAAAAGGGGGTGGACAAAAGTATTGGCACACTTTGAAAAATCATATAATGCTTCTCTAATTCGTGTAATTAACAGCACCTGTTACTTACCTGTGGCACCTAACAGGTGTTGGCAATAACTAAATCACACCCCTGATTGGCTGTGCTACACCATGTGATTGGATTGCTGCAGGACATTGTGAAGAAGCATGCGCTGCCATGCCCGTCACTATCGTTCACTGAGTGTGCAGAATGTGTGCAATGGCGCTCAGAATTTATTTTTTTAATTACGAGCTGTAAATCGTATCTTAGATTGTTCTCAGATTTAAGGAAATTCGTTTTAAAAATGATCCTCCGAGGATCGGTCCGCTCATCTCTGCTAGTGGCTGACTAGCTAGAGTGAATTAAAATTGTCCTGCCAATGATTGTGTTTGGTGAATCCCCCAATTAGGGCAACCAGTCTGTGGATCATTTTCTTAGTTTGCTGCAACCTGTGCCATTTATTGGGTTTTTTCTTGTCACAGAAAGATGTCAGATTGCAAAAAGATGTGATTGGACTCTCAAAGCCAAAAAATCCATTTTACATGTTAATTAAGGTGTAGAGTTACACTTCTCGGCAACAAATTGTTTTGCTGCATTATGTTATGTGTGTTAGATTTAGAAACGCTACACCTGCATGTTCTCTTCTACGTCCATGTGACACGACCATTTAACCCATCTGACATGCAAAAAAATAACAGAAATACCAGCCTGTGCCTGCAATATGGCACCTTTATGATTTTTTTAAAATAAAAATAGCTACAATGTTAAAAAATGATAAATTATTTCTATCCAGATATATTTCTGATTTACAAAACTAAAGATTAAACATCAAAAATTCCCTGAATTATGGCATGTAAAATTTGCACTTTTTTTCTATGTTTCATTCTTTCATTTACATTACTTTCAATATAAAATATTCAGAATGTACAGCTGTGAATCTTCATTTGAGTCTTTAATCAATAGACTGAAGCAGAGCATTACTGTACAGTGTAACCAGGAAATGGATCTCAATGCACCATACCAATGGACTCTTGGTATCATAACCCTTCCAAACATTGAATGTACTGGTATGTCCAATATTTATCCTTGTTTTTGATGCAAGCTCAGAATCTGAGACTGCATCATACCTGACATGGGATGGCTGTGTTTCACAGCCAGTATCTGCCTATAAGGCCACGGCCCCACTATCAGTATTTGGTCAGTATTCGGTCAGTATTTTTTCTCAGGAGTGGGAGCCAAAACCAGGAGTGGGTGATAAATGCAGAATTGGCAACACGTTTCTTTTATACCTTTTCTCTGATTGTTCCTCACCTGGTTTTAGCTCCCACTCCTGAGAAAAAATACTGACTGAATACTGACCAAATACTGATAGTGGGGCTGTGGCCTAAAAGCAGTAATCAGCACTAATCGTCAAGTGCCGCTGTTAACTCCTTAATTACCACAATCTCTGACAGCATTTAAAGTACATGGTGTGGGGAGTGACCTGTTCCACATGCCCACGATAATGTGGTAAGTACATTGCAAAAGCAATCAATCACAGGTTTAAGATCCAAAAGTGAATAACAAAATGATGCAGAAAGAAAATGGTTAAAAAAATAAGAAATAACAAAAAAATGACAAACACATGGTATTGCTGAGTCCTTCAAAGTCTGGTCTATCAAAATATAAATGTAATTAACCCAGTTGGTAAACTCTGTAAAGTAAACAAATCCATTCAAATTCTAGAAGTGCAGTTTTTCGGTTGGTTCAATGCTGTAAAAAATGAAATAAGAAGATATCAACATGTCATATCTACCCAAAAATTATATCAATAAAATGTGAACTCACCACTTAATGGTGTCATTCAAAATATCATCTCATTTCATCTCAAACAAGCTCTCATGTCTATATTGATGGAAAAATAAAAAAAAGTTGTGGCTCTTCAACAGTACAAGTGATTATAATATGTATAATATACAATATCTTGGGGATCTGGGAATTTCAGCTTCTTCACTCAGTATAAACCCCTTCTTCCTCTTCATCCTTAATTTATTGTCCATTCTGAACAACCAGATCTACCTTATCTTGTTCAGTACAAAAGGGACTGCTATGATGTTGAGGTGTTAGATTGTACCTCCTATTATTTCCTATGAGTAGGGGGTGGGGAGGTGGATTCACATTTACACTGCTCAGTAGAGCTGTAAAATTTTTACTATGCTGCTGCTGCTTCTGTCTGTGTGCTAACTAAGGAATGAAAAGCTGGAATATCTTTCTGTGTCCGGTGTTGTGCATTAAAAACAGGATGCAAGATCTATAATGGCCAGAGATTATTATGAAGCCTTTAACCCCTTAGTAACCAAGCTAATTTTGACCTTAATGACCAGGCCAAATTTTAGAAATCTCACAAGTATTATTTTATGTGGTAATTGTAGTCAAGATTGTGGGGAGCAAAATACGTGCAAATAGGGTCCTAGCTGGTAAAATAAAAGTGATAAAATAGGGGAGAATTATGATCACCTGATGAGATTGCACATTTGCAACATTTCAACAGCATAAATTAGCTGCTGTTAGAATATGTCCTGAGGAAGAAGTCCTGTGTGACTTCGAAATACGTTGACTTTTAACCTGTTGAAATAAAATTCATTTGAGAACACATCGACATCCTGGAATATTCATCAGCAGTGCAGGTATATACACATTGTGCCTGGAACACAATGCAACGCTTCAAGGTATTCCTGTGATTCTGACATTGTTTTTTCCTGACATATTGTACTTCATAATAGTGGTAAAATTTGCTCTAAATGACTTGCGGTTATTTGTGAAAAGATTGCAATTTTGGCAAATATTTAGATTTTTTTTTTCAAACTTTCAATCTTTATATTCTTAAACCAGTTAGTCAATCTGTACAAAATAATTAATAATTTTTCAGCAAATTTACAAAACCTGTTTTTTTAGGGACTTATTCAGATTTCAATGGATTTTGAGGGGCCTATATATTGGAAACTCCCCAAAAGTGATAACATTTTAAAAAACGCACTTCTCATGTACTTCAAAGCTGCTGTCAGGATTTGTTTTAACCCTTCAGGTGCCACACAGGAATTAATTCAAATTGGAAGTCATTTGACGACTTCTTTGAATAACATTATTCATTTTACCATATATTGTATTGAAAAACAATTCTAAGTATAATGAAATTGTTTAAAAAATACTAAATTTCTTCATTATTTTCTAGGGTATAGTTTTATGACATAAGTTTTGTTGCAAATCTGACCAAGCCTTATGTTGTTTTCAGGTCAATGCGATTATAGTGATAACAAATCATACATTTTTTTTTATATTTCAGTGATTAAAAATAATTCATAACCTTATAAAAATCAATTGGTTGTGTCATCATTTTCTGGGACCTGTAGCAATTTATTTTTCCATTCATGAAGCATGGTTTTTTTTGCAGGCTGAGCTCATGTTTTTATTCAAACCATTTGGGTTACTCATCACCTTTTTATCGCAATTGCAATTATAAAATATGTTTTTTTTTTAGGTTTTACTAATATTATTTTTAAAGGCAAAAAGGGGTGTGATTTAAACTTTTATGTTTATTTTATATATTTGTGAAAACTTTTTTATTTTTATTTTATTTTATAGTCCCCTTAAGGAACTTGAACTTGTGATCATTTGATCACTTATATAGTGATTGATGGAGGCCCAGTGCTATCGCTTCGGGTGGGCAGGCTTTGTAGCGTTGAGAATCTCTCCCTCCATGTGCTCACCCACCTATTCACTGTCTCTTTCCCCCATGTGCTGACTTCTCCCTTCTGTGCTCTCTTCTTTGACCTGTCTACCCCATGTGCTATCCCCCTTGTCTGCTGTCTCTCTAATTCCTGTGCTGTGTTCTCCCCTCATGTGCTGTCCCTTTTGAGCTGTCTCCCCCCCTGTTCTCTGTTTCTCTCCCACCTGTGTGCTTTCTCTCTCCCCCATCTGCTGTCTTCTCCTCTTATGTGATCTCTTCTTTGACCTGTGTACCCCATGTGCTCTCCCCCTTGTCTGCTCTCTCTCTACCCCTGTGCTGTCTTCTACCCTCATGTGTTCTCTCATTTGAGCTGGCTCCCCCCTGTGTGTTCTCTTTCCTATGTGCACTCACCCCTCCCCCTGTGTTAAAATGAAAGCAAAGTAAGAAAAGGTACTGTCACACTTAGCGACGCTACAGCAATCCCGACAATGATACGACCTGGCAGGGATCGTTGCTGCATCGCTATATGGTCGCTGGTGAGATGTCAGTCAGATCTTCCCAACGACGCTGCAACGATACGGCGACCCATAGCGACCTGTATAATGATGTCGTTGGTCGTTGGGACCCTGTCACATAGCAGCTACTCTGACGATTCAGACCACGATGAGGGACATACTGTGTGACGTTGTAGTCACACAGGCGTGCATTTGCATTGCCTTTTCCACGCCCATTCAGCTCCGATTGGAGAATAGTTAAATCGATGTGGAGTCGCAGCCCAGAGAACTCTACTACGATCTGCAAACCAGCTTGCAGTCAGGAACAAAGGACAAAGCACTACTATGTTGCCTTCTATTAAGGCAAGGCCGCCCAATCAGAATGCAGTAGCGACCACCAATCAGAGCTGAGGGGTGCAGAAAAGGCAACGCAAATGCAATCCTATGTGTCTCATTTCTGAGTCGCCTACTAGGTCGTTGGTACAGTGTCAAACGCACTGATGCATGCTACCCAGCGGGATTTCAACGATCAAAGAAAGGTACAGACCATTCCGACACGACCAGTGATTTCACAAGCAGGGGCCTCGTCGCTGCTACGTGTTACACTAAGCGAGATCGCTGCTGAGGTCGCTGTGGCATCACAGAACTTGTGACTCAGCAGCAATCTCGCTAGCGATCTCGCTTAGTGTGACGGGGCCATAAGGCTATGTGCCCATAATGCGGAATTGAAGCAGAAAATTTCCGCAGCATTTCTGCATGTCCTTGCCAGTAAAAACGCATGCGGAGTTTAACACATGTTTTTGAAGCGTTTTTGAAGCGTTTTTACATGCGTATTTGCCATGCGTTTTTCAAATGCATTGAGTAGGCAAATCCGCATGCGGAAACGCACAAATAATGGACATGCTGCTGATTTTTCAGCACAGAAAATCCGCTGCAGAAAATTCCGCAGCTTGTGCACAGAACATGCGGATTGTCATTGGGAACCATGGGGCACTTATTACCAGGTGTTTTAAAAGCGTATCCACTGCGGAAATTCCGCAGCAAAAACGCTTGAAAAACGCATCGTGGGCACGCAGCCTAAAGGTAACATTTTATTAACATGGAAAACTTTATGACAAAGGTGCTTTAATTTACATTGTATCCACATAAGGACAAAAAAACAATTTTTTTTCTCTAATCTATGTCTTCTTAGGTCCGTGACATGCTGTAACGTGTTTTTTTTGGTCCGTGACACGCTGTAATGTATTTTTTTTTGTCCGTGACACACTGCAGCATGTTTTTTTAAGTCCTTGACATGCTGTAACATGTTTTTCTTTAAGTCCTTGACACGCTGTAACATGATTTTTTAGGTCTGTGACACGCTGTTTTTTTTTCTTTCTTTTTCTTTCTTTATAATTTTCACCTATTCATTTCATTCAAATTTTAACTGATGTAGTTGATTCTTATGTTCACCGACTGAGGCTGCTGGCAGGCTGCCGGCGCATCACTGCATCTGTCAAACACTGACGTTGCTGTGACGTAGTTCAAAAATTAACAAATTAACTGTGCAAGTGCCCTCTTTTTCACACATGTGCAGTTTATGTGACTGGCTTCCTCTGCCTGTAGACACGTCGCGCATCTGCCGCCGGGATCAGTCAAAGATTCACTGCGCCTGCGCGGAATTTGCACAGGTGCAGTAAATCAGACCGCCGCCATCTATGTGCAGGCAGATAGCGGCGGTCACATTAAAACTGCGCATGCGCTCATCCTATACAAAGATGACGACGGTCAGTGAATCATCCGGCTGATGCCAACGGCGGCGTGCACAGTGTGTTCGCGATGGTGTTCCGCTGGTGGTACCACCAGCGGTTTCCATATTGAGACACCCATCACTTGGGTGTCCCAATATGGCTGTCGACGAAATTCCGCCACTTGGAATTCTGGGATCCGGACACATCACAAGGTAAGTATATATTAAGATAACATAGTATTGCACTAGGCAAGGAAATTATTGTTTTTTCTATGAAGCTGAGCCTGTAGCTGAGCTTCACAGGAGCACAAAGATGGCAGTTACTTGGGCCTCTGGCAGGCTCCTGACTGACATGATAAGAGTGTCATTTTGATCTTATGCTGTTATCAGGGATTTAAATACTTTGCAGTAATCGAACCTAGCAAGCTCTGGTTGCTACGCTTACAGGCAGATGCCAGCAATGTAACATAGATCGCATCAGCCAAGTATGAAGCATGCTCAGCTTTAAGTCATCTTCATAAAGGTTATGATGAAAATTCATGTCATAAGTCATTAAATTTTTAAACAAGTACAAACATATACCAGATTATTCTGAAAAAAGTTACTTGATAGTATGGTTACACTTTAAAAACTCAGGGAAAAAGATTTATTAGATATTATGCCATAAATGAATCCTGTTAGAAATATGGCTGCAACTTTTGATTACATTTAGCTCATAACAGTGTAAAACTAATAAAAATAGTCCACAAAATTATGGCAAGGATAAACCATACAAGATGGAAGAAATAGGATGTTATATTGCTTTTAATACAAAGCAGATGATCTCATTCATTTTTGGCTGTATTATCAGAAATGTTACGGTAGTCAGAAAGTGTTATGCTAGACTTCCACCTGCTAATAGATGAATGTGAATGTATCCAGCTCTGCTAACATGAATTGATATGGTTATGTTATCTGAAGTAATCAAAACTGGCTTTGCAATAAATTACTAATAGTCTAATAGTCTACAGTTTAAATGTATTTTATGCAATAACCTCTTCAGAACATTGTTCCTGTTTAGGCATGTCCATACTGTTATATTCGGTTTACAGAAAACTCCAAAGATAGCTTCTATATAGGTCTGTGGAGCCATAATACATCTCTGCTTTACTCCAATTTCATACTGATGCATACATCTATAATATAATGCTGCAAGCGTCCCTCTATCTGAAGCCTCTATAGACTGCGTGTGCGCTATGCGCAGTCTGGCTCCAGACAGAAGAACGCATGGAGCCGTTACAGGAAAGAGAAGTGTATGGCGCCGGAGATCGCGGTATGCATAAACACTGAATGCATACCGAGATCTCCGGCGCCATACTTACATACTTACCTGACCGGGAGGAGCGTTGCCACGGCTCCTCTCTTCTTGCTGGAGACCGGGGCAGGAGTGAAGGTGTCGGAGTTGGCGCATGCACATAGCGCTATCCGGCGCCATTTTACTGAAGACACATTTGCAATGTGTCTTAAGCACAATGGCTTCAGACAGCGCGGTATGGGCACGCGCGTACTCCGGCGCCACACTCCTCCCCCGGCCTCTGGCAGAACAGGAAACCGCAGCGCTGGAGCACAGGGAAGAAAGGTGAGTATAAATGTTTTTTGGGCATGTGTGCAGCGTGAAAGGGATGTCATACATACCAGGATTAGGGGGTGAGGGATGCACACATACCTGGATTGAGGGATGAGGGGGCCACACATACCAGGATTGGGGGATGAGGAGTACTGTAGCATCGTCGTCTCTGCCTCCTGCCGGGCAGAAACGCCTTTCCCCTCACCGCCGCGGTCCCGATCCGGCGTCTTCCTGCTCTCCTGCTGCTAAGGCGCGCACTGCGCGCAACTTCCTGGGCACTGTGCTTAGTGTGCGAGCGCGCTCCCTCCCTCTTAAAGGGGACATGCGCGCCACCGTAAAGAGTCCCTGGCCAATGACCGGAGGACTGCCCCTATATTAAGCACCTCCTCCAAAATGGAGGTGCCTGTGCAAGGTTGATGTTTGTGTGCTAACACTCTCTTCAGCCCTCAGGTTCCTTGCCCGCCAGTCTGTCTATCAGCCGTGCCTGCCAGTTTGCCTATCTGCCGTGTCCGCCAGCCTGCCTGCCAGATTACCAGCCGTGCCGTGCCAGTCTGCTCGTTTACCCAGAGAACCTGTCTAGGTATCCATCGTACCCGCCTGCTTGTCTACCCAGATCACCCGCCAGCCTACCAGCCGTGCTCATCCGCTGTACCTGTCAGCTCCTGTCATCTGACCCATGGGAGTCACCTGCTCTCACACAAGGTCGGTCCCAAAGTAGCACCTGGTTCACCTGCCCGGTCCCTCCTTGGTTCACGGAGTCGACTAAGCCACCTTGTGACCTGGATCGGTCGGAGTAGGCACTTACTTACGCCCCTCTGGTCCCTCCTTGCATCAAAGCACAGAGGTTCCACCACCCGAACCCGTAACAGTTTGCACAGGCCATGAAATTTGGTGGCTCCCAGGCTCCTTCGCTCTCTGACTTGACCAGGAGGTCTCTCATCAGAGATCCCAACAGGAAACTATTCTGTCCTATCTGCGGACAGTCAACTCCCGCCTGGACACGCTGTTCACGCCGTTGGTGTCCGTCTCTAATCAAGCGGCACCTACTCCGGCGGTACCTTAAACCAGTGGTGCTGTGGCACCCAGCTTTGGACCCGACTTTCTGCTCATCCACGTTTCAATGGCGACCCAGTCCTATGTCGGGGCTTCATAAATCAGTGCACGCTGCTCTTTGAACTTCTGGCACACCAGTTCCGACTGGGCCAAGGTGGCATTCATCATGTCTCACCTCACCAGAGAGGCGTTGGCGTGGCTTAACCATTTGTGGGAGAGAGGGGATCCTCTGGTGTCTGATCTCCACGCATTTCTCGCGGCTTTCCAGAAAGTGTTCAATGAACCTGGACGAAGATCTTCTACTGCCTCCTCACTTCTCCGACTACATCAAGGCGGTCTCACTGTGGGACAGTATGACGTGCGTTTCCACACTCTCACATCTGAACTGGCCTGGAACAATGAGGCACTGGTGTCCACCTTTTGGGAGGGCGTTTCCGGATGGATTAAGGATGAGCTAGCCGGCCGAGACATACCTCCTACCAAGGATGACCTGATGTCTTTAGCTACCCGGATCGACATCCGCTTTCTGGAATGTGCTAAGGAGACGACCCGGGAGAGAAGACCTCCGCGTCTCGCTCCAACCTTCCAATGGCCTGTCTCGCAACCAGCAATCCCCCGGGTATCTTCGCCAGTGCCAATGCAGATTGACCAAGTTAAGATGATCAAGTCTCGCCAGGAGACACACCGCGCTGAGGGGAGTTGCTTCTACTGTGGCAGTATAGAGCATCTGATCCGTTCCTGCCCCATGAGACCGGGAAACTCCAGTGTCTAGGACCTCTCGGAGAGGTCGTCCTAGGCAAGAGTTCTTCCTCTCCATCCTTGACTCTATCCATTTCTGTCACCAGTAGTGAGACCTGCTTCTTCGAGACTGCCTTTCTGGATTCCGGAATCGCAGGGAATCTCATTCAATAGGTCGTTGTGGAGCATTATCAGATTCCTACCATACGTCTGGCTAAAACTTTGTCGGCTTCCTCAGTGGATGGGAAGCTTCTCCCGGAGACCATCTTGCTGGTCACTGAGCCTGTAACTCTTCAGGTGGGAATGCTGCACTTGGAGAAGATCTCCTTTCATGTGCTGTCCGGTCTCTCTCATCCCCTCTTGCTTGGCTTGCCCTGGCTACAGAGACATGAGCCGTCCTGAAATGGAGATCTTTTGAAGTGCTCTGTTGGGGGTCAGGAATGCCATGAGTCCTGTCTGGTTCCGGTTCGTCCTGCTAGACCCCGTCTACGCTGGCTAACCTACCTGGCCTGCCGGCACCCTGCTGGTCCTATGTGGAGGAGGCTGAGACACTACCACCTCACAGGCCGTATGATTGCCCCATCGACCTAATACCTAGTGCTTCACCTCCTCGCGGGTGAATCTGCCCCTAGTCATTGGCCGAGACCCATGCTATGCCTGAGTACATTGAGGAGAATCTTGCTAGGGTATTTTCCCATAAATCCACCTCTCCTGCTGGAGCAGGATTCTTCTTAGTCAAGAAGAAAGATGGCTCTCTTCGTCCTTGTACAGACTATAGGAGTCTAAACCAGATTACCATCAAAAATAAGTAACCCCTGCCTCTCATCTCAGAATTGTTTGACCGCCTAAAAAGCACAAAGATCTTCACCAAGGTCGATCTTCGGGGGGCATACATTCTGGTCCGGATTCATCAGGTAGACGAGTGGAAGACGGCATTCAACACCCGGGACGGTCACTACGAATACCACGTGACGCCCTTCAGTCTCTGTAATGCACCAGCTTTCTTCCAGGAGCTAGTTAATGACATCATCCGAGATCTCCTGCATTCCTGTGTGGTGGTGTACCTGGACGACATCTTGGTGTTCTCCCCGGATCTGCCCTCACACCGGAGGGATGTTCGTCAGGTTCTGCTGAGGCTCCGGAAGAATCGCCTGTATGCTAAATATGAGAAATGCCTCTTTGAGCAGACCTCCTTGCCATTTCTTGGTTATATCATTTATGAGACCGGTCTGTGGATGGATCCCGAGAAGGTGTCTGCCGTCTTAAAGTGGCCCCGACCGGAAGGATTGAAGGCGATTCAACGGTTTCTGGGTTTCGCAAACTATTACCGCCTCTTCATTCCTCATTTTTCCTCCCGGACTGCTCCCATCTCTGCTCTCACCTGCAAAGGAGCAAATCCTAGGGAATGGTCTTACGAAGCGGAGAAAACCTTTGTCTCCCTTAAACAAGCCTTCTCCTCCGCTCCAGTGCTACACCATCTGTAACAAGCAGTTGTTCCTGGAGGTTGATGCCTTCTCCTCTGGGGCCGGAGCAGTGCTCTCCCAGAAGTCCTCATCTGGGAGAATGGTAACCTGTGGCTCCTTCTCCAAGCTCTTCTCCTCATCCGACCGCAACTACCCCATAGGAGATCAAGAGCTGCTGGCCATCAAATTAGCGCTGGAGGAGTGGCACTACCTGCTGGAGGGGGCTCTGCACCCGGTGGTCATCTAAACTGACCATAAAAGCCTCGCTTATTTGCAGAATGCCCAAAGACTAAACCCGTGTCAAGCCAGATGGTCACTATTCTTTGTTCTATTCTGCTTTACTCTCCACTACCGCCCGGCAGACAAGAACATTAAAGCTGACGCTCTTTCCCATTCATCTTTGTCTACTGACCAGGAGGAGGAGCCTATACATATCATTGACCCCTCCAAAATAATGACTGTTGCTCCATTTGACCTGTCTCATCTACCTTCCGGTAAGACCTTTGTAGCGGTTCAGGATCGGAAGAAGGTTTTACTGTGGGGTCATTCGTCCAAACTGGCTGGTCACTCTGGCCAGAGGAAGACATTTCTGCTCATTGCCCGACATTATTGGTGGCCCACCCTGCGCAAGGATGTTGCAGAATTTGTCACTCTTGTTACTCTTGCGAACGTAACAAGATCGGCAGGCACCTCCCTGCCGGCCGTCTCCTTTCTCTTCCCGTGCCTTCCGCTCCGTGGCAACATATTGCTATGGACTTCATCACGGATCTCCCTGTTTCTTCAGATTGTACTGTCATTTGGGAGGTCGCCGACCGCTTTTCTAAGATGGCGCACTTCATCCCCCTGCCTGGTCTTCCATCTGCACCAGTGCTGGCTAAGGACTTCATCCATCACATCTTCCATCTTCATGGCTTATCCCTCCAAATTGTCTCAGATCGCGGAGTTCAATTCACTACGCGTTTCTTTAGAGCCACGTGGAAGCTGCTGGATGTCTCTTTGGATTTTTCTTCGGCCTATAATCCTCAGTTCAATGGCCAAGTGGAACGCATCAATCAAATCCTCACCAGTTTTCTACGACACTTTGTCAACGCTCACTATAGCGATTGGGTTGAGCTCCTGTCCTGGGCTGAGTTTTACTATAGCAACCATGAGAGCTAAAACGCCGTTTTTTGTGGTCTACGGTCGACACCCCCGGATTCCGTCTCCCGTCTCCCGTCTCCTCTTCAGTGGACAATCCTGCCTCGGAGTCTCTCGTCAGTGAATGTTCTGCAATTTGGGAAGATACTAATTCCGCGCTTCTTCAGTCCTCGGAGCGGATGAAGAAGCATGCTCATAAGAGAAGTCTGTTCCGTCCGGGAGACAAGGTCTGGCTTTCTTCCAAAAATGTTCGTCTCAAGATACCTTCTTACAAGTTGGGTCCACGGTTCATCGGTCCGTACGAGGATCTGAACCAAATTAATCCAGTGGCTTACAAGCTGAAACTCCTGGCCTACTTACGGATTCCTAACTCCTTTCACATGTCTCTCCACAAAACGGTTGTCCTTAATTCTTTCTCTGATGATCCAGGTACCTCCCCAGCTCCAGTCTCCACTGAGGACGTCTTTGAGGTATAAAACATTTTGGCCATCAAGCGGGTAAGAGGAAAGACTTTTTTTCTTGTGGATTGGAAGGGGTTTGGTCCTGAGGAGAGGTCTTGGGAGCCCAGGAAGAACATTCATGCTCCTCATCTTCTAGAAAAATTTCTCGTGGCCTTAAAAAAGAGGGGGGCGTAAAGGGGGGGTACTGTAGCATCGGAGTCTCTGCCTCCTGCCGAGCCGAGATGCCATTCCCCTCACCGCCGCGGTCCCGATCCGGCGTCTTCCTGCTCTCCTGCTGCTAAGGCCCGCACTGCGCGCAGCTTCCCGGGCACTGTGCTTAGGGCACGCACTCCCTTCCTCTTAAAGGGGCCGCGCGCTGTCCTAAAGAGTCCCTGGTCAAAGGCCGGAGGACTGCCCCTATATTAAGCACCTCCTCCAAAATGGAGGTGCCTGTGAAAGGTTGTTGTTTGTGTGCTAACACTCTCCTCAGCCCTCAGGTTCGTTGCCTGCCAGTCTGTCTAACTGTCCTGCCCGCCAGTTTGTCTATCAGCCATGCCCGCCAGTTTTCCAATCTGCCATGTCCGCCAGCCTGCCTACCTGGAGCACCTGCCAGAAAACCAGCCGTGCCCGCCAGTCTGCCAAATCGGAGCACCTGCCAAGAAATGTGCCGTGCCCACCTGTTTGCCTACCCAGAGCACCTGCCAAGTTACCAGCTGTGTCAACCTGTCTGGCTATCCGCCGTACCCGCCTGCTTGTCTACCCGGATCACCCGCCAACCTACCAGCCATGCTCATCCACTGTACCGGTCAGCTCCTGTCATCTGACTTGTGGGAGTCACCTGCTCTCACACAAGGTTGGTCCTAGAGTGGCACTTTGTTCACCTGCCCGGTTTCTCCTTGGTTCACGAAGTCGACTAAGCCGCCTTGTGACCTGGGTCGGTCTGAGTAGGCACTTAGTTACGCCCCTCTGATCCCTCCTTGCATCAAAGCACAGAGGTTTCACCACCCAGACCCGTAACAAGTACCATACATTCCAGGATTGAGAAATGAGGGGTACCATACATTCCAGGATTGGGGGATAAGGGGTACCATACATACCAAGATTGGGGGATGAGGGGTACCATGCATACCAGGATTGAGGGGTGAGGGGACCATGCATACCAGGATTGGGAGGTGAGGGGACCATGCATACCAGAATTGGGGATGAGGGTCCATGCATACCAGGATTGGGAGATGAGGGGTACCATGCATACCAGGACTGGGGGATGAGGGGTACCATGCATACCAGGATTGAGGGGTGAGGGGTGCCATGCATACCAGCATTGGGGATGAGGAGTACTATGCATACCCGGATAGGAATGCATGGTACCATGCATATCAGGATGATGGATGGGGTGCCATGCATACCAGGACCATGCATACCAGGATTGGGGGTGAGGGAACCTTGCATACCAGGACTAGGGGATGAGGGGTACCATGCATACCAGGATTGGGGGATGAGGGGTGCCATGCATACCAGGTTTGGGGGGTGAGGGATGTCCTGAATACCAGCATTGGGGATGAGGAGTACCATGCATGCCAGGATAGGAATGCGGAGTACCATATATTCCAGGATGATGGATGGGGTGCCATGCATACCAGGATGAGGGGTACCTTGCATACCAGAATAGGGATGAGGGGTACCATACATACTAGAATAGGAATATGTGGTTCCATGCATACCAGGATTAGGGGATGAGGAGTGCTATGCATACCAGGATAGGGATGAGGGGCCATACATAACAGGATTGGGTATGAGGGAGCCATGCATACCAGGATGAGGGGTCGGGTGCCATGCATATCTGGATTGGGGGATGAGGAGGCCATCCATACCAGGATTGGAGGATGAGATGTGCCATACATACCAGAATTTGGTTGAGGGGTGCCATACATACCAGAATTGGGATGAGGGGTGCCATGTATACGAGGATGATGGGTACCATACATACCAGAATAGGGATGTGGGGTACCATGCATACCAGGATGAGGGATGGGGTGCCGTGCATACCAGGATGAGGGATGGGGTGTAATACATACCAGCATGAGGGGTCCCATGCATACCAGAATAGGGATGAGGGGTTCCATGAATACCAGGATATGACTGCGGGGTACCATGCATACCACGATTGAGGGATGAGGAGGCCATACATACCAGAATTGGGATGAGGGGTGCCATGTATACCAGGATGAGGGATGGAGTGTGTAACGGGTCTGGGAGGCGGAACCTCTGGGCTACTATACAAGGGAGCGGTCCTTGTAAGGGAGCGGGTGGCGACCAGGCAGGCAGTCACAGCAGGTGACCGGGACAGTCTCTGGGTGTACGGGCAGGAGGTCACGGCAAGTGATCAGGGCAGTCTCTGGAAGAACGGGCTGGAGGTCACGGCAAGTGACCGGGGCAGTCTCTGGAAGAACGGGCTGGAGGTCACGGCAAGTGACCGGGGCAGTCTCTAGGTAAGGGGTAGGTACGACCTGTGATGGCTGAACCTCCAGGTAGGCTAGCAAGGCAGATGGAGGATGTGTGCTCCCAGGTGAGCAAGCGAGAGTCTCTGGAATAGCAGGTGGTCACAGCACGTGACGGCGGAGCCTCCAGGTAGGCAAGCAGGCAGGTAGCGGAGAAGCGCTCCCAGGTGAGCGGGCAAGAGTCTGGAATAGCTGGTGGTCACAGCATGTGACAGCGGAGCCTCCGGGCAGGCAAGCAGGCAGGTAGCGGAGAAGCGCTCCCAGGTGAGCGGGCAAGCTGGTCCATAGACAGACTGACCGGAGTTGTAAGGCAGACCGTCGGACCTCAGGCAAGCAGGCAGGTAGCTGATGTGCGCTCCCAGGTGAGCGGGCAAGTTGGTCCTTAGACAGACTGACCGGAGTTGTAAGGCAGACCGTCCGACCTCAGGCAGGCAGGCAGGTAACAGGAAATCAGGCAGGATTAGGACAGCAAGCTGGCAGGAATCTGGCAGGTAACTGGCAGGTAACTGGCAACGGGACCTGAGGGCTGAAGCAGAGTAGAACGGTGCAACAACATTGCTCGGGCACCTCCATTTTGGAGGAGGTGCCTTATATATGGTAAAGTCCTCCGGCCATTGGCCGGGGACTCCTTAGGACGGCGCGCGCGGCCCCTTTAAGAGGGAGGGAGGGCGCGCGCGCGCGCGCCCTAAGCACAGTGGCCGGGAAGGAGCGCGCGCTGCCAGCAGAGCGGGAGAGGGACGCCGGGCACGGAGCAGAGCGGTGAGGGGAACAGCGTCCCTGCCTAGCAGAGGTCAGGGACGCCGGCACTACAGTACCCCCCCCTTTAGGCCCCCCCTTTTTTAGGCCAGATAGAAATTTAGCTAGGATGAGAGGGGCATGGATGTTCTCCCGGGGCTCCCACGTTCTCTCCTCAGGACCAAACCCCTTCCAATCTACCAGAAAAAAGGTCTTTCCTCTTACCCTTTTGGTGGCAAGAATGTTCTCTACCTCAAACTCGTCCTCAGCAGAAACCGGAGCAGGAGGCGTACCTGTAGACTTGGAAAAAGAGTTAAGCACCACGGATTTGAGGAGAGATACATGGAAGGAGTTAGGGATCCGTAAGTTGGCCGGGAGTTTCAATTTATAGGCCACTGGGTTGATCTGACTGATGACCTCCAGAGGACCGATGAACCGAGGCCCTAACTTGTAAGAAGGTATCTTGAGTCGAACATATTTAGATGAGAGCCAGACTTTATCTCCTGGAAGAAATTGTGGAGGATCCAGGCGTTTTTTGTCAGCGTGTCTTTCATACGCTCGGATGACAGAAGGAGTGCGGACCGGGTACTCTCCCATATGGAGGAAAATTTGCTAACGAGAGATTCCGCAGCCGGGTTGTCCACAGAGGTGGAGACAGGAAAAGGAATCCGAGGATGCTGACCAAAGCCTACAAAAAACGGGGATTTGGAGGAGGATTCGCTCTCGTGATTATTATAAGAGAACTCGGCCCATGGTAGGAGATCCACCCAGTCAGAATGGTGGGCATTAACGAAGTGCCGGAGGTAACTGGTCAGGTTCTGATTGATCCGCTCCACTTGACCATTGGACTGTGGGTGGTAAGCGGAAGAGAAGTCCAGGGTGACATCTAGTAGTTTACAAGTGGCTCTCCAGAAACGTGAGGTGAACTGTACCCCACGATCTGACACGATGTGGAGGGGCAGGCCATGAAGACGGAAGATGTGGCGGATAAAGTCTTTAGCCAGCTCGGGTGCAGACGGAAGGCCTGGCAGGGGAATAAAGTGAGCCATCTTGGAAAAGCGGTCAGCGACCAGCCAAATGACCGTACAACCGGCAGAGACGGGGAGATCAGTTATAAAGTCCATTGCTATATGCTGAAATGGGGGCAGCAGGTACAGGAAGCGGAAGGAGGCGTCCGGCTGGCAGATGTCTCGGGACTTTGTTGCGGGCGCAGGACACACAGGCAGAAGAAAAGTCTATTATGTCCTTGTGCAGGGTAGGCCACCAATAGTGCCGGGCAATAAGCTGGAGGGTCTTTTTCTGACCGGCGTGGCCAGCTAGTTTAGACGAATGGCCCCAGTGTAGGATCTTCTCCCGATCAGGTACTGAAACAAACGTCTTACCGGGAGGGAGACGATTTAGACTCACGGGAGCCACCTGCATTACTCTGGCGGGATCGATGATATGTTTAGGTTCTTCCTCGAGATCGGACACCAGAAAGGATCGGGACAAGGCGTCTGCTTTGACGTTTTTGTCAGCCGGGCGAAAATGAAGAACAAAATCAAAGCGAGCAAAAAACAAGGACCACCGGGCTTGGCGCGGGTTAAGTCTCTGGGCATGCTGGAGGTAAGCCAAGTTCTTGTGGTCAGTGTAAATTATTACCGGATGAAGAGCCCCCTCGAGTAGGTAACGCCACTACTCCAACGCCAGCTTGATGGCCAATAACTCTCGGTCTCCTATGGAATAGTTGCGCTCAGAAGAGGAGAAGAGTTTGGAGAAGAAGCCACAAGTTACCATTCTCCCGGAAGATGATTTTTGAGTAAGTACCGCTCCGGCTCCAGAGGAGGAGGCGTCAACTTCCAGGAAGAACTGCTTGTTGCCGTCCGGGCGATGCAGCACCGGGGCGGAAGAGAAGGCCTGTTTTAGGGAAAGAAAGGCCTCCTCTGCTTCGGGCGGCCACTCTTTGGGATTAGTACCCTTACGGGTGATCGCGGAAATTGGGGCAGTCCGGGAAGAGAAGTGCGGGATGAAGAGGCGGTAATAGTTGGCGAAGCCCAGGAACCGTTGAATAGCCTTCAACCCCTCTGGTCGGGGCCATTTCTCGATGGCAGACCGTTTCTCAGGATCCATTTGTAGGCCGGTCTGAGAGATAATGTAGCCCAGAAACGGAAGCGAGGTCTGCTCAAAGAGGCACTTCTCATATTTAGCGTAGAGATGGTTCTGCCTGAGCCTGAGCAGGACCTGACGAACATCCCTCCGGTGAGTCTGGAGATCCGGAGAGAAGACCAAGATGTCGTCCAGGTACACCACTACGCAGGAGTAGAGAAGGTCCCGGAAGATGTCATTGACCAACTCTTGAAAGACGGCAGGAGCGTTACAGAGGCCAAAGGGCATTACCAGATATTCATAGTGGCCGTCCCGGGTGTTGAATGCCGTCTTCCATTCATCCCCCTGACGGATACGAACCAGGTTGTACGCCCCACGGAGGTCCAGTTTGGTGAAGATTCTAGCCCCCCTCAGACGATCAAATAACTCTGGAATGAGCGGAAGGGGGTACTTATTCTTCACCGTGATCTGGTTAAGGCCTCTATAGTCTATACAGGGACGGAGAGAGCCGTCCTTCTTTTTGACGAAAAAGAAGCCTGCTCCCGCCGGGGAGGTAGATTTCCGGATGAATCCCCTGGCCAGATTCTCCTCAATATATTCGGACATCGACCGGGTCTCAGCAGCGGATAATGGATAAATACGCCCACGGGGAGGAGAAGTACCAGGTAACAGGTCGATAGGGCAGTCGTATGGTCTATGAGGGGGTAGTGTCTCTGCCACCTTTTTATTAAAGACATCAGCATAAGACCAATAAGGAATCGGAAGTCCAGGTAGATTAGCTGGGGTAGGAGAAGGACGGACTGGATGAACGGGAACCAGACAGGTCTTATGGCAGCCCTGTCCCCAGCGAAGGACTTCTCCGGTCAGCCAGTCAAGAACGGGTGCATGTTTCTGGAGCCAAGGTAGGCCTAGCAAGAGGGCGTGAGAGAGTCCAGGCAGAACATGGAAGGAGATACTTTCAGAATGCAGCATTCCCACCTGCAGAGTAATGGATTCGGTGATGAGTTGGATGGGGTGTGGTAAGAGCCCCCCATCCACGGCAGCAACAGACAAGGGTACAGCCAGAGGTTTGGTGGGGATGCGGTATTTCTCTACCAGGGACTGTGAAATAAGATTCCCGGCTGCTCCAGAGTCCAGTTGGGCTAGTTCGAAATAACGGTTCTCCCCGTAGACGATTGAAACTGACAACAGCAGGGATGGAGAGGATTTATTCTTGTCTAGGTGGACCTCTCTGAGTGAACCTAGACACAGGCGTTTCCCGACCTCTCCGGGCAGGCACGGATCCGGTGCTCCTTACTGCCACAGTAGAAGCAGGTCCCCTCGGCACGGCGTAAGTCCTGACGGGTCTTGACCATCTTGGTCTGGTCGACCTGCATAGGCTCAGGAGGGTGTACCTGGTTAGAGACAGAAGGAGTGACGGGTTTCTGAAAAGTAGGAGCTAGACGTGGTAACCTCCTCTCACGGGTGACCTCTCTGGCACGCTCCTGGAACCGTAGGTCAATCCGGGTGGCAAGAGTTATTAAGTCATCGAGAGTGGTAGGAATGTCCCGACCGGCAAGTTCATCTTTAATACGGCCGGACAGACCCTCCCAGAAGACGGAAACCAGAGCGTCGTTATCCCAGGCCATCTCCGAGGCAAGGGTACGGAACCGTATGGCATATTGGCCCACGGTGAGACTTTCCTGACGGAGGCGTAGCAACGATGATGCGGATGACGTCTTCCGTCCAGGTTCGTCGAAGACTTTCCGGAAAGCCGTGAGAAAAGCGGGCAAGTTGGACACCAGGGGGTCTCCTCTCTCCCATAGAGGATTTAGCCTGGCCAGGGCCTCCCCGGTGAGATGGGACATGATGAATGCAATTTTGGCTCGGTCGGAGTTAAACTGGTGGGACAATAGTTCAAAGTGCAGGGTGCACTGATTTATGAAGCCCCGAGCCTGGGCTGAGTCGCCTCCGAAGCGAGGAGGTGCAGAAAGCCGAGGTCCGGGGTAGGATATCATGGTGTTAGTGGACAGCGGAGCTGCCGGATTGCGAGACATGGCACTGGCGGAGGTTGTTGGTGGAACAGTCAGAGTGTCCAGGCGAGTATTGACATTCCGCAGGTGACCCAGGATGGACTCCTGTTGGGACCTTTGACGGGACAGTTCGTGACACAGGTCCGAGAGCAAGGGAGCTTGGGTGCCACCGGGTTCCATGGCCCGAGCAAACTGTAACGGGTCTGGGAGGCGGAACCTCTGGGCTACTATACAAGGGAGCGGTCCTTGTAAGGGAGCGGGTGGCGACCAGGCAGGCAGTCACAGCAGGTGACCGGGACAGTCTCTGGGTGTACGGGCAGGAGGTCACGGCAAGTGATCAGGGCAGTCTCTGGAAGAACGGGCTGGAGGTCACGGCAAGTGACCGGGGCAGTCTCTGGAAGAACGGGCTGGAGGTCACGGCAAGTGACCGGGGCAGTCTCTAGGTAAGGGGTAGGTACGACCTGTGATGGCTGAACCTCCAGGTAGGCTAGCAAGGCAGATGGAGGATGTGTGCTCCCAGGTGAGCAAGCGAGAGTCTCTGGAATAGCAGCTGGTCACAGCACGTGACGGCGGAGCCTCCAGGTAGGCAAGCAGGCAGGTAGCGGAGAAGCGCTCCCAGGTGAGCGGGCAAGAGTCTGGAATAGCTGGTGGTCACAGCACGTGACAGCGGAGCCTCCGGGCAGGCAAGCAGGCAGGTAGCGGAGAAGCGCTCCCAGGTGAGCGGGCAAGCTGGTCCATAGACAGACTGACCGGAGTTGTAAGGCAGACCGTCGGACCTCAGGCAAGCAGGCAGGTAGCTGATGTGCGCTCCCAGTTGAGCGGGCAAGTTGGTCCTTAGACAGACTGACCGGAGTTGTAAGGCAGACCGTCGGACCTCAGGCAGGCAGGCAGGCAACAGGAAATCAGGCAGGATTAGGACAGCAAGCTGGCAGGAATCTGGCAGGTATCTGGCAGGTAACTGGCAACGGGACCTGAGGGCTGAAGCAGAGTAGAACGGTGCAACAACATTGCTCGGGCACCTCCATTTTGGAGGAGGTGCCTTATATATGGTAAAGTCCTCCGGCCATTGGCCGGGGACTCCTTAGGACGGCGCGCGCGGCCCCTTTAAGAGGGAGGGAGGGCGCGCGCGCGCGCCCTAAGCACAGTGGCCGGGAAGGAGCGCGCGCTGCAAGCAGAGCGGGAGAGGGACGCCGGGCTCGGAGCAGAGCGGTGAGGGGAACAGCGTCCCTGCCTAGCAGAGGGCAGGGACGCCAGCACTACAGAGTGCCATGAATACCAGGATGAGGGGTACCATACATATCAGGATAGGGATGAGGAGTGCAATGTATACCAGGATTGGGGATGAGGGGTACCATACATACCAGGATTGGGGGATGAGGGGCACCATACATACCAGGATTGGGAGAAGGGTTGCCATTTATATCAAATTTGGGATGTAGGGGCCATGCAAACCAGGATTGGTGATGAGAGGTGCCATGCATACCAGGTTTGCAGATGAGGGGTGCCAGGCATACCAGGATTTGGGATGAGGGGTGCCATGCATACCAGGATAGGGATGAGGGGTACCATGCATACCAGGATAGGGATGAGGGGTACTATGCGTACCAGGATAGGGATCTGGGGGGCCATGCATACCAGGATTCAGATGAGTGGCCATGTATACCAGGATAGGGATAAGGGGTACCATGTATATCAGGATGAGGAATGGGGTGCCATGCATACCAGGATAGGGATGAGGGATACCATGCATACCAGGATGAGGGGTACCATACATACCAGGATAGGGATGAGGGATGGGGTACCATGCATACAAGGGGGATTGGGTATGAGGGAGCCATGCATACCAGGATGAGAGGTGCCATGCATGCCAGGATTGGGGTTGAGGGGCGCCATGCATACCAGGATTTGGGATGAGGGGTGCCATGCATACCAGGATTGGGGGTGATGGGTGCTGTGCATACAGGATTGGGGGTGAGGGGTGCCATGTACACCAGGATTGGGGATGAGGGTTGCAATGCATACAAGGATTGGGGATGAGGGGTGCCATGCATACCAGGATGGGGGATGAGGTGTGTCATGCACACCAGGATTGTGGATGAGGGGTGCCATACATACCAGGATTGGGGATGAGGGGTGCCATGCATAATAGGATTGGGGGTGAGGGGTGCCATGCATATCAGGATTGGGGGTGAGGGGCACCATGCATACCAGGATTAGTGGTGAGGGGTGCCATGCATACCAGGATAGGGATGAGGGCAGCACATAAAAGGAGGAGGAAAAGGATTGGGGTGCACAAATTCCTGGATGGGGGCAGGCTCAAATTCCTGGATGGGGGCAGCACAAATGCCAAGATGGGGGCAGCACATACCAGCATGGGATACCATATACCAATAAAAAATGCTACCCACCCGGGCGTAGAAAGGGCTCAATAGCTAGTATATATATATATATATATATATATATATATATATATATGTATATATATATATATATATCTGACATGAAATCAGAATAAACCTTATCTGTTGTTGGTCAATTAGGATTAGCATAATTTTTAATATTTGCCAAATGGCAGAATAATGAGAGAGAGAATGTTTTAAGGCATTTTTATTACTTACTGCAAAGTCAAACGTTTACATACATTTCATTGGTATTTGGTACCATTGCCCTTAAACTGAATGACTTGGATCAAACGTTTGGGATATCCTTCTACAAGCTTCTCACAATAGTTGGTCAGAATTTGGAACCATTCCTCCTGACAAAACTGGTGTAATTGATCCAGGTTTGTAGGTCGCCTTGCTCGCACCTGCCTTTTCAGCTTTGCCCATAAATTTTCAATAGGATTGAGATCAGGGCTTTGTGATGGCCACTCCAAAACATTGACTTTGTTATCCTTAAGCCACTTTGTTACCATTTTGGCAGTATGCTATGGGTCATTGTCCATTTTCAAGACCCATTTCCGCCCAAGCTTTAACTACCTGGCTGATGTCTTGAGATGTTGCTTCAGTATTGTCTCACAGTCTTCTTTTTTCATGATGGCATCTATTTTGTGAAGTGCGCCAGTTCCTCCTAAAGCAAAACAACCCCACGACATGATGCTGCCACCCCCATATTTCACAGTTGGGATGGTGTTTTTAGACTTCCAAGCTTCTCCCTTTTTCCTCCAAACGTAACAATGGTTATTATATCCAAAAAGTTAAATTTTAGTTTCATCAGACCATAGGACATGTCTCCAAAAACTAAGGTCTGTGTTCCTGTGTGTATTTGCAAACATTAATCTGGAATTTTTATGTTTCTTTTGGAGTAATGGCTTCTTTTTGGCAGAGTGGCCTTTCTGCCCATCCTGATATAGTACTTGTTTCACTGTGGTTATTGACACAATCTTACCAGCTTCCTCCATAATCTTCACAAGGTCTTTTGCTTTTGTCCTTGGTGTGATATGCACATGTCGGACCAAAGCACGCTCATTTCTGGGGCACAGAACCCACCTCCTTCCTGAGCGGTATGATGGCTGGACATTCCTATCTTGTTTGTACTTGTGTACAATTGTTTGTGCAGATGAATGAGCCACCTTCAGGTATCTTGAAATTGTACCCAAGGATGAGCCAGGCTTGTGCAAGTCCACAATTATCTTCCTGATATCTTGGCTGATTTCTTTTGACTTTCCCATGATGCTACACAATGAAGCAATGTGTTTCAGGTGTGCATTAAAATACATCCACAGGTGTGTCTCTAATAAACTTAGAAGCTTACAAACACTTGACATCACCATATGGTCAGACCAGAATTTTTTAAAGCCATAGAAATCTTAGTGTATGTAAACTTTTAATTTGCAGTAAGTAATACAAATGCCTTAAAACATTCTCTCTCATTATTCTGGCATTTGGAAAATATTAAAAATTATGGTAATCCTAATTGATCTAATTGATCTAAAATGTGAAACGTTTATTCTCATTTTATGTTCGATATTGAGAAAAACATGCATTTGTGTCTTTTTAAATAGTGTATGTTAACTATCTATAGCTATCTGACATGAAATCAGATGCAACCTTTCCAATTTTAGGTTAATTAGGATTACCATAATGTTTAATACTTGCCAAATGCCAGAATAATGAGAGAGAGACCTTGTGAAGATGATGGCCGAAGCTGGTAAGATTGTGTCATTATCCACAGTGAAACGAGTACTGTATCAACATGGGCTGAAAGGCCACTCTGCCAGGAAGAAGCCATTACTCCAAAAGAAACATAAAAAGCCAGATAAATGTTTGCAAATGCACACAGTAGCAAAGACCTTAATTTTTTGGAGACATGTCCTGTAGTCTGAGGAAAATTAAACTGAACTTTTTGGGCATAATGACCATTGTTACATTTGTAGGAAAAAGGGAGATGCTTGGAAGCCTAAAAACACCACTCCAACTGTGAATCACGGGGGTGGCAGCATCATGTTGTGTTTTTGCTGCAGGAGGGACTGTTGCACTTAACAAAATAGATGGCATCATGAGAAAAGGCAGGTGCGAGCAAGGCGACCTACAAACCTGGATCAGTTACACCGGTTTAGTAAGGAGGAAGTCCGATTTAGTAGGACAATATTCACAAAGGTGGAAATCACCAATTAGATACTCAGTAAAAAAAAAGAGGGAGAAAGGGAAAGGGGGGAAAAGAAATGTGAATAAAAATTTACTTTTATTGATTGAGTAAAATCTCTATTAAAATATCAACTAAACCATACATCCTATTGAGGATGTATATAGGGTCACAGAACACTTGAAATAGATCACTCTGTTTGTAATGACTCTATATAATATATGAGTTTCACTTTTTATATTGAAGAGCTGACATAAATTAACTTTTTGATGATATTCTAATTTAGTGAGACGCACCTGTATATAAATTACACAGCTCTGACCTTCTAAGTCCTGGAACACATGGGACAGCAAGAAAATTAAATGGTTCCACAACCCATGTCCTGCGGCGGCAGAGATTCCTGACCCCGCATGATCGGTACACGGGATCGCACAAGCACAGGTGTGATCCCTACCAGTGTAATGCCGGCTCCTATCTATTAGCACTGTTATAATAAGTAGTGGGGCTATAGGTGTATAAATTATAGCAATCCACAGGCATCACCTGACCTGTATATGAGGATTGTGGTGGGTATGGTTATTATTATGCTCAGCCTCCTGCGTTGTCAGTGTGGATGCCAGCTGTATCCAACACACAATACTGATGTAGTACCAGTATAATCTGAGATTCCTAGTCATGGAGATATATTATCCAACCATTCAATTGTATTTAGTTGATATTATTTAATAGAGATTTTACTCATTCAATAAAAGTCAATTTTTACTTACATTTCTTTTCCCCCCTCTCCCTTTCTCCCCTTTTTGTACAGAGTAACTTTTTAGAATAACATATCCTGTGAGTGTACTTGAAGAATATTATTATTTTTGACTATTACATGTCTTGTATTCTGCAATTTCACCAGTTTTCCGAACCACAGCCTATATCTCTAATTTTCAGTTGTGTATCAGCTAGTACATTGAGACTAGCTATTATCATGTTTTCTATACATGGAACCCACAGATAGATGGACACCTCCTCTTCTTGATCTGTAGCTTAGACAGAAGTGACTCGCCCCCTGGGCCGTGGGGCACTCGGATCCGGGCAATAGAGGAACGATGGGGGTAGTAGTGGCGACCCGGTCCATGGCTCAGGGTGGTCAGACCAGTGGTAGTCCCTTTATGAGTTTTAAGTGATGTCTGAATACGCCACCCGTGGATTGCGGTTATTAGGAACCGCCGCTGTAAGGCAGACCGCTGGGGCTGATGATGTATGCAGCTGGGATAGTGTGACTCCCCACGGGAAGAGTGCGGCCCCAGGGCAGTATAATGGAAGATGGGGGTGATGGTGTAAGGCGTCCCAGTACTGTTAGTGCTGGAGGAGCAATGAGCACGCAGACAACAGGTTGCAGTCCAGGGTCTTTACTAGAACAGGTGAACTGACTCACAAACAGTCCCGGCTAGGAGGGGACCTGGATGTCTGAGAGCAATTGGGAAATTGGCCCTGGTCAGGGTGAGGGTGTAGGCCTACCGTGCTCTCTGCTCTCCTTCTGGCTATCTCCTCCTGGTAGGGTAACAGCCCACGGTCCGAGCTCACCGTGTATTTTCGCCTGTATGGCCTGCAACGTGGGTCCCTTTCTACTCCCGGCCTGGTACGGCTTTGCTGGTCCCTTCTGTTGTGGCAGAGCCTCCGGGCTTCTCAGGCCAAGGAACATACAGTCCCCTGTGGACTGGTTATCTGCTGCCGGACATGGAATCCTCACAGCCTCAGACACCAAAGTCTGGTAAAATGGAGTTCTTTGTCTGCCAAGACAGGCTCACTTTGCCTCTTGTCTCTGGCTTGTGGCTCTCCTACTGCCACACTTCCTCTTAGGGTGCAATACAACTGTCCCTCACTGCTCTGGGACAACTGCCCCTAGTTCCAGCTTTTATAGGGGCAGCCTGCTCCCCCTACTGGCCTGAGACAGGAGGTATTGCATGCTAATGTTCCCCTGACTAGAGAACCTCCCCCTTACTCTCAGACACAGCTTTATTATATTTGTGGCATCCAGGCCAGGGTGACACATTCCCCCCTAGTAAAATTTAGTACTCCAGGACTAAACAGTAAACAAAGACAATTTACAGTACATGACTATAAAACATTGTCAGGAAAGTGACGCACAGATTGAGTTCTTAAGGTCACAGTGTGGTCTGTGACCGGGTGTCCATATCACCAACACAACAGGGAGCCTTAACCAGGTGGGGGTCTGTCCTACCCCAAGTCCTTTACAGTCTTAGTTCATTCCTTGGTTAGGCTCCAAACACAGTCCATACAAAGTCCCGGTTATTAAAAGTCCATAACCTTAGAGGCCGTACGGTAACTGCAAGAAACTGAAATACACTATTAATAATCATGCAGGTAACTTGGCAAACATTTCAACATTTGGCAACATGGTTATTTACAATTTTAGTGCACCCTATATTCTCCAGCGAGCGGGTATCTGCCCCTTTGTGCTCCTGGTTGACCTCCTTAACCCACTGTCTGGTGGTGGACCGACCTGGCTTTCCCCACTAGCGTTAGGGGTACAGCTACCAGCTGGGTGTACAAGTAGGGCAGGCAGCTGTCTGCGGGTCCTTTGGCTTACCGCAGGCATGGCAGCCTCACTGTCAGCAGAGGGTTGACCCTCCTGGGCTGCTGGTACAGGCTCTTCTGCCTCTGGAACTGCTGGCTCCTCTTCACCTTCCGGCTCTGGTGCAGGTTGTTGCTCAGTCGGTTGCAGGAAATGCAGGACGGGTACCCCTATTGGATCATTCATTCGAGTCCAGGACTGAGGGAACTCTCCGAGAATGGTGCTGATCATTTCTTCCTTGTTCTCTGCGGGTTCAAGGTCACTTTGATCCTCTCCTGCACTACGGAGTTGCTCGGGGCACCTTTTTAGGTGGTCTCTGGAGATGGTACTAGTGGTTTCTCCTCCGTCCTTGGTGATCACGCACACCTTCGGGTTGTCGTGGTCAGACTGCAGTACGGTGTAGGGTTCCCTTTCCCACTGGTCATCCAACTTGTGAAGCCTTCTCTTTCGCTTCAGGACCTGGTCACCAGGTTCTAGGGGACCAGCAGGGGCGTGTTGGTTGAAGAGTCTTTCTTGCCTCTCTCTCACCTGGGCCAGGCTCTTCTCCACACTCTCCTGTACCTTCTTGTACTGCAGTTGCCTTTCCATATACCAGTCCGCATCCGGGGAGGTGTCTTCAGGTGTTAGGACTCCCATCTTCAGGTCTACGGGCAGCTTACCTGGTCTAGCTCGCATCAGGTAAGCCGGGGTGCAGTTTGTAGCATTCACCGGGATATGGTTGTACAAGTCTATTAGGTCCGGCAGTTTTTCTGGCCACAGGTTGCGTTCCTCCAGGGGCAATGTCTTCAGGAGATCAATGACTATATTGTTCATTTTCTCACACATCCCGTTGGTTTGTGGGTGGTAAGGCGTTGTCCGAATCTTCTTACAGCCATAGAGGTTGCAGAACTCTTGGAAGATTTCAGCCTCGAACGCTGGACCCTGGTCTGTCAGGACCTGTTCTGGATACCCGTGTGGACGGCAGAAGTATTGCTGGAAGGCTCTGGCCGTTGTTTGGGCTGTCAAGTCCTTTACCGGGACCACCACTAGAAAATGGGAATAGTGGTCCACGATTGTCAGGGCATAGATGTATCCTGACTGGCTTGGAGCCAATTTGACGTGGTCCAGAGCTACCAGCTCAAGAGGCTGCATGGTGACGATGGGCCTCAAGGGTGTCTTCTGGCTGGCACGGTCCTTCCTCCTTAGGTGACAAGGGCCACAGTCTCTGCACCACTTTTCTACAGCCCCTCTCATGCCGACCCAAAAGAACCGTCCTCTTAGCAGGAACTCCAGTTTCTTCCAACTGAAGTGCCCCGCTCTATCATGGTAAGCCCCCAGGACCATAGCTGCATCCCGCCTTGGGACCACGACTTGCCAGGTCAGCTCATGTGTCCGATGGTTGTCAATCCTTCTACACAGCTTTCCTTCGTAGAGGAACAGCTGGCTCTTCTCCTTCCATAGCTGCTTGGCTTCCTCTGGAGCATCCGGACCTAAGCGGGCGTCTTCCTGGGTCAGCAGATCTTTCACCAGGCGGATTGCAGGGTCACTATCTTGGGTCTCGGCCCAGCTGTGGTGAGGTAGGGGATTGATCATAACGGTGGTTAAATCTTCCTCCTTCACGCGGTGGGAGTATTGAGCGGCTCCGTACCGGTGAAACGCGGGGAGTTCTACCTCCTCCAGCTCTTCTGGGTCTTCGTCACCTTCAGGTAAGTGAGGCATTCTCGATAGGGCGTCAGCATTGGCATTGGTTTTGCCTGCCCGGTACTTGATCACGAAGTCATAATTGGAGAGACGGGCCATCCACTGCTGTTCCAGGGCACCAAGTCTTGCACTGTCTAGGTGTGTTAACGGGTTGTTGTCCGTGTACACAGTGAACTTTGCGGAGGCCAGGTAATGCTTGAAACGTTCCGTTACGGCCCACACCACCACCACGAATTCTAGCTTGAAGGAGCTGTAATTCTCCGGGTTCCTCTCGGTGGGCCTCAGCTTACGGCTGGCGTATGCGATCACCCTTTCACTGCCCTGTTGGTTTTGTGACAGTACGGCTCCCAGTTCCACATTACTGGCGTCTGTGTGGAGAATAAAAGGCTGGCCATAATCAGGGTAGGCCAAGATCTCATCCCCTGTGAGGGCCATCTTCAACTGGCGGAAGGACTCCTCTTCCGGTTTATCCCACTTGAAGGGTGGCTTTTGGCTTCTGGACTTAGACTGTCCTATCAGGAGGTCCTTTATAGGAGCTGCCATCTTAGTGAACCCGGGGATGAACCTTCGGTAGTAGCCTACCAACCCGAGGAACTGCCTTACTTCTTTGATGTTCGAGGGACTTGGCCAACTCTTGATTGCCGTGACCTTGTCAGGGTCGGGGGCCACTCCTTCCACACTTACCGCGTGCCCTAGGTACTGGACCTTTGGTTTCAGCAGGTGACACTTCGATGGTTTCACCTTCAGGCCTTAGCCTGCCAGAGCTTCGAACACCTCGGCCAGGTGCTTTAGATGATCCTCGTAAGTCTTTGAATAGACGATCACATCGTCCAGGTAAAGGAGGACCGTCTCGAAGTTTGGGTGCCCTAGACAGCATTCCATCAGCCTCTGAAGGTCCCTGGTGCATTGCAGAGCCAGAAGGGCATACAGTTGAACTCACTCAGTCCCATCGGGGTGGTGAAGGCGGTCTTCTGCTTGTCAGCCTCTGCCACAGGAACCTGCCAGTACCCGCTAGTAAGGTCCAAAGTAGAAAAGAAGTTAGCTGATTTTAGTGCGGCTAAAGACTCCTCTATTCTAGGCAGCGGATATGCGTCTTTGTGGGTGATACGGTTGATTTGTCTATAGTCCACGCACATTCTCATGGTGCCATCTTTCTTTTTTACCAGAACCAAGGGGGCTGCCCAGAGGCTACAGCTATCTCTAATGACCCCAGCTTCTTTCATTTCCCTCAGCATACCCTTGGCTTTCTGATAATGTGGAGGGGGGGGAAGGTCTGTGTCTCTCTTTTATTGGTGGGTGGCTCCCTGTGGGGATGTGGTGTTCTATCCCTTTTACTCTGCCGAAGTCTAGCGGGTGCTTACTAAAGACTCTCTCGTACTCCTGTACCACCCGGTAGACTCCTTGTTTTTGGTGCAGGGGAGTGGAGTCAGCACCCACGTGGAGTTTCTGGCACCAGTCCTCATTTTGTTTCTGGGAGCCATTACCCTCCGCCTGAGGATATGGAGGCAAAGGCTCCACGGCCCTGATAGCTTTGTGTTCGACAACAAACAGTTTGGCAAGTGTAGCGTACCTGGGTAAGTGTACCTCTCTCTCCCCAATGTTGAGGATGCGAACGGGCACCCTCCCATGATGGACATCAACCACTCCCCGGGCTGTCAAAATGGTGGGCCTGCTGTCCGAGTACACGGGTTCTACCATGGCTTGGTAGTCTCTACCTCTCAACCCGATTGCAGTCCGACACCAGATCATCATTTCACTTTTGGGAGGCATGGAAATGGGGAATGGGTCACTCAGTCTTACGCTACTGATCTCACCACCAGACTGTTCTACCTGCTGCCGTCTCATCAGGGCTTTTATCTCCTTGTTGAGGACTCTCTGTTGGCTGGAACTAGCATTCACCGCCACCTGTTGTAGAATTACAATTACCTCTGAAAGACAATTTTCAATCACGTTAGTACCCACAGTTATTTTAGGGTGACTTTCACGACGGTCAATGTCCACAATAATCACTCCCTGTGCCGGTAGTTCAACTTTACCAATTTTAATGGTCATCTCCTTGAACCCCATCTGCGGCACGGGTAAGCCATCACTGGCGATGATGCTCAAGTTACTGTCTGGATACCGTGTGATATCAGCATCAGTCCAATACTGCTTAAAAAGTACATAAGGGATAGTGGTTACTTGCGACCCAGTATCCAGCAAGGCGCTCATGGGGATACCGTCCAGCACCACGGGTAAAACCGGGCGCCCCCCAACGTACTTATTACGCCAATTGTAAGGGCCTGGTGACCTTATGCCTGGGGGTTGGCCCTCACCCCTGGTTGGACCCGTTTAAATTACAGCACCTGGAAATGTGTCCGGGCTGGTTGCATCGATGGCAAATGGGCTGTCCATCCTCTGCGTAGCGGTCTGTGGGCCTCCCTCGGAACGACGGGATCCTCCTCTGTCGACGCCACAGGACATCCTCCGGACTTGAAGCCAGCTCGATGGGTCTTGATGGGTCCACTTGTAACGCCTGGACGGTCCTGGTCAACGCCGCTACGCTCTTGGTCAGCTCCTGGACTTGGTGATGCCGATCTTCGACGGGGCTTGGTTCAGGGCCTGTGCATCGGCCCCCACAGAGTCCATAGAGTAGGGCGCCGCCTCCTGGTGGTAGGTGAGAGCAGGGCGCCGGGGGTTTATACCGCCACTTGTTGCGGGTTCACGGAGCCCCCTAATGGCCCTTTCCTTAAATTGGGCAAAGGTCAGATCAGGGTTCTGAAAGAACATGAGGCGCAGCTGGGTCCTCTGGGTGCTAGACAGCAGACTTTCTATAAACTGTTCTGTTAGTAGCTTATCCGTATCCTGCACGCTGCCAGGGTCAGCTTGTTGGATGGCCCTCAAGGCTTCCTGCAAATTTAGGGCATAGTCTCTGTTGCTGTCCTGTGCCCACTGCTTACATCCATAGAACCTCATTTTAATTTCAGCGGAGGTACGTGTGTCAAAGGTACCCTGCAGCCGGGCCAGAATACCCTTCACAGTTCTTTTCTCCTCAGCGGGCCATGACTTTACCTCCCTTTGGGCTGCGCCAGTTAACTGCCCTGTTAGTATGCTAACCTTCTGTTCCTCTGTCAGGGGGTAGACTTGGAACAAACTGTACAGCCTTTCCTTAAAGTCAGTTAAGGCATGGGGCTCCCCTGAATACTTAGGCAGCCAGGCCGCTCCAGGGATGTAAGGCAGGGAAAATGGCATCACCGCTGCTGCAGCTGCGCTGGTGGTAGTGGGCGCCTCCGTGTCCCACATCTTCCTCCCCCCTAGTTAAGCGTGGCCTACCTTCCGACGATCCTCCGGCTCTGCTGGTGCTGGTCTGGACGAGGACCTTGCGTCGCGTCCTGGTGACGTCAGCGTCTCTCTCTCTCCCTTCCAGGACCTTGCGCAGCGTCAGTGCGTGGGGCGGAGCTTCGGGTCTCGCGCGGTATGGACGTCCACGCTCCTCTTTTTCCTGCGCGGCGTCCTGAAGATGGCGTCTGATGCGGGGAAAACGGCTGAAGATGGCGGGAACCAACAGAAGATGGCGGGAGACGGCTGAAAATGGCGGGAAACAGCTCCGGATGGCGGGAAACCTCTTTTCAGGTGCGTGTACAGTCTTATTTTTTTTCCAGGCACGCAATACCCGTTTGTGGCTGGTTGGTTACTATCCTGCCGACTACGCCAAAGCTGACTCGCCCCCTGGGCCGTGGGGCACTCGGATCTGGGCAATAGGGGAACGATGGGGGTAGTAGTGGCGACCCGGTCCGTGGCTCCGGGTGGTCAGACCAGTGGTAGTCCCTTTATGAGTTTTAAGTGATGTTCGACTACGCCACCTGTGGATTGCGGTTATTTGGAACCGCCGCTGCAAGGCAGACCGCTGGGGCTGATGATGTATGCAGCTGGGATAGTGTGACTCCCCACGGGAAGAGTGCGGCCCCAGGGCAGTATAATGGAAGATGGGGGTGATGGTGTAAGGCGTCCCAGTACCGTTAGTGCTGAAGGAGCAAGGAGCACGCAGACAA
The DNA here is from genome assembly GCF_046119375.1 of Phyllobates terribilis. Classification (NCBI taxonomy): domain Eukaryota; kingdom Metazoa; phylum Chordata; class Amphibia; order Anura; family Dendrobatidae; genus Phyllobates; species Phyllobates terribilis. The sequence goes on along the minus strand of NW_027362762.1, from coordinate 767,430,198 downwards.
CAGGTTGCAGTCCAGGGTCTTTACTAGAACAGGTGAACTGACCCACAAACAGTCCCGGCTAGGAGGGGACCTGGATGTCTGAGAGCAATTGGGAAATTGGCCCTGGTCAGGGTGAGGGTGTAGGCCTACCGTGCTCTATGCGCTCCTTCTGGCTATCTCCTCCTGATAAGGTAACAGCCCACGGTCCGAGCTCACCGTGTATTCTCGCCTGTATGGCCTGCAACTTGGGTCCCTTTCTACTCCCGGCCTGGTACGGCTTTGCTGGTCCCTTCTGTTGTGGCAGAGCCTCCGGGCTTCTCAGGCCAAGGAACATACAGTCCCCTGCGGTCACTACAGTCACTGCTCTGGGACAACTCTCAATCCAGAGACAGGTCGTCCAGTTCTCTCTAACCCTGTACCCAGTTCCAGCTTTTATAGGGGCATCCTGCTCCCCCTACTGGCCTGAGACAGGAGGTATTGCATGCTAATGTTCCCCTGACTAGAGAACCTCCCCCTTGCTCTCAGACACAGCTTTATTATATTTGTGGCATCTAGGCCAGGGTGACACAGAAGCAGCAGCAGAGATGACATTATGCAGTAAACTAGCTGCAAGGCAGTGAATCCAGCAATAAAGTGAACTAAATTTTGTACAAGTGGCACAACTATCTGCTTGTCTCTGCCTGTGATAGTCTTTTCATTGTGTGGTGTGCTCATGAATCCTCCTGTACCTTCACTATAGAGTTTAATAGTAGCTGTGACCTAAAACTTCTGTGAGCTGTTAGTTTTTTTTTACTTTGGCCAAGCCAGATCTGAGATCAGCTGGATGGTGAGTTCAGGGTTCAGAAGTGTAGAAAGAAGCACATTTTTTATAAGACATATTATAAAGTTTTTTATATTCACTTTTACTCTTGCTCTATTAAAAGTTTATTGAAAAAACAATGAACATTTTAGGTTTTGTGTTCTGGTTTCAATAAACAACTCATCTCACTTAATTTTCATGAAACAAACTTACGGTATTTTTCGGACCATAAGACGCACTTTTTTCCCCCCAAATTTGGGATGAAAATGGGGGGTGCATCTTATGGTCCGAATGTTGTGTACCTGCGGTGGTGGTGGAGTGGGAACTCCCTCCTTTAAGGTGGCGGTGGCTGCAAAGGAGGAGGAGGTGAGATGCTGCGGGTATCTGCCTGGGGCTGCAGGTGTCTGGCTGGGGGCCAGCGCGGGTTGGACTGAATGCGGGCAGTGTCTGACTGTGGGCCGGGGCGGTGAGCAGCGCATGTTTCCGGTATGTGCGGTCACTTCCTGAAGCTGTGATCCACAGGAAAATGCCCGCCCGAGCCAGTGCATGCGCTAACTTGTAGCTCTGGCGGCCATTTTCCTGTAGAACACAGCTTCAGGAAGATGGCCGCACACACCAGAAACCTGCGCCGCTCACCGCCCCGGCCCGCAGTCAGACACTGCTCGCATCCATTCTTACCCCAGTCAGACACCCGCGGCCCCGAGCCAGTCACCCGCAGCACCTCACCTCCTCCTCCTTTGCTGTTGCCGCCACAACCACCACCGCCACCAGCCCCGGTCCCCAGGCAGGCCTCGGCGGCACGCAGCCAGATACCAGTCCCTGCCCTCGGGCAGGCCCCTATCGCCAAACACTGGCCCAAGCCCTCAGGCAGGGCCCGGCCCCCAGCCATGCACCGGGCCTCAGCCAGGCCCCCAGCCATGCACTGGGCCTCAGCCAGGCCCCAGCCCCCAGCCAGGCCCCAGCCCCCAGCCAGGCCAGGGCCCCCAGCCTGGCATCGGGCCCCAGCCTGGCATCGGGCCCCAGTCATCTCTTCTTCTGCAGCCACCAGGTTCCTGAGGGAGGGAACGGAGGGCCCTGCAATCCTGCTCCACCGCAACTCCCCGCTGCTGGAGCACCGGATACCTGAAGGACCCTGCCTCCTGTGACCCTCGCTCCACCGACCCCCAGGTAAGATACTGTACCTATTAAAAATATAAGATGGACCCCATCTTATAAAAATATTTTTTTTTTTCTATATTCCACCCCAAAATTTGGGGTGCGTCTTATGGTCCGGTGCGTCTTATAGTCCGAAAAATACAGTATATCATCATTAAACCCTAAGTTCAGTTTAGGTCAGTAAAGCCACAATAGTGTTTATCTTGCATTTGTATCATAATATCAGCCTTAAAATGTTGTTAAACTTGCCTAGATTCAAATTTTTCTGAATTTGCACAAGAAATACCATATTTTGCAGACTATAAGATGCACCAGACCATAAGATGAACCCCAAATTTTGAGGCGGAAGATAGCAATTTTTTTTTTCATGTGTCAAATGGGAGTGCATATTATAGTCTGAATTTAGATTACCTGGGTGATGACGGTGGTGGAGCTGGGTAACAGCAGGCAGAGTCACTGCTGCAGTAGTGTGGCAATGCTGCGGGCTCTGGGCTGGGAGGAGGGGGTGTCCTGGTGGTGGATTTCAAGAAAATGTCAGCAGTGCAGACCGGAGTGGATTCCCAGCTCTTCACATTGAACTCCTGGCCACCGTAGGCAGAGCATGTGCAGTTTTAGATCTCGGCTCGTCATTGAGCCAAGATCTAAATCTGTGCGTGTGCCACCTCAGGTGGCCAATTTACTGAAGCCCACCACTGGGAGATCATTGGACTCTGCACCTGCCTTGCTTGCACCGCCAACATTCATTTTCTTGAACTCCACCTCCGGGACACACCCTCCTCCCAACCCAGGGCCCGCAACATCACCCCACTTCTGACACTGCTGGTTTCCTGCAGTCGCAACCCTGCCTACTGTGACTCCATTCTGCCGCTGCCGTCACCCCCTCTGGTAAGCTACATGTGGACTAAAAGACGCACCCTCATTTCCTCCCAAATTTAGGGAAAAAATGTGTCTTGTAGTCCGCAAATACTGTATTTGCTTCAACCCCTGGCAAAAATTATGGAATCACCGGGCTCGGAGGATGTTCATTCAGTTGTTTAATGTTGTTGAAAAAAAGCAGATCACAGACATGGCACAAAACTAAAGTCATTTCAAATGGCAACTTTAGGGCTTTAAGAAACACTGAAAGAAATCAAGATAAAAAATGTGGTACTCAGTAAGGGTCATTTTTTTTCAGACCACGCAGAGGGAAAAAATTATGGAATCACTCAATTCTGAGGAAAAAAATTATGGAATCAGGAAAAACAAACACACAAAAGAACACTCTAATACATCATTAGTATTTTGTTGCACCACCTCTGGCTTTAATAACAGCTTGCAGTCTCTGAGGCATGGAGTTAATGAGTGACAAACAGTACTCTTCATCAATCTGGCTCCAACTTTCTCTGATTGCTGTTGCCAGATCAGCTTTGTAGGTTGGAGCCTTGCCATGGACCATTTTCTTCAACTTCCACCAAATATTTTCAATTGGATTTAGATACGGACTACTTGCAGGCCATGATATTGATCTTATGTGTCTTTTTTCAAGGAATGTTTTCACAGTTTTGCTCTATGGCAGGGCAGGATGCGGGTCGAGCACATTGGAATACTCAGGTGCTCAACCCGAGCAATGAGCCCAATGTAAGTCTATGGGAAACTCGAGCATTTTGCAGGCGGCTCCCTCTGGCGGTCTGCAGAGTGCCTAAAAATTGCCCAAATCGATGGGAACTGTGATAAAATGACATGGGAACAGCATGGGGAAGACCCTTGGAAGCATTTATGACTCCCAGGTCACTTCTGTCAACGCCACTTTTATGGACTCACAATAAAACATACCAAAACGAAACCAAAATGGAATTACCTGGGAAATATGTTAAGGAACATCCTTTCCAGGGTAATGACTTGTATATAAAGCAAAATAATTAACCAAAGACAAAAATGCTGCTCCACACCTTGGGCTGTGTTCACGCATAGCATTTTTTTCACTTTTACATTGCTTTCAACCGTGACAAATGCATTCACCAGGAAATGTCATTTTAACATTTTACAACCTTATCTGGCCATGTGGTGTGTGAGATATCATCAGACACATCCTGTTTCATTTATGAAGGAGGGACACTGAAAGCCACAAAGCCTATTTTTATGGGCCATCAGGCGGCCTTTACTTTTCTTAAAGGGCCAGCAGTCGGCCCTCACTATTATTAGAGAGCCATCAGCCGGCTATGTTTTATTGTTCCCAATACTAAAGAGTGGGTCTCCTATACTGTTATTGCGTATGCAGTGAGTGGCAGGGCTGCCCAAAATTTGGACGCACCCCAATACCACTTTGAAAATTTGGATGTACCTCAATACCCCTTTGAAGAGACTTAGAAGAGGGCCTCCTCAAAACAATATTCACATTATTAGGAAATAGGTCTCCCATTGTGTTTGCCTATGCAGTGAATGCAAGGGTTGTCAAAAATTTGGAGGCACTCCAATGCCCCTTGGAAGAGACATGGAGGTCACAGGGCCTCCTGAAAACAATGTTCCCATTATTAGGAAGTGGGTCTCCCATTTTGTTTGCCAATGCAGTGAATGTAAGGGTTGCCAAAAATTTGGAGGCACTCCAATGCCCCTTGGAAGAGTCATGGAGGTTAGAGGACCTCCTGAAAACAATGTTCCCATTATTAGGAGGTGGTCTCCCATTGTGTTTGCCTATGCAGTGAATGCAAGGGTTGCCAAAAATTGGGAGGCACTCCAATGCCCCTTGGAAGAGACGTGAAGGAGAGCCTCATAAAAAAATGTTCTCATTAGAAAGGAGTGGGCCTCCTATACTTCTAATGCCCATGCATAAGTGTATGGGCTGACAAACATTTACCCCTGGGGGGTATACATGAACATACTGTCTAATTTTTTCTTTACTGGCATCATAAAAACCCTTTAAAAAAATTATGTGGGTGTTGCATCACGGACCATGGTCACCCTGGTGATACGGTGGTGGAGGATGAGGAGAAGGAGGAGGACAAGAGAAAAAAGCGAAAATCAGTAAGCGTATACCCATGTCTGGGTGTGAAAGGGTGCATGGTAAGACACCTCCCTAGAAAAGACACTGTATTTGAGTTTATGTTACGCTGCTATCATTCGGTGGTGTTGAGAAGTCTGGTTCAATCCAGCCCTTGTTCATTTTTATAAGAGTGAGCCTGTCAGCATTTTCAGTTGACAGGCGGATGTGCTTATCAGTTATAATTCCATCCGCGGCACTAAAACCCCGCTTTGATAAAACGCTGGTGGCAGGGCAGGCCAGGACCTCCAAGGTATAGAGAGCCAGTTCATTCAACGTATTCATCTTGGATACCCAATAATTATAAGGCACAGAGAAGTCACGGAGGATGTTGGTACGGTTGGCAAGGTACTCCCTCAGCATCTTCCCAAACTTTGCAGTCTTTGTCATAGTAACCCGTGTCTCAGGGTCTGTGCGATGGGAGGGGCTGAGAGAACTTTCCCAGAATTTTGACAGAATTCCCTTGCCTACGATTGATTGAAGTTGTGTCTCTCTCGCCTGTACTCCTTGGTTGTCCAACAAAGTGTGCTCTCTGCCGCCAGCATTTTCAGATGGGAATTTTTTTAATATTTCCGCAACAAGGGCCTACTGGTACAGCCCCATTTTAGTAGACCTGTCCGCCTCAGAAATAAGATATATAAAGTTCTCCTTGTAGCGTGGGTCAAGAAGTGTCACCAACCAGCAATGACTGTCACCCAAAATTTTGAGAACGCGAGTGTCGTGGGAAAGGCAGTGTATCATAAACTCAGCCATGCGTGCCAGACTACTAACAAGCAAGACTTCCGTGTCCTCACCAAAAGGATGACTGACCATGCTCTCCTCCTCCTCCTCCTTCTCTATGTCCTCTGGCCATACACGCTGAACAAACGATATGACAGCTGTGCAGGTAGTACCGTCTATAGCGTATGAAACTAGCTAATGTCCTTCCTCCTCCTCCTCCTCTTCCTCATTGTAACCCAATCCACGTTGGGATGAGATGAGGCTGGGCTGTGTTGAATCGCCCTGCATGGTTCCTTGCTCCATCTCATCATGCTCCGCCTGCAATGCATTCTCTTTGATTGTGAGCACAGAGCGTTTCAGAAGACAAAGAAGTCGGATGGTGAAGCTAATTATGGCATCATCGCCGCTCACCATCTTGGTGGAGTCCTCAAAGTTAGGGAGGATGGTACATATGTCTGACATCCATATCCACTCCTGAACTCTTATGTGTGGAGTCTGAACTGAATACCAACGGCCTTGTTGATGCTGGTACTCAACAACTGCCCTCGTCTGCTTACAAATCCTTCCCAACATCTGCAGTGTAGAGTTCCAACGCGTGGGGACATCACACACCAGTCCGTGAGCCGGAAGCTGCAAACGCTGCTGAATCACGGCAAGGGCGTCGGAAGCTGTAGCTAACTTTCTAAAATGGGCACAAAGGCGGCGTACTTTAACAAGCAGATCCGGCAGCTCCGGGTAGGATTTGAGAAAGCGCTGAACCACGAGTTTAAGCACATGGGCCAGGCATGGTACCTGTGTGACCTCGCCTTGCCTCAGAGCTGCCACCAGGTTCTGGCCATTGTCACACACGACCATGCCTGGCTGTAGGTTCAGCTGTGTGAGCCACAGATCTGCCTGCTCTTTCAGAGCTGTCCTCAGCTTTTAATCATTGTGCGGTTTGTCACCAAAGCATATTAGCTGTTATGCTCGTGCCCAGACTGACTGGCTTGAGTGTGATTAGTGATCCCACTGTACCATGAACCGAGGAGTGCCTGGAGGGGCGTAACTAAGTATCAACCCCATCTGACCAAGGTCGCACGGCGGCTAAGGAGGAACCGAGCAGAGGGACCAGGTGCGACTCCAGGTCTGAGCCCGGTCACAGTTGTTGACCCACACCGGGGAAAGCAGGAACAGGCAGGTTAGACTGGCATACAGGCAGGTGGGTATTGGCAAGTACGGCTGGTATGCAGACAGGTGTGTACTGGCAAGTACGGCTGGTATGCAGACAGGAGGGCACTGGCAAGCACGGCTGGTATGCAGACAGGTGGGCACTGGCAAGCACGGCTGGTATGCAGACAGGTGGGCACTAGCAAGCACGGCTGGAGTGCAGACAGGGAGATACTGGCAAGCACGGCAGGAGTGCAGACAGGGAGGTACTACCAGGTTGGATTGCAGACTGGATAGGATCCAGTACAGACTGGGAGACAGGTACAGAGCCGCAGATGCGGTAGACAAGCAGAGTAAAATGAAACCGTGGGAGCGGAGGACAAGGCAGAACAGAGAGGAACTGCAGGTGCGGTGAGCAAGCAGAGCGGAGCGAAAATGGCAGGTGTGGTGGGCAAGTCAGAGCAGAGTGAAACTGCCGGAGCGGTGGACAAGGCAGAGCAGAGAGAAACCGCCAGAGCGGTGGGTAAGTCAGAGCAGAGAGAAAACGCTGGAGCGCTGGGTAAGTCGGAGCAGAGAGATACCGCCGGAGCATTGGGCAAGACAGCGGAGCGAAACCGCATGTCCGGTGAACAAGGCAGAGCAGAGGGGAACCACCTGAGCGGTGGGTAAGTCAGAGCATAGAGAAACCGCCGGAGCGGTGGGCAAGTCAGAGCAGAGAGAAACCGCTGGAGCGGTGGGCAAGACAGAGCGGAGCGAAACCGCAGGAGCGGTGGACAAGGTAGAGCAGAACAGGGCTGAAGGTGCAGGCAGAGAGGACAGGGCTCTGTTTTCATGGAACAGACTGGAAAATACGGAGGAAGGGAAAAGGGACAAGCAGAACCAGATACACACAAGGTACTTACTATGAAGTAGCGAGTGGACACAAAACTCACAAACACAAGTACAGAGACAATGAGTTGGAGTTAGGTGCAGGTTCAGATACTGCAGGAAAAGGGAAGGTACGGACATAGAGATAAACAGGTAACAGGCTAGGATACAGTTCAGACAGGAACTGCTACTGCAATGAGATACAAAAACAAACCTGGGAATACAGTCCCAAGAGTGGCGGAAACAGACTAGAAGTCACAGGTAACAGGCCTGGGAATACAGCCACCAGAGTAGCGGAAACAGACTAGAACTCAGAGATAACTGGTCTGGGAATGCAGTCCCCAGAGTGGCGGAAACAGACTAGAAGTCAGAGATAACAGGACTGGACCTGGCAATACAGTTGCAAAGACAAACTGAGTGAAGGTGTTGCTCAGGCACCTCCTACTGGGTGGAGGGGGTTCAAGTATCCAGTGACTCACAGCAATTGGCTGGAGATGCATTAGGGGTGCGCCCACAGCAGCCCACAGTCAGTAAAGAGGCATGCACATGAACTGGAGCAAGATTAGCAGGATGGACTGACAGGTAAGATTGCGATCTTGCATAGTGGGAAGTGGTGCACAATGCCAGCACGCCACCAGGGATGTTACAGCACCCCCCCTTTAAGTCCCCTCTTCCTCAAGCCTGCAAGGGCCTTCTGCAGAGAATTTGGAGGCAATCCTTCTCTTCAAGAGGATTACCTCTTCTGTCCATTAGAGGAAACGAAATTGATCTCATCATCTTGGTGACTAGGATGCTTCCTCCTTTCAAGCCATCCTCAGCAACAGATGAAGTGAGTAAAGTACCAGGAACAGCACACAGGAAAGTCTCTCTCCGTTTGTTATCAGGTAGCACCCTGGTGGACTCAGGAGACAACTGGAGGTCCTCCGCCTGGTTGGAGGGGTGCAGAGACTCGGGGGTAACCACCGCCTTGACGTTCACTTTGCCAAGCTTACTGGATGAAGTGGACAGCGTACCAGGTACCGTGTGTAGGAAAGTCTCTCTCCGTTTAACAGGTAGCACCCCAGGGAATTCAGGAGACAACTGGAGGTCCTCCGCCTGGTTGGAGGGGTACAGAGGCTCGGGGGTAAACACCGCCTTGATGGACGTAGGACCAGATTTATTAGAGACGGAGGGTCCATGCTTTAGGACCATCTTCAGACTGGTTTCAGAGATGACTTGTCTGTAAGGCGGGACGGTACCTGAGGCCAGATCATTGGTACAATCGTCGAGACTGTGTGGGGACAACGCCTCCGCTTCTCTTCCTTCGGAGACTTCAGCGCACAGCGAGTCAGCGACTAGCAGATCTGGTGAAGAAGAAGAAGAAACTGCTGACTGTCCTGAAGATGTGGGGACTGGACACCCCTTGTACCTTAGCAGTCCCCCATGATACACTATGCAGGATCTCCAGACCTGAGCGGGAACTAGATCTCTCGGCTCTGGACGACCTGTGGGTAAGCCAGTCAGCACCTGGAATGTTAATTTCTTCATATGTAATGCTCCAATCTGAAGCTTAATTTGTACAGACATATTTTGACTGTTTCTGAGTAGGGCTCGTCCTTCTGCTGAGAATGCCCAAACTGGCTTCTGGAGTTGTCGGACGGGAATCAGACATCGACTCTTCAAGGCTTTAAGCCCGAAACTTCCGGTAAATCCGAGGCCTTCACTTGCCACGGAGACAGTTATGGTCATCTGTGAAGAGGAAACACTAACGCCAAGGGCAGCCTCTCCTACAGGCCTAATGTCTTGGGATTCTCCAACCTTCACTGGAAAAAGACCGTCAGGGAGTCCCAAACCACCGCAACGGGACTGCAATCCGATTTTGTGACTGAGTTCTGGCTTCTGCTTTGCCTGACGAACATAGTCATCCTTCATGAATTCTGTGCGGAAAGCTGCCTCTACAGGCCGGGGAACAGGAGGTCTTTGGGAGGACAGAACCTGGTGTGATGGTTTACCTCTACGCGTTGCACGTCTGGACTGCCTCTTGAGGTTGGGAAGAGAAGTATTCTGTGGAGCATAGTCATCCTGTGTGGATTCTGAGTGGGCAGCAGTCTCTTCAGGCTGAAGGACTGGTAGGCTACCTACACACATTTCCCATCGGGGCTGCTCCGGGATATTGGGAAGGGAAGCTTTAGCAGAGGCTTCAGGATTAGGGTCATCAAAGACCATTAGAAAGGCCACCAGGAAGGCCTGCAGGTCAAAGATAATAGGATCCCATGCTTCCCATAGGGGGGTGATCCATTTCAAGGCATCACCGGCTAGGTAGGACATCATGAATGCTACTTTAGCCCGATCAGTAGGAAAATAGTGAGCATGGAACTTGTAATGCAGCATGCATTGCTCCACAAATGCACCGCTTCGTTTAGGATCCCCATAGGACTGTGGTGGATCCACAGGAACGAGTGCTGATAGATCCATTTGGGCTTGTGCATAAATCGCCTGGGCCATAGCTTGAGAAAAAAAAATTTCTTGGTGTACGTATTCGCCAGACCAGGATTCAAAATGTCTCTGTGAGCGAATGGCCATGGGGCTCAACGGGAACGATGGCCTGAGCAAATTGTTATGCTCGTGCCCGGACTGACTGGCGTGACCGTGATTAGTGATCCCACTGTACCATGAACCGAGGAGTGCCTGGAGGGGTGTAACTAAGTATCAACCCGATCCGACCAAGGATACACGGCGGCTTAGTCGACTCCATGGACCAAGGAGAAACTGAGCAGAGGGACCAGGTGCGACTCCAGGTCCGACCCCGGTCACATTTGTTGACCCACACCGGGGAATGCAGGAACAGGCAGGTAAGACTGGCATACAGGCAGGTGGGTATTGGCAAGTACGACTGGTATGCAGACAGGTGGGCACTGGCAAGCATGGCTGGTATGCAGACAGGTGGGCACTGGCAAGCACGGCTGGAGTGCAGACAGGGAGATACTGGCAAGCACGGCTGGAGTGCAGACAGGGAGATTCTGGCAAGCACAACTGGAGTGCAGACAGGGAGGTACTAGCAGGTTGGAGCGCAGGCTGGATAGGGTCCAGTACAGACTGGGAGACAGGTACAGAGCCGCAGATGCGGTAGACAAGCAGAGTAAAACGAAACCGCCGGAGCGGAGGACAAGGCAGAGCAGAGAGGAACTGCTGGTGTGGTGAGCAAGCAGAGAGGAGCAAAAACCACAGGTGTGGTGGGCAAGGCAGAGCAGAGCGTAACCACCGGAGCGGTGGACAAGGCAGAGCAGAGAGAAACCACCGGAGCGGTGGTTAAGTCAGAGCAGAGAGAAACCGCCGGAGCGGTGGGAAAATCAGAGCAGAGAGAAACCGCCGGAGTGGTGGGCAAGACAGAGTGGAGCGAAACCGCAGGAGCAGTGGACAAGGCAGAGCAGAGTGGAACCGCCGGAGCGGTGGGTAAGTCAGAGCAGAGAGAAACCGCCGGAGCGGTGGGCAAGACAGAGCGGAGCGAAACCGCAGGTGTGGTGGACAAGGTAGAGCAGAACAGGGCTGAAGGTGCAGGCAGAAAGGACAGGGCTCTGTTCACATGGAACAGACTGGAAAATATGGAGGAAGGGAAAAGGGACAAGCAGAAACAGATACACACATGGTACTTAATATGAAGTAGCGAGTGGACACAAAACTCACAAACACAAGTACAGAGACGAGTTGGAGTTAGGTGCAGGTTCAGATACTGCAGGAAAAGGGAAGGTACGGACATAGAGATAAACAGGTAACAGGCTAGGATACAGTTCAGACAGGAACTACTACTGCAATGAGATACAAAAACAAACCTGGGAATACAGCCCCCAGAGTGGCAGAAACAGAGTAGATGTCACAGGTAACAGGCCTGGGAATACAGCCACCAGATTAGCGGAAACAGACTAGAAGTCAGAGATAACAGGTCGGGGAATGCAGCCCCCAGAGTGGCGGAAACAGACTAGAAGGCAGAGATAACAGGACAGGACCTGGCAATACAGTTGCAAATACAAACTGAGTAAAGGTGTTGCTTAGGCACCTCCTACTGGGTGGAGGGGGTTCAAATATCCAGTGACTCACAGCCATAGGCTGGAGACGCATTAGGGGTGCGCCCACAGCAGCTATAAGAATCAGGAAGAAACCGGGCTGCCGCCCTAAGCCGTCAGTCAAGAGGCATGCACACAGCATGAACTGGAGAAAGATTAGCCGGCTGGACTGACAGGTAAGATTGCGGTCTTGCATAGTGGGAAGTGGTGCACTATGCAAGCACGCCACCAGGGATGTTAAATTAGCCTCAGCACAGTCTGTTGCCGCTTGGCAGAGGCAGTGCTGCAGTGCTTCCAGCTTGTGACTGATGTGGTCATTTTGGAGATGGAAGCTGAAGAGGAGGTGAAGGCTGAGGAGGATGAGGTCCAGGAGCTGTAGACCGTGGGGGAATCCCTGATTGACCAAGGAACCGCAATCCTTGGCTTCGGGAGGACATGTTCCGTCCCAAGGTCTGACTGGGTCCCGGCTTCCACTATGTTAACTCAGTGTGCCGTCAGCGAGATGTACCATCCCTGCCCACAAGCACTTGTCCACGTGTCGGTGGTTAGGTGGACTTTCCCGGTAACTGCGTTGTTGAGGGCACGGCTAATGTTTTGGGACACGTTCTTGTGTAATGCGGGGATGGCACACCGGGAGAAATAGTGGCGGCTGAGGACCGAGTACCAAGGGATGGCCGCCGCCATCAGGTGGCGAAATGCTTCCGCCTCCACGAGACTAATAGGCAACATTTTGAGAGGAAGCAGTCGTGAAATGTGAGAATTTAGTAGTGTGGCCTGTGGGGCGATGGCTGCGTATTTGGGACAGGGAATTGGCTTGCATGCACGACAGCGAAAGAAATAATGGTGCCACCCACAGACACTGTTCCTGGACCCTGGGGTTCAGCTCACAAAGTCGGGTGCTTTGCTGCCATGTGCCTGATCATGCTGGTGGTGGTCAGGCTGGTCGTTTTGCCACCCCTGTTGATGCTGACCTGGCAGGTGGTGCAAATGGCCTTTTTGGAGTTATCGGCAGAGTCTTTAAAAAACAACCAGACTCTGGAAGGTCTAACAGTTGTACTGGCAACTTCCTTCGTGTTGGTGCTACGGGGAATGGTTGCCTGCCTTCTGTCTGCGGCCACCACACTGCTTCTCTCTGCCTGCTGGGGTGCTCTGCTTCCCTCCCCCTGTGCACTGCTCTTCTCGCTCTGCATGTCCTCCTGCCAGGTTGGGTTAGTCACTATGTCATCTATCACCTTGTCTTCCTCTTCCGCACCCTGGTCCTCCTCCTGTCTTTCTGGCAATTGTGTCTCATCATCGTCCACCTCTTGTGACACTTTCCCACCATCGCCTTCGTGTGACTGTGGCTGCTCAGATATTTGGGTATCGCTACATGCGATCTCCTCTTGCCACACTTCAAGTGGACTGGGCGAGAGGCCCGAATCTATAAATGGAAAACTGAACAGCTATTCAGAGTGTCCAAGTGTGGGAACAGTTGTCTCTGGGCACTCGGCATGGTGGGAGGAAGGAGGATCAGGGGGAGGAATATGCGGTCCAGACTCACGGCTACTGAGTAGAGATGAGCGTTGTTCTACTCGAACTGTTCGCCAATCTCAAATTCGAGCTGTTTTGGGCGGTGTTCGAGCCGGTCGGCGAACACGAACAATTTGAGAAAAATTCGGCTGTTCGAGGTTATGTTCGATAACTGTTCGTGCACCAAAATCATAACTGGATTTTTTCTCAGTAATGATGAAAATTAATGTTAATACGCAGTTTGAGTGTACAGCGGGGCGGGGGGAGGGGCAGGGGATGGATCTCTGCAGGAACAATGAAGATCTCCATTTTTTTTTCTCTTTCCCGCATTTGCAGTGGGGAGGTGCAATCTGTCAGCCTATCAGCAGCGCACACACGGAGCGAAGTGCTTTTTTTCACACAAGCAAGGGCATGTGTGATTGGCAGGGTATGTCACATGTCCTTGCCCTATAAGACCAAGCCATTTTCCCCGTCGCCACCATTTTCTCACTGCTGCAGCTGCGTGTTAGACGGCACCGCTGTTGCTGTGTGCGCTATACCTTGTTAATTTCAAGCCAATTTTCGCACAAATATACAGATAGCTTGGGAGTAGGGAATAGTGATTGCAGTCCTTTTAAGGACTAGGTTACAGCATTTCCTACTACTTTTATCAGGCAGGTCTGTGCTCTTAAATAGATAGATTGTGGGAGTAAAGACTAATTGTAATTGGAGTCCTTTTCAGGACTAGGTTACATCAGTTCCTATCAGTTTTTGCCAGGCAGGTCTGTGCCAGTGCTGTGCAAGTTTTTTTCACAGCATTTGGCTGAATCTAGCAAAGCTAATCCTTTTTGGCCTATTGCAGAGTGTGTTAGTCAGTGGAGTAGCCTATCTGTGTTGCAAGATATACCACCTGTGTATAGAATACCAATTTTTTTACTGCACCTAGTGAAGTAAAATCTTTTGGGCATAGCATCATTCTATTAGTCCATCTATACTGACCTCCATCAGGTTGCAAACTGAATATAATTTTTTTCTGCATCTAGCTCTGAAAAAATATTTGGGCTTCTAGCGGTGTGTGGGACTTGGTCTATTAGTCCATCTATACTGACCTCCATCAGGTTGCAAATTAAAAATAATTTTTTTCTGCATCTAGCTCTGAAAAAATATTTGGGCTTCTAGCAGTGTGTGGGACTTGGTCTATTAGTCCATCTATACTGACCTCCATCAGGTTGCAAATTAAAAATATTTTTTTTCTTCATTTATCTCTGAAAAAATATTTGGGCTTCAAGCAGCGTGTGGGACTTGTTCTATTAGTCCATCTATACTGACCTCCATCAGGTTGCAAATTAAAAATATTTTTTTTCTGCATCTAGCTCTGAAAAAATATTTGGGCTTCTAGCAGTGTGTGGGACTTGGTCTATTAGTCCATCTATACTGACCTCCATCAGGTTGCAAATTAAAAATAATTTTTTTCTGCATCTAGCTCTGAAAAAATATTTGGGCTTCTAGCAGTGTGTGGGACTTGGTCTATTAGTCCATCTATACTGACCTCCATCAGGTTGCAAATTGAATAAAAAAAATTTCTGCATCTAGCTCTGAAAAAATATTTGGGCTTCTAGCGGTGTGTGGGACTTGGTCTATTAGTCCATCTATACTGACCTCCATCAGGTTGCAAATTAAAAATAATTTTTTTCTGCATCTAGCTCTGAAAAAATATTTTGGCTTCTAGCAGTGTGTGGGACTTGGTCTATTAGTCCATCTATACTGACCTCCATCAGGTTGCAAATTAAAAATAATTTTTTTCTTCATTTAGCTCTGAAAAAATATTTGGGCTTCTAGCAGTGTGTGGGACTTGTTCTATTAGTCCTTCTATACTGACGTCCAGCAGGTTGCAAATTGAATATAATTTTTTTCTGCATCTAGCTCTGAAAAAATATTTGGGCTTCTAGCGGTGTGTGGGACTTGGTCTATTAGTCCATCTATACTGACCTCCATCAGGTTGCAAATTAAAAATAATTTTTTTCTGCATCTAGCTCTGAAAAAATATTTGGGCTTCTAGCAGTGTGTGGGACTTGGTCTATTAGTCCATCTATACTGACCTCCATCAGGTTGCAAATTAAAAATAATTTTTTTCTGCATCTACCTCTGAAAAAATATTTGGGCTTCTAGCAGCGTGTGGGACTTGTTCTATTAGTCCATCTATACTGACCTCCATCAGGTTGCAAATTAAAAATAATTTTTTTCTGCATCTAGCTCTGAAAAAATATTTGGGCTTCTAGCAGTGTGTGGGACTTGGTCTATTAGTCCATCTATACTGACCTCCATCAGGTTGCAAATTGAATATAATTTTTTTCTGCATCTAGCTCTGAAAAAATATTTGGGCTTCTAGCGGTGTGTGGGACTTGGTCTATTAGTCCATCTATACTGACCTCCATCAGGTTGCAAATTAAAAATATTTTTTTTCTGCATCTAGCTCTGAAAAAATATTTGGGCTTCTAGCAGTGTGTGGGACTTGGTCTATTAGTTCATCTATACTGACCTCCATCAGGTTGCAAATTCAAAATAATTTTTTTCTGCATCTAGCTCTGAAAAAATATTTGGGCTTCTAGCAGCGTGTGGGACTTGTTCTATTAGTCCATCTATACTGACCTCCATCAGGTTGCAAATTAAAAATAATTTTTTTCTGCATCTAGCTCTGAAAAAATATTTGGGCTTCTAGCAGTGTGTGGGACTTGGTCTATTAGTCCATCTATACTGACCTCCATCAGGTTGCAAATTGAATATAATTTTTTTCTGCATCTAGCTCTGAAAAAATATTTGGGCTTCTAGCGGTGTGTGGGACTTGGTCTATTAGTCCATCTATACTGACCTCCATCAGGTTGCAAATTAAAAATAATTTTTTTCTGCATCTAGCTCTGAAAAAATATTTGGGCTTCTAGCAGTGTGTGGGACTTGGTCTATTAGTCCATCTATACTGACCTCCATCAGGTTGCAAATTAAAAATAATTTTTTTCTGCATCTAGCTCTGAAAAAATATTTGGGCTTCTAGCAGTGTGTGGGACTTGGTCTATTAGTCCATCTATACTGACCTCCATCAGGTTGCAAATTAAAAATAATTTTTTTCTGCATCTAGCTCTGAAAAAATATTTGGGCTTCTAGCAGTGTGTGGGACTTGGTCTATTAGTCCATCTATACTGACCTCCATCAGGTTGCAAATTGAATAAAAAAAATTTCTGCATCTAGCTCTGAAAAAATATTTGGGCTTCTAGCGGTGTGTGGGACTTGGTCTATTAGTCCATCTATACTGACCTCCATCAGGTTGCAAATTAAAAATAATTTTTTTCTGCATCTAGCTCTGAAAAAATATTTGGGCTTCTAGCAGTGTGTGGGACTTGGTCTATTAGTCCATCTATACTGACCTCCATCAGGTTGCAAATTAAAAATAATTTTTTTCTGCATCTAGCTCTGAAAAAATATTTGGGCTTTTAGCAGTGTGTGGGACTTGGTCTATTAGTCCATCTATACTGACCTCCATCAGGTTGCAAATTGAATAAAAAAAATTTCTGCATCTAGCTCTGAAAAAATATTTGGGCTTCTAGCGGTGTGTGGGACTTGGTCTATTAGTCCATCTATACTGACCTCCATCAGGTTGCAAATTAAAAATAATTTTTTTCTGCATCTAGCTCTGAAAAAATATTTGGGCTTCTAGCAGTGTGTGGGACTTGGTCTATTAGTCCATCTATACTGACCTCCATCAGGTTGCAAATTAAAAATAATTTTTTTCTTCATTTAGCTCTGAAAAAATATTTGGGCTTCTAGCAGTGTGTGGGACTTGTTCTATTAGTCCTTCTATACTGACGTCCAGCAGGTTGCAAATTGAATATAATTTTTTTCTGCATCTAGCTCTGAAAAAATATTTGGGCTTCTAGCGGTGTGTGGAACTTGGTCTATTAGTCCATCTATACTGACCTCCATCAGGTTGCAAATTAAAAATAATTTTTTTCTGCATCTAGCTCTGAAAAAATATTTGGGCTTCTAGCAGTGTGTGGGACTTGGTCTATTAGTCCATCTATACTGACCTCCATCAGGTTGCAAATTAAAAATAATTTTTTTCTGCATCTACCTCTGAAAAAATATTTGGGCTTCTAGCAGCGTGTGGGACTTGTTCTATTAGTCCATCTATACTGACCTCCATCAGGTTGCAAATTAAAAATAATTTTTTTCTGCATCTAGCTCTGAAAAAATATTTGGGCTTCTAGCAGTGTGTGGGACTTGGTCTATTAGTCCATCTATACTGACCTCCATCAGGTTGCAAATTGAATATAATTTTTTTCTGCATCTAGCTCTGAAAAAATATTTGGGCTTCTAGCGGTGTGTGGGACTTGGTCTATTAGTCCATCTATACTGACCTCCATCAGGTTGCAAATTAAAAATAATTTTTTTCTGCATCTAGCTCTGAAAAAATATTTGGGCTTCTAGCAGTGTGTGGGACTTGGTCTATTAGTCCATCTATACTGACCTCCATCAGGTTGCAAATTCAAAATAATTTTTTTCTGCATCTAGCTCTGAAAAAATATTTGGGCTTCTAGCAGCGTGTGGGACTTGTTCTATTAGTCCATCTATACTGACCTCCATCAGGTTGCAAATTAAAAATAATTTTTTTCTGCATCTAGCTCTGAAAAAATATTTGGGCTTCTAGCAGTGTGTGGGACTTGGTCTATTAGTCCATCTATACTGACCTCCATCAGGTTGCAAATTGAATATAATTTTTTTCTGCATCTAGCTCTGAAAAAATATTTGGGCTTCTAGCGGTGTGTGGGACTTGGTCTATTAGTCCATCTATACTGACCTCCATCAGGTTGCAAATTAAAAATAATTTTTTTCTGCATCTAGCTCTGAAAAAATATTTGGGCTTCTAGCAGTGTGTGGGACTTGGTCTATTAGTCCATCTATACTGACCTCAATCAGGTTGCAAATTAAAAATAATTTTTTTCTGCATCTAGCTCTGAAAAAATATTTGGGCTTCTAGCAGTGTGTGGGACTTGGTCTATTAGTCCATCTATACTGACCTCCATCAGGTTGCAAATTAAAAATAATTTTTTTCTGCATCTAGCTCTGAAAAAATATTTGGGCTTCTAGCAGTGTGTGGGACTTGGTCTATTAGTCCATCTATACTGACCTCCATCAGGTTGCAAATTGAATAAAAAAAATTTCTGCATCTAGCTCTGAAAAAATATTTGGGCTTCTAGCGGTGTGTGGGACTTGGTCTATTAGTCCATCTATACTGACCTCCATCAGGTTGCAAATTAAAAATAATTTTTTTCTGCATCTAACCCAGCCAATAGTTTTGGCCTAATACCACAGTTTGGCCACTCAGCTCTGCTCGGTTACCATCCATTGTTTTTTTGTGCAAACAACTCCAGAGTTGTGAATTAGTTAACCACCAAAATGAGTGGAAAAAGGCCTGCTGCTGGTGGAAAGGGGAATAGGCGTGTTGGGAAGGGGAAAAAAGGTTGTGTCCGTGGGGTAGGTGCAGAAGAAAGACCATCTTCCAGCCAAACTAAAATGTCTACTTCTTTTAGCGGACAATGTGATAAGATCCCTTTCTTACGGCCACGCCAATCGCTACAAATTCCAGATGAGGCACAAAAACAGCAGGTGCTTCAACGGATATCAAGTGCTCCTTTAAGTGGGCTCTCCTCCACATCAACTTCAACATCACAAATACTCCAGTCCTCAAAGGTGTCACCCAAATCGCACTTGCTTCCTCACAGCTCCCAAATCTCCAGCTGCCCGTCTGAGTATGAGGTAGAACAGATGGTTGAGTCTGCAGAGCTGTTTACTCATACTATAGCCTGGGAATCAGAGGTCGACTCCAGCGCTTCTGTGAATCCAGACGAGGAAATGATCTGCACTGATGCCCAGAATCTTTATGAGTCGGATCCAGGACCAGACGCAGAAGGTTCTGACCATAATGTAGACCCTCATTCCCAAACTGTAACTCCTGTTGGTGGAGACAATGAGGAAGACGATGATAAGACTCAAATACCTGATTGGAGCGACAACTTTAGTTTTTTGTCAGGGCAGGAACAGGTTGGCTCTGAGGACGACGGGTGTGATAACGCACAGGGTGATGATGATGAGGTCGGAGATCCCACTTACTGTCAACCCACAGTCAGCCAAGAGATGAGGTCAGCAGAGGAGGTGGAGGAAGATGCTAGTGACGACGAGGTCAGGTTGCGCCTTCCTGGACAGAGACGTAGTACTGGAAGCACGTCAACAACTGCATCCTCAAACACAACTCTGCCTCTCACCACAAGTCGTGGTGGCTCTTCAGGTCGCATGGGTGCTAAGCCTTGCATAGCCTGGGCATTTTTTCAGATCGATAAAGATGACCCAACTCGTGTTATCTGTAACATTTGTCAGCAAAAGCTAAGTAGAGGCCAAAAAATACATAGTTTGAGTACTTCATGCATGAACCGGCACATGGACATGAAGCATAAGTTGCAGTGGGAAGCTCAGTGTGCTACAATGCGGTCTAGCCGGCCGGGCCAACCACCGTCTGCCATATCTTGTGCATCCGCGGCCTCTTCATCCTCTGTGACTGGGGGGACAGCAGTCACACCTGTTTTGGGGCGCAGACCTGCCACCTCTTTACCCGCAACAGCCAGCGTGATTGGCAGGTCATCATTTTCTTTGGAGGTGGTAACACCAGCTGGTCTTGAGCGCTGTCCGACATCGATAGCACCACCTTTGGATCAAGGCAACCTAACATGTCCGCCTGCATCTTCCTCACAGACCGGCAGTTTGCCGGGGACACCCTTATCAACCCCGTCTAAGCACAATAGCCAGCCCTCGGTCCCTCAGATGTGGACAAGTAAAAGACCATTTCCTCCTAGCCATGAGAAAGCTAAGAGGTTGAATTTCACCATCTGCAAGCTCTTGGCTACAGAAATGCTGCCTTTCCGCCTGGTGGACACAGAGGATTTTCGAGACCTTATGTCCGTCGCAGTGCCCCAGTACCAGATGCCCAGTCGGCACTATTTCTCAAAGAAAGGTGTGCCTGCGCTCCACCAGCATGTCGCACACAACATCACCGCTTCTTTGAGAAACTCTGTGTGTGACAGGGTGCATTTCACCACAGACACTTGGACGAGTAGGCATGGACAGGGGCGTTACATGTCGCTGACTGGGCACTGGGTAACTATGGTGACAGCAGGACAAGGGGCTGCTGTCCAAGTCTTGCCGTCCCCACGAGTTGTGCGTCAATCCTCTTTATGTCATTTTTCCTCCACTGCTTCTGCCTCCTCAACCTCCTCTCGGTCTTCCACCTGCACCCAAAGCCTGTCTGGTCATGCCACAAGCTTTCTAACTGCGCAGAAGGGATCCTGCACACCTCCTTACTATGCTGGCAGTAGGGCTCAACGTCATCAGGCGGTTTTTACATTGAAATGTCTGGGAAATGTGAGTCACACAGCTGAGGAGTTGTGGTCAGCTCTGGAGAACCAATTTCATGAATGGTTGTCTCCACTGGACCTGAAACCAGGGAAGGCCGTGTGCGACAATGCTGCAAACCTGGGTGCGGCCCTTCGCCGGGGCAATGTCACACACGTGCCTTGTATGGCTCACGTGTTGAACCTGGTTGTCCAGCAATTTTTAGCCCACTATCCCAGACTAGATGGCCTTCTGCAGAGGGCACGGTCGCTGTGTGCTCACTTCCGCCGTTCGCATCCCGCAGCTCAGCGACTTACATCTCTACAGAAATCGTTGGGCCTGCCACTTCACCGGCTAAAATGCGATGTGCCTACCCGGTGGAATTCAACTCTGCACATGTTGCAGCGACTGTGGCAGCACCGACAAGCCCTGGTGCAATACGTTCTGACGTATAGCCTGGGCCAACGAGATTCAGAGGTGGGGCAAATCACGCTGGAGGAGTGGTCTCAGATCAGGGACCTATGCACCCTTCTGCACAGTTTTGAAATGGCGACGAAGATGTTTAGTGCTGACGATGCCATTATCAGCATGACTATTCCGGTGATTTACATGCTGGAGCACATGTTAAACAGAATTCGGAGTCAGGTGGTGGCACAAGAGGAGGTGGAGGAAGTAGAGGAGGAGGAGTTGTATGCGGAAGGGCTAACATCTGCAAGGTCCAGACGGTCGGCAGCACCAAGGCGGCAGGCATGTGAGGGTGGGGGAGATGGTTTAACCAGGGCGCATGGTAGCAGCCAAACTAGTGAGGAAGGTGCAGGAGCCCAGGAAGAAGTGGAGGACGAACTGATGGAAGACTCATCAGATGAGGGAGACCTTGATCACATTTCTGTTGTGCGAGGTTGGGGGGAGAGGACAGAGGAAGGAAGCATGATTGTTACCTCGCCACCAACACAACAGGGACTTGGTGCTCCTGGATGCGCAACACACATGAGTGCCTTCTTGCTGCACTACCTGCAACATGACCCTCGAATTGTGAGAATTAGAAATAATCCTGACTACTGGGTTGCCACACTGTTAGATCCCCGGTACAAAAGTAAATTTGCAGAAATTATTCCTGCCATAGAAAGGGATGCACGCATGCAGGAGTATCAGCAGAGACTGTTGCAGAATCTTACATGTGCTTTTCCACAAAATACCAGTGGTGCACGTAGTGAATCTCACAGTTCCAACTTGCCAACCGTGGGACCGTCAAGTGTTCAGCACTCAAACCGTAACAGAACCACAGTATCTGCTGGTAACATCAATTTTGCGGAATCATTTCACCACTTTTTTAGCCCATCCTTTGCAAGGCCACAGGAGACAAGAAGTCTGACACATAGTCAACGCCTAGAGACGATGGTACAGGAGTATCTCCAAGTAAACATTGAAGCCACGACTGTGTCACTGGACCCTTGCTCTTTTTGGGCTTCCAATCTGGATAAATGGCCGGAACTAGCCACTTACGCCTTGGAGTTCTTGTCATGCCCCGCAGCCAGCGTTCTGTCTGAACGTGTGTTCAGCGCTGCTGGTGGTGTGCTGACAGATAAGCGCACGCGGCTCTCCACTGATAATGTAGACAGACTCACGTTCATAAAGATGAACAAATCATGGATCCGAAACGACTTTTCTACCCCTGTGTCATCCTGGGGAGAGTAAAAGCTTGATGATTGGTTAAAAACACCCTACCAACCGTTTTAAGCTTTCAAATTACTAATCATGTTTATCTGTATCTTGACTGGAAAATAATTTGGGCTTTGTAGCAGTGTGCAGCACTGATCCTATTAGGCCATCTATAATAAGCTTCACCAGATTTAAAATTAAAAATAATTTTTAGCTGCATCTAGCCCGGAAAATAATTTTGGGGCTCCGAGATGCGCAAGATACATAATTGCCTTCTTGCTGCACTACCTGCAGCATGACCCTCATATTGTCAGAATTCGAAGTAATCATGACTACTGGGTTGCCACACTCTTAGATCCCCCAAACTTTTCGATCAACCTTTTCATTTTAATAAAGACCAAAAAAATGGTCATTTTTGAAATTATAAGCATTAGCAGGTTGTTAGAAACTGAAATCAAACAGTTTTCAACTCAAAACTTTATTCTAGGTGATGTTACATTTTCACATAGGACCCCTTGTTCGAAAGGAGCTTCTGAACTCTCTCGTCCATTGAATTTGTCAGGTTTTGGATGGTTTCTGCTTCAATTGTTTTGCATGAGGACAGAATACCCTCCCAGAGCTGTTATTTAGATGTGAACTGCCTCCCGCCATCATAGACACTCCTTTTAATGATGCTCCAAAGGTTCTGAATGGGGTAGAGGTCAGGGGAGCATGGGGGTCACACCATAAGTTTGTCCCCTTTTATGCCCATATCAGCCAGAGATGCAGATGTTTTATGTGCAGCATGAGATGGTGCATTATCATGCAGAAAAATGATCTTGCTGTGAAATACACGGTTCTTCTTCTTGAACCATGGCAGGAAGTGCTGTTTGAGAAAATCCACATACATTATGGAGTTCATCTTTAGCGCCTTCAGGGATCCTAAAGGGGCCGACAATCTCTCTCCCCATGATTCCAGCCCAAAACATTACTCCACCTCCTCCTTGTTGGCGCTGTAGCCGTGTTTGCGTGGGGTGTCCATCAACCAGCCATCCTCCACTCCATTCATCTGGACCATCGAGCGCTGCACGGCACTCATCCGTGAACAAAACAGTTTTGAAATCAGTCTTCATGTAATGTTTGGCCCACTGGAGCCGTTTCTGCTTGTGTGAAGTGGATAGAGGAGGTCGACAGGATGGCGTATGCACAGCTGCAAACCTCTGAAGGACCCTGCATCTTGTTGTTCAGGGGACGTTGGAGGCACCAGCAGCTTCAAAAACTTGTCTGCTGCTATGACAAGGCTTTTTTGCCGCTGCTCTTTCAACCTGACGTAATTGCCTGTAGGAAAGAGTCCTCAATTTGTCCTTATCAGCACGCACACGTGTGTACTGTGAATCAGCTACATACTTCTTGATTGCCAAGACACTTCATCCTGATCATCGCACAATGTTGATTGTAGTCATGCCTTGACCTAAACACACCACAATTTGTTGCTTCTCAGCAGCCGACACATCCTTTTTCTTTCCCATTTTGGCAGAAAATGTAGGCTGCTTAATAATGTGAGAGAGCCTTCTTAAGTAGTCTTGCCTTTCATTGGACACACCTGCCAAACTAATTAGCACAGGTGTCTGCAATTGCTTACAGTGATATAAAGAGCCCTGACACACATCACCATCAATGAGTTTAACTGACAAACAAACAAATTCTTCCCTTATCACTCCTAAACACTTTTTGCATAATAATTTGGAACGCAGTGTACATGTGCTTTTCCACAAAACACCAGTGGTTCACGTAGTGAATCTTACAGTTCTAACTTGCCAACCGTGGTCTGTATGGAATTGTTCAATAAAGGGCCCAAAATTAAGATAACATAGATGGGAGAGGTCTCTATGAATAGGAATTCCTAAGTATTTGATACCCTGTGAGGGCCAGGCAAAGGGAAAGTTGGACTGGATGGAATCCTATATGGATTTAGGGAGGGAGACATCGAGGGCCTCAGACTTCGCTGCATTGATTTTAAAATTTTACCATGTAACAAAGTGATCTATTTCAGCCATAACAGCAGGGATGGATATATGTGATTGAGTGATATATACTAGGACATCATCAGCAAATAGAGAGCACTTGTACTCGGTGCCTCCCACCTCAATCCACCTAATATTGGGGTTATGGCGAATTGATGAGAGCAGGTGCTCCGTCACTAGGATGTATAAGAGAGGGGACAGAGGACATCCCTGCCTTGTCCCATTGGTGATTGTGAAAGGTGATGAAAATGTTCTGACGCACCCCCTGGGCCTTGGGACACCCGGAGCCGGACCCTTTTTGGTGGATGCTGGTGGTTGTAGTCTTCGTGGCGGTGATCCGGTTCCGTGGCTCAGGGCGGTCAAACCAGTGGCGGAACTATTTATGTGGTTTTGATGTTTAAATGTCCGACTACGCCACCCGTGGATTGCGGTCAGAGTGAACCGCCGCTACAGGGCAGACCGCTAAGGCTGGTGTTGTGGGTGCAGCAGAGCATAGCATAACTCCCCACGGGAGGAGTATAGCCTCAGGGCAGTGTATGCGGAGGATGGGGGTGATGGTGCAGGGCAGCAGCAGTAACGACACGGAGTCAGTGATGCAGTTCAGGGCCTTTACTCACAGTTCTTATTATCCAGACCACGTCTGCAGGTAACGGCTGCCCACGTCGTACTGTGCTCACCAGGTGAGGGGCTCAGACAACTCCCAGATAACTTTGGAGCGCTTCACAGGACCCCCTTTGTGTGTCCTTTGTCTGGCCTTTCTTACCAACACTTCTGTCCGGCTGCCTCGGGCCTCCTCTTGGTAAACTTGGCGCCAGTTTCCCTGACCCTATGTGGTGCCTTCCTAGCGGGTGGAGCAAGGGGCTGCGCCACATAAAATGTCAGAGCCTCCGGTTTCTAGCTGAGGGTCGTTTCCTGCCTCCACTAGTTCGGGGACCGGTCTCCCCCTTTGGCCTGACCCCTCCACGCAGGTGGATTCGGGCGTGCGGTGGCGACTCGCCCGTCCGCACCCCTGGGATCCCTTCATTCCTCGTTCCTGGAGCCTTCTCCGCTCCTCTTCCTTCCTTCTCCCTCTTGCAGGCCTGGGCCTCTGTTACTAGGCCCGCCTCCGGAGCAGAGCTCATGCAGAGCCCCTGCTCCCTGCCACTTCTGCTCAGACTTCTCTGCACTGAACTAAGATGGTGCCCACCTTTTATACTCCCTTCTCAATGCACCCAGGAACTGCTTCCTCCCTGCTCCTGCACTGCAGGGTTCCCCTTCCTCAGTGTTCCCTCCCCCCACTCCAGCCAGGGACAGGGACTGTCGTGCCCATCTCAGGGGCATATTGGTCGCCCTGCCCCACGGCAATGTGGTGTAATGCATGCAGGTGTCGGGTCCTGATCCACACTCCATCCTTATCTGAGAGTGAGATATCACACCTCTGGGTGAGGTGCAATACGTCTGTAGCAACCGAGCCCTCAGTGCTACAGTTCCATTTATCTTCAGCCTAGGTGACGCATTGTGATACAGGGCCGTGATTTTGGCTATAAAAGGGTCCCCTAGACCCCTACCCCAAGCTTTTTAAGAGAATCATATATGGCGTGCCAGGAGACTCTATGGAATGCTTTCTCAGCATCCAACGAGAGTATCTACTTACAAATTTTTAACTGCATCTAGCCCAGGAAATACTTTGTGCCTAGTAGCAGTGTCTGCTAGTCAGCGGATTATCCTGGCTGTTAAGCAAGCTACACCACCTGTAGTTTGGACACTTAATTTTTTCAAAGGAAATGCTTCGGGACCACGGGATACTTAGTGAAGAGCATCAGGAGGCACCCCAAGGCATAGGGGCTGGGACTGGCACTAGGATGCCTTGCGGTGGACAGCCGAGCTCGATCCTTATAAAAGCTTTTTAACTGCAGCAGCTTTAGTGGACGCTACTGGAGCTGGAATTACGCGGCTGCTGGCATGAGACTTGCCCTCCAATAGATCCTTGTAAATGGATTTAAAGTGTATTCATTCAAATTAGAGGGACAATTTAAATTAAAAAGCTTAGAGCTGCCTCCACCACAGGGGGGCTCTCTCGACCCACCAGCGGACAGGCACCAGTATTGGGAGAGGGGGGCTGGCCGTCAGGGTTCACCGCGGCTCTGGCACAAACCCGGCGACACGGAGGTGGCACGGGCAGGAGCGGACTGGCCGTCTCGGCTTCTCACTTTTTGGATTTTAGAAGGGCATGACATGCCTATATCTGTGTCTCCCCCTCCTTTTACTCCTCCACCTCTTTTCTTTTCGCATGACTATATGTACTTGTCACTTTTCCATGTGTTAGTTGTGTCTTCTGAGCAGTTTGTCAGCTTTTGGACACCTTTGAAGGTGTTTTCTATGTGTTTCTATGTGTTTTTGTTTGCCTGCCATTGGTTTTAACGGTGTTCGAAGGTGTTCGACGAACAGTTCGACGAACAGTTCGGCGAACACACGGGTGTTCGACGAACCGAACCGAACTCGAACACTACGGGGGTGGCTCAACACTACTACTGAGACTTGACCGTGTGGAAGACAGGGTGGTGGTGGTGGATAAGTGACTGGAAGCATTATTCGCTATCCAACCAACAACCTTTTGACACTGCTCTGTGTTCAATAGTGGTGTGCTGCGGTACCCTAGGAATTGGGACAGAAAGGTCGGCCGAGAAGATGTGGGTGTTTGTTGTGGCACAATTTCAGCTAGCCCACATCCTTGTCCTCGGGCTCTGCATGCACTATCACCATCACGTCCAGTTCCCCGTCCCTTGCCACGTGCCTTGCCCATTTTAAATGGAGGACAGTATCTTCCACGCTCACTACAAATGGCTGAATTTGGAGCAAACTTATATGCGATCCGTGTGATGGAGAAAACAGAGTTTTAAATGCCTGGCCTGTAAGTAGCTAGTTTGAACAGCAAACTGGTGTGAATTGCTTCACTGACACACTGAAAGAAATTTTTAATGGAGGCCAGAAATGGCAGTATTTACTGACAACGTATATGTGATCCGTGTGACGGAGAAAACAGAATTTTAAATACCTGGCCTGTAGGTAACTAGTTTGAACAGCAAACCGGTGTCAAAAACTTTGCTGACAAAGTGAAAAAAAATTGGAATGGAGGCCAAAAATGGCAGTATTTTCTGACAACGTATATGTGATCTGTGTGACGGAGAAACCACATTTTTAAATAGCTGGATTTCTAGCGCTGCAATATGGAAAGGACCAGGCTGGATTCTGCAGTGCCAACAAGCAAATGGTGCAGAAAACCGGTGTTCTCTGGATTGCTTTTTAAGCAAATAATGAGGATTAAGATCCAAAAAAAGTATTCTTGGCCCCTGAGACCTGGGCCTCTGTATTGAAATATCTAACAGCAGCAGAAGGCAGAATTGGAATGGAGCCTCTTGTGCAATATGCTCTGCAGTCTGCTATATACACTGCCTGCCTATATACCCTGCCTGCCTCATATCTCTGCAGTTGGATTAGTCCTCTGAAGGACTGTTTGTTAAGATGGATATGTGTAATGTACTTTTTTTCTCCCTACACTATCTAATACACCAGCAAATCTCTCCCTGACGCAGCAGCACCTCTCCTTACTCTGCCTGAATCCTGAGTGACTTTGACGAGCACAGCGACGCCAGGTCTGATATAGACCTGATTACACTGTGCGGCCAGCCAATCACTGTAATGTCACAACCACCATGGCTGCGGCCTTACAATGAGTGGCAGGCAATCCCTGCATGTTGACTGGCGCTCTAAAGAGTGCCAAACATGCAGGGAGGGGACCCAAGCATCCGCCCGAGCATCTCGCAAGTACTCGGCGTGCTCCGAGCATCTCGAGTACTGAGATGCTTGGACGAGTACCGTATACTTGAGAGTATGCTCGCTCATCACTAATTATCATCTTGAAAAATTGTCATCATTCCCAAACATCCTTTAAATTGATGGGATAAGAAAACTGTCCAAAATATCAATGTAAACTTGGGCATTTATGGAAGATGTAATGACAGCCATCTCCGCAGTGCCTTTACCTGACATGCAGCCCCATATCATCAATGACTGTGGAAATTTGCATGTTCTCTTCATGCAGTCATTTTTATAAATCTCATTGGATCGGCACCAAACAAAAGTTCCAGCATCATCACCTTGCCCAATGCAGATTCGCGATTCATCACTGAATATGACTTTCATCTAGTCATCCACAGTCCACGATTGCTTTTCCTTAGCCCATTGTAACCTTTTTTTTTTCTGTTTAGGTGTTAATGATGGCTTATGTTTAGCTTTTCTGCATGTAAATCCCATTTCCTTTAGGCGGTTCCTTAAAGTTCGGTCACAGACATTGACTCCAGTTTCCTCTCATTCGTTCCTCATTTGTTTTGTTGTGCATTTCCTGTTTTGGAGACATATT
Source organism: Phyllobates terribilis (assembly GCF_046119375.1). NCBI lineage: Eukaryota > Metazoa > Chordata > Amphibia > Anura > Dendrobatidae > Phyllobates > Phyllobates terribilis. The sequence continues at coordinate 767,401,493 of NW_027362762.1, read as the reverse complement.
GCTTTAAGTTTCCGGTCTTGACGATTTGATGTCTTCCTTGGCCTACCAGTATGTTTGCCTTTAACAACCTTCCCATGTTCCCATAAATTTTTCCCTCTGCTTGGTCTGAAGAAAATTACCCTTACTGAGTACCACATTTTTAATCTTGATTTCTTTTAGTGCTTCTTAAAGAACTAAATTTGCCATTTGAAATGACTTTAGTTTTGTGCCATGTCTGTGATCTCCTTTTTTCAACAGCATTAAACAACTGAATGAACATCCTCCAAGCACGGTGATTCCATAATTTTTGCCAGGGGTTGTAGATTCCCCTAAATGTTAGATCTTCAGGCAGGGGCATTATTGGTATTGGTTCAAACTGGGAGAACTCAAGTCATGTCTAGTCAGTGGTTGGAAGTGGGAATAAAAGCAATCAAGTTTATTTGAAGACACGGACTCTAAGATAACTTTTAATATTGTTGTCTAAGAGCATGTGCAATAATCATCTTTGTAAATTAAGGATTTTGTCTTTACTAATTGTATGGAGTTTCTGTGGACTATGCTGTCTTATAGGAAACCATGTCCAGCACTGGACAATCTAGGCTTTCTAAATGGCTTTCTAAATGGCTCTCTCTGGCCTCTGTTTCTGAAATGTTCGTCTTTCTGAGATAGACATAAAAACATGGTCGACCAAACTTTTGTGCACATCTCATAAAGACATGCTGGAGACCAAAGCACAAGGGGAATGGCCCATTTGGAGGCCTGCCAAATCCTGTTTTCCAGTGCTTCTGACGGAATCCTCAATAAAGTCACTTGTGGGTGGCCAAACGCAATGTAATCATACCCTAAATTGTGTTTAGTAGATGCGACAGAGGCTCTCTTTACATCAATATGCAGGATTTTTGATGTGCATTAAGATGTTCTGCAGCAGCTTAGGTGTGTACTATAAAGTTATGCAGCAGCTAAGTTCTATATTTTGTTATTCTTCAGTAGCTCATGTATTTAGTATACTGTATGTTTATGTGTATTATGACAAACACATTAAGGCCTTATTCACACGACAGTATTTTCTATCAGTATTTAATCAGTATTTGTATATCAAATTCAGGATTGTCTCCAAAATACACAATAGGTATCAATCTTTCAATCATAGTTTTTCTATGTACATCCCACTCCTGGCTTTGGCATACAAACACTGATGCATAAATACTGATGTGTGAATGAGGCCGTGGGGTGTGTAATATGAGGTTCTGCAGTAGCTGACGTGAATTATAATGTTAAGCATTAACATTACAATGCAATGTACAATACAATGTACTAGAACAGCTGATGTGTGTGTTACAGCATTTTGAATCAGCTGAGGATATTTTGCATAGCCATAGTGCCTGTGTGTAGAGAAAGTAAACCTAAATTATTACCTAAGTTATGATGACCACACAGTCACATGAGACATTATTACTGGAGTAAGAGGGGCAGATACCAGAAGTCAACCAGGAGGAGAACGACTTGAAAAGTAGCAAACGGAGTATGACTTCTCTTGCAATTTAAAAACATTAAAACCATTTTAGCGCCTAGACAAACCTTTAAATCATTGCTTTTACTGAAATTTGTTAATTCTTGCTTTTCATATTTTTTTTAACAATGCAATGAATTTCTATATATACAGATTCAGGTCTTCTATGACTCTATACTACAAAGCTGACAACATACACTACTGTGCAGATTAATGAACAAACGTTACTTTTGATTATTTGATTGATTTTATTTTTACTATAACAACTAAATGAACATGTAAAAAAAGGTATAAATGCAAGGAGATGAGCTCTGATTCGACATTGGCAGAATGTTGTTAGCTTTCTGACGAACAGATGGTAGACCACAAGACATATTTCTATACCAGAAGGTACCTTATGTTGGTAAATATCTGTGAATGGCTTGTAATGGGCTTTAAAATCATACGTTTTGCTTGACTTGCACAATTAAACATAGGCTCAGACATGAGTTGTGAAATTCTACAATTGGAAATTTAAGCGTAGAGAGATAGATAATGTGAAGAATTGGGTTATTTTCCACATAGTATATAACTACCTGGAAATATGGTAAGCTATGGATTAGATTAATATAGCACTGGCAGTGGATCAACTAGAAGGTTCAATGTTTGTGGCATCAGAATAGTTTTGGAAATCATTGTGTTTCGAAGAACAAGATTAGGGCTGCTCATACTTAGTTTCCAGTAACTTTCCACTTGAATGAACTGGGAAGGAAACGTGAATGTAATCCCAGGATTGTAGAAACTCATAGCTGTGAAATCTCCTTGCGCTTGGCTTTAACTGTGACATGCTTTATGAACCCAAATTGTTATTCTAGACTGTGGTGTTTTATGAATTACATTTCTATTCATTGACATATCACATATTTTGTATTGGTATCTTCTGCTTAAACTCTGTAAATTGTAAAGCATAATCTGGTAGACTCAATGTTGAATGTTTTAAACCACTTTGTGATTCTGCTACCTGTACACCATAAGCAATGATATATAATAACTTTTGACATAATATTTTTGTTGTCATATTAGCAAGACCAACCATATAGTTTTCTTTGGACAATATTTCCTGATCTCCTTATAAATGTGTATGAAGTTTTGTTTAAGTTAATAAGCACATTGTTTCCTTCAAAATCTATTATTAGGAATTAGTGCAGAGGTCTCCTTTGACATAATGATATTAGCATGATTTGTACATATTATTCTTTATGTACAATTCTCAGCTAATTCTTCTAAAAATGTCTGACTAAACTTACAATTGACTCTTAAAGGGGTAGTCCAAGACTTTAACACTGATGGTCTATCCTTAGGATAGGTCAATGTCTGATCAGTGGGGGCGCCCCCACCTATCAGCTTTTACCAGTGTTGACAGCAGCCATAACTGCTCAACTACAGAGCTGTACAACACAGCTTCATCAACAGAATAGTGGCTGTGATCGGGTACTGCAAATCCAACCATTATTGACTTGAATAGGAGGCAGATGTGTAGTACCTGGCCGAGACTACTATTCCGTTGACGGAGATATTCTATTCAGCTCCGTAACTGAGCAGTTCCGGCCAATGCGGACACCAGGAATAGTTGATTGGCAGGGGTGTCAGGTGTCGCACCCCCACCAATCAGACAATGATGACCTATCCTAAGCAGAGGCCATCAATATTAAAGGCCTGAAAGATTCCTTTTAACATTTTCTTTCGCAATATGTCCTAAAATAATGGTGAATTTAGAAAAATGCATAGTTGGCAATCAAGAGATTGAAAGACCACATTCTCTATTATCCTTCACTTTAGTTATGCCAGTGACCAACTGATGAACAAGCAAAATGCTAATTTCTTGACTGATTGGCTCATTCATGCCAACAGAAAAATAATTGTTATTAGCAGCACATCATCCTGTGTAAGCAGGCGCTGTTTTCACTATAATCTGATACTGTACGGTAAAAGGACAATTAAAATAGCAATGGTTCTGTCCCAATTGTAGTTAGTTGGCGTATGTAAACAGACCAGTAAATGAGGTTAGATCTACTTGTTATATGGATAAGTGCACATTAAGGTGCATTGACAGATCAAAGTCTAAAAGCACCATAATTGCTTACTGTATCATTGTCTAAGCGCACCCAGTTGCTAACTCACTTATACTGTAATTTTCATGAAAGAATAACAGGGGTAAAGAGTGAAGAGTTTTAAGAAAAATGACTGGAGAATTGTAATTTATGAAAATAAGAGAGCTAAAAAGTCCCTTTTAACACTATAAACCGTTATCATTATGAAGAAAACGCTTTAATATTTCCATGATATGTTATCTAATGGCATATTTATTTGATGCAGAAATGTATATTTTTACATTCTATATATACACACATTGTCATATCTTTATTTCATATTTAGAATACTAATCAGAATAAAATTTGCTCAGTGATGACATTTAGACAAATGCTTCAACTGTGACACTTTTCCAAAGCTAGTCATGACATAGAGATAATAAGACCCAGGATGTCCCTATGCTAAAGAAGATCATTTTGAGCCATTTGCCAAGAGGATCCATGGTAATTTTAGTAGTTGATTGAACAAATTCAATTATTATATTTAAACTTGATCCACGAAAAGGCAAAGGTAACTTCCAATGTAACAATTACTATATTTTCCTCAGAGGCATAAAAAGTAATACATCCTAGTTAAATATCATGGGATTTACTTGTTAGGTTCAGGATTTATAGTTTGTTAATTAATTTAAGGCTTAGTAGTTTTGAGTGAATGGGTTTGCTTCTCCATCCTTTTTAAACTTTTTTTCCAGCACTGGCTAAATATATAGATATAAAGTTTCAAAAATTAGAACATAGACACATATCAGGAATATATCTTATGATTACTATAGTCCTTAAAATTAAATTTCTTATAGATGTAACATGATGATGATCAGTGTTGGATTTACATTTACACTACCGTTCAAATGTTTGGGGTTACCCAGACAATTTTGCGTTTTCCATGAAAACTCATACTTTTATTTATCAAATGAGTTGCAAAATGAATAGAAAATATAGTCCAGACATTGACAAGGTTAGAAATAATGATTTTTATTTGAAAGAATAATTTTCTCTTTCAAACTTTGCTTTTGTCAAAAAATGCTTCCTTTGCAGCAATTACAGCATTGCAGACCTTTGGCATTCTAGCTGTTAATTTGCTGAGGTAATCTTGAGAAATTTCACCCGATGCTTCCTGAAGCCCCTCCCACAAGTTGAATTGGCTTGATGGACACTTTTTGCATACCATGCGGTCAAACTGCTCCCACAACAGCTCAATGGGGTTGAGATCTGGTAACTGTGCAGGCCACTCCATTACAGATAGAATACCAGCTGCCTGTTTCTTCCCTAAATAGTTCATGCATAATTTGGAGGTGTGCTTTTGGTCATTGTCCTGTTGTAGGATGAATTTGGCTCCAATCAAGCGCTGTCTACAGGGTATGGCATGGTCTTACAAAATGGAGTGATCGCCTTCCTTATTCAAAATCCCATTTACTTTGTACAAATCTCCCACTTTACCAGAACCAAAGCAACCCCAGACCATCATATTACCTCCACCATGCTTGACACATGGTGTCAGGCACTCTTCCAGCATCTTTTCAGTTGTTCTGCGTCTCACAAATGTTCTTCTGTGTGATCCAAATACCTCAAACTTTGATTTGTCGGTCCATTAAACTTTTTTCCAATCTTCCTCTGTCCAATGTCTGTATTCTTTTGCCCATATTAATATTTTCCTTTTATTAGCCAGTCTCAGATATGGCTTTTTCTTTGCCACTTTGCCCTGAAAGCGAGCATCCCGGAGTTGCCTCTTCACTGTAGACATTAACACTGGCGTTTTGCGTGTACTATTTAATGAAGCTGCCAGTTGAGGAGCTGTGAGGCGTCAATTTCTCAAACTAGAGACTCCAATGTACTTGTCTTGTTACTCAGTTGTGCAGCGGGGCCTCCCACTACTCTTTCTACTCTAGTTAGAGCGTGTTTGTGCTCTCCTCTGAATGGAGTAGTACACACCGTTGTAGGAAATCTTCAGTTTCAATGTCTCGCATGGAATAGCCTTCATTTCTAAGAACAAGAATAGACTGTCGAGTTTCACATGAAAGTTCTCTTTTCTGGCCATTTTGAGAGTTTCATAGTACAAAGAAATGTAATGCTCCAGATTCTCAACTAGCTCTAAGGAAGGTCAATTTTAGTGTTTCTCAAATCAGCCAAACTGTTTTCAGCTGGGCTAACATACTTGTGCAAAGGTTTTCTAGGGTTTTCTAAACATCCATTAGCCTTCTTACACAGTTAGCAAACACAATGTACCATTAAAACACTGGAGTGGTGGTTGTTGGAAATGAGTCGCTATACACCTATGTAGATATTGCAATAAAAACAAGATGTTTGCTGCTAGAATAGTCATTTACCACATTAACTATGTATAGAGTGTATTTCTGATTGCTTTAATGTTAGCTTCATTGAAAAAAAATGTGCTTTTCTTTTAAAAATAATGAAATTTCTAAATGACCCCAAATTTTTGAACGGTAGTGTAGGTATTGTAAGAAAACTAATAGGAAAAGAGGGAAAAGGAAAAGGCCGCATAAGGTGTAATATATTGCTAGACAAACTACAAGGTTCTGTTTAATTACATAAGTGGATACATTTAGAGTAGTTCCTAACTTAAAAAGAACATACAGGAGTGGATAAAATTAAACAAAGAGATTATTATTATAAATAAAATCCTAAATACCTTTAATTATAAAATCACACTCCTTTTGTCAAGGGGGTAGTCACTATAGTAAGTTAAAATGGTCCCTGTCTTGTTTTACTGACATAAACTTGTCCTAGAATGTAATTAAGAGAGGTACCTGTGAGCATATGCAGTAGGAAACTCAGCTGCTGTGACCTGTAAATTCCATATATCATGTATTGTCAAGCCAGCTACAGGTCACAGCAGCAGCTAAGCATTCACACGGTCAGAATGGACAGCAGTGCATGCAGTCTCTTCTAACCACTGCATGCCTGGTATCTCCAGTACTAGATTAGCATAGCCAATGTGAACATATCTTCTACACATGAAGGAGGTTGAGCTTTACACTGCATATGCTTATAGTATCCTTCTCTATTAATATTTTAGGACAGGATTTTATCAGTGCAACAACATTTTGCTAATTAGCGGTGTTTAGGAATTTATTTATATTGCCATTTTTTTTTACTTCTTTTTTCCTATTCCCAAAGATCCATTTTAAGTTGGAGCTGTCATGCTTGTCAGAGGCCACAGGTTCAAAAAGACAACCTTGGACAGACATGGCACAAGCCACTCCATTTGGCAGATTCCAGAGGACCTTCGACCTTCGCCCGTTAAAGGGATCTAGTCTTACAAGGATATCCAATGGATTGCTTCCATGAAAGGGCCACCTTCAAGAGGAGCGCACCCGAGCTAGGAAAAGACTCCAAGCATGGTTAAAGCTGAGAAGTCACATCAAGAACAAAATCAGGAAAAAAGCAGGTGGTCAAAATTCAAGTCAGAATCAGGACATGGGAAATACAAAACAGTACTCAGGAGCCAAGTAACAGAGAGCTTAGGTATAGCTGAACAAACTCATAACTGGCAGCTAGAGACTGCCTACTGGCATTTATATAGAAGAAAGCCAAGCTCGTTGCTCTCAGCAGAGAGCTAATTATCTACCAGCTCACTGCAGCAAAATACAAGTGTATAGCAAAGGGAGAACTAGTCTCTGCAATCTAAAAGCTAAACACCCACACACAGCCAGCATCCAGCAGTAATTATAGTTATGTAGAGAAACCAGACAATCTGTGTATGCAAGCTACTGAAATGTAAAAGAGTTACTAATGTTGGTATTTGAAGTTTAATTCTAATTAAGAGACATATTCCCATCCTATTATATTATGGTATATAACCAGGATATGCCATAACATAACACTTATGGTCTTGGTGAATAGAGTTGTATTTTATTTCCCTGCCCAGTGGCAAGGTTACTGCTGATAAAAATATGATGAACACCATCGGGGTTATGGCATCATATGAGTGTAAGAGGGTGACCGGGAGGGTCATGTGCCTCTTTCCCTTTTGAAAATGTATTGTTCTACTCTGTGTTTATATATGAATATGTAAATGTCTATTGTCTAATGTTAGTTATTGGGACAGTATATGTTAGGAGTGGATGGTATATTAGATTAGGAATTGGGTACAGTGCAGTGGTGGGCACAATAGTTTAGGATAGAAATAGTTAATATATTTAGTAATAGCTCCAGTGTAGAAGGAGCCGGGGTAGTAACGGAATAGTTTGCCCAGCAACCGACAGATGGTTGATGATTGGTCTAGTTGAAAAAGGGGGAGGAGTTTTGGGCTAGAGGAGAGCAACGGTTATTCCTATCAGGAATAAGTTGAGTCAGAGCAGTTGTTGCTGTTGGTAAAATTCAGTCTGTGCTGGAGGAAGACTGAGGAGAAGTTCAGGGCCCTGGGGGCTGAAGGTCAATAGAGATACAGACGGAGGAAGGAAAAAAAGAGTTAGGCAGCTTGGCGAACAATAAAGCGGACAACTCTGAGGAAAATTCCCTTAACGTCCGAGGTCTGCGGCCTCTAGAAGGACTGATGCAGCTAGCCGTCACTACTCCAAAGGAGGGGAGAACGGACGGGGACATACCCGAGGAGAGTACGATCGTGTTCTGGGAATTTGTAGTACCGGAAAAACTAGCTCTGACAACAGGACAGGACGGACAGAAGAGAGGATGAAAACTGTAACTGAGATGTCCAAAAAGACTGTATCTGTGACTAAAACTGAACAAACGGAGTTTAGTAAAGTTATGTTATATAAAAGAGAGACAGAGTCTGAAAGTGATTATTTGCCTGCAACAACTGAACTCCTGAAGAAAACTGAGATTTCCCAAGAAACTGTAAGTGTTATACACTACATGCAAATCATCAGACAACCGGGACATTATCTTTTATTTGTGGGTGGTCAGGGTGTAGGAGCACAACAACTGCAGTCCCTCGCTACTACTACCACCCTGTAAACCTTACATAATTGGCGTAGTGGGCAGGATTCAGAGTCCTTGCATATTGAGAGTGGAGGAACCCCTAACAATAGTTAAAATGGTGCCCGTTAGAAGTCCCGAAATGGCGGCCGTTTAAAATTTCAAAATTGCGGATGATGGCGCAGAGGCTGGCGACAGATTCGCCCATTGTGGATGTTCTAAACTTAAAATGGTGCGAAAATCCATTTGGCCTGTGCAGTGGCCTGTGTCCAGAGGACCACCCATCGTCAGTGGAGCTCACCCCTGATGGACACAATGGAAGAAGAGGAAACCCCACCAATTGCTGCGAGTCAATGGAGAACGGGAGAGGACTCCTAAGAAATGGGCAGGTGAGACAAAAGAATACCCACCCCAGATGAGGCAGAGCGGTAGAGGAGTGCGCTTGAAGCAGAGCGGGCTGGCGCCATTGTTGGTGAGAATGATACAAAAGGAGCAGCAAGTCATGGAGTGGTCTGAAGTGACTAGAGCGATAACGGCCGCAGTATAAAACATGGTGGCCAGATGTGAAGGGTTTGCCCTGTAATTCCCCAGTTGTGCTTGTTGCACTGAGCAAATGAAGCAAAGGATTGTTCTGCATCCCTGAGGACAGGAGTCCTGCAGAAAAGACCAGAGGTGTCTGGTACTTGCCAGCATGGCCACAGTTAAAGATAAAAAGTTTGCTTTTGTGTGTTTCCCCCCATCCCAGTTATTTTGCGCTTCTTGACATGCTCCTGCTGGAATACGTGAATGAAACCTATTCAAGGTTAATCACCCCTTCTGTAACAGAAATGGACTGTGTGTGTAGCTGCTCTGAGGACTATGCCCTTTCTTTCCTTGAACTGCCTTTACTCTTACCTTGGACTCTCCCTACTGGAACTGATGAGTAGCACACTTGCTTTAAAGGGTGCCGTAGCCAGCAAAAAGGAGTAAGGGGGTAAACTGTCAGTACTACCCGAGGATCATGCCAGGTCACTGCTCCAGGACTGTCAGAGCTGATGCAAGCTTGACAGTGGGCCATTGTGTTCATGGAAAGACTTCCTGTGGACAGCGAACCCGGAACAGGATTTATTGGCCAATGGGCCTGTTATGGACGTTTTTATGGGTACTAGGTGTAAGGGGGCCAGGGTCAGCCGGACCCATGTTTAAAAAGGAACTTGGACACTCTGTGTTGCGGTCCCCAGAGCTGTGGGACCGGGGTCATGTGGACTCATGTGAACCCGATGTGCATGCCGGGTTGAAGAGGAGAAGGACTGTGCCCATGGGCGACTGGGCGACTGTTACTTGTGTGGCTCAGAGGGACGGTTTTTAAAAAAAGGACTCTGACGAAGAATGCTATAATTGTGTGTGTGAGAATGTTTAATAGATACTTTAAATGTAGTTTTATATGCTAATGAACATGTTGTTATTCTACCGATACTATATGGTTGGGGACGACCATATTTTAGAAGGAAGGAATGTAAGAGGGTGATTGGGACGGTCATTCGCCTCTTTCGCTTTTCTGAATGTATTGTTCTACTCTGTGTTTACATATGAATATGCAAATATCTATTGTCTAATGTTAGTTACAGGGACATTATATGTTAGGAGTGGATGGTATATTAGATTAGGAATTGGGTATAGTGCAGTGGTGGGCACAATAGTATAGGATAGAAATAGTTAATATATTTAGTAATAGCTCCAGTGTAGAAGGAGCCGGGGTAGTAACGGAGTAGTTTGCCCAGCAACCAACAGATGGTTGATGATTGGTCTAGTTGAAAAAGGGGGAGGAGTTTTGGGCTAGAGGAGAGCATTGGTTATTCCTATCAGGAATAAGCTGAGTCAGAGCAGTTGTTGCTGTTGGTAAAATTCAGTCTGTGCTGGAGGAAGACTGAGGAGAAGTTCAGGGCCCTGGGGGCTGAAGGTCAATAGAGATACAGATGGAGGAAGGAAAAAAAAGAGTTAGGCAGCTTGGCGAACAATAAAGCGGACAACTCTGAGAAAAATTCCCTTAACGTCCGAGGTCTTCGGCCTGTAGAAGAACTGATGGAGCCAGCCTTCACTACTCCCAAGGAGGGGAGAACGGACGGGGACATACCTGAGGAGAGTAGGACCATGTTCTGGGAAGATGTGGTACCGCAAAAACTAACTCTGACTACAGGACAGGAAGGGACAGAAGAGAGGATGAAAACTGTAATGGAGATGTCCAAAAAAGACTGTATCTGTGACTAAAACTGAACAAATGGAGTTTAGTAAAGTTATGTTATATAAAAGAGAGACAGAGTCTGAAAGTGATTATTTTCCTGCAACAACTGAACTCCTGAAGAAAACTGAGATTTCCCGGGAAACTGTAAGTGTTATACACTACATGCAAATCACCAGACAACCGGGACATTGTCTTTTATTTGTGGGCGGTCAGGGTGTAGGAGCACAACAACTGCAGGTCTCGCCACTACTATCACCCTGTACCCCTTGCATAAGCATAACAATGCTCCTTTAATAATATTTTTTTCCATAAAAAATCTTCTAAGTAGCAATCACAATCAAAATTTACAGAAACTGTTTTGTTAGTGGTGATAACTTATTGTTAATAGATTTAAGGCACTTGGTTCCTAGATGTAATTCAATGTTATACCAGATGCTCAAATAAATTATATATGCATGTGAAGTCATAAGTTTCCATACACTTGGGTTGAAATCACTTTAGCAAGTTGTTTTGGATATCTACTTTTTACATGATGAGCAATTTTTCCAAGAAATATTTACAAGCACATCATTTCATTTATAATTCACTATGTCAAAATTCTAGCAGATCAGAAGCTTACACACACCATGTTGACTATGCCTTTAAAGTTGCTTGGAAAATTTTGTAAAATTATCTCATGGCTTTAGAAGTTTCTGCTCATTTAAATTTATTGGCAAGATACATTTTACAGTATTTTGAAGCCTACTTGCCTTTTTGATAAACATCATGGGAAGATCATAACAAATCAAACAAAATATCAGAAAAAGAATTGTGGACCTCTATAAGTCTGGAACATCCATGGGAGCAAATTCCAAGCATCAAATGGCACCACATTCAAATGATCTGCAACTTCATATACCACACCATAATGTCGCATTCATGCCACTAAGGAAGGAGATGCATTCTATTTCCAAGAGATGGACATATTCAAGAACAACAGCAAATAACTGTTAGAATCTATGTTGTTTTATTATCAGCCATCTTGTTGTGGTTTGCTGGTTTCTAGTCTTTTCCTCTGGTGCTGGGTGTCTTGGTCACGTGATCTCTTCACTCTTTATTACTCAGCACCTGTCTCCCATTCCCCGCTGGACATCAGTGTTGTTAAGCTTGTGCTCTTCTAAGTTGCCTTCCTCGGTCGTCCTGGGGTTGCCCTGGTTAAAAGTGCATAATCCTTTGCTGGACTGGTCATCTGGTTCCATAAGATCCTGGGGTCAGGGGTGTTATGGTAAGTGTTGTAATGTTCACATTGCGGCTGTTGTGAAGGGGGAGTTACCTGAACCCATTCAGGATTTTTGAAGGGTTTTTTGAAGGTGGAGTCGAAAGCTTTACCACCTCATAGAGATTACGATTGCGCTATTGACTTCGTCCCTGATGCTAAGCTCCCTAAGAGTCAGTTGTTTAATCTGACAATTCCCGAGAGGGAGGCTTTGAAAGAAGACATTCAGACTAGTTTAGCTGCAGGTCACATAAGACCCTCTAAGTCTCCTGTGGCGGTTGGGTTCTTTTTTGTCAAAAAGAAGGATGGGGGTCTTAGGCCATGTCGAGATTTTCGGGAGATTAATAAGCTCACTGTGCGCAATCCTTACCCGTTACCACTTATTCCAGATTTGTTTAACCAATTGACCGGAGCTAAATGGTTTTCTAAGTTTGACCTTCGTGGGGCATATAATTTGCTGTGGGTGAAGGATGGAGATGAATGGAAGACAGCTTTTAACACCATGGAAGGTCATTTTGAGTGTTTGGTGATGTCTTTTGGGCTTAATAACGCCCCTGCATTTTTTCAAAATTTCATCAATGACATTCTGAGACCCTTGATTGGTAGGAGTGTTATTGTTTATCTGGATGACATTTTGATTTATGCATCGGATCTTGAGTCTCATTGGCAGAGAGTCCGCCAAGTTCTTCAGATACTAAGAGATAACACACTCTTTGCTAAATTGGAGAAGTGTCAGTGTGATGTCCAGAAAATTAGTTTTTTGGGTTACTTTGTCTCTTGTGATGGTTTTGAGATGGACCCAGTGAAAGTTCAGGCTGTGCTGGAGTGGCCGAGGCCTGAGGGTTTTAAGTCCGTACAGAGGTTTTTTGGGTTTGCCAATTATTACAGGAAATTCATAAAGAATTTCTCTGTCATCGCTAAACCTATTACTTATCTCACCAAGAAGGGTGCAAATACAGTCCAATGGTCCACTGAGGCTATTGAAGCTTTTGAGTATCTCAAGGAGAGGTTCAGCTCTGTTCCTGTTCTTATCCAGACGGATGAGACCAAGCCATTTTTTGTTTCGGTGGATGCCTCATCTATAGGCGTAGGGGCAGTTCTGTCCCAGGAGTGTGAGGATGGGGTGCATCCTTGTGCTTTCTTTTCAAAAAATTTTCTGAGACAGAGCTCAACTATGATGTTAGGAATCATGAGTTGTTGGCTATTAAACTCGCGTTCAAGCATTGGCGACATTTTTTGGAGGGGGCTCGACATCCTATAGAGGTTTTCACTGATCATAAGAATTTGATTTATCTGGATGCAGCTAAAGGTTTGAATGACCGTCAGGCTAGGTGGGCACTGTTTTTTGCGCAGTTAAATTTTTCCGTAACCTTTGTCCCGGGGACAAAGAATGTTAAGGCTGACGCTTTGTCTCGTAGTTTCTCTCCAGCGGTGAATGCTGAGAGGGAGGAGTGTATTTTGCAGAGCGGGGTGGTGGTGGCCGCATTGGATGCTGAGTTGGAGAATAGCATCCTAGGAGCTCTGAGTGCGGCACCAACTAACACTCCGTGTGGTAAATTGTTTGTGCCTAGAGCCTTGAGGAGAGCGTTGTTTGTTGAATGTCATGAGTCTCGGTTGGCGGGTCACCCAGGGATTTCGGAAACAAGGAAGTCTATTGGTCGGAGTTTCTGGTGGCCAGGGTGGTAAAGGGAAGTCATCAAGTGGGTGCGTCAGTGTTCTGTGTTCGCTAGGTCGAAGGCCTCTCACGCTCCGGCTGCGGGGTTGCTGTTCCCCTTGGAAGTTCCTAGTTCACCATGGACGCACCTTGCCATGGATTTTATCACTGATCGATCTGCCTTTATCGGAGGGTTTTTCTGTCATCTGGGTTGTTGTGGACCGGTTTAGTAAAATGTGTCATGTGGTTCCATTCAACAAGTTACCTTGCTCCAAGACTCTTGCTAAGGCTTTTGTGAAGGAGATTGTCAGGCTCTATGGTGTTCCCATGGACATTGTTTCTGATAGAGGACAACAGTTTGTGGCTCGCTTTTGGCTTGCTTTTTGTGACAGATTGAAAATTCATTTGTCATTCTCGTCGGGGTATCATCCAGAGGCCAATGGACAGACTGAAAGGAAGAACCAGGATGTTGAGCAGTTTTTGAGATGTTTTGTGGCAAACAGTCAGGAAATGTGGTCAGAATTTCTACCACTTGCGGAGTTTGCACTTAATAATCCTACTTCTTCCTCGGCTGGTTGTTCTTTTTTTTTTGTACTGGCTGGTATCCATCTTTTCGTCCATTTTCCAAAGTTGGGGCTGCTGTACCAGAGGAGGACAATTTTTCTGGTGATTTGGAGAGGGTTTGGACCAGTGTATGCCTGAACCTTCAAGGCTAACAGGAGATCAAAAAGGTAGTTTGACAAAAAAAGAAAGGAGTCCTAGTTTGCTGTTGGGGAAATGGTTTGGTTGTCCTCTAGGAATCGTTTGAAAATTCCTTCTAAAAAACTGGGGCTTAAATTTGTGGGTCCTTTCAAAGTGGTTCAGGTGAGGTTGGGCATTCCCTCATCCTGGAGGATTAATTCTGTATTGTACGTGTCGTTACTTAAGAAGGTGGACACGCCGGATAAGCAGACGAAGCCTACTGTTCCTCCTGTTGATGAGGACGGTGAATTTGAGATTTCTCGCATTTTGGATTCCAGGTGGCATAGAGGAAGATTACAGTATCTTGTGTCCTAGAGAGGTTTCGGCCCCGAGGATAATTCCTGGGTGGAGGCCGAGGATGTCTCGGCCTCAAGGCTAATTAAGGCTTTTCACAGGAGATTTCCTGGTAAGGCTCGGCCTAGAGGATCCCGAGGATCCTCGTAAAAAGGGAGGTACTGTTAGAATCTATGTTCTTTTACTATCGGCCATTTTGTTGATGTTTTCTGGCTTCTAGTCTTTTCCTCTGGTGCTGGATGTCTTGGTCACGTGACCTCTTCACTCTTTCTTACTCAGCACCTGTCTCCCATTCCCCGCTGGACATCAGTGTTGTTACGCTTGTGCTCTGGCTAAGTTGTCTTGTTAAGTTCTTTGTGCTTTTGGACAATTGTTATCCTGGGACTTCTTGTTCCACCAGTTTTGTTCCCTTTAATCTTCGTTTCTGCAACTAACTTTTCTGTTAGGAGGTCTCCTGATTTTTCTCCCAGTCCTTAGATCTTTTAGGGACCCCTTTCCACTTCCTTCAGGTCTTCGTATGAGTTCAGTGCAGAAGTTTCGGTGGGACTATTCACAAGGAATAGGGCACCCACCCCAGCGTAGGGTTAAGCTGAGTCTCAGTGCAGGAACAGCTTTTCCCTCCTATTCCTTAGTTCTAAGTTGCAGAACATAACAATAACCTTCTGAAGATGCAGGAAATAGGTACAAAAGTATCAAAATCAAATGTGATTCAAAAGCTGCTCTGGCATAAAAACCCAACCCAGCCCACTAATAATATTACATCTGCACATCAAAGGCTATGGTATATTTTACTTTAATTAAAAAAATATTAAAATACATTGCATACCATGCATGATACAATATGTAAATTGCCATAAAGTCACCACCAAGAAGCCAAACTTAAGATTTATCGACTGTTTAGCAGTCACAACCGTGAGTTCTCACTGTTTAGAGAAAGGAGAACACTCTTTAGATGACTAAAAGAGATGCAAGGTGTAGAAGTGGCAGTGATAGATGCTATAATAGAAAAAAATGTTGCCCCCACACTAACCCTCAGGATTAATTCCCCCATGGTGAACATGAGCCAAAAGCAGTGAGATCTTGTAATGATTTGTGAGATCATGTTATTTACATGAGAAAGAGTGAGTTTTGTCCTCAGAAGCAATATAGTACTGCTGGGAACATCATGTTTGGATGCTTAACAGCACCAATAGAAGCAATAATATCAGGGTACAGTGTACATACCTGTATAGCGGTCAGACAACAGTTCTAACCATGCGCTCTGCAGGGTATTATCACCCCGTAGATTACATTACTGTCAAGACACAGTTCCTGGTGGAATATATAACAATTAAAGATGAAACACTACTGCTGTATGTTTCTGAAAGAGTGCACTATGAAAATGTATAGAGCACTAAATGGACATGGGACCAAGCTTTACCTAGTTATGCCCCTAGTCAAGAGGTAAAAATCAAGTTACAATATTTTCTAGAACTAAGGATGAAATAACCAAATGAAAAAATGATTGGCTATAGGAGACATATTAAAAATATTTTAGCGTGACACAGCTTTGTGGTAAACTTAAACACATTTTTAAAATATATTAGGGGAAATTCATCAAATGCAGGCATGGCCAAACACTACCCAACAGGGTATCTGTTATAATTCATGCCTTTCTGTTACTTAATAGTATTTTTAAAATAGTAATTCTATGGGGATAATGAGACAAAAGTAGGTTTTATGACTATACAAAGCCAACACAATGTTAGTAATTAAGAAAAAAGAAACAGCGATCTTTCAATAGTCTCTCAATGTCATTTCTAAACAGATGCACGCATGACCTGAACTCATTGTTATCACACATTGTAAAAAAGCAAGGTTCTTATTGAATCACCATCAGTAGGTATACATGAAAAAAACAATTATAAAATTATTCAGCAAGTGTCTAAAAACTTGAATTGTGTTTGTAAAATAATCTTTATTTTCTTAAACTATAATACTCATTTTTATGCTATGAACTAGGTGAAATACATTGTTTTCTGGAGTAAACACAATTTTATGCACACTACACATAAAATAAAGTGGACAATACAAGCAACATTGAAAAATCAAAAGGAAACCGCCACTAGGGAATTATTATAATACATTTATTTAGTTACAGTAAAAAGACAGGCAGAATATGTTTTACTGCAGGAATCAATGATCTAAATGTAAAAGTAAGTTTAGAACAATGGATAAATGGTTATTTCAGCCTGGAATACATTATTGAGCAATTCAGAAGTAGTTATCTCTGCTTTAAAAGAATGAAAATAGCCATAGCTGAAATGTTAAATTCCTATGATTAAAAAAAAGACATGACATTGAAATGTAATGGAAATAATCAAAGAAAGTCCTATCATCAAAGAAATTTTAAGCCTTAAATGTGTTTCTTATTAATACAAGCTGAATATGGAGATAGAATTAAATATAACAATGTGTAAACCTTGCCATAATACTTTAAACAATTCTTCAGTACAAGAGGCAGAAAAGGGCAAAGACAGAAATCACATCTATGTACATGACTGTGTAACACATCAATGCATTGTATCTGCATGATGAAATCTCAGGCATGAGATTTTCAGAAGATCCAGGAAATATTGTTCAAAAGAAACTTTTCTGCTTTTCATCAACCTTCATACTTTCTATAGTTGATCACCTCATTACAAAAACACTTTTTATTTTCAAGGGCTTCAAAATGTAACAAAAAAAAATCAATTTGTATTCGTTCAGGCACTAAAGGCACTAATACACATTCAGAAGATGTCAGCCAAGATGCCAGCCTTGGTCAGTCAGTGGCATTGTGAGGGGGGACAGAAGGAGCTCCATACAATTCGCACCTGCAAGTGCCACTTCTTGGAGCAGTGCAGTGAGTGCCTGCCGAGCATAGCTAATGCAAAGCACTGCAGTTGAGATGAGTTTATCATTGGCTGCTCCACTTTGCTTATGCAATAACTAAGATGACAAAGCTCAGAATAATCACATGAGCCTTGTCATCCCAATTTCTGCCTATGCAAAGTGCCTCAGCCTATGACAAAAGAATCTCAACTGCTGAACTCTGTATAATAAGTTTGAGAAGCACAGAGTTTTTTTATAGGCATAAAACATTCAAATTTTGTTACAACATTTAAAATTACACATAAAATACAATATAAGGTAACAATATATAGATGGTGGCCAAGGAAGGTATTCACTGAGGAAGATAGCCGGCAACAAGAGTCCCCATAATCCCAAAAATTCATGCAGCAGAGTAATATATATACTAAAGCCAATAATAAAAGTATATTGGTATATATCGGAACACAATTGTAAGTATGTTTCCGAGTAAAGTAATTATTGCTAAAGAAAGGGACTATCAAAGGGACAGGTCCTATGTGTTAGGCAATCTTACCCAGTGAAGGTCAATCACAGGCCAGTGATAATAGTCACACAGTGGCAAACCCCCAATATATAAATGGTGGCCAAGGAAGATGTACACTGAAGGAAATAGCCAGCAGTAAAAGTCCCCATGATCCCAAAATTCATGCAGTAAAATGATTTATCCTGGGCATCCCTTTGAAATTTTTTTGTTTTAGCTTGTTGTGTCTCTTTTGCCCATTTTTGAGCTAGAACCTCAATATCCTCATTTAACTTTTTTAGTGAGTCTGCAGTCATTTCACTCTTAAAGGAAAATTGCAGTTTCTCAATCTGGGTCTCAATAGTGGATAACGATATCTGATTCATTTCAATTAACAGGTTCATGTATCCAATCGAACATATATTAGAATACTGCTCCCATCTATTTTTAATTGTATCGTCATCTACATTAAAAGAAGGGAATATTTGAACCCTTAAGCCACGAGGTATGAGTCCCTTTTCAATATATTTCCTCAAAAAAGCAATATTCCACCACAAGCGAGTCCTTTTCCTAATTAGATCTTTAAATTCATTAATAGATATAGACAAAGTGTTCCCCCCTACTACTAGTGCTCCATTCAGGCCACCATCATTGCAAATCTCGTCCAATTGTGAGAGCCAAGTGTCGTCTTGAGCTCTAAAATCCCCCGCTCTCCCACTTCTGCACATTCCCCTTGAGGAAGCGGCCATTTCTGGGCCGCGAAACGCGCGTCGGGGCTTGCTACTACGCGGCTATTATCACTAGCTAGTGATTGGCTTCTCACTGGGTAAGATGACCTAATATATAAGAATTGTCCCTATGGTTATCCCTCTCTTTAACAGCAATCACCTCATTCTCATTATTGGATTATTTTACTGCATGAATTTTGGGATCATGGGGACTTTAACTGCTGGCTATTTCCTTCAGTGTACATCTTCCTTGGCCACCATTTATATATTGGGGGTTTGCCACTGTGTGACTATTATCACTGGCCTGTGATTGACCTTCACTGGGTAAGATTGCCTAACACATAGGACCTGTCCCTTTGTTAGTCCCTTTCTTTAGCAATAATTACTTTACTCAGAAACATACTTACAATTGTGTTCCGATATTTACCAATATGCTTTTATTATTGGCTTTAGTATATATATTACTCTGCTGCATGAATTTTTGGGATTATGGGGACTCGTGCTGCCGGCTATCTTCCTCAGTGAATACCTTCCTTGGCCACCATCTATATATTGTTACCTTATATTGTATTTTATGTGTAATTTTAAATGTTGTAATAAAATTTGAATGTTTTATGCCTATAAAAAAACTCTGTGCTTCTCAAACTTATTATATATAACATGAGTTGGCATGACTTGGCGCTCAGGGTCAGTTTCTTTTTTCCCTCAGATGCGCCAGTTTAGCTATAAAAGGGTTAAATTGTTGATGAACTCTGTATAAGTAGCAATCGTGATGGCAGGAAATGAACAGATAATGAATGAAGCCAGTTTTAAATTATGTATAGAGCAATACTATCTTCAATCATTAGCAATAGCTATTTTTAAGGTTTTACCCTTTTCACAAACCAAATTATTAATTAAGCTTAGGGCTTAAGTAAGGCTTACGGCTTGGTTTAGTTTAAAGGTTAGGCTACAGATCGGTTTATGTTAGAGATGATCAAATCGATCTGCGGAGAACAGACTTCAAGTTGAATTTACTGAAATTTGCAGGTCCTCACAAATTTGAATAGTTTGATATTTGATTTGTATGGATTGGTATCCTAAAAACGCCTGGCGTCATTTCAAACACGGCTGAAGCGTCACAGAGCGAGCAAATAATGTCAGGCGTAGCCAGGATGGCTTCCTGGCAATGTCTTTCAGCTATCAAATCACATATTCAAGCACAGCCGATCAGGGGGGATAATCACAGCCAGTTTAAAATTTGGGGGCTCTGTTTTTTGCTTTTATAGTGTCGGAATAGGAGATCAGTGTGCATTATCTTATTCCACATAGGAAAAGAAAAAGGACAAAATGGATTTTGTTGATCAGATCATTCTAATGTAGGATTTACAAAAAAATATATATATGTCCTGTAAATTATGCGCTTCTTAAAAAATATTTCAATTCAATTTTTTTACACCAGTTTTGTCTTCATGGAAGTAAGCTTCACAATAAAGATGGTTTTTCTATTCATTGCTGGATGAAACTTTCCCCTTCCCATTCCTTGCCTTCTTCACATTGCTCATCCAGGATTGCCGACCTAGAAGATTATCTGCACTGATATCATGGATTGTATGAACATAATGATATTGCTGGCAGTGTAGCGGTAAGCTGATTTTTTCCTTTTTTTATTTGTCTTCATACTTGTATCAAAATGTGTTTATGTGTAACTGTAATTTTAATTTTTATTTCATAAATCAATAGTACACATGAAAAGAAAAAAGTTTGTAATATATCTTATCAGAGCAATCTGCTTTTTTTCTCTGCCAGAATTGGTCAGTCATTATCAAAATTCTCACATCTGAGGTAAAATCTGTATTCAGTGAAGACAGACTTTCCCATTACTGAGATAAGAGATGGCAGCTGTTACTGATAAGATTCTATCTAGATAGGAGGGGAAGGTGGGAGGAGCTTTGCTTCTAGCTCCTCCCTCTTCCCTTAAAAACATAGAATTGCATTCCAAGCAACTGCCATCTCCTGTCTCAGTAATGGGAAAGTCTGTCTTCACTGAATACAGATTTTACGTCAAAATTGAGAATTTTGATAATAAAATATTAATTTTGGCAAAGAAAGGACGTTTTTCTGTTAAGATATATTACAAAGTTGCTTATTTTCTCATGTACTATTGATTTATGAATTAAATATTAAAACAACGGTTATTCTTTAATATCTTAAGGGTGCAGTTTTCAACTGGGGAAATAGTATTATTTGGTCAGCTAAAATTCTCTCCCAGTGTGGAGACTTGAATTCATTCAAGTAAAAGTTGTGATTTAAAGAGGTTTTCCCACAAACAAAAGTTCATTTTAACCAATAGATCTTGGAATAATAATAACTTCCACAATTGGATGTGTTTAAATAAATTGTTCTTATGCTGAGATAATCTTATAAATGTGCCCCTGCTGTGTACTGTGTAATGGCTGTGTCTGACCGTGCAGGGACATGGTCTGATCATACCACAGCTCCTGGGCTTGGGAGGAAGGAAGAGTATACAGACATTACAGCAGGGTATTGCAGCTGATTCTTTTTTTGAGGTAAAACATTTCCCAGTCCGTTTTTAAACAATGTTTTACTTCAAAGAAAGAATCATTTGTGAACCCGTGCTGTAATATCTAAATGTGGACGCAAAGAACAAAGCTGTTTTATCACCTTTACCACATGGTGAAAAGCATGTAAAAAAATAATAATAATAATTCTTGAAGTGCTGATTTTTGTTCATTCTGTCTCTCAAAATGGAAAAGAAAGTAATGAAAAAATTATGCACCACAAAATGGTAGCAATAAAAAAAAATTAACTCTTCCAACAAAAAAAGCCCCCTTGCCGCTCCTTTGAGGAGAAAATAAAAAAGTTATACTTCTCAATACATGACAATGCAAAAAATAAATTTTTGTAAAAGAAAAAACATTTTTAGTATGTAACGGTAGCAAAGCACAAAAACAATATAAATCTGATATCGCTCTATATCACTGACCACTATATCAGTTATGCTGTTTTGGTGAACAGCGCTTAAATAAAGCTGCTTTTGATTATTTTATTCTGCCTTCCAAAAATCAGTATAAGGCTCAATTCATATTTATCCTGTGATCTACTCATAGCAGTTCCAACAGATTTTTTGTCAAAGTTTCTCCCCATTGGCTATAATGAAGCAAACTGAGTCACTCCATCTGACCTCTTTCAGGTGGCGATCTATCTTTTTAGGCAAAAACAAGCATCCACTTAGTTCTGTCATCTGTCAAGTGAAATATGGTAGTACAAAGCCTCTGGAAAAGCAAAATAGTTCTCCCCCAAAAAATCCAGCAACTAAATCCAGCCTGCTGAACTCCACAGTGTGTCCAAACCATAAATATCATCCACATATTTAGAATATTGGGGAGAACCAAATTAACAATTTATGGGGTGCGTGTCGCTGGAAGCACAAGTGGGGTACTGGAATGTCATGTTTCATTCTGCAATACAAACTACACTTAAGACCGAAAGTGATAGCACCCTTGAAAATGTTCCAGTAAATGAGCCATGGTTCCAGAAAATTATTGCAATTACACATATTTTGTTACACACATGTTTATTTCTTTTGTGTGTATTGGAACAACACAAAAAAACAGAGAAATAACAAACAAAAATGGGCTGGACAAAATTGTTGGCACCTTTCCAAAATTGTGAGCAAACAACATTATTTCAAGCATGTGATGTTCGTTCAAACTCACCTGTGGCAAGTAAGTTGTGTGCAATATGAAAATCACACCAGAAATCAGATAAAAATGGGAGAAGTTGACTCAATCTTTGCATTATGTGTCTGTGTGTGCCACACTGAGCATGGAGAACAGAAAAAGGAGAAGAGAACTGTCTGAATATTTGATAACCAAAATTGTTGAACAATATAAAAAATCTCAAGGTTACAAGTCCATCTCTGGAGATCTTGATGTTCCTTTGTCCATGGTGTACAACATAATCAAGAAGTTTGCAACTCGTGGCACTGTTACTACTCTCCCTAGATGTGGACGGCAGAGAAAAATTGATGAAAAGTTGCAACGCAGGATAGTCAAGATGGTGGATATGCAGTCCCAATCAAGTTCCAAAGAAATTCAAGCTGTCCTGCAGGCTCAGGGGGCATCAGTGTCAGCATGAACTATCCATCGATATTTGAATGAAATGAAATGCTATGGCAGGAGACCCAGTAGGACCCCACTGCTGACACAGAGACATTAAAAAAGCTTGACTGTAGTTTGCCAAAATAAATGTGTAAGCCAAAATCCTTCTGGGAAAGCATCTTGTGGACAGATGAGACCAAAATAGAGCTTTTTTTTAAATGCACATCATTCTACAGTTTACTGAAAACGGAATGAGAAATTGGAGGTCCACTGTCACAAGGTCAAAAGTGGACAGGTTTTTTTTATTTTAAATAAATCTGCCATAATAGAGATATGGGACTTTTTATTTAGCGCTAATTTGTTTTGTTTTTACCAATGGGTCATGAGTCACATAGCAGTTCTGCAGAACACTTTAAAGCCCCCAGAAAATACTATGATCGTCCCTATGTAAAAGACAATAAAATCAGCAATGAATAAGAAAAGACTCAAATCTCTGAAACCTTTTAGAGGATTTAAAACATTGCAAAAAGTGGAATTCTCTGAAAAGCAGCGGAAATGAAATAGGAGCAAAAATTGCTCCTTTTGACCTGCTAACATATCCTCTTCAAAGGATTTTTTCCAAATAATTTAATTTTATAATTTATTAAAATTTGTCTTAATGTATTTCCGATTACATTCTTTCATAAATAATTTTTTTGTACTCTTTTGGAAAATATTCAAGTACTTCAAAAACTCAGTTCATATTAAGCTAAGCCAAGCCAATTTTGACCTTAAGGACTAAAAGGATTGTTTTCTTGTTTGTTTTTGTCTCATTTCATATCAAACATGTCTAATATTTCAGGGATAATCCTGTGCTGTCTACTTCTGTATCAGGTTACTGCTGTCCATCACGTCACATCATTATATATTTGATATATGATCAGCAATTTCCATTTGCATATCTCAGTCTGACAAAGGTATACCTGAAAAACGCCACATAAACCATACAAGCCAGAGGCATAACTTAGGGCTCATGAGCCTCAATGCAAAGTCAATCACAGCACCAAACTATCATGTTTCATTTTTAATACTGTTGTCCTTTGTAATACTTTGGCAAAGGGAGCTTTGGGTTTTACTTTGGCACAAGAACTCAGGTGGAACTGCTACCTCTTGACCTTCTGTAGTTAGAGCTAATAAACAATGCTGTCATCAGTGTGTCAATTCATAGAGTGTGCCAGCACACTTCCATAGAGTATTATGATAAAATCCTGTCTGCTTTCCATTGCAATTAGGTGTTACTTAGTACATACATATCTATATAATTCCCATTAAGCAATTGGGATTAATGTGCATAAATATGCTGATAGAAATTTGAGGGGTTGTCACAGCTATCAAGAGCATTGAATATCTGAATATCTGAATGTATACAGTACTTCTTGCATCAGATTTTTAAACAGAGGGATCATCTACTGACATAATGTCTCATGTTTGATCATTTTTTATTGACAAGAAATAGACCAATAGGTGGTGAGTGTGTTGTGAATAAAGTTCTTTTTTTTTTTTTTAAATCAACAAGAAACATAACTAAAAGAAATGGTGTTATACATACAATAAATATTTGAGGAGCTTATTCTGACTCCGAGCTCCATTTTTGGCAGAATTATTTATCCACATCAAGTATACACAGTCAGAATTACTTGCTATAATAAACATTGCATAGTCATAAAACACTGCTGAAACTTACTGAAAACATGTCTTTCCTATTCTCTATAAATATTTTATTTATTTTTGCAAACTTCAATCTTGGCACTGTGACTAAACTTGTTTGATTCTAAATGAATTATTTTTATTATGGAAAAATATGCACAATGTGTGAGTTTACATCTGGAAAAAGCAAGCGAGCAACATGCGGTGCTGTACTGAAAGAAGAATGAATACATCAACCTCATTTTATGGTATTTACAGTTCTTGTTACTGATATGTTTAATTTATAGTGTATTACATTTTGAGGCTGGGACTAGATTTTTGTCCTACCAAAGCTCTGATTCAATTATACACCTATAACCCCGTTGGCATTATATTTATCTACATCTTCTATATCTTTAACATGTAACAATCTAAAAAATGTTGCATGCCATTAACTAATAATCAGATAGAGCAGAGCAGAATTCTTTTCATTTATCTAAGTTGGGCAACACTAATTGTGTATTCTAATTATTTTGAAGTATACCACTGTAGGTTTACAGTGCATATAGTCCTATGTAAAATCATAGGTAACGTTTTCATTTCATTACAAAATATACCAAATGACAAAAATAACTCTGCTCTACACCGTAGTTATTTTTCAAGTGTAATAAATAATCGGAATTAAATCAGTCAATAAAGATTCATGGAACTAATATTTAAACAGGTTGTCCCCTACTTTAACAATGATGACCTATCTTTCAGTGTCTGTTCTGTGAGTGTGCGACACCCTACTCCCCTGCCGATCAGCTGTCCTCTGTGTCGGCGGTAACTGGAACTGACCAACTATGGAGCTGCAAAGCTCAGCTTTGTCTACTGTAGAGTGGCCACTTCCAGGTACTGTACATTCATCACCTATTGATTTTTTGACCTTGAGAAAGGCACTGATCTATTGCCAAAATGTGTTGGTGCTAATAAAAACTAAGCTCCTTATTTCCTGCAGGCCAGCCCATCGAACGTGATTCTCTCCATTCTGGTGAATACACATCTGAAATATATCTTCACCAGCCATGTGACAGCAGCGGATAAACAGGTGTTGTGACTTCACAACCAGGTGAGCCTAACCACCCTCTTAGAGGTATTCTTTCTAAGTGTTAGTGCCCCATTTTGTGCTCTTTTGCTCCTCTCTAGAGTTCCTTACAAGGGGTTAATAAAAATAGCTCATAACCTATTGCAGAGGCTTTGAATACATCTAGGCAAGGACCTAGTATTTAGCAAAAGCAGGGCCTGCATAAGTATGGGGGAGATGATCTGGGAAATTGCCCAGGTCACCCATTCTCATATGTGCCTCCAGTGATTACAAGCTGCAACTGCACTAAAAGTAGCAGTCTTGGATTATCAGTGCAATTTCCAAGGTTAGAACCTAAGCAGGACTTTTGTTGACATAATAGTCATGTGACACGGATGTCATTAAAGGTCCTTTATGCTGAGAGATCCTAGAAAAACTGAACAGGAGTTGAAAAAATAATAAGTTCTGTAGTCCTCTACAGAGGGCATGTACAGTACAGACCAAAAGTTTGGACATATCTCTTTTAAAGATTTTTCTGTATTTTCATGACTATGAAAATTGTACATTCACACTGAAGACATCAAAACTTTGAATTAACACATGTGGAATTATATACTTAACAAAAAAGTGTGAAACAACTGAAAATATGTCTTATATTCTAGGTTCTTCAAAGTAGCCACCTTTTGCTTTGATGACTGCTTTGCACAATCTTGGCATTCTCTTGATGAGCTTCAAGAGGTAGTCACCGGAAATGGTTTTCACTTCACAGGTGTGCCCTGTCAGGTTTAATAAGTGGGATTTCTTGCCTTATAAATGGGGTTGGGACCATCAGTTGTGTTGTGCAGAAGTCTGGTGGATACACAGTGTAGCATCGGCGTCTCTGCCCCGTTCTAGGCAGAGACGCCGTCCCTCTCACCTCCCCGCTCCTGGCGCGGCGTCCCCCAGCGCTTCTCTCCCCGCTGCTTCCGGCACGCGCTCCTTCCCCGGCAGTGTGCTTAGGGCGCGCGCGCGCTCCCCCTCTCTTAAAGGGACCGCGCGCGCCGTCCTAAGGAGTCCCCGGCCAATTGCCGGAGGACCTCCCATATAAAAGGCACCTCCTCCAAAATGGAGGTGCCCGAGCAATGTTGTAGCACTGTTCACTACTCTGCTTCAGCCCTCAGGTCCCGATGCCAGTTACCTGCCAGATACCTGCCAGATTCCTGCCAGTCTGCTGTCTAATTCCTGCCTGATATCCTGCTACCTGCCTGCTAGCCTGAGGTCCGACGGTCTGCCTTCCAACTCCTGTCAGTCTGTCTAAGGACCAGCTTGCCCGCTCACCTGGGAGCGCTCATCTGCTGCCTGTCTGTTAGCCTACCAGGAGGCTCTGCCGTCACGTGCTGTGACCACCCGCCTGTCCAGAGACTCCTGCCCGCTCACCTGGGAGCGCTCATCTGCTACCTGTCTGTTGGTCTTCCTGGAGTCTCCGCCGTCACATGCTGTGACCACCCGTTTATCCAGAGACTCTCGCCTGCTCACCTGGGAGCTCACGTCTATCATCTGCCGCCACAGGTCGTACCAATCCTTTACCCAGAGACTGCCCCGGTCACTTGCCGTGACCTCCTGCCCGTTCATCCAGAGACTGCCCCGGTCACTTGCCGTGACCTCCTGCCCGTTCATCCAGAGACTGCCCCGGTCACTTGCCGTGACCTCCTGCCCGTTCATCCAGAGACTGCCCCGGTCACTTGCCGTGACCTCCTGCCCGTTCATCCAGAGACTGCCCCGGTCACTTGCCGTGACCTCCTGCCCGTTCATCCAGAGACTGCCCCGGTCACTTGCCGTGACCTCCTGTCCGTTCATTCAGAGACGGTCCCGGTCACCTGCTGTGACTGCCTGCCCGTCTACCCTGGTCGCCACCCGCTCCCTTACATGGACCGCCCCCTTGTATAGTAGCTCAGAGGTTCCGCCGCTCAGACCCGTTACAGTTTGCTCGGGCCATGGAACCCGGTGGCACCCAAGCTCCCTCGCTCTCGGACCTGTGTCGTGAACTGTCCCGTCAGAGGTCCCAACAGGAGTCCATCCTGGGTCACCTGCGGAATGTCAATTCTCGCCTGGACACTCTGACTGCTCTGCCTGCAACCACCGCCAGTGCCATGACTCGCAATCCGGCAGCTCCACTGCCCACTAATAACATGGTATCCTACCCCGGACCCTGGCTTTCTGCACCTCCTCGTTTCGGAGGCGACTCCGCCCAGGCTCGGGGCTTCATAAATCAGTGCACCCTGCACTTTGAACTCCTGTCTCACCAGTTTAACTCCGACCGGGCCAAAATTGCCTTCATCATGTCCCATCTCACCGGGGAGGCCCTGGCCTGGCTAAATCCTCTATGGGAGAGAGGAGACCCCCTTGTGTCCGACTTGCCTGCCTTTCTCACGGCTTTCCGGAAAGTCTTCGATGAACCCGGACGGAAGACCTCATCCGCATCATCTCTGCTACGCCTCCGTCAGAGAAGTCTCACCGTGGGCCAATATGCCATACGGTTCCGTACCCTTGCCTCGGAGCTGGCCTGGGATAATGACGCTCTGGTTTCCGTCTTCTGGGAGGGTCTATCCGGCCGTATTAAAGATGAACTTGCCGGTCGGGACATTCCTACCACTCTCGATGACCTAATAACTCTTGCCACCCGGATTGACCTGCGGTTCCAGGAGCGAGCCAAAGAGGTCACCCGTGAGAGGAGGTTTCCACGTCTAGCTCCTACTTTTCAGAAACCCGTCACTCCCTCCGTCTCTCCTCAGGTACACTCTCCTGAGCCTATGCAGGTCGACTAGACCAAGATTGTCGGTTCTCGCCAAGAATCTCGCCGAGCCGAGGGAAGCTGTTTCTATTGTGGCAGTATGAAGCACTTCATCCGTTCCTGCCCGGAAAAGCCGGGAAACGCCAGTGTCTAGGACCACTCGGAGAGGTCGTCCTAGGCAAAAGTAAGCCCTCTCCGTCTCTGACCTTACCGGTCTCTATTGCTTGGGGAGAGAACCGTCTCTTTGAACTCGCCCATCTGGATTCTGGAGCTGCTGGAAACCTCATCTCCCAGTCTCTGGTAGAGAGACACCATATTCCCACCAAGTCCCTGGCTGAACCATTGTCAGTCGCCTCCGTGGATGGAAGACTTCTCTCGGAGACCATCCTGCTCGTCACTGAACCCAAAACCCTGCAGGTGGGAATGCTGCACTCTGAGGAGATCTCATTCTATGTGCTGTCCAGACTTTCTCACTCCCTGTTGCTAGGTCTACCTTGGCTCCAGACACATGAACCCGTATTGAACTGGCGGTCCGGTGAAGTACTCCGGTGGGGTCCTGACTGCCATAGGATCTGCCTGGTCCCGGTCCGTCCACTTCGCCCTCAGCCTACTCCAGCTAACTTACCTGGTCTCCCGGCTCCCTACTGGCCCTATGCGGACGTCTTCGGTAAGAAGGAAGCTGAGACGTTGCCACCCCATAGGCCATACGATTGCCCGATCGACCTGGTACCTGGCACCACTCCTCCCCGTGGGCGTATCTACCCATTGTCTGCAGCCGAGACCCGAGCCATGTCTGAGTACATTGAAGAGAATCTGGCTAGGGGATTTATCCGAAAATCTACCTCCCCGGCTGGAGCCGGATTCTTCTTTGTCAAAAAGAAAGACGGCTCGCTACGTCCCTGTATTGACTACAGAGGACTCAATCTCATCACGGTAAAAAACAAATATCCCCTGCCACTCATCTCCGAATTGTTTGATCGTCTCAAGGGCGCCAGGATCTTCTCCAAGCTGGATCTACGAGGAGCGTATAATCTTGTCCGTATCCGTCAAGGAGACGAGTGGAAGACGGCATTCAATACCCGGGACGGTCACTACGAGTACCTTGTGATGCCCTTCGGTCTCTGTAATGTTCCCGCGGTCTTTCAGGAACTAGTCAACGACATCTTCCGTGACCTCCTGTACTCCTGCGTAGTGGTATACCTGGACGATATCTTGGTCTTCTCTCCGGATCTCCCCACACACCGGAGGGATGTTCGTCAGGTCCTGCTTAGGCTTCGGCAGAACCACCTTTATGCCAAATACGAGAAGTGCCTCTTCGATCAGACCTCCCTTCCGTTCTAGGGCTATGTCATCTCCCAAACAGGTCTGCAAATGGATCCCGAGAAGCTCTCTTCCGTTCTAAAATGGCCTCGTCCTGAAGGTTTGAAGGCGATACAGCGATTCCTGGGCTTCGCTAATTACTATCGTCTTTTCATCCCACACTTCTCGTCTCGGACTGCTCCCATATCTGCACTTACCCGTAAGGGGACTAACCCCAGGACATGGTCGCCTGAAGCCGAGGAGGCCTTCCTTTCCCTAAAGAAAGCCTTCGTCTCTGCTCCCGTCCTGCACCGTCCGGACTGTAATAAACAATTCTACCTGGAGGTTGATGCCTCCTCCTCCGGAGCCGGAGCGGTGCTCACCCAGAAGTCTTCTACCGGGAGAATGGTAACGTGCGGCTTCTTCTCCAAAATCTTCTCCTCGTCGGAGCGCAACTACTCCATAGGAGACCGTGAATTGCTAGCCATCAAATTGGCACTGGGAGAGTGGCGCTATCTGCTTGAAGGGGCTCTCTACCCGGTAATTATCTACACGGATCACAAAAACCTGGCATATCTCCAAAATGCCCAGAGACTCAATCCTCGCCAGGACCGGTGGTCGTTGTTTTTTGCCCGCTTCGACTTCATTCTTCATTTCCGTCCGGCGGACAAGAACGTCAAAGCTGATGCCTTGTCCCAGTCCTTCCTGTCCTCCGATCAAGAGGAGGAACCTACGCACATCATCGACTCCTCCAAGTTGTTGAATGTGGCCCCCTTGGATCTGACTCGTCTTCCACCCGGTAAGACGTTCGTAGCTGTGCCAGATTGGGAGAGGGTTCTTCGCTGGGGACATTCTTCTAAACTAGCTGGCCATGCTGGCCAAAAGAAGACCTTCCAACTTATTACCCGGCATTACTGGTGGCCTACCCTGCGTAAGGACGTGGTAGACTTCGTCGCGGCCTGTTCATCCTGTGCCCCTAACAAAGTTCCCCGACATCTACCTGCCGGCCATCTCCTGCCCCTTCCCGTACCTGCTGCTCCTTGGCAACACATCGCTATGGACTTTATCACCGACCTTCCAGTTTCTGCCGGTTGTACTGTCATTTGGGTTGTCGCTGACCGTTTTTCTAAGATGGCCCACTTCATTCCCCTGCCTGGTCTTCCGTCTGCACCCGAGCTGGCTAAAGACTTTATCCACCACATCTTCCATCTCCATGGTCTGCCCCTCCACATCGTGTCGGATCGTGGGGTTCAGTTCACCTCTCGCTTCTGGAGAGCCACATGTAAGCTGCTGGACATTACCCTGGATTTCTCCTCCGCTTACCACCCTCAGTCCAATGGTCAAGTGGAGCGGATCGATCAGATCTTGACCAGCTACCTCCGGCACTTCGTTGATGCTCACCACTCGGACTGGGTGGATCTCCTACCTTGGGCCGAGTTCTCTTATAACAACCATGAGAGCGAGTCCTCTTCCAAATCCCCGTTCTTTATAGTCGGTGGCCAACATCCCCGGATTCCACTTCCTGTCTCCGTTTCTGTGGACAACCCTGCTGCGGAGTCTCTTGTCTGCGAATTTTCTACTGTTTGGGAGAGCACCAGGTCCGCTCTTCTTCTCTCCTCTGAGCGGATGAAGAGATTTGCTGATAAGAGACGTCTGGATCCGCCCCAATTCCGTCCGGGAGACAAGGTTTGGCTCTCATCCAAACATGTGCGGCTCAAAGTACCCTCCTACAAGTTGGGTCCTCGATTCATCGGCCCCTTCGAAGTCCTGAGGCAAATTAACCCTGTGGCCTACAAATTAAAACTCCCGGCCACCCTACGGATCCCCAACTCCTTCCACGTATCTCTCCTCAAACCCGTTGTCTTTAACTTTTTTTCCCAAAATCCAGGTGCCCCTCCTGCTCCGGTTTCCGCTGATGACATCTTTGAGGTAGAGAGTATTCTGGCCTCCAAGAGGGTAAGAGGAAAAACCTTTTTTCTGGTAGATTGGAAGGGGTTTGGTCCTGAGGAGAGAACTTGGGAACCCAGGGAGAACATCAACGCCCCGCTTCTCCTTGAGAAATTTCTTTCTGGCCAAAAAAAGAGGGGGCCTAAAGGGGGGGGTACTGTAGCATCGGCGTCTCTGCCCCATTCTAGGCAGAGATGCCGTCCCTCTCACCTCCCCGCTCCTGGCGCGGCGTCCCCCAGCGCTTCTCTCCCCGCTGCTTCCGGCATGCGCTCCTTCCCCGGAAGTGTGCTTAGGGCGCGCGCGCGCTCCCCCTCTCTTAAAGGGACCGCGCGCGCCGTCCTAAGGAGTCCCCGGCCAATTGCCGGAGGACCTCCCATATAAAAGGCACCTCCTCCAAAATGGAGGTGCCCGAGCAATGTTGTAGCACTGTTCAATACTCTGCTTCAGCCCTCAGGTCCCGTTGCCAGTTACCTGCCAGATACCTGCCAGATTCCTGCCAGTCTGCTGTCTAATTCCTGCCTGATATCCTGCTACCTGCCTGCTAGCCTGAGGTCCGACGGTCTGCCTTCCAACTCCTGTCAGCCTGTCTAAGGACCAGCTCGCCCGCTCACCTGGGAGCGCTCATCTGCTGCCTGTCTGCTAGCCTACCAGGAGGCTCTGCCGTCACGTGCTGTGACCACCCGCCTGTCCAGAGACTCCTGCCCACTCACCTGGGAGCGCTCATCTGCTACCTGTCTGTTGGTCTTCCTGGAGGCTCCGCCGTCACATGCTGTGACCACCCGTTTATCCAGAGACTCTCGCCTGCTCACCTGGGAGCTCACGTCTATCATCTGCCGCCACAGGTCGTAACAATCCTTTACCCAGAGACTGCCCCGTTCACTTGCCGTGACCTCCTGCCCGTTCATCCAGAGACTGCCCCGGTCACTTGCCATGACCTCCTGCCCGTTCATCCAGAGACTGCCCCGGTCACTTGCCGTGACCTCCTGTCCGTTCATTCAGAGACTGTCCCGGTCACCTGCTGTGACTGCCTGCCCGTCTACCCTGGTCGCCACCCGCTCCCTTACAAGGACCGCCCCCTTGTATAGTAGCTCAGAGGTTCCGCCGCCCAGACCCGTTACACACAGCTGATAGTCCTACTGAATATACTGTTTGAATTTGGATTATGGCAAGAAAAAAGCAGCAAAGTAAAGGAAAATGAGTGGCCATCATTACTTTAAGAAATGAAAGTCAGTCAGTCCGAAAAATTGGGAAAACTTTGAAAGTGTCCCCAAGTGCAGTTGCAAAAACCATCAAGCGCTTCAAAGAAACAGGCTCAAATAAGGGCCGCCCCAGGAAAGGAAGACCAAGAGTCACCTCTGCTTCTGAGGATAAGCTTATGCAAGTCACCAGCCTCAGAAATCGCAGGTTAACAGCAGCTCAGATTAGAGACCAGGTCAATGCCACACAGAGTTCTAGCAGCAGACACATCTCATCAACAACTGTTAAGAGGAGACTTTGTGCAGCAGGCCTTCATGGTAAAATAGCTGCTAGGAAACAACTGCTAAGGACAGGCAACAAGCAGAAGAGACTTGGTTGTGCTACAAGGAATGTACATTAGGCCAGTGGAAATCTGTGCTTTGGTCTGATGAGTCCAAATTTGAGATCTTTGGTTCCAACCACCGTGTCTTTGTGCGATGCAGAAAAGGTGAACGGATGGACTCTACATGCCTGGTTCCCACCGTGAAGCATGGAGGAGGAGGTGTGATGGTATGGGCGTGCTTTGCTGGTGACACTGTTGGGGATTTTTTCAAAATTAAAGGCATACTGAACCAGCATGGCTACCACAGCATCTTGCAGCGGCATGCTATTCCATCCGGTTTGCATTTAGTTGGACGATCATTTATTTTTCAACAGGACAATGACCCCAAACACACCTTCAGGCTGTGTAAGGGCTATTTGACCAAGAAGGAGAGTGATGTGGTGTTACGCCAGATGACCTGGCCTCCACAGTCACCAGACCTGAACCCAACTAAGATGGTTTGGGATGAGCTGGACTGCAGAGTGAAGGCAAAAGGGCCAACAAGTGCTAAGCATTAGTGTTGAGCGATCATGCTCGACACTGCTCGGAACTCGCCTGAGCATCACGCTACTCAGGATGTTCGGCGAGCACCGAGCATTTCCGGGGTTACTCGGGCGGGAGCTCGGGTCTCCGCCTTGCATGTTTGGCACTCTTTACAGAGCCAATGAACATGCAGGGATTGCCAGCCAGTAACTGTAATGCTGTAGCCATGTTGGTTGAGGGCATTACAGTGATTGGCTGGCCGCACAGCATCACCTCGAGTATTTAAAACTGGGCGCCGCCATCTTGGACACAGTCGCTCCGGATCAGACAGTGTAGGGACAGCGCTGCTGATTTAGGGAGAGATATAGCCTGCAAAATAGTTAGTGTAGGGTCTGTAAAGGCTGCCAGATCAAACAAACAGTTCTTTTCAGGACTAATATCCATCCCAGATATCAGACAGGCAGGCAGGCTGTATAGGAGACGCAGTGGTTATACCAGCAAACGCTGCATTACAGTCCTGTGTGCTCCTGTTGCTGAAATTGCTGGACTTAGCTCCAGGTCTCGGGGGCAAGGAAAAATCCTTTTTTTTTCATCTAAATCCTCTTTTTCTTTCCCTCTTTCACACTGTACAAATACCCGTCTTATTAACCTTTTGGTGTCCCCCCCCCAAAAAAAAGCGTGTCTCTGTTTTTTTAGACACAAATATATCTGTTTAAAATGTCTGGAGTAGGCCAGAGAAATAGAAGTGTGGTTTTGCAGTTCCATGGGCCATGTGTATCTAAAAAAAAACAGTTTGAGTATGTTGCTCACTGTTCAGCCGCAAATATATGTATTTAAAAAAGTCTGGTGTACACCAGTAAATTATAACTGTGGTTTTGCTGTTCCATGGTAAAAAAAATCTCTATTATCCTGCTCTTGCCATTTTTTGCCGTAAAAAAAATAATAATAGTGTCTCCCTGATTTTTCAGACACAAATATATCTGTTGAAAATAGTCTGGTGTAGGCCAGAGAGACAGAAGTGTGCTTTTGCTGTTCCACGGTAAAAAATCTCTATTATCCTGCTTTTGGCATTTTTTGCTGTAAAAATAAATAGTGTCTCCTGATTGTTCAGACACAAATATATCTGTTGAAAATAGTCTGGAGTAGGTCCGAGAAATACAAGTGTGGTTTTGCAGTTCCATGGTTCAAACCTCTGTATTATCCACTTTTGGGCCATTTGTATCTAAAAAAAACAGTTTGAGTGTGTCGCTCACTGTTCAGCTGCAAATATATATATTTAGAAAAGTCTGGTCTACATACAACAGGAAATTATAACTGTGGTTTGCTGTTCAACGGTAAGAAATCTCTATTATTCAGCTTTTGGTATTTTTTCCGTAAAGAAGAACAATAATCTTTTCTCCCTGATTGTTCAGATTGTTTAAAAGAGTTGGGTGTAGGCCAGAGAAATAGAACTGTGGTTTTCCTCTTCCACGGTTCTAATCTAATTTTTATTACCATTTTTCCATTAATAGTGTGAGTGTAAGCTATTTTACTTACTTTACAATGGGCAAGGCGCATGGCAAGGGATGTGGAAGTGGATGTTCTGGTGATGGTGCGTGCAGAGAACTGGGCCGTGGCCAAGATGAAAATGTGCCACAACCAACAGCCACATCTTCTCGCTCCCACTTCTTGACCGAATTACTAGGAAGCGCAGAACAACACCAGTATTGCGAACTGATCAGTGTGAACAGGTTATTAATTGGATAGCAGATAATACTTCCAGTTAACTGGGCACCACCGGCCTGTCTTACACACGGTCGACTCTTAGTAGCCTCGACCACATACTCCTCCTCACCCCGATGCTCCTTCCTCCCACCATGCTGAGTGTCGTCAGACAGCAACTGATTCCACAGTTGGACACTCTGAAGAGCTGTTCACTGGTCCATTTCCATATTTGGTCCCCTTGCCTTCTCCACTTGAAGAGGTGGAAGAGGAGATCCCATGTAGCGATGCCCAAATATTTGAACAGCCACGGACATAGGATGTCGACGGTGGCAATTTGTCACAAGAGGTGGATGATGACGAGACAAAATTGCCAGGAAGTGAAGAGGAGGATCGTGGTGCGCAAGTGGAAGAGGAGGAGGTGATGGATGATCTAGTAACTGACCCAAAGTGGCAGGAGGAAATGCAGAGTGAGGCCAGCAGCACACAGGGGGAGGGAGGCAGAGTACCCCAACAGGCAGGAACAAGCAGTGTGGTGGCCACAGACAGAAGGCGGGCAACCGTTCCCCGTAACACCAACACGAGGGACGTTGCAGTACAAGCGGTAGGTCTTCCAGAATCTGGAATTTTTTTAAAGACTCTGCTGATAACCCCAAAAAGGCCATTTGTACCACCTGCCATGCAAGCATCAGTAGGGGTGACAAAACTACCACCCTGACCACCACCAGCATGATCAGGCACATGGCAGCAAATCACCCGACTTTGTGCGGCGTACCTCACGGTCCACGACCAGTGTCAGCGGGTGTCACCACTGCTTCCTCCACTGTTGTGTGTGCAATAGAACCCCCTGTTGTGTGTGCAAGGCAATCTCCTGTCCATACTGCATGCAAAGATGCCCCCTCCTCTCAGTCTTCACTTGTTATGGCAGTTTCTCAAGAAACAGCATCAATGTCTACGTCCACGTCCCACCGCAGCGTTCAATTGTCCATATCCCAGACCTTTGAACGAAAGCGGAAATTCGCAGCTAACGCCCCACAGGCCACAGTCCTAAATTCGCACACTTCAAGACTGCTTGCGTTGGAAATGCTGCCTTTTAGGCTGGTGGAGACCGAATCCTTCCTCAACCTTATGGCGGTGGCTGTCCCTCGGTACTCGGTCCCCATCCGACACTATTTTGCCCGGTATGCCATCCCCGCACTACACAAGCATGTGTCCCAAAACATCTGCCGTGCCCTCAACAACACAGTTACTGGGAGAGTCCACCTGAGTCCACCAGACAATGGACACGTGGACAAGTGCTTGTGGGCAGGGACGGTACATCTCCCTGACGGCACACTGGGTAAACATAGTGGAAGCTGGGACCCAGTCGGACCTTGGGATGGAACACATCCTCCCCACACGGAGGAATGTGGGCCCTATGTCAGTCAGAGTTGCCCCCACAGTGTATAGCTCCTGTGCACATCTCACTGCTTGTGAGATGTGGACAGCTGTGAAAGAGCAGGCAGATCTGTGGCTGAGACCGCTGAAGCTACATCCAGGCATGGTTGTGTGTGACAATGGCCATAACCTGGTGGCGGCTCTGAGGCGAGGCGAGATCACAAACGTACCATGCCTGGCTCATGTGCTTCACCTCGTGGTTCAGCGGTTTCTTAAATCATAACCCGAGTTGCCAGATCTGCTTGTCAAAGTACCCTGCCTGTCAGCTCATTTTCACAAGTCGACTACAGCTTCCGCCGCCCTTGCTGTTTTGCAGCAGCGTTTGCAGATTCCATCACACTGACTGGTGTGTGATGTCCCCACATGTTGGAACTCTGCCCTCCACATGTTGCAAAGGATTTGTGAGCAGAAGAAAGCAGTTGTGGAGTACCATCTGCAACAAGGCCGTCGATATTCAGGTCAGACTCCACACATAAGACCTCAGTAGTGGACCTGGATGTCTGACATCTGTACCATCTTGACAAACTTTGAGGAGTCCACCCAGATGGTGAGTGGTGATGACGCCATCATTAGCGTCAGCATTCCACTTGTCAGTCTTTTGCAACGCTCTCTGCAGAGAAATAAAGAGGAGGCATTGCAGCCAGAGTATGATGAGATGGATCAAGAAGCCGTAGCGGTCGATTACACACAGCCCAGCCTCATCTCATCCCAACGTGCATTGGGGGACAATGAGGGAGAGGAGGAGGAGGAAGAACAGGAGCTTGTATCATGCGCTGTAGACGGTAGTACATGTACAACTGTCATACCATCGGTTCAGCGTGGGAGGCCTGAGGACAGGGGGGGGGAGCAGGAGGAGGAGAGCATGGTCAGTCGTCATCTCTGGTGAGGAAACGGAAGTCTTGCCCATTACCAGTCTGGCATGCATGGCTGACTTTATGTTACGCTGCCTTAACCGTGACCCTCGCCTTGTCAAAATGTTGGGTGACAGTCATTACTGGTTGGTGACACTTTTAGACCCCCGCTACAAGGAGAACTTCCACTCTCTTGTTCCTGAGGTGGAGAGGTCTACCAAAATGGGGCAGTACCAGAAGGCCCTTGCTGCAGAACTGTTAAAAAAATTCCCATCTGAACACGCTAGCAGCAGAGGTCACAGTTCGTTAACCAACCAAGGCTAACAAGCGAGAGAGAGGCAACTCCAATCCAGCAGAGGCAGGGGAACTCTGTCAACGTTCTGGGACAGTTTTCTGAGACCCGCCCAGCTTACAGGCCCTGAGGCACGGGGTACTCTCACAAGGAGTGTAAAGTTTCAAAAGACGGTGAGGGAGTACCTTGCTGACCGTACCAGCGTCTTCTGTGATTCCTCTGTGCATTTTAATTATTGGGTATCCAAGCTGGACACTTGGAATGAACGCGCTCTGTACGCCTTGGAGATCTTGGCCTGCCCTGCCGTTAGCGTGTTATCGGAGCGTGTTTTTAGTGCCGCTGGGGGATTTATAACTGATAAACGCACTTGCCTGTCAACTGACAGTGCTTACAAGCTGACCCTTATCAAAATGAACAAGGGCTGGATTGGGCCAGACTTCTCAACACCACCAAATGACAGCAGAGTAACATAAAGTCAAATCCACTGTGTTATTTCGGGAGGTGGATTCACATGCACCGCTTCACACCCACACATGGGTATACTTTTCCTCATTCCGGCTGTTTTATGTTCTTCTCGTTATCCTCAGCCTCCACCACCACTATACCATCAGGGTGACCGTGGTCCATGTTGCCATTATTAAAAGTTCCTCTGTTCTAATTTTTGTCAGCTTTTGCTTGGAAGGCATAAGCAAAGACTGGGGGAGACCCACTCCCCAATAATGGGAATAATATTTTTAGATGCTGCACTGTATGGCTCTTGTAAGGGGCATTAATAGCGTCTTGTTAAGCTACTGTGACCTCCACCACTTTTCCGAGGGGCATTAAAAGTGTCTTGTTAAGCTACTGGGACCTCCACCACTTTTTCAGGGGGCATTAAAAGCGTCTTGTTAAGCTACTGGGACCTCCACCACTTTTCCAAGGGGCATTAAAAGCGTCTTGTTAAGTCACTGCGACCTCCACCACTTTTCCGATGGGCATTAAAACGTCTTGTTAAGCTACTGGGACCTCCACCACTTTTCCAAGGGGCATTAAAAGCGTCTTGTTAAGCTACTGGGACCTCCACCACCTTTCTGAGGGGCATTAAAAGCGTCTTGTTAAGCTATTGGGACCTCCACCACTTTTCCGAGGGGCATTAAAAGCATTTTGTTAAGCTACTGTGAGCTCCATCACTTTTTCAAGGGGCATTAAAAGCATCTTGTTAAGCTACTGGGACCTCCACCACTTTTCCGAGGGGCACTAAAAGCGTCTTGTTTAGCTACTGGGACCTCCACCACTTTTCCGAGAGGCAATATAAGTGTCTTGTTAAGCTACTGGGACCTCCACCACTATTCCGAGGGGCATTAAAAGCGTCTTGTTAAGCTACTGGGACCTCCACCACTTTTCCGAGGGGCATTAAAAGCGACTTGTTAAGCTACTGGGACCTGCACCACTTTTCCGAGGGGCATTAAAAGCATCTTGTTAAGCTACTGTGACCTCCACCACTTTTCCGAGCTGCATTAAAAGCGTCTTGTTAAACCACTCTGAACTCCACGTCTCTTCCAAGGGGCATTTAAATCATCTTGTTAATCCACTCTGAACTCCACGTCTCTTCCAAGGGGAATTAAAACTGTCTTGTTAAGCTACTGTGACCTCCACGACTCTTCCAAAGGGTATTGCATTTCCTCCTAATTTTTGGCAGCTTTTGCTTGGAACGCATAAGCAAAGACTATGGGAGACACACTCCCCAATAATGGCAATAATCTTTTTAAGATGCTGTACTGTATGGCTCTTGTAAGGGACATTAAAACCGTCTTGTTAAGCTACTGCGACCTCCACAACTTTTCAAAGGGGCATTCAAACCGTCTTGTTAAGCTACTGTGACCTCCACGTATCTTCCAAGGGGCATTAAAACCGTCTTGTTAAACCACTTTGAACTCCACGTCTTTTCCAAGGGGCATTAAAAGCGTCTCGTTAAGCTACTGCGACCTCCACCACTTTTCCGAGGGGCATTAAAAGCGTCTTGTTAAGCTACTGTGACCTCCACCACTTTTCCGAGGGGCATTAAAAGCATCTTGTTAAGCTACTGTGACTTCCACCACTTTTCCAAGGGACATTAAAAGTGTCTTGTTAAACCACTCTGAACTCCACAGCTTTTCCAAGGGGCATTAAAATGTTGTTTTTAGTTAACTCTAACCTCCACGACTCTTCCAACGGGTATTGCATTTCCTACTAATTTTTGGCAGCTTTTGCTTGGAAGGCATAAGCAAAGACTATGGGAGACAAACTCCCCAATAATGGCAATAATCTTTTTAAGATGCTGTACTGTATGGCTCTTGTAAGGGGCATTAAAACCATCTTGTTAAGCTACTGCGACCTCCACAACTTTTCCAAGGGGCATTCAAAC
Source organism: Phyllobates terribilis (assembly GCF_046119375.1). Lineage (NCBI taxonomy): Eukaryota > Metazoa > Chordata > Amphibia > Anura > Dendrobatidae > Phyllobates > Phyllobates terribilis. The sequence continues at coordinate 767,361,179 of NW_027362762.1, read as the reverse complement.
CATCTTGTTAAGCTACTGTGACCTCCACGTCTCTTCCAAGGGGCATTAAACCGACTTGTTAAACCACTCTGAACACCACGTCTTTTCCGAGGTGCATTAAAAGCCTCTTGTTAAGCTACTGTGACCTCCACCACTTTTCCGAGGGGCATTAAAAGCATCTTGTTAAGCTATTGTGACTTCCACCACTTTTCCAAGGGACATTAAAAGTGTCTTGATATACCACTCTGAACTCCACAGCTTTTCCAAGGGGCATTGAAATGTTGTTTTAAATTAACTCTAACCTCCACGACTCTCCCAACGGGTAATGAATTTCCTCCTAATTTTTGGCAGCTTTTGCTTGGAAGGCATAAGCAAAGACTATGGGAGACACACTCCCCAATAATGGCAATAATCTTTTTAAGATGCTGTACTGTATGGCTCTTGTAAGGGGCATTAAAACCGTCTTGTTAAGCTACTGCGACCTCCACAACTTTTCCAAGGGGCATTCAAACCGTCTTGTTAAGCTACTGTGACCTCCACCACTTTTCCAAGGGGCATTAAAAATGTCTTGTTAAGCTACTGTGACCTCCACCACCTTTCAAAGGGGCATTAAAACCTCTTGTTAAGCTACTGTGACCTCCACGTCTCTTCCAAGGGGCATTAAAACCGTCTTGTTAAACCACTCTGAACTCCACGTCTTTTTCAAGGGGCATTAAAAGCGTCTTGTTAAGCTACTGCGACCTCCACCACTTTTTCGAGGGGCATTAAAAGCGTCTTGTTAAGCTACTGGGACCTCCACCACTTTTCCGAAGGGCATTAAAAGCATCTTGTTAAGCTACTGGGACCTCCACCACTTTTACGAGGGGCATTAAAACCATCTTGTTAAGCTACTGGGATCTACACCAATTTTCCGAGGGGAATTAAAAGCGTCTTGTTAAGCTACTGTGACCTCCACCTCTCATCAAAGGTGCATTAAAAGCATCTTCTTAAGCCGCTTTGTACTCCACAGCTCCTCCAAGGGCATTAAAATGTTGTTTTTAATTACCTCTAACCTCCACGACTCTTCCAACGGGCAATGCATTTCCTCCAAATTTTAGTCAGCTTTTGCTTTTCAATGCAAAGGCGAAAACTAAGGGAGACCCACTCCCCAATAATGGGTAGAAGGTTTTTTAGTACGCTGTAATCCACGTCTGTTTCAAGGGGCATTGCAGTTCCTCATAATTTTTGGAAAGCCTTCCATTCACTGCTTAGGCCAACAGTGTACAGGAGACCCAGTTGCTATAAATGGAAAAAACGGTTTATTTACGGCCCTCTGACCTCCATGTCATTTCCAAGGGGCATTGGAGTGCCTCAAAATTTTTGGTAGGCATTGCACTCATTGTATGCCCTATAACTGTGTAGCCGAACTGCTCCTTTTGTTACAGAAACATATCCTACAAGACATATGTGGTTGACTGGCCTGATATTGATGTGAATGGTCCATGCTCCTCCTGCTCTTTCTCCTATGCCACTGCCTCATCCATCATTTATCACCTGAAGCTTTGTTTTAACGGGAGTCATAGAACTGGGATAGTAGCAGGAAAACATCCAGCAATCCTCGGAGGAGGTAGGATATGCGCCAAAACGCTGACCACCTCAGGCCTAGCCGCTAATACATACATCCGCTTGCATTCCAAGAAAACAAAGCAGATGCTAACTTCTATCATTATCATCATGCTCCTCACCTTGGCACTCTCAACTCCCCTGATGGAGAAGCCAGGGCCCACAGGAGGATTCTGGTTCTCTGGTGGGCTCGTCCAATGCTGCCCTAAAGCTGGCCGGGCTAAGAAAAGTGTGTGGGGGGATGTTCCAAGGAGAAATAGGGGCGGATTGGGACCGTTTATGGACACCCGGCTGCCCCCAGGCGGCTGGGGACCGTGTGTGGACACCCGGCTGCGGGGCGGCTGTGGACCGAGTATGGACACCCGGCAGCCCCCTGGTGGCTGGGGACCGAGCGTGGACACCCGGCCTCTGGGCGGCTAGGGACTGAGTATGGATTCCAGGCTGCCAACGCAGCCATGACGTGGTGGCCAGATTCCCCCATTCCTAAAAGGCCCAATTTCAAGTGCAAACAAGCAGTATGGTATTGCAGCCTGGGGGTGGGTGGGTGGTTGGCTGCATATTTGCGCTTGCATTGCAAGGAATGGGAGAGGTACAATTGAACACTGCCCTGGGACAAGGACTTTAACGGGGATAGCTGCAAGTCTGCAACGACAAGTGCAGGGTGGGAGGCATCTTCTCATGTACCATGAACAGGGGTTTGGCATGCACACACTACAGCGGAATAGGCTGTCCTTCCCACTAAATGCACTGGGGAGGGCACAGGTAATGCTTTGGTATGCGCGCTTAACCTTATGTATAAGGCACAAATAGGGGCGGCTGGGGACTGAGTATGGATACCTCGCTGCCTAAGCAGCCATGAGGTAGTGGCCTGCTTCGGCCTCCTCCAAACTAAAAGGCCCCATTTCAAGTGCAAGCTAACTGTATGGCATTGCAGCCTGGGGGTGGGTGGCAGGCTGCACACTTACGCTTGCATTAAAAGAAAACAAAGCAGATGCCAGCTTCTATCTTCATCATCGTGGTCCTCAACTAGGCACTCTCAACTCCCCTGATGGAGAAGCCAGGGCCCACCGGAGGAGTCTAGTTCTCTGGTGGGCTCTTCCAATGCTGCCCTAAAGCAGGCCGTGCTAACAAAAGTGTGTGGGGGGAAGTTGACAGGAGAAATAGAGGTGGCTGGGGACCTGTTTGAATTTGGATTTTGTCAAGAAAAAAGCAGCTAAGTAAAGGAAAATGAGTGGCCATCATTACTTTAAGAAATGAAGGTCAGTCAGTCCGAAAAATTGGGAAAGCTTTGAAAGTGTCCCCAAGTGCAGTTGCAAAAACCATCAAGCGCTACAGAGAAACTGGTTCACATGAGGACCGCCCCAGGAAAGGAAGACCAAGAGTCACCTCTGCTTCTGAGGATAAGCTTATGCATGTCACCAGCCTCAGAAATCGAAGGTTAACAGCAGCTCAGATTAGAGACCAGGTCAATACCACACAGAGTTCTAGCAGCAGACACATCTCTTCAACAACTGTTAAGAGGAGACTTTATGCAGCAGGCCTTCATGGTAAAACAGCTGCTTGGAAACCACTGCTAAGGACAGGTAACAAGCAGAAGAGATTTGTTTGGGCTAAAGAACACAAGGAATGGACATTAGACCTGTGGAAATCTGTGCTTTGGTCTGATGAGTCCAAATTTGAGATCTTTGGTTCCAACCACCGTGTCTTTGTGTGATGCAGAAAAGGTGAACGGATGGACTCTACATGCCTGGTTCCCACCCTGAAGCATGAAGGAGGAGGTGTGATGGTGTGGGCGTGCTTTGCTGGTGACACTGTTGGGAATTTATTCAAAATTGAAGGCATACTGAACCAGCATGGCTACCACAGCATCTTGCAGCGGCATGCTATTCCATCCGGTTTGCGTTTAGTTGGACGATCATATATTTTTCAACTGGACAATGACCCCAAACACACCTTCAGGCTGTGTAAGGGCTATTTGACCAAGAAGGAGATTGATGTGTTGCTATGCCAGATGACCTGGCCTCCACAGTCACCAGACCTGAACCCAAGTAAGATGGTTTGGGGTGAGCTGGACTGCAGAGTGAAGGCAAAAGGGCCAACAAGTGCTAAGCATTAGTGTTGAGCGATCATGCTCGACACTGCTCGGAACTCGCCCGAGCATCACGCTACTCAGGATGTTCGGCGAGCACCGAGCATTTCCGGGTTACTCGGGCAGGAGCTCAGGTCTCCGCCCTGAATGGTTGGCGCTCTTTACAGAGCCAATGAACATGCAGGGATTGCCAGCCAGTAACTGTAATGCTGTAGCCATGTTGGTTGAGGGCATTACAGTGATTGGCTGGCTGCACAGCATCACCTCGAGTATTTAAAACTGGGCGCCGCCATCTTGGACACAGTCGCTCCGGATCAGACAGTGTAGGGACAGCGCTGCTGATTTATGGAGAGATATAGCCTGCAAAATAGTTAGTGTAGGGTCTGTAAAGGCTGCCAGTTCAAACAAACAGTTCTTCTCAGGACTAATATCCATTCCAGATATCAGACAGGCAGGCAGGCTGTATTGGAGACGCAGTGGTTATACCAGCAAACGCTGCATTACAGTCCTGTGTGCTCCTGTTGCTGAAATTGCTGGACTTAGCTCCAGGTCTCGGGGGCAAGGAAAAATGCATTTTTTTCATCTAAATCCTCTTTTTTTCACTCTTTCACACTGTACAAATACCCGTCTTATTAACCTTTTGGTGTCCCCCCGCCAAAAAAAAGCGTGTCTCTGATTTTTCAGACACAAATATATCTGTTTAAAATTGTCTGGAGTTGGCCAGAGAAATAGAAGTGTGGTTTTGAAGTTCCATTGGCCATGTGTATCTAAAAAAAACAGTTTGAGTATGTTGCTCACTGTTCAGCCGCAAATATATGTATTTAAAAAAGTCTGGTGTACACCAGTAAATTATAACTGTGGTTTTGCTGTTCCATGGTAAAAAAATCTCTATTATCCTGCTCTTGCCATTTTTTGCCGTAAAAAAAATAATAATAGTGACTCCCTGATTTTTCAGACACAAATATATCTGTTGAAAATAGTCTGGTGTAGGCCAGAGAGACAGAAGTGTGCTTTTGCTGTTCCACGGTAAAAAATCTCTATTATCCTGCGTTTGGCATTGTTTGCTGTAAAAAATAAATAGTGTCTCCTGATTGTTCAGACACAAATATATCTGTTGAAAATAGTCTGGTGTAGGTCCAAGAAATACAAGTGTGGCTTTGCAGTTCCATGGTTCAAACCTCTGTATTATCCACTTTTGGGCCATTTGTATCTAAAAAAAACAGTTTGAGTGTGTCGCTCACTGTTCAGCCGCAAATATATATATTTAAAAAAGTCTGGTCTACATACAACAGGAAATTATAAATGTGGTTTGCTGTTCAACGGTAAGAAATCTCTATTATTCAGCTTTTGGTATTTTTTCCGTAAAGAAAAACAGTAATATTTTCTCCCTGATTGTTCAGATTGTTTAAAAGAGTCGGGTGTAGGCCAGAGAAATAGAACTGTGGTATTCCTCTTCCACGGTTCAAATCTAATTTTTATTACCCTTTTTCCATTGATAATGTGAGTGTAAGCTATTTTACTTACGTTACAATGGGCAAGGCGCATGGCAAGGGATGTGGAAGTGGATGTTCTGGTGATGGTGCGTGCAGAGAACTGGGCCGTGGCCAAGGTGAAAATGTGCCACAACCAACAGCCACATCTTCTCGCTCCCACTTCTTGACCGAATTACTAGGGAAGCACAGAACAACACCAGTATTGCGAACTGATCAGTGTGAACAGGTTATTAATTGGATAGCAGATAATACTTCCAGTTAACTGGGCATCACTGGCCTGTCTTCCACACGGTCGACTCTTAGTAGCCTCGACCACATACTCCTCCTCACCCCGATGCTCCTTCCTCCCACCATGCCGAGTGTCGTCAGACAGCAACTGATCCCACACTTGGACACTCTGAAGAGCTGTTCACTGGTCCATTGCCAGATTTGTGCCCCTCGCCTGCTCCGCTTGAAGTGGTGGAAGAGGAGATCCCATGTAGCGATGCCCAAATATTTGAAAAGCCACGGACATAGGATGTCGCCGCTGTCAATTTGTCACAAGAGGTGGATGATGACGAGACAAAACTGCCAGGAAGTGAAGAGGAGGACCGTGGTGCACAAGTGGAAGAGGAGGAGGTGGTGGATGATCTAGTAACTGACCCAAAGTGGCAGGAGGACATGCAGAGTGAGGCCAGCAGCACACAGGGGGAGGGAGGCAGAGTACCCCAACAGGCAGGAAGAAGCAGAGTGGTGGCCGCAGACAGAAGGCGGGCAACCGTTCCCTGTAACACCAACACGAGGGACGTTGTAGTACAAGCGGTAGGTCTTCCAGAGTCTGGAATTTTTTTAAAGACTCTGCTGATAACCCCAAAAAGGCCATTTGTACCACCTGCCATGCAAGCATCAGTAGGGGTGACAAAACTACCAGCCTGACCACCACCAGCATGATCAGGCACATGGCAGCAAAGCACCCGACTTTGTGGGGCGTACCTCACGGTCCACGACCAGTGTCAGCGGGTGTCACCACTGCTTCTTCCACTGTTGTGCGTGCAATAGAACCCCCTGTTATGTGTGCAAGGCAATCCCCTGTCCATATTGCATGCAAAGATGCCCCCTCCTCTCAGTCTTCACTTGTTATGGCAGTTTCTCAAGAAACAGCATCAATGTCTACGTCCACGTCCCACCACAGCGTTCAATTGTCCATATCCCAGACCTTTGAACGAAAGCGGAAATTCGCAGCTAACGCCCCACAGGCCACAGTCCTAAATTCGCACATTTCCTGACTGCTTGCGTTGGAAATGCTGCCTTTTAGGCTGGTGGAGACGGAATCCTTCCGCAACCTTATGGCGGTGACCATCCCTCGGTACTCGGTCCCCAGCCGACACTATTTTGCCCGGTATTCCATCCCCGCACTACACAAGCATGTCTCCCAAAACATCTGCCGTGCCCTCAACAACACAGTTACTGGGAGAGTCCACCTGAGTCCACCTGACTACGGACACGTGGACAAGTGCTTGTGGGCAGGGACGGTACATCTCCCTGACGGCACACTGGGTAAACATAGTGGAAGCCGGGACCCAGTCGGACCTTGGGATGGAGCACATCCTCCCCACACGGAGGATTGCGGACCCTATGTCAGTCAGAGTTGCCCCCACAGTGTATAGCTCCTGTGCATAATCCTCCTCATCCTCCTCATGTTCAGCCCCCATCTCAGATATCACCACATCAGTTACAAGCTGGAAGCACTGCAGTACTGCCTCCGACAAGCGGCAACAGGCTGTGCTGAAACTCCTAAACTTCGATGAGAAACTTCACACTGCTTGTGAGATGTGGACAGCTGTGAAAGAGCAGGCAGATCTGTGGCTGAGACCGCTACATCCAGGCATGGTTGTGTGTGACAATGGCCATAACCTGGTGATGGCTCTGAGGCGAGGCGAGATCACAAACGTACCATGCCTGGCTCATGTGCTTCACCTCATGGTACAGCGGTTTCTTAAATCATACCCCGAGTTGCCAGATCTGCTTGTCAAAGTACGCTGCCTGTCAGCTCATTTTCACAAGTCGACTACAGCTTCCGCCGCCCTTGCTGTGTTGCAGCAGCGTTTGCAGATTCCATCACACCGACTGGTGTGAGATGTCCCCACATGTTGGAACTCTACCCTCCACATGTTGCAAAGGATTTGTGAGCAGTAGAGAGCAGTTGTTGGGTACCAGCTGCAACAAGGCCGTCGATATTCAGGTCAGACTCCACACATAAGACCTTAGTAGTGGACCTGGATGTCTGACATCTGTACAATCTTGACAAACTTTGAGGAGTCCACCCAGATGGTGAGTGGCGATGACGCCATCATTAGCATCAGCATTCCTCTTGTCTGTCTTTTGCAGCGCTCTCTGCAGAGAAATAAAGAGGAGGCATTGCAGCCAGAGTATGATGAGATGGATCAAGAAGCCGTAGCGGTCGATTACATACAGCCCAGCCTCATCTCATCCCAACGTGCATTGGGGGACAATGAGGGAGAGGAGGAGGAGGAAGAACAGGAGCTTGTATCATGCGCTGTAGACGGTAGTACATGTACCACTGTCATACCATCGGTTCAGCGCGGGTGGCCTGAGGACAGGGGGGGGGAGCAGGAGGAGGAGAGCATGGTCAGTCGTCATCTCTGGTGAGGAAACGGAAGTCTTGCCCATTACCAGTCTGGCACGCATTGCTGACTTTATGTTACGCTGCCTTAAACGTGACCCTCGCCTTGTCAAAATGTTGGGTGACAGTCATTACTGGTTGGTGACACTTTTAGACCCCCGCTACAAGGAGAACTTCCACTTTCTTATTCCTGAGGTGGAGAGGTCTACCAAAATGGGGCAGTACCAGAAGGCCCTTGCTGCAGAACTGTTAAAAAAATTCCCATCTGAACACGCTAGCTGCAGAGGTCACAGTTCGTTAACCAACCAAGGCATACAAGCGAGAGAGAGGCAACTCCAATCCAGCAGAGGCAGGGGAACTCTGTCAACGTTTTGGGACAGTTTTCTGAGACCCGCCCAGCGTACAGGCCCTGAGGCACGGGGTAGTCTCACAAGGAGTGTACAGTTTCAAAAGACAGTGAGGGAGTACCTTGCTGACCGTACCAGCTTCTTCTGTGATTCCTCTGTGCGTTTTAATTATTGGGTATCCAAGCTGGACACTTGGAATGAACTCGCTCTGTACGCCTTGGAGATATTGGCCTGCCCTGCCGCTAGCGTGTTATCGGAGCGTGTTTTTAGTGCCGCTGGGGGAATTATAACTGATAAACGCACTTGCCTGTCAACTGACAGTGCTGACAAGCTGACCCTTATCAAAATGAACAAGGGCTGGATTGGGCCAGACTTCTCAACAACACCAAATGACAGCAGAGTAACATAAAGTCAAATCCACTGTGTTATTTCGGGAGGTGCATTCACATGCACCGCTTCACACCCACACATGGGTATACTTTTCCTGATTCCGGCTGTTTTATGTTCTTCTCGTTATCCTCAGCCTCTACCACCACTATACCATCAGGGTGACCATGGTCCATGTTGCCATTATTGAAAGTTCCTCCGTCCTTATTATTGTCAGCTTTTGCTTGGAAGGCATAAGCAAAGACTGGGGGAGACCCACTCCCCAGTAATGGGAATAATATTTTAAAGATGCTGCACTGTATGACTCTTGTAAGAGGCATTAATAGCGTTTTGTTAAGCTACTGTGACCTCCACCACTTTTCCGAGGGGCATTAAAAGCGTCTTGTTAAGCTACTGGGACCTCCACCACTTTTCCAAGGGGCATTAAAAGCGTCTTGTTAAGCTACTGGGACCTCCACCACTTTTCCAAGGGGCATTAAAAGCATCTTGTTAATCATAGAATCATAGAATCATAGAATGGTAGAGTTGGAAGGGACCTCCTGGGTCATCTGGTCCAACCCCCTGCTCAAAGCAGGATTCACTAGATCATCTCAGACAGATGTCTGTCCAGCCTCTGTTTGAAGACGTCCATTGAAGGGGAACTCACCACCTCTCGTGGCAGCCTGTTCCACTCATTAATCACCCTAACTGTCAAAAAGTTTTTTCTAATATCTAATCTGTGTCTCCTCCCATTTAGTTTCATCCCATTGCTTCTAGTCTTTCCTTGTGCAAATGAGAATAAAGATGATCCTTCTACAATGTGACAGCCCTTGACATATTTGTAGACAGCTATTAAGTCTCCTCTCAGTCTTCTTTTTTGCAAGCTAAACATTCCCAAATCCTGCAACCGTTCCTCATAGGACATGGTTTGCAGACCAGTCACCATTCTGGTCGCTCTTCTCTGAACTTGCTCCAGTTTGTCTATGTCTTTTTTAAAATGTGGTGCCCAAAACTGTACACAGTATTCCAGATGAGGTCTGACCAAAGAGGAGTAAAGACCGATAATGACTTCACGTGATCTAGACTGTATGCTTCTGTTAATACATCCCAGAATTGTATTTGCCTTTTTTGCTGCTGCATCACACTGTTGACTCATGTTCAGTCTATGATCTATTAGTATACCTAAGTCTTTTTCACATGTACTGTTGCTTAGCTCTATTCCTCCCATTCTGTATATCCTTTTTTCATTTTTATTGCCCAGATGTAGTACTTTGCATTTTTCCCTGTTAAAAACCATTCTGTTGGTTGCTGCCCACTGCTCCAGTTTATTTAGGTCTTTTTGAATCCTCTCTCTCTCTTCTCCAGTATTAGCTATCCCTCCTAGCTTTGTGTCATCAGCAAATTTAATCAGTTTACCCTCAATTCCTTCATCTAAATCATTGATAAAGATGTTGAACAATACAGGTCCCAGGACGGAGCCCTGTGGTACCCCACTTGAGACATTCATCCAGCTGGATGTGAAGCCATTTACAACCACCCTTTGAGTCCGATCACTAAGCCAGTTATGAATCCACCTAACAGTTGCCTGGTCCATTGCATACTTGGTCATTTTTTCAATAAGGATGGTGTGAGATACTTTGTCAAATGCTTTGCTGAAGTCAAGATATACTATATCTACAGCATTTCCCTGATCCACCCAGTCAGTGATTCTGTCATAGAAGGAAATTAAGTTAGTCTGACATGACTTGTTAGTTACAAACCCATGCTGACTCTGGTTAATCACTTCATTCTTATCCATGTACTTACATACATGTTGTTTAATAATTTGTTCAAAGATCTTTCCTGGTATAGAAGTCAGACTCACCGGCCTATAGTTCCCTGGGTCCACCTTCTTCCCCTTTTTGAAGATAGGAACAACATTTGCTCTTCTCCAGTCTTCTGGGACTTCTCCTGTTCTCCAAGAATTTTCAAAGATTATGGAGAGTGGTTCTAAAATTTCTTCTACGATCTCCTTCAGTACTCTGGGGTGTAATTCATCTGGACCTGGAGACTTGAACTCATTTATGTTAGCTAAATATTCCCTCACAATCTTTCTGTTTACAGATAACTTGGATTCCTCTATTCCTTTAAAAGGACAGTGAAGATCAGTTGATGTTACATTTTCTTTCTGAGAGAAAACAGATGCAAAATAGGAATTAAAAAGTTCGGCCTTCTCAACATCCTGTCTTACCATTTCTCCATTTTCATCCTGTAAAAATCCTATAGCATCTTTGACTTTTCTTTTACTTTTGACATACCCCCAAAATCCTTTTTTATTGCTTTTGACATCTCTTGCAAGCCTTAATTCATTGTCAGCTTTAGCTAACCTGATACGTGCCCTGCAGGATCTGCAGACTGCATTATAATCTTCTTTAGATATGCCTCCCTCTTTCCATTTAATAAACATTTCTTTCTTTCTTTTTAGCATGTGTTTAAGTTCTGTGTTCATCCATCCTGGTTTCCTTAAATGCTTCCCATTCTTCCTACTTTTCGGGATTGTTAACGATTGTGCTTTGAGAATCTCATTTTTAAAAATTTCCCATCCTTCCTGGACATTTTTGTCCTTAAGGACATCCAGCCATTGGATCCCTCCTATTCTCTTTCTGAGTCTCTTAAAATCTGCCTTTCTAAAATCTAACCTTGAAGTCTGAGTCTTCACATGTCTTCCTCCTCTAGTTATCCAAAATTCTATAATAGCATGATCGCTGCCTCCTAGGGTCCCAGCCACCTTTACCTCCTCAACCATTTCCTCCCTGTTTATAAGGATTAGATCCAAAGTAGCAGATCCCCTTGTTTTCTCCCCTACCTTTTGGAAGATAAAGTTGTCAGCAAGAGAGGATAAGAATTTGCTTGACCTGTTAGTTTTACTTGAGAGAGATTCCCAACAAATGTCTGGATAGTTGAAATCTCCCATGACCACTACGTCATATTTTTTGGAGAACTTGGTCATTTGATACATAAAGAGTTCATCCATATCTTCAGCTTGCCCAGGTGGCCTGCAGTAAATGCCTACAATGGTGTCCTTTCCGTTGTTCTCTCCTTGTATTCTTACCCAAACAGTTTCCACAGAACTCCCAGTCTCTGAAGCTTCAATCTCTGTGCAGATATACGCTTTTCTAACATACAATGCAACACCTCCTCCTCGTTTATCAAGTCTGTTTCTTGCAAATAAGTTGTATCCTTTTAGCCTTTTATTCCAATCATGTGTATCGTCCCACCAAGTTTCAGTGATTCCAATGACATCATATTCCTTTTCCTGCATTAGTAGTTCCAATTCTCCTTGTTTGTTGCCCATGCTTTGTGCATTTGTATAAAAACATTTTAGTTTGTGATTGGTTTCTCTTCCTCCCATATTTTTATTATTTAAATTGTTTTGTCTTTGTTCTTCCTTTCCACTTCCAGTAGCAGAGATCTCAATAGTATTTGTCAGCTGTATGGCTTTTTCTGGCCTTTTGCTTCCCTTCCCACATTGTTCTAGTTTAAAGCTCTTCTGATGAGTGTAGCAAGGCGACTTCCAAATACATGTTTTCCAGTCTTTGTAAGGTGCACCCCATCTCTAGCAAGTAGTCCATCGTATAGGTAATTCATTCCGAGATCCAGAAATCCAAATCCTTGTTGATGGCACCATCGACGTAGCCAGTTGTTCACCTGTAGAATCTTATTCCACCTCATTGTTCCATGGCCATCCACTGGGAGGATGGATGAGAAGACCACCTGCGCTCCAAATTCTTTCACTTTCTTGCCTAAGTCTTCAAAGTCACTGCAGATGGTTTCCAGGTCCTTTCTTGCGGTGTCATTTGTCCCCACATGTATTAGCAGGAATGGGTAGTGATCTGTAGGTCTGAAGAGTCTTGATATCCTGTCAGACACATCTTTAATTTTTGCTCCTGGAAGACAGCACATTTCTCTTGAGGTTATGTCTGGTCTGCAGATAGCGGCCTCTGTTCCTCTTAACAGGGAATCCCCCATGACCACCACTCTCCGTTTTTTCTTCACAACATTCTTCTTTCTCCATCCAGGAGGATTCTGAGGGCTTACAAGGTTATTCATTGCTGGCAAAGTCTTATTTTGCTGTATTTCTTCATGGTTCTCCTGCGTGAGAGCCTGGTACTGGTTCCTGAGCAGTATTGGTGCTGACTGCCTCTCGATCCTCCTGCTTCTGTGGGTCACATGCTTCCATTCCTCTGTTTCGTCAGGTTAAGCTACTGCGACCTCCACCACTTTTCCGAGGGGCATTAAAACGTTTTGTTAAGCTACTGGGACCTCCACCACTTTTCCAAGGGGCATTAAAAGCGTCTTGTTAAGCTTCTGGGATCTCCACCACTTTTCCTAGGGGCATTAAATCCGTCTTGTTAAGCTATTGGGACCTCCACCACTTTTCGAGGGGAATTAAAAGCGTCTTGTTAAGCTACTGTGAGCTCCACCACTTTTTCGAGGGGCATTAAAAGCGTCTTGTTAAGCTACTGGGACCTCCACCACTTTTCCGAGGGGCATTAAAAGCGTCTTGTTAAGCTACTGGGACCTCCACCACTTTTCTGAGGGGCACTAAAAACATCTTGTTAAGCTACTGGGACCTCCACCACTTTTCCGTGGGGCAATAAAAGCGTCTTGTTAAGCTACTGGGACCTCCACCACTATTCCGAGGGGCATTAAAAGCGTTTTGTTAATCTACTGGGACCTCCACCACTTTTCCGAGGAGCATTAAAAGCGAATTGTTAAGCTACTGGGACCTCCACCAATTTTCCGAGGGGCATTAAAAGCGTCTTGTTAAGCTTCTGTGACCTCCACCACTTTTCCGAGCTGCATTAAAAGCGTCTTGTTAAACCACTCTGAACTCCACGTCTCTTCCAAGGGGCATTTAAATCATCTTGTTAATCCACTCTGAACTCCACGTCTCTTTCAAGGGGAATTAAAACTGTCTTGTTAAGCTACTGTGACCTTCACGACTCTTCCAACGGGTATTGCATTTCCTCCTAATTTTTGGCAGCTTTTGCTTGGAAGGCATAAGCAAAGACTATGGGAGACACACTCCCCAATAATAGCAATAATCTTTTTAAGATGCTGTACTGTATGGCTCTTGTAAGGGGCATTAAAACCGTCTTGTTAAGCTACTGCGACCTCCACAACTTTTCCAAGGGGCATTCAAACTGTCTTGTTAAGCTACTGTGACCTCCACGTCTCTTCCAAGGGGCATTAAAACCGTCTTGTTAAACCACTCTGATCACCACGTCTTTTCCAAGGGGCATTAAAAGCGTCTCGTTAAGCTACTGCGACCTCCACCACTTTTCCGAGGGGCATTAAAAGCGTCTTGTTAAGCTACTGTGACCTCCACCACCTTTCCGAGGGTCATTAAAAGCATCTTGTTAAGCTACTGTGACTTCCACCACTATTCCAAGGGACATTAAAAGTGTCTTGTTAATCCACTCTGAACTCCACAGCTTTTCCAAGGGGCATTGAAATGTTGTTTTTAATTAACTCTAACCTCCACGACTCTTCCAACGGGTATTGCATTTCCTCCTAATTTTTGGCAGCTTTTGCTTGGAAGGCACAAGCAAAGACTATGGGAGACACACTCCCCAATAATGGCAATAATCTTTTTAAGATGCTGTACTGTATGGCTCTTGTAAGGGGCATTAAAACCGTGTTGTTAAACTACTGCGACCTCCAGAACTTTTCCAAGGGGCATTCAAACCGTCTTGTTAAGCTACTGTGAACTCCACCACTTTTCCAAGGGGCATTCAAAATGTCTTGTTAAGCTACTGTGAACTCCACCACATTCCAAGGGGCATTAAAACCTCTTGTTAAGCTACTGTGACCTCCAAGTCTCTTCCAAGGGGCATTAAAACCGTCTTGTTAAACCACTCTGAACTCCACGTCTTTTCCATGGGGCATTAAAAGCGTCTTGTTAAGCTACTGCGACCTCCACCACTTTTTCGAGGGGCATTAAAAGCGTCTTGTTAAGCTACTGGGGCCTCCACCACTTTTCAGAGGGGCATTAAAAGCATCTTGTTAAGCTACTGGGACCTCCACCACTTTTCCGAGGGGCATTAAAACCATCTTGTTAAGCTACTGGGTCTTCCACCACTTTTCCGAGGGGAATTAAAAGCATCTTGTTAAGCTACTGTGACCTCCACCTCTCATCAAAGGTTCATTAAAAGCATCTTCTTAAGCCACTTTGAACTCCACAGCTCTTCCAAGGGCATTAAAATGTTGTTTTTAATTACCTCTAACCTCCACGACTCTTCCAACGGGCAATGCATTTCCTTCAAATTTTAGTCAGCTTTTGCTTTTCAATGCAAAGGCGAAAACTAAGGGAGACCCACTCCCCAATAATGGGTAGAAGGTTTTTTAGTACGCTGTAATCCACGTCTGTTTCAAGGGGCATTGCAGTTCCTCATAATTTTTGGAAAGCCTTCCATTCACTGCTTAGGCCAACAGTGTACAGGAGACCCAGTTGCTATAAATGGAAAAAATGGTTTATTTAAGGCCCTCTGACCTCCATGTCATTTCCAAGGGGCATTGGAGTGCCTCAAAATTTTTGGTAGGCATTGCACTCACTGTATGCCCTATAACTGTGCAGCCGAACTGCTCCTTTTGTTACAGAAACATATCCTACAAGACATATGTGGTTGACTGGCCTGATATTGATGTGAATGGTCCCTGCTCCTCCTGCTCTTTCTCCTTTGCCACTGCCTCATCCATCATTTATCACCTGAAGCTTTGTTTTAAAGGGAGTCATAGAACTGGGATAGTAGCAGGAAAACATCCAGCAATCCTTGGAGGAGGTAGGATATGCGCCAAAACGCTGACCACCTCAGGCCTAGCCGCTACTACATACAAGCGCTTGCATTCCAAGAAAACAAAGCAGATGCTAACTTCTATCATCATCATCATGCTCCTCTCCTTGGCACTCTCAACTCCCCTGATGGAGAAACAAGGGCCCACAGGAGGATTCTGGTTCTCTGGTGGGCTCGTCCAATGCTGCCCTAAAGCTGGCCGGGCTAAGAAAAGTGTGTGGGGGAATGTTCCAAGGAGAAATAGGGGCGGCTTGGGACCGTTTATGGATACCCGGCTGCCCCCAGGCGGCTGGGGACCGTGTGTGGACACCCGGCCGCGGGGCGGCTGGGGACCGAGTATGGACACCCGGCAGCCCCCTGGCGGTTGGGGACCGAGCTTGGACACCCGGCCTCTGGGCGGCTGGGGACTGAGTATGGAATCCAGGCCGCCAACGCAGCCATGATGTGGTGACCAGATTCCGCCTCCACAATCCTAAAAGGCCCAATTTCAAGTGCAAGCAAGCAGTATGGTATTGCAGCCTGGGGGTGGGTGGGTGGTTGGCTGCATATTTGCGCTTGCATTGCAAGGAATGGGAGAGGTACAATTGAACACTGGGACAAGGACTTTAACGGGGATAGTTGCAAGTCTGCAATGACAAGTGCAGGGTGGGAGGCATCTTCGCATGTACCATGAACAGGGGTTTGGCATGCACACACTACAGCGGAATAGGCTGTCCTTCCCAATAAATGCACTGGGGAGGGCACAGGTAATGTTTTGGTATGCGCGATTAACCTTATGTATAAGGCACACCGGGACAAATAGGGGCGGCTGGGGACTGAGTATGGATACCTCGCTGCCGAAGCAGCCATGAGGTAGTGGCCAGCTTCGGCCTCCTCCAAACTAAAAGGCCCCATTTCAAGTGCAAGCTAGCAGTATGGCATTGCAGCCTGGGGGTGGGTGGCAGGCTGCACACTTACACTTGCATTAAAAGAAAACAAAGCAGATGCCAGCTTCTCAACTCCCCTGATGGAGAAGCCAGGGCCCACCGGAGGAGTTTGGTTCTCTGGTGGGCTCTTCCAATGCTGCCCTAAAGCAGGCCGTGCTAACAAAAGTGTGTGGGGGGAAGTTGACAGGAGAAATAGAGGCGGCTGGGGACCGTGTGTGGACACCCGGCCGCGGGGCATCTGGGGACCGAGTATGGACAGCCGGCCGCCGGGCGGCTGGGGACTGAGTATGGATTCCAGGCCACCAACACAGCCATGACGTGGTGGCCAGATTCCGCCTCCACATGCCTAAAAGGCCCAATTTCAAGTGCAAGCAAGCAAGCAGTATGGTATTACAGCCTGCGGGTGGGTGGGTGGCAGGCTGCACACTTACTCTTGCATTCCAAAAAAACAAAGCAGATGCTAACTTGCATCATCATCATCATGTCCTCACCTTGGCACTCTCAACTCCCCTGATGGAAAAGCCAGGGCCCACCTGAAGAGTCTGGTTCTCTGGTGGGCTCATCCAATGCTGCCCTAAAGCAGGCCAGGCTAATAAAAGTGTGGAGGACGTTCCCAGGAGAAATAGGGGCGGCTGGGGACCGTTTATGGACACCCGACTGCCCCCTGACGGCTGGGGACCGAGTGTGGACACCCGGCCGCCAGGCGGCTGGTGCCTGAGCATGGATACCAGGCCGCCAACGCAGCCATGACGTGGTGGCCAGATTCCGCCTTCACATGCCTAAAAGGCCCAATTTCAAGGGCAAGCAAGCTAGCAGTATGACATTACAGCCTGGGGGTGGATAGGTGGTTGGCAGCATATTTGCGCTTGAATTGCAAGGAATGGGGGAGGTACAAATTAACAGTGCCCTGGGACAAGAACTTGCATGGGGATAGTTGCAAGTCGGCATCTTCTGATGCGGCAAGGATGACTTCTGATGGGCACACTTTTAGGCAGTGACCTGGGTGTCAGAGATGCTTCCAGGGGTCTTCCCCATGCTGTTCCCATGTCTTTTCGGCACTGTATGCATGTGTCACACAGCACATGGCCAGATAAGGTTGTAAAATGTTAAAATGACATTTCCCGGTGAATGCATTTGTCACGGTTGAAAGCAATACAAAAGTGCAAAAACGCATAAAAAATGCTACTTGTGAACATAGCCAAAGGTGTGGAGGAGTATTTTTTGGGGGGGTTATTTATTTTACCTTATACACAAGTCTTTACCCTGGAAAGGAACTTCCTTAACATATTTCACTGGAAACCAGTTTCACTTTCGTTTTTGAACGTTTTATTGTGAACCCTTAAAAGTGGCTTAATGCCTCTGACCACGTTGTTGACAGCAGTGACCTCGGGGTCTGAAATGCTTTCTGGGGCGATCACCATGCTTTCCCCGTGTAATTTGTGCACTGTCACTATCGTTTTGGCGACTTGTTAGGCTTTTAAAAGACTGCCGGGGGTGCCGCTGCAAAAATGCTCGGGTCTCCCAGAGACTAACATTGGGCTCGTTGCTCGGGTCGAGCACCCGAGTATCACGACGAGCTCAGCCCGAGCTTCGAGCACCCGAGCATTTTAGTGCTCGCTCAATACTACTAAGCATCTCTGGGAACTCCTTTAAGATTGTTGGAAGACCATTTCCGGTGACTACCACTTGAAGCTCATCAAGAGAATGCCAAGAGTGTGCAAAGCAGTCATCAAAGCAAAAGGTGGCTACTTTGAAGAACCTAGAATATAAGACATATTTTCAGTTGTTTCACACTTTTTTGTTAAGAACATAATTCCACATCTGCTAATTCATAGTTTTGATGCCTTCAGTGTGAATATACAATTTTCATAGTCATGAAAATACAGAAAAATCTTTAAATGAGAAGGTGTGTCCAAACTTTTGGTCTTTACTGTATGTGCAGTATGTATATGCATATATTATATCTGCATATACTGTACATATGTGTGTGCTAAGTGTATATACATATATGTGTATGTGCTTTATGTATATACAAATGAGTGTATGTGCTCTGTGTATATACATATATTTATACTAGCTATTGAACCCGTTCTACACCCGGGTGGCAAGCATTTTTATTGGTATATGGTCTCCCATGCTGGTATGTGCTGCCCCCCTCCTGGTATTTCTGCTGCCTCCATCCTGTCCTCACCATCCTATCCTGGTATGCATGGCACCCCTCATCCCCAATCCTGGTATGCATGACACCCCTCATCCCCAATCCTAGTATGCATGACACCTCTCATCCCCAATCCTGGTATGCATGGCACCCCTCATCCCCAATCCTGGTATGCATGGCACCCCTCATCCCCAATCCTGGTATGCATGGCACCCCTCACCCCCAATCCTGGTATGCATGGCACCCCTCACCCCAATCCTGGAATGCATGGCACCAGTCACCCCCAATCCTGGAAAGAATGGCACCAGTCACCCCCAATCCTGGTATGCATGGCACCCCTCATCCCTCTTCCTGGTATGCATGGCTCCCTCATACCCAATCCTGGTATGCTATGCTATGAATAAGGATCTACGTATCCGAAACGTGTAAGCATCTGTACGCTTTCATTTGCACCATGGTCTCATGGTTTTAATTTTTTCAAAATAAAGGCTAATTTTTAAGTCACTTTCACGAGTTGCTGGATAACTACCCTTTCATCACTGCCTAATGTCTCCCAGACGGGGATCTTCACAATCCGAGCACCGTGCCTCATGAGAAAGTGGACTTAGCAGGCTGACCCAGGTGAGCTGAAAAATTTTTCTACATTACCAATCCTGGAATGCATGGGACCACTCACCTCCAATCCTAGTATGCATGGCACTCTTCATCCTTATCATGGTATGCATGGTACCCCATCCCTCATCCCAATTCTGGTATGTATAGTACCCCTCATCCTGGTATGCATGGAACCCCTCATTCCTATCCTGGTATGCATGGCCCCTCATCCGAATCCTGGTATGCATGGCCCCCCCCACATCCCTATCCTGGTACGCATGGTACCCCTTATTCCTATCCTGGTACGCATGGCCCCCTCATCCCCAATCGTGGTATGCATGGCACCCCTCATCCCCAATTCTGATATTCATGGTACCCCTCATTCCTATCCTGGTATGCATGGCCCCCTCATCCCCAATCCTGGTATGCATGGCACCCCTCATCCCCAATCCTGGTATGCATGACACCCCTTAATTCTAGTCCTGCTATGAATGGCATCCCTCATCCCCAATCCTGGTATGTATGGCACCCCTCATCCCCAATCCTGCTATGCCTGGGCACTCCTCATCCCTGATCCTGCTATGCATGGCACCCCTCATCCCCAATCCTGGTAATCAGGGCACCCCTCATCCCCAATCCTGGTATGCATGGCACCCCTCATTCCAAATCTGGTATACATTGCACCCCTCATCCCAATGCTGGTATGGATGGTATCCAATCCCTTATCCTGGTATTTATGGCACCACTCATCCCCCAATCCTGGTATGCATGGCACCCAATCCCTCATCCTGGTATGGATGCTACCCCTCATCCCTATCCTGGTATGTATGGAACCCCTCATCCCCCAATCCTGGTATATATGGCATCCTCATCCCTATTCTGTATGTATGGTACCCCTCATCCTGGTACACATGGAACCCTATGCCTCATCCTGGTACACATGGCACCCCTCATCCCGGAAACATGGTACCCATCACTCCTATACTGGTATGCATGGTACCCCTTATCCCTATTTTGGTATGCATGGTAGCCCTCATCCTGATATGCATGGCTCCCCATCCCTCATCCTGGTGTGCATGGTATCCTGCATTCCTATCCTGGTATGTATGGTATCCCTCTTCCCTATTCTGGTATGCATGGTACCCCATCCCTATCCTGGTATGCATGGCACCCCTCACCCCCCAATCCTGGTATGCATGGTCCCTTCACCCCCCAATCATGGTATGCATAGTCCTCTCACCCCCCAATCCTGGTATGCATGGTCCCCTCACCCCCCAATCCTGGTATGTGTGGTACCCCTCATCCTGGTATGCATGGCACCCCATTCCTCATCCTGGTATGCATAGCTCCCTCATACTGAATCCTGATATGCATGGCGCCCCTCACTCCCAATCCAGGTATGCATGGCACCTCTCACCCCTAATCCTGGTATGCATGGCACTCTTCATCCCTATCCTAGTATGCATAGTAACCCATCCCTCATCCCTATCCTGGTATGCATGGCGCGCCTCATCCCTCATCCTGGTATGCATGGCTCCCTCATACCCAATCCAGGTATGAATGGCACCCGTCACCCACAATCCTGGTATGCATGGCACTCTTCATCCCTAGCCTGGTATGCATGGCACCCCATCCCTATCCTGGTATGCATTGTACCCCGCATTCTTATCCTGGTTTGCATAGCACCCCATCCCTCATCCTGATATGCATGGTACCCCGCATTCCTATCCTGGTATGCATGGTACCCCTCACCCCCAATCCTGGTATGCATGGCACCCTTCACCCCCAACCCTGGTATGCATGGCACCCCTCACCCTAATTCCTGGTATGCATGGCACCCCTCATCCCCAATCCTGTTATGCATGGCACTCTTCATCCCTATCCTGGTATGCATGGTACCCCATCCCTCATCCCTATCCTGGTATGCATTGTACCCCATCTCTATCCTGGTATCTATGGCTCCCTCATACCCAATCTTTGTATGCATGGCACCCCTCACCCTCAACCTGGTATGCATGGCACTCTTCATCCCTCTTATGCTATGCATGGTACCCCATCCCTCATCCCTATCCTGGTATGCATGGCATCCCACCCCTCATCCTCATCCTGGTATGCATGGTACCCCTCATCCCTATCCTGGTATGCATGGCCCCTCATCTGAATCCTGGTATGTATGGTCACCTCACATCAATATCCTGGTATGCATGGCACCCCATCTCTCATCCTCGTATGCATGGTACCCCACAT
This sequence comes from Phyllobates terribilis, assembly GCF_046119375.1. Classification (NCBI taxonomy): domain Eukaryota; kingdom Metazoa; phylum Chordata; class Amphibia; order Anura; family Dendrobatidae; genus Phyllobates; species Phyllobates terribilis. The sequence continues at coordinate 767,339,919 of NW_027362762.1, read as the reverse complement.
TCCTATCCTGATTTGCATTGTACATCTCATCCCTATTCTGGTATGTGTGGTATTCCTCATGCTGGTATACATGGCACCACATTCCTCATCGTGGTACACATGGCACCCCTCATCTCTGAAACCTGGTATGTATGGCCTCCTCATCTCAGAAACCTGGCATGAATGGCACCCCATCCCTTATCCTGGTATGCATGGTACCCCTCATTCCTATACTGGTATGCATGGTACCCCTGGTCCCTATTCTGGTATGCATGGTAGCCCTCATCCTGGTATGCATGGCACCCTATCCCTCATCCTGGTATGCATGGTACCCCGCATTCCTTTCCTGTTATGTATGGTATCCCTCATCCCTATCCTGGTATGCATGGTACCCCATCCCTATCCTGGTATGCATGGTACCCCGCATTCCTATCCTGGTATGTATGGTACCCCTCATCCCTATTCTGGTATGCATGGCACCCCTCACCCACCAATCCTGATATGCATGGTCCCCTCACCCTGATCCTGGTATGCATGGTCACCTCACCCCCCAATCCTGTTATGCGTGGTACCCCTCCTCCTGGTATGCATGGCACCCCATTCCTCATCCTGGTATGCATGGCTCCTTCATATTGAATCCTGATATGCATGCCACCCCTCACCTCCAATCCTAGTATGCATGGCACCCTTCACCCCCAATCCTGGAATGCATGGCACCCGTCACCCCAATCCTGGTATGCATGACACCCCTCGCCCCCAATCCTGGTATGCATGACACCCCTCACCCCCAATCCTGGTATGCATGGCACCCCTCAACCCCAATCCTGATATACATGGCACCCCTCATCCTCAATCCTGGTATACATGGCACCCCTCATCCTCATCATGGTATACATTGGAACCCTCATCCCTATCCTGATATGTATGGCCCCTCATCCAAATCCTGGTATGCATGGTCCCTTCACATCGCTATCCTGGTATGCATGGTACCCCTCATTCCTCTCCTGGTATGCATGGCACCCCTCATCCCCAATCCTGCTTTGCATGACACCCCTCATCCCCAATCCTGGTATGCATGGCACCCCTCATCCCCAATCCTGGTATGCATGACACCCCTCATTCCAAATCTGGTATGATGATTACCGCCGGGGGTGATGGTCACATGTAGGGAGGCTCCAGGCACTTTGACACCATCCACTGTCATCTAAGCCCGTCCGTCCTCCCTACACACTTCTACCTTCGCCTACATCACCCCCGGGCACCCCCCGACCGTCTGGGTCACCTGCCGGGCCCTCTGGCCAGCCTGCCGTGCACGGCCGGCGGCCGTGCCCTGCGGCTCTTCACCTGGGCCTGCATCCCCGGCGCCGGACACCTCCAGCGCTCCCGGAGCGGTCCCACAACAGGGGCTGCGTCGCTGCTGCGGCCCCGAACCTCTGGGTGGCTCTTCACCACCGGGACCGGACCCTCTGGCCGGCATCCCGTGTGCGGCCGGCGGCCATGCCCCGCGGCTCCCCACTTGGGCCTGCATCCGCGACGCCGGACGCCTCCAGCGCTTCCGGCGCTGCCCCGCAGCAGGAGCTGCTTCGCTGCTGCGGCCCCAGACCTCCGGGTGACTCCTCACCACCTGGACCGGACCCTCCGGCCGGCCTGCCATGCCCCGCGGATCCTTACCTGGGCCTGCATCCCCGATGACAGACGCCTCCAGAGGTCCCGGCACGGTCCCACAACAAAGGCTGCATCGCCCATCTGCGCTGCTGCAGCCCCAGACCCCCGAGCGACTCTTCACCGCCTGGACCACCGGTAAGTGCGGTGCCACTGTCCCAGTCCTCCACACCCCGCCATCGCTGCAGGCCTGACCGCGGCCTGGCCTGCCCCCTCCTGGGCTCCCGTACCTGTTCCTGGCCCTCTGCGGTGCTGCAAAGCTGCGGGTCGCAGAGGCATCGGTGCTCTCACGGGGCCCACCACAGCACACCCAGCTGAGTACCAAGTGGGGCGGTCAGCGCTGCCCTCGGGACCCTCCACAGCGGTGCGGGGGCGCGGGCTGTGCGGGATTGGCGGTGCCGCCTCCGGTGCCCTACCTCCATCAGCCCCGGCCTAGCGTGGAGCCCACCGCCCCACTGCAGCTCCCAGCCTAATAACTGTACACCGGACCCCCACACTGGCCCACCCTGACCCGGTGCCCCACAGCTGCCCACACCACGGTGACCGCCTAGCCCATACCCCAGGCCGCACCGGGCCCTCTGCCACACCTGACCGCTCCTGTCCATAGCGGCCCTGACTGCACCGTACCCCAGGCTTTACTGGGCCCCAGCTACACCTGGCCCTTGACTGCACCTGCTTGTTCTAGCCCTGTCTGCACCATGCCCCCGACCGCGCTGGGCCCTCAGCTACACCTGGCCCATCCACAGGTTCAGGCCCTCACCTGCAACATGCCCCTGGATGAACTGGGCCCTCAACTTCATCGCACCGAACTCCCCACCGCACCTGGCCCCCTGGCTGCAACGAACCCCCTCTGGCTACCTCTGACTCTGCTAGCCGCCTCTGACCCTGCTGGCAGCCTCTAACCCTGCTAGCCACCTCTGTCCATGCTTGCTGCCTCACATCCTGCCTCCCACCCTGCTGCCTGCCCCTGACCCTGCCAGACGCTTCTGAGCCCCTGGCTGCACCATCCTGCTCCCGGCTGTATCATCCTATCCTCGGCTGCATCACCTGCATCATCCCATCCTCGGCTGCATCATCCCATCCTTGGCTGCATCATCCCATCCTTGGCTGCATCATCCCATCCTCGGTTGCATCATCCTATCCTCGGCTGCATCATCCCATCCTCGGCTGCTTCATCCCATCTTCGGCTGCATCATCCCATCCTCGGCTGCATCACCCCATCATCGGCTGCTTCACTTCATCCTCAGCTGCCTCCTCTCATCTCGGCTGCATCACCTCACCCCGGCTCCATGACCCTATCTCTGACTGCATCATCTCATCCCTACTGCATCACCCCATCTCTGGCTGCTTCATCTCATCACTGCTGCATCACCTCATCTCCGGCTGCTTCATCTCATCCTCACTGCACCATCCCATCCCCACTGCACCATCCCATCCCCGCCATACCATCCTACCCCCAGCCGCACCCTCTCATCCAGGCTCCATCACCTCATCCACGGCTGCTGAATCTTCCCCTCGCTGCTCCACCCTCATCTCTACCCCGGCTGTCTGTACCTCTACCCTGGACTGCAACTCATCCCTGAACTGCTCCCCACCCCGGACCGCACCCTATCCCGCAACATCACCCCACATGTGGCCACCTGTCCCCCATTAGGACCCACCCCACATACATCGCTCCCAGGCTGCCTCCTACCCCTATCACCTCTCACCCACTACTCACCCTCGCAATGTTCCCACTTCTTCTCACCCTCACCCCCATCCTTCTCCACTTCCTTCTATTCCCACTCATCACTCCTCCCAGCAATGAAATGCTCATCTCTCCCTCCATCTTACCTACCCACTCACCCTCTCCCCTGAACTATTCCTCCACTTTCAACCCTCCATCTCCAAACAAACACGCCTGCCACGCAAGCTCTCCTGCCCACACCTTCTCACCTTCGCCCTGCTCCTCCTAATTGCGGGCGACATCTGCCCCAATCCTGGCCCACCCCATCATACCACCCCCCCACTCCCATGACATATAACCAACCCCCGTAACCTCAGCAACCTAAGACCCATCCCTCCTGCCCCTGCTTCCCAGTCACCCTCCCGGGCGCCCTCTGGAACGCCCACTCGGTCTGCAACAAACTACCATACATCCACGACCTCTTCATCTCCAAAAAACTCTCCTTCCTCGGCATCACAGAAACCTGGCTCAGCCCCTCTGACACAACCTCCCCGGCCACCCTCTCCTATGGTGGACTTGCTCTTTCCCACACACCCCGCCCCAACAACACCCGCGGTGGAGGCGTCGGCCTACTCCTGGTCAACACGTGCTCCTTCATCCCGATTACGCCGCCCCCCTCCTGCCCCCTCCCCTCCTTCGAGGCACACTCCGTGCACATCTTCTCCCCTTGCAACCTCCAACTGTCAGTCTTCTACCGTCCCCCAGGATCACCCTCCTCCTTCTTCGACCACTTCACAACCTGACTCCTCCACCTCCTCTCCTCTGACATCCCCACCATCATCATGGGCGACTTCAACATCCCCGTCGACACCCCCTGCGCCGCCACCTCTAGACTCCTATCCCTAACCTCCTCCCTTGGTCTCTCCCAATGGACCTCATCCGCCACACACACCGACGGTCACACACTGCACCTTGTCTTCACCCGCCTCTGTTCCCTCGCGGACCTCGAAAACTCACCTCTCCCCCTATCTGACCACAACCTACTGACCTTCTCCTCTCTCCCCCCCCCTCTCTGAGCGCCCCTCCCCGCACACTCCCCCATCCCCGCAGAAACCTCAAACTCATAGAATTCCACTCACTCTCCGAGTCCCTCCTCCCTCTCTCCGGCCTATCTTCTTCCCAAGATACCGCCACCGCCGCCACCCTCTACAACACCACCCTCACCACAGCCCTCGACCAAGATGCCCCGCTCTCACACGTCACAACCCGTGCACACAGACAACCCTGGCTAATGCCCCACACGAGAAAACTTCGGCAGACGTCCAGAGTGGCTGAATGGAAATGGAAGAAATCCCACTCCACGGAACACCTCAACCTGTTCAAACAGTCCCTCACCGCCTTCAAGACTGCTCTCACGAATGCAAAGCAAAATTACTTCTCTTCCCTAATAACCGCCTTATCCCGCAACCCCAAGCAACTTTTCAGTACCTTCAACTCCCTACTCCATCCTCCTGCACCCCACCTCGCCCCTCATCTCAGCCAACGACTTCGACACCTTCTTCAAGGACAAGATTGACAAAGTCAGACAAAGCTTCGATCTACAAGCCGCTCGGCCCCCCACCCCCACCGCCCAACCTCCCTCACCCAAATGCAGTTTCTCCCCCATGACAGAAGACCTCTGCTCCTCTCTGCTAGCTCACTCACACCTCACCACCTGCGCCCTCGACCCTCTACCCTCCCACTTCATACCTAACCTCACCACTGTCCTCATCCCCACCCTAACCCATCTCTTCAACATATCACTTAAAGCCGGCACCTTCCCATCATCCTTCAAGCATGCCACAATCACACCCATCCTCAAAAAACCCTCCCTTGACCCTGCAATAGTCTCCAACTGACGCCCGATATCTCTCCTCTTTTCTGCCTCAAAATTACTTGAACAGCACGTACACGCCGAGCTGTCCTCCCACTTCTCCGCCTCCTCCCTCTTCGACCGCCTTCAATCCGGTTTCTGACCCCACCACTCCACCGAAACAGCCCTAACTAAAGTCACCAACGACCTAATGATCGCCAAGAGGAAGCGACCCTACTCCGTCCTCATCCTCCTCGACCTCTCCGCCGCCTTCGACACAGTCGACCACCCCCTGCTACTCCACATCCTAGAATCCCTTGGCATCACCGACCTAGCCCTCTCATGGATCTCCTCCTACCTAACGGACTGGACCTTCAGCGTCACCCACTCCCACACCTCATCCTCGCCCCACCCCTTTTCTGTCGGAGTTCCCCAAGGCTCAGTCCTGGGACCACTACACTTCTCCATATACACCCTCAGCCTGGGGAAACTCATCGAATCCCACGGCCTCCAATACCACCTCTACGGCGACGACACCCAGCTCTACCTCTCTGGCCCCGACATCTCCGCCTTACTATCAAAAATTCCCCAATGCCTATCCGCCATCTCATCCTTCTTCTCCGCCCATTTTCTCAAACTCAACATGGACAAGACCGAGATAATCGTCTTCCCCCCCTAACCGCTCTCCCCAGCTCCACAACCTATCCTTCACAATCAACGACTGCACCCTCTCACCCGTCTCCCACGCCAAGTGCCTCGGGGTAATCCTCGACTCCGCCCTCTCCTTCAAGCCCCACATCGAAGCCCTCACCACCGCCTGCCGACTCCAACTGAGGAACATTGCCCGAATCCGCTCGTTCCTCGACCAGGACTCGGCAAAAACACTCATCCATGCCCCCATCATCTCCCGTCTCGACTACTGCAACCCCCTGCTCACTGGCCTCCCCGCTTCCTCCCTCGCACCTCTCCGCACCATCCTCAACTCTGCTGCCCGACTCATCCACCTATCTTCACGTTTCACCCCCACCTCCCGCCTCTGCCAAGCCCTTCACTGGCTCCCCCTTGCCCTGAGATCACTGTTCAAAACCCTAACCCTAACATACAAGGCCATACATAACCTGTCCCCCCCTACATCTCCGACCTGGTTTCCAGATATGTTCCCCAACGCGATCTTCACTCCTCTCAAGAACTTCTCCTCTCCTCCCCTCTCATTTCCTCCTCCCACAACTGCCTACAAGACTTCTCTCGTGCATCCGACATACTCTGGAACTGTCTCCCCCATCACATCCGTCACTCCCCCACCCTGGGAACCTTCAAGAAAAACCTAAAGACTCATTTCTTCCTTCAGGCCTACAGCCCACGCTGAGACCAATTCGCTACACCATCTCACCCTTTCCTCTCCCCCTTCCTCCAGTCTCTCCACCCACCCCCTATAGACTGTGAGCCCTCGTGGACAGGACCCCCTGCCCTACTGTACTAGTGCGCCTCGTCTGATGCTTCATGTTCGTGTCCCTGTCTCCCCTGCACTTGTAAAGCGACATGGAACCTAATGGCGCTATATAAATAAATATTTAATAATAATAATAATCTGGTATACATTGCACCCCTCATCCCAATCCTGGTATGTATGGTATCCAATCCCTTATCCTGGTATGCATGGCACCACTCATCCCCCAATCCTGGTATGCATGGCACCCCATCCCTCATCCTGGTATGCATGCTACCCCTCATCCCTATCCTGGTATGTTTGGCACCCCTCATCCCCCAACCCTGGTATGTATGGCCTCCTCATCCCCCAATCCTGGTATGCATGGCACCCCATCCCTCATCCTGGTATGCGTGGTACTCTGCATTCCTATCCTGATATGGATGGTACACCTCATCCCTATTCTAGTAGGTTTGGCACCCCTCATCCTGGTATACATGACACCCCATCCCTCATCCTGGTATACATGACACCCCTCCTCTCAGAAACCTTGTATGTATGGCCGCCTCATCCCAGAAACCTAGCATGCATGGCACCCCATCCCTCATCCTGGTATGCATGGCACGCCTCATCCCCAATCCTGGTATGTATGGATCCCTCATCCCTATCTTGGTATGCATGGCACCCCATCCCTTATCCTGGTATGCATGGTACCCCTCATCCCTATACTGGTACGCATGGTACCCCTCGTCCCTATTCTGGTATGCATAGTAGCCCTCATCCTGGTATGCATGGCACCCCATCCCTCATCCTGGTATGCATGGTACCCAGCATTTCTATTCTGGTATGTATGGTATCCCTCATATCTATTCTGGTATGCATAGCACCCCTCACCCCCCAATCCTGGTGTGCATGGTCCCCTCACCCCCCAATCCTGGTATGCATGGTCCCCTCACCCCCCAATCCTGGTATGCATGGTCCCCTCACCCCCCAATCCTGTTATGTGTGGTACCCCTCATCCTGGTATGCCTGGCACCCCATTCCTCATCCTGATATGCATGGCACTCCTCATTCCCCAATCCTGGTATGTATGGTACCCCTCATCCCCCAATCCTGGTATGCATGGTATGCTTCATCCCCCAATCCTGGTATGCTTGGTACCCCTCATTCCCCAATCCTGGTATGTGTGGTCCCCTCTCCCCCCCAATCCTGGTATGCATGGCACCCCTCATCCCTTTCACGCTGCACACATACAAAAAAATAAACACTTATACTCACCTTTCTTCCCTGTGCTCCAGCGCTGCAGTGTCGTGTTCTGCTAGAGGTCGGGGGAGGAGTGCGGCGCCGTAGTATGCGCATGCCCATACCATGCTGTCCGGCGCCATTTTGCTGAAGACACACTGCTAATGTGTCTTCAGTAAAATGGCGCTGGACAATGCTATGCGCATGCGCCGATTCTGACGCCTCACTCCTGCCCCGGTTTCTGGCGAAGAGAGGCGCCTCAGCAACGCTCCTCCCAGTCAGGTAAGTATGTAAGTATGGCACCAGAGATCGCGGTATGTGTTTAGTGTCTACGCATACCACGATCTCTGGCGCCATACACACTCCTCTTACGTGTAACGGCTCCATGCCTGCTTCTGTCTGGAGCCAGACTGCCCAGGCGTGTTGCGCTTGCGCAGTATATAAAGGCTTCAGACAGAGACACGCATCTCCCGTTATATTATAGATGTGCTGTATGTACAGTGCCTACAAGTAGTATTCAACCTCCTGCAGATTTAGCTGGTTGACACATGCGGAATTAACTTGGCATTGTGACATTTGAACTGTAGATCAGCCTGGAAGTGGGAAATGCACTGCAGCAAATTTTTTTCAGCAGCAGAAGGGAAGGAAGGGAGACACAGATTCTCTACTTCGTGGGTAGGCGGAGCCCCATAGGATAGTCACCTCAGATTGGAAAATGACGACCGACCCCTCCAGTATATATGCTCCTCCTACTCCCATGTTCATCAGTCTTTTTATCTGAGGTCTCAGAGGATAGTCGCTGCTTCGGCAGCTCCTCAGAAGAGTTTGTTATTTTATATCCAGCGAGTCCTGGACCCCCCGTGGTCTAGAGGTCTCTGGGGGTCTCGGCGCTGCTGAGACCCCTGACCCTCCCCTGGCAGCTCTGTGTACCCCTTGAGGAGGTTCCCACTTATGCCTGCCGGCCCCGGGGGATACAGGGCGCTCCCTGGCGGAGGCGCACACCACACATCTGAGAGGGTCCCTGCGTGCTCCGCCATAGGGGGGAGCAAAGGGCCATGGCGCCACACATCCCTGAGGATCCCTGTGGCGTTCAGCCGGGTAAGTGCTCTTTGGTCTAAAGAGTATCTTTGACGGCTACGGCAAGTGTACTGCCTGTGTGTTTCTTGTCTATTTCAGACGCTGCCTTGACTGGGGAGCAGAGACGGAGGCCAGTAATTTTTATTTTTTATTTGCGCATGCTTTTTCGTTTTTGCTTCCTGCCTTCATTGAGGCAGGAAGCTCCCTGTATTTGCGCGTGTTTCCTGGCTTTTATTGACTTGCTTCCTGCCTTCATAGAGGTAGGAAGTTTTCTGCCCTCGTTTTTTGAATAAGCGCGGGCTTTGGCGGGGGGCGTGGCCTAGCGGGGGCGTGACCTAGCGGGCGTGGCCTAGTGGGGGCGTGGCTTAGCGTCTCCTGGCTTCCTGCCGTCATTACTTAGACAGGAAGTGCTTGGTTGAGCACGCGCTGGCAGTCCCTGCTTCTCCCTCCGGCGTCCAGCGGCATCTCCTGCTCTCTGCTCCCCGTCCGTCCGTCCACACACTCAGGAGGAGCGGTCGCCGCAGTACCGGTGAGTCCCCTCTGCCTCTGGCAGAGGTTCGTTGTCAGTGCTGTCACTTCGGCTACCTATTAGTAGAGATGAGCGTTGTTCTACTCGAACTGTTCGCCAATCTCAAATTCGAGCTGTTTTGGGCGGTGTTCGAGCCGTTCGGCGAACACGAACAATTTGAGAAAAATTCGGCTGTTCGAGGTTATGTTCGATAACTGTTCGTGCACCAAAATCATAACTGGATTTTTTCTCAGTAATGATGAAAATTAATGTTAATACGCAGTTTGAGTGTACAGCGGGGTGGGGGGAGGGGCAGGGGATGGATCTCTGCAGGAACAATGAAGATCTCCATTTTTTTTCCTCTTTCCCGCATTTACAGTGGGGAGGTGCAATCTGTCAGCCTATCAGCAGCGCACACACGGAGCGAAGTGCTTTTTTTCACACAAGCAAGGGCATGTGTCATTGGCAGTGTATGTCACATGTCCTTGCCCTATAAGACCAAGCCATTTTCCCCGTCGCCACCATTTTATCACTGCTGCAGCTGCGTGTTAGACGGCACCGCTGTTGCTGTGTGCGCTATACCTTGTTAATTTCAAGCCAATTTTCGCACAAATCTACAGATAGCTTGGGAGTAGGGAATAGTTGTGATTGCAGTCCTTTTAAGGACTAGGTTACAGCATTTCCTACGACTTTTATCAGGCAGGTCTGTGCTCTTAAATAGATAGATTGTGGGAGTAAAGACTAATTGTAATTGGAGTCCTTTTCAGGACTAGGTTACATCAGTTCCTATCAGTTTTTGCCAGGCAGGTCTGTGCCAGTGCTGTGCAAGTTTTTTTCACAGCATTTGGCTGAATCTAGCAAAGCTAATCCTTTTTGGCCTATTGCAGAGTGTGTTAGTCAGTGGAGTAGCCTATCTGTGTTGCAAGATATACCACCTGTGTATAGAATACCAATTTTTTTACTGCACCTAGTGAAGTAAAATCTTTTGGGCATAGCATCATTCTATTAGTCCATCTATACTGACCTCCATCAGGTTGCAAATTGAATATAATTTTTTTCTGCATCTAGCTCTGAAAAAATATTGGGCTTCTAGCTGTGTGTGGGACTTGTTGTATTAGTCCATCTATACTGACCTCCATCAGGTTGCAAACTGCATATATTTTTTTCTTCATCTACCTCTGAAAAAATATTGGGCTTCTAGCTGTGTGTGGGACTTGTTCTATTAATCCATCTATACAGACCTCCATCAGGTTGCAAACTGAATATATTTTTTTCTGCATCTACCTCTGAAAAAATATTGGGCTTCTAGCTGTGTGTGGGACTTGTTCTATTAATCCATCTATACAGACCTCCATCAGGTTGCAAACTGAATATATTTTTTTCTGCATCTACCTCTGAAAAAATATTGGGCTTCTAGCTGTGTGTGGGACTTGTTCTATTAATCCATCTATACAGACCTCCATCAGGTTGCAAACTGAATATATTTTTTTCTGCATCTACCTCTGAAAAAATATTGGGCTTCTAGCTGTGTGTGGGACTTGTTCTATTAATCCATCTATACAGACCTCCATCAGGTTGCAAACTGAATATATTTTTTTCTGCATCTACCTCTAAAAAAATATTGGGCTTCTAGCTGTGTGTGGGACTTGTTCTATTAATCCATCTATACAGACCTCCATCAGGTTGCAAACTGAATATATTTTTTTCTGCATCTACCTCTGAAAAAATATTGGGCTTCTAGCTGTGTGTGGGACTTGTTCTATTAATCCATCTATACAGACCTCCATCAGGTTGCAAACTGAATATATTTTTTTCTGCATCTACCTCTGAAAAAATATTGGGCTTCTAGCTGTGTGTGGGACTTGTTCTATTAATCCATCTATACAGACCTCCATCAGGTTGCAAACTGAATATATTTTTTTCTGCATCTACCTCTGAAAAAATATTGGGCTTCTAGCTGTGTGTGGGACTTGTTGTATTAGTCCATCTATACTGACCTCCATCAGGTTGCAAACTGAATATATTTTTTTCTGCATCTACCTCTGAAAAAATATTGGGCTTCTAGCTGTGTGTGGGACTTGTTCTGTTAATCCATCTATACAGACCTCCATCAGGTTGCAAACTGAATATATTTTTTTCTGCATCTATCTCTGAAAAAATATTGGGCTTCTAGCTGTGTGTGGGACTTGTTGTATTAGTCCATCTATACAGACCTCCATCAGGTTGCAAACTGAATATATTTTTTTCTGCATCTAGCTCTGAAAAAATATTTGGCCTTCTAGCAGTGTGTGGGACTTTCTCTATTAGTCCATCTATACTGACCTCCATCAGGTTTCAAATTGAATATAATATTTTTCTGCATCTAACCCAGCCAATAGTTTTGGCCTAATACCACAGTTTGGCCACTCAGCTCTGCTCGGTTCCCATCCATTGTTTTTTTGTGCAAACAACTCCAGAGTTGTTAATTAGTTAACCACCAAAATGAGTGGAAAAAGGCCTGCTGCTTGTGGAAAGGGGAATAGGCATGTTGGGAAGGGGAAAAAAGGTTGTGTCCGTGGGGTAGGTGTTAAAGCAACAGTAACATCTGCAGAAGAAAGACCATCTTCCAGCCAAACTAAAATGTCTACTTCTTTTAGCGGACAATGTGATAAGATCCCTTTCTTACGGCCACGCCAATTGCTACAAATTCCAGATGAGGCACAAAAACAGCAGGTGCTTCAACGGATATCAAGTGCTCCTTTAAGTGTGCTCTCCTCCACATCAACTTCAACATCACAAATACTGCAGTCCTCAAAGGTGTCACCCCAATCGCACTTGCTTCCTCACAGCTCCCAAATCTCCAGCTGCCCGTCTGAGTATGAGGTAGAACAGATGGTTGAGTCTGCAGAGCTGTTTACTCATACTATAGCCTGGGAATCAGAGGTCGACTCCAGCGCTTCTGTGAATCCAGATGAGGAAATGATCTGCACTGATGCCCAGAATCTTTATGAGTCGGATCCAGGACCAGACGCAGAAGGTTCTGACCATAATGTAGACCCTCATTCCCAAACTGTAACTCCTGTTGGTGGAGACAATGAGGAAGACGATGATAAGACTCAAATACCTGATTGGAGCGACAACTTTAGTTTTTTGTCAGGGCAGGAACAGGTTGGCTCTGAGGACGACGGGTGTGATAACGCACAGGGTGATGATGATGAGGTTGGAGATCCCACTTACTGTCAACCCACAGTCAGCCAAGAGATGAGGTCAGCAGAGGAGGTGGAGGAAGATGCTAGTGACGACGAGGTCAGGTTGCGCCTTCCTGGACAGAGACGTAGTACTGGAAGCACGTCAACAACTGCATCCTCAAACACAACTCTGCCTCTCACCACAAGTCGTGGTGGCTCTTCAGGTCGCATGGGTGCTAAGCCTTGCATAGCCTGGGCATTTTTTCAGATCGATAAAGATGACCCAACTCGTGTTATCTGTAACATTTGTCAGCAAAAGCTAAGTAGAGGCCAAAAAATACATAGTTTGAGTACTTCATGCATGAACCGGCTCATGGACATGAAGCATAAGTTGCAGTGGGAAGCTCAGTGTGCTACAATGCGGCCTAGCCGGCCGGGCCAACCACCGTCTGCCATATCTTGTGCATCCGCGGCCTCTTCATCCTCTGTGACTGGGGGGACAGCAGTCACACCTGTTTTGGGGCGCAGACCTGCCACCTCTTTACCCGCAACAGCCAGCGTGATTGGCAGGTCATCATTTTCTTTGGAGGTGGTAACACCAGCTGGTGTTGAGCGCTGTCCGACATCGATAGCACCACCTTTGGATCAAGGCAACCTAACATGTCCGCCTGCATCTTCCTCACAGACCGGCAGTTTGCCGGGGACACCCTTATCAACCCCGTCTAAGCACAATAGCCAGCCCTCGGTCCCTCAGATGTGGACAAGTAAAAGACCATTTCCTCCTAGCCATGAGAAAGCTAAGAGGTTGAATTTCACCATCTGCAAATTCTTGGCTACAGAAATGCTGCCTTTCCGCCTGGTGGACACAGAGGATTTTCGAGACCTTATGTCCGTTGCAGTGCCCCAGTACCAGATGCCCAGTCGGCACTACTTCTCAAAGAAAGGTGTGCCTGCGCTCCACCAGCATGTCGCACACAACATCACCGCTTCTTTGAGAAACTCTGTGTGTGACAGGGTGCATTTCACCACAGACACTTGGACGAGTAGGCATGGACAGGGGCGTTACATGTCGCTGACTGGGCACTGGGTAACTATGGTGAGAGCAGGACAAGGGGCTGCTGTCCAAGTCTTGCCGTCCCCACGAGTTGTGCGTCAATCCTCTTTATGTCAAAGTTCCTCCACTGCTTCTGCCTCCTCAACCTCCTCTCGGTCTTCCACCTGCACCCAAAGCCTGTCTGGTCATGCCACAAGCTTTCTAACTGCGCAGAAGGGATCCTGCACACCTCCTTACTATGCTGGCAGTAGGGCTCAACGTCATCAGGCGGTTTTTACATTGAAATGTCTGGGAAATGTGAGTCACACAGCTGAGGAGTTGTGGTCAGCTCTGGAGAACCAATTTCATGAATGGTTGTCTCCACTGGACCTGAAACCAGGGAAGGCCGTGTGCGACAATGCTGCAAACCTGGGTGCGGCCCTTTGCCGGGGCAATGTCACACACGTGCCTTGTATGGCTCACGTGTTGAACCTGGTTGTCCAGCAATTTTTAGCCCACTATCCCAGACTAGATGGCCTTCTGCAGAGGGCACGGTCGCTGTGTGCTCACTTTCGCCGTTCGCATCCCGCAGCTCAGCGACTTACATCTCTACAGAAGTCGTTGGGCCTGCCACTTCACCGGCTAAAATGCGATGTGCCTACCCGGTGGAATTCAACTCTGCACATGTTGCAGCGACTGTGGCAGCACCGACAAGCCCTGGTGCAATACGTTCTGACGTATAGCCTGGGCCAACGAGATCCAGAGGTGGGGCAAATCACGCTGGAGGAGTGGTCTCAGATCAGGGACCTATGCACCCTTCTGCACAGTTTTGAAATGGCGACGAAGATGTTTAGTGCTGACGATGCCATTATCAGCATGACTATTCCGGTGATTTACATGCTGGAGCACATGTTAAACAGAATTCGGAGTCAGGTGGTGGCACAAGAGGAGGTGGAGGAAGTAGAGGAGGAGGAGTTGTATGTGGAAGGGCTAACATCTGCAAGGTCCAGACGGTCGGCAGCACCAAGGCGGCAGGCATGTGAGGGTGGGGGAGATGGTTTTACCAGGGCGCATGGTAGCAGCCAAACTATTGAGGAAGGTGCAGGAGCCCAGGAAGAAGTGGAGGACGAACTGATGGAAGACTCATCAGATGAGGGAGACCTTGATCACATTTCTGTTGTGCGAGGTTGGGGGGAGAGGACAGAGGAAGGAAGCATGATTGTTACCTCGCCACCAACACAACAGGGACTTGGTGCTCCTGGATGCGCAACACACATGAGTGCCTTCTTGCTGCACTACCTGCAACATGACCCTCGAATTGTGAGAATTAGAAATAATCCTGACTACTGGGTTGCCACACTGTTAGATCCCCGGTACAAAAGTAAATTTGCAGAAATTATTCCTGCCATAGAAAGGGATGCACGCATGCAGGAGTATCAGCAGAGACTGTTGCAGAATCTTACATGTGCTTTTCCACAAAATACCAGTGGTGCACGTAGTGAATCTCACAGTTCCAACTTGCCAACCGTGGGACCGTCAAGTGTTCAGCACTCAAACCGTAACAGAACCACAGTATCTGCTGGTAACATCAATTTTGCGGAATCATTTCACCACTTTTTTAGCCCATCCTTTGCAAGGCCACAGGAGACAAGAAGTCTGACACATAGTCAACGCCTAGAGACGATGGTACAGGAGTATCTCCAAGTAAACATTGAAGCCACGACTGTGTCACTGGACCCTTGCTATTTTTGGGCTTCCAATCTGGATAAATGGCCAGAGCTAGCCACTTACGCCTTGGAGATCTTGTCATGCCCCGCAGCCAGCGTTCTGTCTGAACGTGTGTTCAGCGCTGCTGGTGGTGTGCTGACAGATAAGCGCACGCGGCTCTCCACTGATAATGTAGACAGACTCACGTTCATAAAGATGAACAAATCATGGATCCGAAATGACTTTTCTACCCCTGTGTCATCCTGGGGAGAGTAAAAGCTTGATGATTGGTTAAAATCACCCTACCAACCGTTTTAAGTTTTCAAATTACTAATCATGTTTATCTGTATCTTGGCTGGAAAATAATTTGGGCTTTGTAGCAGTGTGCAGCACTGATTCTATTAGGCCATCTATAATAAGCTCCACCAGATTTAAAATTACTAATCATGTTTATCTGTATCTTGACTGGAAAATAATTTGGGTTTTGTAGCAGTGTGCAGCACTGATCCTATTAGGCCATCTATGCTAAAGCTTCACCAGATTTAAAATTAATAATAATTTTTAGCTGCATCTAGCCCGGAAAATAATTTTGGGGCTCCGAGATGCGCAAGACACATAAGTGCCTTCTTGCTGCACTACCTGCAGCATGACCCTCATATTGTCAGAATTCGAAGTAATCATGACTACTGGGTTGCCACACTCTTAGATCCCCCAAACTTTTCGATCAACCTTTTCATTTTAATAAAGACCAAAAAAATGGTCATTTTTGAATTGATAAGCATTAGCAGGTTGTTAGAAACTGAAATCAAACAGTTTTCAACTCAAAACTTTATTCTAGGTGATGTTACATTTTCACATAGGACCCCTTGTTCGAAAGGAGCTTCTGAACTCTCTCGTCCATTGAATTTGTCAGGTTTTGGATGGTTTCTGCTTCAATTGTTTTGCATGAGGACAGAATACCCTCCCAGAGCTGTTGCTTAGATGTGAACTGCCTCCCGCCATCATAGACACTCCTTTTAATGATGCTCCAAAGGTTCTGAATGGGGTAGAGGTCAGGGGAGCATGGGGGTCACACCATAAGTTTGTCCCCTTTTATGCCCATATCAGCCAGAGATGCAGATGTTTTATGTGCAGCATGAGATGGTGCATTATCATGCAGAAAAATGATCTTGCTGTGAAATACACGGTTCTTCTTCTTGAACCATGGCAGGAAGTGCTGTTTGAGAAAATCCACATACATTATGGAGTTCATCTTTAGCGCCTTCAGGGATCCTAAAGGGGCCGACAATCTCTCTCCCCATGATTCCAGCCCAAAACATTACTCCACCTCCTCCTTGTTGGCGCTGTAGCCGTGTTTGCGTGGGGTGTCCATCAACCAGCCATCCTCCACTTCTTCCATCTGGACCATCGAGCGCTGCACGGCACTCATCCGTGAACAAAACAGTTTTGAAATCAGTCTTCATGTAATGTTTGGCCCACTGGAGCCGTTTCTGCTTGTGTGAAGTGGATAGAGGAGGTCGACAGGATGGCGTATGCACAGCTGCAAAACTCTGAAGGACCCTGCATCTTGTTGTTCGGGGGACGTTGGAGGCACAAGCAGCTTCAAAAACTTGTCTGCTGCTATGACAAGGCTTTTTTGCCGCTGCTCTTTCAACCTGACGTAATTGCCTGTAGGAAAGAGTCCTCAATTTGCCCTTATCAGCACGCACACGTGTGTACTGTGAATCAGCTACATACTTCTTGATTGCCAAGACACTTCATCCTGATCATCGCACAATGTTGATTGTAGTCATGCCTTGACCTAAACACTCCACAATTTGTTGCTTCTCAGCAGCCGACACATCCTTTTTCTTTCCCATTTTGGCAGAAAATGTGAGCTGCTTCATAATGTGAGACAGCCTTCTTAAGTAGTCTTGCCTTTCATTGGACACACCTGCCAAACTAATTAGCACAGGTGTCTGCAATTGCTTACAGTGATATAAAGAGCCCTGACACACATCACCATCAATGAGTTTAACTGACAAACAAACAAATTCTTCCCTTATCACTCCTAAACACTTTTTGCATAATAATTTGGAACACAGTGTACATGTGCTTTTCCACAAAACACCAGTGGTTCACGTAGTGAATCTTACAGTTCTAACTTGCCAACCGTGGTCTGTATGGAGTTGTTCAATAAAGGGCCCAAAATTAAGATAACATAGATGGGAGAGGTCTCTATGAATAGGAATTCCTAAGTATTTGATACCCTGTGAGGGCCAGGCAAAGGGAAAGTTGGACTGGATGGAATCCTATATGGATTTGGGGAGGGAGACATCGAGGGCCACAGACTTCGCTGCATTGATTTTAAAATTTGACCATGTAACAAAGTGATCTATTTCAGCCATAACAGCATGGATGGATATATGTGATTGAGTGATATATACTAGGACATCATCAGCAAATAGAGAGCACTTGTACTCGGTGCCTCCCACCTCAATCCACCTAATATTGGGGTTATGGCGAATTGATGAGAGCAGGTGCTCCGTCACTAGGATGTATAAGAGAGGGGACAGAGAACATCCCTGCCTTGTCCCATTGGTGATTGTGAAAGGTGATGAAAATGTTCTGACGTGCCCCCTGGGCCTTGGGACACCCGGAGCCAGACCCTTTTTGGTGGATGCTGGTGGTTGTAGTCTCCGTGGCGGCAACCCGGTTCCTTGGCTCAGGGCGGTCAAACCAGTGGCGGAACTATTTATGTGGTTTTGATGTTTAAATGTCCGACTACGCCACCCGTGGATTGCGGTCAGAGTGAACCGCCGCTCCAGGGCAGACCGCTGAGGCTGGTGTTGTGGGTGCAGCAGAGCGTAGCATAACTCCCCATGGGAGGAGTATAGCCTCAGGGCAGTGTATGCGGAGGATGGGGGTGATGGTGCAGGGCAGCAGCAGTAATGACACGGAGTCAGTGATGCAGTCCAGGGCCTTTGCTCACAGTTCTTATTATCCAGACCACGTCTGCAGGTAACGGCTGCCCACGTCGTACTGTGCTCACCAGGTGAGGGGCTCAGACAACTCTCAGATAACTTTGGAGTGCTTCACAGGACCCCCTTTGTGTGTCCTTTGTCTGGCTTTTCTTACCAACCCTTCTGTCCGGCTGCCTCGGGCCTCCTCTTGGTAAACTTGGCGCCAGTTTCCCTGACCCTATGTGGTGCCTTCCTAGCGGGTGTAGCGAGGGGCTGCGCCACATAAAATGTCACAGCCTCCTGTTTCTAGCTGAGGGTCGTTTCCTGCCTCCACTAGTTTCGGGGACCGGTCTCCCCCTTTGGCCTGACCCCTCCACGCAGGTGGATTCGGGCGTGCGGTGGCGACTCGCCCGTCCGCACCCCTGAGATCCCTTCGTTCCTCGTTCCTGGAGCCTTCTCCGCTCCTTTTCCTACCTTCTCCCTCTTCCAGGCCTGGGCCTCTGTTACTTGGCCCGCCTCCGGAGCAGAGCTCATGCAGAGCCCCTGCTCCCTGCCACTTCTGCTCAGACTTCTCTGCACTGAACTGGTGCCCACCTTTTATACTCCCTTCTCAATGCACCCAGGAACTGCTTCCTCCCTGCTCCTGCACTACAGGGTTCCCCTTCCTCAGTGTTCCCTCCCCCCACTCCAGCCAGGGACAGGGACTGTCGTGCCCATCTCAGGGGCATATTGGTCGCCCTGCCCCACGGCAATGTGGTGTAATGCATGCAGGTGTCGGGTCCTGATCCACACTACATCCTTACCTGAGAGTGAGATATCACACCTCTGGGTGAGGTGCAATACCTCTGTAGCAACCGAGCCCTCAGGGTGCTACAGTTCCATTTATCTTCAGCCTAGGTGACGTATTGCGATACAGGGCCGTGATTTTGGCTATAAAAGGGTCCCCTAGACCCCTACCCCAAGCTTTTTAAGAGAATCATATATGGCGTGCCAGGAGACTCTATGGAATGCTTTCTCAGCATCCAACGAGAGTATCTAATTACAAATTTTTAACTGCATCTAGCCCAGGAAATACTTTGTGCCTAGTAGCAGTGTCTGCTAGTCAGCGGATTATCCCGGCTGTTAAGCAAGCTACACCACCTGTAGTTTGAACACTTCATTTTTTCAAAGGAAATGCTTCGGGACCACGGGATACTCAGTGAAGAGCATCAGGAGGCACCCCAAGGCATAGGGGCTCGGACTGGCAGTAGGATGCCTTGCGGTGGACAGCCGAGCTCGATCCTTATAAAAGCTTTTTAACTGCAGCAGCTTTAGTGGACGCTACTGGAGCTGGAATTACGCGGCTGCTGGCATGAGACTTGCCCTCCAATAGATCCTTGTAAATGGATTTAAAGTGTATTTATTCAAATTAGAGAGACAATTTAAATTAAAAAGCTTAGAGCTGCCTCCACCACAGGGGGGCTCGCTCGACCCACCAGCGGACAGGCACCAGTATTGGGAGAGGGGGGCTGGCCGTCAGGGTTCACCGCGGCTCTGGCACAAACCCGGCGACACGGAGGTGGCACGGGCAGGAGCGTACTGAACGTGTCGGCTTCTCACTTTTTGGATTTTAGAAGGGCATGACATGCCTATATCTGTGTCTCCCCCTCCTTTTACTCCTCCACCTCTTTTCTTTTCGCATGACTATATGTACTTGTCACTTTTCTATGTGTTAGTTGTGTCTTCTGAGCAGTTTGTCAGCTTTTGGACACCTTTGAAGGTGTTTTCTATGTGTTTCTATGTGTTTTTGTTTGCCTGCCATTGGTTTTAACGGTGTTCGAAGGTGTTCGACGAACAGTTCGACGAACAGTTCGGCGAACACACGGGTGTTCGACGAACCGAACCGAACTCGAACACTACGGGGGTGGCTCAACACTACCTATTAGGAGTCCTCGTGAGCACTGCCGCTTTCTCTCCTAAAGCTATTTACTTCACTCACCTTTTAGGCAGCGTAGTATTATAGTTGCTGTGATGCTAACCCCTTCTGAAAAAGTGGAACTTTAGGGGAAACACATGGTGTTCAAGGGAGTTTCCCCCTATTGATTTTTGCTCGGCTTTCTGGGGTAGCTCTTTTCTAAAAGTGAGCTTTAACCCTTCAGAGCCTGACGCATATATATATATAAAAAAAAAAAAGTGAAGCGACACACTCAGGAGGAGCGGTCGCCGCAATACCCCCTCTGCCTCTGGCAGGGGTTCTTTGTCAGTGCTGTCACTTCGGCTACCTATTAGGAGTCCTCGTGAGCACTGCCACTTTCTCTCCTAAAGCTATTTACTTCACTGACCTTTTAGGCAGCGTAGTATTATAGTTGCTGTGATGTTAACCCCTTCTGAAAAAGTGGAACTTTAGGGGAAACACATGGTGTTTAAGGGAGTTTCCCCCTCTTGATTTTTGCTCGGCTTTCAGGGGTAGCTCTTTTCTAAGGGTGAGCTTTAACCCCTCAGAGCCTGACGCATATATAAAAAAAAAAAAAAAAAAGAGTGAGTTTTGAAAACAGGCTGTGCAGCTTTTACACTTTTTTTGCCATCCTTGTTGTACATCCTGGCATCTGGTGTGGGTGGCATGTTGGATCAGGGGCCTGGGAGTGCGGATCGGTCTCCTGATCCATTTCAGGTTCAGTCGCACGCCTCTGATACACTCAGGCCTTCTACTACATCAAGTTCAACGCTCAGTGATGTTAAAGTGGAGGCGCTCACTCGCTCCATTGATAGTCTCTCTGGTCTCCTGGGACAGTGGGTGTCAGCTAGATCACACCCAATGCCACGAGGTAAAAAGTGCCACAAGACTATGGTGGCGTTGTCTCCCTCGCAGAGCGCATCAGAGGCTTCGGATTCACCAACAGATTCGGTTGATGAAATTTCTTAGTCCGAAGAGGAGGATCAACAGGATCGCTCTGTTTCTCTTTCAGGTCGTGTAGATGGGCTTATTAAGGACATGCGGGAAGTATTAGAGCTGTCTGAAGAGCCGACAAGACCGTCTAGGTCGGCCCGTCTGTATCAAAAGACGCGCCGTGTTCGTTCTACATTACCTGCGCATGAGGAACTTAACGAAGCGGTGGAGAAGGAGCGTCAGTGTCCGGATAAACCCTTCCGAGGAACGCGTTTTTTTTTGATGCCCTATATCCCTGTGCCAAGGAGATGGTTATTAATTGGGTTCCCTCTCCTGAGGTGGATATATCTCTGTCTCAGCTGACCAAGTCTTCCCTGCTTCCTGTTAAAGGGAGAGCCAATCTTCAGGATCCTTTGGACAGAAGATCGGAGTCAGCGGCGAAGTCCATCTATGAAGCCGCAGGTCATGGTTTCCAAGCGGCCTTGGTGGCCATGTGGGCCGGTGAGGCTTCTCTGCGGTGGTTGGATCAGCTGGGTGCAGCGTGGCAGGATGGGACTTCGCGTTCAGAAGTGGAAAAGCTTTTTCAGCGAATGGAAGAAGCTATGCATTATGGCAGAGATGCAGTACTGGACACTGCTTCAATTCTATCCAGGGCTCAGGCTTCGGCAGTCACGATTAGAAGAGCTCTGTGGCTTAAACAGTGGACCGGAGATGCGGTATCTAAACAGGGATTGCTTAGTCTGGCATATAAGGGCGGTCAGCTCTTTGGTTCAGATCTTTCGGAACTAATTGCCAAAGCTAAAGCTAAGGATGTTACTCTGCCTGGGAAAAAGGCAGTGGCATCCACAACCAGCAGGACAGGGCCCGGCAGAGGTCTTCGGTCCTTTCGGGCCAGGGGACGATTCAGTCAGCCTTCTTGGAGATTGGGTCGTCCCTCATCCTCCGGCAGATCCGCCCAGAAATCTCGTACTCTCTGGAAGCAACGGTCCCGTCAGGACAGACGGGAGGTTGATAAAAAGTCCGCTAAGGCTGACTGACGCCAGGGATCCCCCCAAGGGCTCTCGGGTGGGAGGTTGTCTGCTACAATTCGGGTCGATCTGGGCATCCCACATAGCAGATGCCTGGGTGACACGGGTTATGTCGGCAGGCTATTTCATAGAGTTTCATTCTCTACCTCCAGACAGGTTTCGTCTGACGGGCATTCCGTCCGTGCCAAGACTGGCTGCCGCACTGTTTCAGGAGGTCGACTCTCTCCTACAGCAGGGTGTGGTGGTTCAGGTTCCTCCGGAAGACCAGGGAAAGGGTTTTTATTCCAACCTTTTTGTGGTCCCCAAAAATGAGGACAAGTTTCGTCCGGTGCTGGATCTCAGGGATTTGAATATTTACGTCCAGACACGGAAGTTCCGCATGGAGTCTCTCCAATCGGTGATAGCGACCCTGTCGCAGTACGATTTCTTGGTGTCGATAGACATCCGCGACGCCTATTTGCATATCCCTATCGGCAGGGCTCACCAGCGTTTCTTGCGTTTCACTATAGGTCAAGCCCATTACTAGTTTGCGGCCCTACCCTTCGGGTTGGCCTCAGCTCCCAGGGTTTTTACAAAAATTCTGGCTCCTCTCATGGCGCTTCTTCGAAGACAGGGGGTTACGATCCTCCCCTACCTGGACGACCTGTTCATAGTGTCACCCACAGCAGAGGAGGCAATAACGGCTCGCGATCTCTCCCTTCAGTACCTGATGGACTTCGGGTGGCTGATCAATTGGAAGAAATCGTCATTGGAGCCAGCACAGTCCATTCTTTTCCTGGGGATGCAGTTCGATACAGTTCGGGTAGTTGTGTCCCTGCCTCCTGTCAAACAGACGAACCTTGGTCTTCTGGTCCAGGCTATGAGGTCGGCGCTGTCAATGTCCCTTCGGGAATGCATGCGCCTTCTGGGTCAAATGGTGGCAACTATGGAAGCAGTACCGTTTGCACAATTTCATTCCCGGGATCTCCAAAACCTTATTCTGACCCATTGGGATCGATCGCTAACTTCTCTGGATCGCTCGGTCATTATCTCCCGCAGGGTGCAAGAGTCTCTTGGATGGTGGTTACGTCCGGAGCCTCTATCCATGGGGAAATCCTTCCTTCCCCCGAGATGGTCGGTGGTGACAACCGATGCCAGCCGGACAGGCTGGGGGGGAGTTTGGAACGACCTCTGGATTCAGGGGGTCTGGTCGCCAAAGGAGTCGTCTCTCCCGATCAACATTTTGGAGTTGAGAGCAATATTTCTCTGCCTCCAACATTGGACGGTCTTATTAAGCGGTCTACCGGTCCGGATCCAGTCGGACAACGCTACGGCTGTCGCGTACATCAACCGCCAAGGCGGAACGAGGGGTTCCAGTCTCATGTCGGAGGTCTCTCGGAACCTGGTCTGGGCCGAGTCCAAAGTTCCAGCAATTTCTGCAATTCACATTCCAGGGGTGTTGAATATCTCGGCGGACTTCCTCAGTCGCGAGCAAGTGGACCCTGGGGAATGGAGTCTCCATCCAGAGGTGTTTTCTCTGCTGTGTTCCCGTTGGGGGACTCCTCAGGTGGACTTGATGGCATCCAGGCTGAACGCCAGGGTTCCGACGTTCATGTCCAGGTACAGGGACCCGGAGGCGGTGGATGCTTTATTGGCCCCGTGGGGTCAGTTCAAGCTGATCTATACGTTTCCGCCGATATCCTTACTGCCTCTGGTGATCCGACGGATCAAACTCGAAGGGGTATCAATAATTCTGATAGCACCAGACTGGCCGCGGAGGACATGGTATTCGACGCTGGTGTCTCTTCAGGCGGCACCTCCGTTTCCACTGCCCCTTCGCCCGGACTTGCTCACTCAGGGGCCCATTCGTCATCCGGACCTGAGGTCCCTTCGTTTGACAGCGTGGCTCTTGAGACCGAGATCTTGACCCGTCGCGGTTTTTCGCCCGAGGTCATTGCTACCTTGCGGGCGGCCCGGAGTCCAGCTACGTCCAGGATTTATCACAGAACTTGGGAGTCTTTCTATTCATGGTGTTCTGGATCCTCAAGAAACCCGAGGGTTTTTTCCATCCCCAACTTCTTGGCCTTTCAGCAATCTAGTCTGGCCAGGGGTTTGGCAGTAAGTATGGTGCGGGGACAGGCTTCTGCTCTTTCCGCACTTTTTAGGAAGGCTATTGCCTCTCGCAGGGATGTTCGTTCTTTTTTTCGCGGAGTCGCACGTCAGTTTCCGCCACGGAGGGCAGTTGTGGCTCCATGGCGGCTTAATCTAGTCCTGGAAGCCCTTCAGCATAGGCCTTTTGAGCCTATGGATTCTGCTAAACTTTTACTACTTTCTTGGAAGGTGGCCTTCTTGGTGGCAGTCACCTCTTTGAGAAGGGTATCGGAATTGGCAGCACTTTCTTGCTTACCTCCTTTTCTGGAATTTTTTCCGGATCGCGTGGTGCTTCGTACTCGTGAAGATTTTTTGCCTAAGGTAGTGTCACAATTCCACATTAATCAGGACATTGTGTTGCCTTCGCTTTGTCCAGGACATAAGAATCCAAGGGAGCGGGCCTTGCACTCGTTGGACTTAGTGCGGGCATTGAAGTTCTATCTTACGATCACTCAAGGTTTTCGGAGGTCGGACTCTCTTTTTGTAATTCCGGCAGGTCGTCGGCGTGGTCAACGTGCTTCCAAAGACACGATAGCTCGGTGGATCCGCTCAGCTATCCTGGAAGCGTACCGGCTCAACGGCGAGCCTTGTCTTGTTAAAGTTAAAGCTCATTCCACGAGAGCCATTGGCTCATCGTGGGCTTTTCGTCAGGGGGCATCGGCAGCGCAGCTCTGCCGGGCGGCCACCTGGCGCTCCGTTCACACCTTTACTAAGTTTTATAAGGTGGACGTAAGTGCTTCAGCCGATGCGGCCCTGGGACGCAGGGTCCTGCAGGCGGCGGTAATTTAAGTTATCCCTTTTTTTAGTTTTCCATTATTTAGCGCGGTTTGCGCTCTTGCCTAAGTTTTGGGGTATGGAAGCTTCTGCCTCTATTTCCCACCCTTAAGTAGTTACTGCTTTAGGACGTCCCACGAAGTAGAGAATCTGTGTCTCCCTTCCTTCCCTTCTGCTGCTGAAAGACGGATTTTGGTAAGAACTTACCTGTAAAATCCTTTTCAGCGAAGGAAGGAAGGGAGACACAGCACCCTCCCAGGGCAGAAGTGTGTTGTTGTGTTTCTAGATGCAGCGCGTCTCCTTCCTGATGTCGATCTTCTGGACTGGGTTTAGCGCTCTACAGCTCTCCTTCCAGTTTCGCCAGCTCTACACAGTTGTCAGGTCCAATGGGGTATGCCTAAGACTGTGTGTTTCTATTACATAACCTGTTTTCTCTCATTTCTGAAATTTCAGAAGGGGATATGTTGTTCTGCTGGTTGGTCTGCTCTTCCTTAGCTTGTGTACGGACTGATGAACATGGGAGTAGGAGGAGCCTATATACTGGAGGGGCCGGTCGTCATTTTCCAATCTGAGGTGACTATCTTATGGGGCTCCGCCTACCCACGAAGTAGAGAATCTGTGTCTCCCTTCCTTCCTTCGCTGAAAAGGATTTTACAGGTAATTTCATACCAAAATCCGTCTTTTTTTTTTAAAAAAACGTTAAAAGTTAATTCAGAGTGTCATTTATTATTCAACCCCTCAAACCACAAGAATTCTGTTTGGTCCCCCTAAAGTATTAAGAAGTAGTTCAGGCACCAAGAATAATGAGCTTCACATGTGTGGATTAAAGATCTCTTTTGCCAGCCTTTTCTGACTATTTAAGACCCTCCCCAAACTTGTGAACAGCACTCAGACATGGTCAACATGGGAAAGACAAAGGAGCATTCCAAGGCCATCAGAGACAAGATCGTGGAGGGTCACAAGGCTGGCAAGGGGTACAAAACCCTTTCCAAGGAGTTGGGCCTACCTGTCTCCACTGTTGGGAGCATCATCCGTAAGTGGAAGGCTTATGGAACTACTGTTAGCCTTCCACGGCCTGGACAGCCTTTGAAAGTGTCCTCCCGTGCCGAGGCCAGGCTTGTCCGAAGAGTCAAGGCTAACCCAAGGACAACAAGGAAGGAGCTCCGGGAAGATCTCATGGCAGTGGGGACATTGGTTTCAGTCAATACCATAAGTAACGTACTCCACCGCAATGGTCTCCGTTCCAGACGAGCCTGTATGGTACCTTTACTTTCAAAGCGTCATGTCAAGGCTCGTCTACAGTTTGCTCATGATCACTTGGAGGACTCTGAGACAGACTGTTTCAAGGTTCTATGGTCTGATGAGACCAAGACCGAGATCTTTGGTGCCAACCACACACGTGACGTTTGGAGACTGGATGGCACTGCATACGACCCCAAGAATACCATCCCTACAGTCAAGCATGGTGGTGGCAGCATCATGCTGTGGGTCTGTTTCTCAGTCAAGGGGCCTGGCCATCTGGTCCGCATCCATGGGAAGATGGATAGCACGGCCTACCTGGAGATTTTGGCCAAGAACATCCGCTCCTCCATCAAGGATCTTAAGATGGGTCGTAATTTCATCTTCCAACAAGACAACGACCCAAAGCACACAGCCAAGAAAACCAAGGCCTGGTTCAAGAGGGAAAAAGTCAAGGTGTTGGAGTGGCCTAGTCAGTCTCCTGACCTTAACCCAATTGAAAACTTGTGGAAGGAGCTCAAGAATAAAGTCCACATGAGACACCCAAAGAACCTAGATAACTTGGAGAAGATCTGCATGGAGGAGTGGGCCAAGATAACTCCACAGACCTGTGCCGGCCTTATCAGGTCTTATAAAAGACGATTATTAGCTGTAATTGCAAACAAGGGTTATTCCACAAAATATTAAACATAGGGGTTGTATAATAATTGACCCACACTTTTATGTTTAAAATTTAATAAAATTCAACTGAGCAACATAACTTTTTGGTTTGTAAGATTTATGCTTCTGTTCATAAAACCTACTCTCGTTTGCAGTTTGAAGACTCTAACTTATTTGCATCTTATCAAACCAGCTAAATCTGCAGGGGGTTGAATACTACTTGTAGGCACTGTATATACAAATGTGTGTATGTGCTCTGTGTATATACGTATGTGTAAATGAGCTCTGTATATACACATACTGTATGTGTTTATGTACTTTATGTATATACATATGTATAAGCTCTGTGTATATATATAGGTTTGTGATATGTGTATATATACAGTATATATATATATATATATATATATATATATACTGTATATGTGTATATATATATGTATGTTAGTGGTATGTTTATATACATGTGTGTGAGAAATTGATGTGTGCTTATTACTGATGTGTATGTAACATGCAGTGTGTGTTATATGTTAATGTGTGTTTGTGTGTTTATCATGCAGTGTTTGCACCACCTACACAGAGTTCTTACCTGTAAACTTGTCAGCAATCGCCCGATAAATGAAAAAACTTATGCTCATTCTTCAGGTGATTCGATTGGAACAAAAGTCATTGTTTTTGGCAGTACAACACCCTGTGCAAATTGGAGATGTGCTGCTGATAATATTACATATGCATGATATGTATGGGAACTGAATGGTCAGTAAGAGGTCATTCTTTCCCCATCATTTTTATCAGCCTGTGTAAAAAGAGGCCAATAAACACAAGCCAAGCTATTTCAATATAGTCAACTGTGCACATGAAACGGTCTGAAATCAGCTTATGTAAATGCAACCTTAATTATTTCTGTCTGATGGGTGCAATATGTTAGAATTTGGGGCCCTACTTTTAACTTTTGTTCAAGGCTTCATTTTGTCTAAAAAATGGCCCACTGAATTACTGAGATATTCTTGGAGGCAGCTCTACCTTCTTTGCAGATTAACAATGAATGCTATCTTTTTTTGAAAAAATATTGCATTCTTGTAATTCAAATAATTTGATTATGAAAATGTTAAGCAAGTTGACACTTTCTGATCATTTTACCCTTTCTGACCTGCTCCGTGAGAGGCTGCACACATGGAGAAGTGTTGATCCTGCAGGAAAAGCATAGTGGTCATCAGGTCATACATGCAGTCGGCAACCATTCACTGTGCAAAACTTTCACCAATTTTGGAACTTATATTTCCATATTAATACGCCAGTCCCCTCTCAAAAAATGTTTTAATATTTTTGGAAAAAATTGATCCTTTTATTTTACAAAATATTTCATTTAAATTTTATTTAAATAATTCAAAGAATTTTGGTTTAATTTTTTAAATATAAATATGTCCTTTTCTGCACTGCTTTGCGCAGGGGCCACGCACACAGTGAAGTGTTGACTTTGCAGGGAGTGAAAAGAGTTCTCCTGGACACAACGGTTACTGTGTAAAAGCTACTGGTTGGAGAACACATGTTCTTGCTAACATGCCAATTCCACAAACTTAAACATTTCTGAGCATATTTTGTAAAAATGAATAATAAAAAAAAAAATCACTTATGAAGTTTAAAGAAGTTTAGTCAGATAATATTGAGCAATTTTTCCCTTTCTCACAATCCTTGTCAGGATGCTAAAAATACAATTTTACCCAGGCAAAGTCATAAAAATATTTAATTTCACTGAAAATTAGAAAAAAGATGAGTTTGTTGTATTGAAAAATTGATGCACGAAATATGATAAATTTTGGTTAACATTTATGCATTTTGTGCTCAAACCTCACAGGGACTGCTATTTGGAACAATAATAATGATGGCGAGGTCTCTTCCATTGAGCCTGAGTGCACACAATTCTTTTGCAAAAGGCAATCCAATGCAAATGTCTGGCACTAATTGTGGTAAACTTGGAGATATGGGAGTACAATGTAGGGGAGAAAGTGTATGGAAAACAGTAGGTGAGGAGAATGATAAAAGGGTTTATGACAATGACAAAGCACTACTTACAGACTGGTCATCTGAGAGATGATCCCGAGGAGAGGAATGAGAGCAGCTCGAGCCTTGTTCATTGCTGGTCAGTTTGCATTCTGAACAGATGATGCTAATGGAGTGTTGTAGTTCTTTTGATGTGTGCCAGAATGTAATAGGGTTATTTTGCAATAGCACAACCTGTACAGGGCAGTAGTTTTGTCCTCCAGCAACATGGAAGATAATTCTCACATGAGAAGTCTCCATGTACAACTCACCACCACCCTAGCAAGACATTTCAGGCTCTGAAGAGCATCCTCCACCAACAGCATAGCATGTGCAACATTAATTGTTCCAGAGCTGACTGCTTTAAAACTGATTTGGCCTCAGAGGATGTTATTATTGCAAGTTGCCTGCTCAATGATTTAGCTGACAGGTGCTTTGTGTGTGAAATGGCAAGCTCTCCTTGCCCCCTCCACCTGATTTCCACACTGAGGTTTGCCCTTGCTCAGAATGCTACTACCAGGAACATTGCCCCTGTCAACTCGGCTTGCAGAGCCTGCAACACTAATTAGCATTAGAATCATGTTGTCTATCTCCCCCAGTACCATGTCTTTCAAGGAAAAAGGCTAACTGTTCATGTCTTCCAAAATATTAACTGGAAGAAGTTTTTCTGGTGTAACATGTTCCTTTTCCCTAAGCCTGCTGTGAGGTGGGGGACTTTGCAACAGGATAGAAACAGATGTCATTGGATTGGAAAGTTTGCTTTACAGAACTTTAATATTTATGGCAGTGGAGGAGGTGGACTGAGCACCAGCTGTTGGTTTTGGGGTTAGAGGCTAAATAATCTTGCTGTGATTTAGATGATCAATGGAACATATATTGCATTTTCTTCCTCCACCGTAATGCACTCACCAGAGTTTCCGAAGGAGGCCAAATGTGACTTTCATTTCGTAATACTACTGTTGGGATGGTTGTTGCTAACACTACCGGTGGCTGTTGCTAGCGGAAACCACATTCTTACAGTTATATGAAAAAGTTTGGGCACCCCTATTAATCTTAAGCTTAATGTTTTATCAAAATTGGTGTTTTTGCAACAGCTATTTCAGTTTGATATATGTAATAACTGTTGGACACAGTAATGTTTCTGCCTTGAAATGAGGTTTAGGCTGTGTGCCCACGTAGCATTTTTCAAGCGTTTTTGATGCGGAATTTCCGCAGCGTAAACGCTTGAAAAACGCTTGGTAACACGCACCCCATGGTCCCCAATGGGATTCCGCAAGTTCTATGCACATGCTGCGGATTTTTCCGCAGCGTTTATGCTGCGTTCAAAAATCCGCAGCATGTCATTTAATTTTGCGTTTCCGCAAGCAGAATTGCCTTTGTTCAATGCATAAAAAACGAAAGGCAATTCCGCATGTGGAAAACGCGTGATAAACGCGCGAAAAACGCGCGATAAACGCGTGCGGAATTCCGCATGCGTTTTCCCGGGAGAGGACTTGCATTTATGCAGCAGAAATTTTCTGCTTCATAAATGCAACGTGGGCACATAGCCTTATTGTACTAACAGAAAATGTGCAATCTGCATTCAAACAAAATTTGACAGGTGCATAAGTATGGGCACCTCACCTGAAAAGTGACATTAATATTTAGTAGATCCTCCTTTTGCAAAAATAACAGCCTCTAGATGCTTCCTGTAGCTTTTAATGATTTCCTGGATCCTGGATGAAGGTATTTTTGACCATTCCTCTTTACAAAACAATTCCAGTTCAGTTAAGTTTGATGGTCGCCGAGCATGAACAGCCCTCTTCAAATGATCCCACAGATGTTCAATGATATTCAGGTCTGGGGACTGGGATGGCCATTCCAGAACATTGTAATTGTTCCTCTGCATGAATGCCTGAGTAGATTTGGAGCGGTGTTTTGGATCATTGTCTTGCTGAAAGATCCATCGCCTGCGTAACTTCAACTTTGTCACTGATTCTTGAACATTATTGTCAAGAATCTGCTGATACTGAGTGGAATCCATGCGTCCCTCAACTTTAACAAGATTCCCGGTGCCGGCATTGGCCACACAGCCCCAAAGCATGATGGAACCTCCACCAAATTTTACTGTGGGTAGCAAGTGTTTTTCTTGGAATGCTGTGTTTTTTTGCCGCCATGCATAATGCCTTTTTGTATGACCAAACAACTCAATCTTGGTTTCATCAGTCCACAGGACCTTCTTCCAAAAAGAAATTGGCTTCTCCAAATGTGCTTTTGCATACCTCAGCTGACTCTGTTTGTGGCGTGCTTGCAGAAACGGCTTCTTTCGCATCACTCTCCCATACAGCTTCTCCTTGTGCAAAGTGTGTTGTATAGTTGACCGATGCACAGTGACACCATCTGCAGCAAGTTGATGCTGCAGCTCTCTGGAGGTGGTCTGAGGATTGTCCTTGACTGATCTCACCATTCTTCTTCTCTGCCTTTCTGATGTTTTTCTTGGCCTGCCACTTCTGGCCTTAATAAGAACTGTCCCTGTGTTCTTCCATTTCCTTACTATGTTCCTCACAGTGGAAACTGACAGGTTAAATCTCTGAGACAGCTTTTTGTATCCTTCCCCTGAACAACTATGTTGAATAATCTTTGTTTTCAGATCATTTGACAGTTGTTTTGAGGAGCCCATGATGCCACTCTTCAGAGGAGATTCAAACAGGAGAGCAACTTGCAAGTGGCCACTTTAAGTAGCTTTTCTCATGATTGCATACACCTGGCTATGAAGTTCAAAGCTCAATGAGGTTACAAAACCAAAAAAAGTGCTATAGTAAGTCAGTAAAAAGTAGGTAGGAGTATTTAAAACAAGAAAATGATAAGGGTGCCCATACTTATGCACCTGTAAAATTTTATTTGAATGCAGATTGCACATTTTCTGTTAGTACAATAAACCTCATTTCAAGGCAGAAACATTACTGTGTCCAACAGTTATTACATATATCAAACTGAAATAGCTGTTGCAAAAACACCAATTTTTATAAAACATTAAGCTTAAGATTAATAGGGGTGCCCAAACTTTTTCATATAACTGTATATATGATATTAGGGGTTTTTCTGTCACCCAACCCGGTCTGTTGCACGTGCTATATTTGAGTTTAGCATACATTTTGGACAAAAATATAACATTAATTTGTTTCTAAACTTTCCTAACAATCATAACTAGTGATGAGCGAGCAGGCTCGCTACTGCTCGGTGCTCGCCCGAGCATCTCACTGCTCAAGTTGCTCGGCGCTCGCCGAGTATTTCCGGGGTTGCTCGGCGGGAGCTCGGGTCCCCTCCCTGCATATTTGGCCCTCTTCAGAGCACCAATCAACATGCAGGGATTGCCTGCCACTCATTGTAATGGTTGTGGCATTACAGTGATTGGATGGCCGCACAGCGTCATCAGGTCTAAATCAGACCTGGCGCCGCTGTGCTCGTCACAGTCACTCTGGAATCAGGCAGAGTAGGGAGAGGTGCTGCTGTGTCAAGGAGAGATTTGCTTGTGTATTAGGTTGTGTAGGGAGAAAAACCGTACATTACACATATCCATCTTAACAAACAGTCCTTCTGGGGACCAATCCATCTGCAGAGATATCAGGCAGGCAAAGTATATAGTCAGGCAGTGTATATAGCAGACTGCAGTGCATATAGCACAAGAGGCTCAATTACAATTCTGCCTTCTGCTGCTGTAAGATATTTCTATACAAAGGCCCAGGTCACAAGGGCCAGGAATACTTTTTTATGGATCTTAATCCTCATTAATTGCTTAAAAAGCAATCCAGAGAACACCGTTTTTCTGAGCCATTTGCTTGTTGGCACTGCAGAATACAGCCAGGTTCTTTCCATATTACAGCGCTAGAAATCCAGCTATTTAGAACTGTGTTTTCTCTGTCACATGGATCACATATACGTTTTCAGAAAATACTGCCATTTTTGGTCTCCATTCCAATTTTTTTTCACTGTGTCAGCGAAGTTTTTGACACAGGTTTGCTGTTCAAACTAGTTACCTACAGGCCAAGTAAGTAAAACTGTGTTTTCTCCATAACACGGATCACATATACAGTGCCTTGTGAAAGTATTTGGCCCCCTTGAACTTTTCTACCTTTTGCCACATTTCTGGCTTCAAACATAAAGATATAAAGATATAAAATTCTAATTTTTGAGGGAAGAATCAACAACAAGTGGGACACAATTGTGAAGTGGAACGAAATTTATTGGATATTTTAAACTTTAAAAAAAAAAAAAAATGAAAAGTTGGGAGTGCAATATTATTCGACCCCTTTACTTTCAGTTCATCAAACTCACTCCAGAAGTTCAGTGAGGATCTCTGAATGATCCAATGTTTCCTTAAATGATTGGTAATGATAAATATAATCCACCTGTGTGTAATCAAGTCTCTGTATAAATGCACCTGCTCTGTGATAGTCTCAGGGTTCTGTTTCAAGTGCAGATAGCATCATGAAGACCAAGGAACACACCAGGCAGGTCCTAGATACTGTTGTGGCGAAGTTTAAAGCTGGATTTGGATACAAAAAGATTTCCCAAGTTTTAAACATCTCAAGGAGCACTGTACAAGCGATCATATTGAAATGGAAGGAGTATCAGACCACTGCAATTCTACCAAGACCCTGCCTTCCCTCTAAACTTTCATCTCGAACAAGGAGAAGACTGATCAGAGATGCAGCCAAAAGGCCCATGATCACTCTGGATGAACTGCAGAGATCTACAGCTGATGTGGAAGATATACACAGAAGGGCCTTCATTTTTTATATAATCGTGGCAAAAAGCCAGCTAAAAAGTGCATGGCTTATAGTTACCACAAGCCTACTCAACATTAGATATAAATATGACAGGAGAAGCAGAGTACATATAGGCATAAAATCAATATAGCTTTATTAGATACCAAATATAAAAACAGCCACAACAAATGGCGACATAGAATAGATAACAGGTTACAAAGTGCAGCACATAGTAATGTGTATACAGAGTATATATAACAGAAAAAAACAGAGGAACTTAGGCGGCTAAATGAGGATATGGATTTAGAATCACAGAAATGGGTGAAAGAGATTTGTGCCAATAAATCTAAGAAATTTGCACGTGATGTCAAGGATAAACAACTGGGATATCTATATAAATGGAGACTCCCACCCAATCGGGGTAGACAGGACATTAAGCGTACCCCTCCCCATTCCAGGTCCTCATCGGCCGCCTCTTCTATTACTGTGGATAAGAGGAAACTCGGTGGTAATTCTACATCCGGGTCCCTCTCTATCCCCCATACCTCGTCAGGTATCCAGACGAGACCTAGTCACAGGAGGAGACGACACGTGCCATTTCAGGTTGGTAACGTGTGGGGGGGCCCCGCATCATCAACTTATCCACACATGTACTAACTAGAGCACAGGTGGAGGTCCTTGAGTTGGGTTTATCATTTGCACCTACCAATTCATTTGATTTTTTTACTGCACTCAAGGACCTCCATCTCTTTGCTCGCAAATTAATTTTAAAAAAATTACATTCTAGGCCCGGTGGTGACGAGAGCCCGGCAACGGTGGTGGAGAGTGAGGCAGTACAGGCTTTGGAAGAACTTTTACTGGAGCAGGAGAACTCACAAAGAGGTGGGTCATTAGAAAAAATGAGACCTAGATCTGCAAGGTTCCCCCCCCTATCAATAAGTCCAGCAGTCGATATTTTTGTGCGGCTTGTGACAGAAGGCTTACAATGTCTATCTACTCGCAGAAAATTCGACAACTTGACACACTCACAGCAGCAAGCGATTAGCCAACTTCAGTCTTTGACAGATGTCGTAATAAAACCAGCTGATAAGGGGGGTAACATTGTAATCTGGCCCTGCTCACAGTATGAAAAAGAAGCCCTGAAACAACTACGGGATTGTAATACGTACTCCAAATTATCATTTAACCCTACTGCCTCCTTCTCCTCCATTCTCCAGGGCATCCTGGCCCGGGCCTGTGAGATGAATATTATTGACAAGAAAACGGTGGAGGCACTAACTGTGCGCTTTCCTCGCACAGCTACATTCTACCTACTTCCCAAGATCCACAAGGACCCCCTCTGCCCCCCGGGACGCCCGATTGTGTCTGGTATAGGTGGCCTGGTGGGCCCCATTTGTACTTACATAGATAACCATCTTCGCCCATTAGTGGAGACCTTACCCTCCTATATTAAAGACACATCGGAGGTCCTTAGACGGGTCGACGGGGTCCTTGTGGATAAACAGACCCTTTTAGTCACGGCGGATGTTGAAAGCCTCTACACATGTATCCAACATGAATTGGGCCTGGAGGCTGTGCACCTCTTCCTCCGGGGGTCCGACCTGGACGGCCCCTCTGGTGATTTTTTGCTCGAGCTCCTGCACTTTTTCCTGCATCACAATTACTTTCTATTTAAGGATACTGTCTATCTGCAGCGACGTGGCACGGCCATGGGAGCGGCCTGTGCACCCTCATACGCCAACCTCTTCCTGGGAGCATGGGAGAGAGAGATCTTTGGCAATGGGGGGGTCCAGGATAGCGACCTGGCCGTGACATGGCTGAGATATATAGATGACATTTTTCTTATGTGGCAGGGCTCGGTGCAGGAGCTCGAGGCATTTATGAGCAGGTTGAACCAAAATGAATGGGGAATTAGGCTCACATACACCTACCATAAATCTAAAATGTCCTTTTTGGACATTAACTTGGAAATTGATGAAGGGGGCTACATACAGACAAATGTCTTTCGTAAATCGACATCCACAAATTCCCTTATTCATGCTTCGTCTGCTCACTCTTATTCTACCATTGGTGCCGTCCCGGTGGAACAATTCCTGAGGATGAGACGCATATGCTCATCTGACTCTCAATTTGAAATTCAGTCGGCTGACCTTACCCGACGCTTTCAGGACCGGGGATATAGCAACAGGTGCATCCGCCGTGGCTATAGGAGGGCGAGGGGTACTCCTCGTAACCAATTATTATACTCAACTACTTCTGGTGGGAAGAGGGATATGGGGGGGATCCGCTACATCTCCACCTACAATCATGAGTGGGGGGAGATGCGGCGGATCCTCTCCAAACACTGGGGTGTTCTTGGTGCGGAGCCCTCCCTACGCGAATTTGTGGGGGATTATCCACTCATGACACCCAGGAAAGCTCACAACCTCTGTGACATGTTGACACGGAGTCATTACATTCCCCCACTAACCAATCCTTTCGGGTCCCGTGGACCAAGACTCGGGTTTTTTCCCTGCGGCCACTGTCTGGCCTGCGCCAATGCCGTGCGCTCTGTCTCCTTCTCGTCATCCGATGGCTCCCGGGACTATCAAATTCGCCATTTTATATCTTGTGCCTCAACCAATGTAATCTATTGCGCAACTTGTGCTTGTAATTTAATCTATATTGGACTTACTACGAGAGAGCTACGAGTGAGGATACGGGAGCACGTGCGCGACATTGGCGCGGCCAGGACGGTGGCCGACCCACGGGAGCTGAAAACCATTCCACGTCACTTTCAACGAAAACACAATTGTGACCCAAAATCTTTGAAGGTGCGTGGAATTGATGCTTTACATCTTGGCTCCCGTGGAGGTGACTGGACTAAGGCCCTTGGCCAAAAAGAAACAAAATGGATCATACGTTTGAAAACCATGTCTCCCCTAGGCCTCAATGAGGCACTTAGCTTTGCTCCTTTTCTCTGACATGGTTGTTCCTCCACGGATCGTTCTCTGCCTTAGATGCTATGTTACTATGTTCTACTTCTGTGGCCCTGCTTTTTTGTCCTTTGTTTTTAATCTTTGTATGTTACTTTTAACATTATTTTGTGTGTTTTTTCACGTTTAATCACTTTTATTTTTTGTTCCTTTTACTTTCTTGGTCCTTTCTTTTGTTTAGCCAAGATACAACATATAAATGAAAATACATCTGGACCCACGCGACGATCAACCTTACTGAACCTTATGGGACTGGTGTTGCATACTGTACACATGGATACTTTTGTATGTCTGGTGGCATTGTTTGCCTGTTTACAAAATTTTTTTTTATATTATTGATTATTCCATGTTGTGCATTGCTATATTGTAACTAAGAAGTACTGTGTCTCCTATATTCTGCTCTGATCCTCGTTTATCTCCCGTGGGTTGACTGCTTTTCGTCAGTGGCTATTCTTTGTTTTGGTGATCGGTTCGCGGTGCGCATGCGCTGGAGGTACGCTGTTCTCGGCCCGGGCACGGCCGTCTCTCTCCTAGCCGCACACTTCCGGGGCACACATCATGTGCTTCCGTTATGTGCATTGCCGGGTGACGGACGCTGCCCGCACCGACGATATTCGGCGTCCAGCGCATGTGCCGCTTTGCACTGATCACTTCTCTATTTCCGGTCACGTGACCTATGGTGCGGTCATGTGACCATGAATAAGACTTTAAAAAGGTCCTGGTCTCTTACATACTCATGCCTCTTGAGAAAGCCCTCAGTTAAGGGGCGAAACGTGCGTCGAGGCTCTATTTGGGCCACCTGGTACCTTTAGTTCTCCTGTTCCTTGGTCTGTCTATTATCTTCATTTATATTTGTGACTGGTAAGCAATATCTGTGTTTGTATTGACACTTTATACACACCTGCACACTTGTGCGGACTTGTGCATATGTATGGTATATGTCATTTGCACTTTTCGTGCTTACCTCTCCTCCCTCTTCCTCTTTGGGGAAAAATTTTTTTCTGTTATATATACTCTGTATACACATTACTATGTGCTGCACTTTGTAACCTGCTATCTATTCTATGTCGCCATTTGTTGTGGCTGTTTTTATATTTGGTATCTAATAAAGCTATATTGATTTTATGCCTATATGTACTCTGCTTCTCCTGTCATATTTATAGCTGATGTGGAAGAGTCTGTCCATAGGACAGCAATCAGTCGTACACTGCACAAATCAGGCATTTATGGAAGAGTGGCAAGAAGAAAGCCATTTCTCAAAGATATTCAGTAAAAGTCTCATTTGAAGTTTGCTACAAGCCACCTGGGAGACACACCAAACATGTGGAATAAGGTGCTCTGGTCAGATGAAACCAAAATCGAATTTTATGGCCAAAATGCAAAACGATATGTTTGGCGCAAAAGCAACACAGCTCGTCACCCTCAAAACACCATCCCCACTGTCAATCATGGTGGTGGCAGCATCATGGTTTGGGCCTGCTTTTCTTCAGCAGGGACAGGGAAGTTGGTTAAAATTGATGGGAAGATGGATGGAGCCAAATACAGGACCATTCTGGAAGAAAACCTGTTGGAGTCTGCAAAAGACCTGAGACTGGGACGGAGATTTATCTTCCAACAAGACAATGATCAGAAAACATAAAGCAAAATCTACAATGGAATGGTTCAAAAATAGACGTATCCAGGTGTTAGAATGGCCAAGTCAAAGTCCAGACATGAATCCAATCGAGAATCTGAGGAAAGAGCTGAAAACTGCTGTTCACAAACGCCCTCCATCCAACCTCAATGAGCTCGAGCTGTTATGCAAGGAAGAATGAGCAAGAATTTCCGCCTCTCGATGTGCAAAACTGATAGAGACCTACCCCAAGCGACTTACAGCTGTAATCACAGCAAAAGGTGGTTCTACAAAGTATAGACTCAAGGGGGGCGAATAATATTGCTCGCCCCAATTTTCAGTTTTTAATTTGTTAAAAAAGTTTAACCACTTCGCACCAGAGCCTGTTTTTGCCTTCGTGACCGGGCCAATTTTTTCAATTCTGATCACTGTCATTTTATGAGGTAATTACTCTGGAACGCTTCAACGGATTCCCCTGATTCTGAGACTGTTTTTTTGTGACATATTGTTCTTCATGATAGTGGTAAAATTTCTTTGATATCACTTGCATTTATTTGTGAAAAAATTGGAAATTTGGCAAAAATTTTGCAATTTTCAAATTTTGAATTTTCATGCCCTTAAATCAGAGAGATATGTCACACCAAATAGTTAATAAATAACATTTCCCACATGTCTACTTTACATCAGCACAATTTTGGAACCAAAATTTTTTTTTGTTAGGGAGCTATAAGGGTTAAAAGTTGACCAGCGATTTCTCATTTTTCCAACAAAATTTACAAAAACATTTTTTTAGGGACCATATCATATTTGAAGTCACTTTGAGGGGTCTTTATGACAGAAAATACCCAAAAGTGACACCATTCTAAAAACTGCACCCCTCAAGGTGCTCAAAACCACATTCAAGAACTTTATTAACCCTTCA
The DNA here is from genome assembly GCF_046119375.1 of Phyllobates terribilis. NCBI lineage: Eukaryota > Metazoa > Chordata > Amphibia > Anura > Dendrobatidae > Phyllobates > Phyllobates terribilis. The sequence continues at coordinate 767,300,664 of NW_027362762.1, read as the reverse complement.
GGTGCTTCACAGGAATTTTTGGAATGTGGAAGAAAAAAATTAACATTTAACTTTTTTCACAAAAATGTTACTTTAGACCCAATTTTTTTTATTTTCACAGGGGTAACAGGAAAAAATGGACCCCAAATTTTTTTGTGCAATTTCTCTTGAGTGCGCTGATACCCCATATGTGAGGGAAAACCACTGTTTGGGCGCACAGCAGGGCTCAGAAGGGAAGGAGCGCCATTAGACTTTTTGAATGTAAAATTTGTCTGAATAATTAGCAGACGCCATGTTGCGTTTGGAGAGCCCCTGATGTTCCTAAACAGTGGAAACCCACCACAAGTGACACCATTTTGGAAACTAGACCCCTTAGGGAACATATCTAGATGTGTGGTGAGCACCTTGAACCCCAAGGTGCTTCACAGAAGTTTATAATATTGAGCTGTAAAAATAAAATTTTCACATTTTTCCCACAAAAACGTTTTTCATCCCTTAATTTTGCATTATCATAAGGGTAATAAGATAAATTGCACCATGAAATCTGTTGTGCAGTTTCTCCTGAACACGCCGATACCCTATATGTGGAGGCAAACCACTGTTTGGGCGCACGGCAGGGTTTGGAAGGGAAGGAGCACCATTTGACTTTTTGAATGCAAAATTTGATTGAATAATTAGCGGACGCCATGTTGCATTTGGGGAGCCCCTGATGTGCCTAAACAGTGGAAACCCCCCACAAGTGACACCATTTTGGAAACTAGACCCCTTAGGGAACTTATCTAGATGTGTGGTGAGCACCTTGAACCCCAAGGTGCTTCACAGAAGTTTATAATAATCAGCTGTAAAAATAAAATTTTCACATTTTTCCCACAAAAACGTTTTTCATCCCTTAATTTTGCATTATTATAAGGGTAATAGGATAAAATGCACCATGAAATTTGTTGTGCAAATTCTCCTGAACACGCCAATACCCCATATGTGGAAGCAAACCACTGTTTGGGCGCACGGCAGGGTTTGAAAGGGAAGGAGCGCCATTTGACTTTTTGAATGTAAAATTTGTTTGAATAATTAGCGGACGCCATGTTGCATTTGGGGAGCCCCTGATGTGCCTAAACAGTGGAAACCCCCCACAAGTGACACCATTTTGGAAACTAGACCCCTTAGGGAACTTATCTAGATGTGTGGTGAGCACCTTGCACCCCCAACTGCTTCACAGAAGTTTATAACATTGAGCCATAAAAAAAAAAATTTCACAGTTTTCCCACAAAAAATGTTTTTCATTCCCTAATTTTGCATTATCATAAGGGTAATAGGATAAATTGCACCATGAAATTTGTTGTACAATTTCTCCTGAGTACGCTGATACCCCATATGTGGGGGAAAACCACTGTTTTGGTGTACGGCAAGGTTCGGAAGAGAAAGGAGCGCTATGTTGGCTGGGATAGGCATCAGACACCATGTCACATTTGAAGAGTCGCTGACATGCCGAAACAGCAGAAACCCCCACAAGTGACCCCATTTTGTAAACTACACCTCTCAAGGAATTCATCTAGGGAAGTAGTGAGTATTTTTTAATTTTTTAATTTATACCATTGGGCAGTGAAAAAAGCATAATTATATTTTTACCACAAAAAAATGTTTTACCCTCAGATTTTACATTTTCACACAGGGCAATGGGTAAAAATGGTGCCGAAATGTGTCACACAATTTCTTCTAAAAGTAGCAATACCCCATATGTGGCTGTATCGTACCACTCAGCCATACGGCGAGATCTGGGGGGGACAGAGCGCTATTTGACAATTGGAGAACAAATTATTGTAGAATAGGCATTTGGATTTGGGAGCACAAATTTTTCTGAATTTCTTTTCGGGGGCAAGGGCCATTTTGCTTTTCAGAGCCTTTCTGCTACCAGTAACTTGGAAGTCCCTTATATTGTTAACAGATGACGGACCTGAGTGGGGACTAGCTTTTTTTGAGGACTGAGTTGAAGCCTTTATTGGGAACATTTTACGTAACATTTATCCGGCACTCTAGGCTGAGCACTTACATCGGGGTTTCCATCTAAATTTCCAAGTGATGTAATTCAGATGAAACCCCTGTGGGATCCATTCACTGTAATGAGGCAGCAGAGTTACTCTGGACTCCGTCTGGCCTCTGTTTAGTGGTGTCCTTTTTTTCAGAAGTGCACAAAGCTGTGGCCAACCGCACTTTTATGCATGCCTAAAACAAATGACACAGTGGGATATCTGCCTCATTACAGGGAATCTTCCGTGATGGGTTTCGGCTGAATCACGTATTTCAGAGATTTACACGGAAACTCTGGTGTAAGCGCTCAGCGCAGAGCGCAGGATAAATGTGGGCAGAGCCTTACTGCGATCTTTGGGAGACATAATAAACAAATCAGTAGCAGGTGAAGAATTGGCTTTATTTATTTTTTTACGTCGTTCCTAGTGTGATATAACTGATTAGATTACTTTATTCTTCGGGTCGGTGCGATTACAGAGATACCAGATTTATATCGGGTTTTTATGACTGACAGCTGTCACACACTAAGAGACGCTTTTTTTTTGCAAAATCTAGTTTTTGCATCGCCATATTTTGAGAGCTATAATTTTTCCATATTTCGGCCGACAGAGTGATGTGACAGCTTGTTTTTTGCGGGACGAGTTGACATTTTTACTGGTACCATTTTTGGGTACGGGACATTTTTTGATCGCTTTCTATTCCGTTTTTTGGGAGGTAAAATTAACAAAAACCAACAATTCAGGAATTGTTTTTTGAGGTTTTTTTTTATGCCGTTCTGCGTGTGGTAAAAGTGATCAGGCAGCGTTATTCTTCGGGTCAGTACGTTTACTACACTTACTGTATATTTTTTTTATGTTTTGGCGCTTTTACACAATAAAACAATTTTATAGAAAAAATATTTTTTTTGCATTGCTTTATTCTGAGCGCTATAACTTTTTTATATTTCGGCTGATGGAGCTGTATGGCAGCTTTTTTTTTGCAGAACAAGATGACGTTTTCAGCGGTACCATTTTTATTTCAATTTTGCTTTTTGATCGCATTTTTTTCCACTTTTTGTTTGGCGATATGAGGAAAAAGCATAGTTTTTTGCTCCGTTTTTTATTTATTTTTATTACGGTGTGCACAGAAGAAGTTAATTAGTGTGATAGTTTTATAGCTCGGGTTGTTTCAGACGCGGCAATACCAAATATGTGTACTTTTTTTATTTTTGCATAAATATACTGATTTATCAGTTTAATATTTTATTTATTTATTTTAATTTATTTTGTATTTTTTTTAACAGTTTCAAAATATTTTTTTTTACTTTTTTTTACATTTTTACTTAGTCCCTTTATGGGTCATTAATTTTTATTTTTCTGATCCCTGATCTCATGTAATGTAATAAACATATATTACATTACATGAGATCTTCACTGACTTTCACAGTCAGAGTCTCCTGCCAGGCTTCAGCTGCAGGCTGCAGGCTGAGCCAGGCAGGACACCATATATGGCAGAGCTGGAGGCGGTCATGTGACCTCCAGCTGCCATAGCAACCCAAGGTCCTGGAAGGTATCAGGGTTCGTCGGAGAGGTAAGTGGACGACCCCCTCTCCTCCTGCTGTCTTCTATATGCCGCGATCACTATAGATCGCGGCATATAGAAGACAGCAAAGGGTTAACATCACTGGGACCTGATCCAATCCTGGGGGTCCTGAGCACTGCGGGACCACCCACCGTTTTTAAACGTCCGCGCTGCACAGAGCCTAGGCAGCGCGGACGTTTATCTACAGTGGGCGGTCGGGAAGCGGTTAAAATATCCAATAAATTTCGTTCCACTTCACGATTGTGTCCCACTTGTTGTTGATTCTTCCCAAAAAAATTAAAATTTTATATCTTCATGTTTGAAGGCAGAAATGTGGCAAAAGGTAGAAAAGTTCAAGGGGGCCAAATACTTTCACAATGCACTGTACGTTGTCAGAAAATACTGCCATTTCTGGCCTCCATTAAAAATTTCTTTCAGTGTGTCAGTAAAGCAATTCACACCAGTTTGCTGTTCAAACTAATTTCCTACAGGCCAGGTATTTAAAACCCTGTTTTCTCCGTCACATGGATCACATATACGTTGTCAGAAAATACTGCCATTTCTGTCCTCCATTAAAAATTAGTTTCATCGTGTCAGTGAATCAATTCACGCCAGTTTGCTGTTCAAACTGGTTACCTACAGGCCAGGTATTTACAACTCTGTTATCTCCGTCACACTGATTACATATACGCTGTCAGAAAATACTGCCATTTCTGGCCTCCATTAAAATTTCTTTCAGCGTGTCAGTGAAGCAATTCACACCAGTTTGCTGTTCAAACTAGCTACCTACATGCCAGGTATTTACAACTCTGTTTTCTCCGTCACACGGATCTTATTCACGTTGTCAGAAAATACTTGCCATTTCTGGCCTCCATTAAAAGTTTCCTTCAGCGTGTCAGTGAAGCAATTCACACCAGTTTGCTGTTCAAACGAGTTACCTACAGGCCAGGTATATAAAACTCTGTTTTCTCCGTCACACGGATCACATATATGTTTTTAGAAAATACTGCCATTTCTGGCCTCCATTAAATATTTCTTTCAGTGTGTCAGTGAAGCAATTCACACCAGTTTGCTGTTCAAACTAGTTACTTACAGGCCAGGTATTTAAAACTCTGTTTTCTTTTCACACGGATCACATATAAGTTCGCTCCAAACTCAGTCATTTGTAGTGAGCGTGGAAGATACTGTCCTCCATTTAAAATGGGCAAGGCACGTGGCAAGGGATGGGGAACTGGACTTGATGGTAATGGTGCATGCAGAGTCCGAAGACAAGGCCGTGGGCAAGCTGAAATTGTGCAACAACAAACACCCACATCTTTTCGCCCGACCTTCCTGTCCCAATTTCTAAGGGACCGCAGCACACCACTATTGTACCCAGAGCAGTGTCAAAAGGTTGTTGGTTGGATAGCAGATAATGCTTCCAGTCACTTAGCCACCACCACCACCACCCTATCTTCCACACGGTCAAGTCTCAGTAGCCATCAGTCTGGACTGCATGTTCCTCACCCTGATCCTCCTTCCTCCCTCCATGCCTAGTGCCTGGAGACAACTGATTCCACCATTGGACCCTCTGAAGAGCTGTTCTTTTTTCCATTTATAGATTCGGGCTTCTCGCCCGGTCCACTTGAAGTGGGGCAAAAGGTGATCGCGTGTAGCTATTCCCAAATATTTGAGCAGCCACAGTCACATGAAGGTGACGGTGGGAAGGTGTCACAAGAGGTGAAAGATGATGAGACACAATTGCCAGAAAGTCAGGAGGAGGACCAGGGGGCGGAAGTGGAAGACGAGTTGGTGGATGATATAGTATCTGACCCAACCTTACAGGAGGACATGCAGAGCGAGGAAAGCAGCACCCAGGGGGAGGGAGGCAGAGCACCCCAACAGGCAGGAAGAAGCAGAGTGATGGCCACAGACAGAAGGCAGGCAACCGTTTCCTGTAACACCAGCACGAAGGAAGTTGCCAGTACAACTATTAGGTCGTCCCGAGTCTGGTTGTTTTTCAAAGCCTCTGCCGAAAACCCCAAAAAGGCCATTTGCACCACCTGCCAGGCCAGCATCAGCAGGGGTGGCAAAACGAATAATGTTTAGTGAGCACTAAAATGCTCGGGTGCTCAAAGATCAGGCCGAGCTCACCTTGATACTCGGGTGCTCGACCCGAGCAACGAGCCCAATGTTAGTCTATGGGAGACCAGAGCATTTTTGCGGTGGCACCCCCGGCAGTCTTTTAAAAGCCTAACAAGTGCCCAAAACGATAGTGACAGTGCTCAAATGACATGGGAACAGCATGGGCATCGCCCCAGGAAGCATTTATGACTCCCAGGTCACTACTGGCAACAACGTGCTCAGAGGTATTAAGCCACTTTTACGGGCTCACAATAAAATGTTCAAAAACGAAACTGAAACTGCTTTCCTGTGAAATGTGTTAAGGAACATTCTTTCCAGGGTAAAGACTTGTGTATAAGGTAAAATAAATAACCAAAACTAAAATACTCCTCCACACCTTAGGCTATCTTCACAAGTAGCATTTTTTTTGCGTTTTTGCACTTTTGTATTGCTTTCAACCGTGACAAATGCATTCACAGGGAAATGTCATTTTAACATATTACAACATTATCTGGCCATGTGCTGTGTGACACATGCATACAGTGCTGAAAAGACATGGGAACAGCATGGGGAAGACCCCTGGAAGCATCTCTGACACCCAGGTCACTGCCTAAATGTGTGCCTATCAGAAATTATCCTTGCTGCATCAGAAGATGCAGACTTGCAACTATCCCCGTGCAAGTTCTTGTCCCAGGGCACTGTTCAATTGTACCTCCCCGATTCATTGCAATGCAAGCAAAAATATTCAGCCAACCACCCACCCACCCCTAGGCTGCAATACCATACTGTCAGCTTGCTTGCACTTGAAATTTGGCCTTTTAGGCATTTGGAGGCGGAATCTGGCCACCACGTCATGGCTGCGTCGGCGGCCTGGTATCCATACCCAGTCCCCAGCCACCCGGCGGCCGGCTGTCCACATTTGGTCCCCAGCCGCCAGGGGACGGCCAGGTGTCCATACTCGGTCCCAAGCTGCCCCGCGGCCGGGTGCCCAAACACGGTCCCCAGCCATCTGGGGACGGCCGGGTGTCCATAAACCATCCCCAGCCACCCCTATTAATCCCGGTGCACCTTATACACAAGCGCTAATACTAAAACATTACCTGTGCCCTCCCCAGTGCATTTAGTGGGAAGGACAGCCTAACAACAATCACGTGGACAAGTGAATGTGACCAGGGATGGTCCATCTCACTGACGCCTTCACACTGGGTTAATATTGTGGAAGCTGGGACACAGCAGGACTCTGGGATGCAACACGTCCTCCAGACATAGAGGATTGCGGGTCCTGGGTCAATAAGGCTTCAACACAAAGTTCAGAAGGTAGACAGCAGCAGTGGTCGGCCTCCTACACAACGAGTAAATTATTCATGATCATGAGGCCATCCATCTCCTTAGCTTTCTGTTCCTTGGAATGCAAACGCATGTATGTAGTAGCGGCTGGGCCTGAGGTGGTCAGCAGTTTGGTGCATATCCTACCTCCTCCGAGGATTGCTGAATGTTTTCCTGCTACTATCCCAGTTTTATGACTCCCGTTTAAACAAAGCTTCAGGTGATGAATGATGGATGAGGTGGTGGCAAAGGAGAAAGAGCAGGAGGAACAGGGACCATTCACATCAATATCAGGCAAGTCAACCACACATGTCTTGTAGGATATGTTTCTGTACCAAAAGGAGCGGTTCGGCTACGCAGTTATAGGGCATACAGTGAGTGCAATGACTACCAAAAACTTGGAGTCACTCCAATGCCCCTTGGAAGTGACATGGAGGTCAGAGGGCCTTAACTAAACTGTTTTTTCCATTTATAGCAACTGGGTCTCCTGTGCACTGTTGGCCTAAGCAGTGAATGGAAGGCTTTCCAAAAATTATGAGGAACTGCAATACCCCTTGAAACAGACGTGGATTACAGCATACAAAAAACCTTCTACAAATTATTGGGGAGTGGGTCTCCCTTAGTGTTCGCCTATGCATTGAAAAGCAAAAGCTGACTAAAAATTAGGAGGAAATGCAATGCCCTTTGGAAGAGTTGTGGAGGTTAGAGGTAATTAAAAACAACATTTCAATGCCCCTTGGAAGAGCTGTGGAGTTCAGAGTGATTTAACAAGACGGTTTTAATGCCCCTTTGAAGAGGCGTGGAGGTCACAGTAGCTTAACAAGACGGTTTTAATGCCCCTTGGAAGAGACGTGGAGTTCAGAGTAGTTTAACAAGACGGTTTTAATGCCCCTTGGAAGAGACGAAGAGTTCAGAGTGGTTTAACAAGACGGTTTTAATGCCCCTTGGAAGAGACATGGAGGTCACAGTAGCTTAACAAGGTGATTTTAATGCTCCTTGGAAGAGACGTGGAGTTCAGAGTGGTTTAACAAGACGGTTTTAATGCCCCTTGGAAGAGACGTGGAGTTCAGAGTGGTTTAGCAAGAGGGTTTTAAATGCCCCTTGGAAGAGACATGGAGTTCAAAGTGGTTTAACAAGACAGTTTTAATGCCTCTTGGAAGAGACGTGGAGGTCACAGTAGCTTAACAGGACAGTTTTAATGCCCCTTGGAAGAGACATGGAGTTCAGAGTGGTTTAACAAGATGGTTTTAATGCCCCTTGGAAGAGACGAGGAGGTCACAGTAGCTTAACAAGATGGTTTTAATGCCCCTTGGAAGAGACGTGGAGTTCAGAGTGGTTTAACAAGACGATTTTAATGACCGTTAGAAGAGACGTGATGGTCACAGTAGCTTAACAAGACGGTTTTAATGCCCCTTGGAAGAGACGTCGAGTTCAGAATGGTTTAACAAGACTGTTTTAATGCCCCTTGGTAGAGACGTGGAGGTCACAGTTGCTTAACAAGATGGTTTTAATGCCCCTTGGAAGAGACATGGAGTTCAGAGTGGTTTAACAAGACAGTTTTAATGCCCCTTGGAAGAGATGTGGAGCACAAACTGGTTTACCAAGGCGGTTTTAATGCCCTTTGGAAGAGACGTGGAGTTCAGATTGGTTTCAGAAGACGGTTTTAATGCCCCTTGGAAGAGACGTGGAGTTCAGAGTGGTTTGATAAGACGGTTTTAATGCCCCTTGGAAGAGACGTGGAGGTCACGGTAGTTTAATAAGATGGTTTTAATGCCCCCTGGAAGAGATGTGGACTTCAGAGTGGTTTAACAAGACGGTTTTAATGCCCCTTGGAAGAGACGTTGAGGTCACAGTAGCTTTTCAAGACGGTTTTAATGCCCCTTGGAAGAGACGTGGAGTTCAGAGTGGTTTAACAAGACGGTTTTAATGCCCCTTGGAAGAGACGTGGAGTTCAGAGTGGTTTAACAAGACGATTTTAATGACCGTTAGAAGAGACGTGATGGTCACAGTAGCTTAACAAGACGGTTTTAATGCCCCTTGGAAGAGACGTCGAGTTCAGAATGGTTTAACAAGACTGTTTTAATGCCCCTTGGTAGAGACGTGGAGGTCACAGTTGCTTAACAAGATGGTTTAATGCCCCTTGGAAGAGACATGGAGTTCAGATTGGTTTAACAAGACAGTTTTAATGCCCCTTGGAAGAGATGTGGAGTACAAACTGGTTTAACAAGGCGGTTTTAATGCCCTTTGGAAGAGATGTGGAGTTCAGATTGGTTTCAGAAGACGGTTTTAATGCCCCTTGGAAGAGACGTGGAGTTCAGAGTGGTTTGATAAGACGGTTTTAATGCCCCTTGGAAGAGACGTGGAGGTCACGGTATTTTAATAAGATGGTTTTAATGCCCCCTGGAAGAGATGTGGACTTCAGAGTGGTTTAACAAGACGGTTTTAATGCCCCTTGGAAGAGACGTTGAGGTCACAGTAGCTTTTCAAGACGGTTTTAATGCCCCTTGGAAGAGACGTGGAGTTCAGAGTGGTTTAACAAGACGGTGTTCATGCCCCTTGGAAGAGACGTGGACTTCAGAGTGGTTTAACAAGATGGTTTTAATGCCCCTTGGACGAGACGTGGAGGTTACAGTAGCTTAACAGTACAGTTTTAATGCCCCTTGGAAGAGACGTGGAGTTCAGAGTGGTTTAGCAAGAGGATTTTAAATGCCCCTTGCAAAATACATGGAGTTCACAATGTTTTAACAAGACTGTTGTAATGCCTTTTCGAAGAGACGTGTAGGTCACAGTAGCTTAACAGGACAGTTTTAATGCCACTTGGAAGAGACATGGAGTTCAGAGTGGTTTAACAAGATGGTTTTAATGCCCCTTGGAAGAGACGAGGAGGTCACAGTAGCTTAACAAGATGGTTTTAATGCCCCTTGGAAGAGACGTGGAGTTCAGAGTTGTTTAACAAGACAATTTTAATGACCGTTAGAAGAGACGTGATGGTCACAGTAGCTTAACAAAACGGTTTTAATGCCCCTTGGAAGAGACGTCGAGTTCAGAATGGTTTAAAAAGACTGTTTTAATGCCCCTTGGTAGAGACGTGGAGGTCACAGTTGCTTAACAAGAAGGTTTTAATGCCCCTTGGAAGAGACATGGAGTTCAGAGTGGTTTAACAAGACAGTTTTAATGCCCCTTGGAAGAGATGTGGAGTACAAACTGGTTTAACAAGGCGGTTTTAATGCCCTTTGGAAGAGACGTGGAGTTCAGATTGGTTTCAGAAGACGGTTTTAATGCCCCTTGGAAGAGACGTTGAGGTCACAGTAGCTTTTGAAGACGGTTTTAATGCCCCTTGCAAGAGACGTGGAGTTCAGAGTGGTTTGATAAGACGGTTTTAATGCCCCTTGGAAGAGACGTGGAGGTCACGGTAGTTTAATAAGATGGTTTTAATGCCCCCTGGAAGAGATGTGGACTTCAGAGTGGTTTAACAAGACGGTTTTAATGCCCCTTGGAAGAGACGTTGAGGTCACAGTAGCTTTTCAAGATGGTTTTAATGCCCCTTGGAAGAGACGTGGAGTTCAGAGTGGTTTAACAAGACGGTTTTAATGCCCCTTGGAAGAGACGTGGAGTTCATAGTGGTTTAACAAGACGGTGTTCATGTCCCTTGGAAGAGACGTGGACTTCAGAGTGGTTTAACAAGATGGTTTTAATGCCCCTTGGACGAGACGTGGAGGTTACAGTAGCTTAACAGTACAGTTTTAATGCCCCTTGGAAGAGACGTGGAGTTCAGAGTGGTTTAACAAGATGGTTTTTAAGCCTCTTTGAAGAGACGTGGAGGTCACAGTAGCTTTTTAAGACAGTTTTAATGCCCTTGGAAGAGACGTGGAGTTCAGAGTGGTTTAGCAAGAGGATTTTAAATGCCCCTTGCAAAATACATGGAGTTCACAATGTTTTAACAAGACTGTTGTAATGCCTTTTCGAAGAGACGTGTAGGTCACAGTAGCTTAACAGGACAGTTTTAATGCCCCTTGGAAGAGACATGAAGTTCAGAGTGGTTTAACAAGATGGTTTTAATGCCCCTTGGAAGAGACGAGGAGGTCACAGTAGCTTAACAAGACGGTTTTAATGCCCCTTGGAAGAGACGTGGAGTTCAGAGTGGTTTAACAAGACAATTTTAATGACCATTAGAAGAGACGTGATGGTCACAGTAGCTTAACAAGATGGTTTTAATACCCCTTGGAAGAGACGTCGAGTTCAGAATGGTTTAACAAGACTGTTTTAATGCCCCTTGGTAGAGACGTGGAGGTCACAGTTGCTTAACAAGATGGTTTTAATGCCCCTTGGAAGAGACATGGAGTTCAGAGTGGTTTAACAAGACAGTTTTAATGCCCCTTGGAAGAGATGTGGAGTACAAACTGGTTTAACAAGGCGGTTTTCATGCCCTTTGGAAGAGACGTGGAGTTCAGATTGGTTTCAGAAGACGGTTTTAATGCCCCTTGTAAGAGACGTTGAGGTCACAGTAGCTTTTGAAGACGGTTTTAATGCCCCTTGGAAGAGACGTGGAGTTCAGAGTGGTTTGATAAGACGGTTTTAATGCCCCTTGGAAGAGACGTGGAGGTCACGGTAGTTTAATAAGATGGTTTTAATGCCCCCTGGAAGAGATGTGGACTTCAGAGTGGTTTAACAAGACGGTTTTAATGCCCCTTGGAAGAGACGTTGAGGTCACAGTAGCTTTTCAAGACGGTTTTAATGCCCCTTGGAAGAGACGTGGAGTTCAGAGTGGTTTAACAAGACGGTTTTAATGCCCCTTGGAAGAGACGTGGAGTTCAGAGTGGTTTAACAAGACGGTGTTCATGCCCCTTGGAAGAGACGTGGACTTCAGAGTGGTTTAACAAGATGGTTTTAATGCCCCTTGGACGAGACGTGGAGGTTACAGTAGCTTAACAGTACAGTTTTAATGCCCCTTGGAAGAGACGTGGAGTTCAGAGTGGTTTAGCAAGAGGATTTTAAATGCCCCTTGCAAAATACATGGAGTTCACAATGTTTTAACAAGACTGTTGTAATGCCTTTTCGAAGAGACGTGTAGGTCACAGTAGCTTAACAGGACAGTTTTAATGCCACTTGGAAGAGACATGGAGTTCAGAGTGGTTTAACAAGATGGTTTTAATGCCCCTTGGAAGAGACGAGGAGGTCACAGTAGCTTAACAAGATGGTTTTAATGCCCCTTGGAAGAGACGTGGAGTTCAGAGTTGTTTAACAAGACAATTTTAATGACCGTTAGAAGAGACGTGATGGTCACAGTAGCTTAACAAAACGGTTTTAATGCCCCTTGGAAGAGACGTCGAGTTCAGAATGGTTTAAAAAGACTGTTTTAATGCCCCTTGGTAGAGACGTGGAGGTCACAGTTGCTTAACAAGAAGGTTTTAATGCCCCTTGGAAGAGACATGGAGTTCAGAGTGGTTTAACAAGACAGTTTTAATGCCCCTTGGAAGAGATGTGGAGTACAAACTGGTTTAACAAGGCGGTTTTAATGCCCTTTGGAAGAGACGTGGAGTTCAGATTGGTTTCAGAAGACGGTTTTAATGCCCCTTGGAAGAGACGTTGAGGTCACAGTAGCTTTTGAAGACGGTTTTAATTCCCCTTGCAAGAGACGTGGAGTTCAGAGTGGTTTGATAAGACGGTTTTAATGCCCCTTGGAAGAGACGTGGAGGTCACGGTAGTTTAATAAGATGGTTTTAATGCCCCCTGGAAGAGATGTGGACTTCAGAGTGGTTTAACAAGACGGTTTTAATGCCCCTTGGAAGAGACGTTGAGGTCACAGTAGCTTTTCAAGATGGTTTTAATGCCCCTTGGAAGAGACGTGGAGTTCAGAGTGGTTTAACAAGACGGTTTTAATGCCCCTTGGAAGAGACGTGGAGTTCATAGTGGTTTAACAAGACGGTGTTCATGTCCCTTGGAAGAGACGTGGACTTCAGAGTGGTTTAACAAGATGGTTTTAATGCCCCTTGGACGAGACGTGGAGGTTACAGTAGCTTAACAGTACAGTTTTAATGCCCCTTGGAAGAGACGTGGAGTTCAGAGTGGTTTAACAAGATGGTTTTTAAGCCTCTTTGAAGAGACGTGGAGGTCACAGTAGCTTTTTAAGACAGTTTTAATGCCCTTGGAAGAGACGTGGAGTTCAGAGTGGTTTAGCAAGAGGATTTTAAATGCCCCTTGCAAAATACATGGAGTTCACAATGTTTTAACAAGACTGTTGTAATGCCTTTTCGAAGAGACGTGTAGGTCACAGTAGCTTAACAGGACAGTTTTAATGCCCCTTGGAAGAGACATGAAGTTCAGAGTGGTTTAACAAGATGGTTTTAATGCCCCTTGGAAGAGACGAGGAGGTCACAGTAGCTTAACAAGACGGTTTTAATGCCCCTTGGAAGAGACGTGGAGTTCAGAGTGGTTTAACAAGACAATTTTAATGACCATTAGAAGAGACGTGATGGTCACAGTAGCTTAACAAGATGGTTTTAATACCCCTTGGAAGAGACGTCGAGTTCAGAATGGTTTAACAAGACTGTTTTAATGCCCCTTGGTAGAGACGTGGAGGTCACAGTTGCTTAACAAGATGGTTTTAATGCCCCTTGGAAGAGACATGGAGTTCAGAGTGGTTTAACAAGACAGTTTTAATGCCCCTTGGAAGAGATGTGGAGTACAAACTGGTTTAACAAGGCGGTTTTCATGCCCTTTGGAAGAGACGTGGAGTTCAGATTGGTTTCAGAAGACGGTTTTAATGCCCCTTGTAAGAGACGTTGAGGTCACAGTAGCTTTTGAAGACGGTTTTAATGCCCCTTGGAAGAGACGTGGAGTTCAGAGTGGTTTAACAAGACGGTTTTAATGCCCCTTGGAAGAGACGTGGAGTTCAGAGTGGTTTAACAAGACGGTGTTCATGCCCCTTGGAAGAGACGTGGACTTCAGAGTGGTTTAACAAGATGGTTTTAATGCCCCTTGGACGAGACGAGGAGGTCAAAGTGGTTTAACAAGATGGTTTTTATGCCTCTTAGAAGAGATGTGGAGGTCACAGTAGCTTAACAAGACGGTTTTAATGCCCCTTCGAAGAGACGTGGAGTTCAGAGTGGTTTAGCAAGACGGTTTTAATTCCCTTTGGTAGAGACGTGGAGGTCACAAAAACTTAACAAGATGGTTTTAATGCCTTTTGGAAGAGACTTGGAGTTCAGATTTGTTTAAGAAGACGGTTTTAATGCCCCTTGGAAGAGACGTGAATTTCACAGTAGCTTAACAAGATAGTTTTAATGCCCCTTGGAAGAGACTTGGAGTTCAGAGTGCTTTAACAAGACGGTTTTAATGCCCCTTGGAAGAGACGTGGAGTTCAGAATGGTTTAACAAGACGGTTTTAATGCCCCTTGGAAGAGACGTGGAGGTCACAGTAGCTTAAGAAGATGGATTCAATGCCCTTGGAAGAGACGTGGAGTTCAGAGTGGTTTAACAAGACGGTTTTAATGCCCCTTGGAAGAAACGTGGAGGTGTCAGTAGCTTAACAAGACGTTTTTAATGCCCCTTGGAAGAGACGTGGAGTTCAGAGTGGTTTAACAAGACGGTTTTAATGCCCCTTGGAAGAGACGTGGAGTTCAGAGTGGTTTAACAAGACGGTGTTCATGCCCCTTGGAAGAGACGTGGACTTCAGAGTGGTTTAACAAGATGGTTTTAATGCCCCTTGGACGAGACGTGGAGGTTACAGTAGCTTAACAGTACAGTTTTAATGCCCCTTGGAAGAGACGTGGAGTTCAGAGTGGTTTAACAAGACGGTTTTTAAGCCTCTTTGAAGAGACGTGGAGGTCACAGTAGCTTTTTAAGACAGTTTTAATGCCCCTTGGAAGAGACGTGGAGTTCAGAGTGGTTTAGCAAGAGGATTTTAAATGCCCCTTGCAAAATACATGGAGTTCACAATGTTTTAACAAGACTGTTGTAATGACTTTTCGAAGAGACGTGTAGGTCACAGTAGCTTAACAGGACAGTTTTAATGCCCCTTGGAAGAGACGTGGAGTGCAGAGTGCTTTACCAAGATGGATTTTATGCCCTTTGGAAGAGACGTGGAGTTCAGAGTGGTTTAACAAGACGGTTTTAATGCCCCTTGGAAGAGACGAGGAGGTCAAAGTAGCTTAACAAGACGGTTTTAATGCCCCTTGGAAGAGACGTAGAGTTCAGAGTGGTTTAACAAGAGGGTTTTAATGCCCTTAGAAGAGACGTGTAAGTTGCAGTAGCTTAACAAGACGGTTTTAATGCCCCTTGAAAGAGTTGTGGAGTACAAAGTGGTTTAGCAAGACGGTTTTAATGCCCCTTGGTAAAGACGTGGAGGTCACAGTAGCTTAACAAGACAGCTTTAATGCCCCTTGGAAGAGACATGGAGTTCAGTGTGTTTTAACTAGACTGTTTTAATGCCCCTTGGAAGAGATGTGGAGTTCAAACTGGTTTAACAAGACGGTTTTAATGCCCTTAGGAAGAGACGTGGAGTTCAGATTTCTTTAAGAAGACAGTTTTAATGCCTCTTGGAAGAGACGTTGAGGTCACAGTAGCTTAACAAGACGGTTTTAATGCCCCTTGGAAGAGACGTGGAGTTCAGAGTGGTTTAACAAGACGGTTTTAATGCCCCTTGGAAGAGACGTGGAGGTCACAGTAGCTTAACAAGATGGTTTTAATGCCCCTTGGAAGAGACAAGGAGTTCAGAGTAGTTTATCAAGACGGATTTAATGCCCCTTGGAAGAGACATGGAGTTCAGATTGGTTTAACAAGACAGTTTTAATGCCTCTTGGAAGAGACGTTGAGGTCACAGTAGCTTAACAAGACGGTTTTAATGCCCCTTGGAAGAGACGTGGAGTTCAGAGTGGTTTAACAAGACGGTTTTAATGCCCCTTGGAAGAGACGTGGAGGTCACAGTAGCTTAACAAGATGGTTTTAATGCCCCTTGGAAGAGACAAGGAGTTCAGAGTAGTTTATCAAGACGGATTTAATGCCCCTTGGAAGAGACATGGAGTTCAGATTGGTTTAACAAGACAGTTTTAATGCCCCTTTGAAGAGACGTGGAGGTCACAGGAGCTTAAGAAGATGGATTTAATGCCCTTGGAAGAGACATGGAGAATAGAGTGGTTTAACAAGATGGCTTTAATGCCCTTTGGAAGAGACGTGGAGGTGACAGTAGCTTAACAAGTCAGTTTTAATGCCCCTTGGAATAGAAGTGGAGGTCACTGTGGCTTTTTAAGATGGTTTTAATGCTCGTTGGAAGAGACGTGAAGTTCAGAGTGGTTTAACAAGACGGTTTTAATGCCCCTTGGAAGAGACGTTGAGGTCATAGTAGCTTAACAAGACAGTTTTAATGCCTTTTGGAAGAGACGTGGAGTACAGAGTGGTTTAACAAAACATTTTTAATGACCCTTCGTAGAGACGTGGAGGTCACAGTAGCTTAACAAGACGGTTTTAATGCCACTTGGAAGAGACTTAGAGTTCAGAGTGGTTTAACAAGAAAGTTTTAATGCCCCTTGGAAAAGATGTGGAGTTCAAACTGGTTTAACAGGACGGTTTTAATGCTCTTTGGAAGAGACGTGGAGTTCAGATTTGTTTCAGAAGACGGTTTTAATGCCCCTTGGAAGAGACATGGAGGTCACAGTAGTTTAATAAGATGGATTTAATGCCCCTTGGAAGAGACGTGGAGGTGACAGTTGATTAACAAGACTGTTTTAATGCCCCTTGGAAGAGACGTGGAGTTCAGAGTGGTTTAACAAGACGGTTTTTATGCCTCTTGGAAGAGACGTGGAGGTCACTGTAGCTTTTTAAGATGGTTTTAATGCCCCTTGGCATAGACGTAGAGTTCAGAGTGGTTTAACAAGACTGTTTTAATGCCCCTTGGAAGAGACGTGGAGATCACAGTAGCTTAACAAAACAGTTTTAATGCCCCTTGGAAAAGACATGGCGTTCAGAGTGGTATAACAAGACGGTTTTAATGCCCGTTGGAAGAGACGTGGAGTTCAGAGTGGTTTAACAACACGGTTTTTATGCCCCTTGGAAGAGACGTGGAGGTCACTGTAGCTTTTTAAGATGGTTTTAATGCCCCTTGGCATAGACGTGGAGTTCCGAGTGGTTTAACAAGACGGTTTTAGTGCCCCTTTGAAGAGACGTGGAGGTCACAGTAGTTTAATAAGACTGTTTTATTGCCCCTTGGAAGAGTCGTGGAGTTCAGAGTGGTTTAACAAGACGGTTTTAATGGCCCTTGGAAGAGACGTGGAATTCAGAGTGGTTTAACAAGACGGTGTTAATGCCCCTTGGAACAGACATGGAGTTCAGAGTGGTTTAACAAGACGGTTTTAATTTCCATTCGAAGAGACGTGGAGGTGACAGCAGCTTAACAAGACGGTTTTAATGCCCCTTGGAAGAGACGTGGAGTTCAGAATGGTTTAACAAGATGGTTTTTATGCCTCTTGGAAGAGAAGTGAAGGTCACAGTAGCTTATTAAGACGATTTTGATGCCCCTTGGAAGAGACGTGCAGTTCAGAGTGGTTTAGCAAGAGGATTTTAAATGCTCCTTGGAAGATACATGGAGTTCAGAGTGATTTAACAAGACAGTTTTAATGCCTCTTGGAAGAGATGTGGAGATCACAGTAGCTTAACAGGACAGTTTTAATGCCCCTTGGAAGAGACGTGGAGTTCAGAGTGGTTTAACAAGATGGTTTTTATGCCTCTTAGAAGAGATGTGGAGGTCACAGTAGCTTAACAAGACGGTTTTAATGCCCCTTCGAAGAGACGTGGAGTTCAGAGTGGTTTAGCAAGACGGTTTTAATTCCCTTTGGTAGAGACGTGGAGGTCACAAAAACTTAACAAGATGGTTTTAATGCCCTTTGGAAGAGACTTGGAGTTCAGATTTGTTTAAGAAGACGGTTTTAATGCCCCTTGGAAGAGACGTGAATTTCACAGTAGCTTAACAAGATGGTTTTAATGCCCCTTGGAAGAGACTTGGAGTTCAGAGTGCTTTAACAAGACGGTTTTAATGCCCCTTGGAAGAGACGTGGAGTTCAGAATGGTTTAACAAGACGGTTTTAATGCCCCTTGGAAGAGACGTGGAGGTCACAGTAGCTTAAGAAGATGGATTCAATGCCCTTGGAAGAGACGTGGAGTTCAGAGTGGCTTAACAAGACGGTTTTAATGCCCCTTGGAAGAAACGTGGAGGTGTCAGTAGCTTAACAAGACGTTTTTAATGCCCCTTGGAAGAGACGTGGAGTTCAGAGTGGTTTAACAAGACAGTTTTTGTGCCTCTTGGAAGAGACGTGGAGGTCTCTGTAGCTTTTTAAGATGGTTTTAATGCCCCTTGGAAGAGACGTGGAGTACAGAGTGGTTTAACAAGATGGTTTTAATGCCCCTTGGAAGAGACGTGGAGGTCACAGCAGCTTAACAAGATGGTTTTAATGCCCCTTGGAAGAGACGGGGAGTTCAGAGTGCTTTAACAAGACGTTTTTAATGCCCCTTGAAAGAGACGTGGACTTCAGAGTGGTATAGCAAGACGGTTATAATGCCCCTTGGAAGAGACGTGGAGGTCACAGTAGCTTAAGAAGATGGATTTAATGCCCTTGGAAGAGACGTGGAGTTCAGAGTGGTTTAACAAGACGGTTTTAATGCCCCTTGGAAGAGACGTGGAGGTGACAGTAGCTTAACAAGACTTTTTTAATGCCCCTTTGAAGAGACGTGGAGTTCAGAGTGGTTTAACAAGACGGTTTTAATGCCCCTTGGAAGAGACGTGGAGTTCAGAGTGGTTTAACCAGGCGGTTTTAATGCCCCTTGGAAGAGACGTGGAGGTCACAGTAGCTTAACTAGACGTTTTTAATGCCTCTTGGAAGAGACGTGGAGTACAGAGTGGTTTAACAAGACGGTTTTAATGCCCCTTGGAAGAGACGTGGAGGTCACAGTAGCTTAAGAAGATGGATTTAATGCCCATTAGAAGAGACGTGGAGTTCAAAGTGGTTTAACAAGATGGTTTTAATGCCCCTTGGAATAGACATGGAATTCAGAGTGGCTTAACAAGACAGTTTTAATGCCACTTGGAAGAGACATGGAGTTCAGAGTGGTTTAACTAGTCTGTTTTAATGCCCCTTGGAAGAGACGTGGAGGTCACAGTAGCTTAACAAGATGGTTTTAATGCCCCTTGGACGAGACGTGGAGGTTACAGTAGCTTAACAGTACAGTTTTAATGCCCCTTGGAAGAGACGTGGAGTTCAGAGTGGTTTAACAAGATGGTTTTTAAGCCTCTTTGAAGAGACGTGGAGGTCACAGTAGCTTTTTAAGACAGTTTTAATGCCCTTGGAAGAGACGTGGAGTTCAGAGTGGTTTAGCAAGAGGATTTTAAATGCCCCTTGCAAAATACATGGAGTTCACAATGTTTTAACAAGACTGTTGTAATGCCTTTTCGAAGAGACGTGTAGGTCACAGTAGCTTAACAGGACAGTTTTAATGCCCCTTGGAAGAGACATGAAGTTCAGAGTGGTTTAACAAGATGGTTTTAATGCCCCTTGGAAGAGACGAGGAGGTCACAGTAGCTTAACAAGACGGTTTTAATGCCCCTTGGAAGAGACGTGGAGTTCAGAGTGGTTTAACAAGACAATTTTAATGACCATTAGAAGAGACGTGATGGTCACAGTAGCTTAACAAGATGGTTTTAATACCCCTTGGAAGAGACGTCGAGTTCAGAATGGTTTAACAAGACTGTTTTAATGCCCCTTGGTAGAGACGTGGAGGTCACAGTTGCTTAACAAGATGGTTTTAATGCCCCTTGGAAGAGACATGGAGTTCAGAGTGGTTTAACAAGACAGTTTTAATGCCCCTTGGAAGAGATGTGGAGTACAAACTGGTTTAACAAGGCGGTTTTCATGCCCTTTGGAAGAGACGTGGAGTTCAGATTGGTTTCAGAAGACGGTTTTAATGCCCCTTGTAAGAGACGTTGAGGTCACAGTAGCTTTTGAAGACGGTTTTAATGCCCCTTGGAAGAGACGTGGAGTTCAGAGTGGTTTGATAAGACGGTTTTAATGCCCCTTGGAAGAGACGTGGAGGTCACGGTAGTTTAATAAGATGGTTTTAATGCCCCCTGGAAGAGATGTGGACTTCAGAGTGGTTTAACAAGACGGTTTTAATGCCCCTTGGAAGAGACGTTGACGTCACAGTAGCTTTTCAAGATGGTTTTAATGCCCCTTGGAAGAGACGTGGAGTTCAGAGTGGTTTAACAAGACGGTTTTAATGCCCCTTGGAAGAGACGTGGAGTTCAGAGTGGTTTAACAAGACGGTGTTCATGCCCCTTGGAAGAGACGTGGACTTCAGAGTGGTTTAACAAGATGGTTTTAATGCCCCTTGGACGAGACGAGGAGGTCAAAGTGGTTTAACAAGATGGTTTTTATGCCTCTTAGAAGAGATGTGGAGGTCACAGTAGCTTAACAAGACGGTTTTAATGCCCCTTCGAAGAGACGTGGAGTTCAGAGTGGTTTAGCAAGACGGTTTTAATTCCCTTTGGTAGAGACGTGGAGGTCACAAAAACTTAACAAGATGGTTTTAATGCCTTTTGGAAGAGACTTGGAGTTCAGATTTGTTTAAGAAGACGGTTTTAATGCCCCTTGGAAGAGACGTGAATTTCACAGTAGCTTAACAAGATAGTTTTAATGCCCCTTGGAAGAGACTTGGAGTTCAGAGTGCTTTAACAAGACGGTTTTAATGCCCCTTGGAAGAGACGTGGAGTTCAGAATGGTTTAACAAGACGGTTTTAATGCCCCTTGGAAGAGACGTGGAGGTCACAGTAGCTTAAGAAGATGGATTCAATGCCCTTGGAAGAGACGTGGAGTTCAGAGTGGTTTAACAAGACGGTTTTAATGCCCCTTGGAAGAAACGTGGAGGTGTCAGTAGCTTAACAAGACGTTTTTAATGCCCCTTGGAAGAGACGTGGAGTTCAGAGTGGTTTAACAAGACGGTTTTAATGCCCCTTGGAAGAGACGTGGAGTTCAGAGTGGTTTAACAAGACGGTGTTCATGCCCCTTGGAAGAGACGTGGACTTCAGAGTGGTTTAACAAGATGGTTTTAATGCCCCTTGGACGAGACGTGGAGGTTACAGTAGCTTAACAGTACAGTTTTAATGCCCCTTGGAAGAGACGTGGAGTTCAGAGTGGTTTAACAAGACGGTTTTTAAGCCTCTTTGAAGAGACGTGGAGGTCACAGTAGCTTTTTAAGACAGTTTTAATGCCCCTTGGAAGAGACGTGGAGTTCAGAGTGGTTTAGCAAGAGGATTTTAAATGCCCCTTGCAAAATACATGGAGTTCACAATGTTTTAACAAGACTGTTGTAATGACTTTTCGAAGAGACGTGTAGGTCACAGTAGCTTAACAGGACAGTTTTAATGCCCCTTGGAAGAGACGTGGAGTGCAGAGTGCTTTACCAAGATGGATTTTATGCCCTTTGGAAGAGACGTGGAGTTCAGAGTGGTTTAACAAGACGGTTTTAATGCCCCTTGGAAGAGACGAGGAGGTCAAAGTAGCTTAACAAGACGGTTTTAATGCCCCTTGGAAGAGACGTAGAGTTCAGAGTGGTTTAACAAGAGGGTTTTAATGCCCTTAGAAGAGACGTGTAAGTTGCAGTAGCTTAACAAGACGGTTTTAATGCCCCTTGAAAGAGTTGTGGAGTACAAAGTGGTTTAGCAAGACGGTTTTAATGCCCCTTGGTAAAGACGTGGAGGTCACAGTAGCTTAACAAGACAGCTTTAATGCCCCTTGGAAGAGACATGGAGTTCAGTGTGTTTTAACTAGACTGTTTTAATGCCCCTTGGAAGAGATGTGGAGTTCAAACTGGTTTAACAAGACGGTTTTAATGCCCTTAGGAAGAGACGTGGAGTTCAGATTTCTTTAAGAAGACAGTTTTAATGCCTCTTGGAAGAGACGTTGAGGTCACAGTAGCTTAACAAGACGGTTTTAATGCCCCTTGGAAGAGACGTGGAGTTCAGAGTGGTTTAACAAGACGGTTTTAATGCCCCTTGGAAGAGACGTGGAGGTCACAGTAGCTTAACAAGATGGTTTTAATGCCCCTTGGAAGAGACAAGGAGTTCAGAGTAGTTTATCAAGACGGATTTAATGCCCCTTGGAAGAGACATGGAGTTCAGATTGGTTTAACAAGACAGTTTTAATGCCTCTTGGAAGAGACGTTGAGGTCACAGTAGCTTAACAAGACGGTTTTAATGCCCCTTGGAAGAGACGTGGAGTTCAGAGTGGTTTAACAAGACGGTTTTAATGCCCCTTGGAAGAGACGTGGAGGTCACAGTAGCTTAACAAGATGGTTTTAATGCCCCTTGGAAGAGACAAGGAGTTCAGAGTAGTTTATCAAGACGGATTTAATGCCCCTTGGAAGAGACATGGAGTTCAGATTGGTTTAACAAGACAGTTTTAATGCCCCTTTGAAGAGACGTGGAGGTCACAGTAGCTTAAGAAGATGGATTTAATGCCCTTGGAAGAGACATGGAGAATAGAGTGGTTTAACAAGATGGCTTTAATGCCCTTTGGAAGAGACGTGGAGGTGACAGTAGCTTAACAAGTCAGTTTTAATGCCCCTTGGAATAGAAGTGGAGGTCACTGTGGCTTTTTAAGATGGTTTTAATGCTCGTTGGAAGAGACGTGAAGTTCAGAGAGGTTTAACAAGACGGTTTTAATATCCCTTGGAAGAGACGTTGAGGTCATAGTAGCTTAACAAGACAGTTTTAATGCCTTTTGGAAGAGACGTGGAGTACAGAGTGGTTTAACAAAACATTTTTAATGACCCTTCGTAGAGACGTGGAGGTCACAGTAGCTTAACAAGACGGTTTTAATGCCACTTGGAAGAGACTTAGAGTTCAGAGTGGTTTAACAAGAAAGTTTTAATGCCCCTTGGAAAAGATGTGGAGTTCAAACTGGTTTAACAGGACGGTTTTAATGCTCTTTGGAAGAGACGTGGAGTTCAGATTTGTTTCAGAAGACGGTTTTAATGCCCCTTGGAAGAGACATGGAGGTCACAGTAGTTTAATAAGATGGATTTAATGCCCCTTGGAAGAGACGTGGAGGTGACAGTTGATTAACAAGACTGTTTTAATGCCCCTTGGAAGAGACGTGGAGTTCAGAGTGGTTTAACAAGACGGTTTTTATGCCTCTTGGAAGAGACGTGGAGGTCACTGTAGCTTTTTAAGATGGTTTTAATGCCCCTTGGCATAGACGTAGAGTTCAGAGTGGTTTAACAAGACTGTTTTAATGCCCCTTGGAAGAGACGTGGAGATCACAGTAGCTTAACAAAACAGTTTTAATGCCCCTTGGAAAAGACATGGCGTTCAGAGTGGTATAACAAGACGGTTTTAATGCCCGTTGGAAGAGACGTGGAGTTCAGAGTGGTTTAACAACACGGTTTTTATGCCCCTTGGAAGAGACGTGGAGGTCACTGTAGCTTTTTAAGATGGTTTTAATGCCCCTTGGCATAGACGTGGAGTTCCGAGTGGTTTAACAAGACGGTTTTAGTGCCCCTTTGAAGAGACGTGGAGGTCACAGTAGTTTAATAAGACTGTTTTATTGCCCCTTGGAAGAGTCGTGGAGTTCAGAGTGGTTTAACAAGACGGTTTTAATGGCCCTTGGAAGAGACGTGGAATTCAGAGTGGTTTAACAAGACGGTGTTAATGCCCCTTGGAACAGACATGGAGTTCAGAGTGGTTTAACAAGACGGTTTTAATTTCCATTCGAAGAGACGTGGAGGTGACAGCAGCTTAACAAGACGGTTTTAATGCCCCTTGGAAGAGACGTGGAGTTCAGAATGGTTTAACAAGATGGTTTTTATGCCTCTTGGAAGAGAAGTGAAGGTCACAGTAGCTTATTAAGACGATTTTGATGCCCCTTGGAAGAGACGTGCAGTTCAGAGTGGTTTAGCAAGAGGATTTTAAATGCTCCTTGGAAGATACATGGAGTTCAGAGTGATTTAACAAGACAGTTTTAATGCCTCTTGGAAGAGATGTGGAGATCACAGTAGCTTAACAGGACAGTTTTAATGCCCCTTGGAAGAGACGTGGAGTTCAGAGTGGTTTAACAAGATGGTTTTTATGCCTCTTAGAAGAGATGTGGAGGTCACAGTAGCTTAACAAGACGGTTTTAATGCCCCTTCGAAGAGACGTGGAGTTCAGAGTGGTTTAGCAAGACGGTTTTAATTCCCTTTGGTAGAGACGTGGAGGTCACAAAAACTTAACAAGATGGTTTTAATGCCCTTTGGAAGAGACTTGGAGTTCAGATTTGTTTAAGAAGACGGTTTTAATGCCCCCTGGAAGAGACGTGAATTTCACAGTAGCTTAACAAGATGGTTTTAATGCCCCTTGGAAGAGACTTGGAGTTCAGAGTGCTTTAACAAGACGGTTTTAATGCCCCTTGGAAGAGACGTGGAGTTCAGAATGGTTTAACAAGACGGTTTTAATGCCCCTTGGAAGAGACGTGGAGGTCACAGTAGCTTAAGAAGATGGATTCAATGCCCTTGGAAGAGACGTGGAGTTCAGAGTGGTTTAACAAGACGGTTTTAATGCCCCTTGGAAGAAACGTGGAGGTGTCAGTAGCTTAACAAGACGTTTTTAATGCCCCTTGGAAGAGACGTGGAGTTCAGAGTGGTTTAACAAGACAGTTTTTGTGCCTCTTGGAAGAGACGTGGAGGTCTCTGTAGCTTTTTAAGATGGTTTTAATGCCCCTTGGAAGAGACGTGGAGTACAGAGTGGTTTAACAAGATGGTTTTAATGCCCCTTGGAAGAGACGTGGAGGTCACAGTAGCTTAACAAGATGGTTTTAATGCCCCTTGGAAGAGACGGGGAGTTCAGAGTGCTTTAACAAGACGTTTTTAATGCCCCTTGAAAGAGACGTGGACTTCAGAGTGGTATAGCAAGACGGTTATAATGCCCCTTGGAAGAGACGTGGAGGTCACAGTAGCTTAAGAAGATGGATTTAATGCCCTTGGAAGAGACGTGGAGTTCAGAGTGGTTTAACAAGACGGTTTTAATGCCCCTTGGAAGAGACGTGGAGGTGACAGTAGCTTAACAAGACTTTTTTAATGCCCCTTTGAAGAGACGTGGAGTTCAGAGTGGTTTAACAAGACGGTTTTAATGCCCCTTGGAAGAGACGTGGAGTTCAGAGTGGTTTAACCAGGCGGTTTTAATGCCCCTTGGAAGAGACGTGGAGGTCACAGTAGCTTAACTAGACGTTTTTAATGCCTCTTGGAAGAGACGTGGAGTACAGAGTGGTTTAACAAGACGGTTTTAATGCCCCTTGGAAGAGACGTGGAGGTCACAGTAGCTTAAGAAGATGGATTTAATGCCGATTAGAAGAGACGTGGAGTTCAAAGTGGTTTAACAAGATGGTTTTAATGCCCCTTGGAATAGACATGGAATTCAGAGTGGCTTAACAAGACAGTTTTAATGCCACTTGGAAGAGACATGGAGTTCAGAGTGGTTTAACTAGTCTGTTTTAATGCCCCTTGGAAGAGACGTGGAGGTCACAGTAGCTTAACAAGATGGTTTTAATGCCCCTTGGACGAGACGTGGAGGTTACAGTAGCTTAACAGTACAGTTTTAATGCCCCTTGGAAGAGACGTGGAGTTCAGAGTGGTTTAACAAGATGGTTTTTAAGCCTCTTTGAAGAGACGTGGAGGTCACAGTAGCTTTTTAAGACAGTTTTAATGCCCCTTGGAAGAGACGTGGAGTTCAGAGTGGTTTAGCAAGAGGATTTTAAATGCCACTTGCAAAATACATGGAGTTCACAATGTTTTAACAAGACAGTTTTAATGCCTCTTGGAAGAGATGTGGAGATCACAGTAGCTTAACAGGACAGTTTTAATGCCCCTTGGAAGAGACGTGGAGTTCAGAGTGGTTTAACAAGATGGTTTTTATGCCTCTTAGAAGAGATGTGGAGGTCACAGTAGCTTAACAAGACGGTTTTAATGCCCCTTCGAAGAGACGTGGGTTCAGAGTGGTTTAGCAAGACGGTTTTAATTCCCTTTGGTAGAGACGTGGAGGTCACAAAAACTTAACAAGATGGTTTTAATGCCCTTTGGAAGAGACTTGGAGTTCAGATTTGTTTAAGAAGACGGTTTTAATGCCCCTTGGAAGAGGCGTGAATTTCACAGTAGCTTAACAAGATGGTTTTAATGCCCCTTGGAAGAGACTTGGAGTTCAGAGTGCTTTAACAAGACGGTTTTAATGCCCCTTGGAAGAGACGTGGAGTTCAGAATGGTTTAACAAGACGGTTTTAATGCCCCTTGGAAGAGACGTGGAGGTCACAGTAGCTTAAGAAGATGGATTCAATGCCCTTGGAAGAGACGTGGAGTTCAGAGTGGTTTAACAAGACGGTTTTAATGCCCCTTGGAAGAAACGTGGAGGTGTCAGTAGCTTAACAAGACGTTTTTAATGCCCCTTGGAAGAGACGTGGAGTTCAGAGTGGTTTAACAAGACGGTTTTAATGCCCCTTGGAAGAGACGTGGAGTTCAGAGTGGTTTAACAAGATGGTGTTCATGCCCCTTCGAAGAGACGTGGACTTCAGAGTGGTTTAACAAGATGGTTTTAATGCCCCTTGGACGAGACGTGGAGGTTACAGTAGCTTAACAGTACAGTTTTAATGCCCCTTGGAAGAGACGTGGAGTTCAGAGTGGTTTAACAAGACGGTTTTTAAGCCTCTTTGAAGAGACGTGGAGGTCACAGTAGCTTTTTAAGACAGTTTTAATGCCCCTTGGAAGAGACGTGGAGTTCAGAGTGGTTTAGCAAGAGGATTTTAAATGCCCCTTGCAAAATACATGGAGTTCACAATGTTTTAACAAGACTGTTGTAATGACTTTTCGAAGAGACGTGTAGGTCACAGTAGCTTAACAGGACAGTTTTAATGCCCCTTGGAAGAGACGTGGAGTGCAGAGTGCTTTACCAAGATGGATTTTATGCCCTTTGGAAGAGACGTGGAGTTCAGAGTGGTTTAACAAGACGGTTTTAATGCCCCTTGGAAGAGACGAGGAGGTCAAAGTAGCTTAACAAGACGGTTTTAATGCCCCTTGGAAGAGACGTAGAGTTCAGAGTGGTTTAACAAGAGGGTTTTAATGCCCTTAGAAGAGACGTGTAAGTTGCAGTAGCTTAACAAGACGGTTTTAATGCCCCTTGAAAGAGTTGTGGAGTACAAAGTGGTTTAGCAAGACGGTTTTAATGCCCCTTGGTAAAGACGTGGAGGTCACAGTAGCTTAACAAGACAGCTTTAATGCCCCTTGGAAGAGACATGGAGTTCAGTGTGTTTTAACTAGACTGTTTTAATGCCCCTTGGAAGAGATGTGGAGTTCAAACTGGTTTAACAAGACGGTTTTAATGCCCTTAGGAAGAGACGTGGAGTTCAGATTTCTTTAAGAAGACAGTTTTAATGCCCCTTGGAAGAGACGTGGAGGTCACAGTAGCTTAACAAGATGGTTTTAATGCCCCTTGGAAGAGACGTGGAGTTCAGAGTGGTTTAACAAGACGGTTTTAATGCCCCTTGGAAGAGACGTGGAGGTCACAGTAGCTTAACAAGATGGTTTTAATGCCCCTTGGAAGAGACAAGGAGTTCAGAGTAGTTTATCAAGACGGATTTAATGCCCCTTGGAAGAGACATGGAGTTCAGATTGGTTTAACAAGACAGTTTTAATGCCTCTTGGAAGAGACGTGGAGTTCAGAGTGGTTTAACAAGATGGTTTTAATGCCCCTTTGAAGAGACGTGGAGGTCACAGTAGCTTAAGAAGATGGATTTAATGCCCTTGGAAGAGACATGGAGAATAGAGTGGTTTAACAAGATGGCTTTAATGCCCTTTGGAAGAGACGTGGAGGTGACAGTAGCTTAACAAGTCAGTTTTAATGCCCCTTGGAATAGAAGTGGAGGTCACTGTGGCTTTTTAAGATGGTTTTAATGCTCGTTGGAAGAGACGTGAAGTTCAGAGAGGTTTAACAAGACGGTTTTAATGCCCCTTGGAAGAGACGTTGAGGTCATAGTAGCTTAACAAGACAGTTTTAATGCCTTTTGGAAGAGACGTGGAGTACAGAGTGGTTTAACAAAACATTTTTAATGACCCTTCGTAGAGACGTGGAGGTCACAGTAGCTTAACAAGACGGTTTTAATGCCACTTGGAAGAGACTTAGAGTTCAGAGTGGTTTAACAAGAAAGTTTTAATGCCCCTTGGAAAAGATGTGGAGTTCAAACTGGTTTAACAGGACGGTTTTAATGCTCTTTGGAAGAGACGTGGAGTTCAGATTTGTTTCAGAAGACGGTTTTAATGCCCCTTGGAAGAGACATGGAGGTCACAGTAGTTTAATAAGATGGATTTAATGCCCCTTGGAAGAGACGTGGAGGTGACAGTTGAATAACAAGATTGTTTTAATGCCCCTTGGAAGAGACGTGGAGTTCAGAGTGGTTTAACAAGACGGTTTTTATGCCTCTTGGAAGAGACGTGGAGGTCACTGTAGCTTTTTAAGATGGTTTTAATGCCCCTTGGCATAGACGTAGAGTTCAGAGTGGTTTAACAAGACTGTTTTAATGCCCCTTGGAAGAGACGTGGAGATCACAGTAGCTTAACAAAACAGTTTTAATGCCCCTTGGAAAAGACATGGCGTTCAGAGTGGTATAACAAGACGGTTTTAATGCCCGTTGGAAGAGACGTGGAGTTCAGAGTGGTTTAACAACACGGTTTTTATGCCCCTTGGAAGAGACGTGGAGGTCACTGTAGCTTTTTAAGATGGTTTTAATGCCCCTTGGCATAGACGTGGAGTTCCGAGTGGTTTAACAAGACGGTTTTAGTGCCCCTTTGAAGAGACGTGGAGGTCACAGTAGTTTAATAAGACTGTTTTATTGCCCCTTGGAAGAGTCGTGGAGCTCAGAGTGGTTTAACAAGACGGTTTTAATGGCCCTTGGAAGAGACGTGGAATTCAGAGTGGTTTAACAAGACGGTGTTAATGCCCCTTGGAACAGACATGGAGTTCAGAGTGGTTTAACAAGACGGTTTTAATTTCCATTCGAAGAGACGTGGAGGTGACAGCAGCTTAACAAGACGGTTTTAATGCCCCTTGGAAGAGACGTGGAGTTCAGAATGGTTTAACAAGATGGTTTTTATGCCTCTTGGAAGAGAAGTGAAGGTCACAGTAGCTTATTAAGACGATTTTGATGCCCCTTGGAAGAGACGTGGAGTTCAGAGTGGTTTAGCAAGAGGATTTTAAATGCTCCTTGGAAGATACATGGAGTTCAGAGTGATTTAACAAGACAGTTTTAATGCCTCTTGGAAGAGATGTGGAGATCACAGTAGCTTAACAGGACAGTTTTAATGCCCCTTGGAAGAGACGTGGAGTTCAGAGTGGTTTAACAAGATGGTTTTTATGCCTCTTAGAAGAGATGTGGAGGTCACAGTAGCTTAACAAGACGGTTTTAATGCCCCTTCGAAGAGACGTGGAGTTCAGAGTGGTTTAGCAAGACGGTTTTAATTCCCTTTGGTAGAGACGTGGAGGTCACAAAAACTTAACATGATGGTTTTAATGCCCTTTGGAAGAGACTTGGAGTTCAGATTTGTTTAAGAAGACGGTTTTAATGCCCCTTGGAAGAGACGTGAATTTCACAGTAGCTTAACAAGATGGTTTTAATGCCCCTTGGAAGAGACTTGGAGTTCAGAGTGCTTTAACAAGACGGTTTTAATGCCCCTTGGAAGAGATGTGGAGTTCAGAATGGTTTAACAAGACGATTTTAATGCCCCTTGGAAGAGACGTGGAGGTCACAGTAGCTTAAGAAGATGGATTCAATGCCCTTGGAAGAGACGTGGAGTTCAGAGTGGTTTAACAAGACGGTTTTAATGCCCCTTGGAAGAAACGTGGAGGTGTCAGTAGCTTAACAAGACGTTTTTAATGCCCCTTGGAAGAGACGTGGAGTTCAGAGTGGTTTAACAAGACAGTTTTTGTGCCTCTTGGAAGAGACGTGGAGGTCTCTGTAGCTTTTTAAGATGGTTTTAATGCCCCTTGGAAGAGACGTGGAGTACAGAGTGGTTTAACAAGATGGTTTTAATGCCCCTTGGAAGAGACGTGGAGGTCACAGTAGCTTAACAAGATGGTTTTAATGCCCCTTGGAAGAGACGGGGAGTTCAGAGTGCTTTAACAAGACAGTTTTAATGCCCCTTGAAAGAGACGTGGACTTCAGAGTGGTATAGCAAGACGGTTATAATGCCCCTTGGAAGAGACGTGGAGGTCACAGTAGCTTAAGAAGATGGATTTAATGCCCTTGGAAGAGACGTGGAGTTCAGAGTGGTTTAACAAGACGGTTTTAATGCCCCTTGGAAGAGACGTGGAGGTGACAGTAGCTTAACAAGACTTTTTTAATGCCCCTTTGAAGAGACGTGGAGTTCAGAGTGGTTTAACAAGACGGTTTTTATGCCTCTTGGAAGAGACGTGGAGATCACTGTAGCTTTTTAAAATGGTTTTAATGCCCCTTGGAAGAGACGTGGAGTTCAGAGTGGTTTAACCAGGCGGTTTTAATGCCCCTTGGAAGAGACGTGGAGGTCACAGTAGCTTAACTAGACGTTTTTAATGCCTCTTGGAAGAGACGTGGAGTACAGAGTGGTTTAACAAGACGGTTTTAATGCCCCTTGGAAGAGACGTGGAGGTCACAGTAGCTTAAGAAGATGGATTTAATGCCCATTAGAAGAGACGTGGAGTTCAAAGTGGTTTAACAAGATGGTTTTAATGCCCCTTGGAATAGACATGGAATTCAGAGTGGCTTAACAAGACAGTCTTAATGCCACTTGGAAGAGACATGGAGTTCAGAGTGGTTTAACTAGTCTGTTTTAATGCCCCTTGGAAGAGACGTGGAGGTCACAGTAGCTTAACAAGATTGTTTTAATGCCCCTTGGAAGAGACATGGAGGTCACAGTACCTTAAAAATGTGGTTTTGATGCCCCTTGGAAGAGATGTGGAGTTAAGAGTGGTTTAACAACATGGTTTTAATGCCACTTGGAAGAGACGTGGAGGTCACAGTAGCTTAACAAGATGATTTTAATGCCCCTTACAAGAGCCATTCAGTACAGCATATTAAAAACATTATTCCCTTTATTGGGGAGTGGGTCTCCCATAGTCTTTGCCTATGCCTTCCAAGCAAAAGCTGCCAAAAATTAGGACGGAGTAACTTGCAATATTGGCAACATGGACCGCGGTCACCCTGGTGGTATAGTGGCAGTGGAGGCTGAGGATAAGGAGAGGAGCAAAAAACAGCTGAAATGAGGAAGCGTATACCCATGTGTGGGTGCGAAGCGGTGCATGGGAATACACCTCCCAAAATAACACAGTGGATTTGACTTTATGTTTCTCTGCTGTCATTTAGTGGTGATGAGAAGTCTGGCCCAATCCAGCCCTTGTTCATTTTGATAAGGCTCAGCTTGTCAGCATGGTCAGTTGACAGACGAGTGCGCTTATTAGTTATAATTCCCCCAGTGGCACTGAAAACTCGCTCCGATAACACTCTTTTGGCAGGGCAGGCCAGGACCTCTAAGGCGTACAGAGCGAGTTCATTCCAAGTGTCCAGCTTGGATACCTAATAATTAAAAGGCACAGAGGAATCATGGAGGACGCTGTTACGGTCGGCAAGGTACTCCCTCACCATCTTTTGAAACTCATTGTGTGAGTACCCCGTGCCTCAGGGCCTGTAAGTTGGGCGGGTCTCAGAAAACTGTCTCAGAACATTGACAGTGTTCCCCTGACTTTGCTGGATTGGAGTTGCATCTCTCTCACCTGTACGCCTTTGTTGGGCAACGAACTGTGACCTCTGCCGCTAGAATGTTCAGATGGGAATTTTTTTAACAGTTCTGCAGCAGGGGCCCCCTGGTACTGCCCCATTTTTGTCGACTTCTCCACCTCAGGAATAAGAGAATGAAAGTTCTCCTTGTAGGGGGGGTCTAAAAGTGTCACCAACCAGTAATGACTGTCACCCAACATTTTGACAACGCGAGGGTCACGGTTAAGGCAGCATAACATAAAGTCAGCCATGCGTGCCAGACTGGTAATGGGCAAGACTTCCGTGTCCTCACCAAGATGACAACTGACCATGCTCTCCTCCTTCTCCTCCTCACTGTCCTAATGCCACCCACGCTGAAACGACGGTATGACAGTTGTACAGGTACTACTGTCTACAGCGCATGATACCAGCTCCTGTTCTTCTTCCTCCTCCTCCTCTTCTCCCTGATTGTACCCCAATGCATGTTGGGATTAGATGAGGCTGGGCTGTGTGTAATCCCCCGCTATGGCTTCTTGATCCATCTCATCATACTCTGGCTGCAATGCCTCCTCTTTAATTCTCTGCAGAGAGCATTGCAAAAGACAGACAAGTGGCATGCTGACGTGAATGATGGCATCATCGCCACTCACCATCTTGGTGGACTCCTCAAAGTTTGTCAGGATGGTACATATATCAGACATCCAGGTCCACTCCTGAGGTCTTATGTGTGGAGTCTGACCTGAATATCGACGGCCTTGTTGCAGCTGGTACTCCACAACTGCTCTCTTCTGCTCACAAATCCTTTGCAACATGTGGAGGGTAGAGTTCCAACGTGTGGGGACATCACACACCAGTCGGTGTGCCGGAAGCTGCAAACGTTGCTACAACACAGCAAGGGCGGCGGAAGCTGTAGCTACAGTGGCATGTAAAAGTTTGGGCACCCCTGGTCAAAATTACTGTTAATGTGAACAGTTAAGCAATTTGAAAATGAAATGATCTCTAAAAGGCCTGAAGTTAAAGATGACACATTTCCTGTGTTTTGTAGGCAAAAAAAATATGTATATTTCTATCTTTTACATATTATAAATTACAAAAAGGAAAATGGGCCGAAGCAAAAGTTTGGGCACCCTGCATGGTTAGTACCTAGTAGCCCCCCTTTTGCAAGTGTCACAGCTTGTAAATGCTTTTTGTTGCCAGCCAAGGGTTTTTCAATTTTTGTTTGAGGGATTTTCATCCATTCTTCCTTTGCAAAATCTTCCAGTTCTGTGAGATTACTTGGTCGCCTTGCATGCACTGCTATTTTGAGGTTGAGCTACAGATTTTCAGTGCTGTTTAGATCAGAGGACTGTGAGGGCCATTGTAAAACCATCCGCTTGTGCCTTTTGAGGTAGTCTATTGTGGATTTTGATGTGTGTTTAGGATCATTATCCATTTTTTGAAGCCATCTTCTTTTAAATTTCAGCTTTTTACAGATGGTGTTATGTTTGCATCAAGAACTTGTGGAAATTTAATTGAATCTATTCTTCCCACTACCCGTGAAATGTTCCCCGTGCCATTGGTTGCAACACAGCCCAAAAGAATTATTGATCCACCCCCATGCTTGATGGTTGGATAGATGTTCTTTCCTGAAATTCTGTGCCCTTTTTTCTCCACACATACCTTTGATCATTGTGGCCAAAGAGTTCTATTTTAATCTCATTGGTCCACAAGACTTGTTTCCAAAATGCATCAGGCTTGTTTTGATGTTCTTTAGCATACTTCTGATGCTCAATTTTATTGTGAGGAAGCAGGAGAGGTTTTCTTCTGATAACTCTTCCATCAAGGCCATATTTGTGCAGGTGTCTCTGAACAGTAGAACAATGTACCACAACTCCAGAGTCTGCTAAATCTTTCTGAAGGTCTTTTGCAGTCAAGCGGAGGTTATGATTTGCCTCTCTAGTAATCCTACGAGCAGCTCTCACTGACATTTTTCCTGGTCTTCAAGACCTTATCTTGACCTCCACTGTTCCTGTTAACTGCCATTTCTAAATTACATTTAGAACTGAGGAAAGGGCAACTTGAAAATGCTTTGCTATCTTCTTATAGCCTTCTCCTGCTTTGAGGGCCTCCACCATTTTCATTTTCAGAGTGGAAGCCAGCAGCTTAGAAGAACCTATGGCTTCTGTGGCTTCTGTTCTTTGGCACAAGGTTAGAGGAGGCTGGGTTTTTTGCATCACCTGGCTTTTCCTAACGATGATATTGATAGTGATGAAGTCATAACCCTAAAAGGCTAATTAAGGTCTGGAACCTTGGTCAAAGTTATCTGAGCACATAAATCTGCAAGGGTGCCCAAACTTTTGCATTGGCCGATTTACCTTTTTGTAATTTATAAAAAGGAAAAAATGACAATATAAATATATTTTTGCCTAAAATACAAAGGAAATGTGTCATATTTAATTTTAGGCCTTTTAGAGATCACTTAATCTAAAACTTGCTTAACTGT
Organism: Phyllobates terribilis; assembly: GCF_046119375.1. Lineage (NCBI taxonomy): Eukaryota > Metazoa > Chordata > Amphibia > Anura > Dendrobatidae > Phyllobates > Phyllobates terribilis. Next base: position 767,266,407 of record NW_027362762.1, on the reverse strand, counting down.
TCACAATAACAGTAATTTTGACCAGGGGTGCCCAAACTTTTCCATGGCACTGTAATTTCTGAAAATGAGATGACAGGCGATGTACTTTGACGAGCAGATCTGGTAACTCGAGGTGCGATTTAAGAAACCGCTGAACCACGAGGTTAAACACATGAGCCAGGCATGGTACGTGTGTGTTCTCGCCTCGCCTCAGAGCCGCCACCAGGTTACAGCCATTGTCACACACAAACATGCCTGGATGTAGGTTCAGCTGTCTCAGCCGAAGATCTGCCTGCTCTTTCACAGCTGTCCAAAACTCACAAGCAGTATGAGGTTTATAACTTAAGCTTATGAGTTTCAGCACAGCCTGTTGCCGCTTGGCTGAGGCAGTACTGCAGTGTTTCCCGCTTGTAACTGAGGTAGTGATATCTGAGATGGAGGCTGAATATGAGGAGGAGGAGGAGGAGGATGATGCGCAGGAGCTGTAGACTGTGTGGGCAACTCTAACTGACATAGGGCTCACAATCCTCGATGTGGGGAGGATGTGTTCCGTCCCAAGGTCCGACTGGGTCCCGGATTCCACTATGTTTACCCAGTGTTCCGTCAGGGAGATGAACCGTCCCTGGCCACAAGCAATTGTCCACGTGTCTGTTGTCAGGTGGACTCTCCCTGTAACTGCATTGTTGAGGGCACGGCAGATGTTTTAGGACACGTGCTTGTATAGTGCAGGGATGGCCCACCGGGCAAAATAGTGTCGGCTGGGGACCAAGTACCGAGGGATGGCCACTGCCATAAGGTTGCAGAAGGATTCTGTCTCCACCAGTCTAAGAGGCAGCATTTCCAACGCAAGCAGTCGTGAAATGTGTGAATTTAGGACTGTGGCCTGTGGGGCGTTTGCTCTTTCGTTCAAAGGTCTGGGATATGGACAATTGAACGCTGTGGTGGGACGTGGACATGGACGTTGATGCTGTTTCTTGAGAAACTGCCATAACAAGTGAATACTGAGAGGAGGGGGCATCTTTGCATGCAGTATGGACAGCGTATTGCCTTGCACGCACAACAGGGGGTTCTCTTACATGAACAACAGCGGAAGAAGTAGTGGTGACTAGAGATGAGCTGTGTTCGACTCGAACTGTTCGCCAATCTCAAATTCGAGCTGTTTTGGGCGGTGTTCGAGCTGTTCGGCGAACACGAACGATTTGAAAAAAATTTGACTGTTCGAGGTTATGTTCGATAACTGTTCGTGCACCAAAATCATAACTGGATTTTTTCTCAGTAATGCTGAAAATTAATGTTAATACGCAGTTTGAGTGTACAGCGGGTCGGGGGGATGGGCAGGGGATGGATCTCTGCAGAAATAATGAAGATCTCCATTTTTTTTTCTCTTTCCCAGATTTACAGTGGGGAGTTGCAATCTGTCAGCCTATCAGCAGCGCACACACGGAGCAAACTGCTTTTTTTCACACAAGCAAGGGCATGTGTCATTGGCAGTGTATGTCACATGTCCTTGCCCTATAAGACCCAGCCATTTTCCCCGTCGCCACCATTTTCTCACTGCTGCAGCTGCGTGTTAGACGGCACCGCTGTTGCTGTGTGCACTATACTTTGTTAATTTCAAGCCAATTTTCTCACAAATCTACAGATAGCTTGGGAGTAGAGATGAGCGTTGTTCTACTCGAACTGTACGCCAATCTCAAATTCGAGCTGTTTTGGGTGGTGTTCGAGCCGTTCGGCGAACACGAACAATTTGAGAAAAATTCGGCTGTTCGAGGTTATGTTCGATAACTGTTCGTGCACCAAAATCATAACTGGATTTTTTCTCAGTAATGATGAAAATTAATGTTAATACGCAGTTTGAGTGTACAGCGGGGTGGGGGGAGGGGCAGGGGATGGATCTCTGCAGGAACAATGAAGATCTCCATTTTTTTTTCTCTTTCCCACATTTGCAGTGGGGAGGTGCAATCTGTCAGCCTATCAGCAGCGCACACACGGAGCGAAGTGCTTTTTTTCACACAAGCAAGGGCATGCGTCATTGGCAGTGTATGTCACATGTCCTTGCCCAATAAGACCAAGCCATTTTCCCCGTCGCCACCATTTTCTCACTGCTGCAGCTGCGTGTTAGACGGCACCGCTGTTGCTGTGTGCGCTATACCTTGTTAATTTCAAGCCAATTTTCGCACAAATCTACAGATAGCTTGGGAGTAGGGAATAGTTGTGATTGCAGTCCTTTTAAGGACTAGGTTACAGCATTTCCTACGACTTTTATCAGGCAGGTCTGTGCTCTTAAATAGATAGATTGTGGGAGTAAAGACTAATTGTAATTGGAGTCCTTTTCAGGACTAGGTTACATCAGTTCCTATCAGTTTTTGCCAGGCAGGTCTGTGCCAGTGCTGTGCAAGTTTTTTTCACAGCATTTGGCTGATTCTAGCAAAGCTAATCCTTTTTGGCCTATTGCAGAGTGTGTTAGTCAGTGGAGTAGCCTATCTGTGTTGCAAGATATACCACCTGTGTATAGAATACCAATTTTTTTACTGCATCTAGTGAAGTAAAATCTTTTGGGCATAGCATCATTCTATTAGTCCATCTATACTGACCTCCATCAGGTTGCAAATTGAATATAATTTTTTTCTGCATCTAGCTCTGAAAAAATATTGGGCTTCTAGCTGTGTGTGGGACTTGTTCTATAAATCCATCTATATAGACCTCCATCAAGTTGCAAACTGAATATATTTTTTTCTGCATCTACCTCTGAAAAAATATTGGGCTTCTAGCTGTGTGTGGGACTTGTTCTATTAATCCATCTATACAGACCTCCATCAGGTTGCAAACTGAATATATTTTTTTCTGCATCTACCTCTGAAAAAATATTGGGCTTCTAGCTGTGTGTGGGACTTGTTCTATTAATCCATCTATACAGACCTCCATCAGGTTGCAAACTGAATATATTTTTTTCTGCATCTACCTCTGAAAAAATATTGGGCTTCTAGCTGTGTGTGGGACTTGTTCTATTAATCCATCTATACAGACCTCCATCAGGTTGCAAACTGAATATATTTTTTTCTGCATCTACCTCTGAAAAAATATTGGGCTTCTAGCTGTGTGTGGGACTTGTTTTATTAATCCATCTATACAGACCTCCATCAGGTTGCAAACTGAATATATTTTTTTCTGCATCTACCTCTGAAAAAATATTGGGCTTCTAGCTGTGTGTGGGACTTGTTGTATTAGTCCATCTATACTGACCTCCATCAGGTTGCAAACTGAATATATTTTTTTCTGCATCTACCTCTGAAAAAATATTGGGCTTCTAGCTGTGTGTGGGACTTGTTGTATTAGTCCATCTATACTGACCTCCATCAGGTTGCAAACTGAATATATTTTTTTCTGCATCTACCTCTGAAAAAATATTGGGCTTCTAGCTGTGTGTGGGACTTGTTCTATTAATCCATCTATACAGACCTCCATCAGGTTGCAAACTGAATATATTTTTTTCTGCATCTACCTCTGAAAAAATATTGGGCTTCTAGCTGTGTGTGGGACTTGTTCTATTAATCCATCTATACAGACCTCCATCAGGTTGCAAACTGAATATATTTTTTTCTGCATCTAGCTCTGAAAAAATATTGGGCTTCTAGCTGTGTGTGGGACTTGTTCTATTAATCCATCTATACAGACCTCCATCAGGTTGCAAACTGAATATATTTTTTTCTGCATCTACCTCTGAAAAAATATTGGGCTTCTAGCTGTGTGTGGGACTTGTTGTATTAGTCCATCTATACTGACCTCCATCAGGTTGCAAACTGAATATATTTTTTTCTGCATCTACCTCTGAAAAAATATTGGGCTTCTAGCTGTGTGTGGGACTTGTTGTATTAGTCCATCTATACTGACCTCCATCAGGTTGCAAACTGAATATATTTTTTTCTGCATCTACCTCTGAAAAAATATTGGGCTTCTAGCTGTGTGTGGGACTTGTTCTATTAATCCATCTATACAGACCTCCATCAGGTTGCAAACTGAATATATTTTTTTCTGCATCTACCTCTGAAAAAATATTGGGCTTCTAGCTGTGTGTGGGACTTGTTCTATTAATCCATCTATACAGACCTCCATCAGGTTGCAAACTGAATATATTTTTTTCTGCATCTACCTCTGAAAAAATATTGGGCTTCTAGCTGTGTGTGGGACTTGTTTTATTAATCCATCTATACAGACCTCCATCAGGTTGCAAACTGAATATATTTTTTTCTGCATCTACCTCTGAAAAAATATTGGGCTTCTAGCTGTGTGTGGGACTTGTTGTATTAGTCCATCTATACTGACCTCCATCAGGTTGCAAACTGAATATATTTTTTTCTGCATCTACCTCTGAAAAAATATTGGGCTTCTAGCTGTGTGTGGGACTTGTTCTATTAATCCATCTATACAGACCTCCATCAGGTTGCAAACTGAATATATTTTTTTCTGCATCTACCTCTGAAAAAATATTGGGCTTCTAGCTGTGTGTGGGACTTGTTCTATTAATCCATCTATACAGACCTCCATCAGGTTGCAAACTGAATATATTTTTTTCTGCATCTAGCTCTGAAAAAATATTGGGCTTCTAGCTGTGTGTGGGACTTGTTCTATTAATCCATCTATACAGACCTCCATCAGGTTGCAAACTGAATATATTTTTTTCTGCATCTACCTCTGAAAAAATATTGGGCTTCTAGCTGTGTGTGGGACTTGTTGTATTAGTCCATCTATACTGACCTCCATCAGGTTGCAAACTGAATATATTTTTTTCTGCATCTACCTCTGAAAAAATATTGGGCTTCTAGCTGTGTGTGGGACTTGTTCTATTAATCCATCTATACAGACCTCCATCAGGTTGCAAACTGAATATATTTTTTTCTGCATCTACCTCTGAAAAAATATTGGGCTTCTAGCTGTGTGTGGGACTTGTTGTATTAGTCCATCTATACTGACCTCCATCAGGTTGCAAACTAAATATATTTTTTTCTGCATCTACCTCTGAAAAAATATTGGGCTTCTATCTGTGTGTGGGACTTGTTCTATTAATCCATCTATACAGACCTCCATCAGGTTGCAAACTGAATATATTTTTTTCTGCATCTACCTCTTAAAAAATATTGGGCTTCTAGCTGTGTGTGGGACTTGTTCTATTAATCCATCTATACAGACCTCCATCAGGTTGCAAACTGAATATATTTTTTTCTGCATCTAGCTCTGAAAAAATATTGGGCTTCTAGCTGTGTGTGGGACTTGTTCTATTAATCCATCTATACAGACCTCCATCAGGTTGCAAACTGAATATATTTTTTTCTGCATCTACCTCTGAAAAAATATTGGGCTTCTAGCTGTGTGTGGGACTTGTTGTATTAGTCCATCTATACTGTCCTCCATCAGGTTGCAAACTGAATATATTTTTTTCTGCATCTACCTCTGAAAAAATATTGGGCTTCTAGCTGTGTGTGGGACTTGTTGTATTAGTCCATCTATACTGACCTCTATCAGGTTGCAAACTGAATATATTTTTTTCTGCTTCTACCTCTGAAAAAATATTGGGCTTCTAGCTGTGTGTGGGACTTGTTGTATTAGTCCATCTATACTGACCTCCATCAGGTTGCAAACTGAATATATTTTTTTCTGCATCTACCTCTGAAAAAATATTGGGCTTCTAGCTGTGTGTGGGACTTGTTCTATTAATCCATCTATACAGACCTCCATCAGGTTGCAAACTGAATATATTTTTTTCTGCATCTACCTCTGAAAAAATATTGGGCTTCTAGCTGTGTGTGGGACTTGTTCTATTAATCCATCTGTACAGACCTCCATCAGGTTGCAAACTGAATATATTTTTTTCTGCATCTAGCTCTGAAAAAATATTGGGCTTCTAGCTGTGTGTGGGACTTGGTCTATTAATCCATCTATACAGACCTCCATCAGGTTGCAAACTGAATATATTTTTTTCCGCATCTACCTCTGAAAAAATATTGGGCTTCTAGCTGTGTGTGGGACTTGTTGTATTAGTCCATCTATACTGACCTCCATCAGGTTGCAAACTGAATATATTTTTTTCTGCATCTACCTCTGAAAAAATATTGGGCTTCTAGCTGTGTGTGGGACTTGTTGTATTAGTCCATCTATACTGACCTCCATCAGGTTGCAAACTGAATATATTTTTTTCTGCATCTACCTCTGAAAAAATATTGGGCTTCTAGCTGTGTGTGGGACTTGTTCTATTAATCCATCTATACAGACCTCCATCAGGTTGCAAACTGAATATATTTTTTTCTGCATCTACCTCTGAAAAAATATTGGGCTTCTAGCTGTGTGTGGGACTTGTTCTATTAATCCATCTATACAGACCTCCATCAGGTTGCAAACTGAATATATTTTTTTCTGCATCTACCTCTGAAAAAATATTGGGCTTCTAGCTGTGTGTGGGACTTGTTGTATTAGTCCATCTATACTGACCTCCATCAGGTTGCAAACTGAATATATTTTTTTCTGCATCTACCTCTGAAAAAATATTGGGCTTCTAGCTGTGTGTGGGACTTGTTCTATTAATCCATCTATACAGACCTCCATCAGGTTGCAAACTGAATATATTTTTTTCTGCATCTACCTCTTAAAAAATATTGGGCTTCTAGCTGTGTGTGGGACTTGTTCTATTAATCCATCTATACAGACCTCCATCAGGTTGCAAACTGAATATATTTTTTTCTGCATCTACCTCTGAAAAAATATTGGGCTTCTAGCTGTGTGTGGGACTTGTTCTATTAATCCATCTGTACAGACCTCCATCAGATTGCAAACTGAATATATTTTTTTCTGCATCTAGCTCTGAAAAAATATTGGGCTTCTAGCTGTGTGTGGGACTTGTTCTATTAATCCATCTATACAGACCTCCATCAGGTTGCAAACTGAATATATTTTTTTCTGCATCTACCTCTGAAAAAATATTGGGCTTCTAGCTGTGTGTGGGACTTGTTGTATTAGTCCATCTATACTGACCTCCATCAGGTTGCAAACTGAATATATTTTTTTCTGCATCTACCTCTGAAAAAATATTGGGCTTCTAGCTGTGTGTGGGACTTGTTGTATTAGTCCATCTATACTGACCTCCATCAGGTTGCAAACTGAATATATTTTTTTCTGCATCTACCTCTGAAAAAATATTGGGCTTCTAGCTGTGTGTGGGACTTGTTCTATTAATCCATCTATACAGACCTCCATCAGGTTGCAAACTGAATATATTTTTTTCTGCATCTACCTCTGAAAAAATATTGGGCTTCTAGCTGTGTGTGGGACTTGTTGTATTAGTCCATCTATACTGACCTCCATCAGGTTGCAAACTGAATATATTTTTTTCTGCATCTACCTCTGAAAAAATATTGGGCTTCTAGCTGTGTGTGGGACTTGTTGTATTAGTCCATCTATACTGACCTCCATCAGGTTGCAAACTGAATATATTTTTTTCTGCATCTACCTCTGAAAAAATATTGGGCTTCTAGCTGTGTGTGGGACTTGTTCTATTAATCCATCTATACAGACCTCCATCAGGTTGCAAACTGAATATATTTTTTTCTGCATCTACCTCTGAAAAAATATTGGGCTTCTAGCTGTGTGTGGGACTTGTTCTATTAATCCATCTATACAGACCTCCATCAGGTTGCAAACTGAATATATTTTTTTCTGCATCTACCTCTGAAAAAATATTGGGCTTCTAGCTGTGTGTGGGACTTGTTGTATTAGTCCATCTATACTGACCTCCATCAGGTTGCAAACTGAATATATTTTTTTCTGCATCTACCTCTGAAAAAATATTGGGCTTCTAGCTGTGTGTGGGACTTGTTCTATTAATCCATCTATACAGACCTCCATCAGGTTGCAAACTGAATATATTTTTTTCTGCATCTACCTCTTAAAAAATATTGGGCTTCTAGCTGTGTGTGGGACTTGTTCTATTAATCCATCTATACAGACCTCCATCAGGTTGCAAACTGAATATATTTTTTTCTGCATCTAGCTCTGAAAAAATATTGGGCTTCTAGCTGTGTGTGGGACTTGTTCTATTAATCCATCTATACAGACCTCCATCAGGTTGCAAACTGAATATATTTTTTTCTGCATCTACCTCTGAAAAAATATTGGGCTTCTAGCTGTGTGTGGGACTTGTTGTATTAGTCCATCTATACTGACCTCCATCAGGTTGCAAACTGAATATATTTTTTTCTGCATCTACCTCTGAAAAAATATTGGGCTTCTAGCTGTGTGTGGGACTTGTTGTATTAGTCCATCTATACTGACCTCTATCAGGTTGCAAACTGAATATATTTTTTTCTGCTTCTACCTCTGAAAAAATATTGGGCTTCTAGCTGTGTGTGGGACTTGTTGTATTAGTCCATCTATACTGACCTCCATCAGGTTGCAAACTGAATATATTTTTTTCTGCATCTACCTCTGAAAAAATATTGGGCTTCTAGCTGTGTGTGGGACTTGTTCTATTAATCCATCTATACAGACCTCCATCAGGTTGCAAACTGAATATATTTTTTTCTGCATCTACCTCTGAAAAAATATTGGGCTTCTAGCTGTGTGTGGGACTTGTTCTATTAATCCATCTATACAGACCTCCATCAGGTTGCAAACTGAATATATTTTTTTCTGCATCTACCTCTTAAAAAATATTGGGCTTCTAGCTGTGTGTGGGACTTGTTCTATTAATCCATCTATACAGACCTCCATCAGGTTGCAAACTGAATATATTTTTTTCTGCATCTACCTCTGAAAAAATATTGGGCTTCTAGCTGTGTGTGGGACTTGTTCTATTAATCCATCTGTACAGACCTCCATCAGGTTGCAAACTGAATATATTTTTTTCTGCATCTAGCTCTGAAAAAATATTGGGCTTCTAGCTGTGTGTGGGACTTGTTCTATTAATCCATCTATACAGACCTCCATCAGGTTGCAAACTGAATATATTTTTTTCTGCATCTACCTCTGAAAAAATATTGGGCTTCTAGCTGTGTGTGGGACTTGTTGTATTAGTCCATCTATACTGACCTCCATCAGGTTGCAAACTGAATATATTTTTTTCTGCATCTACCTCTGAAAAAATATTGGGCTTCTAGCTGTGTGTGGGACTTGTTGTATTAGTCCATCTATACTGACCTCCATCAGGTTGCAAACTGAATATATTTTTTTCTGCATCTACCTCTGAAAAAATATTGGGCTTCTAGCTGTGTGTGGGACTTGTTCTATTAATCCATCTATACAGACCTCCATCAGGTTGCAAACTGAATATATTTTTTTCTGCATCTACCTCTGAAAAAATATTGGGCTTCTAGCTGTGTGTGGGACTTGTTCTATTAATCCATCTATACAGACCTCCATCAGGTTGCAAACTGAATATATTTTTTTCTGCATCTACCTCTGAAAAAATATTGGGCTTCTAGCTGTGTGTGGGACTTGTTGTATTAGTCCATCTATACTGACCTCCATCAGGTTGCAAACTGAATATATTTTTTTCTGCATCTACCTCTGAAAAAATATTGGGCTTCTAGCTGTGTGTGGGACTTGTTCTATTAATCCATCTATACAGACCTCCATCAGGTTGCAAACTGAATATATTTTTTTCTGCATCTACCTCTTAAAAAATATTGGGCTTCTAGCTGTGTGTGGGACTTGTTCTATTAATCCATCTATACAGACCTCCATCAGGTTGCAAACTGAATATATTTTTTTCTGCATCTAGCTCTGAAAAAATATTGGGCTTCTAGCTGTGTGTGGGACTTGTTCTATTAATCCATCTATACAGACCTCCATCAGGTTGCAAACTGAATATATTTTTTTCTGCATCTACCTCTGAAAAAATATTGGGCTTCTAGCTGTGTGTGGGACTTGTTGTATTAGTCCATCTATACTGACCTCCATCAGGTTGCAAACTGAATATATTTTTTTCTGCATCTACCTCTGAAAAAATATTGGGCTTCTAGCTGTGTGTGGGACTTGTTGTATTAGTCCATCTATACTGACCTCTATCAGGTTGCAAACTGAATATATTTTTTTCTGCTTCTACCTCTGAAAAAATATTGGGCTTCTAGCTGTGTGTGGGACTTGTTGTATTAGTCCATCTATACTGACCTCCATCAGGTTGCAAACTGAATATATTTTTTTCTGCATCTACCTCTGAAAAAATATTGGGCTTCTAGCTGTGTGTGGGACTTGTTCTATTAATCCATCTATACAGACCTCCATCAGGTTGCAAACTGAATATATTTTTTTCTGCATCTACCTCTGAAAAAATATTGGGCTTCTAGCTGTGTGTGGGACTTGTTCTATTAATCCATCTGTACAGACCTCCATCAGGTTGCAAACTGAATATATTTTTTTCTGCATCTAGCTCTGAAAAAATATTGGGCTTCTAGCTGTGTGTGGGACTTGTTCTATTAATCCATCTATACAGACCTCCATCAGGTTGCAAACTGAATATATTTTTTTCTGCATCTACCTCTGAAAAAATATTGGGCTTCTAGCTCTGTGTGGGACTTGTTGTATTAGTCCATCTATACTGACCTCCATCAGGTTGCAAACTGAATATATTTTTTTCTGCATCTACCTCTGAAAAAATATTGGGCTTCTAGCTGTGTGTGGGACTTGTTCTATTAATCCATCTATACAGACCTCCATCAGGTTGCAAACTGAATATATTTTTTTCTGCATCTACCTCTGAAAAAATATTGGGCTTCTAGCTGTGTGTGGGACTTGTTCTATTAATCCATCTATACAGACCTCCATCAGGTTGCAAACTGAATATATTTTTTTCTGCATCTACCTCTGAAAAAATATTGGGCTTCTAGCTGTGTGTGGGACTTGTTGTATTAGTCCATCTATACTGACCTCCATCAGGTTGCAAACTGAATATATTTTTTTCTGCATCTACCTCTGAAAAAATATTGGGCTTCTAGCTGTGTGTGGGACTTGTTCTATTAATCCATCTATACAGACCTCCATCAGGTTGCAAATTGAATATAATTTTTTTCTGCATCTAACCCAGCCAATAGTTTTGGCCTAATACCACAGTTTGGCCACTCAGCTCTGCTCGGTTCCCATCCATTGTTTTTTTGTGCAACCAACTCCAGAGTTGTGAATTAGTTAACCACCAAAATGAGTGGAAAAAGGCCTGCTGCTGGTGGAAAGGGGAATAGGCGTGTTGGGAAGGGGAAAAAAGGTTGTGTCCGTGGGGTAGGTTTTAAAGCAACAGTAACATCTGCAGAAGAAAGACCATCTTCCAGCCAAACTAAAATGTCTACTTCTTTTAGCGGACAATGTGATAAGATCCCTTTCTTACGGCCACGCCAATCGCTACAAATTCCAGATGAGGCACAAAAACAGCAGGTGCTTCAACGGATATCAAGTGCTCCTTTAAGTGGGCTCTCCTCCACATCAACTTCAACATCACAAATACTCCAGTCCTCAAAGGTGTCACCCAAATCGCACTTGCTTCCTCACAGCTCCCAAATCTCCAGCTGCCCGTCTGAGTATGAGGTAGAACAGATGGTTGAGTCTGCAGAGCTGTTTACTCATACTATAGCCTGGGAATCAGAGGTCGACTCCAGCGCTTCTGTGAATCCAGACGAGGAAATGATCTGCACTGATGCCCAAAATCTTTATGAGTTGGATCCAGGACCAGACGCAGAAGGTTCTGACCATAATGTAGACCCTCATTCCCAAACTGTAACTCCTGTTGATGGAGACAATGAGGAAGACGATGATAAGACTCAAATACCTGATTGGAGCGACAACTTTAGTTTTTTGTCAGGGCAGGAACAGGTTGGCTCTGAGGACGACGGGTGTGATAACGCACAGGGTGATGATGATGAGGTTGGAGATCCCACTTACTGTCAACCCACAGTCAGCCAAGAGATGAGGTCAGCAGAGGAGGTGGAGGAAGATGCTAGTGACGACGAGGTCAGGTTGCGCCTTCCTGGACAGAGACGTAGTACTGGAAGCACGTCAACAACTGCATCCTCAAACACAACTCTGCCTCTCACCACAAGTCGTGGTGGCTCTTCAGGTCGCATGGGTGCTAAGCCTTGCATAGCCTGGGCATTTTTGTCAGATCGATAAAGATGACCCAACTCGTGTTATCTGTAACATTTGTCAGCAAAAGCTAAGTAGAGGCCAAAAAATAGTTTGAGTACTTCATGCATGAACCGGCACATGGACATGAAGCATAAGTTGCAGTGGGAAGCTCAGTGTGCTACAATGCGGCCTAGCCGGCCGGGCCAACCACCGTCTGCCATATTTTGTGCATCCGCGGCCTCTTCATCCTCTGTGACTGGGGGGACAGCAGTCACACCTGTTTTGGGGCGCAGACCTGCCACCTCTTTACCCGCAACAGCCAGCGTGATTGGCAGGTCATCATTTTCTTTGGAGGTGGTAACACCAGCTGGTGTTGAGCGCTGTCCGACATCGATAGCACCACCTTTGGATCAAGGCAACCTAACATGTCCGCCTGCATCTTCCTCACAGACTGGCAGTTTGCCGGGGACACCCTTATCAACCCCGTCTAAGCACAATAGCCAGCCCTCGGTCCATCATATGTGGACAAGTAAAAGACCATTTCCTCCTAGCCATGAGAAAGCTAAGAGGTTGAATTTCACCATCTGCAAGCTCTTGGCTACAGAAATGCTGCCTTTCTGCCTGGTGAACACAGAGGATTTTCAAGACTTTACATCTGTCGCAGTGCCCCAGTACCAGATGCCCAGTCGCCACTACTTCTCAAAGAAAGGTGTACCTGCGCTCCACCAGCATGTCGCTCACAACATCACCGCTTCTTTGAGAAACTGTGTGTGACAGGGTGCATTTCACCACAGACACTTGGACGAGAAAGCATGGACAGGGGCCTTACATTTCGCTGACTGGGCACTGGGTAACTATGGTGACAGCAGGACAAGGGGCTGCTGTCCAAGTCTTGCCGTCCCCACGAGTTGTGCATCAATCCTCTTTATCTCGAAGTTCCTCCACTGCTTCTGCCTACTCAACCTCCTCTCTGTACTCCACCTGCACCCAAAGCATGTCTGGTCATGCCACAAGCTTTCTAACTGCGCAGAAGGGATCCTGCACACCTCCTTACTATGCTGGCAGCAGTGCTCAACGTCATCAGGCGGTTTTTACTGTGAAATGTCTGGGAAATGTGAGTCACACAGCTGAGGAGTTGTGGTCAGCTCTGGAGAACCAGTTTCATGAATGGTTGTCTCCACTGGACCTGAAAACAGGGAAGGCCGTGTGCGACAATGCTGCAAACCTGGGTGCGGCACTTCGCCGGGGCAATGTCACACACGTGCCTTGTATGGCTCACGTGTTGAACCTGGTTGTCCAGCAATTTTTAGCCCACTATCCCGGACTAGATGGCCTTCTGCAGATGGCACGTTGATGTGTGCTCACTTCCGCCGTTCGCATCCCGCAGCTCAGCGACTTACATCTCTACAGAAGTCATTGGGCCTGCCACTTCACCGGCTAAAATACGATGTGCCTACCCGGTGGAATTCAACTCTGCACATGTTGGAGCGACTGTGGCAGCACCGACAAGCCCTGGTGCAATACGTTCTGACATATAGCCTGGGCCAACGAGATCCAGAGGTGGGGCAAATCACGCTGGAGGAGTGGTCTTAGATCAGGGACCTATGCACCGTTCTGCACAGTTTTGAAAGGGCGACGAAGATCTTTAGTGCTGACGATGCCATTATCAGCATGACTATTCCGGTGATTTACATGCTGGAGCACATGTTAAACAGAATTCGGAGTCAGGTGGTGGCACAAGAGGAGGTGATGGAAGTAGAGGAGGAGGAGTTGTATGCGGAAGGGCTAACATCTGCAAGGTCCAGACGGTCAGCAGCACCAAGGCAGCAGGCATGTGAGGGTGGGGGAGATGGTTTTACCAGGGCGCATGTTAGCAGCCAAACAAGTGAGGAAGGTGCAGGAGCCCAGGAAATTGTGGAGGACGAACTGATGGAAGACTCATCAGATGAGGGAGACCTTGATCACATTTCTGTTGTGCGAGGTTGGGGAAGAGGGCAGAGGAAGGAAGCATGATTGTTACCTCGCCACCAACACAACAGGGACTTAGTGCTCCTGGATGCGCAAGACACATGAGTGCCTTCTTGCTGCACTATCTGCAACATGACCATCTAATTGTGAGAATTAGAAATAATCCTGACTACTGGGTTGCCACACTCTTAGATCCCCGGTACAAAAGTAACTTTGCAGAAATTATTCCTGCCATAGAAAGAGATGCACGCATGCAGGAGTATCAGCAGAGACTGTTGCAGAATCTTACATGTGCTTTTCCCCAAAACACTAGTGGTGCACGTAGTTAATCTCACAGTTCCAACTTGCCAACCGTGAGACCGTCGAGTGTTCAGCACTCAAAACGTAACAGAAACACAGTATCTGCTGGTAACATCAATTTTGCGGAATCATTTCACCACTTTTTTAGCCCATCCTTTGCAAGGCCACAGGAGACAAGAAGTCTGACACATAGTCAACGCCTATAGACGATGGTACTGGAGTATCTCCAAGTAAACATTGAAGCCATGACTGTGTCACTGGACCCTTACTCTTTTGGGGCTTCCAATCTGGATAAATGGCTTGAGCTTGCCACTTACGCCTTGGAGATCTTGTCATGCCCCGCAGCCAGCGTTCTGTCTGAACGTGTGTTCAGCGCTGCTGGTGGTGTGCTGACAGATAAGCGCACGCGGCTCTCCACTGATAATATAGACAGACTCACGTTCATAAAGATGAACAAATCATGGATCCAAACGACTTTTCTACCCCTGTGTCATCCTGGGGAGAGTTAAAGCTTGATGATTTGTTAAAATCACCTCACCAACCATTTTAAGCTTTCAAATTACTAATCATGTTTATCTGTATCTTGGCTGGAAAATAATTTGGGCCTTGTAGCAGTGTGCATTACTGATTCTATTAGGCCATCTATACTAAACTCCTCCAGATTCAAAATTACTAATCATGTTTATCTGTATCTTGGCTGGAAAATAATTTGGGCCTTATAGCAGTGTGCAGTACTGATTCTATTAGGCCATCTATACTAAACTCCACCAGATTTAAAATGACTAATCATGTTCATCTGTATCTTGGCTGAAAAATTATTTGGGCTTTGTAGCAGTTTGCAGTACTGATTCTATTAGGCCATCTATACTAAGCTCCACCAGCTTTCAAATTAATAATAATTTTTAGCTGCATCTAGCCCGGAAAATAATTTTGGGGCTCCTAGATGCACAAGACACATGAGTGCCTTCTTGCTGCACTGCCTGCAACATGACCCTCAGATTGTCAGAATTCTAAATAATCCTTACTACTGGGTTGCCACACTCTTAGATCCCCCACACTCTTCGATCAACCTTTTCATTTTAATAAAGAACAAAAAAATGGTCATTTTTGAAATTATAAGCATTAGCAGGTTATTAGAAACTGAAATCAAACAGTTTTCTACTCAAAACTTTTTTCTAGGTGATGTTACATTTGCACATAGGACACCTTGTTCGAAAGGAGCTTCTAAACTCTCTCGTCCATTGAATTTGTCAGGTTTTCAATGGTTTCTGCTTCAATTGTTTTGCACGAGGACAGAATACCCTCCCAGAGCTGTTGCTTAGATGTGAACTGCCTCCCGCCATCATAGACACTCCTTTTGATCATGCTCCAGAGGTTCTCAATGGGGTTGAGGTCAGGGGAGCATGGGGATCACACCATAAGTTTGTCCCCTTTTATGCCCATATCAGCCAGAGATGCAGTTGTGTTATGTGCAGCATGAGACGGGGCATTATCATGCATGAAAATGACCATGCTGCGGAATACACGGTTCTTCTTCTTGAACCATGGCAGGAAGTGCTGTTTGAGAAACTCCACATACATTATGGAGTTCATATTTACCCCTTCAGGGATCCTAAAGGGGCCGACAATCTCTCTCCCCATGATTCCAGTCCAAAACATTACTCCACCTCCTCCTTGTTGGCGCCGTAGCCGTGTTTGCATGGGGTGTCCTTCAACCAGCCATCCTCCACGCCATCCAACTTGATCATCGAGCGTTGCACGGCACTCATCGGTGAAAAAAACAGTTTTGAAGTCAGTCTTCATGTATTGTTTGGCCCACTGGAGCCGTTTCTGCTTGTGTACAGTGGATAGAGGAGGTCGAGAGGATGGCTTACACACAGCTGCAAACCTCTGAAGGACCCTGCATCTTGTTGTTCTGGTGACGTTGGAGGCACCAGCAGCTTCAAAAACTTGTCTGCCGCTATGACAAGGCTTTTTTGCCGCTGCTCTTTTAACCTGACGTAATTGCCTGTAGGAAAGAGTCCTCAATTTTCCCTTATCAGCATGCACACGTGTGTACTGTGAATCAGCTACATACTTCTTGATTGTGCGATGATCAGGATGAAGTGTCTTGGCAATGTTGATTGTAGTCATGCCTTGACCAAAACACTCCACAATTTGTTGCTTCACAGCAGCCGACACATCCTTTTTCTTTCCTATTTTGGCAGAAAATGTAGGCTGCTTAATAATGTGGGACAGCCTTCTTAAGTAGTCTTGCCTTTCATTGGACACACCTGCCAAACTAATTAGGACAGGTGTCTGCAATTGCTTACAGTGATATAAAGAGCACTGACACACATCACCATCAATGAGTTTAACTGACAAACAAAAAAATTCTTCCCTTATCACTCCTAAACACTTTTTGCATAATAATTTGGAACGCAGTGTACATGTGCTTTTCCACAAAACACCAGTGGTTCACGTAGTGAATCTTACAGTTCTAACTTTTCAACCGTGGTCTGTATGGAGTTGTTCAATAAAGGGCCCAAAATTAAGATAACATAGATGGGAGAGGTCTCTATGAATACGAATTCCTAAGTATTTGATACCCTGTGAGGGCCAGGCAAAGGGAAAGTTGGACTGGATGGAATCCTGTATGGATTTAGGGAGGGAGACATCGAGGGCCTCAGACTTCGCTGCATTGAATTTTTAAATTTGACCATGTAACAAAGTGATCTATTTCAGCCATAACAGAAGGGATGGATATATGTGATTGAGTGATATATACTTGGACATCATCAGCAAATGCAGAGCACTTGTACTCGGTGCCTCCCACCTCAATCCACCTAATATTGGGGTTATGGCGAATTGATGAGAGCAGGTGCTCCGTCACTAGGATGTATAAGAGAGGGGACAGAGGACATCCCTGCCTTGTCCCATTGGTGATTATGAAAGGTGATGAAAATGTTCCATTTATCTTCAGCCTAGGTGACATATTGCGATACAGGGCCGTGATTTTGGCTATAAAAGGGTCCCCTAGACCTCTACCCCAAGCTTTTTAAGAGGATAATATATGGCGTGCCAGGAGACTCTACTGAATGCTTTCACAACATCCAACGAGAGTATCTAATTACAAATTTTTAACTGCATCTAGCCCATTAAATACTTTGTGCCTAGTAGCAGTGTCTGCTAGTCAGCGGATTATCCCAGCTGTTAAGCAAGCTACACCACCTGTAGTTTGGACACTTAATTTTTTCAAAGGAAATGCTTCGGGCCCCCGGGACACTCACTGAAGAGCATAGGGAGGCACCCCAAGGCACAGGGGCTGGGACTGGCAGTAGGACGCCTTGCGGTGGAAAGCCGAGCTCGATCCTTATAAAAGCTTTTTAACTGCAGCAGCTTTTGTGGACGCTATTGGAGCTGGAACTTTTTTTTCATTTAGAAAAATACAAAACACATACAAAACACAAATATAACCACCGATACAAACATCATACAGAAAAACAAAAAACCACAACAAGACATAGCCCAAATCCTAAATCCCAGAGTCCAGTTAAAATAACATATAACATGGAAAAGTCTCTCACTCTCCAGGAGACTCCCCAGCTAGGGAAGACCTTAACTTGCCTCTCTATACAACAACCCCTACCATTCGCCACATTCATACCTGACATTCACACCTGACCCCCTAAGAAAACCAAAAGACTTTCCCATCGCCCAAACAAATAAAGATAGGCCACCTGGCCAAAAACGTAATATTTATATTACTATGCACACAAACATTTTTTTTTTTTTTTTAATTTATTTAATTTTTTTTTTTATTTCCCCCCCACCACCATTTTTTGAACATCCAAGGTCCCACGATAGTCTGTGGCCTCAACACGCTTTACAAGGTCCCACGAAAGTTTGTGGCCTTTTTCCACACACAAAGGGTCCTTTTTCCCGCATCCCGTGGAACGTCCATATTCTCAAAAACCCCTCCCCCTGAAACCCCCACCCAACCTACACTAAACCCCCCACGTGCAAAATACACATACATATACATACATATACATACAAGACACATTACTATACGTATATATACAATACGCAACATAACTATAATAATATACACCACATAACAATATAACTACTAACCATATATTTACATTTTTCCCAACCATGAACCAAAATCAGACCCAAGTTCAGTGCTTGCAAGCCCTATATTCAGGTTTCCAATGCCGTAAAACAAAACTCTACAATGTGAGTGGAGCAACCCACCACCAGGAAACTGGAGACTACAGAGGCTCTCACCCTAATCTAACACACGACACCCTGTCCCTCCCTATTAAAGAAAAAAAAAATAAAAATCTGTCCCTACCGCCCTACCAATCTTTCCCTACCTGTCCTTACCTGTCCCTCACTGACCCTCACTAGCAACCTAATACTAACTACCTATCCCTGAAGACTGTCCCTGCCTGTCCCTCCCTGACCCTACACATCTATCTGACCCTACAAATAAATATAAAATATAGAAAGAGACTAACTCACCCTATCACATACACACGTAACCTAACTCTCCCTAGGGCACAGTAAATGAGAACCCCCTCCATAGAAGGGAAGCCCTCCCTGCACCCAGCCTCTCATACTCCAGCGAGCGCACTTTTGCCAGGTCACCCAGGATGTTCCTAATCACCTCTTCCCGGGGGAGGGCTTTCTGCTGGGTGGACACTAAACACCGTGCGTTCCACGTGTAGAACCTAGTCACTAAGCTAACTAAGAAAACAGTGCCCCGATCTCGGCCACCAAGGGACCTGAATGCCCCATAGACCCACTCCGCATAGGAAAGGCCTGCCAGCCTGGGCCAGCCAATGCAAGCACCCACCCTACTGTAGACCTCTGTATTAAAGGGACAACGAAGCAGGAAGTGCTCCATGCTTTCAAGCATGCAGCCACACTCCTCGCGGGGACAATCCCGGTCATCAGAGTTCCTGTACTTCAGGTTGTCCCTCACATACAGTCTCCCATGGAAGCAGATCCAAGCCAAGTCCCAAAACTTCAAGGGGATCCGCTTAGAGTTCAATAACCCAAGCCCTACCTCCAGATCCCGGCTTGGGCAATCCTTGAGCGCCAGGGGCTTCTGAAAGTGGGTCAACAGGACCCTATTGTCAAGTAACCTCCTTAACAAGGTCCTGATCTCCCACACTCCCAGACCCCACCGGCGGATCACCTTCAGAACCGGGGTAGCATAAGCCGGAAGATGCCCATGAGGCGTTCGAAGGTCCTTCACCTGCCCTCCTGTCTCCCATTCCTGGAAGAAAGGCCGAAACCACCCCCTACAGGAGAATACCCACGGAGGAGCCCTCTCTAACCAGAGGTTGCTAATGTTTGCCTTAATAAAGGTGTTTACAAGGAACACCACTGGGTTGACCATACCCAACCCTCCTAGTCTCCTCGTGCGGTACGTGACCTCCCTCTTGATTAGGTTCAGCCTATTCCCCCATAATAGTTGGAAGAACAGGCTGTAGACCCGTGTCCAAAGAGGCTCTGGCAAGATGCAGACGCTGCCCAGGTATATTAATAAAGGGAGCAAAAACCCTTTGGCCAGGCCAACCCTTTCCCTCAGGGTCAAGGACCAACCCTTCCACTGATCCACCTTCTGGGCGGCAATCTTAAGTCTGCCCTCCCAATTTTGCTGGGGATAGTCCCCCGGGCCGAAACTGATGCCTAAAATTTTTGCTGTGGCCTGAGGCCCTGGAAGGGTGTCTGGGAGATCAAAACTAGGATCTCCCCCTCCCAGCCAGAGACTCTCACACTTATCCCGGTTGATCATGGACCCGGATGCCACCGAGTAGCGCTCAACGTCAGACATGACCCAATCTGCCTCCCCTCTCGAGGATACAAAAAGGGAAACATTGTCGGCGTACGCCACTACCCTCAAGGTGGCCTCCGGCTCTGCCTGGTCCATCCCGACTCCCACCAACGGTCCACGCTCCACCCTCCTTAGAAGGGGGTCGATCGCAAACACGAATAACAGTGGGCTCAGAGGACAGCCCTGGCGGACACCAGAATTCACCTCAAAAGGGTGTCCGACCCAACCGTTCACGAGCGGAAAAGTCTCTGCCCCATTGTATAACACTCTCAACCAATCAACAAACCTCCCGGGCAGACCGTACCTCAAAAGGACGGACCAGAGGTACTCATGGTTAATCCGGTCAAAGGCTTTCGCCTTAGGTGGATTCATAACTGGCTTAGTGATCGGACTCAAAGGGTGGTTGTAAATGGCTTCACATCCAGCTGGATGAATGTCTCAAGTGGGGTACCACAGGGCTCCGTCCTGGGACCTGTATTGTTCAACATCTTTATCAATGATTTAGATGAAGGAATTGAGGGTAAACTGATTAAATTTGCTGATGACACAAAGCTAGGAGGGATAGCTAATACTAGAGAAGAGAGAGAGAAGATTCAAAAAGACCTAAATAAACTGGAGCAGTGGGCAGCAACCAACAGAATGGTTTTTAACAGGGAAAAATGCAAAGTACTACATCTGGGCAATAAAAATGAAAAAAAGCATATACAGAATGGGAGGAATAGAGCTAAGCAACAGTACATGTGAAAAAGACTTAGGTATACTAATAGATCATAGACTGAACATGAGTCAACAGTGTGATGCAGCAGCTAAAAAGGCAAATACAATTCTGGGATGTGTTAGCAGAAGCATACAGTCTAGATCACGTGAAGTCATTATCGGTCTTTACTCCTCTTTGGTCAGACCTCATCTGGAATACTGTGTACAGTTTTGGGCACCACATTTTAAAAAAGACATAGACAAACTGGAGCAAGTTCAGAGAAGAGCGACCAGAATGGTGACTGGTCTGCAAACCATGTCCTATGAGGAACGGTTGCAGGATTTGGGAATGTTTAGTTTGCAAAAAAGAAGACTGAGAGGAGACTTAATAGCTGTCTACAAATATGTCAAGGGTAGTGTTGAGCATTCCGATACTGAAATATCGGGTATCGGCCGATATTCACTGTATCGGAATTCCGATACTTAATTCCGATACTTTTATAATATCGAATACCGGAATCGGAAGTTCCCATAATGCCTGCGCTCTGCAGTGTCTGTGAAGGATGACAAGCTGGATGGCAGCGCTCAGCTGCGATCCAGCTTGTCATCAGAATGCCATCCCAGCGTGGGAGAATTCTCCTGATTGTTTAAAAGCCGGCGGGCGGTAAAAAGCCGCTGGCTTTTAAACAATCACACAGCCCCATACTGCTTCCCCGCAGCCTCCCACCCCGATCCTCCGCTCCCCTCGCCACCTCCAATCCCAATCGTAAATTAGGACCGGGCGGGGAGCGCAGCACCAAGGAGCGAAGGACCCGGGCGGGGAAGCCGGCAGTGAAAAGACTTCACCGCCGGCTTTCCCGTTCTGTGCTGCGCTTTCCCGCTGGTTATTTCAAATGAACAGCTGAGGTATCAGGTGATGCCGATCAGCTGTTCATTTGAAGTAGCCGCGGTGCCCTCAGAGGGTTCATGTGAGTTCATGCTTGACTGCATGAACTCACATCAACCTTCCCACGGCCGCATAGGTCAGCCTCACCTCCCAGACCCGTCATGATTAGTGTGTGCGCGGGGTGTGTGTGTGTGCGGGGTGTGTGTGTGTGCGGGGTGTGTGTGTGTGCGGGGTGTGTGTGTGTGCGGGGTGTCTGTGCGTGCAGGCAGACATAGGCCGATGTGACACTACTACTCCCATCGGCCTATGTCTGTCCCCCATCCACTCGTGCCAGCAGGATCAGCTTGATGGGAGCAGTAGTTCCCATCAGACTGATCCTGCTATATAAATTGCCCTACTGTGTCCCCAATAAATGTTAGATACATGTCATTGGTGGCCAGTGGTTACGTACAATAAATTAGTTCATACATTACCTGTCCCCGCCGATCGCCACCTAAAATAAAGTAAAAAATAAAAAACTACACCTATACTCACCTAGACACCTAATTCCTCGAAGCCATCGATCTCCTGTAATAAAATATAAAATAATAAACCACAACCTTATCCTTACCCCTCCGTAGCAGTCCACGAGTGTCCCACGAAGATCTCCAGTTCAGAGCGGCCACATAGAATGTGACCGCTCTGAACCGCTGCCGCCGCTAGAATGACGGGGCCGTAAGGGTTCACCGGAGTTCAGGCAGCGCTGCTCCGGTTAGCTCCTTTACGGCACTGCTGTATCGTGAGAAATTCCCACGGTACAGCACTGCCGTAAAGGAGGTCTCCGGAGCTGCGCTGCCTGAATGCACTCCGGTAACCTCAGTCAGTGGCTCCCGCTGCCGGGAGCGGACGTGTTCCCGGCAGCGTGAGCTTACAGCAGCCATGCACAGCTGTCACCATCTCCAGATGTGACAGCTGTGCATGGGAGATCAGCGCAGGAACGTGGACAGGTAACTATTTTTTTTTAGTAAACTAAGAATTAAATAAAATGGTGTTTTATTTCAAATAAATTATTTTTTTCTGGGTGTAGTGTGTTTTTTCTTTTTAACACTTTGTAGGTTAGTAATGGGGGTGTCTTATAGATGCCCATCATTACTAACCTGGGCTTCATGGCAGCTGGCGCTGACATGAACCCCACCACTATTACCACCTGCCACCGCACCAGGGCAGCGTGGAAGAGCGAGGCTAAGTGCCAGAATTGGCGCATCCTATGGATGCGCCATTTCTGGGGTGGCTGACGGCTGGTGTTTCTAGCCTGGGAGGGGGCCAATATTCATGGCACCCTTCCTGAGCTATTAATATCAGCCCCCAGCTGTCTGCCTAGCCTTTGCTAGCTATTAAAATAGGGGGGACCCCACGTCATTTTTTTGGGGGGGGTCCCCCATTTTAATAGCTAGTAAAGGCTAGGTATTCAGCTGGGGGCTGATATTAGTAGCCTGGGAAGCTCCGTGGGTTTTACCCCCTTCCCAGGCTTCAAACATCTGCCCCACCCGTCTGCTTAACCTCCGCTAGAGACTAAAATTATGGGGGATCCCACGCCATTTTTTTTTTAAATAAATCCTTTATTTTAACACTAAATGACATTTGAGGACTTAATAAAGATGCAGTCCCTAAATTATTATTTATTTTTTAATAAATTTTTCAAAAAACTTTTGACGTGGGCTTCGCCATATTTTTGTATGCCAGCCAGGTACAGCATCCAGCTTCTATGAACGCGCCATTTTCCGGGGCGGCCGCGGACTGCAATTTTCAGCGGGGGGGGGGGGGCAGAAAGCTTGGGCCTCCCTGCGCTGCAGATTCCATCCCCCAGCTGCCTAGTTGTACCTGGCTGGACACAAAAATAGGGAGAAGCTCCACGTTTTTTTTTTTTTTAATTATTTCATGAAATTCATGGAATAATTAAGAAAAAAAGGGCTTCCCTATATTGTTGTGTCTGGCCAGGTACAAATAGGCAGCTGGTCGTTGGGGGCAGCCCGTTCCTGCCTGCTGTACCTGGCTGGACACAAATATAGTGTGAAGCCCCACGTCAATTTTTTTTTAATTATTTCAGGAAATTCATGAAATAATTAAAAAAAAATTATGTGGGGCTTCGCCCTATATTTGTGTCCAGTCAGGTACAGCAGGCAGGAACGGGCTGCCCCCAACCACCAGCTGCCTATTTGTACCTAGCCGGACACAACAATATAGGGAAGCCCTTTTTTTCTTAATTATTCCATGAATTTCATGAAATAATTAAAAAAAAAAATGTGTGGCGCTTCGCCCTATTTTTGTGTCCAGCCAGGTACAACTAGGCAGCTGGGGGCTGGAATCTGCAGCGCAGGGAGACCCAAGCTTTCTGGGCCCCACCCGCTGCAAATTGCAGTCCGCAGCCGCCCCGGAAAATGGCGCGTTCATAGAAGCGCCATCTTCTGGCGCTGTACCCAACTCATCCAGGGCCCTGGTGCGGTGGCTCACTGGGTAATAAAGGGGTTAAGGCCAGCTTGGCATTATCAGCTGGCCCTAAGCCCGAAATTCATGGGGTCACGCCAATATTAGACATGACCGCCATGAATTTCTAGTAAAGTATTTAAAAAAAACACAAACACCCAGAAAAAAGTCCTTTAATTGAAATAAAGACACAATTCTTTATTGTTCTAAATTAAACCATACTTACAGTCACGCCCATTCCAGCTGAAGCCAACGATCTCCTGCAATAAAAGTAAAATAATAAAGCAACCTCATCCTTACCTTTCCATGGTTCCCAGGACAGCTTCAGCTCTGCTACATCGAGATGACAGGCTGGACCGCAGCAGAACGCTGCCATCCAGCCTGTCATCCCGCAGACACTGAGAAGCGCAGGCATGCTTGCGCTCCTCAGTGTCTCGCTGTGACGGCATCCAGATGAGCCGAGGTCATGTCCAATGAACTCAGCTCACCTCATGCACGTCACTGACAGCGTGGGAAAATTCTCCTGCACTCAGCGCTTCAGCGTGAGAATTCTCCCACGCTGTCAGTGACGTGCATGAGGTGCGCCGAGTTCATTGGACATGACCTCACCTCATGCACGTCACTGACAGCGTGGGAAAATTCTCACTCTGAAGCGCTGAGTGCAGGAGAATTCTCCCACGCTGTCAGTGACGTACATGAGGTGAGCCGAGTTCATTGTCGGCTCATCTGGATGCCGTCACAGCCAGACACTGATGAGTGGAAGTATGCCTGCGCTTCTCAGTGTCTGTGGGATGACAGGCTGGATGGCAGCGTTCTGCTGCGGTCCAGCCTGTCATCTCGATGTAGCAGAGCTGGAGCCGTCGTGGGAGCCATGGAAAGGTAAGGATGAGGTTGCTTTATTATTTTTCTTTTATTGCAGGAGATCGTTGGCTTCAGCTGGAATGGGCGTGATGGTAAGTATGGTTTAATTTAGAACAATAAAGAATTGTGTGTTTATTTCAATTAAAGGACTTTTTTCTGGGTGTTTGTGTTTTTTTTAAATACTTTACTAGAAATTCATGGTGGTCATGTCTAATATTGGCGTGACCCCATGAATTTCGGGCTTAGGGCCAGCTGATAATGCCAAGCTGGCCTTAACCCCTTTATTACCCAGTGAGCCACCGCACCAGGGCCCTGGATGAGTTGGGTACAGCGCCAGAAGATGGCGCTTCTATGAACGCGCCATTTTCCGGGGCGGCTGCGGACTGCAATTTGCAGCGGGTGGGGCCCAGAAAGCTTGGGCCTCCCTGCGCTGCAGATTCCAGCCCCCAGCTGCCTAGTTGTACCTGGCTGGACACAAAAATAGGGCGAAGCTCCACGTTTTTTTTTTTTAAATTCATGAAATTCATGGAATAATTAAGAAAAAAAGGGCTTCCCTATATTGTTGTGTCCGGCTAGGTACAAATAGGCAGCTGGTGGTTGGGGGCAGCCCGTTCCTGCCTGCTGTACCTGACTGGACACAAATATAGGGCGAAGCCCCACATCAATTTTTTTTAATTATTTCATGAATTTCCTGAAATGATTTAAAAAAAATTGAAGTGGGGCTTAGCACTATATTTGTGTCCAGCCAGGTACAGCAGGCAGGAACGGGCTGCCCCCAACCACCAGCTGCCTATTTGTACCTGGTTGGACACAACAATATAGGGAAGCCCTTTTTTTCTTAATTATTTCATGAATTTCATGAAATAATTAAAAAAAAAAAATACGTGAAGCTTCTCCCTATTTTTGTGTCCAGCCAGGTACAACTAGGCAGCTGGGGGATGGAATCTGCAGCGCAGGGAGGCCCAAGCTTTCTGCCCCCCCCCCCCCGCTGAAAATTGCAGTCCGCAGCCACCCCGGAAAATGGCGCGTTCATAGAAGCTGGATGCTGTACCTGGCTGGCATACAAAAATATGGCGAAGCCCACGTCAAAAGTTTTGGGAAAAATTAATTAAAAAATAAATAATAATTTAGGGACTGCATCTTTATTAACTCCTCAAATGTCATTTAGTGTTAAAATAAAGGATTTATTTAAAAAAAAATTGACGTGGTGCTTCGCCCTATATTTGTGTCAAGCCAGGTACAGCAGGCAGGAACAGGCTGCCCCCAACCACCAGCTGCCTATTTGTACCTGGCCGGACACAACAATATAGGGAAGCCCTTTTTTAAAAAAATTATTTCATGAAATAATTAAAAAAAAATTGACGTGGGGCTTCGCACTATATTTGTGTCCAGCCAGGTACAGCAGGCAGGAATGGGCTGCCCCCAACCACCAGCTGCCTATTTGTACCTGGATGGACACAACAATATAGGGAAGCCCTTTTTTTCTTAATTATTCCATGAATTTCATGAAATAATTTAAAAAAAAAATGCGTGGGGCTTCGCCCTATTTTTGTGCCCAGCCAGATACAACTAGGCAGCTGGGGGCTGGAATCCGCAGCGCAGGGAGACCCAAGCTTTCTGGGCCACCCCCGCTGCAAATTGCAGTCCGCAGCCGCCCCAGAAAATGGTGCGTTCATTGAAGCGCCATCTTCTGGCGCTGTACCCAACTCATCCAGGGCCCTGGTGCGGTGGCTCACTGGGTAATAAAGGGGTTAAGGCCAGCTTGGCATTATCAGCTGGCCCTAAGCCCAAAATTCATGGGGTCACGCCAATATTAGACATGACCACCATGAATTTCTAGTAAAGTATTTAAAAAAACACAACACCCAGAAAAAAGTCCTTTAATTGAAATAAACACACAATTCTTTATTGTTCTAAATTAAGCCATACTTACCGTCACGCCCATTCCAGCTGAAGCCAACGATCTCCTGCAATAAAAGTAAAATAATAAAGCAACATCATCCATACCTTTCCATGGCTCCCACGACAGCTTCAGCTCTGCTACATCGAGATGACAGGCTGGACCGCAGCAGAACGCTGCCATTCATCCTGTCATCCCGCAGACACTGAGAAGCGCAGGCATACTTCCACTCCTCAGTGTCTGGCTGTGACGGCATCCAGATGAGCCGAGGTCATGTCCAATGAACTCAGCTCACCTCATGTACGTCACTGACAGCGTGGGAAAATTCTCCTGCACTCAGCACTTCAGCGTGAGAATTTTCCCACACTGTCAGTGACGTGCATGAGGTGAGCTGAGTTCATTGGACATGACCTCACCTCATGTATGTCACTGACAGCGTGGGAGAATTCTCACGCTGAAGCGCTGAGTGCAGGAGAATTTTCCCACGCTGTCAGTGACGTGCATGAGGTGAGCTGAGTTCATTGGACATGAACTCGGCTCATCTGGATGACGTCACAGAGAGACACTGAGGAGCGCAAGCATGCCTGCGCTTCTCAGTGTCTGCGGGATGACAGGCTGGATGGCAGCTTTCTGCTGCGGTCCAGCCTGTCATCTCGATGTAGCAGAGCTGGAGCTGTCCTGGGAACCATTGAAAGGTAAGGATGAGGTTGCTTTATTATTTTTCTTTTATTGCAGGAGATCGTTGGCTTCAGCTGGAATGGGCTTGATGGTAAGTATGGTTTAATTTAGAACAATAAAGAATTGTGTCTTTATTTCAATTAAAGGACTTTACTCTGGGTGTTTGTGTTTTCTTTTAACTTTGACTATGGGGTTAGTAATGGGGGTGTCTTATAGACGCCTCTCCATTACTAACCTGGGCTTGATGTCAGCTGGCATTATAAGCTGACATCAACCCCAACCCTATTACCCCCTGCCACCGCACCAGGGCAGCGTGGAAGAGCGAGGCTAAGTGCCAGAATTGGCGCATCCTATGGATGCGCCATTTCTGGGGCGGCTGACGGCTGGTGTTTCTAGCCTGGGAGGGGGCCAATATTCATGGCACCCTTCCTGGGCTATTAATATCAGCCCCCAGCTGTCTGCCTAGCCTGTGCTAGCTATTAAATTAGGGGGGACCCCACGTTATTTTTTTGGGGGGGTTCCCCCATTTTAATAGCTAGTAAAGGCTAGGTATTCAGCTGGGGGCTGATATTAGTAGCCTGGGAAGCTCCGTGGGTATTACCCCCTTCCCAGGCTTCAAACATTTGCCCCAGCTGTCTGCTTAACCTCCGCTAGAGCCTAAAATTAAGGGGAACCCCACGCCAATTTTTTTTTAAATAAATCCTTTATTTTAACACTAAATGACAAGTACAGTAATCAACACTGTCACTGTACTTCATATATATGTGACTGACATGTTTCTATCTATCTAATCTATGTGTGATTCTCTATTCTTTCTGTTCTAAATTGTCGGGTACAGATGCTGAATTGCCGGCCGGCTTTCTTAAAGAGACGGTGCATGAAAACACTATTATTTTTTTTAAATAAATCCTTTACACTAAATGACAAGAACAGTAAGCAACACTGTCACTGTACTTCATATATATGTGACTGACATGTTTCTATCTATCTAATCTATGTGTGAAGCTCTATTCTTTCTGTTAGAAATTGTCGGGTACCGCTGCTGAATTGCCGGCCGGCTTTTTTAAAGAGACGGTGCACGAAAACACTAATATTTTTTTTAATAAATCCTTTACACTAAATGACAAGTACAGTAAGCAACACTGTCACTGTACTTCATATATATGTGACTGACATGTTTCTATCTATCT
Organism: Phyllobates terribilis; assembly: GCF_046119375.1. Taxonomy (NCBI): domain Eukaryota; kingdom Metazoa; phylum Chordata; class Amphibia; order Anura; family Dendrobatidae; genus Phyllobates; species Phyllobates terribilis. The sequence goes on along the minus strand of NW_027362762.1, from coordinate 767,237,560 downwards.
AATCTATGTGTGAAGCTCTATTCTTTCTGTTGTAAATTGTCGGGTACCAGTGTATGCCGCTGATGAATTGCCGGCTTTTCATGTCATTCTACATTATTCTTAGTTGTTTTACTTCATGTAGAATTAACCTACAAGGAAAGAAAGGGTTTATTTTCATTCCGATATTTGTGTCCCATTGACTTGCATTGGTTTCCGGTATCGGAATCGGCGATATCCGATACTTTTTGGGTATCGGCCCGATCCAATCCGATACGATATTTCCTGATATCGGAAGGTATCGCTCAACACTAGTCAAGGGCTGTCACATTGTAGAAGGATCATCTTTATTCTCATTTGCACAAGGAAAGACTAGAAGCAATGGGATGAAACTAAATGGGAGGAGACACAGATTAGATATTAGAAAAAACTTTTTGACAGTTAGGGTGATTAATGAGTGGAACAGGCTGCCACGAGAGGTGGTGAGTTCCCCTTCAAAGGACGTCTTCAAACAGAGGCTGGACAGACATCTGTCTGAGATGATCTAGTGAATCCTGCTTTGAGCAGGGGGTTGGACCAGATGACCCAGGAGGTCCCTTCCAACTCTACCATTCTATGATTCTATGATTCTATGGTCTAAGGACAGCAAGTACCCCTTCCAGTGACCTGCGCTGCTCTGCTCCACTGCCTCCCGGACACCGAGCACAGCACTAAATGTACTGCGGCCTGGAACAGAGCAGTGCTGGGCCCCCGAAAGGAGCCGGGGTGCAAATTTCACCAACCGATTAAAAAGCACCTTTGCCAGGACCTTTCGGTCCGTATTGAGAAGCGCTATGGGACGCCAATTCTCAATACGGGACGAGTCTTTATCCTTTGACAGAATAATCAAGGCTGTCTTCCTCATTGAACTGGGCAGAGTGTCCAAGGAGAGACACTCATTAAACACCTCAGTCAAGAGGGGGACCAAAGAGTCCCTAAAGGTCTTGTAAAACTCGGATGTTAAGCCATCCAGACCAGGCGACTTTTTTTGCCGAAGCCCATCAATCGTCCGTCTAACTTCCTCTTCCCTGATTGCTTCTGACAAAACATGAAGAGAGGGGTCATCCCCTAGCTCAGGGATGGTTTCAGCCAGGAAAGCCGACATCTCATCCCGATCAGGTTCCCTCCTCCCCAAGAGGTGCGAGTAGAAGGATCTGACCACCTCCAGGATCCCTGATTTGGATCTGTTCAGGGACCCCGTACTGTCGATCAGTCCTGTTACCACCTTACAACTCACTGACATCCTGCAGTTCCTGTAAGGGTCGGGCGAGCGGTACCTCCCGAAATCCCTCTCAAAAACCAAGGATGTGTGCCTATCATACTGGCACCCCTTGAGCAAGGTCTTCACCCTGGAGGTTTCCTCGCGGTCCCCTCCAGTCGAGACGAGCTGCTCGAGTTTCCTCCGCAGATCCCGATACAGGCGGTACCTGTTCAGGCCCCTGAGGCTCGAGAGCTGACGGAAGAACCTTGCAACCCTTCTTTTGAAGATCTCCCACCACTCAGACTTAGTACTACACAGACCCAAGAGAGGTACCTGGCTCTGAAGAAATTCCTCAAAGGATTGTCTTACATCCGCTTCTTCCAACAGGGACGAATTCAGCTTCCATAGGCCTCTCCCCATCCGGGGGGTCTCTGTAACATTCAAGGAAAAGAAAATGAAACAGTGGTCGGAGAATTCCACCTCAACAGCGGACACTGCAGAAGAGATGGCCTCCTCCTTTAAAAAAAACCTATCTATCCTAGACCTACTGCTACCCCTATGAAGGGTGAAACCCCCGTTACCTGGGGTGTGCCGGATGTGGACATCCACCAGGCGAGCTTCACTTACTATGCTATTCAGGGCTAAGCTATCATAAGCCAGCCGGTCTCTAGGGCCTCCCCTATCACGGGATCTAGTTATAGTGTTAAAATCCCCACCAAAGATCACCTGCCGGCTCGTAAAAAGATAGGGCTTGACCTTCAGGAAGAGACATTTACGGTCGCACTTAGACTGCGGGCCATAGATATTAATGAGCCGGAGCTCCTGTCCCCTCATGAAGATGTCAAGAACCAAGCACCTCCCCATTTCTACCTCATTTACCCGTCTGCATTCCACCGAAGCGGCCTTAAAAAGGACCGCTACCCTGCTATACGGCTCGGCCGCAAGAGACCAGTATGAGGGCCCACACCTCCACTCCCTCTTTGCTTTATAAATGGCCCCCATGTCCGTTAGTCTGGTCTCCTGCAAAAATAAAATGTCAGCCTCAACTCGGGTGAAAAAATCAAAGGCCGTAAATCTGGCCGCATCTGACTTTATACTGGCGACATTAATCGACGCCAGAGTCAACGGGGTAGGTTCCGCCATCATGGGTGATTGAGTTAGATGGCCTTCTTTTTCACCGTACCCCCCTTCTTCCTCTCGCTGTCTGAGGAGGAGCCCGAGTCACCCCTCCTCTTTAGGGATACCGAGGTGTACATGCCCGCCCCTCCAGCATCGGACACCTCATTCCCAGCACAGGTTTCCTTGCCTCTGGACCCCGGGGCAGTCCCTCCCCCAGGGGCAACTGAGTACCCCGGGGGACGGACCACGCCGCCCTCTGAAGGCACCTCAGATGTTGTCTCTGGCTTCTTACCCCCGACCTCCGACACAGCAGAGTCATCGAGGGCTTGGAACCGATTGGAGAGGGGGATCAGAGGGGAGTCGGTAAGCCCTTCCGTAGGCACCGTAGCGGTCAGGGGGGTGGGGGCTTTAGATTTTTTACCCTTTTCTTGTTCTTTTTCCTCCCACTACTGGTACTTTTGTCACCCGATTTTTTTGGCTGCTCCACCACCTCCTCATCCAGACTTTCATACTGGGAGGAGTTATCAGAAGCAGCCGCCTCCTCCCTCTCCATCCTCCTGATCTCCTCGCTCACCGCCTTCTCCCCCAGGGCCTCAGAGGCACCGGCTGCAGCCTCTGGGGAGGGGACAGTCATCACTCCAGTCGCCTGAGGCTTATCCTGCCCCCTGTCCCTTCGGCGCCCCACCTGTTGCCACTGGCGGGCAGATGTATTCGCCTCGCCTTTCCTCACTGACCCCTCAGCTACTCTCCTGCCCCCACCTCCAGTTCCAGCAGAGGATGAACCACTGGGGACCCCCCCACGGCTCTCCCCCGCCTGACCAGAGATGGTGTTGGAAAAGGAACGGGGGCAGCGGCTATACGGGTGACCTAGATCACCACACAGGTGACACCTAATGTCACCACAGGCCACGGCCAGATGACCTACCCCGCCACACAAGGCACATTTCTGCACCTTGCAGCCCGCGCTGATGTGGTGGGGGTCACCGCACCTGTGGCAGACCTTCGGTTGCCCCTGGTAGAAGATCAGGATCCGGTCTCTCCCCAGGAATGCCGAGGAGGAGATGTGGGTGACAGTACCACCTGAACCTTCAACTTCATCATGAAGGTCCAGCCCCCTGACCAAATGCCGAACTCGTCCTGGTTCTTTTTAGGGACCTCCGTGACTTCCCCATAGCGAGAAAGCCACGTCATAATTAGTGTTGAGCCACCCCCGTAGTGTTCGGGTTCGGTTCGGTTCGTCGAACACCGGGATGTTCGAGGAACTGTTCGTCGAACTGTTCGTCGAACACCTTAGAACACCGTCGAACACCGTTAAAACCAATGGCAGGCAAACAAAAACACATAGAAACACTTAGAAAACACCTGCAAAGGTGTCCAAAAGCTGACAAACTGCTCAGAAGACACTCTCTTTAAAAAAGCCGGCCGGCAAATTCAGCAGCGGCATACACCGGTACCCGACAATTTAGACAAGAAGGAATAGAGCATCACACATAGATTAGATAGATAGAAACATGTCAGTCACACATATAAGAAGCACAGTGACAGTGTTGGTTACTGCACTTGTCATTTAGTGTAAAGGATTTATTAAAAAAAATATTAGTGTTTTCGTGCACCGTCTCTTTAAAAAAGCCGGCCGGCAATTCAGCATCTGTACCCGACAATTTAGAACAGAAAGAATAGAGCTTCACACATAGATTAGATAGATAGAAACATGTCAGTCACATATATAATAAGTACAGTGATAGTGTTGCTTACTGTACTTGTCATTTAGTGTAAAGGATTTATTTAAAAAAATAATAGTGTTTTCATGCACTGTCTCTTTAAAAAAGCCGGCCGGCAATTCAGCAGCGGTACCCGACAATTTAGAACAGAAAGATAGAGCATCACACATAGATTAGATAGATAGAAACATGTCAGTCACATATATATGAAGTACAGTGATAGTGTTGGTTACTGTACTTGTCATTTAGTATTAAAATAAAGGATTTATTATTAAAAAAATTGGCGTGGGGTTCCCCTTAATTTTAGGCTCTAGCGGAGGTTAAGCAGACGGCTGGGGCAGATGTTTGAAGCCTGGGAAGGGGGTAATACCCACGGAGCTTCCCAGGCTACTAATATCAGCCCCCAGCTGAATACATAGCCTTTACTAGCTATTAAAATGGGGGACCCCCCAAAAAAAATGACGTGGGGTCCCCCCTAATTTAATAGCTAGCAAAGGCTAGGCAGACAGCTGGGAGCTGATATTAATAGCCCAGGAAGGGAGCCATGAATATTGGCACCCTCCCAGGCTAGAAACACCAGCCGTCAGCCGCCCCAGAAATGGCGCATTCATAGGATGCGCCAATTCTGGCACTTAGCCTCGCTCTTCCACGCTGCCCTGGTGCGGTGGCAGGGGGTAATAGGGTTGGGGTTGATGTCAGCTTATAATGCCAGCTGACATCAAGCCCAGGTTAGTAATGGAGAGGCGTCTATAAGACACCCCCATTACTAACCCCATAGTCAAAGTTAAAAAAAACACAAACACCCAGAATAAAGTCCTTTAATTGAAATAAAGACACAATCCTTTATTGTTCTAAATTAAACCATACTTACCATCACGCCCATTCCAGCTGAAGCCAATGATCTCCTGCAATAAAAGAAAAATAATAAAGCAACCTCATCCTTACCTTTCCATGGTTCCCACGACAGCTTCAGCTCTGCTACATCGAGATGACAGGCTGGACCGCAGCAGAACGCTGCCATCCAGCCTGTCATCCCGCAGACACTGAGAAGCGCAGGCTTGCTTGCGCTGCTCAGCGTCTCTCTGTGACGACATCCAGATGAGCCGAGTTCATGTCCAATGAACTCGGCTCACCTCATGCACGTCACTGACAGCGTGGGAAAATTCTCACGCTGAAGCGCTGATTGCAGGAGAATTTTCCCACGCTGTCAGTGACGTGCAGGAGGTGAGCTGAGTTCATTGGACATGAGCTCACCTCATGCACATCACTGACAGCGTGGGAGAATTCTCCTGCACTCAGCACTTCAGCGTGAGAATTTTCCCACGCTGTCAGTGACGTGCATGAGGTGAGCCGAGTTCATTGGACATGACCTCGGCTCATCTGGATGCCGTCACAGCGAGACGGTGAGAAGCGCAAGCATGCCTGCGCTTCTCAGTGTCTGCGGGATGACAGACTGGATGGCAGCGTTCTGCTGCGGTCCAGCCAGTCATCTCGATGTAGCAGAGCTGAAGCTGTCGTGGGAACCATGGAAAGGTAAAGATGAGGTTGGTTTATTATTTTTCTTTTATTGCAGGAGATCGTTGGCTTCAGCTGGAATGGGTGTGATGGTAAGTATGGTTTAATTTAGAACAATAAAGAATTGTGTCTTTATTTCAATTAAAGGACTTTATTCTGGGTGTTGTGTTTTTTTTAAATACTTTACTAGAAATTCATGGCGGTCATGTCTAATACTGGCGTGACCCCATGAATTTTGGGCTTGGGGCCAGCTGATAATACCAAGCTGGCCCTAACCCCTTTATTACCCAGTGAGCCACCGCACCAGGGCCCTGGATGAGTTGGGTACAGCGCTAGAAGATGGCGCTTCTATGAACGCGCCATTTTCCGGGGTGGCTGCGGACTGCAATTTGTAGCGTGGGGGGGCCCAGAAAGCTTGGGCCTCCCTGCGCTGCACATTCCAGCCCCCAGCTGCCTAGTTGTACCTGGCTGGACACAAAAATAGGGCGAAGCCCCACGTACTTTTTTTTAAATTATTTCATGAAATTCATGAAATAATTAAGAAAAAAAGGCCTTCCCTATATTGTTGTGTCCGGCCAGGTACAAATAGGCAGCTGGTGGTTGGGGGCAGCCCGTTCCTGCCTGCTGTACCTGGCTGGACACAAATATAGTGCGAAGCCCCACTTCAATTTTTTTTAATTATTTCATGAAATTCATGAAATAATTAAGAAAAAAAGGGCTTCCCTATATTGTTGTGTCCGGCCAGGTACAAATAGGCAGCTGGTGGATGGGGGCAGCCCGTTCCTGCCTGCTGTACCTGGCTGGACACTAATATAGTGCGAAGCCCCACTTCAATTTTTTTAAATTATTTCAGGAAATTCATGAAATAATTTAAAAAAAATTGACGTGGGGCTTCGCACTATATTTGTGTCCAGCCAGGTACAGCAGGCAGGAACGGGCTGCCCCCAACCACCAGCTGCCTATTTGTACCTGGCCGGACACAACAATATAGGGAAGCCCTTTTTTTCTTAATTATTTCATGAAATAATTTAAAGAAAATTGACGTTGGGCTTCGCCCTGTTTTTGTGTCCAGCCAGGTACAACTAGGCAGCTGGGGGCTGGAATCCGCAGCGCAGGGAGGCCCAAGCTTTCTGGGCCACCCCCGCTGCAAATTGCAGTCCGCAGCCGCCCCGGAAAATGGCGCGTTCATAGAAGCGCCATCTTCTGGCGCTGTACCCAACTCATCCAGGGCCCTGATGCGGTGGCTCATTGGGTAATAAAGGGGTTAGGTCCAGCTTGGCATTATCAGCTGGCCCTAAGCCCGAAATTCATGGGGTCACGCCAATATTAGACATGACCACCATGAATTTCTAGTAAAGTATTTAAAAAAAACACAACACCCAGAAAAAAGTCCTTTAATTGAAATAAACACACAATTCTTTATTGTTCTAAATTAAACCATACTTACCATCACGCCCATTCCAACTGAAGCCAACGATCTCCTGAAATAAAAGAAAAATAATAAAGCAACATCATCCTTACCTTTCCATGGTTCCCATGACAGCTTCAGCTCTGCTACATCGAGATGACAGGCTGGACCGCAGCAGAACGCTGCCATCCAGCCTGTCATCCCGCAGACACTGAGAAGCGCAGGCTTGCTTGCGCTCCACAGTGTCTCTCTGTGAGGGCATCCAGATGAGCCGAGTTATTGTCCAATGAACTCGGCTCACCTCATGCACGTCACTGACAGCGTGGGAAAATTCTCCTGCACTCAGCGCTTCAGCGTGGGAGAATTCTCACACTGAAGCGCTGAGTGCAGGAGAATTCTCCCACGCTGTCAGTGACGTGCAGGAGGTGAGCTGAGTTCATTGGACATGAGCTCACCTTATGCACGTCACTGACAGCGTGGGAAAATTCTCCTGCACTCAGCGCTTCAGCGTGGGAGAATTCTCACGCTGAAGCGCTGAGTGCAGGAGAATTCTCCCACGCTGTCAGTGACGTGCAGGAGGTGAGCTGAGTTCATTGGACATGAGCTCACCTTATGCACGTCACTGACAGCGTGGGAGAATTCTCCTGCACTCACCGCTTCAGCGTGAGAATTTTCCCACGCTGTCAGTGACGTGCATGAGGTGAGCTGAGTTCATTGGACATGAACTCGGCTCATCTGGATGTCGTCACAGAGAGACGCTGAGCAGCGCAAGCAAGCCTGCGCTTCTCAGTGTCTGCGGGATGAGAGGCTGGATGGCAGCGTTCTGCTGCGGTCCAGCCTGTCATCTCGATGTAGCAGAGCTGAAGCTGTCGTGGGAACCATGGAAAGGTAAGGATGAGGTTGCTTTATTATTTTTCTTTTATTGCAGGAGATCGTTGGCTTCAGCTGGAATGGGCGTGACGGTAAGTATGGTTTAATTTAGAACAATAAAGGATTGTGTCTTTATTTCAATTAAAGGACTTTATTCTGGGTGTTTGTGTTTTTTTTAACTTTGACTAGGGTTAGTAATGGGGGTGTCTTATAGACGCCTCTCCATTACTAACCTGGGCTTGATGTCAGCTGGCATTATAAGCTGACATCAACCCCAACCCTATTACCCCTGCCACCGCACCAGTGCAGCGTGGAAGAGCGAGGCTAAGTGCCAGAATTGGCGCATCCTATGAATGCGCCATTTCTGGGGCGGCTGACGGCTGGTGTTTCTAGCCTGGGAGGGGGCCAATATTCATGGCTCCCTTCCTGGGCTATTAATATCAGCCCCCAGCTGTCTGCCTAGCCTTTGCTAGCTATTAAATTAGGGGGGACCCCACGTCATTTTTTTTGGGGGGTCCCCCATTTTAATAGCTAGTAAAGGCTATGTATTCAGCTGGGGGCTGATATTAGTAGCCTGGGAAGCTCCGTGGGTATTACCCCCTTCCCAGGCTTCAAACATCTGCCCCAGCCGTCTGCTTAACCTCCGCTAGAGCCTAAAATTAAGGGGAACCCCACGCCAATTTTTTTAATAATAAATCCTTTATTTTAATACTAAATGACAAGTACAGTAACCAACACTATCACTGTACTTCATATATATGTGACTGACATGTTTCTATCTATCTAATCTATGTGTGAAGCTCTATTCTGTCTGTTATAAATTGTCGGGTACCGCTGCTGAATTGCCGGCCGGCTTTTTTAAAGAGACGGTGCATGAAAACACTATTATTTTTTTTGATAAATCCTTTACGCTAAATGACAAGTACAGTAAGCAGCACTTTCACTGTACTTCGTATATATGTGGCTGACATGTTTATATCTATCTAATCTATGTGTGAAGCTCTATTCTTTCGGTTCTAAATTGTCGGGTACAGGTGTATGCCGCTGCTGAATTGCCGGCTTTTCATGTTTCACTGTTGGCACTGTTCCCATCGATTTGGGCAATCACTGTAATGCCACAACCACCATGGCTGTGGCATTACAGTGAGTGGCAGACAATCCCTGCATGATTGGTGCTCTAAATAGCGCCAGACATGCAGGACACGCTTTTGGTGCACGAACAGTTATCGAACATAACCTCGAACAGCCGAATTTTTTGCAAATCGTTCGGGTTCGTCGAACAACTCGAACACCGCCCAAAACAGCTCGAATTTGAGATTGGCGAACAGTTCTAGTCGAACACCGCTCATCTCTAGTCATAATATCAATCCCAGAGAGTGACTCGTTATTTGTTACAACGGTCACCCTCTTTACGCCATTTTGGCGAGACACCGCCTGTACAGCAAAGTCTCGCCAGCCGGGCTCTCCCCTCACCAGTTCAAAATTCGACCAGAAAAGCTCTAAGCCCTCTGGCCGAACAAAACTGATGTCAACGATGGAGGTACCAAAAGGATGGATCAGGGCAAAGATGTCAATCGCCCTGAAGTCCATCTTCAGGAGGAGCTCCACGACCTTCGCTCTAGGCAGGCACGCTTCACTGCCCCTCCACCGAAGACGGACCACATTCCTCCTGGCCACCCCCTGCCCAGCTGTCGGGAGGGACCACACTGTTTCCCCCTTCTTTTTATCTTGGAAGGCGGCCTGGCCGTGCCTGTCCAGCCAAAAGGCCAGGTCCACCTCTCTTCCCTCTACCGTGATCGTCCGTTCTCCCTTCTTGAGGGCCTCCAGAAAACGGCGTCGCAAGTCACCGTCCCTGAGGTCCAGAGGCGAGGAAACCCCCCGAGAGGACCCCGAGGCCCCGGCCACTACCCCCGCAAAACTCCGGGGGCCCGCGGCCAGGGGGGCAGATGGACCAGCCCCCTCCCCGTGCTCCCCACTACCAACAGACACACCATTTACACTCCCTGCCGCAGACACACCCCCATTTGCATCCTCAGCCACCAGCACGTCCATACCCACACCATCCCCATTTGCATCCACAATTACCCCACTCGCCCCGCTCCCACTCCCATGCGCACTGGGGTCGATGTGCTTTGTTTTTTGGGCACAATTACTATGCACTGCTTTATTTCCACCTTCCACGTTACCAGTGCTGTTGGTATTGCCACCCGCAGGTGGCGTCTTTCCTGCTGGGGGGTTCTGTACACAGTGTGCTGCCGGCGCTTTAAGGACCACACTGCATGCCTTAAGCAGTGCAGCACCACTGCTTCCAGTATTCCTGGAGCTTCCTGCTTTACTGGCAGGAAGAGAGCCAGGCGTAGCTCCTCCCCCTGCAACTTCCAGCCCTGATGCAGCTTTCCTGGACACCTGCACTGCCGGAGCCCCTGCCCCAGGTAAGCCCCCAGACACAGGGGACCCCGACACGCAGGCACCCGCAGCAGCCCCCACATTGGTGCTGACCGCAGCTGGGGTCCGTACGGCTCAAGGAGCGGCGCCGGCCGCCGGCGCTAGGCCCCGCCCACCGGGCGTGGCCACGCCCACATGGGCAGACCCGGCCCGGTAAGCCACGCCCCCTGCACCTGGCCGCACAGTGCGGCCCTCTGAGGTCACTCCCACATGGGCGGGGGACTCCAGGGAAGCCACGCCCCCCCAAAACGGCTGCGACGGGACCACCAAAGCTGACCCGGAGCCGGGTCTACTCTCAGGGGTCCCCAGTCCAGCGGCACCAATTCCTGGAGGCACAGCACCCCCCACCATCACTCCCTTGGCCACAAAGAGCTTGGCCACAGCAACTCCAGCGGCCGGCCCCAGGCTAGGCCACTCCCCCTCGGCGTCCACCGGCAGCGGAGCCCCCGGCGCTGACCCATTACTTGGCCCCTGCGCCGGGGGCCCCGACTTCGCCGCGGACCCCGCCAGGGGAGCAGGCCCCACCATCTTCTTTTTATGAGCCTGCTCTGCCGGAGTCGTCGGCCACGCACCTTTTGCCTTGCCAGATGCCTTACCATGTGCCTGGGTTCCCAAAGGTGATCCAGTATTTTTAACGGATCCGTGAGTGGGGGGCCCAGACACCTTCCCAGCACACTCCGCCGGAGATGCGGCCCCGGCTGCCGGTGTGCCGCCAGCAGTGTGGGTGGCAGCGGCAGTTACGCTCGCCGCCCCCCGCACGCCAGCAGGCACACCAGGTGCCAGGCCAGTCCCCTCCCTCACAGGGGACCCAGCCTGAGCACCACCACAGGTTTTGCCCGCCGCTGGGCCGCCCTCCGTGCCATGCTCCATGTCAGACACATCCGACACACCACCTTCATTACTACAAACAGAGGCGGCGCTCTGCGTGCCATGGCCTACATTCTCCCCGCTTCCTTGCTGCGGACCCACAACAGAGCCCGAGCCGGGGTGGGTAGCGGGTGCTGCACAACGGGACCGGGGGGGCCCAGAGAGGGGGACATACACAAACTTATGTGCCACAGATGTTTTTTGCTTTTTCTTTACTTTCTTCCTCTTCGTCCCCCTCCCGGTTGCCTCGTCCTCACAGATCTCGTCCCCGAACGTCAGCTGGTTAAAACGTACCGGGGACTCAATCTGCCTGATCTGCTTCATGACGAGGCAACCCCCGTCACTGCTGCTACTACCGCCCTCCTCATCCTCCCCTTCGCTCCCGCTGCCCTCTGAAGGGCCAGAATCAGATGGGAGAGCCATCTGCTCAGGGGCTATCCTGCTATGCGATGCCCGGAGATCACTTACCAGGCCACCAGATGGCGGGTAGGGTGCGACCTCCTCCTCACAGTCCTCTTCCTCCACTACCGCCACCTGGCTGGAGCTCCGTGACCCCTCCAGAGATCCACCGGCCATGGCTCTGAACCGGTCATCATTCTCGAGTTTTTCCCGGAATGGCCCGCTGCCGGCCAGGATGGTACACCGCCATCTCTCCACCTCCTGAATAATTTCCTTGATCTTCCTGACCGCGGCGGATAGCTCAGGCTTTTTGCTGCTAGAGGCCCTTTCGGACCTCTCCTGAGCTACCCTCAACTCCCCCCAGAGGGATTTTAGCTTCCTAGAGGCATCCTCATACTCACAGAGGTGCGCATGGATGCGGGAGCCATTACTGACCGTGGACTCCTTCGCCACCTTGGTGCCCCAATCAAGGGGCACCGCTGCAGCACCCCTGCTCGTACTCGGCCTACCTCCGGGGGGAGGAGCCGCCGCGGCCGTGGCCTCGGGGGTCCCTCTGGTCTTCATGCCGGACCCCTTGCCTTTTCCGGACCTGGTCCTGGTCATCCCGGCCGGGATGGTATTCCTCCCGCCCCCCGCCGGCTTAGACCGGGGGGCAGAAGCCTGGGGCCCAGACCTGGAGGCCAATCCACGAACAAGCCTGCTTTCCTGGGAAGGGGGCAGACAAAAAGTCCCAGATGGAAAAACCAATCCTCCCTTCCCAGGAGCTCTCTCCACACCCCAAACACAGCAGCACACGGCAGGCTCCGCCTCTTCCTCTTCCTGCTACCGCTGCTGCTGGCATGAGACTTGCCCTCCAATAGATCCTTGTAAAAGGATTTAAAGTGTACTCATTCAAATTACAGAGACAATTTAAATTAAAAAAGTTAGACCTGCCTCCACCGCAGGGGGGCTCGCTCGACCCACCAGCGGACAGGCACCAGTAATGGGAGAGGGGGGCTGGCCGTCAGGGTTCACCGCAGCTCTGGCACAAACCCGGCGACACGGAGGTCGCACGGGCAGGAACGGACTTCGCACTTTTTTGGTTTTAGAAGGGCATGAGATGCCTATATCTGTGTCTCCCTCTCCTTTTACTCCTCAACCGCTTTTCTTTTCGCATGACTATATGTACTTGTCACTTTTCCATGTGTTAGTTGTGTATTCTGAGCAGTTTGTCAGGTTTTGGACACCTTTGAAGGTGTTTTCTATGTGTTTCTATGTGTATTTGTTTGCCTGCCATTGGTTTTAACGGTGTTCGAAGGTGTTCGTCGAACAGTTCGACGAACAGTTCGGCGAACATACGGGTGTTCGATGAACCGAACTCGAACACTACGGGGGTGGCTCAACACTAGTGGTGACTCCCGCTGACACTGGTCGTGGACCCTGGGGTTCACCCCACAAAGTCGGGTGCTTTGCTGACATGTGCCTGATCATGCTGGTGGTGGTCAGGCTGGTAGTTTTGTCACCCCTGCTGATGCTGGCCTGGCAGGTGGTACAAATCGCCTTTTTGGGGTTATCAGCAGAGTCTTTAAAAAAATTCCAGACTCTGGAAGACCTACCGGTTGTACAGGCAACGTCCCTCGTATTGGTGTTATGGGGAACGGTTGCCCGCCTTCTGTCTGCGGCCACCACACTGCTTCTTCCTGCCTGTTGGGGTACTCTGCCTCCCTCCCCCTGTGTGCTGCTGGCCTTGCTCTGCTGTCATCCTGCCACGTTGGGTCATCCTGCCACGTTGCCAGCGTCGCCTTCCTTTGGCCATGGCTGTTCAAATATTTGGCCATCGCTACATGGGATCTCCTCTTCCACCACTTCAAGCGGAGCAGGCGAGGGGCCCATATATGGAAATGGACCGTTGAACAGCTCTTCAGAGTCTCCAACTGTGGGATCAGTTGCTGTCTGACCCCACTCGGTATGGAGGGAGGAAGGAGCATCATAGTAAGGAGGAGTATGCAGTCGAGTCTCACGGCTACTAACACTTGACCTTGTGGAAGACAGACCGGAGATGGTGGTGCCCAGGTGAGTGGAAGTATTATCTGCTATCGAATTAATAACCTGTTCACACTGATCAGTTCACAATAGTGGTGCTGTTGTGTGCTTCTCTAGTAATTCGGTCAAGAACTGGGAGCGAGAAGATGTGGCTGTTGGTTGTGGCACATTTTCACATTGGCCACGGCCCCGTCCTCTGCACGCACCATCACGAGAACGTCCAGTTCCACGACGTCCCTTGTCACATGCCTTGCCCATTGTAAATGAAGTAAAAAAGCTTACACTCGCACTATCAATGGCAAAAGGGTAATAATAAGGAGATTTGAACCGTGAAAGAGGAAAACCATAGTTCTAGTTATCTGACAAGCACTAGAATATTTTAAACAGATATATTTGTGTCTGAACAGTCAGCGAGACACTCAAAATGTTTTTTTTTTATGCAAAGAGGTGGATTACACCCAGATTTGAACTGTGGAAGGGGAAAACCACAGGTCTAGTTATCTGGCCTACACCAGAAGCTTTTAAACAGATATATTTGTGTCTGAACAGTCAGCGAGACATTCAAAATGTTTTTTTTTATGGATAATAGGCAAAAAAGTGGATAATACAGAGATTTGAACTGTGGAAGAGGAAAACCACAGTTCTAATTATCTGGCATACACCAGAATATTTTAAACAGATATATTTGTGTCTGAACAGTCAGCGAGACACCCAACATTTTTTTTTTATGGAAAAACGGCAAAAAAAGTGGATAATACAGAGATGTGAACTGTGGAACTGCAAAACCACAGTTCTAGTTATCTGGCCTACACCAGACTCTTTTAAACACATATATTTATGTCTCAACAGTCAGCGAGACACTCAAAATGTTTTTTTTTTTATGCAAAGAGGTAAATTACACCCAGATTTGAACCGTGGAAGAGGAAAACCACAGTTCTAGTTATCTGGCCTACACCAGAATCTTTTAAACCAATATATTTGTTTCTGAACAGTCAGCTTTTTGTTATGGAAAATAGGCAAAAATGTGGATAATACAGAGATTTGAACCATGGAACTGCAAAACCACAGTTATCTGGCATACACCAGACTCTTTTAAACAGATATATTTGTGTCTGAACATTCACTAACACACTCAATTTTTTTTTTTTGGGGGGGGAAACCAGAAGGTTAATAAGATGGGTATTTGTACAGTCTGACTGAGGGAAAAAAAAGAAGATTTAGATTAAAAAAAAAGGATTTTTCCTGGCCCCTGAGACCTGGGGCTAAGTCTTGCAATTTGAAAGCAGCACACAGAACTGTAATGCAGTGTTTGTTGGTATAACCACTGCACCTCCTATACAGCCTGCCTGCCTGATATCTGGGATGGATATTAGTCCTGAGAAGGACTGTTTGTTTGATTTTGCAGGCTTTAGAGACCCTACACTACCTATTTCACAGTATAAATCTCTCCCTAGCTCAGCAGCACTCTCCCTACACCATCTGATCCGGAGCGACTGTGTCCAAGATGGCGGCGCCTGGTTTTAAATACTCGAGGTGACGCTGCGTCATTACAGTGACTGGTTGGCAATCCCTGCATGATCATTGGCTCTGTAAAGAGCGCCAAACATGCAGGGCGGAGACCCGAGCCCCCGACCGAGTAACCCGCAAATTCTCGGTGCTCGCTAAATGTAGTTTAGGAATAATGTGGGGCTCAGAAGGGAGAGGGGCATTTGGATTGTGGAGCATATTAGTCACAGGGTTTCTTTTAGGGGGGTGAGTATCGCTTTTCCAAAGCCTTTGTGCTACCTCTAATGTGAGCAGCCCTCATATTTCCATTGACAGTTGATGGACCTGAATAGGGACTTGATTTTTTTGTGGATTCAGTTGAAGCTTTTATTGGGAAAACTTTACATAATATATCATTTTAGATCATGTTTATTCTGTGCTCTACCCTGAACACTTACATCGGGGTTTCCATCTAAATTTCCAAATGACATGATTCAGATGAAACCCCCGATGGATCCATTCATTATAATGAGGCAGCAGAGTTACTCAGGACTCCTTCTCTGTTCAGTTGTCTCATTGTTTTCCGAGGTGCACATAACTGTGATCAACAGCTTTTATGCACACTTAAAAAGACGGACACCTTCAAATAATAGGACAGACAGAGTCCACGGTGTCTCAATCTGCCGCATTATAGGGAATCTTCCATCACTGGTTCTGACTAATTCACGTATTTCAGAGATTTACATGGAAATCCGGTGTAAGGGCTCAGCGTAGAGCCTTACTTCAATCTTTGGAAGGTAAAATGAAAACAATTAACAGCACATCAAAAATTGGTTCTTTTTACTTTTTGTATAGATCCTCGTGCGGTATAAGTGATTAGACTACTTCGGCGAAAAAAGCAGAACATCAAAAAAATGTTAGTGTTCGGGCACCTGATCACGAACCCGAATGGGGCCCCGAACATCCCTGGTTTCCCGCACTGTCATCTGCATGAAAGCGAGGGAATCAGGGGCTGTGAACGATGGTAAAATAGCTACCGCCAGTCACAGCGCTGCGGAATCATGCTGACAGGTGTCAGCGTGATCCTGCAGCATTGACAGTGATCTACGGTAAAAAGCTTACCGCGGGCCATAGGCGTCGGCTGATGTGGCTAACAGCCCCGTCATCCGGCGCCTGCTGTCACAGTACACAAGCTGCCCAAGTGCCGCCGATGGGAGAAGTAATCTCTCATCAGCTGCGCTTGCACAGTGAAAGTAAACAAAAAAAGTTAAAATAAAGAAATATTTAAATAAAAATAATAAACATTTTATACTACCACTTACCTACACCTTGACCCAAATTTACTTGTCCCCTGTAAAAAATAAAAATAAAAAAACACCATATGCTCACCTTATAGCTAATCCCCGATGCTCATGTCCTCTGCAATAAAGATAAAATAATAAACCAACATAATCTTCACCTGTCCGCCGTAGTCCATATAGCGAGTTTAAACAGCTGATGATCAGCTGAGCGCTCCAAGACCTCACTTATGGCATTGGTGCTGTGTGAAAGTTTCCCACGCAACACACAAGATCACTGGAACTCTCAGCTGATCATCAGCTGTTTGGACACAAGTGACCTCACTCCAGCAGCGCAGCACTAAACACTATGTGCTTTTTCTGCATTTTTGCTTACGTTTTTTCAATACATTCAAAGGGTGAAAAACGCAGGCAAAACACACCAAAAGCGAGTATAGAAAATAATCTTCAGCATGTCAATTCTCTGTGCATTGAATGCACTGAAAAAAATGCAGGAAAAATCATGACAAAAGCGCGTCAAAATCGTGGCAAAGACGCAGGCAATAAAATGCAGAAATTGCAGCAAAAACACAAGCAATTAGGCTATGTTTACATATTGCGCTTTTTCAGTGTTTTTTATGCGTTTTTATATGCAAATTTTCTGCTGCATTTTACAGTACCAGAAAAGTCTATGAGAGTCCAGAAATCTCATGCACACATCTATGTTTTTTTTAATCAGTATTTTGTGCTTTGCATGTTTTTTTGCAGAATAGGGCTATGTTCACACATTGCATTTTTACTGAGTTTTTGCTACCATTTTACTGCAATTCTGATGCATTTTATTGCCTGTGTCTTTGCCACATTTTTGTCACAATTTTGCCTGTGTTCTTTCAGTGCATTCAATGCACATAGCATTGAAATTCTGAAGATTATTTTCTCTTTTGAGTTTTGGTGCATTTTGCATGACAGCACGAGAATCAGGGACTGTGAACGACGGTAAAATAGTTACCGCCAGTCACAGCACTGCAGAACCATTCTGACAGGTGTCAGCATGATCCTGCAGCTTTGACAGTGACCTGCGGTAAAAAGCTTATTGTAGGTCATAGGCGTCGGATGTTATGGCAAATATCCCGTCATCCGGCTCCTGCTGTCACAGTACACAAGCTGCCCAAGCGCCGCCAATGGGAGAGGTAATCTCTCATCAGCTGCGCTTGCACAGTGAAAGTGAAAGTGAACAAAAAAAAAAATATTTAAATAAAAATAATAAACATTTTATACTACCACTTACCTACACCTTGACCCCAATGTTCTTGTCCCCTGTAAAAAAAACAAAAACAAACACCATATGCTCACCTTACAGCTAATACCCGATGCTCATGTCCTCTGCAATAAAGATAAATTAATAAACCAACATAATCCTCACCTGTCCGCCGTAGTCCATTTAGTGAGTGTCCCACGTCGCTGTCACTGATAGCACAGCCAAATCCAGAGATGTGACTGTGCTATCCGGTTGCCGGCAATACACTGACAGGAGCACGCTTGCCTCTGCAATTTATCACTAAGGTCACCAGAGTTCTAACAGCCTCTCATGCACACATCTTTGTTTTTTTTTAATCAGGATTTTGTGCTTTGCATGTTTTTTTTGCAGAATATGGCTATGTTCACACATTGCATTTTTACTGAGTTTTTGCTGCAATTTTACTGCAATTTTGATGCATTTTATTGCCTGCATCTTTGTGGCGATTTTGTTGCAATTTTGCCTGCGTTTTTTCAGTGCATTCAATGCACATAGCATTGAAATGCTGAAGATTATTTTCTATTTTGACTTTTGGTGCGTTTTGCCTGAGTTTTTCACCCATTGAATGCACTGAAAAAACGCAGACAAGAAACGTGATCAAAATGCACAGGGAATTGACATGCTGATGATTATTTTCTGCACCAAATCAGCAAGTAGCGATGACGCCATAATTAGCATCACCATCCAGCTTCTCTATCGTCTGAAATGTTCTCTGCTCACAAATAAAAGAGGATGCATTGCAGGAGGAGCATGATGAGATGGAGCAAGGAACCATACAGAGTGATTCCACACCGCCCAGTCTCATCTCATCCCAACATGGATTGGGTGACAATGAAGAAGAGGAGGAGGAAGAGGAATAACAGGAGCTGGTTTCCTGCACTATTGATGGTGCTACCTGCACAACTGTCATACCTTCTGTTCAGAGTGGATAGCCTGAGGACAGGGAGGAGGAGGATGAGGAGGAGAGCATGATCAGTCGTCCTCTTGGCGAGGACATGGAAGTCTTGCCGGTTAACAGTCTGGCACACATGGCAGAGTTTCTGTTATGCTGCCTTTTCCAGTGTCCCTCACGTTGTCCAAATTTTGAGTGACAGTCATTAGTGGTTGGTGACATGTCTAGACCCACGCTACAAGGAGAATCTTATATCTCTTATTCCCACAGCAGACAGGTCTAATAAAATGAGGCAGTGGAAGGGCCAGAAGGCCCTTGTTGCGGAAATATTAAAAAAATTCACATCTGAAAACTCTGGTGTCAGAGGTCACAGTTCGTTTGACAACCAAGCAGTATAGGCGAGAGAGACACAAATCCAATCCAGCAGAGGCAGGAGAACACTGTCAAAGCTCTGGGACAGTTTTCTTGGACCCTCCCAGCGCACAGGCCTTCATGCGCAGGGGAACGCTCACAAGGAAGGAAAAGTTTTGGAAGATGCTGAGGAAGTACTTTGCCGATCGTACTAACATCCTCCGTGATTCCTCTGTGCGTGATAATTATTGTGTATCCAAGCTGAACACGTGGCATGAACTGGCTCTCTATGCCTTGGAGGTCCTAGCCTGCCCTGCCACTAGCGTTTTATCAGAGCGGATTTTTAGTGCCGCTGTTGGAATTATAAATGATAAGCGCATCCACCTGTCAACTGAAAATGCTGACAGGCTGACTCTTATAAAAATATAAAAATGACCAAGGACTGGATTGAGCCAGAGTTCTCAACACTACTGAATGATAGCAGAGTAACATAAGCTCAAATCCAAAGTCTTCTTTTTAGGAGGTCTATTCCCATGCACCTATTCACACCCAGACATGGGTATATGCTTCCTGATTTTGACTTTTTGCTCTTGACTTCCTCCTTCTCCTCATCCTCCATCACCATATCATTCACCACCATTTCTACTATATCATCTCCTCTACGTCTCTTGAAAGGGACATTAGAGTGCCTCCAAATTTTTGGCAGCCATTGCATTCATTGCATAGGCAAACAGTATGGGAGACCCCCTTCCTAATAATGGGAACATTGTTTTGAGGAGGCCCTCTTCTACATCTCTTGCAATGGGCATTGGAGTGCCTCCAAATTTTTTGGCAGCTGTTGCATTCACTGCATAGGCAAACAGTATGGGAGACCCACTTCCTAATAGTGGGAATATAATTTTCAGAAGGCCCTCCTCTACGTCTCTTGCAAGGGGCATTGGAGTGCCTCCAAATTTTTGGCAGCGTTTGCAGTCACTGCATACGCAAGAACAGTATGGGAGTTCTGCTCCTTTCTTCTGGGAACATGATGCTACTGAGGCCCACCTCAATGTGTCTTTAAACTGTTATTGTTTTTTTTTCCAAATTTTGACATTATACTCGCTGCATACCCCATAGCTGTATAGCAGACCCGCTGCTTTCTAATGGGAACATGTCACACTTGTTACTGAGACCCATCTTTATGTGTCGTTAAATTGTTATTGGGGTTTTTACTAAATTGTGGCAGTCCTTGCAGTCACTGCATGGGCATTACCACTTTAGGAAACATACTCCTTTATATTGGGAATATGTTTTTTACTAAGGCCCTCCTCTATGTCTCTTCAAAGGGGTATTGGGGTGCGTCTAAATTTTTCTCAGCCCTTGCAGTCACAGCATACTCAATAACAGTATAGGAGACCCATTCTCTAATAATGTGAACAACAAAGCATAGCCGGCTGATGGCCCTCTAACAATAGTGAGGGCCGGCTGCTGGCCCTTTAGGAATATTAAGGACCTTCCGATGGCCCTATAAAAATAGTCTTTGTGACTTTCAGAGTCCCTCCTTCATAAATGAAACAGGATGTGTTTGATCATGTCTCACACACCACATGGCCAAATAAGGTAGTAAATAGTAAAATTACATTTACTAATGAATGTATTTTCCACTGTTGAAAGCAATGCAAAAACACTACGTCGGAACATAGCTCAAGGAGTGGAGGAGCATTTTTGTTTTTGGTTATTTATTTTGCCTTATAAACAAGTCATTACCTTGGAAAGAATGCTCCTTAACATTTTTTCAAGGAAAATCCATTTTGTCTTCGTTTTTGGAAGGCTTATTGTGAGTCCGTAAAAGTGGCATAATACTCTGACAACATTGTTGACAGCAGTGACCTAGGAGTCAGAGATGCTTCCAGGGGCATTTCCCATGCTGTTCCCATGTCACTTGAGCACTGTTCCCATCGATTTGGGCAATTTTTAGGCCCTCTGCAGACCGATAGGGAGGGAGGGCCCTGGAAAAATGCTCGTCCCATTGACTTGTATTGGGCTTGATGCTCGGACTGAGCACTCAAGCATTCCAATTTGCTTGACTTGAGCAACGAGTTCCCGAGCATTTTAGTGCTCGCTCATCACTAGTTATTATACATTTACCAATAGCCATGTTTTGAAGACACTTTGATATTATTAAGGCTGTGTTAGTTTTAAAGAACTTGAAGTGGGTTAGACACATTTCTAGGAGACCTCAGTGTGTTACATCTTTGATATAATTTCAATTCATGACAAATCTATTCACTGTAAACCAAACATTTTGGAAAATTAATCAAAGCTGGTGACTTTGCACATAATATTGTATTATGTTATATGATCATTAAAACCTGGTGGACCTTGAGAGAATAAGGTTCAATATAGAATAATGTATGTAATATCCTGGGTCTCCAATAGCCAGTTCATAAATAGCACAATGTATATTAGTGACTCCATTGCAAAACCAACATTAAAAAAAATTGGGGAACTGCATACTATAAGTAAGCCATAGGATTATTTAGTACAATGCTTTACATGATCATGGTTCCTCATGCTTTGAGGCTTCTTTGCAGTTGCACGGGTTGCAAATAATATGTCCAAAACTGTAAGACAATATTTCAAATAAACTAAACATTCTTGCAATATTGTAATTAGGACAAATTGTGTATTTTACTCCCCTTTATTGTACATTATTTATAACTTCTAATAACAGGAATTATTCATAAAATATAATAAATGGATAATTCTTACAGTTACATAAGAATTCAAAATGCATTAAGTGTTATTTTACTTAGTGAATCCATTAGTCAGTTGTCACATCTCAATAAAAATAGATCAGTGATGTAAGATGCATTTATATATCTGTAAGTTACAGTAATATTGCTTTATTGGTCTATATCTGTCTTAAAAATTCTGCTGTTGAAATGACTACTTTCTAGTGAATATTTGTCATTATATGCACCCACTTCATTTTCCATAAGGACTTTTTTAAAATACCATGGAGGTCAATCGTTTTTTCTGATACAAATTTAAGTTATTCAGTACAGCATTATTAAATACAGTACTAGAGGAAAAATGTACCTTGTCCCATATTAGCCGGTAGATAGAAAAAGATTAAAATTTGAGAGTCCTCAGTGGTTGATACCTTTTAATGGCTAACTGAAAAGATGGTAACAAATAGCAAGCTTTTGAGACTACTCATTTCTCATCAGGCATAGTTTAACACAAAATCTGAGGGGTCAGATATTTATAAATAACAGTATACATGATAATGCAGTAAATAAGACAAGTGATATGAAGCAGAACTATCTATGTGAGACGGAGAGAAAACAATTACGCAGCAAATATTAGAGCAGTTCATAGATAAGGAGTGTGAAAGTTTTATTGTCCTCTGATTGAAGTCAGGTCCATGGTTGTGATGCCCCCAAATGGTCTGAAGGGCGCATTATTTAATTGTTGTAAAAACACATAAATCCATGCAACACATTCATTCCTTTTCTGAGTGTGTCAAAGATCATCATAAGTTTGCAAACCCAAACTCTTCTGTCTCTCTGGGATGTGAAATTACCTTTCAATAGCAGCAATTTCATGTCAATGATGCTGTTATCAGGGCTAGAAAAATATTTGGCCATGGCATCTATTTTCTTTCTTCTTTATTCATGTGGCAATGAGAATTCATCCTTGTTCTAAGTTTTGTCTTGTCTCCCCAACATACAGACTCCCAGTTGTCCAACACAATTGTTTTTTAAAGCAGTTCTGCTCTTCATTTGAATATCCCCTATCTATGTTGGTAGTTAAAATGTTATTATAAATTAAAAAAATAAAACTAAAAATTAAAGTGAATCTAGCAAGGAAATGGTAAATAATTCTAATCAGTGTAAATTAGAAAGTGCTTAGTATATAAGGACAGTTAACTAGAGACCACGTTTAGGGTATTGGACATAAGTTAGCAAATTCATTAATAAATCTTAAAATGATATTTTATGTGATAATCTATTGGTCTTGATTAGTGTTGAGCCACCCCCGTAGTGTTCGAGTTCGGTTCGGTTCGTCGAACACCCGTGTGTTCGCCGAACTGTTCGTGAAACTGTTCGTCGAACACCTTCGAACACCGTTAAAACCAATGGCAGGCAAACAAAAACACATAGAAACACATAGAAAACACCTTCAAAGGTGTCCAAAAGCTGACAAACTGCTCAGAAGACATAACTAACACATGGAAAAGTGACAAGTACATATAGTCATGCGAAAATAAAAGAGGTGGAGGAGTAAAAGGTGGGGGAGACACAGATATAGGCATGTCATGCCCTTCTAAAATCCAAAAAGTGAGAAGCCGACACGGCCAGTCCGCTCCTGCCCGTGCCACCTCCGTGTCGCCGGGTTTGTGCCAGAGCCGCGGTGAACCCTGATGGCCAGCCCCCCTCTCCCAATACTGGTGCCTGTCCGCTGGTGGGTCGAGCGAGCCCCCCTGTGGTGGAGGCAGCTCTAAGTTTTTTAATTTAAATTGTCTCTCTAATTTGAATGAATACACTTTAAATCCATTTACAAGGATCTATTGGAGGGCAAGTCTCATGCCAGCAGCCGCGGTAATTCCAGCTCCAGTAGCGTCCACTAAAGCTGCTGCAGTTAAAAAGCTTTTATAAGGATCGAGCTCGGCTGTCCACCGCAAGGCATCCTACTGCCAGTCCCAGCCCCTATGCCTTGGGGTGCCTCCTGATGCTCTTCACTAAGTATCCCATGGTCCCGAAGCATTTCCTTTGAAAAAATTAAGTGTCTAAACTACAGGTGGTGTAGCTTGCTTAACAGCCGGGATAATCCGCTGACTAGCAGACACTGCTACTAGGCACAAAGTATTTCCTGGGCTAGATGCAGTTAAAAATTTGTAATTAGATACTCTCGTTGGATGCTGAGAAAGCATTCCATAGAGTCTCCTGGCACGCCATATATGATTCTCTTAAAAAGCTTGGGGTAGGGGTCTAGGGGACCCTTTTATAGCCAAAATCACGGCCCTGTATCGCAATACGTCACCTAGGCTGAAGATAAATGGAACTGTAGCACCCTGAGGGCTCGGTTGCTACAGACGTATTGCACCTCACCCAGAGGTGTGATATCTCACTCTCAGGTAAGGATGGAGTGTGGATCAGGACCCGACACCTGCATGCATTACACCACATTGCCGTGGGGCAGGGCGACCAATATGCCTCTGAGATGGGCACGACAGTACCTGTCCCTGGCTGGAGTGGGGGGAGGGAACACTGAGGAAGGGGAACCCTGTAGTGCAGGAGCAGGGAGGAAGCAGTTCCTGGGTGCATTGAGAAGGGAGTATAAAAGGTGGGCACCATCTTAGTTCAGTGCAGAGAAGTCTGAGCAGAAGTGGCAGGGAGCAGGGGCTCTGCATGAGCTCTGCTCCGTAGGCGGGCCTAGTAACAGAGGCCCAGGCCTGGAAGAGGGAGAAGGAAGGAAGAGGAGCGGAGAAGGCTCCAGGAACGAGGAATGAAGGGATCCCAGGGGTGCGGACGGGCGAGTCGCCACCGCACGCCCGAATCCACCTGCGTGGAGGGGTCAGGCCAAAGGGGGAGACCGGTCCCCGAACTAGTGGAGGCAGGAAACGACCCTCAGCTAGAAACAGGAGGCTCTGACATTTTATGTGGCGCAGCCCCTCGCTGCACCCGCTAGGAAGGCACCACATAGGGTCAGGGAAACTGGCGCCAAGTTTACCAAGAGGAGGCCCGAGGCAGCCGGA
Organism: Phyllobates terribilis; assembly: GCF_046119375.1. Taxonomy (NCBI): domain Eukaryota; kingdom Metazoa; phylum Chordata; class Amphibia; order Anura; family Dendrobatidae; genus Phyllobates; species Phyllobates terribilis. The sequence goes on along the minus strand of NW_027362762.1, from coordinate 767,212,933 downwards.
CAGAAGTATTGGTAAGAAAGGCCAGACAAAGGACACACAAAGGGGGTCCTGTGAAGTGCTCCAAAGTTATCTGGGAGTTGTCTGAGCCCCTCACCTGGTGAGCACAGTACGACGTGGGCAGCCGTTACCTGCAGACGTGGTCTGGATAATAAGACCTGTGAGTAAAGGCCCTGGACTGCATCACTGACTCCGTGTCGTTACTGCTGCTGCCCTGCACCATCACCCCCATCCCCCGCATACACTGCCCTGAGGCTATACTCCTCCCGTGGGGAGTTATGCTACGCTCTGCTGCACCCACAACACCAGCCTCAGCGGTCTGCCCTGTAGCGGCGGTTCACTCTGACCGCAATCCACGGGTGGCGTAGTCGGACATTTAAACATCAAAAGCACATAAATAGTTCCGCCACTGGTTTGACCGCCCTGAGCCACGGAACCGGGTCGCCGCTATGAAGACTACAACCACCAGCATCCACCAAAAAGGGTCCGGCTCCGGGTGTCCCAAGGCCCAGGGGGTGCGTCAGAACATTTTCATCACCTTTCACAATCACCAATGGGACAAGGCAGGGATGTCCTCTGTCCCCTCTCTTATACATCCTAGTGACGGAGCACCTGCTCTCATCAATTCGCCATAACCCCAATATTAGGTGGATTGAGGTGGGAGGCACCGAGTACAAGTGCTCTCTATTTGTTGATGATGTCCTAGTATATATCACTCAATCACATATATCCATCCCTGCTGTTATGGCTGAAATAGATCACTTTGTTACATGGTAAAATTTTAAAATCAATGCAGCGAAGTCTGAGGCCCTCGATGTCTCCCTCCCCAAATCCGTATAGGATTCCATCCAGTCCAACTTTCCCTTTGCCTGGCCCTCACAGGGTATCAAATACTTAGGAATTCCTATTCATAGAGACCTCTCCCATCTATGTTATCTTAATTTTGGGCCCTTTATTGAACAATTCCATACAGACCACGGTTGGCAAGTTAGAACTGTAAGATTCACTACGTGAACCACTGGTGTTTTGTGGAAAAGCACATGTACACTGCGTTCCAAATTATTATGCAAAAAGTGTTTAGGAATGATAAGGGAAGAATTTGTTTGTTTGTCAGCTAAACTCATTGATGGTGATGTGTGTCAGGGCTCTTTATATCACTGTAAGCAATTGCAGACACCTGTGCTAATTAGTTTGGCAGGTGTGTCCAATGAAAGGCAAGACTACTTAAGAAGGCTCTCTCACATTATTAAGCAGCCTACATTTTCTGCCAAAATGGGAAAGAAAAAGGATGTGTCGGCTGCTGAGAAGCAACAAATTGTGGAATGTTTAAGTCAAGGCATGACTACAATCAACATTGTGCGATGATCAGGATGAAGTGTCTTGGCAATCAAGAAGTATGTAGTTGATTCACAGTACACACGTGTGCGTGCTGATAAGGGCAAATTGAGGACTCTTTCCTACAGGCAATTACGTCAGGTTAAAAGAGCAGCGGCAAGAAAGCCTTGTCATAGCAGCAGACAAGTTTTTGAAGCTGCTGGTGCCTCCAACGTCCCCCGAACAACAAGATGCAGGGTCCTTCAGAGGTTTGCAGCTGTTCATACGCCATCCTGTCGACCTCCTCTATCCACTTCACACAAGCAGAAACGGCTTCAGTGGGCCAAACATTACATGAAGACTGATTTCAAAACTGTTTTGTTCACGGATGAGTGCCGTGCAGCGCTCGATGGTCCAGATGGATGGAGTGGAGGATGGCTGGTTGATGGACACCCCACGCAAACACGGCTACAGCGCCAACAAGGAGGAGGTGGAGTAATGTTTTGGGCTGGAATCATGGGGAGAGAGATTGTCGGCCCCTTTAGGATCCCTGAAGGCGCTAAAGATGAACTCCATAATGTATGTGGGTTTTCTCAAACAGCACTTCCTGCCATGGTTCAAGAAGAAGAACCGTGTATTTCACAGCAAGATCATTTTTCTGCATGATAATGCACCATCTCATGCTGCACATAAAACATCTGCATCTCTGGCTGATATGGGCATAAAAGGGGACAAACTTATGGTGTGACCCCCATGCTCCCCTGACCTCTACCCCATTCAAAAGTTTTGAGTTGAAAACTGTTTGATTTCAGTTTCTAACAACCTGCTAATGCTTATAATTTCAAAAATGACCATTTTTTTGGTCTTTATTAAAATGAAAAGGTTGATCGAAAAGTTTGGGGGATCTAAGAGTGTGGCAACCCAGTAGTCATGATTACTTCGAATTCTGACAATATGAGGGTCATGCTGCAGGTAGTGCAGCAAGAAGGCACTTATGTGTCTTGCGCATCTCGGAGCCCAAAAATTATTTTCCGGGCTAGATGCAGCTAAAAATTATTTTTAATTTTAAATCTTGTGGAGCTTATTTTAGATGGCCTAATAGGATCAGTGCTGCACACTGCTACAAAGCCCAAATTATTTTCCAGTCAAGATACAGATAAACATGATTAGTAATTTGAAAGCTTAAAACGGTTGGTAGGGTGATTTTAACCAATCATCAAGTTTTTACTCTCCCCAGGATGACACAGGGGTAGAAAAGTCGTTTCGGATCCATGATTTGTTCATCTTTATGAACGTGAGTCTGTCTACATTATCAGTGGAGAGCCGCGTGCGCTTATCTGTCAGCACACCACCAGCAGCGCTGAACACACGTTCAGACAGAACGCTGGCTGCGGGGCATGACAAGATCTCCAAGGCGTAAGTGGCTAGCTCCGGTCATTTATCCAGATTGGAAGCCCAAAAAGATCAAGGGTCCAGTGACACAGTCGTGGCTTCAATGTTTACTTGGAGATACTCCTGTACCATCGTCTCTAGGCGTTGACTATGTGTCAGACTTCTTGTCTCATGTGGCCTTGCAAAGGATGGGCTAAAAAAGTGGTGAAATGATTCCGCAAAATTGATGTTACCAGCAGATACTGTGGTTCTGTTACGGTTTGAGTGCTGAACACTTGACGGTCCCACGGTTGGCAAGTTGGAACTGTGAGATTCACTACGTGCACCACTGGTATTTTGTGGAAAAGCACATGTAAGATTCTGCAACAGTCTCTGCTGATACTCCTGCATGCGTGCATCCCTTTCTATGGCAGGAATAATTTCTGCAAATTTACTTTTGTACCGGGGATCTAACAGTGTGGCAACCCAGTAGTCAGGATTATTTCTAATTCTCACAATTCGAGGGTCATGTTGCAGGTAGTGCAGCAAGAAGGCACTCATGTGTGTTGCGCATCCAGGAGCACCAAGTCCCTGTTGTGTTGGTGGCGAGGTAACAATCATGCTTCCTTCCTCTGTCCTCTCCCCCCAACCTCGCACAACAGAAATGTGATCAAGGTCTCCCTCATCTGATGAGTCTTCCATCAGTTCGTCCTCCACTTCTTCCTGGGCTCCTGCACCTTCCTCACTAGTTTGGCTGCTACCATGCGCCCTGGTAAAACCATCTCCCCCACCCTCACATGCCTGCCGCCTTGGTGCTGCCGACCGTCTGGACCTTGCAGATGTTAGCCCTTCCGCATACAACTCCTCCTCCTCTACTTCCTCCACCTCCTCTTGTGCCACCACCTGACTCCGAATTCTGTTTAACATGTGCTCCAGCATGTAAATCACCAGAATAGTCATGCTGATAATGGCATCGTCAGCACTAAACATCTTCGTCGCCATTTCAAAACTGTGCAGAAGGGTGCATAGGTCCCTGATCTGAGACCACTCCTCCAGCGTGATTTGCCCCAACTCTGAATCTCGTTGGCCCAGGCTATACGTCAGAACGTATTGCACCAGGGCTTGTCGGTGCTGCCACAGTCGCTGCAACATGTGCAGAGTTGAATTCCACCGGGTAGGCACATCGCATTTTAGCCGGTGAAGTGGCAGGCCCAACGACTTCTGTAGAGATGTAAGTCGCTGAGCTGCGGGATGCGAACGGCGGAAGTGAGCACACAGCGACCGTGCCCTCTGCAGAAGGCCATCTAGTCTGGGATAGTGGGCTAAAAATTGCTGGACAACCAGGTTCAACACGTGAGCCATACAAGGCACGTGTGTGACATTGCCCCGGCGAAGGGCCGCACCCAGGTTTGCAGCATTGTCGCACATGGCCTTCCCTGGTTTCAGGTCCAGTGGAGACAACCATTCATGAAATTGGTTCTCCAGAGTTGACCACAACTCCTCAGCTGTGTGACTCACATTTCCCAGACATTTCAAAGTAAAAACCGCCTGATGACGTTGAGCCCTACTGCCAGCATAGTAAGGAGGTGTGCAGGATCCCTTCTGCACAGTTAGAAAGCTTGTGGCATGACCAGACAGGCTTTGGGTGCAGGTGGAAGACCAAGAGGAGGTTGAGGAGGCAGAAGCAGTGGAGGAACTTTGACATAAAGAGGATTGACGCACAACTCGTGGGGACGGCAAGACTTGGACAGCAGCCCCTTGTCCTGCTGTCACCATAGTTACCCAGTGCCCAGTCAGCGACATGTAACGCCCCTGTCCATGCCTACTCGTCCAAGTGTCTGTGGTGAAATGCACCCTGTCACACACAGAGTTTCTCAAAGAAGCGGTGATGTTGTGTGCGACATGCTGGTGGAGCGCAGGCACACCTTTCTTTGAGAAGTAGTGCCGACTGGGCATCTGGTACTGGGGCACTGCGACGGACATAAGGTCTCGAAAATCCTCTGTGTCCACCAGGCGGAAAGGCAGCATTTCTGTAGCCAAGAGCTTGCAGATGGTGAAATTCAACCTCTTAGCTTTCTCATGGCTAGGAGGAAATGGTCTTTTACTTGTCCACATCTGAGGGACCGAGGGCTGGCTATTGTGCTTAGACGGGGTTGATAAGGGTGTCCCCGGCAAACTGCCGGTCTGTGAGGAAGATGCAGGCGGACATGTTAGGTTGCCTTGATCCAAAGGTGGTGCTATCGATGTCGGAGAGCGCTCAACACCAGCTGGTGTTACCACCTCCAAAGAAAATGATGACCTGCCAATCACGCTGGCTGTTGCGGGTAAAGAGGTGGCAGGTCTGCGCCCCAAAACAGGTGTGACTGCTGTCCCCCCAGTCACAGAGGATGAAGAGGCCGCGGATGCACAAGATATGGCAGACGGTGATTGGCCCGGCCGGCTAGGCCGCATTGTAGCACACTGAGCTTCCCACTGCAACTTATGCTTCATGTCCATGTGCCGGTTCATGCATGAAGTACTCAAACTATGTATTTTTTGGCCTCTACTTAGCTTTTGCTGACAAATGTTACAGATAACACGAGTTGGGTCATCTTTATCGATCTGAAAAAATGCCCAGGCTATGCAAGGCTTAGCACCCATGCGACCTGAAGAGCCACCACGACTTGTGGTGAGAGGCAGAGTTGTGTTTGAGGATGCAGTTGTTGACGTGCTTCCAGTACTACGTCTCTGTCCAGGAAGGCGCAACCTGACCTCGTCGTCACTAGCATCTTCCTCCACCTCCTCTGCTGACCTCATCTCTTGGCTGACTGTGGGTTGACAGTAAGTGGGATCTCCAACCTCATCATCATCACCCTGTGTGTTATCACACCCGTCGTCCTCAGAGCCAACCTGTTCCTGCCCTGACAAAAAACTAAAGTTGTCGCTCCAATCAGGTATTTGAGTCTTATCATCGTCTTCCTCATTGTCTCCACCAACAGGAGTTACAGTTTGGGAATGAGGGTCTACATTATGGTCAGAACCTTCTGCGTCTGGTCCTGGATCCGACTCATAAAGATTCTGGGCATCAGTGCAGATCATTTCCTCGTCTGGATTCACAGAAGCGCTGGAGTCGACCTCTGATTCCCAGGCTATAGTATGAGTAAACAGCTCTGCAGACTCAACCATCTGTTCTACCTCATACTCAGACGGGCAGCTGGAGATTTGGGAGCTGTGAGGAAGCAAGTGCGATTTGGGTGACACCTTTGAGGACTGGAGTATTTGTGATGTTGAAGTTGATGTGGAGGAGAGCCCACTTAAAGGAGCACTTGATATCCGTTGAAGCACCTGCTGTTTTTGTGCCTCATCTGGAATTTGTAGCGATTGGCGTGGCCGTAAGAAGGGATCTTATCACATTGTCCGTTAAAAGAAGTAGACATTTTAGTTTGGCTGGAAGATGGTCTTTCTTCTGCAGATGTTACTGTTGCTTTAACACCTACCCCACGGAAACAACCTTTTTTCCCCTTCCCAACACGCCTATTCCCCTTTCCACCAGCAGCAGGCCTTTTTCCACTCATTTTGGTGGTTAACTAATTCACAACTCTGGAGTTGTTTGCACAAAAAAACAATGGATGGTAACCGAGCAGAGCTGAGTGGCCAAACTGTGGTATTAGGCCAAAACTATTGGCTGGGTTAGATGCAGAAAAAAATGATATTCAATTTGCAACCTGATGGAGGTCAGTATAGATGGACTAATACAACAAGTCCCACACACAGCTAGAAGCCCAAATATTTTTTCAGAGGTACTGTAGATGCAGATAAAAATTATTTTGAATTTGCAACCTGATGGAGGTCAGTATAGATGGACTAATAGAGAAAGTCCGACACACTGCTAGAAGGCCAAATATTTTTTCAGAGGTACTGTAGATGCAGATAAAAATTATTTTTAATTTGCAACCTGATGGAGGTCAGTATAGATGGACTAATAGAGAAAGTCCGACACACTACTAGAAGGCCAAATATTTTTTCAGAGCTAGATGCAGAAAAAAATTATATTCAGTTTGCAACCTGATGGAGGTCTGTATAGATGGACTAATACAACAAGTCCCACACACAGCTAGAAGCCCAATATTTTTTCAGAGGTAGATGCAGAAAAAAATATATTCAGTTTGCAACCTGATGGAGGTCAGTATAGATGGACTAATACAACAAGTCCCACACACAGCTAGAAGACCAATATTTTTTCAGAGGTAGATGCAGAAAAAAATATATTCACTTTGCAACCTGATGGAGGTCAGTATAGATGGACTAATACAACAAGTCCCACACACAGCTAGAAGCCCAATATTTTTTCAGAGGTACTGTAGATGCAGATAAAAATTATTTTGAATTTGCAACCTGATGGAGGTCAGTATAGATGGACTAATAGAGAAAGTCCGACACACTGCTAGAAGGCCAAATATTTTTTCAGAGCTAGATGCAGAAAAAAATTATATTCAGTTTGCAACCTGATGGAGGTCTGTATAGATGGATTAATAGAACAAGACCCACACACAGCTAGAAGCCCAATATTTTTTCAGAGGTACTGTAGATGCAGATAAAAATTATTTTGAATTTGCAACCTGATGGAGGTCAGTATAGATGGACTAATAGAGAAAGTCCGACACACTGCAAGAAGGCCAAATATTTTTTCAGAGGTACTGTAGATGCAGATAAAAATAATTTTTAATTTGCAACCTGATGGAGGTCAGTATAGATGGACTAATAGAGAAAGTCCGACACACTACTAGAAGGCCAAACATTTTTTCAGAGCTAGATGCAGAAAAAAATTATATTCAGTTTGCAACCTGATGGAGGTCAGTATAGATGGACTAATACAACAAGTCCCACACACAGCTAGAAGCCCAATATTTTTTCAGAGGTAGATGCAGAAAAAAATATATTCAGTTTGCAACCTGATGGAGGTCAGTATAGATGGACTAATACAACAAGTCCCACACACAGCTAGAAGCCCAATATTTTTTCAGAGGTAGATGCAGAAAAAAATATATTCAGTTTGCAACCTGATGGAGGTCAGTATAGATGGACTAATACAACAAGTCCCACACACAGCTAGAAGCCCAAATATTTTTTCAGAGGTACTGTAGATTCAGATAAAAATTATTTTGAATTTGCAACCTGATGGAGGTCAGTATAGATGGACTAATAGAGAAAGTCCGACACACTGCTAGAAGGCCAAATATTTTTTCAGAGCTAGATGCAGAAAAAAATTAGATTCAGTTTGCAACCTGATGGAGGTCAGTATAGATGGACTAATAGAATGATGCTATGCCCAAAAGATTTTACTTCACTAGGTGCAGTAAAAAAATTGGTATTCTATACACAGGTGGGATATCTTGCAACACAGATAGGCTAATCCACTGACTAACACACTCTGCAATAGGCCAAAAAGGATTAGCTTTGCTAGATTCAGCCAAATGCTGTGAAAAAAACTTGCACAGCACTGGCACAGACCTGCCTGGCAAAAACTGATAGGAACTGATGTAACCTAGTCCTGAAAAGGACTCCAATTACAATTAGTCTTTACTCCCACAACCTATCTATTTAAGAGCACAGACCTGCCTGATAAAAGTCGTAGGAAATGCTGTAACCTAGTCCTTAAAAGGACTGCAATCACAACTATTCCCTACTCCCAAGCTATCTGTATATTTGTGCGAAAATTGGCTTGAAATTAACAAGGTATAGCGCACACAGCAACAGCGGTGCCGTCTAACACGCAGCTGCAGCAGTGAGAAAATGGTGGCGACGGGGAAAATGGCTTGGTCTTATAGGGCAAGGACATGTGACATACACTGCCAATGACACATGCCCTTGCTTGTGTGAAAAAAAGCACTTCGCTCCGTGTGTGCGCTGCTGATAGGCTGACAGATTGCACCTCCCCACTGTAAATGCGGGAAAGAGAAAAAAAAATGGAGATCTTCATTGTTCCTGCAGAGATCCATCCCCTGCCCCTCCCCCCACCCCGCTGTACACTCAAACTGCGTATTAACATTAATTTTCATCATTACTGAGAAAAAATCCAGTTATGATTTTGGTGCACGAACAGTTATCGAACATAACCTCGAACAGCCGAATTTTTCTCAAATTGTTCGTGTTCGCCGAACGGCTCGAACACCACCCAAAACAGCTCGAATTTGAGATTGGCGAACAGTTCAAGTAGAACAACGCTCATCTCTAGTCTTGATCTTATACAGAGAACTAAATTCCCTAATTCTTTTGCTAGTCATGGGGTTACTGTAAATATTTTTAAACAGGAAAAAGCTTATTTAATTATAACAGCATATTTGTGCACATTTCTGATGTCCATTGTATAACATTAAATAGTTCTTCTGTTCTGTCTAAGGAATGTTTCTATCAAGTTGGATAGAATTTTCAATTTCAGATAATAAAGCTTGTCAAAAATTTAATTAAAAAGCAGCATAACTTGCATTAATATGCATGATTGAAGTTTCGCTGGGCCTGGCTTCTTCAGGGCCATGGCTTAAGCATTACTTACTGTATGTATTTACTGTTGAAACCAGAAGTTTACATATACTACATAAAAAGACACATATGCATGTTTTCTCAATATGTGTCATGAAATCAGAATAAACCTTTCCCGTTTTAGGTCAATTAGGATTACCATAATTTTTAATATTTGCCAAATGCCAGAATAATGAGAGAGAATGTTTGAAGGCATTTTTATTACTTACTGCAAAATCAAAAGTTTATATACACTAAGATTACTATGCTTTTAAACAATTCTGGACTGTCCATATGATGATGTCATGTGTATGGAAGCTAATTTTGCAGTGAGTAATAAAAATGACTTAAAACATTCTTGTAGCTCACACATCCCCAAAACATCCGCAATTCACCTCCGTGCTTTACTGTAGGAATGGTGTACCTTTCATCATAGGCCTTGTTGACCTCCCTCCTAGTGTATTGCTTATGGTTGTGGCCAAAAAGTTCAATTTTAGTCTCATCACTCCAAATTACCTTGTTCCAGAAGTTATGAGTAGAGATGAGCGTTGTTCTACTCGAACTGTTCGCCAATCTCAAATTCGAGCTGTTTTGGGCGGTGTTCGAGCCGTTCGGCGAACACGAACAATTTGAGAAAAATTCGGCTGTTCGAGGTTATGTTCGATAACTGTTCGTGCACCAAAATCATAACTGGATTTTTTCTCAGTAATGATGAAAATTAATGTTAATACGCAGTTTGAGTGTACAGCGGGGTGGGGGGAGGGGCAGGGGATGGATCTCTGCAGGAACAATGAAGATATCCATTTTTTTTTTCTCTTTCCCGCATTTACAGTGGGGAGGTGCAATCTGTCAGCCTATCAGCAGCGCACACACGGAGCGAAGTGCTTTTTTTCACACAAGCAAGGGCATGTGTCATTGGCAGTGTATGTCACATGTCCTTGCCCTATAAGACCAAGCCATTTTCCCCGTCGCCACCATTTTCTCACTGCTGCAGCTGCGTGTTAGACGGCACCGCTGTTGCTGTGTGCGCTATACCTTGTTAATTTCAAGCCAATTTTCGCACAAATCTACAGATAGCTTGGGAGTAGGGAATAGTTGTGATTGCATTCCTTTTAAGGACTAGGTTACAGCATTTCCTACGACTTTTATCAGGCAGGTCTGTGCTCTTAAATAGATAGATTGTGGGAGTAAAGACTAATTGTAATTGGAGTCCTTTTCAGGACTAGGTTACATCAGTTCCTATCAGTTTTTGCCAGGCAGGTCTCCATCAGGTTGCAAATTGAATATAATTTTTTTCTGCATCTAGCTCTGAAAAAATATTGGGCTTCTAGCTGTGTGTGGGACTTGTTGTATTAGTCCATCTATACTGACCTCCATCAGGTTGCAAACTGAATATATTTTTTTCTGCATCTACCTCTGAAAAAATATTGGGCTTCTAGCTGTGTGTGGGACTTGTCATATTAGTCCATCTATACTGGCCTCCATCAGGTTGCAAACTGAATATATTTTTTTCTGCATCTACCTCTGAAAAAATATTGGGCTTCTAGCTGTGTGTGGGACTTGTTGTATTAGTCCATCTATACAGACCTCCATCAGGTTGCAAACTGAATATATTTTTTTCTGCATCTACCTCTGAAAAAATATTGGGCTTCTAGCTGTGTGTGGGACTTGTTGTATTAGTCCATCTATACTGACCTCCATCAGGTTGCAAACTGAATATATTTTTTTCTGCATCTACCTCTGAAAAAATATTGGGCTTCTAGCTGTGTCTGGGACTTGTTCTATTAATCCATCTATACAGACCTCCATCAGGTTGCAAACTGCATATATATTTTTTCTGCATCTACCTCTGAAAAAATATTGGGCTTCTAGCTGTGTGTGGGACTTGTTGTATTAGTCCATCTATACTTACCTCCATCAGGTTGCAAACTGAATATATTTTTTTCTGCATCTACCTCTGAAAAAATATTGGGCTTCTAGCTGTGTGTGGGACTTGTTCTATTAATCCATCTATACAGACCTCCATCAGGTTGCAAACTGAATATATTTTTTTCTGCATCTACCTCTGAAAAAATATTGGGCTTCTAGCTGTGTGTGGGACTTGTTGTATTAGTCCATCTATACTGACCTCCATCAGGTTGCAAACTGAATATATTTTTTTCTGCATCTACCTCTGAAAAAATATTGGGCTTCTAGCTGTGTGTGGGACTTGTTCTTTTAATCCATCTATACAGACCTCCATCAGGTTGCAAACTGAATATATTTTTTTCTGCATCTACCTCTGAAAAAATATTGGGCTTCTAGCTGTGTGTGGGACTTGTTGTATTAGTCCATCTATACTGACCTCCATCAGGTTGCAAACTGAATATATTTTTTTCTGCATCTACCTCTGAAAAAATATTGGGCTTCTAGCTGTGTGTGGGACTTGTTCTATTAATCCATCTATACAGACCTCCATCAGGTTGCAAACTGAATATATTTTTTTCTGCATCTACCTCTGAAAAAATATTGGGCTTCTAGCTGTGTGTGGGACTTGTTGTATTAGTCCATCTATACTGACCTCCATCAGGTTGCAAACTGAATATATTTTTTTCTGCATCTACCTCTGAAAAAATATTGGGCTTCTAGCTGTGTGTGGGACTTGTTCTATTAATCCATCTATACAGACCTCCATCAGGTTGCAAACTGAATATATTTTTTTCTGCATCTACCTCTGAAAAAATATTTGGCCTTCTAGCAGTGTGTGGGACTTTCTCTATTAGTCCATCTATACTGACCTCCATCAGGTTGCAAATTAAAAATAATTTTTATCTGCATCTAGCTCTGAAAAAATATTTGGCCTTCTAGCAGTGTGTGGGACTTTCTCTATTAGTCCATCTATACTGACCTCCATCAGGTTGCAAATTAAAAATAATTTTTATCTGCATCTAGCTCTGAAAAAATATTTGGCCTTCTAGCAGTGTGTGGGACTTTCTCTAATAGTCCATCTATACTGACCTCCATCAGGTTGCAAATTGAATATAATTTTTTTCTGCATCTAACCCAGCCAATAGTTTTGGCCTAATACCACAGTTTGGCCACTCAGCTCTGCTCGGTTCCCATCCATTGTTTTTTTGTGCAAACAACTCCAGAGTTGTTAATTAGTTAACCTCCAAAATGAGTGGAAAAAGGCCTGCTGCTGGTGGAAAGGGGAATAGGCGTGTTGGGAAGGGGAAAAAAGGTTGTGTCCGTGGGGTAGGTGTTAAAGCAACAGTAACATCTGCAGAAGAAAGACCATCTTCCAGCCAAACTAAAATGTCTACTTCTTTTAACGGACAATGTGATAAGATCCCTTTCTTACGGCCACGCCAATCGCTACAAATTCCAGATGAGGCACAAAAACAGCAGGTGCTTCAACGGATATCAAGTGCTCCTTTAAGTGGGCTCTCCTCCACATCAACTTCAACATCACAAATACTCCAGTCCTCAAAGGTGTCACCCCAATCGCACTTGCTTCCTCACAGCTCCCAAATCTCCAGCTTCCCGTCTGAGTATGAGGTAGAACAGATGGTTGAGTCTGCAGAGCTGTTTACTCATACTATAGCCTGGGAATCAGAGGTCGACTCCAGCGCTTCTGTGAATCCAGACGAGGAAATGATCTGCACTGATGCCCAGAATCTTTATGAGTCGGATCCAGGACCAGACGCAGAAGGTTCTGACCATAATGTAGACCCTCATTCCCAAACTGTAACTCCTGTTGGTGGAGACAATGAGGAAGACGATGATAAGACTCAAATACCTGATTGGAGCGACAACTTTAGTTTTTTGTCAGGGCAGGAACAGGTTGGCTCTGAGGACGACGGGTGTGATAACGCACAGGGTGATGATGATGAGGTTGGACATCCCACTTACTGTCAACCCACAGTCAGCCAAGAGATGAGGTCAGCAGAGGAGGTGGAGGAAGAAGCTAAGTAGAGGCCAAAAAATACATAGTTTGAGTACTTCATGCATGAACCGGCACATGGACATGAAGCATAAGTTGCAATGGGAAGCTCAGTGTGCTACAATGCGGCCTAGCCGGCCGGGCCAACCACCGTTTGCCATATCTTGTGCATCCGCGGCCTCTTCATCCTCTGTGACTGGGGGGACAGCAGTCACACCTGTTTTGGGGCGCAGACCTGCCACCTCTTTACCCGCAACAGCCAGCGTGATTGGCAGGTCATCATTTTCTTTGGAGGTGGTAATACCAGCTGGTGTTGAGCGCTGTCCGACATCGATAGCACCACCTTTGGATCAAGGCAACCTAACATGTCCGCCTGCATCTTCCTCACAGACCGGCAGTTTGCCGGGGACACCCTTATCAACCCCGTCTAAGCACAATAGCCAGCCCTCGGTCCCTCAGATGTGGACAAGTAAAAGACCATTTCCTCCTAGCCATGAGAAAGCTAAGAGGTTGAATTTCACCATCTGCAAGTTCTTGGCTACAGAAATGCTGCCTTTCCGCCTGGTGGACACAGAGGATTTTCGAGACTTTATGTCCGTCGCAGTGCCCCAGTACCAGATGCCCAGTCGGCACTACTTCTCAAAGAAAGGTGTGCCTGCGCTCCACCAGCATGTCGCACACATCATCACCGCTTCTTTGAGAAACTCTGTGTGTGACAGGGTGCATTTCACCACAGACACTTGGACGAGTAGGCATGGACAGGGGCGTTACATGTCGCTGACTGGGCACTGGGTAACTATGGTGACAGCAGGACAAGGGGCTGCTGTCCAAGTCTTGCCGTACCCACGAGTTGTGCGTCAGTCCTCTTTATGTCAAAGTTCCTCCACTGCTTCTGCCTCCTCAACCTCCTCTCGGTCTTCCACCTTCACCCAAAGCCTGTATGGTCATGCCACAAGCTTTCTAACTGCGCAGAAGGGATCCTGCACACCTCCTTACTATGCTGGCAGTAGGGCTCAACGTCATCAGGCGGTTTTTACATTGAAATGTCTGGGAAATGTGAGTCACACAGCTGAGGAGTTGTGGTCAGCTCTGGAGAACCAATTTCATGAATGGTTGTCTCCACTGGACCTGAAACCAGGGAAGGCCGTGTGCGACAATGCTGCAAACCTGGGTGCGGCCCTTCGCCGGGGCAATGTCACACACGTGCCTTGTATGGCTCACGTGTTGAACCTGGTTGTCCAGCAATTTTTAGCCCACTATCCCAGACTAGATGGCCTTCTGCAGAGGGCACGGTCGCTGTGTGCTCACTTTCGCCGTTCGCATCCTGCAGCTCAGCGACTTACATCTCTACAGAACTCGTTGGGCCTGCCACTTCACCGGCTAAAATGCGATGTGCCTACCCGGTGGAATTCAACTCTGCACATGTTGCAGCGACTGTGGCAGCACCGACAAGCCCTGGTGCAATATGTTCTGACGTATAGCCTGGGCCAACGAGATCCAGAGGTGGGGCAAATCACGCTGGAGGAGTGGTCTCAGATCAGGGACCTATGCACCTTTCTGCACAGTTTTGAAATGGCGACGAAGATGTTTAGTGCTGACGATGCCATTATCAGCATGACTATTCCGGTGATTTACATGCTGGAGCACATGTTAAACAGAATTCGGAGTCAGGTGGTGGCACAAGAGGAGGTGGAGGAAGTAGAGGAGGAGGAGTTGTATGGGGAAGCGCTAACATCTGCAAGGTCCAGACGGTCGGCAGCACCAAGGCGGCAGGCATGTGAGGGTGGGGGAGATGGTTTTACCAGGGCGCATGGTAGCAGCCAAACTAGTGAGGAAGGTGCAGGAGCCCAGGAAGAAGTGGAGGACGAACTGATGGAAGACTCATCAGATGAGGGAGACCTTGATCACATTTCTGTTGTGCGAGGTTGGGGGGAGAGGACAGAGGAAGGAAGCATGATTGTTACCTCGCCACCAACACAACAGGGACTTGGTGCTCCTGGATGCGCAACACACATGAGTGCCTTCTTGCTGCACTACCTGCAACATGACCCTCGAATTGTGAGAATTAGAAATAATCCTGACTACTGGGTTGCCATACTGTTAGATCCCCGGTACAAAAGTAAATTTGCAGAAATTATTCCTGCCATAGAAAGGGATGCACGCATGCAGGAGTATCAGCAGAGACTGTTGCAGAATCTTACATGTGCTTTTCCAGAAAATACCAGTGGTGCACATAGTGAATCTCACAGTTCCAACTTGCCAACCGTGGGACCGTCAAGTGTTCAGCACTCAAACCGTAACAGAACCACAGTATCTGCTGGTAACATCAATTTTGCGGAATCATTTCACCACTTTTTAGCCCATCCTTAGCAAGGCCACAGGAGACAAGAAGTCTGACACATAGTCAACGCCTAGAGACGATCGTACAGGAGTATCTCCAAGTAAACATTGAAGCCACGACTGTGTCACTGGACCCTTGCTCTTTTTGAGCTTCCAATCTGGATAAATGGCCGGAGCTAGCCACTTACGCCTTGGAGATCTTGTCATGCCCCACAGCCAGCGTTCTGTCTGAACGTGTGTTCAGCGCTGCTGGTGGTGTGCTGACAGATAAGCGCACGCGGCTCTCCACTGATAATGTAGACAGACTCACGTTCATAAAGATGAACAAATCATGGATCCGAAACGACTTTTCTACCCCTGTGTCATCCTGGGGAGAGTAAAAGCTTGATGATTGGTTAAAATCACCCTACCAACCGTTTTAAGCTTTCAAATTAATAATCATGTTTATCTGTATCTTGGCTGGAAAATAATTTGGGCTTTGCAGCAGTGTGCAGCACTGATTCTATTAGGCCATCTATAATAAGCTCCACCAGATTTAAAATTACTAATCATGTTTATCTGTATCTTGACTGGAAAATAATTTGGGCTTTGTAGCAGTGTGCAGCAGTGATCCTATTAGGCCATCTATACTAAAGCTTCACCAGATTTAAAATTAATAATAATTTTTAACTGCATCTAGCCCGGAAAATAATTTTGGGGCTCCGAGATGCGCAAGACACATAAGTGCCTTCTTGCTGCACTACCTGCAGCATGACCCTCATATTGTTAGAATTCAAAGTAATCATGACTACTGGGTTGCCACACTCTTAGATCCCCCAAACTTTTCGATCAACCTTTTCATTTTAATAAAGACCAAAAAAATGGTCATTTTTGAAATTATAAGCATTAGCAGGTTGTTAGAAACTGAAATCAAACAGTTTTCAACTCAAAACTTTATTCTAGGTGATGTTACATTTTCACACAGGACCCCTTGTTCGAAAGGAGCTTCTGAACTCTCTCGTCCATTGAATTTGTCAGGTTTTGGATGGTTTCTGCTTCAATTGTTTTGCATGAGGACAGAATACCCTCCCAGAGCTGTTGCTTAGATGTGAACTGCCTCCCACCATCATAGACACTCCTTTTAATGATGCTCCAAAGGTTCTGAATGGGGTCACACCATAAGTTTGTCCCCTTTTATGCCCATATCAGCCAGAGATGCAGATGTTTTATGTGCAGCATGAGATGGTGCATTATCATGCAGAAAAATGATCTTGCTGTGAAATACACGGTTCTTCTTCTTGAACCATGGCAGGAAGTGCTGTTTGAGAAAATCCACATACATTATGGAGTTCATCTTTAGCGCCTTCAGGGATCCTAAAGGGGCCGACAATCTCTCTCCCCATGATTCCAGCCCAAAACATTACTCCACCTCCTCCTTGTTGGCGCTGTAGCCGTGTTTGCGTGTGGTGTCCATCAACCAGCCATCCTCCACTCCATCCATCTGGACCATCGAGCGCTGCACGGCACTCATCCGTGAACAAAACAGTTTTGAAATCAGTCTTCATGTAATGTTTGGCCCACTGGAGCCGTTTCTGCTTGTGTGAAGTGGATAGAGGAGGTCGACAGGATGGCGTATGCACAGCTGCAAACCTCTGAAGGACCCTGCATCTTGTTGTTCGGGGGACGTTGGAGGCACAAGCAGCTTCAAAAACTTGTCTGCTGCTATGACAAGGCTTTTTTGCCGCTGCTCTTTCAACCTGACGTAATTGCCTGTAGGAAAGAGTCCTCAATTTGCCCTTATCAGCACGCACACGTGTGTACTGTGAATCAGCTACATACTTCTTGATTGCCAAGACACTTCATCCTGATCATCGCACAATGTTGATTGTAGTCATGCCTTGACCTAAACACTCCACAATTTGTTGCTTCTCAGCAGCCGACACATCCTTTTTCTTTCCCATTTTGGCAGAAAATGTAGGCTGCTTAATAATGTGAGACAGCCTTCTTAAGTAGTCTTGCCTTTCATTGGACACACCTGCCTAACTAATTAGCACAGGTGTCTGCAATTGCTTACAGTGATATAAAGAGCCCTGACACACATCACCATCAATGAGTTTAACTGAAAAACAAACAAATTCTTCCCTTATCACTCCTAAACACTTTTTGCATAATAATTTGGAACACAGTGTACATGTGCTTTTCCACAAAACACCAGTGATTCACGTAGTGAATCTTACAGTTCTAACTTGCCAACCGTCGTCTGTATGGAGTTGTTCAATAAAGGGCCCAAAATTAAGATAACATAGATGGGAGAGGTCTCTATGAATAGGAATTCCTAAGTATTTGATACCCTGTGAGGGCCAGGTAAAGGGAAAGTTGGACTGGATGGAATCCTATATGGATTTGGGGAGGGAGACATCGAGGGCCTCAGACTTCGCTGCATTGATTTTAAAATTTGACCATGTAACAAAGTGATCTATTTCAGCCATAACAGCATGGATGGATATATGTGATTGAGTGATATATACTAGGACATCATCAGCAAATAGAGAGCACTTGTACTTGGTGCCTCCCACCTCAATCCACCTAATATTGGGGTTATGGCGAATTGATGAGAGCAGGTGCTCCATCACTAGGATGTATAAGAGAGGGGACAGAGAACATCCCTGCCTTGTCCCATCGGTGATTGTGAAAGGTGATGAAAATGTTCTGACGCGCCCCCTGGGCCTTGGGACACCCAGAGCCGGACCCTTTTTGGTGGATGCTGGTGGTTGTAGTCTCCGTGGCGGCAACCCAGTTCCGTGGCTCAGGGCGGTCAAACCAGTGGCGGAACTATTTATGTGGTTTTGATGTTTAAATGTCCGACTACGCCACCCGTGGATTGCGGTCAGAGTGAACCGCCGCACCAGGGCAGACCGCTGAGGCTGGTGTTGTGGGTGCAGCAGAGCGTAGCATAACTCCCCACGGGAGGAGTATAGCCTCAGGGCAGTGTATGCGGAGGATGGGGGTGATGGTGCAGGGCAGCAGCAGTAATGACACGGAGTCAGTGATGCAGTCCAGGGCCTTTACTCACAGTTCTTATTATCCAGACCACGTCTGCAGGTAACGGCTGCCCACGTCGTACTGTGCTCACCAGGTGAGGGGCTCAGACAACTCCCAGATAACTTTGGAGTGCTTCACAGGACCCCCTTTGTGTGTCCTTTGTCTGGCCTTTCTTACCAACCCTTCTGTCCGGCTGCCTCGGGCCTCCTCTTGGTAAACTTGGCGCCAGTTTCCCTGACCCTATGTGGTGCCATCCTAGCGGGTGTAGCGAGGGGCTGCGCCACATAAAATGTCACAGCCTCCTGTTTCTAGCTGAGGGTCGTTTCCTGCCTCCACTAGTTTCGGGGACCGGTCTCCCCCTTTGGCCTGACCCCTCCACGCAGGTGGATTCGGGCGTGCGGTGGCGACTCGCCCGTCCGCATCCCTGAGATCCCTTCGTTCCTCGTTCCTGGAGCCTTCTCCGCTCCTCTTCCTTCCTTCTCCCTCTTCCAGGCCTGGGCCTCTGTTACTAGGCCCGCCTCCGGAGCAGAGCTCATGCAGAGCCCCTGCTCCCTGCCACTTCGGCTCAGACTTCTCTGCACTGAACTAAGATGGTGCCCACCTTTTATACTCCCTTCTCAATGCACCCAGGAACTGCTTCCTCCCTGCTCCTGCACTACAGGGTTCCCCTTCCTCAGTGTTCCCTCCCCCCACTCCAGCCAGGGACAGGGACTGTCGTGCCCATCTCAGGGGCATATTGGTCGCCCTGCCCCACGGCAATGTGGTGTAATGCATGCAGGTGTCGGGTTCTGATCCACACTACATATTTACCTGAGAGTGAGATATCACACCTCTGGGTGAGGTGCAATACCTCTGTAACAACCGAGCCCTCAGGGTGCTACAGTTCCATTTATCTTCAGCCTAGGTGACGTATTGCGATACAGGGCCGTGATTTTGGCTATAAAAGGGTCCCCTAGACCCCTACCCCAAGCTTTTTAAGAGAATCATATATGGCGTGCCAGGAGACTCTATGGAATGCTTTCTCAGCATCCAACGAGAGTATCTAATTACAAATTTTTAACTGCATCTAGCCCAGGAAATACTTTGTGACTAGTAGCAGGGTCTGCTAGTCAGCGGATTATCCCGGCTGTTAAGCAAGCTACATCACCTGTAGTTTGGACACTTCATTTTTTCAAAGGAAATGCTTCGGGACCACGGGATACTAAGTGAAGAGCATCAGGAGGCACCCCAAGGCATAGGGGCTCGGACTGGCAGTAGGATGCCTTGCGGTGGACAGCCGAGCTCGATCCTTATAAAAGCTTTTTAACTGCAGCAGCTTTAGTGGACGCTACTGGAGCTGGAATTACGCGGCTGCTGGCATGAGACTTGCCCTCCAATAGATCCTTGTAAATGGATTTAAAGTGTATTTATTCAAATTAGAGAGACAATTTAAATTAAAAAGCTTAGAGCTGCCTCCACCACAGGGGGGCTCGCTCGACCCACCAGCGGACAGGCACCAGTATTGGTAGAGGGGGGCTGGCCCTCAGGGTTCACCGTGGCTCTGGCACAAACCCGGCAACACGGAGGTGGCATGGGCAGGAGCGGACTGAACGTGTCGGCTTCTCACTTTTTGGATTTTAGAAGGGCATGACATGCCTATATCTGTGTCTCCCCCTCCTTTTACTCCTCCACCTCTTTTCTTTTCGCATGACTATATGTACTTGTCACTTTTCCATGTGTTAGTTGTGTCTTCTGAGCAGTTTGTCAGCTTTTGGACACCTTTGAAGGTGTTTTCTATGTGTTTCTATGTGTTTTTGTTTGCCTGCCATTGGTTTTAACGGTGTTCGAAGGTGTTCGACGAACAGTTTGACGAACAGTTCGGCGAACACACGGGTGTTCGACGAACCGAACCGAACTCGAACACTACGGGGGTGGCTCAACACTAGTTATGAGTCTTGTCTATGTGCTGTTTGGTGTATTGTATGCGAGATACTTTGTGACATTTGTGCAGTAATGGCTTTCTTTTGGTGACTCGACCATGCAGCCCATTTTTCTTCAAGTGCCTCCTTATTGTGCATCTTGTAACAGCCACACCACTAGTTTTCAGAGAGTCCTGAATTTCAGCTGATGTTATTTGTGGGTTTTTCTTTGCATCCCAAACAATTTTCCTGGCAGTTGTGGCCAAAATTTTTCCTGGTCTACCTGATCGTGGTTTGATTTTTACAGAGCCCCTGATTTTTCATTTGTTTATCACCGTTTGAACGCTGCTGACTGGCATTATTAATTCCTTGGATATTTTTTTGTATCCCTTTCCTGTGTTATACAGTTCAACTACTTTTTCCCATAGATCCGTTGGCAATTCTTTTGCTGTCCCCATGACTCACAATCCAGAGACGTCAGTGGCTGGATGAAAGAAGCAAGAGTCTGTCTGGATCGCAGAAACTCACTCAGCTTTTATACACACACACTGATTACAAGCAAATAGGTCACAGGACGTTACCTTTAGTAGTTATTCAAACCAATTTGTGTCAAATTCTGTACATGCTATCAGGTCAAAATCACCAGGGTATGTGAACTTTTGATCAGGGTCATTTGGATGTTTTTGGTTGTCATAAACCCCTTTACCCCCCAAGGTGGTTTGCACGTTAATAACCAGGCCAATTTTTACAATTCTGACCACAATCACTTTATGAGGTAATTACTCTGCAACGCTTCAACGGATCCCCCTGATTCTGAGAATATTTTTTCATGACATATTTTACTTCTTGATAGTGGTAAAATTTCTTCAATATCACTTGTGTTTATTTGTGAAAAAAATGGAAATTTGGCAAAAATTTTGAAAATGTTGCAATTTTCAAAATTTTAATTTTTATGCCCTTAAATCAGAGAGATATGTAACACAAAATAGTTAATAAATAACATTTTCCACATGTCTACTTTACATCAGCACAATTTTGAAACCAACATTTTTTTTTTTATTAGGGAGCTATAAGAGT
This sequence comes from Phyllobates terribilis, assembly GCF_046119375.1. NCBI lineage: Eukaryota > Metazoa > Chordata > Amphibia > Anura > Dendrobatidae > Phyllobates > Phyllobates terribilis. The sequence goes on along the minus strand of NW_027362762.1, from coordinate 767,191,495 downwards.
TAAACGTTGACCAGTGATTTCTCATTTTTCCAACAAAATTTACAAAACCATTTTTTTAGGGAAAACATCACATTTGAAGTCACTTTGAGGGGTCTTTATGACAGAAAATACCCAAAAGTGACACCATTCTAAAAACTGCACCCCTCAAGGTGCTCAAAACCACATTCAAGAACTTTATAAACCCTTCAGGTGCTTCAAAGGAATTTTTGGAATGTGAAAGAAAAAAATGAACATTTAACTTTTTTGACAAAAATGTTATTTTAGACCCAATTTTTTTATTTTTGCAGGGATAACAGGAAAAAATGGACCCCAAAATTTGTTGCATAATTTCCCCTGAGCACACAGATACCCTGTATATGGGAAAAAAAAACACTGTTTGGGCGCACAGAAGGGTTTGGAAGGGAAGGAGCGGTATTTGACTTTTTGAATGTAAAATTTGCTTGAATAATTAGCGGATGTGACCCTGATGTGCCTAAACAGTGGAAATCCCCCACAAGTGACACAATTTTGGAAACTAGACCCCTCAGGGAACTTATCTAGATGTGTGTTGAGCACCCTGAACCCCCAAGTGCTTTACAGAAGCATATAACATGGAGCCGTGAAAATAAAAAAATCAAACTTTTTTTCACAAAAATGATGTTTTAGCCACAACTTTTTTATTTTCACAAGAATAAGAGTATAAAATGGACCCCAAAAACTTTTGTGCAATTTCTCCTGAGTACGCTAATACCCCATATGTGGGGAAACTACAGTGTTTGAGTGCACGAAAGAGTTCAGAAGGGAAGGAGCACTGTGTGACTTTTTGAACGCAAAATTGGCTGGAATCGAGAGCGGACGTAATGTAGCGTTTAGAGAGCCCCTGATGTGCCTAAATAGTGGAAACCCCCAACAACTGACCCCATTTTGGAAACTACGCCACTCAAAGATTTTATCAAGGGTATAGTGAACATTTTGCACCCAGAGGTACGACACAGAATTTTATAACATTAGGTTATCATATTGAATAAGTTGTCATTAGTCTTGAGTGCAAGTGCTCCCTACTTGAGTTTACATCGGATACTATGGTATGCACCATGTATCACGGGTGCTCGAGTGACATGCTCGAGTCCCCGCCCACATGTTACATGGTTATTAGACACCAAAAAAAAAACATGCGGAGATCGCTCGTGCATGGCTGGCAATCCCTGCGAGGTTTTTTTGGCCGCGAAGCAAAGTTTTTTGGGGAGGAGACTCGAGCATGTCACTTGAGCACCCACGATACTCAGTGCATACCCGAGCACCCGATGCAAACTCAAGTAGCGAGCACTTGCGCTCAACACTAGTCGCCACATCGTCATCTTTTTTTTTTTACTTTTGAAAAAAATCCCAACTCTAACCCTAGCCCAACCCTAACCCCAACCCTAACCCTAGCCCAACCCTTACCCCAACCCCAACTATAACGCTAGCCCAACACTAACCCTAACCCCAACCCTAACCCTAGCCCAACCCTAACCCTAGCCCAACCCAAACTCTAGCCCAACCCTAACCCCAGCCCAACCCTAACCACAACCCCAACCCTAGCCCAACACTAACCCCAACCCTAACCCTAACCCTAGAACAACCCTAACCCTAACCCTAGAGCTTATTTTTTACACCATTCCTCGTGCAGTATAAGTGATTAGACGACTTTATTCTTTGGATCGGTGCGATTACAGTGATACCAGAATCATATCGGGTTCTTACGATTGACAGCTGTCATACACTAAAAGATGCATTTTTTTCTAAAATCTAGTTATTGCATCGTCATATTTTAAGAGCTATAATTTTACGATATTTTGGCTGAAAGAGTCATGTCACAGCCTGTTTTTTGCGGGATGGGTTGAAGTTTTTATTGGTGCCATTTTCAGGCACGTGACATTTTTTGATCGCTCTCTATTCGGATTTTTGTGAGGAAGAAAAACAAAGACCAACAATTCAGGAAATGTTTTTATTTTAATTTTTTTTATACCGTTCCACGTGTGGTAAAATTGATAGGGAAGCTTTATTCTTTGGGTCAGTACGTTTACAGCGGTACCACATTTATATAGATTTTCTTTGTTTTGGAGCTTTTACACAATAAAAGCTATTTTATTGAAAAATATATATTTTTGCATTGCTTTAATCTGAGAGCTATAATTTTTTTATTTTTTGGCTTATGGAGTTGTATTGCAGCTTATTTTTTGCTGGACAAGATGTCGTTTTCAGCGGTACCATTTTTATTTATATTCATCTTTTTGATCATGTGTTATTCCATTTTTTGTTTGGCGGTATGATGATAAAGCATTGTTTTTTGCTTTGTTTTTTTTTTTTTTACCCTGTTCACTAAAGCGATTAACTAGTGGGACAGTTTTATAGGTCAGGTCATTCCGGATGTGGCGATACCAAATACGTGTACTTTTATTGGTTTTATTTTTTTTTTCATAATAATATTTATTGATGGGTACATTATATTTTAATTTTTGGTGGATTATTTTTTGAATTTATTTTTATTTTTTTTTTTATTTATTTTAACACTTTTTTTACTTTCATTCTTTGTCCCACTATGGGACTTTTTTTAATTCTGATCGCCTGTATAGCATAGGGATGGAGCGAAGTCGATCGCAGCATTGCGAGGGTTAATGTGCCGCGAGCGGTGCAGGACCGCTCCCTGCACATAGCATTAATTGTCAGCTGTGAAAATCAGCTGACATCCAGCAGTGATCGCACCCGCACAGCCTGTGTGCGGGCGCAATCGCCATGATGTACTAATGAGTATCTGGCTCTTAAGTCCCAGGGCGCAGATATGTATTAGTACGTCTTGAGCTTCAAAGGGGTTAAGATTTAAAAAGAGAAAACACGGTAGTTTGACAATAAATGGCTTCACCTAACCAATAACCATGAATGAAGAAATTTTTTTTTGTTATCATTAGTGTTGAGCATTCCGATACTGAAATATCGGGTATCGGCCAATATTCGCGGTATCAGAATTCCGATACTTAATTCCGATACTTTTACAATGTCGAATACCGGAATTGGAAGTTCCCATAATGCCTGCGCTCTGCAGTGTCTCTGAAGTATGTCAAGCTGGATGGCAGCGCTCAGCTGCGATCCAGCCTGACATCAGAATGCCATCCCAGCATGGGAGAATTCTCCTGATTGTTTAAAAGCTGGCGGGCGGTAAAAAGCCGCTGACTTTTAAACAATCACACAGCCCCATACTGCTTCCCCGCAGCCTCCCACCCCGATCCTCCGCTCCCCCCATCCTGATCGTAAGTTAGGACCGGGTGGGGAGCGCAGCATCAAGGAGCGGGGAGCGAAGGACCCGGGCGGGGAAGCCGGCAGTGAAAAGACTTCACCGCCGGCTTTCCCGTTCTGTGCTGCGCTTTCCCGCCGATTATTTCAAATGAACAGCTGAGGTATCAGCTGATGCTGATCAGCTGTTCATTTGAAGTAGCCTCGGTGCCCTCAGAGGGTTCATGTGAGTTCATGCTTGACTGCATGAACTCGCATGAACTTTCCCACGGCCGAACAGGTCAGCCTCACCTTCCAGACCATCAGACCCGTCATGATTAGTGTGTGCGCGGTGTCTACACCATGTCTGCAAGTGTGTGCGGGGTGTCTGTGCGATGTGTGCGGGGTGTCTGTGCGAGGTCTGCGGGTGTGTGCGGGTGTGCGCGGTGTCTGTGCGGTGTCTGTGCGATGTCTGTGGGTGTGTGCGCGATGTGTGCGGGATGTCTGCGGGTGTCAGCGTGCAGGCAGACATAGGCCGATGTGACACTATTACTCCCATCGGCCTATGTCTGTCCCCCGTCCACTCGGGCCAGCAGGATCAGCTTGATGGGAGCAGTAGTTCCCATCAGCCTAATCCTGCTATTTAAACTGCCCCATATGTTATTTTTGCCCCTATACATCTTTTATTCTTTTAGGCCCCCATATATATTTGTTTTTGGTCCCCAATAAATTTTAAATACATGTCATTGGTGGCCAGTGGTTACCTAAAATAAATTAGTTCATACATTACCTGTCCCCGCCGATCGCCACCTAAAATAAAGTAAAAAATAAAAAACTACTCCTATATGCACCTAGACACCTAATTCCCCGAAGCCATCGATCTCCTGTAATAAAATATTAAATAATAAACCACAACCTTATCTTTACCCCTCCGTAGTAGTCCACGAGTGTCCCACGAAGATCTCCAGTTTAGAGCAGCCACATAAAATGTGACCGCTCTGAACCGCTGCCGCCGCTAGAATACCGGGGCCGTAAAGCAGCCCCGTCATTGCATAAGCGGGTTCGCCGGAGTTCAGACAGCGCTGCTCCGGTTAGCTCCTTTACGGCCCTGCTGTACCGTAAGAAATTCCCACGGTACAGCAGTGCCGTAAAGGAGGTCTCCGGAGCTGCGCTGACTGAATGCACTCCGGTGACCTCAGTCAGGGGCTCACGCTGCCAGGAGCGGACGTGTTCCCGGCAGTGGGAGCTTACAGCAGCCATGCACAGCTGTCACCATCTCCAGATGTGACAGCTGTGCATGGGAGATCAGCGCAGGAACGTGTACAGGTAAATATTTTTTTTTAGTAAACTAAATATTAAATAAAATGGTGTGTTTTATTTCAATTAAATTATTTTTTTCTGGGTGTAGTGTGTGTTTTTTCTTTTTTACACTTTGTAGGTTAGTAATGGGGGTGTCTTATAGACGCCCATCATTACTAACCTGGGCTTCATGGCAGCTGGCGCTGACATGAACCCCACCACTATTACCCCCTGCCACCGCACCAGGGCAGCGTGGAAGAGCGAGGCTAAGTGCCAGAATTGGCGCATCCTATGGATGCACCATTTCTGGGGCGGCTGACGGCTGGTGTTTCTAGCCTGGGAGTAGGCCAATATTCATGGCACCCTTCCTGGGCTATTAATATCAGCCCCCAGCTGTCTGCCTAGCCTTTGCTAGCTATTAAAATAGGGGGGAACCCACGTTATTTTTTTTGGGGGGTCTCCCATTTTAATAGCTAGTAACGGCTAGGTATTCAGCTGGGGGCTGATATTAGTAGCCTGGGAAGCTCCGTTGGTATTACCCCCTTCCCAGGCATCAAACATCTGCCCCAGCCGTCTGCTTAAACTCCGCTAGAGACTAAAATTATGGGGGATCCCACGCCAATTTTTTTTTTATTAAATCCTTTATTTTAACACTAAATGACACTTGAGGGGTTAATAAAGATGCAGTCCCTAAATTATTATTTATTTTTTAATTAATTTTTCCCAAAAATGTTGACGTGGGCTTTGCCATATTTTTGTATGCTAGCAAGGTACAGCATCCAGGAACGGGCTGCCCCCAACTCCCAGCTGCCTATTTGTACCTGGCCGGACAAAACAATAAAGGGAAGCCCTTTTTTTATTTTTATTTCATGAATTTCATGAAATAAGTAAAAAAAAAAAAATACGTGGGTCTTCGCCCTATTTTTGTGTCCAGCCAGGTACAACTAAGCAGCTGGGGCTGGAATCCACAGCGCAGGGTGGCCCAAGCAATGAGGGCGCCCCGTGCTGCAAACTGCAGTCCGCAGCCGACCCAGAAAATGACGCATTCATAGAAGCGCAATCTTCTGGCGCTGTATCCAGCTCATCCAGGGCCCTGGTGCGGTGGCTCACTGGGTAATAAAGGGGTTAGGGCCAGCTTTGCATTATCCGCTGGCCCTAAGCCCGAAATTCATGGGGTCACGCTAATATTAGACATGACCGCCATGAATTTCTAGTAAAGTATTTAAAAAAAACACAACACCCAGAATAAAGTCTTTTAATTGAAATAAACACACAATTCTTTAATGTTCTAAATTAAACCATACTTACCGTTACACCCATTCCAGCTGAAGCCAACGATCTCCTGCAATAAAAGTAAAATAATAAAGCAACATCATCCTTACCTTTCCATGGTTCCCAGGACAGCTTCAGCTCTGCTACATCGAGATGACAGGCTGGATCGCAGCAGAAAGCTGCCATCCAGCCTGTCATCCCGCAGACACTGAGAAGCGCAGGCATGCTTGCGCTCCTCAGTGTCTGGCTGTGACGGCATCCAGATGAGCCGACAATGAACTCAGCTCACCTCATGAACGTCACTGACAGCGTGGGAGAATTCTCCTGCGCATGCGGTGAGCGTGAGAGACTTGGCTCATCTGGATGCCGTCACAGCCTGACACTGAGGAGCGCAAGCATGCCTACGCTTCTCAGTGTCCATAGGATGACAGGATGGATGGCAGCTTTCTGCTGCGATCCAGCCTGTCATCTCGATGTAGCAGAGCTGGAACTGTCCTGGGAACCATGGAAAGGTAAGGATGATGTTGGTTTTTTATTATTTTTCTTTTATTGCAGGAGATCATTGGCTTCAGCTGGAATGGGCGTGATGGTAAGTATGGTTTAATTTAGAACAATAAAGAATTGTGTGTTTATTTCAATTAAAGGACTTTATTCTGGGTGTTGTGTTTTTTTTAAATACTGTACTAGAAATTCAAGGCGGTCATGTCTAATATTGACGTTACCCCATGAATTTCAGGCTTAGGGCCAGCTGATAATACCAAGATGGCCCTAACCCCTTTATTACCCAGTGAGCCACCGCACCAGGGCCCTGGATGAGTTGGGTACAGCGCCAGAAGATGGCGCGTCTATGAATGCGCCATTTTCCGGGGTGGCTGCGGACTGCAATTTGCAGCGGGGGGGTCCCCATAAAGCTTGGGCCTCCCTACGCTGCAGATTCCAGCCCCCAGATTCCTAGTTGTACCTGGCTGGACACAAATAAAGTGCGAAGCCCCAAGTCATTTTTTTTTAATTATTTCAGGAAATTCAAGAAATAATTAAAAAAAAATTGATGTGGGGCTTCGCCCTATATTTGTGTCCAGCAAGGTACAGCAGGCAGGAACGGTCTGCCCCCAACCACCAGCTGCCTATTTGTACCTGGCCGGACACAACAATATAGGGAAGCCCTTTTTTTCTCAATTATTTCATGAATTTCATGAAATAATTAAAAAAAAAAAAATACGTGGTACTTCGCCCTATTTTTGTGTCCAGCCAGGTACAACTAGGCAGCTGGGGGCTGGAATCTGGAGCACAGGGAGGCCCAACCTTTCTGGCCCCCCCCCCCACTGCAAATTGCAGTCTGCAGCCACCCCGGAAAATGGCGCGTTCATAGAAGAGATATCTTCTGGCGCTGTACCCAACTCATCCAGGGCCCTGGTGCGGTGGCTCACTGGGTAATAAAGGGGTTAGGGCCAGCTTGGCATTATTAGCTGGCCCTTAGCCCGAAATTCATGGGGTCACGCCAATATTAGACATGACTGCCATGAATTTCTAGTAAAGTATTTAAAAAAAAAAACAACACACAGAATAAAGTCCTTTAATTGAAATAAACACACAATTCTTTATTGCTCTAATTTAAACCATACTTACCATCACGCCCATTCCAGCTGAAGCCAACTATCTCCTGCAATAAAAGAAAAATAATAAAGCAACATCATCCTTACCTTTCCATGGTTCCCAGGACAGCTTCAGCTCTGCTACTTCGAGATGACAGGCTGGACCGCAGCAGAAAGCTGCCATCCAGCCTGTCATCCTGCCGACACTGAGAAGCGCAGGCATGCTTGCGCTCCTCAGTGTCAGACTGTGACGGCATCCAGATGAGCCGAGTCTCTCACGCTCACCGCATGCGCAGGAGAATTCTCCCACGCTGTCTGTGACGTGCATGAGGTGAGGTGAGTTCATTGTCGGCTCATCTGGATGCCGTCACAGCCAGACACTGAGGAGCGCAAGCATGCCTGCGCTTCTCAGTGTCTGCGGGATGACAGGCTGGATGGCAGCGTTTTGCTGCGGTCCAGCCTGTCATCTCGATGTAGCAGAGCTGAAGCTGTCCTGGGAACCATGGAAAGGTAAGGATGATGTTGCTTTATTATTTTTCTTTTATTGCAGGAGATCGTTGGCTTCAGTTGGAATGGGCGTCATGGTAAGTATGGTTTAATTTAGAACAATAAAGAATTCTGTCAGATAATACTCAGTTTCTTCCTGAAAATGATTGCAATCACAAATTTTTTGGTATTATTATCTTCATTTAATTTGCTTGCAAGGATAAAACACAGAAGAGAATGAAGCAAAAATCAAATCATTGATCATTTCACACAAAACTCCAAAAATGTGCCAGACAATAGTATTGGCACCCTCAGCCTAATACTTGGTTGCACAACCTTTAGCCAAAATAACTGCGAACAACCGCTTCCGGTAACCATCAATGAGTTTCTTACAATGCTCTGCTGGAATTGTAGACCATTCTTCTGCTCCAGGTCCCTGATATTTGAAGGGTGCCTTCTCCAAACTGCCATTTTGAGATCTCTCCACAGGTGCTCTATGGGATTCAGGTCTGGACTCATTGCTGGCCACCTTAGAAGTCTCCAGTGCTTTCTCTCAAACCATTTTATAGTGCTTTGGAAGTGTGTTTTGGGTCATTGTCCTGCTGGAAGACCCATGACGTCTGAGGGAGACCCAGCTTTCTCACACTGGGCCCTACATTATGCTGCAAAATTTGTTGGTAGTCTTCAGAATTCATAATGCCATGCACACGGTCAAGCAGTCCAGTGCCAGAGGCAGCAAAGCAACCGCAAAACATCAGGGAACCTCCGCCATGTTTGACTGTAGGGACCGTGTTCCTTTCTTTGAATGCCTCTTTTTTTTTCCTGTACACTCTATGTTGATGCTTTTTCCCAAAAAGCTCTACTTTTGTCTCATCTGACCAGAGAAAATTCTTCCAAAATGTTTTAGGCTTTCTCAGGTAAGTTTTGGCAAACTCCAGCCTTGCTTTTTTATGTCTCGGGGTAAGAAGTGGGGTCTTCCTGGATATCCTACCATACAGTCCCTTTTCAATCAGACGCCAACTGATAGTACGGGTTGACACTGTTGTACCCTCGGACTGCAGGGCAGCTTGAACTTGTTGGATGTTAGTCAAGGTTCTTTATCCACCATCCGCACAATCTTGCGTTGAAATCTCTCGTCAATTTTTCTTTTCCGTCCACATCTAGGGAGGTTAGCCACAGTGCCATGGGCTTTAAACTTCTTGATGACACTGCGCACGAAAGACACAGGAACACATTCAGGTCTTTGGAGATGGACTTGTAGCCTTGAGATTGCTCATGCTTCCTCACAATTTGGTTTCTCAAGTCCTCAGACAGTTCTTTGGTCTTCTTTCTTTCCTCCATGCTCAATGTGGTACACACAAGGACACAGGACAGAGGTTGAGTCAACTTTAATCCATGTTAACTGGCTGCAAGTGTGATTTAGTTATTGCCAACACCTGTTAGGTGCCACAGGTAAGTTACAGGTGCTGTTAATTACACGAATTAGAGAAGCATCACATGATTTTTCAAACAGTGCCAATACTTTTGTCCACCCCCTTTTTTAGTTTTGGTGTGGAATTATATCCAATTTGGCTTTAGGACAATTCTTTTTGTGTTTTTTCATTGAAGACAAATTAAATGAAGATAATAATTCCAAACAATTTGTGATTGCAATCATTTTCAGGAAGAAACGGAGTATTATCTGACAGAATTTCAGGGGTGCCAATACTTTTGGCCACCACTGTATAGATATATACACTGCTCAAATAAATAAAGGGAACACTGAAATAATGCATCCTAGATCTGAATGAATAAAATATTCTCATTGAATACTTTTTTCTGTACAAAGTTGAATGTGCTGACAACAAAATCACACAAAAATCATCAATGGAAATCAAATTTATTTACCTCCTGGACAGTCTGTGGTGCAACATGACGTTGGTGGATGGAGCGAGACATGATTTCCCAGATGTGCTCAATCGGAATCAGGTCTGGGGAACAGGCGCGCCAGTCCATAGCTTCAATGCCTTCATCTTGCAGGAACTGCTGACACACTCCAGCCACATGAGGTCTGGTATTGTCCTGCATTAGGAGGAACCCAGGGCCAACTGCACAAGCATATGGTCTCAAAAGGGGTCTGAGGATCTCATCTCAGTACCTAATGGCAGTCAGGCTACCTCTGGAGAACACATGGAGGGCTGTGCGGCCCTCCAAAGAAATGCCACCCCACACCATTACTGACCCACTGCCAAACCGGTCATGCTGAAAGATGTTGCAGGCAGCAGATCGCTCTCCACAGCATCTCCAGTCTCTGTCACGTCTGTCACATGTGCTCAGTGTGAACCTGCTTTCATCTGTGAAGAGCACAGGGCGCCAGTGTTGACTTTGCAAATCCTGGTGTTCTGTGGCAAATGCAAAGCGTCCTGCACGGTGTTGGGCTGTGAGCACAACCCCCATCTGTGGACGTCGGGCCCTCATGCCACCCTCATGGAGTCGGTTTCTAACATTTTGTGCAGACACATGCACATTTATGGCCTGCTGGAGGTCATTTCGCCGGGCTCTGGCAGTGCTCCTCCTTATCCTCCTTTGACAAAGGCGGAGGTAGTGGTTCTGCTGCTGGGTTGTTGCCCTCCTACGGCTCCCTCCATGTCTCCTGGTGTACTGGCCTGTCTCCTGGTAGCACCTCCATCCTCTGGACACTACGCTGACAGACACAGCAAACCTTCTTGCCACAGCATTCATTGAAGTGTCATCCTGGATGAGCTGCACTACTTGAGCAACTTGTGTAGGTTGTAGAGTCCATCTCATGCTACCATGAGTGTGAAAGCACAACCAACATTTAAAAGTGACCATACCATCAGCCAGAAAGCGTTGGTACTGAGATGTGGTCTGTGGTCCCCATCTGCAGAACCACTCCTTTATTGAGTGTGTCTTGATAATTGCCAATAATTTCCATCTATTGTCTATTCCATTTGCTCAACAGCATGTGAAATTGATTGTCAATCAGTGTTGCTTCCTAAGTGGACAGTTTGATTTCACAGAAGTTTGATTTACTTGGAGTTATATTCTGTTGTTTAAGTGTTCCCTTTATTATTTTGAGCAGTATATATATATATATATATATATATATATATATATATATATACTGTATATATATACCACTACCCACTCGAAGCAGCTGCTGACTCTAATGTCAGTTTAATACTATATATACAATAGAATACTGTATGTTAAAACACATTCACTTATTTATTTCTTCTGTCAGTTTCAAACATGAAATCGTCTCAACGCAAACTAAAATCCATATTTGTCAGCAAATAGTTATTTGAAAAGATTATTATCTAAAAAAAATCTTCATTACCTTCAGTTCAATAAGCAAAATGCAATATGATATCTGGTGGGCAACCAGGGTCATATTAAGAGCAGACAGGGCCATAGGCAGTTTAAAGGGCTTGCTCCCACAGCAAGTAATGTGTCCCATGAAAAGTCACTTGATTTCCTTAAGAGATCATGTGATGGGTCATGTGATTAACCCACAGGCGCTCTGGTTCACATTTTCAGGTGCCATTTTTTTCCCCTCATGTACAGCACTATAAATGATATAGTGCTACACATAATAGAGGATATTATGTAAGAAGTAAAGGAGCAATATATAACAAGAGGAAGTTATATAATACAGGAAGGCGCTATGCATAACAAATGCTATGTAATAAGGACCACTGCTATCTATAACAACAGGGGATGATAAATATAATGGGACGGAATGCTCAGTGCTCCTCATTTAAAGGGATGGTCCAAAATCAAATTTTATTTTCATTTTAAACTCTATCTATTTAATGTCAGAATTTAATCTTTTTTTTCTAGTATACTTTAATTAAAAATCCCCAATCTTTCCCTAAGTACACTAACTGATTTATTTTTTTTTTCTACTACTTCCTCTTTGTTGACACTTTGTTTAAGAATCCCCAGTTCATGCTGGGATACTCAAATAAAGTGTCTTCAGGGGACAAATGCTGTGGTCACTGCTCCCTCCCAGAAGTGAAGTGTCACCAGAGACCTCAGCAAAAAGCAGTGACTTCACTTGCTGGGGAGGCGCTAGTGTCTGCTTGCTTGTACTTTATTCATATGTGCAATAACAATGCGGTCTGTTGCCAGCTCATAATTTCTGATCTGTGCCAGAGAAAAAGAGCATTCTCACTGTACACTGAGAATAACAGTGCACAGTGACTGGAATCTAATGGCCATTCATAGGAATTGAAAACCAATGAATGATCAATAGAGCAGGGACTAACCCTGTCCCAAAAATGGAGGTCACTGATGCTTCTTTTCAGGGAGACCAGAGTCTCTGCCCCCTCATGATGCTTCTTTTGAGTATCCCAGCATGCACTTGGAATTCTCAAATGAAGTGTCATCAAAGAGGAAGTAGTAGAAAATAATAAAGCAGTAATAAAGTGTAGTTAGGGAAGGATAGGGATTTTTTAATTAAAGTACATTGGAAAAAAGATGAGATTAGATTATTTATGACCTTAAATAGATTAAAGAGATTAAAAAGATTTAAGATGAAAACAAAATTTAGTTTTGAACTGCACATTTAATAGACTGATTAAACAGACACACAACAGTAAACCATTTATGATTGGTAATGGTTTAATGATTTGTGGTCAGTTAGTGCCGCCATTTGGTCCGTGTAAACATACCCCTATACAGTATCCTTACAGAGAATAAATATTTAAATCTTGTAATTTACTGCTGATGTCTAGTCTGGTTACAGGATTTTTCTTCTTCATCTTGTCAAACCTTTTTGTCTTTGTCTTAATGCAGTTTGCCACACTGATCACAGTGCCCCTGAAAAAGGGTCACATATTATGTGCACATTTGTTTCCTGAAAAACAAATCCTCCAGACTGTGCCATGGAATACAGATATGCACCCACCAATAGTATATAATTAGCTATTATGTAACCCACCATTACAAATGTAAATTGATAATGCCCCACCACTGTGCACTTTCTGTTCTCCTAATTTATTATTAATACATGCCCCCAATTCATTTCTCCCATCCCCAAGCCTCAATTTATTATAGTATAATGTAATTTCTCCCACCCCCCATCTGCAATTCATTATAATGTCCTCTCTCCCACCCTCATAATATTACATCTTCTCCCCCCATCTCCCACCTTCAATCCATTGTAGTGTCCTCTCTCCAACCCCCACCCTCAATTCATTATAATTTCTTCTCTTTCTGCCTGGAGATATGCGCCCCCGATGATGAAAAAACATTATAATAAGGGCAATCTGACCATGGGCCACATCGGAGCCTCAGGCCCTGTGGGGTAGTCCAGATTGCCCACATTATAACTCACTTATGTGGGCAACTGAATTATCTTTATGTAGAGGGGTCAGATAAACAATTTTCTGAAGTAAATCAGGTTTTTTTAGATGGACAAAAAAGGTTTTGTCTGCACAACTTTTTGACAACGTATTGCTTCTGGATCTGTTCTAATGGATGATTACTGGATATGTGAACATAGCCTAAAAATTGATTTCAACCATTTTTTTTAATATTGAAATCTATAGAAAACTGATCCGTCAATTTGTGATCCATTTTTCTTTCATTTCAATTGGATCCATTTTTCGCTTACTTGATCAGCTTCAAATGGATGAAAACAAATGGCTATTAAATTAATCTATTTTCCATAAACTTCAATGTTAAAAACAGATACAGCTGAATCAGGTTTTTTTAGTTGGACAAAAAAGTTGTGCCTGTACACTTTTTTTGTCAACGGATTGCTGCTGGATCCATTTCAACAGATGATTACTGGACATGTGAACATTGCCTTACCGTTTCAATACTGGTATCAGTAATTCAGAGAATCATTTAAGGAGTAAAACAGCAATTGAAGCCAGCTATGTTTCATGCTGATAGGTCCCCGATGTATAACACAGTGTACACCCACAGTGCATGGAGTAGCTCCTTCCGAGCAGAAAGAACCTGAACCTATTATGCTGATTGCCCCCTTGCCTTACTGCGAGGCCCATAGCTTATTCCACAAGTACTCGTATAGACATTTATGAGAGTATATGTAAGTGTAATGTTCATTTTATTAAACATGCACACAATAGAGAATCTGCATAATATTCAAATCATTCACCATTCAAATCACACAGATACAGTTGTGTGTCAGGCATGCTTTCAGACCAGAATGAATCATACCAGATAATAGGCTTCCTTTCACTTCAGCATACATTTCTATGCTCATCTGTTTATAACTGTCATCTTTACTGAATTATACATTTTTTCTGAATTCTTCTCCCCATTGTCAAAGTAAACAAATTTGTCTATGAACCACATTCTATTTTATTTCAATAGCATCTTACTTTGCCTTTTAAGCGTAAGAATTCTGAAACAGACATACAGTATGTATATGTATACATATGTATACCTACAGTATCTATACAGTATTAGACAAAAGTTTGGGAACACTTTGGAACTTTGGTATTACTTTGATAATAGAAAGGTTTGGACACACCTATTCATGCAATGGTCTCCCTTATTCTGATTTGAATGTACACATTGTAGATTAAGATGGAAGGCAACAAAACCATGATGGATCACATATGTAAACAAGATGTAAAGAAGCACATGTAAACCAACCAGAATGTGTGTTAATTAAAGATGAGTGAATCTTTTGAAATTAAAATTCTACGTGTTCCGCTTAGAACAGTTATAGAATAAGGTTCAGCACTGTATTGAACTGTGTCCCAACTGCCTCTGCAAAGCCCAACTGATGGTTGCAAACACTTTCTGAAGCAGGTGATTTCACAAATGCACTATTGACAAAGCATACCTGTTAATTGGAAACCATTCAAAGTGACCATCTAAATTTGCTGCTTGAGAAATTGTTAACAATGTGTAAAGCTGTCATCAAAGTAAAATAGTTGTACTTTGGGAAATCTATGGTTTAACAAATATTGTAGTTTGTTTCATATACATTTCTTTATTCTGTGTTCCATACCACCGCCATATCAAAAATTCAGAAAAAAATATATAATTACGATAATGTGCAAACGTTTTAGGCAGGAAAAATCCTGTAAAGTTGAAATGCTTTGAAAAACAAAATTGCAAATAGTTCATTTTTCAATTTACAAAATGAAGAGTGAATGAACAAAAGAGTAAGCCAAATCAAATAAATATTTGGAAATAATTCTTTGCATTCAAAAAAGCATCAAAACATCAATTCTTCTAGGTATATTACCACACAGTTTTTGAAGGAACTCAACAGGGCTGTTGTTCCAAATATCTTGGAGAACTAACTACTGATCTTCTATGGATGTAGGCTTGCACACTTTTTTGCATCTTCATGTAATCACAGAAAGATTTAATGATGTTGAGCTTAGGACTACATCATCAGTTCCAGGGCTACTTGTTCTTCTTTACCCTCAAGATAGTTACATTATGTTTCTTTCAGATTATATGGAAAAAACTTCTAATGACATTGGTTCTAGGTTTGAGGTTGTTGTCCTGCTGCAGAATAAATTTAGAGCCAATTAAATGCCTTCCTGATGGTATTGCACAATGTATGAACATCTGCGTGTATTTCTCAGCATTGAGGACACAAAGAAATGTGCAAAATTAAACACTCTGTGTGACTTCAGACTTATGAATCCCCCCAGCGGATGTAGTGCGGGTGCTGCCTCGCTTCCATACACTTGTATGGAGCGAGGTTGTACCCTCTAGTTGGTCACGCCCACTGAATGGCCACGTCACTAGATGGGATGTGCCCTCGCTCTATACAAGTGTAGGGAGTGAGGTCATGCCCACTGGCCGGAAGTATGTATAGCTCATACATACCCTCCGGTCCCAGGTCTGAAACCGGCAAATCCCACAGTGAGATTCATAAGTCTGCAGTCACACAGAGTACCTGTGGTGTTATCGATTTGGACCAGACAGCCCCTTAAAGGACCAAAGACACAAATGTTGGCAAAGGAAGGATTGTACAGCAGAAAAAAAGACAATGATGTTCTTGCTGACTGTAGTCATTCACTTTCTATTTTGTTATTCATTCATTCGAGACTGCCATGACCACTTTTTCCTTCTATGATATTTCTTTGCAGAATGCAATTCACAGACACCTTTTGCTCATCGCCTATTCCATGCATCCTCCTTGCATTTCCCAACCTCTACACAAACCACATAGTACAATTTTTCCTGTCTTTGACAGATATAATACCTAGTGATGAGCGAGCACTAAAAAGCTCGGGTGCTCGATGCTTGGGTCGATCACATTGGAATACTCAGGTGCTCGACCCGAGCAACGAGCCCAATGTAAGTCTATGGGAAAATCGAGCATTTTTCAGGCGGCTCCCCCCGGCGGTCTGCAGAGGGCCTAAAATTGCCCAATTCGATGGGAACAGTGCTCAAATGACAGGGGGACAGCATGGGGAAGACCCCTGGAAGCATTTATGACTCCCATGTCACTTCTGTCAACAACGTTGTCAGAGTATTACGCCACTTTTACGGACTCACAATAAAACATACCAAAACTAAACCAAAAATGGATTTTCCTGAGAAATATGTTAAGGAACATCCTTTCAAGGGTAATGACTTGTATATAATGCAAAATAAATAACCCCCAAAAAAATGCTCCTCCACACCTTGGGCTATGTTCACACGTAGCGTTTTTGATGCGTTTTTTCACTTTTGCATTGCTTTCAACCGTGACAAATGCATTCACCAGGAAATGTCATTTTAACATTTTACAACCTTATCTGGCCATGTGGTGTGTGAGAGATCATCAGACAAATCATGTTTCATTTATGAAGGAGGGACTCTGAAAGTCACAAAGCCTATTTTTATAGGGCCATCAGGCGGCCTTTACTATTCTTAATGGACCAGAAATCGTCCCTCCCTATTCTTAGAGAGCCGTCAGCCGGCTGTGTTTTATTGTTCCCATTACTAAAGAGTGGATCTCCTATAATGTTATTGCGAATGCAGTGAGTGGCAAGGCTGCCCAAAATTTGGACGTACCCCAATACCATTTTGAAGAGACTTAGAGGAGGGCCTCCTGAAAACAATGTTCCCATTATTAGGAAGTAGGTCTCCCATTGTGTTTGCCTATGCAGTGAATGCAAGGGTTGCCAAAAATTTGGAGGCACTCCAGTGCCCCTTGGAAGAGACGAGGAGGTCAGAGGGCCTCCTGAAAACAATGTTCCCATTATTAGGAAGTGGGTCTCCCATTATGTTTGCCTATGTAGTGAATGCAAGGGTTGCCAAAAATTTGGAGGTACTCCAATGCCCCTTGGAAGAGACGTGGAAGTCAGAAGGCCTCTTGAAAACATTGTTCCCATTTTTAGGAAGTGGGTTTCCCATTGTGTTTGCCTATGTAGTGAATGCAAGGGTTTCCAAAAATTTGGAAGCACTCCAATGCCCCATGGAAGAGACGTGGAGGTCACAGGGCCTCCTGAAAACAATGTTCCCATTATTACGAAGTGAGTCTCCCATTGTGTTTGCCTATGTAGTGAATGCAAGGGTTTCCTAAAATTTGGAGGCACTCCAATGCCCTTGGAAGAGACGTGGAGGTCACAGGGCCTCCTGAAAACAATGTTACCATTATTAGGAAGTGGGTCTCCCATTGTGTTTGCCTATGCAGTGAATGCAAGAGTTGTCAAAAATTTGGAGGCACTCCAAAACCACTTTGAAAATTTGGATGCTCCCCAATACCACTTTGAAGAGACTTAGAGGAGGGCCTCCTGAAAACAATGTTCCCATTATTTGGAAGTAGGTCTCCCATTGTGTTTGCCTATGCAGGGAATGCAAGGGTTTCCAAAAATTTGGAGGCACTCCAATGCCCCTTGGAAGAGACGTGGAGGTCAGAGGGCTTCCTGAAAACTATGTTCCCATTATTAGGAATTTGGTCTTCCATTATGTTTGGCTATGCAGTGAATGCAAGTGTTGCCAAAAATTTGGAGGCACTCCAATACCCCTTGGAAAAGACGTAGCGGTCAGAGGGCCTCCTAAAAATGATGCTACCATTATTAGGAAGTGGGTCTCCCATTGTGTTTGCCTATGCAGTGAATTTAAGTGTTGTCAAAAATTTGGAGGCACTCCAATACCCCTTGGAAGAGGCATGGAGGTCACAGGGCCTCCTGAAAACAATGTTCCCATTATTAGGAAGTGGATCTCCCATTGTGTTTGCCTATGAAATGAGTGCAAGGGTTGCCAAAAATTTGGAGACACTCCAATGCCCCTTGAAAGAGAAGTAGAGGAGCGGGCCTCCTATACTTGTAATGCCCATGCACTAAGTGTATGGGCTGACAAACATTTATCCCTGGGCGGTATACATGAACATACTGTATAAAAAAAATTTTTCACGGGCATCATAAACACCTTTTAAAAAAATTATGTGGGTGTTGCATCATGGACCACGTTAATGCTGGTGATATGGTGGTGGAGGATGAGGATGAGAAGAAGCTGAAGGACGATAGAAAATAGCCAAAATCAGGAATCGTATACACACGTCTGGGTGTGAGGAGGTGCATGGGAATAAACCTCCCAAAAATAGACACTGGATTTGAGTTTATGTTACGCTGATATTATTCGGTGGTGTTGAGAATTCTAACCCATTCCGGCCCTTGTTCATTTTTATAAGAGTCTGCCTGTCAGCATTTTCAGTTGACAGACCAATGTGCTTATCAGTTATAATTCCACCAGCGGCACTAAAAACCCGCTCTGATAAAATGCTTGTGGCAGGGCAGGCCAGGACCTCCAAGGCACAGAGAGCCAGTTCATTACGCGTATCCAGTTTGGATACCCAATAATTATAAGGCACAGAGGAATCACGGAGGATGTTGGTATGGTCAGCAAGGTACTCCCTCAGCATCTTCCCAAAATTTGCACTCCTTGTGAGAGTACCCCGCACCTCAGGGCCTGTGCGATGGGAGGGGCTGAGAAAATTCTTCCAGAACTTTGACAGTGTTCCCTTTTTTCTGCTGGATTGAAGTTGTGTCTCTCTCACCTATACTCCTTGGTTGTTCAACGAACTGTGACCTCTGTCGCCAGCGTTTTTAGATGGGAATTTTTTTAATATTTCCGCAACAAGGGCCTTCTGGTTCAGCCCCATTTTTGTAGACCTGTCGGCCTCAAGAATAAGAAATATAAAGTTCTCCTTGTAGTGTGTGTCTAGAAGTGTCACCAACCAGTAATGAATTTCACGCAAAATTTTGAGAACGCGAGGGTCATGGGAAAGGCAGCGTAACATAAACTCAGCCTTGCGTGCCAGACTGCTAACAGGCAAGACTTCCGTGTCCTCACCAAGAGAATGAATGACCAAGCTCTCCTCCTCCTCCCCCTCTCTGTCCTCTGGCCATCCACACTGAACAGACGGTATGACAGCTGTGCAGGTAGTACCGTCCATAGCGCATGAAACTAGCTCCTGTTCTTCCTCCTCCTCTTCCACATTGTCACCCAATCCACGTTGGGATGAGATGAGGCTGGGCTGTGTGTAATCACCCTGTATGGTTTCTTGCTCCATCTCATCGTGCTCCGCCTGCAATGCATCCTCTTTGATTGTGAGCAGAGAGCATTTCAGAAGACAGAGAAGCAGAATGGTGATGCTAATTATGGCGTCATCGCTGCTCACTATCTTGGTAGAGTCCTCAAAGTTTTGGAGGATGGTACATATGTCTGACATCCATGTCCACTCCTGAGGTCTTATGTGTACAGTCTGAACTGAATACCGACAGCCTTGTTGATGCTGGTACTCAACAACTGCCTTCTTCTGCTCACAAATCCTTCCCAACATCTGCAGTGTAGAGTTTAAACGCATGGGGACATCACACACCAATCTGTGTGCCGGAAGCTGCAAACTCTGCTGAAGAAACACGGCAAGGGCGGCTGAAGCTGTAGGTGACTTTCTAAAATGGGCACACAGGCGGTGTGCTTTAACAAGCAGATCCATCAGCTCTGGATAGGATTTGAGAAACCCTTCAACCTCGAAGTTAAGCACATGGGTTAGAGCTGCCACAAGTACACACGACCACGCCTGGCTGTAGGTTCAGCGGTGTGATCCACAGATCTGCCTGCTCTTTCATACCTGTCCACAATTCTTCAACATTGTTTGGTTTGTCACCTAAGCATATTAGCTTCAGCACAACCTGTTGCCGCATGGCAGTGCTTCCAGCGTGTGACTGATTTGGTCATTTTGGGGATGGAGGCTAAAGAGGAGGCGTAGGCTGAGTAAGATGAAGTGTAGGAGCTGTAGACCGTGGGGCAACCCTGATTGACCTAGGGCCCACAATCCTTGGCGTCAGGAGGACGTGTTCCATTCCAATGTCAGACTTGGTCCCAGCTTCTACTATGTTAATCGAGTGTGCCGTCAGCGAGATGTACCATCCCTGCCAACAAGCATTTGTCCACGTGTCCGTGGTTAGGTGGACATTCCCGGTAACTGCATTGTTGAGGGCACGGATAATGTTTTGGGACACATGCTTGTGTAATGCGCGGACGGCACACTGGGAGAAATAGGGGCGGCTGGGGAGAGAGTACCAAGGGATGGCCGCCACCATCAGGTAGCGGAATGCTTTAGTCTCCACAAGCCTAAAGGCAACATTTCGAGCGCAAGCAGTCGTGAAATTTAGTGTGTGGCCTGTGGGGCGTTGGCTGCGTATTTGCGCTTGTGTTCCAAGGACTGGGGCATGGACAACTGAACGCTGCATTGGGAAAAGTATGTGGACGTGCTTCCTGATGCTGCTACTTGAGAGTGCGCAATGACAGGTGCAGGGCAGGAGTCATCTTCACATGCACCATGGACAGGGGATTGGCTTGCATGCACAACAGCGAAAGAAGCAATGGTGCCACCCGCAGACACTGTTCCTGGACCCTGGGGTTCGGCCCACAAAGTTGGGTGCTTTGCTGCCATGTGCCTGATCATGCTGGTGGTGGTCAGGCTGCTAGTTTTGCCACCCCTGCTGATGCTGGCCTGGCAGGTGGTGCGAATGGCCTTTTTGGGGTTATCGGCAGAGTCTTTAAAAATCAACCAGACTCGGGAAGACCTAACAGTTGTACTGGCAACTTCCTTTGTGTTGGTGTTACGGGGAACGGTTGCCTGCCTTCTGTCTGCAGCCACCACACTGCTTCTTCCTGCCTGTTGGGGTGCTCTGCCTCCCTCCCCCTGTGTGCTTCTCTCCTCGCTCTGCATGTCCTCCTTTCAGGTTGAGTCAGTCACTATATCATCCACCACCTCGTCTTCTACTTCCGCACCCTTGTCCTCCTCCTGACTTTCTGGCAATTGTGTCTCATCATCGTCCACCTCTTGGGACACTTTCCCACCATCGCCTTCGTGTGACCGTGGCTGCTCAAATATTTTGGCATCGCGACATGCTATCACCTCTTGCCCCGCTTCAAGTGGACCGGGCGAGATGCCTGAATCTATAAATGTAAAAGTGAACAGCTCTTTATAGTGTCCAACTGTGGGATCGTTTGTCTCCGGGCACTCAGCATGGTGGGAGGAAAGAGGATCAGGGTGAGGAATATGCGGTCCAGACTCACGGCTACTGAGACTTGACCATGTGGAAGACAGGGTGGTGGCTAAGTGACTGGAAGCATTTTCCACTATCCAACCAACAACCATTTGACTTTACTCTGGGTTCAATAGTGGTGTGCTGCGGTCCCCTAGGAATTGGGACAGGAAGGTAGGCTAGAAGATGTGGTTGTTTGTTGTGGCACAATTTAAACTTGCCCACGGCCTTGGCCTCGGCCTCTGCATGCACCATCACCATCACTTCCAGTTCCCTGTCCCTTTCCACGCGCCTTGCCCTTTTTAAATGGAGGACAATACCTTCCATGCTCACTACAAATTTCTGAATTTGGAGCAAAGTTATATGTAATCCTTGTGATGGAGAAACCACAGTTTTAAATACCTTGCCTGAATAGCAAACCGGTGCCAAAAACTTTGCTGACACACAGAAAAAAAATTTGAATGGATGCCAAAAATGGCAGTATTTTAAGTGCAATTATATGTGAATGTAATCCTTGTGACGGAGAAACCAAAGTATTAAATACCTGGCCTGTAGGTAACTATTTTGAACAGCAAACTGGTGTCAAAAATTCTTTGACACAGTGAAAAAATATTTGAATTGAGGCCAAAAATGGCAGGATTTTCAGCGCAATTATATGTGATCCGTGTGACTGACAAACCACAGTTTTAAGTAGATGGATTTTTGGCACTGTAATATGGAAAGGACTTGGCTGTATTCCGCAGTACCCATAAGCAAATGGCGCAGAAAAACTGTCTTCTCTGGATTGGTTTTTAAGCAAATAATGATGATTAAGATCCAAGAAAAATTATTCCTGGCCCCTGAGACCTGGGACTTTGTCTAGAAATATCTAACAGCAGCAGAAAGCTTTACTGGAATGGAGCCTCTTGTGCTATATGCACTGCAGTCTGCTATATCCACTGCCTGCCTGATATCTCTGCAGATGGATTAGTCCTCAGAAGAACTGTTTGTTGAGATGGATATGTGTAATGTACGGTTTTTCTCCCTACACTACCTAATACACAACCTAACCTCTCACTTTCTCAGCAGCACCTCTCTCTACACTGCCTGATTGCTGAGTAGACTGACGAGCACAGTGGCACCAGGTCTGATATGCCACAACCACCATGACTGCGGCATTACAATGAGTGGCAGGCAATCCCTGCATGTTGATTGGCACTCTAAAGAGCGCCAAACATGCAGAGAGGGGACCTGAGTACTTGCGAGTATGCTCGCTCATCACTAATAACACCTCCTCATTGCCATGCACAGTAATACTAGTACCATTCTTTTTGTACCTCAAACACTTAATATCTTACAGTAATACTGCTCTTTTGTGCATCCACAAAGTAATATTGTTTACTTCCACCCTCTGTGCCACCAAATAATAATAGTGCCTTCTCTCTGCCCTCATACAGTAATATGGACCCTCTCTGTGCATCCATATAGGAATAATGCCCTCCATGCATCAATAGGGTTATCTACTAATATGGTCACCCTAGGTGACTCCATATAATAATTTTGACACCATTTCAAAATGACTTTCATGCACTGCACTTTGTAGATTTTTTGAGAATCTTGAACCCCCATATGAAGGATTATACATATTACTCCCCATCTCACAATTCTTATAGTCATATCAATTTTTTCATTGTTAGTTATTATGTATTTTCCTGGCAGACACACACCACCATTAGCGATATGGTCTTTTTTGATCATGCGCCTATTTTTCTTTCTTTGATACTCTCAGATACCGTTGGGCGTACCTGAATATGGTGGTTAAACGATAGCCTATTGAAATATATAGTGAGCGCAGCTGAGATCAGGGATGCCATTTACTCCTTTCTTCCTATTCACTCCTGTGATCCTACTCCCTCTTTACCCAATGGGAAGCATTGAAGTGTTTTGTATGTGGCATTTTAATAAAACAAGGCACCAAAATGAAGGCGGAAAGGGCATCTGCAATTTCCTCACTTCTTCAACAGATTCATCTACTAGAGACTTAACACAAACTGACTCGGGCTAGAGAAGACCTAAAGCTGTTGTTAATCAAACATATCTAAAATATAGAAACCGATATAGAAGATATTTTTACAAACATACAGATAAATGTGGGACCCACTTTCCAGGCTTCTTCATCCATTTAACATTACTACATGTATTGCATGAACTAAAAGGGCTGATGGTACCAATACAAGTAATCGAGCTGAAATGCTAGAAAGTTTTAAGACATACTATGACCAATTGTATATTAGAGGTCAGCTTGCCAATATGGAGCCACAGTCCCTATAGGATTGTAGAGAGGCATATGTGAAGGAGACTGTTCTTCTAATACTGATTGCAGAAACTTCTGGAGACTGATATTAGCTATTTGGAAGTAGCCTCGATGATTACCCATTCTGTGGCTGGCAATTGCCAATGACCTGATAGTTTCACTCCAGATTTTTATAAAACATTCTGGGAGTTACTTACCACTTTCCTCTCCAATGTTTTTAACTCTTATCAAATAAGTTAGCTCCCATCCTCCTGTCACTGATACATGCAGATCAGGTTAGATTCATTGAAGGGTGGGAGGCAAGAAATAATACTATTAAGATGTTTTTACTGATTTATAGGGCTAGGTCTTTGTCTTTGCCTCTGTGTCTGCTATCGGTGGACGCAGAGAAAATCCCTTGATCGTGTGGATTGAAAATTTTTGTCAGCTGTTCTTAGATTTAGGTTCTAATTTTTTTTCACAGATCCTATCTCTATAAACTTTTACTACTGCAAGGGGGTGAGTATATTGGTTCCCTGTCCAGTTCTATACCAATACATAATGGAACACGACAGGGGTGTCCTCTTTCCCTCCTCATACCTTCTCATTATGGAACATTTGGCAATTAGCATTAGAAACAATTCTTATATTAATGGCCTCTCAGTGGAGTAGACAAATTTCAAAACAGCCCTTTAAACTGATGAGCTCTTGCTTTATACATCCCATTCACAAATTTCTTTTCCTTTAATAATACCAAAGTTTGACCGCTATAGACAACTGACTAATTTCAAAATCAATTATGCTAAATCAGAGGCACTTAACATTTCCTTGTCATAAGCACATAAATTACAGATCTCTCAGAACTTTCTTTTTAAATGGCATTCAAACTCCCTGACATATCTAAGTATTCATATACCTATGGATTGTCATAACCAATGCCAACAGAACAATTTCTCCCAGCTGGATCGCTCTCTTAATGCCATAAAACTGGATGTTCTGCCAAGATTTTTATATTTCAGACAGTCCCTATTTGCCTTCTAGCAATTTTCCTCTACAAACTCCGTACAACCATTTTTAAATTAATTTGGGGCCATACAAAAGCTAGGACAGAATGGAAAGTTTTGATCCCACCTAAACATCTGGGTGGACTGCTTGATTTCAAGACATATCATGCGGCATCGCTTTTTATTAGAGTGCTAAATTGGCACCATCATAAACATACCAAACAATGGGTCTGTAAAACAATAGAATTTAAATACTCCTCTAAAACACCTTCCATTGCTTGCTTCCAATCATACAGTACACAAAATATGAATCTGAACTTCACACCGTTTTAAAAGTTTGGGATGCTTTTAATAGGAGATTAACATTATCTAGACTTTATAGTCCTCTTATTCCTTTATTCTGTAAACAGGTCAGCCTTCTTATCTATAATCTGGTTAACAGATCATCCGTCATTACGTTATGTCTGTCACCCATTTGCCTACTCAATTACACAGGAAAAAACAGGAGAAATAGCGAGTATATATGGCATAAAATAGATCTTTATTTATAAATAATGAAAAAGTATCTATCAAAAAGTTGTAACATACTTA
Organism: Phyllobates terribilis; assembly: GCF_046119375.1. Taxonomy (NCBI): domain Eukaryota; kingdom Metazoa; phylum Chordata; class Amphibia; order Anura; family Dendrobatidae; genus Phyllobates; species Phyllobates terribilis. The sequence continues at coordinate 767,166,258 of NW_027362762.1, read as the reverse complement.
ATCATCAAAATTTTAATCTTCAATAAGAAAGGTGCAAAATGTAGGAAAGACCATTGTGTCACCCAAACAGGTAGTCCCCAGTGGTATATGGAGTTCCAGCTAGAAGCTGGAATATGCACTGTACAGTGATGTGCATAAAAATTACATCTGAAGTCCGATAAATCCTACTTACCACTCAGTGTGGTGGGGAGCCAAAGGGGGGACAACAGTGATCAGTTTCCCAGTATAAATGGAGCCCCAACGCGCATTTCGCCGCTGGAACAACTGGCTTTCTCAAGAGGCATAAGTATGGTGAAGCAACAGGACCTTATATGTACCTCCCCATGCAGTCACATGACCGGGAAAATACGAGGGATAGATATCGTGCATTTGGGCTCCCGTGGAGGTGACTGGGGGAGGATTTTAGCCCAAAAAGAGGCTAAGTGGTTTATCAACCTTGATACTATGGCTCCTCGAGGTCTGAATGAGGCATTAGGTTTTGCTTCCTTTCTGTGAATCCTCTTATTCATGGTTAAATCCCTTCATTTCCCTCATTATTCAAATCCCGGTATTATTTGTTTTAAACTTTGGTGTCTATTCTTTAATCATTATATTTTTCTTTCCATTAGTTTTGGAGTAGGACATGACCTTAGATTCTGAACCATCTGCACGACAGGGAGAAATTTGTTGGACCATTTCATCCTTCTGTGTCCAGAAACTGTGCGACATGAATACATCAATGTTGTCTTCCCATGGATGTTCATTGTTCTGATATATACCATTATGTATTGTGTCACTTAGATTATTTCTTTATTGTGCTATTTGGGTATACGACCTATTATTTGATGAACTACTTCATCTCTGTCCATGAGACACTTAATTACCTGCAGTGTATGGTGTGGTGCGCATGCGCCTTGGTCCCTTGGCTGCCGGGCCCGCGCTCTGCTGTCTCCTCCCTCCCGGCCGCACCCGTCCGGTATGCACAGTTTGGTGCTTCCGGGTCTGCGCTGCGGGATGACGGCTGACGCTCGCGCTGGGGCATCCTGGGCCCTGACCTTTCCATTAAACACCCACCGCTAGGTGATCTCCCGACCACATGACCGCAATCCGGTCATGTGACTGCATGGGGAGGTACATATAAGGTCCTGTTGCTTCACCATACTTATGCCTCTTGAGAAAGCCAGTTGTTCCAGTGGCGAAACGCGCGTCGGGGCTCCATTTTTACCGGGAAACTTATCACTGTTGTCCCCCTTTGGCTCCCCACCACACTGAGTGGTAAGTAGGATTTATCGGACTTCAGATGTAATTTTTATGCACATCACTGTACAGTGCATATTCCAGCTTCTAGCTTCTAGCTAGTCCATATACCACTGACGACTACCTGTTTGGGTGATACAATGGTCTTTCCTACATTTTCCACCTTTCTTATTGAAGATTAAAATTTTGATGATTGAGTATGTTACAACTTTTTGATAGATACTTTTTAATTATTTATAAATAAAGATCTATTTTATGCCATATATACTCGCTATTTCTCCTGTTTTTCCTTTATTCTGTAACCCAGATTTCATGGCTGGCTTTCAGATAAATAAATTACTACTATGGAGAGCTGCAGAGGATATGAGGTTCTTCAGATGCACCTGTTCCTTCTTTCAGGGATCTACAAACTCGTAATCACTTAGTCAAACTTTCTTTGTTCGAATACTCACAATTAAAATCTCTCCTTGATGCACACGTGAGACAGGGCTCTTATCGGGATTTCCCCACTTCGTTTGCGGCCTTATTTCTTTTGAAGACTTCCCCCTCATTCTATATCTTTGATTTACAACATTATATTCCAAGAAGGAGATAGTGACACCCTGGGCTACGTTGTGGCATTGGAGAGGGAGTTTGATTTGGAGATTTCTTCTCAGAAATGGCAGGAAGAATTTTTGTTTTCTCATGTGCAAATTGCCTCTTCGGAGAAAAAGAGGACTTGTACTCTATAGCGCCACCTATTGGAAGCAGCAATCCTACAAGTCACAATCAACCCTTTAACGAGTCGTGCAATATGACTTAGGATAAAAGCCAACTCAGAATCTCAATTTGCAGACACGGTGTTTTGGGCTGTTGGCCCTTGTCAGTGCAAAGTATGAGACCTGATTTGGCTAGGTGAGAGGCTCTGGACTGAGGTCTAAGGGGTAACGTTTCTCCATATGGAGAGTGACCCACCAACTCTGGCACGTCAAGGTAAGGAGGCTTATTCGCCATGCAATGCTCCTCTGGGAAATTTAATATGCAAATTGCCTCTTCGGAGAAAACGAGAACTTGTACTCTATAGCGACACCTATTGGAAGCAGCAATCCTGCTTTTCTCATAAAACTTTAGAGAGCTTTAGAGCGCAGGAGAAACATTTCAAAATACTTAACAGATGGTATATATGCCCCTCGAGATTACAAGATTATATACAGTATCTCACAAAAGTGAGTAAATCCCTCACATTTTTGTAAACATTTTATTATACCTTTTCATGGGAAAACACTGAAGATATGACACATTGATACAATGTAAAGTAGTCAGAGTACAGGTTGTATAACAGTGTAAATTTGGTGTGCCATCTAAATAACTCAACATACAGCCACTACTGTCTAAACCGCTGTCAACAAAAGTGAGTACACCTCTAAGTGAAAATATCTAAATTGTGCCCAAAGTGTCAATATTTTGTGTGGTCATCATTATTTTCAAGCACTGCCTTAACTCTCTTGGGCATGGAGTTCACTATAGCTTCACAGGTTACCACTGGAATCTTCCTCCACTCCTCCATGACGACATCACCAAACTTTTGGATGTTGGAGACCTTGCGCCTCCTCCACCTTCCATTCAGGTATGGAGAACTGCTTGGCCAGCCAGTCCAGCACCTTTACCCTCAATTCCTTTAGCAAGGTAGTGGTCGTCTTGGAGGTGTGTTTGGGGTCATTATCATGTTGGAATACTGCCTGCGGCTCAGTTTCTGAAGTGAGGGGATCATGCTCTACTTCTATATGTCACCGTACATGTTGGCATTTATCATTCCCCCAATGAGCTGCAGCTCCCCACAGAAGACAGCACTCATTCAGGCCCAAACCATGACACTTCCATAACCAAGCTTGACAGTAGGCAAGACACCCTTGTCTTTGTACTCCTCACCTGGTTGCCACCACACACAATTGACACTATCTGTACTAAATAAGTTTATCTTGGACTCATCAGACCATAAGACTTGGTTCCAGTAATCCATGTCTTTGGATGTGGGCTTTCTTGTGCAGCATCTTTTGAAGAGGCCTCCTTCTGGGACAACAGCCATGCACACCAATTTGATGCAGTGAGTGGCGTATGGTCTGAGCACTGACAGGCTGACCCCCCCATCCCTTTAAACTTTGCAGCAATGCTGGCAGCACTCATACGTCTATTTTGAAAAGACAATCTCTGGATATGATGCTGAGCACATGCACTCAACTTCTTTGGTCGACCATGAAAAGGCCAGTTCTGAATGGAACCTGTCTTGTTAAACAGTCTGTATGGTCTTGGTCATTGTGCTGCAGCTCAGTTTCAAGGTGTTGGCAATCTTCTTATAGCTTAGGCCATCTTTATATAGAGCAACAATTCATTTTTTCAGATCCATAGAGAGTTTTTTGCCATAAAGTGCCACATTGAACTTCCAGTGACCAGTATGAGTGAGAGTGAGAGCGATAACATGAAATTTAAAACACCAGCTCCCCATTTACACCTGAGGCCTTGTAGCACTAATGAGTTACATGACACAGGGGAGGGAAAATGGATAATTGGGCTCAATTTGTCCATTTTCACTTTTGGCCATTTGTACTCACTTTTGTTGCCAGCGGTTTAGACATGAATTTCTGTGTGTTGAGTTATTTAGAGGGCACACATTTACACTGATATACAACCTGTACACTGACTACTTTACATTGTATCAAAGTGTCATATCTTCAGAGTTCTCCCATGAAAAAATATAATAAAATATTTACAAAAATGTAAGGGGTGTATTCACTTTTGTGGGATACTGTATCATCTTTGGTCAGATAGTTCCAAAAAGTCCTAAAATTGTCAAACTTTCCATCCTCCCGGGTTCCTTTAAGGCTTGTGTACCACAACATTTTACAGAATTGCCACTCCAGTTCCATATATATGTAAATATATATATATATATATATATATATATATATATATATATATATATATACAGTACAGACAAAAAGTTTGGACACACCTTCTCATTTAAAGATTTTTCTGTATTTTCATGAATATGAAAATTGTACATTCACACTGAAGGCATCAAAACTATGAATTAACACATGTGGAATTATATACTTAACAAAATAGTGTGAAACAACTGAAAATATGTCTTATATTCTAGGTTCTTCAAAGTAGTCACCTTTCGCTTTGATGACTGCTTTGCACACTCTTGGCATTCTCTTGATGAGCTTCAAGAGGTAGTCACGAGAAATGGTTTTCACTTCACAGTTGTGCCCTGTCAGGTTTAATAAGTGGGATTTCTTGCCTTATAAATGGGGTTGGGACCAGCAGTTGTGTTGTGCAGAAATCAAGTGGATACACAGCTGATAGTCCTACTGAATAGACCGTTAGAATTTGTATTATGGCAAGAAAAAAGCTGCTAAGTAAAGAAAAACGAGTGGCCATCATTACTTTAAGAAATGAAAGTCAGTGAGTCTGAAAAATAGGGCAAACTTTGAAAGTGTCCCCAAGTGCAGTTGCAAAAACCATCAAGCGCTACAAATAAACTGGCTCACATGAGGACCGCCCCAGGAAAGGAAGACCAAGAGTCACCTCTGCTTCTGAGGATAAGTTTATCTGAGTCACCAGCCTCAGAAATTGCAGGTTAACAGCAGCTCAGATTGGAGACCAGGTCAATGGCAGACAGAGTTCAAGCAGCAGACACATTTCTACAACAACTGTTAAGAGGAGAGTTTGTGAAGCAGGCCTTCATGGTAAAATAGCTGCTAGATAACCACTGCTAAGGACAGGCAACAAGCAGAAGAGACTTATTTGGTCTCAAGAACACAAGGAATGGACATTAGACCAGTGGAAATCTGTGTTTTGGTCTGATGAGTCGATATTTGAGATCTTTGGTTCCAACCACCGTGTCTTTGTGCGACACAGAAAAGGTGAACGGATGGACTCTAAATGCCTGGTTCCCATCGTGAAGCATGGAGGAGGAGGTGTGATGGTGTGGGGTGCTTTGCTGGTGACACTGTTGGGGATTTATTCAAAATTGAAGGCATACTGAACCAGCATGGCTACCACAGCATCTTGCAGCGGCATGCTATTCCATCCGGTTTGCGTTTAGTTGGACCATCATTTATTTTTCAACAGGACAATGACCCCAAACACACCTCCAGGCTGTGCAAGGGCTATTTGACCAAGAAGGAGAGTGATGGGGTGCTACGCCATATGACCTGGCCTCCACAGTCACCAGACCTGAACCCAATCGAGATGGTTTGGGGTGAGCAGGACCGCAGAGTGAAGGCAAAAGGGCCAACAAGTGCTAAGCATCTCTGGGAACACCTTCAAGATTATTGGAAGACCACTTCCGGTGACTACCTCTTGAAGCTCATCAAGAGAATACCAAGAGTGTGCAAAGCAGTCATCAAAGCAAAAGGTGGCTACATTGAAGAACTTACAATATAAGACATATTTTCAGTTGTTTCACACTTTTTTGTTAAGTATATAATTCCACATGTGTTAATTCATAGTTTTGATGCCTTCATTGTGAATGTACAATTTTCATAGTCATGAAAATACAGAAAAATCTTTAAATGAGGTGTGTCCAAACTTTTGGTCTGTACTGTATACATCTACTTACCTTGTAATGTCTTCATATCCTGTTCTGTCCAGATGTGTCCGGATCTCAGAATTCCAAGCAGCGGAAGTTCGTCGACCGCCATATTGGGACACCCAAGTGATGGGTGCCTCAATATGGAAACCGCCGTTGGTTCTAGCCTCTTGCACGGTACCACCAGCAGAACACAGTCGAGAACACGCTGTACATGCAGCCACCGGGATCAGCCAAATGATTCACTGACCGCCATATCTAATGTCAGGGATTCCTCAGGCAGAATTGCAGCAGACAACCTTTGTACTATAAGATCTATGAGACAGTAGGATTCCTTGTAGTATTATGCAGTGACTTCACAGAACCAAATGACAAACTCAGCGCTGCACCTGTACAATTCAGAGCTTACTACCGCACTAGATCCCGATGTAACATAGCCTCATTATACTGAAGGATTGGTCTGAGAATACGTGATACAGGAACAGGGAAAATTGCATTACAGAGCGGTGTCAAGTGGCGTTAGCAGGCAGGGCAGCAAGGCAGAGTAGTATAAGCAGGGAGAGCACAGCAGAGCGACATGAGCAGGCAGAGCAGAGCAGCAGAGAGGCATGACCAGGCAGAGCACAGTGGTATGAGCAGAGCGGTATGGTCAGGCGGAGCAGAGCGGTATGAACAGGCAGAGCAGAGTGGCATGAGCAGGCAGAGCAGGCCGAGCGAGGCATGAGCAGGCAGAGCACAGCAGAGCGTGGCATGAGCAGGCACAGCGTGGCATGAGCAGGCACAGCGCAGCGTGAGCAGGCACAGCATGGCATGAGCAGGCAGAGTGCAACAGAGCGCAGCGTGAGCAGACAGAGCACGGCAGATCGCAGCATGAGCAGGCAGAGTGCAGCATGAGCAATGTCAACAATCATATGGCTGGGGCACAGCATGCACCACAGGGGGTCACAGAGAGGTGACAGCTCCCTGTGACCGCCTGGTCACCGGTATTCAGGTACTCTGATTGGAGCAATGAATGTCATCATCGATCGCTCCAATCAGATTAACTGACTGGGAGGTGTCTGGGTGGTGACCTCCAACTGTCACCACCCTATCACCCTCCTATGACCGCCCTGCAGACCCTCACACTTGGTGAGGATTTCTACAGAGCGGTCACATCTGATCTGTCTGTTGCTTGGACTTGTAGTGCCACAGAATATTCTGTGACACCACAAGATAATCTACTCACCTGCTCCAGTCATTGCTGCTGTTGCTCCTGGATCTTCTGCTCCAGCGTCCTGGGTATACTGCTCCTGACCTGCTGTGGTTCCTGCTCCAGATCCTGCTCCAGAGCCTGCTGCTGATCCTGCTACTGATCCTGCAGAGATGACTTTGGTAAGTCTGTACTCCCCTCTTCCACCCCAATCCCCCCTCCCCCCTCTTTTTACACCCCCCTTACCACCATTTTCTTTTCTGCGTCCTGCAGCCGTCTCCAGCTCCGGTCCCGGTCTCCAGCTCTGCTCCCGGTCACCAGCGCCGGTCTCCCGGTCACCAGAGCCGGGTTCCTGGTCACCAGCGCCGGTCCTGCTTCTGAAAGAAGAACAGAGAAGACTTTGGTAAGTCATCTCTGATCTCCCCTCATCCACCCCAATTCCCCTCTTCCCACTCCCCACACATCCGTGCGCACATCCAGCAGCCGCCGAGTGTTGATCGGTGACATAGTTCACCAATCCACACTCGTGCTCACTGTTTACACCACATACAGTATTTCCTTTTTCCATACACTCTAAATAAAGTACTGACACACACATACTCTAAATAAAGTATTGACACACACGCACCACATACATAACAAAAAATGTCCCGCTATTCAGCGGAGGAGGCATATGCTTTTCTTGCCTCCGACACTGACAGCGAGGGCGAGGATCCCACATTTCTTTGTTTTTCCGACTTCTCGTCATCTTCCTCCTCCTCCTCTTCTTCCTCCTCTTTCTCTTCCTCCTCAGGTGCTGCTGGACCGCCCCGCAGTCGTCGCAGGAGAGAAGATGATCCAGCGCTCCCCACTACTGATCCCATATGGACCTCACCCCCCAAAAATGAAGAGCCACTGTTTCCTGATTTCGTGGCGGAATCAGGAATCAAGTTTGACACCACCAGCCTCACAGAACTAGACTTTTTCAAAGTCTTTTTCTCTGAGAATTTTGTAAACCTCATGGTGGGCCAAACTAATTTAAACACTCATCAATTTTTGGAACAAAACCCCTCTTCATCATTTTCTAACTGGTCTCCTGTATACGCAGTAGAAATGATGAAGTTTTGGGGCCTGGTCATTCTTATGAGGATCCTGAAGTAGCTAGAGCTTTGGCAATACTGGAGTGTTGAAGTTTTGTATAACACTCCAGTGTTCCGAATGGTCATGATCCGGAGATGCTTTCAGGCCATCCACAAGTTCATGCATAGCCAAGATAATGCAAGGTGTCCTGCACACGATGACCTGAACTTTGATTGTCTTTTCAAAGTTCGGCCAGTCATCGAACACTTCAACAAGTTTGCTGAAGTGTACGTGCCCAAAGGGACATCTGCGTGGATGAGTCCTTAATCTCTTTTAAGGGGCAGCTTGGATACCGGCAATACCTGCCCAGTAAGAGGGCAAGGTATGGGATCAAGCTGTATAAATTTGTGAGAGTACTTCAGGGTACACTCACAAGTTTAGAGTTTATGAAGGGAAGGACTCCCAGATTAAACCCCCTGAATGCCCCCCTGTTCTGGGAGTGAGTGAGAAAATTGTGCGGGACTTGGCGCACACACTGCTGGATAAAGGTTATCACCTGTATGTGGATAACTTTTATACAAGTATCCCGCTCTTCAAGTCCCTCTCTGTGCGACGTACCGCAGCCTGCGGTACTGTCCGCAAAAATCAGAGAGGCCTCCCAAAGAAGCTAATTGGGCAGCTGCTCAGAAGGCGTGAGAGCAGAGCCCAATGTAGCGACCACCTGCTGATGGTCAAATACAAGGACAAAAGGGATGTCGTTTTCTTGACCACCATACATGATGATGGCAGCACCCTCAGCACTGTACAAGGTTCCACTACACAGGTCGCCAAACCAGACTGTGTAGTGGGGTACAACAAGTACAAGGGGGGAGTTGATCTCTCTGATCAAGTCCTCCAGCTGTACAGTGCTTTGAGAAAGACCAAGTTATGGTATAAGAAGCTGACTGTGCACATTGTACAGATGGCAATGAACAACGCTTTCTTCTGTCACAATGTGCAGGCCAGACTTCTACGTCGTATCTTCACTTTCAGGAGACAGTAATCAAGGCCCTTATATTTGGCAGCGGTGATGGAGCAGGCCCCAGTACTTCTAGAACTGAAGGACCTCAAATTGTACCAGGCCAGCATTTCCCAGGGGAGATCCCGCACAGCGGAAAAAAAGGAAAATCACAAAAGTGGTGCCAAGTGTGTTATAAAAGGGGAATACGCAAGGACACCACTTATCAATGTGACACCTGCCCTGACAAACCTGGCCTGTGCATGAAAGACTGCTTCAAAAGGTACCATACTTCCATGGACTATTAAATTAATTTCTGATGTATGACAACCTGACGAACACTACACAGCTGACGCAGTGTTTGTCAGGTTGTCCTACACAACTGACATATGAGACTACATTAGGCAATTCAAAAATCAGCTACCACTTCCAAAAAGGGGTCACTTGTTGGGCATTTCCACTGTTTAGGCACACCAGGGACTCTGAGAACGTGACATGACGCCCGCAGACCATTCCGTCAAAGTCTGCATTCAAAAGCATCACTCCTTCCCTTCCGAGCCCTGACATGCGCCCAAACAGTAGTTTTCTCCAACACATGGGGTATGAGCGTACTCAGGAGAAATTGCACAACAACTTATGGGGTGCAATTTCTCCTGATACCCTTGTGAAAATGTTTTTTTTTGCATTTTTGTGGAAAAAATGTTTTTTTTTTATTTTCACAAGTCAACATTATAATTTTCTGTGAAGCACCTGGGGGTTCAATGGGCTCACCACACATCTAGATAAATTCATTGGAGGTCTAGTTTCCAAAAAGTGGGCACTTATTGGGCATTTCCACTGTTTAGGCACATCTGCGTACTCAAGAGAAATTGCACAACAACTTTTGGTGTCCAATTTCTCCTAGTACCCTCGTGAAAATAAAAATATAGTGGCTAAAAGATCGTTTTTGTGGAAAAAAAATGTTTGTTTTTTTTTCACGACTCTACGTCATAAACCTTTGCAAAACACTTGGGGTTCAAAGTGCTCACCACACATCTACATAAGTTCCTTAAGGGGTCTAGTCTCCAAAATGGGGTCACTTGTGGGGGGTTTCCACTGTTTAGGCACATCAGGCACTCTCCAAACGCAACATGGGGTCCGCTGTCAATTCCAGCGAGTTTTACATTGAAAACGTCAATTAGCGTTCCTTCCCTTCCGAGCCCTGCCGTGCGCCCAAACAATGGCTTTCCCCCACATGAGGCATCAGCGTACTCAAGAGAAATTGGAGAACAACTTTTGGTGTTGAATTTCTTCTAGTGCCCTTGTGAAAATAAAAATATTGCGGCTAAAAGATTGTTTTAGTGGAAAAATAATGATTTTGGCTCTACGTCATAAAATTTAGCAATACACTTGGGGGTTCAAAGTGCTCACTACACATCTACATAAGTTCCTTAAGGGGTCTAGTCTCCAAAATGGGGTCACTTGTGGGGGGTTTCCACTGTTTAGGCACATCAGGCACTCTCCAAACGTGACATGGGGACTGCTGTGAATTCCAGCGAGTTTTACATTGAAAACGTCAATTGGCTCTCCTTCCCTTTCGAGCCCTTCCGTGCACCCAAACAATGGTTTACACCCACATATGAGGTATAGGCATACTCAGTAAAAATTGCACAACAACTTTTGAAATCCAATTTCTCCTAGTACCCTCGTAAAAATAAAAATATTGTGGCTAAAAGATCGTATTTGTGGGAAAAAAAAGTTGTTGTTTTTTCACGGCTCTAAGTCATAAACCTTTGCAAAACACTTGGGGGTTCAAAGTGCTCACCACACATCTAAATAAGTTCCCTGAGGGGTCTAGTTTCCAAAATAGGGTCACTTGTGGGGGGGTTTCCACTGTTTCGGCACATCAGGAGATCTCCAAATTCGACATGGGGTCCGTTGTGAATTCCAGCGAGTTTTACATTGAAAACGTCAATTGGAACTTCTTCCCTTCCGAGCCCTGCTGTGTGCCCAGACAATGGCTTTCCCCCACATATAAGGTATCAACGTACTCAGGAGAAATTGCAGAACAACTTTGGGTGTCCAATTTCTCCTAGTGCCCTTGAGAAAATAAAAATATTGTGGCTAAAATCGTTTTTGCGGGAAAAAAATGATTTTGGCTCTACGTCATAAACTTTTGCAAAACACTTGGGGGATCAAAGTGCTCACCACACATGTAAATAAGTTCCTTAAGGGGTCTAGTTTCCAAAATGGGGTCACTTGTTGGAGGTTTCCACTGTTTAGGCACATCAGGGGCTCTCCAAACGCGACATGGGGTCCGCTGTGAATTCCAGCGAGTTTTACATTAAAAATGTCAATTGGCGCTCCTTCTCTTCCGAGCCCTGCTGTTCGCCCAAACAATGGCTTTCACCCACATATGAGGTATCAACGTACTCAGGAGAAATTGGAGAACAACTTTTGGCATCCAATTTCTCCTAGTGCCCTTGTGAAAATAAAAATATTGTGGCTAAATATCTTTTTTGTGGAAAAAAAATGATTTTGGCTCTACGTCATAAACTTTTGCAAAACACTTGGGGGTTCAAAGTGCTCACCACTAGTGTTGAGAATTCCGATACTGAAATATCGGGTATCGACCGATTTTCGCGGTATCGGAATTCCGATACTGAGTTCCGATACTTTTAGAATATCGAATACCGGAATCGGAAGTTCCCATAATGCATGCGCTCTGCAGTATCTCCGAAGGATGAAGAGCTGGATGGCAGCACTCAGCTTACTGTACATGTCATTTAGTGTTAAAGGATTTATTTAAAAAAATAATAGTGTTTTCATGCAACGTCTCTTTAAGAAAGTCGGCCGGCAATTCAGCATTGGTACCCGACAATTTAGAATAGAAAGAATAGAGCATCGCACATAGATTAGATAGATAGAAACATGTCAGTCACATATATAATAAATGCAGTGATAGTGTTGATTACTGTACTTGTCATTTAGTGTTAAAATAAAGGATTTATTAAAAAATAATATTGGCGTGGGGTTCCCCGTAATTTTAGTCTCTAGCGGAGGTTAAGCAGACGCCTGGGGCAGATGTTTGAAGCCTGGGAAGGGGGTAATAACCATAGAGCTTCCCAGGCTACTAATATCAGCCACCAGCTGAATACCTAGCCTTTACTAGCTATTAAAATGGGGGACCCCCCAAAAAATGACGTGGAGTCCCCACTATTTTAATAGCTAGCAAAGGCTAGGCAGACAGCTGGGGGCTGATATTAATAGCCCAGGAAGGGTGCCATGAATATTGGCCCCCTCCCAGGCTAGAAACAACAGCCGTCAGCCACCCCAGAAATGGCGCATCCATAGGATGTGCCAATTCTGGCACTAAGCCTCGCTCTTCCCACTGCCCTGTAGCGGTGGCAGTGGGGTAATAGGGCTGGGGTTGATGTCAGCTTATAATGCCAGCTGACATCAAGCCCAGGTTAGTAATGGAGAGGCGTCTATAAGACACCCCCATTACTAACCCCATAGTCAAAGTTTAAAAAAAATACAAACACCCAGAATAAAGTCCTTTAATTGAAATAAACACACAATTCTTTATTGTTCTAATTTAAACCATACTTATCGTAACGCCCGTTCCAGCTGAAGCCAATGATCTCCTGCAATAAAAGTAAAATAATAAAGCAACCTCATCCTTACCTTTCCATGGTTCCCACGACGGCTCCAGTTCTGCTACATTCCCATGACAGGCTGGATCGCAGCCGATAGCTGCCATCCAGCTTGCCATGCCGCAGACACTGAGATGCGCAGGCATGCTTGCGCTCCTCAGTGTCTGGCTGTGACAGCATAAAGATGAGCCGAGGTCATGTCCAATGAACTCAGCTCACCTCATGCACGTCACTGACAGCATAGGAAAATTCTCCTGCGCTCAGCGCTTCAGCAGGAGAATTCTCACACACTGGGATGGCATTAAGATGACAGGTTGGATCACAGCTGAGTGCTGCCATCCAGCATGCCATGTTTCAGAGACACTGCAGAGCGCAAGCATGCCAGCGCTCAGCTGCGATCCAGCCTGTCATCTCAATGCCATCCCAGCGTGGGAGAATTCTGCTGCTGAAGCGCTGAGCACAGGAGAATTTTCCCACGCTGTCAGTGACGTGCATGAGGTGATCTGAGTTCATTGGACATGACATCGGCTCATCTTAATGCCGTCACAGCGAGACACTGAGGAGCGCAGGCATGCCTGCGCTTCTCAGTGTCTGCGGCATGGAAAGCTGGATAGCAGCTATCGGCTGCGATCAAGCCTGTCATGTGAATGTAGCAGAGCTGAACCTGTCCTGGGAACCATGGGGAGGTAAGGATGAGGTTGGTTTATTATTTTACTTTTATTGCAGAAGACATTGGCTTCAGCTGGAATGGGCGTGATGGTAAGTATGGTTTAATTTAGAACATTAAAAAATTGTGTGTTTATTTCAATTAAAGGACTTTATTCTGAGTGTTTGTGGTTTTTTATATACTTTACTAGAAATTCATGGCAGTCATGTCTAATATTCACGTGACCCCATGAATTTCGGGCTTAGGGCCAGCTGATAATGCCAAGCTGGTCCTAACCCCTTTATTACCCAGTGAGCCACCGCACCAGGGCCCTGGAAGAGTTTGGTACAGCGCCAGAAGAAGGCGCTTCTATGAGCGCGCCATTTTCTGGGGTGGCTGAGGACTGCAATTTGCAGCGGGGGGGGGCAGAAAGCTGGGGCCTCCCTGCGCTGCGGATTCCAGCCCCCAGCTGCCTAGTTGTTCCAGGCTGGCCACAAAAATAGGGGGAAGCCCCACGTATTTTTTTTTTTAATTATTTCATGAAATTCATGAAATAATTTTTTAAAAAAAGGGATTCCCTATATTGTTGTGTCCGGCCAGGTACAAATAGGCAGCTGATGGTTTGGGCAGCCCGTTCCTGCCTGCTGTACCAAGCTGGACACAAAAATAGGGTGAAGCCTCACGTATTTTTTTTTTATTATTTCATGAAATTCATGAAATAATAATAAAAAAAAAGGGTTACCTATATTGATGTGTACGGCCAGGTACAAATAGGCATCTGGTGGTTGGGGGCAGCCCGTTCCTGGATGCTGTACCTGGCTGGCATACAAAAATATGGCGAAGCCCACGTCAAAATTTTTGGGAAAAATTAATTTAAAAATAATAAAAAAAATAATTATTTAGGGACTGCATCTTTATTAACCCCTCACGTGGAGGGGTTAATAAAGATGCAGTCCCTAAATGTGTTTTTTTTTAAAAAATGTATTTAATTATTCACCAAAAATTTGACGTGGCCTTCGCCATATTTTTGTTTCAGGCTAGGTACAGCAGGCAGGAACGGGCTGCCCCCAACCCCCAGATGCCTACTTCTACCTGGCTGGAACAAAAATACAGGGAAGCCCTTTTTTTAATTATTTCATGAATTTCATGAAATAATTTAAAAAAAATTGCCGTGGGGCCTTGCCCTATTTTTGTGTCCAGCCAGGTACAGCAGGCAGGAACAGGCTGCCCCCAACCACCAGCTGCCTATTTGTACCTGGCCGGACACAACAATATAGGGAAGCCCTTTTTTTTTTTATTATTTCATGAATTTCATAAAATAATAAAAAAAAAAAATATGTGGGGCTTCACCCTATTTTTGTGTCCAGCCTGGTACATCTAGGCAGCTGGGGGATGGAATCCGCAGCGCAGGGAGGCCGAAGATTTCTGGCCCCCCCCGCTGCAAATTGCAGTCTGCAGCCACCCCAGAAAATGGCGCGTTCATAGAAGCACCATCTTCTGGCGCTGTACCCAACTCATCCAGGGCCCTGGTGCGGTGGCTCACTGGGTAATAAAGGGGTTAGGGCCAGCTTGGCATTATCAGCTTGCCCTAAGCCCGAAATTCATGGGGTCACGCCAATATTAGACATGACCACTATGAATTTCTAGTAAAGTATTTAAAAAAACACAACACCCAGAATAAAGTCCTTTAATTGAAATAAACGCACAATTTTTTAATGTTCTAAATTAAACCATACTTTTTACCATCACACCCATTCCAGCTGAAGCCAACAATCTCCTGCAATAAAAGTAAAATAATAAAGCAACTTCATCCTTACCTTTCCATGGTTCCCACGACAGCTTCAGCTCTGCTACATTGACATGACAGGCTGGATCACAGCCGAAAGCTGCCATCCAGCTTGCCGTGCTGCAGACACTGAGAAGCGCAGGCATGCTTGTGGTCTTGCAGTGTCTCGCTGTGACGGCATCAAGATGAGCCGAGGTCATGTCCAATGAACTCAGCACACCTCATGCACGTCACTGACAGCGTGGGAAAATTCTCCTGCGCTCAGCGCTTCAGCAGGAGAATTTTCCCACGCTGGGATGGCATTGAGATGACAGGCTGGATGGCAGCTGAGCGCTGCCATCCAGCATTCCATCCTTCATAGACACTGCAGAGCGCAGGCATGCTTGCGCTCTGCAGTCTTTTTTAAAGAGATGGTGCATGAAAACACTATTATTTTTTTTAATAAATCCTTTAACACTAAATGACAAGTACAGTAAGCAACACTGTCTCTGTACTTCTTATATATGTGACTGACATGTTTCTATCTATCTAATCTATGTGTGATGCCCTATTCTTTCTATTCTAAATTGTCGGGTATATGCCGCTGCTGAATTGCCGGCTTTTCATGTAATACATTCTACACTATTCTTAGTTGTTTTCCTTCATGTAGAATTAAACTACAAGGAAAGAAAGGGTTTATTTTTATTCTGATATTTGGGTCCCATTGACTTGCATTGGTTTCCGGTATCGGAACCGGCGATATCCGATATTTTTTGGGTATTGGTCCAATCCAATCCGATCCGATATCTCCCGATATTGGAGGGTATCGCTCAACACTACTCACCACACATCTAAATAATTTCCTTAAGGGGTCTAGTTTCCAAAATGTGGTTACTTTAGGGGGGTTTCCAATGTTTAGGCACATCAGGGACTCTCCAAACGCGACATGGGGTCCGCTGTGAATTCCAGCGAGTTTTACATTGTAAACATCAATTGGCGCTCCTTCCCTTCCGAGCCCTGCTGTGCGCTCAAACAATGGCTTTCCCCCACATATATGATATTGGCGTAATCAGTAGAAATTGCACAACAACTTTTGTTGTCCAATTTCTCAGGGTACCCTTGTGAAAATAAAAAAATTGGGGTCTAAAATAAAATGTTAGTGAAAAAAAGTTAAATGTTCATTTTTTCCTTTCACGTTCAATTAATTGGTGTGAAGCACCTGAAGGGTTAATAAAGTTCTCGAATGTGGTTTTTGAGCACCTTGAGGGGTGCAGTTTTTAGAATGGTGTCACTTCAAATGTGATGCGGTCCCTAAAAAAACTGGTTTTGTAAATTTTGTTGGAAAAATTAGAAATTGCTGATCAAATTTTAACCTTTATAGCTCACAAATAAAAAATAAAATTTGGTTCCAAAATTGTGCTGATGTAAAGTAGACATGTGGGAAATTTTATTCATTAACTATTTTGTGTGACATATCTCTCTGATTTAAGGGCATTAATATTCAAATTTTGAAAATTGCAAAATTTTCAACATTTTCGCCAAATTTCCATTTTTTTCACAAATAAACGCAAGTGATATCGAAGAAATTTTACCACAATCATGAAGTACAATATGTCTCAAAAAAACTTTCTCAGAATCAGGGGGATTCGTTGAAGCGTTCCAGAGTAATTACCTCATAAATTGACAGTGGTCAGAAATGTAAATATTGGCCTCGTCATTAACGTGCAAACTACCTTGGGTTGTAAAGGGGTTAAGGTAACATAAAACTATATTTTAGAGTGTTCTAGGAAAATGATGCAACCAGTATATAGATATAATTTTTGTTGCCCACTTTTACCATCCAGGAAAACTGTTTATCCAAGCTCATCTTTTCTTTTTCATTTCAATAGCAAAGCTGTGCTTTAAAAAATGATTGATTTCACTACTTGAGACAATTTTTATTACATTAAACCTTTTAACTAACTGTTCTTGTAATTATTTTTAGCATAAAAGGCTGGAAAGACGATAGCGCAAAAATAGGTTCTTAACCTGGAAAAAATATAAAGGCTACCGCAGACCCACAAGGAATAGAGGAATGCTGAGGAAAAAAGTGGGTTAATGCGCTGCCAGGTGACGATTCATAGATGGATGAGGAAAGAAACTGGATGGAGTATGAATTTAGTTTATTTTTCAACGCATTTTGAAGTAACATCAAACTTCTTCTTCAGGACAAACCACAGATAACAGCTAAGAGACACAAGTGCAGTTAAATAGACATTGTTTTTGAAGCTGGGCATAAAATAACAGGTCACTTTGGTGTCATATATCTCGTCATTTGTCAGAATGAATAAAGTTTATCCAAATAAAAATGTAAAATAAAAAGAGGATTGCAGTAATCAATGGTTATTCAAAGCGTTATAAAAGATAGAATTAAGGGTTAAAAAGACAGCTGTAAATGCAGCATGTTTATCTGTTGTCCAAAATTAGAAAAATAAATAAAATCAAATAAAAAGTGAATGATAAAAAGCAGAGGAGAATTGAACCCGTCTGTGTGTAAATTAATTGGTTGTGGTGTGAGTTATGAGGTTGGTGAGCCACCACATAGGATTTTTATGTAGTGTAATATACAGTCATTGTTTAAAGTGTTGGCCCCCTTTAAATTTTTTCTGAAAATTAATTATTTCTCCCAGAAAATTATTGCAATTATACGTTTTGTTGTACACGTTTATTTATTTTGTGTGTATTGGAACAACACAAAAAAAAATAAAGAAAAAAGGCAAATTTTTACCTAATTTCACACAAAATCCTCAAAATGGGTAGTAATTGTTGTAATAATTTTCTGGAAGAAATATTTCATTTTCTGGAACAATGTCAAGTGTCCTATAACCCGCACTCTGGATCTCGTTCTGGCTCCAAAACTCCCGTCGCTTCCAGTGTCAATACACAAAAAGGACCGCTCTAAGTGCCCATTTAAGCAGCCACTGACACCAATGGCGCCACTTCACCACAGACAGCGCACATTGCGCTCTATACTTGGTCCCACTGTCCCTGCCTTATGGTCAGTAATCCTTATATGTGCTTCCTAAAGCAAACAGCAAAGTCATATTCATAAGGGTTGTAGGGAGACACACAAGATGCTATCGCCAAAGACACTATATCCACTGTGTGCACAATTATTAGAAGAGTGAGTATGTTGACCATGTCATCTTTTCTATGCAGGTTTTCAAAATCTAATTGGTATAAAATTGAATGCTCATTGGTTTGAAGCATATGAAGTGATGTGTTTTGGGGTAATAAAGGAGGGCATGGCCTGAAGATATCAACATTCTTTGTCAAGATGTGCAGAATTGCTAGGCAGCTTGTTTTCCTGAGGCAAAATGGGCCAAAATAGACATTAAGTTGTTAAACATCTTACAGAGGGATGCAGCACTCCTGAAATTGCTAAGATCACAAAATTTTGTTTTAAATAGTCAGCAGGGTCGCAGAAAATGTGTTCAGAAAAAGGATGCACATGAACTACCAAAGATTTGGGAAGAATCAAATGCATTACCCTCCAGTGCAGTCAAATTCGAAAACTGCAGCTTCCTTGGAGTGCCTAGAAGTAGAAAGTGTTTAGTGCTCAGAGACATGGCCAAGGTAAGGAAGGCTGAAACCTGATCACCACTGAACAAGACACAAAAGTTGAAATGTCAACCCCAGGCCAAGAAATGCCTGAAGATAGATTTTTCAGAGGTTTTATGTAGTGATGAGATAAGAATGACTTTTGAAGGACCAGATGGATGGACCTTTTGCTGAATCAGGAACACACACAGACCTCCACTTCAACTCATATGCCAACAATGGGGATATTGGGTAGTGGTATGAGCTGATATTATTAAAATTAAGCTAGTTGGACTTTTTTGGTTTTAAGATGGGCTTAAAATTAACTCCCAAAGCTAATGCCAGTTTTTGGAAGACACTTTTTTAAGCAGCAGTACAGGAAAGCAAAAGTCAACATCTTTCAAGAAAACCATGATTTTTTGATGCAGAACAATGCTCTGTTGCATGCTTTGAAGTACTGCTTGACTAGCCAGTTAAGGCCTTAAAGATGAAAGAACAATGACAAGGCACCCTTCCTTACCTGACCTAAACCCTACTGAGAACTTGTGGGGCCTTCTTAAATAGGAGATTTATGGTGAAGGAAAACAGGAGATTTTGCTATTGTTTTGAAAGTGAATAATTTTCAATTAAATTAAAAAATTGTGTCCCATATCAAATTTAGATTTTGGCTTCTTCCTTTTGGCAAATTTACCTCCCTTCATCCTCTTTTGAATCATTTAAGTTGCCTTTTGAAAAAAATCCTGTTGTAAAGTAATTTTCTTTTTTTCATTCCTTTTATGTTGTATGTTTTTTTCAATGTCCTTTGTTGTGGTCCCTCAATTGATATGTTTGTTTCCTGATTGTTTCAAGTGGAACTTTCTGTTATTTCTATGTCCCTTAACCCTAGAACGCATGACCATAAAAATGGGTAGTTTCAAAAAAGAGTTGTTATACCGAAAATGCCTGTAACATAAAAATAAATGAACAACTGGAAATGACAAACAACTATATAGCTGAGGAATACCTACAGTTTCAAAATTCTAACTAAAGAAATCTTGCAGAAAATAGAAAACAATTAACAGGGCGGACCTGCGAGGCCCCCGGTATGCGTTCTAGGGTTATTTTATGCATGCTATTCTGTATGTTAATACTCTCGAATGATGCTCCTCATTGATAGATGTAGGCAGTTCTTTATGGACTGTAGCAATAATAATAGCAACAACAGAAAGACCTATATGTTCAAAAATAGGCATAGTATTGGATGATACTGCTTCATCCTCAACTGTAATTGATGTACTAGGTGGGGTTCTATGAATTGTTAAGTTAGCATGGAGCATTTCGCTCAGTATCTATCAGCTGACTCGGGCGCTGCTGGCCAGAGGGCCGATGAAGCACTTGGAGATGTTACATTTATCTGCACATAACTAAGTTCAGAGTCTCATCAAAGGAGGTTCTCTGAGATGGAGTACTATTTCTATTCCTTACATTCTGGATCACCTTCACTGGCAGCATAAGTACCTACAGCAGAGAGACCATCGGGTGTGTGCAACACTCTCCTATGGACTTATAATCCACAGTTTTTGACTACTACAATTCCGAATCACCATTAGCTATATTTATTTTCATATGCTCAGATGCATTTACTTATGCATAGAGTTGTTAAGTTTGTACCACAGCACATATTGCAATTCTTTAACTAAAAATAAAATAATATCACTTACAATCCTACAGTATACATAAAACTACCCTTCACCAGTTTATACAAGTATAATGAGTAGAGCTATAAAAAAAACTGATTTCATGCATTCTCTTTTATTTACTTCAAAGAGAACATATAGAAAATAGAATTTCCAAAATATAAAGCATTTATGGTTCATGAAAAAGAATTCCCTTAAGCAATTTTCAACTAAAATTATAGACTGAGATTTATATTAATCTACAGTCATTATAATTGTTCCTTCACTTTACAACAGTTCATATTTCAGCAGCAACTAATGTTGCTTGTAGAAAGCAGAGCTCAATTACTAGAGTCTAAATAGGGCTAGGGACTTATGCTCACCGGCTGTATGATTTGATATATATTACACCAGTCTCAAACCACAGCTGTAACAAATAGGATAGCTAATAAGGTATTTCTAACCAGAGAGTTATAAATAATCAGTTAATCCATGTGATATATTGCTTTAATATTACTTGTAACTCAACTTTTTGTGTTTATGGAGTCCATGTGAATACTGTCTTATTTCTTATCTCCAGTCACAGTGATCTGTTTATAGAGCTGGGCATATTTCATTTTGCTTGTGCTTTGAGCTATTTTCTAAAAAATTGAACAGCAAATCTAAATATTTGCGTCCCCTTGCTGTTTTTCATACTCCAGCTTCTAATGATTTTATATTTTAAAATTACTGTATTTAAACCATTGTGCTTGATTTTGTTCCTTGGAAAGGAATACTGTATATATGGTTCGTATGAAAGATTAAAAAAAAGAACATTGAAGGCATAAAGATTCCATACAGCTCTATAACCTCCACTAAGGTAGTTTAACATCATGTTTTGGCACTAAATGGTATAGAGGAAAATCTTTCTCATTAAATCTCCTCATAGATTTTCTCTAGCCCAATGCAGAGGTGAATCTAGGTTTTCCTGCACTGGGGCAAAAGTTCAGGTTGGCCTTTTCACTTACACACCTTAAGCGATTTGAGTAGTCATTATTAGAGATGAGCGGTGTTCAACTCGAACTGTTCACCAATCTCAACTTCGAGCTGTTTTGGGCGGTGTTCGAGCCGTTTGGCGAACACGAACGATTTGAAAAAAATCGGCTGTTCGAGGTTATGTTCGATAACTGTTCGTGCACCAAAATCATAACTGGATTTTTTCTCAGTAATGCTGAAAATTAATGTTAATACGCAGTTTGAGTGTACAGCGGGGCAGGGGGAGGGGCAGGGGATGGATCTCTGCAGGAACAATGAAGATCTCCATTTTTTTTTCTCTTTCCCGCATTTACAGTGGGGAGGTGCAATCTGTCAGCCTATCAGCAACGCACACACGGAGCGAACTGCTTTTTATCACACAAGCAAGGGCATGTGTCATTGGCAGTGTATGTCACATGTCCTTGCCCTATAAGACCCAGCCATTTTCCCCATCGCCACCATTTTCTCACTGCTGCAGCTGCGTGTTAGATGGCACCACTGTTGCTGTGTGCGCTATACCTTGTTAATTTCAAGCCAATTTTCGCACAAATCTACAGATAGCTTGCGAGTAGGGAAGAGTTGTGATTGCAGTCCTTTTAAGGACTAGGTTACAACATTTACTATGACTTTTATCAGGCAGGTCTGTGCTCTTAAATAGATAGGTTGGGAGTAAAGACTAATTGTAATTGCAGTCCTTTTCAGGACTAAGTTACATCGGTTCCTATCAGTTTTTGCCAGGCAGGTCTGTGCCAGTGCTGTGCAAGTTTTTTTCACAGCATTTGGCTAAATCTAGAAAAGCAAATCCTTTTTGGCCTATTGCAGAGTGTGTTAGTCAGTGGAGTAGCCTATCTGTGTTGCAAGCTACACCACCTGTGTATAAAATAACAATTTTTTTACTGCACCTAGTGAAGTAAAACCTTTTGGGCATAGCATCACTCTATTAGTCCATCTATACTAACCTCCACCAGGTTGCAAATTGAATATAATTTTTTTCTGCATCTAGCTCTGAAAAAATATTTCGGCTTCTATCAGTGTGTGGGACTTGGTCTATCAGTCCATCTATACTGACATCCATCAGGTTGCAAATTAAAAATAATTGTTAACTGCATGTAGCTCTGAAAAAATATTTGGGCTTTTATCAGTGTGTGGGACTTGTCCTATTAGTCCATCTATACTGACCTCCATCAGGTTGCAAATTCAATATAATTTTTTTCTGCATCTAGCTCTGAAAAAATATTTGGGCTTCTAGCAGTGTGTGGGACTTGTTCTATTAGTCCATCCATACTGACCTCCATCAGGTTGCAAATTCAATATAATTTTTTTCTGCATCTAGCTCTGAAAAAATATTTGGGCTTCTAGCAGTGTGTGGGACTTGGTCTATTAGTCCATCTATACTGACCTCCATCAGGTTGCAAATTAAAAATAATTTTTATTTGTATCTAGCTCTGAAAAAATATTTGGGCTTCTAGCAGTGTGTGGGACTTGTTGTATTAGTCCATCTATACTGACCTCCATCAGGTTGCAAATTGAATATAATTTTTTTCTGCATATAGCTCTGAAAAAATATTTGGCCTTCTAGCAGTGTGTGGGACTTGGTGTATTAGTCCATCTATACTGACCTCCATCAGGTTGCAAATTAAAAATAATTTTTATCTGCATCTAGCTCTGAAAAAATATTTGGGCTTCTAGCAGTGTGTGGGACTTGTTCTATTAGTCCATCTATACTGACCTCCATCAGGTTGCATATTGAATATAATTTTTTTCTTCATCTAGCTCTGAAAAAATATTTGGGCTTCTAGCAGTGTGTGGGACTTGGTCTATTAGTCCATCTATACTGACCTCCATCAGTTTGCAAATTAAAAATAATTTTTATCTGCATCTAGCTCTGAAAAAATATTTGGGCTTCTAGCAGTGTGTGGGACTTGCTCTATTAGTCCATTTATACTTACCTCCATCAGGTTGCAAATTGAATATATTTTTTTTCTGCATCTAGCTCTGAAAAAATATTTGGGCTTCTAGCAGTGTGTGGGACTTGGTCTATTAGTCCATCTATATTGACCTCTATCAGGTTGCAAATTAAAAATAATTTTTATCTGCATCTAGCTCTGAAAAAATATTTCAGCTAGTAGCAGTGTGTGGGACTTGTTCTATTAGTCCATCTATACTGACCTCCATCAGGTTGCAAATTCAATACAATTTTTTTCTGTATCTAGCTCTGAAAAAATATTTGGCCTTCTAGCAGTGTGTGGGACTTGGTCTATTAGTCTATCTATACTGACCTCCATTAGGTTGCAAATTGAATATAATTTTTTTCGGCATCTAGCTCTGAAAAAATATTTGGGCTTCTAGCAGTGTGTGGGTCTTGGTCAATTAGTCCATCTATACTGACCTCCATCAGGTTGCAAATTAAAAATAATTTTTATCTGCATCTAGCTCTGAAAAATATTTGGGCTTCTAGCAGTGTGTGGGACTTGTTCTATTAGTCCATCTATGCTGACCTCCATCAGATTGCAAATTGAATATAATTATTTTCTGCATCTGGCTCTGAAATAATATTTAGGCTTCTAGCAGTGTGTGGGACTTGGTCTATTAGTCCCTCTATACTGACCTCCTTCATGTTGCAAATTAAAAATAAATTTTATCTGCATCTAGCTCTGAAAAAATATTTCAGCTTGTAGCAGTGTGTGGGACTTGTTCTATTAGTCCATCTATACTGACCTCCATCAGGTTTCAAATTCAATATAATTTTTTTCTGCATCTAGCTCTGAAAAAATATTTCAGCTTGTAGCAGTGTGTGGGACTTGTTCTATTAGTCCATCTATACTAACCTCCACCAGGTTGCAAATTCAATCTAATTCTTTTCTACATCTAGCTCTGAAAAAATATTTCAGCTTGTAGCAGTGTGTGGGATTTGTTATATTAGTCCATCTATATTGACCTCCATCAGGTTGCAAATTCAATATAATTTTTTTCTGCATCTAGCTCTGAAAAAATATTTTAGCTTGTAGCAGTGTGTGGGACTTGTTCTTTTAGTCCATCTATACTAACCACCACCAGGTTGCAAATTCAATATAATTTTTTTCTACATCTAGCTCTGAAAAAATATTTCAGCTTGTAGAAGTGTGTGGGATTTGTTCTATTAGTCCATCTATACTGACCTCCATCAGGTTGCAAATTCAATATCATTTTTATCTGCATCTAACCCAGCCAATAGTTTTGGCCTAATACCACATTTTGGCCACTCAGCTCTGCTCGGTTCCCATCCATTGTTTTTTTGTGCAAACAACTCCAGAGTTGTGAATTAGTTAACCACCAAAATGAGTGGAAAAAGGCCTGCTGCTGGTGGAAAGGGGAATAGGCATGTTGGGAAGGGGAAAAAAGGTTGTGTCCGTTGGGTAGGTGTTAAAGCAACAGTAACATCTGCAGAAGAAAGACCATCTTCCAGCCAAACTAAAATGTTTACTTCTTTTAGCAGACAATGTGATAAGATCCCTTTCTTATGGCCATGCCAATCGCTACAAATTCCAGATGAGGCACAAGAACAGCAGGTGCTTCAACAGATATCAAGTGCTCCTTTAAGTGGGCTCTCCTCCACCTCAACTTCAACATCAGAAATACTCCAGTCATCAGAGGTTTCACCCCAATCGCACTTGCTTCCTCACAGCTCCCAAATCTCCAGCTGCCCGTCTGAGTATGGGGTAGAACAGATGGTTGAGTCTGCAGAGCTGTTTACTCATACTATAGCCTAGGAATCAGAGGTCGGCTCCAGAGTAGAGATGAGCGGTGTTCGACTAGAACTGTTCGCCAATCTCAAATTCGAGCTGTTTTGGGCGGTGTTCAAGTTGTTCGACGAACCCGAACGATTTGCAAAAAATTCGGCTGTTCAAGGTTATGTTCGATAACTGTTCGTGCACCAAAAGCTTGTCCTGCATGTCTGGCGCTATTTAGAGCACCAATCATGCAGGGATTGTCTGCCACTCACTGTAATGCCACAGCCATGGTGGTTGTGGCATTACAGTGATTGCCCAAATCGATGGGAACAGTGCCAACAGTGAAACATGAAAAGCCGGCAATTCAGCAGCGGCATACACCGGTACCCGACAATTTAGAACCGAAAGAATAGAGCTTCACACATAGATTAGATAGATAGAAACAAGTCAGTCACATATATATGAAGTACAGTGACAGTGTTGGTTACTGTACTTGTCATTTAGTGTAAAGGATTTATCAAAAAAAATAATAGTGTTTTCATGCACCGTCTCTTTAAAAAAGCCGGCCGGCAATTCAGCAGCGGTACCCGACAATTTGGAATAGAAAGAATAGAGAATCACACATAGATTAGATAGATAGAAACATGTCAGTCACATATATATGAAGTACAGTGACAGTGTTGCTTACTGTACTTGTCATTTAGTGTAAAGGATTTCTTAAAAAAATAATAGTGTTTTCATGCACTGTCTCTTTAAAAAAGCCGACCGGCAATTCAGCATCTGTACCCGACAATTTAAAATAGAAGGAATAGAGAATCACACATAGATTAGATAGATAGAAACATGTCAGTTACATATATATGAAGTACAGTGATAGTGTTGATTACTGTACTTGTCATTTAGTGTTAAAATAAAGGATTTATTTAAAAAAAAATTGGCGTGGGGTTCCCCGTAATTTTAGGCTCTAGCGGAGGTTAAGCAGACGGCTGGGGCAGATGTTTGAAGCCTGGGAAGGGGGTAATACCCACGGAGCTTCCCAGGCTACTAATATCAGCCCCCAGCGGAATACCTAGCCTTTACTAGCTATTAAAATGGGGGACCCCCCCCAAAAAAATGAGGTGGGGTCCCCCCCTATTTTAATAGCTAGCAAAGGCTAGGCAGACAGCTGGGGGCTGATATTAATAGCCCAGGAAGGGTGCCATGAATATTGGCCCCCTCCCAGGCTAGAAACACCAGCCGTCAGCCGCCCCAGAAATGGCGCATCCATAGGATGCGCCAATTCTGGCACTTAGCCTCGCTCTTCCCACTGCCCTGTAGTGGTGGCAGTGGGGTAATAGGGCTGGGGTTGATGTCAGCTTATAATGCCAGCTGACATCAAGCCCAGGTTAGTAATGGAGAGGCGTCTATAAGACACCCCCATTACTAACCCCATAGTCAAAGTTAAAAGAAAACACAAACACCCAGAATAAAGTCCTTTAATTGAAATAAAGACACAATCCTTTATTGTTCTAAATTAAACCATACTTACCACCACGCCCATTCCAGCTGAAGCCAACGATCTCCTGCAATAAAAGTAAAATAATAAAGCAACCTCATCCTTACCTTTCCATGGTTCCCAGGACAGCTTCAGCTCTGCTACATCGAGATGACAGGCTGGACCGCAGCAGAACGCTGCCATCCAGCCTGTCATCCCGCAGACACTGAGAAGCGCAGGCTTGCTTGCGCTCCTCAGTGTCTCGCTGTGATGGCATCCAGATGAGCCGACAATGAACTCGGCTCACCTCATGCACGTCACTGACAGCGTGGGAGAATTCTCCTGCACTCAGCGCTTCAGCGAGAGAATTTTCCCACGCTGTCAGTGACGTGCATGAGGTGAGCCGAGTTCATTGGACATGAATGAGCTCACCTCATGCACGTCACTGACAGCGTGGGAAAATTCTCACGCTGAAGCGCTGAGTGCAGGAGAATTTTCCCACGCTGTCAGTGACGTGCATGAGGTGAGCTCATTCATGTCTATTGAACTAAGCTGACCTCATGTACGTCACTGACAGCGTGGGAGAATTCGCACGCTGAAGCGCTGAGTGCAGGAGAATTCTTCCACGCTGTCAGTGACGTACATGAGGTGAGCTGAGTTCATTGGACATGACCTCGGCTCATCTGGATGCCGTCACAGCCAGACACTGAGGAGCGCAAGCAAGCCTGCGCTTCTCAGTGTCTGCGGGATGACAGGCTGGATGGCAGCGTTCTCCTGCGGTCCAGCCTGTCATCTCGATGTAGCAGAGCTGAAGCTGTCGTGGGAACCATGGAAAGGTAAGGATGAGGTTGCTTTATTATTTTACTTTTATTGCAGGAGATCGTTGGCTTCAGCTGGAATGGGTGTGATGGTAAGTATGGTTTAATTTAGAACAATAAAGAATTGTGTGTTTATTTCAATTAAAGGACTTTTTTCTGGGTGTTGTGTTTTTTTTAAATACTTTACTAGAAATTCATAGTGGTCATAGTGGTCATGTCTAATATTGGCGTGACCCCATGAATTTCGGGCTTGGCATTATCAGCTGGCCCTAACCCCTTTATTACCCAGTGAGCCACCGCACCAGGGCCCTGGATGAGTTGGGTACAGCGCCAGAAGTTGGCGCTTCTTTGAACGCGCCATTTTCCAGGGTGGCTGCGGACTGCAATTTGCAGCGGGTGGGGCCCAGAAAGCTTGGGTCTCCCTGCGCTGCAGATTCCAGCCCCCAGCTGCCTAGTTGTACCTGGCTGGACACAAAAATAGTTCGAAGCCCCACGTATTTTTTTTTTTAATTATTTCATGAAATTCATGAAATAATTAAGGAAAAAAGTGCTTCCCTATATTGTTGTGTCCGGCCAGGTACAAATAGGCAGCTGGTGGTTGGGGGCAGCCCGTTTCTGCCTGCTGTACCTGGCTGGACACAAATATAGTGCGAAGCCCCACGTCAATTTTTTTTTAAATTATTTCATGAAACTAGATGGTGGCCGGATTCTAACGCATCGGGTATTCTAGAATATGTATGCGGCAGACCCGGTACAATCAGCAGAGCGGTGTTTAAATTTGGCGCCAAAATCGCTGACTGGTCGCGGCCAGCAACCGCGACCAATCAGCAAAGCGGTGTTGAAATTTGGCGACTATATCACTGATTGGTCACGGCCGGTGGTCGCGACTAATCAGCAGAGCGGGGTTTAAATTTTGCGCCAATAATGCTGATAGGTTGTGGTCGCGACCAATCAGCAAAGCGGTGTTTAAATTTGGCGCCAATAATGGTGATTGGTCACGACCTCGACCATTCAGCAGAGCGGTGTTTAAATTTGGCGGCAACAATGTTGTTTAGTCGCGGCCGGCGGTCGCGACCAATCAGCAGAGCGGGGTTTAAATTTGGCGCCAATAATGCTGATTGGTCGCAATCGCCGGCCGCGACCAATCAGCAGAGCGGTGTTTAAATTTGGCGTCAAAATCGCTGATTGGTCGCGG
Organism: Phyllobates terribilis; assembly: GCF_046119375.1. Classification (NCBI taxonomy): domain Eukaryota; kingdom Metazoa; phylum Chordata; class Amphibia; order Anura; family Dendrobatidae; genus Phyllobates; species Phyllobates terribilis. The sequence continues at coordinate 767,137,713 of NW_027362762.1, read as the reverse complement.
AAGGCAACTGTGACCAATCAGCCGAGCAGGGTTTAAATTTGGCGCCAATAATGCTGATTAGTCGCGGCCGGCATCCGCGACCAATCAGCAGAGCGTTGTTTAAATTTGGCGCCAATCTCACTGATTGGACGCGTCTGGCGTCCGCGACCAATCAGCAGAGCGTTGTTTAAATTTGGCGCCAAGCTCGCTGATTGGTCGCGGCCGCTATTTAAATGTGGCACCCAAATCGGTGATTGGTCGCGGGCAGCGTCCGCGACCAATCAGCAGAGCGGTGTTTAACTTTAGCGCCAAGATCACTGATTGGTCGCGTGCGGAGAGCGCGACCAATCAGCTAATCGTATTGGTGAGGACCGGGGAGCGCCGCTGCCTGGTCGGATACTTCCGTTGCGAGAAGCCGGGAGATGAGCGACTGCTCGCAGCAGAAGTATCCCGACCCGCAGCGCCGCTCCCCGGTCCTCCCTTGACACCCTAGCTGCTGATGTCCCCACAGTATCCGCATGGTGTTTCAAAGATCCGGACATTTGTGTTAAAAATCGCTGATTGGTCGCTGGCGCTGCCCGCGACCAATCACCGATTTGGGCGCCAAATTTAAATATCGGCCGCAACCAATCACCAATCTTGGCTCCACATTTAAACACCGCTGTGCTGATTGGTCGCCGACGCTGGGCGCGACCAATCACCGATTTTGGTGCCACATTTAAATAGCGTCCGCGACCAATCAGTACAGCGGTGTTTAAATGTGGAGCCAAGATGGGTGATTGGTCGCGGAGGATATTTAAATTTGGCGCCCAAATCGGTGATTGGTCACGGCGGATATTTAATTTTGGCGCCCAAATCGGTGATTGGTCGCGGGCAGCGCCAGCGACCAATCAGCGACTTTTAACACAAATGTCCGGACCTTTGTAACACCATGCGGATACTGTGGGGACATCAGCGGCTAGGGTGTGAAGGGAGGACCGGGGAGCAGCGCTGCGGGTCGGGATACTTCTGCTGCGAGCACCCGCTCATGTCCCGGGTTCTCGCAGCGGAAGTATCCGACCAGGCAGCGCCACTGACATCCATGCGGCTAGGGTGTGAAGGGAGGACCGGGGAGCGGCGCTGACATCCAATTGGTCGCGGCCGCTATTTAAATGTGCCGCACAAATCGGTGATTGGTCGCGGTCTTGGCGCGCGACCAATCACTGATCTTGCCGCCAAAGTTAAACACTACCGTGCTGATTGGTCGCGGACGCTGCCCGCGACCAATCACCGATTTGTGCGCCAAATTTAAATATCAGCCTCATGCACGTCACTGACAGCGTGGGAAAATTCTCCTGCACTCAGCGCTTCAGCGTGAGAATTCTCCCACGCTGTCAGTGACGTGCATGAGGTGAGCCGAGTTCATTGTCGGCTCATCTGGATGCGGTCACAGCGAGAAACTGAGGAGCGCAAGCATGCCTGCGCTTCTCAGTGTCTGCGGGATGACAGGCTGGATGGCAGCGTTCTGCTGCGGTCCAGCCTGTCATCTTGATGTAGCAGAGCTGGAGCTGTCCTGGGAACCATGGAAAGGTAAGGATTATGTTGGTTTATTATTTTTCTTTTATTGCAGGAGATCGTTGGCTTCAGCTGGAATGGGCGTGATGGTAAGTATAGTTTAATTTAGAACAATAAAGAATTGTGTGTTTATTTCAATTAAAGGACTTTATTCTGGGTGTTTGTGTTTTTTTTTTACTTTGACTATGGGGTTAGTAATGGTGGTGTCTTATAGACGCCTCTCCATTACTAACCTGGGCTTGATGTCAGCTGGCATTATAAGCTGACATCAACTCCAGCCCTATTACCCCTCTGCCTCCACTACAGGGCAGTGGGAAGAGCGAGGCTAAGTACCAGAATTGGCGCATCCTATGGATGCGCCATTTCTGGGGTGGCTGACGGCTGGTGTTTCTAGCCTGGGAGGGGGCCAATATTCATGGTACCCTTCCTGGGCTATTAATATCAGCCCCCAGCTGTCTGCCTAGCCTTTGCTAGCTATTAAAATAGGGGGGACCCCACGTCATTTTTTTGGGGGGGTCCCCCATTTTAATAGCTAGTAAAGGCTAGGTATTCAGCTGGGGGCTCATATTAGTAGACTGGGAAGTTCCGTGGGTATTACCCCCTTCCCAGGCCTCAAACATCTGCCCCAGCCGTCTGCTTAACCTCCGCTAGAGCCTAAAATTACCGGGACCCCCACGCCAATTTTTTTTTTAATAAATCCTTTATTTTAACACTAAATGACAAGTACAGTAATCAACACTATCACTGTACTTCATATATATGTGACTGACATGTTTCTATCTATCTAATCTATGTGTGATGCTCTATCTTTCTGTTCTAAATTGTCGGGTACAGATGCTGAATTGCCGGCCGGCTTTTTTAAAGAGACGGTGCATTAAAACACTATTATTTTTTTTAATAAATCATTTACACTAAATGACAAGTACAGTAATCAACACTGTCACTGTACTTCATATATATGTGACTGACATGTTTCTATCTATCTAATCTATGTGTGATTCTTTATTCTTTCTATTCTAAATTGTCGGGTACTGAATTGCCGGCCGGCTTTTTTAAAGAGACGGTGCATGAAAACACTATTATTTTTTTAAATAAATCCTTTACACTAAATGGCAAGTACAGTAACCAACACTATCACTATACTTATTATATATGTGATTGGCATGTTTATATCTATCTATGTGTGAAGCTCTATTCTTTCTGTTATAAATTGTCGGGTACCGCTGCTGAATTGCCGGCCGGCTTTTTTAAAGAGACGGTGCATGAAAACACTATTATTTTTTTAAATAAATCCTTTACACTAAATGACAAGTACAGAAAGCAAAACTGTCACTGTGCTTCTTATATGTGTGACTGACATGTTTCTATCTATCTAATCTATGTGTGATGCTCTATTCCTTCTTGTCTAAATTGTCGGGTACCGGTGTATGCCGCTGATGAATTGCCGGCGGGCTTTTTTAAAGAGAGCGTCTTCTGAGCAGTTTGTCAGCTTTTGGACACCTTTGAAGGTGTTTTCTATGTGTTTCTATGTGATTTTGTTTGCCTGCAATTGCTTTTAACGGTGCTCGACGGTGTTCTAAGGTGTTCGACGAACAGTTCCTCGAACATCCCGGTGTTCGACGAACCGAACCGAAGCCGAACACTACGGGGGTGGCTCAACACTACTCCAGAGCTTCTGTGAATCCAGACGAGGAAATGTTCTGCACTGATTCCCAGAATCTTTATGAGTTGGATTCAGGACCAGATGGAGAAGGTTCTGACCATAATGTAGACCCTCATTCCCAAACTGTAATTCTTGTTGGTGGAGACAATGTGGAAGACGATGATGAGACTCAAATACCTGATTGGTGCGACAACTTTAGTTTTTTGTCAGGGCAGGAACAGGTTGGCTCTGAGGATGACGGGTGTGATAACACACAGGGTGATGATGATGAGGTTGGAGATCCCACTTACTGTCAACCCACAGTCAGCCAAGAGATGAGGTCAGCAGAGGAGGTGAAGGAGGATGCTAGTGACGACGAGGTCAGGTTGCGCCTTCCTGGACAGAGACGTAGTACGGGAAGCACGTCAACAACTGCATCCTCAAACACAACTCTGCCACTGACCACAAGTCGTGGTGGCTCTTCAGGTCGCATGGGTGCTAAGCCTTGCATAGCCTGGGCATTTTTTCAGATCTATAAAGATGACTAAACTCATGTTATCTGTAACATTTGTCAGCAAAAGCTAAGTAGAGGCCAAAAAATCCATAGTTTGAGTACATCATGCATGAACTGGCACACGGACATGAAGCATAATTTGCAGTGGGAAGCTCACTGTGCTACAATGCGGCCTAGCCGGCCGGGCCACCCGCCGTCTGCCACATCTTGTGCATCCGCGGCCTCTTCATCCTGTGTGACTGGGGAACAGCAGTCACACCTGTTTTGGGATGCAGACCTGCCACCTCTTTACCCGCAACAGCCAGCGTGATTGGCAGGTCATCATTTTCTTTGGAGGTGGTAACACCAGCTGGTGTTGAGCGCTCTCCGACATCGATAGCACCACCTTTGGATAAAGGCAACCTAACATGTCCGCCTGCATCTTCCTCGCAGACTGCAGCTTGCCGGGGACTCCCTTATCAACCCCGTCTAAGCACAACAGCCAGTCCTCGGTCCCTCAGATGTGGACAAGTAAAAGACCATTTCCTCCTAGCCATGAGAAAGCTAAGAGGTTGAATTTCACCATCCGCAAGATCTTGGCTACAGAAATGCTGCCTTTCCGCCTGGTGGACACAGAGGATTTTCGAGACCTTATGTCCGTCGCAGTGCCCTAGTACCCGATGCCCAGTCGGCACTTCTTCTCAAAGAAAGGTGTGCCTGCGCTCCACCAGCATGTCACACACAACATCATCGCTTCTTTGAGAAACTCTGTGTGACAGGGTGCATTTCACCACAGACACTTGGACGAGTAGGCATGGACAGGGGCGTTACATGTCACTGACTGGGCACTGGGTAACTATGGTGACAGCAGGACAAGGGGCTGCTGTCCAAGTCTTGCCATCCCCACGAGTTATGCGTCAATCCTCTTTATCTCTAAGTTCCTCCACTGCTTCTGCCTCTTCAACCTCCTCTCGGTCCTCCACCTGCACCCAAAGCCTGTCTGGTCATGCCACAAGCTTTCTAACTGCGCAGAACGGATCCTGCACACCTCCATGCTATGCTGGAAGTAGGGCTCAACGTCATCAGGCGGTTTTTACTTTGAGATGTCTGGGAAATGTGAGTCACACAGCTGAGGAGTTGTGGTCAGCTCTGGAGTACCAATTTCATGAATGGTTGTCTCCACTGGACCTGAAATCAGGGAAGGCCGTGTGCGACAATGCTGCAAACCTGGGTGCGGCCCTTCGTCGGGGCAATGTCACACACGTGCCTTGTATGGCTCACGTGTTGAACCTGGTTGTGCAGCAATTTTTAGCCCACTATCCCGGACTAGATGGCCTTCTGCAGAGGGCATGGTCGCTGTGTGCTCACTTCCGCCATTCGCATCCCACAGCTCAGCGACTTACATCGCTACAGAAGTCGTTGGGCCTGCCAATTCACCGGCTAAAATGCGATGTGCCTACCCTGGGGAATTCATCTCTGCACATGTTGCAGCGACTGTGGTAGCACCGACAAGCCCTGGTGCAATACGTTCTGACGTATAGCCTGGGCCAACGAGATCCAGAGGTGGGGCTAATCACGCTGGAGGAGTGGTTTCAGATCAGGGACCTATGCACCCTTCTGCACAGTTTTGAAATGGCGACGAAGATGTTTAGTGCTGACGATGCCATTATCAGCATGACTATTCCGGTGATTTACATGCTGGAGCACATGTTAAACAGAATTCGGAGTCAGGTGGTGGCACAAGAGGAGGTGGAGGAAGTAGAGGAGGAGGAGTTGTATGCGGAAGGGCTAACATCTGCAAGGTCCAGACGGTCGACAGCACCAAGGTGGCAGGCATGTGAGGGTGGGGGAGATGGTTTTACCAGGGCGCATGGTAGCAGCCAAACTAGTGAGGAAGGTGCAGGAGCCCAGGAAGAAGTGAAGGACGAACTGATGGAAGACTCATCAGATGAGGGAGACCTTGATCACATTTCTGTTGTGTGAGGTTGGGGGGAGATGACAGAGGAAGGAAGCATGATTGTCACCTCGCCACCAACAAAACAGGGACTTGGTGCTCCTGGATGCGCAACCCACATGAGTGCCTTCTTGCTGCACTACCTGCAACATGACCCTCGAATTGTGAGAATTAGAAATAATACTGACTACTGGGTTGCCACACTGTTAGATCCCCGGTACAAAAGTAAATTTGCAGAAATTATTTCTGCCATAGAAAGGGATGCACGCATGCAGGAGTATCAGCAGAGACTGTTGCAGAATCTTACATGTGCTTTTCCACAAAACACCAGTGGTGCACGTAGTGAATCTCACAGTTCCAACTAGCCAACCGTGGAACCGTCGAGTGTTCAGCACTCAAACCGTAACAGAAACACAGTATCTGTTAGTAACATCAATTTTGCGTAATCATTTCACCACTTTTTTAGCCCATCCTTTGCAAGGCCACAGGAGACAAGAAGTCTGACACATAGTCAACGCCTATAGACGATGGTACTGGAGTATCTCCAAGTAAACATTGAAGCCATGACTGTGTCACTGGACCCTTGCTCTTTTTCGGCCTCCAATCCGGATAAATGGCCGGAGCTCGCCACTTACGCCTTGGAGATCTTGTCATGCCCCGCAGCCAGCGTTCTGTCTGAACGTGTGTTCAGCGCTGCTGGTGGTGTGCTGACAGATAAGCGCACGCAGCTCCCACTGATAATGTAGACAGACTCACATTCATAAAGATGAACAAATCATGGATCCGAAACGACTTTTCTACCCCTGTGTCAACCTGGGGAGAGTAAAAGCTTGATGATTGGTTAAAATCACCTCACCAACCGTTTTAAGCTTTCAAATTACTAATCATGTTTATCTGTATCTTGGCTGGAAAATTATTTGGGTTTTGTAGCAGTGTGCAGTTCTGATTCTATTAGGCTATCTATACAAAGCTCCACCAGATTTAAAATTAATAGTAATTTTTAGCTGCATCTAGCCCAGAAAATAATTTTGGGGCTCCTAGATGCGCAAGACACATGAGTGCCTTCTTGCTTCCCTACCTGGTACATGACCCTCAGATTGTCAGAATTCGAAGTAATCCTGACTACTGGGTTGCCACATTCTTAGATCCCCCACACTCTTCGATCAACCTTTTCATTTTAAGAAAGAACAAAAAAATGGTCATTTTTGAAATTATAAGCATTAGCAGGCTATTAGAAACTGAAATCATACAGTTTTCAACTCAAAACTTTATTCTAGGTGACGTTACATTTGCACATAGGACACCTTGTTCGAAAGGAGCTTCTGAACTCTCTCGTCCATTGAATTTGTCAGGTTTTGGATGGTTTCTGCTTCAATTGTTTTGCATGAGGACAGAATACCCTCCCAGAGCTGTTGCTTAGATGTGAACTGCCTCCCGCCATCATAGACACTCCTTTTGATGATGCTCCAGAGGTTCTGAATGGGGTAGAGGTCAGGGGAACTTGGTGGTCACACCATTAGTTTGTCCCCTTTTATGCCCATATCAGCCAGAGATGCAGATGTGTTATGTGCAGCATGAGACGGTGCATTATCATGCATGAAAATGATCTTGCTGTGGAATACACAGTTCTTCTTCTTGAACCATGGCAGGAAGTGCTGTTTGAGAAACTCCACATACATTATGGAGTTCATCTTTACCCCTTCAGGGATCCTAAAGGGGTCGACAATCTCTCTCCCCATGATTCCAGCCCAAAACATTACTCCACCTCCTCCTTGTTGGCGCTGTAGCCGTGATTGCATGGGGTGTCCATCAACCAGCCATCCTCCACTCCATCCATCTGGAAAATCGAGCGTTGCACGGCACTCATCCGTGAACAAAACAGTTTTGAAGTCAGTCTTCATGTATTGTTTGGCCCACTGGAGCCATTTCTGCTTGTGTGCAGTGGATAGAGGAGGTCGACAGTATGGCTTACGCACAGCTGCAAACCACTGAAGGACCCTGCATCTTGTTGTTCGGGGGACGTTGGAGGCACCAGCAGCTTCAATAACTTGTCTGCTGCTATGACAAGGCTTTTTTGCCGCTGCTCTTTTAACCTGATGTAATTGCCTGTAGGAAAGAGTCCTCAATTTGCCCTTATCAGCACGCACACGTGTGTACTGTGAATCAGCTACATACTTTTTGATTGCGAAGACACTTCATCCTGATCATCGCACAATGTTGATTGTAGTCATGCCTTGACCTAAACACTCCACAATTTGTTGCTTCTCAGCAGCCGACACATCCTTTTTCTTTCCCATTTTGGCAGAAAATGAAGGCTGCTTAATAATGTGGGACAGCCTACGTAAGTAGTCTTGCCTTTCATTGGACACACCTGCCAAACTAATTAGCACAGGTGTCTGCAATTGCTTACAGTGATATAAAGAGCCCTGACACACATCACCATCAATGAGTTTAACTGACAAACAAAAAAATTCTTACCTTATCACTCCTTAACACTTTTTGCATAATAATTTGGAACACAGTGTACATGTGCTTTTCCACAAAGCACCAGTGGTTCACGTAGTGAATCTTACAGTTCTAACTTGCCAACCATGGTCTGTATGTAGTTGTTCAATAAAGGGCCCAAAATTAAGATAACATAGACGGGAGAGGTCTCTATGAATAGGAATTCCTAAGTATTTGATACCCTGTGAGGGCCAGGCAAAGGGAAAGTTGGACTGGATGGAATCCTGTACGGATTTGGGGAGGGAGACATTGAGGGCCTCAGACTTCGCTGCATTGATTTTAAAATTTGACCATGTAACAAAGTGATCTATTTCAGCCATAACAGCAGGGATGGATATATGTGATTGAGTGATATATACTAGGACATCATCAGCAAATAGAGAGCACTTGTACTCGGTGCCTCCCACCTCAATCAACCTAATATTGGGGTTATGGCGAATTGATGAGAGCAGGTGCTCCGTCACTAGGATGTATAAGAGAGGGGACAGAGGACATCCCTGCCTTGTCCCATTGGTGATTATGAAAGGTGATGAAAATGTTCTGACGTGCCCCCTGGGCCTTGGGACACCCGGAGCCGGACCCTTTTTGGTGGATGCTGGTGGTTGTAGTCTCCGTGGCGGCGACCCGGTTCCGAGGCTCAGGGTGGTCAAACCAGTGGCGGAACTATTTATGTGGTTTTGATGTTTTTTTAATGTCCGACTACTCCACCCGTGGATTGTGGTCAGAGTGAACCGCCGCACCAGGGCAGACCGCTGAGGCTGGTGTTGTGGGTGCAGCAGAGCGTAGCATAACTCCCCACGGGAGGAGTATAGCCTCAGGGCAGTGTATGCGGAGGATGGGGGTGATGGTGCAGGGCAGCAGCAGTAACGACACCGAGTCAGTGATGCAGTCCAGGGCCTTTACTCACAGTTCTTATTATCCAGACCACTTCTGCAGGTAACGGCTGCCCACGTCATACTGTGCTCACCAGGTGAGGGGCTCAGACAACTCCCAGATAACTTTGGAGCGCTTCACAGGACCCCCTTTGTGTGTCCTTTGTCTGGCCTTTCTTACCAACGCTTCTGTCCGGCTGCCTCGGGTCTCCTCTTGGTAAACTTGGCGCCAGTTTCCCTGACCCTATGTGGTGCCTTCCTAGCGGGTGTAGTGAGGGGCTGCACCACTTAAAATATCACAGCCTCCGGTTTCTAGCTGAGGGTCGTTTCCCGCCTCCACTAGTTTCGGGGACCGGTCTCCCCCTTTGGCCTGACCCCTCCACGCAGGTGGATTCGGGCGTGCGGTGGCGACTCACACGTCTGCACCCCTGGGATCCCTTCATTCCTCATTCCTGGAGCCTTCTCCGCTCCTCTTCCTTCCTTCTCCCTCTTCGAGGCATGGGCCTCTGTTACTAGGCCCGCCTCCAGAGCAGAGCTCATGCAGAGCCCCTGCTCCCTGTCACTTCTGCTCAGACTTCTCTGCACTGAACTAAGATGGTGCCCACCTTTTATACTTCCTTCTCAATGCACCCAGGAACTGCTTTCTCCCTGCTCCTGCACTACAGGGTTCCCCTTCCTCAGTGTTCCCTCCTGCCACTCCCGCCAGGGACAGGGACTGTCATGCCCATCTCTGGGGCATATTGGTCGCCCTGCCCCACGGCAAAGTGGTGTAATGCATGCAGGTGTCGGGGTCCTGATCCACACTCCATCCTTACCTGAGAGTGAGATATCACACCTCTGGGTGAGGGGCAATACCTCTGTAGCAACCGAGCCCTCTTGGTGCTACAGTTCCATTTATCTTCAGCCTAGGTGACGTATTGCGATACAGGGCCGTGATTTTGGCTATAAAAGGGTCCCATAGACCCCTACTCCAAGCTTTTTAAGAGAATAATATATGGCGTGCCAGGAGACTCTATGGCATGTTTTCTCAGCATCCAACGAGAGTATCTAATTACAAATTATTAACTGCATCTAGCCCAGAAAATACTTTGTGCCTAGTAGCAGTGTCTGCTAGTCAGCGGATTATCCCAGCTGTTAAGCAATCTACACCACCTGTAGTTTGGACACTTAATTTTTTCAAAGGAAATGCTTCGGGACCCCGGGATACTCAGTGAAGAGCATCAGGAGGCACCCTAAGGCATAGGGGCTGGGACTGGCGGTAGGACGCCTTGCGGTTGACCGCCGAGCTCGATCCTTATAAAAGCTTTTTAACTGCAGCAGCTTTAGTGGACGCTAGTGGAGCTGGAATTACGCGGCTGCTGGCATGAGACTTGCCCTCCAATAGATCCTTGTAAAAGGATTTAAAGTGTATTCATTCAAATTAGAGAGACAATTTAAATTAAAAAGTTTAGACCAGCTTCCACCACAGGGGGGCTCGCTCGACCCACCAGCGGACAGGCACCAGTATTGGGAGAGGGGGGCTGGCCGTCAGGGTCCACCGCGGCTCTGACACAAACCCGGCGACACTGAGGTGGCACGGGCAGGAGCGGACTGGCCGTGTCGGCTTCTCACTTTTTGGATTTTAGAAGGGCATGACATGCCTATATCTGTGTCTCCCCCTCCTTTTACTCCTCCACCTCATTTATTTTCGCATGACTATATGTACTTGTCACTTTTCCATGTGTTAGTTATGTCTTCTGAGCAGTTTGTCAGCTTTTGGACACCTTTGAAGGTGTTTTCTATGTATTTCTATGTGTTTTTGTTTGCCTGCCATTGGTTTTAACGGTGTTGGAAGGTGTTCGACGAACAGTTCGACGAACAGTTCGGCGAACACAAGGGTGTTCGACGAACCGAACCGAACTCGAACACTACGGGGGTGGCTCAACACTAGTCATCATGTCACTGCTCATAAGAAATTTAAATACTTACACTGACCTACTGACTAGCTTCTTTTCCTAATTTTCTCAGTGTTCAGAGAAAAATAAGAGCCCCTGCTCCATTTGGAAAATAAGTAAGAGATGATAGTTGGCCTGTTACTGTAAGTATGAAAATCGTATATGAATGATCAAGTAATGGAATCGGCAAGCAGAGCTAATCTTGACAATGAGTATATTACACACTGTTAGGATTTGGTATGCTACAGTGCTTAATTGTATAATAAATGCTCTTAACAAAACAGATGTAGCAATTCTTAACTTGTAAGACAGCACAATACTTTATTATCAGAGTATTTATCATATCAGAACCAATTAGAGTACAGCAATATAGCACTGGAACCACCACCAGGTCAGAAATACATCATCACAACCACCATTAGTACATGAATACATCACCAAAAGCACTATTATTACACTAATACATCACCATAACTACTATTAGTACATGAATGCTGCATCAGAACTACCATGAGTACAGAAATATAGTCCAAAATTGTCAAGAGTAACATGAATACATCACCAGAAACACTATCAGTACATGAATGCATCACCATAACAACTATCAGTACAAGAATACATCAGCAGAAACACTATCAATACATGCATACAACACTAGAACTATCATCAGTACATTAAAACAGCACCTGACCACCATTAGTACATGACTATAACAACAGAACCATCATCGATACAGGAACACATTACCAATAGTGATGAGCGAGCATACTCCCAAGTACTTGGTACTTGCCCGAGCATCTCAGTACTCGAGATGCTCGGAGCTCGCTGAGTACTTGCGAAATGCTCGGGCAAAAGCTCGTGTCCCCTCCCTGCATGTTTTCCGCTCTTTAGAGCACCAATCAACATGCAGGGATTGCCTGCCACTCATTGTAATGCCGCAACCATGATAGTTGTGGCATTACAGTGATTGGCTGGCTGCACAGCGTCATCGGGTCTATATCAGACCTGGCGCCGCTGTGCTCGTCAGTCTACTCCACAATCAGGCAGTGTAGGGAGAGGCGCTGCTGAGTTAGGGAGAGATTTGGTTGTGTATTAGGTAGTGTAGGGAGAAAACAAGTAGAGTACATTACATATATCCATCTCAACAAACAGTTCTTCTGAGGACTAATCCATCTGCAGAGATATCAGGCAGGCAGTGTATATAGGCAGGCAAGCAGTGAATATAGCAGACTGCAGTGCATCTAGCACAAGAGGCTCCATTCCAGTTCTGCCTTCTGCTGCTGTTAGATATTTCTAGACAAAGGCCCAGGTCTCAGGGGCCAGGAATCTTAATCTTAATCCTCATTATTTGCTTAAAAAGGAATCCAGAGAACACCATTTTTCTGCGCCATTTGCTTGTTGTCACTGCAGAATACAGCCAAGTCCTTTCCATATTACAGCGCTAAAAATCCAGCTATTTAAAACTGTGGTTTGTACGTCACATGGATCACATATAATTGTGCTGAAAATACTACCATTTTTGGCCTCAAATTTTTTTTCAGTGTGCCAGCGATGTTTTTTGACACAGGTTTGCTGTTCAAAATAGTTACCTACCGGCCAGGTATTTAAAACTGTGGTTTCTCCGTCACACGGATCACATTCAAATATAATTGCGCTAAAAATACTGCCATTTTTGGCCTCCATTCAATTTCTTTTTCAGTGTTTCAGGAAAGTTTTTGGCACCGGTTTACTGCTCAAAATAGCTACCTACAGGCCAGGTATTTAAACCTGTGGTTTCGCCATCACACGGAATACATATAACTGCGGTCCAAATACAGCCATTTGCAGTGAGCGTGGAAGATATTGTCCTCCATTTAAAATGGGCAGGTCACGTGGCAAGGGACGGGGAACTGGACATGATGGTAATGGTGCAAGCAAAGGCCGAGGACAAGGTCGTGGGCAAGCTGATATTGTGCCACAACAAACACCCACATCTTCTCGCCTGACCTTCCTGTCCCAATTCCTAGGGGACTGCAGAACCCCACTATTGAAACCAGAGCAGTGTCAAAAGGTTGTTGATTGGATAGTGGATAATGCTTCCAGTCACTTAGCCACCACCACCACCCTGTCTTCCACACGGTCAAGTCTCACTAGCCGTGAGTCTGGACCGCATATTCCTCACCCTGATCCTCCTTCCTCCCACCACACCGAGTGCCTGGAGAAAACTGATCCCTCAGTTGGACACTCTGAAGAGCGGTTCACTTTTCCATTTAGAGATTCGGGCCTCTCGCCCCGTCCACTTGAAGTGGGGCAAGAGGAGATCGCATGTAGCGATGCCCAAATATTTGAGCAGCCACGGTCACACGAAGGTGACGGTGGAAAAAGTTCACAGAAGGAGGACGATGATGAGACACAATTAGCAGAAAGTCAGGAGGAGGACCAGGGTGTGGAAGTGGAAGACAAAGTGGTGGGTGATATAGTAACTGACCCAACCTGGCAGGAGGACATGCAGAGCGAGGAGAGCAGCACACAGATTGAGGGAGGCAGATCACCCCAACAGGCAGGAAGAAGCAGTGTGGTGGCCGCAGACAAAAGGCAGGCAACCGGTCCCCGTAACACCAACACAAAGGAAGTTGCCAGTGCAACTGTTAGGTCTTCCCAAGTCTGGTTGTTTTTTAAAGACTCTGCCGATTACCCCAAAAAGACCTTTTTCACCACCTGCCAGGCCACCATCAGCAGGGATGGCAAAACTAGCAGCCTGACCACCACCAGCATGATCAGGCACATGGCAGCAGAGCATCCGACTTTGTGGGCCAAACCCCAGGGTCCAGGAACAGTGTCTGCTGGTGGCACCATTGCTTTCTTCCGCTGTTGTACATGCAGGCCAATCACCTGTCCATGGTGCATGCGAAAATGCCTCCTGCCCTGCACCTGTCATTGCACACTCTCAAGTAGCAGCATCAGGAAGCACATCCACGTCCTTGTCCCAGCACAGTGTTCAGTTGTCCATATCCTAGTCCTTGGAACGCAAGCGCAAATACGCAGCCAATGCCCCACAGGCCACACTACTAAATTCTGACAATTCACCACTGCTTGCGCTCGAAATGTTGCCTTTTAGGCTTGTGGAGATGGAAGAATTCAGCCTGATAGTGGCTGCCGTCCCTCGGTACTCGGTCCCCAGCCATCACTATTTCTCCCAGTGTGCCATCCCTGCATTATAAAAGCACGTGTCCTAAAACATTAGCCGTGCCCGCAACAATGCAGTTACCGGGAAAGTCCACCTAACCACGGACACGTGGACAAGTGCTTGTGGGCAGGGATGGCACATCTCGCTGACGGCACACTGGGTTAACATAGTGGAAGCCTGGAGAAAGTCGGACATTGGGACGGAACACATCCTCCTGACGCCAAGTATTGCGGGACCTAGGTCAATCAGGGTTGCCCCCAAAGTCTACAGTTCCTGCACCTCATCCTCCTCAGCCTCTTCCTCCTCTTCAGCCTCCATCTCCGAAATGACCACATCAGTCACAAGCTGGAAGCAATGCTGCACCTCCTGGGCCAAGCGGCAACAGGCTGTACTGAAGCTAATATGCTTAGATGACAAACCGCACAATGCTGAAGAGTTATGGACAGCTCTGAAAGAGTAGGCAGATCTGTGGTTCCCACCGCTGAACCTACAGCCAGGCATGGTCGTGTGTGACAATGGCCGGAACTTGGTGGCGAGACGAACTTACACATGTACCATGCCAGGCCCATGTGCTTAACCTCGTGGTTCAGTGGTTTCTCAAATCCTACCCGGAGCTACCATATCTGCTTGTTAAAGAACGCCGCCTGTGTGCCTATTTTAGAAAGTCACCTACAGCTTCCGCTGCCATTGCCATGTTTCAGCAGCATTTGCAGCTTCCGGCTCACAGACTGGTGTGTGATGTCCCCACGCATTGGAATTCTACACTGTAGATGTTTGGAAGGATTTGTGAGCAGAAGAGGGCAGTTGTTGAGTACCAGCATCAACAAGGCCATCGGTATTCAGTTCAGACTCCACACATAAGACCTCAGGAGTGGACATGGATGTCAGACATATGTACCATCCTCCAAAAGTTTGAGGACTTCACCAAGATAATGAGCGACGATGACACCATAATTAGCATCAGCATCCCACTTCTCTGACTTCTGAAACGCTCTCTGCTCACAATCAAAGAGGATGCATTGCAGGCAGAGCACGATGAGATGGAGCAAGGAACCATACAGGGTGATTACACACAGTACAGCCTAATCCCATCCCAACATGGATTGGGTGATAATGAGGAAGAGGAGGAGGAAGAACAGGAGCTAGTTTCTTGCGCTATAGATGGTACTACCTGCACAGCTGTCATACCGTCTGTTTAGTGTGGATGGCAAGAGGAGGAGGAGGAGAGCATGGTCAGTCATCCTCCTGGTGAGGACACGGAAGTCTTGCCTGTTAGCAGTCAGGCACGCATGGTTGAATTTATGTTATGCTGCTTTTCCCATGACCCTTGTGTTCTCAAAATTTTGGGTGACAGTCATTACTGCTTTGTGACACTTCTAGACCCATGCTACAAGGAGAACTTTATATCTCTTATTCCTGAGGCGGGCAGGTCTACAAAAATGGGGCAGTACCAGAAGGCAGAACTATTAAAAAAATACTCATCTGAAAACGCTGGTGGCACACTTCATTGGACAACTAAGGAGTACAGGCAAGAGGGACACAACTTCAATCCAGCAGAGACAGGAGAACACTGTCAAAGTTCTGGGAGAGTTTTCTCAGTCCCTCCCATCGCACAATTCCTGAGGGGCGGGGTACTATCACAAGGAGTGCAAAGTTTGGGGAGATGCTGAGGGAGTACCTTGCCGAACTTACCAATGTCCTCTGTGATTCCTCTGTGCGTTATAATTATTGGGTATCCAAGCTGGATACGCAGAATGAACTGGCTCTCTTTTCCTTGGAGGTCCTGGCCTGCCCTGCCGCCAGCATTTTATCAGAGCGGGTTTTTAGTGTTGCTGGTGGAATTATAACTGACAAGCGCATCAGCCTGTCAACTGAAAATGCTGATAGGCTGACTCTTATAAAAATGAACAAGGGCTGGATTGGGCCAGACTTCTCAATACCACCAAATAATAACAGTGTTACATAAACTCAAATCCAGTGTCTTTTCTTGGGCCATGTATTCCCATGCACCTTTTCATGCCCAGACATGGGTATACGCTTCCTGATTTTGGCTATTTGCTCTTGTCCTCCTCTTTCTCCTCATCCTCCACCACCATATCACCAGGGTGACCGTGGTCTGTGATGCAACACCCATATAAATTTTTTAAAGGGTGTTTATGATGCCTGTAAAAAAAAAAAATTATACAGTATGTTCATGCATACCCCCCTTGGGTAAATGTTTGTCAGCCCATACACTTAGTGCATGGGCATTACAAGTATAGGAGGCCCGCTCCTTTCTAATGGGAACATTTTTTTATGAGGCCCTCCTCCACGTCTCTTCCAAGGGGCATTTGAGTGCCTCCCAATTTTTGGCAGCCCTTGCATCACTGCATAGGCCAACACTATGGGAAACCCACTTCCTAATAATGTGAAGATTTTTTTATGAGGCCCTCTATGTCTCTTCCAAGGGGCATTGAAGTGCCTCCAAATTTTTGGCAACCCTTGCATTCACTGCATAGGCAAACACAATGGGACACCCACTTCCTAATAATGGGAACATTGTGTTCAGGAGGCCCTCTGACCTGCTTGTCTCTTCCAAGGGGCATTGGAGTGCCTCCAAATTTTTGGCAACCCTTGCATTCAACGCATAGGAAAACACAATGGGAGACCTGCTTGCTAATAATGGGAATATTGCTAATAATGGGAATATTTTTTTCAGGAGGCCCTCCTCTAAGTCTCTTCAAAGGGGTATTGGTGTGCATCCAAATATTCAAAGTGGCATTGGGGTGTGTCCAAATTTTAGGCAGAGTCCCTTCTACATAAATGAAACATTATGTGTCTGATGATATCTTACACACCACATGGCCAGATAAGGTTGTAAAATGTTAAAATGACATTTCCTGTTGAATGCATTTGTCACGGTTGAAAGCAATGCAAAAGTGAAAAAACGCATCAAAAACCCTACTTGTGAACATAGCCCAAGGTGTGGAGGAGCATTTTTGCTTTTGGCTATTTATTTTGCTTTATATACAAGTCATTACTCTGGAAAGGATGTTTCTTAATATATTTCCCAGGAAATTCCATTTTGATTTCGTTTTGGTATGTTTTATTGTGAGTCCGTAAAAGTGGTGTAATACCTCTGACAACGTTGTTGACAGAAGTGACCTGGGAGTCAGAAATCCTTCCAGGGGTCTTCCCCATGCTGTTACCATGTCATTTGAGCACTGTTCCCATCGATTTGGGCAATTTTTTGGCCCTCAGCACACCGCCGGGGGGGAGCCACCTGAAAAATGCTCGAGTTTCCCATAGACTTACATTGGGCTCGTTGCTCGGGTCGAGCACCCGAGTATTCCGATGTGCTTGACCCGAGCATCGAGCACCCTAGCATTTTAGTGCTCGCTCATTACTAGTAAAATGGCATTCTTTAGAACTATATTTAAAATGGTACTTTACCATTTTTTCTTGTGTATGTAGTGACTGCAAGGGCTGCCAAAAATTTGGACGCACTCCAATGCCACGTGGAAGAGATGTAGAGGAGGACCTTATTTAAAAAAAATTCCCATTATAAAGGAGCAGTCACTTATACTGTTATAGTGTATGCAGTGACTGCAAGGGCTGCCAAAAATTTGGACGCACTCCAATGCCCTTTGGAAGAGACGTATAGGAAGGTCTCATTAAAAAAATGTTCCTATTATAAAAGAGCCGATCTCCTATACTGTTCTTGCTTATGCAGTGATTGCAAGGATTGCCAAAAATTTGGACGCACTCCAATGCCCCTTGGAAGAGACGTAGAGGAGGGCCTCTTTGAAGACCCGGGGTACTACTCAGACAACACAGGATGAGGGTAAAATAGCGTGGCAATACTTTATTGAACCACAAAGTGGACAATAAACACATAGAACAGTCCCAGCAAATACCCAAGATGGTACAACATTACACAGTCTTAGCCTACCTTCTCCGTCTGCCTGGGATAGCACAGCTGCAACATTGGAGACTTCCCAGGGCTGGCTACCTCAACCAGTGGCCTCTTCACTTCTGGCAGGCCCCCACAGAAAGAAGGTAGCGGCAAGCTTAGGAAGCTAGCAGTCCATTGAGGTACAAGGTCAGGAGACTTTAGAGAGTTTCCATGGGGCTAGCTGACTACTGAGTCACAATCTGGCTTCTCCGAATGTCTCCATGGGTTCCATGCGACCGGTGGGTCCCTCCTGGCAACCCCAAACAACATAGCCATGGGGCCAGGTGACTTCCTTGTCCCACCCTGGTCTCCCCAAAATGTATCCATGTCTCTCTGATGGTCAATGGATCCGAATCTTTCCAGTCAGGGCCGATACCCTTAGGCTAGAATCATGTAAAATCCAAATCTGTGTCTCTTTGGATGCCATGCTATCCATTTACTTTCCTGAAGGATGTCTCTCATTCTCCTTGTAAAGTCATTCTGATGCTACTTGATTCTCCTTCCAGCACTACAGACATTCTCATAATTGAGAGCCTTTAGATACAATGAATAGTGATGAGTGAGCATGCTCGCCACTGCTCGATACTCGCCCGAGCATATCAGTACTCGAGATGTTCGGAGCTCACCGAGTAATTTCAAGATGCTCGGGCGGGAGCTCGGGTCCCCGTCCTGCATGTTTGGTGCTATTAAGAGCACCAATCATGCAGGGATTGTCTGCCACTCACTGTAATGTCACAGCCATGGTGGTTGTGGCATTACAGTGATTGCACAAATAAATGGGAACAGTGCTCACAGTGAAAAATGAATAGCCGGCAATTCAGCAGCGGCATACACCGGTACCTGACAATTTAGAACAGAAAGAATAGAGCATCACACATAGATTAGATAGATAGAAACATGTCAGTCACATATATAATAAGTACAGTGACAGTGTTGGTTACTGTACTTGTCATTTAGTGTTAAAATAAAGAATTTATTAAAAAAAAATTGCCGTGGGTTTCCCCGTAATTTTAGTCTCTAGCGGAGGTTAAGCAGACGGCTGGGGCAGATGTTTGAAGCCTGAGAAGGGGGTAATACCCACGGAGCTTCCCAAACTACTAATAGCCCCCAGCTGAATACCTAGCCTTTACTAGCTATTAAAATGGGGGACCCCCCAAAAAAATGATGTGGGGTCCCCCCTATTTTAATAGCTAGCAAAGGCTAGGCAGACAGCTGGGGGCTGATATTAATAGCCCAGGAAGGGTGCCATGAATATTGGCCCCCTCCCAGGCTAGAAAAACCAGCCATCAGCCGCCCCAGAAATGGCGCATCCTACGGATGCGCCAATTCTGGCACTTAGCCTCGCTCTTCCCACTGTCCTGTAGCGGTGTCAGTGGGGTAATAGGGTTGGGGTTGATGTCAGCTTATAATGCCAGCTGACATCAATCCCAGGTTAGTAATGGAGAGGCGTCTATAAGACTCCCCCATTACTAACCCCATAGTGAAAGTTTAAAAATGACTCAAACACCCAGAATCAAGTCCTTTAATTGAAATAAAGACACAATTCTTTAATGTTCTAAATTAAACTTTACTTACCGTCACGCCCATTCCAGCTGAAGCCAGCGATCTCCTGTAATAAAAGTAAAATAATTAACCAATAGTGTTCAGCGAGCATGATCGACACTGCTCGGTACTCGCCAGAGCATCTCACTACTCGGGGTGTTTGCCGAGCACCAACCATTTTCGGGTTACTCGGGCAGGAGCTCGGGTCTCCACCCTGCATGTTTGGCGCTCTTTACAGAGCCAATGAACATTCAGGGATTGCCAGCCAGTCACTGTAATGCCGCAGCCATGTTGGTTGTGGGCATTACAGTGATTGGCTGGCCACACAGCGTCACCTCGAGTATTTAACACCGGGCACCGCCATCTTGGACACAGTCGCTCCGGATCAGACAGTGTAGGGAGAGTGCTGCTGAGCTTGGGAGAGATTTATCTTGCCAAATAGGTAGTGTAGCGTCTCTAAAGCCTGCAAAATCAAACAAACAGTCCTTCTCAGGACTAATATCCATCCCAGATATCAGGCAGGCAGGCAGGCTGTATACGAGATGCAGTGGTTATACCAGCAAACACTGCAGTACAGTCCTGTGTGCTGCTGCTGCTCAAATTGCTAGACTTAGCTCCAGGTCTCAGGGGCCAGGAAAAATCCTTTTTTCTCATTTAAATCCTCTTTTTTTTTTTCCCTCAGTCAGACTGTACAAATACCTAACTTATTAACCTTTTGGTATTCCCCCCCAAAAAAAAAATAATTGAGTGTGTCTGGGAGTGTTCAGACACAAATATATCTGTTTAAAAGATTCTGGTGTAGGCCAGAGAAATAGAACTGTGGTTTTCATCTTCCATGGTTCAAATCTGAGTGTTATCCACCTTTTTGCCTTTTTTCCATAAAAAAAACAGTTTGAGTGTCTCGCTGACTGCTCAGACACAAATATATCTGTTTAAAAGATTCTGGTGTAGGCCAGAGAACTAGAACTGTGGTTTTCCTCTTCCACGGTTCAAAGCTGGGTGTAATCTACCATTTTGCCTTTTTTACATAAAAAAAAACAGTTTGAGTGTCTCGCTGACTGTTCAGACACAAATATATCTGTTTAAAAGATTCTGGTGTAGGCCAGATAACTAGAACTGTGGTTTTCCTCTTCCACAGTTCAAATCTGAGAGGAATCCACCTTTATGTCTTTTTTACATAAAAAAAACTGCTTGAGTGTCTCCTGAGTGTTCAGACCCAAATATATGTGTTTAAAAGATTCTGGTGTATGCCAGAGAAATAGAACTATGGTTTTCCTCTACCTTGGTTTTAATCTCCTTTTTATTACCCTTTTGCCATTGATAGTGCGAGTGTAAGCTATTTTACTTCATTTACAATGGGCAAGGCGCGTGGCAAGGGACATGGAACTGGACGTTCTGGTGATGGTGCATGCAGAGGACGGGGCCGTGGCCAAGATGAAAATGTGCCACTAGCAACAGCCACATCTTCTCGCTCCCAGTTCTTGACCGAATTACTAGGGAAGCACACAACAGCACCACTATTGTGAACTGATCAGTGTGAACAGGTTATTAATTGGATAGCAGATAATACTTCCACTCACCTGGGCACCACCATCTCCGGTCTGTCTTCCACACGGTCTAGTGATAGTAGCCGTGTGTCTCGACTGCATACTCCTCCTCACCCTGATGCTCCTTCCTCCCACCATGCTGAGTGTCAACAGACAGCAACTGATTCCACAGTTGGACACTCTGAAGAGCTGTTCACTGGTCCATTTCCATATTTGGTCCCATCGCCTTCTCCACTTGAAGAGGTGGAAGAGGAGATCCCATATAGCAATGGCCAAATATTAGAACAGCCACGGCCACAGGAAGGCGACACTGGCAATTTGTCAAAAGAGGTGGACGATGACTAGACACAATTGCCACGAAGTGAGGTGGAGGACCGTGGTGCGGAAGTGGAAGAGGAGGTGGTGGATGATCTAGTTACTGACCCAACGTGGCAGGAGGACATGCAGAGCGAGGCCAGCAGCACACAGCGGGAGGGAGGCAGAGTACCCCAACAGGCAGGAAAAAGCAGTGTGGTGGCCACAGACAGAAGGCAGGCAACCGTTCCCCGTAACACCAACACGTGGGACGTTGCCAGTACAACCGTTAGGTCTTCCAGAGTCTGGAACTTTTTTAAAGACTCTGCTGATAACCCCAGAAAGGCCATTTGTACCACCTGCCATGCCAGCATCAGCAGGAGTGACAAAACTACCAGCCTGACCACCACCAGCATGATCAGGCACATGTCAGCAAAGCACTCGACTTTGTGGGTCGAACCCCAGGGTCCACGACCAGTGTCAGCGGGTGTCACCACTGCTTCTTCCGCTGTTGTGCGTTTAAGAGAACCCCCTGTTGTGCGTGCAAGGCAATCCCCTCTCCATACTGCATGCAAAGATGCCCCCTCCTCTCAATCTTCACTTGTTATGGCAGTTTCTCAAGAAACAGCATCAATGTCCACGTCCATGTCCCACCGCAGCATTCAATTGTCCATATTCCAGACCTTTGAACGAAAGTGAAAATTCGCAGCCAACGCCCCACAGGCCACAGTTCTAAATTCGCACATTTCACGACTGCTTGCGTTGGAAATGCTGCCTTTTAGGCTGGTGGAGACAGAATCATTCCGCAACCTCATGTCGGAGGCCGTCCCTCGGTACTCGGTCCCCAGCCGACACTATTTTGCCTTGTGTGCCATCCCCGCACTGCACAAGCATGTGTTCCAAAACATCTGCCATGCCGTCAACAACGCAGTTACTGGGAGAGTCCACCTGAAAACGGACACGTGGACTAGTGCTTGTGGAAAGGGACGGTACATCTCCCTGACGGCACACTGGGTAAACATAGTGGAAGCCGGGACCCAGTCGGACCTTGGGACGGAACATATCCTTCCCACATCGAGGATTGCGGGACCTATGTCAGTCAGATTTGCCCCCACAGTGTACAGCTCCTGCGCATCATCATCCTCCTCAGCATGTTCAGCCTCCATCTCAGATTTTACCACATCAGTTACAAGCTAGAAGCACTGTAGTACTGCCTCAGCCAAGCGGCAGCAGGCTGTTCTGAAACTCATAAGCTTAGGTGATAAACCTCACACTGCTTGTGAGTTGTGGACAGCTGTGAAAGAGCAGGCAGATCTGTGGCTGAGACCGCTGAACCTACATCCAGGCATGGTCGTGTGTGACAATGGCCGTAAACTGGTGGCAGCTCTGAGACGAGTTCACACACATACCATGCCTGGCTCATGTGCTTAACCTCGTGGTTCAGCGGTTTCTTAAATCGTACCACGGGTTGCCAGATCTGCTCGTCAAAGTACGCCGCCTGTCAGCTCATTTTCGGAAGTCGGCTACATCTTCCGTCACCCTTGCTGTGCAGCAGCAGCATTTGCAGCTTCCGGCACACCAACTGGTGTGTGATGTACCCACAAATTGGAACTCTACCCTCCACATGTTGCAAAGGATTTGTGAGCAGAAGAGAGCAGTTGTGGAGTACCAGCTGCAACAAGGCCGTGGATATTCAGGTCAGACTCCACACATAAGACCTCAGGAGTGGACCAGGATGTCTGTCATATGTACCATTCTGACAAACTTTGAGGAGTCCACCAAGATGGTGAGTGGGGATGATGCCATCATTAGCGTCAGCATCCCACTTGTCTGTCTTTTGCAATGCTCTCTGCAGAGAATTAAAGAGGAGGCATTGCAGCCAGAGTATGATGAGATGGATCTAGAAGCCGTAGCGGGCGATTACACACAGCCCAGCCTCATCTCATCCCAATGTGCATTGGGGGACAATGAGGGAGAGGAGGAGGAGGAGGAGGAAGAACAACAACAGGAGCTGGTATCATGCGCTGTAAATGTAGTAACTGTACAACTGTCATACCGTTGGTTCAGCGTGGGTGTCCTGAGGACAGGGGGGAGGAGGAGGAGGAGGAGAGCATGGTCAGTCATCATCTTGGTGAGGACACGGAAGTCTAGCCCATTACCAGTCTGGCACGCATGGCTGACTTTATGTTACGCTGCCTTAACCATGACCCTCGCGTTGTCAAAATGTTGGGTGACAGTCATTACTGGTTGGTGACACTTTTAGACCCCCGATACAAGGAGTACTTTCACTCTCTTATTCCCGAGGTGGAGAGGTCTACAAAAATGTGGCAGTACCAGAAGGCCCTTGCTGCAGAACTGTTAAAAAAATTCCCATCTGTACACGCTAGCGGCAGAGGTCACAGTTTGTTGCCCAACCAAGGCGTATAGGCGAGAGAGATGCAACTCCAATCCAGCAGAGGCATGGGAACACTGTCAATGTTCTGGGACAGTTTTCTGAGACCCACCCAGCTTACAGGCCCTGAGGCGCAGGGTAAACTAAAAAGGAGTGGAAAGTTTCAAAAGATGGTAAGGGAGTACCTTGCCGACCGTACAAGCGTCTTCCGTGATTCCTCTGTGCCTTTTAATTATTGGGCATTTAAGCTGGACACTTGGATTGAACTCGCTCTGTACGACTTGGAGGTCCTGGCCTGCCCTGCCGCTAGCGTGTCATCGGAGCGTGTTTTTAGTGCCGCTGAGGGAATTATAACTGAAAAGCGCACTCGCCTGTCAACTGACAATGCTGACAAGCTGATCCTTATTAAAATGAACAAGGGCTGGATTAGGCCAGACTTCTCATCACCACCAAATGACAGCAGAGTAACATAAAGTCAAATCCACTGTGTTATTTCGGGAGGTGTATTCCCATGCACTGCTTCACACCCACACATGGGTATACGCTTCCTCATTCATCTGTTTTTTGCTCTTCTCCTTATCCTCAGCCTCCACCACCATCATACTACCAGGGTGACCGTGGTCCATGTTTCCAGCATTGCAAGTTCCTCCATCCTAATTTTTGGCAGATTTTGCTTGGAAGGCAAAGGCAAATACTATGGGAGACCCACTCCCCAATAATAAGAATAATGTTTTTAATATGCTGTACTGCATGGCCCTTGTAAGGGGCATTGCAAGGTCCTCCGTCCTAATTTTTGGCAGCTTTTGCTTGGAAGGCATAGGCAAAGACTATGGGAGGCCCACTCTTCAATTATGGGAATAATGTTTTTAATATGCTGTACTGCATGGCTCTATTAAGGGGCATTGCAGGTTCCTCCATCCTAATTTTTGGCAGCTTTTGCTTGGAAGGCATAGGCAAAGACTATGGGAGACCCACTCCCCAATAATGGGAATAATGTTTTTATTATGCTGTACTGCATGGCTCTTGTAAGGGGCATTGCAAGTTCCTCCGTCCTAATTTTTGACAGCTTTTGCTTTGAAGACATAGGCAAAGACTATGGGAGACCCACTCCCCAATAATGGGAATAATGTTTTTAAAATGCTGTACTGCATGGCTCTTGTAAGGGGAATTGCAAGTTCCTCCATCCTAATTTTTGGCAGCTTTTGCTTGGAAGGCATAGGCAAAGACTATGGGAAACCCACTCCCCAATAATGTGAATAGTGTTTTTAATGTGCTGTACTGCATGGCACTTGTAAGGGGCATTTAAATCATCTTGTTAAGCTACTGTGACCTCCACGTCTCTTCCAAGGGTCATTGATATTGTCTTTTTATTCCACTGGGACCTCCACGTCTCTTCCAAGGGGCATTGATATTGTCTTTTTATTCCACTGTGACATCCATGTCTCTTCCAAGGGGCATTAAAACTGTCTTGTTAAGCTACTGTGACCTCCACGTCTCTTCCAAGGGGCATTAAAACCATCTTGTTAAACCACTCTGAACTCCACAGCTCTTCCAAGGGGCATTGAAATGTTGTTTTTAATTACCTCTAACCCCCACGACTCTTCCAACGGGCATTGCATTTCCTCCTAATTTTAGTCAGCTTTTGCTTTTCAATGCATAGGCAAACACTAAGGGAGACCCACTCCCCACTAATGGGTAGCAGGTTTTAAGTATGCTGCAATCCACATCTGTTTCAAGGGGCATTGCAGTTCCTCATAATTTTTGGAAAACCATTCACTGCTTAGGCCAACAGTGTACAGGAGACCCAGTTGCTATAAATGGAAAAAACGGTTTAGCTAAGGCCCTCTGACCTCCATGTCACTTCCAAGGGGCATTGGAGTGCCTCGAAATTTTTGTTAGGCATTGCACTCACTGTATGCCCTATAACTGTGAAGCCGAACCGCTCCTTTTGGTACAGAAACATATCCTACAAGACATGTGTGGTTGACTGGCCTGATATTGATGTGAATGGTCCCTGTTCCTCCTGCTCTTTCTCCTTTGCCACCACCTCATCCATCATTCATCACCTGAAGCTTTGTTTTAACGAGAGTCATAGAACTGGGATAGTAGCAGGAAAACATTCATCAATCCTCGGAGGAGGTAGGATATGCACGAAAACGCAGACCACCTCAGGCCTAGTCGCTGCTACATACAAGCACTTGCATTCCAAGAAACAGAAAGCTAAGGAGA
Source organism: Phyllobates terribilis (assembly GCF_046119375.1). Classification (NCBI taxonomy): domain Eukaryota; kingdom Metazoa; phylum Chordata; class Amphibia; order Anura; family Dendrobatidae; genus Phyllobates; species Phyllobates terribilis. Next base: position 767,111,676 of record NW_027362762.1, on the reverse strand, counting down.
TGGATGGCCTCATGATCATGAATAATTTACTCATTGTGTAGGAGGACATCCACTGCTGCGGTCTATCTTCTGAACTTTGTGTTGAAGCCTGATTGACCCAGGAACTGCAATCCTCTATGTCTGGAGGACATGCTGCATCCCAGTGTCCAACTGTGTCCCGGATTCCACAATATTAACCCAGTGTGAAGGCGTCAGTGAGATGGACAATCCCTGGCCACATTCACTTGTCCACGTGTTTGTGGTTAGGCTGTCCTTCCCACTAAATGCACTGGGGAGGGCACAGGTAATGTTTTGGTATGCGCGCTTGTGTATAAGGCGCACCGGGGCAAATACGGGTGGCTGGGGACCGTTTATGGACACCCGGCTGCCCCCAGGCGGCTGGGGACCATGTGTGGGCACCCGGCCGCGGGGTGGCTGGGGACCGAGTATGGACACCTGGCCGCCCCCTGGCATCTGGGGACCAAGCGTGGACACCCGGCCGCCGGGCGGCTGGGGACTGAGTATGGATACCAGGCCACCGACGCGGCCATGACATGGTGGCCGGCGTCTGCCTCCACAAGCCTAAAAGGCCTCATTTTAAGTGCAAGCAAGCTAGCAGTATGGTATTGCAGCCTGGGGGTGGGTGGGTGGCAGGTGTTAGAACCTTGCTGTTAGGTTTTTTTTTCCTTTGCTGGTCACATGACCTTGTTGGCCTATTTAATCCTGCTCCGCCCTTCTGGCTTTGCTGGACTTCATTGTATATCTACTTTCTAGCTAGCCTGTGTTCTGTATCTAGCTCTGTTAGTTTGCTTGGTCTACGGACCTCTATGTTCTATCTATTTTGTTTGTTCGTCTGTCTGCTACTATTTCTGTTAGGAGGTGTCCCATATTCCTCCCAGTCCTTAGTACTTGTAGGGATTCCCTCCCCACATCTATAGGTCTCCGTACAGACTAGATTAGGACTTTAGCAGGTCTGATCGCAGGATCAGGTTCCCTGTTACATCGTAGGGATTCAGCTGAGTCCTATAGTAGGGACAGATCTCCTCTCTTTCCTTAGCTTTGGTAGCAGAACATAACAGTAAGTCCAGCCTGCAAATTCTCTAAGGAAAGATTTTTTTTTTTTTGTTCCATCATGGTGTCGGTTCAGGATTTGGCTAAACACCTGCAGGGACTCTCTCTGGAAGTGGCCGAGCTCCGTCAGCACGTGAGTAACTGTCCTGGAGCATATTTCTTGGAGCCTAAGGTATGTTTGCCGGATTTATTTTTTGGTGAACATCGAGAATTTTTTTCATTTAAAAATGCTTGCTTATTGTATTTTCGTTTGAGACCCAAGTCCTCTGGGGATGAATCCCAGCGCGTAGGGTTCATAATGTCACTTTTGCGCAAAGAGCCTCAGGAGTGGGCCTTTTCTTTGCAACCTAGTGATACATGCTTCAGATCAGTGGATAGTTTTTTTTCTGCTTTAGGATTATTATATGATGATCCTGACCATGTGGCATCAGCTGAGACTGAGTTGAGACGTTTAAAACAAGGATCAGGTAATGTGGAAAAATATTGTACTCATTTTCGTCGTTGGTCCACTCAAACAGGGTGGAACGATTCTGCTCTGAAAAGTCTATTTCTTGCTGGGCTCAGTGAAAGGGTTAAAGACCTGCTAATTGCTTATCCTACACCTGAGGATTTGCAACAGGCTATGCAATTAGCTATATGGGTGGATAGAAGACTGCGTGCTAGGGTTAATGAGAGCAAATCCTCTGCTATGTCAGTTTCTGGTTATGATAATGTGTGTACTAACAGTGGTGAACCGATGGAGATTGGATCGGTGGCACCTCGCTCTCAAGAAAAAGACCGTCGTTTTTCGGAAGGCTTGTGTTTCTATTGCGGAAAATCTGGTCATTTGATTAAAGGCTGTGAGCTTCGTATGAAGAAAGAAAAAAAAATGGTCAGTCACGCCCGTATTGCCTGTTTAAATTCCAAGGGTATATTTTTAGCTGCTTCCACGATTGCTCAGGAAAAATTAATGGAATTTCGGGTGTTTGTTGATTGCGGGTCTACACTGAATGTAATTGATGGGGGATTCGTGGAAAAACTCAATTTAAAACCTGAACCTTTATCATCCCCCATTGCTGTGGTTTCTGTGGATGGCTCCCCTTTGAAGAATATTACTCTCAAGGTCAGTGAATTTCCTCTCACTATTAATGGTGTTCACCATGAGAAATTGGATTTGGTAGTGTTGAATAACTTGCCTTCTCCAGTAATATTGGGTTTGCCCTGGTTAAAATTTCACAATCCTGTACTGGATTGGTCTACCAGTGAAATTAAATCCTGGAGCCATAAATGTTATGACAAGTGTTGTAACGGGTGTATTGCAGCTTTGGATAGGGGAGAATTGCCTGTTCCTATTCAGGATTTTTGGAGAGTTTTTTCTGAGAAAGAATCGCAGGTTTTGCCTCCCCATAGAGACTATGATTGTTCTATTGAATTTGTCCCTGGAGCGACTCTTCCTAAAAGTAGTTTATTTAACCTTACTATTCCTGAGAGGAAGGCTTTGGAGGAATACATACAGACAAGTTTGGCCGCCGGTCACATTAGGCCCTATAAGTCTCCTGTGGCGGTTGGATTTTTTTTTTGTAAAAAAAAAGGACGGCGGTTTACGTCCTTATCTGGATTTTCGTGAGATTAACAAAATTACGGTACGCAATCCTTACCCACTGCCATTGATTCCTGATCTGTTTAACCAGTTATTGGGGGCCAAGTGGTTCTCTAAAATTGACCTTAAGGGGGCATACAATCTGTTGCGCATGAAGGAGGGTGATGAATGGAAGACTGCTTTTAACACTCCTGTGGGTCATTTTGAGAATCTGGTTATGCCTTTTGGTCTTACTAATGCTCCTGCATTTTTTCAGAATCTGATTAATGACATCCTTAGACCTTTGATCGGTAAAAATGTGGTTGTGTATTTGGATGACATTTTGATTTATTCGCCAGATCTGGAGTCTCATTGGCGGAGCGTGCGTGAGGTATTACAGTTATTAATGGACAATTCGCTTTTTGCTAAGCTGGAGAAATGTGAGTTCGCTGTACAGAGAATTAGTTTTTTGGGCTACATTATCTCCAGCAAAGGTTTTGAGATGGATCCGGTTAAGGTTCAGGCTGTGCAGGAATGGCCTAGGCCTATTGGTTTGAAATCGATACAGAGGTTTTTGGGTTTCGCCAATTACTATAGAAAATTCATAAAAAATTTTTCTAGTATTGTCAAACCTCTGACTGATCTCACCAGGAAAGGTGCTGATGCGGTTCAGTGGTCTTCTGAGGCCATTGAAGCTTTTGTGTATCTCAAGGAGAGGTTCACCTCTGCTCCCATCCTTATGCAGCCTGATGTTACTAGGCCGTTTTTGGTTGAGGTTGATGCTTCCTCTGTGGGGGTTGGCGCAGTATTGTCTCAGGATAATGGGAATGGATTACATCCCTGTGCCTTTTTTTCAAAAAAATTTTCGGAGACTGAATTGAATTACGATATTGGTAATCGGGAATTATTGGCTATTAAACTCGCATTTGAACACTGGCGTCACTTCTTGGAAGGTGCGGAATTTCCCGTTCAGGTTCTTACGGATCATAAAAATCTGATATATCTTGATGCTGCCAAGCGCCTGAATGCCCGTCAGGCTAGGTGGGCACTGTTTTTCTCGCGGTTTAATTTCTCCGTTACTTACATCCCTGGTACTAAGAATGTTAAGGCGGATGCCTTGTCTCGCAGTTTTTCTCCCATAGTCGGTGCTGAGAAAGAGGAGAACATTTTACAAGAAGGTGTTGTGATAGCTGCTTTAGACTCCGTTTTGGAAGATGAGATTCTTAAAGCTCAGGAGAATGCCCCATCTAACACTCCTCATGGGAGGTTGTTTGTGCCTGGGACCTTTAGGAGAGATTTGTTTGTTGAGTGTCACGAATCTCGGTTGGCAGGTCATCCCGGAATCTCTGAGACCAAGAGACTGGTGGGTCGCAGTTTTTGGTGGCCTGGATGGCAGAAGGAAGTCATTAAGTGGGTGCGCCAATGTACTATATGTGCTAGATCTAAGTCCTCACATACTCCTGCTGCGGGGTTACTTTGTCCTTTGGAGGTCCCCAGTGCTCCTTGGACACATTTGGCTATGGACTTTATAACTGACCTTCCCCCCTCTGAGGGTTTTACTGTCACCTGGGTGGTCGTGGACCGTTTTAGCAAGATGTGTCACTTGGTTCCCTTCGTCAAACTGCCCTGCGCTAAAACTCTCACTAAGGCCTTTGTCAAGGAAATTGTCAGACTTCATGGCATTCCTACTGACATTGTTTCTGATAGGGGTCCTCAGTTCGTGGCTCGTTTTTGGCGTGCCTTTTGTGACAGGTTGGGAATTCATTTGTCGTTTTCGTCCGGATATCATCCTGAATCTAATGGCCAGACAGAAAGGAAAAACCAGGATGTTGAGCAGTTCTTGCGTTGTTTTGTGGCAGACAATCAAGAGGGATGGTCTGAGTTTCTGCCACTTGCCGAATTTGCTCTGAACAATCATACATCTTCTTCTGCTGGTTGTTCGCCTTTTTTTTGTTGTTCTGGGAGACATCCATCGTTTGGGTCGTTCTCCAAGTTGGGATCTGCCGTGCCTGAGGAGGAGAATTTTTCCGGTGATTTGGAAACAGTTTGGACGGATGTGCGTGGTAATCTTCAGGAGGCCAACAGAAAATCTAAAGACTACTTTGATAGGAAACGACAGGAGGTTTTGTTCGCTGTTGGTGACATGGTTTGGTTGTCCTCTAGGAATCTGCGGTTGAGGATTCCTTCTAAGAAATTGGGTCCCAAGTTTGTAGGGCCCTTTAAGGTGCTTCAGGTTGTCAACCAATCTGCTGTTAGGTTGGAGGTTCCTACCTCCTGGAGAATTAATCCGGTCTTTCATGTCTCTCTGTTAAAAAAAGCTGTTGTGTCGGATGGTGACGCCTCTGCCTCTGTTCCTCCGGTGGTGGAGGACGGGGAATATGAAATTTCTCGCATCCTTGACTCTAGACGGTATAGAGGTAGTTTGCAGTATCTTGTGGCCTGGAAAGGTTTCGGACCCGAGGATAACTCTTGGGTGAGGTCAGATGATGTTTCCGCGTCCAGACTTATCAGAGCGTTTCACAGGAGATTTCCTGATAAGCCTGGTCCTAGGGGATCCGGAGGATCCTCTTAGAAGGGGGGGTACTGTTAGAACCTTGCTGTTAGGTTTTTTTTCCTTTGCTGGTCACATGACCTTGTTGGCCTATTTAATCCTGCTCCGCCCTTCTGGCTTTGCTGGACTTCATTGTATATCTACTTTCTAGCTAGCCTGTGCTCTGTATCTAGCTCTGTTAGTTTGCTTGGTCTACGGACCTCTATGTTCTATCTATTTTGTTTGTTCGTCTGTCTGCTACTATTTCTGTTAGGAGGTGTCCCATATTCCTCCCAGTCCTTAGTACTTGTAGGGATTCCCTCCCCACATCTATAGGTCTCCGTACAGACTAGATTAGGACTTTAGCAGGTCTGATCGCAGGATCAGGTTCCCTGTTACATCGTAGGGATTCAGCTGAGTCCTATAGTAGGGACAGATCTCCTCTCTTTCCTTAGCTTTGGTAGCAGAACATAACAGCAGGAAGCACACATACACTTGCATTCCATGAAAACAAAGCAGATGCTTACTTCTATCATCATCATCATGCTCCTCATCTTGGCACTCTCAACTCCCCTGATGGAGAAGCCAGGGCCCACCGGAGGAGTCTCTGTTTGTCTGGTGGGCTCGTCCAATGCTGCCCTAAAGCAAGCAAGGCTAAGAAAATTGTGGGGAAGGTTCCCGGGACAAATAGTGGCGGCTGGGGACTGAGTATGGAGACCTCGCTGCCGAAGCAGCCATGAGGTAATGGCCTGCTTCGGCCTCCTCCAAACTAAAAGGCCCCATTTCAAGTGCAAGCTAGCAGTATGGTATTCCAGTCTAGGGGTGGGTGGGTGGCAGGCTGCACACTTACGCTTGTATTCCAAGAAAACAAAGCAGATGCTAACTTCTATCATCATCATTATGCTCCTCACCTTGGCACTCTCAACTCCCCTGATGGAGAAGCCAGGGCCCACCGGAGGAGTCTTTGGTTGTCTGGTGGGCTCATCCAATGCTGCCCTAAAGCAGGCCAGGCTAAGAAAAGTGTGGGGAAGGTTCCTGGGACAAATAGTGGCAGCTGGGGACTTAGTATGGAGACCGCGCCGCCAACGCAGCCATGAGATAGTGGCCAGCTTTGGCCTCCTCCAAACTAAAAGGCCCCATTTCAAGTGCAAGCTAGCAGTATAGTATTGCAGCCTGCAGGTGGGTGGGTGGTTGGCTGAATATTTGCGCTTGCATTGCAAGGAATGAGGGAGGTACAATTGAACACTGCCCTGGGACAAGGACTTGCACGAGTATAGTTGCAAGTCTGCATCTTCTGATGCAGCAAGGATCACTTCTGATGGGCACACTTTTAGGCAGTGACCTGGGTGTCAGAGATGCTTCCAGGGATCTTCCCCATGCTGTTCCCATATCTTTTCAGCACTGTATGCATTTGTCACAGAGCACTTTGCCAGATAAGGTTGTAAAATGCTAAAATGACATTTCCCGGTGAATGCATTTGTCACGGTTGAAAGCAATGCAAAAGTGCAAAAACACATAAAAAATGCTACTTGTGAACATAGCCCAAGGTGTGGAGGAGTATTTTTGTTTTTGGTTTTTTATTTTACCTTATACACAAGTCTTTACCCTGGAAAGGATGTTCCTTAACATATTTCACAGGAAAACAGTTTCAGTTTAGTTTTTGAACGTTTTATTGTGAGTCCGTAAAAGTGGCTTAATACCTCTGACCACGTTGTTGACAGCAGTGACCTGGGGGTCATAAATGCTTCCTGGGGCGATCCCCATGCTGTCCCCATGTCATTTGAGCACTGTCACTATCGTTTTGGGCACTTTTTAGGCTTTAAACAGACTGCCAGGGGTGCCGCTGCAAAAATGCTCGGGTATCCCATAGACTAACATTGGGCTCGTTGCTCGGGTCGAGCACCCGAGTATCATGGTGAGCTCGGCCCGAGCTTCGAGTACCCAAGCATTTTAGTGCTTGATCAATACTATTAACCAACCTCATCCTTACCTTTCCATTTTTCCCAGAACGGCTTCAGCTCTGCTACATTGACATGACAGGCTGGATCACAGCAGAACGCTGCCATCCAGCTTGCCATGCCGCAGACACTGAGAAACTCCTCAGTGAAACTCCTCAGTGTCTGGCTGTAATGGCATCCAGATGAGCCGAGTTCATGTCCAATGAACTCAGCTCACCTCATGCAGGTCACTGACAGCGTGGTGCAATTCTCCTGCGCATCTTGGGCCGGCAAATGACGTCACCGCTTGAGCAGGAGAATTCTCCCACTCTGGGACGGCATTGAGATGACCGGCTGGATGGCTTCACTGAGGAGCTTCTCAGTGTCTGCGGCATGGCAAGATGGATGGCAGCATTCTGCTGCGATCCAGCCTGTCATGTCAATGTAACAGAGATGAAGCAGTCCTGGGAACCATGGAAAGGTAAGGATGAGGTTGGTTTTTTATTTTACTTTTATTGCAGGAGATCGTTGGCTTCAGTAGGAATGGGTGTGACCGTAAGTAGAGTTTAATTTAGAACATTGAAGAATTGTGTCTTTATTTCAATTAAAGGACTTTATTCTGGTTGTTTTTTTGTTTTTTTAACTTTCTTTATGGGGTTAGTAATGGGGGTGTCTTATAAACGCCTCTCCATTACTAACCTGGGCTTGATGTCAGCTGGCATTAAAAGCTAACATATACCCCAACCCTATTACCCCACTGCCACCGCTACAGGACAGTGGGAAGAGTGAGGCTAAGTGCCAGAATTGGCGCATCCTATGGATGCGCCATTTCTGGGGAGGCTGACGGCTGGTGTTTCTAGCCTGGGAGGGGGCCAATATTCATGGCACCCTTCCTGGGCTATTAGTATCAGCCCCCAGCTGTCTGCCTAGCCTTTGCTAGCTATTAAAATAGGGGGGACCCCACGTCATTTTTTTTTGGTGTCCCCCATTTTAATAGCTTGTAAAGGCTAGGTATTCAGCTGGGGGCCGATATTAGTAGTCTGGGGAGCTCTGTGGCTATTACCCCCTTCCCAGGCTTCAAACATCTGCCCCAGCCATCTGCTTAACCTCCACTAGAGACAAAAATTATGGGAACCCCACGCAAATTTTTTTTTAAATAAATCCTTTATTTTAACACTAAATGACAAGTACAGTAACCAACACTGTCACTGTACTTATTATATATGTGACTGACATGTTTCTATCTATCTAATCTATGTGTGATGCTCTATTCTTTCTGATCTAAATTGTCGGGTATTGGTGTATGCCGCTGATGAATTGCCGGCTAGCTTTTTTAAAGAGACAAAAACACTATTATTTTTTAAAATAAATCCTTTATTTTAACACTAAATAACAATTACAGTAACCAACACTGTCACTGTACTTATTATATATGTGACTGACATGTTTCTATCTATCTAATCTATTTGTGATGCTCTATTCTTTCTGTTCTAAATTGTCGAGTATCGGTATATGCCACTGATGAATTGCCAGCGGCTTTTTTAAAGAGACTGGTGCATGAAAATCGGAGGGCACTAGTGTGTTCCAAGTGCCCTGCTATGTTTTTCATGCACCCTCCTATATACCCTGCCTGCCTGTCTGCCTATATATTCTGTCTGCCTGACGTTTAATTGAGCACTGTTCCAATCGATTTGGGCAATTTTTGACCTTTTGCAGACCACCGGGGGGGGACCACCAGAAAAATGCTCGAGTTTCCCATAGACTTACATTAGGCCCGTTGCTTGGGTCGAGCACCCGAGTGTTCCAATGTGCTCGAACCTTGCTTCGAGCACCCGAGCATTTTAGTGCTCGCTCATCACTAATAATGAAACATCCAGTATAACTGGGGCAGAGTCCCACATGGTCTTAATACAAGACAAGACTTGATATTACAGTACAGTTAGCATGATTCTTTTTTTGTAAATGCATTGTATGATTTTATTTTTCGTGTAATGAATTGCTTTTCATATGCTCACAATTAATTTTGTGTACATGTGATGTATCTATGGGATGTACATATCACAGTCTTTTAGATAATGGTTGTGGGGACTAGTCCTTCTCTGTTTTTTCTAGATCATAATATTATCATAATAAGGGCTCCTAATTTAAAACATTACTCCCCTATGTATGTATGAGGGCCCCACAGAGCTATAAATCAAACCTGTTGCATTACCAAGTCAGATCATGACTAAGCTCTAACGAGTTGAAGCGTGTCGATCTGGATCCCTATGGCGGGTGCATGGTAGTTGCTTCTGTTTGTATCCACTGGATAGCATTTTAAACTTTGTTTAATAAAGAGAAATGGATTTTTATTACTAATAACATTGCTGGACAGATCTTCTTTTCCTGCTGGGAATGAAGATCAGAGGTTAAAAAGTCAACATGAAAATAAGGGTATACTGCTCTTGCCATCAGAAAGTATGTCTGGCATAATTAAGATTATACACTGTATTGTTACAGCCTCATTAAAAAAAAATTCCCATTATAAAGGAGCATTCTTAAACACCCTTATAAAAATTATGTGGGTGTTGCTTAATGGTCACCTGGTGATATGGTGGTGGAGGATGAGGAGAAGGATGAGGATAACAGAAAATAGACAAAATTAGGAAGCGTGTACCCATGTCTGGGTGTGAAGAGGTGCAAGGGAATAGACCTCCCAAAAAAAAGACACTGGATTTGATCTTATGTTATGCTGCTATCATTCGGTGGTTTGAGAAGTATGGCCCAATCCAGCCCTTGTTCATTTTTATAAGAGTCAGCCAGTCAGCATTTTCAGTTGACACGCGGATGCGCCTATCAGTAATAATTCCTCAGGCGGAACTAAAAACCTGATCAGACCAAACACTAGCGGTAGGGCAGGCTAGCATCTCCAACATATAGAGAGAAAGTTCATGCCACGTGTCCAGCTTGGATACCCAATAATTATAAGGCAAAGAGGAATCACGGAGGTCATTGGTACGGTCGGCAAGGTACTCCTTCAGCATCTTCGTAAAATTATCCCTCCTTGTGTGACTAGCCCGTGCATCAGGGCCTGTGCAATGGGAGGGTCTGAGAATACTCTTCAAGACGTTTGACAGTGTTCACCTGACTCTGCTGGATCTTATTTGTGTCTCTCTCACCTGTACTCCTTGGTTGTCCAACGAACTGTGACCTCTGCCGCCAGCGTTTTCAGATGGGAATTTTTTTAATACAGGTAATTCTGCAACAAGGGCCTTCTGGTACTGCACCATTTTAGTAGACCTGTCCACCACTGGAATGAGACATAGAAAGTTCTCCATGTAGCGTGGGTCTAGAAGTGTCACCAACCAGTAATGACTGTCACCCAAAATTTGAATAATGCGAGAGTCATGGGAAAGGCAGTGTAACATAAACTCAGCCATTTGTGCCAGACTGCTAACAGGCAAGACTTCCATGTCCTCACCAAGAGGAAGACTGACTATGCTCTCATCCTCTTCCTCCCTCTCCACAGGCCATCCACGCTGAACAGACGGTATGACAGTTGTGCAGGTAGTATCTTCTATAGCGCAGGAAACTATCTCCTGGTCTTCCTCCTACTTTTCCTCATTGTCACCCAATCCACTTTGGGATGAGATGAGGCTGGGCTGTTTGGAATAACCCTGTATGGTTCTTCCATCTCATTATCTCCGCCTGCAATTCCTCCTCTTTAATTGTGAGCAGCGATTGTTTCAGAACACAGAGAAGCGGGATGGTGACGCTAATTATGGCATCATCGCCGCTCACCATCTTGGTGAAGTCGTCAAAGTTTTGGAGGATGGCACAGATTTATGACATCAATGCACACTCCTGAGGTCTTATGTGCGGAGGCTGATCTGAATACCAACAGATGTTTTGAAGCTGGTACTAAACAACTGCACTGTGCTGCTCAGATATCCTTCCCAACATATGCAAAGTTGAGTTCCCACGCATGGGGACATCGCACACAAGTCGGTGAGCTGGAAGCTTCAAATGATGCAGAAGCACGGCAAGGACGGCAGACTTTTTAAAATGGCCACACTCGTGGTGTACTTTGACAAGCAGATTCGGCAGATCCAGATAGGTTTTGAGAAACCGCTGAACCACGAGATTTAGCTCATGGGCCAGGCATGGTATGTTTGTGAGTTTGCCTCACTTCAAAGTCGCCACCAGGTTCCAGCCATGGTCACACATGACCATACCTCCCTGGAGGTTCAGAGGTGACAGCCACAGATCTGCCTGATCTTTTAGAGCTGTAAACAACTCTTCAGTGGTGTGAGGTTTATCATCTAAGCATATCAGTTTCAGCACAGCCTGTTGCTGCTTGACCGAGGCAGTGCTGCAGTGCTTCCAGCTTCCGACTGATGTGGTCATTTCGGAGATGGTGACTGAAGAGGAGGAGGAGGTGCAGGAGTTGTAGAATATGGAGATAACCCTGATTGACTCAGGGCCCACAATCCTTGGCGTCGAGAGGACATTTTCCATCCTAAGGTCCGGCTTCCACTATATTAACCCAGTGTGCCATCAGTTGTCCCTGCCTCGAAGCACTTGTCCACATGTCCCTGGTAAGGTGGATCTTTCCAGTAACTGCATTGTTGAGGGCACGCCTAATGTTCTGAGACACGTGCTCATGTAATGTGGGGATGGCAGACCGGGAGAAATAGTGGCGGCTGGGGACCGAGTACCGAGGGATGGCCACCACCATCAGATTGAAGAAAGCTTCCAACTCCACGAGCCTAAAAGGCAATATTTCGACTGCAAGAATTCACAAAATGTGTGAGTTTAGTAGTGTGGCCTGTGGGGCGTTGGCTGCGTATTTGAGCTTGCGTTCCAAGGACTGGGGTAGGGACAACTGAACGCTGCGCTTGGACAAGGACATGGATGTGGTTGCTGATGGTGGTACTTGCGAGTGTGCAATGACAAGTGCATTTTCACACGTGCCATGGACATTGGTGTGCACACACAACAGCGGAAGAAGCAGTGATGTCACCCTCAGACACTTTTTCTGGACCCTGGCGTTTGGCCCATCTAGTCGGGAGCTTTGCTGTCATGTGCCTGAGCAAACTGGTGGTGGTCAGGCTGGTAGTTTTTCTGCCCATGATGATGCTGGCCTGGCAGATGGTGCAAATGGCCTTTTTGGGGTTATCAGGACAGTCTATTAAAAACAACCAGACTCGGGAAGACCTAACAGGTGTGCTGGCAACTTCGGTCATGTTGGTGTTCCAGAAAACATTTGCCCATGTACTGTCTGTGGCCACCACACTGCTTGTTCTTGCCTGTTGTAGTGCTATGACTCCCTCCCCCTGTGGGCTGCTGTCCTCGCTCTGCATGTCACCTTGCCAGGTTTGTTAAGTGAATATATCATCCACCACCTCGTCTTCCACTTCCACACCATGGTCCTCCTCCTGACTTTCTGACAATTGTGTCACATCACCATCCACCTCTTGCTGCAGTAATTGCACTTCCCCACCATTGCCTTCGCATAATCGTGGCTGCTCAAAATTTGGGCATCGCTACATGCAATCTCCTCTTGTCTTGCTTGAAGCTAGCCGGGAGAGAGGTCCAAATCTATTAATGGAAAAGTGAACAGCTCTTCGGAGTGTCCAAGAGTGGGATCGGTTTTCTCCAGGCACTCTGCATGGTGGAAGGAAGAAGGATCAGGGTGAGGAATATGTGGTCCAGACTCACAGCTACTGAAACTTGACCGTGTGGAAGACAGGGTGATGGTGATGGTGAAAAAGTGACTGGAAGCATTATCTGCTATCAATCCAACCACCGTTTGTCACTGCTCTGAGTTCAATAGTGGTGTGCTGTGGTCCCCTAGTAATTGGGATAGGAAAATCGGGCGATAAGATGTGGGTTCTTGTTGTGGCACAATTTCAGCTTGCCCACGGCCTCTCCTCTGTATGCACCATCACATCCACTTTCCCGTCCCTTGCCATGCACCTTGTCCATTTTAAATGGAGGATAATATTTTGCATGGTCCCTACAAATTGCTGGATTTGGACCGCAGTTATAAGGGTTACGTCTGACGGACGCCCACGGTTTTAAATACTGGCCTTGTGGTATCCTACTATTGGTAGAGATGAGCGGTGTTCGAATCGGACTGTTCGCCAATCTCAAATTCGAGCTGTTTTGGGCGGTGTTCGAGCCGTTCGGCGAACACGAACGATTTGAAAAAAATTCGGCTGTTCGAGGTTATGTTCGATAACTGTTCGTGCACCAAAATCATAACTGGATTTTTTCTCAGTAATGCTGAAAATTAATGTTAATACGCAGTTTGAGTGTACAGCGGGGCAGGGGGAGGGGCAGGGGATGGATCTCTGCATAAATAATGAAGATCTCCATTTTTTTTTCTCTTTCCCGCATTTACAGTGGGGAGGTGCAATCTGTCAGCCTATCAGCAGCGCACACACGAAGCGAACTGTTTTTTTCACACAAGCAAGGGCATGTGTCATTGGCAGTGTATGTCACATGTCCTTGCCCTATAAGACCCAGGTATTTTCCCCGTCGCCACCATTTTCTCACTGCTGCAGCTGCGTGTTAGACGGCACCGCTGTTGCTGTGTGCGGTATACTTTGTTAATTTCATGCCAATTTTCGCACAAATCTACAGATAGCTTGGGAGTAGGGAATAGTTGTTATTGCAATCCTTTTAAGGACTAGGTTAAATCATTTCCTACGACTTTTATCAGGCAGGTCTGTGCTCTTAAATAGATAGGTTGGGAGTAAGGACTAATTGTAATTGCAGTGATTTTCAGGGCTAGGTTACATCAGTTCCTATCACTTTTTGCCAGGCAGGTCTGTGCCAGTGCTGTGCAAGTTTTTTTCACAGCATTTGGCTAAATCTAGCAAAGCAAATCCTTTTTGGCCTCTTGCAGTGTGTGTTAGTCAGTGGAGTAGCCTATCTGTGTTGCAAGCTACACCACCTGTGTATAGAATACCAATTTTTTTACTGCAACTAGTGAAATAAAACCTTTTGTCCATCTATACTAACCTCCACCAGGTTGCAAATTCAATATAATTTTTATCTGCATCTAGCTCTGAAAAATTTTTTCGGCCTGTAGCAGTGTGTGGGACTTGTTCTATTAGTCCATCTATACTAACCTCCACCAGGTTGCAAATTCAATATAATTTTTATCTGGATCTAGCTTTGAAAAAATATTTGGGCTTCGGCTTGTAGCAGTGTGTGGGACTTGTTCTATTAGTCCATCTATACTAACCTCCACCAGGTTGCAAATTCAATATAATTTTTTTCTGCATCTAGCTCTGAAAAAATATTTCGGCTTGTAGCAGTGTGTGAGACTTGTTCTATTAGTCCATCTATACTAACCTTCACCAGGTTGCAAATTAAAAATAATTTTTATCTGCATCTAGCTCTGAAAAAATATTTGGGCTTGTAGCAGTGTGTGGGACTTGGTCTATTAGTCCATCTATACTAACCTCCACCAGGTTGCAAATTAAAAATAATTTTTTTCTGCATCTAGCTCTGAAAAAATATTTGGGCTTGTAGCAGTGTGTGGGACTTGGTCTGCTAGTCCATCTATACTAACCTCCACCAGGTTGCAAATTAAAAATAATTTTTATCTGCATCTAGCTCTGTAAAAATATTTGGGCTTGTAGCAGTGTGTGGGATTTGGTCTATTAGTCTATCTATACTAACCTCCACCAGGTTGCAAATTAAAAATAATTTTTATCTGCATCTACCTCTGAAAAAATATTTGGGCTTGTAGCAGTGTTTGGTACTCATTGTATTAGGCCATCTATACCAAGCTCCACCAGCTTTGAAATTAATAATAATTTTTAGCTGCATCTAGCCCTGAAAATAATTTTTCTTCCCAATAGTGCTAGCAATAGAAATATGGGACGCACGCCTGGATAACAAAAATATACGCTTCATAACAAAAAACACCAGCCTAGCGCACTGCATTATTAAGATGGCATCATCGTCTCTCCCACTGCTAGGCCTACTACGCCGCTAGCATTCCTGTGCCTAAAACACAATGTATGTGTCCGCGCTCGCCGCGATGCTGAGGGGTCTAAAGCTGCTGCTAAGGCTTTATCACAATTCAATTGGCAGATTTTCACAGAGCTCTTCCCCAACGCCCACCCATCGGGCAACAGCTCTCCACCCTCCCTATGGGATCTAGTGGCGAATAGTTGATGCCATTAATCAGAGCGTCAGTTGCCCCGTTGACGTGGCAAGCATACGGTAAGGCATGGGAAGAGTGGACACGACTAGAGGCAGGCAGACGGGATGACCAATGTGAACAAGCCAGATCACAAGTCACCATAGAATTTCTCCACCAGCTAATGATGAGGGGCATATCAGGGGCGTCAGCGCAGCGGTGACTGACCGGAGTAGCATTCCATTTCCAACTACTGAACTGGGGAGATGTGACAAAGATTCATCATAAGACAATCCATAAAAGGGTGGAAAAGGGGTCAGCCAAGTCAGGAGTGTAGATGTCCCTTCCCATCCCGTGTCACTAAAACTGATTTCTCACATCATATCCCTACACCATTTACATGACACTCACAATTTGAAGCAACACTACTGTCTACTGCATTTGCGATCACCTTCTTCGGGGCGATATGCATAAGCAAATTAGTCCCTCAATCAAAAATTACTACCAGTGGAGGCTTATTACACCAGGATGTAGTCATAGCCAATAATGCAATACGTCTACGCATACGCCAATCGAAAACGGTTCCAGCGGGCAGGGGCACTTGGGTACTTCTACAACCCACAAACGGTACACTGAGTCGGGTAACAATAGTAAAAACATATATAACCATCAGATCACAAAGTAATTTCTTCCTATCACATATTGATGGAACGCCATTATCAAGATACCAGTTTCAAGCTATATTTAATAAATGCATAACATCAGCAGGGAACCACCCCAAAGATTACGGGACACACTCATTCCGCCTAGGCGCGGCCACGGAAGCAGCAAGAGCAGGACTGTCAGAAACGGAAGTTCAGAGGATAGGGAGATGGCGATCCACGTGTTTTGCGAGATACATAAGACCGGACTTGTTATCCTAACGTAGTTTGTTTCTTTTCCAGGTGACGCTAAGCCAACAGTGTGGGTGATAGGCCACTCGTATATATATTGGGCAGAAAAAAGGGCGAAAGTCCGCCCAGGCGGGAGGAAATTAGAGTTTCATAACACATATTTCAACTGGAGAGGTATTAGAGGCCTGCTATGGCCACAGGTACTAATGGAGGTAATCAAGGTAGGGAGAGAGGCAAGAGGTCTGGTAATCTTAGTTATACAGGCCGGGGGAAACAACCTAGGTCATCACAAGAGCGCATAACTAATGGCAATAATGAAACTAGACACTGAGCGCTTCAGAGAATTTTTCACAAAACTAAATATAGTATGGTCAGAGATTGTGCCGATAGCGGTATGGCAAGGTGCGCGAGACATCACGGCCATCGAACGGACAAGGCGGGTAATAAATATTCGGATGGCAAAATTTAGAAGAGACAGAGGCGGTGTAGTGATACGACACCGACAACTGGAAGGAGATATATCAGGCCTCATACGGCCCGACGGTGTTCAATTAATGGATATTGGACTGGACATATTCCTGTCAGGACTCCAGGACAGAGTGGAACAAGCGTTAAGAGTGATGGGTGGGGATCAGAGTCCTGCATACGAGTACGCAGGATCCTCCGTGGCCTGGAAATAGAAAGGACATGTTGGAGAGTTACACTTGTTGGCCAACTTGCCGGAGTGGAGACCCAGGGCATGCTGCAACAAGCTGAATTATTTTAGAAATAAAATGCCTTTCTAATGGAATGAGCATAAAGAGTTAATAAAGCTGTGACTGATCCTCACCCATCCAGTTGTAAGAGTTACATTATTGTATTGTCAAGGAAAGGGGAGCGGTAGGGGGGCTGAGCATATGGGTTTGGTTGGGGGTCCCCACAGTCTGCCTAGGCTAGATGCATTTAAAAATTCTTATTAGATACACAGGTGGTGCAACTTGCTTCGCAGCTGGGCTACTATGCCCAAAGTATTGCCTAGGCTAGATGCAGTTAAAAATTCTACGCTGACTAGCAGACACTGAAGCTTTGGAGCAGACATCTGAGTAAACAGCTCTTCAGACTCAACCATCTGTGTTACCTCAAGCCATAGTGTATGTAGTTTCTTACAGTTAAAAGCAGTGGGGGAGCGACCCAACCCACCTGGAATTGACGATGCCAACGTCATGTAAGACACAGCAAGGGGACTCCAAAAAGAGTCTCCATTTTTTCCCAAAATGGTGGCACAGACACCACTTAACCCTAGAACGCATACCTGGGGCCTCGCAGGCCCGCCCTGTTAATTGTTTTCTATTTTCTGCAAGATTACTTTAGTTAGAATTTTTAAACTCTAGGTATTCTTCATGTATATAGTTGTTTGTCATTTGAGTTTGAGTTATTCCATGTTATTTGCACACGGGCCTAAAAGGCCCCAGGTATGTGAAAGTGTAGATTTTTAAGGTCATGCGTTCTAGGGTTAAGTGGCATCAATTGCCCCACTGTTGCTTAAAACGGTTGGTGAGGTGATTTTACCAAATCCTCAAGCTTTTAGTCTCCCCAGGATGACAGAGGGGTAGAAAAGTCCTTGCGAATCCATGATTTGTTCATCTTTATGAACGTGAGTCTGTCTACATTCTCATTGGACAGCCGCGTGCACTCATCTATCAGCACACCACCAGCAGTGCTGAACACACGTTCAGAGAGAACGCTGGCTGCAGGGCATGACAAGATCTCCAAGGCGTCAGTGGCGAACTCCGGCCATTTTTCCAGATTGTTAACCCATAATGAGCAAGGGTCCAGTGACACAGTCATGGCTTCGATGTTTTCTTGGAGATACTCCTGTACCATCCTCTCTAGGCGTTAACTATGTGTCAGACTTCTTGTCTCCTGTGGCCTTGCAAAGGATGGTCTAAAAAAGTGGTGAAACGATTCCACAAAATTGCTGTTACCAGCAGATACTGTGTTACTGTTACGGTTTGAGTGATGAAGTCTCGACAGTCCCACGGTTGGCAAGTTAGAACTGTGAGATTCACTACGTGCACCACTGGTGTTTTGTAGAAAAGCACATGTAAGATTCTGCAACAGCGTCTGCAGATACTCCTGCATGCATGAATCCCTTTCTATGGCAGGAATTATTTCGGCAAATTTACTTTTGTACCGGGGATCTAAGAGTGTGGCAACCCAGTAGTCGGGATTACTTCGAATTCTGACAATCCGAGCGTCATGTTGCAGGTAGTGCAGCAAGAAGGCACTCATGTGTCTTGCGCATCCAGGAGGACCAAGTCCTTATTGTGTTGGTAGCGAGGTAAGAATCATGCTTCCTTCCTCTGCCCTCTCCCCCTAACCTCGCACAATAGAAATGTGATCATAGTCTCCCTCATCTGATGAGTCTTCCATGCCCATCGCCAGTTCATCCTCCACTTCTTCCTTGGCTCCTTCACCTTCCTCAACAGTTTGGCTGCAACCATGCGCCCTGGTTAATCCCTCTCCCCCACCCTCCCATGCCTGCCGCCTTGGTGCTGCCGACCTTCTGGACCTTGGAGATGTTATCCCTTCCGCATACGACTCCTCCTCTACTTCCTCCACCTCCTCTTGTCCCACCACCTGACTCTGAATTCTGTTTAATGTGTGCTCCAGCATGTAATTCAACGAAATAGTCATGCTGATAATGGCATCGTCGTCAGCACTAAACATCTTCGTCGCCATTTCAAAACTGTGCAGAAGGGTGTGTGGCGCCCCTGAGGGTTCAGTCGCCAAAGAGTTACTGCATCTCACCCAGAGGTGTGGTATCTCACCCTCAGGTAAGGAAGGAGTATGGCTCGGGAACCTAACACCTGCATCCAACACATACCCGCAGTGGGAGGTAGGGCGAGATTGCTCCTAAGGGAGAGAACAGTCCCAGGTCCCTAGCTGGCGGGAGGGTCCTATGTAGTGGGTGCTTAGGGGAGCAGCTTAGGGGAGCACATAACAGGGAGAGTATAAATAAGAAGCCATCTTAGAAAGAGCAAGCCAGGCAGAGGAGGAGAAGTGACAGGAGCAGAGCAGAGGCTCTGCATGAGCTCAGATCCGGAGACTGCCTAGCCTGGGAGGCCCAGGACTGAAGGAGAGAAGAGAGGAGTGGGAGCAGGAAGGCTCCAGGAACAGAAGGGACCCTAGGGGTACAGGCCGTGCAGAAGGCCACCCATACGCCCGCTGCTACCTGGAGGTAGAGGGGTCAGGCCAGATAAGGGGAACCGGTCCCTCAACTAGCGGAGAAACAGCAAGGCTCAACTAGAAACCAGAGGCTGCAGCATTTCATGTACTGCAGGCCAAAGTCCACACCAGTCTCACTAAGAAGGTAGCCACATAGGACCCAGGGGACGGAACACATGTCACCTGCCAAGGCCAGAGGATACCCGATAGAAGTGTCACTGGGTGTGAGGTGCAGGGAGAAGGCCAGAAAAAGGACACACAGAAGGGGGTACTGCTAAGTACTCTGGAGCTATCTGGGGGTGGACTGAGCCCCTCACTGAGTACGCACAGCACGATGGGGGAGATTGCTCTGGTACCTGTAATCTGGACTGCAACAACTGTGAGTAAAGATCTTGGGACAGCATCACATGGACTCTGTGTTCATTACTGACTCCCTGCACTACAACCACCATCATCCACCCACACTGCCCTGAAGCTACACTCTTCCTGTGGGGAGTAATAATACCATTGCTGCAAAACCACAAGCTTCAGAGGAATGTTCCGCAGCGGCAGCCCCTTTGGCCGCACTCCACAGGTGGAGTAGTCGGACATTATAAAACCCATATATACATATTAGCCTTGGATTGACCGCCCTGGGTCACGGACCGGGTCACCGCCACAGTGACTACAACCCCCAGCGTCTACCGGCCCGGCTCCGGGTACCCCACTGCCCAGGGAGCGCATCAACTTCATAGGTCCCTGATCTGAGACCACTCCTGCAGCGTGATTTGCCCCACCTCTGGATCTCGTTGGCCCAGGCTATACGTCAGAACGTATTGCACCAGGGCTTGTCGGTGCTGCCACAGTCGCTGCAACATGTGCAGAGTTTAATTCCACCGTGTCAGCACATCGCATTTCAGCCGGTGAACTGGCAGGCCCAATGACTTCTGTAGAGATGTAAGTCGTTGAGCTGCGGGATGCGAACGGCGGAAGTGAGCACACAGCGACCGTGCCCTCTGCAGAAGGCCATCTAGTCCGGGATAGTGGGCTAAAAATTGCTGGACAACCAGGTTCAACACGTGAGCCATACAAGGCACGTGTGTGACATTGCCCCGGCGAAGGGCCGCACCCAGGTTTGCAGCATTGTCGCACATGGCCTTCCCTGGTTGCATTTCCAGTGGAGACAACCATTCATGAAACTGGGTCTCCAGAGCTGACCACAACTCCTCAGCTGTGTGACTCACATTTCCCAGACATTTCAAAGTAAACACTGATGCCGTTGAGCCCTGCTGCCAGCATAGTAAGGAGGTGTGCAGGATTCCTTCTGCGCAGTTAGAAAGCAGGTGGCATTACCAGACAGGCTTTGGGTGCAGGTGGAGGACCGAGAGGAGGTTGAGGAGGCAGAAGCAGTGGAGGAACTTCGAGATAAAGAGGTTTGACGCACAACTCGTGGGGACGGTAAGACTTGGACAGCAGCCCCTTGTCCTGCTGTGACCATAGTTACCCAGTGCCCAGTCAGCGACATGTAACGCCCCTGTCCATGCCTACTCGTCCAAGTGTCTGTGGTGAAATGCACCCTGTCACACACAGAGTTTCTCAAAGAAGCGGTGATTTTGTGTGCGACATGCTGGTGGAGCGCAGGCACACCTTTCTTTGAGAAGTAGTGCCGACTGGGCATCTGGTACTGGGGCACTGCAACGGACATAAGGCCTCGAAAATCCTCTGTATCCACCAGTCGGAAAGGCAGCATTTCTGTAGCCAACAGCTTGCAGATTGTGAAATTCAACCTCTTAGCTTTGTCATGGCTAGGAGGAAATGGTCTTTTACTAGTCCACATCTGAGGGACCGAGGGCTGGCTGTTGTGCTTAGACGGGGTTGAGTAGGGTGTCCCCGGCAAACTGCCGGTCTGTGAGAATGATGCAGGCGGACATGTTAGGTTGCCTTGATCCAAAGGTGGTGCTCTCGATGTCAGAGAGCGCACAACACCAGCAGGTGTTTCCACTTCCAAATGAACTGACGACCTGCCAATCACACTGGCTGTTGCGGGTAAATAGGTGGCAGGTCTGCATCCAAAAACATGTGTGACTGCTGTCCCCCCAGTCACAGAGAATGTAGAGGCCATGGATGCACAAGATGGGGCAGACTGTGGTTGGCCCGGTCCGCTAGGCCGCATTGTAGCACAGTGAGCTTCCCACTGCAACTTATGCTTCATATCCATGTGACGGTTCATGCATGAACTACTCAAACTATGGATTTTTTGGCCTCTACTTAGCTTTTGTTGACAAATATTACAGATAACACGAGTTGGGTCATCCTTATCGATCTGAAAAAATGCCAAGGCTATGCAAGGCTTAGAGCTCATGCGACCTGAAGTGCCACTACGACTTGTGGTCAGAGGCTGAGTTGTGGTTGAGGATGCAGTTGTTGACGTGCTTCCAGTACTCCGTCTCTGTCCAGGAAGGAGCAACCTAACCTCGTCGTCAATAGCATCTGTGATGCCCCGCTGCGCTTGGTATCACAGATCCTAGAAGAGAGCCTTGATGGAATCCTCCATAAGAGGCCCCCATAAACATTCACAAATCTCCACCTTCCACCTCAGACCAGCAGAGGGAACCAGTTAGGGATATAAATAGGGAAGGTGGATCTAGGCAGTTCAGTTCCTCTGAAGAGTTCCTGCAGTAGAGAAGCCTAAGAGAGGTCAGTCTGCAGTGGAGCTCAGTATATTCTAGAGAACTCAGTTAATAGTTCAGCAGTGGAGCACGAGGCTCCTGCTAGCTATATTCAGTGAGCCCAGTTAGAGCTTAAGGTGTGCCGGCGCCATAAGATCGATGAAGTACGGAAAGCTGCCTTTAGTGTGTATAGCCTAGTGAGGGCCCGAGTAGGCCGAAGGCGAGTGGCGAGTTAGTACATAAGGGGCAGAGGATCTTACCCAGCTCACCCGGAAGCATTTACCAGACACCGGATCCGAACTTACCGGGACCTCTATGACCCAGTAAGGCATAACCGGAATCCCTGGAGAACTACAAGTCCCAGGATCGCTAAGGTGCTTATACGTAACAGCCAGGAGACGCTTAGGCCCCGCATACTGGGAGCGTGAACTCCAAGACAAGGCCCTACCACAAGGTCAGCCAGCGCAGGACAGAGACAAAGTTAGGACTAACTCCAGGCAGGTTAGAAACTTACTAGGCAGAGGCAAGAAACAGGAGGCCCTACACCCGCTCATTGGGGAGGATCCTGATATGCACCCTTCACCCTACAGTGCTCAGGGATGTGCCTGAATTTCCACCAGTAAAAGGTACTGAAGTGACTACCGTGTCCGTTCCCGTTCTTGCTCTGACCCAGCTGGGTCTCGCCTGTCCTGCATTCCTCCTGCATACGCTGCCCTGGGGCTTAGCACCACCTGTGGGGAGCTATACCTTCGAGCTGCCTTATCACCGGCCTCAGTGAACTGCTGCAGCGCTGGTGCTTCTCACCAGATACCACAGGTGGCATCACGAACTCTTATAAAATTAACAATTATCCACACTTTTAAAGAGTGACCTGAGGGTACGGGCCTGGGAGCCGCCCACCGCGACATCCCCAAGTCCTGGCAAAGGCCCGGGTACCGAGTCATCCCCATCCCCTGGGCTAGTCACATCCTCTTCCACCTCCTCTGCTGACCTCATCGACTGGCTGACTGTGGGTTGACAGTAAGTGGGATCTCCAACCTCGTCATCATCACCCTGTGTGTTCTCACACCCGTCGTCCTCAGAGCAACCTCTTCCTGCCTGACCGAAAAGTCAAGTTGACGCTCCAATCAGGTATTTGAGTCTCATCATCTTCTTCATTATTGTCTCCACCAACAGGAGTTACAGTTTGGGAACGAGGGTCTACATTATGCTCAGAACCTTCTTCATCTGGTCCTGGATCCGACTTATAAAGATTCTGGGCATCAGTGCAGATCGTTTCCTCGTCTGGATTAGCAGAAGCTCTGGAGCAGACCTCCGTTTCCCAGGCTATAGTATGAGTAAACAGCTGTGCAGACTCAACCATCTGTGTTACCCCATACTCAGACGGGCAGCTGGAGACTTGGGAGCTGTAAGGAAGCAAATGCGATTGGGGTGACACCTCTGAGGACTGGAGTATTTCTGATGTTGAAGTTGAGGTGGAGGAGAGCCCACTTGAAAGAGCACTTGATATCCGTTGAAGCACCTGCTGTTTTTGTGCCTCATCTGGAATTTGTAGCTATGGGCGTGTCCGTAAGAAAGGGATCGTATCACATTGTCCACGAAAAGAAGTAGACATCTTAGTTTGGCTGGAAGATGGTCTTTCTTCTGCAGATGTTACCCCCCCACCGCGGTGGGGCTCGACCCACCAGCGGACAGGCACCAGTATTGGGAGAGGGGGGCTGGCCGTCAGGGTCCACCGCGGCTCTGGCACAAACCTGGCGACACGGAGGTGGCATGGGCAGGAACGGACTGGCCGTGTGAGCTTCACACTTTTTTGGTTTTAGAAGGGCATGACATGCCTATATCTGTGTCTCCCCCTCCTTTTACTCCTCCACCTCTTTTCTTTTCGCATGACTATATGTACTTGTCACTTTTCCATGTGTTAATTGTGTCTTCTGAGCAGTTTGTCAGCTTTTGGACACCTTTGAAGTGTTTTCTATGTGTTTTCTATGTGTTGCTATGTGTTTTTGTTTGCCTGCCATTGGTTTTAATGGTGTTCGAAGGTGTTTGACGAACAGTTCGACGAACAGTTCATCGAACATGACGGTGTTCGATGAACCGAACCAAACTCGAACACTACGGGGATGGCTCAACACTAATTATTGGCAGAGGTCAAGTGTGAATAGCTTCACAGCCACACTGCTGCCAAACTATAAATGAAGGATAGTATTTTGCACGGCCCCTACAAATGGTTGGATTTGTACCACAGTTATATTGGATACATCTGATGGACGCCCACGGTTTTAAATACCGACCTTGTAGTTTACAATTATTGGCAGCGACCACATGTGAATAGCTTCACTTCCACACTGCTGCCAAACTGTAAAAAAAGGATAATATTTTGCACGGTCCCTACAAATGGCTGGATTTGTACCGCAGTTATATGGGATACGTCTGATGGACACCCACGGTTTTAAATACCGACCTTGTAGTTTCCCATTATTGGCAGTGACCAGTGTGAATTGCTTCACTGACACACTGCTGCCTTACTGTAAAAGGAGGATAATATTTTGCACTGTCCCTACAAATTGCTGGATTTGTACCGCAGTAATATGGGATTATGCATGATGATGGAAAAGATCTGGCTGTATTCTGCAGTGCTAACAAGCAAATGGAGCAGTAAAATTTTGGACTGCATGGCTTTTTAAAAAAATAATCAGGATTAAGAGAAAAAACAAACAAACCCTAATATCTAGTCCAATCTGTAACAGGCACCAGCAGCATACAGAATGTGCAATGGACACTATTGTGCTGTGTAGTGTTCACAAATTTCTCTTCCTACCCAACTCCTGCTAGCACCACTGAATATATGCAGCTGGATTAGTTCTCAGAAGGACTGTTAGTTCAGATGGATATGTATCTTGGTGTGAAATGCCTATACCTAACTATTACACCACCAAGTTTGTCCCTCACACAGCAGCACCTCTCCCTACTCTGCCTGTCTGAAGGTTAGACTATGATGAGCACAGAGTCACCAGGCCTTATATAGACCTGATGACACTTTGAGGCCAGCCAATCACTGTAATGCCACAACCAAGATGACTACGGCATTGGCATTGACAGTGAGTGACAGACAATCTCTGCATGTTCACAGGCTCTCTAAATAGCACCAAATATACAAGGCATCCTGGAAATACTCGCCCAGCGCTGGGCATCTTGTGCAGTGAGATTCTTGTGCGAGTACCGAGCAGTGATGAGCACGATTGCTCATCCCTAATAGAGAACTTTATCAGTGTACTGCATGTAAACAAAATGAACAGATATAGATTACAAACATTATAGTGATTATAAAGTCACAAATTATGTATACAGAACATATAAATAAAGGTCTATGTGTCTATGTAACCTTTTGTCCAGCAATGAAGCAAAAGAAGGGGGCAACCTACCAAGTTACTGGGATGGGAGCAGGAGAAGAGAAGGAGATGGGACCCAATACAGGGATTCCTATGGAGAAAATGCATGCTATGAAGTAATGGAAGGATATATGGGGCTATAATGGGGTGAGGACTATAAGGGAGGTAGACATACCGTTTGTGCCATAAAGTATAGGAGAGGTGCTGCATCGATCGCGGTATCCACCGCTGGATGTGAGCAGAGTGTACGACTGGGAGACTGGCTATAAATATAAGTAGAGGAGAGGAGGGTTTGGCTGCCAGCCAATGAGGAAGTTTGAATGTGCTGGTAATTAGCGCTCGATGCGGTGACGTCACAGGAAGTGACGCGAAAAAGGGAAGTGCCGGCATATGATTGGTCCGGCGCCGCGCATGCGCACGTGCGTGCGTGTTAGCCGACGTGTAGGTGCGTTCCAGGGACCAGGAAGTGGTTTCTGTATCGAAGTGATGTGTTCCACTGCCGGAAAATAATGGCAAGGAGCGTTCCACCATCGAGAGAAGGGGTTGCAGAGTACAGGAGGGATATAGGAGAATGAGGATGGGTATGGATCCTTCATCTGAAATATGAAATACAATGTCAAATCAAGTTATAAGTCACAGTACAGTAAAACACACAGGAATACTGCTATGATATCCTTATACAGCCAATCGCCACATTATAGATAAGCATACATGAATCTTGGTCCTTATTAATGAATGGCAAATGAATATCGGATTGCGGGTGTTAACTCCTTGTAGAGTAAAAAGGATAAACATATAAATAAACCTAGGTCCCTATTGGGACGGATTGGGACCAGGTAGGTTTAGATGAATGAGTGCAGATCATAGTCCTTGTTAAGTCCTTTGGGATGAAGGGACTGCAGTTCATGAATCCAGAATGCCTCTCTCTGCTTGAGGGTCTGGATTCGATTACCCCCACGACGGGGCGGTTTAATTTGCTCTATAACTTGAAACTGCAATTGGGACACATTGTGTCCTGCTGCTGTGAAGTGTTGGGGGAGAGGTAGTTTTTTTCTAAATATTACTTACTCCTTTCCGCAAGCACACTGTTGTGTCATGTCATCAGTAACTTTTTCCTATAACGCAGATGAAGCGTCAAGCATTATTGCCCTAACCAACCTTTCCAGTGAGTTCCTTAGGGTACCACCCAGTGAAACACGTGGGCGGGACTTGGAAAAAGAACGCAGACATCTCACCAACATCGAGTTACACTGTGCAACCCTCACAGAGTATTTAAGAGTCCAGAGGATCCCTAGGGGATTGAGGGTACCAATCCGTCCTACTCTTTTCTCTGACATCCCCGATTATCGTAGTAAATTTGAACTCATCCTCAATAAATGTTCTTTTGATTTGATGCTACTAACAGTGGACTTTTTACATAAGGCAATTACCACGACGAAGGAACAGATCAAGAATATCGAATCCCAATTGACCACATCGATTAGCCCTGAGGACTTCCAGGCACTTCAAAGCAAAATCCAGACCAACATCGATCTACATAAGCGTGATACCGAAACCAGAAAGAGGAATAAATTTGCAAGAGATCTTGAGGACTACGAACAGAATCGGGTATACAGATGGCGGGACAATCCCTCTACAAACAGATATACCCACCGCACAGCCAAGTCATCAACCGACTATTCATCCTCCGGGTCCGACATGGACCAAAGACAGCCTATTATCCAGTCTGTTCCTTTTTTAGGTCAAACACGAAGACGACCAAACAGAAGAAGACGAGGCAAGGCAACAGGAACAAGAGGAAATCTGGACTTCACACGAATCACCCGATCGCAGACCCACAACTGGTGGTAAATATCTCTTCCAAAACTCTCAGCGTTGCACAAACATCAGTTTTACAAAAGGGACTCTCTTTCTGCCCCACATACAAATATAACACCTTTAAACTAGATATGGAACTACAACGCTTTTACCGTACCCTACGCTTGAAAACCCATTTTGCTAATAATCCTTTCAGCGTCACCCCTCCAGAATCCATGGCCGACATCACAGCCCAAGACTTAGGTCTCCACTCTAAGAGCAAATATAGGCCTCCTCGAGGCACACATCCACTGGAAACCTTTATAGGATTCGTGGATGGGGCGTTTCAACTATTACGCTCCAATATCGATAAGGGTAGGGCACATTATCAGACCAATCTATCTCCCCTTGATCGACAGGCCCTACGGAGCCTGCAAGAGGACAAAGATTTGATTATAAAGCCAGCTGACAAAGGTGGAGCGATAATAGTCATGAACAAGTGCGATTACATCTCGGAAATTTTGAGACAACTTAGTGATGAGTCCACATACCGCAAACTCTCTACGGACCCGACAACAAAAACACAGACACTCATCATTTCGACACTACAACGGTTTTTAACAGCCAATGTGATTGACTTGAAAACGTACGAGTATTTAATTAATCCACATCCTATCATACCGGTATTTTATGTCTTACCCAAAATCCACAAAAGTCTCACCCAACCCCCTGGGCGCCCCAAAGTGGCCTCCACGGATTCTATTTTATCACCCCTGGCAATTTTCTTAGAAAAGATTCTTACACCACTTACCCAAAAAAGTCCATCTTATCTATTAGACAGAGGTGCCTTTTTAGAGACTATGAAAGCACTCAAACAAGTTCCTCCAGAAGCCAACTTAGTGTCCCTAGATGTCACAAGTCTCTATACATCGATTCCCCATGACCGGGGTATCCAAGCCGTTGAACAAATGCTGAAGGACTCAAACACCAATCCATCGATAATTGATCTAGCCGTAGAACTACTAACAATAGTTCTTACACACAATTACTTCCTCTTTCAGGATACATTTTACGTGCAGACCAAGTGGACCGCAATGGGCTCAAATGTAGCCCCCCCTTACGCAAACTGTTACATGTCTACTTTTGAGACACAGTTTGTATATAAGAATCAACTGTTCCAAGAGCATTCCATTTTATGGAAGCGTTACATAGACGACATCTTTTGCATCTGGACAGGTTCCCAGGACACCTTAGATGAATTCTGCAGGTCCCTCAACACCACCTGCCCTGGTCTACATTTCACTCTGAACTATCACCCACATCAGATCAACTTCCTAGATACTTTAGTCATCAAAGATGGCTCAGGACTATTAACCACTGACATCTACAGGAAACCCACAGATCGCAACACATTGCTACATTTTTCAAGCAACCACCCAGCCCTTATGAAACATGCTATCATCAAATCGCAATTTCAGAGGGTTGAACGCATTGTGTCAGATACAACATTACGAGAAGCCAGATTACAAGAAATGACACGGAAATTTGAAGAAAGAGGATACCCTCAGTATCTTCTACGTGAGTCACAGCACAGCCGCACACAACCACGACCAGACACATCTGATCGCATTCCATTTGTCCACACATATCACCCCCTAGCTTACACTATACACCGTACGATACGTAAACATTGGAATATTCTCCAAACAGGTTACCCCACCATCAAATCCTTACATCAACCCTTCCTACCGTGCTTCAAAAGAGCACCAAACATCAGAGACTCATTAATCCGAGCTGACATAGGGACAACGTCCCTTGGTCCCCGCCAAAGATTTCTACAAACTCCTAAGAAAGGAACCTTCCCATGTCTCCATTGCCATCAGTGCCATAACATCCTTAGAGGCAATACTATTCATCATCCACAAACAGGCAGGAAATATACAATTAAGGATTACTACACCTGTGATACAAATTTTGTCGTATACCTAGTTAAGTGCCCTTGCGGCCTTGTCTACGTGGGGGAAACAACCCAACCCATTAAAGATAGAATCTCCAAGCACAAATCTACCATCAGATGCAAAAATTTACTTCTACCTCTCCCCCAACACTTCACAGCAGCAGGACACAATGTGTCCCAATTGCGGTTTCAAGTTATAGAGCAAATTAAACCGCCCCGTCGTGGGGGTAATTGAATCCAGACCCTCAAGCAGAGAGAGGCATTCTGGATTCATGAACTGCAGTCCCTTCATCCCAAAGGACTTAACAAGGACTATGATCTGCACTCATTCATCTAAACCTACCTGGTCCCAATCCGTCCCAATAGGGACCTAGGTTTATTTATATGTTTATCCTTTTTACTCTACAAGGAGTTAACACCCGCAATCTGATATTCATTTGCCATTCATTAATAAGGACCAAGATTCATGTATGCTTATCTATAATGTGGCGATTGGCTGTATAAGGATATCATAGCAGTATTCCTGTGTGTTTTACTGTACTGTGACTTATAACTTGATTTGACATTGCATTTCACATTTCAGATGAAGGATCCATACCCATCCTCATTCTCCTATATCCCTCCTGTACTCTGCAACCCCTTCTCTCGATGGTGGAACGCTCCTTGCCATTCTTTTCTGGCAGTGGAACACATCACTTCGATACAGAAACCACTTCCTGGTCCCTGGAATGCACCTACACGTCGGCTAACACGCACGCACGTGCGCATGCGCGGCGCCGGACCAATCATATGCCGGCACTTCCCTTTTTTGCGTCACTTCCTGTGACGTCACCGCATCGAGCGCTAATTACCAGCACATTCAAACTTCCTCATTGGCTGGCAGCCAAACCCTCCTCTCATCTACTTATATTTATAGCCAGTCTCCCAGTCGTGCACTCTGCTCACATCCAGCGGTGGATACCGCGATCGATGCAGCACCTCTCCTATACTTTATGGCACAAACGGTATGTCTACCTCCCTTATAGTCCTCACCCCATTATAGCCCCATATATCCTTCCATTACTTCATAGCATGCATTTTCTCCATAGGAATCCCTGTATTGGGTCACATCTCCTTCTCTTCTCCTGCTCCCATCCCAGCAACTTGGTAGGTTGCCCCCTTCTTTTGCTTCATTGCTGGACAAAAGGTTACATAGACACATAGACCTTTATTTATATGTTCTGTATACATAATTTGTGACTTTATAATCACCATAATGTTTGTATTCTATATCTGTTCATTTTGTTTACATGCAGTACACTGATGAAAGTCTTGTTGACCGAAACGTCTTTACTGTGGACTGCAAATAAAAGTATCTTTTTATACCATTTGGTGTGCTGAGGTTATCGCGACATTTCAAGGCTTTGGACCCAACTCATGCACCCAGGTCCAGTAGTGCTGCGTTTTTTTCTAAATAATAGAAAACTTTAGGCCTACCGGTTAACCAGTTGATATGCGATGTGCCAACATAGTGTAATTTAACTCTGCATATGTGGCAGCGACTCTGGCAGCAGGAACAATCCCTGGAGCAGTATGTCATTTTGCATAACCTGGGCCAACGCAGTGTGTACGTGGTTCAAATCACACTTACAGAGTGGACACAGATGAAGGACCTCGGCACCCTTCTGCACATTTTTGAAATGGCAACTAAGATGGTTAGCGCTGACGATGCCATCATCAGCATCACTATTCTGGTTATCTACATGCTGGAGCACACTTTGAATAGTCTCTTGGAGGAGGTGTTCTTTCCCAGGGGAAGAGGAGGAAGCAGAGGAGGATACGGAAGGATAACAATATCTCTAAGTCGCAGACTGTCGCTGCACAGGCTGTTGCCATGGGAGGGTGGATTGCAATGATCAGGGGGGGCTCATGGTAACAGAAAAACTGTTAGTGAAGGTTCAAGAACCGAGGAACAAATTGAGGAGGATGAGGAGGAAGAGGCGATAGGCATGCAGTTAGGAGATGAAGAGGATAATGATCCCCTCTTTGTTGTCCGTGGTTGGCAGAAGGGTAAGGAGGAAGAAAGCTTGAGTGTTATCCCACCACCAACACACTATGGACTTGGACCTCATGGAACATTGAGCAATCAGCACAAAATCATAAGCAGCAGCAGTGTAAATGGCAGAAGCAATTTCTGTGAGTTGATTCACACATCTTTTAACCAGCCCGTGAACAAGTAGAGTGTAGTGTAGTGTAGACCGCCTAACTTTCATCAAGATGAGCAAGTCATGGATCTCCAATGACTTTTGCACCCCAATCGCAGACTGGGCAAACTAGGTGACTGTGTAGTTTTTAGTGTGCTGCATTGATCTCGTTTTATTGCAGTCTGTGACACCTTTGTCATGGCTTCTGTGCCTGTTGTTGTGAGTGCAGCTGATGTTACTAAAACAATTTTGAAATGTGGAGACTAGTGTTGAGCCACCCCCGTAGTGTTAGGGTTCGGTTCGGTTCGTCGAACACCGGGATGTTCGTGCAACTGTTCGTCGAACACCTTAGAACACCATCGAACACCGTTGAACACCGTTAAAACCAATGGCAGGCAGACAAAAACACATAGAAACACATAGAAAACACCTTCCAAGGTGTCCAAAAGCTGACAAACTGCTCAGAAGACACTCTCTTTAAAAAAGCCGGCCGGCAATTCAGCAGCGGCATACACCGGTAACCGACTATTTAGACAAGAAGGAAGAGAACATCACACATAGATTAGATAGATAGAAACATGTCAGTCACATATATAAGAAGTACAGTGACAGTGTTGGGTACTGTACTTGTCATTTAGTGTTAAAGGATTTATTAAAAAAAATATTAGTGTTTTCATGCACCGTCTCTTTAAAAAAGCCGGCCGGCAATTTAGCAGCGGTACCCGACAATTTATAACAGAAAGAATAGAGCATCACACATAGATTAGATAGATAGAAACATGTCAGTCACATATATAAGAAGTACAGTGATAGTGTTGATTACTGTACTTGTCATTTAGTGTTAAAATAAAGGATTTATTTAAAAAAAACTTGGGGAGGGGTTCCCCGTAATTTTAGTCTCTTGCGGAGGTTAAGCAGATGGCTGGGGAAGATGTTTGAAGCCTGGGAAGGGGGTAATACCCACGGAGCTTCCCAGGCTACTAATATCAGCCCCCAGCTGAAAACCTAGCCTTTACTAGCTATTAAAATGGGGGACACCCAAAAAAATGACGTGGAGTCCCCCCTATTTTAAAGCTAGCAAAGGCTAGGCAGACAGCTGGGGGCTGATATTAAGAGCCCAGGAAGGGTGCCATGAATATTGGCCCCCTCCCAGGCTAGAAACACCAGCTGTCAGCAGCCCCAGAAATGGCGCATCCATAGGATGCGCCAATTCTGGCACTTAGCCTCGCTCTTTCCACTGCCATGTAGCGGTGGCAGTGGGGTAATAGGGCTGGGGTTGATGTCAGCTTATAATGCCAGCTGACATCAAGCCCAGGTTAGTAATGGAGAGGCGTCTATAAGACACCCCATTACTAACCCCATAGTCAAAGTTACAAAAAAACACAAACACCCAGAATAAAGACCTTTAATTGAAATAAACACACAATTCTTTATTGTTCTAAATTAAACCATACTTACCATCACGCCCATTCCAGCTGAAGCCAACGATCTCCTGCAATAAAAGTAAAATAAAAAAGCAACATCATCCTTACCTTTCCATGGTTCCCACGACAGCTTCAGCTCTGCTACATTCACATGACAGGCTGGACCGCAGCAGAACGCTGCCATCCAGCTTTCCATGTCGCAGAGACTGAGAAGCGCAGGCATGCATGCGCTCCTCAGTGTCTTGCTGTGACGGCATAAAGATGAGCCGAGGTCATGTCCAATGAACGCAGCTCACCTCATGCACGTCACTGACAGCGTGGGAAAATTCTCTGCGCTTGAGCAGGAGAATTCTCCCACGCTGGCATGGTATTGAGATGACAGGCTGGATTACAGCTGAGCGCTGCCATCCAGCATGCCATCCTTCATAGACACTGCAGAGCGCAGGCATGCTTGCGCTCTGCATTGTCTCTGAAGGATGACAAGCTGGATGGCAGCGCTCAGCTATGATCCAGCCTGTCTTCTCAATGTCATCCCAGCATGGGAGAATTCTCCTGCTCAAGCGCTGAGCGTTGAGAATTTTCCCACGCTGTCAGTGATGTGCATGAGGTGAGCTGAGTTCATTGGACATGAGCTCACCTCATGCACTTCACTGACAGCGTGGGAAAATTCTCCTGCACTTACCGCATGCGCAGGAGAATTTTCCCACGCTGTCAGTGACGTGCATGAGGTGAGCTGAGTTCATTGGACATGACCTCGGCTCATCTTTATGCCGTCACAGCCAAACACTGAGGAGCGCAAGCATGCCTGCGCTTCTCAGTCTCTGCGGCATGGCAAGCTGGATAGCAGCGTTCTGCTGAGGTCCAGCCTGTCATGTGAATGTAGCAGAGCTGGAGCCATCGTGGGAACCATGGAAAGGTAAGGATGATGTTGCTTTATTATTTTACTTTCTTTGCAGGAGATCGTTGGCTTCAGTTGGAATGGGCGTGATGGTAAGTATGGTTTAATTTATAACAATAAAGAATTGTGTCTTTATTTCACTTAAAGGACTTTATTCTGGGTGTTTGTGTTTTTTTTTTAACTTTGACTATGGGGTTAGTAATGGGGGTGTCTTATAGACGCCTCTCCATTACTAACCTGGGCTTGATGTCAGCTGGCATTATAAGCAGACATCAACCCCAGCGCTATTACCCCACTGCCACCGCTACATGGCAGTGGGAAGAGCGAGGCTAAGTGCCAGAATTGGCGCATCCTATGGATGCGCCATTTCTGGGGCTGCTGACGGTTGGTGTTTCTAGCCTGGGAGGGGGCCAATATTCATGGCACCCTTCCTTGGTTATTAATATCAGCCCCCAGCTGTCTGCCTAGCCTTTGTTAGCTATTAAAATATGGGGGACCCCACGTCATTTTTTTGGGGGTCCCCCATTTTAATAGGTAGTAAAGTCTAGGTATTCAGCTGGGGGCTGATATTAGTAGCCTGGGAATCTCTTTGGGTGTTACCCACTTCCCAGGCTTCAAACATCTGCCCCAGCCGTCTGCTTAAACTCCGCTAGAGACTAAAATTACGGGGAACCCCACGCCAATTTTTTTTTAATAAATCCTTTATTTTAACACTAAATGACATGTACAGTAATCAACACTATCTCTGTACTTCTAATATATGTGACTGACATGTTTCTATCTATCTAATCTATGTGTGATGCTCTATTCTTTCTGTTATAAATTGTCGGATACCGCTGCTGAATTTCTGGCCGGCTTTTTTAAAGAGACGGTGCATGAAAACACTAATATTTTTTTTAATAAATCCTTTAACACTAAATGACAAGTACAGTAACCAACACTGTCACTGTACTTCTTATATATGTGACTGACATGTTTCTATCTATCTAATCTCTGTGTGATACTCTATTCTTTCGGTTCTAAATTGTCGGGTACCGGTGTATGCCGCTGCTGAATTGCCGGCTTTTCATGTTTCACTGTGAGCACTGTTCTCATCGGTTTGAGCAACCACTGTAATGCCACAACCACCATGACTGTGGCATTACAGTGAGTGGCAGACAATCCCTGCATGATTGGTGCTCTAAATAGCGCCAGACATGCAGGACACGCTTTTGGTGCACAAACAGTTATCGAACATAACCTCGAACAGCCGAATTTTTTGCAAATCGTTCGCGTTTGTCGAACGACTCGAACACCGCCCAAAACAGCTCGAATTTGAGATTGGCGAACAGTTCTAGTCGAACACCGCTCATCTCTAGTGGAGATGCCAAGTTGGGTATCCATCTGGTGGGTTGCCTCTAGTGGAAGGGGAGTCAAAGCCTCATTATACTATTTCTGCTCTGAGGAAATTGATAATGTCTGTAAAGCGCTGTGCAATTAATGGCGCTATATAAGTGAATAAAATAAATAAATAAAAATGACTGCCACTTTAGTGGTATCTGCCCATAATTCTTGGAAATGTTTGGTCTCCAAGTTGTGTCTCCTTCATGTGTGTTACCTGAATTTGGCCAAGCTTTCACAGCACCACGCCTACACCTGTCACTCATCCACCTGTTGCTGATCAAAGTTTAAGCTAGAAATGCTGCTCCAAGCCTTGTCCAATGCTGGAATTTGGCCTGATGCTGGATTACTCTATTAGCACAACCAATTTAGATTCTGAAATTTTGACTCCTGGATGGAGCACAATATTGGCACAAAATATTTATATGCTGAAATGTGGCCTGGTTTCTGGACCACACTATTAGCACAAATAATTTAGATTATGAAATGTGGACTCCTGGCTGGGGCACAATATTAGCACAAAATAATTAAAAGATGAAATGTGACATGGTTTCTGTAGCACTGTACTACAAAAAAAATAGATTTTCTAATTGGGAGCCCTGGATAGAGCAAAATCTCAGCATAAAACAATTTCAAGCTCAGATATGGCCTGGTTTATTTAGCATGGGCTTAGCAGCAAAAATTTAGATTTTATAATGTCAACCCCTGTATGGAGCATAATATCAGCACTAAAGAATTAAAAGCTGAAATGTGGCCTGCTTTATGTAGCACTGTAGTAAGATAACAAAGTTAGATTTTATCATGTGAACCCCTGTATGCAGAACAATATCAGCACCAAAGAATTTAAAGCTGAAATGTGGCCTGTTGTATGTGGCTTGGTTTCTGTAGCACAGTAGTAAGACAACAAGGTTAGATTTTATCATATCAACCCCTGTATGGAGCAGAATATCAGCATCAAAGAATTAAAAGCTCAAATGTGGCCTGCTTTATGTAGCATGGTAGTAAGAAAACAAAGTTAGATTTTATCATGTGAACCCCTGGATAGAGAAGAATATTAGCACCAAAGAATTTAAAAGCTCAAATGGGGCATGGTTTCTGTAGCACTGTAGTAAGACAACAAATTTAGATTTTATCATGTGAACCCCTATATGTAGAAGAAAATCTGCACCACAGAATTAAAAGCGCAAATGTGACCTAGTTTGTGTAGCATGGTAATAGCAGCAAATATTAAGATTTAGTAATGTGAACCCCTGGATAGAGCAGAATATCAGCATCAAAGTATATAAAGCTCAAATGTGGCATGGTTTCTGTAGCACAGTAGTAAGAAAACAAATTTAGATTTTATTATGTGAACCAGTGTATGGAGAACAATATCAGCACCAAAGTATTTAAAAGCTCAAATGTGGCATGGTTTCTGTAGCACAGTAGTAACACAACAAATTTAGATTCTATCCTGTGAACCCCTGTATGGAGAAGAATATCAGCACCAGAGCATTTAGAAGATCAAATGTGGCATGGTTTACCTAGCACAGTAGTAAGACAACAAAGTTAGATTTTATCCTGTCAATCCCTGTATGGAGAAAAATAGAATTTAAAAACTCAAATATGACATGGTTTCTGTAACACAGTAGTAGATATGGTGATGATAGGGTGGTGAAGGATGAGGTTGAGAAGGAGGAGGACAAGAGCAAATAGTCAAAATCAGGAAGCGTAATCCCATGTCTGTTAGTGAAGACAAAGGTTCATGGGAAGAGTTAGAACTCCCCCAAAAAAGACACTGTATTTGAGTTTATGTTACGCTGCTATCATTCAAAGGTGTTGAGAAGTCTGATCCAATCCAGCCCTTCTTCATTTTTATAAGAGTCAGCCTGTAAGCATTTTCAGGTGACAGGCGGATGCATCTATCAGTTATAGGCGGCACTAAAAACCAGCTCTGACAAAACATTAGCGGCAGGGCAGGACAGGACGTCCAAGGCGTAGAGAGATAGTTCTTGCCACATGTCCACCTTGGATAACCAATAATTATAAGGCACAGAAGAATCACGGAGGATGTTGCTATGGTCGGAAAGATACTCCTTCAGCATCTTCTCAAAACGGTATGACAGTTGTACAGGTAGTATCATCTATAGTGCAGGAAACTAGCTCCTATTCTTCCTCTTCCTCCTCCTCTTCCTCATTGTCACCCAATCCACTTTGGGATGAGATGAGGCTGGGCTGTGTGGAATCACCCTTTATGGCTCCTTGCTCCATCTCATCGTGCTCCGCCTAAAATGAATCCTCTTTAATTGTGAGCAGAGAGTGTTTCAGAAGACAGAGAAGTGGGATTGTGATGTTAATTATGGCGTCATCGCTGCTCACCATCTTGGTGGAATTCTCACAGTTTTGGAAGATAGCACAGATGTCTGCCATCCATGCCCACTCCTGAGGTCTTATGTGTGGAGGCTGACCTGAATACCGACGGCCTTGTTGATGCTGGTATTCAACAACTGCCCTCTTCTGCTCACAAATCCTTCCCATCATCTGCAATGTTGAGTTCCAATGCGTGGGGACATCATGCATCAGTCGGGGAGCTGGAAGCTGCAAATACTGCTGAAGCACAGCAAGGGCGGCGAAAGCTGTAGGTGACTTTCTAAAATGGGCACACATGCGGCGTACTTTGACAAGCAGATCTGGCAGATCTGGGTAGGTTTTGAGAACCACGAGGTTAAGCACATGGGCCAGGCATGGTACATGTGTGAGCTCGCCTCGCCTCAGAGCCGCCACCAGGTTCCGGCCATTGTCACACACAACCATGCCTGGCTGCAGATTCATCAGTGTCAGTCACAGATCTGCCTGCTCTTTCAGAGCTGTCAACAACTCATCAGCATTGTGCGGTTTGTCACCTGAGCATTATAGCTTTAGCACAGCCTGTTGCCGCTCGGCCGAGGCAGTTCTGCAGTGCATCCAGCTTATGACTGATCTGGTCATTTTGGAGATGGAGGCTGAAGAGGAGGAGGTGGAGGAGCTGCAGAATGTGGGGGCAATCCTGACATGACCCAGGGCCTGCAATCCTCGGAGTCGGGAGGACGTGTTCCGTCCCAAGGTCCAAATGGGTCCCGGCTGCCACTATATTAACCCAGTGTGCCGTCAGCGAGATGTACAATCCCAGCCCACAAGCACTGGTCCACGTGTCCGTGGTTAGGTGGAATTTCCCAGTAACTGCATTGTTTAAAGTACGGCTAATGTTGTGGGACTCGTGCTTTTGTAATGCGGAGACAGCACACCGGGAGAAAGAGTGGCGGCTGGGGACTGAGTACCGAGGGACGGCCGCCGCCATCAGGTGGTAGAAAGCTTCCAACTCCATGAGCCTAAAAGGCAACATTTAGAGCACAAGCATTCGTAAATTGTTTGAATTTAGTGGTGTGGCCTATGGGGCTTTGGCTGCGGATTTGCCCTTGCGTTCCCAGACCTGGGTTAGGGACAACTGAACGCTGTGCTGGGACAAGGATGTGGACGTGGTTGCTGATGGTGCAGGTTGAGGGTGTGCCACGACAGGTGCAGAGCGGGAGGCATCTTTTCATGTGACATGGACAGGGGATTGGCTTGCATGCAAAACAGTGGAAGAAGTAGTGGTGTCACCCATAGACACTGTTTCTGGACCCTGGCGTTTGGCTCACCTAGTTGGGTGCTTTGCTGTCATGTGCCTGATCATGCTGGTGGTGGTCAGGCTGGTAGGTTTGCTACATTTGCTGATGCTGGCCTGGCAGATGGTGCAAATGGCCTTTTTGGGGTTATCTGCAGAGTCTTTGAAAAACAACCAGACTCGGGAAGACCTAACAGTTGTACTGGCAACTTCCATAGTGTTGGTGTTATGGGGAATGTTTTCCCACCTTGTGTCGTTGGCCACCACACTGCTTCTTACTGCCTGTTGTGGTGCTACGCATCCCTCCCCCTGTGTGCTGCTGTCCTCACTCTCCATGTCCCCCTGCTAGGTTTGGTCAGTGACTATATCGTCCACCACCTCGTCTTCCACCTCCACATCCGGGTTCTCCTCCTGACTTTCTGGCAATTGTGTCTAATCATCATCCACCTCTTGCGACAGTAATTGCACTTTCTCATTGTTGCCTTTGTGTGACCGTGACTGTTCAAATATTTGGGCATCACTACATGCATTCTCCTATTCCCCCACTTGAAGCTGGCCGGACGAGAGGCCCGAATCGTTTAATGGGAAAGTGAACAGCTCTTTGGAGTGTACAATTGTGGGATCAGTTTTCTCCAGGCACTCGGCATGCTGGGAGGAAGGAGGTTCAGATTGAGGAATATGCAGTCCAGACTCACAGTTACTGAGACTTGACCATGTGGACTGTGATAGCATTATCTGCTGTCCAACCAACAACTTTTTGACACTGCTCTGTGTTCAATAGTGGTATTCTGCAGTCCCCTAGTAATTGGGACTGGAATGTCAAGCTACTAGATGTGGGTGTTTGTTGTGGCACAATTTCAGCTTGCCCACGGCCTCAGCCTCTGCATGCACTATCACCATCAAGTCCACTTCCCGGTCCCTTGCCATGCGCCTTGTCCTTTTTAAATGGAGGACAATATTTTGCACGTTCACTGCAAATGTTTGAATTTGGATCTCAGTTATATGTAATACGCCTGATGGACAACATAGGTTTTAAAAAGCAGGCATGTAGTTTACTCTTCTTCACAGCAAGTAGGTGTGAATAGCTTCACTGACGCACTGCAACAAATGTAAATGGAGGACAGAGATGGCTGAATTTGGACCACAGTTATATGTGATACATCTGATGGGCAACCATGATTTTAAATCGTGGGCCTGTTATTTACTATTCTTCATGGCAAGCACGTGTGAATAGGTTCACTGACACACTGCAACAAACTGTAAATGGAAAACAGAAATGGCTGAATTTGGACTGCAGTTATATGTGATGCGTCTGATGGACAACCATGGTTTTAAATAGCGGGCCTGTACTTTACTATTCTTCACAGCAAACATGTGTGAATAGCTTCATTGGCACACTGCAACAAACTGTAAATGGATGACAAGAAATGGCTGAATTTAGAACCCCATTATATGTGATACGTCTGATACACAACCATGGTTTTAAATAGCGGGCCTGTAGTTTACTATTCTTCACAACCAGCACGTGTGAATAGCTTTATTGACACACTACAACAAACTGTAAATGGAGGACAGAAATGGCTGAATTTGGACCACAGTTTTATTTGATACATCTGACGGACAACCACGGTTTTAAATAGCGGGCCTGTAGTTTACTATTCTTCACAGCAAGCACATGTGAATAGCTTCACTGACACACTGCAACAAACTGTAAATGGAGGCCAATATTTTCCATGCTCACTTCAAATTACAGGATTTTTATCGCTGTAACTTGAAAAAGATCTGGCTGTATTCTGCAATGCGAGCAAGCAAATGGAGCAGAAAAATGGCATACTCTGGATTGCTTTTTAAGCAAATAATCAGGAATAAGATCCAAAAAAAATTAGCCCTGGCCCCTGATATCTGGGGTTATGTCTACAAATATCTGTAACAGCAGGGACAGAACGTGCAATGGACCCTCTTGTGCTGTATACACTCTCTGCCACAAACCCTGCCTCCCTTGATTTTTAAGCAAATAATCAGGATTAAGATAAAAAATAAATTAGCCCTGGCCCCTGATATCTGGGGCTATGTCTACACATATTTGTAACAGCAGCAGCAGACAGAACGTACAATGGACCCTTTTGTATTGTATACACTGTCTGCCACAAACCCTATCTACCTTTCTTTTTAAGCAAATAATCAGGATTAATATAAAAAACTTAGCCCTAGCCCCTGATGTCTGGGGCTATGTCTACAAATATCTGTAATCGCAGCAGCAGACGGAATGTGCAATGGACCCTCTTGTGCTGTACACAATGTCTGCCACAAACCATGCCTGCCTAACTCCTGTTATCACCAATGAATATATGCAGCTTGATAAGTCCTCAGATGGACTGTTAGATCAGATGGATATATAGATATGTTGTGGAATTCCTACACTAACTAATAAACAACAAATCTCTCCCTGACTCAGCAGCTGCTCTCCCTACTCTGCCTGTTTCCGGGGTAGACTGTGATGAGCCTAGAGTCACCGGGTCTTAAATAGGCTATGCGGCCAGCCAATCTGTAATGCCACAACCAACATGGCTACTGCATTACAGTGCTTGGTAAGCAATCCCTGCATGTTCATTGGCTCTCTAAAGAGCGCTAGACATACAGGGCGGGGACCAGAGCTCCCGCCAAAGAATGCCGGAAATATTCACAGAGTGCTGAAGTTGTCGAGCACAGTGATGCTCGGGCGAGTACCGAGTAGTGTCGAGCACGTTTGCTCATCACTACTCATTAACTCTTTCGGTGAGCATGCTCGGGTGCTCAGAGTTTCATTAATTTTTGCCACGCCAGCAAGTGTCACGGCTGTTTGACAGCTGTGACACATGCAGAGATAGTTTATTTGCAAGACTATCTTTGCATGTGTCACAGCTGTCAAACAGCCGTGACACTTGCAGGTGAGGCGACAATGAATGAAACCCCGAGCACGCCAAAATACTCAACGAGAACCCGAGCGTGCTCGCCGAAAGAGTTAATGAGGTAAACTCGTTCATCACTAGTTAGTAACAGAAGAAATTCAATTTTTTTTACTGCGGATGCATTTTAATACAGCTGAATTTCACCGCTAGAAAATTACAAGACGAGATGTGGCCTGCTGTATCACGTTAGTAACAGAAGAAATTAGATATTTTACTTTTTCACTGTGGATGAGCAGCCGACTATATGAGCCAAAAATTAACAAGCTTAGATATGGCCTGTTGTATCACATTAGTAACAGTAGAAATTAGATTTTTTACTGTATACAACATAATATATGCGCAAAAAAATTACAAACTGAGATGTTCCCTGCTGTATCACATTAGTAACCGAAGAAATTAGATTTTTTACTGTGGATGAGGTCTGTATACAGCAGAATAAATGAGCCAAAAAATTACAAGCTGAGATGTGGCCTGCTGTATCACATTAAAAACAGAAGAACATTGATTTTTTACTGTGGACAAGGCCTGTATACAGAAGAATATATGCGCCAAAAAATTACAATCTGAGATGTGGCCTGCTGTATCACATTAGCAACAGAAGAAATTTGATTTTTTTTTTACTGTGGAATAGTGTTGAGCCACCCCCGTAGTGTTCGAGTTTGGTTCGGTTCGAATTTATGTATATTACTGAGCAATTATCCTCAGGAGGATTTTCATTCACTAATGAACTTCCTGTTCTTTGTTGTCTCCACCCTATTTTCTCTTTTGTTTTCAGTCCATATGTATATATATGTCTTTTATCTATAGCAACGTAACCTATGATTAAGAACCCTTGTTTGGTTTGAAACGCGTAAGGTCTGCCTTACATATGGCGCTTTTTTAATGGAACTAATAAAATGGACGTTTTAACTTTACATTTCTTGTGATGGTTACGGAGAAGGTGCTGGAGTTTTTCTAAACTACTTCTTACTCTCAATCAATAAATCTAAATTAAATAGGAACTTCTTGACAAAGTGAAGTAGACCAAAAGATCCTCAAAAGCTAGACATTATGCTGCGATCCAAAGAAATTCAAGAACAAATGATAAAGTAATTGAGATCTAGCAGTCTGAAAAAGGTTATAAATAGTGTTGAGCCACCCCCGTAGTGTTCGTGTTCGGTTCGGTTCGTCGAACACCCGTGTGTTCGCCGAACTATTCGTCGAACTGTTCGTCGAACACCTTCGAACACCGTTAAAACCAGTGGCAGGCAAACAAAAACACATAGAAACACATAGAAAACACCTTCAAAGGTGTCCAAAAGCTGACAAACTGCTCAGATGACATAACTAACACATGGAAAAGTGACAAGTACATATAGTCATCCGAAAAGAAAAGAGGTGGAGGAGTAAAAGGAGGGGGAGACACAGATATAGGCATGTCATGCCCTTTTAAAATCCAAAAAGTGAGAAGCCGACATGGCCAGTCCGTTCCTGCCCGTGCCACCTCCGTGTCGCCCGGTTTGAGCCAGAGTCGCGGTGGACCCTGACAGCCAGCCCCCCTCTCCCAATACTGGTGCCTGTCCGCTGGTGGGTCGAGCGAGCCCCCCTGTGGTGGAGGCAGGTCTAAGCTTTTTAATTTAAATTGTCTCTCTAATTTGAATGAATACACTTTAAATCCTTTTACAAGGATCAATTGGAGGGCAAGTCTCATGCCTGCAGCCGCGTAATTCCAGCTCCAGTAGTGTCCACTAAAGCTGCTGCAGTTAAAAAGCTTTTATAAGGATCGAGCTCAGTGGTCCAACGCAAGGCGTCCTACCGCCAGTCCCAGCCCCTATGCCTTGGGGTGCCTCCTGATGCTCTTCACTGAGTATCACGGGGTCCCGAAGCATTTCCTTTGAAAAAATTAAGTGTCCAAACTACAGGTGGTGTAGCTTGCTTAACAGCTGGGATAATCCGTTGACTAGCAGACACTGCTACTAGGCACAAAGTATTTCCTGGGCTAGATGCAGTTAAAAATTTGTAATTAGATACTCTCGTTGGATGCTGAGAAAGCATTCCATAGAGTCTCCTGGCACGCCATTTATTATTCTCTTAAAAAGCTTGGGGTAGGGGTCTAGGGGATTCTTTTATAGCCAAAGTCACGGCCCTGTATCGCAGTATGTCACCTAGGCTGAAGATAAATGGAACTGTAGCACACCGAGGGCTCGGTTGCTACAGAGGTATTGCACCTCACCCAGAGGTGTGATATCTCACTCTCAGGTAAGGATAGAGTGTGGATCAGGACCCCGACACCTGCATGCATTACACCACTTTGCCATGGGGCAGGGGGACCAATATGCCCCTGAGATGGGCACGACAGTCCCTGTCCCTGGCTGGAGTGGGGGGAGGGAACACTGAGGAAGGGGAACCCTGTAGTGCAGGAGCAGGGAGGTTGCAGTTCCTGGGTGCATTGAGAAGGGAGTATAAAAGGTGGGCACCATCTTAGTTCAGTGCAGAGAAGTCTGAGCAGAAGTCACAGGGATCAGGGGCTCTGCATGAGCTCTGCTCCGGAGGTGGGCCTAGTAACAGAGGCCCAGGCCTGGAAGAGGGAGAAGGAAGGAAGAAGAGCGGAGAAGGCTCCAGGAACGAGGAACGAAGGGATCCCAGGGGTGCGGACGGGCCAGTCGCCATCGCACGCCCGAATCCACCTGCATGGAGGGGTCAGGCCAAAGGGGGAGACCGGTCCCCGAAACTAGTGGAGGCGGGAAACGACCCTCAGCTAG
This sequence comes from Phyllobates terribilis, assembly GCF_046119375.1. Lineage (NCBI taxonomy): Eukaryota > Metazoa > Chordata > Amphibia > Anura > Dendrobatidae > Phyllobates > Phyllobates terribilis. The sequence continues at coordinate 767,067,371 of NW_027362762.1, read as the reverse complement.
AAACCGGAGGCTGTGACATTTTATGTGGCGCAGCCCCTCGCTGCACCCGCTAGGAAGGCACCACATAGTTTCAGGGAAACTGGCTCCAAGTTTACCAAGAGGAGGCCCAAGGCAGCCAGACAGAAGCATTGGTAAGAAAGGCCAGACAAAGGACGCACAAAGGGGGTCCTGTGAAGCGCTCCAAAGTTATCTGGGAGTTGTCTGGGCCCCTCACCTGGTGAGCACAGTGCGACGTGGGCAGCCGTTACCTGCAGAAGTGGTCTGGATAATAAGAACTGTGAGTAAAGGCCCTGGACTGCATCACTGACTCCGTGTCATTACTGCTGCTGCCCTGCACCATCACCCCCATCCTCCGCATACACAGCCCTGAGGCTATACAGTCATGGCCAAAAGTTTTGAGAATGACACCAAAATTATATTTTCACATGATCTGCTGGCCTCTGGCTTTTATTAGTGTTTGTCTTATGTTTATATCACATACAGAAATATAATTGCATCATATTATGAGTACCAAAAGGTTATATTGACAGTTACAATGAGTTAATGCAGCAAGTCAATATTTGCAGTGTTGCCCCTTCTTTTACAAGACCTCTGTAATTCTCCCTGGCATGCTCTCAATCAACTTTTGGACCAAATCCTGACTGATAGCAGTCGATTCTTGCATAATCAATGCTTGCATTTTGCCAGAATTTGTTGGTTTTTGTTTGTCCTCCTGTCTCTTGATGATTGACCACAAGTTCTCAATGGGATTAAGATCTGGGGAGTTTCCAGGCCATTGACCCAAAATCTCTATGTTTTGTTCCATGAGCCATTTAGTTATCACCTTTGCTTTATGGCAAGGTGCTCCATCATGCTGGAGAAGGCATTGTTGGGCGCCAAACTGCTCTTGGACGGTTTGGAGAAGTTGCTCTTGGAGGACATTCTGGTACCATTCTTTATTCATGGCTGTGTTTTTAGGCAAGACTGTGAGTGAGCCGATTCCCTTGGCTGAGAAGGAACCCCACACATGAATGGTTTCAGGATGTTTTACAGTTAGCATGAGACAAGACTGGTGGTAGCGCTCACCTCTTCTTCTCCGAATAAGCTGTTTTCCAGATGTCCCAAACAATTAAAAAGGGGATTCATCAGAGAAAATGACTTTGCCCCAGTCCTCAGCAGTCCACTCCCTGTACCTTTTGCAGAATATCAGTCAGTCCCTGATGTTTTTTCTGGAGAGAAGTGGCTTCTTTGCTGCCCTCGTTGAAACCAGCCCTTGCTCAAAGAGTCTCCACCTCACAGTGCGTGCAGAAGCACTCACACCAGCCTGCTGCCATTCCTGAGCAAGCTCGGCAGTGCTGGGAGTCCGATCCCGCAGCTGAAACAGTTTTAAGATACGGTCCTGGCTCTTGCTGGTCTTTCTTGGGCGCCCTGGAGCCTTTTTGACAACAATGGAAGCTCTCTCCTTGAAGTTCTTGATGATGCGATATATTGTTGACTGAGGTGCAATCTTTGTAGCTGCGATACTCTTCCCTGTTAGGCCATTTTTGTGCAGTGCAATGATGGCTGCACATGTTTCTTTAGAGATAACCATGGTTAACTGAAGAGAAACAATGATACCAAGAACCAGCCTCCTTTTAAAGTGTCCAGTGATGTCATTCTTACTTAATCATGACTGATTGATCACCAGCCCTGTCCTCATCAACACCCACACCTGTGTTAATGGATCAATCACTAAAACGATGTTAGCTGCTCCTTTTAAGGCAGGACTGCAATTATGTTGAAATGTGATTTGGGGGTTAAAGTTCATTTTCTGGGCAAATATTGACTTTGCAAGTACAGTAATTGCTGTTAAGCTGATCACTCTTTGACATTCAGGAGTATATGAAAATTGCCATTACAAAAAATGAAGCAGTAAACTTTGGAAGAATTACTATTTGTCTCATTCTCAATACTTTTGGCCATGACTGTACTCCTCCCGTGGGGAGTTATACTACGCTCTGCTGCACCCACAATACCAGCCTCAGTGGTTTGCCCTGCAGCGGCGGTTCACTCTGACCGCAATCCACGGGTGGCGTAGTCGGACATTTAAACATCAAAACCACATAAATAGTTCCGCCACTGGTTTGACCGCCCTGAGCCACGGAACCGGGTCGCCGCCACGGAGACTACAACCGCCAGCATCCACCAAAAAGGGTCCAGCTCCGGGTGTCCCAAGGCCCAGGGGGCACGTCAGAACATTTTCATCACCTTTCATAATCACCAATGGGACAAGGCAGGGATGTCCTCTGTCCCCTCTCTTATACATCCTAGTGACGGAGCACCTGCTCTCAACAATTCACCATAACCCCAATATTAGGTGGATTGAGGTGGGAGGCACCGAGTACAATTGCTCTCTATTTGCTGATGATGTCCTAGTATATATCACTCAATCACATATATCCATCCCTGCTGTTATGGCTGAAATAGATCACTTTGTTACATGGTCAAATTTTAAAATCAATGCAGCGAAGTCTGAGGCCCTCGATGTCTCCCTCCCCAAATCCATACAGGATTCCATCCAGTCCAACTTTCCCTTTGCCTGGCCCTCACAGGGTATCAAATACTTAGGAATTCCTATTCATAGAGACCTCTCACGTCTATGTTATCTTAATTTTGGACCCTTTATTGAACAACTCCATACAGACCACCGTTGGCAAGTTTGAACTGTAAGATTCACTACGTGAACCACAGGTGTTTTGTGAAAAAGCACATGTACTCTGTGTTCCAAATTATTATGCAAAAAGTGTTTAGGAGTGATAAGGTAAGAATTTTTTTGTTTGTCAGTTAAACTCATTGATGGTGATGTGTGTCAGGGCTCTTTATATCACTGTAAGCAATTGCAGACACCTGTGCTAATTAGTTTGGCAGGTGTGTCCAATGAAAGGCAAGACTATTTAAGAAGGCTGTCCCACATTATTAAGCAGCCTACATTTTCTGCCAAAATGGGAAAGAAAAAGGATGTGTCGGCTGCTGAGAAGCAACAAATTGTGGAGTGTTTAGGTCAAGGCATGACTACAATCAACATTGTGCGATGATCAGGATGTAGTGTCTTGACAATCAAGAAGTATGTAGCTGATTCACAGTACACACGTGTGCATACTAATAAGGGAAAATTGAGGACTCTTTCCTACAGGCAATTATGTCAGGTTAAAAGAGCAGCGGCAAAAAAGCCTTGTCATAGCAGCAGACAAGTTTTTGAAGCTGCTGGTGCCTCCAACGTCCCCCGAACAACAAGATGCAGGGTCCTTCAGAGGTTTGCAGCTGTGCGTAAGCCATCCTGTCGACCTCCTCTATCCACTGCACACAAGCAGAAACGGCTCCAGTGGGCCAAACAATACATGAAGACTGACTTCAAAACTGTTTTGTTCCCGGATGAGTGCCGTGCAATGCTCGATGGTCCAGATGGATGGAGTGGAGGATGGCTGGATGATGGACACCCCACGCAAACACGGCTACAGCGCCAACAAGGAGGAGGTGGAGTAATGTTTTGGGCTGGAATCATGGGGAGAGAGATTGTCGACCCCTTTAGGATCCCTGAAGGGGTAAAGATGAACTCCATAATGTATGTGGAGTTTCTCAAACAGCACTTCCTGCCATGGTTCAAGAAGAAGAACCGTGTATTCCACAGCAAGATCATTTTCATGCTTGATAATGCACCGTCTCATGCTGCACATAACACATCTGCATCTCTGGCTGGTATGGGCATAAAAGGGGACAAACTTATGGTGTGACCACCATGCTCCCCTGACCTCTACCCCATTCAGAACCTCTGGAGCATCATCAAAAGGAGTGTCTATGATGGCGGGAGGCAGTTCACATCTAAGCAACAGCTCTGGGAGGGTATTCTGTCCTCATGCAAAACAATTGAAGCAGAAACCATCCAAAACCTGACAAATTCAATGGACGAGATCAGAAGCTCCTTTCGATCAAGGGGTCCTATGTTCAAATGTAACATCACTTAGAATAAAGTTTTGAGTTGAAAACTGTTTGATTTCAGTTTCTAATAACCTGCTAATGCTTATATTTTCAAAAATGACCATTTTTTTGTTCTTTATTAAAATGAAAAGGTTGATCGAAGAGTGTGGGGGATCTAAGAGTGTGGCAACCCAGTAGTCAGGATTACTTCGAATTCTGACAATCTGAGGGTCCTGTTGCAGGTAGTGCAGCAAGAAGGCACTCATGTGTCTTGAGCATGTAGGAGCCCCAAAATTATTTTCCGGGCTAGATGCAGCTAAAAATTATTATTAATTTTAAATCTGGTGGAGCTTAGTATAGATGGCCTAATAGAATCAGTACTGCACACTGCTACAAAGCCCAAATAATTTTCCAGCCAAGATACAGGTAAACATGATTAGTAATTTGAAAGCTTAAAACGGTTGGTGAGGTGATTTTAACCAATCATCATGCTTTTACTCTACCCAGGATGACACAGGGGTAGAAAAGTCGTTTCGGATCCATGATTTGTTCATCTTTATGAACGTGAGTCTGTCTACATTATCAGTGGAGAGTCGCGTGCGCTTATCTGTCAGCACACCACCAGCAGCGCTGCACACACGTTCAGACAGAACGCTGGCTGCGGGGCAGGACAAGATCTCCAAGGCGTAAGTGGCGAGCTCCGGCCATTTATCCAGATTGGAAGCCCAAAAAGAGCAAGGGTCCAGTGACACAGTCATGGCTTCTAAGTTTACTTGGAGATACTCCTGTACCATCGTCTCTAGGCGTTGACTATGTGTCAGACTTCTTGTCTCCTGTGGCCTTGCAAAGGATGGGCTAAAAATGTGGTGAAATGATTCCGCAAAATTGATGTTACCAGCAGATACTGTGTTTCTGTTACGGTTTGAGTGCTAAGCACTTGACGGTCCCACGGTTGGCAAGTTGGAACTGTGAGATTCACTACGTGCAACACTGGTGTTTTGTGGAAAAGCACCTGTAAGATTCTGCAACAGTCTCTGCTGATACTCCTGCATGCGTGCATCCCTTTCTATGGCAGGAATAATTTCTGTAACTTTACTTTTGTAGTGGGGATTTAACAGTGTGGCAACCCAGTAGTAAGGATTATTTCTAATTCTCACAATTCGAGGGTCATGTTGCAGGTAGTGCAGCAAGAAGACACTCATGTGTGTTGCGCATCCAGGAACACCAAGTCCCTCTTGTGTTGGTGGCTAGGTATCAATCATGCTTCCTTCCTCTGTCCTCTCCCCCCAACCTCGCACAACAGAAATGTGATCAAGGTCTCCCTCATCTGATGAGTCTTCCATCAGTTCGTCCTCCACTCCTTCCTGGGCTCCTGCACCTTCCTCACTAGTTTGGCTGCTACCATGCACCCTGGTAAAACCATCTCCCCCACCCTCACATGCCTGCCACCTTGGTGCTGCCGACCTTCTGGACCTTGCAGATGTTAGCCCTTCCGCATACCACTCCTCCCCCTCTACTTCCTCCACCTCCTCTTGTGCCACCACTTGACTCCGAATTCTGTTTAACATGTGCTCCAGCATGTAAATCACCGGAATAGTCATGCTGATAATGGCATTGTCAGCACTAAACATCTTCGTCGCCATTTCAAAACTGTGCAGAAGGGTGCATAGGTCCCTGATCTGAGACCACTCCTCCAGCGAGATTTGCCCCACCTCTGGATCTCGTTGGCCCAGGCTATACGTCAGAACGTATTGCACCAGGGCTTGTCGGTGCTGCCACAGTCGCTGCAACATGTGCAGAGTTGAATTCCCCAGGGTAGGCACATCGCATTTTAGCCGGTGTAGTGGCAGACCCGACGACTTCTGTAGAGATGTAAGTCGCTGAGCTGCGGGATGCGAATGGCGGAAGTGAGCACACAGCGAACGTGCCCTCTGCAGAAGGCCATCTAGTCTGAGATAGTGGGGTAAAAATTGCTGGACAACCAGGTTCAACACGTGAGCCATACAAGGCACGTGTGTGACATTGCGCCGGCGTAGGGCCGCACCCAGGTTTGCAGCATTGTCGCACACGGCCTTCCCTGATTTCAGGTCCAGTGGAGACAACCATTCATGAAATTGGTTCTCCAGAGCTGACCACAACTCCTTAGCTGTGTGACTCACATTTCCCAGACATTTCAAAGTAAAAACCGCCTGATGACGTTGAGCCCTACTGCCAGCATAGTAAGGAGGTGTGCAGGATCCCTTCTGCGCAGTTAGAAATCTTGTGGCATGATCAGACAGGCTTTGGGTGCAGGTGGAGGACCGAGAGGAGGTTGAGGAGGCAGAAGCAGTGGAGGAACTTTGAGATAAAGACTATTGATGCACAACTCGTGGGGACGGCAAGATTTGGACAGCAGCCCCTTGTCCTGCTGTCACCATAGTTACCCTGTTCCCAGTCAGTTACATGTAATGCCCCTGTCCTTGCCTACTCGTCCAAGTGTCTGTGGTGAAATGCACCCTGTCACACACAGAGTTTCACAAAGAAGCGGTGATGTTGTGTGCGACATGCTGGTGGAGCGCAGGCACACCTTTCTTTGAGAAGTAGTGCCGACTGGGCATCTGGTACTGGTGCACTGTGACGGACATAAGGTCTCGAAAATCCTCTCTGTCCACCAGAGGGAAAGGCAGCATTTCTGTAGCCAAGAGCTTGCAGATGGTGAAATTCAACCTCTTAGCTTTGTCATGGCTAGGAGGAAATGGTCTTTTACTTGTCCACATCTGAGGGACCGAGGGCTGGCTGTTGTGCTTAGACGGGGTTGATAAGGGTGTCCCCGGCAAACTGCCGGTCTGTGAGGAAGATGTAGGCGGACATGTTAGGTTGCCTTCATTTAAGGTGGTGCTATCGATGTCGGACAGCGCTCAACACCAGCTGGTGTTACCACCTCCAAAGAAAATGATGACCTGCCAATCACGCTGGCTGTTGCGGGTAAAGAGGTGGCAGGTCTGTGTCCCAAAACAGGTGTGACTGCTGTCCCCCAGTCACAGAGGATGAAGAGGCCGCGGATGCACAAGATGTGGCAGACGGTGGTTGGTCCGGCCGGCTAGGCCGCATTGTAGCACAGTGAGCTTCCCACTGCAAATTATGCTTCATGTCCATGTGCCAGTTCATGCATGAAGTACTCAAACTATGTATTTTTTGGCCTCTACTTAGCTTTTGCTGACAAATGTTACAGATAACACGAGTTGGGTCATCTTTATAGATCTGAAAAAATGCCCAGGCTATGCAAGGCTTAGCACCCATGCGACCTGAAGAGTCACCACGACTTGTGGTCAGAGGCAGAGTTGTGTTTGAGGATGCAGTTGTTGACGTGCTTCCAGTACTACGTCTCTGTCCATGAAGGCGCAACCTGACCTCGTCATCACTAGCATCCTCCTCCACCTCCTCTGCTGACCTCATCTCTTGGCTGACTGTGGGTTGACAGTAAGTGGGATCTCCAAGCTCATCATCATCACCCTGTGTGTTATCACACCCGTCGTCCTCAGAGCCAACCTGTTCCTGGCCTGACAATAAACTAAAGTTGTCGCTCCAATCAGGTATTTGAGTCTCACCATTGTCTTCCTCATTGTCTCCACCAACAGGAGTTACATTTTGGGAACGAGGGTCTACATTATGTTCAGAACCTTCTGCGTCTGGTCCTGGATCCGACTCATAAAGATTCTGGGCATCAGTGCAGATCATTTCCTCGTCTGGATTCACAGAAGCTCTGGAGCCGACCTCTGATTCCCAGGCTATAGTATGAGTAAACAGCTCTGCAGACTCAACCACCTGTTTTACCCCATACTCAGACGGGCAGCTGGAAATTTGGGAGCTGTGTGGAAGCAAGTGCGATTGGGGTGATACCTCTGAGGACTGGAGTATTTCTGATGTTGAAGTTGAGGTGGAGGAGAGCCCACTTAAAGGAGCACTTGATATCCATTGAAGCACCTGCTGTTTTTGTGTCTCATCTGGAATTTGTAGCGATTGGCGTGGCCGTAAGAAAGGGATCTTATCACATTGTCCGCTGAACGAAGTAGACATTTTAGTTTGGCTGGAAGATGGTCTTTCTTCTGCAGATGTTACTGTTGCTTTAACACATACCCCATGGACACAACTTTTTTTCCCCTTCCCAACACGCCTATTCCCCTTTCCACCAGCAGCAGGCCTTTTTCCACTCATTTTGGTGGTTAACTAATTCACAACTCTGGAGTTGTTTGCACAAAATAACAATGGATGGGAACCGAGCAGAGCTGAGTGGCCGACCTGTGTTATTAGGCCTAAAGTATTGGCTTGGTTAGATGCAGATAAAAATGATATTGAATTTGCAACCTGATGGAGGTCAGTATAGATGGACTAATAGAACAAATCCAACACACTACTAGAAGCCCAAATATTTTTTGAGAGCTAGATGCAGATAAAAATTATTTTTAATTTGCAACCAGGTGGAGGTTAGTATAGATGGACTAATAGAAAAAGTCCCACACACTGCTAGAAGCCCAAATATTTTTTCAGAGCTAGATGCAGATAAAAATTATTTTTAATTTGCAACCTGATGGAGGTCAGTATAGATGGACTAATAGACCAAGTCCCAAACACTGCTAGAAGCCCAAATATTTTTTCAGAGCTAGATGCAGAAAAAAATTATATTGAATTTGCAACCTGATGGAGGTCAGTATAGATGGACTAATAGACCAAGTCCCACACACTGCTAGAAGCTAGAATATTTTTTCAGAGCTAGATGCAGGAAAAAATTATATTGAATTTGCAACCTGATGGAGGTCAGTATATATGGACTAATAGACCAAGTCCCACACACTGCTAGAGGCCCAAATATTTTTTCAGAGCTAGATGCAGATAAAAATTATTTTTAATTTGCAACCTGGTGGAGGTTAGTATAGATGGACTATTAGACCAAGTCCCACACACTGCTAGAAGCCCAAATGTTTTTCAGAGCTAGATGCAGATAAAAATAATTTTTAATTTGCAACCTGATGGAGGTCAGTATAGATGGACTAATAGACCAAGTCCCACACACTGCTAGAAGCCCAAATATCTTTTCAGAGCTAGATGCAGAAAAAAATGATATTGAATTTGCAACCTGATGGAGGTCAGTATAGATGGACTAATAGAACAAGTCCCACACACCGCTAGAAGCCCAAATATTTTTTCAGAGCTAGATGCAGATAAAAATTATTTTTAATTTGCAACCAGGTGGAGGTTAGTATAGATGGACTAATAGACCAAGTCCCACACACTGCTAGAAGCCCAAATATTTTTCAGAGCTAGATGCAGATAAAAATTATTTTTAATTTGCAACCTGATGGAGGTCAGTATAGATGGCCTAATAGACCAAGTCCCACACACTGCTAGAAGCCCAAATATTTTTTCAGAGCTAGATGCAGAAAAAAATTATATTGAATTTGCAACCTGATGGAGGTCAGTATAGATGGACTAATAGACCAAGTCCCACACACTGCTAGAAGCCCAAATATTTTTTCAGAGCTAGATGCGGATAAAAATTATTTTTAATTTGCAACCTGGTGGAGGTTAGTATAGATGGACTAATAGACCAAGTCCCACACACTGCTAAAAGCCCAAATATTTTTTCAGAGCTAGATGCAGATAAAAATTATTTTTAATTTGCAACCTGGTGGAGGTTAGTATAGCTGGACTAATAGACCAAGTCCCACACACTGCTAGAAGCCCAAATATTTTTCAGAGCTAGATGCAGAAAAAAAATTATATTGAATTTGCAACCTGATGGAGATCAGTATAGATGGACTAATAGACCAAGTCCCACACACAGCTAGAAGCCCAAATATTTTTTCAGAGCTAGATGCAGAAAAAAAATATATTCAATTTGCAACCTGATGGAGGTTAGTATAGATGGACTATTAGACCAAGTCCCACACACTGCTAGGAGCCGAAATATTTTTTCAGAGCTAGATGCAGAAAAAATATATTGAATTTGCAACCTGATGGAGGTCAGTATAGATGGACTAATAGAACAAGTCCCACACACTGCTAGAAGCCCAAATATTTTTTCAGAACTAGATGCAGAAAAAAATTATATTCAATTTGCATCCTGCTGGAGGTTAGTATAGATGGACTAATAGAATGATGCCCAAAAGGTTTTACTTCACTAGGTGCAGTAAAAAAATTGTTATTCTATACACAGGTGGTGTAGCTTGCAACACAGATAGGCTATTCCACTGACTAACACACTCTGCAATAGGCCAAAAAGGATTTGCTTTGCTAGATTTAGCCAAATGCTGTGAAAAAAACTTGCACAGCACTGGCACAGACCTGCCTGGCAAAAACTGAAAGGAACTGTTGTAACTTAGTCCTGAAAAGGACTGCAATTACAATTTGTTTTTGCTCTTTTTGCTCTTTGCTCCCAACCTATCTATTTAAGAGCACAGACCTGCCTGATAAAAGTCGTAGGAAATGCTGTAACCTAGTCCTTACAATCACAACTATTCCCTACTCCCAAGCTATCTGTAGATTTGTGCGAAAATTGGCTTGAAAGTATAGCGCACACAGCAACAGCGGTGCCGTCTAACACGCAGCTGCAGCAGTGAGAAAATGGTGGCGACGGGGAAAATGGCTGGGTCTTATAGGGAAAGGACATGTGACATACACTGCCAATGACACATGCCCTTGCTTGTGTGAAAAAATGCACATCGCTCCGTGTGTGCGCTGCTGATACGCTGACAGATTGCACCTCCCCACTGTAAATGCGGGAAAGAGAAAAAAAAATTGAGATCTTCATTTTTCCTGCAGAGATCAATCCCCTGCCCCTCCCCCAGCCCCGCTGTACACTCAAACTGCGTATTAACATTAATTTTCAGCATTACTGAGAAAAAATCCAGTTATGATTTTGGTGCACGAACAGTTATCGAACATAACCTCGAACAGCCGAATTTTTTTCAAATCATTAGCGTTCGCCGAACGGCTCGAACACCGCCCAAAACAGCTCGAATTTGAGATTGGCGAACAGTTCGAGGTGAACACCGCTCATCTCTACTGTGGACGAGCTCTGGATTCAGCTGAATTTCACCACAAAAAAAATACAAGCTGAGATGTGGCCTGCTGTATGTAACTTGGTAGTAACAGAAAAAAATTAAAGTTTCAAAGGTGTACTCCTGCATGCAGCACAATATCAGCAGTGGACAACAGAGTTCTGAAATGTGGACTGCTGACTCTGTTTGGACCACACTAATAGCAAAAACAATTGATCTGCTGGATGGTCAATTTCTCAGCCACACCGGATCCTATTTATCTAAAATATCTGACTTAGAAGCAACCGCCTAGCTAACTATCTCAAATCTCTCAGTATGCAGGAGCAGCTTCAGGAGTAACCTCTCTGCGCTGTTACACTGACAAAATGGCGCTAAAACATCATGTCCACTCTTTATATGGAGAGGGCTATGTGACTTCAGCAGCCAATGACAGAAGCCCTTGTGTCTGGACACAGGGCCGCATGATGACCCTCTAAAAATTTGAAGCGAGAGCTGCATGATTACCTTCTAAAAATTATGAGTGAGGGTTGCCTGGTGACCCTCTAAAAATTTGGAGCAAGTGCTGCCTGATGATCAGCTAAAATTTGGAGTGAGGGCCATCTAATCACCCTCTAAAAATTTGGAACCAGGGCTGCATGATGACATGGTTGATATGGTGGAGATGGAGGAGAAGGAGGACAGGAAAAAGAAGAAACAAAAAACCGTATATCCTTTTTTGGATGAAACGCAGTTCATCGGAATACACGATAAAAAATTTTTTAATTGGCTTTATGTTCCACTGCGTCGCCTGGTGGGGTTGAGATTTATGGACAAATCCAGGCCATGTTTATTTTAATAAGAGTCATCCTGTCAGCATTTTCTGTTGACAGGGTGATGCACCTATCAGTTTTTACACTCCGGTGGCACTAAAAACCCATTCTGACAGCATGCTAGTGGCAAGTCAGGCCAGCATCTTCAAGGCATAGAGGGACAGTACATGTCACATGTCCAGCTTGGATACCCATTAGCTGTACAGCACAGAGGAATCACAGAGGAAGCTGGTTTGGTCAGCTAGGTACTCCTTTACCTTCTTCCAAAACATTTCCCTTGTTGTCAGACTACTCCACACATCAGTGCCTGGGCACTGGGAGGGCCTAATGAAACTGTCCCAAACCTTTGATAGTGTTCCCCTGCCTCTATTGGACCTGGTGTGTTACTCCCTCATCTCTCCTCCTTGGTGAAATTTTTGTACTAATTGCTTGACTAGGGCCTTATAATGTTGAACCATTTTACTAGCCCTCTCTGCTGCAGGAAGAAGAGAGAGAAAGTTCTCCTTGTAGTGTAGGTCAAGAAGGGTGAATAATCAGTAATCAGTGTTGGCCAAAATGCTCATAATGCGAGGGTTACGGTAAACGCAACGGGACATATAGTCAGCTGTGTGTGCCAGTTAAACATCACTGGCACACTAGACTTCTAGTCTATTTCTGACACCCTGGGGGCTGAATGCCCAGGTCTGTACGTGCATCTCGTTCCTCTCTGTACTGTGTCCTAGCCTGTCTCTCGTTTGCTTCTATGTTAGATCTTTCCCTCTACATTCTGCGTCTATTCCAGTACCTTTCTCATATCCTGCAGTGTCTGTTCCAGAACCTATATCCTACCTGTTGTCTCTGTACTTCAGTTTGTATGTCCACTCGCTACTTCATAGCAAGCACCTTGTGTGTATCCACGTCTGCTTGTCCCATTTCCCTTCCCCTGTATTTATCCTCTGTGTTCTAGCTATCTTCCTGCACTTTCTTGACCCTGTCTGTTCCATGTGAACAGAGCCCTGTCCTGCCTGGCCGTACTATGCGGTATTCCCGCCTTGCCGCGCTCTGCGGCATTCCTGCCTGGCTATGCTCTGTGGCATTCCTGCCTGGCCGTGCTCTTCAGCATTCCTGCCTGGCTGCACCTGCGACTCTGCTCTGCCCTGCTCTGCTTCTCGTTTGCACCTGCGGTTCAACTCTGCCCTGCTCTGCTTCCCGTCAACACCTGTGGCTCTGCTCTGCCCTGCTCTGCTTCCCGTACACACCTCTGGCTCTACTCTGCTCTGCCCTGCTCTGCTCGTCTTCCCATCCGCACCTGTGGCTCTGTTCTGCTTTGTCCTGCTCTGCTACGCTTCCTGTCCGCACCTGCTGCTCTGCTCTGCCCTGCTTTGCTCCTCTTAGTGTCCGCACCTGCGGCTCGGCTCTGCTCTGCTCCACTTCCCGTCCGCACCTGTGCCTCTGCTCCTGTATCCCAGCTGTACCCGCCGTGCCCGTCTGCCTGTGTATCAGCCGTGCCTGCTAGTACTCACCTGCCTATCTGTATTCTCATTGGACCTATCGCACCTGCCGGTGCTTATCTATTCACCAGCCGAACCTGCCCTTTCCTGCATACCCGGGTGTGGGTCAACAGCTGTGTGACCGAGGTCTGCCCTGGAGCAGCACCTGGGTCACCTCCCATATCCCTCCTCGGACTGCAGAGTCAATTAAGCCACTGTGCCTCTGGGGTCTTATATTGCGAGGCTCCTAGTCACGCCCCTCCAGGCAATTGGGCCACTAACCACGCTCACGCCAGAAGATCCAGGTGTGAGCATAACAGTTTGCTCAGGCCATGGTCCCCATTGAGTTCAACAGTCCTTCGCATTCAGAGACATTTGAATCCTTGTCTGGCAAATATAAGCGCCAAGAAATTTTTTTCCCCAGAGCTGAAGTCCAGGCGATTTCTGCACCAACCCAAATGGAACTATCTGCACTCATTCCCAAGGATCCACCACGGTACCATGGGGATTGCAAACAAAGCCATGCATTTGTGGAGCAATGCATGCTGCATTTCAAATTCTAAGCTAATTACCCACCGATCGGGTTAAAGTGGCATTTCTGATATCCTATCTAGCTGATGATGCCTTGAATTGGATCACCCCCCTATGGTAAGCAAGAGATCCTATCATCTATGACCTGCAGGCCTTCCTAGTGGTATTTCTAATCGTCTTCGATGACCCTGACCCCATGTGTTCTGCGAATATGTCCTATTTCAATATCTTGAAGCAGTCCAGATGGGTGACGAGCGAAGGAAGCCCACCTGTCTTCCAGCCTGTAGAGGCAGCTACCCACGCAGAATCCACAAAGGATGACAGTGTTCTGCAGAATACTTCCCGTGCCAACTCTAAGAGGCAGTCCAGACGAGCAAGGCATAGAGGAAAGCCGTCACATCAGGTACTGTCCTCCCAAAGACCTGTTTCCCAGCCTATAGAGGCAGCTACCCATGCTGAATCCATGAAGTTTGACCTTGTTTCTCTGGCAAACAAGAGGCTGGAACTCAGTTGTAAAACTGGATTGTGGTATCGCTGCAGTTGTATGGAACACCCTAATGGTCTTTGTTCTGCAAAGTTTGGGGAGTCCCAAAGCCTCGGGCCAGTAGGAGAGGCTGTCCTTGGCGTTAGTGTTTCCTCTTCACAGACGACTGTGACTTTCTCATTGGCAAGTGGAGGCCTCGGTTTAACCAGAAGTTTTGGGCTGAAAGCTGTGAAGAGTCGATGTCTGATTCCCGTCCGACAACTCCAGAATCCGGTTTGGGCATTGTCAGGGGAAGGATGAGCCCTGCTCAGAAACTGTCAAAAATTAAGCTCCAGATAGGAGCATTACACATGAAGAAGATTACATTCCAGGTGCTGTCTGGTATACCTACAGGTCGTCCAGAGCCGAAAGCTCTAGTATTCGCTCAGGTCAGGAGCCCCTGCAGGGTATTTCCAAGGGGACTGCTGAGTTACACGGGTTGTCCGGTCTCCTAAAATCCAGGTCAGTCAGCAATGTCTTCATCTTCTTCACCAGATCTGTTAGTCGCCGACTCACTGTGCACTGAAGTCTCTGAAGGAAGGGAAGCGGAGGTGCGTCCCCACACAGTCCCAACGATTGTACAAATGATCTGGCTTCAGGTACTCGTAGACGTGTCATCTTAGAGACCAGACTAAAGACAGTTCCTGAGCAGGTATCTTCCATCTCTAATAAGTCTGGTAAAGGGTACATCAAATCGATGGGTACCCCCAAGTAGCCCCGAGTTTCTGCACCCCTCCAACCTGGCGGAAGACCTCCAGTTGTATCTTCAATCCTCCGGTGTGCTACATGATATCAACAAATAGAGAGAGACTTTCATATGCCCTGTTCCTGGTACATCACCCGCTTCATCTGATGCTGAGGATGGCTTGATGGGAAGAAGCATCCTAGTCACCAAGATGGTGTAACCTGTCTCGTTCTTTCTAGTGGACATAGGAGGTAGTATTCTTGAAGAGAAGTCTTGGGAGTCCATTGAGAGGTATCGGCCTCTAACTTCTCTGCAGAAAATCCTCTCAGGCTTTAAGAAGAGGGGGCGTAAAGGAGGGGGTACTGTAACATCCCTGGCGGCGTGCTGGCGTGGCTTCCCATCTCCCACCATGCAAAGCCACCAACCTGCTCAATAATCCAGGCTGGGCACTGTGTTCCTCTGCTGGCTGTGTGCATTTGTCTTTGCTGCATGTTTAGGGTGATGGCGACAGTACTTCCTGATTCTTAAAGGAACAGTGCGCGCATTCCTAATGCATCCCCAGCCTATTGCTGTGAGTCACTGGGTACTTAAGGCACCTCTGCCCACAGAGAGGTACCCGAGCAACTCTATCTTTCAGTGTGTTCTGTGCAACTGTGAGTTGCTAGATCCTGTCCTGTATATTGCCTATTTCTGCCACCCTGGGAGCTGAGTACCCAGGCCTGTTACCTGTACCTGTGACTTCTAGTCTATTTCCTCCATCCTTGGGGATGCATGCCCAGGCCCGTACCAGTATCTCGTTCATGTCTGTACTGTGTCCTAGCCTGTCTCTCATTTGCTTCTATGTTAGATCTTTCCCTCTACCTCCTGTGTCTATTTCAGTACCTTTCTCATATCCTGCAGTGTCTGTACCAGAACCTACCTCCTACCTGTTGTCTCTGTACTTCAGCTTGTGAGTATGTCCACTCGCTACTACATAGCAAGTACCTTGTGTGTATCTGGCTCTGCTTGTCCCATTTCCCTTCCCTTGTATTTATCCTCTGTGTTCTAGCTATCTTCCTGCGTTTTCCTGACCCTGTCTCTTCCATGTGAATAGAGACCTGTCCTGCCTGGCCTTGCTCTGCGGCATTCCCACCTGGCCATAACTGTGGCTCTGCTCTACTCTGCCTTGCATTGCTCCGCTTCCCCTCCGCACCTGCGACTCTGCTCTGCTCCGCTTCCCGTACACACCTGCAGCTCGGCTCTGCTCTGCTCCACTTCCTGTCTGCACCTGCAGCTCTGCTCCTGTATCCCAGTCTGTATTGGTCCCTATCAAGCCTGTCTACCCTTCTGTCTGTATACCAGCCATGCCCGCCAGTGCCTGCCTGTCTGCATACCAACTGTGCTCGCCTGCCTGTGTATCCGCCGTGCCTGCTAGTACTCGCCTGCCTATCTGTATTCCCGTTAGACCTGCCGAAACTGCCAGTGCTTATCTACACACCAGCCGAACCTGCCCATTCCTGCATACCCCGGTGTGGGTCAACAGCTCTGTGACCAAGGTCTGCCCTGGAGTAACACCTGGGTCACCTCCTTTGTCCCTCCTCGGACCACAGAGTCGATTAAGCCGCCATGCATCCGGGGTCAGATCTGGCGAAGCCCCTAGCCACGCCCCTCCAGGCACTCCTCGGTTTGTGGGACTCTAACCACGCTCATGCCAAAAGATCCAGATGTGAGCGTAACAGCCAGACTCCCAGCAGGCAAGACTTTCATGTCCCAACCAGGAGAACAACCCTAGATCTCCTCTCCCCTCTGCTCCTCTTCAGCCCATGCATGCTGAAGTGCAGGCAAGCATCTCTTGTTTCTCCTCCTCAGCCTCCTCCTCCTCATTATCACCCAATCTACACTGGATAGTATCACCCTGTGTGCGAACTTCCTCCATCTCAACCTGGTCCACATGAAAATCTTCCTCTTTAATTTTGAGTGGCGAGCATTTGAGTAGACACAGAAGTTGGATGGTTATGCTGATTATGGCGGTATTGCCACTTACCATCTTGGTTGGTTCCTCAAAGTTTTGTAGTACCTCACAAATGTCAGACACCATGTCCATTCATCAGCGGAGACTGACCGTAATACTCACAGGCATGTTGTAGCTGGTATTCAACTACTGCTCTCTGCCGATCACAAAGCCTTGCTAACATATGTAATGTGGAGTTCCAGTGTGTGGTCATGTTGCACACCATTCGGTGAGCTGGCACATGCAAGCGTTCCTGCAGCACTACCAGAAGGGCGACAGCTGTAGCTGACTTGGAGAAATGGGCACACATGCAGCCTATCTTAACAAGTAACTCATGGAAATCTAGGTAGGTATTCATAAACTGCTGAACCACTTGAGCACTTGGGCCAGGCATTGTCTTTATGCGAGCTTGCGAAGCTTCAGAGCTGCCACCAGGTTACAGCCATTATCACACACGTCCGTCCCTGGTTGCAGGCTCAGCACAGATATATCTTGTTTGTAATATCTTTCCACAACTCTGCGACAGTGTGCTGTTTGTAACTTAAACAAATTAGTTTCAGAACGGTCTATTGCAGCTTCACCTAGGCACCGCTGCAGTGCTTCTAGCATGTGACTGAAATGAATGACATGTTCCAATAAGGAAATTTGGAGATGGAGGAGGAGGAGGGGAGCAGGAACTGTTGTAGGAGGTGAAGGAAACTCTGGTTGTACTGAGGCTAGCAATACTCTTGCATTGGTAGCACGTGTGCCATCCCAGGGTCCAACTCAGTCTCGGCTTCAGGGAAATACAGCATTCCTGGCCACAAGCACTTGTTCATCTGTTGGTCGTTAAGTGGACCTTCCCACTAGCTGCATTGGTCAGGGCACGGGTGTTGTTATGGGACACATGCTTGTGTAAGCCAGGGATGGCACACCCAGAAAAATAGTGGTGGCTGAGGACCAAATAACGGGGGGATGGCTGCCGCTATGAGGTTGCAGAAAGACTCAGTGTCCACAAGCCTAAATGGCAACATTTCCGTGGAAAGAAGTATGGAAATGTGCCCTTTTAGTGTTTGGGCATGTGCGTGGGTGGCTGGGTATTTTCATTTGTTTTCCAAAGCCTGGGGTAGGGAAAGCTGAACGCTGTGCTGGGACAAGAAATTGGATGTGGTTGCTGATGGTGCTTGTGAATGTGCAACGACAGATGCAGGGCGGGAGGCATCTGCGGCTATGTCCTGGACAGGGGATTGGCAAGCATGTAGCACAGATGAAGAGGCAGTGGTGTCACCCGCAGACACTGATTGTGGACCCTGGTGTTCAGTCCTCCTAGCCTGGTGCTTTAATGACATGTGCATGAGCATTCTGGTGGTGCCCAGGCTGGTAGTGGTCAAGCCCTTCCTGATCTTGGTACGTTACAGGTTGCAAATTACCATTCTTTAATCATCCACACTTTCTTTAAAAAAGTGCAAGACTTGGGAAAACCTAACTCTTAACCTATGAACTTGGGCCACGTGTGGTCGCTCTGGGGAACAGTTGCTCATTTTCTCCCTTTGGCCACCCCACTGCCTCTTCCTGCCTATTGCGGTGCTGCGGACTCCCCCCCATGCTGCTGCTGCACCTTCCCAGGTTGGGTCAGTGACTTCATTGTCCATCCCCTCAACTTCCACTTCCGCACTCTGGTCCTCCTGACTTGCTGACTTAACATCACTTGTTGATAACTGTGTCTCATCACCATCTACCTCTTGAGACACAAATTGCCTTTCCCTACCATCATCTTCTTCTAACATTGACTGCTCAAATACAGTATTTGGGTATCACTACATGTGGTCTCATCATGTCCCTCTTGAAATGTGCAGGGCGAGACACCAGAATCAATTAATGTAAATGTAAATAGCTCCTTGGACTGTCCGAGTGTGGTATTACTTGTCTCCTGGGAGTTGCCATGGCGGGAGGAAGGAGGATCAGGGTAAGGATTATGTGGTTCAGACTCTTGGCTAGTGAGACTGGACCATGTGGAAGACAGAGTGGTGGTGGTGGCAAACTGACTGGAAGCATTATCTGCTATCCAACCAACAAACTTTTCACACAGCTTTGGCTTCAAGAGTGGTGTTTCGCGGCCCAGTAGAAATTGTAACAGCAAGGTAGGTCGTCATTATGTGGGTGCTTGTAGTGCTCCCTCAGCAGGCATGGTTTTATCTTGCCCACGGCCTCAGCCTCTACGTGCACCATCAGCATCACGTCCATTTCCCTGTCCCTTACCACGCGCATTGCCCATTTTAAATGGAGTTTAATATTTTGCAGCTTGCAAAAAATGTCACGGTTATTACCACAGTAATATTTGATCACGTCTAATGATCAATTATTTAAGGCAGTGCCGATACAGCGATGCTATTGGTCACCGACCAAGTGTTAATATGCTGCGAACCATACTGGAAGCATGCCATCCAACTGACCACTTGTTTGCACTGTTCT
This sequence comes from Phyllobates terribilis, assembly GCF_046119375.1. Classification (NCBI taxonomy): domain Eukaryota; kingdom Metazoa; phylum Chordata; class Amphibia; order Anura; family Dendrobatidae; genus Phyllobates; species Phyllobates terribilis. The sequence continues at coordinate 767,047,943 of NW_027362762.1, read as the reverse complement.
GGCTTCAAGGGTGGGACTGGAAAGCTAGGTCTCATAGATGAGCATGTTTGTTGGGCTCCAACAGCAGACACATTTTACCTGGCCCCGGCCTTGGCCTTTGCATGCACCATCATCATTATGTCCACTCCCCTGTTTCTTACAGCACGCCTTTCACATTTTAAACTAGGCATATAATACAGTAGGTACAGAAAGTATTCAGACCACTTTACATTTTTCACTCTTTGTTTCATTGCAGCCATTTGGTAAATTCTAAAAAGTTCATTTTTTTATCATTAAAGTACACTCTGCACACCATCTTGACTGAAAAAAACAGAAATATAGAATTTTTTTCAAATTTATTTAAAAAGAAAAACTGACATAACACATAGTTATAAGTATTAAGACCCTTTCCTCAGTATTGAGTAGGAGCACCCTTTTGAGCTAGTACAGCCTTGAGTCTTCTTGGGAATGGTCCAACAAGTTTTTCACACCTGGATTTGGGGATCCTCTGCCATTCTTTCTTGCAGATCCTCTCCAGTTCCATCAGGTTGGATGGTGAACATTGGTGGACAGCACTTTTCAGGTCTCTCCAGAGATGCTCAATTGGGTTTATGTCAGGGCTCTGGCTAGGCCAGTCAAGAATGGTTACAGAATTCTTCTGAAGCCACTCCCTTGTTATTTTTGCTGTGTGCTTAGGGTCATTGTCTTGTTGGAAGGTGAACCTTCGGCCAAGTCTGAGGTCCAGAGCCCTCTGGAATTGGTTTTCATCCAGGATATCTCTGTACTTGGCCGCATTCATATTTCCTTCAATTGCAGCCAGTCTTCCTGTCCCTGCAGCTGAAAAACACCCCCATAGCATGATGCTGCCACCACCATGTTTCACTGTTGGAATTGTATTGGGCAGGTGATAATCAGTGCCTGGTTTTCTCCACACATGCCGCTTAGAATTATCACCAAATAGTTCTATCTTTGTCTCATCAGACCAGAGAATCTTATTTTTCATTGTCTGGGAGTCCTTCATGTGTTTTTGAGCAAACTCTATGCTGGTTTTCAAATGTCTTGCACAGAGGAGAGGCTTCGGTTTGGCCACTCTGCCATAAAGGCCCGACTGGTGGAGGGCTGTAGTGATAGTTGACTTTGTGGAACTTTCTCCCATCTCCCTACTGCATCTCTGTAGCTCAGCCACATTGATCTTGGGGTTCTTCATTACCTCTCTCACCAAAGCTCTTCTCCCACGATTGCTCAATTTGGCTGGACGGCTAGGAAGACTTCTGGTGGTCCCAAACTTCTTCCATTTAAGGATTATGGAGGCCACTATGCTCTTAGAAACATTGAGTAATGCAGAAATTATTTTAGAACCTTTGCCAGATGTATGCCTTGCCACAATTCTGTCTCTGAGCTCCTTGGGCAGTTCCTTTGAGCTCATGATTCTCATTTGGCCTGACATGCACTGTGAGCTGTGAGGTCTTATATAGACAGTTGTGTGCCTTTCCAAATCAAGTCCTATCAGTTTAATGAAACACAGCTGGACTCCAGTGGAGGAGTAGAACCATCTCAAGGAGGATCACAAGGAAATGGACAGATTGTGACTTAAATATGAGGGTCTAAGAAAAGGGTCTGAATACTTATGACCATGAGGTATTTCAGTTTTTCTTTTTTAATAAATTTGAAAACATTTCTACATTTCTATTTTTTTCAGTCAAGATGGGGTGCAGAGTGTGCTTTAATGAGAAAAAAATTAACTTTTTAGAATTTACCAAATAGTTGCAATGAAGCAAAAAGTGAAAAATTTAAAGGGGTCTGAATGCTTTCCGTACCCTCTGTATATGCCTATAATTTTTCCAGTATTAATATGGAAATGAAAATATGTATCCCTGAAAAAACTTTTGTTTTTTGGTTGCAGCAGTAGTATACCTATAGAGGGACTGTAAGGCATTAAACCCTGCCTATATGCCTCTAATCCAAAACTATCCCTCCCCAATCAGCTATCCCTAACTGATGCAGGTAACAGAGGTTTTACTAGAGAAATGACAGTATGTAGCCCTAAAAATGATTTTTTTAATGGTGCAGCAGCTTTACACAAGTACTGCCATAGCAATATTAAACATTGCCTATATTTATGCTCTAATCTATGCTCTCCCTCCTACATCAACTCTCCCTGAATCGCTTTCAGAGGAGAGTGTACTAAGCATCATGTCGCCGGATCTTAGATAAGTCCCGAAGACATATTCCGGCCAGCCAATCACAGTGATGCCAGTATCTAACATGGCTACAGCATTACCATGTATGGTGGGCAATCCCCGCATCTTCATTGGCTGTCTTACACCTGCAAAACATGCGGGGCGGGGATCCGAGCCCCCTGATGCTTGTTCGAGTATCTAGCAGTGGTAAGCTCACTCACTACTAGTGTTGAGCCACCCCCGTAGTGTTCGAGTTCGGTTCGTCGAACACCCGTATGTTCGCCGAACTGTTCGTTGAACTGTTCGTTGAACACCTTCGAAAACCGTTAAAACCAATGGCAGGCAAACAAAAACACATAGAAACACATAGAAAACACCTTCAAGATTGTCCAAAACCTGACAAACTGCTCAGAAGACACAACTAACACATAGAAAAGTGACAAGTACATATAGTCATGCGAAAAGAAAAGAGGTGGAGGAGTAAAAGGAGGGGGAGACACAGATATAGCATGTCATGCCGTTTTAAAACCAAAAAAGTGCGAAGCTGACATGGCCAAACCGTTCCTGCCCGTGCGACCTCCGTGTCGCGGGGTTTGTGCCAGAGCTGCGGTGGATCCTGACGGCCAGCCCCCCTCTCCCAATACTGGTGCCTGTCTGCTGGTGGGTCAAGCGAGCCCCCCTGCGGTGGAGGCAGGTCTAAGCTTTTTAATTTAAATTGTCTCTCTAATTTGAATGAGTACACTTTAAATCCTTTTACAAGGATCTATTGGAGGGCAAGTCTCATGCCAGGAGCCGCGTAATTCCAGCTCCAGTAGCGTCCACTAAAGCTGCTGCAGTTAAAAAGCTTTTATAAGGATCGAGCTTGGCGGTCCAACGCAAGGCATCCTACCGCCAGTCCCAGCCCCAGTGCCTTGGGGTGCCTCCCCGATGCTCTTCACTGAGTGTCCCAGTGGCCCGAACCATTTTCTTTGAAAAAATTAAGTGTCCAAGCTACAGGTGGTGTAGATTGCTTAACAGGTGGGATAATCCGCTCACTAGCAGACACTGCTACTAGCCACAAAGTATTTCCTAGGCTAGATGCAGTTAAAAATTTGTAATTAGATACTCTCCTTGGATGCTGAGAAAGCATTCCATAGAGTCTTCTGGCACGCCATATATTATTCTCTTAAAAAGCTTGGGGTAGGGGTCTAGGGGACCCTTTTATAGCCAAAATCAAGGACCTGTATCGCAATACGTCACCTAGGCTGAAGATAATTGGAAAATTTTCATCACCTTTCATAATCACCAATGGGACAAGGCAGGGATGTCCTCTGTCCCCTCTCTTAGACATCCTATTGATGGAGCACCTGTTCTCATCAATTCGCCATAACCCCAATATTAGGTGGATTGAGGTGGGAGGCACTGAGTACAAGTGCTCTGCATTTGCTGATGATGTCCTAGTATATATCACTCAATCACATATATCCATCCCTGCTGTTATGGCTGAAATAGATCACTTTGTTACATGGTCAAATTATAAAATCAATGCAGCGAAGTCTGAGGCCCTCGATGTCTCCCTACCCAAATCCATACAGGATTCCATCCAGTCCAACTTTCCCTTTGCCTGGCCCTCACAGGGTATCAAATACTTAGGAATTCCAATTCATAGAGACCTCTCCCATCTATGTTATCTTAATTTTGGGCCCTTTATTGAACAACTCCATAGAGATGACGGTTGGCAAGTTTGAACTGTAAGACTGCGTGAACCACTGGTGTTTTGTGGAAAAGCACATGTACACTGTGTTCCAAATTATTATGCAAAAAGTGTTTAGGAGTGATAAGGGAAGAATTTTTTTGTTTGCCAGTTAAACTCATTGATGGTGATGTGTGTCAGGGCTCTTTATATCACTGTTAGCAATTGCAGACACCTGTGCTAATTAGTTTGGCAGGTGTGTCCAATGAAAGGCAAGACTACTTAAGAAGGCTGTCCCACATTATTAAGCAGCCTACATTTTCTGCCAAAATGGGAAAGAAAAAGGATGTGTCGGCTGCTGAGAAGCAGCAAATTGTGGAGTGTTTAGGTCAAGGCATGACTACAATCAACATTGCCAAGACACTTCATCTTGATCATCGCACAATCAAGAAGTATGTAGCTGATTCACAGTACACACGTGTGCATGCTGATAAGGGAAAATTGAGGACTCTTTCCTACAGGCAATTATGTCAGGTTAAAAGAGCAGCGGCAAAAAGCCTTGTCATAGCAGCAGACAAGTTTTTGAAGCTGCTGGTGCCTCCAACATCCCCTGAACAATGAGATGCAGAGGTTTGCAGCTGTGCGTAAGCCATCCTGTCGACCTCCTCTATCCACTGTACACAAGCAGCGGCTCCAGTGGGCCAAACAATACATGAAGATTGACTTCAAAACTGTTTTGTTCACCGATGAGTGCCGTGCAACGCTCGATGGTCCAGATGGATGGAGTGGAGGATGGCTGGTTGATGGACACCCCATGCAAACACGGCTACAGTGCCAACAAGGAGGAGGTGGAATAATGTTTTGGGCTGGAATCATGGGGAGAGAGATTGTCGGCCCCTTTAGGATCCCTGAAGGGGTAAAGATGAACTCCATAATGTATGTGGAGTTTCTCAAACAGCACTTCCTGCCATGGTTCAAGAAGAAGAACCGTGTATTCCACACCAAGATCATTTTCATGCATGATAATGCACTGTCTCATGCTGCACATAACACATCTGCATATCTGGCTGATATGGGCATAAAAGGGGACAAACTTATGGTGTGACCACCATGCTCCCCTGACCTCAACCCCATTGAGAACCTCTGGAGCATCATCAAAAGGAGTGTCTATGGTGGCGGGTGGCAGTTCACATCTAATCAAAAGCTCTGGGAGGGTATTCTGTCCTCATGCAAAACAATTGAAGCAGAAACCATCCAAAACCTGACAAATTCAATGGACGAGAGAGTTCAGAAGCTCCTTTCGAACAAGGGGTCCTATGTGCAAAGGTAACATCACCTAGAATAAAGTTTTGAGATGAAAACTGTTTGATTTAAGTTTCTAATATCCTGCTAATGCTTATAAATTCAAAAATGACAATTTTTTTGTTCTTTATTAAAATGAAAAGGTTGATCGAAGAGTGTGGGGGATCTGAGAGTGTGGTAACCCAGTAGTCAGGATTATTTCGAATTCTGACAATCTGAAGGTCATGTTGCAGATAGTGCAGCAAGAAGGCACTCATGTGTCTTGCGCATCTAGGAGCCCCAAAATTATTTTCCGGGCTAGATGAAGCTAAAAATTATTATTAATTTGAAAGCTGGTGGAGCTTAGTATAGATGGCCTAATAGAATCAGTACTGCAAACTGCTACAAGCCCCATATCACTTTCCAGCCAAGATACAGATAAACATGATTAGTAATTTTAAATCTGGTGGAGTTTAGTATAGATGGCCTAATAGAATCAGTACTGCACACTGCTACAAGGCCCAAATTATTTTCCAGCCAAGATACAGATAAACATGATTAGTAATTTGAAAGCTTAAAACGGTTGGTGAGGTGATTTTAACAAATCATCAAGCTTTTACTCTCCCCAGGATGACAAAGGGGTAGAAAAGTTATTTCGGATCCATGATTTGTTCATCTTTATGAACATGAGTTTGCCTACTTTATCATTGGAGAGCCACGTGCGCTTATCTGTCAGCACACCACCAGCAGCGCTGAACACAAGTTCAGACAGAACGCTGGCTGCGGGGCATGACAAGATCTCCAAGGCGTAAGTGGCGAGCTCCAGCCATTTATCCAGATTGGAAGCCCAAAAAGAGCAAGGGTCCAGTGACACAGTCATGGCTTCAATGTTTACTTGGATATACTCCTGTACCATCGTCTCTAGGCGTTGACTATGTGTCAGACTTCTTGTCTCCTGTGACATTGCAAAGGATGGGCTAAAAAAGTCATGAAATGATTCCGCAAAATTGATGTTACCAGCAAATACTGTGTTTCTGTTAGATTTTGAGTGTTGAACACTCGACGGTCCCACGGTTGGCAAGTTGGAACTGTGAGATTCACTACGTGCACCACTAGCGTTTTGGGGAAAAGCACATGTAAGATTCTGCAACAGTCTCTGCTGATACTTCTGAATGCGTGCATCTCTTTCTATGGCAGGAATAATTTCTGCAAATTTACTTTTGTACCGTTGATCTAACAGTATGGCAACCCAGTAGTAAGGATTATTTCTAATTCTCACAATTCGAGGGTCATGTTGCAGGTAGTTCAGCAAGAAGGCACTCATGTGTCTTGCACATCCAGGAGCACCAAGTCCCTGTTGTGTTTGTGGCGAGGTAACAATCATGCTTCCTTCCTCTGCCCTCTCCTCCCACCCTCGCACAACAGAAATGTGATCAAGGTCTCCCTTATCTGATGAGTCTTCCATCAGTTCGTCCTCCACTTCTTCCTGGGCTCCTGAACCTTCCTCACTAGTTTGGCTGCTACCATGCGCCCTGGTAAAACCATCTCCCCCACCCTAACATGCCTGCCACCTTGGTGCTGCCGACCGTCTGGACCTTGCAGATGTTAGCCCTTCCGCATACAGCTCCTCCTCCTCTACTTCCTCCACCTCCTCTTGTGCCACCACCTGCCTCCGAATTCTGTTTAACATGTGCTCCAGCATGTAAATCACCGGAATAGTCATGCTGATAATGGCATCGTCAGCACTTAACATCTTCGTCGCCATTTCAAAACTGTGCAGAAGGGTGCATAGGTCCCTGATCTGAGGCCACTCCTCCAGCGAGATTTGCCCCACCTCTGGATCTCGTTGGCCCAGGCTATACATCAGAACATATTGCACCAGGGCTTGTCGGTGCTGCCACAGTTGCTGCAACATGTGCAGAGTTGAATTCCACCGGGTAGGCACATCGCATTTTAGCCGGTGAAGTGGCAGGCCCAACGACTACTGTAGAGATGTAAGTCACTGAGCTGCGGGATGCGAATGGCGGAAGTGAGCACACAGCAACCATGCCCTCTTCAGAAGACCATCTAGTCGGGGATAGTGGGCTAAAAATTGCTGGTTCAACACGTGAGCCATACAAGGCACGTGTGTGACATTGCCCCGGCGAAGGGCCGCACCCAGGTTTGCAGCATTGTCGCACACGGCCTTACCTGGTTTCAGGTCCAGTGGAGACAACCATTAATAAAATTGGTTCTCCAGAGCTGACCACAACTCCTTAGCTGTGTGACTCACATTTCCCAGACATTTCAAAGTAAAAACCGCCTGATGACGTTGAGCCCTACTGCCAGCATAGTAAGGTGGTGTGCATGATCCCTTCTGCGCAGTTAGAAAGCTTGTGGCATGACCAGACATGGTTGAGGAGGCAGAAGCAGTGGAGGAACTTTGAGATAAAGACTATTGACGCACAACTCGTGGGGACGGCAAGACTTGAACAGCAGCCCCTTGTACTGCTGTCACCATAGTTACCCAGTGCCCAGTCAGCGACATGTAACGACCCTGTCCATGCCTACTCGTCCAAGTGTCTGTGGTGAAATGCACCCTGTCACATACAGAGTTTCTCAAAGAAGCGGTGATGTTGTGTGCGACATGCTGGTGGAGCGCAGGCACACCTTTCTTTGAGAAAGAGTGCCGACTGGGCATCTGGTACTGGTGCACTGCGACGGACATAAGGTCTCGAAAATCCTCTGTGTCCACCAGAGGGAAAGGCAGCATTTTTGTAGCCAAGAGCTTGCAGATGGTGAAATTCAACCTCTTAGCTTTGTCATGGCTAGGAGGAAATGGTCTTTTACTTGTCCACATCTGAGGGACCGAGGGCTGGCTGTTGTGCTTAGACAGGGTTGATAAGGGTGTCCCCGGCAAACTGCCGGTCTGTGAGGAAGATGCAGGCGGACATGTTAGGTTGCCTTCATCCAAAGTTGGTGCTATCGATGTCGGACAGCGCTCAACAACAGCTGGTGTTACCATCTCCAAAGAAAATGATGACCTGCCAATCACGCTGGCTGTTGCGGGTAAAGAGGTGGCAGGTCTGCATCCAAAAACAGGTGTGACTGCTGTCCCCCAGTCACAGAGGATGAAGAGGATGCGGATGCACAAGATGTGGCAAACCTTGGCTGGCCCGGCCGGCTAGGCCGCATTGTAGCACAGTGAGCTTCCCACTGCAAATTATGCTTCATGTCCATGTGCCAGTTCATGCATGAAGTACTCAAACTATGTATTTTTTGGCCCCTACTTAGCTTTTGCTGACAAATGTTACAGATAACACGAGTTGGGTCATCTTTATCGATCTGAAAAAATGCCCAGGCTATGCAAGGCTTAGCACCCATGCGACCTGAAGAGCCACCACAACTTGTGGTCAGAGGCAGAGTTGTGCTTGAGGATGCAGATGTTGACGTGCTTCCAGTAATACGTCTCTGTCCAGGAAGGTGCAACCTGACCTCGTCGTCACTAGCATCCTCCTCCACCTCCTCTGCTGACCTCATCAACTGGCTGACTGTGGGTTGACAGTAAGTGGGATCTCCAACCTCGTCATCATCACCCTGTGTGTTATCACACCCGTCGTCCTCATAGCCAACCTGTTCCTGCCCTGACAAAAAACTAAAGTTGTCGCTCCAATCAGGTATTTGAGTCTCATCATCGTCTTCCTCATTGTCTCCACCAACAGGAGTTACAGTTTGGGAACTTGGGTCGACATTATGGTCAGAACCTTCTGCTTCTGGTCCTGGATCCGACTCATAAAGATTCTGGGCATCAGTGCAGATCATTTCCTCGTCTGGATTCACAGAAGCTTTGGAGCCGACCTCTGATTCCCAGGCTATAGTATGAGTAAACAGCTCTGCAGAGTCAACCATCTGTTCTACCCCATACTCAGATGGGCAGCTGGAGACTTGGTCGCTGTGAGGAAGCAAGTGCGATTGGAGTGACACCTCTTAGGACTGGAGTATTTGTGATGTTGAAGTTGAGGTGGAGGAGAGCCCACTTAAAGGAGCACTTGATATCCATTGAAGCACCTGCTGTTTTTGTGCCTCATCTGGAATTTGTAGCGATTTGCATGGCCGTAAGACAGGGATCTTATCACATTGTCCGCTAAAAGAAGTAGACATCTTAGTTTGACTGGAAGATGGTCTTTCTTTTGCAGATGTTACTGTTGCTTTAACACCTACCCCACTGACACAACCTTTTTTTCCCTTCCCAACACGCCTATTCCCCTTTCCACCAGCAGCAGGCCTTTTTCCACTCATTTTGGTGGTTAACTAATTCACAACTCTGGAGTTGTTTGCACAAAAAACAATGGATGGCAACTGAGCAGAGCTGAGTTGCCAAACTGTGGTATTAGCCCAAAAGTATTGGCTGGGTTAGATGCAGATAAAAATTATTTTGAATTTGCAACCTGGTGGAGGTAAGTATAGATGGACTAATAGAACAAGTCCACACACTGCTACAAGCTGTAGCCAAAATATTTTTTCAGAGAAGGATGCAGATAAATATTCTATTGAATTTGCAACCTGGTGGAGGTTAGTATAGATGGACTAATAGAACAAGCCCCACACACTGCTACAAGCCAAAATATTTTTTCAGAACTAGATGCAGAAAAAAATTATATTGAATTTGCAACCTGGTGGAGGTTAGTACAGATGGACTAATAGAACAAGTCCCACACATTGCTGCTAGCCGAAATATTTTTTCAGAGCTAGATGCAGAAAAAAATTATTTTAAATTTGCAACCTGGTGGAGGTTAGTATAGATGGACTAATAGAACAGGACCCACACACTGCTACAAGCCGAAATATTTTTTCAGAGCTAGATGCAGAAAAAAATTATATTGAATTTTCAACCTGGTGGAGGTTAGTATAGATGGACTAATAGAACAAGTCCCACACACTGCTGCAAGCCGAAGCCAAAATATTTTTTCAGAGCTAGATGCAGAAAAAAATTATATTGAATTTGCAACCTGGTGGATTTTAGAATAGATGGACTAATAGAACAAGTCAGACACACTGCTACAAGCCGAAATCATATTTCAGAGATAGATACAGAAAAAAATTATATTAAATTTGCAACCTAGTGGAGGTTAGTATAGATGGACTAATAGAACATATCCCACACTCTGCTACAAGCCGAAATATTTTTTCAGAACTAGATGCAGAAAAAAATTATATTAAATTTTCAACCTGGTGGAGGTTAGGATAGATGGACTAATAGAACAAGACCCACACACTGCTATAAGCCGAAGCCGAAATATTTTTTCAGAGCTAGATGCAGATAAAAATTATATTGAATTTGCAACCTGGTGGAGGTTAGTAAAGATGGACTAATAGAACAAGTCCCACACACTGCTACAAGCTGAAATATTTTTTCAGAGCTAGATGCAGATAAAAATTATATTGAATTTGCAACCTGGTGGAGGTTAGTATAGATGGACTAATAGAACAAGTCCCACACACTGCTACAAACCAAAATATTTTTTCAGAGCTAGATGCAGAAAAAAATGATATTGAATTTGCAAACTGGTGGAGGTTAGTATAGATGGACTAATAGGACAAGTCCCACACACTGCTACAAGCCGAAACATTTTTTCAGAGCTAGATGCAGAAAAATATTATATTGAATTTTCAACCTGGTGGAGGTTATTAAAGATGGACTAATAGAACAAGTCCCACACACTGCTACAAGCCGAAATATTTTTTCAGAGCTAGATGCAGAAAAAAATTATATTGAATTTGAAACCTGTTGAAGGCTAGTATAGATGGACTAATAGAACAAGTCCCAAACACTGCTACAAGCCGAAGCTGAATTATTTTTTCAGAGCTAGATGCAGATAAAAATTATATTGAATTTGCAACCTGGTGGAGGTTAGTATAGATGGACTAATCGAACAAGTCCCACACACTGCTACAAGCCGAAATATTTTTTCAGAAGTAGCTGCAGAAAAAAATGATATTGAATTTGCAACCTGGTGGAGGTTGGTGTAGATGGACTAACCGAAAATGTCCCACACACTGCTACAAGCCAAAATATTTTTTCAGAGCTAAATGCAGAAAAAAATTATTTTGAATTTGCAACCTGGTGGAGGTTAGTATAGATGGACTAATAGAACAAGGCCCACACACTGCTACAAGCCGAAATATTTTTTCAGAGCTAAATGCAGAAAAAAATTATATTGAATTTGCAACCTGGTGGAGGTTAGTATAGATGTACTAATAGAACAAGTCCCACACACTGCTACAAGCCAAAATATTTTTTCAGAGCTAGATGCAGAAAAAAATTGTATTGAATTTGCAACCTGGTGGAGGTTAGTATAGATGGACTAATAGAACAAGTCCAACACACTGCTACAAGCCGAAATATTTTTTCCGAGCTAGATGCAGAAAAAAATTATATTGAATTTGCAACCTGGTGAAGGTTAGTATAGATGGACTAATATAACAAGTCCAATACACTTCTACAAGCCGAAATATTATTTCAGAGCTAGATGCAGAAAAATTTTTATTGAACTTGCAACCTGGTGGAGGTTAGCATAGATGGACTAATAGAACAAGTCCCACACACTGCTACAAGCCGAAATATTTTTTCAGAGCTAGATGCATTAAAAAATTGTATTGAATTTGCAACCTGGTGGAGGTTAGTATAGAAGGACTAATAGAACAAGTCCCACACACTGCTACAAGCCGATGCCGAAATATTTTTCTAAAGCTAGATGCAGATAAAAATTATATTGAATTTGCAACCTGGTGAAGGTTAGTATAGATGGACTAATAGAACAAGTCCAACACACTTCTACAAGCCGAAATATTTTTTCAGAGCTAGATGGAGAAAAAAATTATATTGAATTTGCAACCTGGTGGAGGTTAGTATAGATGGACTAATAGAACAAGTCCCACACACTGCTACAAGCCGAAATCAATTTTCAGAGATAGATGCAGAAAAAAATTATATTGAATTTGCAACCTGGTGGAGGTGAGTATAGATAGACTAATAGAACAAGTCCCACACACTGCTACAAGGCGAAATGTTTTGTCAGAACTAGATGCAGAAAAAAATTATATTAAATTTGCAACCTGGTGGAGGTTAGTATAGATGAACTAATAGAACAAGACCCAAACACTGCTACAAGCCGAAGCCGAAATATTTTTTCAGAGCTAGATGCAGATAAAAATTATATTGAATTTGCAACCTGGTGGAGGTTAGTATAGATGGACTAATAGAACATGTCCCACACACTGCTACAAGCCGAAATATTTTTCAGAACTAGATGCAGAAAAAAATTATATTAAATTTGCAACCTGGTGGAGGTTAGTATAGATGGACTAATAGAGCAAGACCCACACACTGCTACAAGCCGAAGCCGAAATATTTTTTCAGAGCTAGATGCAGATAAAAATTATTTTGAATTTGCAACCTGGTGGAGGTTAGTATAGATGGACTAATAGAACAAGTCCCACACACTGCTACAAGCCGAAATATTTTTTCAGAGCTAGATGCAGAAAAAAATTATATTGAATTTGCAACCTGGTGGAGATTAGTATAGATGGACTAATAGATCAAGTTCCACACACTGCTACAAGCCGAAATAATTTTTCAGAGCTAGATGCAGAAAAAAATTATATTGAATTTGCAACCTGGTGGAGGTTAGTATAGATGGACTAATAGAACAAGTCCCACACACTGCTACAAGCCAAAATATTTTTTCAGAACTAGATGCAGAAAAAAATTATATTAAATTTGCAATCTGGTGGAGGTTAGTATAGATGGACTAATAGAACTAGACCCACACACTGCTACAAGCCGAAGCCGAAATATTTTTTCAGAGCTAGATGCAGATAAAAATTATATTGAATTTGCAACCTGGTGGAGGTTAGTATAGATGGACTAATAGAACATGTCCCACACACTGCTACAAGCCGAAATATTTTTCAGAACTAGATGCAGAAAAAAATTATATTAAATTTGCAACCTGGTGGAGGTTAGTATAGATGGACTAATAGAACAAGACCCACACACTGCTACAAGCCGAAGCCGAAATATTTTTTCAGAGCTAGATGCAGATAAAAATTATTTTGAATTTGCAACCTGGTGGAGGTTAGTATAGATGGACTAATAGAACAAGTCCCACACACTGCTACAAGCCGAAATATTTTTTCAGAGCTAGATGCAGAAAAAAATTATATTGAATTTGCAGCCTGGTGGAGATTAGTATAGATGGACTAATAGATCAAATTCCACACACTGCTACAAGCCGAAATAATTTTTCAGAGCTAGATGAAGAAAAAAATTATATTGAATTTGCAACCTGGTGGAGGTTAGTATAGATGGACTAATAGAACAAGTCCCACACACTGCTACAAGCCAAAATATTTTTTCAGAACTAGATGCAGAAAAAAATTATATTAAATTTGCAATCTGGTGGAGGTTAGTATAGAAGGACTAAAAGAACAAGACGCACACACTGCTACAAACTGAAACCGAAATATTTTTTCAGAGCTAGATGCAGATAAAAATTATATTGAATTTGCAACCTGGTGGATTTTAGAATAGATGGACTAATAGAACAAGTCCCACACACTGCTACAAGCCGAAATCATATTTCAGAGCTAGATACAGAAAAAAATTATATTAAATTTGCAATCTGGTGGAGGTTAGTATACATGGAATAATAGAACTAGACCCACACACTGCTACAAGCCGGAGCCGAAATATTTTTTCAGAGATAGATGCAGATAAAAATTATATTGAATATGCAACCTGGTGGAGGTTAGTATAGATGGACTAATAGAACATGTCCCACACACTGCTACAAGCCGAAATATTTTTCAGAACTAGATGCAGAAAAAAATTATATTAAATTTGCAACCTGGTGGAGGTTAGTATAGATGGACAAATAGAACAAGACCCACACACTGCTACAAGCCGAAGCCGAAATATTTTTTCAGAGCTAGATGCAGATAAAAATTATTTTGAATTTGCAACCTGGTGGAGGTTAGTATAGATGGACTAATAGAACAAGTCCCACACACTGCTACAAGCCGAAATATTTTTTCAGAGCTAGATGCAGAAAAAAATTATATTGAATTTGCAGCCTGGTGGAGATTAGTATAGATGGACTAATAGATCAAATTCCACACACTGCTACAAGCCGAAATAATTTTTCAGAGCTAGATGAAGAAAAAAATTATATTGAATTTGCAACCTGGTGGAGGTTAGTATAGATGGACTAATAGAACAAGTCCCACACACTGCTACAAGCCAAAATATTTTTTCAGAACTAGATGCAGAAAAAAATTATATTAAATTTGCAATCTGGTGGAGGTTAGTATAGAAGGACTAAAAGAACAAGACGCACACACTGCTACAAACTGAAACCGAAATATTTTTTCAGAGCTAGATGCAGATAAAAATTATATTGAATTTGCAACCTGGTGGATTTTAGAATAGATGGACTAATAGAACAAGTCCCACACACTGCTACAAGCCGAAATCATATTTCAGAGATAGATACAGAAAAAAATTATATTAAATTTGCAACCTAGTGGAGGTTAGTATAGATGGACTAATAGAACATATCCCACACTCTGCTACAAGCCGAAATATTTTTTCAGAACTAGATGCAGAAAAAAATTATATTAAATTTTCAACCTGGTGGAGGTTAGGATAGATGGACTAATAGAACAAGACCCACACACTGCTATAAGCCGAAGCCGAAATATTTTTTCAGAGCTAGATGCAGATAAAAATTATATTGAATTTGCAACCTGGTGGAGGTTAGTAAAGATGGACTAATAGAACAAGTCCCACACACTGCTACAAGCCGAAATATTTTTTCAGAGCTAGATGCAGATAAAAATTATATTGAATTTGCAACCTGGTGGAGGTTAGTATAGATGGACTAATAGAACAAGTCCCACACACTGCTACAAACCAAAATATTTTTTCAGAGCTAGATGCAGAAAAAAATGATATTGAATTTGCAAACTGGTGGAGGTCAGTATAGATGGACTAATAGGACAAGTCCCACACACTGCTACAAGCCGAAACATTTTTTCAGAGCTAGATGCAGAAAAATATTATATTGAATTTTCAACCTGGTGGAGGTTATTAAAGATGGACTAATAGAACAAGTCCCACACACTGCTACAAGCCGAAATATTTTTTCAGAGCTAGATGCAGAAAAAAATTATATTGAATTTGAAACCTGTTGAAGGCTAGTATAGATGGACTAATAGAACAAGTCCCAAACACTGCTACAAGCCGAAGCTGAATTATTTTTTCAGAGCTAGATGCAGATAAAAATTATATTGAATTTGCAACCTGGTGGAGGTTAGTATAGATGGACTAATCGAACAAGTCCCACACACTGCTACAAGCCGAAATATTTTTTCAGAAGTAGCTGCAGAAAAAAATGATATTGAATTTGCAACCTGGTGGAGGTTGGTGTAGATGGACTAACCGAAAATGTCCCACACACTGCTACAAGCCAAAATATTTTTTCAGAGCTAAATGCAGAAAAAAATTATTTTGAATATGCAACCTGGTGGAGGTTAGTATAGATGGACTAATAGAACAAGTCCCACACACTGCTACAAGCCGAAATATTTTTTCAGAGCTAAATGCAGAAAAAAATTATATTGAATTTGCAACCTGGTGGAGGTTAGTATAGATGTACTAATAGAACAAGTCCCACACACTGCTACAAGCCAAAATATTTTTTCAGAGCTAGATGCAGAAAAAAATTGTATTGAATTTGCAACCTGGTGGAGGTTAGTATAGATGGACTAATAGAACAAGTCCAACACACTGCTACAAGCCGAAATATTTTTTCCGAGCTAGATGCAGAAAAAAATTATATTGAATTTGCAACCTGGTGAAGGTTAGTATAGATGGACTAATATAACAAGTCCAATACACTTCTACAAGCCGAAATATTATTTCAGAGCTAGATGCAGAAAAATTTTTATTGAACTTGCAACCTGGTGGAGGTTAGCATAGATGGACTAATAGAACAAGTCCCACACACTGCTACAAGCCGAAATATTTTTTCAGAGCTAGATGCATTAAAAAATTGTATTGAATTTGCAACCTGGTGGAGGTTAGTATAGAAGGACTAATAGAACAAGTCCCACACACTGCTACAAGCCGAAGCCGAAATATTTTTTCAAAGCTAGATGCAGATAAAAATTATATTGAATTTGCAACCTGGTGAAGGTTAGTATAGATGGACTAATAGAACAAGTCCAACACACTTCTACAAGCCGAAATATTTTTTCAGAGCTAGATGGAGAAAAAAATTATATTGAACTTGCAACCTGGTGGAGGTTAGCATAGATGGACTAATAGAACAAGTCCCACACACTGCTACAAGCCGAAATATTTTTTCAGAGCTAGATGCAGAAAAAAATGATATTTAATTTGCAAACTGGTGGAGGTTAGTATAGATGTACTAAAAGAACAAGTCCCACACACTGCTACAAGCCGAAATATTTTTTCAGAGCTAGATGCAGAAGTTATATTGAATTTGCAACCTGGTGGAGGTTAGTATAGATGGACTAATAGAACAAGTCCCACACACTGCTACAAGCCGAAATATTTTTTCAGAGCTAGATGCAGATAAAAATTATTTTGAATTTGCACCCTGGTGGAGGTTAGTATAGATGGACTAATAGAATGATGCTATGCCCAAAAGGTTTTACTTCACTAGCTGCAGTAACAAAATTGGTATTCTATACACAGGTGGTGTAGCTTGCAACACAGATAGGCTACTCCACTGACTAACACACACTGCAAGAGGACAATAAGAATTTGCTTTGCTAGATTTAGCCAAATAACTTGCACAGCAGTAAACCGATCTGCCTGGCAAAAAGTGATAGGAACTGATGTAACTTAGCCCTGAAAAGGACTGCAATTACAATTAGTCTTTACTCCCAACCTATCTATTTAAGAGCACAGACCTGCCCGATAAAAGTTGTGGGAAATTATGTAACCTAGTCCTTAAAAGGACTGCAATCACAACTATTCCCTACTCCCAAGCTATCTGTAGATTTGTGCGAAAATTGGCTTGAAATTAACAAAGTATAGCGCACACAGCAACAGCGGTGCAGTCTAACACGCAGCTGCAGCAGTGAGAAAATGGAGGCGACGGGGAAAATGGCTGGGTCTTATAGGGCAATGACATGTGACATACACTGCAAATGACACATGCCCTTGCTTGTGTGAAAAAAAGAAGTTCGCTCCGTGTGTGTGCTGCTTCATAATTTATTCAGAGATCCATCCCCTGCCCCTCCCCCCGCCCCGCTGTACACTCAAACTGCATATTAACATTAATTTTCAGTATTACTGAGAAAAAATCCAGTTATGATTTTGGTACACGAACAGTAATCGAACATAACCTCAAACAGACATATTTTTTTCAAATTGTTCGTCTTCGCCGAACCGCTCGAACACCGCCCAAAACAGCTCGAATTTGAGATTGGCGAACAGTTCGAGTCGAACACCGCTCATCTCTACTCTCTACTATTTATCTGTTTTCTAAAATATAAGAGCCATGGAATAAATGTTAACTAAATAAAGAAAACACTTCCCTTAAACAGTACATAATAAAAATAAAGGCCTTGGAGAAATAATATTTTTTGTCTTTTAAAATGCTTCAGTCTAAACATTGTAAATTATTCTATAAATGTTACATTAAGAAATAATCTAATTTAGGTTCCTTTCACTCATTTGTGGTTTAAGGCAACTGTGTAGGCTGTCAAGTGCATATAGGTTGTGATATGGGTACATGCAAAATCTTTTCTTTTTGACACACATTTGACAGGTTTACATTAGGATTAGTGATGATTGAGCATGCTCATTGCTCGAGATTGACGAGCATGCTCGGGCAAGCACCTATTATCTTCAGCGTGCTGGGGGGTTAAGCTTTCGTCGCTCCGTGAACATGATTTGCGACTGTTTGACAGCTTTAATACATGTGAGGAATGCTGGAAAAACAAGCATTCCTCACATGAATTAAAGCTGTCAATCAGTCACAAATCATGATCACGTGGCGACGAAAACTTAACTCCTGAGCACGCTGAAGATAATAGGTGCTCGCCCGAGCATGCTCGTAAAACTCGAGCAACGAGCATGCTCAATCATTACTAATTTGGATTAGTGATGAGCGAGCATGTTTGCTACTGCTCGCTGCTCGCCCCAGCATCTCACTGCTCAACATGCTCGGCGCTCGCCGAGTATTCCCGATGCTGCTCGGCGGGAGCTCGGGTCTCCTCACTGCATGTATGGCGCTCTTTAGAGAGCCAAAGAACATGCAGGTATTGCCTACCACTCACTGTAATGCCGTAGCCATGTTGGTTATGGCATTACAGTGATGGGTTGGCTGCACAGCGTCATCATGTCTATAACAGACCTGGCGCCGCCATGCTCGTCACAGTCACTCCGGAATCAGACAGTATAGGGAGAGCTGCTGCTGAGCTAGGGAGAGATTTGCTTGTTAATAGATAGTGTATGTGTACAGACTATATTAGAGACACATATCCATCTCAACAAACAGTCCTTCTGAGGACTAATCCATCAGCAGAGATATCAGGCAGGCAGTATATATAGGCAGGCAGGGTATATAGCAGACTGCAGTGAACATAGCACAAGAGGTTCCATTCCAATTCTGCCTTCTGCTGCTGTTAGCTATTTCTAGACAAAGGCCCAGGTCTCAGGGACCAGGAATAATTTTTTGGGGAACTTAATCCTCATTATTTGCTTAAAAAGCAATCCAGAGAACATAGTTTTTCTGTGCCATTTGCTTGTTGGCACTGCAGAATACAGCCAGGTCCTTTCAATATTACAGCGCTAAAAATACAGGTATTTGAAAGTGTGTTTTCTCCGCCACACGGATCACATATACGTTTTCAGAAAATACTGACATATCTGGCCTTCATTAAAAATTTGCTTCAGTGTGTCAGTGAAGCAATTGACAACAGATTGCTGTTCAAAATAGTTACCTACAGGCTAGGCACTTAAAACTGTGCTTTCTCCGTCACATGGATCACATAGACGTTTTCAGAAAATACTGCCATTTCGGATCTTCATTAAAAATTTGTGGCAGTGTGTCAGTGAAGCAATTGACACCAGGTTGCTGTTCAAAATAGTTACCTACAGGCCATGTATTTAAAACTGTGTTTTCTGCATCACACGGATCAAATATACATTTTCAGAAAATACTGCCATTTCTGGCATCCATTAAAAATTTGTTTCAGTGTGTCAGTGAAGCAATTGATACCAGTTTACTGTTCAAAATAGTTACCTACAGGCCAGGTATTTAAAACTGTGTTTTCTGCGTCACACTGATCACATATACGTTTTCATAAAATACTGTAATTTCTGGCCTCCATTAAAATTTTGTTTCAGTGTGTCAGTGAAGCAATTGACAACAGATTGCTGTTCAAAATAGTTACCTACAGGCTAGGCACTTAAAACTGTGTTTTCTCCGTCACATGGATCACATAGACGTTTTCAGAAAATACTGCCATTTCGGATCTTCATTAAAAATTTGTTGCAGTCTGACAGTGAAGCAATTGACACCAGGTTGCTGTTCAAAATAGTTACCTACAGGCCAGGTATTTAAAACTGTGTTTTCTGCGTCACACGGATCAAATATACGTTTTCAGAAAATACGGCCATTTCTGGCCTCCATTAAAAATTTGTTTCAGTGTGTCAGTGAAGCAATTGACACCAGATTGCTGTTCAAAATAGTTACTTACAGGCCAGGCATTTAAAGTGTGTTTTCTCCGTCACACAGATCACATATACGTTTTCAGAAAATGCTGCCAAAACGGATCTTCATTAAAAATTTGTTGCAGTGTGTCAGTGAAGCAATTGACACCAGATTGCTGTTCAAAATAGTTACCTACAGGTCAGGTATCTAAAACTGTGCTTTCTGTGTCACAAGGATCACATATATGTTTTCAGAAAATACTGCCATTTCTGGCCTCCATTAAAAATTTGTTTCAGTGTGTCAGAGTAGCAATTAACACCAGATTGCTGTTCAAAACAGTTACCTACAGGCCAGGTATTTAAAACTGTGTTTTCTGCGTCAC
Organism: Phyllobates terribilis; assembly: GCF_046119375.1. Taxonomy (NCBI): domain Eukaryota; kingdom Metazoa; phylum Chordata; class Amphibia; order Anura; family Dendrobatidae; genus Phyllobates; species Phyllobates terribilis. Next base: position 767,027,717 of record NW_027362762.1, on the reverse strand, counting down.
ACGGATCACATATACATTTTCAGAAAATACTGCCATTTCTGGCCTCCATTATTAATTTGTTTCAGTGTGTCAGTGAAGCAATTGACACCAGATTGCTGTTCAAAATACTTACCTACAGGCCAGGTATTTAAAACTGTGTTTTCTGCATCACCCGGACTACATATACGTTTTCAGAAAATACTGCCATTTCTGGCATCCAATAAAAATTTGCTTCAGTGTGTCAGTGAAGCAATTGACACCAGTTTGCTGTTCAAAACAGTTACCTACAGGCCAGGTATTTAAAACTGTGTTTTCTGCGTCACATTGATCAAATATACGTTTTCAGAAAATACTGCCATTTCTGGCCTCCATTAAAAATTTGTTTCAGTGTGTCAGTGAAGCAATTGACACCAGATTGGTGTTCAAAATAGTTACCTATAGGCCAGGTATTTAAAACTGTGTTTTCTCCATCACACGGATCACATATACGTTTTCATAAAATACTGTCATTTCCGGCCTCCATTAAAAATTTGTTTCAGTGTGTCAGTGAAGCAATTGACACCAGATTGCTGTTCAAAATACTTACCTACAGGCCAGGTATTTAAAACTGTGTTTTCTGCATCACCCGGACTACATATACGTTTTCAGAAAATACTGCCATTTCTGGCATCCAATAAAAATTTGTTTCAATGTGTCAGTGAAGCAATTGACACCAGTTTGCTGTTCAAAATAGTTACCTACAGGTCAGGCATTTAAAACTGTGGTTTGTCCGCCACACGGATCACATATAAGTTCCCTCCAAATTCAGTCATTTGTTGTGAGCGTGGAAGATATTGTCCTCCATTTAAAATGGGCAAGGCACGTGGCAAGGGATGGGGAACTGGACATGATGGTGCATGCAAAGGCCGAGGCCATGGGCAAGCTGAAATTGTGCCAAAACAAACACGTACATCTTCTCGCTCGACCTTCCTGTCCCAATTAATAGGGGACCGCAGAACACCACTATTGAACACAGAGCAGTGTCAAAAGGTTATTGGTTTGATAGCAGATAATGATTCCAGACACTTAGCCACCACAACCGTCACCTTGTCTTCCACACGGTCAAGTCTCAGTAGCTGTGAGTTTGGATCGCATATTCCTCACCCTAAACCTCCTTCCTCCCACCATGCCAAGTGCACAGAGACAACTAATACCACACTTGGATGCTCCGAAGAGCTCTTTACTTTTCCATTTATAGATTCGGGCCTCTCGCCCGGTCCACTTGAAGTGAGGCAAGAGGAGATCACATGTAGCGATGCCCAAATCTTTGAGCAGCCATGGTTACATGAAGGTGACGGTGGGAAAGTGTCCCAAGAGGTGGACGATGATGAGACACAATTGCCAGAAAGTCAGGAGGAGGACTAGAGTCCGGAAGTGGAAGACGAGTTGGTGGATGATATAGTAACTGATCCAACCTGGCAGGAGGACATGCAGAGCGAGGAGAGCAGCACACAGGGGGGCGGAGGCAGAGCACTCAAACAGGCAGGAAGAAGCAGTGTCGTGGCCGCAGAAAGAAGACAGGCAACCGTTCCCCGTAACACCAACACGAAGGAAGTTGCCAGTAGAACTGTTAGGTCCTCCCGAGTCTGGTTGTTTTTTAAAGACTCTGCCGATAACCCCAAAAAGGCCATTTGCACAACCTGCCAGGCCAGCATCAGCAGGGGTGGAAAAATGACCAGCCGGACCACCACCAGCATGATCAGGCACATGGCAGCAAAGCACCCGACTTTGTGGGCCGAACCCCAGGGTCCAAGAACAGTGTCTGCGGGTGGCACCAATGCTTCTTCTGCTGTTGTGCATGCAAGCCAATCCCATGTCCATGGTGCATGCAAAGATGCCTCCTGCCCTGCACCTGTCGCTGCACTCTCTCAAGTAGCAGCATCAGGAAGTACGTCCATGTCCTTGTTCCAGCGCAGCGTTCCGTTGTCCATACCCCAGTCCTTGGAACGAAAGCGCAAAGAAGCAGCCAACGCCTCACAGGCCACTCTGCTAAATTCCCACATTTTGCGACTGCTTGCGCTCAAAATGTTGTCTTTTTGTCTCGTAAAGATGGAAGTATTCCGCAACCTGATGGCGGCAGCCGTCCCTTGGTACTCGGTCCCCAGCCATCACTATTTCTCCCGGTGTGCCGTCCCCGCATTACACAAGCACGTGTCCCAAAACATTAGCAGTGCCCTCAACAACACAGTTACGGGGAAAGTCCACCTAACCACGGACACGTGGACAAGTACTTGTAGGCAAGGATGGCACATCTCGCTGACGGCACACACACATAGTGGAAGCCGGGACCCAGTCGCACCTTGGGATGGAACAAGTCCTCCCGACGCCAAGGATTGCGGGCCCTAGGTCAATCAGGGTTTCCCCCCCAGCTTCAGCTCCTGCTCCTCATATCCCTCAGCCTCCTCATTCTCTTCAACCTCCATCTCCGAAATGACCACATCAGTCACAAGCTGGAAGCACTGCAGCACTGCCTCGGCCAAGCAGCAACAGGCTGTGCTGAAGCTAATATGCTGACAAACGTCACCATGCTGAAGAGTTGTGAACAGCTCTGAAAGAGCAGGAAGATCTGAGGCTCACACCGCTGAACCTACAGCCAGGCATGGTCAGGTGTGACAATGGCTGGAACCTGGTGGCAGCTCTGAGGCGAGACGAGCTCACACACGTAACATGCCTGCCCCATGTGCTTAACCTCGTGGTACAGCGGTTTCTCAAATCCTTCGCGGATCTGCTTGTTAAAATACGCTGCCTGTGTGTCCATTTTAGAAAGTCAGCTACAGCTTCTGCTGCCCTTGCTGTGTTTCAGCAGCGTTTGCAGCTTCCGACTCACAGACTGGTATGTGATGTCCCCACGCGTTGGAACTCTACACTGCAGATGTTGGGAAGAATTTGTGAGCAGAAGAGGGCAGAAGTTGAGTACCAGCATCATCAAGGCAGTCGGTATTCAGTTCAGACTCCACACATAAGACCTCAGGAGTGGACATGGATGTCAGACATATGTACCATCCTCCAAAACTTTGAGGACTCCACCAAGATGGTGAGCGGTGATGACGCCATAATTAGCATCACCATCCCGCTACTCTGTCTTCTGAAATGCTCTCTGCTCACAATCAAAGAGGATGCATTGCAGGGGGAGCAGGATGAGATGGAGCAAGGAACCATACAGGGTGATTACACACAGCCCAGCCTCATATTATCCCAATGTGGATTTGGTGACAATGAGGAAGAGGAGGAGGAGGAGGAAGAACAGGAGCTAGTTTCATGTGCTGTAGACGGTACTACCTTCACAACTGTCATACCATCTGTTCAGCGTGTATGGCCAGAGGAAAAGAGGAGGAGGAGAGCATGGTCAGTCATCCTCTTGGTGAGGACATGGAAGTCTTGCCTGTTAGCAGTCTGGCATGCATGGCTGAGTTTATGTTACGCTGCCTTTCCCAAGACACTCGCATTCTCAAAATTTTGTGTGACAGTCATTACTGGTTGGTGACACTTCTAGACCCATGCTACAAGGAGGACTTTGTATCTATTATTCCTGAGGTGGGCAGGTCTACGAAAATGGGGCAGTACCAGAAGGCTCTTGTTGCGGAACTATAAAAATATTCCCATCTGAAAACGCTGGCTTCAGAGGTCACAGTTCGTTGGACAACCAAGGAGTACAGGCGAGAGAGACACTTATGCAATCCAGCAGAGGCAGGGGAACACTGTCAAAGTTCTGGGACAGTTTTTTCAGCCCCTCCCATCGCACAGGCCATGAAGTGCTGGGTACTCTCCCAAGGATTGCAAAGTTTGGGAAGATGCTGAGAGAGTACCTTGCCGACTGTACCAACGTCCTCCGTGATTCCTCTGTGCCTTTTAATTATTGGGTATCCAAGCTGGATATGTGGAATAAACTGGCTCTCTATGCCTTGGAGGTCCTTGGCTACCCTGCCGCTAGCGTTTTATCAGAGCGGGTTTTTAGTGCCGCTGGTGGAATTATAACTGATAAGCGCATCCGCCTGTCAACTGAAAATGCTGACAGGCTGAGTCTTATAAAAATGAACAAGGGCTGGATTGGGTCAGACTTCTCAACATCACCGAATGATAACAGAGTAAAATAAAATCAGATCCAGTTTATTTTTTTGGTAGGTGTATTCCTATGCACCTTTTCACACCCACACATGGGTATACGCTTCCTAATTTTGGCTATTTGCTCTTGTCCTCCTCCTTCTCCTCATCGTCCACCACCATATCACCAAGGTAACCGTGGTCCATGATGCAACACCCACATAACTTTTTTAAAGGGTGTTGATGAAGCCTGTAAAAAATAATAAATCATACAGTATGTTCATGTATACCCCCCAGGGATAAATGTTTCTCAGCCCATACACTTAATGCATGGGCATTCCAAGTATAGGAGATCCGCTCCTTTCTAATGGGAATATTTTTTTATGAGGCCCTCTAAGTCTCTTCCAAGGGTCATTGGAGTGCCCCCCAATTATTGGCAGCCCTTGCATTCACTGCATAGGCCAACACTATGGGAGACCCTCTCCTTTCTAATGAGAATTTGGCATTACTGTTGACCTGTTCTATGTGTCTTTAAATTCTTAGTGGAGTTTTTCCTAAAATTGGTCAGCCGTTGGACTCACTGCATACCCTATAACTGTATAGCAGACCCTCTCCTTTCTAATGGGAACATGTCGTACTTGTTACTGTGGCCCTGCTCCATGTGTCTTTAAATTCTTAGTGGGGTTTTTCCTAAAATTGGTCAGCCATCGGACTCAGTGCATACCCTATTACTGTATAGCAGACTCTCTCCTTTCTAATGGGAATTTGTCATTACTGTGGCAGTGCTCTATGTGTCTTTAAATTCTTAGTGTTGTTTTTCCTAAAATTGGTCAGCCATCGGACTCAGTGTATACCCTATTACTGTATAGCAGACTCTCTCCTTTCTAATGTGCATTTGTAGTTACTGTGGCCCTGCTCTATGTGTCCTTAAATTCTTAGTGGGGTTTTTCCCAAATTTGGCAGCCCTTACTGTCGCAGCATGTGCATTAACACTATAGGAGACCCGCTCCTTTATAATGGGAAGATTTTTTTTTACTGAGATCCACCTCTATGTCCCTTCAAAGGGTTATTGGGTTGCGTCCAAATTTTTGGCAGCCCTTTCAGTCACTGTATACGCAATAACAGTATAGGAGACCCACTTGTTAATAATGGGAACAACAAAACATAGCCGGCTGATGGCTCTCTAACAATAGTGAGGGCCGACAGCTAGCCTTTTAAGAATAATCTGGGCCGTCTGAGGGCCCTATAAAAATAGGCTTTATGACTTTCAGAGTCCCTCCATCATAAATAAAACAGGATGTGTCTGATGATGTGTCACACACCACATTGCCAGATAAGGTTGTAAAAGGTTACAATGACATTTCCCGGTGAATGCATTTGTCTTAAAATATAAGGTAAAAAAACCCAAAACAGTAGGATCTTTCTTTATGATAAAAAACAGCATCGCCAATTTAACCTCAATGTAATCACATTGTTCAGCTTGTGAACCTCCTCCTCCATCTCCGAAATGACTACATCAGTCACAAGCTGACAGCACTGCACCACTGCCTTGGCCAAGCGGCAACAGGCTGTGCCGAAGATAAAATGCTTAATGCTTAGGTGACAAACCGCCCAGCACTGCAGAGTTGTTGAAAGCTGTAATACAACAGCCTGATCTGTGGCTCTCACCGCTGAACATACAGCCAAGCATGGTCGTGTGTGACAATGGGCGGAACCTGGTGATGGAGAAATGACAGCCGGAGTAGAAATGGTTTCCCTTTATGCCAGTCCTTTCACCTAGCTAAAGAATATGGCTGTGGTGAAATACAACTCCCACTGAGAAGCTGTTTCAGATTGAAAAAAATTGTGCTCACCAGAGGATTTGATTCTGAGGGTTCACCTTTTCCCTCGCTCAAGAGCCCCATAGCAGCTGCAAAGTTAGCACTATCATGAACTTTCCTGAGGTAGAAGCCAGGGCACACCAGAGGATTCTCTGGTGGGACCGTCCAACCCTGCCGAGAAGCTGTCCTGGCTAAGAAAAGTGCTGGGGGAGGTTCCTGGACACGCGTTGGCTGCTTTTTTAATGTGGATCGGACATGCTTAGATTGGCCATTGTCCAACTCTGTATTCATGAAATTAAATGCACAAAGAAAGATGTTTGTGTGTCAAAGCACCACCAACAAGTGCGAGTTGATGTTGGACGTGCTGCCATTGCTTGTGCAACAATCTGCATTGGAGGACTTCTTGGGAGAATTGACAGCTGGGTAGATACAGTTTCCCTCTATGCCAGGCCTTTCACCGAGTTAAATACAACTCTCAGCAAAAAAAGCTGTGGACTGGTTCCGTACCATCCCTGACCACATTCACCTGTCCACGTGTTAGTGGTTAGGCGGTCTTTCCCAGTAAGTGCACTGGGTAGGACACGGGCAATGTTGTGGGACTCTTGCTTGTGGAAGGTGGAGAAGATATCGGGAGAAATAGTGGCAGCTGGGGACCGACTATGGACACCCGGACGCCACCGGCATGAGGTTGTGAAAAGCTTCTGCCTCCATGAGCTTAAAATGTCATATTTCAATTGTAAGCAGCTGCCCAGAAATCTAGCAGTTTAGTATCGCGGCCTGTGGGTGGGTGAGTGGCTGGCTGCATACTTGTGCTTGCATTTCAATTAACATAAAACTAAGCAGAAGGTGGTCTCTATCATCATCATGGCCTCACCTCGGCACTATGAACTCTCCTAAAGGAGAAGCCAAGGCCCACCAGAGGAGTATCCGGTACTCTGGTGGGCCCATCAAACCCTGCCGAGAATTTCAAGGTCTGCCAAAAATTAGGATGCACTCCAATACACATTTGAAGTGATGTAAAAAAAAAGCAAAAAACAAAAAAACACAGTAGGATGTTTCTTTAGTATAAAAACCAGACTCACCAATGTAACCTCAATGTAATCTCATTGTTCAGCTCCTGCCTGCTCCATATCCAAAATAACCACATCAGTCACAAGCTGGAAGCACTGCAGCACTGCCTTGGCCAAGTGGCAACAGGCTGTGCTGAAGATAATATGCTTAATGCTTAGGTGACCAACCGCGCACCACTGCAGGGTTGTTGAATCATAGAATCATAGAATCATAGAATGGTAGAGTTGGAAGGGACCTCCTGGGTCATCTGGTCCAACCCCCTGCTCAAAGCAGGATTCACTAAATCATCTCAGACAGATGTCTGTCCAGCCTCTGTTTGAAGACGTCCATTGAAGGGGAACTCACCACCTCTCCTGGCAGCCTGTTCCACTCATTAATCACCCTAACTGTCAAAAAGTTTTTTCTAATATCTAATCTGTGTCTCCTCCCATTTAGTTTCATCCCATTGCTTCTAGTCTTTCCTTGTGCAAATGAGAATAAAGATGATCCTTCTACAATGTGACAGCCCTTGACATATTTGTATACAGCTATTAAGTCTCCTCTCAGTCTTCTTTTTTGCAAGCTAAACATTCCCAAATCCTGCAACCGTTCCTCATAGGACATGGTTTGCAGACCAGTCACCATTCTGGTCGCTCTTCTCTGAACTTGCTCCAGTTTGTCTATGTCTTTTTTAAAATGTGGTGCCCAAAACTGTACACAGTATTCCAGATGAGGTCTGACCAAAGAGGAGTAAAGACCGATAATGACTTCACGTGATCTAGACTGTATGCTTCTGTTAATACATCCCAGAATTGTATTTGCCTATTTTGCTGCTGCATCACACTGTTGACTCATGTTCAGTCTATGATCTATTAGTATACCTAAGTCTTTTTCACATGTACTGTTGCTTAGCTCTATTCCTCCCATTCTGTATATGCTTTTTTCATTTTTATTGCCCAGATGTAGTACTTTGCATTTTTCCCTGTTAAAAACCATTCTGTTGGTTGCTGCCCACTGCTCCAGTTTATTTAGGTCTTTTTGAATCCTCTCTTTCTCTTCTCTAGTATTAGCTATCCCTCCTAGCTTTGTGTCATCAGCAAATTTAATCAGATTACCCTCAATTCCTTCATCTAAATCATTGATAAAGATGTTGAACAATACAGGTCCCAGGACGGAGCCCTGTGGTACCCCACTTGAGACATTCATCCAGCTGGATGTGAAGCCATTTACAACCACCCTTTGAGTCCGATCACTAAGCCAGTTATGAATCCACCTAACAGTTGCCTGGTCCATTGCATACTTGGTCATTTTTTCAATAAGGATGGTGTGAGATACTTTGTCAAATGCTTTGCTGAAGTCAAGATATACTATATCTACAGCATTTCCCTGATCCACCCAGTCAGTGATTCTGTCATAGACGAAAATTAAGTTAGTCTGACATGACTTGTTAGTTACAAACCCATGCTGACTCTGGTTAATCACTTCATTCTTATCCAGGTACTTACATATATGTTGTTTAATAATTTTTTCAAAGATCTTTCCTGGTATAGAAGTCAGACTCACCGGCCTATAGTTCCCTGGGTCCACCTTCTTCCCCTTTTTGAAGATAGGAACAACATTTGCTCTTCTCCAGTCTTCTGGGACTTCTCCTGTTCTCCAAGAATTTTCAAAGATTATGGAGAGTGGTTCTAAAATTTCTTCTACGATCTCCTTCAGTACTCTGGGGTGTAATTCATCTGGACCTGGAGACTTGAACTCATTTATGTTAGCTAAATATTCCCTCACAATCTTTCTGTTTACAGATAACTTGGATTCCTTTATTCCTTTAAAAGGACAGTGAAGATCAGTTGATGTTACATTTTCTTTCTGAGAGAAAACAGATGCAAAATAGGAATTAAAAAGTTTGGCCTTCTCAACATCCTCTCTTACCATTTCTCCATTTTCATCCTGTAAAAATCCTATAGCATCTTTGACTTTTCTTTTACTTTTGACATACCCCCAAAATCCTTTTTTATTGCTTTTGACATCTCTTGCAAGCCTTAATTCATTGTCAGCTTTAGCTAACCTGATACGTGCCCTGCAGGATCTGCAGACTGCATTATAATCTTCTTTAGATATGCCTCCCTCTTTCCATTTAATAAACATTTCTTTCTTTCTTTTTAGCATGTGTTTAAGTTCTGTGTTCATCCATCCTGGTTTCCTTAAATGCTTCCCATTCTTCCTACTTTTCGGGATTGTTAACGATTGTGCTTTGAGAATCTCATTTTTAAAAATTTCCCATCCTTCCTGGACATTTTTGTCCTTAAGGACATCCAGCCATTGGATCCCTCCTATTCTCTTTCTGAGTCTCTTAAAATCTGCCTTTCTAAAATCTAACCTTGAAGTTTGAGTCTTCACATGTCTTCCTCCTCTAGTTATCCAAAATTCTATAATAGCATGATCGCTGCCTCCTAGGGTCCCAGCCACCTTTACCTCCTCAACCATTTCCTCCCTGTTTATAAGGATTAGATCCAAAGTAGCAGATCCCCTTGTTTTCTCCCCTACCTTTTGGAAGATAAAGTTGTCAGCAAGAGAGGATAAGAATTTGCTTGACCTGTTAGTTTTACTTGAGAGAGATTCCCAACAAATGTCTGGATAGTTGAAATCTCCCATGACCACTACGTCATATTTTTTGGAGAACTTGGTCATTTGATACATAAAGAGTTCATCCATATCTTCAGCTTGCCCAGGTGGCCTGTATTAAATGCCTACAATGGTGTCAATTCCGTTGTTCTCTCCTTGTATTCTTACCCAAACTGTTTCCACAGAACTCCCAGTCTCTGAAGCTTCAATCTCTGTGCAGATATACGCTTTTCTAACATACATTGCGACACCTCCTCCTCGTTTATCAAGTCTGTTTCTTGCAAATAAGTTGTATCCTTTTAGCCTTTTATTACAATCATGTGTATCGTCCCACCAAGTTTCAGTGATTCCAATGACATCATATTTCTTTTCCTGCATTAGTAGTTCCAATTCTCCTTGTTTGTTGCCCATGCTTTGTGCATTTGTATAAAAACATTTTAGTTTGTGATTGGTTTCTCTTCCTCCCATATTTTTATTATTTAAATTGTTTTGTCTTTGTTCTTCCTTTCCACTTCCAGTAGCAGAGATCTCAATAGTATTTGTCAGCTGTATGGCTTTTTCTGGCCTTTTGCTTCCCTTCCCACATTGTTCTAGTTTAAAGCTCTCCTGATGAGTGTAGCAAGTAGAGATGAGCGGTGTTCGACTTGAACTGTTCGCCAATCTCAAATTCGAGCTGTTTTGGGCAGTGTTCGAGTTGTTCGACGAACCCGAACGATTTGCAAAAAATTCGGCTGTTCGAGGTTATGTTCGATAACTGTTCGTGCACCAAAAGCGTGTCCTGCATGTCTGGCGCTATTTAGAGCACCAATCATGCAGGGATTGTCTGCCACTCACTGTAATGCCACAGCCATGGTGGTTGTGGCATTACAGTGATTGCCCAAATCGATGGGAACAGTGCCAACAGTGAAACATGAAAAGCCGGCAATTCAGCAGCGGCATACACCTGTACCCGACAATTTAGAACTGAAAGAATAGAGCATCACACATAGATTAGATAGATATAAACATGTCAGCCACATATATACGAAGTACAGTGAAAGTGCTGCTTACTGTACTTGTCATTTAGCGTAAAGGATTTATCAAAAAAAATAATAGTGTTTTCATGCACCGTCTCTTTAAAAAAGCCGGCCGGCAATTCAGCAGCGGTACCCGACAATTTAGAATAGAAGGAATAGAGAATCACACAAAGATTAGGTAGATAGAAACATGTCAGTCACATATATAAGAAGTGCAGTGACAGTGTTGATTACTGTACTTGTCATTTAGTGTAAAGGATTTATTTAAAAAAATAATAGTGTTTTCATGCACTGTCTCTTTAAAAAAGCCGGCCGGCAATTCAGCAGCGGTACCCGACAATTTATAACAGACAGAATAGAGCATCATACATAGATTAGATAGATAGAAACATGTCAGTCACATATATATGAAGTACAGTGATAGTGTTGGTTACTGTACTTGTCATTTAGTATTAAAATAAAGGATTTATTATTAAAAAAATTGGCGTGGGGTTCCCCTTAATTTTAGGCTCTAGCGGAGGTTAAGCAGACGGCTGGGGCAGATGTTTGAAGCCTGGGAAGGGGGTAATACCCACGGAGCTTCCCAGGCTACTAATATCAGCCCCCAGCTGAATACATAGCCTTTACTAGCTATTAAAATGGGGGACCCCCCCAAAAAAATGACGTGGGGTCCCCCCTAATTTAATAGCTAGCAAAGGCTAGGCAGACAGCTGGGGGCTGATATTAATAGCCCAGGAAGGGAGCCATGAATATTGGCCCCCTCCCAGGCTAGAAACACCAGCCGTCAGCCGCCCCAGAAATGGCGCATTCATAGGATGCGCCAATTCTGGCACTTAGCCTCGCTCTTCCACGCTGCCCTGGTGCGGTGGCAGGGGGTAATAGGGTTGGGGTTGATGTCAGCTTATAATGCCAGCTGACATCAAGCCCAGGTTAGTAATGGAGAGGCGTCTATAAGACACCCCCATTACTAACCCCATAGTCAAAGTTAAAAAAAACACAAACACCCAGAATAAAGTCCTTTAATTGAAATAAAGACACAATCCTTTATTGTTCTAAATTAAACCATACTTACCGTCACGCCCATTCCAGCTGAAGCCAACGATCTCCTGCAATAAAAGAAAAATAATAAAGCAACCTCATCCTTACCTTTCCATGGTTCCCACGACAGCTTCAGCTCTGCTACATCGAGATGACAGGCTGAACCGCAGCAGAACGCTGCCATCCAGCCTCTCATCCCGCAGACACTGAGAAGCGCAGGCTTGCTTGCGCTGCTCAGTGTCTCTCTGTGACGACATCCAGATGAGCCGAGTTCATGTCCAATGAACTCGGCTCACCTCATGCACGTCACTGACAGCGTGGGAAAATTCTCAAGCTGAAGCGGTGAGTGCAGGAGAATTCTCCCACGCTGTCAGTGACGTGCATAAGGTGAGCTCATGTCCAATGAACTCAGCTCACCTCCTGCACGTCACTGACAGCGTGGGAGAATTCTCCTGCACTCAGCGCTTCAGCGTGAGAATTCTCCCGCTGAAGCGCTGAGTGCAGGAGAATTTTCCCACGCTGTCAGTGACGTGCATAAGGTCAGCTCATGTCCAATGAACTCAGCTCACCTCCTGCACGTCACTGACAGCGTGGGAGAATTCTCCTGCACTCAGCGCTTCAGTGTGAGAATTCTCCCACGCTGAAGCGCTGAGTGCAGGAGAATTTTCCCACGCTGTCAGTGACGTGCATGAGGTGAGCCGAGTTCATTGGACATTAACTCGGCTCATCTGGATGCCCTCACAGAGAGACACTGTGGAGCGCAAGCAAGCCTGCGCTTCTCAGTGCCTGCGGGATGACAGGCTGGATGGCAGCGTTCTGCTGCGGTCCAGCCTGTCATCTCGATGTAGCAGAGCTGAAGCTGTCATGGGAACCATGGAAAGGTAAGGATGATGTTGCTTTATTATTTTTCTTTTATTTCAGGAGATCGTTGGCTTCAGCTGGAATGGGCGTGATGGTAAGTATGGTTTAATTTAGAACAATAAAGAATTGTGTGTTTATTTCAATTAAAGGACTTTTTTCTGGGTGTTGTGTTTTTTTTAAATACTTTACTAGAAATTCATGGTGGTCATGTCTAATATTGGCGTGACCCCATGAATTTCATGAAATAATTAAAAAAAATTGAAGTGGGGCTTCGCACTATATTTGTGTCCAGCCAGGTACAGCAGGCAGGAACGGGCTGCCCCCAACCACCAGCTGCCTATTTGTACCTGGCCGGACACAACAATATAGGGAAGGCCTTTTTTTCTTAATTATTTCATGAATTTCATGAAATAATTAAAAAAAAAGTACGTGGGGCTTCGCCCTATTTTTGTGTCCAGCCAGGTACAACTAGGCAGCTGGGGGCTGGATTCTGCAGCGCAGGGAGGCCCAAGCTTTCTGGGCCCCCCCCGCTACAAATTGCAGTCCGCAGCCACCCCGGAAAATGGCGCGTTCATAGAAGCGCCATCTTCTGGCGCTGTACCCAACTCATCCAGGGCCCTGGTGCGGTGGCTCACTGGGTAATAAAGGGGTTAGGGCCAGCTTGGTATTATCAGCTGGCCCCAAGCCCAAAATTCATGGGGTCACGCCAGTATTAGACATGACCGCCATGAATTTCTAGTAAAGTATTTAAAAAAAACACAACACCCAGAATAAAGTCCTTTAATTGAAATAAAGACACAATTCTTTATTGTTCTAAATTAAACCATACTTACCATCACACCCATTCCAGCTGAAGCCAACGATCTCCTGCAATAAAAGAAAAATAATAAACCAACCTCATCCTTACCTTTCCATGGTTCCCATGACAGCTTCAGCTCTGCTACATCGAGATGACTGGCTGGACCGCAGCAGAACGCTGCCATCCAGTCTGTCATCCCGCAGACACTGAGAAGCGCAGGCATGCTTGCGCTCCTCACTGTCTCGCTGTGACGGCATCCAGATGAGCCGAGGTCATGTCCAATGAACTCGGCTCACCTCATGCACGTCACTGACAGCGTGGGAAAATTCTCACGCTGAAGTGCTGAGTGCAGGAGAATTCTCCCACGCTGTCAGTGATGTGCATGAGGTGAGCTCATGTCCAATGAACTCAGCTCACCTCCTGCACGTCACTGACAGCGTGGGAAAATTCTCCTGCAATCAGCGCTTCAGCGTGAGAATTTTCCCACGCTGTCAGTGACGTGCATGAGGTGAGCCGAGTTCATTGGACATGAACTCGGCTCATCTGGATGTCGTCACAGAGAGACGCTGAGCAGCGCAAGCAAGCCTGCGCTTCTCAGTGTCTGCGGGATGACAGGCTGGATGGCAGCGTTCTGCTGCGGTCCAGCCTGTCATCTCGATGTAGCAGAGCTGAAGCTGTCGTGGGAACCATGGAAAGGTAAGGATGAGGTTGCTTTATTATTTTTCTTTTATTGCAGGAGATCGTTGGCTTCAGCTGGAATGGGCGTGATGGTAAGTATGGTTTAATTTAGAACAATAAAGGATTGTGTCTTTATTTCAATTAAAGGACTTTATTCTGGGTGTTTGTGTTTTTTTTAACTTTGACTATGGGGTTAGTAATGGGGGTGTCTTATAGACGCCTCTCCATTACTAACCTGGGCTTGATGTCAGCTGGCATTATAAGCTGACATCAACCCCAACCCTATTACCCCCTGCCACCGCACCAGGGCAGCGTGGAAGAGCGAGGCTAAGTGCCAGAATTGGCGCATCCTATGAATGCGCCATTTCTGGGGCGGCTGACGGCTGGTGTTTCTAGCCTGGGAGGGGGCCAATATTCATGGCTCCCTTCCTGGGCTATTAATATCAGCCCCCAGCTGTCTGCCTAGCCTTTGCTAGCTATTAAATTAGGGGGGACCCCACGTCATTTTTTTTGGGGGGTCCCCCATTTTAATAGCTAGTAAAGGCTATGTATTCAGCTGCGGGCTGATATTAGTAGCCTGGGAAGCTCCGTGGGTATTACCCCCTTCCCAGGCTTCAAACATCTGCCCCAGCCGTCTGCTTAACCTCCGCTAGAGCCTAAAATTAAGGGGAACCCCACGCCAATTTTTTTAATAATAAATCCTTTATTTTAATACTAAATGACAAGTACAGTAACCAACACTATCACTGTACTTCATATATATGTGACTGACATGTTTCTATCTATCTAATCTATGTGTGATGCTCTATCTTTCTGTTCTAAATTGTCGGGTACCGCTGCTGAATTGCCGGCCGGCTTTTTTAAAGAGACAGTGCATGAAAACACTATTATTTTTTTAAATAAATCCTTTACACTAAATGACAAGTACAGTAAGCAGCACTATCACTGTACTTATTATATATGTGACTGACATGTTTCTATCTATCTAATCTATGTGTGAAGCTCTATTCTTTCTGTTCTAAATTGTCGGTACAGATGCTGAATTGCCGGCCGGCTTTTTTAAAGAGACGGTGCATGAAAACACTAATATTTTTTTTAATAAATCCTTTACACTAAATGACAAGTGCAGTAACCAACACTGTCGCTGTGCTTCTTATATGTGTGACTGACATGTTTCTATCTATCTAATCTATGTGTGATGCTCTATTCCTTCTTGTCTAAATTGTCGGGTACCGGTGTATGCCGCTGCTGAATTTGCCGGCCGGCTTTTTTAAAGAGAGTGTCTTCTGAGCAGTTTGTCAGCTTTTGGACACCTTTGCAGGTGTTTTCTATGTGTTTCTATGTGTTTTTGTTTGCCTGCCATTGGTTTTAACGGTGTTCGACGGTGTTCTAAGGTGTTCGACGAACAGTTCGACGAACAGTTCCTCGAACATCCCGGTGTTCGACGAACCGAACCGAACCCGAACACTACGGGGGTGGCTCAACACTAGTAGCAAGGCGACTTCCAAATACATGTTTTCCAGTCTTCGTAAGGTGAACCCCATCTCTAGCAAGTAGTCCATCGTATAGGTAATTCATTCCGTGATCCAGAAATCCACATCCTTGTTGACGGCACCATCGACGTAGCCAGTTGTTCACCTGTAGAATCTTATTCCACCTCATTGTTCCATGGCCATCCCCTGGGAGGATGGATGAGAAGACCACCTGCGCTCCCAATTCTTTCACTTTCTTGCCTAAGTCTTCAAAGTCACTGCAGATGGTTTCCAGGTCCTTTCTTGCGGTGTCATTTGTCCCCACATGTATTAGCAGGAATGGGTAGTGATTAGAGATGAGCGTTGTTCTACTCGAACTGTTCGCCAATCTCAAATTCGAGCTGTTTTGGGCGGTGTTCGAGCCGTTCGGCGAACACGAACAATTTGAGAAAAATTCGGCTGTTCGAGGTTATGTTCGATAACTGTTCGTGCACCAAAATCATAACTGGATTTTTTCTCAGTAATGATGAAAATTAATGATAATACGCAGTTTGAGTGTACAGCGGGGTGGGGGGAGGGGCAGGGGATGGATCTCTGCAGGAACAATGAAGATCTCCATTTTTTTTTCTCTTTCCCGCATTTGCAGTGGGGAGGTGCAATCTGTTAGCCTATCAGCAGCGCACACACGGAGCGAAGTGCTTTTTTTCACACAAGCAAGGGCATGTGTCATTGGCAGTGTATGTCACATGTCCTTGCCCTATAAAACCAAGCCATTTTCCCCGTCGCCACCATTTTCTCACTGCTGCAGCTGCGTGTTAGACGGCACCGCTGTTGCTGTGTGCGCTATACCTTGTTAATTTCAAGCCAATTTTCGCACAAATATACAGATATCTTGGGAGTAGGGAATAGTTGTGATTGCAGTCCTTTTAAGGACTAGGTTACAGCATTTCCTACGACTTTTATCAGGGAGGTCTGTGCTCTTAAATAGATAGGTTGTGGGAGTAAAGACTAATTGTAATTGGAGTCCTTTTCAGGACTAGGTTACATGAGTTCCTATCAGTTTTTGCCAGGCAGGTCTGTGCCAGTGCTGTGCAAGTTTTTTTCACAGCATTTGGCTGAATCTAGCAAAGCTAATCCTTTTTGGCCTATAGCAGAGTGTGTTAGTCAGTGGAGTAGCCTATCTGTGTTGCAAGATATACCACCTGTGTATAGAATACCAATTTTTTTACTGCACCTAGTGAAGTAAAATCTTTTGGGCATAGCATCATTCTATTAGTCCATCTATACTGACCTCCATCAGGTTGCAAACTGAATATAATTTTTTTCTGCATCTAGCTCTGAAAAAATATTTGGGCTTCTAGCACTGTGTGGGACTTGTTCTATTAGTCCTTCTATACTGACCTCCAGCAGGTTGCAAATTGAATATAATTTTTTTCTGCATCTAGCTCTGAAAAAATAGTTGGGCTTCTAGCGGTGTGTGGGACTTGGTCTATTAGTCCATCTATACTGACCTCCATCAGGTTGCAAATTAAAAATAATTTTTTTCTGCATCTAGCTCTGAAAAAATATTTGGGCTTCTAGCAGTATGTGGGACTTGGTCTATTAGTCCATCTATACTGACCTCCATCAGGTTGCAAATTAAAAATAATTTTTTTCTGCATCTAGCTCTGAAAAAATATTTGGGCTTCTAGCAGAGTGTGGGACTTGGTCTATTAGTCCATCTATACTGACCTCCATCAGGTTGCAAATTAAAAATAATTTTTTTCTGCATCTAGCTCTGAAAAATATTTGGGCTTCTAGCAGTGTGTGGGACTTGGTCTATTAGTCCATCTATACTGACCTCCATCAGGTTGCAAATTAAAAATAATTTTTTTCTTCATTTAGCTCTGAAAAAATATTTGGGCTTCTAGCAGTGTGTGGGACTTGTTCTATTAGTCCTTCTATACTGACCTCCAGCAGGTTGCAAATTGAATATAATTTTTTTCTGCATCTAGCTCTGAAAAAATAGTTGGGCTTCTAGCGGTGTGTGGGACTTGGTCTATTAGTCCATCTATACTGACCTCCATCAGGTTGCAAATTAAAAATAATTTTTTTCTGCATCTAGCTCTGAAAAAATATTTGGGCTTCTAGCAGTGTGTGGGACTTGGTCTATTAGTCCATCTATACTGACCTCCATCAGGTTGCAAATTAAAAATAATTTTTTTCTGCATCTAGCTCTGAAAAAATATTTGGGCTTCTAGCGGTGTGTGGGACTTGGTCTATTAGTCCATCTATACTGACCTCCATCAGGTTGCAAATTAAAAATAATTTTTTTCTGCATCTAGCTCTGAAAAAATATTTGGGCTTCTAGCAGTGTGTGGGACTTGGTCTATTAGTCCATCTATACTGACCTCCATCAGGTTGCAAATTAAAAATAATTTTTTTCTTCATTTAGCTCTGAAAAAATATTTGGGCTTCTAGCAGTGTGTGGGACTTGGTCTATTAGTCCATCTATACTGACCTCCATCAGGTTGCAAATTAAAAATAATTTTTTTCTGCATCTAGCTCTGAAAAAATATTTGGGCTTCTAGCAGTGTGTGGGACTTGGTCTATTAGTCCATCTATACTGACCTCCATCAGGTTGCAAATTAAAAATAATTTTTTTCTGCATCTAGCTCTGAAAAAATATTTGGGCTTCTAGCGGTGTGTGGGACTTGGTCTATTAGTCCATCTATACTGACCTCCATCAGGTTGCAAATTAAAAATAATTTTTTTCTGCATCTAGCTCTGAAAAAATATTTGGGCTTCTAGCAGTGTGTGGGACTTGGTCTATTAGTCCATCTATACTGACCTCCATCAGGTTGCAAATTAAAAATAATTTTTATCTGCATCTACAGTACCTCTGAAAAAATATTTGGGCTTCTAGCAGTGTGTGGGACTATTTGTATTAGTCCATCTATACTGACCTCCATCAGGTTGCAAATTCAAAATAATTTTTTTCTGCATCTAACCCAGCCAATAGTTTTGGCCTAATACCACAGTTTGGCCACTCAGCTCTGCTCGGTTACCATCCATTGTTTTTTTGTGCAAACAACTCCAGAGTTGTGAATTAGTTAACCACCAAAATGAGTGGAAAAAGGCCTGCTGCTGGTGGAAAGGGGAATAGGTGTGTTGGGAAGGGGAAAAAAGGTTGTGTCCGTGGGGTAGGTGTTAAAGCAACAGTAACATCTGCAGAAGAAAGACCATCTTCCAGCCAAACTAAAATGTCTACTTCTTTTAGCGGACAATGTGATAAGATCCCTTTCTTACAGCCACGCCAATCGCTACAAATTCCAGATGAGGCACAAAAACAGCAGGTGCTTCAACGGATATCAAGTGCTCCTTTAAGTGGGCTCTCCTCCACATCAACTTCAACATCACAAATACTCCAGTCCTCAAAGGTGTCACCCAAATCGCACTTGCTTCCTCACAGCTCCCAAATCTCCAGCTGCCCGTCTGAGTATGAGGTAGAACAGATGGTTGAGTCTGCAGAGCTGTTTACTCATACTATAGCCTGGGAATCAGAGGTCGACTCCAGCGCTTCTGTGAATCCAGACGAGGAAATGATCTGCACTGATGCCCAGAATCTTTATGAGTCGGATCCAGGACCAGACGCAGAAGGTTCTGACCATAATGTAGACCCTCATATCCAAACTGTAACTCCTGTTGGTGGAGACAATGAGGAAGACGATGATAAGACTCAAATACCTGATTGGAGTGACAACTTTAGTTTTTTGTCAGGGCAGGAACAGGTTGGCTCTGAGGACGACGGGTGTGATAACGCACAGGGTGATGATGATGAGGTCGGAGATCCCACTTACTGTCAACCCACAGTCAGCCAAGAGATGAGGTCAGCAGAGGAGGTGGAGGAAGATGCTAGTGACGACGAGGTCAGGTTGCGCCTTCCTGGACAGAGACGTAGTACTGGAAGCACGTCAACAACTGCATCCTCAAACACAACTCTGCCTCTCACCACAAGTCGTGGTGGCTCTTCAGGTCGCCTGGGTGCTAAGCCTTGCATAGCCTGGGCATTTTTTCAGATCGATAAAGATGACCCAACTCGTGTTATCTGTAACATTTGTCAGCAAAAGCTAAGTAGAGGCCAAAAAAATACATAGTTTGAGTACTTCATGCATGAACCGGCACATGGACATGAAGCATAAGTTGCAGTGGGAAGCTCAGTGTGCTACAATGCGGCCTAGCCGGCCGGGCCAATCACCGTCTGCCATATCTTGTGCATCCGCGGCCTCTTCATCCTCTGTGACTGGGGGGACAGCAGTCACACCTGTTTTGGGGCGCAGACCTGCCACCTCTTTACCCGCAACAGCCAGCGTGATTGGCAGGTCATCATTTTCTTTGGAGGTGGTAACACCAGCTGGTGTTGAGCGCTGTCCGACATCGATAGCACCACCTTTGGATCAAGGCAACCTAACATGTCCGCCTGCATCTTCCTCACAGACCGGCAGTTTGCCGGGGACACCCTTATCAACTCCGTCTAAGCACAATAGCCAGCCCTCGGTCCCTCAGATGTGGACAAGTAAAAGACCATTTCCTCCTAGCCATGAGAAAGCTAAGAGGTTGAATTTCACCATCTGCAAGCTCTTGGCTACAGAAATGCTGCCTTTCCGCCTGGTGGACACAGAGGATTTTGGAGACCTTATGTCCGTCGCAGTGCCCCAGTACCAGATGCCCAGTCGGCACTACTTCTCAAAGAAAGGTGTGCCTGCGCTCCACCAGCATGTCGCACACAACATCACCGCTTCTTTGAGAAACTCTGTGTGTGACAGGGTGCATTTCACCACAGACACTTGGACGAGTAGGCATGGACAGGGGCGTTACATGTCGCTGACTGGGCACTGGGTAACTATGGTGACAGCAGGACAAGGGGCTGCTGTCCAAGTCTTGCCGTCCCCACGAGTTGTGCGTCAATCCTCTTTATGTCAAAGTTCCTCCACTGCTTCTGCCTCCTCAACCTCCTCTCGGTCTTCCACCTGCACCCAAAGCCTGTCTGGTCATGCCACAAGCTTTCTTACTGCGCAGAAGGGATCCTGCACACCTCCTTACTATGCTGGCAGTAGGGCTCAACGTCATCAGGCGGTTTTTACATTGAAATGTCTGGGAAATGTGAGTCACACAGCTGAGGAGTTGTGGTCAGCTCTGGAGAACCAATTTCATGAATTTTTGTCTCCACTGGACCAGAAACCAGGGAAGGCCGTGTGCGACAATGCTGCAAACCTGGGTGCGGCCCTTCGCCGGGGCAATGTCACACACGTGCCTTGTATGGCTCACGTGTTGAACCTGGTTGTCCAGCAATTTTTAGCCCACTATCCCAGACTAGATGGCCTTCTGCAGAGGGCACGGTCGCTGTGTGCTCACTTCCGCCGTTCGCATCCCGCAGCTCAGCGACTTACATCTCTACAGAAGTCGTTGGGCCTGCCACTTCACCGGCTAAAATGCGATGTGCCTACCCGGTGGAATTCAACTTTGCACATGTTGCAGCGACTGTGGCAGCACCGACAAGCCCTGGTGCAATACGTTCTGACATATAGCCTGGGCCAACGAGATTCAGAGGTGGGGCAAATCACGCTGGAGGAGTGGTCTCAGATCAGGGACCTATGCACCCTTCTGCACAGTTTTGAAATGGCGACGAAGATGTTTAGTGCTGACGATGCCATTATCAGCATGACTATTCCGGTGATTTACATGCTGGAGCACATGTAAAACAGAATTCGGAGTCAGGTGGTGGCACAAGAGGAGGTGGAGGAAGTAGAGGAGGAGGAGTTGTATGCGGAAGGGCTAACATCTGCAAGGTCCAGACGGTCGGCAGCACCAAGGCGGCAGGCATGTGAGGGTGGGGGAGATGGTTTTACCAGGGCGCATGGTAGCAGCCAAACTAGTGAGGAAGGTGCAGGAGCCCAGGAAGAAGTGGAGGACGAACTGATGGAAGACTCATCAGATGAGGGAGACCTTGATCACATTTCTGTTGTGCGAGGTTGGGGGGAGAGGACAGAGGAAGGAAGCATGATTGTTACCTCGCCACCAACACAACAGGGACTTGGTGCTCCTGGATGCGCAACACACATGAGTGCCTTCTTGCTGCACTACCTGCAACATGACCCTCGAATTGTGAGAATTAGAAATAATCCTGACTACTGGGTTGCCACACTGTTAGATCCCCGGTACAAAAGTAAATTTGCAGAAATTATTCCTGCCATAGAAAGGGATGCACGCATGCAGGAGTATCAGCAGAGACTGTTGCAGAATCTTACATGTGCTTTTCCACAAAATACCAGTGGTGCACGTAGTGAATCTCACAGTTCCAACTTGCCAACCGTGGGACCGTCAAGTGTTCAGCACTCAAACCGTAACAGAACCACAGTATCTGCTGGTAACATCAATTTTGCGGAATCATTTCACCACTTTTTTAGCCCATCCTTTGCAAGGCCACAGGAGACAAGAAGTCTGACACATAGTCAACGCCTAGAGACGATGGTACAGGAGTATCTCCAAGTAAACATTGAAGCCACGACTGTGTCACTGGACCCTTGCTCTTTTTGGGCTTCCAATCTGGATAAATGGCCGGAGCTAGCCACTTACGCCTTGGAGATCTTGTCATGCCCCGCAGCCAGCGTTCTGTCTGAACGTGTGTTCAGCGCTGCTGGTGGTGTGCTGACAGATAAGCGCACGCGGCTCTCCACTGATAATGTAGACAGACTCACGTTCATAAAGATGAACAAATCATGGATCCGAAATGACTTTTCTACCCCTGTGTCATCCTGGGGAGAGTAAAAGCTTGATGATTGGTTAAAATCACCCTACCAACCGTTTTAAGCTTTCAAATTACTAATCATGTTTATCTGTATCTTGACTGGAAAATAATTTGGGCTTTGTAGCAGTGTGCAGCACTGATCCTATTAGGCCATCTATACTAAAGCTTCACCAGATTTAAAATTAAAAATAATTTTTAGCTGCATCTAGCCCGGAAAATAATTTTGGGGCTCCGAGATGCGCAAGGCACATAAGTGCCTTCTTGCTGCACTACCTGCAGCATGACCCTCATATTGTCAGAATTCGAAGTAATCATGACTACTGGGTTGCCACACTCTTAGATCCCCCAAACTTTTCGATCAACCTTTTCATTTTAATAAAGACCAAAAAAATGGTCATTTTTGAAATTATAAGCATTAGCAGGTTGTTAGAAACTGAAATCAAACAGTTTTCAACTCAAAACTTTATTCTAGGTGATGTTACATTTTCACATAGGACCCCTTGTTCGAAAGGAGCTTCTGAACTCTCTCGTCCATTGAATTTGTCAGGTTTTGGATGGTTTCTGCTTCAATTGTTTTGCATGAGGACAGAATACCCTCCCAGAGCTGTTGCTTAGATGTGAACTGCCTCCCGCCATCATAGACACTCCTTTTAATGATGCTCCAAAGGTTCTGAATGGGGTAGAGGTCAGGGGAGCATGGGAGTCACACCATAAGTTTGTCCCCTTTTATGCCCATATCAGCCAGAGATGCAGATGTTTTATGTGCAGCACGAGATGGTGCATTATCATGCAGAAAAATGATCTTGCTGTGAAATACACAGTTCTTCTTCTTGAACCATGGCAGGAAGTGCTGTTTGAGAAAATCCACATACATTATGGAGTTCATCTTTAGCGCCTTCAGGGATCCTAAAGGGGCCGACAATCTCTCTCCCCATGATTCCAGCCCAAAACATTACTCCACCTCCTCCTTGTTGGCGCTGTAGCCGTGTTTGCGTGGGGTGTACATCAACCAGCCATCCTCCACTCCATCCATCTGGACCATCGAGCGCTGCACGGCACTCATCCGTGAACAAAACAGTTTTGAAATCTGTCTTCATGTAATGTTTGGCCCACTGGAGCCGTTTCTGCTTGTGTGAAGTGGATAGAGGAGGTCGACAGGATGGCGCATGCACAGCTGCAAACCTCTGAAGGACCCTGCATCTTGTTGTTCGGGGGACGTTGGAGGCACAAGCAGCTTCAAAAACTTGTCTGCTGCTATGACAAGGCTTTTTTGCCGCTGTTCTTTCAACCTGACGTAATTGCCTGTAGGAAAGAGTCCTCAATTTGCCCTTATCAGCACGCACACGTGTGTACTGTGAATCAGCTACATACTTCTTGATTGCCAAAACACTTCATCCTGATCATTGCACAATGTTGATTGTAGTCATGCCTTGACCTAAACACTCCACAATTTGTTGCTTCTCAGCAGCCGACACATCCTTTTTCTTTCCCATTTTGGCAGAAAATGTAGGCTGCTTAATAATGTGAGAGAGCCTTCTTAAGTAGTCTTGCCTTTCATTGGACACACCTGCCAAACTAATTAGCACAGGTGTCTGCAATTGCTTACAGTGATATAAAGAGCCCTGACACACATCACCATCAATGAGTTTAACTGACAAACAAACAAATTCTTCCCTTATCACTCCTAAACACTTTTTGTATAATAATTTGGAACGCAGTGTACATGTGCTTTTCCACAAAACACCAGTGGTTCACGTAGTGAATCTTACAGTTCTAACTTGCCAACCGTGGTCTGTATGGAGTTGTTCAATAAAGGGCCCAAAATTAAGATAACATAGATGGGAGAGGTCTCTATGAATAGGAATTCCTAAGTATTTGATACCCTGTGAGGGCCAGGCAAAGGGAAAGTTGGACTGGATGGAATCCTATATGGATTTGGGGAGGGAGACATCGAGGGCCTCAGACTTCGCTGCATTGATTTTAAAATTTTACCATGTAACAAAGTGATCTATTTCAGCCATAACAGCATGGATGGATATATGTGATTGAGTGATATATACGAGGACATCATCAGCAAATAGAGAGCACTTGTACTCGGTGCCTCCCACCTCAATCCACCTAATATTGGGGTTATGGCGAATTGATGAGAGCAGGTGCTCCGTCACTAGGATGTATAAGAGAGGGGACAGAGGACATCACTGCCTTGTCCCATTGGTGATTGTGAAAGGTGATGAAAATGTTCTGACGCACCCCCTGGGCCTTGGGACACCCGGAGCCGGACCCTTTTTGGTGGATGCTGGTGGTTGTAGTCTTCGTGGCGGCGACCCAGTTCCGTGGCTCAGGGCGGTCAAACCAGTGGCGGAACTATTTATGTGGTTTTCATGTTTAAATGTCCGACCGATTGCGGTCAGAGTGAACCGCCGCTACAGGGCAGACCACTGAGGCTGGTGTTGTGGGTGCAGCAGAGCGTAGCATAACTCCCCACGGGAGGAGTATAGCCTCAGGGCAGTGTATGCGGAGGATGGGGGTGATGGTGCAGGGCAGCAGCAGTAACGACACAGAGTCAGTGATGCAGTTCAGGGCCTTTACTCACAGTTCTTATTATCCAGACCACGTCTGCAGGTAACGGCTGCCCACGTCGTACTGTGCTCACCAGGTGAGGGGCTCAGACAACTCCCAGATAACTTTGGAGCACTTCACAGGACCCCCTTTGTGTGTCCTTTGTCTGGCCTTTCTTACCAACACTTCTGTCCGGCTGCCTCGGGCCTCCTCTTGGTAAACTTGGCGCCAGTTTCCCTGACCCTATGTGGTGCCTTCCTAGTGGGTGTAGCGAGGGGCTGCGCCACATAAAATGTCAGAGCCTCCGGTTTCTAGCTGAGGGTCGTTTCCTGCCTCCACTAGTTCGGGGACCGGTCTCCCCCTTTGGCCTGACCCCTCCACGCAGGTGGATTCGGGAGTGCGGTGGCGACTCGCCCGTCCGCACCCCTGGGATCCCTTCATTCCTCGTTCCTGGAGCCTTCTCCGCTCCTCTTCCTTCCTTCTCCCTCTTCCAGGCCTGGGCCTCTGTTACTAGGCCCGCCTCCGGAGCAGAGCTCATGCAGAGCCCCTGCTCCCTGCCACTTCTGCTCAGACTTCTCTGCACTGAATTAAGATGGTGCCCACCTTTTATACTCCCTTCTCAATGCACCCAGGAGCTGCTTCCTCCCTGCTCCTGCACTACAGGGTTCCCCTTCCTCAGTGTTCCCTCCCCCCACTCCAGCCAGGGACAGGGACTGTCGTGCCCATCTCAGGGGCATATTGGTCGCCCTGCCCCACGGCAATGTGGTGTAATGCATGCAGGTGTCGGGTCCTGATCCACACTCCATCCTTACCTGAGAGTGAGATATCACACCTCTGGGTGAGGTGCAATACGTCTGTAGCAACCGAGCCCTCAGGGTGCTACAGTTCCATTTATCTTCAGCCTAGGTGACGTATTGCGATACAGGGCCGTGATTTTGGCTATAAAAGGGTCCCCTAGACCCCTACCCCAAGCTTTTTAAGAGAATCATATATGGCGTGCCAGGAGACTCTATGGAATGCTTTCTCAGCATCCAACGAGAGTATCTAATTACAAATTTTTAACTGCATCTAGCCCAGGAAATACTTTGTGCCTAGTAGCAGTGTCTGCTAGTGAGCGGATTATCCCGGCTGTTAAGCAAGCTGCACCACCTGTAGTTTAGACACTTAATTTTTTCAAAGGAAATGCTTCGGGACCATGGGATACTTAGTGAAGAGCATCAGGAGGCACCCCAAGGCATAGGGGCTGGGACTGGCAGTAGGATGCCTTGCAGTGGACAGCCGAGCTCGATCCTTATAAAAGCTTTTTAACTGCAGCAGCTTTAGTGGACGCTACTGGAGCTGGAATTACGCGGCTGCTGGCATGAGACTTGCCCTCCAATAGATCCTTGTAAATGGATTTAAAGTGTATTCATTCAAATTAGAGAGACAATTTAAATTAAAAAGCTTAGAGCTGCCTCCACCACAGGGGGGCTCGCTCGACCCACCAGCGGACAGGCACCAGTATTGGGAGAGGGGGGCTGGCCATCAGGGTTCACCGCGGCTCTGGCACAAACCCGGCGACACGGAGGTGGCACGGGCAGGAGCGGACTGGCCGTGTCGGCTTCTCATTTTTTGGATTTTAGAAGGGCATGACATGCCTATATCTGTGTCTCCCCCTCCTTTTACTCCTCCACCTCTTTTATTTTCGCATGACTATATGTACTTGTCACTTTTCCATGTGTTAGTTGTGTCTTCTGAGCAGTTTGTCAGCTTTTGGACACCTTTGAAGGTGTTTTCTATGTGTTTCTATGTGTTTTTGTTTGCCTGCCATTGGTTTTAACGGTGTTCGAAGGTGTTCGACGAACAGTTCGACGAACAGTTCGGCGAACACACGGGTGTTCGACGAACCGAACCGAACTCGAACACTACGGGGGTGGCTCAACACTAGTAGTGATCTGTAGGTCTGAAGAGTCTTGATATCCTGTCAGACACATCTTTAATTTTTGCTCCTGGAAGACAGCACATTTCTCTTGAGGTTATGTCTGGTCTGCAGATAGCGGCCTCAGTTCCTCTTAACAGGGAATCCCCCATGACCACCACTCTCCGTTTTTTCTTCACAACATTCTTCTTTCTCCATCCAGGAGAATTCTGAGGGCTTACAAGGTTATTCATTGCTGGCAAAGTCTTATTTTGCTGTATTTCTTCATGGTTCTCCTGCGTGAGAGCCTGGTACTGGTTCCTGAGCAGTATGGGTGCTGACTGCCTCTCGATCCTACTGCTTCTGTGGGTCACATGCTTCCATTCCTCTGTTTCGTCAGGTGCAGTTCGAATTTCTTCTCTTTCTGAATCATGAAGAGATAATTCTGCTCTGTCTAAGAACTCTTCACCTTCCTTAATGATTTTCAAGGTAGTTAACCTCTCTTCTAGATTTCGCGACTTTTCCTCCAACAGGGACACAAGCTTGCATTTCTGGCATGTGAAGTTTGGCTTTTCCACTGGCAAGTCTGTGAACATGTAGCAGGATATGCAGCTCACCAAATGGCTCCTGGACTCTTCCATGTTCTTAATGTTAATGTTCTGAAAACAGTGAAAAAAAGCTTCAAATCGATAACACAGCAGTCTGATCTGTGGCTCTCACCGCTGAATATACAGCCAGGCATGGTCGTGTGTGACAATGGCCGGGACCTTGTGACAGAGAAATGACAGCCGGAGTATATACGGTTTCACTCTATGCCAGTCCTTTCACTGAGCCAAAGAATATGGCTGTGGTGAAATACAACTCTCACCGAGAAGCAGTGTCAGTGAAAAACATTGGGTCCACCCGAGGATTTGATTCTGAGGGTTCATCTTTCTTCCCAACTTAAGAGCCCCATAGCAGCTGCAAAGTTTGTGCTATCATGAACTCTCCTGATGGAGAAGCCAGGGCCCACCGGAGGATTCCCTGGGGGGGCCACAAAACTCTGCCGAGAAGCAGCCCTGGCTAAGAAAAGTGTTGGGGAAGGTTCCCGGACACTCTATGGCTGCTTTTTTAATGTGGATCGGATATGCTTATGCATGTTATTTCTCAAACCGCATTGCAGATCAGGCCATTGTCCAACTCTATATTCATCAAATTAAATGCACAAAGAAGGATGTTTGTGTGTCAAACCACCACCGACAAGTGCGAGTTGATGTTGGACGGGCTGCCATTGCTTCTGCAACAAGCTGCATTAGAGGACTTCCTGGGAGAAATAACATTCAGGGTAGATACGGTTTCCCTCTATGCTAGTCCTTTCACCGAGCTAAATGCAACTCTCAGCAAAAAAAGCTGTGGACTAGCTCTGTACCGTCCCTGGCCACATTGACCTGTTCACGTGATTGTGGTTAGGCTGTCCTTACCAGTTAGTGCACTGGGGAGGGCACGGGTAATGTTTTGGGACCCATGCTTGTGGAAGGGGGAGACGATACCGGGAGAAATAGTGGCAGCTGGGGACTGAGTATGGACACCCGGTCGCCACTGCCATAAGATTGTTGACAGCTTCCTCCTCCACGAGCCTAAAAGGCCACATTTCAAGTGAAAGCAGTTTTAGAGGACTTCCTGGGAGAAATGACAGCTGGGTAGATATGGTTTCCCAAGTCCTTTCACCAAGCTAAAGAATATGTATGGCTGTGGTGAAATACAACTCTCAGCAAAAAAAAGCTGTGGACTGGCTCCGAACCATCCCTGGCCACATTCACCTTTCCACGTGTTTGTGGTTAGGCGGTCTTTCCCAGTAAGTGCACTGGTGAGGGCATGGGTAATGTTGTGGGACCCGTGCTTGTGAAAGGCGGAGACGATACCGGAAAAAATAGTTGCGGCTGGGTACCGAGTATGGATACCCGGTCGCCGCCGCCATAAGATTGTGGACAGCTTACATCTCCACAAGCCTAAAAGGCCACATTTCAAGTGCAAGCAGCTGTCAAAAATTTGGCAGTATAGTATTGCAGCCTGTGGGAGTGTGGGTGGCTGGCTGCATACTTGCGCTTGCATTCCAAGGAATGGGGTAGGGACAACTGAGCGTTGCACTGGAACAAGGACGTGGACGGTGATTGTTGCAAGTTTGCAATGACAGGTGCATGGCGGGAGGCATCTTCGCATGCGCCAAGGATCAATTATGATGGGCACACTTTTAGTCAGTGACCTGGGAGTAAGAAATGCTTCCTGAGGTCTTCCCCATGCTGTTCCCATGTCTTTTCAGCACTATATGCATGTGTCTGATGATGTGTCACACACCACATGACCAGATAAGGTTGTAAAATTTTAAAATTACATTTCCCAGTGAATGCATTTGTCTTTGTTGAATGCAATGCAAAAGTGCAAAAACGCATCAAAAACGCTACGTGTGAACATAGCCCAAGGTGTGGAGGAGTAGTTTTGGTTTTGGTTATTTATTTTGCCTAATATACAAGTCATTACCCTGGAAAGGATGTTCCTTAACATATTTCCCAGGAAAATCCATTTTGGTTTCTTTTTTGTATGCTTTATTGTGAGTCCGTAAAAGTGGCGTAATACTCTGACAACGTTGTTGACAGCAGTGACCTGGGAGTCAGAAATGCTTCCAGGGGTCTTCCCCATACTGTTCCCATGTCATTTGAGCACTGTTCCCATCGATTTGGGCAATTTTTATGCCCTCTGCAGAAAGCCAAGGGGAGCAACCTGAAAAATGGTCGAGTTTCCTATAGACTTACATTGAGCTCGTTGGTCTGGTCGAGCACCCGACTATTCCAATTTGCTCGACCCGAGCAACGAGTACCCGAGCATTTTAGTGATTGCTCATCACTAATTAGGATACTTTAGTTTTAGTAAGACATATAATCATCCTGTATCAAAGTACCATTTATATGTGAAACAAAAATGATCTCTAATAGCATTGACAAATACAAGATTCCTAATAAAGAAAATTACAGATTCTAAATGACAGGAGGGGTTCTTGCACATGACCACATTTCAAAAAGTTGTAGTTGACTATGAGGATAAAAAAGATATATTTATATACTTTGTATTTAGCCTAAAGAGTTCTACCTCTCATCTGACTGGAGCACTTTCTTCTTCCACATGCTAGCTGTGTCCCCTACATGTCATGTGAAAGGAGGTGCTCTGATCAGATGAGACTAAAGTAGAAATCTTGGACTGCATGCAAAGCAATATGTGTGGTAGAATACTAACACTGCATATCACACTGAAAATCCCAACCCCCTCCGTCAAACATGGTAGTGGCCGCATCATGCTCTGGGAATGCTATTTTCAGCAGGACATGGAAGCTTGACTGAGTTGATGGGAAGATGGATGGAGCTAAATACAGGGCATTCCTGGAAGAAAACCTGTTAAAGGCTGCAAAAAACTTGAGACTGAGATATAAGTTCACCTTCCAGCAACACAACAACCCAAAACATACTTCATGTGGTTAAATGGCCCAGCCAAAGTCCAAGCCTAAATCTCATTAAGAATCTGTGGCATGACTTGAAAATTGCTGTTCACAGATGCTTTCCATTCAATCTCAATGACCTAGAGATAGTTTGCAATGAAGAATGGTGAAAAATTTCTCCCTCTAGATATGCAAAGTTGGTAGAGACTAGAGATGAGCGGTGTTCGACTAGAACTGTTTGCCAATCTCAAATTCGAGCAGTTTTGGGCGGTGTTCGAGTTGTTCGACGAACCCGAACGATTTGCAAAAAATTCGGCTGTTCGAGGTTATGTTCGATAACTGTTCGTGCACAAAGAGCGTGTCCTGCATGTCTGGCACTATTTAGAGCACCAATCATGCAGGGATTGTCTGCCACTCACTGTAATGCCACAGCCATGGTGGTTGTGGCATTAGACTGATTGCCCAAATCGATGGGAACTGTGCTCACAGTGAAACATGAAAAGCCGGCAATTCAGCAGCGGCGTACACCGGTACCCGACAATTTAGAACCGAAAGAATAGAGCTTCACACATAGATTAGATAGATAGAAACATGTCAGTCACATATATAAGAAGTACAGTGACAGTGTTGATTACTGTACTTGTCATTTAGTGTAAAGGATTTATAAAAAAAAATATTAGTGTTTTCATGCACCGTCTCTTTAAAAAAGCCGGCCGGCAATTCAGCAGCTGTACCCGACAATTTAGAATAGAAGGAAGAGAGAATCACACATAGATTAGATAGATAGAAACATGTCAGTCACATATATAAGAAGTACAGTGACAGTGTTGATTACTGTACTTGCCATTTAGTGTAAAGGATTTATTAAAAAAAATAATAGTGTTTTCATGCACCGTCTCTTTAAAAAAGCCGGCCGGCAATTCAGCAGTGGTACCCGACAATTTAGAATGGAAGCAATAGAGCATCACACATAGAATAGATAGATAGAAACATGTCAGTCACATATATATGAAGTACAGTGACAGTGTTGATTACTGTACTTGTCATTTAGTGTTAAAATAAAGGATTTATTTTAAAAAAAATTGGCGTGGGATCCCCCATAATTTTAGTCTCTAGCGGAGGTTAAGCAGACGGCTGGGGCAGATGTTTGAAGCCTGGTAAGGGGTAATACCCACGGAGCTTCCCAGGCTACTAATATCAGCCCCCAGCTGAATGCCTAGCCTTTACTAGCTATTAAAATGGGGGACCCCCCAAAAAATTGACGTGGGGTCCCCCCTATTTTAATAGCTAGCAAAGGCTAGGCAGACAGCTGGGGGCTGATGTTAATAGCCCAGGAAGGGTGCCATGAATATTGGCCCCCTCCCAGGCTAGAAACACCAGCCGTCAGCCGCCCCAGAAATGGCACATCCATAGGATGTGCCAATTCTGGCACTTAGCCTCGCTCTTCCCACTGCCCTGTAGCGGTGGCAGTGGGATAATAGGGCTGGGGTTGATGTCAGCTTATAATGCCAGCTGACATCAAGCCCAGGTTAGTAATGGAGAGGCGTCTATAAGACACCCCCATTACTAACCCCATAGTCAAAGTTAAAAAAAACACAAAATCCCAGAATAAAGTCCTTTAATTGAAATAAAGACACAATTCTTTATTGTTCTAAATTAAACCATACTTACAATCACGCCTATTCCAGCTGAAGCCAACGATCCCCTGCAATAAAAGAAAAATAATAAAGCAACATAATCCTTACCTTCCCATGGTTCCCACGACAGCTTCAGCTCTGCTACATCGAGATGACAGGCTGGACCGCAGCAGAAAGCTGCCATCCAGCCTGTCATCCCGCAGACACTGAGAAGCGCAGGCTTGCTTGCGCTCCTCAGCGTCTCTCTGTGACGGCATCCAGATGAGCCGAGTTCATGTCCAATGAACTCGGCTCACCTCATGCACGTCACTGACAGCGTGGGAAAATTCTCACGCTGAAGCGCTGAGTGCAGGAGAATTCTCCCACGCTGTCAGTGACGTGCATAAGGTGAGCTCATGTCCAATGAACTCAGCTCACCTCCTGCACGTCACTGACAGCGTGGGAGAATTCTCCTGCACTCAGCGCTTCAGCGTGAGAATTCTCCCACGCTGAAGCGCTGAGTGCAGGAGAATTTTCCCACGCTGTCAGTGACGTGCATAAGGTGAGCTCATGTCCAATGAACTCAGCTCACCTCCTGCACGTCACTGACAGCGTGGGAGAATTCTCCTGCACTCAGCGCTTCAGTGTGAGAACTCTCCCACGCTGAAGCGCTGAGTGCAGGAGAATTTTCCCACGCTGTCAGTGACGTGCCTGAGGTGAGCCGAGTTCATCGGACATTAACTCGGCTCATCTGGATGCCCTCACAGAGAGACACTGTGGAGCGCAAGCAAGCCTGCGCTTCTCAGTGTCTGCGGGATGACAGGCTGGATGGCAGCGTTCTGCTGCGGTCCAGCCTGTCATCTCGATGTAGCAGAGCTGAAGCTGTCATGGGAACCATGGAAAGGTAAGGATGATGTTGCTTTATTATTTTTCTTTTATTTCAGGAGATCGTTGGCTTCAGCTGGAATGGGCGTGACGGTAAGTATGGTTTAATTTAGAACAATAAAGAATTGTGTGTTTATTTCAATTAAAGGACTTTTTTCTGGGTGTTGTGTTTTTATTAAATACTTTACTAGAAATTCATGGTGGTCATGTCTAATATTGGCGTGACCCCATGAATTTCGGGCTTAGGGCCAGCTGATAATGCCAAGCTGGCCCTAACCCCTTTATTACCCAGTGAGCCACCGCATCAGGGCCCTGGATGAGTTGGGTACAGCGCCAGAAGATGGCGCTTCTATGAACGCGCCATTTTCCGGGGTGGCTGCGGACTGCAATTTGCAGCGGGGGTGGCCCAGAAAGCTTGGGCCTCCCTGCGCTGCGGATTCCAGCCCCCAGCTGCCTAGTTGTACCTGGCTGGACACAAAAACAGGGCGAAGCCCCACGTCAATTTTGTTTAAATTATTTCATGAAATAATTAAGAAAAAAAGGGCTTCCCTATATTGTTGTGTCCGGCCAGGTACAAATAGGCAGCTGGTGGTTGGGGGCAGCCCGTTCCTGCCTGCTGCACCTGACTGGACACAAATATAGTGCGAAGCCCCACGTCAATTTTTTTTTAATTATTTCATGAATTTCCTGAAATAATTTAAAAAAATTGAAGTGGGGCTTCGCACTATATTTGTGTACAGCCAGGTACAGCAGGCAGGAACGGGCTGCCCCCAACCACCAGCTGCCTATTTGTACCTGGCCGGACACAACAATATAGGGAAGGCCTTTTTTTCTTAATTATTTCATGAATTTCATGAAATAATTAAAAAAAATTGAAGTGGGGCTTCGCACTATATTTGTGTCCAGCCAGGTACAGCAGGCAGGAACGGGCTGCCCCCAACCACCAGCTGACTATTTGTACCTGGCCAGACACAACAATATAGGGAAGGCCTTTTTTTCTTAATTATTTCATGAATTTCATGAAATAACTAAAAAAAAAATACGTGGGGCTTCGCCCTATTTTTGTGTCCAGCCAGGTACAACTAGGCAGCTGGGGGCTGGAATCTGCAGCGCAGGGAGGCCCAAGCTTTCTGGGCCCCCCCCGCTGCAAATTGCAGTCCGCAGCCACCCCGGAAAATGGCGCGTTCATAGAAGCGCCATCTTCTGGCGCTGTACCCAACTCATCCAGGGCCCTGGTGCGGTGGCTCTCTGGGTAATAAAGG
Source organism: Phyllobates terribilis (assembly GCF_046119375.1). NCBI lineage: Eukaryota > Metazoa > Chordata > Amphibia > Anura > Dendrobatidae > Phyllobates > Phyllobates terribilis. Next base: position 766,993,830 of record NW_027362762.1, on the reverse strand, counting down.
GGTTAGGGCCAGCTTGGTATTATCAGCTGGCCTCAAGCCCAAAATTCATGGGGTCACGCCAGTATTAGACATGACCACCATGAATTTCTAGTAAAGTATTTTAAAAAAACACAACACCCAGAATAAAGTCCTTTAATTGAAATAAACACACAATTCTTTATTGTTCTAAATTAAACCATACTTACCATCACGCCCATTCCAGCTGAAGCCAACGATCTCCTGCAATAAAAGAAAAATAATAAACCAACCTCATCCTTACCTTTCCATGGTTCCCACGACAGCTTCAGCTCTGCTATATCGAGATGACAGGCTGGACCGCAGCAGAAAGCTGCCATCCAGCCTGTCATCCCGCAGACACTGAGAAGTGCAGGCATGCTTGCACTCCTCAGTGTCTCTCTGTGACGGCATCCAGATGAGCCGAGGTCATGTCCAATGAACTCGGCTCACCTCATGCACGTCACTGACAGCGTGGGAAAATTCTTACGCTGTAGTGCTGAGTGCAGGAGAATTCTTCCACGCTGTCAGTGACGTGCATGAGGTGAGCTCATGTCCAATGTGGACGACAGGGTGGTGGTGGTGGCGGCAAACTGACAGGATGCATTATCTATATATATATTTTGCATTTAGCCTAAAGAGTTCTACCTTGGTTTCATCTGACCAGAACACCTTCTTCTTCCACATACTTGCTGTATCCCCTACATGGCATGTGAATGGAGGTGCTCTCATCAGATGAGACCAAAGTAGAAATTTTCTACTGCATGCAAAGCAATATGTGTGGCAGGATACTAAAACTGCACATCACACTAAAAATCTCATCCTCGCCGTCAAACATGGTGGTGGCAGCATGCTATTTTCAGTAGGACAGGGATGCTTGTCTGAGTTGATGGGAAGATGGTTGGAGCTAAATACCCGGGCATGCCTAGAAGAAAACCAGTTAAAGGCTGCAAAAGACTTGATACTGGGATATAAGTTCACCTTCCAGCAAGACAACAACCCAAAGCATACTTCATGTGTTTAAATGGCCCAGCCAAAGTCCAAACCTGTCTATTAAATGGCCTTAGCGTGAATGTGCATTAACAACAGCTCCAGAGGACCTGCTCCGCAGTTGCTGGCTCCCTTTAGCCGCATACCACAGGTGGTGTCACAAACTGTATATAAAAAACTACAAATCCCCTGTAAATATCTCCTTTTATTGACCGCCCTGGGTCACGGACAGGGTCACCGCCACTGTGACATCTCCCCTAGCAACGACCGACCCAGCACCAAGTACCCCACGGCCCAGCGGGCGCGTCAAATATGACAATTATAATGTCCTATTTTTCCAATAAAGTGGCGAGTGCATAATACTTTAAGAAGGAAAATCAATTCACTACAGCTATACCTAAAAGGTTGTATATTGTGACAGAGTCACTGGAATGATATATTAGGGGAGGTTTGTGTCATGCAGATTGCTAGTCTGTGTGAACTGAAACCAATAATCTTTCTGCCAGCATGTTATATTCTGGGGGTTAACTCTTTTAAAGGGTGTGGTTTTATGGGAATCACATAGAGTTGGGAGGGAAGTCATTCCCCATACCTCCACCTCAGTTTGTGGCTGAGCTACGTTTAAATGTTCAGTTCTTTTTTTTCTCTGTTGTGGTTTGGAGAGGCAAGGTCTCCAGACTGGGAGAGCTTCAGCTCAGGATAGAGCTGAAGGCTGGGACTACAACCTGTGTGCGCAAATCCCATATGCATATGGACTCTGCTATCATTTATTCTTTTGTTTTGTTGTTTTGCCAGTAAGGCCATATTTTTTTTTGCTGGAGTGCAGAGTTTTATGATGTTTAATAAAGCCTGCAGAGAAAACTCGGGATCCTGAGTCTACTTCCAGAATTGGCCGAGCGATTCGTCTTGCCACAGTTGGTGGAGAATGCGGGCACCACTCCAGGAACATGTGTACCTGCCACAGAGACCGGTGGATGTCCTGGGTGAAGGCTGCCTGTCTGCCAGAGAAGTCCAGCATCATGGAGGAGCTCATTCAGCACCTGGTCCAGAGCCAACAACAGATGCACCAGCAGAACATGCAGAGCCAACAGAGCATGCAGCAGCATCACCAAGAGCAGCTGCAGCAGCAACAGGAGCAACAGATGGAGACAAACATACTCCTGATGCAGCAAATCTAACTTCTAACAGAGCAGATCCATAGCAGGACCAATGCTCCACCCCCAGATCCAGATGATGACTCACACATCAGGAAGACGGTAAGGAGAGCATTACAGAAGATGACCCCGGGGGATGATGTTGGGGACTTCCACCAAAATAGTGAGCAGAGGTTCTGGCGCCATATTTGTCGGGTGTAAGAAAGACTTGGCACTCGTTTCTTCAAATAGACTGAAATACTTTATTGTTCATAGAAATTCCAGATTCAAGACATTTCAGTCAGTAAGACTTTCATCACTCTCTCCGGTAAAAACAGATATATACAAAAAATTGAATACAAAATCTACATACATGTAAAGACAAAATTACACAGACAAGTATAAAAATTGGAGGTTGTCATATAGAACCATTGTGAGAGGAGAAATCTTTCGTTACCAAGGTCTGATCAGGAGGAGCTCATCCTCATAATAGCCCATCCAAATTGGAAATCTAGAGGAAGGAGGAATAAGGAACAAAAAAGAAAGCAAAGGGAGCAAAAAAAGGTGGGGTAAGAGAATGAGGGTGATCAGGAAGGGAAAAAAGGGGAAAGGAAAAGGGGGGAGAGGAAGGGGAAAGCAACTGAAAAAAAAATTGAGAAAAAAAGGGGAGAAACAGAGGGAGGAAAGCAGAGGGGGGACAGAAAAGGAAAAAATGGAAAAAGATGGAAAGGAACAGTCAGAAAAACAGGAAAGAAATGGGAAAACAAGAGGGGGAGAGAAAGGGAAGATGAGAGGAGAGGAGAAAAAGAAAAAAGAAAATAAGGAAGGAGCAATTGTGGTAATGGATAAATCTGACTATCAGAAGTCTATAACCAACTCAGTGACACCACGGTTTATCAAAACTTACCCCAAGATCCTACCTTCTCTCTTGCCAGATGGATAAGAGACATTTTATTTAGACATCTTTCTAATGGTACCATTGATCAAAAGACATTTGAATACCTATATAACGAAAAACCACGTATACCGGTATTATACATCTTACCGAAAATTCACAAATGTCTACAGAACCCGCCGGGCCGTCCCATAGTTGCATCAACAGATTCCCTACTTTCTCCTCTATCTATCTTTTTGGAAAAGATTATTAATACTTTGATTAAAGACACTGCATCTTTCCTGTTAGATACAGGGGCCTTCCTGGGTTCTATTGGTCAATTAGGCATTATTTATCCCAATTTCATACTGGTACCTTTTGATGTTTCCAGCCTTTACACATCAATCCCACATGATCGTGGTATAGAGGCTGTCAAGGATTTATTGTCATCATCTTCATACGATGAACGCATATTTAATTTATGTGTGGACCTTCTTACACTTGTCCTAATGGAAAAATATTTTCTTTTTGAAGATTAATTTTATCTAAAGACCCAAGGGACCGCAACGGGCTCAAATGTGGCTTCCCCTGTATGCTAATTGCTTCATGGTTCGTTTTGAGGCGTTGATGGTCTATACCAATGACCTCTTCCAACAGCATTCACTCTACTGGAAACGTTATATAGATGACATATTTTGCATATGGGAGGGCCCATCCGAGTCCCTCCTGACTAGTGTTGAGCCACCCCCGTAGTGTTCGAGTTCGGTTCGGTTCGTCGAACACCCGTGTGTTCGCCGAACTGTTCGTCGAACACCTTCGAACACCGTTAAAACCAATGGCAGGCAAACAAAAACACATAGAAACACATAGAAAACACCTTCAAAGGTGTCCAAAAGCTGACAAACTGCTCAGAAGACACAACTAACACATGGAAAAGTGACAAGTACATATAGTCATGCGAAAAGAAAAGAGGTGGAGGAGTAAAAGGAGGGGGAGACACAAATATAAGCATGTCATGCCCTTCTAAAATCCAAAAAGTGAGAAGCCGACACATTCAGTCCGCTCCTGCCCGTGCCACCTCCATGTCGCCGGGTTTGTGCCAGAGCCGCGGTGAACCCTGACGGCCAGCCCCCCTCTCCCAATACTGGTGCCTGTCCGCTGGTGGGTCGAGCGAGCCCCCCTGTGGTGGAGGCAGCTCTAAGCTTTTTAATTTAAATTGTCTCTCTAATTTGAATGAATACACTTTAAATCCATTTACAAGGATCTATTGGAGGGCAAGTCTCATGCCAGCAGCCGTGTAATTCCAGCTCCAGTAGCGTCCACTAAAGCTGCTGCAGTTAAAAAGCTTTTATAAGGATCGAGCTCGGCTGTCCACCGCAAGGCATCCTACTGCTAGTCCCAGCCCCTATGCCTTGGGGTGCCTCCTGATGCTCTTCACTGAGTATCCCGTGGTCCCGAAGCATTTCCTATGAAAAAATTAAGTGTCCAAACTACAGGTGGTGTAGCTTGCTTAACAGCCGGGATAATCCGCTGACTAGCAGACACTGCTACTAGCCACAAAGTATTTCCTGGGCTAGATGCAGTTAAAAATTTGTAATTAGATACTCTCGTTGGATGCTGAGAAAGCATTCCATAGAGTCTCCTGGCACGCCATATATGATTCTCTTAAAAAGCTTGGGGTAGGGGTCTAGGGGACCCTTTTATAGCCAAAATCACAGCCCTGTATCACAATACGTCATCTAGGCTGAAGATAAATGGAACTGTAGCACCCTGAGGGCTCGGTTGCTACAGAGGTATTGCACCTCACCCAGAGGTGTGATATCTCACTCTCAGGTAAGGATGGAGTGTGGATCAGGACCCGACACCTACATGCATTACACCACATTGCCGTGGGGCAGGGCGACCAATATGCCTCTGAGATGGGCACGACAGTCCCTGTCCCTGGCTGGAGTGGGGGGAGGGAACACTGAGGAAGGGGAACCCTGTAGTGCAGGAGCAGGGAGGAAGCAGTTCCTGGGTGCATTGAGAAGGGAGAATAAAAGGTGGGCACCATCTTAGTTCAGTGCAGAGAAGTCTGAGCAGAAGTGGCAGGGAGCAGGGGCTCTGCATGAGCTCTGCTCCGGAGGCGGGCCTAGTAACAGAGGCCCAGGCCTGGAAGAGGGAGAAGGAAGGAAGAGGAGCGGAGAAGGCTCCAGGAACGAGGAATGAAGGGATCCCAGGGGTGCGGATGGGCGAGTCGCCACCGCACGCCCGAATCCACCTGCGTGGAGGGGTCAGGCCAAAGGGGGAGACCGGTCCCCGAAACTAGTGGAGGCAGGAAACGACCCTCAGCTAGAAAACGGAGGCTCTGACATTTTATGTGGCGCAGCCCCTCGCTACACCTGCTAGGAAGGCACCACATAGGGTCAGGGAAACTGGCGCCAAGTTTACCAAGAGGAGGCCCGAGGCAGCCAGACAGAAGGGTTGGTAAGAAAGGCCAGACAAAGGACACACAAAGGGGGTCCTGTGAAGCGCTCCAAAGTTATCTGGGAGTTGTCTGAGCCCCTCACCTGGTGAGCACAGTACGACATGGGCAGCCGTTACCTGCAGACGTGGTCTGGAAAATAAGAACTGTGAGTAAAGGCCCTGGACTGCATCACTGACTCCGTGTCGTTACTGCTGCTGCCCTGCACCATCACCCCCATCCTCCGCATACACTGCCCTGAGGCTATACTCCTCCCGTGGGGAGTTATGCTACGCTCTGCTGCACCCACAACACCAGCCTCAGCGGTCTGCCCTGCAGCGGCGGTTCACTCTGACCGCAATTCACGGGTGGCATAGTCGGACATTTAAACATCAAAACCACATAAATAGTTCCGCCACTGGTTTGACCACCCTGAGCCACGGAACCGGGTCGCCGCCACGAAGACTACAACCACCAGCATCCACCAAAAAGGGTCCTGCTCCGGGTGTCCCAAGGCCCAGGGGGTGCATCAGAACATTTTCATCACCTTTCACAATCACCAATGGGACAAGGCAGGGATGTCCTCTGTCCCCTCTCTTATACATCCTAGTGACGGAGCACCTGCTCTCATCAATTCGCCATAACCCCAATATTAGGTGGATTGAGGTGGGAGGCACCGAGTAAAAGTGCTCTCTATTTGCTGATGATGTCCTAGTATATATCACTCAATCACATATATCCATCCATGCTGTTATGGCTGAAATAGATCACTTTGTTACATGGTCAAATTTTAAAATCAATGCAGCGAAGTCTGAGGCCCTCGATGTCTCCCTCCCCAAATCCATATAGGATTCCATCCAGTCCAACTTTCCCTTTGCCTGGCCCTCACAGGGTATCAAATACTTAGGAATTCCTATTCATAGAGACCTCTCCCATCTATGTTATCTTAATTTTGGGCCCTTTATTGAACAACTCCATACAGACCACGGTTGGCAAGTTAGAACTGTAAGATTCACTACGTGAACCACTGGTGTTTTGTGGAAAAGCACATGTACACTGTGTTCCAAATTATTATGCAAAAAGTGTTTAGGAGTGATAAGGGAAGAATTTGTTTGTTTGTCAGTTAAACTCATTGATGGTGATGTGTGTCAGGGCTCTTTATATCACTGTAAGCAATTGCAGACACCTGTGCTAATTAGTTTGGCAGGTGTGTCCAATGAAAGGCAAGACTACTTAAGAAGGCTGTCTCACATTATTAAGCAGCCTACATTTTCTGCCAAAATGGGAAAGAAAAAGGATGTTTCGGCTGCTGAGAAGCAACAAATTGTGGATTGTTTAGGTCAAGGCATGACTACAATCAACATTGTGCGATGATCAGGATTAAGTGTCTTGGCAATCAAGAAGTATGTAGCTGATTCACAGTACACACGTGTGCGTGCTGATAAGGGCAAATTGAGGACTCTTTCCTACAGGCAATTACGTCAGGTTAAAAGAGCAGCGGCAAAAAAGCCTTGTCATAGCAGCAGACAAGTTTTTGAAGCTGCTGGTGCCTCCAACGTCCCCCGAACAACAAGATGCAGGGTCCTTCAGAGGTTTGCAGCTGTGCATACGCCATCCTGTCGACCTCCTCTATCCACTTCACACAAGCAGAAACGGCTCCAGTGGGCTAAACATTACATGAAGACTGATTTCAAAACTGTTTTGTTCACGGATGAGTGCCGTGCAGCGCTCGATGGTCCAGATGGATGGAGTGGAGGATGGCTGGTTGATGGACACCCCACGCAAACACGGCTACAGCGCCAACAAGGAGGAGGTGGAGTAATGTTTTGGGCTGGAATCATGGGGAGAGAGATTGTCGGCCCCTTTAGGATCCCTGAAGGCGCTAAAGATGAACTCCATAATGTATGTGGATTTTCTCAAACAGCACTTCCTGCCATGGTTCAAGAAGAAGAACCGTGTATTTCACAGCAAAATCATTTTTTTGCATGATAATGCACCATCTCATGCTGCACATAAAACATCTGCATCTCTGGCTGATATGGGCATAAAAGGGGACAAACTTATGGTGTGGCTCCCATGCTCCCCTGACCTCTACCCCATTCAGAACCTCTGGAGCATCATCAAAAGGAGTGTCTATGATGGCGGGAGGCAGTTCACATCTAAGCAACACCTCTGGGAGGGTATTCTGTCCTTATGCAAAACAATTGAAGCAGAAACTATCCAAAACCTGACAAATTCAATGGACGAGAGAGATCAGAAGCTCCTTTCGAACAAGGGGTCCTATGTGAAAATGTAACATCACCTAGAATAAAGTTTTGAGTTGAAAACTGTTTGATTTCAGTTTCTAATAACCTGCTAATGCATATAATTTCAAAAATGACCATTTTTTTGGTCTTTATTAAAATGAAAAGGTTGATCGAAAAGTTTGGGGGATCTAAGAGTGTGGCAACCCAGTAGTCATGATTACTTCGAATTCTGACAATATGAGGGTCATGTTGCAGGTAGTGCAGCAAGAAGGCACTTATGTGTCTTGCGCATCTCGGAGCCCCAAAATTATTTTCCGGGCTAGATGCAGCTAAAAATTATTATTAATTTTAAATCTGGTGGAGCTTAGTATAGATGGCCTAATAGGATCAGTGATGCACACTGCTACAAAGCCCAAATTATTTTCCAGCCAAGATACAGATAAACATGATTAGCAATTTTAAATCTGGTGGAGCTTATTATAGATGGCCTAATAGAATCAGTGCTGCACACTGCTACAAAGCCCAAATTATTTTCCAGCCAAGATACAGATAAACATGATTAGTAATTTGAAAGCTTAAAACGGTTGGCAGGGTGATTTTAACCAATCATCAAGCTTTTACTCTCCCCAGGATGACACAGGTATAGAAAATTCGTTTCGGATCCATGATTTGTTCATCTTTATGAACGTGAGTCTGTCTACATTATCAGTGGAGAGCCGCGTGCGCTTATCTGTCAGCACACCACCAGCAGCGCTGAACACACATTCAGACAGAACTCTGGCTGCGGGGCATGACAAGATCTCCAAGGCGTAAGTGGCTAGCTCCAGCCATTTATCCAGATTGGAAGCCCAAAAAGAGCAAGGGTCCAGTGACATAGTCATGGCTTCAATGTTTACTTGGAGATACTCCTGTACCATCGTCTCTAGGCGTTGACTATGTGTCAGACTTCTTGTCTCCTGTGGCCTTGCAAAGGATGGGCTAAAAAAGTGGTGAAATGATTACACAAAATTGATGTTACCAGCAGATACTGTGGTTCTGTTACGGTTTGAGTGCTGAACACTTGACGGTCCCACGGTTGGCAAGTTGGAACTGTGAGATTCACTACGTGCACCACTGGTGTTTTGTGGAAAAGCACATGTAAGATTCTGCAACAGTCTCTGCTGATACTCCTGCATGCGTGCATCCCTTTCTATGGCAGGAATAATTTCGGCAAATTTACTTTTGTACCGGGGATCTAACAGTGTGGCAACCCAGTAGTCAGGATTATTTCGAATTCTCACAATTCGAGGGTCATGTTGCAGGTAGTGCAGCAAGAAGGCACTCATGTGTGTTGCGCATCCAGGAGCACCAAGTCCCTGTTGTGTTGGTGGTGAGGTAACAATCATGCTTCCTTCCTCTGTCCTCTCCCCCCAACCTCGCACAACAGAAATGTGATCAAGGTCTCCCTCATCTGATGAGTCTTCCATCAGTTCGTCCTCCACTTCTTCCTGGGCTCCTGCACCTTCCTCACTAGTTTGGCTGCTACCATGCGCCCTGGTAAAACCATCTCCCCCACCCTCACATGCCTGCCGCCTTGGTGCTGCCGACCGTCTGGACCTTGCAGATGTTAGCCCTTCCGCATACAACTCCTCCTCCTCTACTTCCTCCACCTCCTCTTGTGCCACCACCTGACTCCGAATTCTGTTTAACATGTGCTCCAGCATGTAAATCACCGGAATAGTCATGCTGATAATGGCATCGTCAGCACTAAACATCTTCGTCGCCATTTCAAAACTGTGCAGAGGGGTGCATAGGTCCCTGATCTGAGACCACTCCTCCAGCGTGATTTGCCCCACCTCTGGATCTCGTTGGCCCAGGCTATACGTCAGAACGTATTGCACCAGGGCTTGTCGGTGCTGCCACAGTCGCTGCAACATGTGCAGAGTTGAATTCCACCGGGTAGGCACATCGCATTTTAGCCGGTGAAGTGGCAGGCCCAACGACTTCTGTAGAGATGAAAGTCGCTGAGCTGCGGGATGCGAACGGCGGAAGTGAGCACACAGCGACCGTGCCCTCTGCAGAAGGCCATCTAGTCTGGGATAGTGGGCTAAAAATTGCTGGACAACCAGGTTCAACACGTGAGCCATACAAGGCACGTGTGTGACATTGCCCCGGCGAAGGGCCGCACCCAGGTTTGCAACATTGTCGCACACGGCCTTCCCTCTGCAGACTCAACTATCTGTTCTACCTCATACTTAGACGGGCAGCTGGAGATTTGGGAGCTGTGAGGAAGCAAGTGCGATTGGGGTGACACCTTTGAGGACTGGAGTATTTGTGATGTTGAAGTTGATGTGGAGGAGAGCCCACTTAAAGGAGCACTTGATATCCGTTGAAGCACCTGCTGTTTTTGTGCCTCATCTGGAATTTGTAGCGATTGGCGTGGCTGTAAGAAAGGGATCTTATCACATTGTCCGCTAAAAGAAGTAGACATTTTAGTTTGGCTGGAAGATGGTCTTTCTTCTGCAGATGTTACTGTTGCTTTAACACCTACCCCACGGACACAACCTTTTTTCCCCTTCCCAACACGCCTATTCCCCTTTCCACCAGCAGCAGGCCTTTTTCCACTCATTTTGGTGGTTAACTAATTCACAACTCTGGAGTTGTTTGCACAAAAAAACAATGGATGGGAACCGAGCAGAGCTGAGTGGCCAAACTGTGGTATTAGGCCAAAGCTATTGGCTGGGTTAGATAGAGAAAAAAATTATATTCGATTTGCAACCTGATGGAGGTCAGTATAGATGGACTAATAGAGAAAGTCCCACACACTGCTAGAAGGCCAAATATTTTTTCAGAGCTAGATGCAGACAAAAAATTATTTTGAATTTGCAACCTGATGGAGGTCAGTATAGGTGGACTAATAGAACAAGTCCCACACACTGCTAGAAGGCCAAATATTTTTTCAGAGCTAGATGCAGAAAAAAATTATATTCAGTTTGCAACCTGATGGAGGTCAGTATAGATGGACTAATAGAACAAGTCCCACACACAGCTAGAAGCCCAAATATTTTTTCAGAGGTAGATGCAGAAAAAAATTATATTCACTTTGCAACCTGATGGAGGTCAGTATAGATGGACTAATAGAGAAAGTCCCACACACTGCTAGAAGGCCAAATATTTTTTCAGAGCTAGATGCAGATAAAAATTATTTTTAATTTGCAACCTGATGGAGGTCAGTATAGATGGACTAATAGAGAAAGTCCCACACACTGCTAGAAGGCCAAATATTTTTTCAGAGCTAGATGCAGAAAAAAATTATATTCAGTTTGCAACCTGATGGAGGTCAGTATAGATGGACTAATAGAGAAAGTCCCACACACTACTAGAAGGCCAAATATTTTTTCAGAGCTAGATGCAGAAAAAAATTATATTCAGTTTGCAACCTGATGGAGGTCAGTATAGATGGACTAATAGAACAAGTCCCACACACATCTAGAAGCCCAAATATTTTTTCAGAGGTAGATGCAGAAAAAAATTATATTCACTTTGCAACCTGATGGAGGTCTGTATAGATGCATTAATAGAACAAGTCCCACACACAGCTTGAAGCCCAATATTTTTTCAGAGGTAGATGCAGAAAAAAAAATATTTTTAATTTGCAACCTGATGGAGGTCAGTATAGATGGACTAATAGAGAAAGTCCCACACACTGCTAGAAGGCCAAATATTTTTTCAGAGCTAGATGCAGAAAAAAATTATATTCAGTTTGCAACCTGATGGAGGTCAGTATAGATGGACTAATAGAACAAGTCCCACACACATCTAGAAGCCCAAATATTTTTTCAGAGGTAGATGCAGATAAAAATTATTTTTAATTTGCAACCTGATGGAGGTCAGTCTAGATGGACTAATAGAGAAAGTCCCACACACTGCTAGAAGGCCAAATATTTTTTCAGAGCTACATGCAGTTAAAAATTATTTTTAATTTGCAACCTGATGGAGGTCAGTATAGATGGACTAATAGAGAAAGTCCCACACACTGCTAGAAGGCCAAATATTTTTTCAGAGCTAGATGCAGATAAAAATTATTTTTAATTTGCAACCTGATGGAGGTCAGTATAGATGGACTAATAGAGAAAGTCCCACACACTGCTAGAAGGCCAAATATTTTTTCAGAGCTAGATGCAGAAAAAAATTATATTCAGTTTGCAACCTGATGGAGGTCAGTATAGATGGACTAATAGAACAAGTCCCACACACAGCTAGAAGCCCAAATATTTTTTCAGAGGTAGATGCAGATAAAAATTAGTTTTAATTTGCAACCTGATGGAGGTCAGTATAGATGGACTAATAGAGAAAGTCCCACACACTGCTAGAAGGCCAAATATTTTTTCAGAGCTAAATGCAGATAAAAATTATTTTTAATTTGCAACCTGATGGAGGTCAGTATAGATGGACTAATAGAGAAAGTCCCACACACTGCTAGAAGGCCAAATATTTTTTCAGAGCTAGATGCAGAAAAAAATTATATTCAGTTTGCAACCTGATGGAGGTCAGTATAGATGGACTAATAGAGAAAGTCCCACACACTACTAGAAGGCCAAATATTTTTTCAGAGCTAGATGCAGAAAAAAATTATATTCAGTTTGCAACCTGATGGAGGTCAGTATAGATGGACTAATAGAACAAGTCCCACACACATCTAGAAGCCCAAATATTTTTTCAGAGGTAGATGCAGAAAAAAATTATATTCACTTTGCAACCTGATGGAGGTCTGTATAGATGCATTAATAGAACAAGTCCCACACACAGCTTGAAGCCCAATATTTTTTCAGAGGTAGATGCAGAAAAAAAAATATTTTTAATTTGCAACCTGATGGAGGTCAGTATAGATGGACTAATAGAGAAAGTCCCACACACTGCTAGAAGGCCAAATATTTTTTCAGAGCTAGATGCAGAAAAAAATTATATTCAGTTTGCAACCTGATGGAGGTCAGTATAGATGGACTAATAGAACAAGTCCCACACACATCTAGAAGCCCAAATATTTTTTCAGAGGTAGATGCAGATAAAAATTATTTTTAATTTGCAACCTGATGGAGGTCAGTCTAGATGGACTAATAGAGAAAGTCCCACACACTGCTAGAAGGCCAAATATTTTTTCAGAGCTACATGCAGTTAAAAATTATTTTTAATTTGCAACCTGATGGAGGTCAGTATAGATGGACTAATAGAGAAAGTCCCACACACTGCTAGAAGGCCAAATATTTTTTCAGAGCTAGATGCAGATAAAAATTATTTTTAATTTGCAACCTGATGGAGGTCAGTATAGATGGACTAATAGAGAAAGTCCCACACACTGCTAGAAGGCCAAATATTTTTTCAGAGCTAGATGCAGAAAAAAATTATATTCAGTTTGCAACCTGATGGAGGTCAGTATAGATGGACTAATAGAACAAGTCCCACACACAGCTAGAAGCCCAAATATTTTTTCAGAGGTAGATGCAGATAAAAATTAGTTTTAATTTGCAACCTGATGGAGGTCAGTATAGATGGACTAATAGAGAAAGTCCCACACACTGCTAGAAGGCCAAATATTTTTTCAGAGCTAAATGCAGATAAAAATTATTTTTAATTTGCAACCTGATGGAGGTCAGTATAGATGGACTAATAGAGAAAGTCCCACACACTGCTAGAAGGCCAAATATTTTTTCAGAGCTAGATGCAGAAAAAAATTATATTCAGTTTGCAACCTGATGGAGGTCAATATAGATGGACTAATAGAACAAGTCCCACACACTGCTAGAAGCCCAAATATTTTTTCAGAGCAAACACAACTCTGCCTCTCACCACAAGTCGTGGTGGCTCTTCAGGTCGCATGGGTGCTAAGCCTTGCATAGCCTAGGCATTTTTTCAGATCGATAAAGATGACCCAACTCGTGTTATCTGTAACATTTGTCAGCAAAAGCTAAGTAGAGGCCAAAAAATACATAGTTTGAGTACTTCATGCATGAACCGGCACATGGACATGAAGCATAAGTTGCAGTGGGAAGCTCAGTGTGCTACAATGCGGCCTAGCCGGCCTGGCCAACCGCCGTCTGCCATATCTTGTGCATCCGCGGCCTCTTCATCCTCTGTGACTGGGGGGACAGCAGTCACACCTGTTTTGGGGCGCAGACCTGCCACCTCTTTACCCGCAACAGCCAGCGTGATTGGCAGGTCATCATTTTCTTTGGAGGTGGTAACACCAGCTGGTGTTGAGCGCTGTCCGACATCGATAGCACCACCTTTGGATCAAGGCAACCTAACATGTCCGCCTGCATCTTCCTCACAGACCGGCAGCTTGCCGGGGACACCCTTATCAACCCCGTCTAAGCACAATAGCCAGCCCTCGGTCCCTCAGATGTGGACAAGTAAAAGACCATTTCCTCCTAGCCATGAGAAAGCTAAGAGGTTGAATTTCACCATCTGCAAGCTCTTGGCTACAGAAATGCTGCCTTTCCGCCTGGTGGACACAGAGGATTTTCGAGACCTTATGTCCGTCGCAGTGCCCCAGTACCAGATGCCCAGTCGGCACTACTTCTCAAAGAAAGGTGTGCCTGCGCTCCACCAGCATGTCGCACACAACATCACCGCTTCTTTGAGAAACTCTGTGTGTGACAGGGTGCATTTCACCACAGACACTTGGACGAGTAGGCATGGACAGGGGCGTTACATGTCGCTGACTGGGCACTGGGTAACTATGGTGACAGCAGGACAAGGGGCTGCTGTCCAAGTCTTGCGGTCCCCACGAGTTGTGCGTCAATCCTCTTTATGTTAAAGTTCCTCCACTGCTTCTGCCTCCTCAACCTCCTCTCGGTCTTCCACCTGCACCCAAAGCCTGTCTGGTCATGCCACAAGCTTTCTAACTGCGCAGAAGGGATCCTGCTCACCTCCTTACTATGCTGGCAGTAGGGCTCAACGTCATCAGGCGGTTTTTACTTTGAAATGTCTGGGATATGTGAGTCACACAGCTGAGGAGTTGTGGTCAGCTCTGGAGAACCAATTTCATGAATGGTTGTCTCCACTGGAAGGGAAGGCCGTGTGCGACAATGCTGCAAACCTGGGTGCGGCCCTTCGCCGGGGCAATGTCACACACGTGCCTTGTATGGCTCACGTGTTGAACCTGGTTGTCCAGCAATTTTTAGCCCACTATCCCAGACTAGATGGCCTTCTGCAGAGGGCACGGTCGCTGTGTGCTCACTTCCGCCGTTCGCATCCCGCAGCTCAGCGACTTACAACTCTACAGATGTCGTTGGGCCTGCCACTTCACCGGCTAAAATGCGATGTGCCTACCCGGTGGAATTCAACTCTGCACATGTTGCAGCGACTGTGGCAGCACCGACAAGCCCTGGTGCAATACGTTCTGACATATAGCCTGGGCCAACGAGATTCAGAGGTGGGGCAAATCACGCTGGAGGAGTGGTCTCAGATCAGGGACCTATGCACCCTTCTGCACAGTTTTGAAATGGCGACGAAGATGTTTAGTGCTGACGATGCCATTATCAGCATGACTATTCCGGTGATTTACATGCTGGAGCACATGTTAAACAGAATTCAGAGTCAGGTGGTGGCACAAGAGGAGGTGGAGGAAGTAGAGGAGGAGGAGTTGTATGCGGAAGGGCTAACATCTGCAAGGTCCAGATGGTCGGCAGCACCAAGGCGGCAGGCATGTGAGGGTGGGGGAGATGGTTTTACCAGGGCGCATGGTAGGAGCCAAACTACTGAGGAAGGTGCAGGAGCCCAGGAAGAAGTGGAGGACGAACTGATGGAAGACTCATCAGATGAGGGAGACCTTGATCACATTTTTTTTGTGCGAGGTTGGGGGGAGAGGACAGAGGAAGGAAGCATGATTGTTACCTTGCCACCAACACAACAGGGACTTGGTGCTCCTGGATGTGCAACACACATGAGTGCCTTCTTGCTGCACTACCTGCAACATGACCCTCAAATTGTGAGAATTAGAAATAATCCTGACTACTGGGTTGCCACACTGTTAGATCCCCGGTACAAAAGTAAATTTGCCGAAATTATTCCTGCCATAGAAAGGGATGCACGCATGCAGGAGAATCAGCAGAGACTGTTGCAGAATCTTACATGTGCTTTTCCACAAAACACCAGTGGTGCACGTAGTGAATCTCACAGTTCCAACTTGCCAACCGTGGGACCGTCAAGTGTTCAGCACTCAAACCGTAACAGAACCACAGTATCTGCTGGTAACATCAATTTTGTGGAATCATTTCACCACTTTTTTAGCCCATCCTTTGCAAGGCCACAGGAGACAAGAAGTCTGACACATAGTCAACGCCTAGAGACGATGGTACAGGAGTATCTCCAAGTAAACATTGAAGCCATGACTGTGTCACTGGACCCTTGCTCTTTTTGGGCTTCCAATCTGGATAAATGGCCGGAGCTAGCCACTTACGCCTTGGAGATCTTGTCATGCCCCGCAGCCAGCGTTCTGTCTGAACGTGTGTTCAGCGCTGCTGGTGGTGTGCTGACAGATAAGCGCACGCGGCTCTCCACTGATAATGTAGACAGACTCACGTTCATAAAGATGAACAAATCAAGGATCCGAAACGACTTTTCTACCCCTGTGTCATCCTGGGGAGAGTAAAAGCTTGATGATTGGTTAAAATCACCCTACCAACCGTTTTAAGCTTTCAAATTACTAATCATGTTTATCTGTATCTTGGCTGGAAAATAATTTGGGCTTTGTAGCAGTGTGCAGCACTGATTCTATTAGGCCATCTATAATAAGCTCCACCAGATTTAAAATTACTAATCATGTTTATCTGTATCTTGGCTGGAAAATAATTTGGGCTTTGTAGCAGTGTGCAGCACTGATCCTATTAGGCCATCTATACTAAGCTCCACCAGATTTAAAATTAATAATAATTTTTAGCTGCATCTAGCCCGGAAAATAATTTTGGGGCTCCGAGATGCGCAAGACACATAAGTGCCTTCTTGCTGCACTACCTGCAACATGACCCTCATATTGTCAGAATTCGAAGTAATCATGACTACTGGGTTGCCACACTCTTAGATCCCCCAAACTTTTCGATCAACCTTTTCATTTTAATAAAGACCAAAAAAATGGTCATTTTTGAAATTATAAGCATTAGCAGGTTATTAGAAACTGAAATCAAACAGTTTTCAACTCAAAACTTTATTCTAGGTGATGTTACATTTTCACATAGGACCCCTTGTTCGAAAGGAGCTTCTGAATTCTCTCGTCCATTGAATTTGTCAGATTTTGGATGGTTTCTGCTTCAATTGTTTTGCATGAGGACAGAATACCCTCCCAGAGGTGTTGCTTAGATGTGAACTGCCTCCCGCCATCATAGACACTCCTTTTGATGATGCTCCAGAGGTTCTGAATGGGGTAGAGGTCAGGGGAGCATGGGGGTCACACCATAAGTTTGTCCCCTTTTATGCCCATATCAGCCAGAGATGCAGATGTTTTATGTGCAGCATGAGATGGTGCATTATCATGCCATAAAATGATCTTGCTGTGAAATACACGGTTCTTCTTCTTGAACCATGGCAGGAAGTGCTGTTTGAGAAAATCCACATACATTATGGAGTTCATCTTTAGCGCCTTCAGGGATCCTAAAGGGGCCGACAATCTCTCTCCCCATGATTCCAGCCCAAAACATTACTCCACCTACTCCTTGTTGGCGCTGTAGCCGTGTTTGCGTGGGGTATCCATCAACCAGCCATCCTCCATTCCATCCATCTGGACCATCGAGCGCTGCACGGCACTCATCCGTGAACAAAACAGTTTTGAAATCAGTCTTCATGTAATGTTTAGCCCACTGGAGCCGTTTCTGCTTGTGTGAAGTGGATAGAGGAGGTTGACAGGATGGTGTATGCACAGCTGCAAACCTCTGAAGGACCCTGCATCTTGTTGTTCGGGGGACGTTGGAGGCACCACAGCTTCAAAAACTTGTCTGCTGCTATGACAAGGCTTTTTTGCCGCTGCTCTTTTAACCTGACGTAATTGCCTGTAGGAAAGAGTCCTCAATTTGCCCTTATCAGCACGCACACGTGTGTACTGTGAATCAGCTACATACTTCTTGATTGCCAAGACACTTAATCCTGATCATCGCACAATGTTGATTGTAGTCATGCCTTGACCTAAACAATCCACAATTTGTTGCTTCTCAGCAGCCGAAACATCCTTTTTCTTTCCCATTTTGGCAGAAAATGTAGGCTGCTTAATAATGTGAGACAGCCTTCTTAAGTAGTCTTGCCTTTCATTGGACACACCTGCCAAACTAATTAGCACAGGTGTCTGCAATTGCTTACAGTGATATAAAGAGCCCTGACACACATCACCATCAATGAGTTTAACTGACAAACAAACAAATTCTTCCCTTATCACTCCTAAACACTTTTTGCATAATAATTTGGAACACAGTGTACATGTGCTTTTCCACAAAACACCAGTGGTTCACGTAGTGAATCTTACAGTTCTAACTTGCCAACCGTGGTCTGTATGGAGTTGTTCAATAAAGGGCCCAAAATTAAGATAACATAGATGGGAGAGGTCTCTATGAATAGGAATTCCTAAGTATTTGATACCCTGTGAGGGCCAGGCAAAGGGAAAGTTGGACTGGATGGAATCCTATATGGATTTGGGGAGGGAGACATCGAGGGCCTCAGACTTCGCTGCATTGATTTTAAAATTTGACCATGTAACAAAGTGATCTATTTCAGCCATAACAGCATGGATGGATATATGTGATTGAGTGATATATACTAGGACATCATCAGCAAATAGAGAGCACTTTTACTCGGTGCCTCCCACCTCAATCCACCTAATATTGGGGTTATGGCGAATTGATGAGAGCAGGTGCTCCGTCACTAGGATGTATAAGAGAGGGGACAGAGGACATCCCTGCCTTGTCCCATTGGTGATTGTGAAAGGTGATGAAAATGTTCTGATGCACCCCCTGGGCCTTGGGACACCCGGAGCCGGACCCTTTTTGGTGGATGCTGGTGGTTGTAGTCTTCGTGGCGGCGACCCGGTTCCGTGGCTCAGGGTGGTCAAACCAGTGGCGGAACTATTTATGTGGTTTTGATGTTTAAATGTCCGACTACGCCACCCGTGGATTGCGGTCAGAGTGAATCGCCGCTGCAGGGCAGACCGCTGAGGCTGGTGTTGTGGGTGCAGCAGAGCGTAGCATAACTCCCCACGGGAGGAGTATAGCCTCAGGGCAGTGTATGCGGAGGATGGGGGTGATGGTGCAGGGCAGCAGCAGTAACGACACGGAGTCAGTGATGCAGTCCAGGGCCTTTACTCACAGTTCTTATTATCCAGATCACGTCTGCAGGTAACGGCTGCCCACGTCTTACTGTGCTCACCAGGTGAGGGGCTCAGACAACTCCCAGATAACTTTGGAGCGCTTCACAGGACCCCCTTTGTGTGTCCTTTGTCTGGCCTTTCTTACCAACCCTTCTGTCCGGCTGCCTCGGGCCTCCTCTTGGTAAACTTGGCGCCAGTTTCCCTGACCCTATGTGGTGCCTTCCTAGCGGGTGTAGCGAGGGGCTGCGCCACATAAAATGTCAGAGCCTCCGGTTTCTAGCTGAGGGTCGTTTCCTGCCTCCACTAGTTTCGGGGACCGGTCTCCCCCTTTGGCCTGACCCCTCCACGCAGGTGGATTCGGGCGTGCGGTGGCGACTCGCCCGTCCGCACCCCTGGGATCCCTTCATTCCTCGTTCCTGGAGCCTTCTCCGCTCCTCTTCCTTCCTTCTCCCTCTTCCAGGCCTGGGCCTCTGTTACTAGGCCCGCCTCCGGAGCAGAGCTCATGCAGAGCCCCTGCTCCCTGCCACTTCTGCTCAGACTTCTCTGCACTGAACTAAGATGGTGCCCACCTTTTATTCTCCCTTCTCAATGCACCCAGGAACTGCTTCCTCCCTGCTCCTGCACTACAGGGTTCCCCTTCCTCAGTGTTCCCTCCCCCCACTCCAGCCAGGGACAGGGACTGTCGTGCCCATCTCAGAGGCATATTGGTCGCCCTGCCCCAACGGCAATGTGGTGTAATGCATGCAGGTGTCGGGTCCTGATCCACACTCCATCCTTACCTGAGAGTGAGATATCACACCTCTGGGTGAGGTGCAATACCTCTGTAGCAACCGAGCCCTCAGGGTGCTACAGTTCCATTTATCTTCAGCCTAGGTGACGTATTGTGATACAGGGCCGTGATTTTGGCTATAAAAGGGTCCCCTAGACCCCTACCCCAAGCTTTTTAAGAGAATCATATATGGCGTGCCAGGATACTCTATGGAATGCTTTCTCAGCATCCAACGAGAGTATCTAATTACAAATTTTTAACTGAATCTAGCCCAGGAAATACTTTGTGCCTAGTAGCAGTGTCTGCTAGTCAGCGGATTATCCCGGCTGTTAAGCAAGCTACACCACCTGTAGTTTGGACACTTAATTTTTTGAAAGGAAATGCTTCGGGACCACGGGATACTCAGTGAAGAGCATCAGGAGGCACCCCAAGGCATAGGGGCTGGGACTGGCAGTAGGATGCCTTGCGGTGGACAGCCGAGCTCGATCCTTATAAAAGCTTTTTAACTGCAGCAGCTTTAGTGGACGCTAATGGAGCTGGAATTACGCGGCTGCTGGCATGAGACTTGCCCTCCAATAGATCCTTGTAAATGGATTTAAAGTGTATTCATTCAAATTAGAGAGACAATTTAAATTAAAAAGCTTAGAGCTGCCTCCACCACAGGGGGGCTCGCTCGACCCACCAGCGGACAGGCACCAGTATTGGGAGAGGGGGGCTGGCCGTCAGGGTTCACCGCGGCTCTGGCACAAACCCGGCGACACGGAGGTGGCACGGGCAGGAGCGGACTGAACGTGTCGGCTTCTCACTTTTTGGATTTTAGAAGGGCATGACATGCCTATATTTGTGTCTCCCCCTCTTTTTACTCCTCCACCTCTTTTCTTTTCGCATGACTATATGTACTTGTCACTTTTCCATGTGTTAGTTGTGTCTTCTGAGCAGTTTGTCAGCTTTTGGACAGGAAGGTGTTTTCTATGTGTTTCTATGTGTTTTTGTTTGCCTGCCATTGGTTTTAACGGTGTTCGAAGGTGTTCGACGAACAGTTCGGCGAACACACGGGTGTTCGACGAACCGAACTCGAACACTACGGGGGTGGCTCAACACTAATCTCTACTCCTGACCTTCTTTGATCACATCAATAATATCAACATCAATGTTATCCTTCGATGTTTCCAGCCTTTACACATCAATCCCACATGATCGTGGTATAGAGGCTGTCAAGGATTTATGGCCATCATCTTCATACAATGATTGCATATCTAATTTATGTGTGGATCTTCTTGCACTTTTCCTAATGGAAAACTATTTTCTTTTTGAAGATTTGTTTTATCTACAGACCCAAGGGACCGCAATGGGCTCAAATGTGGCCTCCCCTGTATGCTAATTGCTACATGATTCTGTTTGAGGCGTTGGTGGTGTATACCAATGACCTCTTACAACAGCATTCACTCGACTGGAAACGTTATATAGACGACATATTTTGCATATGGGAGGGCCCAATCGAGTCCCTCCTGACCTTCTTTGATCACATCAATAATGCCTCGCCAGGTCTTTAATTTACCTTACAGATGGACTCCTCTAAACTAAATTTTCTAGACATGCTTAGTCTAAAGAATACCTCCAGTAGACTTACTGGTGACTTATTCATCAAAGAGATGGATTGGAATAATCTTCTATTGTTCAATAGTTTCAACCCCACGCAAATAAAAAAGTCCCTTACTATTTACAATACCAACGGGTGAGGCGAATAGTGTCCAATGGTTCCACTGTCAACCAGTGGCTCGACAAAATGAGCTCCAAATTCAAAATGAGGGGTTACCCCTTCGGGGTCCTACATCGAGCATGTAACACCGTTTCACCACCCATGAAACAACAGCTGGAACGAGTTCCTTTCGTACACACATTCCATCCTAGTGCATATAGGATCCACAAGTCCATTAGGCGGCACTGGCACATTATCAAGATGGCCTACTCTAATATCAGGGAATTCCAGAATCCCTTCTTACCGTGTTTTAGACGCCCTACTAATTTGAGAGATAAACTGGATAGGGCCGATGTGGGGCTTTCTGCCACCATCCCGTGGCAGAGATTTCTTGCCACACCAAAATATGGCATATTTTCATGCTTGCAATGCAATAATATTCTTAAAGGCAGCACGCCTCACCACCCCCGCTCGGGTAAACGCTACCACATTAGGGGATATTACACGTGCGACTCCACCAATGTTGTTTACCTGATCAAATGTCCATGTGGTCTCTTATACGTTGGGGAGACCACCCAGCATATAAGGGACTGCATATCAAAACATAAATCCACGATTCGCTGTAAAAACCTCTTGCTATCTGTTCTCCAGCACTTCGTGAGTGCAGGGCACACATTGGCCCAGCTATGATATCAAATCATTGAACGGGTGGATCAATCTCGCTAAAGGGGGGATCTACACACTGTTTAGAAAAAACGTGAGGTGTATTGGATCCACAAACTTCAAACACTGGCCCCAAGGTGCCTTAATAAGAAGTATGATTTACAAGCATTCCTTAAATTGTGATGACCAGCAAGTTTCTATCTTGAATATTTTGTATGTATAATATGTATCTGATACCCCTCTCCTGATAGTCTTTGAACATGAGTGAATTATTGTCATTTGAGAGATTATTCTGTGGTTCCGCCTTACTGATAGAAGCAGCTCAGGTTAGGTATTACAGTCCATTACCTAAGGGTGTTGTGTGCATAACACTATGTTTTATTCAGGGTATAGCATGAATATGGGGCCACAGTGCCAAGATTTGACTACTGTTCAATATAATGTTCTAATGTATTTTCTTTTCTTTTAGACCCTAAATCAATGAGGCCCATGACTATAATGTATTCTATGTGTTTCTACTATCAATAGTCTCCCTACGGCTTGTCCTATCGCTGCTTTCTTTCCACTATGGACCGGAGGATTGGCTCTTATCTAATTTGCATAATATATTACTGTCTAGATTAACACTGGAATTTCTGTACCCTTAATACTCCTGTTTCTATGGACACCATGTTATTACACTGTCCCTCTGTACTGCAGAGATTCCTTCACCAATACACTGAATGCACAGCGCTCCTGCACATAAGAGACGCCCCTCACCATATCAGGAGAGGGATCCTCTGTACATCAGTAGCACTGTAAGCCACACCCCTCAGTCTCTGATTGGACGTCCATCTACACAACTCTCTCTGTCATGCTCCCGGTTAGGCACGCCCACTTGTGCCTGATTGGACGGCGAACCACACACCTCTCCACTAGCCCGGTATTTTTAAACCAGGGTTTCTTTATTTGCAGCTAGGCCACTTGTCTGAGCAGTGGATACTGCAGGCACCTTTCCAGTGCTGCCTGCTGGAGTGTAATCAACTCCCAGACGGTATGTACTTGGGATTTTATCCCTAGATTTCCTCATTGTTCACATTTGATTCCTGCTTTGACTGGGTGCTGGCACATCTCTGATATAGCACATGATTTCACTCTATCTCAGTGCCTTTCTCCACTACCATGTTTACCTCATGTTTTATGTGTCTCCTTCCCCTGCTGGGTCACCTGATACTTCCCTGGCATCTGTCTGAAAGCTGTTGCTATTTTCCCTTCAGATTTCTTACCTCTACCTCTTAGGGTTCTTTCCTCCATTTTTTTATTTTTTATTTTTCTTTCTCTTTTTCCATCTCCTCTCATCTTTTCCATCTTTCCTCCTCCATTTTTTTCTTTTTCTTTCTCTTTTTCTCCTCTCCTCTCATTTTTTCCCTCTTTCCTCCTACAGTTTTTTCTTTTTTCTTTTTCTTTTTCTCCTCTCCTCTTTTCCCTCTTTCCTCCTCTATTTTTTTATTTTTCTTTCTTTTCTCCTCTCATCTTTTCCCTCTTTCCTCCTCCATTTTTTTTCTTTTTCTCCTCTCCTCTCCCCTTTCTCTCCCCTCCTCTTGTTTTCCCATTTCTTTTCTGTTTTCTGAATGTTCTTTCCATCTTTTTCCATTTTTTCCTTTTCTGTTCCCCCTCTGCCTTCCTCCCTCTGTTTTTCCCCTTTTTTAACTCATTTTTTTTTTCAGTTGCTTTCCCCTTCCTCTCCCTCCTTTTCTTTCCCTTTTCCTTTCTCCTTTTTTTCCCTTCCTAATCACACTCATTCCCTTACCCCCCTCTTTTTTTGCACCCTTTGCTTTCTTTCTTATTTCTTCTTCCTCCTTCCTCCAGATTTCCAATTTGGATGGGCTATTATGAGGATGAGCTCCTCCTGGTCAGACCTTGGTAACGCAAGATTTCTCCTCTTACAATGGTTCTATATGACTGACTGAAATGTCTTGAATCTGGAATTTCTATGAACAATAACATATTTCAGTTTATGCGAAGAAACGAGTCTTTCTTACACTGTTTGAAGGATTGGGGTCCTACTTTTGCACCGAAGTATACCCGGAAGTACAGTGTTTGTTATCATAATATTTGTCGGGTGAACCCCAAAAGGCATATTGCGACTTGGCACTGCAGGATGCCAAGGAATATGCCAAGCTGAAGACAGAGATCTTGGCATGCCTGGGAGTGAATATTGCGGTGGGAACCCAACTAGTCCACCACTGGGTGTAAGAAAGCGACAAACCCCCTTGCTCGCAGATGTTTGACCTACTGCATCTCATTCAGAAGTGGTTGCAGCCAGAGTCCTCCACTCTGGCCCAGATGGTCGAACGGGTGGTGATCAATAAGTTCATGCACTCCCTTCCCAAATCAGTACAGACTTGAGTTGCTCAGGGCGATCCCCAGAACGCAGATTACTTTGTTGGCCTGATAGAGAGGTACCAGGTGGTTGAGAAATCCCTTGGGAAACCGTATATAGTCACTTCTCCTTACGGGGATACCCAAAATGGGACTTGTACACCATGGAAGGGGTCTAGAGCCACCACTGGGGGGTGTCCCACTCCCACTGAAGGTGCCACAAGGACTGTTGTTAAAGATATAGTTTGTTGGTGGTGTTACAACCCTGGACACATAGCCGCCAGGTGTCATATGTCCCCTGAGCCCATAGACTGCAGCCTAGGCAGATGGGTCTCCTATCATGGTTATCCAGCCTGCAGTGGGGATTTTTGACCCGGCGACGAGTCAGAGGTGTGTGCCATATCCGTTAATGGAGTAAAAGTGCTTGGACTGTTGAACTCTGGGAGTCTGGTGACCTTAATCAGAGCTACTCTCCCCCACCAGTTGAGCCCTTCTTAAACTGTGGGCATGCGGTGCATCCATGGTGACGCCAAGGACTATCCCATGGCCACATTGACAGTGGGAACAGACTGCGGTGCCCAGTCCCCCGACATTGGGTGGTTAAGGACCTGATACATCCAGTCATACTGGGCCATGATTTTTCTTTATTTTGGGACTTGTGGGGGAAGGTAACTGGACTATGTAGCATGGGCAAAAGCCAGGTCCCTGGAGAAGAACCAATGACGTAGCCTCAAGTGGATGAGTTCCTACTGTGCGTCCTTGCCGGCGATGAGGGAGGGACGGTGACTGAGGAGGCAGACCTCAATGAGTTAGATATATCCGGAGAGAACTTTGGGACTGCTCAAGTTCGGAACCTGACCTTAAAGGGGGCGTTTGACCAGGTTACTGTATGTAATGGGGTTTCCCAAGAGCCGGGGGCCGATACTAGGTTCCCCCACTTTGTAGTTCAGGGGGAGTTGCTATATCGGGTACCTAAACTAAGGAGTGATGAGACAGTGGAACAGCTGTTAGTGCCGGGGCCATACAGAAGGAGGGTACTGGATATGGCCCATTCACATGTTCTGGGGGGTCAAGAAAACTCAGGAGAGGATTTTAAGAAGATTTTATTGGCTTTGGTGTTACCGAAAAATTCTCAATTCTCATTGTAGGACTTGCCCCACCTGCCAAATAACCACTCCCTCTCCCCATTTCCGTAGTCTATTAATGCCACTGCCAGTGATAGAAATCCCCTTTGAGAGGATTGCTATGGACCTAGTAGGGCCCTTAGTCAAGTCAGCCTGAGGCCACCAATATATCCTGATGATCATGGACTATGCGACCCGGTATCCAGAAGCGGTACCGCTAAGAAATTCATAGCCAGGGAACTTGTCCACATCTTTGTAAGGAACCCCATTCATGAGCAAGATGATGAAGGAGCTGTGTAAAGTTCTTCAAATTATCCAGCTGCGAACCTCCGCTTACCAACCGCAGACCGATGGCCTGGTAGAGAGCTTTAATAAGACCCTGAAAGCAATGCTCAAAAAGGTCATCAAGAAGGATGGTCGAGACTGGAACTACCGGCATCCATTTCTACTTTTTTCTGTCAGGGAAATTCCCCAAGCCTCCACTGACTTCCCTCCGTTTGAGCTTCTGTATGGACGAAATCTGCGAGGTCTCCTGGATATGGCTAATGAAACCTGGGAGGCCGAGATTACGCCACACCGGAGCATCGTTGAACATGTCGCCCAGATGCAGGAAAGAATAGCGAAAGTGATGCCGATCGTGAAGGCGCATCTCCTCCAGGAAGCCCAGGCAAGGGTCTATAACCGATCAACCAAATGAGGGCAAAATGCACAGGGGCACGAGGGCATGTGCCCTGCTCCCACTTCCCCTGTAAGTATAGAGAGTTATTTCTAGACAATGTCCCTATATTGATGATATCTGCTATATTTATACTATATCTGGACACACACTTGATGTGAAGTGTGGGCTTGTTATCTCTAACAGCTTTGCAGTTTGTCTACTAGGTGCCCAGGCACTCAATGTGTTCTATATGATCTCCTAGACACTCTTTATATATATATATATATATATATATATATATATATATATATATATACACAGCTCTGGCAAAAATTAAGAGACCACTGCAAAATTTTCATTTTCTCTGATTTCTCTCTTTATAGGTATATTTTTGAGTAAAATGTACAGTGTCATTTTATTCCATAAACTACTGACAACATGTCTCTGAAATTCAAAGCTAAAAATGTTGTATTTATTTGCAGCATATGAGAAATCGTCAAAATAATAAAAAAGAAACAGTGCTTTCAGACCTCGAATAATGCAAATAAAGCAAGTTCTTATTCATTTAGAAACAACAATTCTCATGTTTTAACTCAGAAAAAGTTCAGAAATCAATATATGGTGGAAAAACCATGATTTTTAATCACCGCTTTCATGCGTCTTGGCATGCTTTCCTCCTGTCTTTCACACTGCTTTTGGGTGAACTTATGCCACTCCTGGCACAAAAATTTAAGCAGTTCTTCTTTGTTTGATGGCTTGTGACTATCCATCTTCCTCTTGATTAAATTCCAGAGGTTTTCAATGTAGTTCAGGTCTGGAGATTGGGCTGACCATGACAGGGTCTTAATGTGGTGCTCCTTCATCCACACATTGATTGACCTAGCTGTGTGGCATGGGGCATTGTCCTGCTGTAGAAACCAGTCCTCAAAGTTGGGGAACATTGCCTGAGCAGAAGGAAGAAAGTGTTTTTCAAGGATAACTTTGTATGCGGCTTGATTCATACTTCCTTCGCAAAGATTAACATGCCCAATTCCAGCCTTGCTGAAGCATCCCCAGATCATCACCAATCCTCCACCAAAATTCACAGTGGGTGCAAGACATTGTGGCTTGTATGCCTCTACAGGTCTCGTCTAACCATTAGACGACCAGGTGTTGCGCAAAGCTGAAAATTAAGCTCATCAGAGAAGATTACCTTACTCCATTCCTCTATGGTTCAATCATTATGGTCTTTGGCAAACTTCAGCCTGGCTCTCCTTTGCTTCTCATTGGTGAAAGGCTTTTTGCAGCTTTACATGACTTGAGGCCTGCCTCTAGGAGCCTGTTATGAACTGTTCTTGCCACGTACTTCACCCCAGCTGTCATTTGCCATTCCTTTTGTAAGTCACTTGCTGTCTTCTTGCAGTTGCTGAGTGACATTTGAATAAGATGATGGTCATCTCGGTCAGTGGAGAGTCACTTTCGCCCTCTGCCGGTCTGTAGCTTTGTTGTCCCCAATGTCTGTTGATTGACCTTGTTGTAATGGACTGCTGTCTTTGAAATTTTAAGGATAGAGGCAACATGACGCTCACTGTATCCCTCTACTAGTAAAGCCAGAATTGAGACCTTATTTTCCTTACTCAAGACTTTTCTTTTCAACTGCTTTGGTATGGTTAAAAGTTATTTTTTTATTCATATTACATTTGGACTATTCCTAGCACTTGTTTTGCCATCCAGCTTGTCCTATTGTAAGAGGATTGTGAAGACCACAGGAGTGTTTTTTATACTTTCCATCATTACATAAGATTTGGTTCAGGTGATCACCTAATCAGAATCACATTAAGTACAATGAGGTGTAATTTGGTTGAAATTCAACTTACACTGGAATGGAATGGCTGCAAGACATGCAGAGATGGTGATTTTTAGAAAACTGTGCAGTGGTCCCATAATTTTTGCCAGAGCTGTATATACATATATACAACCTTTTAGGTATAGCTGTAGTGAATTGATTTTCCTTCTTATAGTATTATGCACTAGCCACTTTATTGAAATAATAGGACATTATGATTGTTATATTTATGCAATTACAATTCACTGTATACTGCAATGCTGTTTTCTGATTGCAGGCAAGGGATGCTAGGAGCAGACTGTGCCCTCGGTGTGTGGCACCATGTGTTTTAATTATATTATGGATGTTCAATAAAGATTTTGTAATTTTTTGTAAAAAAATCATTTGGGCTTTTTATTTTAGGCCCTTCTTTACTTTTTGTGATTTATAGAGTACATGCATACAGACATTTGTACAAATATGTATACACATGCATACACAGGGCACATACATACAGATATATTTGTAATCATACAGACACATGTATACCTAGAGCACATATAGAAATAAGTATAGACAGTGCACATACATAAAGACATGTGTGCACAGAACATATAGTGGGTACGGAAAGTATTCAAACCCCTTTAAATTTTTCACTCTTTGTTTCATTGCAGCCATTTGGTAAATTCTAAAGAGTTCATTTTTTTCTCATTAAAGTACACTCTGCACACCATCTTGACTGAAAAAAAACAGAAATGTAGAAATTTTTGAAAAAATTATTAAAAAAGGAAAACTGAAAAATCACATGGTCATAAGTATTCAGACCCTTTGCTCAGTATGGAGTAGAAGCACACTTTTGAGCTAGTACAGCCATGAGTCTTTTTGGGAATGATGCAAAGAGTTTTTCACACCTGGATTTGGGGATCCTCTGCCATTCTTCCTTGCTGATCCTCTCCAGTTCCATCAGGTTGGATGGTGAACTTTAGTGGACAGCCATTTTCAGGTCTCTCCATAGATGCTCAATAGGGTTTATGTCAGGGCTCTGGCTGGGCCAGTCAAGAATGGTCACAGAGTTGTTGTGAAGCCACTCCTTTGTTATTTGAGCTGTGGGCTTAGGTTCATTGTCTTGTTGGAAGATGAACCTTTGGCCAAGTCTGAGGTCCAGAGCACTCTGGAAGAGGTTTTCATCCAGGATTTTTCTTTACTTGGCTGCATTCATGTTTCCTTCAATTGCAACCAGTCGTCCTGTGCCTGCAGCTGAAAAACACCCCCGTAGCATGATGCTGCCACCACCATGATTCACTGTTGGGATTGTATTTGGCAGGTGTTGACCAGTGCCTGGTTTTCTCCACACATACCGCTTAGAATTATCACCAAACAGTTCTATCTTCATCTCATCAGACCAGAGAATCTTATTTCTCAAAGTCTGGGAGTCCTACATGTGTTTTTGAGCAAACTCTATGCGGGCTTTCATATGTCTTGCACTGAGGAGAGGTTTCTGTCGGGCCACTCTGCCATAAACCTGACTGTTGGAGGACTGCAGTGATAGTTGACTTTTTGGAACTTTCTCTCATCTCCCTACTGCATCTCTGGAGCTCAGCCACAGTGATCTTGGGGTTCTTCTTTACCTCTCTCACCAAGTCTCTTCTCCCACGATTGCTCAGTTTGGCTGGACGGCCAGGTTCTAGGAAGACTTCGGGTGGTCCAAAAATTCTTCCATTTAAGGATTATGGAGGCCACTGTGCTCTTAGGAACCTTGAGTAATGCAGAAATTCTTTTATAACCTTGGCCAGATCTGTGCCTTGCCACAATTCTGTCTCTGGGCTCCTTGGGCAATTCCTTTGAGCTCATGATTCTCATTTGGTCTGACATGCACTGTGAGCTGTGAGGTCTTATATAGACAGGTGTGTGCCTTTCCAAATCAAGTCTTATCAGTTTAATAAAACACAGCTGGACTCCAATGGAGGAGTAGAACCATCTCAAGGTGGATCACAAGAAAATGGACAGCATGTGACTTAAATATGAGTGTCTGAGAAAAGGGTCTGAATACTTAAGACCATGTGATATTTCAGTTTTTCTTTTTTAATAAAATTTGCAAACATTTCTACATTTCTGTTTTTTTTCAGTCAAGATGGGGTGGAGAGTGTACTTTACTGAGAAAAAAATGAACATTTTAGAATTTTACCAAATGGTTGCAAGGAAACAAAGAGTGAAAAATTTTAAGGGGTCTGAATGCTTTCCGTACCCAATGTATGTATACATGGAGCACATACATACACTATAGAGGTCCGGTCTTTCCAGTATGTTTCCTATTTTTTAGTTCTTTTAGACTTCCGTAGGGTGCAGAACCTGAGGGGACATCATGGTCACATGACTGTAACAAATCATAATTACACTATAAAAAGTCTTCACATGTGCAAATTGCTAAATTAGCAAAGCCTAAAGAAAATTTCATCTTCATTCATGTAATGAATGTTTGCATATCTCCCAACCTTCTCAGATCCAGAATGACTGCCCCGATCTGAGCAGTCATTCCAGCTGTCCTGGCAGGTTAGTGCTTTATCCCGCCTTCAACTCACTTTCTCTGTGTGATGTTTTCTTTCTGAAGTCTTAATTTCTCTGAAGCTCCTCCTCCTCAGGTGCAAAGTCAAGATCTCTCTGCTTTGTACACTTACATTCAAATTGAGAGCTGCAGCTCACAAATACCAAAGCTCACACAATCAACAGGCAACCCTGGCATATCAGCCTAACCAAAAGAACTGCAACAGGCCTCCAGGGTTGCTAAGCGTAGATGGAAAAGGTCCCATTCCAATGAGCACTTCATTGCATTCAAACAGTCCCTCACTACCTTTAAGTCCACACTCACTGGAGCAAAGCAAGCATACTTCTCTTCCCTCATATCCTCCCTGTCTCACAACCCTAAACAGCTATTTAACATTTTCAATTCTCTCCTCCGCCCCCCAGCGTTTCCTCCCTCTCCTCTCATCTCAGCCGAAGACTTCGCCTCATTCTTCAAGCAGAAAATTGATGCCATCAGACAAAGCTTTTGACTAAAGTACCCTTAGCGCCTCCTCACACCTACTCAATCTTCCTCCTCCAAAACCAACTTCTACACCATTATAGGAGATCAACTTTCCTCTTTACTAGTGTTGAGCCACCCCCGTAGTGTTCGAGTTCGGTTCGGTTCGTCGAACACCCGTGTGTTCGCCGAACTGTTCGTCGAACTGTTCGTCGAACACCTTCGAACACCGTTAAAACCAATGGCAGGCAAACAAAAACACATAGAAACACATAGAAAACACCTTCAAAGGTGTCCAAAAGCTGACAAACTGCTCAGAAGACATAACTAACACATGGAAAAGTGACAAGTACATATAGTCATGCGAAAATAAAAGAGGTGGAGGAGTAAAAGGAGGGGGAGACACAGATATAGGCATGTCATGCCCTTCTAAAATCCAAAAAGTGAGAAGCCGACACGACCAGTCCGCTCCTGCCCGTGCCACCTCCGTGTCGCCGGGTTTGTGCCAGAGCCGCGGTGAACCCTGACGGCCAGCCCCCCTCTCCCAATACTGGTGCCTGTCCGCTGGTGGGTCGAGCGAGCCCCCCTGTGGTGGAGGCAGCTCTAAGCTTTTTAATTTAAATTGTCTCTCTAATTTGAATGAATACACTTTAAATCCATTTACAAGGATCTATTGGAGGGCAAGTCTCATGCCAGCAGCAGCGGTAATTCCAGCTCCAGTAGCGTCCACTAAAGCTGCTGCAGTTAAAAAGCTTTTATAAGGATCGAGCTCGGCTGTCCACCGCAAGGCATCCTACTGCCAGTCCCAGCCCCTATGCCTTGGGGTGCCTCCTGTTGCTCTTCACTAAGTATCCCATGGTCCCGAAGCATTTCCTTTGAAAAAATTAAGTGTCTAAACTACAGGTGGTGCAGCTTGCTTAACAGCCGGGATAATCCGCTCACTAGCAGACACTGCTACTAGGCACAAAGTATTTCCTGGGCTAGATGCAGTTAAAAATTTGTAATTAGATACTCTCGTTGGATGCTGAGAAAGCATTCCATAGAGTCTCCTGGCACGCCATATATGATTCTCTTAAAAAGCTTGGGGTAGGGGTCTAGGGGACCCTTTTATAGCCAAAATCACGGCCCTGTATCGCAATACGTCACCTAGGCTGAAGATAAATGGAACTGTAGCA
Organism: Phyllobates terribilis; assembly: GCF_046119375.1. Taxonomy (NCBI): domain Eukaryota; kingdom Metazoa; phylum Chordata; class Amphibia; order Anura; family Dendrobatidae; genus Phyllobates; species Phyllobates terribilis. The sequence continues at coordinate 766,961,552 of NW_027362762.1, read as the reverse complement.
CCCTGAGGGCTCGGTTGCTACAGACGTATTGCACCTCACCCAGAGGTGTGATATCTCACTCTCAGGTAAGGATGGAGTGTGGATCAGGACCCGACACCTGCATGCATTACACCACATTGCCGTGGGGCAGGGCGACCAATATGCCCCTGAGATGGGCACGACAATCCCTGTCCCTGGCTGGAGTGGGGGGAGGGAATACTGAGGAAGGGGAACCCTGTAGTGCAGGAGCAGGGAGGAAGCAGTTCCTGGGTGCATTGAGAAGGGAGTATAAAAGGTGGGCACCATCTTAGTTCAGTGCAGAGAAGTCTGAGCAGAAGTGGCAGGGAGCAGGGGCTCTGCATGAGCTCTGCTCCGGAGGCGGGAATAGTAACAGAGGCCCAGGCCTGGAAGAGGGAGAAGGAAGGAAGAGGAGCGGAGAAGGCTCCAGGAACGAGGAATGAAGGGATCCCAGGGGTGCGGACGGGCGAATCCACCTGCATGGAGGGGTCAGGCCAAAGTGGGAGACCGGTCCCCGAACTAGTGGAGGCAGGAAACGACCCTCAGCTAGAAACCGGAGGCTCTGACATTTTATGTGGCGCAGCCCCTCGCTACACCCGCTAGGAAGGCACCACATAGGGTCAGGGAAACTGGCGCCAAGTTTACCAAGAGGAGGCCCGAGGCTGCCGGACAGAAGTGTTGGTAAGAAAGGCCAGACAAAGGACACACAAAGGGGGTCCTGTGAAGTGCTCCAAAGTTATCTGGGAGTTGTCTGAGCCCCTCACCTGGTGAGCACAGTACGACGTGGGCAGCCGTTACCTGCAGACGTGGTCTGGATAATAAGAACTGTGAGTAAAGGCCCTGAACTGCATCACTGACTAAGTGTCGTTACTGCTGCTGCCCTGCACCATCACCCCCATCCTCCGCATACACTGCCCTGAGGCTATACTCCTCCCGTGGGGAGTTATGCTACGCTCTGCTGCACCCACAACACCAGCCTCAGTGGTCTGCCCTGTAGCGGCGGTTCACTCTGACCGCAATCCACGGGTGGCGTAGTCAGACATTTAAACATGAAAACCACATAAATAGTTCCGCCACTGGTTTGACCGCCCTGAGCCACGGAACTGGGTCGCCGCCACGAAGACTACAACCACCAGCATCCACCAAAAAGGGTCCGGCTCTGGGTGTCCCAAGGCCCAGGGGGTGCGTCAGAACATTTTCATCACCTTTCACAATCACCAATGGGACAAGGCAGTGATGTCCTCTGTCCCCTCTCTTATACATCCTAGTGACGGAGCACCTGCTCTCATCAATTCGCCATAACCCCAATATTAGGTGGATTGAGGTGGGAGGCACCGAGTACAAGTGCTCTCTATTTGCTGATGATGTCCTAGTATATATCACTCAATCACATATATCCATCCATGCTGTTATGGCTGAAATAGATCACTTTGTTACATGGTAAAATTTTAAAATCAATGCAGCGAAGTCTGAGGCCCTCGATGTCTCCCTCCCCAAATCCATATAGGATTCCATCCAGTCCAACTTTCCCTTTGCCTGGCCCTCACAGGGTATCAAATACTTAGGAATTCCTATTCATAGAGACCTCTCCCATCTAAGTTATCTTAATTTTGGGCCCTTTATTGAACAACTCCATACAGACCACGGTTGGCAAGTTAGAACTGTAAGATTCACTACGTGAACCACTGGTGTTTTGTGGAAAAGCACATGTACACTGCGTTCCAAATTATTATACAAAAAGTGTTTAGGAGTGATAAGGGAAGAATTTGTTTGTTTGTCAGTTAAACTCATTGATGGTGATGTGTGTCAGGGCTCTTTATATCACTGTAAGCAATTGCAGACACCTGTGCTAATTAGTTTGGCAGGTGTGTCCAATGAAAGGCAAGACTACTTAAGAAGGCTCTCTCACATTATTAAGCAGCCTACATTTTCTGCCAAAATGGGAAAGAAAAAGGATGTGTCGGCTGCTGAGAAGCAACAAATTGTGGAGTGTTTAGGTCAAGGCATGACTACAATCAACATTGTGCGATGATCAGGATGAAGTGTCTTGGCAATCAAGAAGTATGTAGCTGATTCACAGTACACACGTGTGCGTGCTGATAAGGGCAAATTGAGGACTCTTTCCTACAGGCAATTACGTCAGGTTGAAAGAGCAGCGGCAAAAAAGCCTTGTCATAGCAGCAGACAAGTTTTTGAAGCTGCTTGTGCCTCCAACGTCCCCCGAACAACAAGATGCAGGGTCCTTCAGAGGTTTGCAGCTGTGCATACACCATCCTGTCGACCTCCTCTATCCACTTCACACAAGCAGAAACGGCTCCAGTGGGCCAAACATTACATGAAGACTGATTTCAAAACTGTTTGTTCACGGATGAGTGCCGTGCAGCGCTCGATGGTCCAGATGGATGGAGTGGAGGATGGCTGGTTGATGGACACCCCACGCAAACACGGCTACAGCGCCAACAAGGAGGAGGTGGAGTAATGTTTTGTGCTGGAATCATGGGGAGAGAGATTGTCGGCCCCTTTAGGATCCCTGAAGGCGCTAAAGATGAACTCCATAATGTATGTGGATTTTCTCAAACAGCACTTCCTGCCATGGTTCAAGAAGAAGAACCGTGTATTTCACAGCAAGATCATTTTTCTGCATGATAATGCACCATCTCATGCTGCACATAAAACATCTGCATCTCTGGCTGATATGGGCATAAAAGGGGACAAACTTATGGTGTGACCCCCATGCTCCCCTGACCTCTACCCCATTCAGATCCTTTGGAGCATCATTAAAAGGAGTGTCTATGATGGCGGGAGGCAGTTCACATCTAAGCAACAGCTCTGGGAGGGTATTCTGTCCTCATGCAAAACAATTGAAGCAGAAACCATCCAAAACCTGACAAATTCAAAGGACGAGAGAGTTCAGAAGCTCCTTTCGAACAAGGGGTCCTATGTGAAAATGTAACATCACCTAGAATAAAGTTTTGAGTTGAAAACTGTTTGATTTCAGTTTCTAACAACCTGCTAATGCTTATAATTTCAAAAATGACCATTTTTTTGGTCTTTATTAAAATGAAAAGGTTGATCGAAAAGTTTGGGGGATCTAAGAGTGTGGCAATCCAGTAGTCATGATTACTTCGAATTCTGACAATATGAGGGTCATGCTGCAGGTAGTGCAGCAAGAAGGCACTTATGTGCCTTGCGCATCTCCGAGCAACAAAATTATTTTCCGGGCTAGATGCAGCTAAAAATTATTTTTAATTTTAAATCTGGTGAAGCTTTAGTATAGATGGCCTAATAGGATCAGTGCTGCACACTGCTACAAAGCCCAAATTATTTTCCAGTCAAGATACAGATAAACATGATTAGTAATTTGAAAGCTTAAAACGGTTGGTAGGGTGATTTTAACCAATCATCAAGCTTTTACTCTCCCCAGGATGACACAGGGGTAGAAAAGTCGTTTCGGATCCATGATTTGTTCATCTTTATGAACGTGAGTCTGTCTACATTATCAGTGGAGAGCCGCGTGCGCTTATCTGTCAGCACACCACCAGCAGCGCTGAACACACGTTCAGACAGAACACTGGCTGCGGGGCATGACAAGATCTCCAAGGCGTAAGTGGCTAGCTCCGGCCATTTATCCAGATTGGAAGCCCAAAAAGAGCAAGGGTCCAGTGACACAGTCGTGGCTTCAATGTTTACTTGGAGATACTCCTGTACCATCGTCTCTAGGCGTTGACTATGTGTCAGACTTCTTGTCTCCTGTGGCCTTGCAAAGGATGGGCTAAAAAAGTGGTGAAATGATTCCGCAAAATTGATGTTACCAGCAGATACTGTGGTTCTGTTACGGTTTGAGTGCTGAACACTTGACGGTCCCACGGTTGGCAAGTTGGAACTGTGAGATTCACTACGTGCACCACTGGTATTTTGTGGAAAAGCACATGTAAGATTCTGCAACAGTCTCTGCTGATACTCCTGCATGCGTGCATCCCTTTCTATGGCAGGAATAATTTCTGCAAATTTACTTTTGTACCGGGGATCTAACAGTGTGGCAACCCAGTAGTCAGGATTATTTCTAATTCTCACAATTCGAGGGTCATGTTGCAGGTAGTGCAGCAAGAAGGCACTCATGTGTGTTGCGCATCCAGGAGCACCAAGTCCCTGTTGTGTTGGTGGCGAGGTAACAATCATGCTTCCTTCCTCTGTCCTCTCCCCCCAACCTCGCACAACAGAAATGTGATCAAGGTCTCCCTCATCTGATGAGTCTTCCATCAGTTCGTCCTCCACTTCTTCCTGGGCTCCTGCACCTTCCTCACTAGTTTGGCTGCTACCATGCGCCCTGGTAAAACCATCTCCCCCACCCTCACATGCCTGCCGCCTTGGTGCTGCCGACCGTCTGGACCTTGCAGATGTTAGCCCTTCCGCATACAACTCCTCCTCCTCTACTTCCTCCACCTCCTCTTGTGCCACCACCTGACTCCGAATTCTGTTTAACATGTGCTCCAGCATGTAAATCACCGGAATAGTCATGCTGATAATGGCATCGTCAGCACTAAACATCTTCGTCGCCATTTCAACACTGTGCAGAAGGGTGCATAGGTCCCTGATCTGAGACCACTCCTCCAGCGTGATTTGCCCCACCTCTGAATCTCGTTGGCCCAGGCTATACGTCAGAACATATTGCACCAGGGCTTGTCGGTGCTGCCACAGTCGCTGCAACATGTGCAGAGTTGAATTCCACCGGGTAGGCACATCGCATTTTAGCCGGTGAAGTGGCAGGCCCAACGACTTCTGTAGAGATGTAAGTCGCTGAGCTGCGGGATGCGAACGGCGGAAGTGAGCACACAGCGACCGTGCCCTCTGCAGAAGGCCATCTAGTCTGGGATAGTGGGCTAAAAATTGCTGGACAACCAGGTTCAACACGTGAGCCATACAAGGCACGTGTGTGACATTGCCCCGGCGAAGGGCCGCACCCAGGTTTGCAGCATTGTCGCACACGGCCTTCCCTGGTTTCAGGTCCAGTGGAGACAACCATTCATGAAATTGGTTCTCCAGAGCTGACCACAACTCCTCAGCTGTGTGACTCACATTTCCCAGACATTTCAATGTAAAAACCGCCTGATGACGTTGAGCCCTACTGCCAGCATAGTAAGGAGGTGTGCAGGATCCCTTCTGCGCAGTTAGAAAGCTTGTGGCATGACGAGACAGGCTTTGGGTGCAGGTGGAAGACCGAGAGGAGGTTGAGGAGGCAGAAGCAGTGGAGGAACTTTGACATAAAGAGGATTGACGCACAACTCGTGGGGACGGCAAGACTTGGACAGCAGCCCCTTGTCCTGCTGTCACCATAGTTACCCAGTGCCCAGTCAGCGACATGTAACGCCCCTGTCCATGCCTACTCGTCCAAGTGTCTGTGGTGAAATGCACCCTGTCACACACAGAGTTTCTCAAAGAAGCGGTGATGTTGTGTGCGACATGCTGGTGGAGCGCAGGCACACCTTTCTTTGAGAAGTAGTGCCGACTGGGCATCTGGTACTGGGGCACTGCGACGGACATAAGGTCTCGAAAATCCTCTGTGTCCACCAGGCGGAAAGGCAGCATTTCTGTAGCCAAGAGCTTGCAGATGGTGAAATTCAACCTCTTAGCTTTCTCATGGCTAGGAGGAAATGGTCTTTTACTTGTCCACATCTGAGGGACCGAGGGCTGGCTATTGTGCTTAGACGGGGTTGATAAGGGTGTCCCCGACAAACTGCCGGTCTGTGAGGAAGATGCAGGCGGACATGTTAGGTTGCCTTGATCCAAAGGTGGTGCTATCGATGTCGGACAGCGCTCAACACCAGCTGGTGTTACCACCTCCAAAGAAAATGATGACCTGCAAATCACGCTGGCTGTTGCGGGTAAAGAGGTGGCAGGTCTGCGCCCCAAAACAGGTGTGACTGCTGTCCCCCCAGTCACAGAGGATGAAGAGGCCGCGGATGCACAAGATATGGCAGACGGTGATTGGCCCGGCCGGCTAGGCCGCATTGTAGCACACTGAGCTTCCCACTGCAACTTATGCTTCATGTCCATGTGCCGGTTCATGCATGAAGTACTCAAACTATGTATTTTTTGGCCTCTACTTAGCTTTTGCTGACAAATGTTACAGATAACACGAGTTGGGTCATCTTTATCGATCTGAAAAAATGCCCAGGCTATGCAAGGCTTAGCACCCATGCGACCTGAAGAGCCACCACGACTTGTGGTGAGAGGCAGAGTTGTGTTTGAGGATGCAGTTGTTGACGTGCTTCCAGTACTACGTCTCTGTCCAGGAAGGCGCAACCTGACCTCGTCGTCACTAGCATATTCCTCCACCTCCTCTGCTGACCTCATCTCTTGGCTGACTGTGGGTTGACAGTAAGTGGGATCTCCGACCTCATCATCATCACCCTGTGCGTTATCACACCCGTCGTCCTCAGAGCCAACCTGTTCCTGCCCTGACAAAAAACTAAAGTTGTCGCTCCAATCAGGTATTTGAGTCTTATCATCATCTTCCTCATTGTCTCCACCAACAGGAGTTACAGTTTGGGAATGAGGGTCTACATTATGGTCAGAACCTTCTGCGTCTGGTCCTGGATCCGACTCATAAAGATTCTGGGCATCAGTGCAGATCATTTCCTCGTCTGGATTCACAGAAGCGCTGGAGTCGACCTCTGATTCCCAGGCTATAGTATGAGTAAACAGCTCTGCAGACTCAACCATCTGTTCTACCTCATACTCAGACGGGCAGCTGGAGATTTGGGAGCTGTGAGGAAGCAAGTGCGATTTGGGTGACACCTTTGAGGACTGGAGTATTTGTGATGTTGAAGTTGATGTGGAGGAGAGCCCACTTAAAGGAGCACTTGATATCCGTTGAAGCACCTGCTGTTTTTGTGCCTCATCTGGAATTTGTAGCGATTGGCGTGGCCGTAAGAAAGGGATCTTATCACATTGTCCGCTAAAAGAAGTAGACATTTTAGTTTGGCTGGAAGATGGTCTTTCTTCTGCAGATGTTACTGTTGCTTTAACACCTACCCCACGGACACAACCTTTTTTCCCCTTCCCAACACGCCTATTCCCCTTTCCACCAGCAGCAGGCCTTTTTCCACTCATTTTGGTGGTTAACTAATTCACAACTCTGGAGTTGTTTGCACAAAAAAACAATGGATGGTAACCGAGCAGAGCTGAGTGGCCAAACTGTGGTATTAGGCCAAAACTATTGGCTGGGTTAGATGCAGAAAAAAATTATTTTGAATTTGCAACCTGATGGAGGTCAGTATAGATGGACTAATACAAATAGTCCCACACACTGCTAGAAGCCCAAATATTTTTTCAGAGGTACTGTAGATGCAGATAAAAATTATTTTTAATTTGCAACCTGATGGAGGTCAGTATAGATGGACTAATAGACCAAGTCCCACACACTGCTAGAAGCCCAAATATTTTTTCAGAGCTAGATGCAGAAAAAAATTATTTTTAATTTGCAACCTGATGGAGGTCAGTATAGATGGACTAATAGACCAAGTCCCACACACCGCTAGAAGCCCAACTATTTTTTCAGAGCTAGATGCAGAAAAAAATTATATTCAATTTGCAACCTGCTGGAGGTCAGTATAGAAGGACTAATAGAACAAGTCCCACACACTGCTAGAAGCCCAAATATTTTTTCAGAGCTAAATGAAGAAAAAAATTATTTTTAATTTGCAACCTGATGGAGGTCAGTATAGATGGACTAATAGACCAAGTCCCACACACTGCTAGAAGCCCAAATATTTTTTCAGAGCTAGATGCAGAAAAAAATTATTTTTAATTTGCAACCTGATGGAGGTCAGTATAGATGGACTAATAGACCAAGTCCCACACACCGCTAGAAGCCCAAATATTTTTTCAGAGCTAGATGCAGAAAAAAATTATTTTTAATTTGCGACCTGATGGAGATCAGTATAGATGGACTAATAGACCAAGTCCCACACACTGCTAGAAGCCCAAATATTTTTTCAGAGCTAGATGCAGAAAAAAATTATTTTTAATTTGCAACCTGATGGAGGTCAGTATAGATGGACTAATAGACCAAGTCCCACACACCGCTAGAAGCCCAAATATTTTTTCAGAGTTAGATGCAGAAAAAAATTATTTTTAATTTGCAACCTGATGGAGGTCAGTATAGATGGACTAATAGACCAAGTCCCACACACTGCTAGAAGCCCAAATATTTTTTCAGAGCTAGATGCAGAAAAAAATTATTTTTAATTTGCAACCTGATGGAGGTCAGTATAGATGGACTAATAGACCAAGTCCCACACACCGCTAGAAGCCCAACTATTTTTTCAGAGCTAGATGCAGAAAAAAATTATATTCAATTTGCAACCTGCTGGAGGTCAGTATAGAAGGACTAATAGAACAAGTCCCACACACTGCTAGAAGCCCAAATATTTTTTCAGAGCTAAATGAAGAAAAAAACTATTTTTAATTTGCAACCTGATGGAGGTCAGTATAGATGGACTAATAGACCAAGTCCCACACACTGCTAGAAGCCCAAATATTTTTTCAGAGCTAGATGCAGAAAAAAATTATATTCAGTTTGCAACCTGATGGAGGTCAGTATAGATGGACTAATAGAATGATGCTATGCCCAAAAGATTTTACTTCACTAGGTGCAGTAAAAAAATTGGTATTCTATACACAGGTGTTATATCTTGCAACACAGATAGGCTACTCCACTGACTAACACACTCTGCAATAGGCCAAAAAGGATTAGCTTTGCTAGATTCAGCCAAATGCTGTGAAAAAAACTTGCACAGCACTGGCACAGACCTGCCTGGCAACAACTGATAGGAACTCATGTAACCTAGTCCTGAAAAGGACTCCAATTACAATTAGTCTTTACTCCCACAACCTATCTATTTAAGAGCACAGACCTCCCTGATAAAAGTCGTAGGAAATGCTGTAACCTAGTCCTTAAAAGGACTGCAATCACAACTATTCCCTACTCCCAAGCTATCTGTATATTTGTGCGAAAATTGGCTTGAAATTAACAAGGTATAGCGCACACAGCAACAGCGGTGCCGTCTAACACGCAGCTGCAGCAGTGAGAAAATGGTGGCGACGGGGAAAATGGCTTCGTCTTATAGGGCAAGGACATGTGACATACACTGCCAATGACACATGCCCTTGCTTGTGTGAAAAAAAGCACTTCGCTCCGTGTGTGCGCTGCTGATAGGCTGACAGATTGCACCTCCCCACTGCAAATGCGGGAAAGAGAAAAAAAAATGGAGATCTTCATTGTTCCTGCAGAGATCCATCCCCTGCCCCTCCCCCCACCCCGCTGTACACTCAAACTGCGTATTAACATTAATTTTCATCATTACTGAGAAAAAATCCAGTTATGATTTTGGTGCACGAACAGTTATCGAACATAACCTCGAACAGCCGAATTTTTCTCAAATTGTTCGTGTTCGCCGAACGGCTCGAACACCGCCCAAAACATCTCGAATTTGAGATTGGCGAACAGTTCGAGTAGAACAACGCTCATCTCTACTCTTTACTCTCCAAATCAAACCTCACCAACTGTTAACTTGACCCAATCACGTCCCACCTCATCCCCAGTCTTACCACTATCTTCATCCCAACCCTAACCTACCTCTTCAACCTGTGATTAACAACTAGTGTCTTCCCCTCATGCTTCAAACATGCCTCGATTACACCCATCCTCAAAAAAGCCTTCCCTTGACGCATCCTCTGTGACAAGCTACTGCCCCATATCACTTCTCCCCTATGCCTCAAAATTACTGGAACAACATGTCCACTTTGAACTATCCTCCCACCTCTCCTCCTGCTTTCTCTTTGACCGCCTCCAATCTCGGATCTGGCTGCACCATTCTACTGAAACTGCTCTGACTAAAGTCACCAATGACCTAATAACCGCCAAATCCAAACAACACTGCTCTTTCCTCCTCCTCCTAGACCTGTCATCTGCCTTTGACACAGTGGACCATTCCCTCTTACTACAGACTCTCTCATCTCTCGGCATCACAGACTTGGCCCTATCTTGGATCTCTTCATACCTAACAGACAGGACATTCAGTGTCTCCCACTTACATACCACTTCCTCATCTTGCCCTCTATCTGTCCGTGTCCCCCAAGGTTGAGCTCTAGGACCCCTGCTCTTCCCCATCTACACCTTTTGGCCTGGGACAGCTCATAAAGTCTCATGGCATTCAGAATCACCTCTATGGTGATGACACACAGATCTACCTCTCTGGACCCGATATCTCCTCCCTATTAACCAAAATCCCACAATATCTGTATGCTATCTCATCCTTATCTGCCAGATTTCTAAAACGTAACATGGATAAATCAGAACTCATCATCTTTCCACATTCCCATTCACCCCCCCATCTGACCTATCCATCAACGTCAATGGCTGTTCACTCCCCCCAGTTCCGTTAGCTCGTTGCCTTGGGGTAACTCTGGACTTGATCTCTCCTTCAAACCACATATCCAAGCCATTTCCACTTCCTGCCAACTCCAACTCAAAAATATTTCCTGGATCCGCACATTCCTCCACAACGAATCTGCAAAAACACTAGTGCACACCCTCATCATCTCCCGCCTTGACTACTGCAACCTCCTGCTCTGTGGCCTCCCTTCCAACACTCTCACACCCCTTCAATCTATCCTAAACTCTGCTGCCCGACTAATCCACTTGTCCCCACTAGTGTTGAGCGAGCATGCTTGACACTGCTCGGTACTCGCCTGAGCATCACGCTACTCAGGATGTTTAGCGAGCACCGAGCATTTCTGGGTTACTCGGGCGGGTGCTCGGGTCTCCGCCCTGCATGCTTGGCGCTCTTTACAGAGCCAATGAACATGCAGGGATAGCAAGCTAGTCACTGTAATGCCGCAGCCATGTTGTTTGTGGGCATTACAGTGATTGGCTGACCGCACAGCGTCACCTCGAGTATTTAAAACCGAGCGCCGCCATCTTGGACCCAGATTCTCCGGATCAGACAGTGGAGGGACAGCGCTGCTGAGCTAGGGAGAGATTTTTGCTGCGAAATAGTGAGTGTAGGGTCTGTAAAGGCTGCCATAACAAACAAACAGTCCTTCTCAGGACAAATATCCATCCCAGATATCAGGCAGGCAGGCAGGCTGTATAGGTGACGCAGTGGGGTTATACCAGCAAACGCAGCATTACAGTCCTGTGTAATCCTGTTTCTGAAATTTCTGGACTTAGCTGCAGGTCTCAGGAGCCAGTAAAAATCCTGTTTTTTCCTCCTACACACTGTACAAATACTGGTCTTATTAACCTATTGGTGTCCCCCCCCACCAAAAAAAAAAGTGTGTCTCTAATTTTTCAGACACAAATATATCTGTTGAAAAGCGTCTGGTATAGGCCACAGAAACTGAAGTGTGCTTTTGCAGTTAAACGGGTAAAATATGTGTAGAATCCAGTTTTGGGCCTTTGGTATCTAAGAAAAAAACAGTTTGAGTGTGTCGCTCAGTGTTCAGCCGCAAATTTATATATTTTAAAAAGTCTGGTATACACCAGTAAACAATAACTGTGGTTAAGCCATTCCACGGTAAAAAATCTCTATTATTCAGGTTTTGGTATTTTTTTCTGTAAGGAAAAACAGTAATAGTTTCTCCCTGATTGTTCTGATTGTTTAAAAGAGTCGGGTGTAGGCCAGAGAAATAGAACTGTGGTTTTCCTCTTCCACGGTTCTAATCTACTTTTTATTACCCTTTTTCCATTGATAGTGCGAGTGTAAGCTATTTTACTTCCTTTACAATGGGCAAGGCGCATGGCAAGGGACGTGGAACTGGACATTCTGGTGATGGTGCATGCAGAGGACAGGGCCGTGGCCAAGGTGAAAATGTGCCACAACCAACAGCCACATCTTCTCGCTCCCACTTCTTGACTGATTTACTAGGGAAGCACAGAACAACACCAGTATTGCAAACTGATCAGTGTGAGCAGGTTATTAATTGGATAGCAGATAATACTTCCAGTTACCTGGGCACCACCAACTCCGGTCTGTCTTCCACACGGTCAACTCTTAGTAGCCGTGAATCTCGACCGCATACTCCTCCTCACCCTGATGCTCCTTCCTCCCACCATGCCGAGTGTCGTCAGACAACAATTGATCCCACACTTGGACACTCTGAGGAGCTGTTCACTGGTCCATTTCCATATTTGTGCACCTCGCCTGCTACGCTTGAAGTGGTGGAAGAGGAGATCCCATGTAGCGATGCCCAAATATTTGAACAGCCATGGCCACAGGAAGTCGACGCTGGCAATTTGTCACAAAAGGTGGACGATGACGAAACACAATTGCCAGGAAGTGAGGAGGAGCATCGTGGTGCGCAAGTGGAAGTGGAGGAGGTGGTGGATGATATAGTAACTGACCTAACGTGGCAGGAGGACATGCAGAGTGAGGCCAGCAGCACACAGGGGGAGGGAGGCAGAGTACCCCAAGAGACAAGAAGAAGCAGTGTGATGGCCACAGACAGAAGGCGGGCAACCGTTCCCCATAACAACAACATGAGGGACGTTGCGATTGCAAAAGGTAGGTCTTCCAGGGTCTGGAATTTTTTTAAAGACTCTGCTGATAACTCCAAAAAGGCCAATTGAACCACCTGCCATGCCAGCATCAGCAGGGGTGACAAAACTACCAGCCTGACCACCACCAGCATGATCAGCCACATGGCAGCAAAGCACCTGACTTTGTTGGGCGAACCCCAGGGACCACGACCAGTGTCAGTGGGTGTCACCACTGCATCTTCCGCTGTTGTGCGTGCAATAGAACACCCTGTTGTGTGTGCAAGGCAATCCCCTGTCCATACTGCATGTAAAGATGCCCCCTCCTCTCAGTCTTCACTTGTTATGGCAGTTTCTCAAGAAACAGCATCAACGTCCATGTCCACATCCCACCTCAGCATTCAATTGTCCATATCCCAGACCTTTGATCGAAAGCGGAAATTCACAGCTAACGCCCCACAGGCCACAGTCCTAAATTCGCACATTTCACGACTGCTTGCATTGGAAATGCTGCCTTTTAGGCTGGTGGAGACGGAATCCTTCCACAAACTTATGGCGGTGGCCGTCCCTTGGCACTCGGTCCCCAGCCGACTCTATTTTGCCCGGTGTGCCATCCCCACACTACACAACCACGTGTCCCAAAACATCTGCCGTGCCCTCAACAACGCAGTTACCGGGAGAGTCCACCTGACAACGGACACGTGGACAAGTAGACAGGGATGGTACATCTCCCTGACGGCACACTGGGTAAACATAGTGGAAGCCGGGACCCAGTCAGACATTGGGAAGAAACACATCCTCCCCACACCGAGGATTGCGGGCCCTACGTCAGTCAGAGTTGCCCCCACAGTGTACAGCTCCTGCGCATCATCCTCCTCTTCCTTCTCCTCATGTTCAGCCTCCATCTCAGATATTACCACATCAGTTACAAGCTGGAAGCACTGCAGTATTGCCTCCGCCAAGCGGCAACAGGCTGTGCTGACACTCATAAGCTTAGGTGATAAACCTCACACTGATTGTGACTTGTGGACAGCTATGAAAGAGCAGGCAGATCTGTGGCTGAGACCGCTGAACCTACATCCAGGCATGGTCGTGTGTGACAATGGCCGTAACCTGGTGGCGGCTCTGAGGCGAGGCGAGATCACACACGTACCATGCCTGTCTCACATGCTTAACCTCGTGGTTCAGCGGTTTCATAAATCGTACCCTGAGTTGCCAGATCTGCTCGTGAAAGTACGCTGCCTGTCAGCTCATTTTCGCAAGTCGGCTACAGCTTCCGCCGCCCTTGCTGTGTTGCAGCAGCGTTTGCAGCTTCCAGCAAACAGACTGGTGTGTGATGTCCCCACACGTTGGAACTCTACACTCCACATGTTGCAAAGGATTTGTGAGCAGAAGAGAGCAGTTGAGGAGTACCAGCTGCAACAAGGCCGTCGATATTCAGGTCTGACTCCACACATAAGACCTCATGAGTGGACCTGGATGTCTGACATATGTACCATCCTGAAAAACTTTGAGGAGGCCACCAAGATGGTGAGTGGCGATGACGCCATCATTAGCGTCAGCATTCCACTTGTCTGTCTTTTGCAACGCTCTCTGTAGAGAATTAAAGAGGAGGCATTGCAGCCAGAGTATGATGAGATGGATCAAGAAGCCGTAGTGGGCTATTACACACAGCCCAGCCTCATCTCATCCCAATGTGCATTGGGGGACAATGAGGGAGAGGAGTAGGAAGATGAGAAGGAAGAACAGGAGCTGTTATCATGCGCTGTAGACAGTAGTACCTGTACAAGTGTCATACCGTGGGTTCAGGGTGGGTAGCCTGAGGACAGGGGGGAGGAGGAGGAGGAGGAGGATAGCATGGTCAGTCGTCATCTTGGTGAGGACACGGAAATCTTTCCCGTTACCATTCTAGCACACATGGCTGACTTTATGTTGCGCTGCCTTAACCGTGACCCTCGCGTTGTCAAAATGTTGGGTGACAGTCATTACTGGTTGGTGACACTTGTAGACCCCCGCTACAAGGAAAACTTTCACTCTCTTATTCCTGAGGTGGAGAGGTCTACAAAAATGGGCCAGTACCAGAAGGCCCTTGCTGCAGAACTGTTAAAAAAATTCCCATCTAAACACGCTAGCGACAGAGGTCACAGTTCGTTGACCAACCAAAGCGTACAAGCGAGAGAGAGGCAACTCCAATCCAACAGAGGCAGGGGAAAACTGTCAATGTTCTGGGACAGTTTTCTGAGACCCTCCCTTCGGACAGACCCTGAGGTACGGGGTATTCTCACAAGGAGTGGAAAGTTTCAAAAGATGGTGAGGGAGTACCATACCAGCGTCCTCCGTGATTCCTCTGTGACTTTTAATTATTGGGTATCCAAGCTGGACACTTGAAATGAACTTGCTCTGTACGCCTTGGAGGTCCTGGCCTGCCCTGCCGCTAGCGTGTTATCGGAGCGTGTTTTTAGTGCCGCTGGGGGAATTATAACTGATAAGCGCACTCGCCTGTCAACTGACAATGCTGATAAGCTGACCCTTATCAAATTGAACAAGGGCTGGATTGGGCCAGACTTCTCATCACCCCCTCCACGTCTCCTTGTGTACTGGCCTGTCTCCTTGTAGAACTTCCAGCCTTTAGACACTACGCTGACAGACACAGCAAACATTTTTGCCACAGCTCGCATTGATGTGCCATCCTGGATGAGCTCCACTACCTGAGCAACTTCTGTGGGTTTTCCATCTCATGCTAACACGAGTGTGAAAGCACAACCAACAGCATGTGAAATTGTTTGTCTATCACTGTTGCTTCCTAAGTGGACAGTTTGATTTCACAGAAGTTTGATTTACTTTGAGTTATAGGCTGCGTGCCCACGTTGCGTATCACAAGCGTAAATGCTGCGGAATTTCCGCAGCGTAAACGCTTGTAAAACGCATGTATATCCGCACCCCATGGTCCCCAATGGCATTCCGCAATGTCAATGCCCATGCTGCGGATTTTTCCGCAGCGTATATGCTGCGGTCAAAAATCCGCAGCATGTTCATTAATTTTGCGGAAGCGCAGCGGAATCAATGAGCGGATGGTACCCAAGTCTGGATGAGAGGAGACTCTCATCCAGACCTGGGTACCAAAGAACCTGTAAAAAAAATAAAAAATAAAATTTATACTTTTCTTCTGATGTCTTCCCGGTGTTTTCCCGATGTCGCGCTGTTGTGTGAAGGACCTGCCACGTCATTGAGTCATGTGACCCATCCCATGACTCAATGACGTCACAGCAGGTCCTGCACACAACAGCGTGAGCCGCTCAAGACTCCGGACGGGGCAGAGAATGCATCAGAAAGTGAGTATAATCTTTATTTTTTTATTTTTTATCATTCTGATTCTTTTTTTTTAACTATTACTTGGTCACACTATATAAATCCATGCCGGTTGCATGGATTTATATAGTGTGAACAAGTTGTCAAGCACTTTTCCAAGTGATTCTTAAATCACTTGGAGAAGTGCTTGATATCCCGCATGCGGAAATGCATGCAAAGAAGCTGCAAAGACGCCTCACAAACGCTTCTACCTGGCGGGAAAACCGCATGTAAAATCCGCATGCGATTTTCCCGCCATGGAGAAGCGTAAAAAATATGCTTCAGTTCCGCAACGTGGGCACTTAGCCATATTCTGTTGTTTAAGTGTTCCCTTTATTTTTTTGAGCAGTGTACATATATCCACCTGAACTAACAGTCATTCTGAGGACTAATCCATCTGCATATAATCAGTGCTAGGCAGGCAGGCAGTGTATGTGGCAGACTGCAGTGTATGATACAGCACAATAGGGTCCATTGAAAGTCTTATCTGCTGCTGCTGTAATAATTACAGATATTTGTAGTCCCAGAAATCAGGGGCCAGGGCATTTTTTTTTTTTTTAATTCTGGTTATTTGCTTAAAAAGCAAGCCAGAGTACACCATTTTTCTGCTCCATTTGCTTGTTCTCACTGCAGAATAAAGCCAAATCAGTTCCATATTTCAGCGATAAAAATCCAGAAATTTAAACTGAACATGGAAAATATATGCTTCCTTTTCCATTCTGTTGCAGTGTGTCAGTCAAGCTATTCACACTACGTGTCTGTGAAGAATAGTATTAGTAAATTACAGGCCTGCTATTTAGAACCGTAGTTCTCTGTCAGACATATCACCTATAAGAGTGTTCCAAAATCAGACATTTCTTTCATTTTCATTTCGTTGAAGTGTTTCGGTCAAGTTATTCACACTAGGTCTCTGTGTAGAATAACATTAGTAAATTACAGGCCTGCTATTTAAAACCATGGTTCTCTGTCAGACGTATCACATATAACTGCGGTTCAAATCCAGCCATTTGTAGTGAACGTGGAACATATTGTCCTCCATTTATAGATAGTAGCATTTTACTGCTCCATTTGCTTTTTCGCAGAATACAGACAGATTTTTTTTCTTTTAGTCATATTACTGTATTGTGGAAGCAGAGGCACTTTTTTCAATGATCAGACGCACGGGATCCATATGACTGCCGCAATAATGCAGAAATTTTGTGAAGCGTGCCAAATATTTCACTCCATTTAAAGTCAGCCACCTGTGTTTTGTTGAACCAGTTGACACTTGGTCGCTGACAAATAATAATAATAATAATATTTTTTATTTATATAGCGCCAACATATTCCGCAGCACTTTACAATTAAGCGGGGAAATGTACAAACAATAAATTCAATACGAGGTGAGACAGTTTAAACAGTTACATCAGGAGTGAGGTCCCTGCTCGCCAGCTTACAATCTACAATGAAATGGGGGACACAATAGGTGGAAAGTGCTTGTTATTTCAGGTCTGGCAATTATAATAAGTCGGGATCATCATATAAAGCTGTATGATCCGGTCATCAGCCTGTATGTTCAAGTGCAATACTCAATTACCAAGTGCAGTTATCGTGTGCATGGAGGGTGTAGAGACAGATGAAAAGTAGGGAGAAGATTCTGAATAATATTTAGGAGGGAACAGGGGAAAGTTAGTTTACTGCGTATTTGAGGTGGTAGGCTTGTTTAAAGAGATGGGTTTTTAAAGCACGCTTGAAGACATCGGGGCTAGGCATCAATCGGATCGTTTGGGGTAAAGCATTCCAGAGAACTGGCGCAGCATGAGAGAAGTCTTGGAGACGGAGGTGCGAGGATTGGATTATGGGGGATGTTCGCCTTAGGTCATTTGTGGAACGGAGGGCATGTGTAGGACAATAGACTGAGAAGAGAGAGGAGATATAAGGTGGTGCAGAACTGTGGAGAGCTTTGTGGGTGAGAGCAATGAGTTTATATTGGATCCTGTAGCGAATAAGTAACCAGTGTAATTACTGGCACAAGGTGCAGGCATCGGTGAAGCGGCTGGACAGAAATACAACCCTGGCTGCCGCATTCAGGATGGATTGGAGAGGGGAAATTTTGGTAAGAGTGAGACCGATCAGAAGAGAGTTTCAGTAGTCCAGACGAGAGTGAATAAGAGTGACAGTAAGAGTTTTAGCAGTTTCAAAAGTGAGAAAAGATTGGATTCTGGAGATGTTTTTAAGGTGCAGGTGACAAGAGCGAGTGAGTGATCGGATATAGGGAGTAAAGGAAAGGTTAGTGTCGAATATGACCCCGAGGCAGCGGGCTTGCATCTTGGGAGTTATGGTTGAACCCTCCAAGGTAATTTTGATGTTAGGTAGAGTTAGGTTAGTAGAGGGGGGAAACACAAGAAGTTCAGTTTTGGAGAGATTCAGTTTAAGATAGAGGGAGGACATGATGTTAGACACAGCAGACAAACAATCCTTGGTATTTTGTATTAGGGTAGGGGTGATGTCAGGGGAAGATGTGTATAATTGGGTGTCGTCAGCATAGAGATGATACTGGAACCAAAATCTGCTGATTGTTTGTCCAATGGGGGCAGGGTATAGAGAGAACAGGAGGGGGCCTAGGACTGAGCCCTGCGGAACCCCGATAGTAAGAGGATGAGGAGAGGAAGAGGAGGTGGCAAAAGATACAGTGAAGAAGTGGTCAGAGAGGTAGGAGGAGAACCAGGAGAGAAAGGTGTCCTTGAGGCCTATAGAGCAGAGCATAGTGAGGAGGAGCTGGTGATCCACAGTGTCAAATGCTGCAGAGAGATCCAGTAGAATCAGCAGGGAGCAGTGACCTTTGGATTTGGCTGTTAGTAGTTCATTAGAGACTTTAGTGAGGGCAGTTTCAGTGGAGTGTAAGGAGCGGAAACCAGATTGTAGAGGGTCGATGAGAGAGTTATCTGGGAGATAGCGGATTAGACGGGAGTGGACCAAGCGTTCCAGGAGTTTAGAGATGAAAGGAAGATTAGAGACAGGTCTGTAGTTAGCAGTGCAGTTCTGGTCCAGGGATGGCTTTTTAAGTAAAGGGGTTATGATGGCATGTTTAAATGAGGAGAGAAAGATACCTGAAGAAAGAGAGAGGTTAAATATTTTAGTCAGGTGAGTGGTGACCACCGGTGAGCGGGACTGCAGGAGATGTGAAGGAATGGGGTCACTGTTGCAGGTTGTAGGCTGAGAAGAAGCGAGGAGCTGGGTAACTTATTCTTCTGTAACAGGCTCAAAGATGGCAAGTGAGCTTGAAGTGCGGCAGGGAAGGGGATCCAGGCAGTGAGGAGATTGGGCTGAGATGTCCTGATGGATGTGGTTGATTTTTTCAAAGAAATAAATGGCCAGATCCTCCCCGCTGAGGTTGGTGGTGGGGGCCTGTGCTTTAGGTTTCGGAGGGAGTTTAAGGTTTCGAAAAGTTGTTTTGGATTGTTGGACATTGAAGTGATGAGGGTGGTGAAGTAGGATTGTTTGGCCAGATGAAGGGCAGAGTTATAGGTTTTGAGCATGAATTTATAGTGGATGAAGTCCTCTGCTAAAAGAGATTTTCTCCACTGACGCTCTGCACACCTTGAGCGACGTTGAAGAAAACGTGTTTGCATCGTGTGCCAGGGCTGCCGTTGTCTGTGTCGGGTCTTTCTGCGTGTAGAAGGTGTGGCTTCATCTAGGGCACTCTGCAGTGTATTATTATAGTGTGACAAATGCTAAGTCTGGACAGGAGAGGGAGGAGATGGGGGCTAAAGATGGGTGGAGATTGTCCATAAGCTGCTGGGTATTAATGGTACGTGTATTCCTCTAAGTGTGGTAAGTGGGGGTGTCCCGGGTGAAGAGGCAATTCTTAACAGAGAAGGAAAGAAGGTTGTGGTCTGAGAGTGGGAGAGGGGAGTTGGTAAAGTCATCCAGCGAGCAGTGACAGGAAAAAAACAGGTCCAGAGTATTCCCGTCTTCATGGGTAGGAGAATTAGTAAACTGTGAGAGACGGAATGAAGAGGTTAGAGAAAGTAGATGAGAGGCAGATTGGGAGAGGGGATCATCGATGGGGATGTTAAAGTCGCCCATGATGAGGGTGGGGATGTCACAGGATAGAAAGTGAGGAAGCCAGGTGGCAAAGTGATCCAAGAACTGGTGGGAGGAGCCTGGAGGGCGATACACAACTGCCACTCGCATGCAAAAGGGTTTAAAGAGTCTGATGGTGTGGACTTCAAAGGAAGGAAACATAAGTGAGGGAACCGGGGGGATGACCTGGAAAGCACATTGTGAGGAAAGGAGCAGACCAACAAATACCATACTATTAGGCAACTGTCTGAAACCGTCGCCATCAGACGTTATCCCATATGACTGCCCTAATAATCCAGCAATTATTGTGAGCGTGTCAAATATTACACTCCAATTAAAGTATTGCAGTTGAGGGTTCAAACCTATTCTCAGTTGGCTGCTGACAAATATCATATCTGTGAACAATGTTGTCAGAGTATTATGCCACTTTTGCGGGCTAACAAAAAAAAAACATACAAAAAACATCTAAAATGGAAAAAATGTTAAGAAACATGCTTTCCAGGGTAATGACTTGTATATAAGGCCAAAGAAATAAAAAAATAAAGTTATGGACTGTAGAAGACATTTCTGCGACAAGAATGAACACTCATGTGTAGCTGGCGATGATACAACCTAGCAGCACCTATTCCTATTGTAAATGCATATGTCAGCGTTATCGATAGGGAATAGAATAGATTTTACATTTTTTGGGGTAGCACCAGCAGCACGTAGTATAAGGCAAAAATATCTGGCTGAATCGGTGTAATACGCTATCCATACTGCGATACTTCACCCGTAAAATAGTTTCAGATAAGACAGTTAATATTATAGAGCATAGAATCTATTTGAATTGTCCTTCCTTGTCAACAATTTCAAGGTCTTCCAAAAATTAGGATGCACTCCAATACACATTTGAAGAGATGTGAAAAAAAACAAAAAACAAAAAAAAACACAGTAGGATGTTTCTTTAGTATAAAAACCAGACTCACCAATGTAACCTCAATGTAATCTCATTGTTCAGCTCCTGCCTGCTCCATATCCAAAATAATCACATCAGTCACAAGCTGGAAGCACTGCAGCACTGCCTTGGCCAAGTAGCAACAGGCTGTGCTGAAGATAATATGCTTAATGCTTAGGTGACCAACCGTGCACCGCTGCAGGGTTGTTGAATCGATAACACAGCTGTCTGATCTGTGGCTCTCACCGCTGAACATACAGCCAGGCATGGTCGTGTGTGACAATGGCCGGGACCTTGTGACAGAGAAATGACAGGCGGAGTATATATGGTTTCCCTCAATGCCAGTCCTTTCACTGAGCCAAAGAATATGGCTGTGGTGAAATACAACTCTCACCGAGAAGCAGTGTCAGTGAAAAACATTGGGTCCACCCGAGGATTTGATTCTGAGGGTTCATCTTTCTTCCCCACTTAAGAGCCCCATAGCAGCTGAAAAGTTTGCGCTATCATGAACTCTCCTGATGGAGAAGCCAGGGCCCACCGGAGGATTCCCTGGGGGGCCCGTAAAACTCTGCCGAGAAGCAGCCCTGGCTAAGAAAAGTGTGTGAGAAGGTTCCGGGACACTCTATGGCTGCTTTTTTACTGTGGACTGGCTGCAGCAATCTATAAGATTGCAATCTATGATCCCTTCACTGGTTCCCCATTGGCCAGAGACTTAAGTTCAAAACCGTAACCATGACATGCAAAGCCATCCACAACCTGCCTGCTCCATATATCTGTGACCTAGTCTCCCGGTACATACCAGCACGCAACCTCTGATCCTAACAGGATCTCCCTCTCTCCTCTTCCCACAATCGCATACAAGCTTTTTCCAGGGCATCCCTTCTACTCTTGAACTGTGTACCCCAACATATCAGACTATTGCCTACTGTTGAAACCTTTAAAAGGAAGCTGAAAACCCCCCACTTCCGACAAGACTACAACCTGCAGTAACCCTCGCTCCACCATACTGTATCCTCACCCATCCCTTACCCATCACACATAGACTGTTTGTGCTCCCTCACGGGCAGGGTCCTCTCTGCTCTAGTACCAGTCAGTGACTTCTTTTCACATGTAAAGCACAATGGAATAAATGACACTATAATACTGAATAATAATAATTATACTACTTGTACTCTGGGTAAATTGATGGCACTTTCCTGGTGACTGCCCCTAAACCGAAGTGTTTTGGCAGCTTTTGGTCCTGTTTGAAGGTGTTGTGTATACGTTTGGTTTTGGCACCCATTGAATCCAATGGCGTTTGGCAATGTTCGGCGAATATTCGACAATTACATTGGCGAATATTGCAAAAACGGCGATTGTAATCCAAAACGAATATTGAAATATTTGCTCGTCTCTAATCAGAAACACCCTTAGAACAAATGATTTGGGTGTTACATCACGGTCTCCCTGGTGATATGGTGGTGGAGAATGATGACAATGAGGGCGACATTAAATAGAACAATTTCTGAAGGGTATACTCATGTCTGGGTGTGAACGGGTGCATGGAAATAGACCCATCAAAAAATAACCAATAGATTTGAGTTTATGTTTGATGCTATCATCTGATGGTGTTGAGAAGTCTGGCCCAATGCGGCCCTTGTTCATTTTTATAAGAGTCAGCCTGTCAGCATTTTCAGTTGACAGGCGGATGCGCCTATCAGTTTTATCAGTTATAATGCCCCCGGGCGGCACTAAAAACTATCCCTGACAAGCAACTAGCGGCCAGGACCTCCAAGGCATAGAAAGACAGTTCATACCACATGTCCAGCTTGCATCTTCCTAAACTTTTCCCTCCTTGTCAGAGTACCCTGTGTATCAGGGCCTGAGCACTGGGAGGGTCTGAGAAAACTGCCCCAGACCTTTGACAGTGTTCTCTTGCCTCTGCCGCATCTGGTTTGTGTCTTCCTCTCTTGTACTCCTTGATTGTCCAATGAACTGTCTGACTGTGACTTCTGCCGCTAGCGTCAGATGTGAATTTTTTTTTGTTAGAATTCTTTAACAAGAGCCTGAACTTAATATCTCCCAAAATGAACTCCTTCGGTTTCCTCCCTCTACTAACCTGGCTATACCTGACTTTGCAATTTCCTTTAGGTGCTGCCACCATAACTCCCACTCAGCACGCCTGCTATCTTGGAGACATATTTGACACACAATTTTCCTTTATTCAACTTGGAAAATCACTCACTAGCTCATATCACCAGTACCTTAAAAACTTCTCCAGAAGTTGACCTTTTCTCACCTTTGATACTGCAAAAACTGTTACTGTCACTCTTATTCCCCAGTGCAACTCTCTTCTAATCAGTCTCCCTCTAAACAAACAGTCTTCTCTTCATTATCTTCTGAATTCAGCAGCCAGGGTCGTATTTCTATGAAGCTTCACCAACGCCTCTACCCTGTGGCAGTCATTGCACGGGTTAGGTTAAACATTCACTACAGAATACAATATAACGTCATCTCTCTCACCCACCAAGCTGTCCACAGTTCTGCACCGACCTATGTCTCTTCCCGCATTTCTGTGTATCACCCATCCTCACACATTCATCTCCAAGAATTCTCTCGTGCCGTGTCAATTTTCTGTAATGCCCAAAATGCGTACAACGCGATGGTCACAGTAAAGGCAGGGGAACATAAATTCGGCCTTGTGTGCCAGACTGCCAACAGCCAAGACTTCCCTGTTCTCACCAAGAGTATTACTGTCTATCTTCTCCTCCTCCTCCTCCTCATTATCACCCAATCCACGCTGAGATGAGGCTGGGCTGGGTAACATCATCCTGTACAGTTCCTTGCTCTGCCTGCAATGCCTCCTCTTTAGTTGTGATCAGCGATTGTTTCAGTAGACAGAGAAACGGGATGGTGATGCTAATTATGGCGTCATCGCCGCTCACCATCTTGATGGAGTCCTCAAAGTTTTGGAGGAGTGCACAGATGTCAGACATCCATGCCCACTCATCAGCTCTTATGTGCGGAGGCTGACCTGATTGCCGACGGACGTGTTGAAGCTGGTACTCAACAAATGCTCTCTGCTGCTCAAAATCATTCCAAATATCTGCAACGTTGATTTCCAAATCATAGTCACATCGCACACCAATCGGTGAACTGGAAGCTGCAAACACTGCTGAAACCCTGCCAGGGCGGCGGTGCTGTAGCTGACTTTCTGAAATGGGCACACACGCGGCGTACTTTCACAAGTAGCTCTGGCAGATCCGTGTAGATTTTGAGAAACTGCCGAACCACTAAGTTGAGCACATGGGCCAGGCATGGTACATGTGCGAGCTTGCCTAACTTCAGTGCTGACACCAGGTTCTCTGATACAGCTTTCAACAACTCTGCAACGGTGTGCGATTTGTCGTCTAAGCATACAGTCCTGCTTATTGTTATTGCCACACACAAAGTTTAAGTAAATAATCTGGAATATGTCCTGAAAAAATGAATCAACTGATGGAGATGGAGGCTGAAGAGGAGGAGGTGGTGCTGGAGCTGTAGAATTTAGGGGTAACCCTGATTGACCCACAGCCTGCAATCCTCTGCGTTTGGAGGACGTGTTTCATCCCAGGGTCCAACTGGGTCCCGGCTTCCACAATATTAACCCAGAGGAATGCGTTAATGAGATGTACCGTCCCTGGCCACATTCACTTGTCCACATGTTTTTGGTTGGGCGGTCCTTTCCACTTACGTTCACTAGGAAGGGCACAGGTAATTTTCTGGGACCTGCACTTGTGAAAGGCGGAGACGATACAGGGAGAAATAGTGACGGCTGGGGACCAAGTATGGACACCTGGCCACCGCAGCTATGAGGTTGTGGAAAGCTTCCACCTCCATGAACCTAAAAGGCAACATTTCAAGTGCAAGTTGTCCAGAAATGTGGAAGTTTAGTATTGAGGCCTGTGGGAGGGTGGCTGGCTGCATACTTGCGCTTGCATTCCAAGAATGTGGTAGGGACAACTGAATGCTGCAAAAGGACAAGGACGTGAATGGTGATGGTTGCAAGTCTGCAATGACAGGTGCAGAACGGGAGGCCTCTTCACATGCGCCATGGACAGGGGATTGCCGTAAACGCACAAAAGCAGAAGAGGCAGTAGTGTCACCTGCAGACACTTGGTGGACCTTGTTGCTTGGCCCAGCTTGTCAGGTGCTTTGCTGTCATGTGCCTGAGCATGCTGGTGGTGGTCAGGCTTGTATTTTGGTGCTCTTGCTGATGCTAGCCTGGCAGATGTCGCAAATGGCCTTTTTGGGGTTATCTAAACTATCTTTAAAAAAGAACCAGACTCGGGAAGACTTAACAGTTAATGTTATGTACTGGCAACTTCCGTCGTGTTGGTGTTCCGGGGAGCAATTGCCCCCCTTGTGTCTGTGGCCACCACACTGCTTGTTCCTGCCTGTTTTGGTTCTACGCCTCCCTCCCCCTGTGTGCTACAGTGGGTTAGTGACTTCATCGTCCACCGCTTTGTTTTCCACTTCCACACCCTGATCTTCCTACTCACTTTCTGTCCATTGTGTCTCATCATTATCCACCTCTTGTGACAGTATTTGCCCTTTCCCACAGTCACCTTTAGGTGACCATGGCATCTCAAATCACTACATTTGATTTTCTGTTGCCCTGCTCGAAGCTGGCCAGTCAAGAGGCCCAAATTTATCAATGGAAAAGTGAACAGCTCTTGGATTATCCCTGGACTCTAATCTCTCCTTCAAACCACATATCCAAGGTCTTTCCACTTCTGAGCGGACCGAGCGAGAGGCCAGAATCTATAAATGGAAAGATCATCTAAGCAGCTCTTCGAAGTGTCCAAGTGTGAGATCAGTTGTCTCAGGGCACTCAAAATGATGGGAGGAAGGACGATCAGGGTGAGGAAGATGCCAACTCCAAGTAAAAAACATCTCCCAGATCCGCACATTCATCAACCACGAATCTGCAAAAACACTAGTGTACATGCTCATCATCTCTCTTCTTGACAACTGCAACCTCCTGCTCTGTGGCCTCCCTTCTAATAGTCTTGCATTAGTCCAATCTATCCTAAACTCTGTTGCCTGACTAATCCATCTGTCCCCTCGCTATTCCCTGGTCTCTCCTCTCTGTCAATCCCTTCACTGGCTCCAGTTCAAAACCCTAACCTTGGCATGCAAAGCTGTCAACAACCTGTCTCCTCCATACATCTGTGACCTAGTCTCCCAGTACTTACCTGCACACAATCTCCGATCATCATAAGATCTCCTTCTCTACTCCCCTCTTATCTCCTCTTCCCACAATTGCAAACAAGATTTATCCCGTGCATCCCCCTACTCTGGAACTCTTTACCTCATCATTTCTGACTCTCACCTACTGTTAAAACCTTTAAAAGGAAGCTGAAGACCCACCTTTTGCGACATGCATACAACCTGAAGTAACTATTGTTCCACCATACCGCTGTAATACCATCTCTATCCTCACCTACTGTATTCTCACCCATGCCTTGTAGACTGAGCCCCCGCAGACAGGGTCCTCTCCTCTCCTGTACCCGTCGCTGTCACATTTTTGTTCAAGATTATTGTAATTGTTTTTGTGATGTATAACTTTTTCACATGTTAAGTGCCATGGAATAAATGGTGATAAAGTAATAATAATAATGTGATCCAGACTCACATCTACTGAGACTGGACCATTTGGAACACAGGGTGGTGGTGGTGGCAAACTGACCGGAAGCTTTATCTGCTCTCCAACCAACAACCTTTTCACACTGCTCTGGCTTCAATAGTGGTGTTCCGAGGCCCCATAAAAATTGGGACAGGAAGGTAGTTTGACATGACATGGGTGTTTGTTGTTCTCCCTCAGCAAGCACAGTTTCATCTTGCCCATGGCCTCTGCGTGCACTATCACCATCACCATAATGTCCACTCATCCGTCCCTTGACACACACCTTACCCATTTTAAATGGAGTTTAAGGTTTGTAACATTGCCAAAAATGTATTTTTACCACAGTTATATAGGATCACCTCTGATGAGATGACCACAGTTTTAGGCAGTGTCCTAGGAGTTAGGGATTCTTCCAGCCCCAGGTGTCTTCCCCATGCTGTTCCCATGTCACACACCACATGGCCAGATAAGGTTGTAAAATATTAAAATGATATTTCCTGGTGAATGCATTTGTCTTGGTTGAAAGCAATGCAAAACTGCAAAAGCGCATCAAAAACACTACATGTGAACATAGCCCAAGGTGTGGAGTAGTATTTTTGTTTTTGGTTATTTATTTTGCCTTATATACAAGTCATTATCCTGGAAAGGATGTTCCTTAACATATTTCCCAGGAAAATGAATTTTGGTTTTGTTTTTGCATGTTTTATTCTGAGTCCGTAAAAGTGGCGTAATACCTCTGACAACGTTGTTGACAGCAGTGACCTGGGAGTCAGAAATGCTACCCGCGGTTTTCCCCATGCTGTTTCCATGTCATTTGAGCACTGTTCCCATCGATTTGGGCAATTTTTAGGCCCATTGCAGTCCGCCGGGGGGACCACCAGAAAAATGCTCGAGTTTCCCATAGACTTACATTGGGCTCGATACTCGGACCGAGCACTCAAGCATTCCAATTTGCTCGACTCGAACAATGAGTACCCGAGCTTTTTAGTTCTCGCTCATCACTAATAGAGATATATGTGGATATAGCAGTGTATTTGTATGTTCCTATATTCTGGAAGGAAAATAAAAGTGACACTTTTTTTTTCCTATGAAATTACTATAAAAGAATGAAAAACAATTACAAAAATGTAATTTTTAATGCGCTTTTCAAATTAAAAAAAAATCACAAATCAGCAAATACCATATACATATTTGGTCTTCCTGTAATTGGAACAACACATACAATCTTAACATTATTTACTGTGATCGTTAAATGGAGTAAAAAATTTGATGATTTTTTTTTCTTTTAAACTCATAAAAGTATATATGTAACTAGCTATTGAGCCTGTTCTACGTCCAGGTGGCGAGCATTTTTATTGGTATAAGGTCTCCCATGCTGGTATTTGTGCTCCCCATGCTTGTATTTGTGCTGCCCCCATCCTGGTATTTGTGCTTCCCTATCCTGTTCTGCCATCCTGTTATGTGCTGCCCTCATACCTATCCTGGTATGCATGGCACCCCTCATCCCTATCCTGGTATACATGGCATGCCTCACCCCCAATCCTGGTTTGCATGGCACCCCTCACCCCCAATCCTGGTATGCATGGCACCGCTCACCCTCAATCCTGGTATGCATGGCACCCCTCACCCCCAATCCTGGTATGTATGGCACGCCTCATCCCTATCCTGGTATGTATGGCACTCCTCATCCCAAATCCTGGTATGCATGGAACCCCTCATCCCCAATCTCGGTATGCATGGCACCCCTCATCTCAATCCTGGCATGCATGGCACCCATCATCCTGGAATGCATGGCTCCCTCATCCCTATCCTGGTATGCATGGCACCCCATCCCTCATCCTTGTATGCATGGTACCGCTCATCCCTATCCTGGTATACATGGTACCTCTCATCCCTATCCTGGCATGCATGGCACCCCTCATCTCCAATCCTGGTATGCATGGCACCCCTCATCCCTATCCTGGTATGTATGGTACCCCTCATCCTGGTATGCATGGTAACCCTCATCCCTATCCCGGTATGCATGGCACCCCATCCCTCATTCTGGTATGCATGGTACCCCTCATCCCTATCCTGGTATGCAAGGCACCCCTCATCCCAATCCTGATATGCATGGCACACCTCATCCCTATCCTGGTATGCATGGCACCCCTCACCCCCAATCCTGGTATGCATGGCACCCCTCACCCCCAATCCTGGTATGCATGGCACCCCTCATCAAAATTTGGGTATGCATGTCTCCCTCATACCCAATCCTGGTATACATGGTACCCCATCCCTCATCCCTATCCTGGTATGTATGGCACCCCTCATTCTGGTATGCATGGTACCCCTCATCCCTATCCTGGTATGCATGGCACCCCATCCCTCATCCTGGTATGCATGGTACCCCTCATCCTTATCCTGGTATACATGGTACCCTTCATCCCTATCCTGGTATGCATGGCACCCCTCATCCGAATCCTGGTATGCATGTCCCCCCCAGATACCTATCCTGGTATGCATGGTACCCCTCATCTCCCAATCCTGGTAAGTATGGTACCCCTCATCCCACAATCCTAGTATGCATGGTACCCCTCAATCCTTGTATGAATGGCACCCCTCATCCCCCAATCCTTGGATGCATGGCACCCCTCATTCCCAATCCTTGGATGCATGGCACCCCTCATTCCCAATCCTGGTATGCATGGCACCCCTCATCCCCAATCCTGGTATGCATGGCACCCCCCATCCCCATTCCTGGTATGCATAGCACCCCTCATCCCCAATCCTGATATGTGTGGCCCCCTCTTCACCCAATCCTGGTATGTGTGGCCCCCTCACCTCCCAATCCTGGTATGCATTGTCCCCTTACCCCCAATCCTGGTATGTAGGGTACCCCTCATCCCTCAATCCTGGTATGCATGGTCTTCTCATCCCCTAATCCTGGTATGCATGGCACCCCTCACCCACCAATCCTGATATGCATGGTACCCCTCAATCCTGGTATGTGTGGCCCCCTCATCCCCCAATCTTGGTATGTGTGGCCCCCTCACCACCCAATCCTGGTATGTGTAGCCCTCTCACCTCCCAATCCTGGTATGCATGGTGCCCCTCATTCCTTTCATGCTGCACACATGCAAAAAAAAATAAATACTTATACTCACCTTTCTTCCCTGTGCTCCAGCTCTGCTGTGTCCTGTTCTGCCAGATTCTGGGAGAGGAGTACGCGCGTGCCCATACCGCTCTGTCCAGCACCATTTTGCTGAAGACACACTGCAAATGTTTCTTCAGTAAAATGGCGCCGCATAGCGCTATGCGCATGCGCCGATTCCGATGCCTTCATTCCGCCCCCAGTCTCCAGGCAGAAGAGAGGTGCCGTGGTAATGCTCATTCCGGTCAGGTAAGTATGCAAGTATGGCACCGTAGATCGCGTTATGCGTTCAGTGTCTATGCATACTGCAATCTCCGGGGCCATACACACTCCTCTTACCTGTAACAGCTCCATGCGTTCTTCTGTCTGGAGCCAGATTGTGCAGGCGTGTTGCGCTTGCGCAGTCTATAGAGGCTTCAGACAGAGGGACGCTTGTAGCATTATATTATAGATGCTGAGGCCATTTTCACATATGGCATAAATGCTGGAATTTTTTAAACTTCTTTTTTTTTCTGCATGTTTTCTACTCGTGTCTAAACCATCAGATACAATAACAATCTTCCCTGAATATTGCGTGTTTGCTGAGTTTTTTATGCCTTTTCCTCCTTGGTTGTTGCATTTTTGGTGTAGATGTAAAGCTGAGTTTTAAATGCTTTTTCAATAGCACAGAGTAGCTTTAATTCTACACTTAAAGAGGTATTCCCATCTCCAAGATCTTATCCCAATATGTAGTAGGTGTAATAATAATAATAATAATATTATCAAATACATTCAATTAGAAATGTAGTATAGATTTTCTGATTCACTAAGTCTCTTTCCTAATGTGTAACTGCAGGAACTTAGGTATCCATGGTTATGACCACTGATACAGTGACACTTAGTTAGCTAGTTGCTAGTGGTCATAACCATGGATACCTAAGGTCCTGCAAAACTTGCACATGAGGAAAGAGACATTGCGAATCAGAAAAACTATATTACAATTCTAAATGAAGGTACTTGCTAATATTTTTTATTATTACACCCATACCGTAAATTCTTCTTTTTTCTGCTGATTTTTTTTGTACAGAAATTCGGCTGTGTTTAACTGTCCAAGCAAATTGATTGTGATTTCATGAAATAATAATAATAATAATCTTTATTTATATAGCGCCAACTTATTCTGCAGTGCTTAGCAATTCACAGGTTCATATACAACAGTCATAAGTAACATAGCTAAAGATAATACAATAATTACAGCAAAAATAAAGGCGACCCTGCTCATAAGAGATTACAATCTACAATGAGGTGGGGGTGACACAAAGTACAATGGCTTTTTTACAAGGATGGTCCAGCCATCTTGAGGGGATGAGGGATAGATAAAGGCTGCATGAGCTCAACACCAGCCAGTATTTGTGGTGCTTTTTGCTTCGGTGGAGAGTTATGTGTGGAGAGATAAGGGATGGGCCATAAGAAGATATAAGGACTTCGATTTGGGAAGGTGTTAGGCTGCCCTAAACTGGTGTGTTTTTAGGGAGCGCCTAAAACTGTGTAAATTGTGGTTCATCCTAATTTCTTGGGGTAGAGCATTCCAAAGAATAGGTGCAGCTCGGGAGAAGTCTTGAAGCCGGGAGTGGGAGGTATGGATTAGTGTGGATGTTAGTCAAAAGTCACTTGAGGAGTGTAGAGAATGGGTAGGCCAATAAACAGAAATGAGAGAAGAGATGTAGGGGGGTGCCACACTGTGGAGAGCTTTGTGGGTAAGAACAAGCAATTTAAATTGGATCCTATAATTCATGGGCAGCCAGTGCAATAACTGGCACAGAGCGGAGGAGTCTGAGTAGCGGTTAGCCAAATAGATGACCCTGGCGGCAGCATTAAGGATGGACTGGAGGGGGAAAGTCGAGTGAGGGGGAGGTCAATTAATAGAGAGTTACAGTAGTCGAGGTGGGAGTGGATCAGGGCAACAGTGAGGGTTTTTGTTGTTTCCAAGGTGAGAAAGGGGCGGATTCTAGAGATGTTATTCAGGTGCAAGCAACAAGAGCGGGCAAGAGATTGTATGTGGAAGGTGAAGGAGAGATTGGTGTCAAACACAACGCCCAGACAATGCGCCTGCTGGCTCGGCATTATTGTGGTGCCACGCACGGAGAGAGAGATGTCAGATTTCGAGAGGTGAGTAGACGGCGGGAGAAGAAGAAGTTCAGTTTTGGAAAGGTTGAGTTTCAGGTAGAGAGCGGACATTATGTTAGAAACTGCTGCCAGACAGTCACTTGTGTTCTGTAGTACAGCGGGGGTAAGGCCAGGGGATGAGGTGTATAGTTGTATGTCATCAGCTTAAAAATGGTACTGAAAACCAAATTTGCTGATGGTCTGTCTAATTGGGGCTGTGTAGAGAGAGAAGAGAAGAGGGCCAAGGACTGAACCCTGAGAAACCCCAATAGTGAGAGGAAGAGGGGTAGAAGTGGAGCCAGCTAACGATACACTGAAAGAGCAGTCAGATAGGTAGGAGGAGAACCAGGAGTGAGTAGTGTCCTTTATGCCGATTGAGTGGAGTGTAGAGAGTAGGAGGTGGTGGTCAACGGTGTCAAAGGCTGCAGAGAGGACAAGAAGAATGAGCAGAGAGTGGTCACCATTACATTTTGCTGTAGGAAGGTCATTGGTTACATTGATGAGTGCAGTTTCTGTAGAATTTAGGGGGCAGAAGCCGTACTGTGATAGGTCTAGAAGAGAGTGAGTGGAGAGGTAACTGGTAAGGCAGGAGTAGACCAGGCGCTCCAAGAGTTTAGAGATGAAGGAAAGATTGGAGACTGGTCTATAGTTGTTTGTGCAGGAAGGGTCAAGAGAGGGCTTTTTTAATAATGGAGTAATGATGGAGTGTTTGAAGGAGGAGGGGAAGATGCCAGAAGAGAGGGAGAGGTTGAAGATTTTAGTAAGGTGAGCAGTGACGACTGAAGAAAAAGACTGGAGTTGATGTGAGGGGATGGGGTCAGTGGTGCATGTAGTGGGATGGGAAGAAAAGAGGAGCCTGGAGACTTCGTCTTCTGTGACTGGGTCAAATGTGGAGAGTGATCCAGAGGGGATGTGGGGAGGGATGGGAGTCATGGCACTTGGTGGCTGGGAGCTGATTTCCTGATGGATGGTGTCTATTTTCTCTGTGAAGTAGGAGGCCAAGTCCTCGGCACAAATATCCGTGATGGGGGCCTGCACTTTAGGACTGAGGAGGGAGTGAAAGGTATCAAAGAGTTTTTTGGGGTTTTTGGATAGTGAGGAGATCATGGTGGTGAAGTAGGTCTGTTTGGCGAGGTGAAGGGCAGAGTTATATGTTTTTAACATAAATTTGTAGTGGATAAAATATTCTAGTGTGCGAGTTTTCCTCCATTGGCGTTCGGCACTTCTAGAGCAACGCTGGAGAAATCGGGTTTGCGGTGTGAGCCAGGGCTGTTTTCCTCTGTGGTTACAGGTTCTGAGGGTGAGGGGCACTACTTGGTGCAGCATGCTTCTGAGAGTGTCATTGTTGTGGTTTACAGCCAGATCAGGACAGGAAATAGAGGAGATTGGAGACAGTGATGAGTGAAGGGAGTCTGTAAGTGTATGCGGGTTAATGGCTTGTAGATTTCTGAATGTGTGATAGGTAGGAGTGTGCTGGGGTGGGCGAGGATTTGTGAGCGTGAAGGAGAGAATGTTATGTTCAGAGAGGAGAAGAGGGGAGTTATTTAGGTGGGGGATTGAGCTAAGCCGGACAAAGACCAGATCAAGGGTGTTTCCATCTTTGTGTGTCTCAGAGGTTGAAAGCTGTGAGAGGCCAAGAGAAGTGGTTAAAGATAGAAGCTGGGATGCGGATGAGAAGGTGGGGCTGTTTATGGGGATGTTGAAGTCTCCCAGGATAAGGGTTGGTAAATCTGAGGACATGAAGTGCGGCAGCCATGCAGAAAAATGGTCAAGGAACTGGGTGTGTGAGCCTGGGGGACGATATACGACCGCTACTCTGAGTGAGAGGGGATGGAAGAGCCTGATGGTGTGGACCTCAAAAGAAGGGAATGAGAGTGATGGTACTGGGGGGATAACCTGGAAGGTGCAATGTGGGGACGACCAGGAAGGTGCAATGTGGGGACAGAAGTATGCTGACCCCACCACCAAGTCTGTTTGCAGGTCTCGGGGAATGGGAAAAATGCAGGCCGCCATGAGAAATAGTGGCAGGGGAGAGAGTGTCAGAATCCTGGATTTCAGGTTTCAGTGAGGGCTAGCAGATGGAGAGAGTTGGTCAGAAGGTAATTGGGCAGGAAAGGAAGCTTGTTGCATACAGACCGTGGATTCCACAGTGCGCAAATGAATGAGGGAAATGAAGGAGTACAGTTGATGTTAATAAGGTTAGCAGGGTTTTAATGTGAGGTAAAGGAGAGGTTGAGGTTGGTGGAAGGTGGTCCTGGGTTAGGAGAGATATCCCCTGAAATGAGTAGTAGCAGTAAAAAGAGAAAGAGCAGATAGTTTTTGGATTTGTAGCGTGGTTTCTTGTGCAATGCCTTTGGATAAAATAGAGTGAGATTTTTCAGGAAGTTCAGAAGAGCATGGGAGCTGTACATACAGTACAGACCAAAAGTTTGGACACACCTCATTTAAAGATTTATCTGTATTTTCATGACTATGAAATTTGTACATTCACACTGAAGGCATCAAAACTATGAATTAACACATGTGGAATTATATACTTAGCAAAAACGTGTGAAACAACTAAAAATATGTCTTATATTCTAGGTTCTTCAAAGTAGCCACCTTTTGCTTTGATGACTGCTTTGCACACTCTTGGCATTCTCTTGATGAGCTTCAAGAGGTAGTCACCGGAAATGGTCTTCCAACAATCTTGAAGTAGTTCCCAGAGTTGCTTAGCACTTGTTGGCCCTTTTGCCTTCACTCTGCGGTCCAGCTCACCCCAAACCATCTCGATTGGGTTCAGGTCTGGTGACTGTGGAGGCCAGGTCATCTGGCGTAGCACCCCATCACTCCCCTTCTTGGTCAAATAGCCCTTACACAGTCTGGAGGTGTGTTTGGGGTCATTGTCCTGTTGAAAAATAAATGATCGTCCAACTAAACGCAAACCGGATGGAATAGCATGCCGCTGCAAGATGCTGTGGTAGCCATGCTGGTTCAGTATGCCTTCAATTTTGAATAAATCCCCAACAGTGTCACCAGCAAAGCACCCCCACACCATCACACCTCCTCCTCCATACCTCCTCCTCCATGCTTCACGTTGGGAACCAGGCATGTAGAGTCCATCCGTTCACCTTTTCTGCGTCGCACAAAGACACGGTGGTTGGAACCAAAGATCTCAAATTTGGACTCATCAGACCAAAGCACAGATTTCCACTGGACTAATGTCCATTCCTTGTGTTCTTTAGCCCAAACAAGTCTCTTCTGCTTGTTGCCTGTCCTTAGCAGTGGTTTCCTAGCAACTATTTTACCATGAAGGTCTGCTGCACAAAGTCTACTCTTAACAGTTGTTGTAGAGATGTGTCAGCTGCTAGAACTCTGTGTGGCATTGACCTGGTCTCTAATCTGAGCTGCTGTTAACCTGCTATTTCTGAGGCTGGTGACTCAGATAAACTTATCCTCAGAAGCAGAGGTGACTCTTGGTCTTCCTTTCCTGGGGCGGTACTCATGTGAGCCAGTTTCTTTGTAGCACTTGATGGTTTCTGAAACTGCACTTGGGGACACTTTCAAAGTTTGCCCAATTTTTCGGACTGACTGACCTTCATTTCTTAAAGTAATGATGGCCACTCGTTTTTCTTTACTTAGCTGCTTTTTTCTTGCCATAATACAAATTCTAACAGTCTATTCAGTAGGACTATCAGCTGTGTATCCACCTGACTTCTGTAGAACGCAACTGATGGTCCCAACCCCATTTAAAAGGCAAGAAATCCCACTTATTAAACCTAATAGGGCACACCTGTGATGTGAAAACCATTTCCGTTGACTACCTCTTGAAGCTCATCAAGAGAATGCCAAAAGTGTACAAAGCAGTCATCAAAGCAAAAGGTGGCTACTTTGAAGAACCTACAATATAAGACATATTTTCAGTTGCTTCACACTTTTTTGTTAAGTATATAATTCCACATGTGTTAATTCATAGTTTTGATGCCTTCAGTGTGAATGTACAATTTTCATAGTCATGAAAATACAGAAAAATCTTTAAATTACAAGGTGTGTCCAAACTTTTGGTCTGTACTGTAGGAGAGGGAAGGAGAGAGGGGCAGATATGGATGAGTGGTGATGGAGGGGGGATGGGGCGTTGAATGTGGATAAAAAAGCACTCAGGACTAGTGTTGAGCCACCCCCGTAGTGTTCGAGTTCGGTTCGGTTCGTCAAACACCCGTGTGTTCGCCGAACTGTTCGTCGAACACCTTCGAACACCGTTAAAACCAATGGCAGGCAAACAAAAACACATAGAAACACATAGAAAACACCTTCAAAGGTGTCCAAAAGCTGACAAACTGCTCAGAAGACACAACTAACACATGGAAAAGTGACAAGTACATATAGTCATGCGAAAAGAAAAGAGGTGGAGGAGTAAAAGGAGGGGGAGACACAGATATAGGCATGTCATGCCCTTCTAAAATCCAAAAAGTGAGAAGCCGAAACGGCCAGTCCGCTCCTGCCCGTGCCACCTCCGTGTCGCCGGGTTTGTGCCAGAGCCGCGGTGAACCCTGACGGCCAGCCCCCCTCTCCCAATACTGGTGCCTGTCCGCTGGTGGGTCGAGAGAGCCCCCCTGTGGTGGAGGCAGCTCTAAGCTTTTTAATTTAAATTGTCCCTCTAATTTGAATGAATACACTTTAAATCCATTTACAAGGATCTATTGGACGGCAAGTCTCATGCCAGCAGCCGCGTAATTCCAGCTCCAGTAGCGTCCACTAAAGCTGCTGCAGTTAAAAAGCTTTTATAAGGATCGAGCTCGGCTGTCCACCGCAAGACATCCTAGTGCCAGTCCCAGCCCCTATGCCTTGGGGTGCCTCCTGATGCTCTTCACTAAGTATCCCGTGGTCCCGAAGCATTTCCTTTGAAAAAATTAAGTGTCCAAACTACAGGTGGTGTAGCTTGCTTAACAGCCGGGATAATCCGCTGACTAGCAGACACTGCTACTAGGCACAAAGTATTTCCTGGGCTAGATGCAGTTAAAAATTTGTAAGTAGATACTCTCGTTGGATGCTGAGAAAGCATTCCATAGAGTCTCCTGGCACGCCATATATGATTCTCTTAAAAAGCTTGGGGTAGGGGTCTAGGGGACCCTTTTATAGCCAAAATCACGGCCCTGTATCACAATACGTCACCAAGGCTGAAGATAAATGGAATTGTAGCACCGAGGGCTCGGTTGCTACAGACGTATTGCACCTCACCCAGAGGTGTGATATCTCACTCTCAGATAAGGATGGAGTGTGGATCAGGACCCGACACCTGCATGCATTACACCACATTGCCGTGGGGCAGGGCGACCAATATGCCCCTGAGATGGGCACGACAGTCCCTGTCCCTGGCTGGAGTGGGGGGAGGGAACACTGAGGAAGGGGAACCCTGCAGTGCAGGAGCAGGGAGGATGCAGTTCCTGGGTGCATTGAGAAGGGAGTATAAAAGGTGGGCACCATCTTAGTTCAGTGCAGAGAAGTCTGAGCAGAAGTGGCAGGGAGCAGGGGCTCTGCATGAGCTCTGCTCCGGAGGCGGGCCTAGTAACAGAGGCCCAGGCCTGCAAGAGGGAGAAGGAAGGAAGAGGAGCGGAGAAGGCTCCAGGAACGAGGAATGAAGGGATCCCAGGGGTGCGGACGGGCGAGTCGCCACCGCACGCCCGAATCCACCTGCGTGGAGGGGTCAGGCCAAAGGGTGAGACCGGTCCCCGAACTAGTGGAGGCAGGAAACGACCCTCAACTAGAGGCTCTGACATTTTATGTGGCGCAGCCCCTTGCTCCACCCGCTAGGAAGGCACCACATAGGGTCAGGGAAACTGGCGCCAAGTTTACCAAGAGGAGGCCCGAGGCAGCCGGACAGAAGTGTTGGTAAGAAAGGCCAGACAAAGGACACACAAAGGGGGTCCTGTGAAGCGCTCCAAAGTTATCTGGGAGTTGTCTGAGCCCCTCACCTGGAGAGCACAGTACGACGTGGGCAGCCGTTACCTGCAGACGTGGTCTGGATAATAAGAACTGTGAGTAAAGGCCCTGAACTGCATCACTGACTCCGTGTCGTTACTGCTGCTGCCCTGCACCATCACCCCCATCCTCCTCATACACTGCCCTGAGGCTATACTCCTCCCGTGGGGAGTTATGCTACGCTCTGCTGCACCCACAACACCAGCCTTAGCGGTCTGCCCTGTAGCAGCGGTTCACTCTGACCGCAATCCACGGGTGGCGTAGTCGGACATTTAAACATCAAAACCACATAAATAGTTCCGCCACTGGTTTGACCGCCCTGAGCCACGGAACCGGATCGCCGCCACGAAGACTACAACCACCAGCATCCACCAAAAAGGGTCCGGCTCCGGGTGTCCCAAGGCCCAGGGGGTGCGTCAGAACATTTTCATCACCTTTCACAATCACCAATGGGACAAGGCAGGGATGTCCTCTGTCCCCTCTCTTATACATCCTAGTGACGGAGCACCTGCTCTCATCAATTCGCCATAACCCCAATATTAGGTGGATTGAGGTGGGAGGCACCGAGTACAAGTGCTCTCTATTTGCTGATGATGTCCTAGTATATATCACTCAATCACATATATCCATCCCTGCTGTTATGGCTGAAATAGATCACTTTGTTACATGGTAAAATTTTAAAATCAATGCAGCGAAGTCTGAGGCCCTCGATGTCTCCCTCCCTAAATCCATATAGGATTCCATCCAGTCCAACTTTCCCTTTGCCTGGCCCTCACAGGGTATCAAATACTTAGGAATTCCTATTCATAGAGACCTCTCCCATCTATGTTATCTTAATTTTGGGCCCTTTATTGAACAATTCCATACAGACCACGGTTGGCAAGTTAGAACTGTAAGATTCACTACGTGAACCACTGGTGTTTTGTGGAAAAGCACATGTACACCGCGTTCCAAATTATTATGCAAAAAGTGTTTAGGAGTGATAAGGGAAGAATTTGTTTGTTTGTCAGTTAAACTCATTGATGGTGATGTGTGTCAGGGCTCTTTATATCACTGTAAGCAATTGCAGACACCTGTGCTAATTAGTTTGGCAGGTGTGTCCAATGAAAGGCAAGACTACTTAAGAAGGCTCTCTCACATTATTAAGCAGCCTACATTTTCTGCCAAAATGGGAAAGAAAAAGGATGTGTCGGCTGCTGAGAAGCAACAAATTGTGGAGTGTTTAGGTCAAGGCATGACTACAATCAACATTGTGCGATGATCAGGATGAAGTGTCTTGGCAATCAAGAAGTATGTAGCTGATTCACAGTACACACGTGTGCGTGCTGATAAGGGCAAATTGAGGACTCTTTCCTACAGGCAATTACGTCAGGTTGAAAGAGCAGCGGCAAAAAAGCTTTGTCATAGCAGCAGACAAGTTTTTGAAGCTGCTTGTGCCTCCAACGTCCCCCGAACAACAAGATGCAGGGTCCTTCAGAGGTTTGCAGCTGTGCATACGCCATCCTGTCGACCTCCTCTATCCACTTCACACAAGCAGAAACGGCTCCAGTGGGCCAAACATTACATGAAGACTGATTTCAAAACTGTTTTGTTCACGGATGAGTGCCGTGCAGCGCTCGATGGTCCAGATGAATGGAGTGGAGGATGGCTGGTTGATGGACACCCCACGCAAACACGGCTACAGCGCCAACAAGGAGGAGGTGGAGTAATGTTTTGGGCTGGAATCATGGGGAGAGAGATTGTCGGCCCCTTTAGGATCCCTGAAGGCGCTAAAGATGAACTCCATAATGTATGTGGATTTTCTCAAACAGCACTTCCTGCCATGGTTCAAGAAGAAGAACCGTGTATTTCACAGCAAGATCATTTTTCTGCATGATAATGCACCATCTCATGCTGCACATAAAACATCTGCATCTCTGGCTGATATGGGCATAAAAGGGGACAAACTTATGGTGTGACCCCCATGCTCCCCTGACCTCTACCCCATTCAGAACCTTTGGAGCATCATTAAAAGGAGTGTCTATGATGGCGGGAGGCAGTTCACATCTAAGCAACAGCTCTGGGAGGGTATTCTGTCCTCATGCAAAACAATTGAAGCAGAAACCATCCAAAACCTGACAAATTCAATGGACGAGAGAGTTCAGAAGCTCCTTTCGAACAAGTGGTCCTATGTGAAAATGTAACATCACCTAGAATTAAGTTTTGAGTTGAAAACTGTTTGATTTCAGTTTCTAACAACCTGCTAATGCTTATAATTTCAAAAATGACCATTTTTTTGGTCTTTATTAAAATGAAAAGGTTGATCGAAAAGTTTGGGGGATCTAAGAGTGTGGCAACCCAGTAGTCATGATTACTTCGAATTCTGACAATATGAGGGTCATGCTGCAGGTAGTGCAGCAAGAAGGCACTTATGTGTCTTGCGCATCTCGGAGCCCCAAAATTATTTTCCGGGCTAGATGCAGCTAAAAATTATTTTTAATTTTAAATCTGGTGAAGCTTATTATAGATGGCCTAATAGGATCAGTGCTGCACACTGCTACAAAGCCCAAATTATTTTCCAGTCAAGATACAGATAAACATGATTAGTAATTTGAAAGCTTAAAACGGTTGGTAGGGTGATTTTAACCAATCATCAAGCTTTTACTCTCCCCAGGATGACACAGGGGTAGAAAAGTCGTTTCGGATCCATGATTTGTTCATCTTTATGAACGTGAGTCTGTCTACATTATCAGTGGAGAGCCGCGTGCGCTTATCTGTCAGCACACCACCAGCAGCGCTGAACACACGTTCAGACAGAACGCTGGCTGCGGGGCATGACAAGATCTCCAAGGCGTAAGTGGCTAGCTCCGGCCATTTATCCAGATTGGAAGCCCAAAAAGAGCAAGGGTCCAGTGACACAGTCGTGGCTTCAATGTTTACTTGGAGATACTCCTGTACCATCGTCTCTAGGCGTTGACTATGTGTCAGACTTCTTGTCTCCTGTGGCCTTGCAAAGGATGGGCTAAAAAAGTGGTGAAATGATTCCGCAAAATTGATGTTACCAGCAGATACTGTGGTTCTGTTACGGTTTGAGTGCTGAACACTTGACGGTCCCACGGTTGGCAAGTTGGAACTGTGAGATTCACTACGTGCACCACTGGTATTTTGTGGAAAAGCACATGTAAGATTCTGCAACAGTCTCTGCTGATACTCCTGCATGCGTGCATCCCTTTCTATGGCAGGAATAATTTCTGCAAATTTACTTTTGTACCGGGGATCTAACAGTGTGGCAACCCAGTAGTCAGGATTATTTCTAATTCTCACAATTCGAGGGTCATGTTGCAGGTAGTGCAGCAAGAAGGCACTCATGTGTGTTGCGCATCCAGGAGCACCAAGTCCCTGTTGTGTTGGTGGCGAGGTAACAATCATGCTTCCTTCCTCTGTCCTCTCCCCCCAACCTCGCACAACAGAAATGTGATCAAGGTCTCCCTCATCTGATGAGTCTTCCATCAGTTCGTCCTCCACTTCTTCCTGGGCTCCTGCACCTTCCTCACTAGTTTGGCTGCTACCATGCGCCCTGGTAAAATCATCTCCCCCACCCTCACATGCCTGCCGCCCTGGTGCTGCCCACCGTCTGGACCTTGCAGATGTTAGCCCTTCCGCATACAACTCCTCCTCCTCTACTTCCTCCACCTCCTCTTGTGCCACCACCTGACTCCGAATTCTGTTTAACATGTGCTCCAGCATGTAAATCACCGGAATAGTCATGCTGATAATGGCATCGTCAGCACTAAACATCTTCGTCGCCATTTCAAAACTGTGCAGAAGGGTGCATAGGTCCCTGATCTGAGACCACTCCTCCAGCGTGATTTGCCCCACCTCTGAATCTCGTTGGCCCAGGCTATACGTCAGAACGTATTGCACCAGGGCTTGTCGGTGCTGCCACAGTCGCTGCAACATGTGCAGAGTTGAATTCCACCGGGTAGGCACATCGCATTTTAGCCGGTGAAGTGGCAGGCCCAACGACTTCTGTAGAGATGTAAGTCGCTGAGCTGCGGGATGCGAACGGCGGAAGTGAGCACACAGCAACCGTGCCCTCTGCAGAAGGCCATCTAGTCTGGGATAGTGGGCTAAAAATTGCTAGACAACCAGGTTCAACACGTGAGCCATACAAGGCACGTGTGTGACATTGCCCCGGCGAAGGGCCGCACCCAGGTTTGCAGCATTGTCGCACACGGCCTTCCCTGGTTTCAGGTCCAGTGGAGACAACCATTCATGAAATTGGTTCTCCAGAGCTGACCACAACTCCTCAGCTGTGTGACTCACATTTCCCAGACATTTCAATGTAAAAACCGCCTGATGACGTTGAGCCCTACTGCCAGCAAAGTAAGGAGGTGTGCAGGATCCCTTCTGCGCAGTTAGAAAGCTTGTGGCATGACCAGACAGGCTTTGGGTGCAGGTGGAAGACCGAGAGGAGGTTGAGGAGGCAGAAGCAGTGGAGGAAAAATGAC
The DNA here is from genome assembly GCF_046119375.1 of Phyllobates terribilis. Classification (NCBI taxonomy): domain Eukaryota; kingdom Metazoa; phylum Chordata; class Amphibia; order Anura; family Dendrobatidae; genus Phyllobates; species Phyllobates terribilis. The sequence continues at coordinate 766,919,291 of NW_027362762.1, read as the reverse complement.
ATAAAGAGGATTCACGCACAACTCGTGGGGACGGCAAGACTTGGACAGCAGCCCCTTGTCCTGCTGTCACCATAGTTACCCAGTGCCCAGTCAGTGACATGTAACGCCCCTGTCCATGCCTACTCGTCCAAGTGTCTGTGGTGAAATGCACCCTGTCACACACAGAGTTTCTCAAAGAAGCGGTGATGTTGTGTGCGACATGCTGGTGGAGCGCAGGCACACCTTTCTTTGAGAAGTAGTGCCGACTGGGCATCTGGTACTGGGGCACTGCGACGGACATAAGGTCTCGAAAATCCTCTGTGTCCACCAGGCGGAAAGGCAGCATTTCTGTAGCCAAGAGCTTGCAGATGGTGAAATTCAACCTCTTAGCTTTCTCATGGCTAGGAGGAAATGGTCTTTTACTTGTCCACATCTGAGGGACCGAGGGCTGGCTATTGTGCTTAGACGGGGTTGATAAGGGTTTCCCCGGCAAACTGCCGGTCTGTGAGGAAGATGCAGGCGGACATGTTAGGTTGCCTTGATCCAAAGGTGGTGCTATCGATGTCGGACAGCGCTCAAGACCAGCTGGTGTTACCACCTCCAAAGAAAATGATGACCTGCCAATCACGCTGGCTGTTGCGGGTTAAGAGGTGGCAGGTCTGCGCCCCAAAACAGGTGTGACTGCTGTCCCCCCAGTCACAGAGGATGAAAAGGCCGCGGATGCACAAGATATGGCAGACGGTGGTTGGCCCGGCCGGCTAGACCGCATTGTAGCACACTGAGCTTCCCACTGCAACTTATGCTTCATGTCCATGTGCCGGTTCATGCATGAAGTACTCAAACTATGTATTTTTTGGCCTCTACTTAGCTTTTGCTGACAAATGTTACAGATAACACGAGTTGGGTCATCTTTATCGATCTGAAAAAATGCCCAGGCTATGCAAGGCTTAGCACCCATGCGACCTGAAGAGCCACCACGACTTGTGGTGAGAGGCAGAGTTGTGTTTGAGGATGCAGTTGTTGACGTGCTTCCAGTACTACGTCTCTGTCCAGGAAGGCGCAACCTGACCTCGTCGTCACTAGCATCTTCCTCCACCTCCTCTGCTGACCTCATCTCTTGGCTGACTGTGGGTTGACAGTAAGTGGGATCTCCGACCTCATCATCATCACCCTGTGCGTTATCACACCCGTCGTCCTCAGAGCCAACCTGTTCCTGCCCTGACAAAAAACTAAAGTTGTCGCTCCAATCAGGTATTTGAGTCTTATCATCGTCTTCCTCATTGTCTCCACCAACAGGAGTTACAGTTTGGGAATGAGGGTCTACATTATGGTCAGAACCTTCTGCGTCTGGTCCTGGATCCGACTCATAAAGATTCTGGGCATCAGTGCAGATCATTTCCTCGTCTGGATTCACAGAAGCGCTGGAGTCGACCTCTGATTCCCAGGCTATAGTATGAGTAAACAGCTCTGCAGACTCAACCATCTGTTCTACCTCATACTCAGACGGGCAGCTGGAGATTTGGGAGCTGTGAGGAAGCAAGTGCGATTTGGGTGACACCTTTGAGGACTGGAGTATTTGTGATGTTGAAGTTGATGTGGAGGAGAGCCCACTTAAAGGAGCACTTGATATCCGTTGAAGCACCTGCTGTTTTTGTGCCTCATCTGGAATTTGTAGCGATTGGCGTGGCCGTAAGAAAGGGATCTTATCACATTGTCCGCTAAAAGAAGTAGACATTTTAGTTTGGCTGGAAGATGGTCTTTCTTCTGCACCTACCCCACGGACACAACCTTTTTTCCCCTTCCCAACACGCCTATTCCCCTTTCCACCAGCAGCAGGCCTTTTTCCACTCATTTTGGTGGTTAACTAATTCACATCTCTGGAGTTGTTTGCACAAAAAAACAATGGATGGTAACCGAGCAGAGCTGAGTGGCCAAACTGTGGTATTAGGCCAAAACTATTGGCTGGGTTAGATGCAGAAAAAAATTATTTTTAATTTGCAACCTGATGGAGGTCAGTATAGATGGACTAATAGACCAAGTCCCACACACTGCTAGAAGCCCAAATATTTTTTCAGAGCTAGATGCAGAAAAAAATTATTTTTAATTTGCAACCTGATGGAGGTCAGTATAGATGGACTAATAGACCAAGTCCCACACACCGCTAGAAGCCCAAATATTTTTTCAGAGCTAGATGCAGAAAAAAATTATATTCAGTTTGCAACCTGCTGGACGTCAGTATAGAAGGACTAATAGAACAAGTCCCACACACTGCTAGAAGCCCAAATATTTTTTCAGAGCTAAATGAAGAAAAAAATTATTTTTAATTTGCAACCTGATGGAGGTCAGTATAAATGGACTAATAGACCAAGTCCCACACACTGCTAGAAGCCCAAATATTTTTTCAGAGCTAGATGCAGAAAAAAATTATTTTTAATTTGCAACCTGATGGAGGTCAGTATAGATGGACTAATAGACCAAGTCCCACACACCGCTAGAAGCCCAAATATTTTTTCAGAGCTAGATGCAGAAAATTTTTTTATTCAATTTGCAACCTGATGGAGGTCAGTATAGATGGACTAATAGACCAGGTCCCACACACTGCTAGAAGCCCAAATATTTTTTCAGAGCTAGATGCAGAAAAAAATTATTTTTAATTTGCAACCTGATGGAGGTCAGTATAGATGGACTAATAGACCAAGTCCCACACACTGCTAGAAGCCCAATTATTTTTTCAGAGCTAGATGCAGAAAAAAATTATTTTTAATTTGCAACCTGATGGAGGTCAGTATAGATGGACTAATAGAACAAGTCCCACACGCTGCTAGAAGCCCAAATATTTTTTCAGAGATAAATGAAGAAAAAAATTATTTTAAATTTGCAACCTGATGGAGGTCAGTATAGATGGACTAATAGACCAAGTCCCACACACTGCTAGAAGCCCAAATATTTTTTCAGAGCTAGATGCAGAAAAAAATTATTTTTAATTTGCAACCTGATGGAGGTCAGTATAGATGGACTAATAGACCAAGTCCCACACACCGCTAGAAGCCCAAATATTTTTTCAGAGCTAGATGCAGAAAAAAATTATATTCAATTTGCAACCTGCTGGAGGTCAGTATAGAAGGACTAATAGAACAAGTCCCACACACTGCTAGAAGCCCAAATATTTTTTCAGAGCTAAATGAAGAAAAAAATTATTTTTAATTTGCAACCTGATGGAGGTCAGTATAGATGTACTAATAGACCAAGTCCCACACACTGCTAGAAGCCCAAATATTTTTTCAGAGCTAGATGCAGAAAAAAATTATATTCAGTTTGCAACCTGATGGAGGTCAGTATAGATGGACTAATAGAATGATGCTATGCCCAAAAGATTTTACTTCACTAGGTGCAGTAAAAAAATTGGTATTCTATACACAGGTGGTATATCTTGCAACACAGATAGGCTACTCCACTGACTAACACACTCTGCAATAGGCCAAAAAGGATTAGCTTTGCTAGATTCAGCCAAATGCTGTGAAAAAAACTTGCACATCACTGGCACAGACCTGCCTGGCAAAAACTGATAGGAACTGATGTAACCTAGTCCTGAAAAGGACTCCAATTACAATTAGTCTTTACTCCCACAATCTATCTATTTAAGAGCACAGACCTGCCTGATAAAAGTCGTAGGAAATGCTGTAACCTAGTCCTTAAAAGGACTGCAATCACAACTATTCCCTACTCCCAAGCTATCTGTATATTTGTGCGAAAATTGGCTTGAAATTAACAAGGTATAGCGCACACAGCAACAGCGGTGCCGTCTAACACGCAGCTGCAGCAGTGAGAAAATGGTGGCGACGGGGAAAATGGCTTGGTCTTATAGGGCAAGGACATGTGACATACACTGCCAATCACACATGCCCTTGATTGTGTGAAAAAAAGTACTTCGCTCCGTGTGTGCGCTGCTGATATGCTGACAGATTGCACCTCCCCACTGCAAATGCGGGAAAGAGAAAAAAAAATGGAGATCTTCATTGTTCCTGCAGAGATCCATCCCCTGCCCCTCCCCCCGCCCCGCTGTACACTCACACTGCGTATTAACATTAATTTTCATCATTACTGAGAAAAAATCCAGTTATGATTTTGGTGCACGAACAGTTATCGAACATAACCTCGAACAGCCGAATTTTTCTCAAATTGTTAGTGTTCGCCGACCGGCTCGAACACCGCCCAAAACAGCTCGAATTTGAGATTGGCGAACAGTTCGAGTAGAACAACGCTCATCTCTACTCAGGACTAGAGATGAGCGTTGTTCTACTCGAACTGTTCGCCAATCTCAAATTCGAGCTGTTTTGGGCGGTGTTCGAGCCGGTCGGTGAACACGAACAATTTGAGAAAAATTCGGCTGTTCGAGGTTATGTTCGATAACTGTTCGTGCACCAAAATCATAACTGGATTTTTTCTCAGTAATGATGAAAATTAATGTTAATACGCAGTTTGAGTGTACAGCGGGGTGGGGGGAGGGGCAGGGGATGGATCTCTGCAGGAACAATGAAGATCTCCATTTTTTTTTCTCTTTCCCGCATTTGCAGTGGGGAGGTGCAATCTGTCAGCCTATCAGCAGCGCACACACGGAGCGAAGTGCTTTTTTTCACACAAGCAAGGGCATGTGTGATTGGCAGTGTATGTCACATGTCCTTGCCCTATAAGACCAAGCCATTTTCCCCGTCGCCACCATTTTCTCACTGCTGCAGCTGCGTGTTAGACGGCACCGCTGTTGCTGTGTGCGCTATACCTTGTTAATTTCAAGCCAATTTTCGCACAAATATACAGATAGCTTGGGAGTAGGGAATAGTTGTGATTGCAGTCCTTTTAAGGACTAGGTTACAGCATTTCCTACGACTTTTATCAAACAGGTCTGTGCTCTTAAATAGATAGATTGTGGGAGCAAAGACTAATTGTAATTGGAGTCCTTTTCAGGACTAGGTTACATCAGTTCCTATCAGTTTTTGCCAGGCAGGTTTGTGCCAGTGCTGTGCAAGTTTTTTTCACAGCATTTGGCTGAATCTAGCAAAGCTAATCCTTTTTGGCCTATTGCAGAGTGTGTTAGTCAGTGGAGTAGCCTATCTGTGTTGCAAGATATACCACCTGTGTATAGAATACCAATTTTTTTACTGCACCTAGTGAAGTAAAATCTTTTGGGCATAGCATCATTCTATTAGTCCATCTATACTGACCTCCATCAGGTTGCAAATTAAAAATAATTTTTTTCTGCATCTAGCTCTGAAAAAATATTTGGGCTTCTAGCAGTGTGTGGGACTTGGTCTATTAGTCCATCTATACTGACCTCCATCAGGTTGCAAATTAAAAATAATTTTTTTCTTCATTTATCTCTGAAAAAATATTTGGGCTTCTAGCAGCGTGTGGGACTTGTTCTATTAGTCCATCTATACTGACCTCCATCAGGTTGCAAATTAAAAATAATTTTTTTCTGCATCTAGCTCTGAAAAAATATTTTGGCTTCTAGCAGTGTGTGGGACTTGGTCTATTAGTCCATCTATACTGACCTCCATCAGGTTGCAAATTAAAAATAATTTTTTTCTTCATTTATCTCTGAAAAATATTTGGGCTTCTAGCAGCGTGTGGGACTTGTTCTATTAGTCCATCTATACTGACCTCCATCAGGTTGCAAATTAAAAATAATTTTTTTCTGCATCTAGCTCTGAAAAAATATTTGGGCTTCTAGCAGTGTGTGGGACTTGGTCTATTAGTCCATCTATACTGACCTCCATCAGGTTGCAAATTAAAAATAATTTTTTTCTTCATTTAGCTCTGAAAAAATATTTGGGCTTCTAGCAGTGTGTGGGACTTGTTCTATTAGTCCTTCTATACTGACCTCCAGCAGGTTGCAAATTGAATATAATTTTTTTCTGCATCTAGCTCTGAAAAAATATTTGGGCTTCTAGCGGTGTGTGGGACTTGGTCTATTAGTCCATCTATACTGACCTCCATCAGGTTGCAAATTAAAAATAATTTTTTTCTGCATCTAGCTCTGAAAAAATATTTGGGCTTCTAGCAGTGTGTGGGACTTGGTCTATTAGTCCATCTATACTGACCTCCATCAGGTTGCAAATTGAATAAAAAAAATTTCTGCATCTAGCTCTGAAAAAATATTTGGGCTTCTAGCGGTGTGTGGAACTTGGTCTATTAGTCCATCTATACTGACCTCCATCAGGTTGCAAATTAAAAATAATTTTTTTTCTGCATCTAACCCAGCCAATAGTTTTGGCCTAATACCACAGTTTGGCCACTCAGCTCTGCTCGGTTACCATCCATTGTTTTTTTGTGCAAACAACTCCAGAGTTGTGAATTAGTTAACCACCAAAATGAGTGGAAAAAGGCCTGCTGCTGGTGGAAAAGGGAATAGGCGTGTTGGGAAGGGGAAAAAAGGTTGTGTCCGTGGGGTAGGTGCAGAAGAAAGACCATCTTCCAGCCAAACTAAAATGTCTACTTCTTTTAGCGGACAATGTGATAAGATCCCTTTCTTACGACCACGCCAATCGCTACAAATTCCAGATGAGACACAAAAACAGCAGGTGCTTCAACGGATATCAAGTGCTCCTTTAAGTGGGCTCTCCTCCACATCAACTTCAACATCACAAATACTCCAGTCCTCAAAGGTGTCACCCAAATCGCACTTGCTTCCTCACAGCTCCCAAATCTCCAGCTGCCCGTCTGAGTATGAGGTAGAACAGATGGTTGAGTCTGCAGAGCTGTTTACTCATACTATAGCCTGGGAATCAGAGGTCGACTCCAGCGCTTCTGTGAATCCAGACGAGGAAATGATCTGCACTGATGCCCAGAATCTTTATGAGTCGGATCCAGGACCAGACGCAGAAGGTTCTGACCATAATGTAGACCCTCATTCCCAAACTGTAACTCCTGTTGGTGGAGACAATGAGGAAGACGATGATAAGACTCAAATACCTGATTGGAGCGACAACTTTAGTTTTTTGTCAGGGCAGGAACAGGTTGGCTCTGAGGACGATGGGTGTGATAACGCACAGGGTGATGATGATGAGGTCGGAGATCCCACTTACTGTCAACCCACAGTTAGCCAAGAGATGAGGTCAGCAGAGGAGGTGGAGGAAGATGCTAGTGACGACGAGGTCAGGTTGCGCCTTCCTGGACAGAGACGTAGTACTGGAAGCACGTCAACAACTGCATCCTCAAACACAACTCTGCCTCTCACCACAAGTCGTGGTGGCTCTTCAGGTCGCATGGGTGCTAAGCCTTGCATAGCCTGGGCATTTTTTCAGATCGATAAAGATGACCCAACTCGTGTTATCTGTAACATTTGTCAGCAAAAGCTAAGTAGAGGCCAAAAAATACATAGTTTGAGTACTTCATGCATGAACCGGCACATGGACATGAAGCATAAGTTGCAGTGGGAAGCTCAGTGTGCTACAATGAGGCCTAGCCGGCCGGGCCAACCACCGTCTGCCATATCTTGTGCATCCGCGGCCTCTTCATCCTCTGTGACTGGGGGGACAGCAGTCACACCTGTTTTGGGGCGCAGACCTGCCACCTCTTTACCCGCAACAGCCAGCGTGATTGGCAGGTCATCATTTTCTTTGGAGGTGGTAACACCAGCTGGTCTTGAGCGCTGTCCGACATCGATAGCACCACCTTTGGATCAAGGCACCCTAACATGTCCGCCTGCATCTTCCTCACAGACCGGCAGTTTGCCGGGGACACCCTTATCAACCCCGTCTAAGCACAATAGCCAGCCCTCGGTCCCTCAGATGTGGACAAGTAAAAGACCATTTCCTCCTAGCCATGAGAAAGCTAAGAGGTTGAATTTCACCATCTGCAAGCTCTTGGCTACAGAAATGCTGCCTTTCCGCCTGGTGGACACAGAGGATTTTCGAGACCTTATGTCCGTCGCAGTGCCCCAGTACCAGATGCCCAGTCGGCACTACTTCTCAAAGAAAGGTGTGCCTGCGCTCCACCAGAATGTCGCACACAACATCACCGCTTCTTTGAGAAACTCTGTGTGTGACAGGGTGCATTTCACCACAGACACTTGGACGAGTAGGCATGGACAGGGGCGTTACATGTCGCTGACTGGGCACTGGGTAACTATGGTGACAGCAGGACAAGGGGCTGCTGTCCAAGTCTTGCCGTCCCCACGAGTTGTGCGTCAATCCTCTTTATGTCAAAGTTCCTCCACTGCTTCTGCCTCCTCAACCTCCTCTCGGTCTTCCACCTGCACCCAAAGCCTGTCTGGTCATGCCACAAGCTTTCTAACTGCGCAGAAGGGATCCTGCACACCTCCTTACTATGCTGGCAGTAGGGCTCAACGTCATCAGGCGGTTTTACATTGAAATGTCTGGGAAATGTGAGTCACACAGCTGAGGAGTTGTGGTCAGCTCTGGAGAACCAATTTCATGAATGGTTGTCTCCACTGGACCTGAAACCAGGGAAGGCTGTGTGCGACAATGCTGCAAACCTGGGTGCGGCCCTTCGCCGGGGCAATGTCACACACGTGCCTTGTATGGCTCACGTGTTGAACCTGGTTGTCCAGCAATTTTTAGCCCACTATCCCAGACTAGATGGCCTTCTGCAGAGGGCACGGTCGCTGTGTGCTCACTTCCGCCGTTCGCATCCCGCAGCTCAGCGACTTACATCTCTACAGAAGTCGTTGGGCCTGCCACTTCACCGGCTAAAATGCGATGTGCCTACCCGGTGGAATTCAACTCTGCACATGTTGCAGCGACTGTGGCAGCACCAACAAGCCCTGGTGCAATACGTTCTGACGTATAGCCTGGGCCAACGAGATTCAGAGGTGGGGCAAATCACGCTGGAGGAGTGGTCTCAGATCAGGGACCTATGCACCCTTCTACACAGTTTTGAAATGGCGACGAAGATGTTTAGTGCTGACGATGCCATTATCAGCATGACTATTCTGGTGATTTACATGCTGGAGCACATGTTAAACAGAATTCGGAGTCAGGTGGTGGCACAAGAGGAGGTGGAGGAAGTAGAGGAGGAGGAGTTGTATGCGGAAGGGCTAACATCTGCAAGGTCCAGACGGTCGGCAGCACCAAGGCGGCAGGCATGTGAGGGTGGGGGAGATGATTTTACCAGGGCGCATGGTAGCAGCCAAACTAGTGAGGAAGGTGCAGGAGCCCAGGAAGAAGTGGAGGACGAACTGATGGAAGACTCATCAGATGAGGGAGACCTTGATCACATTTCTGTTGTGCGAGGTTGGGGGGAGAGGACAGAGGAAGGAAGCATGATTGTTACCTCGCCACCAACACAACAGGGACTTGGTGCTCCTGGATGCGCAACACACATGAGTGCCTTCTTGCTGCACTACCTGCAACATGACCCTCGAATTGTGAGAATTAGAAATAATCCTGACTACTGGGTTGCCACACTGTTAGATCCCCGGTACAAAAGTAAATTTGCAGAAATTATTCCTGCCATAGAAAGGGATGCACGCATGCAGGAGTATCAGCAGAGACTGTTGCAGAATCTTACATGTGCTTTTCCACAAAATACCAGTGGTGCACGTAGTGAATCTCACAGTTCCAACTTGCCAACCGTGGGACCGTCAAGTGTTCAGCACTCAAACCGTAACAGAACCATAGTATCTGCTGGTAACATCAATTTTGCGGAATCATTTCACCACTTTTTTAGCCCATCCTTTGCAAGGCCACAGGAGACAAGAAGTCTGACACATAGTCAACGCCTAGAGACGATGGTACAGGAGTATCTCCAAGTAAACATTGAAGCCACGACTGTGTCACTGGACCCTTGCTCTTTTTGGGCTTCCAATCTGGATAAATGGCCGGAGCTAGCCACTTACGCCTTGGAGATCTTGTCATGCCCCGCAGCCAGCGTTCTGTCTGAACGTGTGTTCAGCGCTGCTGGTGGTGTGCTGACAGATAAGCGCACGCGGCTCTCCACTGATAATGTAGACAGACTCACGTTCATAAAGATGAACAAATCATGGATCCGAAACGACTTTTCTACCCCTGTGTCATCCTGGGGAGAGTAAAAGCTTGATGATTGGTTAAAATCACCCTACCAACCGTTTTAAGCTTTCAAATTACTAATCATGTTTATCTGTATCTTGACTGGAAAATAATTTGGGCTTTGTAGCAGTGTGCAGCACTGATCCTATTAGGCCATCTATAATAAGCTTCACCAGATTTAAAATTAAAAATAATTTTTAGCTGCATCTAGCCCGGAAAATAATTTTGGGGCTCCGAGATGCGCAAGACACATAAGTGCCTTCTTGCTGCACTACCTGCAGCATGACCCTCATATTGTCAGAATTCGAAGTAATCATGACTACTGGGTTGCCACACTCTTAGATCCCCCAAACTTTTCGATCAACCTTTTCATTTTAATAAAGACCAAAAAAATGGTCATTTTTGAAATTATAAGCATTAGCAGGTTGTTAGAAACTGAAATCAAACAGTTTTCAACTCAAAACTTTATTCTAGGTGATGTTACATTTTCACATAGGACCCCTTGTTCGAAAGGAGCTTCTGAACTCTCTCGTCCATTGAATTTGTCAGGTTTTGGATGGTTTCTGCTTCAATTGTTTTGCATGAGGACAGAATACCCTCCCAGAGCTGTTGCTTAGATGTGAACTGCCTCCCGCCATCATAGACACTCCTTTTAATGATGCTCCAAAGGTTCTGAATGGGGTAGAGGTCAGGGGAGCATGGGGGTCACACCATAAGTTTGTCCCCTTTTATGCCCATATCAGCCAGAGATGCAGATGTTTTATGTGCAGCATGAGATGGTGCATTATCATGCAGAAAAATGATCTTGCTGTGAAATACACGGTTCTTCTTCTTGAACCATGGCAGGAAGTGCTGTTTGAGAAAATCCACATACATTATGGAGTTCATCTTTAGCGCCTTCAGGGATCCTAAAGGGGCCGACAATCTCTCTCCCCATGATTCCAGCCCAAAACATTACTCCACCTCCTCCTTGTTGGCGCTGTAGCCGTGTTTGCGTGGGGTGTCCATCAACCAGCCATCCTCCACTCCATTCATCTGGACCATCGAGCGCTGCACGGCACTCATCCGTGAACAAAACAGTTTTGAAATCAGTCTTCATGTAATGTTTGGCCCACTGGAGCCGTTTCTGCTTGTGTGAAGTGGATAGAGGAGGTCGACAGGATGGCGTATGCACAGCTGCAAACCTCTGAAGGACCCTGCATCTTGTTGTTCGGGGGACGTTGGAGGCACAAGCAGCTTCAAAAACTTGTCTGCTGCTATGACAAGGCTTTTTTGCCGCTGCTCTTTCAACCTGACGTAATTGCCTGTAGGAAAGAGTCCTCAATTTGCCATTATCAGCACGCACACGTGTGTACTGTGAATCAGCTACATACTTCTTGATTGCCAAGACACTTCATCCTGATCATCGCACAATGTTGATTGTAGTCATGCCTTGACCTAAACACTCCACAATTTGTTGCTTCTCAGCAGCCGACACATCCTTTTTCTTTCCCATTTTGGCAGAAAATGTAGGCTGCTTAATAATGTGAGAGAGCCTTCTTAAGTAGTCTTGCCTTTCATTGGACACACCTGCCAAACTAATTAGCACAGGTGTCTGCAATTGCTTACAGTGATATAAAGAGCCCTGACACACATCACCATCAATGAGTTTAACTGACAAACAAACAAATTCTTCCCTTATCACTCCTAAACACTTTTTGCATAATAATTTGGAACGCGGTGTACATGTGCTTTTCCACAAAACACCAGTGGTTCACGTAGTGAATCTTACAGTTCTAACTTGCCAACCGTGGTCTGTATGGAATTGTTCAATAAAGGGCCCAAAATTAAGATAACATAGATGGGAGAGGTCTCTATGAATAGGAATTCCTAAGTATTTGATACCCTGTGAGGGCCAGGCAAAGGGAAAGTTGGACTGGATGGAATCCTATATGGATTTAGGGAGGGAGACATCGAGGGCCTCAGACTTCGCTGCATTGATTTTAAAATTTTACCATGTAACAAAGTGATCTATTTCAGCCATAACAGCAGGGATGGATATATGTGATTGAGTGATATATACTAGGACATCATCAGCAAATAGAGAGCACTTGTACTCGGTGCCTCCCACCTCAATCCACCTAATATTGGGGTTATGGCGAATTGATGAGAGCAGGTGCTCCGTCACTAGGATGTATAAGAGAGGGGACAGAGGACATCCCTGCCTTGTCCCATTGGTGATTGTGAAAGGTGATGAAAATGTTCTGACTCACCCCCTGGGCCTTGGGACACCCGGAGCCGGACCCTTTTTGGTGGATGCTGGTGGTTGTAGTCTTCGTGGCGGCGATCCGGTTCCGTGGCTCAGGGCGGTCAAACCAGTGGCGGAACTATTTATGTGGTTTTGATGTTTAAATGTCCGACTACGCCACCCGTGGATTGCGGTCAGAGTGAACCGCCGCTACAGGGCAGACCGCTAAGGCTGGTGTTGTGGGTGCAGCAGAGCGTAGCATAACTCCCCACGGGAGGAGTATAGCCTCAGGGCAGTGTATGCGGAGGATGGGGGTGATGGTGCAGGGCAGCAGCAGTAACGACACGGAGTCAGTGATGCAGTTCAGGGCCTTTACTCACAGTTCTTATTATCCAGACCACGTCTGCAGGTAACGGCTGCCCACGTCGTACTGTGCTCACCAGGTGAGGGGCTCAGACAACTCCCAGATAACTTTGGAGCGCTTCACAGGACCCCCTTTGTGTGTCCTTTGTCTGGCCTTTCTTACCAACACTTCTGTCCGGCTGCCTCGGGCCTCCTCTTGGTAAACTTGGCGCCAGTTTCCCTGACCCTATGTGGTGCCTTCCTAGCGGGTGGAGCAAGGGGCTGCGCCACATAAAATGTCAGAGCCTCCGGTTTCTAGCTGAGGGTCGTTTCCTGCCTCCACTAGTTCGGGGACCGGTCTCCCCCTTTGGCCTGACCCCTCCACGCAGGTGGATTCGGGCGTGCGGTGGCGACTCGCCCGTCCGCACCCCTGGGATCCCTTCATTCCTCGTTCCTGGAGCCTTCTCCGCTCCTCTTCCTTCCTTCTCCCTCTTGCAGGCCTGGGCCTCTGTTACTAGGCCCGCCTCCGGAGCAGAGCTCATGCAGAGCCCCTGCTCCCTGCCACTTCTGCTCAGACTTCTCTGCACTGAACTAAGATGGTGCCCACCTTTTATACTCCCTTCTCAATGCACCCAGGAACTGCTTCCTCCCTGCTCCTGCACTGCAGGGTTCCCCTTCCTCAGTGTTCCCTCCCCCCACTCCAGCCAGGGACAGGGACTGTCGTGCCCATCTCAGGGGCATATTGGTCGCCCTGCCCCACGGCAATGTGGTGTAATGCATGCAGGTGTCGGGTCCTGATCCACACTCCATCCTTATCTGAGAGTGAGATATCACACCTCTGGGTGAGGTGCAATACGTCTGTAGCAACCGAGCCCTCGGTGCTACAGTTCCATTTATCTTCAGCCTAGGTGACGTATTGTGATACAGGGCCGTGATTTTGGCTATAAAAGGGTCCCCTAGACCCCTACCCCAAGCTTTTTAAGAGAATCATATATGGCGTGCCAGGAGACTCTATGGAATGCTTTCTCAGCATCCAACGAGAGTATCTACTTACAAATTTTTAACTGCATCTAGCCCAGGAAATACTTTGTGCCTAGTAGCAGTGTCTGCTAGTCAGCGGATTATCCCGGCTGTTAAGCAAGCTACACCACCTGTAGTTTGGACACTTAATTTTTTCAAAGGAAATGCTTCGGGACCACGGGATACTCAGTGAAGAGCATCAGGAGGCACCCCAAGGCATAGGGGCTGGGACTGGCACTAGGATGCCTTGCGGTGAACAGCCGAGCTCGATCCTTATAAAAGCTTTTTAACTGCAGCAGCTTTAGTGGACGCTACTGGAGCTGGAATTACGCGGCTGCTGGCATGAGACTTGCCCTCCAATAGATCCTTGTAAATGGATTTAAAGTGTATTCATTCAAATTAGAGGGACAATTTAAATTAAAAAGCTTAGAGCTGCCTCCACCACAGGGGGGCTCTCTCGACCCACCAGCGGACAGGCACCAGTATTGGGAGAGGGGGGCTGGCCGTCAGGGTTCACCGCGGCTCTGGCACAAACCCGGCGACACGGAGGTGGCACGGGCAGGAGCGGACTGGCCGTCTCGGCTTCTCACTTTTTGGATTTTAGAAGGGCATGACATGCCTATATCTGTGTCTCCCCCTCCTTTTACTCCTCCACCTCTTTTCTTTTCGCATGACTATATGTACTTGTCACTTTTCCATGTGTTAGTTGTGTCTTCTGAGCAGTTTGTCAGCTTTTGGACACCTTTGAAGGTGTTTTCTATGTGTTTCTATGTGTTTTTGTTTGCCTGCCATTGGTTTTAACGGTGTTCGAAGGTGTTCGACGAACAGTTCGACGAACAGTTCGGCGAACACACGGGTGTTCGACGAACCGAACCGAACTCGAACACTACGGGGGTGGCTCAACACTACTCAGGACTATGGATGCAGGAATAAAGAACATAGTTAAAAGAGAGTACAAAGTGTGGGTTACCTGACTCCTGCCCTGAATGACTGCCATTGAAATGACTGTCAGACACTTGTTGAACGGGACACTTTGCAGAAGAGGACACTTGCATAAAATCTCCAGTCCATGGTCAAAATAGAGACAGTGTTGAATTGTGCAGTTTTGGTGTATTTTTATATCAATTGGTTTCTATGTGGGGCCTGAAAAAAAAACTTGTAAAAAACTGGTTACTTTTTAAGTGCAGAATCAAAGCTTTCCTGCACTAAAAAACATATAAAAATGCTGTTTCTAATCTGCACCAAAAACATCAAATAAGGGAGAAAACACATAAAAAACTACATAAAAAATAAGGAAAAAACTAGAGGAGATTTTTATTTCCTAACTTGATGCGGACACCTGTAGGACAAAAAAACAGAATTTATGCAACATGTGCACATGGACTTACAGACACAAAAAATCAAGCTGTCATATAGTGAATTTTACATAAAAATTAGAAAGCTATGGCTACCACAGCTATGAATGGATGAAAAAAATAAATTCACGTGTCCCAAATAGTGATGAGTATGTCACACAGATGATGTTGTGACAGCCCTGACTAATCAAAAGCAGTGCCAGGAACGTCAGAAGGTAAGAAATTTGCTGTCCAGCCATCAGGTATCACAAACCTGTACGCTTGTCCAAAGTCCCATCAGTCAATCCATTAATCTCTATTCCCAATCGTCACCAGGTCTGCTAAATGTCCCTCACTGCCACCACTCCCTCTGACATCTCCTCCTACTATGGTTGAAATACATAGTAAATTGGTGTGGTTTATGTCGTGGCAAGAGGCGTGGTCAAAAATTTGCCGCGGTGCGCTACATGTGCATCATGGTTTGTCCCTCTTTCTGTTCCATAAATGTTGGAAGGTATATGTTTGGGTTATAAACTGGGAAAATTTCCTTACTCTTAATTATATCTCATATGTATTTAAACTTTCATTGGCCAGAAATATTCCAGAAGTATTACATTTTGCAATCCATTTGGCCAGAATGCGTAAGATATGTACAACGACTATAGCAGATATATGCATACTTATAGGCATTCATTGGCATACAGTACATCTTTGGCATAAGTTTTGTGAGCCCTGTCCTATTGTAGTGAGTTCACAAAACTATTTTATAAAGCATTGAATATTGCAAGATTTTATGATAAATCATTAAAAAATGATGTATAAAAAAACCCTCTAAACATGACCTGCACTGGCCAATATTTCTTTTCTATAATCCAAACACTGCAAAGAAAGAAAAATGCATTCTATGCTAATAAAATCATGGTGCTTTGCTATACATTACAAATACAAAAAAAATGAACTAACGTGCAGATACTTTGAAGAATAGAGGAAATAATTATTAGAATGTAGTTTTTCTAGTCTCTGTATTGAGGGAAAATCTAATAGAAGCAACTGAGTTTGCACGATGGTTAAAATAGAGACATCGTCATATATCCTTTCCAACATCTTTGCTTTATTGCTTGGGGGAATAAATGGGCGTAAGAAATAAGTACTCTGTCTTTACTCTCTCCAATCTAAGATCAAGAATATGCTTTACTATTTCTTTGCAGATTTACTCTTTTTATGTGAAAATCTCATTTACCATTTGCTGCAGGCTTTCCAAAGCTGTAAATTTATTTTTTCACTATAGAAATATAAAAATAGCTTTTCTGAAGCTGTACATGTTGAAGGATTACTGAACACATAACAAAAGACCATGAAAATATGTCTATACGATTAATTTCAGAAAGGATTTTTCATTCTTGTGTTTTCTCCATTAGAACTCCCATTTACATTTCAGATTTCAAATACACAAATTCTAATGTGAATTTTTCTATCTATCTAACTATCTATTTATTTCATTCTATCATATTTCAATTCCAAATACACAAAATAGTTGGTATGATATACTATTTTTCATTTTTAAAAGGATAAAGTAACTTCATATCTCATGCATATGGCAAAGGCATGTGTATGAACGTTGTTTAACACTGTACAAAAGCACATTTTTTCATAGAAATATATATACACAGAATTTGTTATTAAATTTCAAACAAACTTCAAATAATATAATATTTGGAGTTTTTTTATGCACAGGAAACTAGAACCATTGGAAAATACTATGTTCCTTTAACTGGTTAGCTAAAATACTGAACAAGTCACTATTATTTTCATGGAATTTGAAATCATGAAATTTCTGTATGATATCCAAAGCACACTGAGACGCATAGCATAACCATCTATGATTGATACATTACATATCCATTCATCACAGATCCACAATAATGATAATAAAAAAGATATTAATGTAAAATATTCTTAAGAAGAATCTTTCAGCATGATCTCACACCCCAAACAATTTATATGCTTTGTGGCACTTTCAAAGACAAGTTTAGCAATAACTTTATATGACCAGTCTGATCCTCAGTTATTGAGAAATAAGTAATTCAATTGATTTGCAAATGAGGCTGAAGAACTATTGTAGATCCAGCTCTATTCCCTGCCGAGCACCACCTCCTCCTGCTTGACTGACAGCCTCTATGCTGTGTGATTTCAGTTAAAGCAGGTATCGGCTGTGCATCAAAGGTGACTGTGATTTATTATATACACTGCAATACTGCGATATCAGATGATAACAGGTTAAAGTCCCCTAGGGGACTAAAAAATAATTAAAAAATAAAAATAAAAAAAGGATTAAAACGTATGAAAAAAGAAGTCTAAATCGTTTACCTTTTCACAGTTTAAAATAAAGGAATAAAACAAGAAGAAAATGCATATTTGGTATCATTGCAACCATAAAAGTCCAATTTATAGGGCAGCACAGTGGCTCAGTTGTTAGCACTGCAGCCTTGCAGCACTGGGGTCTTGGGTTCAAATCCCACCAAGGACAACATCTACAAGGAGTTTGTTTGTTCTCCCAGGTTTCCTCCATGTTCTCTGGTTTCCTCCCACACTTCAAAGACATACTGATAGGGAATTTAGATTGAGAGCTCCAATGGGGACAGTGCCAATAAAGTCTGTAAAGCGCTGTGGTATTAATGGTTCTATATAAGTGAGTAAAATAAATAAATGAATGAAATTGATCAAAATATGAAATTATTGTTTTCAAAATCAACCCCTTTATCCAAATAGGAGACATAGGTAAACAAAATGTTTTATTTAGAGGACTGGCAAAGTGCCTTCAAACTGTCCTATTAAACTAGCATCAATGCCAACATAGTCAAAAACTTCTATAAAATTTTCTCCAGATGGCATCTTACACCGGTAACATTAAAAAAAGCATTTCCAAACCTTCCTGATCTCTGTTGGAGAGAATGCGGAAACAATGGAAATATCATGCATATATTCTGGACCTGCCCAAAATGTAATACTCTAAAGCAAGACATTATATATCATTTATCTAAACTAGGAAATCAAAAAATAAACATCTCTCCCAATTATTCCTCCTCTCTTTAGAAGCAGATTCTCTCCCTAAAGAACTTAAACATATTGCCCTCCATATCTTTGTTTCAGCCAAACTCCTTTTAGGAGCAAAATGGAAAACAGTGAATATCGCCACAATCAGCAATTTAATTGACGTGTCATCACACAACACATTTGAACTCGCATTAGCTATAAAAAATAATTCTCTTCCAAAATACCATACCAAATAGTCTCTATGGAACTCCCATTTCACTTCCAATGCAAGGTCTATGATATGGGGTCCTGGGTTCAAATCTCACCAAGGACAACATCTGCAAGGAGTTTATATGTTCTCCCCGTGCTTGCGTGGGTTTCTTCCGGGTTCTCCGGTTTCCTCCAGCACTCCAAAGACATAGTGATAGGGAATCTAGATGGTGAGCCCCAATGTGGACAGCGATGATAAAGCGCTGTCGAATTAATGCCCTTATAAAAGGGAGTAAAATAAATAAAAATAAAAAAATAAGCTCACTAAGTCTTATAACCAGCACAGTTCAGACCATTTTTCATACTCCAGCTCAATTACTTCTAAGCTATTTACCATGTTATCTCACTCTCTGTGGATTTTTTTTTTCTCCTGATCCACTCCTTCCCCATTTGATCCACCCTTTCCCCTTTATCTCTTAACTTTCTCCCATTTAATTGCCCTCCCTCCCTATAACCTCCCTGTTCAGGGCCCGAGTATTATCGTATGCCTATATTCCTGTATGTTGTAATTGTAATAATTTTGTTGATTCTCTTTGAATATTTAATACATTGCCTTGATAATTCCCCCTTCCCAGTTTATGTAAAATCCCCTTAATAAAAATTACTCCATCAAAAATATAAAGTTATTTAAAACATATACTGAATGCAGAAAACAAAAAAAAGTCAAAATGCCAGGTTTGAGTTTTTCAGTCATCGCAGTTCTACAAAATATGCAATAAAAAGTTATCATAATGTCATATGTACTCCAAAATAGTATCAAGAAAATCCTCAACACAGCCCGCAAAACACAAACGCTCACATAGGTCCATTGATGGAAAAATAGAAAGCTAAGGGTCTCAGAAAATTGCAACACACTTTTTTATTTAAATTTTTTTTCATTACTAAAGTATACAAAAACTATACAAAGTTATCTGTTTATGATTGGTCAAACTCATGCTGGAAAAGAAGTACATGGCCTCTGAGACAAATTTTATTTACCGTAGCATACATTATAACCCATACTTTTCAAACTATGGAAAGGGGAAAATAGTATTGAAAACTATGTTCTACTCAGCTCTGCAGCCACTCTTCCATGATGTGGCCAGTTTAACTTGCTCAATCTAGTGAAAGGTCCTATTTAAGTCCCCTCAGCCCTAATTGTCCTACAAAAGAGAAATTCTGAAACCAAGACTAGACTGTTTGAGAAAGTGTGCTTCTTGAGCTGTGAGATAGGCAAGCCATGAGTGACATCTTTTTGCATTTGTTTTTGCAATTTTATTTTCAGACAAGTGAAAATTCCCAACATTTCAGAAAGATAAATACATCTATTTAGCTCATAAAGTGTGTGTGTGTTTTAAAAAGTTTTATTTTTTATTTTTGCACAATGATTTTAAGAGTCTAATATTATACCGATAATTTCTCACACATACAGTGGGTACTGAAAGTATTAAGACACCTTTAAATTTTTCACTCTTTGTTTCATTGCAGCCATTTGGTAAATTCTAAAAAGTTAATTTTTTTCTCATTAAAGTACACTCTGCACTCCATCTTGACTGAAAAAAAACTGAAATGTAGAAATGTTTGCAAATTTATTAATAAAGAAAAACTGAAATATCACATGGTCATAAGTATTCTGATTAGAGATGAGCGTTGTTCTACTCGAACTGTTCGCCAATCTCAAATTCGAGCTGTTTTGGGCGGTGTTCGAGCCGGTCGGCGAACACGAACAATTTGAGAAAAATTCGGCTGTTCGAGGTTATGTTCGATAACTGTTCGTGCACCAAAATCATAACTGGATTTTTTCTCAGTAATGATGAAAATTAATGTTAATACGCAGTTTGAGTGTACAGCGGGGCGGGGGGAGGGGCAGGGGATGGATCTCTGCAGGAACAATGAAGATCTCCATTTTTTTTTCTCTTTCCCGCATTTGCAGTGGGGAGGTGCAATCTGTCAGCCTATTAGCAGCGCACACACGGAGCGAAGTGCTTTTTTTCACACAAGCAAGGGCATGTGTGATTGGCAGTGTATGTCACATGTCCTTGCCCTATAAGACCAAGCCATTTTCCCCGTCGCCACCATTTTCTCACTGCTGCAGCTGCGTGTTAGACGGCACCGCTGTTGCTGTGTGCGCTATACCTTGTTAATTTCAAGCCAATTTTCGCACAAATATACAGATAGCTTGGGAGTAGGGAATAGTTGTGATTGCAGTCCTTTTAAGGACTAGGTTACAGCATTTCCTACGACTTTTATCAAGCAGGTCTGTGCTCTTAAATAGATAGATTGTGGGAGTAAAGACTAATTGTAATTGGAGTCCTTTTCAGGACTAGGTTACATCAGTTCCTATCAGTTTTTGCCAGGCAGGTCTGTGCCAGTGCTGTGCAAGTTTTTTTCACAGCATTTGGCTGAATCTAGCAAAGCTAATCCTTTTTGGCCTATTGCAGAGTGTGTTAGTCAGTGGAGTAGCCTATCTGTGTTGCAAGATATACCACCTGTGTATAGAATACCAATTTTTTTACTGCACCTAGTGAAGTAAAATCTTTTGGGCATAGCATCATTCTATTAGTCCATCTATACTGACCTCCATCAGGTTGCAAATTAAAAATAATTTTTTTCTGCATCTAGCTCTGAAAAAATATTTGGGCTTCTAGCAGTGTGTGGGACTTGGTCTATTAGTCCATCTATACTGACCTCCATCAGGTTGCAAATTAAAAATAATTTTTTTCTTCATTTATCTCTGAAAAAATATTTGGGCTTCTAGCAGCGTGTGGGACTTGTTCTATTAGTCCATCTATACTGACCTCCATGAGGTTGCAAATTAAAAATAATTTTTTTCTGCATCTAGCTCTGAAAAAATATTTGGGCTTCTAGCAGTGTGTGGGACTTGGTCTATTAGTCCATCTATACTGACCTCCATCAGGTTGCAAATTAAAAATAATTTTTTTCTGCATCTAGCTCTGAAAAAATATTTGGGCTTCTAGCAGTGTGTGGGACTTGGTCTATTAGTCCATCTATACTGACCTCCATCAGGTTGCAAATTGAATAAAAAAAATTTCTGCATCTAGCTCTGAAAAAATATTTGGGCTTCTAGCGGTGTGTGGGACTGGGTCTATTAGTCCATCTATACTGACCTCCATCAGGTTGCAAATTAAAAATAATTTTTTTCTGCATCTAGCTCTGAAAAAATATTTGGGCTTCTAGCAGTGTGTGGGACTTGGTCTATTAGTCCATCTATACTGACCTCCATCAGGTTGCAAATTAAAAATAATTTTTTTCTTCATTTAGCTCTGAAAAAATATTTGGGCTTCTAGCAGTGTGTGGCACTTGTTCTATTAGTCCTTCTATACTGACCTCCAGCAGGTTGCAAATTGAATATAATTTTTTTCTGCATCTAGCTCTGAAAAAATATTTGGGCTTCTAGCGGTGTGTGGGACTTGGTCTATTAGTCCATCTATACTGACCTCCATCAGGTTGCAAATTAAAAATAATTTTTTTCTGCATCTAGCTCTGAAAAAATATTTGGGCTTCTAACAGTGTGTGGGACTTGGTCTATTAGTCCATCTATACTGACCTCCATCAGGTTGCAAATTAAAAATAATTTTTTTCTTCATTTATCTCTGAAAAAATATTTGGGCTTCTAGCAGCGTGTGGACTTGTTCTATTAGTCCATCTATACTGACCTCCATCAGGTTGCAAATTAAAAATAATTTTTTTCTGCATCTAGCTCTGAAAAAATATTTGGGCTTCTAGCAGTGTGTGGGACTTGGTGTATTAGTCCATCTATACTGACCTCCATCAGGTTGCAAATTGAATAAAAAAAATTTCTGCATCTAGCTCTGAAAAAATATTTGGGCTTCTAGCGGTGTGTGGGACTTGGTCTATTAGTCCATCTATACTGACCTCCATCAGGTTGCAAATTAAAAATAATTTTTTTCTGCATCTAACCCAGCCAATAGTTTTGGCCTAATACCACAGTTTGGCCACTCAGCTCTGCTCGGTTACCATCCATTGTTTTTTTGTGCAAACAACTCCAGAGTTGTGAATTAGTTAACCACCAAAATGAGTGGAAAAAGGCCTGCTGCTGGTGGAAAGGGGAATAGGCGTGTTGGGAAGGGGAAAAAAGGTTGTGTCCGTGGGGTAGGTGCAGAAGAAAGACCATCTTCCAGCCAAACTAAAATGTCTACTTCTTTTAGCGGACAATGTGATAAGATCCCTTTCTTACGGCCACGCCAATCGCTACAAATTCCAGATGAGGCACAAAAACAGCAGGTGCTTCAACGGATATCAAGTGCTCCTTTAAGTGGGCTCTCCTCCACATCAACTTCAACATCACAAATACTCCAGTCCTCAAAGGTGTCACCCAAATCGCACTTGCTTCCTCACAGCTCCCAAATCTCCAGCTGCCCGTCTGAGTATGAGGTAGAACAGATGGTTGAGTCTGCAGAGCTGTTTACTCATACTATAGCCTGGGAATCAGAGGTCGACTCCAGCGCTTCTGTGAATCCAGACGAGGAAATGATCTGCACTGATGCCCAGAATCTTTATGAGTCGGTTCCAGGACCAGACGCAGAAGGTTCTGACCATAATGTAGACCCTCATTCCCAAACTGTAACTCCTGTTGGTGGAGACAATGAGGAAGACGATGATAAGACTCAAATACCTGATTGGAGCGACAACTTTAGTTTTTTGTCAGGGCAGGAACAGGTTGGCTCTGAGGACGACGGGTGTGATAACGCACAGGGTGATGATGATGAGGTCGGAGATCCCACTTACTGTCAACCCACAGTCAGCCAAGAGATGAGGTCAGCAGAGGAGGTGGAGGAAGATGCTAGTGACGACGAGGTCAGGTTGCGCCTTCCTGGACAGAGACGTAGTACTGGAAGCACGTCAACAACTGCATCCTCAAACACAACTCTGCCTCTCACCACAAGTCGTGGTGGCTCTTCAGGTCGCATGGGTGCTAAGCCTTGCATAGCCTGGGCATTTTTTCAGATCGATAAAGATGACCCAACTCGTGTTATCTGTAACATTTGTCAGCAAAAGCTAAGTAGAGGCCAAAAAATACATAGTTTGAGTACTTCATGCATGAACCGGCACATGGATATGAAGCATAAGTTGCAGTGGGAAGCTCAGTGTGCTACAATGCGGCCTAGCCGGCCGGGCCAACCACCGTCTGCCATATCTTGTGCATCCACGGCCTCTTCATCCTCTGTGACTGGGGGGACAGCAGTCACACCTGTTTTGGGGCGCAGACCTGCCACCTCTTTACCCGCAACAGCCAGCGTGATTGGCAGGTCATCATTTTCTTTGGAGGTGGTAACACCAGCTGGTCTTGAGCGCTGTCCGACATCGATAGCACCACCTTTGGATCAAGGCAACCTAACATGTCCGCCTGCATCTTCCTCACAGACCGGCAGTTTGCCGGGGACACCCTTATCAACCCCGTCTAAGCACAATAGCCAGCCCTCGGTCCCTCAGATGTGGACAAGTAAAAGACCATTTCCTCCTAGCCATGAGAAAGCTAAGAGGTTGAATTTCACCATCTGCAAGCTCTTGGCTACAGAAATGCTGCCTTTCCGCCTGGTGGACACAGAGGATTTTCGAGACCTTATGTCCGTCGCAGTGCCCCAGTACCAGATGCCCAGTCGGCACTACTTCTCAAAGAAAGGTGTGCCTGCGCTCCACCAGCATGTCTCACACAACATCACCGCTTCTTTGAGAAACTCTGTGTGTGACAGGGTGCATTTCACCACAGACACTTGGACGAGTAGGCATGGACAGGGGCGTTACATGTCGCTGACTGGGCACTGGGTAACTATGGTGACAGCAGGACAAGGGGCTGCTGTCCAAGTCTTGCCGTCCCCACGAGTTGTGCGTCAATCCTCTTTATGTCAAAGTTCCTCCACTGCTTCTGCCTCCTCAACCTCCTCTCGGTCTTCCACCTGCACCCAAAGCCTGTCTGGTCATGCCACAAGCTTTCTAACTGCGCAGAAGGGATCCTGCACACCTCCTTACTATGCTGGCAGTAGGGCTCAACGTCATCAGGCGGTTTTTACATTGAAATGCCTGGGAAATGTGAGTCACACAGCTGAGGAGTTGTGGTCAGCTCTGGAGAACCAATTTCATGAATGGTTGTCTCCACTGGACCTGAAACCAGGGAAGGCCGTGTGCGACAATGCTGCAAACCTGGGTGCGGCCCTTCGCCGGGGCAATGTCACACACATGCCTTGTATGGCTCACGTGTTGAACCTGGTTGTCCAGCAATTTTTAGCCCACTATCCCAGACTAGATGGCCTTCTGCAGAGGGCACGGTCGCTGTGTGCTCACTTCCGCCGTTCGCATCCCGCAGCTCAGCGACTTACATCTCTACAGAAGTCGTTGGGCCTGCCACTTCACCGGCTAAAATGCGATGTGCCTACCCGGTGGAATTCAAGTCTGCACATGTTGCAGCGACTGTGGCAGCACCGACAAGCACTGGTGCAATACGTTCTGACGTATAGCCTGGGCCAACGAGATTCAGAGGTGGGGCAAATCACGCTGGAGGAGTGGTCTCAGATCAGGGACCTATGCACCCTTCTGCACAGTTTTGAAATGGCGACGAAGATGTTTAGTGCTGACGATGCCATTATCAGCATGACTATTCCGGTGATTTACATGCTGGAGCACATGTTAAATAGAATTCGGAGTCAGGTGGTGGCACAAGAGGAGGTGGAGGAAGTAGAGGAGGAGGAGTTGTATGCGGAAGGGCTAACATCTGCAAGGTCCAGACGGTCGGCAGCACCAAGGTGGCAGGCATGTGAGGGTGGGGGAGATGATTTTACCAGGGCGCATGGTAGCAGCCAAACTAGTGAGGAAGGTGCAGGAGCCCAGGAAGAAGTGGAGGACGAACTGATGGAAGACTCATCAGATGAGGGAGACCTTGATCACATTTCTGTTGTGCGAGGTTGGGGGGAGAGGACAGAGGAAGGAAGCATGATTCTTACCTCGCCACCAACACAACAGGGACTTGGTGCTCCTGGATGCGCAACACACATGAGTGCCTTCTTGCTGCACTACCTGCAACATGACCCTCGAATTGTGAGAATTAGAAATAATCCTGACTACTGGGTTGCCACACTGTTAGATCCCCGGTACAAAAGTAAATTTGCAGAAATTATTCCTGCCATAGAAAGGGATGCACGCATGCAGGAGTATCAGCAGAGACTGTTGCAGAATCTTACATGTGCTTTTCCACAAAATACCAGTGGTGCACGTAGTGAATCTCACAGTTCCAACTTGCCAACCGTGGGACCGTCAAGTGTTCAGCACTCAAACCGTAACAGAACCACAGTATCTGCTGGTAACATCAATTTTGCGGAATCATTTCACCACTTTTTTAGCCCATCCTTTGCAAGGCCACAGGAGACAAGAAGTCTGACACATAGTCAACGCCTAGAGACGATGGTACAGGAGTATCTCCAAGTAAACATTGAAGCCACGACTGTGTCACTGGACCCTTGCTCTTTTTGGGCTTCCAATCTGGATAAATGGCCGGAGCTAGCCACTTACGCCTTGGAGATCTTGTCATGCCCCGCAGCCAGCGTTCTGTCTGAACGTGTGTTCAGCGCTGCTGGTGGTGTGCTGACAGATAAGCGAACGCGGCTCTCCACTGATAATGTAGACAGACTCACGTTCATAAAGATGAACAAATCATGGATCCGAAACGACTTTTCTACCCCTGTGTCATCCTGGGGAGAGTAAAAGCTTGATGATTGGTTAAAATCACCCTACCAACCGTTTTAAGCTTTCAAATTACTAATCATGTTAATCTGTATCTTGACTGGAAAATAATTTGGGCTTTGTAGCAGTGTGCAGCACTGATCCTATTAGGCCATCTATAATAAGCTTCACCAGATTTAAAATTAAAAATAATTTTTAGCTGCATCTAGCCCGGAAAATAATTTTGGGGCTCCGAGATGCGCAAGACACATAAGTGCCTTCTTGCTGCACTACCTGCAGCATGACCCTCATATTGTCAGAATTCGAAGTAATCATGACTACTGGGTTGCCACACTCTTAGATCCCCCAAACTTTTCGATCAACCTTTTCATTTTAATAAAGACCAAAAAAATGGTCATTTTTGAAATTATAAGCATTAGCAGGTTGTTAGAAACTGAAATCAAACAGTTTTCAACTCAAAACTTTATTCTAGGTGATGTTACATTTTCACATAGGACCCCTTGTTCGAAAGGAGCTTCTGAACTCTCTCGTCCATTGAATTTGTCAGGTTTTGGATGGTTTCTGCTTCAATTGTTTTGCATGAGGACAGAATACCCTCCCAGAGCTGTTGCTTAGATGTGAACTGCCTCCCGCCATCATAGACACTCCTTTTAATGATGCTCCAAAGGTTCTGAATGGGGTAGAGGTCAGGGGAGCATGGGGGTCACACCATAAGTTTGTCCCCTTTTATGCCCATATCAGCCAGAGATGCAGATGTTTTATGTGCAGCATGAGATGGTGCATTATCATGCAGAAAAATGATCTTGCTGTGAAATACACGGTTCTTCTTCTTGAACCATGGCAGGAAGTGCTGTTTGAGAAAATCCACACACATTATGGAGTTCATCTTTAGCGCCTTCAGGGATCCTAAAGGGGCCGACAATCTCTCTCCCCATGATTCCAGCCCAAAACATTACTCCACCTCCTCCTTGTTGGCGCTGTAGCCGTGTTTGCGTGGGGTGTCCATCAACCAGCCATCCTCCACTCCATTCATCTGGACCATCGAGCGCTGCACGGCACTCATCCGTGAACAAAACAGTTTTGAAATCAGTCTTCATGTAATGTTTGGCCCACTGGAGCCGTTTCTGCTTGTGTGAAGTGGATAGAGGAGGTCGACAGGATGGCGTATGCACAGCTGCAAACCTCTGAAGGACCCTGCATCTTGTTGTTCGGGGGACGTTGGAGGCACAAGCAGCTTCAAAAACTTGTCTGCTGCTATGACAAGGCTTTTTTGCCGCTGCTCTTTCAACCTGACGTAATTGCCTGTAGGAAAGAGTCCTCAATTTGCCCTTATCAGCACGCACACGTGTGTACTGTGAATCAGCTACATACTTCTTGATTGCCAAGACACTTCATCCTGATCATCGCACAATGTTGATTGTAGTCATGCCTTGACCTAAACACTCCACAATTTGTTGCTTCTCAGCAGCCGACACATCCTTTTTCTTTCGCATTTTGGCAGAAAATGTAGGCTGCTTAATAATGTGAGAGAGCCTTCTTAAGTAGTCTTGCCTTTCATTGGACACACCTGCCAAACTAATTAGCACAGGTGTCTGCAATTGCTTACAGTGATATAAAGAGCCCTGACACACATCACCATCAATGAGTTTAACTGACAAACAAACAAATTCTTCCCTTATCACTCCTAAACACTTTTTGCATAATAATTTGGAACGCGGTGTACATGTGCTTTTCCACAAAACACCAGTGGTTCACGTAGTGAATCTTACAGTTCTAACTTGCCAACCGTGGTCTGTATGGAATTGTTCAATAAAGGGCCCAAAATTAAGATAACATAGATGGGAGAGGTCTCTATGAATAGGAATTCCTAAGTATTTGATACCCTGTGAGGGCCAGGCAAAGGGAAAGTTGGACTGGATGGAATCCTATATGGATTTAGGGAGGGAGACATCGAGGGCCTCAGACTTCGCTGCATTGATTTTAAAATTTTACCATGTAACAAAGTGATCTATTTCAGCCATAACAGCAGGGATGGATATATGTGATTGAGTGATATATACTAGGACATCATCAGCAAATAGAGAGCACTTGAACTCGGTGCCTCCCACCTCAATCCACCTAATATTGGGGTTATGGCGAATTGATGAGAGCAGGTGCTCTGTCACTAGGATGTATAAGAGAGGGGACAGAGGACATCCCTGCCTTGTCCCATTGGTGATTGTGAAAGGTGATGAAAATGTTCTGACGCACTCCCTGGGCCTTGGGACACCCGGAGCAGGACCCTTTTTGGTGGATGCTGGTGGTTGTAGTCTTCGTGGCGGCGATCCGGTTCCGTGGCTCAGGGTGGTCAAACCAGTGGCGGAACTATTTATGTGGTTTTGATGTTTAAATGTCCGACTACGCCACCCGTGGATTGCGGTCAGAGTGAACCGCCGCTACAGGGCAGACCGCTAAGGCTGGTGTTGTGGGTGCAGCAGAGCGTAGCATAACTCCCCACGGGAGGAGTATAGCCTCAGGGCAGTGTATGCGGAGGATGGGGGTGATGGTGCAGGGCAGCAGCAGTAACGACACGGAGTCAGTGATGCAATTCAGGGCCTTTACTCACAGTTCTTATTATCCAGACCACGTCTGCAGGTAACGGCTGCCCACGTCGTACTGTGCTCACCAGGTGAGGGGCTCAGACAACTCCCAGATAACTTTGGAGCGCTTCACAGGACCCCCTTTGTGTGTCCTTTGTCTGGCCTTTCTTACCAACACTTCTGTCCGGCTGCCTCGGGCCTCCTCTTGGTAAACTTGGCGCCAGTTTCCCTGACCCTATGTGGTGCCTTCCTAGCGGGTGGAGCAAGGGGCTGCACCACATAAAATGTCAGAGCCTCCGGTTTCTAGCTGAGGGTCGTTTCCTGCCTCCACTAGTTCGGGGACCGGTCTCCCCCTTTGGCCTCACCCCTCCACGCAGGTGGATTCGGGCGTGCGGTGGCGACTCGCCCGTCTGCACCCCTGGGATCCCTTCATTCCTCGTTCCTGGAGCCTTCTCCGCTCCTCTTCCTTCCTTCTCCCTCTTGCAGGCCTGGGCCTCTGTTACTAGGCCCGCCTCCGGAGCAGAGCTCATGCAGAGCCCCTGCTCCCTGCCACTTCTGCTCAGACTTCTCTGCACTGAACTAAGATGGTGCCCACCTTTTATACTCCCTTCTCAATGCACCCAGGAACTGCTTCCTCCCTGCTCCTGCACTGCAGGGTTCCCCTTCCTCAGTGTTCCCTCCCCCCACTCCAGCCAGGGACAGGGACTGTCGTGCCCATCTCAGAGGCATATTGGTCGCCCTGCCCCACGGCAATGTGGTGTAATGCATGCAGGTGTCGGGTCCTGATCCACACTCCATCCTTATCTGAGAGTGAGATATCACACCTCTGGGTGAGGTGCAATATGTCTGTAGCAACCAAGCCCTCGGTGCTACAGTTCCATTTATCTTCAGCCTAGGTGACGTATTGTGATACAGGGCCGTGATTTTGGCTATAAAAGGGTCCCCTAGACCCCTACCCCAAGCTTTTTAAGAGAATCATATATGGCGTGCCAGGAGACTCTATGGAATGCTTTCTCAGCATCCAACGAGAGTATCTACTTACAAATTTTTAACTGCATCTAGCCCAGGAAATACTTTGTGCCTAGTAGCAGTGTCTGCTAGTCAGCGGATTATCCCGGCTGTTAAGCAAGCTACACCACCTGTAGTTTGGACACTTAATTTTTTCAAAGGAAATGCTTCGGGACCACGGGATACTCAGTGAAGAGCATCAGGAGGCACCCCAAGGCATAGGGGCTGGGACTGGCACTAGGATGCCTTGCGGTGGACAGCCGAGCTCGATCCTTATAAAAGCTTTTTAACTGCAGCAGCTTTAGTGGACGCTACTGGAGCTGGAATTACGCGGCTGCTGGCATGAGACTTGCCCTCCAATAGATCCTTGTAAATGGATTTAAAGTGTATTCATTCAAATTAGAGGGACAATTTAAATTAAAAAGCTTAGAGCTGCCTCCACCACAGGGGGGCTCTCTCGACCCACCAGCGGACAGGCACCAGTATTGGGAGAGGGGGGCTGGCCGTCAGGGTTCACCGCGGCTCTGGCACAAACCCGGCGACACGGAGGTGGCACGGGCAGGAGCGGACTGGCCGTCTCGGCTTCTCACTTTTTGGATTTTAGAAGGGCATGACATGCCTATATCTGTGTCTCCCCCTCCTTTTACTCCTCTACCTCTTTTCTTTTCGCATGACTATATGTACTTGTCACTTTTCCATGTGTTAGTTGTGTCTTCTGAGCAGTTTGTCAGCTTTTGGACACCTTTGAAGGTGTTTTCTATGTGTTTCTATGTGTTTTTGTTTGCCTGCCATTGGTTTTAACGGTGTTCGAAGGTGTTCGACGAACCGAACCGAACTCGAACACTACGGGGGTGGCTCAACACTAATTCTGATCCTTTTCTCAGACACTCATATTTAAGTCACATGCTGTCCATTTCCTTGTGATCCTCCTTGAGAAGGTTCTACTCCTTCATTGGAGTCCAGCTGTGTTTAATTAAAATGATAGGACTTGATTTGGAAAGGTACACACCTGTCTATATAAGACCTCACAGCTCACAGTGCATTTCAAACCAAATGAGAATCATGAGCTCAATGAACTGCCCAAGGAGATCAGAGACAGAATTGTGGCAAGGCACAGATCTGACCAAGGTTATAAAAGAATTTCTGCATTACTCAAGGTTCCTAATAGCACAGTGGCCTCCATAATCAATAAATGGAAGAAGTTTGGGACCACCAGAAGTCATCCTAGACCTGGCCGTCCAGCCGAACTGCGCAATCGTGGGAGAAGAGCTTTGGTGAGAGAGGTAAAGAAGAACCCCAAGATCACTGTGGCTGAGCTCCAGACATACAGTAGGAAGAAGGGAGAAAGTTCCACAAAGTCAACTATCACTGCACCCCTCCACCAGTCAGTCCTTTATGGCAGAGTGGCCGGACGGATGCCTCTCCTCAGTGTAATACCTATGAAAGCCCGCATAAAGTTTGCTCAAAAGCACATGAAGGACTCCCAGACTATGAGAAATAAGATTCTCTGGACAGATGAGACGAAGATAGAAATTTTTGGTGATAATTAATGATGAGCGAGTATGTTTTGTTAAACCTTTCGTAGAGTATGCTCAGGCGAACACCGAGTATTTACAGCTGCTCGGTGTTATGTTTGAGTCACTCCCGTGTGCATGATTTGCAACTGTTTGACAGCTTTAATACATGTGAGGAATGTGTAAGAAATAGACATTCCTCACATGTATGAAAGCTGTCAAACAATCATAAATCATGCACCCAGGGGTGATTCAAACATAACACCGAGCAGCTGTAACTACTCGGTGCTCGCCCGAGCATACTCGGCGAAAGGGTTAACAAAACATACTCGCTCATCACTAGTGATAATTCTAAGCGGTATGTGTGGAGAATACCAGAGACTGCTCATCACCTGCCCAATAAAATCACAACATTGAAACATGGTGGTGGCAGCATCATGCTATGGGGGTGTTTTTCAGCTGCAGGAACAGGACGACTGGTTGTAATTGAAGGAAACATGAATGCGGCCAATTACAGAGATATCCTGGATGAAAACCTCTTCCAGAGTGCTCTGGATTAGTGTTGAGCCACCCCCGTAGTGTTCGAGTTCGGTTCGGTTCGTCGAACACCCGTGTGTTCGCCGAACTGTTCGTCGAACTGTTCGTCGAACACCTTCGAACACCGTTAAAACCAATGGCAGGCAAACAAAAACACATAGAAACACATAGAAAACACCTTCAAAGGTGTCCAAAAGCTGACAAACTGCTCAGAAGACACAACTAACACATGGAAAAGTGACAAGTACATATAGTCATGCGAAAAGAAAAGAGGTGGAGGAGTAAAAGGAGGGGGAGACACAGATATAGGCATGTCATGTCCTTCTAAAATCCAAAAAGTGAGAAGCCGAGACGGCCAGTCCGCTCCTGCCCGTGCCACCTCCGTGTCGCCGGGTTTGTGCCAGAGCCGCGGTGAACCCTGATGGCCAGCCCCCCTCTCCCAATACTGGTGCCTGTCCGCTGGTGGGTCGAGCGAGCCCCCCTGTGGTGGAGGCAGCTCTAAGCTTTTTAATTTAAATTGTCTCTCTAATTTGAATGAATACACTTTAAATCCATTTACAAGGATCTATTGGAGGGCAAGTCTCATGCCAGCAGCCGCGTAATTCCAGCTCCAGTAGCGTCCACTAAAGCTGCTGCAGTTAAAAAGCTTTTATAAGGATCGAGCTCGGCTGTCCACCGCAAGGCATCCTACTGCCAGTCCCAGCCCCTATGCCTTGGGGTGCCTCCTGATGCTCTTCACTGAGTATCCCATGGTCCCGAAGCATTTCCTTTGAAAAAATTAAGTGTCTAAACTACAGGTGGTGTAGCTTGCTTAACAGCCGGGATAATCCGCTGACTAGCAGACACTGCTACTAGGCACAAAGTATTTCCTGGGCTAGATGCAGTTAAAAATTTGTAATTAGATACTCTCGTTGGATGCTGAGAAAGCATTCCATAGAGTCTCCTGGCACGCCATATATGATTCTCTTAAAAAGCTTGGGGTAGGGGTCTAGGGGACCCTTTTATAGCCAAAATCACGGCCCTGTATCGCAATACGTCACCTAGGCTGAAGATAAATGGAACTGTAGCACCCTGAGGGCTCGGTTGCTACAGACGTATTGCACCTCACCCAGAGGTGTGATATCTCACTCTCAGGTAAGGATGGAGTGTGGATCAGGACCCGACACCTGCATGCATTACACAACATTGCCGTGGGGCAGGGCGACCA
This sequence comes from Phyllobates terribilis, assembly GCF_046119375.1. Lineage (NCBI taxonomy): Eukaryota > Metazoa > Chordata > Amphibia > Anura > Dendrobatidae > Phyllobates > Phyllobates terribilis. Next base: position 766,886,521 of record NW_027362762.1, on the reverse strand, counting down.
ATATGCCCCTGAGATGGGCACGACAGTCCCTGTCCCTGGCTGGAGTGGGGGGAGGGAACACTAAGGAAGGGGAACCCTGTAGTGCAGGAGCAGGGAGAAAGCAGTTCCTGGGTGCATTGAGAAGGGAGTATAAAAGGTGGGCACCATCTTAGTTCAGTGCAGAGAAGTCTGAGCAGAAGTGGCAGGGAGCAGGGGCTCTGCATGAGCTCTGCTCCGGAGGCGGGCCTAGTAACAGAGGCCCAGGCCTGGAAGAGGGAGAAGGAAGGAAGAGGAGTGGAGAAGGCACCAGGAACGAGGAATGAAGGGATCCCAGGGGTGCGGACGGGCGAGTCGCCACCGCACGCCCGAATCCACCTGCGTGGAGGGGTCAGGCCAAAGGGGGAGACCGGTCCCCAAACTAGTGGAGGCAGGAAACGACCCTCAGCTAGAAACCGGAGGCTCTGACATTTTATGTGGCGCAGCCCCTCGCTACACCCGCTAGGAAGGCACCACATAGGGTCAGGGAAACTGGCGCCAAGTTTACCAAGAGGAGGCCCGAGGCAGCCGGACAGAAGTGTTGGTAAGAAAGGCCAGACAAAGGACACACAAAGGGGGTCCTGTGAACTGCTCCAAAGTTATCTGGGAGTTGTCTGAGCCCCTCACCTGGTGAGCACAGTACGACGTGGGCAGCCGTTACCTGCAGACGTGGTCTGGATAATAAGAACTATGAGTAAAGGCCCTGGACTGCATGACTGACTCCGTGTCGTTACTGCTGCTGCCCTGCACCATCACCCCCATCCTCCACATACACTGCCCTGAGGCTATACTCCTCCCGTGGGGAGTTATGCTACGCTCTGCTGCACCCACAACACCAGCCTCAGCGGTCTGCCCTGTAGCGGCGGTTCACTCTGACCGCAATCCACGGGTGGCGTAGTCGGACATTTAAACATCAAAACCACATAAATAGTTCCGCCACTGGTTTGACCGCCCTGAGCCACGGAACCGGGTCGCCGCCACGAAGACTACAACCACCAGCATTCACCAAAAAGGGTCCGGCTCCGGGTGTCCCAAGGCCCAGGGGGTGCGTCAGAACATTTTCATCACCTTTCACAATCACCAATGGGACAAGGCAGGGATGTCCTCTGTCCCCTCTCTTATACATCCTAGTGACGGAGCACCTGCTCTCATCAATTCGCCATAACCCCAATATTAGGTGGATTGAGGTGGGAGGCACCGAGTACAAGTGCTCTCTATTTGCTGATGATGTCCTAGTATATATCACTCAATCACATATATCCATCCATGCTGTTATGGCTGAAATAGATCACTTTGTTACATGGTAAAATTTTAAAATCAATGCAGCGAAGTCTGAGGCCCTCGATGTCTCCCTCCCCAAATCCATATAGGATTCCATCCAGTCCAACTTTCCCTTTGCCTGGCCCTCACAGGGTATCAAATACTTAGGAATTCCTATTCATAGAGACCTCTCCCATCTATGTTATCTTAATTTTGGGCCCTTTATTGAACAATTCCATACAGACCACGGTTGGCAAGTTAGAACTGTAAGATTCACTACGTGAACCGCTGGTGTTTTGTGGAAAAGCACATGTACACCGCGTTCCAAATTATTATGCAAAAAGTGTTTAGGAGTGATAAGGGAAGAATTTGTTTGTTTGTCAGTTAAACTCATTGATGGTGATGTGTGTCAGGGCTCTTTATATCACTGTAAGCAATTGCAGACACCTGTGCTAATTAGTTTGGCAGGTGTGTCCAATGAAAGGCAAGACTACTTAAGAAGGCTCTCTCACATTATTAAGCAGCCTACATTTTCTGCCAAAATGGAAAGAAAATGGATGTGTCGGCTGCTGAGAAGCAACAAATTGTGGAGTGTTTAGGTCAAGGCATGACTACAATCAACATTGTGCAATGATCAGGATGAAGTGTCTTGGCAATCAAGAAGTATGTAGCTGATTCACAGTACACACGTGTGCGTGCTGATAAGGGCAAATTGAGGACTCTTTCCTACAGGCAATTACGTCAGGTTGAAAGAGCAGCGGCAAAAAAGCCTTGTCATAGCAGCAGACAAGTTTTTGAAGCTGATTGTGCCTCCAACGTCCCCCGAACAACAAGATGCAGGGTCCTTCAGAGGTTTGCAGCTGTGCATACACCATCCTGTCGACCTCCTCTATCCACTTCACACAAGCAGAAACGGCTCCAGTGGGCCAAACATTACATGAAGACTGATTTCAAAACTGTTTTGTTCACGGATGAGTGCCGTGCAGCGCTCGATGGTCCAGATGGATGGAGTGGAGGATGGCTGGTTGATGGACACCCCACGCAAACACGGCTACAGCGCCAACAAGGAGGAGGTGGAGTAATGTTTTGGGCTGGAATCATGGGGAGAGAGATTGTCGGCCCCTTTAGGATCCCTGAAGGCGCTAAAGATGAACTCCATAATGTATGTGGATTTTCTCAAACAGCACTTCCTGCCATGGTTCAAGAAGAAGAACCGTGTATTTCACAGCAAGATCATTTTTCTGCATGATAATGCACCATCTCATGCTGCACATAAAACATCTGCATCTCTGGCTGATATGGGCATAAAAGGGGACAAACTTATGGTGTGCCCCCCATGCTCCCCTGACCTCTACCCCATTCAGAACCTTTGGAGCATCATTAAAAGGAGTGTCTATGATGGCGGGAGGCAGTTCACATCAAAGCAACAGCTCTGGGAGGGTATTCTGTCCTCATGCAAAACAATTGAAGCAGAAACCATCCAAAACCTGACAAATTCAATGGACGAGAGAGTTCAGAAGCTCCTTTCGAACAAGGGGTCCTATGTGAAAATGTAACATAACCTAGAATAAAGTTTTGAGTTGAAAACTGTTTGATTTCAGTTTCTAACAACCTGCTAATGCTTATAATTTCAAAAATGACCATTTTTTTGGTCTTTATTAAAATGAAAAGGTTGATCGAAAAGTTTGGGGGATCTAAGAGTGTGGCAACCCAGTAGTCATGATTACTTCGAATTCTGACAATATGAGGGTCATGCTGCAGGTAGTGCAGCAAGAAGGCACTTATGTGTCTTGCGCATCTCGGAGCCCCAAAATTATTTTCCGGGCTAGATGCAGCTAAAAATTATTTTTAATTTTAAATCTGGTGGAGCTTATTATAGATGGCCTAATAGGATCAGTGCTGCACACTGCTACAAAGCCCAAATTATTTTCCAGTCAAGATACAGATAAACATGATTAGTAATTTGAAAGCTTAAAACGTTTGGTAGGGTGATTTTAACCAATCATCAAGCTTTTACTCTCCCCCAGATGACACAGGGGTAGAAAAGTCGTTTCGGATCCATGATTTGTTCATCTTTATGAACGTGAGTCTGTCTACATTATCAGTGGAGAGCCGCGTGCGCTTATCTGTCAGCACACCACCAGCAGCGCTGAACACACGTTCAGACAGAACGCTGGCTGCGGGGCATGACAAGATCTCCAAGGCGTAAGTGGCTAGCTCCGGCCATTTATCCAGATTGGAAGCCCAAAAAGAGCAAGGGTCCAGTGACACAGTCGTGGCTTCAATGTTTACTTGGAGATACTCCTGTACCATCGCCTCTAGGCATTGACTATGTGTCAGACTTCTTGTCTCCTGTGGCCTTGCAAAGGATGGGCTAAAAAAGTGGTGAAATGATTCCACAAAATTGATGTTACCAGCAGATACTGTGGTTCTGTTACGGTTTGAGTGCTGAACACTTGACGGTCCCACGGTTGGCAAGTTGGAACTGTGAGATTCACTACGTGCACCACTGGTATTTTGTGGAAAAGCACATGTAAGATTCTGCAACAGTCTCTGCTGATACTCCTGCATGCGTGCATCCCTTTCTATGGCAGGAATAATTTCTGCAAATTTACTTTTGTACCGGGGATCTAACAGTGTGGCAACCCAGTAGTCAGGATTATTTCTAATTCTCACAATTCGAGGGTCATGTTGCAGGTAGTGCAGCAAGAAGGCACTCATGTGTGTTGCGCATCCAGGAGCACCAAGTCCCTGTTGTGTTGGTGGCGAGGTAACAATCATGCTTCCTTCCTCTGTCCTCTCCCCCCAACCTCGCACAACAGAAATGTGATCAAGGTCTCCCTCATCTGATGAGTCTTCCATCAGTTCGTCCTCCACTTCTTCCTGGGCCCCTGCACCTTCCTCACTAGTTTGGCTGCTACCATGCGCCCTGGTAGAACCATCTCCCCCACCCTCACATGCCTGCCGCCTTGGTGCTGCCGACCTTCTGGACCTTGCAGATGTTAGCCCTTCCGCATACAATTCCTCCTCCTCTACTTCCTCCACCTCCTCTTGTGCCACCACATGACTCCGAATTCTGTTTAACATGTGCTCCAGCATGTAAATCACCGGAATAGTCATGCTGATAATGGCATCGTCAGCACTAAACATCTTCGTCGCCATTTCAAAACTGTGCAGAAGGGTGCATAGGTCCCTGATCTGAGACCACTCCTCCAGCGTGATTTGCCCCACCTCTGAATCTCGTTGGCCCAAGCTATACGTCAGAACGTATTGCACCAGGGCTTGTCGGTGCTGCCACAGTCGCTGCAACATGTGCAGAGTTGAATTCCACCGGGTAGGCACATCGCATTTTAGCCGGTGAAGTGGCAGGCCCAACGACTTCTGTAGAGATGTAAGTCGCTGAGCTGCGGGATGCGAACGGCGGAAGTGAGCACACAGCGACCGTGCCCTCTGCAGAAGGCCATCTAGTCTGGGATAGTGGGCTAAAAATTGCTGGACAACCAGGTTCAACACGTGAGCTATACAAGGCACGTGTGTGACATTGCCCCGGCGAAGGGCCGCACCCAGGTTTGCAGCATTGTCGCACACGGCCTTCCCTGGTTTCAGGTCCAGTGGAGACAACCATTCATGAAATTGGTTCTCCAGAGCTGACCACAACTCCTCAGCTGTGTGACTCACATTTCCCAGACATTTCAATGTAAAAACCGCCTGACGACGTTGAGCCCTACTGCCAGCATAGTAAGGAGGTGTGCAGGATCCCTTCTGCGCAGTTAGAAAGCTTGTGGCATGACCAGACAGGCTTTGGGTGCAGGTGGAAGACCGAGAGGAGGTTGAGGAGGCAGAAGCAGTGGAGGAACTTTGACATAAAGAGGATTAACGCACAACTCGTGGGGACGGCAAGACTTGGACAGCAGCCCCTTGTCCTGCTGTCACCATAGTTAACCAGTGCCCAGTCAGCGACATGTAACGCCCCTGTCCATGCCTACTCGTCCAAGTGTCTGTGGTGAAATGCACCCTGTCACACACAGAGTTTCTCAAAGAAGCGGTGATGTTGTGTGCGACATGCTGGTGAAGCGCAGGCACACCTTTCTTTGAGAAGTAGTGCCGACTGGGCATCTGGTACTGGGGCACTGCGACGGACATAAGGTCTCGAAAATCCTCTGTGTCCACCAGGCGGAAAGGCAGCATTTCTGTAGCCAAGAGCTTGCAGATGGTGAAATTAAACCTCTTAGCTTTCTCATGGCTAGGAGGAAATGGTCTTTTACTTGTCCACATCTGAGGGACCGAGGGCTGGCTATTGTGCTTAGACGGGGTTGATAAGGGTGTCCCCGGCAAACTGCCGGTCTGTGAGGAAGATGCAGGCGGACATGTTAGGTTGCCTTGATCCAAAGGTGGTGCTATCGATGTCGGACAGCGCTCAACACCAGCTGGTGTTACCACCTCCAAAGAAAATGATGACCTGCCAATCACGCTGGCTGTTGCGGGTAAAGAGGTGGCAGGTCTGCGCCCCAAAACAGGTGTGACTGCTGTCCCCCCAGTCACAGAGGATGAAGAGGCCGCGGATGCACAAGATATGGCAGACGGTGGTTGGCCCGGCCGGCTAGGCCGCATTGTAGCACACTGAGCTTCCCACTGCAACTTATGCTTCATGTCCATGTGCCGGTTCATGCATGAAGTACTCAAACTATGTATTTTTTGGCCTCTACTTTGGTTTTGCTGACAAATGTTACAGATAACACGAGTTGGGTCATCTTTATCGATCTGAAAAAATGCCCAGGCTATGCAAGGCTTAGCACCCATGCGACCTGAAGAGCCACCACGACTTGTGGTGAGAGGCAGAGTTGTGTTTGAGGATGCAGTTGTTGACGTGCTTCCAGTACTACGTCTCTGTCCAGGAAGGCGCAACCTGACCTCGTCGTCACTAGCATCTTCCTCCACCTCCTCTGCTGACCTCATCTCTTGGCTGACTGTGGGTTGACAGTAAGTGGGATCTCCGACCTCATCATCATCACCCTGTGCGTTATCACACCCGTCGTCCTCAGAGCCAACCTGTTCCTGCCCTGACAAAAAACTAAAGTTGTCGCTCCAATCAGGTATTTGAGTCTTATCATCGTCTTCCTCATTGTCTCCACCAACAGGAGTTACAGTTTGGGAATGAGGGTCTACATTATGGTCAGAACCTTCTGCGTCTGGTCCTGGATCCGACTCATAAAGATTCTGGGCATCAGTGCAGATCATTTCCTCGTCTGGATTCACAGAAGCGCTGGAGTCGACCTCTGATTCCCAGGCTATAGTATGAGTAAACAGCTCTGCAGACTCAACCATCTGTTCTACCTCATACTCAGACGGACAGCTGGAGATTTGGAAGCTGTGAGGATGCAAGTGCGATTTGGGTGACACCTTTGAGGACTGGAGTATTTGTGATGTTGAAGTTGATGTGGAGGAGAGCCCACTTAAAGGAGCACTTGATATCCGTTGAAGCACCTGCTGTTTTTGTGCCTCATCTGGAATTTGTAGCGATTGGCGTGGCCGTAAGAAAGGGATCTTATCACATTGTCCGCTAAAAGAAGTAGACATTTTAGTTTGGCTGGAAGATGGTCTTTCTTCTGCAGATGTTACTGTTGCTTTAACATCTACCCCACGGACACAACCTTTTTTCCCCTTCCCAACACGCCTATTCCCCTTTCCACCAGCAGCAGGCCTTTTTCCACTCATTTTGGTGGTTAACTAATTCACAACTCTGGAGTTGTTTGCACAAAAAAACAATGGATGGTAACCGAGCAGAGCTGAGTGGCCAAACTGTGGTATTAGGCCAAAACTATTGGCTGGGTTAGATGCAGAAAAAAATTATTTTGAATTTGCAACCTGATGGAGGTCAGTATAGATGGACTAATAGAGAAAGTCCGACACACTACTAGAAGGCCAAATATTTTTTCAGAGGTAGATGCAGAAAAAAATATATTCAGTTTGCAACCTGATGGAGGTCAGTATAGATGGACTAATACAACAAGTCCCGCACACAGCTAGAAGCCCAAATATTTTTTCAGAGGTACTGTAGATGCAGATAAAAATTAGTTTTAATTTGCAACCTGATGGAGGTCAGTATAGATGGACTAATAGAGAAAGTCCGACACACTACTAGAAGGCCAAATATTTTTTCAGAGGTAGATGCAGAAAAAAATATATTCAGTTTGCAACCTGATGGAGGTCAGTATAGATGGATTAATAGAACAAGACCCACACACAGCTAGAAGCCCAATATTTTTTCAGAGGTAGATGCAGAAAAAACTATATTCAGTTTGCAACCTGATGGAGGTCAGTATAGATGGACTAATAGAACAAGTCCCACACACTGCTAGAAGCCCAAATATTTTTTCAGAGGCACTGTAGATGCAGATAAAAATTAGTTTTAATTTGCAACCTGATGGAGGTCAGTATAGATGGACTAATAGAGAAAGTCCGACACACTACTAGAAGGCCAAATATTTTTTCAGAGGTAGATGCAGAAAAAAATATATTCAGTTTGCAACCTGATGGAGGTCAGTATACATGGATTAATAGAACAAGACCCACCACAGCTAGAAGCCCAATATTTTTTCAGAGGTAGATGCAGAAAAAACTATATTCAGTTTGCAACCTGATGGAGGTCAGTATAGATGGATTAATAGAACAAGTAGCACACACTGCTAGAAGCCCAAATATTTTTTCAGAGGTACTGTAGATGCAGATAAAAATTAGTTTTAATTTGAAACCTGATGAAGGTCAGTATAGATGGACTAATAGAGAAAGTCCGACACACTACTAGAAGGCCAAATATTTTTTCAGAGGTAGATGCAGAAAAAAATATATTCAGTTTGCAACCTGATGGAGGTCAGTATAGATAGATTAATAGAACAAGACCCACACTCAGCTAGAAGCCCAATATTTTTTCAGAGGTAGATGCAGAAAAAAATATATTCAGTTTGCAACCTGATGGAGGTCAGTATAGATGGACTAATAGAACAAGTCCCACACACTGCTAGACGCCCAAATATTTTTTCAGAGGTACTGTAGATGCAGATAAAAATTAGTTTTAATTTGCAACCTGATGGAGGTCAGTATAGATGGACTAATAGAGAAAGTCCGACACACTACTAGAAGGCCAAATATTTTTTCAGAGGTAGATGCAGAAAAAAATATATTCAGTTTGCAACCTGATGGAGGTCAGTATAGATGGATTAATAGAACAAGACCCACACACAGCTAGAAGCCCAATATTTTTTCAGAGGTAGATGCAGAAAAAAATATATTCAGTTTGCAACCTGATGGAGGTCAGTATAGATGGACTAATAGAACAAGTCCCACACACTGCTAGAAGCCCAAATATTTTTTCAGAGGTACTGTAGATGCAGATAAAAATTAGTTTTAATTTGCAACCTGATGGAGGTCAGTATAGATGGACTAATAGAATGATGCTATGCCCAAAAGATTTTACTTCACTAGGTGCAGTAAAAAAATTGGTATTCTATACACAGGTGGTATATCTTGCAACACAGATAGGCTACTCCACTGACTAACTCACTCTGCAATAGGCCAAAAAGGATTAGCTTTGCTAGATTCAGCCAAATGCTGTGAAAAAAACTTGCACAGCACTGGCACAGACCTGCCTGGCAAAAACTGATAGGAACTCATGTAACCTAGTCCTGAAAAGGACTGCAATTACAATTAGTCTTTACTCCCACAACCGATCTATTTAAGAGCACAGACCACCCTGATAAAAGTCGTAGGAAATGCTGTAACCTAGTCCTTAAAAGGACTGCAATCACAACTATTCCCTACTCCCAAGCTATCTGTATATTTGTGCGAAAATTGGCTTGAAATTAACAAGGTATAGCGCACACAGCAACAGCGGTGCCGTCTAACACGCAGCTGCAGCAGTGAGAAAATGGTGGCGACGGGGAAAATGGCTTGGTCTTATAGGGCAAGGACATGTGACATACACTGCCAATCACACATGCCCTTGCTTGTGTGAAAAAAAGCACTTCGCTCCGTGTGTGAGCTGCTGATAGGCTGACAGATTGCACCTCCCCACTGTAAATGCGGGAAAGAGAAAAAAAAATGGAGATCTTCATTGTTCCTGCAGAGATCCATCCCCTGCCCCTCCCCCCACCCCGCTGTACACTCAAACTGCGTATTAACATTAATTTTCATCATTACTGAGAAAAAATCCAGTTATGATTTTGGTGCACGAACAGTTATCGAACATAACCTCGAACAGCCGAATTTTTCTCAAATTGTTCGTGTTCGCCGAACGGCTCGAACACCGCCCAAAACAGCTCGAATTTGAGATTGGCGAACAGTTCGAGTAGAACAACGCTCATCTCTACTCTGGATCTCAGACTTGGCCGAAGGTTCACCTTTCAACAAGACAATGAACCTAAGCACACAGCTAAAACAACAAAGGAGTGGCTTCACAACAACTCTCTGACGATTCTTGACTGGCCCAGCCAGAGCCCTGACCTAAACCCAATTGAGCATCACTGGATATACCTGAAAATGGCTGTCCACCAACGTTCACCATCCAACATGATGGAACTGGAGAAGATCTGCAAGGAAGAATGGCAGAGGTACCCCAAATCCAGTTGTGAAAAACTTGTTGCATCATTCCCAAGAAAACTCATGGCTATACTAGCTCAAAAGGGTGCTTCTACTCAATACTGAGCAAAGGGTCTGAATTCTTATGACCATGTGATATTTCTGTTTTTATTTTTTAATAAATTTGCAAAAATTTCTACATTTCTGTTTTTTTTCAGTCAAGATGGGGTGCAGAGTGTACTTTAATGAGAAAAAAATGAACTTTTAGAATTTACCAAATGGCTGCAATGAAACAAAGAGTGAAAAATTTAAAAGGGTCTGAATAGTTTCCGTACCCACTGTACAGTGGCCAGTTGCTGTCTTTTGGGACGTGTACCTACCTAAATTCTCTTGCCACATCGTTTTTGGTAAAAGAGTGTTATTATTTTTTAAGGATCTTTAAAGGGGTTGTCCGATCAAAACCAATAAGTCTGCAGTCACTATGTGTGACTTATGAATGCCCCCAGTGCAGGGACTGTGTGTTGTGGAGATTCGCCATTTTCTGACCTGGGACTGTAAAGTAGGTATGAGTTATACATACTCCCGACCAGTGGATGTGGTCTCATTCCATTCACTTGTATTGAGCCGAGGCCACGCCCCATCTGGTGATGTGGCTGTATAGTGGGCGTGACTGACCAGAGGGCACGGCATTGCTCCTTACAAGCATATAGAAAATGAGGCCACGCCCACTCTCTGGGGTAATTATAACTCATACATACCTCCAGTCCCAGGTCAGAAAGCGGTAAATCCCCACAGTGCACAGTGCGTTCACTGATGGGATCTATCAGTCTGCAGTACACAGACTGACTTATCGATTTTGAACGGACAGCCCCTTTAAAGAAAGTATACATTTTAATTCATGCATACCTGTTTTACTAGTCCAATTTGGCAACAATATACCTCACAATAACACTGTGTGCTTTTACTGCTTGTTACTTTCTGTTCTGCCTAACAAATTTTTATTTTACCATCTTTTTTTGTCAATGATGAGGATTTAAAAAATGTAATAAAATACATAAATAAACAAAAAAGAAGTGTTTATTTTTTGCATATCTGTTTTACTCTACCACAACAATAAACCATACTTCCCATGCATGTACATTCCTACCAACATAGTATTTTTGTTTATGGCTTTTGTTCAAGGGGGAGAATAGTGTAATTTAAAAAAAAAATATTAAAACAAAAATAAACACTTTTTTATTTTGTTATACCTTTTTACTAGTCAATTTTAGTAACCATACATCCCACATCAGCACTGTGAGCAAGTACCACCCCTTCCCTTCCATTCATGCTCTTCATTATGGATTTATTTGTCAAGAGTGGCTAGGAGAAAAGAAAAACAAGAAAATGGTAATTAATTTGTTTTAATTTTTCATACCTGTTTTAATTTACGCTATACTTTGGACTGTTGATGCATTTGTAAGCTATGTACCTACCTAGTATTTGTTGTTGCCTCATCATTTGTTTGTCATGAAGCTTTAATTTGCAAAGAAAGACTAAAAATTTTTTTAACCTAAATTGAGACATATAACTGTGTAGATCTGCTTTAACACACCTAAATAAGTTTGCCAGTTGTAGAAGCATACAAACCACAGCAATACTAAAAATGAGCAGTTGTTGAGTTAGCCTTTTTGGCCTTCACGTGTATCATAACTCGCATTTTGGTTTCTTTAATAATTTAATTTTTCCAATGTTGAATATGTGTGCTAAACTTTTTTATAAACTATATAATTGTGCCAAATTGTTTGCTAAATGAAAAAGTAGCCCTTTTATCGGATGTGGTGGTATAAGAGAAAAAAATTGATATTACGGTAATGTTGTGCCGCTGGCTGCAGCACAACCAGGACACACCTGGCACCAGCCATCTTGCCAGTACTAGTGCCAAATGCTGGTCACATTTGGATTTCTTTGCCTTTATCAAGTGTATTACAGTGTAGGAAGTAGAGGGAGTAATGTAATATATAGCACATCACTCGTCTCGGTCACAAAAGGATGATGTTACCTCTGAAATCTTCACCGTCAGTTTGTGTCAGATTTTTGTACAGTCAAACTTCTCCACCACCATGACATCTCATCTTTTACGTAGTGGACCTTTAATTCAGTCAATATATTGTCTATCTGCTCTACCCCTTAATCTCCAAACTCACAGCACCCTGTTGCTTAACCAAGTTATTTTTCAAGAGCAAAGTTGATTTTTTTGATGAGATGGACTATTCTTTATACTTGGATGACATTGGAAGAAAGAGAACAAGGACATGATTTAAATGTCTAGCTAAATTGCTAGCACTGCAATTCATGGTGGTAGAGGCACTTACATTGGGAGAGGTGCACTCTGAGTTAGGGCTATCCTTGAGGTGGTATCAGGTGTGGGGGCAGGAAGCTCAGCATTTTTTCCACCCTGAGAAAACTGTGAGCTGATTCAAGGATAATGCTTCTGATAGGCAAAAAAAGTGATGTTATCAGAGGTGGTGGCTTGTAAAGTTGGCATTATTTTCTGTTGGAAAATAGGCTGTGAATATTTATTTATTTTACTTATATAGCAACATCATATTCATATTTCACAGTGATTTACAGACATTATCAACACTGTCACTACAATGGCTCATGACTAGTGTTGAGAGAGCACTAAAATACTCGAGTGCTCGAAGCTCGGGCCGAGCTCACCGTGATACTCGGGTGCTCGACCAGAGCAATGAGCCCAATGTTAGTCTACCGGAGCCCCTTGCATTTTTGCGGCGGCACCCCCGGCAGTCTGTAGAAAGCCTAAAAAGTGCCCAAAACGATAGTGACAGTGCTCAAATGACATGGGGACAGCATGGGGATCGCCCCAGGAAGCATTTCTGACCCCCTGGTCACTGCTGTCAACAGCATGGTCAGAGGTATTAAGCCACTTTTACGGGCTCGCAATAAAACGTTCAAAAACTAAACTGAAACTGCTTTCCTGTGAAATATGTTAAGGAACATCCTTCCAGTGTGAAAACTTGTGTATAAGGTAAAATAAATAACCAAAAACAAAAATACATTCACCAGGAAATGTCATTTTAACATTTTACAACCTTATTTGGCCATGTGCTGTGTGACACATACATACAGTGCTGAAAATACATAAGAACAGCACGGGGAAGACCCCTGAAAGCATCTGCCTAAAAGTGTGCCCATCAGAAGTGATCCTTGCCACATCAGAAGATGCAGACTTGCAACTATCCCCGTGCAAGTCCTTGTCCCAGGGCAGTGTTCAATTGTACCTTCCCCATTCCTTGCAATGCAAGCGCAAGTATACAGCCTGCCACCACCCACCCACCCTCAGGCTGCAATACCATACTGCTTGCTTGCACTTGAAATTGGGCCTTTTAGGCATGTGGAGGCGGAATCTGGCCACGTCATGTTTGCGACTGCGGCCTGGTATCCATACTCCGTCCCCAGCCGCTCGGCGGCCAGGTGTCCACGCTTGGTCCCCAGCCGCCAGAGGGCGGCCGGGTGTCCATACTCGGTCCCCAGCCACCCCGCGGCCGGGTGCCCACACACGGTTTCCAGCTGCCAGGGGGCAGCCGGGTGTCCATAAACAGTCCCCAGCCACCCCTACTTGTCCCGGTGCGCCTTATACACAATCGCGCATACCAAAACATTACCTGTGCCCTCCTCAGTGCATTTAGTGGGAAGGATAGCCTAACCACAAACACGTGGACAAGTGTATGTGGCCAGGGATGGTCCATCTCACTGACGCCTTCACACTGGGTTAATATTGTGGAAGCCAGGACACAGTTGGACTCTGGGATGCAACACGTCCTCCAGACATTTAGGATTGTGGGTCCTGGGTCAATCAGGCTTCAACACAAAGTTCAGAAGGTAGACAGCAGGAGTGGTAGACCTCCTACACAATAAGTAAATTATTCATGATCCTCCGAGGATTGCTGGATGTTTTCTTGCTACTATTCCAGTTCTATGACTCCCATTAAAACAAAGCTTCAGGTGATGAATGATGGATGAGGTGGTGGCAAAGGAGAAAGAGCAGGTGGAACAGGGACCATTCACATCAATATCAGGCCAGTCAACCACACATGTCTTGTAGGCTATGTTTCTGTACCAAAAGGAGCGGTTCAGCTAAACAGTTATATGGTATGCAGTGAGTGCAATGCCTACCAAAAATTTCGAGGCATTCCAATGCCTTGGAAGTGACATGGAGGTCAGAGGGCCTTAACTAAACCGTTTTTTCCATTTATAGCAACTGGGTCTCCTGTACACTGTTGGCCTAAGCAGAGAATGGAAGGCTTTTCAAAAATTATGAGAAACTGCAATGCTCCATGAAACAGACGTGAATTACAGCGTACTAAAAACCTTCTACCCATTATTGGGGAGTGGATCTCCCTTAGTGTTCGCCTAAGCATTGAAAAGCAAAAGCTGACTAAAATTAGGAGGAAAAACAATGCCTGTTGGAAGAGTCTCGGAGGTTAGAGGTAATTAAAAACAACATTTCAATGCCCCTTGGAAGAGCAGTGGAGTTCAGAGTGGTTTAACAAGATGGTTCTAATGCCCCTTGGAAGAGACATGGAGGTCACAGTAGCTTAACAAGACAGTTTTAATGCCCCTTGGAAGAGACGTGGAGGTCACAGTAGCTTAGCAAGACGGTTTTAATGCCCTTTGGGAAATCGTGGAGTTCAGAGTGTTTTAACAAGACGGTTTCAATGCCCTTTGGAAGAGACGTGGTGGTCCCAGTGGAAAAAAAACACAATATCAATGCCCCTTGGAAGAGTGGTGGAGGTCGCAGTGAAATTAAAAGACAATATCAATGACCCTTGAAAGAGACATGGAGGTCACAGTAGCTTAACAAGACTCTTTTAATGCCCCTTAGAAGAGACGTAGAGGTCACAGTGGAATAAAAAGACAATTTCAATACCCCTTAGAAGAGTGGTGGAGGTCGCAGTGGAATAAAAAGACAATATCAATGACCCTTGAAGAGTGTTGGAGGTCGCAGTGGAATAAAAAGACAATATCAATGCCCCTTGGAAGAGTGGTGGCAGTCGCAGTGGAATAAAAAGACAATATCAATGACCCTTGGAAGAGACGTGGAGGTCACAGTAGCTTAACAAGACAATTTTAATGCCCCTTACAAGAGCCATGCAGTACAGCATATTAAAAACATTATTCCCATTATTGGGGAGTGGGTCTCCCATAGTCTTTGCCTATGCCTTCCAAGCAAAAGCTGCCAAAAATTAGGAATGAGGAACTTGCAATGCCCCTTACAAGAGCCATGCAGTACAGCATAATAAAAACCTTATTCCCATTATTGGGGAGTGGGTCTTCCATAGTCTTTGTCTATGCCTTCCAAGCAAAAGCTGCCAAAAATTAGGACGGAGGAACATGCTATGCCCCTTTCATGAGCCATGCAGTACATCATATTAAAAACATTATTCCCATTATTGGGGAGTGGGTCTCCCATAGTCTTTGCCTATGCCTTCCAAGCAAAAGCTGCCAAAAATTAGGACGGAGGAACTTGCAATAATGGCAACATGGACCACGGTCACTCTGGTGGTATAGTGGTGTTGGAGGCTAAGGATAAGGAGAATAGCACAAAACAGCCGAAATGAGGAAGCGTATACCCATGTGTACGTGTGAAGTGGTGCATGGGAATACACCTCCAGAAATAACACAGTGGATTTGCTGTCATTTGGTGGTGATGAGAAGTCTGGCCCAATCCAGCCCTTGTTCATATTAATCAGGGTCAGCTTGTCAGCATGATCAGTTGACAGGCGAGTGCGCTTATCAGTTATAATTCCCCCAGCGGCACTAAAAACAAGCTCCGATAACACGCTAGCGGCAGGGCAGGCCAGGACCTCCAAGGCGTACAGAGCGAGTTCATTCCAAGTGTCCAGCATGGATACCCAATAATTAAAAGGCACAGAGGAATCACGGAGGATGCTGGTACGGTCAGTAAGGTAGTCCCTCACCATCTTTTGAAACTTTCCACTCCTTGTGAGAGTACCCCGCGCCTTAGGGCCTGTAAGCTGAGCGGGTCTCAGAAAACTGTCCCAGAACTTTGACAGTGTTACTCTGCCTCTGCTGGATTGGAGTTGCGTCTTTTTAACCTGTACGCCTTGGTTGGGCAACAAACTGTGACCTCTGCCACTAGCGTGTTCAGATGGGAATTTTTTTAACAGTTCTGCAGCAAGGGCCTTCTGGTACTGCCCGATTTTTGTAGACCTCTCCACCTCAGGAATAAGAGAGTGAAAGTTCTCCTTGAAGAGGGGGTCTAAAAGTGTCACCAACCAGTAATGACTGTCACCCAACATTTTGACAACGTGAGGGGCACGGTTAAGGCAGCGTAACATAAAGTCAGCCATGTGTGCCAGACTGGTAATGGGCAAGACTTCCGTGTCCTCACCAAGATGATGACTGACCATGCTCTCCTCCTCCTCCTCTTCCCCCCTGTCCTCAGGCCACCCACGCAGAACCGACGGTATAACAGTTGTACAGGTACTACCGTCAACAGCGCATGCTACCAGCTCCTGTTCTTCCTTCTCCTTCTCCTCCTCCTCTCCCTCATTGTCTCCCAATGCACGCTGGGATGAGATGAGGCAGGGCTGTATGTAATCGCCCACTACGGCTTCTTGATCCATCTCATCATACTCTGACTGCAATGCCCCCTCTTTAATTCTCTGCAGAGAGCGTTGCAAAAGACAGAAAAGTAGGATGCTGACGCTAATGATGGTGTCATCGCCACTCACCATCTTGGTGGACTCCTCAAAGTTTGTCATGATGGAATATATGTCAGACATCCAGGTCCACTCCTGAGTTCCTATGTGTGGAGTCTGACCTGAATATCGATGGCCTTATTGCAGCTGGTACTCCACAACTGCTCTCTTCTTCTCACAAATCCTTTGCAACATGTGGAGGATAGAGTTCCAACGTGTGGGGACATCACACACCAGTCAGTGTGCCGAAAGCTGCAAACGCTGCTGCAACACAGCAAGGGCGGTGGAAGCTGTAGCCGACTTCCGAAAATGAGCTGACAGGCGGCGTACTTTGACATGCATATCTGGCAACTCGGTGTACGATTTAAGAAACCGCTGAACCACGAGGTTAAGCACATAAGCCAGGCATGGTATGTGTGTGATCTCGCCTCGCCTCAGAGCCGCCACCAGGTTACGGCCATTGTCACACACGACCATGCCTTGATGTAGGTTCAGCAGCCTCAGCCACAGATCTGCCTGCTCTTTCACAGCTGTCCACAACTCACAAGCAGTGTGAGGTTTATCACCCAAGCTTATGAGTTTCAGCACAGCCTGTTGCCGCTTGGCTGAAGCAGTGCTGCAGTGCTTCAAGCTTGTAACTGATGTGGTGATATCTGAGATGGAGGCTGAACATGAGGAGGAGGAGGAGGATGATGCGCAGGAGCTGTACACTGTGGGGGCAACTGTGACTGACATAGGGCCAGCAATCCTCGGTGTGGGGAGGATGTGTTCCGTCCCAAGGTCCGACTAAGTCCCGGCTTCCACTATGTTTACCCAGTGTGCCGTCAGGGAGATATACCATCCCTGGCCACAAGCACTTGTCCACATGTCCGTTGTCAGGTGGATTCTCCCAGTAACTGCGTTGTTGAGGGCACAGCAGATGTTTTGGGACCCGTGCTTGTGTAGTGCGGGGATGGCACACTGGTCAAAATAGTGTCAGCTGGGGACCGAGTACAGAGGGATGGCCATCGCCATAAGGTTGCAGAAGGATTCCGTCTCTACCAGCCTAAAAGGCAGCATTTCCAACGCAAGCAGTCGTGAAATGTGCGAATTTAGGACTGTGGCCTGTGGGGCATTGGGTGCGAATTTGCGCTTTCATTCAAAGGTCTGGGATATGGACAATTGAATGCTGCGGTGGGACGTGGACATGGACGTTGATGCTGTTTCTTGAGAAACTGCCATAACAAGTGAAGACTGAGAGGGGGGGACATCTTTGCATGCAGTATGGACTTTGGAATTGCCTTGCACGCACAACAGGGGGTTCTCTTCCCCCACAACAGCGGAAGAAGCAGTGGTGACACCTGCTGACACTGGTCGTGGACGCTGAGGTTCACCCCACAAAGTCGGGTGCTTTGCTGACATGTGCCTGATCATGCTGGTGGTGGTCAGGCTAGTAGTTTTGTCACCCCTGCTGATGCTGGCCTGGCAGGTGGTGCAAATGACTTTTTTGGGGTTATCAGCAAAGTCTTTAAACAAAATCCAGACTCTAGAAGACCTACCAGTTGTACTGACAACGTCCCTCGTGTTGGTGTTATGAGGAACGGTTGCCCGCCTTCTGTCTGGGACCACCACACTGCTTCTTCCTGCCTGTTGGGGTACTCAGCCTCCCTCCCCCTATGTGCTGCTGGCCTCGCTCTTCGTGTCCTCCTGCCACATTGGGTCAGTTACTAGATCATCCACCACCTCCTCCTCTTCCACTTCCGCACCACCGTCCTCCTCCTTACTTTGTGGCAATTGTGTCTCGTCATCGTCCACCTCTTGTGACAAATTGCCAGTGTCGCCTTCCTGTGGCCATGGCTGTTCAAATATTTGGCCATTGCTACATGGTATCTTCTCTTCCACCACTTCAAGCGGAGCAGGCGAGGGGCACAAATATGGAAATGGACCAGTGAACAGCTCTTCAGAGTGTCCAAGTGTGGGATCAGTTGCTGTCTGACGACACTCGGCATGGTGGGAGGAAGGAGCATCAGGGTGAGGAGGAGTATGCGGTCGAGACTCATGGCTACTAAGACTTGACCGTGTGGAAGACGGACCGGAGGTGGTGGTGCCCAGGTGACTGGAAGTATTATCTGCTATCCAATTAATAACCTTTTCACACTGATCAGTTGGCAATAGTGGTGTAATTGTGTGCTTCCCTAGTAATTCGGTCAGGAACTGTAAGCGAGAAGATGTGGCTGTTGGTTGTGGCACATTTTCACCTTGGCCACTGCCCCATCCAGTGCACGCACCATCACCAGAACGTCCAGTTCCACGTCCCTTGACACGCGCCTTGTCCATTGTAAATGAAGTAAAATAGCTTACACTCGCACTATCAATGGCAAAAAGGGTAATAAAAAGGAGATTTGAACCGCGGAAGAGGAAAACCACAGTTCTATTTCTCTGGCCTACACCAGAATCTTTTAAACAGATATATTTGTGTCTGAACAGTCAGCAAGACACTGAAACTGTTTTTTTTTTTATAGAAAAAAGGCAAAAAAGTGGATAATACAGAGATTTGAACGGTGGAACTGCAAAGCCACAGTTCTAATTATCTGGCCTACACCAGACTCTTTTAAATGTATATTTGTGTCTGAACTGTCAACGAGACACTGAATTTTTTTTTTTTTATGCAAAAAGGTGGATTACACCCAGATTTGAACTGTGGAAGAGGAAAACCAAAGTTCTAGTTATCTGGCCTACACCAGAATCTTTTAAACTGATATATTTGTGTCTGAACAGTCAGCGAGACACTAAAGCTGTTTTTTTTTATGGAAAAATGGCAAAAAAGTGGATAATACAGAGATTTGAACCGTCGAACTGCAAAACCACAGTTCTAGTTATCTGGCCTACACCAGACTCTTTTAAACAGATATATTTGTGCCTGAACACTCACAGACACACTCAATTTTATTTTTTTTGGGGGGGGGGAATACCAAAATGTTAATAAGACGAGTATTTGTACAGTCTGACTGAAGGGGAAAAAAAAAAGAGGATTTAGATAAAAAAAAAAGGATTTTTTCCTGGCCCCTGACACCTGGGGCTAAGTCTAGCAATTTGAATAGCAGCACATAGGACTGTAATGCAGTGTTTGCTGGTATTACTACTGGGTCTCCTATACAGCCCACCTGCCTGCCTGATATCTGGGATGGATATTAGTCCTGAGAAGGACTGTTTGTTTGATTTTGCAGGCTTTGGAGACCCTACACTACCTATTTCACAGTATAAATCTCTCCCTAGCTCAGCTGCACTCTCCCTACACTGTCGGATCCGGAGTGAATGTGTCCAAGATGGCGGCGCCCAGTTTTAAATACTCGAGTTGATGCTGTGCGGCCAGCCAATCACTGTAATGCCCACAACCAACATGGCTGTGGCATTGCAGTGACTGGTTGGCAATCCCTGCATGTTTATTGGCTCTATAAAGCGCGCCAAACATGCAGGACGGAGACCAGAGTTCCCGCCCGAGTAACCTGGAAATGCTCGGTGCTTGCCGAGCATTCCAAGTAGTGAGATGCTCGGGCGAGTACCGAGCAGTGTCGAGCATGCTGGATCAACACTACTCATGACCTAAGTTCCCTATCAGCATGCCTATGGAGTATGGGAGCAAATCCACACAAACATAAGGAGAACATTCAAAACTCCTTGTAGATGTTGTCTATGAAGGGATTTAGACCCAATACCCTAACGCTACAAAGCAACAGTGCTAACACCTGAGCCTCTTGAACCACATTGTACAATCAGTCACATCTCAACTATGAACTAAGTCTGCACATAAAATGGCATCACCTGATTATGTAAACAAAGCAAACTGACCAGCAGGATGAGCAAGGTTCAAGTTTCCCTTCTCCTCCTCATGATCGTCTTTCTGGTAGCCCGTTCATATCCATATATATTGCCTGGTCATTGTCATTAACCCCATCATTTTATAGATTATTCTCATCTGTCACTTTCCATACTCTCCCTCCTCTAACTCTACTGTGTGGTCAGTTAGTGTTTTGTGTTATCTAGCAATGTGCGTTCATTCATCCATTTGTGCAGAAATGAACTCCCACGTGTCCAGGTTCACCACAATTGATACTGAATCAGCTGAATTGTACTTTTTTGTGAATTGTGTGGCCTCTAGTGTTGAGCCACCCCCGTAGTGTTCGAGTTCGGTTCGGTTCGTCGAACACCCGTGTGTTCGCCGAACTGTTCGTCGAACTGTTCGTCGAACACCTTCGAACACCGTTAAAACCAATGGCAGGCAAACAAAAACACATAGAAACACATAGAAAACACCTTCAAAGGTGTCCAAAAGCTGACAAACTGCTCAGAAGACACAACTAACACATGGAAAAGTGACAAGTACATATAGTCATGCGAAAAGAAAAGAGGTGGAGGAGTAAAAGGAGGGGGAGACACAGATATAGGCATGTCATGCCCTTCTAAAATCCAAAAAGTGAGAAGCCGAGACGGCCAGTCCGCTCCTGCCCGTGCCACCTCCGTGTCGCCGGGTTTGTGCCAGAGCCGCGGTGAACCCTGACGGCCAGCCCCCCTCTCCCAATACTGGTGCCTGTCCGCTGGTGGGTCGAGAGAGCCCCCCTGTGGTGGAGGCAGCTCTAAGCTTTTTAATTTAAATTGTCCCTCTAATTTGAATGAATACACTTTAAATCCATTTACAAGGATCTATTGGAGGGCAAGTCTCATGCCAGCAGCCGCGTAATTCCAGCTCCAGTAGCGTCCACTAAAGCTGCTGCAGTTAAAAAGCTTTTATAAGGATCGAGCTCGGCTGTCCACCGCAAGGCATCCTAGTGCCAGTCCCAGCCCCTATGCCTTGGGGTGCCTCCTGATGCTCTTCACTAAGTATCCCGTGGTCCCGAAGCATTTCCTTTGAAAAAATTAAGTGTCCAAACTACAGGTGGTGTAGCTTGCTTAACAGCCGGGATAATCCGCTGACTAGCAGACACTGCTACTAGGCACAAAGTATTTCCTGGGCTAGATGCAGTTAAAAATTTGTAAGTAGATACTCTCGTTGGATGCTGAGAAAGCATTCCATAGAGTCTCCTGGCACGCCATATAGGATTCTCTTAAAAAGCTTGGGGTAGGGGTCTAGGGGACCCTTTTATAGCCAAAATCACGGCCCTGTATCACAATACGTCACCTAGGCTGAAGATAAATGGAACTGTAGCACCGAGGGCTCGGTTGCTACAGACGTATTGCACCTCACCCAGAGGTGTGATATCTCACTCTCAGATAAGGATGGAGTGTGGATCAGGACCTGACACCTGCATGCATTACACCACATTGCCGTGGGGCAGGGCGACCAATATGCCCCTGAGATGGGCACGACAGTCCCTGTCCCTGGCTGGAGTGGGGGGAGGGAACACTGAGGAAGGGGAACCCTGCAGTGCAGGAGCAGGGAGGAAGCAGTTCCTGGGTGCATTGAGAAGGGAGTATAAAAGGTGGGCACCATCTTAGTTCAGTGCAGAGAAGTCTGAGCAGAAGTGGCAGGGAGCAGGGGCTCTGCATGAGCTCTGCTCCGGAGGCGGGCCTAGTAACAGAGGCACAGGCCTGCAAGAGGGAGAAGGAAGGAAGAGGAGCGGAGAAGGCTCCAGGAACGAGGAATGAAGGGATCCCAGGGGTGCGGACGGGCGAGTCGCCACCGCACGCCCGAATCCACCTGCGTGGAGGGGTCAGGCCAAAGGGGGAGACCGGTCCCCGAACTAGTGGAGGCAGGAAACGACCCTCAACTAGAGGCTCTGACATTTTATGTGGCGCAGGCCCTTGCTCCACCCGCTAGGAAGGCACCACATAGGGTCAGGGAAACTGGCGCCAAGTTTACCAAGAGGAGGCCCGAGGCAGCCGGACAGAAGTGTTGGTAAGAAAGGCCAGACAAAGGACACACAAAGGGGGTCCTGTGAAGCGCTCCAAAGTTATCTGGGAGTTGTCTGAGCCCCTCACCTGGTGAGCACAGTACGACGTGGGCAGCCGTTACCTGCAGACGTGGTCTGGATAATAAGAACTGTGAGTAAAGGCCCTGAACTGCATCACTGACTCCGTGTCGTTACTGCTGCTGCCCTGCTCCATCACCCCCATCCTCCGCATACACTGCCCTGAGGCTATACTCCTCCCGTGGGGAGTTATGCTACGCTCTGCTGCACCCACAACACCAGCCTTAGCGGTCTGCCCTGTAGCGGCGGTTCACTCTGACCGCAATCCACGGGTGGCGTAGTCGGACATTTAAACATCAAAACCACATAAATAGTTCCGCCACTGGTTTGACCGCCCTGAGCCACGGAACCGGATCGCCGCCACGAAGACTACAACCACCAGCATCCACCAAAAAGGGTCCGGCTCCGGGTGTCCCAAGACCCAGGGGGTGCGTCAGAACATTTTCATCACCTTTCACAATCACCAATGGGACAAGGCAGGGATGTCCTCTGTCCCCTCTCTTATACATCCTAGTGACGGAGCACCTGCTCTCATCAATTCGCCATAACCCCAATATTAGGTGGATTGAGGTGGGAGGCACCGAGTACAAGTGCTCTCTATTTGCTGATGATGTCCTAGTATATATCACTCAATCACATATATCCATCCCTGCTGTTATGGCTGAAATAGATCACTTTGTTACATGGTAAAATTTTAAAATCAATGCAGCGAAGTCTGAGGCCCTCGATGTCTCCCTCCCTAAATCCATATAGGATTCCATCCAGTCCAACTTTCCCTTTGCCTGGCCCTCACAGGGTATCAAATACTTAGGAATTCCTATTCATAGAGACCTCTCCCATCTATGTTATCTTAATTTTGGGCCCTTTATTGAACAATTCCATACAGACCACGGTTGGCAAGTTAGAACTGTAAGATTCACTACGTGAACCACTGGTGTTTTGTGGAAAAGCACATGTACACCGCGTTCCAAATTATTATGCAAAAAGTGTTTAGGAGTGATAAGGGAAGAATTTGTTTGTTTGTCAGTTAAACTCATTGATGGTGATGTGTGTCAGGGCTCTTTATATCACTGTAAGCAATTGCAGACACCTGTGCTAATTAGTTTGGCAGGTGTGTCCAATGAAAGGCAAGACTACTTAAGAAGGCTCTCTCACATTATTAAGCAGCCTACATTTTCTGCCAAAATGGGAAAGAAAAAGGATGTGTCGGCTGCTGAGAAGCAACAAATTGTGGAGTGTTTAGGTCAAGGCATGACTACAATCAACATTGTGCGATGATCAGGATGAAGTGTCTTGGCAATCAAGAAGTATGTAGCTGATTCACAGTACACACGTGTGCGTGCTGATAAGGGCAAATTGAGGACTCTTTCCTACAGGCAATTACGTCAGGTTGAAAGAGCAGCGGCAAAAAAGCCTTGTCATAGCAGCAGACAAGTTTTTGAAGCTGCTTGTGCCTCCAACGTCCCCCGAACAACAAGATGCAGGGTCCTTCAGAGGTTTGCAGCTGTGCATATGC
The DNA here is from genome assembly GCF_046119375.1 of Phyllobates terribilis. NCBI lineage: Eukaryota > Metazoa > Chordata > Amphibia > Anura > Dendrobatidae > Phyllobates > Phyllobates terribilis. The sequence goes on along the minus strand of NW_027362762.1, from coordinate 766,862,483 downwards.
CATCCTGTCGACCTCCTCTATCCACTTCACACAAGCAGAAACGGCTCCAGTGGGCCAAACATTACATGAAGACTGATTTCAAAACTGTTTTGTTCACGGATGAGTGCCGTGCAGCGCTCGATGGTCCAGATGAATGGAGTGGAGGATGGCTGGTTGATGGACACCCCACGCAAACACGGCTACAGCGCCAACAAGGAGGAGGTGGAGTAATGTTTTGGGCTGGAATCATGGGGAGAGAGATTGTCGGCCCCTTTAGGATCCCTGAAGGCGCTAAAGATGAACTCCATAATGTATGTGGATTTTCTCAAACAGCACTTCCTGCCATGGTTCAAGAAGAAGAACCGTGTATTTCACAGCAAGATCATTTTTCTGCATGATAATGCACCATCTCATGCTGCACATAAAACATCTGCATCTCTGGCTGATATGGGCATAAAAGGGGACAAACTTATGGCGTGACCCCCATGCTCCCCTGACCTCTACCCCATTCAGAACCTTTGGAGCATCATTAAAAGGAGTGTCTATGATGGCGGGAGGCAGTTCACATCTAAGCAACAGCTCTGGGAGGGTATTCTGTCCTCATGCAAAACAATTGAAGCAGAAACCATCCAAAACCTGACAAATTCAATGGACGAGAGAGTTCAGAAGCTCCTTTCGAACAAGGGGTCCTATGTGAAAATGTAACATCACCTAGAATAAAGTTTTGAGTTGAAAACTGTTTGATTTCAGTTTCTAACAACCTGCTAATGCTTATAATTTCAAAAATGACCATTTTTTTGGTCTTTATTAAAATGAAAAGGTTGATCGAAAAGTTTGGGGGATCTAAGAGTGTGGCAACCCAGTAGTCATGATTACTTCGAATTCTGACAATATGAGGGTCATGCTGCAGGTAGTGCAGCAAGAAGGCACTTATGTGTCTTGCGCATCTCGGAGCCCCAAAATTATTTTCCGGGCTAGATGCAGCTAAAAATTATTTTTAATTTTAAATCTGGTGAAGCTTATTATAGATGGCCTAATAGGATCAGTGCTGCACACTGCTACAAAGCCCAAATTATTTTCCAGTCAAGATACAGATAAACATGATTAGTAATTTGAAAGCTTAAAACGGTTGGTAGGGTGATTTTAACCAATCATCAAGCTTTTACTCTCCCCAGGATGACACAGGGGTAGAAAAGTCGTTTCGGATCCATGATTTGTTCATCTTTATGAACGTGAGTCTGTCTACATTATCAGTGGAGAGCCGCGTGCGCTTATCTGTCAGCACACCACCAGCAGCGCTGAACACACGTTCAGACAGAACGCTGGCTGCGGGGCATGACAAGATCTCCAAGGCGTAAGTGGCTAGCTCCGGCCATTTATCCAGATTGGAAGCCCAAAAAGAGCAAGGGTCCAGTGACACAGTCGTGGCTTCAATGTTTACTTGGAGATACTCCTGTACCATCGTCTCTAGGCGTTGACTATGTGTCAGACTTCTTGTCTCCTGTGGCCTTGCAAAGGATGGGCTAAAAAAGTGGTGAAATGATTCCGCAAAATTGATGTTACCAGCAGATACTGTGGTTCTGTTACGGTTTGAGTGCTGAACACTTGACGGTCCCACGGTTGGCAAGTTGGAACTGTGAGATTCACTACGTGCACCACTGGTATTTTGTGGAAAAGCACATGTAAGATTCTGCAACAGTCTCTGCTGATACTCCTGCATGCGTGCATCCCTTTCTATGGCAGGAATAATTTCTGCAAATTTACTTTTGTACCGGGGATCTAACAGTGTGGCAACCCAGTAGTCAGGATTATTTCTAATTCTCACAATTCGAGGGTCATGTTGCAGGTAGTGCAGCAAGAAGGCACTCATGTGTGTTGCGCATCCAGGAGCACCAAGTCCCTGTTGTGTTGGTGGCGAGGTAACAATCATGCTTCCTTCCTCTGTCCTCTCCCCCCAACCTCGCACAACAGAAATGTGATCAAGGTCTCCCTCATCTGATGAGTCTTCCATCAGTTCGTCCTCCACTTCTTCCTGGGCTCCTGCACCTTCCTCACTAGTTTGGCTGCTACCATGCGCCCTGGTTAAACCATCTCCCCCACCCTCACATGCCTGCCGCCTTGGTGCTGCCGACCGTCTGGACCTTGCAGATGTTAGCCCTTCCGCATACAACTCCTCCTCCTCTACTTCCTCCACCTCCTCTTGTGCCACCACCTGACTCCGAATTCTGTTTAACATGTGCTCCAGCATGTAAATCACCGGAATAGTCATGCTGATAATGGCATCGTCAGCACTAAACATCTTCGTCGCCATTTCAAAACTGTGCAGAAGGGTGCATAGGTCCCTGATCTGAGACCACTCCTCCAGCGTGATTTGCCCCACCTCTGAATCTCGTTGGCCCAGGCTATACGTCAGAACGTATTGCACCAGGGCTTGTCGGTGCTGCCACAGTCGCTGCAACATGTGCAGAGTTGAATTCCACCGGGTAGGCACATCGCATTTTAGCCGGTGAAGTGGCAGGCCCAACGACTTCTGTAGAGATGTAAGTCGCTGAGCTGCGGGATGCGAACGGCGGAAGTGAGCACACAGCGACCGTGCCCTCTGCAGAAGGCCATCTAGTCTGGGATAGTGGGCTAAAAATTGCTGGACAACCAGGTTCAACACGTGAGCCATACAAGGCACGTGTGTGACATTGCCCCGGCGAAGGGCCGCACCCAGGTTTGCAGCATTGTCGCACACGGCCTTCCCTGGTTTCAGGTCCAGTGGAGACAACCATTCATGAAATTGGTTCTCCAGAGCTGACCACAACTCCTCAGCTGTGTGACTCACATTTCCCAGACATTTCAATGTAAAAACCGCCTGATGACGTTGAGCCCTACTGCCAGCATAGTAAGGAGGTGTGCAGGATCCCTTCTGCGCAGTTAGAAAGCTTGTGGCATGACCAGACAGGCTTTGGGTGCAGGTGGAAGACCGAGAGGAGGTTGAGGAGGCAGAAGCAGTGGAGGAAAAATGACATAAAGAGGATTGACGCACAACTCGTGGGGACGGCAAGACTTGGACAGCAGCCCCTTGTCCTGCTGTCACCATAGTTACCCAGTGCCCAGTCAGCGACATGTAACGCCCCTGTCCATGCCTACTCGTCCAAGTGTCTGTGGTGAAATGCACCCTGTCACACACAGAGTTTCTCAAAGAAGCGGTGATGTTGTGTGCGACATGCTGGTGGAGCGCAGGCACACCTTTCTTTGAGAAGTAGTGCCGACTGGGCATCTGGTACTGGGGCACTGCAACGGACATAAGGTCTCGAAAATCCTCTGTGTCCACCAGGCGGAAAGGCAGCATTTCTGTAGCCAAGAGCTTGCAGATGGTGAAATTCAACCTCTTAGCTTTTTCATGGCTAGGAGGAAATGGTCTTTTACTTGTCCACATCTGAGGGACCGAGGGCTGGCTATTGTGCTTAGACGGGGTTGATAAGGGTGTCCCCGGCAAACTGCCGGTCTGTGAGGAAGATGCAGGCGGACATGTTAGGTTGCCTTGATCCAAAGGTGGTGCTATCGATGTCGGACAGCGCTCAAGACCAGCTGGTGTTACCACCTCCAAAGAAAATGATGACCTGCCAATCACGCTGGCTGTTGCGGGTAAAGAGGTGGCAGGTCTGCGCCCCAAAACAGGTGTGACTGCTGTCCCCCCAGTCACAGAGGATGAAGAGGCCGCGGATGCACAAGATATGGCAGACGGTGGTTGGCCCGGCCGGCTAGACCGCATTGTAGCACACTGAGCTTCCCACTGCAACTTATGCTTCATGTCCATGTGCCGGTTCATGCATGAAGTACTCAAACTATGTATTTTTTGGCCTCTACTTAGCTTTTGCTGACAAATGTTACAGATAACATGAGTTGGGTCATCTTTATCGATCTGAAAAAATGCCCAGGCTATGCAAGGCTTAGCACCCATGCGACCTGAAGAGCCACCACGACTTGTGGTGAGAGGCAGAGTTGTGTTTGAGGATGCAGTTGTTGACGTGCTTCCAGTACTACGTCTCTGTCCAGGAAGGCGCAACCTGACCTCGTCGTCACTAGCATCTTCCTCCACCTCCTCTGCTGACCTCATCTCTTGGCTGACTGTGGGTTGACAGTAAGTGGGATCTCCGACCTCATCATCATCACCCTGTGCGTTATCACACCCGTCGTCCTCAGAGCCAACCTGTTCCTGCCCTGTCAAAAAACTAAAGTTGTCGCTCCAATCAGGTATTTGAGTCTTATCATCGTCTTCCTCATTGTCTCCACCAACAGGAGTTACAGTTTGGGAATGAGGGTCTACATTATGGTCAGAACCTTCTGCGTCTGGTCCTGGATCCGACTCATAAAGATTCTGGGCATCAGTGCAGATCATTTCCTCGTCTGGATTCACAGAAGCGCTGGAGTCGACCTCTGATTCCCAGGCTATAGTATGAGTAAACAGCTCTGCAGACTCAACCATCTGTTCTACCTCATACTCAGACGGGCAGCTGGAGATTTGGGAGCTGTGAGGAAGCAAGTGCGATTTGGGTGACACCTTTGAGGACTGGAGTATTTGTGATGTTGAAGTTGATGTGGAGGAGAGCCCACTTAAAGGAGCACTTGATATCCGTTGAAGCACCTGCTGTTTTTGTGCCTCATCTGGAATTTGTAGCGATTGGCATGGCCGTAAGAAAGGGATCTTATCACATTGTCCGCTAAAAGAAGTAGACATTTTAGTTTGGCTGGAAGATGGTCTTTCTTCTGCACCTACCCCACGGACACAACCTTTTTTCCCCTTCCCAACACGCCTATTCCCCTTTCCACCAGCAGCAGGCCTTTTTCCACTCATTTTGGTGGTTAACTAATTCACAACTCTGGAGTTGTTTGCACAAAAAAACAATGGATGGTAACCGAGCAGAGCTGAGTGGCCAAACTGTGGTATTAGGCCAAAACTATTGGCTGGGTTAGATGCAGAAAAAAATTATTTTTAATTTGCAACCTGATGGAGGTCAGTATAGATGGACTAATAGACCAAGTCCCACACACCGCTAGAAGCCCAAATATTTTTTCAGAGCTAGATGCAGAACATTTTTTATTCAATTTGCAACCTGATGGAGGTCAGTATAGATGGACTAATAGACCAAGTCCCACACACTGCTAGAAGCCCAAATATTTTTTCAGAGCTAGATGCAGAAAAAAAATATTTTTAATTTGCAACCTGATGGAGGTCAGTATAGATGGACTAATAGACCAAGTCCCACACACTGCTAGAAGCCCAAATATTTTTTCAGAGCTAGATGCAGAAAAAAATTATTTTTAATTTGCAACCTGATGGAGGTCAGTATAGATGGACTAATAGACCAAGTCCCACACACTGCTAGAAGCCCAAATATTTTTTCAGAGCTAGATGCAGAAAAAAATTATTTTTAATTTGCAACCTGATGGAGGTCAGTATAGATGGACTAATAGACCAAGTCCCACACACCGCTAGAAGCCCAAATATTTTTTCAGAGCTAGATGCAGAAAAAAATTATATTCAATTTGCAACCTGCTGGACGTCAGTATAGAAGGACTAATAGAACAAGTCCCACACACTGCTAGAAGCCCAAATATTTTTTCAGAGCTAAATGAAGAAAAAAATTATTTTTAATTTGCAACCTGATGGAGGTCAGTATAGATGGACTAATAGACCAAGTCCCACACACTCCTAGAAGCCCAAATATTTTTTCAGAGCTAGATGCAGAAAAAAATTATTTTTAATTTGCAACCTGATGGAGGTCAGTATAGATGGACTAATAGACCAAGTCCCACACACCGCTAGAAGCCCAAATATTTTTTCAGAGCTAGATGCAGAAAATTTTTTTATTCAATTTGCAACCTGATGGAGGTCAGTATAGATGGACTAATAGACCAAGTCCCACACACTGCTAGAAGCCCAAATATTTTTTCAGAGCTAGATGCAGAAAAAAAATATTTTTAATTTGCAACCTGATGGAGGTCAGTATAGATGGACTAATAGACCAAGTCCCACACACTGCTAGAAGCCCAAATATTTTTTCAGAGCTAGATGCAGAAAAAAATTATTTTTAATTTGCAACCTGATGGAGGTCAGTATAGATGGACTAATAGACCAAGTCCCACACACTGCTAGAAGCCCAAATATTTTTTCAGAGCTAGATGCAGAAAAAAATTATTTTTAATTTGCAACCTGATGGAGGTCAGTATAGATGGACTAATAGACCAAGTCCCACACACCGCTAGAAGCCCAAATATTTTTTCAGAGCTAGATGCAGAAAAAAATTATATTCAATTTGCAACCTGCTGGACGTCAGTATAGAAGGACTAATAGAACAAGTCCCACACACTGCTAGAAGCCCAAATATTTTTTCAGAGCTAAATGAAGAAAAAAATTATTTTTAATTTGCAACCTGATGGAGGTCAGTATAGATGGACTAATAGACCAAGTCCCACACACTCCTAGAAGCCCAAATATTTTTTCAGAGCTAGATGCAGAAAAAAATTATTTTTAATTTGCAACCTGATGGAGGTCAGTATAGATGGACTAATAGACCAAGTCCCACACACCGCTAGAAGCCCAAATATTTTTTCAGAGCTAGATGCAGAAAATTTTTTTATTCAATTTGCAACCTGATGGAGGTCAGTATAGATGGACTAATAGACCAAGTCCCACACACTGCTAGAAGCCCAAATATTTTTTCAGAGCTAGATGCAGAAAAAAATTATCTTTAATTTGCAACCTGATGGAGGTCAGTATAGATGGACTAATAGACCAAGTCCCACACACTGCTAGAAGCCCAAATATTTTTTCAGAGCTAGATGCAGAAAAAAATTATTTTTAATTTGCAACCTGATGGAGGTCAGTATAGATGGACTAATAGAACAAGTCCCACACGCTGCTAGACGCCCAAATATTTTTTCAGAGATAAATGAAGAAAAAAATTATTTTTAATTTGCAACCTGATGGAGGTCAGTATAGATGGACTAATAGACCAAGTCCCACACACTGCTAGAAGCCCAAATATTTTTTCAGAGCTAGATGCAGAAAAAAATTATTTTTAATTTGCAACCTGATGGAGGTCAGTATAGATGGACTAATAGACCAAGTCCCACACACCGCTAGAAGCCCAAAAATTTTTTCAGAGCTAGATGCAGAAAAAAATTATATTCAGTTTGCAACCTGATGGAGGTCAGTATAGATGGACTAATAGAATGATGCTATGCCCAAAAGATTTTACTTCACTAGGTCCAGTAAAAAAATTGGTATTCTATACACAGGTGGTATATCTTGCAACACAGATAGGCTACTCCACTGACTAACACACTCTGCAATAGGCCAAAAAGGATTAGCTTTGCTAGATTCAGCCAAATGCTGTGAAAAAAACTTGCACAGCACTGGCACAGACCTGCCTGGCAAAAACTGATAGGAACTGATGTAACCTAGTCCTGAAAAGGACTCCAATTACAATTAGTCTTTACTCCCACAATCTATCTATTTAAGAGCACAGACCTGCCTGATAAAAGTCGTAGGAAATGCTGTAACCTAGTCCTTAAAAGGACTGCAATCACAACTATTCCCTACTCCCAAGCTATCTGTATATTTGTGCGAAAATTGGCTTGAAATTAACAAGGTATATCGCACACAGCAACAGCGGTGCCGTCTAACACGCAGCTGCAGCAGTGAGAAAATGGTGGCGACGGGGAAAATGGCTTGGTCTTATAGGGCAAGGACATGTGACATACACTGCCATTCACACATGCCCTTGCTTGTGTGAAAAAAAGCACTTCGCTCCGTGTGTGCGCTGCTGATAGGCTGACAGATTGCACCTCCCCACTGCAAATGCGGGAAAGAGAAAAAAAAATGGAGATCTTCATTGTTCCTGCAGAGATCCATCCCCTGCCCCTCCCCCCGCCCCGCTGTACACTCAAACTGCGTATTAACATTAATTTTCATCATTACTGAGAAAAAATCCAGTTATGATTTTGGTGCACGAACAGTTATCGAACATAACCTCGAACAGCCGAATTTTTCTCAAATTGTTCGTGTTCGCCGACCGGCTCGAACACCGCCCAAAACAGCTCGAATTTGAGATTGGCGAACAGTTCAAGTAGAACAACGCTCATCTCTAGTGGCCTCAACCTCAATGGATGATACCTGGCTTCCAATATTCACTGAATAATGACATCATTTCTTTATACTTTCACATACCAGAGACTTTGGTCAACTCATTAGAATTGACGTTTTGGTGCAAGTTGCACCGTACCATCGACTTTACATGTATTTTATAGCACTTTGAGTCAATGTTTTGTATGGCGCAGTGATGCATGTTTGAAAGCGGTCTAGCTGTTTTTTTTTTGTGGTGACAGTTCCACACCAGGTAATACTTTTACACGTCATCCACATCTGTCTCAGTGAACATCTTCCTGTCTGTACCAGCAAAGAGACAGAACATTGTATAAACCACCATACAAGATTACATCTAGTCAACTAAATCTGGGCAACATAGTAAGTGACTATCCCAGATATATGTTGGCAGCCAGGCAACTATGCAATGTAACAACTTACTTGTTTTTTAAGGCATATTCCTGCTTAAACAAGATTGTGCTCATTTTCCAGAAGAATATGTGGACATTTCAACTATTCTTATATTTTTACATGGCGACGAACATCCACCAGAATTTTCAGCTTCAGAATGGTATGGCTAGGCCACCAACTGTTTTAACACTGCATATACCCAGGCATCTGCTTGAGCAACATCAGGTGCGAAGGTGACGGATAATATTGTGCAGCAAAGAAACTGGAGACTACCATGACATTCACCATTGTCAGGTGTTGAGTTCCATGTGTCGATTACTGAAAGAGGGTATCAAATTTGTTACAAGGGAATACTGGGCTGAAAATGCATCAAGGTTTCCACACTTTCCTAAGAAAATGCAACCAATCAAAACGTTGATCCATATCATTTAAATTGATATCAATAAAACTGTCAGATCACCATGCAAAACATCAAGACCTTACACAGCTCATTGAAAATAAAATAAAAAAAATGTTTACAGGTATATTACAACAGCTACAACAACAAAATTTTTTTTCCAAATATCTATGTTTTTCATCATTTAAATAATAAAAATAAGCAAATTTGGTATTGCCTTAATCACAGGAGATTCATGTTTTGCTGTCATTTTTACCATATAATGAATGTCGTAAAAGCAAAACCCCAAAATACATGGCATAATACATTTTCACCATTCAATCTCCCTTGAAGTTTCTTTCAACATTACAACTCAACTCATAAAAAAACAAGCCCTCAGAATAATATAAAAGTTGTGGCTCTTAAAATAAGAGGAAGAAATGAAAAAGTTTAAGTTAGTACAGAAACATACAGTAAAATTCATACAGTAAAAGTAAATTTAATCTATGAATTGCATTGTTTGTATTTCTAAGCTCCATTGTTAAAGTTTTAAAAAGTAAATTTGCCTTACCATTCTTAGGTTACTTGCAAACTTTTCTTCTTTAGGTCATTGAGCATTTTACTATAAAGAACATTTTAAACTGACATTTTTCCAACTCATCAAGTCAATAATCTGGCATGTTACTAAATGTATAAGTGTCCTTAGTTATTGCAGTCTGTGTCAATCAGGATAGCATAATAGCAGGCAATGAAAAATGTTCAGATACAAGATATTTTATTTGAACTACTTTTGCTTATGGTATCACTCAAGAAAATGATAGTTTCGCTATTTTTGAAAATTAGAATTTCCTGTATTTTCTCATTAAATTATTGACATTTGCAGAGATGCAATACTTATATTTCAAATTATCAACTATATTTTATATGTTAATTCAAATAAAGTAAAGCATAAAGTGAGAATATATTCACAAAATTATTTCACTATGTGTTATAGCGGATTGGTTCTGATCCAGATTTAGACTACGGGATCACTAATCAGGTCTAATCAGGAAAGTAGGTTTTCTTATTGTTGAGCTCGGAGAACAGAAATGGACACACATAGATAGTGCACAAGCAGTTCAATTTATTGAGACAGCAAATAAACCTTTTATACCATTTACAGATAAAGATACATTTCTTGCCCAGCATCAAAGAAAAATTCCATCGGACTCTTTGGCTTCAGCAGTAGAGGTAAGCAGATAAATGTATGGAGTATCAACTTCAAGTTGAATTTTCTGAAATTTGTGGTTTCACATGAATTCGAACATTTTGAGATTCGATTTGTGGTTTGCAAAAACAAAAATCTGGCACCATTTTCCACATTGCTGAAGAATCAAACAGCAAGCAGATGTCATTTTGTGCTGCCACGCGGGTCTCCCCATAATGACCTGTAGCTAATAAAATCTTAAGAATGATCATACCTTGAATAGGGGCGGGTCTCTGGGCTATCTGAGATACCACCTGATGAAGATAATGTTTACTATTGAAACGCGTTGTGGAGAGGGTTAATAAAAGGTTTGTAAAGCCATAATCCTTTTCCCACAGTGATCTTTACCATAGTGGTCCATAGACTGCTTTAAGATTATATCTCAATTGTTTCATCCCTCCACCTGAGGGAAAGCGGCTGGAGCAGCTTCATGTTGATCCTATCCCATATTGAAGATACTAAAGGATCTGCGGTGACCGAATAAACAACTCCTTGTCTGAAGGACCTGCGGTGACTTACATCCGGTCCCCTGCCATGTGATTGTAATGTGGAAACTGCATTAACGGGCAGCGGAAACCAACGTCCCAAGCGGGAACCAGCCTCCCCATATTTAAGCGTAAACTGGGGTTGTGCAGGGGTGCACAACCCCATAAGGTAAGTGGCCAATTGGCCTCTGATCTTATAATCCACTAGACCCCCAGGTTCTTTCACAAAGTGTGCTCCTGTTTCTTTTTGTTTTACATTTCATGTTTACCTTGGCAGTCGCGCTCACTATGGGGCAGCCATGACCTGCCATGTCACAGTCCTTCACAACACTGGTTGGCAGCACTGGACTATTTTCCCTATGATCCCTGTGTTTCTCCCCATCCTTTCTCATTACCTCTGGAGCCATGCTTGTCATGGGGCAGCTACCATCGACTATGTCACCATTTGGTGTGACCCTGGTCAGCTGCATGGGGCGACCTGCTTCCTGGTGTCCGTGCCTGCCCTCATTGCCCATAGCACTTATGCTGGTTCACTTTAGGGGATCCTCAGCAGCATCACCCCGCAGTGTGAGATGGCTGAGTCACCCTTTACCACAACACACATTTTTTTTATGCATGACATTGACAGTGGCATTACATGACATATGAGATCTGGGAGGGTTGTCAGGGATGTATCCGGCAACCAACCGTCCCAGATCAGTTCCCAATACCACATTTGTGGGGAGATTCTCCGACACCCCCACCTCCCTTAACCCCCTCGCCACACCCCAGTCCAGGAAAACTGCTGCACTTCCACAGGGCAAAGACGAAGAAATTGGTCCTTCACCATAAGATTCTTCAGGTCCTCAAAGGTGGTGACTGACAGTCCTTGGACCCACTGCTCAGTCCTGAGCCCATCTACCACATCTCCGTAGCTGTCATGTGGTCCATGCCGGAGGGATCTGAACTTTTTCCGGTAGACCTCTGGAATCAGCTGGTACTTTTTTATCAGGGCCTGTTTGACAGCCTCATAGTCTCCATTTTGGTCTCAAGGGAGAGTCGCAAACACTTCCAGAGCTTTTCCTCTGAGCCCTGGGGTTAAATACCTGGCCCACTGGTCCGCGGGCAGCTGGTACTTTCTGCAGACTTTTTCAAACCCTCGCAGAAATATGTCCAAGTCTCTGTCTTTCTCCATTACAGGAAAATGCTCAGGATGGGGTTTAAAGCAGTTGGCACTGTTTGACTCACGGGTCTGTGGGGAGGGTGGCTCCTTCTGAATCCGAGCTAGCTCCTGCTGGTACAGACGCTCCTCTTGAGCCTGACACTCAGCTCTCTCAGCTTGGGCTTGTCACTCCTCTTGGCCAGCTTGGACCCGTTCCTCAGCAGCTTCTCGGTCAGCTTGGGCCCGTTGCTCAGCTTGCTCCTTGAATTTCAGGATCAGCTGCAGTCGTCTGTCACAATCGTCTGCTGCAAGCTGCTCCAAGGCCATCTGCAGGTAGGGGTCCAAACTACCCTGGCTGTGGGTATGGCTAGCAATCATAGGTGGGACCCCAGCAGCAGCACCTTCCGGGCCTTGGCTGGCCACCCCATCATCAGGGCTCTGTTGTTGGACTGTCTCTGTGGCACCTTGCAACAGTTCAGCAATCATTTGGTGCCTGATTTTCCCGTGGGGTCAATCTGTTCCTGCTCACAGAGGGCAGTAAGAGCATCCTTTTGACTTCTGGTGATACCAGGGCTCTCCATGTGTAGCCATCATTGCCAAATAAAAGATAGAACAGAAAAACAAGAGAAGGGAGGGGAATGCAACTGCAACCCCTACAGTAATGTACCAGATAAAAAATATTAAAACACCAAGTCTGATTTCTTAAAACTTTGCAAAGAATTCTCACAAGAACCATGCCAGTTTTTTTTGACAGGAATGATTGCTTAATCAGCCACTGATGTTCTGTAATATCCCACCGTTTTCCACCAATTTGTCAGGGTTTCACAGAGACGTCACCAGGGAGAACACACAATATCCCACCGCTGCCATCACTTTGTCAGGATTGAACAGGGATTCGTGCACACACAATACCGATTACTCACTACGTAAGTATCGGCAAGCGCGCTGTGAACATATACTCCATACACCTTCGGATTTTAACCCATGGAATATGTGTATATGCCCTGTACGGTAACTGCCAGCTGCACAATAGCCCAATTAATATTATTTGCTGCCACCACTGACCCATATAATACAGGCCAGGTCGGGTGTCTGCTTTCTTTGCGTATATGGCTTTGGGGGAGGGAATGATTACAGAACAAAAAAACAGAACTATTAAATTTTATATTTAATCCAAAAGGAAGGCAATGTTTAGGAAAAATATACAAAGATTTATAAAAGGAGACTACACAGTACAGAATATACAGTTTACACCAAAATAAGATAGGATTAAAGAAACTTACTATAAACTTTTCAAAGACGACTCAGTATAGCTGGGGGGGGGGGCGCCCCAATTTGATTTGAACGTTATCAAACGTGATCCTTTGCTTATAGACTATATAACCCCCGGGCAATGAATACTGACCCCCCCTTCAGCTGTGTCTTTTATGCCGAAGGGATAGACCTGCCCACACACCCCTCTGATGACATCATGTGGGCTGGGCTCCAGCTTTCATATTTTTATTAGCATATCTGGCTTCTGCGATAATTTCTCTCTGGTTGATCGCAGAAGTCCAAAAGTGATACCATATTTTTCATTATGAATTTACCTTTCTCCAGAGACTACCCATGGCATTACTGCGGTCTATTTTTCTGGTACTCTTGCGCTACAGCTCCCCAGAGGGGCATACAGCATGGAAAAAGATATTGTTCCTTAGCTGACCCTGCCACTAAAAATTTGGGTCCCATTATTATCTGACGTATGGAACTTCAGATATTCCATGTTTCATGACGGTGTCGAAAATCTTGGAGCTGCAGCTGGGAATTGTCCTGGTTATTGTGAGTAGTGTTTGAACTTAAAGAGCTGCATCCCCCTCACCCAACTGTAGATTTACCGCAACCCTGTGTCACTTAAAAACACACTCGCATTATAATTGGGTTTGCCACCTCTTAAGGCTAGCAGCTGCCTGTTAGCCACTTTTCAAGGGTGTGCTAATTTGCATACAGACAGCTCTTTATATCATCAGCTTTTCTCCTGTGACAAATACTATAAGGGAGGGGATATGAAGAGTAGTTTGGGGAGAGCGACATTTTCTTAATATTTTCTTAATATCTATGACAGGGGAGAAGGAAGATTTTCAATATTTACATGACAATGCATAACATTATATAGGGATTTCCAATTTGCCAAGTCATTGTGACTACACAAACATCCCATGTTATTAGTTCAAAGTTTAATCAGTGTGGTCAAGATAAATTTATTGGTTTTGTGCTAATATAATCTATTAACAAATTATGGAACAACCAGATTAGCTGTCCACACAGGCAAATGCATATGGCCTTTGGACTAGGAGCGGTTCCTAAGAATGCTACATTTTGGTACAGCATGTAAAAGTCAATTTGTATTTTGTATATCTTCAATATATGTATATATGTTAATTTTCATAAAATATATTCACATCCTTAACAGTTCCCCCTTTGGAGATATGCAAAATCTGACCGTATTTTGCGTTGAGTCTATCGATTGGACCCAGTGCACCTATCTAACTTATTGGACCAATTTAAGCAGTGAAACTAACTAAGCTAAACTTAAGTCTTTTCAGGGGCTCCAGGTAGAGTTCATCATTTGGATCTCCAAAATCTGCATGCACCATCATCATGGTGTTGTCCATAGTTTGTGTCATCTGGTAGTGGGAAGCGTGGAACTATGTGGTCTTTCCTTCAACCTTGACTGCTGTAGTAGTGAACAGGACCTGGAGCGGGCTGTCATCTCTGGGTTTGAGGATCCACCTTTTGAACTTTTAGATGAGGAACCAGTCCCTGAATTGGATCACACTGGTCCCTTCCAGGTCTTGGGAATCTGGGAAGGAGGAGAAAACTCGAGAACATATTTTAGTCACATGTTTAGTTAATTCAACAACAAAGTTAGTCTGTGTGTCCTATTGCATGGACAACTATTGTGGAAAAATATAATCCTAGCCTGGGAGCATTTCCAAATGGGATCTCATAGGGGCTGAGTTTGGTTGGGCCTGCTGGTGTGTGTCTGATACTAAATAACCCAAGGGGAAGACTCTCATGCTATAGCTTCCCTGTTTCTTGTGAGGCTTTGAGCATTTTTGTTTTTAATGTCCCATTTAGTCTCTCAACTTTTCTGCTGTTCTGCGGATGACAGGTGGTATGCAGGGCTAACTTAGTTCCTAAGGCTTCCCATATTTCTTTTATCAGATTGGCTGTGAATGCAGAAGGGTCACTTTCTATAGTCTCTGGAAGTCCATATCTGCAAACTATTTCAGAGAGCAGTTTTTTAGCTGCGGTTATGGCCGATTGATTTTTCACGGGAAAGGCTTCTGGCCATCCTGAGAAGATTTCTACCTACTCAAACCCCCCTGAGTGTGGCATTTGTATGTGATCTATCTGTATGCGCTGGAAGGCGTATAGGAGTTTTGGTGTGCACTTATGAGGGATATTTTCACTTTTTCCTGGATAGCAGGTAAACATGGTTTACCAGCACAAATTGTCCAGACTCTTGTATAACATTGAATGTATTATTTTTGAAAAGTTTTTCAGAGATAATTGCATAAGTAAAATTATATTTCTGGACTCATTCTCTGTGGCTCTTCAATGTGGAAATGTTCAATACTGACTTATAAAGGTAAATTTACAGTAGAAAGTACAAATGCGTGTATTACATTTGAATTTGTATTTTACCCTTTAAGATGATTTTATTTCATATTATTCAAGTCGTATAATAGTATGAATGAATATATTTTTTTTGTATAGTTTAGAAAGCATATTCAAATCTCCAACTTGTTTATATTTGAGTAGGAGAGAAGGGAAGTTACAATAAGTTTCTTTCTTTCTGTGGAGGACACAGCAGCAAAGCTGGGCAAGCTGATTCATAAAAACTTGAATTTGCTATGAACTTCCCAAAAATGATAATTTGAAATTGTTGTGATTTAATATGAAAGGATCTTTCAAAATGGTTACCAGACGGCCTTTATTTTGCTTTCTTCTTTTAAGTGTTGGGAAGGTGTTAAAACAATTAAATACATTGTACTCATTTGTCCTAAGATTTCAACCTGTCCTTAGACCTTTGCTCTGGCAGTATTTCTCCAATTCTCTGTACAGGTCTACCATTCTGAGGAAAGAGACAGCTTCTGGGCAGCACGGTGGCTCAGTGGTTAGCACTGCAGCCTTGCAGCACTGGGGTCCTGAGTTAAAATCCCATCGACAACATCTGCAAGGAGTTTGTATGTTCTCCCCGTGTTTGCATGGGTTTCCACCGGTTTCCTCCAACACTCCAAAGACATACTAATAGGGAATTAAGATTGTGAGCCCCAATGGTGACAGCAATGATAATGTATGTAAAGCGCTGCGGAATATGTTGGCGCTATATAAAAATAAAGATTATTATTATTTTGGTGAAGGTCTAGGTTTGGTGTGTATATAATGTATTAAATTTTAAATTTTTAATCCTTCCCGCCCCTCTATTTAATATGTCTTGGGGTCTGGAGGGACTTCAGTGCATATTAAATATCTTTTCAAATAAGGCACATTTGATTCAGACAGATTTTATTCAGGCTCAATAAAATCTGCTGGTTGAAAAGAGTGAATCTGATCAAATTGAATCTCTATCATGCATCGCTGTGTATTAACCACTTCCCGACATGGCCAATTTATGTTTTTATTTTTTTGTCCCCTTATTGCAAAAGCTATACCTTTTTTATTTCTTCTGTCCACATAAGCATATGAGAGCTTTTTTTTGCAAGACTAGTAGTATTTTTGAATGACATTATTCAATATACCACATAGTGTTCTGGAAAACTGGAAAAATTCTGGTGAAGTTGCAAAAAAACCCCAATATAAGGCTATGTGCTCACGATGCAGAAATGCTCAGGATTTTTTCCTGAGCGTTTCTGCATCTCCCTGGCAGAAAAAAATGCATGCGGATTGTACATGCAGATTGTACATGCGTTTTCCTGCCAGGGACATGCGGAAGTGAAGCGTTCTTTACTTGCATTTCCGCATGCGGGTTGACAAGCGCTTTCCAAGTGATTTTAGCATCACTTGGAAAGTGCTTGTCAACTTGGTCACACTATATAAATCCATGCAAACGGCATGGATTTATATAGTGTGACTGAAAGAATGGTAAAAAATAAAAAAATTAATATATACTTACCCACTGATGGCCCCCGGTGTCTTGCTTCCCTCCGTTCTCCCTTGCCGACAGCGGTACACTGAAGGACCTGCCGACGTCAGCGTCGCGAGACCCGTCACATGACTATGACGTCAGCGCAGGTCCTTCAGGCCATCGCGAACTGCCGGCATGCGAGGAGGAGCGCACCGCGGACTGCCAGAAGGTAAGTATATATTTATTTTTTATTTTATTCTTTCTTTTTACAGGTTCTATGGTACCCGGGTCCGGAGGAGAGTCTCCTCTTCTCTAGACCTGGTTACCATCCGCACATTAGAAAGCATGGAATGCGCATCTACATATACAGTGATGCATAATCCATGCGTTCTAATGCAAGTCAATGGTGGCGAAAACGCAGCACTTCAGCAAAATAATTGGTAGTGCTGCGTTTTTTTCCGCAATGATAATCCGCAGCGGAAATTTCCGCAGCATGTGCATAGCACATGCGGATTATCATTGCGGAACATGGCAGGCCTTCTACCATGCATTTTTTAAGTGTTTCTGCAGCATTTTTGCAGTTAAAAAACGCATCGTGGGCACACAGCCATATTCTGACATTGTTTTTTTTGCGAATTGTTTTGATGTCATCTCTTATGTGGGAAAAATAGCCTAGAAATAGGATTCACCTAATCATTATAATTACAGTGATACCAAGCTTATCCAGTTTTTGCATTGATTTAGTGGTGAAAAAAACCTGAAATTTATTAAAAAAAAATAAAAAATTATTGTGTTGCCATTTTCCCAGATCTACAAGGTTTTCCATTGTTGGTACAGTCTGAGTGATTATATTTTGTGGGGTGAGACAAAGTTTTTGTTGACACTAATTTGGGATAGATATGACAATTTGATAGCATCGTAGAGGATTTTTTGCAATATTGTGGTGACAATTTGTGTATTTATTTGTTATTATTCTTATTATCTTTAACTTTAATAGTGAAAAGGGGGGTTATTTAAACTGTATGGGTTTTTTTTCCGTAATTTTCAAACAGTTTTTTTTACTTGTTATTTTATTTATTAGTGCCTGAAGGGATATGAACCTGAAATAGTCTCATTCTGACTTCTTGTACTAAATACAGCAATACCATAGTATTGCTGCATAAAGTAAAAATAATGGTGCCTGCTTTATGCACTTGCTACCTACTTGGTGGATGTCACTAAAGGGTTAGCTGGACTGCATATTGGTGTCATTTGGAACATGCAGGGCTTTATTCAATCTTTTGCATTGCAGGAGCATTCAAAACTTACTTTTGTTTTTTTCCGACAGATTGCAACTTATCACTGAGGGTCTCAGTTGGGGCAAAACCTATTATCACTAGAGATTAATGAATCTTTTGACACCTTAATTTACTAGGGTTAGATGAGTTTTTACTAAAGATTTTATTAGAAGCAAATCAAGTTGCCACTATTCTCAATACTGCAAACCTCTACTTACCCTTAAAATGTAAGTGTAACACTTTGAGGTCTCCTAGGGCTGTATTAAACCGATTTTGAGCTCTTTAATAGTATTGTCCAAGTGACTGTCACACAAGGTGTGGGAAAGACTAAGTGCAACATGAAGGAAAGAGGGTAAGGGAGCCCAGACACTAGGGAAGGGGGAGTGGAGACCTCCTAGGCTGATCTGATATCACCCTGTCTCCACTATCATCCCTATATTGGTTCCGCACCAATCGCCACACAGGAACCTAAACCTTGCATTTCCCTAGAGCTTGGCCCTGGATAAGGAAGGGGGGATGAGCACTAGTCAGTCCCTACTAACAACTAAAGACAACAAGGGAGACAAACACGGAGGGAAGTAACTTAGCTTTAGCTGACTTCAGAGAAATTACACCACACGACTTCTTAGCACTAGAGCGGACGTAAGCAAACTGCAAAAGCTCTAAGCTTTCACAAGGGAACATGTGAATATCAACAGCACCTCCCTGTAGCAAACAGAAAGTATTCAAACACCAAGGCCTGGTTGTCAATTAGCAGGAGGGAGGTAGCCGCTGGGTCCTAGAGTGAGACAGATCTAAGAAGTTGTCTGTAATGCCAAATGAAGAGATCTTCTGCAACCAACTGCAGGATGACTGTCTGTCACATCTGACACACCCGTGACAGTGACGTTAACATATCTAGCTATGGGTAAATGGTTGGTAATTGGTGGTAACCAACAGCTCATACAATAACGCACAGAACAAACATACTTTTCAAGCTTTTTAACGTGAAACTGTCAAAAAATTATCCTCTTTAGTCGATTGTAATTAGACCAACTATTCTGTCCTCTTTAAGTCCATGAAAATGTGTGAAATTTCCTGCACAGGGGCATACTCATATTTCACCTATCTAATCCTGTGGTCTATGCCAAATCTAAGAGACTATGCATTTTATAGATGATGCATCCAGGGTCCTAGACTTGATGACGGTCATCCATTCATATGGCCACAGCATTATGTATGGTACATTCCTGGCAAACTGAGAATCATTTTTCTAATCCTCAAGTGACCAATCCATGTGACTTTTCACTAAACAAATGCTGAATGAAGAACTTGCATTTGAGAAAGCTGTAGAAGTTAAAGAGTTGGCAATAGATACAGTACTCCATCAACAGATGAAATAGCTATTAATAATATAAGTTAAATTCTGTTGAAACAAAATCCTTGTAAAAATGATGTCTTCTTAAGATAACAGTTTAATATTGACTCACCAACACTTGAAGATGTATCTAACAGCATTGAGCAGGATTTGTTTGTCTCTTAAACTTCATATTTGTTTCACAGTGATTATTGTGACTATAAGTAAAGGAACACCTCCAGAGTCTTTTTGGTTCCCAGTTCTGGGAAAGGAAATAAAAATATATATCAGTGGCGCTCTTGGGAATAAAACCGAGAGGTCTGCAGCGAATTTAAACAAAACCACAGTTGTCCAAAAAATGAAAATTAAATAAGTATAAAAAATTCGCGCTGAGCTGTCGGAAAAGAAGGAGGGAAAGAGATTGGATTATCAATAAAATGAATTTATTACAAATAAGTTAAAAAGGCATAAATAGCAATTCAAAAGGTAATTATGAATGTGTCCCCAGAGGTGGGTAAGTAAAAGTCCAATTGATAGTAGCCAGTCAGGGTATCAGAGGGACCATAGATTAGCAATGATACCTAGAAGGGAATGAGAGGGGAGGTGTATCAGTAGAGAATGTTTTGGTTCTTATTGTAAAGGCTGATGAAAAGGAATAGTTACCTTCCTTGTACAAGTGTGTTCCTATATTGCGTATTCTCACCGAGAGTGGTATCCAAGTGGCTAGAATATATAGGTGCCTATTTGTGCAAGAGATTTATAAAAAATTGTTAGTTAAAAAGTCTTACAGTAGTACTTATGATTTTTAAAATAGTACTTTTTATGATTTTTTAAAACCACAGGATACCTGGTATCGCAGTTCTGTGTATGATCCTAGGATATTGCTTATAGATAAGAAAGAATCTTATTGGAGGTGGAGCAGAGCACTTAGTTATCCTAGAAAAGATAGAAAGTGATAACTAAATCAAAATAAATGCGTCACTGTATAGGTCTCCCTAATAAGTGGTAGTAATGGCAGGAGGACCCGATACAAGTGTCCACCATATAGGTTATATTGTACCCAACGCAAATATGTGTCCAGTAGGTGCACGATCAGGTAGAGTGTATAATTTACTATAGGAAGTAATCAGTACCTCTAGCGGGCATCAATATTAGTCCTATGGCAATGAGAGTCTTACCTCCTCTTCGGTATAGACGATTGCAAGGGTCAGTAGGAATGCAAGCTCAAAGGTGCGTTGCGGGTACTGCTGTTGTCCTTTAGTACATGGATGATATCTGGTTTACCTCGTGGGTTGTCGAGTGGAGCGGCAGGAGGAAGCAGAGCCCCGGCCGGTGGCTGTGTGCTTCCGTTGGTATAACCTCGTTGGCGCGCAGATTCCGGTGGAGCCGGCAAGACGAGTAGGACCTTGCGTGACGTCACTGACACGTGATGGTCATGTGATTCCTCAGGCTACGGAGCGCTGAGAGAGCCAATTCCGACGCGTTTCGGAAACGAACGGTTTCCTTCCTCAGGGATGGCTCTCAAAGGTGTACCTGCTGTTTATATACTTTGTAGGCAGCCATTGTGGGAAGTCCTTCAGTCCAGGTAGGAGGTCCTTCAATCATTGAACGCAAATAATTCAATCTCGCTGTTGAGACCCTTTGGTCTCAAAGTATCCATATTAAAAATCCACTGACTCTCAATTCTTGACATGCACTTAATGTAGTCCCCTTGTCGCCAGTGTTTAGGGACAGTTTGAATGCCGGTCACTTGGGTACCAATAATCCTCCCCCCGTGTTTCGTGGTGTAGTGTCTGGAGAGAGGGTGACCTGCAAATTTATTTTTAATGTTTCTAAGGTGCTCGTTGATCCTTACATACAAAGGGCGTTTAGTGCGGCCAATGTATAGCTTATCACATGGGCATTTTAACCCATAAATCACTCCCTTTGTGCAGCATGTAATAAAGTCAGTAATTGGAAGTTCAATGTTTTGATTTTTAATAGTTTTTTGTTTTTTCAGTGATAGGCGTTTGCAAACAGAACATTTATGACATGGATAAAAGCCCGTGTGATTATTTGGGTGGGAGCCTTCCATATTATGGGAATTGGTTTTCATTGGATTTTTTACTGTTGGAGCAATTATGTTCCCTAGATTGTTAGCTCTTTTAAAGACAAATTTTGGATGTGGGGGTATTAGATCCCCAATGATTTTATCCTCCTTCAGGATGTTCCAATGTTTTCGGACAATTTTTTTTATAATTTTTGTATTGGCATTGAATTGGGTGATGATGGGGATGTCTGCCAAGAATTCTTGATTTCTATTGTCCTGATTCATTCCTTCATGTCTGGCTTTATCAGTTAGTAGATTTTCACGTTGTGATTCTGAGATAGTTTTATGGGTAGCTTCTAAGAAGTCCTTTTTGTAACCTTTGTCCAGAATTTTTTTGGTAAGTATTTGTGCCTCCACCTCAAAATCAGTTTCCCTTGAACAGTTCTTATAGATTCTCATATATTGGCTTCTTGGGATGTTTAATAGCCAATTCGGTAGATGACAACTGTCTAAGGGTATATAGCCATTAACGTCAGTAGGTTTAGAATAAGTACGTGTAAAAAGATGATTTTGTTCAATATAGATATCAATGTCTAGAAAATTCACTTGCTGTTTACTGACGTTAGAGGAAAATTCGAGGAAAAACTCATTCACATTAATTTCCAATAGAAATTCATCAAGTGACTTCTGGTCTCCGGACCAGATGAAAAGAACATCATCAATAAAACGTTGCCAGAGGACCAGATTCGCGTGTAGAGCCCCACCTGGGTAAATATAAAGATCCTCCCATCTGCCTACATATAAATTGGCATAACTGGGCGCGAATCTGGTCCCCATGGCAGTACCCCATTCCTGGGTATAGTAGTTGGTCCCATATTGAAAATAATTGTGGGACAAGATGAATTCCATACATTCTATAATGAATGTGACTTGTTCTGGGGGGGTATTGCTCAATTTGTTGAGAAAATAAGTAGCAGCCTCACAGCCTTTTTTAGGTTGTATCACTGTGTATAGTGATGATATGTCAAGAGTTCCTAGGATGTAGTTGTCTTTCCAGGTAATCCTATTCAGCATGGTTAGAATGTGCTTACTATCTTTAATATAGGCTGGGAGTTGAGGAACCAGATGCTGCAGAAGGAGATCAATGAATCTAGAGAGATTGGATGTAAGACATTGAATCCCAGAAATAATAGGTCTGCCAGGGGGATTTGTGAGGGATTTGTGGATTTTTGGGAGATAATAAAAGACAGCCATTCTTGGATGGGGAATATTAATATAGTCAAATTCTTGTCTGTTAATAAACCCAAGGTGTAGTCCCTTTGTAATGAGGGTTTTCATCTCTTTCTTGTATAATGGGGTGGGGTCTTCTTTGACTAATTTATATGTACGGGAATCACTTAATAATCTGTGGGCTTCCTGTTGGTACTGGTCTTGGTCCAGAATAACTATCCCCTCTCCCTTGTCAGCAGGACGAATAACAATGTCCTGATTAGTTTGGAGTTGTTTAATAGCTTTCCTTTCCAGTAGAGTTAAGTTGTCCTTAAACTTACGGCATTTCTTATCACTAACAAGGCGAATGTCATTAGTGACATTCCTTTGGAAACTTTGGAAGGACTCAGAGTATTCATTCAATGGATTAAAATTGGATTTATTCTTGAGATCAGTATGGATGTAAGATATGGAGGGAGAATTCGAAATATGATAGTTCGGTGACAGAGGCTGTTTTTTCAAAAAGTGTTTCTTTATAGCCAATTTCCTCATAAATTGTTTGATACCTACAAACGCCTGAAATTTGTTAAATTTAGACGAAGGTGCATATTTCAGGCCTTTATTGAGTAAGGATATTTCGTTACTTTTGAGAGGATAGCGGCTAATATTGAAAATGTTGAGGTCATGTGCTTTTATCTCCTGTTGGTGTTTTTTCTTCTTTTTGGTGAGTTTCCCCCCCCTGACGCCCCTCTTCCGTTTTTTCTTGGTGCCATCTGAAAAAAATCCGAGTTGATAATTATTTTACGAACCTGTGGGCGGTTGAGTGTTTCATTCTGTAATGATGTAATCGTGTTGATTGGGTCTCCGTTATCTGGCTGTGGGGAAACAGCACTGCTTTCCAAGACATGGTATCTGTTTCGTGTGGTTACCGGAGTGTATTGTGTGTTTGAAGTGTTATGAGGGTGAGGGGGAGTAGTACTAGGTAAATGGGTTCTATCTGGTA
This sequence comes from Phyllobates terribilis, assembly GCF_046119375.1. Lineage (NCBI taxonomy): Eukaryota > Metazoa > Chordata > Amphibia > Anura > Dendrobatidae > Phyllobates > Phyllobates terribilis. The sequence goes on along the minus strand of NW_027362762.1, from coordinate 766,838,744 downwards.
GTTGGGGAGATTGCGTCACGTGTTGGTAGGATGTTTGAGGGTCTCTCTCCGAAGTAGGATATACTGAGAACCGATCATCTGATGGTGTGCCATCTGAGGGTGTAGCATCAATCTGATCGATCGTTTCAAAGATGATGCTGACCCTCCTTTGTGGGCGAGATCTGCCTTCAGGGATGGCATCCCTACCAAATTTCTTTTGTTTTTTTAAAATGATTTCTTTTTCCTTTTGTTGTATCCTATTCCTGATGCTATTGGATAAATTAATAATCTCCGGATGTTTCTGATATGGTTTAATTTCCGTATATAGTTTGGATATTTCTGCTTTGGATTCAATTAAATGTTTTTGCCTTTTGTCTATTATAAATTGAACAGGCTGTCTTGAGAAAGACTTAAACATAGTTTCCCACTCTAAAAGGGTGTTTGGGTCCCCAATGTCACCCGATAGTGGTTTGGAGACTACCAGTCCAGCTGGGATAGTGTCAAATGCAAGGTACCTTTCTAAAGTGGCTATATCCCATAAATCACGCATCTCCTTTAGAAGATGCTGTTCCACTGTTTTAAGTGATTCTTTTATATGGTCGATGTTCTCAGTATCTGGTAATGGGGCGGTCTGCTGGTGGACTAGGTTAAAGAACTTTTGGATTTTTTCAATACGTTCCCTCCTATCCATCCATAAGTAGAGATGAGCGTTGTTCTACTCGAACTGTTCGCCAATCTCAAATTCGAGCTGTTTTGGGCGGTGTTCGAGCCGGTCGGCGAACACGAACAATTTGAGAAAAATTCGGCTGTTCGAGGTTATGTTCGATAACTGTTCGTGCACCAAAATCATAACTGGATTTTTTCTCAGTAATGATGAAAATTAATGTTAATACGCAGTTTGAGTGTACAGCGGGGCGGGGGGAGGGGCAGGGGATGGATCTCTGCAGGAACAATGAAGATCTCCATTTTTTTTTCTCTTTCCCGCATTTGCAGTGGGGAGGTGCAATCTGTCAGCCTATCAGCAGCGCACACACGGAGCGAAGTGCTTTTTTTCACACAAGCAAGGGCATGTGTGATTGGCAGTGTATGTCACATGTCCTTGCCCTATAAGACCAAGCCATTTTCCCCGTCGCCACCATTTTCTCACTGCTGCAGCTGCGTGTTAGACGGCACCGCTGTTGCTGTGTGCGCTATACCTTGTTAATTTCAAGCCAATTTTCGCACAAATATACAGATAGCTTGGGAGTAGGGAATAGTTGTGATTGCAGTCCTTTTAAGGACTAGGTTACAGCATTTCCTACGACTTTTATCAGGCAGGTCTGTGCTCTTAAATAGATAGATTGTGGGAGTAAAGACTAATTGTAATTGGAGTCCTTTTCAGGACTAGGTTACATCAGTTCCTATCAGTTTTTGCCAGGCAGGTCTGTGCCAGTGCTGTGCAAGTTTTTTTCACAGCATTTGGCTGAATCTAGCAAAGCTAATCCTTTTTGGCCTATTGCAGAGTGTGTTAGTCAGTGGAGTAGCCTATCTGTGTTGCAAGATATACCACCTGTGTATAGAATACCAATTTTTTTACTGCACCTAGTGAAGTAAAATCTTTTGGGCATAGCATCATTCTATTAGTCCATCTATACTGACCTCCATCAGGTTGCAAACTGAATATAATTTTTTTCTGCATCTAGCTCTGAAAAAATATTTGGGCTTCTAGCAGTGTGTGGGACTTGGTCTATTAGTCCATCTATACTGACCTCCATCAGGTTGCAAATTAAAAATAATTTTTTTCTGCATCTAGCTCTGAAAAAATATTTGGGCTTCTAGCAGTGTGTGGGACTTGGTCTATTAGTCCATCTATACTGACCTCCATCAGGTTGCAAATTGAATAAAAAAATTTTCTGCATCTAGCTCTGAAAAAATATTTGGGCTTCTAGCGTTGTGTGGGACTTGGTCTATTAGTCCATCTATACTGACCTCCATCAGGTTGCAAATTAAAAATAATTTTTTTCTGCATCTAACCCAGCCAATAGTTTTGGCCTAATACCACAGTTTGGCCACTCAGCTCTGCTCGGTTACCATCCATTGTTTTTTTGTGCAAACAACTCCAGAGTTGTGAATTAGTTAACCATCAAAATGAGTGGAAAAAGGCCTGCTGCTGGTGGAAAGGGGAATAGGCGTGTTGGGAAGGGGAAAAAAGGTTGTGTCCGTGGGGTAGGTGCAGAAGAAAGACCATCTTCCAGCCAAACTAAAATGTCTACTTCTTTTAGCGGACAATGTGATAAGATCCCTTTCTTACGGCCACGCCAATCGCTACAAATTCCAGATGAGGCACAAAAACAGCAGGTGCTTCAACGGATATCAAGTGCTCCTTTAAGTGGGCTCTCCTCCACATCAACTTCAACATCACAAATACTCCAGTCCTCAAAGGTGTCACCCAAATCGCACTTGCTTCCTCACAGCTCCCAAATCTCCAGCTGCCCGTCTGAGTATGAGGTAGAACAGATGGTTGAGTCTGCAGAGCTGTTTACTCATACTATAGCCTGGGAATCAGAGGTCGACTCCAGCGCTTCTGTGAATCCAGACGAGGAAATGATCTGCACTGATGCCCAGAATCTTTATGAGTCGGATCCAGGACCAGACGCAGAAGGTTCTGACCATAATGTAGACCCTCATTCCCAAACTGTAACTCCTGTTGGTGGAGACAATGAGGAAGACGATGATAAGACTCAAATACCTGATTGGAGCGACAACTTTAGTTTTTTGTCAGGGCAGGAACAGGTTGGCTCTGAGGACGACGGGTGTGATAACGCACAGGGTGATGATGATGAGGTCGGAGATCCCACTTACTGTCAACCCACAGTCAGCCAAGAGATGAGGTCAGCAGAGGAGGTGGAGGAAGATGCTAGTGACGACGAGGTCAGGTTGCGCCTTCCTGGACAGAGACGTAGTACTGGAAGCACGTCAACAACTGCATCCTCAAACACAACTCTGCCTCTCACCACAAGTCGTGGTGGCTCTTCAGGTCGCATGGGTGCTAAGCCTTGCATAGCCTGGGCATTTTTTCAGATCGATAAAGATGACCCAACTCGTGTTATCTGTAACATTTGTCAGCAAAAGCTAAGTAGAGGCCAAAAAATACATAGTTTGAGTACTTCATGCATGAACCGGCACATGGACATGAAGCATAAGTTGCAGTGGGAAGCTCAGTGTGCTACAATGCGGTCTAGCCGGCCGGGCCAACCACCGTCTGCCATATCTTGTGCATCCGCGGCCTCTTCATCCTCTGTGACTGGGGGGACAGCAGTCACACCTGTTTTGGGGCGCAGACCTGCCACCTCTTTACCCGCAACAGCCAGCGTGATTGGCAGGTCATCATTTTCTTTGGAGGTGGTAACACCAGCTGGTCTTGAGCGCTGTCCGACATCGATAGCACCACCTTTGGATCAAGGCAACCTAACATGTCCGCCTGCATCTTCCTCACAGACCGGCAGTTTGCCGGGGACACCCTTATCAACCCCGTCTAAGCACAATAGCCAGCCCTCGGTCCCTCAGATGTGGACAAGTAAAAGACCATTTCCTCCTAGCCATGAGAAAGCTAAGAGGTTGAATTTCACCATCTGCAAGCTCTTGGCTACAGAAATGCTGCCTTTCCGCCTGGTGGACACAGAGGATTTTCGAGACCTTATGTCCGTCGCAGTGCCCCAGTACCAGATGCCCAGTCGGCACTACTTCTCAAAGAAAGGTGTGCCTGCGCTCCACCAGCATGTCGCACACAACATCACCGCTTCTTTGAGAAACTCTGTGTGTGACAGGGTGCATTTCACCACAGACACTTGGACGAGTAGGCATGGACAGGGGCGTTACATGTCGCTGACTGGGCACTGGGTAACTATGGTGACAGCAGGACAAGGGGCTGCTGTCCAAGTCTTGCCGTCCCCACGAGTTGTGCGTCAATCCTCTTTATGTCATTTTTCCTCCACTGCTTCTGCCTCCTCAACCTCCTCTCGGTCTTCCACCTGCACCCAAAGCCTGTCTGGTCATGCCACAAGCTTTCTAACTGCGCAGAAGGGATCCTGCACACCTCCTTACTATGCTGGCAGTAGGGCTCAACGTCATCAGGCGGTTTTTACATTGAAATGTCTGGGAAATGTGAGTCACACAGCTGAGGAGTTGTGGTCAGCTCTGGAGAACCAATTTCATGAATGGTTGTCTCCACTGGACCTGAAACCAGGGAAGGCCGTGTGCGACAATGCTGCAAACCTGGGTGCGGCCCTTCGCCGGGGCAATGTCACACACGTGCCTTGTATGGCTCACGTGTTGAACCTGGTTGTCCAGCAATTTTTAGCCCACTATCCCAGACTAGATGGCCTTCTGCAGAGGGCACGGTCGCTGTGTGCTCACTTCCGCCGTTCGCATCCCGCAGCTCAGCGACTTACATCTCTACAGAAGTCGTTGGGCCTGCCACTTCACCGGCTAAAATGCGATGTGCCTACCTGGTGGAATTCAACTCTGCACATGTTGCAGCGACTGTGGCAGCACCGACAAGCCCTGGTGCAATACGTTCTGACGTATAGCCTGGGCCAACGAGATTCAGAGGTGGGGCAAATCACGCTGGAGGAGTGGTCTCAGATCAGGGACCTATGCACCCTTCTGCACAGTTTTGAAATGGCGACGAAGATGTTTAGTGCTGACGATGCCATTATCAGCATGACTATTCCGGTGATTTACATGCTGGAGCACATGTTAAACAGAATTCGGAGTCAGGTGGTGGCACAAGAGGAGGTGGAGGAAGTAGAGGAGGAGGAGTTGTATGCGGAAGGGCTAACATCTGCAAGGTCCAGACGGTCGGCAGCACCAGGGCGGCAGGCATGTGAGGGTGGGGGAGATGATTTTACCAGGGCGCATGGTAGCAGCCAAACTAGTGAGGAAGGTGCAGGAGCCCAGGAAGAAGTGGAGGACGAACTGATGGAAGACTCATCAGATGAGGGAGACCTTGATCACATTTCTGTTGTGCGAGGTTGGGGGGAGAGGACAGAGGAAGGAAGCATGATTCTTACCTCGCCACCAACACAACAGGGACTTGGTGCTCCTGGATGCGCAACACACATGAGTGCCTTCTTGCTGCACTACCTGCAACATGACCCTCGAATTGTGAGAATTAGAAATAATCCTGACTACTGGGTTGCCACACTGTTAGATCCCCGGTACAAAAGTAAATTTACAGAAATTATTCCTGCCATAGAAAGGGATGCACGCATGCAGGAGTATCAGCAGAGACTGTTGCAGAATCTTACATGTGCTTTTCCACAAAATACCAGTGGTGCACGTAGTGAATCTCACAGTTCCAACTTGCCAACCGTGGGACCGTCAAGTGTTCAGCACTCAAACCGTAACAGAACCACAGTATCTGCTGGTAACATCAATTTTGCGGAATCATTTCACCACTTTTTTAGCCCATCCTTTGCAAGAGGTCAGGGGAGCATGGGGGTCACACCATAAGTTTGTCCCCTTTTATGCCCATATCAGCCAGAGATGCAGATGTTTTATGTGCAGCATGAGATGGTGCATTATCATGCAGAAAAATGATCTTGCTGTGAAATACACGGTTCTTCTTCTTGAACCATGGCAGGAAGTGCTGTTTGAGAAAATCCACATACATTATGGAGTTCATCTTTAGCGCCTTCAGGGATCCTAAAGGGGCCGACAATCTCTCTCCCCATGATTCCAGCCCAAAACATTACTCCACCTCCTCCTTGTTGGCGCTGTAGCCGTGTTTGCGTGGGGTGTCCATCAACCAGCCATCCTCCACTCCATTCATCTGGACCATCGAGCGCTGCACGGCACTCATCCGTGAACAAAACAGTTTTGAAATCAGTCTTCATGTAATGTTTGGCCCACTGGAGCCGTTTCTGCTTGTGTGAAGTGGATAGAGGAGGTCGACAGGATGGCGTATGCACAGCTGCAAACCTCTGAAGGACCCTGCATCTTGTTGTTCGGGGGACGTTGGAGGCACAAGCAGCTTCAAAAACTTGTCTGCTGCTATGACAAGGCTTTTTTGCCGCTGCTCTTTCAACCTGACGTAATTGCCTGTAGGAAAGAGTCCTCAATTTGCCCTTATCAGCACGCACACGTGTGTACTGTGAATCAGCTACATACTTCTTGATTGCCAAGACACTTCATCCTGATCATCGCACAATGTTGATTGTAGTCATGCCTTGACCTAAACACTCCACAATTTGTTGCTTCTCAGCAGCCGACACATCCTTTTTCTTTCCCATTTTGGCAGAAAATGTAGGCTGCTTAATAATGTGAGAGAGCCTTCTTAAGTAGTCTTGCCTTTCATTGGACACACCTGCCAAACTAATTAGCACAGGTGTCTGCAATTGCTTACAGTGATATAAAGAGCCCTGACACACATCACCATCAATGAGTTTAACTGACAAACAAACAAATTCTTCCCTTATCACTCCTAAACACTTTTTGCATAATAATTTGGAACGCGGTGTACATGTGCTTTTCCACAAAACACCAGTGGTTCACGTAGTGAATCTTACAGTTCTAACTTGCCAACCGTGGTCTGTATGGAATTGTTCAATAAAGGGCCCAAAATTAAGATAACATAGATGGGAGAGGTCTCTATGAATAGGAATTCCTAAGTATTTGATACCCTGTGAGGGCCAGGCAAAGGGAAAGTTGGACTGGATGGAATCCTATATGGATTTAGGGAGGGAGACATCGAGGGCCTCAGACTTCGCTGCATTGATTTTAAAATTTTACCATGTAACAAAGTGATCTATTTCAGCCATAACAGCAGGGATGGATATATGTGATTGAGTGATATATACTAGGACATCATCAGCAAATAGAGAGCACTTGTACTCGGTGCCTCCCACCTCAATCCACCTAATATTGGGGTTATGGCGAATTGATGAGAGCAGGTGCTCCGTCACTAGGATGTATAAGAGAGGGGACAGAGGACATCCCTGCCTTGTCCCATTGGTGATTGTGAAAGGTGATGAAAATGTTCTGACGCACCCCCTGGGCCTTGGGACACCCGGAGCCGGACCCTTTTTGGTGGATGCTGGTGGTTGTAGTCTTCGTGGCGGCGATCCGGTTCCGTGGCTCAGGGCGGTCAAACCAGTGGCGGAACTATTTATGTGGTTTTGATGTTTAAATGTCCGACTACGCCACCCGTGGATTGCGGTCAGAGTGAACCGCCGCTACAGGGCAGACCGCTAAGGCTGGTGTTGTGGGTGCAGCAGAGCGTAGCATAACTCCCCACGGGAGGAGTATAGCCTCAGGGCAGTGTATGCGGAGGATGGGGGTGATGGTGCAGGGCAGCAGCAGTAACGACACGGAGTCAGTGATGCAGTTCAGGGCCTTTACTCACAGTTCTTATTATCCAGACCACGTCTGCAGGTAACGGCTGCCCACGTCGTACTGTGCTCACCAGGTGAGGGGCTCAGACAACTCCCAGATAACTTTGGAGCGCTTCACAGGACCCCCTTTGTGTGTCCTTTGTCTGGCCTTTCTTACCAACACTTCTGTCCGGCTGCCTCGGGCCTCCTCTTGGTAAACTTGGCGCCAGTTTCCCTGACCCTATGTGGTGCCTTCCTAGCGGGTGGAGCAAGGGCCTGCGCCACATAAAATGTCAGAGCCTCCGGTTTCTAGCTGAGGGTCGTTTCCTGCCTCCACTAGTTCGGGGACCGGTCTCCCCCTTTGGCCTGACCCCTCCACGCAGGTGGATTCGGGTGTGCGGTGGCGACTCGCCCGTCCGCACCCCTGGGATCCCTTCATTCCTCGTTCCTGGAGCCTTCTCCGCTCCTCTTCCTTCCTTCTCCCTCTTGCAGGCCTGGGCCTCTGTTACTAGGCCCGCCTCCGGAGCAGAGCTCATGCAGAGCCCCTGCTCCCTGCCACTTCTGCTCAGACTTCTCTGCACTGAACTAAGATGGTGCCCACCTTTTATACTCCCTTCTCAATGCACCCAGGAACTGCTTCCTCCCTGCTCCTGCACTGCAGGGTTCCCCTTCCTCAGTGTTCCCTCCCCCCACTCCAGCCAGGGACAGGGACTGTCGTGCCCATCTCAGGGGCATATTGGTCGCCCTGCCCCACGGCAATGTGGTGTAATGCATGCAGGTGTCGGGTCCTGATCCACACTCCATCCTTATCTGAGAGTGAGATATCACACCTCTGGGTGAGGTGCAATACGTCTGTAGCAACCGAGCCCTCGGTGCTACAGTTCCATTTATCTTCAGCCTAGGTGACGTATTGTGATACAGGGCCGTGATTTTGGCTATAAAAGGGTCCCCTAGACCCCTACCCCAAGCTGTTTAAGAGAATCATATATGGCGTGCCAGGAGACTCTATGGAATGCTTTCTCAGCATCCAACGAGAGTATCTACTTACAAATTTTTAACTGCATCTAGCCCAGGAAATACTTTGTGCCTAGTAGCAGTGTCTGCTAGTCAGCGGATTATCCCGGCTGTTAAGCAAGCTACACCACCTGTAGTTTGGACACTTAATTTTTTCAAAGGAAATGCTTCGGGACCACGGGATACTTAGTGAAGAGCATCAGGAGGCACCCCAAGGCATAGGGGCTGGGACTGGCACTAGGATGCCTTGCAGTGGACAGCCGAGCTCGATCCTTATAAAAGCTTTTTAACTGCAGCAGCTTTAGTGGACGCTACTGGAGCTGGAATTACGCGGCTGCTGGCATGAGACTTGCCCTCCAATAGATCCTTGTAAATGGATTTAAAGTGCATTCATTCAAATTAGAGGGACAATTTAAATTAAAAAGCTTAGAGCTGCCTCCACCACAGGGGGGCTCTCTCGACCCACCAGCGGACAGGCACCAGTATTGGGAGAGGGGGGCTGGCCGTCAGGGTTCACCGCGGCTCTGGCACAAACCCGGCGACACGGAGGTGGCACGGGCAGGAGCGGACTGAATGTGTCGGCTTCTCACTTTTTGAATTTTAGAAGGGCATGACATGCCTATATCTGTGTCTCCCCCCCCTTTTACTCCTCCACCTCTTTTCTTTTCGCATGACTATATGTACTTGTCACTTTTCCATGTGTTAGTTGTGTCTTCTGAGCAGTTTGTCAGCTTTTGGACACCTTTGAAGGTGTTTTCTATGTGTTTCTATGTGTTTTTGTTTGCCTGCCATTGGTTTTAACGGTGTTCGAAGGTGTTCGACGAACAGTTCGACGAACAGTTCGGCGAACACACGGGTGTTCGACGAACCGAACCGAACTCGAACACTACGGGGGTGGCTCAACACTATCCATAAGTCCCCCATATTAAAAAATAAATAATAAAAATCTGAATGATAATCTGAATGATAAGTGGATAGATCCCGTGGGCTGCCTCTGCGTATGGTAAGATAAAAACTAAGAAAATAAAAATATATATCAGTGGCGCTCTTGGGAATAAAACCGAGAGGTCTGCAGCGAATTTAAACAAAACCACAGTTGTCCAAAAAATGAAAATTAAATAAGTATAAAAAATTCGCGCTGAGCTGTCGGAAAAGAAGGAGGGAAAGAGATTGGATTATCAATAAAATGAATTTATTACAAATAAGTTAAAAAGGCATAAATAGCAATTCAAAAGGTAATTATGAATGTGTCCCCAGAGGTGGGTAAGTAAAAGTCCAATTGATAGTAGCCAGTCAGGGTATCAGAGGGACCATAGATTAGCAATGATACCTAGAAGGGAATGAGAGGGGAGGTGTATCAGTAGAGAATGTTTTGGTTCTTATTGTAAAGGCTGATGAAAAGGAATAGTTACCTTCCATGTACAAGTGTGTTCCTATATTGCGTATTCTCACCGGGAGTGGTATCCAAGTGGCTAGAATATATAGGTGCCTATTTGTGCAAGAGATTTATAAAAAATTGTTAGTTAAAAAGTCTTACAGTAGTACTTATGATTTTTAAAATAGTACTTTTTATGATTTTTTAAAACCACAGGATACCTGGTATCGCAGTTCTGTGTATGATCCTAGGATATTGCTTATAGATAAGAAAGAATCTTATTGGAGGTGGAGCAGAGCACTTAGTTATCCTAGAAAAGATAGAAAGTGATAACTAAATCAAAATAAATGCGTCACTGTATAGGTCTCCCTAATAAGTGGTAGTAACGGGAGGAGGACCCGATACAAGTGTCCACCATATAGGTTATATTGTACCCAACGCAAATATGTGTCCAGTAGGTGCACGATCAGGTAGAGTGTATAATTTACTATAGGAAGTAATCAGTACCTCTAGCGGGCATCAATATTAGTCCTATGGCAATGAGAGTCTTACCTCCTCTTCGGTATAGACGATTGCAAGGGTCAGTAGGAATGCAAGCTCAAAGGTGCGTTGCGGGTACTACTGTTGTCCTTTAGTATATGGATGATATCTGGTTTACCTCGTGGGTTGTCAAGTGGAGCGGCAGGAGGAAGCAGAGCCCCGGCCGGTGGCTGTGTGCTTCCGTTGGTATAACCTCATTGGCGCGCAGATTCCAGTGGAGCCGGCAAGACGAGTAGGACCTTGCGTGACGTCACTGACACGTGATGGTCATGTGATTCCTCAGGCTACGGAGCGCTGAGAGAGCCAATTCCGACGCGTTTCGGAAACGAACGGTTTCCTTCCTCAGGGATGGCTCTCAAAGGTGTTCCTGCTGTTTATATACTTTGTAGGCAGCCATTGTGGGAAGTCCTTCAGTCCAGGTAGGAGTTCCTTCAATCATTGAACGAAAATAATTCAGTCTCGCTGTTGAGACCCTTTGGTCTCAAAGTATCCATATTAAAAATCCACTGACTCTCAATTCTTGACATGCACTTAATGTAGTCCCCTTGTCGCCAGTGTTTAGGGACAGTTTGAATGCCGGTCACTTGGGTACCAATAATCCTCCCCCCGTGTTTCGTGGTGTAGTGTCTGGAGAGAGGGTGACCTGCAAATTTATTTTTAATGTTTCTAAGGTGCTCGTTGATCCTTACATACAGAGGGCGTTTAGTGTGGCCAATGTATAGCTTATCACATGGGCATTTTAACCCATAAATCACTCCCTTTGTGCAGCATGTAATAAAGTCAGTAATTGGAAGTTCAATGTTTTGATTTTTAATAGTTTTTTGTTTTTTCAGTGATAGGCGTTTGCAAACAGAACATTTATGACATGGATAAAAGCCCGTGTGATTATTTGGGTGGGAGCCTTCCATATTATGGGAATTGGTTTTCATTGGATTTTTTACTGTTGGAGCAATTATGTTCCCTAGATTGTTAGCTCTTTTAAAGACAAATTTAGGATGTGGGGGTATTAGATCCCCAATGATTTTATCCTCCTTGTTCCAATGTTTTCGGACAATTTTTTTTATAATTTTTGTATTGGCATTGAATTGGGTGATGATGGGGATGTCTGCCAAGAATTCTTGATTTCTACCGAATTGGCTATTAAAAATCCCAAGAAGCCAATATATGAGAATCTATAGGAACTGTTCAAGGGAAACTGATTTTGAGGTGGAGGCACAAATACTTACCAAAAAATTTCTGGACAAAGGTTACAAAAAGGACTTCTTAGAAGCTACCCATAAAACTATCTCAGAATCACAACGTGAAAATCTACTAACTGATAAAGCCAGACATGAAGGAATGAATCAGGACAATAGAAATCAAGAATTCTTGGCAGACATCCCCATCATCACCCAATTCAATGCCAATACAAAAATTATAAAAAAAATTGTCCGAAAACATTGGAACATCCTGAAGGAGGATAAAATCATTGGGGATCTAATACCCCCACATCCTAAATTTGTTTTTAAAAGAGCTAACAATCTAGGGAACATAATTGCTCCAACAGTAAAAAATCCAATGAAAACCAATTCCCATAATATGGAAGGCTCCCACCCAAATAATCACACGGGCTTTTATCCATGTCATAAATGTTCTGTTTGCAAACGCCTATCACTGAAAAAACAAAAAACTATTAAAAATCAAAACATTGAACTTCCAATTACTGACTTTATTACATGCTGCACAAAGGGAGTGATTTATGGGTTAAAATGCCCATGTGATAAGCTATACATTGGCCGCACTAAACGCCCTTTGTATGTAAGGATCAACGAGCACCTTAGAAACATTAAAAATAAATTTGCAGGTCACCCTCTCTCCAGACACTACACCACGAAACACGGGGGGAGGATTATTGGTACCCAAGTGACCGGCATTCAAACTGTCCCTAAACACTGGCGACAAGGGGACTACATTAAGTGCATGTCAAGAATTGAGAGTCAGTGGATTTTTAATATGGATACTTTGAGACCAAAGGGTCTCAACAGCGAGATTGAATTATTTGCGTTCAATGATTGAAGGACCTCCTACCTGGACTGAAGGACTTCCCACAATGGCTGCCTACAAAGTATATAAACAGCAGGTACACCTTTGAGAGCCATCCCTGAGGAAGGAAACCGTTCGTTTCCGAAACGTGTCGGAATTGGCTCTCTCAGCGCTCCGTAGCCTGAGGAATCACATGACCATCACGTGTCAGTGACGTCACACAAGGTCCTACTCGTCTTGCCGGCTCCACCGGAATCTGCGCGCCAACGAGGTTATACCAACGGAAGCACACAGCCACCGGCCGGGGCTCTGCTTCCTCCTGCCGCTCCACTCGACAACCCACGAGGTAAACCAGATATCATCCATATACTAAAGGACAACAGTAGTACCCGCAACGCACCTTTGAGCTTGCATTCCTACTGACCCTTGCAATCGTCTATACCGAAGAGGAGGTAAGACTCTCATTGCCATAGGACTAATATTGATGCCCGCTAGAGGTACTGATTACTTCCTATAGTAAATTATACACTCTACCTGATCGTGCACCTACTGGACACATATTTGCGTTGGGTACAATATAACCTATATGGTGGACACTTGTATCGGGTCCTCCTCCCGTTACTACCACTTATTAGGGAGACCTATACAGTGACGCATTTATTTTGATTTAGTTATCACTTTCTATCTTTTCTAGGATAACTAAGTGCTCTGCTCCACCTCTAATAAGATTCTTTCTTATCTATAAGCAATATCCTAGGATCATACACAGAACTGCGATACCAGGTATCCTGTGGTTTTAAAAAATCATAAAAAGTACTATTTTAAAAATCATAAGTACTACTGTAAGACTTTTTAACTAACAATTTTTTATAAATCTCTTGCACAAATAGGCACCTATATATTCTAGCCACTTGGATACCACTCCCGGTGAGAATACGCAATATAGGAACACACTTGTACAAGGAAGGTAACTATTAGAGATGAGCGTTGTTCTACTCGAACTGTTCGCCAATCTCAAATTCGAGCTGTTTTGGGCGGTGTTCGAGCCGGTCGGCGAACACGAACAATTTGAGAAAAATTCGGCTGTTCGAGGTTATGTTCGATAACTGTTCGTGCACCAAAATCATAACTGGATTTTTTCTCAGTAATGATGAAAATTAATGTTAATACGCAGTTTGAGTGTACAGCGGGGCGGGGGGAGGGGCAGGGGATGGATCTCTGCAGGAACAATGAAGATCTCCATTTTTTTTTCTCTTTCCCGCATTTGCAGTGGGGAGGTGCAATCTGTCAGCCTATCAGCAGCGCACACACGGAGCGAAGTGCTTTTTTTCACACAAGCAAGGGCATGTGTGATTGGCAGTGTATGTCACATGTCCTTGCCCTATAAGACCAAGCCATTTTCCCCGTCGCCACCATTTTCTCACTGCTGCAGCTGCGTGTTAGACGGCACCGCTGTTGCTGTGTGCGCTATACCTTGTTAATTTCAAGCCAATTTTCGCACAAATATACAGATAGCTTGGGAGTAGGGAATAGTTGTGATTGCAGTCCTTTTAAGGACTAGGTTACAGCATTTCCTACGACTTTTATCAGGCAGGTCTGTGCTCTTAAATAGATAGATTGTGGGAGTAAAGACTAATTGTAATTGGAGTCCTTATCAGGACTAGGTTACATCAGTTCCTATCAGTTTTCGCCAGGCAGGTCTGTGCCAGTGCTGTGCAAGTTTTTTTCACAGCATTTGGCTGAATCTAGCAAAGCTAATCCTTTTTGGCCTATTGCAGAGTGTGTTAGTCAGTGGAGTAGCCTATCTGTGTTGCAAGATATACCACCTGTGTATAGAATACCAATTTTTTTACTGCACCTAGTGAAGTAAAATCTTTTGGGCATAGCATCATTCTATTAGTCCATCTATACTGACCTCCATCAGGTTGCAAACTGAATATAATTTTTTTCTGCATCTAGCTCTGAAAAAATATTTGGGCTTCTAGCAGTGTGTGGGACTTGGTCTATTAGTCCATCTATACTGACCTCCATCAGGTTGCAAATTAAAAATAATTTTTTTCTTCATTTAGCTCTGAAAAAATATTTGGGCTTCTAGCAGTGTGTGGGACTTGTTCTATTAGTCCTTCTATACTGACCTCCAGCAGGTTGCAAATTGAATATAATTTTTTTCTGCATCTAGCTCTGAAAAAATATTTGGGCTTCTAGCGGTGTGTGGGACTTGGTCTATTAGTCCATCTATACTGACCTCCATCAGGTTGCAAATTAAAAATAATTTTTTTCTGCATCTAGCTCTGAAAAAATATTTGGGCTTCTAGCGGTGTGTGGGACTTGGTCTATTAGTCCATCTATACTCACCTCCATCAGGTTGCAAATTAAAAATAATTTTTTTCTGCATCTAGCTCTGAAAATATATTTGGGCTTCTAGCAGTGTGTGGGACTTGGTCTATTAGTCCATCTATACTGACCTCCATCAGGTTGCAAATTGAATAAAAAAATTTTCTGCATCTAGCTCTGAAAAAATATTTGGGCTTCTAGCGGTGTGTGGGACTTGGTCTATTAGTCCATCTATACTGACCTCCATCAGGTTGCAAATTAGAAATAATTTTTTTCTGCATCTAACCCAGCCAATAGTTTTGGCCTAATACCACAGTTTGGCCACTCAGCTCTGCTCGGTTACCATCCATTGTTTTTTTGTGCAAACAACTCCAGAGTTGTGAATTAGTTAACCACCAAAATGAGTGGAAAAAGGCCTGCTGCTGGTGGAAAGGGGAATAGGCGTGTTGGGAAGGGGAAAAAAGGTTGTGTCCGTGGGGTAGGTGCAGAAGAAAGACCATCTTCCAGCCAAACTAAAATGTCTACTTCTTTTAGCGGACAATGTGATAAGATCCCTTTCTTACGGCCACGCCAATCGCTAAAAATTCCAGATGAGGCACAAAAACAGCAGGTGCTTCAACGGATATCAAGTGCTCCTTTAAGTGGGCTCTCCTCCACATCAACTTCAACATCACAAATACTCCAGTCCTCAAAGGTGTCACCCAAATCGCACTTGCTTCCTCACAGCTCCCAAATCTCCAGCTGCCCGTCTGAGTATGAGGTAGAACAGATGGTTGAGTCTGCAGAGCTGTTTACTCATACTATAGCCTGGGAATCAGAGGTCGACTCCAGCGCTTCTGTGAATCCAGACGAGGAAATGATCTGCACTGATGCCCAGAATCTTTATGAGTCGGATCCAGGACCAGACGCAGAAGGTTCTGACCATAATGTAGACCCTCATTCCCAAACTGTAACTCCTGTTGGTGGAGACAATGAGGAAGACGATGATAAGACTCAAATACCTGATTGGAGCGACAACTTTAGTTTTTTGTCAGGGCAGGAACAGGTTGGCTCTGAGGACGACGGGTGTGATAACGCACAGGGTGATGATGATGAGGTCGGAGATCCCACTTACTGTCAACCCACAGTCAGCCAAGAGATGAGGTCAGCAGAGGAGGTGGAGGAAGATGCTAGTGACGACGAGGTCAGGTTGCGCCTTCCTGGACAGAGACGTAGTACTGGAAGCACGTCAACAACTGCATCCTCAAACACAACTCTGCCTCTCACCACAAGTCGTGGTGGCTCTTCAGGTCGCATGGGTGCTAAGCCTTGCATAGCCTGGGCATTTTTTCAGATCGATAAAGATGACCCAACTCGTGTTATCTGTAACATTTGTCAGCAAAAGCTAAGTAGAGGCCAAAAAATACATAGTTTGAGTACTTCATGCATGAACCGGCACATGGACATGAAGCATAAGTTGCAGTGGGAAGCTCAGTGTGCTACAATGCGGTCTAGCCGGCCGGGCCAACCACCGTCTGCCATATCTTGTGCATCCGCGGCCTCTTCATCCTCTGTGACTGGGGGGACAGCAGTCACACCTGTTTTGGGGCGCAGACCTGCCACCTCTTTACCCGCAACAGCCAGCGTGATTGGCAGGTCATCATTTTCTTTGGAGGTGGTAACACCAGCTGGTCTTGAGCGCTGTCCGACATCGATAGCACCACCTTTGGATCAAGGCAACCTAACATGTCCGCCTGCATCTTCCTCACAGACCGGCAGTTTGCCGGGGACACCCTTATCAACCCCGTCTAAGCACAATAGCCAGCCCTCGGTCCCTCAGATGTGGACAAGTAAAAGACCATTTCCTCCTAGCCATGAGAAAGCTAAGAGGTTGAATTTCACCATCTGCAAGCTCTTGGCTACAGAAATGCTGCCTTTCCGCCTGGTGGACACAGAGGATTTTCGAGACCTTATGTCCGTCGCAGTGCCCCAGTACCAGATGCCCAGTCGGCACTACTTCTCAAAGAAAGGTGTGCCTGCGCTCCACCAGCATGTCGCACACAACATCACCGCTTCTTTGAGAAACTCTGTGTGTGACAGGGTGCATTTCACCACAGACACTTGGACGAGTAGGCATGGACAGGGGCGTTACATGTCGCTGACTGGGCACTGGGTAACTATGGTGACAGCAGGACAAGGGGCTGCTGTCCAAGTCTTGCCGTCCCCACGAGTTGTGCGTCAATCCTCTTTATGTCATTTTTCCTCCACTGCTTCTGCCTCCTCAACCTCCTCTCGGTCTTCCACCTGCACCCAAAGCCTGTCTGGTCATGCCACAAGCTTTCTAACTGCGCAGAAGGGATCCTGCACACCTCCTTACTATGCTGGCAGTAGGGCTCAACGTCATCAGGCGGTTTTTACATTGAAATGTCTGGGAAATGTGAGTCACACAGCTGAGGAGTTGTGGTCAGCTCTGGAGAACCAATTTCATGAATGGTTGTCTCCACTGGACCTGAAACCAGGGAAGGCCGTGTGCGACAATGCTGCAAACCTGGGTGCGGCCCTTCGCCGGGGCAATGTCACACACGTGCCTTGTATGGCTCACGTGTTGAACCTGGTTGTCCAGCAATTTTTAGCCCACTATCCCAGACTAGATGGCCTTCTGCAGAGGGCACGGTCGCTGTGTGCTCACTTCCGCCGTTCGCATCCCGCAGCTCAGCGACTTACATCTCTACAGAAGTCGTTGGGCCTGCCACTTCACCGGCTAAAATGCGATGTGCCTACCCGGTGGAATTCAACTCTGCACATGTTGCAGCGACTGTGGCAGCACCGACAAGCCCTGGTGCAATACGTTCTGACGTATAGCCTGGGCCAACGAGATTCAGAGGTGCGGCAAATCACGCTGGAGGAGTGGTCTCAGATCAGGGACCTATGCACCCTTCTGCACAGTTTTGAAATGGCGACGAAGATGTTTAGTGCTGACGATGCCATTATCAGCATGACTATTCCGGTGATTTACATGCTGGAGCACATGTTAAACAGAATTCGGAGTCAGGTGGTGGCACAAGAGGAGGTGGAGGAAGTAGAGGAGGAGGAGTTGTATGCGGAAGGGCTAACATCTGCAAGGTCCAGACGGTCGGCAGCACCAGGGCGGCAGGCATGTGAGGGTGGGGGAGATGATTTTACCAGGGCGCATGGTAGCAGCCAAACTAGTGAGGAGGTGCAGGAGCCCAGGAAGAAGTGGAGGACGAACTGATGGAAGACTCATCAGATGAGGGAGACCTTGATCACATTTCTGTTGTGCGAGGTTGGGGGGAGAGGACAGAGGAAGGAAGCATGATTCTTACCTCGCCACCAACACAACAGGGACTTGGTGCTCCTGGATGCGCAACACACATGAGTGCCTTCTTGCTGCACTACCTGCAACATGACCCTCGAATTGTGAGAATTAGAAATAATCCTGACTACTGGGTTGCCACACTGTTAGATCCCCGGTACAAAAGTAAATTTGCAGAAATTATTCCTGCCATAGAAAGGGATGCACGCATGCAGGAGTATCAGCAGAGACTGTTGCAGAATCTTACATGTGCTTTTCCACAAAATACCAGTGGTGCACGTAGTGAATCTCACAGTTCCAACTTGCCAACCGTGGGACCGTCAAGTGTTCAGCACTCAAACCGTAACAGAACCACAGTATCTGCTGGTAACATCAATTTTGCGGAATCATTTCACCACTTTTTTAGCCCATCCTTTGCAAGGCCACAGGAGACAAGAAGTCTGACACATAGTCAACGCCTAGAGACGATGGTACAGGAGTATCTCCAAGTAAACATTGAAGCCACGACTGTGTCACTGGACCCTTGCTCTTTTTGGGCTTCCAATCTGGATAAATGGCCGGAGCTAGCCACTTACGCCTTGGAGACCTTGTCATGCCCCGCAGCCAGCGTTCTGTCTGAACGTGTGTTCAGCGCTGCTGGTGGTGTGCTGACAGATAAGCGCACGCGGCTCTCCACTGATAATGTAGACAGACTCACGTTCATAAAGATGAACAAATCATGGATCCGAAATGACTTTTCTACCCCTGTGTCATCCTGGGGAGAGTAAAAGCTTGATGATTGGTTAAAATCACCCTACCAACCGTTTTAAGCTTTCAAATTACTAATCATGTTTATCTGTATCTTGACTGGAAAATAATTTGGGCTTTGTAGCAGTGTGCAGCACTGATCCTATTAGGCCATCTATAATAAGCTTCACCAGATTTAAAATTAAAAATAATTTTTAGCTGCATCTAGCCCGGAAAATAATTTTGGGGCTCCGAGATGCGCAAGACACATAAGTGCCTTCTTGCTGCACTACCTGCAGCATGACCCTCATATTGTCAGAATTCGAAGTAATCATGACTACTGGGTTGCCACACTCTTAGATCCCCCAAACTTTTCGATCAACATTTTCATTTTAATAAAGACCAAAAAAATGGTCATTTTTGAAATTATAAGCATTAGCAGGTTGTTAGAAACTGAAATCAAACAGTTTTCAACTCAAAACTTTATTCTAGGTGATGTTACATTTTCACATAGGACCCCTTGTTCGAAAGGAGCTTCTGAACTCTCTCGTCCATTGAATTTGTCAGGTTTTGGATGGTTTCTGCTTCAATTGTTTTGCATGAGGACAGAATACCCTCCCAGAGCTGTTGCTTAGATGTGAACTGCCTCCCGCCATCATAGACACTCCTTTTAATGATGCTCCAAAGGTTCTGAATGGGGTAGAGGTCAGGGGAGCATGGGGGTCACACCATAAGTTTGTCCCCTTTTATGCCCATATCAGCCAGAGATGCAGATGTTTTATGTGCAGCATGAGATGGTGCATTATCATGCAGAAAAATGATCTTGCTGTGAAATACACGGTTCTTCTTCTTGAACCATGGCAGGAAGTGCTGTTTGAGAAAATCCACATACATTATGGAGTTCATCTTTAGCGCCTTCAGGGATCCTAAAGGGGCCGACAATCTCTCTCCCCATGATTCCAGCCCAAAACATTACTCCACCTCCTCCTTGTTGGCGCTGTAGCCGTGTTTGCGTGGGGTGTCCATCAACCAGCCATCCTCCACTCCATTCATCTGGACCATCGAGCGCTGCACGGCACTCATCCGTGAACAAAACAGTTTTGAAATCAGTCTTCATGTAATGTTTGGCCCACTGGAGCCGTTTCTGCTTGTGTGAAGTGGATAGAGGAGGTCGACAGGATGGCGTATGCACAGCTGCAAACCTCTGAAGGACCCTGCATCTTGTTGTTCGGGGGACGTTGGAGGCACAAGCAGCTTCAAAAACTTGTCTGCTGCTATGACAAGGCTTTTTTGCCGCTGCTCTTTCAACCTGACGTAATTGCCTGTAGGAAAGAGTCCTCAATTTGCCCTTATCAGCACGCACACGTGTGTACTGTGAATCAGCTACATACTTCTTGATTGCAAAGACACTTCATCCTGATCATCGCACAATGTTGATTGTAGTCATGCCTTGACCTAAACACTCCACAATTTGTTGCTTCTCAGCAGCCGACACATCCTTTTTCTTTCCCATTTTGGCAGAAAATGTAGGCTGCTTAATAATGTGAGAGAGCCTTCTTAAGTAGTCTTGCCTTTCATTGGACACACCTGCCAAACTAATTAGCACAGGTGTCTGCAATTGCTTACAGTGATATAAAGAGCCCTGACACACATCACCATCAATGAGTTTAACTGACAAACAAACAAATTCTTCCCTTATCACTCCTAAACACTTTTTGCATAATAATTTGGAACGCGGTGTACATGTGCTTTTCCACAAAACACCAGTGGTTCACGTAGTGAATCTTACAGTTCTAACTTGCCAACCGTGGTCTGTATGGAATTGTTCAATAAAGGGCCCAAAATTAAGATAACATAGATGGGAGAGGTCTCTATGAATAGGAATTCCTAAGTATTTGATACCCTGTGAGGGCCAGGCAAAGGGAAAGTTGGACTGGATGGAATCCTATATGGATTTAGGGAGGGAGACATCGAGGGCCTCAGACTTCGCTGCATTGATTTTAAAATTTTACCATGTAACAAAGTGATCTATTTCAGCCATAACAGCAGGGATGGATATATGTGATTGAGTGATATATACTAGGACATCATCAGCAAATAGAGAGCACTTGTACTCGGTGCCTCCCACCTCAATCCACCTAATATTGGGGTTATGGCGAATTGATGAGAGCAGGTGCTCCGTCACTAGGATGTATAAGAGAGGGGACAGAGGACATCCCTGCCTTGTCCCATTGGTGATTGTGAAAGGTGATGAAAATGTTCTGACGCACCCCCTGGGCCTTGGGACACCCGGAGCCGGACCCTTTTTGGTGGATGCTGGTGGTTGTAGTCTTCGTGGCGGCGATCCGGTTCCGTGGCTCAGGGCGGTCAAACCAGTGGCGGAACTATTTATGTGGTTTTGATGTTTAAATGTCCGACTACGCCACCCGTGGATTGCGGTCAGAGTGAACCGCCGCTACAGGGCAGACCGCTAAGGCTGGTGTTGTGGGTGCAGCAGAGCGTAGCATAACTCCCCACGGGAGGAGTATAGCCTCAGGGCAGTGTATGCGGAGGATGGGGGTGATGGTGCAGGGCAGCAGCAGTAACGACACGGAGTCAGTGATGTAGTTCAGTGCCTTTACTCACAGTTCTTATTATCCAGACCACGTCTGCAGGTAACGGCTGCCCACGTCGTACTGTGCTCACCAGGTGAGGGGCTCAGACAACTCCCAGATAACTTTGGAGCGCTTCACAGGACCCCCTTTGTGTGTCCTTTGTCTGGCCTTTCTTACCAACACTTCTGTCCGGCTGCCTCGGGCCTCCTCTTGGTAAACTTGGCGCCAGTTTCCCTGACCCTATGTGGTGCCTTCCTAGCGGGTGGAGCAAGGGGCTGCGCCACATAAAATGTCAGAGCCTCCGGTTTCTAGCTGAGGGTCGTTTCCTGCCTCCACTAGTTCGGGGACCGGTCTCCCCCTTTGGCCTGACCCCTCCACGCAGGTGGATTCGGGCGTGCGGTGGCGACTCGCCCGTCCGCACCCCTGGGATCCCTTCATTCCTCGTTCCTGGAGCCTTCTCCGCTCCTCTTCCTTCCTTCTCCCTCTTGCAGGCCTGGGCCTCTGTTACTAGGCCCGCCTCCGGAGCAGAGCTCATGCAGAGCCCCTGCTCCCTGCCACTTCTGCTCAGACTTCTCTGCACTGAACTAAGATGGTGCCCACCTTTTATACTCCCTTCTCAATGCACCCAGGAACTGCTTCCTCCCTGCTCCTGCACTGCAGGGTTCCCCTTCCTCAGTGTTCCCTCCCCCCACTCCAGCCAGGGACAGGGACTGTCGTGCCCATCTCAGGGGCATATTGGTCGCCCTGCCCCACGGCAATGTGGTGTAATGCATGCAGGTGTCGGGTCCTGATCCACACTCCATCCTTATCTGAGAGTGAGATATCACACCTCTGGGTGAGGTGCAATACGTCTGTAGCAACCGAGCCCTCGGTGCTACAGTTCCATTTATCTTCAGCCTAGGTGACGTATTGTGATACAGGGCCGTGATTTTGGCTATAAAAGGGTCCCCTAGACCCCTACCCCAATCTTTTTAAGAGAATCATATATGGCGTGCCAGGAGACTCTATGGAATGCTTTCTCAGCATCCAACGAGAGTATCTACTTACAAATTTTTAACTGCATCTAGCCCAGGAAATACTTTGTGCCTAGTAGCAGTGTCTGCTAGTCAGCGGATTATCCCGGCTGTTAAGCAAGCTACACCACCTGTAGTTTGGACACTTAATTTTTTCAAAGGAAATGCTTCGGGACCACGGGATACTTAGTGAAGAGCATCAGGAGGCACCCCAAGGCATAGGGGCTGGGACTGGCACTAGGATGCCTTGCGGTGGACAGCCGAGCTCGATCCTTATAAAAGCTTTTTAACTGCAGCAGCTTTAGTGGACGCTACTGGAGCTGGAATTACGCGGCTGCTGGCATGAGACTTGCCCTCCAATAGATCCTTGTAAATGGATTTAAAGTGTATTCATTCAAATTAGAGGGACAATTTAAATTAAAAAGCTTAGAGCTGCCTCCACCACAGGGGGGCTCTCTCGACCCACCAGCGGACAGGCACCAGCATTGGGAGAGGGGGGCTGGCCGTCAGGGTTCACCGCGGCTCTGGCACAAACCCGGCGACACGGAGGTGGCACGGGCAGGAGCGGACTGGCCGTCTCGGCTTCTCACTTTTTGGATTTTAGAAGGGCATGACATGCCTATATCTGTGTCTCCCCCTCCTTTTACTCCTCCACCTCTTTTCTTTTCGCATGACTATATGTACTTGTCACTTTTCCATGTGTTAGTTGTGTCTTCTGAGCAGTTTGTCAGCTTTTGGACACCTTTGAAGGTGTTTTCTATGTGTTTCTATGTGTTTTTGTTTGCCTGCCATTGGTTTTAACGGTGTTCGAAGGTGTTCGACGAACAGTTCGACGAACAGTTCGGCGAACACACGGGTGTTCGACGAACCGGACCGAACTCAAACACTACGGGGGTGGCTCAACACTAGTAACTATTCCTTTTCATCAGCCTTTACAATAAGAACCAAAACATTCTCTACTGATACACCTCCCCTCTCATTCCCTTCTAGGTATCACTGCTAATCTATGGTCCCTCTGATACCCTGACTGGCTACTATCAATTGGACTTTTACTTACCCACCTCTGGGGACACAATCATAATTACATTTTGAATTGCTATTTATGCCTTTTTAACTTATTTGCAATAAATTCATTTTATTGATAATCCAATCTCTTTCCCTCCTTCTTTTCCGACAGCTCAGCGCAAATTTTTTATACTTATTTAATTTTCATTTTTTGGACAACTGTGGTTTTGTTTAAATTCGCTGCAGACCTCTCGGTTTTATTCCCAAGAGCGCCACTGATATATATTTTTATTTTCTTAGTTTTTATCTTACCACACTCAAAGGCAGCCCACGGGATCTAACCACTTACTTATCATTCAGATTATCATTCAGATTTTTATTATTTATTTTTTAATATGGGGGACTTATGGATGGATAGGAGGGAACGTATTGAAAAAATCCAAAAGTTCTTTAACCTAGTCCACCCCCAGACCGTCCCATTACCAAATACTGAGAACATCGACCATATAAAAGAATCACTTAAAACAGTGGAACAGCATCTTCTAAAGGAGATTCGTGATTTATGGGAAATAGCCACTTTAGAAAGGTACCTTGCCTTTGACACTATCCAAGCTGGACTGGTAGTCTCCAAACCACTATCGGGTGACATTGGGGACCCAAACACCCTTTTAGAGTGGGAAACTATGTTTAAGTCTTTCTCAAGACAGGCTGTTCAATTTATAATAGACAAAAGGCAAAAACATTTAATTGAATCCAAAGCAGAAATATCCAAACTATATACGGAAATTAAACCATATCAGAAACATCCGGAGATTATTAATTTATCCAATAGCATCAGGAATAGGATACAACAAAAGGAAAAAGAAATCATTTTAAAAAAACAAAAGAAATTTGGTAGGGATGCCATCCCTGAAGGCAGATCTCGCCCACAAAGGAGGGTCAGCATCATCTTTGAAACGATCGATCAGATTGATGCTACACCCTCAGATGGCACACCATCAGATGATCGGTTCTCAGTATATCCTACTTCGGAGAGAGACCCTCAAACATCCTACCAACACGTGACGCAATCTCCCCAACTACCAGATAGAACCCATTTACCTGCTACTACTCCCCCTCACCCTCATAACACTTCAAACACACAATACACTCCGGTAACCACACGAAACAGATACCATGTCTTGGAAAGCAGTGCTGTTTCCCCACAGCCAGATAACGGAGACCCAATCAACA
The DNA here is from genome assembly GCF_046119375.1 of Phyllobates terribilis. Taxonomy (NCBI): domain Eukaryota; kingdom Metazoa; phylum Chordata; class Amphibia; order Anura; family Dendrobatidae; genus Phyllobates; species Phyllobates terribilis. The sequence continues at coordinate 766,814,244 of NW_027362762.1, read as the reverse complement.
CGATTACATCATTACAGAATGAAACACTCAACCGCCCACAGGTTCGTAAAAGAATTATCAACTCGGATTTTTTTCAGATGGCACCAAGAAAAAACGGAAGAGGGGCGTCAAGGGGGGAAACTCACCAAAAAGAAGAAAAAACACCAACAGGAGATAAAAGCACATGACCTCAACATTTTCAATATTAGCCGCTATCCTCTCAAAAGTAACGAAATATCCTTACTCAATGAAGGCCTGAAATATGCACCTTCGTCTAAATTTAACAAATTTCAGGCGTTTGTAGGTATCAAACAATTTATGAGGAAATTGGCTATAAAGAAACACTTTTTGAAAAAACAGCCTCTGTCACCGAACTATCATATTTCGAATTCTCCCTCCATATCTTACATCCATACTGATCTCAAGAATAAATCCAATTTTAATCCATTGAATGAATACTCTGAGTCCTTCCAAAGTTTCCAAAGGAATGTCACTAATGACATTCGCCTTGTTAGTGATAAGAAATGCCGTAAGTTTAAGGACAACTTAACTCTACTGGAAAGGAAAGCTATTAAACAACTCCAAACTAATCAGGACATTGTTATTCGTCCTGCTGACAAGGGAGGGGGGATAGTTATTCTGGACCAAGACCAGTACCAACAGGAAGCCCACAGATTATTAAGTGATTCCCGTACATATAAATTAGTCAAAGAAGACCCCACCCCATTATACAAGAAAGAGATGAAAACCCTCATTACAAAGGGACTACACCTTGGGTTTATTAACAGACAAGAATTTGACTATATTAATATTCCCCATCCAAGAATGGCTGTCTTTTATTATCTCCCAAAAATCCACAAATCCCTCACAAATCCCCCTGGCAGACCTATTATTTCTGGGATTCAATGTCTTACATCCAATCTCTCTAGATTCATTGATCTCCATCTGCAGCATCTGGTTCCTCAACTCCCAGCCTATATTAAAGATAGTAAGCACATTCTAACCATGCTGAATAGGATTACCTGGAAAGACAACTACATCCTAGGAACTCTTGACATATCATCACTATACACAGTGATACAACCTAAAAAAGGCTGTGAGGCTGCTACTTATTTTCTCAACAAATTGAGCAATACCCCCCCAGAACAAGTCACATTCATTATAGAATATATGGAATTCATCTTGTCCCATAAATATTTTCAATATGGGACCAACTACTATACCCAGGAATGGGGTACTGCCATGGGGACCAGATTCGCGCCCAGTTATGCCAATTTATATGTAGGCAGATGGGAGGATCTTTATATTTACCCAGGTGGGGCTCTACACGCGAATCTGGTCTTCTGGCAAAGTTTTATTGATGATTTTCTTTTCATCTGGTCCGGAGACCAGAAGTCACTTGATGAATTTCTATTGGAAATTAATGTGAATGAGATTTTCCTCGAATTTTCCTCTAATGTCAGTAAACAGCAAGTGAATTTTCTAGACATTGATATCTATTTTGAACAAAATCATCTTTTTACACGTACTTATTCTAAACCTACTGACGTTAATGGCTATATACCCTTAGACAGTTGTCATCTACCGAATTGGCTATTAAACATCCCAAGAAGCCAATATATGAGAATCTATAGGAACTGTTCAAGGGAAACTGATTTTGAGGTGGAGGCACAAATACTTACCAAAAAATTTCTGGACAAAGGTTACAAAAAGGACTTCTTAGAAGCTACCCATAAAACTATCTCAGAATCACAACGTGAAAATCTACTAACTGATAAAGCCAGACATGAAGGAATGAATCAGGACAATAGAAATCAAGAATTCTTGGCAGACATCCCCATCATCACCCAATTCAATGCCAATACAAAAATTATAAAAAAAATTGTCCGAAAACATTGGAACATCCTGAAGGAGGATAAAATCATTGGGGATCTAATACCCCCACATCCTAAATTTGTCTTTAAAAGAGCTAACAATCTAGGGAACATAATTGCTCCAACAGTAAAAAATCCAATGAAAACCAATTCCCATAATATGGAAGGCTCCCACCCAAATAATCACACGGGCTTTTATCCATGTCATAAATGTTCTGTTTGCAAACGCCTATCACTGAAAAAACAAAAAACTATTAAAAATCAAAACATTGAACTTCCAATTACTGACTTTATTACATGCTGCACAAAGGGAGTGATTTATGGGTTAAAATGCCCATGTGATAAGCTATACATTGGCCGCACTAAACGCCCTCTGTATGTAAGGATCAACGAGCACCTTAGAAACATTAAAAATAAATTTGCAGGTCACCCTCTCTCCAGACACTACACCACGAAACACGGGGGGAGGATTATTGGTACCCAAGTGACCGGCATTCAAACTGTCCCTAAACACTGGCGACAAGGGGACTACATTAAGTGCATGTCAAGAATTGAGAGTCAGTGGATTTTTAATATGGATACTTTGAGACCAAAGGGTCTCAACAGCGAGATTGAATTATTTGCGTTCAATGATTGAAGGACCTCCTACCTGGACTGAAGGACTTCCCACAATGGCTGCCTACAAAGTATATAAACAGCAGGTACACCTTTGAGAGCCATCCCTGAGGAAGGAAACCGTTCGTTTCCAAAACGCGTCGGAATTGGCTCTCTCAGCACTCCGTAGCCTGAGGAATCACATGACCATCACGTGTCAGTGACGTCACGCAAGGTCCTACTCGTCTTGCCGGCTCCACCGGAATCTGCGCGCCAACGAGGTTATACCAACGGAAGCACACAGCCACCGGCCGGGGCTCTGCTTCCTCCTGCCGCTCCACTCGACAACCCACGAGGTAAACCAGATATCATCCATATACTAAAGGACAACAGTAGTACCCGCAACGCACCTTTGAGCTTGCATTCCTACTGACCCTTGCAATCGTCTATACCGAAGAGGAGGTAAGACTCTCATTGCCATAGGACTAATATTGATGCCCGCTAGAGGTACTGATTACTTCCTATAGTAAATTATACACTCTACCTGATCGTGCACCTACTGGACACATATTTGCGTTGGGTACAATATAACCTATATGGTGGACACTTGTATCGGGTCCTCCTCCCGTTACTACCACTTATTAGGGAGACCTATACAGTGACACATTTATTTTGATTTAGTTATCACTTTCTATCTTTTCTAGGATAACTAAGTGCTCTGCTCCACCTCCAATAAGATTCTTTCTTATCTATAAGCAATATCCTAGGATCATACACAGAACTGCGATACCAGGTATCCTGTGGTTTTAAAAAATCATAAAAAGTACTATTTTAAAAATCATAAGTACTACTGTAAGACTTTTTAACTAACAATTTTTTATAAATCTCTTGCACAAATAGGCACCTATATATTCTAGCCACTTGGATACCACTCCCGGTGAGAATACGCAATATAGGAACACACTTGTACAAGGAAGGTAACTATTCCTTTTCATCAGCCTTTACAATAAGAACCAAAACATTCTCTACTGATACACCTCCCCTCTCATTCCCTTCTAGGTATCATTGCTAATCTATGGTCCCTCTGATACCCTGACTGGCTACTATCAATTGGACTTTTACTTACCCACCTCTGGGGACACATTCATAATTACCTTTTGAATTGCTATTTATGCCTTTTTAACTTATTTGTAATAAATTCATTTTATTGATAATCCAATCTCTTTATCTCCTTCTTTTCCGACAGCTCAGCGCAAATTTTTTATACTTATTTAGTTCTGGGAAACGGCCCAATCCTACTCAGGTTTATAATGGAAAACTTCACCTGACACTCTAAAAAAATCATTATATACAGTATGTAAAAAATTTGAATTTTGTTCAAGGAGCAAATTCCAATCCTGTGCAAGGTTCTACTGGGAAAATTCACCCAAGTTTATGTTCCCCTCCAAAAAAAAATTAGTTTTGCAAAAAATGATGAAGATGCTGAGACCAAGGAAATGTGGAGGTCATTGAAGCCCCAGAATTTTTTCCTAACATTTTTTGCCCTTAGTGCTCATCCCTGCACAGGGCCCCAATTCAATAAAAGAGCCTACCTAGAAAATTCACCCAAAATGCTGCTCTCCACCCCAAATTTTAATTTACACTAAAAATTAAGGTGGAGCAGAGACTTGGAGTTATAAAAGCCCTATATTCTTTACATCAAAGTTTGTCCTTTGATCCAATCCCTGGGCAGAGGCCAAATTCTGTGCAAGGTCATACTTTGGTAATTAACCTCGGATGCTGACCTCCAGAAATGTTAATTTACAGTAAAAATAATGGTAAAGCAGTAACCTAAAAAAAAATTGTGAATTATAGGAGCACAACAATATTTTATAACAGTTTTTACCCTTTGCAATCACACCTGCATAGCGTCTTATTTTGGGAATTCACCCAAGATGTTGTTTCTCAGTAAAAATTAGGAGAATGCTAAAACATACTGAAAGTTTTAGTAACAGAAAATGAAGAATTTTGTTTTGAAAATATGTTTGACCTTTGTGCCCATCCCTCTGCAGGGGCTTATTCCTGTGCAGAGTCCTACCTGGGCATTCATCAAATATGATCCCTTTAAAAAAATAATTTCAGTATTAAGGAGGAAGATGCTGAGAAGTACCGAAAATCTGACACAAATGCTAAGAATTGTATACCATCTTTCATGGGCTTTAGTAATTTACACATGATTCTCCAAAGATGGTTTTCAAAGTAACATAAGCTCCAGTTTGTATAGTGTATAATATTATCTGTCATTTCATAGCCTTATATTGGTATTGCAACATACAGTATGTAGTGTAAATTCTGTCAAGTTTAAATTTCGCAAATCAGCCAGTGGCTCAGTCATATTGTTTTGTCACTGCAATTCCAGTTGGCTGTTCTTTGCCATGTAGGATCAGTTAAAGTGCCCACACTATATACTGGCAAAAAACACAACTTTGTTCCAGGGGCTAAAATAATAAAAATTTGAAATGTGTGAGGTCCCCCCATTTTTTATAACCAGCTAAGGTAAAACAGATAACTGTGGGCTGGTATTCTCAGATTGGGAATGTCCATGGATATTTGGCCCTTATTTACCCATTTATTAATTAAAAATAAATCCAGGAAGTTTCGGCGGTAATCCAATAGTGACATGTCCCAAGAAGCCCATCGAATCCTATAGAGTCTCATTGTGAGAAAGTTCTCAGAATGAGACTTCATAGTTCACTCCCGTTCAGCTGCAGGCATGTAAATTCTCCTGTCTGCCACTGACCACGAATAACCCTATTAAGCCTCGCTCTCAGAATGCTCCCAGAACAAGACTCCAGGGTTACTCGCGGTCAATGGCAGGCAGGAGCATGAGAAAATCCGTGCCTGCCACTGACCATGAGTAACCCTTGGGTAACCAAGTGTCCAAGAATTTTGGAGGTAGACAATTCTTAAAAAAAAATTATAGGAAAAATCCAAAAACAGTTACTGCTTGTGGCTTGTCAGTCTCAAAAGACCTGCCCACAGGTCCTCCCATATTTGTTTCTCTGTGTCTGCCTCTATGATGAGAAACATACTTGTGCTTTGGAGCGGGCCTGTGGGCGGGCCTTATCTTGCTGATCTGGCAAAAAGCACCAAGGAAAGACCCTGTCTACAGTCCCGCCCCAGAGCTCGGGTTTATCATTAACTCAAAACTGCAAACACTGCCTACACAATTACCACAAGATGGATTTCTTCACCTCACGTATCATATTAGTCAGTGCAACAACCCCAACAAAACACTGCCTGTAGTTTACTTAGCAAAATCCTGCTGACAGGTTCATTTTAATAATCTTTAATTAAAAATAAATTGAATATTAAATTATGTTTGTATGTGGCACCATTTTTTTTTCAATAGAAAGACACCATGTTATTTAACCATTGCACTGAAAATTAACCATTTGTTTAAATAACATAAATGTTGATCATATTTTTATATATGTAATTTCACCTACGCTATTGCTTTAATATACATTTATCATTCAAAACCTTAATATGCCTCTGGGAATGCATATGGACCCTATATATTCAATTCTACAAGTGAACTGGAATCATCAACAAATTCAGCTGCAGAAACATCTGTTTGCCTATTGGAGACACAAGTAGAATTGCCCAATTTGTGAGAGGTAAAACAATAAGATAAACAGATGTTATAAGAATATACTTCCAAACAGGTGCATTGGTTGCATTAAACAGGCATACAAAATGCTTAGGAAAACGAGAGAACATTATATTTCTTAGTATAAAAACTTGTGTTCACATTTCTTTTCACTTGAATGTGTTTTGGTTTAAATTGTTCTTTTTTACATTGTGAAGTAGATTATAAAATAAGATGGTTCCTTGACTTCATTTAAGTGCGTTCAAGTTGTCAAGACAACCTTGTTACCATGTAACATCAATTGAATTTTCCTCCTAACTTACATGAGAATGAATGAGCTCTATTCAACAAGTACAACATGACACGCTATTTTTTTTTTTAAATTGTGCAGAAACGCAAAGAAAAGTTGTACAAAAACCATCAGTAACACATTTAAACCCTAAAAACAATCCCCAGAATGATTTGCTATTGGCATTGAAATACAGTATTTAGGGTTAATAAGATACTGATATAAAGTTCACCAGGGATGAGCGGACCCTTGGATGTTCGGGTTGATTGGGTTTCATCGAGCTGTAGTCCAAAGTTCAGTTATTATACTAGAACTTGACCCAAACTTGACCCCAAACCTGAACCACTTAGAAACCAATGGGTACTTTCGTGCTATAAAATGGTCATAGTAATGGCTAGGGGAAAAGGAAGCAAATTGGGGATAAGAGCAGTACAATTGCACTGCAAACAAAGATGGATAGGGAAGTGACTGAAAATATCAGAAAAAAAAATAACAATCTTGAACAAGGAAGCGGAGGTCAGGGTGGAGAAGGAAGTGGAGGTGGACTTGACGGCGTAAGTGGGAGAGGCGGGGGACAAGGTTGCCAACACTCTTGTTGTGTGTTTTTTTTAAGGAAATTAATATAACATAGAATAAGAAAAATTTTAAAATAACAATCTTCATCCAGTAGGCGTAGGTCCAACTGGAATAGGAGGTGTAGGTGGACATGGCAGTGTAGCTTGAAAAGGTGGAGGAAGAGGTAGCCAACACTGGTTTTTTTTAGTGAAATAACTTAAAATAACAGAATAAAAAAAAATAATAATCTTGAAGCAGGAGGCAGAGGTTGTCCAACTGGAGGAGGTTGAGGAGGATGTGGAAGTGGACATGGCGGAGTAGGTGGAAGACAAGGAGAAGGAGGTAGACCACAATGTTTAGGTTTTTATTTTTTATTTTTTGTTCATTTTTGTTTTTCATATTTTGCTTTTTTTTAATTTGGGAATGACAAATAGAACAAACTGCAGTGGAGTATAACAATAGTTGGGTGTGGCTGGTATACTTCTAGTCAGCCAAAGGTACCGACAAATCATGTGGCATCCAAGCCTGGTACATTTTAATGAATGTTGGCTGTGGATAGGCCGATGCGCCTGCCTGTGATCATACCCCCTGCCGTGCTAAACACACGTTCTGACAGTACAGCTGACACAAGGCAGGCCATCACCTCCAAGTAGTGATGAGCGAGCATGCTCGCTACTGCTCTGTGCTTGCCCGAGCTTCTCACTGCTCGAGATGCTCGGCGCTCGCCGAGCATTTCCGGGATGCTCAGGCGGGAACTTGGGTCCCCTCCCTGCATGTTTGGCGCTCTTTAGAGTGACAATGAACATGCAGGGATTGCCTGCCATGCACTGTAATGCCGTAGCCATGTTGGTTGTGGGCATTACAGTGATTTGCTGGCCGCACAGCGTCATCAGGTCTAGATCAGACCAGGCGCCGCCATGCTCGTCACAGTCACTCCGGATCAGACAGTGTAGGGAGAGCTGCTGCTGCGTCAGGGACAGATTTGATTGTGTATTAGGTAGTGTAGGGACAAAAAACGTACATAACACATATCCATCTTAACAAACAGTCTTTCTGAGGATTAATCCATCTGCAGAGATATCAGGCAGTCAAGGTGTATAGGCAGGCAGTGTATATAGCAGACTGCAGTGCATATAGCACAAGAGGCTCCATTTCAATTCTGCCTTCTGCTGCTGTTAGATATTTCTATACAAAGGCCCAGGTCTCAGGGGCCAGGATCTTTTGATCTAAATCCTCATTATTTGCTTAAAAAGCAATCCAGAGAACACCATTTTTTCTGCGCCATTTGCTTGATGGCACTGCAGAATACAGCCAGGTCCTTTCCATATTACAGCGCTAGAAATCCAGCTGCTTAAAACTGTGTTTTCTCCGTCAAACAAATCACATATAGGTTGTAAGAAAATGCTGCCATTTTTGGCCTCCATTAAAGACTTCCTTAAGTGTGTCATTGAAGCAATTCACCGCAGTATGCTGTTCAAACTACTTACCTACAGGCCAGGTATTTAAAACTCTGTTTTCTCCGTCAAACGGATCACATGTACATTGTCAGAAAATACTGCCATTTCTGGCCTCCATTAAAAATTTCCTTTAGTGTGTCATTGAAGCAATTCACCGCAGTTTGCTGTTCAAACTACGTACCTACAGGCCAGGTATTTAAAACTCTGTTTTTTCCGTCACACGGATCACATATACGCTGTCAGAAAATACTGACATTTCTGACCTCCATTAAAAATTTCCTTTAGTGTGTCATTGAAGCAATTCACCGCAGTTTGCTTTTCAAACTACTTACCTACAGGCCAGGTATTTAAAACTCTCCTTTCTCCGTCACACGGATCACATATACGGTGTCAGAAAATATTGCCATTTCTGGCCTCCATTAAAAAAAATTTCAGTGTGTCAGTGAAGCAATTCACAGCAGTTTGCTGGTCAAACTACTTACCTACAGGCCAGGTATTTAAAACTCTGTTTTCTCCATCACACGGATAACATATAAGTTTGCTCCAAACTCAGTCATTTGTAGTGAGCATGGAAGATACTGTCCTCCATTTAAAATGGGCAAGGCACGTGGCAAGGGACGGGGAACTGGACGTGATGGTAATGGCGCATGCAGAGGCCGAGGACAAGGCCGTGGCCAAGCCAAAATTGTGCCACAACAAACACCCATATCTTCTCGCCTGACCTTCCTGTCCCAATTTCTTGGGGACTGCAGCACACCACTATTGAACCCAGAGCAGAGTCAAAAGGTTGTTGATTGGATAGCGGATAATGCTTTCAGTTACTTAGCCACCACCACCAACACCCTGTCTTCCACACTGTCAAGTCTCAGGAGCTGTGAGTCTGGACCGCATATTTCTTACCCTGATCCTCCTTCCACCCACCATGCCGAGAACCCAGAGACAACTGATCCCACACTTGGATACTCTGAAGAGCTGTTCACTTTTCCATTTATAGATTCGGGCCTCTCGCCCAGTCCACTAGAAGCCGGGCAAGAGGAGATCGCGAGTAACGATGCCCAAATATTTGAGCAGCCACGGTCACACGAAGGCGACGGGTGGAAAATGCCAGAAAGTCAGGAGGAGAACCAGGGTGCGGAAGTGGAAGACAAGGTGGTGGATGATATAGTAACTGATCCAACCTGGAAGGAGGACATGCAGAGCGAGGACCACAGAACACAGGGGGAGGGAGGCAGAGCACCCCAACAGGCAGGAAGAAGCAGTGTGGTGGCCACAGACAGAAGGCAGGCAACCATTCCCCGTAGCACCAACACAAAGGAAGTTGTCAGTACAACTGTTAGGTCTTCCCGAGTCTGGTTGTTTTTTAAAGACTATGCCAATAACCCCAAAAAGGCCATTTGCACCACCTGCCAGGCCAGCATTAGCAGTGGTGGCAAAATGACCAGCATGACCGCACCAGCATGATCAGGCACATGGCAGCAAAGCACCCGACTTTGTGGGTCGAACCCCAGAGTCCAGGAACAGTGTCTGAGGGAAGCACCATTGCGTCTTCTGCTGTTGTGCCTGCAAGCCAATCCCCTGTCCATGGTGTATGCGAAGACGCCTCCTGCCCTGCACCTGTCGTTGCACACTCTCAAGTATCAGCATCAGGAAGCACGTCCATGTCCTTGTCCCAGCGCAGCGTTTAGTTGTCCATACCTCAGTCCTTGGAACGCAAGCACAAATATGCAGCCAACTCCCCACAGGCCACACTACTAAATTCTCACATTTCACGACTACTTGCGCTCAAAATGTTGCCTTTTAGGCTCGTGGAGATGGAAGCATTCTGCAACCAGATGGCGGCGGCCGTCCCTCGGTACTTGGTCCCCAGCCGCCACTATTTCTCCCGGTGTGCCGTCCCCGCAGTACACAAGCACATGTCCCAAAACATTAGCCGTGCTCTCAACAACGCAGTTACCGGTAAAGTCCACCTAACAACGGACACGTGGACAAGTGCTTGTGGGCAGGGACGGTACATCTCACTGATGGCACACTGGGTTAACATAGTGGAAGCCGGGACCCAGTCAAACGAAGTCCTCCCGACGCCAAGGATTGCGGGCCCTAGGTCAATCATGGTTGCCCCCACGGTCTACAGCTCCTTCACCTCATCCTCCTCAGCCTCCTTCTCTTCAGCCTCCATCTCTGAAATGACCACATCAGTCACAAGCTGGAAGCAATGAAGCACTGCTTCGGCCAAGCGGAAACAGGCTGTGCTGAAGCTAATATGCTTAACTGAAAAACTGCACAATGCTGAAGAGTTGTGGACAGCTCTAAAAGAGCAGGCAGATCTGTGGCTCACACCGGTGACCCTACAGCCAGGCATGGTCGTGTGTGACAATGGCCAGAACCTGGTGGCGGCTCTGAGGCGAGGCGAGCTCACACACGTACCATGCCTGGCCCATGTGCTACATCTCGTGGTTCAGCGGTTTCTCAAATCCTACCCGGAGCTGCCGGATCTGCTTGTTAAAGTACGTTGCCTGTGTGCCCATTTTAGATAGTCAGCTACAACTTCCGCCGCCCTTGCCGTGCTTCAGCAGCGTTTGCAGCTTCCGGCTCACAGACTGGTGTGTGATGTCCCCACGCGTTGGAGCTCTACACTGCAGATGTTGGGAAGGATTTGTGAACAGAAGAGGGCAGTTGTTTAGTACCCGCATCAACAAGGCCGTCGGTATTCAGTTCAGACTCCACATATAAGACCTCAGGAGTGGACATGGATTTCAGACATATGTACCATCCTCCAAAACTTTGAGGACTCCACCAAGATGGTGAGCAGCAATGACGCCATAATTAGCGTCACCATCAAACTTCTCTGTCTTCTGAAACGCTGTATGCTCACAATCAAAGAGGATGCATAGCAGGCGGAGCACGATGAGATGGAGCAAGGAACCATACAGTGTGATTACACACAGCCAAGCCTCATCTCATCCCAACATGGATTGGGTGACAATGAGGAAGAGGAGGAGGAGGAGGAAGGACAGGAGCTTGTTTCATGCACCATAGACTGTACTACCTCCACAACTGTCATACCGTCTGTTTAGCGTGGATGGCCAGAAGACAGAGTGGAGGAGGAGGAGGAGGAGAGCATGGTCAGTTATCTGAAAAAGAAAAGGGAAATCCACCGGCACATCCAACAGGAAATAGTTAAAAATTGTTCTTTATTGAAGAGAAAACTAAAACATGCTAAAATGAAACCTCTGAAACCTTCGGACGGAACATGTCTTCCCGGTGCCAAGGATTGCGGGCCTTAGGTCAATCAGGGTTGCCCCAACGGTCTACAGCTCCTGCACCTCATCCTCCTCAGGCTCCTCCTCCTCTTCAGCCTCCATCTCAGCAATAGGTGCGGCACCCTCAGGATGGATTCCGGCTGACATATGGTTTTGAAATCGACAACGTGGTAAGCTTTCTACATTTTCCCTCCCCTCTTCCCTTCTACACCATGGTCAGTCATCCTCTTGGTGAGGACACTGAAATCTTGCCTGTTAGTAGTCTGGCACGCATGGCTGAGTTTATGTTACGCTGCCTTTCCCATGACCCTCGCGTTCTCAAAATATTAGGTGACAGTCATTACTGGTTGGTGACACTTCAAGACCCACGCTACAAGGAGAACATTCTATCTCTTATTCCTGAGGCGGACAGGTCTACAAAAATGGGGCTGTACCAGAAGGCCCTTGTTGCTGAACTATTAAAGAAATTCCCATCTGAAAACTCTGGTGGCAGAGGGCACACTTCGTTGGACAACCAAGGAGTACAGGTGAGAGATACACAACTTCAATCCTGCAGAGGCAGGGGAACACTGTTAAAGTTCTGGGAGAGTTTTCTCAGACCCTCCCATCCACAGGCCCTGAGGCGCAGGGTACTCTCACAAGGAGTGCAAGGTTTGGGAAGATGCTGAGGGAGTACATTGCCGACCGTACCAACGTCCTCTGTGATTCCACTGTGCCTTATAATTATTGGGTATCCAAGCTGGATACGTGGAATGAACTGGCTCTCTATGCCTTGGAGGTCCTGGCCTGCCATGCTGCCAGCGTTTTATCAGAGCGGGTTTTTAGTGCCGCTGGTGGAATTATAACTGATAAGCGCATCCGCCTGTCAACTGAAAATGCTGATAGGCTGACTCTTATAAAAATGAACAAGGGCTGATTTGGGCCAGACTTCTCAACACCACCGAATGATAGCAGCATAACATAAACTCAAATCCAGTGTCTTTTCTTGGGAGGTGTATTCCCATGCACCTTTTCACACCCACACATGGGTGTACGCTTCCTGATTTTGGCTATTTGCTCTTGTCCTCCTCCTTCTCCTCATCCTCCACCACCATATCACCAAGGTGACCGTGGTATGTGATGCAACAAACACATAATTTTTTTAAAGGGTGTTTATGATGCTCGTAAAAAATTTTTTTATACAGTATGTTCATGTATACCCCCCAGGGGTAAATGTTTGTCAGCCCATACACTTAGTGCATGGGCATTACAAGTATAGGAGGCCCGCTCCGTTCTAATGGGAACATTTTTTTATGAGACCCTCCTCCACTTCTCTTCCAAGGGTCATTGAAGTGCCTCCAAATTTTTGGTAGCCCTTGCATTCATTGCATAAGCCAACAGTATGGAAGACTCTCCTTTCTAATGGGAATTTGACGTTACTGTGGCCCTGCTCTATGTGTCTTTAATTTCTTAGTGGAGTTTTTCCTAAAATTGGTCAGCCGTTGGACTCACTGCATACCCTATAACTGAATAGCAGACCCTCTCCTTTCTAATGGGAACATGTCGTACTTGTTACTGTGGCCTTGCTCTGTGTCTTTAAATTCTTTGTGGGGTTTTTCCTAAAATTAGTCAGCCATTGGACTCACTGCATACCCTATAACTGCATATCAGACCCTCTCCTTTCTAATGGGAACATGTCGTTCCTTGCTACTGTAGCCCTGCTCTATGTGTCTTTAAATTCTTAGTGGGGTTTTTCCTAAAATTGGTCAGCCGTTGGACTCACTGCATACCCTATAACTGTATAGCAGACCCTCTCCTTTCTAATGGGAACATGTCGTACTTGTTACTGTGGCTCGGCTCTGTGTGTCTTTAAATTCTTAGTGGGGTTTTTCCTAAAATTGGTCAGCCATTGGACTCACTGCATACCCTATAACTGTATAGCAGACCCTCTCCTTTCTAATGGGAATTTGTCGTTACTGTGGCCCTGCTCAAGGTGTCTTTAAATTCTTAGTGGGGTTTTTCCTAAATTTGGTCAGCCATTGGACTCACTGCATACCCTATAACTGTATAGCAGACCCTCTCCTTTCTAATGGGAACATGTCATACCTTGTAACTGTGACTCTGCTCTATGTGTCTTTAAATTCTTAGTGGGGTTTTTCCTAAAATTGGTCAGCCGTTGGACTCACTGCATACCCTACAACTGTACAGCAGACCCTTTCCTTTCTAAAGGGAACATGTCGTACTTGTTACTGTGGCCCTGCTCTGTGTGTCTTTAAATACAAAGTGGGTTTTTTCCTAAAATTGGTCAGCTGTTGGACTCACTGCATACCCTATAACTGTATAGCAGACTCTCTCCTTCTAAATGGAATTTGTCATTACTGTGGCCCTGCTCTTTGTGTCTTTAAATTCTTAGTGGGGTTTTTACCAAATTTTGCGAGCCCTTGCAGTCACAACATGGGCATTACCACTCGCTCATTTATAATGGGAACATTTTTTTTACTGAGACCCTCCTCTATGTCTCTTCAAAGGGGTATTGGGTTGCTTCCAAATTTTTGGCATCCGTTGCAGTCACTGGATATGCAATAGCAGTATAGGAGACCCACTTGTTAATAATGGGATCAACAAAGCATAGCCGGCTGATGGCTCTCTAACAATAGCGAGGGCCGACTGCTGATGTGTCACACACTACATTGTAACGGGTCTGGGAGGCGGAACCTCTGAGCTACTATACAAGGGGGCGGTCCTTGTAAGGGAGCGGGTGGCGACCAGGGAAGACGGGCAGGAAGTCTCAGCAGGTGAACGGGACAGTCTCTGAGTGAACGGGACAGTCTCTGAGTGAACGGGCTGGAGGATACGGCAAGTGACCGGGGCAGTCTCTAGGTATAGGGTTGGTACGACCTGTGGCGGCTGAAGATAGACGTGAGCTCCCAGGTGAGCAGGCGAGGGTCTCTGGATGAACGGGTGGTCACAGCATGTGACGGCGGAGCCTCCAGGAAGACCAGCGGACAGGCGACAGATGAGCGCTCCCAGGTGAGCGGGCAGAAGTCTCTGGACAGGCGGGTGGTCACAGCACGTGACGGCAGAGCCTCCGGGTAGGCAAGCAGACAGGTAGCAGATGAGCGCTCCCAGGTGAGCGGGCAGGAGTCACTGGACAGGCAGGTGGTCACAGCACGTGACGGCGGAGCCTCCAGGTAGGCTAGCAGGCAGGTAGCAGATGTGCGCTCCCAGGTGAGCGGGCAAGCTGGTCCATAGACAGACTGACAGGAGTTGGAAGGCAGACCGTCGGACCTCAGGCAAGCAGGCAGGTAGCTGATGTGCGCTCCCAGGTGAGCGGGCAGGCTGGTCCTTAGACAGACTGACAGGATTAGTAAGGCAGACCGTCGGACCTCAGACTAGCAGGCAGGTAGCAAGTAATCAGGCAGGAATCTGGCAGGTAACTGGCAGGTAACTGGCAACGGGACCTGAGGGCTGAAGCACAGGTGAGACACAGGTGCAAACAACATTGCTCGGGCACCTCCATTTTGGAGGAGGTGCCTTATATATGGTAAAGTCCTCCGGCCATTGGCCGGGGACTCCTTAGGACGGCGCGCGCGGCCCCTTTAAGAGGGAGGGAGAGCGCGCGCCCTAAGCACAGTGGCCGGGAAGGAGCGCGCGCTGCCAGCAGAGCGGGAGAGGGACGCCGAGCACGGAGCAGAGCGGTGAGGGGAACAGCGTCCCTGCCTAGCAGAGGGCAGGGACACCGGCACTACAGTACCCCGCCCTTTAGGCCCCCCCTTTTTTAGGCCAGACAGAAATTTAGCAAGGATGAGAGGGGCATGGATGTTCTCCCGGGGCTCCTACGTTCTCTCCTCAGGACCAAACCCCTTCCAATCTACCAGAAAAAAGGTCTTCCCTCTTACCCTTTTGGTAGCAAGAATGTTCTCTACCTCAAACTCGTCCTCAGCGGAAACCGGAGCAGGAGGCGTACCTGTAGACTTGGAAAAAGAGTTAAGCACCACGGGTTTGAGGAGAGATACATGGAAGGAGTTAGGGATCCGTAAGTTGGCCGGGAGTTTCAATTTATAGGCCACCGGGTTGATCTGACTGATGACCTCCAGAGGACCGATGAACCGAGGCCCTAACTTGTAAGAAGGTATCTTGAGTCGAACATATTTAGTTGAGAGCCAGACCTTATCTCCTGGACGAAATTGTGAAGGATCCAGGCGTTTTTTGTCAGCGTGTCTTTTCATACGCTCGGATGACAGAAGGAGTGCGGACCGGGTACTCTCCCATATGGAGGAAAATTTGCTAACGAGAGATTCCGCAGCCGGGTTGTCCACAGAGGTGGAGACAGGAAAAGGAATCCGAGGATGCTGACCGAAAACTACAAAAAACGGGGATTTGGAGGAGGATTCGCTCTCGTGATTATTATAAGAGAACTCGGCCCATGGTAGGAGATCCACCCAGTCAGAATGGTGGGCATTAACGAAGTGCCGGAGGTAACTGGTCAGGTTCTGATTGATCCGCTCCACTTGACCATTGGACTGTGGGTGGTAAGCGGAGGAGAAGTCCAGGGTGACGTCTAGTAGTTTACAAGTGGCTCTCCAGAAACGTGAGGTGAACTGTACCCCACGATCTGACACGATGTGGAGGGGCAGGCCATGAAGACGGAAGATATGGCGGATAAAGTCTTTAGCCAGCTCGGGTGCAGACGGGAGGCCTGGCAGGGGAATAAAGTGAGCCATCTTGGAAAAGCGGTCAGCGACCACCCAAATGACCGTACAACCGACAGAGACGGGGAGATCAGTTATGAAGTCCATAGCAATATGCTGCCAGGGGGCAGCAGGCACAGGAAGCGGAAGGAGGCGTCCGGCTGGCAGATGTCTCGGGACTTTGTTGCGGGCGCAGGACACACAGGCAGAAACAAAGTCTATTACGTCCTTGTGCAGGGTAGGCCACCAATAGTGCCGGGCAATAAGCTGGAGGGTCTTTTTCTGACCGGCGTGGCCAGCTAGCTTAGATGAATGGCCCCAGTGTAGGATCTTCTCCCGATCAGGTACTGAAACAAACGTCTTACCGGGAGGGAGACGATTTAGACTCACGGGAGCCACCTGCATTACTCTGGCGGGATCGATGATATGTTTAGGTTCTTCCTCGAGATCGGACACCAGAAAGGATCGGGACAAGGCGTCTGCTTTGACGTTTCTGTCAGCCGGGCGAAAATGAAGAACAAAATCAAAGCGAGCAAAAAACAAGCACCACCGGGCTTGGCGCGGGTTAAGTCTCTGGGCATGCTGGAGGTAAGCCAAGTTCTTGTGGTCAGTGTAAATTATTACCGGATGAAGAGCCCCCTCGAGTAGGTAACGCCACTCCTCCAACGCCAGCTTGATGGCCAATAACTCTCGGTCTCCTATGGAATAGTTGCGCTCAGAAGAGGAAAAGAGTTTGGAGAAGAAGCCACAAGTTACCATTCTCCCGGAAGATGATTTTTGAGTAAGTACCGCTCCGGCTCCAGAGGAGGAGGCGTCAACTTCCAGGAAGAACTGCTTGTTGCCGTCCGGGCGATGCAGCACCGGGGCGGAAGAGAAGGCCTGTTTTAGGGAAAGAAAGGCCTCCTCTGCTTCGGGCGGCCACTCTTTGGGATTAGTACCCTTACGGGTGAGCGCGGAAATTGGGGCAGTCCGGGAAAAGAAGTGTGGTATGAAGAGGCGGTAGTAGTTGGCGAAGCCCAGGTATCGCTGAATGGCCTTCAACCCCTCCGGTCGGGGCCATTTCTCGATGGCAGACAGTTTCTCAGGATCCATTTGTAGGCCGGTCTGAGAGATAATGTAGCCCAGAAACGGAAGCGAGGTCTGCTCAAAGAGGCACTTCTCATATTTAGCGTAGAGATGGTTCTGCCTGAGCCTGAGCAGGACCTGACGAACGTCCCTCCGGTGAGTCTGGAGATCCGGAGAGAAGACCAAGATGTCGTCCAGGTACACCACTACGCAGGAGTAGAGAAGGTCCCGGAAGATGTCATTGACCAACTCTTGAAAGACGGCAGGAGCGTTACAGAGGCCAAAGGGCATTACCAGATATTCATAGTGGCCGTCCCGGGTGTTGAATGCCGTCTTCCATTCATCCCCCTGACGGTTACGAACCAGGTTGTACGCCCCACGGAGGTCTAGTTTGGTGAAGATTCTAGCCCCCCTCAGACGATCAAATAACTCCGGAATGAGCGGAAGGGGGTACTTATTCTTCACCGTGATCTGGTTAAGGCCTCTATAGTCTATACAGGGACGGAGAGAGCCGTCCTTCTTTTTGACGAAAAAGAAGCCTGCTCCCGCCGGGGAGGTAGTTTTCCAGATGAATCCCCTGGCCAGATTCTCCTCAATATATTCGGACATCGAGCGGGTCTCAGCAGCGGATAATGGATAAATACGCCCACGGGGAGGAGAAGTACCAGGTAACAAGTCGATAGGGCAGTCGTATGGTCTATGAGGGGGTAGTGTCTCTGCTTCCTTTTTATTAAAGACATCAGCATAAGACCAATAAGGGATCGGAAGTCCAGGTAGATTAGCTGGGGTAGGAGAAGGACGGACGGGATGGACGGGAACCAGACAGGTCTTATGGCAGCCCTGTCCCCAGCGAAGGACTTCTCCGGTCTGCCAATCAAGAACGGGTGCATGTCTCTGGAGCCAAGGTAGACCTAGCAGGAGGGCGTGAGAGAGTCCAGGCAGAACATGGAAGGAGATACTTTCAGAATGCAGCATTCCCACCTGCAGAGTAATGGATTCGGTGATGAGTTGGATGGGGCGTGGTAAGAGCCCCACATCCACGGCAGCAACAGACAAGGGTACAGCCAGAGGTTTGGTGGGGATGCGGTATTTCTCTACCAGGGACTGTGAGATAAGATTCCCGGCTGCTCCAGAGTCAAGTTGGGCTAGTTCGAAATAACGGTTCTCCCCGTAGACGATTGAAACTGACAACAGCAGGGATGGAGAGGATTTATTCTTGTCTAGGTGGACCTCTCTGAGCGAACCTAGACACAGGCGTTTCCCGACCTCTCCGGGCAGACACGGATCCGGTGCTCCTTACTGCCACAGTAGAAGCAGGTCCCCTCGGCACGGTGTAAGTCCTGACGGGTTTTGACCATCTTGGTCTGGTCGACCTGCATAGGCTCAGGAGAGTGTACCTGGTAAGAGACAGAAGGAGTGACGGGTTTCTGAACAGTAGGAGCTAGACGTGGTAATCTCCTCTCACGGGTGACCTCTCTGGCACGCTCCTGGAACCGTAGGTCAATCCGGGTGGCAAGAGTTATTAAATCATCGAGAGTGGTAGGAATGTCCCGACCGGCAAGCTCATCTTTAATACGGCCGGACAGACCCTCCCAGAAGACGGAAACCAGAGCGTCGTTATCCCAGGCCAGCTCCGAGGCAAGGGTACGGAACCGTATGGCATATTGGCCCACGGTGAGACTTTCCTGACGGAGGCGTAGCAGAGATGATGCGGATGAGGTCTTCCGTCCGGGTTCGTCGAAGACTTTCCGGAAAGCCATGAGAAAAGCAGGCAAGTTGGATACCAGGGGGTCTCCTCTCTCCCATAGAGGATTTAGCCAGGCCAGGGCCTCCCCGGTGAGATGGGACATGATGAATGCAATTTTGGCCCGGTCGGAGTTAAACTGGTGAGATAATAGTTCAAAGTGCAGGGTGCACTGATTTATGAAGCCCCGAGCCTGGGCGGAGTCGCCTCCGAAGCGAGGAGGTGCAGAAAGCCGGGGTCCGGGGTAAGATACCATGGTATTAGTGGGCAGTGGAGCTGCCGGATTGCGAGACATGGCACTGGCGGAGGTTGCTGGTGGAGCAGTCAGAGTGTCCAGGCGAGTATTGACATTCCGCAGGTGACCCAGAATGGACTCCTGTTGGGACCTTTGACGGGACAGTTCATGACACAGGTCCGAGAGCGAGGGAGCTTGGGTGCCACCGGGTTCCATGGCCCGAGCAAACTGTAACGGGTCTGGGAGGCGAAACCTCTGAGCTACTATACAAGGGGGCGGTCCTTGTAAGGGAGCGGGTGGCGACCAGGGAAGACGGGCAGGAAGTCTCAGCAGGTGAACGGGACAGTCTCTGAGTGAACGGGACAGTCTCTGAGTGAACGGGCAGGAGGTTACGGCAAGTGACCGGGGCAGTCTCTAGGTATAGGGTTGGTACGACCTGTGGCGGCTGAAGATAGACGTGAGCTCCCAGGTGAGCAGGCGAGAGTCTCTGGATGAACGGGTGGTCACATCATGTGACGGCGGAGCCTCCAGGAAGACCAGCGGACAGGCGACAGATGAGCGCTCCCAGGTGAGCGGGCAGAAGTCTCTGGACAGGCGGGTGGTCACAGCACGTGACGGCAGAGCCTCCGGGTAGGCAAGCAGACAGGTAGCAGATGAGCGCTCCCAGGTGAGCGGGCAGGAGTCACTGGACAGGCAGGTGGTCACAGCACGTGACGGCGGAGCCTCCAGGTAGGCTAGCAGGCAGGTAACAGATGTGCGCTCCCAGGTGAGCGGGCAAGCTGGTCCATAGACAGACTGACAGGAGTTGGAAGGCAGACCGTCGGACCTCAGGCAAGCAGGCAGGTAGCTGATGTGCGCTCCCAGGTGAGCGGGCAGGCTGGTCCTTAGACAGACTGACAGGATTAGTAAGGCAGACCGTCGGACCTCAGACTAGCAGGCAGGTAGCAAGTAATCAGGCAGGAATCTGGCAGGTAACTGGCAACGGGACCTGAGGGCTGAAGCACAGGTGAGACACAGGTGCAAACAACATTGCTCGGGCACCTCCATTTTGGAGGAGGTGCCTTATATATGGTAAAGTCCTCCGGCCATTGGCCGGGGACTCCTTAGGACGGCGCGCGCGGCCCCTTTAAGAGGGAGGGAGAGCGCGCGCGCCCTAAGCACAGTGGCCGGGAAGGAGCGCGCGCTGCCAGCAGAGCGGGAGAGGGACGCCGAGCACGGAGCAGAGCGGTGAGGGGAACAGCGTCCCTGCCTAGCAGAGGGCAGGGACGCCGGCACTACATACAATGCCAGATAAGGTTGAAAAATGTTAAAATGACATTTCCCGGTGAATGCATTTGTCTTAAAAAATAACCTAAAAAAAAACAAAACAATAGGATCTTTCTTTAGTATAAAAAACAGCATCACCAATTTAACCTCAATGTAATCACATTGTTCAGCTCATGCACCTCCTCCTCCATCTCCGAAATGACTACATCAGTCACAAGCTGACAGCACTGCAGCACTGCCTTGGCCAAGAGGCAACAGGCTGTGCTGAAGATAACATGCTTAATGCTTAATTGACAAACCGCCCAGCACTGCAGAGTTGTTGAAAGCTGTAACACAGCAGCCTGTTCTGTGGCTTTCACGGCTGAACATACAGCCAGGCATGGTCGTGTGTGACAATGGGCGGAACCTGGTGACGGAGAAATGACAGCCGGGGTAGTTATGGTTTCCCTCTATGCCAGTCCTTTCACTGAGCTAAAGAATAATGCTGTGGTGAAATAAACCTCCCATTGAGAAAAACATTGTGCCCACCCGAGGATTTGATTCTGAGGGATAACCTTTCTCCCCTGCTCAAGAGCCCCATAGCAGCTGCAAAGTTAGTGCTATCATGAACTCTCCTGAGGTAGAAGCCAAGGAACACCAGAGGATTCTCTGGAGGGACTGTTCAACCCTGCCGAGAAGCAGTCCTTGCTAAGAAATGTGTGTGGGAAGGTTCCCGGACACTCTATTTTTACTGAGTAGGAAACACATGCAAACACGGGGAGAACATACAAAGCCCTTGCAGATGTTGTCCTTGCTGGGATTTGAACCCAGGATCCCAGCGCTGCAAGGCTTTAGTGCTAACAACTGATCCAATGTGCCGTTCACCCTCTAATATCTAACAGGCGGAAGAAACTTGCACCTACTGCCACTCTATCTTCAGCTCCTTTGTGAGAAAATGTATTTGGGCAGCCACTCAGTCTTCCAAATAAAATTCCTAAGAAGGAAATTGGGGATGGCTTTGCTACTGGTACTGGGGGCAGTGCTAATACCATGGCGTTGTACCATAGTTTGCTGGAAATATTCCAGCCTGGTAGGAGGCAAGCAAATTCCAACAGAAAAGTACCAGCAGTAATGTTCAGGCCACATTTCAAGTGCAAGCAGCTTTAGAGGACTTCCTGGGAGAAATGACACACAGGGTAGATGCGGTTCCATCTATGCCAGCCCATTCACCGAGCTAAATACAACTCTCAGCAAAAAAAGTTATAGACTGGCTCCGTACCATCCCTGGCCACATTCTCCTGTCCACGTATTTGTGGTTAGGCGGTCCATCCCAGTAAGTGCACTTGGGAGGGCACGGGTAATGTTGTGGCACCCGTGCTTGTGGAAGGCGGAGGCGATACCGGGAAATATAGTGGCGGCTGGGGACTGAGTATAGACACCCGGCCGCCGCTGGCATGAGGTTGTGAAAAACTTCTGCCCCCACGAGCTTAAAAGGCCATATTTCAAGTGCAAAGAGCTGCCCAGAAATCAGGCAGTTTAGTGTTCCGGCCTGTGGGTGGGTGGGTGGCTGGCTGCATTTCGTGTTGCGGCCTGTGGGTGGGTGGCTGGCTGAATACTTGCACTTGCATTCCAAGTAACAGAAAACTAAGCAGATGGTGGCTAGTGTTGAGGGTACCCAACCCGAACTTTATTCCAAAGTTCAGTTTGGTTAAAAGAACTGTGCCAGTACCAGAATCCAAACAACACATATCTGGATATTTAAAGAGCATGTGGGGACTGATTAGGTTACGCCCCCTTTTGAAGAAGCCAAGGCGAAACGGCATCGTCGAGGTGGTAGCCAGGTAGCTACAGGCCTCATTAAAAATAAGTTGATATGTTGGATCCTTAATAATACTTATATACTAAGACGGACTCCCCTTTATATTTATGCTAGTAATATTTATTTGCATACTATTGTAGTATTGCTAATGCCTGACTAAACTTGCAAGCACTTGCACTTTTACCTTGAATAGCAGCATTCCCAGATCATTGACTACAGCCTAGCACCATGAACTGTTTCTTCACCAGCTACTTTGGCTTTGAATAGCAGCATTTTCAGCTAGTTTACTATAGCACTACTCACTTTTCATTTTTACATCTTTTGTTTTTTGCGGGATCTCCATAACTATGCCATAAGTGACCTGTTTAGCTCCCTGTTTGCTACAAGACATGATACCTTATGCATATCTATTTTAATGTAATTATTTATTTTATTTATTATTATAATAAAATTCATCATTTCTAATATTTCTGTCTTTGCCTCGTTTAATGGAGATACATTTTCTCTCCATTAGTGTGCATTTTTGAAGTAGCTTCAGAGGCTAATTATATTCATGTGACACAACTGAGTAACTTGTACAGGAGGGGTAAATACCTGGGTTATCACAGATTAAAGGTTCCCTGCGGAGTACAGCTTGTACAGCAGAGTCCTTTTCCATCCACAAAGTCACTGGGTAAGTCACTCACTCCTGTAGAGTAAGGAAGAGAGGACCTGTGGAAGTTCAGATTCTGGTACCCAACCCAAATTTTTTTCCAAAGTTTGGTTTGGGTACCAGAACTGTACCAGAACCATAATCTGAACCCTATTGAAAATAATGGGAACCCAAACTTTTGAGCTGGAAAAAAATCCTTCTCTCTCTTTCTCTCCTTCTCTTCCTCTCTGAACATTGCAACGGACTTTTCAGGAGAAGCTTTTGTTTGGTGTTTAGCACCAGACACTAACTGTCCGATATGAATCCCTAACTTTTATGTTGGTGTTTGCTCATCTCTACTGTAGAGTGTAGGCTCTTCTGGTCAACAGGGTTCTCTCTATCTTTCATGTAGATTGCAAGCTCTAATGGTCAGTAAAGTCCTATCCCTCTCCTGTAGAGTATAAGCTCTTATGGTCAGCAAGGTCTTCTCTCTCTCTCCTGTAGATTGTAAGCTCTTAAGGTAAGCTGGGTCCCCTCTCTCGCTTAAGTATAAGCGCTCATGATCAGCACAGTTCTCTCTCCCCTACATTTATATTCTGAGCAATTACAAGATTTCCAGTATTGAAATTCATGCAAATTTATTCTCCTTAAATTTAGCGGGGCAGGGATATCAGCAAAGTTGGCGAATTTGAATTTCAAAAGATCCGCTCATCTCTAATTTTTAAATTCAAAGATAATGCACATTTTACAGTGATTAAAATTTTCCTTCTAATGTGTTGTGTCCTCAAAAACCTTCACATAAAACTGGACTACTTTAAATTTACCACTGTAAAAGGAAACATTTATTGTCTAAGGAGATTCATTTCTTATTGTTTGTTTATGTAAATGATGTAACAAAAAGACACAACATTAGTTAAGAAAAAATAAAGAGCTGTTCACCAAGATACCAAACTCATGAGCTATTTAAAGGAAACCCATTAACAGCTAGATATTAGAAGTGGCTGTCTTTCATAAATCATTTTTACTTGCACTGTAGTTGCAGACATTCTGATCAGTTTTTTTCTAATTGTAAGTGTTAATCATGACTACACTTTTAACCCCTTCACTACTGCATATTAAATGTAAATTGAGTCAAAATGATTTATTGTAATGCCGTATGCATGACTACATCCTTTGTAGTGTCTATTTACATTCAGTGCACAAACATTTTAAAATTATTCAGAAAAAAAGTAATTTAAGTCTGTTACTGGTTATGTTGTTATGTGCATACTGAAAAGTACTGCTTTGGTTGCATACGGTAGTGAGATTTGCAATTTAAATTTAGGAAATATTTTAACTGAAAAACAACATGCTAATCAATAGAAGCAAGAATATTATGGGCTATGCACCGTACACTGGCGATCAGTACACAGCTTACTTGCCTGCCTTGTGATTTTCTTTCAGTGTAATCTCTTTAATTTGATGTTTTTCATTAGAAAACATTTTATTTCCATAGACTACAATATTAAATATGTTCTAAAGTGACAAATGTGATTTGAACTTATAGCAACTTGAAACCATAAATCTAGAGTTAAGCATCCAAAATGCTTAGCTCAATGTTGTCTCAAAATGAACATTAAAGAAAAGCAAGTAAATGGATTAAGTACCTTCTTACATATAACAGTCAGAAATAACTGCTGGATGCTGTTAATCACTTACTAAATTTAGGACAAGCGCTTCATTAGAACATAGTACACCCTTACCTGGTGTCCAGAGGAAAAGCTAGACCGCCAACCAGTGCATGCACTTTTGTAATACATTGTTTTTTTCCAGTGAAATGGAGAGAGTGTAAAGAGGGTCAATAGCTCAGCCTGCTCCATAAATGTTTGGTGCTAACTGTGTTATACAGCTGGTACCTGCCTCCAACAGGAGCAATTAGAACTAGATCCAATTGCTGCTGTCTCTGTAATTTTCTGACATTGTCATATAAGTAACTCTAATCCGTAAAGATATAATGATAGGCCAGGGCCTATTACCGAGCCCTGTGTACACAATCTTAGCCCACCTATTAAGCCTAGCTAGTGGTTGATGTTCGAGGGAAATAAATAAATTTACACTTTTGCATATTGTGCGAGTTAAAGTCTATTATGTGGATTGAAATATATAGCACTTTTTGAAAAAAGAAAAGTAAAAAAAAAATACTAGTCGTCAAAGTTTAATTCACCCCACATTTTCCTCTCCAAAAATAAAAAAATCAGCATATTTGACATTGTTTTTTCTGCAAATGTCTGATCTATCAAATATAAAATGACTAAACCCTTAAATAAAACTATAAGGAGAAAAAAATAAAAGTCTACTGTTGTGGTATTTCAGTCACTTCACATGCTTAAAAAATGTAAGAAAAAAATCTCATATGTGCCCCAAAATGTGATAAATAGAAAATAGAAAACTAAAACTGTAATAGCTCTGTGAAAATGGCAACACAAGTCAAATTTCTTTTCACAATTGTCTGAGTTGTTCAAAAATCATAAAATCTAAAATAATATATATACACTATAATATATATACACTATCTATCTTACGCTATCTTATTTATGTCTTTCTCTCTCTATCTATGTATATATACACACGTGGTCAAAAATGTTGGTACCCCTCGTTTAATTAAAGAAAAACTCACAATGGTCACAGAAATAACTTGAATCTGGCAAAAGTAATAATAAATTAAAAATCTATGAAAATGAACAAATGAAAGTCAGACATTGCTTTTCAACCCTGCTTCCACGGAATTTAAAAAAAATGAAACTCATGAAATAGGCCTGGACAGAAATGATGGTACCCCTTAAAATAATGTGACAAATGGGACATGTTTAATCAAGTTGTGTCCACTAATTAGCATCATAGGTGTCTACAATCTTGTAATCTGTCAGTGGGCCTGTATATAGGGCTACAGATACTCACTGTGCTGCTTGGTGAGATGGTGTGTACCACACTCAACATGAACCAGAGGAAACAAAGGAAAGAGTTGTCTCAGGAGATTAGAAAGAAAATTATAGACAAGCATGTTAAAGGTAAAGGTTATAAGACCATCTCCAAGCAGCTTGATGTTCCTGTGACTACAGTTGAACATATTATTCAGAAATTTAAGATTAATTGGACTGTAGCCAACCTCCCTGGAAGTGGCCACAGGAGGAAAATTGATGACAAATGAAAGAGATGGATAATACAAATGGTAAAAAAGAGCCCAGGATAACTTCTAAAGAGATTAAAGGTGAACTTCAAGCTCAAGGAACGTCAGTGTCAGATCGCACCATCTGTCGTTGTTTGATCCAAAGTGGACTTCATAGGAGACGACCAAGGAGAACACCATTGTTGAAAAAAAATCATAAAAAAAACAGACTGGAATTTACCAAACTACATGTTGACAAGCCACCAAGATTCTGGGAGAATGCCCTATGGACAGATGAGACAAAAATGGAAATTTTTGGCAAGGCACATCAGCTCTATGTTCACAGATGGAAAAATGAAGCATATCAAGAAAAGAAAACTGTCCATACTGTGAAACATGGAGGAGGCTGTGTTATGTTCTGGGGCTCCTTTGCTGCATCTGGCACAGGGTGTCTTGAATCTGTGCAGGGTACAATGAATTCTCAAGACTATCAAGGGATTCTAGAGAAAAATGTGCTGCCCAGTGTCAGAAAGCTTGTCTCAGTCGCAGATCATGGGTTTTGCAACAGGATAATGACCCAAAACACAGCTAAAAATACCCAAGAGTGGCTAAGAGGAAAACATTGGACTATTCTGAAGTGGCATTCTATGAGCCCTGACCTAAATTCTATTGAGCATCTTTAGAAAGAGCTGAAACATGCCATTTGGAAAAGGTATCCTTCAAACACGAGACAACTGGAGCAGTTTTCTCAGGAGGAGTGGGCCAAAATACTTGTCGAGAGGTGCAGAAATCTCATTCACAGTTACAGGAACCGTTTGATTGCAGTGATTGCCTCAAAAGGTTGTTCAACAAAATATTAAGTTAAGAGTACCATCATTTCTGTCCAGGCCTATTTCATGAGTTAAATTTTTTTAAATATTCCGTGGAAGCAGGGTTGAAAAGCAATGTCTGACTTTCATTTGTTCTTTATCTATGATTTTTAATTTATTATTACTTTTGTCAGATTCAAGTCATTTCTGTGACCATTGTGGGTTTTTCTTTCATTAAACCAGGGAGTATCAACAATTTTGTTTATATATATATATATATATATATATATATAGTACAGACCAAAAGTTTGGACACTCCTTCTCATTTAAAGATTTTTCTGCATTTTCATGACTTTGAAAATTGTACATTCACACTGAAGGCATCAAAACTATGAATTAACACATGTGGAATTATATACTTAACAAAAAAGTGAGAAACAACTGAAAATATGTCTTATATTCTAGGTTCTTCATAGTAGCCACCTTTTGCTTTGATGACTGCTTTGCACACTCTTGACATTTTCTTGTTGAGCTTTAAGAGGTAGTCACCGGAAATGGTTTTCACTTCACAGGTGTGCCCTGTCAGGTTTAATAAGTGGGATTTCTTGCCTTATAAATGGGGTTGGGACCATCAGTTGTGTTGAGCAGAAGTCAGGTGGATACACAGCTGATAGTCCTACTGAATAGACTGTTAGTATTTGTATTATGGCAAGAAAAAAGCAGCTAAGTAAAGGAAAATGAGTGGCCATCATTACTTTAAGAAATGATGGTCAGTCAGTCCGAAAAATTGTGCAAACTTTGAAAATGTCCCCAAGTGCAGTTGCAAAAGCCATCAAGCGCTACAAATAAACTGGTTCATATGAGGACCGCCCCAGGAAAGGAAGACAAAGAGTCACCTCTGCTTCTGAGTATAAGTTTATCTGAGTCACCAGCCTCAGAAATTGCAGGTTAACAGCAGCTCAGATTAGAGACCAGGTCAATTCCACACAGAGTTCTAGCAGCAGACACATCTCTACAACAACTGTTAAGAGGAGACTTTGTGCAGCAGGCCTTCATGGTAAAATAGCTGCAAGGAAACCACTGCTAAGGACAGGCAACAAGCAGAAGAGACTTGTTTGGGCTAAAGAACACAAGGAATGGACATTAGACCAGTGGAAATCTGTGCTTTGGTCTGATGAGTCCAAATTTGAGATCTTTGGTTCCAACCACCTTGTCTTTGTGCGACGCAGAAAAGGTGAACGGATGTACTCTACATGCCTGGTAACCACCGAGGAGCATGGAGGAGGAGGTGTGATCGTGTGGGGGTGCTTTGCTGGTGACACTGTTGGGAATTTATTCAAAATTGAAGGCATACTGAACCAGCATGGCTACCACAGCATCTTGCAGCGGCATACTATTCTATCCGGTTTGCGTTTAGTTGGACCATCATTTATTTTTCAACAGGACAATGACCCCAAACACACCTCCAGGCTGCGTAAGGGCTATTTGACCAAGAGGGAGAGTGATGGTGTGCTACGCCAGATGACCTGGCCTCCACAGTCACCAGACCTGAACCCAATCGAGATAGTTTGGGGTGAGCTGGACCGTAGAGTGAAGGCAAAAGGGCCAACAAGTGCTAAGCATCTCTGGGAACTCCTTCAAGATTGTTGGAAGACCATTTCCGGTGACTACCTCTTGAAGCTCATCAAGAGAATGCAAAGAGTGTGCAAAGCAGTCGTCAAAGCAAAAGTTGGCTTCTTTGAAGAACCTAGAATATAAGACATATTTTCAGCTGTTTCACACTTTTTTGTTAAGTATATAATTCCACATGTGTTAATTCATAGTTTTGATGCCTTTAGTGTAAATGTACAATTTTCAAAGTCATGAAAATACAGAAAAATCTTTAAATGAGAGGGTGTGTCCAAACTTTTGGTCTGTACTGTATATATATATATATATATATACATATATATATATATATATATGTGTATACTGAAGATTTTTCAATGGCTCTAACAGTCCCTTGATCTGAACATCATTGAAAATCTGTGACTAGATCTCTAAATATCAGTGCATGAAAGGCGACCAAGGAATCTCACGGAACTGAAAGATTTTTCCAAGGAAGAATGTATGAAAATCCTTCAAACAAGATTTGAAAGACTCTCGACTGGCTACAAAAAGCATTTACAAGCTGTGATACTTGCAAAAGGGAGTGCTACTAGTTTCTAACCATTCAGGGTGCCCATACATTTGCATTGGCCCATTTTCCTTTTTGCAATTTTTAAAATGTAAGAGATGATTTTTTTTTGCCTGAAATGTGTTATCTTTAACTTTAGCCCTTTTAGAGATCATTTCATCTTCATCTTACTTAACTGTGTGTGCCAATGTACCATGAAGAATTGCTGATGTCTGGAAGGCAAAGGGTGGCTACACCAAATATTGACTTGATTTAGGCTTTTTGCTTTAACAATTCACTTTGAATTTTGTTAATTGATAAAAATAAACTATTATTTTTTTATTTTTTAAACATTTTTACTTTGCAACATTTTTCCACACCTGCCTAATTATGTTGCACATTATGGTATGTTTGGTATTGCCATAATAAGACTGACCTATAAAATTGTGTGCCAAGTTCATTTTTACGGCACATTGAATGCCACAAAAAAATGAACCCGCCCCCAAATAAAACACTTGTGAAAATGTTTTTCTTTTACCATTTCACCCCATTTCCCATGACTTTTCTCTTTTTTAGTTTTTTATATAGTAAAGTGAATGGAGTTATTTTAAACTACAACTTGTTCAACAAAAAAACAAGCACCACATGGCAATTCTGACTGAAAAATAGAAAAGTTGTAAGCAAGAAAAACAAAAGAGGAAACCCAAAAATTGACTCCAATGGCAAAAGGTTATGAGTCAATTCTTTAACAGCAAGCCTAACAGATAAGTATCTACAGATTATTTCAAAAGTGTATTTGCATGCATCTATATATGGGTACGTATGGGACAGAGATATTAGCAATTAAACCAAAAGTCGCCAATAGGCAAATTGTGTCGTAGTAATATTCATTTATTAATTTTCCTATACAGAAGGCATTCAGTTCATGGATTCAATCTATGTCTGTGGTACTTATTTGGCTTTTAATTTGCCTGCAAGATTTATTTTACTTATTTAGCAGCATCTCCTCTCCAACTCCATAAGCCTTCTTTGGTATAAAACCCTCTTTAGCATTTAAAAAAATATTTAGATTTGAGAGTCCTCAGTGGTTGATACTATTTAATAGCTAACTGAAAAGATGGTAACAAGTTGCAAGCTTTCGAGACTACTCAGGCTTCTTCATCAGGCATAGTATAACACAAAATCTGAAGAGTCACATATTTATACACAATAGGACACAGAAATAATGCAATAAATGAGACAGGTGACATAAAGCAGAGCTATTAGGCAGAGTGTCCACTATGCGTTTTTCAAGCGTTTTTGCAGCAGAATTTCAAAAACACTTAAAAAACACTTGGTAATACGTGCCCCATGGTCCCCAATGATAATCCACATGTGCTATGCATGTTAGGAGGGCGGTTGCAGACAACTTTAATTAAATGGAAAGCAAAAAACGCCGGGGTCCGCAATGCAGCCTAATGGACTGCTGCCAAAAACTTTCCGGGTGGAAAGGAAAGGCGACAACTAAACAGATAACCTGTCCGTGTTAACAGCACACCGGACCAGGTAAAGCGGTACGCTCTATCTCCGTTAACTGCACGGAGGAGAGAGCGACCGGCGACGCACCTAACAATTATCTTAACCCTTCGTGTTAAGGCACACGGAAGGGTAAGACGGTTCGCACAATCTCCAAGAACCCCAGGGAGACGTGCGACCATGGGAATAGCAGTAGCCCTGTCTTTGATACAGGCACTACGCTATGGGGATTGACGCTAAAGCGGTTCACACAATCTCCAAGAACCGCAGGGAGACGTGTGACCGGACTAGGAGCAGTAGCCCTGTCTTCAGTACAGGCGCTACGCTATAGCAGTCGGCGCTAGTATGTGGGTGTAATACCTGCCGGGTATTCATGCACACAGCCAGTGTGCTACCGGACAGAGCAGACCCGCTCTATATGGCTACCTGCCTGCATAAAGCTGTGGCTCTTAGAGGAGCCCAAGAGTTTCAGCGTGCACACCTCAAACTACCAGCTCAAATGATCTAAGCGCGTCGCCATCTTTGTGGGTGGGCCTTTTAAAGACTAAGCCATGCCCACCGATGCGCTATTGGTGACGTTACCCGTGAACCAATCAGGCGGTGCCAGGTCACCGGGTCAGGTGGGTGCCAACCCACCAATCATGAGCCGCCAGGTCACGGACATGCTCAGTGCGGCAAAACCCGGACTTAGATTCCACAAGCCCTGTCTCACTCTGTAACCCAGGCTTAACATTGCTAGGCACAACTACCTGGGAGACAAACAGGGCTCGCGGATCAGCTAGGCGTTGGGGTTGACGGCGATGCTGAGCAGCATCAGCCCCGGCTGGACTGAAATTGGAGACCACAGAAGGTCCTGGACCAATTTAGAATCCAGCACCAGACCGACGCCTAACAGTGCATATGCTGTGGAAATTTCCACTGCGGATTATCATTACGGAAAAATATGCAGCATGTCCATTAATTTTGCGGACACACAGCGTAATTGCTGCCATTGACTTGCATTGAAACGCTTGATATCCGCATCACTACATGTGCACACATGGATATTAAGTGATTCAATGTGCGGATGGTACCCAGGTTTGGAGAAGAGGAGACTCTCCTCCAGACCCGGGTACCATGGAACCTGTAAAAAAAAAAAAAGTAAAATAAAAAATAAAGATTATATTTACCTTCCGATGGCCCCCGGCCTCCTCAGTGATGCGTCCAGTGTGTTGGGAGGCTCGCGGTGGTCTGAGGACCTGACATGACGTCATTTAGTCATGTGACAGGTCACTAGACGCTGATGTCGACGGTCGCGTGACCTGTCACATGACTAAATGACGTCATGGCAGGTCCTTTTACACAACCGCGAGGCATCGGACAAGGAGACCGGGGGCCATCAGAAGGTAAGTATTATTTGTTTTTTATTTTTTACCATTCTTATTCTTTAACTATTACTTGGTCACACTATATAAATCCATGCCGATTGCAAGTGATGCTAAAATCGCTTGGAAAAGTGCTTGATAACCCGCATTGAGAAATGCATGTGAAAACGCTTCACAAACACTTCTATCTGGCGGGAAAAACGCATGTAAAATCCGCATGCGTTTTTCCTGCCAGGGAGAAGCGGAAAAAATATGCAGCATTTCAGCATCGTGGGCACATAGCCTTACTGTGGGAGAGAGATAAACATTTCTGGCTGTAAATATTGGATTAGTTCATAGATAAGGAGTGTGAAAGTTTTATTATCCGGTGATTGAGTTCTGGTCCAGGGTTGTGATGACCCCACAGGTTTGAAGAGTACATTCCTTAGTTGATGTAGAATGACATAAATCTATGCGACACATTCATTGCTGCTCTGAAGGTATTAAAGGTCACCATGAGTTTATATTCCCAAACTTTTCTGTCTCTCTGAGATTTGAAATTACCTTTTAATACCAATAATTATATGTCTGTGATGTTGTGATCAGGGAAACAAAAATTCTTGGCTACAGGTGAATCTATTCTTTTTTCTTTTATTGTGTGGCAATGAGAATTCATCCTTGTCCTAAGTTTTTGCCCTGTCTCCCCCACATACAGACCCCCAGATGGACATTTGGTGCATATAATTAAGTACACTAAATTAGATGTGATACAGCTGAAATTACCTGGGAAGTTGTCCTGATGTGAATTGGGGATCTTTATCTTGTCTGTGGTAATTATAAGTGGACAGGTTTTACATTTTTTCTGGTTGCAGGGAAAGGTACCTCTAGCTGGTGGAGATGACAGGGAGCTTCTGACAATGATGCTTCTTAAATTTGGTGGCTGCCTGAAACACAGAAGTGGGGGGTCTGGAAATATGGATTGTAGTTGGGCATATTTTTGTAGTAAGGGTTGTAGTTTCCGTAGAGCTCTCCTTACCACCTCCAGATTTGGACTGTAGGTGACTACTAAAGGCACCCGGTTGCTTTCTTGTTTAGTTTTGTAATGTAGGAGATGATTCCTTAATATTCTGGTGGCTCTTGTAATCTGGTTCTCAATTGTTCTTGAATGGTAGCCCTGATTCAAAAAGGTCTTTCTGAGGCCACCAAGTTGTTTGTCTCTATCCATAGGGTTGGAACATATCCGATTGTATCTGATTACTTGGTTATAGACAATGGAGTTTTTTATGTGTTTTGGATGGAAACTGTCCCATTTAAGGTATGCTGAACAGTCAATTGGCTTCCGGTGCAGGGATGTCTCTATTTCATTGTCCTGTAGCTTGATGATGGTGTCCAAAAAGTTAATTTCAGTACAGGAGTAGTTGAGTGTTAGGTTGATGGTGGGATGAAATTGATTAAAGTGTTCATGGAACATCTTTGGCTGTTTCTCAGACTCCGTCCTGATGACTTGTGGGGTGTAGGAGTGTTTCTAAAGATTTTTGGGTCTTATAATTTTGATGTAAATATACAC
The DNA here is from genome assembly GCF_046119375.1 of Phyllobates terribilis. Classification (NCBI taxonomy): domain Eukaryota; kingdom Metazoa; phylum Chordata; class Amphibia; order Anura; family Dendrobatidae; genus Phyllobates; species Phyllobates terribilis. The sequence continues at coordinate 766,780,662 of NW_027362762.1, read as the reverse complement.
ATTTGTAAAGGCTCAAATCTTAACATGAATAGGCATTTCAAAATTCTTTAAAAATCAGGTAAGGAAAGCTTAGAAGTAGGCATTCATGCATTCAGACTCATGTTTTCTTAGGTTTTGTGGGCATTGAGGTTAATTTACCCTATATGTATAGCTGATATCTTAATATTAGTGAATGCTAGGTAATGAGCAATTGCTCTACAGATATAGTAGAGCTGGATATTCCATTTGGTTCTATGACACTATGGTAATCCAAATAAACGATTCAGTAGACATATCTTCAGTCAATTAAAAAAAACTCTAAATCATCATAATGCTAAATAACAAACTTAGTGCTACATTATATTTACTGTATTTTGGTTAGCTAACCTACTTAAAAAAGCCTTTGCATAATACATGCTAATCCCCTTTTTAATGTACGAGTAGCAAACCCTGGGTAATCTTCTTGCTGCATAGATTTACCCCTTCCCAACATGTGCCAAACATGTACATCAAATAATCGGACCAAATTTAAGGAGCTAGCTCAGAAGCTATTAGAGATCATTGGCTCAAGATCCCAAGTTAGGCTAAAAAATGTAAAAACTTAAAAAATATATAAATATCTAAAAGATCTTAAAAACACAATAGACTGTAAAAGTCTAATTTTAAAAAATATATAAATAAAAAATATAAAAAGATTTATCTATTTGGTAAGTCACATAAAAGATGAATTTAGTTTTATTGCTTCTCGCAACAAAGAAACAATAAAAAAATTACATATATCCCAAAATTGTGCCAATAAAAACTATAAAGAGCAAACAAAAAATTGGTCATGCTGGAAGGAGTATAATTTACTAATAATAATAATTGAGACTTAAAAAAGCCCTTTAACAGATCAAACAATTAATCTTATAAGTAATATGACTAGTGGTAGTAAAAATTAATTGTGTTGTCAAATATAAATGTTATATTTTAGGTGAGTGAAGCTGCAAAGCTTCCACAGAATAAATCATGAAAGCTACATAATGAACCTCAAATTACCAACTTTGGTACAATAATAATTTGCAACTATGGTTGATAGTTACAGGAAATATCTGTTTTATTTATTTTTAGGTAGAAAACAATTTTTCTCCATTGTTCTTTTATTTTGCTTTTACCGGTGTCCAGTGATAATGTTTCCCTTGTTCCCTTTGTCCTTTTGTAAAAGCACATATGAGAGTGATAACTGAATTTTATAGCCATGTGAAATATTGTTTAAATAACAAAACACAGACAGCATGCTGGGAAGATTACAGCAAAGAGCATGTTATATTGCAGATGACCAGATGTTCCTTAGTGATCCTTACACAAAGTATAATACTGGCTTCGCATATATAAGAAAACATAACAAAAGAGATATTTAAAAGAAAACCTTAAAAATAAATCAATAAACGAAAATATTGATATGATGTAACATTCTATGAATGTAAACACAATAGATATGTGTATGCTACATAGTAAAACCATACAAAAGTTAGTGAAACGATAAGGCTTTAGTGTATACATGTCCACATTTTCTGGCTTTATATCTGAAACCTGTGCACAAATAATATGCACAACCTAGGTGAAGAATGAAAAAATACTTATATAACCATGCAACATTTCCTAGATAAAAACATTTTATGTTAGCTTTGGCTCTAGAACCCAATAGTGAAAGTTCTCCATAATTAAATAATGTATTTATCCCTTCTGGACATGGAAATTTTTACGTTTTTGCATGTTAATTTTTTCCTCCCCTTCTTCCAAGAGTTTTTTTTTTATATCTCCATTAATGTAGCTATAGAAGGGTTTTTTTTTTTCAATGAGTTGTATTTTTTAATGACATCATTCTATTTATCCTATGATGTACTGGAAAAGTTTTTTCAGTTTTGTTTTTACAGCATTCATTATATGATAAAAATGACCTGGCGATGTTATTCTGCAGGTCAGTGCAATACCAAACATACACAATTTTTTCTTTTATTTAAAGAAGCATGTTAAATGTTAGTGTAATATAGTGTCAGTGTGATAATATACAGTACTTATCACATTATTCTCTGGCTTCCAGCACCTTTCCAGTTCTGTTCTGAGTCACATGACAAATATTTAGATTTTCCGGATCATATGATGCTTTATCGGTCTATGTGTGAGCCAGCAGTCTCTTTTACAATGTAAACCTATGGATGCTCGTTCTTGTGTTCTTACATTGTAAGAGCCACTTCTTGGTCACACAGAGCTCAGTGTGATCCGGAGAGTGTGAATGGCAGTCATGCAACAAAGAAAAAGATTGGAACAGTGCTGTATATCAGAGAAGATGGTGATCGGTGAGTATATTAACACACTCACTAACATAAAGAGATTTTGGGAAAAAAATAATGGCAGGAGCACGATGTCTCATTGGTTAACATTGTTGATTTTCACTGCTGGGGTTTTGGGTTCAAATTCCACCGAGAACATCTGCAAGGAGTTAATATGTTTTCACCATGTTTAGTTGGGTTTCCTTCAGTGTCCTCCCAATGTCATATTTCGATTGATTTATGCTCTGTAGTTTCAAGCAGCTCCACCAAAATAGACGGAGCTAGGATGGAGCTAGGCTGGGACAGGGCATTAATATGCCAGCCCGTAAAATTTATGTATAGTTGGAGTGTTTCATATCCATAAATGTTACTCCAGTCTATGACTGGAGGAACATTTTTGTTGGGTTGCACAAAAGCACACTCCTCTGTTAAGATACACCTGATTCATTAAGTGGCATGCATCTCTTAATTAATTTGACACATCTTTTTCCTGCATGCTCCTTATTAAGACTGCCCTATCAACTGTCATTCCTATGAATCTGCCACAGTGTCAAAATACAATAGCCATAAAATGCCAAAATAAGTGTCTGTTTTTTCATAGGTTCAATCGTTTAATCTCTGTTTAATATTAAGAGTATACTGTTTTCCCATATTCAGTGATGTGAAAAAGTGTTGCCCCCTTCCTGATTTCTTATTCTTTTGCATATTTGTTACTAGTAATGAGCGAGCATGCTCGCCACTATTCGGTACTCACCCGAGCCTCTCAGTGCTCAAGATGCTCGTTGCTCGGCGAGTACTTTTGAAATGCTCGGGCGGGAACTCGAGTCCCCACTCTGCATGTTTGGCGATGTTTAGAGAGCGAATTAACATGCGGGGATTGCCTGTCAGTCACTGTAATGCCGCAGCCATGTTGGTTTTGGCACTACAGTGATTGGCTGGCTGCATAGCATCTATATAACACCTGGGACCCTATGCTCGTCACAGTCTACCGGTCAAGCATGCAGAGTATAGAGAGGTGCTGCTAAATGAGGGAGAGAATTGGTGATTGTTTTAGTGAGGCATTCCACAACGTTACAAATCAAAACTAAAAGTCCTTCTAAGAACTATTTATGAGGCATATTTATCCTGGTGATAGCAGTAGTTAGGTAGGCAGAGTTTGTGGAGAGCGTATACAACAGAATAGGGTCCATTGCACGTTCTTTCTGCTGCTGTTATTAATATGCATATCTCTACATATCAGGGCTAATAATCTTTTTGCTCTTAATCCTGATTATTTTGTTGAAAAACAATATCATGCATCATTTTACTGCTCCATTTTCTTTTTAGCATCATACAGCCAGATTTGGTTGATTTTAACAGCATTGCTGTATTGTGGAAGCAGAGAAACTTGTCCATCATCAGACGTGATCCTATATTACTGTGGTATTAATCCTGACATTTTAGGGAATATGACAAACATTATACTCCATTTAAAGTCTCCCAGTTGTGTGTTCAAACCTATTCACACTTGGTTGCTGACCAATACCATATCAATTAGGCCACTGACTAAAGCTATGGTCATTATACATAATCCTATACAGTATTACTACGGTAATAATCCTGACATTATTGGGAACGTGACAAATTTTATATTTAATTTAAAATGGGCAAGGCGGGTGGCAAGGGACGGGGAAGAGGTGATGGTTCATGCAGAGGCCGAGGCCGTAGGAAAGCTAAAATTGTGCCTGATGAGGGAGCACAACAAGCACCCACATCTTCACGCCCAACTTGCTGTCCCACTTTCTAGAGGGCTGCGGAACACCACTCTTGAAGCCAGACTGGTGGGGAAAGGTTGTTGGTTGAATAGCAGATAATGCTTCCAGTCAGTTTTCCACCACCACCACCCTGTCTTCCACAAGGTCCAGTCTCAATAGCTGTGAGTCTGGATCACATATTTCTTACCCTGATTCTCCTTCCTCCCTCCATACAGAGTGCCCGGAGACAAGTGATTCTACACTTGGACACTCCGAAGAGCTTTTAACTTTTCCATTTATAAATTCAGGCATCTCACCCAGCCGGCTTGCAGCAGGGCAAGAGGAGATCCCTTGCAGCGATTCAAAAATATTTGGGCAGCCAAGATCACACGATGCGATGGTGGGAAATTTGTGCATGCATGAAAATCCCCTGTTCATGGCACAGGCAAAGATGCCTCCCACCCTGCACCTGTCATTGCACACTTGCAACCACCACCATCAGCATCCACGTCCATGTCCTTGTCCCAACGCAGCAATCAGTTGTCTCCACCCCAGTCCTTTGAACGCAAGTGCAAACAAGCAGCCAACCACCCACAGTCCACAATACTAAACTGCCATATTTCTCGACTGCTTGCACTGGAAATGTTGCCTTTTTTTGCTCCAGGAGATTGAAGCTTTCTGCAACTTCATGGCGGTGGCCGTCCCTCGGTAATCGGTCCCCAGCCGCCACTATTTCTACTGGTGTGCCATCCCCGCCTTACACAAGCACGTGTATCAGAACATTACCCATGCCCTCAACAATGCAGTTACTGGGAAGATCCACCAAACCATGGACAAATGCTTGTGGCCAGGAATGGTACATCTCACTGACGGCACACTGGGTTAACATTGTGGAAGCCGGGACCCAGTCGGTACACTGTGGCGAAACATGCCCTTCCGATGCCGAGGATTGCTGTCCCTGGGTCAATCAGGGTTGCCCCCACATTCTACCTCCTCCTCCTCTTCAGCCTTCATCTCCGAAATGACCACATCTGTTGGAAACTGGAAGCACTGCAGCATTGCCTTGACCAAGCGGCAACAGGCTGTGCTGAAGCTAATATGCTTAGGTGGCAAACCGCAGACCACTGCAGACTTATTGATAGCTGTAACAGAGCAGGAAGATCTGTGGCTCTCACCACTGAACCTACAGTCAGGCATGGTCATGTGTGACAATGGCCAGAACCTGGTGGCGACTCGGCATGACAACCTCGCACACATATCATGCCTGGCCCATGTGCTCAACCTTGTGGTTCAGCGGTTTCTCAAAACCTACCCCGATCTGCCTGAGCAGCTTGTGAAAGTACGCCATGTTTGTGTATATTTCAGAATGTCAGCTACAGCTTCCGCCTCCCTCGCTGTGCTTCAGCAGCGTTTGCAGCTTCCAGCTTACCGACTGGTGTGCGATGTTGCAGATGTTGGGAAGGATTTATGAGCAGCAGAGGGCAGTTATTCACTACCAGCTTCAACAAGGCCATCGGTATGCAGGTCAGACTCCACACATAAAACCTCAGGAGTAGACATGGATGTCAGTCATCTATACCACCCTCCAAAACTTTGAGGACTCGACCAAGATGGTGAGCGGCGATGACGCCATAATTAGCGTCACCATCCCGCTTCTGTGTCTTCTGACATGCTCTCTGCTCTCAATTAAATATGATGCATTGCAGGTGGAGCACAATGAGATGGGGCAAGGAACCATACAGGGTGATTACACACAGCCCAGCCTCATCTCATCCCAACGTGTAATGGGTGACAATGAGGAAGAGGAGGAGGAAAGGAGGAAGAACAGGAGCTATTTTCCTGCACTTAAGACGGTACTACCTGCACAACTGTTATACCGTCTGTTCAGCGTGGATGGCCTGAGGACAGGGAGGAGGAAAAAAAGGAGGAGGATGAGAAGGAGAGCATGGTCAGTCGTCATCTTGGTGAGGACACGGAAGTCTTGAACTTGCTCTCTACACCTTGGAGTTCCTGGCCTGCCCTTCCACTAATATTTTGTCAGAGCGGATTTTTAGTGCCGCCGGTGGAATTATAACCGATAGGCTCATCGGACTGTCAACTGAAAATGCTGACTCTTATAAAAATGAACAAGGACTGGATTGGGCCAGACTTCTCAACACCACCAAATGATAGCAGCGTAACATAAACTCAAATACAGTGTCTTTGGGAAGGTCTAACTCTATACCCATGCACCTCTGTCTTCACACCTACACATGGGTATACGCTCCCTGATTTTGTCTATTTGCTCTTGTCCTCCTCCTTCTCAGCATACTCATCCTCCTCCACCATATCACCACCATATGTACCATATCAAGATATTTACATCTCTTGCATGGGTCATTGGAGATTCTCCAAATTTTTGGCAGCCGTTGCTTCACTGCATAGGCAAACAGTGTGGGAGACCCACTTCCTAATAATGGGAACATTGTTTTCAGGAGGCCCTCTGACCTCTACGTCTCTTGCATGGGGCATTGGAGTTTCTCCAAATTTTTGGCAGCCGTTGCTTCACTGCATAGGCAAACAGTATTGGAGACACACTTCCTAATAATGGGAACATTGTTTTCAAGAGGCCCTCCGACCTCTACGTCTCTTGCAAGGGGCATTTGAATTCTTCCAAATTTTTGGCAGCCGTTACTTCACTGCATAGGCAAACAGTATGGGAGATCCAATTCCTAATAATGGGAACATTGTTTTCAGGAGGCCCTACAACCTCTATGTCTCTTGCAAGGGGCATTAGAGTTCCTCCAAATTTTTGGCAGTGGTTGCTTCACTGCATAGGCAAATAGTATGGGAGACCCACTTCCTAATAATGGGAGCATTTTTTTCAGGAGGCCCTCCGACCTCTAAGTCTCTTGCCTATAAATTTTGGCATCCATTGCTGCATGGGCAAACAATATGGGAGACCCGCTCCTTTCTAATGGGAATATGTCGCCACTGAGGCCCAGCTCTATGTGTCTTCATAACCTATAACTTTATAGCAGACCCTCTCCTTTCTAATGGGAACATGTGGTACTCGTTACTGTGGCCCATGTCTATGTGTCTTTAAATTGTTAGTGTTTTTTTTTCCAAATTTTAGCAGCCCTTGTAGTCACAGCATGGGCATTACCACTATAGGAGACCCGCTCCTTTTATAATGGGAACAATTTTTTTACTAAGACCCTTCTCTATTTCTCTTTAAAGGGGTATTGGATTGCATCCAAATTTTTGGCAGGCCTTGCAGTTGCTGCTTACGCAATAACAGTATAGGAGAACCACTCGTTAATAATGGGAACAACAAAGCATAGCCGGCAGATGGCTCTCTAACAATAGCGAGGGCCGACTGCTGACCCTTTAAGAAAAGTAGGGGCCGCCTGATGACTCTATAAAAAAAAGCTTTGTGACTTTCAGAGTCCCTCCACTATAAATGAAACAGGATGTGTCTGTTGATGTGTCACACACCACATGGCCATATAAGGTTGTAAAATGTTAAAATTACATTTCCCGGTGAATGCATTTGTTTTAAAAAATAAAGTTAAAAAAATAAAAAAAATAAAAAAATAAAAACACAGAAGGATATTTGTTTAATAAAAACCAGACTCGCCAATGTAACCTAAATGTAATCACATTGTTTAGTTCCTGCACCCCCTCCTCCATTTCAGCCTTCTTCTCTGAAATGTCCACATCAGTCACAAGCTGAAAGCACTGCAGCACTGCCTTGGCCAAGCGGCAAAAGGCTGTGCTAAAGAAAACATGCTTAATGCTTAGGTGACAAACCGCCCACCACTGCAGAGTTGTTGAAAGATGTAACACAGCAGCCTGATCTGTGTCTCTCACTGCTGAATATACAGCCAGGCATGGTCATGTGTGACAAAGGGCAGAACCTGGCGACGGAGAAATGACAGCAAGAGTAGATACGGTTTTCCTCTTTGCCAGTCCTTTCACTGAGCTAAAGAATACGGCTGTGGTGAAATACAACTCCCACTGAGAAGCAGTTTTAAAATGATAACCATTGGGCCCACTAGAGGATTTGATTCTGAGGGCTCACCTTTCTACGCCGATCAAGAGCCCCATAGCTGCTGAAAAGTTTACGCTATCATGAACTCTCTTGATAGAGAAGCCAGGGCCCACGAGAATTCTCTGATGGGACCGTCCAACCCTGATGAGAAGCAGCCCTCACTAAGAAAAGTGTGTGGGAAGGTTCCGGGACATTCTATGGCTCCTTTTTTTACTGAGGTGGAAACCCACGCAAACACAAAAGGAACATACAAAATCCTTACAGATGTTTTCCTTGCTGGGGTTTGAACCCAGGATCCCAGCTCTGCAAGGCTTTAGTGCTAACCACTGAGCCAATGTGCTGCCGTTCACCCTCTGATATTTAACAAGCTGGAGAAACTTGCGCCTACTGGCACTCTATCTTCAGCTTCTTTGTGAGAAACTAATGTATTTGGGCAGCCACTTAGTCTACAAAATAAAATTCCTGAGAAGGAAATTGGGGATGGCTTCACTACTAGTACTGGGGGCAGTGCTAATACCATGGTGTCGTACCATTATTCACTGGAAATTTTCCAGGCTGGTAGGAGGTAAGCAGATTCCCACAGAAAAGCACCAGCAGTAATGTTCAGGGACCCTTGTTTGTGAAAGGCGGAGACGATATTGGGAGAAATAGTGGCGACTGTGGACTGAATATGGACACCCGGCCGCCGCCCTGAGGTTGTGAAAAGCTTCTGCCTCCACAAGCCTAAAAGGCCACATTTCAAGTGCAAGCAGCTGCCCAGAAATCTGGCAGCTTACTATTGCGGCCTGTGGGTGGGTGGCTGGCTGCATACTTACACTTGCATTCCAAGTAACAGAAAACTAAGCAGATGGTTGCCTATATCATCATCATGGCCTTATCTTGGTGCTATAAACTTTCCAATGGAATGGAGAAGCCAAGGCCCACCAGAGGAGTCTCCGGTTCTCTGGCGGGTCCGTCCAACCCTGCCGAGAAGCAGCCCTGGCTAAGAAAAGTGTGTGGGTTTGGGAAGGTTCCCGGACACTCTGTGGCTGCTTTTTTAATGTGGATTGGATGTGTTTATGCATGTTATTTCTGAAACCGCATTGCTGATCAGGCCATTGCCCAACTCTTTATAAACAGCTGCCAACATGTCAACCAAAAAAAATGGGTTAGAATCCCGGATAACCGGGCCTTACCCAGACAGCCTACTCACAGCATATATGAAACCAAACATAGACTAGGAGTATAAATGGCTTACAAAAGAATATTGTTTATTGATAGATAAATATACAGTGCAAAAATACATTTTAAATATCATAAATGTAGGAGAAGGGGCAAAAAAGTGCAAAGTGCCTAAACCAAGGTCCCCAAAAGTTCACTGCATCCCATCCCAAATGCTGAGGAAGTTGCAGCCATCAAAATTTCAAGCCACACTCACCACTGCAGTAGTGGCCCAAATGGATGTGGGAAAACCCCACTTGGCAGGTAGGAAACAGTATATACTTACCAAAAAGTGGATGGGACCGCAGGTAAGAGGGGAGCCTCAGGGTAGCGGGTGCACCTCGACGCACGTTTCGCTGTCACAGGACAGCTTTCTCAAGAGGAAGTGTGCATAAGAGTTTGTAGGACCTTAATATATATGCTCCAAATTGGTCACATGAGCAGTCATGTGACCAGAAGGTATCAAAAGTGAACAAGCAGAAGTTGGTAGGACCTTAATATATACGCCCCAAATTGGTGAAATGGGTAATCATGTGACAAAAAGTAAACAAGCAGGACCTGCGGTGGTGCATGCGTGGCAGTGCCAACATCCCGAGCGTGGACCCCAGCCGTCACGCCCCCCGGCACGTGACCCCTGACACGGAAGGGTCCGGAGTTAGTGCAAGGAGGATACTGACAGTGGATCAATGCCTGGGACCGGGAAGCCGGGGTGCATGCGCACAGTGGTCACTGCGCCTCATCAATGCTCCTAGATGTAAAGGCCCATCCAGACTAACCCTGCAGAGGGTAGGAAGAACTAGCCACCATTACCCCCAAAGGTATAATTAGAACATGCATACAGAAATAACACATATTACAATAATACATATATGTAAATATATCACTGTGTATAATTATAGTGTCCATAGAGATTTCCATATATTCATCCTGAATGACACTACGCCGGAGCATTCAAGGCACCCATGTGGTCCACATGTAAACCCTCAAGGGCAGAGGAAAATACTAGAATATTGAAACATTGGACCTGCAAACTCTATAGGGAAAAGAAGAAAAAGTGGAAAAGCAATATTAAAACCAATTAGTTAAAAAGAACCCAAAAAAATAAGGAGAAGAATTAAAAGCACAAAAAGCGTCATGCTAACCATTAGAAAAATAGGGGCTCCCAGAGGAGCAGGAGAACATTCTATCACTACAGAAATGATGAGAACACCAAGCTCTCTTTCAGGCCCCGTGGGGACACGGTATCTAGTGTTGAAATCCATCTGGCCTCTTTTTGGGCCAAAATCTGTTTGTCATTCAAACCCCGGGAGCCTAAGTGTAAAATGCCTATGCCGCATACCCTCAGAGAACTGGGGTCACAGCCGTGGTACTTATGGAAAAGACGCGGGAGCGTCCTCAGCTCCCGGGGATCAGCGACCGTATTTGCACCACGAATATCGCGCACGTGCTCCCGAACTTTCACCCTGAGCTCCCTTGTGGTCAAACCAACATAGATTAGTTGGCAGCCACAGGTGGCATAGTATATAACGTGGGTCGAACTGCACAAAATATACTTAAGAATTTTAAATTCACGGGAGCCATCAGAGGAGAGAAAGGAAGCACTGTGCATGACATTTGTGCAGGCCATACAATGGCCACATGGATAACAGCCCACTGTGGGTCCACGGGACTCAAAAGGATTTGGCAGCTAGTCACTGAGATTCTTTGCCTGTCGGGCCGTCATCAACAGGTATGCTGCAAGGCAGTCACGCAGGGAGGGCCCCGTACCAAGAACCCCCCAGTGTTTGGCAAATATTTCCCGCATTGCCGGTTATAGGTTGAAATGTAACGCACCCTCTCTGGTACAGCCCCGCACTGGGGGGGGGCGGGTAGAGGAGGCAACCCAAAGGGGTTTTCCTTGCCCTCCCATAGCCACTCCTGATGGATCTATTACTGTAGCCACGATGACAAAAAACGTTCAGCCAGATCAGTGGCCTGTCTCTCAAAAGAAGATTCTGTAGAGCAAATGCGCCTCATCCTCAGGAGCTGGTCGACCGGGACGGCCCTAATCGTGGAGAGATTATGGGCCAATTTGGCATGTAAAAGGGCATTAACCGCAGTGGGTTTCCTAAAGACATCGGTCTGGAGGAAGGAAGATGAATCTACCTCCAAAAGGATTTCCAGGAATACCATGCGTTTAGGATGGTAGGTGTATGTAAGTTTAATGTCCCAATCATTGGAATTCAGCTGTACCATAAAGCTCCCCCACCGTCCCTCACCAAAAAAATAAAATGTCATCAATGTATCTGAGCCACGACATGAACTGTGAGGCGCCCCGCGCTCCCCCATCGCCAAACAACTCCTGCTCCCAAGCGCCCAGGAAGAGGTTGGCATAGGAGGGCACGCAGGCAGCCCCCATGGCCGTGCCGCGTCTCTGTAGATACACACTATCCTTAAATAAAAAAATAATTATGTGACAGGACAAAGCTGAGGAGCTCGAGAATAAACTCAAATGAAGGGCTGCACCGGTCGGACATGCCAAGGAAGAGGCGCACGGCGGACAGGCCAAGATCATGCTGATGCATGTGTAAATACTTTCCACATCAGCCATGACCATGAGAGTATCATCATCCACAAGGACGCCATCAACCCGTGTAAGGACGTACATCGTGTCTTTTATGTAAGATGGTAATGTGGACACCAATGGTCTAAGGTGGCTGTCAATTCAATGACAAATTGGTCCGCATAAGCCGCCCAAACTGGACACGATCGGACGTCCAGGTGGGCTGAGGGCGTCCTTGTGGATTTTGGGCAAGAGATAAAATGTAGCCGTCTTTGGGGAGCAAACGGTCAGCGCCTCAACAGTTTTCTTATCAATTATGTTCTGGTCACAGGCATGGGCGAGGATACCCTGCAAAGCGGTGGAGAAGGAGACCGTGGTATTATATGATCGTTTGGAATAAGTATCCCAATCTCTTAGTTGACGCAGGGCTTCCCTCTCATACAGACAGAGGCAGAAACATTCTACGCAAATATTCTGTAATAAATAAATAAACAGCAATAGTGCATGAAAATAATAAAGGGTAGTTAGTAGTGATGAGCGAGAACTAAAATGCTCGGGTACTCATTGTTGAGCAAATTGGAATGCTCGAGTGCTCGGACCGAGTAACGAGCCCAATGTAAGTCTGTGGGAAGCTCAAGCATTTTTCCGGCGGCTGCCCCCGGCGGGTTGCAGAGGGCCTAAAACTTGCCCAAATCGATGGGAACAGTGCTCAAATTGCATAGAAACAGCATGGGAAGACCCCTGGAAGCATTTCTGACTCCCAAGTCACTGCTGTCAACAACTTTGTCAGAGGTAATACGCCACTTTTAAGGACTCACAATAAAACATGCAAAAACTAAACCAAAATGGATTTTCCTGGGAAAAATGTTAAAGACCATCCTTTCCAGGATAATTACTTGCATATAAGGCAAAATAAATAACAAAACCCAAAAATACTCATCCACACCTTGGGCTATGTTCACACGTAGTGCTTTTGATGCGTTTTTGAACATTTGCATTGCTTTCAACTGTGACAAATGCATTCACTGGGAGATGTCATTTTAACATTTTACAACATTATCTGGCCATGTGGTGTGTGAGACATGATCAGACACATCCTGTTTCATTTATGAAGGAGTGACTCTGAAAGTCACAAAACCTATTTTTATAGGGCCATCAGGCGGCCCTTACTATTCTTAAAGGGTTAACAGCTGGCCCTCACTATTCTTAGAGAGCCATCAGTCGGCTATGCTTTGTTGTTCACAATACTAAAGAGTGGGTCTCCTATACTGTTATTGCGTATGCAGTGAGTGGCAGGGCTGCCCAAAATTTGGACGCACCCTAATATCCCTTTGAAAATGTAGGCATATCCCAATACCCCTTTGAAGACACTTAGAGGAGGGCCTCCTGAAAACATTGTTCCCATTTTTAAAAAGTGGGTTTCCCTTTGTGTTAGCCTATGCAAGGGTTACCAAAAAGTTGGAGGCACACTAATGCCCCTTGGAAGAGACGTGGAGGTCAGAGGGCCTCCGGAAAACAATGTTCCCATGATTAGGAAGTAGGTCTCCCATAATGTTGGCCTATGCAGTGAATGCAAGGGTTGCCAAAAATTTGGAGGCACTCCAATGCCCCTTGGAAGAGACGTGGAGGTCAGAGGGCCTCTTGAAAGCAATGTTACCATTATTAGGAAGTGGGTTTCCCATTGTGTTTGCCAATGCAGTGAATGCATGGGTTGCCAAAAATTGTGAGGCACTCCAATGCCCCTTGGAAGAGACGAGGAGGTCAGAGGGACTCCGGAAAACAATGATACCATTATTAGGAAGTGAGTTTCCCATTGTGTTTGCCTATGCAGTGAATGCAAGGGTTGCCAAAAATTGGGAGGCACTCCAATGTCCTTTGGAAAAGATGTAGAGGGCCTTATGAAGAAATGTTCACATTATTAGGAAGTGGGTCTCCCATAGTGTTGGCCTATGCAGTGAATGCAAGGGTTGCCAAAAATTTGGAGGCACTCCAATGGCCCTTGGAAGAGACATGAAGGTCAGAGGACCTCTTGAAAACAATGTTCTCATTATTTGGAAATGGGTCTACCATACTGTTGGCCTATGCAGTGAATGCAAGGGTTGCCAAAAATTTGAAGGCACTCCAATGTCCCATGGAAGAGACTTGGAGGTCAGTGGGCCTCCTGAAAAAAATATTCCCATTAATAGGAAGTGGGTTTCCCATTGTGTTTGTCTACTAAGTGAATGCAAGGGCTGCCAAAAATTGGGAGGCATACCAATGCCCCTTGGAAGAGACATGGAGGAGGGCCTCACAAAAAAATGTTTCCATTAGAAAGGAGCAGGTCTCCTATACTTGTAATGCCCATGCACTAAGTGTATGAGCTGACAAACATATACCCCTGGGGGGTATGCATGAACATATTGTATACAAATTTTTTTTTACGGGCATCATAAATACCCATTAAAAAATGTATGTGGGTGCTGCATCATGGACCACGATCACCCTGATGATATGGTGGTGGAGGATGAGGATGAGGAGAAGGAGGAGGACAAGAGCAAATAGCCAAAATCAGGAAGCGTATACCCATGTGTGGGTGTGAATACACTTCCCAAAAAAAGACACTTGATTTGAGTTTATGTTACGCTGCTATCATTAGGTGGTGTTGAGAAATCTGGCCCAATCCAGCCCTTGTTCATTTTTATAAGAGTCAGACTGTTAGCATTTTCAGTTGACAGGCACTAAAAACCCGCACTGATAAAACGCTGGCAGCAGGGCAGGCCAGGACCTCTAAGGTGTAGAGAGCCAGTTCATTCCACGTATCCAGCTTGGATAACCAATAATTATAAGGCACAGAGGAATCACTGATGATGTTGATACGATCGGCAAGGTACTCCCTCAGCATCTTCCCAAACTTTGCACTCCTTGTGAGAGTACCCCGCGCCTCAGGGCCTATGCGATGGGAGGGACTGAGAAAATTCTCCCAGAACTTTGACAGTGTTCCCCTTCTTCTGCTGGATTGGAGTTGTGTCTCTCCCGCCTGTACAACTTGGCTGCCCAATGAACTGTGACCTTTGCCGTCAGCGTTTTCAGATGGGAATCTTTTTAATAGTTCTGCAACAAGGGCCTTCTGGTACTGCCCCATTTTTGTAGACCTGTCCGCCTCAGGAATAAGAGATTTAAAGTTCTCCTTGAAGCGTGGGTCTGGAAGTGTCACCAACCAGTAATGACTGTCACTCAAAATTTTGAGAATTCGATTGTCATGGTAAGGCAGCGTAACATAAACTCAGCAATGCATGTCAGACTGCTAACAGGCAAGACTTCGGTGTCCTCAAAAAGAGGACAACTGAACATGCTCTCCTCCTACTCCTCCCCTCTGTCCCCAGGCCATCCACACTGAGCAGACGGTATGACAGTTGTGCAGGTAGTACCATCAATAGCGCATGCAACTAGCTCCTGTTCTTCCTCCTCCTCCTCTTTTTCATTGTCACCCAATCCACGTTGGGATGAGATGAGGTTGGGCTGTGTGGAATCACCCTGTATGGTTCCTTGCCCCATCTCATCATGCTCCGCCTGCAATGCATCCTCTTTGATTGTGAGCAGAGAGCATTTCAGAAGACAGAGAAGCGGGATTGTGACGCTAAATATGGCGTCATCGCCGCTCACTATCTTGGAAGAGTCCTCAAAGTTTTGGAGGATGGTACATATGTGTGACATCCATCTCCACTCTTGAGGTCTTTTGTGTGGAGTCTGAACTGAATACCGATGGCCTTGGGCATTATTGATGCTGGTACTCAACAACTGCCCTCTTCTGCTCACAAATCCTTCCCAACATCTGCAGTGTAGGGTTCCAATGCTTTGGGACATTGCACACCAGTCTGCAAGCTGGAAGCTGCAAATGCTGCTGAAACAAGGGCGGCAGAAGTTGTAGGTGACTTTCTAAAATGGGCACACAGGCAGCATACTTTAACAAGCAGATACGGCAGCTCCTGGTAGGATTTGAGAAACCGCTAAACCAAAAGTTTAAGCACATGGGCCAGGCATGGTACGTGTGTGAGCTTGCCTCGCCTCAGCGCTGCCACCAGGTTCCAGCCATTGTCACACAAGACCATGCCTGGCTGTAGGTTTAGCAGTGTAAGCCACAGATCTCCCTGCTCTTTCAGAGCTGTCCACAACTCTTCAGGATTTTGCAGTTTGTCACCTAAGCATATTAGCTTCAGCACAGCCTGTTGCCACTTCGCTTGGCCAAGGCAGTGCTGCAGTGCTTCCAGCTTGTGACTGATGTGGTCATTTCGGAGATGAAGGCTGAAGAGGAGGAGGAGGCTGAGGAGGATGAGGTGGAGGAGCTGTAGACTGTGGGGGCAACCCTGATTGACCTAGGGCCCGCAATCCTTGATGTCGGGAGGACGTGTTCCGTTCCAAGGTCCGACTTGGTCCCGGCTTCCACTATGTTAACCCAGTGTGCCATCAGCGAGCTGTACCATCCCTGCCCACAAGCACTTGTCCACGTGTCCGTGGTTAGGTGGACTTTCCCAGTAACTGCGTTGTTGAGAGCACGGCTAATGTTTTAGGACACATGCTTGTGTAATGCGGGGATGGCACACTGGGAGAAATAGTGGCAGCTGGGGAACGAGTACCGTGGAACAGCCGCCACCATCAGGTTGCGGAATGCTTCCGTCTCCACAAGCCTAAGAGGCCACATTTCTAGTGCAAGCAGTCGCGAAATGTGAGAATTTAGTAGTGTGGCCTATGGGGCGTTGGCTGCGTATTTGCGCTTGCATTCCAAGGACAGGGGTATGGACAACTGAACTCTGTGCTGGGACAAGGACGTGGACGTTCTTCCTGATGCTGCTACTTAAGAGTGTGCAATGACAGGTGCAGGACAGGAGGCATCTTAGCATGCACCATGGACAGGAGATTGGCTTGCATGCACAACAGCGGAAGAAGCACTGGTGCCACCCACAGACACTGTTCCTGGACCCTGGGGTTCGGCCCACAAAGTCGGGTGCTTTGCTGCCATGTGCCTGATCATGCTGGTGGTGGTCAGGCTGCTAGTTTTGCCACCCCTGCTAATGCTGGCCTGGCAGGTGGTGCAAATGGCTTTTGGGGTTATTGGCAGAGCCTTTAAAAAACAACCAGACTCGGGAAGACCTAACAGTTGTACTGGCAACTTCCTTCGTGCTGGTGTGACAAGGAATGGTTGCCTGCCTTCTTTCTGTGGCCACCACACTGCTTCTTCCTGCCTGTTGGGGTGCTCTGCCTCCCTCCCTGGGTGTGCTGCTGTCCTCACTCTGCATGTCCTCTTGCCAGGTTGGGTCAGTTACTATATCATCAACCACCTAGTCTTCCACTTCTGCACTCTGGTCCTCCTCCTGACTTTCTGTCAATTGTGTCTAATCATTGTCCATCTCTTGTGACAATTTCCCACTGTCACCTTCGTGTGACCATGGCTGCTCAAATATTTGGGCATCGCTAAATGCGATCTCCTCTTGCCCCGCTTCAAGTGGACTAGGCGAGAGGCCCAAATCTATAAATGGAAAAGTGAACAGCTTTTCGGAGTGTCCAAGTGTAGGATCAGTTGTCTCTGGGCACTCTGCATTGTGGGAGGAAGGAGGTTTAGGGAGAGGAATATGCGGTCCAGACTCACAGCTACTGTGGGTGTTTGGTGTGGCATAATTTCTGCTTGCCCACGGCCTCGGCCTCTGCATGCACCATCACCATCACGTCCAGTTCCCCGTCCCTTGCCACGTGCCTTGCCCATTTTAAATGGAGGACAATATCTTTTATGCTTACTACAAATGACTGAATTTGGAGTGAACTTATATGTGATCCGTGTGATGGAGAAACCACAGTTTTAAATACCTGGTCTGTAGGTAACTATTTTGAACAGCAAACTGGTGTCAATTGCTTCACCGATACACAGAAACAAATTTTTAATGGAGGCGTGAAATTGCAGTATTTTCAACGCAATTATATGTGATCCGTGTGACGGACAAAAAACAGTTTTAAATAGCTGGATTTTTAGCGCTGTAATATGGAAAGGACCTGTCTGCATTCTGCAGTGCCAATAAGCAAATGGCGCAGAACAACAGTGTGCTCTTTCTAAGCAAATAATGAGGATTAAGATCCAAAAAAAATATATTCCTGGCCTCTGACACCTGGGCCTATTTCTAGAAATATCTAAGAGGAGCAGCAGACAAAACTGGAATGGAGCCTCTTGTGCTATGTGCACTGCAGTCTGCTATATACCCTGCCTGCCTATATACACTGCCAGCCTTATATCTCTGCAAATGCATTAGTCCTCAGAAGGACTGTTTGTTGAGATGGATATGTGTCTCTAATATAGTTTGGTACACGTACACTAGCTAGAAACAAGCAAATCTCTCCCTAGCACAGCAGCAACTCTCCCTACAATGTCTGATTCCGGAGTGACTGTGACGAGCATGGCGGCGCCAGGTCTGATATAGACCTGATGGCGCTGTGCGACCAGCCAATCACTGTAATGCCACAACCAACATGGCTACTGCATTACAGTGAGTGGCAGGCATAGTGTGCCACATACAGACACACAATGCAAAGATTGAGTCAACTTCTCTCCTTTTTATCTAGTTTCAGATGTGATTTTCATAATGCCCACACCTGTTACTTGCCACAGATGAATTTGACTGAGCATCACATGCTTGAAACAAAGTTGTTCACCCACATTTTTGGAAAGGAGCCAACAATTTTGTCCGGCCCATTTTTGGGGTTTTGTGTGAACTTATATCCAATTTGCCTTTTTTTCTTTGTTTATTTTAGTGTTGTTGCAATACACACAATGGAAATGAGCATGTGTATAACAAAACATTTATAGCTGCAATAATTTAATTTTCTGTGAGAAATACTTTATTTTCTGGAACAATGTCAAGGGTGCAAACATTTTCAGCCATGACTGTACATATATATGTTACAGGGCTGGGTGGTGGAACCACTGTACTGTGGAACAAGGAGGGCCCGTAGGGGTGTAACTAGACACCTCACCCTGACCGACCTCAGCTTCATGGCGGCTAGACGACTCTGTAAACCGAGGAGGTGGGCCAGATGCTACTCCAGGACTGACCTCGGGTAGAAGGCAGGTGACCCCCCCAAGGGACTGGAGCCAGGCACAGGCTCGCACGGCAGATAGACAGACACAGCTGGTAGACAGTCAGATGGGTACGGTGGGTAGACAGGCTGGCGGGCACGGCTACTAGACAGGCAGGTGGGCATGGCTGAAAGACAGGCTGGAGGGCACGGCTGGAAGACAGGCTGGTGGGCACGGGTGATAGACAGGCTGGCAGGCACAGCTGGTAGACAGGCTGGCAGGCACGGCTGATAGACAGGCTGGCGGGCACAGCTGATAGATAGGCATGTAGGTGACGGTACATGCATTGGGACTGGAGAACTAAGAAGAGGGTTTAACCTACAAACTTTCAAGATTGCACAGGCCCCTCCAAATTGTACAAGGGGTCCTAAATAGTTAATGTCTTCTGGCCATTGGCTGGGGACATTTTAGGACCCTAAGTGACTCGCCCCCAGGGCAATGGGGTACTCGGCAGCCGGGCCTATGGATGCTGGTGGGGGATAGGTCACAGTGGTTTGCCCGGTCCGTGGCCCAGGGCGGTCAACCAAAAAGGGGGATTGGAACATGGATAGAGATAAAAATAAAATAAGTAGTTTGTGACGCCACCTGTGGAACCTTGTAAGGTTTATCAGCGCTGCTGCAGACCTCTGGGGGGTGATGGGATGGCAGCTGAGGTGTTTCTGCTCCCCACAGGTGGAGCGGGCCCCCGGGGCAGTGTGGAGTTTGATGGTGGGTGGTGATGCTGGGGCTTGTAGTGCAGGTGGTAGTGATGGCGCAGCAGGAGTAACTGACAGAGACAGGGGATTCGCTTCAATACCTTTACTGGTGCGGATGTCAGGTACTGTCCAAGGTACTCAGTAGGATGGGTGCACTTCAGGACTTTTCCCCAGTGAGCGGGTATAAGGCCTCCTGGTCCGTGTCTGCCTCTTTGTATGCTCCTGGCCAGCCTGCAACTGGGCCTAGCTTATGTGTCGTGCTGTTCCTTCACCTGTCGCTCGGTAGTAGGACCTTCTGCTGGCAACCACTATCCCTGGTAACGCTGGGGCCTTCGTGGTTCCTGGTCCTGTGTGAGTCTAGCTTCAGGTCTGCCAGGGACTTGTAGTTCTCCTGGTATGCCGGTTATCCCTACTGGGTATAAAGGAACCCTGTAGGCGCGGACCCGGTATCCGGTTTGTATACTGGGCTGAGCCTATGATGCTCCTCTGCCCCCTCAACTCCTCTCTCCTTTCTCCTCTTGCCATCGGCCACACTCGGGGCCCTCAGAACTTGGCAGCAGACGTGCTACGTCTTGGCTGCTCTCAGCGTCAGTTCGCTCTCTCTGACTAACTTCTCCCTGACTGAGCTGCCTGGCTCCACCCTCCATATATATATCCTTAACGGGCTCCCTCTGGTGGTATGAGGTGGAAGGGTGGAGGTGTTTGTATGTAATGAGGGCCTCTTGTGGAGAAGTCCATCCCTGCACCCTGGGTCCTGTGGTACTTGTGCACAGCAGGGTGCCACATTCCCCCCTAGTACAATTCAGTACTCCTGGACAGAAGCATTTTGTAACAGGTTACAACAATAATAGCAATTATAATAACATTAATAAAGTTACAGTAAGTCCCGTAACCAGGTGTCCATTTGACCGATGAAAGTATAACAAGAGAAACATGAGGGACCCACCTGAAAAACCTTAATGTAGGCCCTGGGCCTGGCTACAGGGCATAAGTGATCCAGGTGCTAGACCACGTCTTCGGCCACGCCAAACGGGTTTTTGTTCTGTGGTCTAATAAGGGGCACTTTTGACGAGTGCAACTATTTACAGGGACAGTTTTTGGCTGCTCACTGTCCTCAGCCTACAAGTCTTTATACCCTTAGGGGTAACTACAGGCACACATTAATTTCAGTTTATACAATAAATAATAGTCAATACCGAACTGGACAACTATTTACAATTTAGACACCTTGTGCTTATTCCCTAAACCTGGCAGGGATTTGTCCTTGTGTGGACCTTGGTAACACTGGGGTGTCACTAGTGTCTGTGCGTACCCTTTCGGTTAATCTAGCAGGTGTACGTGCTGGTAGATTATAGAACTGCCTTAATCTCTCTATGGGACTGGCAAGTGCACTGTCCACTGGGCCTGCAGGCTCTGCTTCAACTGGTGCTTCTCTTCTTTCTGGGGACTCTTCCTGTTCCTGAGCAGACTCTTCCAGGGCACTTACAGGTTCTTCTGGTTGTTGATAGAAGTGTATCACCGGTACTATAACTGCTCCATCAAGTTGAGGCCAGTACGCAGTGAAATCTCCTAGAACTGTGTGAAGCACTTCTTCCTTGGTTTCTTCCGTTGCTATAGGAGGCACTTCTTCTTCCGTTGTCTTCAGTAGACTTGGGCACACTTTCAGATGGTCTCTTGAGACTGTTGCAGTTGTTTTACCTCCATCTTTGCTAATCAGGCAAGTTTTACTGTTATCAAACTTGGAGTTCAACACTGTGTGGGGCTCTCTTTCCCACTGGTCATCAAGCTTGTGACTTCTTCTCTTCCGCTTTAGCACTATCTCTCCAGGTGCCAAGGGTTCTGCTGGTGCATGTTTATTATACTGTTCTACCTGTCTTTCCCTTACTCTGTTCAGACTGTCTTCGACACAGGCCTATACTCTCCTGTACTGCTCTTGCCGATTTGTATCCCAGTCTTCAGTGGACAAATCTGCTTCAGGCTCTACCACTCTGAGTTCCAGGTCCATGGGCAATTTCCCAAGTCTTGCCCTCATGAGGTACGCTACAATTTGTAGAACTCACAGGTATGTGATTGTACAGATCTACCAGGTCAGGTAGCTTGTCTGGCCACTGATTTGTTTCTTCCAAGGGTAAGGTTTTCAGCAGGTCTATGATGATGTTGTTCATTTTCTCATACAAACCATTGGTCTGAGGGTGGTACGGCGTAGTCCGCATCTTTTTGCACCCATACAGGTGACAGAATTCTTTAAACAGCTCGGCTTCAAAGGCAGGGCCTTGATCCATCAGCACTTTGTCCGGGTATCCATGGGGCCTGCAGAAGTATGCTTGGAACGTTCTAGCTGCAGTCTCTGCTGTCAGGTCCTTGACAGGGGCTACCACCAGGAACCGGGAATAGTGATCCACCAGGGTCAGGGCATAGGAGTAGCCTGACCTGCTGGGTGACAGCTTGACGTGATCCAGAGCGACAATCTCCAGGGGCTGGGTTGTCTTGATGGACTGCAAGGGTGCTTTCTGGCTGCCGTAGTCTTTTCTTCTGAGGCTACAGGGCCCACAATTCCGGCACCACCTCTCTATGGAGCTCCGCATTCCAACCCAGTAGAACCGGTCCTTCAGCAGGGTTTCCAGCTTCTTCAAGGCAAAGTGACCTGCTTGATCGGGGTAGGCTTCCAACACCATCTGGATATCTGTCCTTGGTACAACAATCTGCCACATCATTTTATGGGTCTTGGGGTTGACATATTTTCTGCACAGCTTCAATCTATAGATGAACAGCCGGCTTCTTTCATTCCAAAGTTGCTTGGCTTGTGGAGGAGCACCTTTCTCCAGGTGAGAACCTTCCTGGATGATCAGTCTTTTGATAAGGCTGACAACTGGGTCACTGTCTTGAGTCTCCTTCCAACTGTGATGAGGGTAGAGGATTCAGCGTCCTTCTTTGATGTCTTCTGGTGACGTGTTGCTCATGGACCACTCCGCTTCGGTGGAAAGCAGGTAATTCAACTTCCTCTAAATCATCCACTTCATCCTCGGTGTCTGACTGGTGGGGCATCCTTGACAGGGCATCAGCATTGGTGTTCTTGTGACCTGCCCGGTACTTGATGGTGAACTGATAATTTGACAGTTTGGCCACCCAACGCTGTTCCATGGCTCCCAACCTGGCTGTCTCCAGGTGTGTCAAGGGATTGTTGTCAGTAAAAGCTGTAAACTTAGTTGAGGCTAGGTAATGCTTGAACCTTTCAGCGATAGCCCAGACCAAGGCCAGGAACTCCAGTTTGAAGGAACTGTAGTTCTCTGGGTTCCTCTCGGTAGGGCGTAGCTTCCTGCTGGCATACGCAATTACCTTCTCTCTTTCATTTTGCTTCTGGGACAACACAGCTCCCAGTCCCTCATTGCTGGAGTCAGTGTACAGCAGGAAAGGCTGGCTGTAGTCAGGGTAAGCCAGGATTTCTTCACCAGTCAGGATTTCCTTCATTACTGCAAAGGATTCAGCCTGTTCTTTGCCTCACTGGAAAGGGGGACTCTTTCCTCTTTTGGACTGTCCTACCTTGAGGTCTTGTAGATGTGCTACCTTTTTGGAATAGTCCTTTATGAACCTCCTGTAGTACCCGACCAGTCCCAGGAATTGGCATACTTCTTTGATGCTTCTCAGCTCAGGCCACTTCTGGATGGCAGTGACCTTCTCCGGGTCTGGTGCTACTCCCTCCGAGCTGACTACGTGCCCCAGTTACTGAACCTTCTGCTTGAGCAAGTGGCGTTTAGAAGGCTTTAGTTTCATCCCATACCGGGACAATGCTTCAAATACCTTCGCCAGGTGCTTCAGATGGTCCTCATATGTCCTCGGGTACACGATAACATCATCCAGGTACAGCAGCACTGTCTCGAAGTTCCAGTGTCCCAAGCAACACTCCATCAGCCTCTGGAACATTCCGGGTGCATTGCAGAGTCCAAACGGCATACTGTTGAACTCGCACAGTCCCATCGGGGTGGTGAAGGCCGTCTTCTCCCGGTCGTTCTCAGCAACAGAGACTTGCCAGTACCCGCTTGTGAGATCCAGTGTAGATTAGTAATTGGCAGATTTTAGTGCAGCCAGGGATTCCTCTATAAGGGGGAAAGGGTATGCATCTTTATGTGTTATGCGATTAATCTGTCTATAATCTACACACATCCTCATGCTACCGTCCTTTTTCCTGACCAGGACCAGGGGAGCTGCCCAAGGGCTACAACTATCCCTTACTACCCCTGCCTTTTTCATGTCACGCAACATTTCCTTTGCTTTCTGGTAAAGAGCTGGTGGTATGGGTCGGTAACGCTCCTTGATGGGTGGAAGATTACCGGTGGGTATGTGGTGTTGTACCCCTTTAACCCTTCCAGAGTCAAGTGGGTGTTTGCTAAACACTTGTTCATATTCCTGAACCACTCTGTAAACACCGTGTTTCTGATGGACAGGAGTGGCGTCAGTTCCAACATGGAGCTGTTGCACCAATCCTCCAGCTGAGTTCGGAGTCATTGTCCTCCATTGTATCTGGTGGGGTCAAGGATTCCACTGTGTATATGGCATCATCATTCACAGTATACAATCTGGCACCAGTGGCGTATCTTGGTAATTTAACTTCCTCCCCACAATTTAGGAGACGTATGGGTACCCTCCCATTGCATACATCAACTGCCCCTCTAAGAGTTAAGAGTGTAGGTCTGTGCTCCGAGCAAATGGGCTCCTCTACCTCCTGGTAGTTCTGTCCCTTGAGACCTATTGCTGCCCTACACCAAATCAGCATCTCACTCATTGGGGGAATCACAATGGGTATCGGGTCTGTCACCCGTACATTATCAATCTCACCACCTGTTAGCTTTAACTGTTGCTGGTACAGGAGGGCTCAAATCTCTCTCTGGAGCACCTTCCTGTGCCCTGGTTTGGCAGTGTCAGCAATCTGTTGGAGCAAAAATAACACTTCTCACAAACAGTTACCAACAATATTTGTACCAAGTATCATATACAAGTCTGTATCACCAGGGTTAGATTCTATGACAATTAGTCCTTGGTCCTTCAGTTCCACTCTCCCTACCTTCACTGTCACATCCTTAACCCCTACTAGGTTATGAGGAAGGCCATTAGAGGCATACACAGAGAGGTTCGGGGGTGGCGGGTGGAGTTCTTCTATGGACCAGTACCTCTTGTGAGCCGGTGTCCTGTAACGCAGATGTTGCTATGCCATCCAGCACGATGGACAGGAAAGGCCTTTCTACTATGAACCGGTGGTACCAGCTTGATGGACCTGGTTGATTTACTCCTGGGTGTCGGCCCTCGGCCCCAGGGTTTGCCCGATTAAAAGACAGTACCGCGCTGTGTGGCCTGCCTTGTGGCAACGGTAGCAGATGAAGTCTCCTGGAGGGTGACGTTAGTCTTTGGTCCTCCCACGGGGTGGCATTGTCCTCCTTCGGGGTGGCGTTGTCCTCCTGCGGGGTGGCGTTGTCCTCCTTCTTCTCTTCATCCAGGGGACATCCTCAGGGAGGTCGGCGAGTAGGATCCTTCCTTCCAGCTCGGACTCCGCCTGTAGCTGCAGGGTGCTCAGGACAGTGACCAGGGTTTTACTCAGTTGACGCACTTCAGAGCGCAGGTTGTCCAGCTCGATAGAGGGCACTGTTTGCATTTTTGTTTCAGCCGTTAATGAAGGAGCAGTGGGTGCTGCGGGCGCTGGGGTGGTGCCACCCTGGTAACGCTGGATAGCAGTCTCTGATGTTTCTAGGGGCTGTAGACCCTTAATAGCCATGTCCTTCAGGGTGTCAAAGGTGGCGTCTGGATGATCTAAAGCCCACCACCATACAGTTCTGCTCTCCTCCTGGGACCTCAACCCCCGGATGAACTGTTCCATCAGCGTTTTATTCTCATCTTGTATGCTGGCTGGATCGACCTGTTTCAGGGCCCGCAGGGCTTCCTGTAAGCGCCAGGCGTAGTCTTGGATACTGTCCTCAGGTTTCTGGGTACAGTGGTAGAACCTCATCCGAAGATCTTTCTCAGTGCGGTTTTCAGAGACAGTTTGCAGTCTCTTAAAGATAATGGATACTGATTCCTGGTCTGCGGCTGGCCAGGTTTCAACTTCTCGCTCTGCGGCATCAGTCAATTGTCCCAGCACAACAGCGGCTCTCTGCCTACCAGTCATTGAATACATGTCCAGTACACCGCATATTTTTCTCTTGAACCCAGACAGAGTGTCTGGTTTGCCATCATACTGGGGAAGCCATTTCGCTCCAGGGATATACGGCAGGGCCATGGGTATCAACGGAGTCACGACCCCTGCTGGTGGGGTAGCCGCTCCGGCCTGTGCAGCTCCGGGCACAAGTTGGGCATCAGGAGCGTTAACTGGTGCTCCGGCGGCTTGCTGGTCATCGGCCATAGTTGCACCCCCCTAGTGAACCGTAGCCTACCTCCTGCTTCTTTAATCGGGAAGGCCGCAGCTCCGCAGACTATGTTCTCCTTCCAGGACCTTGCCTCTCCCTCGCGGCTGACGTCAGAGCGTGCGCTTGACAATGGTCTCCTTCTAGGACCTGACGCTTCCAGGTTCGGCGTCAAGGCGCGAGGCGGGGCCTGGGCTTCGCGCGCTTCCAGCGGTTATGCCTCTCCGATTACCGCGGTTACGCCCCTCTTCTTCCCGCGCGGCGACAGGAAAATGGCGGATAATGGTGGGAAACCTCGGGAATGGCGGGAAATCTTCACCACAGTAAGTGTTACAGTGTTTTAAGGCGCACAGTACCCGGTGGCAACGGGCACGCAATCCTTTTCGTTGCAACGGGCACAAAATCCTGTTTGTGGTGCCAGAAGTTGACGCGCCCCGAGGGCAATGGTGTACTTGGCAGCCGGGCCTATGATGCTGGTGGGAGATAGGTCACAGTGGCTGGCCCGGTCCGTGGTCCAGGGCGGTCAACCAAAAAGGGGAATTGAAACTTGGATAGAGATAAAACTAAAATAAATAGTTTGTGACGCCACCTGTGGAACCTGGTATGGTTTACCAGTGCTGCTGCAGACCTCCGGGGGGGTGATGGGATGGCAGCTGAGGTGTTTCTGCTCCCCACAGGTGGAGCGGGCCCCCGGGGCAGTGTGGAGTTTGATGGTGGGTGGTGATGCTGAAGCTTGTAGTGCAGGTGGTAGTGATGGCGCAGCAGGAGTAACTGACAGAGACAGGGGATTCGCTTCAATACCTTTACTGGTGCGGATGTCAGGTACGGTCCAGGGTACTCAGTAGGATGGGTGCACTTCAGAACTTCTCCCCAGTGAGCCAGTATAAGGCCTTGTGTTCCGTGTATGCCTCTCTGTATGCTCCTGGCCAGCCTGCAACTGGGCCTAGCTTATGTGTCGTGCTGTTCCTTCACCTGTCGCTCGGTAGTAGGACCTTCTGCTGGCAAACACTATCCCTGGTAATGCTGGGGCATTCGTGGTTCCTGGTCCTGTGTGGGTCTAGCTTCAGGTCTGCCAGGGACTTGTAGTTCTCCTGGGATGCCGGTTATCCCCACTGCATATAAAGGAAACCTGTAGGCGCGGACCCGGTGTCAGGTTTGTTAACTGGGGTGAGCCTATGATGCTCCTCTGCCCCCTCAACTCCTCTCTCCTTTCTCCTCTTGCCATTGGCCACACTCGGGGCCCTCCGAACTCAGCAGCAGACGCGCTGCGTCTTCGCTGCTCTCAGCGTCCGCACACTCTCTCTGACTAACTTCTCCCTGACTGAGCTGCCTGGCTCCACCCTCCATATATATATCCCTAACGGGCTCCCTCTGGTGGTATGAGGTGGAAGGGTGGAGGTGTTTGAATGTAATGAGGGCCTCTTGTGGAGAAGTCCATCCATGCACCCTGGATCCTGTGATACCTGTGCACAGCAGGGTGCCACATAAGCACAGTGCCTGGGGTTCTGCGCACTGTGCACGCACCCTGGGCAGACTCGGCGCTAATGGGGTTATATATATATAGTAGGGTTTGCACTCACTCACTCAGCTGCGGTTGAGGTAGGCAGAGGAAGCGTTTTCATTAGAATATCCAGGCTGGTTTATTAAGACAGCATAAACAGCTCAGGAAGCAAAACATAAAACAGCCTTTTCCAGGACAAAGTGGAAACACAAAGTAAAATGTCCACACAATGTTGTGGATTCGACCGCTCAGGCCAGTGCTCAGTTCTCAAGTCCTTAGAACAGACCAACACACTGTAGATCCATACATCTCCAGACACAGACACTGAATGAGACACTTGGTTTGTATTTTATTTACAAAACCACACCCTCGGGGTGGGGATATGTGAGCAGCCATTCCCTCCCATCTCTTATGTCTTCTCGTAAAAACCCGGCTCCGATGCGCCCTATTAACTCTCTCAGCACTATATGCGCTGGAACATGCTTTCCCGGGTTTCCATCACCTAAGCTACCAACCTCGATGATACATATCCCCCCTCAACAACCTGTCCGGCAGGCATCTTTATATATATATATATATATATATATATATATATATATATATATATATATATATATATATATATATATATATATATATATATAAAGTTATATGAAAAAGTTTGGGCACCCCTCTTAATCTTAAGCTTATTATTTTATAAAAAATGGTGTTTATGCAACAGCTATTTCAGTTTGATATATGTAATAAATGTTGGACACAGTAATGCTTCTGCCTTGAAATGAGGTTTATTGTACTAACAGAAAATGTGTAATCTGCATTCAAACAATATTTGACAGGTGCATAAGTATGGGCACCTCACCAGGAAAGTGACATTAATATTTAGTAGATCCTCCTTTTGCAAAAATAACAGCCTCTAGTCGCTTCCTGTAGCTGTTAATGAGTTCCTGGATCCTGGATGAAGGTATTTTTGACCATTCCTCTTAACAAAACAATTCCAGTTCAGTTAAGTGTGATGGTCGCTGAGCATGGACAGCCCTCTTCAAATGATCCCACAGATGTTCAATGATATTCAGGTCTGGGGACTGGGATGGCCATTCCAGAACATTGTAATTGTTCCTCTGCATGAATGCCTGAGTAGATTTGGAGCGGTGTTTTGTATCATTGTCTTGCTGAAAGATCCATCCCCTGCGTAACTTCAACTTTACCACTGATTCTTGAACATTACAGTCAAGAATCTGCTGATACTGAGTGGAATCCATGCGTCCCTCAACTTTAACAAGATTCTCGGTGCCGGCATTGGCCACACAGCCCCAAAGCATGATGGAACCTCCACCAAATTTTACTGTGGGTAGCAAGTGATTTTCTTGGAATGCTGTGTTTTTTTGCCGCCATGCATAACGCCTTTTTGTATGACCAAACAACTCAATCTTGGTTTCATCAGTCCACAGGACCTTCTTCCAAAAAGAAATTGGCTTCTCCAAATGTGCTTTTGCATACCTCAGCCGACTCTGTTTGTGGCGTGCTTGCAGAAACGGCTTATTTCGCATCACTCTCCCATACAGCTTCTCCTTCTGCAAAGTGCGTTGTATAGTTGACCGATGCACAGTGACACCATCTGCAGCAATTTGATGCTGCAGCTCTCTGGAGGTGGTCTGAGGATTGTCCTTGACTGATCTCACCATTCTTCTTCTCTGCCTTTCTGATATTTTTCTTGGCCTGCCACTTCTGGCCTTAGCAAGAACTGTCCCTGTGTTCTTCCATTTCCTTACTATGTTCCTCACAGTGGAAACTGACAGGTTAAATCTCTGAGACAGCTTTTTGTATCCTTCCCCTGAACAACTATGATGAATAATCTTTGTTTTCAGATCATTTGACAGTTGTTTTCAGGAGCCCATGATGCCACTCTTCAGAGGAGATTCAAACAGGAGAACAACTTGCAAGTGGCCACTTTAAGTAGCTTTTCTCATGATTGCATACACCTGGCTATGAAGTTCAAAGCTCAATGAGGTTACAAAACCAAAAAAAGTGCTTTAGTAAGTCAGCAAAAAAGTAGGTAGGGGTATTTAAAACCAGAAAATGATAAGGGTGCCCATACGTATGCACCTGTCAAATTTTGTTTGAATGCAGATTGGACATTTTCTGTTAGTACAATAAACCTCATTTCAAGGCAGAAACATTACTGTGTCCAACAGTTATTACATATATCAAACTGAAATAGCTGTTGCAAAAACACCAATTTTTATAAAACATTAAGCTTAAGATTAATAGGGGTGCCCAAACTTTTTCATATAACTGTATATATATATATATATATATATATATATATGTAAATATATATGTAGGTAGGTGGGTAGTGATGCCCTCTAATCCACAGCAGGTAATTGACCTTCTTTAGTAGTATTTAGATTGATGTGGGGAGCTATGCAGGGATGAACATGTGTTTAATGTACTACTTTGATACTTTGAGTCCCTAGTAGGGTGCATGTGCAGCAATGTGTTATATAGTGGTATAGCCCCTTTAGGCCAGACCTGTATTAATTAAGTACTGTTGCGGATTATGATGACATCTGGTGGATTTCCCATATTTTAAATGTTATGGGTCTTTTAAAACATTTTTTTGCTAGTAAAGATTGGTTACTAATATTCAACCTCTCTGGGTATTTTGTGATTTATCTTAAAGTATGGTTGGTTCGGGTGTGCACTATTTTTCTATATCATGTCCATATATATATTGTGGCAAGATGACTCGCTCGGCTCTCCCGGAGGCAGACTCAGGACACACGTTCTCAGGTTACCTTCCTGCTTGTTTATTATATGGCATTAACTCAGGCAGGGTTCCACAGGAAAGATAAGCAAGACCCCTCTGGGTTAAATGGGAAAACAAGACAAAATATTGATCAGTCCATAGGTGAGCGGGTTCTGCCCTGCTCTCGGTAGCACAAGCTGCACAGGCAAAGTCCTTGTAAAAAGCTCTGCAGCTTCCACAACACTGTCTGGAGACTTCACTCTCTAGACCACACTCCAGAGAAAAAAAAGGGACTCAGCTTTTATACATTGCTCAGACACACCCCGAAGGGAGGTAGGGGGAATGGCATCCCACCCTCTTTGCCATTCCCATAAAACCGCACACCCTTTAACAGAGTAAACCCACAAGCATATAACATGCTGGCAGAAAAGTAGGTCTTAGTTCACACAGGAGAGCATCTTGAGCGACACATACCTCCCCTCACATATAAAACCAGTGACAATGTCACACTGTATATGTAGTGGTATCCTCCGATAAATGAAATATCTATATATATCTATTGTACGGTATCACTGCTGTATACAGTGGCTTGCAAAAGTATTTACCTCTTTGGCATTTTTCCATTTTTTGCTACCTCACAACCTGGAATTTAACTGTTTTTTTAGGTTTGGAATCAGTTCATTAAAAGAATAAGCCTACAACTGTGAACATTTTTTTTCTTTTTATTATGAAGCAGACACCAAATATAATAAAATAACTGAAAACTTCAGTGTGTATAACTATTCACTACCCTAAAATCAATACTTTGTAGAGCCTCTTTTTGCAGGAATTGCAGCTTCAAGTCTCTTTGAGCTTTCCAAATTATGCCACTGTTTGTTTTTTCCCATTCCTCAAGGCAAAACTGTTTCAGCTCCTTCAAGTTACATGGTTACCTCTGGTGAACAGTAGTGATAAGCGAGCATGCTCACTACTGCTTTGTGCTCGCACGAGCATCCCACTGCTCAAGACGCTCGGCGCTCGCAGAGTATTTCCGGGGTTGCTCGGCTGGAGCTCGGGTCTCCTCCCTGCATGTTTGGCGCTCTTAAAGCTCATCAAAAGAATGCCAAGAGTGTGCAAAGCAGTCATCAAAGCAAAACGTGGCTACTTTGAAGAGCCTAGAATATAAGACATATTTGCAGTTGTTTCAGACTTTTTTGCTAAGTATATAATTTCACATGTGTTAATTCATAGCTTTGATACCTTCAGTGTGAATGTACAATTTTCAAAGTCATGAAAATACAGAAAAATCTTTAAATGAGAAGGTGTGTCCAAACTTTTGGTCTGTACTGTATGTGTATTTAGACATAAATTACTGTTCGCTATCTTCTGATGTTTGTTGTTTATGCACAGCTAAATGACTGGACCAACAAATATATATTACATTGGCGGGTACCACTATATATTGATGGTGTCATTGTCTATACTCTGTCTATATGATGATGTCATGGTCTATATCAATGTTACCCAACTCCAGTCCTCAAGAGCCATTAACAGGTCATGTTTTCAGGATTTCCTTACCATGGCCTACGTGATAATTGCAGTACCTGCAAAGGCAATAATTCCATCACCTGAGCAATACTAAGGAAATCTTGAAAACATGACCTGTTGGTAGCACTTGAGGACAAGAACTGTCCAGAAGCAGAATTGCTATTTTAAATGTTTTTTCTTTGGAATGTTTTGCATCTTAAATTGATAGATTTAACTTACAGTAAGTGTGCATACTGTGATATTACCTCCTTTTAATGTACAGTATATTTTTTTTTGGACATGAACATGAGGAAAACCATTATTATATAAAACCTTGGGCTATTAGACAGTCTAAATAACTTTGGGGGAAAGGTTATTCTACATGAAAAAAATTCTCTGGTAATTATTTTTTTAAACTGTAACATTTGAATATTTAATACAATGCAAAGATATATTTTAGAAAAGATCTGGGAGGAAATTACATACATCTCTATTACCTGAAATCCAGCCTAAATTATTCTGCATATATTAGCATTCAGCATGATTAGACACTGAGATTGAAATCCACTGAATGTGTCATTACTAAAGAAACACATTTACTTCTTCCTAAAAAGTCCCTATGCAACACAATATTAAAAGATGAAACCAGAGAGCTTGCCTTAAATAGTCTTAAAAAAAAGCAAGCCATTTGTGAGAGACATATAATTACTACAAACAGTATATTGATTAGTGAGCTGGTAATAGCAAAGGTTTGCAAAGGAGACTTCTGTCTACATTATTCAGTGTCCTTTCCATCCTTGGATCCAGATGAAAGAACACATTAGAATGCAAGCCACATTTAATATACCAGAGGATGAATGCAGTATAGAGATCCAACAGGAGAAACCTTATTTAGCATTCATAGAGGGTAAAACTGCACAGGCTACAATGTACTAATAGATATTACAGTAATTTTGCAAAATGTATAGAAATAAAACATGCACAGAGGGACTGTGTGCGTCAAAGGACATGTGGCTGACACAAGCAAAACATGTTTACAGCTACTATATGATCTGCACTCCTATGAAATGATTTATCACATTGTACTAGAATTTTCTTCATGCTTGGCATGCTTTGTATTTTTTTGCATTTTTATTCTCTAAAGAATTTTTATGATATAATTAGAGATTTTAAGGATCATTTATCCTATTATATATCCAATGTTGCAATCTGTTGAGATGTAAATACACATTTTTTTGTTTCCAGAGAGCAATAGAAAGCCACAGGATTAGAAAAAAAACTATGGATGATAATTAATTTTTTTCTTGTTTTTTAAAAAAAGAGCAAATCAATTTCGATCCATGCATTGGCTTAGATTTTTTTACCAGTGTTTGGCCATTGTGTCAATTTTTAACTTTCCAAACATTATCAATTTTTCTTTTATGCAAAAAAAAATCAAGATTCTCCTTCTCATTAAACAGTAAAAACCGGAAAGAACATGAATGACAAATTGATAGCAACATTTTTTTTGTACCTGTTGACTTGCATTGACCAGTTTAATAGGTGACTTGAATAAATAACAGATCTGTTTCCGTTATTATTCTTACTACATTCAATTTAAAAAAAAACAATGCACAAATGACAAGCCGCATATACTAAAATGTGTGTGTTCTATCTGGGAAAATGAGGATTTAGGCCTCCAAACTAATAAAACTAGTCTGAACCCCACCATGTGGACTACTGACATGTTTTACTGACAGTTTATTTCATGACAAAGAAAATCAAAGCTTAAGCAAGCATTCCTGTGCATAGGGAGTTGAGTGAGATAACTGCCTGTCATACGATCATTCCTATTTACTGTTTAAAATGTTATCAATAAAAATGTCAGCTCAGCACGCAAAAAATAAGCCATCATCCAGCCTAAGATCCTGAAAAATGGAGACGCTATGGGTCTCTTTTTACAAATTTTGGATTTTTGTTTACCACTTAAATAAAAATTAACCTATACATGTTTGATATCTACGAACGCATAATGACCCGGGGAATCATAATGACAGGTCAGTTTTGGCATTTAGTGAACATGGTAAAAAAAAAAAAGCAAAAAGACAATTGTGGAATTGCACTTATTTTGCAATTTCACCGTACTTGCAATTTTTTACCATTTTGCAGTAAATGATATGGTAAAATCAATGGTGTCGTTCAATAGTACAACTCGTTTCACAAAAAATAAGCCCTCACATGGCCATAAAGACAGAAAAATAAAAATGTTATGGGTCTGGGAGAAAGGGGAGCAAAAAACAAAAATGAAAAAACTGAAAAATCCAAAGTGGTATAGGAGTTTTAGAGCTGTTTAGAGCATCTGGAAGAATGATTGTCCTTAGAAAAAAAAGGTGACCGCTAATATGATTTTTATCTCATCAACAACAAAGCAACCTGAGACCAGTCATGTCTGGGGTTTCTTTTCACCCAAAGAAGTAGGTTTCACTCACAATTTTGCCTATACACATAGACATGAATAAAGATTTGTATCTAATAAGCCTCCAAGAGCAACTTTTCCCAATTTTGTAATGAGCTGTGCTTTTTTTCAAGCATGATGGTGATCCATGTCACAAGGCAAAAGTGATAACTAAGTTACTCAGTAAAAACAAAATTATATTTTGGGTACATGGCCAGGAAAGTCGCGAGGCATCAATTTCTTTGAGAACCTGTGGTCAATCCTCAAAACATGCGTGAACAAACAAAATCACAGAATTTGGATAAACTCCAGGCACTGATTGGGCAAGAATGGAATAGCATCAATAACAATTTGGTCCAGCTGCCAGGAGGATTTGCAGATGTTTTGAAATATAAGGGTCAATGCTGTAAATATTCAGTCTTTGCATAAACTTAATATATTTGTCAATAGAGGTTTTAAACCTTAATAAATGCTTACACTGACGAGCATAAAGGTAACAATGTTTTGAACTTTTGATTTTCAGACTCTCATCATCCACTACTGCTTCATCATTTTACAGGCAATCATCTTGACTATCTCATGCATACATTTGACTTGCAACTATTAACTTTTTGACAGTGGGAAAGCTCTCTTTGTCAGTCTGTCAGGTCTCCCGCAACACAGTTCCCAGGAGACAATAGATTGGTATGGCTAGAGGCCTGAACAAGGTCTTTGGGTCTGCCATACACTACAATCGATCATATTTTTCCATAGGTGGGGTCTGAGAGGCTACCTGTCAGTTGAACACTCACAGGATGGTGTTATAAACTGCACTACATGAGTAGACCAATGTATAACCCATGCGATTATAGGAACACATGTTCAAGCTCCTTTCCGATACGAATAAGTCTTCTAAAAAATGTTTTCAAGTGTTTATAAAAGAAAATAAATGATCTCTCTCCAAAATCTCATTTTTCCAAACACAAAACCTACCTAACGCTGCGTGCCCACTATGCGTTTTTCAAGCGTTTTTGCCACAGAATTTCTGCACGAAAACGCTTATAAAATGCTGGGTAATACATGCCTCATGGTCCCCAATGATAATCCGTATGCGCTGTGCACGTGCTGCAGAAATTTCCACTGTGGATTATCATTGCGGAAAAATTTGCAGCATGTCCATTAATTTTGCGGACACGCAGCGTAATTGCTGCCATTGACTTGCATTGAATCGCATAATATCCACATGAGCACATGTGCACATGCGGATATTATGCGATTCAATGTGCGGATGGTACCCGGGTCGGGAGAAGAGGAGACTCTCCTCCAGACCCAGGTACCATAGTACCTGTTAAAAAAAGAATTTAAAATAAAAAATAAAGATTATACTTACCTTCTAATGGCCCCCGGTGTTTTCTCCGCTGCGTCCGGTCTGTTGTATGGCTCGCGGTAGTGTGAAAGGACCTTCCATGACTTCATTTAGTCATGTGACACATAGGCGGTCTCGTGACCTGTCACATGACTAAATGACATCATGGCAGGTCCTTTCACACCATCGTGAGCCATACAACAGACCGGACGCAGCGGAGAAAACACCGGGGGCCATCAGAAGGTAAGTATAATCTTTATTTTTTATTTTTTACCATTTTTATTCTTTTTTTTTAACTATTAACTTGGTAACACTATATAAATCTATGCGGGTTGCATGGATTTATATAGTGTGACCAAGTTGTCAAGCACTTTTCCAAGTGATGCTAAAATCGCTTGGAAAAGTGCTTGATAACCCGCATGCAGAAATGCATGATAAAACGCTTGACAAACGCTTATACCTGGCAGGAAAAATGCATGCAAAATCCGCATGCATTTTTCCTGCCAGGGAGATGCAGAAAAAATCTGCAGCATTTCTGCATCTTTTGCACTTAGCCTAAAGAAATAAATGTGCCTTAAAAACATCACATTGGTTTCGCTGCATTTCATTATTTATTCTGCATGGTAAAAGCAAATAAAAAATACCAAACAGTGTAGCTTTTGTTCATCCGACTCACAAGAAAATGAAATAAAAGGTGATCAAAAATAGTTTAAATAAAAGCTACAGCTTGTCTATACTAAAAGTTTATATATGTATATTTTCTTTTTTAATAAATTTGCAAAAATTTCTACATTTCTATTTTTTTTCAGTCAAGATGGGGTGCAGAGTGTACTTTAATGAGAAAAAAAATGAAATTTTTAGAATTTACCAAATGGCTGCAATGAAACAAAGAGTGAAAAATTTAAAGGGGTCTGAATATTTTCCGTACCCACTGTATATGTAAATACAGAGTATGTGTATATATATACAGTACAGACTAAAAGTTTGGACACACCTTCTCATTTAAAGATTTTTCTGTATTTTCATGACTATGAAAATTGTACATTCACACTGAAGGCATCAAAACTATGAATTAACACATGTGGAATTATATACTTAACAAAAAAGTGTGAAACAACTGAAAATATGTCTTATATTCTAGGTTCTTCAAAGTAGCCACCTTTTACTTTGATGACTGCTTTGCACACTCTTGGCATTCTCTTGATGAGCTTCAAGAGGTAGTCACGGGAAATGGTTTTCACTTCACAGGTGTGCCCTGTCAGGTTTAATAAGTGGGATTTCTTGCCTTATAAATGGGGTTGGGACCATCAGGTGTGTTGTGCAGAAGTCTGGTGGATACACAGCTGATAGTCCTACTGAATAGACTGTTAGAATTTGTATTATGGCAAGAAAAAAGCTTTAAGAAATGAAGGTCAGTCAGTCCGAAAAATTGGGAAAACTTTGAAAGTGTCCCCAAGTGCAGTTGCAAAAACCATCATGCGCTACAAAGAAATTGGCTCACATGAGGACCGCCCCAGGAAAGGAAGACCAAGAGTCAACTCTGCTTCTGAGGCTAAGTTTATGCAAGTCACCAGCCTCAGAAATCGCAAGTTAACAGCAGCTCAGATTAGAGACCAGGTCAATGCCACACAGAGTTCTAGCAGCCAACAAATCTCTTCAATAACTTTTAAGAGGAGACTTTGTGCAGCAGGCCTTCAAGGTAAAATAGCTGCTAGGAAACCACTGCTAAGGACAGGCAACAAGCAGAAGAGACTTGTTTGGGCTAAAGAACACAAGGAATGGACATTAGACCAGTGGAAATTTGTGCTTTGGTCTGATGAGTCCAAATTTGAGATCATTGGTTCCAACCACAGTGTCTTTGTGCGACGCAGAAAAGGTGAACAGATGGACTCTACATGCCTGGTTCCCACCGTGAAGCATGGAGGAGGAGGTGTGATGGTGTGGGGGTGCTTTGCTGGTGACACTGTTGGGGATTTATTCAAAATTGAAGGCATACTGAACCAGCATGGCTACCACAGCATCTTGCAGCGGCATGCTATTCCATCCGGTTTGCGTTTAGTTGGACCATCATTTATTTTTCAACAGGACAATGACCCCAAACACACCTCCAGGCTGTGTAAGGGCTATTTGACCAAGAAGGAGAGTGATGGGGTGCTAAGCCAGATGACCTAGCCTCCACAGTCACCAGACCTGAACCCAATCGAGATGGTTTGGGGTGAGCTGGACCGCAGAGTGAAGGCAAAAGGGCCAACAAATGCTAAGCATATCTGGGAACTCCTTAAAGATTGTTGGAAGACCATTTCGGGTGACTACCTCTTGAATAGAGATGAGCATTGTTCTACTCGAACTGTTCGCCAATCTCAAATTCGAGCTGTTTTGGGCGGTGTTCGAGCCGTTCGGCGAACACGAACGATTTGAGAAAAATTCGGCTGTTCGAGGTTATGTTCGATAACTGTTCGTGCACCAAAATCATAACTGGATTTTTTCTCAGTAATGATGAAAATTAATGTTAATATGCAGTTTGAGTGAACAGCGGGGTGGGGGGAGGGGCAGGGGATGGATCTCTGCAGGAATAATGAAGATCTCCATTTTTTTTTCTCTTTCCCGCATTTACAGTGGGGAGGTGCAATCTGTCAGCCTATCAGCAGCGCACACACGGAGCGAAGTGCTTTTTTCACACAAGCAAGGGCATGTGTCATTGGCAGTGTATGTCACATGTCCTTGCCCTATAAGACCAAGCCATTTTCCCCATCGCCACCATTTTCTCACTGCTGCAGCTACGTGTTAGACGGCACCGCTGTTGCTGTGTGCGCTATAACTTGTTAATTTCAAGCCAATTTTCGCACAAATCTACAGATAGCTTGGGAGTAGGGAATAGTTGTGATTGCAGTCCTTTTAAGGACTAGGTTACAGCATTTCCTATGATTTTTATCAGGCAGGTCTGTGCTCTTAAATAGATAGATTGTGGGAGTAAAGACTAATTCTAATTGCAGTCCTTTTCAGGACTAGGTTACATCAGTTCCTATCAGTTTTTGCCAGGCAGGTCTGTGCCAGTGCTGTGCAAGTTTTTTTCACAGCATTTGGCTGAATCTAGCAAAGCTAATCCTTTTTGGCCTATTCCAGAGTGTGTTAGTCAGTGGAGTAGCCTATCTGTGTGGCAAGATATACCACCTGTGTATAGAATACCAATTTTTTTACTGCACCTAGTGAAGTAAAATCTTTTGGGCATAGCATCATTCTATTAGTCCATCTATACTGACCTCCATCAGGTTGCAAATTGAATATAATTTTTTTCTGCATCTAGCTCTGAAAAAATATTTGGGCTTCTAGCAGTGTGTGGGACTTTCTCTATTAGTCCATCTATACTGACCTCCATCAGGTTGCAAACTGAATATATTTTTTTTCTACATCTACCTCTGAAAAAATATTGGACTTCTAGCTGTGTGTGGGACTTGTTCTATTAAACCATCTATACAGACCTCCATCAGGTTGCAAACTGAATATAATTTTTTTCTGCATCTACCTCTGAAATAATATTTGGGCTTCTAGCAGTGTGTGGGACTTGTTCTATTAGTCCATCTATACTGACCTCCATCAGGTTGCAAACTGAATATATTTTTTTTTTACTGCATCTACCTCTGAAAAAATATTGGGCTTCTAGCTGTGTGTGGGACTTGTTCTATTATTCCATCTATACAGACCTCCATCAGGTTGCAAACTGAATATAATTTTTTTCTGCATCTACCTCTGAAAAAATATTTGGGCTTCTAGCTGTGTGTGGGACTTGTTCTATTAGTCCATCTATACTGACCTCCATCAGGTTGCAAACTGAAAATAATTTTTTGTCTGCATCTAGCTCTGAAAAAATATTTGGCCTTCTAGCAGTGTGTGGGACTTTCTCTATTAGTCCATCTATACTGACCTCCATCAGGTTGCAAATTAAAAATAATTTTTATCTGCATCTACCTCTGAAAAAATATTTGGGCTTCTAGCTGTGTGTGGGACTTGTTCTATTAGTCCATCTATACTGACCTCCATCAGGTTGCAAACTGAATATAATTTTTTTCTGCATCTAGCTCTGAAAAAGTATTTGGCCTTCTGGCAGTGTGTGGGACTTTCTCTATTAGTCCATCTATACTGACCTCCATCAGGTTGCAAATTAAAAATAATTTTATTCTGTATCCAGCTCTGAAAAAATATTTGGCCTTCTAGCAGTGTGTGGGACTTTCTCTATTAGTCCATCTATACTGACCTCCATCAGGTTGCAAATTAAAAATAATTTTTTGTCTGCATCTAGCTCTGAAAAAATATTTGGCCTTCTAGCAGTGTGTGGGACTTTCTCTATTAGTCCATCTATACTGACCTCCATCAGGTTGCAAACTGAATATATTTTTTTTCTGCATCTACCTCTGAAAAAATATTGGGCTTCTAGCTGTGTGTGGGACTTGTTCTATTAATCCATCTATACAGACCTCCATCAGGTTGCAAACTGAATATAATTTTTTTCTGCATTTACCTCTGAAAAAATATTTGGGCTTCTAGCTGTGTGTGGGACTTGTTCTATTAGTCCATCTATACTGACCTCCATCAGGTTGCAAACTGAAAATAATTTTTTGTCTGCATCTAGCTCTGAAAAAATATTTGGCCTTCTAGCAGTCTGTGGGACTTTCTCTATTAGTCCATCTACACTGACCTCCATCAGGTTGCAAATTAAAAATCATTTTTATCTGCATCTAGCTCTGAAAAAATATTTGGCCTTCTAGCAGTTTGTGGGACTTTCTCTATTAGTCCATCTTTACTGACCTCCATCAGGTTGCAAATTAAAAATAATTTTTATCTGCATCCAGCTCTGAAAAAATATTTGGCCTTCTAGCAGTGTGTGGGACTTTATTAGTCCATCTATACTGACCTCCATCAGGTTGCAAATTAAAAATAATTTTTTGTCTGCATCTAGCTCTGAAAAAATATTTGGCCTTCTAGCTGTGTGTGGGAATTTCTCTATTAGTCCATCTATACTGACCTCCATCAGGTTGCAAACTGAATATATTTTTTTTCTGCATCTACCTCTGAAAAAATATTGGGCTTCTAGCTGTGTGTGGGACTTGTTCTATTAATCCATCTATACAGACCTCTATCAGGTTGCAAACTGAATATAATTTTTTTCTGCATCTACCTCTGAAAAAATATTTGAGCTTCTAGCTGTGTGTGAGACTTGTTCTATTAGTCCATCTATACTGACCTCCATCAGGTTGCAAACTGAAAATAATTTTTTGTCTGCATCTAGCTTTGAAAAAATATTTGGCCTTCAAGCAGTGTGTGGGACTTTCTCTATTAGTCCATCTATACTGACCTCCATCAGGTTGCAAATTAAAAATAATTTTTATCTGCATCCAGCTCTGAAAAAATATTTGGCCTTCTAGCAGTGTGTGGGACTTTCTCTATTAGTCCATCTATACTGACCTCCATCAGGTTGCAAATTAAAAATAATTTTTATCTGCATCCAGCTCTGAAAAAACATTTGGCCTTCTAGCAGTGTGTGGGACTTTCTCTATTAGTCCATCTATACTGAACTCCATCAGGTTGCAAATTAAAAATATTTTTTTGTCTGCATCTAGCTCTGAAAAAATATTTGGCCTTCTAGCAGTGTGTGGGACTTTCTCTATTAGTCCATCTATACTGACCTCCATCAGGTTGCAAACTGAATATATTTTTTTTCTGCATCTACCTCTGAAAAAATATTAGGCTTCTAGCTGTGTGTGGGACTTGTTCTATTAATCCATCTATACAGACCTCCATCAGGTTGCAAACTGAATATAATTTTTTTCTGCATCTACCTCTGAAAAAATATTTGGGCTTCTAGCTGTGTGTGGGACTTGTTCTATTAGTTCATCTATACTGACCTCCATCAGGTTGCAAACTGAATATAATTTTTTTCTGCATCTAGCTCTGAAAAAATATTTGGCCTTCTAGCAGTGTGTGGGACTTTCTCTATTAGTCCATCTATACTGACCTCCATCAGGTTGCAAATTAAAAATAATTTTTATCTGCATCCAGCTCTGAAAAATATTTGGCCTTCTAGCAGTGTGTGGGAATTTCTCTATTAGTCCATTTATACTGACCTCCATCAGGTTGCAAATTAAAAATATTTTTTTGTCTGCATCTAGCTCTGAAAAAATATTTGGCCTTCTAGCAGTGTGTGGGACTTTCTCTATTAGTCCATCTATACTGACCTCCATCAGGTTGCAAACTGAATATATTTTTTTTCTGCATCTACCTCTGAAAAAATATTTGGGCTTCTAGCTGTGTGTGGGACTTTCTCTATTAGTCCATCTATACTGACCTCCATCAGGTTGCAAATTGAATATAATTTTTTTCTGCATCTAACCCAGCCAATAGTTTTGGCCTAATACCACAGTTTGGCCACTCAGCTCTGCTCGGTTCCCATCCATTGTTTTTTTGTGCAAACAACTCCAGAGTTGTAAATTAGTTAACCACCAAAATGAGTGGAAAAAGGCCTGCTGCTGGTGGAATGGGGAATAGGCGTGTTGGGAAGGGGAAAAAAGGTTGTGTCCGTGGGGTAGGTGTTAAAGCAACAGTAACATCTGCAGAAGAAAGATCATCTTCCAGCCAAACTAAAATGTCTACTTCTTTTTGCGGACAATGTGATAAGATCCCTTTCTTACGGCCACGCCAATCGCTACAAATTCCAGATGAGGCACAAAAACAGCAGGTGCTTCAAAGGATATCAAGTGCTCCTTTAAGTGGGCTCTCCTCCACATCAACTTCAACATCACAAATACTCCAGTCCTCAAAGGTGTCACCCCAATCGCACTTGCTTCCTCACAGCTCCCAAATCTCCAGCTGCCCGTCTGAGTATGAGGTAGAACAGATGGTTGAGTCTGCAGAGCTGTTTACTCATACTATAGCCTGGGAATCAGAGGTCGACTCCAGTGCTTCTGTGAATCCAGACGAGGAAATGATCTGCACTGATGCCCAGAATCTTTATGAGTCGGATCCAGGA
This sequence comes from Phyllobates terribilis, assembly GCF_046119375.1. Taxonomy (NCBI): domain Eukaryota; kingdom Metazoa; phylum Chordata; class Amphibia; order Anura; family Dendrobatidae; genus Phyllobates; species Phyllobates terribilis. Next base: position 766,738,127 of record NW_027362762.1, on the reverse strand, counting down.
CCAGACGCAGAAGGTTCTGACCATAATGTAGACCCTCATTCCCAAACTGTAACTCCTGTTGGTGGAGACAATGAGGAAGACGATGATGAGACTCAAATACCTGATTGGAGCGACAACTTTAGTTTTTTGTCAGGGCAGGAACAGGTTGGCTCTGAGGACGACGGGTGTGATAACGCACAGGGTGATGATGATGAGGTTGGAGATCCCACTTACTGTCAACCCACAGTCAGCCAAGAGATGAGGTCAGCAGAGGAGGTGGAGGAAGATGCTAGTGACGACGAGGTCAGGTTGCGCCTTCCTGGACAGAGACGTAGTACTGGAAGCACGTCAACAACTGCATCCTCAAACACAACTCTGCCTCTCACCACAAGTCGTGGTGGCTCTTCAGGTCGCATGGGTGCTAAGCCTTGCATAGCCTGGGCATTTTTTCAGATCGATAAAGATGACCCAACTCGTGTTATCTGTAACATTTGTCAGCAAAAGCTAAGTAGAGGCCAAAAAATACATAGTTTGAGTACTTCATGCATGAACCGGCACATGGACATGAAGCATAAGTTGCAGTGGGAAGCTCAGTGTGCTACAATGCGGCCTAGCCGGCCGAGCCAACCACCGTCTGCCATATCTTGTGCATCCGTGGCCTCTTCATCCTCTGTGACTGGGGGGACAGCAGTCACACCTGTTTTGGGGCGCAGACCTGCCACCTCTTTACCTGTAACAGCCAGCGTGATTGGCAGGTCATCACTTTCTTTGGAGGTGGTAACACCAGCTGGTGTTGAGCGCTGTCCGACATCGACAGCACCACCTTTGGATCAAGGCAACCTAACATGTCCGCCTGCATCTTCCTCAGAGACCGGCAGTTTGCCGGGGACACCCTTATCAACCCCGTCTAAGCACAATAGCCAGCCCTCGGTCCCTCAGATGTGGACAAGTAAAAGACCATTTCCTCCTAGCCATGAGAAAGCTACGAGGTTGAATTTCACCATCTGCAAGCTCTTGGCTTCAGAAATGCTGCCTTTCCGCCTGGTGGACACAGAGGATTTTCGAGACCTTATGTCCGTCGCAGTGCCCCAGTACCAGATGCCCAGTCGGCACTACTTCTCAAAGAAAGGTGTGCCTGCGCTCCACCAGCATGTCGCACACAACATCACCGCTTCTTTGAGAAACTCTGTGTGTGACAGGGTGCATTTCAGCACAGACAATTGGACGAGTAGGCATGGACAGGGGCGTTACATGTCACTGACTGGGCACTGGGTAACTATGGTGACAGCAGGACAGGGGGCTGCTGTCCAAGTCTTGCCGTCCCCACGAGTTGTGCGTCAATCCTCTTTATGTCAAAGTTCCTCCACTGCTTCTGCCTCCTCAACCTCCTCTCGGTCTTCCACCTGCACCCAAAGCCTGTCTGGTCATGCCACAAGCTTACTAACTGCGCAGAAGGGATCCTGCACACCTCCTTACTATGCTGGCAGTAGGGCTCAACGTCATCAGGCGGTTTTTATTTTGAAATTTCTGGGAAATGTGAGTCACACAGCTGAGGAGTTGTGGTCAGCTCTGGAGAACCAATTTCATGAATGGTTGTCTCCACTGGACCTGAAACCAGGGAAGGCCGTGTGCGACAATGCTGCAAACCTGGGTGCGGCCCTTCGCCGGGGCAATGTCACACACGTGCCTTGTATGGCTCACGTGTTGAACCTGGTTGTCCAGCAATTTTTAGCCCACTATCCCAGATTAGATGGCCTTCTGCAGAGGGCACGGTCGCTGTGTGCTCACTTCCGCCGTTCGCATCCCGCAGCTCAGCGACTTACATCTCTACAGAAGTCGTTGGGCCTGCCACTTCACCGGCTAAAATGCGATGTGCCTACCCGGTGGAATTCAACTCTGCACATGTTGCAGCGACTGTGGCAGCACCGACAAGCAATGGTGCAATACGTTCTGACGTATAGCCTGGGCCAACGAGATCCGGAGGTGGGGCAAATCACGCGGGTGGAGTGGTCTCAGATCAGGGACCTATGCACCCTTCTGCACAGTTTTGAAATGGCGACGAAGATGTTTAGTGCTGACGATGCCATTATCAGCATGACTATTCCGGTGATTTACATGCTGGAGCACATGTTAAACAGAATTCGGAGTCAGGTGGTGGCACAATAGGAGGTGGAGGAAGTAGAGGAGGAGGAGTTGTATGCGGAAGGGCTAACATCTGCAAGGTCCAGACGGTCGGCAGCACCAAGGCGGCAGGCATGTGAGGGTGGGGGAGATGGTTTTACCAGGGCGCATGGTAGCAGCCAAACTAGTGAGGAAGGTGCAGGAGCCCAGGAAGAAGTGGAGGACGAACTGATGGAAGACTCATCAGATGAGGGAGACCTTGATCACATTTCTGTTGTGCGAGGTTGGGGGGAGAGGACAGAGGAAGGAAGCATGATTGTTACCTCGCCACCAACTCAACAGGGACTTGGTGCTCCTGGATGCGCAACACACATTAGTGCCTTCTTGCTGCTCTACCTGCAACATGACCCTCGAATTGTGAGAATTAGAAATAATCCTGACTACTGGGTTGCCGCACTGTTAGATCCCCGGTACAAAAGTAAATTTGCAGAAATGATTCCTGCCATAGAAAGGGATGCACGCATGCAGGAGTATCAGCAGAGACTGTTGCAGAATCTTACATGTGCTTTCCACAAAACACCAGTGGTGCACGTAGTGAATCTCACAGTTCCAACTTGCCAACCGTGGGACCGTCAAGTGTTCAGCACTCAAACCGTAACAGAACCACAGTATCTGCTGGTAACATCAATTTTGCGGAATCATTTCACCACTTTTTTAGCCCATCCTTTGCAAGGCCACAGGAGACAAGAAGTCTGACACATAGTCAACGCCTAGAGACGATGGTACAGGAGTATCTCCAAGTAAACATTGAAGCCATGACTGTGTCACTGGACCCTTGCTCTTTTTGGGCTTCCAATCTGGATAAATGGCCGGAGCTAGCCACTTACTGTTATGTTCTGCTACCAGAGCTAAGGAAAGAGAGGAGATCTCTCCCTACGATAGAACTCAGCTGAATCCCTACGATGTAACAGGGAACCTGATCCTGCGATCAGACCTGCTAAAGTCCAAAGCTAGTCTGTACGGAGACCTATAGATGTGGGGAATGAATCCCTACAAGTACTAAGGACTGGGAGGAAAATGGGACACCTCCTAACAGAAATAGTAGCAGACAGACGAACAAACAAACTATATAGAACATAGAGGTCCGTAGACCAAGCAAACTAACAGAGTTAGATACAGAGCACAGGCTAGCTAGAAAGTAGTTATACAATGAAGTCCAGCAAAGCCAGAAGGGCGGAGCAGGATTAAATAGGCCAACAAGGTCATGTGACCAGCAAAGGAAAAAACCTAAGAGCAAGGTTCTAACAGTACCCCCCCTTCTAAGAGGATCCTCCGGATCCCCTAGGACCAGGCTTATTAGGAAATCTCCTGTGAAACGCTCTGATAAGTCTGGACGCAGCAACATCATCTGACCTTACCCAAGAGTTATCCTCGGGTCCGAAACCTTTCCAGGCCACAAGATACTGCAAACTACCTCTATACTGTCTAGAGTTAAGGATGCGAGAAATTTCATATTCCCCGTCCTCCACCACCGGAGGAACAGAGGCAGAGGCGTCACCATCTGACACAACAGCTTTTTTTAACAGAGAGACATGAAATACCGGATTAATTCTCCAGGAGGTAGGAACCTCCAACCTAACAGCAGATTGGTTGACAACCTGAAGCACCTTAAAGGGCCCTACAAACTTGGGACCCAATTTCTTAGAAGGAATCCTCAACCGCAGATTCCTAGAGGACAACCAGACCATGTCACCAACAGCGAACAAAACCTCCTGTCGTTTCCTATCAAAGTAGTCTTTAGATTTTCTGTTGGCCTCCTGAAGATTACCACGCACATCCGTCCAAACTCTCTCCAAATCACCGGAAAAATTCTCCTCCTCAGGCACGGCAGATCCCAACTTGGAGAACGACCCAAACGACGCATGTCTCCCAGAACAACAAAAAAAAGGCGAACAACCAGCAGAAGAAGATGTATGATTGTTCAGAGCAAATTCAGCAAGTGGCAGAAACTCAGACCACCCCTCTTGATTGTCTGCCACAAAACAACGCAAGAACTGCTCAACATCCTGGTTTTTCCTTTCTGTCTGGCCATTAGATTCAGGATGATATCCGGACGAGAACGACAAATGAACTCCCAACCTGTCACAAAAGGCACGCCAAAAACGAGCCACGAACTGAGGACCCCTATCAGAAACAATGTCAGTAGGAACGCCATGAAGTCTGACAATTTCCTTGACAAAGGCCTTAGCGAGAGTTTTAGCGCAGGGCAGTTTGACGAAGGGAACCAAGTGACACATCTTGCTAAAACGGTCCACGACCACCCAGATGACAGTAAAACCCTCAGAGGGGGGAAGGTCAGTTATAAAGTCCATAGCCAAATGTGTCCAAGGAGCACTGGGAACCTCCAAAGGACAAAGCAACCCCGCAGCAGGAGTATGTGAGGACTTAGATCTAGCACATATAGTACATTGACGCACCCACTTAATGACTTCCTTCTGCCATCCAGGCCACCAAAAACTGCGACCCACCAGTCTATTGGTCTCAGAGATTCTGGGATGACCTGCCAACCGAGATTCGTGACACTCAACAAACAAATCTCTCCTAAAGGTCCCAGGCACAAACAACCTCCCATGAGGAGTGTTAGATGGGGCATTCTCCTGTGCTTTAAGAATCTCATCTTCCAAAACGGAGTCCAAAGCAGCTATCACAACACCTTCTTGTAAAATGTTCTCCTCTTTCTCAGCACCGACTATGGGAGAAAAACTGCGAGACAAGGCATCTGCCTTAACATTCTTAGTACCAGGGATGTAAGTAACGGAGAAATTAAACCGCGAGAAAAACAGTGCCCACCTAGCCTGACGGGCATTCAGGCGCTTGGCAGCATCAAGATATATCAGATTTTTATGATCCGTAAGAACCTGAACGGAAATTCCGCACCTTCCAAGAAGTGGCGCCAGTGTTCAAATGCGAGTTTAATAGCCAATAATTCCCGATTACCAATATCGTAATTCAGTTCAGTCTCCGAAAAAAAATTTTTAAAAAAAGGCACAGGGATGTAATCCATCCCCGTTATCCTGAGACAAAACTGCGCCAACCCCCACAGAGGAAGCATCAACCTCAACCAAAAACGGCTTAGTCACATCAGGCTGCATAAGGATGGGAGCAGAGGTGAACCTCTCCTTGAGATACACAAAAGCTTCAATGGCCTCAGAAGACCACTGAACCGCATCAGCACCTTTCCTGGTGAGATCGGTCAGAGGTTTGACAATACTAGAAAAATTTTTTATGAATTTTCTGTAATAATTGGTGAAACCCAAAAACCTCTGTATCGATTTCAAACCAATAGGCCTAGGCCATTCCTGTACAGCTTGAACTTTAACCGGGTCCATCTCAAAACCTTCGCTGGAGATAATGTAACCCAAAAAACTAAATCTCTGTACAGCGAACTCACCTTTCTCCAGCTTAGCAAAAAGCGAATTGTCCATTAATAACTGTAATACCTCACGTACGCTCCACCAATGAGACTACAGATCCGGCGAATAAATCAAAATGTCATCCAAATACACAACCACATTTTTGCCGATCAAAGGTCTAAGGATGTCATTAATAAGATTCTGAAAAAATGCAGGAGCATTAGTAAGACCAAAAGGCATAACCAGGTTCTCAAAATGACCCACAGGAGTGTTAAATGCAGTCTTCCATTCGTCACCCTCCTTCATGCGCAACAGATTGTATGCCCCCTTAAGGTCAATTTTAGAGAACCACTTGGCCCCCATTAACTGGTTAAACAGATCAGGAATCAATGGCAGTGGGTAAGGATTGCGTACAGTAATTTTGTTAATCTCACGAAAATCCAGACAAGGACGTAAACCGCCGCCCTTTTTTTTTACAAAAAAAAATCCAACCGCCACAGGAGACTTAGAGGGCCTAATGTGACCGGCGGCCAAACTTGTCTGTATGAATTCCTCCAAAGCCTTCCTCTCAGGAATAGTAAGGTTAAATAAACGACTTTTAGGAAGAGTCGCTCCAGGGACAAATTCAATAGAACAATCATAGTCTCTATGGGGAGGCAAAACCTGCGATTCCTTCTCAGAAAAAACTCTCCAAAAATCCTGAATAGGAACAGGCAATTCTCCCCTATCCAAAGCTGCAATACGCCCGTTACAACACTTGTCATAACATTTATGGCTCCAGGATTTAATTTCACTGGTAGACCAATCCAGTACAGGATTGTGAAATTTTAACCAGGGCAATCCCAATATTACTGGAGAAGGCAAGTTATTCAAAACTACCAAATCCAATTTCTCATGGTGAACACCATTAATAGTGAGAGGAAATTCACAGACCTTGAGAGTAATATTCTTCAAAGGGGAACCATCCACAGAAACCACAGCAATGGGGGATGATAAAGGTTCGGGTTTTAAATTGAGTCTTTCCAAGAATCCCCCATCAATTACATTCAGAGTAGACCCACAATCAACAAACACCCGAAATTCCATTAATTTTTCCTGAGCAATCGTGGAAGCAGCTAAAAATACACCCTTGGAATTTAAACAGGCAATACGGGCATGACTGACCATTTTTTTTTCTTTCTTCATACGAAGCTCACAGCCTTTAATCAAATGACCAGATTTTCCGCAATAGAAACACAAGCCTTCAGAAAATCGACGGTCTTTTTCTTGAGAGCGAGGTGCCACCGATCCAATCTCCATCGGTTCACCACTGTTAGTACACACATTCTCATAACCAGAAACTGACATAGCAGAGGATTTGCTCTCATTAACCCTTGCACGCAGTCTCCTATCCACCCGTATAGCTAATTGCATAGCCTGTTGCAAATCTTCAGGTGTAGGATAAGCAATTAGCAGGTCTTTAACCCTTTCACTGAGCCCAGCAAGAAATAGACTTTTCAGAGCAGAATCGTTCCACTCTGTTTGAGTAGACCAACGACGGAAATGAGTACAATATTTTTCCACATTACCTGATCCCTGTTTCAAACGTCTCAACTCAGTCTCAGCTGATGCGACACGGTCAGGATCATCATATAATAGTCCCAAAGCAGAAAAAAAACTATCCACTGATCTGAAGCATGTATCACTAGGTTGCAAAGAAAAGGCCCACTCCTGAGGCTCTTTGCGCAAAAGTGACATTATGAACCCTATGCGCTGGGATTCATCCCCAGAGGACTTGGGTCTCAAACGAAAATACAATAAGCAAGCATTTTTAAATGAAAAAAATTCTCGGTGTTCACCAAAAAATAAATCCGGCAAACATACCTTAGGCTCCAAGAAATGTGCTCCAGGACAGTTACTCACGTGCTGACGGAGCTCGGCCACCTCCAGAGAGAGTCCCTGCAGGCGATGAGCCAAATCCTGAACCGACACCATGATGGAACAGAAAAATCTTTCCTTAGAGAATTTGCAGGCTGGACTTACTGTTATGTTCTGCTACCAGAGCTAAGGAAAGAGAGGAGATCTGTCCCTACGATAGAACTCAGCTGAATCCCTACGATGTAACAGGGAACCTGATCCTGCGATCAGACCTGCTAAAGTCCTAAGCTAGTCTGTACGGAGACCTACAGATGTGGGGAAGGAATCCCTACAAGTACTAAGGACTGGGAGGAAAATGGGACACCTCCTAACAGAAATAGTAGCAGACAGACGAACAAACAAAATATATAGAACATAGAGGTCCGTAGACCAAGCAAACTAACAGAGTTAGATACAGAGCACAGGCTAGCTAGAAAGTAGTTATACAATGAAGTCCAGCAAAGCCAGAAGGGCGGAGCAGGATTAAATAGGCCAACAAGGTCATGTGACCAGCAAAGGAAAAAACCTAAGAGCAAGGTTCTAACACTTACGCCTTGGAGATCTTGTCATGCCCCGCAGCCAGCGTTCTGTCTGAACGTGTGTTCAGCGCTGCTGGTGGTGTGCTGACAGATAAGCGCACGCGGCTCTCCACTGATAATGTAGACAGACTCACGTTCATAAAGATGAACAAATCATGGATCCGAAATGACTTTTCTACCCCTGTGTCATCCTGGGGAGAGTAAAAGCTTGATGATTGGTTAAAATCACCCTACCAACCGTTTTAAGCTTTCAAATTACTAATCATGTTTATCTGTATCTTGACTGGAAAATAATTTGGGCTTTGTAGCAGTGTGCAGCACTGATTCTATTAGCCCATCTATACTAAGCTCCACCAGATTTAAAATTAATAATAATTTGTAGCTGCATCTAGCCCGGAAAATAATTTTGGGTCTCCGAGATGCGCAAGACACAAAAGTGCCTTCTTGCTGCACTACCTGCAACATGACTCTCATATTGTCAGAATTTGAAGTAAGCATGACTACAGGGTTGCCACACTCTTAGATCCCCCAAACTTTTCGATCAACCTTTTCATTTTAATAAAGACCAAAAAAATGGTCATTTTTGAAATTATAAGGATTAGCAGGTTATTAGAAACTGAAATCAAACAGTTTTCAACTCAAAACTTTATTCTAGGTGATGTTACATTTTCACATAGGACCCCTTGTTCGAAAGGAGCTTCTGAACTCTCTCGTCCATTGAATTTGTCAGGTTTTGGATGGTTTCTGCTTCAATTGTTTTGCATGAGGACAGAATACCCTCCCAGAGCTTTTGCTTAGATGTGAACTGCCTCCCGCCATCATAGACACTCCTTTTGATGATGCTCCAGAGGTTCTGAATGGGGTAGAGGTCAGGGGAGCATGGGGGTCACACCATAAGTTTGTCCCCTTTTATGCCCATATCAGACAGAGATGCAGATGTTTTATGTGCAGCATGAGATGGTGCATTATCATGCAAAAAAATGATCTTGCTGTGAAATACATGGTTCTTCTTCTTGAACCATGGCAGGAAGTGCTGTTTGAGAAAATCCACATACATTATGGAGTTCATCTTTAGCGCCTTCAGGGATCCTAAAGGGGCCGACAATCTCTCTCCCCATGATTCCAGCCCAAAACATTACTCCACCTCCTCCTTGTTGGCGCGGAGCCGTGTTTGCGTGGGGTGTCCATCAACCAGCCATCCTTCACTCCATCCATCTGGACCATCGAGCGCTGCACGGCACTCATCCGTGAACAAAACAGTTTTGAAATCAGTCTTCATGTAATGTTTGGCCCACTGGAGCCGTTTCTGCTTGTGTGAAGTGGATAGAGGAGGTCGACAGGATGGCATATGCACAGCTGCATACCTCTGAAGGACCCTGCATCTTGTTGTTCGGGGGACGTTGGAGGCACCTGCAGCTTCAAAAACTTGTCTGCTGCTATGACAAGGCTTTTTTGCCGCTGCTCCTTTAACCTGACGTAATTGCCTGTAGGAAAGAGTCCTCAATTTGCCCTTATCAACACGCACACGTGTGTACTGTGAATCAGCTACATACTTCTTGATTGCCAAGACACTTCATCCTGATCATCGCACAATGTTGATTGTAGTCATGCCTTGACCTAAACACTCCACAATTTGTTGCTTCTCAGCAGCCGACACATCCTTTTTCTTTCCCATTTTGGCAGAAAATGTAGGCTGCTTAATAATGTGAGACAGCCTTCTTAAGTAGTCTTGCCTTTCATTGGACACACCTGCCAAACTAATTAGCACAGGTGTCTGCAATTGCTTACAGTGATATAAAGAGCCCTGACACACATCACCATCAATGAGTTTAACTGACAAACAAACAAATTCTTCCCTTATCACTCCTAAACACTTTTTGCATAATAATTTGGAACACAGTGTACATGTGCTTTTCCACAAAACACCAGTGGTTCACGTAGTGAATCTTACAGTTCTAACTTGCCAACCGTGGTCTGTATGGAGTTGTTCAATAAAGGGCCCAAAACTAAGATAACATAGATGGGAGAGGTCTCTATGAATAGGAATTCCTAAGTATTTGATACCCTGTGAGGGCCAGGCAAAGGGAAAGTTGGACTGGATGGAATCCTATATGGATTTGGGGAGGGAGACATCGAGGGCCTCAGACTTCGCTGCATTGATTTTAAAATTTGACCATGTAACAAAGTGATCTATTTCAGCCATAACAGCATGGATGGATATATGTGATTGAGTGATATATACTAGTACATCATCAGCAAATAGAGAGCACTTGTACTCGGTGCCTCCCACCTCAATCCACCTAATATTGGGGTTATGGCGAATTGATGAGAGCAGGTGCTCCGTCACTAGGATGTATAAGAGAGGGGACAGAGGACATCCCTGCCTTGTCCCATTGGTGATTGTGAAAGGTGATGAAAATGTTCTGATGCACCCCCTGGGCCTTGGGACACCCGGAGCCGGACCCTTTTTGGTGGATGCTGGTGGTTGTAGTCTTCGTGGCGGCGACCCGGTTCCGTGGCTCAGGGTGGTCAAATCAGTGGCGGAACTATTTATGTGGTTTTGATGTTTAAATGTCCGACTACGCCACCCGTGGATTGCGGTCAGAGTGAACCGCCGCTGCAGGGCAGACCGCTGAGGCTGGTGTTGTGGGTGCAGCAGAGCGTAGCATAACTCCCCACGAGAGGAGTATAGCCTCAGGGCAGTGTATGCGGAGGATGGGGGTGATGGTGCAGGGCAGCAGCAGTAACGACACGGAGTCAGTGATGCAGTCCAGGGCCTTTACTCACAGTTCTTATTATCCAGACCACGTCTGCAGGTAACGGCTGCCCACATCGTACTGTGCTCACCAGGTGAGGTGCTCAGACAACTCCCAGATAACTTTGGAGCGCTTCACAGGACCCCCTTTGTGTGTCCTTTGTCTGGCCTTTCTTACCAACCCTTCTGTCCGGCTGCCTCGAGCCTCCTCTTGGTAAACTTGGCGCCAGTTTCCCTGACCCTATGTGCTGCCCTCCTAGCGGGTGTAGCGAGGGGCTGCGCCACATAAATTGTCACAGCCTCCGGTTTCTAGCTGAGGGTCGTTTCCTGCCTCCACTAGTTTCGGGGACCGGTCTCCCCCTTTGGCCTGACCCCTCCATGCAGGTGGATTCGGGCGTGCGGTGGCGACTCGCCCGTCCGCACACCTGGGATCCCTTCGTTCCTCGTTCCTGGAGCCTTCTCCGCTCCTCTTCCTTCCTTCTCCCTCTTCCAGGCCTGGGCCTCTGTTACTAGGCCCGCCTCCGGAGCAGAGCTCATGCAGAGCCCCTGCTCCCTGCCACTTCTGCTCAGACTTCTCTGCACTGAACTAAGATGGTGCCCACCTTTTATACTCCCTTCTCAATGCACCCAGGAACTGCTTCCTCCCTGCTCCTTCCTCAGTGTTCCCTCCCCCCACTCCAGCCAGGGACAGGGACTGTCGTGCCCATCTCAGGGGCATATTGGTCGACCTGCCCCACGGCAATGTGGTGTAATGCATGCAGGTGTCGGGTCCTGATCCACACTCCATCCTTACCTGAGAGTGAGATATCACACCTCAGGGTGCTACAGTTCCATTTATCTTCAGCCTAGGTGACGTATTGCGATAGAGGGCCGTGATTTTGGCTATAAAAGGGTCCCCTAGACCCCTAACCCAAGCTTTTTAAGAGAATCATATATGGCGTGCCAGGAGACTCTATGGAATGCTTTCTCAGCATCCAACGAGAGCATCAAATTACAAATTTTTAACTGCATCTAGCCCAGGAAATACTTTGTGCCTAGTTGCAGTGTCTGCTAGTCAGCGGATTATCCCGGCTGTTAAGCAAGCTACACCACCTGTAGTTTGGACACTTAATTTTTTCAAAGGAAATGCTTCGGGACCACGGGATACTTAGTGAAGAGCATCAGGAGGCACCCCAAGGCATAGGGGCTGGGACTGGCAGTAGGATGCCTTGCGGTGGACAGCCGAGCTCGATCCTTATAAAAGCTTTTTAACTGCAGCAGCTTTAGTGGACGCTACTGGAGCTGGAATTACGCGGCTGCTGGCATGAGACTTGCCCTCCAATAGATCCTTGTAAATGGATTTAAAGTGTATTCATTCAAATTAGAGAGACAATTTAAATGAAAAAGCTTAGAGCTGCCTCCACCACAGGGGGGCTCGCTCGACCCACCAGCGGACAGGCACCAGTATTGGGAGAGGGGGGCTGGCCGTCAGGGTTCACCGCGGCTCTGGCACAAACCCGGCGACACGGAGGTGGCACGGGCAGGAGCGGACTGAACGTGTCGGCTTCTCACTTTTTGGATTTTAGAAGGGCATGACATGCCTATATCTGTGTCTCCCCCTCCTTTTACTCCTCCACCTCTTTTCTTTTCTCATGACTATATGTACTTGTCACTTTTCCATGTGTTAGTTGTGTCTTCTGAGCAGTTTGTCAGCTTTTGGACACCTTTGAAGGTGTTTTCTATGTGTTTCTATGTGTTTTTGTTTGCCTGCCATTGGTTTTAACGGTGTTCGAAGGTGTTCGACGAACAGTTCGACGAACAGTTCGGCGAACACACGGGTGTTCGACGAACCGAACCGAACTCGAACACTGCGGGGGTGGCTCAACACTACTCTTGAAGCTCATCAAGAGAATGCCAAGAATGTGCAAAGCAGTCATCAAAGCAAAAGGTGTATTTTCATGACTATGAAAATTGTACATTCACACTGAAGGCATAAAAACTATGAATTAACACATGTGGAATTATATACTTAACAAAAAAGTGTGAAACAGCTGAAAATATGTCTTATATTCTAGGTTCTTCAAAGTAGCCACCTTTTGCTTTGATGACTGCTTTGCACACTCTTGGCATTCTCTTGATGAGCTGCAAGAGGTAGTCACCGGAAATGGTTTTCACTTCACAGGTGTGCCCTGTCAAGTTTTATAAGTGGGATTTCTTGCCTTATAAATGGGGTTGGGACTATCAGTTGCATTGTGCAGAAGTCAGGTGGGTACACAGCTGATAGTCCTAGTGAATAGACTGTTAGATTTTTATGGGAAAAAAAAGCAGCTATGTAAATAAAAACGAGTGGCCATCAATACTTTAAGAAATGAAGGTCAGTCAGTCCGAAAAATTGGGCAAACTTTGAAAGTGTCCCCAAGTGCAGTTGCAAAAACCATCAAGCGCTACAAAGAAACTGAGTCACATGAGGACCGCCCCAGGAAAGGAAGACCAAGAGTCACCTCTGCTTCTGAGGATAAGTTTATCCAAGTCACCAGCTTCAGAAATCGCAGGTTAACAGCAGCACAGATTAGAGACCACGTCAATGCCACACAGAGTTCTAGCAGCTGACACATCTCTACAACAACACTTAAGAGGAGACTTTCTGCAGCAGGCTTTCATGGTAAAATAGCTGCTAGGAAACCACTGCTAAGGACAGGCAACAAGCAGAAGAGACTTGTTTTGGCTAAAGAACACAAGGAATGGACATTAGATCAGTGGAAATCTGTGCTTTGGTCTGATACGTCCAAATTTGAGATCTTTGCTTCCAACCACCGTGTCTTTGTGCGACGCAGAAAAGTTGAGCGGATGTACTCTACATGCCTGGTTCCCACCATGAAGCATGAAGGAGGAGGTGTGATGGTGTGGGGGTGCTTTGCTGGTGACACTGTTGGGGATTTATTCAAAATTGAAGGCATACTGAACCAGCATGGCTACCACAGCATCTTGCAGCGGCATGCTATTCCATCAGGTTTGCGTTTAGTTGTGTCAACAATTATTTTTCAACCGGACAATCACCCCAAACACACCTCCAGCCTGTGTAAGGGCTATTTGACCAAGAAGGAGAGTGATGGGGTGCTACGCCAGATGACCTGACCTCCACAGCCACCAGACCTGAACCCAATCGAGATGGTTTGGGGTGAGCAGGACCGCAGAGTGAAGGTAAAACGGCCAACAAGTGCTAAGCATCTCTGGGAACTCCATCAAGATTGTTGGAAGACCATTTCCCGTGACTACCTCTTGAAGATCATCAAGAGAATGCCAAGAGTGTGCAAAGCAGTCATCCAAGCAAAAGGTGGCTACTTTGAAGAACCTAGAATATAAGACATATTTGCAGTTGTTTCACACTTTTTTTGTTAAGTCTATAATTCCACATGTGTTATTTCATAGTTTTGATGCCTTCAGTGTGAATGCACAATATTCATAGTCATGAAAATACAGAGAAATCTTTAAATGAGAAGGTGTGTCCAAACTTTTGGTCTGTACTGTATATGTGTATGTATATAAATATATGTATATATATATATATATATATACAGTATATAGTTTATAGTTTTTGCTAAAAAGTTATTTTCAAAATGTGAAAATGTGAAAGAGTGAAAAGTATCAAATTGTAAAACAATTATATAAATTTGTTTTCATTGCAATCATATCTTAAAATACAATACAAATATTTCATTAGCTATCCTGCACAATGAATGCTATGACTAAAAATTAAAAAAATAAAACATTCAATACTGCTAGATTTTGCTTATCTTCTTTTACAAAAAGGAAGTGATCAAAAAGTTGTATTTAACAAAATATTTCACCAATGGAAAAATACAGATTTCCCTGGAAAAATAAGCCTTCATACCGGTCTGTCTAAGGAAACATAATAATTAAAACAAAAAAATTTTTTTAGTGTAAAAATAATAATAAAAAGAAAAGACCTACATGAATAAAGTTAGCATGATAATTAACTGAATAGTGAGCAGTGTGCTGAGGGCTTCTTTACATGTATTATTAATTGTTGTTTTAATGTTGATGTTTAGCTTTTATAAAATTTATTAACCGCTTCCCGACCATCCACTGTACATAAACGTCCGCGCTGCCTGTGCTCTGTGCAGCGTGGACGTTTAAAAACGGTGGGTGGTCTCGCAGCGCTCAGGACCCCCAGGGTCCTGCAAGCGCTGCGAGAGCGGTGCAGAGCGATAGCTCTGACAGGGAACATCATCGGGACGTGATTGGATCAGGTCCCAGTGATGTTAACTCTTTGCTGTCTTCTATATGCCGCGATCTATAGTGATCGCGGCATATAGAAGACAGCAGGAGGAGAGGGGGCGGTATAGTTACCTCTCCGAAGACCCCTGATACCTTCCAGGACCTTGGGTTGCTATGGCAGCTGGAGGTCACATGACCGCCTCCAGCTCTGCCATATATGGTGTCCTGCCAGGGTCAGCCTGCAAGCTGAAGCCTTGCAGGACACACTGACTGTGTGAAGATCTCATGTAATGTAATACATGTCTATTACATTACATGAGATCAGCGATCAGAAAAATATAAATTATTGTCCCATACAGGGACTAAGTAAAAATGTAAAAAAAAGTAAAATAAATGTTTTGAAACTGTTAAAAAAATACAAAATAAATTAAAATAATTAAATAAAATATTAGACCGATAAATCCGTATATTTATGCAAAAATAAAAAAAGCACACATATTTGGTATCGCCGCATCCGAAACAACCCGAGCTATAAAACTGTCACACTAATTAACTCCTTCTGTGCACACCGTAATAAAAATAAATAAAAAACGGAGCAAAAAACTATGCTTTTTTCCTCATATCGCCAAACAAAAAGTGGAAAAAAATGCGATCAAAAAGCAAAATGGAAATAAAAATGGTACTGCTGAAAACGTCATCTTGTTCTGCAAAAAAAAAGCCACCATACAGCTCCATCAGCCGAAAAATAAAAAAGTTATAGCGCTTAGAATAAAGCAATGCAAAAAAAAATATTTTTTCTATAAAATTGTTTTACTGTGTAAAAGCGCCAAAGCATAAAAAAAAATACAGTAAGTGTAGTATCGCTGTAAACGTACTGACCCGAAGAATAACGCTGCCTGATCACTTTCACCACACGCAGAACGGTATAAAAAAAACCTCAAAAAACAATTTCTGAATTGTTGGTTTTTGTTAATCTTACCTCCCAAAAAAAGGAATAGAAAGTGATCAAAAAATGTCACGTACCCAAAAATGGTACCAATAAAAATGTCAACTCGTCCCGCAAAAAATAAGCTGTCACATGACTCTGTCGGCCGGAATATGGAAAAATTATAGCTCTCAAAATATGGCGATGCAAAAACTAGATTTTGCAAAAAAAAAGCGTCTCTTAGTGTGTGACAGCTGTCAGTCATAAAAACCCGATATAAATCTGGTATCTCTGTAATCGCACCGACCCGAAGAATAAAGTAATCTAATCTGTTATATCACACGAGGAACGGCATAAAAAAATAAATAAAACCAATTCTTCACCTGCTACTGATTTGTTTATTATGTCTCCCAAAGATCGCAGTAAGGCTCTGCTCACATTTATCCTGCGCTCTGCGCTGAGCACTTACGCCAGAGATTCCGTGTAAATCTCTGAAATACGTGATTCAGACGGAACCCATGACGGAAGATTCCCTGTAATGAGGCAGATATAGGCCACTGTGAATGCCGTCTGGCCTGTGATCCCACGGTGTCATTTGTTTTAGACGTGCATAAAAGTGCAGTTGGCTACAGTTTTGTGCACTTCTGAAAAAAAGGACACTGCTAAAAAGAGGCCAGACGGAGTCCAGAGTAACTCTGCTGCCTCATTACAGTGAATGGATCCCGCAGAGGTTTCATCTGAATTACATCACTTGGACATTTAGATGGAAACCCCGATGTAAGTGCTCAGCCTAGAGCGCTGGATAAATCTTACGTAAAATGTTCCCAATAAAAGCTTCAACTCAGTCCTCAAAAAAAGCTAGTCCCCACTCAGGTCCGTCATCTGTTAAAAATATAAGGGACTTCCAAGTTACTGGTAGCAGAAAGGCTCTGGAATAGCAAAATGGCCCTTGCCCCCCAAAAGAAATTCAGAAAATTTTGTGCTCCCAAATCCAAATCCGTCCCCCCCAGATCTCGCCGTATGGCTAAGCGGTATGATACAGTCACATATGGGGTATTGACACTTTTAGAAGAAATTGTGTGTCACATTTCGGCACCATTTTTACCCATTGCCCTGTGTGAAAATGTAAAATCTGAGGGTAAAACATTTTTTTGTGGTAAAAATATAATTATGCTTTTTTCACTGCCCAATGGTATAAATTTAAAAATTAAAAAATACTCACTACTTCCCTAGATGAATTCCTTGAGAGGTGTAGTTTACAAAATGGGGTCACTTGTGGGGGTTTCTGCTGTTTCGGCATGTCAGCGACTCTTCAAATGTGACATGGTGTCTGCAACCTATCCCAGCCAACATAGCGCTCCTTTCTCTTCCGAACCCTGCCGTACACCAAAGCAGTGGTTTTCTCCCACATATGGGGTATCGGCGTACTCAGGAGAAATTGCACAACAAATTTCATGGTGCAATTTATCCTGTTACCCTTATGATAATACAAAATTAGGGAATGAAAAACATTTTTTGTGGGAAAAATGTGAAAATGTTATTTTTATGGCTCAATATTATAAACTTCTGTGAAGCACCTTGGGGTGCAAGGTGCTCACCAAACATCTAGATAAGTTCCCAAAGGGGTCTAGTTTCCAAAGTGGTGTCACTTGTGGGGGGTTTCCACTGTTTAGGCACATTAGGGGCCCCCCAAATGCAACATGGCGTCCGCTAATTATTCAAACAAAATTTACATTCAAAAAGTCAAATGGCGCTCCTTCCCTTCAGAACCCTGCCGTGCACCCAAACAGTGGTTTGCCTCCACGTATGGGGTATCAGTGTGTTCAGGAGAAATTGCACAACAAATGTCATGGTGCAATTTATCCTGTTATCCTTATGATAATGCAAAATTAAGGGATGAAAAACGTTTTTGTGGGAAAAATGTGAAAATTTTATTTTTACAGCTCAATATTATAAACTTCTGTGAAGCACCTTGGGGTTCAAGGTGCTCACCACACATCTAGATAAGTTCCCTAAGGGGTCTAGTTTCAAAAATGGTGTCACTTGTGGGGGGTTTCCACTGTTTAGCAACATCAGGAGCTCTCCAAACGCAACATGGCGTCTGCTAATTATTCAGACAAATTTTACATTCAAAAAGTCAAATGGCGCTCCTTCCCTTCCGAACCCTGCCGTGCACCCAAACAGTGGTTTGCCTGCACATTTGGGGTATCAGCGTGTTCAGAAGAAATTGCACAACAATCTTCATGGTGCAATTTATCCTGTTATCCTTATGATAATGCAAAATTAAGGGATGAAAAACGTTTTTGTGGGAAAAATGTGAAAATTTTATTTTTACAGCTCAATATTATAAACTTTTGTGAAGCACCTTGGGGTTCAAGGTGCTCACCACATATCTAGATAAGTTCCCTAAGGGGTCTAGTTTCAATAATGGTGTCACTTGTGGGGGGTTTCCACTGTTTAGGAACATCAGGGGCTCCCCAAATGCAACATGGCGTCTGCTAATTTTTTAAACAAATTTTACATTCAAAAAGTCAAATGGCACTCCTTCCCTTCCGAACACTGCAGTGCACCCAAACAGTGGTTTTCCCTCACATTTGGGGTATCAGCGCGCTCAAGAGAAATTGCACAACAAATTTTTGGGTCCATTTTTTCTTGTTACACCTGTGAAAATAAAAAAAATTGGGTCTAAAGTAACATTTTTGTGAAAAAAGTTAAATGTTAATTTTTTTCTTCCACATTCCAAAAATTCCTGTGAAGCACCTGAAGGGTTAATTAAGTTATTGAAGGTGGTTTTTAGCACCTTGAGGGGTGCAGTTTTTAGAATGTGGTCTCTTTTGGGTATTTTCTGTCATAAAGACCCCTCAAAGTGACTTCAAATATGATGTGGTCCCTAAAAAAATGTTTTTGTAAATTTTGTTGGAAAAATGAGAAATCGCTGGTCAACTTTTAACCCTTATAGCTCCCTAACAAAAAAAATGTTGGTTCCAAAATTGTGCTGATGTAAAGTAGACATGTGGGAAATGTTATTTATTAACTATTTTGTGTGACATATCTCTCTGATTTAAGGGCATGAAAATTCAAAGTTTGAAAATTGCTAAATTTTCAAAATTTTCGCCAAATTTCAGATTTTTTCACAAATAAACCCAAGTGATATCAAAGAAATTTTACCACTATCCTGAAGTACAATATGTCACGAAAAAAAAGTCTCAGAATCAGGGGAATCCGTTGAATCGTTCCAGAGTAATTACTTCATAAAGTGACAGTGGTCAGAATTGAAAAAATTGGCCCGGTCACGATGGCAAAAACAGGCTCTGGTGCGAAGTGGTTAATACAGTATGAGAGGATTACATGCATTTTTAGTGCGTTTCTGCAGTGGACATGCACTAAAAACATGTGTTTTTTTAACTGTGGATTTTTTACATCTAATGAAATTTGGTGAGTAAAACTTTTTATAATCGCAAGAGAAATTGACATGTTGCGGATTTCAAATATGTTATATGGGTCATTTTTGGACTGTATTCATTCATAAAATGGTGCCAATGAGAAATACAACTGGTCAAACAGAATACAACCCCTCATACAGCTAAACTAATGGAAAATTAAAAATTGTTTGGCTATTGAAAAACAATGAAAATGAAACAATGGCAAAGTTATTAGGTGAAGTATTAAGAGTATTAAGAGGTTAAAGAATATGTTAACTTAATTGCATTAATACATTTAGTCGTCTCTCGTTTCTAAGTTAGAGTTTCATTCCATCATTCATAAGAAAATATAATTGAAAAACATAGTAGATTACATGGACTGCAAAATAAAGAACATTGGTTCAATAAAGAAAAATGCTGCTGGCGCATAAATTAAGCAGAAACTATTGTGACTTGAATAGCTGCCACAGGGAATTTGTCACTGTGTTTTCAGCCAGATCAATATAGGAGAAAAATTAATTTTAGTGTGAGCGTAGCTGAAGATAACAGATTTTATCGGAAAAATAATAGCAATGTTTCCAAAGTGTACGCTCAAAATAGTAATGCAACTTTATAAATAAAAGTATATTTTTAAGCAATAAACATCTACAATCAAATGTGCTATTTTTGTAAATCAAATGGAAAAATATTTTACATGTTTTCTGAGACTTCTAGCATTTAAAGATAACATATTTTCAAAGTAGAATACAAAATTTTAACAATACCGCATATTAAAGCAACGGCATGTTGTTACCACTGCAGCCAATCACTGACTTTAGTGGTGATGTGTCATCATATCAGTGATTGATTGCAGCTGACCCATGTTTTGCTGAGTTTTACTCTTTTTGTTACTTTACATTATTTTTACCTTTTAAAAGAAGTTAAAAATATTATTCATTATACCTTTATTTATTTATTTATTTATAATACATGATATCTGTTGTGCATATTTAATAACTAAATAAATATTTGTAAATTGAAATTAATTATTTAGGTATCTTAGGGAAATTATATAATTTTTGACCAATGGAAGTTATATAACATAGATTGTTTGTGAACAGTGCTCGGAGATATTATTGTTAGGTTATAAGTTGTTTTTGGGTTGGTGGATTTGTGTCTACATTTAATCTTAAAAAGTATAAATATAATAAATATAATTACGTTTTTCATTAAATAGTTGTAAAGCAAAAGTCTTTACATCACGTGATCACGTATTTTATGATTACAGGATGATGTTGATCAAAAACATTTTAGCTGTGAACAGGGTCGGACTTAAGCTGAATGGTGCCTTGTGCAAATCTACCCTTTGGTGCCCTCAACCAATTGTTTGTTTGCTCAGTACACACAAGCGGGCATATTTGTACATAATAAAAGCAACTAAACTGTGTATTAAGATGTGTCTTGCTTCATTTCTGTCTCTTGCAGGACCTTTGAAAAGCTGAACATGCGAGATGACAGGGTTCAGACTCAAAAACAATCTGATATGCCCTTAATATCAAAGTACTGGACAATCCCTTTAAACTATTTGCTTAGTACATGTGACTATAGATGAGTACATGCAAAATAGAGGTCACTGATAAAAGTAACAGTTGGGTGTCAACTAGAGATGAACAAATCAATACAGCTGGCTCTTGCTGCAAATTACTTACCATGTGAGTACTTACATTGTTAGTTATGGTTAAGCTTTTTTCTCAAGAGTGTGAGAATTTTAAACCAAAAAAATGATTAAGTTTGTTAACAAAGTTTAAAAACAAATTAAACGTACTTTGTCAAAAATAAATGCTAAGCTCAAACATATCATGAGCAACAAATGTGGCAGGGCAATACCAACAAAACCTAATATTACAGTTAAGAATGTGGTTGCTGCTTGCAGCAGATCTGACAGCATTGATAGTGTTGGCAGAACCTGTCCTGGCAGTAGTAGTAGAACCAAATTCAAGTTAAACTGCCCTTCTTTGCAAACTCTGGCAAGTGCATTAGCAGGGAGGAAACAAAAGAAGTAATGGAGTATATGTTCCATCTCTCATGTCAATCACAGCTGGATGGTGTAGTCTCCGACAGCAACACAGCCAGCTAGAGTCAACAACCTGCCCTGTCCAGCTCCTCCACCACCAAAAAAACTACAAATGTTGTATATAGGGCTACTCAGAAGAGGACAATGGAGATAAATGGCTAAATGATCATTTCATTCAGATACATAACAAGTAAATACACTTAGAAGTGAAGTGCACAGAATGAAAAGACAGCATACTGGCTACCAGACATTAAAGTTATATGGTGAGACGGATATATTAGGGTACATATCGCATATAATATACACAATAAATGTACAAGTGAAAACCGTTACCAGAGTCTCACTAAGAAAATGACTGTATCAAATTTAAAGGGAACCCCCCTTTTCTGTTGTATTAAATAAAGACCACTGTGGTCATATTAATGACTTTTTTTACCCATCATAAAGTACACAAATGAATACCAATAATGAAAAAAGCCAATAGGTTCCATATATTACACATTACTTTATTAATTGCAAAGAGAATAAAACAATAGAAAAAGGAATAAAAACAGAGAGCAATACTCATGCGTGCGGCAACAGTAGAAATGAGGTAGGGTCTGGTCACTATGACCTGACATCGGCACAATGAGGAGGAAATGGCTAAAGGTACAGTACAAACCAAAAGTTTGGACACACCTTCTCATTTAAATATTTTTCTGTATTTTCATGACTATGAAAATTGTACATTCACACTGAAGGCATCAAAAGTATGAATTAACACATGTAGAATTATATACTAAACAAAAAAGTGTGAAACAACTGAAAATATGTCTTATATTCTAGGTTCTTCAAAATAGCTACCTTTTGCTTTGATGACTGTTTTGCGCACTCTTCGCATTCTCTTGATGAGCTTCAAGAGGTAGTCACCGGAAACGGTTTTCACTTCACAGGTATGCCCTGTCAGGTTTAATAAGTGGGATTTCTTGCCTTATAAATGGGGTTGGGACCATCAGTTGTGTTTTGCAGTACTCTGGTGGATACACAGCTGATAGTCCTACTGAATAGACTGTTAGAATTTGTATTATGGCAAGAAAAAAGCAGCTAAGTAAAGAAAAATGAGAGGCCATCATTACTTTAAGAAATGAAGGTGAGTCAGTGCGAAAAATTCAGCAAACTTTGAAAGTGTCCCCAAGTGCAGTTGCAAAAACCATCAAGTGCTACAAAGAAACTGGCTCACACGAGGACCGCACCAGGAAAAGAAGACCAAGAGTCACCTCTGCTTCTGAGGATAAGTTTATCCAAGTCACCAGCCTCAGAAATCGCAGGTTAACAGCAACTCAGATTAGATACCAGGTCAATGCCACACAGAGTTCTTGTAGCAGACACATCTCTACAAAAACTGTTAGGAGGAGACTTTGTGCAGCCGGCCTTCACAGTAATATAGCTGCTAGGAAACCACTGCTAAGTAGAGATGAGCGTTGTTCTACTCGAACTGTTCGCCAATCTCAAATTCGAGCTGTTTTGGGCGGTGTTCGAGCCGTTCGGCGAACACGAACAATTTGAGAAAAATTCGGCTGTTCGAGGTTATGTTCGATAACTGTTCGTGCACCAAAATTATAACTGGATTTTTTCTCAGTAATGATGAAAATTAATGTTAATACGCAGTTTGAGTGTACAGCGGGGTGGGGGGAGGGGCAGGGGATGGATCTCTGCAGGAACAATGAAGATCTCCATTTTTTTTTTCTCTTTCCCGCATTTACAGTGGGGAGGTGCAATCTGTCAGCCTATCAGCAGCGCACACACGGAGCGAAGTGCTTTTTTTCACACAAGCAAGGGCATGTGTCATTGGCAGTGTATGTCACATGTCCTTGCCCTATAAGACCAAGCCATTTTCCCCGTCGCCACCATTTTCTCACTGCTGCAGCTGCGTGTTAGACGGCAGGGCTGTTGCTGTGTGTGCTATACCTTGTTAATTTCAAGCCAATTTTCGCACAAATCTACAGATAGCTTGGGAGTAGGGAATAGTTGTGATTGCAGTCCTTTTAAGGACTAGGTTACAGCATTTCCTACGACTTTTATCAGGCAGGTCTGCGCTCTTAAATAGATAGATTGTGGGAGTAAAGACTAATTGTAATTGGAGTCCTTTTCAGGACTAGGTTACATCAGTTCCTATCAGTTTTTGCCAGGCAGGTCTGTGCCAGTGCTGTGCAAGTTTTTTTCACAGCATTTGGCTGAATCTAGCAAAGCTAATCCTTTTTGGCCTATTGCAGAGTGTGTTATTCAGTGGAGTAGCCTATCTGTGTTGCAAGATATACCACCTGTGTATAGAATACCAATTTTTTTACTGCACCTAGTGAAGTAAAATCTTTTGGGCATAGCATCATTCTATTAGTTCATCTATACTGACCTCCATCAGGTTGCAAATTGAATATAATTTTTTTCTGCATCTAGCTCTGAAAAAATATTGGGCTCCTAGCTGTGTGTGGGACTTGTTGTATTAGTCCATCTATACTGACCTCCATCAGGTTGCAAACTGAATATATTTTTTTCTGCATCTACCTCTGAAAAAATATTGGGCTTCTAGCTGTGTGTGGGACTTGTTCTATTAATCCATCTATACAGACCTCCATCAGGTTGCAAACTGAATATATTTTTTTCTGCATCTACCTCTGAAAAAATATTGGGCTTCTAGTTGTGTGTGGGACTTGTTGTATTAGTCCATCTATACTGACCTCCATCAGGTTGCAAACTGAATATATTTTTTTCTGCATCTACCTCTGAAAAAATATTGGGCTTCTAGCTGTGTGTGGGACTTGTTGTATTAGTCCATCTATACTGACCTCCATCAGGTTGCAAACTGAATATATTTTTTTCTGCATCTACCTCTGTAAAAATATTGGGCTTCTAGCTGTGTGTGGGACTTGTTCTATTAATCTATCTATACAGACCTCCATCAGGTTGCAAACTGAATATATTTTTTTCTGCATCTACCTCTGAAAAAATATTGGGCTTCTAGCTGTGTGTGGGACTTGTTCTATTAATCCATCTATACAGACCTCCATCAGGTTGCAAACTGAATATATTTTTTTCTGCATCTACCTCTGAAAAAATATTGGGCTTCTAGCTGTGTGTGGGACTTGTTGTATTAGTCCATCTATACAGACCTCCATCAGGTTGCAAACTGAATATATTTTTTCTGCATCTACCTCTGAAAAAATATTGGGCTTCTAGCTGTGTGTGAGACTTGTTGTATTAGTCCATCTATACTGACCTCCATCAGGTTGCAAACTGAATATATTTTTTTCTGCATCTACCTCTGAAAAAATATTGGGCTTCTAGCTGTGTGTGGGACTTGTTCTATTAATCCATCTATACTGACCTCCATCAAGTTGCAAACTGAATATATTTTTTTCTGCATCTACCTCTGAAAAAATATGTGGCCTTCTAGCAGTGTGTGGGACTTTCTCTATTAGTCCATCTATACTGACCTCCATCAGGTTGCAAACTGAATATAATTTTTTTCTGCATCTAGCTCTGAAAAAATATTTGGCCTTCTAGCAGTGTGTGGGACTTTCTCTATTAGTCCATCTATACTGACCTCCATCAGGTTGCAAATTAAAAATAATTTTTATCTGCATCTAGCTCTGAAAAAATATTTGGCCTTCTAGCAGTGTGTTAGACTTTCTCTATTAGTCCATCTATACTGACCTCCATCAGGTTGCAAATTAAAAATAATTTTTATGTGCATCTACAGTACCTCTGAAAAAATATTTGGGCATCAAGCTGTGTGTGGGACTTGTTCTATTAGTCCATCTATACTGTCCTCCATCAGGTTGCAAATTGAATATAATTTTTATCTGCATCTAGCTCTGAAAAAGTATTTGGCCTTCTAGCAGTGTGTGGGACTTTCTCTATTAGTCCATCTATACTGACCTCCATCAGGTTGCAAATTAAAAATAATTTTTATCTGCATCTACAGTACCTCTGAAAAATTAGTTGGGCTTCTAGCTGTGTGTGGGACTTGTTCTATTAGTCCATCTATACTGAACTCCATCAGGTTGCAAATTGAATATAATTTTTATCTGCATCTAGCTCTGAAAAAATATTTGGCCTTCTAGCAGTGTGTGGGACTTTCTCTATTAGTCCATCTATACTGACCTCCATCAGGTTGCAAATTAAAAATAATTTTTATCTGCATCTAGCTCTGAAAAAATATTTGGCCTTCTAGCAGTGTGTGGGACTTTCTCTATTAGTCCATCTATACTGACCTCCATCAGGTTGCAAATTAAAAATAATTTTTATCTGCATCTAGCTCTGAAAAAATATTTGGCCTTCTAGCAGTGTGTGGGACTTTCTCTATTAGTCCATCTATACTGACCTCCATCAGGTTGCAAACTGAATATAATTTTTTTCTGCATCTAGCTCTGAAAAAATATTTGGCCTTCTAGCAGTGTGTGGGACTTTCTCTATTAGTCCATCTATACTGACCTCCATCAGGTTGCAAATTAAAAATAATTTTTATCTGCATCTAGCTCTGAAAAAATATTTGGCCTTCTAGCAGTGTGTGGGACTTTCTCTATTAGTCCATCTATACTGACCTCCATCAGGTTGCAAACTGAATATAATTTTTTTCTGCATCTAGCTCTGAAAAAATATTTGGCCTTCTAGCAGTGTGTGGGACTTTCTCTATTAGTCCATCTATACTGACCTCCATCAGGTTGCAAATTAAAAATAATTTTTATCTGCATCTACAGTACCTCTGAAAAAATATTTGGGCTTCTAGCTTTGTGTGGGAGTTGTTCTATTAGTCCATCTATACTGACCTCCATCAGGTTGCAAATTGAATATAATTTTTATCTGCATCTAGCTCTGAAAAAATATTTGGCCTTCTAGCAGTGTGTGGGACTTTCTCTATTAGTCCATCTATACTGACCTCCATCAGGTTGCAAATTAAAAATAATTTTTATCTGCATCTAGCTCTGAAAAAATATTTGGCCTTCTAGCAGTGTGTGGGACTTTCTCTATTAGTCCATCTATACTGACCTCCATCAGGTTGCAAATTAAAAATAATTTTTATCTGCATCTAGCTCTGAAAAAATATTTGGCCTTCTAGCAGTGTGTGGGACTTTCTCTATTAGTCCATCTATACTGACCTCCATCAGGTTGCAAATTAAAAATAATTTTTATCTGCATCTACAGTACCTCTGAAAAAATATTTGGGCTTCTAGCTGTGTGTGGGACTTGCTCTATTAGTCCATCTATACTGAACTCCATCAGGTTGCAAATTGAATATAATTTTTATCTGCATCTAGCTCTGAAAAAATATTTGGCGTTCTAGCAGTGTGTGGGACTTTCTCTATTAGTCCATCTATACTGACCTCCATCAGGTTGCAAATTAAAAATAATTTTTATCTGCATCTAGCTGTGAAAAAATATTTGGCCTTTTAGCAGTGTGTGGGACTTTCTCTATTAGTCCATCGATACTGACCTCCATCAGGTTGCAAACTGAATATAATTTTTTTCTGCATCTAGCTCTGAAAAAATATTTGTCCTTCTAGCAGTGTGTGGGACTTTCTCTATTAGTCCATCTATACTGACCTCCATCAGGTTGCAAATTAATAATAATTTTTATCTGCATCTACAGTACCTCTGAAAAAATATTTGGGCTTCTAGCTGTGTGTGGGACTTGTTCTATTAGTCCATCTATACTGACCTCCATCAGGTTGCAAATTGAATATAATTTTTATCTGCATCTAGCTTTGAAAAAATATTTGGCCTTCTGGCAGTGTGTGGGACTTTCTCTATTAGTCCATCTATACTGACCTCCATCACGTTGCAAATTAAAAATAATTTTTATCTGCATCTAGCTCTGAAAAAATATTTGGCCTTCTAGCAGTGTGTGGGACTTTCTCTATTAGTCCATCTATACTGACCTCCATCAGGTTGCAAATTAAAAATAATTTTTATCTGCATCTAGCTCTGAAAAAATATTTGGCCTTCTAGCAGTGTGTGGGACTTTCTCTATTAGTCCATCTTTACTGACCTCCATCAGGTTGCAAATTAAAAATAATTTTTATCTGCATCTAGCTCTGAAAAAATATTTTCCCTTCTAGCAGTGTGTGGGACTTTCTCTATTATTCCATCTATACTGACCTCCATCAGGTTGCAAATTAAAAATAATTTTTATCTGCATCTACAGTACCTCTGAAAAAATATTTGGGCTTCTAGCTGTGTGTGGGACTTGTTCTATTAGTCCATCTATACTGACCTCCATCAGGTTGCAAATTAAATATAATTTTTATCTGCATCTAGCTCTGAAAAAATATTTGGCCTTCTAGCAGTGTGTGGGACTTTCTCTATTAGTCCATCTATACTGACCTCCATCAGGTTGCAAATTAAAAATAATTTTTATCTGCATCTAGCTCTGAAAAAATATTTGGCCTTCTAGCAGTGTGTGGGACTTTCTCTATTAGTCCATCTATACTGACCTCCATCAGGTTGCAAATTGAATATAATTTTTTTCTGCATCTAACCCAGCCAATAGTTTTGGCCTAATACCACAGTTTGGCCACTCAGCTCTGCTCGGTTCCCATCCATTGTTTTTTTGTGCAAACAACTCCAGAGTTGTGAATTAGTTAACCACCAAAATGAGTGGAAAAAGGCCTGCTGCTGGTGGAAATGGGAATAGCCGTGTTGGGAAGGGGAAAAAAGGTTGTGTCCGTGGGGTAGGTGTTAAAGCAACAGTAACATCTGCAGAAGAAAGATCATCTTCCAGCCAAACTAAAATGTCTACTTCTTTTAGCGGACAATGTGATAAGATCCCTTTCTTACGGCCACGCCAATCGCTACAAATTCCAGATGAGGCACAAAAACAGCAGGTGCTTCAACGGATATCAAGTGCTCCTTTAAGTGGGCTCTCCTCCACATCAACTTCAACATCACAATTACTCCAGTCCTCAAAGGTGTCACCCCAATCGCACTTGCTTCCTCACAGCTCCCAAATCTCCAGCTGCCCGTCTGAGTATGAGGTAGAACAGATGGTTGAGTCTGCAGAGCTGTTTACTCATACTATAGCCTGGGAATCAAAGGTTGACTCCAGCGCTTCTGTGAATCCAGACGAGGAAATGATCTGCACTGATGCCCAGAATCTTTATGAGTCGGATCCACGACCAGACGCAGAAGGTTCTGACCATAATGTAGACCCTCATTCCCAAACTGTAACTCCTGTTGGTGGAGACAATGAGGAAGACGATGATAAGACTCAAATACCTGATTGGAGCGACAACTTTAGTTTTTTGTCAGGGCAGGAACAGGTTGGCTCTGAGGACGACGGGTGTGATAACGCACAGGGTGATGATGATGAGGTTGAAGATCCCACTTACTGTCAACCCACAGTCAGCTAAGAGATGAGGTCAGCAGAGGAGGTGGAGGAAGATGCTAGTGACGACGAGGTCAGGTTGCGCCTTCCTGGACAGAGACGTAGTACTGGAAGCACGTCAACAACTGCATCCTCAAACACAACTCTGCCTCTCACCACAAGTCGTGGTGGCTCTTCAGGTCGCATGGGTGCTAAGCCTTGCATAGCCTGGGCATTTTTTCAGATCGATAAAGATGACCCAACTCGTGTTATCTGTAACATTTGTCAGCAAAAGCTAAGTAGAGGCCAAAAAATACATAGTTTGAGTACTTCATGCATGAACCGGCACATGGACATGAAGCATAAGTTGCAGTGGGAAGCTCAGTGTGCTACAATGCGGCCTAGCCGGCCGGGCCAACCACCGTCTGCCATATCTTGTGCTTCCGCGGCCTCTTCATCCTCTGTGACTGGGGGGACAGCAGTCACACCTGTTTTGGGGCGCAGACCTACCACCTCTTTACCCGCAACAGCCAGCGTGATTGGCAGGTCATCATTTTCTTTGGAGGTGGTAACACCAGCTGGTGTTGAGCGCTGTCCGACATCGATAGCACCACCTTTGGATCAAGGCAACCTAACATGTCCGCCTGCATCTTCCTCACAGACCGGCAGTTTGCCGGGGACACCCTTATCAACCCCGTCTAAGCACAATATCCAGCCCTCGGTCCCTCAGATGTGGACAAGTAAAAGACCAATTCCTCCTAGCCATGAGAAAGCTAAGAGGTTGAATTTCACCATCTCCAAGCTCTTGGCTACAGAAATGCTGCCTTTCCACCTGGTGGACACAGAGGATTTTCGAGACCTTATGTCCGTCGCAGTGCCCCAGTACCAGATGCCCAGTCGGCAATACTTCTCAAAGAAAGGTGTGCCTGCGCTCCACCAGCATGTCGCACACAACATCACCACTTCTTTGAGAAACTCTGTGTGTGACAGGGTGCATTTCACCACAGACACTTGGACGAGTAGGCATGGACAGGGGCGTTACATGTCGCTGACTGGGCACTGGGTAACTATGGTGACAGCAGGACAAGGGGCTGCTGTCCAAGTCTTGCCGTCCCCACGAGTTGTGCGTCAATCCTCTTTATGTCAAAGTTCCTCCACTGCTTCTGCCTCCTCAACCTCCTCTCGGTCTTCCACCTGCACCCAAAGCCTGTCTGGTCATGCCACAAACTTTCTAACTGCGCAGAATGGATCCTGCACACCTCCTTACTATGCTGGCAGTAGGGCTCAACGTCATCAGGCAGTTTTTACACTGAAATGTCTGGGAAATGTGAGTCACAAAGCTGAGGAGTTGTGGTCAGCTCTGGAGAACCAATTTCATGAATGGTTGTCTCCACTGGACCTGAAACCAGGGAAGGCCGTGTGCGACAATGCTGCAAACCTGGGTGCGGCCCTTCGCCGGGGCAATGTCACACACGTGCCTTGTATGGCTCACGTGTTGAACCTGGTTGTCCAGCAATTTTTAGCCCACTATCCCAGACTAGATGGCCTTCTGCAGAGGGCACGGTCGCTGTGTGCTCACTTCCGCCGTTCGCATCCTGCAGGTCAGCGACTTACATCTCTACAGAAGTTGTTGGGCCTGCCACTTCACCGGCTAAAATGCGATGTGCCTACCCGGTGGAATTCAACTCTGCACATGTTGCAGCGACTGTGGCAGCACCGACAAGCCCTGGTGCAATACGTTCTGACGTATAGCGTGGGACAACGAGATCCAGAGGTGGGGCAAATCACGCTGGAGGAGTGGTCTCAGATCAGGGACCTATGCACCCTTCTGCACAGTTTTGAAATGGCGACGAAGATGTTTAGTGCTGACGATGCCATTATCAGCATGACTATTCCGGTGATTTACATGCTAGAGCACATGTTAAACAGAATTCGGAGTCAGGTGGTGGCACAAGAGGAGGTGGAGGAAGTAGAGGAGGAGGAGTTGTATGCGGAAGGGCTAACATCTGCAAGGTCCAGACGGTCGGCAGCACCAAGGCGGCAGGCATGTGAGGGTGGGGGAGATGGTTTTACCAGGGCGCATGGTAGCAGCCAAACTAGTGAGGAAGGTGCAGGAGCCCAGGAAGAAGTGGAGGACGAACTGATGGAAGACTCATCAGATGAGGGAGACCTTGATCACATTTCTGTTGTGCGAGGTTGGGGGGAGAGGACAGAGGAAGGAAGCATGATTGTTACCTCGCCACCAACACAACAGGGACTTGGTGCTCCTGGATGTGCAACACACATGAGTGCCTTCTTGCTGCACTACCTGCAACATGACCCTCGAATTGTGAGAATTAGAAATAATCCTGACTACTGGGTTGCCACACTGTTAGATCCCCGGTACAAAAGTAAATTTGCAGAAATTATTCCTGCCATAGAAAGGGATGCACGCATGCAGGAGTATCAGCAGAGACTGTTGCAGAATCTTACATGTGCTTTTCCACAAAATACCAGTGGTGCACGTAGTGAATCTCACAGTTCCAACTTGCCAACCGTGGGACCGTCAAGTGTTCAGCACTCAAACCGTAACAGAACCACAGTATCTGCTGGTAACATCAATTTTGCGGAATCATTTCACCACTTTTTTAGCCCATCCTTTGCAAGGCCACAGGAGACAAGAAGTCTGACACATAGTCAACGCCTAGAGACGATGGAACAGGAGTATCTCCAAGTAAACATTGAAGCCATGACTGTGTCACTGGACCCTTGCTCTTTTTGGGCTTCCAATCTGGATAAATGGCCGGAGCTAGCCACTTACGCCTTGGAGATCTTGTCATGCCCTGCAGCCAGCATTCTGTCTGAACGTGTGTTCAGCGCTGCTGGTGGTGTGCTGACAGATAAGCGCACGCGGCTCTCCACTGATAAGGTAGACAGACTCACGTTCATAAAGATGAACAAATCATGGATCCAAAACGACTTTTCTACCCCTGTGTCATCCTGGGGAGAGTAAAAGCTTGATGATTGGTTAAAATCACCCTACCAACCGTTTTAAGCTTTCAAATTACTAATCATGTTTATCTGTATCTTGGCTGGAAAATAATTTGGGCTTTGTAGCAGTGTGCAGCACTGATTCTATTAGGCCATCTACAATAAGCTCCATGAGATTTAAAATTACTAATCATGTTTATCTGTATCTTGACTGGAAAATAATTTGGGCTTTGTAGCAGTGTGCAGCACTGATCCTATTAGGCCATCTATACTAAAGCTTCACCAGATTTAAAATTAATAATAATTTTTAGCTGCATCTAGCCCGGAAAATAATTTTGGGGCTCCGAGATGCGCAAGATACATAAGTGCCTTCTTGCTGCACTACCTGCAGCATGACCCTCATATTGTCAGAATTCGAAGTAATCATGACTACTGGGTTGCCACACTCTTAGATCCCCCAAACTTTTCGATCAACCTTTTCATTTTAATAAAGACCAAAAAAAATGGTCATTTTTGAAATTATAAGCATTAGCAGGTTGTTAGAATCTGAAATCAAACAGTTTTCAACTCAAAACTTTATTCTAGGTGATGTTACATTTTCACATAGGACCCCTTGTTTGAAAGTAGCTTCTGAACTCTCTCGTCCATTGAAATTATCAGGTTTTGGATGGTTTCTGCTTCAATTGTTTTGCATGAGGACAGAATACCCTCCCAGAGCTGTTGCTTAGATGTGAACTGCCTCCCGCCTTCATAGACACTCCTTTTAATGATGCTCCAAAGGTTCTGAATGGGGTAGAGGTCAGGGGAGCATGGGGGTCACACCATAAGTTTGTCCCCTTTTATGCCCATATCAGCCAGAGATGCAGATGTTTTATGTGCAGCATGAGATGGTGCATTATCATGCAAAAAAATGATCTTGCTGTGAAATACACGGTTCTTCTTCTTGAACCATGGCAGGAAGTGCTGTTTGAGAAAATCCACATACATTATGGAGTTCATCTTTAGCGCCTTCAGGGATCCTAAAGGGGCCGACAATCTCTCTCCCCATGATTCCAGCCCAAAACATTACTCCACCTCCTCCTTGTTGGCGCTGTAGCCGTGTTTGCGTGGGGTGTCCATCAACCAGCCATCCTCCACTCCATCCATCTGGACCATCGAGCGCTGCACGGCACTCATCCGTGAACAAAACAGTTTTGAAATCAGTCTTCATGTAATGTTTGGCCCACTGGAGCCGTTTCTGCTTGTGTGAAGTGGATAGAGGAGGTCGACAGGATGGCGTATGCACAGCTGCAAACCTCTGAAGGACCCTGCATCTTGCTGTTCGGGGGACGTTGGAGGCACCAGCAGCTTCAAAAACTTGTCTGCTGCTATGACAAGGCTTTTTTGCCGCTGCTCTTTCAACCTGACGTAATTGCCTGTAGGAAAGAGTCCTCAATTTGCCCTTATCAGAACGCACACATGTGTACTGTGAATCAGCTACATACTTCTTGATTGCCAAGACACTTCATCCTGATCATCGCACAATGTTGATTGTAGTCATGCCTTGACCTAAACACTCCACAATTTGTTGCTTCTCAGCAGCCGACACATCCTTTTTCTTTCCCATTTTGGCAGAAAATGTAGGCTGCTTAATAATGTGAGACAGCCTTCTTAAGTAGTCTTGCCTTTCATTGGACACACCTGCCAAACTAATTAGCACAGGTGTCTGCAATTGCTTACAGTGATATAAAGAGCCCTGACACACATCACCATCAATGAGTTTAACTGACAAACAAACAAATTCTTCCCTTATCACTCCTAAACACTTTTTGCATAATAATTTGGAACACAGTGTACATGTGCTTTTCCACAAAACACCAGTGGTTCACGTAGTGAATCTTACAGTTCTAACTTGCCAACCGTGGTCTGTATGGAGTTGTTCAATAAAGGGCCCAAAATTAAGATAACATAGATGGGAGAGGTCTCTATGAATAGGAATTCCTAAGTATTTGATACCCTGTGAGGGCCAGGCAAAGGGAAAGTTGGACTGGATGGAATCCTATATGGATTTGGGGAGGGAGACATCGAGGGCCTCAGACTTCGCTGCATTGATTTTAAAATTTGACCATGTAACAAAGTGATCTATTTCAGCCATAACAGCATGGATGGATATATGTGATTGAGTGATATATACTAGGACATCATCAGCAAATAGAGAGCACTTGTACTCGGTGCCTCCCACCTCAATCCACCTAATATTGGGGTTATGGCGAATTGATGAGAGCAGGTGCTCCATCACTAGGATGTATAAGAGAGGGGACAGAGAACATCCCTGCCTTGTCCCATTGGTGATTGTGAAAGGTGATGAAAATGTTCTGACTCGCCCCCTGGGCCTTGGGACACCCGGATCCGGACCCTTTTTGGTGGATGCTGGTGGTTGTAGTCTCCGTGGCGGCGACCCGGTTCCGTGGCTCAGGGTGGTCAAACCAGTGGCTGAACTATTTATGTGGTTTTGATGTTTAAATGTCCGACTACGCCACCCGTGGATTGCGGTCAGAGTGAACCGCCGCTCCAGGGCAGACCGCTGAGGCTGGTGTTGTGGGTGCAGCAGAGCGTAGCATAACTCCCCACGGGAGGAGTATAGCCTCAGGGCAGTGTATGCGGAGGATGGGGGTGATGGTGCAGGGCAGCAGCAGTAACGACACGGAGTCAGTGATGCAGTCCAGGGCCTTTACTCACAGTTCTTATTATCCAGACCACGTCTGCAGGTAACGGCTGCCCACGTCGTACTGTGCTCACCAGGTGAGGGGCTCAGACAACTCCCAGATAACTTTGGAGTGCTTCACAGGACCCCCTTTGTGTGTCCTTTGTCTGGCCTTTCTTACCAACCCTTCTGTCCGGCTGCCTCGGGCCTCCTCTTGGTAAACTTGGCGCCAGTTTCCCTGACCCTATGTGGTGCCTTCCTAGCGGGTGTAGCGAGGGCTGCGCCACATAAAATGTCACAGCCTCCTGTTTCTAGCTGAGGGTCGTTTCCTGCCTCCACTAGTTTCGGGGACCGGTCTCCCCCTTTGGCCTGACCCCTCCACGCAGGTGGATTCGGGCGTGCGGTGGCGACTCGCCCGTCCGCACCCCTGGGATCCCTTCGTTCCTCGTTCCTGGAGCCTTCTCCGCTCCTCTTCCTTCCTTCTCCCTCTTCCAGGCCTGGGCCTCTGTTACTAGGCCCGCCTCCGGAGCAGAGCTCATGCAGAGCCCCTGCTCCCTGCCACTTCTGCTCAGACTTCTCTGCACTGAACTAAGATGGTGCCCACCTTTTATACTCCCTTCTCAATGCACCCAGGAACTGCTTCCTCCCTGCTCCTGCACTACAGGGTTCCCCTTCCTCAGTGTTCCCTCCCCCCACTCCAGCCAGGGACAGGGACTGTCGTGCCCATCTCAGGGGCATATTGGTCGCCCTGCCCCACGGCAATGTGGTGTAATGCATGCAGGTGTCGGGTCCTGATCCACACTACATCCTTACCTGAGAGTGAGATATCACACCTCTGGGTGAGGTGCAATACCTCTGTAGCAACCGAGCCCTCAGGGTGCTACAGTTACATTTATCTTCAGCCTAGGTGACGTATTGCGATACAGGGCCGTGATTTTGGATATAAAATGGTCCCCTACCCCAAGCTTTTTAAGAGAATCATATATGGCGTGCCAGGAGACTCTATGGAATGCTTTCTCAGCATCCAACGAGAGTATCTAATTACAAATTTTTAACTGCATCTAGCCCAGGAAATACTTTGTGCCTAGTAGCAGTGTCTGCTAGTCAGCGGATCATCCCGGCTGTTAAGCAAACTACACCACCTGTAGTTTGGACACTTAATTTTTTCAAAGGAAATGCTTCGGGACCACGGGATACTCAGTGAAGAGCATCAGGAGGCACCCCAAGGCATAGGGGCTGGGACTGGCAGTAGGATGCCTTGCGGTGGACAGCCGAGCTCGATCCTTATAAAAGCTTTTTAACTGCAGCAGCTTTAGTGGACGCTACTGGAGCTGGAATTACGCGGCTGCTGGCATGAGACTTGCCCTCCAATAGATCCTTGTAAATGGATTTAAAGTGTATTCATTCAAATTAGAGAGACAATTTAAATGAAAAAGCTTAGAGCTGCCTCCACCACAGGGGGGCTCGCTCGACCCACCAGCGGACAGGCACCAGTATTGGGAGAGGGGGGCTGGCCATCAGGGTTCACCGCGGCTCTGGCACAAACCCGGCGACACGGAGGTGGCACAGGCAGGAGCGGACTGAACGTGTCGGCTTCTCACTTTTTGGATTTTAGAAGGGCATGGCATGCCTATATCTGTGTCTCCCCCTCCTTTTACTCCTCCACCTCTTTTCTTTTCGCATGACTATATGTACTTGTCACTTTTCCATGTGTTAGTTGTGTCTTCTGAGCAGTTTGTCAGCTTTTGGACACCTTTGAAGGTGTTTTCTATGTGTTTCTATGTGTTTTTGTTTGCCTGCCATTGCTTTTAACGGTGTTCGAAGGTGTTCGACGAACAGTTCGGCGAACACACGGGTGTTCGACGAACCGAACCGAACTCGAACACTACGGGGGTGGCTCAACACTACTGCTAAGGACAGGCAACAAGCAGAAGAGACTTGTTTGGGCTAAAGAAGAATGGACATTAGACCAGTGGAAATCTGTACTTTGGTCTGATGAGTCCAAATTTAAGATCTTTGGTTCCAACCACCTTGTCTTTGTGCGACACAGAAAAGGTGAACTGATGTACTCTACATGCCTGGTTCGCACCGTGAAGCATGGAGGAGGAGGTGTGATGGTGTGGGGGTTCTTTACTGGTGAAACTGTTGGGAATTTATTCAAAATTGAAGGCATACTGAACCAGCATGGCTACCACAGCATCCTGCAGTGGCATGCTATTCAATCCAGTTTGCGTTTAGTTGGACCACCATTATTTTTCAACAGGACAATGACCCCAAACACACCTCCAGGCTGTGTAAGGGCTATTTGACCAAGAAGGAGAGTGATGGGGTGCTACGCCAGATGACCTGGCCTCCACAGTCACCAGACCTGAACCCAATCGAGATGGTTTGGGGTGAGCTGGACCGCAGAGTGAAGGCAAAAGGGCCAACAAGTGCTAAGCATCTCTGGGAACTCCTTCTAGATTGTTGGAAGACCATTTCCGGTGACTACCTCTTGAAGCTCAACAAGAGAATGCCAAGAGTGTTCAAAGCAGTCATTAAAGCAAAAGGTGGCTACTTTGAAGAACCTAGAATATAAGACATATTTTCAGTTGTTTCACACTTTTTTGTTGCTTATAGAATTCCACATGTGTTAATTCATAGTTTTGATGCCTTCAGTGTGAATGTACCATTTTCATAGTCAAGAAAATAAAGAAAAATCTTTAAATGAGAAGGTGTGTCCAAACTTTTGGTTTGTACTGTATCTATATGTGATTCATTTCTAAGGTTACCCTACTTTATCTTAACTAGGAGTTGCAGGATAATAGTGCTCATCAACATTATAAATAGCACTGATATACTCCAATGCTTCTTATGTGTGGGTTATAGACTTGATCCTTTGAAGTTATAATCTATGCAGACCCGACCTCCTTTCTACTGTTGCCGTACGCATGAGCATTGCTCTCTGTTTTTATTCCATGTTCTATTGTGTTATTCTCTTTGTAATTAATGAAGTAATATATGGAACCTATTGGCTTTTTTCATTATTAGTATTCCATGTGGTATATAGCCATGGTTAGTTAACGTTAGAGTGCCCATTGTACATAACTGCCTTTATTATGTTTGGGCAAACCTTATTGGCATTGATTTGGTTTTATAAAGTTTACTAATTCAAGCAACGAGGTAGAAGAAAGCCCTAACGCGTGTTTCGCGTAATTGTGGTGATGCTTCTTCAGGGATATGGTGATCCCATTGATTTCTGCTTGACAAGTTGGATAAGTGGCAAGAACTGGCCCAGTTTACTATGGGTGTACAAACATGTTCTACCTTCAATTTCATGTCAGAGAGGGAGTTCAGTATGGCTGGTGGATTGTGACTCCAAAGTGGACAGCAAGAGTGGAAAATGAGTGCAAGAGTGAAAAACCTAGTATTTGTCAAAATGAATCAGGTAAGGATTAGTGCAGACTTTCAAGCTCCAACAGCTGATGACAATTCTTCAATTGGCTGAACCACCTGACTGCATGCCTAGATGTTCATTGTCTGTTGTCTACACCATTCCAGCGTTGATGTACCACACTTTGAAAATATTATTTTCCTACCTGAAGAAGAAATGTAAAAACTCTGTATGCTTGCTCATGACAAGTATGTGCACTCTCTGACATTGATTTCAGATTTTATTTGTAAAATCTATTGTGCTGTCTTCCTTCCACTTTCTAATGCATTAAAAGTGAAAAAAAATATTTTCTTGTAATTCATACCAGCAGGACAAATGCCAGTAACACCATGTCATTTATAATCACATGTAGTCTGGATGTGGTGCTTAAATGGCCACTATCTTTCTCTTTCCTTTCAATTGAAACTCAGTATTTTCCCAGCCTGCTACTCATTATATTCAGTGCTGCAGATATACAACACTTTGTTTCTGATATTTGTTCAGTGTTTTAAAACTTTCTCTCCTTACTTTATTGCTTATCTGTAAGCTCTGATACAGTCATAGCTGAAAGTTTTGGCACCATTGAAAGTATTGAAATTATACATGTTTTGTTATACATATGTTTATTTCCTTTTTGTGTATTGGAACAACACAAAAAAATGAGAAAAAAGGTAAATTGGACATAATTTCACCCAAAACCCAAAAATTATTACCAACGTAATATTTGGTTGCACACCATTTGGAATAAATAACTGCAATCCATCACTTCCTTTAACCATCAACAAGTTTCTTACACCTCTCAACTGGAATTTTGAACAACTCTTCTTTTTCAAACTACTCCAGGTCTTTCATATTTAAAGGGTGCTTTCTCCCAACAGCAATTTTATGATATCTCCACAAGTGTTCAATGGGATTTAGATCCGGACACATTGCTGGCCACTTCAGAACTCTCCAGCACTTTGTTTTCATCACTTTCTGGGTGCTTCTTGAAGTATGTTTGGGGTAATAATCCTACTGGAAGACACATGACCTAGGACACAAACCCAGCTTTGTGACACTAGGCACTACATTGCGTCCCAAAATCTTTTTTCACGATGCCTTGCACACACTCATAGCACCCAATGCCAGAGGCTATAAAACAACCCCAAAACATCTTTAAAATTCCACTATATTTGTCTGTAGGTGCTGTGTTCTTTTCTTTATAGCCTCATTCCATTTTCGGTAGACAGTAGAATGATGTACTTTGATAAAAAACTCAATCTTTGTCTCATCTGTCGACAAGACACTTTATGAGAAGAATTTTGGCTTACTTATGTACATCTTGGGAAACTTTCTAGCTTTTAATGTCTCTGGGTCAGCAATGGGGTCCTCCTGGGTCTCCTACCATAGCATTTCATTTCATTCAAATGTCGACAAACAGTTCATGCTAACACAGATGCACCCTGAGCCTGCAAGACATCTTGAATTTCTTTAAAAATTATTGGGGCTGCTTATTCACCATCCGGACTATCCTTCGTTGCAACCTTTCATTAATTTTTCTCTGCCTTCCACATCCATGGAGACTAGCTACAGTGCCATGGGTTGTAAACTTCTTAAAGGGAACCTGTCACATAATTTTTAGCAACTAAACTGTCCCAAGTGTGTTGTTAGCGATGCAATGTGCATCACTAATACCTTGTTTTTAATCAAAACAGTGTCGTAATCATCTCAAAAAATAACTTTGTAAAGTTATATAATGCTTTCTCATTCAGTCATAGGGGTGGGATTAATTTTCTTTTAGTCTTGGGCTCGTCACATTGATGACGCCCATGCACTGTGATTGATGTTCCAGGGAGCGCCGACATCATGGGAATCCGCTGCAAAATCCCCGCTTGCATAGTATGAAGCAGCTCCCCGCGCTTGGGCAGTGTTGAGCGGCTCCCCGCTCATGCGCAGTGACGAGCGGCTGCCCGTGCATGCGCACTGAATCTAGGTGTACGTACCCAGCTTTATCGACTGTGTAAGCATGCACTGGAGCTGCTGCGAGTCATGAGCTAGCGCAGGCAGCTGCTCTTCACTGCGCATGTGCGGGAAGTCACTGGATGCTGCGCAAGCATGGGGAGCCACTCCACATTGCCCAAGTGCGGGATTTTGGAGCAGATTCCCATGACGTCAGCACTCCCCGGAACATCAATCACAGTGCATAGGCATTGACAATGTGACGAGCCAGTGACTGAAAGAAAATAAAGCGAACCTCTATGACTGATTGAGAAAGTACATATAATATATATAATATATAATTATACAAAGCTATTTTTTTGAGATGATTACGGCGCCGTTTTTAATAAAAACAAGGTGTTAGTAATGCACATTGCATCACTAACAACACACTTTGAACAGTTTAGTTGCTAAAAATTATGTGACAGGTTCCCTTTAATTATGCTGCGCACAGTGAATAAAGGAACATCAATATCTCTGGAGATGGACTTGTAACCTTGAGATTGTTGATATTGTTCAACAACTTTGGTTCTCAAGTCCTCAGACAGTTTTCTTCTCTCTTTGTTATCCATGCTTAGTGTGGTACACACAGACACACAATGCAAAGAGTGAGTTAACGTCTCTCCTTTTTATCTAGTTTCAAATGTGATTATCATATTGCTCAAACTTGTTACTTGCCACAGATGAGTTTGAATGAGCATCACATGCTTGAAATAATTTTGTTTACCCATACTTTTGAAAAGGTGCCAACAATATTGCCTTGCCCATTTTCAGGATTTTGTGTGAAATTATGTCCTACTTGCAATAGTTTTTCTGGGAGAAATACTGCATTATCTGGAACAATTTCAAGGGTGCCAACACTTTCAACCATGATGATATACTTAAAAATAGTTGCTGCATTCCCTGTCCAGTTTTACATACAAGCTATGATAGACTTTCCTAATTGGCTGCACTACATCATGTGATGTGATAACCACTAGTGTTTATGCAGAAACTTGCTTGTTTGTGACAGTGGTAATATCAGCCTTCAGTGACTGTCGAAATCTTCTAAAATGTGCAAAAAGGCAGCAAGCTTTTTTTTTGTGTGATTTTCACATATTGCAACTTAAATTGTTTGAGTTTGCAAAGACTTGTGAAATTCTTAAAATTCTACTGAATTTTATTGAATTATCTCTTATTTGAATTTAATGTAACACCCCTATTTTAGATACCTGTCCTTTTTTTAACTCCCTTAGTGTAAAGATCTTCATGCAAGCTCTTCAATCTGCCCTTTTAACATGGAGGTTAACTGTACAGAATCAATGATCAATGGTTAGAGGACTTCCATTTTCTGCATAACCATTAATGTGTACTTTACCTTTTTATTGCAAATCTTCAAACTAGATCGTAAAGTATAAGAAGTATAATGATGGTAATGGAAATGAGGAAAATAAGCCTCATCTTAATAAAAAATAAGTAATTATGCAAAAAGTATACAAAAGGTATATTGAAATGTAACATTTATATTTATCATAAGCTACAAAAATTTAAAAAATGAATAGCCATTAAAATAGTGTATCAGTTTTATTATAAAGGTTCCCCTACTTCAACTAACTTCATTGCTACTCATGTCAAAGTAGTAAATGAAACAGACAAGTTAATGATTGCCTTATTAAGGTACATAATGACATATAAAAATTAATGCTGGTTTCTTCAGCATTATTTGCCAATAATACACATATTTTTACATTCTGAAACAGTATTTATTTTCAGAGAAAATATTTCTCTGTAACCAGGGTCATCTTAATCTCTTGTGCTATTTGCAAAGATTTATAACTTTTTATGTGCATGCACTGAAATTGATTTTCAGAAAATCAACTGGGTCAATGATTGTAAAATGGGAAATGCACTTCAAAAATGAACCAAAGAGATAATATTATCAATTCAACCAAAGGCATATCAAGAAACTAT
This sequence comes from Phyllobates terribilis, assembly GCF_046119375.1. Classification (NCBI taxonomy): domain Eukaryota; kingdom Metazoa; phylum Chordata; class Amphibia; order Anura; family Dendrobatidae; genus Phyllobates; species Phyllobates terribilis. The sequence continues at coordinate 766,696,475 of NW_027362762.1, read as the reverse complement.
TTTGTACATGATATATAAAGAAGTAGAAGTACACTCCAACCTCAAAGAAAGGTTAAAGTAGACCAATGCCCAGTGCGGGATGGCACACAACAAAATCTGTGTAAATTAAGTGGTGTGCTGTGACTAACTTCTGTTTCTAATATTTGATGACTTCGAAATGCCAGGGTCTACTCTGTATGACCATGTACAGAAAAACATTTTTTAAAGTATTATAATATAGATATGTACATTTAATATTAGAGATGTTTTAATATTTCAATTTGCTCTCTTCCATAGATTTTTGCCCTAAAATGTATTCAAGATGAATCATTTTGTGTGGATTTCAATGCTGGAAAGCTTGTAGACAGGACTCCACTGACTATAAGGGTGGGCAGATTTATTTCAATCCTGGAAAGCTTATACAGGGTGGTCCAAAAGTAGGTGGACAGAAAGTGTAATAAGGTTATGAACGGGGAGATTTATCAAACACTAAATTGCAGCCGCCTGTCTGGATCATCCTCCAATAAACCATGAATTAGACATGGACGATAAGCTTTCCACCCAATAGATTTCAGGATTCGCATGATAGAAGCTCATGAAATTCCCAATTCCAAAGAGGCTCTTCTGGTGGACTTTTTGGACTCTGAACAAATGTTTCAGCAACAAGTTATTTATTATCTTCTGTACAGACTGTTTTGGGTCGACCAGTTTTGGAGCATTAAGGATTGAGCCAGTGGCATTGAATTTGTCACGAATGCTGTAAATGGTTTGTCTCTTTGGGGCTTGAGTACCAAATGTTTCAACCCAATTTGCTCTAACGGTTTCAGCATTTTGAGATTTCCAATACTCTGTTAAAATCCATTTTCTTTGATCTGTATTTAAATTATTTGCCATTATGTGTTATCTGAATTATCTGAAAAGAAAACAGATTTGGGAGAGATCTATCTGTGAAAACTAGATCTGTGAAACTGGCTCAGTTGCCCTTAGCAACCAATCAGGTTCCACCTTTCATTTTCCAAAGAGTCTGTGAGGAATGAAAAGTGGAATCTGATTGGTTGCTAAGGGCAACTGAGCCAGTTTCACTTTACACTATGTTTGATAAATCTCCCCCTTCATAACCCTATTACACTTTCTGTCCACCTACTTTTGGACCACCCTGTATATAATCATAAAATACACATGAGGGAGAGGAAAAAGAGAAAACCTCACTGGCTATAGGGGCATGCACTTTACAGGCTAAAGAGAGAGGACCCCCCTGGCCATGAGAGCTTAAACTCTACAAGTGAGAGAGCAAGACATGACCTCATATACTATAAGAGCTTAAACTCTACATGATATAGAGGACCCCACTACTTACAAGAGCTTAAAGGGGTTTTCCCACAAACAAAAGTTAATTTTATTCAATAGATCTTGGAATAATAATAATTTCCATAATTGGATGTTTTTAAATAAAATGTTCCTGTGCTGAGATAATCTTATAAATGTGCCCCTGCTGTGTACAGTGTAATGGCTGTGTCTCACTATACAGGGACATGGTCTCATCATACCACATCTCCTGGTTAGGGGAGGGAATCAAAAGAGATTACACAGATATTATAGCAGGGGATCACAGCTTATTCTTTTTGTGAGGTAAAACATTTCTCTGCCCATTTTTAAACAATTTCTTACCTCAAAGAAAGAATCAGCTGTGATCCCCTGTTGTAATGTCTGTACACTCTTTTGCTTCCTCCCCTGCCCAGGAGATGTGGTATGATCAGACCAAGTTCCCTACACGATCAGACACAGCTACTACACAGTACACAGCAGGGGCACATTTATAAGATTATCTCAGCACAGGAACATTTTATTTAAACACATCCAATTATGGAATATATTATTATTCCAAGATCTGTTGAATAAAATTAGCTTTTGTTCGTGGCACAATCCCTTTAACCTCTGCAGAAGTGAAAAAGAGAGAGAGAACCCTGCTGACCATAAGAGCTGACACTATAGAGGAGGGGACTTTCCAGTGACTCTGGAGATGGAAAAATTACTCTACCATATAAACTGTGCTCCGCAAGGAACCTCTGATCTCGGATGATCCAGGTATTGATCACAAATGTACTGTACCAGGTATGATAATCCATAAGATTTCATACTTGCAGGACATTATGTGGAATCCTTATCAAAGGAAAATTATGTTTGCCTTCTCTCTGATGTTTCCGCAGTGAGGAAAATGGTATCGGGAAATATTTTTTGTTCAAATTTGCATGAATCTGTGAATTTTAGGAAATTTGACCTAATCTCAATCCTGTCCAAATTGATCCACTCATCTCTATTTAATATAAATTTGATGCAAGTTTTTAAAGAGACTTTACAGGATTAGAGTGGTTGATATTTTCAACCAATTAGGACACTACCAAGAGAACAAACATCAATTGTTCTTGGCTGTCCTTTAGGTTTGAACATTTTTCTTTATATTGAACATTTTTTATCTTTATTTAAATTAATTTTTATTTTCGTCCCACTAGGAGACATGAACGTATATAATCTTGATTTCTTCTATAACACACTACAATATTTTTGCCTTTCAGTGTATATTGCTGGTCAGTGTAAAACAGTCAGTCGGCTTGTTAGCCTCTATCTCTAGGGGTCATTCTTAAACTCCTGACTGCCTTAGCATTGTCACACTGAATAATGAGAGGAAATTTTGACCATTGTATTTAAGCATTTAACCTGCTTGAATTTGAGCCAAATTGCGTCAATCTTGACAGATTCACAAAAGTCCGAATGTGTATTACAACCTTTTCCTGCTACTGATCAAATAGGTGCACTAACAGCATCAGAAAGATCACTTTGATCAAAATATGTCATGGAGCAGCAACCCTGTCATCTCATGTCCACCATGATTTACATTTTCGGAATGAGTTGACAGCGTAGTTAAATGGTTTTTTTTTTTAGAAATAAAGGACTGATTATTTCACTTGGCACTAATGACACTGTATGCAAAAATGAAGTACCATTAGACCATATGCCTTAAAAGGCTTATAGGGACTACGTGTTACATCAAGGAAACCCCGTTTAAAAGATAACCTTTAATAGATATCATTAAAATCTTGCCTTAAGGCTATGTGCCCACGTTGCATTTATGAAGCAGAAAATTTCTGCTGCATAAATGCAAGTCCTCTCCCGGAAAAACGCATGCGGAATTCCGCACGCGTTTATCGCGCATTTTTCGCGCGTTTATCACGCGTTTTCCACATGCGGAATTGCCTTGCATTTTTTATGCATTGGACAAAGGCAATTCCGCTTGCGGAAACGCAAAATTAAATGACATGCTGCGGATTTTTGAATGCGGAATAAACGCTGCGGAAAAATCCGCAGCATGTGCATAGAACTTGCGGAATCCCATTGGGGACCATGGGGTGCGGATATACATGCGTTTTTCAAGCGTTTATGCTGCGGAAATTCCGCAGCATATACGCTTGAAAAATGCTACGTGGGCACACAGCCTGAGGCTCACTACAAATACTAAATAACACAGAAATAGACACAAATGATGGCCACGTGATCCAATACTGTCAATAGGTAATTATTCAAAATATTAGGCAATAGGCTATAGCGTCCAGTATGACGACATATAAATTAGAGAGACACCCATAGATTAGATGTCTCTCAGTGAAGCCTATCCAAATATAACAGTAATGGATCACAATAACAAGAAACACTACTATTATTACAGGCGATAAATATTACTCGTCTGCTGTGGTTCCAGAAATAGACCCTGTAAAGATGGCGTAAGAAATACACACAATGTTTCTTCAAGTCACCTCAATTATCTCAACGCACCACCTATTATTATCATATAGACATGCTCAAAAGAGATGAGCGGTGTTCGACTCGAACTGTTTGCCAATCACAAATTCAAGCCGTTTTGGGCGGTGTTCGAGTCATTCGAAGAACACAAACGATTTGCAAAAAATTCGGCTGATCAAGGTTATGTTCGATAACTGTTTGTGCACCAAAAGCGTAAGCGGATTTTTTCACAGTAATACTGTTAATCAATAGTGATGAGCGAGCATGCTCGCCACTGCTCGGTACTCGCCCGAGCATCTCAGTACTCGAGATGCTCGGGCGGGAGCTCGGGTCCTCGTCCTGAATGTCTGGAGCTATTTAGAGCACCAATCATGCAGGGATTGTCTGCCACTCACTGTAATGCCACAGCCATGGTTGTTGTGGCATTACTGTGGTTGCCCAAATTGATGGGAACAGTGCTCACAGTACAACATGAAAAGCCGGCAATTCAGCAGCGGCATACACCGGTACTGACAATTTAGAACAGAAAGAATAAAGCATCACACATAGATTAGATAGATAGAAACATGTCAGTCACATAAATAATAAGTACAGTGACAGTGTTGGTTACTGTACTTGTCATTTAGTGCTAAAATAAAGGATTTATTAAAAAAAAAATTGGTGTGGGCAGTAGTTTGAAGCCTGGGAAGGGGGTAATACCCATGGAGCTTCCCAGGCTACTAATATCAGCCCCCAGCTGAATACCTAGACTTTACTAGCTATTAAAATGGGGGAGCCCCAAAAAAATGACCTGGGGTCCCCTCTATTTTAATAGCTAGCAAAGGCTAGGCAGACAGCTGGGGGCTGATATTAATAGCCCAGGAAGGGTGTCATGAATATTGGCCCCCTCCCAGGCTAGAAACACCAGCCGTCAGCCGCCCCAGAAATGGTGCATCCATAGGATTTGCCTATTCTGGCACTTAGCCTCGCTCTTCCCACTGCCCTATAGCGGTGGCAGTGGGGAAATAGGGTTGGGGTTGATGTCAGCTTATAATACCAGCTGACATCAAGCCCAGGTTAGTAATGGAGAGGCGTCTATAAGACACCCCTATTACTAACCCCATAGTCAAAGTTAAAAAAAACACAAACACCCAGAATAAAGTCCTTTAAATTAAATAAAGACACATTCCTTTAATGTTCTAAATAAAACCGTCCTTACCGTATCGTCCATTCCAGCTGAAGCCAATGTCTTCTGCAATAAAAGTAAAATAATAAAACAACCTTATCCTTACCTTTCCATGGTTCCCAGGATGGCTTCAGCTCTGCTACATTGACATGACAGGCTGGATCAAAGCAGAACGCTACGATCCAGTGTGCCATACCGCAGACACTGAGAAGCTCCTCAGTGAAGCTCCTCAGTGTCTGGCTGTGACGGCATCCAGATGAGCTGAGTTCATGTCCAATGAACTCAGCTCACCTCATGCATGTCACTGACAGCGTGGGAGAATTCTCCTGCGCATGCGATGCCGGCAAATGACGTCACCGCTTAAGCAGGAGAATTTTCCAACGCTGGGACGGCATTGAGATGGCAGGCTGGATGGTAGCGGAACGCTACCATCCAGCATGCCATCCTTCAGAGACACTGCATAGTGTAGGCATGCTTGGGGGAATTCTCCTGCTCAAGCGGTTAGCGCAGGAGAATTCTCCCACGCTGTCAGTGACGACATGCATGAGATGAGCTGAGTTCATTGGACATGAACTCGGCTCATCTGGATGCCGTCACAGCCAGACACTGAGGAGCTTCTCGGTGTCTGCGTCATGGCAAGCAGGATGCCAGCGTTCTGCTGCACTCAAGCCTGTCATGTCAATGTAGCAGAGCTGAAGCTGTCCTGGGAACCATGGAAAGGTAAGGATGAGGTTAGTTTATTATTTTACTTTTATTGCAGAAGGCATTGGCTTCAGCTGGAATTGGCGATATGGTAAGTGGTGTTTAATTTAAAACATTAAAGGAATGTGTGTTTACTTCAATTAAAGGACTTAATTCTGGGTGTTGTGTTTTTTTTAAATACTTTATAAGAAATTCATGGCGGTCATATCTAATATTGGTGTGACCCCATGAATTTCGCGCTTAGGGCCAGCTGATAATACCAAGCTGGACCTAACCCCTTTATTACCCAGTGAGCCACTGCACCAGCGACCTGGATGAGTTGGGTACAGCGCCAGAAGATGGCATTTCTATGAAAGTGACTTTTTCTGGGGTGGCTGCAGACTGCAATTCCCAGCGGGGGAGGGGGCCCAGAAAGCTTGGGCCTCGTGGCACTGCGGATTCCAGCCCCACATATTTTTTTTTACTATTTCATGAAATTCATGAAACAATAAAAATAAGGGATTCCCTATATTGTTGTCTCCTGCCTGGTACAAATAGGCAGCTGGGGGTTGGGGGCAGCCCATTCCTGGATGCTGTACCTGGCTGGCATACAAAAATATGGCAAAGCCCATGTCAAAATTTTTGGGAAAAATTAATAAAAAAAAAAAAAAAATAATAATAATTTAGGGACTGTATCTTTATTAACCCCTCAAATGGAGGGGTTAATAAAGATGCAGTCCCTAAATGTGTTTTTTTTTTAAAAATGTAATGAATTTTTCACCAAAAATTTGACATGGCCTTTGCCATATTTTTGTCTCCAGCCAGGTACAGCAGGCAGGAATGGGCTGCCCTCAACACCCAGATGCCAATTTGTACCTGGCTTGAAACAAAAATACAGGGAAACCCTTTTTTTAATTATTTAATGAATTTCATGAAATAATTAAAAAAAATTGATGTGGGGCTTCACCCTATTCTTGTGTCCAGCCAGGTACAATTAAGCAGCTGGGGGATGAAATCTGCAGCGTAGGGTGGCCCAAGCTTTCTGGGCCCCCTCGCTGCAAAATATAGTCCGCAGCCACCCCAGAAAATGGAGCGTTCATAGAAGCGCCACCTTCTGGCACTGTACCCAACTCATCCAGGGCCCTGGTGCGGTGGCTAACTGGGTAATAAAGTGGTTAGGGCCAGCTTGGTATTATCAGCTGGCCCTAAGACCGAAATTCATGAGGTCACGCCAATATTAGACATGACCGCCATGAATTTCTAGTAAAGTATTTAAAAAAAAACACAACATCCAGAATATAGTCCTTTATTTGAAATAAACACACATTCCTTTAATGTTCTAAATTAAACTCTACTTACCGTATTGCCCATTCCAACTGAAGCCAATGTCTTCTGCAATAAAAGTAAAATAATAAACCAACCTCGTCCTTACCTTTCCATGGTTCCCAGGATGGCTTCACCTCTGCTACATTGACATGACAGGCTGGATCGCAGCAGAAAGCTGCCATCCAGCTTGCCATGCCGCAGACACTGAGAAGCACAGGCATGCTTGTGCTCCTCAGTGTCTTGCTGGGATTGCATCCAGATGAGCCGAGTACATGTCCAATGAACTCAGCTCACCTCATGCACGTCACTGCCAGCGTGGGAGAATTCTCCTGCGCATGCGGTGCCGGCAAATGACGTCACCGCTTGAGCAGGAGAATTTTCCCATGCTGGGACGGCATTGAGATGGCAGGCTGGATGGTAGCAGAATGCTACCATCCAGCATGCCATCCTTCAGAGACACTGCAGAGAGCAGGCATGCTTGCGCTCTGCAATGTCTCTGAAGGATGACAAGCTGGTTGGTAGCGCACTGCTACGATCCAACCTGCCATCTCAATGCCATCCCAGCATGGGAAAATTCCCCTGCTCAAGTGGTGACGTCATTTGCCGGCACCGCCTACGCTGGAGAATTCTACCACGCTGTCAGTGACGTGCATGAAGTGAGCTGAGTTCATTGGACATGAACTCGGCTCATCTGGATGCCGTCACAGCCAGACACTGAGGAGCTTCACTGAGGAGCTTCTCAGTGTCTGCGGTATGGCACACTGGATGGCAGCGTTCTGCTACGATCCAGCCTGTCATGTCAATGTAGAAGAGCTGAAGTCGTCCTGGGAACCATGGAAAGGTAAGGATGAGGTTGGTTTATTATATTACTTTTATTGCAGAAGACATTGGCTTCAGCTGGAATGGGCGATATGGTAAGTAGGGTTTAATTTAGAACATTAAAGGAATGTGTCTTTATTTCAATTAAAGGACTTTATTCTGGGTGTTTGTGTTTTTTTTAACTTTGACTATGGGGTTAGTAATGGGGGTGTCTTATAGACGCCTCTCCATTACTAACCTGGGCTTGATGTCAGTTGGCATTGTAAGCTGATATCAACCCCAACCCTATTACCCCACTGCCACCGCTAGAGGGCAGTTGGAAGTGCGAGGCTAAGTGCGAGAATTGGCACATCCTATGGATGCACCATTTCTAGGGCGGCTGACGGCTGGTGTTTCTAGCTTGGGAGGGGGCCAATATTCATGGCACCCTTCCTGGGCTATTACTATCAGCCCCCAGCTGTCTGTCTAGCCTTTGCTAGCTATTAAAATAGGGGGGACCCCACATCATTTTTTGCGGGTCCCTCATTTTAATAGCTAGTAAGGGCTAGGTATTCAGCTGGGGGCTGATATTAGTAGCCTGGGAAGCTGCTCCGTGAGTATTACCCCTTCCCAGGCTTCAAACATCTGCCCAAGCTGTCTGCTTAACCTCCACTTGAGACTAAAATTATGGGGAACCCCACGCCAATTTTTTAATAAATCCTTTATTTTAACACTAAATGACAAGTACAGAAACCAACACTGTCACTGTACTTATTATATATGTGACTGACATGTTTCTATCTAATCTACGTGTGATGCTCTATTCTTTCTGTTCTAAATTGTCGGGTACCGATGATGAATTGCCGGCCGGCTTTTTTAAAGAGACGGGTGCATGAAAACACTATTATTTTTTTTTAATAAATCCTTTATTTTAACACTAAATGACAAGTACAGTAACCAGCACTGTCACTATACTTATTATATATGTGACTGACATGTTTCTATCTATCTAATTTATGTATGATGCTCCATTCTTTCTGTTCTGAATTGTCGGGTACCGGTGTATGCCGCTGCTGAATTGTGAATTGTGAATTGAACTGTGTCTCCTCCTCCTTTTACTCCTCAACCTCTGAAGGTGTTTTCTAGGTGTTTTCTATGTGTTTATATGTGTTTTTGTTTGCCTGCCATTGGTTTTAACGGTGTTCGACGGTGTTCGATGAACCGTTCGATGAACATGCTGGTGTTTGACAAACCGAACCGAACCCGAACACTATGGGGGTGGCTCACCACTAATGCCTAATCATTTACTGCATTTAACAAAACAGTTACCAGACGGGAACCCTACTCCAAACTAATAGTATGATAGATGCTTCCCCAGATTGGGGCACAGTGGCAGGTACCATCGCACAAAATACATGATGAAAATAAGAAGCATGTACAGATAACACAATACCTCATACCTATTTAAATTCATAAAAAGTTAAAGTGCATAACCGGTTACTCATCTCAATGTGCAGGGATCCTGTCTATCCAGTACACTACAGGGGTTCCATATTCCTCATACTTCAAATTAATAGTATGATAGACACTTCCCCAGACTGAGGCACAGTGGCAGGTACTATCGCACAACAAACATAGTGAAATAGGTAGTATGTACAGATAACATAATTCCTCCTACCTATACAAGTTCATAAAGAGTTAAAGTGCATATTCCTCTATGTGTTTCCCCGTATGGTTCAAGGTTCATCAGGAGAAAAAATGGGAGAGAAATTGGTAAAGTATCCTGCTGATGATTTGCAGTCTATTCTATGTTGCTGCTCGCCCTCTTTATATACCCCATCAAGTGTGCTTGATCCTTGTTTACTTCCCTAATCAAGAGTTAAGACATTCCCTAATACCCTTGGTAAAAAAGTTGTCCCCTCCTAGTGCAGTGCGCAGGTCTGTTGGGCCGACATCCACTAGAGGTCCTGCGGGTGTACTGCGCAGGCGCGGGTCCCGCACGGATGTCAGAGACCAGGCCTTGGCCACGCCTCCACTCCGGGTACATATCAAATGTTCTGCATGCAATGCGAAACTGGCGCATGTGCACTAGTCCAAAACCTGTTGAATGGACGGCGGTCATGCCGCAAGTATTCTAGCGTAATTATACCGCAAACGCTTTTTGCGTCTATTGACGTAGAAGCCCTCTATAGCAACATCCCACATGGGGCGGGCCTTAGAGGTTTACAGCACTTCCTTGGGAGAAGGGCAGCACAATTTTCCACACATAATCGATTTGTTTGAAACTTGATGTTGTTTATATTTACCCATAATCATTTTTATTTCAATGGCAAAACCTACCACCAGTTCAGGGGGACTGTGATGGGGAGTCCCTCTGCCCCGTCGTATGCTAATCTCTTCCTGGGCTGGTGGGAGGAGACTGCGGTGTTGCGGGAGAAAGCATGGTGGTTCCCTTTTATTTTGCTGTGGTCTAGATTTATCGACAACGTTTTCCTCTTTTGGTCGGGTTCAGTGGAGGATTTTCAGAAATTCATACAGTGTCTCAATACAAATGAAGTTAATATGAGATTTACATCTGAAATAAGAGGAGATGAGTTGACCTTTCTGGATCTAACGATTGGGAGAGATCGGGAAGTATTTATCACGCCACAAACTTTCCGTAAGCTGACAACAGCCAATAGTCTCCTCAGATGGGAAAGCCACCACCCGGATCCACTCAAATAAGGTATCCCCAAGGCACAGTTTCTGCGTATAAGGAGAAACTGTTCCAATCAAGGGGTTTTCCTTTCCCAGTCCTGCGAGTTGAGAGACCGATTCAAAAACAGGGGTTATCCTGACAAGGTTATTGAAACAGCTTTTATCCATGCCAGTGGTCAAAATAGACAAAGACTACTATGCCCAGTAATTAATAAAGATGAAAGTAATGGCCCGCCTAGAATTATTGGTACCTTTGACAACAGGGCAAGTGAGGTGTCGACAATTGTATGGAAGTACTGGGGGATTTTCGAAATGGACCCTCATCTCAACGGATTTATCTCTGAACGTCCAAGTATTACCTACAGGAAGGGACGGTCTCTACTGGACCGCCGGGTCCATAGTTTTTACAGACGGCTCATTAGACAAGGTTGTTGGCTTAAACGCAAAACATGTGGTACCTTCAGATGTAGGAACTGTAAATTTTGTCCATGGTTAAGACCATCTAAAAGTTTTACTGGCAGTATGGGGGGAAAGGTTTTTTTCATGAGGGATTTTGCAAATTGCAAAGCAGAAGGGGTAATCTATATGGCAATGTGCCCCTGCCCCAAGAATTACATTGGTAAAACCAAAAGGGAACTGCAGAGAAAAATTGGTGAACATCTCGGGGATATGCGACACAGGAGGGATACGCCTCTTGCCCGTCACATGATGGACTATCACTCCAACAGCCCAAAAGCAGTTTCCTTTTGTGTATTAGAGGTGATCTGGAAAAATGAAAGGGGGGGGTGAATGGAATAGGTTGTTACTCCAGAAGGAATGCCAGAGGATTTTTAGATTAGGGGCTTTGACTCCGAATGGCCTCAATGAACAACAGAATTATTGTTGTTTCATTTAATTAATAGGGACTACTACTATCAGTCAGCATGGTCATTTTTGCAATTCTTTTTAACTATCATGTATAGGTTTGCTTTATATCATTATTTATACCAGAAGCATCGCTGACACCCAAGTACTCTATGTATGCTCCCCTTAACCCCCCTCAAATCTCCCACCCACCCCGTCCCACTGTGTACCCTGTACCAATATATCAGTACTCGGTATATAAGTAATATGATGACATAAAAAGTACCCCCTCTGTGGGATTCGATCGTGTTCATGTGTGCAGTTTATATCTTCTGGAGTGTGTTCTGCACATGTCTTTGGCTGTGGAATTCATTTGCTGTGTGTTGTTGGTCCGACTCTGGTCCTTGCGGTACACACACACACTGCGGACCTCTTTGATGTGACAGGAATGTGGGACTCATGTTGGGGTGTTGATTGTTGGCGCCTACGTGAGTCTCCCACATAGGTTGTAGATATAGCGTTTGCGGTCTAATTACGCTAGAATACCTGCGGTATGACTGACGTCCTTTCAACAGGCTTTGGACGAGTGCGCATGCGCCGGTTTCACGTTGGACGCAGCACATTTGATATGTACCCGGAGTGGAGGCGTGGCCAAGGCCTGGTCTCTGACATCCGTGCGGGACCCAAGCCTACGCAGTACACCCGCAGGACCTCTAGTGGATGTCAGCCCAACAGACATGCGCACTGCACTAGGAGGGGACAACTTTTCTACCAAGGGTACTAAGGAATGTTTTACCTCTTGATTAGGGAAGTAAACCAGGATCAAGCACACTTGACGTGGTATATAAAGAGGGCGAGCAGCAACATAGAATAGACTGCAAATCATCTGCACATTGAGATGAGTAACCGGTTATGCACTTTATTAACTTTTTATGATTTTATATAGGTAGGAGGTATTGTGTTTTCTGTACTTGCTTCTTTTTTTCATCATGTATTCTGTGCGATGGTACCTGCCACTGTGCCCCAGTCTGGGGAAGCATCTATCATACTATTAGTTTGGAGTATGGTTCCCGCATGGTGAGACATATTTATATACCCATGAATTTATTCTATTTCTGTGATCTGCTTATAGGGACTACTCTAAAATACTTTTTTTTTAATGTGGGCATGAGGGATTCCCTTATTATTTATTAAGAAATATTATTTCTAAACTTTGATGTCACAGTGTGCAGAATAGTGAAGTCTCCTTTATGTTAAATAAACAAAACATCCTCCTCACAGATTTTCCTCATACCAAAATCTCTTAAACTTGCAACTATAACTTTTACATATAAATAAATGGCTTCATGGCAACGTATTACTTTACAAACCTTGACACTTCAAGTCATATTTTTTCAATTATTACATACAAAAAACAGGACATCTTTTTAAAAGACTATTTGCAAAGTTGATTTATTTTGCAATTCATTTTAACACCACAAAAAAAGTTGAAAAGATTGACTAATCCTGTAAATTCTTTCAATTACCTATAAAGCCATGAATCGCCATTTATTGTAGTAGGTACATAGGAAACTTTATACAGTAAATGCAATTTTAATTGACATAATCACATTTTAACAATCATTACTGTTTTTTTTTTAATCTTTAACAAACTGTACCAATTGCCTGTTATTTTATACTGTACATTGATATGCTATCACATCTGAGTACCATTAAAGTTCTGCAGTTTATTGGAATACACACACTTTTGTTTATGGGAGTCAAAATTGACCTATAAATTACTGCACTAAATGTTATGCCACATTTAAATAGGAGTTAAAACTCTTCTTTTGTACAGGCAGCACACGCACCCATAGCATAATTTTGTTGAGCAGCAATTCTAAGTGATTTTCAATCTGATAACTGGCTACTATTTCCCTTGTGTTAGAACACAGTGCCAGCCAATTTAAAGTGTGCCCTTTTCCCCTTAACTGTGCTGGAATCTCATTTGCGAATGTCATTGGGGAATATTGTTCCAAGAGCAATTCAAAGAACACTCCACATATTACCATTAGAAATCTCTTTAGTATAATCGCAACTGAGGTGAGACATGGTTTATAAAACAAAGTGAGTCTAATAATAGACCAAAGTATGTAGAGGCAGTATGCTTATCAAAAAAAATGTTTATACCTACATATAAAGGCCACAGGCCGATTGCGCATAGACTATTCACAGAAAGTAAAAATAACATTCCTTACAGGGCAAGCTTCAGAATGCACAGAACTTATTTTTGAAGAGTAAGGAGAAAATTCCTGTGCTTTCAATTATTCATTAATTCGTATGAATCATCCTTATTTTCTAATTAAAAACCTTATTGGTTATAAAATATGAATACAAATTAGTATTTTGACACTAAAAATCAAGTTTTTTTAGGTTTATAATAGTGATGAGCGAGCGTGCTCGCTAAAGCTCGGTACTCGCCCGAGCATCACCCTGCTCGACATGCTCGGCGAGTATTTCCGGCTTGTTCGGGTGGGATTTCGGGTCCCCATCCTGCATGTTTGGTGCTCTTTAGAGAGCCAATGAACATGCAGGGATTGTCTGCCACGCACTGTAATGCCGTAGCCATGTTGGTTGTGGCACTACAGTGATTAGCTGGCCGCATGGCGTCATCGGGTCTATAAAAGACTTGGTGACGCTAGGATCATCACAGTCTATCCCGGAAAAAGGCAGATCAGGGAGAGGGGCTGCTGTGTTAGGGCCAGAATGGCAGTGTAATAGTTACATGTAGGTAGTGGTACTCCTGGAGTATATATATCCATCTGAACTAACAGTCCCTCTGCGGACTAATCCCGCTGAATATATCAGTCCTGATAGCAGGAGTTAGGCAGGCAGGCAGGGTTTGTGGCAGTGTATACAGCACAAGAGGGTCCATTGCACATTCGGTCTGCTCCTGTTATTACTGACATCCATAGACATAGACCCAGATAATAGGGGCCAGGGCTAATTTTTTTTTTATCTTAATCCTGATTATTTGCTTAAAGAGCAAGCTAGAGTAAACCATTTTACTGCTCCATTTTCTTGTTAGCACTGTAGAATATAGTCAGATCTTTTGCATCATCAGATGTGATCCCATATTACAGCGATAAAAATCCAGAAATTTGTAGTGAACGTGGAAAATATTGTCCTTTATTTACAGCTTGTAGCGGTGTGTTAGTGAGGCTTTTCACTCGTAGTTACTGTGAATAATAGAAACTACAAGCCCGCTATTTAAAACCGTTATCGTTCATCAGACATATCACATATAAATGCGGTACAAATTGAGCCATTTGTAGCGACCATGGAAAATATTGTCTTCCATTTACAATTTGCAGCAGCATGTCAGTGAAGCTATTCACAAGTGGTCGCTGTGAATAATAGGAAACTACAAGCCTGCTATTTAAAATCATTGGCGTCCGTCAGACGTATCACATATAACTGCAATACAAATCAAGCCATTTGCAGCGACCATTGAAAATATTGTCTTCCATTTACAGTTTTTAGCAGTGTGTCAGTGAAGTTATTCACACGTGGTCATTGTGAATAATAAGAAACTACAAGCCCGCTATTTAAAACCGTGGGATCCGTTATACGTATCACATATAACTGCGGTACAAATCCAGCCATTTGTAGCGACCGTGGAAAATATTGTCTTCCATTTACAGTTTGTAGCAGTGTGTCAGTGAAGCTATTCACAAGTGGTCACTGAGAATAATAGGAAACTACAAGGCCGACATTTAAAACAGTTGGCGTCTCTCAGACGTATCACATGTAAATGCGGTACAAATCTAGCCATTTGTAGAGACCATGGAAAATATTGTCTTCCATTTAACATGGGCAAGGCGCTTGACAAGGGAATGGGAAGTGGACGTGATGCTGATGGTGCATGCAGAGGCAGAAACCGTGGGCAAGCTGAAATTGTGCCACAACATACACCCACCGACCTTCCTTTCCAAAATGCTAGGGGATCACAGCACACCACTATTGAACTCATTGCAATGTCAAAAGGTTGTTGGTTGGATAGCAGATAATGCTTTTAGTCACTTTGCCACTACCATCACCACCCTGTCTGCCTCACGGTCAAGTCTCAGTAGCTGTGAGTCTGGACCGCATATTCCTCACTATGATCCTCCTTCCTCCCACCATGCAAAGTGCCCAGAGACAACTGATCCCACACTTGGACACTCCAAAGAACTGTTCACTTTTCCATTTAATGATTAAGGACTCTCTCCCAGAAAGCTTCAAACGGGTCAAGAGGAGAACGTGCGTAGCAATGATCAAATATTTGAGCAGACACGGTCACATGAAGGCGACAGTGGAAAAGTGCAATTACTGTTGCAAGAGGTGGATGATGATGATGATGATGAGACCAAATTGCCAGAAAGTCAGGAGGAGGGCCAGGGTACGGAAGTGTAAGACGAGGTGGTGGACGATGAAGTCACTGACCCAACCTGGCAAGGTGACATTGACATGCAGAGCGAGGACAGCAGCACACAGGCGGAGGGAGGCGTAGCACTACAACAGGCAGGAACAAGCTGTGTGGTGGCCACAGACACAAGGCAGGCAACCGTTCCCCGGAACACCAACATGACAGAAGTTGCCAGTAAAACTGGTAGGTCTTCCCGAGTATGATTCTTTTGTAAAGACTCTGCAGATAACCCCAAAAAGGCCATTTGCACCATCTGCCAGGCCAACATCAGCATGGTTAGGAAAACTAGCAGTCTGACCACCAGCAGCATGATCAGGCACATGACAGTAAAGCACCGGACTAAGTAGGCTGAACGCCAGGGTCCAGCAACAGTGTCTGTGTGTGACACCACTGCTTGTTCCACTGTTGTGTGTGCACGCCAATCCCCTGTCCATGGCACATGCTAAGATGACTCCTGCCTTGCATCTGTCAATGTACACTCTCAAGTAGCATGATCAGCAACCATGTCCACATCCTTGACCCAGTGCAGCATTCAGTTATTCCTACCCCAGTCCTTGGAACTCAAGCGCAAACACTCAGCCAACGCTCCATAGGCCACACTACTAAATTCACACATGTCACGAATTCTTGTGCTTGGAATGTTGCCTTTTAGGCACGTGAAGACAGAAGCTTTCTGCAACATGATGGCAGCGGCAGTCCCTCGGTACTCGGTTACCAGCCGCCACTATTTCTCCTGGTGTGCCATCCGCACATTACACAAGCACGTGTCCCAGAACATTAGCCACGCAGTTACTGGGAAGGTAAACCTAACCATGGACACATGGACAAGTGCTTGTGGGCAGGGACAGTACATCTGGATGACGGCACACTGGGTTAAAATAGTGGAAGCCGGGACCCAGTCGGAGTGTGGGATGGAACTCATCCTCCCGACGTCAATGATTGCGGACCCTGGGTCAATCAGGGCTGCCCCCGCAGTCTACAGCTCCTGCAACTCCTCCTTTTCAGCCTCCATCTATGAAATCCTACAGCAGTCAGAAGCTGGAAGCACTGAAGCACTGCCTCAGCCAAGTGGCAACAGGCTGTGCTGAAGCTGATATGCTTAGGTGACAAACTGCACACCTCTGAAGAATTGTGGACAGCTCTGAAAGAGCAGGCAGATCTGTGGCTGTCATCTCTGAACCTACAGCCAGGCATGGTCATGTGTGTCAATGGCCGGAACCTGGTGGCGGCTCTGAAATGAGGCAGGTCCACACCTGTACCGTGCCAGGCTCATGTGCTTAACCTCGTGATTCAGTGGTTTCTTAAAACCTACCCAGATCTGCCGGATCTTCTTTTCAAAGTATGCCGCATGTGTGCCCATTTTAGAAAGTCAGCTCCAGCTTCCGCTGCCCTTGCCGTGATTCAGCAGCATTTGCAAGTTCCAGCTCACCAAATGGTGTGCGATGTACCCACTCATTGGAACTCAACTTTGCAGATGTTGGTAAGGATTTGTGAGCAGCACAGGGCAGTTATTCACTACCAACTTCAAACGTCTGTCGTATTCATGTCAGCCTTAGCACATAAGAGCTGAGGAGTGGGCATGGATGTCTGACCTCTGTATCATCCTCCAAAACGTTGAGGACTCCACCAAGATGGTGAGCGGCGATGACACAATAATTAGCGTCACCATCCCGCTTCTCTGTCTTCTGAAACACTCTCTGCTCACAATCAAAGAGGATGCATTACAGGTGGAGCACCATGAGTTGGAGCAAGGAACGATACAGGGTGATTACTAGTGTTGAGCCACCCCCGTAGTGTTCGAGTTCGGTTCGGTTCGTCGAACACCCGTGTGTTCGCCGAACTGTTCGTCGAACTGTTCGTCGAACACCTTCGAACACCGTTAAAACCAATGGCAGGCAAACAAAAACACATAGAAACACATAGAAAACACCTTCAAAGGTGTCCAAAAGCTGACAAACTGCTCAGAAGACATAACTAACACATGGAAAAGTGACAAGTACATATAGTCATGCGAAAATAAAAGAGGTGGAGGAGTAAAAGGAGGGGGAGACACAGATATAGGCATGTCATGCCCTTCTAAAATCCAAAAAGTGAGAAGCCAACACGGCCAGTCCGCTCCTGCCCGTGCCACCTCCGTGTCGCCGGGTTTGTGCCAGAGCCGCGGTGAACCCTGACGGCCAGCCCCCCTCTCCCAATACTGGTGCCTGTCCGCTGGTGGGTCAAGCGAGCCCCCCTGTGGTGGAGGCAGCTCTAAGCTTTTTAATTTAAAGTGTCTCTCTAATTTGAATGAATACACTTTAAATCCATTTACAAGGATCTATTGGAGGGCAAGTCTCATGCCAGCAGCCACGGTAATACCAGCTCCAGTAGCGTCCACTAAAGCTGCTGCAGTTAAAAAGCTTTAATAAGGATCGAGCTCGGCTGTCCACCGCAAGGCATCCTACTACCAGTCCCAGCCCCTATGCCTTGGGGTGCCTCCTGATGCTCTTTACTAAGTATCCCATGGTCCCGAAGCATTTCCTTTGAAAAAATTAAGTGTCTAAACTACAGGTGGTGTAGCTTACTTAACAGCCGGGATAATCCGCTGACTAGCAGACACTGCTACTAGGCACAAAGTATTTCCTGGGCTAGATGCAGTTAAAAATTTGTAATTAGATACTCTCGTTAGATGCTGAGAAAGCATTCCATAGAGTCTCCTGGCACGCCATATATGATTCTCTTAAAAAGCTTGGGGTAGGGGTCTAGGGGACCCTTTTATAGCCAAAATCACGGCCCTGTATCGCAATACGTCACCTAGGCTGAAGATAAATGGAACTGTAGCACCCTGAGGGCTCGGTTGCTACAGACGTATTGCACCTCACCCAGAGGTGTGATATCTCACTCTCAGGTAAGGATGGAGTGTGGATCAGGACCCGACACCTGCATGCATTACACCACATTGCCGTGGGGCAGGGCGACCAATATGCCCCTGAGATGGGCACGACAGTCCCTGTTACTGGCTGGAGTGGGGGGAGGGAACACTGAGGAAGGGGAACCCTGTAGTGCAGGAGCAGGGAGGAAGCAGTTCCTGGGTGCATTGAGAAGGGAGTATAAAAGGTGGGCACCATCTTAGTTCAGTGCAGAGAAGTCTGAGCAGAAGTGGCAGGGAGCAGGGGCTCTGCATGAGCTCTGCTCCGGAGGCGGGCCTAGTAACAGAGGCCCAGGCCTGGAAGAGGGAGAAGGAAGGAAGAGGAGCGGAGAAGGCTCCAGGAACGAGGAATGAAGGGATCCCAGGGGTGCGGATGGGCGAGTTGCCACCGCACGCCCGAATCCACCTGCGTGGAGGGGTCAGGCCAAAGGGGGAGACCGGTCCCCGAACTAGTGGAGGCAGGAAACGACCCTCAGCTAGAAACCGGAGGCTGTGACATTTTATGTGGCGCAGCCCCTCGCTACACCCGCTAGGAAGGCACCACATAGGGTCAGGGAAACTGGCGCCAAGTTTACCAAGAGGAGGCCCGAGGCAGCCGGACAGAAGTGTTGGTAAGAAAGGCCAGACAAAGGACACACAAAGGGGGTCCTGTGAAGTGCTCCAAAGTTATCTGGGAGTTGTCTGAGCCCCTCACCTGGTGAGCACAGTACGAAGTGGGCAGCCGTTACCTGCAGACGTGGTCTGGATAATAAGAACTGTGAGTAAAGGCCCTGGACTGCATCACTGACTCCGTGTCGTTACTGCTGCTGCCCTGCACCATCACCCCCATCCTCCGCATACACTGCCCTGAGGCTATACTCCTCCCGTGGGGAGTTATGCTACGCTCTGCTGCACCCACAACACCAGCCTTAGCGGTCTGCCCTGTAGCGGCGGTTCACTCTGACCGCAATCCACGGGTGGCGTAGTCGGATATTTAAACATCAAAACCACATAAATAGTTTCGCCACTGGTTTGACCACCCTGAGCCACGGAACCGGGTCGCCACCAAGAAGACTACAACCACCAGCATCCACCAAAAAGGGTCCGGCTCCGGGTGTCCCAAGGCCCAGGGGGTGCGTCAGAACATTTTCATCACCTTTCACAATCACCAATGGGACAAGGCAGGGATGTCCTCTGTCCCCTCTCTTATACATCCTAGTGACGGAGCACCTGCTCTCATCAATTCGCCATAACCCCAATATTAGGTGGATTGAGGTGGGAGGCACCGAGTACAAGTGCTCTCTATTTGCTGATGATGTCCTAGTATATATCACTCAATCACATATATCCATCCCTGCTGTTATGGCTGAAATAGATCACTTTGTTACATGGTAAAATTTTAAAATCAATGCAGCGAAGTCTGAGGCCCTCGATGTCTCCCTCCCCAAATCCATATAGGATTCCATCCAGTCCAACTTTCCCTTTGCCTGGCCCTCACAGGGTATCAAATACTTAGGAATTCCTATTCATAGAGACCTCTCCCATCTATGTTATCTTAATTTTGGGCCCATTATTGAACAATTCCATACAGACCACGGTTGGCAAGTTAGAACTGTAAGATTCACTACGTGAACCACTGGTGTTTTGTGGAAAAGCACATGTACACTGCGTTCCAAATTATTATGCAAAAAGTGTTTAGGAGTGATAAGGGAAGAATTTGTTTGTTTGTCAGTTAAACTCATTGATGGTGATGTGTGTCAGGGCTCTTTATATCACTGTAAGCAATTGCAGACACCTGTGCTAATTAGTTTGGCAGGTGTGTCCAATGAAAGGCAAGACTACTTAAGAAGGCTCTCTCACATTATTAAGCAGCCTACATTTTCTGCCAAAATGGGAAAGAAAAAGGATGTGTCGGCTGCTGAGAAGCAACAAATTGTGGAGTGTTTAGGTCAAGGCATGACTACAATCAACATTGTGCGATGATCAGGATGAAGTGTCTTGGCAATCAAGAAGTATGTAGCTGATTCACAGTACACACGTGTGCGTGCTGATAAGGGCAAATTGAGGACTCTTTCCTACAGGCAATTACGTCAGGTCGAAAGAGCAGCGGCAAAAAAGCCTTGTCATAGCAGCAGACAAGTTTTTGAAGCTGCTTGTGCCTCCAACGTCCCCCGAACAACAAGATGCAGGGTCCTTCAGAGGTTTGCAGCTGTGCATACGCCATCCTGTCGACCTCCTCTATCCACTTCACACAAGCAGAAACGGCTCCAGTGGGCCAAACATTACATGAAGACTGATTTCAAAACTGTTTTGTTCACGGATGAGTGCCGTGCAGCGCTCGATGGTCCAGATGGATGGAGTGGAGGATGGCTGGTTGATGGACACCCCACGCAAACACGGCTACAGCGCCAACAAGGAGGAGGTGGAGTAATGTTTGGGCTGGAATCATGGGGAGAGAGATTGTCGGCCCCTTTAGGATCCCTGAAGGCGGTAAAGATGAACTCCATAATGTATGTGGATTTTCTCAAACAGCACTTCCTGCCATGGTTCAAGAAGAAGAACCGTGTATTTCACAGCAAGATCATTTTTCTGCATGATAATGCACCATCTCATGCTGCACATAAAACATCTGCATCTCTGGCTGATATGGGCATAAAAGGGGACAAACTTATGGTGTGACCCCCATGCTCCCCTGACCTCTACCCCATTCAGAACCTTTGGAGCATCATTAAAAGGAGTGTCTATGATGGCGGGAGGCAGTTCACATCTAAGCAACAGCTCTGGGAGGGTATTCTGTCCTCATGCAAAACAATTGAAGCAGAAACCATCCAAAACCTGACAAATTCAATGGACGAGAGAGTTCAGAAGCTCCTTTCGAACAAGGGGTCCTATGTGAAAATGTAACATCACCTAGAATAAAGTTTTGAGTTGAAAACTGTTTGATTTCAGTTTCTAACAACCTGCTAATGCTTATAATTTCAAAAATGACCATTTTTTTGGTCTTTATTAAAATGAAAAGGTTGATCGAAAAGTTTGGGGGATCTAAGAGTGTGGCAACCCAGTAGTCATGATTACTTCGAATTCTGACAATATGAGGGTCATGCTGCAGGTAGTGCAGCAAGAAGGCACTTATGTGTCTTGCGCATCTCGGAGACCCAAAATTATTTTCCGGGCTAGATGCAGCTAAAAATTAATTTTAATTTTAAATCTGGTGGAGCTTATTATAGATGGCCTAATAGGATCAGTGCTGCACACTGCTACAAAGCCCAAATTATTTTCCAGTCAAGATACAGATAAACATGATTAGTAATTTGAAAGCTTAAAACGGTTGGTAGGGTGATTTTAACCAATCATCAAGCTTTTACTCTCCCCAGGATGACACAGGGGTAAAAAAGTCGTTTCGGAGCCATGATTGGTTCATCTTTATGAACGTGAGTCTGTCTACATTATCAGTGGAGAGCCGCGTGCGCTTGTCTGTCAGCACACCACCAGCAGCGCTGAACACACGTTCAGACAGAACGCTGGCTGCGGGGCATGACAAGATCTCCAAGGCGTAAGTGGCTAGCTCCGGCCATTTATCCAGATTGGAAGCCCAAAAAGAGCAAGGGTCCAGTGACACAGTCGTGGCTTCAATGTTTACTTGGAGATACTCCTGTACCATCGTCTCTAGGCGTTGACTATGTGTCAGACTTCTTGTCTCCTGTGGCCTTGCAAAGGATGGGCTAAAAAAGTGGTGAAATGATTCCGCAAAATTGATGTTACCAGCAGATACTGTGGTTCTGTTACGGTTTGAGTGCTGAACACTTGACGGTCCCACGGTTGGCAAGTTGGAACTGTGAGATTCACTACGTGCACCACTGGTGTTTTGTGGAAAAGCACATGTAAGATTCTGCAACAGTCTCTGCTGATACTCCTGCATGCGTGCATCCCTTTCTATGGCAGGAATAATTTCTGCAAATTTACTTTTGTACCGGGGATCTAACAGTGTGGCAACCCAGTAGTCAGGATTATTTCTAATTCTCACAATTCGAGGGTCATGTTGCAGGTAGTGCAGCAAGAAGGCACTCATGTGTGTTGCGCATCCAGGAGCACCAAGTCCCTGTTGTGTTGGTGGCGAGGTAACAATCATGCTTCCTTCCTCTGTCCTCTCCCCCCAACCTCGCACAACAGAAATGTGATCAAGGTCTCCCTCATCTGATGAGTCTTCCATCAGTTCGTCCTCCACTTCTTCCTGGGCTCCTGCACCTTCCTCACTAGTTTGGCTGCTACCATGCGCCCTGGTAAAACCATCTCCCCCACCCTCACATGTCTGCCGCCTTGGTGCTGCCGACCGTCTGGACCTTGCAGATGTTAGCCCTTCCGCATACAACTCCTCCTTCTCTACTTCCTCCACCTCCTCTTGTGCCACCACCTGACTCCGAATTCTGTTTAACATGTGCTCCAGCATGTAAATCACCGGAATAGTCATGCTGATAATGGCATCGTCAGCACTAAACATCTTCGTCGCCATTTCAAAACTGTGCAGAAGGGTGCATAGGTCCCTGATCTGAGACCACTCCTCCAGCGTGATTTGCCCCACCTCTGGATCTCGTTGGCCCAGGCTATACGTCAGAACGTATTGCACCAGGGCTTGTCGGTGCTGCCACAGTCGCTGCAACATGTGCAGAGTTGAATTCCACCGGGTAGGCACATCGCATTTTAGCCGGTGAAGTGGCAGGCCCAACGACTTCTGTAGAGATGTAAGTCGCTGAGCTGCGGGATGTGAACGGCAGAAGTGAGCACACAGCGACCGTGCCCTCTGCAGAAGGCCATCTAGTCTGGGATAGTGGGCTAAAAATTGCTGGACAACCAGGTTCAACACGTGAGCTATACAAGGCACGTGTGTGACATTGCCCCGGCGAAGGGCCGCACCCAGGTTTGCAGCATTGTCGCACACGGCCTTCCCTGGTTTCAGGTCCAGTGGAGACAGCCATTCATGAAATTGGTTCTCCAGAGCTGACCACAACTCCTCAGCTGTGTGACTCACATTTCCCAGACATTTCAAAGTAAAAACCGCCTGATGACGTTGAGCCCTACTGCCAGCATAGTAAGGAGGTGTGCAGGATCCCTTCTGCGCTGTTAGAAAGCTTGTGGCATGACCAGACAGGCTTTGGGTGCAGGTGGAAGACCGAGAGGAGGTTGAGGAGGCAGAAGCAGTGGAGGAACTTTGACATAAAGAGGATTGACGCACAACTCGTGAGGACGGCAAGACTTGGACAGCAGCCCCTTGTCCTGCTGTCACCATAGTTAACCAGTGCCCAGTCAGCGACATGTAACGCCCCTGTCCATGCCTACTCGTCCAAGTGTCTGTGGTGAAATGCACCCTGTCACACACAGAGTTTCTCAAAGAAGCGGTGATGTTGTGTGCGACATGCTGGTGGAGCGCAGGCACACCTTTCTTTGAGAAGTAGTGCCGACTGGGCATCTGGTACTGGGGCACTGCGACGGACATAAGGTCTCGAAAATCCTCTGTGTCCACCAGGCGGAAAGGCAGCATTTCTGTAGCCAAGAGCTTGCAGATGGTGAAATTCTACCTCTTAGCTTTCTCATGGCTAGGAGGAAATGGTCTTTTACTTGTCCACATCTGAGGGACCGAGGGCTGGCTATTGTGCTTAGACGGGGTTGATAAGGGTGTACCCGGCAAACTGCCGGTCTGTGAGGAAGATGCAGGCGGACATGTTAGGTTGCCTTGATCCAAAGGTGGTGCTATCGATGTCGGACTGCGCTCAACACCAGCTGGTGTTACCACCTCCAAAGAAAGTGATGACCTGCCAATCACGCTGGCTGTTGCGGGTAAAGAAGTGGCAGGTCTGCGCCCCAAAACAGGTGTAACTGCTGTCCCCCCAGTCACAGAGGATGAAGAGGCCGTGGATGCACAAGATATGGCAGACGGTGGTTGGCCCGGCCGGCTAGGCCGCATTGTAGCACACTGAGCTTCCCACTGCAACTTATGCTTCATGTCCATGTGCCGGTTCATGCATGAAGTACTCAAACTATGTATTTTTTGGCCTCTACTTAGCTTTTGCTGACAAATGTTACAGATAACACGAGTTGGGTCATCTTTATCGATCTGAAAAAATGCCCAGGCTATGCAAGGCTTAGCACCCATGCGACCTGAAGAGCCACCACGACTTGTGGTGAGAGGCAGAGTTGTGTTTGAGGATGCAGTTGTTGACGTGCTTCCAGTACTACGTCTCTGTCCAGGAAGGCGCAACCTGACCTCGTCGTCACTAGCATCTTCCTCCACCTCCTCTGCTGACCTCATCTCTTGGCTGACTGTGGGTTGACAGTAAGTGGGATCTCCAACCTCATCATCATCACCCTGTGTGTTATCACACCCGTCGTCCTCAGAGCCAACCTGTTCCTGCCCTGACAAAAAACTAAAGTTGTCGCCTCAATCAGGTATTTGAGTCTTATCATCGTCTTCCTCATTGTCTGCACCAACAGGAGTTACAGTTTGGGAATGAGGGTCTACATTATGGTCAGAACCTTCTGCGTCTGGTCCTGGATCCGACTCATAAAGATTCTGGGCATCAGTGCAGATCATTTCCTCGTCTGGATTCACAGAAGCGCTGGAGTCGACCTCTGATTCCCAGGCTATAGTATGAGTAAACAGCTCTGCAGACTCAACCATCTGTTCTACCTCATACTCAGACGGGCAGCTGGAGATTTGGGAGCTGTGAGGAAGCAAGTGCGATTTGGGTGACACCTTTGAGGACTGGAGTATTTGTGATGTTGAAGTTGATGTGGAGGAGAGCCCACTTAAAGGAGCACTTGATATCCGTTGAAGCACCTGCTGTTTTTGTGCCTCATCTGGAATTTGTAGCGATTGGCGTGGCCGTAAGAAAGGGATCTTATCACATTGTCCGCTAAAAGAAGTAGACATTTTAGTTTGGCTGGAAGATGGTCTTTCTTCTGCAGATGTTACTGTTGCTTTAACACCTACCCCATGGACACAACCTTTTTTCCCCTTCCCAACACGCCTATTCCCCTTTCCACCAGCAGCAGGCCTTTTTCCACTCATTTTGGTGGTTAACTAATTCACAACTCTGGAGTTGTTTGCACAAAAAAACAATGGATGGTAACCGAGCAGAGCTGAGTGGCCAAACTGTGGTATTAGGCCAAAACTATTGGCTGGGTTAGATGCAGAAAAAAATTATATTCAATTTGCAACCTGATGGAGGTCAGTATAGATGGACTAATACAACAAGTCCCACACACAGCTAGAAGCCCAATATTTTTTCAGAGGTAGATGCAGAAAAAAATATATTCAGTTTGCAACCTGATGGAGGTCTGTATAGATGGATTAATAGAACAAGTCCCACACACAGCTAGAAGCCCAATATTTTTTCAGAGGTAGATGCAAAAAAATATATTCAGTTTGCAACCTGATGGAGGTCAGTATAGATGGACTAATACAACAAGTCCCACACACAGCTAGAAGCCCAATATTTTTTCAGAGGTAGATGCAGAAAAAAATTATATTCAGTTTGCAACCTGATGGAGGTCTCTATAGATGGATTAATAGAACAAGACCCACACACAGCTAGAAGCCCAATATTTTTTCAGAGGTAGATGCAGAAATAAATATATTCAGTTTGCAACCTGATGGAGGTCAGTATAGATGGACTAATACAACAAGTCCCACACACAGCTAGAAGCCCAAATATTTTTTCAGAGGTACTGTAGATGCAGATAAAAATTATTTTTAATTTGCAACCTGATGGAGGTCAGTATAGATGGACTAATAGAGAAAGTCCAACAAACTGCTAGAAGGCCAAATATTTTTTCAGAGCTAGATGCAGAAAAAAATTAGATTCAGTTTGCAACCTGATGGAGGTCAGTATAGATGGACTAACAGAGAAAGTCCCACACACTGCTAGAAGGCCAAATATTTTTTCAGAGCTAGATGCATACAAAAAATTATTTTGAATTTGCAACCTGATGGAGGTCAGTATAGGTGGACTAATAGAACAAGTCCCACACACTGCAAGAAGGCCAAATATTTTTTCAGAGCTAGATGCAGAAAAAAATTATATTCAGTTTGCAACCTGATGGAGGTCAGTATAGATGGACTAATACAACAAGTCCCACACACAGCTAGAAGCCCAAATATTTTTTCAGAGGTACTGTAGATGCAGATAAAAATTATTTTTAATTTGCAACCTGATGGAGGTCAGTATAGATGGACTAATAGAGAAAGTCCGACACACTACTAGAAGGCCAAATATTTTTTCAGAGCTAGATGCAGAAAAAAATTATATTCAGTTTGCAACCTGATGGAGGTCAGTATAGATGGATTAATAGAACAAGACCCACACACAGCTAGAAGCCCAATATTTTTTCAGAGGTAGATGCAGAAAAAAATATATTCAGTTTGCAACCTGATGGAGGTCAGTATAGATGGACTAACAGAGAAAGTCCCACACACTACTAGAAGGCCAAATATTTTTTCAGAGCTAGATGCAGAAAAAAATTATATTCAGTTTGCAACCTGATGGAGGTCTGTATAGATGGATTAATAGAACAAGACCCACACACAGCTAGAAGCCCAATATTTTTTCAGAGGTAGATGCAGAAAAAAATATATTCAGTTTGCAACCTGATGGAGGTCAGTATAGATGGACTAATACAAGTCCCACACACAGCTAGAAGCCCAATATTTTTTCAGAGGTAGATGCAGAAAAAAATATATTCAGTTTGCAAACTGATGGAGGTCAGTATAGGTGGACTAATAGAACAAGTCCCACACACTGCTAGAAGGCCAAATATTTTTTCAGAGCTAGATGCAGAAAAAAATTAGATTCAGTTTGCAACCTGATGGAGGTCAGTATAGATGGACTAATAGAATGATGCTATGCCCAAAAGATTTTACTTCACTAGGTGCAGTAAAATTATTGGTATTCTATACACAGGTGGTATATCTTGCAACACAGATAGGCTACTCCACTGACTAACACACTCTGCAATAGGCCAAAAAGGATTAGCTTTGCTAGATTCAGCCAAATGCTGTGAAAAAAACTTGCACAGCACTGGCACAGACCTGCCTGGCAAAAACTGATAGGAACTGATGTAACCTAGTCCTGAAAAGGACTCCAATTACAATTAGTCTTTACTCCCACAACCTATCTATTTAAGAGCACAGACCTGCCTGATAAAAGTCATAGGAAATGCTGTAACCTAGTCCTTAAAAGGACTGCAATCACAACTATTCCCTACTCCCAAGCTATCTGTATATTTGTGCGAAAATTGGCTTGAAATTAACAAGGTATAGCGCACACAGCAACAGCGGTGCCGTCTAACACGCAGCTGCAGCAGTGAGAAAATGGTGGCGACGGGGAAAATGGCTTGGTCTTATAGGGCAAGGACATGTGACATACACTGCCAATGACACATGCCCTTGCTTGTGAAAAAAAGCACTTCGCTCCGTGTGTGCGCTGCTGATAGGCTGACAGATTGCACCTCCCCACTGTAAATGCGGGAAAGAGAAAAAAATATGGAGATCTTCATTGTTCCTGCAGAGATCCATCCCCTGCCCCTCCCCCCACCCCGCTGTACACTTAAACTGCGTATTAACATTAATTTTCATCATTACTGAGAAAAAATCCAGTTATGATTTTGGTGCACGAACAGTTATCGAACATAACCTCGAACAGCCGAATTTTTCTCAAATTGTTCGTGTTCGCCGAACGGCTCGAACACCGCCCAAAACAGCTCGAATTTGAGATTGGCGAACAGTTCGAGTAGAACAACGCTCATCTCTAGTGATTACACACTGCCCAGCCTCATCTCATCCCAATGTGGATTGGGTGACAATGAGGAAGAGGAGGAGGAGGAGGAAGAACAGGAGCTAGTTTCATGCGCTATAGATCGTACTACCTGCACAATTGACATACCATCTGATCAACGTGGATGGCCTGAAGACAGAGAGGAGGAGAAGAGCATGGTCACTCGTCCTCTTGGTGAGGACACTGAAGCCTTGCCTGTTAGCAGTCTGGCACGCATGGCTGAGTTCATGTTATACTGCCTTTCCCATGCCCCTAGCATTCTCAAAATTTTGGGTGACAGTCATTACTGGTTGGTGACACTTCTGGACCCACGCTACAAGGAGAACTTTTTATCCCTTGTTCCTGAGGCGGACAGGTCTACAAAAATGAGGCAATACCAGAAGGCCCTTGTTGCGGAATTATTAAAAAAATTCCCATTTGAAAATGCTGGGTCGCACTTCCTTGAACAACCAAGGAATGCAGACGAGAGAGACACAAATACGATCCAACAGAGGCCGGGGAACACTGTCAAGGTTCTGGGACAGTTTTCTCAGACTCTCCCATCGCACAGGCCCTCGCACAAGTAGGAATAATTTTACAAAGATACTGAAGGACTACCTTGCCGACCGTACCAATCTTTTCCATGATTCCTCTGTGCCTTATTGGGTGTCCTAATTATTGGGTATCCAAGGTGGACATGTGGCATGAACTGTCTCTGTATGCCTTGGAGTTCTTGACCTGCCCTTCCACTAAAGTTTTGTCAGAGTGGGTTTATAGTGCCGCTGGGGGAATTGCAACCGATAGGCGCATCCGCCTATCAACTGATAATGCTGACTGGCTGACTCTTATAAAAATGAACAAGGGCTGGATTGGGTCAGACTTCTCAACACCACCTAATGATTGTAGAGTAACATAAATTCAAATACAGTGTCATTTTTTGTGAGGTCTATTCCCATGCATCTCCTCAAATCCAGACATGGGTATATGCTTCCTGATTTTGTCTATTTGCTGTTGTCCTCCTCCTTCACCTCATGCTCACCCTCCACCACTATACCACCACCATATCTACCATATCACCATATCTACGCCTCTTGCAAGGGGCATTGGAGTGACTCCAAATTTTTGGCAGCCCTTGCATTCACTGCATAGGCAATAACAGTATGGGAAACCCACTACCTAATAATGGGAAAAAAAATTTCATGAGTCTCTCCTCTACGTCTCTTGCAAGGGGCATTGGAGTGCCTCCAAATTTTTGGCAACCCTTGCATTCACTGCATAGGCAATAGCAGTATGGGAGACTCACTTCTTAATAATGAGAACATTTTTTTCATGAGGCCCTACTCTACGTCTCTTGCAAGGACCATTGGAGTGCCTTCCAATTTTTGGCAATGCTTGCATTCACTGCATACGCAAGAACACTAAGGGAAATCCGCTCCTTTATAATGGGAACATTAGGTTACTGAGGCCCTCCTCTATGTGTCTTTAAATTGGTAGTGGGGTATTTCCCAAATTAAGGCAGCATTTGTAGTCACTGCATATGCAATAACTGTATTGAAGAACCGTTCCTTTCTAATGAGAACATGTTATCACGGAGGCCCTCCTTTATGTGTTTTTAAATTGTTATTGGGGTTTTTTCCAAATTTGGGTAGCCATTGTAGTTACTGCACATGCAATAACTATATAGCAGAACTGCTACTTTCTAATGGGAACATGTTGTTATGGAGACCCACCTCTATGTGTCTTAAAATTGGTATTGGGGTTTTTCCCAAATTTAGGCAGCCATTGTAGTCACTGCATACGCAATAACTGTATAGCAGAACAACTCCTTTCTAATGGGAACATGTCATTACTGAGGCCTATCTATATGTGCCATCAAATCGGTATTGGGTTATTTCCCAAATTTAGGCAGCCATTGTACTCACTGGAAACATGTCGCTACTGATGCCCACCTCTATGTATCTTCAAATTGGTATTGGGGTATTTTCCACATTTAGGAAGCGTTTGGACTTACTGCACATGTAATACCTGCATAGCAGAACCGCTTTTTTTTAATGGGAATATGTCATTACTGAGGCCCACCTCTATGTGTCTTCAAATTGGTATTGGGGTTTTTCCCAAATTTAGGCTATGTGCCCACGATACTGAAATTCTCAGGTTTTTTTCCTGAGCATTTCTGCATCTCACTGGCAGAAAAAAAATGCATGCGGATTGTACTTGCGTTTTTCCTGCCAGGGACATGCGGAAATGAAGCGTTCTTCACTTGCAATTCCGCATGCTGGTGTCAAGCGCTTTCCAAGAGATTTTAGCATCACTTGGAAAGTGCTTGACAACTTGGTCACACTATATAAATCCATGCAAACAGCATGGATTTATATAGTGTGACCTGAGAGAATGGTCAAAAGTAAAAAAAATATATATACATACCTTCCGATGGCCCCCGCAGTCTTGCTGCGCTCCTTTGCTGGCTGCCGGCAGCTCACGGTGCCCTGTACTGAAGGACCTGCCGTCACATGACTATGATGTCACTGCAGGTCCTACAGTCCTTCTCGATCTGCCGGCAAGCACAGAGAAGGAGTCCGGGGGCCATCGGAATGTGAATATAATCTTTATTTTTTATTTTATTCTTTTTGTTACAGCTTCTATGGTACCTGGGTGTGGAGGAGAGTCTCCTGTCCTCCACACCCGGGTACCATACGCACATGGAATGCGCATCTGCAGATGCAGTGATGCGCTTTTCATGTGTTCAAATGAAAGTCAATGGTGGCGAAAACGCAGCGCTTCCGCAAAATTAATGGACATGCTGCGGTTTTTTGAGCGCAGCATAAAAAACTGCGGAAAAATCCGCAGCATGGGCATTGACATTGCGGCTTGTCATTGGGAACCAAGGGGGATGGATTACCAAGCGTTTCCCAAGCATTTCCGCTGCTTAAATTCCGCAGAATAAATGCTTGGAAAACGCATAGTGGGCATACAGCCTTAGGCAGCCATTGTAGTCACTGCACATGCAATAACTGTCTAGGAGAACCACTCCTTTCTAATGGGAACATGTTGTTACTGAGGCCCACCTTTATGTGTCTTCAAATTGGTATTGGGTTTTTTCCCAAATTTAGGCAGCCTTTGTAGTCACTGCAGACTCAATAACTGTATAGCAGAACGACTCTTTTCTAATGGGAACATATTGTTACTGAGGCACACTGTTTTTAAATTGGTAGTGGGGTTTTTCCCAAATTTAAGCAGCGGTTGCAGTCACTGCATTACGCAATAACTATATAGCAGAACCGCTCCTTTCTAATAGGAACATGTCATTACTGAGGCCCTTTACTATGTGTCTTCAAATTAATATTGGGGTAGTTCCCAAATTTAGGGAGCTGTTGTCCTCACTGCATGCACAATAACTGTATAGCAGAACCGCTCCTTTCTAATGGGAACATGTCATTACTGAGGCCCAACTCTATCTGTCTTCAAATTGGTATTGGGATATTTCCCAAATTTAGGCAGCCCTTGTAGTCACTGCATGGGCATTGCCACTATTGGAGACTCACTCCTTTATAATGGGAACATTTTTTTTTTCTGAGGCCTTCCTCTATGTGTCTATTTAAAGGGTTATTGGGGTGTGTCCAAATTTTTGGCAGCCCCTGCAGTCACTGCGTACGCAATAACATTATATGAGACCCACTCTTTAATAATGGGAACAACAAAGCATAGCCGGCTGATGACTCTCTAACCATAGTGAGGGCCGACTGCTGGCCCTTTATGAATATTAAGGGCCGCCTGATGGCCCTATAAAAATTGGCTTTGTGACTTTCAGAGTCCCTCCCTCATAAATGAAACAGGATGTGTCTGATCATGTCTCTAACACCACATTGGAAAATAAGTTAGTAAAATGTTAAAATGACATTTTACTGGTAAATGTATTTTTCACCATTGAAAACAATGCAAAAGTGCAAAAACGCATCAAAAACATGTACGTGTGAACTGAACCCAAGATGTGGAGTAGCATTTTTGTTTTTTGTTATTTATTTTGCCTTATGTAAAAGTCATTACCCTGTAAAGAATGTATCTTAATATTTTTCCCAGGAAAATCCATTTTGGTTTCGTTACTGTATGTTTTATTGTGGCGCAATACTCTGACAACATTGTCTTTCCCATGCTGTTCTCATGTCATTTGAGCACTGTTCCCATCGATTTGGGCAGTTTTTAGGCCCCCTGCAGTCCTCCAGGGGGGGACGCCGGAAAAATGCTCGAGTTTCCCATAGACTTACATTGGGTTCATAGCTCGGGTCGAGAACTCCAGCATCCCAATTTGCTCGACTCAAACAACGAGTACCCGAGCTTTTTAGTGCTCGCTCATCACTAGTTTAAAAGTTTAGAGCATAAACTTTATCTAAAAATAGTGCTGTCTCTCTGCTGCTGCCTTTGGTCTTTGTTGACATGTTTGTATTGGCAGGGTTGGCCAGTGACAAGGGAGCAGAGCCAATCCACCAGCAACTGTTTAGGGCTATTTGGGGGTCTGTTTCTTTGGTGGTCATGGGCAAGCCCTTCACTTTTAAATGAGTCGGTGTGTTGGCAAAGTCAGAAAAAGACATGCATCATGCTCTTTGTGTCTGGGTCTGATGAATTGACATCACACAGCCTACCTGTTACTGCCTCTGACCTAAAAAGCAGTTCTCCAAGCAAGACTGAGGGCTGGACACGAGATGAGCTGTATAGTGGGAATGGAGTGACATGGGGCTTGATGCCCAGATTTTTGAATGTAAAAGCACCCCTCATGTGTGTAGATATATGCCTATAATTGTATGTATGTTTGTATGCTTGTAACATATGTGTGTATGTGCAGTAATAGTGTATTGAGGTGTGTGGGTGTGTGTTTGAAAACATTTGAATGTTTGGGGTACATTTACTAAATGTGTAAGGGCTCTTTCACATTTGCGCTGGGAAACTCCATTTGACTTTTCAGTTTTAGTGACAGACAAATTGAATTACAGTGGCTTGTGAAAGTACTCACCCCCTTGACATTTTTTGTGTTTTGCTACCTCACAACCTGGAATTTCACTGTTTTTTAATTGAGAGTTTGCATCAGTTCCTGTAAAAAACATGCCTACAACTGTGAACATTTGGTTTTCTTTATGAAGCAAAAATCAAATAGTGCAAAATAAGTGAAAACTTCAGTGTGCATAACTATTCATCCACTAAAATCAGTACTTTGTAGAGCCTACTTTTGAGGCAATTACTGCTGCAATTTTCTATGGATAAGTCTCTATGAGCTTTCCGCATCTTCCTACTGGGGATCTTCTTGCCCATTCCTCAAAGCAAAACTGCTCCAACTCCTTCAACATAGATGGTTTCCTCTGGTGAACAGCAATCTTCAAGTCTGACCACAGAATTGTAATTGGATTAACATCTGGGCTTTGACTAGGTCACTCCAAAACATTTACACATTTACCCTTAAACCACTTGAGTGTTGCTTTAATAGTATGCTTTGGGTCATTGTCTTGTTGGAAGGTGAAACTCTGTCCCGGTCTAAAATCACTGACAAATTGATACAGATTTTGCTCAAGAATATTTCAGTAATTAATCCATTTTCCCCTTGACTCAAACCATTTTCCCTGTCCCTGCTGCCAAAAAACATTTTGGTGATGAGCTATGTTGGTTTGGTGCCAGACACAGCATTTACCTTTATGGCCAAAAAGTTCAATTTTGGTCTCATCTGACCACAGCACTTTCCTCCATACATTTAGGGAGTCTCCCACAAACTCAAAACGAGCCTTACAATTTTTGTGTGTAAGTCAAGGCATTTTTCTGCTCACTCTTCAATAAAGGCCACCTCTATGGAAGGTATAGCTTATTGTAGTCGTATGGACAGATATTCCAGTCTCTGCTTAGTAACTCTGCAGCTTCTTCAGAGAAACCTTTGGTCTCTGTGTTGCCCTTGTGATTATTGCCCTCTGTGCCCGGACTGAGAGTTTTGGTGGGAAGCCCTCTCTTGGCATGTTTGTTATGGTGCCATGTTCTTTCCATTAGATGATAATGCATTGGATAATTACATTTACTGGTGAATGTAGTTTTCACCGTTGAAAGCAATGCAAAAATGCATCAAAAACACTACATGTGAATGTTAGGCATCGGGCTGTTGCTGGATTCAAAATGGGTCCAGAGAGGCTTCTGCCTTTATTCCTTTCCAAATTCTTAAAAAAAGATTCAACTTACCTTTTTCTGATTTCTTTTTATACTCTCATTTAAAGAGCATTATTCTGGAATTTACTTCTGGTAAACTTATTGTTTCTGAAACCTCGGTGAACCTGTTAAGCAACCCATCCCACAAAATTTTTTGGAGCCTGAGACACATATATAACAGCTTCAATAATGATCTTTCCTTCCAAAAACACCTCTACATGATACGTTGGGAAAAAGATCTAAAACTCAATTTCCAATCCGATCAATGGGAGAGTGCTGTTCTTTTTTCTCAAGCCTCTAATATATCTATGCCCTTACAAGAGGCTTACTTCAAAATTCTAACCAGATGGTATTACACTCCAATCAGGCTTCACCATATAAAGCCCAGCAACTCTCCCCTTTGTTGGAGGGAATGCGGCCTTAGGGGAGATCTTTTACATCTCTTTTGGAGCTGCCCTAAAATCCGGAATCTATGGGCTGAGATCTCTTCTTTGGTAGATGATCTTTTAGGCAGACCTTTAGTATTGACCCCTCAAATGGCTTTACTATCCTTGGATCTCGAATCATATAAGTCGTCTGAAAGATCTTTGGTGATTCACTTATTTTCAGTGTGTAAGAACGCATTGGCTTTTTATTGGAGAAAGTCACATGTCCCCACTTTGGAGGACTTAGTTGATAAGATGAATCTCCATAGAATATTTGAACTCAGATTTGCTCTTATCAACAATAATTTACCTAAATTCTCTAGGAAGTGGGATATTTGGCTCACTAAGTTCCCTCAACCCTCTCATAATGCTGGAATATCTTAATGTGTGTCACGTTTAGCTCATTAATATGTTTAATTTTTGCTAATGATAGTAATGTGTGCTTAAATTGCTCAAGTTTATGTATTATCGTATATACTATTTGACGAACAAATTTCTCCCATCTTTCCTGTTTATCCATTCCCGTTTGTTCCCTTTCCCTCTCCCCTTCCCTCAGAATTTATCCCTTATTACGAATACTCTTTTGCCACTACTTTTATGCTACGTCTGTTATTCCCCTGTTAAATTGTTTATTAAAAATAAAAAAAATATGGTAAAACAAAATGGGTCCAGAACCTTCTGTGGTCTCCCATTTCAGTCCAGCCAGGGCTGATGTTGCTCAGCATCAACATCAGCGCCAACGCCTAGCTGGTCCACAAGATGTACAGAATGTCTCTTGGGTATTTGTGTCTAGCAATGTTAAGCATAGGTTGCGGAGGGAGACAGGGCTGTTGGAGTCTAAGTCGAGGATTCGCCGCACTGAGTATGCCCATGACCTGGCGGACCATGATTGGTGGTTTGGCAACCACCTCACCCGATGACCTGGCACCGCCTGATTGGTCCAGGGGTGGCGTCACCAATGGTGCGACGGTGGACAGGGCTTAGTCTTTAAAAGGCCCACCCACAAACATGTCGGCGCACTCTGATCATTGAGCAGTATGCTGTTGTGTGGACGACTGTGTTCCACGTGTAGTTTCCATAGGCAGGTGTAGCTGAAATAGGCAGGCTAGTGGAAATAGGCAGGTTGCTTCGTCTAGCAGTCTGGCTCAGCCAAAGGGGTCGCCTAACACCTTGAGCAGTCTATCCACGGCTATCGCCTGTCAACCACGTGGAGTTGTACCCTTCAGTCCGGTAGCACGCCGGCTGGAGGCACGGGTACCCGTCGGCGTAGTCACACATGCATCCTAGCGCCACCAGCGTAGTCCCTGTGCTGTAACAGGACTACAGATAGTTTTTTACCGCATATCTCTCGTGCTGCTAACGGAGATAATGCGAATTCCTATACCCGTTCCAGTGTGAAGTAACATGGAAGGGATTGATATTCTGTTAGTTTTTCCTTCACACAAAGAAGGTGTTCGGCAGCAGTCCATCAGGCTGCATCGTGGATCCCAGGTTCGGTTGCGTTCCATTTTAATAAAGTTGTCTGCAACCGTCCCCTTAACAGTGAACATAGCCCAAGTGGAGGAGCATTTTTGTTTTTTATTATTTATTTTGTCTTATATACAAGTCATTACCCTGGAAAGAATGTTTCTTAACATTTTTCCTAGGAAAATACATTTTAACTTTGTTTTTGTATGGTTTACTGTCAGTCCATAAAAGTGGCGTAAGACTCTGACAACATTGTTCACAGCAGTGATCTGGGAGTCAAAGAGGCTTCCAGGGGTCTTCCACATGCTGTGACCATGTAATTTTTTCACTGATTCCTTCAATTTGATCAATTTTTAGGCCTCTTCCAGACCTCCGGGGGCAGATGCAGGAAAAATGCTCTGGTTTCCCGTAGACTTACATTGTACTCGTTACTTGGGTCGAACACCCGAGCATTAAAATTTCCTTGACCCGAGTAACGAGTACTCGAGCATTTTAGTGCTCGCTCATCACTTTTGGGTACCTCCAGTGTGAACTGTTAAACCTACATCACAATGTTCACCCCATCCTTGACTTGGACCTCAGCCACCTGAATTAAGAAAATTGTTTGGTTTTGTATTTTACTCTCTGTTATTTCCATTAGTTTCCCTCAAAAATTAAAGAAAATACCAAAAAGATAAAGAAAAACAAAAAAACTATTGGATAACTCCTACTTTGACTGTTAAGCCTACATGACAACATCTACCTCATCCTCCACTTGGACCTCAGCCTCCTGGCTCAAGACTTTTTTATACTTTTATTTTAAGTCAGTGCCCTATCCCCATTTGTGGAGGGATGCAAGAACCTTTGTCCACCCCCTCTCAACAGAACCCCTTTAAGTAATTCCCCTATCCTATCCTTTTGGAAGTGAATTGAGCTGTAGGTTGGATTGCTGCTAAAGGGAAAAAAAAAGCAAAAAAACTCTTTAAATCTTCTTCCTTAGCGAGTGTGACTGGAGCGTAAGTGCGAACGGAAGTAAGTGTGTGACTTGTGATTCAGTGACTTTGGATTCAGGGAGTTTGGAAGGGAGGAATTTGGACTGAATTGCTGTCTGTATTTTATTAATTCTTTACATTTCTTTTTACTTAACATTTCTGTCTAATGCAATCCCCATTAGGAAATGAGCTCCAGTATTGACAATGCTATCCAGTGTAAATCTTGCCACATGTATGCAATCCTTGAACAGCCGGTCGTGGGTGCTTACTGCTGTGCGAGATGTGAGCACGATGTGCGTTTGGAAGACCAGGTACTAGATCAAAATGAGCAGCTGGCAACACAGATCCATAGATAATATGGAAAGGAGTCAGCTGCTCACTGGGGTAGATGTGGGTGAGGATGGTAGTAGGGAGCTGCAGGACAGTGAGGCAGCTAGCTGGGTGACAGTTAGAAGGCGGGTTAGAGGGAAGTGTGCCAGGGAGGGTAGTCCTGATCTGGCACACCCCAATAAGATTGCAAAGTTGGCAGATGAGGGATGTGTCAGTACAGGGGTATCACTGCTGCAGCAAGGCATGTCCTCTGAAAGCCGGAGGAGTTTCAGCTCCAGTAAGGGGGGAAATAGGAGAGCAGGGCAGGCCAGGAAGGTGCTGGTAGTGGGGGACTCAATTATTAGGGGAACAGATAGGGCAATCTGTTGCTAAGACAGGGATCGTCAAACAATGTGCTGCCTACCTATCGCTCGAGTGTGACAATTCGCTGATCGGGTTGACAGATTACTAGGAGGGACTGATGAGGACCCAGCAGTCATGGTTCACATTGGCACAAATGACAAAATTAGAGGTAGGTGGAAGGTCCTTAAAGATTAGTGTTGAGCCACCCCCGTAGTGTTCGAGTTCGGTTCGGTTCGTCGAACACCCGTGTGTTCGCCGAACTGTTCGTCGAACTGTTCGTCGAACACCTTCGAACACCGTTAAAACCAATGGCAGGCAAACAAAAACACATAGAAACACATAGAAAACACCTTCAAAGGTGTCCAAAAGCTGACAAACTGCTCAGAAGACACAACTAACACATGGAAAAGTGACAAGTACATATAGTCATGCGAAAAGAAAAGAGGTGGAGGAGTAAAAGGAGGGGGAGACACAGATATAGGCATGTCATGCCCTTCTAAAATCCAAAAAGTGAGAAGCCGAGACGGCCAGTCCGCTCCTGCCCGTGCCACCTCCGTGTCGCCGGGTTTGTGCCAGAGCCGCGGTGAACCCTGACGGCCAGCCCCCCTCTCCCAATACTGGTGCCTGTCCGCTGGTGGGTCGAGAGAGCCCCCCTGTGGTGGAGGCAGCTCTAAGCTTTGTAATTTAAATTGTCCCTCTAATTTGAATGAATACACTTTAAATCCATTTACAAGGATCTATTGGAGGGTAAGTCTCATGCCAGCAGCCGCGTAATTCCAGCTCCAGTAGCGTCCACTAAAGCTGCTGCAGTTAAAAAGCTTTTATAAGGATCGAGCTCGGCTGTCCACCGCAAGGCATCCTAGTGCCAGTCCCAGCCCCTATGCCTTGGGGTGCCTCCTGATGCTCTTCACTAAGTATCCCGTGGTCCCGAAGCATTTCCTTTGAAAAAATTAAGTGTCCAAACTACAGGTGGTGTAGCTTGCTTAACAGCCGGGATAATCCGCTGACTAGCAGACACTGCTACTAGGCACAAAGTATTTCCTGGGCTAGATGCAGTTAAAAATTTGTAAGTAGATACTCTCGTTGGATGCTGAGAAAGCATTCCATAGAGTCTCCTGGCACGCCATATATGATTCTCTTAAAAAGCTTGGGGTAGGGGTCTAGGGGACCCTTTTATAGCCAAAATCACGGCCCTGTATCACAATACGTCACCTAGGCTGAAGATAAATGGAACTGTAGCACCGAGGGCTCGGTTGCTACAGACGTATTGCACCTCACCCAGAGGTGTGATATCTCACTCTCAGATAAGGATGGAGTGTGGATCAGGACCCGACACCTGCATGCATTACACCACATTGCCGTGGGGCAGGGCGACCAATATGCCCCTGAGATGGGCACGACAGTCCCTGTCCCTGGCTGGAGTGGGGGGAGGGAACACTGAGGAAGGGGAACCCTGCAGTGCAGGAGCAGGGAGGAAGCAGTTCCTGGGTGCATTGAGAAGGGAGTATAAAAGGTGGGCACCATCTTAGTTCAGTGCAGAGAAGTCTGAGCAGAAGTGGCAGGGAGCAGGGGCTCTGCATGAGCTCTGCTCCGGAGGCGGGCCTAGTAACAGAGGCCCAGGCCTGCAAGAGGGAGAAGGAAGGAAGAGGAGCGGAGAAGGCTCCAGGAACGAGGAATGAAGGGATCCCAGGGGTGCGGATGGGCGAGTCGCCACCACACGCCCGAATCCACCTGCGTGGAGGGGTCAGGCCAAAGGGGGAGACCGGTCCCCGAACTAGTGGAGGCAGGAAACGACCCTCAGCTAGAAACCGGAGGCTCTGACATTTTATGTGGCGCAGCCCCTTGCTCCACCCGCTAGGAAGGCACCACATAGGGTCAGGGAAACTGGCGCCAAGTTTACCAAGAGGAGGCCCGAGGCAGCCGGACAGAAGTGTTGGTAAGAAAGGCCAGACAAAGGACACACAAAGGGGGTCCTGTGAAGCGCTCCAAAGTTATCTGGGAGTTGTCTGAGCCCCTCACCTGGTGAGCACAGTACGACGTGGGCAGCCGTTACCTGCAGACGTGGTCTGGATAATAAGAACTGTGAGTAAAGGCCCTGAACTGCATCACTGACTCCGTGTCGTTACTGCTGCTGCCCTGCACCATCACCCCCATCCTCCGCATACACTGCCCTGAGGCTATACTCCTCCCGTGGGGAGTTATGCTACGCTCTGCTGCACCCACAACACCAGCCTTAGCGGTCTGCCCTGTAGCGGCGGTTCACTCTGACCGCAATCCACGGGTGGCGTAGTCGGACATTTAAACATCAAAACCACATAAATAGTTCCGCCACTGGTTTGACCGCCCTGAGCTACGGAACCGGATCGCCGCCACGAAGACTACAACCACCAGCATCCACCAAAAAGGGTCCGGCTCCGGGTGTCCCAAGGCCCAGGGGGTGCGTCAGAACATTTTCATCACCTTTCACAATCACCAATGGGACAAGGCAGGGATGTCCTCTGTCCCCTCTCTTATACATCCTAGTGACGGAGCACCTGCTCTCATCAATTCGCCATAACCCCAATATTAGGTGGATTGAGGTGGGAGGCACCGAGTACAAGTGCTCTCTATTTGCTGATGATGTCCTAGTATATATCACTCAATCACATATATCCATCCCTGCTGTTATGGCTGAAATAGATCACTTTGTTACATGGTAAAATTTTAAAATCAATGCAGCGAAGTCTGAGGCCCTCGATGTCTCCCTCCCTAAATCCATATAGGATTCCATCCAGTCCAACTTTCCCTTTGCCTGGCCCTCACAGGGTATCAAATACTTAGGAATTCCTATTCATAGAGACCTCTCCCATCTATGTTATCTTAATTTTGGGCCCTTTATTGAACAATTCCATACAGACCACGGTTGGCAAGTTAGAACTGTAAGATTCACTACGTGAACCACTGGTGTTTTGTGGAAAAGCACATGTACACCGCGTTCCAAATTATTATGCAAAAAGTGTTTAGGAGTGATAAGGGAAGAATTTGTTTGTTTGTCAGTTAAACTCATTGATGGTGATGTGTGTCAGGGCTCTTTATATCACTGTAAGCAATTGCAGACACCTGTGCTAATTAGTTTGGCAGGTGTGTCCAATGAAAGGCAAGACTACTTAAGAAGGCTCTCTCACATTATTAAGCAGCCTACATTTTCTGCCAAAATGGGAAAGAAAAAGGATGTGTCGGCTGCTGAGAAGCAACAAATTGTGGAGTGTTTAGGTCAAGGCATGACTACAATCAACATTGTGCGATGATCAGGATGAAGTGTCTTGGCAATCAAGAAGTATGTAGCTGATTCACAGTACACACGTGTGCGTGCTGATAAGGGCAAATTGAGGACTCTTTCCTACAGGCAATTACGTCAGGTTGAAACAGCAGCGGCAAAAAAGCCTTGTCATAGCAGCAGACAAGTTTTTGAAGCTGCTTGTGCCTCCAACGTCCCCCGAACAACAAGATGCAGGGTCCTTCAGTGGTTTGCAGCTGTGCATATGCCATCCTGTCGACCTCCTCTATCCACTTCACACAAGCAGAAACGGCTCCAGTGGGCCAAACATTACATGAAGACTGATTTCAAAACTGTTTTGTTCACGGATGAGTGCCGTGCAGCGCTCGATGGTCCAGATGAATGGAGTGGAGGATGGCTGGTTGATGGACACCCCACGCAAACACGGCTACAGCGCCAACAAGGAGGAGGTGGAGTAATGTTTTGGGCTGGAATCATGGGGAGAGAGATTGTCGGCCCCTTTAGGATCCCTGAAGGCGCTAAAGATGAACTCCATAATGTATGTGGATTTTCTCAAACAGCACTTCCTGCCATGGTTCAAGAAGAAGAACCGTGTATTTCACAGCAAGATCATTTTTCTGCATGATAATGCACCATCTCATGCTGCACATAAAACATCTGCATCTCTGGCTGATATGGGCATAAAAGGGGACAAACTTATGGTGTGACCCCCATGCTCCCCTGACCTCTACCCCATTCAGAACCTTTGGAGCATCATTAAAAGGAGTGTCTATGATGGCGGGAGGCAGTTCACATCTAAGCAACAGCTCTGGGAGGGTATTCTGTCCTCATGCAAAACAATTGAAGCAGAAACCATCCAAAACCTGACAAATTCAATGGACGAGAGAGTTCAGAAGCTCCTTTCGAACAAGGGGTCCTATGTGAAAATGTAACATCACCTAGAATAAAGTTTTGAGTTGAAAACTGTTTGATTTCAGTTTCTAACAACCTGCTAATGCTTATAATTTCAAAAATGACCATTTTTTTGGTCTTTATTAAAATGAAAAGGTTGATCGAAAAGTTTGGGGGATCTAAGAGTGTGGCAACCCAGTAGTCATGATTACTTCGAATTCTGACAATATGAGGGTCATGCTGCAGGTAGTGCAGCAAGAAGGCACTTATGTGTCTTGCGCATCTCGGAGCCCCAAAATTATTTTCCGGGCTAGATGCAGCTAAAAATTATTTTTAATTTTAAATCTGGTGAAGCTTAATATAGATGGCCTAATAGGATCAGTGCTGCACACTGCTACAAAGCCCAAATTATTTTCCAGTCAAGATACAGATAAACATGATTAGTAATTTGAAAGCTTAAAACGGTTGGTAGGGTGATTTTAACCAATCATCAAGCTTTTACTCTCCCCAGGATGACACAGGGGTAGAAAAGTCGTTTCGGATCCATGATTTGTTCATCTTTATGAACGTGAGTCTGTCTACATTATCAGTGGAGAGCCGCGTGCGCTTATCTGTCAGCACACCACCAGCAGCGCTGAACACACGTTCAGACAGAACGCTGGCTGCGGGGCATGACAAGATCTCCAAGGCGTAAGTGGCTAGCTCCGGCCATTTATCCAGATTGGAAGCCCAAAAAGAGCAAGGGTCCAGTGACACAGTCGTGGCTTCAATGTTTACTTGGAGATACTCCTGTACCATCGTCTCTAGGCGTTGACTATGTGTCAGACTTCTTGTCTCCTGTGGCCTTGCAAAGGATGGGCTAAAAAAGTGGTGAAATGATTCCGCAAAATTGATGTTACCAGCAGATACTGTGGTTCTGTTACGGTTTGAGTGCTGAACACTTGACGGTCCCACGGTTGGCAAGTTGGAACTGTGAGATTCACTACGTGCACCACTGGTATTTTGTGGAAAAGCACATGTAAGATTCTGCAACAGTCTCTGCTGATACTCCTGCATGCGTGCATCCCTTTCTATGGCAGGAATAATTTCTGCAAATTTACTTTTGTACCGGGGATCTAACAGTGTGGCAACCCAGTAGTCAGGATTATTTCTAATTCTCACAATTCGAGGGTCATGTTGCAGGTAGTGCAGCAAGAAGGCACTCATGTGTGTTGCGCATCCAGGAGCACCAAGTCCCTGTTGTGTTGGTGGCGAGGTAGCAATCATGCTTCCTTCCTCTGTCCTCTCCCCCCAACCTCGCACAACAGAAATGTGATCAAGGTCTCCCTCATCTGATGAGTCTTCCATCAGTTCGTCCTCCACTTCTTCCTGGGCTCCTGCACCTTCCTCACTAGTTTGGCTGCTACCATGCGCCCTGGTAAAATCATCTCCCCCACCCTCACATGCCTGCCGCCTTGGTGCTGCCGACCGTCTGGAACTTGCAGATGTTAGACCTTCCGCATACAACTCCTCCTCCTCTACTTCCTCCACCTCCTCTTGTGCCACCACCTGACTCCGAATTCTGTTTAACATGTGCTCCAGCATGTAAATCACCGGAATAGTCATGCTGATAATGGCATCGTCAGCACTAAACATCTTCGTCGCCATTTCAAAACTGTGCAGAAGGGTGCATAGGTCCCTGATCTGAGACCACTCCTCCAGCGTGATTTGCCCCACCTCTGAATCTCGTTGGCCCAGGCTATACGTCAGAACGTATTGCACCAGGGCTTGTCGGTGCTGCCACAGTCGCTGCAACATGTGCAGAGTTGAATTCCACCGGGTAGGCACATCGCATTTTAGCCGGTGAAGTGGCAGGCCCAACGACTTCTGTAGAGATGTAAGTCGCTGAGCTGCGGGATGCGAACGGCGGAAGTGAGCACACAGCGACCGTGCCCTCTGCAGAAGGCCATCTAGTCTGGGATAGTGGGCTAAAAATTGCTGGACAACCAGGTTCAACACGTGAGCCATACAAGGCACGTGTGTGACATTGCCCCGGCGAAGGGCCGCACC
Source organism: Phyllobates terribilis (assembly GCF_046119375.1). NCBI lineage: Eukaryota > Metazoa > Chordata > Amphibia > Anura > Dendrobatidae > Phyllobates > Phyllobates terribilis. The sequence goes on along the minus strand of NW_027362762.1, from coordinate 766,652,125 downwards.
CAGGTTTGCAGCATTGTCGCACACGGCCTTCCCTGGTTTCAGGTCCAGTGGAGACAACCATTCATGAAATTGGTTCTCCAGAGCTGACCACAACTCCTCAGCTGTGTGACTCACATTTCCCAGACATTTCAATGTAAAAACCGCCGGATGACGTTGAGCCCTACTGCCAGCATAGTAAGGAGGTGTGCAGGATCCCTTCTGCGCAGTTAGAAAGCTTGTGGCATGACCAGACAGCCTTTGGGTGCAGGTGGAAGACCGAGAGGAGGTTGAGGAGGCAGAAGCAGTGGAGGAAAAATGACATAAAGAGGATTGACGCACAACTCGTGGGGACGGCAAGACTTGGACAGCAGCCCCTTGTCCTGCTGTCACCATAGTTACCCAGTGCCCAGACAGCGACATGTAACGCCCCTGTCCATGCCTACTCGTCCAAGTGTCTGTGGTGAAATGCACCCTGTCACACACAGAGTTTCTCAAAGAAGCGGTGATGTTGTGTGCGACATGCTGGTGGAGCGCAGGCACACCTTTCTTTGAGAAGTAGTGCCGACTGGGCATCTGGTACTGGGGCACTGCGACGGACATAAGGTCTCGAAAATCCTCTGTGTCCACCAGGCGGAAAGGCAGCATTTCTGTAGCCAAGAGCTTGCAGATGGTGAAATTCAACCTCTTAGCTTTCTCATGGCTAGGAGGAAATGGTCTTTTACTTGTCCACATCTGAGGGACCGAGGGCTGGCTATTGTGCTTAGACGGGGTTGATAAGGGTGTCCCCGGCAAACTGCCGGTCTGTGAGGAAGATGCAGGCGGACATGTTAGGTTGCCTTGATCCAAAGGTGGTGCTATCGATGTCGGACAGCGCTCAAGACCAGCTGGTGTTACCACCTCCAAAGAAAATGATGACCTGCCAATCACGCTGGCTGTTGCGGGTAAAGAGGTGGCAGGTCTGCGCCCCAAAACAGGTGTGACTGCTGTCCCCCCAGTCACAGAGGATGAAGAGGCTGCGGATGCACAAGATATGGCAGACGGTGGTTGGCCCGGCCGGCTAGACCGCATTGTAGCACACTGAGCTTCCCACTGCAACTTATGCTTCATGTCCATGTGCCGGTTCATGCATGAAGTACTCAAACTATGTATTTTTTGGCCTCTACTTAGCTTTTGCTGACAAATGTTACAGATAACACGAGTTGGGTCATCTTTATCGATCTGAAAAAATGCCCAGGCTATGCAAGGCTTAGCACCCATGCGACCTGAAGAGCCACCACGACTTGTGGTGAGAGGCAGAGTTGTGTTTGAGGATGCAGTTGTTGACGTGCTTCCAGTACTACGTCTCTGTCCAGGAAGGCGCAACCTGACCTCGTCGTCACTAGCATCTTCCTCCACCTCCTCTGCTGACCTCATCTCTTGGCTGACTGTGGGTTGACAGTAAGTGGGATCTCCGACCTCATCATCATCACCCTGTGCGTTATCACACCCGTCGTCCTCAGAGCCAACCTGTTCCTGCCCTGACAAAAAACTAAAGTTGTCGCTCCAATCAGGTATTTGAGTCTTATCATCGTCTTCCTCATTGTCTCCACCAACAGGAGTTACAGTTTGGGAATGAGGGTCTACATTATGGTCAGAACCTTCTGCGTCTGGTCCTGGATCCGACTCATAAAGATTCTGGGCATCAGTGCAGATCATTTCCTCGTCTGGATTCACAGAAGCGCTGGAGTCGACCTCTGATTCCCAGGCTATAGTATGAGTAAACAGCTCTGCAGACTCAACCATCTGTTCTACCTCATACTCAGACGGGCAGCTGGAGATTTGGGAGCTGTGAGGAAGCAAGTGCGATTTGGGTGACACCTTTGAGGACTGGAGTATTTGTGATGTTGAAGTTGATGTGGAGGAGAGCCCACTTAAAGGAGCACTTGATATCCGTTGAAGCACCTGCTGTTTTTGTGCCTCATCTGGAATTTGTAGCGATTGGCGTGGCCGTAAGAAAGGGATCTTATCACATTGTCCGCTAAAAGAAGTAGACATTTTAGTTTGGCTGGAAGATGGTCTTTCTTCTGCACCTACCCCACGGACACAACCTTTTTTCCCCTTCCCAACACGCCTATTCCCCTTTCCACCAGCAGCAGGCCTTTTTCCACTCATTTTGGTGGTTAACTAATTCACAACTCTGGAGTTGTTTGCACAAAAAAACAATGGATGGTAACCGAGCAGAGCTGAGTGGCCAAACTGTGGTATTAGGCCAAAACTATTGGCTGGGTTAGATGCAGAAAAAAATTATTTTTAATTTGCAACCTGATGGAGGTCAGTATAGATGGACTAATAGACCAAGTCCCACACACCGCTAGAAGCCCAAATATTTTTTCAGAGCTAGATGCAGAAAAAAATTATTTTTAATTTGCAACCTGATGGAGGTCAGTATAGATGGACTAATAGACCAAGTCCCACACACCGCTAGAAGCCCAAATATTTTTTCAGAGCTAGATGCAGAAAAAAATTATATTCAATTTGCAACCTGCTGGAGGTCAGTATAGAAGGACTAATAGAACAAGTCCCACACACCGCTAGAAGCCCAAATATTTTTTCAGAGCTAAATGAAGAAAAAAATTATTTTTAATTTGCAACCTGATGGAGGTCAGTATAGATGGACTAATAGACTAAGTCCCACACACTGCTAGAAGCCCAAATATTTTTTCAGAGCTAGATGCAGAAAAAAATTATTTTTAATTTGCAACCTGATGGAGGTCAGTATAGATGGACTAATAGACCAAGTCCCACACACTGCTAGAAGCCCAAATATTTTTTCAGAGCTAGATGCAGAAAAAAATTATTTTTAATTTGCAACCTGATGGAGGTCAGTATAGATGGACTAATAGACCAAGTCCCACACACCGCTAGAAGCCCAAATATTTTTTCAGAGCTAGATGCAGAAAAAAATTATATTCAATTTGCAACCTGCTGGACGTCAGTATAGAAGGACTAATAGAACAAGTCCCACACACTGCTAGAAGCCCAAATATTTTTTCAGAGCTAAATGAAGAAAAAAATTATTTTTAATTTGCAACCTGATGGAGGTCAGTATAGATGGACTAATAGACTAAGTCCCACACACTGCTAGAAGCCCAAATATTTTTTCTGAGCTAGATGCAGAAAAAAATTATTTTTAATTTGCAACCTGATGGAGGTCAGTATAGATGGACTAATAGACCAAGTCCCACACACCGCTAGAAGCCCAAATATTTTTTCAGAGCTAGATGCAGAAAAATTTTTTATTCAATTTGCAACCTGATGGAGGTCAGTATAGATGGACTAATAGACCAAGTCCCACACACTGCTAGAAGCCCAAATATTTTTTCAGAGCTAGATGCAGAAAAAAAATATTTTTAATTTGCAACCTGATGGAGGTCAGTATAGATGGACTAATACACCAAGTCCCACACACTGCTAGAAGCCCAAATATTTTTTCAGAGCTAGATGCAGAAAAAAATTATTTTTAATTTGCAACCTGATGGAGGTCAGTATAGATGGACTAATAGAACAAGTCCCACACGCTGCTAGAAGCCCAAATATTTTTTCAGAGATAAATGAAGAAAAAAATTATTTTTAATTTGCAACCTGATGGAGGTCAGTATAGATGGACTAATAGACCAAGTCCCACACACTGCTAGAAGCCCAAATATTTTTTCAGAGCTAGATACAGAAAAAAATTATTTTTAATTTGCAACCTGATGGAGGTCAGTATAGATGGACTAATAGACCAAGTCCCACACACTGCTAGAAGCCCAAATATTTTTTCAGAGCTAGATGCAGAAAAAAATTATTTTTAATTTGCAACCTGATGGAGGTCAGTATAGATGGACTAATAGACCAAGTCCCACACACTGCTAGAAGCCCAAATATTTTTTCAGAGCTAGATGCAGAAAAAAATTATATTCAGTTTGCAACCTGATGGAGGTCAGTATAGATGGACTAATAGAATGATGCTATGACCAAAAGATTTTACTTCACTAGGTGCAGTAAAAAAATTGGTATTCTATACACAGGTGGTATATCTTGCAACACAGATAGGCTACTCCACTGACTAACACACTCTGCAATAGGCCAAAAAGGATTAGCTTTGCTAGATTCAGCCAAATGCTGTGAAAAAAACTTGCACAGCACTGGCACAGACCTGCCTGGCAAAAACTGATAGGAACTGATGTAACCTAGTCCTGAAAAGGACTCCAATTACAATTAGTCTTTACTCCCACAATCTATCTATTTAAGAGCACAGACCTGCCTGATAAAAGTCGTAGGAAATGCTGTAACCTAGTCCTTAAAAGGACTGCAATCACAACTATTCCCTACTCCCAAGCTATCTGTATATTTGTGCGAAAATTGGCTTGAAATTAACAAGGTATAGCGCACACAGCAACAGCGGTGCCGTCTAACACGCAGCTGCAGCAGTGAGAAAATGGTGGCGACGGGGAAAATGGCTTGGTCTTATAGGGCAAAGACATGTGACATACACTGCCAATCACACATGCCCTTGCTTGTGTGAAAAAAAGCACTTCGCTCCGTGTGTGCGCTGCTGATAGGCTGACAGATTGCACCTCCCCACTGCAAATGCGGGAAAGAGAAAAAAAAATGGAGATCTTCATTGTTCCTGCAGAGATCCATCCCCTGCCCCTCCCCCCGCCCCGCTGTACACTCAAACTGCGTATTAACATTAATTTTCATCATTACTGAGAAAAAATCCAGTTATGATTTTGGTGCACGAACAGTTATCGAACATAACCTCGAACAGCCGAATTTTTCTCAAATTGTTCGTGTTCGCCGACCGGCTCAAACACCGCCCAAAACAGCTCGAATTTGAGATTGGCGAACAGTTCGAGTAGAACAACGCTCATCTCTATTAAAGATGATTTCAGGGAATTCATAGACTTAGTCTTCCTTCAATCTTAAAAACTATGTTACTATGTTACTATCCACATTTGTTTGCAGAGCAATTGTCTTGCTCTTACCCTCAATTTTCTTCCTTTTGCAGCACCTTACCAATTATTACCACCATTTTACAGCACAAAATTTCAGGCACCCATTGCCTTTTGGGGTGAAATTTTAATCAGCATCTGTGGGGCTATTGTTACTCATGCTCTGAGGCTGAAATTTTTAAAAATCTTCTGTGAGGTTATTGTTCCCCATGCTCTGATGCTGACATTTTTAAACTTCTACTGTGGGGGTATTGTATACCATGCTCTGTGGGTTAAATTTTAAGAGTCCAAAAAAAAAGTTTGCATAATCGTCTAATCCAGACTAGTGCTAAAGGCCCTAATTTCTCTGTGGTTGCCTGCTTTGAACAGTAATTTTTTTAAGGCAAACTCTTCGGGAATCAAGACCGATCATGTTTTCCTCAGATGCATTTGCAGTACATAGTACTGTAGCATAAATTTTTGAACATTTGGAGTATCATGCCCCATGCTCTCTAACTGAAATTTAGTGTAATCTTATGTGAGGGTATTGTTCATCATGCTCTGAGGCTGAAATTTGTAAACTTCTTTTGAGGGGTTAATGTGTACCATGCTATGTGGCTGAATTTTTTAATAATCTTATGTAGGGGTATTGTTCCCCTTGCTCTGTGGGTGAAATTTGAATCAACTTCTGTGAAGACACTGTGCCCCTTGGTCTTGGGATGAAGTTTATAACCTGCTTCTGTGGGGATACTCTCCCCCATGCTCTGTGGGTGAAATTTTTAACTGGACTGGCAGTAGCAAGCCTCAGTCTTTGTGGAAGAACTGTTAAAATGTTTATGTTATTCATTTAATTCCTGTTTTACCATGATTGCTATGGTGAAATAACCCCTTTAAGTCATTTTCCTATTCACATGTTTAGCAGGGAATTTGTCCTGCTTTTACCCCCATTTTGATTCCTTTTTCAGCCCCCTAGCCCTTACTACAACCATTTACAGCTCCGAAGTTTGGGCCCACACTGACTTATATGGAGTCCGGGGTCAAGTTCGGGTCAAAGTCTGCCTGAACGAGCCGAACACTGAAATCCACGGGTTCGCTCATCTATATGAAGCACGTGCTTTACAGGAAAACTCAAAAGTAAGCTTGAGGCTTCAGTTATGCAGTGTCTTACATGAGAGAGGGTACTCGTTCCATATATATATACTGTTTATATACATATATAAACAGTACAGACTTAAAGTTTGGACACACCTTCTCATTTAAAGATTTTTCTGTATTTTCATGACTATGAAAATTGTACATTCACACTGAAGGCATCAAAACTATGAATTAACACATATGGAATGATATACTTAACAAAAAAGTGTGAAAAAAATGAAAATGTGTCTTATATTCTAGGTTCTTCATAGTAGCCACCTTTTCCTTTGATGACTGCTTTCACACTCTTGGCATTCTCTTGATGAGCTTCAAGAGGTAGTCACCGGAAATGGTTTTCATTTCACAGGTGTGCCCTGTCACGTTTAACAAGTGGGATTTCTTGCCTCATAAATGGGGTTGGGACCATCAGTTGTGTTGTGCAGTATTCTGGTGCATACACAGCTGATAGTCCTACTGAGTAGACTGTTAGAATTTGTACTGTGGCAAGAAAAAAACATCTAAGTAAAGGAAAACGAGTGGCCATCATAACTTTAAGAAATAAAGGTCAGTCAGTGTGAAAAATTGGGAAAACTTTGAAAGTGTCCCCTAGTGCAGTTGCAAAAACCATCAAGCACTACAAAGAAACTGTCTCACATGAGGACCGCCACAGAAAAGGAAGACCAAGAGTCACCTCTGCTTCTGAGGATAAGTTTACCAGCCTCAGAAATCGCAGGTTAACAGCAGCTCAGATTAGAAACCAGGTCAATGCCACACAGAGTTCTTGCAGCAGACATATCTCTTCAATAACTGCTAAGAGGAGACTTTGTGCAGCAGGCCTTCATGGTAAAATAGCTGCTAGGAAACAACTGCTAAGGACAGCTAACAAGCAGAAGAAACTTGTTTGGGCTAAAGAACACAAGGAGTGGACATTAGACCAGTGGAAATCTGTGCTTTGGTCTGATAAGTCCAAATTTGAGATCTTTGGTTTCAACCACCGTGTCTTTGTGCGACGCAGAAAAGGTGAACGGATGGACTCTACATGCCTGGTTCTCACCATGAAACATGGAGGAGGAGGTGTGATGGTGTGGGGGTGCTTTGCTAGTAACACGGTTGGGGATTTATTCAAAATTGAAGGCATACTGAACCAGCATGGCTACCACAGCATCTTGCAGCGGCATGCTATTCCATCCGGTTTGCGTTTAGTTGTACCATCATTTATTTTTCAACAGGACAATGACCCCAAACACACCTCCAGGCTGTGTAAGGGTTATTTGACCAAGTAGGAGAGTGATGGGGTGCTACGCCAGATGACCTGGCCTCCACAGTCACCATACCTGAACCCAATCGAGATGTTTTGGGGTGAGCTGGACTGTAGAGTGAAGGCAGAAGTGCCAACAAGTGCTAAGCATCTCTGGGAACTCGTTCAAGATTGTTGGCAGACCATTTCCAGTGACTACCTCTTGAAGCTCATCAAGAGAATGCCAAGAGTGTGCAAAGCAGTCATCAAAGGAAAAGGTGGCTACTTTGAAGAACCTAGAATATAAGACATATTTTCAGTTGTTTCACACTTTTTTGTTAAGTATATAATTCCACATGTGTTAATTCATAGTTTTGATGCCTTTCAGGGCTAATGGTGTCCCAGACACAGGGATCAGGTCTCTTGCCTTCCCCCTGTTTCAAAACCACCAGGATATACAGTACAGACCAAAAGTTTGGACACACCTTCTCATTTAAAGATTTTTCTGTATTTTCAAGACTATGAAAATTGTACATTCACACCGAAGGCATCAAAACTATGAATTAACACATGTGGAATTATATACTTAACAAAAAAGTGTGAAACAACTGAAAATATGTCTTATATCTAGGTTCTTCAAAGTAGCCACCTTTTGCTTTGATGACAGCTTTGCACACTCTTGGCATTCTCTTGATGAGCTTCAAGAGGTAGTCACCGGAAATGGTCTTCCAACAATCTTGATGGAGTTCCCAGGGATGCTTAGCACTTGTTGGCCCTTTTGCCTTCACTCTGCGGTCCAGCTCACCCCAAACCATCTCGATTGGGTTCAGGTCTGGTGACTGTCAAGGCCAGGTCATCTGGCGTAGCACTCCATCACTCTCCTTCTTGGTCAAATATCCCTTACACAGCCTGGAGGTGTGTTTGGGGTCATTGTCCTGTTGAAAAATAAATGATGGTCCAACTAAACGCAAACCGGATGGAATAGCATGCCGCTGCAAGATGCTGTGGTAGCCATGCTGGTTCAGTATGCCTTAAATTATGAATAAATCCCCAACAGTGTCACCAGCAAAGCACCCCCACACCATCACACCTACTCCTCCATGCTTCACGGTGGGAACCAGGCATGTAGAGTCCATCCGTTCACCTTTTCTGCGTCGCAGAAAGACACGATGGTTGGAACCAAAGATCTCAAATTTGGACTCATCAGACCAAAGCACAGATTTCCACTGGTCTAATGTCCATTCCTTGTGTTCTTTAGCCCAAAGAAGTCTCTTCTGCTTGTTGTCTGTCCTTAGGAGTGGTTTTCTAGCAGCTAATTTACCATGAAGGCCTGCTGCACAAAGTCTCCTCTTAACAGATGTTGAAGAGATGTGTCTGCTGCTAGAACTCTGTGTTGCATTGACCTGGTCTCTAATCTTAGCTGCTGTTAACCTGCGATTTCTGAGGCTGGTGACTCAGATAAACTTATCCTCAGAAGCAGAGGGGACTCTTGGTCTTCCTTTCCTGGGGCGGTGCTCATGTGAGCCAGTTTCTTTGTAGCGCTTGATGGTTTTTGCAACTCTACTTGGGGACAATTTCAAAGTTTTCCCACTTTTTCAGACTGACTGACCTTCATTTCTTAATGTAATGATGGCCACTCGTTTTTCTTTACTTAGCTGCTTTTTTCTTGCCATAATACAAATTCTAACAGTCTATTCAGTAGGACTATCAGCTGTGTATCCACCTGACTACTGCACAACACAACTGATGTTCCCAACCCCATTTACAAGGCAAGAAACCCCACTTATTAAACCTGACAGGGCACACCTGTGAAGTGAAAACCATTTCCGGTGACTACCTCTTGAAGCTCATCAAGAGAATGCCAAGAGTGTGCAAAGCAGTCATCAAAGCAAATGGTGGCCACTTTGAAGAACCTAGAACATAAGACATATTTTCAGTTGTTTCACACTTTTTTGTTAAGTATATAATTCCACATGTGTTAATTCATAGTTCTGGTGCCTTCAGTGTGAATGTACAATTTTCATAGTCATGAAAATACAGAAAAATCTTTAAATGAGAAGGTGTGTCCAAACTTTTGGTCTGTGCTGTATATTCAACATAAAGTGGCTGGATTGCTCCGCTGACATATTCTAAATATATATTCAACATAAAGTGGCTGGATTGCTCCGCTGACGTATTTTATATACAGTTTTATGAAAAAGTTTGGGCACCCCTATTAATCTTAAGCTTAATGTTTTATAAAAATTGGTGGTTTTGCAACAGCTATTTCAGTTTGATATATGTAATAACTGTTGGACACAGTAATGTTTCTGCCTTGAAATGATGTTTATTGTACTAACAGAAAATGTGCAATCTGCATTCAAACAAAATTTGACAGGTGCATAAGTATGGGCACCTCACAAGAAAAGTGACATTAATATTTAGTAGATCCTCCTTTTGCAAAAATAACGGCCTCTAGTTGCTTCCTGTAGCTTTTAATGAGTTCCTGGATGAAGGTATTTTTGACCATTCCTCTTTACAAAACAATTCCAGTTCAGTTAAGTTTGATGGTTGCCGGGCATGGGCAGCCCTCTTCAAATGATGTAACAGATGTTCAATGATATTCAGGTCTGGGGACTGGGATGGCCATTCCAGAACACTGTAATTGTTCCTCTGCATGAATGCCTGAGTAGATTTGGAGCGGTGTTTTGGATCATTGTCTTGCTGAAAGATCCATCTCCTGCGTAACTTCAACTTTATCACTGATTCTTGAACATTATTGTCAAGAATCTGCTGATACTGAGTGGAATCCATGCGTCCCTCAACTTTAACAAGATTCCCGGTGCCAGCATTGGCCACACAGCCCCAAAGCATGAAGGAACCTCCACCAAATTTTACTGTGGGTAGCAAGTGTTTTTCTTGGAATGCTGTGTTTTTTTGCCGCCATGCATTACGCCTTTTGGTATGACCAAACAACTCAATCTTGGTTTCATCAGTCCACAGGACCTTCTTCCAAAAATAAATTGGCTTCTCCAAATGTGCTTTTGCATACCTCAGCGGACTCTGTTTGTGGCGTGCTTGCAGAAACGGCTTCTTTCGCATCACTCTCCCATACAGCTTCTCCTTGTGCAAAGTGCGTTGTATAGTTGACCGATGCACAGTGACACCATCTGCAGTAAGTTGATGCTGCAGCTCTCTGGAGGTGGTCTGAGGATTGTCCTTGACTGATCTCACCATTCTTCTTCTCTGCCTTTCTGATGTTTTTCTTGGCCTGCCACTTCTGGCCTTAACAAGAACTGTCCCTGTGTTCTTCCATTTCCTTACTATGTTCCTCACAGTGGAAACTGACAGGTTAAATCTCTGAGACAGCTTTTTGTATCCTTCCCCTGAACAACTATATTGAATAATCTTTGTTTTCAGATCATTTGACAGTTGTTTTGAGGAGCCCATGATGCCACTCTTCAGAGGAGATTCAAACAGGAGAACAACTTGCAAGTGGCCACTTTAAGTAGCTTTTCTCATGATTGCATACACCTGGCTATGAAGTTCAAAGCTCAATGAGGTTACAAAACAAAAAAAAGTTCTTTAGTAAGTCAGTAAAAAGTAGGTAGGAGTATTTAAAACAAGAAAATGACAAGGGTGCCCATACTTATGCACCTGTCAAATTTTGTTTGAATGCAGATTGCACATTTTCTGTTAGTACAATAAACTTCATTTCAAGGCAGAAACATTACTGTGTCCAACAGTTATTATATATATCAAAATGAAATAGCTGTTGCAAAAACACCAATTTTTATAAAACATTAAGCTAAAGATTAATAGGGGTGCCCAAACTTTTTCATATAACTGTATATATATTCAGTAGAAAGTGGCTGGATTGGGCCGCTGATGTATTATATATATATGTATTCAGTATAAATGGCTGGATTGCTCCTCTGACATTTTTTGTGCGGGATTGCTCCGCTGACGTATTTTGTGTGGGATTTCTCAGCTGACGTATTTTGTGTGGGTTTTCTCCGCTGATGTATTTTGTGTGGGATTTCTCTGCTGACGTATTTTGTGCAGGATTGCTCCGCTGACTGTATTGGAGTACTATGATGAGTATCCTATATAGTAGATACATATGTGTATATACAATGGTGGCCAAACGTATTGGCACCCCTGCAATTCTGTCAGATAATACTCAGTTTCTTCCTGAAAATGATTGCAATCACAAATTCTTTGATATTATTTTCTTCATTTAATTTGCTTGCAAGGAAAAAACACAAAAGAGAATGAAGCAAAAATCAAATCATTGATCATTTCACACAAAACTCCAAAAATGGGCCAGACAAAAGTATTGGCACCCTCAGCCTAATACTTGGTTGCACAACCTTTAGCCAAAATAACTGTGAACAACCGCTTCCGGTAACCATCAATGAGTTTCTTACAATGCTCTGCTGGAATTGTAGACCATTCTTCTTTGGCAAACTTCTCCAGATCCCTGATATTTGAAGGGTGCCTTCTCCAAACTGCCATTTTGAGATCTCTCCACAGGAGTTCTATGGGATTCAGGTCTGGACTCATTGCTGGCCACCTTCGAAGTCTCCAGTGCTTTCTCTCAAACCATTTTATAGTGCTTTTGGAAGTGTGTTTGGGGTCATTGTCCTGCTGGAAGACCCATGACCTCTGAGGGAGACCCAGCTTTCTCACACTGGGCCCTATATTATGCTGCAAAATTTGTTGGTAGTCTTCAGACTTCATAATGCCATGCACACGGTCAAGCAGTCCAGTGCCAGAGGCAGCAAACAACCCCAAAACATCAGGGAACCTCCGCCATGTTTGACTGTAGGGACAGTGTTCTTTTCTTTGAATGCCTCTTTTTTTTCCTGTACACTCTATGTTGATGATTTTTGCCAAAAAGCTCTACTTTTGCCTCATCTCACCAGAGAACATTCTTCCAAAACGTTTTAGGCTTTCTCAGGTAAGTTTTGGCAAACTCCAGCCTGGCTTTTTTATGTCTCGGGGTAAGAAATGGGGTCTTACTGGGTATCCTACCATACAGTCGCTTTTCATTCAGACGCCGACGGATAGTACGGGTTGACACTGTTGTACCCTCGGACTGCAGAGCAGCTTGAACTTGTTTGGATGCTAGTCGAGGTTCTTTATCGACCATCCGCACAATCTTGCATTGAAATCTCTCGTCAATTTTACTTTTCCGTCCACATCTAGGGAAGTTTGCCACAGTGCCATGGGCTTTAAACTTCTTGATTACACTGTGCAAGGAAGACACAGGAATATTCAGGTCTTTGGAGATGGACTTGTAGCCTTGAGATTGCTCATGCTTCCTCACAATTTAGTTTCTCAAGTCCTCAGACAGTTCTTTTGTCTTCTTTCTTTTCTCCATGCTCAATGTGGTACACACAAGGACACAGGACAGAGGTTGAGTCAACTTTAATCCATGTTAACTGGCTGCAAGTGTGATTTAGTTATTGCAAACACCTGCTAGGTGACACAGGTAAGTTACAGGTGCTGTTAATTACACGAATTAGAGAAGCATCACATGATTTTTCAAACAGTGCCAATACTTTTGTCCACCCCCTTTTTTAGGTTTGGTGTGGAATTGTATCCAATTTGGCTTTAGGACAATTCTTTGTGTTTTTTCATTGAAGACAAATTAAATTAAGACAATAATACCTAAGAATTTGTGATTGTAATAATTTTCAGGAAGAAACTGATTATTATCTGACAGAATTGCAGGGGTGCCAATACTTTTTGCCACCACTGTATAGATATACGTGTAATATGTATATATATATATATATATATATATATATATATATATATATATATATATATAGTGCAAAATGTTTTTTTTTTTAGAAAGAGACCGGAGGCACTGTGTGACACAGAAATCTTCTGTCTTTAAAATGGCGGCGAAGTGTAGTGGTACGTTACATATTTAAATTATTAGTGATTCCAGGAGAGGGCGGGGGAAGGACTGTGACGCCGGATCAGCGCCTGCGCAGACTGCGCTCTCTGGCGCCAGGGGTACATAACATATTTAAATTATAAGTGATGTCAGGAGAGGGCGGGGGAGAACTGTGATGCCGGATCAGCACCTGCGCAGTCCGCGCTTTCCGGTGCCATTTTGTTGAAGTCACACTGCAAGTGTGTATTCAATGTGTCTATTGAAGACACACTTGCAATGTGTCTTCAATAAAATGGCACCGGAAGACGCTATGCACATTCGCCGGTTCCGACGGTGGATCCCGGCCTTCTGCCCGAAGAGACGCAGCGACAACTGGCCTCCCAGATAGTTAAGTTGTTATGGTATGCGTTCAGTGCTTAAGCATACCGCGATCTCCGGTGCCACAACCCACATCCTCATTTAGGATGGGGATGCGTGCCTCTGTGGGGTCCAGACTGCGTCACACTTGCGCAGTCTATCGAGGCTTCAGACAGAGACACGCATCCCCGGTTATATTATAGATACACAGGTATGTATGTATATGATATTCTTGCTCGACCATTAGCTGTAAATGTAAAAATAATTAGGACTTTACACCTTCAATCTGACTGCGTAACCAGTACATAAAGGCTAATAAGTTTGCCTTCATCAAAAAAACTGGGCTAGTACTACACATGCTGCCAAAAATGAAATTATAAGGCACTATTTACACATTAGTTTTTTTTGTTAACTATGATTAAAACTGATTGATTTTGATCGTTGTTATTTATTTGATTTTCAGTTGTCTTTGGTCTGGAGGTTCATTTTACCATCAGAATGGCATTAGTTTTATTCATATACAAAAAAAACGATTACCAATCGTCTTTTATCTATTAGACAAGGAACACCAGACAGCAATAGGATGCAACAAAGGCAGCATCTATGTGCTGTTCATTTTCTTCACACACCCATTGACTTCAGTGGGCATTCTTGATTATTAATTGGATCACAATCTGATATACCTCTAATACAGATGCAGTGCATTGTGAAAGTATTTGGCTCCCTTGAACTTTTCTACCTTTTGCCACATTTCTGGCTTCAAACATAAAGATATACAATTCTAATTTTTTGGGGAAGAATCAACAAGTGGGACACAATCGTGAAGTGAAACAAAATTAATTTAATATTTTAAACTTTTTTAAGTGCAGAGAGCATCATGAAGACCAAGGAACACACCAGGCAGGTCTGCGATACTGTTGTGGTGAAGTTTAAAGCTGGATTTGGATACAAAAAGATTTCCCAAGTTTTAAAAATCTCAAGGAGCACTGTGCAAGCGATCATATTGAAATGGAAGGAGTATCAGACCACTGCAAATCTGCCAAGACCCGGCCGTCCCTCAAAACTTTCATCTCGAACAAGGAGAAGACTGATCAGAGATGCAGCCAAAAGGCCCATGATCACTCTGGATGAACTGCAGAGATCTACAGCTTAGGTGGGAGAGTCTGTCCATACGACAACAATCAGTCGTACACTGCACAAATCTGGCCTTTATGGAAGAGTGGCAATTAGAAAGCCATTTCTCAAAGATATCCATAAAAAGTCTCGTTTGAAGTTTGCCACATGCCACCTGGGAGACACACCAAACATGTGGAATAAGGTGCTCCGGTCATATGAAACCAAAATTGAACTTTTTGGCCACAATGCAAAATGATATGTTTGGCGTAAAAGCAACACAGCTTATCACCCTCAAAACACCATCCCCACTCTCAAATATGGTGGCGGCAGCATCATGGTTTGGGCCTGCTTTTCTTCAGCAGGGACAGGGAAGATAGTTAAAATTGATGGGAAGATGGACGGAGCCAAATACAGGACCATTCTGGAAGAAAACCTGCTGGAGTCTGCAAAAGACCTGAGACTGGGACGGAGATTTACCTTCCAACAAGACAATAATCCCAAACATAAAGCAAAATCTACAATGGAATGGTTCAAAAATAAATGTATCCAGGTGTTAGAATGGCCAAGTCAAAGTCCAGACCTGAATCCAATCGAGAATCTGTGGAAAGAGCTGAAAACTGCTGTTCACAAACGCCCTCCATCCAACCTCAATGAGCTCAAGTTGTTTTGCAAGGAAGAATAGGCAAGAATTTCAGCCTCTCGATGTGCAAAACTGATAGAGACATACCCCAAGCGACTTGTAGCTGTAATCGCAGCAAAAGGTGGGCTACAAAGTATTAACTCAAGGGGGCTGAATAATATTGCACGCCCCACTTTTCAGTTTTCAATTTGTTAAAAAAGTTTAAAATATTCAATAAATTTCGTTCCACTTCACGAATGTGTCCCACATGTTGTTGATTCTTCCCCCAAAAATTAGAATTTTATATCTTTATGTTTGAAGCCAGAAATGTGGCAAAAGTTAGAAAAGTTCACGGGGGCCAAATACTTTCACAATGCACTGTGTGTAAACAGGTCTATAGAAAATAGTAAGTCTGTGTTCTGTCCTGGTAAAAACAGATAAAGCACAGGTGAGGTTATCGGATGTATGAAAGTGGACAAAGAATACTAAAATAAACATTTAGAAAAACAGTCTGACAGTTATTCTCAAGAAAGAGACATAAAGATATTAATGTGTCATCATAGCCTTATTCACATAATAATGTTTTTGTCAGCAAAAAAAATCAGACTGTTTCCAACCCCTTCACCCTGAAGCCTATTTTCACCTTCCTGACCAGGCCAATTTTTTTAATTCTGACCATTTTCACTTTATGAGGTAATTACTCTGGAACGCTTCAATGGATTCCGGTGATTCTGAGACTGTTTTTTCATGACATATTGTACTTCATGACAGTGGTTAAAATTCTGGAAACAAATTTTTTTTTTGTTAGGAATCTATAAGGGTTAAAAGTTAACCAGCGATTTCTCATTTTTCCAACAAAATTTACAAAACCATTTTTTTAGGGACCACATCACATTTGAAGTGACTTTGAGGGGCCTTTATGATAGAAAATACCCAAAAGTGACACCATTCTAAAAACTGCACACCTCAATGTTCTCAAAACCACATTGATGAAGTTTATTAACCATTCAGGTGGTTCACAGAAATTTTTGGAATGTGGAAGAAAAAAATGAACATTTTTACTTTTTTCACAAAAATGTTATTTTAGACCCCATTTTTTTATTTTTGTGGGGTAACAGGCAAAAGTGGACCGCAAAATCTGTTGTGCAATTTCTCTTGAGTAAGCTGATACCCCATATGTGGGAGAAAACCACTGTTTGGGCGCATGGCCAAAGAGTTCGGAATGGAAGGAGCGCCATTTGACTTTTTGAATGCAAAATTTGCTTGAATAATTAGCAAACGCCATGTTGCCTTTGGAGAGCCCCTAATGTGCCTAAGCAGTGCAAACCCCTCACAAATGACACCATTTTGGAAACTAGACCCCTCAGGGAATTTATCGAAATGTGTGGTGAGCACCTTGAACACAGAACTTTATAACATTGAGCCGTAAAAGTAAAATTTTCACATTTTTCCCACAAAAATGTTTTTCAGCCCCCAATTTTCCATATACAGGGCCCCTATGTGCTAGAAGAGCAGAATCCCCACTCATGTGACCCCATTTTGTAAATTATACCCCTTTGTGAATTTATCTAGTGTAGTGATGATTTTGACTCCTTGGGTGTTTTCCACAAACATGCAACAGTGGATGCTGCTAAGTGAAGATTGCAAACTGCTGTTGTAGTGACCAGTATGTTGTAGTGACCAGTACAATGTGGTTACCAGTACATTATGCCCAGCTCGTGATTCTGGAGATGTGCACCCGTAAATTAGGCAGGCTCTCATCGCTACAGAAAAGCCAAATATGTGGACGCTGACTGCGGTTTAGACACACACTGGAGCTCAGATGGGAGGGGGAAATTTGGATTTGGGAGCGCAGAATTTGTTGGATTTCTTTTCGAGGGTGAGGAGTCATTTCATTTTTCCAGTGCCTTTGTGTTACCAGTAATGTGCAAGCCCCTATATTATTGTTAACAGATGAAGGACCTGAATGGGGACTTGCTTTTTTGTGAATAGAGTTGAAGCTTTTATTGGGAACATTTTACATAACATTTCGGATCATGTTTATCCTGCGCTCTATGCTGAGCACTTATATCATGATTTCCATCTAAATCTCCAAGTGACGTGATTCAGATGAAATCCCCAAGCTATTCATTCACTATAATGAGGCAGCAGAGTTACTCTGGACTCCATCTGGCCTCACTACAGGGAATCTTTCCCCGTGGGTTCTGTCTGAATCATGTATTTCAGAGATTTACATGAAACCCTGGTGTAAGCGCTCAACGCAGATCGCAGGATAAATGTGAACCGAGCCTTACTGCGATCTTTGGGAGGCAGAATGAACAAATAAGCAGAAGGAAAAGAATTGGTTTTATTTTTTATGCCTTTCAATAAAACTATTTTCTAGAAAAAATAATTATTTTGGTATCGCTTTATTCTGAGAGCTGTAACTATTTTATTTTTATGCTGATGGCAGCTTGCTTTTGTGGGACAAGAAGCTGTTTTCAGCGGTTCCATTTTTAATTTACAGGCGTCTTTTTGATCGCGTTTTATTCCACTCTATGTTTGGCAGTATGATGATAAAGCATGTTTTTTTGCCTTGTTTTTTATTTTATTTTTTTACGGTGCTCACTGAAGGGGTTAACTAGTGGGATAGTTTCATAGGTCGGGTTGTTACGGATTCGGCAATACCAA
Source organism: Phyllobates terribilis (assembly GCF_046119375.1). NCBI lineage: Eukaryota > Metazoa > Chordata > Amphibia > Anura > Dendrobatidae > Phyllobates > Phyllobates terribilis. The sequence goes on along the minus strand of NW_027362762.1, from coordinate 766,634,168 downwards.
ATATGTGTACTTTTTTTGTTTATTTTTGGTTTTAGACAGATAAATATATTTATTGGATTAATATATTTTCTTTTTTTTCTATATATTGTGATTTTTAAAAAAATATTTTTTCAAATTGTATTAAATGTTTTTTTACTCTTTTACCTTGTCCCAGGATGGGAAATCATTTTCAACCTTTCAGATCACTGATCTGATGCTCTGCAATGCATCAGCACTGCTAGCACCGATCGTGAGCGGTGCTGCGGGGTGTCAGCTCTCTCACAGAGCTGACACTCGCATGTGATCGCGGAGGTGCTCAGTGTGAGCCCGCCCGATCACCGTGCTGTACATGTACTGCTCTTTGCGGGAACGCAACTCCCGCAGAGCATGTACAGCTCATGTCGGGAAGGGGTTAATCAATAAGATGAATAAATTCTTCATGCCCTTTAGGTCAATGTGTGCATTACTATCAGTGTCATCTGGTTTTCTCAACGGATCTAGGTTTTCCAATCTTGTCCTATCAACCAGTTAGTAGAAAACTGGCAGCACCAACACAAGTACAACAAATACATCGGAATAAAGTGAAATACTTCAAATCTGTGCACAGGTATAAATCCTTGAAGATTTACTAGTAATAGACACACTTCACTCATAACTTGTTTAACATTTGTCATTAGTACTCCCAAAGCAATATTCTAAACTGGACAACTCTTGCAATTTCATTAACCAAACCAATTAACAAAAAGCATAATCATAAAACACATGAAAAAAAATGGACACTGGACCTCAGTTGCTTACAAATTGTGAGTAAAATGCATTTCACTGGGCACAGACTACATAAAATGTGCCAAAAAGGCAACAAATAGGCTGTTCTATTTAAAAACATTGAGGAGGCTTTGCTTGGAGAAAAATGAGATATTGCTCCTGGGCATTGGGCCAGGCACATCTCTTACATAAAAAGCGAAAAGCAAACATTAAGTTTACCAAATAATGCTGCCTCACTCACTTATTGGCTAATGCAAATTTGATTATGCAGGACATGAAAAAAATAACTTATGTTTTATTAAAGAGAAAAGTTTTACTGTGAATCTGCAGTGTAGACTCTGTTCACCATGTACAGTACTATTTCAGATTTGCTGACAGAGCAAAGAAAGTATCAGAGTAAGTTATGAAGCTCAGATGAAGGAAGTTTTTTAATAATCACTAATTTATCATATATATTGACAATAAATCTACAGTACTCTGAAACAAACCAAATAAAATGTGTGTATTTATTGAAAGATCATTCGTATTGTATTCATATTTTTGAAGTGTGATATAATATGATGGTGCTGTGGTTAAGACTGATATTTTAAATTAGATTGATTCTGGAAGGATTTCACTTGTTCATTTTCCAATATTTTATACTGCAGTGATGAAAGAAACATTTGTCATATTATTTCATGGTCCACAACAAAATTAAGCAAATGTGTTGTCTAATTTACGTGGTTATTCTCAGCTTATAAAGTAGTCTACAAATGCAAAAATAAGTGATTACTTTCTGATCGGAGTAAATCTTTGGAATGGCTACTGACTTTGAGAATGATGAGACAAATTAATGGGGCTGTATATGTAGCACCCTGAGGATTCGGCTGCTACAGGGGTATTGCACCTCAACCCAGAGGTGTGATATTCCACTCCCGGGTAAGGAAGGAGTGTGGAACTGAGCTCAGATAGACTGCATGCACTACATACATCCCATTCCAGAGGAGCAGGCCGACGGTACTCCCACTTAGAAATGTGCAGGTACAACCGAGCCTGTTCCTGGCTGGAGTGGGAGGGGGGTGGTACATCCCATGTAGTGTAGGGGCAGATAGGGGGAGCAGTCTGGGTAGTGATAGGAGCTCATTGGGTGCTGGTCACCTGAGCTCACACATAGAGGGATATATAAGGAGGGCACCAACTAGAATCAGGGTCAGACGCTGAGAACAAGTCAGTTGGAGAGAGAGAAGGAAACAGCAGCCCTGGAGAGAGAGAGAGGAGAAAGAAAGAGAAAGACCCAGAGGGGGAAGACAGAAGGGACCCAAGAACCCAAATAAGAGCACCGGGTGAGGAGTCAGCAAGAGGGTACCGGAACCCAAGCTGGTGGGGGCAAAAACAATCCCCAGCCAGAGACCGGAGACCGTGGGCAGTGTCTGTCACGGTCACCTACCACATTCACCCCGAAGGCACACCACATGAAGGGTCAGGGAACCCAGGGCCAAGGGTGTCCCAAAAGAAGGCCCGAGGGAGCTGGACCTAGGTGAATCACTGGTGGGGACGGCTGAAGAAAGGACAGAGGGAGAGCTCAGGGCCACGCTCCGGACTTGTTTGGGGGTTGGCTGGATCCAGGACCTGGTGGACGCAGCACGGCTCGGGTGGTCACTAGCAGCTGGAGTGACCAGTACAACATCTGCAGTAAGTAAACACCCTTAACTGCACAACCCGAGTCTGTCTTCATTGCCGGCTGCACCGCACCACCACAACCCCCATCCTCTGCGCCTGTCCCCTCTGAGGCTATACCCCTCCCGTTGGGGGTTATCCCACCAAGCTGCGCATCCACCATCAGCCTCAGCGGACCCTGCTGCAGCGGCGGCCACAGTGACCGCATCACAACGGGTGGCGTAGTCGACACAAAAGAACTTTGGTAACATCTGTAAAGCTGCCACATAACACTTAGCTTGACGCCCTGGGCACGGGACCGGGTCACAGCCGCTCGGAGACTACAACCCCCCATCTGATCCGGTGCCGGGTATTCCCCTCAAAAAGGAATATGTCCCAGGGGGCGCGTCAACTTTGGCGTAGTCGGCAGGATTACGTGCCCGCAACACCCGGGTACTGCGTGCCTGAAGAAAAGTTCAAGTTTACCTCAGAAAGAAGTCTCCCGCCGGTTCCGGAGGGTCCACGCCATCGGACTCCATCACCAGTCGTTTCCCGCCGATTGTCCGCCATTTCCAGCTTGTTCCCGCCATCTGCAGAGTTTCCCGCCACTGGGCGACGCTTCCCGCCAAAACCGCAGATTTCCCGCCTTGGAAGAGCAGCGGACGCCATTATGGGCGTGCCAAAGGAGGGCAAGAGGCCACATCCCATCGTGGGCCGGGACAGAAAATGGCGCCAAAAGTGGAAACCGCCCCCACCAACAGAGACTGTGATGCTGGAGGTGTCTGTCAGCGTGAAAGAACTCCCCCTGGAGCTGACAGTCACCGAGTTGCCCCGGGACCGCCCTCGAAGTGGGAGGAGACGAAAGAGAAGAGAAAAGATGGGTGTCGCTTGGAGGAGTCTGGAGCGAGCGCACCCGGAGGCAGGAAGCCTGGAAAGGAGCAGCAGAAAAGCTCACCCGGAGATGGAAAGAGAGCAGAACAGCACCGGCCCGCTGGCCAGGAGTCTGCTAGAGACCGAGGAAGGAGGGCAGAGCAGCACCGGCCCGCTGGCCAGGAGCCTGCCGGAAGCAGAGCAGAGCAGCACCGACCCGATGGTCAGGAGCCTGCTAGAGTCCACAACCCCGCTAGGTCTAGCGGAGATCCTAGCGCAGCTCCCCCGAGACCGGGAGTGTGCACAAACAGCCCTGGAGGGCCTCGCACGGAGGATGGCCCGGGTACAGCGGGAGATACTGGCGGAGTGGGGCCGGGAGATGACCCAGCAAGCAAAGACCAGTCAACGGAGCACGCTACCCTGGAAGAGGAAGCAGACCGCCTCTGAGGATGGCGCGGGAGGACCCAAGGCCGGAGACGGCGCCGAGGAGGGAGCCGAACGCATGGAGGCAGGTAAAGGGGACGCCTATACCCCAAGCCGTGACACCGCTCACCTGCCCCAGCTCCCCGTCGCAGAGCCCGAAAGTCCCCCTGCTGTGCCCGTAACCGCCAGGTCACCGCCATGGACTAGGCCCCGACCGGAAGCCGCCGCAGCGACCCCTGTGACGTCACGCGCCCCGACCCGGAGCGTGACAAAGCAGGAAGTACCACCAGCCTGGTCGCAAGGCCTAGTACCTCCGGGCGCCGCACCACCAACAGCGCCCCCTACCTCCGCGGAGCCTCCGGCCTGGCCGCAAGGCCAGGTAGCCCAGGGCGCCGCCGTCCTAACGGTGCCCTTCACCTTCCAGGTGCCCCAGGCCTGGCCGCAAGGCCTGGGCAACCCGGGCGCCACCACCACCGCGCCCGCGCCCGCAATACCTAGGGTGCCACACCTGGGGGAGGACCTCTTCGGCCAGCTCATATGGCCGGACGGGCGGCCCTTCATCTGGCCCGAAGGGTACCCTGAGCTGGAGCGGCAGCAAAGACTAGGGCCCTTGTGTGAGCCCCTAATCCCGGCTCCGAAGCCCGTGGCTCGGGTCTCGCCTCCTCTAGCAGAAGCCCAATTCGTGTGGGACCCCACGGGAGAAGATTTGATGGGGTTCACCGGAGAAACTCGGGCAGCCGCAGCTGAACGTACAGAGTGTTGCCGTCAACAGCTGGCAGAGTTTAAGAGAGAACGGGAGGAGAGGCGGGTCAGAGAACAACAGGCCCAAATCCAGAGCGCCGAGCAGAAGAGCCGGACTAGGAGGAACCCCCGTGCAGCGCATTGTCCCCGCACCATCGGGACAGTGATAAAGTTCAACCCGCAGCATGGGTGGGGCTTTATTCGGGACCGTAACAACCGCGGTGACGTTTTTGTGACCCGCAGAGACGTCGAGTCCCACCTGCCGGAAGGTCACAAAGGCCGTGACTTCTACGTCGGAGACGAGGTCACTTTCACCCGGCACAAGTGTGCCAAAGGACCTTACGCCCTCCACGTACACCGCCTGACGGAGGAGGAGTTGCGGTGCGAGGAGGAGGAGCAAGAGGACCCGGACGGGTCTGAAGTAACAACCAGCTATAAGCAAAGAGCAGGAGGAAGACGCCGTTGAGTGCGGCAGAGAAGGAGCTGTAAATAGTTACCCAATCGGGGTATATAGAAACTGAAACTGTTGCTGCTAAAATAGTCCCCGTTGGGACCAGGGAACTGTTTACCCGCTAACCCCTTCATCCTACAGGCTGAGGACTGTGAGCAGCCATTCCCTACCCTCTACCTGGCCGAGGACTGAGAGCGGCCAACTTTCAACTTCCCCTGTATATAGTTGCGCGTCCTAAAGCGCCCCCTACCGGTTTTATAAGAAAACCAGATTTTTCTAAGAGACTGTCGCACTTTTCCCGGACATACGTTGCACAGTGTCCGGAGGAGGAACCAGAGACAAGAGAAGTCTACGAGAATGTTTATATAAAAAGTTTTATATATATATAATGTTTATATGTTTTATATGTTCATATAAAAATTTTGTATGTTTTGGTGTTTTATGTCTTACAGCCCGAGGACGTGCTGTGATTTACCAGGGGGGAATGTAGCACCCTGAGGATTCGGCTGCTACAGGGGTATTGCACCTCAACCCAGAGGTGTGATATTCCACTCCCGGGTAAGGAAGGAGTGTGGAACTGAGCTCAGATAGACTGCATGCACTACATACATCCCATTCCAGAGGAGCAGGCCGACGGTACTCCCACTTAGAAATGTGCAGGTACAACCGAGCCTGTTCCTGGCTGGAGTGGGAGGGGGGTGGTACATCCCATGTAGTGTAGGGGCAGATAGGGGGAGCAGTCTGGGTAGTGATAGGAGCTCATTGGGTGCTGGTCACCTGAGCTCACACATAGAGGGATATATAAGGAGGGCACCAACTAGAATCAGGGTCAGACGCTGAGAACAAGTCAGTTGGAGAGAGAGAAGGAAACAGCAGCCCTGGAGAGAGAGAGAGGAGAAAGAAAGAGAAAGACCCAGAGGGGGAAGACAGAAGGGACCCAAGAACCCAAATTAGAGCACCGGGTGAGGAGTCAGCAAGAGGGTACCGGAACCCAAGCTGGTGGGGGCAAAAACAATCCCCAGCCAGAGACCGGAGACCGTGGGCAGTGTCTGTCACGGTCACCTACCACATTCACCCCGAAGGCACACCACATGAAGGGTCAGGGAACCCAGGGCCAAGGGTGTCCCAAAAGAAGGCCCGAGGGAGCTGGACCTAGGTGAATCACTGGTGGGGACGGCTGAAGAAAGGACAGAGGGAGAGCTCAGGGCCACGCTCCGGACTTGTTTGGGGGTTGGCTGGATCCAGGACCTGGTGGACGCAGCACGGCTCGGGTGGTCACTAGCAGCTGGAGTGACCAGTACAACATCTGCAGTAAGTAAACACCCTTAACTGCACAACCCGAGTCTGTCTTCATTGCCGGCTGCACCGCACCACCACAACCCCCATCCTCTGCGCCTGTCCCCTCTGAGGCTATACCCCTCCCGTTGGGGGTTATCCCACCAAGCTGCGCATCCACCATCAGCCTCAGCGGACCCTGCTGCAGCGGCGGCCACAGTGACCGCATCACAACGGGTGGCGTAGTCGACACAAAAGAACTTTGGTAACATCTGTAAAGCTGCCACATAACACTTAGCTTGACGCCCTGGGCACGGGACCGGGTCACAGCCGCTCGGAGACTACAACCCCCCATCTGATCCGGTGCCGGGTATTCCCCTCAAAAAGGAATATGTCCCAGGGGGCGCGTCATATACATTTGAATAGGGCAATGTTATTATCTGCATAGTAGATGGCTCAGTACTACAGTGAAGGAAAAACTTAGAGGGGGAGGCAGAACAAAACCAATTCTACTGTCCCTTAAAGGGAACCTGATAGGTGAAACATGCTTTTAATAGTTGCCAAGGACCGAGCCACAGTGTGCACCAGTCATACAGGTGGGTCCCCGGAGGCTTATCCCCGCCCACTGACAGTGACTGACAAGTTTCTGCATATATGCATGGCAAACATAGATAGCTCTGATAATACAATCAGTGGCTGATACGTGGTGCCCATGGTTTGAGCAGCATGTGTCATCTGTTAGGTTCCCTTTAAGGACAAATGTAATATTCAGAGAATATACTGATAAATTAACAAAAACATTTTTAAAATGAGGCTTATAGCTTTCAATAAGTGACATAATAGTCCACATCTTACTGTAATTCAGTGGGCTTTATATTCAAACCTGGCGCATAAAATACAGAAGAGGAAGACACAGAATTCAATTATTTACACTATTCTATCTGGGACACTATCGTCATGAGGTAATTATTTTAGAGAATTTTTTTGGCCAACCTCGGTTTTGGTAAACAATCTTCTCATATTGGACTAATAAGTTTACCAAACGATTCCATTCCCATTTTGTTGGTGGATAATCTTTTGTTAAATGTAATTTTACTGTTATCCCTGGTAATAATAAAGTTTCAAGAACAATTCTGGTGTGTTGTTACCACTTTTCTTCATCGAGTGCACCAACTAAACATATCTTAATACCAAGCGATATGGAAGCACTAATTAGAAAGGATAAATGATTTGGCAGACCTAAAGTATTGTATTATAGTCAGCGGCATAACTAGTAGTTCAGCTCAGGTCCTTTACATATGGTGCAGACCACCATGATAATTTCTCCAACCACAACTTGTCTGTCTGCAGAGTTTACAACACAGACATATTTGACTTTTCACTTTTCCAGCACTGTCGCAATCTATTCCAACCTGAAAATTCCTCATCATACTGTAATCCCTATGCTTAGCCTGTATTTGTTCTTACTACTAAATCTGCTGTGTGGCATGATGACAGTGCTCATCTTAGTGCCCCACATAATAATTACCAACACTGTGCCCGTAACAAAGTAAAACACCCCTTTGTGCCCACAATATGTTAAAATTGCCCCTAAAAAATATTAATACCTTGTGTGATTACCCTAGAAAGTATTCATGCCTCCTGTGTGACCCTTTGATGGTTATAATACATTAGTGCAGATATAAGATAAAAATGCCTCTTAATTTCCCACATACAGTAGTGCTCAAAAGTTTACATACCCGGCAGAATTTTTCTTTTCTTGGCCTTGTTTCAGAGAATATGAATGATAACAAAAATACTTTTTCTCCACTCATGGTTATTGGTTGGGTGAAGGCATTTATTGTCAAACTACTGTGTTTTCTCTTTTTAAATCTTAATGACAACCAAAAACATCCAAATGACCCTGATCAAAAGTTCACATACCCTGGTGATTTTGGCCTGATAACATGCTCAGAATTTGACACAAATGGGTTTGAATGGCCACTAAAGGTAACATCCTCACCTGTGAGTGGTTTGCTTGTAGTCAGTGAGTGTACATAAAAGCTGAGAGAGTTTCTGGGATCCAGACAGACTTTCAGAAATAAATGCACTACCAGGGTGTATCAAACCCACATAAAGATGGCGGCTACACAGGTGCAAAAGACTGATGAGACAATCACTCACAACCTACCATTTCATGGAGGAGGTGACTGCTTATTATTTGAATTGCACACAAAAAGGGTGATTGATTAGTATTTGAATTGCACACAAAAAGGCTTGTATAGGGTGCTGTTTACACTAGGGCATTGTGAACTGGGGTGTCTGTTCCCATGGGGTGCACTTGGATAGCACCGGGCATGCCCGCCTAATCTAATAGTATGGGCGTAACTAATAGGCTGTAAGCCGGATACTGTGCACTACCCTAGTGTGAACAGCACCATATACAAGCCTTTTTGTGTGCAATTCAAATAATAATCAGTCACCCCCTCCATGAAATGGTAAGCTGTGAGTTATTGCCTCATCAGTATTTTGCACCTGTGTAGCTGCCATCTTTATGTGGGCTTGCTGCACCCTGGTAGTGCATTTAATTCTGAAGATCTAGGCAGGTAAACACTGCTGCCCTTTTTTGCTGTGTTTTTTCTTGAATTTTTGGGGGGATTTTAATTCTTCTTAGTTTGGCTTGGCTTTTTGTGTTTAGAGTAGGGCTCATAAGCATGAAGACCCTTGTCACGGGTTACGAGCTTACGTATTTTGGCCAAAATAACAATTAATACCTCATATATATATATATATGTATTTTGCACTCTTTTATTCCACGGTGTAGCAAGGCCCATCAGTGCGGGCATGGTAAACAGGGGTGTCTGTTCCCATGGGGTGCACTTGGATAATACCAGGCAGCCCGCCTAATCTAATAGTATGGGCGAAACTAATAGGATGTAAGCTGGATACTGTGCGAACAGCACCCTATACAAGCCTTTTTGTGTGCAATTCAAATGCTAAGCAGTCACCCCCTCCATGAAATGGTAGGTTGTGAGTTATTGTCTCATCAGTATTTTGCACCTGTGCAGCCGCCATCTTTATGTGGGTTTGCAGTATCCTGATAGTGCATTTAATTCTGAAGATCTGGGCAAGTAAACACTGCTGCCCTTTTTTGCTGTATTTTCTGCTGTGTTTTTTCTTGAATTTTTTGGGGAATTTTCATAGAATGATAGCGTTGGAAGGGACCTCCTGGGTCATCTGGTCCAACCCCCTGCTCAAAGCAGGATTCACTAAATCATCCCAGACAGATATCTGTCCAGCCTCTGTTTGAAGACGTCCATTGAAGGGGAACTCACCACCTCTCGTGACAGCCTGTTCCACTCATTGATCACCCTAACTGTCAAAAAGTTTTATCTAATATCTAATCTGTGTCTCCTCCCATTCAATTTCATCCCATTTCTTCTAGTTTTTCCTTGTGCAAATGAGAATAAATATGATCCTTCTACAATGTGACAGCCCTTGAGATATTTGTAGACAGCTATTAAGTCTCCTCTCAGTCTTCTTTTTTGCAAGCTAAACATTCCCAAATCCGGTAACCGTTACTCATAGGACATGGTTTGCAGACCGGTCACCATTTCGGTCGCTCTTCTCTGAATTTGATCCTGTTTGTCGATGTCTTTTTTAAAATGTGGTGCCCAAGACTGGACACAGTATTCCAGATGAGGTCTGACTAAAGAAGAGTAAAGTGCGATAATGACTTCACGTGATCTAGACTGTATGCTTCTGTTAATATATCCCAGAATTGTATTTGGCTTTTTTGCTGCTGCATCACACTGTTGACTTATGTTCAGTCTATGATCTATTAGTGTACCTAAGTCTTTTTCACATGTACTGTTGCTTATCTCTATTCCTCCCATTCTGTATATGCTTTTTTCATTTTTATTGCCCAGATGTAGTACTTTGCATTTTTCCCTGTTAAAAACCATTCTGTTAGTTGTTGCCCACTGCTCCAGTTTATTTAGGTCTTTTTGAATCCTCTCTCTCTCTTCTCTAGTATTAGCTATCCCTCCTAGCTTTGTGTCATCAGCAAATTTAATCAGTTTACCCTCAATTCCTTCATCTAAATCATTGATAAAGATGTTGAACAATACAGAACCCAGGACAGAGCCCTTTGGTACCCCACTTGAGATATTCATCCAACTGGATGTGAAGCCATTTACAATGACTCTTTGAGTCTGATCACCAGTTATGAATCCACCTAACAGTTGCCATGTCCATTCCATACTTGGTAATTTTTTCTATAAGGATGGTGTGAGATACTTTGTCAAATGCTTTGCTGAAGTCAAGATATACTATATCTACAACGTTTATCCAGGTACTTACATATATGTTGTTTAATAATTTGTTCAAAGATCTTTCCTGGTATAGAAGTCAGACTCACTGGCCTATAGTTCCCTGGGTCCACCTTCTTCCCCTTTTTGAAGATAGGAGCAACATTTGCTTTTCTCCAGTCTTCTGGGACTTCTCCTGTTCTCCAAGAATTTTCAAAGATTATGGAGAGTGGTTCTAAAATTTCTTCTACGATCTCCTTCAGTACTCTGGGGTGTAATTCATCTGGACCTGGAGACTTGAACTCATTTATGTTGGCTAAATATTCCCTCACAATCTTTCTGTTTACAGATAACCTGGATTCTCCTATTCCTTTAATAGGACAGTGAAGATCAGTTGATGTTACATTTTCTTTCTGAGAGAAAACAGATGCAAAATAGGAATTAAAAAGTTCGGCCTTCTCAACATCTTTTCTTACCATTTCACCATTTTCATCCTGTAAAAATCCTATAGCATCTTTGACTTTTCTTTTACTTTTAACATACCCCCAAAATCCTTTTTTATTGCTTTTGACATCTCTTGCAAGCCTTAATTCATTTTCAGCTTTAGCTAACCTGATACGTGCCCTGCAGGTTCTGCAGATTGCATTATAATCTTCTTTAGATATGCCTCCCTCCCTCTTTCCATTTGATAAACATTTCTTTCTTTCTCTTTAGCATGTGTTTAAGTTCTGTGTTCATCCATCCTGGTTTCCTTAAATGCTTCCCATTCTTCCTACTTTTCGGAATTGTTAACAATTGTGCTTTGAAAATCTCATTTTTAAAAATTTCCCATACTTCCTGGACATTTTTTTTCTTAAGGAAATCCAGCCATTGGATCCCTCCTATTCTCTTTCTGAGTCGCTTAAAATCTGCCTTTCTGAAATCTAACCTTGAAGTTTGAGTCTTCACATGTCTTCCTCCTCTAGTTGTCCAAAATTCTATAATAGCATGATTTTAATTATTCTTAGAGTGGCTTTGCTTTTTGTGTTTAGAGTAGGGCTTGTAAGCATGAAGACTAGTGATGAGCGAGTGTATTCATTACTATTCGCTATTTGCACTGATAGTACGGTATTCGTGTTACTCATTATATTGCAAGTATTTGTGTACTCACCTCGCTATATTCGGATGTCCCCCCTGCAGTTTTGGCGCCTCCTGTGCAGCCACTAAACATGCTGGGCTTCTTAACCAATCACAGTAATGCCGCAGACATCTTGGTTGTGACATTACTGTGGTTGGCTGGCCGCCCAGCATCATAGGGTTTATTTAAGCCCTGCCGCCGCCATTTTGTGCACATTGCATCTGGAGCCTGCGTTCTACAAGCATAGGGAAAGATCACTGAGCTGCTAAGGAGAGTGTTTAGGCCTTTTGATAAAACAAAAGCCCTTTAAGGGCTACCTGCAGTGTATACTAGTTCAGTGTAGAGTAGGGAGAGAGAGATGGTCGAGGAGGGACAGTTTAAAGGAGCCTCTCCCTAGCTTCATAATACCACCAAAAAATAGCTCTTTTCAGAGCTGAAGACACACAACAAAGTCAGAGTACAGGGAGGGAGAGATTGTGTAATAGGTAAGGAGAGGTTAAAGTGTTCTTCCAGTATCCATCTTAAAACAGCTCTTGTCAGAGGCAAAGCAATATTTTTCCAGCTCATAAAGTAGTAGCATTTTGTGCTGCCTTTATTTTAAAAAGCACAGTTCTATTTTCTTTGCTGTTTTAGGGGTAGAGCCTGGCTTCTGCTGTCTACATTAGTCCAATTAAAAAGGTGGTTAGTGCCCTACGCAACATTTCCAAACATGTCCAAACATTTCCTACTGCCTGCTACAAAGCACCCACCAGCCCATTTTCAACACTGTTTTTGTTGTGATAGCCTGCCTTCTGTCCACATTAGTCCACTTAAAAAGGCATTTAGTGCCCTACCCAAAGCAGTAGTCCAAACATTTCCTACTGCCTGCTACAAAGCACACACCAGGAGATGGAGGAGGAGTTGGAGGCGAGTCAGCATGAGGAGAGGATGGGCACTGTTTCCACTGTTGGGGACACAGAAAATTAGCTTTTTTGCAGCTTGGTCCACATGGCACAGATCATGTGCAAGTGTCTGTGGCAGGACCCTCGCGTGATACACATTTTATCCAACAACCTATACTGGTTTGCCACCTTTCTCTATCCACTGTACAAGGAGAAATTTCCTTCTGTCCTTTTGGAGTCACCAAAGAGTTTTACAATGGAATCGTTCAAGAGGGCCGTTGTAGATCAGTTGCTGAAAATATCACCCTCAGACAATGCTGGTGGCAGAGGTACCGGCTCTTTTCAACACCAAGGGATAATGGGGAGAGATAAGAACACCAGCTCTAACAGAGGTGGGGGGGAATGTGCACAAATTGGGCAATTTTCAATAATCCAGCACAACAGAAAGGACAAGGACTGGATATCTCCACAGTTTTTAATCCCTCCAGATGACAGCAAGCCAACCTAAATTCACCAAAAATGGAGATTCATGCTACTGCTGTTTACGTCACCCCCTTCCCATAAAAACCCCTTTCCTTCCTCCTTCGTCAACCATGACGCAGCCCATAGAGAAAATTTTTACAAACCCTATGCACATTGTGCAGTGGACAAACCAGGACGGCATTCCTACTCCAGCCTAACTACTATTTGTGATTGGAGTCCTTTGAGATGGTGGCTTCCTGCGTCAACCATGACTCAGCCCATAGGGCTAATTTTTACAAACTCTATGCACATTGTGTAGTTGACAAACGAGGACAGTATTTCTACTCCAGCCTAAGTACTATTTGTGATTGAAGGCCCTTGGGATGGTGGCTTCCTGCGTCAACCATGACTAGTGTTGAGCCACCCCCGTAGTGTTCGAGTTCGGTTCGGTTCGTCAAACAACCGTATGTTTGCCAAACTGTTCGTCGAACTGTTCGTCGAACACCGTTAAAACAAATGGCAGGCAAACAAAAACACATAGAAACACATAGAAGACACATAGAAAACACTTCAAAGGTGTCCAAAAGCTTACAAAGTGCTCCGAAGACACAGCTAACACATGTAAAAGTGACAAGTACATATAGTCATGCGAAATGAAAAGAGGTGGAGGAGTAAAAGGAGGGGGAGACAGAGATATAGGCATAATAATAATAATAATAATAATAATAGTTTATTTTTATAGCACCAACATATTCCGCAGCACTTTACAAATTTTAGGGGGTACTTATACAGACAATACAGAATAAGCATATCTCATATCGAACGGAGTGAGGGCCCTGCTCGCGAGCTTACAGTCTATGAGGAAGTGGGGGAGACACAAAAGGTAAAAAGTACATATATTGTATAATGCAGCCTTGATATACTGAATAGGATAAATAATAATACATGGACTGGTCGCCAGCCAGTATGTGTGCAGTCCTGACAGAGGCTTTTATGTGCATGGTTGGTTTGAACCCGAAGTTGAAGAAGATTTTAATATGGGGGAAAGCTGGGATGGACAGAGTGTGTTTAGGTGATACGCCAGTCTAAAGAAATGTGTTTTTAGGGTTCGCTTGAAACTGTGGGTATTGGGAATTAATCGAACTGTCCTGGGTAGTGCATTCCAGAGAATTGGCGCAGCACGCGAGAAATCTTGGAGACGGGAGTGGGAAGTTCGGATTATGGAGGATTTTAGTTTCAAGTCATTTGCAGAACGGAGGGCACGTGTAGGGTGGTAGACTGAGACAAGGGAGGAGATGTAGGGGGGTACTGAAGCATGGAGCGCTTTGTGGGTAAGCGTGATAAGTTTAAAACGAACTCTATATTGGATGGGCAACCAATGCAATGACTGGCACAGGGAAGAGGCATCTGAGTAGCGGTTGGCGAGGAATATGATCCTGGCTGCTGCGTTCAGGACGGATTGGAGAGGGGAGAGTTTAGTAAGAGGGAGACCGATTAGTAGAGCGTTGCAATAGTCAAGACGAGAATGAATAAGAGCGACAGTAAGAGTTTTTGCCGAGTCAAAGGTGAGAAAAGTCCTGATTCTTGAGATGTTTTTGAGGTGTAGATGACATGAACGAGCGAGTGATTTGATGTGAGGAGTGAAAGAAAGATCTGAATCAAAAATGACCCCAAGACAGCGGGCTTGTAGCTGGGGAATAATGGTTGAGCCACAAATGGAGATGGCAATATCGGGCACAGGTAGATTAATGGAGGGAGGAAAGACGAGTAGTTCAGTTTTTGACAGATTCAGTTTTAGGTAGAGGGAGGACATAATGTTAGACACAGCAGAAAGACAATCACTGGTCTTTTGTAGTAATGCAGGGGTGATGTCCGGAGCAGAGGTGTATAATTGGGTGTCATCAGCATAGAGATGGTACTGAAAACCGAATCTACTGATTGTTTGTCCAATAGGAGCGGTGTATAAGGAGAAAAGAAGGGTGCCTAGGACTGATCCTTGAGGAACCCCGACAGTAAGAGGAAGTAGGGAGGAGGAGGAGCCGGCAAAAGACACAGAGAAGGAGCGGTCAGAGAGATAAGAGGAGAACCAGGAGAGAACCGTGTCCTTGAGGCCAATAGTGCGGAGCATAGTGAGGAGGAGCTGGTGATCCACAGTGTCAAATGCTGCAGAGAGATCCAGGAGAATCAGCAGGGAGTAGTGACCATTAGATTTAGCTGTTAGTAGATCATTAGAGACTTTAGTGAGGGCAGTTTCAGTAGAATGTAAAAAGCGGAAACCAGATTGTAAAGGGTCAAGAAGAGAGTTGTCTGAGAGATAGCGGATTAGACGGGAGTGGACCAGGCGTTCCAGGAGTTTAGAGATAAAGGGAAGATTGGAAACAGGTCTGTAGTTGGCCGTGCAGTTCTGGTCGAGGGATGGTTTTTTAAGTAATGGTTGTATGCTGGCGTGTTTAAAAGAAGAGGGAAAGATACCAGATGAGAGGGAAAGGTTGAAAATTTTAGTTAGGTGAGAGGTGACAGCTGGAGCAAGGGACTGAAGGAGATGTGAGGGAATAGGGTCGCTGGTGCAGGTGGTAGGGCGAGAAGATGCAAGGAGCCTGATCACTTCATCTATCCACTGTACAAGGAGAAATTTCCTTCTGTCCTTTTGGAGTCACCAAAGAGTTTTACAATGGAATCTTTCAAGAGGGCCGTTGTAGATCAGTTGCTGAAAATATCACCCTCAGACAATGCTGGTGGCAGAGGTACCGGCTCTTTTCAACACCAAGGGATAATGGGGAGAGATAAGAACACCAGCTCTAACAGAGGTGGGGGGGAATGTGCACAAATTGGGCAATTTTCAATAAACCAGCACAACAGAAAGGACAAGGACTGGATATCTCCACAGTTTTTAATCCCTCCAGATGACAGCAAGCCAACCTAAATTCACCAAAAATGGAGATTCATGCTACTGCTGTTTACGTCACCCCCTTCCCATAAAAACCCCTTTCCTTCCTCCTTCGTCAACCATGACGCAGCCCATAGAGAAAATTTTTACAAACCCTATGCACATTGTGCAGTGGACAAACCAGGACGGCATTCCTACTCCAGCCTAACTACTATTTGTGATTGGAGTCCTTTGAGATGGTGGCTTCCTGCGTCAACCATGACTCAGCCCATAGGGCTAATTTTTACAAACTCTATGCACATTGTGTAGTTGACAAACGAGGACAGTATTTCTACTCCAGCCTAAGTACTATTTGTGATTGAAGGCCCTTGGGATGGTGGCTTCCTGCGTCAACCATGACTAGTGTTGAGCCACCCCCGTAGTGTTCGAGTTCGGTTCGGTTCGTCAAACAACCGTATGTTTGCCAAACTGTTCGTCGAACTGTTCGTCGAACACCGTTAAAACAAATGGCAGGCAAACAAAAACACATAGAAACACATAGAAGACACATAGAAAACACTTCAAAGGTGTCCAAAAGCTTACAAAGTGCTCCGAAGACACAGCTAACACATGTAAAAGTGACAAGTACATATAGTCATGCGAAATGAAAAGAGGTGGAGGAGTAAAAGGAGGGGGAGACAGAGATATAGGCATGTCATGCCCTTCTAAAATCAAGAAAGGCTGGAGTAAAAATCTAGAATCAGCCTACCAACATCCAGACATCGTGACAAGAAAATTAAAAAAAGAAATATCTTTAGGTAGAATGGAGGTTCCATTCAGAACACTTTCCTAACAAGACGTAGTGGTATCCCCGTTGTGAGTTGTGCCAAAAACGGAACCCAATACATTCGGACTTATCCACCATTTGTCATATCCAAGGGGCAGGTCAGTAAATGACAACATTGACGCAAAACCAAGTACAGTAGTATATACTGTACATCCTTTGACAAGGCAATCAGGCGGATCAAGAAGTTGGGAAGGGTCACCCTAATGGCCAAAACAGACATTGATGTGGCATTCCGGTGACTTACTACCTGTGCCTCCGAATAGTGTCAACCCATTGGGCTGCTTCTGGGAAGGAGCATAATATATAGATCGCTGTTTGCCCATGGGGTGCTCCAGATCCTGCTCACTATTTGAGGTGTTTAGTTGCTTCCTCGAATGGGTTGTAATGGACGTTTCTAAGGGGGCACATATTATCCATTACCTCGACAACTTCTTATGCCTGGGCCCAAAAGATTCGCCACAGTGTGAATACACGCGCTAGACTACCTGTGAGAAGGAGAGAGCTGAAGGGAGAGTGGACACCACAGAGCCGAGGGGTTAGATGGGGAACGGAAGAAGGAAAGAGGGCGAGGGAGGTAAGGGGGTACAGTGGAAGGCCGACCTGAGCTCCCCCACGTTCCTGCTGGGCGGGGAACAGCCCTGGGAAGAAAAGCCGCTTGCGCATCCCTTTGAGGTTACGGGCACGAGCGGGCAGAGGGACTACGCTGGAGTGCCAAGCTGACACGGCCAGTCCGTTCCTGCCCGTGCGACCTCCGTGTCGCCGGGTTTGTGCCAGAGCCGTGGTGGACCCTGACGGCCAGCTCCCCTCTCCCAATACCGGTGCCTGTCCGCTGGTGGGTCGAGCACCCCCGCGGTGGGGGGGTAACATCTGCAGAACAAGGACCATCTTCCAGCCAAACTAAGATGTCTATTTCTTTTCGTGAACAATGTGATACGATCCCTTTCTTACGGACATGCCCATCACTGCAAATTCCAGATGAGGCACAAAAACAGCAGGTGCTTCAACGGATATCAAGTGCTCCTTCAAGTGGGCTCTCCTCCACCTCAACTTCAACATCACAAATACTCCAGTCCTCAGAGATGTCACCCCAATCGCACTTGCTTCCTCACAGCTCCCAAGTCTCCAGCTGCCCGTCTGAGTATGGGGTAACACAGATGGTTGAGTCTGCACAGCTGTTTACTCATACTATAGCCTGTGAAACGGAGGTCTGCTCCAGAGATTCTGTTAATCCAGATGAGGAAATGATCTGCACTGATGCCCAGAATCTTTATGAGTTGGATCCAGGACCAGATGAAGAAGGTTCTGAGCATAATGTAGACCCTTATTCCCAAACTGTAACTCCTGTTGGTGGAGACAATGATGAAGATGATGATGAGACTCAAATACCTGATTGGAGCGACAACGTGACTTTTCGGTCAGGGCAGGAAGAGGTTGGCTCTGAGGACGACAGGTGTGAGAACACACAGGGAGATGATGATGAGGTTGGAGATCCCACTTACTGTCAACCCACAGTCAGCCAGTCGATGAGGTCAGCAGAGGAGGTGGAGGAGGATGTGACTAGCCCAGGGGATGTGGAAGACTCGGTACCCGGGCCTTTGCCTGGCCTTTGGGATGTCGCTGTGGTCAGCTCCCAGGCCCGTAGCCTGGGGTCACTCTTCAAAAGGGTCGATAATTGTTAATTTTAAAAGAGTTCGTGACGACACCTGTGGTATCTGGTGAGAAGCACCAGCGCTGCAGCAGTCCACTGAGTACCTTTTACTGGTGGAAATTCAGGCACATCCCGGAGCACTGTAGGGTGAAGGGTGCATATCAGGATCCTGCCCAATGAGCGGGTGTAGGGTCTCCTTTTTCTTGTCTCTGTGTAGAAAGTTTCTGACCTGCCTGGAGCTAGGCCTAACTTTGTTGCTGTCCTGTGCTGGCTGATCTTGTGGTAGGGCCTTGTCTTGGAGTTCACGCTCCCAGTATGCTGGGCCTAAGCGTCTCCTGGCTCTGTTACGTATCAGCACCTTAGCGATCCTGGGACTTGTAGTTCTCCAGGGATTCCGGTTATGCCTTACTGGGTCATAGAGATCCCGGTAAGCTCGGATCCGGTGTCCGGTAAATTCTTCGGGGTGAGCTGGTTAAGCTCCTCTGCCCCCTATGTACTAACTCTCCACTCGCCTTTGGCCTACTCGGGCCCTCACTAGCCTATACACACTAAAGGCAGCTTGCCGCGCTTCACCAATCTTATGGCACCGGCACACCTTAAGCTCTAACTGGGCTCCCTGAATCTAGCTAGCAGGAGCCTCGTGCTCCACTGCTGAACTATTAACTGAGTTCTCTAGACTAGACTGAGCTCCACTGCAGACTGACCTCTCTTAGGCTTCTCTACTGCAGGAACTCTTCAGAGGAACTGAACTGCCTAGCTCCACCTTCCCTATTTATATCCCTAATGGGCTCCCTCTGCTGGTCTGAGGTGGAAGGTGGAGATGTGTGAATGTTTATGGGGCCCTCTTTTGGAGGATACCATCAATGCACTCTTCTAGGATCTGTGATACCAAGCCCAGCTGGGCGTCACAGATGTTATTGACGACGAGGTTAGGTTGTGCCTTCCTGGACAGAGACGGAGTACTGGAAGCACGTCAACAACTACATCCTCAACCACAACTCTGCCTCTGACCACAAGTCTTGGTGGCTCTTCAGGTCGCATGGGCTCTAAGCCTTGCATAGCCTGGGCATTTTTTCTGATCGATAAGGATGACCCAACTCGTGTTATCTGTAATATTTGTCACCAAAAGCTAAGTAGAGGCCAAAAAATCCATAGCTTGAGTACTTCATGCTTGAACCGTCACATGGATATGAAGCATAAGTTGCAGTGGGAACTCACTGTGCTACAATGCGGCCTAGCAGGCCGGGCCAACCATCGTCTGCCCCATCTTGTGCATCCGCGGCCTCTTCATCCTCTGTGACTGGAGGGACAGCAGTCACACATGTTTTTGGATGCAGACCTGCCACCTCTTTACTCGCAACAGCCAGTGTGATTGGCAGGTCATCATTTCATTTGGAAGTGGAAACACCAGCTTGTGTTGAGTGCTCTCCGACATCGAGAGCACCACCTTTGGATCTAGGCAACCTAACTTTTCCGCCTGCATCTTCCTCACAGAACGGCAGTTTGCCAGGGACACCCTACTCAACCCCATCTAAACACAACAGCCAGCTCTCGGTCCCTCAAATGTGGACAAGTAAAAGACCATTTCCTCCTAGCCATGACAAAGCTAAGAGGTTGAATTTCACTATCTGCAAGCTGTTGGCTACAGAAATGCTGCCTTTCCGCCTGGTGGGCACAGAGGATTTTTGAGACCTTATGTCTATCGCAGTGCCCCAGTACCAGATGCCCAGTCGGCACTACTTCTCAAAGAAAGGTGTGCCTGCGCTACACCAGCATGTCGCACACAACATCACCGCTTCTTTGAGAAACTCTGTGTGTGACAGGGTGCATTTCACCACAGGCACTTGGACGAGTAGGCATGGACAGGGGCGTTACATGTCGCTGACTGGGCACTGAGTAACTATGGTGACAGCAGGACAAGGGGCTGCAGTCCAAGTCTTGCCGTCTCCTCGAGTTGTGCATCAATCCTCTTTATCTAGAAGTTCCTCCACTGCTTCTGCCTCCTCAGCCTCCTCTCGGTCCTCCACCTGCACCCAAAGCCTGTCTGGTAATGCCACCCGCTTTCTAACTGCGCAGAAGGATTCCTGCACACCTCCTTACTATGCTGGCAGCAGGGCTCAATGGCATCAGGCGGTGTTTACTTTGAAATGTCTGGGAAATGTGAGTCACACAGCTGAGGAGTTGTGGTCAGCTCTGGAGACCCAGTTTCATGAATGGTTGTCTCCACTGGACCTGCAACCAGGGAAGGCCGTGTGCGACAATGCTGCAAACCTGGGTGCGGCCCTTCGCCAGGGCAATGTCACACATGTGCCTTGTATGGCTCATATCTTGAAAATGGTTGTCCAGAAATTTTTAGCCCACTATCCCGGACTAGATGGCCTTCTGCAGAGGGCACGGTCGCTGTGTGCTCCCTTCCGCCGTTCGCATCCCGCAGCTCAACGACTTACATCTCTACAGAAGTCGTTGGGCCTGCCAGTTCACCGGCTGAAATGCGATGTGCCGACATGGTGGAATTCAACTCTGCACAAGTTGCAGCACTGTGGCAGCACCGACAAGCCCTGGTGCATTACGTTCTGACGTATAGACTTGGCCAACGAGATCCAGAGGTGGGGCAAATCACGCTGCAGGAGTTGTCTCAGATCAGGGACCTATGAAGTTGACGCACCCCCTGGGCCGTGGGGTACCCGGTCCGTGACCTAGGGCGGTCAATCCAAGGGTAATTTGTATATATGGGTTTTATAATGTCCGACTACGCCAACTGTGGAGTGCGGCCAAAGGTGCCGCCGCTGCGGAACAGTCCTCTGAAGCTGGTGGTTTTGCATCGTTGGTATTATTACTACCCACAGGAAGAGTGCAGATTCAGGGCAGTGTGGGTGAATGATGGTGGTTGTAGTGCAGGGAGTCAGTAATGAACACAG
Organism: Phyllobates terribilis; assembly: GCF_046119375.1. Taxonomy (NCBI): domain Eukaryota; kingdom Metazoa; phylum Chordata; class Amphibia; order Anura; family Dendrobatidae; genus Phyllobates; species Phyllobates terribilis. The sequence goes on along the minus strand of NW_027362762.1, from coordinate 766,613,001 downwards.
AGTCCGTGTGATGCAGTTCCAAGATCTTTACTCACAGTTGTTGCAGTCCAGATTACAGGTACCAGAGCAATCTCCCCCGTTGTGCTGTGCATACTCAGTGAGGGGCTCAGTCCACCCCCAGATAGCTCCGGAGTACTTAGCAGGACCCCCTTCTGTGTGTCCTTTTTCTGGCCTTCTCCTTGCACTTCACACCCAGTGACACTTCTATCCGGTATCCTCGGGCCTTGGCGGGTGAAGTATGTTCCGTCCCCTGGGTCCTATGTGGCTACCTTCTTAGTGAGACTGGTGTGGACTTTGGCCTGCAGTACATGAAATGCTGCAGCCTCTGATTTCTAGTTGAGCCTTGCTGTTTCTCTGCTAGTTGAGGGACTGGTTCCCCTTATCTGGCCTGACCCCTCTACCTCCTGGTAGCAACGGGCGTATGGGTGGCCTTCTGCACGGCCCGTACCCCAAGGGTCCCTTCGGTTCCAGGAGCCTTCCTTCTCCCACTCCTCTCTTCTCTCCTTCAGTCCTGGGCTTCCCAGGCTAGGCACGCCTCCGGAGCAGAGCTCATGCAGAGCCTCTGCTCCTGTCACTTCTCCTCCTCTTACTGGCTTGCTCTTTCTAAGATGGCTTCCTATTCATACTCTCCCTGTCATATGCTCCCATAAGCTGCTTTCTCCACCACACCCACTACATAGGACCCTCCCGCTAGCTAGGGACCTGGGACTGTGCTCTCCTTTAGGAGCAATCTCGTCCTACCCCCACTGCGGGTATGTGTTGGATGCAGGTGTTAGGGTCCCGAGCCATACTCATTCCTTACCTGAGGGTGAGATACCACACCTCTCGGTGAAATGCAGTACCACTGTGGCGACTGAACCCTCAGGGGTGCCACACACCCTTCTGCACAGTTTTGAAGTGGCGACGAAGATGTTTAGTGCTGACGATGATGCCATTATCAGCATGACTATTCCGGTGATTTACATGCTGGAGCAAACGTTAAACAGAATTCAGGTGGTGGGACAAGAGGAGGTGGAGGAAGTAGAGGAGGAGTCGTATGCGGAAGGGATAACATCTCCAAGGTCCAGATGGTCGGCAGCAACAAGGCGGCAGGCATGGGAGGGTGGGGGAGAGGGATTAACCAGGGCGCATGGTAGCAGCCAAACTGTTGAGGAAGGTGCAGGAGCCGAGGAAGAAGTGGAGGATGAACTGGCGATGGGCATGTAAGACTCATCAGATGAGGGAGACCTTGATCACATTTCTGTTGTGCGAGGTTGGGGAGAGAGGGCAGAGGAAGGAAGCATGATTCTAACCTCGCTACCAACACAACAAGGACTTGGTCCTCCTGGATGCTCAAGACACATGAGTGCCTTCTTGCTGCACTACCTGCAACATGACCCTCGGATTGTCAGAATTCGAAGTAATCCCGACTACTGGGTTGCCACACTCTTAGATCCCCGGTACAAAAGTAAATTTGCCAAAATAATTCCTGCCATAGAAAGGGATTCACTCATGCAGGAGTATCAGCAGAGGCTGTTACAAAATCTTACATGTACTTTTCCACAAATTACCAGTGGTGCACGTAGTGAATCTCACAGTTCTAACTTGCCAACCGTGGGACTGTCGAGTCTTCATCACTCAAACCGTAACAGTAACACAGTATCTGCTGGTAACAGCAATTTTGTGGAATCGTTTCACCACTTTTTTAGACCATCCTTTGCAAGGCCACAGGAGACAAGAAGTCTGACACATAGTCTATGCTTAAAGAGGATGGTACAGGAGTATGTCCAAGTGAACATCGAAGCCATGACTGTGTCACTGGACCCTTGCTCATTTTGGGATTCCAATCTGGAAAAATGTCCGGAGCTCGCCACTGACGCCTTGGAGATCTTGTCATGCCCTGCAGCCAGCGTTCTCTCTGAACGTGTGTTCAGCGCTGCTGGTGGTGTGCTGACAGATAAGCGCACATGGCTGTCCACTGAGAATGTAGACAGACTCACGTTCATAACGATGAACAAATCATGGATCCGCAAGGACTTTTCTACCTCTGTGTCATCCTGGGGAGACTGAAAGCTTGAGGATTTGGTAAAATCACCTCACCAACCGTTTTAAGCAACTCTGGGGCAATTGATGCCACTTAAGTGGTGTCTGTGCCACAATTTTTGGAAAAAATGGAGACTCTTTTTGGAGTCCCCTTGCTGTGTTTTCGTGACATTGGCATCGTCAATTCCAGGAGGGTTGGGTCGCACCCCCCCCATTTTAACTGTAAGAAACTACATACACTATTGCTTGGGGTTACACAGATGGTTGAGTCTGAAGTGCTGTTTACTCAGAGGTCTGCTCCAAAGCTTCAGTGTCTGCTAGTCAGCGTAGAATTTTAAACTGCATCTAGCCTAGGCAATACTGTGGGCGTAGTAGCCCAGCTGCCAAGCAAGCTGCACCGCCTGTGTAAGAATTTTAATACATCTAGCCTAGGCAGACTGTGGGGACCCCCAACCAAACCCAGACGCTCAGCCCCCCTACCGCCCCCCTTTCCTTGACAATAGAATAATGTAACTCTTACAACTGGATGGGTGAGGAACGGTCACAGCTTTATTAACTCTTTATACTCATTCCATTAGAAAGGCATTTTATTTCTAAAATAATTCAGCTTGTTGCAGCATGCCCTGGGTCTCCACACCGGCAAGATGGCCAACAAGTGTAACTCTCCAACATGTCCTTTCTATTTCCAGGCCACGGAGTATCCTGCGTACTCGTATGCAGGACTCTGACCCCCATCCATCACTCTTAACGCTTGTTCCACTCCGTCCTGGAGTCCTGACAGGAATATGTCCAGTCCAATATCCATTAAGTGAACACCGTCGGGCCGTATGAGGCCTGCTTTATCTCCTTCCAGTTGTCGGTGTTGTATCACTACACCGCCTCTGTCTCTTCTAAATTTTGCCATCCGAATATTTATTACCCGCCTTGTCCGTTCGATGACCGTGATGTCTCGCGCACCTTGCCATACCGCTCTCGGCACAATCTCTGACCATACTATAGTTAGTTTTGTAAAAAATTCTCTGAAGCGCTCAGTGTCTAGTTTCATTATTGCCATTAGTTATGCGCTCTTGTGATGACCTAGGTCGTTTCCCCCAGCCTGTATAACTAAGATGACCAGACCTCTTGCCTCTCTCCCTACCTTGATTACCTCCAATAGTACCTGTGGCCATAGCAGGCCTCTAATACCTCTCCAGTTGAAATATGTGTTATGAAACTCTAATTTCCTCCCGCCTGGGCGGACTTTCGCCCTTTTTTCTGCCCAATATATATATGAGTGGCCTATCACCCACACTATTGGCTTAGCGTCACCTGTAAAAGAAACAAACCACTTTAGGATAACAAGTCCGGTCTTATGTTTCTCGCCAAACACGTGGATCACCATCTCCCTATCCTCTGAACTTTCGTTTCTGACAGTCCTGCTCTTGCTGCTTCTGTGGCCGCACCTATGCAGAGTGAGTGTGTCCCGTAATCTTTGGGGTGGTTCCCTGCCGATGTTATTCCTTTTTTAAAAATAGCTTGGAACTGGTATCTTGATAATGGCGTTCCATCAATGTGTGATAAGAAGAAATTACTTTGTGATCTGATGGTTATATATGTTTTTACTATTGTTACCCGACTCAGTGTACCGTTTGCGGGTTGTAGAAGTACCCAAGTGCCCCTGCCCGCTGGAACCGTTTTCAATTGGCGTATGCATAGACGTATTGCATTATTGGCTATGACTACGTCCTGGTGTAATAAGCCTCCACTGGTGGTAATTTTGAATTGAGGGATTAATTTGCTTATGCATAGCGCCCCGAAGAAGGCGATCGCAAATGCAGTAGACAGTAGTGTTGCTTCAAATTGTGAGTATCATGTTAATGGTGTTAGGGATATGATGTGAGAAATCAGTTTTAGTGACACGGGAGGAGATGTCTACACTCCTATCTTGGCTGACCCCTTTTCCACCCTTTTATGGATTGTCTGATGATGAATCTTTGTCACATCTCCCCAATTCATTAGTTGGAAGTGAAATGCTACTCCGGTCAGACACTTCTGCGCTGACGCCCCTGATATGCCCCTCAACCTTAGCTGGTAGAGAAATTTTAAGGTGACTTGTAATCTGGCTTGTTCACATTGGTCAACCCGTCTGCCTGCTACTAGTCGTGTCCACTCTTCCCATGCCTTACCGTATGCTTGCCACGTTGACGGGGCAACTGATGCTCTGATTAATGGCATCAACTATTTGCCACTAGATCCCATAGGGAAGGTGGGCAACTGTTGCCCGATGGGTGGGCATTGGGGAGGAGCTCTGTGAAAATCTGCCAATTGAATTGTGATAAAGCGTTAGCAGCAGCTTTAGACCCCTCAGCATCGTGGCTAGCGCGGACCAATGCATTGTGTTTTAGGCACAGGAATGCTAGCCGGCATTGTAGGCCTAGCACTTGGAGAGACGATGATGCCATCTTATTAATGCAGTGGGCTAGGCTGGTGTTTTTTGTTATGAAGCGTATATTTTTGTTAGCCAGGCACGCGCCCATTATTTCTATTGCTACCACTATTGGGAAGTAAAATTATTTTCCGGCTATATGCAGCTAAAAATTATTATTAATTTCAAAGTTGGTGAAGCTTGGTATAGATGGCCTAATTCAATGAGTACCAAACACTGCTACTATGCCCAAAATTATTTTCCAGGCAAGATGCAGCTAAAAATTATTATTAAATTCAAAGCTGGTGGAGCTTGGTATAGATGGCCTAATACAATGAGTACCACACACTGCTACTAAGCCCAAAATTATTTTACTTGCTAGATGCAGCTAAAAAATTTTTTTAATTTCAAAAGCTGGTGGAGCTTGGTATAGATGGCCTAATACAATGAGTAACACACACTACTACTATGCCCAAAATTATTTTCCAGGCAAGATGCAGCTAAAAATTATTAGCAATTTGAAAGCTGGTGGAGCTTAGTATAGATGTCCTAATAGAATGAGTACCACACACTGCTAATATGCCCAAAATTATTTTCCAGGCAAGATGCAGATAAAAATTATTATTAATTTCAAAGCTGGTGGAGCTCGGTATAGATGGCCTAATACAATGAGCACCACACACTTTTACTATGCCCAAAGTTATTTTCCAGGCAAGATGTAGCTAAAAATTATTATTAATTTCAAAGCTGGTGGAGCTTGGTATAGATGGCCTAATACAATGAGTACCACACACTACTAATATGCCCAAAAATATTTTACAGGCAAGATGCAGCTTAAAATTATTTTTCATTTCAAAGCTGGTGGAGCTTGGTATAGATGGCCTAATACAATGAGTACCACACACTACTACTATGCCCAAGATTATTTTACAGGCAAGAAGCAGCTAAAAATTATTAGTAATTTTAAAGCTTGTGGAGCTTAGTATAGATGGCCTAATAGAATGAGTACCACACACTGCTAATATGCCCAAAATTATTTTCCTGGCAAGATGCAGCTAAAAATTACTATTAATTTCAAAGCTGATGGAGCTTGGTATAGATGGCCTATTACAATGAGTACCACACACTGCTACTATGAGCAAAATTATTTTCCAGGCTTGATGCAGTTAAAAATTATTAGAAATTTGAAAGCTGGTGGAGCTTAGTATAGATGGCCTAATATAATGAGTACCACACACTGCTAATATGCCAAAATTATTTTACAGGCAAGATAAAACTAAAAATTATTATTAATTTCAAAGCTGGTGGAGCTTGGTATAGATCGCCAAATACAATGAGTACCACACACTACTACTATGCCCAAAATTATTTTCCAGGCAAGATGCAGCTAAAAATTATTATTAATTTCAAAGCTGGTGGAGCTTCGTATAGATAACCTAATACATTGAGTACCACACACTGCTATTATGCCCAAAATTATTTTACAGGCAAGATGCAGCTAAAAATTATTATTCATTTCAAAGCTGGTGGAGCTTGGTATAGATGGCCTAATACAATGAGTACCACACACTACTACTATGCCCAAAATTATTTTACAGGCAAGAAGCAGCTAAAAATTATTAGTAATTTGAAAGCTGGTGGAGCTTAGTATAGATGGCCTAATAGAATGAGTACCACACACTTCTAATATGCCCAAAATTATTTTCCTGGCAAGATGCAGCTAAAAATTATTATTAATTTCAAAGCTGATGGAGCTTGGTATAGATGGCCTAATACAATGAGTACCACACACTGCTACTATGAGCAAAATTATTTTCCAGGCTTGATGCAGTTAAAAATTATTAGAAATTTGAAAGCTGGGGGAGCTTAGTATAGATGGCCTAATAGAAAGAGTACCACACACTGCTAATATGCCAAAATTATTTTACAGGCAAGATAAAACTAAAAATTATTATTAATTTCAAAGTTGGTGGAGCTTGGTATAGATGGCCTAATACAATGTGTACCACACACTACTACTATGCCCACAATTATTTTCCAGGCAAGATGCAGCTAAAAATTATTATTAATTTCAAAGCTGGTGGAGCTTGGTATAGATAGCCTGATACATTGAGTACCACACACTGCTACTATGCCCAAAATTATTTTACAGACAAGATGCAGCTAAAAATTATTATTAATTTCAAAGCTGGTGCAGCTTGGTATAGATGGCCTAATAAAATGAGTACCACACACTGCTGCAATGCCCAAAAATATTTTCCAGGCAAGATGTAGCTAAAAATTATTATTAATTTCAAAGCTGGTGGAACTTGGTATAGATGGCCTAATACAATGGGTACCACACACTACTACTATGCCCAAAATTATTTTCCAGGTAAGATGCAGCTAAAAATTATTAGTAATTTGAAAGCTTGTGGAGCTTGGTATAGATGGCCTAATAGAATGAGTACCACACACTGCTAATATGCCCAAAATTATTTTACAGACAAGATGCAGCTAAAAATTATTATTAATTTCAAAGCTGGTGCAGCTTGGTATAGATGGCCTAATAAAATGAGTACCACACACTGCTGCAATGCCCAAAATTATTTTCCAGGCAAGATGCAGCTAAAAATTATTAGTAATTTGAAAGCTGGTGGAGCTTAGTATAGATGGCCTAATACAATGAGTACCACACACTAGTGATATGCCCAAAATTATTTTACAGGCAAGATGCAGCTAAAAATTATTATTAATTTGAAAGCTTGTGGAGCTTGGTATAGATGGCCTAATAGAATGAGTACCACACACTGCTAATATGCCCAAAATTATTTTACAGGCAAGATGCAACTAAAAATTATTATTAATTTCAAAGCTAGTTCAGCTTGGTATAGATGGCCTAATACAATGAGTACCACACACTTCTACTATGCCCAAAATTATTTTACATGCAAGATGCACCTAAAAATTATTATTAATTTCAAAGCTGGTGGAGCTTGATATAGATGGCTTAATACAAAGAGTACCACACACTGCTACTAAGCTCAAAATTATTTTCCGGGCTAGATGCAGCTAAAAATTATTATTAATTTCAAAGCTGGGGGAGCTTGGTATAGATGGCCTAATACAATGAGTACCACACACTGCTACTATGCCCAAATTATTTTACAGGCAAGATGCAGATATAAATTATTAGTAATTTGAAAGCAGGTGGAGCTTAGTATAGGTGGCCTAATACAATGAGTACCATGCACTGCTAATATGCCCAAAATTATTTTACAGGCAAGATGCAGCTAAAAATTGTTATTAATTTCAAAGCTGGTGGAGCTTGGTATAGATGGCCTAATACAATGAGTAACACACACTGCTACTATGCCCAAAATTATTTTACATGCAAGATGCAGCTAAAAATTATTATTAATTTCAAAGCTGGTGGAGCTTGATATAGATGGCTTAATACAATGAGTACCACACACTGCTACTAAGCTCAAAATTATTTTCCGGGCTAGATACAGCTAAAAATTATTATTAATTTCAAAGCTGGGGGAGCTTGGTATAGATGGCCTAATACAATGAGTACCACACACTGCTACTATGCCCAAAATTATTTTACAGGCAAGATGCAGATATAAATTATTAGTAATTTGAAAGCAGGTGGAGCTTAGTATAGGTGGCCTAATACAATGAGTACCATGCACTGCTAATATGCCCAAAATTATTTTACAGGCAAGATGCAGCTAAAAATTGTTATTAATTTCAAAGCTGGTGGAGCTTGGTATAGATGGCCTAATACAATGAGCAACACACATTGCTACTATGCCCAAAATTATTTTCCAGTCTAGATGCAGCTAAAAATTATTATTAATTTCAAAGCTGGTGCAGCTTGGTATAGATGGCCTAATAGAGTACCACACACTACTACTATACCCAATATTATTTTCCAGGCAAGATGCAGCTAAAAATTATTATTAATTTGAAAGCTTGTGGAGCTTGGTATAGATGGCCTAATAGAATCAGTACCACACTCTGCTAATATGCCCAAAATTATTTTACAGGCAAGATGCAGCTAAAAATTATTATTAATTTCAAAGCTAGTGCAGCTTGGTATAGATGGCCTAATACAATGAGTACCACACACTTCTACTATGCCCAAAATTATTTTACATGCAAGATGCAGCTAAAAATTATTATTAATTTCAAAGCTGGTGGAGCTTGGTATACATTGCCTAATACAATGAGTACCACACACTTTTACTATGCCCAAAGTTATTTTCCAGGCAAGATGCAGCTAAAAATTATTATTAATTTCAAAGCTGGTGGAGCTTGGTATTGATGGCCTAATACAATGAGTACCACACACTGCTACTATGCCCAAAATTATTTTACAGGCAAGATGCAGCTAAAAATTGTTAGTAATTTGAAAGCTGGTGGAGCTTAGTATAGATGGCTTAATACAATGAGTACCACACACTACTAATATGCCCAAAATTATTTTACAGGCAAGATGCAGCTAAAAATTTTTATTCATTTCAAAGCTGGTGGAGCTTGGTATAGAAGGCCTAATAAAATGAGTACCACACACTACTACTATGCCCAAAATTATTTTACAGGCAAGATGCAGCTAAAAATTATTAGTAATTTGAAAGCTGGTGGAGCTTAGTATAGATGGCCTAATAGAATGAGTACCACACACTGCTAATATGCTCAAAATTATTTTCCTGGCAAGATGCAGCTAAAAATTATTATTAATTTCAAAGCTGATGGAGCTTGGTATAGATGGCCTAATACAATGAGTACCACACACTGCTACAATGAGCACAATTATTTTCCAGGCTTGATGCAGTTAAAAATTCTTAGTAATTTGAAAACTGGTGGAGCTTAGTATAGATGGCCTAATAGAATGAGTACCACACACTGCTAATATGCCCAAAATTATTTTACAGGCAAGATAAAACTAAAAATTATTATTAATTTCAAAGCTGGTGGAGCTTAGTATAGATGGCCTAATAGAATGAGTACCTCACACTACTACTATACCCAAAATTATTTTCCAGTCAAGATGCAGCTAAAAATTATTATTAATTTGAAAGCTTGTGGAGCTTGGCATAGATGGCCTAATAGAATGAGTACCACACACTGCTAATATGCCCAAAATTATTTTTCAGGCAAGATGCAGCTAAAAATTATTATTCATTTCAAAGCTAGTGCAGCTTGGTATAGATGGCTTAATACAATGAGTACCACACACTGCTACTATGCCCAAAATTATTTTCCAGGCAAGATGCAGCTAAAAATTATTAGTAATTTGAAAGCTGGTGGAGCTTAGTATAGATGGCCTAATAGAATGAGTGCCACACACTGCTAATATGCCCAAAAGTATTTTACAGGCAAGATGCAGCTAAAAATTATTATTAATTTCAAAGCTGGTGGAGCTTGGTATACATTGCCTAATACAATGAGTACCACACACTTTTTCTATGCCCAAAGTTATTTTCCAGGCAAGATGCAGCTAAAAATTATTATTAATTTCAAAGCTGGTGGAGATTGGTAGAGGTGGCCTAATACAATGAGTACCACACACTGCTACTATGCCCAAAATTATTTTACAGGTAAGATGCAGCTAAAAATTATTAGTAATTTGAAAGCTGGTGGAGCTTAGTATAGATGGCCTAATACAATGAGTACCACACACTACTAATATGCCCAAAATTATTTTACAGGCAAGATGCAGCTAAAAATTATTATTCATTTCAAAACTGGTGGAGCTTGGTATAGATGGTCTAATACAATGAGTACCACACACTACTACTATGCCCAAGATTATTTTACAGGCAAGAAGCAGCTAAAAATTATTAGTAATTTGAAAGCTTGTGGAGCTTAGTATAGATGGCCAAATAGAATGAGTACCACACACTGCTAATCTGCCCAAAATTATTTTCCTGGCAAGATGCAGCTAAAAATTATTATTAATTTCAAAGCTGATGGAGCTTGGTATAGATGGCCTAATACAATGAGTACCACACATTGCTACTATGAGCAAAATTATTTTCCAGGCTTGATGCAGTTAAAAATTATTAGAAATTTGAAAGCTGGTGGAGCTTAGTATAGATGGCCTAATAGAATGAGTACCACACACTGCTAATATGCCAAAATTATTTTACAGGCAAGATAAAACTAAAAATTATTATTAATTTCAAAGCTGGTGGAGCTTGGTATAGATGGCCTAATACAATGAGTACAAAACACTACTACTATGCCCACAATTATTTTCCAGTCATGATGCAGCTAAAAATTATTATTAATTTCAAAGCTGGAGGAGCTTGGTATAGATAGCCTAATACATTGAGTACCACACACTGCTACTATGCCCAAAATTATTTTCCAGGCATGATGCAGCTAAAAATTATTATTCATTTCAAAGCTGGTGGAGCTTGGTATAGATGGCCTAATACAATGAGTACCACACACTACTACTATGCCCAAAATTATTTTACAGGCAAGAAGCAGCTAAAAATTATTAGTAATTTCAAAGCTGGTGGAGCTTAGTTTAGATGGCCTAATAGAATGAGTACCACACACTGCTAATATGCCCAAAATTATTTTCCTGGCAAGATGCAGCTAAAAATTATTATTAATTTCAAAGCTGATGGAGCTTGGTATAGATGGCCTAATACAATGAGTACCACACACTGCTACTATGAGCAAAATTATTTTCCAGGTTTGATGCAGTTAAAAATTATTAGAAATTTGAAAGCTGGGGGAGCTTAGTATAGATGGCCTAATAGAATGAGTACCACACACTGCTAATATGACAAAATTATTTTCCAGGCAAGATGCAGCTAAAAATTATTATTAATTTCAAAGCTGGTGGAGCTTGGTATAGATAGCCTAATACATTGAGTACCACACACTGCTACTATGCCCAAAATTATTTTACAGGCAAGATGCAGCTATAAATTATTTGTAATTTGAAAGTTGGTGGAGCTTAGTATAGATGGCCTAATACAATGAGTAATACACACTGCTAATATGCCCAAAATTATTTTACAGTCAAGATGCAGCTAAAAATTATTATTTATTTCAAAGCTGGCGGAGCTTGGTATAGATGGCCTAAAACAATGAGTACCACACACTACCACTATGCCCAAAATTATTTTCCGGGCTAGATGCAGCTAAAAATTATTATTAATTTCAAAGCTGGTGGAGCTTAGTATAGATGGCCTAATACAATGAGTACCACACACTAGTGATATGCCCAAAATTATTTTACAGGCAAGATGCAGCTAAAAATTATTATTAATTTCAAAGCTGGTGGAGCTTGATATAGATGGCTTAATACAATGTGTACCACACACTGCTACTAAGCTCAAAATTATTTTCCGGGCTAGATGCAGCTAAAAATTATTATTAATTTCAAAGCTGGGGGAGCTTGGTATAGATGGCCTAATACAATGAGTACCACACACTGCTAATATGCCCAAAATTATTTTCCAGGCAAGATGCAGCTAAAAATTATTAGTAATTTGAAAGCTGGTGGAGCTTAGTATAGATGGCCTAATAGAATGAGTACCACACACTGCTAATATGCCCAAAATTATTTTACAGGCAAGATGCAGCTAAAAATTATTATTCTTTTCAAAGCTGGTGGAGCTTGGTATAGATGGCCTAATACAATGAATACCACACACTACTACTATGCCCAAAATTATTTTACAGGCAAGAAGCAGCTAAAAATTATTAGTAATTTGAAAGCTGGTGGAGCTTAGTATAGATGGCCTAATAGAATGAGTACCACACACTGCTAATATGCCCAAAATTATTTTCCTGGCAAGATGCAGCTAAAAATTATTATTAATTTCAAAGCTGATGGAGCTTGGTATAGATGGCCTAATACAATGAGTACCACACACTGCTGCTATGAGCAAAATTATTTTCCAGGCTTGATGCAGTTAAAAATTATTAGAAATTTGAAAGCTGGGGGAGCTTAGTATAGATGGCCTAATAGAATGAGTACCACACACTGCTAATATGCCAAAATTATTTTAAAGGCAAGATAAAACTAAAAATTATTATTAATTTCAAAGCTGGGGGAGCTTGGTATAGATGGCCTAATACAATGAGTACCACACACTACTACTATGCCCACAATTATTTTCCAGGCAAGATGCAGCTAAAAATTATTATTAATTTCAAAGCTGGTGGAGCTTGGTATAGATAGCCTAATACATTGAGTACCACACACTGCTACTATGCCCAAAATTATTTTACAGGCAAGATGCAGCTATAAATTATTAGTAATTTGAAAGCTGGTGGAGCTTAGTATAGATGGCCTAATACAATGAGTAATACACACTGCTAATATGCCCAAAATTATTTTACAGGCAAGATGCAGCTAAAAATTATTATTTATTTCAAAGCTGGCGGAGCTTGGTATAGATGGCCTAAAACAATGAGTACCACACACTGCCACTATGCCCAAAATTATTTTCCGGGCTAGATGCAGCTAAAAATTATTATTAATTTCAAAGCTGGTGGAGCTTGGTATAGATGGCCTAATACAATGGGTACCACACACTACTACTATGCCCAAAATTATTTTCCAGGTAATATGCAGCTAAAAATTATTAGTAATTTGAAAGCTTGTGGAGCTTGGTAAAGATGGCCTAATAGAATGAGTACCACACACTGCTAATATGCCCAAAATTATTTTACAGACAATATGCAGCTCTAAATTATTATTGATTTCAAAGCTGGTGCAGCTTGGTATAGATGGCCTAATAAAATGAGTACCACACACTGCTGCAATGCCCAAAAATATTTTCCAGGCAAGATGCAGCTAAAAATTATTAGTAATTTGAAAGCTGGTGGAGCTTAGTATAGATGGCCTAATACAATGTGTACCACACACTAGTGATATACCCAAAATTATTTTACAGGCAAGATGCAGCTAAAAATTATTATTAATTTCAAAGCTCGTGGAGCTTGATATAGATGGCTTAATACAATGAGAACCACACACTGCTACTAAGCTCAAAATTATTTTACAGGCAAGAAGCAGCTAAAAATTATTAGTAATTTCAAAGCTGGTGGAGCTTAGTTTAGATGGCCTAATAGAATGAGTACCACTCACTGCTAATATGCCCAAAATTATTTTCCTGGCAAGATGCAGCTAAAAATTATTATTAATTTCAAAGCTGATGGAGCTTGGTATAGATGGCCTAATACAATGAGTACCACACACTGCTACTATGAGCAAAATTATTTTCCAGGCTTGATGCAGTTAAAAATTATTAGAAATTTGAAAGCTGGGGGAGCTTAGTATAGATGGCCTAATAGAATGAGTACCACACACTGCTAATATGCCAAAATTATTTTACAGGCAAGATAAAACTAAAAATTATTAGTAATTTCAAAGCTGGTGGAGCTTGGTAGAGATGGCCTAATACAAGGAGTACCACACACTACTACTATGCCCAAAATTATTTTCCAGGCAAGATGCAGCTAAAAATTTTTATTAATTTCAAAGCTGGTGGAGCTTGGTATAGATAGCCTAATACATTGAGTACCACACACTGCTACTATGCCCAAAATTATTTTACAGGCAAGATGCAGCTATGAATTATTAGTAATTTGAAAGCTGGTGGAGCTTAGTATAGATGGCCTAATACAATGAGTAATACACACTGCTAATATGCCCAAAATTATTTTACAGGCAAGATGCAGCTAAAAATTATTATTTATTTCAAAGCTGGCGGAGCTTGGTATAGATGGCCTAAAACAATGAGTACCACACACTGCCACTATGCCCAAAATTATTTTCCGGGCTAGATGCTGCTAAAAATTATGATTAATTTCAAAGCTGGTGGAGCTTGGTATAGATGGCCTAATACAATGGGTACCACACACTACTACTATGCCCAAAATTATTTTCCGGGCTAGATGCTGCTAAAAATTATTATTAATTTAAAAGCTTGTGGAGCTTGGTATAGATGGCCAAATACAATGAGTACCACACACAACTACTATGCCCAAAATTATTTTACAGGCAAGAAGCAGCTAAAAATTATTAGTAATTTGAAAGCTGGTGGAGCTTAGTATAGATGGCCTAAGAGAATGAGTACCACACACTGCTAATAAGCCCAAAATTATTTTCCTGGCAAGATGCAGCTAAAAATTATTTTTAATTTCAAAGCTGATGGAGCTTGGTATAGATGGCCTAATACAATGAGTACCACACACTGCTACTATGAGCAAAATTATTTTCCAGGCTTGATGCAGTTAAAAATTATTAGAAATTTGAAAGCTGGTGGAGCTTAGTATAGATGGCTTAATAAAATGAGAACCACACACTTCTAATATGCCAAAATTATTTTACAGGCAAGATAAAACTAAAAATTATTATTAATTTCAAAGCTGGTGGAGCTTGGTATAGATGGCCTAATATAAAGAGTACCACACACTACTACTATGCCCAAAATTATTTTCCAGGCAAGATGCAGCTAAAAATTAATATTAATTTCAAAGCTGGTGGAGCTTGATATAGATAGCCTAATACATTGAGTACCACACACTGCTACTATGCCCAAAATTACTTTACAGGCAAGATGCAGCTATAAATTATTAGTAATTTGAAAGCTGGTGGAGCTTAGTATAGATGGCCTAATAGAATGAATACCACACACTGCTAATATGCCCAAAATTATTTTACAGACAAGATGCAGCTAAAAATTATTATTAATTTCAAAGCTGGTGCAGCTTGGTATAGATGGCCTAATACAATGAGTACCACACACTGCTGCAATGCCCAAAATTATTTTCCAGGCAAGATGCAGCTAAAAAATATTATTAATTTCGAAGCTGGTAGAGCTTGGTATAGTTAGCTTAATACAATGAGTACCACACACTGCTACTAAGCTCAAAATTATTTTCCGGGCTAGATGCAGTTAAAAATTATTATTAATTTCAAAGCTGGTGGAGCTTGGTATAGATGGCCAAATACAATGAGTACCACACACTACTACTATGCCCAAAATTATTTTCCGGGCAAGATGCAGCTGAAAATTATTATTAATTTCAAAGCTGGTGGAGCTTGGTATAGATGGCCTAATATAAAGAGTACCACACACTACTACTATGCCCAAAATTATTTTCCAGGCAAGATGCAGCTAAAAATTAATATTAATTTCAAAGCTGGTGGAGCTTGATATAGATAGCCTAATACATTGAGTACCACACACTGCTACTATGCCCAAAATTACTTTACAGGCAAGATGCAGCTATAAATTATTAGTAATTTGAAAGCTGGTGGAGCTTAGTATAGATGGCCTAATAGAATGAATACCACACACTGCTAATATGCCCAAAATTATTTTACAGACAAGATGCAGCTAAAAATTATTATTAATTTCAAAGCTGGTGCAGCTTGGTATAGATGGCCTAATACAATGAGTACCACACACTGCTGCAATGCCCAAAATTATTTTCCAGGCAAGATGCAGCTAAAAAATATTATTAATTTCGAAGCTGGTAGAGCTTGGTATAGTTAGCTTAATACAATGAGTACCACACACTGCTACTAAGCTCAAAATTATTTTCCGGGCAAGATGCAGTTAAAAATTATTATTAATTTCAAAGCTGGTGGAGCTTGGTATAGATGGCCAAATACAATGAGTACCACACACTACTACTATGCCCAAAATTATTTTCCGGGCAAGATGCAGCTGAAAATTATTATTAATTTCAAAGCTGGTGGAGCTTGGTATAGATGGCCTAATACAATGAGTACCACACACTACTACTATGCCCAAAATTATTTTACAGGCAAGATGCAGCTAAAAATTATTAGTAATTTGAAAGCTGGTGGAGCTTAGTATAGATGGCCTAATACAATGAGTACCACACACTACTAATATGCCCAAAATTATTTTACAGGCAAGATGCAGCTAAAAATTATTATTCATTTCAAAGCTGGTGGAGCTTGGTATAGATGGCCTAATACAATGAGTACCACACACTGCTAATATGCCAAAATTATTTTACAGGCAAGATAAAACTAAAAATTATTATTAATTTCAAAGCTGGTGGAGCTTGGTATATATGGCCTAATACAAAGAGTACCAGACACTACTACTATGCCCAAAATTATTTTCCAGGCAAGATGCAGCTAAAAATTATTATTAATTTCAAAGCTAGTGGAGCTTGGTATAGATAGCCTAATACATTGAGTACCACACACTGCTACTATGCCCAAAATTATTTTACAGGCAAGATGCAGCTATAAATTATTAGTAATTTGAAAGCTGGTGGAGCTTAGTATAGATGGCCTAATACAATGAGTAATACACACTGCTAATATGCCCAAAATTATTTTACAGGCAAGATGCAGCTAAAAATTATTATTTATTTCAAAGCTGGCGGAGCTTGGTATAGATGGCCTAAAACAATGAGTACCACACACTGCCACTATGCCCAAAATTATTTTCCGGGCTAGATGCTGCTAAAAATTATTATTAATTTCAAAGCTGGTGGAGCTTGGTATAGATGGCCTAATACAATGGGTACCACACACTACTACTATGCCCAAAATTATTTTCCAGGAAAGATGCAGCTAAAAATAATTATTAATTTGAAAGCTTGTGGAGCTTGGTATAGATGGCCTAATAGAATGAATACCACACACTGCTAATATGCCCAAAATTATTTTACAGACAAGATGCAGCTAAAAATTATTATTAATTTCAAAGCTGGTGCAGCTTGGTATAGATGGCCTAATACAATGAGTACCACACACTGCTGCAATGCCCAAAATTATTTTCCAGGCAAGATGCAGCTAAAAATTATTAGTAATTTGAAAGCTGGTGGAGCTTAGTATAGATGGCCTAATGCAATGAGTACCACACACTAGTGATATGCCCAAAATTATTTTACAGGCAAGATGCAGCTAAAAAATATTATTAATTTCGAAGCTGGTGGAGCTTGGTATAGTTGGCTTAATACAATGAGTACCACACACTGCTACTAAGCTCAAAATTATTTTCCGGGCTAGATGCAGCTAAAAATTATTATTAATTTCAAAGCTGGTGGAGCTTGGTATAGATGGCCTAATACAATGAGTACCACACACTACTACTATGCCCAAAATTATTTTCCGGGCAAGATGCAGCTGAAAATTATTATTAATTTCAAAGCTGGTGGAGCTTGGTATAGATGGCCTAATACAATGAGTACCACACACTACTACTATGCCCAAAATTATTTTACAGGCAAGATGCAGCTAAAAATTATTAGTAATTTCAAAGCTGGTGGAGCTTGGTATAGATGGCCTAATACAATGAGTACCACACACTGCTAATATGCCAAAATTATTTTACAGGCAAGATAAAACTAAAAATTATTAGTAATTTCAAAGCTGGTGGAGCTTGGTATAGATGGCCTAATACAAAGAGTACCACACACTACTACTATGCCCAAAATTATTTTCCAGGCAAGATGCAGCTAAAAATTATTATTAATTTCAAAGCTGGTGGAGCTTGGTATAGATAGCCTAATACATTGAGTACCACACACTGCTTCTATGCCCAAAATTATTTTACAGGCAAGATGCAGCTATAAATTATTAGTAATTTGAAAGGTTGTGGAGCTTAGTATAGATGGCCTAATACATTGAGTAATACACACTGCTAATATGCCCAAAATTATTTTACAGGCAAGATGCAGCTAAAAATTAATATTTATTTCAAAGCTGGCGGAGCTTGGTATAGATGGCCTAAAACAATGAGTACCACACACTGCCACTATGCCCAAAATTATTTTCCGGGCTAGATGCTGCTAAAAATTATTATTAATTTCAAAGCTGGTGGAGCTTGGTATAGATGGCCTAATACAATGGGTACCACACACTACTACTATGCCCAAAATTATTTTCCAGGAAAGATGCAGCTAAAAATTATTATTAATTTGAAAGCTTGTGGAGCTTGGTATAGATGGCCTAATAGAATGAATAGCACACACTGCTAATATGCCCAAAATTATTTTACAGAGAAGATGCAGCTAAAAATTATTATTAATTTCAAAGCTGGTGCAGCTTGGTATAGATGGCCTAATACAATGAGTACCACACACTGCTGCAATGCCCAAAATTATTTTCCAGGCAAGATGCAGCTAAAAATTATTAGTAATTTGAAAGCTGGTGGAGCTTAGTATAGATGGCCTAATACAATGAGTACCACACACTAGTGATATGCCCAAAATTATTTTACAGGCAAGATGCAGCTAAAAAATATTATTAATTTCGAAGCTGGTGGAGCTTGGTATAGATGGCTTAATACAATGAGTACCACACACTGCTACTAAGCTCAAAATTTTTTTCCGGGCTAGATGCAGCTAAAAATTATTATTAATTTCAAAGCTGGTGGAGCTTGGTATAGATGGCCTAATACAATGAGTACCACACACTGCTAATATGCCCAAAATTATTTTACAGGCAAGATGCAGCTAAAAATTATTAGTAATTTGAAAGCTGGTGGAGCTTAGTATAGATGGCCTAATACAATGAGTACCACAGACTACTAATATGCCCAAAATTATTTTACAGGCAAGATGCAGCTAAAAATTATTATTCATTTCAAAGCTGGTGGAGCTTGGTATAGATGGCCCAATACAATGAGTACCACACACTGCTAATATGCCAAAATTATTTTACAGACAAGATAAAACTAAAAATTATTATTAATTTCAAAGCTGGTGGAGCTTGGTATAGATAGCCTAATACATTGAGTACCACACACTGCTACTATGCCCAAAATTATTTTACAGGCAAGATGCAGCTATAAATTATTATTTATTTCAAAGCTGGCGGAGCTTGGTATAGATGGCCTAAAACAATGAGTATCACAAACTGCCACTATGCCCAAAATTATTTTCCGGGCTAGATGCTGCTAAAAATTATTATTAATTTCAAAGCTGGTGGAGCTTGGTATAGATGGCCTAATACAATGGGTACCACACACTACTACTATGCCCAAAATTATTTTCCAGGTAAGATGCAGCTAAAAATTATTAGTAATTTGAAAGCTTGTGGAGCTTGGTATAGATGGCCTAATAGAATTAATACCACACACTGCTAATATGCCCAAAATTATTTTACAGACAAGATGCAGCTAAAAATTATTATTAATTTCAAAGCTGGTGCAGCTTGGTATAGATGGCCTAATACAATGAGTACCACACACTGCTGCAATGCCCAAAATTATTTTCCAGGCAAGATGCAGCTAAAAATTATTAGTAATTTGAAAGCTGGTGGAGCTTAGTATAGATGGCCTAATGCAATGAGTACCACACACTAGTGATATGCCCAAAATTATTTTACAGGCAAGATGCAGCTAAAAAATATTATTAATTTCGAAGCTGGTGGAGCTTGGTATAGTTGGCTTAATACAATGAGTACCACACACTGCTACTAAGCTCAAAATTATTTTCCGGGCTAGATGCAGCTAAAAATTATTATTAATTTCAAAGCTGGTGGAGCTTGGTATAGATGGCCTAATACAATGAGTACCACACACTACTACTATGCCCAAAATTATTTTCCGGGCAAGATGCAGCTGAAAATTATTATTAATTTCAAAGCTGGTGGAGCTTGGTATAGATGGCCTAATACAATGAGTACCACACACTACTACTATGCCCAAAATTATTTTACAGGCAAGATGCAGCTAAAAATTATTAGTAATTTCAAAGCTGGTGGAGCTTGGTATAGATGGCCTAATACAATGAGTACCACACACTGCTAATATGCCAAAATTATTTTACAGGCAAGATAAAACTAAAAATTATTAGTAATTTCAAAGCTGGTGGAGCTTGGTATAGATGGCCTAATACAAAGAGTACCACACACTACTACTATGCCCAAAATTATTTTCCAGGCAAGATGCAGCTAAAAATTATTATTAATTTCAAAGCTGGTGGAGCTTGGTATAGATAGCCTAATACATTGAGTATCACACACTGCTACTATGCAAAAATTATTTTACAGGCAAGATGCAGCTATAAATTATTAGTAATTTGAAAGCTTGTGGAGCTTAGTAAAGATGGCCTAATACATTGAGTAATACACACTGCTAAT
The DNA here is from genome assembly GCF_046119375.1 of Phyllobates terribilis. Taxonomy (NCBI): domain Eukaryota; kingdom Metazoa; phylum Chordata; class Amphibia; order Anura; family Dendrobatidae; genus Phyllobates; species Phyllobates terribilis. The sequence goes on along the minus strand of NW_027362762.1, from coordinate 766,592,473 downwards.
ATGCCCAAAATTATTTTACAGGCAAGATGCAGCTAAAAATTAATATTTATTTCAAAGCTGGCGGAGCTTGGTATAGATGGCCTAAAACAATGAGTACCACACACTGCCACTATGCCCAAAATTATTTTCCGGGCTAGATGCTGCTAAAAATTATTATTAATTTCAAAGCTGGTGGAGCTTGGTATAGATGGCCTAATACAATGGGTACCACACACTACTACTATGCCCAAAATTATTTTTCAGGAAAGATGCAGCTAAAAATTATTATTAATTTGAAAGCTTGTGGAGCTTGGTATAGATGGCCTAATACAATGAATACCACACACTGCTAATATGCCCAAAATTATTTTACAGAGAAGATGCAGCTAAAAATTATTATTAATTTCAAAGCTGGTGCAGCTTGGTATAGATGGCCTAATACAATGAGTACCACACACTGCTGCAATGCCCAAAATTATTTTCCAGGCAAGATGCAGCTAAAAATTATTAGTAATTTGAAAGCTGGTGGAGCTTAGTATAGATGGCCTAATACAATGAGTACCACACACTAGTGATATGCCCAAAATTATTTTACAGGCAAGATGCAGCTAAAAAATATTATTAATTTCGAAGCTGGTGGAGCTTGGTATAGTTGGCTTAATACAATGAGTACCACACACTGCTACTAAGCTCAAAATTATTTTCCGGGCTAGATGCAGCTAAAAATTATTATTAATTTCAAAGCTGGTGGAGCTTGGTATAGATGGCCTAATACAATGAGTACCACACACTACTACTATGCCCAAAATTATTTTCCGGGCAAGATGCAGCTGAAAATTATTATTAATTTCAAAGCTGGTGGAGCTTGGTATAGATGGCCTAATACAATGAGTACCACACACTACTACTATGCCGAAAATTATTTTACAGGCAAGATGCAGCTAAAAATATTAGTAATTTGAAAGCTGGTGGAGCTTAGTATAGATGGCCTAATACAATGAGTACCACACACTACTAATATGCCCAAAATTATTTTACAGGCAAGATGCAGCTAAAAATTATTATTCATTTCAAAGCTGGTGGAGCTTGGTATAGATGGCCTAATACAATGAGTACCACACACTGCTAATATGCCAAAATTATTTTAAAGGCAAGATAAAACTAAAAATTATTAGTAATTTCAAAGCTGGTGGAGCTTGGTATAGATGGCCTAATACAAAGAGTACCACACACTACTACTATGCCCAAAATTATTTTCCAGGCAAGATGCAGCTAAAAATTATTATTAATTTCAAAGCTGGTGGAGCTTGGTATAGATAGCCTAATACATTGAGTACCACACACTGCTACTATGCCCAAAATTATTTTACAGGCAAGATGCAGCTATAAATTATTATTTATTTCAAAGCTGGCGGAGCTTGGTATAGATGGCCTAAAACAATGAGTACCACACACTGCCACTATGCCCAAAATTATTTTCCGGGCTAGATGCTGCTAAAAATTATTATTAATTTCAAAGCTGGCGGAGCTTGGTATAGATGGCCTAATACAATGGGTACCACACACTACTACTATGCCCAAAATTATTTTCCAGGTAAGATGCAGCTAAAAATTATTAGTAATTTGAAAGCTTGTGGAGCTTGGTATAGATGGCCTAATAGAATTAATACCACACACTGCTAATATGCCCAAAATTATTTTACAGACAAGATGCAGCTAAAAATTATTATTAATTTCAAAGCTGGTGCAGCTTGGTATAGATGGCCTAATACAATGAGTACCACACACTGCTGCAATGCCCAAAATTATTTTCCAGGCAAGATGCAGCTAAAAATTATTAGTAATTTGAAAGCTGGTGGAGCTTAGTATAGATGGCCTAATACAATGAGTACCACACACTAGTGATATGCCCAAAATTATTTTACAGGCAAGAAGAAGCTAAAAAATATTATTAATTTCGAAGCTGGTGGAGCTTGGTATAGATGGCTTAATACAATGAGTACCACACACTGCTACTAAGCTCAAAATTTTTTTCCGGGCTAGATGCAGCTAAAAATTATTATTAATTTCAATGCTGGTGGAGCTTGGTATAGATGGCCTAATACAATGAGTACCACACACTGCTAATATGCCCAAAATTATTTTACAGGCAAGATGCAGCTAAAAATTATTAGTAATTTGAAAGCTGGTGGAGCTTAGTATAGATGGCCTAATACAATGAGTACCACACACTACTAATATGCCCAAAATTATTTTACAGGCAAGATGCAGCTAAAAATTATTATTCATTTCAAAGCTGGTGGAGCTTGGTATAGATGGCCTAATACAATGAGTACCACACACTGCTAATATGCCAAAATTATTTTACAGACAAGATAAAACTAAAAATTATTAGTAATTTCAAAGCTGGTGGAGCTTGGTATAGATGGCCTAATACAAAGAGTACCACACACTACTACTATGCTCAAAATTATTTTCCAGGCAAGATGCAGCTAAAAATTATTATTAATTTCAAAGCTGGTGGAGCTTGGTATAGATAGCCTAATACATTGAGTACCACACACTGCTACTATGCCCAAAATTATTTTACAGGCAAGATGCAGCTATAAATTATTATTTATTTCAAAGCTGGCGGAGCTTGGTATAGATGGCCTAAAACAATGAGTACCACACACTGCCACTATGCCCAAAATTATTTTCCGGGCTAGATGCTGCTAAAAATTATTATTAATTTCAAAGCTGGTGGAGCTTGGTATAGATGGCCTAATACAATGGGTACCACACACTACTACTATGCCCAAAATTATTTTCCAGGTAAGATGCAGCTAAAAATTATTAGTAATTTGAAAGCTTGTGGAGCTTGGTATAGATGGCCTAATAGAATTAATACCACACACTGCTAATATGCCCAAAATTATTTTACAGACAAGATGCAGCTAAAAATTATTATTAATTTCAAAGCTGGTGCAGCTTGGTATAGATGGCCTAATACAATGAGTACCACACACTGCTGCAATGCCCAAAATTATTTTCCAGGCAAGATGCAGCTAAAAATTATTAGTAATTTGAAAGCTGGTGGAGCTTAGTATAGATGGCCTAATACAATGAGTACCACACACTAGTGATATGCCCAAAATTATTTTACAGGCAAGATGCAGCTAAAAAATATTATTAATTTCGAAGCTGGTTGAGCTTGGTATAGATGGCTTAATACAATGAGTACCACACACTGCTACTAAGCTCAAAATTTTTTCCGGGCTAGATGCAGCTAAAAATTATTATTAATTTCAAAGCTGGTGGAGCTTGGTATAGATGGCCTAATACAATGAGTACCACACACTGCTAATATGCCCAAAATTATTTTCCAGGCAAGATGCAGCTAAAAATTATTAGTAATTTGAAAGCTGGTGGAGCTTAGTATAGATGGCCTAATAGAATGAGTACCACACACTGCTAATATGCCCAAAATTATTTTCCTAGCAAGATGCAGCTAAAAATTATTATTAATTTCAAAGCTGGTGGAGCTTGGTATAGATGGCCTAATACAATGAGTACCAACACTACTACTATGCCCAAAATTATTTTCCGGGCAAGATGCAGCTGAAAATTATTATTAATTTCAAAGCTGGTGGAGCTTGGTATAGATGGCCTAATACAATGAGTACCACACACTACTACTATGCCCAAAATTATTTTACAGGCAAGATGCAGCTAAAAATTATTAGTAATTTGAAAGCTTGTGGAGCTTGGTATAGATGGCCTAATAGAATGAGTAACACACACTGCTAATATGCCCAAAATTATTTTACAGACAAGATGCAGCTAAAAATTTTTATTAATTTCAATGCTGGTGCAGGTTGGTATAGATGGCTTAATACAATGAGTACCACACACTGCTGCAATGCCCAAAATTATTTTCCAGGCAAGATGCAGCTAAAAATTATTAGTAATTTGAAAGCTGGTGGAGCTTGGTATAGATGGCTTAATGCAGTGAGTACCACACACTGCTACTAAGCTCAAAATTTTTTTCCGGGCTAGATGCAGCTAAAAATTATTATTAATTTCAAAGCTGGTGGAGCTTGGTATAGATGGCCTAATACAATGAGTACCACACACTACTACTATGCCCAAAATTATTTTCCGGGGAAGATGCAGCTGAAAATTATTATTAATTTCAAAGCTGGTGGAGCTTGGTATAGATGGCCTAATACAATGAGTACCACACACTGCTGCTATGCCCAAAATTATTTTACAGGCAAGATGCTGCTAAAAAATATTAGTAATTTGAAAGCTGGTGGAGCTTAGTATAGATGGCCTAATACAATGAGTACCACACACTACTAATATGCCCAAAATTATTTTACAGGCAAGATGCAGCTAAAAATTATTTTTCATTTCAAAGCTGGTGGAGATTGGTATAGATGGCCTAACAGAATGATTACCATACATTGCTAATATGCCCAAAATTATTTTCCTGGCAAGATGCAGCTAAAAATTATTATTAATTTCAAAGCTGATGGAGCTTGGTATAGATGGCCTAATACAATGAGTACCACACACTGCTACTATGAGAAAAATTATTTTCCAGGCTTGATGCAGTTAAAAATTATTAGAAATTTGAAAGCTGGTGGAGATTAGTATAGATGGCCTAACAGAATGTGTACCACACACTGCTAATATGCCAAAATTATTTTACAGGTAAGATGCAGCTAAAAATTATTAGTAATTTGAAAGCTGGTGGAGCTTAGTATAGATGGCCTAATACAATGAGTACCACACACTAGTGATATGCCCAAAATTATTTTACAGGCAAGATGCAGCTAAAAAATATTATTAATTTCAAAGCTGGTGGAGCTTGGTATAGATGGCTTAATTCAATGAGTACCACACACTGCTACTAAGCTCAAAATTATTTTCCAGGTAAGATGCAGCTAAAAATTATTAGTAATTTGAAAGCTTGTGGAGCTTGGTATAGATGGCCTAATAGAATGAGTACCACAAACTGCTAATATGCACAAAATTATTTTACAGACAAGATGCAGCTAAAAATTATTATTAATTTCAAAGCTGGTGCAGCTTGGTATAGATGGCCTAATACAATGAGTACCACACACTGCTGCAATGCCCAAAATTATTTTCCAGGCAAGATGCAGCTAAAAATTATTAGTAATTTGAAAGCTGGTGGAGCTTAGTATAGATGGCCTAATAGAATGAGTACCACACACTGCTAATATGCCCAAAATTATTTTACAGGCAAGATGCAGCTAAAAATTATTATTAATTTCAAAGCTGGTGGAGCTTGGTATAGATGGCCTAATACAATGAGTACCACACACTACTACTATGCTCAAAATTATTTTCCGGGCAAGATGCAGCTGAAAATTATTATTAATTTCAAAGCTGGTGGAGCTTGGTATAGATGGCCTAATACAATGAGTACCACACACTGCTACTATGCCCAAAATTATTTTACAGGCAAGATGCAGCTAAAAATTATTAGTAATTTGAAAGCTGGTGGAGCTTAGTATAGATGGCCTAATACAATGAGTACCACACACTACTAATATGCCCAAAATTATTTTACAGGCAAGATGCAGCTAAAAATTATTATTCATTTCAAATCTGGTGGAGCTTGGTATAGATGGCCAAATACAATGAGTACCACACACTACTACTATGCCCAAAATTATTTTACAGGCAAGAAGCCGCTAAAAATTATTAGTAATTTGAAAGCTGGTGGAGCTTAGTATAGATGGCCTAACAGAATGAGTACCACACACTGCTAATATGCCCAAAATTATTTTCCTGGCAAGATGCAGCTAAAAATTATTATTAATTTCAAAGTTGATGGAGCTTGGTATAGATGGCCTAATACAATGAGTACCACACACTGCTACTATGAGCAAAATTATTTTCCAGGCTTGATGCAGTTAAAAATTAATAGAAATTTGAAAGCTGGTGGAGCTTAGTATAGATGGCCTAATAGAATGAGTACCACACACTGCTAATATGCCAAAATTATTTTACAGGCAAGATAAAACTAAAAAATATTATTAATTTCAAAGCTGGTGGAGCTTGATATAGATGGCCTAATACAATGAGTACCACACACTACTACTATGCCCAAAATTATTTTACAGGCAAGATGCAGCTAAAAATTATTAGTAATTTCAAAGCTGGTGGAGCTTGGTATAGATGGCCTAATACAATGAGTACCACACACTGCTAATATGCCAAAATTATTTTACAGGCAAGATAAAACTAAAAATTATTAGTAATTTCAAAGCTGGTGGAGCTTGGTATAGATGGCCTAATACAAAGAGTACCACACACTACTACTATGCCCAAAATTATTTTCCAGGCAAGATGCAGCTAAAAATTATTATTAATTTCAAAGCTGGTGGAGCTTGGTATAGATAGCCTAATACATTGAGTATCACACACTGCTACTATGCCCAAAATTATTTTACAGGCAAGATGCAGCTATAAATTATTAGTAATTTGAAAGCTTGTGGAGCTTAGTATAGATGGCCTAATACATTGAGTAATACACACTGCTAATATGCCCAAAATTATTTTACAGGCAAGATGCAGCTAAAAATTAATATTTATTTCAAAGCTGGCGGAGCTTGTTATAGATGGCCTAAAACAATGAGTACCACACACTGCCACTATGCCCAAAATTATTTTCCGGGCTAGATGCTGCTAAAAATTATTATTAATTTCAAAGCTGGTGGAGCTTGGTATAGATGGCCTAATACAATGGGTACCACACACTACTACTATGCCCAAAATTATTTTACATTAAAGATGCAGCTAAAAATTATTATTAATTTGAAAGCTTGTGGAGCTTGGTATAGATGGCCTAATAGAATTAATACCACACACTGCTAATATGCCCAAAATTATTTTACAGACAAGATGCAGCTAAAAATTATTATTAATTTCAAAGCTGGTGCAGCTTGGTATAGATGGCCTAATACAATGAGTACCACACACTGCTGCAATGCCCAAAATTATTTTCCAGGCAAGATGCAGCTAAAAATTGTTAGTAATTTGAAAGCTGGTGGAGCTTAGTATAGATGGCCTAATGCAATGAGTACCACACACTAGTGATATGCCCAAAATTATTTTACAGGCAAGATGCAGCTAAAAAATATTATTAATTTCGAAGCTGGTGGAGCTTGGTATAGTTGGCTTAATACAGTGAGTACCACACACTGCTACTAAGCTCAAAATTATTTTCCGGGCTAGATGCAGCTAAAAATTATTATTAATTTCAAAGCTGGTGGAGCTTGGTATAGATGGCCTAATACAATGAGTACCACACACTACTACTATGCCCAAAATTATTTTCCGGGCAAGATGCAGCTGAAAATTATTATTAATTTCAAAGTTGGTGGAGCTTGGTATAGATGGCCTAATACAATGAGTACCACACACTACTACTATGCCCAAAATTATTTTACAGGCAAGATGCAGCTAAAAATTATTAGTAATTTCAAAGCTGGTGGAGCTTGGTATAGATGGCCTAATACAATGAGTACCACACACTGCTAATATGCCAAAATTATTTTACAGGCAAGATAAAACTAAAAATTATTAGTAATTTCAAAGCTGGTGGAGCTTGGTATAGATGGCCTAATACAAAGAGTACCACACACTACTACTATGCCCAAAATTATTTTCCAGGCAAGATGCAGCTAAAAATTATTATTAATTTCAAAGCTGGTGGAGCTTGGTATAGATAGCCTAATACATTGAGTATCACACACTGCTACTATGCCCAAAATTATTTTACAGGCAAGATGCAGCTATAAATTATTAGTAATTTGAAAGCTTGTGGAGCTTAGTATAGATGGCCTAATACATTGAGTAATACACACTGCTAATATGCCCAAAATTATTTTACAGGCAAGATGCAGCTAAAAATTAATATTTATTTCAAAGCTGGCGGAGCTTGGTATAGATGGCCTAAAACAATGAGTACCACACACTGCCACTATGCCCAAAATTATTTTCCGGGCTAGATGCTGCTAAAAATTATTATTAATTTCAAAGCTGGTGGAGCTTGGTATAGATGGCCTAATACAATGGGTACCACACACTACTACTATGCCCAAAATTATTTTCCAGGAAAGATGCAGCTAAAAATTATTATTAATTTGAAAGCTTGTGGAGCTTGGTATAGATGGCCTAATACAATGAATACCACACACTGCTAATATGCCCAAAATTATTTTACAGAGAAGATGCAGCTAAAAATTATTATTAATTTCAAAGCTGGTGCAGCTTGGTATAGATGGCCTAATACAATGAGTACCACACACTGCTGCAATGCCCAAAATTATTTTCCAGGCAAGATGCAGCTAAAAATTATTAGTAATTTGAAAGCTGGTGGAGCTTAGTATAGATGGCCTAATACAATGAGTACCACACACTAGTGATATGCCCAAAATTATTTTACAGGCAAGATGCAGCTAAAAAATATTATTAATTTCGAAGCTGGTGGAGCTTGGTATAGTTGGCTTAATACAATGAGTACCACACACTGCTACTAAGCTCAAAATTATTTTCCGGGCTAGATGCAGCTAAAAATTATTATTAATTTCAAAGCTGGTGGAGCTTGGTATAGATGGCCTAATACAATGAGTACCACACACTACTACTATGCCCAAAATTATTTTCCGGGCAAGATGCAGCTGAAAATTATTATTAATTTCAAAGCTGGTGGAGCTTGGTAAAGATGGCCTAATACAATGAGTACCACACACTACTACTATGCCGAAAATTATTTTACAGGCAAGATGCAGCTAAAAATATTAGTAATTTGAAAGCTGGTGGAGCTTAGTATAGATGGCCTAATACAATGAGTACCACACACTACTAATATGCCCAAAATTATTTTACAGGCAAGATGCAGCTAAAAATTATTATTCATTTCAAAGCTGGTGGAGCTTGGTATAGATGGCCTAATACAATGAGTACCACACACTGCTAATATGCCAAAATTATTTTACAGGCAAGATAAAACTAAAAATTATTAGTAATTTCAAAGCTGGTGGAGCTTGGTATAGATGGCCTAATACAAAGAGTACCACACACTACTACTATGCCCAAAATTATTTTCCAGGCAAGATGCAGCTAAAAATTATTATTAATTTCAAAGCTGGTGGAGCTTGGTATAGATAGCCTAATACATTGAGTACCACACACTGCTACTATGCCCAAAATTATTTTACAGGCAAGATGCAGCTATAAATTATTATTTATTTCAAAGCTGGCGGAGCTTGGTATAGATGGCCTAAAACAATGAGTACCACACACTGCCACTATGCCCAAAATTATTTTCCGGGCTAGATGCTGCTAAAAATTATTATTAATTTCAAAGCTGGTGGAGCTTGGTATAGATGGCCTAATACAATGGGTACCACACACTACTACTATGCCCAAAATTATTTTCCAGGTAAGATGCAGCTAAAAATTATTAGTAATTTGAAAGCTTGTGGAGCTTGGTATAGATGGCCTAATAGAATTAATACCACACACTGCTAATATGCCCAAAATTATTTTACAGACAAGATGCAGCTAAAAATTATTATTAATTTCAAAGCTGGTGCAGCTTGGTATAGATGGCCTAATACAATGAGTACCACACACTGCTGCAATGCCCAAAATTATTTTCCAGGCAAGATGCAGCTAAAAATTATTAGTAATTTGAAAGCTGGTGGAGCTTAGTATAGATGGCCTAATACAATGAGTACCACACACTAGTGACATGCCCAAAATTATTTTACAGGCAAGAAGAAGCTAAAAAATATTATTAATTTCGAAGCTGGTGGAGCTTGGTATAGATGGCTTAATACAATGAGTACCACACACTGCTACTAAGCTCAAAATTTTTTTCCGGGCTAGATGCAGCTAAAAATTATTATTAATTTCAAAGCTGGTGGAGCTTGGTATAGATGGCCTAATACAATGAGTACCACACACTGCTAATATGCCCAAAATTATTTTACAGGCAAGATGCAGCTAAAAATTATTAGTAATTTGAAAGCTGGTGGAGCTTAGTATAGATGGCCTAATACAATGAGTACCACACACTACTAATATGCCCAAAATTATTTTACAGGCAAGATGCAGCTAAAAATTATTATTCATTTCAAAGCTGGTGGAGCTTGGTATAGATGGCCTAATACAATGAGTACCACACACTGCTAATATGCCAAAATTATTTTACAGACAAGATAAAACTAAAAATTATTAGTAATTTCAAAGCTGGTGGAGCTTGGTATAGATGGCCTAATACAAAGAGTACCACACACTACTACTATGCTCAAAATTATTTTCCAGGCAAGATGCAGCTAAAAATTATTATTAATTTGAAAGCTTGTGGAGCTTGGTATAGATGGCCTAATACAATGAATACCACACACTGCTAATATGCCCAAAATTATTTTACAGAGAAGATGCAGCTAAAAATTATTATTAATTTCAAAGCTGGTGCAGCTTGGTATAGATGGCCTAATACAATGAGTACCACACACTGCTGCAATGCCCAAAATTATTTTCCAGGCAAGATGCAGCTAAAAATTATTAGTAATTTGAAAGCTGGTGGAGCTTAGTATAGATGGCCTAATACAATGAGTACCACACACTAGTGATATGCCCAAAATTATTTTACAGGCAAGATGCAGCTAAAAAATATTATTAATTTCGAAGCTGGTGGAGCTTGGTATAGTTGGCTTAATACAATGAGTACCACACACTGCTACTAAGCTCAAAATTATTTTCCGGGCTAGATGCAGCTAAAAATTATTATTAATTTCAAAGCTGGTGGAGCTTGGTATAGATGGCCTAATACAATGAGTACCACACACTACTACTATGCCCAAAATTATTTTCCGGGCAAGATGCAGCTGAATATTATTATTAATTTCAAAGCTGGTGGAGCTTGGTATAGATGGCCTAATACAATGAGTACCACACACTACTACTATGCCGAAAATTATTTTACAGGCAAGATGCAGCTAAAAATATTAGTAATTTGAAAGCTGGTGGAGCTTAGTATAGATGGCCTAATACAATGAGTACCACACACTACTAATATGCCCAAAATTATTTTACAGGCAAGATGCAGCTAAAAATTATTATTCATTTCAAAGCTGGTGGAGCTTGGTATAGATGGCCTAATACAATGAGTACCACACACTGCTAATATGCCAAAATTATTTTACAGGCAAGATAAAACTAAAAATTATTAGTAATTTCAAAGCTGGTGGAGCTTGGTATAGATGGCCTAATACAAAGAGTACCACACACTATTACTATGCCCAAAATTATTTTCCAGGCATGATGCAGCTAAAAATTATTATTAATTTCAAAGCTGGTGGAGCTTGGTATAGATAGCCTAATACATTGAGTACCACACACTGCTACTATGCCCAAAATTATTTTACAGGCAAGATGCAGCTATAAATTATTATTTATTTCAAAGCTGGCGGAGCTTGGTATAGATGGCCTAAAACAATGAGTACCACACACTGCCACTATGCCCAAAATTATTTTCCGGGCTAGATGCTGCTAAAAATTATTATTAATTTCAAAGCTGGTGGAGCTTGGTATAGATGGCCTAATACAATGGGTACCACACACTACTACTATGCCCAAAATTATTTTCCAGGTAAGATGCAGCTAAAAATTATTAGTAATTTGAAAACTTGTGGAGCTTGGTATAGATGGCCTAATAGAATTAATACCACACACTGCTAATATGCCCAAAATTATTTTACAGACAAGATGCAGCTAAAAATTATTATTAATTTCAAAGCTGGTGCAGCTTGGTATAGATGGCCTAATACAATGAGTACCACACACTGCTGCAATGCCCAAAATTATTTTCCAGGCAAGATGCAGCTAAAAATTATTAGTAATTTGAAAGCTGGTGGAGCTTAGTATAGATGGCCTAATACAATGAGTACCACACACTAGTGACATGCCCAAAATTATTTTACAGGCAAGAAGAAGCTAAAAAATATTATTAATTTCGAAGCTGGTGGAGCTTGGTATAGATGGCTTAATACAATGAGTACCACACACTGCTACTAAGCTCAAAATTTTTTTCCGGGCTAGATGCAGCTAAAAATTATTATTAATTTCAAAGCTGGTGGAGCTTGGTATAGATGGCCTAATACAATGAGTACCACACACTGCTAATATGCCCAAAATTATTTTACAGGCAAGATGCAGCTAAAAATTATTAGTAATTTGAAAGCTGGTGGAGCTTAGTATAGATGGCCTAATACAATGAGTACCACACACTACTAATATGCCCAAAATTATTTTACAGGCAAGATGCAGCTAAAAATTATTATTCATTTCAAAGCTGGTGGAGCTTGGTATAGATGGCCTAATACAATGAGTACCACACACTGCTAATATGCCAAAATTATTTTACAGACAAGATAAAACTAAAAATTATTAGTAATTTCAAAGCTGGTGGAGCTTGGTATAGATGGCCTAATACAAAGAGTACCACACACTACTACTATGCTCAAAATTATTTTCCAGGCAAGATGCAGCTAAAAATTATTATTAATTTCAAAGCTGGTGGAGCTTGGTATAGATAGCCTAATACATTGAGTACCACACACTGCTACTATGCCCAAAATTATTTTACAGGCAAGATGCAGCTATAAATTATTATTTATTTCAAAGCTGGCGGAGCTTGGTATAGATGGCCTAAAACAATGAGTACCACACACTGCCACTATGCCCAAAATTATTTTCCGGGCTAGATGCTGCTAAAAATTATTATTAATTTCAAAGCTGGTGGAGCTTGGTATAGATGGCCTAATACAATGGGTACCACACACTACTACTATGCCCAAAATTATTTTCCAGGTAAGATGCAGCTAAAAATTATTAGTAATTTGAAAGCTTGTGGAGCTTGGTATAGATGGCCTAATAGAATTAATACCACACACTGCTAATATGCCCAAAATTATTTTACAGACAAGATGCAGCTAAAAATTATTATTAATTTCAAAGCTGGTGCAGCTTGGTATAGATGGCCTAATACAATGAGTACCACACACTGCTAATATGCCCAAAATTATTTTCCAGGCAAGATGCAGCTAAAAATTATTAGTAATTTGAAAGCTGGTGGAGCTTAGTATAGATGGCCTAATAGAATGAGTACCACACACTGCTAATATGCCCAAAATTATTTTCCTGGCAAGATGCAGCTAAAAATTATTATTAATTTCAAAGCTGGTGCAGCTTGGTATAGATGGCCTAATACAATGAGTACCAACACTACTACTATGCCCAAAATTATTTTCCGGGCAAGATGCAGCTGAAAATTATTATTAATTTCAAAGCTGGTGGAGCTTGGTATAGATGGCCTAATACAATGAGTACCACACACTACTACTATGCCCAAAATTATTTTACAGGCAAGATGCAGCTAAAAATTATTAGTAATTTGAAAGCTTGTGGAGCTTGGTATAGATGGCCTAATAGAATGCGTAACACACACTGCTAATATGCCCAAAATTATTTTACAGACAAGATGCAGCTAAAAATTTTTATTAATTTCAAAGCTGGTGCAGGTTGGTATAGATGGCCTAATACAATGAGTACCACACACTGCTGCAATGCCCAAAATTATTTTCCAGGCAAGATGCAGCTAAAAATTATTAGTAATTTGAAAGCTGGTGGAGCTTGGTATAGATGGCTTAATGCAGTGAGTACCACACACTGCTACTAAGCTCAAAATTATTTTCCGGGCTAGATGCAGCTAAAAATTATTATTAATTTCAAAGCTGGTGGAGCTTGGTATAGATGGCCTAATACAATGAGTACCACACACTACTACTATGCCCAAAATTATTTTCCGGGCAAGATGCAGCTGAAAATTATTATTAATTTCAAAGCTGGTGGAGCTTGGTATAGATGGCCTATTACAATGAGTACCACACACTGCTGCAATGCCCAAAATTATTTTACAGGCAAGATGCTGCTAAAAAATATTAGTAATTTGAAAGCTGGTGGAGCTTAGTATAGATGGCCTAATACAATGAGTACCACACACTACTAATATGCCCAAAATTATTTTACAGGCAAGATGCAGCTAAAAATTATTTTTCATTTCAAAGCTGGTGGAGATTGGTATAGATGGCCGAACAGAATGATTACCATACATTGCTAATATGCCCAAAATTATTTTCCTGGCAAGATGCAGCTAAAAATTATTATTAATTTCAAAGCTGATGGAGCTTGGTATAGATGGCCTAATACAATGAGTACCACACACTGCTACTATGAGAAAAATTATTTTCCAGGCTTGATGCAGTTAAAAATTATTAGAAATTTGAAAGCTGGTGGAGATTAGTATAGATGGCCTAACAGAATGAGTACCACACACTGCTAATATGCCAAAATTATTTTACAGGTAAGATGCAGCTAAAAATTATTAGTAATTTGAAAGCTGGTGGAGCTTAGTATAGATGGCCTAATACAATGAGTACCACACACTAGTGATATGCCCAAAATTATTTTACAGGCAAGATGCAGCTAAAAAATATTATTAATTTCAAAGCTGGTGGAGCTTGGTATAGATGGCTTAATTCAATGAGTACCACACACTGCTACTAAGCTCAAAATTATTTTCCGGGCTAGATGCAGCTAAAAATTATTATTAATTTCAAAGCTGGTGGAGCTTGGTATAGATGGCCTAATACAATGGGTACCACACACTACTACTATGCCCAAAATTATTTTCCAGGTAAGATGCAGCTAAAAATTATTAGTAATTTGAAAGCTTGTGGAGCTTGGTATAGATGGCCTAATAGAATGAGTACCACAAACTGCTAATATGCACAAAATTGTTTTACAGACAAGATGCAGCTAAAAATTATTATTCATTTCAAAGCTGGTGCAGCTTGGTATAGATGGCCTAATACAATGAGTACCACACACTGCTGCAATGCCCAAAATTATTTTCCAGGCAAGATGCAGCTAAAAATTATTAGTAATTTGAAAGCTGGTGGAGCTTAGTATAGATGGCCTAATAGAATGAGTACCACACACTGCTAATATGCCCAAAATTATTTTACAGGCAAGATGCAGCTAAAAATTATTATTAATTTCAAAGCTGGTGGAGCTTGGTATAGATGGCCTAATACAATGAGTACCACACACTACTACTATGCTCAAAATTATTTTCCGGGCAAGATGCAGCTGAAAATTATTATTAATTTCAAAGCTGGTGGAGCTTGGTATAGATGGCCTAATACAATGAGTACCACACACTACTACTATGCCCAAAATTATTTTCCGGGCAAGATGCAGCTGAAAATTATTATTAATTTCAAAGCTGGTGGAGCTTGGTATAGATGGCCTAATACAATGAGTACCACACACTGCTGCAATGCCCAAAATTATTTTACAGGCAAGATGCTGCTAAAAAATATTAGTAATTTGAAAGCTGGTGGAGCTTAGTATAGATGGCCTAATACAATGAGTACCACACACTACTAATATGCCCAAAATTATTTTACAGGCAAGATGCAGCTAAAAATTATTTTTCATTTCAAAGCTGGTGGAGATTGGTATAGATGGCCGAACAGAATGATTACCATACATTGCTAATATGCCCAAAATTATTTTCCTGGCAAGATGCAGCTAAAAATTATTATTAATTTCAAAGCTGATGGAGCTTGGTATAGATGGCCTAATACAATGAGTACCACACACTGCTACTATGAGAAAAATTATTTTCCAGGCTTGATGCAGTTAAAAATTATTAGAAATTTGAAAGCTGGTGGAGATTAGTATAGATGGCCTAACAGAATGAGTACCACACACTGCTAATATGCCAAAATTATTTTACAGGTAAGATGCAGCTAAAAATTATTAGTAATTTGAAAGCTGGTGGAGCTTAGTATAGATGGCCTAATACAATGAGTACCACACACTAGTGATATGCCCAAAATTATTTTACAGGCAAGATGCAGCTAAAAAATATTATTAATTTCAAAGCTGGTGGAGCTTGGTATAGATGGCTTAATTCAATGAGTACCACACACTGCTACTAAGCTCAAAATTATTTTCCGGGCTAGATGCAGCTAAAAATTATTATTAATTTCAAAGCTGGTGGAGCTTGGTATAGATGGCCTAATACAATGGGTACCACACACTACTACTATGCCCAAAATTATTTTCCAGGTAAGATGCAGCTAAAAATTATTAGTAATTTGAAAGCTTGTGGAGCTTGGTATAGATGGCCTAATAGAATGAGTACCACAAACTGCTAATATGCACAAAATTGTTTTACAGACAAGATGCAGCTAAAAATTATTATTCATTTCAAAGCTGGTGCAGCTTGGTATAGATGGCCTAATACAATGAGTACCACACACTGCTGCAATGCCCAAAATTATTTTCCAGGCAAGATGCAGCTAAAAATTATTAGTAATTTGAAAGCTGGTGGAGCTTAGTATAGATGGCCTAATAGAATGAGTACCACACACTGCTAATATGCCCAAAATTATTTTACAGGCAAGATGCAGCTAAAAATTATTATTAATTTCAAAGCTGGTGGAGCTTGGTATAGATGGCCTAATACAATGAGTACCACACACTACTACTATGCTCAAAATTATTTTCCGGGCAAGATGCAGCTGAAAATTATTATTAATTTCAAAGCTGGTGGAGCTTGGTATAGATGGCCTAATACAATGAGTACCACACACTGCTACTATGCCCAAAATTATTTTACAGGCAAGATGCAGCTAAAAATTATTAGTAATTTGAAAGCTGGTGGAGCTTAGTATAGATGGCCTAATACAATGAGTACCACACACTACTAATATGCCCAAAATTATTTTACAGGCAAGATGCAGCTAAAAATTATTATTCATTTCAAAGCTGGTGGAGCTTGGTATAGATGGCCTAATACAATGAGTACCACACACTACTACTATGCCCAAAATTATTTTACAGGCAAGAAGCAGCTAAAAATTATTAGTAATTTGAAAGCTGGTGGAGCTTAGTATAGATGGCCTAATAGAATGAGTACCACACACTGCTAATATGCCCAAAATTATTTTCCTGGCAAGATGCAGCTAAAAATTATTATTAATTTCAAAGTTGATGGAGCTTGGTATAGATGGCCTAATACAATGAGTACCACACACTGCTACTATGAGCAAAATTATTTTCCAGGCTTGATGCAGTTAAAAATTAATAGAAATTTGAAAGCTGGTGGAGCTTAGTATAGATGGCCTAATAGAATGAGTACCACACACTGCTAATATGCCAAAATTATTTTACAGGCATGATAAAACTAAAAATTATTATTAATTTCAAAGCTGGTGGAGCTTGATATAGATGGCCTAATACAATGAGTACCACACACTACTACTATGCCCAAAATTATTTTCCAGGCAAGATGCAGCTAAAAATTATTATTAATTTCAAAGCTGGTGGAGCTTGGTATAGATAGCCTAATACATTGAGTACCACACACTGCTACTATGCCCAAAATTATTTTACAGGCAAGATGCAGCTAAAAATTATTAGTAATTTGAAAGCTGGTGGAGCTTAGTATAGATGGCCTAATACAATGAGAACCACACACTGCTAATATGCCCAAAATTATTTTCCTGGCAAGATGCAGCTAAAAATTATTATTAATTTCAAAGTTGATGGAGCTTGGTATAGATGGCCTAATACAATGAGTACCACACACTGCTACTATGAGCAAAATTATTTTCCAGGCTTGATGCAGTTAAAAATTAATAGAAATTTGAAAGCTGGTGGAGCTTAGTATAGATGGCCTAATAGAATGAGTACCACACACTGCTAATATGCCAAAATTATTTTACAGGCAAGATAAAACTAAAAATTATTATTAATTTCAAAGCTGGTGGAGCTTGATATAGATGGCCTAATACAATGAGTACCACACACTACTACTATGCCCAAAATTATTTTCCAGGCAAGATGCAGCTAAAAATTATTATTAATTTCAAAGCTGGTGGAGCTTGGTATAGATAGCCTAATACATTGAGTACCACACACTGCTACTATGCCCAAAATTATTTTACAGGCAAGATGCAGCTAAAAATTATTAGTAATTTGAAAGCTGGTGGAGCTTAGTATAGATGGCCTAATACAATGAGAACCACACACTAGTGATATGCCCAAAATTATTTTACAGGCAAGATGCAGCTAAAAATTATTATTAATTTCAAAGCTGGTGGTGCTTGGTATAGATGGCCTAATACAATGGGTACAACACACTGCTACTATGCCCAAAATTATTTTCCAGGTAAGATGCAGCTAAAAATTATTAGTAATTTCAAAGCTGGTGGAGCTTGGTATAGATGGCTTAATATAATGAGTACCACACACTGGTACTAATCTCAAAATTATTTTCCGGCCTAGATGCAGCTAAAAATTATTATTCATTTCAAAGCTGGTGGAGCTTGGTATAGATGGCCTAATACAATGAGTACCACACACTGCTAATATGCCCAAAATTATTTTCCAGGCAAGATGCAGCTAAAAATTATTAGTAATTTGAAAGCTGGTGGAGCTTAGTATAGATGGCCTAATAGAATGAGTACCACACACTGCTAATATGCCCAAAATTATTTTACAGGCAAGATGCAGCTAAAAATTATTATTAATTTCAAAGCTGGTGGAGCTTGGTTTAAATGGCCTAATACAATGAGTACCACACACTACTACTATGCTCAAAATTATTTTCCGGGCAACATGCAGCTGAAAATTATTATTAATTTCAAAGCTGGTGGAGCTTGGTATAGATGGCCTAATACAATGGGTACAACACACTGCTACTATGCCCAAAATTATTTTCCAGGTAAGATGCAGCTAAAAATTATTAGTAATTTCAAAGCTGGTGGAGCTTGGTATAGATGGCTTAATATAATGAGTACCACACACTGGTACTAATCTCAAAATTATTTTCCGGCCTAGATGCAGCTAAAAATTATTATTCATTTCAAAGCTGGTGGAGCTTGGTATAGATGGCCTAATACAATGAGTACCACACACTGCTAATATGCCCAAAATTATTTTCCAGGCAAGATGCAGCTAAAAATTATTAGTAATTTGAAAGCTGGTGGAGCTTAGTATAGATGGCCTAATAGAATGAGTACCACACACTGCTAATATGCCCAAAATTATTTTACAGGCAAGATGCAGCTAAAAATTATTATTAATTTCAAAGCTGGTGGAGCTTGGTTTAAATGGCCTAATACAATGAGTACCACACACTACTACTATGCTCAAAATTATTTTCCGGGCAACATGCAGCTGAAAATTATTATTAATTTCAAAGCTGGTGGAGCTTGGTATAGATGGCCTAATACAATGAGTACCACACACTGCTAATATGCCCAAAATTATTTTCCAGGCAAGATGCAGCTAAAAATTATTAGTAATTTGAAAGCTGGTGGAGCTTAGTATAGATGGCCTAATAGAATGAGTACCACACACTGCTAATATGCCCAAAATTATTTTACAGGCAAGATGCAGCTAAAAATTATTATTAATTTCAAAGCTGGTGGAGCTTGGTTTAAATGGCCTAATACAATGAGTACCACACACTACTACTATGCTCAAAATTATTTTCCGGGCAACATGCAGCTGAAAATTATTATTAATTTCAAAGCTGGTGGAGCTTGGTATAGATGGCCTAATACAATGAGTACCACACACTGCTACAATGTGCAAAATTATTTTCCAGGCAAGATGCAGTTAAAAATTATTAGAAATTTGAAAGCTGGTGGAGCTTAGTATAGATGGCCTAATAGAATAAGTACCACACACTGCTAATATGCCAAAATTATTTTACAGGCAAGATAAAACTAAAAATTATTATTAATTTCAAAGCTGGTGGAGCTTGGTATAGATGGCCTAATACAATGAGTACCAAACACTACTACTATGCCCAAAATTATTTTCCAGGCAAGATGCAGCTAAAAATTATTAGTAATTTCAAAGCTGGTGGAGCTTAGTATAGATGGCCTAATACAATGAGTAATACACACTGCTAATATGCCCAAAATTATTTTACAGGCAAGATGCAGCTAAAAATTATTATTTATTTCAAAGCTGGCGGAGCTTGGTATAGATGGCCTAAAACAATGGGTACCACACACTACCACTATACCCAAAATTATTTTCCAGGCTAGATGCAGCTAAAAATTATTATTAATTTCAAGGCTGGAGGAGCTTGGTATAGATGGCCTAATACAATGAGTACCACACACTACTACTATGCCCAAAATTATTTTCCAGGCAAGATGCAGCTAAAAATTATTATTAATTTCAAAGCTGGTGGAGCTTGGTATAGATAGCCTAATACATTGAGTACCACACACTGCTACTATGCCCAAAATTATTTTACAGGCAAGATGCAGCTAAAAATTATTAGTAATTTGAAAGCTTGTGGAGCTTGGTATAGATGGCCTAATAGAATGAGTACCACACACTGCTAATATGCCCAAAATTATTTTACAGACAAGATGCAGCTAAAAATTATTATTAATTTCAAAGCTGGTGCAGCTTGGTATAGATGGCCTAATACAATGAGTACCACACACTGCTGCAATGCCCAAAATTATTTTCCAGGCAAGATGCAGCTAAAAATTATTAGTAATTTGAAAGCTGGTGGAGCTTAGTATAGATGGCCTAATACAATGAGTACCACACACTAGTGAGATGCCCAAAATTATTTTACAGGCAAGATGGAGCTAAAAATTATTATTAATTTCAAAGCTGGTGGAGCTTGGTATAGATGGCTTAATACAATGAGTACCACACACTGGTACTAAGCCCAAAATTATTTTCCGGCCTAGATGCAGCTAAAAATTATTATTCATTTCAAAGCTGGGGGAGCTTGGTATAGATGGCCTAATAGAATGAGTACCACACACTGCTAATATGCCCAAAATTATTTTACAGGCAAGATGCAGCTAAAAATTATTATTAATTTCAAAGCTGGTGGAGCTTGGTTTAAATGGTCTAATACAATGAGTACCACACACTACTACTATGCTCAAAATTATTTTCCGGGCAAGATGCAGCTGAAAATTATTATTAATTTCAAAGCTGGTTGAGCTTGGTATAGATGGCCTAATACAATGAGTACCACACACTGCTACTATGAGCAAAATTATTTTCCAGGCAAGATGCAGTTAAAAATTATTAGAAATTTGAAAGCTGGTGGAGCTTAGTATAGATGGCCTAATAGAATGAGTACCACACACTGCTAATATGCCAAAATTATTTTACAGGCAAGATAAAACTAAAAATTATTATTAATTTCAAAGCTGGTGGAGCGTGGTATAGATGGCCTAATACAATGAGTACCACACACTACTACTATGCCCAAAATTATTTTCCAGGCAAGATGCAGCTAAAAATTATTAGTAATTTCAAAGCTGGTGGAGCTTGGTATAGATAGCCTAATACATTGAGTACCACACACTGCTACTATGCCCAAAATTATTTTACAGGCAAGATGCAGCTATAAATTATTAGTAATTTGAAAGCTGGTGGAGCTTAGTATAGATGGCCTAATACAATGAGTAATACACACTGCTAATATGCCCAAAATTATTTTACAGGCAAGATGCAGCTAAAAATTATTATTTATTTCAAAGCTGGCGGAGCTTGGTATAGATGGCCTAAAACAATGGGTACCAAACACTACCACTATGCCCAAAATTATTTTCCAGGCTAGATGCAGCTAAAAATTATTATTAATTTCAAGGCTGGAGGAGCTTGGTATAGATGGCCTAATACAATGAGTACCACACACTACTACTATGCCCAAAATTATTTTCCAGGCAAGATGCAGCTAAAAATTATTATTAATTTCAAAGCTGGTGGAGCTTGGTATAGATGGCCTAATACATTGAGTACCACACACTGCTACTATGCCCAAAATTATTTTACAGGCAAGATGCAGCTAAAAATTATTAGTAATTTGAAAGCTGGTGGAGCTTAGTATAGATGGCCTAATACAATGCGAACCACACACTAGTGATATGCCCAAAATTATTTTACAGGCAAGATGCAGATGAAAATTATTATTAATTTCAAAGCTGGTGGAGCTTGGTATAGATGGCCTAATACATTGAGTACCACACACTGCTACTATGCCCAAAATTATTTTACAGGCAAGATGCAGCTAAAAATTATTAGTAATTTGAAAGCTTGTGGAGCTTGGTATAGATGGCCTAATAGAATGAGTACCACACACTGCTAATATGCCCAAAATTATTTTACAGACAAGATGCAGCTAAAAATTATTATTAATTTCAAAGCTGGTGCAGCTTGGTATAGATTAGCTAATACAATGAGTACCACACACTGCTGCAATGCCCAAAATTATTTTCCAGGCAAGATGCAGCTAAAAATTATTAGTAATTTGAAAGCTGGTGGAGCTTAGTATAGATGGCCTAATACAATGAGTACCACACACTAGTGAGATGCCCAAAATTATTTTACAGGCAAGATGCAGCTAAAAATTATTATTAATTTCAAAGCTGGTGGAGCTTGGTATAGATGGCTTAATACAATGAGTACCAAACACTGGTACTAAGCTCAAAATTATTTTCCGGCCTAGATGCAGCTAAAAATTATTATTCATTTCAAAGCTGGTGGAGCTTGGTATAGATGGCCTAATACAATGAGTACCACACACTGCTAATATGCCCAAAATTATTTTCCAGGCAAGACGCAGCTAAAAATTATTAGTAATTTGAAAGCTGGTGGAGCTTAGTATAGATGGCCTAATAGAATGAGTACCACACACTGCTAATATGCCCAAAATTATTTTACAGGCAAGATGCAGCTAAAAATTATTATTAATTTGAAAGCTGGTGGAGCTTGGTTTAAATGGCCTAATACAATGAGTACCACACACTACTACTATGCTCAAAATTATTTTCCGGGCAAGATGCAGCTGAAAATTATTATTAATTTCAAAGCTGGTGGAGCTTGGTATAGATGGCCTAATACAATTAGTACCACACACTGCTACTATGAGCAAAATTATTTTCCAGGCAAGATGCAGTTAAAAACTATTAGAAATTTGAAAGCTGGTGGAGCTTAGTATAGATGGCCTAATAGAATGAGTACCACACACTGCTAATATGCCAAAATTATTTTACATTCAAGATAAAACTAAAAATTATTATTAATTTCAAAGCTGGTGGAGCTTGGTATAGATGGCCTAATACAATGAGTACCACACACTACTACTATGCCCAAAATTATTTTCCAGGCAAGATGCAGCTAAAAATTATTAGTAATTTCAAAGCTGGTGGAGCTTGGTATAGATAGCCTAATACATTGAGTACCACACACTGCTACTATGCCCAAAATTATTTTACAGGCAAGATGCAGCTATAAATTATTAGTAATTTGAAAGCTGGTGGAGCTTAGTATAGATGGCCTAATACAATGAGTAATACACACTGCTAATATGCCGAAAATTATTTTACAGGCAAGATGCAGCTAAAAATTATTATTTATTTCAAAGCTGGCGGAGCTTGGTATAGATGGCCTAAACAATGGGTACCACACACTACCACTATGCCCAAAATTATTTTCCAGGCTAGATGCAGCTAAAAATTATTATTAATTTCAAGGCTGGAGGAGCTTGGTATAGATGGCCTAATACAATGGGTACCAAACACTACTACTATGCCCAAAATTATTTTCCAGGTAAGATGCAGCTAAAAATTATTAGTAATTTGAAAGCTTGTGGAGCTTGGTATAGATGGCCTAATAGAATGAGTACCACACACTGCTAATATGCCCAAAATTATTTTACAGACAAGATGCAGCTAAAAATTATTATTAATTTCAAAGCTGGTGCAGCTTGGTATAGATGGCCTAATACAATGAGTACCACACACTGCTGCAATGCCCAAAATTATTTTCCAGGCAAGATGCAGCTAAAAATTATTAGTAATTTGAAAGCTGGTGGAGCTTAGTATAGATGGCCTAATACAATGAGTACCACACACTAGTGATATGCCCAAAATTATTTTACAGGCAAGATGCAGCTAAAAAATATTATTAATTTCAAAGCTGGTGGAGCTTGGTATAGATGGCTTAATTCAATGAGTACCACACACTGCTACTAAGCTCAAAATTATTTTCCGGGCTAGATGCAGCTAAAAATTATTATTAATTTCAAAGCTGGTGGAGCTTGGTATAGATGGCCTAATACAATGGGTACCACACACTACTACTATGCCCAAAATTATTTTCCAGGTAGGATGCAGCTAAAAATTATTAGTAATTTGAAAGCTTGTGGAGCTTGGTATAGATGGCCTAATAGAATGAGTACCACAAACTGCTAATATGCCCAAAATTATTTTACAGACAAGATGCAGCTAAAAATTATTATTAATTTCAAAGCTGGTGCAGCTTGGTATAGATGGCCTAATACAATTAGTACCACACACTGCTGCAATGCCCAAAATTATTTTCCAGGCAAGATGCAGCTAAAAATTATTAGTAATTTGAAAGCTGGTGGAGCTTAGTATAGATGGCCTAATAGAATGAGTACCACACACTGCTAATATGCCAAAAATTATTTTACAGGCAAGATGCAGCTAAAAATTATTATTAATTTCAAAGCTGGTGGAGCTTGGTATAGATGGCCTAATACAATGAGTACCACACACTACTACTATGCTCAAAATTATTTTCCGGGCAAGATGCAGCTGAAAATTATTAATAATTTCAAATCTGGCGGAGCTTGGTATAGATGGCCTAATACAATGAGTACCACACACTGCTACTATGCCCAAAATTATTTTACAGGCAAGATGCAGCTAAAAATTATTAGTAATTTGAAAGCTGGTGGAGCTTAGTATAGATGGCCTAATACAATGAGTACCACACACTACTAATATGCCCAAAATTATTTTACAGGCAAGATGCAGCTAAAAATTATTATTCATTTCAAAGCTGGTGGAGCTTGGTATAGATGGCCTAATACAATGAGTACCACACACTACTACTATGCCCAAAATTATTTTACAGGCAAGAAGCAGCTAAAAATTATTAGTAATTTGAAAGCTGGTGGAGCTTAGTATAGATGGCCTAATAGAATGAGTACCACACACTGCTAATATGCCCAAAATTATTTTCCTGGCAAGATGCAGCTAAAAATTATTATTAATTTCAAAGTTGATGGAGCTTGGTATAGATGGCCTAATACAATGAGTACCACACACTGCTACTATGAGCAAAATTATTTTCCAGGCTTGATGCAGTTAAAAATTAATAGAAATTTGAAAGCTGGTGGAGCTTGGTATAGATGGCCTAATAGAATGAGTACCACACACTGCTAATATGCCCAAAATTATTTTACTGACAAGATGCAGCTAAAAATTATTATTAATTTCAAAGCTGGTGCAGATTGGTATAGATGGCCTAATACAATGAGTACCACACACTACTACTATGCTCAAAATTATTTTCCGGGCAAGATGCAGCTGAAAATTATTATTAATTTCAAAGCTGGTGGAGCTTGGTATAGATGGCCTAATACAATGAGTACCACACACTGCTACTATGAGCAAAATTATTTTCCAGGCAAGATGCAGCTAAAAATTATTATTAATTTCAAGGCTGGAGGAGCTTGGTATAGATGGCCTAATACAATGAGTACCACACACTACTACTATGCCCAAAATTATTTTACAGGCAAGAAGCAGCTAAAAATTATTAGTAATTTGAAAGCTGGTGGAGCTTAGTATAGATGGCCTAATAGAATGAGTACCACACACTGCTAATATGCCCAAAATTATTTTCCTGGCAAGATGCAGCTAAAAATTATTATTAATTTCAAAGTTGATGGAGCTTGGTATAGATGGCCTAATACAATGAGTACCACACACTGCTACTATGAGCAAAATTATTTTCCAGGCTTGATGCAGTTAAAAATTAATAGAAATTTGAAAGCTGGTGGAGCTTGGTATAGATGGCCTAATAGAATGAGTACCACACACTGCTAATATGCCCAAAATTATTTTACTGACAAGATGCAGCTAAAAATTATTATTAATTTCAAAGCTGGTGCAGATTGGTATAGATGGCCTAATACAATGAGTACCACACACTACTACTATGCTCAAAATTATTTTCCGGGCAAGATGCAGCTGAAAATTATTATTAATTTCAAAGCTGGTGGAGCTTGGTATAGATGGCCTAATACAATGAGTACCACACACTGCTACTATGAGCAAAATTATTTTCCAGGCAAGATGCAGTTAAAAATTATTAGAAATTTGAAAGCTGGTGGAGCTTAGTATAGATGGCCTAATAGAATAAGTACCACACACTTCTAATATGCCAAAATTATTTTACAGGCAAGATAAAACTAAAAATTATTATTAATTTCAAAGCTGGTGGAGCTTGGTATAGATGGCCTAATACAATGAGTACCACACACTACTACTATGCCCAAAATTATTTTCCAGGCAAGATGCAGCTAAAAATTATTAGTAATTTCAAAGCTGGTGGAGCTTGGTATAGATAGCCTAATACATTGAGTACCACACATTGCTACTATGCCCAAAATTATTTTACAGGCAAGATGCAGCTATAAATTATTAGTAATTTGAAAGCTGGTGGAGCTTAGTATAGATGGCCTAATACAATGAGTAATACACACTGCTAATATGCCCAAAATTATTTTACAGGCAAGATGCAGCTAAAAATTATTATTTATTTCAAAGCTGGCGGAGCTTGGTATAGATGGCCTAAAACAATGGGTACCACACACTACCACTATGCCCAAAATTATTTTCCGGGCTAGATGCAGCTAAAAATTATTATTAATTTCAAGGCTGGAGGAGCTTGGTATAGATGGCCTAATACAATGAGTACCACACACTACTACTATGCCCAAAATTATTTTCCAGGCAAGATGCAGCTAAAAATTATTATTAATTTCAAAGCTGGTGGAGCTTGGTATAGATAGCCTAATACATTGAGTACCACACACTGCTACTATGCCCAAAATTATTTTACAGGCAAGATGCAGCTAAAAATTATTAGTAATTTGAAAGCTGGTGGAGCTTAGTATAGATGGCCTAATACAATGAGAACCACACACTAGTGATATGCCCAAAATTATTTTACAGGCAAGATGCAGCTAAAAATTATTATTAATTTCAAAGCTGGTGGAGCTTGGTATAGATGGCCTAATACAATGGGTACCACACCCTGCTACTATGCCCAAAATTATTTTCCAGGTAAGATGCAGCTAAAAATTATTAGTAATTTGAAAGCTTGTGGAGCTTGGTATAGATGGCCTAATAGAATGAGTACCACACACTGCTAATATGCCCAAAATTATTTTACAGACAAGATGCAGCTAAAAATTATTATTAATTTCAAAGCTGGTGGAGCTTGGTATAGATGGCCTAATACAATGAGTACCACACACTGCTACTATGAGCAAAATTATTTTCCAGGCAAGATGCAGTTAAAAATTATTAGAAATTTGAAAGCTGGTAGAGCTTAGTATAGATGGCCTAATACAATGAGTACCACACACTGCTAATATGACAAAATTATTTTACAGGCAAGATAAAACTAAAAATTATTATTAATTTCAAAGCTGGTGGAGCTTGGTATAGATGGCCTAATACAATGAGTACCACACACTACTACTATGCCCAAAATTATTTTCCAGGCAAGATGCAGCTAAAAATTATTAGTAATTTCAAAGCTGGTGGAGCTTGGTATAGATAGCCTAATACATTGAGTACCACACACTGCTACTATGCCCAAAATTATTTTACAGGCAAGATGCAGCTATAAATTATTAGTAATTTGAAAGCTGGTGGAGCTTAGTATAGATGGCCTAATACAATGAGTAATACACACTGCTAATATGCCCAAAATTATTTTACAGGCAAGATGCAGCTAAAAATTATTATTTATTTCAAAGCTGGCGGAGCTTGGTATAGATGGCCTAAACAATGGGTACCACACACTACCACTATGCCCAAAATTATTTTCCAGGCTAGATGCAGCTAAAAATTATTATTAATTTCAAGGCTGGAGGAGCTTGGTATAGATGGTCTAATACAATGGGTACCAAACACTACTACTATGCCCAAAATTATTTTCCAGGTAAGATGCAGCTAAAAATTATTAGTAATTTGAAAGCTTGTGGAGCTTGGTATAGATGGCCTAATAGAATGAGTACCACACACTGCTAATATGCCCAAAATTATTTTACAGACAAGATACAGCTAAAAATTATAATTAATTTCAAAGCTGGTGCAGCTTGGTATAGATGGCCTAATACAATGAGTACCACACACTGCTGCAATGCCCAAAATTATTTTCCAGGCAAGATGCAGCTAAAAATTATTAGTAATTTGAAAGCTGGTGGAGCTTAGTATAGATGGCCTAATACAATGAGTACCACACACTAGTGATATGCCCAAATTATTTTACAGGCAAGATTCAGCTAAAAATTATTATTAATTTCAAAGCTGGTGGAGCTTGGTATAGATGGCTTAATACAATGAGTACCACACACTGCTACTAAGCTCAAAATTATTTTCCGGGCTAGATGCAGCTAAAAATTATTATTAATTTCAAAGCTGGTGGAGCTTGGTATAGATGGCCTAATACAATGAGTACCACACACTGCTAATATGCCCAAAATTATTTTCCAGGCAAGATGCAGCTAAAAATTATTAGTAATTTGAAAGCTGTTGGAGCTTAGTATAAATGGCCTAATAGAATGAGTACCACACACTGCTAATATGCCCAAAATTATTTTACAGGCAAGATGCAGTTAAAAATTATTATTAATTTCAAAGCTGGTGGAGCTTGGTATAGATGGCCTAATATAATGAGCACCACACACTACTACTATGCCCAAAATTATTTTCCCGGCAAGATGCAGCTGAAAATTATTATTAATTTCAAAGCTGGTGGAGCTTAGTATAGATGGCCTAATACAATGAGTACCACACACTGCTACTATGCCCAAAATTTTTTTACAGGCAAGATGCAGCTAAAAATTATTAGTAATTTGAAAGCTGGTGTAGCTTAGTATAGATGGCCTAATACAATGAGTACCACACACTACTAATATGCCCAAAATTATTTTACAGGCAAGATGCAGCTAAAAATTATTATTCATTTCAAAGCTGGTGGAGCTTGGTATAGATGGCCTAATAGAATGAGTACCACACACTGCTAATATGCCCAAAATTATTTTCCTGGCAAGATGCAGCTAAAAATGATTATTAATTATAAAACTGATGGAGCTTGGTATAGATGGCCTAATACAATGAGTACCACACACTGCTACTATGAGCAAAATTATTTTCCAGGCTTGATGCAGTTAAAAATTATTAGAAATTTGAAAGCTGGTGGAGCTTAGTATAGATGGCCTAATAGAATGAGTACCACACACTGCTATTATGCCAAAATTATTTTACAGGCAAGATAAAACTAAAAATTATTATTAATTTCAAAGCTGGTGGAGCTTGATATAGATCGCCTAATACAATGAGTACCACACACTACTACTATGCCCAAAATTATTTTCCAGGCAAGATGCAGCTAAAAATTAATATTAATTTCAAAGCTGGTAGAGCTTGGTATAGATGTCCTAATACAATGGGTACCACACACTGCTACTATGCCCAAAATTATTTTCCAGGTAAGATGCAGCTAAAAATTATTAGTAATTTGAAAGCTTGTGGAGCTTGGTATAGATGGCCTAATAGAATGAGTACCACACACTGCTAATATGTCCAAAATTATTTTACAGACAAGATGCAGCTAAAAAATATTATTAATTTCAAAGCTGGTGCAGCTTGGTATAGATGTCCTAATACAATGAGTACCACACACTGCTGCAATGCCCAAAATTATTTTCCAGGCAAGATGCAGCTAAAAATTATTAGTAATTTGAAAGCTGGTGGAGCTTAGTATAGATGGCCTAATACAATGAGTACCACACACTAGTGATATGCCCAAAATTATTTTACAGGCAAGATGCAGAAAAAAAATATTTTTAATTTCAAAGCTGGTGGAGCTTGGTATAGATGGCTTAATTCAATGAGTACCACACACTGCTACTAAGCTCAAAATTATTTTGCAGGCTAGATGCAGCTAAAAATTATTATTAATTTCAAAGCTGGTGGAGCTAGGTATAGATGGCCTAATACAATGAGTACCACACACTACTACTATGCTCAAAATTATTTTCCTGGCAAGATGCAGCTGAAAATTATTATTAATTTCAAAGCTGGTGGAGCTTGGTATAGATGGCCTAATACAATGAGTACCACACGCTGCTACTATGCCCAAAATTATTTTACAGGCAAGATGCAGCTAAAAATTTTTAGTAATTTGAAAGCTGGTGGAGCTTAGTATAGATGGCCTAATACAATGAGTACCACACACTACTAATATGCCCAAAATTATTTTACAGGCAAGATGCAGCTAAAAATTATTATTCATTTCAAAGCTGGTGGAGCTTGGTATAGATGGCCTAATACAATGAGTACCACACACTACTACTATGCCCAAAATTATTTTACAGGCAAGAAGCAGCTAAAAATTATTAGTAATTTGAAAGCTGGTGGAGCTTAGTATAGATGGCCTAATAGAATGAGTACCACACACTGCTAATATGCCCAAAATTATTTTCCTGGCAAGATGCAGCTAAAAATTATTATTAATTTCAAAGTTGATGGAGCTTGGTATAGATGGCCTAATACAATGAGTACCACACACTGCTACTATGAGCAAAATTATTTTCCAGGCTTGATGCAGTTAAAAATTAATAGAAATTTGAAAGCTGGTGGAGCTTAGTTTAGATGGCCTAATAGAATGAGTACCACACACTGCTAATATGCCAAAATTATTTTACAGGCAAGATAAAACTAAAAATTATTATTAATTTCAAATCTGGTGGAGCTTGATATAGATGGCCTAATACAATGAGTACCACACACTACTACTATGCCCAAAATTATTTTCCAGGCAAGATGCAGCTAAAAATTATTATTAATTTCAAAGCTGGTGGAGCTTGGTATAGATAGCCTAATACATTGAGTACCACACACTGCTACTATGCCCAAAATTATTTTACAGGCAAGATGCAGCTAAAAATTATTAGTAATTTGAAAGCTGGTGGAGCTTAGTATAGATGGCCTAATACAGTGAGAACCACACACTAGTGATATGCCCAAAATTATTTTACAGGCAAGATGCAGCTAAAAATTATTATTAATTTCAAAGCTGGTGGTGCTTGGTATAGATGGCCTAATACAATGGGTACAACACACTGCTACTATGCCCAAAATTATTTTCCAGGTAAGATGCAGCTAAAAATTATTAGTAATTTGAAAGCTTGTGGAGCTTGGTATAGATGGCCTAATAGAATGAGTACCACACACTGCTAATATGCCCAAAATTATTTTACAGACAAGATGCAGGTAAAAATTATTATTAATTTCAAAGCTGGTGCAGCTTGGTATAGATGGCCTAATACAATGAGTACCACACACTGCTGCAATGCCCAAAATTATTTTCCAGGCAAGATGCAGCTAAAAATTATTAGTAATTTGAAAGCTGGTGGAGCTTAGTATAGATGGCCTAATACAATGAGTACCACACACTAGTGAGATGCCCAAAATTATTTTACAGGCAAGATGCAGCTAAAAATTATTATTAATTTCAAAGCTGGTGGAGCTTGGTATAAATGGCTTAATACAATGAGTACCACACACTGGTACTAAGCTCAAAATTATTTTCCGGCCTAGATGCAGCTAAAAATTATTATTCATTTCAAAGCTGGTGGAGCTTGGTATAGATGGCCTAATACAATGAGAACCACACACTGCTAATATGCCCAAAATTATTTTCCAGGCAAGATGCAGCTAAAAATTATTAGTAATTTGAAAGCTGGTGGAGCTTAGTATAGATGGCCTAATAGAATGAGTACCACACACTGCTAATATGCCCAAAATTATTTTACAGGCAAGATGCAGCTAAAAATTATTATTAATTTCAAAGCTGGTGGAGCTTGGTTTAAATGGCCTAATACAATGAGTACCACACACTACTACTATGCTCAAAATTATTTTCCGGGCAAGATGCAGCTGAAAGTTATTATTAATTTCAAAGCTGGTGGAGCTTGGTATAGATGGCCTAATACAATGAGTACCACACACTACTACTATGCCCAAAATTATTTTCCAGGCAAGATGCAGGTAAAAATTATTAGTAATTTCAAAGCTGGTGGAGCTTGGTATAGATAGCCTAATACATTGAGTACCACACATTGCTACTATGCCCAAAATTATTTTACAGGCAAGATGCAGCTATAAATTATTAGTAATTTGAAAGCTGGTGGAGCTTAGTATAGATGGCCTAATACAATGAGTAATACACACTGCTAATATGCCCAAAATTATTTTACAGGCAAGATGCAGCTAAAAATTATTATTTATTTCAAAGCTGGCGGAGCTTGGTATAGATGGCCTAAAACAATGGGTACCACACACTACCACTATGCCCAAAATTATTTTCCAGGCTAGATGCAGCTAAAAATTATTATTAATTTCAAGGCTGGAGGAGCTTGGTATAGATGGCCTAATACAATGAGTACCACACACTACTACTATGCCCAAAATTATTTTCCAGGCAAGATGCAGCTAAAAATTATTATTAATTTCAAAGCTGGTGGAGCTTGGTATAGATAGCCTAATACATTGAGTACCACACACTGCTACTATGCCCAAAATTATTTTACAGGCAAGATGCAGCTAAAAATTATTAGTAATTTGAAAGCTGGTGGAGCTTAGTATAGATGGCCTAATACAATGAGAACCACACACTAGTGATAACCCCAAAATTATTTTACAGGCAAGATGCAGCTAAAAATTATTATTAATTTCAAAGCTGGTGGAGCTTGGTATAGATGGCCTAATACAATGGGTACCACACACTGCTACTATGCCCAAAATTATTTTCCAGGTAAGATGCAGCTAAAAATTAGTAGTAATTTGAAAGCTTGTGGAGCTTGGTATAGATGGCCTAATAGAATGAGTACCACACACTGCTAATATGCCCAAAATTATTTTACAGACAAGATGCAGCTAAAAATTATTATTAATTTCAAAGCTGGTGCAGCTTGGTATAGATGGCCTAATACAATGAGTACCACACACTGCTGCAATGCCCAAAATTATTTTACAGGCATGATGCAGCTAAAAATTATTATTAATTTCAAAGCTGGTGGAGCTTGGTATAGATGGCTTAATACAATGAGTACCACACACTGGTACTAAGCTCAAAATTATTTTCCGGCCTAGATGCAGCTAAAAATTATTATTCATTTCAAAGCTGGTGGAGCTTGGTATAGATGGCCTAATACAATGAGTACCACACACTGCTAATATGCCCAAAATAATTTTCCAAGCAAGATGCAGCTAAAAATTATTAGTAATTTGAAAGCTGGTGGAGCTTAGTATAGATGGCCTAATAGAATGAGTACCACACACTAGTGAGATGCCCAAAATTATTTTACAGGCAAGATGCAGCTAAAAATTATTATTAATTTCAAAGCTGGTGGAGCTTGGTATAAATGGCTTAATACAATGAGTACCACACACTGGTACTAAGCTCAAAATTATTTTCCGGCCTAGATGCAGCTAAAAATTATTATTCATTTCAAAGCTGGTGGAGCTTGGTATAGATGGCCTAATACAATGAGAACCACACACTGCTAATATGCCCAAAATTATTTTCCAGGCAAGATGCAGCTAAAAATTATTAGTAATTTGAAAGCTGGTGGAGCTTAGTATAGATGGCCTAATAGAATGAGTACCACACACTGCTAATATGCCCAAAATTATTTTACAGGCAAGATGCAGCTAAAAATTATTATTAATTTCAAAGCTGGTGGAGCTTGGTTTAAATGGCCTAATACAATGAGTACCACACACTACTACTATGCTCAAAATTATTTTCCGGGCAAGATGCAGCTGAAAGTTATTATTAATTTCAAAGCTGGTGGAGCTTGGTATAGATGGCCTAATACAATGAGTACCACACACTACTACTATGCCCAAAATTATTTTCCAGGCAAGATGCAGGTAAAAATTATTAGTAATTTCAAAGCTGGTGGAGCTTGGTATAGATAGCCTAATACATTGAGTACCACACATTGCTACTATGCCCAAAATTATTTTACAGGCAAGATGCAGCTATAAATTATTAGTAATTTGAAAGCTGGTGGAGCTTAGTATAGATGGCCTAATACAATGAGTAATACACACTGCTAATATGCCCAAAATTATTTTACAGGCAAGATGCAGCTAAAAATTATTATTTATTTCAAAGCTGGCGGAGCTTGGTATAGATGGCCTAAAACAATGGGTACCACACACTACCACTATGCCCAAAATTATTTTCCAGGCTAGATGCAGCTAAAAATTATTATTAATTTCAAAGCTGGTGGAGCTTGGTATAGATAGCCTAATACATTGAGTACCACACACTGCTACTATGCCCAAAATTATTTTACAGGCAAGATGCAGCTAAAAATTATTAGTAATTTGAAAGCTGGTGGAGCTTAGTATAGATGGCCTAATACAATGAGAACCACACACTAGTGATAACCCCAAAATTATTTTACAGGCAAGATGCAGCTAAAAATTATTATTAATTTCAAAGCTGGTGGAGCTTGGTATAGATGGCCTAATACAATGGGTACCACACACTGCTACTATGCCCAAAATTATTTTCCAGGTAAGATGCAGCTAAAAATTAGTAGTAATTTGAAAGCTTGTGGAGCTTGGTATAGATGGCCTAATAGAATGAGTACCACACACTGCTAATATGCCCAAAATTATTTTACAGACAAGATGCAGCTAAAAATTATTATTAATTTCAAAGCTGGTGCAGCTTGGTATAGATGGCCTAATACAATGAGTACCACACACTGCTGCAATGCCCAAAATTATTTTACAGGCATGATGCAGCTAAAAATTATTATTAATTTCAAAGCTGGTGGAGCTTGGTATAGATGGCTTAATACAATGAGTACCACACACTGGTACTAAGCTCAAAATTATTTTCCGGCCTAGATGCAGCTAAAAATTATTATTCATTTCAAAGCTGGTGGAGCTTGGTATAGATGGCCTAATACAATGAGTACCACACACTGCTAATATGCCCAAAATAATTTTCCAAGCAAGATGCAGCTAAAAATTATTAGTAATTTGAAAGCTGGTGGAGCTTAGTATAGATGGCCTAATAGAATGAGTACCACACACTGCTAATATGCCCAAAATTATTTTACAGGCAAGATGCAGCTAAAAATTATTATTAATTTCAAAGCTGGTGGAGCTTGGTTTAAATGGACTAATACAATGAGTACCACACACTACTTCTATGCTCAAAATTATTTTCCGGGCAAGATGCAGCTGAAAATTATTAGTAATTTGAAAGCTGGTGGAGCTTAGTATAGATGGCCTAATAGAATGAGTACCACACACTGCTAATATGCCAACATTATTTTACAGGCAAGATGCAGCTAAAAATTATTAGTAATTTCAAAGCTGGTGGAGCTTGGTATAGATAGCCTAATACATTGAGTACCACACACTGCTACTATGCCCAAAATTATTTTACAGGCAAGATGCAGCTATAAATTATTAGTAATTTGAAAGCTGTTGGAGCTTAGTATAGATGGCCTAATACAATGAGTAATACACACTGCTAATATGCCCAAAATTATTTTACAGGCAAGATGCAGCTAAAAATTATTATTTATTTCAAAGCTGGCGGAGCTTGGTATAGATGGCCTAAACAATGGGTACCACACACTACCAATATGCCCAAAATTATTTTCCAGGCTAGATGCAGCTAAAAATTATTATTAATTTCAAGGCTGGAGGAGCTTGGTATAGATGGCCTAATACAATGGGTACCACACACTACTACTATGCCCAAAATTATTTTCCAGGTAAGATGCAGCTAAAAATTATTAGTAATTTGAAAGCTTGTGGAGCTTGGTATAGATGGCCTAATAGAATGAGTACCACACACTGCTAATATGCCCAAAATTATTTTACAGACAAGATGCAGCTAAAAATTATTATTAAATTCAAAGCTGGTGCAGCTTGGTATAGATGGCTTTATACAATGAGTACCACACACTGCTGCAATGCCCAAAATTATTTTCCAGGCAAGATGCAGCTAAAAATTATTAGTAATTTGAAAGCTGGTGGAGCTTAGTATAGATGGCCTAATACAATGAGTACCACACACTAGTGATATACCCAAATTATTTTACAGGCAAGATTCAGCTAAAAATTATTATTAATTTCAAAGCTGGTGGAGCTTGGTATAGATGGCTTAATACAATGAGTAGGACACACTGCTACTAAGCTCAAAATTTTTTTCCGGGCTAGATGCAGCTAAAAATTATTATTAATTTCAAAGCTGGTGGAGCTTGGTATAGATGGCCTAATACAATGAGTACCAAACACTGCTAATATGCCCAAAATTATTTTCCAGGCAAGATGCAGCTAAAAATTATTAGTAATTTGAAAGCTGTTGGAGCTTAGTATAAATGGCCTAATAGAATGAGTACCACACACTGCTAATATGCCCAAAATTATTTTACAGGCAAGATGCAGCTAAAAATTATTATTAATTTCAAAGCTGGTGGAGCTTTGTATAGATGGCCTAATATAATGAGCACCACACACTACTACTATGCCCAAAATTATTTTCCGGGCAAGATGCAGCTGAAAATTAATATTAATTTCAGAGCTGGTGGAGCTTGGTATAGATGGCCTAATACAATGAGTACCACACACTGCTACTATGCCCAAAATTATTTTACAGGCAAGATGCAGCTAAAAATTATTAGTAATTTGAAGGCTGGTGGAGCTTAGTATAGATGGCCTAATACAATGAGTACCACACACTGCTAATATGCCCAAAATTATTTTACAGACAAGATGCAGCTAAAAATGATTATTAATTATAAAACTGATGGAGCTTGGTATAGATGGCCTAATAAATGAGTACCACACACTGCTACTAAGCTCAAAATTATTTTCCGGGCTAGATGTAGCTAAAAATTATTATTAATTTCAAAGCTGGTGGAGCTTAGTATAGATGGCCTATTAGAATGAGTACCACACACTGCTATTATGCCAAAATTATTTTACAGGCAAGATGCAGCAAAAAATTATTAGTAATTTGAAAGCTTGTGGAGCTTGGTATAGATGGCCTAATAGAATGAGTAACACACACTGCTAATATGCCCAAAATTATTTTACAGACAAGATGCAGCTAAAAATTATTATTAATTTCAAAGCTGGTGCAGCTTGGTATAGATGGCCTAATACAATGAGTACCACACACTGCTTCAATGCCCAAAATTATTTTCCAGGCAAGATGCAGCTAAAAATTATTAGTAATTTGAAAGCTGGTGGAGCTTAGTATAGATGACCTAATACAATGAGTACCACACACTAGTGATATGCCCAAAATTATTTTACAGGCAAGATGCAGATAAAAAATATTATTAATTTCAAAGCTGGTGGAGCTTGGTATAGATGGCTTAATACAATGAGTACCACACACTGCTACTAAGCTCAAAATTATTTT
This sequence comes from Phyllobates terribilis, assembly GCF_046119375.1. NCBI lineage: Eukaryota > Metazoa > Chordata > Amphibia > Anura > Dendrobatidae > Phyllobates > Phyllobates terribilis. The sequence goes on along the minus strand of NW_027362762.1, from coordinate 766,554,751 downwards.
CCGGGCTAGATGCAGCTAAAAATTATTATTAATTTCAAAGCTGGTGGAGCTTGTTATAGATGGCCTAATACAATGAGTACCACACACTGCTAATATGCCCAAAATTATTTTCCAGGCAAGATGCAGCTAAAAATTATTAGTAATTTGAAAGCTGGTGGAGCTTAGTATAGATGGCCTAATACAATGAGTACCACACACTACTAATATGCCCAAAATTATTGTACAGGCAAGATGCAGCTAAAAATTATTATTCATTTCAAAGCTGGTGGAGCTTGGTATAGATGGCCTAATACAATGAGTACCACACACTACTACTATGCCCAAAATTATTTTACAGGCAAGAAGCATCTAAAAATTATTAGTAATTTGAAAGCTGGTGGAGCTTAGTATAGATGGCCTAATAGAATGAGTACCACACACTGCTAATATGCCCAAAATTATTTTCCTGGCAAGATGCATCTAAAAATTATTATTCATTTCAAAGCTGGTGGAGCTTGGTATAGATGGCCTAATACAATGAGTACCACACACTGCTACTATGCCCAAAATTATTTTACAGGCAAAAAGCAGCTAAAAAATATTAGTAATTTGAAAGCTGGTGGAGCTTAGTATAGATGGCCTAATAGAATGAGTACCACACACTGCTAATATGCCCAAAATTATTTTCCTGGCAAGATGCAGCTAAAAATTATTATTAATTTCAAAGCTGATGGAGCTTGGTATAGATGGCCTAATACAATGAGTACCACACACTGCTACTATGAGCAAAATTATTTTCCAGGCTTGATGCAGTTAAAAATTATTAGAAATTTGAAAGCTGGTGGAGCTTAGTATAGATGGCCTAATACAATGAGTAATACACACTGCTAATATGCCCAAAATTATTTTACAGGCAAGATGCAGCTAAAAATTATTATTTATTTCAAAGCTGGCGGAGCTTGGTATAGATTGCCTAAAACAATGAGTACCACACTCTGCCACTATGCTCAAAATTATTTTACAGACAAGATGCAGCTAAAAATTATTATTAATTACAAAGCTGGTGCAGCTTGGTATAGATGGCCTAATACAATGAGTACCACACACTGCTGCAATGCCCAAAATTATTTTCCAGGCAAGATGAAGCTAAAAATTATTAGTAATTTGAAAGCTGGTGGAGCTTAGTATAGATGGCCTAATACAATGAGTACCAAATACTAGTGATATGCCCAAAATAATTTTATAGGCAAGATGCAGCTAAAAGTTATTATTAATTTCAAAGCTGGTGGAGCTTGGTATAGATGGCTTAATACAATGAGTACCACACACTGCTACTAAGCTCAAAATTATCTTCCGGGCTAGATGCAGCTAAAAATTATTATTAATTTCAAAGTTGGTGGAGCTTGGTATAGATGGCCTAATACAATGGGTACCACACACTACTACTATGCCCAAAATTATTTTCCAGGTAAGATGCAGCTAAAAATTATTAGTAATTTGAAAGCTTGTGGAGCTTGGTATAGATGGCCTAATAGAATGAGTTCCACACACTGCTAAAATGCCCAAAATTATTTTACAGACAAGATGCAGCTAAAAATTATTATTAATTTCAAAGCTGGTGCAGCTTGGTATAGATGGCCTAATACAATGAGTACCACACACTGCTGCAATGCCCAAAATTAATTTCCAGGCAAGATGCAGCTAAAAATTATTAGCAATTTGAAAGCTGGTGGAGCTTAGTATAGATGGCATAATACAATGAGTACCACACACTAGTGATATGCCCAAAATTATTTTACAGGCAAGATGCAGCTAAAAATTATTATTAATTTCAAAGCTGGTGGAGCTTGGTATAGATGGCTTAATACAATGAGTACCACACACTGCTAATAAGCTCAAAATTATTTTCCGGGCTAGATGCAGCTAAAAATTATTATTAATTTCAAAGCTGGTGGAGCTTGGTATAGATGGCCTAATACGATGAGTACCACACACTACTACTATGCCCAAAATTATTTTCCGAGCAGGATGCAGCTGAAAATTATTATTAATTTCAAAGCTGGTGGAGCTTGGTATACATGGCCTAATACAAAGAGTACCACACACTGCTACTATGCCCAAAATTATTTTACAGGCAAGATGCAGCTAAAAATTATTAGTAATTTGAAAGCTGTTGGAGCTTAGTATAAATGGCCTAATAGAATGAGTACCACACACTGCTAATATGCCCAAAATTATTTTAAAGGCAAGATGCAGCTAAAAATTATTATTAATTTCAAAGCTGGTGGAGCTTGGTATAGATAGCCTAATACATTGAGTACCACACACTGCTACTATGCCCAAAATTATTTTACAGGCAAGATGCAGCTAAAAATTATTATTAATTTCAAAGCTGGTGGAGCTTTGTATAGATGGCCTAATACAATGGGTACCACACACTGCTACTATGCCCAAAATTATTTTCCAGGTAAGATGCAGCTAAAAATTATTAGTAATTTGAAAGCCTGTGGAGCTTGGTATAGATGGCCTAATAGAATGAGTACCACACACTGCTAATATGCCCAAAATTATTTTACAGACAAGATGCAGCTAAAAATTATTATTAATTTCAAAGCTGGTGCAGCTTGGTATAGATGGCCTAATACAATGAGTACCACACACTGCTGCAATGCCCAAAATTATTTTCCAGGCAAGATGCAGCTAAAAATTATTAGTAATTTGAAAGCTGGTGGACCTTAGTATAGATGGCCTAATACAATGAGTAACACACACTAGTGATATGCCCAAAATTATTTTACAGGCAAGATGCAGCTAAAAATTATTATTAATTTCAAAGCTGGTGGAGCTTGGTATAGATGGCTTAATACAATGAGTACCACACACTGGTACTAAGCTCAAAATTATTTTCCGGCCTAGATGCAGCTAAAAATTATTATTCATTTCAAAGCTGGTGGAGCTTGGTATAGATGGCCTAATAGAATGAGTACCACACACTGCTAATATGCCCAAAATTATTTTCCAGGCAAGATGCAGCTAAAAATTATTAGTAATTTGAAAGCTGGTGGAGCTTAGTATAGATGGCCTAATAGAATGAGTACCACACACTGCTAATATGTCAAAATTATTTTACAGGCAAGATAAAACTAAAAATTATTATTAATTTCAAAGCTGGTGGAGCTTGGCATAGATGGCCTAATACAATGAGTACCACACACTACTACTATGCCCAAAATTATTTTCCAGGCAAGATGCAGCTAAAAATTATTAGTAATTTCAAAGCTGGTGGAGCTTGGTATAGATAGCCTAATACATTGAGTACCACACACTGCTACTATGCCCAAAATTATTTTACAGGCAAGATGCAGCTATAAATTGTTAGTAATTTGAAAGCTGGTGGAGCTTAGTATAGATGGCCTAATACAATGAGTAATACACACTGCTAATATGCCCAAAATGATTTTACAGGCAAGATGCAGCTAAAAATTATTATATATTTCAAAGCTGGCGGAGCTTGGTATAGATGGCCTAAAACAATGGGTAACACACACTACCACTATGCCCAAAATTATTTTCCAGGCTAGATGCAGCTAAAAATTATTATTAATTTCAAGGCTGGAGGAGCTTGGTATAGATGGCGTAATACAATGGGTACCACACACTACTACTATGCCCAAAATTATTTTCCAGGTAAGATGCAGCTAAAAATTATTAGTAATTTGAAAGCTTGTGGAACTTGGTATAGATGGCCTAATAGAATGAGTACCAAACACTGCTAATATGCCCAAAATTATTTTACAGACAAGATGCAGCTAAAAATTATTATTAATTTCAAAGCTGGTGCAGCTTGGTATAGATGGCCTAATACAATGAGTACCACACACTGCTGCAATGCCCAAAATTATTTTCCAGGCAAGATGCAGCTAAAAATTATTAGTAATTTGAAAGCTGGTGTAGCTTAGTATAGATGGCCTAATACAATGAATACCACACACTAGTGATATGCCCAAGATTATTTTACAGGCAAGATGCAGCTAAAATTATTATTAATTTCAAAGCTGGTGGAGCTTGGTATAGATGGCTTAATACAATGAGTACCACACACTGCTACTAAGCTCAAAATTATTTTCCGGGCTAGATGCAGCTAAAAATTATTATTAATTTCAAAGCTGGTGGAGCTTGGTATAGATGGCCTAATACAATGAGTACCACACACTGCTAATATGCCCAAAATTATTTTCCAGGCAAGATGCAGCTAAAAATTATTAATAATTTGAAAGCTGTTGGAGCTTAGTATAAATGGCCTAATAGAATGAGTACCACACACTACTAATATGCCCAAAATTATTTTACAGGCAAGATGCAGCTAAAAATTATTATTAATTTCAAAGCTGGTGGAGCTTGGTATAGATGGCCTAATATAATGAGTACCACACACTACTACAATGCCCAAAATTATTTTCCGGGCAAGATGCAGCTGAAAATTATTATTAATTTCAAAGCTGGTGGAGCTTGGTATAGATGGCCTAATACAATGAGTACCACACACTGCTACTATGCCCAAAATTATTTTACAGGCAAGATGCAGCTAAAAATTATTAGTAATTTGAAAGCTGGTGGAGCTTAGTATAGATGGCCTAATACAATGAGTACCACACACTACTAATATGCCCAAAATTATTTTACAGGCAAGATGCAGCTAAAAATTATAATTCATTTCAAAGCTGGTGGAGCTTGGTATACATGGCTTAATACAATGAGTACCACACACTGCTACTATGCCCAAAATTATTTTACAGGCAAGAAGCAGCTAAAAATTATTAGTAATTTAAAAGCTGGTGGAGCTTAGTATAGATGGCCTAATAGAATGAGTACCACACACTGCTAATATGCCCAAAATTATTTTCCTGACAAGATGAAGCTAAAAATGATTATTAATTTCAAAACTGATGGAGCTTGGTATAGATGGCCTAATACAATGAGTACCACACACTGCTACTATGAGCAAAATTATTTTCCAGGCTTGATGCAGTTAAAAATTATTAGAAATTTGAAAGCTGGTGGAGCTTAGTATAGATGGCCTAATAGAATCAGTACCACACACTGCTAATATGCCAAAATTATTTTACAGGCAAGATAAAACTAAAAATTATTATTAATTTCAAAGCTGGTGGAGCTTGATATAGATGGCCTAATACAATGAGTACCACACACTACTACTATGCCCAAAATTATTTTCCAGGCAAGATGCAGCTAAAAATTATTATTAATTTCAAAGCTGGTGGAGCTTGGTATAAATTGCCTAATACATTGAGTACCACACACTGCTACTATGCCCAAAATTATTTTACAGGCAAGATGCAGCTATAAATTATTAGTAATTTGAAAGCTGGTGGAGCTTAGTATAGATGGCCTAAAACAATGAGTACCACACACTAGTGATATGCCCAAAATTATTTTACAGGCAAGATGCAGCTAAAAATTATTATTAATTTCAAAGCTGGTGGAGCTTGGTATAGATGGCTTAATACAATGAGTACCACACACTGCTACTAAGCTCAAAATTATTTTCCGGGCTAGATGCAGCTAAAAATTATTATTAATTTCAAAGCTGGTGGAGCTTGGTATAGATGGCCTAATACAATGGGTACCACACACTACTACTATGCCCAAAATTATTTTCCAGGTAAGATGCAGCTAAAAATTATTAGTAATTTGAAAGCTTGTGGAGCTTGGTATAGATGGCCTAAAAGAATGAGTACCACACACTGCTAATATGCCCAAAATTATTTTACAGACAAGATGCAGCTATAAATTATTAGTAATTTGAAAGCTGGTGGAGCTTAGTATAGATGGCCTAAAACAATGAGTACCACACACTAGTGATATGCCCAAAATTATTTTACAGGCAAGATGCAGCTAAAAATTATTATTAATTTCAAAGCTGGTGGAGCTTGGTATAGATGGCTTAATACAATGAGTACCACACACTGCTACTAAGCTCAAAATTATTTTCCGGGCTAGATGCAGCTAAAAATTATTATTAATTTCAAAGCTGGTGCAGCTTGGAATAGATGGCCTAATACAATGAGTACCACACACTGCTGCAATGCCCAAAATTATTTTCCAGGCAAGATGCAGCTAAAAATTATTAGTAATTTGAAAGCTGGTGGAGCTTAGTATAGATGGCCTAATACAATGAGTACCACACTCTAGTGATATGCCCAAAATTATTTTACAGGAAGATGCAGCTAAAAATTATTATTCATTTCAAAGCTGGTGGAGCTTGGTATAGATGGCTTAATACAATGAGTACCACACACTGCTACTAAGCTCAAAATTATTTTCCCGGCTAGATGCAGCTAAAAATTATTATTAATTTCAAAGCTGGTGGAGCTTGTTATAGATGGCCTAATACAATGAGTACCACACACTGCTAATATGCCCAAAATTATTTTCCAGGCAAGATGCAGCTAAAAATTATTAGTAATTTGAAATCTGGTGGAGCTTAGTATAGATGGCCTAATAGAATGAGTACCACACACTGCTAATATGCCCAAAATTATTTTACAGGCAAGATGCAGCTAAAAATTATTATTAATTTCAAAGCTGGTGGAGCTTGGTATAGATGGCCTAATACAATGAGTACCACACACTACTACTATGCCCAAAATTATTTTCCGGGCAAGATGCAGCTGAAAATTATTATTAATTTCAAAGGTGGTGGAGCTTGGTAGAGATGGCCTAATACAATGAGAACCACACACTGCTACTATGCCCAAAATTATTTTACAGGCAAGATGCAGCTAAAAATTATTAGTAATTTGAAAGCTGGTGGAGCTTAGTATAGATGGCCTAATACAATGAGTACCACACACTACTAATATGCCCAAAATTATTTTACAGGAAGATGCAGCTAAAAATTATTATTCATTTCAAAGCTGGTGGAGCTTGGTATAGATGGCCTAATACAATGAGTACCACACACTACTACTATGCCCAAAATTATTTTACAGGCAAGAAGCAGCTAAAAATTATTAGTAATTTGAAAGCTGGTGGAGCTTAGTATAGATGGCCTAATAAAATGAGTACCACACACTACTAATATGCCCAAAATTATTTTACAGGCAAGATGCAGCTAAAAATTATTATTCATTTCAAAGCAGGTGGAGCTTGCTATAGATGGCCTAATACAATGAGTACCACACACTACTACTATGCCCAAAATTATTTTACAGGCAAGAAGCAGCTAAAAATTATTAGCAATTTGAAAGCTGGTGGAGCTTGGTATAGATGGCCTAATACAATGAGTACCACACACTGCTACTATGCCCAAAATTATTTTACAGGCAAGATGCAGCTAAAAATTATTAGTAATTTGAAAGCTGGTGGAGCTTAGTATAGATGGCCTAATACAATGAGTACCACACACTACTAATATGCCCAAAATTATTTTACAGGCAAGATGCAGCTAAAAATTATTATTCATTTCAAAGCTGGTGGAGCTTGGTATAGATGGCCTAATACAATGAGTACCACACACTACTACTATGCCCAAAATTATTTTACAGGCAAGAAGCAGCTAAAAATTATTAGTAATTTGAAAGCTGGTGGAGCTTAGTATAGATGGCCTAATACAATGAGTACCACACACTAGTGATATGCCCAAAATTATTTTACAGGCAAGATGCAGCTAAAAAATATTATTAATTTCAAAGCTGGTGGAGCTTGGTATAGATGGCTTAATACAATGAGTACCACACACTGCTACTAAGGTCAAAATTATTTTCCGGGCTAGATGCAGCTAAAAATTATTATTAATTTCAAAGCTGGTGGAGCTTGGTATAGATGGCCTAATACAATGAGTACCACACACTGCTAATATGCCCAAAATTATTTTCCAGGCAAGATGCAGCTAAAAATTATTAGTAATTTGAAAGCTGGTGGAGCTTAGTATAGATGGCCTAATAGAATGAGTACCACACACTGCTAATATGCCCAAAATTATTGTACAGGCAAGATGCAGCTAAAAATTATTATTAATTTCAAAGCTGGTGGAGCTTGGTATAGATGGCCTAATACAATGAGTACCACACACTACTACTATGCCCAAAATTATTTTCCGGGCAAGATGCAGCTGAAAATTATTATTAATTTCAAAGCTGGTGGAGCTGGGTATAGATGGCCTAATGCAATGAGTACCACACACTGCTACTATGCCCAAAATTATTTTACAGGCAAGATGCAGCTAAAAATTATTAGTAATTTGAAAGCTGGAGGAGCTTAGTATAAATGGGCTAATACAATGAGTACCACACACTACTAATATGCCCAAAATTATTTTACAGGCAAGATGCAGCTTAAAATTATTATTCATTTCAAAGCTGGTGGAGCTTGGTATAGATGGCCTAATACAATGAGTACCACACACTACTACTATGCCCAAAATTATTTTACAGGCAAGAAGCAGCTAAAAATTATTAGTAATTTGAAAGCTGGTGGAGCTTAGTATAGATGGCCTAATAGAATGAGTACCACACACTGCTAATATGCCCAAAATTATTTTCCTGGCAAGATGCAGCTAAAAATTATTATTCATTTCAAAGCTGGTGGAGCTTGGTATAGATGGCCTAATACAATGAGTACCACACACTACTACTATGCCCAAAATTTTTTTACGGGCAAAAAGCAGCTAAAAATTATTAGTAATTTGAAAGCTGGTGGAGCTTAGTATAGATGGCCTAATAGAATGAGTACCACACACTGCTAATATGCCCAAAATTTTTTCCTGGCAAGATGCAGCTAAAAATTATTATTAATTTCAAAGCTGATGGAGCTTGATATAGATGGCCTAATACAATGAGTACCACACACTGCTACTATGAGCAAAATTATTTTCCAAGCTTGATGCAGTTAAAAATTATTAGAAATTTGAAACCTGGTGGAGCTTAGTATAGATGGCCTAATACAATGAGTAATACACCCTGCTAATATGCCCAAAATTATTTTACAGGCAAGATGCAGCTAAAAATTATTATTTATTTCAAAGCTGGCGGAGCTTGGTATAGATTGCCTAAAACAATGAGTACCACACACTGCCACTATGCCCAAAATTATTTTACAGACAAGATGCAGCTAAAAATTATTATTAATTTCAAAGCTGGTGCAGCTTGGTATAGATGGCCTAATACAATGAGTACCACACACTGCTGCAATGCCCAAAATTATTTTCCAGGCAAGATGCAGCTAAAAATTATTAGCAATTTGAAAGCTGGTGGAGCGTAGTATAGATGGCCTAATACTATGAGTACCACACACTAGTGATATGCCCAAAATTATTTTACAGGCAAGATGCAGCTAAAAATTATTATTAATTTCAAAGCTGGTGGAGCTTGGTATAGATGGCTTAATACAATGAGTACCACACACTGATAATAAGCTCAAAATTATTTTCCGGGCTAGATGCAGCTAAAAATTATTATTAATTTCAAAGCTGGTGGAGCTTGGTATAGATGGCCTAATACAATGAGTACCACACACTGCTAATATGCCCAAAATTATTTTCCAGGCAAGATGCAGCTAAAAATTATTAGTAATTTGAAAGCTGGTGGAGCTTAGTATAGATGGCCTAATAGAATGAGTACCACACACTGCTAATATGCCCAAAATTATTTTACAGGCAAGATGCAGCTAAAAATTATTATTAAATTCAAAGCTGGTGGAGCTTGGTATAGATGGCCTAATACAATGAGCACCACACACTGCTACTATGCCCAAAATTATTTTCCGAGCAAGATGCAGCTGAAAATTATTTTTAATTTCAAAGCTGGTGGAGCTTGGTATACATGGCCTAATACAAAGAGTACCACACACTGCTACTATACCCAAAATTATTTTACAGGCAAGATGCAGCTAAAAATTATTATTAAATTCAAAGCTGGTGGAGCTTGGTATAGATGGCCTAATACAATGAGCACCACACACTGCTACTATGCCCAAAATTATTTTCCGGGCTAGATGCAGCTAAAATTTATTATTAATTTCAAAGCTGGTGGAGCTTGGTATAGATGGCCTAATACAAAGAATACCACACACTGCTACTATGCCCAAAAATATTTTACAGGCAAGATGCAGTTATAGATTGTTAGTAATTTGAAAGCTGGTGGAGCTTAGTATAGATGGCCAAATAGAATGAGTTCCACCCACTGCTATTATGCCCAAAATTATTTTACAGGCAAGATGCAGCTAAAAATTATTATTAATTTCAAAGCTCGTGCAGCTTGGTATAGATGGCCTAATACAATGATTACCACACACTGCTACTAAGCCCAAAATTATTTTCCGGGCTAGATGCAGCTAAAAATTATTTTTAATTTCAAAGCTGGTGGAGCTTGGTATAGATGGACTAATACAATGAGTACCTCACACTGCTAATATGCCCAAAATTATTTTCCAGGCAAGATGCAGCTAAAAATTATTAGTAATTTGAAAGCTGGTGGAGCTTAAAATAGATGGCCTAATACAATGAGTACCACACACTGCTAATATGACCAAAATTATTTTACAGGCAAGATGCAGCTAAAAATTATTATTAATTTCAAAGCTGGTGGAGCTTGGTATAGATGGCCTAATACAATGAGTACCACACACTGCTACTATGCCCAAAATTATTGTCCTGGCTAGATGCAGCTAAAAATTATTATTAATTTCAAAGCTGGTGGATCTTGGTATAGATGGCCTAATACAAGGAGTACCACACACTACTACCATGCCCAAAATTATTTTCCAGGCAAGATGCAGCTAAAAATTATTAGTAATTTGAAAGCTTGTGGAGCTTGGTATAGATGGCCTAATGGAATGAGTACCACACACTGCTAATATGCCCAAAATTATTTTACAGGCAAGATGCAGCTAAAAATTATTATTGATTTCAAAGTTGGTGGAGCTTGGTATAGATGGCCTAATACCATGAGTACCACACACTGCTACTATGCCCAAAATTATTTTACAGGCAAGATGCAGCTAAAAATTATTAGTAATTTGAAAGCTGGTGGAGCTTAGTATAGATGGCCTAATACAGTGAGCACCACACAATGCTAATATGCCCAAAATTATTTTACAGGCAAGATGCAGCTAAAAATTATTATTAATTTCAAAGCTGGTGGAGCTTGGTATAGATAGCCTAATACAATGAGTTCCACACACTGCTACTAAGCCCAAAATTATTTTCTGGGCTAGATGCAGCTAAAAACTATTACTAATTTCAAAGCTGGTGGAGCTTTGTATAGATGACATAATACAATGAGTACCACACACTGCTACAAAGCCTAAAATTATTTTCCGGGCAATATGCAGCTAAAAATTATTATTAATTTCAAAGCTGGTGGAGCTTGGAGTAGAAGGCCTTATACAATGAGAACCACACACTGCTACTATGCCCAAAATTATTTTCCAGGCAAGATGTAGCTAAAAATTATTAGTAATTTGAAAGCTGGTGGAGCTTAGTATAGATGGCCTAATAGAATGAGTAACACACACTGCTAATATGCCCAAAATTTTTTACAGGCAAGATGCAGCTAAAAATTATTAGCAATTTCAAAGCTAGTGGAGCTTAGTATAGATGGCCTAATACAATGAGCACCACATACAACTACTATGCCCAAAATTGTTTACCAGGCAAGATGCAGCTAAAAATTATCAGTAATTTGAAAGCTGGTGGAGCTTAGTATAGATGTCCTAATAGAATGAGTACCACACACTGCTAATATGCCCAAAATTATTTTCCAGGCAAGATGCAGATAAAAAATTTTATTAATTTCAAAGCTGGTGTAGCTCGGTATAGATGGCCTAATACATTGAGTACCACACACTGCTACTATGAGCAAAATTATTTTCCAGTCAAGATGCAGCTAAAAATTATTAGTAATTTGAAAGCTGGTGTAGCTTGGTATAGATGGCCTAATAGAATAAGTACCACACACTGCTAGTATGCCCAAAATTATTTTACAAGCAAGATAAAACTAAAAATTATTATTAATTTCAAAGCTGGTGGAGCTGGGAATAGATGGCCTAGTACAATGAGTACCACACACTGCTACTATGCCCAAAATTATTTTCCAGGCAAGATGCAGCTAAAAATTATTATTAATTTCAAAGCTGGTGGAGCTTGGTATAGATGGCCTAATACATTGAGTACCACACACTGCAACTATGCCCAAAATTATTTTACAGGCAAGATGCAGATATAAATTATTAGTAATTTGAAAGCAGGTGGAGCTTAGTATAGGTGGCCTAATACAATGAGTACCACGCACTGCTAATATGCCCAAAATTATTTTACAGGCAAGATGCAGCTAAAAATTATTATTAATTTCAAAGCTGGTGGAGCTTGGTATAGATGGCCTAACACAATGAGTAACACACACTGCTACTATGCCCAAAATTATTTTCCAGTCTAGATGCAGCTAAAACTTATTATTAATTTCAAAGCTGGTGCAGCTTGGTATAGATGGCCTAATTGAATGAGTACCACACACTACTACTATACCCAAAATTATTTTCCAGGCAAGATGCAGCTAAAAATTATTATTAATTTGAAAGCTTGTGGAGCTTGGTATAGATGGCCTAATAGAATGAGTACCACACACTGCTAATATGCGCAAATTTATTTTACAGGCAAGATGCAGCTAAAAATTATTATTAATTTCAAAGCTAGTGCAGCTTGGTATAGATGGCCTAATACACTGAGTACCACACACTTCTACTATGACCAAAATTATTTTACAGGCAAGATGCAGCTAAAAATTATTATTAATTTCAAAGCTGGTGGAGCTTATACATTGCCTAATACAATGAGTACCACACACTTTTACTATGCCCAAAATTATTTTACAGGCAAGATGCAGCTAAAAATTATTAGTAATTTGAAAGCTGGTGGAGCTTAGTATAGATGGCCTAATAGAATGAGTACCACACACTGCTAATATGCTGAAAATTATTTTCCTGGCGAGATGCAGGTAAAAATTATTATTAATTTCAAAGCTGATGGAGCTTGGTATAGATGGCCTAATACAATGAGTACCACACACTGCTAATATGCCCAAAATTATTTTACAGGCAAGATGCAGCTAAAAATTATTATTAATTTCAAAGCTGGTGGAGCTTGGTATAGATGGCCTAATACAATGAGTACCACACACTGCTACTATGCCCAAAATTATTGTCCGGGCTAGATGCAGCTAAAAATTATTATTAATTTCAAAGCTGGTGGATCTTGGTATAGATGGCCTAATACAAGGAGTACCACACACTACTACCATGCCCAAAATTATTTTCCAGGCAAGATGCAGCTAAAAATTATTAGTAATTTGAAAGCTTGTGGAGCTTGGTATAGATGGCCTAATGGAATGAGTACCACACACTGCTAATATGCCCAAAATTATTTTACAGTCAAGATGCAGCTAAAAATTATTATTGATTTCAAAGTTGGTGGAGCTTGGTATAGATGGCCTAATACCATGAGTACCACACACTGCTACTATGCCCAAAATTATTTTACAGGCAAGATGCAGCTAAAAATTATTAGTAATTTGAAAGCTGGTGGAGCTTAGTATAGATGGCCTAATACAATGAGCACCACACAATGCTAATATGCCCAAAATTATTTTACAGGCAAGATGCAGCTAAAAATTATTATTAATTTCAAAGCTGGTGGAGCTTGGTATAGATAGCCTAATACAATGAGTTCCACACACTGCTACTAAGCCCAAAATTATTTTCTGGGCTAGATGCAGCTAAAAACTATTACTAATTTCAAAGCTGGTGGAGCTTTGTATAGATGACCTAATACAATGAGTACCACACACTGCTACAAAGCCTAAAATTATTTTCCGGGCAATATGCAGCTAAAAATTATTATTAATTTCAAAGCTGGTGGAGCTTGGAGTAGAAGGCCTTATACAATGAGAACCACACACTGCTACTATGCCCAAAATTATTTTCCAGGCAAGATGTAGCTAAAAATTATTAGTAATTTGAAAGCTGGTGGAGCTTAGTATAGATGGCCTAATAGAATGAGTACCACACACTGCTAATATGCCCAAAATTTTTTACAGGCAAGATGCAGCTAAAAATTATTAGCAATTTCAAAGCTAGTGGAGCTTAGTATAGATGGCCTAATACAATGAGCACCACATACAACTACTATGCCCAAAATTGTTTACCAGGCAAGATGCAGCTAAAAATTATCAGTAATTTGAAAGCTGGTGGAGCTTAGTATAGATGTCCTAATAGAATGAGTACCACACACTGCTAATATGCCCAAAATTATTTTCCAGGCAAGATGCAGATAAAATTTTTTATTAATTTCAAAGCTGGTGTAGCTCGGTATAGATGGCCTAATACATTGAGTACCACACACTGCTACTATGAGCAAAATTATTTTCCAGTCAAGATGCAGCTAAAAATTATTAGTAATTTGAAAGCTGGTGTAGCTTGGTATAGATGGCCTAATAGAATAAGTACCACACACTGCTAGTATGCCCAAAATTATTTTACAAGCAAGATAAAACTAAAAATTATTATTAATTTCAAAGCTGGTGGAGCTGGGAATAGATGGCCTAGTACAATGAGTACCACACACTGCTACTATGCCCAAAATTATTTTCCAGGCAAGATGCAGCTAAAAATTATTATTAATTTCAAAGCTGGTGGAGCTTGGTATAGATGGCCTAATACATTGAGTACCACACACTGCTACTATGCCCAAAATTATTTTACAGGCAAGATGTAGATATAAATTATTAGTAATTTGAAAGCAGGTGGAGCTTAGTATAGGTGGCCTAATACAATGAGTACCACGCACTGCTAATATGCCCAAAATTATTTTACAGGCAAGATGCAGCTAAAAATTATTATTAATTTCAAAGCTGGTGGAGCTTGGTATAGATGGCCTAATACAATGAGTAACACACACTGCTACTATGCCCAAAATTATTTTCCAGTCTAGATGCAGCTAAAAATTATTATTAATTTCAAAGCTGGTGCAGCTTGGTATAGATGGCCTAATTGAATGAGTACCACACACTACTACTATACCCAAAATTATTTTCCAGGCAAGATGCAGCTAAAAATTATTATTAATTTGAAAGCTTGTGGAGCTTGGTATAGATGGCCTAATAGAATGAGTACCACACACTGCTAATATGCGCAAATTTATTTTACAGGCAAGATGCAGCTAAAAATTATTATTAATTTCAAAGCTAGTGCAGCTTGGTATAGATGGCCTAATACAATGAGTACCACACACTTCTACTATGACCAAAATTATTTTACAGGCAAGATGCAGCTAAAAATTATTATTAATTTCAAAGCTGGTGGAGCTTGGTATACATTGCCTAATACAATGAATACCACACACTTTTACTATGCCCAAAATAATTTTACAGGCAAGATGCAGCTAAAAATTATTAGTAATTTGAAAGCTGGTGGAGCTTAGTATAGATGGCCTAATAAAATGAGTACCACACACTACTACTATGCCCAAAATTATTTTACAGGCAAGATGCAGCTAAAAATTATTAGTAATTTGAAAGCTGGTGGAGCTTAGTATAGATGGCCTAATAGAATGAGTACCACACACTGCTAATATGCTCAAAATTATTTTCCCGGCAAGATGCAGGTAAAAATTATTATTAATTTCAAAGCTGATGGAGCTTGGTATAGATGGCCTAATACAATGAGTACCACACACTGCTACTATGAGCAAAATTATTTTCCAGGCTTGATGCAGTTAAAAATTCCTAGTAATTTGAAAGCTGGTGGAGCTTAGTATTGATGGCCTAATAGAATGAGTACCACACACTGCTAATATGCCCAAAATTATTTTACAGGCAAGATGAAACTAAAAATTATTATTAATTTCAAAGCTGGTGGAGCTGGGAATAGATGGCCTAATACAATGAGTACCACACACTACTACTATGACCAAAATTATTTTTCAGGCAAGATACAGCTGAAAATTATTATTATTTCAAAGCTGGTGGACCTGGGTATAGATGGCCTAATACATTGAGTACCACACACTGCTACTATGACCCAAATTATTTTACAGGCAAGATGCAGATATAAATTATTATTAATTTCAAAGCTGGTGCAGCTTGGTGTAGATGGCCTAATACAATGAGTACCACACACTGCTACTATGCCCAAAATTATTTTACAGGCAAGATGCAGCTAAAAATTATTAGTAATTTGAAAGCTGGTGGAGCTTAGTATAGATGGCCTAATACAATGAGCACCACACACTGCTAATATGCCCAAAATTATTTTACAGGCAAGATGCTGCTAAAAATTATTATTAATTTCAAAGCTGGTGGAGCTTGGTATAGATAGCCTAATACAATGAGTACCACACACTGCTACTAAGCCCAAAATTATTTTCTGGGCTAGATGCAGCTAAAAATTATTATTAATTTCAAAGCTGGTGGAGCTTTGTATAGATGGCCTAATACAATGAGTACCACACACTGCTACAAAGCCTAAAATTATTTTCCGGGCTATATGCAGCTAAAAATGATTATTAATTTCAAAGCTGGTGGAGCTTGGAATAGAAGGCCTTATACAATGAGTACCACACACTGCTATTATGCCCAAAATTATTTTCCAGGCAAGATGTAGCTAAAAATTATTAGTAATTTGAAAGCTGGTGGAGCTTCGTGTAAATGGCCTAATAGAATGAGTACCACACACTGCTAATATGTCCAAAATTATTTTACAGGCAAGATGCAGATAAAAATTATTATTAATTTCAAAGCTGGTGTAGCTCGGTATAGATGGCCTAATACATTGAGTACCACACACTGCTACTATGAGCAAAATTATTTTCCAGGCAAGATGCAGCTAAAAATTATTAGTAATTTGAAAGCTGGTGTAGCTTGGTATAGATGGCCTAAAAGAATGAGTACCACACACTGCTAATATGCCCAAAATTATTTTACCAGCAAGATAAAACTAAAAATTATTATTAGTTTCAAAGCTGGTGGAGCTGGGAATAGATAGCCTAGTACAATGAGTACCACACACTACTACTATTACCAAAATTATTTTCCAGGCAAGATGCAGCTAAAAATTATTATTAATTTCAAAGCTGGTGGAGCTTGGTATAGATGGCCTAATACATTGAGTACCACACACTGCTACTATGCCCAAAATTATTTTACAGGCAAGATGCAGATATAAATTATTAGTAATTTGAAAGCAGGTGGAGCTTAGTATAGGTGGCCTAATACAATGAGTACCACGCACTGCTAATATGCCCAAAATTATTTTACAGGCAAGATGCAGCTAAAAATTATTATTAATTTCAAAGTTGGTGGAGCTTGATATAGATGGCCTAATACAATGAGTAACACACACTGCTAGTATGCCCAAAATTATTTTCCAGTCTAGATGCAGCTAAAAATTATTATTAATTTCAAAGCTGGTGCAGCTTGGTATAGATGGCCTAATAGAATGAGTACCACACACTACTACTATACCCAAAATTATTTTCCAGGCAAGATGCAGCTAAAAATTATTATTAATTTGAAAGCTTGTGGAGCTTGGTATAGATGGTCTAATAGAATGAGTACCACACACTGCTAATATGCCCAAAATTATTTTACAGGCAAGATGCAGCTAAAAATTATTATTAATTTCAAAGCTAGTGCAGCTTGGTATAGATGGCCTAATACAATGAGTACCACAAAATTCTACTATGCCCAAAATTATTTTACAGGCAAGACGCAGCTAAAAATTATTAATAATTTCAAAGCTGGTGGAGCTTGGTATACATTGCCTAATACAATGAGTACCACACACTTTTACTATGCCCAAAATAATTTTACAGGCAAGATGCATCTAAAAATTATTAGTAATTTGAAAGCTGGTGGAGCTTAGTATAGATGGCCTAATACAATGAGTACCACACACTGCTACTATGCCCAAAATTATTTTACAGGCAAGATGCAGTTAAAAATTATTAGTAATTTGAAAGCTGGTGGAGCTTAGTATAGATGGCCTAATAGAATGAGTACCACACACTGCTAATATGCTCAAAATTATTTTCCTGGCAAGATGCAGCTAAAAAGTCTTATTAATTTCAAAGCTGATGGAGCTTGGTATAGATGGCCTAATACAATGTGTACCACACACTACTACTATGACCAAAATTATTTTCCAGGCAAGATGCAGCTAAAAATTATTATTAATTTCAAAGCTGGTGGAGCTGGGTATAGATGGCCTAATACATTGAGTACGACACACTGCTACTATGCCCAAAATTATTTTACAGGCAATATGCCGATATAAATTATTATTAATTTCCAAGCTGGTGCAGCTTGATATAGATGGCCTAATATAATGAGTACCACACACTACTACTATACCGAAAATTATTTTCCAGGCAAGATGCAGCTAAAGATTATTATTAATTTGAAAGATGGTGGAGCTGGGCATAGATGGCCTAATACACTGAGTACCACACACTGCTACTATGCCCAAAATTATTTTACAGGCAAGATGCAGATATGAATTAATATTAATTTCAAAGCTGGTGCAGCTTGGTATAGATGGCCTAATAGAATGAGTACCACACACTGCTAATATGCCCAAAATTATTTTACAGGCAAGATGCAGCTAAAAATTATTATTCATTTCAAAGCTGGTGGAGCTTGGTATAGATGGCCTAATACAATGGGTACCACACACTACTACTATGCCCAAAATTATTTTCCAGGTAAGATGCAACTAAAAATTATTAGTAATTTGAAAGCTTGTGGAGCTTGGTATGGATGGCCTAATAGAATGAGTACCACACACTGCTAATATGCCCAAAATTATTTTACAGACAAGATGCAGCTAAAAATTATTATTAATTTCAAAGCTGGTGCAGCTTGGTATAGATGGCCTAATACAATGAGTACCACACACTGCTGCAATGCCCAAAATAATTTTCCAGGCAAGATGCAGCTAAAAATTATTAGCAATTTGAAAGCTGGTGGAGCTTAGTATAGATGGCCTAATACAATGAGTACCACACACTAGTGATATGCCCAAAATTATTTTACAGGCAAGATGCAGCTAAAAATTATTATTAATTTCAAAGCCGGTGGAGCTTGGTATAGATGGCTTAAAACAATGAGTACCACACACTGCTACTAAGCTCAAAATTATTTTCCAGGCTAGATGCAGCTAAAAATTATTATTAATTTCAAAGCTGGTGGAGCTTGGTATAGATGGCCTAATACAATGAGTACCACACACTGCTAATATGCCCAAAATTATTTTCCAGGCAAGATGCAGCTAAAAATTATTAGTAATTTGAAAGCTGGAGGAGCTTAGTTTAGATGGCCTAATAGAATGAGTACCACACACTGCTAATATGCCCAAAATTATTTTACAGGCAAGATGCAGCTAAAAATTATTATTAATTTCAAAGCTGGTGGAGCTTGGTATAGATGGCCTAATACAATGAGTACCACACACTACTACTATGCCCAAAATTATTTTCCGAGCAAGATGCAGCTGAAAATTATTATTAATTTGAAAGCTTGTGGAGCTTGGTATAGATGGCCTAATAGAATGAGTACCACACACTGCTAATATGCGCAAATTTATTTTACAGGCAAGATGCAGCTAAAAATTATTATTAATTTCAAAGCTAGTGCAGCTTGGTATAGATGGCCTAATACAATGAGTACCACACACTTCTACTATGACCAAAATTATTTTACAGGCAAGATGCAGCTAAAAATTATTATTAATTTCAAAGCTGGTGGAGCTTGTTATACATTGCCTAATACAATGAGTACCACACACTTTTACTATGCCCAAAATAATTTTACAGGCAAGATGCAGCTAAAAATTATTAGTAATTTGAAAGCTGGTGGAGCTTAGTATAGATGGCCTAATACAATGAGTACCACACACTACTACTATGCCCAAAATTATTTTACAGGCAAGATGCAGCTAAAAATTATTAGTAATTTGAAAGCTGGTGGAGCTTAGTATAGATGGCCTAATAGAATGAGTACCACACACTGCTAATATGCTCAAAATTATTTTCCTGGCAAGATGCAGGTAAAAATTATTATTAATTTCAAAGCTGATGGAGCTTGGTATAGATGGCCTAATACAATGAGTACCACACACTGCTACTATGAGCAAAATTATTTTCCAGGCTTGATGCAGTTAAAAATTCTTAGTAATTTGAAAGCTGGTGGAGCTTAGTATTGATGGCCTAATAGAATGAGTACCACACACTGCTAATATGCCCAAAATTATTTTACAGGCAAGATGAAACTAAAAATTATTATTAATTTCAAAGCTGGTGGAGCTGGGAATAGATGGCCTAATACAATGAGTACCACAGACTACTACTATGACCAAAATTATTTTTCAGGCAAGATACAGCTAAAAATTATTATTATTTCAAAGCTGGTGGAGCTGGGTATAGATGGCCTAATACATTGAGTACCACACACTGCTACTATGACCCAAATTATTTTACAGGCAAGATGCAGATATAAATTATTATTAATTTCAAAGCTGGTGCAGCTTGGTGTAGATGGCCTAATACAATGAGTACCACACACTGCTACTATGCCCAAAATTATTTTACAGGCAAGATGCAGCTAAAAATTATTAGTAATTTGAAAGCTGGTGGAGCTTAGTATAGATGGCCTAATACAATGAGCACCACACACTGCTAATATGCCCAAAATTATTTTACAGGCAAGATGCTGCTAAAAATTATTATTAATTTCAAAGCTGGTGGAGCTTGGTATAGATAGCCTAATACAATGAGTACCACACACTGCTACTAAGCCCAAAATTATTTTCTGGGCTAGATGCAGCTAAAAATTATTATTAATTTCAAAGCTGGTGGAGCTTTGTATAGATGGCCTAATACAATGAGTACCACACACTGCTACAAAGCCTAAAATTATTTTCCGGGCTATATGCAGCTAAAAATTATTATTAATTTCAAAGCTGGTGGAGCTTGGAATAGAAGGCCTTATACAATGAGTACCACACACTGCTATTATGCCCAAAATTATTTTCCAGGCAAGATGTAGCTAAAACCTATTAGTAATTTGAAAGCTGGTGGAGCTTCGTGTAAATGGCCTAATAGAATGAGTACCACACACTGCTAATATGCCCAAAATTATTTTACAGGCAAGATGCAGATAAAAATTATTATTAATTTCAAAGCTGGTGTAGCTCGGTATAGATGGCCTAATACATTGAGTACCACACACTGCTACTATGAGCAAAATTATTTTCCAGGCAAGATGCAGCTAAAAATTATTAGTAATTTGAAAGCTGGTGTAGCTTGGTATAGATGGTCTAAAAGAATGAGTACCACACACTGCTAATATGCCCAAAATTATTTTACCAGCAAGATAAAACTAAAAATTATTATTAGTTTCAAAGCTGGTGGAGCTGGGAATAGATGGCCTAGTACAATGAGTACCACACACTACTACTATTACCAAAATTATTTTCCAGGCAAGATGCAGCTAAAAATTATTATTAATTTCAAAGCTGGTGGAGCTTGGTATAGATGGCCTAATACATTGAGTACCACACACTGCTACTATGCCCAAAATTATTTTACAGGCAAGATGCAGATATAAATTATTAGTAATTTGAAAGCTTGTGGAGCTTGGTATAGATGGTCTAATAGAATGAGTACCACACACTGCTAATATGCCCAAAATTATTTTACAGGCAAGATGCAGCTAAAAATTATTATTAATTTCAAAGCTAGTGCAGCTTGGTATAGATGGCCTAATACAATGAGTACCACAAAATTCTACTATGCCCAAAATTATTTTACAGGCAAGACGCAGCTAAAAATTATTAATAATTTCAAAGCTGGTGGAGCTTGGTATACATTGCCTAATACAATGAGTACCACACACTTTTACTATGCCCAAAATAATTTTACAGGCAAGATGCATCTAAAAATTATTAGTAATTTGAAAGCTGGTGGAGCTTAGTATAGATGGCCTAATACAATGAGTACCACACACTGCTACTATGCCCAAAATTATTTTACAGGCAAGATGCAGCTAAAAATTATTAGTAATTTGAAAGCTGGTGGAGCTTAGTATAGATGGCCTAATAGAATGAGTACCACACACTGCTAATATGCTCAAAATTATTTTCCTGGCAAGATGCAGCTAAAAAGTCTTATTAATTTCAAAGCTGATGGAGCTTGGTATAGATGGCCTAATACAATGTGTACCACACACTACTACTATGACCAAAATTATTTTCCAGGCAAGATGCAGCTAAAAATTATTATTAATTTCAAAGCTGGTGGAGCTGGGTATAGATGGCCTAATACATTGAGTACCACACACTGCTACTATGCCCAAAATTATTTTACAGGCAATATGCAGATATAAATTATTATTAATTTCAAAGCTGGTGCAGCTTGATATAGATGGCCTAATATAATGAGTACCACACACTACTACTATACCGAAAATTATTTTCCAGGCAAGATGCAGCTAAAGATTATTATTAATTTGAAAGATGGTGGAGCTGGGCATAGATGGCCTAATACACTGAGTACCACACACTGCTACTATGCCCAAAATTATTTTACAGGCAAGATGCAGATATGAATTATTATTAATTTCAAAGCTGGTGCAGCTTGGTATAGATGGCCTAATAGAATGAGTACCACACACTGCTAATATGCCCAAAATTATTTTACAGGCAAGATGCAGCTAAAAATTATTATTCATTTCAAAGCTGGTGGAGCTTGGTATAGATGGCCTAATACAATGGGTACCACACACTACTACTATGCCCAAAATTATTTTCCAGGTAAGATGCAACTAAAAATTATTAGTAATTTGAAAGCTTGTGGAGCTTGGTATAGATGGCCTAATAGAATGAGTACCACACACTGCTAATATGCCCAAAATTATTTTACAGACAAGATGCAGCTAAAAATTATTATTAATTTCAAAGCTGGTGCAGCTTGGTATAGATGGCCTAATACAATGAGTACCACACACTGCTGCAATGCCCAAAATAATTTTCCAGGCAAGATGCAGCTAAAAATTATTAGCAATTTGAAAGCTGGTGGAGCTTAGTATAGATGGCCTAATACAATGAGTACCACACACTAGTGATATGCCCAAAATTATTTTACAGGCAAGATGCAGCTAAAAATTATTATTAATTTCAAAGCCGGTGGAGCTTGGTATAGATGGCTTAAAACAATGAGTACCACACACTGCTACTAAGCTCAAAATTATTTTCCAGGCTAGATGCAGCTAAAAATTATTATTAATTTCAAAGCTGGTGGAGCTTGGTATAGATGGCCTAATACAATGAGTACCACACACTGCTAATATGCCCAAAATTATTTTCCAGGCAAGATGCAGCTAAAAATTATTAGTAATTTGAAAGCTGGAGGAGCTTAGTATAGATGGCCTAATAGAATGAGTACCACACACTGCTAATATGCCCAAAATTATTTTACAGGCAAGATGCAGCTAAAAATTATTATTAATTTCAAAGCTGGTGGAGCTTGGTATAGATGGCCTAATACAATGAGTACCACACACTACTACTATGCCCAAAATTATTTTCTGAGCAAGATGCAGCTGAAAATTATTATTAATTTGAAAGCTTGTGGAGCTTGGTATAGATGGCCTAATAGAATGAGTACCACACACTGCTAATATGCGCAAATTTATTTTACAGCCAAGATGCAGCTAAAAATTATTATTAATTTCAAAGCTAGTGCAGCTTGGTATAGATGGCCTAATACAATGAGTACCACACACTTCTACTATGACCAAAATTATTTTACAGGCAAGATGCAGCTAAAAATTATTATTAATTTCAAAGCTGGTGGAGCTTGTTATACATTGCCTAATACAATGAGTACCACACACTTTTACTATGCCCAAAATAATTTTACAGGCAAGATGCAGCTAAAAATTATTAGTAATTTGAAAGCTGGTGGAGCTTAGTATAGATGGCCTAATACAATGAGTACCACACACTACTACTATGCCCAAAATTATTTTACATGCAAGATGCAGCTAAAAATTATTAGTAATTTGAAAGCTGGTGGAGCTTAGTATAGATGGCCTAATAGAATGAGTACCACACACTGCTAATATGCTCAAAATTATTTTCCTGGCAAGATGCAGGTAAAAATTATTATTAATTTCAAAGCTGATGGAGCTTGGTATAGATGGCCTAATACAATGAGTACCACACACTGCTACTATGAGCAAAATTATTTTCCAGGCTTGATGCAGTTAAAAATTCTTAGTAATTTGAAAGCTGGTGGAGCTTAGTATTGATGGCCTAATAGAATGAGTACCACACACTGCTAATATGCCCAAAATTATTTTACAGGCAAGATGAAACTAAAAATTATTATTAATTTCAAAGCTGGTGGAGCTGGGAATAGATGGCCTAATACAATGAGTACCACAGACTACTACTATGACCAAAATTATTTTTCAGGCAAGATACAGCTAAAAATTATTATTATTTCAAAGCTGGTGGAGCTGGGTATAGATGGCCTAATACATTGAGTACCACACACTGCTACTATGACCCAAATTATTTTACAGGCAAGATGCAGATATAAATTATTATTAATTTCAAAGCTGGTGCAGCTTGGTGTAGATGGCCTAATACAATGAGTACCACACACTGCTACTATGCCCAAAATTATTTTACAGGCAAGATGCAGCTAAAAATTATTAGTAATTTGAAAGCTGGTGGAGCTTAGTATAGATGGCCTAATACAATGAGCACCACACACTGCTAATATGCCCAAAATTATTTTACAGGCAAGATGCTGCTAAAAATTATTATTAATTTCAAAGCTGGTGGAGCTTGGTATAGATAGCCTAATACAATGAGTACCACACACTGCTACTAAGCCCAAAATTATTTTCTGGGCTAGATGCAGCTAAAAATTATTATTAATTTCAAAGCTGGTGGAGCTTTGTATAGATGGCCTAATACAATGAGTACCACACACTGCTACAAAGCCTAAAATTATTTTCCGGGCTATATGCAGCTAAAAATTATTATTAATTTCAAAGCTGGTGGAGCTTGGAATAGAAGGCCTTATACAATGAGTACCACACACTGCTATTATGCCCAAAATTATTTTCCAGGCAAGATGTAGCTAAAACCTATTAGTAATTTGAAAGCTGGTGGAGCTTCGTGTAAATGGCCTAATAGAATGAGTACCACACACTGCTAATATGCCCAAAATTATTTTACAGGCAAGATGCAGATAAAAATTATTATTAATTTCAAAGCTGGTGTAGCTCGGTATAGATGGCCTAATACATTGAGTACCACACACTGCTACTATGAGCAAAATTATTTTCCAGGCAAGATGCAGCTAAAAATTATTAGTAATTTGAAAGCTGGTGTAGCTTGGTATAGATGGTCTAAAAGAATGAGTACCACACACTGCTAATATGCCCAAAATTATTTTACCAGCAAGATAAAACTAAAAATTATTATTAGTTTCAAAGCTGGTGGAGCTGGGAATAGATGGCCTAGTACAATGAGTACCACACACTACTACTATTACCAAAATTATTTTCCAGGCAAGATGCAGCTAAAAATTATTATTAATTTCAAAGCTGGTGGAGCTTGGTATATATGGCCTAATACATTGAGTACCACACACTGCTACTATGCCCAAAATTATTTTACAGGCAAGATGCAGATATAAATTATTAGTAATTTGAAAGCTTGTGGAGCTTGGTATAGATGGTCTAATAGAATGAGTACCACACACTGCTAATATGCCCAAAATTATTTTACAGGCAAGATGCAGCTAAAAATTATTATTAATTTCAAAGCTAGTGCAGCTTGGTATAGATGGCCTAATACAATGAGTACCACAAAATTCTACTATGCCCAAAATTATTTTACAGGCAAGACGCAGCTAAAAATTATTAATAATTTCAAAGCTGGTGGAGCTTGGTATACATTGCCTAATACAATGAGTACCACACACTTTTACTATGCCCAAAATAATTTTACAGGCAAGATGCATCTAAAAATTATTAGTAATTTGAAAGCTGGTGGAGCTTAGTATAGATGGCCTAATACAATGAGTACCACACACTGCTACTATGCCCAAAATTATTTTACAGGCAAGATGCAGCTAAAAATTATTAGTAATTTGAAAGCTGGTGGAGCTTAGTATAGATGGCCTAATAGAA
The DNA here is from genome assembly GCF_046119375.1 of Phyllobates terribilis. NCBI lineage: Eukaryota > Metazoa > Chordata > Amphibia > Anura > Dendrobatidae > Phyllobates > Phyllobates terribilis. Next base: position 766,528,496 of record NW_027362762.1, on the reverse strand, counting down.
TGAGTACCACACACTGCTAATATGCTCAAAATTATTTTCCTGGCAAGATGCAGCTAAAAAGTCTTATTAATTTCAAAGCTGATGGAGCTTGGTATAGATGGCCTAATACAATGTGTACCACACACTACTACTATGACCAAAATTATTTTCCAGGCAAGATGCAGCTAAAAATTATTATTAATTTCAAAGCTGGTGGAGCTGGGTATAGATGGCCTAATACATTGAGTACCACACACTGCTACTATGCCCAAAATTATTTTACAGGCAATATGCAGATATAAATTATTATTAATTTCAAAGCTGGTGCAGCTTGATATAGATGGCCTAATATAATGAGTACCACACACTACTACTATACCGAAAATTATTTTCCAGGCAAGATGCAGCTAAAGATTATTATTAATTTGAAAGATGGTGGAGCTGGGCATAGATGGCCTAATACACTGAGTACCACACACTGCTACTATGCCCAAAATTATTTTACAGGCAAGATGCAGATATGAATTATTATTAATTTCAAAGCTGGTGCAGCTTGGTATAGATGGCCTAATAGAATGAGTACCACACACTGCTAATATGCCCAAAATTATTTTACAGGCAAGATGCAGCTAAAAATTATTATTCATTTCAAAGCTGGTGGAGCTTGGTATAGATGGCCTAATACAATGGGTACCACACACTACTACTATGCCCAAAATTATTTTCCAGGTAAGATGCAACTAAAAATTATTAGTAATTTGAAAGCTTGTGGAGCTTGGTATAGATGGCCTAATAGAATGAGTACCACACACTGCTAATATGCCCAAAATTATTTTACAGACAAGATGCAGCTAAAAATTATTATTAATTTCAAAGCTGGTGCAGCTTGGTATAGATGGCCTAATACAATGAGTACCACACACTGCTGCAATGCCCAAAATAATTTTCCAGGCAAGATGCAGCTAAAAATTATTAGCAATTTGAAAGCTGGTGGAGCTTAGTATAGATGGCCTAATACAATGAGTACCACACACTAGTGATATGCCCAAAATTATTTTACAGGCAAGATGCAGCTAAAAATTATTATTAATTTCAAAGCCGGTGGAGCTTGGTATAGATGGCTTAAAACAATGAGTACCACACACTGCTACTAAGCTCAAAATTATTTTCCAGGCTAGATGCAGCTAAAAATTATTATTAATTTCAAAGCTGGTGGAGCTTGGTATAGATGGCCTAATACAATGAGTACCACACACTGCTAATATGCCCAAAATTATTTTCCAGGCAAGATGCAGCTAAAAATTATTAGTAATTTGAAAGCTGGAGGAGCTTAGTATAGATGGCCTAATAGAATGAGTACCACACACTGCTAATATGCCCAAAATTATTTTACAGGCAAGATGCAGCTAAAAATTATTATTAATTTCAAAGCTGGTGGAGCTTGGTATAGATGGCCTAATACAATGAGTACCACACACTACTACTATGCCCAAAATTATTTTCCGAGCAAGATGCAGCTGAAAATTATTATTAATTTGAAAGCTTGTGGAGCTTGGTATAGATGGCCTAATAGAATGAGTACCACACACTGCTAATATGCGCAAATTTATTTTACAGCCAAGATGCAGCTAAAAATTATTATTAATTTCAAAGCTAGTGCAGCTTGGTATAGATGGCCTAATACAATGAGTACCACACACTTCTACTATGACCAAAATTATTTTACAGGCAAGATGCAGCTAAAAATTATTATTAATTTCAAAGCTGGTGGAGCTTGTTATACATTGCCTAATACAATGAGTACCACACACTTTTACTATGCCCAAAATAATTTTACAGGCAAGATGCAGCTAAAAATTATTAGTAATTTGAAAGCTGGTGGAGCTTAGTATAGATGGCCTAATACAATGAGTACCACACACTACTACTATGCCCAAAATTATTTTACATGCAAGATGCAGCTAAAAATTATTAGTAATTTGAAAGCTGGTGGAGCTTAGTATAGATGGCCTAATAGAATGAGTACCACACACTGCTAATATGCTCAAAATTATTTTCCTGGCAAGATGCAGGTAAAAATTATTATTAATTTCAAAGCTGATGGAGCTTGGTATAGATGGCCTAATACAATGAGTACCACACACTGCTACTATGAGCAAAATTATTTTCCAGGCTTGATGCAGTTAAAAATTCTTAGTAATTTGAAAGCTGGTGGAGCTTAGTATTGATGGCCTAATAGAATGAGTACCACACACTGCTAATATGCCCAAAATTATTTTACAGGCAAGATGAAACTAAAAATTATTATTAATTTCAAAGCTGGTGGAGCTGGGAATAGATGGCCTAATACAATGAGTACCACAGACTACTACTATGACCAAAATTATTTTTCAGGCAAGATACAGCTAAAAATTATTATTATTTCAAAGCTGGTGGAGCTGGGTATAGATGGCCTAATACATTGAGTACCACACACTGCTACTATGACCCAAATTATTTTACAGGCAAGATGCAGATATAAATTATTATTAATTTCAAAGCTGGTGCAGCTTGGTGTAGATGGCCTAATACAATGAGTACCACACACTGCTACTATGCCCAAAATTATTTTACAGGCAAGATGCAGCTAAAAATTATTAGTAATTTGAAAGCTGGTGGAGCTTAGTATAGATGGCCTAATACAATGAGCACCACACACTGCTAATATGCCCAAAATTATTTTACAGGCAAGATGCTGCTAAAAATTATTATTAATTTCAAAGCTGGTGGAGCTTGGTATAGATAGCCTAATACAATGAGTACCACACACTGCTACTAAGCCCAAAATTATTTTCTGGGCTAGATGCAGCTAAAAATTATTATTAATTTCAAAGCTGGTGGAGCTTTGTATAGATGCCTAATACAATGAGTACCACACACTGCTACAAAGCCTAAAATTATTTTCCGGGCTATATGCAGCTAAAAATTATTATTAATTTCAAAGCTGGTGGAGCTTGGAAAAGAAGGCCTTATACAATGAGTACCACACACTGCTATTATGCCCAAAATTATTTTCCAGGCAAGATGTAGCTAAAACCTATTAGTAATTTGAAAGCTGGTGGAGCTTCGTGTAAATGGCCTAATAGAATGAGTACCACACACTGCTAATATGCCCAAAATTATTTTACAGGCAAGATGCAGATAAAAATTATTATTAATTTCAAAGCTGGTGTAGCTCGGTATAGATGGCCTAATACATTGAGTACCACACACTGCTACTATGAGCAAAATTATTTTCCAGGCAAGATGCAGCTAAAAATTATTAGTAATTTGAAAGCTGGTGTAGCTTGGTATAGATGGTCTAAAAGAATGAGTACCACACACTGCTAATATGCCCAAAATTATTTTACCAGCAAGATAAAACTAAAAATTATTATTAGTTTCAAAGCTGGTGGAGCTGGGAATAGATGGCCTAGTACAATGAGTACCACACACTACTACTATTACCAAAATTATTTTCCAGGCAAGATGCAGCTAAAAATTATTATTAATTTCAAAGCTGGTGGAGCTTGGTATATATGGCCTAATACATTGAGTACCACACACTGCTACTATGCCCAAAATTATTTTACAGGCAAGATGCAGATATAAATTATTAGTAATTTGAAAGCTTGTGGAGCTTGGTATAGATGGTCTAATAGAATGAGTACCACACACTGCTAATATGCCCAAAATTATTTTACAGGCAAGATGCAGCTAAAAATTATTATTAATTTCAAAGCTAGTGCAGCTTGGTATAGATGGCCTAATACAATGAGTACCACAAAATTCTACTATGCCCAAAATTATTTTACAGGCAAGACGCAGCTAAAAATTATTAATAATTTCAAAGCTGGTGGAGCTTGGTATACATTGCCTAATACAATGAGTACCACACACTTTTACTATGCCCAAAATAATTTTACAGGCAAGATGCATCTAAAAATTATTAGTAATTTGAAAGCTGGTGGAGCTTAGTATAGATGGCCTAATACAATGAGTACCACACACTGCTACTATGCCCAAAATTATTTTACAGGCAAGATGCAGCTAAAAATTATTAGTAATTTGAAAGCTGGTGGAGCTTAGTATAGATGGCCTAATAGAATGAGTACCACACACTGCTAATATGCTCAAAATTATTTTCCTGGCAAGATGCAGCTAAAAAGTCTTATTAATTTCAAAGCTGATGGAGCTTGGTATAGATGGCCTAATACAATGTGTACCACACACTACTACTATGACCAAAATTATTTTCCAGGCAAGATGCAGCTAAAAATTATTATTAATTTCAAAGCTGGTGGAGCTGGGTATAGATGGCCTAATACATTGAGTACCACACACTGCTACTATGCCCAAAATTATTTTACAGGCAATATGCAGATATAAATTATTATTAATTTCAAAGCTGGTGCAGCTTGATATAGATGGCCTAATATAATGAGTACCACACACTACTACTATACCGAAAATTATTTTCCAGGCAAGATGCAGCTAAAGATTATTATTAATTTGAAAGATGGTGGAGCTGGGCATAGATGGCCTAATACACTGAGTACCACACACTGCTACTATGCCCAAAATTATTTTACAGGCAAGATGCAGATATGAATTATTATTAATTTCAAAGCTGGTGCAGCTTGGTATAGATGGCCTAATAGAATGAGTACCACACACTGCTAATATGCCCAAAATTATTTTACAGGCAATATGCAGCTAAAAATTATTATTCATTTCAAAGCTGGTGGAGCTTGGTATAGATGGCCTAATACAATGGGTACCACACACTACTACTATGCCCAAAATTATTTTCCAGGTAAGATGCAACTAAAAATTATTAGTAATTTGAAAGCTTGTGGAGCTTGGTATAGATGGCCTAATAGAATGAGTACCACACACTGCTAATATGCCCAAAATTATTTTACAGACAAGATGCAGCTAAAAATTATTATTAATTTCAAAGCTGGTGCAGCTTGGTATAGATGGCCTAATACAATGAGTACCACACACTGCTGCAATGCCCAAAATAATTTTCCAGGCAAGATGCAGCTAAAAATTATTAGCAATTTGAAAGCTGGTGGAGCTTAGTATAGATGGCCTAATACAATGAGTACCACACACTAGTGATATGCCCAAAATTATTTTACAGGCAAGATGCAGCTAAAAATTATTATTAATTTCAAAGCCGGTGGAGCTTGGTATAGATGGCTTAAAACAATGAGTACCACACACTGCTACTAAGCTCAAAATTATTTTCCAGGCTAGATGCAGCTAAAAATTATTATTAATTTCAAAGCTGGTGGAGCTTGGTATAGATGGCCTAATACAATGAGTACCACACACTGCTAATATGCCCAAAATTATTTTCCAGGCAAGATGCAGCTAAAAATTATTAGTAATTTGAAAGCTGGAGGAGCTTAGTATAGATGGCCTAATAGAATGAGTACCACACACTGCTAATATGCCCAAAATTATTTTACAGGCAAGATGCAGCTAAAAATTATTATTAATTTCAAAGCTGGTGGAGCTTGGTATAGATGGCCTAATACAATGAGTACCACACACTACTACTATGCCCAAAATTATTTTCCGAGCAAGATGCAGCTGAAAATTATTATTAATTTGAAAGCTTGTGGAGCTTGGTATAGATGGCCTAATAGAATGAGTACCACACACTGCTAATATGCGCAAATTTATTTTACAGGCAAGATGCAGCTAAAAATTATTATTAATTTCAAAGCTAGTGCAGCTTGGTATAGATGGCCTAATACAATGAGTACCACACACTTCTACTATGACCAAAATTATTTTACAGGCAAGATGCAGCTAAAAATTATTATTAATTTCAAAGCTGGTGGAGCTTGTTATACATTGCCTAATACAATGAGTACCACACACTTTTACTATGCCCAAAATAATTTTACAGGCAAGATGCAGCGAAAAATTATTAGTAATTTGAAAGCTGGTTTAGCTTAGTATAGATGGCCTAATACAATGAGTACCACACACTACTACTATGCCCAAAATTATTTTACAGGCAAGATGCAGCTAAAAATTATTAGTAATTTGAAAGCTGGTGGAGCTTAGTATAGATGGCCTAATAGAATGAGTACCACACACTGCTAATATGCTCAAAATTATTTTCCTGGCAAGATGCAGGTAAAAATTATTATTAATTTCAAAGCTGATGGAGCTTGGTATAGATGGCCTAATACAATGAGTACCACACACTGCTACTATGAGCAAAATTATTTTCCAGGCTTGATGCAGTTAAAAATTCTTAGTAATTTGAAAGCTGGTGGAGCTTAGTATTGATGGCCTAATAGAATGAGTACCACACACTGCTAATATGCCCAAAATTATTTTACAGGCAAGATGAAACTAAAAATTATTATTAATTTCAAAGCTGGTGGAGCTGGGAATAGATGGCCTAATACAATGAGTACCACAGACTACTACTATGACCAAAATTATTTTTCAGGCAAGATACAGCTAAAAATTATTATTATTTCAAAGCTGGTGGAGCTGGGTATAGATGGCCTAATACATTGAGTACCACACACTGCTACTATGACCCAAATTATTTTACAGGCAAGATGCAGATATAAATTATTATTAATTTCAAAGCTGGTGCAGCTTGGTGTAGATGGCCTAATACAATGAGTACCACACACTGCTACTATGCCCAAAATTATTTTACAGGCAAGATGCAGCTAAAAATTATTAGTAATTTGAAAGCTGGTGGAGCTTAGTATAGATGGCCTAATACAATGAGCACCACACACTGCTAATATGCCCAAAATTATTTTACAGGCAAGATGCTGCTAAAAATTATTATTAATTTCAAAGCTGGTGGAGCTTGGTATAGATAGCCTAATACAATGAGTACCACACACTGCTACTAAGCCCAAAATTATTTTCTGGGCTACATGCAGCTAAAAATTATTATTAATTTCAAAGCTGGTGGAGCTTTGTATAGATGGCCTAATACAATGAGTACCACACACTGCTACAAAGCCTAAAATTATTTTCCGGGCTATATGCAGCTAAAAATTATTATTAATTTCAAAGCTGGTGGAGCTTGGAATAGAAGGCCTTATACAATGAGTACCACACACTGCTATTATGCCCAAAATTATTTTCCAGGCAAGATGTAGCTAAAACCTATTAGTAATTTGAAAGCTGGTGGAGCTTCGTGTAAATGGCCTAATAGAATGAGTACCACACACTGCTAATATGCCCAAAATTATTTTACAGGCAAGATGCAGATAAAAATTATTATTAATTTCAAAGCTGGTGTAGCTCGGTATAGATGGCCTAATACATTGAGTACCACACACTGCTACTATGAGCAAAATTATTTTCCAGGCAAGATGCAGCTAAAAATTATTAGTAATTTGAAAGCTGGTGTAGCTTGGTATAGATGGCCTGAAAGAATGAGTACCACACACTGCTAATATGCCCAAAATTATTTTACCAGCAAGATAAAACTAAAAATTATTATTAGTTTCAAAGCTGGTGGAGCTGGGAATAGATGGCCTAGTACAATGAGTACCACACACTACTACTATTACCAAAATTATTTTCCAGGCAAGATGCAGCTAAAAATTATTATTAATTTCAAAGCTGGTGGAGCTTGGTATAGATGGCCTAATACATTGAGTACCACACACTGCTACTATGCCCAAAATTATTTTACAGGCAAGATGCAGATATAAATTATTAGTAATTTGAAAGCAGGTGGAGCTTAGTATAGGTGGCCTAATACAATGAGTACCACGCACTGCTAATATGCCCAAAATTATTTTACAGGCAAGATGCAGCTAAAAATTATTATTAATTTCAAAGCTGGTGGAGCTTGATATAGATGGCCTAATACAATGAGTAACACACACTGCAAGTATGCCCAAAATTATTTTCCAGTCTAGATGCAGCTAAAAATTATTATTAATTTCAAAGCTGGTGCAGCTTGGTATAGATGGCCTAATAGAATGAGTACCACACACTACTACTATGCCCAAAATTATTTTCCAGGCAAGATGCAGCTAAAAATTATTATTAATTTGAAAGCTTGTGGAGCTTGCTATAGATGGCCTAATAGAATGAGTACCACACACTGCTAATATGCCCAAAATTATTTTACAGGCAAGATGCAGCTAAAAATTATTATTAATTTCAAAGCTAGTGCAGCTTGGTATAGATGGCCTAATACAATGAGTACCACACGATTCTACTATGCCCAAAATTATTTTACAGGCAAGACGCAGCTAAAAATTATTAATAATTTCAAAGCTGGTGGAGCTTGGTATACATTGCCTAATACAATGAGTACCACACACTTTTACTATGCACAAAATAATTTTACAGGCAAGATGCATCTAAAAATTATTAGTAATTTGAAAGCTGGTGGAGCTTAGTATAGATGGCCTAATACAATGAGTACCACACACTGCTACTATGCCCAAAATTATTTTACAGGCAAGATGCAGCTAAAAATTATTAGTAATTTGAAAGCTGGTGGAGCTTAGTAGAGATGGCCTAATAGAATGAGTACCACACACTGCTAATATGCTCAAAATTATTTTCCTGGCAAGATGCAGCTAAAAAGTATTATTAATTTCAAAGCTGATGGAGCTTGGTATAGATGGCCTAATACAATGTGTACCACACACTACTACTATGACCAAAATTATTTTCCAGGCAAGATGCAGCTAAAAATTATTATTAATTTCAAAGCTGGTGGAGCTGGGTATAGATGGCCTAATACATTGAATACCACACACTGCTACTATGCCCAAAATTATTTTACAGGCAATATGCAGATATAAATTATTATTAATTTCAAAGCTGGTGCAGCTTGGTATAGATGGCCTAATAGAATGAGTACCACACACTACTACTATACCGAAAATTATTTTCCAGGCAAGATGCAGCTAAAGATTATTATTAATTTGAAAGATGGTGGAGCTGGGCATAGATGGCCTAATACACTGAGTACCACACACTGCTACTATGCCCAAAATTATTTTACAGGCAAGATGCAGATATAAATTATTATTAATTTCAAAGCTGGTGCAGCTTGGTATAGATGGCCTAATAGAATGAGTACCACACACTGCTAATATGCCCAAAATTATTTTACAGGCAAGATGCAGCTAAAAATTATTATTCATTTCAAAGCTGGTGGAGCTTGGTATAGATGGCCTAATACAATGGGTACCACACACTACTACTATGCCCAAAATTATTTTCCAGGTAAGATGCAACTAAAAATTATTAGTAATTTGAAAGCTTGTGGAGCTTGGTATAGATGGCCTAATAGAATGAGTACCACACACTGCTAATATGCCCAAAATTATTTTACAGACAAGATGCAGCTAAAAATTATTATTAATTTCAAAGCTGGTGCAGCTTGGTATAGATGGCCTAATACAATGAGTACCACACACTGCTGCAATGCCCAAAATAATTTTCCAGGCAAGATGCAGCTAAAAATTATTAGCAATTTGAAAGCTGGTGGAGCTTAGTATAGATGGCCTAATACAATGAGTACCACACACTAGTGATATGCCCAAAATTATTTTACAGGCAAGATGCAGCTAAAAATTATTATTAATTTCAAAGCCGGTGGAGCTTGGTATAGATGGCTTAATACAATGAGTACCACACACTGCTATTAAGCTCAAAATTATTTTCCAGGCTAGATGCAGCTAAAAATTATTATTAATTTCAAAGCTGGTGGAGCTTGGTATAGATGGCCTAATACAATGAGTACCACACACTGCTAATATGCCCAAAATTATTTTCCAGGCAAGATGCAGCTAAAAATTATTAGTAATTTGAAAGCTGGAGGAGCTTAGTATAGATGGCCTAATAGAATGAGTACCACACACTGCTAATATGCCCAAAATTATTTTACAGGCAAGATGCAGCTAAAAATTATTATTAATTTCAAAGCTGGTGGAGCTTGGTATAGATGGCCTAATACAATGAGTACCACACACTACTACTATGCCCAAAATTATTTTCCGAGCAAGATGCAGCTGAAAATTATTATTAATTTCAAAGCTGGTGGAGCTTGGTATACATGGCCTAATACAAAGAGTACCACACACTGCTACTATGCCCAAAATTATTTTACAGGCAAGATGCAGGTAAAAATTATTAGTAATTTGAAAGCTGGTGGAGCTTAGTATAGATGGCCTAATAGAATGAGTACCACACACTGCTAATATGCCCAAAATTATTTTACAGGCAAAATTCAGCTAAAAATTATTATTAATTTCAAAGCTGGAGGAGCTTGGTATAGATCGCCTAATACAATGAGCACCACACACTGCTACTATGCCAAAAATTATTTTCCGGGCTAAATGCAGCTAAAATTTATTATTAATTTCAAAGCTGGTGGAGCTTGGTATAGATGGCTTAATACAAAGAATACCACACACTGCTACTATGCCCAAAATTATTTTAAAGGCAAGATGCAGCTATAGATTGTTACTAATTTGAAAGCTGGTGGAGCTTAGTATAGATGGCCAAATAGAATGAGTTCCACCCACTGCTATTATGCCCAAAATTATTTTACAGGCAAGATGCAGCTAAAAATTATTATTAATTTCAAAGCTCGTGCAGCTTGGTATAGATGGCCTATACAATGAGTACCACACACTGCTACTAAGCCCAAAATTATTTTCCGAGCTAGATGCAGCTAAAAATTATTATTAATTTCAAAGCTGGTGGAGCTTGGTATAGATGGCCTAATACAATGAGTACCTCACACTGCTAATATGCCCAAAATTATTTTCCAGGCAAGATGCAGCTAAAAATTATTAGTAATTTGAAAGCTGGTGGAGCTTAGAATAGATGGCCTAATACATTGAGTACCACACACTGTAATATGCCCAAAATTATTTTACAGGCAAGATGCAGCTAAAAATTATTATTAATTTCAAAGCTGGTGGAGCTTGGTATAGATGGCCTAATACAATGAGTACCACACACTGCTACTATGCCCAAAATTATTGTCCGGGCTAGATGCAGCTAAAAATTATTATTCATTTCAAAGCTGGTGGATCTTGGTATAGATGGCCTAATACAAGGAGTACCACACACTACTACTATGCCCAAAATTATTTTCTGGGCTAGATGCAGCTAAAAATTATTATTAATTTCAAAGCTGGTGGAGCTTTGTATAGATGACCTAATACAATGAGTACCACACACTGCTACAAAGCCTAAAATTATATTCCGGGCTATATGCAGCTAAAAATTATTATTAATTTGAAAGCTGGTGGAGCTTGGAATAGAAGGCCTTATACAATGAGTACCACACACTGCTACTATGCCCAAAATTATTTTCCAGGCAAGATGTAGCTAAAAATTATTAGTAATTTGAAAGCTGGTGGAGCTTAGTGTGGATGGCCTAATAGAATGAGTACCACACACTGCTAATATGCCCAAAATTATTTTACAGGCAAGATGCAGCTAAAAATTATTAGTAATTTCAAAGCTAGTGGAGCTTAGTATAGATGGCCTAATACAATGAGCACCACACACTACTACTATGCCCAAAATTATTTTCCAGGCAAGATGCAGCTAAAAATTATCAGTAATTTGAAAGCTAGTGGAGCTTTGTATAGATGTCCTAATAGAATGAGTACCACACACTGCTAATATGCCCAAAATTATTTTCCAGGCAAGATGCAGATAAAAATTATAATTAATTTCAAAGCTGGTGGAGCTTGGTATAGATGGCTTAATACAATGAGTACCACACACTGCTACTATGAGCAAAATTATTTTCCAGGCAAGATGCACCTAAAATTATTAGTAATTTGAAAGCTGGTGTAGCTTGGTATAGATGGCCTAATAGAATGAGTACCACACACTGCTAGTATGCCCAAAATTATTTTACAAGCAAGATAAAACTAAAAATTATTATTAATTTCAAAGCTGGTGGAGCTGGGAATAGATGGCCTAGTACAATCAGTACCATACACTACTACTATGACCAAAATTATTTTCCAGGCAAGATGCAGCTAAAAATTATTATTATTTTCAAAGCTGGTGGAGCTTGGTATAGATGGCCTAATACATTGAGTACCACACACTGCTACTATGCCCAAAATTATTTTACATTCAAGATGCAGATATAAATTATTAGTAATTTGAAAGCAGGTGGAGCTTAGTATAGGTGGCCTAATACAACGAGTACCACGCACTGCTAATATGCCCAAAATTATTTTACAGGCAAGATGCAGCTAAAAATTATTATTAATTTCAAAGCTGGTGGAGCTTGGTATAGATGGCCTAATACAATGGGTAACACACACTGCTACTATGCCCAAAATTATTTTCCAGTCTAGATGCAGCTAAAAATTATTATTAATTTCAAAGCTGGTGCAGCTTGGTATAGATGGCCTAATAGAATGAGTACCACACACTACTACTATACCCAAAATTATTTTCCAGGCAAGATGCAGCTAAAAATGATTATTAATTTGAAAGCTTGTGGAGCTTGGTATAGATGGCCTAATAGAATGAGTACCACTCACTGCTAATATGCCCAAAATTATTTTACAGGCAAGATGCAGCTAAAAATTATTATTAATTTCAAAGCTGGTGGAGCTTGCTATACATTGCCTAATACAATGAGTACCACACACTTTTACTATGCCCAAAATAATTTTACAGGCAAGATGCAGCTAAAAATTATTAGTAATTTGAAAGCTGGTTTAGCTTAGTATAGATGGCCTAATACAATGAGTACCACACACTACTACTATGCCCAAAATTATTTTACAGGCAAGATGCAGCTAAAAATTATTAGTAATTTGAAAGCTGGTGGAGCTTAGTATAGATGGCCTAATAGAATGGGTACCACACACTGCTAATATGCTCAAAATTATTTTCCTGGCAAGATGCAGCTAAAAATTATTATTAATTTCAAAGCTGATGGAGCTTGGTATAGATGGCCTAATACAATGAGTACCACACACTGCTACTATGAGCAAAATTATTTTCCAGGCTTGATGCAGTTAAAAATTCTTAGTAATTTGAAAGCTGGTGGAGCTTAGTATGGATGGCCTAATAGAATGAGTACCACACACTGCTAATATGCCCAAAATTATTTTACAGGCAAGATGAAACTAAAAATTATTATTAATTTCAAAGCTGGTGGAGCTGGGAATAGATGGCCTAATACAATGAGTACCACACACTACTACTATGACCAAAATTATTTTCCAGGCAAGATGCAGCTAAAAATTATTATTAATTTCAAAGCTGGTGGAGCTGGGTATAGATTGCCTAATACATTGAGTACCACACACTGCTTCTATGCCCAAAATTATTTTACAGGCAAGATGCAGATATAAATTATTATTAATTTCAAAGCTGGTGCAGCTTGGTATAGATGGCCTAATACAATGAGTACCACACACTGCTACTATGCCCAAAATTATTTTACAGGCAAGATGCAGCTAAAAATTATTAGTAATTTGAAAGCTGGTGGAGCTTAGTATAGATGGATTAATACAATGAGCACCACACACTGCTAATATGCCCAAAATTATTTTACAGGCAAGATGCAGCTAAAAATTATTATTAATTTCAAAGCTAGTGCAGCTTGGTATAGATGGCCTAATACAATGAGTACCACACACTTCTACTATGCCCAAAATTATTTTACAGGCAAGATGCAGCTAAAAATTATTATTAATTTCAAAGCTGGTGGAGCTTGGTATACATTGCCTAATACAATATGTACCACACACTTTTACTATGCCCAAAATAATTTTACAGACAAGATGCAGCTAAAAATTATTAGTAATTTGAAAGCTGGTGGAGCTTAGTATAGATGGCCTAATACAATGAGTACCATACACTACTACTATGCCCAAAATTATTTTACAGGCAAGATGCAGCTAAAAATTATTAGTAATTTGAAAGCTGGTGGAGCTTAGTATAGATGGCCTGATAGAATGAGTACCACACACTGATAATATTCTCAATATTATTTTCCTGGCAAGATGCAGCTAAAAATTATTATTAATTTCAAAGCTGATGGAGCTTGGTATAGATGGCCTAATACAATGAGTACCACACACTGCTACTATGAGCAAAAATATTTTCCAGGCTTGATGCAGTTAGAAATTCTTAGTAATTTGAAAGCTGGTGGAGCTTAGTATAGATGGCCTAATAGAATGAGTACCACACACTGCTAATATGCCCAAAATTATTTTACAGGCAAGATGAAACTAAAATTTATTATTAATTTCAAAGCTGGTGGAGCTGGGAATAGATGGCCTAATACAATGAGTACCACACACTACTACTATGACCAAAATTATTTTCCAGGCAAGATGCAGCTAAAAATTATAATTACTTTCAAAGCTGGTGGAGCTGGGTATAGATGGCCTAAAACATTGAGTACCACACACTGCTACTATGCCCAAAATTATTTTACAGGCAAGATGCAGATATAAATTATTATTAATTTCAAAGCTGGTGCAGCTTGGTATAGATGGCCTAATAGAATGAGTACCACACACTACTACTATACCGAAAATTATTTTCCAGGCAAGATGCAGCTAAAAATTATTATTCATTTCAAAGCTGGTGGAGCTTGGTATAGATGGCCTAATACAATGAGTACCACACACTGCTACTATGCCCAAAATTATTTTACAGGCAAGATGCAGCTAAAATTTATTATTAATTTCAAAGCTAGTGCAGCTTGGTATAGATGGCCTAATACAATGAGTACCACACACTGCTACTATGCCCAAAATTTTTTTCCAGGCAAGATGCAGCTAAAAATTATTAGTAATTTGAAAGCTGGTGGAGCTTAGTATAGATGGCCTAATAGAATGAGTACCACACACTGCTAATATGCCCAAAATTATTTTACAGGCAAGATGCAGCTAAAAATTATTATTCATTTCAAAGCTGGTGGAGCTTGGTATAGATGGCCTAATACAATGTGTACCACACACTGCTACTATGCCCAAAATTATTTTACAGGCAAGATGCAGCTAAAAATTATTATTCATTTCAAAGCTGGTGCAGCTTGGTATAGATGGCCTAATACAATGAGTACCACACACTACTACTATGCCCAAAATTATTTTACAGGCAAGATGCAGCTAAAATTTATTATTAATTTCAAAGCTAGTGCAGCTTGGTATAGATGGCCTAATACAATGAGTACCACACACTGCTACTATGCCCAAAATTTTTTTCCAGGCAAGATGCAGCTAAAAATTATTAGTAATTTGAAAGCTGGTGGAGCTTAGTATAGATGGCCTAATAGAATGAGTACCACACACTGCTAATATGCCCAAAATTATTTTCCGGGCAAGATGCAGCTAAAAATTATTATTAATTTCAAAGCTGATGGAGCTTGGTATGGATGGCCTAATACAATGAGTACCACACACTGCTACTATGAGCAAAATTATTTTCCAGGCTTGATGCAGTTAAAAATTATTAGTAATTTGAAAGCTGGTGGAGCTTAGTATAGATGGCCTAATAGAATGAGTACCACACACTGCTAATATGCCAAAATTATTTTAAAGGCAAGATAAAACTAAAAATTATTATTCATTTCAAAGCTGGTGGAGCTTGGTATAGATGGCCTAATACAATGAGTACCACACACTACTACTATGCCCCAAATTATTTTCCAGGCAAGATGCAGCTAAAAATTATTATTAATTTCAAAGCTGGTTGAGCTTGGTATAGATAGCCTAATACATTGAGTACCACACACTGCCACTATGCCCAAAATTATTTTCCGGGCTAGATGCAGCTAAAAATGATTATTAATTTCAAAGCTGGTGGAGCTTGATATAGATGGCCTAATACAATGGGTACCAGACACTACTACTATGCCCAAAATTATTTTCCAGGTAAGATGCAGCTAAAAATTATTAGTAATTTGAAAGCTTGTGGAGCTTGGTATAGATGGCCTAATAGAATGATTACCACACACTGCTAATATGCCCAAAATTATTTTACAGGCAAGATGCAGCTAAAAATTATTATTAATTTCAAAGCAGGTGCAGCTTGGTTTAGATGGCCTAATACAATGAGTACCACACACTGCTGCAATGCCCAAAATTATTTTCCAGGCAAGATGCAGCTAAAAATTATTAGTAATTTGAAAGCTGGTGGAGCTTAGTATAGATGGCCTAATACAATGAGTACCACACTCTAGTTATATGCCCAAAATAATTTTACAGGCAAGACGCAGCTAAAAATTATTATTAATTTCAAAGCTGGTGGAGCTTGGTATAGATGGCTTAATACAATGAGTACCACACACTGCTACTAAGCTCAAAATTATTTTCCGGGCTAGATGCAGCTAAAAATTATTATTAATTTCAAAGCTGGTGGAGCTTGGTATAGATTGCCTAATACAATGAGTACCACACACTGCTAATATGCCCCAAATTATTTTCCAGGCGAGATGCAGCTAAAAATTATTAGTAATTTGAAAGCTGTGGAGCTTAGTATAGATCGCCTTATAGAATGAGTACCACACACTAGTTATATGGCCAAAATTATTTTACATTCAAGATGCAGCTAAAAATTATTATTAATTTCAAAGCTGGTGGAGCTTGGTATAGATGGCCTAATACAATGAGTACCACACACTACTACTATGCCCAAAATTATTTTCCGGGCAAGATGCAGCTGAAAATTATTATTAATTTCAAAGCTGGTGGAGCTTGGTATACATGGCCTAATACAATGAGTACCACACACTGCTACTATGCCCAAAATTATTTTACAGGCAAGATGCAGGTAAAAATTATTAGTAATTTCAAAGCTGGTGGAGCTTAGTATAGATGGCCTAATACAATGAGTACCACACACTGCTAATATGCCCAAAATTATTTTACAGGCAAAATTCAGCTAAAAATTATTATTAATTTCAAAGCTGGTGGAGCTTGGTAGAGATGGCCTAATACAATGAGTACCACAAACTGCTACTATGCCCAAAATTATTTTCCGGGCTAGATGCAGCTAAAAATTATTATTAATTTCAAAGCTGGTGGAGCTTGGTATAGATGGCCTAATACAAAGAATACCACACACTGCTACTATGCCCAAAATTATTTTACAGGCAAGATGCAGCTATAGATTGTTAGTAATTTGAAAGTTGGTGGAGCATAGTATAGATGGCCAAATAGAATCAGTTCCACACACTGCTATTATGCCCAAAATTATTTTACAGGCAAGATGCAGCTAAAAATTATTATAAATTTCAAAGCTGGTGGAGCTTGGTATAGATGGCCTAATACAATGAGTACCACACACTGCTACTAAGCCCAAAATTATTTTCCGAGCTAGATGCAGCTAAAAATTATTATTAATTTCAAAGCTGGTGGAGCTTGGTATAGATGGCCTAATACAATGAGTACCTCACACTGCTAATATGCCCAAAATTATTTTCCAGGCAAGATGCAGCTAAAAATTATTAGTAATTTGAAAGCTGGTGGAGCTTAGAATAGATGGCCTAATACAATGAGTACCACACACTGCTAATATGCCCAAATTATTTTACAGGCAAGATGCAGCTAAAAATTATTATTAATTTCAAAGCTGGTGGAGCTTGGTATAGATGGCCTAATACAATGAGTACCACACACTGCTACTATGCCCAAAATTATTGTCCGGGCTAGATGCAGCTAAAAATTATTATTAATTTCAAAGCTGGTGGATCTTGGTATAGATGGCCTAATACAAAGATTATCACACACTACTACTATGCCCAAAATTATTTTCCAGGCAAGATGCAGCTAAAAATTAATAGTAATTTGAAAGCTTGTGGAGCTTGGTATGGATGGCCTTATAGAATGAGTACCACACACTGCTAATATGCCCAAAATTATTTTACAGGCAAGATGCAGCTAAAAATTATTATTAATTTCAAAGTTGATGGAGCTTGGTATAGATGGCCTAATACCATGAGTACCACACACTGCTACTATGCCCAAAATTATTTTACAGGCAAGATGCAGCTAAAAATTATTAGTAATTTGAAAGCTGGTGGGGCTTAGTATAGATGTCCTAATACAATGAGCACCACACACTGCTAATATGCCCAAAATTATTTTACAGGCAAGATGCAGCTAAAAATTATTATTAATTTCATAGCTGGTGGAGCTTGGTATAGATGGCCTAATACAATGAGTACCACACACTGCTACTAAGCCCAAAATTATTTTCTGGGCTAGATGCAGCTCAAAATTATTATTAATTTCAAAGCTGGTGGAGCTTTGTATTGCTGGCTTAATACAATGAGTACCACACACTGCTACAAAGCCTAAAATTAGTTTCCGGGCTATATGCAGCTAAAAATTATTATTAATTTCAAAGCTGGTGGAGCTTGGAATAGAAGGCCTTATACAATGAGTACCACACACTGATACTATGCCCAAAATTATTTTCCAGGCAAGATGAAGCTAAATATTATTAGTAATTTGAAAGCTGGTGGAGCTTAGTGTAGATGGCCTAATAGAATGAGTACCACACACTGCTAATATGCCCAAAATTATTTTACAGGCAAGATGCAGCTAAAAATTATTAGTAATTTCAAAGCTGCTGGAGCTTGGTATAGATGGCCTAATACAATGAGTACCACACACTACTACTATGACCAAAATTATTTTCCAGGCAAGATGCAGCTAAAAATTATTATTAATTTCAAAGCTGGTGGAGCTGGGTATAGATGGCCTAATACATTGAGTACCACACACTGCTACTATGCCCAAAATTATTTTACAGGCAAGATGCAGATATAAATTATTATTAATTTCAAAGCTGGTGCAGCTTGGTATAGATGGCCTAATAGAATGAGTACCACACACTACTACTATACCAAAAATTATTTTCCAAGCAAGATGCAGCTAAAAATTATTATTCATTTCAAAGCTGGTGGAGCTTGGTATAGATGGCCTAATACAATGAGTACCACACACTGCTACTATGCCCAAAATTATTTTACAGGCAAGATGCAGCTAAAGATTATTATTAATTTGAAAGCTTGTGGAGCTTGGTATAGATGGCCTAATAGAATGAGTACCACACACTGCTAATATGCCCAAAATTATTTTACAGGCAAGATGCATCTAAAAATTATTAGTAATTTGAAAGCTGGTAGAGCTTAGTATATATGGCCTAATAGAATGAGTACCACACACTGCTAAAATGCTCAAATTTATTTTCCTGGCAAGATGCAGCTAAAAATTATTATTAATTTCAAAGCTGATGGTGCTTGGTATAGATGGCCTAATACAATGAGTACCACACACTGCTACTATGAGCAAAATTATTTTCCAGGCTTGATGCAGTTCAAAATTCTTAGTAATTTGAAAGCTCGTGGAGCTTAGTATGGATGGCCTAATAGAATGAGTACCACACACTGCTAATATGCCCAAAAATATTTTACAGGCAAGATGAAACTAAAAATTATTATTAATTTCAAAGCTGGTGGAGCTGGGAATAGATGGCCTAATACAATGAGTACCACACACTACTACTATGACCAAAATTATTTTCCAGGCAAGATGCAGCTAAAAACTATAATTAATTTCAAAGCTGGTGGAGCTGGGTATAGATGGTCTAATACATTGAGTACCACACACTGCTACTATGCCCAAAATTATTTTACAGGCAAGATGCAGATATAAATTATTATTAATTTCAAAGCTGGTGCAACTTGGTATAGATGGCCTAATAGAATGAGTACCACACACTACTACTATACCAAAAATTATTTTCCAGGCAAGATGCAGCTAAAAATTATTATTCATTTCAAAGCTGGTGGAGCTTGGTATAGATGGCCTAATACAATGAGTACCACACACTGCTACTATGCCCAAAATTATTTTACAGGCAAGATGCAGCTAAAGATTATTATTAATTTGAAAGCTTGTGGAGCTTGGTATAGATGGCCTAATTGAATGAGTACCACACACTGCTAATATGCCCAAAATTATTTTACAGGCAAGATGCAGCTAAAAATTATTATTCATTTCAAAGCTGGTGGAGCTTGGTATAGATGGCCTAATACAATGAGTACCACACACTGCTACTATGCCCAAAATTATTTTACAGGCAAGATGCAGCTAAAAATTATTAGTAATTTGAAAGCTGGTGGAGCTTAGTATAGATGGCCTAATACAATGAGTACCACACACTACTAATATGCCCAAAATTATTTTACAGGCAAGATGCAGCTAAAAATTATTATTCATTTCAAAGCTGGTGCAGCTTGGTATAGATGGCCTAATTCAATGAGTACCACACACTACTAGTATGCCCAAAATTATTTTACAGGCAAGAAGCAGCTAAAAATTATTAGTAATTTGAAAGCTGGTGGAGCTTAGTATAGATGGCCTAATAGAATGAGTACCACACACTGCTAATATGCCCAAAATTATTTTCCGGGCAAGATGCAGCTAAAAATTATTATTAATTTCAAAGCTGATGGAGCTTGGTATGGATGGCCTAATACAATGAGTACCACACACTGCTACTATGAGCAAAATTATTTTCCAGGCTTGATGCAGTTAAAAATTATTAGTAATTTGAAAGCTGGTGGAGCTTAGTATAGATGGCCTAATAGAATGAGTACCACACACTGCTAATATGCCAAAATTATTTTAAAGGCAAGATAAAACTAAAAATTATTATTCATTTCAAAGCTGGTGGAGCTTGGTATAGATGGCCTAATACAATGAGTACCACACACTACTACTATGCCCCAAATTATTTTCCAGGCAAGATGCAGCTAAAAATTATTATTAATTTCAAAGCTGGTTGAGCTTGGTATAGATAGCCTAATACATTGAGTACCACACACTGCCACTATGCCCAAAATTATTTTCCGGGCTAGATGCAGCTAAAAATGATTATTAATTTCAAAGCTGGTGGAGCTTGATATAGATGGCCTAATACAATGGGTACCAGACACTACTACTATGCCCAAAATTATTTTCCAGGTAAGATGCAGCTAAAAATTATTAGTAATTTGAAAGCTTGTGGAGCTTGGTATAGATGGCCTAATAGAATGATTACCACACACTGCTAATATGCCCAAAATTATTTTACAGGCAAGATGCAGCTAAAAATTATTATTAATTTCAAAGCAGGTGCAGCTTGGTTTAGATGGCCTAATACAATGAGTACCACACACTGCTGCAATGCCCAAAATTATTTTCCAGGCAAGATGCAGCTAAAAATTATTAGTAATTTGAAAGCTGGTGGAGCTTAGTATAGATGGCCTAATACAATGAGTACCACACTCTAGTTATATGCCCAAAATAATTTTACAGGCAAGACGCAGCTAAAAATTATTATTAATTTCAAAGCTGGTGGAGCTTGGTATAGATGGCTTAATACAATGAGTACCACACACTGCTACTAAGCTCAAAATTATTTTCCGGGCTAGATGCAGCTAAAAATTATTATTAATTTCAAAGCTGGTGGAGCTTGGTATAGATTGCCTAATACAATGAGTACCACACACTGCTAATATGCCCCAAATTATTTTCCAGGCGAGATGCAGCTAAAAATTATTAGTAATTTGAAAGCTGTGGAGCTTAGTATAGATCGCCTTATAGAATGAGTACCACACACTAGTTATATGGCCAAAATTATTTTACATTCAAGATGCAGCTAAAAATTATTATTAATTTCAAAGCTGGTGGAGCTTGGTATAGATGGCCTAATACAATGAGTACCACACACTACTACTATGCCCAAAATTATTTTCCGGGCAAGATGCAGCTGAAAATTATTATTAATTTCAAAGCTGGTGGAGCTTGGTATACATGGCCTAATACAATGAGTACCACACACTGCTACTATGCCCAAAATTATTTTACAGGCAAGATGCAGGTAAAAATTATTAGTAATTTCAAAGCTGGTGGAGCTTAGTATAGATGGCCTAATACAATGAGTACCACACACTGCTAATATGCCCAAAATTATTTTACAGGCAAAATTCAGCTAAAAATTATTATTAATTTCAAAGCTGGTGGAGCTTGGTAGAGATGGCCTAATACAATGAGTACCACAAACTGCTACTATGCCCAAAATTATTTTCCGGGCTAGATGCAGCTAAAAATTATTATTAATTTCAAAGCTGGTGGAGCTTGGTATAGATGGCCTAATACAAAGAATACCACACACTGCTACTATGCCCAAAATTATTTTACAGGCAAGATGCAGCTATAGATTGTTAGTAATTTGAAAGTTGGTGGAGCATAGTATAGATGGCCAAATAGAATCAGTTCCACACACTGCTAATATGCCCAAAATTATTTTCCAGGCAAGATGCAGCTAAAAATTATTAGTAATTTGAAAGCTGGTGGAGCTTAGAATAGATGGCCTAATACAATGAGTACCACACACTGCTAATATGCCCAAATTATTTTACAGGCAAGATGCAGCTAAAAATTATTATTAATTTCAAAGCTGGTGGAGCTTGGTATAGATGGCCTAATACAATGAGTACCACACACTGCTACTATGCCCAAAATTATTGTCCGGGCTAGATGCAGCTAAAAATTATTATTAATTTCAAAGCTGGTGGATCTTGGTATAGATGGCCTAATACAAAGATTATCACACACTACTACTATGCCCAAAATTATTTTCCAGGCAAGATGCAGCTAAAAATTAATAGTAATTTGAAAGCTTGTGGAGCTTGGTATGGATGGCCTTATAGAATGAGTACCACACACTGCTAATATGCCCAAAATTATTTTACAGGCAAGATGCAGCTAAAAATTATTATTAATTTCAAAGTTGATGGAGCTTGGTATAGATGGCCTAATACCATGAGTACCACACACTGCTACTATGCCCAAAATTATTTTACAGGCAAGATGCAGCTAAAAATTATTAGTAATTTGAAAGCTGGTGGGGCTTAGTATAGATGTCCTAATACAATGAGCACCACACACTGCTAATATGCCCAAAATTATTTTACAGGCAAGATGCAGCTAAAAATTATTATTAATTTCATAGCTGGTGGAGCTTGGTATAGATGGCCTAATACAATGAGTACCACACACTGCTACTAAGCCCAAAATTATTTTCTGGGCTAGATGCAGCTCAAAATTATTATTAATTTCAAAGCTGGTGGAGCTTTGTATTGCTGGCTTAATACAATGAGTACCACACACTGCTACAAAGCCTAAAATTAGTTTCCGGGCTATATGCAGCTAAAAATTATTATTAATTTCAAAGCTGGTGGAGCTTGGAATAGAAGGCCTTATACAATGAGTACCACACACTGATACTATGCCCAAAATTATTTTCCAGGCAAGATGAAGCTAAATATTATTAGTAATTTGAAAGCTGGTGGAGCTTAGTGTAGATGGCCTAATAGAATGAGTACCACACACTGCTAATATGCCCAAAATTATTTTACAGGCAAGATGCAGCTAAAAATTATTAGTAATTTCAAAGCTGCTGGAGCTTGGTATAGATGGCCTAATACAATGAGTACCACACACTACTACTATGACCAAAATTATTTTCCAGGCAAGATGCAGCTAAAAATTATTATTAATTTCAAAGCTGGTGGAGCTGGGTATAGATGGCCTAATACATTGAGTACCACACACTGCTACTATGCCCAAAATTATTTTACAGGCAAGATGCAGATATAAATTATTATTAATTTCAAAGCTGGTGCAGCTTGGTATAGATGGCCTAATAGAATGAGTACCACACACTACTACTATACCAAAAATTATTTTCCAAGCAAGATGCAGCTAAAAATTATTATTCATTTCAAAGCTGGTGGAGCTTGGTATAGATGGCCTAATACAATGAGTACCACACACTGCTACTATGCCCAAAATTATTTTACAGGCAAGATGCAGCTAAAGATTATTATTAATTTGAAAGCTTGTGGAGCTTGGTATAGATGGCCTAATAGAATGAGTACCACACACTGCTAATATGCCCAAAATTATTTTACAGGCAAGATGCATCTAAAAATTATTAGTAATTTGAAAGCTGGTAGAGCTTAGTATATATGGCCTAATAGAATGAGTACCACACACTGCTAAAATGCTCAAATTTATTTTCCTGGCAAGATGCAGCTAAAAATTATTATTAATTTCAAAGCTGATGGTGCTTGGTATAGATGGCCTAATACAATGAGTACCACACACTGCTACTATGAGCAAAATTATTTTCCAGGCTTGATGCAGTTCAAAATTCTTAGTAATTTGAAAGCTCGTGGAGCTTAGTATGGATGGCCTAATAGAATGAGTACCACACACTGCTAATATGCCCAAAAATATTTTACAGGCAAGATGAAACTAAAAATTATTATTAATTTCAAAGCTGGTGGAGCTGGGAATAGATGGCCTAATACAATGAGTACCACACACTACTACTATGACCAAAATTATTTTCCAGGCAAGATGCAGCTAAAAACTATAATTAATTTCAAAGCTGGTGGAGCTGGGTATAGATGGTCTAATACATTGAGTACCACACACTGCTACTATGCCCAAAATTATTTTACAGGCAAGATGCAGATATAAATTATTATTAATTTCAAAGCTGGTGCAACTTGGTATAGATGGCCTAATAGAATGAGTACCACACACTACTACTATACCAAAAATTATTTTCCAGGCAAGATGCAGCTAAAAATTATTATTCATTTCAAAGCTGGTGGAGCTTGGTATAGATGGCCTAATACAATGAGTACCACACACTGCTACTATGCCCAAAATTATTTTACAGGCAAGATGCAGCTAAAGATTATTATTAATTTGAAAGCTTGTGGAGCTTGGTATAGATGGCCTAATTGAATGAGTACCACACACTGCTAATATGCCCAAAATTATTTTACAGGCAAGATGCAGCTAAAAATTATTATTCATTTCAAAGCTGGTGGAGCTTGGTATAGATGGCCTAATACAATGAGTACCACACACTGCTACTATGCCCAAAATTATTTTACAGGCAAGATGCAGCTAAAAATTATTAGTAATTTGAAAGCTGGTGGAGCTTAGTATAGATGGCCTAATACAATGAGTACCACACACTACTAATATGCCCAAAATTATTTTACAGGCAAGATGCAGCTAAAAATTATTATTCATTTCAAAGCTGGTGCAGCTTGGTATAGATGGCCTAATTCAATGAGTACCACACACTACTAGTATGCCCAAAATTATTTTACAGGCAAGAAGCAGCTAAAAATTATTAGTAATTTGAAAGCTGGTGGAGCTTAGTATAGATGGCCTAATAGAATGAGTACCACACACTGCTAATATGCCAAAATTATTTTACAGGCAAGATAAAACTAAAAATTATTATTCATTTCAAAGCTGGTGGAGCTTGGTATAGATGGCCTAATACAATGAGTACCACACACTACTACTATGCCCAAAATTATTTTCCAGGCAAGATGCAGCTAAAAATTTTTATTAATTTCAAAGCTGGTTGAGCTTGGTATAGATAGCCTAATACATTGAGTACCACACACTGCCACTATGCCCAAAATTATTTTCCGGGCTAGATGCAGCTAAAAATGATTATTAATTTCAAAGCTGGTGGAGCTTGATATAGATGGCCTAATACCATGGGTACCACACACTACTACTATGCCCAAAATTATTTTCCAGGTAAGATGCAGCTAATAAATTATTATTAATTTCAAAGCAGGTGCAGCTTGGTTTAGATGGCCTAATACAATGAGTACCACACACTGCTGCAATGCCCAAAATTATTTTCCAGGCAAGATGCAGCTAAAAATTATTAGTAATTTGAAAGCTGGTGGAGCTTAGTATAGATGGCCTAATACAATGAGTACCACACTCTAGTGATATGCCCAAAATTATTTTACAGGCAAGATGCAGCTAAAAATTATTATTAATTTCAAAGCTGGTGGAGCTTGGTATAGATGGCTTAATACAATGAGTACCAGACACTGCTACTAAGCTCAAAATTATTTTCCGGGCTAGATGCAGCTAAAAATTATTATTAATTTCAAAGCTGGTGGAGCTTGGTATAGATGGCCTAATACAATGAGTACCACACACTGCTAATATGCCCCAAATTATTTTCCAGGCGAGATGCAGCTAAAAATTATTAGTAATTTGAAAGCTGGTGGAGCTTAGTATAGATCGCCTAATAGAATGAGCACCACACACTGCTAATATGGCCAAAATTATTTTACAGTCAAGATGCAGCTAAAAATTATTATTAATTTCAAAGCTGGTGGAGCTTGGTATAGATGGCCTAATACAATGAGTACCACACACTACTACTATGCCCAAAATTATTTTCCGGTCAAGATGCAGCTGAAAATTATTATTAATTTCAAAGCTGGTGGAGCTTGGTATACATGGCCTAATACAATGAGTACCACACACTGCTACTATGCCCAAAATTATTTTACAGGCAAGATGCAGGTAAAAGTTATTAGTAATTTGAAATCTGGTGGAGCTTAGTATAGATGGCCTAATACAATGAGTACCACACACTGCTAATATGCCCAAAATTATTTTACAGGCAAAATTCAGCTAAAAATCATTATTAATTTCAAAGCTGGTGGAGCTTGGTATAGATGGCCTAATACAATGAGTACCACAAACTGCTACTATGCCCAAAATTATTTTCCGGGCTAGATGCAGCTAAAAATTATTATTAATTTCAAAGCTGGTGGAGCTTGGTATAGATGGCCTAATACAAAGAATTCCACACACTGCTACTATGCCAAAAATTATTTTACAGGCAAGATGCAGCTATAGATTGTTAGTAATTTGAAAGCTGGTGGAGCATAGTATAGATGGCCAAATAGAATGAGTTCCACACACTGCTATTATGCCCAAAATTATTTTACAGGCAAGATGCAGCTAAAAATTATTATTAATTTCAAAGCTGGTGGAGCTTGGTATAGATGGCCTAATACAATGAGTACCACACACTGCTATTAAGCCCAAAATTATTTTCCGAGCTAGATGCAGCTAAAAATTATTATTAATTTCAAAGCTGGAGGATCTTGGTATAGATGGCCTAATACAAGGAGTATCACACACTACTACTATGCCCAAAATTATTTTCCAGGCAAGATGCAGCTAAAAATTATTAGTAATTTGAAAGCTTGTGGAGCTTGGTATAGATGGCCTAATAGAATGAGTACCACACACTGCTAATATGCCCAAAATTATTTTACAGGCAAGATGCAGCTAAAAATTATTATTAATTTCAAAGCTGGTGGAGCTTGGTATAGATGGCCTAATACAATGAGTACCACACACTGCTACTATGCCCAAAATTATTGTCCGGGCTAGATGCAGCTAAAAATTATTATTAGTTTCAAAGCTGGTGGATCTTGGTATAGATGGCCTAATACAAGGAGTATCACACACTACTACTATGCCCAAAATTATTTTCCAGGCAAGATGCAGCTAAAAATTATTAGTAATTTGAAAGCTTGTGGAGCTTGGTATAGATGGCCTAATAGAATGAGTACCACACACTGCTAATATGCCCAAAATTATTGTACAGGCAAGATGCAGCTAAAAATTATTATTAATTTCAAAGTTGGTGGAGCTTGGTATAGATGGCCCAATACCATGAGTACCACACACTGCTACTATGCCCAAAATTATTTTACAGGCAAGATGCAGCTAAAAATTATTAGTAATTTGAAAGCTGGTGGGGCTTAGTATAGATGGCCTAATACAATGAGCACCACACACTGCTAATATGCCCAAAATTATTTTACAGGCAAGATGCAGCTAAAAATTATTATTAATTTCATAGCTGGTGGAGCTTGGTATAGATGGCCTAATACAATGAGTACCACACACTGCTACTATGCCCAAAATTATTTTACAGGCGAGATGCAGCTAAAAATTATTAATAATTTCAAAGCTGGTGGAGCTTGGTATAGGTGGCCAAATAGATTGAGTACCACACTCTGCTACAGGCCCAAAAGGTTTTACTTGGCTAGGTGCAGTAAAAAATTTGTATTACATACACTGGTGGAGTAGTTTGCAACACAGATATGCTACTCCACTGACTAACACACACTGCAAGAGGCCCAAAAGGATTTGCTTAGCTAGATTTAGCCAAATGGTGTGAAAAACACTTGCACAGCACTAAAACAGACCTGCCTGGCAAAAAATGATAGGAACTGAGTTAACCTAGACCTCAAATGGGCTGGAATTACAACTAGTCACACTCCCAACTAGAGATGAGCGGTGTTCGACTAGAACTGTTCGCCAATCTCAAATTCGAGCCGTTTTGGGCTTTGTTCAAGTCTTTCGACGAACGCGAACGATTTGCAAAAAATTTGGCTGTTCGATGTTATGTTCGATAACTGTTTGCGCACCAAAAGCGTGTCCTGCATGTCTGGCACTATTTAGAGCTCCAATCATGCAGGGATTATCTGCCACTCACTGTAATGCCACAGCCATGGTGCTTGTGGCATTACAGTGGTTGCCCAAATCGATGGGAACAGTGCTCACAGTGAAACACGAAAAGCCGGCAATTCATCAGCGGCATACACCGGTACCCATCAATTTAGAACAGAAAGAATAGAGTATCACACATAGATTAGATAGATAGAAACATGTCAGTCACATATATAAGAAGTACAGTGAGAGTGTTGGTTACTGTACTTGTCATTTAGTGTTAAAGGATTTATTAAAAAAATATTAGTGTTTTCATGCACTGTCTCTTTAAAAAATCCGGCCGGCAATTCATCAGTGGCATAAGTCGGTACCCGACAATTTAGAATAGAAAGAATAGAGCATCACACATAGATTAGATACATAGAAACATGTCAGTCACATATATTTGAAGTACAGTGATAGTGTTGATTACTGTACTTGTCATTTAGTGTTAAAATAAATGATTTATTAAAAAAAAAAATTTGGCGTGGGGTTCCCCCTATTTTAATAGCTAGCAAAGGCTAGGCAGACAGCTGGGGGCTGATATTAATAGCCCAGGAAGGGTGACTTGAATAATGGCCCCTCCCAGGCTAGAAACACCAGCCTTCAGCCGCCCCAGAAATGGCGCATCCATAGGATGCGCCAATTCTGGGGCTTAGCCTCGCTCTTCCCACTGCCCTGTAGCGGTGGCAGTGGGGTAATGGGGCTGGGGTTGATGTCAGCTTATAATGCCAGTTGACACCAAGCCCAGGTTAGTAATGGTAGAGGCATCTATAAGACATCCCCATTACTAACCCCATAGTCAAAGTTAAAAAAAACCACAAACACCCAGAATAAAGTCCTTTAATTGAAATAAAAACACAAAAAAAACATTTATTGTTCTAAATTAAACCATACTTACCATCACGCCCATTCCAGCTGAAGCCAATGTCTTCTGCAATAAAAGTAAAATAATAAACTAGCATCATCCTTACCTTTCTATGGTTCCCACGACGGCTTCAGCTCTGCTACATTGACATGACAGGCTGGATCGCAGCAGAACACTGCCATCCAGCTTGCCATGCTGCAGACACTGAGAAGCGCAGGCATGCTTGAGCTCCTCAGTGTCTGGCTGTGACGGCATAAAGATGAGCCGAGGTCATGTCCAATGAACTCAGCTAACCTTATGCACGTCACTGACAGCGTGGGAGAATTCTCCTGTGCTCAGCGCTTGAGCAGGAGAATTCTCCCATGCTGGGATGGCATTGAGATGAAAGGCTGGATCACTGCTGAGCGCTGCCATCCAGCTTGTCATCCTTCAGAGACACTGCAGAGCGCAAGCATGCCTGAGCTCTACAGTGTCTATGAAGGATGGCATGCTGGATGGCAGCGCTCTTCTGTGATCCAGCCTGTTATCTCAATGACATCCCAGAGTGGGAGAATTCTCCTGCTCAAGCTCTGAGTGCAGGAGAATTTTCCCACGCTGTCAGTGACGTGCATGAGGTGAGCAGACTTCATTGGACATGACCTCGGCTCATCTGGATGCTGTCACAGCGAGACACTGAGGAGTGCAAGCATGCCTGCGCTTCTCAGTGTCTGTGGCGTGGTAAGCTGGATGGCAGCTTTCTGCTGCGATCCAGCCTTTCATGTGAATGTAGCAGAGCTGTAGCCATCGTGGGAACCATGGAAAGGTAAGGATGAGGTTGCTTTATTATTTTACTTTTATTGCAGGAGATCGTTAGCTTTAGCTGGAATGGGAGTGATGGTAAGTATGGTTTAATTTAGAACATTAAAAAATTGTGTGCTTATTTCAATTAAAGGACTTTATTCTGGATGTTGTGTCTTTTTAAATACTTTACTAGAAATTCATGGCGGTCAAGTCTAATATTGGCTTGACCCCATGAATTTCAGGCTTAGGGCCAGCTAATAATGCCTAGCTGGCCCTAACCCCTTTATTACCCAGTGAGCCACCGCGTCAGGGCCCTGGATGAGTTGGGTACAGCGGCAGAAGATGGCGCTTCTATGAACGCGCCATTTTCTGGGGTGGCTGCGGACTGCAATTTGCAGCGGGGGGGGGCCCAGAAAGCTTGGGCCTCCCTGCGCTGTGGATTCCATCCCCCAGCTCTCTTGTTGTACCTGGCTGGACACTAAAATAGGGCGAAGCCCCACGTATTTTTTTTTTAAATTATTTCATGAAATTCATGAAATAATTTAAAAAAAAAGGGGCTTCCCTATATTGTTGTGTCCGGCCAGGTACAAATAGGCAGCTGGTGATTGGGGGAAGCCCGTTCCTGCCTGCTGTACCTGGCTGGACAAAAAAATAGGGCGATGCCCCACGTATTTTTTTTTTAATTATTTTTTGAAATAATAATAAAAAAAAGGGTTACCTATATTGTTGTGTCCAGCCAGGTACAAATAGGCATCTGGTGGTTGGGGGCAGCCCGTTCCTGGATGCTGTACCTGGCTGGTATACAAAAATATGGCAAAGCCCACGTCAAAGTTTTTGGGAAAAATTAATTAAAAAATAGTAAAAAAAAAATAATAATTTAGGGATTGCATCTTTATTAACCCCTCATGTTGAGGGGTTAATAAAGTTGCAGTCTCTAAATGTGTTTTTTTTTTAATTTTTATTGAATTTTTCACCAAAAATTCATGAAATAATTTTAAAAAAGGCTTCCTTGTATTTTTGTGTCCAGCCAGGTACAGTAGGCAGGAATGGGCTGCCCCCAACCTTCAGATGCCTATTTGCACCTGGGTGGAAACAAAAATACAGGGAAGCCTTTTTTTTAATTATTTCATGAAATAATTTTAAAAAAATTGCCATGGGGCTTCGCCCTATTTTTGTGTCCAGCCAGGTACAGCAGGCAGGAATGGGCTGCCCCCAACCACCAGCTGCCTATTTGTACCTGGCCGGACAATATAGGGAAGCCCTTTTTTTTTAAATTATTTCATGAATTTCATGAAATAATTAAAAAAAAAAATACGTGGGGCTTCGCCCTAATTTTGTGTCCAGCCAGGTACATCTAGGCAGCTGGGGGCTGGAATCCGCAGCGCAGGGAGACTCAAGCTTTCTGGGCCCCACCGCTGCAAATTGCAGTCCACAGCCACCCCAGAAAATGGCGCGTTCATAGAAGCGTCATCTTCTGGAGCTGTACCCAACTCATCCAGGGCCCTGGTGCGCTGGCTCACTGGGTAATAAAGGGGTTAGGGCCAACTTGGCATTATCAGCTGGCCCTAAGCCCGAAATTCATGGGGTCATGCCAATATTAGACATGACCGCCATGAATTTCTAGTAAAGTATTTAAAAAAACACAACACCCAGAATAAAGTATTTTAATTGAAATAAACACACAATTTTTTAATGTTCTAAATTAAATCATACTTAATATCACGCCCATTCTAGCTGAAGCCAATGTCTTCTGCAATTAAAGTAAAATAATAAAGCAACATAATCCTTTCCTTTCCATGGTTCCCACGATAGCTTCAGCTCTGCTACTTTGACATGACATGCTGGATCGCAGCCGAAAGCTGCCATCCAGCTTGCCACCCACAGACACTGAGAAGCACAGGCATGCTTGCGCTCCTCAGTGTCTCGCTGTGATGGCATCCAGATGAGCCAAGGTCATGTCCAAAGAACTCGGCTCACCTCATGCACGTCACTGACAGCGTGGGAAAATTCTCCTGCGCTCAGCGCTTGAGCAGGAGAATTCTCCCACGCTGGGATGGCATTGAGATTTCAGGCTGGATGGCAGCTGAGCGCTGCCATCCAACATGCCATCCTTCATAGACACTGCAGAGCTCAGGCATGCTTGCTCTCTGCAGAGTCTCTGAAGGATCACAAGCTGGATGGCAGCGCTCAGCTGTGATCCAGCCTGTCATCTCAATGCCATCCCTGCGTGGGAGAATTTTCCTGCTCAAGCGCTGAGCACAGGAGAATTCTCCCACGCTGTCAATGAAGTGCATGAGGTGAGCTGAGTTCATTGGACATGAGCTCACCTCATGCGCGTCACTGACAGCGTGGGAAAATTCTACTGCACTCAGCGCTTCAGCAGGAGAGTTCTCTCACGCTGACTGCAAGCGCAGGAGAATTTTCCCACGCTGTCAGTGACGTGCATGAGGTGAGCTGAGTTCATTGGACATGACCTCGGCTCATCCTTATGCCGTCACAGCGAGACATTGAGGAGCACAAGCATGCCTGCGCTTCTCAGTGTCTGCGGCATGGCAAGCTGGATGGAAGCTTTCGGCTGCGATCCAGCCTGTCATGTCAATGTAGCAGTGCTGAAGCTGTCGTGGGAGCCATGGAAAGGTAAGAATCATGTTGCTTTATTATTTTACTTTTATTGCAGAAGACATTGGCTTCAGCTGGAATGGGCGTGATGGTAAGTATGGTTTAATTTAGAACAATAAAGAATTGTGTGTTTATTTCAATTAAATGACTTTATTCTGCTTGTTTGTGTTTTTTTTTTTACTTTTACTATGGGGTTAGTAATGGGGGTGTCTAATAGACGCCTCTCCATTACTAACCTGGGCTTGATGTCAGCTGGCATTATAAGCTGACACCAACCCCAGCCCTATTACCCCACTGCCACCACTACAGGGCAGTGGGAAGAGTGAGGCTAAGTGCCAGAATTGGCGCATCCTATGGATGCGCCATTTCTGGGGCGGCTGACGGCTGGTGTTTCTAGCCTGGGAGGGGGCCAATATTCATGGCACCCTTCCTGGGCTATTAATATCAGCCCCTGCTGTCTGCCTAGCCTTTTCTAGCCTATTAAAATAGGGGGGACCCCACGTCATTTTTTTGGGGGTCCCCCATTTTAATAGCTAGTAAAGGCTAGGTATTCAGCAGGGGGCTGATATTAGTAGCCTGGGAAGCTCGGTGGGTATTGCCCCCTTTCCAGGCTTCAAACATCTGCCCCAGCCGTCTGCTTAACCTCCTCTAGAGACTAAAATTACGGGGAACCCCACGCCAATTTTTTTTTTAATAAATCCTTTATTTTAACACTAAATGACAAGTACAGTAATCAACACTATCACTGTACTTCTTATATATGTGACTGACATGTTTCTATGTATCTAATCTTTGTGTGATTGCTGGGTACTGATGCTGAATTGTCTGCCAGCTTTTTTAAAGAGACGGTGCATGAAAACACTATTATTTTTTTTAATAAATCCTTTAACACTAAATGACAAGTACAGTAAGCAACACTGTCACTGTACTTCTTATATATGTGACTGACATGTTTCTATCTATCTAATCTATGTGTGATGCATTATTCTTTCTGTTCTAAATTGTCGGGTACCGGTGTATGCCGCTGCTGAATTGCCGGCCGGCTTTTTTAAAGAGAGTGTCTTCTTAGCCGTTTGTCAGCTTTTGGACACCTTTGAAGGTGTTTTCTGTGTGTTTCTATGTGTTTTTTTTTTGCCTGCCATTGGTTTAAACGGTGTTCTACGGTGTTTGGCAGTGTTCTACGGTGTTCGACGAACAGTTCCACGAACATCCCGGTTTTCGACGAACCGAACCGAACCCGAACACTACGGGGGTGGCTCAACACTACTCCCAACCTATCGGTCGATTTAAGAGCACAGACCTGCCTGCTAAAAGTGCTAGGAACTGCTGTAACCTAGCCCTCAAAAGGGCTGCAATTACAAACTAGTCCCTACTCCCTAAACCTTTCTGTCTATATAAGAGAAAATTTGCTTGCAATTCAGTTACACAATATAGCGCTAACAGCAGCAGCAGTGCCGTCTAATACTCAGCTGCAGCAGTGAGAAAATGGTGGCAACGGGGAAAATGGCTGGGTCTTATAGGGCAAGGACATGTTACATACACAGCCAATGACACATGCCCTTGCTTGTGTGAAAAAAAGCACTTCGCTCCGTGTGTGCGCTGTTGATAGGCTGACAGACTGCACCTTCCCACTGTAAATGCGGGAAAGAGAAAAAAAATGGAGATCTTCATTATTTCTGCAGAGATCCATCCCATGCCCCTCCCCTCGCCCTGCTGTAAACTCAAACTGTGTATTAACATTGATTATCAGCATTATTGTGAAAAAATCCAGTTACGATTTGGGTGCACGAACAGTTATCGAACATAACCTCGAACAGCCGGATTTTTTTCAAATCGTTCGGGTTCGTCGAACAGCTCGAACACCTCCCAAAACAACTCGAATTTGAGATTGGCGAACAGTTCGATTCGAACACCGCTCATCTCTAACCATGACTCAGGCCATAGGACTAATTTTTACAAACCCTACAGTATGCACATTGTGCAGTGGACAAATCTGGAATGTACAGTGTTCCTACCAAACTAATATTTGTCATTGGAGGCCCTTGTGCCACATTGTAACTGAGATAGGGTATGCATATTCAATAGAAATGTACTGTCAGTCACCTTATTTGGCAAAAAAACATGCCTGGGTTGTGCCACATTGTGACTGAGATAGGGGATACATATTCAATAGAAATTTACACTGACTGTTGATAACCAACTGATGGCCCTCTGAAAACTTGAATTGAGGACCATAACTACTACAGTACTCCATCGTAGATAATGTTTGTCAAGGGAGGCCCTTGTTATGGAATCTTCCTGTACCTATGACACAGGCCCCAGGAGTAATTTTTGGAAATACGATTCGCATTCTGCACTGGACCAAATAGTACAGTATCAAGAATTCTTCTCTTCCTATATAATCTGGGGAATATTGACAATCAAAATCTCTCAGCCATTTGAAGAAGCTTCTCCAACCCATCATGGAGGGGGGGCACCATATATTCTTTGTCCCTTGACTTGCACAAGTGATATATTTGAGCTCGTCATCCAGTTGACTAGTGCAGCTTTATTTTTCCTGTTCAAAGTGTTCAGCCATACCTGATGATCGCAGGCTGCACTCACTGCTACTTTCTAGTACTCCGTGTCTCTTGGCCTTTTTCTCTGTAGACTCTGCCCTTAAATGAGTTAAATAATAGAGTGAGGGCCCTACAATATGAATAAGTGAGGGCACTCTCAAATGTACACAAGAGGCAAGAAAATTACTCCCATTTCCCATTGACTTACATTGTACTCGCTATTCGGAACGAATACGCGATTATTACAAAGTACTCTTATGAGTATAGTGATTGCGAATATTACGGTACTCGCTCATCACTAATGAGGACACTTGTCACAGGTTACGAGCTTACGTATTTTGGCCAAAATATCAACTAATACTTCATATATTATATATATGTATTTTTGCACTTTTTCATTCCAGTATGCAGCCAGGCCTATCAATGCGGGCATTGTAAACATGGGGTGTTTGCTCCCATGGGGTCCACTTGGATAGTACCGGGCAGATTGCCTAATCTAATAGTATGGGCCTAACTAATAGGCTGTAAGCCGGATACTGTGCACTATCCTAGTGTAAACAGCACCCTAAATAAGCCTTTTTATGTGCAATTCAAATACTAAGCAGCCACCCCCTCCATGAAATGGTAGGTTGGGAGTAATTGCATCATCTGTATTTTGCACCTGTTTGGCTGCCATCTTTATGTGGGTTTGCTGCACCCTGGTAGTGCATTTAGTTCTGAAGATCTGGGCAGGTAAACACTGCTGCCCTTTTTTGCTGTGTTTTTTCTTGCATTTTTGGGGGAATTTTAATTATTCTTAGTGTGGCTTTGCTTTTTGTGGATCCAGACAGACTCTTGCATCCAGTCACTGACATTTCTGGATTGTGAGTCATGGGGAAAGCATTAGAATTGTCAACGGATCTAGGGAAAAGGTAGTTGAACTGTATAACACAGGAAAGGGATACAAAAAATATCGAAGGAATTGATAATGCTAGTCAGCAGCATTCAAACTGTGATTAACAAATGGATTATCAGGGGCTGTGTAAAAACCAAATCACGGTCAGGTAGTCCAACAAAAATTTCAGCCATAACTGCCAGGAAAATTGTTCGGGATGCAAAGAAAAACCCACAAATAACATCAGCTGAAATTCATGACTCTCTGAAGACTAGCAGTGTGGCTGTTTCAAGATGCACAATAAGGAGGCACTTGAAGAAAAATGGGCTGCATGGTCGAGTCGCCAGAAGAAAGCCAATACTGCGCAAATGCTACAAAGTATCTCGCCTACAATACGCCAAACAGCACAGAGACAAGCCTCAAAACTTCTGGAACAAGGTAATTTGGAGTGATGAGACCAAAATTGAATTTTTTGGCTACAACCATATACGTTACATTTGGAGAGAGGTCAACAAAGCCTATGATGAAAGGAACACCATTCCTACAGTAAAGCTCGGAAATGGATCGCTGATGTTTTGGGGATGTGTGAGCTACAAAGGCGCAGGAAACTTGGTAAAAGTTGAAGGAAAGATGAATGCAGCACGTTATCAGCATATACTGGAGGCAAATTTGCACTCATCAGCCCGAAAGCTGCGCATGGGATGTACTTGGACATTCCAATATGACAACAATCCAAAACACAACGCCACGTCGACCTGTCATTGGCTACAGCAGAACCAAGTGAAGGTTCTGGAGTGGTCATCTCAGTCTCCTGACCTCAATATCATAGAACCACTCTGGGGAGATCTCAAGCGCGCAGCCCAGGAATTTACAGGAACTGGAGGCTTTTTGCCAAGAAGAATGGGCAGCTTTGCCATCTGAGAAAATAAAGAACCTCATCCACAACTACCATAAAAGACTTCAAGCTGTCATTGCAGTTAGAGGGGGCAATACATGGTATTAAGAATGGGGCATGTGAACTTTTGATCAGGGTCATTTGGATGTTTTTGGTTGTCATTAAGATTTAAAGAGAGAAAACACAGTAGTTTGGCAATAAATGGTTTCACCCAACCAATAACCATGAGTGGAGAAAAAGTTTTTTTGTTATCATTCATTTTCTCTGAAACTTGGCCAAGGAAAGAAAAATTCTGACGGGTATGTAAACTTTTGAGCACAACTGTAACATGAGTCCTCCCACATCCAGTAGAAATTTCCTCTTAGTCCCTGCACATATGATTGCAATGGCCACTGAGCTCCACCACATACAGTGATAATTACCCCCACAAAAATAGTAATAGTGCACCATAAAATTAGGAAAAAAATGTATGCAAACAGCCCTCTGTACAATATTATTGGCCCCAAAATATCCCACACAATATGATCAACACACACTGTATGATCATACACTAACTCCAAAATACAGTATGATACCCTACAGACCCCCACACACAGTATGATTTCCCACAAATAGTATTATCCCCCATGGCACCCATACACATTGTATAATGTCCACACATCTGCACACACAGTACAATGTCCTCACAACTCCCCACACTGTATGATTAACCATAGTCCATAATTTAAACAATATGATCACTTACAGCCCCCCACACACAGTTTGTGATCTTCCACAGTTCTCACAACACACGATATGATGTCCTCACAACCACCCCACAAAGTATGGTCTCTTCACACAATATGATCCCCCCACAGCTCGCCACACATCGTAAAAATTTCCCTTCAGCCCCACATGTAGAATTATTCCCCACAGTTCCACACACAGCAATATGCCCCCCACAGTAAGAATTCATCTTTCGCAGAGTATGATCGCCAACGCTCTCCCCACTCAATATGAGTCACTTCAGAGACTGTCACACAATGTATGATCCCCCACAGCTCCCAACACATAGTATGAATCACCCCAAATCCTCAAAGGCACATTATGGTATCCAAGAGCAAACAACACACAGTTTGATCCCCCGCAGCCCCCCCCACACACACACACAAACACACACAGCATAATGCCGCCACAACAGCACACACATAGTATGAATCACCTCAAAGTCTCCCACACACATTATGGTATCCAAGAGGATACAACATACAGTATGATCCCCGCAGTACCCCGCCCCCTACACAAACAGTATAATGCCCCAATAGCTCCACACACAGTATTATATCCCCAGAGCTTCCCTGATCATCCTCAGCTGCCACACATAGTATGATCTCCTACACACAGTATGTGATTTTCCGCAGTTCCCACACACAATATGATGTCCTTAAAACCACAGCAACGAAAATGTGCCGTGATTATAGCAGATGAATGTAAAATGCAAGCTAATTGGTTTCTTCACACTATTGTCATATGTAGTAGAATAGCCACTTATAACAATAGCGAGTCCACAACTTTTGATTTTGAAAATTTCTAGAACATTGCTTATGTTACATCTTTCTACAACTACATGTACATAAATGTCATATATGATGAATAGCCAACACACTTCATGGATCATCCACTACTATTTATAGAAAGTAGACCAAAAGGAATATTTAGAAAGGCAGGCAAGTAAAAGGGGCTACTCCACTGAATCAAATGACTTGGTTACATCATAAAAGGCTAGTGCCAAAATATTGTCCAAAAAGGTGCTACAGTAGACCACCAACTGGATTCATCAGATATTAACCGACGTGCTTTTGCCCAACAGAATATGGTTTGATCAGAATAGACCAGTTGCAGGATTACTCAATTAAACCAGGTGGCTCAGATTTTAATGAAGATCTTGTAAT
Organism: Phyllobates terribilis; assembly: GCF_046119375.1. Lineage (NCBI taxonomy): Eukaryota > Metazoa > Chordata > Amphibia > Anura > Dendrobatidae > Phyllobates > Phyllobates terribilis. The sequence goes on along the minus strand of NW_027362762.1, from coordinate 766,489,523 downwards.
AAATATTAAGTAAGGAAATGGATTATTAAGAGACACAGTCCCAAGTGTTCTTCACTGTTTCAGCAATATACATTCCCAGCTCTGCTCTCTCCTATAGCCATTCCTACACAATCAGTGGTCTGAAAAGTGTTTGAAAGAATCTGATGGCCAGTTCCATCAGTATAATCCTCACAGATGATAAGGAGACTCCTACTGATTGGTTGATGAGCATCATTGTTCTTTAGTGATGTTTCATCAATGATTCACTAGCTAATTATCACTATTGTTATGAGCATTTGGAAGAGGGTAAATTGCAGAATACTACACCAGGCTAGAATAAAGTTTTCTAAGAACAGGCAACCATTACAGCTCATCTCTTATAAGGGTTATCATCTATCTCTTCTGTACTTTTGGAAATAAAAATCTGTTAATGAACTGATGCAGTAGCTGACTCATTATTACTGCACTGTTAGGCTATGTGCCCACGATGCAGAAATGCTCCGGATTTTTCCTGAGCATTTCTGCATCTCCCTGGCCGAAAAAAATGAATGCGGATTTTACATGCATTTTTTCAGCCAGGGACAAGCTTTTGTCATGCGTTTTGCACATGCGATTTCGCATGCGGGTTGTCAAGCGCTTTCCAAGCGTTTTTAGCATCACTTGGAAAGTGCTTGACAACTTGGTCACACTATATAAATCCATGTAACTGGCATGGATTTTATAAAGTGTGACCAAGATAGTTAAAAAAAAAAGAATAAAAACGGTAAAAAAAAATAAAAAAACTTTATACTCACCTTCCGATGGCCCCCGGTCTCCTTATCCGATGCGTCCAGTCTCCCCGGTGTCTCGCGGTAGTGTAAAAGGACCTTCCATGACTTAATTTAGTCATGTGACAGGTCACGTGACCGCGACGTCATGGAAGGTCCTTTTAGACCATCGCGGGGGCCATCAGAAGATAAGTATAATGTATTTTTTTATTTTAAATTCTTTTTTTTTACAGGTACTATGGTACCTGGGTCTAGAGGAGAGTCTCCTCTCCTCCAGACCCGGGTACCATCCGCACATTGAATCACTTAATATCCGCATGTGTCCATGTAGTCATGTGGATATTAAGCAATTCAATGCAAGTCAATGGCGGCGAAAACGCAGCGATTACATAAAATAATTGGTAGTGCTGCGGATTTTTCTGCAATGATAATCCGCAGCGGAAATTTCCGCAGCATGTGCACAGCACATGCGGATTATCATTGGGGTACATTGCAGACCTTCTACCAAGCATTTTTTGAGTGTTTCTGCGGTGGAATTGCCGCTGCGGAAATGCTTAAAAAACGCATAGTGGGCACACAGCCTTAGTCACATTTGTCATTTAGGGGGCTGGCAAAGTTAAATTAAAAAACATGAAAGTTCTAATGGTTATAACTTTTGGAAAATACAGAAGGCTGAAAATAATTGTAAAAGGTTAGGTAATATAAATGTACTAACAAATCTATATCAGCTGATCCAAATAATTCCAAAAATTCAATGGTTTAAATGGGAATGAAAGTAATTATCAGCTCATTGTTCTATTAATGCCCCCTTTGTGAGCATAAACACAACACTACTTTAACATTAATGTTCTTTTAATGATATCTTATTGTACCAAAGCTATAAAATAACATTTAAGTGCTATAATTAAACAGAGTTTCGTCCTAAATGAGGCAAATATTGGTGCTTTGTGAAAGAAAATATCCCATGCGACTCTGATATATAAGTTGCAGGCATGCTTAATTTTACTTTAATTGTCTCTCTCTAGAGTGCACAGAAAACAGACCACTACTGATAGATATTAAGCTTTCCCAATGTGTAAGTACAGTATTTGTGCCTTCAGTGTACAGTATGCTGTCGTGCCTAATATTCACAATGTACTCAAAAATCAGGAGGAAAAATAGCAGATCTTCTGGATTTCAATAAAATAATCTGAATGAAACATCCACATTTCACTATTGAAAAAAAATAACAATGTAGAAAAAAATAGTATTGTCTTTTTCAGTTGAAGAGAATATTATGGGCATTAGCTAATGTCTGATCTATGACACTTTTAAACCTGCACATGTGTGTTTCTGGTCTCCTTGTGAAATAGTCTACATTCAAATTAATTTGTGCAAACTAAAAATTAACTGAGAGTGGCTAGAGTAGAATAAATCATAACTTTTTCCGAAATAAAAGCCACTAAGGTCCAGACAGAACCTATTCATTTTCATTTTTAGTCACCTTTCTTTTTTTGTCTCATGGTATTCACTGATGATTTATTGCTTCAACTTCTACAAAATGGTACATGTGTCACTTTGACATTTCAACTTGGCTTTCTTATTCAGAGGTGGTTGAATTTCAGCCTCCCACACCTTGGCCATGTCTCGAACACTGAACACCCATTATTTCTGGGCACTACAGGGAGGTTGCAGTTCTGGAATATGACAGCATTACAGCATGATGGGTTCCTGGTAGCTTCACATTTGATTCTCCTCAAATCTTTTGCAGTTATTGTGAAAATTTTTTTCAACATGATTTTTGCGATACTGTTGACTATTTGCAACAAAACTTTTGATGGCTCTGTAATCATGCCACAATATCTTAGCAATTTCAAGAGTGCTGCATCCCTCTGTAAGACTTGTTACATTGTTTGACTTTTTAGACCTTGATCCTTAGGCCACACCCTCCTCATTACACAAATACACATCCCCTGATATGATTCAAACCAATAAGCAAACAAATTTATACATCTTAGAGATGGAAAATCTGCATAAAAATGATGGCATGGTCAGAATACTCACTTGCCTAATAATTTTGCACACAATATATAAAAGGATAATTTCCAATATAATGTGGGCGTACAGTAATGGATCACTAATATCCTTAAAGGGAACCTGTCACATACTAGTTGCTATGTACACTGCCCCCATAGCGTTGATAGTGATGCAATGTGCATCGCTAACAAGCTGTTTTCATGAAAATCAGTGGTAGTATAATGATGTTATAACATTTTATATACTTTGTCTTTCCTGCTCATATTCAGTCATAGGGGTGTGACTCTCAGAGTCAGTCATGGGCGGTCGCCTCGTTGAGTTAGTGCTGGTGCTGCCCATGAGATTTGAATACTACTCCTGGCAAGCGCTTGGTTTGAGGGGCGCATGCGCATTTGCACACATCGGGCTGCTGGTCAGGTGCATGCGCACTGAGGCTGTGTGATTACTGAAGCAGTAACCGCACGATACATTGACCGTGCATGCGCCGGGAGCCACAGATCACAAGGCAATGCGGACTGAAGCTGGTAATCACACAACCTCAGTGATCACGCGCCGGACCAGCGGGCCGACGTATGCAAATGCCCATGCGCCCCTCAAACCTAGCTCTTGCCAGGAGCATTATTCAAATGTCATGGGCGGTGGCAGCACTAACTGAACGAGGCAACCGCACATGACTGAATCTGCGAATCACACCGCCATGACTGAATATGAGCAGGTAAGACAAAGTATATAAAACGTTATAACATCATTATACTACCTCCGATTTTCATGAAAACAGCTTGTTAGTGATAGAGATGAGCGTTGTTCGACTCGAACTGTTCGCCAATCTCAAATTCGAGCTGTTTTGGGCGGTGTTCGAGCCGTTCGGCGAACACGAACGATTTGAAAAAAATTCGGCTGTTCGAGGTTATGTTAGATAACTGTTCGTGCACCAAAATCATAACTGGATTTTTTCTCAGTAATGCTGAAAATTAATGTTAATACGCAGTTTGAGTGTACAGCGGGGCGGGGGGAGGGGCAGAGGATGGATCTCTGCAGGAATAATGAAGATCTCAATTTTTTTTCTCTTTCCCGCATTTAGAGTGGGGAGGTGCAATCTGTCAGCCTATCAGCAGCTCACACACGGAGCGAAGTGCTTTTTTTCACACAAGCAAGGGAATGTGTCATTGGCAGAGTATGTCACATGTCCTTGCCCTATAAGACCCAGCCACTTTCACCGTCGCCACCATTTTCTCACTGCTGCAGCTGCGTGTTAGACGGCACCACTGTTGCTGTGTGCGCTATACCTTGTTAATTCCAAGCCAATTTTCGCACAAATCTGCAGATAGCTTGGTAGTAGGGAAGAGTTGTGATTGCAGTCCTTTTAAGGACTAGGTTACATAATTTCCTACGACTTTTATCAGGCAGGTCTGTGTTCTTAAATAGATAGGTTGGGAGTAAAGACTAATTGTAATTGCAGTCCTTTTCAGGACTAAGTTACATCAGTTCCTATCAGTTTTTGCCAGGCAGGTCTGTGCCAGTTCTGTGCAAGTTTTTTTCACAGTATTTGGCTAAATCTAGCAAAGATAATCCTTTTTGGCCTATTGCAGAGTGTGTTAGTCAGTGGAGTAGCCTATCTGTGTTGCAAGCTACACCACCTGTGTATAGATTACCAATTTTTTTACTGCACCTAGTGAAGTAAAACCTTTTGGGCATAGAATCATTCTATTAGTCCATCTACACTGACCTCCATCAGGTTGCAAATTGAATATAATTTTTTTCTGCATCTAGCTCTGAAAAAAAAATTGGCCTTCTAGCAGTGTGTGAGACTTGGTCTATTAGTCAATCTATACTGACCTCCAACAGGTTGCAAATTAAAAATAATTTTTTTCTGCATCTAGCTCTGAAAAAAAATTTGGGCTTCTAGCAGTGTGTGGGACTTGTTCTATTAGTCCATCTTTACTGACCTCCATCAGGTTGCAAATTGAAAATAATTTTTTTCTGCATCTAGCTCTGAAAAAAAATTTGGGCTTCTAGCAGTGTGTGGGAATTGGTCTATTAGTCCATCTATACTGACCTCCATCAGGTTGCAAATTAAAAATAATTTTATTCTGCATCTAGCTCTGAAAAAAAGTTTGGGCTTCTAGCAGTGTGTGGGACTTGTTCTATTAGTCCATCTATACTGACCTCCATCAGGTTGCAAATTGAATATAATTTTTTTTCTGCATCTAGCTCTGAAAAAAAATTTGGGCTTCTAGCAGTGTGTGGGACTTGGTCTATTAATCCATCTATACTGACCTCCATCAGGTTGCAAATTAAAAATAATTTTATTCTGCATCTAGCTCTGAAAAAATATTTGGGCTTCTAGCAGTGTGTGGGAAACAGCCAATACTTTTGGCCTAATACCACAGTTTGGCCACTCAGCTCTGCTCTGTTCCCATCCTTTGTTTTTTTGTGCAAACAACTCCAGAGTTGTGAATTAGTTAACCGCAAAAATGAGTGGAAAAAGGCCTGCTGCTGGTGGAAAGGGGAATAGGCATGTTGGGAAGGGGAAAAAAGGTTGTGTCCATGGGGTAGGTGTTAAAGCAACAGTAACATCTGCAGAAGAAAGACCATTTTCCAGCCAAACTAAAATGTCTACTTCTTTTAGCGGACAATGCGATAAGATCCCTTTCTTACGGACACGCCAATCGCTACAAATTCCAGATGAGGCACAAAAACAGCTGGTGCTTCAACGGATATCAAGTGCTCCTTTAAGTGGGCTCTCCTCCACCTCAACTTCAACATCACAAATACTCCAGTCCTCAGAGGTGTCACCCCAATCGCACTTGCTTCCACACAGCTCCCAAATCTCCAGCTGCCCATCTGAGTATGGGGTAGAACAGATGGTTAAGTCTGCAGAGCTGTTTACGCTTACTATAGCCTGGGAATCAGAGGTTGGCACCCGAGCTTCTGTGAATCCAGACGAGGAAATTATCCGCACTGATGCCCAGAATCTTTATGAGTCGGATAAAGGACCAGACGCAAAAGGTTCTCACCATAATGTAGACCCTCATTCCCAAACTGTAACTCCTGTTGGTGGAGACAATGAGGAAGACGATGATGAGACTCAAATACCTGATTGGAGCGACAACTTTAGTTTTTTGTCAGGGCAGGAACAGGTTGACTCTGAGGACGACGGGTGTGATAACACACAGGGTGATGATGATGAGGTTGGAGATCCCACTTACTGTCAACCCACAGTCAGCCAAGAGATAAGGTCAGCAGAGGAGGTGGAGGAGGATGCTAGTGACGATGAGGTCAGGTTGCTCCTTCCTGGACAGAGACGTAGTTCTGGAAGCACGTCAACAACTGCATCCTCAAACACAACTCTGCCTCTGACCACAAGTCGTGGTGGCTCTTCAGGTCGCATGGGTGCTAAGCCTTGCATAGCCTGGGCATTTTTTCAGATCGATAAAGATGACCCAACTCGTGTTATCTGTAACATTTGTCAGCAAAAGCTAAGTAGAGGCCAAAAAATACATAGTTTGAGTACTTCATGCATGAACCGGCACATGGACATGAAGCGTAAGTTGCAGTGGGAAGCTCACTGTGCTACAATGTGGCCCAGCCGGCCGGGCCAACCACCGTCTGCCACATCTTGTGCATCCGCTTTCTCTTCATTCTCTGTGACTGGGGGAACAGCATTCACACCTGTTTTGGGACGCAGACCTGCCACCTCTTTACCCACAACAGCCAGCGTGATTGGCAGGTCATCATTTTCTTTGGAGGTGGTAACACCAGCTGGTGTTGAGCGCTGTCCGACATCGATAGCACCACCTTTGGATCAAGGCAACCTAACATGTCCGCCTGCATCTTCCTCACAGACCGGCATTTTGCTGGGGACACCCTTATCAACCCCGTCTAAGCACAACTGATAGCCCTCGGTCCCTCAGATGTGGACAAGTAAAAGACCATTTCCTCCTAGCCATGAGAAAGCTAAGAGGTTTAATTTCACCATCTGCAAGCTCTAGGCTACAGAAATGCTGCCTTTCCGCCTGGTGGACACAGAGGATTTTCGAGACCTTATGTCCGTCGCAGTGCCCCAGTACCAGATGCCCAGTCGGCCCTACTTCTCAAAGAAAGGTGTGCCTGCGCTCCACCAGCATGTCGCACACAACATCACCGCTTCTTTGAGAAACTCTGTGTGTGACAGGGTGCATTTCACCACAGACACTTGGACGAGTAGGCATGGACAGGGGTGTTACATGTTGCTGACTGGGCACTGGGTAACTATGGTGACAGCAGGACAAGGGGCTGCTGTCCAAGTCTTGCCGTCCCCACTAGTTGTGCGTCAATCCTCTTTATCTCAAAGTTCCTCCACTGCTTCTGCCTCCTCAACCTCCTCTCGGTCTTCCACCTGCACCCAAAGCCTGTCTGGTCATGCCACAAGCTTTCTAACTGCGCAGAAGGGATCCTGCACACCTCCTTACTATGCTGGCAGTAGGGCTCAACATCATCTGGATGTTTTTACTTTGAAATATCTGGGAAATGTGAGTCACACAGCTGAGAAGTTGTGGTCAGCTCTGGAGAATCAATTTCATGAATGGTTGTCTCCACTGGACCTGAAACCAGGGAAGGCCGTGTGCGACAATGTTGCAAACCAGGGTGCGGCCCTTCGCCGAAGCAATGTCACACACGTGCCTTGTATGGCTCACGTGTTGAACCTGGTTGTCCAGCAATTTTTAGCCCACTATCCCGGACTAGATGGCCTTTTGCAGAGGGCACGATCGCTGTGTGCTCACTTCAGCCGTTCGCATCCCGCAGCTCAGCGACTTATATCTCTACAGAAGTCGTTGGGCCTGCCACTTCACCGGCTAAAATGCGATGTGCCTACCTGCTGGAATTCAAGTCTGCACATGTTGCAGCGACTGTGGCAGCACCGACAAGCCCTGGTGCAATACATTCTGACGTATAGCCAGGGCCAACGAGATCCAGAGGTGGGGCAAATCACGCTGGAGGAGTGGTCTCAGATCAGGGACCTATGCACCCTTCTGCACAGTTTTGAAATGGCGATGAAGATGTTTAGTGCTGACGATGCCATTATCAGCATGACTATTCCGGTGATTTACATGCTGGAGCACATGTTAAACAGAATTCGGAGTCAGGTGGCACAAGAGGAGGTGGAGGAAGTAGAGGAGGAGGAGTTGTATGCGGAAGGGCTAACATCTGCAAGGTCCAGACGGTCGGCAGCACCAAGGCGGCAGGCATGTGAGGGTGGGGGAGATGGTTTTACCAGGGCGCATGGTAGCAGCCAAACTAGTGAGGAAGGTGCAGGAGCCCAGGAAGAAGTGGAGGACGAACTGATGGAAGACTCATCAGATGAGGGAGACCTTGATCACATTTCTGTTGTGCGAGGTTGGGGGGAGAGGACAGAGGAAGGAAGCATGATTGTTACCTCGCCACCAACACAACAGGGACTTGGTGCTCCTGGGTGCGCAACACACATGAGTGCCTTCTTGCTACACTACCTGCAACATGACCCTCGAACTGGGAGAATTAGAAATAATCCTGACTACTGGGTTGCCACACTGTTTGATCCCCGGTACAAAAGTAAATTTGCAGAAATTATTCCTGCCATAGAAAGGGATGCATGCATGCAGGAGTATCAGCAGAGACTGTTGCAGAATCTTACATGTGCTTTTCCACAAAACACCAGTGGTGCACGTAGTGAATCTCACAGTTCCAACTTGCCAACCGTGGGACCGTCAAGTGTTCAGAACCCAAACCATAACAGAACCACAGTATCTGCTGGTAACATCAATTTTGCGCAATCATTTCACCACTTTTTTAGCCCATCCTTTGCAAGGCCACAGGAGACAAGAAGTCTGACACATAGTCAACGCCTAGAGACGATGGTACAGGAGTATCTCCAAGTAAACATTGAAGCCATCACTGTGTCACTGGACCCTTGCTCTTTTTGGGCTTCCAATCTGGATAAATGGCCGGAGCTAGCCACTTACGCCTTGGAGATCTTGTCATGCCCCGCAGCCAGCGTTCTGTCTGAACGTGTGTTCAGCGCTGCTGGTGGTGTGCTGACAGATAAGCGCACGCGGCTCTCCACTGATAATGTAGACAGACTCACGTTCATAAAGATGAACAAATCATGGATCCGAAACGACTTTTCTACCCCTGTGTCATCCTGGGGAGAGTAAAAGATGGATGATTGGTTAAAATCACCCTACCAACCGTTTTAAGCTTTCAAATTACTAATCATGTTTATCTGTATCTTGGCTGGAAAATAATTTGGGCTTTGTAGCAGTGTGTAGCACTGATTCCATTAGGCCATCTATAATAAGCTCCACCAGATTTAAAATTACTAATCATGTTTATCTGTATCTTGGCTGGAAAATAATTTGGGCTTTGTAGCAGTGTGCAGCACTGATCCTATTAGGCCATCTATACTAAGCTCCACCAGATTTAAAATTAATAATAATTTTTAGCTGCATCTAGCCCGGAAAATAATTTTGGGGCTCCGAGATGCGCAAGACACATAAGTGCCTTCTTGCTGCACTACCTGCAACATGACCCTCATATTGTCAGAATTCGAAGTAATCATGACTACTGGGTTGCCACACTCTTAGATCCGCCAAACTTTTCGATCAACCTTTTCATTTTAATAAAGACCAAAAAAAATGGTCATTTTTGAAATTATAAGCATTAGCAGGTTATTAGAAACTGAAATCAAACAGTTTTCAACTCAAAACTTTATTCTAGGTGATGTTACATTTTCACATAGGACCCCTTGTTCGAAAGGAGCTTCTGAACTCTCTCGTCCATTGAATTTGTCAGGTTTTGGATGGTTTCTGCTTCAATTGTTTTGCATGAGGACAGAATACCCTCCCAGAGCTGTTGCTTAGATGTGAACTGCCTCCCGCCATCATAGACACTCCTTTTGATGATGCTCCAGAGGTTCTGAATGGGGTAGAGGTCAGGGGAGCATGGGGGTCACACCATAAGTTTGTCCCCTTTTATGCCCATATCAGCCAGAGATGCAGATGTTTTATGTGCAGCATGAGATGGTGCATTATCATGCAAATAAATGATCTTGCTGTGAAATACACGGTTCTTCTTCTTGAACCATGGCAGGAAGTGCTGTTTGAGAAAATCCACATACATTATGGAGTTCATCTTTAGCGCCTTCAGGGATCCTAAAGGGGCCGACAATCTCTCTCCCCATGATTCCAGCCCAAAACATTACTCCATCTCCTTCTTGTTGGCGCTGTAGCCGTGTTTGCGTGGGGTGTCCATCAACCAGCCATCCTCCACTCCATCCATCTGGACCATCGAGCGCTGCACGGCACTCATCCGTGAACAAAACAGTTTTGAAATCAGTCTTCATGTAATGTTTGGCCCACGGGAGCCGTTTATGCTTGTGTGAAGTGGATAGAGGAGGTCGACAGGATGGCGTATGCACAGCTGCAAACCTCTGAAGGACCCTGCATCTTGTTGTTCGGGGGACGTTGAAGGCACCAGCAGCTTCAAAAACTTGTCTGCTGCTATGACAAGGCTTTTTTGCCGCTGCTCTTTTAACCTGACGTAATTGCTTGAAGGAAAGAGTCCTCAATTTGCCCTTATCAGCACGCACACGTGTGTACTGTGAATCAGCTACATACTTCTTGATTGCCAAGACACTTCATCCTGATCATCGCACAATGTTGATTGTAGTCATGCCTTGACTTAAACACTCCACAATTTGTTGCTTCTCAGCAGCCGACACATCCTTTTTCTTTCCCATTTTGGCAGAAAATGTAGGCTGCTTAATAATGTGAGACAGCCTTCTTAAGTAGTCTTGCCTTTCATTGGACACACCTGCCAAACTAATTAGCACAGGTGTCTGCAATTGCTTACAGTGATATAAAGAGCCCTGACACACATCACCATCAATGAGTTTAACTGACAAACAAACAAATTCTTCCCTTATCACTCCTAAACACTTTTTGCATAATAATTTGGAACACAGTGTACATGTGCTTTTCCACAAAACACCAGTGGTTCACGTAGTGAATCTTACAGTTCTAACTTGCCAACCGTGGTCTGTATGGAGTTGTTCAATAAAGGGCCCAAAATTAAGATAACATAGATGGGAGAGGTCTCTATGAATAGGAATTCCTAAGTATTTGATACCCTGTGAGGGCCAGGCAAAGGGAAAGTTGGACTGGATGGAATCCTATATGGATTTGGGGAGGGAGACATCGAGGGCCTCAGACTTCGCTGCATTGATTTTAAAATTTGACCATGTAACAAAGTGATCTATTTCAGCCATAACAGCATGGATGGATATATGTGATTGAGTGATATATACTAGGACATCATCAGCAAATAGAGAGCACTTGTACTCGGTGCCTCCCACCTCAATCCACCTAATATTGGGGTTATGGCGAATTGATGAGAGCAGGTGCTCCGTCACTAGGATGTATAAGAGAGGGGACAGAGAACATCCCTGCCTTGTCCCATTGGTGATTGTGAAAGGTGATGAAAATGTTCTGACGCGCCCCCTGGGCCTTGGGACACCCGGAGCCGGACCCTTTTTGGTGGATGCTGGTGGTTGTAGTCTCCGTGGCGGCGACCCGGTTCCGTGGCTCAGGGCGGTCAAACCAGTGGCGGAACTATTTATGTGGTTTTGATGTTTAAATGTCCGACTACGCCACCCGTGGATTGCGGTCAGAGTGAACCGCCGCTCCAGGGCAGACCGCTGAGGCTGGTGTTGTGGGTGCAGCAGAGCGTAGCATAACTCCCCACGGGAGGAGTATAGCCTCAGGGCAGTGTATGCGGAGGATGGGGGTGATGGTGCAGGGCAGCAGCAGTAACGACACGGAGTCAGTGATGCAGTCCAGGGCCTTTACTCACAGTTCTTATTATCCAGACCACGTCTGCAGGTAACGGCTGCCCACGTCGTACTGTGCTCACCAGGTGAGGGGCTCAGACAACTCCCAGATAACTTTGGAGCGCTTCACAGGACCCCCTTTGTGTGTCCTTTGTCTGGCCTTTCTTACCAACCCTTCTGTCCGGCTGCCTCGGGCCTCCTCTTGGTAAACTTGGCCCCAGTTTCCCTGACCCTATGTGGTGCCTTTCTAGCGGGTGTAGCGAAGGGCTGCGCCACATAAAATGTCACAGCCTCCGGTTTCTAGCTGAGGGTCGTTTCCTGCCTCCACTAGTTTTGGGGACCGGTCTCCCCCTTTGGCCTGACCCCTTCACGCAGGTGGATTCGGGCGTGCGGTGGCGACTCGCCCGTCCGCACCCCTGGGATCCCTTCATTCCTCGTTCCTGGAGCCTTCTCCGCTCCTCTTCCTTCCTTCTCCCTCTTCCAGGCCTGGGCCTCTGTTACTAGGCCCGCCTCCGGAGCAGAGCTCATGCAGAGCCCCTGATCCCTGTCACTTCTGCTCAGACTTCTCTGCACTGAACTAAGATGGTGCCCACCTTTTATACTCCCTTCTCAATGCACCCAGGAACTGCTTCTTCCCTGCTCCTGCACTACAGGGTTGCCCTTCCTCGGTGTTCCCTCCCCCCACTCCAGCCAGGGACAGGGACTGTCGTCCCCATCTCAGGGGCATATTGGTCGCCCTGCCCCACGGCAATGTGGTGTAATGCATGCAGGTGTCGGGGTCCTGATCCACACTCCATCCTTACCTGAGAGTGAGATATCACACCTCTGGGTGAGGTGCAATACCTCTGTAGCAACCGAGCCCTTTGGGTGCTACAGTTCCATTTATCTTCAGCCTAGGTGACGTATTGCGATACAGGGCCGTGATTTTGGCTATAAAAGGGTCCCCCAGACCCCTACCCCAAGCTTTTTAAGAAAATAATATATGGCGTGCCAGGAGACTCTATGGAATGTTTTCTCAGCATCCAACGAGAGTATCTAATTACAAATTTTTAACTGCATCTAGCCCAGGAAATACTTTGTGCCTAGTAGCAGTGTCTGCTAGTCAGCGGATTATCACAGCTGTTAAGCAAGCTACACCATCTGTAGTTTGGACACTTAATTTTTTCAAAGGAAATGCTTCGGGACTCCGGGATACTCAGTGAAGAGCATCGGGAGGCACCCCAAGGCATAGGGGCTGGGACTGGCGGTAAGACGCCTTGCGGTGGACCGCCGAGCTCGATCCTTATAAAAGCTTTTCAACTGCAGCAGCTTTAGTGGATGCTACTGGAGCTGGAATTACGCGGCTGCTGGCATGAGACTTGCCCTCCAATAGATCCTTGTAAAAGGATTTAAAGTGTATTCATTCAAATTAGAGAGACAATTTAAATTAAAAAGCTTAGAGCTGCCTCCACCACATGGGGGCTCGCTCGACCCACCAGAGGATAGGCACCAGTATTGGGAGAGGGGGGCTGGCCGTCAGGGTCCACCGCGGCTCTGGCACAAACCCGGCGACACGGAGGTGGCATGGGCAGGAACGGACTGGCCATGTCGGCTTCGCACTTCTTTGCTTTTAGAAGGGCATGGCATGCCTATATCTGTGTCTCCCCATCCTTTTATTCCTCCACCTCTTTTCTTTTCGCATGACTATATGTACTTGTCACTTTTCCATGTGTTAGTTGTGTCTTCTGTGCAGTTTGTCAGGTTTTGGACACCTTTGAAGGTGTTTTCTATGTTTTTCTATGTGTTTTTGTTTGCCTGCCATTGGTTTTAACGGTGTTCGAAGGTGTTCGACGAACAGTTCGACGAACAGTTCGGCGAACACATGGGTGTTCGACGAACCGAACCGAACTCGAACACTATGGGGGTGGCTCAACACTAGTTAGTGATGCACATTGCATCACTAACAACGCTATGGGGCAGTGTACATAGCAACTAGGATGTGACAGGTTCTCTTTCAATAGTGTTGATTTTGCTAGTCCATATTGTACTGTTCAGGTAGAACTCCTGTATCACATTCTCTCCTGAAAAGGAACTATGCTCATTCCAATAAACAGTATTAAAAAAAAATTAATTGCTATATGTGGCAAGATATAGACAAAATAACAGGCAAAAAGGAAAAAAATAAGTGTCAATCCTCTAAGCTTTCAATTGGGGTACAGTAAAAACTCAAGTTATTGGCAGCAATTTAGTGGGTAGTATGGAAAAGAAGTTAATTTATTTTGCAAAGGTGCTATTTATTGGTAAACTTTTCATTTTCCATAGGGCTACAGGAAAAATGCTATTTTATAATTATTTTTTTCAATTTCAAGAGTACCCAATTATTGGGATTCATAGCAAAATGTCTACTACTGGACATTGTGAGATTAAGATTTGGCTTAGTGATAGGAAACAGATGATGATTATTAATGGATTACACTCTGATTGGTAGGTAACAGTGGGATATAACAGGGATAAGTGTTGGGCCCTCTTCTTTTTAATATATTAATTAAAGACCTTGTAGAGGGTACAAAGCAGAAGTTCAATATTTGTAGATTACACTAATTTTTGCAAAGTAATCAACTCTGAGGAGCATAATTTATTATTACAGAGAGAGTGTAAGGTCATATATTTGGACTGAAAAAAGAAAAGGTACAATTATGTACTAAATGGTAAAACAATGGGTAAAAATGGGTAAAAAAGTCACTGAAAAAGAAGAGAATTTTGCTGGGCAGCAAACTCAAGTTTAGTGACCAATGCCAGGCAGCAGTTGCCAAGGCAAATATAATCCTGGGATGCATTCAAGTGGCATCGATAATAAAAATTGTCTTTCTGTACAAGTCGCTAATCAGTCAACAATTAAAATACTGTGTAAAGTTTTGATTTGCATAAATGGACATAGCTTAACTACAGTGGCTGCAGAGTAGAATGACCATGACAATGACCAAACTTGGAAGCATTCCGTTTGGAAAATCAAAGGATTAGCAGTAGTGTTGAGCGAGCACTAAAATGCTCGGGTGCTCAAAGCTCGGGCCGAGCTCGCCGTGATACTTGGGTGCTCGACCCGAGCAACGAGCCCAATGTTAGTCTACAGGAGACTCGAGCATTTTTGTGGTGGCACACCCGGCAGTCTTTTAAAAGCCTGACAAGTGCCCAAAACGATAGTGACAGTGCTCAAATGACATGGGTGACAGCATGGGGATCGCCCCAGGAAGAATTTCTGACCCCCGGGTCACTGCTGTCAACAACGTGGTCAGAGGTATTAAGCCACTTTTACGGGCTCACAATAAAACTTTCAAAAACGAACGTGAAACTTTTTTCCTGTGAAATATGTTAAGGAACATCCTTTCCAGGGAAAAGACTTGTGTATAAGTTAAAATAAATGACCAAAAACAAAAATACTCCTCCACACCTTCGGCTATGTTCACAAGTAGCATTTTTTATGCGTTTTTGCACTTTTGTATTGCTTTCAACTATGACAAATGCATTCACCGGGAAATGTCATTTTAACATTTTACAACCTTATCTGGCCATGTGCTGTGTGACACATGCATAAAGTGCTGAAAAGACATGGGAACAGCATGGGGAAGACCCCTGGAAGCATCTCTGACTCCCAGGTCACTGTCTAAAAGTGTGCCCATCATAAGTGATCCTTGCCACATCAGAAAATGCAGACTTGCAACTATCCCCATGCAAGTTCTAGTCCCAGGGCAGTGTTCAATTGTACCTCCCCCATTCCTTGCAATGCAAGCGCAAGTATGCAGCCTGCCACCCACCCACCCCCAGGCTGCAATACCATACTGCTTGCTTGCTTGCACTTTAAATTGGGCCTTTTAGGCATGTGGAGGCGGAATCTGGCCACCACGCCATGGCTGTGTCGGCGGCCTGGTATCCATACTCAGTCCCCAGCCGCCAGGTGGCCGGGTGTCCCCGCTTGCTCCCCAGCCTCCAGGGGGTGGCCGGGTGTCCATACTCAGTCCCCAGCCACCCCTATTTGTCCTGGTAACCTTTCCCACACTTTTCTTAGCCTGGCCTGCTTTAGGGCAGCATTGGCTGAGCCCACCGGACTATCAGAGTCCTCCGGTGGGCCCTGGCTTCTCCATCAGGGGAGTTGAGAGTGCCAAGGTGAGGAGCATGATGAGGATGATAGAAGTTAGCATCTGCTTTGTTTTGTTGTAATGCAAGTGCATGTATGTAGTAATGGCTAGGCCTGAGGTGGACAGCGTTTTGGCGCATATCCTACCTCCTCCGAGGATTGCTGGATGTTTTACTGCTACTATCCAAGTTCTATGACTCCCGTTAAAACAAAGCTTCAGGTGATAAATGATGGATGAGGTAGTGGCAAAGGAGAAAGAGCAGGAGGAACAGGGACCATTCACATCAATATCAGGCCAGTCAACCAGATATGTCTTGTAGGATATGTTTCTGTAACAAAAGGAGCGGTTCGGCTACAGAGTTAAAGGGCATACAGTGAGTGCAATGCCTACCAAAAATTTCGAAGCACTACAATGCCCCTTGGAAATGACATGGAGGTCAGAGGGCGTTAGCTAAACCTTTTTTTCCATTTATAGCAACTGGGTCTCCTGTGCACTCTTGGCCTAAGCAGAGAATGGAAGGCTTTCCAAAAATTATGAGGAACTGCAATGCCCCTTACAAGAGCCATGTGTGGCACCCCAGGGGTCTGGTCACAACAGTAATAGAGATATTACGTCGGAGAGCAAGTGGGAGGTTTCCTGGTCAGGATCCCTTAAACATGCAACATCCTCCTGCCCCAGTCCTGGGAGGGGAGAATTCTGCCCTTATAAACTGGATCTGGGGCGGGGTTGAGTGAGTCAGAGAACAGAGAACAGTCAGAGTCAGAGTGAGAGCAAGGGAAAGTAACAGCAAGGAGCTCTGTAAGAGCTAGGAGCTAAAGACCAGGGGCTGGAAGCTGAGCAGAGCTCGCCCTGGCAGAAGACAATAGGAACCGGACACAGGAGTCCGAGGCTGTGAGGACTTATATATCCAGCAGCAGAAACCAGCCGGCAGGGGATTTCAGGTCCTCTGGCCATAGAAGCCCGGAGGCTAAGTCACAAGCAAGGGACCAGCACCGCCTTCGTGGAGCGGAGGCTATCAGAAGGCCCCAAGTCACCAGCCATACGGGTGAGCACTACACGGTACACTCAGGGACGTGGGCTACTTCTACCTGCTTACAGCAAGGTATCCAGGAAGAGTGCAGACAGACGGGGAGGCCTACAACTCCACCTGGCCAGGGGAACTCCTGCTTGCTCACAGACTGACCAGGCCTCTTATGCTAGCCAGTACTCCCGGGAGGGTCTATCTTATAATCATCAGTAAAGACCCTGAACTGCACTGCAAAGACTCTGAGTCATTCCTGCTGCGCTCGTGCACCATCACCCCCATCATCCACACTCACTGCCCTGAGCCTATACTCCTCCTGTGGGGAGTTATCCCATTCTCTGCTGCGCACACAACATCAGCCTCAGCGGTCTGCCTCACAGCGGTGGTACTCCCTGACCACAATCCATGGGTGGCGCAGTCAGACAATTAACCTCAAAACCTAAGAAAGACTGCCACTGGTTTGACCAGCCTGAGCCACGGGACAGGGTCACCGCCACAGAGACTACAGACCCCAGAGACCCGGCACCGGGTATCCCACACACGTGTACACACGGCCCAGGGGGCGCGTCACATGCAGTACAGCATATTACAAACATAAGTTCCATTATTGGGGAGTGGGTGTCCCATAGTATTTGCTTATGCCTTGCAAGCAAAAGCTGCCAAAAATTAGGACGGAGCAACTTGCAATGCCCCTTACAAGAGCCATGCAGTACAACATATTACAAACATAAGTCCCATTGTTGGGGAGTGGGTGTCCCATAGTATTTGCTTATGCCTTGCAAGCAAAAGCTGCCAAAAATTAGGACGGAGCAACTTGCAATGCCCCTTAAAAAAGCCATGCAGTACAGCATATTACAAACATAAGTCCCATTATTGGGGAGTGGGTCTCCCATAGTATTTGCTTATGCTTTCCAAGCAAAAGCTGCCAAAAATTAGGATGGAGCAACTTACAATGCCCCTTACAAGAGCCATGCAGTACAGCATATTACAAACATAAGTCCCATTATTGGGGAGTGGGTGTCCCATAGTATTTGCTTATGCTTTCCAAGCAAAAGCTGCCAAAAATGAGAACGGAGCAACTTGCAATGCCCCTTACAAGAGCCATGCAGTACAGCATATTACAAACATAAGTCCCATTATTGGGGAGTGGGTCCCCCATAGTATTTGCTTATGCTTTCCAAGCAAAAGCTGCCAAAAATTAGGACGGAGCAACTTGCAATGCCCCTTACAAGAGCCATGCAGTACAGCATATTACAAGCATAAGTCCCATTATTGGGGAGTGGGTGTCCCATGGTATTTGCTTATGCTTTCCAAGCAAAAGCTGCCAAAAATTAGGACGGAGCAACTTGCAATGCCCCTTACAAGAGCCATGCAGTACAGCATATTACAAACATAAGTCCCATTATTGGGGAGTGGGACTCCCATAGTATTTGCGTATGCTTTCCAAGCAAAAGCTGATAAAAATTAGGACGGACAACTTGCAATGCCCCTTACAAGAGCCATGCAGTACAGCATATTACAAACATAAGTCCCATTATAGGGGAGTGGGTCTCCCATAGTATTTGCTTATGCTTTCCAAGCAAAAGCTGCCAAAAATTAGGATGGAGCAACTTGCAATGCCCCTTACAAGAGCCATGCAGTACAGCATATTAGAAACATAAGTCCCATTATTGGGGAGTGGGTCTCCCATAGTATTTGCTTATGATTTCCAAGCAAAAGCTGCCAAAAATTAGGACAGAGCAACTTGCAATGCCCCTTACAAGAGCCATGCAGTACAGCATATTACAAACATAAGTCCCATTATTGGGGAGTGGGTGTCCCATAGTATTTGCTAATGCCTTGCAAGCAAAAGCTGCCCAAAATTAGGACGGAGCAACTTGCAATGCCCCTTACAAGAGCCATGCAGTACAGCATATTACAAACATAAGTCCCATTATTGAGGAGTGGGTGTCCCATAGCATTTGCTTATGCTTTCCAAGCAAAAGCTGCCAAAAATTAGGATGGAGCAACTTGCAATGCCCCTTACAAGAGCCATGCAGTACAGCATATTTCAAACATAAGTCCCATTATTGGGGAGTGGGTCGCCATAGTATTTGCTTATGCTTTCCAAGCAAAAGCTGCCAAAAATTAGGACGGAGCAACTTGCAATGCCCCTTACAAGAGCCATGCAGTACAGCATATTACAAACATAAGTCCCATTATAGGGGAGTGGGTCTCCCTTAGTATTTGCTTATGCCTTGCAAGCAAAATCTGCCAAAAATAAGAACGGAGGAACTTGCAATGCTGGCACCCTGGTGGTATAGTGGTGGTGGAGGCTGAGAATAAGGAGAAGAAGATAAAACAGCCGAAACGAGGAAGCGTATACCCATGTGTGGGTGTGAAGCAGTGCATGTGAATATACCTCCCAAAATAACACAGTGGATTTGACATTATGTTACTCTGCTGTCATTTGGTGGTGATGAGAAGTCTGGCCCAATCCAGCCCTTGTTCATTTTGATAAGGTTCAGCTTGTCAGCATTGTCAGTTGACAGGCGAGTGCGCTTATCAGTTATAATTCCCCCAGCGGCACTAAAAACACGCTCCGATAACACGCTAGCGGTAGGGCAGGCCAGGACCTCCAAGGCGTACAGAGCGAGTTCATTCCAAGTGTCCAGCTTGGATACCCAATAATTAAAAGGCACAGAGGAATCACGGAGGAAGCTGGTACGGTCGGCAAAGTACTCCCTCACCATCTTTTGAAACTTTCCACTCCTTGTGAGAGTACCCTGCGCCTCAGGGCCTGTAAGCTGGGCGGGTGTCAGAAAACTGTCCCAGAATGTTGACAGTGTTCCCCTGCCTCTGCTGGATTGGAGTTGTACCTCTATCGCCTGTACGCCTTGGTTGGGCAATGAACTGTGACCTCTGCCGCTAGCGTGTTCAGATGGGAATTTTTTTAAGAGTTCTGCAGCAAGGGCCTTCTGGTACTGCCCCATTTTTGTAGACCTTTCCTACTCAGGAAAAAGAGAGTGAAAGTTCTCCTTGTAGCGGGGGTCTACAAGTGTCACCAACCAGTAATGACTGTCACCCAACATTTTGACAACGCGAGGGTCACGGTTAAGGCAGCGTAACATAAAGTCAGCCATGCGTGCCAGACTGGTAACGGGCAAGATTTCCGTGTCCTCACCAAGATGACGACTGACCATGCTCTTCTCCTTCTCCTCCTCTTCCTCCTCCTCCCTGTCCTCAGGCCACCCACGCTGAACTGATGGTATGACTCTTTTACAGGTACTACCGTCTACAACGCATGATAGCAACTCCTGTTCTTCCTCCTCCTCCTCCTCCTCTCCCTCATTGTCCCGCAATGCACGTTGGGATGAGATGAGGCTGGGCTGTGTGTAATCGCCCGCTATGGCTTCTTGATCCATCTCATCATACTCTGGCTGCAATGCCTCCTCTTTAATTCTCTGCAGAGAGCGTTGCAAAAGACAGACAAGTGGGATGCTGACACTAATGATGGCGTCATCGCCACTCACCATTTGGGTGGCCTCCTCAAAGTTTGTCAGGATGGTACATATGTCAGACATCCAGGTCCACTCCTGAGGTCTTATGTGTGGAGTCTGACCTGAATATCGACGGCCTTGTTGCAGCTGGTACTCCACAACTGCTCTCTTCTGCTCACAAATCCGTTGTAACATGTGCAGGGTAGAGTTCCAACGTGTGGGGACATCACACACCAGTTGGTGTGCCGGAAGCTGCAAACGCTGCTGCAACACAGCAATGGCGGCGGAAGCTTTAGCCGACTTGCGAAAATGAGCTGACAGGCGGCGTACTTTCACGAGCAGATCTGGCAACTCGGGGTATGATTTAAGAAACCGCTGAACCACGAGGTTAAACACATGAGCCAGGCATGGTACGTGTGTGATCTCACCTCGCCTCAGAGCCGCCACCAGGTTACGGCCATTGTCACACACAACCATGCCGGGATGTAGGCTCAGCGGTCTCAGCCACAGATCTGCCTGCTCTTTCACAGCTGTCCACAACTCACAAGCAGTGTGAGGTTTATCACCTAAGCTTATGAGTTTCAGCACAGCCTGTTGCCGCTTGGCGGAGGCAGTACTGCAATGCTTCCAGCGTGTAACTGATTTGGTGATATCTGAGATGGAGGCTGAACATGAGGAGGAGAAGGAGGAGGATGCGCAGGAGCTGTACACTGTGGGGGCAACTCTGACTGACATACGGCCCGCAATCCTCGGTGTGGGGAGGATGTGTTCCGTACCAAGGTCCGACTGGGTCCCGGCTTCCACTATGTTTACCCAGTTTGCCGTCAGAGAGATGTACCATCCCTGGCCACAAGCACTTGTCCACGTGTCCGTTGTCAGGTGGACTCTCCAAGTAACTGCATTGTTGAGGGCACGGCAGATGCTTTGGGACTCATGCTTGTGTAGTGCGGGGATGGCACACCGGGCAAAATAGTGTCGGCTGGGGACCGAGTACCGAGGGACGGCCACCGCCATAAGATTGCGGAAGGATTCAGTCTCCACCAGCCTAAAAGGCAGCATTTCCAACGCAAGCAGTCGTGAAATGTGCTTATTTAGGACTGTGGCCTGTGGGGCGTTAGCTGCGAATTTCCGCTTTCGTTCAAAGGTCAGGGATATGGACAATTGAACGCTGCGGTGGGACGTGGACGTGGACGTTGATGCTGTTTCTTGAGAAACTGCATAGCAAGTGAAGTCTGAGAGGAGGGGGCATCTTTACATGCAGTATGGACAGGGGATTGCCTTGCACACACAACAGGGGGTTCTATTGCACGCACAATAGTGGAAGAAGCAGTGGTGACACCCGCTGACACTGGTTGTGGACCCTGGGTTTCGCCCCACAAAGTCGGGTGCTTTGCTGATATGTGCCTGATCATGCTGGTGGTGATCAGGCTGGTAGTTTTGTCACCCCTGCTGATGCTGGCATGGCAGGTGGAACATATGGACTTTTTGGGGTTATCAGCAGAGTCTTTAAAAAAATTCCAGACTCTGGAAGACCTACCTGTTTTATTGGCAACGTCCCTCGTGTTGGTGTTACGGGGAAAGGTTGCCTGCCTTCTGTCTGCGGCCACCACACTGCTTCTTCGTGCCTGTTGGGGTACTCTGCCTCCCTCCCCCTGTGTGCTGCTGGCCTCACTCTGCATGTCCTCCTTCCACGTTGGGTCAGTTACTAGATCATCCACCACCTCCTCCTCTTCCACTTGCGCACCACGATCCTCCTCCTCACTTCCTGGCAATTGTGTCTCGTCATCTACCACCTCTTGTGACAGATTGCCAACGTCGACTTCCTGTGGCCGTGGCTGTTCAAATATTTGGGCATCGCAACATGGGATCTCCTCTTCCACCACTTCAAGCGTATCAGGCGAGAGGCCCAAATATGAAAATGGACCAGTGAACAGCTCTTCAGAGTGTCCAAGTGTGGGATCACTTGCTGTCTGACAACACTCGGCATGGTGGGAGGAAGGAGCATCAGGGTGAGGAGGAGTATGCAGTCGAGTCTCACGGCTACTAAGAGTTGACCGTGTGGAAGACAGACCGGAGGTGGTGGTGCCCAGGTAACTGGAAGTATTATCTGCTATCCAATTAATAACCTGTTCACACTGATCAGTTCTCAATACTGGTGTTGTTCTGTGCTTCCCTAGTAATTCGGTCAAGAAGTGGGAGCGAGAAGATGTGGCTGTTGGTTGTGGCACATTTTCACCTTGGCCACTGCCCCGTCCTCTGCACGAACCATCACCAGAACGTCCACTTCCACGTCCCTTGACACGCGCCTTGCCCATTGTAAATGAAGTAACATAGCTTACACTTGCACTATCAATGGAAAAAAGGTAATAAAGAGTAGATTAGAACCGTGGAAGAGGAAAACCACAGTTATTGTTTACTGGGGTATACCACACTTTTTTAAATAGAGATATTTGCGGCTGAACAGTGAGCGACACACTCAAACTGCTTTTTTTTTAGATACCAAAGGCCCAAAACAGGATAGTACAGCGATTTGACCCGTGGAACTGCAAAACCCCACTGGGATATCGGGCCTACACAAGACTATTTTCAACAGATATATTTTTGTGTCACAACAGTCAGGAGACACTACTGTTTTTCTTTACGGAAAAAACTACCAAAAGCTGAATGATAGAGATTTTTTACCGTGGGATGGCAAAACCACAGTTATTGTTTACTGGGGTATACCACACTTTTTAAAATAGAGATTTTTGCGGCTGAACAGTGAGCGACACACTCAAACTGCTTTTTTTTTTTTAAACCAAAGGCCCAAAACTGGATAGTACAGCGATTTGACCCGTGGAACTGCGAAACCACACTGGGATGTCGGGCCTACACAAGACTATTTTCAACAGATTTATTTTTGTGTCACAACAGTCAGGAGACACTACTGTTTTTCCTTACGGAAAAAACTACCAAAAGCTGAATAATAGAGATTTTTTACCTTGGGATGGCAAAACCACAGTTATTGTTTACTGGGGTATACCACACTTTTTTAAATAGAGATTTTTGCGGCTGAACAGTGAGCGACACACTCAAACTGCTTTTTTTTTAGACACCAAAGGCCCAAAACTGGATAGTAGAGCGATTTGACCCGTGGAACTGCGAAACCACACTGGGATGTCGGGCCTACACAAGACTATTTTCAACAGATATATTTTTGTGTTACAACAGTCAGGAGACACTACTGTTTTTCTTTACGGAAAAAAACTACCAAAAGCTGAATAATAGAGATTTTTTACCGTGGGATGGCAAAACCACAGTTATTGTTTACTGGCGTATACCACACTTTTTTAAATAGAGATATTTGCAGCTGAACAGTGAGCGACACATTCAAACTGTTTTTTTTTTAGATACCAAAGGCCCAAAACTGGATAGTACAGCGATTTGACCCATGGAACTGCGAAACCACACTGGGATGTCGGGCCTACACAAGACTATTTTCAACAGATATATTTTTGTGTCACAACAGTCAGGAGACACTACTGTTTTTCCTTACGGAAAAAACTACCAAAAGCTGAATAATAGAGATTTTTTACCGTGGGATGGCAAAACCACAGTTATTGTTTACTGGGGTATACCACACTTTTTTAAATAGAGATATTTGCGGCTGAACAGTGAGCGACACACTCAAACTGCTTTTTTTTTAGATACCAAAGGCCCAAAACTGGATAGTACAGCGATTTGACCCATGGAACTGCGAAACCACACTGGGATGTCGGGCCTACACAAGACTATTTTCAACAGATATATTTTTGTGTCACAACAGTCAGGAGACACTACTGTTTTTCTTTACGGAAAATATACCAAAACCTGAATAATAGAGATTTTTTACCGTGGGATGGCAAAACCACAGTTATTGTTTACTGGGGTATACCACACTTTTTTAAATAGAGATTTTTGCGGCTGAACAGTGAGCGACACACTCAAACTGCTTTTTTTTTAGACACCAAAGGCCCAAAACTGGATAGTAGAGCGATTTGACCCGTGGAACTGCGAAACCACACTGGGATGTCGGGCCTACACAAGACTATTTTCAACAGATATATTTTTGTGTTACAACAGTCAGGAGACACTACTGTTTTTCTTTACGGAAAAAAACTACCAAAAGCTGAATAATAGAGATTTTTTACCGTGGGATGGCAAAACCACAGTTATTGTTTACTGGCGTATACCACACTTTTTTAAATAGAGATATTTGCAGCTGAACAGTGAGCGACACATTCAAACTGTTTTTTTTTTTAGATACCAAAGGCCCAAAACTGGATAGTACAGCGATTTGACCCATGGAACTGCGAAACCACACTGGGATGTCGGGCCTACACAAGACTATTTTCAACAGATATATTTTTGTGTCACAACAGTCAGGAGACACTACTGTTTTTCCTTACGGAAAAAACTACCAAAAGCTGAATAATGGAGATTTTTTACCGTGGGATGGCAAAACCACAGTTATTGTTTACTGGCGTATACCACACTTTTTTAAATAGAGATATTTGCGGCTGAACAGTGAGCGACACACTTAAACTGCTTTTTTTTTAGATACCAAAGGCCCAAAACTGGATAGTACAGCGATTTGACCCATGGAACTGCGAAACCACACTGGGATGTCGGGCCTACACAAGACTATTTTCAACAGATATATTTTTGTGTCACAACAGTCAGGAGACACTACTGTTTTTCTTTACGGAAAATATACCAAAACCTGAATACTAGAGATTTTTTACCGTGGGATGGCAAAACCACAGTTATTGTTTACTGGGGTATACCACACTTTTTTAAATAGAGATATTTGCGGCTGAACAGTGAGTGAAACACTCAAACTGTTTTTTTTTATATACAAATGGCCCAAAATGGATAATACAGTGGTTTGAACCGTGGAAGTGCAAAACAAAACTTCTGTTTCTCTAGCCTACACCAGACTATTTTCAACAGTTATATTTGTGTCTGAAAAATCAGAGACACACTTTTTTTTGGGGGGGCACACCAAAAGGTTAATAAGACTGGTATTTGTACAGTGTGAAGGAGGGAAATAAAAGGAGGATTTAGATGAAAAAAAAAGGATTTTTCCTGGCCCCCGACACCTGGTGCTAAGTCCAGCAATTTCAGCAACAGGAGCACACAGGACTGTAATGCAGAGTTTGCTGGTATAACCACTGTGTCTCCTATACAGCCTGCCTGCCTGGTATCTGGGATGGATATTAGTCCTGAAAAGGACTGTTTGTTTGTTCTGGCAGCCTTTACAGACCCTACACTAACTATTTCGCAGTTTATATCTCTCCCTAAATCAGCAGCGCTGTCCCTACACTGTCTAATCGGGGGCGACTGTGTCCAAGATGGCGGCGCCCGGTTTTAAATACTCGAGGTGACGCTGTGCGGCCAGCCAATCACTGTAATGCCCACAACCAACATGGCTGCAGTATTACAGTGACTGGCTGGCAATCCCTGCATGTTCATTGGCTCTGCAAAGAGTGCCAAACATGCAGGGCGGAGACCCGAGCTCCCGCCCGAGTAACCCGGAAATGCTCGGTGCTCGCCGAACATCCCGAGTAGCGTGATGCTCGGGCGAGTACCGAGCAGTGTCGAGCATGTTCGCTCAAGACTAATTAGCAGAAATCTTATTACAATGTACAAATATTTGAAAGTCCTGCAATGATGACAAGAGGGCATCTTCTACAAGTAGAGGAAAGAAGATTTAATCATCACAAATGCAGACTGTTTTTTACTGTCCGAACAGTGAGACTATGGACATGCTGCAATGTTAATTCAATAAAAAAGTTAAAATAGGTCCTGGATGCTTTTCTTGAAATATATGTATATAGTACATTTTGGAGATGGGAATGATTGCCATATCTGACGTTTATGAAGAATTTTCTCCACTAATATGAGCAATTAGCATTTGCCTCAAGGGGTTTTGTCCTTACGGTGGGAAAATATGTTGGGTTTCAGGCTTAACTCAACGGACTTATGTCTTCTGTCAACCTTGAAACAATGAAACTATTGTATTAATTGTAAAGTAAATTTTTTTCTATCACTGCCTTGAGCCATGTGTCACAAGTACAACCTTGATCATTAGACTCATACTTGATCCTTTTCCCCTTTCCATTCTTTCTTTGCACCTTAATTTACCTAATGTCCAGCAATTGTATGATGATTACCATGAGGGATTTAACACTGAATTCTTTTATACATTGTTTTGAATCAGCTAGTAAGTTGTTGTTTTTTTTTTTTACAAAGGAAATGTTTGGCTCTATAAACTCAAACTTATAATAATAAAATTTCTAAAATCAACTAAAATTTAAGAAATTAAGAATAATTACCAGCAGATGATTGTGTTGCAATACTAATCAGTAATAAATCTATTGAAAAAAAAACCCGTATAGTACCATATAACAAACATAACGTATTCATTCACACAGCTGCTGACTTTCTTGTGGTTTGTGTTATACCTTTAACAGTGCAGACCTCAGATAATTTGGTTCCTGCAAATGAAACCTCTGTTATCACTAAAGTATAATACTCCAGACAATCTTTCCCATAGAATCTAATTCATTCCTGCATCGAAATTACATTTTATGTCGAAAAATGTTACTGTTTTCTAATCTACATCTCCACAACCTTAAAAAAAAAAGTACTGGAAACAAATTTTAAGACCAAACATAGTTTTATAGAGCTATTTTAAATTTTAATGACCTTTGAGAACAACTGAATCAGAGCATCGTTTTTGAACTTTCTCACAAGACCAACACTTAACTTTCAATTCATCCAGCAGACAAATATTGAGTTTCAAGTGACGGTCAGTAAAACTAAATGATTATATTCCCAATAAATGTATACACAAGAATATGTGAATCATTTCTATTGCAATAAAAAAGTTTAATTCATCAGTGGAAAACTATCGTTAATTTTAATTGTTCTATTTCAGTTTCAAGACTACCTAATAAAATAGTTGTATTTTAGGAACAAGTTGTAAAAATGGACTGCTTATTGAACAAAGTTTAATTATTCAATATAGTGAGCAAATAATAAACCAAACCAAAATAATAATAACTATATATATACATGTTGTACAATATATTATATATATTACTTTGAAAAAAATTTAACCAGGAGAGGAAGACTGCAAAGGAAGAATTCTTTCAAAATTAGAACAGGTAAATGTTCATTTTTATCAATTACCAAAGTAAATGAACAAAAAATAAATCTAACTCAAATCAATATTTGGTGTAACCACCTTTTGCTTTCAAAACAGCATCAAATCCTCTAGGTACCCTTGCATGAAGTTAGTGATATTGTAGAATTATATAGAAGCTGGAGAAAAATGGAGGTAAATCCTTGCTGTCAACAGTATCAAATACAGAAGGAGACCATAGAGATTCAAATGCAGTTTTTTTTATCAATGCATTTCAAAGCAAACCTGTTTCTTCCTCAGGACAAACCACAAAGATTTTTTTTCATGTTTGTGGTTTGTCCTGAGGAAGAAGCAGGTGTGCTTCAAAACAAGCTTAAAAAATAAAATCGCACTAGAATCGCTACAGTCACCTTCTGTATTTGACACTGTTGGCAGCGCGGAATTACCTCCACTTTTTTCCAGCATCTATATGATTGTGGATCTGCAGCAGCCTATAGCTGTTCAAGCTAACATAGGGGTTGTGACTTTCACAACCTCCCCAGGTGAGCATTTTCTCTGCCTCTGTTACTTTTTTTTAACCCAGATAAGACCCTAGTGCGCTCTTTATCTTTCCAGATGTTATTACAAGTGTGGTTGTAAAATTATAGTCAGGAGAAGGAGTAAACAAATATACTAAACAATTGATAATGATTTTAATATACATACATAGGTTGAAACACAGTCATCAACTGAAGCAAAAACTGTTGTGTAGGAGGCTTAAAACTGGGTGAGGTTATGGAAGATGGTTTCCTTTCATAGGTCACACACCCTGGCAAATCAGAGCAACAAGATTAAAGTTAGATATGTTGCATTACCAAGGTCTCTTTTTGGCAATTTTTCAAAGGAAACTGGGGTTTCAAGATGTGCTGAAGAAGTTCTTTTGAAGCAGCACAAAGAAATGTGCAACATTGAAGAACATAGACCCAGTGGTCAGTCAAAGGAAACTTAGTCAAGCAAAACAGCAAAGGGCGTATAATGTTAAACAACCACTTAATAGAATTAGATCAAAGCAAAAATTGTGGTTAAGGGGTTAAAACGTAACCTTTAATTACATATACAGGTAAAAAATAGATATACAGATAAGATAATACTAAAAAGGTCACAAGGACCATAAGTAGAATAAGTGCCTGCCAATAGTGGAGATAACCACGACAAATAATCTATTCTCACTCCAAACAGGGATAGGATGGCAAAGTACTTAAGTACTGCCCACCTGCCTACCAGAGAAAGATAATAGCAAAAAATTATAAAACCGTCCCTACCAGTGTCATCATACATGAAACGTAACAGACAATCAATGATTTACAATGAGGGTCCACATTTTACACATAATAATGGAATAGCCTCACCAGCCACAATGTCAGTTCATGCTCCTTTTCGGGGTAGTTCATTGATCCGGGGCATCAAAACATCATCAGCCACCAGTCACGCATGGAACACCACTCCCGACGCGTTTCCTCACCTCAGTAATTCATCAGGGTAGATATGGGTGTCGTCTTATACCCTATAATAATGGGTGTCCATCGCCAGCCCAAAACACAAAGGCGGCGCAGCTTACAGGTCAGTCCTATCATCCTATTTGTATCAGCCCGCGCTCCCTTATCGCGGGCACGTCACGTCCGGTTCCGGTCATCCCATTTCCGGTCTGTGGAATGCAAGCGCCGGCCGTGACATGCAAACGTCACATCCGGTGCGCATAATAAAGCGCTCATAGGCCCGATGCGACGCAAGCGGTAGAAGTGATCGCTTCTCTTGGGGTAAACATTGCCCAAGTGGTGACAAAAAAGGGGGGCCTCAATACATAAAAAGGGGGCCCATCATCACTTCCAGCCAGGGGCAATATCCATCCGGGGGGAACCCGGAACAGGGCTCCGGCTATATAACACATTCGGCACAGTACAAATACACAGCGCCACATAGTCCCCAAGTGCTTTATGGCAGAGAGAAATCGCCACGGCTTAAATAAAAAACAGCAGGTAAGAGGCTTTAGTATACTTGAACACACATACCACTCAGATAGAAGTCAACCCAAAAAGTGGGGTGGAGGGGGGGTTGTGAGGCTGGGAGAGAGAGACATAGCAGGGACCGCAAAGTGTGTTTAACAAGAAGGGAATAAAGATATAAAGCAAAGCCTGTCAGTCCCTAGTAAGTGCTAGCCAGCTGACCCCTACCTAACAGTGAAGGTTGGCACCCTAGGACCTGCGCAGTTGGCTACTAGCCCTAAAGGACAGTTGTTTATTCAGGCCATATGGAGACATTGTCTGTAGTTTGTAAATCCATTTTGTCTCTCTTTGGAGGATCAGCCTGTCCCAGTCGCCCCCCTAGGTGGGACGGTTACTTTATCAATTCCCATAAATTGCACCACGTCCACACGATGTGCGTGCGCAGCATTCACGTGCCTAGCCAGGGGGGTGTCCCTTTTAAGGGCAATGTCACGTTGGTGTTCACTCACCCTTCTTCTAAGCTCTCTCTTCGTTTTCCCCACATACTCAATGCCGCATACACAAGTAGCCTTGTAAACAATCCCTTTAGATCTGCAGTTTATGAAATATTTTATGGCAAAGGTCTCGCCAGTGACATTGCTTGTGAAGTTCTTGCTTTGCATCATTACTTTACAGGATACGCATCCACTGCATCTAAAACTACCCCTAGTGGGACTTTGTAACCAACTACCTGCCTGATGGCCGACGTAGTGGCTGTGAACCAGCCGGTCCCTAAGGGATCTACCCCTTCTTTAGGTGATGAGGGGTCTCAAGCCAACCCTTGTGCCAATATCCTCATCCATCTGGAGAATTGGCCAATGTTTCTGCAGTATCTTGTGAACCATGTGTGTCCTATTAGAGAATGTAGTGATAAGCCTACATGTGCTGCCATCCTCATTCGGTCTGGGGGGCGGATTCAACAGTGCAGTGCGGTCCCTTGCCAGTGTCTCTCCGTATGCCTCAGCAACCACCCTCCTGGGGTATCCCCTCTCTTGGAACCTCCGACATAGATCATCCGCCTGTTCTTTAAAAGTGGCAACCTCTGAACAGTATCTGCGGATCCTCATAAATTGTCCCTTAGGAATTCCCTTCTTAAGGGGGACCGGGTGGTTACTTTCCCACCTTAGAAGGGAATTCGATGAAGTCATTTTTCTGTAGGTCTTAGTCTCAATCCGTCCATCAACCCCCTTCTGGATTAAAATGTCCAAGAAAGGTAGTTTCTCCATGTCCAATTCAAAGGTGAAATGGAGGTTCAAGTTATTATGGTTCAGCCTCTCAATGAAGTCTTCGAACTGACTTTTACCTCCTTTCCACAGTACCAGGACATCGTCAATGTAACGAACCCATAGCATCACACTGTCGCTCCCCTTCACTGGTACATCCCCAAAAACAATGGTTTCCTCCCACCAGCCCAGGTACAGATTGGCATATGATGGGGCATAGGGACTCCCCATCGCCGTACCCCTGAGCTGGTGGAAGTACTTCCCACCAAACAAAAGGACATTTTTTGTCAAGCAAAATCGAAGGGCTTCCAGAATAAATGTGTTGTGTCCATTATACTGTCTACCCCTCCCACTGAGGAAGAAACGGACTGCCTCTAGGCCCCTCTCATGCGGTATTGAGGAATACAATGATTCTACATCAATGCTGGCTAATAGAACATCCGGGTCCACCACCATATTTTCTAATCTTCTGAGGAGATCATTCATATCACCAATAAACAAATTCAGGCCTGTCACAAACGGTCTGAGAACCTTATCCAAATATACCCCCAGATTTTGAGTCAGATTGTTAACGCCCGACACGATCGGGTGCCCCTTGATTGGTCTTAGTCCTTTGTGTACCTTCGGTAGACTATAGAAGGTTGCCATCACTGGATGATTGGGACAGATGATCTCCCACTCCTGCTTGCTAAGAATACCATCACGCAAATCATCCCTAGCCAGTTGATTCAATTCTAGGGAAAACACCTTAGTAGGATTGGTGTCCAATATGTGATAGCAGTCCTTAACATTAAGTAATTTGGTACACATAAGGTAGTAATCATTAGTGTTCATGAACACCCCATTGCCGCCTTTGTCAGATGGCTTATTTGTGATAGGGTGATCTTTTTCGAGGGCCATGAGGGCTTGAATTTCCTGGTGTGAATAATTATATTTGTCCCATCCTGGTTGTCTCCCCAGGTCCCTCAGGTCATTAGTAACTAGAGATGAGCGCTGTTTGACTAGAACTGTTCGCCAATCTCAAACTCGAGCTGTTTTGGGCGGTGTTCGAGTTGTTCGACGAACCCGAACGATTTGCAAAAAATTCGGCTGTTCCAGGTTATGTTCGATAACTGTTCCTGCACCAAAAGCGTGTCCTGCGTGTCTGGCGCTATTTAGAGCACCAATCATGCAGGGATTGTCTGCCACTCACAGTAATGCCACAGCCATGGTGGTTGTGGCATTACAGTGATTGCCCAAATCGATGGGAACAGTGCTCACAGTGAAACATGAAAAGCCGGCAATTCAGCAGCGGCATACACCGGTACCCGACAATTTAGAACAGAAAGAATAGAGAATCATACATAGATTAAATAGATAGAAACTAGTGTTGAGCAAACATGTTCGACACTGCTCGGTACTCGCCCGAGCATCACGCTACTCGGGATGTTCGGCGAGCACCGAGCATTTCCGGGTTACTCGGGCGGGAGCTCGGGTCTCCGCTCTGCATGTTTGGCGCTCTTTACAGAGCCAATGAACATGCAGGGATTGCCAGCCAGTCACTGTAATGCCGCAGCCATGTTGTTTGTGGGCATTACAGTGATTGGCTGGCTGCACAGCGTCACCTCGAGTATTTAAAACCGGGCGCCGCCATCTTGGACACAGTCGCTCCGGATCAGACAGTGTAGGGACAGCGCTGCTGATTTAGGGAGAGATATATCCTGCAAAATAGTTAGTGTAGGGTCTGTAAAAGCTGCCAGATCAAACAAACAGTCCTTCTCAGGACTAATATCCATCCCAGGTATATCAGGCAGGCAGGCAGGCAGGCTGTATAGGAGACGCAGTGGTTATACCAGCAAACGCTGCATTACAGTCCTGTGTGCTGCTCCTGTTGCTGAAATTGCTGGACTTAGCTCCAGGTCCTGGGGGCCAGGAAAAATCCTTTTTTTTTATCTAAATCCTCTTTTTTTTTCCTCCTTCACAATGTACAAATACCCATCTTATTAACCTTTTGGTGCCCCCCCCTCCAAAAAAAAAAGTGTGCCTCTGATTTTTCAGACACAAATATATCTGTTGAAAATAGTCTGGTGTAGGCCAGAGAAATAGAAGTGTGGTTTTTCAGTTCTATGGGCCATTTGTATCTAAAAAAACTGTTTGAGTGTGTCGCTCACTGTTCAGCCGCAAATATATATATATATTAAAAAGCCTGGTATACACCAGTAAATTATTACTGTGGCTTAGATGTTCCATGGTAAAACATCTCTATTATCCTGTTTTTAGCATTTTTTGCTGTATAAAAATAATAAGTGTCTCCCTGATTTTTCAGACACAAATATATCTGTTGAAAATAGTCTGGTGTAGGCCAGAGAGACAGAAGTGTGCTTTTGCTGTTCCACGGTAAAAAATCTCTATTATCCTGCTTTTTGCATTTTTTGCTGTAAAAAAAAAAAAAAATAGTGTCTCCCTGATTTTTCAGACACAAATATATCTGTTGAAAATAGTCTGGTGTAGGCCCGAGAAATACAAGTGTGGTTTTGCAGTTCCACGGTACAAACCTCTGTATTATCCACTTTTGGGCCATTTGTATCTAAAAAAAACAGTTTGAGTGTGTCGCTCACTGTTCAGCCACAAATATATATATATTTTAAAAAGCCTGGTATACACCAGTAAATTATTACTGTGGTTTTGATGTTCCACGGTAAAACATCTCTATTATCCTGTTTTTGGCATTTTTTTGCTGTATAAAAATAATAATAGTGTCTCCCTGATTTTTTCAGACACAAATATATCTGTTGTTAATAGTCTGGTGTAGGCCAGAGAGACAGAAGTGTGCTTTTGCTGTTCCACGGTAAAAAATCTCTATTATCCTGCTTTTTGCATTTTTTGCTGTAAAAAAAAAAAATAGTGTCTCCCTGATTTTTCAGACACAAATATATCTGTTGAAAATAGTCTGGTGTAGGCCAGAGAAATACAAGTGTGGTTTTGCAGTTCCACGGTACAAACCTCTGTATTATCCACTTTTGGGCCATTTGTATCTAAAAAAAACAGTTTGAGTGTGTCGCTCACTGTTCAGCCGCAAATATATATATATTTTAAAAAGCCTGGTATACACCAGTAAATTATTACTGTGGTTTTGATGTTCAACGGTAAAACATTTCTATTATCCTGTTTTTGGCATTTTTTGCTGTATAAAAATAATAATAGTGTCTCCCTGATTTTTCAGACACAAATATATCTGTTGAAAATAGTCTGGTGTAGGCCCGAGAAATACAAGTGTGGTTTTGCAGTTCCACGGTACAAACCTCTGTATTATCCACTTTTGGGTCATTTGTATCTAAAAAAAACAGTTTGAGTGTGTCGCTCACTGTTCAGCCGCAAATATATATATATTTTAAAAAGCCTGGTATACACCAGTAAATTATAACTGTGGTTTTGCTGTTCCACGGTAAAAAATCTCTATTATTCAGGTTTTGGTAGTTTTTTCCGCAAAGAAAAACAGTATTGTCTCCTGACTGTTGTGACACAAAAATATATCTGTTGAAAATAGTCTTGTGTAGGCCCGAAATCCCAGTGTGGTTTCGCAGTTCCACGGGTCAAATCGCTGTACTATCCAGTTTTGGGCCTTTGGTATCTAAAAAAAAGGAGTTTGAGTGTGTCGCTCACTGTTCAGCCGCAAATATCTCTATTTAAAAAAGTGTGGTATACCCCAGTAAACAATAACTGTGGTTTTCTTCTCTTATACGGTTCTAATCTACTCTTTATTACCCTTTTTCCATTGATAGTGCAAATTTAAGCTATTTTACTTCATTTACAATGGGCAAGGCGCGTGGCAAGGGACGTGGAAGTGGACGTTCTGGTGATGGTTCGTGCAGAGGACGGTGCCGTGGCCAAGGTGAAAATGTGCCACAACCAACAGCCACATCTTCTCGCTCCCACTTCTTGACCGAATTACTAGGGAAGCACAGAACAACACCAGTATTGAGAACTGATCAGTGTGAACAGGTTACTAATTGGATAGCAGACAATACTTCCAGTTACCTGGGCACCACCACCTACGGTCTGTCTTCCACACGGTCAACTGTTAGTAGCCATGAGTCTCGACCGCATACTCCTCCTCACCCTGATGCTCCTTCCTCCCACCATGCCGAGTGTCGTCAGACAGCAAGTGCTCCCACACTTGGACACTCTGAAGAGCTGTTCACTGGTCCATTTCCATATTTGGGCCCCTCGCCTGATACGCTTGAAGTGGTGGAAGAGGAGATCCCATGTTGCGATGCCCAAATATTTGAACAGCCACGGCCACAGGAAGTCGACGTTGGCAATCTGTCACAAGAGGTGGACGATGACGAGACACAATTGCCAGGAAGTGAGGAGGAGGATCGTGGTGCGCAAGTGGAAGAGGAGGAGGTGGTGGATGATCTAGTAACTGACCCAACGTGGAAGGAGGATATGCAGAGTGAGGCCAGCAGCACACAGCGGGAGGGAGGCAGAGTACCCCAACAGGCAAGAAGAAGCAGTGTGGTGGCCGCAGACAGAAGGCAGGCAACCGTTCCCCGTAACACCAACACGAGGGACGTTGCCAGTACAAGCGGTAGGTCTTCCAGAGTCTGGAATTTTTTTAAAGACTCTGCTGATAACCCCAAAAAGGCCATATGTTCCACCTGCCATGCCAGCATCAGCAGGGGTGACAAAACTACCAGCCTGACCACCACCAGCATAATCAGGCACATGGCAGAAAAGCACTCAACTTTGTGGGGCGAAACCCAGGGTCCACGACCAGTGTCAGCGGGTGTCACCACTGCTTCTTCCACTGTTGTGCGTGCAATAGAACCCCCTGTTGTGTGTGCAAGGCAATCCCCTGTCCATACTGCATGTAAAGATGCCCCCTCCTCTCAGTCTTCCCTTGTTATGGCAGTTTCTCAAGAAACAGCATCAATGTCCACGTCCACGTCCCACCGCAGTGTTCAATTGTCCATATCTCAGACCTTTGAATGAAAGCGGAAATTCGCAGCTAACACCCCACAGGCCACAGTCCTAAATTCGCACATTTCACGACTGCTTGCATTGGAAATGCTGCCTTTTAGGCTGGTGGAGACGGAATCCTTCCGCAATCTTATGGCGGTGGCCGTCCCTCCGTACTCGGTCCCCAGCCGACACTATTTTGCCTGGTGTGCCATCCCCGCACTACACAAGCACGTGTCCCAAAGCATCTGCCGTGCCCTCAGCAACGCAGTTACTGGGAGAGTCCACCTGACAACGGACACGTGGACAAGTGCTTGTGGCCAGGGACGGTACATCTCTCTGACGGCACACTGGGTAAACATAGTGGAAGCTGGGACCCAGTCGGACCTTGGGATGGAACACATCCTCCCCACACCGAGGATTGCGGGCCCTATGTCAGTCAGAGTTGCCCCCACAGTGTACAGCTCCTGCGCATCCTCCTCCTCCTCGTCATGTACAGCCTCCATCTGAGATATCACCACATCAGTTACAAGCTGGAAGCATTGCAGTACTGCCTCCGCCAAGCGGCAACAGGCTGTGCTGAAACTCATAAGCTTAGGTGATAAACCTCACACTGCTTGTGAGTTGTGGACAGCTGTGAAAGAGCAGGCAGATCTGTGGCTGAGACCGCTGAACCTACATCCCGGCATGGTCATGTGAGACAATGGCCGTAACCTGGTGGCGGCTCTGAAGCGAGGTGAGATCACACATGTACCATGCCTGGCTCATGTGCTTAACCTTGTGGTTCAGCGGTTTCTTAAATCGTACCCCGAGTTTCCAGATCTGCTCGTGAAAGTACGCCGCCTGTCAGCTCTTTTTCGCAAGTCGGCTACAGCTTCCGCCACCCTTGCTGTGTTGCAGCAGCGTTTGCAGCTTCCGGCACACCAAATGGTGTGTGATGTCCCCACACGTTGGAACTCTACCCTTCACATGTTGCAAAGGATTTGTGAGGCCACCAAGATGGTGAGTGGCGATGACGCCATCATTAGTGTCAGCATCCCACTTGTCTGTCTTTTGCATTGCTCTCTGCAGAGTATTAAAGGCGAGGCATTGCAGCCAGAGTATGATGAGATGGATCAAGAAGCTGTAGTGGGCGATTACACACAGCCCAGCCTCATCTCATCCCAACGTGCATTGGGGGACAATGAGGAAGAGGAGGAGGAGGAGGAGGAGGAAGAACAGGAGCGGCTATCATGCAATGTAGACGGTAGTACCTGTACAAGTGTCATACCGTCGGTTCAGCGTGGGTGGCCTGAGGACAGGGGGGAGGAGGAAGAGGAGGAGGAGGAGAGCATGGTCAGTCGTCATCTTGGTGAGGACACGGAAATCTTGCCCGTTACCAGTCTGGCACGCATGGCTGACTTTATGTTACGCTGCCTTAACCGTGACCCTCGCATTGTCAAAATGTTGGGTGACAGTCATTACTGGTTGGTGACAGAGGTCACAGTTCGTTGCCCAACCAAGGCGTACAGGCGAGAGAGATACAACTCCAATCCAGCAGAGGCAGGGGAACACTGTCAACGTACTCTCACAAGGAGTGGAAAGTTTCAAAAGATTGTGAGGGAGTACCTTGCCGATCGTACCAGCGTCCTCCGTGATTCCTCTGTGCCTTTTAATTATTGGGTATCCAAGCTGGACACTTGGAATCAACTCGCTCTGTACGCCTTGGAGGTCCTGGCCTGCCCTGCCGCTAGCGTGTTATCGGAGCGTGTTTTTAGTGCCGCTGGGGGAATTATAACTGATAAGCGCACTCGCATGTCAACTGACAATGCTGACAAGCTTACCCTCATCAAAATGAACAAGGGCTGGACTGGGCCAGACTTCTCATCACCACCAAATGACAGCAGAGTAACATAAAGTCAAATCCACTGTGTTATTTAGAGAGGTGTATTCACATGCACCGCTTCACACCCACACATGGGTATACGCTTCCTCGTTTCGGCTGTTTAATCTTCTTCTCCTTATCCTCAGCCTCCACCACCACTATACCACCAGGGTGCCAGCATTGCAAGTTCCTCCGTCCTAAATTTTGGCAGCTCTTGCTGGTAAAGCATAAGCAAATACCATGGGACACCCACTCCCCAATAATGGGACTTATGTTTGTAATATGCTGTACTGCATGGCTCTTGTAAGGGGCATTGCAAGTTGCTCCGTCCTAATTTTTGGCAGCTTTTGCTGGGAAAGCATAAGCAAATACTATGGGAGACCCACTCCCCAATAATGGGACTTATGTTTGTATTATGCTGTACTGCATGGCTCTTGTAAGGGGCATTGCAAGTTTCTCCGTCCTAATTTTTGGCAGCTTTTGCTGGGAAAGCATAAGCAAATACTATGGGAGACCCACTCCCCAATAATGGGACTTATGTTTGTAATATGCTGTACTGTATGGCTCTTGTAAGGGGCATTGCAAGTTGCTCCGTCCTAATTTTTGGCAGCTTTTGCTTGCAAAGCATAAGCAAATACTATGGGACACCCACGCCTTAATAATGGGACTTATGTTTGTAATATGCTGTACTGCATGTGACGCGCCCCCTGGGCCGTGTGTACACGTGTGTGGGATACCAGGTGCCGGGTCTCTGGGGTCTGTAGTCTCCGTGGCGGTGACCCCGTCCCGTGGCTCAGGCTGGTCAAACCAGTGGCAATCTTTCTTAGGTTTTGAGGTTAATTGTCCGACTGCGCCACCCGTGGATTGCGGTCAGGGAGTACCACCGCTGCGAGCCAGACCGCTGAGGCTGGTGTTGTTTGCGCAGCATAAAATGGGATAACTCCCCTCGGGAGGAGTATAGCCTCAGGGCAGTGAGTGTGGATGATGGGGGTGATGGTGCATGAGCGCAGCAGAAATGACTCAGAGTCTTTGCAGTGCAGTTCAGGGTCTTTTCTGATGATTATAAGGTAGACCCTCCCGGCTGTACTGGCTAGCATAAGAGGCCTGGTCAGTCTGTGAGCAAGCAGGAGTTCCCCTTGCCAGGTGGAGTTGTAGGCCTCCCCATCTGTCTGCACTCTTCCTGGCTACTTTGCTGTAAGCTGGTAGAAGTAGCCCACGTCCCTGAGTGTACCGTGTAGTGCTCACACGTATGGCTGGTGACTTGGGGCCTTCTGTTAGCCTCCGCTCCACGACGGCGGTGCTGGTCCCTTGCTTGTGACTGAGCCTCCGGGCTTCTATGGCCAGAGGACCTGAAATCCCCTGCCGGCTGGTTTCTGCTGCTGGATATATAAGTCCTCACAGCTTCGGACTCCTGTGTCCGGTTCCTATTGTCTTCTGCCAGGGCGAGCTCTGCTCAGCTTCCAGCCCCTCGTCTTTAGCTCCTAGCTCCTACAGAGCTCCTTGCAGTTACTTTCCCTTGCTCTCACTCTGACTGTTCTCTGTTCTCTGACTCACTCAACCCCACCCCAGATCCAGTTTATAAGGGCAGAATTCTCCCCTCCCAGGACTGGGGCAGGAGGATGGTGCATGTTTAAGGGATCCTGACCAGGAAACCTCCCACTTGCTCTCCGACGTAATCTCTATTACTGTGGTGACCAGACCCCTGGCGTGCCACACATGGCTCTTGCAAGGGGCATTGCAGTACCTCATAATTTTTGGAAAGCATTCCATTCACTGCTTAGGCCAACAGTGCACAGGAGACCCAGTTGCTATAAATGGAAAAAAAGGTTTAGTTAACGCCCTATGACCTCCATGTCATTTCCAAGGGGCATTGGAGTGCCTCGAAATTTTTGGTAGGCATTGCACTCACTGTATGCCCTTTAACTGTGTAGCCGAACCGCTCCTTTTGTTACAGAAACATATCCTACAAGACATATCTGGTTGACTGGCCTGATATTGATGTGAATGTTCCCTGTTCCTCCTGCTCTTTCTCTTTTGCCACTACCTCATCCATCATTTATCACCTGAAGCTTTGTTTTAACGGGAGTCATAGAACTTGGATAGTAGCAGGAAAACATCCAGCAATCCTCGGAGGAGGTAGGATATGCGCCAAAACGCTGACCTCCTCAGGGCTAGCCGCTACTACATACATGCGCTTGCATTACAACAAAACAAAGCAGATGCTAACTTCTATCATCCTCATCATGCTCCTCACCATGGCACTCTCAACTCCCCTGATGGAGAAGCCAGGGCCCACCGGAGGAGTCTGATAGTCCGGTGGGCTCTGCCAATGCTGCCCTAAAGCAGGCCAGGCTAAGAAAAGTGTGGGAAAGGTTACTGGTACAAAAAGGGGTGGCTGGGGACTGAGTATGGACACCTGGACACCCCCTGGAGGCTGGGGAGCAAGCGGGGACACCCGGCCACCAGGCGGCTGGGGACTAAGTATGGATACCAGGCCGCCGACACAGCCCTGGCGTGGTGGCCAGATTCCGCCTCCACATGCCTAAAATGCCCAATTTAAAGTGCAAGCAAGCAAGCAGTATGGTATTGCAGCCTGGGGGTGGGTGGGTGGCAGGCTGCATACTTGTGCTTGCATTGCAAGGAATGGGAGAGGTACAATTGAACACTGCCCTGCGACAAGGACTTGAATGGGGATAAATGCAAGTCTGCAACGACAGGTGCAAGATGGGAGGCATCTTCGCATGTACCATGAACAGGGGTTTGGCATGCACACACTACAGCGGAATAGGCTCTCCTTCCCACTAAATGCACTGGGGAGGGCACAGGTAATGTTTTGGTATACGCGCTTAATCTTATGTATAAGGCACACCAGGACAAAAAGGGGCGGCTGGGGACTGAGTATGGATACCTCGCTGCCGAAGCAGCCATGAGGTAGTGGCCAGCTTCGGCCTCCTCTAAACTAAAAAGCCCCATTTCAAGTGTAAGCTAGCAGTATGAATTGCAGTCTGGGGGTGGGTGGGTGGCAGGCTGCACACTTACACTTGCATTAAAAGAAAACATAGCAGATGTTAACTTCTGTCATCATCATCATGCTCCTCACCTTGGCACTCTCAACTCCACCGATGGAGAAGTCAGGGCCCACCGGAGGAGTCTGGTTCTCTGGTGGGCCCGTCCAATGCTGCCTAAAGCAGGCCGGGCTAAGAAAAGTGTGTGGGGGGATGTTCCAAGGAGAAATGGGGGCGGCTGGGGACCGTTTATGGACACCCGACTACCCCCAGGCGGCTGGGGACCGTGTGGACACTAGGCCACGGGGCGGCTGGGGACTGAGTATGGACACCCGACCGCCGGGCGGCTGAAGACTGAGTGTGGATTCCAGGCCGCCAACACAGCCATGACGAGGTGGCCAGATTCCGCCTCCACATGCCTAAAACGCCCAATTTCAAGTTCAAGCAAGCAAAAAGTAAGGTATTGCAGCCTGGGGGTGGGTGGGTGTCAGGCTGCATACTTGTGCTTGCATTGCAAGGAATGGGGGAGGTACAATTGAACACTGCCCTGGGACTAGAACTTGCATGGGGATAGTTGCAAGTCTGCATCTTCTGATGCGGCAAGGATCACTTATGATGGGCCCACTTTTAGACAGTGAACTGGGAGTCAGAGATGCTTCCAGGGGTCTTCCCCATGCTGTTCCCATGTCTTTGCAGCACTTTATGCATGTGTCACACAGAACATGGCCAGATAAGGTTGTAAAATGTTAAAATGACATTTCCCGGTGAATGCATTTGTCATAGTTAAAAGCAATACAAAAGTGCAAAAACGCATAAAAAATGCTACTTGTGAACATAGCTGAAGGTGTGGAGGAGTATTTTTGTTTTTGTTCATATATTTTAACTTATACACAAGTCTTTTCCCTGGAAAGGATGTTCCTTAACATATTTCACAGGAAAAAAAGTTTCACTTTCGTTTTATTGTGAGCCCGTAAAAGTGGCTTAATACCTCTGACCACGTTGTTGACAGCAGTGACCTGGGGGTCAGAAATGCTTCCTGGGGCGATCCCCATGCTGTCCCCTTGTCATTTGAGCACTGTCACTATCGTTTTGGGCACTTGTTAGGCTTTTAAAAGACTGCCGGGGGTGCCACCGCAAAAATGCTCGAGTCTCCCATAGACTAACATTGGGCTCTTTGCTCGGGTCGAGCACCCGAGTATCACGGCGAGCTCGGCCCGAGCTTCGAGCACCCGAGCATTTTAGTGCTCGCTCAACACTAAAAGAAACATGTCAGTCACATATATATGAAGTACAGTGACAGTGTTGCTTACTGTACTTGTCATTTAGTGTAAAGGACTTATTTTAAAAAACAATAGTGTTTTCATGCACCGTCTCTTTAAAAAAACCAGCCGGCAATTCAGCAGCGGTATCCGACAATTTAGAATAGAAGGAACAGAGAATCACACATAGATTAGATAGATAGAAACATGTCAGTCCCATATATATGAAGTACAGTGACAGTGTTGATTACTGTACTTGTCATTTAGTGTTAAAATAAAGGATTTATTTTAAAAAAAATTGGCGTGGGGTTCCCCATAATTTTAGGCTCTAGCGGAGGTTAAGCAGACGGCTGGGGCAGATGTTTGAAGCCTGGGAAGGGGGTAATACCCACGGAGCTTCCCAGGCTACTAATATCAGCCCCCTGCTGAATACCTAGCCTTTACTAGCTATTAAAATGGGGGACCCCCCCAAAAAAAATTACGTTAGGTCCCCCGTAATTTAATAGCTAGCAAAGGCCAATATTCATGGCACCCTTCCTGGGCTATTAATATCAGCCCCCAGCTGTCTGCCTAGCCTTTGCTAGCTATTAAAATAGGGGGGACCCCACGTCATTTTTGGGGCGGGGTCCCCCATTTTAATAGCTAGTAAAGGCTAGGTATTCAGCTGGGGGCTGATATTAGCAGGCTGGGAAGCTCCATGGGTATTACCCCCTTCCCAGTCTTCAAACATCTGCCCCAGCCGTCTGCTTAACCTCCGCTCGAGTCTAAAATTACGGGGAACCCCACGCCAATTTTTTTTTAATGAATCCTTTATTTTAACACTAAAAGACAAGTACAGTAACCTACACTGTCACTGTACTTCTTATATATGTGACTGACATGTTTATATCTAATCTATGTGTGATGCTCTATCTTTCTGTTCTAAATTGTCGGGTACCGCTGCTGAATTGCCGGCCGACTTCTTTTAAGAGACGGTGCATGAAAACACTATTATTTTTTTAAATAAATCCTTTGCACTAAATGACAAGTACAGTAAGCAACACTGTCACTGTACTTATTATATATGTGACTGACATGTTTCTATCTATCAAATCTATGTGTGAAGCCCTATTCTTTCTGTTCTAAATTGTCGGGTACCGCTGCTGAATTGCCGGCCGGCTTTTTTAAAGAGACAGTGCATGAAAACACTAATATTTTTTTAATAAATCATTTACACTAAATGACAAGTACAGTAACCAACACTGTCACTGTACTTCTTATATATGTGACTGACATGTTTCAATCTATCTAATCTATGTGTGATGCTCTATTCCTTCTTGTCTAAATTGTCGGGTACCGGTGTATGCCGCTGCTGAATTGCCGGCCGGCTTTTTTAAAGAGAGCGTCTTCTGAGCAGTTTGTCAGCTTTTGGACACCTTTGAAGGTGTTTTCTATGTGTTTCTCTGTGTTTTTGTTTGCCTGCCATTGGTTTTAACGGTGTTCGACGGTGTTCTAAGGTGTTCGACGAACAGTTCGACGAACAGTTCCTCGAACATCCCGGTGTTCGACGATCCGAACCCGAACACTATGGGGGTGGCTCAACACTATTAGTAACCATACTCAAAAAGACATCAATCGGGCTAAGGTTAATCTGTGAAGGGGGCATTTTGGTGCTTTTTGATTTAAGATCAGTGAATGGGCCTCTTCCATCCTGCTTGGGGTCGGGGTCACTTAAATGGAACAGGGTCCTAATATCGGTTTGCAGCTCCTCACGCACTCCTAACTTGGCACAAGTTTGTTTATGGTTCCTTATAAAATGCTTGCGCCACTTCAGTTTTCGGACAAATAAATTAATGTCCTTAATTGTGTCAAAGGAGTCATAGTCCGTGGTTGGTACGAAGGACAGGCCCTTATCCAATACTGCCATCTCTGATGCAGTAAGGCTCCTCAAGGACAGATTGATAATCTGGAGATTTATTGTGTTACTGGGGGGTTCAGATTGAGATGGCTGCGCAGGGGATATCCCTCCTCTAAAAAATGAGTTTTCTGAGGCGATCTCCTGTTATTGTTACGCCCCCCACCCCCTCTCCCCCTTTGTCTGCCTCGTTGTGGTTTTGGCCTAATTTCTGACTCCGAAAAATCAGTGGCAGTAGATGAGAGGTCTGTATCTAGGTGCCTGGGGCCCCTATTGGTTTGGAACATATAGGCCTTATTATCTTTAAATTCTTGTAGATCCATTACAAAGAATTTGTGCTTACGTTCCTTCAGATGGTATTGGAACCTTTCCAATGTATTCTGAAGCAAGGTTTCTTTAGTTACAAACT
The DNA here is from genome assembly GCF_046119375.1 of Phyllobates terribilis. NCBI lineage: Eukaryota > Metazoa > Chordata > Amphibia > Anura > Dendrobatidae > Phyllobates > Phyllobates terribilis. The sequence continues at coordinate 766,445,517 of NW_027362762.1, read as the reverse complement.
CTGGTTCAAGAGAGAATTTTTTTGTTGTTTCTAACTGTGTTTTCAATGATTCGTTCAGAGTGGCCAATGTTAGTTTTTCTTCATCTAGTAACAGTTTCATAAACCTCAGGGAACTTTCCGTTACTTCTTTTTCCCAGAGACTCAGAAGGCCCGGATTCTTGTACCGAAATGAGGGCGACAGTGTGATGCGAAGGTTTCTTGGGACAATACCTGCGTTAAGATAATTATCTATCGTCTGCACCTCCCATCACGATGTGATCTGCTGTTTATATATTTTTGTTAGCTCTTTAAAAGCGGCCGAGAAGGTTGGGGTATACTTCTTCTGGGTGAATGTTCGCTCGGAAAATACCTCTTTTGCCTCTATAACCCACTGACTAGTATCAATACCTGCTGACAGAAATCCAGCCATACCACCAATAGTCTAATTCAAGCAAAACAGCAAAGGGGGTATAATGTTAAACAACCACTTAATAGAAGTAGAACAAAGCAAAAATAGTGGTTAAGGGGTTAAAACGTAACCTTTAATTACATATACAGGTAAAAAATAGATATACAGATAAGATAATACTAAAAAGGTCACAAGGACCACAATGTCAGTTCATGTTGCCCGCGATAAGGGAGCGTGGGCTGATACAAATAGGATGATAGGACTGACCTGTAAGCTGTGCCACCTTTGTGTTTTGGGCTGGCGATGGACACCCGTTATTATTGGGTATAAGACGACACCCATATCTCCCCTGATGAATTACTGAGGTGAGGAAACGCATCGGAAGCGGTATTCCATGCGTGACTGGTGGCTGATGATGTTTTGACGCCCCGGATCAATGAACTACCCCGAGCATGAACTGACATTGTGGTTGGTGAGGCTATTCCATTATCATGTGTAAAATGTGGACCCTCATTGTAAATCATTGATTGTCTGTTACGTTTCATGTATGATGACACTGGTAGGGACGGTTCTATAATTTTTTGCCATTATCTTTCTCTGGTAGGCAGGTGGGCAGTACTTAAGTACTTTGCCATCCTATCCCTGTTTGGAGTGAGAATAGATTATTTGTGGTGGTTATGTCCACTAATGGCAGGCACTTATTCTACTTATGGTCCTTGTGACCTTTTTAGTATTATCTTATCTGTATATCTATTTTTTACCCGTATATGTAATTAAAGGTTACGTTTTAACCCCTTAACCACTATTTTTGCTTTGATCTAAAGGAAACAGTGCAGCAGATGAAAGACACATCATGCTTAATTCTTGAAATGATCCAATTGATATGATACAAATCAAATTCTAGTTGAATTTAATAAATTTTGCTGGTTTCTGTGAATTTAAGCCATTTGCAAATCAACTAGCCTGAATTGCAAAAAAAACCTGACAGCATATTACACCTTGCAAAAGATTGCATAAGCCACAGAAGGTATGTTATAGTGTAGCCATCAGGAAGGACTATCAATTGCCAGTATAAAACATGAGCAGGTAATGCATCAGCCCTTAAGGATGATTTTAGGTCAACGAGAGCTTGTCAGTCCTCAAAGCTCAGCAAAGAAAAAGGAAGAGAAAGCTTTAAAACATTAGACAAATACTCTAGATAGTAAAATGTTATTTCATTGAAGCAGTAAAGAAGATGAGAAAAGTGGTTTGTAAATAATACAGATATTCAATTGAAAGGGAGAGAGAGATATAAAAGAGAATGTCCATTATCTGCAGTGAAATTGGTCAATGATATAATGTAGCTGGCATCTATCCTGCTGCATTTTAAAGAAGCACACCCATCAAAGTTTTTATCCTCTTAATATATTGCAATCATCATATTATATAGCACTGTGTACTTACAATTGCTCATTTTGGGCCTCGACCCATTTAATTATTCAGTTTTCCACTAGGTCTGTGACATCATATGATTAAAACAGACTACCTGAATACTTTTAAGCTCTATGCAGAAACTGGAAGTCTCTTATCCCTGCATGAGTCATGCTTAACACTACAATTGTTCATCACTGCAAGGTCCCTGGCCAACCCAACTCCACCCCCTGTTCAACGCCTGGCCTAGCTGCTCCCGATCCCCTTACTTTTATCTCTCTTCCTCGTTTCCTTTTTTTCAGTAACATAGGATTGCCTATAAGATGCCCCCATTACTAACCCCATAGTAAAGATTTGGAAATAAAGACAAGGCAAGAAAAAAGTATAGTTACGGGCAAACACTAAAATGCTCGGGTGCTCGATGCTCGGGTCGAGCACATTGGAATACTCGGGTGCTCGACCCAATGTAAGTCTCTAGGAAACTCGAGCATTTCTCAGGCAGTTCCCCCAGCGGTCTGCAGAGGGCCTAAAAATTGCCAAATCAATGGGAACAGTGCTCAAATGACATAAGAACAGCATGGGGAAGACGCCTGGAAGCATTTCTGACTCCCTGGTCACTGCTGTCAAAAACGTTGTCAGAGGTATTATGCTACTTTTACAGACTCACAATAAAACATACAAAAACAAAACCAAAATGGTTTTCCTGGGAAATATGTAAAGGAACATTCTTTCTAGGGTAATCACTCGTATATAAGGCAAAATAATTATACAAAAACAAAAATACTCCTTCACACCTTGGGCTATGTTCACACATAGCGTTTTTGATGCGTTTTTGCACTTTTGCATTGCTTTCAACCAAGACAAATGCATTCACTGGGAAATGTCATTTTAACATTTTACAACCTTTTCTGGCCATGTGGTGTGTGACACATCATCAGACACATGCATACAGTGCTGAAAAGACATGGGAACAGCATGGGGAAGACCCCTGAAAGCATCTCTGACTTCCAGGTCACTGCCTAAAAGTGTGCCCATCATAAGTGATCCTTGGTGCATGCGAAGGAGCCTCCCGCCATGCACCTGTCATTGCAGACTTGCAACAATCACCGTCCACATCCTTGTCCCTGTGCAGCGTTCAGTTGTCCCTACCCCAATCCTTGGAATGCAAGCACAAGTATGCAGCCAGCCACTCACCCACCCACAGGCTGCAATACTATATTGCCAAATTTTTGACAGCTGCTTGCACTTGAAATGTGGCCTTTTATGCTCATGGAGGCGGAAGGTGTCCACAACCTCAGGAAAGCGGCGGCCAGGTGTCCATACTCGGTCCCCAGCCACCACTATTTCTCCCGGTGTCATCTCCGCCTTTCACAAGCAAGGGTCCCACAACATTACCCGTGCCCTCCTCAGTGCACTTACTGGGAAGGACCGCCTAACCACAAAAACGTGGTCAAGTGAATATGGCTAGGGACGGTACGGAGCCAGTCCACAGCTTGTCGGTGAGTTGTATTTCACCTCAGCCATATTATTTAGCTTGGAGAAAGGACTTGGGAAACCGTATCGACTCCAGCTGTTATTTCTCCCAGGAAGTCCTCTAAAGCTGCTTGGACTTGAAATGTGACCATTTAGGCTCGTGGAGGCAGAAGCTGTCCACAACCTCATGAAAGCGGCAGCCGGGTGTCCATACTCGGTCCCCAGCCGCCACTATTTGTCTTGGTGTCGTCTCCGCCATCCACAAGCACGAGTTTTACAACATTACCCGTGCCCTCCTCAGTTTACTTACTGGGAAGGACCACCTAACCACAAACACGTGAATAAGTGAATGTGGCCAGGGACGGAACAGAGCCAGTCCACAGCTTGTCGGTGAGTTGTATTTCACAACAGCCATATTTTTTAGCTCGGTGAAAGGACTGACTTTTGGGAAACTGTATCTACTCCAGCTGTCATTTCTCCCAGGAAGACCTCTAAAGCTGCTTGCACTTGAAATGTGGCCTTTTAGGCTAGAGAAGGCGGAAGCTTTTCACAACCTCATGCCTGCGGCGGCCGGATGTCCATACTCGGTCGCCAGCCGCCACTATTTCTCCCAGTTTCGTCTCCGCCTTCAACAAGCATGGGTCCCACAACATTACCCGTGCTCTCCGCAGTGAACTTACTGGGAAGGACCGCTCACCCACAAACACGTGGTCAAGTGAATGTGGCCAGGGATGGTATGGAGCCAGTCCATATTAAAAATGCAGCCGTAGAGTGTCTGGGAACCTTCCCACACACTTTTCTTAGCCAGGGCTGCTTCTCAGCAGGGTTGGATGGGCCCACCAGAGAATCCTTGGGTGGGCCTTGGCTTCTCTATCAGTAGAATTCATGATAGGCGCTAAATTTGCAGCTGCTATGGGGCTCTTGAGCGGGGAAGAAAGGTGGGCCCTCAGAATCAAATCCTCTGGTGGGCCCAATGTTTTTCGGCCTAATACTGCTTCTCAGTGAGAGTTGTATTTAACCACAGCCATATTCTTAAGCTCGGTGAAAGGACTGGCATAGAGGGAAACCGTATCTACTCCGAATGTCATTTCTCCGTCACCAGGTTCCACCCATTGTCACACACGACCATGCCTGGCTGTATGTTCAGCGGTGAGAGCCACAGATCAGGCTGCTGTGTTACAGCTTTCAACAACCCTGCAGCGTTGGGCGGTTTGTCACCAAAGCATTAAGCATGTCATCTTCAGCACACCCTGTTGCCGCTTGTCCAAGGCAGTGCTGCAGTGCTTGCAGCTTGTGATTGATGTGGTCATTTCGGAGATGGAGGAGGAGGTGCAGGAGCTTAACAATGTGATTACATGGAGGTTACATTGGCGACTCTGTTTTTCATACTAAAGAAAGATCCTACTGTTTTTTTTTACATTATTTTTTAAGACAAATGCATCCACCGGGAAATGTAATTTTAACATTTTACAACCTTATCTGGCCATGTGGTGTGTAACACATCATCAGACACATCCTGTTTCATTTATGATGGAGGGACTCTGAAAGTCACAAAGCCTATTTTTATAGGGCCATCAGGCGACACTTGCTATTCTTAAAGGGCCAGCAGTCGGCCCTCGCTATTGTTAGAGAGCCAAAAGCCGGCTATGCTTTGATGTTCCCATTATTAACGAGTGGGTCTCCTATACTGTTATTGCGTATGCAGTGACTGCAGGGGCTGCCAAAAATTCAGACGCAACCCAATACACCTTTGAAGAGACAAAGAGGAGGGTCTCAGTAAAAAAATGTTCCCATTATAAAGGAGCTGGTCTCCTATAGTGGTAATTCCCATGTGGTGACTGCAAGGGCTGCTAAAAATGGGGAAAAACCCCACTAACAATTTAAAGACACATAGACCAGGGCAACAGTAGTGACAGGTTTCCATTACAAAGGAGCGAGTGTGCTTTACAGTTATAGGGTATGCAGTGAGTCCAACGGCTGACAAAATTTTGGAAAAACCCCACTAACAATTTAAAGACACATAGAGCAGGGCCACAGTAATGACAAATTAATATTAGAAAGAGGGTCTCCCATACTGTTTGCATATGCAGTGAAGCAACGGCTGCCAAAAATTTCAAGGAACTCCAATGCTCCTAGCAAGAGACGTAGAGGTCGGAGAGCCTTCTAAAAACAATGTTCTCATTATTAGGAAGTGGGTCTCCCATAGTGTTTGCCTATGCAGTGAATGTATAAGCTGCCAAAAATGTGGAGGAACTCCAATTCCCCTTGGAAGAGATGTAAAGGTCCGGGAGCCTCCTAAAAACAATGTTCTCATTATTAAGAAGTGGGTCTCCCATAGTGTTTGCCTATGTAGTGAATGCAAAAGCTGCAAAAATTGGGAGGCACTCCAATGCCCCTTGGAAAAGACTTAGAGGACCTCATGAAAAAATGTTCCCATTATTAGGAAGTGGGTCTCCCATAGTGTTGGCGTATGCAGTGAATGCAAGGGCTGCCAAAAATTGGGAGGCACTGCAATGACCCCTGTAAGAGATGTGGAGGAGGGCCTCAGAAAAAATGTACCCATTAGAAAGGAGCGGGTCTCCTATAATTGCAATGCCCATGCACTAAGTGTATGGGATGACAAATATTAACCCCTGGTGGGTATACATGAACATACTGTGTACATTTTTTGTTTTACGGGCATCATAAAGACCCTTTAAAAAACCCTGGTGATATGGTGGTGAAGGAAGAGGATGAGAAGGAGGAGGACAAGAGCAAATATCCAAAATCAGGAAGCGTATACCCATGTGTGGGTGTGAAAGAGTGCATGGGAATACACCTCCCAAAAAAAGACACTGGATTTGAGTTTATGTTACACTGCTATCATTCGGTGGTGTTGAGAAGTCTGGCCAAATCCGGCCCTTGTTCACTTTTATAAGAGTTAGCCTGTCAGCATTTTCAGCTCACAGGCGGTTGTGCTTATCAGTTATAATTCCACCAGCGGCACTAAAAACCTGCTCTGATAAAATTCTAGCGGCAGGGCAGGCCAGGACCTCCAAGGCGAAGAGAGCCAGTTCATTCCACGTATCCAGCTTGGATACCCAATAATTATAAGGCACAGAAGAATCACAGAGGATGTTGGTACAGTTAGCAAGGTACTCCCTCAGCATCTTAACAAACTTTGCACTCCTTGTGAGCGTACCCCGCGCCTCAGGGCCTGTGCGATGGGAGGGACTGAGAAAATTCTACCAGAAATTTGACAGTGTTCTCCTGCCTCTGCTGGATTGGAGTTGTGTCTCTTTCGCCTGTAGATAAGACTTCCGTGTCCTCACAAAGAGGACTAGTGACCATGCTCTCCTTCTCCTCCTCCTCTCTGTCCTCAGGCCATCCATGCTGAACAGATGGCATGACAGTTGTGCAGGAAGTACTGTCTATAGCGCAGGAAAATAGCTCCTGTTCTTCCTCCTCCTCCTCCTTTTCCACATCGTCACCCAATCCACGTTTGTATGAGATGAGGCTGGGCTGTGTGTAATCACTCTGTATGGTTCCTTGCTCCATCTCATCGTTCTCTGCCTGCAATGCATCCTCTTTGATTGTGAGCAGAGAGCATTTCAGAAGACAGAGCAGTGGGATGGTGATGCTAATTATTTTGTCATCGCCGCTCACCATCTTGGTGAAGTCCTCAAAGTTTTGGAGGATGGTACATATGTCTGGCATCCATGTCCACTCCTGAGGTTTCATGTGTGGAGTCTGAACTGAATACCGACGGCCTTGTTGATGCTGGTACTCATCAACTGCCCTCTTCTGCTCACAAATCCTTCCCAACATCTGCAGTGTAGAGTTCCAAAGCGTGGGACATCACACAACAGTCTGTGAGCCGGAAGCTGCAAACGCTACTGAAGCAAAGCAAGGGTGGCGGAAGTTGTAGGTGACTTTCTAAAATGAGCACAGAGGTGGCGTACTTTAACAAGCAGATCCGGCAGCTCCGGGTAGGACTTGAAAAACTGCTAAAACACGAGTTTAAGCACATGGGCCAGGCATGGTACCTGTGTGAGCTTGTCTCGCCTCAGATTTACCACCAGGTTCCGGCCATTGTCACACATGACCATGCCTGGCTGTACGTTCAGCGGTGTGAGCCACAGATCTGCCTGCTCTTTCAGAGCTGTCCACAACTCTTCAGCATTGTGCAGTTTGTCACCTAAGCATATTATCGTCAGCACAGCCTGTTGCTGCATGGCTGAGGCAGTGCTGCAGTGCTTCCTGCTTGTGACTGTTGTGGTCATTTCAGAGATGGAGGCTAAAGAGGAGGAGGATGGGGTACAGTAGCTGTAGACTGTGGGGGTAACTCTGATTGACCTAGGGCCTGTGATCCTTGGCGACGTGTTCCGTCCTAAGGTCCGACTGGGTCCCGGCTTACGCTATGTTAACCCAGTGTACCATCAGCAAGATGTACCGTCTCTGCCCACAAGCACTTGTCCACGTGTCCGTGATTAGATGGACTTTTGCGGTAACTGCATTATTGAGGACACGGCTAATCTTTTGGGACACATTCTTGTGTAAAGCGGGGACGGCACACCGGGAGAAATATTGGCAGCTGTGAGCCGAGTACAGAGGAACGGCCACCGCCATCAGGTTGCGGAATGCTTCTATCTCCACGAGCCTAAAAGGCAACATTTCGAGCGCAAGCAGTGGAGAAATGTGGTGATTTAGAAGTGTGGCCTGTGGGGCGTTGGCTGCGTATTTCCGCTTGTGTTCCAAGGACTGGGGTATGGACAACTGAATGCTGAGCTGGGACAATGACGTGAAAGTGCTTCCTGATGCTGATACTTGAGAGTGTGCAATGATAGATGCAGGGCCGGAGGCATCTTCGCATGCACCATGGAAAGGGGATTGGTTTGAATTCACAACAGCAAAAGCAGCAGTGGTGCCACCCGCAGACACTGTTCCTGGACCCTGGGGTTCGGCCCACAAAGTCGGTTGCTTTGCTGCCATGTGCCAGATCATGCTGGTGGTGGTCAGGCTGGTAGTTTTGCCACCCCTGCTGATGCTGGCCTGTCAGGTTGTGCAAATAGCTTTTTTGGGGTTATCGGCAGAGTCTTTAAAAAACAAGCAGACTCAGGAAGACTTAACAGTTGTACTGGCAACCTTCGTGTTGGTGTTACAGGGAACGGTTTCCTGCCTTATGTCTGCGGCCACCACACTGCTTCTTCCTGCCTGTTGGGGTGCTCTGCCTCCCTCCCCCAGGGTACTGCTCTCCTTGCTCTGCATGTCCTCCTGCCAGGTTGGGTCAGTTACTATATCATAAATCGTCTTCCACTTCCGCACCCTGGTCCTCCTCCTGACTTTCTGGCAATTGTATCTCATCATCATCTACCTCTTGTGACACTTTCCCACCGTCGCCTTCATGTGACTGTGGCTGCTCAAATATTTGGGCATCGCTACATGCGATCTCCTCTTGCCCTTGCTTCAAGTGTACAGGGCGAGAGGCCCGAATCTATAAATGGAAAAGGGAACAGCTCTTCGGAGTATCCAAGTGTGGGATCAGTTGACTCTGGGCACTCGACATTGTGGGAGGAAGGAGGTTCAGGGTGAGGAAAATGTGGTCCAGACTCACGGCTACTGAGACTTGACCGTGTGAAAGATAGGGTGGTGGTGGTGGTGGCTAAGTGACTGGAAGCATTATCTGTTATCCAACCAATAACCTTTTCACACTGCTTTGTGTTCAATAGTGGTGTTCTGCGGTCCCCTATTAATTGGGACAGGAAGGTCGAGCGAGAAGATGTGGGTGTTTGTTGCGGCACAATTTCAGCTTGCCCATGGCCTCGGCCTCTGCATGCACCATCACCATCACGTCCAGTTCCCCATCCCTTGCCACATGCCTTGCCCATTTTAAATTGAGGACAATGTATTTCACGCTCACTACAAATGGCTGAATCAGGAGCAAACTTACAGTATATGTGATCCGTGTGACAGAGAAAACATAGTTTTGAACAGCAAACTGGTGTCAATAGCTTCATTGACACACTGAAACAAATGTTTAATGGAGGCCCGAAATGGCAGTATTTTCTGAAAACGTATATGTGATTCGTGTGATGAAAAGAAAACACAGTTTTGAATACCTGGCCAGTAGGTAACTATTTTGAACAGCAAACTGGCGTCAATAGCTTCACTGACACACTGAAACAAATGTTTAATGGAGGCCAGAAATGGCAGTATTTTCTGAAAATGTATATGTGATCCGTGTGACGGAGAAAACACAGTTTTGAATACCTGGCCTGTAGGTAACTATTTTGAACAGCAAACTGGTGTCTGAGACAAATTTTTAATGGAGGCCAGGAATGGCAGTATTTTCAGCACAATTATATGTGATCCATGTGACAAACCACAGTTTTAAATAGCTGGATTTTTAGTGCTGTAATATGGAAAGGACCTGGCTGTATTCTGCAGTGTCAACAAGCAAATGGCGCAGAAAAACGGTGTTCTCTGGATAACTTTTTAAGCAAATAATGAGGATTAAGATCCAAAAAAAAATTATTCCTGGCCCCTGAAACCTGGGCCTATTTCTTGAAATATCTAACAGCAGCAGCAGATTAAATTGGAATGGAGCCTCTTGCGTTATGTCACTGCAGTCTGCTATATACACTGCCTGACTGCCTATATACACTCAGTGTATGATATCTCTGCAAATGGATTAGTCCTCAGAAGGACTGTTTGTTGAGATGGATATGGGTCTCTATTATAGTTTGGTATACCTACACTAACTAGAAACAAGCAAATCTCTCCCTAGCTCGGCAGTACCTCTCCCTGCACTGTCTATTTCCGGAGTGACTGTGATGAGCATGGCGGCGTCAGGTCTGACTTAAACCTGATGACACTGTGTAAGGTGCCCCAGTGAGGTTGTCGTGGGCGAGTTGTGGTCCCTCCTCACTTTGGCACCTTACAGACAATTTGTGTCCTCCCTCTCATGTGTGGCTGTGCAAGTGACATTCTTCACTTACTTCACACCATCCGGTAGCGGCTATCTCCAGACATTTCTCTTCTGGGACCAGGGCAGTAATAAATTCAGAGGACACAAAGTTATTAACCACAATTGGAGTTTACTTGGGGGAAAGGAGTAATTTCAATATTTACAGTCTGGTAGATTGGATAAGGCCCAATAGGTTCTTGTCTCCTATATAGGTGCTAAAATCATCTTCAGACCTTGTGCCCACTTTAGGTGAAGCATCTCTTTGTTTCTATTCCTTAGCCTAAGAGACGGTTCCTCACCAGCAACAGTGTGCCCAGATCCTTTATCTCCCTCATGGCTTATCCTGGAGTCCTATTTTCCTCTGCTATCTGCAGACTAGAAGTGCTCCGGGTCCACAATACCTCCGTTGAGTTTCTCCGGTCAGCTAATGGGACTCCTGCGTGTGGAGATATTCACACTGTGGATTCACTGTCCGAAGGTAGAGAGCCCCCCGTCTACCCTAGCAGCCAATTTCCCTGACTGTACGTATGTAAGAGTTTCTGTCACGTCCCTGACAGGGCTTCAGCTGACTCAAATGGCTGCAGCTATTTTTAGCACACCCAGAGGCTCCACCCAATAAGCCATCTGCTTAGAAACTGCCTTGCCTCTCACTGACAACTGTGCCAAGCAGTTGCATCTTGTGGCTGATAAAAATTACTTCAGCCCCACAAGGAATTATATCTAACCTATAGACATGCCCAATGTCTATCCCTGTCACTACGATTCCCCCTTACTCCACTGACTTCGCCACTCAAATTAACTCCGTACCTAGACCTAATAGCAGTTCAGAGAGTGCCTAACTATGGGGATATGTAATTCTAACTACTTCAGTCACAGGGGAAGGTTACACCCTTCCTCACTATTACATTCCCCCACACTTTAAAGATGGTCGTACTCGACCGTACCAGGCAACAAACCACAATTAACATACTTAACATATATCAAATTACTAAACCTTTTAGTACTAGTCGATTCTTGAAATCTTCCTCTCAGGTGGATACCGGCCTTTCTCGGTTAAGGGCCCTGGAACAGCAACTCAGACAGTCCATTGTTAAAGCCTTCAACAGTATTCACAAGTACCAGTCCTTTTTGGTAAGGACCCTGGAAGCACAGTGTCCATCTCCATATCTTTAAAACGGGTCAAACACCAATATCCCTCCATCTCCTTCAAGGGCTATGTTCTGAGGCACACGGTCACAGGGAAACACCCCATGAGTTTCTTTCTTCCTGGCCCTAGCGGGGTTCAGCAGTTCTTCTTGTTAGGCCGCAAGTCTCTTAGTAGCAGAGGACATCAATCCTCTAGGTATGCCTCAACGTTGCAAATTCCAGCAGAAAAAAGTGCAACAGGCGCAACAAAAATAAACAATAAAAATAGAAATAAAGAGAGCAGCTCCTATCGGCACACAACTTGGTGCTGCTTATGGCCTCCTAGGCCTGGGAGATAGGGAAACAGTCCTTTTATTTTTCTGGCCCTTAGGCTAACATAGGGCGCTCCACCCTCATTGGGAAACAGTCCCTGGTAGGAACCACCACCAGTGGGTCCTATTTTTAAAGCAAGAGGAAGGTCAACAGACCTTTTGGGTAGAAGTTATCACTCTTCCAGGAACCCCTAGCCTTTTACCAGGTTGAACTCCGTCACCCACCCCTGGGTCTGGGAAGCTTCTACCGACTCCCTCCGTGCTGCGTTGGACCCTTCCAGCCAGCCTCGCAAGAAAGTAAGCAGTCCACTCGCTCGCTCACTCCCGTGGCGCAATTGGGGGATTGTGCGTTGTCAACCGTATGTGACACGGCTCGGAGTGGCGCTTTACTGGAGGTGTGCTTAGGGCCTCCATCGCCATCTGCCACCAGTTGATGTGTGCGACTTTTCTTTTGGGGGCCTCGCCTCCGTCGTGCCACCTCCGGGCCTGGTGGTTCCCACCACGCACCAGGGGGTTGTTGCCATGGGTGTCGCAAGTCGGGTTAGCCTCAGGGGTTCACGCTGCTCACCTTCCGCTGACTGTGCTGTAGCTGCTGCTTCGGCCCCGCCGGGATGTTCTTCGCCTTCAGCCGAGGGGGGAACTTCTTGCGGCATCCGGCTCCAGCATCACACTCTGAACTCATGGATGAGTAGGCCTATCTCGGGCTGAGGCCTGGTGGACCACTGGATGGTCATCGGTGGCAGCGGTGTCGGCACACGGGCAGCGCCCGCGGGTGGGTAGCCTGTGGGTGCGGCCCCTGTGGTAATGATCTTGAGGATTTCCTCCTCGTCGTTAACCTCCATGGCGCTGTCTGATCCTCCGGTTGCCATCTTCCTTCTCCTCATGCGCTGAACAGCAAATGGTGCAGGTCTCTTGCTAATGATGCCCATTCTGCTTGACCGACTCCATCTTTTTCTAGGACGGGCTCCCAAAGTGACCGCCGTGTCACAAATCACTCCCGGAAGCTCCGCCTTCAGCCGCCCCCCTTCTCTTGATGCACTGATACTCACTGGGCTGGGTTTCGCTCTGTGCCGCGTCCTCTTCTTTACTGGATGTCCCATCCTGGGACACATCTTTACTGCTGGGCCCATTCTTCTCTGGGTGGGAACTCGCAGGGGTTGGAACCTTTTCGCACTCTCCGGCGCCGTCCACTCCGATGATAGGCGGTTCTTCTCCTTTACTTTACCGCCATTGTCGCCATCTTAGAATCCATGCTTCTGGCCGCCATCTTGTGCCCTATGTCTTCCAACACTTTCTCCTCAGTGTTCTGCGTCGGCTCTTCTCCGTTTTCTTCATGTTAGGAGCTCGCATTCTGCCCACTACGCCAAATGTAAGGTGCCCCAGCTAGGTAGTCATGGGCGAGTTGTAGCCCTTGCTCGCTTTGACACCCTACAGACAATTCGTGTCGTCCCTCTGATGTGTGGCTAGGCATGTGACAGTCTTCACTTACTTCAAACCATCCGCGTATGTATCAAGGCATTTCTCTTCTGGGACCAGGGCAGCAATAAATTCAGAGGACATGAAGTTCTTAACCATAACTGGGATTTTACTTGGGGGAGAGGAATACATACAGCATTTACAGTCAGGTACATTGGATAAGGCCCAACAGGTTTTCATCTCCTATACAGGTGCTTGAAACATCTTCAGCCCTGGTGCCCTCTTTAGGTGAAGCATTTCTCTAACTCTATTCTCTAGCTGAGGATAAATTTCCTCACCAGCGGCAGTTTATCCGGATCCTATATTTCCCTCACGGCTTAACCTGGAGTCCTATCTTCATCTGCTACCTGCAGACTAGAAATGCCCTGGGGTCCTCAATACCTCTGTTGAGTTTCTGCGGCCAGCTAATGGAACTCCTGCATGAAGAGATATTTACACTGCTTATCCACTGTCTGAGGGTAGGGAGCCCCCGTTTACCTTAGCAGCCAATTTCCCAGGGTGTCCGTTCGTAAGGCTTTCTGTCACAACTCTGACAGGACTCCAGCTGACACTTTCTGGAAAATTCTCCAGATGTTACCTAGGATGCCCTGCCTCCTGCAGCAATTAATTTCTCACTGTCATTCTGGTAGCAAGCTCTCACTAACAGCTGCGCCTGACAGTGGCTTCTTGTGGCCAATTAAAAGTACTACAACCCCACAAGGAAATATATCAAGGACAAGCTTTATACACACTTAATGCTTGATCATGGCACTAACTTCCCTCTCTACTCTACTGGCTGGATCATCACAGCTAGCCCCTTAACTGGACCCAACAGCAGCTCAGAGAGATCTAACTATGGGAACATTCTCTTTTAACTCTTTCAGTGCCAAAGGAAGGCTACGTCCTTCCCCACTGCTACAGCTGTGCGATCAGCCAATCACTGTAATGCCACAACCAACATGGCTGCGACATTACAGTAAGTGGCAGACAATCCCTGCATGTTCATTGGTTCTGTAAAAACATGCAGGGAGGGGACCCGAGCTCCCGCCGAGCAACCACAGAAATACTCTGCGAGCGCCGAGCATCTCGAGCAGTGGGATGCTCGGGCGAGCACCGAGCAGTATCGAGCATGCTCTCTCATCACTAATAAGGTCTTTTATATAAAATAAAAGTCCACACCATTTTTACATATTTATTTAAAAATAAAAAACACAGTTATACTCACCTAATGCCTAATCCACTGAAGCTATACTAACCTGTAAAAAACAGATAATAAAAAACAACCATATCTCTCACTTGTCCACTGTGATGACATAATCCCGAGTGTCCCATGGCGATTGGATCATTTGTAGGACAGTCACATCAGCAGTAACTGATGTGACTGCACTACAAGACGCACGCTATACACTGACACTGGAATGTAATCACTCCAGTGTCAATGTATAGCACTGAGCTGCCAGGACAGAGGTCACTGGAGTTCAATCAGCTGATGATCCCCAGTAACTTCACTTATGGCATAACTACTGCATGGGAATTTTCTCATGCATCGGTTGTGCCTTAAATGAGGTCACCGGAGCTTCATCAGCTGATTGAACTCCAGTTACCAATATACTGCGGGAGCAATTATGCTCCTGTCAGTGTATCGCCAGCTGCTGAATAATGCAGTCATATTCCTGAGATCTGCGTGGGACACTCAGGACTACGGCAGATAGGTGAGGATTATGGTGGTTTATTATTTTTTCTTTATTACAGTTGACATGGGCATCAGGGATTAAGCGTCAAGGTGAGTATATGGTGTTTTTTATTTTTTACAGGGGACAAGGGCATCGGGGACTTGTTGTAGGTGAGTATAATATGATTTTTATTTCAATATTTATTTATTAATTGTAACTTTTTTTTTTACTTTCAGGCAGGCACCACTGATGAGAGTCTACTGCTCCCATCCAGCAGCATCTGCACTCACTATTTACAATAACAGCAGGTGCTGGCTGATGGAGGTACAAGTCTCATCAGCCCACCCTTGTCACCTGCAGTAAGCATTTAACCGCGGGTGACAATCACAATTGCGGGATCACGCTGACATCTGACAGCGTGATCCGGCAGCGCTCTGACCTGCGGTAATAATGTTACTGTCGATCAGAGACCATGTTTCCTACACTGTCACGCAGATGACAGCGCAGGAAACCAAGGATGTTCGGTCCCCCATTCATTCTGTGCTTGAGTTTGGGTGCTGTTCTTTTACCCAAACCTGAACTTTTAATAAACTGTTTGGCGTTCCTCTGAACCCGCTGGACCCAAACAGTCAGGAGTTTGACCATCTCTAATGTTAACATGTAACTTGGCCTGCTAAGATGTTTTTAACTGAAAAAGCTTTTGATTACAGTAAATGTGATCTCTTAATGTTGAAAATTCAATAAATGACTATTTTCAGTTCTGTACAACCTGTAAAATGTTTGAAAACTGTTGTGCATAATAATTTGGAACAGTGCATTTTGAGTTTTTTTAAGTTTTGAAAAAATACTGCTATCATTGAGAGGTTTGTCCAATTAAAATTTGATTTATACTGTAACTGTTAATGATTTGAACATCACACTGACTCATTTGCATCAACCACTTAGGAAAATCTGAGAAAAGTAACATTTGCATAATATTTTGGATCATGGTGTATAAAGGTAGGCAGGTATGGAAAAACTTGCCTTAGCATCAAAGCTTCAACTCTCCCACAAAGACTCAATGATGTAGAGATCATGGCTCTGTGGGGGTCATGTCATCACTTCCAGGACTAATTGTTCTTCTTTACTCCGAGGACAGTTCTAAATGAAATTGGCTCTACGTTTGTAGTTGTTCTGCTGCCAAAACAAATTTGGAGCGAATCAGACACTTTCTTGATGGCATTGCATGAGACATAAGTATCTGCCTGTATTTCTCAGCATTGAGGACACAAATAATCTAAATTGCAGTCCTACACTTGCAAAGAAACTTTACCATGCTTTACTGTCGCTTGGAGATTTGTCTATATTCCCTTAGGACTTCTCCCATTTATCATTCCATAATACTATCTGTGCTATTATTGTGTTATTCTTTGGCTACCTTTATTTACTACACTTTGTTCAACTGTTTGGCTATTTGGCCTGTCAGACTATACATTGTGATTGGCTACTTGGCCTTTTATAAAGATTTATTCATTTCTACACATTGCACATTGTGACTGGCCACTTGGCCTTCTGTAGGCATTTATTAATTCCTATATAGGTTTTCTCCTATCTGTTATATTTCATTATTACTTGTATAAATATTGGAGCCCTGTTGGCTATAGTCATGTATTTAGATGCCTGGCCACTTTTCAGTTTTTTAATATAGTAAAGATACCCAGAACTGTACACTATTATTGGCCACTTGACCTTTTCAATATTATATAGGTATATTGTTCTATGTATTGTTGACTGCAATTTATATTTGTTTTGCTTTTTTCAGCCTGTCATAGATCATTGTTTTGCATTGTCTTTTTATTAATGATTCTTAATCATGTCTTTTGGTAAATTAATAAAGTTTGTTACTTTTATTAGGCCTTTATGCTTCTCTTTTGTAGCTTCTTTTGATGTTTGTCAGTGCTCCTTATTGATTCTGGCCTTTATGTAGGGGATTATTGGCATCCACACTGACTCCCATGCCACTAGAACTGTTTGTTCCACATTACAAAACTAGCTCTGCTTTATTTCTCAAAAGTGTGCCTCCCAACAAACACAAAATTGCTAGTCCATACATTTGGCTCTGCTATTACAAAGTACCTATCTGCACTCTCAGCTCTACTGTACAAAGTCACCAGGTCACACACTTAGCTCTTCTGTACATTGGTTCCTGGTTATGCACTCAGCTCTGCTGTACTAATGTACTTGTCTGCTCATCTGCAGTACTATTTTGTCTGTCTGCAAATTTAGCTTTGTCTTAGCAAGGTACCTGTCTGCATACTTGGCTCTGCTATTCAAAGGTGGTTGTAAACATGCTCTGCTATGATCTACCAAGGTGCCTGTCCACATACTCGGCTATACTATTCAAAGATCCATGTTTGAACATTCTATCCTGCTGTTTAAAAGTTTCTGGTTGCTTGCTTGACTCTACTGTTTCAAGAGAACCTGTATGTTGGAGCATGTGGCTTTCAGTGTATTTGGGTGCGTGTGGCTACAGCTGTGGGAGGTGATACAGCTGTTACATTTATTTATAACATTATCCATGTAGTTTAGCAAACTCTACATGATTGCAGAGAGCAGTGGGCAAACTAGAAAAATGTGAACAGAAGATTTTAATAATCTTCATTTTTATAGGCATAGACAAATATTGAATACCTGTTTGAGAAAGGTTTTTGTTTACAACTGCACATAAATTAATTTCCATTGTAGAAATAATGTCTGTTTAAATAATCTATCCAAAGGACTTGAAGACAAATCATGTCATTCTAATTTTTGGTTTCATAAAAGAGTTTTTAATATTTATTGTAACTAAAACTAAATCTGTATTTTTAAATAATTGATTGTGCTTTCCCTAAAACAGATATAAACAGGCAGACAACAATTTATTGAAATGCAAATGAAGATCACAGATGAAAGGAATGTCAAGATAAATTAAAATGTGCAGATGAAAAAAAATATTTCATCAACTCTCATTGCTTGTCATTAAAGCCTAAAGAGGGTGTTTATTTTTTTCTTTGTTTTGGTACAGTTTGTGAATATTTGTTCAAAACCTTGAAGTATAATATATCTGTCTGCAAATCATTATCCTATAGATCTAAAATATTTAAGTTTCTGACAGTAATATGTCCTCCAAGCAATTAGCATCATGTAAATTACAGAAAACAATTATAGCTGTCCATAAAGGAATTAAACTGATTTCATATATTAGAGATTCTAATTCCTGAAGGTTTGCAGAAGGTTTGTATTTAAAACAGCATTTAAGTCACTCAAAGCCATTAAACATGTTTCATATATTGGAAATATGTTTAGGCATAGAGATTAAAGACTAATTAAACCTGCTAAAATAAGCTTACAAGATAATAAACTCTTATTGCAGAAAACATATTTAATTATTTTCTTTATTTATTTAATATATGTATTTATTCATTACACAAAGGTCAGTCAATAAGTAATGCCTCCTATTTTTTTTCTCCTTTTAATTGGCAAGAAATTCAAATGCAATTACATAGGTTGAAAACCACAACATTAACGATTAATTTGTCACTTTTCAATATAATCTCCATCCATTTCCACAGTTTTGGTACACACCGTTTAACAAGGACATGTATTCCAGCATGGTAAAAAGCATTCTTAGGACCCACCGTGCACAAACTTTTCTGTATCCCAGTTGTCCAATAATTTTCATCACACTGCCTTTACTGAGACAGATAATGCCACACAATTCATCTGCAGTCACCCGGCGGTCACTACGAATGATGTCATCGACTCTCTGAATGTTGCTTGGAGTCACTGCGGTTACTGGCCTGCCACTTCGCATTTTGTCAGCCAACGGTGATGGCCCTTCAGCTGTGTTACAGCGACGAACCCATCATCTAACAGTACTGACATCCACTGTTGCATCACCGTACACAATTTTCAGTCTCTCATGAATTCGAATGGGCGTTTCACCTTCTGCATGCAAGAATTCAATCACAGAACATCACAGAACATTGTCTAATACGAACATGTTGGTGCAGGAAGTTTCAATTTCTGTGGATTGGAGAAGAAGGATCGAGGAATTGTGCCAAATTCGAATATTTAACATAACTACCTTATTTAAGGAGAAAAAAAATAGGAGGCATTACTTATTGACTGACCCTCATATGTTATTTTAGAATTTCTCTTCTGCAGTATTTTCTTGCTGTGAAAAATGTGTAATACATTTTCTTTTATAGACATAACTCCACCACAAAAAAGCATATTCATCAATTTAGGGCTAGATTCAAACACCATGTCACATATTTACAGTATATTAAAAAATTGTACCAGAATTCTGATATAATTTCTACAAAAAAAAACCTGCCTTACTGAATTAAACCATATTTATGATGTGTTTTATACACTTTCGGCTCATTGTCTAACAAGAAAACAATTTTTTCCTCTTTTTCAATCATTATATGGTAAAATGAATAGTGTCATTCAAAACTACAACTTATTCTGCAATAAAAAAAAAAAAAAGCTTGGTTTCAACGTTAAAATTCAGTGGCACGCTGATTACATAGCCTCATGTTCCCAGCTTATTCTGCTAAAAGATCAGTAACTTTCCAGCATCAGTAATCACCAAACACAAAACACATTGCAGGTAAGTGAATGCATAAAACATATCCCCAATAAATATTATCTCACATTATCTGTGGTCACTGAGACTAGAAGTGATGTGAACTGATTGACAGATATATTTTGCAGACTATAAGACGCACTTTTTTCCTCCAAAATTTTGGAGGAAAATGGGGGATGCGTCTTATAGTCCGAATGTTGGGGGTATATATATACACTGTGTGGGGTGTGGGGGGAGTGGTAGTGGCAGAGGAGCGGGGCACAGGAGGCAGCAGCTGCCCGCTGCATCTTACACTGTCCCCTCTGCTAAAGAAAATGAATATTCACTGCTCCCCATGCCCGTTCATACTCCTTAATAGCGGCACACAGTGTAGCCACAGCGCGGCTCCTGCTGTTGCCAGAATCACCTGTGCCCGCTGTTAAAGGGCATGAATATTCAACCTCTCTCCACGCCCATGGGCGGGCACACGCAATAGCCCGGCAGCAGCAGGAGCCGCACTGCGGCTACGCTGTGTACCGGTTATTAAATAGCATGAAGTCACTGCTCCCCACGCACACAGTCCCAGCGTGGGGAGCAATGACTTCCGGCAGCTGATCTCTCTCCTTGTGAGCTGCGCATGCAGTGACGTCATGCGCGGCTCACATGGAGAGATCAGTGCGGGGAGACAGGATGCAGCACTGGAGGAGAGAAGAAAGGTGAGTAGGAGAGTGCAGCCTGGTGGGGATTAGGGGACCATGCATACCAGGATGGAGGGATGCCAGGAATACCAGGATGGGGATGAGGGATGCCATGCATACCAGGATAGGGATGAGGGGTGCCATGCATACCAGGATAGGGATTAGAGGTGCCATGAATACCAGGATAGGGATGAGGGGTGCCATTCATACCAGGACAGGTATGAGGGGTGCGATGCATACCAGGATAGGGATGAGGGGTGCCATGCATACCAGGATAGGGATTAGGGGTGCCATGCATACCAGGATAGGGATGAGGGGTGCCATTCATACCAGGACAGGGATGAGGGGTGCCATGCATACCAGGACAGGGATGAGGGGTGCCATGCATACCAGGACAGGGATGATGGGTGCCATGCATACCAGGACAGGGGTGCCATGCATACCAGGATAGGGATGAGGGGTGCCATTCATACCAGGACAGGGATGAGGGGTGCCATGCATACCAGGACAGGGATGAGGGGTGCCATGCATACCAGGACAGGGATGAGGGGTGCCATGCATACCTGGATAGGGATGAGGGGTGCCATGCATACCAGGATAAGGATGAGGGGTGCCAAGCATACCAGGACAAGGATGAGGGGTGCCATGCATACCAGGATGGAGGGATGCCAGGAATACCAGGATGGGGATGGGGTCCACGTATAAAAGGAAGGGGAGGCATATATATCAGGATGGGTGATATTGTCAGAATTGGGGGACATTACCCCTATACCCCTAGTGTCAGCAGAAGACCCCCTCCCCCTTAAAAGTGCATCATGAACACATTATTTGCTTAAATTTTTTTATTTTTTTTATTTTCCTCCTCTAAAACCTAGGTGCGTCTTATGGTCCGGTGTGTCTTATAGTCCGAAAAAAACGGTAGTCAGCCTTGTTACATAAAAAGTATCTGTTATATTAGTCTCATTTTGTTTTGTCAATAAATTAAAGATTTGCTTAAAGGGATCCTGTCACGTCGTAGATACTATCTACACTGCCCCCAGAGCATTGTTAGTGATGCAATGTGCATCACTGACACACTTTTTTCAGTAAAATCGGTGGTAGTATATGAATTTTATAACCTTATATTTACTTTGTCCTACCTGCTCGTATTCAGTCATAGGGGTGTGATTCTGCTATTCAGTCATGGGCGGGCGCAGCATTCAGTCACTGCTGGCGCCGCTCGCATATTTGAAATTTGCTCCCGGCAAGCGCTGCGCATGCGCTGTGAAGCTGTGTAATTCGCAGCTTCACTGTGCATGCGCTATGCTGCTCTATTCCCCGCACGTGCGCAGTGAGGCTGTGTGATCACCAGCCTCACAGCGCATGTGCTATATTCCCGCGAGTGAGCAGTGAGGCTGTGTAGTTCGCAGCTTCACTGCGCACACGTGGGGAACATAGCGCATGTGCTGTGAAGCTGGTAATCACACAGCCTCACTGCACAGGCGGCCGGACATGTACAAATGTGCATGCGCCCCACAATAATAGCGCTTGCCAGGAGCAAATTTCAAATATGTGGGTAGCTCCAGCAGTGACTGAATGCTGCGCCGGTCTGTCTGGTATGACCCCTCCCCAGCTGTGCTAAAAAACCTCTCAGACAAGATGCTAGCCGCAGGGCAGCACAACACCTCAAAGGCATAGAGGGAAAGCTCATGTCAGATGTCCTGTTTTCAGACCCAAAGTTGAAGGTCGCAGAGGAATTAAGGAGTACACTGGTTTTGCCAGCCAGGTATTGCTTGAGCATAATTAAAAAACTTTTTCCCTTCTTGTCAAAAAAACCCGGTCATCAGGGCCTGGACACTGGGAGGGTGTCAAGAAATAGGCCCAGCCCTTTGACAGTGTTCCCCTGCCTCTGCTGTACCTGGGGTGTGTCTGCCTCCCCTCTCCTCCTTGGTTGGGAAAGGAATCTTGCCTCCAGCCTCTAGCTAGCTTTGTCTGCTGGGAATTTTTTCAACATATTTTCAACAATGGCCTTCTCGTATAGCACCATTTTAGTAGACTTTTCCACTTCAGGAAGGAGAGATGCAAAGTTCTCCTTGTAGCGTGGGTCTAGCTGGGTGAACAACCAGTGCTCTTTATTGGCCAAGGTAAATATAAAGCAAGGGTCACTGTAAAGGCAGTACTACATAAAGGTGGTCATACATGCCAAGCTCCCTACAGCCAACACTTCCCTGTCTCCACCATGATCACAACTCATCATTCCACTCCTCAACCCATCCACGTAGGAGAGACGGGACAAAAGTTGTGTGGGTATTACCATCTGTTGCGCTACCAACCAGCTCCTGTTCCTCCTCATCCTCCTCAGCCTCCACCACCTCATTGTCACCCAATGCACACTGAGCAGATGAGATCAGGCTGAGCTGGGTAGTATCACCCTGTCTCATGTCTTCTTCCAGCTCCACCTGATCCACATGCAAAGCTTCATGTTTTATTGTCAGCAGCAACTGTTTAAGTAGGCACAGAAGCAGGATTATTGGGTTGATTATGGCGAGTTTGCCGCTCACCATCTTTGTGGAGACTTCAAGTCTTGGAGAACCACATAAATGTCAGACACTCATGCCCACTTTTGAGTTGTTATTTGCAGAGGCTGACCAGAATACCAATAGGCATGTTGGAGCTGGTATTCCACAACTGGCCTCTGCTTCTCACAAAGCTTTTCAGCATGTGCAGTGTAGAGTTTCAGCACGTGGTGATGTTGCACACCAGTCAGTTAACTGGCATTGCTGCAGCACTGCCAAGGCGATTGCAGCTGTAGCTGACTTGCGTAAATGGGTGCTGACACAGCGTACCTTGACTAGAAGCTCTCCAAATCTGGGTAGGTTTTTAGAAACCGCTGAACAACCAAGTTGAGCACATGGGCCTAGCTTGGTATATGTGTGAGCACATCTAGCTTCACAGCCGCCACCAGGTTACGACCATTATCACACACGACCATGCCTGGTTGGAGATTTAGCGGAAAGAGCCACAGAATAGTCTGGTCTGTTATTCCTTTCAATAACTCTGCTGTGGTGTGCGGTTTGTCTCCTAGACAAATTAGTTTCGGCAGAGGCTGTTGCCACTTTGCTGAGACAATGCTGCAGAGCTTCCAGATTCTTGCTGATGTGGATGACGTGCTCTGAGATAATACATCAGAGATGGAGGATGAGGAGATGCAGAAGTGGGTGCAGGAACTGGTGTAGGAGGTAGAGAAAACCCTGATAGAAATAGAGCCAGCAATCCTCAGAGTCGGTAGCACATGTGCTGTGCCAGGGTGGGACTCGGCCCTGGCCTCCATAATATTTACCCAGTGTCTCTTCAGGGAAATGTAGTGTCCAAGACTAGTGTTGAGCCACCCCCGTAGTGTTCGAGTTCGGTTCGTCGAACACCCATATGTTCGCCGAACTGTTCGTCGAACTGGTCGTCGAACACCGTTAAAGCCAATGGCAGGCAAACAAAAACACATAGAAACACATAGAAAACACCTTCAAAGGTGTCCAAAAGCTGACAAACTGCTCAGAAGACACAACTAACACATGGAAAAGTGATAAGTACATATAGTCATGCGAAAAGAAAAGAGGTGGAGGAGTAAAAGGAGGGGGAGACACAGATATAGGCATGTCATGCCCTTCTAAAACCAAAAAAGTGCGAAGCCGACAAGGCCAAACCGTTCCTGCCCGTGCGACCTCCGTGTCGCCGGGTTTGTGCCAGAGCTACGGTGGATCCTGACGGCCAGCCCCCCTCTCACAATACTGGTGCCTGTCCGCTGGTGGGTCGAGCCCCCCCGCGGTGGGGGGGAGTAACATCTGCAGAAGAAAGACCATCTTCCAGCCAAACTAAGATGTCCACTTCTTTTCGTGGACAATGTGATAGGATCCCTTTCTTACGGACATGCCCATCGCTACAAATTCCAGATGAGGCACAAAAACAGCAGGTGCTTCAACGTATATCAAGTGCTCCTTCAAGTGGGCTCTCCTCCACCTCAACTTCAACATCACAAATACTCCAGTCCTCAGAGGTGTCACCCCAATCGCACTTGCTTCCTCACAGCTCCCAAGTCTCCAGCTGCCCGTCTGAGTATGGGGTAACACAGATGGTTGAGTCTGCACAGCTGTTTACTCGTACTATAGCCTGGGAATCAGAGGTTGGCTCCAGATCTTCTGTTAATCCAGACGAGGAAATGATCTGCACTGATGCCCAGAATCTTTATGAGTCGGATCCAGGACCAGATGAAGAAGGTTCTGAACATAATGTAGACCCCCGTTACCAAACTGTAACTCCTGTTGGTGGAGACAATGATGAAGATGATGATGAGACTCAAATACCTGATTGGAGCGACAACTTGACTTTTCGGTCAGGGCCGGAAGAGGTTGGCTCTGAGGACGACGGGTGTGAGAACACACAGGGTGATGATGACGAGGTTGGAGATCCCACTTACTGTCAACCCACAGTCAGCCAGTCGATGAGGTCAGCAGAGGAGGTGGAGGAGGATGTGACTAGCCCAGGGGATGGGGATGACTCGGTACCCGGGCCTTTGCCTGGCCTTTGGGATGTCGCGGTGGTCGGCTACCGGGCCCGTACCCTGGGGTCAGTCTTTAAAAGGGTGGATAATTGTTAATTTTATAAGAGTTCGTGACGCCACCTGTGGTATCTGGTGAGAAGCACCAGCTCTGCAGTAGTCCACTGAGGCCGGTGAAAAGGCAGCTCGATGGTATAGCTCGCCACAGGTGGAGCTAGGCCTCAGAAAAGCGTATGCAGGGGGAATGCAGGACAGGCGGGACCCAGCTGGGTCAGATCAAGAATGAGAATGGACACGGTAGTCGCTTCAGTACCTTTTACTGGTGGAAATTCAGGCACATCCCGGAGCACTGTAGGGTGAAGGGTGCATATCAGAATCCTCCCCAATGAGCGGGTGTAGGGCCTCCTGTTTCTTGCCCCTGCGTAGTACGTTTCTGACCTGCCTGGAGCTAGGCCTAACTTTGTCTCTGTCCTGCGCTGGCTGACCTTGTGGTAGGGCCTTGTCTTGGAGTTCACGCTCCCAGTATGCGGAGCCTAAGCGTCTCCTGGCTCTGTTACGTATCAGCACCTTAGCGATCCTGGGATTTGTAGTTCTCCAGGGATTCCGGTTATGCCTTACTGGGTCAGAGAGATCCCGGTAAGCTCGGATCCGGTGTGCGGTAAATGCTTCGGGGTGAGCTGGTTAAGCTCCTCTGCCCCCTAATCTAGCTAACAGGAGCTTTGTGCTCCACTGCTGAACTATTAACTGAATTCTCTAGACTACACTGAGCTCCACTGCAGACTGACCTCTCTTAGGCTTCTCTACTGCAGGAACTCTTCAGAGGAACTGAACTGCCTAGCTCCACCTTCCCTATTTATATCCGTAGCGGGCTCCCTCTGCTGGTCTGAGGTGGAAGGTGGAGATGTGTGAATGTTTATGGGGGCCTCTTGTGGAGGATTCCATCAATGCACCCTTCTAGGATCTGTGATACCAAGCGCAGTTGGGTGTCACAGATGCTATTGACGACGAGGTTAGGTTGCGCCTTCCTGGACAGAGACGGAATACTGGAAGCACGTCAACAACTGCATCCTCAACCACAACTCTGCCTCTGACCACAAGTCGTAGTGGCTCTTCAGGTCGCATGGGCTCTAAGCCTTGCATAGCCTGGGCATTTTTTCAGATCGATAAGGATGACCCAACTCGTGTTATCTGTAATATTTGTCACCAAAAGCTAAGTAGAGGCCAAAAAATCCATAGTTTGAGTACTTCATGCATGAACCGTAACATGGATATGAAGCATAAGTTGCAGTGGGAAGCTCACTGTGCGACAATGCGGCCTAGCGGGCCGTGCCAACCACCGTCTGCCCCATTTTGTGCATCCGCAGCCTCTTCATCCTCTGTGACTGGGGGGACAGCAGTCACACATGTTTTTGGACACAGACCTGCCACCTCTTTAACCGCAACAGCCAGTGTGATTGGCAGGTCATCATCTAATTTGGAAGTGGAAACACCAGCTGGTGTTGAGCGCTCTCCGACATCGAGAGCACCACCTTTGGATCAAGGCAACCTAACTTTTCTGCCTGCATCTACCTCACAGACCGGCAAGTTTGCCGGGGACACCCTACTCAACCCCGTCTAAGCACAACAGCCAACCCTCGGTCCCTCAGATGTGGACAAGTAAAAGACCATTTCCACCTAGCCATGACAAAGCTAAGAGGTTGAATTTCACCATCTGCAAGCTGTTGGCTACAGAAATGCAGCCTTTCCGCCTGGTGGACACAGAGGATTTTCGAGACCTTATGTCCGTCGCAGTGCCCCAGTACCAGATGCCCATTTGGCACTACTTCTCAAAGAAAGGTGTGCCTGCGCTCCACCAGCTTGTCGCACACAACATCACCGCTTCTTTGAGAAACTCTGTGTGTGACAGGGTGCATTTCACCACAGACACTTGGGCGAGTAGGCATGGACAGGGGCGTTACATGTCGCTGACTGGGCACTGGGTAACTATGGTGACAGCAGGACAAGGGGCTGCTGTCCAAGCCGTGCCGTCCCCACGAGTTGTACGTCAATCCTCTTTATCTAGAAGTTCCTCCACTGCTTCTGCCTCCTCAACCTCCTCTCAGTCCTCCACCTGCACCCAAAGCCTGTCTGGTAATGCCACCCGCTTTCTAACTGCGCAGAAGGAATCCTGCACACCTCCTTACTATGCTGGCAGCAGGGCTCAACGGCATCAGGCGGTGTTTACTTTGAAATGTCTGGAAGCTGAGAAGTTGTGGTCAGCTCTGGAGACCCAGCTTCATGAATGGTTGTCTCCACTGGACCTGCAACCAGGGAAGGCCATGTGCGACAATGCTGCAAACCTGGGTGCGGCCCTTAGCCGGGGCAATGTCACACACATGCCTTGTATTGCTCACGTGTTGAACCTGGTTGTCCAGCAATTTTTAGCCCACTATCCCGGACTAGATGGCCTTCTGCAGAGGGCACGGTAGCTATGTGCTCACTACCGCCGTTCGCATCCCGCAGCTCAATGAATTACATCTCTACAGAAGTCGTTGGGCCTGCCAGTTCACCGGCTAAAATGCGATGTGCCGACACGGTGGAATTCAACTCTGCACATGTTGCAGCGATTGCGGCAGCACCAACAAGCCCTGGTACAATACATTCTGACGTATAGCCTGAGCCAACGAGATCCAGAGGTGGGGCAAATCACGATGCAGGAGTGGTCTCAGATCAGGGACATATGAAGTTGATGCGCCCCCTGGGCCTTGGGGTACCCGGAGCCGGGCCTGTAGACGCTGGGGGTTGTAGTCACTGTGGCGGCGACCCGGTCCGTGACCCAGGGCGGTCAATCCAAGGGTAATTTGTATATATGGGTTTTATAATGTCCGACTACGCCACCTGTGGAGTGCGGCCAAAGGGGCTGCCGCTGCGGAACAGTTCTCTGAAGCTGGTGGTTTTGCATCAATGGTATTGTTACTCCACACAGGAAGAGTGTAGCTTCAGGGCAGTGTCGGTGGATGATGGTGGTTGTAGTGCAGGGAGTCAGTAATGAACACAGAGTCCGTGTGATGCAGTCCCAAGATCTTTACTCACAGTTGTTGCAGTCCAGATTACAGGTACCAGAGCTATCTCCCCCGCCGCGCTGTGCGTACTCAGTGAGGGGCTCAGTACACCCCCAGATAGGCTCCGGAGTAGATAGCAGGACCCCCTTCTCTGTGTCCTTTCTCTGGCGTTCTCCCTGCACCTCACACCAAGTGACACTTTTATCCGGTATCTTCAGGCCTTGGCGGGCGACGTGTGTTCCTTCCCCTGGGTAGTATGTGGCTACCTTCTTAGTGAGACTGGTGTGGACTTTGGCCTGCAGTACATGAAATTCTGCAGCCTCCGGTTTCTAGTTGAGCCTTGCTGTTTCTCCGCTAGTTGAGGGACCGGTTCCCCTTATGTGGCCTGACCCCTCTACCTCCTGGTAGCAGCGGGCGTACGGGTGGCCTTCTGCACGGCCCGTACCCCTAGGGTTCCTTCGGTTCCAGGAGCCTTCCTGCCCCCACTCCTCTCTTCTCTCCTTCAGTCCTGGGCCTCCCAGGCTAGGCCCGCCTCCGGAGCAGAGCTCATGCACAGCCTCTGCTCCTGTCACTTCTCCTCTGACTGGCTTTCTCTTTCTAAGATGGCTTCCTATTTATACTCTCCCTGTCATGTGCTCCCCTAAGCTGCTTTCTCCACCCACACCCACTACATAGGACCCTCCCACCAGCTAGGGATCTGGGACTGTGCTCTCCCTTAGGAGCAATCTCGCCCTACACCCACTGCGGGTATGTGTTGGATGCAAGTGTTAGGGTCCCGAGCCATACTCCTTCCTTACCTGAGGGTGAGATACCACACCTCTGGGTGAGATGCAGTACCTCTGTGGTGACTGAACCCTCAGGGGCGCCACACACCCTTCTGCACAGTTTTGAAATGGCGACGAAGATGTTTAGTGCTGACGGCGATGCCATTATCAGCTTGACTATTCTGGTGATTTACATGCTGGAGCACACGTTAAACAGAATTCAGAGTCAGGTGGTGGGACAAGAGGAGGTGGAGGAAGTAGAGGAGTCATATGCGGAAGGGATAACATCTCCAAGGCCCAGACGGTCGGCAGCACCAAGGCGGCAGGCATGGGAGGGTGGGGGAGAGGGATTAACCAGGGCACATGGTAGCAGCCAAACTTTGAGGAAGGTGCAGGAGCTGAGGAAGAAGTGGAGGACGAACTGGCGATGGGTATGTAAGACTCATCAGATGAGGGAGACCTTGATCACATTTCTGTTGTGCGAGGTTGGGAAAAGAGGGCAGAGGAAGGAAGCATGATTCTTACCTCGCTACCAACACAACAAGGACTTGGTCCTCCTGGATGCGCAAGACACATGAGTGCCTTCTTGCTGCACTACCTGCAACATGACCCTCGGATTGTCAGAATTCGAAGTAATCCTGACTACTGGGTTGCCACACTCTTAGATCCCCGGTACAAATGTAAATTTGCTGAAATAATTCCTGCCATAGAAAGGGATTCACGTGTGCAGGAGTATCAGCAGAGGCTGTTGCAGAATCTTACATGTGCTTTTCCACAAAACACCAGTGGTGCACGTAGTGAATCTCACAGTTCGAACTTGCCAACCATGGGACTTTCGAGTCTTCATCACTCAAACCGTAACAGTAACACAGTATCTGCTGGTAACAGCAATTTTGTGGAATCGTTTCACCACTTTTTTCGACCATCCTTTGCAAGGCCACAGGAGACAAGAAGTCTGACACATAGTCAATGCCTAGAGAGGATGGTACAGGAGTATCTCCAAGTGAATATCGAAGCTATGACTGTGTCACTGGACCCTTGCTCATTTTGGGCTTCCAATCTGGAAAAATGGCCGGAGCTCGCCACTCACGCCTTGGAGATCTTGTCATGCCCTGCAGCCAGCGTTCTCTCTGAACGTGTGTTCAGTGCTGCTGGTGGTGTGCTGACAGATATGCGCACGTGGCTGTCCACTGAGAATGTAGACAGACTCACGTTCATAAAGATGAACAAATCATGGTTCCGCAAGGACTTTTCTACCCCTGTGTCATCCTGTGGAGACTAAAAGCTTGAGGATTTGGTAAAATCACCTCACCTACCGTTTTAAGCAACTCTGGGGCAATTGATGCCACTTAGGTGGTGTCTGTGCCAGAATTTTTGGAAAAAATGGAGACTCTTTTTGGAGTCCCCTTGCTGTGTTTTACGTGACGTTGGCATCGTCAATTCCAGGTGGGTTGGGTCGCCCCCCCCCCTTTTAACTGTAAGAAACTACATACACTATGGCTTGTGGTAACACAGATGGTTGAGTCTGAAGAGCTGTTTACTCAGAAGTCTGCTCCAAAGCTTCAGTGTCTGCTATTCAACATAGAATTTTTAACTGCATCTAGCCTAGGCAATACTTTGGGCGTAGTAGCCCAACAGCGAAGCAAGCTGCACCGCCTGTGTATCTAATAAGAATTTTTAAATGCATCTAGCCTAGGCAGACTGTGGGGACCCCCAACTAAACCCAGACGCTCAGCCCCCCTACCGCCCCCCTTACCTTGACAATATAATAATGTAACTCTTACAACTGGATGGGTGAGGATCGGTCACAGCTTTATTAACTCTTTATACTCATTCCATTAGAAAGGCATTTTATTTCTAAAATAATTCAGCTTGTTGCAGCATGCCCTGGGTCTCCACACCGGCAAGTTGGCCAACAAGTGTAATTCTCCAACATGTCCTTTCTATTTCCAGGCCACGGAGGATCCTGCGTACTTGTATGCAGGACTCTGACCCCCATCCATCACTCTTAACGCTTGTTCCACTCCGTCCTGGAGTCCTGACAGGAATATGTCCAGTCCAATATCCATTAAGTGAACACCCTCGGGCCGCATGAGGCCTGCTTTATCTCCTTCCTGTTGTCAGTGTTGTATCACTACACCGCCTCTGTCTCTTCTAAATTTTTCCATCCGAATATTTATTACCCGCCTTGTTCGTTCGATGGCCGTGATGTCTCGCGCACCTTGCCAAACCGCTATCGGCACAATCTCTGACCATACTATAGTTAGTTTTGTGAAAAATTCTCTGAAGAGTTCAGTGTCTAGTTTCATTATTGCCATTAGTTATGCCCTCTTGTGATGACCTAGGTCATTTCCCCAGGCCAGTATAACTAAGACGACCGGACCTCTTGCCTCTCTCCCTACCTTGATTACCTCCATTAGTACCTGTGGCCATAGCAGGCCTCTAATACCTCTCCAGTTGAAATATGTGTTATGAAACTCTAATTTCCTCCTGCCTGGGTGGACTTTCACCCTTTTTTCTGCCAAATATATATACGAGTGGCCTATCACCCACACTGTTGGCTTAGCGTCACCTGTAAAAGAAACAAACCACATTAGGATAACAAGTCCGGTCTTATGTATCTCGCCAAACACGTGGATCGCCATCTCCCTATCCTCTGATCTTCCGTTTCTGACAGTCCTTCTCTTGCTGCTTCTGTGGCCGCGCCTATGCGGAATGAGTGTGTCCCATAAACTTTGGGGTGGTTCCCTGCTGATGTTATGCATTTATTAAATATAGCTTGGAACTGGTATCTTGATAATGGCGTTCCATCAATGTGTGATAGGAAGAAATTACTTTGTGATCTGACGGTTATATATGTTTTTACTATTGTTACCCGACTCAGTGAACCGTTTGTGGGTTGTAGAAGTACCCAAGTGCCCCAGCCCGCTGGAACCGTTTTCGATTGGCGTATGCGTAGACGTATTGCATTATTGGCTATGACTACGTCCTGGTGTAATAAGCCTCCACTGGTGGTAATTTTGGATTGAGGGACTAATTCGCTTATGCATAGCGCCCCGAAGAAGGCGATCGCAAATGCAGTAGACAGTAGTGTTGCTTCAAATTGTGAGTGTCATGTTAATGGTGTTAGGCGTATGTGAGAAATCAGTTTTAGTGACACGGGATGGAACGTCTACACTCCTGACTTGGCTGACACCTTTTCCACCCTTTTATGGATTGTCTGATGAAGAATCTCTTTGTCACATCTCCCCAATTCAGTAGTTGGAAGTGAAATGCTACTCCAGTCAGACACCACTGCGCTGACGCCCCTGATATGCCCCTCATCATTAGCTGGTGGAGAAATTCTATGGTGACTTGTAATCTGGCTTGTTCACGTTGGTCAACCCGTCTGCATGCTACTAGTCGTGTCCACTCTTCCCATGCCTTACCGTATGCTTGCCACGTCGACGGGGCAACTGACGCTCTGATTAATGGCATCAACTATTCGCCACTAGATCCCATAGCGAGGGTGGGCAACTGTTGCCCGATGGGTCGGCGTTGGGGAGGAGCTCTGTGAAAATCTGCCAATTGAATTGTGATAAAGCGTTAGCAGAAGCTTTAGACCCCACAGCATCGTGGCTAGCGCGGACCCATGCATTGTGTTTTAGGCACAGGAATGCTAGCCGGCGTAGACGGGCGAGACGATGATGCCATCTTATTAATGCAGTGCGCTAGGCTGGTGTTTTTTGTTATGAAGCATATATTTTTGTTAGCCAGGAGCGCGCCCCATATTTCTATTGCTACGACTATTGGGAAGAAATTTTTTTTTCCGGGCTAGATGCAGCTAAAAATTATTATTAATTTCAAAGCTGGTGGAGCTTGGTATAGATGGCCTAATACAATGAGTACCACACACTGCCACTCTGCCCAAAATTATTTTCCAGGCAAGATGCTGCTAAAAATTATTAGTAATTTGAAACCTGGTGGAGCTTACTATAGATGGCCTATTAGAATGAGTGCCACACACTGCTAATATGCCCAAAATTAGTTTACAGGCAAGATGCAGCTAAAAATTATTAATAATTTGCAACCTGGTGGAGGTTAGTATAGATGGACTAATAGAACAAGTCCCACACACTCCTACAAGCCGGAGCCCAAATATTTTTTCAGCGCTAGATGCATAAAAAAATTATATTGAATTTGCAACCTGGTGGAGGTTAGTATAGATGGACTAATAGAACAAGTGCCACACACTGCTACAAGCCGAAATATTTTTTCAGAGCTAGATGCAGAAAAAAATTATATTGAATTTGCAACCTGGTGGAGGTTAGTATAGATGGACTAATAGAACAAGTCCCACACACTGCTGCAAGCTGAAATATTTTTTCAGAGCTAGATGCAGAAAAAAATTATATTGAATTTGCAACCTGGTGGAGGTTAGTATAGATGGACTAATAGAACAATTCCCACGCACTGCTACAAGCCGAAATATTTTTTCAGAGCTAGATACAGAAATAAATTATATTGAATTTGCAACCTGGTGGAGGTTAGTATAGATGGAATAATCGATCAAGTCTCACACACTGCTACAAGCCAAAATCTTTTTTCAGAGCTAGATGCAGAAAAAAATTATATCGAATTTTCAACCTGCTGGATTTTAGTATAGATGGACTAATAGAACAAGTCCCACACACAGCTACAAGCCCAAGCCCAAATATTTTTTCAGAGCTAGATGCAGATAAGAATTATTTTGAATTTGCAACCTGGTGGAGGTTAGTATAGATGGACTAATAGAACAAGTCCCACACACTACTACAAGCCAAAATATTTTTTCAGCGCTAGATGCAGAAAAAAATTATATTGAATTTGCAACCTGCTGGAGGTTAGTATAGATGGACTAATAGAACAAGTCCCACACACTGCTACAAGCCCAAGCCCAAATATTTTTTCAGAGCTAGATGCAGATAAGAATTATTTTGAATTTGCAACCTGGTGGAGGTTAGTATAGATGGACTAATAGAACAAGTCCCACACACTGCTACAAGCCGTAATATTTTTTCAGAGCTAGATGCAGAAAAAAATTATATTGAATTTGCAACCTGGTGGATGTTAGTACAGATGGACTAATAGAACAAGTCTCACACACTGCTACAAGCCAAAATATTTTTTCAGAGCTAGATGCAGAAAAAAATTATACTGAATTTGCAACCTGGTGGAGGTTAGTATAGATGGATTAATAGAACAAGTCCCACACACTGCTACAAGCCGAAATATTTTTTCAGAGCTAGATGCAGAAAAAAATTATATTGAATTTGCAACCTGGTGGAGGTTAGTATAGATGGACTAATAGAACAAGTCCCACACACTGCTAGAAGCCTAAATATTTTTTCAGAGCTAGATGCAGGAAAAAAAATATATTGAATTTGCAACCTGGTGGAGGTTAGTATAGATGGACTAATAGAACAAGTTCCACACACTGCTACAAGCCGAAGCCCAAATATTTTTTCAGAGCTAGATGCAGATAAAAATTATTTTGAATTTGCAACCTGGTGGAGGTTAGTATAGATCGACTAATAGAACAAGTCCCACACACTGCTACAAGCCCTAGCCCAAATATTTTTTCAGAGCTAGATGCAGATAAAAATTATTTTGAATTTGCAACCTGGTGGAGGTTAGTGTAGATCGACTAATAGAACAAGTCCCACACACTGCTACAAGCCCAAGCCCATATATTTTTTCAGAGCTAGATGCAGATAAAAATTATTTTGAAGTTGCAACCTGGTGGAGGTTAGTATAGATGGACTAATAGAACAAGTTCCACACACTGCTACAAGCCGAAATATTTTTTCAGAGCTAGATGCAGAAAAAAATTATATTGAATTTGCAACCTGGTGGAGGTTAGTATAGATGGACTAATAGAACAAGTCCCACACACTGCTACAAGCCAAAATATTTTTTCAGAGCTAGATGCAGAAAAAAATTATATTGAATTTGCAACCTGGTGGAGTTTAGTATAGATGGACTAATAGAACTAGTCCAACACACTGCTACAAGCCGAAATATTTTTTCAGAGCTAGATGCCGAAAAAAATTATATTGAATTTGCAACCTGGTGGAGGTTAGTATAGATGGACTAATAGAATGATACTATGCCCTAAAGGTTTTACTTCACTAGGTGCAGTAAAAAAAATTGTATTCTATACACAGGTGGTTTAGCTTGCAACACAGATAGGCTACTCCACTGACTAACACACACTGCAAGAGCCAAAAAAAGATTTGCTTTGCTACATTTAGCGAAATGCTGTGAAAAAAACTTGCACAGCACTAAAACAGACCTGCCTGGCAAAAAGTGATAGGAACTGATGTAACCTAGCCCACAAAAGGACTGCAGTTACAATTAGTCTTTACTCCCAGCCTATCTATTTAAGAGCACAGACCTGCCTGATAAAAGTGATAGGAACTGATGTAACCTAGCCCTGAAAAGGACTGCAATTACAATTAGTCTTTACTCCCAACCTATCTATTTAAGAGCACAGACCTGCCTGATTAAAGTCGTAGGAAATTATGTAACCTAATCTCTAAAAGGACTGCAATCACAACTATTCCCTACTCCCAAGCTATCTGTAGATTTGTGCAAAAATTGGCTTGAAATTAACAAAGTATAGCGCACACAGCAACAGCTGTGCCGTTTAACACGCAGCTGCAGCAGTGAGAAAATGGTGGCGACGGGGAAAATGGCTGGGTCTTATAGGGCAAGGACATGTGACATACACTGTCAATGACACATGCCCTTGCTTGTGTGAAAAAAAGCAGTTTGCTCCGTGTGTGCGCTGCTGATAGGCTGACAGATTGCACCTCCCCACTGTAAATGCGGGAAAGAGAAAAAAAAATGGAGATCTTCATTATTTCTGCAGAGATCCATCCCCTGCCCCTTCCCCACTCAAACTGCATATTAACATTAATTTTCAGCATTACTGAGAAAAATCCTGTTATGATTTTGGTGCACGAACAGTTATCGAACATAACCTCGAACAGCCAAATTATTTTCAAATTGTTCGTGTTCGCGGAACGGCTCGAACACCTCCAAAACTGTTCGAATTTGAGATTGGCGAACAGTTCGAGTCGAACACCGCTCATCTCTATCCATGACCACAAGCTCTTGTTCACGTGTCAATCGTTATGTGGAATATCCCATTAAGTGTGTTGGTAAGGGCACGACTGAAATCCTCGGTGTCTATAAGCATACACAGCAACATTTCCATGGCAAGCAGCCTAGAAATGTGTCCTTTTATGATTTGGGCCTTTGGGTGGGTGGGTGGTAACTTTCTTTTACATTCCATGACCTAAGGTAGGGACAGCTGAATGCTGTGCTGGGACAAGTTTTTGGAAGTGCCAGATGATGGTGCCTCAGAATGTAGAAGGACAGGTGCAGGGTGGAAAGCATCTGTGCCAGTGTCATGGACAGGAGATTAGCAAGCACTCAGCACAGGGAAAGAGGCACTGGTGTCACCTTCTGGCACCAATTGTAGACTCAGGCATTTGGCTTACTGAGTTAGATGCTTAGATAGCATGTGCCTGGTTATGTTGGTGGTGGTTAGGCTCTTAGTGATCAGACCCTGGCTGATCTTGGCATGGCACAGGTTGCAAATTACCATTTTTTGTTGTCTCAGAACTTTCTTTAAAAAAGTCCAAGACTGAGGAACACCTAACTCTTTGATGGAAAAATTCACAAGTGTCGGTGCTCTATGGAACAGTTGCCTGCCTTCTCCCTCTGGTCAACCCACTGCCTCTTCCTGCCTGCTTTGGTGCTGCTAATCCCTCCCCCTCAGCACTGCTGGCCTTGCTCTGCATAGCAGCTTTCCAGGTTGGGTCAGTGACTTCGTCATCTACCACCTCATCTTCCACCGCCGCACCCTGGTCCTCCTGACTTGGTGACTTACCAACAACCTGACTTATTGGCAACTGTGTCTCATCATCATCTACCTCCTTAGACAAAATTTGCCGTTTCCAACCATCATCTTCTTGTGACAGTGGCTGCTCTAACTTTGTGTATCATTAAACAGCATGTCCTCCCGTTCCTCTTGGAACATGCAGGGTGAGTGGCCACAATCAATAAATTATGATGTAAAGAGCTCCTCGGATTGTCCTAGTGTAGGATCACTTGTCTCCTGGGACTCGACATGGTGAAAGGAAGGAGGATCAGGGTGATGATTAAGCGATCCAGACTTTTGGGTGGTGAGACTGTACCGTATGAAAGGCTGGGTGGTGCTGGCAAGCCTGCTGGAAGCACTATATGCTATCCAATGCACTGGTCTGGCTTCAGAAGTGGTGTCATCCCTGCAAAGTGGGACAAGGAGCTATGTGTTGTGGATGGGCATTTTGCTTGTGCTCCAGCAATAGGCACAGTCGCATCTGCTCCACGTCCTCGCCATTTGCATGCATCATCATCATCAGCACTTCCACTTCTCCATCCCTTACCACACCACTTAAGCATTTTCTAATTGCTATGTTTCTGGAAATCAAGTTTCCTTGATTAATTGAAACTATTTTTTGTTAATAAAAAAAAATTGGTCACCTGTAGCAGGCCAAGCAGTTTTTAAAAACTACCAGAATTTCACAGAAATCAGGTTAAACTGTATGGATGATAATAGTCAATTTTTAGACTACAAATTTCTGTGAACTGTAGCAGGCCAAGCGATTATTAAAAATTTTAAATCACTGTAATTTTACACAAAGCAGGTTAAACTGTATGGATGACAATATTAAATTTTTGGAATAAAAACCACTGTCATTTTACAGAAAGCACGTTAAACTGTATGGATGACAAAAGTCAATTTTTGGAATAAAAACCACTGTAATTTCACACAAAGCACGTTAAACTGTATGGATGACAATAGTCAATTTTTGGAACAAAAATGTTGTGAACTGTAGCAGGCCAAATGGTTTGTAAAAATTTTAGATCATCATAAATTTACACAAAGCACGTTAAGCTGTATGGATGACAATAGTCAAATTTTGGAACAAAAAATGTTGTCACCTCTAGCACGCCAAGCGGTTTTTTAAAATTTTAAACCGCCGTAATTTTACACAAAGCATGTTAAACTGTATAAATTAAAATACAGTCAATTATTTCACCTACAAAAAAATATGGTCAACTGCAGCAGCTATATATATAGCAATGGACTTCAAAGCCCCAAGCCCTGCCTTGAGGCTGTATTCAGCCACTCTTTTTGCTCCAGCAAAGGCTAAATGCAGAATGTATCGCATAGAAACAGAAAAAGAAGCCCTTAGAAGGACTTTTAGCATGATGGTTCACATTTGAACAGCCCCAGACATGCCAAAACAGCAGGTACCCACAAAAGTGACCCCATTTTGAAAACTACATCTCTGGAGAAAATTCATCTAGATATGTAGTGAGAATTTTTAATCCTCAAGCAATTCACAAAATTGTATAACATTGATCTGAATTATTGGAAAATTATCAGTTTTAACACTAAAATGTTGCTTTGGCCCCAAATTTTTAATTTTCAGAATGGGTAATAGGTAGTTATGAGTGAACATGCTCGCCACTGCTCGGTACTCGCCCGAGCATCACTGTGCTCGACAAGCTCGGCGCTTTTCGAGTATTTCCGGGTTGCTCGGGTGGGAACTTGGGTCCCCTCCCTGCATGTTTGGCGCTCTTTAGAGAGCCAATGAACATGCAGGGATAGCCTCCTATGCACTGTAATGCTGTAGCCATGTTGTGGCACTACAGTGAATGGCTGGCCGCACAGCATCATATGGTCTATGTAAGACCTAGTGCCGCTATGCTCGTTACAGTCAACCCCGGAATCAGGCAAAGTAGGGAGAGGTGCTGCTGTGTCAGGGAGAGATTTGCTTGTTTATAGTTAGTATAGGTATTCCACAACATATTGTGACAGAGTCACTGGTGTTATATGCGAGGGGAGGTACTGTATGTGTCACTCAGGATGCTTTCCTTTGTGAACTGAAACCTACTGAATTTCTGCCAGAATGTTATATGTGGGGGTTACCTTTTTTAAAGGGTGTGGTTTTATGGGAATGACGTAGAGATGGGAGGCCAGTCATTCCCCATACCTCCACCTCAGGGTGTGGCTGAGCAAGCTTTAAATGTTCCATCCTGTTTTTTCCCTGTGTGTTTGAAGAGGCAAGGTCTCCAGGCTGTACAGCTATAGCTCAGAGAGGAGCAGAAGGCTGGACATAACCTGTGTGAGCGAGAATGTTCGGAGAATATTCGACAATTACATTGGCGAATATTGCAAAAAAGGCGATTATAATCCAAAACGAATATTGAAATATTTGCTCGTCTCTAATCAGAAACACCATGAAAAAAATTATGTGGGTGTTGCATCACGGTCTCCCTGGTGATATGGTGGTGGAGGATGAGGAGAAGGAGGAGGGTGACATAAAATAGAACAATTCCTGAAGGGTATACCCATGAAGTGGTTTGAAGTGGTGCATGAGAATAGACCCCCAATAAAATAACCACTGGATTTGAGTTTAAGTTTGATGCTATCATTTGGTGGTGTCGAGAAGTCTGGCCCAATGCAGCCCTTGGTCATTTTTATAAGAGACAGCCTGTCAGCATTTTCAGTTAAAGGCGGATGCGCCTATCAGTTTTATCAGTTATAATGCCCCCAGCGGCACTAAAAACCATCTCTGACAGAACGCTTTCTGCCAGGACTTCCAAGGCGTAGAAAGACAGTTCATGCCACGTGTCCAGCTTGCATCTTCCAAAGCTTTTCCCTCCTTGTCAGAATACCTCGTGTATCAGGGCATGGGCACTGGGAGGGTCTGAGAAAACTCTCCCAGACCTTTGACAGCGTTCTCCTGCCTCTGCCTCATCTGTTTTGTGTCTTCCTCACTTGTATTACTTGGTTGTCCAATGAACTGTCTGATTGTGACCTCTGCCGCCAGCGTTGTCAGATGGGATTTTTTTTGCTGTTATAATTCTTTAACAAGAGCCTGAACGTAATATCTCCCAAAATGAGCTCCTTCGGATCCTCCCTCTACTATCCTACCTATACGTGACTTTGCAATTTCCTTTAGGTGCTGCTACCATAACTCCCACTCGGCCTGCTTGCTATCTTGGAGTCATATTTAACACACAACTTTCCTTTATTCAACTTCGAAAATCACTCACTCGCTCATTTCACCTGCACCTTAAAAAAGTCTCCAGAAGTCGACCTTTTCTCACCTTTGGTACTGCAAAAACTCTTACTGTCACTCTTATTCACTAGTGCAACTCTCTTCTAATTGGTCTCCCTCTAAACAAACTGTCTCCTTTCCAATCCCTTCTGACTGCAGCAGCCAAGGTCGTATTTCTATCAAGCCGCTTCATTGACGCCTCTACCCTGTGCCAGTCATTTCACGAGTTAGGTTAAACAATCATTACAGAATACAATACAAACTCATCTCTCTCACCCACCAAGCTGTCCACAATTCTTCACCGGCCTATATCTCTTCCCTAATTTCTGTTTATCACCCCTCCTGTGCTGCAAACGCTGCTGAAGCCCTTCCAGGGTGGCTGAAGCTGTAGCTGACTTTCTGAAATGAGCACACATGCAGCATACTTTCACAAGCAGCTCTGGCTGATCCATGTAGATTTTGAGAAACTGCAGAACCACTAAGTTGAGCACATGGGCCAGGCATGGTACATGTGCAAGCTTGCCTAGAGCTGACACCAGGTTCTCTGATATAGCTTTCAACAACTCAGCAATGGTGTGCGGTTTCTTGCCTAAGCATACAGTCCTGCTTATTGTTATTGCCACACACGAAGTTTAAGTAAATAAACTGGAATATGTCCTGAAAAAATGAATCAAGTGATGGAGATGGAGGCTGAATAGGAGGAGGTGGTGCAGGTGCTTTAGAATGTAGGGGTAACCATGATTGATCC
The DNA here is from genome assembly GCF_046119375.1 of Phyllobates terribilis. NCBI lineage: Eukaryota > Metazoa > Chordata > Amphibia > Anura > Dendrobatidae > Phyllobates > Phyllobates terribilis. The sequence continues at coordinate 766,405,198 of NW_027362762.1, read as the reverse complement.
AGGGCACGCAATCATCTGCATCGGTACGACGTGTTCCGTCCCTGGGTCAAAGTTCGGGCACGAGTAATGTTCTGGGACTCGCGCTTGTCGAAGGTAAGACGATACCGGGAGAAATAGTGGCGGCTGGGTCCCAGTATGGACACTCGGCTGCCGCTGCCATAAGGTTTTCGAAAGCTTTCGCCTCCATGAGCCTAAAAGGCCACATTTCAAGTGCAAGCAGTCCAGAAATGTGGCAGTTTAGTATTGCGGCCTGTGGGTGGGTGGCTGGCTGCATACTTGCTCTTGCATTCCAAGTAACAGAAAACTAAGCAGATGGTGGCCTCTATCATCATCACGACCTCACCTCGGCACTATGAACTCCCCTGAAGGAAAAGCCAGGGGCCACCGGAGGATTCTCCGGTTTTCTGGTGGGCCCATCCAACCCTGCCGAGAAGCAGCCATGGCTAAGAAAAGTGTGTGGGAAGGTTCCTGAACACTCTATGGCTGCTTTTTTGCTGAGGGGGAAACCCACACAAACACGATGAGAACATACAAAATCCTTGCAGATGTTGTCCTTGGTGGGATTTGAACCCTGGACCCCAGTGCTGCAAGGCTTCCGTGCTAATCACTGAGCCACTCTCCTGCCCCCTCTGTTCTCCCTCTGATATCTAACATGCTGGAGAATCTTGCACCTACAGCCACTCAGTATCTTCAGCTCCGTTGTGAGAAACTAATGCATTTGGGCAGCCACTCATTCTACCAAATAAAATTCCTGAGAAGGAAATTGTGGATGGCTTCGCTACTGGTACTGGGGGCACTGCTAATACCATGGCGTCATGTTATAGTTCACTGGAAATATTCCAGGCTGGTAGGAGCCAAGCTAATTCCCATAGAAGCAGCAAGCTAGGAGATGGTGGCCTCTATCATCATCATGACCTCACCTCGGCACTATGAACTGCCCTGAAGGAGAAGCCAGGAGCCACCTGAGGATTCTCCGGTTTTCTGGTGGGCCCATCCAACCCTGCCGAGATGCAGCCCTGGCTAAGAAAAGTGTGTGGGAAGGTTCCTGAACACTCTATGGCTGATTTTTTGCTGTAAGGGAAACCCACACAAACACGATGAGAACATACCAAAATCCTTGCAGATGTTGTCCTTGGTGGGATTTGAACCCTGGACCCCAGTGCTGCAAGGCTTCAGTGCTAATCACTGAGCCACTGTCCTGCCCCCTCTGTTCTCCCTCTGATATCTAACATGCTGGAGAAACTTGCACCTACAGCCACTCAGTATCTTCAGCTCCGTTGTGAGAAACTAATGCATTTGGGCAGCCACTCATTCTACCAAATAAAATTCCTGAGAAGGAAATTGTGGATGGCTTCGCTACTGGTACTGGGGGCACTGATAATACCATGGCATCATGTTATAGTTCACAGGAAATATTCCAGGCTGGTTGGAGCGAAGTTAATTCCCATAGAAGCAGCAAGCAAGGAGATGGTGGCCTCTATCATCATCACGACCTCACCCCGACACTATGAACTCTCCTGATAGAGAAGCCAGGGCCCACCGGAGGTGTCTCCGGTTCTCTGGTGGGCCCGTCTATGCTGCCGAGAAGCAGCCCTGGCTAAGAAAAGTGTGTGGGAAGGTTCCCGTTCACTCTATGCTGTTGTTTTTTTACTGTGGACAGGCTCCGTACCGTCCCTGGCCACATTCACCTGTCCACGTGTTTGTGGTTAGGCAGTCCTTCCCAGTAAGTGCACTAGGGAGGGCACGGGTAATTTTCTGGGACCCGCGGTTGTGGAAGGTGGAGATGATAAAGGAAGAAATAGTGGCAGCTGGGGACCGAGTATGGACACCCGGCCGCTGCCAGCATGAGGTTGTGAAAAGCTTCTGCATCAATGAGCCTAAAAGGTAACATTTCAAGTGCAAGAAAGCAGTCCAGAAATGTGGCAGATTAGTATTGCGGCCTGTGGGTAGGTGGGTGGTTGGCTGCATACTTGGGCTTGCATTCCAAGTAACACAAAGCTAAGGAGATGGATGGTCCAACCATTATGAATAATTTGGGCGTTGTCTAGGAGACCAAGCACAATATTAACCCAGTGACATGTTTCAGTGAGATGTACCATCCCTGGCCACATTCACTTGTCCACGTGTTTGTGGTTAGGCGGTCCTTCCCACTTAAGTGCACTGGGAAGGGCACAGGTAATTTTCTGGGACCCGCGCTTATGGAAGGCTGAGACGATACCGGGAGAAATAGTGGTGGCTGGGGACCGAGTATGGACACCCGGCCACCGCCACCGTTAGGTTATGGAAAGCTTCCGCCTCCACGAGCCTAAAAGACAACATTTCAAGTGCAAGCAGTCCAGAAATGTGCAGTTTAGTATTGCGGCCTGTGGGTGGGTGGCTAGCTGGATGCATACTTGCGCTTGCATTCCAAGAACTGTGGTAGGGACAACTGAACGCTGAAAAGGGACAAGGACGTGGATGGTGATATCACGCCAGGTGTAAGTGCAACACAGAGGGAAAAGGGAGAGGAATTCCAGACACTAGGGAAAGGGGGAAATGGAGACCTCCTAGTCTGGTCTAGCGTCACCCTGTCTCAACTAATGTCCCTATATAGCCTCTTCAGCTATCGACGATCGTGTGCCTCACCCTACTTTCCCTGGCATATGGCTACGGCTAGAGATGGAAGGAGATGAGTGCTAGTCAACCTCGACTAAATCTCTAAAGACAACAAGGGTAGACAAAACAGGGGAAAATGGCTTAGCTTTAGATGAACTCCAAATGTGCATACGGCCTCAATCTCCAGTGAGGACGAGGTACTGCTCCTGCTAAGCTTCACAAGTAGAAATAAATATAACTGGCAACGCCCTCTCAGACACACCAGGTATTTATACACCCAGGCCAGAGAGCAAATTAGCAAGAGAGAGGTAGTTGCTCGGTCCTAAAGACAGCCTCCTATTTAAGCAGCTGTCTGCAATGCCAAACATGGAGATCTCCTGTAACCCACTGCAGGGCGACTGTCTGTCACCTCTGACACAACCGTGACAGGTGATGGTTGCAAGTATGCAATGACAGGTGCAGGGCGGGAGGCATCTTTGCATGCGCCATGGACAGGGTATTTGCATGCACACACAACAGCGGAAGCGGAAGTGGTGTCACCCGCAGACACTGTTTCTTGACCTTTGTGTTGGGCCCATCTTGTCAGGTGCTTTGCTGTCATGTGCATGAGCATGCTGGTGTTTGTCAGGCTGGTAGTTTTGGTGCTCTTGCTGATGCTGGCCTGTCAGATGTTGCAAATGGCCTTTTTGGGGTTATCTAAACAGTCTTTAAAAAGAACCAGACTCGGGAAGACCTAACAACTGGCAACTTCCGTCGTGTTGGTGTTCCGGGGAGCAGTTGCCCACCTTGTGTCTGTTGCCACCACACTGCTTGTTCCTGCCTGTTGTGGTTATATGCCCCCCTCCCCCTGTGTGCTGCTGTCCTTGCTCTACATGTCCCCTTGCCAGGTTAGGTTAGTGACTTCATTGTCCATCGTTTCATTTTCCACATCCTCCTCCTGACTTTCTGTCCATGATGCCTCATCATTATCCACCTCTTGCAACAGTATTTGCACTTTCCCACCGTCACCTTCGGGTGACCATGTCTCCTCAAATCGCTACATGTGATTTTCTGTTGCCCTGCTCGAAGGTGGCCGGTCAAGAGGCCCAAATTTATCAATGGAAAAGTGAACAGTTCTTGGGGCAACCCTGGACTCTAATCTCTCCTTCAAACCACATATCCAAGCTCTTTCCACTTCCGAGCGGACGGAGCTAGAGGCCAGAATCTATAAATGGAAAGATGAACAGAACATCTCTTCGAAGTGTCCAAGTGTGGGATCAGTTGTCTCAGGGCACTTGGAATGGTGGGAGGAAGGAGGATCAGGGTGAGGAAGATGCCGACTCCAAGTAAAAAAAATCTCCCGGATCTGCACATTCCTCAACCACGAATCTACAAAAACACTAGTGCACACGCTCATTATCTCCCTTCTCGACGACTGCAACCTCCTGGTCTGTGGCCTCCCTTCTTACAATCTCGCATTCCTCACATCTATCCTAAACTCTGTTGGCCAACTAATCCACCTGTCCCCTCGCTACTCCCTCGCCTCTCCTCTCTGTCAATCCCTTCACTAGCTTCCCATTATCCAGAGACTCCAGTTCAAAACCCTAACCTTGGAATGCAAAGCTCCTCCATACATCTGTGATCTAGTCTCCCGGTACTTACCTGCACACAACCTCCGATCCTCAAAAGATCTCCTTCTCTACTCCCCTCTTACCTCCTCTTCCACAATTGCATACAAGATTTCTCCCGTGCATCCCCCCTTCTCTGGAACGCTCTATCCTACCATTTCTGACTCTCGCCTACTGTTGAAACCTTTAAATGGAAGCTGAAGACCCACCTCTTGTGACATGTGTACAACCTGCAGTAACCCTCACTCCACCATACCGCTGCAAGACCAGCTCTATCCTCACCTAGTGTATCCTCACCCATGCCTTCTAGACTGAGCCCTCGCGGGCAGGGTCCTCTCCTCTCCTGTGCCAGTCGCTGTCATATTTTTGTTCAAGATTATTGTAATTGCTTTTGCGATGTATACCCCTTTTCACATGTAAAGTGCCATGGAATAAATGGCTATAAAATAATAATAATAATGTGATCCAGACTCACATCTACTGAGACAGGATCATGTGGAACACAGGGTGGTGGTGGTGGCAAACTGACTGGAAACTTTATCTGCTATCCAACAAACAACCTTTTCACACTGCTCTGGCTTCAATAGTGGTGTTCTGGGGCTCCCTAAAAATTGGGACAGGAATGTAGTTTGACATGACGTAGGTGTTTGTTGTGCTCCCTCTGCAGGCACAGTTTCATCTTGCCCACGGCCTCTGCGTGCACTATCACCATCACCATAATGTCCACTTCCCCGTCTCTTGACACACACTTTGCCCATATTAAATAGAGTTTAAGATTTGTCACGTTGCTAAAAATGTCTGTATTATTACCGCAGTAATATAGCATCACGTCTGATGAGATGGCCACAGTTTTAGGCAGTGCCCTGGGAGTCAGAGATGCTTCCAGGGGTCTTCCCCATGCAGTTTCCATGTCACATACCACATGCCAGATAAGGTTGTAAAATGTTAAAATGACATTTCCCGGTGAATGCATTTGTCTTGGTTGAAAGCAATGCAAAAGTGCAAAAATGCATCAAAAACACCTACAGTGCCTACAAGTAGTATTAAACCCCCTGCAGATTTAGCTGGTTTGATAAGATGCAAATAAGTTAGAGCCTTCAAACTGCAAACGAGAGTAGGTTTTATGAACAGAAGCATAAATCTTACAAACCAAAAAGTTATGTTGCTCAGTTGAATTTTATTAAATTTTAAATATAAAAGTGTGGGTCAATTATTATACAACCCCTATGTTTAATATTTTGTGGAATAACCCTTATTTGCAATTACAGCTAATAATCATCTTTTATAAGACCTGATCAGGCCGGCACAGGTCTGTGGAGTTATCTTGGCCCACTCCTCCATGCAGATCTTCTCCAAGTTATCTAGGTTCTTTGGGTGTCTCATGTGGACTTTATTCTTGAGCTCCTTCCACAAGTTTTCAATTGGGTTAAGGTCAGGAGACTGACTAGGCCACTCCAACACCTTGACTTTTTCCCTCTTGAACCAGGCCTTGGTTTTCTTGGCTGTGTGCTTTGGGTCGTTGTCTTGTTGGAAGATGAAATTACGACCCATCTTAAGATCCTTGATGGAGGAGCAAAGGTTCTTGGCCAAAATCTCCAGGTAGACCGTGCTATCCATCTTCCCATGGATGCGGACCAGATGGCCAGGCCCCTTGGCAGAGAAACAGCCCCACAGCATGATGCTGCCACCACCATGCTTGACTGTAGGGATGGTATTCTTGGGGTCGTATGCAGTGCCATCCAGTCTCCAAACGTCACGTGTGTGGTTGGCACCAAAGATCTCGATCTTGGTCTCATCAGACCATAGAACCTTGAACCAGTCTGTCTCAGAGTCCTCCAAGTGATCATGAGCAAACTGTAGACGAGCCTTGACATGACGCTTTGAAAGTAAAGGTACCTTACGGGCTCGTCTGGAACGGAGACCATTGCGGTGGAGTACGTTACTTATGGTATTGACTGAAACCAATGTCCCCACTGCCATGAGATCTTCCCGGAGCTCCTTCCTTGTTGTTCTTGGGGTAGCCTTGACTCTTCGGACAAGCCTGGCCTCGGCACGGGAGGACACTTTCAAAGGCTGTCCTGGCCATGGAAGGCTAACAGTAGTTCCATAAGCCTTCCACTTACGGATGATGCTCCCAACAGTGGAGACAGGTAGGCCCAACTCCTTGGAAAGGGTTTTGTACCCCTTGCCAGCCTTGTGACCCTCCACGATCTTGTCTCTGATGGCCTTGGAATGCTCCTTTGTCTTTCCCATGTTGACCATGTCTGAGTGCTGTTCACAAGTTTGGGGAGGGTCTTAAATAGTCAGAAAAGGCTGGTAAAAGAGATCTTTAATCCACACATGTGAAGCTCATTATTCTTGGTGCCTGAACTACTTCTTAATACTTTTGGGGGACCAAACAGAATTCTTGTGGTTTGAGGGGTTGAATAATAAATGACACTCTGAATTAACTTTTATCGTTTTTAAAAAAAAAAAAAAATTTGCTGCAGTGCATTTCCCACTTCCAGGCTGATCTACAGTACAAATGTCACAATGCCAAGTTAATTCCGCATGTGTCAACCAGCTAAATCTGCAGGGGGTTGAATACTACTTGTAGGCACTGTATGTGAACATAGCCCAAGGTGTGGAGGAGTGTTTTTGTTTTTGGTTATTTATTTTGCCTTATATACAAGTCATTACCCTGGAAAGGATGTTACTTTACATATTTCCCAGGAAAATCCATTTTGATTTTGTTTTTGCATGTTTTATTGTGAGTCCGTAAAAGTGGCGTAATACCTCTGACAACACTGTTGACAGCAGTAATCTGGGAGTCAGAAATAATTCCAGTGTTTTTTCCCCATGCTGTTTCCATGCCATTTGAGCACTGTTCCCATCGATTTGGGCAATTTTTAGGCCCTCTGCAGACCGCCGGGGGGAGCCGCCAGAAAAATGCTCGAGTTTCCCATAGACGTACATTGGTCTCGTTACTCGGACCGAGCTCTCGAGCATTCCAATTTGCTCGACCCGAGCAACGAGTACCTGAGCATTTTAGTGCCCACTCATCTGTAGTAATAGGAGAAAATGAATGTTACAATTTGTTATGAAAATTGTACTGAGTACGTCAATACCTCATATGTTGTTGAAAACTGCTTTTGAGGCACAATACAAAGCTCAGAAAGGAAGGAGAACCATATTGGAGTGCAGATTTTGCCAGAATAGTTTGAGGGTTCCATGTCACATTGGCAGAGCCTCTAACAAGCCAGAAAAGCAGGCCCCAACACAAGTGACCCTACTTAATAAAATAAACCCCTCAATGAATTCATATAGGGGTGCAGTCAGCATATTGACAACACATGTGCCTCTCAGAATTGTATACTATTGGTCAGCAAAGAAAGAATAGTTTTATTTTTACCAGTACAATGTTGTTTTAGCCCCAAGTTTTTACTTTTTGTAAGGGCGAATAGGAAAAAATGGACCCCACAGTTTATTGTGCAATTTCTACTGAGTACTCCAATGCCCTACATGTAATCAGAAATACTTTTAAGACACAGTAGAAAGCTCAGAAGGGAAACAATTGCTATATTATACTGTAGATTTTGTTGTTATGGTTTGTGGGTGCCATGTCCCATTGGCAGAGCCTCTGAGGTGCCAGAACAGCAGAAATAAGTGATCCCATTTTACAAACTGCACATCTCAGTGAATTTATCTAAGGGTGCAGTGATAATATTAACACCACGGGTGTGCCACAGAATTTTATACCATTGGGCAGTGAAGAAAGAATAATTACATTTTTCCACTAAAATTTAGTTTTAGACCCAGATTTTAATTGTTCACATAGTGAAATGAGGAAAAATGTCACCAAAATTTTTCACACAATTTCTGCTGAACATGGCAATACCCCATATATGGCTGTGCAGTACTGCTTAACCACATGGTGACACTCAGAATTGAAAGAGCGCTATTTGACTTTTGGAGAACAAATTTTCATAGAATAGTTTGTAAACTCCATATACAGAGCCCCTAAGTACCAGAGGAACAGAAGCACCCCCTTACATCCATCTGGGAATTCATCTACAGGTGTAGCGACAATTTTAATTCCATGGGTGTTTTCCAGAAACAAGCAGTGTTGCTGAGTGAATATTGCAAATATGCCATTGTAGTGCCCATACGCTGTAGTGCCCAGTACTTTGTAGTGCATATACATTATGCTCACCTTGTGCTTCTAGAGACATGGACCACATAAATTAGGTGGGCTCTCATCACTATTGAAATGCCAAACATGAATGTTAACTTCTGATTAGGCACACTGTGGGGCTCGGAAGGGAAGGGGAGTTAAGATTCGGAGTGCAGAATTTGCTATATTTCTTTTGGGAGGTGAGGAGCTATTTTGCTTTTCCAGAGCTTTTGTACTCCAAGTAACGTGGAATCCCCCTATATTTCCAATGACACATGATAGACCTGAGTAGGAAATGGCTTTTTTTGTGAATTGAATTAAAGCTTTTATTGGGAACATTTTACATAATATTTTGGATCACATTTATCCTATGGTGTACGCTGAGCACTTATATCTGGGTTTCTAAGTCTTTGAATCACATGATTAAGATGAAACCCTTGAAGGATCCATTCATTATAATGAAGCAGCAGCTTTAGACCATGGCCACACTATCAGTATTTGGTCAGTATTCAGTCAGCATTTTTTCTCAGGAGTGGGAGCCAAAACAAGTAGTGGGTGATGAATGCAGAGTTGGTGCACTTGTTTCTATTATACCTTTTCTCTGATCGTTTCTCACCTAGTTTTGGCTTCCTCTCCCGAGAAAAAATACTGACCGAATACTGACCAAATACTGATAGTGGGGCCGTGACCTTTCTCTGAATTCTGTCTGGCCTCTGTTCAGCGGTGTTGTTCTTTTCAGACATACACAAAACAGTGGATGACCACACTTTTGTGCACTCCTAAATAGAGATGAGCAAACATATTCGAAAAACGTGCACCAATTTCAAATTTGTTATAAACATTACATATTCGGATGCGTGATTGGACACCCAAGCATTTTTACATAAAATTGGCAAAATTCGGTAAAAGTCTGGCAAATGATTGCGTTTTCACTACAGTATTTTCCGAACTTTGGCTAGGATATTGGTGCTGTATGATAAGCGGGGGGTACAAGTTTCATGAGGGGAGAGGGTGGGGAGAGGTCAGAGGAGTAGCATGCTGGGAATCTAATTTTTTTTCCTAACTTAATATGTGCAAATTGCGGCTAGCCAATCAGGGAGCAGGAACTATCCACAATGTCCAGACACAAGGGCTTGTGCCATTGGCTGCTGAAATCACATGTCCCTCTCTATAAAAAAAGCGGGCATGTTCTTTTAGCGCTGTTTTGTGAGTATAACAGATCAGAGAAGCTGATTTTAGATAGTTAGCTAGGTGGTTGCTTCTAAGTCAGATAGTTTAGAAAGATAGGATCCTGTGTAGCTGTGAAATCGACCTTCCAGTAGGTTTTTTTTGTGCCATTAGTGAGGTCCAGACAAAGACAGAAGCACATTTCAGCATAGAACTTTGTTGTGCACTGCTTATATTGTGCTCCATGCACAAGTACACCTTTAAAAATCGAATTTTTCCTGCTACTAATGTGATACAGCACACCACAGCTCGGTTTGCCATTTTGTGGTGGTGAAATTCAGCTGTATGCAGAGCTCGTTCAGAGTATAAAAATCTCTTTTATTCTGTTACTAACGTGATACAGCACGCCATCTCTCAGCTTGTCATTTTGTGGCAGTGAAATTCAGCTATATTCAAAGCTCGTTCAGAGTAAAAAAATCTATTTTTTTCTGGTACTAATCTGATACAGCATGCCACATCTCAGCTTGTCATTTTGTCGCGGTAAAATTCAGCTGTAAGCATAGCTTGCTCAGAATAAAAAAAAATCAATTTTTATCTGTTACTAAAGTGACACAGCATGCCACATCTCAGCTTTTCACTTTGTGGTGGTCAACTTCAGCTGTATGCAGAGCTCGCTAAGAGTAAGAAAATCTATTTTTTTCTGTTACTAACGTGTTACAGCACGCCATATCTCAGCTTGTTATTTTGTGATGGTGAAATTTAGCTGTATGCAGAACTCCTTTAGAGTAAAAAAATCTAATTTCTTCTGTTACTATTTGATACAGCAGGCCAGATCTCAGTTTGAAATTGTTTGGAGCTTATATTCTATTTAATACAGGCCTCATCCACAGTAAAAAAATCTTCTGTTACTAAGGTGATACAGTAGGCCAAATCTCAGTTTTAAATTGAAGCATATATTCTATTCAATACAGGCCTCATCCACAGTAAAAATAAAACATTATTCTCTTACTAAGGTGATACAGCAGGCCAGATCTCAGTTTGAAATTTTTTGGAGCATATATTCTATGTTATACAGGCCTCATCCACAGTAAAAAAAATTCTTCTGTTACTAAGGTGATACAGCAGGAGAGATCTCAGTTTGAAATTGTTTAGAGCATATATTCTACTGTATACAGACCTCATCCATAGTAAAAAATCAAATTTCTTCTGTTACTAAAGTGATACAGCAGGCCAGATCTCAGTTTCAATTTTTTTTTAATGCTGATATTGTTCTCCATATAGGGGTACACATGATAAAATCTAAATTGGTTTTCTTACTACCGTACTACATAAAGCAGGTTACATTTCCTGTTATAATTCTTTGCTTCTGTTATTCTGCTCCATACAGGGGTTTACATGATAAAATCTATTTTTTTCTGTTACTACCGTGCTACAGAAACTAGGCCACATTTCAGCTTTTAATTATTTTGTGCTAGTATTGTGCTACAGCCAGGAGTCCACAGTTAAGAATGTAAATTGGTTGCGCTAATAGTGTGGTCCTGAAACCATGACACATTTCAGCATTGGACAAGGCTTGGAGCAGTATTTCTAACTTAAACTTTGATCAGTAACTGGTGGATGAGTGACAGGTGTAGGCCTGGTGCTCTGAAATCTCTGCCAAATTCAGGAACACACATGAAGGAAACCCAACTTGGAAACTTGGAGACAAAATATTTCCAATAATTATGGGCAGATACCACAAAAGAGGCATTAATTTCTATTTACTTACTTTATTAACTTATATAGCGCCAATAATTACACAGCACCTTACAGACATTATCAATTTTCCCATAGTAGAAATAGTATAATGGGGCTCTGAAACCCCTTCCACTATAGGCAACCCATCAGATGGAGACCCAACTTGGAGTCTCCACATTTCCAAAATTTTTTAGCAACATCCGCAGCACTAGCAACAACAGGCACAGAAGCCATAACAAAGGTGTCACAGACTGCAATTATGCAAGATCAATGCAGCACACTAAAAAGTACACCATCGCCTAGTCTTCCCGGTCTGCGACTGGGGTGCAAAAGTCCTTAGAGATACTTCCCACTAGAGATGAGACGTGTTCGATTCAAACTGTTCGCCAATCTAAAATTCGAGCTGTTTTGGGCGGTGTTCGAGCCATTCGACGAACCCGAACGATTTGCAAAAAATCCGGCTGTTAGAGGTTATGTTCGATAACTGTTCGTGCACCAAAATCGTAACTGGATTTTTTCACAGTAATACTGTTAATCAATGTTAATAGACAGTTTCAGTGTAGAGTGGGCGGGGGGAGGGGCAGGGGATGGATCTCTGCAGAAATAATGCCGATCTCCATTTTTTTTTTTCTTTCCCGCATTTACAGTGGGGAGGTGCAGTCTGTCAGCTTATCAGCAGCGCACACACGCAGCGAAGTGCTTTTTTTTCACACAAGCAAGGGCATGTGTCATTTGCTGTGTATGTCACATGTCCTTGCCCGATAAGACCCAGCCATTTTCCCCGTCGCCACCATTTTATCACTGCTGCAGCTGAGTGTTAGACGGCACCGCTGCTGCTGTGGGCGCTATACTTTGTAACTGTGTGAATTGCAAGCAAATTTGCTCTTAAATAGACAGATAGGTTTAGGGAGTAGGGATTAGTTGTAATTGCAGCCCTTTTGAGGGCTAGGTTACAGCAGTTCCTACAACTTTTTGCCAGGCTGGTCTGTGCCAGTGCTGTGCAAGTGTTTTTCACAGCATTTGGCTAAATCTAGCTAAGCCAATCCTTTTGGACCTCTAGCAGTGTGTGATAGTCAGTGGAGTAGCCTATCTGTGTTGCAAGCTATACCACCTGTGTATCTAATACCAATTTTTTACTGCACCTAGCCAAGTAAAACCTTTTGGGCATAGTGGCAGTGTCTGTTACTCATTGTAGTAGTCCATCTGTACCAAGCTACACCACCTTTGTATTTAATAACAATTTTTTACTGCATCTAGCCCAGTAAATACTTTTGGGCATAGTAGCAGTGTCTGTTACTCATTGTAGTAGTCCATCTGTACCAAGCTACACCACTTTTGTATTTAATAACAATTTTTTACTGCATCAAGCCAAGTAAAACCTTTTGGCCTGTAGCAGTGTCTGTTACTCATTGGAGTAGCCAATCTGTACGGATATGCAGCGATACTAAATAACCAATGGTGCACAAGCTTATGGCCTCCGTATTGGGCAGAACAAGTGCTGACAAAAAAACAGACACTCCTGGAACTCTTCCCAATAGTGGTAGCATTAGAAATATGGGGCGCGCGCCTGGCTAACAAAAATATACGCTTCAAAACAAAAAACACCAGCCTAGCGCACTGCATTAATAAGATGGCATCATCGTCTCTCCCAGTGCTAGGCCTACTACGCTGTCTAGCATTCCTGTGCCTAAAACATAATGTATGGGTCCGCGCTAGCCACAATGCTGAGGGGTCTAACGCTGCTGCTAACGCTTTATCACAATTCAATTGGCAGATTTTTACAGAGCTCCTCCCCAACGCTCACCCATCGGGCAACAGTTGCCCACCCTCCCTATGGGATCTAGTGGTGAATAGTTGATGCCATTAATCAGAGCGTCAGTTGCCCCGTCGACGTGGCAAGCATACGGTAAGTCATGGAAAGAGTGGACATGACTAGTAGCAGGCAGACGGGTTGACCAATGTGTACAAGCCAGATTACAAGTCACCATAGAATTTCTCCACCAGCTAATGATCAGGGGCATATCAGGGGTGTCAGCGCAGCGGTGTCTGACTGGAGTAGCATTTCACTTCCAACTACTGAATAGGGGAGATGTGACAAAGAGATTCATCATGAGACAATCCATAAAAGGGTGGAAAAGGGGTCAGCCAAGTCAGGAGTGTAGATGTCCCGTCCCGTGTCACTAAAACTGATTTCTCACATCATATCCCTAATAGTGTTGAGCCACCCCCGTAGTGTTCGAGTTCAGTTCGGTTCGTCGAACACCCGTATGTTCGCCGAACTGTTCGTCGAACACCTTCGAACACGTTAAAACCAATGGTAGGCAAACAACAACACATAGGAACACATAGAAAACACATAGAAAACACTTCAAAGGTGTCCAAAAGCTGACAAACTGCTCAGAAGGCACAACTACCACATGGAAAAGTGACAAGTACATATATTCATGCGAGAAGAAAAGAGGTGGAGGAGTAAAAGGAGGGGGAGACACAGATATAGGCATGTCATGCCCTTCTAAAACCAAAAAAGTGCGAAGCCGACACGGCCAGTCCGTTCCTGCCCGTGCCACCTCCGTGTCGCCGGGTTTGTGCCAGAGCTGCGGTGGACCCTGATGGCCAGCCCCCCTCTCCCAATACTGGTGCCTGTCCGCTTGTGGGTCGAGCGAACCCTCCTGCGGTGGAGGCAGGTCTAAGCTTTTTAATTTAAATTGTCTCTCTAATTTGAATGAGTACACTTTAAATCCTATTACAAGGATCTATTGGAGGGCAAGTCTGATGCCAGCAGCTCCGGGAATTCCAGCTCCTGTAGAGTCCACTAAAGCTGCTGCAGTTAAAAAGCTTTTATAAGGATCGAGCTTGGCAGTCCACCGCAAGGCGTCCTACCGCCAGTCCCAGCCCCTGTGCCTTGGGGTGCCTCCCGATGCTCTTCACTGAGTGTCCCGGGGGCCCGAAGCATTTCCTTTGAAAAATTTAAGTGTCTAAACTAAAGGTGGTGTAGCTTGCTTAACAGCTGGGATAATCCGCTGACTAGCAGACACTGCTACTAGGCACAAAGTATTTCCTGGGCTAGATGCAGTAAAAAATTTGTAATTAGATACTCTCGTTGGATGCTGAGAAAGCATTCCATAGAGTCTCCTGGCACGCCATATATTATTCTCTTAAAAAGCTTGGGGTAGGGGTCTAGGGGACCCTTTTATAGGCAAAATCACGGCCCTTTATCACAATACGTCACCTAGGCTGAAGATAAATGGAACATTTTCATCAACTTTCATAATCACCAATGGGACAAGGCAGGGATGTCCTCTGTCCCCTCTCTTATACATCCTAGTGACGGAGCACCTGCTCTCATTAATTCGCCATAACCCCAATATTAGGTGGATTGAGATGAGAGGCACCGAGTACAAGTGCTCTGCATTTGCTGATGATGTCCTAATAAATATCACTCAATAACATCCATCCATCCCTGCTGTTATGGCTGAAATAGATCACTTTGTTACATGGTCAAATTTTAAAATCAATGCAGCAAAGTCTGAGGCCCTCGATGTCTCCCTCCCCAAATCCATACAGGATTCCATCCAGTCCAACTTTCCCTTTGCCTGGCCCTCACAGGTTATCAAATACTTAGGAATTCGTATTCATAGAGACCTCTCCCGTCTATGTTATCCTAATTTTGGGCCCTTTATTGAACAACTCCATACAGACCACGGTTGGCAAGTTAGAACTGTAAGAATCACTAAGTGAACCACTGGTGTTTTGTGGAAAAGCACATGTACACTGTGTTCCAAATTATTATGCAAAAAGTGTTTAGGAGTGATAAGGTAAGAATTTTTTTGTTTGTCAGTTAAACTCATTGATGGTGATGTGTGTCAGGGCTCTTTATATCACTGTAAGCAATTGCAGACACCTGTGCTAATTAGTTTGGCAGGTGTGTCCAATGAAAGGCAAAACAACTTAAGAAGGCTGTCCCACATTATTAAGCAGCCTACATTTTCTGCCAAAAAGGGAAAGAAAAAGGATGTGTCGGCTGCTGAGAAGCAACAAATTGTGGAGTGTTTAGGTTAAGGCATGACTACAATCAACATTGCCAAGACACTTCATCCTGATCATCGCACAATCAAGAAGTATGTAGCTGATTCACAGTACACACGTGTGCGTGTTGATAAGGTAAAATTGAGGACTCTTTCCTACAGGCAATTACATCAGGTTAAAAGAGCAGCGGCAAAAAAGCCTTGTCATAGCAGCAGACAAGTTTTTGAAGCTGCTGGTGCCTCCAACGTCCCCTGAACAACAAGATGCAGGGTCCTTCAGAGGTTTGCAGCTGTGCGTAAGCCATCCTGTCGACCTCCTCTATCCACCTTACACAAGAAGAAATGGCTCCAATGGGCCAAACAATACATGAAGACTGACTTCAAAACTGTTTTGTTCACCGATGAGTGCCGTGCAATGCTCGATGGTTCAGGTGGATGGAGTGGAGGATGGCTGGTTGATGGACACCCATGCAAATACTGCTACGGCGCCAACAAGGAGGTGGAGTAATGTTTTGGGCTGGAATCATGGGGAGAGAGATTGTCGGCCCCTTTAGGATCCCTGAAGGGGTAAAGATGAGCTCCATAATATATGTGGAGTTTCTCAAACAGCACTTCCTGCCATGGTTCAAGAAGAAGAACCGTGTATTCCGCAGCAAGATCATTTTCATGCATGATAATGCACCGTCTCATGCTGCACATAACACATCTGCATCTCTGGTTGATATGGGCATAAAAGGGGACAAACTTATGGTGTGACCCCCATGCTCCCCTGACCTCAACCCCATTGAGAACCTCTGGAGCATCATCAAAAGGAGTGTCTATGATGGCGGGAGGCAGTTCACATCTAAGCAACAGCTCTGGGAGGGTATTCTGTCCTCATGCAAATCAATTGAAGCAGAAACCATCCAAAACCTGACAAATTCAATGGACGAGAGAGTTCAGAAGCTCCTTTCGAACAATGGGTCCTATGTGCAAATGTAACATCACCTAGAATAAAGTTTTGAGTTGAAAACTGTTTGATTTCAGTTTCTAATAACCTGCTAATGCTTATCATTTCAAAAATGACCTTTTTTTGTTCTTTATTAAAATGAAAAGGTTGATTGAAGAGTGTGGGGGATCTAAGAGTGTGTCAACCCAGTAGTCAGGATTATTTCGAATTCTGACAATCTGAGGGTTATGTTGCAGGTAGTGCAGCAAGAAGGCACTCATGTGTCTTGCGCATCTAGGAGCCCCAAAATTATTTTCAGGGCTAGATGCAGCTAAAAATTATTATTAATTTGAAAGCTTGTGGAGCTTAGTATAGATGGCCTAATTGAATCTGTATTAGAACTCTCCTGCTAGGTTTTTTCTATTTTGCTGGTCACTTGACCTTTTTGCCTATTTAATCATGCTCCATCCTTCTGGCCATGCTGGACTTCATTGTATCATCTACTCTTAAGCTAGCCAGGTACTTTGTAACCTTTCTCAGTCAGTTTAGCTAGGTCTTTTGACCTTTATGTTCTATGTTGTGTGTTTGTCTTTTTACTGCTACAATTTCTGCTAGGAGGTGTCCATCTTTCTCCCTGTACTTAGTTCTTGTAGGGATCCCTCCCTCACATCTATAGGTCTTCGTTCAGACTAGCTGAGGACGTTAGCGGTTCTGATCGCAGGATCAGGTTCCCCGTTACATCGTAGGGATCTAGCTTAGTTCTATTGTAGGGACAGATCTCCTGTCTTTCCTTAGTGCTTGTAGCCTATCATAACAGTAAGTCCAACCCAAAAATATCTCTAAGTATTGACCTCCAGTTTCCATCATGGTGTCGATTCAGGATTTGGCTCAACGCCTGCAGGGACTCTCTCTGGAGGTGGCCGAGCTCCAACAACACGTGAGTAGCTGTTCTGGAGCGCATTTTGTGGAGCCAAAGGTACTATTGTCTGATTTATTTTTTGGTGAACAACAAGATTTTTTTTCCTTTAAAAATGCTTGTTTATTGTATTTTCGTTTGAGACCCAGATCCTCTGGAGATGAATCACAGCGCATAGGGTTCACAATGTCACTTTTGCGCAAAGAACCTCAGGGATGGGCCTTTTCTCTCCAACCTAGTGATCCGTGCTTTAGATCAGTGGATAGTTTTTTTTTTCTGCTTTGGGGTTGTTGTATGATGATCCTGATCGTGTCTCATCAGCTGAGACGGAATTGAGACTTTTGAGACAGGGATCAGGTAATGTGGAAAATTATTGTACTCACTTCCGTCGGTGGTCTGCTCAGGTGGGGTGGAACGATTCAGCTCTGAAAAGTTTGTTTCTTGCTGGGCTAGGTGAAAGGGTTAAGGATCTGCTTATTGCTTATCCTACACCTGGAAACTTGCAGGAGGCAATGCAATTAGCTATACGGGTGGACAGGAGACTGTGTGCAAGGGTTAATGAGAGTAAATCCTTTGCCATGTCAGCTCCTAGTCTTGAGAGGGTCTGTACTGACATTGGAGAGCCGATGGAGATTGGGGCGATGTCACCCCGCTCTCAGGAAAAAGACCGTAGGTTTTCTGAAGGTTTGTGCTTTTATTGCGGAAAATCTGACCATTTCATTAAGAACTGTGTGCTTCGTATGAACAAAGAAAAAAAAAAATGGTCAGTTACACCCGCATAGCCTGTTTAAACACTAAGGGTGTATTTCTTTCTGCTACTACTGCAGCTCAGGAAGAATTAATTGAATTTCGGGTATTTGGGGATTCTGGTTCTACTTTGAATGTGATTGATGGGGGATTCTTGGAAAAACTTAAATTAAAACCCAAACCTTTGTCATCCCCTATTGCCGTGGTTTCTGTCGATGGCTCTCCCTTGAAACGTGTTACTCACAAGGTTTATGACTTTCCCCTCACTATTAATGGTATTCACCAAGAAAATTTGGATTTGGTAGTATTAAATAATTTGCCTTCTCCAGTGATTTTGGGGTTACCCTGGTTAAAATTGCACAATCCTGTACTGGATTGGTCTACTAATGAAATTAAGTCCTGGAGCCCGAAGTGTTATGACAAGTGTTGTAACAGGCGCATTGCTGCTGTGGATAAAGGGGAATTACCTGTACCTATTCAGGATTTTTGGAAAGTTTTTTCTGAGGAGGAGTTGCAAATTTTGCCTCCCCATAGAGACTATGATTGTACCATTGAATTTGTCCCTGGAGCGACTCTTCCTGAAAGTCGTTTATTTAATCTTACTATTCCTGAGAGAAAGGCTTTGAAGGAATACATACAGTCGAGCTTGGCCGCCGGTCATATCAGACTCTCTAAGTCACCTGTGGCTGTTGGATTTTTTTTTGTTAAAAAAAAGGACGGCGGTTTACGTCCTTGTCTGGACTTTCGAGAGATTAATAAAATTACTGTACGTAATCCCTACCCACTGCCATTGATTCCTGATTTGTTTAACCAGTTAGTGGGGGCCAAGTGGTTCTCTAAAATTGATCTCCGGGGGGCATACAATTTGTTGCGCATGAAGGAGGGTGATGAATGGAAGACTGCTTTTAACTCTCCTGTGGGTCATTTTGAGAATCTTGTTATGTATTTTGGTCTTACCAATGCACCAGCATTTTTTCAGAATCTTATTAATGACATCTTTAGACCTTTGATCGGCAAAAATGTGGTTGTGTATTTGGATGACATTTTGATTTATTCGCCTCATCTGGAGTCTCATTGGCGGAGCGTACGTGAGGTATTACAGTTATTAATTGACAATTCGCTTTTTGCTAAGCTAGAGAAATGTGAGTTCGCTGTACAGAGAATTAGTTATTTGGGCTACATTATCTCCAGCGAGGGCTTTGAGATGGACCCAGTGAAAGTTCAAGCTGTGCAGGAATGGCCTAGGCCTATTGGTTGGAAATCGATACAGAGGTTTTTGGGTTTCGCCAATTATTACAGAAAATTCATTACAAATTTTTCTAATATTGTTAAACCACTGACTGATCTCACCAGGAAAGGTGCTAATACGGTTCAGTGGACTACTGAGGCCATTGAAGCGTTTGTGTTTCTAAAAGAGAGTTTCAGCTCTGCCCCCATCCTTATGCAGCCTGATGTGACTAAGTCGTTTTTGGTTGAGGTTGATGCTTCTTCTGTGGGGGTCAGTGCGGTGTTGTCTCAGGAAAACAAGGATGGAGTACATCCCTGTGCCTTTTTTTCAAAAAAATTTTCTGAGACTGAACTTAATTACGATATTGGTAATCGGGAATTGCTGGCTATTAAACTCGCATTTGAACACTGGCATCATCTTTTGGAAGGTGCTGAATTTCCCATTCAGGTTTTCACTGATCATAAAAATCTGATCTATCTTGATGCTGCCAAGCACTTGAATGCCCGTCAGGCTAGGTGGGCACTTTTTTTTTCGCGGTTTAATTTTTCCGTTACTTACATCCCGGGTACCAAGAATGTTAATGCTGATGCGTTGTCTCGCAGCTTTTCTCCCATGGTCGGTGCTGTGGAGGAGGAGAGCATTTTACAAGAAGGTGTTGTGATTGCTGCATTGGACTCCGTTTTGGAAGATGAGATTTTTAAAGCACAGGAGAATGCCCCATCTAACACTCCCCATGGGAGGTTGTTTGTGCCTAGAACCTTTAGGAGAGATTTGTTCGTTGAGTGTCATGAGTCTCGGTTGGCAGGTCATCCAGGAATTTCTGAGACCAAGAGACTTGTGGGTCGCAGTTTTTGGTGGCCTGGATGGCAGAAGGAAGTCATTAAGTGGGTGCGTCAATGTACTGTGTGTGCTAGATCTAAGTCTTCTCATACTCCTGCTGCGGGGTTGCTTTGCCCTCTGGAGGTTCCTAGTGCACCTTTGACACATCTGGCTATGGACTTTATTACTGACCTTCCCTCCTCTGAGGGTTTCAAGGTCATCTGGGTGGTCGTGGACCGTTTTAGCAAGATGTGTCACTAGGTTCCCTTCATCAAACTGCCCTGCGCTAAGACACTCGCTAAGCCCTTTGTCAAGGAAATTGTCAAACTCCATGGTGTTCCTACTGACATTGTTTCTGATAGGGGACCTCAGTTCGTGGCTCGTTTTTGGCCTGCCTTTTGTGACAGGTTGGGAGTTCATTTGTCGTTTTCATCTGGATTTCATCCTGAGTCTAATGGCCAGACAGAAAGGAAGAATCAGGATGTTGAGCAGTTCTTGGGTTGTTTTGTGGCAGACAATCAAGAGGGGTGGTCTGAGTTTCTGCCGCTTGCTGAATTTGCTCTTAACAACCATGCATCCTCTTCTGCTGGGTGTTCGCCTTTTTTTTGTTGTTCTGGGAGACATCCGTCTTTTGGGTCATTCTCCAAATTGGTATCGGCTGTGCCTGAGGAGGAGAGTTTTTCCGGTGATTTGGAGAGAGTTTGGACGGATGTGCGTGGTAATCTTCAGGAGGCTAACAAAAAATCTAAGAGGTACTTTGACAGGAAACGTCAAGGGGTTTTGTTTACGGTTGGTGACATGGTTTGGTTGTCCTCTAAGAATCTGCGGTTGAGGATTCCTTCTAAAAAATTGGGTCCCAAGTTTGTAGGGCCCTTTAAGGTGCTTCAGGTAGTTAACCAATCTGCTGTTAGGTTGGAGGTTCCTACCTCCTGGAAGATTAATCCGGTGTTTCATGTTTCTCTATTGAAAACAGCTGATGTATCAGATAGAGACGCCACTGCCACTGTTCCTCCGGTGGTGGAGGATGGGAAATATGAAATTTCCCGCATCCTTAATTCTAGACGGTATAGTGGGAGTTTGCAGTATCTCGTCGCTTGGAAGGGTTTCGGTCCCGAGGATAACTCATGGGTGAGGGCGGATGATGTTTCTGCTTCCAGACTTGTCAGAGCGTTTCACAAGAGGTTTCTGGATAAGCCTGGGCCTAGGGGATCCGGAGGATCCTTTTAGAAGAGGGGGTACTGTTAGAACTCTCCTGTTAGTTTTTTTCTATTTTGCTGGTCACTTGACCTTTTTGCCTATTTAATCCTGCTCCGCCCTTCTGGCCATGCTGGACATCATTGTAACATATACTTTTAAGCTAGCCAGGTGCTTTGTAGCCTTTCTCAGTCAGTTTAGCTAGGTCTTTTGACCTTTATGTTCTATGTTGTGTGTTTGTCTTTTTACTGCTACAATTTCTGCTAGGAGGTGTCCATCTTTCTCCCAGTCCTTAGTTCTTGTAGGGATCCCTCCCTCACATCCATAGGTCTTCGTTCAGACTAGCTGATGACTTTAGCGGGTCTGATCGCAGGATCAGGATCCCCGTTACATCGTAGGGATCTAGCTTAGTTCTTTTGTAGGGACAGATCTCCTGTCTTTCCTTAGTGCTTGTAGCCTATCATAACAATCAGTACTGCAAACTGCTACAAGGCCCAAATTATTTTCCAGCCAAGATACAGATAAACATGATTAGTAATTTTAAATCTGGTGGAGTTTAGTATAGATGGCCTAATAGAATCAGTACTGCAAACTGCTACAAGGCCCAAATTATTTTCCAGCCAAGATACAGATAAACATGATTAGTAATTTTAAATCTGGTGGAGTTTAGTATAGATGGCCTAATAGAATCAGTACTGCACATTGCTACAAGGCCCAAATAATTTTCCAGCCAAGATACAGATAAACATGATTAGTAATTTGAAAGCTTAAAACGGTTTGTGAGTTGATTTTAACAAATCATCAAGCTTTTACTCTCCCCAGGATGACACAGGGGTAGAAATTCCTTTCGGATCCATGATTTATTCATCTTTATGAACGTGAGTCTGTCTACATTATCAGTGGAGAGCCGCGTGCGCTTATCTGTCAGCACACCACCAGCAGCGCTGAACACACGTTCAGACAGAACGCTGGCTGCGGGGCATGACAAGATTTCCAAGGCGTAAGTAGAGAGCTCCGGCCATATATCCAGATTGGAAGCCAAAAAAGAACAGGGGTCCAGTGACACAGTCATGGCTTCAATGTTTACTTGGAGATAATCCTGTACCATCCTCTCTAGGCATTGACTATGTGTCAGACTTCTTGTCTCCTGTGGCCTTGCAAAGGATGGGCTAAAAAAGTGGTGAAATAATTCCGCAAAATTGATGTTACCAGCAAATACTGTGTTTCTGTCACATTTTGAGTGCTGAACACTCAACGGTCCCACGGTTGGCAAGATGGAACTGTGAGATTCACTACGTGCACCACTGGTGTGTTGTGGAAAAGCACATGTAAGATTCTGCAACAGTCTCATCTGATACTCCTGCATGCATGCATCCCTTTCTACGGCAGGAATAATTTCTGCAAATTTACTTTTGTACCGGGGATCTAACAGTGTGGCAACCCAGTAGTCAGGATTACTTCTAATTCTCACAATTCGAAGGTCATGTTGCAGGTAATGCAGCAAGAAGCCACTCATGTGTCTTGCGCATCTAGGAGCACCAAGTCCCTGTTGTGTTGGTGGCGAGGTAACAATCATGCTTCCTTCCTCTGCCCTCTCCCCCCAACCTCGCACAACAGAAATGTGATCAAGGTCTCCCTCATCTGATGAGTCTTCCACCAGTTTGACCTCCACTTCTTCCTGGACTCCTGCACCTTCCTCACTAGTTTGGCTGCTACCATGAGCCCTGGTAAAACCATCTCCCCCACCCACACATGTCTGCCGCCTTGGTGCTGCCAACCTTCTGGACCTTGCAGATGTTAGCCCTTCCGCATACAACTCCTCCTCCTCTACTTCCTCCACCTCCTCTAGTGCCACCGCCTAACTTCGAATTCTGTTTAACATGTGCTCCAGCATGTAAATCACTGGAATAGTCATGCTGATAATGGCATCGTCAGCACTAAACATCTTTGTCGCCATTTCAAAACTGTGCAGAAGGGTGGATAGGTCCCTGATCTGAGACCACCCCTCCAGCGTGATTTGCCCCACCTGTGGATCTCGTTGTCCCAGGCAATACATCAGAACATATTGCACAAGGGCTTGTCGGTGCTGCCACAGTCGCTGCAACATGTGCAGAGTTGAATTCCACAGGACGGGCAAATCGCATTTTAGCCGGTGAAGTGGCAAGCCCAATGACTTCTGTAGAGATGTAAGTAGCTGAGCTGCGGGATGCGAACGGTGGAAGTGAGCACACAGCGACCGTGCCCTCTAGTCAGGGATAGTGGGCTAAAAATTGCTGGACAACCAGGTTCAACACATGAGCCATACAAGGCACGTGTGTGACATTGCCCCCGCGAAGGGCCACACCCAGGTTTGTAGCATTGTCGCAGACAGCCGTCCCTGGTTGCAGGTCCAGTGGAGACAACCATTCATGAAACTGGTTCTCCAGAGCTGACCACAACTCCTCAGCTGTGTGACTCACATTTCCCAGACATTTCAAAGTAAAAACCTCCTGATGACGTTGAGCCCTGCTGCCAGCATAGTAAGGAAGTGTGCAGGATCCCTTCTGCGCAGTTAGAAAGCTTGTAGCATGACCAGACAGGCTTTGGGTGCAGGTGGAGGACTGAGAGGAGGTTGACGAGGCAGAAGCAGTGGAGGAACTTCGAGATAAAGAGGATTGACACACAACTCGTGGGGATGGCAAGACTTGGACAGCAGCCCCTTGTCCTGCTGTCACCATAGTTACCCAGTGCCCAGTCAGCGACATGTAACGCCCCTGTCAATGCCTACTCGTCCAAGTGTCTGTGGTGAAATGCACCCTGTCACACACAGAGTTTCTCAAAGAAGCGGTGATGTTCTGTGCGACATGCTGGTGGTGCGCAGGCACACCTTTCTTTGAGAAGTAGTGCCGACTGGGCATCTGGTACTGGGGCACTGCGACGGACATAAGGTCTCGAAAATCCTCTGTGTCCACCAGGCGGAAAGGCAGCATTTCTGTAGCCAAGAGCTTGCAGATGGTGAAATTCAACCTCTTAGCTTTCTCATGGCTGGAGGAAATGGTATTTTACTTGTCCACATCTGAGGGACCTAGGGCTGGCTGTTGTGCTTAGACGGGGTTGAGAAGGGTGTCCCCGGCAAACTGCCGGTCTGTGAGGAAGATGCAGGCGGACATGTTAGGTTGCCTTGATCCAAAGGTGGTGCTATCGATATCGGATAGAGCTGAACACCAGTTGGTGTTTCCACCTCCAAAGAAAATGATGACCTGCCAATCACGCTGGCTGTTGCGGGTGAAGAGGTGGCAGGTCTGCGTCCCAAAACAGGTGTGACTGCTGTCCCCCCAGTCACAGTGGATGAAGAGGCCGCGGATGCACAAGATGTGGCAGAAGGTGGTTGGGCCGGCCGGCTAGGCCGCATTGTAGCACAGTGAGCTTCCCACTGCAACTTATGCTTCATATCCATGTGCCGGTTCATGCATGAAGTACTCAAACTATGTATTTTTTGGCCTCTACTTAGCTTTTGCTCTCAAATGTTACTGATAACTCGAGTTGGGTCATCCTTATTGATCTGAAAAAATGCCCAGGCTATGCAAGGCTTAGCACCCATGCGACCTGAATAGCCACCACGACTTGTGGTCAGAGGCAGAGTTGTGTTTGAGGATGCAGTTGTTGACGTGCTTCCAGTACTACGTCTCTGTCCAGGAAGGTGCAACCTGACCTCGTCGTCACTAGCATCCTCCTCCACCTCCTCTGCTGACCTCATCGACTGGCTGACTGTGGGTTGACAGTAAGTGGGATCTCCAACCTCGTTATCACACCCGTCGTCCTGAGAGTCAAGATCTTCCTGCCCTGACAATAAACTCAAGTTGTTGCTTCAATCAGGTATTTGAGTCTCATCATCATCTTCCTCATTGTCTCCACCAACAGGAGTTACAGTTTGGGAACGAGGGTCTACATTATGGTCAGAACCTTCTGCGTCTGTTCCTGGATCCGACTCATAAAGATTCTGGGCATCAGAGCAGATCATTTCCTCGTCTGGATTAACAGAAGATCTGGAGCCGACCTCTGATTCCCAGGCTATAGTACGAGTAACAGCTGTGCAGACTCAACCATCTGTGTTACCCCATACTCAGACGAGCAGCTGGAGACTTGGGAGCTGTGAGGAAGCAAGTGCGACTGGGGTGACACCTCTGAGGACTGGAGTATTTGTGATGTTGAAGTTGAGGTGGAGGAGAGCCCACTTGAAGGAGCACTTGATATCCGTTGAAGCGCCTGCTGTTTTTGTGCCTCATCTGGAATTTGTAGCATGGGCGTGTCCGTAAGAAAGGGATCGTATCACATTGTCCACGAAAAGAAGTAGACATCTTAGTTTGGCTGGAAGATGGTCTTACTTCTGCAGATGTTACCCCCCCCCACCGCGGGGTGGTTCGACCCACCAGCGGACTGGCATCTGTATTGGGAGAGGGGGTCTTGCCGTCAGGGTCCAATGCGGCTCTGGCACAAACTGGGCGACAAGGAGGTCGCACGGGCAGGAACGGACAGGCCATGTCGTCTTCACACTCCAGCGTAGTCCCTCTGCCCGCTCGCGCCCGTAACCTCAAAGGGATGCGCAAGCAGATTTTCTTCCCAGGGCTGTTCCCCACCCAGCAGGAACATGGGGGAGCTCAGGTCGGCCATCCACTGTACTCCCTTACCTCCCTCGCCCTCTTTCTTTCTTCCATTCTCCATCTAACCCCTCGGCTCTGTGGTGTCCGCTCTCCCTCCAGCTCTCTCCTTCTCACAGGTGGACTACCGCGTGTATTCACACTGTGGCGAATCTTTTGGGCCCAGGCATAAGAAGTTGTCGAGGTAATGGATAATATGTGCCCCCTTAGAAACGTCCATTGCAACCCATTCGTGAAAGCAACTAAATGCCTCAAATAATGAGCAGGACCTGGACCACCCCATGGGCAAACAGCTATCTATATAGTATGCTCCTTCCCAGAAGCAGCCCAATAGGTGGAAACTATTCGGAGACACAGGTAGTAAGTAACCGGAATGCCGCATCTATGTCTGTTTTGGCCATTAGGGTGACCCTTCCCAACTTCTTGATCCACCTGATTGCCTTGTCAAAGGATGTACAGTATATACTACTGTACTTGGTTCCGCGTTGATGTTGTCGTTTACTAACCTGCCCCTTGGATATGACAAATGGTGGATTAGTCCAAATGTATTGCGTTCCGTTTTTGGCACAACTCACAACGGGGATACCACTACGTCTTGTAAGGAAAGTGTTCTGAATGGAACCGCCATTCTACCTAAAGATATTTATTTTTTTAATTTTCTTGTCACAACGTCTGGGTGTTGGTAGGCTGATTTTAGATTTTTACTCCAGCCTTTCTTGATTTTAGAAAGTCATGACATGCCTTTATCTGTGTCTCCCCCTCCTTTTACTCCTCTACCTCTTTTCTTTTCGCATGACTGTATGTACTTGTCACTTTTCCATGTGTTAGTTGTGTCTTCTGAGCAGTTTGTCAGCTTTTGAACACCTTTGAAGGTGTTTTCTAGGTGTTTCTATGTGTTTTTGTTTGTCTGACATTGGTTTTAACGGTGTTCGACAGTGTTCGATGAACAGTTCGACGAACCGAACCCGAACACTTCGGGGGGTGGCTCAACTCTACTTGCCACCCATGACAAAACTTTCAAGGCATAACAGGCGAGCTCAGGGCACTTTTCAATTTTTCTAGGCCAAAATTCAAAAGGGTCCAACCCCCACTGATGGCATTGTTATTAAGCTTGAGATAGTCCTGCACCATCTTCTCCAGTCGTTCACTACATGTCAGGCTTGTACTCTGTACTGCAGGTGCATGGTCTGGTCTAAAAAAGGAGAGAAACGACCCATATATACATATGTATATGTATATACTGTATTTTTTACATTTATTTTACTCACAGAGCGCATTAATTCCACAGTGCTCTACAGACATTAGTGGCATGGTCCCCATTGGGACTCCCAATCTAAATTTCCTATCAGTAAGTCTTTGGAGTGTGGGAAAAAAACTGAGTATTCACAAACAAACACGAGGAGAACATACAAACTCACTGCAGATGTTTTCCTTGGTGGGGTTGGGACAAAGGACCCCAACGCTGCAAGGCTGCTAATGTTTTTGCATTGAAAATTCAATGTTCTCGGGGTTGGAAGTTTTTAACTGTGAGGCACACTGTGTGCCTCACTGCTGTCTTGGGGACATCCACCCTCATGATTGTCTTCAAGCGTGTTTTGATACTCCAGCTTAGGCACTCCATTTCAAGAGGGGAAGCATTTGTCAAAATTTCCTCTTGCACCGTGGATCAACGAAAGTAGTCAGCACTATTTTGAATCCTAACAATACGGGCAACAATCATGTTGTAGATAGTGTTGCAAGAAGGCAATCATGGGTCGGTCTCTTTCATGAGGTCAAAGGCCATAGTGTGTTGATGGCGGGATAATATTCAAGCTTGCTTCTTCCATCCCCTCCTGTCAACCATGGACAACAGAGAGGGGATCATTATCCTCTTCATCTCGCATCAAACAACTCTTCCTCCTCATCCTCCTCCATTTGTTCCTCAGCTCCTGCACCTTCACTAACAGTTTGTCTGGTACCATGAGCCCCCCTCACCACTGTAATCCACCCTCCCATGGCAACCGCCTGTGCGATGACAGTCCAGAGCTTAGCAATATTTTTAGCCCTTCTGAATCTACCTCTGCTTTCTCCTCTTCCCATGGGACCACCACCTCCTCCCACAGACTATTCAAAGTGTGCTCCACCATGTACTGTAGATGACCAGAGTAGTGATACTGATGACACCATTGTCAGCGCTAACCATCTTAGTAGCCATTTCTAAACTTAGATTCGGCCGTGAACACTATTGGTAATCCATGCACTGTGTGGTAAGGACCGGCGCGCATGCGTGTCATAGTTCCGGTCACATCCTCCGGCTTTCAACATCTCAACGTGAGGGTTTGCATGATGTCACATGACCATGTGATGCTCGCTACGCCTCTCACATGATGCTGACTCCGTGGGTGACCCTGGCAGCAGTGACGTGACATGCGCCATCCCAGATCTGATATTGGCGATGATTGGCTAACGCTACATTTAAATATGCTCACTAATGCCCTATGGTCACATCCCTGAAGAAGGCCGTGCCGAATCGTGCGTTGGAGTGGACACGCGAACGCTCTGTGGGATCCTGCACCCCGCTGCCATTATATTTTGGCATGTGGTAACATTACCTCCTGTACAATGTGGGTCAGAGTATGCAGCATCCTAGCAGTGCTTATACATATTACTATCCGGGCTTATTATTGTCTATGACATGATGTGATTTAGTATCAATACATAACATCAGTCATATGCTAGAGTATTTGTGGAGTTTCCTAGTAGTAACATGTACCTATTATAGGTTTAACATGTTTGGTGCTGCAGAGTGTTGAGTTCTGTCCGTGTTTTCATGTATGTATGTTTTCCCTACCACTATGCTCCATTTATCAATATATTTATTTGTATTCAATATGTAAAAAAAATCTATTGTTTCACATAATCCATTCTACTTGGGTTTATTAGATCGCACATTTTGTTCTTGGATTGGTTTGTGGTATCAGCGATTATGCCCCGTTTTACACATAATCCACAGGTTACTGTTAATTATTTTTAATTAAACATTGACATAATGCTTGGGCACCAGTTGAAGACTATAACAATTTCTAAACTGTGCAGAAGGGTGCAGAGGTCCTTCAACTGTGTCCACTCCGCAAGTGTGATTTGAACCACATCTGTATTGCGTTTGCCTAGGCTATACAACATGAGATACTGCGTCAGGGCATGACGTTGTTGCCACAGTCTCTGCAACATATGCAGAGTTGAATTACACCATGTCGGCATATCGCATATCAAACGGTTAACCGGTAAGCAAAAAGATCACTGTAGCGCCACAGAGAAGACATGATGACCCACGGGTTGCGACTGGCGGAAGTGAGTACACAGCAACCGTGGTTTCTGCAGCAGCACATCCAGGCCGGGATAGTTGCAGAGAAATTGCTGTACCATCAGGTTGAGTAGGTGAGCCATGTAAGGCACGTGTGTAAGGTTGCCCTGGTGTAGGGCCACCACCAGGTTTGCACCGTTATCGCACACGGCCTTCCCTGGCTCCAGGTTCAGTGGTGTGTTGTTGAGCAAACTACAACAAGAGAACTTATGCAGCCAAAATATGAGCACCACAGCAACAATTAATAGATGGAACGAACTGAAGTGAGATTGCCTAAATTCCAGCACAAACAGAAAAACAAGGAACATGAACAAAATGTATATACATTAATTTTTCGTGTCAATATTTAATATAAGAGAGTATGAGAAATAAAAATATAAACAAAAATAGATAAAACATAAGTGAACATAAAATAGTTAGGTATATTTGCGAGAAATATAAACAATACATAATACACAATCATACAAAAAAGGTGACAAACTAGTGAAGTGAATACAAGTGCGAGTGGGTACAGGTGAAAACAGACCTGATAAAAATAAATAAATTTATATATATCTATATATACTGTGCTAGATATTGAACCCGTTCTACGCCCGGGTGGCGAGCATTTTTATTGGTACATTTTTAATTTTATTAATGGCATTGGAGTTAGCATGTGCGCATACCACGCTATCCTGCACCATTTTTTTTAGACACTGTCTGCGTATTCGCATATACAGTGTCTTCAATAAAATGCACCGTAGTGTGATATGCACATGTGCTGACTCCGGCGCCTCACTGCGCAGGCGCCTCCCATCCCGGCTTCGGACAGAAGAATGCGTCCAGAATATATAAAGCATATATAAGATGTACTGAGAATACAGGGGGTGTACTCACTTACGCTGAGTGCTGTATATACAATATGCTGAGAATACAGGGCAGGGCCGGCTCCAGGTTTTTCTGGGCCCCGGGCGAAAGAGTCTCAGTGGGCCTTTTTAACACATACACGATTCATGATGCACAGATACTGCAGAGAAATATATATATATAGTACACAGGGCCCAGCCTGCCACCTCATCTTTCACATATGCAAACATGCGCACGCGCACACACACACACGGTACGCAGACATGCGCGCGCACGCACGCGGTACGCAGACATGCGCACGCACACGCGGTACGCAGACATGCGCACGCACACGCGGTACCCAGACATGCAACGCACACGCGGTACCCAGACATGCGCACACACACGCGGTACCCAGACATGCGCACGCACCGCGGTACCCAGACATGCACACGCGGTACCCAGACATGCGCACGCACACGCAGTGCGCAGACACGCGCACGCACGCGCGGTTCCCAGACACGCGCACGCACACGCGGTACACAGACAAATGCACGCACACACGGTACACAGACACACGCACGCACACATGGTACACAGATATGTACACATACAGACATTTTTACACAAATTCTTAAAAACATATATAAAACAGACAAATATATATACACAGTCATACACACTGACATTCACATACATGCACTCACACAGACCCATTACAAATATTTTTAATATGATGATTGGGGAAGCCTCACTCACCTGTCCCTAGTCCAGTGTCCTGTCCAGCAGATCCTCAGGTATGGGGCAGTGCAGGGCCCCCGGCGTGTCACAGATATCATGGCCCTGGACCATCAGAGGGGCCCACTTGTCGGGTCCGGGCCGCTCCCCCCCCCATCTATGCAGGACCTCTGACGGTGTTTGATTGCCGTCACTTCACCAGTCATGGCCGCGCGCTGTGCGGCTGTGTCTGCTAGTAATGACGCAGCAGGGGCGACACACAAGCACAATTAAAGGTACAGTGCTGTCGACCCTGCCGTGTCATTACTAGCAGACACAGCTGCACTGCGTGCGGCCATGTCTGGGGGAGTGCCGCAAATCAACTCCCTTACGCTGAGCGCTGTATATATAATGTACTGAGAATACAGGCAGGTGTACGCACTTATGCTGAGTGCAGTATATATAATGTACAGAGAATACAGGGTGTTTACTCACTTATCCTGAGTGTTGTGTATATAACGTACTGAGAATACAGGTGGGTTTACTCACTTATGCTGAGCGCTGTATGTATAATGTGCCGAGAATACAGGGGGCTGTGTTTCCTTAAGCTGTGCGCCTTATGTATAATGTACTGAGAATAAAGCGGGTGTACTCACTTACGCTGAGTGCTGTACATACAATGAACTGAGAATACAGGGGGTGTACTCACTTACGCTGAGTGCTGTATATACAACGTACTGAGAATACAGGGGGGTATACGCTCTTACGCAGAATGCTGTATGTGCAACTTACTGAGAATACAGGGGCTGTACTCACTTATGCTGAGTGCTGTGTATAAAATATACTAGAATACAGGAGGCTGTACTCACGCTGAGTGCTGTGTATATAACGTACTGAGAATACAGGGGGGTGTACTCATTTACACTGAGCGCTGTATAAATAACGTGCTGAGTATACACGGGGTTTACTCACATATGCTGAGCGCTGTCCATGTAACGTAGTGAGAATACAGGGGGGTGTACTCCCTTACGCTGAGTGCTCTATGTATATCGTGCTGAGAATACAGGGGGGTGTACTCACTTACGCTGAGCGCTGTATGTATAATCTACTGAGAATACAGGTGGTGTACTCATGCTGAGCGATGTATATATAAGGTACTGAAAATACAGGGGGTGTACTCACTTATGCTGAGTGCTGTGTATATAACGTACTGAGAATACAGGGGGGTGTATTCACTTACGCTGAGTGCTGTGTATATAATGTACTGAGAATATAGGGGGGTGTACTCACTTACACTGAGCGATGTACAGTACAGACCAAAAGTTTGGACACACCTTCTCATTTAAAGATTTTTCTGTATTTTCATGACTATGAAAATTGTACATTCACACTGAAGGCATCAAAACTATGAATTAACACATGTGGAATTATATACTTAACAAAAAAGTGTGAAACAACTGAAAATATGTGTTATATTCTAGGTTCTTCAAAGTAGCCACCTTTTGCTTTGATGACTGCTTTGCACACTCTTGGCATTCTCTTGATGAGCTTCAAGAGGTAGTCACCGGAAATGGTCTTACAACAATCTTGAAGGAGTTCCCAGAGATGCTTAGCACTTGTTGGCCTTTTTGCCTTCACTCTGCGGTCCAGCTCTCGATTGGGTTCAGGTCTGGTGACTGTAGAGGCCAGGTCATCTGGAGTAGCACCCCATCACTCACCTTCTTGGTCAAATAGCCCTTACACAGCCTGGAGGTGTGTTTGGGGTCATTGTCCTGTTGAAAAATAAATGATGGTCCAGCTAAACGTAAACCGGATGGAATAGCATGCCACTGCAAGATGCTGTGGTAGCCATGCTGGTTCAGTATGCCTTCAATTTTGAATTAATCCCCAACAGTGTCACCAGCAAAGCACCCCCAAACCATCACACCTCCTCCTCCATTCTTCACGGTGGGAACCAGGCACGTAGAGTCCATCCGTTCACATTTTCTGCGTCGCACAAAGACACGGTGGTTGGAACCAAAGATCTCAAATTTGGACTCATCAGACCAAAGCACAGATTTCCACTGGTCTAATGTCCATTCTTTATGTTTTTTTAACCCAAACAAGTTTCTTCTGCTTGTTGCCTGTCCTTAGCAGTGGTTTCCTAGCAGCTATTTTACCATGAAGGCCTGCTGCACAAAGTCTCCTCTTAACAGTTGTTTGCAGAGATGTGTCTGCTGCTAGAACTCTGTGTGGCATTGACCTGGTATCTAATCTGAGCTGCTGTTAACCTGCGATTTCTGAGGCTGGTGACTCAGATAAACTTATCCTCAGAAGCAGAGGTGACCCTTGGTCTTCCTTTCCTGGGACGGTCCTCATGTGAGCCAGGTTCTTGGTAGCGCTTGATTGTTTTTGCAACTGCACTTGGGGACACTTTTAAAGTTTGCCCAATTTTTCGGACTGACTGACCTTCATTTCTTAAAGTAATGATGGCCACTCGTTTTTCTTTACTTAGCTGTTTTTTTCTTGCCATAACACAAATTCTAACAGTCTATTCAGTAGGACTATCAGCTGTGTATCCACTTGACTTCTGCACAACACAACTGATGGTCCCAACCCCATTTATAAGGCAAGAAATCCAACGTATTAAAAATGACAGGGCACACCTGTGAAGTGAAAACCATTTCCGGTGACTACCTCTTGAAGCTCATCAAGAGAATGCCAAGAGTGTGCAAAGCAGTCATCAAAGCAAAAGGTGGCTACTTTGAAGAACCTAGAATATAAGACATATTTTCAGTTGTTTCACACTTTTTTGTTAAGTATATAATTCCACATGTGTTAATTCATAGTTTTGATGCCTTCAGTGTGAATGTACAATTTTCATAGTCATGAAAATACAGAAAAATCTTAAAATGAGAAGGTGTGTCCAAACTTTTGGTCTGTACTGTATGTATAACATGCTGATAATACAGGGGGTGTACTCGATTATGCTGAGTGCTGTCCATATAACGTACTGAGAATACAGGATTGAACTCACTTATGCTGAGTGCTGTGTATATAACGTACTGAGAATACAGGGGGTGTACTCACGCTGGGCGATGTATGTATAACATGCTGAGAATACAGGGGGGTGTACTCGATTATGCTGAGCGCTGTCCATATAATGTGTTGAGAATACAGGGGAGTGAACTCACTTATGCTGAGTGCTGTATGTATAACGTTGTAACATCCTTGGCGGCGTGCTTGCATGGTTCACCACCTCCCACCATGCAAGACCGCAATCTTACCTGTCAGTCCATGCTGCACTCTTTGCTCCAGTACCTGCTGTGTCCATGTCCCTTGTCTGATTGCTTAGGGCGTCGGTGCAGCTTTCTGCTTGTTTCTTATAGCTACTGTGTGCAGAGTCCTAATGCATCGCCAGCCTATTGCTGTGAGTCACTGGATGCTTAAACCCCCTCCACCCAGTAGGAGGAGCCTGAGCAACACTTTCACTCAGTTTGTCTTTTGCAACTGAGTTGCCAGGTCCTGTGCTGTATCTAGTCTGTTCTGCCACCCTGGGGGCTGAGTACCCAGGGCCGCTACCTGTACCACTGACTTTTAGTCTGTTCCCACCACCCTGGGGGCTGAGTACCCAGGGCCGCTACCTGTATCTCTGACTTCTAGTCTGTTTCCGCCACCCTGGGGGCTGAGTTCCCAGGCTCGTTCTTATATCTTGTTCCCGGTTTAGTTCCTGTCTGAACAGTGTCCTAGCCCGTTACTTGTTCTTCTCTATGTCCGTACCTTTCCTTTTCCTGCAGTGTCTGAACCTGCACCTAACTCAAACTCGTTGTCTCTGTACTTCTGTTTGTGAGTTTTGTGTCCACTCGCTACTTCATTGTAAGTACCTTGTGTGTATCTGGTTCTGCTTGTCCCCTTTCCCTGCCTCCGTATCTACCTCCTGTGTTCTACCATCTTCCTGTATTTTCCAGTCAGTTCCATGTGAACAGAGCCCTGTCCTGTCTGCCTTCACCTGTGGTTCTGTTCTGCTCTGCTTGTTCACCACTCCGGCGGTTCTGCTCTGCTCCGCTTGTTTACCGCACCTGCAGGTTCTGTTCTGCTCTGCTTGTTCACCGCTCCGGCGGCTCCGCTCTGTTCCGCTTGTTTACCGTAACTGCGGTTCTGTTCTGCTCTGCTTGTTCACCGCTCCGGCGGTTCCGCTCTGCTCCGCTTGTTTGCCGCGCCTGCGGTTCTGTTCTGCTCTGCTTGTTCACCGCACCTGCGGTTTTGCTCCACTCTGCTTGTTCACCGCACCTGCGATTTTGCTCCGCTCTGCTTCTTCGCCACACCTGCAGTTTTGCTCCACTCTGCTTGTTCGCCGCACCTGCGGTTTTGTTCCACTCTGCTTGGTCAAGACACCTGTAGTTTTGCTCTGCTCTGTTTGTTCACCGCACCTGCGGTTTTGCTCCGCTCTGCTTGCTCACCGCACCTGCGGTTTTGCTCTGCTAGTCCACCGCACCTGTGACTCTCTTCCTGTATCCCAGTCTGTACTGGTCCCTATCCAGCCTGCGTTCATACCTGCCAGTATCTGCCTGTCTGCAGTCCAGCCGTGCATGTCAGCACCCGCCTGTCTTCATACCAGCAGTGCCTGCCAGTACCCACTTGCCTTCATACCAGCCGTGCCTGCTAAGTACCCACCTGTCGTCATACCAGCCATGACTGCCGGTACCTACCTGTCTGCATACCAGCTCACCTGCCTGTTCCTGCATTCCTCGGTGTGGGTCAACAGCTGTGACCGGGGACTGACCTGGAGTAGCACCTGGTCCCTCTGCTCGGTTCCTCCCTGGTTCACGGAGTCAACAGAGCCGCCGTGCGACCTTGGTCGGACCGGGTTGCTACTTAGTTACGCCCCTCCAGGCACTCCTCGGTTCATGTTCCTGTGGGATCACTAATCACGCTCACGCCAGTAAGTCCGGGCGCGAGCATAACAAACATGCTGAGAATAGAGGGGGATGTACTCCCTTGCGCTGAGCGCTGTATGTTTAACGTACTGAGAATATAGGGGTGTACTCACTTACGCTGAGTGCTGTATATACAAGGTACTGAGAATACAAGGGGGTGTACTTACTTACACTGAATGTTGAATATAAAACGTACTGAGAATACAGGGGGGTGTACTCACTTACTCTAAGTGCTGTCCATGTAATGTACTGAGAATTTTAGGGGGTGTACTCACTTATGCTGAGCGCAGTATGTATAACGTACTGAGAATACAGGGGGGTGTACTCACTTATGTTGAGTGCTGTATGTATAACGTGCTGAGAATACAGGGGGTGTACTCACTTATGCTGAGCGCTGTGTATATAACGTACTGAGAATACAGGGGGTGTACTCACTTACGCTGAGCGCTGTCCATATAACATGCTGAGAATACAGGGGGGTGTACTCCCTTAAGCCGAGTGCTGTATGTATAAAGTGCTGAGAATACAGGGGAGTGTACTCACTTATGCTGAGCTCTGTATGTATAACGTACTGAGAATACAGGGGAAGTAAAAAATTGTTTTCCAGCACACGATGTAGAAAAATTAAAAAAAGCCTTTATTTAATCCATCGTTAAAAAATACAATTCCAACAGAAATAAAAGCATTGAATAAACAATTGATGCGCTATTTAAATATATATGTAACAATAAGAGCTTTTAAAGATATTATTACCTATTTTCTAAAAATTATTGTTCCAACATTTGATTTCAAGGGCATACTTTTCCAAAAAAAACAAAAAAAAAAACTCTCCACTTTAAAACCATATGAAAATGGCTAGAAATTATTACAAAACGCAATGAGCATGTTTTGTTTTGTATACCATTGATTATAGAGTCCCCTAGATTGATCACAAAAAAAAAAAAAAAAAAAATTCTTATTTTTTTTTTTTTGGAAAAGTATGCCCTTGAAATCAAATGTTAGAACAATAATTTTTAGAAAATAGGTAATAATATCTTTAGAAGCTCTTATTGTCACAATATATTTAAATTGTGCATCAATTGTTTATTCAATGAATTCACATATATAAAAAACTTGGGTAAAAAGTGATCAAATAATTAGTGCATTACTAAGTGACAGTTCAAATTGTAATATGTTTGTAGAGGATGGATGTACTATAGGGTTAAACTAGTGTTTAGATCACTGCTAGCCTTGAATTAGTGACTCTGATATCACAGCTGATTTTGGTGGGTGTTACCCTTGGCAGCTTTCCTTGACTGTTTTCCTTGAAAAGTGCAACATTTGTTCAGTACTTTATGCTATGACTAAAGGTCAAATATGATCCAAAACGCGTAAGCCTACACATGCTTTTATTTCTGTTGGAATTGTATTTTTTAACGATGGATTAAATAAAGGCTTTTTTAATTTTTCTACATCGTGTGCTGGAAAACTATTTTTTACTTTTACAGAGGATTTTTCTCCCAGATGGGGATGGACTAATTCCGAGCACCGAGATCATGGAAAGGAGGGCTGGGCAGTAGTGTTGAGCCACCCCCGTAGTGTTCGAGTTCGGTTCGGTTCGTCGAACACCCGTGTGTTCGCCGAACTGTTCGTCGAACTGTTCGTCGAACAC
The DNA here is from genome assembly GCF_046119375.1 of Phyllobates terribilis. Taxonomy (NCBI): domain Eukaryota; kingdom Metazoa; phylum Chordata; class Amphibia; order Anura; family Dendrobatidae; genus Phyllobates; species Phyllobates terribilis. The sequence goes on along the minus strand of NW_027362762.1, from coordinate 766,367,993 downwards.
CTTCGAACACCGTTAAAACCAATGGCAGGCAAACAAAAACACATAGAAACACATAGAAAACACCTTCAAAGGTGTCCAAAAGCTGACAAACTGCTCAGAAGACATAACTAACACATGGAAAAGTGACAAGTACATATAGTCATGCGAAAATAAAAGAGGTGGAGGAGTAAAAGGAGGGGGAGACACAGATATAGGCATGTCATGCCCTTCTAAAATCCAAAAAGTGAGAAGCCGACACAGCCAGTCCGCTCCTGCCCGTGCCACCTCCGTGTCGCCGGGTTTGTGCCAGAGCCGCGGTGAACCCTGACGGCCAGCCCCCCTCTCCCAATACTGGTGCCTGTCCGCTGGTGGGTCGAGCGAGCCCCCCTGTGGTGGAGGCAGCTCTAAGCTTTTTAATTTAAATTGTCTCTCTAATTTGAATGAATACACTTTAAATCCATTTACAAGGATCTATTGGAGGGCAAGTCTCATGCCAGCAGCCGCGGTAATTCCAGCTCCAGTAGCGTCCACTAAAGCTGCTGCAGTTAAAAAGCTTTTATAAGGATCGAGCTCGGCTGTCCACCGCAAGGCATCCTACTGCCAGTCCCAGCCCCTATGCCTTGGGGTGCCTCCTGATGCTCTTCACTAAGTATCCCATGGTCCCGAAGCATTTCCTTTGAAAAAATTAAGTGTCTAAACTACAGGTGGTGCAGCTTGCTTAACAGCCGGGATAATCCGCTCACTAGCAGACACTGCTACTAGGCACAAAGTATTTCCTGGGCTAGATGCAGTTAAAAATTTGTAATTAGATACTCTCGTTGGATGCTGAGAAAGCATTCCATAGAGTCTCCTGGCACGCCATATATGATTCTCTTAAAAAGCTTGGGGTAGGGGTCTAGGGGACCCTTTTATAGCCAAAATCACGGCCCTGTATCGCAATACGTCACCTAGGCTGAAGATAAATGGAACTGTAGCACCCTGAGGGCTCGGTTGCTACAGACGTATTGCACCTCACCCAGAGGTGTGATATCTCACTCTCAGGTAAGGATGGAGTGTGGATCAGGACCCGACACCTGCATGCATTACACCACATTGCCGTGGGGCAGGGCGACCAATATGCCCCTGAGATGGGCACGACAGTCCCTGTCCCTGGCTGGAGTGGGGGGAGGGAACACTGAGGAAGGGGAACCCTGTAGTGCAGGAGCAGGGAGGAAGCAGTTCCTGGGTGCATTGAGAAGGGAGTATAAAAGGTGGGCACCATCTTAGTTCAGTGCAGAGAAGTCTGAGCAGAAGTGGCAGGGAGCAGGGGCTCTGCATGAGCTCTGCTCCGGAGGCGGGCCTAGTAACAGAGGCCCAGGCCTGGAAGAGGGAGAAGGAAGGAAGAGGAGCGGAGAAGGCTCCAGGAATGAGGAATGAAGGGATCCCAGGGGTGCGGACGGGCGAGTCGCCACCGCACGCCCGAATCCACCTGCGTGGAGGGGTCAGGCCAAAGGGGGAGACCGGTCCCCGAACTAGTGGAGGCAGGAAACGACCCTCAGCTAGAAACCAGAGGCTCTGACATTTTATGTGGCGCAGCCCCTCGCTACACCCGCTAGGAAGGCACCACATAGGGTCAGGGAAACTGGCGCCAAGTTTACCAAGAGGAGGCCCGAGGCAGCCGGACAGAAGTGTTGGTAAGAAAGGCCAGACAAAGGACACACAAAGGGGGTCCTGTGAAGTGCTCCAAAGTTATCTGGGAGTTGTCTGAGCCCCTCACCTTGTGAGCACAGTACGACGTGGGCAGCCGTTACCTGCAGACGTGGTCTGGATAATAAGAACTGTGAGTAAAGGCCCTGAACTGCATCACTGACTCCGTGTCGTTACTGCTGCTGCCCTGCACCATCACCCCCATCCTCCGCATACACTGCCCTGAGGCTATACTCCTCCCGTGGGGAGTTATGCTACGCTCTGCTGCACCCACAACACCAGCCTCAGTGGTCTGCCCTGTAGCGGCGGTTCACTCTGACCGCAATCCACGGGTGGCGTAGTCGGACATTTAAACATGAAAACCACATAAATAGTTCCGCCACTGGTTTGACCGCCCTGAGCCACGGAACTGGGTCGCCGCCACGAAGACTACAACCACCAGCATCCACCAAAAAGGGTCCGGCTCCGGGTGTCCCAAGGCCCAGGGGGTGCGTCAGAACATTTTCATCACCTTTCACAATCACCAATGGGACAAGGCAGTGATGTCCTCTGTCCCCTCTCTTATACATCCTAGTGACGGAGCACCTGCTCTCATCAATTCGCCATAACCCCAATATTAGATGGATTGAGGTGGGAGGCACCGAGTACAAGTGCTCTCTATTTGCTGATGATGTCCTAGTATATATCACTCAATCACATATATCCATCCATGCTGTTATGGCTGAAATAGATCACTTTGTTACATGGTAAAATTTTAAAATCAATGCAGCGAAGTCTGAGGCCCTCGATGTCTCCCTCCCCAAATCCATATAGGATTCCATCCAGTCCAACTTTCCCTTTGCCTGGCCCTCACAGGGTATCAAATACTTAGGAATTCCTATTCATAGAGACCTCTCCCATCTATGTTATCTTAATTTTGGGCCCTTTATTGAACAACTCCATACAGACCACGGTTGGCAAGTTAGAACTGTAAGATTCACTACGTGAACCACTGGTGTTTTGTGGAAAAGCACATGTACACTGCGTTCCAAATTATTATACAAAAAGTGTTTAGGAGTGATAAGGGAAGAATTTGTTTGTTTGTCAGTTAAACTCATTGATGGTGATGTGTGTCAGGGCTCTTTATATCACTGTAAGCAATTGCAGACACCTGTGCTAATTAGTTTGGCAGGTGTGTCCAATGAAAGGCAAGACTACTTAAGAAGGCTCTCTCACATTATTAAGCAGCCTACATTTTCTGCCAAAATGGGAAAGAAAAAGGATGTGTCGGCTGCTGAGAAGCAACAAATTGTGGAGTGTTTAGGTCAAGGCATGACTACAATCAACATTGTGCGATGATCAGGATGAAGTGTCTTGGCAATCAAGAAGTATGTAGCTGATTCACAGTACACACGTGTGCGTGCTGATAAGGGCAAATTGAGGACTCTTTCCTACAGGCAATTACGTCAGGTTGAAAGAGCAGCGGCAAAAAAGCCTTGTCATAGCAGCAGACAAGTTTTTGAAGCTGCTTGTGCCTCCAACGTCCCCCGAACAACAAGATGCAGGGTACTTCAGAGGTTTGCAGCTGTGCATGCGCCATCCTGTCGACCTCCTCTATCCACTTCACACAAGCAGGAACGGCTCCAGTGGGCCAAACATTACATGAAGACTGATTTCAAAACTGTTTTGTTCACGGATGAGTGCCGTGCAGCGCTCGATGGTCCAGATGGATGGAGTGGAGGATGGCTGTTTGATGGACACCCCACGCAAACACGGCTACAGCGCCAACAAGGAGGAGGTGGAGTAATGTTTTGGGCTGGAATCATGGGGAGAGAGATTGTCGGCCCCTTTAGGATCCCTGAAGGCGCTAAAGATGAACTCCATAATGTATGTGGATTTTCTCAAACAGCACTTCCTGCCATGGTTCAAGAAGAAGAACCGTGTATTTCACAGCAAGATCATTTTTCTGCATGATAATGCACCATCTCATGCTGCACATAAAACATCTGCATCTCTGGCTGATATGGGCATAAAAGGGGACAAACTTATGGTGTGACCCCCATGCTCCCCTGACCTCTACCCCATTCAGAACCTTTGGAGCATCATTAAAAGGAGTGTCTATGATGGCGGGAGGCAGTTCACATCTAAGCAACAGCTCTGGGAGGGTATTCTGTCCTCATGCAAAACAATTGAAGCAGAAACCATCCAAAACCTGACAAATTCAATGGACGAGAGAGTTCAGAAGCTCCTTTCGAACAAGGGGTCCTATGTGAAAATGTAACATCACCTAGAATAAAGTTTTGAGTTGAAAACTGTTTGATTTCAGTTTCTAACAACCTGCTAATGCTTATAATTTCAAAAATGACCATTTTTTTGGTCTTTATTAAAATGAAAAGGTTGATCGAAAAGTTTGGGGGATCTAAGAGTGTGGCAACCCAGTAGTCATGATTACTTCGAATTCTGACAATATGAGGGTCATGCTGCAGGTAGTGCAGCAAGAAGGCACTTATGTGCCTTGCGCATCTCGGAGCCCCAAAATTATTTTCCGGGCTAGATGCAGCTAAAAATTATTTTTAATTTTAAATCTGGTGAAGCTTTAGTATAGATGGCCTAATAGGATCAGTGCTGCACACTGCTACAAAGCCCAAATTATTTTCCAGTCAAGATACAGATAAACATGATTAGTAATTTGAAAGCTTAAAACGGTTGGTAGGGTGATTTTAACCAATCATCAAGCTTTTACTCTCCCCAGGATGACACAGGGGTAGAAAAGTCGTTTCGGATCCATGATTTGTTCATCTTTATGAACGTGAGTCTGTCTACATTATCAGTGGAGAGCCGCGTGCGCTTATCTGTCAGCACACCACCAGCAGCGCTGAACACACGTTCAGACAGAACGCTGGCTGCGGGGCATGACAAGATCTCCAAGGCGTAAGTGGCTAGCTCCGGCCATTTATCCAGATTGGAAGCCCAAAAAGAGCAAGGGTCCAGTGACACAGTCGTGGCTTCAATGTTTACTTGGAGATACTCCTGTACCATCGTCTCTAGGCGTTGACTATGTGTCAGACTTCTTGTCTCCTGTGGCCTTGCAAAGGATGGGCTAAAAAAGTGGTGAAATGATTCCGCAAAATTGATGTTACCAGCAGATGCTGTGGTTCTGTTACGGTTTGAGTGCTGAACACTTGACGGTCCCACGGTTGGCAAGTTGGAACTGTGAGATTCACTACGTGCACCACTGGTATTTTGTGGAAAAGCACATGTAAGATTCTGCAACAGTCTCTGCTGATACTCCTGCATGCGTGCATCCCTTTTTATGGCAGGAATAATTTCTGCAAATTTACTTTTGTACCGGGGATCTAACAGTGTGGCAACCCAGTAGTCAGGATTATTTCTAATTCTCACAATTCGAGGGTCATGTTGCAGGTAGTGCAGCAAGAAGGCACTCATGTGTGTTGCGCATCCAGGAGCACCAAGTCCCTGTTGTGTTGGTGGCGAGGTAACAATCATGCTTCCTTCCTCTGTCCTCTCCCCCCAACCTCGCACAACAGAAATGTGATCAAGGTCTCCCTCATCTGATGAGTCTTCCATCAGTTCGTCCTCCACTTCTTCCTGGGCTCCTGCACCTTCCTCACTAGTTTGGCAGCTACCATGCGCCCTGGTAAAACCATCTCCCCCACCCTCACATGCCTGCCGCCTTGGTGCTGCCGACCGTCTGGACCTTGCAGATGTTAGCCCTTCCGCATACAACTCCTCCTCCTCTACTTCCTCCACCTCCTCTTGTGCCACCACCTGACTCCGAATTCTGTTTAACATGTGCTCCAGCATGTAAATCACCGGAATAGTCATGCTGATAATGGCATCGTCAGCAGTAAACATCTTCGTCGCCATTTCAAAACTGTGCAGAAGGGTGCATAGGTCCCTGATCTGAGACCACTCCTCCAGCGTGATTTGCCCCACCTCTGAATCTCGTTGGCCCAGGCTATACGTCAGAACGTATTGCACCAGGGCTTGTCGTTGCTGCCACAGTCGCTGCAACATGTGCAGAGTTGAATTCCACCGGGTAGGCACATCGCATTTTAGCCGGTGAAGTGGCAGGCCCAACGACTTCTGTAGAGATGTAAGTCGCTGAGCTGCGGGATGCGAACAGCGGAAGTGAGCACACAGCGACCGTGCCCTCTGCAGAAGGCCATCTAGTCTGGGATAGTGGGCTAAAAATTGCTCGACAACCAGGTTCAACACGTGAGCCATACAAGGCACGTGTGTGACCTTGCCCCGGCGAAGGGCCGCACCCAGGTTTGCAGCATTGTCGCACACAGCCTTCCCTGGTTTCAGGTCCAGTGGAGACAACCATTCATGAAATTGGTTCTCCAGAGCTGACCACAACTCCTCAGCTGTGTGACTCACATTTCCCAGACATTTCAATGTAAAAACCGCCTGATGACGTTGAGCCCTACTGCCAGCATAGTAAGGAGGTGTGCAGGATCCCTTCTGCGCAGTTAGAAAGCTTGTGGCATGACCAGACAGGCTTTGGGTGCAGGTGGAAGACCGAGAGGAGGTTGAGGAGGCAGAAGCAGTGGAGGAACTTTGACATAAAGAGGATTGACGCACAACTCGTGGGGACGGCAAGACTTGGACAGCAGCCCCTTGTCCTGCTGTCACCATAGTTACCCAGTGCCCAGTCAGCGACATGTAACGCCCCTGTCCATGCCTACTCGTCCAAGTGTCTGTGGTGAAATGCACCCTGTCACACACAGAGCTTCTCAAAGAAGCGGTGATGTTGTGTGCGACATGCTGGTGGAGCGCAGGCACACCTTTCTTTGAGAAGTAGTGCCGACTGGGCATCTGGTACTGGGGCACTGCGACGGACATAAGGTCTCGAAAATCCTCTGTGTCCACCAGGCGGAAAGGCAGCATTTCTGTAGCCAAGAGCTTGCAGATGGTGAAATTCAACCTCTTAGCTTTCTCATGGCTAGGAGGAAATGGTCTTTTACTTGTCCACATCTGAGGGACCGAGGGCTGGCTATTGTGCTTAGACGGGGTTGATAAGGGTGTCCCCGGCAAACTGCCGGTCTGTGAGGAAGATGCAGGCGGACATGTTAGGTTGCCTTGATCCAAAGGTGGTGCTATCGATGTCGGACAGCGCTCAACACCAGCTGGTGTTACCACCTCCAAAGAAAATGATGACCTGCCAATCACGCTGGCTGTTGCGGGTAAAGAGGTGGCAGGTCTGCGCCCCAAAACAGGTGTGACTGCTGTCCCCCCAGTCACAGAGGATGAAGAGGCCGCGGATGCACAAGATATGGTAGACGGTGATTGGCCCGGCCGGCTAGGCTGCATTGTAGCACACTGAGCTTCCCACTGCAACTTATGCTTCATGTCCATGTGCCGGTTCATGCATGAAGTACTCAAACTATGTATTTTTTGGCCTCTACTTAGCTTTTGCTGACAAATGTTACAGATAACACGAGTTGGGTCATCTTTATCGATCTGAAAAAATGCCCAGGCTATGCAAGGCTTAGCACCCATGCGACCTGAAGAGCCACCACGACTTGTGGTGAGAGGCAGAGTTGTGTTTGAGGATGCAGTTGTTGACGTGCTTCCAGTACTACGTCTCTGTCCAGGAAGGCGCAACCTGACCTCGTCGTCACTAGCATCTTCCTCCACCTCCTCTGCTGACCTCATCTCTTGGCTGACTGTGGGTTGACAGTAAGTGGGATCTCCGACCTCATCATCATCACCCTGTGCGTTATCACACCCGTCGTCCTCAGAGCCAACCTGTTCCTGCCCTGACAAAAAACTAAAGTTGTCGCTCCAATCAGGTATTTGAGTCTTATCATCGTCTTCCTCATTGTCTCCACCAACAGGAGTTACAGTTTGGGAATGAGGGTCTACATTATGGTCAGAACCTTCTGCGTCTGGTCCTGGATCCGACTCATAAAGATTCTGGGCATCAGTGCAGATCATTTCCTCGTCTGGATTCACAGAAGCGCTGGAGTCGACCTCTGATTCCCAGGCTATAGTATGAGTAAACAGCTCTGCAGACTCAACCATCTGTTCTACCTCATACTCAGACGGGCAGCTCGAGATTTGGGAGCTGTGAGGAAGCAAGTGCGATTTGGGTGACACCTTTGAGGACTGGAGTATTTGTGATGTTGAAGTTGATGTGCAGGAGAGCCCACTTAAAGGAGCACTTGATATCCGTTGAAGCACCTGCTGTTTTTGTGCCTCATCTGGAATTTGTAGTGATTGGCGTGGCCATAAGAAAGGGATCTTATCACTAGAGATGAGCGTTGTTCTACTCGAACTGTTCGCCAATCTCAAATTCGAGCTGTTTTGTGCGGTGTTCGAGCCGTTCGGCGAACACGAACAATTTGAGAAAAATTCGGCTGTTCGAGGTTATGTTCGATAACTGTTCGTGCACCAAAATCATAACTGGATTTTTTCTCAGTAATGATGAAAATTAATGTTAATACGCAGTTTGAGTGTACAGCGGGGTGGGGGGAGGGGCAGGGGATGGATCTCTGCAGGAACAATGAAGATCTCCATTTTTTTTTCTCTTTCCCGCATTTGCAGTGGGGAGGTGCAATCTGTCAGCCTATCAGCAGCGCACACACGGAGCGAAGTGCTTTTTTTCACACAAGCAAGGGCATGTGTCATTGGCAGTGTATGTCACATGTCCTTGCCCTATGAAACCAAGCCATTTTCCCCGTCGCCACCATTTTCTCACTGCTGCAGCTGCGTGTTAGACGGCACCGCTGTTGCTGTGTGCGCTATACCTTGTTAATTTCAAGCCAATTTTCGCACAAATATACAGATAGCTTGGGAGTAGGGAATAGTTGTGATTGCAGTCCTTTTAAGGACTAGGTTACAGCATTTCCTACGACTTTTATCAGGGAGGTCTGTGCTCTTAAATAGATAGGTTGTGGGAGTAAAGACTAATTGTAATTGGAGTCCTTTTCAGGACTAGGTTACATGAGTTCCTATCAGTTTTTGCCAGGCAGGTCTGTGCCAGTGCTGTGCAAGTTTTTTTCACAGCATTTGGCTGAATCTAGCAAAGCTAATCCTTTTTGGCCTATTGCAGAGTGTGTTAGTCAGTGGAGTAGCCTATCTGTGTTGCAAGATATAACACCTGTGTATAGAATACCAATTTTTTTACTGCACCTAGTGAAGTAAAATATTTTGGGCACAGCATAATTCTATTATTCCATCTATACTGACCTCCATCAGGTTGCAAACTGAATATAATTTTTTTCTGCATCTAGCTCTGAAAAAATATTTGGGCTTCTAGCAGTGTGTGGGACTTGGTCTATTAGTCCATCTATACTGACCTCCATCAGGTTGCAAATTAAAAATAATTTTTTTCTTCATTTAGCTCTGAAAAAATATTTGGGCTTCTAGCAGTGTGTGGGACTTGTTCTATTAGTCCTTCTATACTGACCTCCAGCAGGTTGCAAATTGAATATAATTTTTTTCTGCATCTAGCTCTGAAAAAATAGTTGGGCTTCTAGCGGTGTGTGGGACTTGGTCTATTAGTCCATCTATACTGACCTCCATCAGGTTGCAAATTAAAAATAATTTTTTTCTGCATCTAGCTCTGAAAAAATATTTGGGCTTCTAGCAGTGTGTGGGACTTGGTCTATTAGTCCATCTATACTGACCTCCATCAGGTTGCAAATTAAAAATAATTTTTTTCTGCATCTAGCTCTGAAAAAATATTTGGGCTTCTAGCAGTGTGTGGGACTTGGTCTATTAGTCCATCTATACTGACCTCCATCAGGTTGCAAATTAAAAATATTTTTTTTCTGCATCTAGCTCTGAAAAAATATTTGGGCTTCTAGCAGTGTGTGGGACTTGGTCTATTAGTCCATCTATACTGACCTCCATCAGGTTGCAAATTAAAAATAATTTTTTTCTTCATTTAGCTCTGAAAAAATATTTGGGCTTCTAGCACTGTGTGGGACTTGTTCTATTAGTCCTTCTATACTGACCTCCAGCAGGTTGCAAATTGAATATAATTTTTTTCTGCATCTAGCTCTGAAAAAATAGTTGGGCTTCTAGCGGTGTGTGGGACTTGGTCTATTAGTCCATCTATACTGACCTCCATCAGGTTGCAAATTAAAAATAATTTTTTCCTGCATCTAGCTCTGAAAAAATATTTGGGCTTCTAGCAGTGTGTGGGACTTGGTCTATTAGTCCATCTATACTGACCTCCATCAGGTTGCAAATTAAAAATAATTTTTTTCTGCATCTAGCTCTGAAAAAATATTTGGGCTTCTAGCGGTGTGTGGGACTTGGTCTATTAGTCCATCTATACTGACCTCCATCAGGTTGCAAATTAAAAATAATTTTTTTCTGCATCTAGCTCTGAAAAAATATTTGGGCTTCTAGCAGTGTGTGGGACTTGGTCTATTAGTCCATCTATACTGACCTCCATCAGGTTGCAAATTAAAAATAATTTTTTTCTGCATCTAGCTCTGAAAAAATATTTGGGCTTCTAGCGGTGTGTGGGACTTGGTCTATTAGTCCATCTATACTGACCTCCATCAGGTTGCAAATTAAAAATAATTTTTTTCTGCATCTAGCTCTGAAAAAATATTTGGGCTTCTAGCAGTGTGTGGGACTTGGTCTATTAGTCCATCTATACTGACCTCCATCAGGTTGCAAATTAAAAATAATTTTTTTCTTCATTTAGCTCTGAAAAAATATTTGGGCTTCTAGCAGTGTGTGGGACTTGTTCTATTAGTCCTTCTATACTGACCTCCAGCAGGTTGCAAATTGAATATAATTTTTTTCTGCATCTAGCTCTGAAAAAATAGTTGGGCTTCTAGCGGTGTGTGGGACTTGGTCTATTAGTCCATCTATACTGACCTCCATCAGGTTGCAAATTAAAAATAATTTTTTTCTGCATCTAGCTCTGAAAAAATATTTGGGCTTCTAGCAGTGTGTGGGACTTGGTCTATTAGTCCATCTATACTGACCTCCATCAGGTTGCAAATTAAAAATAATTTTTATCTGCATCTACAGTACCTCTGAAAAAATATTTGGGCTTCTAGCAGTGTGTGGGACTATTTGTATTAGTCCATCTATACTGACCTCCATCAGGTTGCAAATTCAAAATAATTTTTTTCTGCATCTAACCCAGCCAATAGTTTTGGCCTAATACCACAGTTTGCCACTCAGCTCTGCTCGGTTACCATCCATTGTTTTTTTGTGCAAACAACTCCAGAGTTGTGAATTAGTTAACCACCAAAATGAGTGGAAAAAGGCCTGCTGCTGGTGGAAAGGGGAATAGGCGTGTTGGGAAGGGGAAAAAAGGTTGTGTCCGTGGGGTAGGTGCAGAAGAAAGACCATCTTCCAGCCAAACTAAAATGTCTACTTCTTTTAGCGGACAATGTGATAAGATCCCTTTCTTACGGCCACGCCAGTCGCTACAAATTCCAGATGAGGCACAAAAACAGCAGGTGCTTCAACGGATATCAAGTGCTCCTTTAAGTGGGCTCTCCTCCACATCAACTTCAACATCACAAATACTCCAGTCCTCAAAGGTGTCACCCAAATCGCACTTGCTTCCTCACAGCTCCCAAATCTCCAGCTGCCCGTCTGAATATGAGGTAGAACAGATGGTTGAGTCTGCAGAGCTGTTTACTCATACTATAGCCTGGGAATCAGAGGTCGACTCCAGCGCTTCTGTGAATCCAGACGAGGAAATGATCAGCACTGATGCCCAGAATCTTTATGAGTCGGATCCAGGACCAGACGCAGAAGGTTCTGACCATAATGTAGACCCTCATTCCCAAACTGTAACTCCTGTTGGTGGAGACAATGAGGAAGACGATGATAAGACTCAAATACCTGATTGGAGCGACAACTTTAGTTTTTTGTCAGGGCAGGAACAGGTTGGCTCTGAGGACGACGGGTGTGATAACGCACAGGGTGATGATGATGAGGTCGGAGATCCCACTTACTGTCAACCCACAGTGAGCCAAGAGATGAGGTCAGCAGAGGAGGTGGAGGAAGATGCTAGTGACGACGAGGTCAGGTTGCGCCTTCCTGGACAGAGACGTAGTACTGGAAGCACGTCAACAACTGCATCCTCAAACACAACTCTGCCTCTCACCACAAGTCGTGGTGGCTCTTCAGGTCGCATGGGTGCTAAGCCTTGCATAGCCTGGGCATTTTTTCAGATCGATAAAGATGACCCAACTCGAGTTATCTGTAACATTTGTCAGCAAAAGCTAAGTAGAGGCCAAAAAATACATAGTTTGAGTACTTCATGCATGAACCGGCACATGGACATGAAGCATAAGTTGCAGTGGGAAGCTCAGTGTGCTACAATGGGGCCTAGCCGGCCGGGCCAATCACCATCTGCCATATCTTGTGCATCCGCGGCCTCTTCATCCTCTGTGACTGGGGGGACAGCAGTCACACCTGTTTTGGGGCGCAGACCTGCCACCTCTTTACCCGCAACAGCCAGCGTGATTGGCAGGTAATCATTTTCTTTGGAGGTGGTAACACCAGCTGGTGTTGAGCGCTGTCCGACATCGATAGCACCACCTTTGGATCAAGGCAACCTAACATGTCCGCCTGCATCTTCCTCACAGACCGGCAGTTTGCCGGGGACACCCTTATCAACCCCGTCTAAGCACAATAGCCAGCCCTCGGTCCCTCAGATGTGGACAAGTAAAAGACCATTTCCTCCTAGCCATGAGAAAGCTAAGAGGTTGAATTTCACCATCTGCAAGCTCTTGGCTACAGAAATGCTGCCTTTCCGCCTGGTGGACACAGAGGATTTTCGAGACCTTATGTCCGTCGCAGTGCCCCAGTACCAGATGCCCAGTCGGCACTACTTCTCAAAGAAAGGTGTGCCTGCGCTCCACCAGCATGTCGCACACAACATCACCGCTTCTTTGAGAAACTCTGTGTGTGACAGGGTGCATTTCACCACAGACACTTGGACGAGTAGGCATGGACAGGGGCGTTACATGTCGCTGACTGGGCACTGGGTAACTATGGTGACAGCAGGACAAGGGGCTGCTGTCCAAGTCTTGCCGTCCCCACGAGTTGTGCGTCAATCCTCTTTATGTCAAAGTTCCTCCACTGCTTCTGCCTCCTCAACTTCCTCTCGGTCTTCCACCTGCACCCAAAGCCTGTCTGGTCATGCCACAAGCTTTCTAACTGCGCAGAAGGGATCCTGCACACCTCCTTACTATGCTGGCAGTAGGGCTCAACGTCATCAGGCGGTTTTTACATTGAAATGTCTGGGAAATGTGAGTCACACAGCTGAGGAGTTGTGGTCAGCTCTGGAGAACCAATTTCATGAATGGTTGTCTCCACTGGACCTGAAACCAGGGAAGGCCGTGTGCGACAATGCTGCAAACCTGGGTGCGGCCCTTCGCCGGGGCAATGTCACACACGTGCCTTGTATGGCTCACGTGTTGAACCTGGTTGTCCAGCAATTTTTAGCCCACTATCCCAGACTAGATGGCCTTCTGCAGAGGGCATGGTCGCTGTGTGCTCACTTCCGCCGTTCGCATCCCGCAGCTCAGCGACTTACATCTCTACAGAAGTCGTTGGGCCTGCCACTTCACCGGCTAAAATGCGATGTGCCTACCCAGTGGTATTCAACTCTGCACATGTTGCAGCGACTGTGGCAGCACCGACAAGCCCTGGTGCAATACGTTCTGACGTATAGCCTGGGCCAACGAGATTCAGAGGTGGGGCAAATCACGCTGGAGGAGTGGTCTCAGATCAGGGACCTATGCACCCTTCTGCACAGTTTTGAAATGGCGACGAAGATGTTTAGTGCTGACGATGCCATTATCAGCATGACTATTCCGGTGATTTACATGCTGGAGCACATGTTAAACAGAATTCGGAGTCAGGTGGTGGCACAAGGGGAGGTGGAGGAAGTAGAGGAGGAGGAGTTGTATGCGGAAGGGCTAACATCTGCAAGGTCCAGACGGTCGGCAGCACCAAGGCGGCAGGCATGTGAGGGTGGGGGAGATGGTTTTACCAGGGCGTATGGTAGCAGCCAAACTAGTGAGGAAGGTGCAGGAGCCCAGGAAGAAGTGGAGGACGAACTGATGGAAGACTCATCAGATGAGGGAGACCTTTATCACATTTCTGTTGTGCGAGGTTGGGGGGAGAGGACAGAGGAAGGAAACATGATTGTTACCTCGCCACCAACACAACAGGGACTTGGTGTTCCTGGATGCGCAACACACATGAGTGCCTTCTTGCTGCACTACCTGCAACATGACCCTCGAATTGTGAGAATTAGAAATAATCCTGACTACTGGGTTGCCACACTGTTAGATCCCCGGTACAAAAGTAAATTTGCAGAAATTATTCCTGCCATAGAAAGGGATGCACGCATGCAGGAGTATCAGCAGAGACTGTTGCAGAATCTTACATGTGCTTTTCCACAAAATACCAGTGGTGCACGTAGTGAATCTCACAGTTCCAACTTGCCAACCGTGGGACCGTCAAGTGTTCAGCACTCAAACCGTAACAGAACCACAGTATCTGCTGGTAACATCAATTTTGCGGAATCATTTCACCACTTTTTTAGCCCATCCTTTGCAAGGCCACAGGAGACAAGAAGTCTGACACATAGTCAACGCCTAGAGACGATGGTACAGGAGTATCTCCAAGTAAACATTGAAGCCACGACTGTGTCACTGGACCCTTGCTCTTTTTGGGCTTCCAATCTGGATAAATGGCCGGAGCTAGCCACTTACGCCTTGGAGATCTTGTCATGCCCCGCAGCCAGCGTTCTGTCTGAACGTGTGTTCAGCGCTGCTGGTGGTGTGCTGACAGATAAGCGCACGCGGCTCTCCACTGATAATGTAGACAGACTCAGGTTCATAAAGATGAACAAATCATGGATCCGAAACGACTTTTCTACCCCTGTGTCATCCTGGGGAGAGTAAAAGCTTGATGATTGGTTAAAATCACCCTACCAACCGTTTTAAGCTTTCAAATTACTAATCATGTTTATCTGTATCTTGACTGGAAAATAATTTGGGCTTTGTAGCAGTGTGCAGCACTGATCCTATTAGGCCATCTATACTAAAGCTTCACCAGATTTAAAATTAAAAATAATTTTTAGCTGCATCTAGCCCGGAAAATAATTTTGGGGCTCCGAGATGCGCAAGGCACATAAGTGCCTTCTTGCTGCACTACCTGCAGCATGACCCTCATATTGTCAGAATTCGAAGTAATCATGACTACTGGGTTGCCACACTCTTAGATCCCCCAAACTTTTCAATCAACCTTTTCATTTTAATAAAGACCAAAAAAATGGTCATTTTTGAAATTATAAGCATTAGCAGGTTGTTAGAAACTGAAATCAAACAGTTTTCAACTCAAAACTTTATTCTAGGTGATGTTACATTTTCACATAGGACCCCTTGTTCGAAAGGAGCTTCTGAACTCTCTCGTCCATTGAATTTGTCAGGTTTTGGATGGTTTCTGCTTCAATTGTTTTGCATGAGGACAGAATACCCTCCCAGAGCTGTTGCTTAGATGTGAACTGCCTCCCGCCATCATAGACACTTCTTTTAATGATGCTCCAAAGGTTCTGAATGGGGTAGAGGTCAGGGGAGCATGGGGGTCACACCATAAGTTTGTCCCCTTTTATGCCCATATCTGCCAGAGATGCAGATGTTTTCTGTGCAGCATGAGATGGTGCATTATCATGCAGAAAAATGATCTTGCTGTGAAATACACGCTTCTTCTTCTTGAACCATGGCAGGAAGTGCTGTTTGAGAAAATCCACATACATTATGGAGTTCATCTTTAGCGCCTTCAGGGATCCTAAAGGGGCCGACAATCTCTCTCCCCATGATTCCAGCCCAAAACATTACTCCACCTCCTCCTTGTTGGCGCTGTAGCCGTGTTTGCGTGGGGTGTCCATCAACCAGCCATCCTCCACTCCATCCATCTGGACCATCGAGCGCTGCATGGCACTCATCCGTGAACAAAACAGTTTTGAAATCAGTCTTCATGTAATGTTTGGCCCACTGGAGCCGTTTCTGCTTGTGTGAAGTGGATAAAGGAGGTCGACAGGATGGCGCATGCACAGCTGCAATCCTCTGAAGGACCCTGCATCTTGTTGTTCGGGGGACGTTGGAGGCACAAGCAGCTTCAAAAACTTGTCTGCTGCTATGACAAGGCTTTTTTGCCGCTGCTCTTTCAACCTGACGTAATTGCCTGTAGGAAAGAGTCCTCAATTTGCCCTTATCAGCACGCACACGTGTGTACTGTGAATCAGCTACATACTTCTTGATTGCCAAGACACTTCATCCTGATCATCGCACAATGTTGATTGTAGTCATGCCTTGACCTAAACACTCCACAATTTGTTGCTTCTCAGCAGCCGACACATCCTTTTTCTTTCCCATTTTGGCAGAAAATGTAGGCTGCTTAATAATGTGAGAGAGCCTTCTTAAGTAGTCTTGCCTTTCATTGGACACACCTGCCAAACTAATTAGCACAGGTGTCTGCAATTGCTTACAGTGATATAAAGAGCCCTGACACACATCACCATCAATGAGTTTAACTGACAAACAAACAAATTCTTCCCTTATCACTCCTAAACACTTTTTGTATAATAATTTGGAACGCAGTGTACATGTGCTTTTCCACAAAACACCAGTGGTTCACGTAGTGAATCTTACAGTTCTAACTTGCCAACCGTGGTCTGTATGGAGTTGTTCAATAAAGGGCCCAAAATTAAGATAACATAGATGGGAGAGGTCTCTATGAATAGGAATTCCTAAGTATTTGATACCCTGTGAGGGCCAGGCAAAGGGAAAGTTGGACTGCATGGAATCCTATATGGATTTGAGGAGGGAGACATCGAGGGCCTCAGACTTCGCTGCATTGATTTTAAAATTTTACCATGTAACAAAGTGATCTATTTCAGCCATAACAGCATGGATGGATATATGTGATTGAGTGATATATACTAGGACATCATCAGCAAATAGAGAGCACTTGTACTCGGTGCCTCCCACCTCAATCCACCTAATATTGGGGTTATGGCGAATTGATGAGAGCAGGTGCTCCGTCACTAGGATGTATAAGAGAGGGGACAGAGGACATCACTGCCTTGTCCCATTGGTGTTTGTGAAAGGTGATGAAAATGTTCTGACGCACCCCCTGGGCCTTGGGACACCCGGAGCCGGACCCTTTTTGGTGGATGCTGGTGGTTGTAGTCTTCGTGGCGGCGACCCAGTTCCGTGGCTCAGGGAGGTCAAACCAGTGGCGGAACTATTTATGTGGTTTTCATGTTTAAATGTCCGACTACGCCACCCATGGATTGCGGTCAGAGTGAACCGCCGCTACAGGGCAGACCACTGAGGCTGGTGTTGTGGGTGCAGCAGAGCGTAGCATAACTCCCCACGGGAGGAGTATAGCCTCAGGGCAGTGTATGCGGAGGATGGGGGTGATGGTGCAGGGCAGCAGCAGTAACGACACGGAGTCAGTGATGCAGTTCAGGGCCTTTACTCACAGTTCTTATTATCCAGACCACGTCTGCAGGTAACGGCTGCCCACGTCGTACTGTGCTCACCAGGTGAGGGGCTCAGACAACTCCCAGATAACTTTGGAGCACTTCACAGGACCCCCTTTGTGTGTCCTTTGTCTGGCCTTTCTTACCAACACTTCTGTCCGGCTGCCTCGGGCCTCCTCTTGGTAAACTTGGCGCCAGTTTCCCTGACCCTATGTGGTGCCTTCCTAGCGGGTGTAGCGAGGGGCTGCGCCACATAAAATGTCAGAGCCTCCGGTTTCTAGCTGAGGGTCGTTTCCTGCCTCCACTAGTTCGGGGACCGGTCTCCCCCTTTGGCCTGACCCCTCCACGCAGGTGGATTCGGGCGTGCGGTGGCGACTCGCCCGTCCGCACCCCTGGGATCCCTTCATTCCTCGTTCCTGGAGCCTTCTCCGCTCCTCTTCCTTCCTTCTCCCTCTTCCAGGCCTGGGCCTCTGTTACTAGGCCCGCCTCCGGAGCAGAGCTCATGCAGAGCCCCTGCTCCCTGCCACTTCTGCTCAGACTTCTCTGCACTGAACTAAGATGGTGCCCACCTTTTATACTCCCTTCTCAATGCACCCAGGAACTGCTTCCTCCCTGCTCCTGCACTACAGGGTTCCCCTTCCTCAGTGTTCCCTCCCCCCACTCCAGCCAGGGACAGGGACTGTCGTGCCCATCTCAGGGGCATATTGGTCGCTCTGCCCCACGGCAATGTGGTGTAATGCATGCAGGTGTCGGGTCCTGATCCACACTCCATCCTTACCTGAGAGTGAGATATCACACCTCTGGGTGGGGTGCAATACGTCTGTAGCAACCGAGCCCTCAGGGTGCTACAGTTCCATTTATCTTCAGCCTAGGTGACGTATTGCGATACAGGGCCGTGATTTTGGCTATAAAAGGGTCCCCTAGACCCCTACCCCAAGCTTTTTAAGAGAATCATATATGGCGTGCCAGGAGACTCTATGGAATGCTTTCTCAGCATCCAACGAGAGTATCTAATTACAAATTTTTAACTGCATCTAGCCCAGGAAATACTTTGTGCCTAGTAGCAGTGTCTGCTAGTGAGCGGATTATCCCGGCTGTTAAGCAAGCTGCACCACCTGTAGTTTAGACACTTAATTTTTTCAAAGAAAATGCTTCGGGACCATGGGATACTTAGTGAAGAGCATCAGGAGGCACCCCAAGGCATAGGGGCTGGGACTGGCAGTAGGATGCCTTGCGGTGCACAGCCGAGCTCGATCCTTATAAAAGCTTTTTAACTGCAGCAGCTTTAGTGGACGCTACTGGAGCTGGAATTACCGCGGCTGCTGGCATGAGACTTGCCCTCAATAGATCCTTGTAAATGGATTTAAAGTGTATTCATTCAAATTAGAGAGACAATTTAAATTAAAGAGCTTAGAGCTACCTCCACCACAGGGGGGCTCGCTCGACCCACCAGCGGACAGGCACCAGTATTGGGAGAGGGGGGCTGGCCGTCAGGGTTCACCGCGGCTCTGGCACAAACCCGGCGACACGGAGGTGGCACGGGCAGGAGCGGACTGGCCGTGTCGGCTTCTCACTTTTTGGATTTTTGAAGGGCATGACATGCCTATATCTGTGTCTCCCCCTCCTTTTACTCCTCCACCTCTTTTATTTTCGCATGACTATATGTACTTGTCACTTTTCCATGTGTTAGTTATGTCTTCTGAGCAGTTTGTCAGCTTTTGGACACCTTTGAAGGTGTTTTCTATGTGTTTCTATGTGTTTTTGTTTGCCTGCCATTGGTTTTAACGGTGTTCGAAGGTGTTCGACGAACAGTTCGACGAACAGTTCGGCGAACACACGGGTGTTCGACGAACCGAACCGAACTCGAACACTACGGGGGTGGCTCAACAGTACTTATCACATTGTCCGCTAAAAGAAGTAGACATTTTAGTTTGGCTGGAAGATGGTCTTTCTTCTGCAGATGTTACTGTTGCTTTAACACCTACCCCACGGACACAACCTTTTTTCCCCTTCCCAACACGCCTATTCCCCTTTCCACCAGCAGCAGGCCTTTTTCCACTCATTTTGGTGGTTAACTAATTCACAACTCTGGAGTTGTTTGCACAAAAAAACAATGGATGGTAACCGAGCAGAGCTGAGTGGCCAAACTGTGGTATTAGGCCAAAACTATTGGCTGGGTTAGATGCAGAAAAAAATTATTTTGAATTTGCAACCTGATGGAGGTCAGTATAGATGGACTAATACAAATAGTCCCACACACTGCTAGAAGCCCAAATATTTTTTCAGAGGTACTATAGATGCAGATAAAAATTATTTTTAATTTGCAACCTGATGGAGGTCAGTATAGATGGACTAATAGACCAAGTCCCACACACTGCTAGAAGCCCAAATATTTTTTCAGAGCTAGATGCAGAAAAAAATTATTTTTAATTTGCAACCTGATGGAGGTCAGTATAGATGGACTAATAGACCAAGTCCCACACACCGCTAGAAGCCCAACTATTTTTTCAGAGCTAGATGCAGAAAAAAATTATATTCAATTTGCAACCTGCTGGAGGTCAGTATAGAAGGACTAATAGAACAAGTCCCACACACTGCTAGAAGCCCAAATATTTTTTCAGAGCTAAATGAAGAAAAAAATTATTTTTAATTTGCAACCTGATGGAGGTCAGTATAGATGGACTAATAGACCAAGTCCCACACACTGCTAGAAGCCCAAATATTTTTTCAGAGCTAGATGCAGAAAAAAATTATTTTTAATTTGCAACCTGATGGAGGTCAGTATAGATGGACTAATAGACCAAGTCCCACACACTGCTAGAAGCCCAAATATTTTTTCAGAGCTAGATGCAGAAAAAAATTATTTTTAATTTGCAACCTGATGGAGGTCAGTATAGATGGACTAATAGACCAAGTCCCACACACCACTAGAAGCCCAACTATTTTTTCAGAGCTAGATGCAGAAAAAAATTATATTCAATTTGCAACCTGCTGGAGGTCAGTATAGAAGGACTAATAGAACAAGTCCCACACACTGTTAGAAGCCCAAATATTTTTTCAGAGCTAAATGAAGAAAAAAATTATTTTTAATTTGCAACCTGATGGAGGTCAGTATAGATGGACTAATAGACCAAGTCCCACACACTGCTAGAAGCCCAAATATTTTTTCAGAGCTAGATGCAGAAAAAAATTATATTCAGTTTGCAACCTGATGGAGGTCAGTATAGATGGACTAATAGAATGATGCTATGCCCAAAAGATTTTACTTCACTAGGTGCAGTAAAAAAATTGGTATTCTATACACAGGTGTTATATCTTGCAACACAGATAGGCTACTCCACTGACTAACACACTCTGCAATAGGCCAAAAAGGATTAGCTTTGCTAGATTCAGCCAAATGCTGTGAAAAAAACTTGCACAGCACTGGCACAGACCTGCCTGGCAAAAACTGATAGGAACTCATGTAACCTAGTCCTGAAAAGGACTCCAATTACAATTAGTCTTTACTCCCACAACCTATCTATTTAAGAGCACAGACCTCCGTGATAAAAGTCGTAGGAAATGCTGTAACCTAGTCCTTAAAAGGACTGCAATCACAACTATTCCCTACTCCCAAGCTATCTGTATATTTGTGCGAAAATTGGCTTGAAATTAACAAGGTATAGCGCACACAGCAACAGCGGTGCCGTCTAACACGCAGCTGCAGCAGTGAGAAAATGGTGGCGACGGGGAAAATGGCTTGGTCTTATAGGGCAAGGACATGTGACATACACTGCCAATGACACATGCCCTTGCTTGTGTGAAAAAAAGCACTTCGCTCCGTGTGTGCGCTGCTGATAGGCTGACAGATTGCACCTCCCCACTGCAAATGCGGGAAAGAGAAAAAAAAATGGAGATCTTCATTGTTCCTGCAGAGATCCATCCCCTGCCCCTCCCCCCACCCCGCTGTACACTCAAACTGCGTATTAACATTAATTTTCATCATTACTGAGAAAAAATCCAGTTATGATTTTGGTGCACGAACAGTTATCGAACATAACCTCCAACAGCCGAATTTTTCTCAAATTGTTCGTATTCGCCGAACGGCTCGAACACCGCCCAAAACAGCTCGAATTTGAGATTGGCGAACAGTTCGAGTAGAACAACGCTCATCTCTACTGGGCAGGCTGGGCCAGGTGAGCTGAAGATCTTTTTCTTACTCGCTTGAGAATACAGGGGGTATACACACTTACGCTGAGTGCTGTATGTATAACGTAGTACTGAGAATATAGGGGGTGTACACACTTACGCTGAGCGATGTATGTATAACGTCCTGTGAATAGAGGGGGTCTACTCCCACAGCCTGAGCACTGTCCATATAACGTGCTGAGAATACAGGGAGGTGTACTCCCTTGTGCTGAGCGCTTTATGTATAACTTGCTGAGAATACGGGGTGGTGTACTCCCTTACGCTGAGCGCTGTATGGATAACGTGCTGAGAAAACAGGGGGGTGTACTCACTTATGCTGTACGCTGTATGTATAACGTGCTGAGAATACAGGGGGGTATACTCCTTTACGCTGAGCTCTGTATGTATAATGTACTGAGAATATAGGGGATGTACTCACTTATGCTGAGTGCTGTATATACAACGTACTGAAAATACAAGGGGGTGTACACACACTGAATGCTGTATATACAACCTACTGAGAATACAGGGGGGTGTACTCATTTATGCTGAGTGCTGTCCATATAACGTACTGAGTATACAGGGGGTTGTACTCACGCTGAGAGCTGTATGTATAATGTGCTGAGAAAACAGGGGGTGTACTCACTTACGCTGTGTGCTGTATGTATAACGTGCTGAGAATACAGGGGGTGTACTCACTTATGCTGAGCGCTGTCCAAATAACGTCCTGAGAATACAGGGGGGTGTACTCACCTATGCTGAGCGCTGTCCAAATAACATCCTGAGAATACAGGGGGCTGTACTCACTTATGCTGAGCGCTGTCCAAATAACGTGCTGAGAATATAGGGGGGTGTACTCCCTTACGTGAGTGCTGTATGTATAAGGTACTGAGAATATAGGGGGTGTACTCACTTACGCTGAGTGCTGCATATACAACGTACTAAGAATACAAGGGGGTGTACTCACTTGCACTGAATGCTGTATATACAACGTACTGAGAATACAGGGGGGTGTACTCATTTATGCTGAGTGCCGTCCATATAACGTGCTAAGTTTACAGGGGATTATACTCACGCTGAGTGCTGTATGTATAACGTGCTGAGAATACAGGGGGTGTACTCACTTATGCTGAGTGCTGTCGAAATAACGTCCTGAGTATACAGGGGGGTGTATTCACTTATGCTGAGCGCTGTCCAAATAACGTGCTGAGAATACAAGGGGGTGTACTCTCTTATGCTGAGCACTGTCCATATAACGTACTGAGAATACAGAGGGTGTACTCACTTACACTGAGCGCTGTCCATGTAATGTACTGAGAATACAGGGGTGTACTCACTTATGCTGAGCGCTGTCCATATAACATGTTAAGAATACAGGGGGGTGTACTCCCTTGTGCTGTATGTGTTAGAACTCTCCTGTTAGGTTTCTTCTAGTTTGCTGGTCACATGACCATTTTTGCCTATTTAATCCGGCTCCGCCCTCCTGGCCTTGCTGGACTTCATTGTATTTACTACTCTTGAGCTAGCTTGGTGCTCTGCTACCGTTCTGTTAGTTTTGCTAGGTCTTCGGACCTCTATGTTCTTTGTTGTGTGTTTGTCTTTGACTGCTACAATTTCTGCTAGGAGGTGTCCAACTTTATCCCAGTCCCTAGTTCTTGTAGGGATCCCTCCCTTGCATCTATAGGTCTTCGTACAGACTAGCCGAGGACTTTAGCGGGTCTGATCGCAGGATCAGGTTCCCGTTACATCGTAGGGATCCAGTTTAGTTCTATTGTAGGGACAGATCTCCTGTCTTTCCTTAGTGCTTGTAGCAGATCATAACAGTATGTATAAAGTGCTGAGAATACAGGGGGTGTACTCACTTATGCTGAGCGCTGTATGTATAACATACTGAGAATACAGGGGGGTGTACTCCCTTACACTGAGCACTGCATGTATAATGTACTCAGAATATAGGCCATGTACTCGCGTACGCTGAGCGCTGTATGTATAACGTCCTGTGAAAAGAGGGGGTATACTACCATAGGCTGAGCGCTGTCCATATAATGTGCTGAGAATACAGGGGGGTGTACTCCCTTATGCTGAATGCTGTACACTGTGTGCCGAATTATTAGGCAAGTTGTATTTTAGAGGATTATTTTTATTATTGATCAACAACTATGTTCTCAATCAACCCAAAAGACTCCTAAATATCCAAGCTTAATATTTTTGGAAGTTGGAGTGTTTTTTTTTTTTTAGATTTGGCTATCTTAGGAGGATATCAGTTTGTGCAGGTAACTATTACTGTGCAGAATTATTAGGCAACTTAATAAAAACCAAATATAATCACATCTCACTTGTTTATTTTCACCAGGTAAACCAATATCAGTGCACAAAATTTAGAAATAAACATTTCTGACATGCAAAAACCAAAACCCAAAAAATTAGTGATCAGTATAGCCACCTTTCTTTATGATGACACTCAACAGACTTCCATCCATAGATTCTGTTTTCGATCAACATTGCATGCAGCAGCTATCACAGCCTCCCAGACACTGTTCCAAGAGGTGAACTGTTTTCTCTCCCTGTAGATCTCACATTTATGATGGACCACAGGTTCCCTATGGGGTTCAGATCAGGTGAACAAGGGGGCCATGTCATTATTTTTTCTTCTTTTAGACCTTTACTGGCCAGCCACGCTGTGAAGTAGTTGGATTTGAAGGAGCATTGTCCTGCATGAAAATCACGTTTTTCTTGAAAGATACAGACTTCTTCCTGTACCACTGCTTGAAGAAGTTGTCTTCTAGAAACAGGCAGTAGGTCTGGGAGTTGAGCTTCACTCCATCCTCAACCCGAAAAGGTCCCACAAGTTCATCTTTAATGATACCAGCCCATACCAGTACCCCACCTCCACCTTGCTGGCGTCTGAGTCGGAGTGGAGCTCTCTGCCCTTCACTGATCCTGCCTCTGGCCCATCCATCTGGCCCATCAAGAGTCACTCTCATTTCATCAGTCCATAAAACCTTTGAAAAATCAGTCTTAAGATATTTCTTGGCCCATTCTTGACGTTTTATCTCATGTTTCTTCTTCAAAGGTGGCCGTTTTTCAGCCTTCCTTACCTTGGCCATGTCCCTGGGTATTGCACACCTTGTGCATTTTGATACTCCAATACCGTTGCAGCTCTGAAATATGGCAAAACTGGTGGCGAATAGCATCTTGGCAGCTTCACGCTTGATTTTCCTCAATTCATGGGCAGTTACTTTGCGCCTTTTTTGGCCAACACGCTTCTTGCAACCCTGTTGGCTATTTGCCATGAAACGCTTGATTGTTCGGTGATCACGCTTCAAAAGTTTGGAAATTTCAAGACTGCTGCATCCCTCTGCAAGACATCTCACAATTTTGGACTTTTCAGAGCCCGTCAAATCTCTCTTCTGACCCATTTTGCCAAAGGAATGGAAGTTGCCTAATAATTAAGCACACCTTATATAGGGTGTTGATGTCATTAATCAACATCCCTCCTCATTACAGAGATGCACATCACCAGATTTAGTTAATTGGTAGTTGGCTCTCAAGCCTATGCAGCTTGGAGTAGGACAAAATGCATAAAAAGAATCAAAGTGATCAAAATACTCATTTGCCTAATAATTCGGCACACAGTGTATATACAACGTACTGAGAATACAGGGGGTGTACTCACTTATGCTGATTGCTGTGTATATAACATACTGAGAATACAGGAGGTGTACTCACTTACGCTGAGTGCTGTATGTATAACGTGCTGAGAATACAGGGGTTTACTCACTTATGCTGAGCGCTGTCCAAATAAAGTCCTGAGAATACAGGGGGGTATACTTACTTATGCTGAGCGCTGTCCAAATAACGTGCTGGGAATACAGGGGGGTGTACTCCCTTACGTGAGTGCTGTATGTATAAGGTACTGAGAATATAGGGGGTGTACTCACTTACGCTGAGTGCTGTATATACAATGTACTGAGAATACAGGGGGGGTGTACTCACTTACGCTGAATGCTGAATATACAATATACTGAGAATGCAGGGGGTGTACTCACTTATGCTGAATGCTGTGTATATAAAGTGCTGAGATTACAGGGGGTGTACTCACTTATGCTGATCGCTGTATGTATAACGCGCTGAGAATACAGGGGATTACTCACTTATGCTGAGCGCTGTCCAAACAACGTCCTGAGAATACAGGGGTTATACTTACTTATGCTGAGCGCTGTCCAAATAACGTGCTGGGAATACAGGGGGGTGTACTCCCTTACGTGAGTGCTGTATGTATAAGGTACTGAGAATATAGGGGGTGTACTCACGCTGAGTGCTGTATATGCAATGTTCTGAGAATACAGGGGGGTGTACTCACTTACGCTGAGTACTGTATATACAACGTACTGAGAATACAAGGGGGTGTACTCACTTACACTGAGTGCTGTATATACAACGTACTGACAATACAGGGGGGTGTTCTCACTTACGCTGAATGCTGTATATGCAACGTACTGAGAATACAGGGGGGTGTACTCACTTACGCTGAGCGCTGTTCATGTATTGTACTAAGAATTCAGGGGGGTGTTCTCACTTATGCTGAGTGCTTTCCATATAATGTACTAAGTTTACAGGAGGGTGTACTCACGCTGAGCGCTGTATATATAACTTGCTGAGAATACAGGGGGTGTACTCACTTATGCTGAGCACTGTTGAAATAACGCACTGAGTATACAGGGGGGTGTATTCACTTATGGTCAGTGCTGTCCAAATAATGTACTGAGTATACAAGGGGGTGTTATCACTTACGCTGAATGCTGTATATACAACGCACTGAGAATACAGGGGGGTGTACTCACTTATGCTGAGTGCTGTGTATACAGCGTACTGATAATACAGAGGGTGTACTCACTTACGCTGAATGCTGTATATACAACGCACTGAGAATACAGGGGGTGTACTCACTTATGCTGAGCACTGTGTATGCAGCGTACTGATAATACAGAGGGTGTACTCACTTACGCTGAATGCTGTATATACAACGCACTGAGAATACAGGGCGTGTACTCACTTATGCTGAGCGCTGTTCATATAACGTACTGATAATACAGAGGGTGTACTCACTTACGCTGAGCGCTGTCCATGTATTGTACTGAGAATTCAGGGTGGTGTAATCACTTATGCTGAGCGCTGTATATATAACATGCTGAGAATATAGGGGGTGTACTCACTTACGCTGAGCGCTGTGTATAACGTACTGAGAATATAGGGGGTGTACTCACTTACGCTGAGCGCTGTCCATATAATGTGCTAAGAATACAGGGGGGTGTACTCCCTTACGCTGAGTGCTGTATGTATAATGTACTGAGAATACAGGGGAGTGTACTCACTTATGCTGAGCGCTGTATGTATAATGTACTGAGAATACAGGGGGTGTACTCACTTATGCTGAGCGCTGTTTGTTTAACATACTGAGAATACAAGAGGGTGTACTCCCTTACACTGAGCGCTGCATGTATAATGTATGGAGAACATAGGGCATGTACTCGCTTACGCTGAGCGCTGTATGTATACAGGGGGTGTACTCCCTTATGGTGAGCGCTGTATGGATAACGTGCTGAGAAAACAGGGGGGTGTACTCACTTATGCTGACCACTGTATGTATAAAGTGCTGAGAATACAGGGGGGTGTACTCCCTTACGCTGAGCTCTGTGTGTATAACGTACTGAGAACATAGGGGGTGTACTCACTTACGCTGAGTGCTGTATATACAATTTACTGAGAATGCAAGGGGGTGTACTCACTTATGCTGAGTGCTGTCCATATAACGTACTGAGTATTCAGGGGGTTGTACTCACTTACGCTGAGCTCTGTATGTATAAGGTACTGAGAATATAGGGGGTGTACTCACTTACGCTGAGTGCTGTATAATCAATGTACTGAGAATACAGGGGATTGTACAGTGTACTCACTTAAGCTGAATGCTGTATATACAACCTGCTGAGAATACAGGGGGGTGTACTCACGCTGAGTGCTGTTTATACAACGTACTGAGAAAACAGGGGGTGTACTCACTTATGCTGAGTGTTGTCCATACAACGCACTGAGTATACAGTGGGTTGTACTCACTTACGCTGAGCGCTGTATGTATAACGTGCTGAGAATTCAGAGGGTGTACTCACTTATGCTGAGCGCTGTCCAAATAATGTGCTGAGAATACAGTGGGGTGTTCTCCCTTACTTGAGTGCTGTATGTATAAGGTGCTGAGAATATAGGGGGTGTACTCACTTACGCTGAGTGCTGTATATACAATGTACTGAGAATACAGGGGGGGTGTACTCACGCTGAATATACAATATACAATATACTGAGAATGCATGGGGTGTACTCACTTATGCTGAATGCTGTGTATATAAAGTGCTGAGATTACAGGGGGTGTACTCACTTATTCTGATCGCTGTATGTATAACGTGCTGAGAATACAGGGGGTGTACTCGTTTATGCGGAGTGCTGTCCATATAATGTACTGAGAATACAGGGGGTGTACTCACTTACGCTGAGCACTGTCCATATAGCATACTGAGAATATTGGGGGGTGTTCTCAATTATGCTGAGCGCTGTGTATATAACATACTGAGAATACAGGGGGTCTACTCCCTTAGGCTGAGTGCTGTCCATATAACATGCTGAGAATACAGGGGGGTGTACTCCCTTACGCTGAGCACTTTATGTATAAAGTGCTGAGAATATAGGGGGTGTACTCACTTATGCTGAGTGCTGTATGTATGACGTGCTGAGAATTCAGGGGGGTGTACTCCCTTACGCTGAGCGCTGTATGTATAACGTATTGAGAATACATGGGGTTTACTCACTTACGCTGAGCGCTGTCCATATAATGTGCTAAGAATACAGGGGGGTGTACTCCCTTATTCTGAGTGCTGTATGTATTAAGTGCTGAGAATACAGGGGAGTGTACTCACTTATGCTGAGCACTGTATGTATAATGTACTGAGATTACAGGGGGTGTACTCACTTATTCTGATCGCTGTATGTATAACGTGCTGAGAATACAGGGGGTGTACTCGCTTATGCGGAGCGCTGTCCATATAATGTACTGAGAATACAGGGGGTGTACTCACTTACGCTGAGCACTGTCCATATAGCGTACTGAGAATATTGGGGGGTGTTCTCAATTATGCTGAGCGCTGTGTATATAACATACTGAGAATACAGGGGGTCTACTCCCTTAGGCTGAGTGCTGTCAATATAACATGCTGAGAATACAGGGGGGTATACTCCCTTACGCTGAGCACTTTATGTATAAAGTGCTGAGAATATAGGGGGTGTACTCACTTATGCTGAGTGCTGTATGTATGACGTGCTGAGAATTCAGGGGGGTGTACTCCCTTACGCTGAGCGCTGTATGTATAACGTACTGAGAATAAAGGGGGTTTACTCACTTACGCTGAGCGCTGTCCATATAATGTGCTAAGAATACAGGGGGGTGTACTCCCTTATTCTGAGTGCTGTATGTATTAAGTGCTGAGAATACAGGGGAGTGTACTCACTTATGCTTAGCACTGTATGTATAATGTACTGAGAATACAGGGGGTGTACTCACTTATGCTGAGCGCTGTTTGTTTAACATACTGAGAATACAGGGGGGTGTACTCCCTTACACTGAGCGCTGCATGTATAATGTATGGAGAATATAGGGCGTGTACTCACTTACGCTGAGCGCTGTATGTATAATGTCCTGTGAATAGAGTGGGTGTACTCCCATAGGCTGAGCGCTGTATGTATAACTTGCTGAGAATACGGGGGGGTGCACTCCCTTACACTGAGCGCTGTATGGATAACTTGCTGAGAAAACAGGGGGGTTTACTCACTTATGCTGAATGCTGAATATACAATGTACTGAGAATGCAGGGGGTGTACTCACTTATGCTGTGTGCTGTCCATATAACGTACTGAGTATACAGGGGGTTGTACTCACGCTGAGCACTGTATGTATAACATGCTGAGAATACAAGGGGTGTACTCACTTATGCTGAACGCTGTCCAAATAATGTGCTGAGAATACAGTGGGGTGTTCTCCCTAACGTGAGTGCTGTATGTATAAGGTGCTGAAAATATAGGGGATGTACTCACGCTGAGTGCTGTATATACAACATACTGAGGATACAAGCGGGTGTACACACTTATGCTGAATGCTGAATATACAATGTACTGAGAATGCAGGGGGTGTACTCACTTATGCTGAGTGCTGTATGTATGACATGCTGAGAATAAAGGGGGGTGTACTCCCTTTCGTGATTGCTGAATGTATAAGGTACTGAGAATATAGGGGGTGTACTCACGCTGAGTGCTGTATATACGTACAATGTACTGAGAATACAGGGGGGAGTTCTCACTTACGTTGAGTGCTGTTTATACAACATATTGAGAAAACAGGGGGTGTACTCACTTATGCTGAGTGCTGTGTATATAACGTACTGAGATTACAGGTGGTGTACTCACTTAAGCTGATCGCTGTATGTATAATGTGCTGAGAATACAGGGGGTGTACTCACTTACGCTGAGCACTGTTCATATAGCGTACTGAGAATATTTGAGGGTGTACTCAATTATGCTGAGCGCTGTGTATATAACATACTGAGAATACAGGGGGTGTACTCCCTTAGGCTGAGTGCTGTCCATACAACATGCTGAGAATACAGGGGGGTGTACTCCCTTACGCTGAGCACTTTATGTATAACGTGCTGAGAATATAGGGGGTGTACTCGCTTACGCTGAGTGCTGTATAATCAATGTACTGAGAATACAGGGGATTGTACAGTGTACTCACTTAAGCTGAATGCTGTATATACAACCTGCTGAGAATACAGGGGGGTGTACTCACGCTGAGTGCTGTTTATACAACGTACTGAGAAAACGGGGTGTACTCACTTATGCTGAGTGTTGTCCATACAACGCACTGAGTATACAGTGGGTTGTACTCACTTACGCTGAGCGCTGTATGTATAACGTGCTGAGAATTCAGAGGGTGTACTCACTTATGCTGAGCGCTGTCCAAATAATGTGCTGAGAATACAGTGGGGTGTTCTCCCTTACTTGAGTGCTGTATGTATAAGGTGCTGAGAATATAGGGGGTGTACTCACTTACGCTGAGTGCTGTATATACAATGTACTGAGAATACAGGGGGGGTGTACTCACGCTGAATATACAATATACAATATACTGAGAATGCATGGGGTGTACTCACTTATGCTGAATGCTGTGTATATAAAGTGCTGAGATTACAGGGGGTGTACTCACTTATTCTGATCGCTGTATGTACAACGTGCTGAGAATACAGGGGGTGTACTCGTTTATGCGGAGTGCTGTCCATATAATGTACTGAGAATACAGGGGGTGTACTCACTTACGCTGAGCACTGTCCATATAGCGTACTGAGAATATTGGGGGGTGTTCTCAATTATGCTGAGCGCTGTGTATATAACATACTGAGAATACAGGGGGTCTACTCCCTTAGGCTGAGTGCTGTCCATATAACATGCTGAGAATACAGGGGGGTGTACTCCCTTACGCTGAGCACTTTATGTATAAAGTGCTGAGAATATAGGGGGTGTACTCACTTATGCTGAGTGCTGTATGTATGACGTGCTGAGAATTCAGGGGGGTGTACTCCCTTACGCTGAGCGCTGTATGTATAACGTATTGAGAATACATGGGGTTTACTCACTTACGCTGAGCGCTGTCCATATAATGTGCTAAGAATACAGGGGGGTGTACTCCCTTATTCTGAGTGCTGTATGTATTAAGTGCTGAGAATACAGGGGAGTGTACTCACTTATGCTGAGCACTGTATGTATAATGTACTGAGATTACAGGGGGTGTACTCACTTATTCTGATCGCTGTATGTATAACGTGCTGAGAATACAGGGGGTGTACTCGCTTATGCGGAGCGCTGTCCATATAATGTACTGAGAATACAGGGGGTGTACTCACTTACGCTGAGCACTGTCCATATAGCGTACTGAGAATATTGGGGGGTGTTCTCAATTATGCTGAGCGCTGTGTATATAACATACTGAGAATACAGGGGGTCTACTCCCTTAGGCTGAGTGCTGTCAATATAACATGCTGAGAATACAGGGGGGTATACTCCCTTACGCTGAGCACTTTATGTATAAAGTGCTGAGAATATAGGGGGTGTACTCACTTATGCTGAGTGCTGTATGTATGACGTGCTGAGAATTCAGGGGGGTGTACTCCCTTACGCTGAGCGCTGTATGTATAACGTATTGAGAATACAGGGGGTTTACTCACTTACGCTGAGCGCTGTCCATATAATGTGCTAAGAATACAGGGGGGTGTACTCCCTTATTCTGAGTGCTGTATGTATTAAGTGCTGAGAATACAGGGGAGTGTACTCACTTATGCTGAGCACTGTATGTATAATGTACTGAGAATACAGGGGGTGTACTCACTTATGCTGAGCGCTGTTTGTTTAACATACTGAGAATACAGGGGGGTGTACTCCCTTACACTGAGCGCTGCATGTATAATGTATGGAGAATATAGGGCGTGTACTCACTTACGCTGAGCGCTGTATGTATAATGTCCTGTGAATAGAGTGGGTGTACTCCCATAGGCTGAGCGCTGTATGTATAACTTGCTGAGAATACGGGGGGGGTGCACTCCCTTACACTGAGCGCTGTATGGATAACTTGCTGAGAAAACAGGGGGGTTTACTCACTTATGCTGAATGCTGAATATACAATGTACTGAGAATGCAGGGGGTGTACTCACTTATGCTGTGTGCTGTCCATATAACGTACTGAGTATACAGGGGGTTGTACTCACGCTGAGCACTGTATGTATAACATGCTGAGAATACAAGGGGTGTACTCACTTATGCTGAACGCTGTCCAAATAATGTGCTGAGAATACAGTGGGGTGTTCTCCCTAACGTGAGTGCTGTATGTATAAGGTGCTGAAAATATAGGGGATGTACTCACGCTGAGTGCTGTATATACAACATACTGAGGATACAAGCGGGTGTACACACTTATGCTGAATGCTGAATATACAATGTACTGAGAATGCAGGGGGTGTACTCACTTATGCTGAGTGCTGTATGTATGACATGCTGAGAATACAGGGGGGTGTACTCCCTTTCGTGATTGCTGAATGTATAAGGTACTGAGAATATAGGGGGTGTACTCACGCTGAGTGCTGTATATACGTACAATGTACTGAGAATACAGGGGGGAGTTCTCACTTACGTTGAGTGCTGTTTATACAACATATTGAGAAAACAGGGGGTGTACTCACTTATGCTGAGTGCTGTGTATATAACGTACTGAGATTACAGGTGGTGTACTCACTTAAGCTGATCGCTGTATGTATAATGTGCTGAGAATACAGGGGGTGTACTCACTTATGCTGAGCACTGTTCATATAGCGTACTGAGAATATTTGAGGGTGTACTCAATTATGCTGAGCGCTGTGTATATAACATACTGAGAATACAGGGGGTGTACTCCCTTAGGCTGAGTGCTGTCCATACAACATGCTGAGAATACAGGGGGGTGTACTCCCTTACGCTGAGCACTTTATGTATAACGTGCTGAGAATATAGGGGGTGTACTCGCTTATGCTGAGTGCTGTATGTATGACGTGCTGAGAATACAGGGGGGTGTACTCCCTTTCGTGAGTGCTGAATGTATAAGGTACTGAGAATACAGGGGGTGTACTCACTTATGCTGAGTGCTGTATGTATGACGTGCTGAGAATACAGGGGGGTGTACTCCCTTTCGCGAGTGCTGAATGTATAAGGTACTGAGAATATAGGGGGTGTACTCGCGCTGAGTGCTGTATATACGTACAATGTACTGAGAATACAGGGGGGTGTACTCATTTACGCTCAGTGCTGTTTATACAACATACTGAGAAAACAGGGGATGTACTCACTTATGCTGAGTGCTGTCCATATAACGCACTGAGTATACATTGGGTTGTACTCACTTACGCTGAGCGCTGTATGTATAACGTGCTGAGAATACAGGGGGTGTACTCCCTTACGCTGAGCACTTTATGTATAACATGCTGAGAATATCGGGGGTGTACTCAGTTACGCTAAGCGCAGTATATATAATGTACTGAGAATACAGGGGGTGTAGTACTTTACGCTGAGCGCTGTATATATAACATGCTGAGAATACCGGGGGTGTACTCAGTTACGCTAAGCGCAGTATATATAATGTACTGAGAATACAGGGGGTGTACTCCCTTATGCTGAGTGCTGTCCATATAACGCACTGAGTATACATTGGGTTGTACTCACTTACGCTGAGCGCTGTATGTATAACGTGCTGAGAATACAGGGGGTGTACTCCCTTACGCTGAGCACTTTATGTATAACATGCTGAGAATACCGGGGGTGTACTCAGTTACGCTAAGCGCAGTATATATAATGTACTGAGAATACAGGGGGTGTACTCACTTATGCTGAGTGCTGTCCATATAACGCACTGAGTATACATTGGGTTGTACTCACTTACGCTGAGCGCTGTATGTATAACGTGCTGAGAATACAGGGGGTGTACTCCCTTACGCTGAGCACTTTATGTATAACATGCTGAGAATACTAGTGTTGAGCCACCCCCGTAGTGTTCGGGTTCGGTTCGTCGAACACCGGGATGTTCGAGGAACTGTTCGTCGAACTGTTCGTCGAACACCTTAGAACACCGTCGAACACCGTTAAAACCAATGGCAGGCAAACAAAAACACATAGAAACACATAGAAAACACCTTCAAAGGTGTCCAAAAGCTGACAAACTGCTCAGAAGACGCTTTCTTTAAAAAAGCCGGCCGGCAATTCAGCAGCGGCATACACCGGTACCCGACAATTTAGACATGAAGGAATAGAGCATCACACATAGATTAGATAGATAGAAACATGTCAGTCACATATATATGAAGTACAGTGACAGTGTTGCTTACTGTACTTGTCATTTAGTGTAAAGGATTTATTAAAAAATATAATACTGTTTTCGTGCACTGTCTCTTTAAAAAATCCGGCCGGCAATTCAGCATCTGTACCCGACAATTTAGAATAGAAGGAATAGAGAATCACACATAGATTAGATAGATAGAAACATGTCAGCCACATATATACGAAGTACAGTGACAGTGTTGCTTACTGTACTTGTCATTTAGTGTAAAGGATTTATTAAAAAATATAATAGTGTTTTCGTGCACCGTCTCTTTAAAAAAGCCGGCCGGCAATTCAGCATCTGTACCCGACAATTTATAACAGACAGAATAGAGCTTCACACATAGATTAGATAGATAGAAACATGTCAGTCACATATATAATAAGTACAGTGACAGTGTTGGTTACTGTACTTGTCATTTAGTATTAAAATAAAGGATTTATTATTAAAAAAAATTGGCGTGGGGTTCCCCGTAATTTTAGGCTCTAGCGGAGGTTAAGCAGACAGCTGGGGCAGATGTTTGAAGCCTGGGAAGGGGGTAATACCCACGGAGCTTCCCAGGCTACTAATATCAGCCCCCAGCTGAATACCTAGCCTTTACTAGCTATTAAAATGGAGGACCCCCCCAAAAAAATGACGTGGGGTCCCCCCTAATTTAATAGCTAGCAAAGGCTAGGCAGACAGCTGGGGGCTGATATTAATAGCCCAGGAAGGGAGCCATGAATATTGTCCCCCTCCCAGGCTAGAAACACCAGCCGTCAGCCGCCCCAGAAATGGCGCATCCATAGGATGCGCCAATTCTGGCACTTAGCCTCGCTCTTCCACGCTGCCCTGGTGCGGTGGCAGGGAGTAATGGGGTTGGGGTTGATGTCAGCTTATAATGCCAGCTGACATCAAGCCCAGGTTAGTAATGGAGAGGCGTCTATAAGACACCCCCATTACTAACCCCATAGTCAAAGTTAAAAAAAAACCACAAACACCCAGAATAAAGTCCTTTAATTGAAATAAAGACACAATTCTTTATTGTTCTAAATTAAACCATACTTACCATCACGCCCATTCCAGCTGAAGCCAACGATCTCCTGCAATAAAAGAAAAATAATAAAGCAACATCATCCTTACCTTTCCATGGTTCCCAGGACAGCTTCAGCTCTGCTACATCGAGATGACAGGCTGGACCTGCAGAACGCTGCCATCCAGCCTGTCATCCCGCAGACACTGAGAAGCGCAGGCATGCTTGCGCTCCTCAGTGTCTGACTGTGACGGCATCCAGATGAGCCGACAATGAACTCGGCTCACCTCATGTACGTCACTGACAGCGTGGGAAAATTCTCCTGCACTCAGCGCTTCAGCGTGAGAATTTTCCCACGCTGTCAGTGACGTGCATGAGGTGAGCCGAGTTCATTGGACATGACCTCGGCTCATCTGGATGCCGTCACAGCCAGATACTGAGTAGCGCAAGCATGCCTGCGCTTCTCAGTGTCTGCGGGATGACAGGCTGGATGGCAGCGTTCTGCTGCGGTCCAGCCAGTCATCTCGATGTAGCAGAGCTGAAGCTGTCGTGGGAGCCATGGAAAGGTAAGGATGATGTTGCTTTATTATTTTACTTTTATTGCAGGAGATCATTGGCTTCAGCTGGAATGGGCGTGGCGGTAAGTATGGTTTAATTTAGAACAATAAAGAATTGTGTGTTTATTTCAATTAAAGGACTTTTTTCTGGGTGTTTGTGTTTTTTTTAAATACTTTACTAGAAATTCATGGTGGTCATGTCTAATATTGGCGTGACCCCATGAATTTCGGGCTTAGGGCCAGCTGATAATGCCAAGCTGGCCTTAACCGATTTATTACCCAGTGAGCCACCGCACCAGGGCCCTGGATGAGTTGGGTACAGCGCCAGAAGATGGCACTTCTATGAACGCGCCATTTTCCGGGGCGGCTGCGGACTGCAATTTGCAGCGGGTGGGGCCCAGAAAGCTTGGGCCTCCCTGCGCTGCAGATTCCAGCCCCCAGCTGCCTAGTTGTACCTGGCTGGACACAAAAATAGGGCGAAGCTCCACGTATTTTTTTTTTAAATTCATGAAATTCATGGAATAATTAAGAAAAAAAGGGCTTCCCTATATTGTTGTGTCCGGCTAGGTACAAATAGGCAGCTGGTGGTTGGGAGCAGCCCGTTCCTGCCTGCTGTACCTGACTGGACACAAATATAGGGTGAAGCCCCACATCAATTTTTTTTTCATTATTTCATGAATTTCCTGAAATAATTTAAAAAAAATTGACGTGGGGCTTCGCCCTATATTTGTGTCCAGTCAGGTACAGCAGGCAGGAACGGGCTGTTCCCAACCACCAGCTGCCTATTTGTACCTGGCCAGACACAACAATATAGGGAAGCCCTTTTTTAAAAAAATTATTTCATGAAATAATTAAAAAAAAATTGACGTGGGGCTTCGCACTATATTTGTGTCCAGCCAGGTACAGCAGGCAGGGACGGGCTGCCCCCAGCCACCAGCTGCCTATTTGTACCTGGTTGGACACAACAATATAGGGAAGCCCTTTTTTTCTTAATTATTCCATGAATTTCATGAAATAATTTAAAAAAAAAATGCGTGGGGCTTCGCCCTATTTTTGTGCCCAGCCAGGTACAACTAGGCAGCTGGGAGCTGGAATCCGCAGCGCAGGGAGGCCCAAGCTTTCTGGGCCCCACCCGCTGCAAATTGCAGTCCGCAGCCGCCCCAGAAAATGGCGCGTTCATAGAAGCGCCATCTTCTGGCGCTGTACCCAACTCATCCAGGGCCCTGGTGCGGTGGCTCACTGGGTAATAAAGGGGTTAAGGCCAGCTTGGCATTATCAGCTGGCCCTAAGCCCAAAATTCATGGGGTCACGCCAATATTAGACATGACCACCATGAATTTCTAGTAAAGTATTTAAAAAAACACAACACCCAGAATAAGTCCTTTAATTGAAATAAACACACAATTTTTTATTGTTCTAAATTAAACCATACTTACCGTCACGCCCATTCCAGCTGAAGCCAACGATCTCCTGCAATAAAAGTAAAATAATAAAGCAACCTCATCCTTACCTTTCCATGGTTCCCACGACAGCTTCAGCTCTGCTACATCGAGATGACAGGCTGGACCGCAGCAGAACGCTGCTATCCAGCCTGTCATCCCGCGGACACTCAGAAGCGCAGGCATGCTTGCGCTCCTCAGTGTCTCGCTGTGACGGCATAAAGATGAGACAAGCTCATGTCCAATGAACTCGGCGCACCTCATGCACGTCACTGACAGCGTAGGAGAATTCTCCTGCACTCAGCACTTCAGCGTGAAAATTCTCCCACGCTGTCAGTGACGTACATGAGGTCAGCTGAGTTCATTGGACATGAATGAGCTCACCTCATGCACGTCACTGACAGCGTGGGAAAATTCTCACGCTGAAGCGCTGAGTGCAGGAGAATTTTCCCACGCTGTCAGTGACGTGCATGAGGTGAGCTCATTCATGTCCAATGAACTCAGCTGACCTCATGCACGTCACTGACAGCGTGGGAGAATTCTCACGCTGAAGTGCTGAGTGCAGGAGAATTCTCCCACGCTGTCAGTGACGTGCATGAGGTGCGCCGAGTTCATTGGACATGAACTCGTCTCATCTTTATGCCGTCACAGCCAGACACTGCAGAGCGCAAGCATGCCTGCGCTTCTCAGTGTCTGCGGGATGACAGGCTGGATGGCAGCGTTCTTCTGCGGTCCAGCCTGTTATCTCGATGTAGCAGAGCTGAAGCTGTCGTGGGAACCATGGAAAGGTAAGGATGAGGTTGCTTTATTATTTTTCTTTTATTGCAGGAGATCGTTGGCTTCAGCTGGAATGGGCGTGACGGTAAGTATGGTTTAATTTAGAACAATAAAGGAATGTGTCTTTATTTCAATTAAAGGACTTTATTCTGAGTGTTTGTGTTTTCTTTTAACTTTGACTATGGGGTTAGTAATGGGGGTGTCTTATAGACGCCTCTCCATTACTAACCTGGGCTTGATGTCAGCTGGCATTATAAGCTGACATCAACCCCAACCCTATTACCCCCTGCCACTGCACCAGGGCAGCGTGGAAGAGCGAGGCTAAGTGCCAGAATTGGCGCATCCTATGGATGCGCCATTTCTGGGGCGGCTGACGGCTGGTGTTTCTAGCCTGGGAGGGGGCCAATATTCATGGCTCCCTTCCTGGGCTATTAATATCAGCCCCCAGCTGTCTGCCTAGCCTTTGCTAGCTATTAAATTAGGGGGGACCCCACGTCATTTTTTTGGGGGGGTCCTCCATTTTAATAGCAAGTAAAGGCTAGGTATTCAGCTGGGGGCTGATATTAGTAGCCTGGGAAGTTCCGTGGGTATTACCCCCTTCCCAGGCTTCAAACATCTGCCCCAACTGTCTGCTTAACCTCCGCTAGAGCCTAAAATTACGGGGAACCCCACGCCAATTTTTTTTAATAATAAATCCTTTATTTTAATACTAAATGACAAGTACAGTAACCAACACTGTCACTGTACTTATTATATATGTGACTGACATGTTTCTATCTATCTAATCTATGTGTGAAGCTCTATTCTGTCTGTTATAAATTGTCGGGTACCGATGCTGAATTGCCGGCCGGATTTTTTAAAGAGACGGTGCATGAAAACACTATTATTTTTTTTAATAAATCCTTTGCAGTAAATGACAAGTACAGTAAGCAACACTGTCACAGTACTTCATATATATGTGACTGACATGTTTCTATCTACCTAATCTATGTGTGATTCTCTATTCCTTCTATTCTAAATTGTCGGGTACAGATGCTGAATTGCCGGCCGGCTTTTTTAAAGAGACGGTGCATGAAAACACTATTATTTTTTTTGATAAATCCTTTACACTAAATGACAAGTACAGTAAGCAACACTGTCACTGTACTTCATATATATGTGACTGTCATGTTTCTATCTATCTAATCTATGTGTGAAGCTCTATTCTTTTGGTTCTAAATTGTCGGGTACCGGTGTATGCCGCTGATGAATTGCCGGCTTTTCATGTTTCACTGTTGGCACTGTTCCCATCGATTTGGGCAATCACTGTAATGCCACAACCACCATGGCTGTGGCATTACAGTGAGTGGCAGACAATCCCTGCATGATTGGTGCTCTAAATAGCGCCAGACATGCAGGACACGCTTTTGGTGCACGAACAGTTATCGAACATAACCTCGAACAGCCGAATTTTTTGCAAATCGTTCGGGTTCGTCGAACAACTCGAACACCACCCAAAACAGCTCGAATTTGAGATTGGCGAACAGTTCTAGTCGAACACCGCTCATCTCTAGAGAATACCGGGGGTGTACTCAGTTACGCTAAGCGCAGTATATATAATGTACTGAGAATACAGGGGGTGTAGTACTTTACGCTGAGCGCTGTATGTATAACATGCTGAGAATACCGGGGGTGTACTCAGTTACGCTAAGCGCATTATATATAATGTACTGAGAATACAGGGGGTGTAGTACTTTACGCTGAGCGCTGTATATATATCATGCTGAGAATACCGGGGGTGTACTCAGTTACGCTAAGCGCAGTATATATAATGTACTGAGAATACAGGGGGTGTAGTACTTTACGCTGAGCGCTGTATATATAACGTGCTGAGAATACAGGGGATGAACGCACTCTGAGCACTATCCAAATAACGTGCCGAGAATACAGGGAATGTATTCACTTACGCTGAGTGCTGTATATATATCGCGCTGAGAATACAGGGGGGTGTACTCACTTATGCTGATGCTGTATGTATAATGTACTGAAAATACAAGGGGTGTACGCACTGATGCTGAGTGCTGTATATATAACGTGCTGAGAATACAGCAGGTGTACTCATTTACGCTGGGCGCTGTTTATATAATAAACTGATAATACAGGGGGTGTACTCAAGCTGAGTGCTGTATATATAAAGTACTGATAATACATGGAGTGTACTCACGCTGAGCACTGTATATATAATGTGCTGAGAGTACAGGAGGGTGTACTCACTTACGCTGAGCGCTGTATTATATAGTCTACTAATAATGTAGGGATGTATTCATGAATTTGTCTCTCTCTTTTTCTCGCTCTCTCATCCTGGACATAATGTCGTTATTGCTCCACACTGAGCATGCTCAGTCTATAGAGGCTTTGGACAGAAGGACACATCCCTGGTTATATTATAGATATAAATATATATATACAGTTGTGCTCAAAAGTTTACATACCCCAGCAGAATTTTTCCTTTTTTGGCCTTGTTTCAGAGAATATGAATGATAACAAAAAATGTTTTCTCCACTCATGGTTATTGGTTGGGTGAAGCCATTTATAATCAAACTACTGTTTTCTCTTTTTAAATCTTAATGACAACCAAAAACATCCAAATGACCCTGATCAGAAGTTCACATATCCCAGTTCTTAATACCATGTATTGCCCCCTCTAACATCAATGACACCTTGAAGTCTTTTGTGGTAGTTGTGGATGAGGCTCTTTATTTTCTCAGATGGTAAAGCTGCCCATTCTTCTGGGCAAAAGCCTCCAGTTCCTGTAAATTTCTGGGCTGTCAATCATGATCTGCGCGCTTGAGATCTTCCCAGAGTGGCTCAGTGATATTGAGGTCAGGAGACTGAGATGGCCACTCCAGAACCTTCACTTTGTTCTGCTGTAGCCAATGACAGGTCGACTTGACCTTGTGCTTTGGATCGTTGTCATGTTGGAACGTCCAAGTACGTCTCATGCACAGCTTTCGGGCTGAT
Source organism: Phyllobates terribilis (assembly GCF_046119375.1). Classification (NCBI taxonomy): domain Eukaryota; kingdom Metazoa; phylum Chordata; class Amphibia; order Anura; family Dendrobatidae; genus Phyllobates; species Phyllobates terribilis. The sequence goes on along the minus strand of NW_027362762.1, from coordinate 766,326,889 downwards.
GAGTGCAAATTTGAATCCAGTATTTGCTGATAACGTGCTAAATTCATCTTTCCTTAAACTTTCACCAAGTTTCCTGTGCCTTTGTAGCCCACACATCCCCAAAATATCAGCGATCCACCTCCGTACTTTACAGTAGGAATGGTGTTCCTTTCATCATAGGCCTTGTTGACCTCTCTCCAAATGTAACTATTATGGTTGTGGCCAAAAAGTTCAATTTTGGTCTCATCACTACAAATTACCTTGTTCCAATAGTTTTGAGGCTTGTGCTGTTTGGTGTTCTGTAGGTGAGATACTTTGTGGCATTTGTGCAGTAATAGCTTTCTTCTTGTGACTCGACCATGCAGCCCATTTTTCTTCAAGTGCCTCCTTATTGTACATCTTGAAACAGCCACACTGCTAGTTTTCAGAGAGTCCTGAATTTCAGCTGATGTTATTTGTGGGGTTTTTTTGCATCTCAAACAATTTTCCTGGCAGATGTGGCCAAAATTTTTTTTGGGCTACCTGACCGTGGTTTGGTTAGGGATGTACTTGGACGTTCCAACATGACAACGATCCAAAACACAAGGCCAAGTCGACCTGTCTTTGGCTACAGCAGACTAAAGTGAAGGTTCTGGTTCGCCATCTCAGTCTCCTGACCTCAATATCATTGAGCCACTTTGGGGAGATCTCAAGCGGACAGTTCATGCTAGACAGCCCAGGAATTTACATGAACTGGAGGCTTTTTGACAAGAAGAATTGGCAGCTTTATCGTCTGAGAAAAGAAAGAACCTCGCCCACAACTACCACAAAAGACTTCAAGCTGTCATTGTTGTTGGAGGGGACAATACACGGTATTGAGAACTGGGGTATGTGAACTTTTGATCAGGGTCATTTGGATGTTTTTGGTTGTCATTAAGATTTAAAAAGAGAAAACACAGTAGTTTGATAATAAATGGCTTCACCCAACCAATAACCATGAGTGGAGAAAACATCAGCATATGGTCTCACAAGGGGTCTGAGGATCTCATCTCAGTACCTAATGGCAGTCAGGCTACGTTTGGCGAGCACAAGGAGGGCTGTGCGGCCCTCCAAAGAAATGCCACCCCCACATCATTACTGACCCACTGCCAAACCGGTTATACTGAAGGATGTTGCAGGCAGCAGATCGCTCTCCACGGCGTCTCCAGACTCTGTCATGTCTGTCACATGTGCTCAGTGTGAACCTGCTTTCATCTGTGAAGAGCACAGGGCGCCAGTGGCGACTTTGCCAATCATGGTGTTCAGTGGGTAATGGCAAGCGTTCTGCACGGTGTTGGGCTGTGAGCACAACCCCCATCTGTGGACGTTGGGCCCTCATACCACCCTCATGGAGTCGGTTTCTAACTGTTTGTGCAGACACATGCACATTTGTGGCCTGCTGGAGGTCATTTTGCTGGGCTCTGGCAGTGCTCCTCCTGTTCCTCCTTGCACAAAGGTGAGGTAGCGGCCCTGCTGCTTGGCTGTTGCCCTCCTACAGCCCCCTCCATATTGGACATCATGTCTCGCTCCATCCACCAACGTCACGTTGCACCACAGACTGTCCAGGAGTTGGCAGTTGCTTTAGTCCAGGTCTGGGAGGAGATCCCACAGGAGACCATCCGCAACCTCATCAGGAGCATGCCCAGACATTGTAGGGAGGTAATACAGGAACGTGGAGGCCACACACAATATTGAGCCTCATTTTGACTTGTTTTAAGGACATTACATCAAAGTTGAATCAGCCTGTAGTGGGCTTTTCCACTTTAATTTTGGGGGTAACTCCAAATCCAGGCCTCCATAGGTTAATAAATTTGATTTCCATTGATGACTTTTGTGTGATTTTGTTGTCCGCACATTCAACTTCGTACAGAACAAAGTATTAAATGAGAATATTTCATTCATTCAGATCTAGGATGTGCTATTTGAGTGTTCCCTTTATTTTTTTGAGCAGTGTATACAGATACAGTATATTTACCAAAAATTATAGAAGCAGCTTATAGAGTGCTGCTTCTATAATTTTTGGATATACTGTGGACTGGTATGTGCCTGGTGAACTTTGCACCATTTTTATTTTTTGCTGGTGGCCTTCATTATCTTCTTTTTATATATATATATATATATATATATATATATATATATATATATATATATATATATATATAATATATATATTACAGTACAGACCAAAAGTTTGGACACACCTTCTCATTTAAATATTTTTCTGTATTTTCATGACTTTGAAAATTGTACATCCACACTGAAGGCATCAAAACTATGAATTAACACATGTGGAATTATATACTTAACAAAAAAGTGTGAAACAACTGAAAATATGTCTTATATTCTAGGTTCTTCAAAGTAGCCACCTTTTGCTTTGATGACTGCTTTGCACATTCTTGGCATTCTCTTGATGAGCTTCAAGAGGTAGTCACCGGAAATGGTCTTCCAACAATCTTGAAGGAGTTCCCAGAGATGATTAGAACTTGTTAGCCTTTTTGCCTTCACTCTGCGGTCTAGCTCACCCCAAACCATCTCGATTGGGTTCCAGGTCTGGTGACTGTGGAGGCCAGGTTATCTGGCGTAGCACCCCATCACTCTTCTTCTTGGTCAAATAGCCCTTACACAGCCTGGAGGTCTGTTTGGGGTCATTGTCCTGTTGTCTATGTCTTATATTCTATGTTCTTCAAAGTAGCCACCTTTTCCTTTGATGACTGCTTTGCACACTCTTGGCATTCTCTTGATGAGCTTCAAGAGGTAGTCACCGGAAATGGTTTTCACTTCTCAGGCGTGCCCTGTCAGGCTACTTTGAAGAACCTAGAATGTAAGACATGTTTTCAGTTGTAAAATTTTCAAAGTCATGAAAATACAGAAAAATCTTTAAATGATAAGGTGTGTCCAAACTTTTGGTCTGTACTGAATATATATATATATATATATATATATATATATATATATATATATATATATATATATGAGAGAGAGAAGATAATGAAGGGCACCAGCAAAAAAATTTTGGTGCAAAGTTCTCAGGAAATAGTGGTCTTCAAAATAACGTACAGGCCAAAATTCTAAAACATGCTCCTTAACCCTACACCTGAAGGTGAGTCCCACATATACATGGACAGATTGTACAATAAATCTCACAATGGTACAAGAAATAGTGTATTATTTTACATTCCCTATAGTTAGAAGCATCGGTGAATGTGGTATATGTGGGATATCATCATATCAAAATCAGAAAAGCAATGTCTTCAGGGGGGTGTCAGCCATCTCCTCACTCCTTTATACAGGATTCAATAGGCAGGATTTGTAATTTAATTAAACTTAGAGTTAATATTGTATGATATAGCACTTCAACAAATGTTGTGAAATATTCAGAGTAATTTTCTGTGTCTAATGTTGATCCCTATTCATCAGCTGATAACTATTATTAACATCAACATCTTGTATGCCAGGTGAACATAGATCTCATTTCTTTCAAACCATTTGATTAGATCATCAAGCTGTTTTCCATGCTGGGTGATAAGGTCAAGCTGCATTTGTATTTTTTTTGGAGCTGTCAAACAGGCATTTCAGCTCTTGTCTGGGATAATTTCCATTTCCTCTTTCACAAAAGTCAAGCAAAATTAAGGGTACAGAGCACAGTATTGCTTTTTTCTGCTTTAATTGGTTCTAGTGACAGCATAACAAAAAGATAGAAGCAGTCAACCCAGGCAATATTTGAAAGGATTTTTTTATGATTTCAATGATTCTGTCAATCTCATTGCAGTTGATTCAAATATTTCTGGCAACCGCTTCATTGTGACTGCTGTAAAAGAACATCCCAAAGTTGTTTTCCCTTTCTTCAATAACTAACATTGGGAAATTATTAGCAAACGTATATTACAACTATATTGCAATTAAACTAGCATTTAAGAGTAATAGTAGTAATAATATTAATAATTATTATCATCATCATCTTTATTCATTATCTTTATAAAACATCCAACATCATCCTCCTATTATGAAGCAAGGGGAATATAAATATAACTGCATAAATCAGTCTCCATAGGCTAATATGGAGAAAATGAAGTATGAGGTGACTTGAGTTGCTGGTTGAGGACAGGTTGGAGTAGATATACACCATAAATGATCTAGTCCAGTTGTGTATGAACTAAGCATTACTTTTGTGTGAAAGAGAGTCTGGCACATTAACAATATAAAGTAAGCACATAGCCTTGTAGAGGATACAGCTCCTACAAAAATAGCATCTTCAATGTTATATAATCATTTCCTCTGTACTGAAAAAAATAAAGTTTAATCAAATTGCCAATTATGGTACCTAGTGGAGAGGCCCAATGGCTCAGAGCACTATTCCACCCAAAGGTTTTTTTTATGCTTCACTGGTGATTGACAGCACTTGCCTCAAGCAAGAATACCTGCATAGAAAGCTCAGGCAATTGCTATTAAGCAACAATGAGGGAGGCTGAGGTATGCAAAACCTGTGGCAAAATGATGTACTGAGCCACTGGTGTACCGAGCTCATCTATTAGAATATTTGAAAAAGCGTCATCTTAAGCTGAATGGATGACAAAATTAAAATACTAAAGGTCCAATTTTTAATGGAGCTGTATATATATATATATATATATATATATATATATATATATATATATATATATAATATATATATATATAAATTTGTCTTATCCCATCTGTCTGTCTAGGAAATCCCGCGTCGCTCATTGATCCGGCAGCGGCCAATCAGCGCCGCGGGATTTCCAACATCGGAAGATCAGCGGCTTGGCCCGCTGATCTCCCGACAGCAAGTGTGAACGGAGGACCGGGGAGCGGCGCCGCCGGTCGGGATGCTTCTGCTGCGAGTAGCCGCCGGCCGCGACCAATCAGCGAGATGGGCGGCAAATTTAAACGCCGCTCTGCTGATTGGTCGCGGCTGCCGGCGACCGCTACCAATCAGCGAGATGGGCGGCAAATTTAAACGCCGCTCTGCTGATTGGTCGCGGCTGCCGGCGACCGCTACCAATCAGCGAGATTGGCGCCAAATTTAAACACCGCTCTGCTGATTGGTCGCGGTCGCCGGCCGCGACCAATGAGCAGTATTGGCGCCAAATTTAAACAACGCTCTGCTGATTGGTTGCGGTTGCCGGCCGCGACCAATTAGCAGTATTGGCGCCATATTAAAACACCGCTCTGCTCATTGGTCGCGGTTACCGGTCACGAATAACCAGCATTATTGGTGACAAATTTAAACACCGCTCTGCTGATTAGTCGTGGCCGTGACCAATCACCATTATTGCCGCCAAATTTAAACCCCGCTCTGCTGATTAGTCGCGGCCGTGACCAATCTGCGATATAGGCGCCAAATTTTAACACCGCTTTGCTAATTGGTCGCGGTTGCCAGCCTCGACAAATCAGCGATTTTGCCGCCAAATTTAAATACCGCTCTGCTAATTGCGCCCGGTCGACCGCATACCTATTCTAGACTACCCGATGCGTTAGAATCGGGCCACCATCTAATATATATGTGTGTGTATATATATATATATATATATATATATATATATATATATATATATATATATATACACACTACCGTTCAAAAGTTTGGGGTCACCTAAACAATTTTGTGTTTTCCATGAAAACTCATACTTTCATTTATCAAATGAGTTGCAAAATGAATAGAAAATAAAGTCCAGACAGCGACAAGGTTAGAAATAATTACTTTTATTTGAAAGAATAATTTTCTCCTTCAAACTTTGCTTTCGTCAAAGAATGCTCCCTTTGCAGCAATTACAGCATTGCAGACCTTTGGCATTCTAGCTGTTAATTTGCTGAGGTAATCTTGAGAAATTCCCCCCCATGCTTCCTGAAGCCCCTCCCACAAGTTGGATTGGCTTGATGGGCACTTTTTGCGTACCATACGGTCAAGTTGCTCCCACAACAGCTCAATGGGGTTGAGATCTGGTGACTGCGCTGGCCACTCCATTACAGATAGAATACTAGCTGCCTGCTTCTTCCCTAAATAGTTCATGCATAATTTGGAGGTGTGCTTTGGGTTATTGTCCTGTTGCAGGATGAAATTGACTCTAATCAAGCGCTGTCCACAGGGTATGGCATGGCGTTGCAAAATGGAGTCATATCCTTCCTTATTCAAAATCCCATTTACCTTGTACAAATCTCCCGCTTTACCAGCACCAAAGCAACCCCAGACCATCACATTACCTCTACCATGCTTGACGGATGGCGTCAGGCACTCTTCCACCATCTTTTCAGTTGTTCTGGATCTCACAAATGTTCTTCTGTGTGATCCAAACACCTCAAACTTTGATTTGTATGTCCATAAAACTTTTTTTCAACCTTCCTCTGTACAATGTCTGTGTTCTTTTGCTCATATTAATCTTTTCCTTTTATTAGCCAGTCTCAGATATGGCTTTTTCTTTGCCACTTTGCCCTGAAGGCCAGCATCCCGGAGTTGCCTCTTCACTGTAGACGTTGACACAGGCGTTTTGCTTGTACTATTTAATGAAGCTGCCAGTTGAGGAGCTGTGAGGCGTCAATTTCACAAACTAGAGACTCTAATGTACTTGTCTTGTTGCTCAGTTGTGCAGCGGGGTGCCTCACTTCTCTTTCTTCTCTGGTTAGAGTCTGTTTGTGCTCTCCTTTGAAGGGAGTAGTATTCCATGTTGGCAACTTCTCGCATGGAATAGCCTTAATTTCTAAGAACAAGAATAGACTGTCGAGTTTCACATGAAAGTTCTCTTTTTCTGGCCATTTTGAGCATTTCAAAGAACAAACAAATGTAATGCTCCAGATTCTCAACTAGCTCAAAGGAAGGTCAATTTTATAGCTTCTCAAATCAGCCAAACCATTTTCAGCTGGGCTATCATACTTGTGCAAGGGTTTTCTAGGGTTTTCTAAGCATCAATCAGTCTTCTTACACAGCTAGCAAACACAATGCACCATTAAAACACTGGAGTGGTGGTTGTTGAAATGGGCCTCTATACACCTATGTAGATATTGCAATAAAAACAAGACATCTGCAGCTAGAGTAGTCATTTACCACATTAACAATGTATAGAGTGTATTTCTGATTCATTTAATGTTAGATTCATTGAAGAAAATGTGCTTTTCTTTCAAAAATGATGACATTTCTAAATGACCCCAAACTTTTGAACGGTAGTGTGTGTGTGTGTGTATGATATATATATTTATATATATATATATATATATATATTTATATATATATATATATATATATATATTTATTATACAGTTAGGTCCATATATATTTGGACAGAGCTACATTTTTCTAATTTTGGTTCTAGACATTTCCACAATGAATTTAAAAAAAAAACAACTCAGGTGCAGTGGAAGTTCAGACTTTCAGCTTTCATTTGAGGGTATCCACATTAAAATTGCATGAAGGGTTTAGGAGTTTCAGATCCTTAACATGTGCCAACCTGTTTTTAAAGGGACCAAAAGTATTTGGACAAATGACTCCAAGGCTATTTCATGGACAGGTGTGGGCAATCCCTTCATTATGTCATTCTCAATTAAGCAAATAAAAGGCCTGGAGTGGATTTGAGGTGTGGTGCTTGCATTTGGATGGTTTTGCTGTGAAGTAAACATGCGGTCAAAGGAGCTCTCCATGCAGGTGAAACAAGCCATCCTTAAGCTGCAAAAACAGAAAAAAAACATCCGAGAAATTGCTACAATATTAGGAGTGGCATAATCTACAGTTTGGTACATCCTGAGAAAGAAAGAAAGCACTGGTGAACTCATCAATGCAAAAAGACCTGGGCGCCCACGGAAGACAACAGTGGTGGATAATCACAGAATAATCTCCATGGTGAAGAGAAACCCCTTCACAACAGCCAACCAAGAGAACAACACTCTCCAGGAGGTAGGCGTATCATTATCCAAATCTACCATAAAGAGAAGACTGCATGAAAGTAATATAAAGTTTTACAGAGGGTTCACTGCACGGTGCAAGCCACTCATAAGTATCAAGAATAAAAAGGCTAGACTGGACTTTGCTAAAAAACATCTAAAAAAGCCTGGACAGTTCTGGAAGAACATTCTTTCGACAGATGAAACCAAGATCAACCTCTACCAGAATGATGGAAAGAGAAAAGTATGGCGAAGGCATGGTACAGCTCATGATCCAAAGCATACCACATCATCTGTAAAACACGGCGGAGGCAGTGTGATGGCTTGGGCATGCATGGCTGCCGGTGGCACTGGGTCAGTAGTGTTTATTGATGATGTGACACAGGACAGAAGCAGCCGAATGAATTCTGATGTATTCAGAGCCATACTGTGTGCTCAGATCCAGCCAAATGCAGCCAAACTGATTGGTCGTCGTTTCATACTACAGATGGACAATGACCCAAAACATGAAGCCAAAGCAACCCATTTCACTTGTTAAAAACTAAACTTCAGACAGACAGGCCCACAAACAAACAGCAACTGAAAACCACCGCAGTGAAGGCCTGGCAGAGCATCAAAAAGGAGGAAACACACTATCTGGTGATGTCCATGAGTTCAAGACTTCAGGCAGTCATTGCCAACAAAGGGTTTTCAACGAAGTACAAGAAATGAACATTTTATTTACAATTATTTAATCTGTCCAATTACTTTTGGTCCCTTTTAAAAACAGGGTGGCACATGTTAAGCGGCTGAAACTCCTAAACCCTTCATCCAATTTTAATGTGAATACCCTCAAATGAAAGCTGAAAGTCTGAACTTCAACTGCATCTGAATTGTTTTGTTTAAAATTCATTGTGGTAATGTCTAGAACCAAAATCAGAAAAATGTTGTCTCTGTCCAAATATGTATGGAACTAACTGTATATACTGCTGAAAAAAATAAAGGGAACACTTAAACATCAGAATATAACTCCAAGTGGATCAAACTTCTGTGAAATCAAACTGTCCACTTAGGAAGCAACACTGATGGACAATCAATTTCACATGCTGTTGTGCAAATGGAATAGACAATAGATGGAAATTATTAGCAATTATCAAGACACCCTCAATAAAGGAGTGGTTCTTCAGGTGGGGACCACAGACCACATCTCAGTACCAATGCTTTCTGGCTGATGTTTTGGTCACTTTTGAATGTTGGTTGTGCTTTCACAATCATGGTAGCATGAGACGGACTCTACAACCCACAGAAGTCGCTCAGGTAGTGCAGCTCATCCAGGATGGCACATCAATTTGAGCTGTGGCAAGAAGATTTGCTGTGTCTGCCAGCGTAGTGTCCAGAGGCTGGAGGCGATGCCAGAAGACAGGAAAGTACACCAGGAGACGTGGAGGGGGCCGTAGGAGGGCAACAACCCAGCAGCAGGACCGCTACTTCCGCCTTTGTGCAAGGAGGAACAGGAGGAGCACTGACAGAGCCCTGCAAAATGACCTCCAGCAGGCCACAAATGTGCATGTGTCTGCACAAATGGCTAGAAACCGACTCCATGAGGGTGGTAGGAGGGCCCAACGTCCACAGATGGGGGTTGTGCTCACAGCCCAACTCCGTGCAGGACACTTGGCATTTGCCACAGAACACCAGGATTGACAAAGTCACCACTGGTGCCCTGTGCTCTTCACAGATGAAAGCAGGTTCACACTGAGCACATGTGACAGACGTGACAGAGTCTGGAGACACCATGGAGAGAGATCTGCTGCCTGCAACATCCTTCAGCATGACCGGTTTGGAAGTGGGTCAGTAATGGTGTGGGGTGGCATTTCTTTGGAGGCTGCACAGCCCTCCATGTGCTCGCCAGAGGTAGCCTGACTGCCTTCAGGTACCGAGATGAGATCCTCAGACCCCTTGTGAGACCATATTTTGGAGCGGTTGTCCCTGAGTTACTCCTAATGGAGGACAATGTCAGACCTCATGTGGCTGGAGTGTGTCAGCAGTTCCTGCAAGTGACTCACCCAGGGGGATATGGGGGACTCGGTACCCGGGCCTTTACCTTCTTGGGATGTCACGGAGGACGGCTCCCAGGCCCGTTCCCTGGGGTCACTCTTAAAAGGGGTTGTTGCTTGAAGGGATGATAATGGTAATGGGTACCAGCACTGCTGCAGACCTCTGGGGGTGATGGGATGGCAGCTGAGATGTTTCTGCATCCAAAGGTGGAGCAGGCCCCCGGGGCAGGGTTGATGGAAGGGATGCACGTGAGAGGTGGCCTAGCCGGGTCAAGGGAGAATAACAGACACGCACACAGGTGATTCGCTTCAGTACCTTTACTGGTGTAGATGGCAGGTACGGTCCAGGGTACTTGGTAGGAAGGGTGCACTTCAGGAATAGAGATTAGCGTTGTTCTACTCGAACTGTTCGCCAATCTCAAATTCGAGCTGTTTTGGGCGGTGTTCGAGCCGTTCGGCGAACACGAACAATTTGAGAAAAATTCGGCTGTTCGAGGTTATGTTCGATAACTGTTTGTGCACCAAAATCATAACTGGATTTTTTCTCAGTAATGATGAAAATTAATGTTAATACGCAGTTTGAGTGTACAGCGGGGTGGGGGGAGGGGCAGGGGATGGATCTCTGCAGGAACAATGAAGATCTCCATTTTTTTTTCTCTTTCCCGCATTTGCAGTGGGGAGGTGCAATCTGTCAGCCTATCAGCAGCGCACACACGGAGCGAAGTGCTTTTTTTCACACAAGCAAGGGCATGTGTCATTGGCAGTGTATGTCACATGTCCTTGCCCTATAAGACCAAGCCATTTTCCCCGTCGCCAACATTTTCTCACTGCTGCAGCTGCGTGTTAGACGGCACCGCTGTTGCTGTGTGCGCTATACCTTGTTAATTTCAAGCCAATTTTCGCACAAATATACAGATAGCTTGGGAGTAGGGAATAGTTGTGATTGCAGTCCTTTTAAGGACTAGGTTACAGCATTTCCTACGACTTTTATCAGGCAGGTCTGTGCTCTTAAATAGATAGGTTGTGGGAGTAAAGACTAATTGTAATTGGAGTCCTTTTCAGGACTAGGTTACATGAGTTCCTATCAGTTTTTGCCAGGCAGGTCTGTGCCAGTGCTGTGCAAGTTTTTTTCACAGCATTTGGCTGAATCTAGCAAAGCTAATCCTTTTTGGCCTATTGCAGAGTGTGATAGTCAGTGGAGTAGCCTATCTGTGTTGCAAGATATACCACCTGTGTATAGAATACCAATTTTTTTACTGCACCTAGTGAAGTAAAATCTTTTGGACATAGCATCATTCTATTAGTCCATCTATACTGACCTCCATCAGGTTGCAAACTGAATCTAATTTTTTTCTGCATCTAGCTCTGAAAAAATATTTGGCCTTCTAGCAGTGTGTGGGACTTGTTCTATTAGTCCACCTATACCGACCTCCATCAGGTTGCAAACTGAATATATTTTTTTCTGCATCTACCTCTGAAAAAATATTGGGCTTCTAGCTGTGTGTGGGACTTGTTGTATTAGTCCATCTATACTGACCTCCATCAGGTTGCAAACTGAATATATTTTTTTCTGCATCTACTTCTGAAAAAATATTGGGCTTCTAGCTGTGTGTGGGTCTTGTTCTATTAATCCATCTATACAGACCTCCATCAGGTTGCAAACTGAATATATTTTTTTCTGCATCTACCTCTGAAAAAATATTGGGCTTCTAGCTGTGTGTGGGACTTGTTGTATTAGTCCATCTATACTGACCTCCATCAGGTTGCAAACTGAATATATTTTTTTCTGCATCTACTTCTGAAAAAATATTGGGCTTCTAGCTGTGTGTGGGTCTTGTTCTATTAATCCATCTATACAGACCTCCATCAGGTTGCAAACTGAATATATTTTTTTCTGCATCTACCTCTGAAAAAATATTGGGCTTCTAGCTGTGTGTGGGTCTTGTTCTATTAATCCATCTATACTGACCTCCATCAGGTTGCAAACTGAATATAATTTTTTTCTGCATCTAGCTCTGAAAAAATATTTGGCCTTCTAGTAGTGTGTCGGACTTTCTCTATTAGTCCATCTATACTGACCTCCATCAGGTTGCAAATTAAAAATAATTTTTATCTGCATCTACAGTACCTCTGAAAAAATATTTGGGCTTCTAGCTGTGTGTGGGACTTGTTGTATTAGTCCATCTATACTGACCTCCATCAGGTTGCAAACTGAATATATTTTTTTCTGCATCTACCTCTGAAAAAATATTGGGCTTCTTGCTGTGTGTGGGTCTTGTTCTATTAATCCATCTATACAGACCTCCATCAGGTTGCAAACTGAATATAATTTTTTTCTGCATCTAGCTCTGAAAAAATATTTGGCCTTCTAGCAGTGTGTGGGACTTGTTCTATTAGTCCACCTATACTGACCTCCATCAGGTTGCAAACTGAATATATTTTTTTCTGCATCTACCTCTGAAAAAATATTGGGCTTCTAGCTGTGTGTGGGACTTGTTGTATTAGTCCATCTATACAGACCTCCATCAGGTTGCAAACTGAATATATTTTTTTCTGCATCTACCTCTGAAAAAATATTGGGCTTCTAGCTGTGTGTGGGTCTTGTTCTATTAATCCATCTATACTGACCTCCATCAGGTTGCAAACTGAATATAATTTTTTTCTGCATCTAGCTCTGAAAAAATATTTGGCCTTCTAGTAGTGTGTCGGACTTTCTCTATTAGTCCATCTATACTGACCTCCATCAGGTTGCAAATTAAAAATAATTTTTTTCTGCATCTACAGTACCTCTGAAAAAATATTTGGGCTTCTAGCTGTGTGTGGGACTTGTTGTATTAGTCCATCTATACTGACCTCCATCAGGTTGCAAACTGAATATATTTTTTTCTGCATCTACCTCTGAAAAAATATTGGGCTTCTAGCTGTGTGTGGGTCTTGTTCTATTAATCCATCTATACAGACCTCCATCAGGTTGCAAACTGAATATAATTTTTTTCTGCATCTAGCTCTGAAAAAATATTTGGCCTTCTAGCAGTGTGTGGGACTTGTTCTATTAGTCCACCTATACTGACCTCCATCAGGTTGCAAACTGAATATATTTTTTTCTGCATCTACCTCTGAAAAAATATTGGGCTTCTAGCTGTGTGTGGGACTTGTTGTATTAGTCCATCTATACTGACCTCCATCAGGTTGCAAACTGAATATATTTTTTTCTGCATCTACCTCTGAAAAAATATTGGGCTTCTAGCTGTGTGTGGGTCTTGTTCTATTAATCCATCTATACAGACCTCCATCAGGTTGCAAACTGAATATATTTTTTTCTGCATCTACCTCTGAAAAAATATTGGGCTTCTAGCTGTGTGTGGGTCTTGTTCTATTAATCCATCTATACTGACCTCCATCAGGTTGCAAACTGAATATAATTTTTTTCTGCATCTAGCTCTGAAAAAATATTTGGCCTTCTAGTAGTGTGTCGGACTTTCTCTATTAGTCCATCTATACTGACCTCCATCAGGTTGCAAATTAAAAATAATTTTTATCTGCATATACAGTACCTCTGAAAAAATATTTGGGCTTCTAGCTGTGTGTGGGACTTGTTGTATTAGTCCATCTATACTGACCTCCATCAGGTTGCAAACTGAATATATTTTTTTCTGCATCTACCTCTGAAAAAATATTGGGCTTCTAGCTATGTGTGGGTCTTGTTCTATTAATCCATCTATACAGACCTCCATCAGGTTGCAAACTGAATATAATTTTTTTCTGCATCTAGCTCTGAAAAAATATTTGGCCTTCTAGCAGTGTGTGGGACTTGTTCTATTAGTCCACCTATACTGACCTCCATCAGGTTGCAAACTGAATATATTTTTTTCTGCATCTACCTCTGAAAAAATATTGGGCTTCTAGCTGTGTGTGGGACTTGTTGTATTAGTCCATCTATACTGACCTCCATCAGGTTGCAAACTGAATATATTTTTTTCTGCATCTACCACTGAAAAAATATTGGGCTTCTAGCTGTGTGTGGGTCTTGTTCTATTAATCCATCTATACAGACCTCCATCAGGTTGCAAACTGAATATATTTTTTTCTGCATCTACCTCTGAAAAAATATTGGGCTTCTAGCTGTGTGTGGGTCTTGTTCTATTAATCCATCTACACTGACCTCCATCAGGTTGCAAACTGAATATAATTTTTTTCTGCATCTAGCTCTGAAAAAATATTTGGCCTTCTAGTAGTGTGTCGGACTTTCTCTATAAGTCCATCTATACTGACCTCCATCAGGTTGCAAATTAAAAATAATTTTTATCTGCATCTACAGTACCTCTGAAAAAATATTTGGGCTTCTAGCTGTGTGTGGGACTTGTTGTATTAGTCCATCTATACTGACCTCCATCAGGTTGCAAACTGAATATATTTTTTTCTGCATCTACCTCTGAAAAAATATTGGGCTTCTAGCTGTGTGTGGGTCTTGTTCTATTAATCCATCTATACAGACCTCCATCAGGTTGCAAACTGAATATAATTTTTTTCTGCATCTAGCTCTGAAAAAATATTTGGCCTTCTATCAGTGTGTGGGACTTGTTCTATTAGTCCACCTATACTGACCTCCATCAGGTTGCAAATTCAAAATAATTTTTTGTATGCATCTAGCCCTGAAAAAATATTTGGCCTTCTAGCAGTGTGTGGGACTTTCTCTGTTAGTCCATCTATACTGACCTCCATCAGGTTGCAAACTGAATCTAATTTTTTTCTGCATCTAGCTCTGAAAAAATATTTGGCCTTCTAGCAGTGTGTCGGACTTTCTCTATTAGTCCATCTATACTGACCTCCATCAGGTTGCAAATTAAAAATAATTTTTATCTGCATCTACAGTACCTCTGAAAAAATATTTGGCCTTCTAGTAGTGTGTGGGACTTTCTCTGTTAGTTCATCTATACTGACCTCCATCAGGTTGCAAACTGAATATATTTTTTTCTGCATCTACCTCTGAAAAAATATTGGGCTTCTAGCTGTGTGTGGGAATTGTTGTATTAGTCCATCTATACAGACCTCCATCAGGTTGCAAACTGAATATATTTTTTTCTGCATCTACCTCTGAAAAAATATTGGGCTTCTAGCTGTGTGTGGGACTTGTTGTATTAGTCCATCTATACTGACCTCCATCAGGTTGCAAACTGAATATATTTTTTTCTGCATCTACCTCTGAAAAAATATTGGGCTTCTAGCTGTGTGTGGGACTTGTTGTATTAGTCCATCTATACTGACCTCCATCAGGTTGCAAATTGAATATAATTTTTTTCTGCATCTAACCCAGCCAATAGTTTTGGCCTAATACCACAGTTTGGCCACTCAGCTCTGCAGGTTACCATCCATTGTTTTTTTGTGCAAACAACTCCAGAGTTGTGAATTAGTTAACCACCAAAATGAGTGGAAAAAGGCCTGCTGCTGGTGGAAAGGGGAATAGGCGTGTTGGGAAGGTGAAAAAAGGTTGTGTCCGTGGGGTAGGTGTTAAAGCAACAGTAACATCTGCAGAAGAAAGACCATCTTCCAGCCAAACTAAAATGTCTACTTCTTTTAGCGGACAATGTGATAAGATCCCTTTCTTACGGCCACGCCAATCGCTACAAATTCCAGATGAGGCACAAAAACAGCAGGTGCTTCAACGGATATCAAGTGCTCCTTTAAGTGGGCTCTCCTCCACATCAACTTCAACATCACAAATACTCCAGTCCTCAAAGGTGTCACCCAGATCGCACTTGCTTCCTCACAGCTCCCAAATCTCCAGCTGCCCGTCTGAGTATGAGGTAGAACAGATGGTTGAGTCTGCAGAGCTGTTTACTCATACTATAGCCTGGGAATCAGAGGTCGACTCCAGCGCTTCTGTGAATCCAGACGAGGAAATGATCTGCACTGATGCCCAGAATCTTTATGAGTCGGATCCAGGACCAGACGCAGAAGGTTCTGACCATAATGTAGACCCTCATTCCCAAACTGTAACTCCTGTTGGTGGAGACAATGAGGAAGACGATGATAAGACTCAAATACCTGATTGGAGCGACAACTTTAGTTTTTTGTCAGGGCAGGAACAGGTTGGCTCTGAGGACGACGGGTGTGATAACACACAGGGTGATGATGATGAGGTTGGAGATCCCACTTACTGTCAACCCACAGTCAGTCAAGAGATGAGGTCAGCAGAGGAGGTGGAGGAAGATGCTAGTGACGACGAGGTCAGGTTGCGCCTTCCTGGACAGAGACGTAGTACTGGAAGCACGTCAACAACTGCATCCTCAAACACAACTCTGCCTCTCACCACAAGTCGTGGTGGCTCTTCAGGTCGCATGGGTGCTAAGCCTTGCATAGCCTGGGCATTTTTTCAGATCGATAAAGATGACCCAACTCGTGTTATCTGTAACATTTGTCAGCAAAAGCTAAGTAGAGGCCAAAAAATACATAGTTTGAGTACTTCATGCATGAACCGGCACATGGACATGAAGCATAAGTTGCAGTGGGAAGCTCAGTGTGCTACAATGCGGCCTAGCCGGCCGGGCCAACCACCGTCTGCCATATCTTGTGCATCCGCGGCCTCTTCATCCTCTGTGACTGGGGGGACAGCAGTGACACCTGTTTTGGGGCGCAGACCTGCCACCTCTTTACCCGCAACAGCCAGCGTGATTGGCAGGTCATCATTTTCTTTGGAGGTGGTAACACCAGCTGGTGTTGAGCGCTGTCCGACATCGATAGCACCACCTTTGGATCAAGGCAACCTAACATGTCCGCCTGCATCTTCCTCACAGACCGGCAGTTTGCCGGGGACACCCTTATCAACCCCGTCTAAGCACAATAGCCAGCCCTCGGTCCCTCAGATGTGGACAAGTAAAAGACCATTTCCTCCTAGCCATGAGAAAGCTAAGAGGTTGAATTTCACCATCTGCAAGCTCTTGGCTACAGAAATGCTGCCTTTCCGCCTGGTGGACACAGAGGATTTTCGAGACCTTATGTCCGTCGCAGTGCCCCAGTACCAGATGCCCAGTCGGCACTACTTCTCAAAGAAAGGTGTGCCTGCGCTCCACCAGCATGTCGCACACAACATCACCGCTTCTTTGAGAAACTCTGTGTGTGACAGGGTGCATTTCACCACAGACACTTGGACGAGTAGGCATGGACAGGGGCGTTACATGTCGCTGACTGGGCACTGGGTAACTATGGTGACAGCAGGACAAGGGGCTGCTGTCCAAGTCTTGCCGTCCCCACGAGTTGTGCGTCAATCCTCTTTATGTCAAAGTTCCTCCACTGCTTCTGCCTCCTCAACCTCCTCTCGGTCTTCCACCTGCACCCAAAGCCTGTCTGGTCATGCCACAAGCTTTCTAACTGCGCAGAAGGGATCCTGCACACCTCCTTACTATGCTGGCAGTAGGTCTCAACGTCATCAGGTGGTTTTTACTTTGAAATGTCTGGGAAATGTGAGTCACACAGCTGAGGAGTTGTGGTCAGCTCTGGAGAACCAATTTCATGAATGGCTGTCTCCACTGGACCTGAAACCAGGGAAGGCCGTGTGCGACAATGCTGCAAACCTGGGTGCGGCCCTTCGCCAGGGCAATGTCACACACGTGCCTTGTATGGCTCACGTGTTGAACCTGGTTGTCCAGCAATTTTTAGCCCACTATCCTAGACTAGATGGCCTTCTGCAGGGGGCACGGTCGCTGTGTGCTCACTTCCGCCATTCGCATCCCGCAGCTCAGCGACTTACATCTCTACAGAAGTCGTTGGGCCTGCCACTTCACCGGCTAAAATGCGATGTGCCTACCCGGTGGAATTCAACTCTGCACATGTTGCAGCGACTGTGGCAGCACCGACAAGCCCTGGTGCAATACGTTCTGACGTATAGCCTGGGCCAACGAGATCCAGAGGTGGGGCAAATCACGCTGGAGGAGTGGTCTCAGTTCAGGGACCTATGCAAACTTCTGCACAGTTTTGAAATGGCGACGAAGATGTTTAGTGCTGACGATGCCATTATCAGCATGACTATTCCGTTGATTTACATGCTGGAGCACATGTTAAACAGAATTCGGAGTCAGGTGGTGGCACAAGAGGAGGTGGAGGAAGTAGAGGAGGAGGAGTTGTATGCGGAAGGGCTAACATCTGCAAGGTCCAGACGGTCGGCAGCACCAAGGCGGCAGGCATGTGAGGGTGGGGGAGATGGTTTTACCAGGGCGCATGGTAGCAGCCAAACTAGTGAGGAAGGTGCAGGAGCCCAGGAAGAAGTGGAGGACGAACTGATGGAAGACTCATCAGATGAGGGAGACCTTGATCACATTTCTGTTGTGCGAGGTTGGGGGGAGAGGACAGAGGAAGGAAGCATGATTGTTACCTCGCCACCAACACAACAGGGACTTGGTGCTCCTGGATGCGCAACACACATGAGTGCCTTCTTGCTGCACTACCTGCAACATGACCCTCGAATTGTGAGAATTAGAAATAATCCTGACTACTGGGTTGCCACACTGTTAGATCCCCGGTACAAAAGTAAATTTGCCGAAATTATTCCTGCCATAGAAAGGGATGCACGCATGCAGGAGTATCAGCAGAGACTGTTGCAGAATCTTACATGTGCTTTTCCACAAAACACCAGTGGTGCACGTAGTGAATCTCACAGTTCCAACTTGCCAACCGTGGGACCGTCAAGTGTTCAGCACTCAAACCGTAACAGAACCACAGTATCTGCTGGTAACATCAATTTTGCGGAATCATTTCACCACTTTTTTAGCCCATCCTTTGCAAGGCCACAGGAGACAAGAAGTCTGACACATAGTCAACGCCTAGAGACGATGGTACAGGAGTATCTCCATGTAAACATTGAAGCCACGACTGTGTCACTGGACCCTTGCTCTTTTTGGGCTTCCAATCTGGATAAATGGCCGGAGCTAGCCACTTACGCCTTGGAGATCTTGTCATGCCCCGCAGCCAGCGTTCTGTCTGAACGTGTGTTCAGCGCTGCTGGTGGTGTGCTGACAGATAAGCGCACGCGGCTCTCCACTGATAATGTAGACAGACTCACGTTCATAAAGATGAACAAATCATGGATCCGAAACGACTTTTCTACCCCTGTGTCATCCTGGGGAGAGTAAAAGCTTGATGATTGGTTAAAATCACCCTACCAACCGTTTTAACACTAGAACTACTGATGGAGTCATTCTGACTCCTTTCGTTTTTTATTTCTCTTCTGTGACTACATTTTTCAGAATTCCGACTTGAAACTCGGTGACTTTTCCTCAAATATGATGTGAAAAAAGATTTTGTGAGAATAAATAATTTTGGTGAAAAATTTGCGCGTTTTTTTCAAAATTTACCAAGAACTACTGAAGGGAGTCATTTTGACTCCCTACTATATTTTGAGGTCCTTTTGTCAATAAATGTTGCTATAAAGATTTGTGCATAATTTTTTCACTCTGTCTTATTTACCCTGATGTTCATATAGATGTAGTTCAATTTACATTTCAACTTTTCACATTTTCCTTGTGTTTTACCTGCTTGTATTACTGTGTAATGCTGAACAAACTCTATCTGATGAGGAGCTAGATGCATTCATTGCGATATTCTATGCTCGTGGAATATCTGGCACGAACCGTCACTCGATTAGCAGTATTTGGTGTAATGACTGGGGAATACCGTTTTGCAAAGCGACAATGTCTAGGGACCGCTTTGTTGAAATTATGAGGTTTCTCAGATTTGATGAGAAATCTACTCGATCGGAGAGACTGCAAACGGACAAGTTTGCTCTATTTTCTACTGTGTGGGACAGGTTTATTGAAAATTGTATTGCGTGTTACAAACCTGGCCCATACATAATGGTGGATGAGCAACTTTTCCCAAGCAAAACTAGGTGTCCATTCACGCTGTACATGCCTTCCAAACCAGATAAATATGGCCACAAATATTGGCTAGCTGTTGATAAGAGGAGCAAATATCTGGCAAATGGCTTCCCTTATCTAGGCAAAGATGACACACGCCGTGCTGAGGACCGTTTAGCTGACCATGTGGTAATGAAGTTATTGGACCCGTTTTTGAAAAAAGGTCGCAATGTTACAACCGATAATTATTTTACTTCAGTAAAATTAGCTAAACAGCTAAAAAGCAAAGGAACAACCATCGTGGGAACACTGAACAAGATAAGGCGAGAAGTGCCTAAAGAAATAAAATCCATGAAAGAGGAATTGTACAACACTAAAGTGTTTAGAAATGAAGACAATTTTACACTTACAGTATATCAAGGAAAGCCCAACAAAAATGTTGTCATTTTGAGTTCCGTCCATCCAGATGTTGTTGTTGCGTCTGATTCCGCTTAAAAAACTCCAGAAACGGTAAAGTTTTACAATGAAACAAAATATGGAGTAGATGTAGTGGATCAGATGGCACGAAAATATACCACACGAACATACACAAGGAGATGGCCTGTTCATGCATTTGAAAATGCCTTAGACTTTGCGGGTATAAATGCATGGATAATATTCAAGGAGATTACCCACCAAAAAATGTCACGCAAGGCATTTTTGCAAACGCTTGTGAGAGAGTTGAGTGGTCCTTATGTCACAGATAGGGAAAAGGGTTCCACGTCCCAAGTTTCTACATGCTCAGAAGTGATGGTTCAAACAAAATTTTGCCAGATCAAAGAAAAGTGCAAGAAAAATAGATCTGTCGGAAATTGTAAGACTTGTGGTAAGTCTTTGTGTGGGCAATGTACTGCCATAAATCAAAGGCAATGCCTAAAATGCGAAACACCAAATGTTTAGAAGGTGAATTCTGCGCCATATTTTCATTTTTATGCTCCTCCACATACATTTTCTCTGCTTTTTGTTCTTCAGTTGTTGTTTATATGTGTGCACTTGAATAAAAAAAAATGTTTGAAAAACGTCTATTATAATTATTGTTATTTTCTGTAGAAAAATAAGAAAAGCAGAAAAAAAACAATCAAAAGCATTACTGTTGGATCTCACAATAATAATACATTACAAAAAATATAATTATTAATAAATAACCACAAATGAAACTCTAAAAATAAACGAAAACAAGCAAGGAGTCAAAATGACTCCTTTCAGTAGTTCTAGGCGGGGTCACGAGTCCAGTAGTCCTAGTGTTAAGCTTTGAAATTACTAATCATGTTTATCTGTATCTTGACTGGAAAATAATTTGGGCTTTGTAGCAGTGTGCAGCACTGATCCTATTAGGCCATCTATAATAAGCTCCACCAGATTTAAAATTAAAAATAATTTTTAGCTGCATCTAGCCCGGAAAATAATTTTGGGGCTCCGAGATGCGCAAGACACATAAGTGCCTTCTTGCTGCACTACCTGCAGCATGACCCTCATATTGTCAGAATTCGAAGTAATCATGACTACTGGGTTGCCACACTCTTAAATCCCCCAAACTTTTCGATCAACCTTTTCATTTTAATGAAGACCAAAAAAATGGTCATTTTTGAAATTATAAGTATTAGCAGGTTGTTAGAAACTGAAATCAAACAGTTTTCAACTCAAAACTTTATTCTAGGTGATGTTACATTTTCACATAGGACCCCTTGTTCGAAAGGAGCTTCTGAACTCTCTCGTCCATTGAATTTGTCAGGTTTTGGATGGTTTCTGCTTCAATTGTTTTGCATGAGGACAAAATACCCTCCCAGAGCTGTTGCTTAGATGTGAACTGCCTCCCGCCATCATAGACACTCCTTTTAATGATGCTCCAAAGGTTCTGAATGGGGTAGAGGTCAGGGGAGAATGGGGGTCACACCATAAGTTTGTCCCCTTTTATGCCCATATCAGCCAGAGATGCAGATGTTTTATGTGCAGCATGAGATGGTGCATTATCATGCAGAAAAATGATCTTGCTGTGAAATACACGGTTCTTCTTCTTGAACCATGGCAGGAAGTGCTGTTTGAGAAAATCCACATACATTATGGAGTTCATCTTTAGCACCTTCAGGGATCCTAAAGGGGCCGACAATCTCTCTCCCCATGATTCCAGCCCAAAACATTACTCCACCTCCTCCTTGTTGGCGCTGTAGCCGTGTTTGCGTGGGGTGTCCATCAACCAGCCATCCTCCACTCCATCCATCTGGACCATCGAGCGCTGCACGGCACTCATCCGTGAACAAAACAGTTTTGAAATCAGTCTTCATGTAATGTTTGGCCCACTGGAGCCGTTTCTGCTTGTGTGAAGTGGATAGAGGAGGTCGACAGGATGGCGTATGCACAGCTGCAAACCTCTGAAGGACCCTGCATCTTGTTGTTCGGGGGACGTTGGAGGCACAAGCAGCTTCAAAAACTTGTCTGCTGCTATGACAAGGCTTTTTTGCCGCTGCTTTTTCAACCTGACGTAATTGCCTGTAGGAAAGAGTCCTCAATTTGCCCTTATCAGCACGCACACGTGTGTACTGTGAATCAGCTGCATACTTCTTGATTGCCAAGACACTTCATCCTGATTATCTCACAATGTTGATTGTAGTCATGCCTTGACCTAAACACTCCACAATTTGTTGCTTCTCAGCAGCCGACACATCCTTTTTCTTTCCCATTTTGGCAGAAAATGTAGGCTGCTTAATAATGTGAGAGAGCCTTCTTAAGTAGTCTTGCCTTTCATTGGACACACCTGCCAAACTAATTAGCACAGGTGTCTGCAATTGCTTACAGTGATATAAAGAGCCCTGACACACATCACCATCAATGAGTTTAACTGACAAACAAACAAATTCTTCCCTTATCACTCCTAAACACTTTTTGCATAATAATTTGGAACGCAGTGTACATGTGCTTTTCCACAAAACACCAGTGGTTCACGTAGTGAATCTTACAGTTCTAACTTGCCAACCGTGGTCTGTATGGAATTGTTCAATAAAGGGCCCAAAATTAAGATAACATAGATGGGAGAGGTCTCTATGAATAGGAATTCCTAAGTATTTGATACCCTGTGAGGGCCAGGCAAAGGGAAAGTTGGACTGGATGGAATCCTATATGGATTTGGGGAGGGAGACATCGAGGGCCTCAGACTTCGCTGCATTGATTTTAAAATTTTACCATGTAACAAAGTGATCTATTTCAGCCATAACAGCAGGGATGGATATATGTGATTGAGTGATATATACTAGGACATCATCAGCAAATAGAGAGCACTTGTACTCGGTGCCTCCCACCTCAATCCACCTAATATTGGGGTTATGGCGAATTGATGAGAGCAGGTGCTCCGTCACTAGGATGTATAAGAGAGGGGACAGAGGACATCCCTGCCTTGTCCCATTGGTGATTGTGAAAGGTGATGAAAATGTTCTGACGCACCCCCTGGGCCTTGGGACACCCGGAGCCGGACCCTTTTTGGTGGATGCTGGTGGTTGTAGTCTTCGTGGCGGCGACCCGGTTCCGTGGCTCAGGGCGGTCAAACCAGTGGCGGAACTATTTATGTGGTTTTGATGTTTAAATGTCCGACTACGCCACCCGTGGATTGCGGTCAGAGTGAACCGCCGCTACCGGGCAGACCGCTGAGGCTGGTGTTGTGGGTGCAGCAGAGCGTAGCATAACTCCCCACGGGAGGAGTATAGCCTCAGGGCAGTGTATGCGGAGGATGGGGGTGATGGTGCAGGGCAGCAGCAGTAATGACATGGAGTCAGTGATGCAGTCCGGGGCCTTTACTCACAGTTCTTATTATCCAGACCACGTCTGCAGGTAACGGCTGCCCACGTCGTACTGTGCTCACCAGGTGAGGGGCTCAGACAACTCCCAGATAACTTTGGAGCACTTCACAGGACCCCCTTTGTGTGTCCTTTGTCTGGCCTTTCTTACCAACACTTCTGTCCGGCTGCCTCGGGCCTCCTCTTGGTAAACTTGGCGCCAGTTTCCCTGACCCTATGTGGTGCCTTCCTAGCGGGTGTAGCGAGGGGCTGCGCCACATAAAATGTCAGAGCCTCCGGTTTCTAGCTGAGGGTCGTTTCCTGCCTCCACTAGTTCGGGGACCGGTCTCCCCCTTTGGCCTGACCCCTCCACGCAGGTGGATTCGGGCGTGCGGTGGCGACTCGCCCGTCCGCACCCCTGGGATCCCTTCATTCCTCGTTCCTGGAGCCTTCTCCGCTCCTCTTCCTTCCTTCTCCCTCTTTCAGGCCTGGGCCTCTGTTACTAGGCCCGCCTCCGGAGCAGAGCTCATGCAGAGCCCCTGCTCCCTGCCACTTCTGCTCAGACTTCTCTGCACTGAACTAAGATGGTGCCCACCTTTTACACTCCCTTCTCAATGCACCCAGGAACTGCTTCCGCCCTGCTCCTGCACTACAGGGTTCCCCTTCCTCAGTGTTCCCTCCCCCCACTCCAGCCAGGGACAGGGACTGTCGTGCCCATCTCAGGGGCATATTGGTCGCCCTGCCCCACGGCAATGTGGTGTAATGCATGCAGGTGTCGGGTCCTGATCCACACTCCATCCTTACCTGAGAGTGAGATATCACACCTCTGGGTGAGGTGCAATACGTCTGTAGCAACCGAGCCCTCAGGGTGCTACAGTTCCATTTATCTTCAGCCTAGGTGACGTATTGCGATACAGGGCCGTGATTTTGGCTATAAAAGGGTCCCCTAGACCCCTACCCCAAGCTTTTTAAGAGAATCATATATGGCGTGCCAGGAGACTCTATGGAATGCTTTCTCAGCATCCAACGAGAGTATCTAATTACAAATTTTTAACTGCATCTAGCCCAGGAAATACTTTGTGCCTAGTAGCAGTGTCTGCTAGTCAGCGGATTATCCCGGCTGTTAAGCAAGCTACACCACCTGTAGTTTAGACACTTAATTTTTTCAAAGGAAATGCTTCGGGACCATGGGATACTTAGTGAAGAGCATCAGGAGGCACCCCAAGGCATAGGGGCTGGGACTGGCAGTAGGATGCCTTGCGGTGGACAGCCGAGCTCGATCCTTATAAAAGCTTTTTAACTGCAGCAGCTTTAGTGGACGCTACTGGAGCTGGAATTACCGCGGCTGCTGGCATGAGACTTGCCCTCCAATAGATCCTTGTAAATGGATTTAAAGTGTATTCATTCAAATTAGAGAGACAATTTAAATTAAAAAGCTTAGAGCTGCCTCCACCACAGGGGGGCTCGCTCGACCCACCAGCGGACAGGCACCAGTATTGGGAGAGGGGGGCTGGCCGTCAGGGTTCACCGCGGCTCTGGCACAAACCCGGCGACACGGAGGTGGCACGGGCAGGAGCGGACTGGCAGTGTCGGCTTCTCACTTTTTGGATTTTAGAAGGGCATGACATGCCTATATCTGTGTCTCCCCCTCCTTTTACTCCTCCACCTCTTTTATTTTCGCATGACTATATGTACTTATCACTTTTCCATGTGTTAGTTATGTCTTCTGAGCAGTTTGTCAGCTTTTGGACACCTTTGAAGGTGTTTTCTATGTGTTTCTATGTGTTTTTGTTTGCCTGCCATTGGTTTTAACGGTGTTCGAAGGTGTTCGTCGAACAGTTCGACGAACAGTTCGGCGAACACACGGGTGTTCGACGAACCGAACCGAACTCGAACACTACGGGGGTGGCTCAACACTACTTGGGAGTAGGGAATAGTTGTGATTGCAGTCCTTTTAAGGACTAGGTTACAGCATTTCCTACGACTTTTATCAGGCAGGTCTGTGCTCTTAAATAGATAGGTTGTGGGAGTAAAGACTAAGTGTAATTGGAGTCCTTTTCAGGACTAGGTTACATCAGTTCCTATCAGTTTTTGCCAGGCAGGTCTGTGCCAGTGCTGTGCAAGTTTTTTTCACAGCATTTGGCTGAATCTAGCAAAGCTAATCCTTTTTGGCCTATTGCAGAGTGTGTTAGTCAGTGGAGTAGCCTATCTGTGTTGCAAGATATACCACCTGTGTATAGAATACCAATTTTTTTACTGCACCTAGTGAAGTAAAATCTTTTGGGCATAGCATCATTCTATTAGTCCATCTATACTGACCTACATCAGGTTGCAAACTGAATCTAATTTTTTTCTGCATCTAGCTCTGAAAAAATATTTGGCCTTCTAGCAGTGTGTGGGACTTGTTCTATTAGTCCACCTATACTGACCTCCATCAGGTTGCAAACTGAATATATTTTTTTCTGCATCTACGTCTGAAAAAATATTGGTCTTCTAGCTGTGTGTGGGACTTGTTGTATTAGTCCATCTATACTGACCTCCATCAGGTTGCAAACTGAATATATTTTTTTCTGCATCTACCTCTGAAAAAATATTGGGCTTCTAGCTGTGTGTGGGTCTTGTTCTATTAATCCATCTATACAGACCTCCATCAGGTTGCAAACTGAATATAATTTTTTTCTGCATCTAGCTCTGAAAAAATATTTGGCCTTCTAGTAGTGTGTGGGACTTTCTCTGTTAGTCCATCTATACTGACCTCCATCAGGTTGCAAACTGAATATATTTTTTTCTGCATCTACCTCTGAAAAAATATTGGGCTTCTAGCTGTGTGTGGGTCTTGTTCTATTAATCCATCTATACTGACCTCCATCAGGTTGCAAACTGAATATAATTTTTTTCTGCATCTAGCTCTGAAAAAATATTTGGCCTTCTAGTAGTGTGTCGGACTTTCTCTATTAGTCCATCTATACTGACCTCCATCAGGTTGCAAATTAAAAATAATTTTTATCTGCATCTACAGTACCTCTGAAAAATTATTTGGGCTTCTAGCTGTGTGTGGGACTTGTTGTATTAGTCCATCTATACTGACCTCCATCAGGTTGCAAACTGAATATATTTTTTTCTGCATCTACCTTTGAAAAAATATTGGGCTTCTAGCTGTGTGTGGGACTTGTTGTATTAGTCCATCTATACTGACCTCCATCAGGTTGCAAACTGAATATATTTTTTTCTGCATCTACCTCTGAAAAAATATTGGCCTTCTAGCTGTGTGTGGGTCTTGTTCTATTAATCCATCTATACAGACCTCCATCAGGTTGCAAACTGAATATAATTTTTTTCTGCATCTAGCTCTGAAAAAATATTTGGCCTTCTAGCAGTGTGTGGGACTTGTTCTATTAGTCCACCTATACTGACCTCCATCAGGTTGCAAATTCAAAATAATTTTTTGTATGCATCTAGCTCTGAAAAAATATTTTGCCTTCTAGCACTGTGTGGGACTTTCTCTGTTAGTCCATCTATACTGACCTCCATCAGGTTGCAAACTGAATCTAATTTTTTTCTGCATCTAGCTCTGAAAAAATATTTGGCCTTCTAGCAGTATGTCGGACTTTCTCTATTAGTCCATCTATACTGACCTCCATCAGGTTGCAAATTAAAAATAATTTTTATCTGCATCTACAGTACCTCTGAAAAAATATTTGGGCTTCTAGCTGTGTGTGGGACTTGTTGTATTAGTCCATCTATACTGACCTCCATCAGGTTGCAAACTGAATATATTTTTTTCTGCATCTACCTCTGAAAAAATATTGGGCTTCTAGCTGTGTGTGGGTCTGGTTCTATTAATCCATCTATACAGACCTCCATCAGGTTGCAAACTGAATATAATTTTTTTCTGCATCTACCTCTGAATAAATATTGGACTTCTAGCTGTGTGTGGGACTTGTTGTATTAGTCCATCTATACTGACCTCCATCAGGTTGCAAACTGAATATATTTTTTTCTGCATCTACCTCTGAAAAAATATTGGGCTTCTAGCTGTGTGTGGGACTTGTTGTATTAGTCCATCTATACTCACCTCCATCAGGTTGCAAACTGAATATATTTTTTTCTGCATCTACCTCTGAAAAAATATTGGGCTTCTAGCTGTGTGTGGGTCTTGTTCTATTAATCCATCTATACAGACCTCCATCAGGTTGCAAACTGAATATAATTTTTTTCTGCATCTAGCTCTGAAAAAATATTTGGCCTTCTAGCAGTGTGTGGGACTTATTCTATTAGTCCACCTATACTGACCTCCATCAGGTTGCAAATTCAAAATAATTTTTTGTATGCATCTAGCTCTGAAAAAATATTTGGCCTTCTAGCAGTGTGTGGGACTTTCTCTGTTAGTCCATCTATACTGACCTCCATCAGGTTGCAAACTGAATCTAATTTTTTTCTGCATCTAGCTCTGAAAAAATATTTGGCCTTCTAGCAGTGTGTCGGACTTTCTCTATTAGTCCATCTATACTGACCTCCATCAGGTTGCAAATTAAAAATAATTTTTATCTGCATCTACAGTACCTCTGAAAAAATATTTGGGCTTCTAGCTGTGTGTGGGACTTGTTGTATTAGTCCATCTATACTGACCTCCATCAGGTTGCAAACTGAACATATTTTTTTCTGCATCTACCTCTGAAAAAATATTGGGCTTCTAGCTGTGTGTGGGACTTGTTGTATTAGTCCATCTATACTGACCTCCATCTGGTTGCAAATTGAATATAATTTTTTTCTGCATCTAACCCAGCCAATAGTTTTGGCCTAATACCACAGTTTGGCCACTCAGCTCTGCTCGGTTAACATCCATTGTTTTTTTGTGCAAACAACTCCAGAGTTGTGAATTAGTTAACCACCAAAATGAGTGGAAAAAGGCCTGCTGCTGGTGGAAAGGGGAATAGGCGTGTTGGGAAGGTGAAAAAAGGTTGTGTCCGTGGGGTAGGTGTTAAAGCAACAGTAACATCTGCAGAAGAAAGACCATCTTCCAGCCAAACTAAAATGTCTACTTCTTTTAGCGGACAATGTGATAAGATCCCTTTCTTACGGCCACGCCAATCGCTACAAATTCCAGATGAGGCACAAAAACAGCAGGTGCTTCAACGGATATCAAGTGCTCCTTTAAGTGGGCTCTCCTCCACATCAACTTCAACATCACAAATACTCCAGTCCTCAAAGGTGTCACCCAAATCGCACTTGCTTCCTCACAGCTCCCAAATCTTCAGCTGCCCGTCTGAGTATGAGGTAGAACAGATGGTTGAGTCTGCAGAGCTGTTTACTCATACTATAGCCTGGGAATCAGAGGTCGACTCCAGCGCTTCTGTGAATCCAGACGAGGAAATGATCTGCACTGATGCCCAGAATCTTTATGAGTCGGATCCAGGACAAGACGCAGAAGGTTCTGACCATAATGTAGACCCTCATTCCCAAACTGTAACTCCTGTTGGTGGAGACAATGAGGAAGACGATGATAAGACTCAAATACCTGATTGGAGCGACAACTTTAGTTTTTTGTCAGGGCAGGAACAGGTTGGCTCTGAGGACGATGGGTGTGATAACACACAGGGTGATGATGATGAGGTTGGAGATCCCACTTACTGTCAACCCACAGTCAGCCAAGAGATGAGGTCAGCAGAGGAGGTGGAGGAAGATGCTAGTGACGACAAGGTCAGGTTGCGCCTTCCTGGATAGAGACGTAGTACTGGAAGCACGTCAACAACTGCATCCTCAAACACAACTCTGCCTCTCACCACAAGTCGTGGTGGCTCTTCCGGTCGCATGGGTGCAAAGCCTTGCATAGCCTGGGCATTTTTTCAGATCGATAAAGATGACCCAACTCGTGTTATCTGTAACATTTGTCAGCAAAAGCTAAGTAGAGGCCAAAAAATACATAGTTTGAGTACTTCATGCATGAACCGGCACATGGACATGAAGCATAAGTTGCAGTGGGAAGCTCAGTGTGCTACAATGCGGCCTAGCCGGCCGGGCCAACCACCGTCTGCCATATCTTGTGCATCCGCGGCCTCTTCATCCTCTGTGACTGGGGGGACAGCAGTCACACCTGTTTTGGGGCGCAGACCTGCCACCTCTTTACCCGCAACAGACAGCGTGATTGGCAGGTCATCATTTTCTTTGGAGGTGGTAACACCAGCTGGTGTTGAGCGCTGTCTGACATCGATAGCACCACCTTTGGATCAAGGCAACCTAACATGCCCGCCTGCATCTTCCTCACAGACCGGCAGTTTGCCGGGGACACCCTTATCAACCCCGTCTAAGCACAATAGCCAGCCCTCGGTCCCTCAGATGTGGACAAGTAAAAGACCATTTCCTCCTAGCCATGAGAAAGCTAAGAGGTTGAATTTCACCATCTGCAAGCTCTTGGCTACAGAAATGCTGCCTTTCCGCCTGGTGGACACAGAGGATTTTCGAGACCTTATGTCCGTCGCAGTGCCCCAGTACCAGATGCCCAGTCGGCACTACTTCTCAAAGAAAGGTGTGCCTGCGCTCCACCAGCATGTCGCACACAACATCACCGCTTCTTTGATAAACTCTGTGTGTGACAGGGTGCATTTCACCACAGACACTTGGACGAGTAGGCATGGACAGGGGCATTACATGTCGCTGACTGGGCACTGGGTAACTATGGTGACAGCAGGACAAGGGGCTGCTGTCCAAGTCTTGCCATCCCCACGAGTTGTGCGTCAATCCTCTTTATGTCAAAGTTCCTCCACTGCTTCTGCCTCCTCAACCTCCTCTCGGTCTTCCACCTGCACCCAAAGCCTGTCTGGTCATGCCACAAGCTTTCTAACTGCGCAGAAGGGATCCTGCACACCTCCTTACTATGCTGGCAGTAGGGCTCAACGTCATCAGGCGGTTTTTACTTTGAAATGTCTGGGAAATGTGAGTCACACAGCTGAGGAGTTGTGGTCATCTCTGGAGAACCAATTTCATGAATGGCTGTCTCCACTGGACCTGAAACCAGGGAAGGCCGTGTGCGACAATGCTGCAAACCTGGGTGCGGCCCTTCGCCGGGGCAATGTCACACACGTGCCTTGTATGGCTCACGTGTTGAACCTGGTTGTCCAGCAATTTTTAGCCCACTATCCCAGACTAGATGGCCTTCTGCAGAAGGCACGGTCGCTGTGTGCTCACTTCCGCCGTTCGCATCCCGCAGCTCAGCGACTTACATCTTTACAGAAGTCGTTGGGCCTGCCACTTCACCGGCTAAAATGCGATGTGCCTACCCGGTGGAATTCAACTCTGCACATGTTGCAGCGACTGTGGCAGCACCGACAAGCCCTGGTGCAATACGTTCTGACGTATAGCCTGGGCCAACGAGATCCAGAGGTGGGGCAAATCACGCTGGAGGAGTGGTCTCAGATCAGGGACCTATGCACCCTTCTGCACAGTTTTGAAATGGCGACAAAGATGTTTAGTGCTGATGATGCCATTATCAGCATGACTATTCCGGTGATTTACATGCTGGAGCACATGTTAAACAGAATTCGGAGTCAGGTGGTGGCACAAGAGGAGGTGGAGGAAGTAGAGGAGGAGGAGTTGTATGCGGAAGGGCTAACATCTGCAAGGTCCAGACGGTCGGCAGCACCAAGGCGGCAGGCATGTGAGGGTGGGGGAGATGGTTTTACCAGGGCGCATGGTAGCAGCCAAACTAGTGAGGAAGGTGCAGGAGCCCAGGAAGAAGTGGAGGACGAACTGATGGAAGACTCATCAGATGAGGGAGACCTTGATCACATTTCTGTTGTGCGAGATTGGGGGGAGAGGACAGAGGAAGGAAGCATGATTGTTACCTCGCCACCAACACAACAGGGACTTGGTGCTCCTGGATGCGCAACACACATGAGTGCCTTTTGCTGCACTACCTGCAACATGACCCTCGAATTGGGAGAATTAGAAATAATCCTGACTACTGGGTTGCCACACTGTTAAATCCCCGGTACAAAAGTAAATTTGCCGAAATTATTCCTGCCATAGAAAGGGATGCACGCATGCAGGAGTATCAGCAGAGACTGTTGCAGAATCTTACATGTGCTTTTCCACAAAACACCAGTGGTGCATGTAGTGAATCTCACAGTTCCAACTTGCCAACCGTGGGACCGTCAAGTGTTCAGCACTCAAACCGTAACAGAACCACAGTATCTGCTGGTAACATCAATTTTGCGGAATCATTTCACCATTTTTTTAGCCCATCCTTTGCAAGGCCACAGGAGACAAGAAGTCTGACACATAGTCAACGCCTAGAGATGATGGTACAGGAGTATCTCCAAGTAAACATTGAAGCCACGACTGTGTCACTGGACCCTTGCTCTTTTTGGGCTTCCAATCTGGATAAATGGCCGGAGCTAGCCACTTACGCCTTGGAGATCTTGTCATGCCCCGCAGCCAGCGTTCTGTCTGAACGTGTGTTCAGCGCTGCTGGTGGTGTGCTGACAGATAAGCGCACGCGGCTCTCCACTGATAATGTAGACAGACTCACGTTCATAAAGATGAACAAATCATGGATCCGAAACGACTTTTCTACCCCTGTGTCATCCTGGGGAGAGTAAAAGCTTGATGATTGGTTAAAATCACCCTACCAACCGTTTTAAGCTTTCAAATTACTAATCATGTTTATCTGTATCTTGACTGGAAAATAATTTGGGCTTTGTAGCAGTGTGCAGCACTGATACTATTAGGCCATCTATAATAAGCTCCACCAGATTTAAAATTAAAAATAATTTTTAGCTGCATCTAGCCCGGAAAATAATTTTGGGGCTCCGAGATGCGCAAGACACATAAGTGCCTTCTTGCTGCAGTACCTGCAGCATGACCCTCATATTGTCAGAATTCGAAGTAATCATGACTACTGGGTTTTTGAAATTATAAGCATTAGCAGGTTGTTAGAAACTGAAATCAAACAGTTTTCAACTCAAAACTTTATTCTAGGTGATGTTACATTTTCACATAGGACCCCTTGTTCGAAAGGAGCTTCTGAACTCTCTCGTCCATTGAATTTGACAGGTTTTGGATAGTTTCTGCTTCAATTGTTTTGCATGAGGACAGAATACCCTCCCAGAGCTGTTGCTTAGATGTGAACTGCCTCCCGCCATCATAGACACTCCTTTTAATGATGCTCCAAAGGTTCTGAATGGGGTAGAGGTCAGGGGAGCATGGGGGTCACACCATAAGTTTGTCCCCTTTTATGCCCATATCAGCCAGAGATGCAGATGTTTTATGTGCAGCATGAGATGGTGCATTATCATGCAGAAAAATGATCTTGCTGTGAAATACACGGTTCTTCTTCTTGAACCATGGCAGGAAGCGCTGTTTGAGAAAATCCACATACATTATGGAGTTCATCTTTAGCGCCTTCAGGGATCCTAAAGGGGCCAACAATCTCTCTCCCCATGATTCCAGCCCAAAACATTACTCCACCTCCTCCTTGTTGGCGCTGTAGCCGTGTTTGCGTGGGGTGTCCATCAACCAGCCATCCTCCACTCCATCCACCTGGACCATCGAGCGCTGCACGGCACTCATCCGTGAACAAAACAGTTTTGAAATCAGTCTTCATGTAATGTTTGGCCCACTGGAGCCGTTTCTGCTTGTGTGAAGTGGATAGAGGAGGTCGACAGGATGGCGTATGCACAGCTGCAAACCTCTGAAGGACCCTGCATCTTGTTGTTCGGGGGACGTTGGAGGCACAAGCAGCTTCAAAAACTTGTCTGCTGCTATGGCAAGGCTTTTTTGCCGCTGCTCTTTCAACCTGACGTAATTGCCTGTAGGAAAGAGTCCTCAATTTGCCCTTATCAGCAAGCACACGTGTGTACTGTGAATCAGCTACATACTTCTTGATTGCCAAGACACTTCATCCTGATCATCGCACAATGTTGATTGTAGTCATGCCTTGACCTAAACACTCCACAATTTGTTGCTTCTCAGCAGCCAACACATCCTTTTTCTTTCCCATTTTGGCAGAAAATGTAGGCTGCTTAATAATGTGAGAGAGCCTTCTTAAGTAGTCTTGCCTTTCATTGGACACACCTGCCAAACTAATTAGCACAGGTGTCTGCAATTGCTTACAGTGATATAAAGAGCCCTGACACACATCACCATCAATGAGTTTAACTGACAAACAAACAAATTCTTCCCTTATCACTCCTAAACACTTTTTGCATAATAATTTGGAACGCAGTGTACATGTGCTTTTCCACAAAACACCAGTGGTTCACGTAGTGAATCTTACAGTTCTAACTTGCCAACCGTGGTCTGTATGAAATTGTTCAATAAAGGGCCCAAAATTAAGATAACATAGATGGGAGAGGTCTCTATGAATAGGAATTCCTAAGTATTTGATACCCTGTGAGGGCCAGGCAAAGGGAAAGTTGGACTGGATGGAATCCTATATGGATTTGGGGAGGGAGACATCGAGGGCCTCAGACTTCGCTGCATTGATTTTAAAATTTTACCATGTAACAAAGTGATCTATTTCAGCCATAACAGCAGGGATGGATATATGTGATTGAGTGATATATACTAGGACATCATCAGCAAATAGAGAGCACTTGTACTCGGTGCCTCCCACCTCAATCCACCTAATATTGGGGTTATGGCGAATTGATGAGAGCAGGTGCTCCGTCACTAGGATGTATAAGAGAGGGGACAGAGGACATCCCTGCCTTGTCCCATTGGTGATTGTGAAAGGTGATGAAAATGTTCTGACGCACCCCCTGGGCCTTGGGACACCCGGAGCCGGACCCTTTTTGGTGGATGCTGGTTGTTGTAGTCTTCGTGGCGGCGACCCGGTTCCGTGGCTCAGGGCGGTCAAACCAGTGGCGGAACTATTTATGTGGTTTTGATGTTTAAATGTCCGACTACGCCACCCGTGGATTGCGGTCAGAGTGAACCGCCGCTACAGGGCAGACCGCTGAGGCTGGTGTTGTGGGTGCAGCAGAGCGTAGCATAACTCCCCACGGGAAGAGTATAGCCTCAGGGCAGTGTATGCGGAGGATGGGGGTGATGGTGCAGGGCAGCAGCAGTAACGACATGGAGTCAGTGATGCAGTCCGGGGCCTTTACTCACAGTTCTTATTATCCAGACCACGTCTGCAGGTAACGGCTGCCCACGTCGTACTGTGCTCACCAGGTGAGGGGCTCAGACAACTCCCAGATAACTTTGGAGCACTTCACAGGACCCCCTTTGTGTGTCCTTTGTCTGGCCTTTCTTACCAACACTTCTGTCCGGCTGCCTCGGGCCTCCTCTTGGTAAACTTGGCGGCAGTTTCCCTGACCCTATGTGGTGCCTTCCTAGCGGGTGTAGCGAGGGGCTGCGCCACATAAAATGTCAGAGCCTCCGGTTTCTAGCTGAGGGTCGTTTCCTGCCTCCACTAGATCGGGGACCGGTCTCCCCCTTTGGCCTGACCCCTCCACGCAGGTGGATTCGGGCGTGCGGTGGCGACTCGCCCTTCCGCACCCCTGGGATCCCTTCATTCCTCGTTCCTGGAGCCTTCTCCGCTCCTCTTCCTTCCTTCTCCCTCTTCCAGGCCTGGGCCTCTGTTACTAGGCCCGCCTCCGGAGCAGAGCTCATGCAGAGCCCCTGCTCCCTGCCACTTCTGCTCAGACTTCTCTGCACTGAACTAAGATGGTGCCCACCTTTTATACTCCCTTCTCAATGCACCCAGGAACTGCTTCCTCCCTGCTCCTGCACTACAGGGTTCCCCTTCCTCAGTGTTCCCTCCCCCCACTCCAGCCAGGGACAGGGACTGTCGTGCCCATCTCAGGGGCATATTGGTCGCCCTGCCCCACGACAATGTGGTGTAATGCATGCAGGTGTCGGGTCCTGATCCACACTCCATCCTTACCTGAGAGTGAGATATCACACCTCTGGGTGAGGTGCAATACGTCTGTAGCAACCGAGCCCTCAGGGTGCTACAGTTCCATTTATCTTCAGCCTAGGTGACGTATTGCGATACAGGGCCGTGATTTTGGCTATAAAAGGGTCCCCTAGACCCCTAACCCAAGCTTTTTAAGAGAATCATATATGGCGTGCCAGGAGACTCTATGGAATGCTTTCTCAGCATCCAATGAGAGTATCTAATTACAAATTTTTAACTGCATCTAGCCCAGGAAATACTTTGTGCCTAGTAGCAGTGTCTGCTAGTCAGCGGATTATCCCGGCTGTTAAGCAAGCTACACCACCTGTAGTTTAGACACTTAATTTTTTCAAAGGAAATGCTTCGAGACCATGGGATACTTAGTGAAGAGCATCAGGAGGCACCCCAAGGCATAGGGGCTGGGACTGGCAGTAGGATGCCTTGCGGTGGACAGCCGAGCTCGATCCTTATAAAAGCTTTTTAACTGCAGCAGCTTTAGTGGACGCTACTGGAGCTGGAATTACCGCGGCTGCTGGCATGAGACTTGCCCTCCAATAGATCCTTGTAAATGGATTTAAAGTGTATTCATTCAAATTTGAGAGACAATTTAAATTAAAAAGCTTAGAGCTGCCTCCACCACAGGGGTGCTCGCTCGACCCACCAGCGGACAGGCACCAGTATTGGGAGAGGGGGGCTGGCCATCAGGGTTCACCGCGGCTCTGGCACAAACCCGGCGACACGGAGGTGGCACGGGCAGGAGCGGACTGGCCGTGTCGGCTTCTCACTTTTTGGATTTTAGAAGGGCATGACATGCCTATATCTGTGTCTCCCCCTCCTTTTACTCCTCCACCTCTTTTATTTTCGCATGACTATATGTACTTGTCACTTTTCCATGTGTTAGTTATGTCTTCTGAGCAGTTTGTCAGCTTTTGGACACCTTTGAAGGTGTTTTCTATGTGTTTCTATGTGTTTTTGTTTGCCTGCCATTGGTTTTAACGGTGTTCGAAGGTGTTCGACGAACAGTTCGACGAACAGTTCGGCGAACACACGGGTGTTCGACGAACCGAACCGAACTCGAACACTACGGGGGTGGCTCAACACTATTCAGGAATCTCCCCAGTGAGCGGGTATAAGGCCTCCTCGTCTGTTTCTTCCTCTCTCTCTCTGAAGCTCCTGACATGCTTGGAACTAGGCCTAGCTTCTGTACTCTTTCTCACTCTCTCACCTGTCTGCTTGGTGGTAAGAACTTTCCTCTGGCTACCACTATCCCTGGACTCTGGGGCCTTCGTGGTTCCTAATACTTTGGATGGTTGCAGCTTCAGGTTGACCAGGGGTCTAGAATCCCCTTGGTATTCCGGCAATTCCTACTGGTCGTAGAGGACCCTGTAGGCGCGGACCCGGTGTCCAGCTTGTGTTCTGGGGTGAGCCTAAGATGCTCCTCTGCCCCCAAACACTTTTCTCTCCTCTCCTAGCCTCCGGCCACGCTCTAGGCCCTCAGGCTTCAGCACTTGCTTTAGGCCTTAACTTACCCTTAGCACAGCAGCTAACATGTGCTTCTTCTTCGCTGCTCTAAAGTGTCAGCACACTCTGCCTACCTAACTCCACCCTCCAGTGTATATATATATATATATATATATATATATATATATATATATCCCTAACAGGGCTCCTTCTGGTGGTATGAGGTGGAAGGGTGGAGGTGTCTGTGTGTACTGAGGGCCTCTTGTGGAGAAGTCCATCCATGCTCCCTTTTGGGACCTGTGGTACCTGTGAGTAGCAGGGTGCCGCAAAAGATGAAGACATTGAAGCTATGGACTGGCCCGCCCGTTCCCCAGACCTGAATCCGATTGAGCACATCTGGGACATCATGTCTCGCTCCATCCACCAACGTCACGTTGCACCACAGACTGTCCAGGAGTTGGTGGATGTTTTAGTCCAGGTCTGGGAGGAAATCCCACAGGAGTCCATCCGCAACCTCATAAGGAGCATGCCCAGGTGTTGTAGGGAGATCATACAGGCTAGTGGAGGCCACACACAATACTGAGCCTCATTTTGATTTGTTTTAAGGACATTACATCAAAGTTTGATCAGCCTGTAGTGTGTTTTTACACTTTAATTTTGGGGGTGACTCCAAATCCAGGCCTCCATTGGTTAATAAATTTGATTTCTTTCCATTGATGATTTTTGTGTGATTTTGTTGTCAGCACATTCAACTTTGCACAGAACAAAGTATTCAATGAGAATATTTCATTCATTCAGATCTAGGATATGTTATTTGAGTGTTCCCTTTATATTTTTGAGCAGTGTGTGTGTATATATATGTGTGTGTGTGTGTGTGTGTATATATATATATATATGTATATATATATATATATATATATATATATATATATATATACACACTGCTCAAAAATATAAAGGGAACACACTTGAGAGGTTCTGTGAACCAAAACGTCGCCTTTGGGCTCATTAAAGTCCATTTTTTATTCAAAAATTTCTTGGAGTGCTGCCTCTTTATATTTTTATATATATATATATATATATATATATATATATATATATATATATATATATATATACTGTATGACATAGACTCTTACATAAAAAGTAAATAAATTAAATAATATAAAATAGTTATATTGATTATGACTATGTAGGTGCCAATCTTCTTATTACTTTGCTCAATGACAGTAGCACAAACACTCACTATGTCACATCCTTGTCTGAACGTACCTCTGTCACTCTTGCCTAGGTCGCTAGTCGGCACTACATAAGCACCACTTTTACTGCTGGACCCATGCAGAGTGTGGTGTTAAGCTTTTAAATTGGTGAGACTAGTTCTCCTTTTGCTATGCACTTGTGTTTTGCTGCAGTGAACCGGTAGATAATTAGCTCTGCTGGGAGTTCAAGGACCGGGCTCCTTTCTATGTAAACCACATCAGACAGTCTATAGCTGCCAGTGATGGTGTTCAGCTAGACCTATGCTCTCTGTTTCTTGGCTCCTGTGTACTGTTTTCTATTTCACATGTACTGACTCTGGCTTAAATTTTGACCACCTGCTTTTCTCCTGATCTTGCCCTTGACAGGACTTCTCGGCTTTGACCATGCTTGGCGACCTTTACTGCCTCTGATTTAGTCTTCCGGATGGCAGCCCTTCTGTGGAAGCAATGCAGAGGACACCATTGTAAGACCAGACCCTTGTACAGGGGTTAAAGGGTTAAGGTCAGAGTTCTTCTAGAATCTACCAGACGGAGTGGCTTGTGCTAAGTCTTTACAAGGTAGCCATTTTGAGCCTGTGGCCTTTGACAAACATAACACACTAGGTTTGTTTTGATGCACGGCTTTCTAGAGATTTTTCCTATAAATAGTTTTGTATACACATTTTTTTTTCAATAAATGATTTATTTTTATTTTAGTTAAATAATATTAGTGTGCATCAATAGTATAAACGGAAATATTTTAAGCTATAGAAGTATTGAGCTTTCTGTCAAACCAATGTGGCATATCCTGCAATCTCACATTAAGCAACTCACAAGATCACTGTAGTCACTGATTGGCTGAAGTGGTCCTTTGTTGTAAACTGAAGATCAAACATAGAGTGCTATATTTAAACTATGGTTAACAGGAACTGAGAAGTGCCGTAAGGGTATGTGCCCATGATGCGTACCAGCCTGCAGCCCCGAAGCTGCGGAATGGTTGATGGCGGCTTTCGCTCATTATGCAAATGAGTGACGCCTTTTTTATTACCTGTGGACTTTCCTCATAGAGGTTAGTCTATGGAGAAAGTCCATGTGCAGACTACCAAGATAAATTTACATGCTGCGGATCTGAAAGTCACATGTCTGTTTCCGCGGGTGATCCGCAGGTGCTCGGAGACGCATAGCGGACATGGGATTTCTAGAAATCCCTTCCACTATGCTGTAACATCTGGATGCTGCGGGTTTGATGCCGCATAAGCACACAGCGCCAAACCTGTAGGGGCTCCGAATCGTGTGCACATAGCCTAATAGGGATTTTTGCAAGTAATTAGATTGTTAATTTAAAGCATAAGGATTGAATATTGACAACACCTATTGCTTGCAGATATAAGAAGTTACTTTATTTCATCATATCGACATAAACAGGTGATATTTTGGCCATGAAGTAGCCTTTCTTAAGGCATATTAGGACACAACATTATTAGGCAGTTTAAATAAACTAAAATTTGGCACCAAAATGCCCTTTATGATGCCCTCATCAAATTGGATACAATGATTTCACCAGAAATGGATTGTTTTTAAGGGTTATTAGTAAATATTTTGTGGGTCCAATCAAATATGAGGATTTATGGTATTAGGGTATATAGGAGACTGCAGCCTCTGCCCTTACTGCTTTATTGAAAATGCACTTAGATATTTAGAATACAATTTTAATAAATAGAAAATTATTGCATTGCAATGAAGCATGGCATCAAATCATGAGGTTGTCATCTTGATCACCAAGATATCTGTAAATCAAACGAGTGCCTTCACA
Organism: Phyllobates terribilis; assembly: GCF_046119375.1. Taxonomy (NCBI): domain Eukaryota; kingdom Metazoa; phylum Chordata; class Amphibia; order Anura; family Dendrobatidae; genus Phyllobates; species Phyllobates terribilis. The sequence goes on along the minus strand of NW_027362762.1, from coordinate 766,286,907 downwards.
AATAGCTATAGTAACAAAAACTGAAGCATTTTTTCTTCCTTTTTTCCTGGCTTCTTTGTTTTTTATATAAAAAAAAATGTGGCAAAGGTTATCCATTTCTTTTTGTCTCAGGTGATTACAGAAATCTCAAAGTAGGCTGTGCTATGCCTTTTCATAATTCACTATAAGGCTATGTGCCCACGATGCAGAAATGAAGCAGAAAATTTCTGCAGCATTTCTGCATCTCCCTGGCAGAAAAAACGCATGCGGATTGTACATGCATTTTTACTGCGTAATACATGCGGATTCACATGCGTTTCCGCATGCGGATTGACAAGCGCTTTCAAAGCGATTTTAGCATCACTTTGAAAGTGCTTGACAACTAGGTCACACTATATAAATCCATGCAAACGGCATGGATTTACACTGTGTGCAGAATTATTAGGCAAGTTGTATTTTAGAGGATTATTGATCAACAACTATGTTCTCAATCAACCCAAAAGACTCATAAATATCCAAGCTTAATATTTTTGGAAGTTGGAGTGGGTTTTTTTTAGATTTGGCTATCTTAGGAGGATATCTGTTTGTGCAGGTAACTATTACTATGCAGAATTATTAGGCAACTTAATAAAAATCAAATATAATCCCATCTCACTTGTTTATTTTCACCAGGTAAACCAATATCAGTTCAAAAAATTTAGAAATAAACATTTCTGACATGCAAAAACCAAACCCCAAAAAATTAGTGATCAGTATAGCCACCTTTCTTTATGATGACACTCCACAGTCCTCCATCCATAGATTCTGTCAGTTGCTTGATCTGTTTTCGATCAACATTGCGTGCAGCAGCCACCACAGCCTCCCTGACACTGTTCCGAGAGGTGTACTGTTTTCCCTCCCTGTAGATCTCACATTTTATGATGGACCACAGGTTCCCTATGGGGTTCAGATGAGGTGAACAAGGGGGCCATGTCATTATTTTTTCTTCTTTTAGACCTTAACTGGCCAGCCACGCTGTGGAGTAGTTGAATGCATGTGATGAAACATTGTCCTGCATGAAAATCATGCTTTTCTTGAATGATACCAACTTCTTCCTGTACCACTGCTTGAAGAAGTTGTCTTCCAGAAACTGGCAGTAGGTCTGGGAGTTGAGCTTCACTCCATCCTGAACCAGAAAAGGTCCCACAAGTTAATTGTTGATGATACCAGCCCATACCAGTTCCCCACTTCCACCTTGCTGGCATCTGAGTCGGAGTGGAGCTCTCTGCCCTTTATTGATCCAGCCTATGGCCCATCCATCTGGCCCATCAAGAGCCACTCTAATTTCATCAGTCCATAAAACCTTTGAAAAATCAGTCTTAAGATATTTCTTGGCCCATTCTTGACGTTTTCTCTTATGATTCTTGTTCAAAGGTGGTCGTTTTTCAGCCTTCCTTACCTTGGCCATGTCCCTGAGTATCGCACATCTTGTGCTTTTTGATACTCCAGTAATGTTGCAGCTCTGATATATGGAAAAACTGGTGGCGAATGGCATCTTGGCAGCTTCACGCTTGATTTTCCTCAATTCATGGGCAGTTATTTTGCGCCTTTTTTGGCCAACACGCTTCTTGCAACCCTGTTGGCTATTTGCCATCAAACGCTTGATTGTTCGGTGATCACGCTTCAAAAGTTTGGAAATTTCAAGACTGCTGCATCCCTCTGCAAGACATCTCACAATTTTGGACTTTTCAGAGCCCGTCAAATCTCTCTTCTGACCCATTTTGCCAAAGGAATGGAAGTTGCCTAATAATTAAGCACACCTTAAATAGGGTGTTGATGTCATTAGACAACACCCCTCCTCATTACAGAGATGCACATCACCAGATTTACTTAATTGGTAGTTGGCTCTCAAGCCTATGCAGCTTGGAGTAGGACAACATGTATAAAAAGAATCAAAGTGATCAAAATATGCATTTGCCTAACAATTCTGCATGCGGTGTATATAGTGTGACCTTTAGAATGGTTAAAAATAGAAAAATAAACCTTGACACTTACCTTCCGATGGCCCGGGGTGTGCTGTTGCGCTCATTCCTGGCTGCCGGGATATCGCGATGCCCTGTACTGAAGGACCTACCATCACATGACTGTGACGTCACCGCGGGTCATACAGTCCAACGCGATGTGCCGGCAAAGGAGAAGGAGCGCAGCGCGGGCCGCCAGCAGGTGAATATAATATTTATTTTAGTTTCTATGGTACCTGGGTGTGGATGATTGTCTTCTCTCCTCTACACTCGGGTACCATCCGCACATTAGAAAGCACCAATTACTCAAGTACAGATGCAGTCTTGCGGAATTGGCGCGTTCTAATGCAAGTCAATGGCTGCGAAAACGCAGCGCTTCCGCAAAATTAATGGACATGCTGCGGATTTTTGAGCACAGCATAAACACTGCGGAAAAATCCGCAGCATGGGCATTGAAAGTGCGGAATTGCATAAGGGACCATGGCAGAAGGCTTACCATGCATTTATCATGTGTTTACGCTGCGGAAATTTCCGCACCAAAAACGCATGAAATACGCATCGTGGGCACACAGTCTAAATATATGCTCGACTCATTTCTGCATACTTCCAACAATGCAGCAATGAGGAAATTAGATTTTTCTTTGCTCCCAAATGGACTTTAAATGAAACAGTTGATTAAAAAATCCATGTGTACTATTTTTTTTGTACAAGATTGGATTCACAAAAAAGCCCTGAGTTATGAAAGCTTTTACATCAGTTTTCTTTAAAAAGTTGAATTTTTTTGTGCAACCCTGCATTGTTCAAAAATTTTGCAACTTTTACAATTTTCACGCTAACTTGAAGTTTCTCCGCCAAATTTGTGTGACGCAAGGGAGGAGACTGTGACGGACATGACATGGCTGCTTCCAACCTGTCAATTTCAGCACAATTGTTTCACATGCCAGAAATGCTGTTGCAGTACCAGACTGGAGTAGCATTTTTGGTGAGGTGAAAGGATTGCAAGCCAATGAGAAATTATGCTGAATTGCTTAAAGAGAACCTGTCAGTGGGATTTTGCAAAGTAAACTACAGACATGGCAATATTGGTGCCATAATACTGATTAAAATTAGTTTTTTGTTTAATCAGTATTTGAAGTTTTGCTGTAATCATAGGTCCATCGGGGCTGGACTGTAGGCATTGTCTTTCCTTGGTGATCTGGTCCCTTATTCATCCTCCTTTTGGATCACTGCCCTGTCATTAAATCAGGAGGATGAATAAGGAACCAGAGCACCAAGAAAAGACACTGCCCACAGTCCAGCACGAAGCAATGATTACAGGAGAACTTCAAATGCTGATTAAACAAAAACCACAGAACGAATTTCTTCACCATGGGTATCATTTTAATCGGTATTATGGCACCAATATAGCCATGTCTCTACTTTACAACATTCTGTTAACAGGTTCTCTTTAGATACTCCACTATCCTGAATTTGCCGAATCATATTCTAGCAAGCTCTTCATTCATTTGCTGAATTTTTAGCTGTTTCACTGGAATTTTGAGAATGAATTAGTGTTGCTCTAAAATCTATAGAAAATCCATGCAATTTATAGCAAAAAATTAAAGTCTACTCACACAGCTTTTTTTTGTTTGTGTGTTTTTGTAGCAAGTCTTTCCAACTTTCAAAATACATTTTTTTCTCTCATTTTTCCTATAAGCTTCTCTATAAGAGTTCAAAAATGTCCCCCAAAAAATACATGTTTTGAATGTTACAGCGTATAAAATCTTTCCATTTTCTCTGTACAATTCCGCGAGAGGTTTAAAAGTACCAACATCATTTTTGTTCAATTTATGTTCTATCAATTGTAATTTAAAGTGCAGCAGAATGTTATATGATAATAAAACTCCCTAAGATACTTTAATGATAGCTCTATAGTTTCCATTATTTTCTTTCATTTATTACGGTCAAAAGGTATCCTTCTCAATTTTCTTTTCCCAGAAAAAAAAATACATGGAGCGGCTCTTTTCTCTGTGTGTAAGTCTTCAGTCATATACTGATCAGCAGATTCTTTAGAAAATGTACTCTCTTTATCAAGCATTTTCCCTTGATGTTGAAAATATTTCTCTCTCAATATGGAAATGTCTTTGTTGACACATGAACCCATCCGCCTATGTCTGTATTTACTCTGATTTGAAAAAAATACTTTCAGATGTTTTTCATCACTTAATTCACCTCACATCTAAAGTCGCTATAAATATTGAAACTGGCCAATATGTTATGTGAATACTTAAAAGTTTGGCTTTAATTTCAAAGTTTTTACAATGCTACCAGAATGGCAATAGTCAAGTATTTTGACTATTTTGATTTGCTGCAATATTTAATTCATAGACTCAGCTCGAAATGAATGTAATTTGTGATGGAGCTTGTTTGCAGTTTACAAAGGCCACACATAAATGTTTTAATTCTCAGTTAAAATAAGCAGTTTCCAAATGAAAACTTCTGGATATCCACCAAGGAAGCAGTCTTTCTAATAAAATGGTTGATTTTTTTTTCTATTCAGATTGAAAAATATAACCAACAACTAAGCTTTAAAGGCTGTAGTCATCTTTGATATAGAAAATAATTATTTTACATATGTTAGTAGTTACTGCAACTTTTCAATCTAAAGGTATGTGGACAAGAGTGTTGGGGCCTTCATACAGTATGAGGACTACTGCTGGGGCATTATGCAGGGTGGGGGCATTGTATTGTTTGTAGAAAGATGTGGGGGGCGATATGCTGTGTATTTGGGAGCTGTGTGTCTATCATACTATGTATGGACAATCTGTGGTCCCACTATATTGTTTATTGGTGAGCGAGCTGTGGGTCATTATATTGTGTATAGGGAAGCAGTGTGCCCATCAGACTATGCATAGGGGATCAATGGGGGCATCACATTTTGCATCGAGGAGGTGTGAGAAAAAGATACTTTGCGTAGGGGAGCTGTAGGGACATCATATTGTATATAGGGATCTGTCAAATTATGCAGATGGAAGAGTGGATGGAGGGACACAGTACATTATTGTTGTGTGTGGGAGACTCAGGGGCAATTATTATTGTAAATGATGGATTCAGGGAAAATTATTAAATGTTAAGTGAGCATTTAAGAAGCATTAATGTTATAGGGGCATTCTGGTTATTGTGATTTCCACAGCTGCACACGGTACATTATAACTTTTTGAGGGTGAAAATGTGAGCATTGTTTTCTACTGCATTTGAAAAGGGAATTCATTTTTTCTATGAGGCAATTTACGATTGAGGGGGCACAAAGGAAGCATTTTACACAGCAAGGGGAACAGTGGTGGACATTATTATGTGGGAAACTAAAAAAGTACTCTTTTTATGCCACACAGGCAGGCCCAGTAAAAGGGACAAATGCAGCAGCAGAAGGCTTAACATTGGGGTGGCAGTAGGATGAGGAGTTTGCCCAGGTTTGAAATAGGTGGAGATGGTGCTGGAATTTTGAAAAGGTTAAATTTGTCTTTGTTGGAAACTCTGCAAATGAGGCATGACTAGAGAAGTTGTCACGGTGATTTGTGCCAGATGTAAAATATGGGAAAAGTGAAAGACTCCATCAGAAAGAACCTCACCTGTAAATAAATATCAATATGTGTATTTTCTGTAATTTCTTAGGAGTTCTGCAAAACTGTTATCTACCACTACAGTGGCATGTAAAAGTTTGAAATCCCCTGGTCAAAATTACTGTTATTGGGAACACTTACAAAATGACAAATAGGAAAATGGACTAATGCAAAAGTTTGGGCACCCTGCATGGTTATTACCTAGTTGCACCTCCTTTTGAAATTATCACAGCTTGTAAACGCTTTTTGTAGCTAGCTAAGAGTCTTTTAATTCTTGTTTGATGGATTTTCATCCATTCTTCCTTGGAAAATTCTTCTAGTTCTGAGTTTCCTTGGTCATCTTTCATGCACTGATATTTTGAGGTCTAGCAACAGAATTTCAATGATGTTCAGATCATGGGACGGTGAGGGCCATTGTAAAGCCCTCAGCTTGCACTTTTTAAGGTAGTCTATTATTGATTTTGACGTGCGTTTAGGATCATTATTGATTTGTAAAAGCCATCCTCTTTTCAACTTCAGCTTTTTTACAGATGGTGTTATGTTTGCATCAAGAATTTGTTGAAATTTCATTGAATCCTTTCTTCCCACTACTCGTGAAATGTTCCCCTTGCCATTGGCTGCAACAAAACCGCAAAGCATGAATTTTCTACCCCATGTTTAATGGTTGGCAAGATGTTCTTTTCCTGAAATTCTCTTCACAAATACCTTTGAACATTGTGGTCAAAGAGTTCTATTTTAACCTCATCGGTCCACAATACTTGTTTCCAAAATGCTTCAGGCTTGTTTAGATGTTCTTTTGCATACTTCTGATGCTGAATTTTATATTGAGGACACAGTAGAGATTTTCTTCTGATGACTCTTCCAAGAAGGTCATATTTGTGCAGGTGTCTCTGAACAGTAGAACAATGTACCACAACTCCAGAGTCTGCTAAATATTTCTGAAGGTCTTTTTCAGTGAAGCAGGGATTCTGATTTGCCTCTCTAGCAATCCTACGAGCATCTCTCATTGAAATTTTGCTTGATATTTCAGATGTTATCTTGACCTCCGCTGTTACTGTTAACTGCAATTTCTTAATTACCGTATTTTTCAGACTATAAGGTGCACTTTTTCCTTTAAAATTTAGTACGAAAGTGGGGGGTGCATATAATAGTCCGAATGTACCATATAGTCCGACTATGGATGGTGGGTGAGCCAGCGGCAGAGGAACGGGTCACAGAAGGCAGGAGCCAGCAGCTTCAGCTAACACGTGTGCCCGCTGTTAATTTTTTTTATATCCAATGCTCCCCAATGCACTGAAGCTGGTACCTAGAGGAGACTATGGGCATGTGGAGCAGTGAATATTAATTATCTTTAAAAGCAAGCACACTGTTAGTTGCAGCCAACGGCTCCTGCTGTTCCCTACGGCCATTATCCCATCCACTTTTATGCACTGAAGCCGGCGCCGAGGGGTGGGCTGGACTGTGGGCACGGAGAGCTGGCACATGTGATCGCCGAGCCGATGCAGGAGCCGGTGGCTGACAGTGTGCCCGCTATTAAAAAAAAATAATATTCACTGCTTTCCATTCTCATTGTCCCAGTGTGGGGAGTAGTGAATATTCCAGCAGCTGACTTTGGCGCGTGGGTGCACATGGCAGTGACGTCATGCGCTGCTTACATGCTGAAATCAGCTGCTGGCATCAGAACATGACACTTCACTTTAAGGGAGCAGAGGGAAGGTGAGTAGAATTGTTTATTTTTAATGTGTGCAGCATGATGGGGCCATATACACCAGGAAGGGGAGCCATGTATACCAGGAAGGGGATGAGGGGGCCATGTATACCAGGATAGGGATGGGGCCATGTATATATGTATAACAGGACTGGTATGGGGGCCATGCATGTCAGGATGGAGATGGGGATCCATGTATATCAGTATGTGGAAGGGAGCCATGTACACTAGGATAGGGATGGGGGGCCATGTATACCAGGAAGGGGATGGGCGCCATGTATACCAAGATGGGGATGGGGGGCCATGTATACCAGGATGGGGATGGGTGCCATGTAAACCAATATGGGGTGCCATGTATACCAGGAAGGGGGGCCATATATTCCAGTAAGGGGGACCATGTATACCAGGATGGGGGACCATGTGTACAAGGATGGGGGGACATTTATACCTGAATGGAAGGTCATGTATACCTGGATGGGGATCATATATACCAGGATGGCAGATATTAGTGGAGAATTGGGGAGAATTACCCCTATAACAGTGTCAGAGGATCCCCCCCCCCCGCATAAGAGTGCATCATGACCACATTTTTTGCTTAGATTTTTTTCTATTTTCCTCCTCTAAAACCTAGGTGCATCTTAAAGTCTAGTGCATATTATGGTCTGAAAAATAAGGTAAATTTCAAACTAAGGAAAAGGCAACTTGAAAACGCTTTATCTTCTTATAGTTTCTCCTGTGTAATGCATCCAGGTGGTGGAACCTCTGTGCTGTGATACAAGGAGGGACCAGAGGGGCATAACTAAGTGCTTACCCGGATTGACCCTGGCTACACGGTGGCTTAGTCAACTCCGTGAACCAAGGAGGGACCGGGAAGGTGAGCCAGGTGTCACTCTGGAACCGACCTTGTGTGAGAGCAGGCTTCTCCCACGGGACTGATGGCCAAGGCCGATAGGCAGGTGATGCAGGTAGACAGGCATGGCCGTTAAGCATGCTGGTGGGCGCGGCTGATGGACAGGCTGGTGGGCACGGCTGATAGACAGGCTGGTGGGCACTGGAACATGAGGACTGAGGAGAGTGTTAGCACACAAACCACAATCTTGCGCAGGCACCTCAATTTTGGAGGAGGTGCCTTATATAGGGGAAGTCCTCCGGCCATTGGCCGGGGACTCTTTAGGATGGTGCAAGGGAGGGAGCGCACTCACGCACGCCCTATGCACAGTGCTAAAGGAACTGAGTGCGGTGCGCGCACCCCGGTCAGAAGCAGGAGGGGAGCCGGGGACGCCAGCCCAGGACCGCGGGAGTGAAGGGATTGGCATCTCTGCCCATCAAGAGGCAGAGACGCCGACGCTACAGTACCCCACCTTTATGCCCCCACTTTTTTAGGCCCGCAATAAATTTTTCTAGAAGACGAAGAGCATGAATGTTCTCCCTGGGCTCCCAAGACCTCTCCTCAGGACCAATCCCCTTCCAATCTACAAGAAAGAAAGTCTTTCCTCTTACCCTCTTGATGGCCAATATGTTCTCTACCTCAAAGACGTCCTCAGCAGAGACTGGAGCTAGAGTGGTATCTGGATCATCAGAGAAAGGATTAAGGACAGCAGACTTGAGGAGAGACATGTGAAAGGAATTGGGAATCTGTAAGGAGGCAGGGAGTGTCAGTTTTTACACCACTGGATTTATTTGGTTCAGAATCTCAAAAGGACCAATGAACCAGGGACATATTTGGAGGAAAGGTAGACCTTCTCTCCCGGACGAAATAGAGGCGCATCTAGATGTCTCTTATCAGCATGTTTCTTCATCAGCTCAGAGGACTGAAGAAGCGCAGATCTAATGTCTTCCCAAATCACCGAAACTTCACTGAGGAGAGACTCCGTGGCTGGATTGTCCACTGAAGAGGAGACGGGAAACGGAATTTGGGGGTGTCGACCGTAAACCACAAAAAACTAAGACTTAGTAGAGGACTCACTCACATGGTTGTTATAAGAAAACTTGGCCCAAGGCAGGGGTTCTACCTAATCACTATGGTGAGCGTTGACAAAGTGCCGAAGAAAAATGGTAAGGATCTGATTAATACGTTCCACCTCACCATTGGACTGAGGATGATAGACCGAAGAAAAGTCTAAAGAGACATCCAGCAGCTTGCACGTGGCTCTCCAGAAGCGAGAAGAGAACTGAACTCCTTTGTCTGAGACAATGTGGAGGGGTAGGCCGTGGAGACGAAAGATGTGACAGATGAAATCCTTAGCCAGCACAGATGTGGACGGAAGACCAGTCAGAGAGATGAAGTGAGCCATCTTGGAGAAGAGGTCAGCGACCACCCAAATGACGGTAGAACCGGAAGATACCGGGAGATCAGTGATGAAGTCCATAGCAATGTGTTGCCAAGGAGCAGAAGGCTCGGGAAGAGGAAGAAGACGACCAGCTGGAAGGTGCCTAGGTATCTTGTTACGGGCACAAGAAGAACAAGCCGCGACAAACATCCGCAACATCCTTGCGCAGGGTGGGCCACCAATAATGTCAGGCAATGAGCAGAAGCATCTTCCTCTGGCCAGCCTGACCAGCCAGTTTGGATGAATGGCCCCAGTTTAAGAACCTCTTCCGATCCTGAGCCGCTACAAAGGTCTAACCAGGAGGTAGAAGAGGCAGGTCAAATGGAGCAACAGTCATTATTCTGGAGGGGTCAATGATGTGTTGAGACTCCTCCTCTTGGTCAGTAGACAGAAAAGAGTGGGATAGAGCATTAGCTTTAATATTCTTGTCTGCTGGGTGGTAATAGAGAGAGAAGCAGAAACGAGCAAAGAACAAAGACCATCTGGCCTGATGCGGATTTAGTCTTTGGGCGGTCTTCAAGTAAGCAAGGTTTTTATGGTCAGTGTACATGACCACCTAGTGCAGAGCCCCTCAAGCAAGCCACTCCTCCAGCGCTAATTTGATGGCCAGCAGTTCTTGATCTCCTATGGAGTAATTGCGCTCAGACGAAGAAAAGAGTTTGGAGAAGAAGCCGCAGGTCAACTGAACTCCTTTGTCTGAGACAATGTGGAGGGGTAGGCCGTGGAGACGAAAGATGTGACAGATGAAATCCTTAGCCAGCACAGATGTGGACGGAAGACCAGTCAGAGAGATGAAGTGAGCCATCTTGGAGAAGAGGTCAGCGACCACCCAAATGACGGTAGAACCGGAAGATACCGGGAGATCAGTGATGAAGTCCATAGCAATGTGTTGCCAAGGAGCAGAAGGCTGGGGAAGAGGAAGAAGATGACCAGCTGGAAGGTGCCTAGGTATCTTGTTACGGGCACAAGAAGACGAGGATTTCTGGGTGATCACTAGTGTTGAGCCACCCCCATAGTGTTCGGGTTTGGTTCGGTTCGTCGAACACCTTAGAACACCGTCGAACACCGTTAAAACCAATGGCAGGCAAACAAAAACACATAGAAACACATAGAAAACACCTTCAAAGGTGTCCAAAAGCTGACAAACTGCTCAGAAGACGCTCTCTTTAAAAAAAGCCGGCCGGCAATTCAGCAGCGGCATACACCGGTACCCGACAATTTAGACAAGAAGGAATAGAGCATCACACATAGATTAGATAGATAGAAACATGTCAGTCACATATATAATAAGTACAGTGACAGTGTTGCTTACTGTACTTGTCATTTAGTGTAAAGGATTTATTAAAAAAAATATTAGTGTTTTCATGCACCGTCTCTTTATAAAAGCCGGCCGGCAATTCCGCAGCGGTACCCGACAATTTAGAACAGAAAGAATAGAGCTTCACACATAGATTAGATAGATAGAAACATGTCAGTCACATATATATGAAGTACAGTGACAGTGTTGCTTACTGTACTTGGCATTTAGTGTTAAAATAAAGAATTTATTTAAAAAAAAATTGGCGTGGGGTTCCCCGTAATTTTAGTCTCTAGCAGAGGTTAAGCAGACGGCTGGGGCAGATGTTTGAAGCCTGGGAAGGGGGTAATGCCCATGGAGCTTCCCAGGCTACTAATATCAGCCCCCAGCTGAATACCTAGCATTTACTAGCTATTAAAATGGGGGAACCCACCTAAAAAATGACGAGGGGTCCCCCCTAATTTAATAGCTAGCAAAGGCTAGGCAGACAGCTGGGGGCTGATATTAATAGCCCAGGAAGGGAGCCATGAATATTGGCCACCTCCCAGGCTAGAAACACCAGCCGCCAGCCGTCCCAGAAATGGCCCATCCATAGGATGCGCCAATTCTGGCACTTAGCCTCGCTCTTCCCACTGCCCTGTAGCGGTGGCAGTGGGGTAATAGGGCTGGGGTTGATGTCAGCTTATAATGCGAGCTGACATCAAGCCCAGGTTAGTAATGGAGAGGCGTCTATAAGACACCCCCATTACTAACCCCATAGTCAAAGTTAAAAAAAAATACAACACCCAGAATAGTCATTTAATTGAAATAAACACACAATTCTTTATTGTTCTAAATTAAATCATACTTACCATCACAGCCATTCCAGCTGAAGCCAACGATCTCCTGCAATAAAAGAAAAATAATAAAGCAACATCATCCTTACCTTTCGATGGTTCCCAGGACCGCTCCAGCTCCGCTACATCGAGATGACCGGCTGGACCACAGCAGAAAGCTGCCATCCAGCCTGTCATCCCGCAGACACGGAGAAGCGCAGGCATGCTTGCGCTCCTCAGTGTCTGGCTGTGACGGCATCCAGATGAGCCGAAGTCATGTCCAATGAACTCGGCTCACCTCATGCACGTCACTGACAGCGTGGGAGAATTCTCACGCTGAAGCGCTGAGTGCAGGAGAATTTTCCCACGCTATCAGTGACGTGCAAGAGGTGAGCTAAGTTCATTGGACATGACCTCTGCTCATCTTTATGCTGTCACAGCGAGACACTGAGGAACGCAAGCAAGCCTGCGCTTCTCAGTGTGTGCGGCATGGCAAGCTGGATGGCAGCGTTCTGCTGCGATCCAGCCTGTTATGTGAATGTAGCAGAGCTGAAGCCGTCGTGGGAACCATGGAAAGGTAAGGATGATGTTGCTTTATTATTTTTCTTTTATTGCAGGAGATTGTTGGCTTCAGCTGGAATGGGCGATGGTAAGTATGGTTTAATTTAGAACAATAAAGAATTGTGTGTTTATTTCAATTAAAGGACTTTATTCTGGGTGTTGTGTTTTTTTTTAAATACTTTACTAGAAATTCATGGCGGTCATGTCTAATACTGGCGTGACCCCATGAATTTTGGGCTTAGGGCCAGCTGATAATGCCAAACTGGCCCTAACCCCTTTATTACCCAGTGAGCCACCGCACCAGGGCCCTGGATGAGTTGGGTACAGCGCCAGAAGATGGCGCTTCTATGAACCCGCCATTTTCTGGGGTGGCTGTGGACTGCAATTTGCAGCAGGGTGGGCCCAGAAAGCTTGGGCCTCCCTGCGCTGCAGATTCCAGCCCCCAGCTGCCTAGTTGTACCTGGCTGGACACAAAAATAGGGCGAAGCCCCACATATTTTTTTTTTTAATTATTTCAGGAAATTCATGAAATAATTTAAAAATAATTGACGTGGGGCTTCGCACTGTATTTGTGTCCAGCCAGGTTCAGCAGGCAGGAACGGGCTGCCCCCAACCACCAGCAGCCTATTTGTACCTGGCCGGACACAACAATATAGGGAAGCCCTTTTTTTTTTTTAATTATTTCATGAAATAATTTAAAAAAAAAATTGATGTGGGGCTTCGCACTATATTTGTGTCCAGCCAGGTACAACTAGGCAGCTGGGGGCTGGAATCCGCAGCGCAGGGAGGCCCAAGCTTTCTGGGCCCCCCCCCCGCTGCAAATTGCAGTCCGCAGCCACCCCGGAAAATGGCGCATTCATAGAAGCGCCATCTACTGGCGCTGTACTCAACTCATCCAGGGCCCTGGTGCGTTGGCTCACTGGGTAATAAAGGGGTTAGGGCCAGCTTGGCATTATCAGCTGGCCCTAAGCCTGAAATTCATGGGGTCACGCCAATATTAGACATGACCACCATGAATTTCTAGTAAAGTATTTAAAAAAAACACAACACCCAGAAAAAAGTCCTTTAATTGAAATAAACACACAATTCTTTATTGTTCTAAATTAAACCATACTTATCATCACGCCCATTCCAGCTGAAGCCAACGATCTCCTGCAGTAAAAGAAAAATAATAAAGCAACATCATCCTTACCTTTCCATGGTTCCCACGACAGCTTTAGCTCTGCTACATCGAGATGACAGGCTGGGTGGCAGCGTTCTGCTGCGATCCAGCCTGTTATGTGAATGTAGCAGAGCTGAAGCCATCGTGGGAACCATGGAAAGGTAAGGATGATGTTGCTTTATTATTTTATTTTTATTGCAGAAGACCTTGGCTTCAGCTGGAATGGGCGTTATGGTAAGTATGGTTTAATTTAGAACAATAAAGAATTGTGTCTTTATTTCAATTAATGGACTTTATTTTGGTTGTTTGTGTTTTTTTTTAACTTTGACTATGGGGTTAGTAATGGGGGTGTCTTATAGAAGCCTCTCCATTACTAACCTGGGCATGATGTCAGCTGGCATTATAAGCTGACATCAACCCCAGCCCTATTACCCCACTGCCACCGCTACAGGGCAGTAGGAAGAGCGAGGCTAAGTGCCAGAATTGGCACATCCCATGTGTTTCTAGCCTGGGAGGGGGCCAATATTAATGGCACCCTTCCTGGGCTATTAATATCAGCCCCCAGCTGTCAGCCTAGCCTTTGCTAGCTATTAAAATAGGGGGTACCCCACGTCATTTTTTTGGGGGGGGTCCCCCATTTTAATAGCTAGTAATGGCCAGGTATTCAGCTGGGGGCTGATATTAGAAGCCTGGGAAGATCCGTGGGTATTACCCCCTTCCCAGGCTTCAAACATCTGCCCCAGCCGTCTGCTTAACCTCCGCTAGAGCCTAAAATTATGGGGAACCCTACGCCAATTTTTTTTAAATCCTTTATTTTAACACTAAATGACAAGTACAGTAATCAACACTGTCACTGTACTTCATATAAATATGACTGACATATTTCTATCTAACTAATCTATGTGTGATTCTCTATTCCTTCTTTTCTAAATTGTCGGGTACTGATGCTGAATTGCCGGCCGGCTTTTTTAAAGAGACGGTGCATAAAAATACTAATATTTTTTTTTAATAAATCCTTTACACTAAATGACAAGTACAGTAAGCAACACTGTCACTGTACTTCATATATATGTGACTGACATGTTTCTATCTAATCTATGTGTGATATTCTATTCTTTCGGTTCTAAATTGTCGGGTACCGGTGTATGCCGCTGCTGAATTGCCGGCTTTTCATGATTCACTGTGAGCACTGTTCCCATCGATTTGGGCTACCACTGTAATGCCACAACCACCATGGCAGTGGCATTACAGTGAGTTGCAGACAATCCCTGCATGATTGGTGCTCTAAATAGCGCCAGACATGCAGGACTCGCTTTTGGTGCACGAACAGTTATCGAACATAACCTTGAACAGCCGAATTTTTTGCAAATCGTTCGGGTTCGTCGAACAACTCGAACACCGCCCAAAACAGCTCGAATTTGAGATTGGCGAACAGTTCTAGTCGAACACCGCTCATCTCTAGTGATCACTGCTCCGGCCCCGGAGGAAGAGGCATCAACCTCCAGGAAGAACTGTTTATTGCAATCAGGACAATGTAGCACTGGAGTGGAGGAGAAGGCTTGTTTAAGAGAGACAAAAGCATTTTCCGCTTCGGAAGTTCATTCCCTGGGATTTGCTCCTTTACGGGTCAGGGCAGACATGGGAGTAGTCCGGGAGGAGAACTGAGGAATCAAGAGGTGGTAATAGTTAGTGAATCCCAGAAACCACTGAATAGCCTTCAACCCCTCGGGTTGGGGCCACTTTAAGACGGCAGACACTTTCTCGAGATCAATCCGCAGTCCGGTCTAAGAGATGATATATCTCAAAAATTGTAGGGAGGTCTACTCAAAGAGGCATTTCTTGTACTTAGCATACAGGCAATTGTTCCAGAGCCACAGTAGTACCTGACGAACATCTCTCCAGTGAGAGGGCAGATCAAGGGAGAACACCAAGATTTCGTCCAGGTACCCCACCATGCAGGAATACAGGAGATCTCAGAAGATGTCGTTTACTAACTCATGGAAGATGGCTGGAGCATTACAGAGACCGAAGGGCATCACGCGGTACTCGTAGTGATCATCTGGGGTGTTGAATGCCATCTTCAACTCGTCTCCCTGCGAATCCGGACCTGATTGTATGCCCCACGAATATCGAGCTTAGTGAAGATCTTCACGCATTTTAGGCGGTCAAACAGCTCCGAGATGAGAGGCTGGGGTACTTATTTTTGATGGTAATCTGGTTTATACCCCTATAATCGATACATGTACAAAGAGAGCCATCTTTCTTTTTGACTAAGAAGAATCCTGCTCCAGCTGGAAAGGTGGATTTCTGGATAATCCCCCTAGCAAGATTCTCTTCTATGTATTCAGACATAGCACGGGTCTTGGCCAGCGACAAGGGGTATATTCGCCCGCAAGGAGGTGAAGCACCAGGTATTAGGTCGAGGGGCAATCATACGGCCAATGAGGTGGTAGTGTCTCTGCCTCCTTTTTACCGCATATGACCAGTAGGGTGCCGGCAGGAGAGGTAGGTTAACTGGAGTAGACGGAGGTCGAGCAGGACAAACCGGAACCAGACAGGACTTATGATATTCCTGACTCCAACTGAACACCTCACCTGAGCTCCAATTCAGGATGGGCTCAAGATTCTGCAACCAAGGCAGGCCAAGCAAGAGGGGATGAGAGAGACCGGAGAGCACATAAAAGGAGATATTCTCTGAATGTAGCATTCCCACCTGAAGAGTCACAGGCTCAGTGACAAACAAGATGGTCTCAGAGAGAAGCTTTCCATCCACAGAGGAAATGGCTAAAGGATCAGCCAGATGTATGGTAGGAATCTGATTATGCTCCTCAACGGCCTGTTGAATGAGATTCCCAGCAGCTCCGGAATCTAGATAGGCAGTTTCGAATAAGCAGGTCTCATCACTGGTGACTGAATTGGACAGAGTCAAGGGCGGAGAAGAAGAACTTTTGCCTAGGATGACCTCTCCGAGCGGTCCTAGACACTGGAGTTTCGCGGTCTCCCTGGACAGGAGTGGATTTGATGCTCTATACTCCCACAGTTGAAGCAACTCCCCTCGGCACGGCGGATCTCCTGGCGAGAATTGACCATCTTAACTTGGACTATTTGCATAGACTCTGGAGAAGACACCGGGGTAATGCTGGTTGCGAGACTGGCCTTGGGAAAGTAGGTGTGAGGTGCAGGGGTCTTCTCTCACGGGTCGTCTCCTTAGATCACTCCTGAAAATGGATGTCAATAAGAGTGGCTAATGACACCAGGTCGTCCAGAGAGGGAGGTATGTCATGATCGGCTAGCTCATCCTTGAACCGTCCGGAAAGGCCCTCCCAAAAAGTGGACACCAGAGCCTCATTGTTCCAGGCAAGTTCAGATGCGAGGATACAGAAACGCACGGCATACTGTCCCACAAAGAGAAACACTTGGCGGAGTCTGAGAAGAGAGGAGGCAGTTGAAGATTTTTCATCCAGGCTCATCGAAAACCTTCCGGAAAGCCGCGAGGATGGCCTGGAGATCGGACACCAGAGGATCCCCTCTCTCCCACAGAGGGTTTAGCCACGCCAACGCCTCTCCAGTGAGGTGAGGCATGATGAATGCCACCTTGGCCCGGTTGGAGGTGAACTGATGTGACAGGAGCTCAAAGTGCAGCGTGCACTGATTAATGAAGCTCCAACTTAGGGAAGGGTCACCACCAAAACATGGAGGCACAGAAAGCCGGGGTCCAAAGCTGAAAGCCACAGCGCCACTGGGTTGAGGTGCCGCCAGATAGAGGTGGACACAGTCGGGGTGGACAGCATGTCCAGGCGGGAGTTGACAGTCCGCAGATAGGACAGGATAGTATCCTATTGGGATCTCTGGTGAGAGACCTCTTGGTACAGGTCGAAGAGCAAAGGAGCCTGGGAGCCACCGGATTCCATGGCCTGTGAAAACTGTTACGGATCCGGGTGGTGGAACCTCTGTACTGTGATACAAGAAGGGACCAGAGGGGCGTAACAAAGTGCTTACCAGGATCGACCCTGGCCAAATGGCAGCTTAGTCGACTCCGTGAACCAAGGAGGGACCGGGAAGGTGAACCAGGTGCCACTCTGGAACCAACCTTGTGTGAGAGCAGACTGGTGGGCACGGCAGATATACAGGCAGGCGGGTACGGCAGATAGACAGGCTGGCGGGCACGGCTGATAGACAGGCTGGCACGCAAGGCTAATAGGCAGACGGGTACGGCTGATAGACAGGCTGGTGGGCACTAGAACCTGAGGACTGAGGAGAGTATTAGCATACAAACAACAATCTTGCACAGGCACCTCCATTTTGGGGAGGTGCCTTTTATAGATGAAGTCATCCGGCCATTGGCCGGGGACGCGTTAGAACGGCGCTCGCGGCCCCTTCAAGAGAGAGGGAGTGCACGCGTGCACACCCATATGGACCGCGGCGATGAGGGGATCGGCGTCTCTGCCCGGCAGGAGGCAGAGACTTCAACGCTACATCCTGCTTTGTGGGCCTCCACCATTTTGTTTTCAGAGTACTGGGAAGCTGCTTAGAAGAACCCATGGCTGCTGTTTTTTGTCACAAGGTTAGAAGAGGCTGGGTTTTTATAAAGCTGGGAATTTTGCCTCACCTTGCCTTTCCTAAGGTGATAGTGAACAAGCCATAACCCTAACAAGCTAATTTAGGTCTGCAACTTGGGTCAAAGTTATCAGAGCACACCAATTTTTACAATTTTTAAAACGTAAAAGATGACAATATTTTTTTTGCCTAAAGTACAAAGGAAATGTGTCATCTTTAACTTGATTAACTGTTCACAATAACAGTAATTTTGACAAGGGGTGCCCAAACTTTTACATGCCACTGTTTTCTAGGGTATTTGAACAGGGTGTCTCTTCAGATGAGCCGTGGCTGGAAAAGTTTGTATTTTGGTCTGTGCCAGATGGAAAAAAAGGTCTTACTCCGTGAGAGAGAACTTCACTTGTGAGCAATTATTTTTATGTACTGTTAACCTTTATGTGTTCTGCAGAAATAGTATCTACCACTATATGGTCACTGTATGGTGATAATATCAGTATTGTTCTTTCTATAATGATTTATTGTCAGTTACAGCATAGTCATTCATTGAGGATCCCACTACTTACAGTACAATTTGGATATGACACCATAATTGTAAAAATGGCTACTTAGTTAATGGCCCACTCAGATATTTCGCACTTCTAGCAAAGCTTCTGATTCTATGCAAGTATAAATATGTGTATTATATTCTGGAACAGCAACATATTAAGGAATGTTTCACTTAATCTTTTTTTTGGTAAGGCAGATAAACTGGTGCTTGGCTGCAGCATCTAAACAATGTTCAGAGAGGCGGTGTTACACTCAGTACCCTGCTTATATCCAGCCGCTGCATGAACAGATATTAGCTGATTGGTGGTGGTGACAAGTGCATTTAAACAATTTAATCACAGATGCCTCTAAATGTTAATATCTAAACATTATAAAGAGGGATTATTAATATTATCTGAAATATATTTAACCTAAACCTTGTATAAGCTGCTTTAGAGATTATTGACATAGAAAAACCTTAAAATATTTGTTAATAACAAATTAATGTTATTCACACAATACAGATTTTTACAAAATCAACTTTTTTTTCATATATTCTAGTACATGTTAAGTAATCACTTGGCAATTCCATTATTTTTTTTCCCTGCAGTAAACAACAAAGTATAAATTGTACATTGCAATGAATCCAACAAAAATGTTACATACTTGCCCGGGATCTTTGATTACTCTGTTGTTGCTGCACAAATACATTATATTGAGGCAAAATAACTGCATAAACATATGACTCTAAGTTAGTGATGTTTTGTTGTATGTTAATGGGGGTGTCCGGTAATTGATGGCCTACCCTTAGGACAAGTCATCAATATAAGATTGGTGGGGGTGCATCATCCAGCACTCCAGCTGTTAAGCTGTTCTCTGTGCTGGGGGCTGGAAGTGATCAGTTGTGGATAGTGTTGAGCGAACATGCTCGACACTGCTCGGTACTCGCCCAAGCATCACGCTACTCGGGATGTTCGGAGAGCACCGAGCATTTCCGGGTTACTCAGGCGGGAGCTCGGGTCTCCACCCTGCATGTTTGGCGCTCTTTACAGAGCCAATGAACATGCAGTGATTGCCAGCCAGTCACTGTAAAGCCGCAGCCTTGTTGGTTGTGGGCATTACATTGATTGGCTTGCTGCACAGCGTCACCTCGAGAATTTAAAACCAGGCGCCGCCATCTTGGACACAGACGGCTGGGATCAGACAGTGTAGGGACAGCGCTGCTGATTTAGGAAGAGATATATACTGCAAAATAGTTAGTGTAGGGTCTGTAAAGGCTGCCAGATCAAACAAACAGTCCTTCTCAGGACTAATATCCATCCCAGATATCAGACAGGCAGGCAGGCTGTATAGGAGACGCAGTGGTTATACCAGCAAACGCTGCATTACAGTCCTGTGTGCTCCTGTTGCTGAAATTGCTGGACTTAGCTCCAGGTCTCGGGGGCCAGGAAAAATCCTTTTTTTTTTTCATCTAAATCCTCTTTTTTTTTTCCCTCCTTCACACTGTACAAATACCCGTCTTATTAATCTTTTGGTCCCCCCCCCCAAGAAAAAAAAAAAGTGTGTCCATGACAGTTCAGATACAAATATATCTGTTTAAAATAGTCTAGTCTATTATCCTGCCTTTGGCATTTTTTGCCGCCAAAAAAATAAATAATAGTGTCTCCCTGATTTTTCAGACACAAATATATCTGTTGAAAATAGTCTGGTGTAAGCCAGAGAAAAAGAAGTGTGGTTTTGCAGTTCCACGGTTCAAACCTCTGTATTATCCACTTCTGGGCCATTTGTATCTAAAAAAGCCCAGTTTGAGTGTGTCGCTCGCTGTTCAGCCGCAAATTTATATATTTAAAAAAGCCTGGTATACACCAGTAAGTTATAACTGTGGTTTTGCTGTTCCACGGTAAAAAATCTCTATTATCCTTCTTTTGGTATTTTTTGCCGTAAAAAAAATAATAATAGTCTCTCCCTGATTTTTCAGACACAAATATATCTGTTGAAAATAGTCTGGGGTAGACCAGAGAGAAGTGTGGTTTTGCTGTTCCATGTTTCTAATCTACTTTTTATTACCCTTTTTCCATTGATAGTGCGAGTGTAAGCTATTTTACTTCCTTTACAATGGGCAAGGCGCGTGGCAAGGGATGTGGAACTGGACGTTCTGGTGATGGTGCGTGCAGAGGACGGGGCCGTGGCCAAGGTGAAAATGTGCCAAAACCAACAGCCACATCTTCTCACTTCCACTTCTTGACCGAATTACTAGGGAAGCACAGAACAACACCAGTATTGTGAACTGATCAGTATGAACAGGTTATTAATTGGATAGCAGATAATACTTTCAGTTACCTGGGCACCATCACCTCCGGTCTGTCTTCCACACGGTAAACTCTTATTAGCCATGAGTCTCGACCGCATACTCCTCCTCACCCTGATGCTCCTTCCTCCGACCATGCCGAGTGTCGTCAGACAGCAACTGATCCCACACTTGGGCACTCTGAAGAACTGTTCACTGGTCCATTTCCAGATTTGTGCCCCTCGCCTGCTCCGCTTGAAGCGATGGAAGAGGAGATCCCATGGAGCGATGTCCAAGTATTTGAACAGCCACGGCCAGAGGAAGTCGACACTGGCAATTTGTCACAAGAGGTGGACGATGAAGAGACACAATTGCCAGGAAGTGAGGAGGAGGATCGTGGTGCGCAAGTGGAAGAGGAGGAGGTGGTGGATGATCTAGTAACTGACCCAACGTTGCAGGAGGACATGCAGAGCGAGGCCAGCAGCACACATGTTGTGGGAGGCAGAGTACCCCAACAAGCAGGAAGAAGCAGTGTGGTGGCCGCAACAGTTCCCCGTAACACCAACACGAGGGACGTTGCCAGTACAATCTGTAGGTCTTCCAGAGTCTGAAATTTTATTAACGACTCTGCTGATAACCCCAACGTCCACGTCCACGTCCCACCGCAGTGTTCAATTGTCCATATCCCAGACATTTGAATGAAAGCGGAAATTCGCAGCTAACACCCCACAGGCCACAGTCCTAAATTCGCTCATTTCACGACTGCTTGTGTTGGAAATGCTGCGTTTTAGGCTGGTGGTGATGGAATCCTTCCGCAACCTTATGGCGGTGGCTGTCCCTCGGTACTAGTGTTGAGCCACCCCCGTAGTGTTCGAGTTCGGTTCGGTTCGTCGAACACCCGTGTGTTCGCAGAACTATTCGTCGAACTGTTCGTCGAACACCTTCGAACACCGTTAAAACCAATGGCAGGCAAACAAAAACACATAGAAACACATAGAAAACACCTTCAAAGGTGTCCAAAAGCTGACAAACTGCTCAGAAGACATAACTAACACATGGAAAAGTGACAAGTACATATAGTCATGAGAAAAGAAAAGAGGTGGAGGAGTAAAAGGAGGGGGAGACACAGATATAGGCATGTCATGCCCTTCTAAAATCCAAAAAGTGAGAAGCCGACACGTTCAGTCCGCTCCTGCCCGTGCCACCTCCGAGTCGCCGGGTTTGTGCCAGAGCCGCGGTGAACCCTGACGGCCAGCCCCCCTCTCCCAATACTGGTGCCTGTCCGCTGGTGGGTCGAGCGAGCCCCCCTGTGGTGGAGGCAGCTCTAACCTTTTTAATTTAAATTGTCTCTGTAATTTGAATGAATACACTTTAAATCCATTTACAAGGATCTATTGGAGGGCAAGTCTCATGGCAGCTCCAGTAGCGTCCACTAAAGCTGCTGCAGTTAAAAAGCTTTTATAAGGATCGAGCTCGGCTGTCCACCGCAAGGCATCCTACTGCCAGTCCCAGCCCCTATGCCTTGGGGTGCCTCCTGATGCTCTTCACTGAGTATCCCGTGGTCCCGAAGCATTTCCTTTGAAAAAACTAAGTGTCCAAACTGCAGGTGGTGTAGCTTGCTTAACAGCTGGGATAATCCGCTGACTAGCAGACACTGCTACTAGGCACAAAGTATTTCCTGGGCTAGATGCAGTTAAAAATTTGTAATTAGATACTGTCGTTGGATGCTGAGAAAGCATTCCATAGAGTCTCCTGGCACGCCATGTATGATTCTCTTAAGCTTGGGGTAGGGGTCTAGGGGACCCTTTTATAGCCAAAATCACGGCCCTGTATCGCAATACGTCACCTAGGCTGAAGATAAATGGAACTGTAGCACCCTGAGGGCTCGGTTGCTACAGAGGTATTGCACCTCACCCAGAGGTGTGATATCTCACTCTCAGGTAAGGATGGAGGGTGGATCAGGACCCGACACCTGCATGCATTACACCACATTGCCGTGGGGCAGGGCAACCAATATGCCCCTGAGATGGGCACGACAGTCCCTGTCCCTGGCTGGAGTGGGGGGAGGGAACAATGAGGAAGGGGAACCCTGTAGTGCAGGAGCAGGGAGGAAGCAGTTCCTGGGTGCATTGAGAAGGGAGTATAAAAGGTGGGCACCATCTTAGTTCAGTGCAGAGAAGTCTGAGCAGAAGTGGCAGGAAACAGGGGCTCTGCATGAGCTCTGCTCCAGAGGCGGGCCTAGTAACAGAGGCCCAGGCCTGGAAGAGGGAGAAGGAAGGAAGAAGAGCGGAGAAGGCTCCAGGAACGAGGAACGAAGGGATCCCAGGGGTGCGGACGGGCGAGTCGCCACCGCACGCCCGAATCCACCTGCGTGGAGGGGTCAGGCCAAAGGGGGAGACCGGTCCCCGAAACTAGTGGAGGCTGGAAACGACCCTCAGATAGAAACCGGAGGCTGTGACATTTTATGTGGCGCAGCCAATCGCTATACCCGCTAGGAGGGCAGCACATAGGGTCAGGGAAACTGGCGCCAAGTTTACCAAGAGGAGGCCCGAGGCAGCCGGACAGAAGGGTTGGTAAGAAAGGCCAGACAAAGGACACACAAAGGGGGACCTGTGAAGCGCTCCAAAGTTATCTGGGAGTTGTCTGAGCCCCTCACCTGGTGAGCACAGTACGACGTGGGCAGCCGTTACCTGCAGACGTGGTCTGGATAATAAGAACTGTGAGTAAAGGCCCTGGACTGCATCACTGACTCCGTGTCGTTACTGCTGCTGCCCTGCACCCTCACCCCCATCCTCCGCATACACTGCCCTGAGGCTATACTACTCCCGTGGGGAGTTATGCTACGCTCTGCTGCACCCACAACACCAGCCTCAGTGGTCTGCCCTGCAGCGGCTGTTCACTCTGACCGCAATCCACGGGTGGCGTAGTCGGACATTTAAACATCAAAACCACATAAATAGTTCCGCCACTGGTTTGACTACCCTGAGCCACGGAACCGGGTCGCCGCCACGAAGACTACAACCACCAGCATCCACCAAAAAGAGTCCGGCTCCGGGTGTCCCAAGGCCCAGGGGGTGCATCAGAACATTTTCATCACCTTTCACAATCACCAATGGGACAAGGCAGGGATGTCCTCTGTCCCCTCTCTTATACATCCTATTGACGGAGCACCTGCTCTCATCAATTCGCCATAACCCCAATAATTGGTGGATTGAGGTGGGAGGCACCGAGTACAAGTGCTCTCTATTTGCTGATGATGTACTAGTATATATCACTCAATCACATATATCCATCCATGCTGTTATGGCTGAAATAGATCACTTTGTTACATGGTCAAATTTTAAAATCAATGCAGCGAAGTCTGAGGCCCTCGATGTCTCCCTCCCCAAATCCATATAGGATTCCATCCAGTCCAACTTTCCCTTTGCCTGGCCCTCACAAGGTATCAAATACTTAGGAATTCCTATTCATAGAGACCTCTCCCATCTATGTTATCTTAATTTTGGGCCCTTTATTGAACAACTCCATACAGACCACGGTTGGCAAGTTAGAACTGTAAGATTCACTACGTGAACCACTGGTGTTTTGTGGAAAAGCACATGTACACTGTGTTCCAAATTATTATGCAAAAAGTGTTTAGGAGTGATAAGGGAAGAATTTGTTTGTTTGTCAGTTAAACTCATTGATGGTGATGTGTGTCAGGGCTCTTTATATCACTGTAAGCAATTGCAGACACCTGTGCAAATTAGTTTGGCAGGTGTGTCCAATGAAAGGCAAGACTACTTTAGAAGGCTGTCTCACATTATTAAGCAGCCTACATTTTCTGCCAAAATGGGAAAGAAAAAGGATGTGTCGGCTGCTGAGAAGCAACAAATTGTGGAGTGTTTAGGTCAAGTCATGACTACAATCAACATTGTGCGATGATCAGGATGAAGTGTCTTGGCAATCAAGAAGTATGTAGCTGATTCACAGTACACACGTGTGCGTGCTGAGAAGGGAAAATTGAGGACTCTTTCCTACAGGCAATTACGTCAGGTTAAAAGAGCAGCGGCAAAAAAGCCTTGTCATAGCAGCAGACAAGTTTTTGAAGCAGCTGGTGCCTCCAACGTCCCCCGAACAAAAAGATGCAGGGTCCTTCAGAGGTTTGCAGCTGTGCATATGCCATCCTGTCGACCTCCTCTATCCACTTCACACAAGCAGAAACGGCTCCAGTGGGCCAAACATTACATGAAGACTGATTTCAAACCTGTTTTGTTCACGGATGAGTGCCGTGCAGCGCTCGATGGTCCAGATGGATGGAGTGGAGGATGGCTGCTTGATGGACACCCCACGCAAACACGGCTACAGCGCCAACAAGGAGGAGGTGGAGTAATGTTTTGGGCTGGAATCATGGGGAGAGAGATTGTCGGCCCCTTTAGGATCCCTGAAGACGCTAAAGATGAACTCCATAATGTATGTGGATTTTCTCAAACAGCACTTCCTGCCATGGTTCAAGAAGAAGAACCATGTATTTCAAAGCAAGATCATTTTTTTGCATGATAATGCACCATCTCATGCTGCACATAAAACATCTGCATCTCTGGCTGATATGGGCATAAAAGGGGACAAACTTATGGTGTGACCCCCATGCTCCCCTGACCTCTACCCCATTCAGAACCTCTGGAGCATCATCAAAAGGAGTGTCTATGATGGCGGGAGGCAGTTCACATCTAAGCAACAGCTCTGGGAGGGTATTCTGTCCTCATGCAAAACAATTGAAGCAGAAACCATCCAAAACCTGACAAATTCAATGGACGAGAGAGTTCAGAAGCTCCTTTCGAACAAGGGGTCCTATGTGAAAATGTAACATCACCTAGAATAAAGTTTTGAGTTGAAAACTGTTTGATTTCAGTTTCTAATAACCTGCTAATGCTTATAATTTCAAAAATGACCATTTTTTTGATCTTTATTAAAATGAAAAGGTTGATCGAAAAGTTTGGGGGATCTAAGAGTGTGGCAACCCAGTAGTCATGATTACTTCAAATTCTGATAATATGAGGGTCATGTTGCAGGTAGTGCAGCAAGAAGGCACTTATGTGTCTTGCGCATCTCGGAGCCCCAAAATTATTTTCCGGGCTAGATGCAGCTAAAAATTATTATTAATTTTAATTCTGGTGGAGCTTAGTATAGATGGGCTAATAGGATCAGTGCTGCACACTGCTACAAAGCCCAAATTATTTTCCAGTCAAGATACAGATAAACATGATTAGTAATTTGAAAGCTTAAAACGGTTGGTTGGGTGATTTTAACCAATCATCAAGCTTTTACTCTCCCCAGGATGACACAGGGGTAGAAAAGTCGTTTCGGATTCATGATTTGTTCATCTTTATGAACGTGAGTCTGTCTACATTATCAGTGGAGAGCCGCGTGCGCTTATCTGTCAGCACACCACCAGCAGCGCTGAACACACGTTCAGACAGAACGCTGGCTGCGGGGCATGACAAGATCTCCAAGGCGTAAGTGGAGAGCTCCGGCCATTTATGCAGATTGGAAGCCCAAAAAGAACAAGGGTCCAGTGACACAGTCATGGCTTCAATGTTTACTTGGAGATACTCCTGTACCATCGTCTCTAGGCGTTGACTATGTGTCAGACTTCTTGTCTCCTGTGGCCTTGCAAAGGATGGGCTAAAAAAGTGGTGAAATGATTCCGCAAAATTGATGTTACCAGCAGATACTGTGTTTCTGTTACGGTTTGAGTGCTGAACACTTGACGGTCCCACGGTTGGCAAGTTGGAACTGTGAGATTCACTACGTGCACCACTGGTGTTTTGTGGAAAAGCACATGTAAGATTCTGCAACAGTCTCTGCTGATACTCCTGCATGCGTGCATCCCTTTCTATGGTAGGAATAATTTCTGCAAATTTACTTTTGTACAGGGGATCTAACAGTGTGGCAACCCAGTAGTCAGGATTATTTCTAATTCTCACAATTCGAGGGTCATGTTGCAGGTAGTGCAGCAAGAAGGCACTCATGTGTGTTGCGCATCCAGGAGCACCAAGTCCCTGTTGTGTTGGTGGCGAGGTAACAATCATGCTTCCTTCCTCTGTCCTCTCCCCCCAACCTCGCACAACAGAAATGTGATCAAGGTCTCCCTCATCTGATGAGTCTTCCATCAGTTCGTCCTCCACTTCTTCCTGGGCTCCTGCACGTTCCTCACTAGTTTGGCTGCTACCATGTGCCCTGGTAAAACCATCTCCCCCACCCTCACATGCCTGCCGCCTTGGTGCTGCCGACCGTCTGGACCTTGCAGATGTTAGCCCTTCCGCATACAACTCCTCCTCCTCTACTTCCTGCACCTCCTCTTGTGCCACCACCTGACTCCGAATTCTGTTTAACATGTGCTCCAGCATGTAAATCACCGGAATAGTCATGCAGATAATGGCATCGTCAGCACTAAACCTCTAAGTCGCCATTTCAAAACTGTGCAGAAGGGTGCATAGGTCCCTGATCTGAGACCACTCCTCCAGCGTGATTTGCCCCACCTCCGGATCTCGTTGGCCCAGGCTATACGTCAGAACGTATTGCACCAGGGCTTGTCGGTGCTGCCACAGTCGCTGCAACATGTGCAGAGTTGAATTCCACCGGGTAGGCACATCGCATTTTAGCCGGTGAAGTGGCAGGCCCAACGACTTCTGTAGAGATGTAAGTCGCTGAGCTGCGGGATGCGAACGGCGGAAGTGAGCACACAGCGACCGTGCCCTCTGCAGAAGGCCATCTAGTCTGGGATAGTGGGCTAAATATTGCTGGACAACCAGGTTCAACACGTGAGCCATACAAGGCACGTGTGTGACATTGCCCCGGCGAAGGGCCGCACCCAGATTTGCAGCATTGTCGCACACGGCCTTCCCTGGTTTCAGGTCCAGTGGAGACAACCATTCATGAAATTGGTTCTCCAGAGCTGACCACAACTCCTCAGCTGTGTGACTCACATTTCCCAGACATTTCAAAGTAAAAACCGCCTGATGACGTTGAGCCCTACTGCCAGCATAGTAAGGAGGTGTGCAGGATCCCTTCTGCGCAGTTAGAAAGCTTGTGGCATGACCAGACAGGCTTTGGGTGCAGGTGGAAGACCGAGAGGAGGTTGAGGAGGCAGAAGCTGTGGAGGAACTTTGACATAAAAAGGATTGACACACAACACGTGGGGACGGCAAGACTTGGACAGCAGCCCCTTGTCCTGTTGTCACCATAGTTACCCAATACCCAGTCAGCGACATGTAACGCCCCTGTCCATGCCTACTCGTCCAAGTGTCTGTGGTGAAATGCACCCTGTCACACACAGAGTTTCTCAAAGAAGCGGTGATGTTGTGTGCGACATGCTGGTGGAGCGCAGGCACACCTTTCTTTGAGAAGTAGTGCCAACTGGGCATCTGGTACTGGGGCACTGCGACAAACATAAGGTCTCGAAAATCCTCTGTGTCCACCAAGCGGAAAGGCAGCATTTCTGTAGCCAAGAGCTTGCACATGGTGAAATTCAACCTCTTAGCTTTCTCATGGCTAGGAGGAAATGGTCTTTTACTTGTCCACATCTGAGGGACCGAGGGCTGGCTATTGTGCTTAGACGGGGTTGATAAGGGTGTCCCCGGCAAACTGCCGGTCTGTGAGGAAGATGCAGGCGGACATGTTAGGTTGTATTGATTCAAAGGTGGTGCTATCGATGTCGGACAGCGCTCAACACCAGCTGGTGTTACCACCTCCAAAGAAAATGATGACCTGCCAATCACGCTGGCTGTTGCGGGTAAAGAGGTGGCAGGTCTGCGCCCCAAAACAGGTGTGACTGCTGTCCCCCCAGTCACAGAGGATGAAGAGGCCGCGGATGCACAAGATATGGCAGACGGCGGTTGGCCCGGCTGGCTAGGCCGCATTGTAGCACACTGAGCTTCCCACTGCAACTTATGCTTCATGTCCATGCGCCGGTTCATGCATGAAGTACTCAAACTATGTATTTTTTGGCCTCTACTTAGCTTTTGCTGACAAATGTTACAGATAACATGAGTTGGGTCATCTTTATCGATCTGAAAAAATGCCCAGGCTATGCAAGGCTTAGCACCCATGCGACCTGAAGAGCCACCACGACTTGTGGTGAGAGGCAGAGTTGTGTTTGAGGATGCAGTTGTTGACGTGCTTCCAGTACTACGTCTCTGTCCAGGAAGGCGCAACCTGACCTCGTCGTCACTAGCATCTTCCTCCACCTCCTCTGCTGACCTAATCTCTTGGCTGACTGTGGGTTGAAAGTAAGTGGGATCTCCAACCTCATCATCATCACCCTGTGCGTTATCACACCCGTCGTCCTCAGAGCCAACCTGTTCCTGCCCTGACAAAAAACTAAAGTTGTCGCTCCAATCATGTATTTGAGTCTCATCATCGTCTTCCTCATTGTCTCCACCAACAGGAGTTACAGTTTGGGAATGAGGGTCTACATTATGGTCAGAACCTTCTGCGTCTGGTCCTGGATCCGACTCATAAAGATTCTGGGCATCAGTGCAGATCATTTCCTCGTCTGGATTCACAGAAGCGCTGGAGTCGACCTCTGATTCACAGGCTATAGTATGAGTAAACAGCTCTGCAGACTCAACCATCTGTTCTACCTCATACTCAGACGGGCAGCTGGAGATTTGGGAGCTGTGAGGAAGCAAGTGCGATTGGGGTGACACCTTTGAGGACTGGAGTATTTGTGATGTTGAAGTTGATGTGGAGGAGAGCCCACTTAAAGGAGCACCTGCTGTTTTTGTGCCTCATCTGGAATTTGTAGCGATTGGCGTGGCCGTAAGAAAGGGATCTTATCACATTGTCCGCTAAAAGAAGTAGACATTTTAGTTTGGCTGGAATATGGTCTTTCTTCTGCAGATGTTACTGTTGCTTTAACACCTACCCCACGGACACAACCTTTTTTCCCCTTCCCAACACGCCTATTCCCCTTTCCACCAGCAGCAGGCCTTTTTCCACTCATTTTGGTGGTTAACTAATTCACAACTCTGGAGTTGTTTGCACAAAAAAACAATGGATGGTAACCGAGCAGAGCTGAGTGGCCAAACTGTGGCATTAGGCCAAAACTATTGGCTGGGTTAGATGCAGAAAAAAATTATATTCAATTTGCAACCTGATGGAGGTCAGTATAGATGGACTAATAGAGAAAGTCCCACACACAGCTAGAAGCCCAAATATTTTTTCAGAGGTAGATGCAGAAAAAATATATATTCAGTTTGCAACCTGATGGAGGTCAGTATAGATGGACTAATAGAGAAAGTCCCACACACTGCTAGAAGGCCAAATATTTTTTCAGAGCTAGATGCAGAAAAAAATTATATTCAGTTTGCAACCTGATGGAGGTCAGTATAGATGGACTAATAGAGAAAGTCCCACACACAGCTAGAAGCCCAAATATTTTTTCAGATGTAGATGCAGAAAAAAATTATTTTTAATTTGCAACCTGATGGAGGTCAGTATAGATGGACTAATAGAGAAAGTCTCACACACTGCTAGAAGGCCAAATATTTTTTCAGAGCTGGATGCAGATAAAAATTATTTTTAATTTGCAACCTGATGGAGGTCAGTATAGATGGACTAATAGAGAAAGTCCCACACACTGCTAGAAGGCCAAATATTTTTTCAGAGCTAGATGCAGACAAAAAATTATTTTCAGTTTGCAACCTGATGGAGGTCAGTATAGATGGACTAATAGAACAAGTCCCACACACAGCTAGAAGCCCAAATATTTTTTCAGAGGTAGATGCAGATAAAAATTATATTCAGTTTGCAACCTGATGGAGGTCTGTATAGATGGATTAATAGAACAAGTCCCACACACAGCTAGAAGCCCAATATTTTTTCAGAGGTAGATGCAGAAAAAAAATATATTCAGTTTGCAACCTGATGGAGGTCAGTATAGATGGCCTAATAGAACAAGTCCCACACACTGCTAGAAGCCCAAATATTTTTTCAGAGGTAGATGCAGAAAAAAATTATATTCAGTTTGCAACCTGATGGAGGTCTGTATAGATGGATTAATAGTACAAGTCCCACACACAGCTAGAAGCCCAATATTTTTTCAGAGGTAGATGCAGAAAAAAAATATATTCAGTTTGCAACCTGATGGAGGTCAGTATAGATGGACTAATAGAACAAATCCCACACACTGCTAGAAGCCCAAATATTTTTTCAGAGCTAGATGCAGAAAAAAATTATATTCAATTTGCAACCTGATGGAGGTCAGTATAGATGGACTAACAGAATGATGCTATGCCCAAAAGATTTTACTTCACTAGGTGCAGTAAAAAAATTGGTATTCTATACACAGGTGGTATATCTTGCAACACAGATATGCTACTCCACTGACTAACACACTCTGCAATAGGCCAAAAAGGATTAGCTTTGCTAGATTCAGCCAAATGCTGTGAAAAAAACTTGCACAGCACTGGCACAGACCTGCCTGTCAAAAACTGATAGGAACTGATGTAACCTAGTCCTGAAAAGGACTGCAATTACAATTAGTCTTTACTCCCACAATCTATCTATTTAAGAGCACAGACCTGCCTGATAAAAGTCGTAGGAAATGCTGTTACCTAGTCCTTAAAAGGACTGCAATCACAACTATTCCCTACTCCCAAGCTATCTGTAGATTTGTGCGAAAATTGGCTTGAAATTAACAAGGTATAGCGCACACAGCAGCAGCGGTGCCGTCTAACACGCAGCTGCAGCAGTGAGAAAATGGTGGCGACAGGGAAAATGGCTTGGTCTTATAGGGCAAGGACATGTGACATACACTGCCAATGAAACATGCCCTTGCTTGTGTGAAAAAAGCACTTCGCTCCGTGTGTGCGCTGCTGACAGGCTGACAGATTGCACCTCCCCACTGTAAATGCGGGAAAGAGAAAAAATAATGGAGATCTTCATTATTCCTGCAGAGATCCATCCACTCAAACTGCGTATTAACATTAATTTTCATCATTACTGAGAAAAAATCCAGTTATGATTTTGGTGCACGAACAGTTATCGAACATAACCTCGAACAGCCGAATTTTTCTCAAATCGTTCGTGTTCGCCGAACGGCTCGAACACCGCCCAAAACAGCTCGAATTTGAGATTGGCGAACAGTTCGAGTAGAACAACGCTCATCTCTACTCGGTACTCGGTCCCTAACCAACACTATTTTGCCCAGTGTGCCATCCCCGCACTGCACAAGCACGTGTCCCAAAACATCTGCCATGCCCTCAACAATGCAGTTACTGGGAGAGTCCACCTGACAACGGACTCGTGGACAAGTGCTTGTAGCCAAGGACGGTACATCTCCCTGACGGCACACTGGGCAAACATAGTGGAAGCCGGGACCCAGTCGGACCTTGGGACGGAACACATCCTCCCCACACCGAGTATTGCGGGCCCTATGTCAGTCAGAGTTGCCCCCACAGTGTACAGCTCCTGCACATCATCCTCCTCCTCCTCCTCATGTTCAGCCTCCATCTCAGATATCACCACATCAGTTACAAGCTGGAAGCACAGCAGTACTGCCTCCGCCAAGCGGAAACAGGCTGCGCTGAAACTAATAAGCTTAGGTGAGAAACCTCACACTGCTTGTGAGTTGTGGACAGCTGTCAAAGAGTAGGCAGATCTGTGGCTGACACCGCTAAACCTACATCCAGGCATGGTCATGTGTGACAATGGCTGTAACCTGGTGGCGGTACTGAGGCGAGGCAAGATCACACACTTACCATGCCTGGCTCATGTGCTTAACCTCGTGGTTCAGCGGTTTCTTAAATGGTACCCCGAGTTGCCAGATCTGCTCGTCAAAGTACGCCACCTGTCAGCTCATTTTCGCAAGTCGGCTACAGCTTCCGTCGCCCTTGCTGTGTTGCAGCAGCGTTTGCAGCTTCTGGCACACCGACTTGTGTGTGATGTCCCCTCACATTGGAACTCTACCCTCCACATGTTGCAAAGGATTTGTGAGCAGAAGAGAGCAGTTGTGGAGTACCAGCGGCAACAAGGCAGTAGATATTCAGGTCAGACTCCACACATAAGACCTCAGGAGTGGACCTGGATGTCTGACATATGTACCATCCTGACAAACTTTGAGGAGTCCACCAAGATGGTGAGTGGCGATGACGCCATCCTTAGCGTCAGCATTCCACTTGTCTGTCTTTTGCAATGTTCTCTGAAGAGAACTAAAGAGGAGTCATTGCAGCTAGAGTATGATGATCAAGAACCCGTAATGGGTGATTACACACAGCCCAGCCAGAAGGCCCTTGCTGCAGAACTGTTAAACAAATTCTCATATGAACACGCTAGTGGCAGAGGTCACAGTTCGTTGACCAACCAAGGCTTACAGGCGAGAGAGACGCAACTCCAATCAGTCAGAGGCAGGGGAACACTGTCAACATTCTGGGACAGTTTTCTGAGACCCGCCCAGCTTACAGACCCTGAGGCGCGGGGTACTCTCACTAGGAGTGGAAAGTTTCAAAAGATGGTGAGGGAGTACTTTGCCAACCATACCAGCATCCTCCGTGATTCCTCTGTGCCTTTTAATTATTGGGTATCCAAGCTGGACCCTTGGAATTAACTCGCTCTGTACGCATTGGAGATCCTGGTCTGCCCTGCCGCTAGCGTGTTATCGGAGCGTGTTTTTAGTGCCGCTGGGGGAATTATAACTGATAAGCGCACTCGCCTGTCAACTGACAAGCAGACCCTTATCAAAATGAATAAGGGCTGGATTGAGACAGACTTCTCATCATCACCAAATGACAGCAGAGTAACATAAAGTCAAATCCACTGTGTTATTTCGGGAGGTGTATTCCCATGCACCGCTTCTCACCCATACACGAGTATACGCTTCCTCAATTCAGCTTTTTTTTGCTCTTCTCCTTATACTCTGCCTCCACCACCACTATACCACCAGGGTGACCGAGGTCCGTGTAGCCAGCATTGCAAGTTCCTCCATCCTAATTTTTGGCAGCTTTTGCTTGGAAGGCATAGGCAAAGACTATGGGAGACCCACTCAACAATAATGGGAATAATGTTTTTAATATGCTGTACTGCATGGCTCTTGTAAGGGGCATTAAAACCGTCTTGTTAAACCACTCTGACCTCCACGTCTCTTCCAAGGGGCATTTAAACCATTTTGTTAACTTACGGAAACCTCCACGTCTCTTCCAAGGGGCATTAAAACCGTCTTGTTAAGCTAATGCGAACTCCACCACTTTTCCAAGGTGCATTAAAGCTGTCTTGTTAAGCTACTGCGACTTCCGCCACTTTTCCAAGGGGCATTAAAGCTGTCTTGTGTGGCTATTGTGACCTCTACCACTCTTCCAAGGGGCATTCAAACCGTCTTGTTAAGCTACTGTGACCTCCACCATTCCTCCAAGGGACATTAAAACCGTCTTGTTAAGCTACTGTAACTTCCAGCTCTCTTCCGAGGGGCATTTAAACCGTCTTGTTAAGCTACAGCAACCTCCACATCTCTTCCAAGGGGCATTAAAACCGTCTTGTTAAGCTAATGCGACCTCCAACACTTTTCCAAGGGGCATTAAAACCGTCTTGTTAAGCTACTGCGACCTCCACCACTTTTACAAGGGCCATTAAAACCATCTTGTTAAGCAAACGCGACCTCCACCACTTTTTCAAGGACATTGTTATTGTCTTTTTATTCCACTGCGAACTCCACCATTCTTCCAATGGGCATTGCATTTCCTCCTAATTTTAGTCAGCTTTTGCTTTTCAATGCATAGGCGAACACTAAGGGAGACCCACTCCCCAATAATGGGAATAAGGTTTTTAGTATGGTGTAATCCACGTCTGTTTCAAGGGGTATTGCATTTCCTCATAATTTTTGGAAAGGCTTCCATTCACTGCTTAGGCCAACAGTGCACAGGAGACCCAGTTGCTATAAATGGAAAAAATGGTTTAGTTAAGGCCCTGTGACCTCCATGTCACTTCCAAGGGGCATTGGAGTGCCTCTAAATTTTTTGTAGGCATTGCACTCACTGCATGACCTATAACGGTGTAGCCGAACCTCTCTTTTTGGTACAGAAACATATCCTAATAGACATGCGTGGTTGACTGGCCTGATATTGATGTGAATGGTCCCTGTTCCTCCTGCTCTTTCTCCTTTGCCACCACCTCATCCATCATTTATCACCTGAAGCTTTGTTTTAACGGGGTCATTGAACTGGGATAGTAGCAGGAAAACATCCAGCAATCCTCGGAGAAGGTAGGATATGCGCCAAAATGCTGACCACCTCCGGTCTAGCCGCTACTACATACATGCGCATGCATTCCAAGAAAACAAAGCAGATGCTAACTTCTATCATCATCATCATGCTCCTCACCTTGGTACTCTCAACTCCCCTGATGGAGAAGCCAGGGCCCACCGGAGGAGTTTGGTTCTCTGGTGGGTTCGTCCAATGCTGCCCTAAAGCAGGCCGGGCTAAGAAAAGTGTGGGGGGATGTTCCAAGGAGAAATAGGGGCGGCTGGAGACCGTTTATGGACACCTGGCCGCCCCCAGGCGGCTGGGGACCATGTGTGGACACCCGGCCGCCGGGCGGCTGGGGACTGAGTATGGATACCAGGCCGCCAAAGCAGCCATGACATGGTGGCCGGCGTCTGCCTCCACATGCCTAAAAGGCACAATTTCAAGTGAAAGCAAGCTAGCAGTATGGTATTGCAGCCTGAGGGTGGGTGGGTGAGTGGCAGGTTGCACACTTACACTTGCATTAAAAGAAAACGAAGCAAATGCTAACTTCTATCATCATCATCATGCTCCTCACCATGGTACTCTCAACTCCCCTGATGGAGAAGCCAGGGTCCACTGGAGGAGTCTGGTTCTCTGGTGGGCTCGTCCAATGCTGCCCTAAAGCAGGCCGGGCTAAGAAAAGTGTGTGGGGGGATGTTCCAAGGAGAAATAGGGGCGGCTGGGGACCGTTTATGGACACCCTGCTGCCCCCTGGCGGCTGGGGACCGAGCGTGGACACCCAGCAGCCGGGCGGCTGGGGACTGAGTATGGATACCTCAGCTTCGGCCTCCTCCAAAGTAAAAGCCTCCATTTCAAGTGCAAGCAAGCTAGCAGTATGGTATTGCAGCCTGGGGGTGGGTGGGTGGCAGACTGCATACTTGTGCTTGCATTGCAAGGAATGGGGAGGTACAATTGAACACTGCTCTGGGACAAGGACTTGCACGGGGAGAGTTGCAAGTCTGCATCTTCTGATGCGGCAAGGATGACTTCTGATGGGCACACTTTTAGGCAGTGACCTGGGTGTCAGAGATGCTTCCAGGGGTCTTCCCCATGCTGTTCACATGTCTTTTCAGCACTGTATGCATGTGTCACACAGCACATGGCCAGATAAGGTTGTAAAATGTTAAAATGACATTTCCCGGTGAATGCATTTGTCATAGTTGAAAGCAATACAGAAGTGCAAAAAACGCATAAAAAATGGGAACATAGCCCAAGGTGTGGAGGAGTATTTTTGTTTTTGGTTATTAATTTTAACTTATACACAAGTCTTTACCCTGGAAAGGATGTTCCTTAACATATTTCACAGGAAAACCGTTTCAGTTTCGTTTTTGAATGTTTTATTGTGAGCACGTTAAAGTGGCTTAATACCTCTGACCACGTTGTTGATATCAGTGACCTGGGGGCCCGAAATGCTTCCTGGGGAGATGTCCATGCTGTCCCGTGTCTTTTGAGCACTGTCACTATCGTTTTGGGCACTTTTTAGGCTTTCTACAGACTGCCGTGGGTGCCACCGCAAAAATGCTCGGGTCTCCCATAGACTAACATTGGGCTCGTTGCTCGGGTCGAGCACCTGAGTATCACGGCGAGCTCGGCCC
Source organism: Phyllobates terribilis (assembly GCF_046119375.1). Taxonomy (NCBI): domain Eukaryota; kingdom Metazoa; phylum Chordata; class Amphibia; order Anura; family Dendrobatidae; genus Phyllobates; species Phyllobates terribilis. The sequence continues at coordinate 766,250,234 of NW_027362762.1, read as the reverse complement.
GAGCTTTGAGCACTCGAGCATTTTAGTGCTCGCTCAACACTAATCTCCAGTTGTCTCATGAATCCTTTGGGGTGCTACCCGATATTAATAAGTGGAGAGAGACTTTCCTGTGTCCTGTTCCTGGTACCTCTCCCACTTCATCTGTTGCTGAGGATGGCCCAATGGAAGGAAACATCCTAGTTACCAAGATGATGAGACCAGCTTTGTTCCCTCTAGTGGACAGAAGAGGAAATCTTCTTGAGGAGAAGTATCGGCCTCCAAATTCTCTGCAGAAAATCCTTGCTGGTTGGAGGAAGAGGGGGCGTAAAGGGGGGATACTGTAACATCCCTGGCGGTGTGATTGCATGGTGCACCACCTCCCACCATGCAAGACCGCAATCTTACCTGTCAGTCCATGCTGCACTCTTTTTCAGTACCTGCTCTGTCCATGTCTCTTGTCGGATTGCTTAGGGCGTCGGCGCGGCTTTCTGCTTGTTTCTTATAGCTACTGTATGCACAGTCCTAATGCGTCCCCAGCCTATTGCTGTTGGTCACTGGATACTTAAACCCCCTCTACCCAGTAGGAGGTGCCTGAGCAACACTTTCCATCTGTTTGTTCCTTGCAACTTAGTTGCCAGGTCCTGTCCTGTATTTAGTCTGTTTCTGCCACCCTGGGGGGCTGTATACCCAGGCCTGTTACCTGTACCTGTGACTTTAGTCAGTTTCCGCCACCCTGGGGGCTGAGTTCCCAGGCTTGTTCCTGTATCTTGTTCCTTGTTCAGATCCTCTCTGAGCAGTGTCCTAGTCCGTTTACTGTTTGTCTCTATGTCTGTACCTTTTCCTTTTCCTGCAGTATCTGAACCTGCACCGAACTCCAACTCGTTGTCTCTGTACTTCTGTTTGTGAGCTTTGTGTCCACTCTCTACTTCATTGCAAGTACTTTGTGTGTATCTGGTTCTGCTCGTTCTGTTTCCCTGCCTCTGTATTTAACTCCTGTGTTCCAGCTAACTTCTTGTGTTCTCCAGTCTGTTTCATGTGAACAGAGCCCTGTCCTGTCTACTGCATCTGTGGGTTTTGCTTTGCTCTGCTTGCTCACCGCACGTGCGGTTTTGCTCAGCTTTGCTTGTTCACCGCATCTGCGGGTTTTGCTCTGCTTTGCTTGTCTACCGCATCTGCGGGCTTTGCTCTGTTTTGCTTGCTCTCCAAATCTGCGGTTTTGCTCTGCTTTGCTTGTTGACCGCATCTGCGGGTTTTGCTCTGCTTTGCTTGTCTAACGCATCGGCGGGTTTTGCTCTGCTTTGCTTGTTCACCACATCTGCTGTTTTGCTCTGCTTTGCTTGTTCACCGCATCTGCGGGTTTTGCTCTGCTTTGCTTGTTCACCGCATCTGCGGGTTTTGCTCTGCTTTGCTTGTCTACCGCACCAGCGTTTTTTTGCTCTGCTATGCTTGCTCACCACATCTGCGGGGTTTGCTATGCTTTGCTTGTTCACCGCCTCTGCGGTTTTGCTCTGCTTTGCTTGTTCACCGCATCTGTGGGTTTTGCTCTGCTTTGCTTGTTCTCCGAATCTGCGGTTTTGCTCTGCTTTGCTTGTTCACCGCATCTGCGGGTTTTGCTCCGCTCTGCTTGTCTACCGCACCTGCATCTCCATTCCTGTATCCCAGTCTGTACTGGTCCCTATCCTGCCTGCTTTTTTCCCTGCCAGTACCCGCCTCTCTTCATGTCAGCTGTGCCTGCCTGTGCCCACCTGTCTGCATGCCAGCCGTGCCTGCCAGTGGCCACCTGTCTGCATACCAGCTGAGCCTGTCAATATTGACCTGTCTGCATACCAGCCGTGTTTGCCAGTACCCACCTGTCTACATGCCAGTCTAACCTGCCTGTTCCTGCATTCCCCAGTGTGGGTCAACAGCTGTGACCGGGGTCTGACCTGGAGTTGCACCTGGTCCCTCTGCTCGGTTCCTCCCTGGTTCACGGAGTCAACAGAGCCGCTGTGCGACCATGGTTGGATCGGGTTGATACTTAGTTACGCCCCTCCAGGCACTCCTCGGTTCATGGTACAGTGGGATCATTAATCACGCTCACGCCAGTCAGTCCGGGCGCGAGCGGAACAGTGTCATTAAATATTCTATTGGTTACCATCATTTTTTCTCTGGCCAGATAGATTGTAGTCATTTGGACATTAAAAATGCTCTGTTTGCATTACAGAACTCATAATGTGTTCAATTGACTCTAAGAGGAACTCACTGCACATATTTTCCAAGAAATTAGAGGCTTTTGTGCTAATTTATTTGCGGCAAATCAAATCTATTTGCCAAATTCAGAGAAGTTGATGAATTTGAATTTCAAAAGATATGCTTATCTCTAGTAAGGACCAGAGTCCTATTGACCTGAGCCCAAGCAAGTGCCAATTGAATAGTAACTCATATCTTCATATTTTAATCAGAATAAAAATATAAAATAATATTTTAAAGGGTTTGTGGTGCATTTTTATTTGTATTAAAAGTGGGTCCACCAGGGAGAGAAAAAGAACACAAAAAAAAGTTATCAAGAAAAAAATTAATCCACAGTTACCTTTACGTAGCAAAAGATGCTCACTTTACGTAATAGGGTGGATCATTGTTATAAATTAAATTTGCCATTCTGGTGATAAACCCTCCCTAAAATGTTAAGAGAATGAGTAGCATGATTATTATTATTATTTATTATAGCGCCATTTATTCCATGGCACTTTACATGTGAAGAAGGGGTATACATACAAGAACAATTACAATAATCTTGAACACAATGTGACGGCGACTGGTACAGGAGAAGCGAGGACCCTGGCCGTGAGGGCTCACAATCTACAAGGGATGGGTGAGGATACAGTAGGTGAGGGTAGAGCTGGTCGTGCAGCATTATTTGTGGAGTGGTGGTTACTGCAGGTTGTAGGCTTGTCGGAAGAGGTGGGTCTTCAGGCTCTTTTTGAAGGTTTTTTGTATGCGATTGTGGGAGGAGGAGATTAGAGGGGAGTAGAGAAGGAGATCTTGTGAGGATCGGAGGTTGCGTGCGGGTATGTAGCGGGAGACTAGGTCAGAGATATATGGAGGAGACAGGTTGTGAATGGCTTTGTATGTCATGGTTAGGGTTTTGAACTGGAGTCTCTGGGCAATGGGGAGCCAGTGAAGAGATTGACAGAGAGAAGAGGCCGGGGAATAGCGGGGGGAGAGGTGGATTAGTTGGGCAGCAGAGTTTAGGATGGATTGGAGGGGTGCAAGAGTGTTGGAAGGGAGGCCACAGAGCAGGAGGTTGCAGTAGTCAAGGCGGAAGATGATGAGGGCGGGCACGAGTGTTTTTGCAGATTCATGGTTGAGGAATGTGCGGATCCGGGAGATATTTTTGAGTTGGAGTAGGCAGGAAGTGGAAAGGGCTTGGATATGTGGTTTGAAGGAGAGTTCAGAGTCCAGGGTTACCCCAAGGCAGCGAGCCTGAGGGACTGGGGACAGTGGGCAGCCATTGACTATGATGGATAGGTCAGTTGGGGTGGTTGAATGAGATGGCGGAAAGATGATGAATTCTGTATTGTCCATGTTAAGTTTTAGAAATCTAGCAGTGAAGAAGGATGAAATAGCAGACACACATTGTGGGATTTTGGTTAGTAAGGAGGTGATATCAGGTCCAGAGAGGTAGATCCGTGTGTCGTCAGCATAGAGGTGATAATGAAAGCCATGAGACTCTATGAGCTGTCCCAGGCCTAAGGTGTAGATGGAGAAGAGCAGGGGTCCTAGAACTGAACCTTGCGGGACACCGACAGATAGGGGGTGAGATGAGGAGGTGGTCTGTGAGTGAGAGACACTGAATGTCCAGTCTGTTAGATATGAGGAGATCCAGGATAGGGCCAAGTCTGTGATGCCGAGAGATGAGAGAGTTTTTAGTAAGAGGGAATGGTCCACCGTTTCGAAGGCAGATGACAGGTCTAGGAGGAGGAGGACAAAATAGTGTCGCTTAGATTTGGCAGTTAGTAGGTCATTGGTAACTTTGGTCAGTGCAGTTTCAGTAGAATGGTGTGGTGGGAAACCAGATTGTAGGCGGTCGAAGAGGGAGCAGGAGGAGAGGTGGGAGAACATCTCAGAATGGACGTGTTGTTCCAGTAGTTTTGAGGCATAGGGGAGAAGTGATATGGGGCGATAGCTAGACAGAGAGGATGGGTAAAGGGAGGGCTTTTTGAGGATGGGTGTGATTGAGGCATGTCTGAAGCATGAGGGGAAGACACCAGTTAGTGACAAGTTGAAGAGGTGGGCTAGGGCTGGGATGAAGATGGCGGTAAGGTTTGGAATGAGGTGGGACGGGATTGGGTCAAGTTTACAGGTGGTGAAGTGTGATTTGGAGAGTAAGGAGGAAAGTTGATCTTCCGTAATGGTGGAGAATGTGCTTTTGGAGGAGGAGGGTTGCGTAGGTGTGGGGAGGGGCTGTGGGGACTTTAGGTAAAAGCTTTTTCTGATGGTGTCAATTTTCTGTTTGAAGAATGAGGCAAAGTCTTCAGCTGAAATAAGAGGAGAGGAAGGAGGCACTGGGGGACGGAGGAGAGAATTGAAGGTGTTGAATAGTTGTTTGGGGTTGTGAGACAGGGAGGAAATGAGAGATAAGTATGTTTGTTTTGCTGCAGTGAGTGTGGACTTGAAGGTAGTGAGGGACTGTTGGAATGCGATGAAGTGCTCATTGGAGTGGGACCTTTTCCATCTACGCTCAGCAACCCTGGAGGCCCGTCGCAGTTCTTTAGTTAGGCTGGTGTGCCAGGGTTGTCTGTTGATTGTGTGAGCTTTGGTATGTGTGAGGGGGATGACCGAATCGAGAGCTGCAGCTGTTGTGGTGTTGTATAAAGTGGCAGCAACATCTGCATCATGTAAGGGACTAATGTCTGTAAGAGAGAGAAGGGATTCAGAGAGTGAGTGTAGGTCTATGTGTTTGAGATTTCTGCGAGGGTATGCAAGTTTGTGTAGTGGGGATTGTTGCCCTGGAGAGGAGAGGGTAGAGAATGTGAGTAAGTTGTGGTCAGAGAGAGGGAGAGGTGAGTTAGAGAGGTTAGATAGGAAACAGAGGCGGGTGAAGATGAGGTCCAGCGTGTGGCCACCTTTGTGGGTGGATGTGGAAGACCACTGGGCAAGACCAAAGGAGGAAGTGAGGGATAGAAGCTTAGAGGCAGCTGAGAGGGAAGTGTCAATGGGGATGTTGAAGTCGCCCATGAGGATAGTGGGGATGTCAACGGAGAGGAAATGAAGTAGCCAAGTGGTGAAGTGGTCAAAGAAAGTGGTGGCTGATCCTGGGGGACGGTAGATGACAGCCAGTTGGAGGTTGGAGGGGGAGTAGATGCGCATGCAGTGCACTTCAAAAGAGGGGAGAGTAATTGAGGGCAGCAGTGGGATATGGGTGAAGGAGCAGTTTTCTGAAAGGAGGAAACCTATTCCTCCACCGTGCTTGCCGGTGGGGCGGGGGGTATGGGAGAGGTGGAATCGCCGTACAAAAGTGCAGCAGGAGAGGCAGTGTCAGAGGGGGTGAGCCAGGTTTCAGTGATGCCAAGGAAGGAAAGCTTGCTGGTGATGAAGAGGTCGTGAATGTAGGAAAGTTTGTTGCAGACGGAGCGAGCGTTCCATAGAACTCCTGTTAGGGGGATTGGTGAAGCGGGGGCAGGGCAGATGGGTATAAGGTTAGAAGGGTTACGAGAGTTTGGGATAGATCGTGGGTAGGAGGTGGAAGTGACTGTGGGGATGTGGTGAGGAGGGCCAGGATTTGGAGAGATGTCGCCGGCAGTAAGGAGGAGCAGAGAAAGCATTAGTAGGTGGGAGCAGGAGAGGGCATGAGGTGGCTGTCTGTGTTTGGAGGCAAAGGATTGTATGTTGAGGAATAGCTCTGAGGAGGAGGTGAGATGGGTGGGGAGAATGGAAGGAGAGATGAAGAGTTCCTTACTAGGTGTAGGGATTAGGGGTTGTTGTAAGAAGTGAAGGATTAAGGAGGTGAGAGTGAAAACAAAGACAAACATTGTTTACTGTGACTTAGTATCCAGTTAGCTTCAGTTCATTTCAGATTCAATTCAGAATTTATTCATATTTCTCACACTTCAGCAAATGGACACTTAAGGTGATGGACACAGACTAAAGTCTGACACAGACTCCTGGCTCTCAATATATTTGTAACAGAATGCATTCAGCTGTGAACCAGATGGGAGTGGTCTGTGCTCATCTTGATCAGCTGACTAAGGCTGAACCAGATGCTGGATACTCAAAGGTTCAGTAAACAAGGTCATAAATGAAAGTGGGGAGTGGGTGGTGTAACTTGGGTCACGTACCATTAGTATATAGTAGGAGCAGAGAGATATAGAGAAGGCTGCATGGAAATCAGGATGGCAAAGTTGGGTCACGGACCATTAGTATATAGTAGGAGCAGAGAAATATAAAGAAGGCTGCATGGAAATCAGCATGGCAAAGTTGGGTCACGTACCATTAGTATATAGTAGGAGCAGAGAGATATAGAGAAGGCTGCATGGAAATCAGGATGGCAAAGTTGGGTGAAGTACCATTAGTATATAGTAGGAGCAGAGAGATGTAGAGAAGGCTGCATGGAAATCAGGATAGCAAAGTTGGGTCATGTACCATTAGTATATGGTAGGAGCAGAGAGATATAGAGAAGGCTGCATGGAAATCAGGATCACCAAGATCTGCATGAGAGTGGGAGAGAGTAATGCATTACAGCATGCATGTCTCATTGACTTGAAGCAAACTGGGACATGCAATTAGACTGTCAAAAATTGAAGGCACACACTGCAACTGGAACATAAATGATGTACTTAATTGCACCCCATCCCATATACGGATCAGTGCATGTTGTGTTTTAAAAAAATAATTAAAAAACTATATTTAGATATATAGCGAACCTCCGCTTCTATATATCATTTTATATATAACATTTCATTCTCTTTGTGTGCTCAAGATATTTTAGATCAAGCTCATTTAAAAAGCAAAGCAGCACAAACATTTTCTAATCAACGGGACTATTGAAATTCATGCCGACTTCCTATATTGCCATGAAAAGCAAATTATTGATTTTGAATTCACTGTAGCTTAAAATAGGTGAAGCTAATAAAATACCATATCTTGTTTTTCCATGAGGTCTGTCAGCATAAAAACCACAATCAAAAAACCATGCAGATAGATAAATTCAAAACATTCTATCTAAATTAAAAAAGCCATCAGGTGCCAACATCAGATTTCCTTAGATCCCATGAGCAATTTATTATGTTCAGAAATGCATGCAATGCCATACATTTTATTATCAAAATGTACAACAAAGAAACAGATGTTGTGTCTACATTAGCATTTAGAATTTAGTAATACTACTTTCAGAAACACAGTGGAGAGATTCTATTTACAACAGGGAATTGAAGCTAAATTCATGTATGTTTGAAAACATATTTTCTTCAAAAGCTGACACCTTTGGACATTTTCCTGACACAGATGCTGGAAGATCTTATAATGTATAACGAAGGCATAGATGTCAAGAAGGGAAAAGAACATCCTCTTTGGGAGTTTACAAACAGCTTAATGAATAACAAATAGTCAAGTAGTGAATTAGGAGATTAAAAAGTAATGATGAAAACTAAAAGTTTTAAGTCTCCCTAGCAATGATATACATTGCTAAGGTTTCTGATAAGACAATCCATGATTAATGAGCTGTTTGCGGTTCACAGCTTGGGATGGGAAGGGGAAACTCATACAGATGGCTTGTATCATACAGATCAAAAGCAGAGAACAAACAAATAGCGCAGGAATGACTGACCTGTGTCTATTCAAAATGAATGTATCTTTAAAATGTATAAAAGCTTGTTTTCGCTGAATTCCTTAGTTAATATGCTGAATTTTAGAGTGTAATTAAAACTAAGATTAAGTACTAGTGTTGAGCGAGCACTAAAATGCTCGGGTGCTCAAAGCTCGGGCCGAGCTTGCCGTGATTTTCGGGTGCTCGCCCCGAGCAACGAGCCCAATGTTAGTCTATGGGAGACCCGAGCATTTTTGCGGCAGCACCCCCGGCAGTCTTTTAAAAGCCTAACAAGTGCCCAAAACGATAGTGACAGTGCTCAAATGACATGGGGACAGCACGCGGATCGCCCCAGGAAGCATTTATGACCCCCAGGTCACTGCTGACAACAATGTAGTCAGAGGTATTAAGCCACTTTTAAGGGCTCACAATAAAACGTTCAAAAACGAAACTGAAACTGCTTTCTTGTGAAATATGTTAAGGAAGTTCCTTTCCAGGGTAAAGACTTGTGTATAAGGTAAAAAAAATAACCCCCCCAAAAAATACTCCTCCACACCTTGGGCTATGTTTACAAGTAGCATTTTTGATGCGTTTTTGCACTTTTGTATTGCTTTCAGCCGTGACAAATGCATTCACCGGGAAATGTCATTTTAACATTTTACAATCTTATCTGGCCATGTGCTGTGTGACACATGCATACAGTGCTGAAAATACATGGGAACAGCATAGGGAAGACCACTGGAAGCATCTCTGACACCCAGGTCACTGCCTAAAAGTGTGCCCATCAGAAGTGATCCTTGCCGCATCAGAAGATGCAGACTTGCAACTATCCCTGTGCAAGTCCTGGTCCCAGGGCAGTGTTTAATTGTACCTCCCCCATTCCTTGCAATGCCACCCAACCACCCACAGGCTGCAATACCATACTGCTAGCTTGCACTTGAAATGGGGTCTTTTATTTAGGAGGAGGCTGAAGCTGGCCAGTACCTCATGGCTGCTTGGGCAGCGAGGTCTCCATACTCAGTCCCCAGCCGCCACTTTTTGTCCCGGTAACCTTCCCCACACTTTTGCTTAGCCTGGCCTGCTTTAGGGCAGCATTGGACGAGCCCACCAGAGAACCAGACTCCTCCGGTGGGCCCTGGCTTATCCCTCAGGTGAGCTGAGAGTGCCAAGGTGAGGAGCATGATGATGATAGAAGTTAGCATCAGCTTTTTTTTCTTGGAATGCCAGCGCATGCATGTAGTAGCGGCTAGGCCTGAGGTGGTCAGTGTTTTGGTGCATATCCTACCTACTCCGAGGATTGCTGGATGTTTTCCTGCTACTATCCCAGTTCTATGACTCCCGTTAAAACAAAGCTTTAATGTCCCTTGGAATAGTGGTGGAGGTCCCAGTAGCTTAACAAGACCTTTTTAATGCCCCTTGGAAGAGTGGTGGAGGTCACAGTAGCTTAACAAGACGGTTTTAATGCCGCTTGGAAAAGTGGTGGAGGTCATAGTAGCTTAACAAGACGGTTTTAATGCACCTTGGAAAAGTGGTGGAGGTCAGAGTAGCTTAACAAGACGGTATTAATGCCCCTCGGAAGAGACTTGGAGGTCACAGTAGCTTAACTAGACGGTTTTAATGCACCTCGGAAGAGACGTGGAGGTCACAGCAGCTAAACAAGACTGTTTAATGTCCCTTGGAATAGTGGTGGAGGTCCCAGTAGCTTAACAAGACCTTTTTAATGCCCCTTGGAAGAGTGGTTTAGATCACCGTAGCTTAACAAGACGGTTTTAATGCCCCTTGGAAAAGTGGTGGAGGTCATAGTAGCTTAACAAGACGGTTTTAATGCACCTTGGAAAAGTGGTGGAGGTCAGAGTAGCTTAACAAGACGGTATTAATGCCCCTCGGAAGAGACTTGGAGGTCACAGTAGCTTAACTAGACGGTTTTAATGCCCCTCGGAAGAGACGTGGAGGTCGAAATAGCTTAACAAGACGGTTTTAATGTCCCTCGGAAGAAACGTGGAGGTCCCAGTAGCTTAACAAGACGGTTTTAATGCCCCTCGGAAGAGACGTGGAGGTCACAGTAGCTTAGCAAGACAGTTTTAATGCTCCTTACAAGAGCCATGCAGTGCAGCATATTAAAAACATTATTCCCATTATTGGGGAGTGGGCCTTCCATAGTCTTTGCCTATGCCTTCCAAGCAAAAGCTGCCAAAAATTAGGACTGAGGAATTTGTAATGCCCCTTACAAGAGCCATGCAGTAGAGCATATTACAAACATTATTCCCATTTTTGGGGAGTGGGTCTTCCATATTCTTTGCCTATGCCTTCCAAGCAAAGGATGACAAAAATAAGGACGGAGGAACTTTCAATAATGGCAACACGGACCACGGTCAACCTGGTGGTATAGTGGTGGTGGAGGCTGAGGATAAGGAGAAGAGCAAAAAACAGCCGACATGAGGAAGCGTATACCCCTGTACGGGTGTGAAGTGGTGCATGTGAATACACCACCTCCTGAAATAACATAGTGGATTTTATGTTACTCTGCTGTCATTTGGTGGTGATGAGAAGTCTGGCCCAATCCAGCCCTTGTTCATTTTGATAAGGGTCAGCTTGTCAGCATTGTCAGTTGACAGGCGAGTGCGCTTATCAGTTATAATTCCCCCAGCGGCACTAAAAACACGCTCCGATAACACGCTAGCGGCAGGGCATGCCAGGACCTCCAAGGCATACAGAACGAGTTCATTCCAAGGGTCCAGCTTGGATACCCAATAATTAAAAGGCACAGAGGAATCATGGAGGACGCTGGTACGGTCGGCAAGGTACTCCCTCACCATCTTTTGAAACTATCCACTCCTTGTGAGAGTACCCCGCGCCTCAGGGTCTGTCCGAAGGGAGGGTCTGAGAAAACTGTCCCATAACGTTGACAGTGTTCTCCTGCCTCTGCTGGATTGGAGCTGCGTCTCTCTCGCATGTACGCCTTGGTTGGTCAACGAACTGTGACCTCTGCCGCTAGCGTGTTCACATAGGAAATTGTTTAACAGTTCTGCAGCAAGGGCCTTCTGGTACTGCCCCATTTTTGCAGACCTCTCCACCTCAGGAATAAAAGAATGAAAGTTCTCCCTGTAGCAGGGGTCTAAAAGTGTAACCTACCAGTAATGACTGTCGCCCAACATTTTGACAACGCGAGGGTCACGGTTAAGGCAGCGTAACATAAAGTCAGCCATGCGTGCCAGACAGGTAATGGGCAAGACTTCAGTGTCCTCACCAAGATGACGACTGACCATGCTCTCCTCCTCATCCCCCTTGTCCTCAGGCCACCCACGCTGAACCGACGGTATGACAGTTGTACAGGTACTATGGTCTACAGCGCATGATACAAGCTCCTGTTCTTCCTCCTCCTCCTCCTACTCCTCTCCCTCATTGTCCTCCAATGCACGTTGGGATGAGATGAGGCTGGGCTGTGTGTAATCACCCATTACGGGTTCTTGATCCATCTCATCATACTCTGGCTGCAATGCCTCCTCTTTAATTCTCTGCAGAGAGCATTTCAAAAGACAGACAAGTGGGATGCTGACGCTAATGATGGTGTCATCACCACTCACCATCTTGGTGGACTCCTCAAAGTGTGTCAAGATGGTACATATGTCAGACATCCAGGTCCACTCCTGAGGTCTTGTGTGGAGTCTGACCTGAATATCGACTGCCTTGTTGCAGCTGGTAGTCCACAACTGCTCTCTTCTGCTCACAAATCCTTTGCAACATGTGGAGGGTAGAGTTCCAAGTCGGGGTGATAGAAGCTGCAAACGCTGCTGCAACACAGCAAGGGTGGCGGAAGCTGAAGCTGACTTGCGAAAATGAGCTGACAGGCGGCGGACTTTGACGAGCATATCTGGCAACTCTGGGTACGATTTAAGAAACTGCTGAACCACGAGGTTAAACATATGAGCCAGGCATTGTACGTGTGTGATCTCGCCTTGCCTCGCCTCAGAGCCACCACCAGGTTACAGCCATTGTCACACACGACCATGCCTGGATGTAGGTTCAGCAGTCTCTGAATGACATAGGGCCCGCAAGCCTCGGTGTGGGGAGGATGTGTTCCGTCCCAAGGTCCGACTGTGTCCCGGCTTCCACTATGTTTAACCAGTGTGCCATCAGGGAGATGTACCATCCCTGGACACAAGCACTTGTCCATTTGTCCGTTGTCAGTTGGACTCTCCCAGTAACTGCGTTGTTGAGGGCACGGCAGGTGTTTAGGGACACGTGCTTGTGTAGCGCGGGGATGGCACATCGGGCAAAATATTGTCGGCTGGGGACAGCGTACGGAGGGACGGTCACGGCCATAAGGTTGCGAAGTATTCCGTCTCCACCAGCCTAAAAGTCAGCATTTCCAACGCAATCAGTCGTGAAATGTGCGAATTTAGGACTGTTGCCTGTGGTGCATTAGCTGCAAATTTCCGCTTTCGTTCAAAGGTCGAGGATATGGACAATTGAACGCAGCGGTGGGACGTGGACGTGGACGTTGATGCTGTTTCTTGAGAAAAAGCCAAAACAAGTGAAGACTGAGAGGAAGGGGGCATCTTTGCATGCAGTATGAACAGGGGACTGCCTTGCACACACAACAGGGGTTTCTATTGCACGCACAACAGCGGAAGAAGCAGTGGTGACACCCGCTGACACTGGTCGTGGACCCTTTGGTTTGCCCCACAAAGTCGGGTGCTTTGCTGCCATGTGCCTGATCATGCTTGTGGTGTTCAGGCTGGTAGTTTTGTCACCCCTGCTGATGCTGTCATGGCAGGTGGTACAAATGGCCTTTTTGGGGTTATCAGCAGAGTCTTTATAAGAATTCCAGACTCTGGAAGACCTACAGGTTGTACTGGCAACGTCCCTCGTGTTGGTGTTACGGGGAACTGTTGCCTGCCTTCTGTGTGCGGCCACCACACTGCTTATTCCTGCCTGTTGGGGTACTCTGTCTCCCTCACCCTGTGTGCTGCTGGCCTCGCTCTGCATGTCCTCCTGCCACGGTGGGTCACTTACTAGATCATCCACCACATCCTCCTCTACCACTTGCGCACCACGATCCTCCTCCTCACTTGCTGGCAATTGTGTCTCGTCATCGTCCACCTCTTGTGACAAATTGCCAGCGTCGACTTCCTGTGGCCATGGCTGTTCAAATATTTGGGCATCGCTACATGGGATCTCCTCTTCCACCACTTCAAGCGGAGCAGGAGAAGGGCACAAATATGGAAATGGACCAGTAAACAGCTCTTCAGAGTGTCCAAGTGTGGGATCAGTTGCTGTCTGATGACACTCGGCATGGTGGGAGCAAAGAACATCAGGGTTAGGAGGGGTATGCGGTCGAGACTCACGGCTACTAAGATTTGACCGTGTGGAAGACAGACCGTATGTGGTGGTGCCCAGGTAACTGGAAGTATTATCTGGTATCCAATTAATAACCTGTTCACACTGATCAGTTCGCAATACTGGTGTTGTTCTGTGCTTCCCTAGTAATTCGGTCAAGAAGTGGGAGCGAGAAGATGTGGCTGTTGGTTGTGGCACATTTTCACCTTGGCCACGGCCCCGTCCTCTACACGCACCATCACCAGAATGTCCAGTTCCTCGTCCCTTGCCACGCACCTTACCCATTGTAAAGGAAGTAAAATAGCTTACACTCGCACTATCAATGGAAAAAGGGTAATAAAAAGTAGATTTGAAGCGTGGAAGAGGAAAACCACAGTTCTATTTTTCTGGCCTACACCCGACTCTTTTAAACAATCTGAACAATCAGGGAGAAACTATTACTGTTTTTCTTTACGGAAAAAATACCAAAAGCTGGATAATAGAGATTTTTTACTGTGGGATGGCAAAACCACAGTTATAATTTACTGGTGTCTACCAGACTCTTTTAAACAGATATATTGGAGTCTGAACATTCAGGAGACACTATTACTGTTTTTCTTTACGGCAAAAAATGCCAAAAGCAGGATAATACAGATATTTGACCTGTGGAACTGCAAAACCACAGTTCTATTTCTTGGGCCTACACCAGACTATTTTCAACAGATATATTTGTGTCTGAACAATCAGGGAGACACTATTACAGTTTTTTTTTACGGAAAAAAATGCCGAAAGCAGGATAATAGAGGTTTTTTACAGTGGAAAAGCAAAATCACAGTTATAATTTACTGAGGTATACTAGACTTTTTTAAATATATATATTTGCGGCTGAACAGTGAGCGACACACTCAAACTGGTATTTTTTAGGTACAAATGGCCCAAAAGTGGATAATACAGAGGTTTGAACCGTGGAACTTCAAAACCACACTTCTGTTTCTCTGGCCTACACCAGACTATTTTAAACAGATATATTTGTATCTGAACTGTCACAGACGCACTTTTTTTTTGGGGGGGGGTACACCAAAAGGTTAATAAGACGGGTATTTATACTGTGTGAAGGAGGAAAAAAAAAAGTGGATTTAGATGAATAAAAAATGATTTTTCCTGGCCCCTGAGACCTGGAGCTAAGTCCAGCAATTTCAGCAACAGGAGCACACAGGACTGTAATGCAGCGTTTGCGGGTATAACCACTGCGTCTCCTATACAGCCTGCCTGCCTGCCTGATATCTGGGATGGATAATAGTTCTGAGAAGGACTGTTTGTTTGATCTGGCAGCCTTTACAGACCCTACATTAACTATTTTGCAGTATATATCTCTCCCTTAATCCGCAGCGCTGTCCATACACTGTCTGATCCCAGCCGTCTGTGTCCAAGATGGCGGCGCCCAGTTTTAAAAACTCGAGGTGACGCTGTGCGGCCAGCCAATCAATGTAATGCCCAAAACCAACATGGCTGCGGCATTACAGTGACTGGCTGGCAATCCCTGCTTGTTGATTGGCTCTGTAAAGAGCGCCAAACATTCGGGGGCGGAGACCCGAGCTCTCGTCCGAGTAACCCGGAAATGCTCGGTGCTCGCCGAACATCCCGAGTAGCGTGATGCTCGGGCGAGTACCGAGCAGTGTCGAGCATGTCCGCTCAACACTATTAAGGACATGTGACAATTCAAGTTTGGACTTAAACACGTTAATTTAAATCTTAAGGACTATTGAAAGCATTTTTTACTGAAATGCTTATGCTTATAGTATGAAAATTTTTTAGATTTGAGAGTCCTCAGTGGTTGATACCTTTTAATGGCTAACTGAAAAGATGGTAACAGGTTGCAAGCTTTCGAGGCTACTCAGGCCTCTTCATCAGGCTTATATAACACAAAATCTGAAGAGTCATATATTTATACACATTAGGACACAAAAATAATACAATAAATGAGACCGGTAACGTTAAGCAGAGCTATTACTGTGGGAGAAAGATAAACAGTTCAACCTGTAAATATTGGATTGGATGGTACTGAAATTAACTTTTTGGATACCATCATCAAGCTACAGAACAATGAAATAGAGACATCCTTGTACCGGAAGCCAATCTACCATCCAACAGACCTTAAATGGGACAGTTTCCATCCGAAACACTTAAAAAACTCCAACCCTATGGATAGAGGTGGCCTCAGAAAGACCTTTTTTAATCAGAGCTACCATCCAAGAACAATTGAGAACCAGATTACAAGAGCCACCAGAATATCAAGGAGTCATCTCCTACATTACAAAACTAAACAAGAAAGCAACCGGGTGCCTCTAGTAGTCACCTACAACCCAAATCTGGAAGTGCTAAGTAGTGTTGAGCCACCCCCGTAGTGTTCGAGTTCGGTTCGGTTCGTCGAACACCCATGTGTTCGCCGAACTGTTCATCGAACTGTTTGTCGAACACCTTCGAACACCGTTAAAACCAATGGCAGGCAAACAAAAACACATAGAAACACATAGAAAACACCTTCAAAGGTGTCCAAAAGCTGACAAACTGCTCAGAAGACACAACTAACACATGGAAAAGTGACAAATACATATAGTCATGAGAAAAGAAAAGAGGTGGAGGAGTAAAAGGAGGGGGAGACACAGATATAGGCATGTCATGCCCTTCTAAAATCCAAAAAGTGAGAAGCCGACACGTTCAGTCCGCTCCTGCCCGTGCCACCTCCGTGTCGCCGGGTTTGTGCCAGAGCCGCGGTGAACCCTGACGGCCAGCCCCCCTCTCCCAATACTGGTGCCTGTCCGCTGGTGGGTCGAGCGAGCCCCCCTGTGGTGGAGGCAGCTCTAAGCTTTTTAATTTAAATTGTCTCTCTAATTTGAATGAATACACTTTAAATCCATTTACAAGGATCTATTGGAGGGCAAGTCTCATGCCAGCAGCCGCGTAATTCCAGCTCCAGTAGCGTCCACTAAAGCTGCTGCAGTTAAAAAGCTTTTATAAGGATCGAGCTCGGCTGTCCACCGCAAGGCATCCTACTGCCAGTCCCAGCCCCTATGCCTTGGGGTGCCTCCTGATGCTCTTCACTGAGTATCCCGTGGTCCTGAAGCATTTCCTTTGAAAAAATTAAGTGTCCAAACTACAGGTGGTGTAGCTTGCTTAACAGCCGGGATAATCCGCTGACTAGCAGACACTGCTACTAGGCACAAAGTATTTCCTGGGCTAGATGCAGTTAAAAATTTGTAATTAGATACTCTCGTTGGATGCTGAGAAAGCATTCCATAGAGTCTCCTGGCACGCCATATACGATTCTCTTAAAAAGCTTGGGGTAGGGGTCTAGGGGACCCTTTTATAGCCAAAATCACGGCCCTGTATCACAATACGTCACCTAGGCTGAAGATAAATGGAACTGTAGCACACTGAGGGCTCGGTTGCTACAGACGTATTGCACCTCACCCAGAGGTGTGATATCTCACTCTCAGGTAAGGATGGAGTGTGGATCAGGACCCGACACCTGCATGCATTACACCACATGGGGCAGGGCGACCAATATGCCCCTGAGATGGGCACGACAGTCCCTGTCCCTGGCTGGAGTGGGGGGAGGGAACACTGAGGAAGGGGAACCCTGTAGTGCAGGAGCAGGGAGGAAGCAGTTCCTGGGTGCATTGAGAAGGGAGTATAAAAGGTGGGCACCATCTTAGTTCAGTGCAGAGAAGTCTGAGCAGAAGTGGCAGGGAGCAGGGGCTCTGCATGAGCTCTGCTCCGGAGGCGGGCCTAGTAACAGAGGCCCAGGCCTGCAAGAGGGAGAAGGAAGGAAGAGGAGCGGAGAAGGCTCCAGGAACGAGGAATGAAGGGATCCCAGGGGTGCGGACGGGCGAGTCGTCACCGCACGCCCGAATCCACCTGCGTGGAGGGGTCAGGCCAAAGGGGGAGACCGGTCCCCGAACTAGTGGAGGCAGGAAACGACCCTCAGCTAGAAACCGGAGGCTCTGACATTTTATGTGGCGCAGCCCCTCGCTACACCCACTAGGAAGGCACCACATAGGGTCAGGGAAACTGGCGCCAAGTTTACCAAGAGGAGGCCCGAGGCAGCCGGACAGAAGTGTTGGTAAGAAAGGCCAGACAATGGACACACAAAGGGGGTCCTGTGGAGCGCTACAAAGTTATCTGGGAGTTGTCTGAGCCCCTCACCTGGTGAGCACAGTACGACATGGGCAGCCGTTACCTGCAGACGTGGTCTGGATAATAAGAACTGTGAGTAAAGGCCCTGAACTGCATCACTGACTCTGTGTCGTTACTGCTGCTGCCCTGCACCATCACCCCCATCCTCCGCATACACTGCCCTGAGGCTAAACTCCTCCCGTGGGGAGTTATGCTACGCTCTGCTGCACCCACAACACCAGCCTCAGCGGTCTGCCCTGTAGCAGCGGTTCACTCTGACCGCAATCCACGGGTGGCGTAGTCGGACATTTAAACATCAAAACCACATAAATAGTTCCGCCACTGGTTTGACCACCCTGAGCCACGGAACCGGGTCGCCGCCACTAAGACTACAACCACCAGCATCCACCAAAAATGGTCCGGCTCCGGGTGTCCCAAGGCCCAGGGGGTGCGTCAGAACATTTTGATCACCTTTCACAATCACCAATGGGAAAAGGCAGGGATGTCCTCTGTCCCCTCTCTTATACATCCTAGTGACGGAGCACCTGCTCTCATCAATTCGCCATAACCCCAATATTAGGTGGATTGAGGTGGGAGGCACCGAGTACAAGTGCTCTCTATTTGCTGATGATGTCCTAGTATATATCACTCAATCACATACATCTATGCTGTTATGGCTGAAATAGATCACTTTGTTACATGGTCAAATTTTAAAATCAATGCAGCGAAGTCTGAGGCCCTCGATGTCTACCTCCCCAAATCCATATAGGATTCCATCCAGTCCAACTTTCCCTTTGCCTGGCCCTCACAGGGTATCAAATGCTTAGGAATTCCTATTCATAGAGACCTCTCCCATCTATGTTATCTTAATTTTGGGCCCTTTATTGAACAACTCCATAAAGACCACGGTTGGCAAGTTAGAACTGTAAGATTCACTAAGTGAACCACTGGTGTTTTGTGGAAAAGCACATGTACACTGCGTTCCAAATTATTATGCAAAAAGTGTTTAGGAGTGATAAGGGAAGAATTTGTTTGTTTGTCAGTTAAACTCTTTGATGGTGATGTGTGTCAGGGCTCTTTATATCACTGTAAGCAATTGCAGACAACTGTGCTAATTAGTTTGGCAGGTGTGTCCAATGAAAGGCAAGACTACTTAACAAGGCTCTCTCACATTATTAAGCAGCCTACATTTTCTGCCAAAATGGGAAAGCAAAAGGATGTGTCGGCTGCTGAGAAGCAACAAATTGTGGAGTGTTTAGGTCAAGGCATGGCTACAATCAACATTGTGCGATGATCAGGATAAAGTGTCTTGGCAATCAAGAAGTATGTAGCTGATTCACAGTACACACGTGTGCGTGCTGATAAGGGCAAATTGAGGACTCTTTCCTACAGGCAATTACGTCAGGTTGAAAGAGCAGCGGCAAAAAAGCCTTGTCATAGCAGCAGACAAGTTTTTGAAGCTGATTGTGCCTCCATCGTCCCCCGAACAACAAGATGCAGGGTCCTTCAGAGGTTTGCAGCTGTGCATACGCCATCCTGTCGACCTCCTCTATCCACTTCACACAAGCAGAAACGGCTCCAGTGGGCCAAACATTACATGAAGACTGATTTCAAAACTGTTTTGTTCACGGATGAGTGCCGTGCAGCGCTCGATGGTCCAGATGGATGGAGTGGAGGATGGCTGGTTGATGGACACCCCACGCAAACACGGCTACAGCGCCAACAAGGAGGAGGTGGAGTAATGTTTTGGGCTGGAATCATGGGGAGAGAGATTGTCGGCCCCTTTAGGATCCCTGAAGGCGCTAAAGATGAACTCCATAATGTATGTGGATTTTCTCAAACAGCACTTCCTGCCATGGTTCAAGATGAAGAACCGTGTATTTCACAGCAAGATCATTTTTCTGCATGATAATGCACCATCTCATGCTGCACATAAAACATCTGCATCTCTGGCTGATATGGGCATAAAAGGGGACAAACTTATGGTGTGACCCCCATGCTCCCCTGACCTCTACCCCATTCAGAACCTTTGGAGCATCATTAAAAGGAGTGTCTATGATGGCGGGAGGCAGTTCACATCTAAGCAACAGCTCTGGGAGGGTATTCTGTCCTCATGCAAAACAATTGAAGCAGAAACCATCCAAAACCTGACAAATTCAATGGACGAGAGAGTTCAGAAGCTCCTTTCGAACAACGGGTCCTATGTGAAAATGTAACATCACCTAGAATAAAGTTTTAAGTTGAAAACTGTTTGATTTCAGTTTCTAACAACCTGCTAATGCTTATAATTTCAAAAATGACCATTTTTTTGGTCTTTATTAAAATGAAAAGGTTGATCGAAAAGTTTGGGGGATCTAAGAGTGTGGCAACCCAGTAGTCATGATTACTTCGAATTCTGACAATATGAGGGTCATGCTGCAGGTAGTGCAGCAAGAAGGCACTTATGTGTATTGCGCATCTCGGAGCCCCAAAATTATTTTCTGGGCTAGATGCAGCTAAAAATTATTATTAATTTTAAATCTGGTGAAGCTTTAGTATAGATGGCCTAATAGGATCGGTGCTGCACACTGCTACTGACGCGCCCCCTGGGACATATTCCTTTTTGAGGGGAATACCCGGCACCGGATCAGATGGGGGGGGTTGTAGTCTCCGAGCGGCTGTGACCCGGTCCCGTGCCCAGGGCGTCAAGCTCAGTGTTATGTGGCAGCTTTACAGATGTTACTAAAGTTCTTTTGTGTCGACTACGCCACCCGTTGTAATGCGGTCACTGTGGCCGCCGCTGCAGCAGGGTCCGCTGAGGCTGATGGTGGGTGCGCAGCTTGGTGGGATAACCCCCAACGGGAGGGGTATAGCCTCAGAGGGGACAGGCGCAGAGGATGGGGGTTGTGGTGGTGTAGTGCAGACGGCAGTGAAGACAGAGTCGGGTGGTGCAGTTAAGGGTGTTTACTTACTGCAGATGTTATACTGGTCACTCCAGCTGCTAGTGACCACCCGAGCCGTGCTGCGTCCACCAGGTCCTGGATCCAGCCAACCCCCAAACAAGTCCGGAGCGTGGCCCTGAGCTCTCCCTCTGTCCTTTCTTCAGCCGTCCCCACCAGTGATTCACCTAGGTCCAGCTCCCTCGGGCCTTCTGTTGGGACACCCTTGGCCCTGGGTTCCCTGACCCTTCATGTGGTGTGCCTTCGGGGTGAATGTGGTGGGTGACCGTGACAGACACTGCCCACGGTCTCCGGTCTCTGGCTGGGGATTGTTTTTGCCCCCACCAGCTTGGGTTCCGGTACCCTGATGCTGACTCCTCACCCGGTGCTCTGATTTGGGTTCTTGGGTCCCTTCTCTTCTGTGCTCTGGGTCTTTCTCTTTTCTCCTCTCTCACTCTGGGTCTTGATCTTTCTTCTCTCCTCTGCTCCTGACTTGTTTTCTGCAGCTGACTCACTTCCTGCATCTGATCCTCTGCATCTGACCCTGATTCTAGTTGGTGCCCACCTTATATACACCCTCTATGTGTGAGCTCAGGTGACCAGCACCCAATGAGCTCCTATCACTACCCAGGCTGCTCCCCCTATCTGCCCCTACACTACATGGGATGTACCACCCCCCTCCCACTCCAGCCAGGAACAGGCTCGGTTGTACCTGCACATTTCTAAGTGGGAGTACCGTCGGCCTGCTCCTCTGAAATGGGATGTATGTAGTGCATGCAGTCTATCTGAGCTCAGTTCCACACTCCATCCTTACCCGGGAGTGGAATATCACACCTCTGGGTTGAGGTGCAATACCCCTGTAGCAGCCGAATCCTCAGGGTGCTACATTCCCCCCTGGTAAATCACAGCACGTCCTCGGGCTGTAAAGACATAAATAACACCAAAACATACAAAATTTTTCATATAAACATATAAAACATATAAAACATTATATATATAAAACTTTTTTATATAAACATTCTCGTAGAATTCTCTTGTCTCTGGTTCCTCCTCCGGACACCGTGCACCGCGTGTCCGGGAAAAGTGCGACAGTCTCTTAGAAAATCTGGTTTTCTATAAAACCAGTAGGGGGCGCTTTAGGAAGCGCAACTATATACAGGGGAAGTTGGCCGCTCTCAGTCCTCGGCCAGGTAAAGGGAAGGGAATGGCTGCTCACAGTCCTCAGCCTGTAGGATGAAGGGGTTAACGGGTAACAGTTCACTGGTCCCAACGGGGACTATTTTAGCAGCAACAGTTTCAGTTTCTTTATACCCCCATTGGGTAACTTATTTACAGCTCCTGCTCTGCCGCACTCAACGGCGTCTTCCTCCTGCTCTTTGAACTTCAGACCCGTCCGGGTCCTCTTGTGATGGGCGCGGTGGTGTTAGCGCCCGGGTTGCCCGGGCCTTGCGGCCAGGCCTGGGGTATCTGGAAGGTGAAGGGCACCGTAAGGACGGCGGCGCCCTGGGCTACCTGGCCTTGCGGCCAGGCCGGAGGCTCCGCGGAGGTAGGGGGCGCTGTTGGTGATGCGGCGCCCGGGGGTACTAGGCCTTGCGACCAGGCTGGTGGTAATTCCTGCTTTGTCACGCTCCGGGTCGAGGCGCGTGACGTCACAGGGGTCGCTGCGGCGGCTTCCGGTCGGGGCCTAGTCCATAGCGGTGACGTGGCGGCTACGGGCACAGCAGGGGGACTTTCGGGCTCTGCGACGGGGAGCTGGGGCAGGTGAGCGGTGTCACGGCTTGGGGTATAGGCGTCCCCTTTACCTGCCTCCATGCGTTCGGCTCCCTCCTCGGCGCCGTCTCCGGCCTTGGGTCCTCCCGCGCCATCCTCAGAGGCGGTCTGCTTCCTCTTCCAGGGTAGCGTGCTCCGCTGACTGGTCTCTGCGTGCTGAGCCATCTCCCGGCTCCACTCCGCCAGTATCTCGCGCTGTACCCGGGCCATCCTCCGTGCGAGGCCCTCCAGGGCAGTTTGTGCACACTCCCGGTCTCGGGGGAGCTGTGCAAGGATCTCCGCTAGACCTAGCGGGGTTGTGGACTCTAGCAGGCTCCTGACCATCGGGTCGGTGCTGCTCTGCTCTGCTCTCGGCAGGCTCCTGGCCAGCGGGCCGGTGCTGCTCTGCCCTCCTTCCTCGGTCTCTAGCAGACTCCTGGCCAGCGGGCCGGTGCTGTTCTGCTTTCTCTCCATCTCCGGGTGAGCTTTTCTGCTGCTCCTCTCCAGGCTTCCTGCCTCCGGGTGCGCTCGCTCCAGACTGCTCCAAGCGACACCCATCTTTTCTCTTCTCTTTCGTCTCCTCCCACTTCGAGGGCGGTCCCGGGGCAACTCGGTGACTGTCAGCTCCAGGGGTAGTTCTTTCACGCTGACAGACACCTCCAGCATCACAGTCTCTGTTGGTGGGGGCGGTTTCCACTTTTGGCGCCATTTTCTGTCCCGGCCCACGATGGGAGGTGGCCTCTTGCCCTCCTTTGGCACGCCCATAATGGCGTCCGCTGCTCTTCCAAGGCGGGAAATCTGCGGTTTTGGCGGGAAGCGTCGCCCAGTGGCGGGAAACTCTGCAGATGGCGGGAACAAGCTGGAAATGGCGGACAATCGGCGGGAAACGACTGGTGATGGAGTCCGATGGCGTGGACCCTCCGGAACCGGCGGGAGACTTCTTTCTGAGGTAAACTTGCACTTTTCTTCAGGCACGCAGTACCCGGGTGTTGCGGGCACGTAATCCTGCCGACTACGCCAAAGTTGACGCGCCCCCTGGGACATATTACTTTTTGAGGGGAATACCCGGCACCGGATCAGATGGGGGGGGTTGTAGTCTCCGAGCGGCTGTGACCCGGTCCCGTGCCCAGGGCGTCAAGCTCAGTGTTATGTGGCAGCTTTACAGATGTTACTAAAGTTCTTTTGTGTCGACTACGCCACCCGTTGTAATGCGGTCACTGTGGCCGCCGCTGCAGCAGGGTCCGCTGAGGCTGATGGTGGGTGCGCAGCTTGGTGGGATAACCCCCAACGGGAGGGGTATAGCCTCAGAGGGGACAGGCGCAGAGGATGGGGGTTGTGGTGGTGTAGTGCAGACGGCAGTGAAGACAGAGTCGGGTGGTGCAGTTAAGGGTGTTTACTTACTGCAGATGTTATACTGGTCACTCCAGCTGCTAGTGACCACCCGAGCCGTGCTGCGTCCACCAGGTCCTGGATCCAGCCAACCCCCAAACAAGTCCGGAGCGTGGCCCTGAGCTCTCCCTCTGTCCTTTCTTCAGCCGTCCCCACCAGTGATTCACCTAGGTCCAGCTCCCTCGGGCCTTCTGTTGGGACACCCTTGGCCCTGGGTTCCCTGACCCTTCATGTGGTGTGCCTTCGGGGTGAATGTGGTGGGTGACCGTGACAGACACTGCCCACGGTCTCCGGTCTCTGGCTGGGGATTGTTTTTGCCCCCACCAGCTTGGGTTCCGGTACCCTGATGCTGACTCCTCACCCGGTGCTCTGATTTGGGTTCTTGGGTCCCTTCTCTTCTGTGCTCTGGGTCTTTCTCTTTTCTCCTCTCTCACTCTGGGTCTTGATCTTTCTTCTCTCCTCTGCTCCTGACTTGTTTTCTGCAGCTGACTCACTTCCTGCATCTGATCCTCTGCATCTGACCCTGATTCTAGTTGGTGCCCACCTTATATACACCCTCTATGTGTGAGCTCAGGTGA
Organism: Phyllobates terribilis; assembly: GCF_046119375.1. Taxonomy (NCBI): domain Eukaryota; kingdom Metazoa; phylum Chordata; class Amphibia; order Anura; family Dendrobatidae; genus Phyllobates; species Phyllobates terribilis. Next base: position 766,226,343 of record NW_027362762.1, on the reverse strand, counting down.
CCAGCACCCAATGAGCTCCTATCACTACCCAGGCTGCTCCCCCTATCTGCCCCTACACTACATGGGATGTACCACCCCCCTCCCACTCCAGCCAGGAACAGGCTCGGTTGTACCTGCACATTTCTAAGTGGGAGTACCGTCGGCCTGCTCCTCTGAAATGGGATGTATGTAGTGCATGCAGTCTATCTGAGCTCAGTTCCACACTCCATCCTTACCCGGGAGTGGAATATCACACCTCTGGGTTGAGGTGCAATACCCCTGTAGCAGCCGAATCCTCAGGGTGCTACACTACAAAGCCCAAATTATTTTCCAGTCAAGATACAGATAAACATGATTAGTATTTTTAAATCTGGTGGAGCTTATTATAGATGGCCTAATAGAATCAGTGCTGCACACTGCTACAAAGCCCAAATTATTTTCCAGCCAAGATACAGATAAACATGATTAGTAATTTGAAAGCTTAAAACGGTTGGTAGGGTGATTTTAACCAATCAAGCTTTTACTCTCCCCAGGATGACACAGGGGTAGAAAAGTCATTTCGGATCCATGATTTGTTCATCTTTATGAACGTGAGTCTGTCTACATTATCAGTGGAGAGCCGCGTGCGCTTATCTGTCAGCACACCACCAGCAGCGCTAAACACACACGTTCAGACAGAACGCTGGCTGCGGGGCATGACAAGATCTCCAAGGCGTAAGTGGCTAGCTCCGGCCATTTATCCAGATTGGAAGCCCAAAAAGAGCAAGGGTCCAGTGACACAGTCGTGGCTTCAATGTTTACTTGGAGATACTCCTGTACCATCGTCTCTAGGCGTTGACTATGTGTCAGACTTCTTGTCTCCTGTGGCCTTGCAAAGGATGGGCTAAAAAAGTGGTGAAATGATTCCGCAAAATTGATGTTACCAGCAGATACTGTGGTTCTGTTACGGTTTGAGTGCTGAACACTTGACGGTCCCACGGTTGGCAAGTTGGAACTGTGAGATTCACTACGTGCACCACTGGTATTTTGTGGAAAAGCACATGTAAGATTCTGCAACAGTCTCTGCTGATACTCCTGCATGCGTGCATCCCTTTCTATGGCAGGAATAATTTCTGCAAATTTACTTTTGTACCGGGATCTAACAGTGTGGCAACCCAGTATTCAGGATTATTTCTAATTCTCACAATTCGAGGGTCATGTTGCAGGTAGTGCAGCAAGAAGGCACTCATGTGTGTTGCGCATCCAGGAGCACCAAGTCCCTGTTGTGTTGGTGGCGAGGTAACAATCATGCTTCCTTCCTCTGTCCTCTCCCCCCAACCTCGCACAACAGAAATGTGATCAAGGTCTCCCTCATCTGATGAGTCTTCCATCAGTTCGTCCTCCACTTCTTCCTGGGCTCCTGCACCTTCCTCACTAGTTTGGCTGCTACCATGCGCCCTGGTAAAACCATCTCCCCCACCCTCACATGCCTGCCGCCTTGGTGCTGCCGACCGTCTGGACCTTGCAGATGTTAGCCCTTCCGCATACAACTCCTCCTCCTCTACTTCCTCCACCTCCTCTTGTGCCACCACCTGACTCCGAATTCTGTTTAACATGTGCTCCAGCATGTAAATCACCGGAATAGTCATGCTGATAATGGCATCGTCAGCACTAAACATCTTCGTCGCCATTTCAAAACTGTGCAGAAGGGTGCATAGGTCACTGATCTGAGACCACTCCTCCAGCGTGATTTGCCCCACCTCTGAATCTCGTTGGCCCAGGCTATACGTCAGAAAGTATTGCACCAGGGCTTGTCGGTGCTGCCACAGTCGCTGCAACATGTGCAGAGTTGAATTCCACCGGGTAGGCACATCGCATTTTAGCCGGTGAAGTGGCAGGCCCAACGACTTCTGTAGAGATGTAAGTCGCTGAGCTGCGGGATTCAAACGGCGGAAGTGAGCACACAGCGACCGTGCCCTCTGCAGAAGGCCATCTAGTCTGGGATAGTGGGCTAAAAATTGCTAGACAACCAGGTTCAACACATGAGCCATACAAGGCACGTGTGTGACATTGCCCCGGCAAAGGGCCGCACCCAGGTTTGCAGCATTGTCGCACACGGCCTTCCCTGGATTCAGGTCCAGTGGAGACAACCATTCATGAAATTGGTTCTCCAGAGCTGACCACAACTCCTCAGCTGTGTGACTCACATTTCCCAGACATTTCAATGTAAAAACCGCCTGATGACGTTGAGCCCTACTGCCAGCATAGTAAGGAGGTGTGCAGGATCCCTTCTGTGCAGTTAGAAAGCTTGTGGCATGACCAGACAAGCTTTGGGTGCAGGTGGAGGACCGAGAGGAGGTTGAGGAGGCAGAAGCAGTGGAGGAACTTTGACATAAAGAGGATTGACGCACAACTCGTGTGGACGGCAAGACTTGGACATCAGCCCCTTGTCCTGCTGTCACCATAGTTACCCAGTGCCCAGTCAGCGACATGTAATGCCCCTGTCCATGCCTACTCGTCCAAGTGTCTGTGGTGAAATGCACCCTGTCACACACAGAGTTTCTCAAAGAAGCGGTGATGTTGTGTGCGACATGCTGGTGGAGCGCAGGCACACCCTTCTTTGAGAAGTAGTGCCGACTGGGCATCTGGTACTGGGGCACTGCGACGGACATAAGGTCTCGAAAATCCTCTGTGTCCACCAGGCGGAAAGGCAGCATTTCTGTAGCCAAGAGCTTGCAGATGGTGAAATTCAACCTCTTAGCTTTCTCATGGCTAGGAGGAAATGGTCTTTTACTTGTCCACATCTGAGGGACCGAGGGCTGGCTATTGTGCTTAGACTGGGTTGATAAGGGTGTCCCCGGCAAACTGCCGGTCTGTGAGGAAGATGCAGGCGGACATGTTAGGTTGCCTTGATCCAAAGGTGGTGCTATCGATGTCGGACAGCGCTCAACACCAGCTGGTGTTACCACCTCCAAAGAAAATGATGACCTGCCAATCACGCTGGCTGTTGAGGGTAAAGAGGTGGCAGGTCTGCGCCCCAAAACAGGTGTGACTGCTGTCCCCCCAGTCACAGAGAATGAAGAGGCCGCGGATGCACAAGATATGGCAGACGGTGGTTGGCCCGGCCGGCTAGGCCGCATTGTAGCACACTGAGCTTCCCACTGCAACTTATGCTTCATGTCCATGTGCCGGTTCATGCATGAAGTACTCAAACTATGTATTTTTTGGCCTCTACTTAGCTTTTGCTGACAAATGTTACAGATAACACGAGTTGGGTCATCTTTATCGATCTGAAAAAATGCCCAGGCTATGCAAGGCTTAGCACCCATGCGACCTGAAGAGCCACCACGACTTGTGGTGAGAGGCAAAGTTGTGTTTGAGGATGCAGTTGTTGACGTGCTTCCAGTACTACGTCTCTGTCCAGGAAGGCGCAACCTGACCTCGTCATCACTAGCATCTTCCTCCACCTCCTCTGCTGACCTCATCTCTTGGCTGACTGTGGGTTGACAGTAAGTGGGATCTCCAACCTCATCATCATCACCCTGTGCGTTATCACACCCATCGTCCTCAGAGCCAACCTGTTCCTGCCCTGACAAAAAACTAAAGTTGTCGCTCCAATCAGGTATTTGAGTCTCATCATCGTCTTCCTCATTGTCTCCACCAACAGGAGTTACAGTTTGGGAATGAGGGTCTACATTATGGTCAGAACCTTCTGTGTCTGGTCCTGTATCCGACTCATAAAGATTCTGGGCAACAGTGCAGATCATTTCCTCGTCTGGATTCACAGAAGCGCTGGAGTCGACCTCTGATTCCCAGGCTATAGTATGAGTAAACAGCTCTGCAGACTCAACCATCTGTTCTACCTCATACTCAGACGGGCAGCTGGAGATTTGGGAGCTGTGAGGAAGCAAGTGCGATTGGGGTGACACCTTTGAGGACTGGAGTATTTGTGATGTTGAAGTTGATGTGGAGGAGAGCCCACTTAAAGGAGCACTTGATATCCGTTGAAGCACCTGCTGTTTTTGTGCCTCATCTGGAATTTGTAGCAATTGGCGTGGCCGTAAGAAAGGGATCTTATCACATTGTCCGCTAAAAGAAGTAGACATTTTAGTTTGGCTGGAAGATGGTCTTTCTTCTGCAGATGTTACTGTTGCTTTAACACCTACCCCACGGACACAACCTTTTTTCCCCTTCCCAACACGCCTATTCCCCTTTCTACCAGCAGCAGGCCCTTTTCCACTCATTTTGGTGGTTAGCTAATTCACAACTCTGGAGTTGTTTGCACAAAAAAACAATGGATGGGAACGGAGCAGAGCTGAGTGGCCAAACTGTGGTATTAGGCCAAAACTATTGGCTGGGTTAGATGCAGAAAAAAATATATTCAGTTTGCAACCTTATGGAGGCCAGTATAGATGGACTAATAGAACAAGTCCCACACACAGCTAGAAGGCCAAATATTTTTTCAGAGGTAGATGCAGAAAAAAATTATATTCAGTTTGCAACCTTATGGAGGTCAGTATAGATGGATTAATAGAACAAGTCCCACACACAGCTAGAAGACAAAATATTTTTTCAGAGGTAGATGCAGAAAAAAATTATATTCAGTTTGCAACCTTATGGAGGTCAGTATAGATGGACTAATGGAACAAGTCCCACACACAGCTAGAAGGCCAAATATTTTTTCAGAGGTAGATGCAGAAAAAAATTATATTCAGTTTGCAACCTTATGGAGGTTAGTATAGATGGACTAATAGAACAAGTCCCACACACAGCTAGAAGGCCAAATATTTTTTCAGAGGTAGATGCAGAAAAAAATTATATTCAGTTTGCAACCTTATGGAGGTCAGTATAGATCGACTAATAGAACAAGTCCCACACACAGCTAGAAGGCCAAATATTTTTTCAGAGGTAGATGCAGAAAAAAATTATTTTCAGTTTGCAACCTTATGGAGGTCAGTATAGATGGACTAATAGAACAAGTCCCACACACAGCTAGAAGGCCAAATATTTTTTCAGAGGTAGATGCAGAAAAAAATTATATTCAGTTTGCAACCTTATGGAGAACAGTATAGATGGACTAATAGAACAAGTCCCACACACAGCTAGAAGGCCAAATATTTTTTCAGAGGTAGATGCAGAAAAAAATTATATTCAGTTTGCAACCTTATGGAGGTCAGTATAGATGGACTAATAGAACAAGTCCCACACACAGCTAGAAGGCCAAATATTTTTTCAGAGGTAGATGCATAAAAAAATTATATTCAGTTTGCAACCTGATGGAGGTCAGTATAGATGGACTAGTACAACAAGTCCCACACACAGCTAGAAGCCCAATATTTTTTCAGAGCTAGATGCAGAAAAAAATTATATTCAATTTGCAACCTGATGGAGGTCAGTATACATGGACTAATAGAATGATGCTATGCCCAAAAGATTTTACTTCACTAGGTGCTGTAAAAAAATTGGTATTCTATACACAGGTGGTATATCTTGCAACACAGATAGGCTACTCCACTGACTAACACACTCTGCAATAGGCCAAAAAGGATTAGCTTTGCTAGATTCAGCCAAATGCTGTGAAAAAAACTTGCACAGCACTGGCACAGACCTGCCTGGCAAAAACTGATAGGAACTGATGTAACCTAGTCCTGAAAAGGACTCCAATTACAATTAGTCTTTACTCCCACAATCTATCTATTTAAGAGCACAGACCTGCCTGATAAAAGTCGTAGGAAATGCTGTAACCTAGTCCTTAAAAGGACTGCAATCACAACTATTCCCTACTCCCAAGCTATCTGTAGATTTGTGCGAAAATTGGCTTGAAATTAACAAGGTATAGCGCACACAGCAACAGCGGTGCCGTCTAACACGCAGCTGCAGCAGTGAGAAAATGGTGGCGACGGGGAAAATGGCTTGGTCTTATAGGGCAAGGACATGTGACATACACTGCCAATGACACATGCCCTTGCTTGTGTGAAAAAAAGCACTTCGCTCCGTGTGTGCGCTGCTGATAGGCTGACAGATTGCACCTCCCCACTGCAAATGCGGGAAAGAAAAAAAAAAATGGAGATCTTCATTGTTCCTGCAGAGATCCATCCCCTGCCCCTCCCCCCACCCCGCTGTACACTCAAACTGCGTATTAACATTAATTTTCATCATTACTGAGAAAAAATCCAGTTATGATTTTGGTGCACGAACAGTTATCGAACATAACCTCGAACAGCCGAATTTTTCTCAAATTGTTCGTGTTCGCCGAACAACGCTCATCTCTAGTGCTAAGGAGAGCTGCATGGAAACTACAACCCTTACTTCAAAAAGATGCCCGATTACAATCCATATTTCCAAACCACCCACTTCTGTGTTTCAGGCAGCCCCCAAATTTAAGAAGCATTATTGTCAGCAGCTCCCTGTCATCTCCACCAGCTACAGGTACCTTTCCCTGCAACCAGAAAAAAATTAAAACCTGTCCATTTATAATGACCATAGACAAGATAAAGATACCCAACTCACATCAGGAATACCAGATCCCAGGTACTTTCAGCTGTATCACATCTAATGTAGTGTACTTAATTACATGCACCAAATTTCCATCAGGGGGTCTGTATGTAGGAGGGACAGGGCAAAAATTTAGGACAAGAATGAATCACCATGGCCACACAATAAAAGAAGAAATAGATCTACCTGTGGCCACGCCTTTTTGTTTACCTGATCACAACATCACAGATATGAAATTATTGGTATTAAAAGGTAACTTCAAATCTCAAAGAGACAGAAGAGTCTCAGAGCATAAATTAATGGTGACCTTTGACACCTTCAGATCAGGAATGAATGTGTCGCATGGATTTATGTCATTCTACATCAACTAAGGAATGTGGTCCTCAGAACTTTGGTATCATCGTAACAGTCCTTATTTATGAACCAATCCAATATAAACAACAAGAACTATTTATCTTTCTCCCACAGTAATGGCTCTGCTTAACGTTACCTGTCTCATCTATTGCATTATTTCTGTGTCCTAATGTGTATAAATATGTGACTCTACAGATTTTGTGTTATATTAGCCTGACGAAGAGGCCTGAGTAGCCTCGAAAGCTTGCAACCTGTTACCATCTTTTCAGTTGGCCTTAAAAGGTATCAACCACTGAGGACTCTCAAATCTAAATATGTTTCTATCTACAGGCTAAAATGGTACAAAAAAAAAAAATATATATATATATATATATATATATATATATATAGATATATATACCAGGATGGAGCCAAGGATAAGGGACATATATACCAGGATTGGAGATATATGTACCAGGATGGGGAGCATATATATCAGGAAATGTCCAGGATAGGGACATATACAGTACATACTAGGGTGGGGAACATAAATAAAAGGATGGGTGACATATATACCAGGATGGAGGTCTTGGTATATATGTCACTCATCCTGGCCCCATCCTGGTATATATATTTGTCCCCTATTATGGTATAAATGTTCCCTGTCATAGCCCCATCCTGATATATATGACCTCCATCCTGGTATATATGTTCTCTATCCTGGCCCCATCCTGGTATATATGACATGGTGGACATATGTACTAGAATGGGCCCAGGGTGGGGGTCATACTGTATAGCATATACAAGGAAGGAGCCCAAAGTGGAGGATATTACTACATAATAGGGGAGGGGAAAACTTGTATGTCCATATATTATTTAGAACACTACAAGGGCCCATACATCTGACCAGCATGCAGAGGCAGAGAGGGGAGGGGGGCCCAAGTCCAAATTTTGCACTGGGGCCAATCAGGCTCTAGTTACGCAACTGGGGCAATTGTTCTATAGCTGACACTGTCCCTGGCATTACTTAATTTTAGCTGTGAGTTTAAACCAGATCTTTCTTATTCCTTTGGTAATTTGTAGGCCTTACAGACCTTCTTGCACAGTACTGTCAGTGTGTCTTTTGAGCAGTTCTGAAGGAATACCATCAATGCTAGGTACATTCTTGCTTGCCAGCTGACTCATCACCTAATTCACTTCACTTTCCAATAACCCTGGTTCTGGTTCTTCTTGGCCTTCTCACTTCTCATGATGGTTAGTGCTGCTACTGACAGAGTTTCTCTGTGTTTTTTTCCATTTTCTACTTAATGTCCTGTGGTCAGCAGCTTTTTTCATTTTGGGTCCCTCATTGATCATATTGTCAGGTTGACAATAGAGATCAAGAGTCAATTAGCACTGCAGCCATGGTGAGCTTAAACCAAATATGGAATTTCAAAGACTTTTCAGTAAGTGACAAACTGATCATGCATTTGTGTTCCCAATTGTAAAATATGGCTGTAAAACGTGGACACTCACAAAACCACAACTGAAAAGAAGCAAAGACCAAAGAAAAATTGATGCCTTTGAATTGTAGAGATAAAGAAAACTTCTGTGAATTCCATGGACAGCTAGGATCACCAGCAAAAATGTTATTGTTTGCATAAACCCAGAGTTGTCCATTAAAGGCGAGATCACTACACAGAAACTGAACTATTTCGAACATGTGATGAGGGAAAATTCACAAGAAAAGGAAATACTGTTCAAAATGGTCAGTGGTAAACATAAACAGGGGAGATAAAAAGCAGTTGGCTGGATATTAGAGATGAATGGATCTCTTGAAATTCAAATTTGACAGCTTTTCTAAATTTTATTAAATAATTTAAATTGCGGAGAAATAAATTCTATGTAAATCACATACTTTCAAGGATTTTCTGTTTGTTTCCTTTTTCATTTTTTGCTCCCCTCCTTCCCAGAGCCAGAACTTTTATATTTTTCATTCAATATGGCCATTTGAGGGCTAATTTTTTTGCGGGACTAGTTGTACTTTTGAACGCCATCACTGGTTTTACCATATCGTGTGCTGGAAAACAGGAAAAAAATGTGCGGTGAAATTGCAAAAAAAATGCAATTCCACAGTTTTTTGGGTTCTCTTTTATACCACGTTCACTGATTGGTAAAACTGACCTGCCATTATTATTCTACAGGTCATTACGAGTTCATAGACACCAAACATGTATAGGTTCTTTTTTATTTAAGTGGTGAAAAAAAAATCCAAAATTTCCTAAAAAAAAAAAAAAAAAAAAAAAAAAGGGAGCCCTTATCCGAGACTTGTAGCACCTCCATTTTTTGGGATCTGGGTCCGGGTGAGGGCTTATTTTTTGCATGTTGAGCTGATGTTTTTATTGATATCATTCAGGGGTAGATCCGATGTTTTGATTGCCCGCTATTGCATTTTATTGTAATATTGCGGTGACCAAGAAGCTGTAATTCTGGCGTTTAGAATTTTTTTCTCGTTATGCTGTTTACCGATCAGATTAATTCTTTTTTTATATTGATAGATTGGGCAATTCTGAACACGACGATACCAACTATGTGTATGTGTTTTTTTATTATTTTATTTTGAATGGGTGAAAGTGGGTGATTTAAACTTTTATATTTTTTTTATTTTTTTAATATTATTAAAAATAATTTTTTTACACTTACTGCTTGCTTCAATAGTCTCCATAGGAGACTAGAAGCATCAGTTGTGTGATTGCTTCTACTACATATAGGAGAGGAGTAGATCGCCTGTATGCAGTAAAAATGCTCCTGTGCTATGAGCGCCGACCACTAGGTGGTGCTCATAGCAATTGAGACATGACAACAACAGGGGTCTGCTGCAGACCCTGGGTTGTCATGCCCACCCCCGCGATCATGTGACGGGGTCACCGATGGGCAGGGTAAGTGATGCGCATCTGGCGCTACGCTGTTAACAGCCGCGGGTGGATCGCGATTCCACCCGCGGCTGTTACGGGCACATGTCAGCTGTAATAATCAGCTGACATGTGCCGGTTCAGTGCGGGCTCACCGCCGGAGCCCCCGCAGAACCCGCCTTTCCGACCTGGTGCATACTATTACTGACCAGGTCGGAAAGGGGCTAATTATGTGCATGACACTCTGAATTCCAGTTGTAGTCTATTGAAACTATTTGAGCTCTCTAATGCAAAAACACAGCCTCTGTCCAAGTGACTTCAACCTATGTGACTAATGAAAAATGGATGGTAACTGGTGGTAACAGCAGCCTATTTAACCATAAATACCAGTTTCATCTTTTGTAGGCTACTTATACACATGGTTCAAAAATTATTCATTTTTGGTGGCAGATACATGCCCTGCTGGTGTTTATATGCATGTGGCTTTTTGCAGAAGCAGTCCAAAAATTATACTTTTAACTAGGGACACAAGATGTAATGTAACTTGAAGAAGTTATTGTTACTCAACTAGTAGTGAAGAATTATCTATTTTTGGGGTCCGCAACTGCATTGTGTAGTCAAAAAATTATTAGGAAATTATAAAGGCTTTTTCCCAAGCAGTCCTAAAATTATCCCTGTTTTTAGTGAAAGAAAACTGGAGTAATGTTTTTAAAGTTAAGATGCAATGGCTTATAGTCACCATGCTTTAAAAAAAATAGCCCTATTATGTGAGATGTTTCATGTTTCTGTACCCTCTAGAGAGTATATTTCTGTAACATACCTGGCGGCGTCCTTGCATGGTGGTCCATCTCCCACTGTGCAAGAGCGCGCACTTGATCTCCAGTCCAGAATGTCTCTCTGGCTTCCCTCCTTGCTGTCTGTTTGTCTGTTTTGGCTGCATAGGGCGACGCCCGCTGAACTTCCTGTTTCTTTTACCTGCTGCGGACACGCCCCTGTTGCACCTGCAGCCTATTGCTGTCCATCTTTGGGTATTTATACCACCTTCTTCCTCAAGATGGCGCCTGAGCATTGTGTCCTGTCAGTCGGCTTTTTGTCTCTGACATGCCAGGTCCTATCCTGTTTTCCTGCCTGTTTTCCAGTTCTGTGTCTGAACTGTGGTCTGTTCTTGTGATCACGCTTCTTGCCTGTTCTTTCGCCTTCTAAGGGCCGTATTCCTAGATCTGCCTGTCTGTGCCTTGCGGTATCTGTTCCCGTCTGAACAGAGTCCTGTTTGTGTCTCTGCCTTGCGGTATCTGTTCCCGTCTGAACAGAGTCCTGTTTGTGTCCCTGCCTTGCGGTATCTGTTCCTGTCTGAACTGAGTCCTGTCTATGTCTCCTGCCTTGCGGTGTCAGTTCCCGTGTCTGAACTGAGTCCTGTCTGTGTACTCTTGCCTGCTGCCTTTCCTGGAGGCTGTATTTCCAGGCCTGTCTGAACACGCTCCTAGCCTGTTCCTCCCGCCTTCTAGGGGCTGATTACATAGATCCGTTCCTGTATCTTGTCTGTCCTGTCTGAACACGCTCCTTGCCTGTTCTTCCCGCCTCTCTGGGAGCCGTATTCCCAGACCCGCTCCTGTATCCCGCTGCAGTGTTGGTCTCTTTCGTACACTCAGTTCCAGTCTGAACTCTCTCCTATCCTTTACCTGTTTTGCCTCTATGTCCGTTCCTTTCCTTTTTCTGCAGAGTCTGAACTCGTACCTAACTCCTGCTTGTTGTCTCTGTACTCTGTGGGTATCTGGCTCTGCCTTTCCCTTCCTGTCTGTTCCGTGTGAACAGAGCCCTGTCCGTCCTGCTCTGACCCTTTTGCTCACTGCTCCGGCAGCCTTGCTCCGCTCTGACCCTTTTGTTCACTGCTCCGACAGTCCTGTCCTGCCCTGCTTCTGCCCGCTGCTCCGGCAGTCCTGTCCTGCCCTGCTTCTGCCCGCTGCTCCGGCAGTCCTGTCCTGCCCTGCTTCTGCCCGCTGCTCCGGCAGTCCTGTCCTGTCCTGCTTCTGCCCGCTGCTCCGGCAGTCCTGTCCTGCCCTGCTTCTGCCCACTGCTCCGGCAGTCCTGTCCTGCCCTGCTTCTGCCCGCTGCTCCGGCAGTCCTGTCCTGCCCTGCTTCTGCCCGCTGCTCCGGCAGTCCTGTCCTGCCCTGCTTCTGCCCGCTGCTCCGGCAGTCCTGTCCTGCCCTGCTTGTGCTCGCTGCTCCTGCAGCCCCGTCCTGCTCTGTTCTTGCCCACCGCTTTGGGCGTTCCCTCTCTGCTGTGGTTGTCTACCGCATCTGCGGTTCTGTGACCCAGTCTGTACTGGGTCTTAACCTTTCTGTGCTCCAGCCCGTACTTTCGGCCAGTACCTCTCTGCCTGCATACTCGCCTGTATCCACCCATCTGCATACCTGCCGTGTTTGCTTACATCCACCAGTCTGTGCCAGCCTAACCTGCCTGTTCCAGTAATCCCAGTGTGGGTCAACCCCCGTGTCCGGAGTTTGACCTGGAGTAGCACCTGGTCCCTCTGCCCGGTTTCTCCCTGGTGCACTGGCGTCGTATACCGTCGTGCCACCTTGGTCGGATCGGCCAGATACTTAGTCACGCCCCTCCAGGCACTCTCCGGTCCATGGTCCAGTGGAACCACAACACCCGCACACGCCAGTCAGTCCGGGCGTGTGCATAACAATTTCCAATATGGGTGGCACGGTGGCTCAGTGCTTAGCACTGCAGCCTTGCAGCGCTGGGGTCCTGGGTTCAAGTCCCACCAAGGACAACATCTGCAAGGAGTTTGTATGTTTTCCCTGTGTTTGCGTGGGTTTTCTCCGGGTTCTCTGGTTTCCTCCCACACTCCAAAAGACATACTGATAGGGAATCCAGGTTGTGAGCCCCAATGGGGACAGTGCCCATAATGTCTGTAAAATTGTCTGAATTGTAAAGCGCTGTGGAATATGTTGGCACTATATAAATAAAAAGATTATTATTATTATAACAATCAGTAATACTGTCTAGCACTATAAAATACAATGAACATCCAGGAGATATATGGCTGTTCAGTGGATAAGGAAGGGTTAGCATGGTAGAGAGTTTGAATGGGGCAAGCAAGGAGATGTGTGGCAGTTTATGGTCAGCAATAGTGTTGAGCGAGCACTAAAATGCTCGGGTGCTCAAAGCTCGGGCCGAGCAACGAGCCCAATCTTAGTCTATAGGAGACTCGAGCATTTTTGCGGCGGCTCCCCCGGCAGTCTTTTAAAAGCCTAACAAGTGCACAAAACGATAGTGACAGTGCTCAAATGACATGGGGACAGCATGGGGATCGCCCCAGGAAGCATTTCTGACCCCCAGGTCACTGCTGTCAACAACGTGGTCAGAGGTATTAAGCCATGTTTACGGGCTCAAAATAAAACGTTCAAAAACGAAAGTGAAAGTGCTTTCCTGTGAAATATGTTAAGGATAGTGTTGAGCGATATCTTCCGATATCAGGAAATATCGTATCGGATTGGATCGGACCGATACCCAAAAAGTATTGGATATCGCCGATTTCGATACAGGAAACCAATGCAAGTCAATGGGACACAAATATCGGAATGAAAATAAACCCTTTCTTTCCTTGTAGGTTAATTCTACATGAAGTAAAACAACTAAGAATAATGTAGAACGTATTACGCGAAAAGCCGGCAATTCATCAGCGGCATACACCGATACCCGACAATTTATAACAGAAAGAATAGAGCATCACACATAGATTAGATAGATAGAAACATGTCAGTCACATATATATGAAGTACAGTGACAGTGTTGCTTACTGTACTTGTCATTTAGTGTAAAGGATTTATTTAAAAAAATAATAGTGTTTTCATGCACTGTCTCTTTAAAAAAGCCGGCCGGCAATTCAGCTGCGGTACCCGACAATTTATAACAGACAGAATAGAGCTTCACACATAGATTAGATAGATAGAAACATGTCAGTCACATATATATGAAGTACAGTGACAGTGTTGCTTACTGTACTTGTCATTTAGTGTAAAGGATTTATTTAAAAATATAATAGTGTTTTCATGCACCGTCTCTTTAAAAAAGCCGGCCGGCAATTCAGCATCTGTACCCGACAATTTAGAATAGAAGGAATAGAGAATCACACATAGATTATATAGATAGAAACATGTCAGTCACATATATATGAAGTACAGTGACAGTGTTGATTACTGTATTTGTCATTTAGTGTTAAAATAAAGGATTTATTAAAAAAAAAATTGGCGTGGGGTTCCCCTTAATTTTAGTCTCTAGCCGAGGTTAAGCAGACGGCTGGGGCAGATGTTTGAAGCCTGGGAAGGGGGTAATACCCACGGAGCTTCCCAGGCTACTAATATCAGCCCCCAGCTGAATACCTAGCCTTTACTAGCTATTAAAATGGGGGACCCCCTCAAAAAAATGATGTGGAGCCCCCCCTAATTTAATAGCTAGCAAAGGCTAGGCAGACAGCTGGGGGCTGATATTAATAGCCCAGGAAGGGTGCCATGAATATTGGCCCCCTCCCAGGCTAGAAACACCAGCCGTCAGCCGCCCCAGATATAGCGCATCCATAGGATGCGCCAATTCTGGCACTTAGCCTCGCTCTTCCCACTGCCCTGTAGCGGTGGCAGTGGGGTAATAGGGTTGGGGTTCATGTCAGCTTATAATGCCAGCTGACATCATGCCCAGGTTAGTAATGGAGAGGCATCTATAAGACACCCCCATTACTAACCCCATAGTCAAAGTTAAAAAAAAAAACACAAACACCCAGAATAAAGTCCTTTAATTGAAATAAACACACAATTCTTTATTGTTCTAAATTAAACTCTACTTACCATCACGCCCATTCCAGCTGAAGCCAACGATCTCCTGCAATAAAAGAAAAATAATAAAGCAACCTCATCCTTACCTTTTCATGGTTCCCAGGACAGCTCCAGCTCTGGAACATCGAGATCACAGGCTGGACCGCAGCAGAAAGCTGCCATCCAGCCTGTCATCCCGCAGACACTGAGAAGCGCAGGCATGCTTGCGCTCCTCAGTGTCTCATTGTGACGGCATCCAGATGAGCCGAGTTCATGTCCAATGAACTCAGCTCACCTCATGCACGTCACTGACAGCGTGGGAAAATTCTCCTGCACTCAGCGCTTCAGCGTGAGGATTTTCCCACGCTGTCAGTGACGTGAATGAGGTGAGGTCATGTCCAATTAACTCAGCTCACCTGCGCTTCTCAGTGTCTGCGGGATGACAGGCTGGATGGCAGCGTTCTGCTGCGGTCCAGCCTGTCATCTCGATATAGCAGAGCTGAAGCTGTCGTGGAAACCATGGAAAGGTAAGGATGAGGTTGCTTTATTATTTTTCTTTTATTGCAGGAGATCGTTGGCTTCAGCTGGAATGGGCGTGATGGTAAGTATAGTTTAATTTAGAACAATAAAGAATTGTGTGTTTATTTCAATTAAAGGACTTTTTCTGGGTGTTGTGTTTTTTTTAAATACTTTACTAGAAATTCATGGTGGTCTTGTCTAATATTGGCGTGACCCCATGAATTTCGGGCTTAGGGCCAGCTGATAATGCCAAGCTGGCCTTAACCCCTTTATTACCCAGTGAGCCAACGCACCAGGGCCCTGGATGAGTTGGGTACAGCGCCAGAAGATGGCGCTTCTTTGAACGCCCCATTTTCCGGGGTGGCTGCGGACTGCAATTTGCAGCGGGTGGGGCCCAGAAAGCTTGGGCCTCCCTGCGCTGCGGATTCCAGCCCCCAGCTGCCTAGATGTACCTGGCTGGACACAAAAATAGGGCGAAGCCCCACGTATTTTTTTTTTAAATTATTTCATGAAATTCATGAAATAATTTTTTAAAAAAAGGGCTTCCCTATATTGTTGTGTCCAGCCAGGTACAAATAGGCAGCTGGTGGTTGGGCGCAGCCCGTTCCTGCCTGCTGTACCTGGCTGGACACAAATATAGGGTGAAGCCCCACATCAATTTTTTTTTAATTTCATGAATTTCCTGAAATAATTAAAAAAAATTGACGTGGGGCTTCGCACTATATTTGTTTCCAGCCAGGTATAGCAGGCAGCAACGGGCTGCGCCCAACCACCAGCTGCTTATTTGTACCTGGCCAGACACAACAATATAGGGAAGCCCTTTTTTCTTTATTATTTCATGAATTTCATGAAATAATTAAAAAAAGAAATATGTGGGGCTTCTCCCTATTTGTGTGTCCAGCCAGGTATAACTAGGCAGCTGGGGGATGGAATCTGCAGCGCAGGGAGGCCCAAGCTTTCGCCCCCCCCGCGGTGCAAATTGCAGTCCGCAGCCACCCCGGAAAATGGCGCGTTCATAGAAGCTGGATGCTGTACCTGGCTGGCATACAAAAATATGGCAAAGCCCATGTCAAAATTTTTGGGAAAAATTAATTAAAAAATAAATAATAATTTAGGGACTGCATCTTTATTAACTTCTCAAATGTCATTTAGTGTTAAAATAAAGGATTAATTTAAAAAAAAATCGGCGTGGGATCCCCCATAATTTTAAGCTCTAGCGGAGGTTAAGCAGACGGCTGGGGCAGATGTTTGAAGCCTTGGAAGTGGGTAATACCCACGGAGCTTCCCAGACTACTAATATCAGCCCCCAGCTGAATACCTAGCCTTTAGTAGCTATTAAAATGGGGGACCCCCCAAAAAAAATGACGTGGGGTACCCCCTATTTAATAGCTAGCAAAGGCTAGGCAGACAGCTGGGGGCTGATATTAATAGCCCAGGAAGGGTGCCATGAATATTGGCCCCCTCCCAGGCTAGAAACACCAGCCGTCAGCTGCCCCAGAAATGGCGCATCCATAGGATGCGCAAACTCTGGCACTTAGCCTCTCTCTTCCACGCTGCCCTGGTGCGGTGGCAGGGGGTAATAGGGTTGGGGTTCATGTAAGCGCCAGCTGCCATGAAGCCCAGGTTAGTAATGATGGGCGTCTATAAGACACCCCCATTACTAACCTACAAAGTGTTAAAAAGAAAAAACACACACTACACCCAGAAAAAAATAATTTCTTTGAGATAAAACACACAATTTTATTTAATTCTTAGTTTACTAAAAAAAAATAGTTACCTGTCCACGTTCCTGCGCTGATCTTCCATGCACAGCTGTCACATCTGGAGATGGTGACAGCTGTGCATGACTGCTGTAAGCTCACGCTGCCGGGAACACGTCTGCTCCCGGCAGCGGGAGCCACTGACTGAGGTCACCGGAGTGCATGCAGGCAGCGCAGCTCCGAAGACCCCCTTTACGGCACTGCTGTACCGTGGGAATTTCTCACGATACAGCAGGGCCGTAAAGGAGCTAACCGGAGCAGCGCTGCCTGAACTCCGGCGAACCCGCTTATGCAATGATGGGGCTGCTTTACGGCCCCATCATTCTAGCGGCGGCAGCGGTTCAGAGCGGTCACATTCTATGTGACTGCTCTAAACTGGAGATCATCGTGGGACACTCGTGGACTACTACGGAGGGGTAAGGATAAGGTTGTGGTTTATTATTTTATATTTTATTACGGTAGATCGATGGCTTCGGGGAATTAGGTGTCTAGGTGAGTATAGGTGTAGTTTTTTATTTTTTACTTTATTTTAGGTGGCGATCGGCGGGGACAGGTAATGTATGAACTAATTTATTGTAGGCAACCACTGGCCACCAATGACATGTATTTAACATTTATTGGGGACACAGTACGGCAATTTATATAGCAGGATCAGGCTGATGGGAACTACTGCTCCCATCGAGCTGATCCTGCTGGCACGAGTGGACCGGGGACAGACCTAGGCCGATGGGAGTAGTAGTGTCACATCGGCCTATGTCTGCCTGCATGCACAGACACCGCACAGACACCGCACAGACACCGCACAGACACCGCACATCCCGCACAGACACCGCACACATCCCGCACAGACACCGCACACATCCCGCACAGACACCGCACACACTCGCAGACACACGCACAGACACCCACACACACCAATCATGACGGGCTGATCGTCTGGGAGGTGACGCTGTGCGGCCAGCCAATCACTGTAATGCCCACAAACAACATGGCTGCGGCATTACAGTGACTGGCTGGCAATCCCTGCATGTTCATTGGCTCTGTAAAGAGCACCAAACATGCAGGGCGGAGACCTGAGCTCCCGCCCGAGTAACCCGGAAATGCTTGGTGCTCGCCGAACATCCCGAGTAGCGTGATGCTCGGGCGAGTACCGAGCAGTGTCGAGCATGTTCGCTCAACACTAGTCAGCAACTGTAGCCCCAACAGCAGAAATATAGTTTAGCACTATAAAAGACATTGCACAGATTATAGAGGTATGGCTAATGTGGTTATGGCAGGAGCAGCACAGCAGAGAGTTAAGAAAGTGCAAGCAAGGAGTTCTGGAATAGATCACATAGAAGTCTGCTGGAAAGTTATGTGGGTGGTAGGCATTCGTTCAACAACAGCATTGCAGAGAAGATAATAGTAATTCCATTTAAACTCCCATTTGGAAACTGTAAAATCTTCCTTCATTTTGCTTTTAAAGCGAGGATCTAAAAGTTTGGCTATCCGATATTTAATACCTTGTGTTGTGTTATGTTATCAGTACATCTGTCCTTCCAAAAGCTATGCAGCATACATTTTGCCATTCTCTTAATCACCACCTAGAACTCCACTGTTTCATTGTCATCACCTCGCTGTGACTGTTGGTTGTCTTGGGCATAGTTGTTATCATCATTTTAACTCTGCAGCACTGAACAAGTGCAGATTTGTGTTCTTCTAACATACCCTTGAATGCTGGTGAATGTAATTATAAGCAGGATTACATCATTGATTTCACATGTGTCCCTAAAAACAAATTGGGTTTCCTTTTCAAAGGGCTTCAGTATGCAAAGCAACATAAAAAGCGTCAAATTCCAGGATTTTTTTTTATTATGCCGTTTACCGATCTTATTAATTTTATATATTGATAGATTGGACTTTTGTGAACGCAGCAATATCAAATACGTGTATTTCTTTTATATTTCTTAAATTTTAATGGGGGAAAAGGTGAGTGATTTGAACTTAGATTTTTTTTTATATTTTTTAAAATATTTTTTTTTTACTTTTCACTGTATTTTCTAGTTTCCTTAGGGGATTTGAGCATGCACACTGAGCACGTAGCATTGCTATATATAGCAACAGTCATAGTCTCCTATGAACACCAGCCTCAAGCTGGCTTTCAGAGGAGTACCATCACGTCAGGCATATCAGACCCCTGGCTGTCATGGCAACTCATTAAATCAGCCATCATCTGCAGGCAAAGATGGGGGCTCGGTTTTTGATCCCGCGTCACATTCACGGAGATAGCATATGATGCTAAGGGGTTAATAAACTTCATTTGTATGGAGTTATTTAACAGGTATGAAGAAAAAGAGGGGAATAGTAAGCAAGGCCTACCAAATCTCATAGGGTGTGATTATTATCCTGACACAGGGAATCAAAGACTTGTTAAGGGTCAGACTAAGATGAGTGAATGCTAGGAATGTCTTTACTTATTTTACAGTTATGAATTCTGTTTTTTGTTGTCATGTCAGAAACACCTAAACTTATGCATAGTACGCTTATATTCACTGTCATATAAATAATAAGAATTTCTCCCTAACCACTCTTCTCCCCTCCCTTATCGACCATCTGTCAGAGAAGAAAAGCTGGCAATCTAAAGGAGCTGTCTATGCAAATTAGCACACACAGGAGAAGTGGCTAATAGGAAAATGTGAGTAAAAAGGGAGCTACTAATAGAGATGAGCGTTGTTCTACTCGAACTGTTCGCCAATCTCAAATTCGAGCTGTTTTGGGCGGTGTTCGAGCCGTTCGGCGAACACGAACAATTTGAGAAAAATTCGGCTGTTCGAGGTTATGTTCGATAACTGTTCGTGCACCAAAATCATAACTGGATTTTTTCTCAGTAATGATGAAAATTAATGTTAATACGCAGTTTGAGTGTACAGCGGGGTGGGGGGAGGGGCAGGGGATGGATCTCTGCAGGAACAATGAAGATCTCCATTTTTTTTTCTCTTTCCCGCATTTACAGTGGGGAGGTGCAATCTGTCAGCCTATCAGCAGCGCACACACGGAGCGAAGTGCTTTTTTTCACACAAGCAAGGGCATGTGTCATTGGCAGTGTATGTCACATGTCCTTGCCCTATAAGACCAAGCCATTTTCCCCGTCGCCACCATTTTCTCACTGCTGCAGCTGCGTGTTAGACGGCACCGCTGTTGCTGTGTGCGCTATACCTTGTTAATTTCAAGCCAATTTTCGCACAAATCTACAGATAGCTTGGGAGTAGGGAATAGTTGTGATTGCAGTCCTTTTAAGGACTAGGTTACAGCATTTCCTACGACTTTTATCAGGCAGGTCTGTGCTCTTAAATAGATAGGTTGTGGGAGTAAAGACTAATTGTAATTGGAGTCCTTTTCAGGACTAGGTTACATCAGTTCCTATCAGTTTTTGCCAGGCAGGTCTGTGCCAGTGCTGTGCAAGTTTTTTTCACAGCATTTGGCTGAATCTAGCAAAGCTAATCCTTTTTGGCCTATTGCAGAGTGTGTTAGTCAGTGGAGAAGCCTATCTGTGTTGCAAGATATACCACCTGTGTATAGAATACCAATTTTTTTACTGCACCTAGTGAAGTAAAATCTTTTGGGCATAGCATCATTCTATTAGTCCATCTATACTGACCTCCATCAGGTTGCAAACTGAATCTAATTTTTTTCTGCATCTAGCTCTGAAAAAATATTTGGCCTTCTAGCAGTGTGTCGGACTTTCTCTATTAGTCCATCTATACTGACCTCCATCAGGTTGCAAATTCAAAATAATTTTTATCTGCATCTACAGTACCTCTGAAAAAATATTTGGGCTTCTAGCTGTGTGTGGGACTTGTTGTATTAGTCCATCTATACTGACCTCCATCAGGTTGCAAACTGAATATATTTTTTTCTGCATCTACCTCTGAAAAAATATTGGGCTTCTAGATGTGTGTGGGACTTGTTGTATTAGTCCATCTATACTGACCTCCATCAGGTTGCAAACTGAATATATTTTTTTCTGCATCTACCTCTGAAAAAATATTGGGCTTCTAGCTGTGTGTGGGACTTGTATTAGTCCATCTATACTGACCTCCATCAGGTTGCAAACTGAATATATTTTTTTTCTGCATCTAGCTCTGAAAAAATATTTGGCCTTCTAGTAGTGTGTCGGACTTTCTCTATTAGTCCATCTATACTGACCTCCATCAGGTTGCAAATTAAAAATAATTTTTATCTGCATCTACAGTACCTCTGAAAAAATATTTGGCCTTCTAGCAGTGTGTCGGACTTTCTCTATTAGTCCATCTATACTGACCTCCATCAGGTTGCAAATTCAAAATAATTTTTATCTGCATCTACAGTACCTCTGAAAAAATATTTGGGCTTCTAGCTGTGTGTGGGACTTGTTGTATTAGTCCATCTATACTGACCTCCATCAGGTTGCAAACTGAATATATTTTTTTCTGCATCTACCTCTGAAACAATATTGGGCTTCTAGCTGTGTGTGGGTCTTGTTCTATTAATCCATCTATACAGACCTCCATCAGGTTGCAAACTGAATATAATTTTTTTCTGCATCTAGCTCTGAAAAAATATTTGGCCTTCTAGCAGTGTGTCGGACTTTCTCTATTAGTCCATCTATACTGACCTCCATCAGGTTGCAAATTCAAAATAATTTTTATCTGCATCTACAGTACCTCTGAAAAATATTTGGGCTTCTAGCTGTGTGTGGGACTTGTTGTATTAGTCCATCTATACTGACCTCCATCAGGTTGCAAACTGAATATATTTTTTGCTGCATCTACCTCTGAAAAAATATTGGGCTTCTAGCTGTGTGTGGGACTTGTTGTATTAGTCCATCTATACTGACCTCCATCAGGTTGCAAACTGAATATATTTTTTTCTGCATCTACCTCTGAAAAAATATTGGGCTTCTAGCTGTGTGTGGGACTTGTTGTATTAGTCCATCTATACTGACCTCCATCAGGTTGCAAATTGAATATAATTTTTTTCTGCATCTAACCCAGCCAATAGTTTTGGCCTAATACCACAGTTTGGCCACTCAGCTCTGCTCGGTTACCATCCATTGTTTTTTTGTGCAAACAACTCCAGAGTTGTGAATTAGTTAACCACCAAAATGAGTGGAAAAAGTCCTGCTGCTGGTGGAAAGGGGAATAGGCGTGTTGGGAAGGGGAAAAAAGGTTGTGTCCGTGGGGTAGGTGTTAAAGCAACAGTAACATCTGCAGAAGAAAGACCATCTTCCAGCCAAACTAAAATGTCTACTTCTTTTAGCGGACAATGTGATAAGATCCCTTTCTTACGGCCACGCCAATCGCTACAAATTCCAGATGAGGCACAAAAACAGCAGGTGCTTCAACGGATATCAAGTGCTCCTTTAAGTGGGCTCTCCTCCACATCAACTTCAACATCACAAATACTCCAGTCCTCAAAGGTGTCACCCAAATCGCACTTGCTTCCTCACAGCTCCCAAATCTCCAGCTGCCCGTCTGAGTATGAGGTAGAACAGATGGTTGAGTCTGCAGAGCTGTTTACTCATACTATAGCCTGGGAATCAGAGGTCGACTCCAGCGCTTCTGTGAATCCAGACGAGGAAATGATCTGCACTGATGCCCAGAATCTTTGAGTCGGATCCAGGACCAGACGCAGAAGGTTCTGACCATAATGAAGACCCTCATTCCCAAACTGTAACTCCTGTTGGTGGAGACAATGAGGAAGACGATGATAAGACTCAAATACCTGATTGGAGCGACAACTTTAGTTTTTTGTCAGGGCAGGAACAGGTTGGATCTGAGGACGACGGGTGTGATAACACACAGGGTGATGATGATGAGGTTGGAGATCCCACTTACTGTCAACCCACAGTCAGCCAAGAGATGAGGTCAGCAGAGGAGGTGGAGGAAGATGCTAGTGACGACGAGGTCAGGTTGCGCCTTCCTGGACAGAGACGTAGTACTGGAAGCACGTCAACAACTGCATCCTCAAACACAACTCTGCCTCTCACCACAAGTCGTGGTGGCTTTTCAGTCCGCATGGGTGCTAAGCCTTGCATAGCCTGGGCATTTTTTCAGATCGATAAAGATGACCCAACTCGTGTTATCTGTAACATTTGTCAGCAAAAGCTAAGTAGAGGCCAAAAAATACATAGTTTGAGTACTTCATGCATGAACCGGCACATGGACATGAAGCATAAGTTGCAGTGGGAAGCTCAGTGTGCTACAATGCGGCCTAGCCGGCCGGGCCAACCACCGTCTGCCATATCTTGTGCATCCGCGGCCTCTTCATCCTCTGTGACTGGGGGGACAGCAGTCACACCTGTTTTGGGGCGCAGACCTGCCACCTCTTTACCCGCAACAGCCAGCGTGATTGGCAGGTCATCATTTTCTTTGGAGGTGGTAACACCAGCTGGTGTTGAACGCTGTCCGACATCGATAGCACCACCTTTGGATCAAGGCAACCTAACATGTCCGCCTGCATCTTCCTCACAGACCGGCAGTTTGCCGGGGACACCCTTATCAACCCCGTCTAAGCACAATAGCCAGCCCTCGGTCCCTCAGATGTGGACAAGTAAAAGACCATTTCCTCCTAGCCATGAGAAAGCTAAGAGGTTGAATTTCACCATCTGCAAGCTCTTGGCTACAGAAATGCTGCCTTTCCGCCGGGTGGACACAGAGGATTTTCGAGACCTTATGTCCGTCGCAGTGCCCCAGTACCAGATGCCCAGTCGGCACTACTTCTCAAAGAAAGGTGTGCCTGCGCTCCACCAGCATGTCGCACACAACATCACCGCTTCTTTGAGAAACTCTGTGTGTGACAGGGTGCATTTCACCACAGACACTTGGACGAGTAGGCATGGACAGGGGCGTTACATGTCGCTGACTGGGCACTGGGTAACTATGGTGACAGCAGGACAAGGGGCTGCTGTCCAAGTCTTGCCGTCCCCACGAGTTGTGCGTCAATCCTCTTTATGTCAAAGTTACTCCACTGCTTCTGCCTCCTCAACCTCCTCTCAGTCTTCCACCTGCACCCAAAGCCTGTCTGGTCATGCCACAAGCTTTCTAACTGCGCAGAAGGGATCCTGCACACCTCCTTACTATGCTGGCAGTAGGGCTCAACGTCATCAGGCGGTTTTTACTTTGAAATGTCTGGGAAATGTGAGTCACACAGCTGAGGAGTTGTGGTCAGCTCTGGAGAACCAATTTCATGAATGGTTGTCTCCACTGGACCTGAAACCAGTGAAGGCTGTGTGCGACAATGCTGCAAACCTGGGTGCGGCCCTTCGCCGGGGCAATGTCACACACGTGCCTTGTATGGCTCACGTGTTGAACCTGGTTGTCCAGCAATTTTTAACCCACTATCCCAGACTAGATGGCCTTCTGCAGAGGGCACGGTCGCTGTCTGCTCACTTCCGCCGTTCGCATCCCGCAGCTCAGTGACTTACATCTCTACAGAAGTCGTTGGGCCTGCCACTTCACCGGCTAAAATGCGATGTGCCTACCCGGTGGAATTCAACTCTGCAAATGTTGCAGCGACTGTGGCAGCACCGACAAGCCCTGGTGCAATACGTTCTGACGTATAGCCTGGGCCAACGAGATTCAGAGGTGGGGCATCCTTCTGCACAGTTTTGAAATGGCGACGAAGATGTTTAGTGCTGACGATGCCATTATCAGCATGACTATTCCGGTGATTTACATGCTAGAGCACATGTTAAACAGAATTCGGAGTCAGGTGGTGGCACAAAAGGAGGTGGAGGAAGTAGAGGAGGAGGAGTTGTATGCGAAAGGGCTAACATCTGCAAGGTCCAGACGGTCGGCAGCACCAAGGCGGCAGGCATGTGAGGGTGGGGGAGATGGTTTTACCAGGGCGCATGGTAGCAGCCAAACTAGTGAGGAAGGTGCAGGAGCCCAGGAAGAAGTGGAGGACGAACTGATGGAAGACTCATCAGATGAGGGAGACCTTGATCACATTTCTGTTGTGCGAGGTTGGGGGGAGAGGACGGAGGAAGGAAGCATGATTGTTACCTCGCCACCAACACAACAGGGACTTGGTGCTCCTGGATGCGCAACACATATGAGTGCCTTCTTGCTGCACTACCTGCAACATGACCCTCGAATTGTGAGAATTAGAAATAATCCTGACTACTGGGTTGCCACACTGTTAGATCCCCGGTACAAAAGTAAATTTGCAGAAATTATTCCTGCCATAGAAAGGGATGCACGCATGCAGGAGTATCAGCAGAGACTGTTGCAGAATCTTACATGTGCTTTTCCACAAAATACCAGTGGTGCACGTAGTGAATCTCACAGTTCCAACTTGCCAACCGTGGGACCGTCAATTGTTCAGCACTCAAACTGTAACAGAACCACAGTATCTGCTGGTAACATCAATTTTGCGGAATCATTTCACCACTTTTTTAGCCCATCCTTTGCAAGGCCACAGGAGACAAGAAGTCTGACACATAGTCAACGCCTAGAGACGATGGTACAGGAGTATCTCCAAGTAAACATTGAAGCCACGACTGTGTCACTGGACCCTTGCTCTTTTTGGGCTTCCAATCTGGATAAATGGCCGGAGCTAGCCACTTACGCCTTGGAGATCTTGTCATGCCCCGCAGCCAGCGTTCTGTCTGAACGTGTGTTCAGCGCTGCTGGTGGTGTGCTGACAGATAAGCGCACGCGGCTCTCCACTGATAATGTAGACAGACTCACGTTCATAAAGATGAACAAATCATGGATCCGAAACGACTTTTCTACCCCTGTGTCATCCTGGGGAGAGTAAAAGCTTGATGATTGGTTAAAATCACCCTACCAACCGTTTTAAGCTTTCAAATTACTAATCATGTTTATCTGTATCTTGACTGGAAAATAATTTGGGCTTTGTAGCAGTGTGCAGCACTGATCCTATTAGGCCATCTATAATAAGCTCCACCAGATTTAAAATTAAAAATAATTTTTAGCTGCATCTAGCCCGGAAAATAATTTTGGGGCTCCGAGATGCGCAAGACACATAAGTGCCTTCTTGCTGCACTACCTGCAGCATGACCCTCATATTGTCAGAATTCGAAGTAATCATGACTACTGGGTTGCCACACTCTTAGATCCCCCAAACTTTTCGATCAACCTTTTCATTTTAATAAAGACCAAAAAAATGGTCATTTTTGAAATTATAAGCATTAGCAGGTTGTTAGAAACTGAAATCAAACAGTTTTCAACTCAAAACTTTATTCTAGGTGATGTTACATTTTCACATAGGACCCCTTGTTCGAAAGGAGCTTCTGAACTCTCTCGTCCATTGAATTTGTCAGGTTTTGGATGGTTTCTGCTTCAGTTGTTTTGCATGAGGACAGAATACCCTCCCAGAGCTGTTGCTTAGATGTGAACTGCCTCCCGCCATCATAGACACTCCTTTTAATGATGCTCCAAAGGTTCTGAATGTGGTAGAGGTCAGGGGAGCATGGGGGTCACACCATAAGTTTGTCCCCTTTTATGCCCATATCAGCCAGAGATGCAGATGTTTTATGTGCAGCATGAGATGGTGCATTATCATGCAGAAAAATGATCTTGCTGTGAAATACACGGTTCTTCTTCTTGAACCATGGCAGGAAGTGCTGTTTGAGAAAATCCACATACATTATGGAGTTCATCTTTAGCGCCTTCAGGGATCCTAAAGGGGCCGACAATCTCTCTCCCCATGATTCCAGCCCAAAACTTTACTCCACCTCCTCCTTGTTGGCGCTGTAGCCGTGTTTGCGTGGGGTGTCCATCAACCAGCCATCCTCCACTCCATCCATCTGGACCATCGAGCGCTGCACGGCACTCATCCGTGAACCAAACAATTTTGAAATCAGTCTTCATGTAATGTTTGGCCCACTGGAGCCGTTTCTGCTTGTGTGAAGTGGATAGAGGAGGTCGACAGGATGGCGTATGCACAGCTGCAAACCTCTGAAGGACCCTGCATCTTGCTGTTCGGGGGACGTTGGAGGCACCAGCAGCTTCAAAAACTTGTCTGCTGCTATGACAAGGCTTTTTTGCCGCTGCTCTTTCAACCTGACGTAATTACCTGTAGGAAAGAGTCCTCAATTTGCCCTTATCAGCACGCACACGTGTGTACTGTGAATCAGCTACATACTTCTTGATTGCCAAGACACTTCATCCTGATCATCGCACAATGTTGATTGTAGTCATGCCTTGACCTAAACACTCCACAATTTGTTGCTTCTCAGCAGCCGACACATCCTTTTTCTTTCCCATTTTGGCAGAAAATGTAGGCTGCTTAATAATGTGAGAGAGCCTTCTTAAGTAGTCTTGCCTTTCATTGGACACACCTGCCAAACTAATTAGCACAGGTGTCTGCAATTGCTTACAGTGATATAAAGAGCCCTGACACACATCACCATCAATGAGTTTAACTGACAAACAAACAAATTCTTCCCTTATCACTCCTAAACACTTTTTGCATAATAATTTGGAACGCAGTGTACATGTGCTTTTCCACAAAACACCAGTGGTTCACGTAGTGAATCTTACAGTTCTAACTTGCCAACTGTGGTCTGTATGGAATTGTTCAATAAAGGGCCCAAAATTAAGATAACATAGATGGGAGAGGTCTCTATGAATAGGAATTCCTAAGTATTTGATACCCTGTGAGGGCCAGGCAAAGGGAAAGTTGGACTGGATGGAATCCTATATGGATTTGGGGAGGGAGACATCGAGGGCCTCAGACTTCGCTGCATTGATTTTAAAATTTTACCATGTAACAAAGTGATCTATTTCAGCCATAACAGCAGGGATGGATATATGTGATTGAGTGATATATACTAGGACATCATCAGCAAATAGAGAGCACTTGTACTCGGTGCCTCCCACCTCAATCCACCTAATATTGGGGTTATGGCGAATTGATGAGAGCAGGTGCTCCGTCACTAGGATGTATAAGAGAGGGGACAGAGGACATCCCTGCCTTGTCCCATTGGTGATTGTGAAAGGTGATGAAAATGTTCTGACGCACCCCCTGGGCCTTGGGACACCCGGAGCCGGCCCCTTTTTGGTGGATGCTGGTGGTTGTAGTCTTCGTGGCGGCGACCCGGTTCCGTGGCTCAGGGCGGTCAAACCAGTGGCGGAACTATTTATGTGGTTTTGATGTTTAAATGTCCGACTACGCCACCCGTGGATTGCGGTCAGAGTGAACCGCCGCTACAGGGCAGACCGCTGAGGCTGGTGTTGTGGGTGCAGCAGAGCGTAGCATAACTCCCCACGGGAGGTGTATAGCCTCAGGGCAGTGTATGCGGAGGATGGGGGTGATGGTGCAGGGCAGCAGCAGTAACGACACGGAGTCAGTGATGCAGTCCAGGGCCTTTACTCACAGTTCTTATTATCCAGACCACGTCTGCAGGTAACGGCTGCCCACGTCGTACTGTGCTCACCAGGTGAGGGGCTCAGACAACTCCCAGATAACTTTGGAGCACTTCACAGGACCCCCTTTGTGTGTCCTTTGACTGGCCTTTCTTACCAACACTTCTGTCCGGCTGCCTCGGGCCTCCTCTTGGTAAACTTGGCACCAGTTTCCCTGACCCTATGTGGTGCCTTCCTAGCGGGTGTAGCGAGGGGCTGCGCCACATAAAATGTCAGAGCCTCCGGTTTCTAGCTGAGGGTCGTTTCCTGCCTCCACTAGTTCGGGGACCAGTCTCCCCCTTTGGCCTGACCCCTCCACGCAGGTGGATTCGGGCGTGCGGTGGCGACTCGCCCGTCCGCACCCCTGGGATCCCTTCATTCCTCGTTCCTGGAGCCTTCTCCGCTCCTCTTCCTTCCTTCTCCCTCTTCCAGGCCTGGGCCTCTGTTACTAGGCCCGCCTCCGGAGCAGAGCTCATGCAGAGCCCCTGCTCCCTGCCACTTCTGCTCAGACTTCTCTGCACTGAACTAAGATGGTGCCCACCTTTTATACTCCCTTCTCAATGCACCCAGGAACTGCTTCCTCCCTGCTCCTGCACTACAGGGTTCCCCTTCCTCAGTGTTCCCTCCCCCCACTCCAGCCAGGGACAGGGACTGTCGTGCCCATCTCAGGGGCATATTGGTCGCCCTGCCCCACGGCAATGTGGTGTAATGCATGCAGGTGTCGGGTCCTGATCCACACTCCATCCTTACCTGAGAGTGAGATATCACACCTCTGGGTGAGGTGCAATACCTCTGTAGCAACCGAGCCCTCAGGGTGCTACAGTTCCATTTATCTTCAGCCTAGGTGATGTATTGCAATACAGGGCTGTGATTTTGGCTATAAAAGGGTCCCCTAGACCCCTACCCCAAGCTTTTTAGGAGAATCATATATTGCGTGCCAGGAGACTCTATGGAATGCTTTCTCAGCATCCAACGAGAGTATCTAATTACAAATTTTTAACTGCATCTAGCCCAGGAAATACTTTGTGCCTATTAGCAGTGTCTGCTAGTCAGCGGATTATCCCGGCTGTTAAGCAAGCTACACCACCTGTAGTTTAGACACTTAATTTTTTCAAAGGAAATGCTTCGGGACCATGGGATACTTAGTGAAGAGCATCAGGAGGCACCCCAAGGCATAGGGGCTGGGACTGGCAGTAGGATGCCTTGCGGTGGACAGCCGAGCTCGATCCTTATAAAAGCTTTTTAACTGCAGCAGCTTTAGTGGACGCTACTGGAGCTGGAATCACCGCGGCTGCTGGCATGAGACTTGCCCTCCAATAGATCCATGTAAATGGATTTAAAGTGTATTCATTCAAATTAGAGAGACAATTTAAATTAAAAAGCTTAGAGCTGCCTCCACCACAGGGGGGCTCGCTCGACCCACCAGCGGACAGGCACCAGTATTGGGAGAGGGGGGCTGGCCGTCAGGGTTCACCGCGGCTCTGGCACAAACCCAGCGACACGGAGGTGGCACGGGCAGGAGCGGACTGGCCGTGTCGGCTTCTCACTTTTTGGATTTTAGAAGGGCATGACATGCCTATATCTGTGTCTCCCCCTCCTTTTACTCCTCCACCTCTTTTATTTTCGCATGACTATATGTACTTGTCACTTTTCCATGTGTTAGTTATGTCTTCTGAGCAGTTTGTCAGCTTTTGGACACCTTTGAAGGTGTTTTCTATGTGTTTCTATGTGTTTTTGTTTGCCTGCCATTGGTTTTAACGGTGTTCAAAGGTGTTCGACGGACTCCTTAGGATGGCGCGCGCGGCCGCTTTAAGAGAGGGGGAGCGCACGCGCGCCCTAAGCACAGTGGCCGGGAAGCAGCGCGCGCTGCCAGCAGAGCGGGAGGAGGATGCCGGGCATGGAGCGGAGAGGTGAGGGGAACAGCGTCCCTGCCTAGCAGGAGGCAGGGACGCCGACGCTACAGTACCCATCCTTTAGGCCACCCCTTTTTTAGGCCAGACAGAAATTTATCAAGGATGAGTGGGGCATGGATATTCTCCCGGGGCTCCCAAGTTCTCTCCTCAGGACCAAACCCCTTCCAATCTACCAGAAAAAAGTTTTTTCCTCTTACCCTTTTGGTGGCCAGAATGTTCTCTACCTCAAACTCGTTTTCAGCAGAAACCGGAGCAGGAGGCGTAGCAGTAGACTTGGAAAAAGAGTTAAGTACCACGGGTTTGAGGAGAGATACATGGAAGGAGTTAGGGATCCGCAAGTTGGCCGGGAGTTTCAATTTATAGGCCACTGGGTTGATTTGTTTGATAACTTCCAGTGGGCCGATGAACCGAGGCCCTAACTTGTAGGAAGGAATCTTGAGCCGGACATACTTGGACGAGAGCCAGACTTTATCTCCAGGACGGAATTGTGGAGGATCCAGGCGTTTTTTGTCAGCGTGTTTTTTCATCCGCTCGGACGACTGAAGGAGTGCGGATCGGGTGCTCTCACAAATGGAGGAAAATTTGCTAATGAGAGATTCCGCAGCCGGATTGTCCACCGAGGTGGAGACGGGAAATGGGATCCGAGGATGCTGACCGAAGACTACAAAAAACGGGGACTTGGAGGAAGATTCGCTCTCGTGATTATTGTAAGAGAATTCGGCCCAAGGCAGGAGATCCACCCAGTCTGAATGGTGGGCATTAACGAAGTGTCGGAGGTAACTGGTCAGGATCTGATTGATCCGCTCCACTTGACCATTGGACTGTGGGTGGTATGCGGAGGAGAGGTCCAGGGTGACGTCTAGCAGCTTACATGTGGCTCTCCAGAAGCGTGAGGTGAACTGAACCCCACGATCCGACACGATGTGGAGGGGCAGGCCATGGAGACGGAAGATGTGGCGGATAAAGTCTTTAGCCAGCTCGGGTGCAGACGGGAGGCCCAATTTGGAAAAGCGGTCAGCGACCACCCAAATGACCGTACAACCATCAGAGACAGGGAGATCTGTTATGAAGTCCATAGCTATATGCTGCCAGGGGGCAGCACGTACTGGAAGAGGAAGGAGGCGACCGGCTGGCAGGTGTCTCGGAACCTTGTTGCGGGCGCAGGACACACAGGCAGAAACAAAGTCTATTACGTCCTTGTGCAGGGTAGGCCACCAGTAGCGCCGGGTGATAAGCTGGAGGGTCTTTTTCTGACCGGCGTGGCCAGCAAGCTTAGACGAGTGACCCCAGTGTAGGATCTTCTCCCGATCAGGTACCGTTACGAACATCTTACCGGGAGGGAGACTATTTAGACTCACGGGGGCCACCTGCATTACTCTGGCGGGATCGATGATGTGTTTAGGTTCCTCCTCAAGATCAGACACCAGGAAGCATCGGGACAAGGCGTCAGCTTTGATGTTTTTGTCAGCCGGGCGAAAATGAAGAACAAAATCAAAGCGAGCAAAAAACAAGGACCACCGGGCTTGGCGCTGGTTAAGTCTCTGGGCACTCTGGAGGTAAGCCAAGTTCTTGTGGTCCGTGTAAATTATTTCCGGGTGAAGAGCCCCCTCGAGCAGGTAACGCCACTCCTCCAATGCCAGCTTAATGGCCAATAACTCTCGGTCTCCTATAGAATAGTTGCGCTCGGAAGAGGAGAAGAGTTTGGAGAAGAAGCCGCAAATTACCATTCTCCCGGAAGACGATTTTTGGGTAAGTACCGCTCCGGCTCCAGAGGACGAGGCGTCAACTTCCAGGAAGAATTGCTTGTTGCCGTCCGGGTGATGCAGCATCGGGGCGGAAGAGAAAGCCTGTTTTAAAGAAAGAAAGGCTTCCTCTGCTTCGGGCGGCCATTCTCTGGGATTAGTGCCCTTACTGGTGAGCGCAGAGATAGGGGCAGACCGGGAAGAGAAGTGCGGTATGAAGAGGCGGTAGTAGTTGGCGAAGCCCAGGAATCACTGAATAGCCTTCAACCCCTCTGGTCAAGGCCACATCTCGATGGCAGACAGTTTCTCAGGATCCATTCGTAGGCCGGTCTGAGAAATTATGTAGCCCAGAAACGGAAGCGAGGTCTGCTCAAAGAGGCACTTCTCATATTTAGCGTAGAGGTGGTTCTGCCTGAGCCTGAGCAGAACCTGATGAACATCCCTCCGGTGTGTGGGGAGATCTGGAGAGAAGACCAAGATGTCGTCCAGGTACACCACTACGCAGGAGTAGAGAAGGTCCCGGAAGATGTCATTGACCAACTCTTGAAAGACGGCGGGAGCGTTACAGAGACCGAAGGGCATTACCAGGTATTCATAGTGGCCGTTCCGGGTGTTGAATGCCGTCTTCCTTTCATCCCCCTGACGGATACGGACCAGGTTATACGCCCCACGGAGGTCCAGATTGGTGAAGATTCTAGCCCCCCTCAGACGGTCAAATAATTCCGGAATTATTTATTCTTCACCGTGATCTGGTTAAGGCCTCTATAGTCTATACAGGGACGGAGTGAGCCGTCCTTCTTTTTGACGAAGAAGAAGCCTGCTCCCGCCGGGGAAGTAGATTTCCGGATGAATCCCCGGGCCAGATTCTCCTCAATATGTTCTGACATGAATCGGGTCTCGGCAGCGGACAAAGGGTAAATGCGCCCACGGGGAGGAGTAGCGCCGGGCATCAGGTCGATTGGGCAGTCGTATGATCTATGAGGGGGTAATGTCTCTGCCTCCTTTTATTAAAGACGTCCGCATACGACCAATAAGGAGCCGGAAGACCAGGTAGATTGGCTGGAGTAGGAGTAGGACGGACAGGATGGATGGGAACTAAACAAGTCTTATGGCAGTCCTGTCCCCAGCGAAGGACTTCTCCGGTCTGCCAATCAAGCACGGGTGCATGTCTCTGAAGCCAAGGTAGGCCTTGTAAGAGGGCGTGAGAGAGTCTAGGCAGAACATGAAAGAAGATGCTCTCAGAGTGCAGCATTACCACCAGCAGGGTTATGGATTCGGTGATGAGTTGGATGGGATGTGGTAAGAGGCCCCCATCCATGGCAGCGACAGATGAGGGTATAGCTAGAGGTTTGGTGGGAATGCGGTATTTCTCTACCAGAGACTGAGAAATGAGATTTCCGGCTGCTCCAGAGTCAAGTTGGGCTAGTTCAAAATAACGATTCTCCCCGCAGATGATAGAGACCGACAGCAACAGAGATGGAGAGGGTTTACTCTTGTCTAGGACAACCTCTCTGAGCGATCCTAGACACAGGCATATCCCGACCTCTCCGGGCAGGAACTGATTCGGTGCTCCTTGCTGCCACAGTAGAAGCAGCTCCCCTCGGCACGGCGTAACTCTTGACGGGTTTTGACCATCTTGGTCTGGTCGACCTGCATAGGCTCGGGTGAGTGCGCCTGGGGAGTAGCGGGAGAAGTGTCAGGTTTCTGAAAGGTAGGGGCCAGACGTGGAAACCTCCTCTCACTGGTAACCTCTTTGGCACGTTCCTGGAACCGGATGTCAATCCGGGTGGCAAGAGTTATTAAGTCGTCGAGAGTGGTAGGTATGTCCCGACCGGCGAGTTCATCTTTAATACGGCCGGACAGACCCTCCCAAAAGACAGACACCAGGGCGTCGTTATCCCAGGCCAGCTCCGAAGCAAGGGTACCGAACCGTATGGCATATTGGCCCACGGTGAGATTTCCTTGATGGGGGCGTAGCAGAGATGATGCGGATGAGGTCTTCCGTCCGGGTTCGTCGAAGACTTTCCTGAAAGCCGTGAGAAAGGCTGGCAGGTTGGACACCAGGGGGTCTCCTCTCTCCCATAGAGGATTTAGCCAAGCCAGTGCCTCCCCCGTGAGATGGGACATGATGAAGGCTACTTTGGCCCGGTCGGAGATAAACTGGTGGGACAGGAGTTCAAAGTGCAGGGTGCACTGGTTTATGAAGCCCTGAGCTTGAGCAGGGTCGCCTCCGAAGCGAGGAGGTGCAGAAAGCCGGGGTCCGGGGCAGGATGCCATGGTATTGGCGGGCAGCGGCGCTGCCGGGCTGCGAGTCATGACACT
This sequence comes from Phyllobates terribilis, assembly GCF_046119375.1. Lineage (NCBI taxonomy): Eukaryota > Metazoa > Chordata > Amphibia > Anura > Dendrobatidae > Phyllobates > Phyllobates terribilis. The sequence continues at coordinate 766,192,202 of NW_027362762.1, read as the reverse complement.
AGTGGAGTTTGCTGGTGGAGCAGTCAGAATGTCCAGGCGAGAGTTGACATTCTGCAGATGACTCAGGATGGACTCCTGTTGGGACCTCTGATGGGACAGTTCATGACATAGGTCCGAGAGCGAGGGAGCTTGGGTGCCACCGGGTTCCATGGCCCGAGCAAACTGTAACGGGTCTGGGAGGCGGAACCTCTGAGCAACTATACAAGGGGGCGGTCCTTGTAAGGAAGCTGGTGACTCCCAGGGAGGATGGGCAGGTAGTCACGGCAAGTGACAGGGACAGTCTCTGGGTAGAAGGGCAGGTAGTCACAGCAAGTGACAGGGACAGTCTCTGGGTAGACTAGCAGACAGGTAGCAGGTGGACGCTCACAGGTGAGCGGGCGAGAGTCTCTGGACGGGCAGGTGGTCACAGCAAGTGACAGCAGAGCCTCCAGGTAGGCTAGCAGGCAGGTAGCAGGTGAGCGCTCCCAGGTGAGCGGGCAAGAGTCTCTGGACTGGCAGGTGGTCACGTCAAGTGACGGCAGAGCCTCCAGGTAGGCTATCAGGCAGGTAGCAGGTGAGCGCTCCCAGCTGAGCGGGCAGTCTGGTCCATAGACAGACTGACAGGTGTCGGAAGGCAGACCGTCGGACCGCAGGCTTGCAAGTAGGTAAGCGAATATCAGGCAGGTATCAAGCAGGAATCTGGCAGGTGACTGGCAGGTAACAAGCAGGATTCTGGCAGGTGACTGACAGGTAACAAGCAGGATTCTGGCAGGTGACTGGCAGGTAACTGGTAATGGGACCTGAGGGCTGAAGCAGAGTGAAGGCTTTGCAACAACATTGCTCGGGCACCTCCATTTTGGAGGAGGTGCCTTATATATGGTGAGGTCCTCCGGCCATTGGCTGGCGACTCCTTAGGACGGCGCGCGCGGCCCTTTTAAGAGAGGGGGAGCGCGCGCCCTAAGCGCAGTGGCCAGGAAGCAGCGCGCGCTGCCAACAGAACGGGAGGAGGACGCCGGGCACGGAGTGGAGAGGTGAGGGGAACAGAGTCCCTGCCTAGCAGGAGGCAGGGACGCCGACGCTACAACCTCCATCAGGTTGCAAATTCAATATAATTTTTTCTGCATCTAGTTCTGAAAAAATATTTCGGATAGTAGCAGTGTGTGGGACTTGTTCTATTAGTCCATCTATTCTGACCTCCATCAGGTTGCAAATCCAATATATTTTTCTGCATCGAGCTCTGAAAAAATATTTAGGCTTCTAGCAGTGTGTGGGACTTGTTCTATTAGTCCATCTATACTAACCTCCATCAGGTTGCAAATTCAATCTAATTTTTCTCTGCATCTAGCTCTGAAAAAATATTTAGGCTTCTAGCAGTGCGTGTGACTTGTTGTATCAGTCAATCTATGCAGACCTCCATCAGGTTGCAAATTCAATATAATTTTTTTCTGCATCTAGCTCTGAAAAAATATATCACCTTGTAGCAGTGTGTGGGACTTGTTCTATTAGTCCATCCATACTGACCTCCATCAGGTTGCAAATTCAATATAATTTTTTTTTGCATCTAGCTCTGAAAAAATATTTCAGCTTGTAGCAGTGTGTGGGACATGTTGTATTAGTCCATCTATACTGACCTCCGTCAGGTTGCAAATTCAATATAATTTTTTTCTGCATCTAGCTCTGAAAAAATATTTCGGCTTCTAGCAGTGTGTGGGACTTGCTCTATTAGTCCATCTATACTAACCTCCATCAGGTTGCAAATTCAATATAATTTTTTTCTGCATCTAGCTCTGAAAAAATATATAGGCTTCTAGCAGTGTGTGGGACATGTTCTATTAGTCCATCTATACTGACCTCCATCAGGTTGCAAATTCAATATATTTTTTATCTGCATCTAACCCAGCCAGTACTTTTGGCCTAATACCACAGTTTGGCCACTCAGCTCTGCTCGGTTCCCATCCATTGTTTTTTTGTGCAAACAACTCCAGAGTTGTGAATTAGTTAACCACCAAAATGAGTGGAAAAAGTCCTGCTGCTGGTGGAAAGGGGAATAGGCGTGTTGGGAAGGGGAAAAAAGGTTGTGTCCATGGAGTAGGTGTTAAAGCAACAGTAACATCTTCAGAAGAAAGACAATCTTCCAGCCAAACTAAAATGTCTACTTCTTTTAGCGGACAATGTGATAAGATCCCTTTCTTACGGCCACGCCAATCGCTACAAATTCCAGATGAGGCACAAAAACAGCAGGTGCTTCAACGGATATCAAGTGCTCCTTTAAGTGGGCTCTCCTCCACCTCAACTTCAACATCACAAATACTCCAGTCCTCAGAGGTGTCATCCCAATCGCAATTGCTTCCTTACAGCTCCTAAGTCTCCAGCTGCCCGTCTGAGTATGGGGTAGAACAGATGGTTGAGTCTGCAGAGCTGTTTACTCATACTATAGCCTGGGAATCAGAGGTCGGCTCCAGAGCTTCTGTGAATCCAGACCAGGAAATGATCTGCACTGATGCCCAGAATCTTTATGAGTCGGATCCAGGACCAGACGCAGAAGGTTCTGACCATAATGTAGACTCTCATTCCCAAACTGTAACTCCTGTTGGTGGAGACAATGGGGAAGACGATGATGAGATTCAAATACCTGATTAGCGCGACAACTTAAGTTTTTTGTCAGAGCAGGAACAGGTTGGCTCTGAGGACAACGGGTGTGATAACAAACGGGGTGATGATGATGAGGTTGGAGATCCCACTTACTGTCAACCCACAGTCAGCCAAGAGATGAGGTCAGCAGAGGGGGTGGAGGAGGATGCTAGTGACGACGAGGTCAGGTTGCACCTTCCTGGACAGAGACGTAGTACTGGAAGCACGTTAACAACTGCATCCTCAAACACAACTCTGCCTCTGACCACAAGTCGTGGTGGCTCTTCAGGTCGCATGGGTGCTAAGCCTTGCATAGCCTTGGCATTATTTCAGATCGATAAAGATGACCCAACTCGTGTTATCTGTAACATTTGTCAGCAAAAGCTAAGTAGAGGCCAAAAAATACATAGTTTGAGTACTTCATGCATGAACCGGCACATGGACATGTAGCATAAGTTGCAGTGGGAAGCTCACTGTGCTACAATGCGGCCGAGCCGGCCAGGCCAACCACCGTCTCCCACATCTTGTACATCCGCGGCCTCTTCATCCTCTGTGACTGGGGGGACAGCAGTCACACCAGTTTTGGGATGCAGACCTGCCACCTCTTTACCCGCAACAGCCAGCGTGATTGGCAGGTCATCATTTTCTTTGGAGGTGGTAACACCAGCTGGTGTTGAGCGCTGTCTGACATCGATAGCACCACCTTTGAATCAAGGCAACCTAACATGTCCGCCTGCATCTTCCTGACAGACCGGCAGTTTGCCGGGGACACCCTTATCAACAGCCAACCCTCGGACCCTCTGATGTGGACAAGTAAGAGACCATTTCCTCCTAGCCATGAGAAAGCTAAGAGGTTGAATTTCACCATCTGCAAGCTCTTGGATACAGAAATACTTCCTTTCCGCCTGGTGGACACAGAGGATTTTCGAGACCTTATGTCCGTCGCAGTGCCCCAGTACCAGATGCCCAGTCGGCACTACTTCTCAAAGAAAGGTGTGCATGCCCTCCACCAGTATGTCGAACACAACATCACCGCTTCTTTGAGAAACTCTGTGTGTGACAGGGTGCATTTCACCACAGACACTTGGAAGAGAAGGCATGGACAGGGGCGTTACATGTCACTGACTGGGCACTGGGTAACTATGGTGACAGCAGGACAAGGGGCTGCTGTCCAAGTCTTGCCGTCCCCACGAGTTGTTCATCAATCCTCTTTATCTCAAAGTACCTCCACTGCTTCTGCCTTCTCAACCTCCTCTCGGTCCTCCACCTGCATCCAAAGCCTGTCTGGTCATGCCACAAGCTTTCTAACTGCGCAGAAGGGATTCTGCACACCTCCTTACTATGCTGGCAGCAGGGTTCAACGTCTTCAGGCAGTTTTTACTTTGAAATGTCTGGGAAATGTGAGTCACACAGCTGAGGAGTTGTGGTCAGCTCTGGAGAACCAGTTTCATGAATGGTTGTCTCCACTGGAACTGAAACCAGGGAAGGCCGTGTGCGACAATGCTTTAAACCTTGGTGCGGCCCTTCGCCGGGGCAATGTCACACACGTGCCTTGTATGGCTCACGTGTTGAACCTACTTGTCCAGCAATTTTTAGCCCACTATCCCAGACTAGATAGCCTTCTGCAGAGGGCACGGTCGCTGTGTGCTCACTTCCGCTGTTCGCAACTCGTAGCTCAGCGACTTACATCTCAACAGAAGTCGTTGGGCCTGCCACTTCACCGGCTAAAATGCGATGTGCCTACCCGGTGGAATTCAACTCTGCACATGTTGCAGCGACTCTGGCAGCACCGACAAGCCCTGGTGCAATACGTTCTGATGTATTGCCTGGGCCAACGAGATCCAGAGGTGGGGCAAATCACGCTGGAGGAGTGGTCTCAGATCAGGGACCTATGCACTCTACTGCACAGTTTTGAAATGGCGACGAAGACGTTTAGTGCTGACGATGCCATTATCAGCATGACAATTCCGGTGGTTTACATTCTGGAGCACATGTTAAACAGAATTCGGAGTCAGGTGGTGGCACAAGAGGAGGTGGAGGAAGTAGAGGAGGAGGAATTGTCTGCAGAAGGGCTAACATCTGCAAGGTCCAGACGGTCGGCAGCACCAAGGCGGCAGGCATGTGAGGGTGGGGGAGATGGTTTTACCAGGGTGCATGGTAGCAGCCAAACAAGTGAGGAAGGTGCAGGAGCCCAGGAAGAAGTGGAGGACGAACTGATGAAAGAGTCATCAGATGAGGGAGACCTTGATCACATTTCTGTTGTGCGAGGTTGGGGGGGAGAGGACAGAGGAAGGAAGCATGATTGTTACCTCGCCACCAATACAACAGGGACTTGGTGCTCCTGGATGCGCAAGACACATGAGTGCCTTCTTGCTGCACTACCTGCAACATGACCCTCGAATTGTGAGAATTAGAAATAATCCTGACTACTGGGATGCCACACTGTTAGATCCCCGGTACAAAAGTAAATTTGCAGAAATTATTCCTGCCATAGAAAGGGATGCACGCATTCAGGAGTATCAGCAGAGACTGTTGCAGACTCTTCCATGTGCTTTTCCACAAAACACCAGTGGTGCACGTAGTGAATCTCACAGTTCCAACTTGCCAACCATGGGACCGTCAAGTGTTCAGCACACAAACCGTAACAGAAACACAGAATCTGCTGGTAACATCAATTTTGCGGAATCATTTCGCCACTTTTTTAGCCCATCCTTTGTAAGGCCACAGGAGACAAGAAGTCTGACACATAGTCAACGCCTAGAGACGATGTTACAGGACTATCTCCAAGTAAACATTGAAGCCATGACTGTGTCACTAGACCCTTGCTCTTTTTGGGCTTCGAATCTGGATAAATGGCCGGAGCTCGCCACTTACACCTTGGAGATCTTGTCATGCTCTGCAGCCAGCGTTCGGTCTGAACGTGTGTTCAGCGCTGCTGGTGGTGTGCTGACACATAAGCGCACGCGGCTCTCCACTGATAATGTAGACAGACTCACTTTCATACAGATAAAGAAATCATGGATCCGAAACTACTTTTCTACCCCTGTGTTATCCTGGGGAGAGTGAAAGCTTGATGATTTGTTAAAATCACCTCACCAATAGTGTTGAGCCACCCCGTAGTGTTCGGGTTCGGTTCGGTTCGTCGAACACCGGGATGTTCGAGGAACTGTTCGTCGAACTGTTCGTCGAACACCTTAGAACACCGTCGAACACCGTTAAAACCAATGGCAGGCAAACAAAAACACATAGAAACACATAGAAAACACCTGCAAAGGTGTCCAAAAGCTGACAAACTGCTCAGAAGACACTCTCTTTAAAAAAGCCGGCCGGCAAATTCAGCAGCGGCATACACCGGTACCCGACAATTTAGACAAGAAGGAATAGAGCATCACACATAGATTAGATAGATAGAAACATGTCAGTCACACATATAAGAAGCACAGTGACAGTGTTGCTTACTGTACTTGTCATTTAGTGTAAAAGATTTATCAAAAAAAATAATAGTGTTTTCATGCACCGTCTCTTTAAAAAAGCCGGCCGGCAATTCAGCATCTGTACCCGACAATTTAGAACAGAAAGAATAGAGCTTCACACATAGATTAGATAGATAGAAACATGTCAGTCACATATATAATAAGTACAGTGATAGTGTTGCTTACTGTACTTGTCATTTAGTGTAAAGGATTTATTTAAAAAAATAATAGTGTTTTCATGCACTGTCTCTTTAAAAAAGCCGGCCGGCAATTCAGCAGCGGTACCCGACAATTTAGAACAGAAAGATAGAGCATCACACATAGATTAGATAGATAGAAACATGTCAGTCACATATATATGAAGTACAGTGATAGTGTTGGTTACTGTACTTGTCATTTAGTATTAAAATAAAGGATTTATTATTAAAAAAATTGGCGTGGGGTTCCCCTTAATTTTAGGCTCTAGCGGAGGTTAAGCAGACGGCTGGGGCAGATGTTTGAAGCCTGGGAAGGGGGTAATACCCACGGAGCTTCCCAGGCTACTAATATCAGCCCCCAGCTGAATACATAGCCTTTACTAGCTATTAAAATGGGGGACCCCCAAAAAAAATGACGTGGGGTCCCCCCTAATTTAATAGCTAGCAAAGGCTAGGCAGACAGCTGGGGGCTGATATTAATAGCCCAGGAAGGGAGCCATGAATATTGGCCCCCTCCCAGGCTAGAAACACCAGCCGTCAGCCGCCCCAGAAATGGCGCATTCATAGGATGCGCCAATTCTGGCACTTAGCCTCGCTCTTCCACGCTGCCCTGGTGCGGTGGCAGGGGGTAATAGGGTTGGGGTTGATGTCAGCTTATAATGCCAGCTGACATCAAGCCCAGGTTAGTAATGGAGAGGCGTCTATAAGACACCCCCATTACTAACCCCATAGTCAAAGTTAAAAAAAACACAAACACCCAGAATAAAGTCCTTTAATTGAAATAAAGACACAATCCTTTATTGTTCTAAATTAAACCATACTTACCATCACGCCCATTCCAGCTGAAGCCAACGATCTCCTGCAATAAAAGAAAAATAATAAAGCAACCTCATCCTTACCTTTCCATGGTTCCCACGACAGCTTCAGCTCTGCTACATCGAGATGACAGGCTGGACCGCAGCAGAATGCTGCCATCCAGCCTGTCATCCCGCAGACACTGAGAAGCGCAGGCATGCTTGCGCTGCTCAGCGTCTCTCTGTGACGACATCCAGATGAGCCGAGTTCATGTCCAATGAACTCGGCTCACCTCATGCACGTCACTGACAGCGTGGGAAAATTCTCACGCTGAAGCGCTGATTGCAGGAGAATTTTCCCACGCTGTCAGTGACGTGCAGGAGGTGAGCTGAGTTCATTGGACATGAGCTCACCTCATGCACATCACTGACAGCGTGGGAGAATTCTCCTGCACTCAGCACTTCAGCGTGAGAATTTTCCCACGCTGTCAGTGACGTGCATGAGGTGAGCCGAGTTCATTGGACATGACCTCGGCTCATCTGGATGCCGTCACAGCGAGACAGTGAGGAGCGCAAGCATGCCTGCGCTTCTCAGTGTCTGCGGGATGACAGACTGGATGGCAGCGTTCTGCTGCGGTCCAGCCAGTCATCTCGATGTAGCAGAGCTGAAGCTGTCGTGGAAACCATGGAAAGGTAAGGATGAGGTTGGTTTATTATTTTTCTTTTATTGCAGGAGATCGTTGGCTTCAGCTGGAATGGGTGTGATGGTAAGTATGGTTTAATTTAGAACAATAAAGAATTGTGTCTTTATTTCAATTAAAGGACTTTATTCTGGGTGTTGTGTTTTTTTTAAATACTTTACTAGAAATTCATGGCGGTCATGTCTAATACTGGCGTGACCCCATGAATTTTGGGCTTGGGGCCAGCTGATAATACCAAGCTGGCCCTAACCCCTTTATTACCCAGTGAGCCACCGCACCAGGGCCCTGGATGAGTTGGGTACAGCGCCAGAAGATGGCGCTTCTATGAACGCGCCATTTTCCGGGGTGGCTGCGGACTGCAATTTGTAGCGGGGGGGGGCCCAGAAAGCTTGGGCCTCCCTGCGCTGCAGATTCCAGCCCCCAGCTGCCTAGTTGTACCTGGCTGGACACAAAAATAGGGCGAAGCCCCACGTACTTTTTTTTTAATTATTTCATGAAATTCATGAAATAATTAAGAAAAAAAGGCCTTCCCTATATTGTTGTGTCCGGCCAGGTACAAATAGGCAGCTGGTGGTTGGGGGCAGCCCGTTCCTGCCTGCTGTACCTGGCTGGACACAAATATAGTGCGAAGCCCCACTTCAATTTTTTTTAATTATTTCATGAAATTCATGAAATAATTAAGAAAAAAAGGGCTTCCCTATATTGTTGTGTCCGGCCAGGTACAAATAGGCAGCTGGTGGATGGGGGCAGCCCGTTCCTGCCTGCTGTACCTGGCTGGACACAAATATAGTGCGAAGCCCCACTTCAATTTTTTTAAATTATTTCAGGAAATTCATGAAATAATTAAAAAAAAATTGACGTGGGGCTTCGCACTATATTTGTGTCCAGCCAGGTACAGCAGGCAGGAACGGGCTGCCCCCAACCACCAGCTGCCTATTTGTACCTGGCCGGACACAACAATATAGGGAAGCCCTTTTTTTCTTAATTATTTCATGAAATAATTTAAAGAAAATTGACGTGGGGCTTCGCCCTGTTTTTGTGTCCAGCCAGGTACAACTAGGCAGCTGGGGGCTGGAATCCGCAGCGCAGGGAGGCCCAAGCTTTCTGGGCCACCCCCGCTGCAAATTGCAGTCCGCAGCCACCCCGGAAAATGGCGCGTTCATAGAAGCGCCATCTTCTGGCGCTGTACCCAACTCATCCAGGGCCCTGATGCGGTGGCTCACTGGGTAATAAAGGGGTTAGGGCCAGCTTGGCATTATCAACTGGCCCTAAGCCCGAAATTCATGGGGTCACGCCAATATTAGACATGACCACCATGAATTTCTAGTAAAGTATTTAAAAAAAACACAACACCCAGAAAAAAGTCCTTTAATTGAAATAAACACACAATTCTTTATTGTTCTAAATTAAACCATACTTACCATCACACCCATTCCAGCTGAAGCCAACGATCTCCTGAAATAAAAGAAAAATAATAAAGCAACATCATCCTTACCTTTCCATGGTTCCCATGACAGCTTCAGCTCTGCTACATCGAGATGACAGGCTGGACCGCAGCAGAACGCTGCCATCCAGCCTGTCATCCCGCAGACACTGAGAAGCGCAGGCTTACTTGCGCTCCACAGTGTCTCTCTGTGAGGGCATCCAGATGAGCCGAGTTCATGTCCAATGAACTCGGCTCACCTCATGCACGTCACTGACAGCGTGGGAAAATTCTCCTGCACTCAGCGCTTCAGCGTGGGAGAATTCTCACACTGAAGCGCTGAGTGAAGGAGAATTCTCCCACGCTGTCAGTGACGTGCAGGAGGTGAGCTGAGTTCATTGGACATGAGCTCACCTTATGCACGTCACTGACAGCGTGGGAAAATTCTCCTGCACTCAGCGCTTCAGCGGGAGAATTCTCACGCTGAAGCGCTGAGTGCAGGAGAATTCTCCCACGCTGTCAGTGACGTGCAGGAGGTGAGCTGAGTTCATTGGACATGAGCTCACCTTATGCACGTCACTGACAGCGTGGGAGAATTCTCCTGCACTCACCGCTTCAGCTTGAGAATTTTCCCACGCTGTCAGTGACGTGCATGAGGTGAGATGAGTTCATTGGACATGAACTCGGCTCATCTGGATGTCGTCACAGAGAGACGCTGAGCAGCGCAAGCAAGCCTGCGCTTCTCAGTGTCTGCGGGATGAGAGGCAGGATGGCAGCGTTCTGCTGCGGTCCAGCCTGTCATCTCGATGTAGCAGAGCTGAAGCTGTCGTGGGAACCATGGAAAGGTAAGGATGAGGTTGCTTTATTATTTTTCTTTTATTGCAGGAGATCGTTGGCTTCAGCTGGAATGGGCGTGACGGTAAGTACGGTTTAATTTAGAACAATAAAGGATTGTGTCTTTATTTCAATTAAAGGACTTTATTCTGGGTGTTTGTGTTTTTTTTTAACTTTGACTATGGGGTTAGTAATGGGGGTGTCTTATAGACGCCTCTCCATTACTAACCTGGGCTTGATGTCAGCTGGCATTATAAGCTGACATCAACCCCAACCCTATTACCCCCTGCCACCGCACCAGGGCAGCGTGGAAGAGCGAGGCTAAGTGCCAGAGTTGGCGCATCCTATGAATGCGCCATTTCTGGGGCGGCTGACGGCTGGTGTTTCTAGCCTGGGAGGGGGCCAATATTCATGGCTCCCTTCCTGGGCTATTAATATCAGCCCCAGCTGTCTGCCTAGCCTTTGCTAGCTATTAAATTAGGGGGGACCCCACGTCATTTTTTTTGGGGGGTCCCCCATTTTAATAGCTAGTAAAGGCTATGTATTCAGCTGGGGGCTGATATTAGTAGCCTGGGAAGCTCCGTGGGTATTACCCCCTTCCCAGGCTTCAAACATCTGCCCCAGCCGTCTGCTTAACCTCCGCTAGAGCCTAAAATTAAGGGGAACCCCACGCCAATTTTTTTAATAATAAATCCTTTATTTTAATACTAAATGACAAGTACAGTAATCAACACTATCACTGTACTTCATATATATGTGACTGACATGTTTCTATCTATCTAATCTATGTGTGAAGCTCTATTCTGTCTGTTATAAATTGTCGGGTACAGATGCTGAATTGCCGGCCGGCTTTTTTAAAGAGACGGTGCATGAAAACACTATTATTTTTTTAAATAAATCCTTTACACTAAATGACAAGTACAGTAACCAACACTATCACTGTACTTATTATATATGTGACTGACATGTTTCTATCTATCTAATCTATGTGTGAAGCTCTATTCTTTCTGTTATAAATTGTCGGGTACCGCTGCTGAATTGCCGGCCGGCTTTTTTAAAGAGACGGTGCCTGAAAACACTATTATTTTTTTTGATAAATCCTTTACGCTAAATGACAAGTACAGTAAGCAGCACTTTCACTGTACTTCGTATATATGTGTCTGACATGTTTATATCTATCTAATCTATGTGTGAAGCTCTATTCTTTCGGTTCTAAATTGTCGGGTACAGGTGTATGCCGCTGCTGAATTGCCGGCTTTTAATGTTTCACTGTGGGCACTGTTCCCATCGATTTGGGCAATCACTGTAATGCCACAACCACCATGGCTGTGGCATTACAGTGAGTGGCAGACAATCCCTGCATGATTGGTGCTCTAAATAGCGCCAGACATGCAGGACACGCTTTTGGTGCACGAACAGTTATCGAACATAACCTCGAACAGCCGAATTTTTTGCAAATCGTTCGGGTTCGTCGAACAACTCGAACACCGCCCAAAACAGCTCGAATTTGAGATTGGCGAACAGTTCTAGTCGAACACCGCTCATCTCTACTCACCAACCGTTTTAAGCTTTCAAATTACTAATTATGTTAATCTGTATCTTGGCTGGAAAATAATTTGGGCTTTGTAGCAGTGTGCAGTACTGATTCTATTAGGCCATCTATACTAAGCTCCACCAGCTTTCAAATTAATAATAATTTTTAGCTGCATCTAGCCCGGAAAATAATTTTGGGGCTCCTAGATGTGCAAGACACATGAGTGCCTTCATGCTGCACTACCTGCAACATGACCCTCAGATTGTCAGAATTCGAAGTAATCCTGACTACTGGGTTGCCACACTCTTAGATCCCCAACACTCTTCGATCAACCTTTTCATTTTAATAAAGAACAAAAAAATGGTCATTTTTCAAATTATAAGCATTAGCAGGTTATTAGAAACTGAAATCAAACAGTTTTCAACTCAAAACTTTATTCTAGGTGATGTTACATTTGCACATAGGACCCCTTGTTCGAAAGTAGCTTCTGAACTGTCTCGTCCATTGAATTTGTCAGGTTTTGCAATGTTTCTGCTTCAATTGTTTTGCATGAGGACAGAATACCCTCCCAGAGCTGTTGCTTAGATGTGAACTGCCTCCCGCCATCATAGACACTCCTTTTGATGATGCTCCAGAGGTTCTGAATGAGGTTGAGGGGAGCATGGGGGTCACACCATAAGTTTGTCCCCTTTTATGCCCATATCAGCCAGAGATGCAGATGTGTTATGTGCAGCATGAGACGGTGCATTGTCATGCATGAAAATGATCTTGCTGTGGAATACACGGTTCTTCTTCTTGAACCATGGCAGGAAGTGCTGTTTGAGAAACTCCACATACATTATGGAGTTCATCTTTACCCCTTCAGGGATCCTAAAGGGGCCGACAATCTCTCTCCCCATGTTTCCAGCCCCAAACATTACTCCACCTCCTTGTTGGCGCTGTAGCCGTGTTTGCGTGGGGTGTCCATCAACCAGCCATCCTCCACTCCATCCATCTGGACCGTCGAGCGTTGCACAGCACTCATCGGTGAACAAAACGGTTTTGAAGTCAGTCTTCATGTAATGTTTGGCCCACTGGAGCCGTTTCTGCTTGTGTGCAGTGGATAGAGGAGGTCGACAGGATGGCTTACGCACAGCTGCAAACCTCTGAAGGATTCGGCATATTGTTGTTCAGGGGACGTTGGAGGCACCAGCAGCTTCAAAAACTTGTCAGCTGCTATGACAAGGCTTTTTTGCCGCTGCTCTTTTAACCTGACGTAATTGCCTGTAGGAAAGAGTCCTCAATTTTCCCTTATCAGCACGCACACGTGTGTACTGTGACTCAGCTACATACTTCTTGATTGAGCGATGATCAGGATGAAGTGTCTTGGCAATGTTGATTGTAGTCATGCCTTGACTTAAATACTCCACAATTTGTTGCTTCTCAGCAGCCGACACATCCTTTTTCTTTCCCATTTTGGCAGAAAATGTAGGCTGCTTAATAATGTGGGACAGTCTTCTTAAGTAGTCTTGCCTTTTATTTGACACACCTGCCAAACTAATTAGCACAGGTGTCTGCAATTGCTTACAGTGATATAAAGAGCCCTGACACACATCACCATCAATGAGTTTAACTGACAAACAAACAAATTCTTCCCTTATCACTCCTAAACACTTTTTGCATAATAATTTGGAACTACATGAGCTTTTCCACAAAACACCAGTGGTTCACGTAGTGAATTTTACAGTTCTAATTTGCCAACCGTGGTCTGTATGGAGTTGTTCAATAAAGGGCCTAAAATTAAGATAACATAGACGGGAGAGGTCTCTATGAATAGGAATTCCTAAGTATTTGATACCCTGTGTGGGCCAGGCAAAGGGAAAGCTGGACTAGATGGAATCCTGTATGGATTTGGGGAGGGAGACATCGAGGGCCTCAGACTTCGCTGCATTGATTTTAAAATTTGACCATGTAACAAAGTGATCTATTTCAGCCATAACAGCAGGGATGGATATATGTGATTTGAGTGATATATACTAGGACATCATCAGCAAATGCAGAGCACTTGTACTCGGTGCCTCCCGCCTCAATCCACCTAATATTGGGGTTATGTAGAATTGATGAGAGCAGGTGCTCCGTCACTAGGATGTATAAGAGAGGGGACAGAGGACATCCCTGCCATGTCCCATTGGTGATTATGAAAGGTGATGAAAATGTTCTGATGCGCCCCCTGGGCCTTGGGACACCCGGAGCCAGACCCTTTTTGGTGGATGCTGGTGGTTGTAGTCTCTGTGGCGGCGACCTGGTTCCATGGCTCAGGGCGGTCAAACCAGTGGCGGAACTATTTGTAGTTTTGATGTTTAAATGTCCGACTACGCCACCCGTAGATTGCGGTCAGAGTGAACCGCCGCTGCAGGGCAGACCGCTGAGGCTGGTGTTGTGGGTGCAGCAGAGCATAGTATAACTCCCCACAGGAGGAGTATAGCCTCAGGGCAGTGTATTTGGAGGATGGGGGTGATGGTGCAGGGCAGCAGCAGTAGCGACACTGAGTCAGTGATGCAGTCCCTGGCCTTTACTCACAGTTCTTATTATCCAGACCACTTCTGCAGGTAACGGCTGCCCACGTCGTACTGTGCTCACCAGGTGAGGGGCTCAGACAACTCCCAGATAACTTTGGAGCGCTTCACATGACCCCCTTTGTGTGTCCTTTGTCTGGCCTTTCTTACCAACGCTTCTGTCCGGCTGCCTCGGGCCTCCTCTTGGTAAACTTGGCGCCAGTTTCCCTGACCCTATGTGGTGCCTTCCTAGCGGGTGTTGCAAGGGGCTGCGCCACATAAAATGTCACAGCCTCCAGTTTCTAGCTGAGGGTCATTTCCCGCCTCCACTAGTTTCGGGGACCCGTGTTCCCCTGTGGCCTGACCCCTCCACGCAGGTGGATTCGGGCGTGCGGTGGCGACTCGCCCGTCCGCACCCCTGGGATCCCTTCGTTCCTCATTTCTTGAGCCTTCTTCGCTTCTCTTCCATCCTTCTCCCTCTTCCAGGCCTGGGCCTCTGTTTCTAGGCCCGCCTCCGGAGCAGAGCTCATGCAGAGCCCCTGCTCCCTGTCACTTCTGCTCAGACTTCTCTGCACTGAACTGAGATGGTGCCCACCTTTTATACTCCCTTCTCAATGCACCCAGTAACTGCTTCCTCCCTGCTCCTGCACTACAGGGTTCCCCTTCCTCGGTGTTCCCTCCCCCCACTCCAGCCAGAGACGGGGACTGTCGTGCCCATCTCAGGGGCATATTGGTCGCCCTGCCCCACAGCAATGTGGTGTAATGCATGCAGGTGTCGGGGTCCTGATCCACACTCCATCCTTACCTGAGAGTGAGATATCACACCTCTGGGTGAGGTGCAATACCTCTATAGCAACCGAGCCCTCGGGGTGCTACAGTTCCATTTATTTTCAGCCTAGGTGACATATTGTGATACAGGGCCGTGGTTTTAGCTATAAAAGGGTCCCCTAGACCCCTACCCCAAGCTTTTAGGAGAATAATATATGGCGTGCCAGGAGACTCTATGGAATGCTTTCTCAGCATCTAACGAGAGTATCTAATTACAAATTTTTAACTGCATCTAGCCCAGGAAATACTTTGTGCCTAGTAGCAGTGTCTGCTAGTCAGCGGATTATCCCGGCTGTTAAGCAAGCTACACCACCTGTAGTTTGGACACTTAATTTTTCAAAGGAAATGCTTCGGGACCCCGGGATACTCAGTGAAGAGCATCAGGAGGCACCCCAAGGCATAGGGGCTGGGACTGGCGGTAGGACGCCTTGCGGTGGACCGCCAAGCTCGATCCTTATAAAAGCTTTCTAACTGCAGCAGCTTTAGTGGACGCTACTAGAGCTGGAATTACGCGGCTGCTGGCATGAGACTTGCCCTCCAATAGATCCTTGTAAAAGGATTTAAAGTGTATTCATTCAAATTATTGAGACAATTGAAATTAAAAAGCTTAGACCTGCCTCCACCACAGGGGGGCTCGCTCAACCCACCAGCGGACAGGCACCAGTATTGGGAGAGGGGGGCTGGCCGTCAGAGTCCACCGCAGCTCTGGCACAAACCCGGCGACACGGAGGTCGCACGGGCAGGAACGGACTGGCCGTGTCGGCTTCGCACTTTTTCGGTTTTAGAAGGGCATGACATGCCTATATCTGTGTCTCCCCTTCCTTTTACTCCTCCACCTCTTTTCTTTTCGCATGACTATATGTACTTGTCACTTTTCCATGTGTTAGTCGTGTCTTCTGAGCAGTTTGTCAGCTTTTGGACACCTTTTGAAGGTGTTTTCTATGTGTTTCTATGTGTTTTTGTTTGCCTGCCATTGGTATTAACAGTGTTCGAAGGTGATCGACGAACAGTTCGACGAACATACGGGTGTTCGATGAACCGAACCGAGCTCGAACACTACGGGGTTGGCTCAACTCTAGCTACTAACCCAATTAACATACGAGTGCATTTTCTAGTGACGCCGACCAGTGACAAATATACACCTAGGTGAGAAGGATGCAGTCCCTGGCTTCATAAGAATTCTCTCTCATTCCCAGGTCATTCCCCATTTGCTGAACAGAAATCTGCAGTTCTATATTTCCGATAATAATGGGATACATAATTTTAACAGCAGGGTCAGCTAAGGAACAATACAAATAGTTTTCCTTAGCTGTGGCCCCTCCGGTGAGCTGTGGCGCAAAAGGGCCAGAATGATGGACCACAGCTATGCCATGTGTAGTCCCTAAGGAAAGGTAAATTCGTAATAAAAAATATGACGTCACTTGCAAGTTTCTGCAATCAACCAGCGATAAGTTATCGCGGAAGTTATATATTTTAATAAAAATATGAAGGCTGGAGCCCAGCCCACGTGATGTCATCACAGGGTATGTGTGGGCAGGTCCCCCCTTCGACATAAAAGACCCCGCCGAAGATGTGCAGCATCGGTCACGTTCGCTGAACGGGCATTTGAGTGCTACTCTCAAGCTAAACATGAATAGTCTCTGCGATCTTTTTAGTAAGTTCTTCTTTAATGCCATTCTAATTGTGTAACTGTATATTCTGTATTGTAATGTTTCTCTTTGTAAAACCTTTGGTATATTTTTCATAAACACTGCATTTCTTTAAGATTAAATATAAAATGTAATAGCCCTGTTTCTTTTGTCCAGTAAATGTTCCATCCCCGAAGCCATACACTACCAGCAAGCAGGCACCAGTTGATGCCTTTATTAGATTTAAATTGATCGGTGGTGGCAGCAAATAATCATAATCGGGCTGTCGTGAAGCTGTCAGTGACTGTACGGCGGCGTATACACATATTCCATAAGTTGGAATCTATAGGTGTGTGCGTCATATGCCTACTGGTCGCTTGCCGATAGCTACATAGTGAGTAATTGGGATCGTGTGTGCATGATACCCTAATGTTCCTGACAAAGTGACGGCAGCGGTAGGATATTGTGTGATCTCCCAGATGTCGACACTGTCTGTCCTGTCATTCATGAACACCATAAAGAAATTAGCTTTAAAGGACTCTGTGGAGAGTGTTAGAAATCACATGCCTGTGTATTTCTTCTAATGACTAGTGTTGAGCGACCCCCGTTGTGTTCGAGTTCGGTTCGGTTCGTCGAACACCCGTGTGTTCGCCGAACTGTTCGCCGAACACCTTCGAACACCGTTAAAACCAATGGCAGGCAAACAAAAACACATAGAAACACATAGAAAACACCTTCAAAGGTGTCCAAAAGCTGACAAACTGCTCAGAAGACATAACTAACACATGGAAAAGTGACATGTACATATAGTCATGAGAAAAGAAAAGAGGTGGAGGAGTAAAAGGAGGGGGAGACACAGATATAGGCATGTCATGCCCTTCTAAAATCCAAAAAGTGAGAAGCCGACACGTTCAGTCCGCTCCTGCCCGTGCCACCTCCGTGTCGCCGGGTTTGTGCCAGAGCCGCGGTGAACCCTGACGGCCAGCCCCCCTCTCCCAATACTGGTGCCTGTCCGCTGGTGGGTCGAGCGAGCCCCCCTGTGGTGGAGGCAGCTCTAAGCTTTTTAATTTAAATTGTCTCTCTAATTTGAATGAATACACTTTAAATCCATTTACAAGGATCTATTGGAGGGCAAGTCTCATGCCAGCAGCCGCGTAATTCCAGCTCCAGTAGCGTCCACTAAAGCTGCTGCAGTTAAAAAGCTTTTATAAGGATCGAGCTCGGCTGTCCACCGCAAGGCATCCTACTGCCAGTCCCAGCCCCTATGCCTTGAGGTGCCTCCTGATGCTCTTCACTGAGCATCCCGTGGTCCCGAAGCATTTCCTTTGAAAAAATTAAGTGTCAAAACGACAGGTGGTGTAGCTTGCTTAACAGCCGGGATAATCCGCTGACTAGCAGACACTGCTACTAGGCACAAAGTATTTCCTGGGCTAGATGCAGTTAAAAATTTGTAATTAGATACTCTCGTTGGATGCTGAGAAAGCATTCCATAGAGTCTCCTGGCACGCCATATATGATTCTCTTAAAAAGCTTGGGGTAGGGGTCTAGGGGACCCTTTTATAGCCAAAATCACGGCCCTGTATCACAATACGTCACCTAGGCTGAAGATAAATGGAACTGTATTACCCTGAGGGCTCGGTTGCTACAGAGGTATTGCACCTCACCCAGAGGTGTGATATCTCACTCTCAGGTAAGGATGGAGTGTGGATCAGGACCCGACACCTGCATGCATTACACCACATTGCCGTGGGGCAGGGCGACCAATATGCCCCTGAGATGGGCACGACAGTCCCTGTCCCTGGCTGGAGTGGGGGGAGGGAACACTGAGGAAGGGGAACCTGTAGTGCAGGAGCAGGGAGGAAGCAGTTCCTGGGTGAATTGAGAAGGGAGTATAAAAGGTGGGCACCATCTTAGTTCAGTGCAGAGAAGTCTGAGCAGTAGTGGCAGGGAGCAGGGGCTCTGCATGAGCTCTGCTCTGGAGGCGGGCCTAGTAACAGAGGCCCAGGCCTGGAAGAGGGAGAAGGTAGGAAGAGGAGCGGAGAAGGCTCCAGGAACGAGGAATGAAGGGATCCCAGGGGTGCGGACGGGCGAGTCGCCACCGCACGCCCGAATCCACCTGCGTTGAGGGGTCAGGCCAAAGGGGGAGACCGGTCCCCGAAACTAGTGGAGGCAGGAAACGACCCTCAGCTAGAAACCGGAGGCTGTGACATTTTATGTGGCGCAGCCCCTCGCTACACCCGCTAGGAAGGCACCACATAGGGTCAGGGAAACTGGCGCCAAGTTTACCAAGAAGAGGCCCGAGGCAGCCGGACAGAAGGGTTGGTAAGAAAGGCCAGACAAAGGACACACAAAGGGGGTCCTGTGAAGCGCTCCAAAGTTATCTGGGAGTTGTCTGAGCCCCTCACCTGGTGAGCACAGTACAACGTGGGCAGCCGTTACCTGCAGACGTGGTCTGGATAATAAGAACTGTGAGTAAAGGCCCTGGACTGCATCACTGACTCCGTGTCGTTACTGCTGCTGCCCTGCACCATCACCCCTATCCTCCGCATACACTGCCCTGAGGCTATACTCCTCCCGTGGGGAGTTATGCTACGGTCTGCTGCACCCACAGCACCAGCCTCAGCGGTCTGCCCTGGTGCGGCGGTTCACTCTGACCGCAATCCACGGTTAGCGTAGTCGGACATTTAAACATCAAAACCACATAAATAGTTCCGCCACTGGTTTGACCGCCCTGAGCCACGGAACCGAGTCGCCGCCACGGAGACTACAACCACCAGCATCCACCAAAAAGGGTCCGGTTCCGGGTGTCCCAAGGCCCAGGGGGCGCGTCAGAACATTTTCATCACCTTTCACAATCACCAATGGGACAAGGCAGGGAAGTTCTCTGTCCCCTCTCTTATACATCCTAGTGACGGAGCACCTGCTCTCATCAATTTGCCATAACCCCAATATTAGGTGGATTGAGGTGGGAGGCACCGAGTACAAGTCCTCTCTATTTGCTGATGATGTCCTAGTATATATCACTCAATCACATATATCCATCCATGCTGTTATGGCTGAAATAGATCACTTTGTTACATGGTCAAATTTTAAAATCAATGCAGCGAAGTCTGAGGCCCTCGATGTCTCCCTCACCAAATCCATATAGGATTCCATCCAGTCCAACTTTCCCTTTGCCTGGCCCTCACAGGGTATCAAATACTTAGGAATTCCTATTCATAGAGACCTCTCCCATCTATGTTATCTTAATTTTGGGCCCTTTATTGAACAGCTCCATACAGACCACGGATGGCAAGTTAGAACTGTAAGATTCACTACGTGAACCACTGGTGTTTTGTGGAAAAGCACATGTACACTGTGTTCCAAATTATTATGCAAAAAGTGTTTAGGAGTGATAAGGGAAGAATTTGTTTGTTTGTCAGTTAAACTCATTGATGGTGATGTGTGTCAGGGCTCTTTATATCACTGTAAGCAATTGCAGACACCTGTGCTAATTAGTTTGGCAGGTGTGTCCAATGAAAGGCAAGACTACTTAAGAAGGCTGTCTCACATTATTAAGCAGCCTACATTTTCTGACAAAATGGGAAAGAAAAAGGATGTGTCGGCTGCTGAGAAGCAACAAATTGTGGAGTGTTTAGGTCAAGGCATGACTACAATCAACCATGTGCGATCATCAGGATGAAGTGTCTTGGCAATCAAGAAGTATGTAGCTGATTCACAGTACACACGTGTGCGTGCTGATAAGGGCAAATTGAGGACTCTTTCCTACAGGCAATTACGTCAGGTTAAAAGAGCAGCGGCAAAAAAGCCTTGTCATAGCAGCAGACAAGTTTTTGAAGCTGCTGGTGCCTCCAACGTCCCCCGAACAACAAGATGCAGGGTCCTTCAGAGGTTTGCAGCTGTGCATACGCCATCCTGTCTACCTCCTCTATCCACTTCACACAAGCAGAAACGGCTCCAGTGGGCCAAACATTACATGAAGACTGATTTCAAAACTGTTTTGTTCACGGATGAGTGCCGTGCAGCGCTCGATGGTCCAGATGGATGGAGTGGAGGATGGCTGGTTGATGGACACCCCACGCAAACACGGCTTCAGCGCCAACAAGGAGGAGGTGGAGTAATGTTTTGGGCTGGAATCATGGGGAGAGAGATTGTCGGCCCCTTTAGGATCCCTGAAGGCGCTAAAGATCAACTCCATAATGTATGTGGATTTTCTCAAACAGCACTTCCTGCTATGGTTCAAGAAGAAGAACTGTGTATTTCACAGCAAGATCGTTTTTTGCATGATAATGCACCATCTCATGCTGCACATAAAACATCTGCATCTCTGGCTGATATGGGCATAAAAGGGGACAAACTTATGGTGTGACCCCCATGCTCCCCTGACCTTTACCCCATTCAGAACCTCTGGAGCATCATCAAAAGGAGTGTCTATGATGGCGGGAGGCAGTTCACATCTAAGCAACAGCTCTGGTAGGGTATTCTGTCCTCATGCAAAACAATTGAAGCAGAAACCATCCAAAACCTGACAAATTCAATGGACGAGAGAGTTCAGAAGCTCCTTTCGAACAAGGGGTCCTATGTGAAAATGTAACATCACCTAGAATAAAGTTTTGAGTTGAAAACTGTTTGATTTCAGTTTCTAATAACCTGCTAATGCTTATAATTTCAAAAACGCATTTTTTTGGTCTTTATTAAAATGAAAAGGTTGGTCGAAAAGTTTGGCGGATCTAAGAGTGTGGCAACCCAGTAGTCATGATTACTTCGAATTCTGACAATATGAGGGTCATGTTGCAGGTAGTGCAGCAAGAAGGCACTTATGTGTCTTGCGCATCTCGGAGCCCCAAAATTATTTTCCGGGCTAGATGCAGCTAAAAATTATTATTAATTTTAAATCTAGTGGAGCTTAGTATAGATGGCCTAATAGGATCAGTGCTGCACACTGCTACAAAGCCCAAATTATTTTCCAGCCAAGATACAGATAAACATGATTAGTAATTTTAAATCTGGTGGAGCTTATTATAGATGGCCTAATAGAATCAGTGCTGCACACTGCTACAAAGCCCAAATTATTTTCCAGCCAAGATACGGATAAACATGATTAGTAATTTGAAAGCTTAAAACGGTTGGTAGGGTGATTTTAACCAATCATCCATCTTTTACTCTCCCCAGGATGAAACAGGGGTAGAAAAGTCGTTTCGGATCCATGATTTGTTCATCTTTATGAACGCGAGTCTGTCTACATTATCAGTGGAGAGCCGCGTGCGCTTATCTGTCAGCACACCACCAGCAGCACTGAACACACGTTCAGACAGAACGCTGGCTGCGGGGCATGACAAGATCTCCAAGGCGTAAGTGGCTAGCTCCGGCCATTTATCCAGATTGGAAGCCCAAAAAGAGCAAGGGTCCAGTGACACAGTCATGGCTTCAATGTTTAATTGGAGATACTCCTGTACCATCGTCTCTAGGCGTTGACTATGTGTCAGACTTCTTGTCTCCTATGGCCTTGCAAAGGATGGGCTAAAAAAGTGGTGAAATGATTGCGCAAAATTGATGTTACCAGCAGATACTGTGGTTCTGTTATGGTTTGAGTGCTGAACACTTGACGGTCCCATGGTTGGCAAGTTGGAACTGTGAGATTCACTACGTGCACCACTGGTGTTTTGTGGAAAAGCACATGTAAGATTCTGCAACAGTCTCTGCTGATACTCCTGCATGCGTGCATCCCTTTCTATGGCAGGAATAATTTCTGCAAATTTACTTTTGTACCGGGGATCTAACAGTGTGGCAACCCAGTAGTCAGGATTATTTCTAATTCTCCCAATTCGAGGGTCATGTTGCAGGTAGTGCAGCAAGAAGGCACTCATGTGTGTTGCGCATCCAGGAGCACCAAGTCCCTGTTGTGTTGGTGGCGAGGTAACAATCATGCTTCCTTCCTCTGTCCTCTCCCCCCAACCTCGCACAACAGAAATGTTTTCAAGGTCTCCCTCATCTGATGAGTCTTCCATCAGTTCGTCCTCCATTTCTTCTTGGGCTCCTGCACCTTCCTCACTAGTTTGGCTGCTACCATGCGCCCTGGTAAAACCATCTTCCCCACCCTCACATGCCTGCCGCCTTGGTGCTGCCGACCGTCTGGACCTTGCAGATGTTAGCCCTTCCGCATACAACTCCTCCTCCTCTACTTCCTCCACCTCCTCTTGTGCCACCACCTGACTCCGAATTCTGTTTAACATGTGCTCCAGCATGCAAATCACCGGAATAGTCATGCTGATAATGGCATCGTCAGCACTAAACATCTTCGTCGCCATTTCAAAACTGTGCAGAAGGGTGCACAGGTCCCTCATCTGAGACCACTCCTCCAGCGTGATTTGCCCCACGTCTGGATCTCATTGGCCCAGGCTATACGTCAGAACGTATTGCACCAGGGCTTGTTGGTGCTGCCACAGTCGCTGCAACATGTGCAGAGTTGAATTCCACCGGGTAGGCACATCGCATTTTAGCCGGTGAAGTGGCAGGCCCAACGACTTCTGTAGAGATGTAAGACGCTGAGCTGCGGGATGCGAACGGCGGAAGTGAGCACACAGCGACCGTGCCCTCTGCAGAAGGCCATCTAGTCTGGGATAGTGGGCTAAAAATTGCTGGACAACCAGGTTCAACACGTGAGCCATACAAGGCACGTGTGTGACATTGCCCCGGCGAAGGGCCGCTCCCTGGTTTGCAGCATTGTCGCACACGGCCTTCCCTGGTTTCAGGTCCAGTGGAGACAACCATTCATGAATTTGGTTCTCCAGAGCTGACCACAACTCCTCAGCTGTGTGACTTACATTTCCCAGACATTTCAAAGTAAAAACCGCCTGATGACGTTGAGCCCTACTGCATAGTAAGGAGGTGTGCAGGATCCCTTCTGTGCAGTTAGAAAGCTTGTGGCATGACCAGACAGGCTTTGGGTGCAGGTGGAAGACCGAGATAAGGTTGAGGAGGCAGAAGCAGTGGAGGAACTTTGACATAAAGAGGATTGACGCACAACTCGTGGGGACGGCAAGACTTGGACAGCAGCCCCTTGTCCTGCTGTCACCATAGTTACCCAGTGCCCAGTCAGCGACATGTAAAGCCCCTGTCCATGCCTACTCGTCCAAGTGTCTGTGGTGAAATGCACCCTGTCACACACAGAGTTTCTCAAAGAAGCGATGATGTTGTGTGCGACATGCTGGTGGAGCGCAGGCACACCTTTCTTTGAGAAGTAGTGCCGACTGGGCATCTGGTACTAGGGCACTGCGACGGACAAAAGGTCTCGAAAATCCTCTGTGTCCACCAGACGGAAAGGCAGGATTTCTGTAGCCAAGAGCTTGCAGATGGTGAAATTCAACCTCTTAGACCATTTCCTCCTAGCCATGAGAAAGCTTTTACTTGTCCACATCTGAGGGACCGAGGGCTGGCTATTGTGCTTAGACGGGGTTGATAAGGGTGTCCCCGGCAAACTGCCGGTCTGTGAGGAAGATGCAGGCGGACATGTTAGGTTGCCTTGATCCAAAGGTTTTGCTATCGATGTCGGACAGCGCTCAACACCAGCTGGTGTTACCACCTCCAAAGAAAATGATGACCTGCCAATCACGCTGGCTGTTGCGGGTAAAGAGGTGGCAGGTCTGCGCCCCAAAACAGGTGTGACTGCTGTCCCCCCAGTCACAGAGGATGAAGAGGCCGCGGATGCACAAGATATGGCAGACGGTGGTTGGCCCGGCCGGCTAGGCCGCATTGTAGCACACTGAGCTTCCCACTGCAACTTATGCTTCATGTCCATGTGCCGGTTCATGCATGAAGTACTCAAACTATGTATTTTTTGGCCTCTACTTAGCTTTTGCTGACAAATGTTACAGATAACACGAGTTGGGTCATCTTTATCGATCTGAAAAAATGCCCAGGCTATGCAAGGCTTAGCACCCATGCGACCTGAAGAGCCACCACGACTTGTGGTGAGAGGCAGAGTTGTGTTTGACGATGCAGTTGTTGACGTGCTTCCAGTACTACGTCTCTGTCCAGGAAGGCGCAACCTGACCTCGTCGTCACTAGCATCTTTCTCCACCTCCTCTGCTGACCTCATCTCTTGGCTGACTGTGGGTTGACAGTAAGTGGGATCTCCAACCTCATCATCATCACCCTGTGCGTTATCACACCCGTCGTCCTCAGAGCCAACCTGTTCCTGCCCTGACAAAAAACTAAAGTTGTCGCTCCAATCAGGTATTTGAGTCTCATCATCGTCTTCCTCATTGTCTCCACCAACAGGAGTTACAGTTTGGGAATGAGGGGTCTACATTATGGTCAGAACCTTCTGCGTCTGGTCCTGGATCCGACTCAAAAAGATTCTGGGCATCAGTGCAGATCATTTCCTCGTCTGGATTCACAGAAGCGCTGGAGTCGACCTCTGATTCCCAGGCTATAGTATGAGTAAACAGCTCTGCAGACTCAACCATCTGTTCTACCTCATACTCAGACAGGCAGCTGGAGATTTGGGCGCTGTGAGGAAGCAAGTGCAATTGGGGTGACACCTTTGAGGACTGGAGTATCTGTGATTTTGAAGTTGATGTGGAGGAGAGCCCACTTAAAGGAGCACTTGATATCCGTTGAAGCACCTGCTGTTTTTGTGCCTCATCTGGAATTTGTAGCGATTGGCGTGGCCGTAAGAAAGGGATCTTATCACATTGTCCGCTAAAAGAAGTAGACATTTTAGTTTGGCTGGAAAATGGTCTTTCTTCTGCAGATGTTACTGTTGCTTTAACACCTACCCCGCGGACACAACCTTTTTTCCCCTTCCCAACACGCCTATTCCCCTTTCCACCAGCAGCAGGCCTTTTTCCACTCATTTTGGAGGTTAACTAATTCACAACTCTGGAGTTGTTTGCACAAAAAAACAATGGATGGGAACCGAGCTGAGCTGAGTGGCCAAACTGTGGTATTAGGCCAAAACTATTGGCTGGGTTAGATGCTGAGAAAAATTATATTCAATTTGCAACCTGATGGAGGTCAGTATAGATGGACAAATAGAGAAAGTCCCACACACTGCTAGAAGGCCAAATATTTTTTCAGAGCTAGATGCAGACAAAAAATTATTTTGAATTTGCAACCTGATGGAGGTCAGTATAGGTGGACTAATAGAACAAGTCCCACACACTGCTAGAAGGCCAAATATTTTTTCAGAGCTAGATGCAGAAAAAAATTATATTCAGTTTGCAACCTGATGGAGGTCAGTATAGATGGACTAATAGAGAAAGTCCCACACACTGCTAGAAGGCCAAATATTTTTCAGAGCTAGATGCAGAAAAAAATTATATTCAGTTTGCAACCTGATGGAGGTCAGTATAGATGGACTAATAGAGAAAGTCCCACACACTGCTAGAAGGCCAAATATTTTTTCAGAGCTAGATGCAGAAAAAAATTATATTCAGTTTGCAACCTGATGGAGGTCTGTATAGATGGATTAATAGAACAAGTCACACACACAGCTAGAATCCCAATATTTTTTCAGAGGTAGATGCAGAAAAAAATTATATTCAATTTACAACCTGATGGAGGTCAGTATAGATGGAGTAATAGAACAAGTCCCACACACAGCTGGAAGCCCAAATATTTTTTCAGAGCTAGATGCAGATAAAAATTATTTTTAATTTGCAACCTGATGGAGGTCAGTATAGATGGACTAATAGAGAAAGTCCCACACACTGCTAGAAGGCCAAATATTTTTTCAGAGCTAGATGCAGAAAAAAATTATATTCAGTTTGCAACCTGATGGAGGTCTGTATAGATGGATTAATAGAACAAGTCCCACACACAGCTAGAAGCCCAATATTTTTTCAGAGGTAGATGCAGAAAAAAATATATTCAGTTTGCAACCTGATGGACGTCAGTATAGATGGACTAATACAACAAGTCCCACACACAGCTAGAAGCCCAATATTTTTTCAGAGGTAGATGCAGAAAAAAATTATATTCAATTTGCAACCTGATGGAGGTCAGTATAGATGGAGTAATAGAACAAGTCCCACACACAGCTAGAAGCCCAAATATTTTTTCAGAGCTAGATGCAGATAAAAATTATTTTTAATTTGCAACCTGATGGAGGTCAGTATAGATGGACTAATATAGAAAGTCCCACACACTGCTAGAAGGCCAAATATTTTTTCAGAGCTAGGTGCAGAAAAAAATTATATTCAGTTTGCAACCTGATGGAGGTCAGTAGAGATGGACTAATATAGAAAGTCCCACACACTGCTAGAAGGCCAAATATTTTTTCAGAGGTAGATGCAGAAAAAATTATATTCAGTTTGCAACCTGATGGAGGTCAGTATAGATGGACTAATACAACAAGTCCCACACACAGCTAGAAGCCCAATATTTTTTCAGAGCTAGATGCAGAAAAAAATTATATTCAATTTGCAACCTGATGGAGGTCAGTATAGATGGAGTAATAGAACATGTCCCACACACAGCTAGAAGCCCAAATATTTTTTCAGAGGTAGATGCAGAAAAAAAATATATTCAGTTTGCAACCTGATGGAGGTCTGTATAGATGGATTAATAGAACAAGTCCCACACACAGCTACAAGCCCAATATTTTTTCAGAGGTAGATGCAATAAAAAATATATTCAGTTTGCAACCTGATGGAGGTCAGTATAGATGGACTAATAGATAAAGTCCCACACACTGCTAGAAGGCCAAATATTTTTTCAGAGCTAGATGCAGAAAAAAATTATATTCAATTTGCAACCTGATGGAGGTCAGTATAGATGGACTAATAGAATGATGCTATGCCCAAAAGATTTTACTTCACTAGGTGCAGTAAAAAAATTGGTATTCTATACACAGGTGGTATATCTTGCAACACAGATAGGCTACTCCACTGACTAACACACTCTGCAATAGGCCAAAAAGGATTAGCTTTGCTAGATTCAGCTAAATGCTGTGAAAATAACTTGCACAGCACTGGCACAGACCTGCCTGGCAAAAACTGATAGGAACTGATGTAACCTAGTCCTGAAAAGGACTCCAATTACATTTAGTCTTTACTCCCACAATCTATCTATTTAAGAGCACAGACCTGCCTGATAAAAGTAGTAGGAAATGCTGTAACCTAGTCCTTTAAAGGACTGCAATCACAACTATTCCCTACTCCCAAGCTATCTGTAGATTTGTGCGAAAATTGGCTTGAAATTAACAAGGTATAGCACACACAGCAACAGCGGTGCCGTCTAACACGCAGCTGCAGCAGTGAGAAAATGGTGGCGACGGGGAAAATGGCTTGGTCTTATAGGGCAAGGACATGTGACATACATTGCCAATGACACATGCCCTTGCTTGTGTGAAAAAAAGCACTTCGCTCCGTGTGTGCGCTGCTGATAGGCTGACAGATTGCACCTCCCCACTGTAAATGCGGGAAAGAGAAAAAAAAATGGAGATCTTCGTTATTCCTGCAGAGATCCATCCCCTGCCCCTCCCCCCACCCCGCTGTACACTCAAACTGCGTATTAACATTAATTTTCATCATTACTGAGAAAAAATCCAGTTATGATTTTGGTGCACGAACAGTTATCGAACATAACCTCGAACAGCCGAATTTTTCTCAAATCGTTCGTGTTCGCCGAACGGCTCGAACACCGCCCAAAACAGCTCGAATTTGAGATTGGCGAACAGTTCGAGTAGAACAACGCTCATCTCTACTAATGACTATGGCCATAAACTGAATCTCAAAAACTTTTAAGATAGAGTTAAGATTTCTTTAATACCTCTAAATTCTGAGCTGACTGGTAACCTTGGCAACAATCTGTACACTATGGAGTTCTTGAGAATGGAGAGGATATTTAATAAGATATAAATTTTAAAGTTGATTATTTTTACAAGCATTTTGCAATTGTATGCATTTATTAAGATGGAACAACCCATTTAAAGGAAATTTAACTTCCTATGCTGCATATATAGGCATGCAGATCATAGAAAGCTGAAAAAAATTATACCTTGATATCTGTGAAATGATGTCTTATTACAGAGAAATCCACATTTTTCTTAATATGCTAATGAGCTGTTAAGATCTATGTGGACAGAACATGCAGAAAGGGTAATTTTTTTCTGATTATTGGGAATCATGAAATTGACCAGATCCATCTGTATTCTCTTTAAAATCTGTCATCAAGTTGGAGAGGCCAATAAGTATTACACCACTAGTCAATACTGCTGAGATGTAAGTCGCTTGAGGGTTTAGGTGTTTTATATCTGATTATACATTGCACATTCATGGATAATGAATGATACAAGATTATGGGAACTTCTTCAAGAGCCAGTTCTATTTTCCCAATTGTAACAGATGTAACAACAACACTGAATATTTTTTTTCAGTTACCTGTGTTGCATTGGTAGTCTTAGAAATCGAATAACATTGTAGTTCACCAATGCAATGATTATACTATACAATGCTATAAACATACGCGGCAGCTTTTTAGTCACTTTGTAAAGTGTAATAAATATATTTTAAATTTCTACTTTGAAATATTCACTTTCACACAAGAAAATTGAACCTTGATCTTGAAGTTCAGATTATTTCATTGGATGTAATGTTATTGTGAAGATATTAATCATCCAGATGTTTCACCAAGGTTATGAAGTCTTTGTGTCATTTTCGGAACTTGACATTCTAATAAGTAGGGCAAAACGTAATGTGAATACTGAGCTTTCTGTCCATGCTGGGTTTTATTACTCTAAACCTATTTTATTAATTTTCCATTGAAAAGATACGTTTCCTATTTTAAAATATAATTTTATTTTACTTCATACAGAGTAAAATACTTTTAGAAACACTATATTAAAAGTCCTTGACTACTGCCTTGATTACTGTAGGTCATCTAAAACCTTTATAAAATATAGTGAATTATAAAATCTGAAAAAAATATATCAATTAAAATGTAGAATTAGACTTTACAGAGAAAAAGTATTTATACCACGTGAACTTTTCCACATATTTCTTATTACACTAGCAGGCTTAAATGTATTTTATTGGGATTTTATGTGAAATACCAACACAAAGTAGCATGTATTTGTGAAGTGTTAAGGAAATAGTACATGATTTTTTAATATTTTATAAATCTGAAAATTGTGATGCAAATTTTTATTCAGTTCCCATTAGACAATACTTTGTAGGACCACCTTTCGCTGTAATTATTGCTGCAAATCCCACAGATTCTTAATGGGATTTAGTTATGCACTTTGACTGGGCCACTGATTGGATTCAGATCAGGAGGCATATTTTACCACTGAATCACTTTTCACCCTGTTTTTCTTTAAAAATGTAACAGTAGCCTCAAATGTGTGCTTTGTATCATTGCATGTTAGAAAAGTGCACATCTAAGAAGATCAAGTATTGATGGTAGCATCTTCTCTTTGAAAACAGGGCAGAACATCTGTGAATTCATGATACCATCAATGAAATGTAGCTCTCCAACACCAGCTGTACTCATGCAGCTCCACATAGGGACACTGCCACCACCATGTCTCGCTGTAGGCACCATACATTTTTCTTTGTACTCTTCACATTTTTGACGCCATACAGTTTTGAAGCCATCAGTTCCCAAAACATTTATCTTGATCTCATTACTTCAGAGTATGGAGTCAAGTCTACATATTTTTCAGCATGGCTCTTGGCAAATTCTAGGCTGGCTTTTTTATGCATGAGCTTTATGCAAGGCTTCCTTTGTGGACACACCCATTCATGCCATTTCCCTTTAGAAGGTCATATTGTGTAATGGAAAAACTTTGCTTTGGTTTTCTACTTCTTTAACTAACTGCAATGAACTTGCATGTCAATTTTCTTCAACTTCTTATCAGAAGATGCTCCTGTTAAGATGTAAACATCCATGGTCTGTCTGGACATTTCCTAGAGATGTTTGCCTTGCATTTTGGTTAAATTTTTGTATCACTTTGCTTCAGTATTCTGACTGATAAGTAAAGCTCTGCTGATCTTGGTGTAACCTAAACCTTTCATGTGTAAAGAAATTATTTTCATTCTCAGGTCTTGTGACATTTCTCTTCCACTTGATGCCATTACTGGAAGCATGAAACGGGACAGGGTTATCTTTGTTAAAGGGGTTTTCCCATGGACAAAAGTTCATTTTAATCAATACATCTTGGAATAATAATAAGTTCCACAATTGGATGTGTTTAAATATAATGTTCCTGTTCTGAAATAATCTTATAAATGTTCCCTTGTGTAATAGCTGTGTCTGATCGTGTACAGAATATCACCTGATCATACCATATCTCCTGGGCAGGGGAGGAAGCAAAAGAGAGTATACAGATATCACAGCATGGAATCACAGCTGATTCTTTTTGTGAGGTAAAAAATATCCCTGCCTGTTTTCAAACAATGTTTTACTTAAAAGAAAGAATCTGCTTCAATACCCTGCTGAAATATCTATATACTTTTTGCTTCCCCCCCTGCCAGGAGCTGTGGCATGATCCGACCATGTTCTGTATATTGTCAGAGACAGCCATTACACAGTACACAGCAGGGGCACATGTACAAGATTATCTCAGCACAGGACCATTTTATTTAAATGCATTCAATTGTGGAACTTATTATTATTCCAAGATCTATTGATTAAAAATAAGGTTTTTTTTGTGGCGTGGTAGAGCGGCTTACTCAGCTGTACACGGAGGTAGACACAGAACACTGTCTCGTTAAGTTTCGGATTAGTTTATTAAAAATGGCATAAACCAATCTAGAGTTCATAAAGTAAATTCAGCCCTTTCACCTAAGCGGCAAAGAAAAATTAAAAGATACAGCACAGTTCGTATATCGGCCGGGATCTGGCCACGCAGGATTAACCACACACGGTTCAGGTTTAGGATAACAAATGCAAGCTCCTCTCAGGACCAAGCCTCTCCAGATACTGAACAACTCTTGAGTCAAAAGGCTGGCTATATACAGCCCAGACCGCACCCTTGTGTGGAGATATGGTGAATGACCTCCCACCCACATTATAGTCATTCACAAAAAAAACAGCACTTTTAAAATGGCGGTTTAATCCTCTCAGCACATAACATGCTGGAGAAGACTTTCAGGTTTCACATTACTGAAGCTAATAACCTCAATGAAACATATCTCCCATCCACCACTCTGTCAGTGACTTTGTCACAGTGGGAAAACCCCTTTAAGTAACACCATTTTATAGTCAATAGTCTGCTGGACTCTTGTTTAATGAATTATTAGATTTACCTGTGGTTGAATTCTTGTTAATTAGCATTTTGTATTCAAAACTTTAGCTTTGCTGCTTAGACTTTTATTCAGATGTACTCATATTTGCAACATGGTCTTGACTGAATATATTAGGAAAAACACTTATTTCTTTGTGCAAAATAATAGATCTTGTTTGCAACTAATGGCTCACATTTGTGGGAGAATTTTGTAGTATGGCATCCCATAGAAAATGTTGAATCTGAAAGGAAACTTAAGGTTTTCTGAAAAATCTGTTGGGGTGCACTTAGTTATTCTGACTACTGCATGTAAGTTCATGCTTTGTAATTTTACAGAGGATTAAAAATAAATTATCCTGGCTGAAATTAAAAGTCTGCTAGTACTCTATGTGACTGCAGACTGTTGAATCATGACAGCTTACGATGTGCACACTATCATGATTCCCCTGTATTTCAAGTGCACGCGGTCATGTGATCCCATGTATGCAATTTGCATTCTTGTGCTCAGGGGTCAACTAATCTCATGCTCCTTCTTTTCGTGAGTCTAGTCGGCATCAGACCACAAGTATGCAAACTCTAAACATGTGGTCATATGACCTCCCTTCTGGAAATACTGAGGAATTGTGATAGTGTGCACTTCACACACAGTCACATGTCGACAATCTGTAGTCACATAAAGGGCCTGCAGACTTTTTATTTCAGCCTGGATAACTCTTCTAAAGTTTACATAACCAAGCACTACTATATTGACAACTATTGGCATTGCCCAAAGGAATGACTGGGGTACTTTCAAAACAATTATAACTGACAAAATTAATAGTTGAATGACTAGAAGCAATTTAAGGGAGTGGCTATTATGAGACCCCTTCACAAGCTCTTTTTTTTTTGCTTGCAAATATATTTATCAAATTTATTTTTGCAAAGAATCAATATGTAACACTATGCAACACTCTATAACTCTCCAGTGGCCATCCTTAGTGTGATGGTAAAAGCTAAACTGTTGTCATTTTTCCAAGCTCTTGCTGTGTGAAAACAGCTCATAAATCATGTTAATTGAGATTTGTTTAATTACTTAAGCACTGGTTAAAAAATAAACTGGTATCTTTAAAAATAGATTTATTTGGGGAGTTTTGTTTATTTTCATTGCATTGATCAATCACATGAATTCTATGTTTTTTTTCTCATAATTGTTATTATTTAGTCCAATATAATATCATCCATGGTTTATTGCAAAATCATTATTAGAATACTATTCATTGGAGTCCGTCCTACTCACTCTTCATAAGGACATGGTGCCTTTCCAATGTACATATAGATTGTGATGGGTTCTGCCAGTATACAAAACATTTAAAAAACCTAAACACAAGAAGGTATAAGATTGTAAGATGGATCTGAAAAAGGCAATTGATGTATTTAAAAGGTATTCCTGCAGGACAGCAATGTGTGCCTCTGTTGGCTCTGATGATCACAGCATTGAACCTCAAAACATGTCAGTTACTTTTGAGTGAAGCATGTAGAACAAAAACTTGTAAGTATCTGAGTGCTTTCCAGTCTTGTACTGTGGGTTACCTTACAGACCATGTATTCATTTTGCAAAATTCACTAAGCAAAAACATAACAAAAAATAATAGTTTTTCTAACTAAAAATTGAAACATATTGGGGGATGTTAAGGGCTTCACTGATCAATTTAGACAAGAGTCTAGAAAAATGTCCAAGTCTTAGTAAAATAGTCATATTTTGTATAAAGTAAGCCTACCAAAAACTGAAGTAAGGGGAAATATTACCAACAATACCTGTTGTGGTAAATTTGGCTTAGTTTTTCTCTTTCAAGTCATGTTTTAAGCTGCCTAACTTTGAAGTAGACCCGTTGCTTGCAAATAATATGCAATTCAGAAGCAAAACTAGATTTTCCCACAGCTGAGGCAAAGATTCCGTTTGGCAACACACCTGATATGTTCACCTTTTTGTTGACAAGCAGTGTTTTCAATCTATCTCTATATTCTTCCTTGTTCCTTGTTTGATAACTATTAGTGTTGAGTGAACATGCTCAACACTGCTCGGTACTCGCCCGAGCATCACGCTACTCGGGATGTTCGGCGAGCACTGAGCATTTCCGGGTTACTCGGGCGGGAGCTCGGGTCTCCGCCCTGCATGTTTGGCGCTCTTTACAGAGCCAATGAACATGCAGGGATTGCCAGCCAGTCACTGTAATGCCGCAGCCATGTTGTTTGTGGGCATTACAGTGATTGGCTGGCCGCACAGCGTCACCTCGAGTATTTAAAACCGGGCGCCGCCATCTTGGACACAGTCGCTCCGGATCAGACAGTGTAGGGACAGCGCTGCTGATTTAGGGAGAGATATATCCTGCAAAATAGTTAGTGTAGGGTCTGTAAAGGCTGCCAGATCAAACAAACAGACCTTCTCAGGACTAATATCCATCCCAGGTATATCAGGCAGGCAGGCAGGCAGGCTGTATAGGAGACGCAGTGGTTATAGCAGCAAACGCTGCATTACAGTCCTGTGTGCTGTTGCTGAAATTGCTGGACTTAGCTCCAGGTCTCGGGGGCCAGGAAAAATCCTTTTTTTTTAATCTAAATCCTCTTTTTTTTTTTCCTCCTTCACAATGTACAAATACCCATCTTATTAACCTTTTGGTGCCCCCCCCCCAAAAAAAAAGTGTGCCTCTGATTTTTCAGACACAAATATATCTGTTGAAAATAGTCTGGTGTAGGCCCGAGAAATACAAGTGTGCTTTTGCTGTTCCACGGTAAAAAATCTCTATTATTCAGGTTTTGGTAGTTTTTTCCGTAAAGAAAAACCGTAGTGTCTCCTGACTGTTGTGACACAAAAATATATCTGTTGAAAATAGTCTTGTGTAGGCCCGACATCCCAGTGTGGTTTCACAGTTCCACGGGTCAAATCGCTGTACTATCCAGTTTTGGGCCTTTGTATCTAAAAAAAAAGCACTTTGAGTGTGTCGCTCACTGTTCAGCCGCAAATATCTCTATTTAAAAAAGTGTGGTATACCCCAGTAAACAATAACTGTGGTTTTCCTCGTCCACGGTTCTAATCTACTCTTTATTACCCTTTTTCTATTGATAGTGCAAGTGTAAGCTATTTTACTTCATTTACAATGGGCAAGGCGCGTGGCAAGGGACGTGGAAGTGGACGTTCTGGTGATGGTTCGTGCAGAGGACGGGGCCGTGGCCACGGTGAAAATGTGCCACAACCAACAGCCACATCTTCTCGCTCCCACTTCTTGACCGAATTACTAGGGAAGCACAGAACAACACCAGTATTGAGAACTGATCAGTGTGAGCAGGTTATTAATTGGATAGCAGACAATACTTATAGTTACCTGGGCACCACCACCTCCGGTCTGTCTTCCACACGGTCAACTCTTAGTAGCCGTGAGTCTCGACCACATACTCCTCCTCACCCTGATGCTCCTTCCTCCCACCATGCCGAGTGTTGTCAGACAGCAAGTGATCCCACACTTGGACACTCTGAAGAGCTGTTCACTGGTCCATTTCCATATTTGGGCCCCTCGCCTGATACGCTTGAAGTGGTGGAAGAGGAGATCCCATGTTGCGATGCCCAAATATTTGAACAGCCGCGGCCACAGGAAGTCGTCGTTGGCAATCTGTCACAAGAGGTGGACGATGACGAGACAATTGCCAGGAAGTGAGGAGGAGGACCGTGGTGCGCAAGTGGACGAGGAGGAGGTGGTGGATGATCTAGTAACTGACCCAACGTGGAAGGAGGACATGCAGAGTGAGGCCAGCAGCACACAGGGGGAGGGAGTCAGAGTACCCCAACAGGCAGGAAGAAGCAGTGTGGTGGCCGCAGACAGAAGGCAGGCAACCGTTCCCCGTAACACCAACACGAGGGACATTGCCAGTACAAGCGGTAGGTCTTCCAGAGTCTGGAATTTTTTTAAAGACTCTGCTGATAACCCCAAAAAGGCCATATGTTCCACCTGCCATGCCAGCATCAGCAGGGGTGACAAAACTACCAGCCTGACCACCACCAGCATGATCAGGCACATGGCAGCAAAGCACCCAACTTTGTGGGGCAAAACCCAGGGTCCACGACCAGTGTCAGCGGGTGTCACCACTGCTTCTTCCACTGTTGTGCGTTCAATAGATCCCCCTGTTGTGTGTGCAAGGCAATCCCCTGTCCATACTGCATGTAAAGATGCCCCCTCCTCTCAGTCTTCACTTGTTATGGCAGTTTCTCAAGAAACAGCATCAACGTCCACGTCCACGTCCCACCGCAGTGTTCAATTGTCCATATCCCAGACCTTTGAACGAAAGCGGAAATTCGCAGCTAACTCCCCACAGGCCACAGTCCTAAATTCGCACATTTCACGACTGCTTGCATTGGAAATGCTGCCTTTTAGACTGGTGGAGCGGAATCCTTCCGCAATCTTATGGCGGTGGCCGTCCCTAGGTACTCGGTCCCCAGCCGACACTATTTTGCCCTGTGTGCCATCCCCGCACTACACAAGCACGTGTCCCAAAGCATCTGCCGTGCCCTCAACAACGCAGTTACTGGGAGAGTCCACTTGACAACGGACACGTGGACAAGTGCTTGTGGCCAGGGACGGTACATCTCTCTGACGGCACACTGGGTAAACATAGTGGAAGCCGGGACCCAGTCGGACCTTGGGACGGAACACATGCTCCCCACACCGAGGATTGCGGGCCCTATGTCAGTCAGAGTTGCCCCCACAGTGTACAGCTCCTGCGCATCCTCCTCCTCCTCCTCCTCCTCCTCATTTTCAGCCTCCATCTCAGATATCACCACATCAGTTACAAGCTGGAAGCATTGCAGTACTGCCTCCGCCAAGCGGCGACAGGCTGTGCTGAAACTCTTAAACTTAGGTGATAAACCTCACACTGCTTGTGAGTTGTGGACAGCTGTGAAAGAGCAGGCAGATCTGTGGCTGAGACCGCTGAACCTACATCCCGGCATGGTCGTGTGTGACAATGGCCGTAACCTGGTGGCGGCTCTGAGGCGAGGTGAGATCACACACGTACCATGCCTGGCTCATGTGCTTAACCTCGTGGTTCAGCGGTTTCTTAAATCGTACCCCGAGTTGCCAGATCTGCTCATGAAAGTACACCGCCTGTCAGCTCATTTTCGCAAGTCGGCTACAGCTTCCGCCGCCCTTGCTGTGTTGCAGCAGCATTTGCAGCTTCCGGCAAACCGACTGGTGTGTGATGTCCCCACATGTTGGAACTCTACCCTCCACATGTTGCAAAGGATTTGTGAGCAGAAGAGAGCAGTTGTGGTGTACCAGCTGCAACAAGGCCGTCGATATTCAGGTCAGACTCCACACATAAGACCTCAGGAGTGGACCTGGATGTCTGACATATGTACCATCCTGACAAACTTTGAGGAGGCCACCAAGATGGTGAGTGGTGATGATGCCATCATTAGTGTCAGCATCCCACTTGTCTGTCTTTTGCAACGCTCTCTGCAGAGAATTAAAGAGGAGGCATTGCAGCCAGAGTAAGATGAGATGGATCAAGAAGCCATAGCGGGCGATAACACACAGCCCAGCCTCATCTCATCCCAACGTGCATTGGGGGACAATGAGGGAGAGGAGGAGGAGGAAGAACAGGAGCTGCTATCATGCGTTGTAGACGGTAGTACCTGTACAAGTGTCATACCGTCGGTTCAGCTTGTGTGGCCTGAGGACAGGGGGGAGGAGGAAGAGGAGGAGGAGGAGGAGGAGAGCATGGTCAGTCGTCATCTTGGTGAGGACACGGAAATCTTGCCCTTTACCAGTCTGGCACGCATGGCTGACTTTGTTACGCTGCCTTAACCGTGACCCTCGCGTTGTCAAAATGTTGGGTGACAGTCACTACTGGTTGGTGACACTTGCAGACCCCCGCTACAAGGAGAACTTTCACTCTCTTATTCCTGAGTAGGAGAGGTCTACAAAAATGGGGCAATACCAGAAGGCCCTTGCTGCAGAACTCTTAAAAAAATTCCCATCTGAACCCGCTAGCGGCAGAGGTCACAGTTCGTTGCCCAACCAAGGCGTACAGGCGAGAGAGATGCAACTCCAATCCAGCAGAGGCAGGGGAACACTGTCAAAGTTCTGGGACAGTTTTCTGACACCCGCCGAGCTTACAGGCCCTGAGGCGCGGTGTACTCTCACAAGGAGTGGAAAGTTTCAAAAGACGGTGAGGGAGTACCTTGCCGATCGTACCAGCGTCCTCCGTGATTCCTCTGTGCCTTTTAATTATTGGGTATCCAAGCTGGACACTTGGAATGAACTCGCTCTGTACGCCTTGGAGGTCCTGGCCTGCCCTGCCACTAGCGTGTTATCGGAGCGTGTTTTTAGTGCTGCTGGGGGAATTATAACTGATAAGCGCACTCGCCTGTCAACTGACAATGCTGACAAGCTGACCCTTATCAAAATGAACAAGGGCTGGATTGGGCCAGACTTCTCATCACCACCAAATGACAGCGGAGTAACATAAAGTCAAATCCACTGTGTTATTTCGGGAGGTGTATTCACATGCACCGCTTCACACCCACACATGGGTATACGCTTCCTCGTTTCGGCTGTTTAATCTTCTTCTCCTTATCCTCAGCCTCCACCACCACTATACCACCAGGGTGCCAGCATTGCAAGTTCCTCCGTCCTAATTTTTGGCAGCTTTTGCTGGGAAAGCATAAGCAAATACCATGGGACACCCACTCCCCAATAATGTGACTTATGTTGGTAATATGCTGTACTGCATGGCTCTTGTAAGGGGCATTGCAAGTTGCTCTGTCCTAATTTTTGGCAGCTTTTGCTGGGAAAGCATAAGCAAATACTATGGGACACCCACTCCCCAATAATGGGACTTATGTTGATAATATGCTGTACTGCATGGCTCTTGTAAGGGGCATTGCAAGTTGCTCCGTCCTAATTTTTGGCAGCTTTTGCTGGGAAAGCATAAGCAAATACTATGGGAGACCCACTCCCCAATAATGGGACTTATGTTTGTAATATGCTGTACTGCATGGCTCTTGTAAGGGGCATTGCAAGTTGCTCTGTCCTAATTTTTGGCAGCTTTTGCTTGCAAGGCATAATCAAATACTATGGGACACCCACTCCCCAATAATGGGACTTATGTTTGTAATATGCTGTACTGCATGTGACGCGCCCCCTGGGCCGTGTGTACACGTGTGTGGGATACCCGGTGCCGGGTCTCTGGGGTCTGTAGTCTCCGTGGCGGTGACCCCGTCCCGTGGCTCAGGCTGGTCAAACCAGTGGCAATCTTTCTTAGTTTTTGAGGTTAATTGTCCGACTGCGCCACCCGTGGATTGCGGTCAGGGAGTACCACCACTGCGAGGCAGATAGCTGAGGCTGGTGTTGTGTGCGCAGCATAAAATGGGATAACTCCCCTCGGGAGGAGTATAGCCTCAGGGCAGTGAGTGTGGATGATGGGGGTGATGGTGCACGAGCGCTGCAGAAATTACTCAGAGTCTTTGCAGTGCAGTTCAGGGTCTTTACTGATGATTATAAGGTAGACCCTCCCGGGAGTACTGGCTAGCATAAGAGGCCTGGTCAGTCTGTGAGCAAGCAGGAGTTCCCCTGGCCAGGTGGAGTTGTAGGCCTCCCCGTCTGTCAGCACTCTTCCTGGCTACCTTGCTGTAAGCGGGTAGAAGTATCCCACGTCCCTGAGTGTACCGTGTAGTGCTCACCCTTATGGCTGGTGACTTGGGGCCTTCTATTAGCCTCCGCTCCACAACGGCGGTGCTGGTCCCTTGCTTGTGACTGAGCCTCCGGGCTTCTATGGCCAGAGGACCTGAAATCCCCTGCCGGCTGGTTTCTGCTGCTGGATATATAAGTCCTCACAGCTTCGGACTCCTTTGTCCGGTTCCTATTGTCTTCTGCCAGGGCGAGCTCTGCTCAGCTTCCAGCCCCTCGTCTTTAGCTCCTAGCTCCTACAGAGCTCCTTGCTGTTACTTTCCCTTGCTCTCACTCTGACTCTGACTGTTCTCTGTTCTCTGACTCACTCAACCCCACCCCAGATCCAGTCTATAAGGGCAGAATTCTCCCCTCCCAGGACTGGGGCAGGAGGATGTTGCATGTTTATGGGATCCTGACCAGGAAACCTCCCACTTGCTCTCCGACGTAATCTCTCTTACTGTGGTGACCAGACCCCTGGGGTGCCACACATGGCTCTTGTAAGGGGCATTGCAGTACCTCATAATTTTTCGGAAAGCATTCCATTCACTGCTTAGGCCAACAGTGCACAGGAGACCCAGTTGCTATAAATGGAAAAAAAGGTTTAGTTAACGCCCTCTGACCTCCTTGTCATTTCCAAGGGACATTGGAGTGCCTCGAAATTTTTGGTAGGCATTGCACTCACTGTATGCCCTATAACTGTGTAGCCGAACCGCTCCTTTTGTTACAGAAACATATCCTACAAGACATATCTGGTTGACTGGCCTGATATTGATGTGAAAGGTCCCTGTTCCTCCGGCTCTTACTCCTTTGCCACTACCTCATCCATCATTTATCACCTGAAGCTTTGTTTTAACGGGAGTCATAGAACTTGGATAGTAGCAGGAAAACATCCAGCAATCCTCGGAGGAGGTAGGATATGCGCCAAAACGCTGACCTCCTCAGGCCTTGCCGCTGCTACATACATGCGCTTGCATTACAACAAAATAAAGCAGATGCTAACTTCTATCATCCTCATCATGCTCCTCACCTTGGCACTCTCAACTCCCCTGATGGAGAAGCCAGGGCCCACCGGAGGAGACTGATAGTTCGGTGGGCTCGGCCAATGCTGCCCTAAAACAGGCCAGGCTAAGAAAAGTGTGGGAAAGGTTACCGGTACAAATAGGGGTGGCTGGGGACCGAGTATGGACACCCGGCCACCCACTGGAGGCTGGGGAGCAAGCGGGGACACCCGGCCACCAAGGCGGCTGGGGAATGATTATGGATACCAGGCCGCCGACACAGCCATGGCGTGGTGGCCAGATTCCGCCTCCACATGCCTAAAAGGCCCAATTTAAAGTGCAAGCAAGCAAGCAGTATGGTATTGCAGCCTGGGGGTGGGTGGGTGGTAGGCTGCATACTTGCGCTTGCATTGCAAGGAATGGGAGAGGTACAATTGAACACTGCCCTGGGACAA
Organism: Phyllobates terribilis; assembly: GCF_046119375.1. Classification (NCBI taxonomy): domain Eukaryota; kingdom Metazoa; phylum Chordata; class Amphibia; order Anura; family Dendrobatidae; genus Phyllobates; species Phyllobates terribilis. Next base: position 766,151,261 of record NW_027362762.1, on the reverse strand, counting down.
GGACTTGAATGGGGATAGTTGCAAGTCTGCAACGACAGGTGCAAGGTGGGAGGCATCTTCGCATGTACCATGAACAGGGGTTTGGCATGCACACACTACAGCGGAATAGGCTCTCCTTCCCACTAAATGCACTGGGGAGGGCACAGGTAATGTTTTGGTATACGCGCTTAATCTTATGTATAAGGCAAACCAGGACAAATAGGGGCGGCTGGGGACTGAGTATGGATACCTCGCTGCCGAAGCAGCCATGAGGTAGTGGCCAGCTTTGGCCTCCTCTAAACTAAAAGGCCCCATTTCAAGTGCAAGCTAGCAGTATGAATTGCAGTCTGGGGGTGAGTGGGTGGCAGGCTGCACACTTACACTTGCATTAAAAGAAAACATAGCAGATGCTAACTTCTGTCATCATCATCATGCTCCTCACCTTGGCACTCTCAACTCCACCGATGGAGAAGTCAGGGCCCACCGGAGGAGTTTGGTTCTCTGGTGGGCTCGTCCAATGCTGCCTAAAGCAGGCCGGGCTAACAAAAGTGTGTGGGGGGATGTTCCAAGGAGAAATGGGGGCGGCTGGGGACCGTTTATGGACACCCGACTGCCCCCAGGCGGCTGGGGACCGTTTGGACACTCGGCCGCGGGGCGGCTGGGGACTGAGTATGGACACCCGGCCGCCGGGCGGCTGGGGACTAAGTATGGATTCCAGGCCGCCAACACAGCCATGACGTGGTGGCCAGATTCCGCCTCCACATGCCTAAAAGGCCCAATTTCAAGTTCAAGCAAGCAAGCAGTATGGTATTGCAGCCTGGAGGTGGGTGGGTGGCAGGCTGCATACTTGAACTTATATTGCAAGGAATGGGGGAGGTACAATTGAACACTGCCCTGGGACTAGAACTTGCATTGGGATAGTTGCAAGTCTGCATCTTCTGATGCGGCAAGGATCACTTATGATGGGCACACTTTTAGACAGTGACCTGAGAGTCAGATATGCTTCCAGGGGTCTTCCCCATGCTGTTCCCATGTCTTTTCAGCGCTTTATGCATGTGTCACACAGCACATGGCCAGATAAGGTTGTAAAATGTTAAAATGACATTTCCCGGTGAATGCATTTGTCATAGTTGAAAGCAATACAAAAGTGCAAAAACGCATAAAAAATGCTACTTGTGAACATAGCCGAAGGTGTGGAGGAGTATTTTTGTTTTTGGTCATTTATTTTAACTTATACACAGGTCTTTTCCCTGGAAAGGATGTTCCTTAACATATTTCACAGGAAAAAAGCTTCACTTTCGTTTTATTGTGAGCCTGTAAAAGTGGCTTAATACCTCTGACCAAGTTGTTGACAGCAGTGACCTGGGGGTCAGAAATGCTTCCTGGGGCGATCCCCATGCTGTCCAAATGTCATTTGAGCACTGTCACTATCGTTTTGGGCACTTGTTAGGCTTTTAAAAGACTGCCGGGGGTGCCACCGCAAAAATGCTCGAGTCTCCCATAGACTAACATTGGGCTCGTTGCTCGGCTCGAGCACCCGAGTATCACGGCGAGCTCGGCCCGAGCTTCGAGCACCCAAGCATTTTAGTGCTCGCTCAACACTAATAGCTATGTCTTTACAGCAGTTAGAGGAGCACATAAACTGATGGCAAACAAGCAGATGGGAAGTTGCCATGAACTGCTTAGCCACACCAATGATACAGTGTGCTTCTATGCTTAGATTGAGCAGATATGTTGTGTTGGCAGACTCCTTTCAATCAAACACTCTCAGGAAACTTCAGTATTCTTAGTCTCTTATCAATATGCCTGTTGTACAATGTTCATATGCTTAGCGATCACAATATTCACCATAACAGCTCCTTTCTGGTCTATATCTTGTGACAACATTTTAAATTAGCCAGATCACACAGCATCTTATATGTGAACCAGAAATTGATTTTCTCAATGCAATCCTAACAGACCCACATAAAGAATCTCATATAATTATACAGAGAAAAGACCTTTCGGTCCACACAAAAGACACTGAGTGAGTTAAGTAATCTGAAATAGGGTCACATGGTGAAGAAGAGAATTGTAATGTCACTGATATCACAAGAAGGAAAAGATAGAAAAAATAAAGCCACTTCTTCGCCATATAACTTCATACTTACCAATCTGTCCCATTCTGCAGAATATCCCAACAATATTATTTCAGACTTTTCTGCATAGAGTCCTTTATAAACAACATCATTTTCCCCTATTAACAAATGTATTTTACTAATCAAATTTGACGTCCTGTACATGCCACACCAATACTGTGCAGTGTTGAAGGATCTGTGGTTTTGGTCATGAACCTACCTAGCATTTTTTTATTTTGTCATTTTTTTTGCAAGATGGTTGAATTTTTTATTGAAAAATTAAAAAAATTAAAAAAAATGTAAAAATGTACCTTTGCATGTCTGTTTTTTACTGCTAATATATATCTGCAGTAGTGATGAGCGAGCATGCCCCCACTGCTCGGTACTCGCCCGAGCATCTCAGTACTTGAGATGCTCGGAGCTCGCAGAGTACTTGCGCGATGCTCGGGCGGGAGCTCGGGTCCTCGTCCTGCATGTCTAGCGCTATTTAGAGCACCAATCATGCAGGGATTGTCTGCCACTCACTGCAATGCCACAGCCATGGAGGTTGTGGCATTACAGTGATTGCCCAAATCGATGGGAACAGTGCTCACAGTAAAACATGAAAAGCCGGCAATTCAGCAGCGGCATACAGCGGTGCCCGACAATTTAGAACAGAAAGAATAGAGCATCACACATAGATTAGATAGATAGAAACATGTCAGTCACATAAATAATAAGTACAGTGACAGTGTTGGTTACTGTATTCTTCATTTAGTGTTAAAATAAAGGATTTATTAAATAAAAAAAATTGGCGTGGGGTTCCCCATAATTTTAGTCTCTAGGAGAGGTTAAGCAGACGGCTGGGGCAGATGTTTGAAGCCTGGGAAGGGGGTAATACCCACGGAGCTTCCCAGGCTACTAATATCAGCCCCCAGCTGAAGACCTAGCTGTAACATCCCTGGTGGCGTGCTTGCATGGTGCACCACCTCCCACCATGAAAGATCGCAATCTTACCTGTCAGTCCATGCTGCACTCTTTGCTCCAGTACCTGTTCTGTCCATGTCTCTTGTCTGATTGCTTAGGGCGTCGGCACGGCTTTCTGCTTGTTTCTTAGAGCTACTGTGTGCACAATCCTATTGCATCCCAAGCCTATTGCTGTGAGTCACTGGATATTTAAACCCCCTCCACCCAGTAGGAGGTGCCTGAGCAACATTTTCTCTCAGTTTGTGGTTTGCAACTGAATTGCCAGGTCCTGTCCTTTATCTAGTCTTTTCCGCCACCCTGGGGGCTGTATACCCAGGCCTGTTACCTGTCTGTTCTGCCACCCTGGGGGCTGTATACCCAGGCCTGTTACCTGTCTGTTTCCGCCACCCTGGGGCTGAGTTCCCAGGCTCCTTTCTGTATCTTGTTTCAGTTCCTGTTTGAACAGTGTCCTAGCTCGTTTCTTGTTTGCTTCCATGTTTGTACCTTCCCTTTTCCTGCAGTGACTGAACCAAAACCTCACTCCAACTCATTGTCTCTGTACTTCTGTTTGTGAGATTTGTGTCCACTCGCTACTTCATTGTAAGTACCTTGTGTGTATCTGTGTTCTAGCTATCTTCCTGTATCTTCCAGTCTGCTCCATGTGAACAGAGCCATGTCATGTCTGCCTTCACCTTCTGCTCTGTTCTGCTCTGCTTGTTCACGGCTCTGGCGGTTCCGCTCTGCTCGGCTTGTTTACCGCACCTGCGGTTCCGCTCTGTTCTGCTTGTTTACTGCCCCTGTGGTTCCGCTCTGCTCTGCTTGTTCACCGCTCCAGCGGTTCCTCTCTACTCCGCTTGTTTACCACACCTGCGGTTCCACTCTGCTCTGTTTGTTTACCGCACCTGCGGTTTTGCTCTGCTTGTTTATCGCACCTGCGGTTCCGCTCTGCTCTGCTTGTTTACCGTACCTGCGGTTCCACTCTGCTTGTTCACCGCTTGTTCACCGCACCTGCAGTTTTGCTCCATTCTGCTTGTTCACCGCTCCTGCGGTTTTGATCTGCTAGTCCACCGCACCTGAGGCTCTGTTCCTGTTTTCCAGTCTGTACTGGTCCCTATCCAGCCTGCATTCATACCTATCTGCCTGTCAGCATTCCAGCCGTGCCTGTCAGCACCCGCCTGCCTTCATACCAGCCGTGCCTGCCAGTGCCCACCTGTCTGCATACCAGCTAACCTGCCTGTTCCTGCATTCCCCGGTGTGGGTCAACAGCTGTGACCGGGGTCTGACCTGGAGTAGCACCTGGTCCCTCTGCTCGGTTCCTCCCTGGTTCACGGAGTCGAATGAGCCGACGTGTGACCTTGGTCGGATCGGGTTGTTACTTAGTTACGCCCCTCCAGGCACTCCTCGGTTCATAGTACAGTGGGATCACTAATCACGCTCATGCCAGTCAGTCCGGGCATGAGCATAACACTAGCCTTTACTAGCTATTAATATGGGGGACCCAAAAAATGATGTGGGGTCCCCCCTACTTTAATAGCTACCAAAGGCTAGGCAGACAGATGGGGGCTGATATTAATAGCCCAGGAAGGGTGCCATGAATATTGGCCCCCTCCCAGGCTAGAAACACCAGCCGTCAGCCGCCCCTGAAATGGCGCATCCATAGGATGCGCCAATTCTGGTACTTAGCCTTGCTCTTCCCACTGCCCTGTAGTGGAGGCAGAGGGGTAATAGGGCTGGGGTTGATGCCAGCTTATAATGCCAGCTGACATCAAGCCCAGGTTATTAGTGGAGAGGCGTCTATAAGACACTCCCATTACTAACCCCATAGACAAAATTAAAAAAAACACAAACACCCAGAATAAAGTCCTTTAATTGAAATAAAGACACAATCCTTTAATGTTCTAAATTAAACTCTACTTACCGTATCGCCAATTCCAGCTGAATCCAACGATCTCCTGCAATAAAAATAAAATAATAAACCAACCTCATCCTTACCTTTCCATGGTGCCATCCCAACGTGCGAGAATTCTCCTGCTCAAGCAGTGAGTGCAGGAGAATTCTCCCACGCTGTCAGTGATGTGCATGAGGTGAGCTGAGTTCATTGGACATGAACTCGGCTCATCTGGATGCCATCATAGCCAGACACTGAGGAGCTTCACTGAGGAGCTTGTCAGGGTCTGCGGCATGTCAAGCTGGATGGCAGCTTTCTGCTGCGCTCCAGCCTATCATGTCAATGTAGCAGAGCTGAAGCTGTCCTGGGAACCATGGAAAGGTAAGGATGAGGTTGGTTTATTTTATTTTTATTGCAGGAGATCGTTGGATTCAGCTGGAATGGGCGATACGGTATGTAGAGTTTAATTTAGAACATTAATTGAATGTGTCTTTAATTCAATTAAAGGACTTTATTCTGGGTGTTTGTGTTTTTTTTAACTTTGACTATGGGGTTAGTAATGGGGGTGTCTTATAGACGCACCTCCATTACTAACCTGGGCTTGATGTCAGCTGACATTATATGCTGACATCAACCCCAGCCCTTTTACCCCACTGCCACCGCTACAGGGCAGTGGGAAGAGCGAGGCTAAGTGCCAGAATTGGCACATCGTATGAATGCGCCATTTCTGGGGCGGCTGATGGCTGGTGTTTCTAGCCTTGGAGGGGGCCAATATTTATGGCACCCTTCCTGGGCTATTAAAATCTGTCTGCTAGCCTTTGCTAGCTATTAAATTAGGGGGGACCACACGTCGTTTTATTTGGGTCCCCCATTTTAATAGCTAGTAAAGGCTAGGTATTCAGCTGGGGGCTGATATTAGTAGCCTGGGAAGCTCTTTGGGTATTACCCCTTGCCAGGCTTCAAACATCTGCCCCAGCTGTCTGCTTAACCTCCGCTAGAGACTAAAATTATGGGGAACCCCACGCCAATTTTTTTTTTTTTTAATAAATCCTTTATTTTAACACTAAATGACAAGTACAGTGATCAACACTATCACTGTACTTCTTATATATGTGACTGACATGTTTCTATGTATCTAATCTATGTGTGATGCTCTATTCTTTCTATTCTAAATTGTCGGGTACTGATGCTGAATTGCCGGCCGGCTTTTTTAAAGAGACGGTGCATGAAAAACTATTATTTTTTTTTAATAAATCCTTTAACACTAAATGACAAGTACAGTAATCAACACTGTCACTGTACTTCATATATATGTGACTGACATGTTTCTATCTATCTATCTAATCTATGTGTGATGCTGTATTCTTTCTGTTCTAAATTGTCGGGTACCGGTGTATTAATAGCCTGGAAAGCTCCGTGGGTATTACCCCCTTCCCAGGCTTCAAAAATCTGCCACAGCCGTCTGCTTAACCTCCGCTAGAGAATAAAATTACGGGGAACCCCAAGCCAATTTTTTTTTTAATAAATCCTTTATTTTAACAATGTACAGTAACCAACACTGTCACTGTACTTAATATATACAATACTGACCAAAAGTTTGGACACGCCTTCTCATTTAAAGATTTTTCTGTACTTTCATGACTTTGAAAATTGTACATTCACACTGAAGGCATCAAAACTATGAATTGACACACGTGGAATTATATACTTAACAAAAAAGAGTGAAACAATTGAAAACATGTCTTATATTCTAGGTTCTTCAAATTAGCCACCTTTTGCTTTGATGACTGCTTTGCACACTCTTGGCATTCTCTTAATGAGCTTCAATAGGTAGCCACCGGAAATGGTCTTCCAACAATCTTGAAGGAGTTCCTAGAGATGCTTAGCACTTGTTGGCCCTTTTGCCTTCACTTCGCGGTCCAGCTAACCCCAAACCATCTCGATTGGGTTCTGGTCTGGTGACTGTGGAGGCCAAGTCATCTGGTGTAGCACCCCATCACTCTCCTTCTTTGTCAAATAGCCCTTATACAGCCTGGAGGTGTGTTTGGGTTCATTGTCCTGTTGAAAAAAAGTGATGATCCAAATAAATGCAAACCGGTTGGAATAGCATGCCGCTGCAAGATGCTGTGGTAGCCATGCTGGTTCAGTATGCCTTCAATTTGGAATAAATACCCAACAGTGTCACCAGCAAAGCACCCCCACACTATCACACCTCCTCCTCCATGCTTCACGGTGGGAACCAGGCATGTAGGGTCCATCCTTTCACCTTTTCTGCATCGCACAAAGACACGGTGGTTGTTACCAAAGATCTCAAATTTGAACTCATCAGACCAAAGCATAGATTTCCACTGGTCTAATCTCCATTCCTTGCATTCTTTAGCTCAAACAAGTCTCTTCTGCATGTTGCCTGTCCTTAGCAGTGGTTTCCTAGCAGGTATTTTACCATGAAGGCCTGCTGTACAAAGTCTCCTTTTAAAAGTTGTTGTAGAGATGTGTCTGCTTCTAGAACTCTGTGTGGCATTGACCTGGTCTCTAATCTGAGCTGCTGTTAACCTGCGATTTTTGGGCTGTTGACTCGGATAAACTTATCCTCAGAAGCAGAGGTGACTCTTGGTCTTCCTTTCCTGGGGTTGTCCTCATGTGAGCCAGTTTCTTTGTAGCACTTGATGGTTTTTGCAACAGCACTTGGGGACACATTCAAAGTTTGCCCAATTTTTCGGACTGACTGACCTTCATTTCTTAAAGTAATGATGGCTACTCGTTTTTCTTTACTTAGCTGCTTTTTTCTTGCCATAATACAAATTCTAACAGTCTATTCTGAAGGACTATTAGCTGTGTATCCATCTGGCTTCTGCACAACACAACTGATGGTCCCAACCCCATTTATAAGGCAAGAAATCCCACTTATTAAACCTGACAGGGCACACCAGTGAAGTGAAAACCATCTCCGGTGACTACCTCTTGAAGCTCATCAAGAGAATGCCAAGAGTGTGCAAAGCAGTCATCAAACAAAAGGTGGCTACTTTGAAGAACCTAGAATATAAGACATATTTTCAGTTGTTTCACGCATTTTGTTAAGTATATAATTCCACATGTGTTAATTCATAGTTTTGTTGCCTTCAGTGTGAATGTACAATTTTCAAAGTCATAAAAATCCAGAAAAATCTTTAAATGAGAAGGTGTGTCCAAACTTTTGGTCTGTACTGTATGTGACTGACATGTTTCTTTCTATCTAATCTATGTGTGATGCTATATTCTTTCTGTTCTAAATTGTCGGGTACCGGTGTATGCCACTGCTGAATTGGCGGCCGGCTTTTTTAAAGAGACAGGTGCATGAAAATCGGAGGGCACTAGTGTGTTCCAAGTACCCTGCTATGTTTTTCATGCACCCTCCTATTTACCCTGCCTGCCTGTCTGCCTTTATAATCTGCCAGCCTGACGTTTAATTGAGCACTGTTCCCATCGATTTGGACAATTTTTGACCATCTGCAGACCGCCCGGGGTGAGCCGCCAGAAAAATGCTGGAGTTTCCCATAGACTTACATTGGGCTTGTTGCTCTGGTCGAGCACCCGAGTATTCCAATGTGCTCGACCCGAGCTTCGAGCACCCGAGCATTTTAGTGCTCGCTCATCACTAATCTGCAGATAAAGAATCCTGTGTGACAAGATAGGTTACATGTTCCCGACCATAGTTAAAAGCAGTAGTTAAATACAATTACCTATCCCAGGGTACCAGACAAACAGACTGACAACAGCTATGTTTATAGCAGAATACAAGACCAGAGTGACTACTAGAGACAATGAGGCTGTGACTACAGCCCAGTACTACTATTCTCTGTATCAGGACAATACTACACTTTCCATGTGCAGTGAGTATGTAAGGGAGAGAGTGACTCGTATAACAGAAATGGGAGTTGTGTGGATTAATGTTGCCATCTAGTAGCCAGAGACAAAAGAATTTGGAACTAACGGAACAATGTAGGAACTAAAATAAGAAAACTGATTATTCGGAGGGAGGAGGCCAGATGCACAGGTATTAGTATTCTACTCATGTGATGCAGTTAGAAAATATAAAATTCCCTGAGGCCAAGAAAGAGTGTAAGTTATTGCCCAGACTTGTATCAAGTTGAATGTGCAGTGTCAACTTAATTGGCTTATAGCAGCATATAAAAATAGGGAAAACAGTAGGATGAGGTCCTTAGCCCAAGCCAGAAGGCCTAATTAATGGAACGGGGTATTTCTCAGGAGAGCAACAGAAAGAGGTCCTTAATCAAGGCAAGAAGGCTTACTTAAAGGGTCAGTCGATCGAGTGAGCTGAGGGTCAGTCGATCGAGTGAGCTGATGGTCAGGAGGCCTAGTTAAAATTAGGGGTCAATCGAGTGAACTGAAGGCCAGAAAGCCTAGTCAAAGGGATGGTCAATCGAGTGAGCTTAAGGCCAGAAAATTAAGTTAAAGTGGTGGTTATCTATGGGATCTGAAGGCCAGGAGACACATTTAAAGGGTCTGTTGATCAAGTGAGCTGAAGGCCAGGAGGCCTAGGTAATGGTATGGAAGGAACTTGAACGGCGCTCTAGGAGACGAAGCCAGACAAAAAAGGTTGTCGGTTCAAGAAATTGCCCATGGACTACAGCGCAAGAGTTGCAGCCTAACCTGGAAACAGAGATGACTCCCATTAGGGCCTGATGCAGTGATTGCTATTCACACTCTAAGAGGTTTGATAGTGACCCTTATAGTTACGACATGGATTTTGACGGATTATGGACCAGTGTATCTTTTGTAAATATAGTTTGTTGTATTATTTTGCTAACTTTGTGATTTAGCTTGCATTGTATAAGCCAGAGGTTAGATACATCAAAAATAATTTTTTAAGCTAGAAAAAAATAGTGACTATTCTGAGGAAAAAAGTTCATATGAGTTCAAGAAAAAATAGACAATTGCAAATGCAAAAACAGCTGGGGAAAGTAGAATTGGTCAGGCACTGTTCACATACCACATTGGCAGTGAATTCAGTTGATAAGGGACTCTTTACACATTGGTAGGGCCATTGACTTTGCCAGGTATTATTCAATCGCACACATTGGTAGTTCATTGTTTACATTAACACATTGGTAGGGTATTGAGTTGGTCAGGCTTTATTTACTTTAAATCATATCAGCAATTTAATTAAACTGTACTAATACTAACTGACATGCTCATGTGAGCATACCAAGGCATTTTGGTTTAAATTTGGTTAAGTCAAAATAATAAATTCGTTTCACATCCTGCTGTACCTGCATTTTTCACTAAAAACACTTGCAAATTTTGTAACTCCTTTGTAAGAAAAAAGAAACTCTCATTACCTTCCAATGGTAAATCTCAAAATAATTCAAGCTCCAGTTTCTCTGCTATATGATATTAACAGTCACAGTCACTTCACAACCTTATAATGTTTGCATGGACACTACAACATATAGAGTGTTACATTTCCTCACAATGCAATGTCAAAAATTAGGAGGGACACAGTTAAAACACAACATCACTAAAATTCCTGGAGATCATTCTTCACCAAGTAGGAATGGATGAAGTGCCCACACATTCTGCTGACAATGAGCATCAGTTTGTTCAACGGGGTATATTACTTTAAAAAAATATTTCACAATCAAACTGAGTATGTGAGCCACACAGTGAACATGTGTTACTTTGTCCAAAATCATGACACCCTTAAAGTTTCAGTTGTAGTTCTCAAGGAATCAGCAAATGTGAGATCTGATACAACATTCTGTGCTGCTGATGTTGGGGACAGAGAAATACCCATTGAGGAGAATGTGGAGTGGGTGCAAAGGCTTTACCAGGCATGGAGGTGTCAACCAGAAAACACATGGCCCGCTTGTGGTAGTGCATTGCAACTGTTCAAAAAGAGTGACTCAATGGACAATAACTGACATGAAAAAGTTTCTGGCCAAAATTGCTGATGGTGGACTGCATATTGCAGCACATTGTCAATCCCAGGGAACACTAACTGAAACTGACAATGTCACTGTAAGAGGTAACCTGCTGTGACTGAGTTGTGTGATATGCCATATAGTCCATATTGTTCTCTACTTCCTCCCCACTAATATGCTTGCCTTAGGCAAAGTATACAATGGGAAACTTTATTTGGGAAGTACTACTGCTTATACTGCTAGTGCCAATGGTGTTTATCCTGTTGTGGATACTGGCGACTTGCATTCCTATTTCCAGATGATGTGATGTAGGGATATTTTTCTTTTTAATTCTTGCCCCTTGCCATTGCCACTTTTTTTCCAATACATTTTTAACTACACTAGAATTTCCCTCCTTACCTAAAATGATTGACCAATAAATGTTATGCCCACCCCAAAAAAATAACTGCAGCAACTGACCAGTGTATTGGTTTTGTCATGTACGTATGTAAAATTAGACTGAATAAACTGGCGTTCAATAAAAAAATCAGTAGTTTGTGCCATGCACACTTTGTGAGGCCAGACACAGAGTTTATATTTTTCTACTCTTCTTTTTTAATTTCTCACACAATTCCCACCTTCTGAAAAAGGATTGACTAAAAAATTCTAGGTAAATGCTAAAAAATACAACAGGCCACAGTATTGTAGTTTCTGATACACACGGTTTATGAGATAGATTATATCAGATAGTTTAAGAGGTTTGTGTTTTTTATTGCACTTTTGTACTTTTTCTACATAATTTTCTTTTTCTCATGAAAAAAATTGACTGACCAATAAATGGTAAGTAAAAATGAAAAAAAAAATACACTCAGGCCACATTATTTGAATTCTTTGTATATATGTCAAACTAAAGTTAGAAAATGAGTAAAAAAACAATTCTGAGTAATATTTGTGACATGTACACTTGAGGCAGTCACAAAATTAAATGTTTTTCTTTTTTTTTAGCATAAATGCAATAAAAACATGTGCATTGAATTGCAGCAGCACTATAACTACAGTGATCAACCAAACAGCAGCGGCCAGCTTTTCTCTCTTTATCAATTAAATCTGTATTGTTCTCCTTTCTTCACACACTAAAATTCTTCACTGATGAGTAGTGTTGAGCATTCCGATACTGTAATATCGGGTATCGGCCGATATTCGCGGTATCGGAATTCCGATACTTAATTCCGATACTTTTACAATATCGGATACCGGAATCGGAAGTTCCCATAATGCCTGCGCTCTGCAGTGTCTGTGAAGGATGACAAGTTGGATGGCAGCGCGATCCAGCCTGTCATCAGAATGCCATCCCAGCGGGGGAGAATTCTCCTGATTGTTTAAAAGCCGGCGGGCGGTATAAAGCCGCCGGCTTTTAAACAATCACACAGCCCCATACTGCTTCCCCGCAGCCTCCCACCCCGATCCTCCGCTCCCCTCGCCACCTCCCATCCCGATCGTAAGTTAGGACCGGGCGGGGAGCGCAGCTCCAAGGAGCGGGGAGTGAAGGACCCGGGCGGGGAAGCCGGCAGTGAAAAGACTTCACCGCCGGCTTTCCCGTTCTGTGCTGCGCTTTCCCGCCGGTTATTTCAAATGAACAGCTGAGGTATCAGCTGATGCCGATCAGCTGTTCATTTGAAGTCGCCGCGGTGCCCTCAGAGGGTTCATGTGAGTTCATGCTTGACTGCATGAACTCACATGAACTTTCCCACGGCCGCACAGGTCAGCCTCAAGTCCCAGACGATCAGACGGTCATGATTACTGTGTGTGCGGGGTGTGTGCGCGATGTTTGTGCGGGTGTGCGCGGTGTCTGTGCGGTGTGTGTGCGGGTGTGTGCGTGCAGGCAGACATAGGCCGATGTGACACTACTACTCCCATCGGCCTATGTCTGTCCCCCGTCCACTCCTGCCAGCAGGATCAGCTCGATGGGAGCAGTAGTTCCCATCAGACTGATCCTGCTATATAAATTGCCCTACTGTGTCCCCAATAAATGTTAAATACATGTCATTGGTGGCCAGTGGTTACCTAAAAGAAATTAGTTCATACATTACCTGTCCCCGCCGATCGCCACCTAAAATAAAGTAAAAAATAAAAAACTACACCTATACTCACCAAGACACCTAATTCCCCGAAGCCATCGATCTCCTGTAATAAAATATAAAATAATAAACCACAACCTTATCCTTACCCCTCCGTAGCAGTCCACGAGTGTCCCACGAAGATCTCCAGTTCAGAGCAGCCACATAGAATGTGACCGCTCTGAACCACTGCCGCCGCTAGAATGACGGGGCTGTAAGGGTTCACCGGAGTTCAGGCAGCGCTGCTCCGGTTAGCTCCTTTACGGCCCTGCTGTATCGTGAGAAATTCCCACGGTACAGCAGTGCCGTAAAGGAGGTCTCCGGAGCTGCGCTGCCTGAATGCACTCCGGTGACCTCAGTCAGTGGCTCCCGCTGCCGGGAGCGGACGTGTTCCCTGCAGCGTGAGCTTACAGCAGCCATGCACAGCTGTCACCATCTCCAGATGTGACAGCTGTGCATGGGAGATCAGCGCAGGAACGTGGACAGGTAACTATTATTTTTAGTAAACTAAGAATTAAATAAAATTGTGTGTTTTATTTCAAATAAATTATTTTTTTCTGGGTGTAGTGTGTTTTTTCTTTTTAACACTTTGTAGGTTAGTAATGGGGGTGTCTTATAGACGCCCATCATTACTAACCTGGGCTTCATGGCAGCTGGCGCTGACATGAACCCGACCACTATTACCCCCTGCCACCGCACCAGGGCAGCGTGGAAGAGCGAGGCTAAGTGCCAGAGTTGGCGCATCCTATGGATGCGCCATTTCTGGGGCGGCTGACGACTGGTGTTTCTAGCCTGGGAGGGGGCCAATATTCATGGCACCCTTCCTGGGCTATTAATATCAGCCCCCAGCTGTCTGCCTAGCCTTTGCTAGCTATTAAAATAGGGGGGACCCCACGTCATTTTTTTTGGGGGGGTCCCCCTTGTTAATAGCTAGTAAAGGCTAGGTATTCAGCTGGGGGCTGATATTAGTAGCCTGGGAAGCTCCGTGGGTTTTACCCCCCTTCCCAGGCTTCAAACATCTGCCCCAGCCGTCTGCTTAACCTCCGCTAGAGACTAAAATTATGGGGGATCCCACGCCATTTTTTTTTTAAATAAATCCATTATTTTAACACTAAATGACATTTGAGGAGTTAATAAAGATGCAGTCCCTAAATTATTATTTATTTTTTAATTAATTTTTCCCAAAACTTTTGACGTGGGCTTCGCCATATTTTTGTATGCCAGCCAGGTACAGCATCCATCTTCTATGAACGCGCCATTTTCCGGGGCGGCTGCGGACTGCAATTTTCAGCGGGGGGCAGAAAGCTTGGGCCTCCCTGCGCTGCAGATTCGATCCCCCAGCTGCCTAGTTGTACCTGGCTGGACACAAAAATAGGGAGAAGCTCCACGTTTTTTTTTTTTAAATTATTTCATGAAATTCATGGAATAATTAAGAAAAAAAGGGCTTCCCTATATTGTTGTGTCCAACCAAGTACAAATAGGCAGCTGGTGGTTGGGGGCAGCCCGTTCCTGCCTGCTGTACCTGGCTGGACACAAATATAGTGCGAAGCCCCACGTCAATTTTTTTAAAATCATTTCAGGAAATTCATGAAATAATTAAAAAAAATTGATGTGGGGCTTCGCCCTATATTTGTGTCCAGTCAGGTACAGCAGGCAGGAACGGGCTGCCCCCAACCACCAGCTGCCTATTTGTACCTAGCCGGACACAACAATATAGGGAAGCCCTTTTTTTCTTAATTATTCCATGAATTTCATGAATTTAAAAAAAAAAAACGTGGAGCTTCGCCCTATTTTTGTGTCCAGCCAGGTACAACTAGGCAGCTGGGGGCTGGAATCTGCAGCGCAGGGAGGCCCAAGCTTTCTGGGCCCCACCCGCTGCAAATTGCAGTCCGCAGCCGCCCCAGAAAATGGCGCGTTCATAGAAGCGCCATCTTCTGGCGCTGTACCCAACTCATCCAGGGCCCTGGTGCGGTGGCTCACTGGGTAATAAAGGGGTTAAGGCCAGCTTGGCATTATCAGTTGGCCCTAAGCCCGAAATTCATCGGGTCACGCCAATATTAGACATGACCACCATGAATTTCTAGTAAAGTATTTAAAAAAACACAACACCCAGAAAAAAGTCCTTTAATTGAAATAAACACACAATTCTTTATTGTTCTAAATTAAACCATACTTACCATCACGCCCATTCCAGCTGAAGCCAACAATCTCCTGCAATAAAAGTAAAATAATAAAGCAACATCATCCTTACCTTTCCATGGCTCCCACGACAGCTTCAGCTCTGCTACATCGAGACGACAGGCTGGACCGCAGCAGAACGCTGCCATCCATCCTGTCATCCCGCAGACACTGAGAAGCGCAGGCATACTTCCACTCCTCAGTGTCTGGCTGTGACGGCATCCAGATGAGCCGAGGTCATGTCCAATGAACTCAGCTCACCTCATGTACGTCACTGACAGCGTGGGAAAATTCTCCTGCACTCAGCACTTCAGCGTGAGAATTTTCCCACGCTGTCAGTGACGTGCATGAGGTGAGCTAAGTTCATTGGACATGACCTCACCTCATGTATGTCACTGACAGCGTGGGAGAATTCTCACGCTGAATCGCTGAGTGCAGGAGAATTTTCCGACGCTGTCAGTGACGTGCATGAGGTGAACTCGGCTCATCTGGATGACGTCACAGAGAGACACTGAGGAGCACAAGCATGCCTGCGCTTCTCAGTGTCTGCGGGATGACAGGCTGGATGGCAGCGTTCTGCTGCGGTCCAGCCTGTCATCTCGATGTAGCAGAGCTGAAGCTGTCGTGGGAACCATGGAAAGGTAAGGATGAGGTTGCTTTATTATTTTACTTTTATTGCAGGAGATAGTTGGCTTCAGCTGGAATGGGCGTGATGGTAAGTATGGTTTAATTTAGAACAATAAAGAATTGTGTCTTTATTTCAATTAAAGGACTTTATTCTGGGTGTTTGTGTTTTCTTTTAACTTTGACTATGGGGTTAGTAATGGGGGTGTCTTATAGACGCCTCTCCATTACTAACCTGGGCTTGATGTCAGCTGGCATTATAAGCTGACATCAACCCCAACCCTATTACCCCCTGCCACCGCACCAGGGCAGCGTGGAAGAGCGAGGCTAAGTGCCAGAATTGGCGCATCCTATGGATGCGCCATTTCTGGGGCGGCTGACGGCTGGTGTTTCTAGCCTGGGAGGGGGCCAATATTCATGGCACCCTTCCTGGGCTATTAATATCAGCCCCCAGCTGTCTGCCTAGCCTGTGCTAGCTATTAAATTAGGGGGGACCCCACGTTATTTTTTTTGCGGGGTTCTCCCATTTTAATAGCTAGTAAAGGCTAGGTATTCAGCTGGGGGCTGATATTAGTAGCCTGGGAAGCTCCGTGGGTATTACCCCCTTCCCAGGCTTCAAACATTTGCCCCAGCTGTCTGCTTAACCTCCGCTAGAGCCTAAAATTAAGGGGAACACCACGCCAATTTTTTTTTAAATAAATCCTTTATTTTAACACTAAATGACAAGTACAGTAATCAACACTGTCACTGTACTTCATATATATGTGACTGACATGTTTCTATCTATCTAATCTATGTGTGATTCTCTATTCTTTCTATTCTAAATTGTCGGGTACAGATGCTGAATTGCCGGCCGGCTTTCTTAAAGAGACGGTGCATGAAAACACTATTATTTTTTTAAATAAATCCTTTACACTAAATGACAAGTACAGTAAGCAACACTGTCACTGTACTTCTTATATATGTGGCTGACATGTTTCTATCTATCTAATCTATGTGTGAAGCTCTATTCTGTCTGTTATAAATTGTCGGGTACCGCTGCTGAATTGCCGGCTGGCTTTTTTAAAGAGACGGTGCACGAAAACACTAATATTTTTTTTAATAAATCCTTTACACTAAATGACAAGTACAGTAAGCAACACTGTCACTGTACTTCATATATATGTGACTGACATGTTTCTATCTATCTAATCTATGTGTGAAGCTCTATTCTTTCTGTTGTAAATTGTCGGGTACCGGTGTATGCCGCTGATGAATTGCCGGCTTTTCATGTCATTCTACATTATTCTTAGTTGTTTTACTTCATGTAGAATTAACCTACAAGGAAAGAAAGGGTTTGTTTTCATTCCGATATTTGTGTCCCTTTGACTTGCATTGGTTTCTGGTATCGGAATCGGCGATATCCGATACTTTTTGGGTATCGGCCCGATCAAATCCGATACGATATTTCCTGATATCGGAAGGTATCGCTCAACACTACTGATGAGCTGTCACTCATTATCTGTACAATTTGTTTAGTGTTTTATGGTTTCCTCTCCTTATCTTCATAACTAAGCTATGAAGTCCTCTCACTATTCAAATTCACCACAAAATGACTGCTGAACTTATTGCTAGTGTTGAGCCACCCCCGTAGTGTTCGAGTTCGGTTCGGTTCGTCGAACACCCGTGTGTTCGCCGAACTGTTCGTCGAACTGTTCGTCGAACACCTTTGAACACCGTTAAAACCAATGGCTGGCAAACAAAAACACATAGAAACACATAGAAAACACCTTCAAAGGTGTCCAAAAGCTGACAAACTGCTCAGAAGACACAAATAACACATGGAAAAGTGACAAGTACATATAGTCATGCGAAAAGAAAAGAGGTGGAGGAGTAAAAGGAGGGGGAGACACAGATATAGGCATGTCATGCCCTTCTAAAATCCAAAAAGTGAGAAGCCGACACGTTCAGTCCGCTCCTGCCCGTGCCACCTCCGTGTCGCCGGGTTTGTGCCAGAGCCGCGGTGTACCCTGATGGCCAGCCCCCCTCTCCCAATACTGGTGCCTGTCCGCTGGTGGGTCGAGCGAGCCCCCCTGTGGTGGAGGCAGCTCTAAGCTTTTTAATTTAAATTTTCTCTCTAATTTGAATAAATACACTTTAAATCCATTTACAAGGATCTATTGGAGGGCAAGTCTCATGCCAGCAGCCGCGTAATTCCAGCTTCAGTAGCGTCCACTAAAGCTGCTGCAGTTAAAAAGCTTTTATAAGGATCGAGCTCGGCTGTCCACCGCAAGGCATCCTACTGCCAGTCCGAGCCCCTATGCCTTGGGGTGCCTCCTGATGCTCTTCACTGAGTATCCCGTGGTCCCGAAGCATTTCCTTTGAAAAAATGAAGTGTCCAAACTACAGGTGGTGTAGCTTGCTTAACAGCCGGGATAATCTGCTGACTAGCAGACCCTGCTACTAGGCACAAAGTATTTCCTGGGCTAGATGCAGTTAAAAATTTGTAATTAGATACTCTCGTTGGATGCTGAGAAAGCATTCCATAGAGTCTCCTGGCACGCCATATATGATTCTCTTAAAAAGCTTGGGGTAGGGGTCTAGGGGACCCTTTTATAGCCAAAATCACGGCCCTGTATCGCAATACGTCACCTAGGCTGAAGATAAATGGAACTGTAGCACCCTGAGGGCTCGGTTGCTACAGAGGTATTGCACCTCACCCAGAGGTGTGATATCTCACTCTCAGGTAAGGATGTAGTGTGGATCAGGACCCGACACCTGCATGCATTACACCACATTGCCGTGGGGCAGGGCGACCAATATGCCCCTGAGATGGGCACGACAGTCCCTGCCCCTGGCTGGAGTGGGGGGAGGGAACACTGAGGAAGGGGAACCCTGTAGTGCAGGAGCAGGGAGGAAGCAGTTCCTGGGTGCATTGAGAAGGGAGTATAAAAGGTGGGCACCATCTTAGTTCAGTGCAGAGAAGTCTGAGCAGAAGTGGCAGGGAGCAGGGGCTCTGCATGAGCTCTGCTCCGGAGGCGGGCCTAGTAACAGAGGCCCAGGCCTGGAAGAGGGAGAAGGAAGGAAGAGGAGGGGAGAAGGCTCCAGGAATGAGGAACGAAGGGATCTCAGGGGTGCGGACGGGCGAGTCGCCACCGCACGCCTGAATCCACTTGCGTGGAGGGGTCAGGCCAAAGGGGGAGACCGGTACCCGAAACTAGTGGAGGCAGGAAACGACCCTCAGCTAGAAACAGGAGGCTGTGACATTTTATGTGGCGCAGCCCCTCGCTACACCTGCTAGGAAGGCACCACATAGGGTCAGGGAAACTGGCGCCAAGTTTACCAAGAGGAGGCCCGAGGCAGCCGGACAGAAGGGTTGGTAAGAAAGGCCAGACAAAGGACACACAAAGGGGGTCCTGTGAAGCACTCCAAAGTTATCTGCGAGTTGTCTGAGCCCCTCACCTGGTGAGCACAGTACGACGTGGGCAGCCGTTACCTGCAGACGTGGTCTGGATAATAAGAACTGTGAGTAAAGGCCCTGGACTGCATCACTGACTCCGTGTCATTACTGCTGCTGCCCTGCACCATCACCCCCATCCTCCGCATACACTGCCCTGAGGCTATACTCCTCCCGTGGGGAGTTATGCTACGCTCTGCTGCACCCACAACACCAGCCTCAGCGGTCTGCCCTGGGGCGGCGGTTCACTCTGACCGCAATCCACGGGTGGCGTAGTCGGACATTTAAACATCAAAACCACATAAATAGTTCCGCCACTGGTTTGACTGCCCTGAGCCACGGAACCGGGTTGCCGCCACGGAGACTACAACCACCAGCATCAACCAAAAAGTGTCCGGCTCCGAGTGTCCCAAGGCCCAGGGGGCGCGTCAGAACATTTTCATCACCTTTCACAATCACCAATGGGACAAGGCAGGGATGTTCTCTGTCCCCTCTCTTATACATCCTAGTGACGGAGCACCTGCTCTCATCAATTCGCCATAACCCCAATATTAGGTGGATTGAGGTGGGAGGCACCGAGTACAAGTGCTCTCTATTTGCTGATGATGTCCTAGTATATATCACTCAATCACATATATCCATCCATGCTGTTATGGCTGAAATAGATCACTTTGTTACATGGTCAAATTTTAAAATCAATGCAGCGAAGTCTGAGGCCCTCGATGTCTCCCTCCCCAAATCCATATAGGATTCCATCCAGTCCAACTTTCCCTTTGCCTGGCCCTCACAGGGTATCAAATACTTAGGAATTCCTATTCATAGAGACCTCTCCCATCTATGTTATCTTAATTTTGGGCCCTTTATTGAACAACTCCATACAGACCACGGTTGGAAAGTTAGAACTGTAAGATTCACTACGTGAACCACTGGTGTTTTGTGGAAAAGCACATGTACACTGTGTTCCAAATTATTATGCAAAAAGTGTTTAGGAGTGATAAGGGAAGAATTTGTTTGTGTGTCAGGGCTCTTTATATCACTGTAAGCAATTGCAGACACCTGTGCTAATTAGTTTGGCAGGTGTGTCCAATGAAAGGCAAGACTACTTAAGAAGGCTGTCTCACATTATTAAGCAGCCTACATTTTCTGCCAAAATGGGAAAGAAAAAGGATGTGTCAGCTGCTGAGAAGCAACAAATTGTGGAGTGTTTAGGTCAAGGCATGACTACAATCAACATTGTGCGATGATCAGGCTGAAGTGTCTTGGCAATCAAGAAGTATGTAGCTGATTCACAGTACACACGTGTGCGTGCTGATAAGGGCAAATTGAGGACTCTTTCCTACAGGCAATTACGTCAGGTTGAAAGAGCAGCGGCAAAAAAGCCTTGTCATAGCAGCAGACAAGTTTTTGAAGTTGCTGGTGCCTCCAACGTCCCCCGAACAACAAGATGCAGGGTCCTTCAGAGGTTTGCAGCTGTGCATACGCCATCCTGTCGACCTCCTCTATCCACTTCACACAAGCAGAAACGGCTCCAGTGGGCCAAACATTACATGAAGACTGATTTCAAAACTGTTTTGTTCACGGATGAGTGCCGTGCAGCGCTCGATGGTCCAGATGGATGGAGTGGAGGATGGCTGGTTCATGGACACCCCACGCAAACACGGCTACAGCGCCAACAAGGAGGAGGTGGAGTAATGTTTTGGGCTGGAATCATGGGGAGAGAGATTGTCGGCCCCTTTAGGATCCCTGAAGGCGCTAAAGATGAACTCCATAATGTATGTGGATTTTCTCAAACAGCACTTCCTGCCATGGTTCAAGAAGAAGAACTGTGTATTTCACAGCAAGATCATTTTTCTGCATGATAATGCACCATCTCATGCTGCACATAAAACATCTGCATCTCTGGCTGATATGGGCATAAAAGGGGACAAACTTATGGTGTGACCCCGATGCCCCCCTGACCTCTACCCCATTCAGAACCTTTGGAGCATCATTAAAAGGAGTGTCTATGATGGCGGGAGGCAGTTCACATCTAAGCAACAGCTCTGGGAGGGTATTCTGTCCTCATGCAAAACAATTGAAGCAGAAACCATCCAAAACCTGACAAATTCAATGGACGAGAGAGTTCAGAAGCTCCTTTCGAACAAGGGGTCCTATGTGAAAATGTAACATCACCTAGAATAAAGTTTTGAGTTGAAAACTGTTTGCTTTCAGTTTCTAACAACCTGCTAATGCTTATAATTTCAAAAATGACCATTTTTTTGGTCTTTATTAAAATGAAAAGGTTGATCGAAAAGTTTGGGGGATCTAAGAGTGTGGCAACCCAGTAGTCATGATTACTTCGAATTCTGACAATATGAGGGTCATGCTGCAGGTAGTGCAGCAAGAAGGCACTTATGTGTCTTGCGCATCTCGGAGCCCCAAAATTATTTTCCGGGCTAGATGCAGCTAAAAATTATTATTAATTTTAAATCTGGTGAAGCTTTAGTATAGATGGCCTAATAGGATCAGTGCTGCACACTGCTACAAAGCCCAAATTATTTTCCAGTCAAGATACAGATAAACATGATTAGTAATTTAAAATCTGGTGGAGCTTATTATAGATGGCCTAATAGAATCAGTGCTGCACACTGCTACAAAGCCCAAATTATTTTCCAGCCAAGATACAGATAAACATGATTAGTAATTTGAAAGCTTAAAACGTTTGGTAGGGTGATTTTAACCAATCATCAAGCTTTTACTCTCCCCAGGATGACACAGGGGTAGAAAAGTCTTTTCGGATCCATGATTTGTTCATCTTTATGAACGTGAGTCTGTCTACATTATCAGTGGATGCCGCGTGCGCTTATCTGTCAGCACACCACCAGCAGCGCTGAACACACGTTCAGACAGAACGCTGGCTGCGGGGCATGACAAGATCTCCAAGGCGTAAGTGGCTAGCTCCGGCCATTTATCCAGATTGGAAGCCCAAAAAGAGCAAGGGTCCAGTGACACAGTCGTGGCTTCAATGTTTACTTGTAGATACTCCTGTACCATCGTCTCTAGGAGTTGACTATGTGTCAGACTTCTTGTCTCCTGTGGCCTTGCAAAGGATGGGCTAAAAAAGTGGTGAAATGATTCCGCAAAATTGATGTTACCAGCAGATACTGTGGTTCTGTTACGGTTTGAGTGCTGAACACTTGATGGTCCCACGGTTGGCAAGTTGGAACTGTGAGATTCACTACGTGCACCACTGGTATTTTGTGGAAAAGCACATGTAAGATTCTGCAACAGTCTCTGCTGATACTCCTGCATGCGTGCATCCCTTTCTATGGCAGGAATAATTTCTGCAAATTTACTTTTGTACCGGGGATCTAACAGTGTGGCAACCCAGTAGTCAGGATTATTTCTAATTCTCACAATTCGAGGGTTATGTTGCAGGTAGTGCAGCAAGAAGGCACTCATGTGTGTTGCGCATCCAGGAGCACCAAGTCCCTGTTGTGTTGGTGGCGAGGTAACAATCATGCTTCCTTCCTCTGTCCTCTCCCCCCAACCTCGCACAGCAGAAATGTGATCAAGGTCTCCCTCATCTGATGAGTCTTCCATCAGTTCGTCCTCCCCTTCTTCCTGGGCTCCTGCACCTTCCTCACTAGTTTGGCTGCTACCATGCGCCCTGGTAAAACCATCTCCCCCACCCTCACATGCCTGCTGCCTTGGTGCTGCCGACCGTCTGGACCTTGCAGATGTTAGCCCTTCCGCATACAACTCCTCCTCCTCTACTTCCTCCACCTCCTCTTGTGCCACCACCTGACTCAGAATTCTGTTTAACATGTGCTCCAGCATGTAAATCACCAGAATAGTCATGCTGATAATGGCATCGTCAGCACTAAACATCTTCGTCGCCATTTCAAAACTGTGCAGAAGGGTGCATAGGTCCCTGATCTGAGACCACTCCTCCAGCGTGATTTGCCCCACCTCTGGATCTCGTTGGCCCAGGCTATACGTCAGAACGTATTGCACCAGGGCTTGTCGGTGCTGCCACAGTCGCTGCAACATGTGCAGAGTTGAATTCCACCGGGTAGGCACATCGCATTTTAGCCGGTGAAGTGGCAGGCCCAACGACTTCTGTAGAGATGTAAGTCGCTGAGCTGCGGGATGCGAACGGCAAAAGTGAGCACACAGCGACCGTGCCCTCTGCAGAAGGCCATCTAGTCTGGGATAGTGGGCTAAAAATTGCTGGACAACCAGGTTCAACACGTGAGCCATACAAGGCACGTGTGTGACATTGCCCCGGCGAAGGGCCGCACCCAGGTTTGCAGCATTGTCGCA
Organism: Phyllobates terribilis; assembly: GCF_046119375.1. NCBI lineage: Eukaryota > Metazoa > Chordata > Amphibia > Anura > Dendrobatidae > Phyllobates > Phyllobates terribilis. The sequence goes on along the minus strand of NW_027362762.1, from coordinate 766,127,772 downwards.
CACGGCCTTCCCTGGTTTCAGGTCCAGTGGAGACAACCATTCATGAAATTGGTTCTCCAGAGCTGACCACAACTCCTCAGCTGTGTGACTCACATTTCCCAGACATTTCAATGTAAAAACCGCCTGATGACGTTGAGCCCTACTGCCAGCATAGTAAGGAGGTGTGCAGGATCCCTTCTGCGCAGTTAGAAAGCTTGTGGCATGACCAGACAGGCTTTGGGTGCAGGTGGAAGACCGAGAGGAGGTTGAGGAGGCAGAAGCAGTGGAGGAACTTTGACATAAAGAGGATTGACGCACAACTCGTGGGGACGGCAAGGCTTGGACAGCAGCCCCTTGTCCTGCTGTCACCATAGTTACCCAGTGCCCAGTCAGCGACATGTAACGCCCCTGTCCATGCCTACTCGTCCAAGTGTCTGTGGTGAAATGCACCCTGTCACACACAGAGTTTCTCAAAGAAGCGGTGATGTTGTGTGCGACATGCTGGTGGAGCGCAGGCACACCTTTCTTTGAGAAGTAGTGCCGACTGGGCATCTGGTACTGGGGCACTGCGACGGATATAAGGTCTCGAGAATCCTCTGTGTCCACCAGGCGGAAAGGCAGCATTTCTGTAGCCAAGAACTTGCAGATGGTGAAATTCAAACTCTTAGCTTTCTCATGGCTAGGAGGAAATGGTCTTTTACTTGTCCACATCTGAGGGACCGAGGGCTGGCTATTGTGCTTAGACGGGGTTGATAAGGGTGTCCCCGGCAAACTGCCGGTCTGTGAGGAAGATGCAGGCGGACATGTTAGGTTGCCTTGATCCAAAGGTGGTGCTATCGATGTCGGACAGCGCTCAATACCAGCTGGTGTTACCACCTCCAAAGAAAATGATGACCTGCCAATCACGCTGGCTGTTGCGGGTAAAGAGGTGGCAGGTCTGCGCCCCAAAACAGGTGTGACTGCTGTCCCCCCAGTCACAGAGGATGAAGAGTCCGCGGATGCACAAGATATGGTAGACGGTGGTTGGCCCGGCCGGCTAGGCCGCATTGTAGCACACTGAGCTTCCCACTGCAACTTATGCTTCATGTCCATGTGCCGGTTCATGCATGAAGTACTCAAACTATGTATTTTTTGGCCTCTACTTAGCTTTTGCTGACAAATGTTACAGATAACACGAGTTGGGTCATCTTTATCGATCTGAAAAAATGCCCAGGCTATGCAAGGCTTAGCACCCATGCGACCTGAAGAGCCACCATGACTTGTGGTGAGAGGCAGAGTTGTGTTTGAGGATGCAGTTGTTGACGTGCTTCCAGTACTACGTCTCTGTCCAGGAAGGCGCAACCTGACCTCGTCGTCACTAGCATCTTCCTCCACCTCCTCTGCTGACCTCATCTCTTGGCTGACTGTGGGTTGACAGTAAGTGGGATCTCCAACCTCATCATCCTCACCCTGTGCGTTATCACACCCGTCGTCCTCAGAGCCAACCTGTTCCTGCCCTGACAAAAAACTAAAGTTGTCGCTCCAATCAGGTATTTGAGTCTTATCATCGTCTTCCTCATTGTCTCCACCAACAGGAGTTACAGTTTGGGAATGAGGGTCTACATTATGGTCAGAACCTTCTGCGTCTGGTCCTGGATCCGACACATAAAGATTCTGGGCATCAGTGCAGATCATTTCCTCGTCTGGATTCACAGAAGCGCTGGAGTCGACCTCTGATTCCCAGGCTATAGTATGAGTAAACAGCTCTGCAGACTCAACCATCTGTTCTACCTCATACTCAGACGGGCAGCTGGAGATTTGGGAGCTGTGAGGAAGCAAGTGCAATTGGGGTGACACCTTTGAGGACTGGAGTATTTGTGATGTTGAAGTTGATGTGGAGGAGAGCCCACTTAAAGGAGCACTTGATATCCGTTGAAGCACCTGCTGTTTTTGTGCCTCATCTGGAATTTGTAGCGATTGGCGTGGCCGTAAGAAAGGGATCTTATCACATTGTCCGCTAAAAGAAGTAGACATTTTAGTTCGGCTGGAAGATGGTCTTTCTTCTGCAGATGTTACTGTTGCTTTAACACCTACCCCACGGACACAATCTTTTTTCCCCTTCCCAACACGCCTATTCCCCTTTCCACCAGCAGCAGGCCTTTTTCCACTCATTTTGGTGGTTAACTAATTAACAACTCTGGAGTTGTTTGCACAAAAAAACAATGGATGGGAACCGAGCAGAGCTGAGTGGCCAAACTGTGGTATTAGGTCAAAACTATTGGCTGGGTTAGATGCAGATAAAAATTATTTTTAATTTGCAACCTGATGGAGGTCAGTATAGATGGACTAATAGAGAAAGTCCCACACACTGCTAGAAGGCCAAATATTTTTTCAGAGCTAGATGCAGATAAAAATTATTTTTAATTTGCAACCTGATGGAGGTCAGTATAGATGGACTAATAGAGAAAGTCCCACACACTGCTAGAAGGCCAAATATTTTTTCAGAGGTAGATGCAGAAAAAAATATATTCAGTTTGCAACCTGATGGAGGTCTGTATAGATGGATTAATAGAACAAGTCCCACACACAGCTAGAAGCCCAATATTTTTTCAGAGGTAGATGCAGAAAAATATATATTCAGTTTGCAATCTGATGGAGGTCAGTATAGATGGACTAATACAACAAGTCCCACACACAGCTAGAAGCCCAATATTTTTTCAGAGGTAGATGCAGAAAAAAATATATTCAGTTTGCAACCTGATGGAGGTCTGTATAGATGGATTAATAGAACAAGTCCCACACACAGCTAGAAGCCCAATATTTTTTCAGAGGTAGATGCAGAAAAAAATATATTCAGTTTGCAACCTGATGGAGGTCAGTATAGATGGACTAATACAACAAGTCCCACACACAGCTAGAAGCCCAATATTTTTTCAGAGGTAGATGCAGAAAAAAATATATTCAGTTTGCAACCTGATGGAGGTCTGTATAGATAGATTAATAGAACAAGTCCCACACACAGCTAGATGCCCAATATTTTTTCAGAGGTAGATGCAGAAAAAAATATATTCAGTTTGCAACCTGATGGAGGTCAGTAGAGATGGACTAATACAACAAGTCCCACACACAGCTAGAAGCCCAATATTTTTTCAGAGGTAGATGCAGAAAAAAATATATTCAGTTTGCAACCTGATGGAGGTCTGTATAGATGGATTAATAGAACAAGTCCCACACACAGCTAGAAGCCCAATATTTTTTCAGAGGTAGATGAAGAAAAAAATATATGCAGTTTGCAACCTGATGGAGGTCAGTATAGATGGACTAATACAACAAGTCCCACACACAGCTTGAAGCCCAATATTTTTTCAGAGCTAGATGCAGAAAAAAATTATATTCAATTTGCAACCTGATGGAGGTCAGTATAGATGGACTAATAGAATGATGCTATGCCCAAAAGATTTTACTTCACTAGGTGCAGTAAAAAAATTGGTATTCTATACACAGGTGGTATATCTTGCAACACAGATAGGCTACTCCACTGACTAACACACTCTGCAATAGGCCAAAAAGGATTAGCTTTGCTAGATTCAGCCAAATGCTGTGAAAAAAACTTGCACAGCACTGGCACAGACCTGCCTGGCAAAAACTGATAGGAACTGATGTAACCTAGTCCTGAAAAGGGCTACAATTACAATTAGTCTTTACTCCCACAATCTATCTATTTAAGAGCACAGACCTGCCTGATAAAAGTCGTAGGAAATGCTGTAACCTAGTCCTTAAAAGGACTGCAATCACAACTATTCCCTACTCCCAAGCTATCTGTAGATTTGTGCGAAAATTGGCTTGAAATTAACAAGGTATAGCGCACACAGCAACAGCGGTGCCGTCTAACACGCAGCTGCAGCAGTGAGAAAATGGTGGCGACGGGGAAAATGGCTTGGTCTTATAGGGCAAGGACATGTGACATACACTGCCAATGACACATCCCCTTGCTTGTGTGAAAAAAAGCACTTCGCTCCGTGTGTGCGCTGCTGATAGGCTGACAGATTGCACCTCCCCACTGTAAATGCGGGAAAGAGAAAAAAAAAATGGAGATCTTCATTGTTCCTGCAGAGATCCATCCCCTGCCCCTCCCCCCACCCCGCTGTACACTCAAACTGCGTATTAACATTAATTTTCATCATTACTGAGAAAAAATCCAGTTATGATTTTGGTGCACGAACAGTTATCGAACATAACCTCGAACAGCCGAATTTTTCTCAAATTGTTCGTGTTCGCCGAACGGCTCGAACACCGCCCAAAACAGCTCGAATTTGAGATTGGCGAACAGTTCGAGTACAACAACGCTCATCTCTACTTATTGCTTCTGCTTTTAAACAGGCTACCATAATGCCTTCTGATTGGCTATGATATATCATGTGATGTGATAGCTGCAAAGTATCATGGGGAAGCTCACCCTGCCATGCCCTAGTTAATGGGCAGCACGGTGGCTCAGTGGTTAGCACTGAAGTCTTGCAGCACAGGGGTCCTGGGTTCAAATCCCACTAAGGACAACATCTGCAAAGAGTTTGTATGTTCTCCCTGTGTTTGTGTGGGTTTCCAGCGGGTTCTCTGGTTTCCTCCCACACTCCAAAGACATACTGATAGGGAATTCAGATTGTGAGCCCCAATGGGGACAGTGTCGATATTGTCTGTGAAGTGCTGTGGAATTAATGGCGCTATACAAGTGAGTAAAATAAATAAATGTCACAGTTTTTGTGGCTGATGCACTGTTCTGAAATGTGTAAAATGGTTGAGGCCATTTGTGGTAGGTGAATCATAAATTGTTCATATTTGCTGGGTTCAGCTGATACATAAATATTCAACATGAATACAATTCACATTGAATCAATTTGCTCATTTCTATCAATTTTATTATGAGAAATGCATATGAATAGTATTCAACATATCATTTTCACAATGTTCAAAATCTGTTGATTTTTTCCCATGCCAGTTTTAAAAGAATTTATATTGTAACAGGATTTTATATATGGAGATCAATTTTGAATTGATTTTCACAAACATAATTCTAATACTATGGAGACCCTTACATTAAGGGAACTATTTGTCATTGTCATAAAAGCATTGAAAAAAAATCCCATGTTCATTCTCTAACTACTTATGAAAAATACATGCAGAACTGTAAACATCAATATCATCATCAAAATAAGCATTTTTTAAAAGGCATTATAATTTCTACTTTAAAAATGCACTTTTTATGTTTTTCTAATTATTATTTTTGAATTGACAGTTTTGCGCCATGTAAGTTGCATAGTCTTTTTTTATTTGTACATAATTTTTTCAGCACCTTTTGTAAAAATGGTTGAATAATACATCAATAACTGTTGTAAAATCATCATATGTGCACAGAACTTTAAAAAGCAAAACCTCAAAAATTATTATTATTACATTCTTGAAACAAAGTAGCCATGTTTTCCATCAATATAGTAGCTTTCTGAATTAGTGAGTAATATACTAACACAAGCTTCTATGCAGCAATAGTTCCTAGGATTATCTACATATAAACTCTAGCTACTAGAGACTTAGGATGGCAACACATTGGTGCCCTGCTATTGAATGGGGTTTGCCGTTGGGAGCGAATGCCCTAACTGTACCATTTAAATGCTCCTGACATTGTTTGACAATGGTATTTAAATGTAGAAATTAGAGCTTAGCTCATGTCACTGCAGTTTGTGATAGAAGCTCCTTGTAACATATAGCTGGCATCAGATGCGTATTGAGCAGACTCAGCTCCTGAGCTCACTCCACACACCCTGACCTACTCCATGACAAATATATTCGTAATTGGGAGTTAAGGGGTTTAAAAGAATCATAATAGATTTTATTATGTATAAACTAAATTAAACATACTTATACAAATACATTTATATTATGCAAATCAACCACAAGCCAAGTTACAATAACAATGTGGAAATAACTTTACTTAGGCTCTCACCACCTTCTATTTATATAAGAGTGATAACAGTTATGACATACACTTTACATTTGTGAAGAAAAGATTTGAGACTGGCAAAAATGTTGGTTTTCACAAAGTTTTAGTTTTTATTGTAGCAAATTGCTTTAACTCAATAATGTTATGAAGAGTGATCAGATAAATTTCAAAAAATTGCAGTGATTTCTTGCCATGAAAATTAACTTCAAGAAGCACACCTAAAATAGGTTTAAAGGGAACCTGTCATCAGCAAAAATGCTATTAACCTGAAGATATGGGCTTAATCTGCAGGATAATAGAGTTACTAACCTGCCCAATGCCTGCAAGTAGGCAAATGCTGCTGGGAGAAAATTAACTTTATTTTCCCTGGCAGCATTCGGTTTCAGTAACAACGCCCCCGGCGCTGTTGCTGACACTCCCCCTGCATTGGAGCCGGCTGTCTTGGGAATGCTTCTTTAATCACAAAAACTCAATTTTCACTGAATTTAATCTCTGCCACAAAATGACCTGCTTATATCATTTTAGTAATCTTCTTGTTAGCTCGGGAGATGGTGTTAATGAGGATAAAGCAGATTATAGCACTCTGTCATGCTGAATAAATTATAAAAGCAGACTGGTTGCTTTAAAAGACAATGGTTCTCAAAATCATTGTTTTCTTCTCGTAACATCCCTGGCGGCGAGCTGGCATGGCTTACCATCTCTCACCATGCAAGACCGCCAACTTACCTATCAGTCCAGGCTGCACACTTTGCTCCATTGCTTGCTGTGTGCATGTCTCTTGTCTGATTACTTAGGGCGGCGGCGCTGTTGCTTCCTGTTTCTTAAAGTTACAATGTGCTCAGTCCTAATGCATCCCCAGCCTATTGCTGTGAGTCACTGGATACTTAAACCCCCTCCACCCAGTAGGAGGTGCCTGAGCAATGCTTTCTTTCAGGGTGTTCTGTGCAACGGAGTTGCCAGGTCCTGTCTTTTATCTTGTCTGTTTCCCCCACCCTGGGGGTTGTATACCCAGGCCCGTTACCTGTATCAGTGACTTCTAGTCTGTTTACGCCTCCCTGGGGGCTGAGTACCCAAGCTCGTTCCTGTATCTTGTTCCAGGTTCAGTTCCTGTCTGAACTGTGTCCTAGCCCGTTACCTGTTTGTCTCTATGTCCGATCCTTCCCTTTTCCTGCAGTGTCTGAACCTGCACCTAACTCCAACTCTTTGTCTCTGTACTTCTGTTTGTGAGTTTTGTGTCCACTCATTACTTCATTGCAAGTACCTTGTGTGTATCTGGTTCTGCTTGTCCCGTTTCCCTGCCTCCGTTTCTGCCTCCTGTGTTCTACCTATCCTCTTATGTTTCCCAGTCTGTTCCATGTGAACAGAGCCCTGTCCGGTCTGCCTGCACCTTCTGCTTTGGGGTTTCGCTTTTCTCTGCTGTCCTCTGCACCTGCGGTTTCGCTCTGCTCTGCTTGTCCTCCACACCTGCGGTTTTGCTCTGCTCCGCTTGTCCTCCGCACCTGCGGTTCTGATCTGCTTGTCCACCGCATCTGTGGCTCTGTTCCTGTATCCCAGTCTGTACTGGTCCTTGTCCAGCCTGCATTTCTTCCTGCCAGTACCCGCCTGTCAGCATACCAGCCATGCCTGCCATTACCCGCCTGACTGCATACCAGCCGTGCCTGCCAGTACCCACCTGTCTGCATACCAGCCATGCCCGCCCGCTCCTGCATTCACCGGTGTGGGTCAACAGCTGTGACCGGGGCCTGACCTGCAGTAGCACCTGGGCCACCTCCCATGTCCCTCATGGGACCACTGAGTTGATTAAGCAGCCGTGTGTTTGTGGTCGGATCTGGTGAGGCCCCTAGTCATGCTCCTCCAGGCAGTCCTCGGTTCATGGCCCAGTGGGATCACTAACCACGCTCACGCCAGTCAGTCTGGGCATGAGCGTAACACTTCTGTTAACTATGGTTGCCTTCAATGAAACACATGTTGTCATCCTTGCATTGCACCAAAAGAACTTTACAGGCAAGGACATTGCTACTTGTAAGATTGCCCAAAATCAAACATGTCTTGTATCATCAAGAACTTCAAATACAAGGGTTCTATTGCTGTGAAAAAGGCTTCTTAGTGCCCAAGAATGTCCAGCAAGTTTCAGGACTGTCTCTTAAAGAGAATTCTGCATTGGGATCAGTTCAACACCGGTGTTGAGCTTGCTCAGGGATATCAGCAGTTTGTCATGCCAAAAAAAAAAGTCGCTCGCAGCACTCTATGATAGACAAAATGCAATTCAGAGAACAGTCCAGAATCCCAAGGAACTCACTTGGAAGCAGGATATGTAGAAATATTGTAGACAGCATCCAAAACAGGTGATGAGAAATCAAGACAACTTTTATTCTGCCATATACAGGATATGGCAGTTTAAAAGATGTCTTAATTTCTCTTTACCTGTTTTGGATGCTGTCTACTCTTTTTCTGCATAGTTGCAGCCAATTGTCAGTGCATCTGCATGCACAGTGAGGTAAAGGATTTTGGAGAATGGTGTAAAGTAGGGCAGCAAAATATCAACTTCTTTCCAAGAAAAATATCAAGTACAGACTGACATTGTTCAGGTAATGCAGGGATTAGACTGCCGAGGACTGAAGTTATTTTTTGATGATGCTCGTTCAGACTGTTTGGGACAAGTTGAAGAATGATTGTCTGAAGAAGAAAAGATGAACGCATCTATGAGTCCTGTGGCATGCCAATAGTAAAACACCCTGACACCATTCATGTGTGGGGTTGCTTTTCATCCAAGGCAATGAGGTAATTTACAATTTTACCTAAGATCATTTCCAATAATAAAGAATGGTATCCAAACATCCTCCATGAGCAACTCCTCAAAATAATACAGTAACAATTTGGTGATGAACAATGCTTGATCCAGCACAATGGAACCCCATAGAGCATCACAAAACAAAGTGATAACTAGCTCAGTGGACAAAACAATGAAGTTTTGGGTTCATGGCCAGGAAACTCCCCATTGAGTACCTATCGTCAATCCTTTCCAAGCAGGTAGACAAACAAAAACACAGCAATTCTAATTAACTCCTAGCAATGATTAGGCAAGATTTGGAAGGATTGGAGAAGTCTTGAAAAATAGGAGTCAACACAATAAAAATTGTGTCTTTGTATAAACTCAATTTATTTTTCATGAAAAATTTATAAATGTATTAGATATTAATTATATGTCTGTGTACTATAGAAACATTACTAAAAAATCTAAAAACACTAATGCAGCAAATCTGATGAAAACCAAAATTTGTGTCATTCTTAAAATCTTAAAACCTTTGGCCATGACTGTATTGTCAAATGGACGCCAATAAATCCTGAGAGATCCAATTGACATTTAGGAGTCCATTGTTGATGTGTTGGATTTCTTGATTGCTGAAATAGGGCTAGAGTGTTTTTTTCAAAATTAAATGAAAACCACAATTGAACACCTTTTGGTAACTTTGTGCAGAGAATGAACAGTACAATCTAAAATTGTGACCTGCCTAGGAATGGTGCAGTGCGTCATGGACAATTTTATCAACAATTTTATGAATATTTAAATCTTTGATCTCCGTTAATTATCATTTAGGACACCTAACATTTTTGCTAATTAGACATGCACATACAGTATATGTTTTAATGCATTTTAGATTTACCCAGAAAGTGTTTTCAACTTGTTTTAATGACTGACCTTTACTTAAAATGCTCAAAGCTTAGATTTTAAGTAATTGCTTGAATTCTTCTCATTTTCTTTGTAAATGCTTTCTTAGCAACATCCATTAGCAATTAATCTTTTCCCATTTCTGACAACATGGTCTAAAATATTGAGCCCTCCACAAATTATATATTTTCACTTTCACAAACTTCCTTCTAGACTGGAAAAAGACTGACTAGGAGTTATGTTCACAAACATGCATGGCCTTAGGTGATTTAGACTCGAGTATAACTGTTTAATTAATTTACATACAAAATTAGCATAAAAAATTTAAGTCAATTCAGCATGAAAAGTGTCACATTGGCTTCAAAAAGGATCACTAATTCAATCACAAATATAGCAGAGGTTGGAAATCGTTGTTGACATCTGACTAACTAGGCGTCTGTTACAATGCTTTATTCCTGCAAACTGTTTTCATTGCTGCACAGATGTATGATGCTAAATTGACATATAACATTTGTCAAGCCACCGACCCACCCACAGGCTGCAAAATTTTTGACAGCTGCTTGCACTTGAAAAGTGGCCTTTTAGGCTCGTGGAGGCGGAAGCTTTTCATAACCTCATGCAGGCGACCGGGTGTCCATACTTGGTCCCCAGCAGCCACTATTTCTCCCGGTATCATCTCCACCTTCCACAAGCACGGGTCCCAAAACATTATCCGTGCCCTCCCCAGAGCACTTACTGGGAATGACCACCTAACCACAAACACGTGGACACGTGAATGTTGCCAGGGAGCGATACGGAGCCAATCCACAGCTTTTTTTGCTGAGAGTTGTATTTAGCTCGGTGAAAGGACTGGCATAGAGGGAAAATGTATCTACCCTGGGTGTCATTTCTCCCAGGAGTCCTCTAATGCAGCTTGTTGCAGAAGCAATGGCAGCCCGTCCAACATCAACTCATACTTGTCGGTGGTGCTTTGACACACAAACATCTTTCTTTGTGCATTAAATTTCTTGAATACAGAGTTGGACAATGGCCTGATCTGTAATGCAGTTTAAGAAATAACATAAGCATGTCTGATCCACATTTAAAAAGCAGCAATAGAGTGTCCGGGAACCTTCCCCCACACATTTCTTAGCCTGGGCTGCTTCTCGGCACGGGTTGGACGGGCCCACCAGAGAATCGGTGACTCCTCCTGTGGGCCCTGGCTTCTCCTTCAGGAGAGTTCATAGTGCTGAGGTGAGGCCATGATGATGATAGACACCACCATCTGCTTAGTTTTCTGTTACTTGGAATGCAAGCGGAAGTATGCAGCCAGCCACCCACCCACCCACAGGCCGCAACACTAAACTGCCAGCTGCTTGCACTTGAAATATGGCCTTTTAGGCTCGTGGAGGCAGAAGCTGTCCACAATCTTATGGCAGCGGCGACCGGGCATCCATACTTGGTCCCCAGCCGCCATTATTTTTCCCAGTATCATCTCCGCCTTCCACAAGCAAGGGTCCCACAACATAACCCGTGCCCTCCACAGTGCACTTACTGGGAAGGACCGCCTAACCAAAAACACATGGACAGGTGAATATGGTCAGGGACGGTACGGAGCCAGTCCACAGCTTTTTTTGCTGAGTTGTATTTAGCTCGGTGAAAGGACTGGAATAGAGGGAAACTGTATCTACTCCGGCTGTCATTTCTCCGTCACAAGGTTCCGCCCATTGTCACACATGACCATGCCTGGCTGTATGTTCAGCAGTGAGAGCTACAGATCAGGCTGCTGTGTTACAGCTTTCAACAACTCTGCACCGCTGGGTGGTTTGTCAATTAAGAATTCAGCATGTTATCTTCAGCACAGCCTGTTGCCGCTTGGCCAAGGTAGTGCTGCAGTGCTGTCAGCTTGTGACTGATGTGGTAATTTCGGAGATAGAGGAGGAGGTGCAGGAGCTGAACAATGTGATTACATTGAGGTTAAATTGGTGACGCTGTTTCTTATACTAAAAAAAGATCCTATTGTTTTGGGGTTTTTTACGTTATTATTTAAGACAAATGCATTCACCGGGAAATGTCATTTAAACATTTTACAACCTTATCTGGCAAAGTGGTGTGTGACACATCATCAGACACATCCTGTTTTATTTATGATGGAGGGACTCTGAAAGTCATAAAGCCTATTTTTATAGGGCCATCAGACGGCCCTTACTATTTTTAAAAGGCCAGCAGTCGGCCCTCGCTATTGTTAGAGAGCCATAAGCAGGCTATGCTTAGTTGTTCCCATTATTAACAAGTGGGTCTCCTATATTGTTATTGCGTATCCAGTGACAGCAAGGGGTGCCAAAAATTTGGACGCAACCCAATACCCCTTTGAAGAGACATAGAGGAGGGTCTCATAAAAAAAAAATGCTCCCATTATAAAGGAGCAGGTCTCCTATAGTGGTAATGCCCATGCTGTGACTGCAAGGGCTGGCAAAATTTTGGAAAAACCCCACTAAGAATTTAAAGACACATAGAGCAGGACCACAGTAACGACAAATTCCATTTAGAAAGGAGAGAGTCTGCTATACAACTATAGGGTATGCAGTGAGTCTAACGACTGACCAATTTTAGGAAAAACTCCACTAAGAATTTAAAGACACATAGAGCAGGGCCACAGTAACAAGGTACGACATGTTCCCATTAGAAAGGAGCGAGTCTGCTATACAGTTATAGGGTATGCATTGAGTCCAACGGCTGATGAATTTTAGGAAAAACCCCACTAAGAATTTAAAGACACGCAGAGCAGGGTCACAGAAACAAGGTACGACATGTTCCCATTAGAAAGGAGAGGGTCTGCTATACAGTTATAGGGTATGCAGTGAGTCCAACGGCTGATCAAATTTAAGAAAAACCCCACTAAGAAATTAAAGACACATAGAGCAGGGCCACAGTAACAAGGTGCGAAATGTTCCCATTAGAAAGGAGAGGGTCTGCTATACAGTTATAGGGTATGCAGTGAGTCCAACGGCTGATCAAATTTAAGAAAAACCCCACTAAGAAATTAGACACATAGAGCAGGGCCACAGTAATGACAAATTCCATTTAGAAAGGAGAGAGTCTGCTATGCAGTTATAGGGTATGCAGGGAGTCCAACGGCTGAAGAATTTTAGGAAAAACGCCAGTTAGAAATTAAAGACACATAGAGCAGGGCCACAGTAGCGACAAATTCCCAATAGAAAGGAGAGGGTCTGCTATACAGTTATAGGGTATGCAGTGAGTCCAATGGCTGACCAAATTTGGGAAAAACCCCACTAACAATTTAAAGAGACATAGTGCAGGGCCACAGTAACGACTAATTCCCATTAGAAAGGAAAGAGTCTCCCATAGTGTTGGCCTACGCAGCGAATGCAAGCGCTGCCAAAAATTTGGAGACACTTCAATGCACCTTGGAAGAGATGTGGAGGAGGGCCTCATAAAAAATGTTCCCATTAGAAAGTAGCGGGCCTCCTATACTTGCAATGCCCATGCACTAAGTGTATGGGCTGACAAACATTTACCCCTGGGAGGTATACATGAACATACTGTATAATTTTTTTTTTTTACGGGCATCATAAACACCCTTTAAAAAAATTATGTGGGTGTTGCATCATGGACCATGGTCACCCTGGTGATATGGTGGTGGAGGATGAGGAGAAGGTGGAGGACAAGAGCAAATAGCCAAAATCAGGAAGCGTATACCCATGTGTGGGTGTGAAAAGGTGCATGGGAATGCAACTCCCAAAAAAAGACATTGGATTTGAGTTTATGTTATGCTGCTATCATTTGGTGGTGTTGAGAAGTCTGGCCCAATCCGGCCCTTGTTCATTCAAGAGTCAGCCTGTAAGCATTTTCAGTTGACATGCGGATGCGCTTTATCAGTTATAATTCCACCAGAGGCACTAAAAACTCGCTCTGATAAAATGCTGGCGGCAGGGCAGGCCAGGACCTCCAAGGCATAGAGTGTGAGTTCATTCCACGTATCCAGCTTGGATACATAATAATTATAAGGCACAGCGTAATCACGGAGGATGCTGGTACGGTCGGCAAAGTGCTCCCTCAGCATCTTCCCAAACTTTGCACTCCTTGGGAGAGTACCCTGCGCCCCAGGGCCTGTGCGATGGGAGGGTCTGAGAAAACTATCCCAAACTTTGACACTGTGCCCCTGCCTTTGCTGGATTGAAGTTGTGTCTCTCTCATGTGTACTCCTTGGTTGTCCAACGAAGTGTGCCCTGTGCCACCAGCGTTTTCAGATAGGAATTTTTTTAATAGTTCTGCAACAAGGGACTTGTGGTACAGCCTCATTTTTGTAGACCTGTCCACCTCAGGAATAAGAGATAGAAAGTTCTCCTTGTAGCGTGAGTCTAGAAGTGTCACCAACCAGTAATGACTGTCACCGAATGTGAGAGTCATGGGAAAGGCATCGTAACATAAACTCAGCCATGCGTGCCAGACTACTAACAGGCAAGACTACCGTGTCCTCACCAAGAGGATGACTGACCAGGCTCTCCTCCTCCTCCTCCTCCTATCTGTCCTCTGGCCATCCACGCTGAACAGATGGTATGACAGCTGTGCAGGTAGTCCCATCTATAGTGTATGAAACTAGCTCCTGTCTTTCCTCCTCCTCTTCCTCAAGGTCACCCAATCCACGTTGGGATGAGATTAGGCTGGGCTGTGTGTAATCACCCTCTTTGGTTCCTTGCTCCATCTCATTGTGCTCCACCTGCAATGCATCATCTTTGATTGTGAGCAAAGAGCGTTTCAGAAAACAGAGAAGCGGGATGGTGACGCTAATTATGGCGTCATCGCCGCTCACCATTTTGGTGGAGTCCTCAAAGTTTTGTAGGATGGTACATTTGTCTGACATCCATGTCTACTCCTGAGGTCTTATGTGTGGAGTCTGAAATGTATACTGATGGCCTTGTTGATGCTGGTACTCAACAACTGCCCTCTTCTGCTCACAAATCCTTCCCAGCATCTGCAGTGTTCCAATGCGTGGGGACATCACACACCAGTCTGTGAGCCGGAAGCTGCAAACGCTGCTGAAACACGACGAGGGCGGCTGAAACTGTAGCTGACTTTCTAAAATGGGCACTCAGGCGGCGTACTTTAACAAGCATATCTGGCAGCTCTGGGTTGGATTTGAGAAACCACTGAACCACGAGGTTGAGCACATGGGCCAGGCATGGTACGTGTGTGAGCTCGCCTCGCCTCAGAGTCGCCACCCGGTTCCGGCCATTGTCACACACGACCATGCCTGGCTGTAGGTTCAGCTGTGTGAGCTACAGATCTGCCTTCTCTTTCAGAGCTGTCCAAACTCTTCAGCATTGTGCGGTTTGTCACCTAAGCATATTAGTTTCAGCACAACCTGTTGCCGCTTGGCCGAGGCAGTGCTGCAGTACTTCCAGCTTGTGACTGATGTGGTCATTTTGGAGATGGAGGTTGAGGAGGATAAGGGGGCTGAGGAGGATGAGGTGCAGGAGCTGTAGACCGTGGGGGCAACCCTGATTTACCTAGGGCCCGCAATCCTTGTTGGGAGGACGTGTTTCGTCCTAAGGTACAACTGGGTCCCGGCTTCCACTATGTTAACCCAGTGTACCGTCAGTGAGATGTACCTTCCCTGCCCACAAGCACTTGTCCACGTGTCCGTGGTTAGGTTGACTTTCCCAGTAACTGCGTTGTTTAGGCCTTGGCTAATGTTTTGTGACACGTGCTTGTGTAATGTGGGGACGGCACACCGATAGAAATAGTGGTAACTGGGGATCGAGTACTGAGGGATGGCCGCCGCCATCAGATTGCGGAATGCTTCCGTCTCCACGAGCCTAAAAGGCAACATTTCGAGCGTAAGCAGTCTTGAAATGTGAGAATTTAGTAGTGTGGCCTGTGGGGCTTTGGCTGCATATTTGCGCTTGTGTTCCAAGGACTGGGGTATGGACAACTGAACGCTGTGCTGGAACAAGGACATGGACGTGCTTCCTGATGCTGCTATTTCAGAGTGCGCAATGACAGGAGCAGGGCAGGAGGCATCTTTGCATGCACCATGGACAGGGGATTAGCTTGCATTCACAACAGCGGAAGAAGCAATGGTGCCACCTGTATACACTGTTCCTGGGCCCTGGGGTTCAGCCCACAAAATCGGGTGCTTTGCTGCCATGTGCCTGATCATGCTGGTGGTGGTCAGGCTGCTAGTTTTGCCATCCATGCTGATGCTGGCCTGGCAGGTGGTGCAAATGGCCTTTTTGGGGTTATCGGCAGAGTCTTTAAAAATCAACCAGACTCGGGAAGACCTAAAAGTTGTACTGGCAACTTCCTTCGTGTTGGTGTTACGGGGAATGGTTGCCTGCCTTCTGTCTGTGGTACCACACTGCTTCTTCCTGCCTGTTGGGGTGCTCTGCCTCCCTCCCCTTGTGTGCTGCTGTCCTCGCTTTGCATGTCCTCTGCCATGTTGGGTCAGTTACTATATCATCCACCACCTCGTCTTCCACTTCCACACCCTGGTCCTCCTCCTGACTTTCTGGCAATTGTGTCTCATCATCGTCCACCTCTTATGACCCTTACCCACTATCGCCTTCGTGTGACCGTGGATGCTCAAATAATTGGGCATCACTACACCCAATCTCTTCTTGCCCCGCTTCAAGTGGACTGGGTGAGAGGCCCAAATCTATAAATGGAAAAGTGAACAGCTCTTCAGAGAGTCCAAGTGTGGGATCATTTGTCTCCGGGCACTCAGCATGGTGGGAGGAAGGAGGATCAGGGTGAGGAATATGCTGTCCAGACTCACGGCTACTGAGTCTTGACCGTGTGGAAGACAGGTTGGTGGTGGTGGCTAAGTAACTGGAAGCATTATACGCTATCCAACCAATAACCTTTTGACACTGCTCTGGGTTCAATAGTGGTGTGCTGCGGTCCCCTAGGAATTGGGACAGGAAGGTCAGACGAGAAGATGTGCTTTGTTAGTTGTGGCACAATTTCAGCTTGCAAACAGCCTTGTCCTCGGCCTCTACATGGACCATCACCACCATGTCCAGTTCCCCGTCCCTTGCCACGTGCCTTGCCCATTTTAAATGGAGGACAGTATCTTCCACGCTCACTACAAATGACTGAGTTTGGAGCGAATTTATATGTGATCCATGTGACGGAGAAAACAGAGTTTTAAATACCTGGTCTATAGGTAAGTAGTTTAAACAGCAAACTCTGGTTAATTGCTTCAATGACACACTAAAGGAAATTTTTATTGGAGGCCAGAAATGGCAGTATTTTCTGACAACGTATATGTGATCCGTTTGACTGAGAAAACACAGTTTTAAATAGCTGGATTTCTAGGGCTCTAATATGGAAAGGACCTGGCTGTACTCTGCAGTGCCAATGAGCAAATGGCGCAGAAAAAGTGGTGTTCTCTGGATTGCTATTTAAGCAAATAATGAGGATTAAGAACCAAAGAAAAGTATTCCTGGCCCCTGAGACCTGGGCCTTTGTATAGAAATATCTAACAGCAGCAAAAGGCAGAATTGGAATGGAGCCTCTTGTTCTATATGCACTGCAGTCTGCTATATACACTGCCTGCCTATACACCCTGCCTGCCTGATATCTCTGCAGATGGATTAGTCCTCAGAAGGATGGATATGTGTAATGTACGATTTTTCTCCCTACACTACCTAATACACAATCAAATCTGTCCCTGACTCAGAAGCAGCTCTCCCTAAACGGTCTGATCCAGAGTGACTGTGACGAGCATGGCGGCGCCAGGTCTGATAAAGACCTGATGATGCTGTGCGGCCAGCCAATCACTGTAATGCCCACAACCGACATGGCTACGGCATTACAGTGCATGGCAGGCAATCAGTGCATGTTCATTGGCTCTCTAAAGAGTGCCAAACATGCAGGGAGGGGTCCCGAGTTCCCGCCCGTGCTACCCGGGAAATACTCGGCGAGACCCGAGCATCTTGAGCAATGAGATGCTCGGGCGAGCACCGAGCAGTAGCGAGCATACTCGCTCATCACTAATAATTAACATTTTATATGTTTGTAGTGTAATTGTACATTTACAATGCAGTGGTTGCTTCAGGAAAGATATGTGGCCACCTGTTCATATATGCAACTACAAGATATTCACAAACAAGTAATATAGGGAAACTAAAAGTGATGTCTCTAGATTTTAGAATAAAAATGCATATATTATTGAATATATATCTTAGACAAGATGAGGCTAGAACTAGGCTTGTGTCTTTTCTATCTACATTTTCTCAAGGAGCATCTGTATGATTCAATTTCCTTCACATTATTAGATTATGAATGTTATTTAAAAAAAAAAAACCTAACAAAAACACTTTGTCAAAAATAATACTTTCAGACGCAATTAGCAATCCTGAAATTAAAATTGTTAAATTGCTAAAAGATTCTACTGCCTAAACAAATAAAAGAATGGGAAGGAAAATGAATTGTAAAATGGAAAATGCTTAAACATTATAATAACATATTCCATTGTTGAACTGTTTTTAATGTTCTTTATAGAACAAATATCACAAGCATGCACACATACTGTACATATTCTAAAAATAGGGGGAGTACAATGCTAAACTCCCTTGTTCTTCAAATGCTGTAACTATTTCTATTATTACCTGCTCATGTTTTGAAGAACTCTTTAATATGAGGGTCATTAATTCAGGAGTATTTCCCTTGTGGTTGCCCACTCTTTGGAAAGTTCATATGTTTATTTATGAGTTGATATTCTAAGAAAGAATCTGTGGAGAAATTTTGACTAGGTTCATTTAGATGAATGTTTACAGTTCTCTGAACTTGTACGTGACAACATCAACCTACAATGGAGTATCTCACCTTCGTAGTGAATTATTCATCTTACAGTTTGTACCCACTAGAAGACAACATATATTTTCATTGATTCAACATGTATTTGCCATTATTCTCCATGAAAAAAGGATAAAAAAATAAAACGCATAACATTTATGTTGTTTTATTCTAGAAAAAAATCTTGCTAAACAATATAATAAAATAATAAAGATTCACATTTTTCTATTATCGATCTCATAAAATGAATTGAAAGTAAAGTATAAAAGTAATAAAAAAGTAAGCTTGACTGTTTATGTACAATGTGTAAGTGGGCCTAAAGGGTAAATTTTCCCATTGTGGAGAGCTCCAAAGTGGTGGAGGGAGACACAACTGCCATGCAATGATCCCCTGGGAATTTAAGAAGCAAGAATTTATTTTATAATTACAAAAAAGTAATTAATATTAAAATTAGAACTAGATAAGTTGTCCGCATGGATAAAACATGGCTGATGAAGATTAATGATTAGTGATGAGTGAGCATGCTCGCTACTGCTCGGTGCCCGCCCGAGCATCTCACTGCTCGAGATGCTCGGCGCTCGCTGAGTATTTACGGGGTTGATCGACGAGAGGTTGGGTCCCCTCCCTACATGTTTGCGCTCTTTAGAGTGCCAATCAACATGCAGGGATTGCCTGCCACTCACTGTAATGCTGTAGCCATGTTGGTTGTGGCATTTCAGTGATTGTGTGGCCGCAAAGAATCATCAGGTCTATATCAGACCAGCCGCCACCATGCTCATCACAGTCACTCTGGAATCAGACAGTGTAGGGAGAGGTGCTGCTGCATCAGGGAGAGATTTGCTTGTGTAATAGGTAGTGTAGGGAGGAAAACCGTACATTACTCAAATCCGTCTTAACAAACAGTCCTTTTGAGGACTAACTAATCCATCTGCAGAGATAACAGGCGGGCAGTGTATATAGGCAGGCAGGCAGGGTATATAGCAGACTGCAGTGCACATAGCACAAGATGCTCCATTCCAATTCTGCCTTCTGCTGCTGTTAGATATTTCTATACAAAGGCCCAGGTCTCAGGGGCCAGGAATACTATTTTATGGATCTTAATCCTCATTATTTGCTTAAAAAGCAGTCCAGAGAACAACATTTTTCTGCGCCATTTGCTTGTTGGCACTGCAGACTACAGCCAGGTCCCTTACATATTACAGCGCTAGAAATCCAGCTATTTAAAACTGTGTTTTCTCCATCACATAGATCACATATACGTTGTCAGAAAATACTGCCATTTCTGGCCTGCATTAAAAATTTCTTTCAGTGTGTCAGTGAAGCAATTCACACCCGTTTGCTGTTCAAACTACTTACCTATAGGCCAGGTATTTAAAACTCTGTATTCTCCGTCACATGGATCACATATAAGTTTGCTCCAAACTCAGTCATTTGTAGTGAGTGTGGAAGATACTGTCCTACATTTAAAATGGGCAAGGCACGTGACAAGGGACGGGGAACTGGACGTGATGGTGATGGTGCATGCAGAGGCTGAGGACAAGGCCATGGGCAAGCTGAAATTGTGCCACAACTCCTGTCCCAATTCCTAGAGGACCGCAGCACGCCATTATTGAACCCAGAGCAGTGTCAAAAGGTTGTTGGTTGGATAGCGGATAATGCTTCCAGTCACTTAGCCACTACCACCACCGCCACCCTGTCTTCCAGACAGTCAAGTCTCAGTAACCGTGAGTCTGGACCGCATATTCCTCACCCTCATCCTCCTTCCTACCGCCATGACGAGTGCCCAGAGACAAATGAGCCCACACTTGGACACTCTGAAGAGCTGTTCACTTTTCCATTTCTCTCCCGGTCCACTTGAAGTGGGGCAAGACGAGATCGATGCTCAAATATTTGAGCAGCCACGGAAACATGAAGGCAATGGTGGGAAAGTGTCATAAGAGGTGGACGATGACGAGACACCATTGCCAGAAAGTCAGGAGGAGGACAAGGGAGCGGAAGTGGAAGACGAGGTGGTGGATGATATAGCAACTGATCTAACCTGGCAGGAGGACATGCAGAGTGAGGACAGCAGCTCACAGGGGGAGGGAGGCAGAGCACCCCAACAAGCAGGAAGAAGCAGTTTGGTGGCCGCACACAGAAGGCAGGCAATTGTTCCCAGTAACACCAACACGAAGGAAATTGCCAGTACAACTGTTATGTCTTCCCGAGTCTCATAGTTTTTTAACCCCTTAACAACATTAGACATACTAATATGCGTCTGTGCCCTGGGACTTAAGAGCCAGACCCGTATTAGTACGTCATGGCGATCGCGCGCGCACACAGGCTGTGCGGGCGCGATCGCCGCCGGGTGTCAGCTGATTGTCACAGCTGACACCCGGTACTATGTGCAGGGAGCGGTCACGCACCGCTCCCAGCACATTAACCCCGATGATGCTGCGATCGAAGTCGATCGCAGCATTGCGGTGGCAAGGGGAGGTGATTGCAGATACTCACCTCCTCTTCCGGCTTCCAACGCTGTCTGCCGTGGCTTCCAGGATGTTTCTATGATGACCCGATGTCGTCATGACAATATCCGGGTCACCAGACAGCAGGAAGATTTTTTGGACATGCGCAGTGCATCTCCAAACAATCTTCTCCCTGTCCAGCGCTGACAGCCTGCATGGCACAGGGATGGTGCTGCATTCCTGTGCCATGCAGGCGATCAGAGAAAAAAAAGTGAAAGTCCCATAGTGGGACAAAGTAATAAAGTATAAAAACTATCAGAAAGTGAACAAAAAAATAACAAAAAAATTGTAAACATATAAAAAAAATAATCCTCCAAAAATAAAAATATAATGTACCCATCAATAAATATTATTATTAAAAAAAAAAACAAAAAAAAAACAGTAAAAGTACACATATTTGGTATCGCCGCGTCCGGAACAACCTGACCTATAAAAGTGTCCCACTAGTTAACCCCTTCAGTGAACACGGTAAAAAAATAAAATAAAAAACTAAGCAAAAAACAATGCTTTATCACCATACCGCCAAACAAAAAATAGAATAACACGCGATCAAAAAGACAAATATAAATAAAAATGGTACCGCTGAAAACGTCATCTCGTCCCGCAAAAAACAAGCCACAATACAGCTCCAACCGCCGAAAAATAAAAAAGTTATAGCTCTCAGAATAAAGCTATGCTAAAAAATATTTTTTTCTATAAAATTGCTTTTATTATGTAATAGTGCAAAACATAGAAATATGATATAAATGTGGTACCGGTGTAAACATACTGACCCAAAGAATAAAGCCGCCTTATCAATTTTACCACACGCGGAACAGAATTAAAAAAAAAAAAAAAAAAAAAAACAATTCCTGAATTATTGGTTTTTGTTTATTCTGCCTCCCAAAAATCGGAATAGAAAGCGATCAAAAAATGTCACGTGCCTGAAAATGACACCAATAACAACGTCAACTCATCCCGCTAAAAGCAAGCTGTCACATGACTGTCTGCCAATATCTGGAAAAATTATAGCTCTCAAAATATTGCGTTGCAAAAACTAGATTTTACAAAAAATGCGTCTTTTAGTGTGTGACAGCTGTCAGTCATAAAAACCCCATATGATTCTGGTATCGCTGTAATCGCACCGACCCGAAGAATAAAGTCGTCTAATCACTTATACCGCACAAGGAACGGTGTAAAAAATTAACTATCGGGTTAGGGTTGTGCTAGTGTTAGGGTTGTGCTAGTGTTAGGGTTGTGCTAGTGTTAGGGTTGTGCTAGTGTTAGGGTTGTGCTACGGTTAGGGCTGGGTTTGGGGTTAGGGTTGGGGTTAGGGTTGGGATTTTTTTCAAAAGTAAGAAAAAAAGATGACGATATGGCGACTAGTGTTGAGCACAAGTGCTCGCTACTTGAGTTTGCATCGGGTGTTCTGGTATGCATTGAGTATCGTGGGTATTTGAGTGACATGCTCGAGTCTCCGCCCCATATGCTTCATGGCCCAAAAAACTTTGCGGGGATTGCCTGCCATGCATGAGCGATCCCCGCATGTTTGTTTTTGGGTGTCTAATAACCGTGAAACATCCGGGTGGGGACTCGAGCATGTCACTCGAGCGCACGCAGTACATGGTGCATACCTGAGTACCCGATGCAAACTCAAGTAGCGAGCACTTGCGCTCAAGACTAATGACAACTTATTCAATACGATGACCTAATGTTATCAAATTCTCTGTCGTACCTCTGGGTTCAAAATGTTCACTATACCCCTTGATAAAATCCATGAGGGGTCTAGTTTCCAAAATGGGGTCAATTGTGGGGGGTTTGTTAGCGGACACCATGTTGCATTTGGAGAGTCCCTGTGTGCCCAAACATTGGATCTCCCCACAAGTGACCCCATTTTGGAAACTAGACCCCCCAAGGCACCTATCTAGATGTATAGTGAGCACTTGGAACCCCTAGGTGCTTCACAAATTGATTCGTAATAATGAAAAAGTGAAAAAAAAACACTTTTTCATTTTTACGAATCAATTTGTAAAGCACCTGGGGGATCCAAGTGCTCACTATGCATCTAGATAGGTGCCTTGGGGGGTCTAGTTTCCAAAATGGGGTCACTTGTGGGGGAGCTTCAATGTTTGGGCACACAGGGGCTCTCCAAACACAACATTGCGTCTGCTAATTATTCAACCAAATTTTACAATCAAAAAGTCAATTGGCGCTCCTTCCCTTCCATGCCCTGCCGTGCGCACAAACAGTGTTTTTTCCCCACATATGGGGTATCTGCGTGCCCAGGGGAAATTTCACAACAAACTTTGGGGTCCATTTTTTCTTGTTTCCCCTGTGAAAATAAAAAAATATGGGTCTAAAATAACATTTTTGTGAAAAAAGTTAAATGTTCATTTTTTTCTTCCACATTCCAAAAAATTCCTGTGAAGCACCTGAAGGGTTAATAAAGTTCTTGAATGTGGTTTTGAGCACCTTGAGGGGTGCAGTTTTTAGAATGGTGTCACTTTTGGGTATTTTCTGTCATAAAGACCTCTCAAAGTGACTTCAAATGTGATGTGGTCCCTAAAAAAATGGTTTTGTAAATTTTGTTGGAAAAATGAGAAATCACTGGTCAACTTTTAACCCTTATAGCTCCCTAACAAAAAAAAATTTTGCTTCCAAAATTGTGCTGATGTAAAGTAGACTTGAGGGAAATGATATCTATTAACTCTTTTTTGTGACATATCCCTCTAATTTAAGGGCATAAAAATTCAAATTTTGAAAATTGCTAAATTTTCAAAATTTTTGCCAAATTTCCATTTTTTTCACAAATAAACGCAAGTGATATCGAAGAAATTTTACCACAATCATGAAGTACAATATGTCCTGAAAAAAGAATCTCCGAATCAGGGGCATCCGTTGAAGCGTTCCAGAGTAATTACATCATAAAATGACAGTGGTCAGAATTGTAAAAATTGGACTTGTCATTAACGTGCAAACCACCCTCGTGGGTTAAGAGGTTAAAGACTCTGCCGATGACCCCAAAAAGGCCATTTGCACCACCTGCCAGGCCAGCATCAGCAGGGGTGGCAAAACTGCCATCCTTACCACCACCAGCATGATCAGGCACATGGCAGCAAAGCACCCGATTTTGTGGGCTGAACCCCAGGGTCCAGGAACAGTGTCTGCAGGTGGCACCATTGCTTCATCTGCTGTTGTGCATGCAAGCCAATCCCCTGTCCATGGTGCATGTGAAGATACCTCCTGCCCTGCACCTGTCGTTGCGTACTCTCAAGTAACAGCATCAGGAAGCACGTCCATGTTCTTGTCCAAGCGCAGCGTTCAGTTGTCCTTACTGCAGTCCTTGGAACACAAGCGCAAATATGCAGCCAACGCCCCACAGGCCACACTACTAAATTCTCACATTTCACGACTGCTTGCGCTCAAAATGTTGCCTTTTAGGCTCGTGGAGACGGTAGTATTCCGAAACCTGATGGCGGCGGCCATCTCTCGGTACTCGGTCGCCAGCCGCCACTATGTCTCCCAGTGTGCCGTCCCCGCATTACACAAGCACGTGTCCCAAAACATTAGCTGTGCCCTCAATAACGCAGTTACCGGGAAAGTCCACCTAACCATGGACACGTGTACAAGTGCTTGTAAGCAGGTACGGCACATCTTGCTGACTGCACACTGACTTAGTGTAAGCCGGAATCCAGTCGGACCTTGGGACAGAACACGTCCTCCCGATTCCAAGGATTGTGGGCTCTAGGTCAATCAGGGTTGCCCCCGCGGTCTACAGCTCCAGCACCTCATCCTCCTCAGCCTCCTCATCCTCTTCAGCCTCCATCTCTGAAATGACCACATCAGTCACAAGCTGGAAGCACTGCAGCAATGCCTCGGCCAAGCAGCAACAGGCTGTGCTGAAGCTAATATGCTTAGGTGACAAACCGCACAATGGTGAAAAGTTGTGGACAGCTCTGAAAGAGCAGGCAGATCTGTGGCTCACACCGATGAACCTACAGCCAGGCATGGTCGTGTGTGACAATGGCCGGAACCTGGTGGCGGCTTTGAGGCGAGGTGAGCTCACACACGTACCATGCCTAGCCCATGTGCTTAACCTCGTGGTTCAGTGGTTTCTTAAATCCTACCCAGAGCTGCCGGATCTCCTTGTTAAAGTACGCCTCTTGTTTGCCCATTTTAGAAAGTCAGCTACAGCTTCCGCTGCCCTTACCGTGTTTCAGCAACGTTTGCAGCTTCCGGCTCACAGACTGGTGTGTGATGTCCCCACGCATTGGAACTCTACACTGCAGATGTTGGGAAGGATTTGTGAGCAGAAGAGGGCAGTTGTTGAGTACCAGCATCAACAAGGCAGTCGGAATTCATTTCAGACTCCACACATAAGACCTCAGGAGTGGACATGGATGTCAGACATATGTACCATCCTCCAAAACATTGAGGACTCCACCAAGATGGAGAGCGGCGATGACGCCATAATTAGCATCACCATCCCACTTCTCTGTCTTCTGAAGCGATCTCTGCTCACAATAAAAGAGGATACATTGCAGGTGGAGCATGATGAGATGGAGCAAGGAACAATACAGGGTGAATACACACAGCCCAGCCTCATCTCATTCCAATGTGGATTGGGTGACAATGAGGAGGAGGAGGACGGACAGGAGCTAGTTTCAAGCACTATAGACGGTACTACCTGCACAGCTGTCATACCGTCTCTTCAGCGTGGATGGCCAGAGGACAGATAGGAGGAGGAGGAGGAGGAGGAGAGCATGGTCAGTCATCCTCTTGGTGAGGACATGGAAGTCTTGCCTGTTAGTAGTCTGGCACGCATGGCTGAGTTTATATTACGATGCCTTTCCCATGACTCTCACATTGTTGCGGAACTATTAAAAAAATTTCCATCTGAAAACACTGGCGGCAGAGGGTACACTTCGTTGGACAACCAAGGAGTACAAGCGAGAGAGACACAACTTCAATCCAGAAGAGAAAGGGGAACACTCTCAAAGTTCCGGGAGAGTTTTCTCAGACCCTCCAATCGCACAGGCCCTGAGTCACCGGGTACTCTCACAAGGAGTGCAAAGCTTGGGAAGATGCTGAGGGAGTACCTTGCCGACCCTACCAACATCCTCTGTGATTCCTCTGTGCCTTATAATTATTGGATATCCCAGCATGATATGTGGAATGAACTGGCTCTCTATGCTTTGGAGGTCCTGGCTTGCCCTGCCGCCAGCGTTTTATAGAAGAGGGTTTTTAGTGCCGCTGGTGGAATTATAACTGATAAGCGCATCCGCCTGTCAACTGAAAATTCTTACAGGATGACTCTTATAAAAATGAATGAGGGCTGGATTGGGCCAGAATTCTCAACACCACCAAATGATAGCAGCGTAATATAAACTCAAATCCAGTGTCTTTTCTTGGGAGATGTATTCCCATGCACCTTTTCACAATCACACATGGGTATACGCTTCCTGATTTTGGCTATTTGCTGTTGTCCTCCTCCTTCTCCTCATCCTCCACCACCATATCACGAGGGTGAACGTGGTCCGTGATGCAACACCCACATAATTTTCTTAAAGGGTGTTTATGATGCCCCTAAAAATAAAAATTATACTGAATGGTCATGTATACCCCCCAGGGGTAAATGTTTGTCACCTATACACTTAGAGCATGTGCATTACAAGTATAGGAGGCCAGATGCTTTCTAATGGGAACATTTTTTTATGAGGCCATCCTCATCCTCTCTTCCAAGGTGCATTGAAGTGCCTCCAAATTTTGGGCAGCCCTTGCATTCACTGCATAGGCCAACACTATGGGAGACTCTCTCCTTTTTAATAGGAATTTGTTATTACTGTGGCCCTGCTCAATGTGTCTTTAAATTCTTAGTGGGGTTTTTTCTAAAATTGGTCAACCATTGGACTCACTGCATTTCCTATAACTGTATAGCAGACCCTCTCCTTTCTAATGGGAATTTGTCATTACTGTGGCCCTGCTCTGTGTGTCTTTAAATTCTTAGAGGGGTTTTTCCTAAAATTGGTCAGCCGTGAGACTCACTGCATACCCTATAACTGTATAGTAGACGCTCTCCTTTCTAATGGGAACATGTCGAAACTTGTTAATGTGGCCCTGCTCTATGTGTCTTTAAATTCTTAGTGGGGTTTTTCCCAAAATTGGGCAGCCGTTGGACTCACTGCATACCCTATAACTGTATAGCAGACTGTCTCCTTTCTAATGGGAATTTGTCATTACTGTGGCCCTGCTCTGTCTGTCTTTAAATCCTTAGTGGGTTTTTTCCTAAAATTGGTCAGCCGTTGGACTCACTGCATACCCTATAACGGTATAGCAGACCCTCTCCTTTCTAATGGGAACATGTTGTACTTGTTACTGTGGCCCTGCTCAATGTGTCTTTAAATTCTTAGTGGGGTTTTTCCTAAAATTGGTCAACCATTGGACTCACTGCATTCCCTATAACTGTATAGCAGACCCTCTCCTTTCTAATGGGAATTTGTCATTACTGTGGCCCTGCTCTGTGTGTCTTTAAATTCTTAGAGGGGTTTTTCCTAAAATTGGTCAGCCGTGAGACTCACTGCATACCCTATAACTGTATAGTAGACGCTCTCCTTTCTAATGGGAATATGTCATACTTGTTACTGTGGCTCTGCTCTGTGTGTCTTTAAATTCTTAGTGGGGTTTTTCCTAAAATTGGTCAGCCATTGGACTCATTTAATACCCTATAACAGTACAGCAGACTGTCTCATTTCCAATGGGAATTTGTCATTACTGTGGTCCTGCTCTGTGTGTCTTTAAATTCTTAGTTGGGTTTTTCCTAAAATTGGTCAGCCGTTGGACTCACTGCATACCCTATAACTGTATAGCAGACTCTCTCCTTTCTAATGGAAACATGTTGTACCTTGTTACTGTGGCTCTGCTGTATGAGTCTTTAAATTCTTAGTGGAGTTTTTCCTAAAATTGGTCAGCCATTGAACTCACTGCATACCCTATAACTGTATAGCAGATCCTCTTCTTTCTAATGGGAACATGTCGTACTTGTTACTGTGGCCCTTTTCTGTGTGTCTTTAAATTCTTAGTGGGGTTTTTCCTAAAATTGGTCAGCCATGGGACTCACTGCATACCCTATAACTGTATAGCAGACCCTTTCCATTCTAATGGGAACGTGTCATACTTGTTACTGTGGTCCTTCTTTATGTGTCTTTAAATTCTTAGTGGGGTTTTTCCCAAATTTGGCAGCCTTGCAGTTACAGCATGGCCATTACCACTATAGGAGACACGCTCCTTTATAATGGGAACATTTTTTTTACTGAGACCCTCCTCCATGTCTCTTCAAAGGGGTATTGGGTTGCGTCCAAATTTTTGGCAGCCATTGCAGTCACTTGATACGCAATAACAGTATAGGAGACCCACTTGTTAATAATGGGAACAACAAAGCATGGCTCCCTAACAATAGCGAGGGCCGACTGATGGCTTTTTAATAATAGTAAGGGCAGTCTGATGGCCCTATAAAAATAGGCTTTATGACTTTCAGAGTCCCTCCATCATAATTAAAACAGGATGTGTTTGATGATGTGTCACACACCACTTTGCCAGATAATGTTGTAAAATGTTAAAATGACATTTCCCGGTGAATACATTTGTCTTAAAAAATAACGTAAAAACACAAAACAATAGGATCTTTCTTTAGTATAAAAAACAGCGTCACCAATTTAACCTCAATGTAATCACATTTTTCAGCTCCTTCACCTCCTCCTCCATCTCCGAAATAAATAACCACATCAGTCACAAGTTGACAGCACTGCAGCATTGCCTTGGCCAAGCGGCAACAGGCTGTGCTGAAGATAACATGCTTTATGCTTAATTGACAAACCGCCCTGCGCTGCAGAGTTGTTGAAAGCTGTAACACAGCAGCCTGATCTGTGGCTCTCACCGCTGAACAAACAGCCAGGCATGGTCGTGTGTAACAATGGGCGGAACCTAGTGATGGAGAAAAGACAGCCGGAGTAGATACGGTTTCCCTCTATGCCACTCCCTTTACCGAGCTAAATACAACTCTCAGCAAAAAAAGCTGTGGACTGGCTCCGTACCATCCCTGGCCACATTGACCTGTCCACTTGTTTGTGGTTAGGCGGTCCTTCCCAGTAAGTGCACTGAGGAGGGCACGGGTAATGTTGTGGGACCCTTGCTTGTGGAAGACGGAGACGATACCGGGAAAAATAATGGCAGCTGGGGACCGAGTATGGATACCCGGTCGCCGCCACCATAAGATTGTGGACAACTTCCGACTCCACGAGCCTAAAAGGCCACATGTCAAGTGCAAGCAGCTGCCCAGAAATCTGGCAGTTTAGTGCTGCGGCCTGTGGGTGGGTGGGTGTCTGGCTGCATACTTGCGCTTGCATTCCAAGTAAGAGAAAGCTAAGCAGTTGGTGGCCTCTATCATCATCACAGCCTCACTTTGACACTATGAACTCTCCTGAAGGAGAAGCCAGGGCCCACCGGAGGAGTCTACGGTTCTCTGGTGGGCCAGTCCAACCCTGCTGAGAAGCAGCCCTGGCTAAGAAAAGTGTGGGGGAAGGTTCCCGACACTCTATGGCTGCATTTTTAATGTGGATAGGACATGCTTATTCATGTTATTTCTTAAACCGCATTGCAGATCAAGCCATTGTCCAACTCTGTATTCATGAAATTAAATGCGCAAAGAAAGATGTTTGTGTGTCAAAGCACCACCGACAAGTGCGAGTTGATGTTGGATGGGATGCCATTGCTTCTGCAACAAAATGCATTAGAGGACTTCCTGGGAGAAATGACACCCGGGTAGATATGGCTTCCCACTATGCCAGACTTTTCACCGAGCTAAATACAACTCTCAGCAAAAAAAGCTGTGGATTGGCTCCATACCATCCCTGGCCACATTCACCTGTCCACGTGTTTGTGGTTAGGCAGTCCTTCCCAGTAAGTGCACTGGGGAGGGCACAGGCAATGTTGTGGGACCTGAGCTTGTGGAAGGCGGAGACGATACTGGTAAAAATAGTGGCGACTGGGAACCGAGTATGGACACCCGGCCACCGTAGGCATTAGGTTGTGAAAAGCTTCCGCCTCCACGAGTCTAAAAGGCCATATTTCAAGTGCAAGCAGCTGCCCAGAAATCTGGCAGTTTAGTGTTGTGGCCTTTTGGTGGGTGGCTGGCTGCTTAGCTTGCATTCCAAGTAACAGAAAACTAAGCAGATGGTGGCCTCTATCATCATCATGACCTCACCTCGCTACTATGAACTCTCCTGAAGGAGAAGCCAGGGCCCACCGGAGGAGTCTCCTGTTTTCTGGTGTGCCCGTCCAAACCAGCTGAGACGCAGCCCTGGCTAAGAAAAGTGTGGGGAAAGGTTCCTGGACACTCTATGGCTGCTTTTTTATTGTGGATCGGACATGCTTATGCATGTTATTTCTTAAACCGCATAGCAGATCAGGCCATTGTCCAACTCTGTTTTCATGAAATTAAATGCGCAAAGAAAGATGTTTGTGTGTCAAAGCACCACCGACAAGTGCAAGTTGATGTAGGATTGGCTGCCATTGCTTCTGCAACAAGCAGCATTAGAGGACTTTCTGGGAGAAATTACACACAGGGTAGATACTTTTTTCCTCTATGCCAGTCCTTTCACCGAGCTGAATACAACTCTCAGCAAAAAAAGCTGTTGACTGGCTCCGTACAGTCCCTGGCCACATTCACCTGTCCACGTGTTTGTGGTTAGGCGGTCCTTCCCAGTAATTGCACTGGGGAGGGCACGGGTAATGTTGTGGGACCCATGCTTGTGGAAGGCGGAGACGATACCGGGAAAAATAATGGTGGCTGGGGACCGAGTATGGATACCCGGTCGCCGCGCCAAAAGATTTTGAACAGCTTCCCAGATATCTGGCAGTTTAGTGTTGAGGCCTGTGGGTGGGGGGGGGGGGGGGGGGGGTGGCTAGCTGCATACTTGCGCTTGCATTCCAAGGAATGGGGTAGGGACAAATGAACGCTGCACTGGGACAAGGACGTGGACGGTGATTGTTGCAAGTCTGCAATGACAGGTGCATGGCGGGAGGCATCTTCGCATGCGCCAAGCATCACTTATGATGGGCACACTTTTAGGCAGTGACCTGGGAGTCAGAAATGCTTCCAGAGGTCTTCTCCATGCTGTTCCCATGTCTTTTCAGCACTGTATGCATGTGTCTGATGATGTGTCACGCACCACATGGCCAGATAAGGTTGTAAAATGTTAAAATAACATTTCCTGGTGAATGCATTTGTCTTTGTTGAAAGCAATGCAAAATTGCAAAAATGCATTAAAAACGCTACGTGTGAACATAGCCCAAGGTGTGGAGGAGTATTTTTGGTTTTGGTTATTTATTTTGCCTTATATACAAGTCATCACCCGGGAAAGGATGTTCCTTAATATATTTCCAAGGAAAATCCATTTTGGTTTTGTTTTTGCATGTTTTATTGTGTATCCGTAAAAGAGGCGTAATACTCTGACAACGTTGTTTACAACAGTGACCTGGGAGTCAGAAATGCTTCCAGGGGTCTTCCTCATTCTGTTCCCATGTAATTTCAGAACTGTTCCTATCGATTTGGGCAATTTTTAGGCCCTCTGCAGACCGCCGTGGGGAGCCGCCTGAAAAATGCTCGGGTTTCCCATAGACTTACATTGGGCTCATTGCTCGGGTCGAACACCCGAGTATTCCAATTTGCTCGACCAGAGCAACGAGTGCCCAAGCATTTTAGTGCTCGCTCATCACTATTAATGATGATACATGTAAAGTAATGCACCTAGGCTACAGTAATCATGTTGTTTAATATACATTAAACGGAAATATATTTGGCATTTCAAAACAGGAGAAGGACTTGGGAATTCTGGTTACAAGTTATCTGAACAACAGTATTGAGTCAGGCAGTAGCTGCAAAAGCAAAAAAGATTTTAGGGTGTATAAAAATAGATGAAATCCTGTTATCCAAATGTATTATTACTAGAGTTGAACCACCCCCGTAGTGTTCGAGTTCAGTTTGGTTCGTCGAACACCCGTATGTTCGTCGAACACCGTTAAAACCAATGGCAGGCAAACAAAAACACATAGAAACACATAGAAAACACCTTCAAAGGTGTCCAAAAGCTGACAAACTGCTCAGAAGACACAACTAACACATGGAAAAGTGACAAGTACATATAGTAATGTGAAAAGAAAAGAGGTGGAGGAGTAAAAGGAGGGGGAGACACAGATATAGGCATGTCATGCCCTTCTATAACCAAAAATGTGCGAACCTGACACGGCCAGTCCATTCCTGCCCGTGCAACCTCCGTGTTGCCGGGTTTGTGCCAGAGCTGCGGTGGACCCTGATGGCCAGCCCCCCTCTCCCAATACTGGTGCCTGTCTGCTGGTGGGTCGAGCGAGCCACCCTGCGGTGGAGGCAGGTCTAACCTTTTTAATTTAAATTGTCCTTGTAATTTGAATGAGCACACTTTAAATCCTTTTACAATGATCTACTGGAGGGCAAGTCTGATGCCAGCAGCCGCGGGAATTCCAGCTCCAGTAGCGTACACTAAAGCTGCTGCAGTTAAAAAGCTTTTATAAGGATCGAGCTCGGCGATCCACCGCAAGGCGTCCTACCGCCAGTCCCAGCCCCTGTGCCTTGGGGTGCCTCCCCAATGCTCTTCACTGAGTGTCCAGGGGGCCCGAAGCATTTCCTTTGAAAAAATTAAGTGTCCAAACTACAGGTGGTGTAGCTTGCTTAACAGGTGGGATAATCCGCTGACAAGCAGACACTGCTACTAGGTCCAAATTATTTCCTGGGCTAGATGCAGTTAAAAATTTGTAATTAGATACTCTCGTTGGATGCTGAGAAAGCATTCCATAGTCTCCTGGCACGCCATATATTGTTCTCTTAAAAAGCTAGGGGTAGGGATCAAGGGAACCCTTTTACAGCCAAAATCATGGCCCTGTATCGCAATCCGTCAACTAGGCTGAAGATAAATGGAACATTTTTATCACCTTTCATAATTACCAATGGGACAAGGCAGGGATGTCCTCTGTCCCCTCTTATACATCCTAGTGATGGAGCACCTGCTATCATCAATTCGCGATAACCCCAATATGGATTGTCTCCCTCCCCAAATCCATACAGAATTCCATCCAGTCCAACTTTCCCTTTGCCTGGCCCTGACAGGGTATCAAATACTTAGGAATTCGTATTCATAGAGACCTCTCCCGTCTATTTTATCTTAATTTTGGGCCCTTCATTGAACAACTACATAAATATCTTACTTCTTGGGTGGTGAAAGATTTTTCCTGGTTCGGCAGAATAAGTATACTAAAAATGAACGTCCTACCTAAACTCTTATACCTCTTCCAAACCATTCCCGTGGTAATTCCCTCAAATCTTTGGAAAAGACTACGCAGTAGCTTTTAGTCTCCCCAGGATGACACAGATGGGGCAGATGGTGGTTGTTCCGGCCCTCTAGGCTGCATGGTAGCACAGTGAGCTTCGCACTTCTACTTATGCTTCATATCCATGTGACGGTTCATGCATGAAGTGCTCAAACTATGGATTTTTTGGCCTCTACTTAGCTTTTGGTGACAAATGTTACAGATAACACGAGTTGGATCATCCTTAGCGATCTGAAAAAATGCACAGGCTATGCAAGGTTTAGAGCCCATGCGACTCTGCTACTAGCAATACTATCAAATGATTGGCTGGGTTAGATGTAGAGCGTCTGGGTTTGGTTGGGGGTCCCCACAGTCTGCCTAGGCTAGATGCAGTTAAAAATTCTCATTAGATACACAGGCGGTGCAGCTTCCTTCGCAGCTGGGCTAATACGCCCAAAGTATTGGTAGACTCTATTCTAAATAAGGAAGGATTCACTGACTGTGGTGGCCCCTCCGTGGGCCGTGGCGATTGGTGGAGATTTGGTGGATGATTATAGGAGAAAGCTCCTTAATAGAGAAAGTTTGGTGGATTTATACTTTAAATACACGTGTACCAGCGGGTTTAAACCTCAGACATGATTTGATGTATCATTATGAGTGATCATTTATAGATTATTATTATATATGTTCCTTTCTTCTTATTTTCTTTTTCTTTTTGATTATTTACATTTATATGCATTGTTTCTATGCTATACGATTTTAACATGGTATGTGTGTTTAAATTTCTGATTAACTCAGCCTTGAACAGGTGCATAGCAGGACATGACATATAAATTCCACTTCCTTGCTGTTTTTTTGCTATGCAATGATTAAGAACTCGTATATATATTGTGCAGAAAGAAGGGTGAAAGTCCGCCCAGGTGGGAGGAAATTGGAGTTTCATAACACATATTTGAACTGGAGAGGTATTAGAGGCCTGCAATGGCCACAGGTACTAATGGAGGTAATCAAGGTAGGGAGAGAGGCAAGAGGTCCAGTCATCTTAGTTATACAGGCCGGGGGAAACGACATAGCTCACAAGAGCGCATAACTAATGGCAATAATGAAACTAGACACTGAGCGCTTCAGAGAATTTTTCACAAAACTAACTATAGTATGGTCAGAGATTGTGCCGAGAACGGTATAGCAAGGTGCGTGAGACATCACGGCCATCGAACGGACAAGGCAGGTAATAAATATTCGGATGGCAAAATTTATAAGAGACAGAGGCTGTGTAGTGATACGACACCAACAACTGAAAGGAGATAAAGCAGGCCGCATACGGCCCGACGGTGTTCACTTAATGGATATTGGACTGGACAAATTTCTGTCAGGACTCCAGGATGGAGTGGAACAAGTGTTAAGAGTGATGGATGGGGGTCGGAGTCCTGCATACGAGTAAGCAGGATCCTGCGTGGCCTGGAAATAGAAAGGACATGTTAGAGAGTTACACTTGTTGGCCAACTTGCCATTGTGGAGACTGGAGACGCAGGGCATGCTGCTACAAGCTGAATTATTTTAGAAATAAAATGCATTTCTAATGGAATGAGTATAAACAGTTAATAAAGCTGTGACCGATCCTCACCCATCCAGTTGTAAGAGTTACATGATTGTATTGTCAATGAAAGGGGGGCGTTAGGGGGCTTTGGTTAGGGGGTTTGGTTAGGGGTCCCCACAGTCTGCCTAGGCTAGATGCATTTAAAAATCATTATTAGATACACAGGCGGTGCAGCTTGCTTCGCAGCTGGGTTACTACGCTGACTAGCAGAAACTGAAGCTTTGGAGCAGATCTCTGAGTAAACAACTCTTCAGAATCAACCATCTGTGATACCCCAAGCCATAGTGTATGTATTTTCTTACGGTTGAAAGGAGGGGGGGGAGACCCAACCCACCTCTAATTGATGATCGCAACGTCACGTAAAACAAATCAAGGGGACTCCTAAAAGAGTCTCCATTTTTTCCAAAAAATTGTGGCACAGACACCACTTAAGTGACATCAATTGCCCCAGAGTTGCTTAAAACGGTTGGTTAGAATGAGT
This sequence comes from Phyllobates terribilis, assembly GCF_046119375.1. NCBI lineage: Eukaryota > Metazoa > Chordata > Amphibia > Anura > Dendrobatidae > Phyllobates > Phyllobates terribilis. Next base: position 766,092,393 of record NW_027362762.1, on the reverse strand, counting down.
ACCACACACTGCTACTATGCCCAAAATTATTTTCCAGACAAGATGCAGCTAAAAATTATTAGTAATTTGCAAGCTGGTGGAGCTTAGAATAGATGGCATAATAGAATGAGTACCGCACACTGCTACAGGCCCAAAATTATTTTCCAGACAAGATGCAGCTAAAAATTATTAGTAATTTGCAAGCTTAAAACGGTTGGTGAGGTGATTTTACGAAATCCTCAAGCTTTTACTCTCCCAAGGATGACACAGGGGTAGAAAAGTTCTTGCGGATCCATGATTTGTTCATCTTTATGAACGTGAGTCTGTCTACATTCTCAGTGGACAGCTGCGTGCTCTTATCTGTCAGCACACCAACAGCAGCGCTGAATACACGTTCAGAGAGAACGCTGGCTGCGGGGCATGACAAGATCTCCAAGGCGTAAGTGGCGAATAGAGATGAGCGTTGTTCTACTCGAACTGTTCGCCAATCTCAAATTCGAGCTGTTTTGGGCGGTGTTCGAGCCGTTCGGCGAACACGAACAATTTGAGAAAAATTCGGCTGTTCGAGGTTATGCTCGATAACTGCTCGTGCACCAAAATCATAACTGGATTTTTTCTCAGTAATGATGAAAATTAATGTTAATACACAGTTTGAGTGTACAGCGGGGTGGGGGGAGGGGCAGGGGATGGATCTCTGCAGGAACAATGAAGATCTCCATTTTTTTTTCTCTTTCCCGCATTTGCAGTGGGGAGGTGCAATCTGTCAGCCTATCAGCAGCGCACACACGGAGCGAAGTGCTTTTTTTCACACAAGCAAGGGCATGTGTCATTGGCAATGTATGTCACATGTCCTTGCCCTATTAGACCAAGCCATTTTCCCCGTCGCCACCATTTTCTCACTGCTGCAGCTGCGTGTTAGACGGCACCGCTGTTGCTGTGTGCGCTATACCTTGTTAATTTCAAGCCAATTTTCGCGCAAATCTACAGATAGCTTGGGAGTAGGGAATAGTTGTGATTGCAGTCCTTTTAAGGACTAGGTTACAGCATTTCCTACGACTTTTATCAGGCAGGTCTGTGCTCTTAAATAGATAGGTTGTGGGAGTAAAGACTAATTGTAATTGGAGTCCTTTTCAGGACTAGGTTACATCAGTTCCTATCAGTTTTTGCCAGGCAGGTCTGTGACAGTGCTGTGCAAGTTTTTTTCACAGCATTTGGCTGAATCTAGCAAAGCTAATCCTTTTTGGCCTATTGCAGAGTGTGTTAGTCAGTGGAGTAGCCTATCTGTGTTGCAAGATATACCACCTGTGTATAGAATACCAATTTTTTTACTGCACCTAGTGAAGTAAAATCTTTTGGGCATAGCATCATTCTATTAGTCCATCTATACTGACCTCCATCAGGTTGCAAATTGAATATAATTTTTTTCTGCATCTAGCTCTGAAAAAATATTGGGCTTCTAGCTGTGTGTGGGACTTGTTCTATTAATCCATCTATACAGACCTCCATCAGGTTGCAAACTGAATATATTTTTTTCTGCATCTACCTCTGAAAAAATATTGGGCTTCTAGCTGTGTGTGGGACTTGTTCTATTAATCCATCTATACAGACCTCCATCAGGTTGCAAACTGAATATATTTTTTTCTGCATCTACCTCTGAAAAAATATTGGGCTTCTAGCTGTGTGTGGGACTTGTTCTATTAATCCATCTATACAGACCTCCATCAGGTTGCAAACTGAATATATTTTTTTCTGCATCTACCTCTGAAAAAATATTGGGCTTCTAGCTGTGTGTGGGACTTGTTCTATTAATCCATCTATACAGACCTCCATCAGGTTGCAAACTGAATATATTTTTTTCTGCATCTACCTCTGAAAAAATATTGGGCTTCTAGCTGTGTGTGGGACTTGTTGTATTAGTCCATCTATACTGAGCTCCATCAGGTTGCAAACTGAATATATTTTTTTCTGCATCTACCTCTGAAAAAATATTGGGCTTCTAGCTGTGTGTGGGACTTGTTCTATTAATCCATCTATACAGACCTCCATCAGGTTGCAAACTGAATATATTTTTTTCTGCATCTACCTCTGAAAAAATATTGGGCTTCTAGCTGTGTGTGGGACTTGTTCTATTAATCCATCTATACAGACCTCCATCAGGTTGCAAACTGAATATATTTTTTTCTGCATCTACCTCTGGAAAAATATTGGGCTTCTAGCTGTGTGTGGGACTTGTTCTATTAATCCATCTATACAGACCTCCATCAGGTTGCAAACTGAATATATTTTTTTCTGCATCTACCTCTTAAAAAATATTGGGCTTCTAGCTGTGTGTGGGACTTGTTCTATTAATCCATCTATACAGACCTCCATCAGGTTGCAAACTGAATATATTTTTTTCTGCATCTACCTCTGAAAAAATATTGGGCTTCTAGCTGTGTGTGGGACTTGTTCTATTAATCCATCTATACAGACCTCCATCAGGTTGCAAACTGAATATATTTTTTTCTGCATCTACCTCTGAAAAAATATTGGGCTTCTAGCTGTGTGTGGGACTTGTTGTATTAGTCCATCTATACTGACCTCCATCAGGTTGCAAACTGAATATATTTTTTTCTGCATCTACCTCTGAAAAAATATTGGGCTTCTAGTTGTGTGTGGGACTTGTTCTATTAATCCATCTATACAGACCTCCATCAGGTTGCAAATTGAATATAATTTTTTTCTGCATCTAACCCAGCCAATAGTTTTGGCCTAATACCACAGTTTGGCCACTCAGCTCTGCTCGGTTCCCATCCATTGTTTTTTTGTGCAAACAACTCCAGAGTTGTGAATTAGTTAACCACCAAAATGAGTGGAAAAAGGCCTGCTGCTGGTGGAAAGGGGAATAGGCGTGTTGGGAAGGGGAAAAAAGGTTGTGTCCGTGGGGTCGGTGTTAAAGCAACAGTAACATCTGAAGAAGAAAGACCATCTTCCAGCCAAGCTAAAATGTCTACTTCTTTTAGCGGACAATGTGATAAGATCCCTTTCTTACGGCCAGGCCAATCGCTACAAATTCCAGATGAGGCACAAAAACAGCAGGTGCTTCAACGGATATCAATTGCTCCTTTAAGTGGGCTCTCCTCCACATCAACTTCAACATCACAAATACTCCAGTCCTCAAAGGTGTCACCCCAATCGCACTTGCTTCCTCACAGCTCCCAAATCTCGAGCTGCCCGTCTGAGTATGAGGTAGAACAGATGGTTGAGTCTGCAGAGCTGTTTACTCATACTATAGCCTGGGAATCAGAGGTCGACTCCAGCGCTTCTGTGAATCCAGACGAGGAAATGATCTGCACTGATGCCCAGAATCTTTATGAGTCGGATCCAGGACCAGACGCAGAAGGTTCTGACCATAATGTAGACCCTCATTCCCAAACTGTAACTCCTGTTGGTGGAGACAATGAGGAAGACGATGATAAGACTCAAATACCTGATTGGAGCGACAACTTTAGTTTTTTGTCAGGGCAGGAACAGGTTGGCTCTGAGGACGACGGGTGTGATAACGCACAGGGTGATGATGATGAGGATGGAGATCCCACTTACTGCCAACCCACAGTCAGCCAAGAGATGAGGTCAGCAGAGGAGGTGGAGGAAGATGCTAGTGACGACGAGGTCAGGTTGCGCCTTCCTGGACAGAGACGTAGTACTGGAAGCACGTCAACAACTGCATCCTCAAACATAACTTTGCCTCTCACCACAAGTCGTGGTGGCTCTTCAGGTCGCATGGGTGCTAAGCCTTGCATAGCCTGGGCATTTTTTCAGATCGATAAAGATGACCCAACTCGTGTTATCTGTAACATTTGTCAGCAAAAGCTAAGTAGAGGCCAAAAAATACATAGTTTGAGTACTTCATGCATGAACCGGCACATGGACATGAAGCATAAGTTGCAGTGGGAAGCTCAGTGTGCTACAATGCGGCCTAGCCGGCCGGGCCAACCACCGTCTGCCATATCTTGTGCATCCGCGGCCTCTTCATCCTCTGTGACTGGGGGGACAGCAGTCACACCTGTTTTGGGGCGCAGACCTGCCACCTCTTTACCCGCAACAGCCAGCGTGATTGGCAGGTCATCATTTTCTTTGGAGGTGGTAACACCAGCTGGTGTTGAGCGCTGTCCGACATCGATAGCACCACCTTTGGATCAAGGCAACCTAACATGTCCGCCTGCATCTTCCTCACAGACCGGCAGTTTGCCGGGGACACCCTTATCAACCCCGTCTAAGCACAATAGCCAGCCCTCGGTCCCTCAGATGTGGACAAGTAAAAGACCATTTCCTCCTAGCCATGAGAAAGCTAAGAGGTTGAATTTCACCATCTGCAAGCTCTTGGCTACAGAAATGCTGCCTTTCCGCCTGGTGGACACAGAGGATTTTCGAGACCTTATGTCCGTCGCAGTGCCCCAGTACCAGATGCCCAGTCGGCACTACTTCTCAAAGAAAGGTGTGCCTGCGCTCCACCAGCATGTCGCACACAACATCACCGCTTCTTTGAGAAACTCTGTGTGTGACAGGGTGCATTTCACCACAGACACTTGGACGAGTAGGCATGGACAGGGGCGTTACATGTCGCTGACTGGGCACTGGGTAACTATGGTGACAGCAGGACAAGGGGCTGCTGTCCAAGTCTTGCCGTCCCCACGAGTTGTGCGTCAATCCTCTTTGTCAAAGTTCCTCCACTGCTTCTGCCTCCTCAACCTCCTCTCGGTCTTCCACCTGCACCCAAAGCCTGTCTGGTCATGCCACAAGCTTTCTAACTGCGCAGAAGGGATCCTGCACACCTCCTTACTATGCTGGCAGTAGGGCTCAACGTCATCAGGCGGTTTTTACATTGAAATGTCTGGGAAATGTGAGTCACACAGCTGAGGAGTTGTGGTCAGCTCTGGAAAACCAATTTCATGAATGGTTGTCTCCACTGGACCTGAAACCAGGGAAGGCCGTGTGCGACAATGCTGCAAACCTGGGTGCGGCCCTTCGCCGGGGCAATGTCACACACGTGCCTTGTATGGCTCACGTGTTGAACCTGGTTGTCAAGCAATTTTTAGCCCACTATCCCAGACTAGATGGCCTACTGCAGAGGGCACGGTCGCTGTGTGCTCACTTCCGCCGTTCGCATCCCGCAGCTCAGCGACTTACATCTCTACAGAAGTCGTTGGGCCTGCCACTTCACCGGCTAAAATGCGATGTGCCTACCCCGTGGAATTCAACTCTGCACATGTTGCAGCGACTGTGGCAGCACCGACAAGCCCTGGTGCAATACGTTCTGACGTATAGCCTGGGCCAATGAGATTCAGAGGTGGGGCAAATCACGCTGGAGGAGTGGTCTCAGATCAGGACCTATGCACCCTTCTGCACAGTTTTGAAATGGCGACGAAGATGTTTAGTGCTGACGATGCCATTATCAGCATGACTATTCCGGTGATTTACATGCTGGAGCACATGTTAAACAGAATTCGGAGTCAGGTGGTGGCACAAGAGGAGGTGCAGGAAGTAGAGGAGGAGGAGTTGTATGCGGAAGGGCTAACATCTGCAAGGTCCAGACGGTCGGCAGCACCAAGGCGGCAGGCATGTGAGGGTGGGGGAGATGGTTTTACCAGGGCGCATGGTAGCAGCCAAACTAGTGAGGAAGGTGCAGGAGCCCAGGAAGAAGTGGAGGACGAATTGATGGAAGACTCATCAGATGAGGGAGACCTTGATCACATTTCTGTTGTGCGAGATTGGGGGGAGAGGACAGAGGAAGGAAGCATGATTGTTACCTCGCCACCAACACAACAGGGACTTGGTGCTCCTGGATGCGCAACACACATGAGTGCCTTCTTGCTGCACTACCTGCAACATGACCCTCGAATTGTGAGAATTAGAAATAATCCTGACTACTGGGTTGCCACACTGTTAGATCCCCGGTACAAAAGTAAATTTGCAGAAATTATTCCTGCCATAGAAAGGGATGCACGCATGCAGGAGTATCAGCAGAGACTGTTGCAGAATCTTACATGTGCTTTTCCACAAAATACCAGTGGTGCACGTAGTGAATCTCACAGTTCCAACTTGCCAACCGTGGGACCGTCAAGTGTCCAGCACTCAAACCGTAACAGAACCACAGTATCTGCTGGTAACATCAATTTTGCGGAATCATTTTTTTAGCCCATCCTTTGCAAGGCCACAGGAGACAAGAAGTCTGACACATAGTCAATGCCTAGAGACGATGGTACAGGAGTATCTCCAAGTAAACATTGAAGCCACGACTGTGTCACTGGACCCTTGCTCTTTTCGGGCTTCCAATGTGGATAAATGGCCGGAGCTAGCCACTTACGCCTTGGAGATCTTGTCATGCCCTGCAGCCAGCGTTCTGTCTGAACGTGTGTTCAGCGCTGCTGGTGGTGTGCTGACAGATAAGCGCACGCGGCTCTCCACTGATAATGTAGACAGACTCACGTTCATAAAGATGAACAAATCATGGATCCGAAATGACTTTTCTACCCCTGTGTCATCCTGGAGAGAGTAAAAGCTTGATGATTGGTTAAAATCACCCTACCAACCGTTTTAAGCTTTCAAATTACTAATCATGTTTATCTGTATCTTGGCTGGAAAATAATTTGGGCTTTGTAGCAGTGTGCAGCACTGATTCTATTAGGCCATCTATAATAAGCTCCACCAGATTTAAAATTACTGATCATGTTTATCTGTATCTTGACTGGAAAATAATTTGGGCTTTGTAGCAGTGTGCAGCACTGATCCTATTAGGCCATCTATACTAAAGCTTCACCAGATTTAAAATTAATAATAATTTTTAGCTGCATCTAGCCCGGAAAATAATTTTGGGGCTCCGAGATGCGCAAGACACATAAGTGCCTTCTTGCTGCACTACCTGCAGCATGACCCTCATATTGTCAGAATTCGAAGTAATCATGACTACTGGGTTGCCACACTCTTAGATCCCCCAAACTTTTCGATCAACCTTTTCATTTTAATAAAGACCAAAAAAATGGTCATTTTTGAAATTATAAGCATTAGCAGGTTGCTAGAAACTGAAATCAAACAGTTTTCAACTCAAAACTTTATTCTAGGTGATGTTACATTTTCACATAGGACCCCTTGTTCGAAAGGAGCTTCTGAACTCTCTCGTCCATTGAATTTGTCAGGTTTTGGATGGTTTCTGCTTCAATTGTTTTGCATGATGACAGAATACCCTCCCAGAGCTGTTGCTTAGATGTGAACTGCCTCCCGCCATCATAGACACTCCTTTTAATGATGCTCCAAAGGTTCTGAATGGGGTACAGGTCAGGGGAGCATGGGGGTCACACCATAAGTTTGTCCCCTTTTATGCCCATATCAGCCAGAGATGCAGATGTTTTATGTGCAGCATGAGATGGTGCATTATCATGCAGAAAAATGATCTTGCTGTGAAATACACGGTTCTTCTTCTTGAACCATGGCAGGAAGTGCTGTTTGAGAAAATCCACATACATTATGGAGTTCATCTTTAGCACCTTCAGGGATCCTAAAGGGGCCGACAATCTCTCTCCCCATGATTCCAGCCCAAAACATTACTCCACCTCCTGCTTGTTGGCGCTGTAGCCGTGTTTGCGTGGGGTGTCCATCAACCAGCCATCCTCCACTCCATCCATCTGGACCATCGAGCGCTGCACGGCACTCATCCGTAAACAAAACAGTTTTGAAATCAGTCTTCATGTAATGTTTGGCCCACTGGAGCCGTTTCTGCTTGTGTGAAGTGGATGGAGGAGGTCGACAGGATGGCGTATGCACAGCTGCAAACCTCTGAAGGACCCTGCATCTTGTTGTTCGGGGGACGTTGGAGGCACAAGCAGCTTCAAAAACTTGTCTGCTGCTATGACAAGGCTTTTTTGCCGCTGCTCTTTCAACCTGACGTAATTGCCTGTAGGAAAGAGTCCTCAATTTGCCCTTATCAGCACGCACACGTGTGTACTGTGAATCAGCTACATACTTCTTGATTGCCAAGACACTTCATCCTGATCATCGCACAATGTTGATTGTAGTCATGCCTTGACCTAAACACTCCACAATTTGTTGCTTCTCAGCAGCCGACACATCCTTTTTCTTTCCCATTTTGCCAGAAAATGTAGGCTGCTTAATAATGTGAGACAGCCTTCTTAAGTAGTCTTGCCTTTCATTGGACACACCTGCCAAACTAATTAGCACAGGTGTCTGCAATTGCTTACAGTGATATAAAGAGCCCTGACACACATCACCATCAATGAGTTTAACTGACAAACAAACAAATTCTTCCCTTATCACTCCTAAACACTTTTTGCATAATAATTTGGAACGCAGTGTACATGTGCTTTTCCACAAAACACCAGTGGTTCACGTAGTGAATCTTACAGTTCTAACTTGCCAACCGTGGTCTGTATGGAGTTGTTCAATAAAGGGCCCAAAATTAAGATAACATAGATGGGAGAGGTCTCTATGAATAGGAATTCCTAAGTATTTGATACCCTGTGAGGGCCAGACAAAGGGAAAGTTGGACTGGATGGAATCCTATATGGATTTGGGGAGGGAGACATCGAGGGCCTCAGACTTCGCTGCATTGATTTTAAAATTTGACCTTGTAACAAAGTGATCTATTTCAGCCATAACAGCATGGATGGATATATGTGATTGAGTGATATATACTAGGACATCATCAGCAAATAGAGAGCACTTGTACTCGGTGCCTCCCACCTCAATCCACCTAATATTGGGGTTATGGCGAATTGATGAGAGCAGGTGCTCCGTCACTAGGATGTATAAGAGAGGGGACAGAGGACATCCCTGCCTTGTCCCATTGATGATTGTGAAAGGTGATGAAAATGTTCTGATGCACCCCCTGGGCCTTGGGACACCCGGAGCTGGACCCTTTTTGGTGGATGCTGGTGGTTGTAGTCTTCGTGGCGGCGACCCGGTTCCGTGGCTCAGGGTGGTCAAACCAGTGGCGGAACTATTTATGTGGTTTTGATGTTTAAATGTCCGACTACGCCACCCGTGGATTGCAGTCAGAGTGAACCGCCGCTGCAGGGCAGACCGCTGAGGCTGGTGTTGTGGGTGCAGCAGAGCGTAGCATAACTCCCCACGGGAGGAGTATAGCCTCAGGGCAGTGTATGCGGAGGATGGGGGTGATGGTGCAGGGCAGCAGCAGTAACGACACGGAGTCAGTGATGCAGTCCAGGGCCTTTACTCACAGTTCTTATTATCCAGACCACGTCTGCAGATAACGGCTGCCCACGTCATACTGTGCTCACCAGGTGAGGTGCTCAGACAACTCCCAGATAACTTTGGAGCGCTTCACAGGACCCCGTTTGTGTGTCCTTTGTCTGGCCTTTCTTACCAACCCTTCTGTCCGGCTGCCTAGGGCCTCCTCTTGGTAAACTTGGCGCCAGTTTCCCTGACCCTATGTGGTGCCTTCCTAGCGGGTGTTGCGAGGGGCTGCGCCACATAAAATGTCACAGCCTCCGGTTTCTAGCTTAGGGTCGTTTCCTGCCTCCACTAGTTTCGGGGACCGGTCTCCCCCTTTGGCCTGACCCCTCCACGCAGGTGGATTCGGGCGTGCGGTGGCGACTCGCCCGTCCGCAACCCTGGGATCCCTTCATTCCTCGTTCCTGGAGCCTTCTCCGCTCCTCTTCCTTCCTTCTCCCTCTTCCTCTTCCAGGCCTGGGCCTCTGTTACTAGGCCCGCCTCCGGAGCAGAGCTCATGCAGAGCCCCTGCTCCCTGCCACTTCTGCTCAGACTTCTCTGCACTGTACTAAGATGGTGCCCACCTTTTTTACTCCCTTCTCAATGCACCCAGGAACTGCTTCCTCCCTGCTCCTGCACTACAGGGTTCCCCTTCCTCAGTGTTCCCTCCCCCCACTCCAGCCAGGGACAAGAACTGTCGTGCCAATCTCAGAGGCATATTGGTCGCCCTGCCCCACGGCAATGTGGTGTAATGCATGCAGGTGTCGGGTCCTGATCCACACTCCATCCTTACCTGAGAGTGAGATATCACACCTCTGGGTGAGGTGCAATACCTCTGTAGCAACCGAGCCCTCAGGGTGCTACAGTTCCATTTATCTTCAGCCTAGGTGACGTATTGTGATACAGGGCCGTGATTTTGGCTATAAAAGGGTCCCCTAGACCCCTACCCCAAGCTTTTTAAGAGAATCATATATGGCGTGCCAGGAGACTCTATGGAATGCTTTCTCAGCATCCAACGAGAGTATCTAATTACAAATTTTTAACTGCATCTAGCCCAGGAAATACTTTGTGCCTAGTAGCAGTGTCTGCTAGTCAGCGGATTATCCCGGCTGTTAAGCAAGCTACACCACCTGTAGTTTAGACACTTAATTTTTTCAAAGGAAATGCTTCGGGACCATGGGATACTCAGTGAAGAGCATCAGGAGGCACCCCAAGGCATAGGGGCTGGGACTGGCAGTAGGATGCCTTGCGGTGGACAGCCGAGCTCGATCCTTATAAAAGCTTTTTAACTGCAGCAGCTTTAGTGGACGCTACTGGATCTGGAATTACGCGGCTGCTGGCATGAGACTTGCCCTCCAATAGATCCTTGTAAATGGATTTAAAGTGTATTCATTCAAATTAGAGAGACAATTTAAATTAAAAAGCTTAGAGCTGCCTCTACCACAGGGGGGCTCGCTCGACCCACCAGCGGACAGGCACCAGTATTGGGAGAGGGGGGCTGGCCATCAGGGTTCACCGCGGCTCTGGCACAAACCCGGCGACACGGAGGTGGCACGGGCAGGAGCGGACTGGCTGTGTCGGCTTCTCACTTTTTGGATTTTAGAAGGGCATGACATGCCTATATCTGTGTCTCCCCCTCCTTTTACTCCTCCACCTCTTTTATTTTCGCATGACTATATGTACTTGTCACTTTTCCATGTGTTAGTTATGTCTTCTGAGCAGTTTGTCAGCTTTTGGACACCTTTGAAGGTGTTTTCTATGTGTTTCTATGTGTTTTTGTTTGCCTGCCATTGGTTTTAACGGTGTTCGAAGGTGTTCGACGAACAGTTCGACGAACAGTTCGGCGAACACACGGGTGTTCGACGAACCGAACCGAACTCGAACACTACGGGGGTGGCTCAACACTAGTGGCGAACTCCGGCCATTTATCCAGATTGGAAGCCCAAAAAGAGAAAGGTTCCAGTGACAGTCATGGCTTTGATGTTTACTTGGAGATACTCCTGTACCATCTTCTCTAGGCGTTGACTATGTGTCAGACTTCTTGTCTCCTGTGGCCTTGTAAAGGATGGGCTAAAAAAGTGGTGAAATGATTCCGCAAAATTGCTGTTACTACCAGATACTGTGTTTGTTTCTGTTACGGTTTGAGTGCTGAACACTCGACAGTCCCAAGGTTGGCAAGTTAGAACTGTGAGATTCACTACATGCACCACTGGTGTTTTGTGGAAAAGCACATGTAAGATTCTGCAACAGTCTCTGCTGATACTCCTGCATGCGTGAATCCCTTCCTATGGCAGGAATTATTTTGGCAATTTTACTTTTGTAGCGGAGATCTAAGAGTGTGGCAACCCAGATGTCAGGATTATTTTGAATTCTGACAATTCGAGGGTCATGTTGCAGGTAGTGCAGCAAGAAGGCACTCATGTGTCTTGCGCATCCAGGAGCACCAAGTCCCTGTTGTGTTGGTGGCGAGGTAACAATCATGCTTCCTTCCTCTGTCCTCTCCCCCCCACCTCGCTCAACAGAAATGTGGTCAAGGTCTCCCTCATCTGATGAGTATTCCATCAGTTCATCCTCCACTTCTTCCTGGGCTCCTGCACCTTCCTCACTAGTTTGGCTGCTACCATGCGCCCTAGTAAACCCATCTCCCCCACCATCACTTCCCTGCCGCCTTGGTGCTGCCGACTGTCTGGACCTTGCAGATGTTAGCCCTTCCGCATACAACTCCTCCTCCTATACTTTCTCCACCTCCTCTTGTTGCACCACCTGACTCCGAATTCTGTTTAACATGTGCTCCAGCATGTAAATCACCGGAATAGTCATGCTCATAATGGCATCGTCAGCACTAAACATCTTCATCGCCATTTCAAAACTGTGCAGAAGGGTGCATAGGTCCCTGATCTTAGACCACTCCTCCAGCGTGATTTGCCCCACCTCTGGATTCCGTTGGCCGAGGCTATATGCCAGAACGTATTGCACCAGGGCTTGTCGGTGCTGCCACAGTCGATGCAACATATGCAGAGTTGAATTTCACCGGGTAGGCACATCGCAATTTAGCCAGTGAAGTGGCAGGCCCAACGACTTCTGTAGAGATGTAAGTCGCTGAGCTGCGGGATGCGAATGGCAGAAGTGAGCACACAGCGACCATGCCCTCTGTAGAAGGCCATCTAGTCTGGGATAGTGGGCTAAAAATTTCTTGACAACCAGGTTCAACACGTGAGCCATACAAGGCATGTGTGTGACATTGCCCCGGCGAAGGGGCGCACTGAGGTTTGCAGCTTTGTCGCACACGGCCTTCCCTGGTTTCAGGTCCATTGGAGACAACCATTCATGAAACTGGTTCTCCTGAGCTGACCACAACTCCTCAGCTGTGTGACTCACATTTCCCAGACATTTCAAAGTAAAAACCGCCTGATGACGTTGAGCCCTGCTGCCATAGTAAGGAGGTGTGCAGGATCCCTTCTGCGCAGTTAGAAAGCGTGTGGCATGACCAGACAGGCTTTGGGTGCAGGTGGAGGACCGAGAGGAGGTTGAGGAGGAAGAAGCAGTGGAGGAACTTCGAGATAAAGAGGATTGACGCACAACTCGTGGGGACGGCAAGACTTGGACAGCAGCCCCTTGTCCTGCTGTCACCAATGTTACCCAGTGCCCAGTCAGCGACATGTAACGCCCCTGTCCATGCTTACTCGTCCAAGTGTTGTATGCGACATGCTGGTGGAGCGCAGGCACACCTTTTTTTGAGAAGTAGTGTCGACTGGGCATCTGGTACTGGGGCACTGCGATGGACATAAGGTAACAAAAATCCTCTGTGTCCACCCAGCGGAAAGGCAGCATTTCTGCAGCCAAGAGCTTGCAGATGGTGAACTTCAACCTCTAAGCTTTCTCATGGCTAGGAGGAAATGGTCTTTTACTTGTCCACATCTGAGGGACCAAGGGCTGGCTGTTTTGCTTAGACGGGGTTAAGAAGGGTGTCCCCGGCAAACTGCGGTCTTTAAGGAAGATGCAGGCAGACATTTTAGGTTGCCTTGATCCAAAGGTGGTGCTCTCGATGTTGGACAGCGCTCAACACCAGCTGTTGTGTTTCCACCTCCAAAGAAAATGATGACCTGCCAATCATGCTGGCCTCATCTGGAATTTGTAGCGATTGGCGTGGCCGTAAGAAAGGGATCATATCACATTGTTCGCTAAAAGAAGTAGACATCTTAGTTTGGCTGGAAGATGTTCTTTCTTCTGCAGATGTTACTGTTGCTTTAACACCTACCCCACGGACACAACCTTTTTTTCCCTTCCCAACACGCCTATTCCCCTTTCGACCGAGTACAGCTGAGTGTCCAAACTGTGGTATTAGCCCAAAAGGATTTTCTGGGTTAGATGCAGTAAAACAATTTTATTACATACACAGGTGGTGGAGCTTAGTATAGATGGACTAATAGAATGAGTCCCACACACTGCTACAAGCCCAAAATTATTTTCCAAGCTAGATGCAACTAAAAGATTTTTGTAATTTCCAAGCTGGTGGAGCTTAGTATAGATGGACTAAGAATAAGTCCCACACACTGCTACAAGCCCAAAATTATTTTCCGAGCTAGATGCAGATAAAAATTATTACTAATTTGCAAGCTGGTGGAGCTTAGTATAGATGGCCTAATAGAATGATGCTATGCCAAAAAGGTTTTACTTGGCTAGGTGCAGTAAAAAAAATTGTATTCTATACACAGGTGGTGTACCTTGCAACACAGGTACGCTACTACACTGACTAACACACACTGCAAGAAGCCAAAAAGGATTTGCTTAGCTAGATTTAGCCAAATGCTGTGAAAAACACTTGCACAACAATGGCATAGACCTGCCTGGCAAAAAGTCCTAGGAAATGCTGTAAAATAGTCCTCAAAAGGCCTGCAATTACAATTAGTCCCTACTCCCAACCTATCTATTTAAGAGCACAGACCTGCCTGCTAAAAGTCGTAGGAAATGCTGTAACCTAGTCCTCAAAAGAACTGCAATCACAACTATTCCCTACTCCCAAGCTATCTGTATATTTCAGAGAAAATTCGCTTGAAATTAACACTGAAAGTATAGCGCACACAGAAACAGCGGTGCCGTCTAACACGCAGCTGCAGCAGTGAGAAAATGGTGGCGATGGGGAAAATGGCTGGGTCTTATAGGGCAAAGACATGTGACATACACAGCCAATGACACATGCCCTTTCTTGTGTGAAAAAAAGCAGTTCGCTCCGTGTTTGCGATGCTGATAGGCTGACAGATTTCACCTCCCCACTGTAAATGTGGAAAAGAGAAAAAAAAATGGAGATCTTCATTATTTCTGCAGAGATCCATCCCCTGCCCCTCCCCCTGCCACGCTGTACACTCAAACTGCGTATTAACATTGATTATCAGCATTACTGTGAAAAATTCCAGTTATGATTTTGGTGCACGAACAGTTATCGAACATAACCTCGAACAGCCGGATTTTTTTCAAATTGTTCATGTTCGCCGAACGGCTCGAACACCGCTCAAAACAGCTTGAATTTGAGATTGGCGAACAGTTCGAGTCGAACAACGCTCATCTCTAATTATTACCCCTCTATAAATCACTTGTAAGGATACATCTTGAATTTGGAATCTAGTTTGAGGCTCTACATTTTAAAAGGAGTTTTTAAAAGTTATAATTGGTTTAATGGTGGGCAATTAGATTATTATCTCTAATGAGAGATTAGAAAAGTTTAGTTGGGCCTGCTTATCTTAGAAAAAAGGTACCTCAGAGTCAATCTCATTTACATGGGTAAATACAGTACAGACCAAAAGTTTGGACACACCTTCTCATTTAAAGATTTTTCTGTATTTTCATGACTATGAAAATTGTACATTCACACTGAAGGCATCAAAACTATGAATTAACACATGTGGAATTATATACTTAACAAAAAGTGTGAAACAACTGAAAATATGTCTTATATTCTAGGTTCTTCAAAGTAGCCACCTTTTGCTTTGATGACTGCTTTGCACCCTCTTGGCATTCTCTTGATGAGTTTCAAGAGGTAGTCACCGGAAATGGTCTTCCAACAATCTTGAAAGAGCTCCCAGAGAAGCTTAGCACTTTTTGGCCCTTTTGCCTTCACTTTGCGGTCCAGCTCACCCCAAACCATCTCGATTGGGTTCAGGTCTGGTGACTGTGGAGGCCAGGTCATCTGGCGTAGCACCCCATCACTCTCCTTCTTTGTCAAATAGCCGTTACACAGCCTGGAGGTGAGTTTGGGGTCATTGTCCTGTTAAAAAATAAATGATGGTCAAACTAAACGCAAACCGGATGCAATAGCATGCCGCTGCAAGATGCTGTGGTAGCCATGCTGGTTCAGTATGCCTTCAATTTTGAATAAATCCCCAACAGTGTCACCAGCAAAGCATCCCCACACATCACACCTCCTCCTCCATGCTTTACGGTGGGAACCAGGCATGTAGAGTCCATCCATTCACCTTTTCTGAGTCGCACAAAGATACGGTGGTTGGAAACAAAGATCTCAAATTTGGAAGCATCAGACCAAAGCACAGATTTCCACTGGTCTAATGTCCGTTCCTTGTGTTCTTTAGCCCAAACAAGTCTCTTCTGCTTGTTGCCTGTCCTTAGCAGTGGTATTCTAGCAGCTATTTTACCATGAAGGCCTGCTGCACCATGTCTCCTCTTAACAGTTGTTGAAGAGTTGTCTGCTGCTAGAACTCTGTGTGGAATTGACCTGGTCTCTAATCTGAGCTGCTGTTAACATGCGATTTCTGAGGCTGGTGACTCGGATTAACTTATCCTCAGAAGCAGAGGTGATTCTTGGTCTTCCTTTCCTGGGGCGGTCCTCATGTGAGCCAGTTTCTTTTTAGCGCTTGATGGTTTTTGCAACTGCACTTGGGGACACTTTCAAAGTTTACCCAATTTTTCGGACTGACTGACCTTTATTTCTTAAAGTAATGATGGCCACTCATTTTTCTTTACTTAGCTGCTTTTTTCTTGCCATAATACAAATTCTAACAGTCTATTCAGTAGGACTATCAACTGTGTATCCACCAGACTTCTGCACAACGGAACCGATGGTCTCAACCCCATTTATAAGGCAAGAAATCCCACTTATTAAACCTGACAGGGCACACCTGTGAAGTGAAAACCATTTCCGGTGACTACTTCTTGAAGCTCATCAAGAGAATGCCAAGAGTGTGCAAAGCAGTCAGCAAAGCAAAAGGTAGCTACTTGGAATAACCTAGAATATAAGACATATTTTCAGTTGTTTCACACTTTTTTGTTAAGCATATAATTCCACATGTGTTAATTCATAGTTTGAATGTACAATTTTCATAGACATGAAAATGCAGAAAAATCTTTAAATGAGAAGGTGTGTCCAAACTTTTGGTCTGTACTGTACATGTAAGGTCAATACAAAGGACTTGGACCTAATTTATTTCTTCCAAGGACGTTGCAAAGGACCAATAGACTTTCACTATGAAGGAGGAAATGCAATTCCAGCAGCTAAATAGGAAAGGACTCTTACTGTTAGAGTTGGCAGATTGTAGAACGTCCTACCTCAAGAGGTAGTAATGGCAGATACTATATCAATATTTAAAAAGTGACTAAATGCATTTCTCACAACAATTAGTATTGTGAATTCTAAAAAGTCTAGCAATAAATAATGTATAACTGCTAAAAGAAGGTTGAACTTACAAAACTAACATCCTTCTTCAACCTAAGCAACTAACTAATAAGTTTGTTTGCAAAATTTTCATTATATCTTTCATTTTTAAAGATAACTGAGTTGCTTACCCAGAATCAGTGGAACAACAGCATTTAGATGAGGTACTGAGTCTAAAATAAATAAATAAATAAATTAATAAATGTAGTCATTGCTGAAAGTGCTGGTACCCTTGAAACTGTTCCAGAAAACAAAGTATTTCTCTCAGAAAATTCTTACAATTATTCATTTTGCTATATACATGTTTATTTCCTTTATGTGCATTGGAACAACACCAAAAAACTGAGAAAAAAAGCAACTTGGACATTACTCATTATATTCAGTGCTGCAGTTGCACATCACTTTGTTTCTAGAATTTATTCAGTGTTTTAGGGCTTTCTCTCCTATCTTTATTACTTAGCTGTGAGCTCTGATACATTGCCGAAAGTGTTGGCACCCTTGAAATGTATTGCAATTACACATGTTTTGTTATACGCATGTTTATTTCCTTTGTGTCTATTGGAACAACAACAAAAACAGATAAAAAAGGTAAATTGGACATAATTTCACACCAAACACCAAAAATGAGCTGGACAAAACTGTTGGCACCCTCAACTAAATATGTGGTTGCACACCCTTCAGAATAAATAACTGCAATCAATCGCTTCCTATTACCATCAACAAGCTTCTTACACCTCTTACCTGGAATTTTGTACCCCTTTTCTTCTGCAAACTGCTCAATGTCTCCCATATTTGAAGCGTGCCTTCATCCAGCAGTAATTTTAAGATCTCTTCATAGGTGTTCAATGGGATTTAGATCCGGACTCATTGCTGGTCACTTAAGAACTTCCTGTCACGCGTGTGTCAGATGTGACAGACAGTCGTCCTGCAGTTGGTTGCAAAAGATCTCTTCGTTTAGCATTACAGATACCATCTTAGCTGTTTCTCTCTAAGACCCAGCAGCTACCTACTTCCTGTTAGTTGACACCCTGGCCTGGATGTTTAAATAGTTTCACTTTGCAGCAGGAAGGTGTCGGTAATTCTTATGTTTCCTTGTGAATGCTTGGAGCTCTCATACTGCGATCTTCCTCTGTGGTTCTAGGGGGATGCTTGGAGTTATCTCTCTGAAGTCAGCTAAAGCTAAGCTACTTCCCCCGTGTTTGTCTCCCTTGTTCTCTTTAGTAGTTAGTGGGGATTGACTAGTGTTCATCCCCCATTTCCTATCCAGGGCCTAGCCAAGTGCTAGGGAAATACAGGGTTTAGGTTTGCGTGCAGCGATTGGTGAGGAACCAAATTAATATATGGATGTTAGTGGAGACAGGGTGATATCAAATCAGCCAAGGTGGTCTCTGCTCCCCCCTCTCCCTAGAGTCTGGGTTTTCTTTTCCCCTTCCCTTTGTGTTGCACTTAGTATTTCACACACCTTGCGTGACACTCTAAAGCACTTTGTTTCCATCCATTTCTGGCAGCTTCTTGAAGTATGTTTGGGGTGTTTGTCCTGCTGCATGACCTAGGACGCAAACCCAGCATTCTGACACTCGACACTACATTATTACTCAAAAATCCTTTGGTAATCTTCAGACTCAGCCAGTCAAGGCAGCCAGTGCCAGAGGCAATAAAACAACCCCCAAAACATCCTTGAACCTCCAACATCTTTGACTGCAGGTACTGCATTTTTTTCTTTGTAGGCCTCATTCCATTTTTCGTAAACAGTAGAATGATGTGCTTTACCATAAAGCTATATCTTTGGGAAACCGCAGTCCAGCTTTTTTATGCCTCTGTGTCAGCAGTGGGGTCGTCCTGGGTCTCGTGGCATAGCATTTCATTTAATTCACATGTCAGTGGGTAGTTTGCATTGATACTGATGCACCATGAGCTTGCAGAACAGTTGAAATTCTTTGGAACATGATTGGGGTTGCTTTTTCACCATCCGGACTATCCTTTGTTGCAAACTTTCATAAATTTTTCTCTTCATGGAGATTAGCTACAGTTTCATGGGTTGTAAACTTCTTGACTAGGTTGCACAGGGTGGACAAAGGAATATCAATATCTTTGGAGATGGACTTGTAACCTTGAGATTGTTGATATTTTTCAACAATTTTAGTTCTCAAGTCCTCAGACAGTTCTCTGCTCCTCTTTCTGTTCTCCATGCTTAGTGTGACACAATGCAAAGATTGAGTCAACTGATCTCGTTTTTATTTGGTTTCAGGTGGGATTTTCATATAGCCTACACCTGTTACCACAGGTGAGCTTGAATAAGAATTGCATGCTTGAAATAAAGCTGTTTACCCACTATTTTGGAAAGGTGCCAACAATTTTGTCCGGCTCATTTTCGGGGTTCTGTGTGAAATTATGTCCATCTTACCTTTTTTTTCATCTGTTTTTATTGTGTTCCAATACACACAAAGGAAAAAAAACATGTTTGTAACAAATCATGTATAATTGCAATACATTTCTGGGAGAAATACTTAATTTTATGTGAACAATTTCAAGGGTGTCAACACTTTTGGCCATGATTGTAAATGAAAGGTACACTTTTAGATATCAAGCTTGAGTTGCTTAATATCCCAGTGTTTCAGTATATCAGTATAAAAAAAAAATTCAAAATGGCAAAATCATTTTAAATATCAAGCAAAATATCTTGAAATGATACCCCAGATAGAAAATTGCCTAAACATTCTATGCATAGTTATGCACCTGCACAATTAGTTACGTGGAAAGGAATTGAAAGGAAAGAGGAAGAAAAGTTCAATATAAAAAGAATCAACAAGACTAAAATTATTGTCACAAGCAAATCTAAATTCAGATGCTAATTATAACATAAGCATTTTTCTGTGACAAATGTGAAAAATACATCTTTGCTTATAAAAGAGATAGCGAAAATGCTTTTGTACCCAAAGATCAGCATCTGTAGTGACTAAACAGGTGTTAAATTGCAACATTGAAGTCCCAAAAGCTGAGCATTATGCTTCAGGACATTAATGGCGAAAAATAAAATATGGCAGAACTGAATTTGTCAATTACAATAATTGTTTTATTTTTACGTATTCAGAACTCTTTAAAGTAGATAAGTGTACTCAAGCTGTACTTTTTAAGAAAGCCATAAGTGGTTTATTGTGAGATCAGGAAGAGTTTAGTCTAGATAAGTAAAAAAATTCAAGAGTAACTGAATTCTACTTGAATTTTGTAAAAAATTTTATTTGCTTCTGCAAGCATTCCGTAAAATGGTGGCCACTGGATGAAATATTTCTGAACCATATCACGGCCATGAAAATGTTAACAAAATCCTTATAATCACTTCTCCAGTCCATCTGAGTACAAGAAGGGTAATGACTAGTGATGGGTGAGCACTAAAATGCTCGGGTACTCGATGCTCGGGTCGAGCACAATGGAATACTTGGATGCTCGACCCGAGCAACGAGCCCAATGTAAATCTATGAGAAACTCAAGCATTTTTCTGGCAGCTCTCCCCGGCGGTCTGCAGAGGGCCTAAAAATTGCCCAAATCGTTGGGAACAGTGCTCAAATGACATGGGAACAGCATGAGGAAGACCCCTGGAAGCATTTCTGACTCCCAGGTCACTTCTGTCAATAACGTTGTCAAAGGTATTACGCCACTTTAACGGACTCACAATAACACATACAAAAACGAAATGAAAATGGATTTTCCTGGGAAATATGTTAAGCAACATCCTTTCCAGGGTAATGACTTGTATATAAAGCAAAATAAATAACCAAAAATAAAAATACTCCTCCACACCTTGGGCTATGCTCACACTTAGAGTTTTTGCACTTTTGCATTGCTTTCAACCGTGACAAATGCATTCACCAGTTAATGTCATTTTAACATTTTACAACCTTCTCTGGCCATGTGGTGTGTGAGATATCATCAGACACATTGTGTTTCATTTATGAAGGAGGGACTCTGAAAATCACAAAGCCTATTTTTATAGGACCATCAGGTGGCCATTACTATTCTTAAAGGGCCAGCAGTCGGCCCTCACTATTCTTATAGAGCCATCAGCCGGCTATGTTTTATTGCTCCCATTACTAAAGAGTGGGTCTCCTATACTGTTGTTGTGCATGCAGTGAGTGGCAGGGCTGCCCAAAATTTGGATGCACCCCAATACCACATTGAAAATTTGGATGCACCCCAATACCCCTTTCAAGAGATTAAGAGGAGGGCCTCCTGAAAGCAATGTTCCCATTATAAGGAAGTAGGTCTCCATTGTGTTTGCCTATGCAGTGAATGCAAGGTCTGCCAAAAACTGGAGGCACTCCAATGCCCCTTGGAAGAGAAATGGAGGAGAGGACGGCCTCATAAAAATGTTCCCATTAGAAAGGATCGGGTCTACTATACTTGTAATGTTCATGCACTAAGTGTATGAGCTGACAAACATTTACCCCCCGGGGGGTATATATGAACATACTGTATAAAAATTATTTTTACGGGCATCATAAACAATCTTCAAAAAAATTATGTGGGTGTTGCATTATGGACCTTGGTCACCCTGGTGATATGGTGGTGGAGGATAAGAATGAGAAGAAGGAGGAGGACAAGAGCAAATAGCCAAAATCAGGATGCGTATACCCATGTGTGGGTGTGAAGAGGTGCATGGGAATACACCTCCCAAGAAAAGACATTGGATTTGAGTTTACGTTACGCTGCTATCATTCGGTGGTGTTGAGAAGTCTCGCCCAATCCAACCCTTGTTCATTTTTATAAGTCAGCCTTTCAGCATTTTCAGTTGACAGGCGGATGCGCTTATCAGTTATAATTCCACCAGCGGCACTAAAAACCGGCTCTGATAAAATGCTGGTGGCAGGGCAGGCCAGGACCTCCAAGGCGTAGAGAGCCAGTTCATTCCACGTATCCAGCTTGGATGCCTAATAATTATAAGGCACAGAGGAATCACGGAGGATGTTGGCAAGGTCAGTAAGGTACTCCCTCAGCATCTTCTTAAACTTTGCACTCCTTGTGAGAGTACCCCGCGTCTCAGGGTCTGTGGAATGGAAGGGGCTAAGAAAATTCTCCAGAACTTTGACAGTGTTCCCCTGCCTGAATTTAAGTTGTGTCTCTCTCGCCTGTACTCCTTGGTTGTCCAACGAACTGTGCCCTCGGCCGCTAGTGTTTTCAGATGGGAATTTTTTTAATAGTTCTGCAACAAGGGCCTTCTGGTACTGCCCCATTTTTGTAGACCTGTCCACCTCAGGAAAAAGAGATAGAAAGTTCTCCTTGTAGCATAGGTCTAGAAGTGTCCCCAACCAGTAATGACTGTCATCCAAAATTTTGAGAACGCGTGGGTCATGGGAAACTCTGCCATGCGTGACAGACTGCTAACAGGCAAGACTTCAGTGTCCTCACCAAGAGGATGACTGACCATGCTCTCCTCCTCCTCTCTGTCCTTTGGCCATCCACACTGAACAGACGGTATGACAGAGCATTTCAGTAGACAGAGAAGCTGGATGGTGATGGTAATTATGGCATTATCGCCGCTCACCATCTTGGTGAAGTCCTCAAAGTTTTAAAGGATGGAACATACGTCTGATATCCTTGTCCACTCCTGAGGCCTTATTTGTGGAGTCTGAACTGAATACCGATGGCTTTCTTGATTCTGGTACTCAACAACTGCCCTCTTCTGCTCACAAATCCTTCCCAACATTAGTGCAGAGTTCCAACGCGTGGGGACATCACACACCAGTCTGTGATCCAGAAGCTGCAAACGCTGCTGAAACATGACAAGGGCGGCGGAAGCTGTAGGTGACTTTCTAAAATGGTCACACAGGCGGAGTACTTTATCAAGCAAATTCGGCAGCTCCAGGTAGGATTTGAGAAAACGCTGAAACACAAGGTTAAGCACATGGGCCAGGCATGGTACGTGTGTGAGCTCGCCTCGCCTCAGAGCCGCCATCACTTTCCGGCCATTGTCACATATGACTATGCCTGGCTGTAGGTTCAGCGGTGTGAGCCACATATCTGCCTGCTCTTTCAGAGCTGTCCACAACTCTTCAGCATTGTGCTGTTTGTCACCTAAGCATATTAGCTTCAGTACAGCCTGTTGCCGCTTGGCCGAGGCAGTGCTGCAGTGCTTACAGATTGTGACTTATGTGGTCATATCGAAGATGGAACCTGAAGAGGAGGAGGAGGCTGAGGAGGATGAAGTGCAGGAGCTGTAGACTGTAGGGGCAATACTGATTGACCTAGGGCCCACAATCCTTGGCTTCGGGAGAACGTGTTCCTTCCCAAAGTCCATCTGTGTCCTTCCTGCCCACAAGCACTTCTCCACATGTCCGTGGTTAGGTGGACTTTCCCAGTAACTGCGTTGTTGAGGGCACAGCTAATGCTTTGGGACACATACTTGTGTAATGCGGGGGCGGCACACCAGGAGAAATAGTGGCCCCTGAGGACAGAGTACCGAGGAACGGCCGCTGCCATCAGGTTGCGGAATGCTTCCATCTCCACGAGCCTAAAAGGCAACATTTTGAGCGCAAGCAGTCGTGAAATGTGGAAATTTAGTAGTGTTGCCTGTGGGGCGTTGGCTGCATATTTGCGCTTGCGTTCCAAGGACTGGGGTATGGAAAACTGAACGCTGTGCTGGGACAAGGACGTGGACTTGCTTCCTGATGCTGCTACTTGAGAGTGTACAATGACAGGTGCAGGGCAGGAGGCATTTTCTCATGCACCATGGACAGGGGATTGGCTTGCATGCACAACAGCGGAAGAAGCATTGGTGCCACCCGCAGACACTGTTCCTGGACCCTGGGGTTCAGCCCACAAAGTCGGGTGCTTTGCTGCCATGTGCCTGATCATGCTGGTGGTGGTCAGGCTGCTGATGCTGGCCTGGCAGGTGGTGCAAATGGCCTTTTTAGGGTTATCGGCAGAGTCTTGAAAAAACAACCAGACTCAGGAAGACCTAACAGTTGTACTGGCAACTTCCTTCATGTTGGTGTTACGGGGAATGGTTGCCTGTCCTCTGTGTGCGGCCTCAACACTGCTTCTTACTGCCTGTTGGGGTGCTCTTCCTCCTTCCCCCTGTGTGCTACTGTCCTTGCTCTGCATGTCCTCCTGCCAGGTTGGGTTCTCCTCTTGCCCCGCTTCAAGTGGACCGGGCCAGATGCCCGAATCTTTAAATGGAAAAGTGAACAGCTCCTCAGTGTGTCCAAGTGTGGGATCAGTTGTCTCCGGGCACTCGGCATGGTGGGAGGAAGGAGTATTAGGGTGAGGAATATGCAGTCCAGACTCATGGCTACTAATACTTGACAGTGTGGAAGACAGGGTGGTGGTGGTCATGGTGGCTAAGTGACTGGAAGCATTATCCGTTATCCAACCAACAACCTTTCGACACTGCTCTGGGTTCAATAGTGGTGCGCTGCGGTCCCCTAGGAATTGGGACAGGAAGGTCAAACGAGAAGATATGGGTGTTTGTTGTGGCACAATTTCAGCTTGCCCATGGCATCGGCCTCGGCCTCTGCTTGCACCATCACCATCATGTCCAGTTCCCCGTCCCTTGAACGTGCCTTGCCCATTTTAAATTCAGGACAATATCTTCCACGCTCACTACAAATGGCTGAATTTGGAGCGAAGTTTTACAGTATGTAATCCGTGTGATGGAGAAACCACAGTTTTAAATACCTGGCCTTTGGGTAACTATTTTGAACAGCAAACGAGTGTGGAAAACTTTGCTGACGCACTGAAAAAAAATTAGATTGGAGGCCAGAAATGGCAGAGTTTTCAGAAAACGTATATGTGATCCGTGTGACGGACAAACTACAGTTTTAAATACCTGGCCTGTAGATAACTATTTTGAACAGCAAACTGGTGTCAAAAACTTTGCTGACACACTGAAATTAATTGAATGGAGGCCAAAATGGCAGGATTTTCAGTGCAATTATATGTGATCCGTGTGACGGACAAACCACAGTTTTAAATAGCTGGATTTTTAGCGCTGTAATATGGAAATGACCTGGCTGTTTTCTGCAGTGTCATCAAGCAAATGGCGCAGAAAAACGGTGTTCTCTGGATTGCTTTTATGCAAATAATGAGGATTAAGATCCATAAAAAAAATATTCCTGGCTCCTGAGACCTGGACCTTTGTCTAGAAATGTTTAACAGCAGCAGAAGGCAGAACTGGAATGGAGCCTTTTGTGCTATATGCACTGCAGTCTGCTATATACACTGCCTGCATGCCTACATACACTGCCTGCCTGATATCTCTACAGATGGATTAGTCCTCAGAAGGACCGTTTGTTTAGATGGATAAGTGTAATGTACTTGTTTTCTCCCTACATTACCTAATACACAACCAAATCTCTCCCCAGCTCAGCAGCACCTCTCCCTACACTGCCTGATTGCGGAGTAGACTGACGAGCACAGCGGCGCCAGGTCTGATATAGTCCTGATGATGCTGTGCGGCCAGCCAATCTCTGTCATTCCACAACCAACATGACTGCAGCATTACAGTGAGTGGCAGGCAATCCCTGCATGTTAATTAGCGCTCTAAAGAGAGCCAAACATGCAGGGAGGGGTCCCGAGCATCCGCCCGAGCATCTCGCAAGTACTCGGCGAGCTCCGAACATCTCGAGTACTGAGATGTTCGGGCGAGTACCCAGTGCTTGCGAGTATGCTCGCTCATCACTAATAATATCCCCTTATTGCCATGCACAGTAATAGTAGTACCAATCTTTTTGTACCTCAAACACTTAATAGCTTAGTACTTGCGAGTATGCTCGTGTGGCGCCCCTGAGGGTTCAGTCGCCACAGAGGTACTGCACCTCACCCAGAGGTGTGGCATCTCCTTCTCTTAGGTAAGGATGGAGTACTGCCTGGGACCCCAACACCTGCACTCAACACTACACTACTCCAGGCTGGCTGGAAGGGCATTATGCACTTCTTCTGCTGCCCTGTTCCTGGCTGGAGTTGGGGGAACCAAAAGTAAGGGGGAACCAGTAGTGGGTGTGGGTGGAGGATGCAGAACAGGAGAGCACTTAGAGAATATATATATAGGAAGCCATCTTAGAGTAGGAGGTCAGTTAATTAGTCAGTGAGTAGTAAAAGAGTAGGAGAGGAGGGGAGCAGAGTCTTTTTAGAAACTCTGCTCCAGAGTGGGGCTTAGTAAGAGAGGCCCAGGAGTGAGAGGGGAGTCAGGGAGGAAGGCTCCAGGAACAGAAGGGATCCCAGGGGGTACGGCGAGTGCAGGACCGCACCCGTACACCCTAATCTGCCAATTGTCAGAGGGATCAGGCCGCAAGAAGGGAACCGGTCCCTGGGCTAGCCAAGTTACTCCAGGTCTCGGCTGGAAAATCGGAGGCTTCTGCACTTTCATGGTACAGCTGCCACAACCGCACCTAAGCCGCCGTGAAGGGCACCATTTAGGTCCGGGAACTTCTAGTTGCCCAGAGGGATCTCAGAGTACCCGATCGGAACTTTGTGTGGCGGGGCGCAGGGCAGGAGGGAAAAGACCCAGCGCGGGAAGTCAGCTAAGGAAGGAACATGAAGAAAAGGGGTCCTGTTAAGTGCTTCTGATATACTTGAGGGAGTGCTGAACCCTTGCCTGGCAAACGTAGTGCGACGCTGGAGGCTGACACCTGGACAGTGTACCTGAGGAACCTAAAGAACTGTGAGTAAACTCGGATGACTGCACTCCACTGTTTCTGTCAGTTATTTCTACCATGCTACCGCCCCTGCACTACAATGCCCAGCATCACCATCTGCATCCCTTTCATCAACCCTGCCCCGGGGGCCCGCTCCGCCTGCGGGGAGCAGAAACATCCCAGCTGCCATCCCATCACCCCCGGAGGTCTGCAGCAGTGCTGGTACCCATTACCAGGAGCCACAGGTGGCGTCACAAGGCAAAACTGTTAACAAAACCTCTTTTAAAGAGTGACCCCAGTGTACGGGCCCGGGAGCCGACTGCCATGACATCCCACAGAAGGTCAAGGCACGGGTACCGAGTTTCCCCCGTATCCCCCTGGGAGCGTCTCTCGTTCATCATTAGTAATGACTTCACAACATGCGCCATGTCTTTGCTGGAAAGAATGAGAAAGATCCAGCTCCTGGGACTCAACATAATGGTAAAAAAGTTTATTTCTTTATTCTGAATCCAAAATAAAAAGTCAGAAGTCTCTGGACATATTTTTACAAAAACAGAGGACTATAGTTCAGATTGTAAAACGCAGTGGGAGCACGGGAATATGGATAGCAACCAGACGCGTTTCGAACGTCAAACACTTTCTTAGATTTGGTATGAATATGTTCGATCAAAAGGGGGGAAACCTTAAACATCCAACATTAATTAATGAGAAGTGCTGCAGGTGTGAAATAATCCCTGTCAACACCCTGTTACAAGGTGATGAAAGGGAAAAAAAAAAGAAAGAAGGAATAATAAAACCACAAAAAACAATTAAAAAACGTGATAACAGCAATACCAAATTAATAATGAAGCATGAATTCTCTCCTAAAATTCAAACCCAGAGGAATTCTACTATCTAATGAAAAAATCCAATATGCCTCCCTGTTTCGGAGGGTTTTTAATCTGCTGCCACCTCTGATGTGTCGTGGTATATGTTCTATGGCATATGTGGATAAACTATCAACTTGTCTATTATGATGAATAATAAAATGTTTGGAGGCATTAGACACGCTACGATTTGATGTATGGACGATATCATATATCTTCTCTTAATCTGGTTTTAAATTTTCTAGTAGTAGAGCCGACATATTTTAGGTTACACACCGTGCATTCAATGATATAGACTACATGGTCTGTGTTACAATTCAAAAAACCTTTGATAGTAAAAGTTTTGGAATTGTCATTGTTAGAAAAAGTGTTTTTTTAATTTGCAATGACACAGGTTTTGCAGGCGGCAAAGTCGCATTTATATAAACCGTTGACAGATAACCATGTGTTTGTTGTTGGAATGGAATGGGAGTTAAAGAGGCTTGGGTGACAATTTATTGCCTATATTAGGAGCTCGTCGAGGTACTACTCTAATTTCGTGTTCTAAAATTGAATCTGTAATACTATCTTCCCTTAGGATATTTTGATTTTTTTCACTATATTTGAAAAAGCTGAAAAATGAGTATTATATGTAAGAACCAATGTTGGGATATTTATGGATTTAAAGTTATTATTTTTATTATTATGAATAATCAATTGATTCCTATTTTTAGTTTCCACTATTTTTTTGTGCGATTAATAGTCCATTCTGGATATTTTCTAGCTTTTAACCTGGAATTGATAGTTAATGATTCTTTATGAAAGGAAACAGAATCACTACAATTTCTTTTGGCCCTCGTAAGTTCTCCTACTGTGATGGCTTTTAATGTGTGAGGAGGGTGAAAACTATCCAGATGCAAGATGGTATTACCAGACGTCTGTTTTCTAAAGGTTTTTGTACATAAAGGTAAATCTTGGTTTCCTATCAATTCCAGGTCTAGAAAAGTAATTTTATTTTTATGCACTGAACTAATGAATCGTAAGTTGAATTGGTTGTCATTAAGGTAGAGCAAAAAGGAAGATATATCAATTGTTTTTCCGCCCCAATCTATCAATATATTGTCAATAAATCTGGCATAAGTGATGATTGCAGTAGAAAATGGGTTATGCGCACTGTAAATGTAGCATTTTTCCCACCTTGCCATTACTAGATTGGCAACTGAAGAAGAAACTTTGGCCCCATGGGAACTCCAATATTTTGTAAAAAAAATGTAATATTAAACATAAAATAATTATGAGTCAACAAAAAATGTAAAACTGTTTTGATGAATAATTGTAAATCTTGCGAATAAGGGCTGATTTTAGATAAATGTTGGTCAATTGTGGAAATTGCCACATGGTGGGGAATGCTTGTATACAGTGCAATAACATAGCATGTAAGCCAAGACCAAGTGTCTGATCATTTTAATTCTTTAAACATATTCAGTATGTCACAAGAATCTTGGAGATGGCCAGGAATTCGTAGAACAAGAGGCTGTAAAGATGAGTCGATCCATTTGGCCCAATCATTCTCCCAAGGAGCCAATGCTTGAAATAATAGGGCGCATCGGTGGTGGTCTTCCCTCTATCGGTTTTTGGTAAAGCATGTCGAATAGGAAATATTGGAAAATCTACTATTAGGAATTCTGATTCCTTTTTTTTTTAAATCCCCAAAGAAACCCCTTCGTGTGCTATGTTTTTTAATTTCTCCTGAAAAAAAGAAGTGAGATCATTTTTAAGTGGAATATGCGTATTGATATCCGATAACATGTTTTCAATTGCAGATAAATAATCATTATTATTTAAGACCACCACCGATCCGCCCTTATCAGGCATCTTTATGACTATATCAGATCTAGGCGTAAGATTTTAAAATGCATGCCGCTGATTCCTCTCTGGAAAGGTTAGCTTTTTTGTAGGCGGTAGGAGATGCATGCTGTAGAATTTTTAGATCACGTTACACATTGTCCTGAAACCTGTCCATGGTATCAGTCTGTGTTTGTATGGAATAAAAATGTGGATTCTTGATGGTAAAAGTATGGAGCATAAATCCTGTGAAGGAGTTTCTTCACAATTCAAATTGGTAAGGCAAAGTAGACCAACTTATTCAGAAAATGTCAAGCCTTAAAAATATTTTTTTGTTTATCTGGGCCAGCAGGGTCTGAAGAAGTGTCATCTGACCAGAATTGTTTTTTAATCATGAGATCACAAACAAATTCATTGATGTCTTTCATTGTGGAAATAATATTTAAATTATTATTTGTGACAGCAAAGTTCAAACCCCGAGATAGTAGTTCAACCTAAGCATTAGTAAGAAGTGTTGATGATAAATTCACCACATCTAATGCAGGAAACGACTGCAGCTCCTGAGTCGATTCTTGATTGTATGTGTATTTCTTTTTCATTCTTGCATTATATAGTAAAATGAATGATATCATTCTCATCTGCAACTTGTCCTGCAAAAAACAATACCTTACACATCTACTTCAGCAGAAAAGTAAGAAAAGTTAAGGCTATTTGAAAAAGGAGAGGAAAAAATTAAAAGACAAAAATGAAAATTGGCTATATCCTTAAGTTGCCAGCAAAATACAAAGTAAATGACCAAAATAAAAATATACCGTATTTTTGGACCACTTTTTTTTATCCAAATTTGGGAGGAAAATGGGGGGGTGCATCTTATGGTCCGAATGTACCGAGGAGGAGCAGTGCTGGTGGAGCGGGATCATAGGAAGCAGGCCCTCAGTTCCCTTCCTCAGAAACCCGACTTCAGCATGATAACCGCGGCCACCAGAAAAGCAGCGCACATAGCTCTGCCTCACCGCCTACAGCCAGACATCAGCCTTGCAGCATCTCACCTCTTCTGCTGCTGCCGCTGGGTTCCTGGGGGGGGGTGGAGGGCCCTACTTCCTACGATCCTGCTCCACCACCACCGCAACTCCCCGCTGCTGGAGCACCCCAGGTTCGCAGCATTCCTCCACTTCCGCCGGCTTCCTGAGGGACCCTGCCTCCTATGACCCACGCTCCACCGCCCCCCAGGTAAGATACCTAATCAGACAATATGACGGACCGCCATCTTGTAAAAAATTTTTTTTTTCCTGTTTCCACCCTAAAATTTGGGGTCCGTCTTATGGTTCGGTGTGTCTTATAGTCCGAAAAATACGGTAATTCAAACTGATGCTTGTGTTAAAACTTTGTCTTCAAAGCAGATTCATTTCATCTAGGTATGCACACAGTTTGTTAAGTAACATGGCAGAGAGGTGGTTCCAAACATTTTGAAAAACTAACTACAGATCTTCTGTGGATGTAGGCTCACACAAATCCTTCTGCTTCTTCATATAATCTGACCCTGCCTGCTGTAACCTGTTCCCGAGCCTGTCCTGCTTCTACCTATCCCTGAGCCTGATCGGTCTCGTCCGCACCTGTATGCCCTGTGTTCCTGAACCTATCCTGTCAGTCCTGATCCTGAACCTTTTCTGTCTACGAGCTGTGCAGTCCAGATCCTGAACCTGTTCTGTCTACCAGCCATGTAGTCTTATACAAAACCTGTCCTGTCTAATCAGCTGCACATCCTCCTGTTTACCAGTTCCTGGCAGGTCCTGCTTCCCTACCCCTTTGGGGGTTAGCTGTTGCAGCTTCAGGGTCTGTCCTGGAGTAGCACATTGGGTCCACCTCGGTTCAAGTCTAACCACAACATCAGAGGTTCTAGTGAAGAACCAAGTCGTCGCTTAGTTACGTCCCTCTAGGCTCTCCCCAGATCATGGCACAGTGGTCCCACAACCACGTGCATAACAATCAGCAGGGTCCTCTCTATCCACTGTTGACTTGAGTGAAATCTCTGACGGTCAGCGTGGTTTTATCTCTCTCTCCTGTAAAGTGTAAGATATTATAGCCAGCTTGATTCTCTCTCCTGTAGAATGTAAGCTCTTACTATAAGAAGGGTTCTCTTCTCTCCCGAACCTGTATTGTCAGAGTAATTACAAGTTTTCCAGTATTGAGATTTGCTTAAATTTATTCGCCGTGAAGCAAATTTATATATATTATTAATGAGGAACTTCATCCTCAAACTACATTATTCCGCTGATTAAATAAATCATTAACAACTCACAACAATGCTACTTTTTAATTTCTTCTGAAAACTCCATCCTAATGCACAAGTTACCAAATATCGTATACAAAAAGCATTTGAAAAGCTATTTGTAGATTAACTGATCAACTTCTTCTTAAATCTTGCCAGTGGAGGGATCCTAAAGTAATTTTTTTGTGTTTATCTGAAAAAGAATTGCTATTAGTGTTTTTGGTGTCTTTATATATTTTTATAGTAATTATAGCAAGTGTAGTGATTCACAATCAATAGAAGGTAGCATTCACACAGGCCCTAGGTTCTTGCTTCAAAGCAATACGATGTTTATTTCCACTGGTTATACAGTATAAAAACAAAACCATAAACATAAATTCCTAGCCTTGTTCAGGCACTACCTAAACAATATAAACCCTGGCTACTTCAGACACTGCTGAGCTAGTCAAAGTTTGGTCAAACAAAACAGTTATTGTCCATAAAAACAGTGCACACAGCCTATACAGTTTCTCTCTGAGAGAGACTCTGGCTTGTTTCTCTTTTTAGCTGCAACACAATCTACTCTACTCAGCTTCCTCCAAAAGACAAAGTAAGGTGAACACCTAGCCTAGTTATATGTAGAGTCAGCCAGGTGCACATAATCCGAACCTGTAGTGATAAGACTTAACCCTAACCTACCTGGCTTTGCTACACAAGGCATTTAATTGTGAATTTTCAAATGCTAAGCTAAGCCAGTGTTCTAAGCCAGAGTTGGTATTTTTTCTGTGTAAATAAAGAAATGTTTTTTTCCCATAATGGAATGCTGCCTTATTTTTTTTCAATTTTTTAAAAAAACAAAAACAGAATTTTCTATTGTATTACACTCAACTTTATTTGACTAATGGTCCCTTTACACATTAGATTAACTTGCAGTTGATGGGTTCAGGTGATAGTCAATTGTGTAAGAGGGATTTACAACTATCTACCAATAGTTGATTGGGAACAGAAGGATCCAGCTAGAGATGAGCGGTGTTTGACTAGAACTGTTCGCCAATCTCAAATTCGAGCTGTTTTGGGCAGTGTTCGAGTCATTCGACGAACTCGAACGATTTGCAAAAAATTCGGCTGTTCGAGGTTATGTTCGATAACTGTTCGTGCACCAAAAGCGTGTCTTGCATGTTTGGCGCTATTTAGAGCACCAATCATGCAGGGATTGTCTGCCACTCACTGTAATGCCACAGCCATGGTGGTTGTGGCATTACAGTGGTTGCCCAAATTGATGGGAACAGTGCTCACAGTGAAACATGAAAAGCCGGCAATTCAGCAGCGGCATACACCGGTACTCGACAATTTAGAACCGAAAGAATAGAGTATCACACATAGATTAGATAGATAGAAACATGTCAGTCACATATATAAGAAGTACAGTGACAGTGTTGATTACAGTACTTGTCATTTAGTGTAAAGGATTTATTAAAAAAAATATAAGTGTTTTCATGCACAGTCTCTATAAAAAAGCCAGCCGGCAATTCAGCATCGGTACCCGACAATTTATAACAGAAAAAGTGTTGAGCCACCCCCGTAGTGTTCGAGTTCGGTTCGGTTCGTCGAACACCCATATGTTCGCCGAACTGTTCGTCGAACACCTTCGAACACCATTAAAACCAATGGCAGGCAAACAAAAACACATAGAAACACATAGAAAACACCTTCAAAGGTGTCCAAAAGCTGACAAACTGCTCAGAAGACACAAGTAACACATGGAAAAGTGACAAGTGCATATAGTCATGCGAAAAAGAAAAGAGTTGGAGGAGTAAAAGGAGGGGGAGACTCAGATATAGGCATGTCATGCCCTTCTAAAACCAAAAAAGTGCGAAGCCGACACGGCCAGTCCGTTCCTGCCCGTGCGACCTCAGTGTTGCCGGCTTTGTGCCAGAGCTGCGGTGGACCCTGACGGCCAGCCCCCCTCTCCCAATACTGGTGCCTGTCCGCTGGTGGGTCGAGCGAGCCCCCCTGTGGTGGAGGCAGGTCTAAGCTTTTTAATTTAAATTGTCTCTCTAATTTGAATGAATACACTTTAAATGCTTTTACAAGGATCTATTGGAGGGCAAGTCTCATGCCAGCAGCCACGTAATTCCAGCTCCAGTAGCTTCCACTTAAGCTGCTGAATAGAGATGAGCGTTGTTCTACTCGAACTGTTCGCCAATCTCAAATTCGAGCTGTTTTGGGCGGTGTTCGAGCCGTTCAGCGAACACGAACAATTTGAGAAAAATTTGGCTGTTCGAGGTTATGTTCGATAACTGTTCGTGCACCAAAATCATAACTGGATTTTTTCTCAGTAATGATGAAAATTAATGTTAATACGCAGTTTGAGTGTCCAGCGGGGTGGGGGGAGGGGCAGGGGATGGATCTCTGCAGGAACAATGAAGATCTCCATTTTTTTTTCTCTTTCCCGCATTTGCAGTGGGGAGGTGCAATCTGTCAGCCTATCAGCAGCGCACACACGGAGCGAAGTGCTTTTTTTCACACAAGCAAGGGCATGTGTCATTGGCAGTGTATGTCACATGTCCTTGCCCTCTAAGACCAAGCCATTTTCCCCGTCGCCACCATTTTCTCACTGCTGCAGCTGCGTGTTAGACGGCACCGCTGTTGCTGTGTGCGCTATACCTTGTTAATTTCAAGCCAATTTTCGCACAAATATACAGATAGCTTGGGAGTAGGGAATAGTTGTGATTGCAGTCCTTTTAAGGACTAGGTTACAGCATTTCCTACGACTTTTATCAGGGAGGTCTGTGCTCTTAAATAGATAGGTTGTGGGAGTAAAGACTAATTGTAATTGGAGTCCTTTTCAGGACTAGGTTACATGAGTTCCTATCAGTTTTTGCCAGGCAGGTCTGTGCCAGTGCTGTGCAAGTTTTTTTCACAGCATTTGGCTGAATCTAGCAAAGCTAATCCTTTTTGGCCTATTGCAGAGTGTGTTAGTCAGTGGAGTAGCCTATCTGTGTTGCAAGATATAACACCTGTGTATAGAATACCAATTTTTTTACTGCACCTAGTGAAGTAAAATCTTTTGGGCATAGCATCATTCTATTAGTCCATCTATACTGACCTCCATCAGGTTGCAAACTGAATATAATTTTTTTCTGCATCTAGCTCTGAAAAAATATTTGGGCTTCTAGCAGTGTGTGGGACCTGGTCTATTAGTCCATCTATACTGACCTCCATCAGGTTGCAAATTAAAAATAATTTTTTTCTTCATTTAGCTCTGAAAAAATATTTGGGCTTCTAGCAGTGTGTGGGACTTGTTCTATTAGTCCTTCTATACTGACCTCCAGCAGGTTGCAAATTGAATATAATTTTTTTCTGCATCTAGCTCTGAAAAAATAGTTGGGCTTCTAGCGGTGTGTGGGACTTGGTCTATTAGTCCATCTATACTGACCTCCATCAGGTTGCAAATTAAAAATAATTTTTTTCTGCATCTAGCTCTGAAAAAAAATTTGGGCTTCTAGCAGTGTGTGGGACTTGGTCTATTAGTCCATCTATACTGACCTCCATCAGGTTGCAAATTAAAAATAATTTTTTTCTTCATTTAGCTCTGAAAAAATATTTGGGCTTCTAGCAGTGTGTGGGACTTGTTCTATTAGTCCTTCTATACTGACCTCCAGCAGGTTGCAAATTGAATATAATTTTTTTCTGCATCTAGCTCTGAAAAAATAGTTGGGCTTCTAGCGGTGTGTGGGACTTGGTCTATTAGTCCATCTATACTGACCTCCATCAGGTTGCAAATTAAAAATAATTTTTTTCTGCATCTAGCTCTGAAAAAATATTTGGGCTTCTAGCAGTGTGTGGGACTTGGTCTATTAGTCCATCTATACTGACCTCCATCAGGTTGCAAATTAAAAATAATTTTTTTCTGCATCTAGCTCTGAAAAAATATTTGGGCTTCTAGCGGTGTGTGGGACTTGGTCTATTAGTCCATCTATACTGACCTCTATCAGGTTGCAAATTAAAAATAATTTTTTTCTGCATCTAGCTCTGAAAAAATATTTGGGCTTCTAGCAGTGTGTGGGACTTGGTCTATTAGTCCATCTATACTGACCTCCATCAGGTTGCAAATTAAAAATAATTTTTTTCTGCATCTAGCTCTGAAAAAATATTTGGGCTTCTAGCGGTGTGTGGGACTTGGTCTATTAGTCCATCTATACTGACCTCCATCAGGTTGCAAATTAAAAATAATTTTTTTCTGCATCTAGCTCTGAAAAAATATTTGGGCTTCTAGCAGTGTGTGGGACTTGGTCTATTAGTCCATCTATACTGACCTCCATCAGGTTGCAAATTAAAAATAATTTTTTTCTTCATTTAGCTCTGAAAAAATATTTGGGCTTCTAGCAGTGTGTGGGACTTGTTTTATTAGTCCTTCTATACTGACCTCCAGCAGGTTGCAAATTGAATATAATTTTTTTCTGCATCTAGCTCTGAAAAAATAGTTGGGTTTCTAGCGGTTTGTGGGACTTGGTCTATTAGTCCATCTATACTGACCTCCATCAGGTTGCAAATTAAAAATAATTTTTTTCTGCATCTAGCTCTGAAAAAATATTTGGGCTTCTAGCAGTGTGTGGGACTTGGTCTATTAGTCCATCTATACTGACCTCCATCAGGTTGCAAATTAAAAATAATTTTTATCTGCATCTACAGTACCTCTGAAAAAATATTTGGGCTTCTAGCAGTGTGTGGGACTATTTGTATTAGTCCATCTATACTGACCTCCATCAGGTTGCAAATTCAAAATAATTTTTTTCTGCATCTAACCCAGCCAATAGTTTTGGCCTAATACCACAGTTTGGCCACTCAGCTCTGCTCGGTTACCATCCATTGTTTTTTTGTGCAAACAACTCCAGAGTTGTGAATTAGTTAACCACCAAAATGAGTGGAAAAAGGCCTGCTGCTGGTGGAAAGGGGAATAGGCGTGTTGGGAAGGGGAAAAAAGGTTGTGTCCGTGGGGTAGGTGTTAAAGCAACAGTAACATCTGCAGAAGAAAGACCATCTTCCAGCCAAACTAAAATGTCTACTTCTTTTAGCGGACAATGTGATAAGATCCCTTTCTTACGGCCACGCCAATCGCTACAAATTCCAGATGAGGCACAAAAACAGCAGGTGCTTCAACGGATATCAAGTGCTCCTTTAAGTGGGCTCTCCTCCACATCAACTTCAACATCACAAATACTCCAGTCCTCAAAGGTGTCACCCAAATCGCACTTGCTTCCTCACAGCTCCCAAATCTCCAGCTGCCCGTCTGAGTATGAGGTAGAACAGATGGTTGAGTCTGCAGAGCTGTTTACTCATACTATAGCCTGGGAATCAGAGGTCGACTCCAGCGCTTCTGTGAATCCAGACGAGGAAATGATCTGCACTGATGCCCAGAATCTTTATGAGTCGGATCCAGGACCAGACGCAGAAGGTTCTGACCATAATGTAGACCCTCATTCCCAAACTTTAACTCCTGTTGGTGGAGACAATGAGGAAGACGATGATAAGACTCAAATACCTGATTGGAGCGACAACTTTAGTTTTTTGTCAGGGCAGGAACAGGTTGGCTCTGAGGACGACGGGTGTGATAACGCACAGGGTGATGATGATGAGGTCGGAGATCCCACTTACTGTCAACCCACAGTCAGCCAAGAGATGAGGTCAGCAGAGGAGGTGGAGGAAGATGCTAGTGACGACGAGGTCAGGTTGCGCCTTCCTGGACAGAGACGTAGTACTGGAAGCACGTCAACAACTGCATCCTCAAACACAACTCTGCCTCTCACCACAAGTCGTGGTGGCTCTTCAGGTCGCATGGGTGCTAAGCCTTGCATAGCCTGGGCATTTTTTCAGATCGATAAAGATGACCCAACTCGTGTTATCTGTAACATTTGTCAGCAAAAGCGAAGTAGAGGCCAAAAAATACATAGTTTGAGTACTTCATGCATGAACCGGCACATGGACATGAAGCATAAGTTGCAGTGGGAAGCTCAGTGTGCTACAATGCGGCCTAGCCAGCCGGGCCAATCACCGTCTGCCATATCTTGTGCATCCGCGGCCTCTTCATCCTCTGTGACTGGGGGGACAGCAGTCACACCTGTTTTGGGGCGCAGACCTGCCACCTCTTTACCCGCAACAGCCAGCGTGATTGGCAGGTCATCATTTTCTTTGGAGGTGGTAACACCAGCTGGTGTTGAGCGCTGTCCGACATCGATAGCACCACATTTGGATCAAGGCAACCTAACATGTCCGCCTGCATCTTCCTCACAGACCGGCAGTTTGCCGGGGACACCCTTATCAACCCCGTCTAAGCACAATAGCCAGCCCTCGGTCCCTCAGATGTGGACAAGTAAAAGACCATTTCCTCCTAGCCATGAGAAAGCTAAGAGGTTGAATTTCACCATCTGCAAGCTCTTGGCTACAGAAATGCTGCCTTTCCGCCTGGTGGACACAGAGGATTTTCGAGACCTTATGTCCGTCGCAGTGCCCCAGTACCAGATGCCCAGTCGGCACTACTTCTCAAAGAAAGGTGTGCCTGCGCTCCACCAGCATGTCGCACACAACATCACCGCTTCTTTGAGAAACTCTGTGTGTGACAGGGTGCATTTCACCACAGACACTTGGACGAGTAGGCATGGACAGGGGCGTTATATGTCGCTGACTGGGCACTGGGTAACTATGGTGACAGCAGGACAAGGGGCTGCTGTCCAAGTCTTGCCGTCCCCACGAGTTGTGCGTCAATCCTCTTTATGTCAAAGTTCCTCCACTGCTTCTGCCTCCTCAACCTCCTCTCGGTCTTCCACCTGCACCCAAAGCCTGTCTGGTCATGCCACAAGCTTTCTAACTGCGCAGAAGGGATCCTGAACACCTCCTTACTATGCTGGCAGTAGGGCTCAACGTCATCAGGCGGTTTTTACATTGAAATGTCTGGGAAATGTGAGTCACACAGCTGAGGAGTTGTGGTCAGCTCTGGAGAACCAATTTCATGAATGGTTGTCTCCACTGGACCTGAAACCAGGGAAGGCCGTGTGCGACAATGCTGCAAACCTGGGTGCGGCCCTTCGCCGGGGCAATGTCACACACGTGCCTTGTATGGCTCACGTGTTGAACCTGGTTGTCCAGCAATTTTTAGCCCACTATCCCAGACTCGATGGCCTTCTGCAGAGGGCACGGTCGCTGTGTGCTCACTTCCGCCGTTCGCATCCCGCAGCTCAGCGACTTACATCTCTACAGAAGTCGTTGGGCCTGCCACTTCACCGGCTAAAATGCGATGTGCCTACCCGGTGGAATTCAACTCTGCACATGTTGCAGCGACTGTGGCAGCACCGACAAGCCCTGGTGCATTACGTTCTGACGTATAGCCTGGGCCAACGAGATTCAGAGGTGGGGCAAATCACGCTGGAGGAGTGGTCTCAGATCAGGGACCTATGCACCCTTCTGCACAGTTTTGAAATGGCGACGAAGATGTTTAGTGCTGACGATGCCATTATCAGCATGACTATTCCGGTGATTTACATGCTGGAGCACATGTTAAACAGAATTCGGAGTCAGGTGGTGGCACAAGAGGAGGTGGAGGAAGTAGAGGAGGAGGAGTTGTATGCGGAAGGGCTAACATCTGCAAGGTCCAGACGGTCGGCAGCACCAAGGCGGCAGGCATGTGAGGGTGGGGGAGATGGTTTTACCAGGGCGCATGGTAGCAGCCAAACTAGTGAGGAAGGTGCAGGAGCCCAGGAAGAAGTGGAGGACGAACTGATGGAAGACTCATCAGATGAGGGAGACCTTGATCACATTTCTGTTGTGCGAGGTTGAGGGGAGAGGACAGAGGAAGGAAGCATGATTGTTACCTCGCCACCAACACAACAGGGACTTGGTGCTCCTGGATGCGCAATACACATGAGTGCCTTCTTGCTGCACTACCTGCAACATGACCCTCGAATTGTGAGAATTAGAAATAATCCTGACTACTGGGTTGCCACACTGTTAGATCCCCGGTACAAAAGTAAATTTGCAGAAATTATTCCTGCCATAGAAAGGGATGCACGCATGCAGGAGTATCAGCAGAGACTGTTGCAGAATCTTACATGTGCTTTTCCACAAAATACCAGTGGTGCACGTAGTGAATCTCACAGTTCCAACTTGCCAACCGTGGGACCGTCAAGTGTTCAGCACTCAAACCGTAACAGAACCACAGTATCTGCTGGTAACATCAATTTTGCGGAATCATTTCACCACTTTTTTAGCCCATCCTTTGCAAGGCCACAGGAGACAAGAAGTCTGACACATAGTCAACGCCTAGAGACGATGGTACAGGAGTATCTCCAAGTAAACATTGAAGCCACGACTGTGTCACTGGACCCTTGCTCTTTTTGGGCTTCCAATCTGGATAAATGGCCGGAGCTAGCCACTTACGCCTTGGAGATCTTGTCATGCCCCGCAGCCAGCGTTCTGTCTGAACGTGTGTTCAGCGCTGCTGGTGGTGTGCTGACAGATAAGCGCACGCGGCTCTCCACTGATAATGTAGACAGACTCACGTTCATAAAGATGAACAAATCATGGATCCGAAACGACGTTTCTACCCCTGTGTCATCCTGGGGAGAGTAAAAGCTTGATGATTGGTTAAAATCACCCTACCAACCGTTTTAAGCTTTCAAATTACTAATCATGTTTATCTGTATCTTGACTGGAAAATAATTTGGGCTTTGTAGCAGTGTGCAGCACTGATCCTATTAGGCCATCTATACTAAAGCTTCACCAGATTTAAAATTAAAAATAATTTTTAGCTGCATCTAGCCCGGAAAATAATTTTGGGGCTCCGAGATGCGCAAGGCACATAAGTGCCTTCTTGCTGCACTACCTGCAGCATGACCCTCATATTGTCAGAATTCGAAATAATCATGACTACTGGGTTGCCACACTCTTAGATCCCCCAAACTTTTCGATCAACCTTTTCATTTTAATAAAGACCAAAAAAATGGTCATTTTTGAAATTATAAGCATTAGCAGGTTGCTAGAAACTGAAATCAAACAGTTTTCAACTCAAAACTTTATTCTAGGTGATGTTACATTTTCACATAGGACCCCTTGTTCGAAAGGAGCTTCTGAACTCTCTCGTCCATTGAATTTGTCAGGTTTTGGATGGTTTCTGCTTCAATTGTTTTGCATGAGGACAGAATACCCTCCCAGAGCTGTTGCTTAGATGTGAACTGCCTCCCGCCATCATAGACACTCCTTTTAATGATGCTCCAAAGGTTCTGAATGGGGTAGAGGTCAGGGGAGCATGGGGGTCACACCATAAGTTTGTCCCCTTTTATGCCCATATCAGCCAGAGATGCAGATGTTTTATGTGCAGCATGAGATGGTGCATTATCATGCAGAAAAATGATCTTGCTGTGAAATACACGGTTCTTCTTCTTGAACCATGGCAGGAAGTGCTGTTTGAGAAAATCCACATACATTATGGAGTTCATCTTTAGCACCTTCAGGGATCCTAAAGGGGCCGACAATCTCTCTCCCCATGATTCCAGCCCAAAACATTACTCCACCTCCTCCTTGTTGGCGCTGTAGCCGTGTTTGCGTGGGGTGTCCATCAACCAGCCATCCTCCACTCCATCCATCTGGACCATCGAGCGCTGCACGGCACTCATCCGTGAACAAAACAGTTTTGAAATCAGTCTTCATGTAATGTTTGGCCCACTGGAGCCGTTTCTGCTTGTGTGAAGTGGATAGAGGAGGTCGACAGGATGGCGCATGCACAGCTGCAAACCTCTGAAGGACCCTGCATCTTGTTGTTCGGGGGACGTTGGAGGTACAAGCAGCTTCAAAAACTTGTCTGCTGCTATGACAAGGCTTTTTTGCCGCTGCTCTTTCAACCTGACGTAATTGCCTGTAGGAAAGAGTCCTCAATTTGCCCTTATCAGCACGCACACGTGTGTACTGTGAATCAGCTACATACTTCTTGATTGCCAAGACACTTCATCCTGATCATCGCACAATGTTGATTGTAGTCATGCCTTGACCTAAACACTCCACAATTTGTTGCTTCTCAGCAGCCGACACATCCTTTTTCTTTCCCATTTTGGCAGAAAATGTAGGCTGCTTAATAATGTGAGAGAGCCTTCTTAAGTAGTCTTGCCTTTCATTGGACACACCTGCCAAACTAATTAGCACAGGTGTCTGCAATTGCTTACAGTGATATAAAGAGCCCTGACACACATCACCATCAATGAGTTTAACTGACAAACAAACAAATTCTTCCCTTATCACTCCTAAACACTTTTTGTATAATAATTTGGAACGCAGTGTACATGTGCTTTTCCACAAAACACCAGTGGTTCACGTAGTGAATCTTACAGTTCTAACTTGCCAACCGTGGTCTGTATGGAGTTGTTCAATAAAGGGCCCAAAATTAAGATAACATAGATGGGAGAGGTCTCTATGAATAGGAATTCCTAAGTATTTGATACCCTGTGAGGGCCAGGCAAAGGGAAAGTTGGACTGGATGGAATCCTATATGGATTTGGGGAGGGAGACATCGAGGGCCTCAGACTTCGCTGAATTGATTTTAAAATTTTACCATGTAACAAAGTGATCTATTTCAGCCATAACAGCATGGATGGATATATGTGATTGAGTGATATATACTAGGACATCATCAGCAAATAGAG
This sequence comes from Phyllobates terribilis, assembly GCF_046119375.1. NCBI lineage: Eukaryota > Metazoa > Chordata > Amphibia > Anura > Dendrobatidae > Phyllobates > Phyllobates terribilis. The sequence goes on along the minus strand of NW_027362762.1, from coordinate 766,050,271 downwards.
AGCACTTGTACTCGGTGCCTCCCACCTCAATCCACCTAATATTGGGGTTATGGCGAATTGATGAGAGCAGGTGCTCCGTCACTAGGATGTATAAGAGAGGGGACAGAGGACATCACTGCCTTGTCCCATTGGTGATTGTGAAAGGTGATGAAAATGTTCTGACGCACCCCCTGGGCCTTGGGACACCCGGAGCCGGACCCTTTTTGGTGGATGCTGGTGGTTGTAGTCTTCGTGGCGGCGACCCAGTTCCGTGGCTCAGGGCGGTCAAACCAGTGGCGGAACTATTTATGTGGTTTTCATGTTTAAATGTCCGACTACGCCACCCGTGGATTGCGGTCAGAGTGAACCGCCGCTACAGGGCAGACCACTGAGGCTGGTGTTGTGGGTGCAGCAGAGCGTAGCATAACTCCCCACGGGAGGAGTATAGCCTCAGGGCAGTGTATGCGGAGGATGGGGGTGATGGTGCAGGGCAGCAGCAGTAACGACACGGAGTCAGTGATGCAGTTCAGGGCCTTTACTCACAGTTCTTATTATCCAGACCACTTCTGCAGGTAACGGCTGCCCACGTCGTACTGTGCTCACCAGGTGAGGGGCTCAGACAACTCCCAGATAACTTTGGAGCACTTCACAGGACCCCCTTTGTGTGTCCTTTGTCTGGCCTTTCTTACCAACACTTCTGTCCGGCTGCCTCGGGCCTCCTCTTGGTAAACTTGGCGCCAGTTTCCCTGACCCTATGTGGTGCCTTCCTAGCGGGTGTAGCGAGGGGCTGCGCCACATAAAATGTCAGAGCCTCCGGTTTCTAGCTGAGGGTCGTTTCCTGCCTCCACTAGTTCGGGGACCGGTCTCCCCCTTTGGCCTGACCCCTCCACGCAGGTGGATTCGGGCGTGCGGTGGCGACTCGCCCGTCCGCACCCCTGGGATCCCTTCATTCCTCGTTCCTGGAGCCTTCTCCGCTCCTCTTCCTTCCTTCTCCCTCTTCCAGGCCTGGGCCTCTGTTACTAGGCCCGCCTCCGGAGCAGAGCTCATGCAGAGCCCTTGCACCCTGCCACTTCTGCTTAGACTTCTCTGCACTGAACTAAGATGGTGCCCACCTTTTATACTCCCTTCTCAATGCACCCAGGAACTGCTTCCTCCCTGCTCCTGCACTACAGGGTTCCCCTTCCTCAGTGTTCCCTCCCCCTACTCCAGCCAGGGACAGGGACTGTCGTGCCCATCTCAGGGGCATATTGGTCGCCCTGCCCCACGGCAATGTGGTGTAATGCATGCAGGTGTCGGGTCCTGATCCACACTCCATCCTTACCTGAGAGTGAGATATCACACCTCTGGGTGAGGTGCAATACGTCTGTAGCAACCGAGCCCTCAGGGTGCTACAGTTCCATTTATCTTCAGCCTAGGTGACGTATTGCGATACAGGGCCGTGATTTTGGCTATAAAAGGGTCCCCTAGACCCCTACCCCAAGCTTTTTAAGAGAATCATATATGGCGTGCCAGGAGACTCTATGGAATGCTTTCTTAGCATCCAACGAGAGTATCTAATTACAAATTTTTAACTGCATCTAGCCCAGGAAATAATTTGTGCCTAGTAGCAGTGTCTGCTAGTGAGCGGATTATCCCGGCTGTTAAGCAAGCTGCACCACCTGTAGTTTAGACACTTAATTTTTTCAAAGGAAATGCTTCGGGACCATGGGATACTTAGTGAAGAGCATCAGGAGGCACCCCAAGGCATAGGGGCTGGGACTGGCAGTAGGATGCCTTGCGGTTGACAGCCGAGCTCGATCCTTATAAAAGCTTTTTAACTGCAGCAGCTTTAGTGGACGCTACTGGAGCTGGAATTACCGCGGCTGCTGGCATGAGACTTGCCCTCCAATAGATCCTTGTAAATGGATTTAAAGTGTATTCATTCAAATTAGAGAGACAATTTAAATTAAAAAGCTTAGAGCTGCCTCCACCACAGGGGGGCTCGCTCGACCCACCAGCGGACAGGCACCAGTATTGGGAGAGGGGGGCTGGCCGTCAGGGTTCACCGCGGCTCTGGCACAAACCCGGCGACACGGAGGTGGCACGGGCAGGAGCGGACTGGCCGTGTCGGCTTCTCACTTTTCGGATTTTAGAAGGGCATGACATGCCTATATCTGTGTCTCCCCCTCCTTTTACTCCTCCACCTCTTTTATTTTCGCATGACTATATGTACTTGTCACTTTTCCATGTGTTAGTTATGTCTTCTGAGCAGTTTGTCAGCTTTTGGACACCTTTGAAGGTGTTTTCTATGTGTTTCTATGTGTTTTTGTTTGCCTGCCATTGGTTTTAACGGTGTTCGAAGGTGTTCGCCGAACAGTTCGACGAACAGTTCGGCGAACACACGGGTGTTCGACGAACCGAACCGAACTCGAACACTACGGGGGTGGCTCAACACTACTGCTGAAGTTAAAAAGCTTTTATAAGTATCGAGCTCGGCGGTCCACCGCAAGGCATCCTACCGCCAGTCCCAGCCCCTATGCTTTGGGGTGCCTCCTGATGCTCTTCACTGAGTATCCCGGGGTCCCGAAGCATTTCCTTTGAAAAAATTAAGTGTCCAAACTACAGGTGGTGTAGCTTGCTTAACAGCTGGGGTAATCCGCTGACTAGCAGACACTGCTGCTAGGCACAAAGTATTTCCTGGGCTAGATGCAGTTAAAAATTTGTAATTAGATACTCTCGTTGGATGCTGAGAAAGCATTCCATAGAGTCTCCTGGCACGCCATATATTATTCTCGTAAAAAGCTTGGGGTAGGGGTCTAGGGGACCCTTTTATAGCCAAAATCACGGCCCTGTATCGCAATACGTCACCTAGGCTGAAGATAAATGGAACTGTAGCACCCCGAGGGCTCCGGTGTGATATCTCACTTTTCGGTAAGGATGGAGTGTGTATAAGGACCCCGACACCTGCATGCATTACACCACATTGCCGTGGGGCAGGGCGACCAATATCCCCCTGAGATGGGCACGACAGTCACTGTCCCTGGCTGGAGTGGGGGGAGGGAACACCGAGGAAGGGGAACCCTGTAGTGCAGGAGTAGGGAGGAAGCAGTTCCTGGATGCATTGAGAAGGGAATATAAAAGGTGGGCACCATGTTAGTTCAGTGCTGAGAAGTCTGAGCAGAAGTCACAGGGAGCAGGGGCTCTGCATGAGCTCTGCTCCGGAGGTGGGCCTAGTAACAGAGGCCCAGGCCTGGAAGAGGGAGAAGGAAGGAAGAGGAGCAGAGAAGGCTCCAGGAATGAGGAATGAAGGGATCCCAGGGGTGCGGATGGGCGAGTCGCCACCGCACGCCCGAATCCACCTGCGTGGAGGGGTCAGGCCAAAGGGGGAGACCGGTCACCGAAACTAGTGGAGGCGGGAAACGACACTCGGCTAGAAACCGGAGGATGTGACATTTTATGTGGCGCAGCCCCTCGCTACACTTGCTAGGAAGGCACCACATAGGGTCAGGGAAACTGGCGCCAAGTTTACCAAGAGGAGGCCCGAGGCAGCCGGACCGAAGCGTTGGTAAGAAAGGCCAGACAAAGGACACACAAAGGGGGTCCTGTGAAGCGCTCCAAAGTTATCTGGGAGTTGTCTGAGCCCCTCACCTGGTGAGCACAGTACGACGTGGGTAGCCGTTACCTGCAGAAGTGGTCTGGATAATAAGAACTGTGAGTAAAGGCCCTGGACTGCATCACTGACTCCGTGTCGTTACTGCTGCTGCCCTGCACCATCACCCCCATCCTCCGCATACACTGCCCTGAGGCTATACTCCTCCCGTGGGGAGGTATACTACGCTCTGCTGCACCCACAACACCAGCCTCAGTGGTCAGCCCTGCAGCGGCGGTTCACTCTGACCGCAATCCACGGGTGGCGTAGTCGGACATTTAAACATCAAAACCACATAAATAGTTCCGCCACTGGTTTGACCGCCCTGAGCCACAGAACTGGGTCGCCACCACGGAGACAACAACCACCAGCATCCACCAAAAAGGGTCCTGCTCCGGGTGTCCCAAGGCCCAGGGGGCGCGTCAGAACATTTTCATCACCTTTCATAATCACCAATGGGACAAGGCAGGGATGTCCTCTGTCCCCTCTCTTATACATCCTATTGACGGAGCACCTGCTCTCATCAATACGCCATAACCCCAATATTAGGTGGATTGAGGTGGGAGGCACCGAGTACAAGTGCCCTGCATTTGCTCCTGATGTCCTAGTATATATCACTCAATCACATATATCCATCCCTGCTGTTATGGCTGAAATAGATCACTTTGTTACATGGTCAAATTTTAAAATCAATACAGTGAAGTCTGAGGCCCTCGATGTCTCCCTCTCCAAATCAATACAGGATTCTATCCAGTCCAACTTTCCCTTTGCCTGGCCCTCACAGGGTATCAAATACTTAGGAATTCCTATTCATAGGGACCTCTCCCGTCTATGTTATCTTAATTTTGGGCCCTTTATTGAACAACTCCATACAGACCACGGTTGGCAAGTTAAAACTGTAAGATTCACTACGTGAACCACTGGTGTTTTGTGGAAAAGCACATGTACACTGTGTTCCAAATTATTATGCAAAAAGTGTTTAGGAGTGATAAGGGAAGAATTTTGTTTGTCAGTTAAACTCATTGATGGTGATGTGTGTCAGTGCTCTTTATATCACTGTAAGCAATTGCAGACTCCTGTGCTAATTAGTTTGGCAGGTGTGTCCAATGAAAGGCAAGACTACTTAAGAAGGCTGTCCCACATTATTAAGCAGCCTACATTTTCTGCCAAAATGGGAAAGAAAAAGGATGTGTCGGCTGCTGAGAAGCAACAATTTGTAGAGTGTTTAGGTCAAGGCATGACTACAATCAACATTGCCAAGACACTTCATCCTGATCATCGCACAAGCGTGGGAAAATTCTCCTGCACTCACCGCATGCGCAGGAAAATTTTCCCATGCTGTCAGTGACGTGCATGAGGTGAGCTGAGTTCATTGGACTTGAACTCTGCTCATCTGGATGCCGTCACAGCCAGACACTGAGGAGCGCAAGCATGCCTGCGCTTCTCAGTGTCTGCCGCATGGCAAGCTAGATGGCAGCGTTCTGCTGCGGTCCAGCCTGTCATGTGAATGTAGCAGAGCTGAAGCTGTCGTGGGAACCATGGAAAGGTAAGGATGATGTTGCTTTATTATTTTACTTTTATTGCATGAGATCGTTGGCATCAGCTGGAATGGGCGTGATGGTAAGTATGGTTTAATTTAGAACAATAAAGAATAGTGTCTTTATTTCAATTAAAGGACTTTATTCTGGGTGTTTGTGTTTTTTTTTTAACTTTGACTATGGGGTTAGTAATGGGGGTGTCTTATAGACGCCTCTCCATTACTAACCTGGGCTTGATGTCAGCTGGCATTATAAGCTGACATCAACCCCAACTCAATTACCCCACTGCCACCGCTACAGGGCAGTGGGAAGAGCGATGCTAAGTGCCAGAATTGGCGCATCCTATGGATGTGCCATTTCTGGGGCGGCTGACGGCTAGTGTTTCTAGCCTGGGAGGGGGCCAATATTCATGGCACCCTTCCTGGGCTATTAATATCAGCTGCCAGCTGTCTGCCTAGCCTTTGCTAGCTATTAAAATAGGGGGGACCCCCAAAAATATGACGTGGGGTCCCCCCTATTTTAATAGCTAGTAAAGGCTAGGTATTCAGCTGGGGGCTGATATTAGTAGCCTGGGAAGCTCAGTGGGTATTACCCCATTCCCAGGCTTCAAACATCTGCCCCAGCCGTCTGCTTAACCTCCGCTAGAGACTAAAATTACGGGGAACCCCACGCCAATTTTTTTTTTAATAAATCCTTTATTTTAACACTAAATGACAAGTACAGTAATCAACACTATCACTGTACTTCTTATAAATGTGACTGACATGTTTCTATCTATCTAATCTATTTGTGATGCTCTATTCTTTCTGTTATAAATTGTCGGATACCGATGCTGAATTGCTGGCCGGCTTTTTTAAAGAGACGGTGCATGAAAACACTAATATTTTTTTAAATAAATCCTTTAACACTAAATGACAAGTACAGTAATCAACACTATCACTGTACTTCTTATAAATGTGACTGACATATTTCTATCTATCTAATCTATGTGTGATGCTCTATTCCTTCTTGTCTAAATTGTCGGGTACCGGGGTATGCCGCTGCTGAATTGCCGGCCGGATTTTTTAAAGAGAGTGTCTTCTGAGCAGTTTGTTCGCTTTTGGACACCTTTGAAGGTGTTTTCTATGTGTTTCTATGTGTTTTTGTTTGCCTGCCATTGGTTTTAACGGTGTTCGACGGTGTTCGGCGGTGTTCGACGAACAGTTCCTCGAACATCCCGGTGTTTGACGAACCGAACCCGAACACTACGGGGGTGGCTCAACACTAGATCCAGCATGTCTGATTTTGGAAAGCCTATCCTTCTGTTCTCAAAGGCCACATTCACACGTTCAGTATAGGGTCAGTTTTTTACCTGAGTATTTGTAAGCCAAAACCAGAAATGAAACAATCAGAGTAAAAGTATAATAGAAACACGTCACCACTTCTATATTTTTTACCCACTTAAAAATACTGATGTAAAATAGTGACCAAACACTGAGCATGTGAATGTGGCCTTAAAGATAGGTTAGCACCAGAGGAGTTTTGCAGTGGCCTTCTCATAGAGTACAAAGCAGCATTAGATCACCTGAGAGTTCCTGTAAGTAGAGGAGTCAGGGGAGATGGCTGCCAGCAAAATGATCAACTGAACCACCTTTCAGTCAGCAGCTATAAAGTGTATGGGATCCTTACTTAATGGCATTGCACAGTTAATTTTCTCTTTTTACCTTTGTGGCTTAAATAGATTACTGCTTAATATTTAACATTATCTAGACATTCACTGTAATCCTAATGTGGTCATAGACATTAATTAACTGTTGGCCAAATGAGTATTTTACAAAGAGTTATTCCTACTGACTACTCATATACGCTATCTGTATGCTCGTCTCAAGCTTGCAAGCTTGATTATTTCAATGGCAAACAAAGAGGTGAATAAATGAATTTCAGTAATAAACTTGAGATGAATTTAATTTGTTTGAATTTTACATTTTTCTGAAATGTAAAAGGCCATCTAGAGGTTGAAAAAAAATAAAAATATCCTTATACTAATTTTACCGCTTACCTCTCAAGTCCCTCCACTCCTCACTCTCATCTGTCTGGTCTTCATTGCATGCTCCAATTCCTGCTGTTAGTGTTAAAATTCTCTTATGCTAGACCAGGATTTCAGACTCTGATGAACCCTCAGGGTAGTTCTGCACATGGATGCATAAATTCATGATGCATGTCATAACGTTATGATGTCACAACCTTTGATAGGCTTGCATAGAACCCTCCAGGACATCAAAGCTGGAAGCCCTGGCTTAGTGTTAGAGGCCCAGGGATTTTAACCCAAGTTGTGAGGATAGTAAGATACAATGAGGACTGGACAGGTGACAGTGAAGTACGTATAAGGATTTTCTTACAATGTTGCGCTTTAGGGTCTACAGAGATAATAAGATACATTAAATTAACAGAGAATAAATTCTCATTGAATCAAGTTTCTCATGAAAAACTATAAAATTTTGCCTCATCCACTCATCTCTAATAAACAACTGTCAGACATCCCTGGTAGTAGCTTATTTCATATAAAAATTATTTATGTTTAATAGCGATAAGCAAACCCGTGAACTTTTTTAAAAAGTCCAGTTCTGGACTTGATCTTGACCCTGAACACCAAACCCCATATAAAGCGATGGAGACCTGAACTTCAGTGCTGTAAAATGACTGTAAAATGGTGGAAGTAAGAGCTAGGGGGTTGCAAAAGGAAGAAAAACTGGGATAAGAACAGGGCAATAGCCCTGAAAACAAATGTGAAACAAATGTGGCTAGGAAAATGACTTAAAGGGGTTATTTCATAGCAATCATGGTAAAATAGGAAGTAAATGAATTAAATAAAAATGTTAACAGTGTCCCCACAGAAACTGAGGCTTGCTACAACCAGTCTAGTTAAAAATTTCACCCACAGAGCATGGGGGGACTATCCCCATAGAAGCAGCTTACAAAATTCTCCTCCAGACCATGTGGCACAGTGCCCCCAGAGAAGCTAATTCAAATTTCACCCACAGAGCATGGGAAACAATACCCTCTGTAGAGCAGTGGTGTTCACACTGTGCGGTAATCAGGCAGGGAACCAATGAAGGTCCAACTTAAATATCTTTATTTGCCAAAAACTCACAACTCAAATGCAAAAGCTGTCCTCTGGATCGCAGCTGGGATATCCACACTCTCCGTGTAAACCTGTTGCCATGGGAGACTTCCATACAGCGTTACTTAGGGTGTATCAGATATGTTGCCTTCACAGGCCTGTGTTCATCTTCACACAGGCTTGCAAAGCTTCCTGCTCTGCTGCTAGCAATCCCAACACTGACACACCCAAACATTTGTTGCTGGTTTTTAAATGAAAACTGTGAATATGAGCCACATGGAAGTCCCAGGCTGGAGGGAGTGAACTGCCATCCTGTAGTTCACTCCAAAAATTAAAGCTTATGCTGGGTTTTCTTAAATTTGACTTAGCCAAATAGTTTGATAAAGTCCAACCTTTATTTTTAGTTTGCACTGTAACCACAGCTGTGCCTGTAACTGCAATTCACTCCAGCGGGTTCAATTTGCTTCTATGCGCATCCCGGGGGATACATACCATCCCTCGCACATGATCCCCCTTACTGCCTCACACCTCACATAAGATTATTAAAAATTTCAGCGATAAAGTATGGTGCACAATACCCCCACAGAAGAAGTTAAAAATTTCAGCCTCAGAGCATGGGGAATACTACCCCTATATAAGATTACTCTAAATTTCAGCCACAAAGCAAGGAGCATGATACCCCAAATGTTCAAAAATGTATATTACAGTACTGTGTGTACTGCAAATGCATCTGAGGAAACATAGTAGGTCCCAAATCCCAAAAAATTTACCTTGAAAAAATTACTGTTCAAAGCAGGCATGCATGCCTTAATTAGGGCCTTTAGCACCAGTCTGGATTAGACAATTATGCAACCTTTTTTTTTGGGGGGGGGCCTATAAAATTTCAGCCACAGAGCATTGTGCACAATATTCTCACAGAAGAAGTTTAAAAATGTCAGCCTCAGAGAATAAGATTATCGTAAATTTCACCCACAGTGCATGTTTTCACGTTTCTCTGAGAAAGATGATTAAAAATTTTCCTCCCAAACAATGGAGCACAGTATCCTCACAGTTCAAAAATGTCTGCTCCAGTAACGTATTTTACAGGTGCCGCCGATGAAAAGCTGGTAGTATGATGTTGGATCGAGCTGTCGGTCCGCAGCGAGGCTTGTACTGGCAGTCCAGTTAAACATTTCAGCCACATAGCATGTTTACATATTTCCCCCACAGAAATTGATAATAAATTTTACCCATGGAGCATGTTTGCACATTTCATCCATAGAAGTTGATAACAAATTTCACACACAGAGTACCCCCATAGAATCTTCTTAAAAATTTCAACTACAGAGCAAGGTCCAGAGTACTCCCACAGAATCTTATTAAAAATTTCACCCACAGAGCAAGTTTTAACATTTCCCACACAGCTCCAAAATTTCACCTCCAGTAGCATACAAGCAGCCACAGATAAAAAGCTTGTAGTTTGATTCTGGATATACTTGGCAGTCCGCCATGAGACATGCTGCCACCAGTCCCAGCCCTTTTGCCTGGGAAGGCCTCTTCAATGCTCTTGCCTTGGGGTCCCTGGGGCTCAAATTGTTTTCCTTGAAAAAAATAGTGTTCAAAGCAGGCAACCATGTTTGAAAATTTAAGCTAGGGAAATGCAATTGTACTCTGTTTCTATTTTCTTGTTTGTTGGAACTGGGGCCGTGATTAAGAAGGGACCCAGTGGAACGCAAGTGAAGGAACTGGAGGCACTCTCAGCAATCCAATCTCAAACTGCCCACAGGTGGGGTTGCAGAGTACACACGGGTAACGGAGAATCAGGGTTCTATTCCAAAGAGGCAGCCAGAAAGGCAGCCGTCAAGCAAATTAACCAATTCTCAACTGAGTCAGCAGTTGATGTTGCAAGACAGGATAGATATCTAGAATCATGAGGCATAGGTCCAAGTGGAGGAAGACATGGATTTGGTGGTATGGGTGGAAGAGGCAAGCGATGAGTAATCCAACACTCTTTCTTTTTGTTGTGTTTTTTATGGAACTGACTTCAAAGAATGTACCCAAAATAAACTAACTAGCTGCAAGCAGAGGTCCAACTGGAGGAATAGGTGGATGTGTCAGTGTATGTGCAGGAGGCGAAAGAGGAGGTAGCCAACACAGTTTTGGGGTTTTTATTTGGGGAGGAGGCACCTAAATGAAGCTAATGAAAAATAGAGTTGAACACTGGCTGGGTGCGGTTGTTATAGTTTTTTAGTCATCTAAAGGTATGGTTAACTCCTATGGGATCCAAGCTGGTTCATTTTAAGGAATGTTAGGTTCCCCCCATTGGATGTGGACAGTCGGATGTGCAAGTCTGTGATCACATCCCCTGCCATGCTAAACACACATTCCGACCAGACACTTTCTGTAGGGCAGGCCAGCACCTCCAAGGCATAGAGGGCAAGTTCAGGCCACGTGTCCAATTTGGAGACTCAAAATCTAAATGGAGCAAACCCATCTTTTAGTATGTGGAGACGTGTGAAAAAGTACTCTTCCTCTATGTTGCTGTAACGCTGGCTCCTGCTAATATGGACCCTATTACATTGTGGTGCTGTATGCTGTGGTGTAGTAAAAAATTTTGCCACAGTTCAGCAATGCTATTCCTGATTTTTGAGGTGCTGACGGTGCCCCAGCCTCGTTGGCTTCTTCCTCCTTTTAGTCTGCCTTGTTGTTCCACTGAGCCCCCGCTGTCAGGTGGGGAAGCCGTTAGTAGTTTTTCTACCAGAGTGTGCTAGTATTCACACATTTTGTGATCGCTTTCCAGTTATGAAAGTAATGATGGTATGTTTTCCTTGTAGCGGGGAGCCAGCAGGGTGGCCACCCAGTAATCTGCACAGGTAACAATATGGGCATCTGGGTGATCGTTGTGCAGGCATTGCAGAATGTATTGTCTCATGTGTGCCAGGCTGCCCAGAGGAAACAACAAGCTGTCTTTAGGTGGAAGTATGTCATCTGGGTACTCTGAATCTCCCCAGCCACGCTTCAATGATACCCATAAGCTGGTCTGAGTGGCACTCTGATGTGAACACGTTTGTTTCTCCTCTTTCACCTCCTCCTCCTTCCCATCATCATCCTCCCAAATTGTTCCCTGGCTGTACAGTGGGGTATCTGGTCAATGTTGGGACAGTATCTGACCCTCTGATTCATGTGTGGACGACAGGACTGATAACGGTGTGAATTGGGTCTGCTCCTCCTCCTTCTCCTCTTCCTCCTGTGCAACCACCTCATCCCTCATGGCCTGAATTGTTTTATCCTGCAAGCATATAAGTTGTTTAATAATGCTGATGATCAGCATTGGCCTTATTTGTGGAATATTCGAAGAAAAGCAACATTTGACACACATTCCACATGGAGGCCTAGTCATTGGCGGTGAAGTGCCTAGTAAAGGCAATGAGATGGTTGATGTCAATTAATTATTTCTCAGACTACAAAAAAACACATACTAGTCTAGAAAAATATTTTTTGGGGCCTAGAAATGGCAATTGGATTGCTGATGCTAGGGCTAGGAATAGGAGGGCTAGGAATAGGAGGAAGCCAATGTGGCTAAATAAGGAAGTCAAGAGGGCAATGAAAAACAAAAAAAGGGCTTTCGGTAAACTTAAACAAGAAGGCAGCGAGGAAGCGCTAATATCTTATAGGGAAAAAAGCAAAATCTGTAAGAAACAAATAAGAATAGCAAAAGAGGAGACAGAGAGACTAATTGCCAAGGAAAGTAAAACGAATCCCATACTGTTCTTTAACTATATAAGCAGTAAAAGGATTAAAACTGATGGAGTTGGCCCATTGAAAAATAACCTGGGTAAAATCATAGAGGGCGATGAGGGTAAAGCAAACCTACTCAATAGCTTCTTCTCCACTGTTTTCACAAAAGAAAACAATTTATCGGAGGAAATGCAGAGTGATATAGTAAACCCTCCGCTAAATATCACCCACCTAACCCAGGAGGAAGTTCAGAAACGCCTAAATAATATCAAAATAGACAAGTCACCAGGCCCAGATGACATACACCCCCGGGTACTAAAAGAATTAAGTAATGTGATAGACAGACCGCTGTATCTTATATTCAAGCACTCGTTATGGACAGGGACTGTCCCACTAGACTGGTGCCAAGCAAATGTGGTACCAATATTCAAAAAGGGGTCTAAATGTGACCCTGGGAACTATAGACCAGTCAGCTTAACGTCTGTTGTGGGTAAATTGTTTGAAGGATTTCTTAGAGATGCTATTGTAGAATATCTTAATGATAATAACGGTCTAACTCCATATCAACATGGATTCATGAGGGATCGCTCCTGCCAAACAAACCTGATCGCCTTCTACGAGGAGGTGAGCTCACAGCTGGACCGGGGAGAGTCAGTGGATGTTGTATACCTTGACTTCTCCAAAGCGTTTGATACCGTGCCACTCAAAAGGTTGGTCTATAAAATGAGAATGCTTGGTCTAGGGGACAATGTGTGCAAGTGGGTAAATAGCTGGCTGAGTGATAGAAAGCAGAGGGTGGTTATCAATGGAGTAAGCTCAGGGTGTGTCAGGGTTACTAGCGGGGTGCCTCAAGGGTCTGTCTTGGGCCCTATATTATTTAATATATTTATTAATGATCTAGTGGAAGGGTTGCATAGTAAAATAGCAATATTTGCAGATGATACTAAACTTTGTAAAGTAGTTAATACAGATGAGGATAGGGCACAGCTACAGGAGGATTTAGATAAATTGGGGAGTTGGGACAAAAAATGGCAAATGGGGTCATGCACATGGGAAAGAAAAACAGCAGTCACCCATACATATTAAATGGGAAACCGTTGGGGAAATCTGACATGGAGAAGGACCTGGGAGTCTTGGTTAATAGCAAATTAAATTGGAGTGCCCAGTGTCAGGCAGCAGCTGCGAAGACAAATAGAGCCATGGCATGCATCAGAAGAGGAATAGGGGCATATGATGAGAACATTGTTCTTCCTCTGTATAAAGCGCTGGTAAGGCCGCACTTAGAATATTGTGCACAGTTCTGGGCTCCGGTGCTCAGGAAAGACATATTGGAGCTAGAGAGGGTACAAAGGAGGGCGACTAAGGTAATAAAGGGAATGGAGGGACTAGAATACCCAGAGAGGTTGTCAAAATTAGGCCTATTTACGTTGGAAAAGAGAAGGCTTAGGGGAGACCTCATAAACATGTATAAATACATCAGGGGGCAGTACAGAGATCTCTCCCATGAACTGTTTATACCAAGGATGGTGACAAAGACGAGGGAGCACACTATGCGTCTGGAGGAAAGGAGGTTCCTGAACCAGCATAGAAGGGGATTCTTTACGGTCAGAGCCTTGAGACTCTGGAACTCTCTGGGAGTGGAAGTGGTGATGTCCAACTCACTTAATGAGTTCAAGAGAGGCCTGGACGCCTTTCTTGAGAACAATAAAATTACATCTTATGCTTAGTTAATTAATCCAGGGATTTAATCTGACTGCCAGATTGGTGTCGGGAAGTGAATTTTTCCTCAATGATGTAAATTGGCCTATACCGCATGTTTTTTTTGCTGCCTTCCCCTGGATCAACGCTGCGGAATAGCTGCAGTGCACAAGAAATAGGCTGAACTGGATGGATGCTTGTCTTTTTTCGGCCTTAAAAACTATGTAACTATGTAACTATATATGTAATTATTTCCCAGACTACTAAAAAACACACACTAGTCCACAAAACATATATTTTTTGGGTCTAGAAATTTCAACTACATGATCGATGCCAATTATTTACTTCCCAGACTACTAAAAAACACACACTAGTCCAGAAAAATTATTTTCTGTGCCTAAAAATAGTAACGAGACAGTTGATGGCAATTATTTATTTCTCAGAGTGCTAGAAAACACACAGTGGCTTAAAAGACAGTACCCCCACAGGCATGGGGGTGCAGAATACACACAGCAGTTTAAAGGACAGTACTCTCATAGGCGGTGGTGTGCAGAGTGCACACAGCGGCTTAAAGGACAAATATGGGTGTAAAAGGTGGCTACTTTGAAGAACCTAGAATATAAGACATATTTTCAGTTGTTTCACACTTTTTTGTTAAGTATATAATTCCACATGTGTTAATTCATAGTTTTGATGCCTTCAGTGTGAATGTACAATTTTCATAGTCAAGAAAATACAGAAAAATCTTTAAATGCGGTGTGTCCAAACTTTTGGTCTGTACCGTACCTGCTATTTCTTTGCTCCAACATATTCTGATAAATATGTGTGATGTAGCCCCCATGCACAAGAGTTGAATCCATAGGAATCAATGGGTTTGGCTGTTTTCTATATCATGTGCATGGGCATATTGAATGTCATTGCAAAAAATACAGCATAAGAATAAGCAGCCTTTTTTATTATTATTATTATTATTATTATTATTATTAATTGATATAGCGCCATTGATTCCATGGCGCTGTACATAAGGGGTTACATTCAAAATAAGAATATCACTACAGTAAACAAACTAACAATGATAGACTGGTACGGAGGAAAGAGGACCCTGCCCTTGCGGGCTTACATTCTACGGGAATGGGGAGGAGACAGTAGGTTGGGGGGTTGCAGTAGTAGTAGCTTCGGCGTTGTTGAGGAGGCAGTGTGGTCATTGCAGGCTGTAAGCTTTCTTGAAGAGATGGGTTTTCAGGTTCCGTCTGAAGGATCCAGATGTGGTGGATAATTGGACGTGTTGAGCACAGAAATCAGAGGATGGGGGATATTTGGGAGAATTCTTGGAGGCGATTGCATGAGGAACGGATAAGTGTGGAGAAGAGAAGAAGGTCATGGGAGGACTGGAGGTTACGTGAGGGAATATATCGGGAGATTAGTTTAGAGATGTACGGAGGAGAGAGGTTATGGATGGCTTTGTAGGTCAGTGTTAGTAGTTTGAACTGGATGCGCTGGGCAATTGGGAGCCAGTGAAGCGATTTGCAAAGGGGCTTAGCAGAGGAGTAGCGAGGCGAGAGATGAACAAGTCGTGCAGCAGAGTTGAGGATGGACTGGAGGGATGCGAGAGTGTTAGCAGGGAGGCCACAGAGGAGGATGTTGGAATAGTCGAGGTGGGAGATGATGAGGGCATGCACAAACAGTTTAGTAGAGTTAGGGTTGAGGAAAGGACGGATTCTGGAAATATTTTTGAGCTGGAGGCGACAGGAGGTGGCGAGAGCTTGGATGTGGGGTTTGAAGGACAGGGCAGAGTCAAGGGTTACTCCGAGGCAGCGGATTGTCGGTACAGCAGAAAGAGTGATGTCGTTTATTGTGATAGATAGATCAGGTGGGGAAGATGTGCGAGATGGGGGAAAGATAATGAGTACAGTTTTGTCCACATTGAGCTTGAGGTTGCGGGAGGAGAAGAAGGAGGATATGGCTGCTAGACATGCTGGGATTCTGGACAGCAGAGAGATGACGTCTGGGCCAGAGAGGTAGATCTGGGTGTCATCAGCATACAGATGGTACTGGAAGCCATAGGATTTTATGATCAGTCCCATGCCAAGGGTATAGATTGAGAAGAGTAGGGGTCCTAGCACAGAGCCTTGAGGGACTCCAACAGAGAGGGGGCGGGGTGAGAAGGTAGCATGGGAGTGGGAGACGCTAAACGTGCGGTTAGAAAGGTATGAGGAGATCCAGGATAGGGCAAGGTCTTTGACGCCAAAGGAAGTGAGGATCTGCAGTAGGAGGCAGTGGTCAACTGTATCGAAAGCAGAAGACAGGTCAACTAGAAGGAGTACAGAGAATTGTCTATTAGCTTTGGCTGTAAGTAGGTCATTGGTGATTTGATAAGAGCAGTTTCGGTGGAATGGTGGGGGCGGAAGCCGGATTGTTGGTTGTCGAAGAGAGAGTTAGATGAAAAGTGGGAGGAAATTTCAGCGATATGGGGCGATAGCTGGACAGGGCGGATGGGTCGAGGGATGGCTTTTTGAAGATGGGCGTGAATGTGGCATGTTTGAAGGCAGCAGGGAAGGTACCAGAGGATAGTGATAGGTTGAAGAGATGGGTTAGGGATGGGATGAGTGTGGGGGTGAGGTTGGGGAGGAGGTGGGATGGGATGGGGTCAAGTGCACATGTGGTGAGGTGTGATTTGGAGAGGAGATGAGTAAGGTCTCTTTCCGTGATGTTGGGAAGGGAGGTTATAGGGGTAGGGAAGTGGTGTGGAAAACAGAGGGGTTGTGGTGGTTGGACAGTAAAGACTTGCCGTGTTTGGTCAATCTTGTTTTTGAAGTGTGTGGCAAACTGATCAGCAGAGATGATGGAGGTCAGAGGGGGCAGTGGAGGGCAGAGGAGAGAGTTAAAAGTGTTGAATAGTTGTTTGGGGTTGTAGGATAGGGAAGATATGAGGGTTGTGAAGTAGGACTGTTTAGCAGAGGTGAGTGCTGATTTGAATGCGAGCATTGCTTGTTTGAATGCAGTGAAGTCATCTTGAGAGTAACATACCTGGTGGCGTCCTTGCATAGTGGTCCATCTCCCGCTGTGCAAGAGCGCGCACTTGATTTCCAGTACAGACTGCCTTCCATACTGTCTGCTTTGCTCTGCTCTGGCTGCTTAGGGTGACGCCCGCCAAACTTCCTGTTTCTTGTAGTTGGTGCAGACACACCCCTAATGCGTCCTCAGCCTATTGCTGTCTGTCACCTGGTATTTAAACCAGCTCCTCCTTGGAATCCTTGCCTGAGCATCTTGTTCTGTCAGTTGGCTTCTAGTCACTGATGTGCCAGGTCCTGTCTATGTTTCCAGCCTTGCGGTATCCTTTCCCATGTCTGAACTGTGTCCTGTCTGTGTAATCTCTCCAGCTGTCTTTCTGCCTGTAACGGGTCTGGGAGGCGGAACCTCTGAGCTACTATACAAGGGGGCGATCCTTGTAAGGGAGCGGGTGGCGACCAGGGAAGACGGGCAGGCAGTCACAGCAGGTGACCGGGACAGTCTCTGAGTGAACGGGCTGGAGGTCACGGCAAGTGACCGGGGCAGTCTCTGGATGAACGGGCAGGAGGTCACGGCAAGTGACCGGGGCAGTCTCTGGAAGAACGGGCAGGAGGTCACGGCAAGTGACCGGGGCAGTCTCTGGGTGAACGGGCAGGAGGTCACGGCAAGTGACCGGGACAGTCTCTGGATGAACGGGCAGGAGGTCACGGCAAGTGACCGGGGCAGTCTCTGGGTAAAGGGTAGGTACGACCTGTGATGGCAGAGCCTCCAGGTAGGCTAGCAGGCAGATGGTAGAGGTGTGCTCCCAGGTGAGCAAGCGAGAGTCTCTGGAATGGCAGGTGGTCACAGCACGTGACGGCAGAGCCTCCAGGTAGGCTAGCAGGCAGGTAACAGGTGTGCGCTCCCAGGTGAGCGGGCAGGAGTCTCTGGAATGGCAGGTGGTCACAGCACGTGACGGCGGAGCCTCCAGGTAGGCTAGCAGGCAGGTAGCAGGTGTGCGCTCCCAGGTGAGCGGGCAAGCTGGTCCATAGACAGACTGACAGGAGTTGGAGGGCAGACCGTCGGACTTCAGGCTAGCAGGCAGGTAGCAGAGGAGCGCTCCCAGGTGAGCAGGCAAGCTGGTCCTTAGACAGACTGACAGGAGTCGGTAGGCAGACCGTCGGACCTCAGGCTAGCAGGCAGGTAAGCAGAATATCAGGCAGGAATCAGACAGCAAACTGGCAGGAATCTGGCAGGTAACTGGCAACGGGACCTGAGGGCTGAAGCAGAGTAGTGAACAGTGCAACAACATTGCTCGGGCACCTCCATTTTGGAGGAGGTGCCTTATATATGGTGAAGTCCTCCGGCCATTGGCCGGGGACTCCTTAAGACGGCGCGCGCGGCCCCTTTAAGAGGGAGGGAGCGTGCGCGCGCACGCCCTAAGCACAGTGGCCGGGAAGGAGCGCGCGCTGCCAGCAGAGTGGGAGGAGGACGCCGGGCTCGGAGCAGAGGGGTGAGGGGAACAGCGTCCCTGCCTAGCAGAGGGCAGGGACGCCGGCGCTACAGTACCCCCCCCTTTAGGCCCCCCCTTTTTTAGGCCAGAGAGAAAGTTAGCTAGGATGAGAGGGGCATGGATGTTCTCCCGGGGCTCCCACGTTCTCTCCTCAGGACCAAACCCCTTCCAATCTACTAGAAAAAAGGTCTTCCCTCTTACCCTTTTGGTGGCCAGAATGTTCTCTACCTCAAACTCGTTTTCAGCGGAAACCGGAGCAGGAGGCGTACCTGTAGACTTGGAAAAAGAGTTAAGTACCACAGGTTTGAGGAGAAATATATGGAAGGAGTTAGGGATCCGCAAGTTGGCCGGGAGTTCCAATTTATAGGCCACCGGTTTGATCTGACTGATGACCTCCAGAGGACCGATGAACCGAGGCCCTAACTTATAGGAAGGAATCTTGAGCCGGACATACTTGGACGAGAGCCAGACCTTATCCCCTGGACGGAATTGAGGAGGATCCAGACGTTTTCTGTCAGCATGTCTTTTCATACGCTCGGATGACAGAAGGAGTGCGGATCGGGTACTCTCCCATATGGAGGAAAATTTGTTAACAAGAGATTCCGCAGCCAGATTGTCCACTGAGGTGGAGACGGGAAATGGGATCCGAGGATGCTGACCGAAGACAACAAAAAACGGGGATTTGAAGGAAGATTCGCTCTCGTGATTGTTGTAAGAAAATTCGGCCCATGGCAGGAGATCCACCCAGTCTGAATGGTGGGCATTAACGAAGTGCCGGAGGTAACTGGTCAGGTTCTGATTGATCCGCTCCACTTGACCATTAGACTGTGGGTGGTAAGCGGAGGAGAAGTCCAGGGTGACGTCTAGCAGTTTACAAGTGGTTCTCCAGAAGCATGAGGTGAACTGTACCCCACGATCCGACACGATGTGGAGGGGCAGGCCATGAAGACGGAAGATGTGGCGGATAAAGTCTTTAGCCAGCTCGGGTGCAGATGGGAGGCCTGGCAGGGGAATGAAATGAGCCATCTTGGAAAAGAGGTCAGCGACCACCCAAATGACCGTACAACCGGCTGAGACGGGGAGATCAGTTATAAAGTCCATTGCTATATGCTGCCAGGGTGCAGCAGGTACTGGGAGCGGAAGGAGGCGACCGGCTGGCAGATATCTCGGAACCTTGTTGCGGGCGCAGGACACACAGGCAGAAACAAAGTCTATTACGTCCTTGTGCAGGGTAGGCCACCAGTAGTGCCGGGTAATAAGCTGGAGGGTCTTTTTCTGACCGGCGTGGCCAGCTAGTTTAGACGAGTGACCCCAGTGTAGGATCTTCTCCCGATCAGGTACTGATACGAACGTCTTACCGGGAGGGAGACGATTTAGACTCACGGGAGCCACCTGCATTACTCTGGCGGGATCGATGATGTGTTTCGGTTCCTCCTCGAGATCAGACACCAGAAAGGATCGGGACAAGGCGTCTGCCTTGATGTTTTTGTCAGCCGGGCGAAAATGAAGAATAAAATCAAAGCGAGCAAAAAACAAGGACCACCGAGCTTGGCGCGGGTTAAGTCTCTGGGCATGCTGGAGGTAAGCCAAGTTCTTGTGGTCAGTGTAAATTATTACCGGGTGAAGAGCCCCTTCGAGCAGGTAACGCCACTCCTCCAATGCCAGCTTGATGGCCAATAACTCTCGATCTCCTATGGAATAGTTGCGCTCAGAAGAGGAGAAGAGTTTGGAGAAGAAGCCACAAGTTACCATTCTCCCGGAAGATGATTTTTGGGTAAGTACCGCTCCGGCTCCAGAGGAGGAGGCGTCAACCTCCAGGAAGAACTGCTTGTTGCCATCTGGGCGATGCAGCACCTGGGCGGAAGAGAAGGCCTGTTTTAAGGAAAGAAAGGCCTCCTCTGCTTCGGGCGGCCACTCTCTGGGATTAGTGCCCTTACGGGTGAGCGCGGAAATTGGGGCAGTCCGGGAAGAGAAGTGCGGTATGAAGAGGTGGTAGTAGTTGGCGAAGCCCAGGAACCGCTGAATGGCCTTCAACCCCTCCGGTCGGGGCCATTTCTCGATGGCAGACAGTTTCTCTGGATCCATTCGAAGGCCGGTCTGAGAAATAATGTAGCCAAAAAACGGAAGCGAGGTCTGCTCAAAGAGGCACTTCTCATATTTAGCGAAGAGGTGATTCTGCCTGAGCCTGAGCAGGACTTGACGAACGTCTCTCCGGTGAGTCTGGAGATCCGGAGAGAAGACCAAGATGTCGTCCAGGTACACCACTACGCAGGAGTAGAGAAGGTCCCGGAAGATGTCATTGACCAACTCTTGAAAGACAGCAGGAGCGTTACAGAGACCAAAGGGCATTACCAGATATTCATAGTGGCCGTCCCGGGTGTTGAATGCAGTCTTCCATTCATCCCCTTGACGGATACCGACCAGGTTGTACGCCCCACGGAGGTCCAGTTTGGTGAAGATTCTAGCCCCCCTCAGACGATCAAATAATTCTGGAATGAGCGGAAGGGGGTACTTATTCTTCACCGTGATCTGGTTAAGGCCTCTATAGTCTATACAGGGACGGAGAGAGCCGTCCTTCTTTTTTACGAAAAAGAAGCCTGCTCCCGCCGGGGAGGTAGATTTCCGGATGAATCCCCAGGCCAAATTCTCCTCAATATATTCGGACATCGACCGGGTCTCAGCAGCGGACAATGGGTAAATACGCCCACGGGGAGGCGTAGTACCGGGTAACAGGTCGATAGGACAGTCGTATGGTCTATGAGGGGGTAATGTCTCTGCCTCCTTTTTATTAAAGACATCACCAAATGACCAATAGGGAATCGGAAGTCCAGGTAGATTAGTTGGGGTAGGAGAAGGACGGATGGGATGAACAGGAACCAAACAAGTCTTATGACAGTCCTGTCCCCAGCGAAGGACCTCTCCGGTCTGCCAGTCAAGCTCGGGTGCATGTCTCTGGAGCCAAGGTAGACCTAGTAAGAGGGCGTGAGAGAGTCCAGGCAGAAAATGAAAAGAGATGCTCTCAGAATGCAGCATTCCCACCTGCAGAGTTACGGATTCGGTGATGAGTTGGATGGGACGTGGTATGAGGTCCCCATCCACAGCAGCGACAGATAATGGTATAGCCAGAGGTTTGGTGGGAATGCGGTATTTTTCTACCAGGGCCTGTGAAATAAGATTCCCGGCCGCTCCAGAGTCAAGTTGGGCTAGTTCGAAATAACGATTCTCCCCGCAGATAATTGAGACTGACAGCAGCAGAGATGGAGAGGATTTATTCTTGTCTAGGTCGACCTCTCTGAGCGAACCTAGACACAGGCGTTTCCCGACCTCTCCGGGCAGGTACGGATCCGGTGCTCCTTACTGCCACAGTAGAAGCAGCTCCCCTCGGCACGGCGTAAGTCCTGACGGGTTTTGACCATCTTGGCCTGGTCGACCTGCATAGGCTCAGGAGAGTGTACCTGGGGAGAAACGGAGGGAGTGACAGATTTCTGAAAAGTAGGAGCTAGACGTGGAAACCTCCTCTCACGGGTGACTTCTTTGGCACGCTCCTGGAACCGTAGGTCAATCCAGGTGGCAAGAGTTATTAGGTCATCGAGAGTGGTAGGAATGTCTCGACCGGCAAGTTCATCTTTGATACGGCCGGACAGACCCTCCCAGAAGACAGATACCAGAGTGTCGTTATCCCAGACCAGCTCCGAGGCAAGGGTACGGAACCGTATGGCATATTGGCCCACGGTGAGACTTCCCTGACGGAGGCGTAGCAGAGATGATGCGGATGAGGTCTTCCGTCCAGGTTCGTCAAAGACTTTCCGGAAAGCCGTGAGAAAGGCAGGCAAGTTGGACACCAGGGGGTCTCCTCTCTCCCATAGAGGATTTAGCCAGGCCAGGGCCTCCCCGGTGAGATGGGACATGATATAGGCAATTTTGGCCCGGTCGGAGTTAAACTGGTGGGACAGGAGTTCAAAGTGCAGGGTGCACTGATTTATAAAGCCCCGAGCCTGAGCGGAGTCGCCTCCGAAGCGAGGAGGTGCAGAAAGCCGGGGTCCGGGGTAGGATACCATAGTATTGGTGGGCAGCGGAGCTGCCGGATTGCGAGTCATGGCTCTGGCGGTGGTTGCTGGTGGAGCAGTCAGAGTGTCCAGGCGAGTATTGACATTCCGCAGGTGACCCAGGATGGACTCCTGTTGGGACCTCTGACGGGACAGTTCATGACACAGGTCCGAGAGTGAGGGAGCTTGGGTGCCACCGGGTTCCATGGCCCGAGCAAACTGTAACGGGTCTGGGAGGCGGAACCTCTGAGCTACTATACAAGGGGGCGATCCTTGTAAGGGAGCGGGTGGCGACCAGGGAAGACGGGCTGGAGGTCACGGCAAGTGACCGGGGCAGTCTCTGGATGAACGGGCACGAGGTCACGGCAAGTGACCGGGGCAGTCTCTGGAAGAACGGGCAGGAGGTCACGGCAAGTGACCGGGGCAGTCTCTGGATGAACGGGCAGGAGGTCACGGCAAGTGACCGGGACAGTCTCTGGATGAACGGGCAGGAGGTCACGGCAAGTGACCGGGGCAGTCTCTGGGTAAAGGGTAGGTACGACCTGTGATGGCAGAGCCTCCAGGTAGGCTAGCAGGCAGATGGTAGATGTGTGCTCCCAGGTGAGCAAGCGAGAGTCTCTGGAATGGTAGGTGGTCACAGCACGTGACGGCGGAGCCTCCAGGTAGGCTAGCAGGCAGGTAACAGGTATGCGCTCCCAGGTGAGCGGGCAGGAGTCTCTGGAATGGCAGGTGGTCACAGCACGTGACGGCGGAGCCTCCAGGTAGGCTAGCAGGCAGGTAGCAGGTGAGCGGGCAAGCTGGTCCATAGACAGACTGACAGGAGTTGGAGGGCAGACCGTCGGACTTCAGGCTAGCAGGCAGGTAGCAGAGGAACGCTCCCAGGTGAGCGGGCAAGCTGGTCCTTAGACAGACTGACAGGAGTAGGTAGGCAGACCGTCGGACCTCAGGCTAGCAGGCAGGTAAGTAGAATATCAGGCAGGAATCAGACAGCAAACTGGCAGGAATCTGGCAGGTAACTGGCAATGGGACCTGAGGGCTGAAGCAGAGTAGTGAACAGTGCAACAACATTGCTCGGGCACCTCCATTTTGGAGGAGGTGCCTTATATATGGTGAAGTCCTCCGGCCATTGGCCGGGGACTCCTTAGGATGGCGCGCGCGGCCCCTTTAAGAGGAGGGAGCGCGCGCGCGCCCTAAGCACGGTGGCCGGGAAAGAGCGCGCGCTGCCAGCAGAGCGGGAGGAGGATGCCGGGCTCGGAGCAGAGGGGTGAGGGGAACAGCGTCCCTGCCTAGCAGAGGGCAGGGACGCCGGCGCTACACTGCCTTTCCTGGAGGCTGTATTTTCAAGCCCGTGTAAACACGCTCTTAGCCTGTTCCTTCTGCCCTCTAGGGGCCGCATACCTAGATCTGTTGTCTGTGTCTTTTCGCAGTGTCTCTTCCTGCCCTAACTATCTTCCAGCCTGTTTCCCGTCTTTCTCTACGCCCATATCTTCCCTTTTTCTGCAGAGTCTGAACTCGTACCTAACTCCTGCTCGTTGTCACTGTTCTTCCGTTTGTGAGTTTGTGGTCCACTCGCTACTTCACTGCAAGTACCCTGTGGTTATCCGGTTCTGCCTTTCCCTTCCTGTCTGTTCCGTGTGAACAGATCCCTGTCCCCTCTGCCCTGCCTTGCTTGCTGCTCCGGCGGTTTCTGCCTGCTCTGCCTTGTTCACCGCTCCGGCGGTTCTTGACTGCTCTGCCTTGCTCACCGCTCCGGCGGTTCTTGCCTGCTCTGACTTGCTCACTGCTCCGGCGACTCTTGCCTGCTCTGCCTTTGCTCACCGCTCCAGACTGTCTTGCTCTGCTCTGTTTTTGCTCACCGCTCCAGGCCGTCTCGCTCTGCTCTGACCCTTTGCTCACTGCTCCGGCAGTCTCGCTCTGCTCGGACCCTTTACTCACTGCTCCGGCAGCCTCGCTCTGCTCTGACCCTTTGCTCACTGCTCCGGCAGCCTCTCTCTGCTCTGACCCTTTGCTCACTGCTCCGGCAGTCTCGCTCTGCTCTGACTCTTTGCTCACTGCTCCGGCAGTCTGGCTCTGCTCTGACCCTTTGCTCACTGCTCTGGCAGTCTCGTCCTGCTCCACTCTTGCTCACCGCTCCAGGCGGCCTCGTCCTGCTCTACTCTAGCTCACCGCTCCAGGCGGTCTCGTCTTGCTCTGCTCTTGCTCGCCGCTCCGGGCGGCCTCACTCTGCTGTGATTGTCCACCTCATCTGCGGTTCTGTTCCTGAGTCCCAGTCTGTACTGGAACCTATCCACTCTGTGCTCCAACCTGTCGTACCTGCCAGTACCTCCCTGCCTGCATACCAGTCGTGCTTACCAGCATCCACCTGCTTGCATACCGGCCGTACCTGTCAGTACCTCCCTGCTTGCATACCAGTCGTGCTTGCCAGCAGCCACCCATCTGTGTGCCAGCCTAACCTGCCTGTTCCTGTATTCCCCAGTGTGGGTCAACAGTCGTGTCCGGGGTCTGACCTGGAGTAGCCCCTGGTGCCTCTGCTCGGTTCCTCCGTGGTGCACTGGCATCGTATGCCGTCGTGCGACCTTGGTCGGATCGGGTGGATACTTAGTTACGCCCCTCCAGGCATTCACTCTCCGGTACGGTCCAGTGGAATCACTACATATACACGCACACGCCAGACAGTCCGGGCATGTGCATTACAGCATGCTCAGGCCATGGTTCCCATTGAGCCCCACAGCCTTCGCTCTCTGAGACGTTTTCCAGCAAATACTTGCATCTAGAAGAAATTTATTTTTTTTTGCTACTAGCTGAGTTCCAGGCGAATTACACACCCGTCCAGATGAAGCTTTCTGCACCCGTTCCTGCAGATCCGCCAAGTTACTATGGGGATCCAAGACAGAGTCGTGCATTTGTGGAGCAATGCATGCTACACTTCAAGTTCTACCCTCTTTATTTTTCCACTGATCGGGTTAAGGTGGGATTCATGATGTCTTACCTAGCGGGTGATGCCTTGAAATGGATCACCCCCCTATGGGAAGCACAGGATCCTATCGTCCTGGACCTGCAGGCCTTCCTGGTAACCTTTCTAATGGTCTTCGATGACCCTAACCCGGAAGCCCCTGCTGAAGCTTCATTTCCAATATCCCGGAGCAGCCCCGATGGGTAATGTGTGTGGGTAGAGCACTAGTCCTCCTGCCCGAAGAGACTACTGCCCACCCAGAATCCACACAGGATGACTACGCTCTCTGGTATACTTCTCCCAACCTCAAGAGGCAATCCAGACGTGCTAGGCGTAGAGGCAAACCGTCACGCCAGGGTCTGTCCTCCCAAAGACCTCCTGACCCCAACCTTGAAGTCCCTGCTGAAGCTTCACTTCCCAGTATCCCGGAGCAGCCCCGACGGGTAATGTGCGTGGGTAGCGCACCAGTTCTC
The DNA here is from genome assembly GCF_046119375.1 of Phyllobates terribilis. Taxonomy (NCBI): domain Eukaryota; kingdom Metazoa; phylum Chordata; class Amphibia; order Anura; family Dendrobatidae; genus Phyllobates; species Phyllobates terribilis. Next base: position 766,024,638 of record NW_027362762.1, on the reverse strand, counting down.
CTGCCTGAAGAGACTGCTGCCCACCCAGAATCCACACAGAAGGACTTCCTGCACCCGGTATCTGATACTTCACCCACTTTACCCGGTGAACCTGTCCAAGGGTACTCCTAAGCAGTGATTACCTCCGAGTCCGTGCACCTCTACAACCTGGCGGAGGACCCCCTGTTGCCTCCTGAATCCTCCGGGATACCACCTGATGACAAATGGAGAGAGACTTCCCTACACCCGGTACCTGATACCTCGCCCGCTTCGTCCAGTGAGTCCGACCTAGTGTACTCCGAAGCAGAGGTTACCCCCGAGTCTCTACACCCTTCCGACCATGCGGAGGACCTCCAGTTGTCTCCTGAACCCTTCGGGGTGCTACCTAGTAGCGAATGGACAGAGACTTTCCTATACTCTGCACCTGATACCTCACCCGCTTCGTCCAGTGAGTCCGATCTAGTGTACTCCATAGCAGAGGTTACCCCCGAGTCTCTACACCCCTCCGACCAGGCGGAGGACCTCCAGTTGTCTTCTGAACCCTGCAGGGTGCTACCTGGTAGCGAATGGACAGTGACTTTCCTATACTCTGTACCTGATACCTCGCCCGCTTCGTCCAGTGAGTCCGACCTAGTGTACTCCGAAGCAGAGGTTACCCCCGAGTCTCTGCACTCTTCCGACCCGGTGGAGGACCTCCAGTTGTTTCCTGAATCCTCCGGGGTACCACCAGATAACAAAGGGACAGTGACTTTTCTACACCTTGTACCTGATACCTCGCCCATTTCATCTGTGAGCTTGACAAGATGTACCCCGAAGCAGAGATTACCCCCGAGTCTCTGCACCCCTCCAACCTGGTGGAGGACTTCCAGTTGTCTCCTGAACCCTCTGGAGTGCTACCTGATAATAAGTGGAGAGAGACTTCCTTGTGTGCTGTTCCTGGTACTCCACCCATTTCGTCTGTTGCTGAGGATGGCTGGATAGGAGGTAGCATCCTAGCTACTCAGATGAGACAAGTTTTGTCTCTTCCTGTGGACAGTAGAAGTAATCTCCCTGAAGATAAGGATTGGCCCTCAAATTCCCTGCGGAAGATTCTGGCAGGCCTGAAGAAGAGGGGGCGAAAGGGGGTGTACTGTAACATACCTGGCGGCGTCCCTGCATAGTGGTCCATCTCCCACTGTGCAAGAGCGCGCACTTGATTTCCAGTCCAGACTGCCTTCCATACTGTCTGCTTTGCTCTGCTCTGGTTGCTTAGGGCGACACCCGCCGAAAGTCCTGTTTTTGTAGCTGCTGCAGACACACCCCTAATGCGTCCTCAGCCTATTGCTGTCTGTCACCTGGTATTTAAACCAGCTCCTCCTTGGAATCCTTGCCTGAGCATCTTGTTCTGTCAGTTGGCTTCTAGTCACTGATGTGCCAGGTCCTGTCTGTTTTCTGCCTTGTGGTATCAGTTCCCATGTCTGAACTGTGTCCTGTCTGTGTACTCTAGCCAGCTGTCTTTCTGCCTTTCCTGGAGGCTGAATTTCCAGGCCCGTGTGAACACGCTCTTAGCCTGTTCCTTCTGCCCTCCAGGGGCCGCATACCTAGATCTGCTGTCTGTGTCTTTTCGCAGTGTCTCTTCCTGCCCTAGCTATCTTCCAGCCTGTTTCCCATCTCTCTCTATGCCCATATCTTCCCTATTTCTGCAGAGTCTGAACTCGAACCTAACTCCTGCTCGCTGTCACTGTTCTTCCGTTTGTGAGTTTGTGGTCCACTGGCTACTTCACTGCAAGTACCCTGTAGTTATCCGATTCTGCCTTTCCCTTCTTGTCTGTTCCGTGTGAACAGAGCCCTGTCCCCTCTGCCCTGCCTTTTTCACCGCTCCGGCGGTTCTTGCCTGCTCTGCCTTGCTCACCACTCCGGCGGTTCTTGCCTTCCCTGCCTTGCTCACCGCTCCTGATGGTCTCGTTCTGCTCTGACCCTTTACTCACTGCTCTGGCAGTCTCGCTCTGCTCTGACCCTTTTCTCACTGCTCTGGCAGTCTCGCTCTGCTCTGACCCTTTGCTCACTGCTCCGGCAGTCTCGCTCTGCTCTGACCCTTTGCTCACTGCTCCAGCAGTCTCGCTCTGCTCTGACCCTTTGCTCACTGCGGTGGCAGTCTCGCTCTGCTCTGACCCTTTGCTCACTGCTCCGGCAGCCTCGCTCTGCTCTGACCCTTTGCTCACTGCTCTGGCAGCCTCGCTCTACTCTGACCCTTTGCTCACTGCTCCGGCAGTCTCGCTCTGCTCTGACCCTTTGCTCACTGCTCCGGCAGTCTCGCTCTGCTCTGACTCTTTGCTCACTGCTCTGGCAATCTCGCTCTGCTCTGACCCTTTGCTCACTGCTCTGGCAGTCTCGCTCAGCTCTGACCCTTTGCTCACTGCTCCGGCAGTCTTGCTCTGCTCTGACTCTTGCTCACTGCTCTGACAGTCTCGTCCTGCTCTACTCTCGCTCACCGCTCCAGGCGGTCTCGTCTTGCTCTGCTCTTGCTCGCCGCTCCGGGCGGCCTCACTCTGGTGTGTTTGTCCACCGCATCTGCGGTTCTGTTGCTGAGTCCCAGTCTGTACTGGGACCTATCCACTCTGTGCTCCAACCTGTTGTACCTGCCAGTACCTCCCTGACTGCATACCAGTTGTGCTTACCAGCATCCACCTGCCTGCATACCGGCCGTACCTGTCAGTACCTCCCTGTTTGCATACCAGTCGTGCTTGCCAGCAGCCACTCGTCTGTGTGCCAGCCTAACCTGCCTGTTCCTGTATTCCCCAGTGTGGGTCAACAGCCGTGTCCGGGGTCTGACCTGAAGTAGCCCTTGGTCCCTCTGCTCGGTTCCTCTTTGGTGCACTGGCGTCGTATGCCATCGTGCGACCTTGGTCGGATTGGGTGGATACTTAGTTACGCCCCTCCAGGCATTCACTCTCCGGTACGGTCCAGTGGAATCACTACATATACACGCACATGCCAGTCAGTCCGGGCGTGTGCATTACATTGAGTATGTGTTTTCTTCCAATGCCGCTCCACAACCCTGGACGTTTGTCGAAGCTGTTTAGTGAGGTTGTTGTGCCAGGGTTGCCTGTTGACTCGTCGCGCTCTGCCATGCCTAAGAGGGGCGACCGAGTAAATAGCTGATGCGAGAGTGGCATTGTAGATAGCAGTGGCGCTGTCCTGTGTCATGGAGTGAGGATATGGATGTCAGTGGTAGAACAGAGTCAGAGAGTGTGTGTGTCTAGATGTGCATGGTTTCTGCGGGAGTGTGTTAGTTGCTGGACATGGGTGACATGTGAAGAGGACAGGGATGAAAATGTGAGTATGTGGTCAGATAGGTGTAGGGGGGAGGTTGTGAGGTTAGATAGGGAGCAGAGTCGGGTGAAGATGAGGTAAGTCCAAAGGATGAAGTAAGCTACAAGAGTTTTAATGCTGCTGAATGGCGAGTGTCAGTGGGGATGTTGAAATCGCCCATGATGATTGTGGGAATGTCAGCCGAGAGAAAGTGAAGAAGCCAGGTGGAGAATTGGTCGATAAAGGCAGTGATCGGGCCCGGGGGTCGGTATATGACAGCCACTTGGAGGTTGGAGGGAGAGTAAATGCGGACAGAGTGGGCTTCAAAAGAAGGGAGAATAAGGGAGGGAAGAGGAGGAGTAGGGCTAAAGATGCAGTTGTTAGAGAGGAGAAGACCCACTCCTCCACCATGTCTGTTTCCAGGGCGAGGAGTGTGGGTGAAGTGGAGGCCGCCATAAAACAGCGCAGCAAGGGAGCCAGTGTCAGAGGGTGTTAGCCATGTCTCTGTGATGCCCAGGAAGGAGAGATGACGAGAGGTAAAGAGGTCTTGGACAAAATGGAGCTTGTTGCAGACAGAGCGTGCATTCCACAGTGCTCCAGAGAGAGGGAGCAGCGGGGTGGGCGTCAGGGGGACAAGTTTTGCGTAAGAGGGGTTGTGGTAGTTTGCAGTTGGTTTGATGCGACAGGTGGGAGAATTGGTGGAAGGTTTTTAGCTGTGAAGGTCCAGGATTGGGAGATATGTCGCCAGCAGTGAGGAGAAGCAGAGAGAGGGAGAGCAGGAGGGAGAATGAAAGTGTCCGGCTTGTTTTATGTTTTGGGAGGATTGATCTGAGGTTGAGGAGCAGGTCTGTAGATGAGGTTAGGTGGGGAGGAAGGAGGAAAGGAGAGATGATGATTTGGTTAGAGGGTGCTGGGGTGTGGGGATAGCAAAGGAGAGTGAGAATTAGAGGGGCAAAAACAGTAAATGCATATGTAAGCATGTTGAAAGTGTAAGGGAGAAAGAGAATCTAAGCACAAGTAGTAAATAGTTCTTTGTACCTTCTGGTCACTTCTGGCCCATTTCTGGCATATTTCATTTCTAGCCCCTTAAAAAGCGACCCTTTAAAAGCCAGACCCGTCTGTCTGTGCCTGACCTGGCTCCTTTGATTTATGGAGCTCTGGCCAGCACATTAGGTGGGTCAGGTGTGTGCAGGAGGGGAGGAGCTGCACGGACACTGCACATAAAAGCATGGGTGGAGGGGAACTAATTAGGACACAGAGGGTAAATGAATTCAGGAAACAGACAGCTAGTGACCAGTGTGTATTAGGATCAAAGGTTTGAGGTGATGAACATGCAGATTGGGACAAATAGACCAAGGACAGATAGAATGAAATTAGCAGGGATCAGAGAATACACAGCAGATAACGGAAGCAGGAAACATACCGGGAGACAGATAAATACAGTTTTGAAAGGCAGTCAGATATGCAGCATGGAGTGAGGAAGCCTTTGCATCTAAAAAGATTTTATGAATGAATTTCAGCACAACAACAGCCAAAAGGATACTCTCTTAGTCTTTGTTGGGGTCATAAGGCCTTTAAATTTTATACTGTAGGTATAACACATAAAGAAAAACAATATAGAACCTTATGGATATCATAGAAGAATAATAGCACCTTAGGAAAGGGATTACAGAATGGTTGAAACATCAAATCAAAGGTAGCATTATTGCTAAAAAAAATGTGTAGAGTTGTAATCTACATCAATTTTAAAAACAGTGCTCCTGTCAAATTTATTACATACCATTATTGCATTACACCTGAGTCAATGGCATAAGGAGGACATTCAAATAATATATGCACAAAATGCTTGAAAAATAGATATGTGAAATATATTTTAAATGTGTGTCTGCATTGCAATAGTTCTTATCAGTTTTGGATGAATTTAGGCTGTGATCTAGCATTTGTCCGTTTTGACACAAATGCTGAATAGTTAAGAGAAAAATAAATCCCAGTATCAGTCCAAGGTGATTTAAGCAAGTAATATAAAAATAGTTATTTTATGATAAAGATGAAAAACATGATAAATCAATCAAAATTGATATATACCATTTAAACATATTTTCCTACAACAATTTAAGTAAAGTCATAAAATTTATTTTATATTTTTATTGCCTCCAAGATTTCCTTTGCTAATGTGTTTTCTATAAATAACAATAGCACTATTCTCCATCAAAGAAAATGAGAAGTCTTTCACATCATTCCTATTCAGCCTCCTGTCTTTCTATATCCAATTCCCTTTAATAAAATATAATAATGTATTGTAGAATAATATGCTGTATTTAATCTCTGTGGACAGAAAATATCTAATATGATTTAAGATATTCAGATATGTGAGTTCCGAGCAAAATATAGCTAAATGAGAACACCAAAGCCTAAGTTCAATAACATTATATGAAAATACTGTGTTTTAAATGAAAATACCCTCATAACATTTTAAGAAAAAACAGATGTTAGATATTTATTTTTTTAAAACATGTTATGATAAAGAAGATAATTTAAATACATTTTATTATTTATTTACTATACTTACTTATGCCATCATATTCTGCAGTGCCTAACAGATGTTATTATCACTGTCCCTTTTGGGTCTCACAATATAAATATGTCTTTGGAATCCAGGAAGAAACCCATAGACACACGGGGAGAATTTTTCAAACTCCTTGCAGAAAATGTCCTTAGTGGGATTTGAACCCAAGACCTCAGTGCTGCAAGGCTATAGTGCTTACCACTGAACTACCATGCTGCCCCTCTTTTTTTTTTTGGCCACATATAAGGTAAAGACTAGTTAAAAAGGCTTAAAAAAATACCATTGTTCACCCATGGCTCACCTTACAGATTTCAATTTCTATGTATAAAAAGATTTAGCAAGAGTAAATTAAATATGAAAATTCCCTTCCAGAGAGGAAAAGGACTTGAACTGTTGTGCCACTTCTTGGAAGTAGCAATCCTTAAAAGTCAATATTGATTCATTAATGAGCCTTGAATATTGAGATTGTGGTTTGGCCTTCATCCTAAGTGTGAAGATCCGGGTCTTCCATGGGCATAATACTACTTAGACAACACAGGGTTAAACAGTGTGGCAATACTTTATTGAACCACCAAACAGACAATAAACAGAACAGTCCCAGCAAATACCCAAGATGGTACAACATTATACAGTCTCACCTTTTCTCTGGCCCGCCGGGAATAAAACAACTGTGACTTTGGGACTACCTCAACCAGTGGCCCCCCGCTTTTGGCAGTCCCCCACAGAGAGGAGGTAGCGGCAAGCTTAGGAAGCTGACAATCCATCGAGGTACAAGGCCAGGAGACCCAAAGGTCTTACCCTGGCCTCTCTGAGAGTATCCTTGGGGAGAGATGACCTGCTGGTCCCAATCTGGCTTCTCTGAAAGTATCCATGGATTCCAGGTGACCAGAATGTCCCACCTGGCTACCTCAAACATCATATCCATTGGGCCAGGTGATTTCAACGCCCCAACTTGGTCTCCCCAAATGTATCCATGGGTTCTCTGATGGTCAATGGAGCAGATCTGTATCCTTCCAGTCAGGGCTGTGTACCTTTAGGCTGGAATCATAGAGCATCCAAATCTGTGTCTCTCTGTATAAAGTCATGCTACCAAGCTGATGTCTTGAAGAGTCTGTCTGATCTTTGATTGTCTTTGTAAAGTCTCTCATTCAGTTCTCTTTTCAGCAGGATAGAAAACCCCTTTTTATCTTTACATATGTGACTAAGGTCAGTCACAGGTCGGGGAGGGGGGAAGGTGCAACGCTCAGGTCTCATTGTTTGAGCTAATCCCCCTGTTCTGGTAAATAAACTAGCTGGTTTAGTAAAATATGTAATTAGCATAGTAACAAACATCATTATTCCCAAACACTGAGTCACTGTCCTTCTTGACCAGCCAAAGAAGCGCATACATTCAAAAGTCAACACAAAGATAATAGTGCATTTCTCCTGGCTTAACAAATCTAAATGTCTGGCTAATTAAGATAAAAAGCTGTTTCATCACACAAAGTCATAGGGCAAGGCTCGTTAAAAGGTAGATATTGACTTTTAGGATTGCTACTTCCAATAGGTGGCACTAGAGTTCAAGTCCTCTTCCTCTCTGAAGAGACAATTTGCATACAGTAAATCGAGGTATTTAACTGTGCATGTTTTTCAATACCTGATTAAATATTCAAATTGGAGACACAAACAGGTCACACCAAATTTACAGGGTGGCTGTTGTTGAATTATAATTTTTATCTATCATATGAACCCTGCCAGGGAATAGATTTTCTGGTTAATGTCATATTTTTCAGAAGTTGACTGTTTGTTAACAAAGTATAGGAGCAAATTAATTGTTATACATGTGTCAAAAAGATATGATAAATACAAATGTAGCATAAGCAACGGATGGGGCAGGGTGATAGAAAAAAAATTAATTCCATGAATAAGAATATGCTAGCCGCTAGCAGTAGCAACAACACCAATACTTTTGGCATCAATTGTCCAACTGGTAAGTGTATTAGTGGTGATGAATTGGTGGGGGAAATGGAGTATATGCAGAATGAATCATCTCAATCATAGCAGGATGATCTAGCTTCTCACAGTGACACAATCTGCTGGAGTCAGTGTTTTAGTCAGTCCACCTTCTCTACCACAAAAACATTTTATAATGTATAGAGTGGAATTTTCATTCCAATAATAACACTTTTTTCTGTTATATCCCATAATCCTCTAAGCATTGCACCCCAGGGTCTAAGGAATAAACTACATTAGAACTTCCAGTTCATTTATTGAAAGAGATAAACAGTCAACCTTTGTTCTTGGATGACCTGAACCGGAGAAGATGGAAAACACAATTTTAACACCAAGCTGTGTTGCTGGCTCTCCGAGACATTGTGGTTTGAACCAGAATAAATCTCAAATTAAGTATAAGTCAGGGGATCAATGAGCTCAGGACATTTCCCACATCAAAGCAACTTTCAGCTGTATCATAGATAACAAATATTATGATGATGATAATGATGATGATTCTATGATGGAAAAGAATTAAGAGCATGACAGGGGTACTGAGTAGATTTTGTCATCAGAAGAGAAGGTCGTTGACATCAGCAAAATACAGCACAGGCAATGTGTGGCTCTAACAGCATTTGGGGAAAATTCAGCTTCTTGTTATAATTCACCGCGTGCAGAATTATTAGGCAAATGAGTATTTTGATCACTTTGATACTTTTTATACATGTTGTCCTACTCCAAGCTGCATAGGCTTGAGAGCCAACTACCAATTAAGTAAATCTGGTGATGTGCATCTCTGTGATGAGGAGGGGTGTTGACTAATGATATCAACACCCTATATAAGGTGTGCTTAATTATTAGGCAACTTCCTTTCCTTTGGCAAAATGGGTCAGAAGAGAGATTTGACGGGCTCTGAAAAGTCCAAAATTGTGAGATGTCTTGCAGAGGGATGCAGCAGTCTTGAAATTTCCAAACTTTTGAAGCGTGATCACCGAACAATCAAGCATTTGATGGCAAATAGCCAACAGGGTTGCAAGAAGCGTGTTGGCTAAAAAAGGCGCTAAATAACTGTCCATGAATTGAGGAAAATCAAGCGTGAAGCTGCCAAGATGCCATTCGCCACCAGTTTTGCCATATTTCAGAGCTGCAACGTTACTGGAGTATCAAAAAGCACAAGGTGTGCGATACTCAGGGACATGGCCAAGGTAAGGAAGGCTGAAAAACGACCACCTTTGAAAATGAAACATAAGATAAAACTTCAAGAATGGGTCAAGAAATATCTTAAGACTGATTTTTCAAAGGTTTTATGGACTGATGAAATGAGAGTGACTCTTGATGGGCTAGAGTCTGGATCAATAAAGGGCAGAGAGCTCCACTCCGACTAAGATGCCAGCAAGGTGGAGGTGGGGTACTGGTATGGGCTGGTATCATCAAAGATGAACTTGTGGGACCTTTTAGGGTTGAGGATGGAGTGAAGCTCAACTCCCAGACCTACTGCCAGTTTCTGGAAGACAACTTCTTCAAGCAGTAGTAAGTAAGAAGTCGGTATCGTTCAAGAAAAACATGATTTTCATGCAGGACAATGCTCCATCACATGCATCCAACTACTTCACAGCATGGCTGGCCAGAAAAGGTCTAAAAGAAGAAAAAATAATGACATGGCCGCCTTGTTCACCTGATCTGAACCCCATAGAGAACCTGTGGTCCATCATAAAATGTGAGATCTACAGGGAGGGAAAACAGTACACCTCACGGAACAGTGTCTGGGAGGCTGTGGTGACTGCTGCACACAATGTTGATCGAAAACAGATCAAGCAACTGACAGAATCTATGAATGGAAGGCTGTTGAGTGTCATCATAAAGAAAGGTGGCTATATTGATCACTAATTTTTTGGGTTTTTGTTTTTGCATGTCAGAAATGTTTATTTCTAAATTTTGTGCACTGATATTGGTTTACCTGGTGAAAATAAACAAGTGAGATGGGATTATATTTGGTTTTTATGAAGTTGCTTAATAATTCTGCACAGTAATAGTTACCTGCATAAACAGATATTCTCCTAAGATAGCCAAGTCTAAAAAAAAAACACTCCAACTTCCAAAAATATTAAGCTTGGATATTTATGAGTCTTTTCAGTTGATTGAGAACATAGTTGTTGATCAATAATAAAAATAATCCTCTAAAATACAACTTGCCTAATAATTCTGCACACAGTGTAGTATAGCAACTCACTCGAGAAACTAGGTAACACTCTAAAGCTGCACCAGACCCTGACAGGTCCTTAAAAACATTAGAGATCCTGACCCTACAGTCCCTAGTGTTTCCTGCGTGAGCTGAGATAGCCTTAACCACAGACTAGATGATGGCAACTCAGACGTATGCTACCTTAAAGGCCAGTGAGCACTTTACCTGCAAACTACCTACAGAAGGGAAAGTTTGCTGAAATAGAAAGAGATCCCAGAGTAAGTAAACCAAACCACAAAATACAAAATAAATGATTAAGTACAAACTGTTAGAGAAATGCCACCTACTTTCTATAAAGAAACATAAGAAATGTGCAGGGTAATGAAGATAAACCGCAAAGAGATAAACGATAGCTGGTCTTTCACTGACTGGCTTAAACTACAGCAGTGTGACTGGACATCCATATGAGACTATCACCAGCAGGAACTACCAGCAGGGGGAAAGTATATAAAGCCACACCTCAATGGTGATAGGGCAGACAAATGAGCAAATGAAAACACCTGTTACCCTAAAAAGACTGAAGCGAGGATAAAAGAAACTAAAAACCTGGAGAAAAGGTAGCTCTGTGGACAGAGAAGTTGGCCACAAAACACAGGCTCAAGGGTTCAAACCCAGCCGCATGACACTTGCCAAGAAGTTAAATCTGTAGCAGGTAATGCTGTGATTGTTGTTGATGTAGGAGTATACACAGTACCATAAAGCTTTGGCAGTGGTTAAGGAGGTAGCAAGTTCTATGTATGGGCATCTCTTGTGTGGGAATACTCTTCTACATTGCAGGAAGACCGTGCTGTGTGCAAGCTGTGCTGTTGGAAAATAAGCCTCGTACATTCTGGAACACATCAAGTAGGATCTAAATTACTCCAACAGAACATGGAACATCAGTGCCTGCTCATGGGAAGAAAGCAAACTGACTAGAAAAGTGAGTAGGGCTCAAGCTATCTTTTTTTGCCTCCTTGTGATCATTTTTCTGATATCCAGCCTGCACCCACAGATGTTATCGGCTGTTCATCATCATCCTCAATTACTGCTTTCCATTATCTTCCTCCTCTATCTCCATTGCATCGTCACTTCTCCTTTTGTGTGCCCAAAAAACATGTGTTTAGTGATCCAATAAAAATTGTACTCCCATTTGTCCAAGTTGACCTCAATAGATGCAGGACCAACTGAATTGTACTGTCTTTAGCAAAAAAATCGCATATGCTTAGGCTTAAAATAAGGTAACCGGCTGTCATTATTTGTTGTACTATAAAGCAGTCTCTGACAACTTTGGGCACAAAATGCTATATTTTTTCATCAACAAAATTTAGCATGTTAATTGCTTCAATTTTTAAATAGAACCTACAATGAACTCACCTTCTTTCTAATTTTTAGGTAAATTAAATTTTATTGTGTCTGCATCTCTGGTATCACCCTGATCAGGATTGTGAGCAAAGGATCAATTATTTAACCCCTTTCCAACAATTGCAGTATATATACATCATGGTTGGGAAGGACTTCCTGACCAATGCAGTATATATTGTATAAGTCATGGCGATCGCCATTGCACAGGGGCAGTGAGCGGTCAATCGCCACCGGGGGGTCAGCTGATTCTGAGAGCTGACACCTGGGACTCAGTGCTATGAGTGCTGCCCACACCACTCCTAGCAGCTTAAACCTAGAACGCATGACCATAAAAATCTACTTTTTCACATACCTTGGGCCTTTTAGGCCCGTGTGCAAATAACATGGAATAATTCAAACAAAAATGACAAACAACTATATACCTGAGGAATACCTAGAGTTTCAAAATTCTAACTAAAACAATCTTGCAGAAAATAGAAAACAATTAACAGGGCTGGCCTGTGAGGCCCCGGGTATGCGTTCTAGGGTTAATCTGCTAAATCGGCTATCACTGCAATCTCAGCATTGAGCGAGCAGGCAAAGGGAAGAAAGCCCCTCTGTCCTTGTATCGGAGACCCAGCAATGTCATCGAGGAGACCCAATCATTGACATTGTGATCCGTTATCATTGAGAAGATATCCGGGTCATCAGAACTAACAAAGTTGCTAGATCATGTGCAGTGCATGATCTAGCAACTTTGTGTGTCAGTGCAGTACTGACAGTTTATAAGGCATAGGAATGCTCCTAGTGAAGGTCCCATAGTGGAACAAAGTAAAAAAAGTGAAAAAAAGTGAAAAAAATAGTAAAAATATAAAAAAATCACAAAATAATAATAAAAAAAAAATATATATTGTACCCATAAATAAATATTTGTGAGAGAGGGGGCTGGCCTGGCACCTGGTGTGCCTGCAGGCATGCGGGGGGCGGCGGGCGTAACTGCTGCTGCCATCTGCACTGCTGGCGGCATATCGGCAGCCTGGGCCACATCTCTGGCGGCGTGTGCTGGGAAAGTGTCTGGGTCCCTCACTCACGGATCCGTTAAAAAATCTGGATCACTTTTGGGGACCCAGGCACATGGTAAGGCATCTGGCAGGGCAAAAAGTGCGATGCCGGTGACTCCGGCAGAGCCAGTTCGTAAAAGGAAGGTGGTGGGGCCTGCTCCCATGGCGGGGTCCGTGGCTAAGTCGAGGCCCCCGGCGCAGGGGCCCAGTAATGGGTCGGCGCTAGGGGCTCCGCCGCCGGTGGACGCCGAGGGGGAGTGGCCTAGCCTGGGACCGGCTGCCTGAGTTGCTGCGGCAAAGCTCTTTGTGGCCAAGGGTGTGATGATGGGGGGTGCTGCGCCTCCAGGAATTGGTGCCGCTGGACCGGGGAACCCTGAGAATTTACCCGGCTCCGGGTCGGCTTTGGGGATTCCGTCACAGCCGTTTTCGGGGTGTGTGGCCTCCCTGGCATCCCCCGCCCATGTGGGAGTGGCCTCAGAGGGCCGCACTGCACTGCCGGGTGCAGAGGGCGTGGCTTCCCGGCGGGGCCCGCCCATGTACGAGTGGCCACAGTGAGCAGTACTGTGCTGGGGACGTGACTTCCCGGTCCGGGTCCACCCATGTGGATGCGGCCACGTCCTGGGGCGGGGCTTGGCACCGGTGGCTGCTCCTGGAGCAGCAGAGACCGCAGCTGCGGTCAGTGCCAGTGGGGGGCTGCAGCCGTGGTGAATACAGGTGCCTGCGTGTCGGGGTCCCCTGTGTCTGGGGGCTTACCTGGGGCAGGCGCTCCGGCAGTGCAGGTCTCCAAAAGGGCTGCAGCAGGGCTGATTGGTGCAGGGGGAGGAGCTACGCCTGGCTCTCTTCCTGCCTGTAAGACACGAAGCTCCAGGCACACTGGGACAAGTAGTGCTGCCCTACTTAAACCATGCAGTGTGGCACTCAAAGGGCCAGCAGCACTGAGTGTGCAGAACCCCCCGGCAGGGAAGACGCCACCAGCAGGTGGCAGTACTGGCACTGGTAATATGGACGGTGGTGAAACTGTGCGCAGATAGTGCACCCAGAAAAAGAAAACCGTTGACCCCAGTGCACATGGGAGTGGGAGCAGGGCGAGTGGGGTGACCTTGGATACAAATGGGGATGGTGTGGGTATGGAAGTGGCTGTGGCTGAGGATGCAAATGGCGGTGTGTCTGCAGTAGGAGGCGTGAATGGAGTGTCTGTGGGTAGCGGGGAGCATGGGGAGGGGGCTGGTCCATCTGCCCCCCCAGCCTCGAGTCCCCGAAGTTTTGCGGGGTTAGTGGCCGGGGCCTCGGGGTCTTCTCGGGGGGTTTCCTCGCCCCGGGACCTCAAGGATGGTGACTTGCGATGCCGTTTCCTGGAGGCTCTCAAAAAGGGAGAACGGACGATCATGGTAGAGGGAAGAGAGGTGAACCTGGCCTTTTGGCAGGATAAGCCTTCCAAGATAAAAGGGAGGGTGAAAAGGTATGGTCCCTCCCCACAGCCGGGCAGGGGGTGGCCAGGAGGAATGTGGTCTGTCTTCGGTGGAGGGGCAGTGAAGCGTGCCCGCCAAGAGGGAGGGTCGTGGAGCTCCTCCTGAAGATGTACTTCAGGGTGACTGACATCTTTGCCCCTTTTGGTACCCCTATCTTTGACATCAGTTTTGTTCGGCCGGAGGGCTTAGAGCTCTTCTGGTCGAATTTTGAACTGGTGAAGGGGGAGCCCGGCTGGCGAGACTTTGCTGTGTAGGCAGTGTCTCGCCAAAATGGCGTAAAGAGGGTGACCGTTCTAACAAGTAACGAGTCACTCTCTGGGATTGATATAATGATGTGGCTTTCTCGCTATGGGGAAGTCACGGAGGTCCCAAAGACGAACAGGGACGAGTTCGGCATTTGTCAGGGGGCTAGACCTTCATGATGAGGTTGAAGGTTTCAGGTGGTACTGTCACCCACATCCCCTCCTCAGCCTTTCTGGGGAGGGACAGGATCCTGATCTTCTACCAGGGGCAACCAAAGGTCTGCCACAGGTGTGGGCTGCAAGGTGCAGAAATGTGCCTTGTGCGGCGGGGTAGGTCATCTGGCCGTGGCCTGTGGTGACATTAGGTGTCACATGTGTGTTGATCTAGGTCACCCGTATAGCTGCTGCCCCGATTCCTTTTCCAACACCAACTCTGGCCTGGCGGGGGAGAGCCATGGTAGGGTCCACAGTGGTGCATCTTCTACTGGAACTGGAGATGGGGGTGGGAGGGGGGCAGAGGGGTAAGTGATGAAGGGGGAGGTGAATGCATCTGCCCACCAGTGGCAACAGGTGGGGCGCTGAAGGGATAGGGGGCAGGATAAGCCTCATGCGACTGGGGTGATGGCTGTCCCCTCCCCGGAGGTTGCAGCCGGAGCCTTTGAGGCCCTGGGGGAGGATGCGGTGAGCGAGGAGATCAGGAGGAAGGAGAGGGAGGAGGCGGCTGCTTCCGATAACTCCTCCCAGTATGAAAGTCTGGATGAGGAGGTGGTGGAGCAGCCAAAAAATCGGGTGACAAAAGTACCAGTCGTCGGAGGAAAAAGAACAGGAAAAGGGTAAAAAAATCTAACCCCCCCCAGTGACCACTGCGGTGCCTACGGAAGGGCTCACCGGCTCCCCTCTGATCCCCCTCTCCAATCGGTTCTGAGCCCTCGATGACTTTGCTGTGTCGGAGGTAATGGGTAAGGAGCCGGAGACAATACCTGGGGTGCCTTCAGGGGGCGGCGGGGTCCATCCTCCGGGGGACTCAGTTTCCCCGGGGGGGGCCTGCCCCGGAGTCCAGAGGCGAGGAAACCTGTACTGGGAAGGAGGTGTCCGATGCTGGTAGGGTGGGAATGGACACCTCTGTATCGCTAAAGAGGAGGGGTGATTCGGGCTCCTCCTCGGATGGCGATAAGAAAAAGGGGGGTAAGGTGAAAAAGAAGGCCATCTAACTCAATCACCCATGATGGTGGAACCTACCCCGTTGACTGTGGCGTCGATTAATGTCGCCAGCATAAAGTCAGATGTGGCCAGATTTACGGCCTTTGATTTTTTCACCCGAGTTGAGGCAGACAGTTTATTTTTGCAGGACACCAGACTAATGGACATGGGGGCCATTTATAAAGCTAAAAGGGAGTGGAGGAGTGGGCCCTCATACTGGTCTGTTGCGACCAAGCCGTATAGCGGGGTAGCGGTCCTTTTTAAGGCTGCTTCGGTGTAATGCAGACGGGTGATTGAGGTAGAAATGGGGAGGTGCTTGGTTCTTGACGTCTTCATGAGGGGACAAGAGCTCCGGCTCATTAATATCTATGGCCCACAGTCTAAGTGGGACCGTAAATGTCTCTTCCTGAAGGTCAAGCCCTATCTTTTTACAAGCTGGCAGGTGGTCTTCGGTGGGGATTTTAATACTATAATTAGATCCCGTGATAGGGGAGGCCCCAGAGACCGGCTGGCTGATGATAGCATAGCCCTGAATAGCATAGTGAGTGAAGCTCGCCTGGTGGATGTCCACATCCGGCACAACCTAGGTCATGGGGGTTTCACCTTTCATTGGGGTAGCAGTTGGTCTAGGATAGCTAGGTTTTTTTTAAAGGAGGAAGCCGTCTCTTCTGCAGTGTCAGCTGTTAAGGTGGAATTCTCCGATCACTGTTTTATTTTCCTTGAATGTTACAGGGACAACCTGGATGGGGAGAGGCCTATGGAAGTTGAATTCGTCCCTGTTGGAAAAAGCAGATGTAAGACAATCCTTTGAGGAATTTCTTCAGAGCCAGGTACCTCTCTTGGGTCTCTGTAGCACTAAGTCTGAGTGGTGGGAGATCTTCAAAAGAAGGGTTACAAGGTTCTTCCGTCAGCTCTCGAGCCTCAGGGGCCTGAAGAGGTACCGCCTGTTTCGGGATCTGGGGAGGAAACTCGAGCAGCTCGTCTTGACTGGAGGGTACCATGAGGAAATCTCCAGGGTGAAGACCTTGCTCAAGGGGTGCCAGTATGATTGGCACACATCCTTGGTTTTTGAGAGGGATTTCGGGAGGTACCGCTCGCCTGACTCTTACAGGAACTGTAGGATGTCAGTGAGTTGTAAGGTGGTAACAGGACTGATCGACAGTACGGGGTCCCTGAACAGATCCAAATCAGGGATCCTGGAGGTGGTCAGATCCTTCTACTCGCACCTCTTGGGGAGGAGGGAACCTTATCGGCATGAGATGTTGGCTTTCCTGGCTGAAACCATCCCTGAGCCAGGGGAAGACCCCTCTCTTCATGTTTTGGCAGAAGCAATCACGGAAGAGGAAGTGAGACGGGCGATTGATGGGCTCCGGCCCAAAAAGTCGCCTGGTCCTGTTGGCTTAACATCCGAGTTTTACAAGACTTTTAGGGACTCCTTGTTCCCCCTCTTGACTGAGGTGTTTAATGAGTGCCTCTCCTCTGATGCTCTGCCCAGTTCAATGAGGAAGTCAGCCCTGATTATTCTGTCAAAGGGTAAAGATTCATCCCATATTGAGAATTGGCGTCCCATAGCGCTTCTCAATACGGACCGAAAGGTTCTGGCAAAGGTGCTTTTTAATCGGTTGGTGAAATTTGCACCCCGGCTCCTTTCGGGGGCCCAGCACTGCTCTGTTTCCGGCCGCAGCACATTTAGCGCTGTGCTCGGTGTCCGAGAGGCAGTGGAGCAGGGCAGGGCGGATCAATGGAAGGGGTACTTGCTGTCCTTAGACCAGGCGAAAGCCTTTGACCAGGTTAACCACAAATATCTCTGGTCCATCTTTCTGAGGTACGGTCTGCCCGGGAGGTTTGTTGATTAACAATGGGGCAGAGACTTTTCCGCTTGTGAACGGGTGGGTCGGACACCTTTTGAGGTGAAGTCTGGTGTCCGCCAGAGCAGTCCTTTCAGCCCACTGTTATATGTGTTAGCGATCGACCCCCTTCTAAGGAGGGTGGAGTGCGGACAGTTGGTGGGAGTCGGGATGGACCGGGCGGAGCCAGAGGCCACCTTTAGGGTAGTGGCGTACGCCGATGATGTTTCCCTTTTTGTATCCTCGAGATGGGAGGCAGATTGGGTCATGTCTGAGGTTGAGCGCTACTCGGTGGCATCCGGGTCCATGATCAACCGGGATAAGTATGAAAGTCTCTGGCTGGGAGGAGGAGTTCCTAGTTTTGATCTCCCGGACACCTTTCCAGGGCCTCAGGCCACCGCAAAAACACTAGGCATCAGTTTCGACCCGGGGGACTATCCCCAGCAAAACTGGGAGGGCAGAATTAAGATCGCCGCCCAGAAGGTGGATCAGTGGAAGGGTTGGTCCATGACCCTGAGGGAAAGGGTTAGCCTGGCCAAAGGGTATTTGCTCCCTTTACTAATATACCTGGGCAGCGTCTGCATCTTGCCAGAGCCTCTTTGGACATGGGTCTACAGCCTATTCTTCCAACTATTATGGGGGAATAGGCTGAACCTAATCAAGAGGGAGGTCACGTACCGCACGAGGAGACTAGGAGGGTTGGGTATGGTCAACCCAGTGGTGTTCCTAGTAAACACCTTTATTAAGGCAAACATCGCCAATCTCTGGTTAGAGTGGGCTCCTCCATATGTATTCTCCTGTAGGAGGTGGTTTCGGCCTTTCTTCCAGGAATGGGAGACAGGAGGGCCGGTGAAGGACCTTCGAACGCCTCATGGGCATCTTCCGGCTTATGCTACCCCGGTTCTGAAGGTGATCCACCGGTGGGGTCTGGGAGTGTGGGAGATCAGGACCTTGTCAAGGAGGTTACTTGACAATAGGGTTCTGTTGACCCACTTTCAGAAGCCGCTGGCGCTCAAGGATTGCCCGAGCCGGGATCTGGAGGTAGGGCTTGGGTTATTGAACTCTAAACGGATCCCCTTGAAGTTTTGGGACTTGGCTTGGCGCTGCTTCCATGGGAGACTGTATGTGAGGGACAACCTGAAGTACAGGAACTCTGATGACCGGGATTGTCCCCGCGAGGAGTGTGGTGGCATGCTCGAGAGCATGGAGCACTTCCTGCTTCGGTGTCCCTTTAATACAGAGGTCTACAGTAGGGTGGGTGCTTCCATTGGCTGTCCCAGGCTGGCAGGCCATTCCTATGTGGAGTGGGCCTATGGGGCATTCAGGTCCCTTGGTGGCCGAGATCGGGGCACTGTTTTCTTAGTTAGCTTAGTGACTAGGTTTTACACGTGGAATGCACGGTGTTTAGTGTCCACCCAGCAGAAAGACCTCAACTGGGAAGAGATGATTAACAACATACTGGGTGACCTGGCAAAAGTGCGCTGGGTGCAGGTAGGGCTTCCCTTATATGGAGGGGTTTCTCATTTAATGTGCCCTAGGGAGAGTTAGGGTACTTGTGTCTGTGATAGGGTTAGTTTAGTCACTTTTATATTTTATATTTATTTGTAGGGTCAGATAGTTGTGTAGGGTCAGGGAGGGACAGATAGGGACAGTCTTTAGGGATAGGTAGTTAGTATTAGGTTGGTAGTGAGGGTCAGTGAGGGACAGGTAGGGAAAGATTGGCAGGGCGGCAGGGACATGGTTTTCTTTTTCTTTAATAGGGAGGGACAGGGTGTTGTGTGTTAGATTAGGGTGAGAGCCTCTGTAGTCTCCAGTTCCCTGGTGGTGGGCTGCTCCCCTCACATTGAAGGTTTTGTTTTACATTATCGGTAACCTGAATATAGGGCTTGCAAGCACTGAACTTGGGTCTTTTTTTTGGGTCATGGTTTGAAAAAAAGGAAATCTTGTTGTTAGGTGGTCTTGTAAGTTTATGATTAGTAGTTATATCGATTCAATTGTCATATTGGTATGTTGTGTATTGTATGTATTGTATGTATATTGTGTATTGTATATATACTATGCGTGGGGGGGTTTAGTCTTGGTTGGGTGGGAGGTTTCGGGGGGGAGGGGTTTTTGTAACGTGAACATCCTGCATGATGTGGGGAAAGGCGTGATGGACCTTTGTGTGAAGTGACTTAAAGGCCATAAACTTTCATGGGACCTTGGTGTGTTAAGGCCACAGACTTTCGTGGGACCTTGGGTGTTAAAAAAAAAATGGTGGTGGTAAAAAAAAAGAAAAAAAGTTTTCTGTGTTTTATAGGGTAAGTTTTTGGCCAGGTGGCCTATCTATTATTTTTGAAGATGGGCCAGTTATTTAGTTTTCCTTTTGTTAGGGGGTTAGGTGTGAATGTGCAGGTATGAATGTTGTGTATGTTAGGGGTCGGGTGCGCTTTATGGCACACTCTGGAGGTATGGTAGGGTCTTCCCTTGCTGGGGGGTGTCCTAGCGAGTCTCCTGGAGGACGTGGACTTTTTGTGTCAGAATTTGTGTCATATGTTATTCTGTTAGACTCTATATAATTTCAGATTTTGGGTTATGTCTTGCTGGGTTTTTGTTTGTTGTATAATGTTTGTATTTGTGGTTTGTGTTTGTGTTTTGTATATGTGTTTTGTACTTTTATAATAAAAAAGAGTTCCAGCTCCAGTAGCATCCACTAAAGCTGCTGCAGTTAAAAAGCTTTTATAAGGATCGAGCTTGGCCATCCGCCGCAAGGCGTGCTATCTCCAGTCCCAGCCCCTTTGCCTTGGGGCACCACCCCGATGCGCTTGACTGAGTGTCCTGGGGGCCCGAAGCATTTCCTTTGAAAAAATTAAGTGTCCAAAGCACAGGTGGTGTAGCTTGCTTAACAGCTGGGCTACTCCTCTGACTAGCAGACACTGCTACTAGGCCCAAAGTATTGCCTGGGCTAGATGCAGTTAAAAATTTGTAATTAGATCTACAGGCAGTGTAGCTTGCAAAACAGATGGGCTACTCCGCTGACTAGCAGACACTGCTACTAGGCTCAAACTATTGCCTGGGCTAGATCCAGTTAAAAATTATTAGATACAAAGGCGGTGTAGCTTGCTTCAGATGGGCTACTCCGCTGACTACGAGACACTGCTACTAGCCCAAAAGGATTTCCTGGGTTAGATGCAGTAAAAAATTGCTTTTAGATACACAGGTGGTGTAGCTTGCTTCAGATGGGCTACTCCGCTGACTAAGAGACATTGCTACTAGCCCAAAATGATTGGCTGGGTTAGATGCAGTGAAAAATTGTTATTAGATACAGAGGCAGTGTAGCTTGCTTCACAGCTGGGCTACTTCGCTGACCAGCAGACACTGAAGCTTTGGAGCAGATCTCGGATTCCCAGGCTATAGTATGAGTAAACAGCTCTGCAGACTCAACCATCTGTGTTACCCCAAGCCATAGTGTATGTAGTTTCTTATGGTTAAAAGGGGGGGGAGCGACCCGACCCACCTGGAATTGACAATGCCAACATCATATAAAACACAGCAAGGGGACTCCAAATTGAGTCTCCATTTTTTCCAAAAATTGTGGCACAGACACCACTTAACTGGCATCAATTGCCCCAGAGTTGCTTAAAATGGTTGGTGAGGTGATTTTCGAAAATCCTCAAGCTTTTAGTCTCCCCAGGATGACACAGGGGTAGAAAAGTCCTTCTGAATCCATGATTTGTTCATCTTTATGAACGTGAGTCTGTCTACATTCTCAGTGGACAGCCGCGTGCGGTTAACTGTCAGCACACCACCAGCAGCGCTGAACACACGTTCAGAGAGAACACTGGCTTCGGGGCACGACAAGATCTCCAAGGCGTGAGTGGCGAGCTCAGGCCATTTTTCAGGATTGGAAGCCCAAAATGAGCAAGGGTCCAGTGACGAAGTCATGGCTTCGATGTTCACTTGCAGATACTCCTGTACCATCGTCTCTAGGCGTTGACTATGTGTCAGACACTTCTTGTCTCCTGTGGCCTTGCAAAGGATGGTCTAAAAGATTGGTGAAACAATTCGACAAATTGCTGTCTCCAGCAGATACGGTGTTACTGTTACGGTTTGAGTGATGAAGACTCGACAGTCCCACGGTTTGCAAGTTAGAACTGTGAGATTCAATACGTACACCACTCGTATTTTGTGGAAAAGCAGATGTAAGACAATCCTTTGAGGAATTTCTTCAGAGCCAGGTACCTCTCTTGGGTCTCTGTAGCACTAAGTCTGAGTGGTGGGAGATCTTCAAAAGAAGGGTTACAAGGTTCTTCCGTCAGCTCTCGAGCCTCAGGGGCCTGAAGAGGTACCGCCTGTTTCGGGATCTGGGGAGGAAACTCGAGCAGCTCGTCTTGACTGGAGGGGACCATGAGGAAATCTCCAGGGTGAAGACCTTGCTCAAGGGGTGCCAGTATGATTGGCACACATCCTTGGTTTTTGAGAGGGATTTCGGGAGGTACCGCTCGCCTGACTCTTACAGGAACTGTAGGATGTCAGTGAGTTGTAAGGTGGTAACAGGACTGATCGACAGTACGGGGTCCCTGAACAGATCCAAATCAGGGATCCTGGAGGTGGTCAGATCCTTCTACTCGCACCTCTTGGGGAGGAGGGAACCTTATCGGCATGAGATGTTGGCTTTCCTGGCTGAAACCATCCCTGAGCCAGGGGAAGACCCCTCTCTTCATGTTTTGGCAGAAGCAATCACGGAAGAGGAAGTGAGACGGGCGATTGATGGGCTCCGGCCCAAAAAGTCGCCTGGTCCTGTTGGCTTAACATCCGAGTTTTACAAGACTTTTAGGGACTCCTTGTTCCCCCTCTTGACTGAGGTGTTTAATGAGTGCCTCTCCTCTGATGCTCTGCCCAGTTCAATGAGGAAGTCAGCCCTGATTATTCTGTCAAAGGGTAAAGATTCATCCCATATTGAGAATTGGCGTCCCATAGCGCTTCTCAATACGGACCGAAAGGTTCTGGCAAAGGTGCTTTTTAATCGGTTGGTGAAATTTGCACCCCGGCTCCTTTCGGGGGCCCAGCACTGCTCTGTTTCCGGCCGCAGCACATTTAGCGCTGTGCTCGGTGTCCGAGAGGCAGTGGAGCAGGGCAGGGCGGATCAATGGAAGGGGTACTTGCTGTCCTTAGACCAGGCGAAAGCCTTTGACCAGGTTAACCACAAATATCTCTGGTCCATCTTTCTGAGGTACGGTCTGCCCGGGAGGTTTGTTGATTAACAATGGGGCAGAGACTTTTCCGCTTGTGAACGGGTGGGTCGGACACCTTTTGAGGTGAAGTCTGGTGTCCGCCAGAGCAGTCCTTTCAGCCCACTGTTATATGTGTTAGCGATCGACCCCCTTCTAAGGAGGGTGGAGTGCGGACAGTTGGTGGGAGTCGGGATGGACCGGGCGGAGCCAGAGGCCACCTTTAGGGTAGTGGCGTACGCCGATGATGTTTCCCTTTTTGTATCCTCGAGATGGGAGGCAGATTGGGTCATGTCTGAGGTTGAGCGCTACTCGGTGGCATCCGGGTCCATGATCAACCGGGATAAGTATGAAAGTCTCTGGCTGGGAGGAGGAGTTCCTAGTTTTGATCTCCCGGACACCTTTCCAGGGCCTCAGGCCACCGCAAAAACACTAGGCATCAGTTTCGACCCGGGGGACTATCCCCAGCAAAACTGGGAGGGCAGAATTAAGATCGCCGCCCAGAAGGTGGATCAGTGGAAGGGTTGGTCCATGACCCTGAGGGAAAGGGTTAGCCTGGCCAAAGGGTATTTGCTCCCTTTACTAATATACCTGGGCAGCGTCTGCATCTTGCCAGAGCCTCTTTGGACATGGGTCTACAGCCTATTCTTCCAACTATTATGGGGGAATAGGCTGAACCTAATCAAGAGGGAGGTCACGTACCGCACGAGGAGACTAGGAGGGTTGGGTATGGTCAACCCAGTGGTGTTCCTAGTAAACACCTTTATTAAGGCAAACATCGCCAATCTCTGGTTAGAGTGGGCTCCTCCATATGTATTCTCCTGTAGGAGGTGGTTTCGGCCTTTCTTCCAGGAATGGGAGACAGGAGGGCCGGTGAAGGACCTTCGAACGCCTCATGGGCATCTTCCGGCTTATGCTACCCCGGTTCTGAAGGTGATCCACCGGTGGGGTCTGGGAGTGTGGGAGATCAGGACCTTGTCAAGGAGGTTACTTGACAATAGGGTTCTGTTGACCCACTTTCAGAAGCCGCTGGCGCTCAAGGATTGCCCGAGCCGGGATCTGGAGGTAGGGCTTGGGTTATTGAACTCTAAACGGATCCCCTTGAAGTTTTGGGACTTGGCTTGGCGCTGCTTCCATGGGAGACTGTATGTGAGGGACAACCTGAAGTACAGGAACTCTGATGACCGGGATTGTCCCCGCGAGGAGTGTGGTGGCATGCTCGAGAGCATGGAGCACTTCCTGCTTCGGTGTCCCTTTAATACAGAGGTCTACAGTAGGGTGGGTGCTTCCATTGGCTGTCCCAGGCTGGCAGGCCATTCCTATGTGGAGTGGGCCTATGGGGCATTCAGGTCCCTTGGTGGCCGAGATCGGGGCACTGTTTTCTTAGTTAGCTTAGTGACTAGGTTTTACACGTGGAATGCACGGTGTTTAGTGTCCACCCAGCAGAAAGACCTCAACTGGGAAGAGATGATTAACAACATACTGGGTGACCTGGCAAAAGTGCGCTGGGTGCAGGTAGGGCTTCCCTTATATGGAGGGGTTTCTCATTTAATGTGCCCTAGGGAGAGTTAGGGTACTTGTGTCTGTGATAGGGTTAGTTTAGTCACTTTTATATTTTATATTTATTTGTAGGGTCAGATAGTTGTGTAGGGTCAGGGAGGGACAGATAGGGACAGTCTTTAGGGATAGGTAGTTAGTATTAGGTTGGTAGTGAGGGTCAGTGAGGGACAGGTAGGGAAAGATTGGCAGGGCGGCAGGGACATGGTTTTCTTTTTCTTTAATAGGGAGGGACAGGGTGTTGTGTGTTAGATTAGGGTGAGAGCCTCTGTAGTCTCCAGTTCCCTGGTGGTGGGCTGCTCCCCTCACATTGAAGGTTTTGTTTTACATTATCGGTAACCTGAATATAGGGCTTGCAAGCACTGAACTTGGGTCTTTTTTTTGGGTCATGGTTTGAAAAAAAGGAAATCTTGTTGTTAGGTGGTCTTGTAAGTTTATGATTAGTAGTTATATCGATTCAATTGTCATATTGGTATGTTGTGTATTGTATGTATTGTATGTATATTGTGTATTGTATATATACTATGCGTGGGGGGGTTTAGTCTTGGTTGGGTGGGAGGTTTCGGGGGGGAGGGGTTTTTGTAACGTGAACATCCTGCAGGATGTGGGGAAAGGCGTGATGGACCTTTGTGTGAAGTGACTTAAAGGCCATAAACTTTCATGGGACCTTGGTGTGTTAAGGCCACAGACTTTCGTGGGACCTTGGGTGTTAAAAAAAAAATGGTGGTGGTAAAAAAAAAGAAAAAAAGTTTTCTGTGTTTTATAGGGTAAGTTTTTGGCCAGGTGGCCTATCTATTATTTTTGAAGATGGGCCAGTTATTTAGTTTTCCTTTTGTTAGGGGGTTAGGTGTGAATGTGCAGGTATGAATGTTGTGTATGTTAGGGGTCGGGTGCGCTTTATGGCACACTCTGGAGGTATGGTAGGGTCTTCCCTTGCTGGGGCGTGTCCTAGCGAGTCTCCTGGAGGACGTGGACTTTTTGTGTCAGAATTTGTGTCATATGTTATTCTGTTAGACTCTATATAATTTCAGATTTTGGGTTATGTCTTGCTGGGTTTTTGTTTGTTGTATAATGTTTGTATTTGTGGTTTGTGTTTGTGTTTTGTATATGTGTTTTGTACTTTTATAATAAAAAAGAGTTCCAGCTCCAGTAGCATCCACTAAAGCTGCTGCAGTTAAAAAGCTTTTATAAGGATCGAGCTTGGCCATCCGCCGCAAGGCGTGCTATCTCCAGTCCCAGCCCCTTTGCCTTGGGGCACCACCCCGATGCGCTTGACTGAGTGTCCTGGGGGCCCGAAGCATTTCCTTTGAAAAAATTAAGTGTCCAAAGCACAGGTGGTGTAGCTTGCTTAACAGCTGGGCTACTCCTCTGACTAGCAGACACTGCTACTAGGCCCAAAGTATTGCCTGGGCTAGATGCAGTTAAAAATTTGTAATTAGATCTACAGGCAGTGTAGCTTGCAAAACAGATGGGCTACTCCGCTGACTAGCAGACACTGCTACTAGGCTCAAACTATTGCCTGGGCTAGATCCAGTTAAAAATTATTAGATACAAAGGCGGTGTAGCTTGCTTCAGATGGGCTACTCCGCTGACTACGAGACACTGCTACTAGCCCAAAAGGATTTCCTGGGTTAGATGCAGTAAAAAATTGCTTTTAGATACACAGGTGGTGTAGCTTGCTTCAGATGGGCTACTCCGCTGACTAAGAGACATTGCTACTAGCCCAAAATGATTGGCTGGGTTAGATGCAGTGAAAAATTGTTATTAGATACAGAGGCAGTGTAGCTTGCTTCACAGCTGGGCTACTTCGCTGACCAGCAGACACTGAAGCTTTGGAGCAGATCTCGGATTCCCAGGCTATAGTATGAGTAAACAGCTCTGCAGACTCAACCATCTGTGTTACCCCAAGCCATAGTGTATGTAGTTTCTTATGGTTAAAAGGGGGGGGAGCGACCCGACCCACCTGGAATTGACAATGCCAACATCATATAAAACACAGCAAGGGGACTCCAAATTGAGTCTCCATTTTTTCCAAAAATTGTGGCACAGACACCACTTAACTGGCATCAATTGCCCCAGAGTTGCTTAAAATGGTTGGTGAGGTGATTTTCGAAAATCCTCAAGCTTTTAGTCTCCCCAGGATGACACAGGGGTAGAAAAGTCCTTCTGAATCCATGATTTGTTCATCTTTATGAACGTGAGTCTGTCTACATTCTCAGTGGACAGCCGCGTGCGGTTATCTGTCAGCACACCACCAGCAGCGCTGAACACACGTTCAGAGAGAACACTGGCTTCGGGGCACGACAAGATCTCCAAGGCGTGAGTGGCGAGCTCAGGCCATTTTTCAGGATTGGAAGCCCAAAATGAGCAAGGGTCCAGTGACGAAGTCATGGCTTCGATGTTCACTTGCAGATACTCCTGTACCATCGTCTCTAGGCGTTGACTATGTGTCAGACACTTCTTGTCTCCTGTGGCCTTGCAAAGGATGGTCTAAAAGATTGGTGAAACAATTCGACAAATTGCTGTCTCCAGCAGATACGGTGTTACTGTTACGGTTTGAGTGATGAAGACTCGACAGTCCCACGGTTTGCAAGTTAGAACTGTGAGATTCAATACGTACACCACTCGTATTTTGTGGAAAAGCAGATGTAAGATTCTGTAACAGCCTCTGCTGACACTCCTGCATGCGTGAATCCCTTTCTATGGCAGGAATTATTTCGGCAAATTTACTTTTGTGCCGGGGATTTAAGAGTGTGGCAACCCAGTAGTCAGGATTATTTTGAATTCTGACAATTCGAGGGTCATGTTGCAGGTAGTGCAGCATGAGGCACTCATGTGTCTTGCGCATCCAGGAGCACCAAGTCCCTGTTGTGTTGGTGGCGAGGTAAGAATCATGCTTCCTTCCTCTGCCCTCTCCCCCCAACTTCACTCAACAGAAATGTGATCAAGGTCTCCCTCATCTGATGAGTCTTCCTTGCCCATCGCCAGTTCGTCCTCCACTTCTTCCTCGGCTCCTGCACCTTCCGCAACAGTTTGGCTGCTACAATGCGCCCTCGCTAATCCCTCTCTCCCACCCTCCCATGCCTGCTGTCTTGGTGCTGCCGACCGTCTGAACCTTGGAGATGTTATCCCTTCCACATACGACTCCTCCTGTACTTCCTCCCCCTCCTCTTGTCCCTCCACCTGACTCCGAATACTGTTTAAAGTGTGCTCCAGCATGTAAATGACCGGAATAGTGATGCTGATAATGGCATCGTCAGCACTAAACATCTTCGTCGCCATTTCAAAGCTGTGCAGAAGGGTACATAGGTCCCTGATTTGAGACCACTCCTGCAGCGTGATTTGCCCCACCTCTGGATCTCTTTGGCCCAGGCTATACGTCATAAGGTATTGCACCAGGGCTTGTTGGTGCTGCCACAGTCGCTGCAACATGTGCAAAGTTGATTTCCATCGTGTCGGCACATCGCATTTCAGTCAGTGAACTGGCAGGCCCAACGACTTCTGTAGTTGTTGGGCTGCGGGATGCGAACGGCGGAAGTGAGCACAGAGCGACCGTGCCCTCTGCAGAAAGCCATCTAGTCCGGGATAGTGGGCTAAAAATTGCTGAACAACCAGTGAGTCATACAAGGCACGTGTGTGACATTGCCCCGGCGAACGGCCGCACCCAGGTTTGCAGCATTGTCGCACACGGCCTTCCCTTGCTGCAGGTTCAGTGGAGTCAACCATTCATGAAACTCGGTCTCCAGTGCTGACCACAACTCCTCAGCTGTGTGACTCACATTTCCCAGACATTTCAAAGTAAACACCACCTGATGCCATTGAGCCCTGCTGCCAGCATAGTAAGGAGGTGTGCGGGATTCCTTCTGCGCAGTTAGAATGTGGGTGGCATTACCAGACAGGCTTTGGGTGCAGGTGGAGGACCGAGAGGAGGTTGAGGAGGCAGAAGCAGTGGAGGAACTTCTAGATAAAGAGGATTGACGCACAACTCTTGGGCACGGCAAGACTTGGACAGCAGCCCCTTGTCCTGCTGTCACCATAGTTACCCAGTGACCAGTCAGCGACATGTAACGCCCCTGTCCATGCCTACTCGTCCAAGTGTCTGTGGTGAAATGCACCCTGTCACACACAGAGTTTTTCAAGGAAGCGGTGATGTATTGTGCGACATGCTGGTGTAGTGCAGGCACAGCTTTCTTTGTGAAATAGTGGCGAATGGGCATCTGGTACTGGGGCATGGCGACGGACATAAGGTCTCGAAAATCCTCTGTGTCCACCAGGTGGAAAGGCAGCATTTCTGTAGGCAACAGCTTGCAGATGGTGAAATTCAACCTCTTAGCTTTGTCATGGCTAGGAGGAAATGGTCTTTTACTTGTCCACATCTGAGGGACCAAGGGCTGGCTGTTGTGCTTAGACGGGGTTGAATAGGGTGTCCCGGCAAACTGCCAGTCTTTGAGGAAGATGCAGGCGGACATGTTATGTTGCCTTGATCCAAAGGTGGTTCTCTCGATGTCGGAGAGCGCTCAACACAAGCAGGTGTTTCCACTTCACAATGAACTGATGACCTGCCAATGACACTGGCTGTTGCAGGTAAAGAGGTGGCAGGTCTGCGTCCAAAAACATTTTTGACTGCTGTTCCCCCAGTCACAGAGGATGAAGAGGCCGCGGATGCACAAGCTGGGGCAGACGGTGGTTGGCCCGGCCCGCTAGGCCGCATTGTACCACAGTGAGCTTCCCACTGCAACTTATGCTTCATATCCATGTGACGGTTCATGCATGAAGTACTCAAATTATGGATTTTTTGGCCTCTACTTAGTTTTTGGTGACAAATATTACAGATAACATGAGTTGGGACATCCTTTGTGATCTGAAAAATGGCCAGGCTATGCAAGGCTTAGAGCCCATGCGACCTGAAGAGCCACCACGACTTGTAGTCAGAGGCAGAGTTGTGGTTAAGGATGCAGTTGTTGACGTGCTTTCAGTACTCCGTTTCTGTCCAGGAAGGCGCAACCTAACCTCATCGTCACTAGCATCCTCCTCCACCTCATCTGCTGACCTCATCGACTTTCTGACTGTGGGTTGACAGTAAGTGGGATCTCCAACCTCGTCATCATCACGCTGTGTGTTCTCACACCCGTCGTCCTCAGAGCCAACCTCTTCTTGCTCTGACCGAAAAGTCAAGTTGTTGCACTAATCAGGTATCTGAGTCTCATCATTGTCTTCCTCATTGCCTCCACCAACAGGAGTTAAAGTTTGGGAACGAGGGTCTACATTATGCTCAGAACCTTCTTCATCTGGGCCTGGATCCGACTCATAAACATTCTGGGCATCAGTGCAGATCATTTCCTCGTCTGTATTCACAGAAGCTCTGGAGCAGACCTCTGATTCCCAGGCTATAGTATGAGTAAACAGCTCTGCAGACTCAACCATCTGTGTTACCCCATACTCAGATGGGCAGCTGGAGACTTGGGAGCTGTGAGGAAGCAAGTGTGATTGGGGTGACACCTCTGCGAACTGGAGTATTTGTAATGTTGAAGTTGAGATGGAGGAGAGCCCACTTGAAGGAGCACTTGATATCCGTTGAAGCACCTGCTGTTATTGTGCCTCATCTGGAATTTGTAGCGATGGGCGTGTCCATAAGAAAGGGATCATATCACATTGTCCACAAAAAGAAGTAGACATCTTAGTTTGGCTGGAAGATGGTATTTCTTCTGCAGATGTTACTGTTGCTTTACCACCTACCCCACGGACACAACCTTTTTTCCCTTTCCAACATGCCTATTCCCCTTTCCACCAGCAGCAGGCCTTTTGCCACTCATTTTGGTGGTTATCTAATTGGCAACTCTGTAGTTGTTTGCACAAAAAACGATGGATGGAAACTGAGCAGAGCTTAGTGGCCAAACTGTGGTTCTAGCCCAAAAGGATTGGCTGGGTTAGATGCAGTAAAACAATTTTATTAGATACACAGGCGGTGTAGCTTCCTTCACAGCTGCGCTACTCCAATGACTACGAGACACTGCTACTAGGCCCAAAAGGATTTCCTGGGTTAGATGCAGTAAAAAATTAGAATTAGATACACAGGCGGTGTAGCTTCCTTCACAGATGGGCTACTCCGCTGACTACCAGACACTGCTACTATGCCCAAAAGGATTTACTGAGTTAGATGCAGTAAAAAATTGTTTTTAGATACATAGGTGATGTAGCTTGCTTCAGATGGGCTACTCCACTGACTACCAGACACTGCTACTATGCCCAAAAGGATTTACTGGGTTAGATGCAGTAAAAAATTGTTATTAGATACACATGTGGTGTAGCTTGCTTCAGATGGGCTACTCCACTGACTACCAGACACTGCTACAGACCCAAAAGGATTGGCTGAGCTACATTTTGCCAAATGCTGTGATAAACACTTGCACAGCACTGGCAAAGACCTGCCTGGCAAAAAGTGCTATGAACTGCTGTAACCTAGACCTCAAAAGGGCTGCAATTACAACTAGTCCCTACTCCCTAAACCTATCTCTCTATGTAACTGTCAATTTGCTCGCAATTCACACAGTTATACTGTATAGCGCCCACAGCAGCAGCGGTGCCGTCTAATACTCAGCTGCAGCAGTGAGAAAATGGTGATGACGGGGAAAATGGCTGGGTCTTATAGGGTAAGGACATGTGACATACACAGCCAATGACACATACCCTTGCTTGTGTGAAAAAAAAGCAATTCGCTGCGTGTGTGCGCTGCTGATAGGCTGACAGACTGCACTGCCCCACTGTAAATGCGGAAAAAAAAAATGGAGATCGGCATTATTTCTGCAGAGATCCATCCCATGCCCCTCCCCCCGCCCACTCTACACTGAAACTGTCTATTAACATTTATTAACAGTATTACTGTGAAAAAATCCAGTTACGCTTTTGGTGCACTAACAGTTATCGAACATAACCTCGAACAGCCGAATTTTTTGCAAATCGTTCGAGTTCGTCGAACGACCCGAACACCGCCCAAAACAGCTCGAATTTGAGATTGGCCAACAGTTCGAGTCGAACACTGCTCATCTCTGTGAGAGACCCCATTTTAAAAACTACAACTCTCAATGAATTCATCTAGTGGTGCAGTGATCATATTGATACCACGGGTGTGTCAAAGAATTTTATACCATTGGATAGTGAAGATAAAATAATTACATTTTTACCACTAAAATTTAGTTATTTACCCAGATTTTGCATTTTTACATGGGGAAAAAGGTAAAAATGTGTCCACAATTTCTGCTGAACGAATACTCCATATTTGACTGCACAGTATTGTTTAGCCACATGGCGAGATTCGGGAGGGAAGGAGCACTATTTGACTCTTGCAAACTACATATACAGAACCCCTAAGTGGCAAAGAGCAGAATACCCCTCGAGTGACTCCATTTTGGAAATTACACTCCTCTGGAAATTTATCTACCGTTCTATTGACGATTTTGACTACATGAGTGTTTTTTATAAACAAGCAGCAGTGGATGTTGCTGAGTGAATATTTCAAATCTGCCATTGTAGTGTCTGTACATTGTTCCCAATACATTGTAGTGCCCAGTACATTATTCCCAACTTGTTCTTTTGGAGAAATGTACACGGTAAAATAAGTGGGCTCCCATCACTACAGAAATGCCAAACATGTGGATGTTAAATATGGCTAAGGCACACTGGCGCTCAGAAGGGAGAAAGGCATTTGGATTTGGGAGCACAGAATTTGATCTCTATTGAGGGGCGAGGAGTCGTAGTGCTCTTCCAGAGTCTTTGTACTACCAGTAAAAGACCCTCATATTTCCATTAACAGATGATGGACCTGAGTGAGGATTTGTTTTTTTTTGTGGATTGAGTTGAAGCTTTCATTGGGAACATTTTAAATAACATTTGGGATCACATTTATCCTGCGCTCTACGTTGAGCACTTACATCAGGGTTTCCATCTAAATCTCTAAATAATGTGATTAAAAGAAATCCCTCAGGTTTCCATTCACTATAATGAGGCAGCAGAGTTGCTGTGGACTCCATCTGGCATATGTTCAGCGGTTTCCTTCTATTCAGAGGTACACAAAACTGTGACCAATCGTGCATTTTTGCAGGCTTAAAAAGATGGACACCATTGGATTATAGGTCAGACGGCATCCACAGTGTCTCCACATGCTTCACTTTAAAGAATCTTCCTCCGGAGGTTCCATCTCATCAAGTATTTTCAGGATATGCATGAAAACCTCGGTGTAATTGCTCAGCATTTAACGCATGATAAATGTGAGAAAAGTCTTACTGCGATCTTTGGGAAGCAGAATGAACAAAGCAACAACAGGTCAACATTTATTCTATTTTTTTATGCTGTTCAACATGTGGTATAAGTGATTAGATGAATTTATTCGGTGTTATCACAGAGATACCATAATTATATCTTTTTTATGTTTATCTACTATCACACATCAAAAAAAGCTTTTATTTAGCAAAAAAAAGTATTTGCATCACCATCTTTTGAAAGCTATAATTTTTCTATATTTCTGCCGACAGAATCATGTGAGCGCTTTTTTTTTTTTGCCAGACAAGTTGACGTTTTTATTGGTACCATTTTTGGGCACATAACATTTTTTGATTGCTTTCTTTTCTGATTTTTGGGAGGCAGAATAAACTAAAACCAGCAATTCATGGCTTGCATTTTGAGGTTTTATTTTATGCCTTTCACTGTGTGGTAAAAGTAATAACAGCTTTGTTCTGCAGATCAGTGTGATTACAGCGATACCACATTTATTTTTTTTATGTTTTGCTGCTTTTGCACACTGACATTTTTTTTTAGAAAAATAATTGCATTTGCATCACTATATCATCTCTAGTTACCACAGTTCACAGCAGCAGGGTCACACAAAGGGCAGTGCGAAAGCTGGAATGATGAGAGGTGAGAGCGAAAGCCGGAAGCTATGCACCACTCATCATTCCTTTTTCTCATGCTGCCCTCTGTGTAATCTGGTGGTTGTGAACTGCGGTAACCTTACTGACATCACTGCTCATCACAGCCGCCGGGTCATGCAGAGTGTAACGTGAGACCCGGCAGTAGCTGCTGCTAACATATGAAACTTCGTTCTCAGAGCAAGGCTCCATAGGTTTTGGGACCTCGTGGGACTAAGGGTGGCCTGTCACCAGAAACGCATTGATATCACATTTTTTTTAGCTGTACTGCTGATCTTGTCCTCTGTTATGCACGTTGTGTGAATCAAAGCCTATTCATGGTTCAATTAGCTGGATTATCTTCATTTTACCTTGTGGGAATCCATAGACTATGGATGTGGGAGTTTTTTTATTTTGTAAATTTTTGAATGAGGGAAATTGTCAGAGTATTTTTCAAATAAAGATTTTTTGTGTGTGTGTTTATTTCTTTTTACTACTGGGTTAGTAATGGGGGTGTCTGACAGATGCCTCTCAATAACTAACCCCTGGGCTTGATGTCAGTGCCAGCTGCTGACATCAACCCCAAAAGCATTGAAGTTCCCAGTGAACTACACAGCCTCACTGCACACGCGCGGGGAGCCGCTTGTCACAGCACATGTGCAGTGAAGATTGGAACTACACAGTCTCACTGCGCAGGCACAGGGAGCCATGGCTGGCCATGTAAAAACTGCGCAAGAGTACCATTTACATCAGCACCAGCCGGAAGCAAAATTCAAATGCGTGGGCGGCGCCAGCCTCGACTGAATACGGCGCCACCCATGACTGAATAAGAGGATCACACCCTTATGATGACTAAAATGAGCAGGTAGGATATACGTATAGAAAATGTTATAGACTCATTATATTACCACCAATTTTAATGAAAAAAGTGTTAGTTATGCACATTGCACATTGCATCACTAATAATGCTATGGGGGCAGTTTACATAGCAGATAGGACATTACAGGTTCCCTTTAAATCCCACTGTCAATCACTGACAGCGGGATTTAACACCTGCCAGATGGAATTGTGTAACACATCCCGCCTCTGATGCCCCTGTCACGTGATCGTGGGGTGCCGATGGGTTTCCATGACAGCCAGGGGTCTGCAGTGGACCCCCGTGCCTGTCATTGTGAACCTCCTGTGAATGCCAACTCATGGCAGGCGTTCATTATGTTTGCTAAACCACTGCTATGTATAGCACAGGCGATTGGACGATCACAGCTTCAAGTCTCCTAAGGGGACTATTGAAGACAGTAAAAAGTAAAAAAAAAGTTTTAAAAAATTTGCCCCATTGAAGACAAAATAATAATAAAACATAAAAAGTACACATATTTTGTATTGTTGCTTCCAGAAATGTCCGATCTATCAAAATACAGTATAAAGTAAATTAATCTGATCGGTAAACAGTGTAATGAGAACAAAAATCAAAACGCCAGAATTACTTTTTTTTGGGTCGCCGCAAACTTGCAATAAAATGCAATAACAGGTGATCAAAACACTGCATCTACGCCAAAATGGTATAAATAAAAATGTCAGCTCAGGGTGCAAAAAATAAGCCCTCACCAGATTCCAAACAATGTAAAAGAGTACGGGTCTCGCAAAATGGGGACATAAGCAAAATGTTTTTTTCCTAAAGTTTCAGAATTTTTTTTTTCAACACTTAAATAAAAAAACATCTATACATGTTTGGTATCTGCGTACTCACACTGAACTGGGAAATCATATTTCCAGGTCAGTTTTTCCACACAGTTAACATGGTAAAAAAAAAAAAAAAGTGGAATTGTACTTTTTTTTACTTTCATCACACTTGGAATTTTTTTCCCTTTTTCCAGTACACTACATGGTAAAATCAATTATGTCATTCAATAGTACAACTCTTACCGCAAAAAAAAGCCCTCATATGGAAAAATAAAAAAGTTATGTTTTTTTGTAAAAAGGGGAGGAAAAAATGTAAGAACAAAAATGGAAAATTATTAGGCCATAGAGGGGTTAATAGTTTGATTCAGCATCAAGTTTGATTCGGCATGGGTTAGGTAGCCTTTTCGTTGAAGTTTGTTTTGTGGTAGGTTACAGGATAATAATGTGTTTTAATATAAAGAAGAATTGGACTTTGGTGTGAGAGAATTTTTTTTGACAGTTTTGTGATTGATGTATTTTCTTTTTTGGCACTAACTATTTGATCTGTTTGAAGCTCTGCCAGCTACCTCATGTTGCTTTGAAAACTGACATATGAAAATGCTGATCTTCAAACTTTTTTTTAGCTGACACATACTGCTAATTGGCATTCAGCCTAGTGTGTTGACAGTAAGTAGCTAAAAATTTCATTGTGATGTTTTAACATTGCTTATAGCACTAAATGTAATTATTTTCCTGCTTTCTCCAAAAACATGTAAACATATTGGCTCATTCCCTTGAGCTGTTCAGAGACAAGGACAGAACAAGACCCCATCCTGGAAAATTAAAAAAGCTTTACCCAAAACTTTTAACGAAGGCTTTTCTGATAGTATTAGACAATCCTCCATGCCTTTTATTGGAAAAAAATGTGGGAAGTGATAGCACTAGTGTGACCTTTGGGAGAAATGTGGTGTATATATTGGCAAAATAATTGAAGAAATTGAAGAAAAGCACTACTGTAGGTAAGTAGGCTATTTCTATAACTGAAGTACAGATTTGTGGTGTTAAGGAAGAATTGTAGGTATTGTAGGTTACACTGACAGCACAAGTGAACTTACAGTAAAGCTGAGTACTATTGAGCTGTGAGACTTGTTGAAAAGAGGGTTGGAAAATGAAATGTGAGGGTCAGTTCACCAATTATTTTTCTTGCATCTCTTATTTTTCAAGAAACTCTTCTACAAATCAAACAAACTGAACATTTTTCAGAACTAAAGATCTAGTTGTTTCCAAACCTGGAATGTAGCCTAAAAACTCCCAATACATATGAGACTAGATTCAGCCAAACCCGATAACAGCAGGATTGGCAATGTGTATGAGGGCTTCCCAACTCTCCCCCATCCGGCACATCAGATTTCTGACAGGCGATCCCTTTGTTCTCTAAAAGTTAAGCTGCTGCTAGATGAGTCTTTCTAATAGAGAACACAGGCTTCCTTGGCCAAGCCAAGAAAATGTATGACGTACTCAGAAGCGATAGCTGCCAGCTGACAGATAACCAATGTGTATGGTGGACAAGGAAATAAGTGGAAACATGATGGCATCAATGTACCGATATGCTGATACAGATGTGTCAGTTAAGTGTTGATTGAGACCAGTAGCAACAGCACAATTATAATTGCAGCTCTGGACTACAAAACTTTACTCAGATGAAGTTGCATCTTTTACATTCTCACTCAGGAACATGTAACATAAATTCACAGCTTAAAAAGAAATATTGCACAAAAGAATATGATTAAAATTTGATCTCTCGCTTTTTTTTCCTCTCTTTATTCTTGTTCTCTCAAGCAGTTGATACAGTTTAGTGATCCATCCCTTTGTGATACCTACAGAACAGCAGCAGATAAACTGTCTGGTCCAGTATGTGCCTTCTTCAGAAAACTAGGGAATTAATTTAGAAGAAAGCTTCACTGAAATGAGACACATCATTCTGCTCTTCACTATTCTCAGCAGAGTGAGATTTTAATATTCCATTGTATTATCATTTGCAGTTTCATTAAATTGATTTTGTTTGTAAATGTTATTTGTTTGTTTTACGTGTTGGATCCTTTTCAATCACATCATATTGTAAAGTGATATTGAAAATTCGTAATTAACAGATGCTCACACATCTCATGACAAAAATAATAAACTAGTAAATGGAAAAAGCAAGACAACTTAATATCAAACTTTTGAAAAAGGTAGTACATCTTATTTACATGGGGTACAGATGCAACAATAGCACAAGAGCACTTATGCCTAAGTTAGCCCAATGGCCTCTGCCAAACAAAAAGACAAATATACTACACTGTAAGTTGTACATAGCAGTCTGTTTAGAGATTTTTGCATAGATAAATTTAACGTTTTTTATCACATAGTAATAATTTAACATGAAAAAGTGAAAATCAGGATTATGTTACCATTTATAAGAAAAAGAGATAGAAATAAGGCCTCATCTTGTATCTTATATTTAAGGTAATAATTCTAACTCAAATTAATAGAATAATTTTAATATTGCAGACTGCACATATGATAAAAAAAATCAATTCATGCACTATTTTCCAGGAAAAAATTACCGTGCCCTTTTTACTGTTCTGTCTCCATACATTGACTGAATTTCCTGTAATTAAGACTTTCTATACAAACATGATAGATGTTCTGCCCTTACATGGCTTCAGTCTCAGCACTTTCTAAGTTCATGTGTTTTAAGCAAACTTTTAATAATTAGCTCTAGATTTCCTTTTCCCATGCCGCTTAGATAACATTTAAAATGATGACTATAATTATTTTGTGTTTATGATCCCATTCTGATAAGCAGTAAAATGGTTTAGTATGCATGTAATTTTTACCTGCACTATTAATGGTCAAGCATTTTACTATTGTTTAACAGACCCTTTAAAATGAGGTTTTCAGGATTTCAGTGTGCACATTATTGTGGAATATAATTTTTTCTATGAAAATATTCATTAATGTATTCACCATTTTGCATATATAACAGTAATACATGCGGGTGAGTATATTTTCATATGCTCTACATTCATAGTATACAAGTAAGTTCCAAGTTTTGATGTCAAATAAAATTTCACAGATTGATGTCTCTTGGTACAGAAAATGTTAGTGGGATCATGGCAGTAGATTCATGCTGCTGGAAGCACGGGCAGCATGAATCAGGCTTTTGCTTCATTATTGCAGTCACGTACATTATTCTTTGAAATACTGCAGCATATCAGAGAAAATATAATTTGAAAAGTCACCTGAGGACTATGGCTCCAATTGATCAAAGTGTTTAGGCAAGAAATCTGGTGTGAAACACTTTGAAAATTCACATTTTTTTTGCACAATGTTAGGTTGTACAAAATCTTTGTCATTTGTTATTTTCACATAAGCTTCAGCCATATGCACAAAGCTGGGGCACTCTTGGGGCAAGATGGAGCATTGCAACCCCTGCTCGACTAATTCTCAATGAGCTAAGGCATGCCTTATACCAAAAATCCTACTCTATCCCCGACTTGAGTAAGATTCTTGACTAGGAACATGGTTCTTTTAAGGTGCTTTTAATTTATTAACCCCTTACTTACCGGGGACGTATTAATACGCATATTTGCGATCCCCCCGTTCAGTGAGGGCTGCTGCGCTGAGCCCTCACTGAACGGAGCACATGTCAGCTGATTCTTACAGCTGACATGTGCCCGCAACAGCCGCGGGTGGAATCGCGATCCACCCGCGGCTGTTAACATGTTAAATGCCGCTGTCAATCTCCGACAGCAGCATTTAACGCGCGCTTCCGGGTAGCGCGTCATAAGCCCCGCCCACCGGCGACCCCGTCACGTGATCGCGGGTCGCCGATGGGCGTGCATGACAACCCAGGGTCTGCAGCAGATGCCTGTGGTTGTCATGATCTTGTCGCTATGAGCGCCACCTAGTGGTCGGCGCTCATAGCACAGGACCATTTCTGCTGCATGCAGGGGACCTGCTCGTCCCCTGTATGTAGCAGTGGCGATCGGATAGTTGCTGCTTCTAGTCTCCTATGAAGACTATAGAAGCAAGCAAAAAGTAAAAAAAAAAAAGTTTTTAAAAATATAAAAAAAAATAAAAAAATATAAAAGTTTAAATCACCCCCCTTTCGCCCCATTCAAAATAAAATATATAAAAAAAAACCCCACATACACATATTTGGTATCGCCGCGTTCAGAATCGCCCGATCTATCAAAATAAAAAACAATTAATCCGATCGGTAAACGGCGTAATGAGAAAAAAATTCTAAACTCCAGAATTACGTTTTTTGGTCGCCGCAAAATTGCAATAAAATGCAATAACGGGCGATCAAAACATCGGATCTACCCCTAATGTTATCAATAAAAATGTTAGCCTGGTGCGCAAAAAATAAGCCATCAACCAGCCCCAGATAACGAAAAATGGAGATGCTACGGGTCTTAGAAAATGGCGCTATTTTTTTATTTTTTTTTACCAAATTTTGGAATTTTTTTTCACCACTTAAATATAAAAGAACCTATACATGTTTGGTGTCTATGAACTCGTAATGACCTGTAAAATAAGAAGGGCAGGTCAGTTTTAGCATTCAGTGAACGTGGTAAAAAAAATAAATAAAAAAACACTGTGGTATTGCACTTTTTTTGCAATTTTACCGCACTTGGAATTTTTTTCCCGTTTTCCCATACAGGGTATGGTAAAACTAGTAATGGCGTTGAAAGGTACAACTCGTCCCGCAAAAAATAAGCCCTCACATGGCCATATTGACCAAAAAATAAAAGCACTATGGCTCTGGGAACAAGGGGAGCAAAAACGAAAATGCAAAAACGGAAAATGCTCCAGGGCTAATGCATGCACCTCTTAGTGAATCAGGAGCCTCAGTATCCACTGTGCCCCCTCATTAAGAATGGTGTGTACAACGTCGGTCTTGTTGAATAAGATCCTATGATTAGTCCAATGCAGGTCCACAGCCGCTTCTCCTTCCCTGCTCTGCTAGAATGACAGGTCTCTCCATATACAGTATCCAAGGGGTAATGTTTCTCCTTGCGGAGAGTGACATGTTGAGCATGTCAAGGTGAGGAGACTTTTAAGCCACAATACTCCTCTGGGAAATATGGCAATTGTCTCTTCAGAGAGAAAGAAGACTTGAACTCTAGTGTCATCTATAGGAAGCAGCAATCCTAGTCAATATTGACTTTTAGGATTGCTCTTCCCATAGGTGGCACTAGAGTTCTAGTTTTCTTCCTCTCTGAAGAGACAATCTCCCTATACATGCACATATACACTGCAGCATTGCAGAGAAAATATAAATGTCAGCAAAAAAGCAGCTAGTTTCTAAATAATTCTGCTGGTGATTTCAGCATCATGAATTTACAGTCAGGTTCTCTATAATGTGAGAGGAACTGAAATTAACCTGCAAAGCAATAATGTTTTTGTGAGATTAGATGAAGTACTGTAGCAAAAAAAAGCAATGAGAAAGCCTTGGAAGCATGACCCTATATGTATTACGTGGGTTGATTAGTGGTATCCTGGCAACTCTAAAATAGTTACCATGAAAGGGCTTAGCACAAGCCATTTTATTTGACAGATCCCAGGAGTTGCTCTGGCTTTCACCCTTTAACTCTTTACAGGCATCTTGACTTACATAGGGGCCCCTGGATTAGGGCCACATTGTCAGATGCTGGAGTTGGTGCAGGTTGACAGGAATGTTCAAATAGCTGGGTCAGAACCAGGAGAGCAGTCAAAGTATAAAATCAGAAGGCAAAAAAATAGTCAGTAACTCAGGAAACAGGACTCGGACAGACAATAGGAATATAACAATAAAGTAGTGGGATCTAGCTTAGGACAGACTATAAGTAGAACTTACTACATCTAGCCTAGCAGCTCTCAGCACTAGGGAATATTTGTAAGATGTGGTTCTGTCCAATTGGCCAAAGCAGAGAGGTGATAACTCCATCTGGATAGCACACACCCATACTGCCTAGCTGGAAGGCACTAAAGTTCCCAGGAACCCCAATATCAGTGATATCTCCTCCATCACCAGTGCTGCCAGCAGAATGAATACAGTGGCACCTGCTGACAGAAGCAGATGCTATTGAAACAGGTCACAGAGGAGATGTGACAGGTAAAGATTAGTGAGTATAATCAAATGAAAGTGAATTCTACTAGAATTTTATATCAATCTATATTCTCCAGAATGCTAACTTTTTTGCTATTCGCTCCATGTGAATTCATCAAAATGACAGACAGTCTGGATAAATTATAAAAGGCCAGCAAAAAGTAAACAAAAAAAAACATATTTCTCACTTCACCACTTACTTATTCCATCACATTAGCTGCCTCTGGTGCCTGCCGTTCAGTCCTCAGGGCATCGTCACTACACAATCACGCACTGGTGACTTTATTCTAGAACAGGACTTCCATCCTCAACTAGGTCTCAGAAGTCATGATGTGCTGCGACCTCTGAGGTCTAGTCACATCCACATGCCCTGTTTTACAGTGAAGACACCAGGCTTCAGAGGTCATAGTGCTTCATAACATTGTGAGATCAAAATGTGCCATAATGTCAAAGGCATTGTCATGGTTTGAAGTCTTGCTCTAGATTGAAGACACCAGATGTCAAAGGTCATGGTACATTGTAACATCATGATATCACAATATGCCCTGACCTCCTTGGCCTAGTAACAACTTGAAGTCCTGTTAAGTCATTGGCATGCGTATGCTGAAGAAGAGATCCTGAAAACTGACGGGACTCAGAGGCAGTGGGGGTTTCAATACAGATGAGCAATGAGGTATTTTTTTTTTAATTATTTATATGTTATGTATATGAGGTATCTACAATGAGGTACATTTTATTGTCAAAGAATAATTCCCAGTAAAATCAATGCAATTTGGTGAATTCATATCTCGCCAGATCAGCCTATTTCTAACTAGTATTGGTGAAATAGGCTGTCCTCTGGGGCTCAAACATT
Source organism: Phyllobates terribilis (assembly GCF_046119375.1). NCBI lineage: Eukaryota > Metazoa > Chordata > Amphibia > Anura > Dendrobatidae > Phyllobates > Phyllobates terribilis. The sequence goes on along the minus strand of NW_027362762.1, from coordinate 765,983,132 downwards.
GATGGCCTATTGTAAGAATAAACTATTAATATTTGATCAATGGTATACAGTAATCTTAATTGATTGTATACAATAACATTTAAGGGGCTTTCTCTTTTCAAATGTTTTAACTAACTCATCAAGGCCCTGTTTAAAATAATAAAATCATCTATTACTTACCCTTCATAGGTTCTCAGGTCCAGCATTGTGTCTCCACCAATGCTTCAGTGATTGTGTACCGGCTGCACTGAATATTACAGTCGGCACTATACATTCTAACAATGATAATAATAATTTTAGTAACAGAATTGAATACAGTTAAATAATGTACATTACACAAAGAATTAAAAAATGTTTACTAACATGAAAGGAATTGGCAGGTTAGAGACTGCACACAATTTGCCTCTCCTCTAAAAAAGAATGACCTACACTGGGATGAAGAAATACATTGAATAAATTAATATTACTTTTACTAATTGGCAAGAAGTGAAATATGTTTCTGACATACTGTATATTATTATTGTGATCATGAAGTTTAATTTTTTTTAAACTTTTGGGTAATTTAAGAGTAAATAACCAGAGAATCGTTGTATACAATTATCTGTTAATTTAAGATTTCTTTAATACTTAATCTGGCCTTGCAGTCAGACAATCTATGAGAGTTAGAATTGTTGCCTATTGTTTTGCAAGGCCCAATCCAACAGCCATGTCAGTAACTTGTTATGTCGTACCGATAGGGCTAGTCAAAAGAGGAGCATGGGATGCCTTTAGATAAGAGGTGGTTGGCAGGGCTCCTTTCTATCAGCCATGGATTACTGACATTGCCAATAGATCGGGTCCTGCACATTAAATCGCACCAACTCTAATGAGAGTCTATATATGTAGACTTGCTGAAAATAGCTATACGCTGTATGTTCATCAAGTGCAACCTTGAAAAAGGGAGGCATATGACATAGAAAGTCCGACTGCAAGGAAAATATAATATGTTATACTGACCTTTCAAATTATCGAGTCTTCAAGCAAAACAAATGGACAAAATCCTCCAGAACAATAGGAATTAGAGGTTGTTAGCAAAGTGTCTATTGCCAAAACATTCAAATTTTAACATCATCTTAAATTAAATTAATTGTATAATCGCAGTTCGAAGACATATTCTAAGATTTACGTTATGCAAACGTTAATTAAATATATGTATTATTTATTTATTAGAATATATTAATTTATTATTTATTAATTAATAAAGAACAAAGATAAAGTCAAAGGAAATAAACCAACTCCGATATAATAAATATACATTATAGTAAAACATGTTGAAAAATGGGTATTTTTGGATTAGATCAGAATCAATATTATGTAAAGGTATAAAGGCTAATCTGATGCAATATACTGTATGTATATGGACCCAGTCTCCCACTGTGAAGGCTGTTTTATTCTCTTTTACATGCATTGAATTCTTTTTTCATTTTTCCATCTAATAAGCTTACCAGCAACCCAAGACATTTTTGGCTAAAATGAATAATAAGTGAAGCACATTTCCAATTAAGTTGTTGGTAACAATAGCTGTTGAAATTAATTTAACAGATTGTCAAATTAATAAGTATGATCTACACGTTACAAAATATTTTAGAAGCACTTTGCTAATAAGTCTTTGAGTTTGTAAATAACTTGTGCTTAGATGAGTATAACAATGTATTCTAATGTCATTGCTGTAACGAAGTTATCATCTTAAAAAAGTGATTACCTCCTAGGAGCCAGAAAACAGCTTCTCCTGAAAGGAAATCATGAGAGAATATATTTTAACTCAGTAACTTAGGCCAAAAAGTACCTGCAAAATTTAAACAATTTATTTCTGTGAAACTATACCTTCTGGGCCATATGCCATTTATGAAACAATGGAGCCCTACAGCTTGTACAACATTATGAACATTTTTTATCCATAGACCTTTCTTAACAGCTTTTCTTCCATGGTGAGGTGCAATATGTAGCACTTTAAAATTCAATAAAACAAATCTCAATATTTCACAAAATTATCTAGAGAATTTTAGCCATCTGTGACTGAGATTATAATTGCTCTGGTTAATTGGTACATTTTGAAGTTTTAGCTTTAATGTATTATATGTTAATAGGCAAGAAATTTTCACAGGATTGCAAAATAAGTGCGAATAAATTTTGATGAAGCTTTATTTAAACACATTAGGGCTATCAAACTTGATACATCTGTACAGACTTGCTTATATTTAACACTAGTGTTGAGCGAATATGTTCTATTAACCCTTTCGGCGAGTATGCTCAGGCTGAGCTCTGAGCATTTACAGCTGCTCGGTGATGTGTTTGAATCGCTCTCGTGTGCATGATTTGCGACTGTTTGACAGTTTTAATATATGTGAGCAATGTCTATTTCTTACACATTCCTCACATGTAATAAAACTGTCAAACAGTTGCAAATCATGCACAAGGGAGTGATTCAAACACATCACCGAGCAGCTGTAAATACTCGGAGCTCAGCCCGAGCATACTCGGAACAGAACATACTCGCTCAACACTATTTAACACAACTGCTTACTCTTATGTCTCATCTGGACAAGTTTTGTAGATCTTCAAAGCCATTGGCCCAAATAAACAGCTGTAATTCAGAATAGCAAAAAAAAAAAGAAAAATGGCACTGGCATGGCAAAGTAGAAACGCAAATGCACTAAGTATTGCACCCACTTCCATGTTCATTCACTCTGTTTTTGCTTCTGTCACCGGGCCAACTTGCATTTCTATTGCTGGTGAGGCAGGCCACAGTGCAGCAGTTTGAGTTATTCTAGGAGGGGTAGTGTCTGCCAAGCTTGGCGCTTGAGTGTTATCTTCACATTTAAACTTAATACTTAGTTGGTTCCACTTGTGAGCTTAAGCGAGGCTCACACAATTTAATAAGGCTAGTGTCGCACAAGATAATCGGGTCAATTATGCAAATCCCTCTCTGATCAAACTCTAATCAAAGTTTGATCGGTGGGATCATAGTGGGCGCTGATTCTCCCGGATGAAGAAAATATATCTCCAATCATCTCCAATCTGTCAGTCCATGGAAATCAGACTGCACTCAGATGTTTGAGTGCATTCCGATGTTTCCCATGCACTCATTGACTTGCATGACTGAGTGTAATGCGAATATCATATCAAACTCGGGCAAGCAGTGATTTATTCCTCGTACCGGCTCAGACTCATAAAATAATATTGGTCCAACTGCAATCCAATATTTTGTCGGATTGCACCTGAGCCGAAAATATGGCCATGCACACGAGCCTTATCTATCACCACTCATTGCAAATTATAATCGTATCTTCCTAGTTGCTTGTGTCACAGCTTCTACTTTGCTTTTGTGATTCCTGTTCTTTGACCTCAGTCTGCATTATGACAATTCTTCTGCCTTACCTTTCTGCTCCAGTTAGTGACCTTCCACTATCGACATTGCCTCATATCTAGTGTTGAGCCACCCCCGTAGTGTTCGAGTTTGGTTCGGTTCATCGAACACCCGCATGTTCGTCGAACTGTTTATCGAACACCGTCGAACACCGTTAAAACCAATGGCAGGCAAACAAAAACACATAGAAACACATAGAAAACACCTTCAAAGGTGTCCAAAAGCTGACAAACTGCTCAGAAGACACAACTAACACATGGAAGAGTGACAAGTACATATAGTCATGCGAAAAGAAAAGAGGTGGAGGAGTAAAAGGGGGGGAGACACAGATATAGGCATGTCATGACCTTCTAAAACCAAAAAAGTGCGAAGCTGACACGGCCAGTCGGTTCCTGCCTGTGCAACCTTCATTTCGCCGGGTTTGTGCCTGAGCCGCGGTGAACCCTGACGGCCAGCCCCACTCTCCCAATACTGGTGCCTGTCCACTGGTGGGTCGAGCGAGCCCCCCTGCGGTGGAGGCAGGTATAATCTTTTTAATTTAAATTGTCTCGCTAATTTGAATGAGTACACTTTAAATCCTTTTACAAGGATCTATTGGAGGGCAAGTCTCATGCCAGCAGCTGTGTAATTCCAGCTCCAGTGGCGTCCACTAAAGCTGCTGCAGTTAAAAAGCTTTTAAAGGATCGAGCTTGGCGGTCCACCGCAAGGCGTCCTACCACCAGTCCCTGTGCCTTGGGGTGCCACCCCGATGCTCTTCACGGAGTGTCCCGGGGGCCCGAACCATTTCCTTTGAAAAAATTAAGTGTCCAAACTACAGGTGGTGTAGCTTGCTTAACATCTGGGATATTCCGCTGACAAGCAGACACTGCTATTAGGCACAAAGTATTTCCTGGGCTAGATGCAGTTAAAAATTTGTAATTAGATACTCTCGTTGGATGCTAAGAAAGCATTCCATAGAGTCTCCGGGCACGCCATATATTATTCTCTTAAAAAGCTTGGGGTAGGGGTCTAGGGGACCCTTTTATAGGCAAAATCACGGCCCTGTATCTTAATACGTCACCTAGGCTGAAGATAAATGGAACATTTTCATCACCTTTCATAATCACCAATGGGACAAGGCAGGGATGTCCTCTGTCCCCTCTCTTATGCATCCTAGTGACGGAGCATCTGCTCTCATCAATTCGCCATAACCCCAATATTAGGTGGATTGAGGTGGGAGGCACCGAGTACAAGTGCTCTGCATTTGCTGATGATGTCCTAGTATATATCACTCAATCACATATATCCATCCCTGCTGTTATGGCTGAAATAGATCACTTTGTTACATAGTTAAATTTTAAAATCAATGCAGCGAAGTCTGAGGCCCTCGATGTCTCCCTCCCTAAATCCATACAGGATTCCATCCAGTCCAACTTTCCCTTTGCCTGGCCCTCACAGGGTATCAAATACTTAGGAATTCGTATTCATAGAGACCTCTCCAGTCTATGTTATCTTAATTTTGGGTCCTTTATTGAACAACTCCATACAGACCATGGTTGGCAAGTTAGAACTGTAAGATTCACTACGTGAACCACTGGTGTTTTTTGGAAAAGCACATGTACACTGTGTTCCAAAATATTATGCAAAAAGTGTTTAGGAGTGATAAGGTAAGAATTTTTTTGCTTGTCAGTTAAACTCATTGATGGTGATGTGTGTCAGGGCTCTTTATATCACTGTAAGCAATTGCAGACACCTGTGCTAATTAGTTTGGCAGGTGTGTCCAATGAAAGGCAAGACTACTTAAGAAGGCTGTCTAACATTATTAAGCAGCCTACATTTTCTGCCAAGATGGGAAAGAAAAAGGATGTCTTGGCTGCTGAGAAGCAACAAATTGTAGAGTGTTTAATTCAAGGCATGACTACAATCAACATTGCCAAGACACTTCATCCTGATCATCGCACAATCAAGAAGTATGTAGCTGATTCACAGTACACACGTGTGCGTGCTGATAAGGGAAAATTGAGGACTCTTTCCTTCAGGCAATTACGTCAGGTTAAAAGAGCAGCGGCAAAAAAGCCTTGTCATAGCAGCAGACAAGTTTTTGAAGCTGCTTGTGCCTCCAACGTCCCCCGAACAACAAGATGCAGAGTCCTTCAGAGGTTTGCAGCTGTGCATAAGCCATCCTGTCGACCTCCTTTATCCACTGTACACAAGCAGAAATGGCTCCAGTGGGCCAAACAATACATGAAGACTGACTTCAAAACTGTTTTGTTCACCGATGAGTGCCGTGCAACGCTCGATGGCCCAGATGGATGGAGTGGAGGATGGCTGGTTGATGGACACCCCATGCAAACACGGCTACGGCGCCAACAAGGAGGAGGTGGAGTAATGTTTTGGGCTGGAATCATGGGGAGAGAGATTGTCGGCCCCTTTAGGATCCCTGAAGGGGTAAAAATGAACTCCATAACGTATGTGGAGTTTCTCAAACTGCACTTCCTGCCATGGTTCAAGAAGAAGAACCGTGTATTCCGCAGCAAGATCATTTTCATGCATGATAATGCACCGTCTCATGCTGCACATAACACATCTGCATTTCTGGCTGATATGGGCATAAAAGGGGACAAACTTATGGTGTGACCCCCATGCTCCCCTGACCTCAACCCCATTGAGAACCTCTGGAGCATCATCAAAAGGAGTGTCTATGATGGCGGGAGGCAGTTCACATATAAGCAACAGCTCTGGGAGAGTATTCTGTCCTCATGCAAAACAATTGAAGCAGAAACCATCCAAAACCTGACAAATTCAATGGACGAGAGAGTTCAGAAGCTCCTTTCGAACAAGGGGTCCTATGTGCAATGTAACATCACCTAGAATAAAGTCTTGAGTTGAAAACTGTTTGACTTCAGTTTCTAATAACCTGCTAATGCTTATAATTTCAAAAATGACCATTTTTTTATTCTTTATTAAAATGAAAAGGTTGATCGAAGAGTGTAGGGGATCTAAGAGTGTGGCAACCCAGTAGTCAGGATTATTTCGAATTCTGACAATCTGAGGGTCATGTTGCAGGTAGTGCAGAAAGAAGGCACTCATGTGTCTTGCGCATCTAGGAGCCCCAAAATTATTTTCCGGGCTAGATGCAGCTAAAAATTATTATTAATTTGAAAGCTGGTGGAGCTTAGTATAGAAAGCCTAATAGAATCAGTACTGCAAACTGCTACAAGGCCCAAATTATTTTCCAGCCAAGATACAGATAATCATGATTAGTAATTTTAAATCTGGTGGAGTTTAGTATAGATGGCCTAATAGAATCAGTACTGCACACTGCTACAAGGCCCAAATTATTTTCCAGCCAAGATACAGATAAACATGATTAGTAATTTGAAAGCTTAAAACGGTTGGTGAGGTGATTTTAATAAATCATCAAGCTTTTACTCTCCCCAGGATTACACAGGGGTAGAAAAGTCATTTCGGATCCATGATTTGTTCATCTTTATGAACGTTAGTCTGTCTACATTATCAGTTTAGAGCCGCGTGCGCTTATCTGTCAGCACACCACCAGCAGCGCTGAACACATGTTCAGACAGAACGCTGGCTGCGGGGCATGACAAGATCTCCAAGGCGTAAAGTGGCGAGCTCCGACCATTTATCCTGATTGGAAGCCCAAAAAGAGCAAGGGTCTTGTGACACAGTCATGGCTTCAATGTCTACTTGGAGATACTCCTGTACCATCGTCTCTAGGCGTTGACTATGTGTTTCTGTTATGTTTTGAGTGCTGAACACTCGATGGTCCCACGGTTGGCAAGTTGGAACTGTGAGATTCACTACGTGCACCACTAGTGTTTTGTGGAAAAGCACATGTAAGATTCTGCAACAGTCTCTGCTGATACTCCTGCATGCGTGCATCTCTTTATATGGCAGGAATAATTTCTGCAAATTTACTTTTGTACCGGGGATCTAACAGTGTGGCAACCCAGTAGTCAGGATTATTTCTAATTCTCACAATTCGAGGGTCATGTTGCAGGTAGTGCAGCAAGAAGGCACTCATGTGTCTTGCGCATCCAGGAGCACCAAGTCCTTGTTGTGTTGGTGGCGAGGTAACAATCATGCTTCCTTCCTCTGCCCTCTCCCCCCAACCTCGCACAACAGAAATGTGATCAAGGTCTCCCTCATCTGATGAGTCTTCCATCAGTTTGTCCTCCACTTCTTCCTGGGTGCCTGCACCTTCCTCACTAGTTTGGCTGCTACCATGCGCCCTGGAAAAACCATCTCCCACACCCTCACATGCCTGCCGCCTTGGTGCTGCCGACCGTCTGGACCTTGCAGATGTTAGCCCTTCCGCATACAACTCCTCCTCCTCTACTTCCTCCACCTCCTCTTTTGCCACCACCTGACTCCAAATTCTGTTTCACATGTGCTCCAGCATGTAAATCACCGGAATAGTCATGCTGATAATGGCATCATCAGCACTAAACATCTTCGTCGCCATTTCAAAACTGTGCAGAAGGGTGCATAGGTCCCTGATCTGAGGCAACTCCTCCAGCGTGATTTGCCCCACCTGTGGATCTCGTTGGCCCAGGCTATACATCACAACGTATTGCACCGGGGCTTGTCGGTGCAGCCACAGTCGCTGCAACATGTGCAGAGTTGAATTCCACCGGGTAGACACATCGCATTTTAGCCGGTGAAGTGGCAGGCCCAACGACTACTGTAGAGATGTAAGTCGCTGAGCTGCGGGATGCGAATGGCAGAAGTGAGCACACAGCAACTGTGCCCTCTGCAGAAGGCCATCTAGTCCGGGATTGTGGGCTAAAAATTGCTGGACAACCAGGTTCAACACGTGAGCCATACAAGGCACGTGTGTGACATTGCCCCGGCGAAGGGCCGCACCCAGGTTTGCAGCATTGTCGCACATGGCCTTCCCTGGTTTCAGGTCCAGTGGAGACAACCATTCATGAAACTGGTTCTCCAGAGCTAACCACAACTCCTCAGCTGTGTGACTCACATTTCCCAGACATTTCAATGTAAAAACCACCTGATGACGCTGAGCCCTGCAGCCAACATAGTAAGGAGGTGTGCAGGATCCCTTCTGTGCAGTTAGAAAGCTTGTGGCAAGACCAGACAGGCTTTTGGTGCAAGTGGAGGACCGAGAGGAGGTTGAGGAGGCAGAAGCAGTGGAGGATCTTCGAGATAAAGAGGACCGACGCACAACTCGTGGGGACGGCAAGACTTGGACAGCAGCCCCTTGTCCTGCTGTCACCATAGTTACCCAGTGCCCAGTCAGCGACATGTAACGCCCCTGTCCATGCCTTCTCATCCAAGTGTCTGTGGTGAAATGCACCCTGTCACAACACAGAGTTTCTCAAAGAAGCGGTGATGTTGTGTGCGACATGCTGGTGGAGTGCAGGCACACCTTTCTTTGAGAAATAGTGCCGACTGGGCATCTGGTACTGGGGCACTGCGACGGACATAAGGTCTCGAAAATCCTCTGTGTCCACCAGGCAGAAAGTCAGCATTTCTGTAGCCAAGAGCTTGCAGATGATGAAATTCAACCTCTTAGCTTTGTCATGGCTAGGAGGAAATGGTCTTTTACTTGTCCACATCTGCGGGACCGAGGGCTGGCTGTTGTGCTTAGACGGGGTTGAGAAGGGTGTCCCTGGCAAACTGCCGGTCTGTGAGGAAGATGCAGGCGGACATGTTAGGTTGCCTTGATCCAAAGGTGGTGCTATCAATGTCGGACAGCGCTGAAGACCAGCTGGTGTTTTCACCTCCAAAGAAAATGATGAGCTGCTTATCACGCTATCTATTGCGGGTAAAGCGGTGGCAGGTCTGCGTCCCAAAAGAGGTGTGACTGCTGTCCACCCTGTCACAGAGGATGAAGAGTACGCGGTTGCACAAGATGTGGCAGAGTGGCCAAACTGTGGAATTAGCCCAAAATTATTGGCTGGGTTAGATGCAGATAAAAATTATATTGAATTTGCAACCTGGTGGAGGTTAGTATAGATGGACTAATAGAACAAGTCCCACACACTGCTACAAGCCGAAATATTTTTTCAGAGCTAGATGCAGAAAAAAATTATATTGAATTTGCAACCTGGTGGAGGTTAGTATAGATGGACTAATAGAACAAGTCCCACACACTGCTGCAAGCCGAAATATTTTTCAGAGCTAGATTTTGGAAGTGCATTGAGGTGAAGGGTGCATTGCTGGAAAAGGGGAAAAAAAAAGAAAAAAAACTTCTATAAATCTCTTACTTTCGTTCGTACTTACGCTCCGGACACACTCACCTCGTTCCCACTCGCAAACTAAGTGTGTGACTTGTTTTTCAGTGACTTTGTATTCAGGGAGTTTGGAAGGGAGGACTTTGGACTGAATTGCTGTATTTAATTAATTCTTTACTTTTCCTTTTACTTAACATTCTGTCTATTGCAATCCCCATTAGGAAATGAGCTCCATTATTGACAATGCTATCCAGTGTACATCTTGCCACATGTATGTATTCCTTGAACTGTCGGTCGGGGTTGCTTACTGCTGCGCGAGATGTGTGCACATTGTGCATTTGGAAGCCCAGATACTGGATCTAAATGAGCAGCTGGCAACACTGAGATCCATTGACAACATGGAAAGGAGTCTGCTGCTCACTGAGCAGCAGCTCACTGGGGTAGATGTGTGGGAGGTTGGTAGTCCGGAGCTGAAGTACAGTGAGGTCGCTAGTTGGGTGACAGTTAGAAGGGGTGGTAGAGGGAAGAGTGCCAGGGAGGCTAGTCCTGATCTAGCACACCCCAATAAGTTTGCAAAGTTGGCAGATAAGGGGAGGGACGGTATAGGGGTAGCACTACTGCAGCAAGGCATGTCCCCTGAAAGCCGGAGGAGTGTCAGCTCCAGTAAAGAGGGAAATAGGAGAGTAGGGCAGGCCAGGCAGGTGCTGGTAGTGGGGGACTCAATTATTAGGGGAACAGATAGGGCAATCTGTCACAGAGACAGGGATCGTCGAACAGTGTGCTGCCTACCTGGTGCTCGAGTCCGGCACATCGCTGACCAGGTTGACAGATTACTGGGAGTGGCTGGTGAGGACCCAGCGGTCATGGTGCACATTGGCACAAATGACAAAGTTAGAGGTAGGTGGATGTTCCTTAAAGATGATTTCAGAGAATTAGGCTGCAAGCTGAAAGCAAGGACCTCCAAGGTGGTTTTCTCTGAAATACTACCGGTACTACGTGCCACGCCAGAGAGGCAACGGGAGATTAGGGAGATAAATAAGTGGCTCAAGAACAGGTGTAGGAAGGAGGGATTTGGGTTCCTGGTGAACTGGGCCGACTTCTCAGTTGGCTACAGACTCTACGCTAGGGACCGGCTGCACCTTAATGGGCAGGGTGCAGCTGTGCTAGGGGAGAAAATGGCTAGAAGGTTGGAGGAGTGTTTAAACTAGGGATTGGGGGAGTATTCATTTTATAGGTGGGGAAGATAGGGCAAATAGTGACCTGGGCACAAATAAAGAAATTGGGGGTGGGGTTAGAATAGTCAATAAAGTAAGAAGGAATAGAGGTACAGAGAGATACATAAAATGCATGTACACTAATGCCAGAAGCCTCACCAACAAAATGGAGGAATTAGAATTAATTTTGTTGGAAAATAATTATGACATGGTAGGGATATCTGAGACATGGCTGGACGAGACCCATGACTGGGCAGTTAATTTACAGGACTATAGTCTGTTCAAAAATGACCGTACAAACAAGCGAGGGGGTGGTGTGTTTATATGTAAAATCATCCTTAAAACCTGTCTTGCGGGAGGATATATGTGAATCTAATGAAAATGTAGAGTTCCTGTGGGTGGAGATAAGGGGAGGGGGAAAAAATAATAAATTACTGATAGGGGTTTGTTATAAGTCTCCAAAAATAATGGAAGTAGCGGAGAATATCCTCGTAAAACAAATAGATGAAGCAGCGACTCAAGGAGAAGTCATTATTATGGGAGACTTCAACTACCCTGAAATACATTGGGGGACAGAAACATGTAGTTCAAGCAAAGGTAATAGGTTTTTGACAACTATGAGAGACAATTACTTTTCACAACTGGTTCAGGACCCAACAAGAAGGGGGGCACTGCTAGACCTAATATTTACCAATAGGCCAGACCGCATATCAAATATACAAGTTGGGGGTCACTTGGGTAATAGTGATCACAAAATAATACGTTTTCATGTAACCTTTAATAAGATGTGTAGTAGAGGGGTTACAAGGACACTAAACTTCAGGAAGGCAAATTTCCAACGGTTAAGAGATGATCTTACCGCAATAAACTGGGACGATATCCTGAGACATAAAGCTACACAAAGCAAATGGGAGACATTTATTAACATCCTGAATAGGACCTGTGCACAATATATACCCTTTGGAACATGCTAGAAATAGGAGGAAACCACTATGGCTAAATAGAGCTGTAAGGGGCGCAATAAGTGACAAAAAGAAAGCATTTAGAGAACTAAAGCAAGTAGGTAGTGATGAGGTATTAAATAAATATAGAAAATTAAATAAATTATGTAAAAAACAAATCAAGGCAGCAAAGATTGAGGCAGAGAGAATCATTGCCAGAGAAAGTAAAAATAACGCCAAAATATTCTTTATCTACATAAATAGTAAAAAACTAAAAAATGATAGTGTTGGGTGAAATGGTGGATGAGGATGAGGAAAAAGCCAATATGCTAAATGATTTTTTTTCAACCGTATTTACACATGAAAATTGCATGACAGAAAACATGATTAGTGATAACAAAAATTCTCCATTAAATGTCACTTGCTTAACCCAGCAGGAAGTACGGCGGCGTCTAAAAATCACTAAAGTTGACAAATCCCCGGGCCCGGATGGGATACACCCGCGAGTACTGAAGGAATTAAGTAATGTCATAGATAGACCATTATTTTTAACCTTTAAAGATTCCATAATAACAGGGTCTGTACCACAGGACTGGCGTATAGCAAATGTGGTGCCAATATTCAAAAAGGGGACAAAAACTGAACTTGGAAATTATAGGCCGGTAAGCTTAACCTCTACTGTGGGTAAAATCCTGGAGGGTTTCCCTTAGAGATGCTATAATAGAGTATCTGAAGAAGAATAACCTCATGACCCAATATCAACATGGGTTTACGAGGGACCGTTCCTGTCAAACTAATCTGATCAGTTTTTATGAGGAGGCAAGTTCTGGACTGGACCAAGGAAATGCAGTGGACGTTGTGTATATGGACTTTTCTAAAGCTTTTGATACGGTTCCACACTAAAGGTTGATACATAAAATGAGAACAATCGGGTTAGGGGAAAATATATGTATGTGGGTTAAGAATTGGCTCAATGATAGGAAACAAAGGGTGTTTTTTAATGGAAAACACTCAGACTGGGTCTCAGTTAACAGTGGGGTACCACAGGGGTCAGTATTGGGCCCCCTTCTTTTTAACATATTTATTAATGATCTTGTAGGGGGCATACAGAGTATTATTTCAATATTTGCAGATGACACTAAACTCTGCAGGGTAATCAATACAGAGGACGACAATTTTATTTTACAGGAGGATCTATGTAAACTAGAAGCTTGGGCTGATAAATGGCAAATGAGCTTTAATGGGGATATATGTAAGGTAATGCACTTGGGCAGAGGAAATAAAATATATAATTATATGCTTAATTGTAAAACACTGGGCAAAACTGTAACTGAAAAAGACCTGGGTGTATTGGTGGACGACAAGCTCAAGTTTAGTGGCCAGTGTCAGGCTGCTGCTACAAAGGCAAATAAAATGATGGGATGCATTAAAAGAGGCATAGATGCTCATGAGGAGAACATAATTTTACCTCTATACAAGTCATTAGTGCGACCACATTTAGAATACTGTGTACAGTTCTGGTCTCCGGTGTATAAGAAAGACATAGCTGAACTAGAGCGGGTGCAGAGAAGAGCGACCAAGGTTATTAGAGGACTGGGGGGTCTGCAATACCAAGACAGGTTATTACACTTGGGGTTATTTACTGTGGAAAAAAGAAGGCTTAGGGGTGATCTTATTACTATGAACAAGTATATGAGGGGACAGTACAAAGACCTTTCTACTGATCTTTTTACTCTGAGGCCTGAGACGGGGACAAGGGGGCATCTTCTACGTCTGGTGGAAAGAAGGTTTAATCATAATCACAGACGGGGATTCTTTACTGTAAGAGCAGTGAGACTATGGAAGTCTCTGCCGCATGATGTTGTAATGAGTGATTCACTGTTAAAATTTAAGAAGGGAATGGATGCCTTTCTTGAAAAATATAATATTACAGGTTATAAATACTAGATTCCTTGATAGGGCGTTGATCCAGGGAACTAGTCTGATTGTCGTATGGAGTCGGAAAGGAATTTTTTTCCCCAATGTGGAGCTTAGTGTTTGCCACATGGTTTTTTTTTTGCCTCCCTCTGGATCAACATGTTAGGCTATGGGTTGAACTAGATGGACTTAGTCTTCCTTCCAACTTAAAAACTATGTTACTAAGTTACTATGTAGATGCAGAAAATAAATTATATTGAATTTGCAACCTGGTGGAGGTTAGTATAGATGGACTAATAGACCAAGTCCCACACACTGCTACAAGCCGAAATATTTTTTCAGAGCTAGATACAGAAAAAATTATATTGAATTTGCAACCTGGTGGAAGTTAGTATAGATGGACTAATAGAACAAGTCCCACACACTGCTACAAGCCGAAATATTTTTTCAGAGCTAGATGCAGATAAAAATTATATTGAATTTGCAACCTGGTGGAGGTTAGAATAGATGGACTAATAGAACAAGTCGCACACACTGCTACAAGCCGAAATATATTTTCAGAGCTAGATGCAGAAAAAAATTATATTGAATTTGCAACATGGTGGAGGTCAGTATAGATGGACTAATAGAACAAGTCCCACACACTGCTACAAGCCAAAATATTTTTTCAGAGCTAGATGCAGAAAAAAATTATATTGAATTTGCAACCTAGTGGAGGTTAGTATAGATGGACTAATAGAACATGTCCCACACACTGCCACAAGCCAAAATATTTTTTCAGAGCTAGATTCAGATAAAAATTATATTGAATTTGATACCTGGTGGAGGTTAGTATAGATGGACTAATAGAATGATGCTATGCCCAAAAGGTTTTACTTCACTAGGTGCAGTAAAAAAATTTTCTATTCTATACACAGGTGGTATAGCTTGCAACACAGATAGGCTACTCCACTGACTAACACACACTGCAAGAGGCCAAAAAGGATTTGCTTTGCCAGATTTAGCCAAATGCTGTGAAAAAAACTTGAACAGCACTGGTACAGACCTGCCTGGCAAAAAGTGATAGGAACTGATGTAACCTAGCCCTGAAAAGGACTGCAATTACAATTAGTCTTTACTCCCAACCTATCTATTTAAAAGCACAGACCTGCCTGATAAAAGTCGTAGGAAATGATGTAACCTAGTCCTCAAAAGGACTGCAATCACAACTATTCCCTACTCCCAAGCTATCTGTAGATTTGTGCGAAAATTGGCTTGAAATTAACAAAGTATAGCGCACACAGCAACATCGGTGCCGTCTAACACGCAGCTGCAGCAGTGAGAAAATGGTGGCGACGGGGAAAATGGCTGGGTCTTGTAGGGCAAGGACATGTGACTAACACTGCCAATGACACATGCCCTTGCTTGTGTGAAAAAAAGCAGTTCGCTCCGTGTGTGCGCTGCTGATAGGCTGACAGATTGCACCTCTCCACTGTAAATGCGGGAAAGAGAAAAAAAAATGGAGATCTTCATTATTTCTGCCGAGATCAATCCCCTGCCCCTCCCCCCGCCCCGCTGTACACTCAAACTGCGTATTAACATTAATTTTCAGCCTTACTGAGAAAAAATCCAGTTATGATTTTGGTGCACGAACAGTTATCGAACACAACTTCGAACAGCCGAATTTTTTTCAAATTGTTCGTGCTCGCCGAACGGCTCGAACACCGCCCAAAACAGCTCGAATTTATCAATGGCAGCACCTGGATGATAACACGCTTATTTTCTCTTTTCTGCTTTCATTCTCAGTTTTGCGGAACTGGCGGTCAGTAAAACTCTTGGTCAACCTTTGTCGTTCAAACACAGCTTCCACCAGTATTGTGCCTGCCCAGAACAACCACCTCAGGTGAGCAGCACTATACTCACTTAGGTCAGCTCACCAGTACAGGTTCACACAGCAAGCACCTTTGTTTTTGTTTTTTTTATACTCACATGAAGTAGAGACGTGTCCATCGCCTGCTGCAGTTCGGTAAAGCTGGCCGGGGATGGGGTCAGACTAGTTTGTGTACAATGAATGAGATGCCAGGTTCATTTTAATAAAAACATGAGGACACATACTCCTATAGAGACATACTATGACTCCAGATCGCTTCAAAGATGTGTTTGTTCTAATCACATAAAACACAAAAAAATCACATATCATAAAACTAAATGTCAAAGGCTAAAATCACTCCATGACATACTTAAATTATTAGTGTGTTTCTTCCATTCAAGCGTAAGCAACAATGCTTAATAACATGGTTATGTAATGAGATCACTTTATATGAATTCTATTTTTTTTTAAATCACATGACCGTGAAATAAATATACCTCTGCATAAATCACTGCCGGATTTCACTATGTAGCAGAATGGCTTTGTATGTAATGGTATATAACTCTACAGAAATAGAGAGACTACTTTAAATGTTAACATAATCTTTATTTAGTAGAAGAAAAACATGATAAAAAACTAGTTTAAAAATGCAAGGAGTAGGTGTGGCAGGAAAATAAAATCCTCTTATACAGCTGGATAATATTATTACATGACGGTACAACATAGTTGTAAAAAAGTGCAAGTGCTTAAATATAAATAAATACTCTAATACAAAGGACCATAAATAAATGTAATTTCCAAGTGAAATGTAGTATTAGATTTAGAGCAGGTATTATTTTAAACCCACATACAGAGAGACATATCTGAAATGGTAATATAGATCTCTTGTATTGGTTA
This sequence comes from Phyllobates terribilis, assembly GCF_046119375.1. NCBI lineage: Eukaryota > Metazoa > Chordata > Amphibia > Anura > Dendrobatidae > Phyllobates > Phyllobates terribilis. Next base: position 765,966,732 of record NW_027362762.1, on the reverse strand, counting down.
GATAGCGAAAAAGGCAGTATCATGTAGGACCATAGATACAGAAAAGTGCATGTGCTTCAAAATAACTACTATGTCATGAGGTGATACAGGTAACAAAAAAGAAAGGGATCCTCTTTGAATAAATACAGATGGCACATATTAATGCAAAGAACGCATAATCCTCAAAAGAGCAAAGAAAGGGTTTAGTGTGAGCTGAGGAAAAGGGATATTAAATAGATCATGGAATTTACCGATATGAGCAGCAGCTGGGATCAGCATCTCCTAGATTGCACCCAGCAGCTCCCCTTTCCACGTTTGCCATCCAATGTCACACCACTGCACCTTACTCCAACGAGTCAGAGGACACGGCGGCTGTGTTTGATGTCATGTGTACTCATCATCATGCAAACTGGGATGCTGGTCAGTTGCTGATAACACACACTGCTGTGCTCTGGTGGATGGAGGTCAAAATTGTTAGCATGGACAAAAGAAATAACATAGACACCCTGCAAAAATATAGAATAAAAGACAATATTGAGACATATTAGATATAAATAATGACAATAGTGACATAAATAGTGACAATTCAGTACTATTGAAGCGAAAAAAAAGTGAGAGAATACAGAACACAAAAAGATAAGTGAAATAAAGTTAGAAAAGAAAAAAAGTAGTAAAAGTGAGAACAGTGAGGACTCTCAGAATGTACTACTTGCTGTTTTAAAGGTATTCTGTCATCTGATTGCCATCATGAATCAGATCTAAGCTGTACAATTGCAGTCAGATTTATTTTCATCTGAAATACTGAAGAGGAAATACTCATCTCGGCCAGGGAACTAAAGATGAGACTTGTCTTCCCAGCACTGCTGGAGGTGATAAACAAGTCCTTACGTATGTACACATGAGGTAGAGACCTATCAATCATCTTCTGTAGTGCATGGAAGAGACGCCCAGGGACATGACCAGACTAGTTTGGGTAGCATGAATCAGATGACAGGTTCACTTTAACAAAACACTTCTTTGAAGTGAAGTGGAGTCATAGTATGTCTCTGTTTTTATTATACTCACATAAAACACTAAAAATCACATATCATAAAAATATGTCAGAGGCTGAAACCACTCCATTTCATACTAAAATTATTAATATCGTTCTTCCATACAAGCCTATGCTACAATGCTTAATGATATGGTTATGTAGTGAAATCACTTTATATGAATTCCATTATTTTTTAAATCATATGACCGTGAAGTACATATACCTCTGCATTAATCACTGCTGGATTTCACTAAGTAGCAGAATGGCCTTGTATATAATTGCATTTTCCAAGTATAAAGGATGACACAATGATTTAAGTCTGACTCAGTCATGTGGAAATATAGAAGTGGAAACTCACAATTATTTTTCATTTACAAACAATCATGAAGGATGTTATTATTATAAAGTACAGTATGAGCAACTTGCCATATAAACTCAACCCAAATTGCAGTAAACTTTGACTCCTTATTTACAAGAAGCTAGTAATTCTCTGATTACAGTATAGTAATATATCCAGTTGTAATAATAAACCTTAGCTTGATATTTAAAAAAAAACTGTCAGAATTATTTTGTAATGTAAAGTAAAGACATAGCTGTAATGGTGCTGTAATACTTGTTAAATTGATATATTTGGTGAAGAAATCCGCTTTGTGGATCTTATTTAACCTCTTTAAAGCCTGGGGCGTATTAGTACACCCCAGACCATCACCCAAAGTTCAGTGAGGGCTCCGGCGCTGAGCCCACACTGAACTGAGCACATGTCGACTGATTATTACAGCTGACATGTGCCCGCAACAGCTGCGGGAGGAATCGCGATCCACCCGCGGTTGTTAACCAGTTAAATGCCACTGTCAATCTCTGACAGCGGCATTTAACAGCGCCGCGCCGGAAGAGAGTCACTTACCCTGCCCATCGGTGAACAAAATGCTATCAATAAAAACATCAGCTCGGCGCGCAAAAAATAAACCCTCATCCGGCCCCAGATCCCGAAAAATGGAGACGCTACGGGTCTCGGAAAATAATGCCTTTTTTTTTTCTTTTTTGAGCAAACTTTGGAATTTTGTTTCACCACTTAAATAAAAAAGAACCTGTACATGTTTGGTATCTACAAACTCATAATGACCTAGAGAATAAGAATGGTAGGTCAGTTTTAGCACTCAGTGAACGTGGTAAAAAAAAAAAAACATCTGTGTTATTGCACTTTTTTTGCAACTTCACTGCAAATCACTTGTCAAAATCAATTGTCAGAATCACTCATCGAAATCACTCGTCAAAATCACTTGTCAGAATCACTTATCAAAATCAGTTCTCAGACAAGGTATTTAGCCTCAAACTGACATCATTCTGATGTTTGATTTTGATATCTGATCATGTCCTAAAATGGACAATGTACAGATGAGCTGCATTACCTGAACAACTTCTGTGGGTTGTAGAGTCCGTCTTATGCTACCACGAGTGTGAAAGCACAACCAACATTCAAAAGTGACCAAAGCATCAGCCAGAAAGCATTGGTACTAAACCACTGCTTTATTGAGTGTGTCTTGATAATTGTCAATAATTTTCATCTATTGTCTATTTCATTTGCACAACAGCATGTGAAATTGATTGTCAATCAGTGTTGCTCCCTAAGTGGACAATTTGATTTCACAGAAGTTTGATTTACTTGGAGCTATATTCTGTTGTTTAAGAGTTCTCTTTATTTTTTTGAGCAGTGTATATATATATTTATATATATATATATCTTTATAAATGTTATCTTTTATATTTTAAAAATTACATAAAGGAAAATGGGCCAATACAAAAGTTTGGCACCCTGCAAGGTAAGTACCTAGTAATAACCCCTTTTGCAAGTATCAAAGCTTGTAAATGCTTTTTGTAGCTAGTCAGCAGTCTTTCAATTCTTGTTTGAGGGATTTTTATCCAGACATCCTTGGAAAATTCTTCCAGCTTTGTGAGATTCCTGGGTCATCTTGAATGCACTGCTATTTTGAGGTCTAGCCACAGACTTTCAATAATGTTCAGATCAGGGGACTGTAAGGGCCATTGTAAAACCTTCAGCTTTTGTCTTTTGAGGTAGTTTATTGTGGATTTTAACATGGATCATTATCCATTTGTAGAAGCCATCCTTTTTTCAACATCAGCTTTTTTACAGATGACGTTATGTTTGCATCAAGAATTTGTTGAAATTTAATTGAATCCATTATTCCCACTACCTATGAAATTTTCCCCAAGTCATTGGCTGCAACACATCCTTAAATCATGATTGATCCACCACCATGCCTAATTGTTGGCAAGATGTTCTTTTCTTGAAATTCTGTGTCTTTTTTTCTCCACACATACACTAATGTTCAAAAGTTTGGGGTCACCCATAGAATTTTGTGTTTTCCATGAAAACTCATACTTTTATTTACCAAATGAGTTGCAGAATGAATAGAAAATATAGTCCAGACATTGACAAGGTTAGAAATAATGATTTTTATTTGAAAGAATAATTTTCTCCTTCAAACTTTGCTTTCGTCAAAGAATGCTTCCTTTGCAGCAATTACAGCATTGCAGACCTTTGGCATTCTAGATGTTAATTTGCTGAGGTAATCTTGAGAAATTTCACCCCATGCTTCCTGAAGCCCCTCCCACAAGTTGGATTGGCTTGATGGGCACTTTTTGCGTACCATATGGTCAAACTGCTCCCACAACAGCTCAATGGGGTTGAGATCTGGTGACTGCGCTGGCCACTCCATTATAGTTAGAATATCAGCTGCCTGCTTCTTCCCTAAATAGTTCATGCATAATTTGGAGGTGTGCTTTGGGTCATTGTCCTGTTGTAGGATGAAATTGTCTCCCATCAATCGCTGTCCACAGCGTATGGCATGGCGTTGCAAAATGGATTGATAGCCTTCCTTATTCAAAATCCATTTACCTTGTGCTAATCTCCCACTTTACCAGCACCAAAGCAACCCCAGACAATCACATTACCTCCACCATGCTTGACAGATGGCGTCAGGCACTCAGTTGTTCTGCGTCACACAAATGTTCTTCTGTGTGATCCAAACACCTCAAACTTTGATTTGTCTGTCCATAAAACTTTTTTCCAATCTTTCGCTGTCCAATGTCTGTGTTCTTTTGCTCATATTAATCTTTTCCTTTTATTAGCCAATTTCAGATATGGCTTTTTCTTTGACACTTTACCCTGAAGGCCAGCATCCCGGAGTCACCTCTTCATTGTAGACATGGACAGTGGTGTTTTGCTTGTACTATTTAATGAAGCTGACAGTTAAGGAGCTGTGAGGAGTCGATTTCTCAAACTAGAGACTCTAATATATTTGTCTTGTTGCTCAGTTGTGCAGCAGGGCCTCCCACTTCTCTTACTATTCTGGTTATAGCCTGCTTGGGCTCTCCTCTGAAGTAATTAGTACACACCATTGTAGGAAATCTTCAGTTTCTTGGCAACTTCTCGCATGGAATAGCCTTCATTGCTAAGAACAAGAATAGACTGTCCATTTTCACACAAAAATTCTCTTTTTCTGGCCATTTTGAGAATTTCATAGAACAAACAAATGTAATGCTCCAGATTCTCAACTAGCTCAAAGGAAGGTCAATTTTATAGCTTCTCAAATTAGCCAAACCGTTTTCAACTGGGCTAACATACTTGTGCAAGGGTTTTCTGAGGTTTTCTAAACATCCATTAGCCTTCTTACACAGTTAGCAAACACAATGTACCATTAAAACACTGGAGTGGTGGTTGTTGGAAATGGGCCTCTTTATACCTATGTAGAATTTGCAATAAAAACTAGACGTTTGCAGCTAGAATAGTCATTTACCACATTAACAATGTATAGAGTGTATTTCTGATTCATTTAATGTTGGCTTCATTGAAAAAAATGTGCTTTTCTTTAACCCCTTTACAACCCAAGGTGGTTTGCACGTTAATGACCAGGCCAATTTTTACAATTGTGACCACTGTCAATTTATGAGGTAATTACTCTTGAACGCTTCAACGGATTCCCCTGATTCTGAGACTGTTTTTTCGTGACATGTTGTACTTCACGATTGTAGTAAAATTTCTATGATATCACTTGCGTTTATTTGTGAAAGAAAAAGGAAATTTGGCGAAAATTTAAAAAATTTAGCATTTTTCAAAATTTGAATTTTTATGTCCTAAAAATCAGAGAGATATGTCACACAAAATAGTTAATAAATAACATTTCCCACATGTCTACTTTTACATCAGCACAATTTTGGAACCAACATTTTTTTTTTATTGGGGAGCTATAAGGGTTAAAATTTGACCAGCGATTTCTCATTTTTCCAACAAAATTTGCAAAACCATTTTTTTAGGGACCAAATCATATTTAAAGTCACTTTAAGGGGTCTTTAGGACATAAAATACCAAAAACTGATACCAATCTAAAAACTGCACCCCTCAAGGTGCTCAAAACCACATTCAAGAACTTTATTAACCCTTCAGGTGCTTCACAAGAATTTTTGGAATGTGGAAGAAAAAAATTAACATTTAACTTTTTTCACAAAAATGTTAATTTAGACACAATTTTTTTAATTTTCGCTAGGGTAACCGGAAAAAATGGACCCCAAAATTTGTTGTGCAATTTCTCCTGAGTAAGCAGATACCCCATATGTGGGAGAAAACTACTGTTTGGGTGCACGTTAGGGTTCGGAAGGGAAGGAGCACCAATTTACTTTTTGAATGTAAAATTTGCTTGAATAATTAGCGGACGCCATGTTGCATTTGGGGAGCCCAAGATGTGCCTAAACAGTGGAAACCCCACAAAAGTGACACCATTTTGGAAACTAGACTCCTCAGGGAACTTATCTAGATGTGTGGTGAGCACCTTGAACCCCAAGGTGATTCACAGAAGTTTATAACATTGAGCCGTAAATATTAAATTTTCACATTTTTCCCACAAAGATGTTTTTCAGCCCCCACTTTTGCATTTTCATAAGGGTAACAGGAGAAATTGCACCATGCAGTTTGTTTTGCAATTTCTCCTGAGTAAGCAAATACCCCATATGTGGGGGAAAACCACTGTTTGGGCACACGGCAGGGTTCGGAAGGGAAGGAGCGCCATTTGACTTTTTGAATGTAAAATTTGCTTGAATAATTAGCGGACGCCATGCTGCATTTGGGGAGCCCCTGATGTGCCTAAAACATGGAAACCCCCCACAAGTGACACCATTTTCCAAACTAGACCCCTCCGGGAACTTACCTAGATGTGTGGTGAGCAACTTGAACCCCCAAGTCCTTTACAGAAATTTATAACATGGAGCGGTGAAAATAAAAAAAATCTAACTTTTTCCACGAAAATGATGTTTTAGCCCCAATTTTTTTATTCTCACAAGGGTAAGAGGAGAAAATGGACCCCAAAAACTTTTATGTAATTTCTCCAGAGTACGCCAATACCCCATATGTGGGGAAAATACAGTTTTTGGGCGCAAGGCAAAGTTCAGAAGGGAAGGAGCACTGTGTGACTTTTTGAACGCAAAATCGGCTGGAATCAAGAGCGGACGCCATGTCGCGTTTGGAGAGCCCCTGATGTACCTAAATAGTTGAAACCCCCCACAAGTGACCCCATTTTAGAAACTATACCCCTCAAGGATTTTATCAAGGGGTATAGTGAACATTTTGAACCCAGAGGTACGACACAGAATTTGATGACATTACGTCATCATATTGAATAAGTTGTCATTAGTCTTGAGCACAAGTGCTCGCTACTTGAGTTTGCATCGGGCACTCAGGTATGCACCATGTATCACAGGTGCTCAAGTGAAATGCTTGAGTCCCCGCCCGCATGTTTCATGGTTATTAGACACCCCAAAAAAAGCATGCGGGGATCGCTCGTGCATGGCAGGCAATCCCCACAAGGTTTTTTTGGCCGCGAAGCATATGGGGTGGAGACTCGAGCACCCGTGATACTCAATGCAAACCCGAGCACCCGATGCAAACTCAAGTAGCGAGCACTTGCGCTCAACTCTGGTCTCCATGTTGTCATCTTTTTTTTTTACTTTTGATAAAAAAAGAAACAACCCCAACCCTAACCCTAACGCCAACCCCAGCGTTTATTTTTTACGCCGTTCCTAGTGTAGTATAAGTGACTAGATGACCTTATTTTTCGGGTCGGTGCGACTACAGAGATACCAGAATGATATCGGGTTTTTATGATTGACAGCTGTCACACACTAAAAGACACATATTTTGTAAAATCTAGTTTTTGCATTGCCATATTTTGAGAGCTATAATTTTTCCATATTTTGGCCGACAGAGTCATGTGATGGCTTATTTTTTGCGGGATGAGATGACGTTTTTATTGGTGCCATTTTCAGGCACGTGACATTTTTTGATCGCTTTCTATTCCTGCTTTTGGGAGGCAGACTAAATTTTTTTATTCTTCTCCGCGTGTGGTAAAATTGATAAGGTAGCATTATTCTTCGGGTCAGTACGTTTACAGCGGTACCACATTTATATCATTTTTCTATGTTTTGGAGCTTTTACACAATAAAAGCTATTTTATAGAAAAAATTATTTTTTTGCATCGCTTTATTCTGAGAGCTATAACTTTTTGATTTTTCGGATGATGGAGCTGTATGGTGGCTTGTTTTTTGCAGGACAAGATGATGTTTTCAGTGGTACCATTTTTATTTATATTCGTCTTTTTGATCGCGTGTTTAGTGTTGAGCCACACCCATAGTGTTCGGGTTCGGTTCGGTTCGTCGAACACCAGGATGTTCGTGGAACTGTTCGTCGAACACCTTAGAACACCGTTAAAACCAATGGCAGGCAAACAAAAACACATAGAAACACATAGAAAACACATTCAAAGGTGTCCAAAAGCTGACAAACTGCTCAGAAGACTTTAAAAAAGCCGGCCGGCAATTCAGCAGTAGAGATGAGCGGTGTTCAACTCGAACTGTTCGCCAATCTCAAATTCGAGCTGTTTTGGGCGGTGTTCGAGCCGTTCGGCGAACACGAACTATTTGAAAATAATTCGGCTGTTCGAGGTTATGTTCGATAACTGTTCGTGCACCAAAGTAATAGCTCTATTTTTTCTCAGTAATGATGAAAATTAATGTTAATACGCAGTTTGAGTGTACAGCGGGGTGGGTGGAGGGGCAGGGGATGGATCTCTGCAGGAATAATGAAGATCTCCATCTTTTTTTCTCTTTTCCGCATTTACAGTGGGGAGGTGCAGTCTGTCAGCCTATCAGCAGCGCACACACGGAGCGAACTGCTTTTTTTCACACATACAAGGGCGTGTGTCATTGGCAGTGTATGTCACATGTCCCTGCCCTATAAGACCCAGCCATTTTCCCCGTCGCCACCATTTTCTCACTGCTGCTGCTACGTGTTAGACGGCACCGATGTTGCTGTGTGCGCTATAGATAGCTTGGGAGTAGGGAAGAGTTGTGATTGCAGTCCTTTTAAGGACTAGGTTACATCATTTCCTACGATTTTTATCAGGCAGGTCTGTGCTCTTAAATAGATAGGTAGTGGGAGTAAAGACTAATTGTAATTGCAGTCCTTTTCAGGGCTAGGTTACATCAGTTCCTATCACTTTTTGCCAGGCAGGTCTGTACCAGTGCTGTGCAAGCTTTTTTCACAGCATTTGGCTAAATCTACCAAAGCAAATCCTTTTTGGCCTATTGCAGAGAGTGTTAGTCAGTGGAGTAGCCTATCTGTGTTGCAAGCTACACCACGTGTGTATAGTATACAATTTTTTTTACTGCACCTAGTGAAGTAAAACCTTTGGGCATAGCATCATTCTATTAGTCCATCTATACTAACCTCCAACGGGATGCAAATTCAATATAATATTTTTCTGCATCGAGCTCTGAAAAAATATTTAGGCTTCTAGCAGTGTGTGGGACTTGTTCTGTTAGTCCATCTATACTGACCTCCATCAGGTTGAAAATTCAATAAAAAAAATTTCTGCATCTAGCTCTGAAAAAATATTTCAGCTTCAAGCAGTGTGTGGGACTTGTACTATTAGTCCATCTATACTGACCTCCATCAGGTTGCAAATTTAATATAATTTTTTTCTGCATCTAGCTTTGAAAAAATATTTAGGCTGCTAGCAGTGTGTGGGACTTGTTCTATTAGTTCATCTATACTAACCTCCACCTGGTAGCAAATTAAAAATAATTTTTTTCTGCATCTAGCTCTGAAAAAATATTTAAGCTTCTAGCAGTGTGCGGGACTTGGTCTATTAGTCCATCTATACTAACCTCCACCAGGTTGCACATTAAAATTAATTTTTATCTGCATCTAGCGCTGAAGAAATATTTCAGCTTCTAGCGGTGTGTGGGACTTGTTCTATTAGTCCATCTATACTGACCTCCATCAGGTTGCAAATTAAAAATAATTTTTGTCTGCATCTAGCTCTGAAAAAATATTTAGGCTCATAGCAGTGTGTGGTACTTGGTCTATTAGTCTATCTATACTAACCTCCACCAGGTTGCAAATTAAAAATAATTTTTATCTGCATCTAGCTCTGAAAAAATATTTAGGCTTCTAGCAGTGTGTGGGACTTGGTCTATTAGTCCATCTATACTGACCTCCATCAGGTTGCAAATTCAATCAAATTTTTTCTGCATCTAGCTCTGAAAAAATATTTAGGGTTCTAGCAGTGTGTGGGACTTGGTCTATTAGTACATCTATACGGACCTCCATCAGGTAGCAAATTAAAAATAATTTTCATCTGCATCTAGCTCTGAAAAAATATTTAGGCTACTAGCAGTTTGTGGGACTTGTTCTATTAGCCCATCTATACTAACCTCCACCAGGATGCAAATTAAAAATAATTTTTATCTGCATCTAGCTCTGAAAAAATATTTAGGCTTCTAGCAGTGTGTGGGACTTGGTCTGTTAGTCCATCAATGCTAACCTCCACCAGGTTGCAAATTAAAAATAATTTTTATATGCATCAAGCTCTGAAAAAACATTTAGGCTTCTAGCGGTGTGTGGGAATTGTTCAAGTAGTCCATCTATACTGACCTCCCTCAGGTTGCAAATTCAATCTAATTTTTTTCTGCATCTAGCTCTGAAAAAATATTTCAGCTTCTAGCGGTGTGTGGGACTTGTTCTATTAGTACATCTATACTGACCTCCATCAGGTAGCAAATTAAAAATAATTTTCATCTGCATCTAGCTCTGAAAAAATATTTAGGCTTCTAGCAGTGTGTGGGACTTGGTCTATTAGTCCATCAATACTAACCTCCACCAGGTTGCAAATTAAAAATAATTTTTATCTGCATCTAGCTCTGAAAAAACATTTAGGCTTCTAGCAGTGTGTGGGAATTGTTCAATTAGTCCATCTATACTGACCTCCCTCAGGTTGCAAATTCAATCTAATTTTTTTCTGCATCTAGCTCTGAAAAAATATTTCAGCTTTTAGCGGTGTGTGGGACTTGTTCTATTTGTCCATCTATACTGACCTCCATCAGGTTGCAAATTCAATATAATTTTTTTCTGCATATAGCTCTGAAAAAATATTTAGGCTACTAGTAGTGTGTGGGACTTGTTCTATTTGTCCATCTATACTGACCTCCATAATGTTGCTAATTAAAAATAATTTTTATCTGCATCTAGCACTGAAAAAATATTTGGCTTCTAGCAGTGTGTGGGACTTGGTCTTTTAGTCCATCTATTCTAATCTCCACCAGGTTACAAAGTAAAAATAATTTTTATCTGCATCTAGCTCTGAAAAAATATTTAGGCTTCTAGCAGTGTGTGGGACTTGGTCTATTAGTCCATCTATACTAACCTCCACCAGGTTGCAAATTAAAAATAATTTTTTTCTGCATCTAGCTCTGAAAAAATATTTCAGCTTCTAGCAGTGTGTGGGACTTGTTCTATTAGGCCATCTATACTGACCTCCATCAGGTTGCAAATTCAAAATATTTTTTTTCTGCATCTAGCTCTGAAAAAATATTTAGGCTTCTAGCAGTGTGTGGGACTTGGTCTATTAGTCCATCTATACTAACCTCCACCAGGTTGCAAATTAAAAACTATTTTTATCTGTATCTAGCTCAGAAAAAATATTTGGGCTTGTAACAGTGTGTGGTACTCATTGTATTAGGCCATCTATACCAAGCTCCAACAGCTTTGAAATTAATATTAATTTTTAGCTGCATCTAGCCCTGAAAATAATTTTTCTTCCCAATAGTGGTAGTAATAGAAATATGGGGCGCTCGCCTGGCTAACAAAAAATATGCTTCATAACAAAAAACACCAGCCTAGCGCATTGCATTAATAAGATGGCATCATCGTCTCTCCCAGTGCTAGGCCTACTACGCCGGCTAGCATTCCTGTGCCTAAAACACAATGTATGGGTCCGCGCTAGCCACTATGCTGAGGGTTCTAAAGCTGCTGCTATCGCTTTATCACAATTCAATTGGCATATTTTCACAGAGCTCTTCCCCAACGCCCACCCATCGGGCAACAGTTGCCCACCCTCCCTATGGGATCTAGTGGCGAATAGTTGATGCCATTAATCAGAGCGTCAGTTGCACCGTCGACGTGGCAAGCATACAGTAAGGCATGGGAAGGCATGGGAAGAGTGGACACGACTAGTAGCAGGCAGACGGGTTGACCAATGTGAACAAGCCAGATCACAAGTCACCATAGAATTTCTCCACCAGCTAATGATGAGGGGCATATCAGGGGCGGCAGCGAAGCGGTGTCTGACCGGAGTAGCATTTCACTTCGAACTACTGAATTGGGGAGATGTGACAAAGATTCATCAACAGACAATCCATAAAAGGGTGGAAAAAGGGTTAACAAAGTTAGGAGTGTAGACGTCCCATCCCGTGTCACTAAAACTGATTTCTCACATCATATCCCTAACACCATTAACATTACTCTCACAATTTGAAGCAACACTACTGTCTACTGCATTTGTGATCACCTTCTTCGGGGCGCTATGCATAAGCGAATTAGTCCCTCAATCTAAAATTACCTCCAGTGGAGGCTTATTACACCAGGACGTAGACATAGACAATAATGCAATACGTCTACGCATACGCCAATCGAAAATGGTTCCAGCGGGCAGGGGCACTTGGGTACTTCTACAACCCACAAACGGTACACTGAGTCGGGTAACAATAGTAAAAACATATCTAACCATCAGATCACAAAGTAATTTCTTCCCATCACACATTGATGAAACGCCATTATCAAGATACCAGTTCCAAGCTTTATTTAATAAATGCATAAGATTGTCAGGGAACCACCCCAAAGATTACGGGACACACTCATTCCGCATAGGCGCGGCCACGGAAGCAGCAAGAGCAGGACTGTCAGAAACGGAATTTCAGAGGATAGGGAGATGGTGATCCATGTGTTTGGCGAGATACATAAGACCGGCCTTGTTATCCTAACGTGGTTTGTTTCTTTTACCGGTGACGCTAAGCCAACAGTGTGGGTGATAGGCCACTCGTATATATATTGGGCAGAAAAAAGGGCGAAAGTCCACCCAGGCGGGAGGAAATTAGAGGTTCATAACACATATTTCCTCTGGAGAGGTATTAGAGGCCTGCTATGGCCACAGGTACTAATGGAGGTAATCAAGGTAGGGAGAGAGGCAAGAGGTCTGGTCATCTTAGTTATACAGGCCGGGGAAAACAACCTAGGTCATCACAAGAGCGCATAACTAATGGCAAAAATGAAACTAGACACTGAGTGCTTCAGAGAATTTTTCACACAACTAGCTATAGTATGGTCAGAGATTGTGCCGATAGCAGTATGGCAAGGTACACGAGACATCACGACAATCGAACTGACAAGGCGGGGTAATAAATATTCGGATGGCAAAATTTAGAAGAGACTGAGGCGGTGTAGTGATATGACACTGACAACTGGAAGGAGATAAAGCAGGCCTCATACGGCCCGACGGTGTTCACTTAATGGATATTGGACTGGACATATTCCTGTCAGGACTCCAGGACGGAGTGGAACAAGCGTTAAGAGTGATGGGTGGCGGTCAGAGTCCTGCATACGAATACGCAGGATCCTCCGTGGCCTGGAAATAGAAAGGACATGTTGGAGAGTTACACTTGTTGGCCAACTTGCCGGAGTGGAGACCCAGGGCAAGCTGCAACAAGCTGAATTATTTTAGAAATAAAATGCCTTTCTAATGGAATGAGTATAAAGAGTTAATAAAGCTGTGACCGATCCTCACCCATCCAGTTGTAAGAGTTACATTATTGTATTGTCAAGGAAAGGGGGGCAGTAGGGGGGCTGAGCGTCTGGGTTTGGTTGGGGGTCCCCACAGTCTGCCTAGGCTAGATGCATATAAAAATTCTTAATAGATACACAGGCGGTGCAGCTTGCTTCGCAGCTGGGCTACTATGCCCAAAGTATTGCCTAGGCTAGCTGCAGTTAAAAATTCTACGCTGACTAGCAGACACTGAAGATTTGGAGCAGACCTCTGAGTAAACAGCTCTTCAGACTCAACCATCTGTGTTACCCCAAGCCATAGTGTATGTAGTTTCTTACAGTTAAAAGGGGGGGGGAGCGACCCAACCCACCTGGAGTTGACGATGCCAACGTCACGTAAGACACAGCAAGGGGACTCCAAAAAGAGTCTCCATTTTTTCCCAAAATTGTGGCACAGACACCACTTAACCCTAGAACGCATACCTGGGGCCTCGCAGGCCCGCCCTGTTAATTGTTTTCTATTTTCTGAAAGATTACTTTAGTTAGAATTTTGAAACTCTAGGTATTCTTCATGTATATAGTTGTTTATCATTTGAGTTTGAGTTATACCATTTTATTTGCACACTGGCCTAAAAGGCCCCAGGTATGTGAAAGTGTAGATTTTTATGGTCATGCGTTCTAGGGTTAAATGGCATCAATTGCCCCACAGTTGCTTAAAACGGCTGGTGAGGTGATTTTACCAAAGCCTCAAGCTTTTAGTCTCCCCAGGATGACACAGGGGTAGAAAAGTCCTTGCGAATCCATGATTTGTTCATCTTTATGAACGTGAGTCTGTCTACATTCTCAGTGGACAGCCGTGTGCGCTTATCTGTCAGCAGACCACCAGCTGCGCTGAACACACGTTCAGAGAGAGCGCTTGCTGCAGGGCATGACAAGATCTCCAAGGCGTGAGTGGCGAGCTCCCGCCATTTTTCCAGATTGGAATCCCAAAATGAGCTAGGGTCGAGTGACACAGTCATGGCTTCAATGTTCACTTGGAGATACTCCTGTACCATCCTCTCTAGGCGTTGACTATGTGTCAGACTTCTTGTCTCCTGTGGCCTTGTAAAGGATGGTCTAAAAAAGTGGTGAAACGATTCCACAAAATTGCTATTACCAGCAGATACTGTGTTACTGTTATGGTTTGAGTGATGAAGACTCGACAGTCCCACGGTTGGCAAGTTAGAACTGTGAGATTCACTACGTGCACCACTGGTGTTTTGTGGAAAAGCACATGTAAGATTCTGCAACAGCGTCTGCAGATACTCCTGCATGCGTAAATCCCTTTTTATGGCAGGAATTATTTCGGAAAATTTACTTTTGTACCGGGGTTCTAAGAGTGTGGCAACCCAGTAGTCGGGATTACTTCGAATTCTGACAATCCGAGGGTCATGTTGCAGGTAGTGCTGCAAGAAGGCACTCATGTGTCTTGCGCATCCAGGAGGACCAAGTCCTTGTTGTGTTGGTGGCGAGGTAAGAATCATGCTTCCTTTCTCTGCCCTCTCCCCCCAACCTCGCACAACAGAAATGTGATCAAGGTCTCCCACATCTGATGAGTCTTCCATGCTCTTCGCCAGTTGGTCCTCCACTTCTTCCTCGGCTCCTGCACCTTCCTCAACAGTTTGGCTGCTACCATGCGCCCTGGTTCATCCCTCTCCCCAACCCTCCCATGCCTGCCGCCTTGGTGCTGCCGAACGTCTGGACCTTGCAGATGTTATCCCTTCGGCATACGACTCCTCCTCTACTTCCTCCACCTCCTCTTGTCCCACCACCTGACTGAATTCTGTTTAATGTGTGCTCCAGCATGTAAATCACCGGAATAGTCATGCTGATAATGGCATCATCGTCAGCACTAAACATCTTCGTCGCCATTTCAAAACTGTGCAGAAGGGTGTGTGACGCCCCTGAGGGTTCAGTAGCCACAGAGTTACTGCATCTCACCCAGAGGTGTGGTATCTCACCCTCAGGTAAGGAAGGCGTATGGCTCGGGACCCTAACACCTGCATCCAACACATACCCGCAGTGGGGGTAGGGCGAGATTGCTCCTAAGGGAGAGCAAAGTTCCAGGTCCCTAGGTGGCAGGAGGGTCCTATGTAGTGGGTGCTTAGGGGAGCAGCTTAGGGGAGCACATGACAGGGAGAGTATAAATAGGAAGCCATCTTAGAAAGAGCAAGCCAGTCAGAGGAGGAAAAGTGACAGGAGTAGAGGCTCTGAATGAGCTCTGCTCCGGAGGCAGGCCTAGCCTGGGATGCCCAGGACTGAAGGAGAGAAGAGAGGAGTGGGAGCAGGAAGGCTCCATGAACTGAAGGGACCCTAGGGGTACGGGCCGTGCAGAAGGCCACCCATACTCCTTCTGCTACCAGGACGTAGAGGGGTCAGGCCAGATAAGGGGAACCGGTTCCTCAACTAGCGGAGAAACAGCAAGGCTCAACTAGAAACCAGAGGCTGCAGCATTTCATGTACTGCAGGCCAAAGTCCACACCAGTCTCACTAAGAAGGTAGCCACATAGGACCCAGGGGATGGAACACATGTCACCCGCCAAGGCCCGAGGATACCGGATAGATGTGTCACTGGGTGTGAGGTGCAGGGAGAAGGCCAGAGAAAAGACACACAGAAGGGGGTCCTGCTAAGTACTCCGGAGCTATCTGGGGGTGGAATGAGCCCCTCACTGAGTACGCACAGCACGACGGGGAAGATTGCTCTGGTACCTGTAATCTGGACTGCAACAACTGTGAGTAAAGATCTTGGGACTGCATCACACGGACTCTGTGTTCATTACTGGCTCCCTGCACTACAACCACAATCATCCACCCACACTGCCCTGAAGCTACACTCTTCCTGTGGGGAGTAATAATACCGTTGCTGCAAAACCACCAGCTTCAGAGGACTGTTCCGCAGCGGCTGCCCCTTTGGCTGCACTCCACAGGTGGCGTAGTCGGACATTATAAAACCCATATATACAAATTACCCTTGGATTGACCGCCCTGTGTCACGAACTGGGTCTCCGCCACAGTGACTACAACCCCCAGCATCTACCGGCCCGGCTCCGGGTACCCCACGGCCAAGGGGGCGCGTCAACTTCATAGGTCCCTGATCTGAGACCACTCCTGCAGCGTGATTTGCCCCACCTCTGGATCTCGTTGGCCCAGGCTATACGTCAGAACGTATTGTACCAGGGCTTGTCGGTGCTGCCACAGTCGCTGCAACATGTGCAGAGTTGAATTCCACTGTGTCGACACATCGCATTTCAGCCGGTGAACTGGCAGGCCCAATGACTTCTGTTGAGATGTAAGTCGTTGAGCTGCGGTATGCGAATGGCGGAAGTGAGCACACAGCGACCGTGCCCTCTGCAGAAGGCCATCAAGTCCGGGATAGTGGGCTAAAAATTGCTGGACAACCACGTTCAACACGTGAGCCATACAAGGCACGTGTGTGACATTGCACCGGCGAAGGGCCGCACCCAGGTTTGCAGCATTGTTGCACACGGCCTTCGATGGATACAGGTCCAGTGGAGACAACCATTCATGAAACTGGTTCTCCAGAGCTGACCACAACACCTCAGCTGTGTGACTCACATTTCCCAGACATTTCAAAGTAAACACTGATGCCCCTTGTCCTGCTGTCACCATAGTTACCCAGTGCCTAGTCAGCGACATGTAACGCCCCTGTCCATGCCTACTCGTCCAAGTGTCTGTGGTGAAATGCACCCTGTCACACACAGAGTTTCTTAAAGAAGCGATATTGTTGTTTACGACATGCTTGTGGAATGCAGGCACATCTTTCTTTGAGAAGTAGTGCCGACTGGGCATCTGGTACTGGGGCACTGCGACGGACATAAGGTCTCGAAAATCCTCTGTGTCCTCCTGGCGGAAAGGCAGCATTTCTGTAGCCAACAGCTTGCAGATGGTGAAATTCAACCTCTTAGCTTTGTCATGGCTAGGAGGAAATGGTCTTTTACTTTTCCAAATCTGAGGGACCGAGGGCTGGCTGTTGTGCTTAGACCGGGTTGAGTAGGGTGCCCACGGCAAACTGCCGGTCTGTGAGGAGGATGCAGGCGGACATGTTAGGTTGCCTTGATCCAAAGGTGGTGCTCTCGATGTCGGAGAGCGCTCAACACCAGCAGGTGTTTCCACTTCCCAATGAACTGACGACCTGCCAATCACACTGGCTGTTGCGGGTAAAGAGGTGGCAGGTCTGCGTCCAAAAACATGTGTGACTGCTGTCCCCCCAGTTACAGAGGATGAAGAGGCTGCGGATGCACAAGATGGGGCAGACGGTGGTTGGCCCGGCCCGCTAGGCCGCATTGTAGCACAGTGAGCTTCCCATTGCAACTTATGCTTCATATCCCTGTGACGGTACATGCATGAAGTACTCAAACTATGGATTTTTTGGCCTCTACTTAGCTTTTGGTGACAAATATTACAGATAACACGAGTTGGGTCATCCTTATCGATCTGAAAAAATTCCCAGGCTATGCAAGGCTTAGAGCCCATGCGACCTGAAGAGCCACTACGACTTGTGGTCAGAGGCAGAGTTGTAGTTGAGGATGCAGTTGTTGACGTGCTTCCAGTACTCCGTCTCTGTCCAGGAAGGCGCAACCTAACCTCATCGTCAATAGCATCTGTGACGCCCCGCTGTGCTTGGTATCACAGATCCTAGAAGAGTGCATTGATGTAATCCTCCACAAGAGGCCCCCATAAACATTCACACATCTCCACCTTCCACCTCAGACCAGCAGAGGGAGCCCGTTAGGGATATAAATAGGGAAGGTGGAGCTAGGGAGTTCAGTTCCTCTGAAAAGTTCCTGCAGTAGAGAAGCCTAAGAGAGGTCAGTCTGCAGTGGAGCTCAGTGTAGTCTAGAGAACTCAGTTAATAGTTCAGCAGTGGAGCACGAGGCTCCTGCTAGCTAGATTCAGGGAGCCCAGATAGAGCTTAAGGTGTGCCGGTGCCGTAAGATCAGTGAAGCGCGGCAAGCTGCCGTTAGTGTGTATAGCCTAGTGAGGGCCCAAGTAGGCCGAAGGCGAGTGTCGAGTTAGTACATAAGGGACAGAGCAGCTTAACCAGCTCACCCCGAAGCATTTACCGGACACCGGATCCGAACTTACCGGGATCTCTATGACCCAGTAAGGCATAACTGGTATCCCTGGAGAACTACAAGTCCCAGGATTGCTAAGGTGCTGATACGTAACGGAGCAAGGAGACGCTTAGGCCCCGCATACTGGGACCGTGAACTCCAAGAGAAGGCCCTGCCACAAGATCAGCCAGCGCAGGACAGAGACAAAGTTAGGCCTTGCTCCAGGCAGGTCAGAAACTTACTACGCAGAGGCAAGAAACAGGAGGCCCTACACCCGCTCATTGAGGAGGATCCTGATATGCACCCTTCACCCAACAGTGCTCCGGGATGTGCCTGAATTTCCACCAGTAAAAGGTACTGAAGTGACTACCGTGTCCGTTCCCGTTCTTGCTCTGACCCAGCTGGGTCTCGCCTGTCCTGCATTCCCACTGCATACGCTGCCCTGAGACCTAGCGCCACCTGTGGGGAGCTATACCATCGAGCTGCCTTATCACCAGCCTCAGTGGACTGCTGCGGCGCTGGTGCTTCTCACCAGATACTACAGGTGTCGTCACGAACTCTTATAAAATTAACATATATCCACCCTTTTAAAGAGTGACCCCAGGGTACGGGCCAGGGAGCCGACCACCGCGACATCCCCAAGGCCAGGCAAAGGCCCGGGCACCGAGTCATCCCCATCCCCTGGGCTAGTCACATCCTCCTCCACCTCCTCTGCTGACCTCATCGACTGGCTGACTGTGGGTTGACAGTAAGTGGGATCTCCAACCTCGTCATCATCACCCTGTGTGTTCTCACACCTGTCGACCTCAGAGCCAACCTCTTTCTGCCCTGACCGAAAAGTCAAGTTGTCGCTCCAATCAGGTATTTGAGTCTCATCATCGTCTTCATCATTGTCTCCACCAACAGGAGTTACAGTTTGGGAACGAGGGTCTACATTATGCTCAGAACCTTCTTCATATGGTCCTGGATCCGACTTATAAAGATTCTGGGCATCAGTGCAGATCATTTCCTCGTCAGGATTAACAGAAGCTCTGGAGCAGACCTCCGTTTCCCAGGCTATAGTATGAGTAAACAGCTGTGCAGACTCAACCATCTGTGTTACCCCATGCTCAGACGGGCAGCTGGAGACTTGGGAGCTGTGAGGAAGCAAGTGTGATTGGGGTGACACCTCTGAGGACTGGAGTATTTGTGATGTTGAAGTTGAGGTGGAGGAGAGCCCACTTGAAGGAGCACTTGATATCTGTTGAAGCACCTGCTGTATTTGTGCCTCATCTGGAATTTGTAGCGATGGGCGTGTCCGTAAGAAAGGGATCGTATCACATTGTCCACGAAAAGAAGTAAACATCTTAGTTTGGCTGGAAGATGGTCTTTCTTCTGCAGATGTTACTCCCCCCCCCCGCCACCGCGGGGGGGCTCGACCCACCAGCGGACAGGGACCAGTATTGGGAGAGGGGGGCTGGCCGCCAGGGTCCACCGCGGCTCAGGCACAAACCTGGCGACACGGAGGTCGCACGGGCAGGAACGGACTGGCCGTGTCGGCTTCGCACTTTTTTGATTTTAGAAGGGCATGACGTGCCTATATCTGTGTCTCCCCCTCCTTTTACTCCTCCACCTCTTTTCTTTTCGCATGACTATATGTACTTTTCACTTTTCCATGTGTTAGTTGTGTCTTCTGAGCTGTTTGTCAGCTTTTGGACTCCTTTGAAGGTGTTTTCTATGTGTTTCTATGTGTTTTTGTTAGCCTGCGCTCTGCAGTATCTAGTAAGGATGGCATGCTGGATGGCAGCGCTCAGCTGCGATCCCGCCTGTCATCTCAATGCCATCCCAGTGTGGGAGAATTTTTCTGCTCAAGCGCTGAGCGCTGAGAATTTTCCCACGCTGTCAGTGACGTGCATGAGGTGAGCTGAGTTCATTGGACATGAGCTCACCTCATGCACGTCACTGACAGCGTGGGAAAATTCTCCTGCACTCACCGCATGCGCAGGAGAATTTTCCCACGCTGTCAGTGATGTGCATGAGGTGAGCTGAGTTCATTGGACATGAACTCGGCTCATCTTTATGCAGTCACAGCCAGACACTGCAGAGCGCAAGCTTGCCTACGCTTCTCGGTGTCTTCCGCATGGCAAGCTGGATGGCAGCATTCGACTGCGGTCCAGCCTGTCATGTGAATGTAGCAGAGCTGAAGCTGTCGTGGGAACCATGGAAAGGTAAGGATGATGTTGCTTTATTATTTTACTTTTATTGCAGGAGATCGTTGGCTTCAGCTGGAATGGCCGTGACGGTAAGTATGGTTTAATTTAGAACAATAAAGAATTGTGTGTTTATTTCAATTAAAGGACTTTATTCTGGATGTTTGTGGTTTTTTTTAGTAACTTTGACTATGGGGTTAGTAATGGGGGTGTCTTATAGACGCCTCTCCATTACTAACCTGGGCTTGATGTCAGCTGGCACTATAAGCTGACATCAACCCCAACCCTATTACCCCACTGCCACTGCTTCAGGGCAGTGGGAATAGCGAGGCTAAGTGCCAGAATTGGCGCATCCAAGGATGCGCCATTTCTGGTGCGGCTGACGGCTGGTGTTTCTAGCCTGGGAGGGGGCCAATATTCATGGCACCCTTCCTGCGCTATTAATTTCAGCCCCCAGCTGTCTGCCTAGCCTTTGCTAGCTAGTAAAGGCTAGGTATTCAGCTGTGGGCTGATATTAGTAGCCTGGGAAGCTCCGTGGGTATTACCCCCTTCCCAGACTTCAAACATCTGCCCCAGCCGTCTGCTTAACCTCCGCTAGAGACTAAAATTACGGGGAACCCAACGCCAATTTTTTTTAATAAATCCTTTATTTTAACACTAAATGACAAGTACAGTAATCAACACTATCACTGTACTTCTTATATATGTGACTGACATTTCTATATCTAATCTATGCGTGATGCTCTTTTCTTTCTGTTATAAATTGTCGGGTACCGGTGTATGCCGCTGCTGAATTGCCGGCCGGCTTTTTAAAGAGACGGTGCATGAAAACACTAATATTTTTTTTAATAAATCCTTTAACACTAAATGACAAGTATAGTAACCAACACTGTCACTGCACTTCTTATATATGTGACTGACATGTTTCTATGTATCTAATCAATGTGTTATACTCTACTCTTTCGGTTATAAATTGTCGGGTACCGGTGTATGCCGCTGCTGAATTGCCGGCTTTTCATGTTTCACTGTGAGCACTGTTCCCATCGATTTGGGCAACCACTGTAATGCCACAACCACCATGGCTGTGGCATTACTGTGAGTGGCAGACAATCCCTGCATGATTGGTGCTCTAAATAGCGCCAGACATGCAGGACACGCTTTTGGTGCACGAACAGTTATCGAACATAACCTCGAACAGCCGAATTTTTTGCAAATTGTTCGCGTTCGTCAAACGACTCGAACACCGCCCAAAACAGCTCGAATTTGAGATTGCCGAACAGTTCTAGTCGAACACCGCTCATCTCTAGTGGTATTCCATTTTTTGTTTGGCGGTATGATGATAAAGCATTGTTTTTTGCTTCGTTTTTTTTTTTTTTTACCGTGTTCACTGAAGGGGTTAACTAGTGGGACAATTTTATAGGTCAGGTAGTTCCGGACGTGGCGATAACAAATATGTGTACTTTTATTTTTTTATTATTTTTTTTTTTCATAATAATATTTATTGATGGGTACATTATATTTTTATTTTTGGTGGATTATTATTTTTATTTTTTAAAAAAAAATTCACAATTTTTTTTAATTTTTTTTTTCATTTTCTGACAGTTTTTTTACTTTTTTACTTTGTCCCACTATGGGACTTTCACTTTTTTTATTCTGATCGCCTTCATAGCATAGGGATGGAGCACCATCACTGTGCTATGCAGTCAGTTAGCGCTGCAGAGTGAGAAGATTGTTTGGTCATGCACTGCGCAAGACCAAAAAATCTTCCTGCTTCTCTGGTGACCCGGATGTTGTCATGACGACATCGAGTCGTCATGGCAACACCAGGGAAGCCGCGACAGACTGCGCTGGAGGCCGGATGAGGAGGTGAGCATACCGATCACCTTCCCTTAGCCACCGCAATGCTGCGATCGACTTCGATCGCAGCATTGCGGGGGTTAATGTGCCGGGAGCGGTGCGGGACCGCTCCCTGCACATAGTACCGGGTGTCAGCTGTGACAATCAGCTGACATCCGGCGGCGATCGTGTCCGCACAGCCTGTGTGCACGCGCGATCGCGATGACGTACTAATACGGGTCAGGCTCTTAAGTCCCAGGGCACAAACGCGTATTAGTACATCATGGCCTTAAAAGGGGTTAAAAAATAATGACATTTCTAAATGACCCCAAACTTTTAAACGGTAGTGTACATTTGATCATTAAGGCTAAAGAGTTCTATTTTAACCTCATTGGTCCACAGGATTTGCTTCCAAAATGCATAAGGCTTGCTTTGATGTTTTTTTTGCATACTTCTGATGTGGAATTTTATAGTAAAGTTGCAGGAGAGGTTTTCTTCCGATGACTTCCATTGTGGTCATATTTGTGCAGGTGACTCAAAACAGTAGAACAATGTAAACAAGAGAAATTGGCTCATCTGGATAGCTTGTGGTACATGGAAGCAAGGGAAACATGTGGCCATACATGGTAAGCAGCAAAAAAAAGAAAAAATCCAGCTTCCAAAAATCCTAAGTTTATTGATAAAAAATTTGCTTCACACAATTAAAAAAAACTCAATGGCATAAGATAATCTCACTTAGCAGAGCAGAGCGACATGTTTCAAACACACACTGTTGTTCTTTCTCAAAGCTAAATGTACCACAACTCTGTAATCTGCTAAATCTTTCTGAAGGTCTTTGCAGTCAAGCGAGGGTTTTGATTTGCCTCTCTAGCAATCATACGAGCAGCTCTCACTTAAATTTTGTTTGGTCTTCCTGATCTTATCTTGACCTCTACTGTTCCAGTTAACTGTCATTTCTTAATTATATTTCGAAATGAGGAACGTTGAAAGCTCTGTGCTATCTTCTAATAGCCTTCTACTGCTTTGTGGGCCTCTACCATTTTCATTTTCAGAGTGCTAGGCAGCTGCTTAGAAAGACCCATGGTTCCTGTTTTTTTGCAGGAGGCTGGGTATTTATAAAGCTCAGGAGTTTGCATCACCTGGCCTTTCTTAACTATGATAGTGAACAAGCCATAACCCTAACAGGCTGATTAATGTCTGAAATCTTAGTCAAATTTATGTGAGCACATACATTTTCAAGGGTGCCCAAACTATCGCATTGGTCTATTATCCTTTTTGTAATTTATAAAATGTAAAAAAATGACTATTATTTTTTTTTGCCTAAAATACAAAGGAAATGTTACATCTTTAACTTTAGACCTTTTAGAGATCATTTCATCTTCAACTTACTTAAGTGTTCATAATAACAGTTATTTTGACCAGGGGTGCCCAAATTTTACATGCCACTGTACTAGCTGCTCTTTTGGATTGATCATCTGGTACCTGTTTTTCATCTTGTCCTGACTGTTACTTACTGATGATCCTTGACTCAGTTGCTCATAAATCTACTATGGCTATTCAGAAATTATTCTAGAGAAAGCAGCCTGCTGTTACTCCTGCAGTAAAGTCCATACATCCCTCCTGAACTGCTGTTTACAAAGGAGGGGAACAGCTCTGGGAAAGATGTCTCCCTCAACAGAAAATTAGTTTATTATTTAGAAAAAATGGTGATACATACTTTAAAATAAGCTTATGCGTAATACACTGCTCAAAAAAATAATAGGGAACACTTAAACAGAATATAACTCCAAGTAAATCAAACTTCTGTGAAATCAAACTGTCCAATTAGGAAGCAACACTAATTGACAATCAATTTCACATGCTGTTGTGCAAATGGAATAGACAATAGATGGAAATTATTGGCAATTATCAAGACACCCTCAATAAAGGAGTGGTTCTGCAGGCGAGGACCACAAACCACATTTCAGTACCAATGCTTTCAGGCTGATGTTTTGGTCACTTTTGAATGTTGGTTTTGCTTTCACACTCGTGGTAGCATGAGACGGACTCTACAACCCACATAAGTTGCTCAGGTAGTGCAGTTCATCCAGGATGGCACATCAATGTGAGCTGTAGCAAGAAGGTTTGCTGTGTCTGTTAGCGTAGTGTCCAGAGGCTGGAGGCACTACCAGGAGACAGGCCAGTACACCAAGAGATGTGGAGGGGGCCGTAGGAGGGCAACAACCCAGCAGCAGGACCGCTACCTCCGCCTTTGTACAAGGAGGAACAGGAGGAGCACTGCCCGTGCCCTGCAAAATGACCTCCAGCAGGCCACAAATGTGCATGTGTCTGCACAAACGGTTAGAAACCGACTCCATGAGGGTGGTATGAGGGCCCGACATCCACAGATGGGGGTTGTGCTCACAGCCCAACACTGTGCAGGACGCTTGGCATTTGCCACAGAACATCAGGATTGGCAAAGTCGCCACTGGCGCCCTGTGCTCTACACAGATGAAAGCAGGTTCACACTGAGCACATGTGACAGACGTGACAAAGTCTGGAGACGCCGTGGAGAGCGATCTGCTGTCTGCAACATCCTGCAGCATGACCGGTTTGGCAGTGGGTCTGTAATGGTGTGGGGTGGCATTTCTTTGGAGGACAGCACAGCCCTCCATGTGCTCTCCAGAGGTAGCCTGACTGCCATTAGGTAATGAGATGAGAGACTTAGACTCCTTGTGAGACCATATGCTGGTGCGATTTGCCCTGGGTTCCTCATAATGCAGGACAATGCCAGATCTCATGTGGCTGGAGTGTGTCCGCCGTTCCTGCAAGATGAAGGCATTGAAGCTATAGACTTGCCCGCCCATTTCCCAGACCTGAGTCCGATTCAGCACATCTGGAACATCATGTCTCACTCCATCCACCAACGTCACGTTGCACCACAGACTGTCCAGGAGATGGCGGATGCTTTAGTCCAGGTCTGGGAGGAGATCCCACAGGAGACAATCCGCAACCTCATCAGGAGCATGCCCAGGCACTGTAGGGAGGTCATACAGGCACCTGGAGGCCACACACAATACTGAGCCTCATTTTGACTTGTTTTAAGGACATTACATCAAAGTTGGATGAGCCTGTACTGTGTTTTTCCACTTTAATTTTGGGGGTGACTCCAAATCCAGGCCTCCATTTGTTATTAAATTTGATTTCCATTGATGATTTTTGTGTGATTTTGTGGTCAGCACATTCAACTTTGTACAGAACAAAGTATTCAATGAGATTATTTTATTCATTCAGATCTAGGATGTGTTATTTGAGTGTTCCCTTTATTTTTTTGAGCAGTGTATAAAAATCTATCAATGCATCCAAATGGATAATATGATATCCTGCAATAGGTGTGGGTACTACATTTTCTCCTAGTAGATATAAAGTGGCATTGTGTAATTGGTAAGGTACATAAATATTATTTATTTATATCAATATTACTTTGATTTATATCAATAACCCATAAATATGGATTATTGTTTATGCTTGACCATATTTGTGTTTTATACTTAATGTAATGCTAAGTTATACATTCTTTAATAATTACAGCTATCTTTCAATCTAAATTTTCACCCAGCACCTTTATGGATTTCTTTTTTAATGAATATAATACATTTAAAAGGGTTTACATTGTTTATTAGCTCTGTTGCACCTTTAGTTCACGTTTATGGTCGGTGTAGGCTTCTGAGTAAAACATTTGATGGATTAATTTTTTCTGTTGCTGCGTCATAATGACTAGCTCTTGCTGGACAAAATTGTTATATACACTAATTGCCTGAAAGCTTAGGTCAACCGAGCCAACAGCAATCTTGCTTTTTTGTTACATTCTTAACTGTCCCCCTGGTATCTAGTGTCTTGGAGAAACAAGGTACAACATGTAAAATTCAACATGCCACATAATTTGAATACCTAGGAGATAAGCCTTGCTAGATTTATCCCACAGCTTCTTATGCCAACTTCCTGTAGCATTGTATATGCATTTTAAACCACTTTATTTGTTCTGCTCAGCAAGCTCTTGTTAGAACTCTCCTGTTAGGTTTTTTTTAGTTTGCTGGTCACATGACCATTTTTGCCTATTTAATCCGGCTCCGCCCTCCTGGCCTTGCTGGACTTCATTGTATTTACTACTCTTGAGCTAGCTTGGTGCTCTGTTGCCGTTCTCTGTTAGTTTTGCTAGGTCTTCTGACCTCTATGCTTTTTGTTGTGTGTTTGTCTTTGACTGCTACTATTTCTGCTAGGAGGTGTCCAAACTTATCCCAGTCCCTAGTTCTTGTAGGGATCCCTCCCTCACATCTATAGGTCTTCGTACAGACTAGCCGAGGACTTTAGCGGGTCTGATCGCAGGATCAGGTTCCCCGTTACATCGTAGGGATCTAGTTTAGTTCTATTGTAGGGACAGATCTCCTGTCTTTCCTTAGTCCCTGTAGCAGATCATAACAGTAAGTCCAGCCCTAAAAGAAAAAAAAAAAAAGAAAAACATTTTCTCTAAGGAAAGACCTCCAGTTTTCCATCATGGTCTCGGTTCAAGATTTGGCTCAACGCTTGCAGGGACTCTCTCTGGAGGTGGCCAAGCTCCAACAACACGTGAGTAGCTCTTCTGGAGCACATTTTGTGGAACCAAAGGTACGTCTGCCTGATTTATTTTTTGGCGAACAACAAGATTTTTTTCTTTTAAAAATGCTTGTTTATTGTATTTTTGTTTGAGACCCGGATCCTCTGGTGATGAATCACAGCGCATAGAGTTCATAATGTCACTTTTGCGCAAAGATCCTCAGGGATGGGCCTTCTCTCTCCAACCTAGTGATCCGTGTTTTAGATCAGTGGATAGTTTTTTTTCTGCTTTGGGTTTGTTGTACGATGATCCTGATCGCGTCTCATCTGCTGAGTCTGAATTGAGACGTTTGAGGCAGGGATCAGGTAATGTGGAAAAATATTGTTCTCACTTCCGTCGGTGGTCTGCCCAGGTGGGGTGGAACGATTCAGCTTTGAAAAGCTTGTTTCTTTCAGGGCTAGGTGAAAGGGTTAAGGATTTACTGATTGCTTATCCCACACCTGGAAACTTGCAGGAGGCAATGCAATTAGCTATACGGGTGGACAGGAGACTGCGTGCAAGGGTTAATGAGAGCAAATCCTCTGCTATGTCAGCTCCGAGTCCTGAGAGGGTCTGTGTTGACAATGGAGAGCCGATGGAGATTGGAGCGATGGCACCCCGCTCTCAGGAAAAAGACCGCAGGCTTTCTGAAGGCTTGTGCTTCTATTGCGGAAATTCTGATCATTTTATTAAGAACTGTGTGCTTTGTATGAAGAAAGAAAAAAAAATGGTCAGTCATGCACGTATTGCCTGTTTAAATTCTAAGGGAGTATTCATATCTGCTACTACCGCTGCTCAGGATGAATTAATTGAATTTCGGGTATTTGTGGATTGTGGTTCTACTCTGAATGTGATTGATGGGGGATTCTTGGAAAAACTTAGATTAGAACCTAAAACTTTGTCATCCCCTATTGCTGTGGTTTCTGTTGATGGCTCTCCCTTGAAGAGTGTAACTCATAAGGTCTGTGAATTTCCCCTCACTATTAATGGTATTCATCAAGAGAATTTGGATTTGGTGGTATTGGATAATTTGCCTTCTCCAGTAATATTGGGGTTACCCTGGTTAAAATTGCACAATCCTGTACTGGATTGGTCTACCAATGAAATTAAGTCCTGGAGCCCTAAGTGTTATGACAAGTGTTGTAACGGATGTATTGCTGCGGTGGAAAAAGGGGAATTACCTGTACCTATTCAGGATTTTTGGAGAGTTTTTTCTGAGGAGGAGTCACAAATTTTGCCTCCCCATAGAGACTATGATTGTACCATTGAATTTGTCCCTGGAGCGACTCTTCCTAAAAGTCATTTATTTCATCTTACTATTCCTGAGAGAAAGGCTTTGAAGGAATACATACAGACAAGCTTGGCCGCCAGTCACATTAGGCCTTCCAAGTCTCCTGTGGCTGTTGGATTTTTTTTTGTAAAAAAAAAAGATGGCGGTTTACGTCCTTGTCTGGACTTTCGTGAGATTAATAAAATTACTGTAAGCAATCCTTACCCACTGCCATTGATTCCTGATTTATTTAACCAGTTAGTGGGTGCCAAGTGGTTCTCTAAAATTGATCTCCGGGGGGCATACAATTTGTTGCGCATGAAGGAGGGTGATGAATGGAAGACTGCTTTTAACACTCCTGTGGGTCATTTTGAGAATCTGGTGATGCCTTTTTGGTCTTACCAATGCTCCAGCATTTTTTCAGAATCTTATTAATGACATCCTTAGACCTTTAATCGGCAAAAATGTGCTTGTGTATTTGGATGACATTCTGATTTATTCGCCTCATCTGGAGTCTCATTGGCGGAGCGTACGTGAGGTATTACAGTTATTAATGGACAATTCGCTTTTTGCTAAGCTGGAGAAATGTGAGTTCGCTGTACAGAGAATTAGTTTTTTGGGCTACATTATCTCCAGTGAAGGTTTTGAGATGGACCCGGTTAAAGTTCAAGCTGTGCAGGAATGGCCTAGGCCTATTGGTTTGAAATCGATACAGAGGTTTTTGGGTTTCGCCAATTATTACAGAAAATTCATAAAAAAAATTTCTATTATTGTCAAACCGCTGACCGATCTCACCAGGAAAGGTGCTAATGCGGTTCAGTGGACTTCTGAGGCCATTGAAGCTTTTGTGTTTCTAAAGGAGAGGTTCACCTCTGCTCCCATCCTTATGCAGCCTGATGTGACTAAGCCGTTTTTGGTTGAGGTTGATGCTTCTTCGGTGGGGGTCGGTGCGGTGTTGTCTCAGGAAAACAAGGATGGAGTACATCCCTGTGCCTTTTTTTCCAAAAAATTTTCTGAGACTGAACTTAATTACGATATTGGTAATCGGGAATTGCTGGCGATTAAACTCGCATTTGAACACTGGCGTCACCTCTTGGAAGGTGCTGAATTTCCCATTCAGGTTTTCACTGATCATAAAAATCTGATCTATCTTGATGCTGCCAAGCGCTTGAATGCCAGTCAGGCTAGGTGGGCACTTTTTTTCTCGCGGTTTAATTTTTCCGTTACTTACATCCCGGGTACCAAGAATGTTAAAGCGGACGCTTTGTCTCGCAGCTTTTCTCCCATGGTCGGTGTTGAGGAGGAAGAGGAGAGCATTTTACAAGAAGGTGTTGTGATTGCTGCTTTGGACTCCGTTTTGGAGGATGAGATTCTTAAAGCTCAGGAGAATGCCCCATCTAACACTCCCCATGGGAGGTTGTTTGTGCCTAGGACCTTTAGGAGAGATTTGTTTGTTGAGTGTCATGAGTCTCGGTTGGCAGGTCATCCAGGAATTTCTGTGACCAAGACACTTGTGGGTCGCAGTTTTGGTGACCTGGATGGCAGAAGGAAGTCATTAAGTGGGTGCGCCAATGTACTGTATGTGCTAGATCCAAGTCTTTGCATGCTCCTGCTGCAGGGTTGCTTTGCCCTCTGGAGGTTCCTAGTGCACCTTGGACACATCTGGCTATGGACTTTATTACTGACCTTCCCCCCTCTGAAGGTTTCACGGTCATCTGGGTGGTCGTGGACCGTTTTAGCAAGATGTGTCACTTGGTTCCCTTCATCAAACTGCTTTGTGCTAAGACACTCGCTAAGGCCTTTGTCAAGGAAATTGTCAGACTACATGGTGTTCCTACTGACATTGTTTCTGATAGGGGACCTCAGTTCATGGCTCGTTTTTGGCGTGCCTTTTGTGACAGGTTGGAGGTTAATTTGTCGTTTTCATCCGGATATCATCCTGAGTCTAATGGCCAGACAGAAAGGAAGAACCAGGATGTTGAGCAGTTCTTGCGTTGTTTTGTGGCAGATAATTAAGAGGGGTGGTCTGAGTTTCTGCCACTTGCTGAATTTGCTCTTAACAACCATACATCCTCTTCTGCTGGGTGTTCGCCTTTATTTTGTTGTTCTGGGAGACATCCGTCTTTTGGGTCATTCTCCAAATTGGTTTCGGCTGTGCCTGAGGAGGAGAGTTTTTCTGGTGATTTGGAGAGAGTTTGGACGGATGTGCGTGGTAATCTTCAGGAGGCTACCAAAAAATCTAAGAGGTACTTTGATAGGAAACGGCAAGAGGTTTTGTTTGCTGTTGATGACATGGTTTGGTTGTCCTCTAAGAATCTGCGATTGAGGATTCCTTCTAAAAAATTGGGTCCCAAGTTCGTAGGGCCCTTTAAGGTGCTTCAGATAGTTAACCATTCTGCTGTTAGGTTGGAGGTTCCTACGTCCTGGAAGATTAACCCGGTGTTTCATGTTTCTCTGTTGAAAAAAGCTGATGTGTCGGATGGTGACGCCTCTGCCACTTTTCCTCCGGTGGTGGAGGATGGGGAATATGAAATTTCCCGCATCCTAAATTCTAGACGGTATAGAGGGAGTTTGCAGTATCTCGTCGCTTGGAAGGGTTTCGGACCTGAGGATAACTCATGGGTGAGGGCGGATGATGTTTCTGCTTCCAGACTTGTCAGAGCTTTTCACAGGAGGTTTCCTGGAAAGCCTGGGACTAGGGGATCCGGAGGATCTTCTTAGAAGAGGAAGTACTGTTAGAACTCTCCTGTTAGTTTTTTTTTAGTTTGCTGGTCACATGACCATTTTTGCCTATTTAATCCGGCTCCGCCCTCCTGGCCTTGCTGGACTTCATTGTATTTACTACTCTTGAGCTAGCTTGGTGCTCTGTTGCCGTTCTCTGTTAGTTTTGCTAGGTCTTCTGACCTCTATGCTTTTTGTTGTGTGTTTGTCTTTGACTGCTACTATTTCTGCTAGGAGGTGTCCATACTTATCCCAGTCCCTAGTTCTTGTAGGGATCCCTCCCTCACATCTATAGGTCTTCGTACAGACTAGCCGAGGACTTTAGCGGGTCTGATCGCAGGATCCGGTTCCCCGTTACATCGTAGGGATCTAGTTTAGTTCTATTGTAGGGACAGATCTCCTGTCTTTCCTTAGTCCCTGTAGCAGATCATAACAGCTCTGACCCTTAAAATAAAGTGAATGTTTTTTTTTCCAAAAGAAATGCCACATCTGTCCATAATCACTTTAATCGAGAAGAGTTACAATACCAGTCATGACCTATGGTCAGAAGTTGCACTGTTGCTGGACGAAACAAGCTATTTTTTGAGCCTGTACCTCTCCTGTCCTAAATATAACTAAAGCAACATATTTACTTTTTCCATGTTATAAAACTTCCATATTGTTGGAGCTACACTTTAAATGTTTTCAAACTCACACATCTTGCTACTGGGAGCATCTGGAAAGCCATAATGGGAAGTCACCCCATCATAGATATAGGTCCTTAGATTATTCATCCATTTACCATCTCTTTGATCATTTAATCTATGTATGTCATGGCATTTCAAAACAGAATAGAACTGTTTTACGTATAAAAGAGAAACCAAGAAAACAAGTAAAAGAAAGTATTTATCTGAAAATCTAATGATGCCACTCACTGACATATAGAGGTGACATTTGTCAGCTAATTGCCAAGTTGAATACTGAAAACAGATTGCACTTGAGCATGCTGTTATTTACTTTTCAGTAAACTGAATTAGATCAGGCTTTTGAATTTTTGACTATTATACTGCTTTCATTTGTTAATTTTGGAAACTACTACTGCATTTGCTGAGTGACTATTCCAAAAGATTATACAAGTGAATGAATGGTTTGGAGAAGGTACTTGGCAGACATTGCTAGCAATAAGTTCTCTCAGCTGGGGAATGTGTGTACAAGGAAGATTGTGACACATGGCCCTTTCCTGCTGGTTCAATGTAGGTTTGCCAGATTCACATTTGATACACTCACTAAATAAATACCAATGTTCCATGGCTCCATAGTAATTGTTCTTTTCAAATGTTAATTTTTACCTGGATGCTAAGTCTTGGTGTTATACACGCTCATAATATAAATTAATTAATTAAGTTCAGGTTAATTAAGATAAGTGTTGGAGGGTAATTCCATACTAAACAAATACTTTAAATAGAAAATGTGGTTATTTGCAAAAGCAAAGAAACAAAATGTAAAAAAGGATCACAGATGGAGCAGGGTGTTTGGACAATGATAAGAGGTGATAAGTAATATGCATACAGATGGTATTGGCATACATGTAACTAAAAAAGACTACGCTTGATAAGGTGGCCTCATGGAAGGATTTTGGAAATACAAATCATTAAATTGGCCTAGAATAATATTTTGCATTGTTTTTGGTTAAAATCCCATTTAAATCTCCACTATTCAGCATCAATGCAGGGAGATAGAGTTTTATAATGTAGTTTTATAACTGTGTGTAAAGAAGCAGATAATTTGGGACACTGTAGGGAAAATTGTGTAATAAGCCCTTTAAGGTATTATTACTAACTAAAGGTAGACATTAACTTAAGAAAAAACAAAAAAACATTTGTATGAATTCTCAGTGAAGCACAAACGGTGTGAGGGCTCCCTCACACAAGAATATAACTCTGCCCAGTGCTATTTGATGTTTCATAGCACTTGGCCCAGTGTTATACTATTGAATAGTGAAGATCTGCGTTATTTTCTCATGCCGATTTGGTATGGGAAAAAAATCATAGCATGCTGCAAGTGCATCCGATAATTGGATCACGCGCACCCATACAATGGCTGCGTGTAAAACATTGGACAGATTTCTGATGTCATACGAGTTGTTACGGGACCGGGTGGTGGAACCTTTGTTCTTCGGTGCAAGGAGGGACGAGAGGGGCGTGACCAAGTGCCTGACAAAGGTCACATGGTGGCTTAGTCGACTCAGTGAACCAGGGAGAGACCGGGCAGGAACTGACCGGTACAGTGGATGAGCACGGCAGGAAGGCTGACGGGTGGTCCGGGTAGATAAGCAGGCTGGTTTCGGCAAATAGCCAGATGAGTGCTCCAGGTAGGCAAGCAGGCAGACACGGCAGGTTACAGGCAGGTGCTCCAGGTAGGCTGGCTGATGAGCACGACAGGTAACAGACAGGTGCTCCAGGTAGGCAGGCTGGGGGGCACAATAGGTAACAGGCAGAACTGACAGGCAGCGTGACCTGAGGGCTGAAGCAAGTGTTAGCACACAGAACAACAACCTTGCACAAGCACCTCCATTTTGGAGGAGGTGCCTTATATAGGAGAAGTCCTCAGGCCATTGGCCGGGGACTCTATAGGACAGCGTGCGCTGCCCCTTTAAGAGGGAGGGAGCACGGGCGCCCTAAGCACAGTGCCCGGAAAGCTGCGAACCGTGCGCGCCACAGCAGCAGAGGAGCAGGAAGACGCCGGACCTGGACCGCAACGGTGAGGGGAACGGTATCTCTGCCCGGCTGGAGGCAGAAATGCTGAAACTACAGTACCCCCCCTTTATGCCCCCTCTTCTTTAGGCCCATGAGAATTTTTTTTAAGAAGATGAGGGGCATGAATGTTCTCCCTTGGTTTCCAAGACCTCTCCTCAGGACCAAACTCTTTCCAATCCACAAGAAAGAAAGTCTTTCCTCTTACTCTCTTGGTGGCCAAAATGTTTTCTACCTCAAAGATGTCCTCAGCGGAGACTGCAGCTGGAGCAGTACCTGGATCATCAGAGAAAGAATTAAGGACAACAGGTTTGAGGAGGGATACATGAAAGGAGTTGGGAATCCATAAGGTGACAGGGAGTTTCAGCTTGTAAGCCACGGGATTGATTTGGTTCAAAACCTCGAACGAACCGATGAACTACGGACCCAACTTTTAGGAAGTATCTTGAGATGAACATATTTGGAGGAAAGCCAGACGGAATTGAGGCTGATCCAGATGTCTCTTATCGGCATGTCTCTTCATCCGCTCGGAGGTCTGAAGAAGTGCAGATCTAGTGACTTCCCAAATAGCTGAAAATTCGCTGACAAGAGACTTCGTGGCAGAATTGTCCACTGAAGAGGAGACGGGAAACGGAATCTGGGGGTGTTGACTGTAGACGACAAAAAACGGGGATTTAGAAGAAGATTCGCTCTTATGGTTGTTATAGGAGAACTCGGCCCAGAGCAGGAGCTCAAACAATCGATATGGTGAGCGTTGACAAAGTGCCGAAGAAAGTTGGTAAGGACTTGGTTGATACGTTCCACTTGACCATTGGATTGAGGATGATAAGCAGAAGAGAAATCCAAGCAGAGATCCAGCAGCTTGCACGTAGATCTCCAGAAGCGCGAAGTGAACTGAACCCCGCGATCAGACACAATGTGGAGAGGTAGGCCATGAAGACGAAAGATGTGATGGATGAAGTGTTTAGCCAGCACAGATGCAGACGGAAGACCAGGCAGAGGGATGAAGTGGGTCATTTTAGAAAAGCGGTCAGCGACCACCCAATTGACAGTACAACGGGCAGAAAAAGGGAGATCCGTGATGAA
Source organism: Phyllobates terribilis (assembly GCF_046119375.1). Classification (NCBI taxonomy): domain Eukaryota; kingdom Metazoa; phylum Chordata; class Amphibia; order Anura; family Dendrobatidae; genus Phyllobates; species Phyllobates terribilis. Next base: position 765,931,994 of record NW_027362762.1, on the reverse strand, counting down.
GTCCATTACAATGAGTTTCCACGGAGCAGAAGGCATGGGAAGAGGAAGGAGATGGCCGGATGGAAGGTGCCTGGGAACCTTGTTACGGGCACAAGAGGAACAAGCCGGGACAAAGTCTGCAACATCCTTGCGCAGGGAGGGCCACCGGTAATGTCGGGCGATGAGCAGAAAGGTCTTCCTCTGGCCAGCATGACCGGCTAGCTTCGATGAATGTCCCCAGAGTAGAACCTTCTTTCGATCCGGAACTGCTACAAAGGTCAAAGGTCTTACCGGGTGGAAGATGAGACAGGTCAAACGGATCCACAGTCATTACTTTGGAGAGGTCAATGATATGTAGAGGCACCTCCTCCTGGTCGGAAGACAGGAATGAGCGGGAGAGAGCATCAACCTTAATGTTCTTGTCCACCGGGCGGTAATGTAGAGTGAAGCAGAATCGGCCAGAGAATAGAGACCACCTGGACTGACGCTGATTTAGTCTTTGGGCGTTCTGTAAATAAGTGAGGTTTTTGTGGTCAGTGTAGATGACCACAGGGTGCAGAGCCCCCTCCAGTAAGTAAAGTCACTCTTCCAGTTCTAATTTGATGCCCAGCAGCTCACGATCTCCTATGGAGCAGTTGCGCTCAGTCGAGGAGAAGAACTTGGAGAAGAAGCCGCAGGTTACCATTCTCACGGACGAGGATTTCTGGGTGAGCACCGTTCCGGCTCCGGAGGAGGATGCATCAACCTCCAGGAAGAACTGCTTGTTGCAATCCAGACGGTGTAGCACAGGAGCGAAGGAGAAGGCTTGTTTAAGGGAGACGAAGGCCTCCTCCGCTTCGGAAGTCCATTCCCTGGGATTTGCGGAGATGGGAGCAGTCCGGGAGGAGAAATGAGGAATGAAGAGGAGGTAATAGTTTGCAAAGCCCAGGAATCGCTGAATCGCCTTCAACTCCTCCGTTCGGGGCCACTTTAAGACGGCAGCTCCTGGAAGACGGCTGGAGCTTTACAGAGACCAAAGGGCATCACGCGGTATTCAAAGTGACCGTCCTGGGTGTTGAATGCCATCTTCCACTCATCTCCCTGGTGGATCCGGACCAAATTGTACTCCCCACGAAGATCGAGCTTGGTGAACATCTTCGCGCCTTTAAGCCGGTCGAACAGTTCCGAGATGAGAAGCAGGGGCTACTTATTATTGATGGTAATCTGGTTAAGGCCACTGTAATCGATACAGGGACGTAGAGAGGCATCTTTCTTTTTGACAAAAAAGAATTCTGCTCCAGGCGGAGAGGTGGATTTCTGGATAAATCCCCTAGCATGATTCTCTTCTAAGTACTCAGACATGGCCCGGGTCTCAGCCAACAACAAGGGGTAGATTCGCCCGAGGGGAGGAGAAGCACCGGGTACCAGGTCGATGGGGCAATCATAAGGCCTATGAGGTGGTAGTGTCTCTGCTTCCTTTTTATCGTAGACGTCCGCATAGGACCAGTAGGGTGCCGGCAGACCAGTTAGATTAGCCGGAGTAGACAAGGGTCGAGCTGGATGAACCGGAACCAAACAGGACTCATGGCATTCCTGACCCCAACGGAGCACTTCACTAGTTCTCCAATTCAGGATGGGCTCATGTCTTTGTAACCAGGGTAGACCAAGCAAGAGGGGGTGAGTGACCGGACAGCGCATGAAAAGAGATCTTCTCTGAGTGCAGCATTCCCGCCTGAAGGGTTACAGGCTCTGTGACGAGCAGGATGGTCTCCGGAAAAAGCCTCCCATCCACGGAGGAAACTGCCAATGGTTCAGCCAGACGTACGGTAGGAATCTGATACCGTTCCACAACAGCCTGTTGAATGAGATTCCCAGCAGCTCCGGAATCCAGATGAGCAGTCTCGAAGAAGTGGGTCTCACCACTGGAAATAAAACAGAGTCAAGGACAGAGAGGATTTACTCTTGCCTAGGACGACCTCTCCGAGCGGTCCTAGACACTGGAGTTTCCCGACCTCACCAGGCAGGAACGGATCAGATGCTCTTTACTGCCACAGTAAAAGCAACTCCCCTCGGCTCGGTGCATCTCCAGGCGAGATTTGACCATCTTGGTTTGGTCAATTAGCATTGGCTCTGGCGAACATGCCCGGGGAATTGCTGGCTGCGAGGCAGGCCTTTGGAATACAGGAGCGAGACACGGAAATCTTCTCTCCTGGGTAGTCTCCTTATCACATTCCAGAAAATGGATGTCACTCCGGGTAGATAATGACACCAGGTAGTCCAGGGTGGAAGGGATGTCACGACCAGCTATCTCATCCTTGATCCATCCAGAAAGACCCTCCCAGAAGGTGGACATCAGGGCCTCGTTGTTCCAGGCAAGCTTAGATGCGAGGGTTCAGAAACGTATGGCATACTGGCCCACGGTGAGACTCCCTTGGTGGAGACGGAGAAGTGAGTAGGCAGTGGAAGATTTTTGTCCAGGCTCATCGAAGACCTTCCGGAAGGCATCGAGGAAAGCCAGAAGATCAGACACCAGGGGATCCCCTTTTTCCCACAGAGGGTTTATCCATGCCAAAGCCTCCCCGGTGAGGTGAGACATGATGAACGCCACCTTGGCCCGGTCGGAGGTGAACTGTTGTGCCAGGAGTTCAAAGTGCAGTGTGCACTGATTTAAGAAGACCCGTCATAAGACGGGGTCACCACCAAAACGTGGAGGCGCAAAGAGCCGGGGTCCAGAGCCGGGTGCCACAGCGCCACTTGGTTGAGGTGCTGCCGGAGCGGGTGCCACTCGGCAAGAGATGGACACAGATGGGGTGGACAGCATGTCCAGGTGGGAGTTGACAGCCTGCAGATAGGACAGGATAATCTCCTGTTGGGATCTCTGACGTGAGACCTCCTTGTACAGGTCAGAGAGCGAAGGAGCCTGGGGGCCACCAGGTTCCATGGCCTGTGCAAACTGTTATGGGACCGGGTGGTGGAAACTCTGTGCTTCGGTGCAAGGAGGAACCAGAGGGGCGTGACAAAGTGCCTACTTGGCCTGACCAAGGTCACACGGCGGTTTAGTCAACTCCGTGAACCTGGGAGGGACCGGGCAGGTGGACCAGGTGCCACTCTGGGACCAACCTAGTGTGAGAGCAGGTGACTCCCATGGGAGAGAGGCAGGAACTGACCGGTACAGCGGATGAGCATGGCAGGAAGGCTGACGGGTGGTCCGAGTAGATAAGCAGGCTGGTTTCAGCAGAAAGCCAGATGGGTGCTCGGGGTAGGCCAGCAGGAAGGTACGACAGGTAACTGGCAGGTGCTCCAGATATGCAGACTTGCAGGAAGAACTGACAGGCAGCGGGACCTGAGGGCTGAAGCAAGTGTTAGCACACAGAATAACAACCTTGCACAGGCACCTCCATTTTGGAGGAGGTGCCTTATATAGGAAAAGTCTTCCGGCCATTGGCCGGGGACTCTATAGGACGGCGCACGCGGTTCCTTTAAGAGGGAGGGAGCGCCCTAAGCACAGTGCCCGGGAAGCTATCCGCAGTGCGCACCACAGCCGCAGGGGAGCAGGAAGACGCCGGACCAGGTCCATGGCGGAGAGGGGAACGGCGTCTCTGCCAGGCAGGAGTGCATTCTGATTTACACGGTCTTAGACTATGGATAGGATGGAAAAATTAAGTTCTCCATCTTCTCTGCTCCTGTGATACGATTTTCTCATGCAATCTGATCAGAGTATGAGCCTAGTGTCATAAGCATTATCTAGCCGAGTCTTGTGCATAAACCCAGCCTCATTCTGAGTTTTAGTAAGGTGCCCTATGATTTCTGATCATGTCCTTGGTGTCCAGATGGAGAAAGTTATTTTGGCATGTATTTATGGCTTCCAAATTAATTTTTTTGGATTATCAAAATTGTGGATCTCAGAGTGGCATAACATCATTTAGCATTGGTTGTGTCACAAAAAAACTCGCTCAGAATGAAGAGCTGTTCTGTTGCAATTTTTCCCATTTATCTGAGTAGCCAAAATACTGCATAAACATAAAGGTGCTTCTCGCAAAATTAGAATGAAGAGCTGTTCTGTTGCAATTTTTCCCATTTATCTGAGTAGCCAAAATACTGTATAAACATAAAGGTGCTTCTCACAAAATTAGAATATCATCAAAAAGTTAATTTATTTCAGTTCTTCAATACAAAAAGTGAAACTCATTTATTATATAGAGTCTTTACAAACAGAGTGATCTATTTCAAGTGTTTATTTCTGTTAATATTGATGATTATGGCTTACAGCCAATGACAACACAAAATTCATTATCTCAGTAAATTAGAATCATTAAAAGGCTTCCTATGCATTTAAAAGGTCCCTTAGTCTGTTTCAGTAGGCTCACAATCATGGGGAAGACAGTAATTGACACATTCCACAAGGCAAGTAAACCACAAAAGGTCATTGCTAAAGAAGCTGGCTGTTCACAGAGTGCTGTATCCAAGCCTATTAATGGAAAGTTGAGTGGAAGGAAAAAGTGTGGTAGAAAAAGATGCACAAGCAACTGGGATAACCGCAGCCTTAAAAGGATTGTTAAGAAAAGGCCATTCAAAAATTTGAGGGAGCTTCACAATGAGTGGACAGCTGCTGGAGTCATTGCTTCAAGAGCCACCACACACAGACGTATCCATGACATGGGCTATAAGTGTCACATTCCTTGTGTCAAGCCACTCATGATCAATAGACAACAGCAGAAGCGTCTGATCTGGGCCAAGGAGAAAAGGACCTGGACTGTTGCTCAGTGGTCCAATGTGTTTTTTCAGATGAAAGTACATTTTGCATTTCATTTGGAAATCAAGGTCCAAAGTCTGGAGGAAGAGTGGAGAGGCACACAATCCAAGCTGCTTGAGGTCTAGTGTGTAGTTTCCACAATCAGTGATGGTTTGGGGAGCCATGTCATCTGCTGTTGTAGGTCCACTGTGTTTTATCAAGACCAAAGTCAGTGCAGCCATCTAACAGGAAATTTTAGAGCACTTCATACTTCCTTCTGCCGACAAGCTTTTTGGAGATGGAAGTTTCATTCTCCAGAACGACTTCTCACCTGTCCACACTGCCAAAAGTAACAATACCTGGTTTAAAAACAACAGTATCACTGTGCTTGATTGGCCAGCAAACTTGCCTAACCTTGTCAAGAGGAAGATGAGACACCAGACCCAACAATGCAAATGAGCTGTAGGCTGCTATCAAAGCAACCTTGGCTTCCATAACACCTCAACAGTGCGACAGACTGATTGCCTTCATGCTGCTCCGCATTGATGCAGTAATTGATGCAAAAGGAACCCCGACCAAGTATTGAGTGCATTTACTGTACATACATTTCAGTAGGCCAACATTTCGGATTTTAAAGACATTTTTCAAGCTGTTGTTGTAATGTATTTTAACTTACTGAGGTAATGAGTTTTGTGTTTTCATTGACTGTAAGCCATAATCATCAACATTAACAGAAATAAACACTTGAAATAGATCACTCTGTTTCTAATGACTCTACAACCCCTTGCAAAAATTCTGGAATCACAGGGCTCGCAGGATGTTCATTCAGTTGTTTAATGTTGCTGAAAAAAAGCAGATCACAGACATGGAACAAAACTAAAGCCATTTCAAATGGCAACTTTAGGGCTTTAAGAAACACTAAAAGAAATCAAGATTAAAAATGTGGTACTCAGCAAGGTTAATTTTTTTCAGACCAAGCACAGGGAAAAAAATTATGGAATCACTCAATTCTGAGGAAAAAAATATGGAATCACCCTGTAAATTTTAATTTCCAAAACTAGCAGCTGCATCAAATTAGATCTGCTCGTTAGTCTAAAAAGGAGTGATCACACCTTGGAGAGCTGTTGCACCAAGTGGACGGACATGAATCATGGCTCCAACATGAGAGATGTCAATTGAAACAAAGGAGAGGATTATCAAACTCTTAAAAGAAGGTAAATCATCATGCAATGTTGCAAAAAATGTTGGCTGTTCACAGTCAGCTGTGTCTAAATTCTGGACCAAATACAAACAACATGGTAAGGTTGTTAAAGGCAAACATACTGTCAGACCAAGGAAGACATCAAAGCGTCAAGACCTGAAACTTAAAGCAATATGTCTCCAAAACAAGAAATGCACAACAAAACAAATGAGGAATGAATGGGAGGAAACTGGAGTTAATGTCTGTGACCGAATTTTAAGAAACCGCCTAAATGAAATGGGATTTACATACAGAAAAGCTAAACATAAGCCATCATTAACACCTAAACAGAAAAAAAACAAGATTACAATGGGCTAAGGAAAAGCCATCGTGGACTGTGGATGACTGGATGAAAGTCATAATCAGTGATGGATCGCGAATCTGCATTGGGCAAGGTGATGATGCTGGAACTTTTGTTTAGTGCCGTTCCAATGAGATTTATAAAGATGACTGCATGAAGAAAACATGCAAATTTCCACAGTCATTACTGATATGGGGTTGCATGTCAGGTAAAGGCACTGGGGAGATGGCTGTCTTTACATCTTCAATAAATGCCCAAGTTTACATTAATATTTTGGACAGTTTTCTTATCCCATCAATTGAAAGGATGTTTGGGGATTATGACATCATTTTTCAAGATGATGCCATAGAGCAAAAACTGTGAAAACATTCCTTGAAAGAAGACACATAAGGTCAATGTCATGGCCTGCAAATAGTCCTGATCTCAATCCAATTGAAAATCTTTGGTGTAAGTTGAAGAAAATGGTCCATGACAAGGCTCCAACCTGCAAAGCTGATCTGGCAACAGCAATCAGAGAAAGTTGGAGCCAGATTGATGAAGAGTACTGTTTGTCACTCATTAAGTCCATGCCTCAGAGACTGCAAGCTGTTATTAAAGCCAGAGGTGGTGCAACAAAATACTAGTGATGTATTGGAGTGTTCTTTTGTGTGTTTGTTTTTCAAGATTCAATAATTTTTTCCTCAGAATTGAGTGATTCTATAATTTTTTCCCTCTGCTTGGTCTGAAAAAAATTACCCTTACTGAGAACCACATTTGTAATCTTGATTTCTTTTCGTGTTTCTTAAAGCCCTAAAGTTGCCATTTGAAATGACTTTAGTTTTGTTCCATGTCTGTGATCTGCTTTTTTTCAGCAACATTAAGCAACTGAATGAACATCCTCCGAGCCCAGTGATTCCATAATTTTTGCAAGGGGCTGTATATAATATATGAGTTTCACTTCTTGTATTGAAGAACTGAAATAAATTAACCTTTTGATGATATTCTAATTTTGTGAGAAACACCTGTGTATGTTGAAGAGAAATGTCAAGCTGATTTCTTTCCAGAGCAAAATCCAGTGTTTCTTGGAGGTTTAGGAAGCCAAATCCATGGCTTCCATACAAAAAGGGATGCATTGCAAGACCAAAGTTTACTTTTTTTAAGTTAGACTGCAGGACTGCAATAGTGTAAGCAAAATGTGTATCTGACTAGTTTACTTTGTGGTATGACAATGATTTACTTTCTTGTAAATCGAGATTTGCAGTTATAGTGTGACGCGAGTCACTACAGAAATAACAGTCCCAGAAGAAGAGAGAGGAGCCTAATATTGCTAAAAGAAATATTACATAAAAACTACTTACTGGATAAATAGAGGGAGGTCAAACGATCCAAAGTCAAGTCCCGGAAAATGGAGCAGTACAACAAGGAGAAGTCAGAGACGTAATCCACAACAGAAGCCGGGGTCAGGAAAACCAGAAAGACAAGGCAGTACACAGGGAGCATAGTAAAGAATAGTCAGATAACAGGCAAATGGTCAAAATCCAGTTAAGGGAAAATAGTCAGGCTGGGTCAGACACAGAGCACAAAGAGATCAGTCCTACACAGGCAACAGCAAGTGTACAATTGACACTGGGTGAAGGAGCTAGCATGCTTAAGTAGTAGACTAATAAAGGGAAGTGAACACAGATGATTGCAGAGCCATCCCAGCAAAACCAAAACAGACTGACAGCCTCTACACAATAGTAACATAGCAGACAAGGAAAGTGTGGAGACTGTGACATATAGTACTTAAAGGTGTTGGCGACTTTATCTTTATGTTAAGAAATTTGTTGACAGCAAGAAATTGTGACACTTATATATAAGTATAAGATCTCATTCCGTGCTTGCTAGTGCAACCTCAATCATTGATTACACACATTCCTGTTCTCCAAATGGTAGTTTAAAAAGACCATGTGAAAAACCTGTCCTCTTCAAATAAAAAAAAACTGTGAATAGGAAGGCTATATTTCAATTACAGAAGGCTGATGGACAGGTCTGCCCATGTGAACCTTTCTTTCATCAATTGAAGCTTTGAAATCAGGAATACTGTGCACTCTATGAAGAATACTGCACTAACAAACAGATGTTTTTTGATATTCAAGTTTTTTGCAATTCAACATTAATTAGAGCAGTGTTTTGTAAATAATTATTAGTTTTTGTATAGTAGGTATGGCCTTAACACTACAAAGATAAGATACAGCGTGTCTTTTTTTTTTCTTTTTAAAATAATTTAAATAAACCACTTTCAGTGAACTAACTTACCCAAGTCATGTGATTTGTATGATGGATATTATAAAGCAGGCATACTTTCTAATATGTAGTGTGAAAAAGTTTCAAATCCAATAGCCAGTTAATAATACAAAATAAATTGCTTGGAAAAAGTATCCATTTAGTGCTATTACACAAGAGAACAAATTCTTGTTTTACAATGTCCGCAGTCAAATACTGATTGGTTTCCGCGAAACCTTGTAAGTGTTGCCAAACAAAAAGTACTCTTACACAAAATAAAAATAAACACATTATAAACACAAACATAAAAAAAGTAATTTGTTTCCCTCATACAAATTGTGTTTACTCTTCAATTGCCTGTAAGTCTTTTCAACTTTGTGAGTTCAAGCACCTTTTCAATATTTATTTCTCACGTGTATCATTTTTATACTGCTAGTCTATGAATACAGCCATAGAGATGGTTATAGGCAGACACATGAAAGAAAATTACTCATTCGCTGTTTGCTTTCTGATGAGATATAAAAAAAACAGCGATTGCTTTAACAAGATGAAAAGAGTCACAGTTAATGCTGATTATTACTGTTGAACAGGCTTTTTATTAAATACATTTTATTACTTTTCAATGACTATTGGTCTTTAATGCTAATTTCATGTAACAATAGAGGAAAACATAAAAAGTAAAAAAAAGCTTTTTAGTTAAACATCATGTTAATGATGAAGTTTTGTCTTCCTCTTCAATACATTTATTTAATGAATTATTACACAAATGTAAAACATGTAATTGTCAGCCATTATAATAATTAGAGGTGAGCAGATCTTTTTAAATTTGAATTTCCCAGATTCGCCAAATTTTCCAAAACAATTTTATTTGCTGTGAATAAATTCACAAGGGATTTCAATACTGCAATGCCACTAATTGCCCGGTAAATGCATGTATAACACTTGTAGGACTTTTAGGACTATATTGAACATCTTTTGAGCTTTTTAATGCAAATACAGCTTTACTAATGTTCAATTGACCTCAACCTATCTGGATAGGGAAATACAAATGGTAACTGGTCATAACCAGAAACCTATTTCACAACACACTGCAGTATTAGTATCTAAATTGTAAAAATGATTAAAAAATTATCTCTTTTGGAGAGCAGATACCTGCCTTGCTGGTGCTTATACATAGGCAGTATAAAAAGAAAAAAAACATATTTAAGTAGTATCGAGAGCTTTTCTCTTTGCTTAGTGAAGAAGCTACAGCTTTTTCACAAGTTGTCCAAAAATTATCCCTTTGTTTAGGCAGAAAAAAATGTGCTGTTTATAAAGTGAAGAAGTAATGGCTTTTTAACTAGGAGTGAAAAAATATACATTTTTTGGTACCCACCACAGGCTTGTAATTGTCAGAGTGATTAAATAATTATATATGCTTTTTATCAGAGTGTTAAAAAATTATCATGTTTTTTGGAGAGCAGCAACAGGCTGGCTAATTGCAAAGTGAAGAAGTAATGGCTTGTGAACAAGCAAACAATCAGAAAGGTGTTGTTTGGGAGCTTTTTCATGTTTTTGTACCTTCAATAGAGTTGTTTCTCCAGAATCAGTACAGTCTTCCAGTATAAAATACTCTGTGCATTCAAGAGATTTGTGGCTTTGCAGTGGCAGTGGTATTGGCAGAAGCCACATAGTGGATGATAAGGACAGTGGCAGGCAAGGAGATGTCTGGCAGCGTAGGGCCAGCAAAAACATCCTCATTAGCAGCATTACTATAGTATAGATGATATACTAGACAGGGAGTAGATGCACTGCTGATCATGGCCCATTGACATTAGTGGCAGTAGAACTGTGCAGAAGACAGACAAAAGACAGGAAGACAGCAGACATTATGGTTGATTGAATCATTGGCATACTGTCACGGGTGTGTTGCCACGAAGATCGTCACGAGTACACAGCCTGACTTCTCGCAGCTGACTTGTTGGTGCTTTGTGTCTCTCGGCAGTGAGGGAGTTAATTCTCTCTCTCTCTCTGGGCTAGATGAGGTCCAGCCTCGCCCAGCTGCAATCAATACTTCTGTAGTGAGACTCCTTCATATACCTGCTGGTCTGTTTGGGAGGTGTCGGTGAAAGCATTTCATTCAGACTGACAGAGCGGATCGTGGTGTTTGGAGTTGCTGAGATAAGTGTATTTGGAAGTGTTTTTCCCTTTCCTCGCTTTATCATTTATCTCCTTTCCCGTTGGTTTTCCCTCTGTTGTAGTTGAGTAGTTGTTTGTATGCAAGGTGGTTTTGGTTTGTCCCTTGTACTGTCTCGTTCGTCTAAGTATTGTGTTTGGGCATATTATGTCTTGTTCCCTTTGGTTGTGATCGGGGTCCTTCTCAGGACTAGATTACTGTGGTGCAGGGATCTTCAGGAGGTAGGGGTTACGCTGGTGGCCTGGACCTCTGTACCTTTAACAGTACCTCCAGGTTGAGGGATTAGTCAGGGCCCCAGCTTAGGGTCAGCTTAGGCCCCCTACCTCCAGTATACGGAGACAGCGTGACATTTTCACCGACCAAACTTAGTTTTTCTCCAGCTACCATGGATCCAGTAGCCGGTCTAGCTCGGCAATTGCAGAGTTTGTCCATGGAGCTGGCGGACGTTAGGTCCAAGGTTTGGCATCCTCAGGAGCAAGCCGGACCAGAACCTAAAGTAGCTCTCCCTGATAGGTTCACTGGGGGGCGGGACAAGTTTTTTGTTTTCCGGGAGGCATGCAAATTGTACTTTCGGCTGTGTGATGAACCTGTAGCCGCCATCTTGGTAATGATAAATCATATCCAGGGATGGCCACACTTCAGCAGCCCCCACCCTTGGGACCTTCTGTTAAAACGTCAACTAGATAGTTTCCCCCCATCCAGGCTCCTGTAAGATAAGAAGCCTACTTAACACTTGAATGCTAGGAGCTTCAAAGACTTCGAGAGGAAACACAGCCAGCAGGGGGGGGTGCTTCGTCTATCTGTACCTGACCATTTGTCCCATAGGACTAGTTTCTTTGTCTGTCACAAGCATGGAGGCATAAGATATAGAAACATGAATAGTACACGCATGTTGCGTGGGATGGGCCAATAAAAAAAATATCACGGCGTCCCGGAGCCATTGCGCACACAAGCCTCCGCGGTAGACGTTTGTACGTGCTCTGGAAGCCAAGATATAGCGCGGAGCCATTCCTGAGGACCGTATGGTATCATAATTGATATCAAAAGGTCGGTTACGGCGGCCCGAATCCATGGGAACCCCTGGGGGTATCATGAGACCATCCCAGAAGAAGTTATTGGGTTCCATAGAATTTGGGCTTCTGATCGAAGTTAGACCTGAGGGTGGAGACTGAGCCAGCTGACCTCACCAGCAGTGGGCGGGACGGGGCAGGTAAGATAGCAGGACAGACAAGAGACAAGTCAGTCTTGACCCAAGAGTGGGGTGCTGAACATCTGAGCACCAGCTGAGGCCACCAAGGGGAGGAGCAGTTTGACCATGCGGTGGTAGGCCTCAGCCTGTAACAAAGAACCGTGCCTGCGACCGCAGAATCCTCTCCCTGCGTCACAAGAAAATCAAGAAACCGGTAACTGATATGCTGTGGTGATTCTGTGTGTTGTATTCCATTGTTGTATAGTTTAGCCTGACCTTATACCTGTGTATATTTAGTTGTATATCGTGTATCTAGTGTATTATTATAATCAATTACCTCAAGTAATTGTGGGCCTGCCTTTTATTCTGCATAACGAACGCACGTCCGTGTGAGCTCGGCTCAAGCCAAAAACGCTACCCAGGGTTGGTTCCTGACCCGATATAGGCCCATTCACGGACTGGGTGTATATCTAAAATAGGGACTGGTGGCAGCATACCAACTGGGGATTGGGGAAGGCTGGTAGTGACGGTCGGAGGTTCAGATATATATATTCCTGGCGCGGCCAAGGAAGATATATATACCGCCCTCACTACAGAGGGCCCCGATACCCAGTAGGTTACAGGACAGTCTCCCTGGCGACCGCTTATCCTAGGTGCAGTTCCTTGACTGACCTGAGGCTAAGAGGGCGCTAGCGAGTTGTGCTGTGTAGTGACGTTACGGTTTAGTGACGTTGAAGGGATAACACACTACCGTGTTCCCTGCGCTGGTTGCAGCTTCCTGGCACTACTTTCTCTAGGTGCAGTACCTTGACTGACCTGAGAGGTAAGGGGGCGCCAGAGAGCTGCACCCACCGGCCGGCTTTCATCACATTGGTGGCAGAGCGGTGGGATTGCAGAATAATAGTGTTGTGGGACCCCTACTCCCAGGCACTAAAGACTGCCAGTGGTAACTTCCACTGCTGGAGTCTTAAGGTCAGCCCAACGTTAGACGGTCAGGCTAAAAGTATAACAAGGTGTGTGCAAACTCAGGGTTGCAGCGGTGTCGGTTACCAAGATGGCAGACGGCACCAGGAGCAAGACCCTGCAGGAGGCTAATGCTACGGTCCGTGTGGCAGGAGGGGAGGACATTGTTACTCATGGCGAGGAGGAGTCCAGCCCGGGCACCTCAGGGAGCCAGTCCCCAGTATACGGTCCCGCAGTGGGCTGCCCACCACCTACCCAGCCCAGCCTGTCCAGATCACAAGCCCTTTTACAAGCGGCTATGGCAAGTCTCCAGTCTCATGGCGATGCCGTCTACAAAACCCTCCTGGCAGCATCAGAGAAGGCAGCGGAGGAGGAGCGCGAAGCTGCGGAGCGCCGGGAGGCTGCGGAGCGTGAAGCTGCAGAGCGCCGGGAGGCTGCGGAGCGTGCAGAGCGAGCTGCGGAGCGCCAGCACCAACTGGACCTGGCCCAGCGGGGGCTTCCGCTAGAGCAACCAACCCATCAGGAGACCAAGTCGTCCAAAGTCCGAGCTGAGGACTTCCCTCTACTGGAGAAGGATGGGGACCTGGACTCCTTTCTGGTGGCATTTGAACGGACCTGTCTTCAGCACCATCTGGCCCGGGATCAGTGGGCCAGATACCTGACCCCCCGTTTGAGGGGTAAGTCCCTGGATGCCTTGGGGGACTTACCTGCCGGGGAGGTACAGAACTACGACTGCATCAAGCGGGCCCTGATCCGGCAGTACAACCTCACTCCCGAGTCGTACCGCCAGAAGTTCCGGAGCCTGCTGCGTGGCCCCAAGGACACCGGGACCGATCATATGCGGGCGCTGTTGAGAGCCGCAGAGCACTGGACCTCGGGTCTAGCGCTTACTACCCGCCAGGAGGTCCAGGAACTGTTCGTCACGGAGCAGTTTTTGTGGAACTGCCCAGAGGACCTCCGACAGTTCCTCCGTGACCGAAAACCAACAGGGGCTTCTGCTACAGCCGCCCTGGCAGACGAGTATGCCAATAACAGGGCGCCTGAGCTGAAGAAGTCTGCCAGCAGCACCTGGAGAGGGGGTAAGCCCAGTCATGCCCCTGTTTCCCCGGCCCCTAGAACACAAGGGGTGTATCCCCCTGTTGCCCTCTCCAGGCAAGGACCAGACGTAAGACGTTGTCATCTATGCAACAAACCAGGACACTTTAGGGCTGAGTGTCCCCAGCGCCAAAAGACCCCATCCCATTCCCAGAGAGCGCCCAATGTTTTGTGTGTGGGAGGGGGTGGTGGTAGGTCCCTGGACAACATCCAACCCGTCACCATAGGCCGTTCTGCGGTCATGGGACTGCGGGACACGGGCGCTGAACGAACACTGGTACGGCCTGAGGTGGTGTCCCCCCAGGACTTGGTACCAGGAAAGACTCTTTCCGTCTCCGGGGTTGGAGGCGTGGAGCCGGCACTTCCCGTTGCCATGGTGTATTTGGACTGGGGTGCCGGAAGGGGGATGCGGGAGGTGGGAGTAACGCCAAATATTCCCGCAAATGTTTTATTAGGGACCGACTTGGGGCGTCTAGTATCGCAGTATGTACCCTCTGAACCCCCAAGTTCGGCCCCCCAAGAGTGTATTGATTTGTCTGCTGCTAATGCCAACCATGTTGTATGTAGTGTGTGTCCTGCTGAGGAGGAGGGAGTGAAACCTGAGGGTAACACCTGCACAGACACAACACAAACAGGGTTAGTGAAAGCAGGTGGGGAGTGTGGGGATGCCCGCAGAGGTGCTCAGCCGGCGTGCCGTGACCTCTTGTCCTCCGGTGAGGGAGGGGGCGGGCAGGATTCTGTAGAGGGAAGCTCAGGGATGGAGAGGGGGGCAGCTACCGGCAGTGTAGGGCTCCCAGGGGTATCCAGGCTGCTGAGTATAGGCCCACTGCAGGGGGAGGAACAGGCCATGGGAGGTGGGGGTGTCCCAAGAGAGGAGCCGCCAGGTAAGACCCCAGGGCAGGAGTTCCCCACATCCGAGATGTCCAAAGGCCTAGGAAGCCTGCCTGATCGGGCGGCTTGGTCAGAAACAGAGGGGAAGCAGGCACTACCCACGGTCACAGCGGTCATAGCCGCTGTCACCAGGAGTGGGAGCGCCGGAGCCCAAGGAGCCTTGCAGAGGTCCGACGGCTTCCCCACTTCTGACCAAGTGTCTGCCGGGTCAGACAGCGGCCAGGTGACATGCCCGGAGGGGCTGACAGAGGATGTGGCAGTTTCGTCGATTCTGGCCACATCAAGTCAGGAATTTCAGGCTGCGTTGGAAGCAGACGACAGCCTGAAAGCTCTCAAGGAACAGGCGGCACAGCCTCCCATGGAGTCAGACTGCGAGCGGGTGGTCTGGGACCAGGGACGGCTGTACCGGGTAACGGTCCAGCAGGGTTCACCGGAGGCGTGGCCCAGGGACCGACAGTTAGTGGTACCCTATCCGTTCAGGGCGGAATTGTTGCGGATCGCACACGAGATTCCGATGGCCGGACACCTAGGGATCGCTAAAACCAAGGCCAGGATAGCTCAGCATTTCTACTGGCCTGGGATGGGAGCCGCGGTGGGTGCCTACTGCCGTTCGTGTGACACCTGTCAGAGGGTGGGGAAGGCGGGGCCGCGCCCCAAAGCCCCACTGGTAACTCTGCCAATCATCGAAGAGCCTTTCTCGAGGGTTGCTGTGGATCTTATTGGACCTCTGTCCACTCCCAGCCACTCCGGGAAATGCTTCATACTCACGGTAGTGGACTATGCCACCCGGTACCCGGAAGCGGTAGCTTTGTCGTCCATTCGGGCCGACAAGGTGGCTACCGCCTTACTGGAGATCTTCTCCAGAGTGGGTTTCCCCCAAGAAATGCTCACCGACCGAGGGACCCAGTTCATGTCGCGGCTGATGGAGTCCCTCTGTAAGCAAATGCAGGTGCAACATCTGGTGGCCAGCCCGTATCACCCACAGACTAATGGCCTGTGTGAGCGGTTCAATGGCACCTTAAAGCAGATGCTTAAGATGTTGGTCGACTCCCACGGGAGAGACTGGGAGCGTTACCTCCCACACCTCCTATTTGCTTACCGGGAGGTTCCGCAGGCCTCAACGGGGTTCTCCCCCTTTGAGCTCCTGTACGGGCGACGGGTACGGGGCCCCCTGGCTCTGGTGAAGGAAGCATGGGAAGGGGATTTGGCCACCCCCGAGGTGTCGGTCATCGAGTATGTCGTGCGCCACCGGGACAGGATGATGGCCTTGGCAAAGCTGGTGCAGGACAATATGGCCCAGGCCCAGGCCGACCAGAAGCGGTGGTACGACCAGAATGCTTGTGAGAGGACCTACCAGGTGGGTCAAAAGGTGTGGGTACTGGTCCCCGTACCACAGAACAAGCTTCAGGCAGCCTGGGAAGGTCCCTACTTCGTGCACCAGAAACTCAATGCCGTCACCTATCTGGTCACCCTGGATCACGCCCGTGGAAGGAGGAAGGCCTTCCACGTGAACATGATGAAGGCTCATCATGAGCGGGAAGCGACTGCCCACCCAGTGTGCAACCTTCCCGAGGAAGGAGAGGTAGAAACCCTCCTGGATCTGCTCACCCAAGCCAAGGCGGGTGGGTCCATCGAGGATGTGGGGGTTGGCCACCAGCTCACGGAGGACCAACGGTCCCAGCTGGGGACCACCCTGCACCCCTTCCGGGGGCTGTTCAGCAGCCTGCCCGGAAGGACTGAGATGGCTGTCCACGACGTGGACACTGGCGATCACCCGCCGATCCGGCGTTCAGCATATCGGGTCTCTTTCGAGGTGCAGGGAAACATGCGCCAAGAGATAGACGAGATGCTGAAGCTGGGGGTGATCCAGGCATCCAGCAGCGCGTGGGCCTCGCCTGTAGTCCTCGTACCAAAGAAGGACCGAACTACACGGTTCTGCGTGGACTACCGGGGGCTCAACGCTGTAACGGCCACCGATGCGTTCCCCATACCACGCATCGATGACCTGCTCGATCGGATGGCCGGGGCTAAGTACCTGACCATCATGGATCTGAGCCGGGGGTACTGGCAGATTCCTCTGACCCCCGCGGCAAGGGAACGCTCTGCCTTTATCACCCCTTTTGGACTGTACGAGTCCACAGTGATGCCATTCGGCATGAAGAATGCCCCTGCCACTTTTCAGCGGATGGTCAATACGCTGCTTGAGGGACTTGAAGGGTACGCGGCTGCGTACTTGGACGATATTGCAGTCTTCAGTCCCACTTGGGAGGATCACCTAGAGCACCTGCGGCAGGTGCTCGGTCGGATCCACCGGGCAGGCTTGACCATCAAGCCGGAAAAGTGCCAGCTGGGCATGAGTGAGGTCCTCTACCTGGGTCACCGGGTAGGCGGGGGGGTTCTGAAGCCAGAACCGGGGAAAGTGGATGCCATCGCATCCTGGCCCACTCCTAGGACCAAAAAGCAGGTGATGTCCTTCCTGGGGACCGCCGGGTACTATAGGAGGTTCGTCCCACCCTATAGCACCCTGGCCAAGCCCCTGACGGACCTCACCAAGAAGAAGCTGCCCGTCGCAGTCGACTGGACAGTCGCCTGCGAGACAGCTTTCGGGGCACTCAAGGCCGCCCTAAGTAGCTCCCCTGTACTGCAAGCTGCCGACTTCGACCGGCCGTTTGTGGTACAGACCGACGCCAGTGACTTTGGCCTCGGTGCTGTGCTAAGTCAGGTCAACACGACAGGCCAGGAACATCCTGTCTTGTACCTGAGCAGGAAGCTACTGCCCCGGGAGGTGGCTTACTCCACGGTGGAAAAAGAATGCCTGGCAATTGTATGGGCCCTGCAGCGTCTGCAGCCCTACTTGTACGGGAGCCATTTCACCGTGGAGACGGACCACAACCCCCTCAGCTGGTTACACACGGTCTCTGGGTCGAATGGCAGGTTGCTACGCTGGAGCCTCGCTCTCCAGCAGTACCACTTCTCCATTCGCCACAGAAGAGGCCGTGACCACGGTAACGCTGACGGGTTATCCCGGCAAGGGGAGGGTGCAGAAGGACGCACGGGGGAACACAGGAATGTGCTACCCCCTCGCGCCCTCGTATAGGGGGAGGTGTGATGAACCTGTAGCCGCCATCTTGGTAATGATAAATCATATCCAGGGATGGCCACACTTCAGCAGCCCCCACCCTTGGGACCTTCTGTTAAAACGTCAACTAGATAGTTTCCCCCCATCCAGGCTCCTGTAAGATAAGAAGCCTACTTAACACTTGAATGCTAGGAGCTTCAAAGACTTCGAGAGGAAACACAGCCAGCAGGGGGGGGTGCTTCGTCTATCTGTACCTGACCATTTGTCCCATAGGACTAGTTTCTTTGTCTGTCACAAGCATGGAGGCATAAGATATAGAAACATGAATAGTACACGCATGTTGCGTGGGATGGGCCAATAAAAAAAATATCACGGCGTCCCGGAGCCATTGCGCACACAAGCCTCCGCGGTAGACGTTTGTACGTGCTCTGGAAGCCAAGATATAGCGCGGAGCCATTCCTGAGGACCGTATGGTATCATAATTGATATCAAAAGGTCGGTTACGGCGGCCCGAATCCATGGGAACCCCTGGGGGTATCATGAGACCATCCCAGAAGAAGTTATTGGGTTCCATAGAATTTGGGCTTCTGATCGAAGTTAGACCTGAGGGTGGAGACTGAGCCAGCTGACCTCACCAGCAGTGGGCGGGACGGGGCAGGTAAGATAGCAGGACAGACAAGAGACAAGTCAGTCTTGACCCAAGAGTGGGGTGCTGAACATCTGAGCACCAGCTGAGGCCACCAAGGGGAGGAGCAGTTTGACCATGCGGTGGTAGGCCTCAGCCTGTAACAAAGAACCGTGCCTGCGACCGCAGAATCCTCTCCCTGCGTCACAAGAAAATCAAGAAACCGGTAACTGATATGCTGTGGTGATTCTGTGTGTTGTATTCCATTGTTGTATAGTTTAGCCTGACCTTATACCTGTGTATATTTAGTTGTATATCGTGTATCTAGTGTATTATTATAATCAATTACCTCAAGTAATTGTGGGCCTGCCTTTTATTCTGCATAACGAACGCACGTCCGTGTGAGCTCGGCTCAAGCCAAAAACGCTACCCAGGGTTGGTTCCTGACCCGATATAGGCCCATTCACGGACTGGGTGTATATCTAAAATAGGGACTGGTGGCAGCATACCAACTGGGGATTGGGGAAGGCTGGTAGTGACGGTCGGAGGTTCAGATATATATATTCCTGGCGCGGCCAAGGAAGATATATATACCGCCCTCACTACAGAGGGCCCCGATACCCAGTAGGTTACAGGACAGTCTCCCTGGCGACCGCTTATCCTAGGTGCAGTTCCTTGACTGACCTGAGGCTAAGAGGGCGCTAGCGAGTTGTGCTGTGTAGTGACGTTACGGTTTAGTGACGTTGAAGGGATAACACACTACCGTGTTCCCTGCGCTGGTTGCAGCTTCCTGGCACTACTTTCTCTAGGTGCAGTACCTTGACTGACCTGAGAGGTAAGGGGGCGCCAGAGAGCTGCACCCACCGGCCGGCTTTCATCACAGGCTGCGGCCTCGGTCATCGGGGAGTGAAGAACAAAGGGTGGGAATTGTCATCTCGCTCCTACAAGGGGACCCACAATCCTGGGCGTTCTCTCTTCCCCCGGGTTCCCCGGCTCTCCAGTCAGTGGATAGGTTTTTCGCTGCTCTGGGACTCGTATATGATGACCCAGATCGGATCTCCCTTGCTGAGTCTAAGTTACGTAGGATCCAGCAGGGAGATCGTCCGGCGGAGGAATTCTGTTCGGAGTTCCGTAGGTGGGCCACGGACACCCAGTGGAATGACCCGGCTCTTAGGAGCCAGTTTTGTCATGGTTTATCCGACAAATTACAGGATGTGTTGGCACAGTATGACTCTCCCGTGTCACTGGAAGCCGCTATGGCCCTTGCTATTCGCGTGGACAGACGGCTTCGGGAGAGGTGCGGGATAATTCTACCCCCTGTGATGACTCCACCTCCTACAAGGTCCCCTCATATGGTGGTTCCCCTGGTCAGTCCAGAGGAGCCTATGCAATTAGGAGGGACATCATTTCGGGGGAGGGGACCGGTGGTGCGCCATAAGGCAGGAAGGTGTTTCTTCTGCGGGAGAAAGGGACATTTTATTGGGGGGTGTCCATCCCGTCCCTTGCAGAGTGAAGAGTCGTCGGAAAACTGTTAATCCCAGGTTGTGTGGTGGACGGCAATCTGGGAGTAGGTATTTCGTCCCTAGGTTCGTCTCAGTTTCTCGTACCGGCGGAGGTGGTGGTGGGTACGAGAACTGAGAGGATATCTGTTCTTCTGGATAGTGGGGCCGGGGCTAATCTGGTTGATGCTCGGTTTGCCCGGGTCCAAGGTATGCGGTTGAGTGAGTTGGCTAAACCCATCCCCATATTCTCGATCGATGCCAGGCCTCTCGGTCAGGGAAGTTTTTTGCAAGCTGTGCATGACGTAAAACTTCAAGTGGGGGCAATACATAAAGAACTGTTGTCTTGCTACGTGTTGGAGGGTCTTCCCACTCCTATAGTGTTGGGCCTTCCTTGGTTAGCTAAGCATAACCCGGTTATTAATTGGCAAACCAGGGAGATAAGCCAATGGAGTAAATTCTGTAATAAAAACTGCATGAACACGGTCATTGGTGCGGTTACTCCTTGGGTCTTACCTCCATTTCTGGCGGACTTTGAGGATGTATTCTCGGAGAAAGGGTGTCAGGAACTACCTCCTCATCGCGTGTATGACTGTTCTGTAAAACTGCTCCCTGAGGCCAAGTTACCTAAAGCTAGGTTGTATAACCTTTCTGGTCCTGAGAGGCAGGCCATGAAGGATTATATCTCAGAAAGTCTGGCTAAGGGGCATATTAGACCTTCATCTTCACCGGTGGCTGCGGGGTTCTTCTTTGTTAAGAAGAAAGATGGAGGCCTACGCCCTTGCCTGGATTTCCGTGAACTTAATCAGATTACGGTCCGAGATCCGTATCCGCTCCCACTTATTCCCGATCTCTTTAATCAGATCGTGGGCGCCAAATGGTTCTCTAAGTTGGATCTCAGGGGGGCGTACAATCTGATTAGGATGAAAGAGGGGGATGAGTGGAAGACGGCGTTTAACACTCCGGAGGGGCATTATGAGAACCTTGTCATGCCATTCGGTCTGACTAATGCCCCGGCGGTGTTTCAACACTTTGTTAATGACATCTTTCGCCGCCTGGTGGGACAGTTTGTTGTCATATATCTGGATGATATCTTAATTTACTCGCCGGATCTGGTGTCTCATCAGGAGCACGTTAGGCAGGTGTTACAGATCTTGCGGGATAATAAACTGTATGCCAAGTGGGAAAAGTGTGTGTTCGCCGTACAGGAACTCCAGTTTTTAGGCTTCCTGGTTTCAGCGTCCGGTTTTCGTATGGACCCTGGGAAAGTGCGGGCAGTTCTTGAGTGGGATCGGCCAGAGAACCTTAAGGCACTACAACGTTTCCTGGGGTTTGCTAATTATTACCGGAAGTTCATTCGTAATTTCTCGTCCATGGTTAAGCCTCTCACAGACATGACTAAAAAGGGGACGGATTTTTCTAGGTGGTCTGACAAGGCTTGTCAAGCATTCTCCTCTTTGAAAAAATGTTTTGCCTCGGCGCCCATACTCATTCTACCTGATGCGTCTCAGCCATTCATTGTAGAGGTAGACGCTTCCGAGGTAGGGGTGGGAGCAGTATTGTCACAGGGTTCGTCCCCTGGTAAGTGGCATCCGTGCGCCTTTTTCTCTAAAAAATTGTCGTCCGCTGAGAGGAATTACGATGTCGGCAATAGGGAACTCTTGGCCATTAAGTTAGCTTTTGAGGAGTGGCGCCATTTTTTGGAGGGGGCAGTTCATCCGGTCACCGTCATCACCGATCACAAGAACCTGCTATATCTGGAGTCCGCGAAACGTCTGAATCCCAGACAAGCTAGGTGGTCATTGTTTTTTACCAGGTTTAATTTTGTCGTTACATATCGTCCTGGGTCAAAAAATGTAAAGGCGGATGCCTTATCTCGTAGTTTCCCGGGGGCCGGGAATACGGACGACCCGATTCCTATCCTTCAGGAGGGGGTGGTGGTTTCGGCAGTATGCTCTGAGCTGGAGGAGGAGGTATTGGAGGCTCAGGGGGACGCCCCTGTTGGACCTCCAGGGAGACTGTTTGTTCACAGATCATTGCTTAAGAGGTATGTGGCGCCGGTGGTACCGTCACCTTTACCTCCCCCTCCAGTGGTTGTCAATGGTAACTTGGAGTTCCAGGTATCGAGGGTCATTGATTCACGCTTTAATCGCCGGTCCCTTCAGTACCTGGTTCATTGGAAGGGGTATGGTCCTGAGGAGAGGATGTGGGTTCCTGCGTCGGATATTAACGCAGACCGATTAGTTCGGGCCTTCCACACGACTCACCCGGATAAACCTGGCCCTGAGGGTCCGGAGGCCCCTCGTAGAAGGGGGGGTACTGTCACGGGTGTGTTGCCACGAAGATCGTCACGAGTACACAGCCTGACTTCTCGCAGCTGACTTGTTGGTGCTTTGTGTCTCTCGGCAGTGAGGGAGTTAATTCTCTCTCTCTCTCTGGGCTAGATGAGGTCCAGCCTCGCCCAGCTGCAATCAATACTTCTGTAGTGAGACTCCTTCATATACCTGCTGGTCTGTTTGGGAGGTGTCGGTGAAAGCATTTCATTCAGACTGACAGAGCGGATCGTGGTGTTTGGAGTTGCTGAGATAAGTGTATTTGGAAGTGTTTTTCCCTTTCCTCGCTTTATCATTTATCTCCTTTCCCGTTGGTTTTCCCTCTGTTGTAGTTGAGTAGTTGTTTGTATGCAAGGTGGTTTTGGTTTGTCCCTTGTACTGTCTCGTTCGTCTAAGTATTGTGTTTGGGCATATTATGTCTTGTTCCCTTTGGTTGTGATCGGGGTCCTTCTCAGGACTAGATTACTGTGGTGCAGGGATCTTCAGGAGGTAGGGGTTACGCTGGTGGCCTGGACCTCTGTACCTTTAACAGTACCTCCAGGTTGAGGGATTAGTCAGGGCCCCAGCTTAGGGTCAGCTTAGGCCCCCTACCTCCAGTATACGGAGACAGCGTGACACATAAATCGTAGGTGAACAAAACTTGGTACTGATCCATGCCATGGTTTATTCTGTTTTGCCCATTCAAAACTTTCTTCAAAATCAGAACCCTCATAGCATCTGTTCACACATCCTCCAGGCACAAAAAAAATGAAAAATAAAATAACACCATATACTCAACTTACCTAGTCTCAGAAGCCCATGATCACCTGTAATTAAAGTAAAATAATAAACCAACCTCATCCTCACCTGTCCCATCCTGGAATGGGGGAGCATATATAGCAATAAAAATGCTCACCATCCTGGCATAGAATGGGTTCAATAGCTAGTTAATTTATATCAATAATACATTGATTTATATCAATAATCTATACATATGGATGATTGTTTAGTCTTGACCATATTTGTGTTTTACACATAATGTAATGCTATGTTACACATTCTTTAATAATTACAGTAATCTTTCATTAGAAATTTTCACCCAGCACCTACAGTATATGGATTTCTTTTTTAATGAATATAATCCATTTGAAAGGGTTTATATTGTGTGTTAGCTCTGTTGCACCTTAAGGTCATGTTTATGGCAGGAGTATGGTAGGCTTCTGAGTAAAACATTAGATGGATTATTTTTTTCTGATGCTGCAACATAATGACCACCTCCTCACAGGCAAATCTACCCCTTGTCTTTGGCCAAGACCTGTGCAATGTCGGAGTACATTAAGGAGAATCATGCTAGGCTATTGTAGATTGTAAGCTCTTACGAGCAGGGTTGCCATTATTTTTGCTGTAATTATTATATTATCTTTAGCTATGTTACTTATGACTGTTGTATATAAACCTGTCAATTGTTAAGCGCTGCGGAATATGTTGGCGCTATATAAATAAAGATTATTATTATTACTATTATTAGGGGATTTATCTGGAAATCCACCTCTCCGGCTGGAGCAGGATTCTTCTTAGTCAAGAAGAAAGACGGCTCGCTTCATCCTTGTACAGACTATAGGGGTCTAAACCAGATTACTATCAAAAATAAGTACCCCCTGCCTCTCATCTTGGACTTGGTTGACCGCCTAAAAGGCGCGAAGATCTTCACCAAGCTCAATCTTGGGGGATGTACAATCTGGTCCGGATTCGTCAGGGAGACAAGTGGAAGATGGCATTCAGCGCCCGGGACGGTCACTACCAATACCGCGTGATGCACTTCGGTCTCTGCAATGCCCCAGCCGTCTTCCAGGACCTACTTAATGACATCTTCCAAGATCTCCTGTATTCCTGCATGGTGGTGTACCTGGATGACATCTTGGTGTTCTCCCCGGATCTGCCCTCACACTGGAGGGATGTTTGTCATGTTCTGCTGAGGCTCCGGAAGAATCACCTGTATGCTAAATACGAGAAATGCATCTTTGACCAGACCTCCTTGCCATTTCTTGGTTAGATAATTTCTGAGACCGGTCTGTGGATGGATCCCGAGAAGGTGTCTGCCGTCTTAAAGTGGCCCCGACTGGAGGGATTGAAGGCAATTCAACGGTTTCAGGGTTTCGCAAACTATTACCGCCTCTTCATTTCTCATTTATCCTCCCGGACTGCTCCCATCTCTGTTCTCACCCGTAATGGAGAAAATTCCAGGGAATTGTCTTCCTAGGCGGAGAAAACCTTCGTCTCCTTTAAACAAGCCTTCTCCTCTGCTCCAGTGCTACAACATCCGGATTGTAACAAGCAGTTCATCCTGGAGGTTGATGCCTCCTCCTCCGGGGCCGGAGCAGTGCTCACCCAGAAATCCTCGTCTGGGAGAATGGTAACCTGCAGCTTCTTCTCCAAGCTCTTCTCCTCGTCCGAGCGCAACTATTCCATAGGAGATCGAGAGTTGCTGGCCATCAAATTAGCGCTGGAGGAGTGGCGTACCTGCTAGAGTGGGCATTTTACCCGGTGGTCATCTACACTGACCATAAAAACCTTTCTTATTTGCAGAATGCCCAAAGACTAAACCCACGTCAGGCCAGATGGTCACTATTCTTTGCTCGATTCTCGCTATCCATGCTGCAATACCTCACCCGTAAAAGAATTTCAGATAAGACAGTTAATATTCTAGAACATAGAATCTATTTGAATTGTTCTTACCATTATTAAGGAGTGTGTCTCTTATACTGTTATTGCATATGCAGCAATTTCAAGGGCTGACAAAAATTAGGACGCACTCCGATACACATTCAAAGTGACGTTAAAAAAAAAATTAAAACACAAGTGTGACGGGAGCTAGTTACCCCATCCGCAGATGTCCAATCTTCTTCTGCAGGCCCCTGACATGGAAAGGCTTTTCTTTCACTGGGATATATAAAATATGACTATCGCACAGTGTCTCCAAGATGAACTTAACTTTTAATCTCACAAGCAGGTTTTATTGAGAATCACACAGGCTATTTTTAGCACTCATTTTCTCACCAGATAATACCCACAGTAGGCTCCTATGCATCAACCCATTAATCAGCACATTGTCTGTTTGCCACTGCTAAGTGAGCACAGTAAGGTGGGGGCCAAGAGTGCTTCGGTCACATCACAGAATGTCCAACAATATGCGATCCACAATATTCACCCCACTTTATAACATTATGTCCCATTAGCTGCATAGGCGCTACGACAACCCCCATGTGGCAAAATCTTGGAGTACGGGGTTGATCCGTCACAATGCTCCCCCTTCCCGGACAGGATCGGCCTACCCAGTCAGCGCCCTGATGGATCAGCTGGAGGAGGTCCACGATTTATGAGGTTGGTAGCAGGTCAGTTTGTCGGCTTAGTCCATCGGCTTTACCATTTTGCTTGCCTGGTCTATAGTGGATGGTGAAGTCTAACGGTTGTAGCGCCAAACTCCACCGTAGTAGTCTGGCATTGACTCTGGAGACCCGATTAAGCCATACCAGGGGGTTATGGTCCGTTATGAGAGGAAACTGTCTTCCATGCAAATATGGTTGGAGCTTCTTGGCAGCCGATACTACTGCCAGGCATTCCTTTTCGACGGCCGCATAGCTGACTTCTCGAGGCAGTAATTTCCGACTCAGATAAGCTATTGGGTGTTCTTGGCCGTCCGGCCCGACTTGGCTCAGTACTGCCCCCAGACAGCAGTTATGCAACAACCCATTAATCAGCACATTGTCTGTTTGCCACTGCTAAGTGAGCACAGGAAGGTGGGGGCCAAGAGTGCTTCGGTTACATCACAGAATGTCCAACAATATGCGATCCACAATATTCACCCCACTTTATAACATTATGTCCCATTAGCTGCATAAGCGCTACGACAACCCCCATGTGGCAAAATCTTGGAGTATGGGGTTGATCCGTCACAACAGGTTCTTTCTTTAGTATAAAAACCAGACTCGCCAATGTAACCACAATGTAATCACATTGTTCATCTCCTGCACCTCCTCTACCGGTTCGGCCTCCATCTCCAAAATTACCACATCAGTCACAAGCTGGAAGCACTGCCGCACTGCCTTAGCCAAGCGGCAACAGGCTGTGTTGAAGATAATATGCTTAATGCTTAGGTGACAAACCGCCCATCGCTGCATAGTTGTTGAAAGCTGTAACACAGCAGCCTGATCTGTGGCTCTCACCACTGAACATACAGCCAGGCATGGTCATATGTGACAATGGGTGGAACCTGGTGGCAGAGAAATGCCAGCCGGAGTATATACGGTTTCACTCTATGCCAGTCCTTTCACTGAGCTGAAAGAATATGGCTGTGGTGAAATACAACTCTCACCGAGAAGCAGTGTCAGTGAAAAACATTGGGACCACCAGAGGATTTGATTTTGAGGGCTCAACTTTCTCCCACGCTCAAGAGCCCCATAGCACCCGCTATCATGAACTCTCCTAATGGAGAAGCCAGGGCCCATAAAACCCTGCTGAGAAGCAGCCCTGGCTAAGAAAAGTGTGTGGGAAGGTTCCTGGACACTCTATGGCAGCTTTTTTACTGTGGACTGGCTCCAGCAATCTATAAGATTGCAATCTATGATCCCTTGACTGGCTCCCACTTGACCAGAGACTTCAGTTCAAAACCGTAACAATGACATGCAAAGCCATCCACAACCTGTCTGCTCCATATATCTGTGACCTAGCCTTCCGGTACATACCAGCATGCAACTTCTGATCCACACAAGATCTCCTTCTCTAGTCACGTCTTCTCTCCTCTTCCCACAATCGCATATAAGATTTTTCCTGTGCATCCCTTCTACTTTTGAACTGTTTACCCCAACATATCAAACTCTTGCCTACTGTTGAAACCTTTAAAAGAAAGCTGAAGACCCACCTCTTTCAACAAGCCTACAACCTGCAGTAACCCTCACTTCACCATACACTGCACGAACAGTACCTACTTTTTCCTTTCCAATCCCTTATAGACTGTTTGTGCACCCTCACGGGCAGGGTCCTCTCTGCTCTTGTACCAGTCAGTGACTTATTTTCACATGTAAAGCGCAATGGAATAAATGGCGCTGTAATAATGAATAATAATAATTATACTACTTGTACTCTGGGTCAATTGATGGCACTTTCTTGGTGACTTCCCCTAAATTGATGTGTTTTGGCAGCTTTTGGTCCCGTTTGAAGGTGTTGAGTATACATTTGGTTTTGGTACCCATTGAATCCAATGGCGTTTGGCAATGTTCGGCGAATTTTTGAAAATTACATTGCAAAAACGGCGATTGTAATCCGAAACGAATATTGAAATATTTGCCTGTCTTTAATCAGAAACACCCTTAAAAAAAATGATGTGGTGTTGCATGACAGTCTCCCTGGTGATATGGTGGTGGAGGAAGAGGAGGAGGGCGACATAACATAGAAAAATTCCTGAAGGGTATACCCATGTCTGGGTGAGAAGGGGTGCATGTGAATAGACCGCCAAAAAAGTAGACACTGGATTTGAGTTCATGCTTGATGCTATCATCTGATGGTGTTGAGAAGTCTGGCCCAATTCATCCCTTGTTCTTATTTATAAGATTCAGCCTGTCAGCATTTTCAGTTGACAGGCGGATGCGCCTATCAGTTTTATCAATTATAATGCCCCCGGCGGCCCTAAAAACTATCTCTGACAAAACGCCAGTGGCCCGGAACTCCCAGGCGTAAAAAGACAGTTCATGCCATGTGTCCAGCTTGCATCTTCCAAAACTTTTCCTTCCTTGTCAAAGTACCCCGTGTATTAGGGCCTGGGCCCTGGGAGGGTCTGAGAAAACTGTCCCAGACTTTTGACAGCGTTCTCCTGCGTCTGCGCATCTGGTTTGTGTCTTCCTCGCTTGTACTTTTTGGTTCTCCAATGAATTATTTGACTGTGACCTCTGCCATCAGCGTAGTCAGATTGGAATTTTTTTTTTGTTATAATTCTTCAACAAGAGCCTGAACTTAATATCTACCAAAAAGAACTCCTTTGGTTTCCTCCCTCTACTAACGGACCTATACCTGACTCTGCAATTTCTTTTAGGTGCTGCCACCATAACTACCACTCAGCACGCCTGCTATCTTGGAGTCATATTTGACACACAACTTTCCTTTATTCAACTTGTAAAATCACTCACTCGCTCATATAACCTGCACCTTTAAAACTTCTCCAAAAGTCGACCTTTTCTCACCTTTGATACTGCAAAAACTGTTACTGTCACTCTTATTCACTAGTGCAACTCTCTTCTAATCAGTCTCCCTCTAAACAAACTGTCTCCTCTCCCTTCCCTTCTGAATGCAGCAGCCAGGTTCATATTTCTATCAAGCTGCTTCAACGATGCCTCTACCCTGTGCCAGTAATTGCACGGGTTAGGTTAAACAATCACTACAGAATACAACACAAACTCATCTCTTTCACCCACCAAGCTGTCCACAGTTTTGCTCTGGCCTATATCTCTTCCCTCATTTCTGTGTATCACCCCTCCTGTTCCCTCTGTTCTGCAACTGATCTTAGACAGACATCCTCCTTAATCAGAATCTCACACCTCCATCTCCAAGAATTCTCTCATTTTCTGTAATGCCCAAAATGCATACAATGCGATGGTCATGGTAAAGGCAGGGGAACATAAAGTGGGCCTTGTGTGCCAGACTGTTATGCACACACCCGGGCTGACTGGCATGTGCGTGATTTAGTGATTCCACTGTGCCATGAATCAGAAAGTGCCTGGAGGGGCGTAACTAAGTATCTACCCAATCCGACCAAGGTCGCACGATGGCTAACGACGCCGTGCACCAGGGAGGAACCGAGCAGAGGGACCAGGTGCTACTCCAGGCCAGACCCCGGACACGGCTGTTGATCCACACGGGGGAATACAGGAACAGGCAGGTTAGGCTGGCACACAGACAGGTGTGTATTGGCAGGCACGGCTGGCATGCAGACAGGTGGGCACTGGCAGGCACGGCTGGAGTGCAGACAGGAGGATACTGGCAGGCACGGCTGGTATGCAGACAGGAGGGTACTGACAAGTACGGCTGGCGTGCAGATGGAGAGGTACTAGCAGGTTGGAGCACAGGCTGGATAGGGTCCAGTACAGACTGGGATTCAGGAACAGAACCGCAGATGCAGTAGACAAGCAGAGCAGAGAGGAACCTCCGGAGCGGTGGGCAAGGCGGAGCAGAGAGGTACCACCAGAGAGGTGAACAAGCAGAGCAGGGAGAAACCGCTGGAGCGGTGAGCCAGGCAGAGTAGGCAGGAACCGCTGGAGTGGTGAGCAAGGCAGAGCAGACAGGGACCGCCGGAGTGGTGAGCAAGGAAGAGCAGGCAGGAACCGCCAGAGCGATGAGCAAGGCAGTGCAGGCAGGAACCGCCGGAGTGGTGAGCAAGGCAGAGCAGGCAGGAACTTCCGGAGCGGTGAGCAAGACAGAGCAGGCAGGAACCGCTGGAGCGGTGAGCAAGGCACAGCAGTCAGGAACCGCCAGAGCGGTGAGCAAGGCAGAGCAGGCAGGAACCGCCGGAGCGGTGAGCAAGGCAGAGCAGGCAGGAACCGCCGGAGCAATGAGCAAGGCAGAGCAGGCAGGAACCGCCGGAGCAGTGAGCAAGGCAGAGCAGGCAGGAATCGCCGGAGCGGTGAGCAAGGCAGAGTGGGAAGAAACCGCCGGAGCGGTGAGCAAGGCAGAGCGGGCAGAAATCACCAGATCGGTGAGCAAGGCAGAGTGGGCTGAAACCGCCGGAGCAGTGAGCAAGGCATAGTGGGCAGGAACCGCCGGAGCGGAGAGTAAGGCTGAGCAGAGATAAACCGCTGGAGTGGTGAGCAAGGCAGTGCGGGCAGAAACCGCCGGAGCGGTGAGCAAGGCAGAGCAGAGGGGACAGGGCTCTGTTCACACGGAACAGACTGGAAGGGAAAGGCAGAACCAGATACACACAAGATACTTGTAATGAAGTAGCGAGTGGACTCTAAACTCACAAACGGAAGTACAGCGACAACGAGTAGGATTTAGGTGCAGGTTCAGACTCTGCAGAAAAAGGGAAGGTACAGACATAGAGAAAAACAGGTAACAGACTAGGAGAGTGTTCAGACCGGAACTGACACTGCAGCGAGATACAGGAGCGGGTCTTGGTATGCGGCCACCAAAAGGCGGGACGAACAGGCTAGGAGCGTGTTCAGACTGGCCTGGAAATACAGCCTCCAGGAAGGTGGACAGACAACATGCTAGGAGATAGTTCAGACAGGCCTGGGAATACAGCCCCCAGGTTGACAGACAGGCAAGAACAGGACCTGGCACATTCACGGAGCACACTGGATGTTAGAGTTGCTCAGGCACCAGCTTCCAGGTGGAGCCGGTTTAAATATCCAGTCACAGACAGCAATAGGCTGAGGACGCATTAGGGGTGTGCCCACAGCAGCTATAAGAAACGGGAAGTAACCGGGCCGCCGCCCTAAGCAGTTAGAACAGAGACAAACAGACAGCATGAATAGAAGCCAGGCTATCAGACTGGACTGAAGATCAAGTTTGCGATCTTGCATAGTGAGAGATGGTGCACCATGCAAGCCCACCGCCAGGTGTGTTACACAGACTGCCAACAGCCAAGACTTCTGTGTTCTCACCAAGAGTATTACTGTCTATGTTCTCTTCCTCCTACTCCTCATTATCACCCAATCCGTGCTGAGATGAAGCAGGGTAGCATCACCCTGTTCAGTTCCTTGCTCTGCCTGCAATGCCTCCTCTTTAATTGTGAGCAGCGAGTGTTTCAGTAGACAGAGAAGTTGGATGGTGACGCTAATTATGGTGTCATCGCCACTCACCATCTTGGTGGAGTCCTCAAAGTTTTGGAGGAGGGCACATATGTCAGATCTCCATGCCCACTCATCAGCTCTTATGTGCGGAGGCTGAACTGAGTGCTGACAGATGTGTTGAAGCTGGTACATAAAAACTGCTCTTTGCCTCTCAAAATCATTCCAAACATCTGCAACGTTGATTTCCAACACGAGTCACATCGCACACCAGTCGGTGAGCTGGAAGCTGCAAATGCTGCTGAAGACCTGCCAGGGCGGCAATCAGTGAGATGAACTATCCCTGGCCACATTCACTTGTCCAAGTGTTTTTGGTTAGGCGGCCCTTCCCACTTAAGTGCACAGGGGACAGCAAGAGTAATATTCTGGGACTTATTCTTGTGGAAGGCGGAGACAATACTGGGAGAAATAGTGGCTGGGGACCGAGTATGGACACCCGGCCGTCACCACCATGAGGTTGTGGAAAGCTTCTGCCTCCATGAGCCTAAAGGGCAACATTTCAAGCGCAAGCAGTCCAGAAATGTGGCAGTTTAGTATTGTAGCCTGTGGGTGGATTGGTGGCTGGCTGTATACTTGCGCTTTCATTTAAAGAACTGTGGTAGGTACAACTGAATTCTGCAAAAGGACAAGGACTTGGACGGTGATGATTGCAAGTCGGCAATGATAGGTGCAGGGCTGGAGGCATATTTGCATGCGCCATGGACAGGGGATTGGTGTGCACGCACAACAGCAGAAAAGGCAGTGGTGTCATCCACAGACACAGTTTCTGGACCTTGTTGTTTTTCCCAGCTTGTCAGGTTCTTTGCTGTCATGTGCCTGAGCATGCTGGTGGTGGTCAGGCTTGTAGTTTTGGTGCTCTTTCTGATGCTGGCCTGGCTGATATTGCAAATGGCCTTTTTGGCATTATCTAAAAAGTCCTGACAGTAATACTGGCAACTTCCGTCATGTTGGTGTTCTGGGGACCAGTTGCGCGCCTTGTGTCTGTGGTCACTACACTGCTTGTTCCTGCCTGTTGTGGTGCTAAGCCTCCCTCCCCCTGTGTGCTTCTGTTCTCTCTCTACATGTCCCCTTGCCAGGTTGGGTTAGTGACTTAATCGTCCACCGCTTTGTTTTCCACTTCCGCACCCTGGTCCTACTCCTCACTTTCTGTCCATTGTGTCTCATCATTAGCCACCTCTTGCGACAGTATTTGTACTTTCCCACTGTCACCTTCAGGTGACCATGGCTCATCAAATCGTTACATGTGATTTTCTGTTGCGGTGCTCAAAGCTGGTTGGTCGAGAGGCCCAAATTTATCGAAGGAAAAGTGAACAGCTCTTGGTAACCCTGGACTTTAATCTCTTCTTCAAACCACATATCCAAGCTTTTTCCACTTCCAAGCGGACCGAGTAAGAGGCCAGCATCTATAAATGCAAAGATGAACAAAACAGTTCTTTGAAGTGTCCAAGTGTGGGATCAGTTGTCTCAGGGCAATCGTAATGATGGAGGGAAGGAGATTCAGGGTGAGGAAGATGCTGACTACAAGTAAAAGAAATCTCCCGAATCTGCACATTTCTCAACCACGAATCTACAAAAACACTAGTGCACATGCTCATCATCTCCCTTCTCGACTACTGCTACCTCCTGCTCTGTGGCCTCCCTTCTAACACTCTCGCATTCCTCCAATCTATCCTAAACTCTTTTCCCCGACTAATCCACCTGTCCCCTTGCTATTCCCTGGCCTCTCCTCTCTATCATTCACTTCACTGGCTCCCCATTACCCAGAAACTCCAGTTCAAAACCCTAACCTTGGAATGCAAAGCTATCCACAACCTGTCTCCTCCATACATCTGTGACCTAGTCTCATCGGTACTTACCTGCACGCAACCTCCGATCCTCACAAGATCTCCTACTACTCCCCTCTTATCTCCTCTTCCCACAATTGCATGCAAGATTTCTCCCGTGCATCCCCACTTCTCTGGAACTCTCTACCCCACCATTTCTGACTCTCGCCTACTGTTGAAACCTTTAAAAGGAAGCTGAAGACCCACCTCTTGCGACATGCGTACAACTTGCAGTAACCCTTGCTCCACCATAGCACTGCAAGACCCGCTTTATCCTCACCTACTGTATCCTCACCCATGCCTTGTAGACTGAGCCCTAGCGGGCAGGGTCCTCTCCTCTACTGTACCAGTCGCTGTCACAATTTTGTTCAAGATTATTGTAATTGTTTTAGCGATGTATAACCCCTTTTCACACATAAAGTGCCATGGAATAAACGGCGATAAAGTAATAATAACAATGTGATCCAGACTCACATCTACTGAGACTGGACCATGTGGAACACAGGGTGATGGTGGTGGCGGAAAACTGACAGGAAACTTTATCTGCTATCCAAACAACAACCTTTTCACACTGCTCTGGTTTCAATGGTGGTGTTCCGCGACCCCCTAGAAATTGGGACCGGAAGGTAGTTCAACATGACGTGGGTGTTTGTTGTGCTCCCTCAGCAGGCACAGTTTCATCTTGCCCACGGCCTCTGCATGCACCATCACCATAACGTCCACTTTCCCATCCTTTGACACACACCTTGCCCATTTTAAATGGAGATTAAGATTTATCATGTTGCCAAAAATGTCTGTATTATTATCGCAGTAATATAGGATCACATCTGATGAGATGATCACAGTTTTAGGCAGTGCCCTGGTAGTCAGAGATATTTCCAGCCCCAGGGGTCTTCCCCATGCTGTTCCCATGTCACACACCACATGGCCAGATAAGGTTGTAAAATGTTAAAATGACATTTCCCGATGAATGCATTTGTCTTGGTTGAAAGCAATTCAAAGGTGCAAAAACACATCAAAAATGCTATGTGTGAACATAGCCCAAGGTGTGGAGGAGCATTTTTGTTTTTGTTTATTTATTTTGCCTTATATAAAAGTCATTACCCTGGAAAGGATGTTCCTTAAAATATTTCCCAGGAAAATCCATTTTCATTTCATTTTTGCTTGTTTTATTGTGAGTCCGTAAAAGTGGCATAATACCTCTGACAACATTGTTGAGTCAGAAATGCTTCCAGGGGTCTTCCCCATGCTGTTCCCATGCCATTTGAGCACTTTTCCCATTGATTTGGGCAAATTTTAGGCCCTCTGCAGACCTCTTTTGGGGTGCCGCCAGAAAAATTCTCGAGCTTCCCATAGACTTACATGGGGCTCGTTACTCGGACTGAGCACTCGAGCATTCCAATTTGCTCGAATCAAACAATGAGTACCAGAGCATTTTAGTGCTCGTTCATCACTTGTCAGAAGTTGTACTGCTGCTGGACGAAAGAAGCATGGGAAAATACTCACTGCGCAGGCGCTGACCTCATTTGCAAGCAATACACTGAGTCAGTGTATTTCGGAAAATGAACAGAGCGGTCAAATTTTACAATGTGCCCCCTCTGTTCATGGGATCTTCGTGGGACCCTCGCCAATTTGGACTGAGGCGGAAAAGTAAAGATGAGGTTGGTTTATTTTTTTATTTTTATTACAGGGGATCATTGGCTTCACCTGGAATGTGCGTGGTTTAATTTAGAACAATAAAGGGTGTCTGTTTTATTTCACATAAAATATTTTACACTGGGTCTGGGTGTTTTTATTTTATATTTCACCTTCACTATGGGGCTGGTAATGGGGGCGTCTTATAGATGCCTCTCCATTACTTACCTGGGCTTGATGTCAGCTGGCATTACTAGCTTAAATCCACCCCAACCCTATAACCCCACTGCCACCGCTACAGGGCAGTGGGCAGAGTGAGGGTAAGTGCCAGAATTGGTGCATCCCATAGATGCGCCATTTCTGGGACAGCTGAGGTCTCCTGTTTCTATCCTCGGAGGGGGGCAATATTCATGGCCCCTTCCTATGATATTAATATCAGCTCCCACCTTTCTGCATAGCCTCTGCTAGCTGTTAAAATAGGGGGACCCCACATCATTTTTTTTGGGGTCCCCCATTTTAATAGCCAGTAAAGGCTATATATACAGCTGTGGGTGGATATTAGTAGTCTGGGAAGCTTCATGGGTATTACCCCCTTCCCAGACTAAAAACATCCGCCCCAGCTGTCCACTTTCCCTCTGCTGGTTAAGCCACCTACAGGCCAGGTATTTAAAACTCTGTTTTCTCCCTCACACGGATCACATATATGTTGTCAGAAAATACTGCCATTTCTGGCCTCCATTAAAAATTTCTTTCAGTGTGTCAGTGAAGCAATTCACAGCAGTTTGCTGTTCAAACTACTTACCTACAGGCCAGGTATTTAAAACTCTGTTTTCTCTATCACACGGATCACATATAAGTTTGCTCCAAACTCAGTCATTTGTAGTGAGCGTGGAAGACACTGTCCTCCATTTAAAATGGGCAAGGCACGTGGCAAGGGACGGGGAACTGGACGTGATGGTAATGGTGCATGCAGAGGCCGAGGACAAGGCCGTGGGCAAGCCGAAATTGTGCCACAACAAAGACCCACAACTTCTCGCCTGACTTTGATGTCCCAAAGAATAGGGGCCCGCAGCACACCACTATTGAACCCAGAGCAGTGTCAAAAGGTTGTTGGTTGGATAGCGGATAATGCTACCAGTCACTTAGCCACCACCAACACCACCACCATCCTGTCTTCCACATGGTCAAGTCTTAGTAGCCATGAGTCTGGACCGCATATTCCTCACCCCGATCCTCCTTCCTCCCAGCATGCCGAGTACCTAGAGACAACTGATCCCACACTTGGACACTCTGAAGAGCTGTTCACTTTTCCATTTATAGATTCGGGCCTCTCGCCCGGTCCACTTGAAGCGGAGCAAGAGGAGATCGCGTGTAGCGATGACAAAATATTTGAGCAGCCATGGTCACATGAAGGCAACGGTGGGAAAGTGTCACAAGAGGTGGACGATGATGAGATACAATTGCCAGAAAGTCAGGAGGAGGACCAGGGTGCAGAAGTGGAAGACGAGGTGGTGGATGATATAGTAACTGACCTAACCTGGCAGGAGGACATGCAGAGGGAGGACTGCAGCCCACAGGAAGAGGGAGGCAGAGTACCCCAATAGGCAGGAACAAGCATTGTGGTGGCTGCAGACTGAAGGCAGGCAACCGTTTCCCGCAACACCAACACGAAGGAAGTTGCCAGTACAACTGTTAGGTCTTCCCGAGTCTGGTTGTTTTTTAAAGACTCTGCCGATAACCCCAAAAAGGCCATTTGCACCACCTGCCAGGCCAGCATCAGCAGGGGTGGCAAAACTACCAGCCATACCACCACCAGCATGATCAGTCACATGGCAGCAAAGCACCCGACTTTATGGGCCGTACCCCAGGGTCCAGGAACAGTGTCTGTGGGTGGCACCACTGCTTCTTTCTCTTTTGAGCATGCAAGCCAATCCCCTGTCCATAGTGCATACGATGATGCCTCCTACCCTGCTCCTGTCATTGCACACTCTCAAGTAGCAGTATCAGGAACCACGTCCACGTCCTTGTCACAGCATAACATTCAGTTGTCCATACCCCTGTCCTTGGAATGCAAGCACAAATATGCAGCCAGCGCCCCACAGGCCACACTACTAAATTCTCACATTTCACGACTGATTGCGCTCGAAATGTTGCCTCTTAGGCTCAAGGAGACGGAAGCATTCCGCAACCTTATGGCGGCGGCTGTCCCACGGTACTCGGTCCCCAGCCGCCACTATTTCTCCCGGTGTGCCGTCCCCGCATTGCATAAGCACTAGTGTTGAGCGAACATGCTCGAAACTGCTCGGTACTCGCCCGAGCATCACGCTACTCGGGATGTTCGGCGAGCACCGAGCATTTCCGGGTTACTCGGGTGGATGCTGGGGTCTCCGCCCTGCATGTTTGGCGCTCTTTACAGAGCCAATGAACATGCAGGGATTGCCAGCCAGTCACTGTAATGCTGCAGCCATGTTGTTTGTGGGCATTACAGTGATTGGCTGGCCGCACAGCGTCACCTCGAGTATTTAAAACCGGGCGCCGCCATCTTGGACACAGTCTCTCCGGATCAGACAGGGTAGGGACAGCGCTGCTGATTTAGGGAGAGATATATCCTGCAAAATAGTTAGTGTAGGGTCTGTAAAGGCTGCCAGATCAAACAAACAGTCCTTCTCAGGACTAATATCCATCCCAGGTATATCAGGCAGGCAGGCAGGCTGTATAGGAGACGAAGTGGTTATACCAGCAAACGCTGCATTACAGTCCTGTGTGCTGCTCCTGTAGTTGAAATTGCTGGACTTAGCTCCAGGTCCCGGGGGCCAGGAAAAATCCTTTTTTTTCATCTAAATCCTCTTTTTTTTTTCCTCCTTCACAATGTACAAATACCCATCTTATTAACCTTTTGGTGCCCCAACCCCCCCCCCAAAAAAAGTGTGCCTCTGATTTTTCAGACACAAATATATCTGTTGAAAATAGTCTGGTGTAGGCCAGAGAAATAGAAGTGTGGTTTTGCAGTTCTATGGGTCATTTGTATCTAAAAAAAACAGTTTGAGTGTGTCGCTCACTGTTCAGCCGCAAATATATATATATCTTTTAAAAAGCCTGGTATACACCAGTAAATTATTACTGTGGTTTTGATGTTCCATGGTAAAACATCTCTATTATGCTGTTTTTGGCATTTTTTGCTGTTTAAAAATAATAATAGTGTGTCCCTGATTTTTCAGACACAAATATATCTGTTGAAAATAGTCTGGTGTAGGCCAGAGAGACAGAAGTGTGCTTTTGCTATTCCACGGTAAAAAATCTCTATTATCCTGCTTTTTGCATTTTTTGCTGTAAAAAAAAAAATAGTGTCTCCCTGATTTTTCAGACACAAATATATCTGCTGAAAATAGTCTGGTGTAGGCCCGAGAAATACAAGTGTGGTTTTGCAGTTCCACGGTACAAACCTCTGTATTATCCACTTTTGGGCCATTTGTATCTAAAAAAAACAGTTTGAGTGTGTCGCTCACTGTTCAGCCGCAAATAAATATATATTTTAAATAGCCTGGTATACACCAGTAAATAATTACTGTGGTTTTGATGTGCCATGGTAAAACATCTCTATTATCCTGTTTTTGGCATTTTTTGCTGTATAAAAATAATAATAGTGTCTCCCTGATTTTTCAGACACAAATATATCTGTTGAAAATAGTCTGGTGTAGGCCAGAGAGACAGAAGTGTGCTTTTGCTGTTCCACGGTAAAAAATCTCTA
Source organism: Phyllobates terribilis (assembly GCF_046119375.1). Lineage (NCBI taxonomy): Eukaryota > Metazoa > Chordata > Amphibia > Anura > Dendrobatidae > Phyllobates > Phyllobates terribilis. The sequence goes on along the minus strand of NW_027362762.1, from coordinate 765,893,650 downwards.
TTATCCTGCTTTTTGCATTTTTTGCTGTAAAAAAAAAAAAAAAATAGTGTCTCCCTGATTTTTCAGACAAAAATATATCTGTTGAAAATAGTCTGGTGTAGGCCCGAGAAATACAAGTGTGGTTTTGCAGTTCCACGGTACAAACCTCTGTATTATCCACTTTTGGGCCATTTGTATATAAAAAAAAAAAACAGTTTGAGTGTGTCGCTCACTGTTCAGCCTCAAATATATATATATTTTAAAAAGCCTGGTATACACCAATAAATTATAACTGTGGTTTTGCCATCCCACGGTAAAAAATCTCTATTATTCAGGTTTTGGTAGTTTTTTCCGTAAAGAAAAACAGTAGTGTCTCCTGACTGTTGTGACACAAAAATATATCTGTTGAAAATAGTCTTGTGTAGGCCCGACATCCCAGTGTGGTTTCGCAGTTCCACGGGTCAAATCGCTATACTATCCAGTTTTGGGCCTTTGGTATCTAAAAAAAAAGCAGTTTGAGTGTGTCGCTCACTGTTCAGCCGCAAATATCTCTATTTAAAAAAGTGTGGTATACCCCAGTAAACAATAACTGTGGTTTTCCTCTTCCACGGTTCTAATCTACTCTTCATTACCCTTTTTCCATTGATAGTGCAAGTGTAAGCTATTTTACTTCATTTACAATGGGCAATGCGCATGGCAAGGGGCGTGGAAGTGGACGTTCTGGTGATGGTTCGTGCAGAGGACGGGGCCGTGGCCAAGGTCCAAATGTGCCACAACCAACAGCCACATCTTCTCGCTCCCACTTCTTGACCGAATTACTAGGGAAGCACAGAACAACACCAGTATTGAGAACTGATCAGTGTGAACAGGTTATTAATTGGATAGCAGACAATACTTCCAGTTACCTGGGCACCACCACCTCCGCTCTGTCTTCCACACGGTCAACTCTTAGTAGCCGTGAGTCTCGACCGCATACTCCCTGATGCTCCTTCCTCCCACCATGCCGAGAGTCGTCAGACAGCAAGTGATCCCACACTTGGACACTCTGAAGAGCTGTTCACTGGTCCATTTCCATATTTGGGCCCCTCGCCTGATACGCTTGAAGTGGTGGAAGAGGAGATCCCATGTTGCGATGCCCAAATATTTGAACAGCCACGGCCACAGGAAGTCGACGTTGCAATCTGTCACAAGAGGTGGACGATGACGAGACACAATTGCCAGGAAGTGAGGAGGAGGATCGTGGTGCGCAAGTGGAAGAGGAGGAGGTGGTGGATGATCTAGTAACTGAACCGACGTGGAAGGAGGACATGCAGAGTGAGGCCAGCAGCACACAGGGGGAGGGAGGCAGAGTACCCCAACAGGCAGGAAGAAGCAGTGTGGTGGCCGCCGACAGAAGGCAGGCAACCGTTCCCCGTAACACCAACACGAGGGACGTTGCCAGTACAAGCGGTAGGTCTTCCAGAGTCTGGAATTTTTTAAAGACTCTGCTGATAACCCCAAAAAGGCCATATATTCCACCTGCCATGCCAACATCAGCAGGGGTGACAAAACTACCAGCCTGACCACCACCAGCATGATCAGGCACATGGCAGCAAAGCACCCGACTTTGTGGGGCGAAACCCAGGGTCCACGACCAGTGTCAGCGGGTGTCACCACTGCTTCTTCCACTGTTGTGCGTGCAATAGAACCCCTGTTGTGTGTGCAAGGCAATCCCCTGTCCATACTGCATGTAAAGATGCCCCCTCCTCTCAGTCTTCACTTGTTATGGCAGTTTCTCAAGAAACAGCATCAACGTCCACGTCCACATCCCACCGCAGCGTTCAATTGTCCATATCCCAGACCTTTGAACGAAAGCGGAAATTCGCAGCTAACGCCCCACAGGCCACAGTCCTAAATTCGCACATTTCACGACTGCTTGCATTGGAAATGCTGCCTTTTAGGCTGGTGGAGACGGAATCCTTCCGCAATCTTATAGCGGTGGCCGTCCCTCGGTACTCAGTCCCCAGCCGACACTATTTTGCCCGGTGTGCCATCCCCGCACTACACAAGCACGTGTCCCAAAGCATCCGCCGTGCCCTCAACAACGCAGTTACTGGGAGAGTCCACCTGACAACGGACACGTGGACAAGTGCTTGTGGCCAGGGACGGTACATCTCTCTGATGGCACACTGGGTAAACATAGTGGAAGCCGGGACCCAGTCGGACCTTGGGACAGAACACATCCTCCCCACACCGAGGATTGTGGGCTCTATGTCAGTCAGAGTTGCCCCCACAGTGTACAGCTCCTGCGCATCCTCCTCCTCCTCCTCCTCATGTTCAGCCTCCATCTCAGATATCACCACATCAGTTACATGCTGGAAGCATTGCAGTACTTCCTCTGCCAAGCGGCAACAGGCTGTGCTGAAACTCATAAGCTTAGTTGATAAACCTCACACTGCTTGTGAGTTGTGGACAGCTGTGAAAGAGCAGGCAGATCTGTGGCTGAGACCGCTGAACCTACATCCTGGCATGGTCGTGTGTGACAATGGCCGTAACCTGGTGGCGGCTCTGAGGCGAGGTGAGATCACACACGTACCATGCCTGGCTCATGTGCTTAACCTCGTGGTTCAGCGGTTTCTTAAATCGTACCCCGAGTTGCCAGATCTGCTCGTGAAAGTACGCCGCCTGTCAGCTCATTTTCGCAAGTCGGCTACAGCTTCCGCCGCCCTTGCTGTGTTGCAGCAGCGTTTGCAGCTTCCGGCACACCGACTGGTGTTTGATGTCCCCACACGTTGGAACTCTACCCTCCACATGTTGCAAAGGATTTGTGAGCAGAAGAGAGCAGTTGTGGAGTACCAGCTGCAACAAGGCCGTCGATATTCAGGTCAGACTCCACACATAGGAACTCAGGAGTGGACCTGGATGTCTGACATATGTACCATCCTGACAAACTTTGAGGAGGCCACCAAGATGGTGAGTGGTGATGACGCCATCTTTAGTGTCAGCATCCCACTTGTCTGTCTTTTGCAACGCTCTCTGCAGAGAATTAAAGAGGAGGCATTGCAGCCAGAATATGATGAGATGGATCAAGAAGCCGTAGCGGGCGATTACACACAGCCCAGCCTCATCTCATCCCAACGTGCATTGGGGGACAATGAGGGAAAGGAGGAGGAGGAGGAGGAGGAAGAACAGGAGCTGCTATCATGCGTTGTAGACGGTAGTACCTGTACAAGTGTCATACCGTCGGTTCAGCGTGGGTGGCCTGAGGACAGGGGGGAGGAGGAAGAGGAGGAGGAGAGCATGGTCAGTTGTCATCTTGGTGAGGACATGGAAATCTTGCCCGTTACCAGTCTGGCACGCATGGCTGACTTTGTTACGCTGCCTTAACCGTGACCCTCGCGTTGTCAAAATGTTGGGTGACAGTCATTACTGGTTGGTGACACTTGTAGACCCCCGCTACAAGGAGAACTTTCACTCTCTTATTCCTGAGGTGGAGAGGTCTACAAAAATGGGGTAATACCAGAAGGCCCTTGCTGCAGAACTCTTAAAAAAATTCCCATCTGAACACGCTAGCGGCAGAGGTCACAGTTCGTTGCCCAACCAAGGCGTACAGGCGAGAGAGATGCAACTCCAATCCAGCAGAGGCAGGGGAACACTGTCAATGTTCTGGGCCAGTTTTCTGACACCCGCCCAGCTTACAGGCCCTGAGGCGCGGGGTACTCTCACAAGGAGTGGAAAGTTTCAAAAGATGGTGAGGGAGTACCTTGCCGATCGTACCAGCGTCCTCCGTGATTCCTCTGTGCCTTTTAATTATTGGGTATCCAAGCTGGACACTTGGAATGAACTCGCTCTGTACGCCTTGGAGGTCCTGGCCTGCCCTGCGCTAGCGTGTTATCGGAGAGTGTTTTTAGTGCCGCTGGGGGAATTATAACTGATAAGCGCACTCGCCGGTCAACTGACAATGCTGACAAGCTGACCCTTATCAAAATGAACAAGGGCTGGATTGGAACAGACTTCTCATCACCACCAAATGACAGCAGAGTAACATAAAGTCAAATCCACTGTGTTATTTCGGGAGGTGTATTCACATGCACCGCTTCACACCCACACATGGGTATACGCTTCCTCGTTTTGGCTGTTTAATCTTCTTATCCTTATCCTCAGCCTCCACCACCACTATACCACCTGGGTGCCAGCATTGCAAGTTCCTCCGTCCTAATTTTTGGCAGCTTTTGCTGGGAAAGCATAAGCAAATACCATGGGACACCCACTCCCCAATAATGGGACTTATGTTTGTAATATGCTGTACTGCATGGCTCTTTTAAGTGGCATTGCAAGTTGCTCCATCCTAATTTTTGGCAGCTTTTGCTGGGAAAGCATAAGCAAATACTATGGGAGACCCACTCCCCAATAATGGGACTTATGTTTGTAATATGCTGTACTGCATGGCTCTTGTAAGGGGCATTGCAAGTTGCTCCATCCTAATTTTTGGCAGCTTTTGCTGGGAAAGCATAAGCAAATACTATGGGAGTCCCACTCCCCAATAATGGGACTTATGTTTGTAATATGCTGTACTGCATGGCTCTTGTAAGGGTCATTGCAAGTTGCTCCGTCCTAATTTTTGGCAGCTTTTGCTTGCAAGGCATAAGCAAATACCATGGGACACCCACTCCCCAATAATGGGACTTATGTTTGTAATATGCTGTACTGCATGTGACGTGCCCCCTGGGCCGTGTGTACACGTGTGTGGGATACCTGGTGCCGGGTCTCTGGGGTCTGTAGTCTCCGTGGCGGTGACCCGGTCCTGTGGCTCAGGCTGGTCAAACCAGTGGCAATCTTTCTTAGGTTTTGAGGTTAATTGTCCGACTGCGCCACCCGTGGATTGCGGTCAGGGAGTACCACTGCTGCGAGGCAGAACGCTGAGGCTGGTGTTGTTTGCGCAGCATAAAATGGGATAACTCCCCTCGGGAGGAGTATAGCCTCAGGGCAGTGAGTGTGGATGATGGGGGTGATGGTGCACGAGCGCAGCAGGAATGACTCAGAGTCTTTGCAGTGCAGTTCAGGGTCTTTACTGATGATTATAAGGTAGACCCTCCCGGGAGTACTGGCTAGCATAAGAGGCTTGGTCAGTCTGTGAGCAAGCAGGAGTTCCCCTGGCCAGGTGGAGTTGTAGGCCTCCCCGTCTGTCTGCACTCTTACTGGCTACCTTGCTGTAAGCGGGTAGAAGTAGCCGACGTCCCTGATTGTACCGTGTAGTGCTCACCCGTATGGCTGGTGAATTGGGGCCTTCTGTTAGCCTCCGCTCCACGACAGCGGTGCTTGTCCCTTGCTTGTGACTGAGCCTCCGGGCTTCTATGGCCAGAGGACCTGAAATCCCCTGCCGGCTGGTTTCAGCTGCTGGATATATAAGTCCTCACAGCTTCGGACTCCTGTGTCCGGTTCCTATTGTCTTCTGCCAGGGCGAGCTCTGCTCAGCTTCCAGCCCCTCGTCTTTAGCTCCTAGCTACTACAAAGCTTCTTGCTGTTACTTTCCCTTGCTCTCACTCTGACTCTGACTGTTCTCTGTTCTCTGACTCACTCAACCCCACCCCAGATCCAGTTTATAAGGGCAGAATACTCCCTTCCCAGGATTGGGGCAGGAGGATGTTGCATGTTTAAGGGATCCTGACCAGGAAACCTCCGACTTGCTCTCCGGCGTAATCTCTATTACTGTGGTGACCAGACCCTTGGGGTGCCACACATGGCTCTTGTAAGGGGCATTGCAGTACCTCATAATTTTTGGAAAGCATTCCATTCACTGCTTAGGCCAACAGTGCACAGGAGACCCAGTTGCTATAAATGAAAAAATGGTTTAGTTAACGCCCTCTGACCTCCATGTCATTTCCAAGGGGCATTGGAGTGCCTCAAAATTTTTGGTAGGCATTGCACTCACTGTATGCCCTATAACTGTGTAGCCGAACCGCTCCTTTTGTTACAGAAACATATCCTACAAGACATATCTGGTTGACTGGCCTGATATTGATGTGAATGGTCCCTGCTCCTCCTGCTCTTTCTCCTTTGCCACTACCTCATCCATCATTTATCACCTGAAGCTTTGTTTTAACAGGAGTCATAGAACTTGGATAGTAGCAGGAAAACATCCAGCAATCCTCGGAGGAGGTAGGATATGCGCCAAAACGCTGACCACCTCAGGCCTAGCCGCTACTACATACATGCGCTTGCATTACAACAAAACAAAGCAGATGCTAACTTCTATCATCCTCATCATGCTCCTCACCTTGGCACTCTCAACTCCCCTGATGGAAAAGCCAGGGCCCACCGGAGGAGTCTGATAGTCCGGTGGGCTCGGCCAATGCTGCCCTAAAGCAGGCCAGGCTAAGAAAAGTGTGGGAAAGGTTACCGGTACAAATAGGGGTGGTTGGGGACCGAGTATGGACACCCGGCCACCCCCTGGAGGCTGGGGAGCAAGCGGGGACACCCGGCCACCAGGCGGCTGGGGACTGAGCATGGATACCATGCCGCCGACACAGCCATGGCGTGGTGGCCAGATTCCGCCTCCACATGCCTAAAAGGCCCAATTTAAAGTGCAAGCAAGCAAGCAGTATGGTATTGCAGCCTGGGGGTGGGTGGGTGGCAGGCTGCATACTTGCGCTTGCATTGCAAGGAATGGGAGAGGTACAATTGAACACTGCCCTGGGACAAGGACTTGAATGGGGATAGTTGCAAGTCTGCAATGACAGGTGCAAGGTGGGAGGCATCTTCGCATGTACCATGAACAGGGGTTCATGGTGCACACACTACAGCGGAATAGGCTCTCCTGCCCACTAAATGCACTGGGGAGGGCACAGGTAATGTTTTGGTATACGCGCTTAATCTTATGTATAAGGCACACCAGGACAAATAGGGGCGGCTGGGGACTGAGTATGGATACCTCGCTGCCGAAGCAGCCATGAGGTAGTGGCCAGCTTTGGCCTCCTCTAAACTAAAAGGCCCCATTTCAAGTGCAAGCTAGCAGTATGAATTGCAGTCTGGGGGTGGGTGGGTGGCAGGCTGCACACTTACACTTGCATTAAAAGAAAACATAGCAGATGCTAACTTCTGTCATCATCATCATGCTCCTCACCTTGGCACTCTCAACTCCACCGATTGAGAAGTCAGGGCCCACCGGAGGAGTCCAATGCTGCCTAAAGCAGGCCGGGCTAAGAAAAGTGTGTGTGGGGATGTTCCAAGGAGAAATGGGCGCGGCTGGGGACCGTTTATGGACACCCGACTGCCCCCAGGTGGCTGGGGACAGTGTGGACAATCGGCCACGGGGCGGCTGGGGACTGAGTATGGACACCCGGCCGCCGGGCGGCTGGGGACTGAGTATGGATTCCAGGCCGCCAACACAGCCATGATGTGGTGGCCAGATTCCGCCTCCACATGCCTAAAAGGCCCAATTTCAAGTTCAAGCAAGCAAGCAGTATGGTATTGCAGCCTGGGGGTGGGTGGGTGGCAGGCAGCATACTTGCGCTTGTATTGCAAGGAATGGGGGAGGTACAATTGAACACTGCCCTGGGACTAGAACTTGCATGGGGATAGTTGCAAGTCTGCATCTTCTGATGCGGCAAGGATCACTTATGATGGGCACACTTTTAGACAGTGACCTGGGAGTCAGAGATGCTTCCAGGGGTCTTCCCCATGCTGTTCCCATGTTTTTTCAGCACTTTATGCATGTGTCACACAGCACATGGCCAGATAAGGTTGTAAAATGTTAAAATTACATTTCCCGGTGAATGCATTTGTCATAGTTGAAAGCAATACAAAAGTGCAAAAATGCATAAAAAATGATACTTGTGAACATAGCCGAAGGTGTGGAGGAGTATTTTTGTTTTTGGTCATTTATTTTAACGTATACACAAGTCTTTTCCCTGGAAAGGATGCTCCTTAACATATTTCACAGGAAAAAAGTTTCACTTTCTTTTTATTGTGAGCCTGTAAAAGTGGCTTAATACCTCTGACCACGTTGCTGACAGCAGTGACCTGGGGGTCAGAAATGCTTCCTGGGGCGATCCTCATGCTGTCCGCATGTCATTTGAGCACTGTCACTATCGTTTTGGACGCTTGTTAGGCTTTTAAAAGACTGCCGGGGGTGCCACCGCAAAAATGCTCGAGTCTCCCATAGACTAACATTGGGCTCGTTGCTCGGGTCGAGCACCCGAGTATCACGGAGAGCTCGGCCCGAGCTTCGAGCACCCGAGCATTTTAGTGCTCGCTCAACACTAATAAGCACTTGTCCCAAAACATTAGCCGTGCCCTCAACAACGCAGTTACCAGTAAAGTCCACCTAACCACGGACACGAGGACAAGTGCTTGTGGGCAGGGAAGGTACATCTCATTGACGGCACACTGGGTTAACATAGTGGAAGCGGGGACCCAGTCGGACCTTAGGACAGAAGATCAGTCACAAGCTGGAAGTACTGCAGCACTGCCTCGGCCAAGCGGCAACAGGTTGTGCTGAAGCTAATATGCTTAGGTGAAAAAACCGCACAATGCTGAAGATTTGTGGACAGCTCTGAAAGAGCAAGCAGATCTGTGGCTCACACCGCTGAACCTACAGGCAGGCATGGTCGTTTGTGACAATGGCCGAAACCTGGTGGCGGCTCTGAGGCAAGGCGAGCTCACACACGTAACATGCCTGACCCATGTGCTTAACCTCGTGGTTCAGCAGTATCTCAAATCCTACCCGAAGCTGCCAGATCTTTTTGTTAAAGTACACCACTTGTGTGCCCATTGTAGAAAGTCATCTACAGCTTCTGCCGCCTTTGCAGTGTTTCAGCAGCGTTTGCAGCTTCCGGTTCACAGACTGGTGTGTGATGTCCCCACGCTTTGGAACTCTACACTGCAGATGTTGGGAAGGATTTGTGAGCAGAAGAGGGCAGTTGTTGACTACCAGCATCAACAAGGCCATCGGTATTCAGTTCAGACTCCACACATAAGACCTCAGGCGTGGACATGGATGTCAGACATATGTACCATCCTCCAAAACTTTGAGTACTCCACCAAAATGGTGAGCCGCGATGACGCCATAATTAGCATCACCATCCCGCTTCTCTGTCTTCTGAAATGCTCTCTGCTCACAATCAAAGACGATGCATTGCAGGCGGAGCACGATGAGATGGAGCAAGGAACCATACAGGGTAATTACACACAGCCAAGCCTCATCTCATCCCAACGTGGATTGGGTGACAATGAGGAAGAGGAGGAGGAGGAGGAGGAGGAAGCACAGGAGCTAGTTTCATGCACTACAGACAGTACTAATTCCACAGCTGTCATACCGTCTGTTCAGCGTGGATGGCTAGAGGAGAGAGAGGAGGAGGAGGAGGAGAGCATGGTCAGTCATCATTTTGGTGAGGACACGGAAGTCTTGCCTGTTAGTACTCTTGCACTCATGGTTGAGTTTATGTTACGCCTTTCCCATGACCCTCGCGTTCTCAAAATTTTGTGTGACAGTCATTACTGGTTGGTGACTCTTCAAGACCCACGCTACAAGGAAAACTTTCTATCTCTTATTCCTGAGGTGGACAGGTCTACAAAAATGGGGCTGTACCAAAAGGCCCTTGTTGCGGAATTATTAAAAAAATTCCCATCTGAAAACGCTGGCGGCAGAGGGCACACTTCGTTGGACAACCAAGGACTACAGGCGAGAGAGACACAACTTCAATCCAGCAAAGGCAGGGGAACACTGTCAAAATTCTGGGAGAGTTTTCTCAGACCCTCCCATCGCACAGGCCCTGAGGTGCGGGGTACTCTCACAATGAGTGCAAAGTTTGGGAAGATGCTGAGGGAGTACCTTGCCGACCGTACCAACATACTCCGTGATTCCGCTGTGCCTTATAATTATTGGGTATCCAAGCTGGATACGTGGAATGAACTTTCTCTCTATGCCTTGGAGGTCCTGGCCTGCCCTGCTACCAGCGTTTTATCAGAGCGGGTTTTTAGTGCCGCTGGTGGAATTATAACTGATAAGTGTATCCGCCTTTCAGCTGAAAATGCTGACAGGCTGACTCTTATAAAAATGAACAAGGGCTGGATTGGGCCAGACTTCTCAACACCACCAAATGATAGCAGCGTAACAAAAACTCAAATCGTGTCTTTTCTTGGGAGGTGTATTCCCATGCACTTTTTCACACCCACACATGGGTATACGCTTCCTGGTTTTGGCTATTTGCTCTCTTGTTCTCCTTCTCCTTATCCTCCACCACTATATCACCAGGGTGACTGTGGTCCGTGATGCATCACCCACATAATTTTTTTAAAGAGTGTTTCTGATGCCCGTAGAATATTTTTTTTATACAGTATGTTCATGTATACCCCCCAGGGGTAAATGTTTGTCAGCCCATACACTTAGTGCATGGGCATTACCAGTATAGGAGGCCCGCTCCTTTCTAATGGGAACATTTTTTTAATGAGGCCCTCCTCCACGTCTCTTCCAAGGGGTATTGAAGTGCCTCCAAATTTTTGGCAGCCCTTGCATTCACTGCATAGGCCAACACTATGGGAGACTCTCTCCTTTCTAATGGGAATTTGTCATTACTGTGGCCATGCTCTATGTGTCTTTAAATTCTTAGTGGGGTTTTTCCTAAAATTGGTCAGTCGTTGGACTCACTGCAGACCCTATAACTGTATAGCAGACTCTCTCCTTTCTAATGGGATCATGTCGTACTCGTTACTGTTGCCCTGCACTGTGCGTCTTTAAATTATTAGTGGGGTTTTTCCAAAAATTGGTCAGCCATTGGACTCACTGCATATCCTATAACTGTATAGCAGACTCTCTCCTTTCTAATGGGAACATGTCGTACTCGTTACTGTGGCCCTGCTCTGCGTGTCTGTAAATTCTTAGTAGGGTTTTTACTAAAATGGGTGAGCCGTTGGACTCACTGCATACCCTATAACTGTATAGCAGATTCTCTCCTTTCTAATGGGAACATGTCGTACTCGTTACTGTGGCCCTGTTCTGTGCGTCTTAAAATTCTTAGTGGGGTTTTTCCAAAAATTGGTCAGCCGTTGGACTCACTGCATACCCTATAACTGTATAGCAGACTCTCTCATTTCTTATGGGAATTTGTCGTTACTGTGGCCCTGCCCTACGTGTTTTTAAATTCTAACTGGGATTTTTCCTAAAATTGGTCAGCCGTTGGACTCACTGCATACCCTATAACTGTATAGCAGACTCTCTCCTTTCTAATGGGAACATGTTGTACCTTGTTACTGTGGCCCTGCTCTGTGTGTCTTTAAATTCTTAGTGGGGTTTTTCCTAAAATTGGTCAGCCGTTGGACTCACTGCATGCCCTATAACTGTATAGCAGACTCTCTCCTTTATTATGGAATTTTGTCGTTACTGTGGCCCTGCTCTATGTGTCTTTAAATTCTTAGTGGGGTTTTTCCTAAAATTAGTCAGCCATTGGACTCACTGCATATCCTATAACTGTATAGCAGACTCTCTCCTTTCTAATGGGAACATGTCGTACTCGTTACTGTGGCCCTGCTCTGGGTGTCTGTAAATTCTTAGTGGGGTTTTTACTAAAATGGGTGAGCCGTTGGACTCACTGCATACCCTATAACTGTATAGCAGACTCTCTCTTTTCTTATGGGAATTTGTCATTACTGTGGCCCTGCTCTATGTGTCTTTTAAATTCTTAGTGGGGTTTTTCCCAAATTTTGGCAGCCCTTGCAATCACAGCATGGGCATTTCCACTAAAGGAGACCCGCTCCTTTATAATGGGAAATTTTTTTTTACTGAGACTCTCCTCTATGTCTCTTCAAAGGCGTATTGGGTTGTGTCCAAATTTATGGCAGCCCTTGCAGTCACTGGATATGCAGAAACCGTATAGGAGACCCACTTGTTAATAATGGGAACAACAAAGCATAGCCGGCTGATGGCTCTCTAACAATAGTGAGGGCCGACTGCTGGCCTTTTAAGAATAGTAAGGGCCTTCTGATGTCCCTATAAAAATAGGCTTTATGACTTTCAGAGTCCCTCCATCATAAATAAAAAAGGATGTGTCTGATGACGTGTCACACACCACATTGCCAGATAAGGTTGTAAAATGTTAAAATGATATTTCCCGGTGAATGCATTTGTCTTAAAAAATAACTTAAAAAAAACAAAACAATAGGATTTTCTTTAGTATAAAAAACAGCATCACCAATTTAACCTCAATGTAATCACATTGTTCAGCTCATGCATCTCCTCCTCCAGCTCCGAAATGACCACATCAGTCACAAGCTGACAGCACTGCAGCACTGCCTTGGCCAAGCGGCAACAGGCTGTGCTGAAGATAACATGCATAATGCTTAATTGACACACCTCCCAGCGCTGCAGAGTTGTTGAAAGCTGTAACACAGCAGCCTGATTTCTGGCTCTCACCGCTGAACATACTGCCATGCATGGTCATGTGTGACAATGGGCGGAACCTGGTGACGGAGAAATGACAGCCGGAGTAGATACGGTTTCCCTCTATACCAGTACTTTCATCGAGCTAAATACAACTCTCAGCAAAAAAAGTTGCAGACTGGCTCCGTACCATCCCTGGCCACATTCACCTGTCCACGTGTTTGTGGTTAGGCGGTCCTTCCCAGTAAGTGGACTGGGGAGGGCACGTGTAATGTTGTGGGACCCGTGCTTGTGGAAGGCGTAGGCAACACCTGGAGAAACAGTGGTGGCTGGGGACCGAGTATGGACACCCGGCTGAGTTTATGAAAACCTTCCACCTCCATGAGCCTAAAAGGCCACATTTCAAGTGCAAGCAGCTGTCAAAAATTTGGCAGTATAGTATTGCAGCCTGTGGGTGGGTGGGTGGCTGGCTGCATTCTTGCGCTTGCATTCCAAGGAATAGGGTAGGGACAACTGAACGCTGCACTGGGACAAGGACGTGGACGGTGATTGTTGCAAGTCTGCAACAACAGGTGCATGGCGGGAGGCATCTTCAAATGCGCCAGGAATCACTTATGATGGGCACACTTTTAGACAGTAACCTGGGAGTCAGAAATGCTTCAAGGGGTCTTCCTCATGCTGTTCCCATGTCTTTTCAGCACTGTATGCATGTGTCTGATGATGTGTCACACACCACATGGCCAGATAAGGTTGTAAAATGTTAAAATGACATTTCCCAGCGAATGCATTTGTCTTTGTTGAAAGCAATGCAAAAGTGCAAAAATGCATCAAAAACGCTACGTGTGAACATAGCCCAAGGTGTGGAGGAGTATTTTTGTTTTTGGTTATTTATTTTGCTTTATATACATTGTACATGTCATGGAAAGGATGTTCCTTAACATATTTCCCATGAAAATCAATTTTGGTTTCGTTTTGGTATGTTTTATTGTGATTTCTGTAAAAGTATCGTAATACATATGACAACGTTGTTGACAGCAGTGACCTAGGAGTCAGAAATGCTTCCAGGGGTCTTCCCCTTGCTGTTCCCATGTCCTTTGAGTACTGTTCCCATCGATTTGGGCAATTTTTAGGCCCTCTGCAGACTGCCGGGGGGAGCCTCCTGAAAAATGCTTGAGTTTCCCATTGCTCGTTGCTCAGGTCGAGCACCCGAGTATTCCAATTTGCTCGACCCGAGCAATGAGTACCCAAGCATTTTAGTGCTCGCTCATCACTAGTTACCATCTTTTCAGTTAGGCATTGAAAGATATCAACCACTGAGGACTTTCAAATTTTAATATTTTTTCTATGTACTGGATAACACTGTAAAATGATGTAAGTCAATAGCCTGATATTCGGTATTTGTCCTAATATTGGTTTGGAAGTGATAAGAGGCTTTTTACTTTCAGTTCAGTAGCTGCAATGAGGCATGAGCGAACATTTCAATGTTCGATTCTGAAAAGTTCGCCAAACAAACTGATATTCACCGAATTTATTTGTCGAAAGTTCGTCGAACATTTCCGAATCACATAGGAGTCAATGGGGGGACCAAAAAAGTGCATATACAACACTTAGAAATGGGACCAAAAGCTGCCAAAACACATCAAATTAAGTGTAGACAACAGGGAAGTGCCATCAAATTACACAGAGTACAAGTAATATTATTATTATTACTGGGACAGCAACATTTATTCAGTTGCTCTTTACATGTCAAAAGGGGTCACCAAATGGTACAACAGGAGAGAGGAACCTGCCTGCGAGGGCGCTCTGTCACGGATGTGGTTTGAGGAACCACTGTGCCACAGACCCCGGAGGGCCTGGAGGGGCGTGACTAAGTGAGCACCGGACTGTTCACTAGAGCCTCTGATGGTGAGGTTAGACTTGATTCCCGATGAACGGCAGGTGCTACTCCAGGACAGACCAATGGAAGAGCAGCAGCTGGACCCAGTAGGACAGAGTAGATGGTGCAGCAGGCAGAGTCTGTATCAGAGTGCAGCAGGCAGAGTCTGTATCAGAGTGCATCAGGCAGAATCTGTATCAGAGTGCAGCAGGCAGAGTCTGTATCAGAGTGCAGGAGGCAGAGTCTATATCAGGAATGCAGCAGGCAGAGTCGGTATCAGAGTGCAGCAGGCAGAGTCTGTATTAGAGTGCAGCAGGCAGAATCTATATCAGAGTGCAGCAGGCAGAGTCTGTATCAGAGTGCAGGAGACAGAGTCTGTATCAGAGAGCAGCAGGCAGAGTCTGTATCAGAGTGCAGCAGGCAGAGTGTGTATCAGGAGTGCAGCAGGCAGAGTCTGTATCAGGAGGGCAGCAGGCAGAATCTGTATCAGAGTGCAGCAGGCAGAGTCTGTATCAGAGTGCAGCAGGCAGAATCTGTATCAGAGTGCAGCAGGCACAGTCTGTATCAGAGTGCAGGAGGCAGAGTCTGTATCAGAGAGCAGCAGGCAGAGTCTGTATCAGAGTGCAGCAGGCAGTGTCTGTATCAGGAGTGCAGCAGGCAGAGTCTGTGTCAGAGTGCAGCAGGCAGAGTCTGTATCAGAGTGCAGAAGGCAGAGTCTGTATCAGGAGCGCAGAAGGCAGAGTCTGTATCAGGAGCGCAGCAGGCAGAGTCTGTATCAGGAGCGCAGCAGGCAGAGTCTGTATCAGGAGCGCAGCAGGCAGAGTCTGTATCAGGAGTGCAGCAGGCAGAGTCTGTATCAGGAGTGCAGCAGGCAGAGTCTGTATCAGGAGCGCAGCAGGCAGAGTCTGTATCAGGAGCGCAGCAGGCAGAGTCTGTATCAGGAGTGCAGCAGGCAGAGTCTGTATCAGGAGTGCAGTAAGGACTGGTACGCAACCTTACACAACTTAGACTGCCGAACAGGAAGGTTCCACTACAGCCAACCCAATAGATGGAGACCCAATCAGGATTCCCCACATTTAAAAAAATTAGTGGCCGACGCCAGCAAAGTGGCATCAATTTCACTACTGTACAAACAGTGTAAATAACACCCACAGCTCTTCCAGTACAGCCAACCCAGGAGATGGAGACCTAACCAGGAGTGTTCACATTAACCTAAATGAGGGCCTAACACCACCTAAGTGGCAACAATGTCATCAGACTACAAGTAGTTTAACACAGACCCATACCTGTCCCACTACAGCCAACCCAATGGATGGAGACACAATCAGAATTCTCCACATTTCCCAAAATTAGAGCCTAAAACCTGCAGTAGCATCAAGAGCAGGCACAGAAGCCATATCACAAACTGCAAGTTCAAGAGATTAATGTAGCACACTCAAAACGACAACATCGCCTATTCTGTACAGTCTGCAATTGGGGTGCAAAAGTCCTTTGCGATCCATTACTTTTTCATCTTGATTGAAGTTAGGCGGTCTACTCTTTCAGGGGACAGCCTGGTGCGCTCATCCGTCAAGACACTACCAGCAGCACTGAAGACACGTTCAGAACGAACACTGGCTGCCAGGCATGACAAAACCTCCAAGGCTTGAGAGGCGAGCTCAGGCCATTCATCCATTTTGAAGACCAAAATGTAAAAGGGTCCAAACCCTCCCTGATGGTATTGATATTGAACTCTAGATACTCCTGCACCATCCTCTCCAGTCATTCACCACGTGTCAGACTTGTACTCTGTTGTGCTGGTGCACGAGCTGGTGCAAAAAATGTGTGAAAGGACTCACAGAAATTGCTTCTGCCACTTACTCTGCTGCTGTTAATGTTTTTGCGTTGATGTATTGACATGCCGGAGGTTGAAAGACGACAGCTGCGATGCACACTGTGTGCCTCACTGTTATCTTGGGGAAAACCTCTATTAAGGTTGCTTAAAAGCTTGTTTCGATACTCTAACATAAGCAGGTCCCTTTCCAGGTCGGGAAGCATCTGGCAAAATTGACTCTTATAACGTGGATCTAACTGAGTGGCAACCCAGTAGTCAGGATTATTTTGAATCCTAAGTATACAGGGATCATGTTGCAGATAGTGCATCAAGAAACCACTCATATGTCGGGCTCTTCCAGAAGGTCCAAAGCGAGACTGTATTGTGGGCTGAGTAACACTGATGCTTGTTTCATCCATTCTCTTCTGCCAACCACGTTCAAATGAGAGGGGATGATTATCCTCTAAATCCTCTGACAGCTGCTCGCCCATCACCTCTTCCTCCTCCATTAGTTCCTCGGCTCTTGCACCTTCACTAACAGCTTGCCTGGTATCACCAAACCCCCTTGATCGCTGTAATCCACCATCACTTGGCATCCACCTGTGTGACGACAGTCTGGAAATCAGAGACATTAGTATCCCTTCCGCATCCTCCTCTTCTTCTGAGGCCACCACCTCCTGCCGCAGGTTATTCAAAGTTTGCTCCAGCATGTATATTACCGGAATAGTGATGCTAATGACGGCATTGTCAGAGCTAACCAGTTTAGAAGCCATTTCAAAACCGTGCAGAAGGGTGAAGAGGTCCTTAATCTATTCCCACTCCCCAAACGTGATATGCCCCAAGTCTGTACTGCATTGCCCTAAGCTATACGTCATGACGTCAGAGCTCATTGCTGCAGGTGCAGTTGCTGCAACATGTGCAGAGTGGAATTCCATCGCAGATCAACCTGTTATCTGGCATGGACAAATACCTCTGTCAATGCAAGTCGATGACATGAGGGGTGCGAACGGCGGAAGTGAGCACACAGCTACCGTACTTTGTGAAGCAGCTCATTCAGGCCTGGATAGTGGTGGTGAAATTGCTCTACCACCAGGTTGAGGATGTGAGCCATGCAAGGCACGTGGGCTAGCTTGCCTCAGCCTAGGGCCGCTAACAGGTTCACACCGTTATCGTACACGGCCGTCCCTGGCTCTAGGTTCAGCGGAGACAGCCACTGCTCAAACTGAGCCTGGAGAGCTGCCCACAACTCTTCACATGTATGACTGCGATCTCCAAGGCATATTAATTTGAAGACTGCCTGATTACGGTGAGCCCTGACTGTGCAGTACGGAGGTGGTGTGTATTCGCTCCGCACCCTTGGAACGCATGTCTCGTTAAGGCAGAGGTTGAGTGCACAGGTGGAGGCCCTGGAGGAGGTGGAGGATGCAGAAGCAGGGGAGGAAGTGGGAAATACAGAGGTTTCTTCTGCAAGCCTTGGGGATTCCTAGATTTCTGGAGCAGCCCCTTCCCTGCCTGCCCCCACAGCCACCAGAGTCACCAGTGCCCAGTCAGCGAGATGTAACGCCCTTGGCCATGCTTACTCATACAGGTGTCAGTGGTGAAATGCACCCTAGCACATGTAGATTTAGACAAGAAACGGGTGATGTTGTCTGCAACATGCTGGTGTAGCCCAGCCACAGCTTTCTTAGAGAAGTTATGGTGACTGGGCAACTAGTACTGGGGACTGCGACGGCCATCAGTTTTCGGAAGCTGTCTGTATCTACCAGGCGGAAAGGCAGCATTTCTGTGGCCAACAGATTGGAGATGGTGGAGTTCAACCTCTTAGCTTTGTCATGCCTAGGATGAAACAATCTTTTATGTGACCACAACTTCGAGACCGAGGGCTGGCTAAGGTGCTGAAAGATGACGGAGTATGGTGAACCAGAAAAACTGGTGGAGTGTGAGTGAGGTGCAGATGTTGCGGTGGATTGAGAAACATTTGGTGTGCTCGGTGAAACAAACACAGCAGGCGTGTCTGCTTCTGTTACAGCTGATGGGCTGTCACTCCCCCTGACTGGAGCGGGTAAAGAACCGGAGTTTCTGTGATAGGAGACCTGTGGGACAATATTTAGCACAGTAACAGAGGAGGAGGAAGAAGCAGTGGATGCGTTTGATGGGGCAGCTGATGATTGTTGAGGTGTGCTGGTTTGCACCAGATTCCCAGCGTAAAGAATGTTGTTTGAGCATGTGAACGTTCATGCATGTAGTAGTCAAATTATTGCAGTTTTTCCCTCTACTGAGTTTTTTATTGCAAAGTTTGCAGATAACGTGAGATGAGCTATCCTTTGCAGTGACAAAAAAGGCCCATGCTAGGCAACCCTTGCTGCCCCTGTGAGCTGCAGACCCATGACTGCTGCTGGCCACAGTTGTGACTAAGGATGCAGTGCTCCTCGTGCTTGCATCACTCCGTGTCTGTGCCGTATGGCGAAATGTAACCTCCTCGTCTTCCTCCTCCACCTTCTCAGATGAGCTACTCGGCTGTGTGACTCTGGGTTAACACCAAGTAGGATCTTCAACCTTGTCATCATCCAATGTGCTATCCATGTGTTATCCCATTCCTCTCCCTCAGAGTGACCCCTCTCCTGTTGTTGCCCTGACAGCACAGTACAGTCCACATGAGCCTCAGGTATCTGAGACTCATCGGGATGACCTCTCTCCCCTGCGGTTATTGTCTGGTGATGAGGGTCAGGAACCTGCTCGGACCCTACTTCGCCCTGCCCCGAATCTAAGCCCCAAAAATTTTGGGAATCGGTGCAGATGATTTCCTCCCCTTGACTCTGTGACTGTTTGGACTACACTTCTGATGCCCATGGTGTAGAATGGGTGAAGAGTTCTACAGACTCGCCCATCTGTGGTTCGCTATAGTCAGTTGGGCAGTTGGCCAGTTGTGACACGGGGGTAAGCATGGGTAATTGGGGTGCCACCTCTGTGGACTATACTGCGTGTTATGTTGAGGTGGAGGAAGAAGAGGAGAGGGCACTGGAAGCAGAGCTTGCCATCCACTGGAGCACCTGCTCTTTCTGGGTCTTATCAACAAGGTGTATCACTTTGTGGCTGCCAAAGGAAGTGCAGTAGGCCGTCCACTAACATAAGTTGTCAGTTGTCTTTGGATAGGACCTGTGTAGCGTCAGCGTCCCTGCCTCCTGCTAGGCAGGGACGCTGTTCCCCTCACCTCTCCGCTCCGTGCCCGGCGTCTTCCTACCGCCCTGCTGGCAGCGCGCGCTGCTTCCCGGCAACGGTGCTTAGGGCGCACACGCGCGCGCTCCCCCTCTCTTAAATGGGCCGCGCGTGCCGTCCTAAGGAGTCCCCGGCCAATGGCTGAGGACTTCACCATATATAAGGCACCTCCTCCAAAATGGAGGTGCCCGAGCAATGTTGTTGCAAAGCCTTCACTCTGCTTCAGCCCTCAGGTCCCGTTACCAGTTACCTGCCAGTCACCTGCCAGATTCCTGCCTGTTACCTGCCAGTCACCTGCCAGATTCCTGCTTGATACCTGCCTGATATCCGTTTACCTGCTTGCAAGCCTGTGGTCCGACGGTCTGCCTTCCGACACCTGTCAGTCTGTCTATGGACCAGCCTGCCCGCTCATCTGGGAGCGCTCATCTGCTACCTGCCTGCTAGCCTACCTGGAGGCTCCGCCGTCACTTGCCGTGACCACCTGCCTGTCCAGAGACTTTTGCCTGCTCACCTGGGAGCGCTCACCTGCTACCTGTCTGCTAGCCTACCTGGAGGCTCTGCCGTCACTTGCCATGACCACCTGCCTGTCCAGAGACTCTTGCCTGCTCACCTGGGAGCGCTCACCTGCTACCTGCCTGCTAGCCTACCTGGAGGCTCTGCCGTCACTTGCCGTGACCACCTGCCTGTCCAAAGACTCTCGCCCGCTCACCTGGGAGCGCTCACCAGCCACCTGCCTGCTGTCCTTCTACCCAGAGACTGTCCCTGTCACTTTCCGTTAGTACCCATCCTTCTACTCAGAGACTGTCCCTGTCACTTGCCGTGACTACCTGCCCTTCTACCCAGAGACTGTCCCTGTCACTTGCCGTGACTACCTGCCCGTCTTCCCTGGAAGCCACCCGCTTCCTTACAAGGACCGCCCCCTTGTATAGTTGCTCAGAGGTTCCGCCTCCCAGAGCCGTTACAACCTGTTTGTGTTGGTTCACTAGTGCTTTCACTAACATTACCACGTACCCCACGTACAACTTGAACACCAAGCCTATTCCCCCTCGAACCACGCCCTCTCTTTTTCCCATTCAAGTTGGTCTGATACAGTGGCAGGAGCACGCAATTAACTAAAGAAAAATGTTTTTTTCCTGTGCAATAGCTCAGCACACACCTAAATTTCAGTGACACTAAGTGACAAGGTAAGATATGGCCTGCCGTATAACGTTATTAACAGACAAAATAAATTTGTTAGTGTGCATGAGGCTGATAAAACCTACGAGATATTCTCCAAACAATTTCAAACTGAGATGTCCCCTGCTGTATTACTTTAGGAACAGATGAATTTTTTTTTTGAATGTGGATAAGGCCAGTCTGACATAGAATATATGCTCCAAAATATTTCAAACTCAGATCTAGCCTGCTGTATCACTTTACTCAGAGCAAAAACTATTTTTGGGTTACTCTGCATTAGCTCTGCATCCAGTTGACTTTGACCGCCACTTACGTAGTAGCTGGCTTATAGCACTGTATGACTTTTGGCACAGGAAAAAATATTTTTTGGACTGGTCCTAGTAAGAGAAGTTTTTTTTTTTTACTGTGAAACCAGGACAAGTTCAATGCCACTAATATAGGATCTGCCTTTTAGCAGACTGGATCAACTTTGCCACAGTAAAAAACCTTTGGTGAACTCTGCCTGCCAACCAAAAATATATATAGGTTTGACTGTGCGTACAAGCTGATTTGACTGCCACTGACGTAGTAGCTGGCTTATAGCACTGCATGACTTTTGGCACAGGAAAAAAATATTTTTTGGACTGGGCGAAGTAAGAGAAAAATGTATTTTTTTTACTCTGAAACCACCTCAAGTTCAACTCCACTGAAATAGTATCTGACGCAAAAAAACTTTAGTGCACACAGCTTTCAATATCACAATAGCAACAGAAAAAAAACAGATTTTGTGCTCTGCAATAAGAAGCTCTGCAGACTGTGCAGAGCACAATTTCAACCCCACTAAATGAAAAGGTGCACTGCGCTTGCTTGATCACATTAGCAAGTGCAAAATAAGATTCAAGGTATACTGAGACATAGAGCTCTATACCAGCGGTGCACAGCACTATTGTATGGCATGGGCCTTCTGTTTCTGTCAGAATCTCAGTACTTGCACAAGATTACCAAAAATGTGCTGCACCAGCGTTTGCAGAGGTACACAGGCCAGGAATTATCTACACTATCTGACTACCACACAAGCGCCCATCTATTTAGCTAATATCTCTCATTACACAGGAGAACACTGAGCTGCGTCTGTCTCCAGCAGTGACATGGATATAATGGCGCTGAGGGAACAAGGCCACTTTTTATATTGAGAGGACATGTGATTTCTGAAGCCCTTATGTCTGGACAGTGTAGATGCTTCCTGCACTATGATTGGCTGGCCGCCCTTTCCTCAGTTAAAGTTACTGCCCACAGGGAAAAAAAAAAAAACAGTGCGCCACTGATCTGACCTGGTCTAAGCTCTCCACAGCCCCCACACTTACCTTGCTCATGTCACCACTCATCATACACTTGCATTATGCTAACAAAACTATACAAAATGCCGTGGTTTCCCTGTATTCGTGATCCCGCGCAAATTCATCAAACTTTTTCGATTTTAACCCCTTAAGCCCCGGAGCATTTTTCGTTTTTGCATTTTCGTTTTTGCTCCTCTTGTTCCCAGAGCCATAGCGTTTTTATTTTTTGGTCAATATGGCCATGTGAGGGCTTATTTTTTGCGGGACGAGTTGTACTTTTCAACGCCTTTACTAGTTTTGTCATATCCTGTACGGGAAAACGGGAAAAAAATTCCAAGTGCGGTAAAATTGCAAAAAAAGTGCAATACCACAGTTGTTTTTTATTTATTTTTTTTACCATGTTCCCTGAATGCTAAAACTGACCTGCCCTTCTTATTCTACAGGTCATTACGAGTTCATAGACACCAAAAATGTATAGGTTCTTTTATATTTAAGTGGTGAAAAAAAATTCCAAAATTTGGTAAAAAAAAAAATAAAAAAATAGCGCCATTTTCTAAGACCCGTAGCGTCTCCATTTTTCGTGATCTGGGGCTGGTTGATGGCTTATTTTTTGCGTGCCAGGCTGACGTTTTTATTGATAACATTTGGGGTAGATCCGATGTTTTGATCGCCCATTATTGCATTTTATTGCAATTTTGCGGCGACCAAAAAACGTAATTCTGGCGTTTAGAATTTTTTTCTCGCTGCGCCGTTTACTGATCAGAATAATTCTTTTTTTATTTTGATAGATCGGGCGATTCTGAACGCGGCGATACCAAATATGTGTATGTGGGGTTTTTTTTTATATATTTTATTTTGAATGGGGCGAAAGGGGGGTGATTTAAACTTTTATATTTTTTTATTTTTTTTTATATTTTTAAAAACTTTTTTTTTTTACTTTTTGCATGCTTCTATAGTCTCCATAGGAGACTAGAAGCAGCAACTATCCGATCGCCTCTGCTACATACAGGGGACGAGCAGGTCCCCTGCATGCAGCAGAAATGGTCCTGTGCTATGAGCGCCGACCACTAGGTGGCGCTCATAGCGACAAGATCATGACAACCACAGGCGTCTGCTGCAGACCCTGGGTTGTCATGCACGCCCATCGGCGACCCGCGATCACGTGACGGGGTCGCCGGTGGGCGGGGCTTATGACGCGCTACCCGGAAGCGCGCGTTAAATGCTGCTGTCGGAGATTGACAGCAGCATTTAACTGGTTAACAGCCGCGGGTGGATCGCGATTCCACCCGCGGCTGTTGCGGGCACATGTCAGCTGTAAGAATCAGCTGACATGTGCTCCGTTCAGTGAGGGCTCAGCGCAGCAGCCCTCACTGAACGGGGAGTACGCAAATATGCGTACTAATACGTCCCCGGTAAGTAAGGGGTTAAGAAAATTTGCTCGCCTTTGGGATCACGAATCCGAATGTGCCATATTCGTGCCGAATTTGAAACTTTCGAACATTCGTCGAACAAATTTGCTCAACACTAGCTGCAATATCTCTTTAATGTTTATATTCTTTTAAATGTCTAGAATAGGACAGGGATACTCAAAATGCTTTCCAAACTGCTGTGATCTGGCCAGAAGTGCAACTGTTAGTCAGTGTACTGTAATGAATTTAACACACACTCACTCAGGAGTAACAGAAAAATGGAAGACCTATTACAGGGAGACACCGCACCTACACCCAACTGGTCCCGGTACAGACTACAAAAAGCATAGCCGCATAATTAAAAAACTCCACTTTGGCCGGTTCCCTAAAAGGCCATTAGCTGAAGGGTTGGAACTCCTAAAACCAAGGCTCCCTAGAAGTATAGCCAACAAGGAAGTGCAGTGAAGGGTGAACATATAAAACCCAACCCAGAATGTAATGTGCAGGTCAAAATGGGAAAATGGAAAACATCTGGAGAGGAGCAAACCAAGAAGGATGAACAAAGACAATTGGAACCATCAGCATTTGGACAGAGAAGAAAAGGCAATAGCTCAGCAGACAGGGAACCAACCATCCAGCAACATGTCAGCATATTGAATCCCCAAACTGAGCCATGACAAGGAACTAATAATGTATATCAATTCTGTACAGTAGAACATTATGACATATGTTGGCTCCATTCAAGCAACATATAAATAAAAAATGAAAATGAAAATATTTTTTTAGCAATCTTAAGGAGCATACAGATGTACTATATATGTACTTACTATTCTGTGAAATTTGCTAAGGACTTCATTATTATTAGCAAAATGCTAACTATCTGTGAATTCCTATCCAGTCAAGAGATGCTGCAGACTGTTATAATTATTTGGAAATAATTTGGATGTGTCTGAGTTCTTTGAAGCTGGAGAAGCTTCTTCAGTATAGTGATTTTAATTATTTTCATTTTAGAGTTCACAATAAATGCTGTTAAAGTGTTTCCTTTATATCAGTTTTCAATGTTGTTGACTATATCAATTACAATCCTCCTGGTTAATTATAGATTTCCATTGTGTCCATAAGAAATAGAGATGTTCACATCATAATCACCACATACAGAGAGACACATGTAGCATAAAAAACACTCAACAAAGTGAAGAAAAAACAATCTTTCAAGCTGGTCATCTCATACACATACAGAATAACACATCTCTAACGGTATTGGAAACAAGAGTTTAGTACATACAAGCAGAAGTTATTTCAAAAACTACTGGCCACATAGTCAATAAAACAGATATTACATTTTTTATTATGGTAGGTACCATATGTTACTGTTAAAAAAAACATGTTCTTCCTTGATTTTGTTAAGTTGTTTCATATCCAAGTGACATCCATTTGCAAGGCAACATTTTAATGTATAAAAGTGTTATTGTGAAGAAGTCGGTATTTAAACTATTTTGTATCTGGCTGTGGACATCCAGGACGCAACTGCAGAGTCATTATTTTATTAAAGGGTCATCCTATTGATATATAAACCAAATACACTACATTACTGTCCCTGAGTTTACCAGTTAGTCTTTGAGACTGCTCCTGTTTTCTGGAATTAGCTGCAGAGCTGACATCAACTTTGTGACAGCTAAACAGTGAGTTCAGTGGCTCTGAGCAGCGCTCACATTCGCTGCCTTGCTTTTGATGTGATGTCAGTTAGGCAGCCTATGCTAGACACTGGAAATATAGACCAATTTTTTTTGTTTTATTTTTAAATATCAAACTGCATGGGGTAATGAAGATTTCCTGAATGGGGACAACTCCTTGAATTTAATTTGATTATTCCCCTTTTGTGGTGTCTATGCCAGCAAAATTATTATTATTATTATTATTATTATTATTATTATTATTATTATTATTATTATTATTATTATTATTTTTAGAGCACCATTGATTCAATGGTGCTGTACATGTGGAAAGGGATTTACATACAAAATACAAATATAAATTGCAATGATCAAACTAATAATGATAGATTAAAACACAGTGGGAGAGGGCCCTGCTCTTGCAGACTTACAGTCTACAGCAGTGGTCCCCAACCTTTTTTGCACCAGGGACCGGCTTGAAGCAAGATCATTTTTCCATGGCCCAGCAAGGAGGGGGTGGGGTGGGCGGGGCTTTGGTCATATGGGGGCGGGGTAATGGAGGGATTTGGAGTTTAGTGCATACTTATCATAAAGTGTAGACCAGGTCCCCGCCAGGAGCTATGCCAGGAGCCCCACATAATGTGCTGTGCCAGGAGCCGCATCACTGAGGCCCCATCACGCCCTGCAGCAGGACAGGGCAGCTGTCCTGACAGCTTCTGTTCAGCTGCATTTACTTCATCCCAGGGGCGGACACAGACTGTAGTGGGCCCCTGTGCAAGAAATTTTTGGGGGCCCCCCCCGCCCTTCATAAGGCAACAAAGTTATGTAAACATAACCCCCCATGTGCATCTCTCACCCCCCCATGTGCAGCTCACCCCCGTGCATCTCTCATCCCCCTCCGTGCATCTCTCATCCCCCTCCGTGCATCTCTCATCCACCCCCCGTGCATCTCTCATCCCCTCCGTGCATCTCTCATCCCCCCGTGCATCTCTCACCCCCCCGTGCATCTCTCATCCACCCCCCGTGCATCTCTCATCCCCCCGTGCATCTCTCACCCCCCCGTGCATCTCTCATCCACCCCCCGTGCATCTCTCATCCCCCCCGTGCATCTCTCACCCCCCCGTGCATCTCTCACCCCCCGTGCATCTCTCATCTCTTCCCTCCCTCCCATGTGCATCTCTCATCTCTCCCCTCCCCCCATGTGCATCTCTCATCTCTCCCCTCCCCCATGTGCATCTCTCATCTCTCCCCTCCCCCCATGTGGATCTCTCATCTCTCCCCTCCCCCATGTGCATCTCTCATCTCTCCCCTCCCCCCCATGTGGATCTCTCATCTCTCCCCTCCCCCATGTGCATCTCTCATCTCTCCCCTCCCCCCCATGTGGATCTCTCATCTCTCCCCTCCCCCATGTGGATCTCTCATCTCTCCCCTCCCCCCATGTGCATCTCCCATTCCCCCCACTCCTAGTTAATTGTATTTAAAAAAAAATAAAACTTGTTATACTTACCCCCATGCGATCCCTGCAGAATCCTGGCGCTCGTCCAAATCGCTGACACCAGGTTCTCCTGACTTCCGGCCATGTGACGGCGCCGTCACATGACCGGAAGTCAGGGGAATCATGAAGGTGCTGCCGCAGCAGCGCAGCGCTAAGATGTCCCGGACCCGGCGCTTAGCATGCGGCCGGGGGCCCCTTGAGGAGAGAGACGCACAAGAGGGGGGCTTCGAGGGGGCTCCTACCGGCCGGGCCCCATACTGGAGTCAGGGCAGTCATGCCCTGATGGCGGCCCTGCTGGAGGCTGGAGGGGCCCCCTCTCCCCGCGGACCGGCTGAAAAACCCCAACGGCCCGGTCCTGGTCCGCGGACCGGCGGTTGGGGACCTCTGGTCTACAGGATAATGAGGAAGTAGACAGTAGGTTAGGGGGTTTGAGCAGCTCCATTAGTGATGAGGTGGAAATGGGGTCATTGCAGTCTGTCAGCTCTCTAGAAGAGATAAGTTTACATGTTCCGTCTGACCATTCTGAATATGGAGGATAATCGATGTGTTGGGGTATGCAATTCTAGAGGATGGGGATACTCGGTAGAAGTCTTGGAGGTGATTTGATGAGGAACATACGAGTGTTAGGGAGAGAAAAAGGTGTTGGGATGACCAGAGAGATTACGTGTGGGAAGATATCGGAAGATTAGTTCAGATATATATGGAGGGCACAGATTATGCATGGCCTTTTAGATCAATGTTAGTAGTTTAAGCTGGATTTGTCGGATAATTGGAATCCAATGAACGGATTTGCAGAAAGGTAAAGTGAAGGAGTAGAGAAGAGAAAGGTGGACTAGTTGCACAGGAAAGATAAAGGGGTTGTCTGGCATTTGGCTACAAATCTACAATAACTTTATGTGACTGCAGACTTGTGAATACTCACATCTCACACACTGCATGCTGTGAGGATTCTCTGGTCCTGAGAGCGGGCAGGCGTGTGACCGTAAGTATGTGATTTGCATACATGCAGTAATATGCCGACTAGATGGGTGCGGTCTCACTCACTACAAGTGTATTGAATGAGGCCAGATAAATCAAGTAGTATGTAGCCCAAAGTAAGCAAATTGCACTCACGGCGCCAGCATTGGAGAATCCTCATAGTGCATAGTGTGCAATGTGAGGATTCACAAAGTCTAGAGTCATATAGAATGACTTGTAGCCTAAGGCCATACAACCCCATTAATGATAGACTAGAAAAGTGCAAGAGTGTTATCAGGGAGACCAAAAAGGAGGATAATGCAGTAGTGGAGGTGGGAGATGATGAAGGCATGCACTAACATTTCAATAGATTAGGGGTTGAGGAAAGAACAAATTCTGGAAATATTTTGGAGTGGGACGTGACAAGAAGTGTTAAAAGCTTGGATGTGTGGTTTAAAGGAGAGGACAGAGTCAAAGGTTGCTCTGAGGTGTGGAATTCTGGTACAAGGGAAAGTGTGATGTTATGTATTATGATGGATAGATTGGGTAAAAGAGTTAAGTGGGACGGAGGAAAGATGATGAGTTTTTGTTTTGTCTACACTGATCTTTAGGAAGCATGATGAACAGAAGAAGGATATGGCTAATAGAAACTCTGGAATTCGGGACAGCAGAGAAATGACGTCTGGGCTTGAGAGGAAGATCTGAGTGTCATCAGCGTATAGGTGGTATTGAAAGCAATGGGACTTTATGAGTTGTAACAAGCCAAAGGTATAGATGGAGAAGAATAAGTCCCCAAGACAGACCCTTGAGGGACATCAACAGAAAGAAGACAGGATGAGGAGATAGTATGGAAATGGGAAATGCTAAACATGTGGTTAGTAATATATATAAGGTATAAGGAGATCCAGGAGAGGGCAAGGTTTTTGATGCCAAGGGAAGAGAGAATCTGTAGCAGGCTCGGCATCAGCACCTGATGCACCCGGGCAAGTGCGGGGGCCCTGAGCAGGTGGGGGGCCTACTCGCCGTCGGGCACCCCGGCGCGCTATGGGCCCCGTGAGCGGAGGAGAGCGGTGCCAGTGCCCCCTCCCACTTGCTCAGGGCCCCAGCAGCCAGCACAATACTAACCTCTCCCCGTGCCTCCATAGCAGGTCCTGTCTCTTCCGCGGCTGCTGCACTGTGACTTCTCAGGTCAGAGGGCGCTGTGACGTCTTTCCACCACGCCCTCTCCTGAGCAGTCACAGCGCAGAACGAGAAGACGGTAACACGGGAGTCCAGAGCAGTGGCAGCAGGTGAGTATTTGATTTTTTTATTTTTTTTATGTATGGAGGCATGGGGCATTACAGTATGTGGAATGGTGACATCCTGCATGGGGCATTATATGGGGTCCCAGATGAAGGCAATATATGGGGGGCACCAGCATGGGACATTATATGGGGGCCCAGCAGGAGGCATTATATGGTGGCATCTGCATGAGGCATTATATGGAGGCACAGCAGGAGGCATTATATAGTTCACCTGCATGGGGCATTATATGGAGGCACAGCAGGAGGCATTATATGGGGGCACAGTCTGCATGAGGCATTATATGGGGGCACAGCAGGAGGCACTATATGGGGGCACCTGCAAGGGGCATTATATGGGGGCCCAGCAGGAGGAATTATATGGGGGAATCTGCATGGGGCATTATATGGGGGCCCAGCAGGAGGCATTATATGGGTGCACCTGCATGGGGCGTTATATGGGGACACAGCCTGCATGGGGCATAATATGGGGGCACAGCCTGCATGGGGCATTACAAGGGGACACAGCCTGCATGGAGCATTATATGGGGGCGCAGTCTGCATGCGGCATTATATGGGGGCACAGCCTGCATGGGGCATTATATGGGGACCCAGCAGGAGGCATTATATGGTGGCACCTGCATGGAGCAATATATGGGGGCCCAGCATGGGGCATTATAAGGAGCACCTGCATGGGGCATTATATGGGGGCCCAGCAGGAGGCATTATATGGGGGCACAGTCTGAATGAGGCACTATATTGGGGCACAGAAGGAGGCATTATATTGGAGCACCTGCATGGGGCATTATATGGGGGCACAACAGGAGGCATTATATGGGGGCCTCTGTATGAAGCATTATATGGGGGCACAGCAGGAGGCATTATATGGGGGCATCTGCATGGGGCATTATATGGGGCCCGGCAGGAGGCATCATGCGGGGGCACCTGCATGGGGCAATATATGGGAGCACAGAAGAAGGCATTATATGGGGGCCCAGTAGGAGCCATTATATAAGGGCACAACCTGCATGGGGCATTATATGGGGACACAGCCTGCATGTCACATTATATGGGGGCAAAGCCTGCATGTAGCATTATATGGGGGCACAGGATGCATAGAGCATTATATGGGGGCACAGTCTGCATGGGGCATTATATGGGGGCACAGGATGCATAGAGCATTATATGGGGGCACAGTCTGCATGGGGCATTATATGGGGCACCTGCATGGGGCATTATATGGGGCACCTGCATGGGGCATTATATGGGGGGCAGTATTCTGCATGGGGCATTATATGGGGGCCAGTATTCTGTATGGAGCATTATATGGGGGCCAGTATTCTGTATGGAACATTATATGGGGGCCAGTATTCTGTATAGAGCATTAAATGGGAATCAGTATCCTGTATGGAGCGTTATATGGGGCTAGTATTCTGTATGGAGCATTATATGGGGGCCAGTATTCTGCATGGAGCATTTTATGGGGGCCAGTATCCTGCATGGAGCATTATATGGGGTCCATTATTCTGTATGGAGCATTATATGGAGCCCATAATACTGTATGGAGGACTTAGTGCTGCTCATAATAATGTATGGAGGACTATGTGGTGCCCATAATACTGTATGGAGGACTCTGTGGTTCCCATAATACTGTATGGAAAACTATGTGGTGCCCATAACACTGTATTGAGGACTATGTAGTGCCCATAAAACTGTATGTAGAACTCTGTGATGCCCATAATACTGTATAGAGGACTATGTGATGCCCACAATACTGTATGGAGGACTACAGTTGGTACGGAAAGTATTCAGATGGTCTAAATACTTAAGACCATGTGATATTTCAGTTTTTCTTTTTTAATAAATTTGTAAAAATGTCTATATTTCTGTTTTTTTTTCAGTCAAGATGGGGTGCAGAGTGTACTTTAAAGGGGTATTCCCATCTCCAAGATCCTGTCCCAATATATAGTAGGTGTAATAATAATAATATTAGCAAATACCTCCAATTAGAAGTGTACTATAGTATTTTTGATTCGCTATCTCTCTTTCCTCATGTGCAGGCATCGCTGGACCTTAGTTATCCATGGTTACGTCCACTGATAAAGTCACAGTAAGTTAGCTAATTGCTAGTGGTCGTAACCATGGATACCTAAGGTCCTACGATGCCTGCACATGAGGAAAGAGAGATTGCAAATCAAAAATACTATACTACACTTCTAATTGGAGGTATTTGCTAATATTACTATTATTACACCTACTACATATTGGGATAGGATCTTGGAGATGGGAATACCCCTTTAATGAGAAAAAAATTAACTCTTTAGAATTTGCCAAATGGCTGCAATGAAACAAAGAGTGAAAAATTTGAAGGGGTCTGAATACTTTCCGTACCCACTGTATATTGTCCAGTCTGCACTGTGCACTGTGAGGGTTTGCAGGTTTCTGAGCTATTGTGGAATTTACAATAGATATTACTATAGTGTAAGAAGTACTGTAGTGTAAGAAGTAAGTGACATCTTTGGCATTGTACTATATCTATATTTCTCTGCGGTATCTGTGCATCATGAATTGTGGTATGTGTTAAAGGGGCTGACTGAGACTCTTTCTTCCAGGGCCCACAAAAACCTGGAGCCAGCCCAGATCTGTAGTAGAAGGAAATGGTCGACTGTGGTGGCAGCAGAGGACAGGTCTAGAAGGAGGAATATAGAGAACTGTCTGTTAGCTTAGGCAGTAAGTAATAATTTTGGATAGGGCATTTTTTGTCGAGTGGTGGGGACAGAAGCCAGATTTTAGGTTACCGGAGAGTGTGCTGGATGAGAAGTGGGAGGAAAGTTCAATGTGGACATGCTGTTCAAAGAGTTTGGAGGCAAACAATAGCAGCAATGTGGTGCAATTAGCTGGATGGAGAGGTTGGCTCATTGGATGGTTTCTTCAGGATGGGAATATTTGTTACATGTTTGAAAGCAGAAGGGAAGGTACCAAAAGTTAATGATTAGTGTTGAGCGAGCATGCTCGACACTGCTCGGTACTCGCCCGAGCATCTCACTACTCGGGATGTTCGGCGAGCACCGAGCATTTCCGGGTAACTCGGGCGGGAGCTCGGGTCTCCGCCCTGCACGCTTGGCGCTCTTTACAGAGCCAATGAACATGCAGGGATTGCCAGCTAGTAACTGTAATGCCGCAGCCATGATGTTTGTGGGCATTACAGTGATTGGCTGGCCGCACAGCATCACCTCGAGTATTTAAAACCGGGCGCCGCCATCTTGGACACAGTCGCTCCGGATCAGACAGTGTAGGGAGAGTGCTGCTGAGTTAGGGAGAGATATATAGTGCAAAATAGGTAGTGTACGGTCTCTAAAGCTTGCAAAATCAAACAAAAAGACCTTCTCAGGACTAATATCCATCCCAGATATCAGGCAGGCAGGCTGTATAGGAGACGTAGTGGTTATACCAGCAAACGCTGCATTACAGTCCTGTGTGCTCCTGTTGTTCAAATTGCTAGACTTAGCCCCCGGTCTCAGGTGCAAGGAAAAATCCTTTTTTTTTTCATCCAAATCCTGTATTTTTTTTTTCCTCAGTCAGACTGTACAAATACGTGTCTTATTAACCTTTTGGTATTTTTTCCCACACCAACAAAATTGAGTGTGCCTGTGACTGTTCAGATACCAATACATCTTTTTAAAAGAGTCTGGTGTAGGCCAGAGAAATAGAACTGTGGTTTTGCAGTTCCACGGTTCAAATCTCTGTATTATCCTGCTTTTGGCATTTTTTCCGAAAAAAAAAACAGTAATAGTGTCTCCCTGACTGTTCAGACACAAATATATCTGTTTAAAAGAGTCTGGCGTAGGCCAGAGAACTAGAACTGTGGTTTTGCAGTTCCACGGGTCAAATCTTTATATTATCCTTCCTTTGGAATTTTTTCCGTAAAAAAAAACAGTAATAGTGTCTCCCTGAGTGTTCAGACACAAATATTTCTGTTTAAAAGAGTCTGGTGTAGGCCAGAGAAATAGAACTGTGGTTTTGCAGTTCCACGGGTCAAATCTTTGTATTATCCTGCTTTTGGCATTTTTTCCATAAAAAAAAAAAGTAATAGCATCTCCTTGACTGTTCAGACACAAATATATCTGTTTAAAAGAGTCTGGTGTAGGCCAGAGAAATAGAACTGTAGTTTTCCTCTTCCACGGTTCAAATCTCTGTATTATCCTGCTTTTGGCATTTTTTCCATAAAAAAACAGTAATAGTGTCTCCCTGACTGTTCAGACACAAACATATCTGTTTAAAAGAGTCTGGTGTAGGCCAGAGAAATAGAACTGTGGTTTTGCAGTTCCACGGTTCAAATCTCTGCATTGCCCTGCTTTTGGCATTTTTTCCATAAAAAAAAAACAGTAATAGTGTCTCCCTGACTGTTCAGACACAAATATATCTGTTTAAAAGAGTCTGGTGTAGGCCAGAGTACTAGAACTGTAGTTTTCCTCTTCCATGGTTCTAATCTCCTTTATATTACCCTTTTTTCATTGATAGTGCGAGTGTAAGCTATTTTACTTCATTTACAATGGGCAAGGCTCGTGGCAAGGGACGTGGAAATGGATGTTCTGGTGATTGTGCATGTAGAGGACGGGGCCGTGGCCAAGGTGAAAATGTCCCACAACCAACAGCCACATCTTCTCGCTCCCACTTCTTGACCGAATTACTAGGGAAGCTCACTACAACACCAGTATTGCGAACTGATCAGTGTGAACAGGATATTAATTGGATAGCAGATAATACTTCCAGTTACCTGGACACCACAACCTCTAGTCTGTCTTCCACACGGTCAAGTTTTAGTAGCCGTGAGTCTCGACTGCATACTCCTCCTCACCCCGATGCTCCTTCCTCCGAATATGCCGAGTGTCGTCGGACAGCAACTGATCCCACACTTGGACACTCTGAAGAGCTGTTCACTGGTCCATTTCCATATTTGGGTCCCTTGCCTGCTCTGCTTGAAGTGGTGGAAGAGGAGATCCCATGTAGCGATGCCCAAATATTTGAACAGCCACAGCCAAAGGAAGTCGACGCTGGCAATTTGTCACAAGAGGTGGACGATGACGAGACACAATTGCCACAAAGTGAGGAAGAGGATCGTGGTGCGCAAGTGGAAGAGGAGGAGTTGGTGGATGATCTAGTAACTGACCCAACGTGGCAGGAGAACATGCAGAGCGAGGCCAGCAGCACACAGGGGGAAGGAGGCAGAGTACCCCAACAGGCAGGAAGAAGCAGTGTGGTGGCCGTATACAGAAGGCGGGCAATAGTTCCCCATAACACCAACACGAGGGACGTTGCCAGTACAACCGGTAGGTCTTCCAGAGTCTGAAATTTTTTTAAAGACTCTGCTGATAACCCCAAAAAGGTCGTTTGTGCCACCTGCCATGTCGGCATCAGCAGGGGTAACAAAACTACCAGCCTGACTACCACCAGCATGATCAGGCACATGTCAGCAAAGCACCCGACTTTGTGGTGCGAACCCCAGGGTCCACGACCAGTGTCAACAGGTGTCACCACTGCTTTTTCCGCTGTTGTGCATGTAAGAGAACACCCTGTTGTGCGTGCAAGGCAATCCCCTGTCCATACTGCATGCAAAGATGCCCCCTCCTCTCAGTCTTCACTTGTTATGGCAGTTTCTCAAGAAACAGCATCAAAGTCCACGTCCACATCCCACAGCAGCGTTCAATTGTCCATATCCCAGACCTTTGAATGAAAGCGCAAATTCACAGCCAACGCCCCACAGGCCACAGTCCTAAATTCGCACATTTCACGACTGCTTGCGTTGGAAATGCTGCCATTTAGGCTGGTGGAGACGGAATCCTTCAGCAACCTTATGGCTGTGGCCGTCCCCCGATACTCGGTCCCCAGCCGACACTATTTTGCCCGGTGTGCCATCCCCGCACTACACAAGCAAGTGTCCCAAAACATCTGCCGTGCCCTCAACAACGCAGTTACTGGGAGAGTCCACCTGACAATGGACACGTGGACAAGTGCTTAAGGCCAGGGACGGTACATCTCCTTGATGGCACACTGGGTAAACATAGTGGAAGCTGGGACCCAGTCGGATCTTGGGACGGAACACATCCTCCCCACACCGAGGATTGCGGGCCCTATGTCAGTCAGAGTTGCCCCCACAGTGTACAGCTCCTGTGCATCATCCTGCTCCTCCTCCCCATGTTTAACCTCCATCTCAGATATCACCACATCAGTTACAAGCTGTAAGCACTGCAGTACTGCCTCAGCCAAGCGGCAAGAGGCTGTTCTGAAACTCATAAGCTTAGGTGATAAACCTCACACTGCTTGTGAGTTGTGGACTGCTGTAAAAGAGCAGGCAGATCTGTGGCTGGGACCGCTGAACCTACATCCAGGCATGGTCGTGTGTGACAATGGCTGTAACCTGGTGGTGGCTCTGAGGTGAGGCAAGATCACACACGTACCATGCCTGGCTCATGTGCTTAACCTCGTGGTTCAGCGGTTTCTTAAATCGTACCCCAAGTTGCCAGATCTGCTCGTCAAAGTACGCT
Organism: Phyllobates terribilis; assembly: GCF_046119375.1. Classification (NCBI taxonomy): domain Eukaryota; kingdom Metazoa; phylum Chordata; class Amphibia; order Anura; family Dendrobatidae; genus Phyllobates; species Phyllobates terribilis. The sequence continues at coordinate 765,858,560 of NW_027362762.1, read as the reverse complement.
GCCTGTCAGCTCATTTTTGCAAATCAGTTACAGCTTCCGCCGCCCTTTCTGTGTTGCAGCAGCGTTTGCAGCTTCCAGCACACCAACTGGTGTGTGATGTCCCCACACGTTGGAACACTACCCTCCACATGTTGCAAAGGATTTGTGTGCAGAAGAGAGCAGTTGTGGAGTACCAGCTGCAACAAGGCCATTGATATTCAGGTCAGACTCCACACATAAGACCTCAGGAGTGGACCTGGATGTCTGACATGCATACCATCTCGACAAACTTTGAGGAGTGCATCAAGATGGTGAGTGGCGATGACGCCATCATTAGCGTCAGCATCCCACTTGTCTGTCTTTTGCAACACTCTCTGCAGAGAATTAAAGAGGAGGCATTGCAGCCAGAGTATGATGAGATCAATCAAGAAGCCGCAGCGGGCGATTACACACAGCCCAGCCTCATCTCATCCTAGCGTGCATTGGGGGACAATGAGGGAGAGGAGGAGGAGGAGGAGGAAGAACAGGAGCTGGTATCATGCGCTGTAGACGGTAGTACCTGTACAACTGTCATACCGTCGGTTCAGTGTGGGTGGCCTGAGGACATTGGGGAGGAGGAGGAGGAGAGCATGGTCAGTCGTCATCTTGGTGAGGACACGGAAGTCTTGCCTATTACCAGTTTGGCACACAAGGCTGACTTTATAATACGCTGCCTTAACCGTGACCCTCGCGTTGTCAAAATGTTGGGTGACAGTCATTACTGGTTGGTTAAACTTTTAGACCCCCACTACAAGGAGAAATTTCACTCTTTATTCCTGAGGTGGAGAGGTCTACAAAAATGGCGCAGTACCAGATGGCCCTTGCTGCAGAACTGTTAAAAAAATTCCCATCTGAACATACTAGCGTCAGAGGTCACAGTTCATTGGCCAACTAAGGCGTACAGGAGAGAGAGACGCAACTCCAATACAGCAGAGGCAGGGGAACACTGTCAATATTCTAGGACAGTTTTCTGAGACCCGCCGAGCTTACAGGCCCTGAGGCGCGGGGTACTCTCACAAGGAGTGGAAAGTTTCAAAAGATGGCGAGTGAGTACCTTGCCGACCGTACCAGCGTCCTCCGTGATTCCTCTATGCCTTTTAATTATTGGGTATCCCAGCTGGACACTTGGAATTAAATCACTCTGTACGCCTTGGAGGTCCTGGCCGGCGCTGCCTCTAGCGTGTTATCTGAGCGTGTTTTTAGTGCCGCTGGGGGAATTATAACTGATAAGCACACTCGCCTGTCAACTGACAATGCTGACAAGCTGACCCTTATCAAAATGAACAAGGGCTGGATTGGGCCAGACTTCTCATCACCACCAAATGACAGCAGAGTAACATAAAGTCAAATCCACTGTGTTATTTCGGGAGGTGTAATCCCATGCACCGCTTCACACCCACACATGTGTAAACGCTTCCTCACTTTGGCTGTATTTTGCTCTTATCCTTATCCTCAGCCTCCTCCACCACTATACCACCAGGATGACCGTGGTCTGTGTTGCCAGCATTGCAAGTTCCTCCGTCCTAATTTTTGGCAGCTTTTGCTTGGAAGGCATAGACAAAGACTATGGGAGACCCAATCCCCAATAATGGGAATAATGTTTTGAATATGCTGTACTGCACGGCTCTTGTGTTGCCAGCATTGCAAGTTCCTCCGTCCTAATTTTTAGCAGCTTTTCTTTGGAAGGCATAGGCAAAGACTATGGGAGACCCACTCCCCAATAATGGGAATAATGCTTTGAATATGCTGTACTGCATGGCTCTTGTAAGGGGCATTAAAACCGTCTTGCTAAGCTACTGCGACCTACACGTCTCTTCCAAGGGGCATTAAAACCATCTTGTTAAGCTACTGCGACCTCCACCACTCTTCTAAGGGGCATTAAAACCATCTTGTTAAGCTACTGCGACCTCCACCACTTCTCCAAGGGGCATTAAACCCATCTTGTTAAGCTACTGCGACTTCCACGTCTCTTCCATGGGGCATTAAAACCGTCTTGTTAAGCTACTGCGACCTCCACGTCTCTTCCAAGGGGCACTGATATTGTCTTTTTATTCCACTGTGACCTCCACGTCTCTTCCAAGGGGCATTAAAACCATCTTGTTAAGCTACTGCAACTTCCACGTCTCTTCCAAGGGGCATTAAAACCATCTTGTTAAGCTACTGCAACTTCCACGTCTCTTCCAAGGGGCCTGAAAAACCGACTTCTTAAGCTACTGCAACCCCCACCACTCTTCTAAGGAGATGGATGGCCTCATGATCATGAATAATTTACTTATTGTGTAGGAGGCCGACCACTGCTGCTGTCTACCTTCTGAACTTTGCGTTGAAGCCTGATTGACCCAGGACCCGCAATCCTCTATGTCTGGAGGACGTGTTGCATCCCAGTGTCCAACTGTGTCATGGCTTCCACAATACTAACCCAGTGTGAAGGCATCAGTCAGATGGACCATCCCTGGCCACATTCACTTGTCCACGTGTTTGTGGTTAGGATGTCCTTCAAATAGGGGCGGCTGGGAACTGTTTATGGCCTGGGGGCGGCCGGGGACCGTGTGTGGGCACCCGGCCGCGGGGCGGCTGGGGACCAAGTATGGACACCCGGCCACCCCCTGGCGGCTGGGGACCGAGCGTGGACACCCGGCCGCCGGGCAGCTGGGGACCGAGTATGGACACCTGGCCGCCCCCTGGCGGCTGGGGACCGAGCGTGGACTGACTGGACTGAGTATGGATACCAGGATGCCGACGCAGCCATGACATGGTGGCCAGCGTCTGCCTCATGTCTAAAAGGCCCAATTTCAAGTGCAAGCAAGCAAGCAGTATGGTATTGCAGCCTGGAGGTGGGTGGGTGGCAGTTTGCACACTTACGCTTGCATTACAAGAAAACAATGCAGATGTTAACTTCTATCATCATCATCATCCTCCTCACCTCTCAACTCCCCTGATGGAGAAGCCAGGGCCCACCAGAGGAGTCTGGTTCTCTGGTGGGCTCGTCCAATGCTGCCCTAAAGCAGGCCAGGCTAAGAAAAGTGTGGGGGAAGTTCCGAGGAGAAATAGGGGTGGCTGGGGACCGTTTATGGACATCCAGCCACCCCCAGGCGGCTGGGGACCGTGTGTGGGCACTCGGCCGCGGGGCGGCTGGGGACCGAGTATGGAAACCCGGCGGCCCCCTGGTGGCTGGGGACCGAGCGTGGACACCCGGCCGCCGGGCAGCTGGGGACTGAGTATGGATACCAGACCGCCAATGCAGCCATGACATGGTGGCCGGCGTCTGCCTCCACATGCCTAAAAGGCCCAATTTCAAGTACAAGCAAGCAAGCAGTATGGTATTGCAGCCTGGGGGTGGGTGGGTGGCAGACTGCATACTTGCGCTTGCATTGCAAGAATGGGGGAGGTACAATTGAACACTGCCCTGGGACAAGGACTTGCACGGGAATAGTTTCAAGTCTGCATCTTCTGATGCGGCAAGGATCACTTCTGATGGGCACACTTTTAGGCAGTGACGTGGGTGTCAGAGATGCTTCCAGGGGTCTTCCCCATGCTGTTCCCTTGTCTTTTCAGCACTGTATGCATGTGTCACACAGCACATGGCCAGATAAGATTGTAAAATGTTAAAATTACATTTCCCGGTGAATGCATTTGTCACGGTTGAAAGCAATACAAAAGTGCAAAAATGACAGGTGACGAGTTGATTAGGAGCGTCTAACTGGTCTGTAGGAGCCAGAACTCATAATGGTTTGTAGGGGATCAAATACTTATTTCTCACTGCAAAATGCAAATAAATTTATCCAATTTATTCAATGTAATTTTCTTTGGATTTTTTTTTGGATATTCTATCTCTCAATGTTAAAATTAACCTACCCTTAAAATTATAGACTGTTCATATCTTTGTCAGTGGGCAAACTTACAAAAACAGCAAGGGATCAAATAATTATTTCCTTCACTGTATATGGAGTGGTTGTGGTGGTTGAGCAGAAATAACGTGCCTGATCTGCCATAAATGAGAGCGGCAACTGAATAAATAGCTGATGCGAGTGTGGTGTTACAGAAAATGGTGTCATTTTCTGTGTTGTGTAGTGAAGATATTTGGACAGCAATAGGAAAGAGTCAGAGAGTGTGTGATTGCGATGGTATGTGAGGTTTCTGTGGGAATGTGCTTGCTGCTATGCTTGGAAGACAAGTAAAGAGGACAGGGATGAGAAAGTAAGTAGATAGTGGAGAGATTGGGGGAGAGGTGTGGTTGTGAGGTTAAATAGTGAACAGAGGTGGGTGAAGATAAGGTCTAATATATGTCTGGCTGTGTGGGTGGATGTGGAGGACCATTATGTAAGACAAAAGGATGAAGCAAGTGTCAGGAGTTTGGAGGCTACCTAATGTTGGGTGTCAGTGGGGATGTTAAATTCACCTATAATGATGGGAGGAATGTCAGCAGAAAGAAAGTGTACAAGCCAGGTGGAGAAATGGGCGTTAAAGGTTGTGGCTGGACATGGGGGTTGGCATATGATGGCCACTTGGAGGTTGGAGGGAGAGTGGATGCAGACAGAGTGCACTTCAAAAGAAGGGAAGATAAGCAAGGGCAGAGAAGGGATTGAGTTAAAGGTGCAGTTGTTAGAAAGGTGAAGACAAACTCCTCCACCATGTTTATTGCCAGGGAAAAAAGTGAGGGTGAAATGAAGGCCACTGTAACACAGCACAGCAGGTGAGGCTGTGTCGGAGATGTCAGCAATGTTTCCGTGAGTTCCAGGAGGGATAGGTTGCAAGACATAAATAGGTAATAAATGACATACAGCATGTTGCATATGGAACGGTCATTCCAAAGTGCTCCAAAGAGAGGGAGAGGTAGGGTAGGGTTCAAGTGAATGTGTTTAATGTTGGAGAGGTTGCAGTAGTTTCTAGAAGGTGATGATCACGTGAGGGAGAAATAATGGGGGTAGTAGCTGTAAAGGTCCAGGGTTGGAGGTATACTGCCAGCATTTAGAAGCAAACATAGAGGAGGAAGATGGAGAGTTCCTGGCTTGTTTTGTGTTTTAGGAGGGATCTGAGGATTAGGAGCAGGTCTAAATATGAGGTAAAGTAGGGAGGTAAAAGGAAATGAGGAATAAATATGGTGGGTGATGGGGTTTGGGCATAGTGAAGGAGAGTAAGGATTGGTTGAGTAATAACTGTAAGGGTATATGTATGCATGGTGAAAATTAATTGTATAGAAATGAAAAGGCAAGTGCGTTTAGAAAACATTTGTGGCTCTTACCATCTCGTCACTTCTGGCACATTTCTGATATATTTCTAAAGTACACTTAATAAGCTGCACTTAAAGAAGCTGCATGCATAGAACACCTATGATATATTATTGTAACTGTATAATACAAAGTTATTACTAGTATTTAATTACAGTGGTGGATAAAAACTACTATATGTATACTGTATATTAGTTCCACTTACACTATTGAAATGAAACAGGGGTCTAATAAATATACATGTGATTTGATTATATTGTCAACAGGCAATGATTTATATACATATAAAAGGACTAAATTTAGATTAGTGCGGGCGATGATAAATGCAAACCATCCATACCAGTGAAATTGGAATATGTGAATTTGGGTCACACTACTGATACTGAAACAACTGCAGAATATTAAGTGGCCAGTTCTTTTATTAGCAAACCCATAATAGAAGTTTCTATACATAAACAGGCCTTAGTAGAGTGAGAAGATGAGAATGAATGAAAGGCTCTGGAAAGCTGAGCAGCTGCAATCAGTTTAAATTTCCTGTTGTGTGCCCTAGAAATAGCATATAAACCATCTCTAAACTCTAATCAGCAAAACCTCTATGTACTGCTAGGAAAATAAATAGTTAAAGGGATTGCAGATTTTTGTTTAATTAATTTTAACTGACCTCCTATTTAAAAGTCACTTCTATCTAAATGAAAAATGAAAAGAAAGAACAACCTTGGACATGTCATAGAAATATGTGGATCTGAACACAGAGACTCCTTGTTTCAGACCAGCTATAAGATTTTGATTAATAATACTGATAACATAATATTTTAAAAGGGTGCACTGTTCCCCATTAAAATGTTGCAAACATCTAAGCTAAATTTTTCTAATTTAATTGGTATTGAGCACATATTGCACTATAGGATGAAAACAGTTGGGCAAATACTGTATTGTAGTTTGGGAGATACGTGTTATCAATGTCTGATAGGTCAAAGCATTTTTAGTCTGTTTATTCTGCCTTTTTTTTAAAATAAAGCTATGTCTTTTATCTGTTTAATGACTTATCATGTACATTTTTGTCATAGGTCACTAAAGGATGTGTGAAGTTGGCTCAGGAGCTGAGGGTGCTTTATATGTAGTAGATGACGTATATGTTACATAGCCGGCATCTGCACTGGCGCTAACTCCGACTGCTGCAATTTAACGATTTAAATATTGCTGTTAATTACTGACACCACCATTTAAATTATACCATTGACAGTGCACACAAACAACAGCTCCTGCCAGCCCTCCGCGCCATTATGTTAACCACTTCGCTCCAGAGCCTGTTTTTGCCTTCGTGACCAGGCCAATTTTTTCAATTCTGACCACTGTCACTTTATGAGGTAATTACTCTGGAACGCTTCAATGGATTCCCCTGATTCTGAGAATGTTTTTTTGTGACATATTGTACTTCATGATAGTGGTAAAATTTCTTCGATATCACTAGCATTTATTTGTGAAAAATCGGAAATTTGGCAAAAATGTTGAAAATTTTGCAATTTTCAAACTTTGAAATTTCATGCCCTTAAATCAGAGAGATATATCACAGAAAATAGTTAATAAATAACATTTCCCACATGTCTAATTTGCATCAGCACAATTTTGGAACCCAAATTTTTTTTGTTAGGAAGCTATAAGGGTTAAAAGTTGACCAGCGATTTCTCATCTTTCCAACAAAATTTACAAAAACATTTTTTTAGGGACCACATCTTATTTGAAGTGACTTTGAGGGGCCTTTGTGACAGAAAATACCCAAAAGTGACACCAATATAAAAACTGCACCCCTCAAGGTGCTCAAAACCACATTCAAGAAGTTTATTAACCCTTCAGGTGTTTCACGGGAACTTTTGGAATATGGAAGAAATCAATGAGCATTTAACTTTTTTTATCACAGAAGTTTATAATATTGAGCCGTAAAAATAAAATTTTCACATTTTTCCCACAAAAAATGTTTTTCATCCCCTAAATTTGCATTATCATACGGGTAACAGGAGAAATTGCACCATGAAATTTGCTGTGCAATTTCTCCTGAGCATGCCAATACCACATATGTGGGGGAAAATCACTATTTGGGTACACTGCAGGGTTCGGAAGGGAAGGAGCGCCATTTGACTTTTTGAATGTAAAATTTGTTTGAAATTTTCACATTTTTCCCACAAAAAATGTTTTTCATCCCCTAATTTTGCATTATCATAAGAATAACCGGAGAAATTGCACCATGAAATTTGTTGTGCTATTTCTCCTGAGTGCGCTGATACCCCATATGTGGGGGAAAACTACTGCTTTGGTGTACGGCAGGGTTCGGAAGAGAAAGGAGCGCTATGATGGCTGGGATAGGTTGCAGACACCATGTCACATTTGAAGAGTCGCTGACATGCCGAAACAGCAGAAACCCCCACAAGTGACCCCATTTTGAAAACTACACCTCTCAAGGAATTCATCTAGGGAAGTAGTGAGTATTTTTTTATTTTTAAATTTATACCATTGGGCAGTGAAGAAAACATAATTTTATTTTTACCACAAAAAAATGTTTTACCCTCAGATTTTACATTTTCACACAGTGCAATGGGTAAAAATGGTGCCGAAATGTGTCACACAATTTCTTCAATAAGTGGCAATACCCCATATGTGGCTGTATAGTACCGCTTAGCCATATGGCGAGATCTGGGAGGGACAGAGGGCTATTTGACTATTGGAGAACAAATTATTGTAGAATAGGCATTTAGATTTGGGAGCACAAAATTTTCTGAATTTCTTTTGGGGGGAATGGGCCATTTTGCTTTTCCAGAGCCTTTCTGCTACCAGTAACTTGGAAGTCCCTTATATTTTTAACAGATGACAGAGCAGAATGTGGACTAGCTTTTTTTGAGGACTGAGTTGAAGCTTTTATTGGGAACATTTTACGTAACATTTATCCGGCGCTGTAGGCTGAGCACTTACATCAGGGTTTCCATCTAAATTTCCAAGTAATGTAATTCAGATGAAACCTCTGCAGGATCCATTCACTATAATGAGGCAGCAGAGTTACTCTGGACTTCGTCTGGCCTCTGTTAGCGGTGTCTTTTTTTCAGAAGTGCACTAAACTGTGGCCAACCGCACTTTTATGCACTCCTAAAAAGCTGACACCGTGGGATCACAGGCCAAATGGCATCCACAGTGGCCTCTATCTGCCTCATTACAGGGAATCTTCCGTCATGGGTTCCGTCTGAATCACGTATTTCAGAGATTTACACTGAAACTCTGGTGTAAGTGCTCAGCGCAGAGCGCAGGATGAATGTGAGCAGAGCCTTACTGCGATCTTTGGGAGACATAATAAACAAATCAGTAGCAGGTGAAGAATTGGTTTTATTTATTTTTTACGCTGTTCCTCGTGCGGTATAAGTGATGAGATTACTTTATTCTTCGAGTCGGTGCGATTACAGAGATACCAGATTTATATCGGGTTTTTATGACTGACAGCTGTCACACACTAAGAGAAGCATTTTTTTGCAAAATCTAGTTTTTGCATCGCCATATTTTGAGAGCTATAATTTTTCCATATTTCGGCCGACAGTCATGTGACAGCTTGTTTTTTGCGGGACGAGTTGACATTTTTATTGGTACCATTTTTAGTTACGTGACATTTTTTGATCGCTTTCTATTCCGTTTATTAGGGAGGTAAAATTAACAAAAACCAACAATTCAGGAATTGTTTTTTGAGTTTTTTTTTTATGCCATTCTTCGTGTGGTAAAAGTGATAAGGCAGCGTTATTCTTTGGGTCAGTACGTTTACAGCGATACTACACTTACTGTATATTTTTTTATGTTTTGGCGCTTTTGCACAATAAAACAATTTTATAGAAAAAATATTTTTTTGCATCGCTTTATTCTGAGAGCTATAACTTTTTTATTTTTTGGCTGATGGAGCTGTATGGCGGCCTTTATTTTTGCGGAACAAGATGACATTTTCAGTGGTACCATTTTTATTTCCATTTTGCTTTTTGATCGCATTTTTTCCACTTTTTGTTTGGCGATATGATGAAAAAGCATAGTTTTTTGCTCCGTTTTTTATTTATTTTTATTACGGTGTACACAGAAGGAGTTATTTAGTGTGACAGATTTATAGATCGGGTTGTTTTGGATGCGGCGATACGAAATATGTGTACTTTTTTTGTTTTTGCATAAATGTACGGATTTATTGGTTTAATATTTTATTTATTTATTTTTATTTATTTTGTGATTTTTTTAACAGTTTGAAAACATTTTTTTGACTTTTTTTTAACATTTTTACTTAGTCCTGTATGGGACATTAATTTTTATTTTTCTAATCACTGTTCTCATGCAATGCAACAGACATTGCATGAGAACTTTGCTGACAGTTTCACACTGTCTGTCTCCTGCTGGACTCAGCAGCAGGCTGAGCTCAGCAGGACACCATATATGGCTGATCTGGAGGCTGTCATGTGACCTCCAGCTGCCATAACAACAGAAGGTCCTGGAAGACATAAGGGGGGCGTCGGAGAGGTAAGTGGACGACCCCCTCTCCTCTCACTATCTTCTATATGCCGCGATCACTATAGATTGCGGCATATAGAAGATAGCAAAGGGTTAACATCATTGGGACCTGATCCAATCAGGTCATGATGATGTCCCCTGTCAGAGCTGTCGTTCTGAACTGCAACCGCAGCACTTGCAGGACCCTGGGGTTCATAAACGTCAGCGCTGCACAGCGCTCAGGCAGCGCCGACGTTTATTTACAGTGGGCAGTCGGGAAGCGGTTAAAGGCCCACATAACTCCCATCTTAGTTCTGCTATGAAGCTATAGGCTGAGTTTGATAGGAGAACAGCAATTTCAATAAATTTTCATAACTATGGTTTTGCGGTAAATAGAGTAAAAACTGAAATGATCATATGTTCAAGTTCCATAAGGAGAGTAAAAACTAATGTTAAATTTAAAGGAAGTTTTTTTAAAAAAATATTTAGTTAAATATAAAAAATATATAGAAAAAGAAATCAACCCCTTCATCCTTCAAAAATAAAGAACAAGACTTCTCCATTGTGGGAATCCGCAGAAATCGAGTCAATCGAGTGAGGTCCGATCATTTCCATGCATCCATAGATTTAAAAAAAATGAGAAAAAAAACACTGATCAGCACCAGCCCCATAGAATAACAATAAAACATCAGATAGACTCATCTAATGTATACGCTTGTGTGAGAGAGCCCTAACATTCTCAGGGCTCCCAAGTCTTTATCGATCCACTTTCAACCTCTTAGGCTTCATTCAGACAACAATTTTTGTGTGCTATGTGCTTTTTCAAGGGTAGCACTTTTACCTGCGATAGTCTATGGGATCATTCATATGTTTTAGACTTTTTGTGGGCCAGGTGGTGCGTGGAAAATTATAGAGACATGTCCAATTTTGATCCAAGGGTCGGATTAAAAATCGAAAATGCAAGTCAATGGGTCAGATGTCATCTGAGTGAGGTCGGATTTTCACGGACTGCCAGAAAAGAGACTGTGGAGAAACTTTTTTTCCCATATATGAGAAAAACTGATGACACTTGGACCACACTCTGATTAAACTCTAATTAGAGTCGAATAAAAATAATCAGTCTGATTTTCTCGTAGGTGACATCTGAATGAGGCCTTAGTAATATGAAAGTTATCTTATCATATAAATGGATTGTAATCAGTGGTAACAAACAACCTGTTTAATACCTCAATAGAATGACAGATTTTGATGCTTTTTATAATTAAAGAAGTTGAAAAAATTAACCCTTAGTCTTTTGCGAGCAGACCTTTAGTCACTGCCAGCAAGAGCAATAGAACTACTGAAATTTTTTAAGCATGAGTCAACTAGGATTTCGCCTCTCTAGGCCTGGTTGACCATGCATTTTATAAAAATATCCAAAGGATTCTAGACAGCCATCCATTCTTGTTTCAATAATAGAGATGATTGAATCTTTTGAAATTTGTATTTTCCAAGTTTGCCTAATTTTTGCTAAAAAATGTTATCTCCAGTTAATCGATTCTCTGTGAATCATATTAAGAGCCAATGTTATACAATGGGGCAGTGCAAATCTGCTTATTTTTTTCTCATGCTTAATCGAAACTGCTGCGAGTGGATCTGTAATTTGGACAAGCTTCGTTAGTGAAAGTCTATGGCTGCGAGCAAAAAATCATATATCACACGGACCATCTATGTGGTGTCCGATTTATATGCACAGCTGGCCAAATAACTAGGACATTGCATCATCCCTGCCTAGGAAGTTGGGCTACAGGAAAAGGCCTGGCAGCCAAAAAAATAAAAAAGCACGCCTCTGCAGAGATCTGGACAAAATGGCACATCATATTAAAGTGGAAATCCTGCAAGTCCTGGTCCAAGAGAGGTCAGAACTTTGGGACATCCGTTACTCTGCCTATATTGACTGGACCTGTAGTGATGCATCGCGGACCTACATTTGCCACCAGACGTACCCCAATAATGATTTATTTAAATGATTTTTATTGAGTTTAACAATAGGTAAATGGTGTATCAACAATATCAATGATAATTAACTTTTAACCGAGATAGGGAAAGATGGAGGGAAAAGCGGGACGGAATAGAAAGTAAAGATTAGGACAAATTTTATTAGCATACAACTAAAATTACTCATATAATAGGGATAAAGGAAAGGGAGAGGGAAAAGAAAAGGGAGAGGATAGATTTAGGAAAGAACCGTAAGGAGTCATACATGAACAAACAAAGAACACAGAGATAGAAAAGTGTGCCTGTAAGCTTATTCTACCGGGCTATCCATCGTATTATCATAGATAGACTTATAATTTTCTTAAGACATAGAAGAGGAGAATTTCTTCTTCCAAAGAGACCATCACCTCTCGTATTTTAAAATGTTGTTTTTTAAGGTGTGATTATGTTCATAAATATTATATTCAGCAATCCATTCGATTATGTTAATAATTGTGGGAATTTCTCTTTTTTCCAAAATGTGGAAATCAAGTGGGTGGTGGTGATTAGAATACGAGAAACTATAAGTTGGTGCTCTTACAACAACTTGTTAATACCTAGGGCTAATAAAGCCATCTGAGGGGTGAGTACAATGGTACTTCCAATAACCTCACAAATGAGAGTTTCAACTTTCTTCCACAATCTGTTGATACCATTGCATTCCCAAAACAAGTGTTTTAAGTCACCCTTCTGTCCACATTCTCTACAACATAGCGGAGATTGAGTTGGAAAAATTTTGTTTAATCTCTGGGGGGTTAAGTACCACCTAGTGAGAAGCTTATAATGAGTTTCGTGAAGGGTGATACATGTGTTACATTTATAAACTATGTTTAGAGCCTTTTCCCATTCTTCTGTTTGTGGATTAATTCTGAGATCTTTTTCCCAATTACAAATATCAGTAGATTTTTTAGAGATAGGTCATCATTGAAATACTTATATACGTCGTTAGTCCTCCAGATAGAGGAATTATGTGGCTCTTTGATAATTTATGTATCGATTTTGGAAATAGTGTTTTTTGAAAAAAAATGTTTTGTTGTAGTTGATCAAGTATCTTTTAATATCTAAATATTGAACAGATTCGATGTCATTCAGATTGTATTTCTCCTGCAGTAATTAGAATGGGGATATTACTTTATTATTATCGCTGAATAGATTTGAAATAAATTTAAAGTGAATTTATCAGCTCTTTGGAGTAGTGTTGAGCCACCCCCGTAGTGTTCGAGTTCGGTTCGGTTCGTCGAACACCCGTGTGTTCGCCGAACTGTTCGTCGAACTGTTCATCGAACACCTTCGAACACCGTTAAAACCAATGGCAGGCAAACAAAAACACATAGAAACACATAGAAAACACCTTCAAAGGTGTCCAAAAGCTGACAAACTGCTCAGAAGACACAACTAACACATGGAAAAGTGACAAGTACATATAGTCATGCGAAAAGAAAAGAGGTGGAGGAGTAAAAGGAGGGGGAGACACAGATATAGGCATGTCATGCCCTTCTAAAATCCAAAAAGTGAGAAGCCGAGACGGCCAGTCCGCTCCTGCCCGTGCCACCTCCGTGTCGCCGGGTTTGTGCCAGAGCCGCGGTGAACCCTGACGGCCAGCCCCCCTCTCCCAATACTGGTGCCTGTCCGCTGGTGGGTCGAGAGAGCCCCCCTGTGGTGGAGGCAGCTCTAAGCTTTTTAATTTAAATTGTCCCTCTAATTTGAATGAATACACTTTAAATCCATTTACAAGGATCTATTGGAGGGCAAGTCTCATGCCAGCAGCCGCGTAATTCCAGCTCCAGTAGCGTCCACTAAAGCTGCTGCAGTTAAAAAGCTTTTATAAGGATCGAGGTCGGCTGTCCACCGCAAGGCATCCTAGTGCCAGTCCCAGCCCCTATGCCTTGGGGTGCCTCCTGATGCTCTTCACTAAGTATCCCGTGGTCCCGAAGCATTTCCTTTGAAAAAATTAAGTGTCCAAACTACAGGTGGTGTAGCTTGCTTAACAGCCGGGATAATCCGCTGACTAGCAGACACTGCTACTAGGCACAAAGTATTTCCTGGGCTAGATGCAGTTAAAAATTTGTAAGTAGATACTCTCGTTGGATGCTGAGAAAGCATTCCATAGAGTCTCCTGGCACGCCATATATGATTCTCTTAAAAAGCTTGGGGTAGGGGTCTAGGGGACCCTTTTATAGCCAAAATCACGGCCCTGTATCACAATACGTCACCTAGGCTGAAGATAAATGGAACTGTAGCACCGAGGGCTCGGTTGCTACAGACGTATTGCACCTCACCCAGAGGTGTGATATCTCACTCTCAGATAAGGATGGAGTGTGGATCAGGACCCGACACCTGCATGCATTACACCACATTGCCGTGGGGCAGGGCGACCAATATGCCCCTGAGATGGGCACGACAGTCCCTGTCCCTGGCTGGAGTGGGGGGAGGGAACACTGAGGAAGGGGAACCCTGCAGTGCAGGAGCAGGGAGGAAGCAGTTCCTGGGTGCATTGAGAAGGGAGTATAAAAGGTGGGCACCATCTTAGTTCAGTGCAGAGAAGTCTGAGCAGAAGTGGCAGGAAGCAGGGGCTCTGCATGAGCTCTGCTCCGGAGGCGGGCCTAGTAACAGAGGCCCAGGCCTGCAAGAGGGAGAAGGAAGGAAGAGGAGCGGAGAAGGCTCCAGGAACGAGGAATGAAGGGATCCTAGGGGTGCGGACGGGCGAGTCGCCACCGCACGCCCAAATCCACCTGCGTGGAGGGGTCAGGCCAAAGGGGGAGACCGCTCCCCGAACTAGTGGAGGCAGGAAACGACCCTCAGCTAGAAACCGGAGGCTCTGACATTTTATGTGGCGCAGCCCCTTGCTCCACCCGCTAGGAAGGCACCACATAGGGTCAGGGAAACTGGCGCCAAGTTTACCAAGAGGAGGCCCGAGGCAGCCGGACAGAAGTGTTGGTAAGAAAGGCCAGACAAAGGACACACAAAGGGGGTCCTGTGAAGCGCTCCAAAGTTATCTGGGAGTTGTCTGAGCCCCTCACCTGGTGAGCACAGTACGACGTGGGCAGCCGTTACCTGCAGACGTGGTCTGGATAATAAGAACTGTGAGTAAAGGCCCTGAACTGCATCACTGACTCCGTGTCGTTACTGCTGCTGCCCTGCACCATCACCCCCATCCTCCGCATACACTGCCCTGAGGCTATACTCCTCCCGTGGGGAGTTATGCTACGCTCTGCTGCACCCACAACACCAGCCTTAGCGGTCTGCCCTGTAGCGGCGGTTCACTCTGACCGCAATCCACGGGTGGCGTAGTCGGACATTTAAACATCAAAACCACATAAATAGTTCCGCCACTGGTTTGACCGCCCTGAGCCACGGAACCGGATCGCCGCCACGAAGACTACAACCACCAGCATCCACCAAAAAGGGTCCGGCTCCGGGTGTCCCAAAGCCCAGGGGGTGCGTCAGAACATTTTCATCACCTTTCACAATCACCAATGGGACAAGGCAGGGATGTCCTCTGTCCCCTCTCTTATACATCCTAGTGACGGAGCACCTGCTCTCATCAATTCGCCATAACCCCAATATTAGGTGGATTGAGGTGGGAGGCACCGAGTACAAGTGCTCTCTATTTGCTGATGATGTCCTAGTATATATCACTCAATCACATATATCCATCCCTGCTGTTATGGCTGAAATAGATCACTTTGTTACATGGTAAAATTTTAAAATCAATGCAGCGAAGTCTGAGGCCCTCGATGTCTCCCTCCCTAAATCCATATAGGATTCCATCCAGTCCAACTTTCCCTTTGCCTGGCCCTCACAGGGTATCAAATACTTAGGAATTCCTATTCATAGAGACCTCTCCCATCTATGTTATCTTAATTTTGGGCCCTTTATTGAACAATTCCATACAGACCACGGTTGGCAAGTTAGAACTGTAAGATTCACTACGTGAACCACTGGTGTTTTGTGGAAAAGCACATGTACACCGCGTTCCAAATTATTATGCAAAAAGTGTTTAGGAGTGATAAGGGAAGAATTTGTTTGTTTGTCAGTTAAACTCATTGATGGTGATGTGTGTCAGGGCTCTTTATATCACTGTAAGCAATTGCAGACACCTGTGCTAATTAGTTTGGCAGGTGTGTCCAATGAAAGGCAAGACTACTTAAGAAGGCTCTCTCACATTATTAAGCAGCCTACATTTTCTGCCAAAATGGGAAAGAAAAAGGATGTGTCGGCTGCTGAGAAGCAACAAATTGTGGAGTGTTTAGGTCAAGGCATGACTACAATCAACATTGTGCGATGATCAGGATGAAGTGTCTTGGCAATCAAGAAGTATGTAGCTGATTCACAGTACACACATGTGCGTGCTGATAAGGGCAAATTGAGGACTCTTTCCTACAGGCAATTACGTCAGGTTGAAACAGCAGCGGCAAAAAAGCCTTGTCATAGCAGCAGACAAGTTTTTGAAGCTGCTTGTGCCTCCAACGTCCCCCGAACAACAAGATGCAGGGTCCTTCAGAGGTTTGCAGCTGTGCATATGCCATCCTGTCGACCTCCTCTATCCACTTCACACAAGCAGAAACGGCTCCAGTGGGCCAAACATTACATGAAGACTGATTTCAAAACTGTTTTGTTCACGGATGAGTGCCGTGCAGCGCTCGATGGTCCAGATGAATGGAGTGGAGGATGGCTGGTTGATGGACACCCCACGCAAACACGGCTACAGCGCCAACAAGGAGGGGGTGGAGTAATGTTTTGGGCTGGAATCATGGGGAGAGAGATTGTCAGCCCCTTTAGGATCCCTGAAGGCGCTAAAGATGAACTCCATAATGTATGTGGATTTTCTCAAACAGCACTTCCTGCCATGGTTCAAGAAGAAGAACCGTGTATTTCACAGCAAGATCATTTTTCTGCATGATAATGCACCATCTCATGCTGCACATAAAACATCTGCATCTCTGGCTGATATGGGCATAAAAGGGGACAAACTTATGGTGTGACCCCCATGCTCCCCTGACCTCTACCCCATTCAGAACCTTTGGAGCATCATTAAAAGGAGTGTCTATGATGGCGGGAGGCAGTTCACATCTAAGCAACAGCTCTGGGAGGGTATTCTGTCCTCATGCAAAACAATTGAAGCAGAAACCATCCAAAACCTGACAAATTCAATGGACGAGAGAGTTCAGAAGCTCCTTTCGAACAAGGGGTCCTATGTGAAAATGTAACATCACCTAGAATAAAGTTTTGAGTTGAAAACTGTTTGATTTCAGTTTCTAACAACCTGCTAATGCTTATAATTTCAAAAATGACCATTTTTTTGGTCTTTATTAAAATGAAAAGGTTGATCGAAAAGTTTGGGGGATCTAAGAGTGTGGCAACCCAGTAGTCATGATTACTTCGAATTCTGACAATATGAGGGTCATGCTGCAGGTAGTGCAGCAAGAAGGCACTTATGTGTCTTGCGCATCTCGGAGCCCCAAAATTATTTTCCGGGCTAGATGCAGCTAAAAATTATTTTTAATTTTAAATCTGGTGAAGCTTATTATAGATGGCCTAATAGGATCAGTGCTGCACACTGCTACAAAGCCCAAATTATTTTCCAGTCAAGATACAGATAAACATGATTAGTAATTTGAAAGCTTAAAACGGTTGGTAGGGTGATTTTAACCAATCATCAAGCTTTTACTCTCCCCAGGATGACACAGGGGTAGAAAAGTCGTTTCGGATCCATGATTTGTTCATCTTTATGAACGTGAGTCTGTCTACATTATCAGTGGAGAGCCGCGTGCGCTTATCTGTCAGCACACCACCAGCAGCGCTGAACACACGTTCAGACAGAACGCTGGCTGCGGGGCATGACAAGATCTCCAAGGCGTAAGTGGCTAGCTCCGGCCATTTATCCAGATTGGAAGCCCAAAAAGAGCAAGGGTCCAGTGACACAGTCGTGGCTTCAATGTTTACTTGGAGATACTCCTGTACCATTGTCTCTAGGCGTTGACTATGTGTCAGACTTCTTGTCTCCTGTGGCCTTGCAAAGGATGGGCTAAAAAAGTGGTGAAATGATTCCGCAAAATTGATGTTACCAGCAGATACTGTGGTTCTGTTACGGTTTGAGTGCTGAACACTTGACGGTCCCACGGTTGGCAAGTTGGAACTGTGAGATTCACTACGTGCACCACTGGTATTTTGTGGAAAAGCACATGTAAGATTCTGCAACAGTCTCTGCTGATACTCCTGCATGCGTGCATCCCTTTCTATGGCAGGAATAATTTCTGCAAATGTACTTTTGTACCGGGGATCTAACAGTGTGGCAACCCAGTAGTCAGGATTATTTCTAATTCTCACAATTCGAGGGTCATGTTGCAGGTAGTGCAGCAAGAAGGCACTCATGTGTGTTGCGCATCCAGGAGCACCAAGTCCCTGTTGTGTTGGTGGCGAGGTAACAATCATGCTTCCTTCCTCTGTCCTCTCCCCCCAACCTCGCACAACAGAAATGTGATCAAGGTCTCCCTCATCTGATGAGTCTTCCATCAGTTCGTCCTCCACTTCTTCCTGGGCTCCTGCACCTTCCTCACTAGTTTGGCTGCTACCATGCGCCCTGGTAAAACCATCTCCCCCACCCTCACATGCCTGCCGCCTTGGTGCTGCCGACCGTCTGGACCTTGCAGATGTTAGCCCTTCCGCATACAACTCCTCCTCCTCTACTTCCTCCACCTCCTCTTGTGCCACCACCTGACTCCGAATTCTGTTTAACATGTGCTCCAGCATGTAAATCACCGGAATAGTCATGCTGATAATGGCATCGTCAGCACTAAACATCTTCGTCGCCATTTCAAAACTGTGCAGAAGGGTGCATAGGTTCCTGATCTGAGACCACTCCTCCAGCGTGATTTGCCCCACCTCTGAATCTCGTTGGCCCAGGCTATACGTCAGAACGTATTGCACCAGGGCTTGTCGGTGCTGCCACAGTCGCTGCAACATGTGCAGAGTTGAATTCCACCGGGTAGGCACATCGCATTTTAGCCGGTGAAGTGGCAGGCCCAACGACTTCTGTAGAGATGTAAGTCGCTGAGCTGCGGGATGCGAACGGCGGAAGTGAGCACACAGCGACCGTGCCCTCTGCAGAAGGCCATCTAGTCTGGGATAGTGGGCTAAAAATTGCTGGACAACCAGGTTCAACACGTGAGCCATACAAGGCACGTGTGTGACATTGCCCCAGCGAAGGGCCGCACGCAGGTTTGCAGCATTGTCGCACACGGCCTTCCCTGGTTTCAGGTCCAGTGGAGACAACCATTCATGAAATTGGTTCTCCAGAGCTGACCACAACTCCTCAGCTGTGTGACTCACATTTCCCAGACATTTCAATGTAAAAACCGCCTGATGACGTTGAGCCCTACTGCCAGCATAGTAAGGAGGTGTGCAGGATCCCTTCTGCGCAGTTAGAAAGCTTGTGGCATGACCAGACAGGCTTTGGGTGCAGGTGGAAGACCGAGAGGAGGTTGAGGAGGCAGAAGCAGTGGAGGAACTTTGACATAAAGAGGATTGACGCACAACTCGTGGGGACGGCAAGACTTGGACAGCAGCCCCTTGTCCTGCTGTCACCATAGTTACCCAGTGCCCAGTCAGCGACATGTAACGCCCCTGTCCATGCCTACTCGACCAAGTGTCTGTGGTGAAATGCACCCTGTCACACACAGAGTTTCTCAAAGAAGCGGTGATGTTGTGTGCGACATGCTGGTGGAGCGCAGGCACACCTTTCTTTGAGAAGTAGTGCCGACTGGGCATCTGGTACTGGGGCACTGCGACGGACATAAGGTCTCGAAAATCCTCTGTGTCCACCAGGCGGAAAGGCAGCATTTCTGTAGCCAAGAGCTTGCAGATGGTGAAATTCAACCTCTTAGCTTTCTCATGGCTAGGAGGAAATGGTCTTTTACTTGTCCACATCTGAGGGACCGAGGGCTGGCTATTGTGCTTAGACGGGGTTGATGAGGGTGTCCCCGGCAAACTGCCGGTCTGTGAGGAAGATGCAGGCGGACATGTTAGGTTGCCTTGATCCAAAGGTGGTGCTATCGATGTCGGACAGCGCTCAACACCAGCTGGTGTTACCACCTCCAAAGAAAATGATGACCTGCCAATCACGCTGGCTGTTGCGGGTAAAGAGGTGGCAGGTCTGCGCCCCAAAACAGGTGTGACTGCTGTCCCCCCAGTCACAGAGGATGAAGAGGCCGCGGATGCACAAGATATGGCAGACGGTGATTGGCCCGGCCGGCTAGGCCGCATTGTAGCACACTGAGCTTCCCACTGCAACTTATGCTTCATGTCCATGTGCCGGTTCATGCATGAAGTACTCAAACTATGTATTTTTTGGCCTCTACTTAGCTTTTGCTGACAAATGTTACAGATAACACGAGTTGGGTCATCTTTATCGATCTGAAAAAATGCCCAGGCTATGCAAGGCTTAGCACCCATGCGACCTGAAGAGCCACCACGACTTGTGGTGAGAGGCAGAGTTGTGTTTGAGGATGCAGTTGTTGACGTGCTTCCAGTACTACGTCTCTGTCCAGGAAGGCGCAACCTGACCTCGTCGTCACTAGCATCTTCCTCCACCTCCTCTGCTGACCTCATCTCTTGGCTGACTGTGGGTTGACAGTAAGTGGGATCTCCGACCTCATCATCATCACCCTGTGCGTTATCACACCCGTCGTCCTCAGAGCCAACCTGTTCCTGCCCTGACAAAAAACTAAAGTTGTCGCTCCAATCAGGTATTTGAGTCTTATCATCGTCTTCCTCATTGTCTCCACCAACAGGAGTTACAGTTTGGGAATGAGGGTCTACATTATGGTCAGAACCTTCTGCGTCTGGTCCTGGATCCGACTCATAAAGATTCTGGGCATCAGTGCAGATCATTTCCTCGTCTGGATTCACAGAAGCGCTGGAGTCGACCTCTGATTCCCAGGCTATAGTATGAGTAAACAGCTCTGCAGACTCAACCATCTGTTCTACCTCATACTCAGACGGGCAGCTGGAGATTTGGGAGCTGTGAGGAAGCAAGTGCGATTTGGGTGACACCTTTGAGGACTGGAGTATTTGTGATGTTGAAGTTGATGTGGAGGAGAGCCCACTTAAAGGAGCACTTGATATCCGTTGAAGCACCTGCTGTTTTTGTGCCTCATCTGGAATTTGTAGCGATTGGCGTGGCCGTAAGAAAGGGATCTTATCACATTGTCCGCTAAAAGAAGTAGACATTTTAGTTTGGCTGGAAGATGGTCTTTCTTCTGCACCTACCCCACGGACACAACCTTTTTTCCCCTTCCCAACACGCCTATTCCCCTTTCCACCAGCAGCAGGCCTTTTTCCACTCATTTTGGTGGTTAACTAATTCACAACTCTGGAGTTGTTTGCACAAAAAAACAATGGATGGTAACCGAGCAGAGCTGAGTGGCCAAACTGTGGTATTAGGCCAAAACTATTGGCTGGGCTAGATGCAGAAAAAAATTATTTTTAATTTGCAACCTGATGGAGGTCAGTATAGATGGACTAATAGAACAAGTCCCACACGCTGCTAGAAGCCCAAATATTTTTTCAGAGATAAATGAAGAAAAAAATTATTTTTAATTTGCAACCTGATGGAGGTCAGTATAGATGGACTAATAGACCAAGTCCCACACACTGCTAGAAGCCCAAATATTTTTTCAGAGCTAGATGCAGAAAAAAATTATTTTTAATTTGCAACCTGATGGAGGTCAGTATAGATGGACTAATAGACCAAGTCCCACACACTGCTAGAAGCCCAAATATTTTTTCAGAGCTAGATGCAGAAAAAAAATATTTTTAATTTGCAACCTGATGGAGGTCAGTATAGATGGACTAATAGACCAAGTCCCACACACCGCTAGAAGCCCAAATATTTTTTCAGAGCTAGATGCAGAAAAAAATTATTTTTAATTTGCAACCTGATGGAGGTCAGTATAGATGGACTAATAGACCAAGTCCCACACACTGCTAGAAGCCCAAATATTTTTTCAGATCTAGATGCAGAAAAAAATTATTTTTAATTTGCAACCTGATGGAGGTCAGTATAGATGGACTAATAGAACAAGTCCCACACGCTGCTAGAAGCCCAAATATTTTTTCAGAGATAAATGAAGAAAAAAATTATTTTTAATTTGCAACCTGATGGAGGTCAGTATACAGTCATGGCCAAAAGTTTTGAGAATGACACCAAAATTATCTTTTCACATGATCTGCTGGCCTCTGGTTTTTATTAGTGTTTGTCTGATGTTTATATCACATACAGAAATATAATTGCAATCATATTATGAGTACCAATAGGTTATATTGACAGTTAGAATGAGTTAATGCAGCAAGTCAATATTTGCAGTGTTGCCCCTTCTTCTTCAAGACCTCTGTAATTCTCCCTGACATGCTCTCAATCAACTTTTGGACCAAATCCTGACTGATAGCAGTCCATTCTTGCATAATCAATGCTTGCATTTTGCCAGAATTTGTTGGTTTTTGTTTGTCCACCCGTCTCTTGATGATTGACCACAAGTTCTCAATGGGATTAAGATCTGGGGAGTTTCCAGGCCATGGACCCAAAATCTCTATGTTTTGTTCCATGAGCCATTTAGTTATCACCTTTGCTTTATGGCAAGGTGCTCCATCATGCTGGAAAAGGCATTGTTGGGCGCCAAACTGCTCTTGGACGGTTGGGAGAAGTTGCTCTTGGAGGACATTCTGGTACCATTCTTTATTCATGGCTGTGTTTTTAGGCAAGACTGTGAGTGAGCCGATTCCCTTGGTTGAGAAGCAACCCCACACATGAATGGTTTCAGGATGCTTTACAGTTGGCATGAGACAAGACTGGTGGTAGCGCTCACCTCTTCTTCTCCGAATAAGCTGTTTTCCAGATGTCCCAAACAATCGAAAAGAGGATTCATCAGAGAAAATTACTTTGCCCCAGTCCTCAGCAGTCCACTCCCTGTACCTTTTGCAGAATATCAGTCGGTCCCTGATGTTTTTTCTGGAGAGAAGTGGCTTCTTTGCTGCCCTCCTTGAAACCAGCCCTTGCTCAAAGAGTCTCCGCCTCACAGTGCGTGCAGAAGCACTCACACCAGCCTGCTGCCATTCCTGAGCAAGCTCGGCACTGCTGGTAGTCCAATCCCGCAGCTGAAACAGTTTTAAGATACGGTCCTGGCGCTTGCTGGTCTTTCTTGGGCGCCCTGGAGCCTTTTTGACAACAATGGAAGCTCTCTCCTTGAAGTTCTTGATGATGTGATAGATTGTTAACTGAAGTTCAATCTTTGTAGCTGCGATACTCTTCCCTGTTAGGCCATTTTTGTGCAGTGTAATGATGGCTGCACGTGTTTCTTTAGAGATATCCATGGTTAACTGAAGAGAAACAATGATACAAAGAACCAGCCTCCTTTTAAAGTGTCCAGTGATGTCATTCTTACTTAATCATGACTGATTGATCGCCAGCCCTGTCCTCATCAACACCCACACCAGTGTTAATGGATCAATCACTAAAACGATGTTAGCTGCTCCTTTTAAGGCAGGACTGCAATGATGTTGAAATGTGCTTTGAGGGTTAAAGTTCATTTTCAAATATTGACTTTGCAAGTACAGTAATTGCTGTTAAGCTGATCACTCTTTGGCATTCAGGAGTATATGCAAATTGCCATTACAAAAAATGAAGCAGTAAACTTTGGAAAAATTACTATTTGTCTCATTCTCAATACTTTTGGCCATGACTGTAGATGGACTAATAAACCAAGTCCCACACACTGCTAGAAGCCCAAATATTTTTTCAGAGCTAGATGCAGAAAAAAATTATTTTTAATTTGCAACCTGATGGAGGTCAGTATAGATGGACTAATAGACCAAGTCCCACACACTGCTAGAAGCCCAAATATTTTTTCAGAGCTACATGCAGAAAAAAATTATTTTTAATTTGCAACCTGATGGAGGTCAGTATAGATGGACTAATAGAACAAGTCCCACACGCTGCTAGAAGCCCAAATATTTTTTCAGAGATAAATGAAGAAAAAAATTATTTTTAATTTGCAACCTGATGGAGGTCAGTATAGATGGACTAATAGACCAAGTCCCACACACTGCTAGAAGCCCAAATATTTTTTCAGAGCTAGATGCAGAAAAAAATTATTTTTAATTTGCAACCTGATGGAGGTCAGTAGAGATGGACTAATAGACCAAGTCCCACACACTGCTAGAAGCCCAAATATTTTTTCAGAGCTAGATGCAGAAAAAAATTATTTTTAATTTGCAACCTGATGGAGGTCAGTATAGATGGACTAATAGAACAAGTCCCACACGCTGCTAGAAGCCCAAATATTTTTTCAGAGATAAATGAAGAAAAAAATTATTTTTAATTTGCAACCTGATGGAGGTCAGTATAGATGGACTAACAGACCAAGTCCCACACACTGCTAGAAGCCCAAATATTTTTTCAGAGCTAGATGCAGAAAAAAATTATTTTTAATTTGCAACCTGATGGAGGTCAGTATAGATGGACTAATAGACCAAGTCCCACACACTGCTAGAAGCCCAAATATTTTTTCAGAGCTAGATGCAGAAAAAAATTATTTTTAATTTGCAACCTGATGGAGGTCAGTATAGATGGACTAATAGACCAAGTCCCACACACCGCTAGAAGCCCAAATATTTTTTCAGAGCTAGATGCAGAAATTTTTTTTATTCAATTTGCAACCTGATGGAGGTCAGTATAGATGGACTAATAGACCAAGTCCCACACACTGCTAGAAGCCCAAATATTTTTTCAGAGCTAGATGCAGAAATTTTTTTTATTCAATTTGCAACCTGATGGAGGTCAGTATAGATGGACTAATAGACCAAGTCCCACACACTGCTAGAAGCCCAAATATTTTTTCAGAGCTAGATGCAGAAAAAAATTATTTTTAATTTGCAACCTGATGGAGGTCAGTATAGATGGACTAATAGACCAAGTCCCACACACTGCTAGAAGCCCAAATATTTTTTCAGAGCTACATGCAGAAAAAAATTATTTTTAATTTGCAACCTGATGGAGGTCAGTATAGATGGACTAATAGAACAAGTCCCACACGCTGCTAGAAGCCCAAATATTTTTTCAGAGATAAATGAAGAAAAAAATTATTTTTAATTTGCAACCTGATGGAGGTCAGTATAGATGGACTAATAGACCAAGTCCCACACACTGCTAGAAGCCCAAATATTTTTTCAGAGCTAGATGCAGAAAAAAATTATTTTTAATTTGCAACCTGATGGAGGTCAGTATAGATGGACTAATAGACCAAGTCCCACACACTGCTAGAAGCCCAAATATTTTTTCAGAGCTAGATGCAGAAAAAAATTATTTTTAATTTGCAACCTGATGGAGGTCAGTATAGATGGACTAATAGACCAAGTCCCACACACTGCTAGAAGCCCAAATATTTTTTCAGAGATAAATGAAGAAAAAAATTATTTTTAATTTGCAACCTGATGGAGGTCAGTATAGATGGACTGATAGAACAAGTCCCACACGCTGCTAGAAGCCCAAATATTTTTTCAGAGATAAATGAAGAAAAAAATTATTTTTAATTTGCAACCTGATGGAGGTCAGTATAGATGGACTAATAGACCAAGTCCCACACACCGCTAGAAGCCCAAATATTTTTTCAGAGCTAGATGCAGAAAAAAATTATATTCAGTTTGCAACCTGATGGAGGTCAGTATAGATGGACTAATAGAATGATGCTATGCCCAAAAGATTTTACTTCACTAGGTGCAGTAAAAAAATTGGTATTCTATACACAGGTGGTATATCTTGCAACACAGATAGGCTACTCCACTGACTAACACACTCTGCAATAGGCCAAAAAGGATTAGCTTTGCTAGATTCAGCCAAATGCTGTGAAAAAAACTTGCACAGCACTGGCACAGACCTGCCTGGCAAAAACTGATAGGAACTGATGTAACCTAGTCCTGAAAAGGACTGCAATTACAAT
Organism: Phyllobates terribilis; assembly: GCF_046119375.1. Classification (NCBI taxonomy): domain Eukaryota; kingdom Metazoa; phylum Chordata; class Amphibia; order Anura; family Dendrobatidae; genus Phyllobates; species Phyllobates terribilis. The sequence goes on along the minus strand of NW_027362762.1, from coordinate 765,832,807 downwards.
TAGTCTTTACTCCAACAATCTATCTATTTAAGAGCACAGACCTGCCTGATAAAAGTCGTAGGAAATGCTGTAGCCTAGTCCTTAAAAGGACTGCAATCACAACTATTCCCTACTCCCAAGCTATCTGTTTATTTGTGCGAAAATTGGCTTGAAATTAACAAGGTATAGCGCACACAGCAACAGCGGTGCCGTCTAACACGCAGCTGCAGCAGTGAGAAAATGGTGGCGACGGGGAAAATGGCTTGGTCTTATAGGGCAAGGACATGTGACATACACTGCCAATCACACATGCCCTTGCTTGTGTGAAAAAAAGCACTTCGCTCCGTGTGTGCGCTGCTGATAGGCTGACAGATTGCACCTCCCCACTGCAAATGCGGGAAAGAGAAAAAAAAATGGAGATCTTCATTGTTCCTGCAGAGATCCATCCCCTGCCCCTCCCCCCGCCCCGCTGTACACTCAAACTGCGTATTAACATTAATTTTCATCATTACTGAGAAAAAATCCAGTTATGATTTTGGTGCACGAACAGTTATCGAACATAACCTCGAACAGCCGAATTTTTCTCAAATTGTTCGTGTTCGCCGACCGGCTCGAACACCGCCCAAAACAGCTCGAATTTGAGATTGGCGAACAGTTCGAGTAGAACAACGCTCATCTCTACTTTGGAGTTATCAGACCTCTACAATAGGCATATGGGTTAGAGAAAAGTAAATCTATACATACCTGCATGGCCCATAGTAGAGGTCTGATTGCAGAGAAAAGTGTTTTTATCCACTCTGTATTTCACAGACTTGGCATCCGGGGGACGCCAAAAAGTCACCGCCTAACTGTTTATCATTCCCCAAAATCCCCACCTATATGCTTAGTTATCATATTCCCCCTCTCCCCTACATGTCACAGGGCCCTGTGACGTGCACTATGCTCCCTGACTTCCCGGGCATGCACAAAGCGCTGCTCACATAGAGCGCGCTTTGCTTCATCCCTGCCCAGTCTCTCCGTGCACTGTGCTGCAGGGTTCTATTGCGCAGGCGTCGGGAAGTGACAGCAACTCCCCGGCGCCTATGCAATAGAACTCTGCGGCGCAGTGCACAGAGAGATGGGTCCGGGATGAAGCAAAGTGCGCTCTATGTGAGAGGCGCTTTGCACATGCCCGGGAAGTCAGGAAGCACAGTGCATGTCACAGGGCCCTGTGAAGTGCAGGGGAGGGGGGCAATATGGTAACTAAGCATATAGGCTGGGATTTTGGGAATAATAGACAGTTAGGCAGGGATTTCTTGGCGTCCAGGGTACACCAAGCCTGTGGAAAACAGAAGTGATAAAAACGCTTTTCTCTGCAATCAAACTTCTACTATGGGCAATACAGGTTTGTTTAGATTTACTTTTCTATAACCTGTATGCCCATAGTAGAGGCCTGATAACTCCAAAGGGGTGACATATTCTCTTTAATATTATTTTTTTTGCAATCTTGTAAATTTAAGTAGGGAATGATTATCTCTAAAACTTTGAGTTATCCGATTCATAACTAAAAGGGGCGGATTTCTGTGACTCATATATGGATTTCCATGCTTGAATGCTGGCAATCATGGTTGGGAAGCTAGGTGGAGGAATTTTATTGTCAATCAGATGAGCTATTATAAGATTTTGTAGGGAAATGTTTTTGTTTAGAGATTTTTCAAGGAGCAACCAACTTGAGGTATTGTTGGGTATAAACCACCGATGGCTCTGTTTTATTATATTTGATAAATAATAATTAGAAAGATTTGAGACCCTCAATCCCCCATTTAGTTTCCTCTTCTGGAGTATTTTTTTGGCTACCCTTGGTCTCTTGTTTTTCCAGATCAAGTTAGATAGTTGAGTTTGGAATCTAGCTAACCAAGCTTTTGATACAAGGAGGGGTAACACCCGAAGAACATACAGGAGTTTTGGAAGTACAAACATTTTATATGATAGGATCCTTCCCAACTACGATATTTCATGTTTGGAAATACTAGCTAGATCCTTCTGAGTGGTCCTTAGGTTGTTTTCTAAAGTTTACATCTATTAATTTATTATGGTCTTTGGTAATTTGTGTTCCCAAATAAGGAATGGATTGACCTTCCCAATGATAATGGAATTATTTTCTAATATTGCTTATTAAATCACCATCCAGAAAGAAGTCCAAAATTTGTGATTTGCTTAAATTTATCTTGTAATAGTAGCATTTGGCAAATTCTTCAATTTCTTTTGATAATTCCCGTAAAGATGATAATGGGTTTGATAAAGAGAGGATGACATCATCTGCAAATAAACTAATTTTGTAGTTTCAGACTTTGGTTGAAATACCATTGATACGATCATTGCTCCTAATTTTTTCTGCGAAAGGTTCCATGATTAAGGCAAAAAGAATAGGAGATAAGGGGCATCCCTGTCTGGTCCCGTTTGTGATTTTGAATGGTTCTGAGGCTTGATTGTTAGGTCTCCTTTCTCTTTTGGAATGACTACTATATTAGCGTTGGTCATTTCTTCTAGTATCTTGCCTGTTTCAAGGAAATTGTTAAAAGTTTTCTCCATTATGGGAATAAGATGTTTTGAAAATAATGAATAATGTTCATTACTGAAACCATCTGGGTCTGGAGTTTTACCTTTTTTAAGGCTTTTAACCACATCATAAATTTACAAAAGAGAAAAGGGTTTGTTTAGTAAAGAGATTTGGTCAGGTTTTAAATTGGGAAGCTGGATTTTCTGTAGAAATGTGTCTATGATGTGAGAATTAGGTTGTGGGTGAGGATGGGCATGATTTAAGGTTATATAGTTCGCTATAGAATTCTCTAAAGGTGTTTGAGATTTTTTTGGGATGTACACATATTTGACCATTTTCTTTTCCTATTAGAAGAATTCTACTTTTTCTTTTTTCTGACTTAAATTCTCTTTGACATTAATTTGGTGGGTTTGTTATTAGAAAAATAGTAATTAGTTTTATTGCTCTTCATGAGATTATCATATTTTGAGGCTAAAAGTGATTTTAATTCGATCCTCGGGTCTAAAATTATAATATGTAGAGAGGAGGATGGATTAGTTGATGTACATTGCTCAAGGTTTGGATGTTTTTAGTAATATCCTTTATTTTTTTTCTCCTTCCTAGATCTAGCTGACATCTGAATCAGTGTGCCCCTCAAAACTGCCTTTATTCCAGAAAGTTTGTAGGGGATTGTATCCTTGTCTTTTTCTAAAAAGTAATTATGGAGAGTTTTTTCTATAATTTCTCTATTTTTGGCAGTTTGAGTAAAAAATTTATACATTTCCATCTTCCTGGATTGTGGGGTTTGTTTGCTGCTTCTAATTTGAATGTAACTGGGGCGTGGTCTGACCCGGTGATTGTTCCTATTTTGACTTCCGTAATTTTTTGAAGTGAATCGATGTCTACTAATACTAAGTCAATTCATGAAAAGGACTTGTGGCTATCAGAATAAAATAAATATTCTGTAGAAGAAGAATTTAAGCAATGGAAGACATCATAAAGGTTCGACTCAACTATCCAATTATTCAGGTTAATTTTTTTTTGTCTGTAAATGGTTGTGGAGTCCAGTTTTTCTTTTGGCGTCATATTAAAGTCTCCAAAAATTATGAAGTCACCCTTCCCAATTATGATTTAAGCGCAAAAGAGGTGCAAGAATCAATAAAATAGTACATTAAACATCTATTTTTCTTTAAATCCATGTTGGCTAGCATCTAAACTGAAAGTGTCTGCATTCTTACACCAGTGTATAGAGCAAATAAATTATGTATATACACACTCTTATTTAGCCATACATAATGGCACCAACCAGCACCTCTGTGAATGTAGCACCTAAACACACCTGCACACCAGCACCTATTATTTATCAAACCAAAAGCAAGCTGACCACACTTTTATATGTGTTGCCCCCCTTATTGGTCTTATATCACAACAACAATTAACCTAGTTTTGGATAGTGTATAATTGCCTGAAGGTGCAAACTGTACACGATGTTTGTATGTTAAATATGGCCAACTAGCTCCTCCTTATAAGCAAGAGCTCAATACACTAATGTTTTTGCACTCATAACTTCCTTTACCTGTCTACCCTATTTATTTATTGTTTGTTAAAGCTGTGACTAGCTGCAGAGGTCAATATAAGCGTGAGTGTTAGCAGCGCACCAGAATTGAGTCTGTAGCCACAAAAAAAGCCCTACATCTATTATGAATGGCTCCATTTCCTGGAGCCAATATGGATTTTTGTCCATAAGTTGATGTTTTTTTTCTGTGTGTGAAATATTGATGCATTCTGTTTTAATATTTGGGTGGAATAACACACGTTTACCTTTGCAGAACTGAACCCAACATCCGAGAGAGAGATACTACCTGTGATCGGATGTCTGTGCGGATTCTGTTGAGGATTTTTATGAGGGGGCAGGACCAGTGGCAGCTTCTGCAGCCACATCTTCTAGATCATCATCAGTATCTGCATCATCAGCATCAGCACCCATGTCAGCAGCAGAAAAGCCCCATGAAGAGGTCAAGCGCGGACGGAACTGCAGCCCCATTCTGCCTTTGGATATCTCCCCTCAGGTAACACCCATCTCCCTTCAGACAAGGTGAAGGAAGTACCTCCTCACCACCACTAGCAGGCACAAGATAGATATAGGAATTTTCAACTATCTAGCTTGCACTGCAAATGATGATGGAGAGTTGGCCTTTGCTAGAAGCCTGGCCTGATTTTTTTAGAAATTCATCGAGTTTACATGCCAGATGCACGATGTTAGATGCCTGCACCCCACCTAATGACCCTCAGGTGTTATTTGAATTTATTCCTCATGCCTCACACTGGAACCACTGCCATCATCAGTACTGCAGCCACCTCCACAACAACAAGTGCCACCACCACAAGACGCAGCATCAGATCACCTACCACAACCAGGTATTATGGGCACATGTCTGGCACAACCCAACCGAAGTGGGCTGTCTCCAGGTCATCAGGCCATGCATATCATGTTGGCCAAATGCATCAGCCTTGGGACCCTCATCACCAGCAGAAGGATTCAAATTCTTATTTTAATTTATAATTATTATAATTCATATATTTTTTTAATTTTATAAGTTTTTTTCTTAATTCTGCATGTCTGTGACAGATTTTCTGACATTTGATGAAAACATACCATATCACTATAATATGGGTCTGATTGCTTTGTTAGCTATTTATTTGCTTATACAAATGTTTGCCAGTTAACCTGTCTGATTGCTTGGGCATTTAAACCTTCATTATTGTCTTTCTGAAATGAAACCAAAATATCACCAAACACACTTTTCATTTTGCAATAAAATGGCAATTTTTTATAAGTACGAAAACATAACAAACATCACTTAAGCAAAAGCAACATAGGAGTCTTTCGAAGAAATTGTTACCCATGGTGATAAAAAATAAGAGACAAACATGTCTCGAACTTGGAAGCTGTCTACTGCCAACATCTGGGAGAGAGGTGGAATTTTGTCCATGATCTCCATCATCTCCAAGATCCTCTGGACATTTGTGGAGTCAGGGATAGCTGTGCAGTATCACACATGCCTTAGTTAATCAAATAACATTTTGTTCTCTCAATTGGAGGGCTTATATCATTACCATCCATTTTGCACTCAAAATGCCAAATGCACATTCGACCATTTGCCATGCATGTACTAGCCGGTAGTTGAAGACATGAGGGTGGTGGTCCAGACCTTGGCGTGGATAAGGCCTCATAATTTGGTGTACAAGTTGAAAGACCTTATCTCCAACCACAACATAAGGGATGGGATCTCCACTAGAACCTGGTAGGGGCCATGGGGGTTGGAACATCCAAATCATTATTTTGAAGCAGTCGACCCATTATGGAAGAATTGAATGTTCTGGAATTGTCCGTTCTTCCATAGGCCCCAATATAAACAATTACAATTCTCAATGTGCTGTCAACTAAGGCCAACAAAATGACAGAAAAATATTGTTTGTAATTGTAATATTGGGACACTGAGTTCAACAGCTTCTTAATACGGATGTATTTCCCATCCAGGGCACCTATTCAGTGTGGACATTTATTCGTAAATCCATGGGGGCTTTCATTTTCCAGTCCTGTTTCTTCAGCTCCGGCGTAGTGAATTGCTGAAGTTGGTAACAAATTTTTGTACAGGTTTCTTGAATGTTATGATAGTGTAGCAACTCACTCGAGAAAATAGGTTATATGCTTAAAACTGCAACTAACCCTGCCAGTTCCTGTACAGAGATACTGACCACGCAGCCCCGAATGGTTCCCGTGTGAGCTAAGATAGCCTTAACCACAGACTATTGGCCAAATTATGCGCAAAAAACCTTCAATTTTTAAAGTGACATTAGTCTAGATACAATATTTCTTATCTTCATGTATGGAGTGCCGAAGTTCTTTTTGCAATTGAGATTACTCTTTTCTTCAGAGCACCCGAATAGACCAGTGAGCGACCCCTCTCTTTTTTTCTATTAATCATTTTTGGGATCCCGCTCCTGGAGCATTGCAGCAGGTACGTGTTCACACTATTAGAAGTTTGACAGCCTTTTTTCTGACCATGTGTCCCTCCCATTCAGTCACAGGTGGTTTTAACTAGCTCTACCAGCCCATACATTGTAGGTTAAAAGCCCAAGCAGAGACATATTGTCCATACAGGCTTACAGCCCAAGAGTGGCATATCCAGTGGTAGCGTAGCGTAGTTTCCCATCATACGAAGGTGACCTTGTCGTGGTTGATGGGCACACATAAATTGGCCAAATTATGCGCAAAAAACCTTCAATTTTTAAAGTGACATTAGTCTAGATACAATATTTCTTATCTTCATGTATGGAGTGCCGAAGTTCTTTTTGCAATTGAGATTACTCTTTTCTTCAGAGCACCCGGATAGACCAGTGAGCGACCCCTCTCTTTTTTTCTATTAATCATTTTTGGGATCCCGCTCCTGGAGCATTGCAGCAGGTACGTGTTCACACTATTAGAAGTTTGACAGCCTTTTTTCTGACCATGTGTCCCTCCCATTCAGTCACAGGTGGTTTTAACTAGCTCTACCAGCCCATACATTGTAGGTTAAAAGCCCAAGCAGAGACATATTGTCCATACAGGCTTACAGCCCAAGAGTGGCATATCCAGTGGTAGCGTAGCGTAGTTTCCCATCATACGAAGGTGACCTTGTCGTGGTTGATGGGCACACATAAATTGGCCAAATTATGCGCAAAAAACCTTCAATTTTTAAAGTGACATTAGTCTAGATACAATATTTCTTATCTTCATGTATGGAGTGCCGAAGTTCTTTTTGCAATTAACCACAGACTAGACAATGGCAACTCGGACCCATGCTACCTGAAAGGCATTCAAGCTCTTCACGTTCCTCCTTAAGAACCAGAGGGCAGAGCATAAATTACCTGCAGAAGGAAAAGTGTGCTTAAATTGAAAGAGAACTCAGAGTGAGTAAAACAAAACCATGAAATACAAAATAAAGGATTAAGTAGGTACTGTTAGAGTATATGCCGCTTACATCCTAAAAAGAAACAGAAGATAGCTGCAGGATAAAGAACATAAACAACAAAGAAATAAACACTAGCTGATCTTTGCCTGACTGCCTTAACTTACAGCAGCATTGTTGGACATCCAAATGAGACTATCACCAGCAAGAAATACCAGCAAGGAGAAAGTATATAAAGCCACACTCAAAAGGTGATAGGACAGACAAATGAGTAAATAAAACACCTGTTACCCTAAAAAGACTGAAGTAAGAATAACAGAAAGTAAACACCCAGAGAAATGGTGTATCTGCTGTGGCTCAGCAGACAGAAAAGACGACCACAAAGCACAGGCTTAAGGATTCAAACCCAAATGAATGACAGTGGAACTGACAAGGAGGAATTCAAGATGTTAGGTTGGATATGATAGGTCAGTTAATACAAACCTATAGAGGATGACTTTAAAAAAGAAGAGTCAAGCAAAGGAGACAAATTAATATAGATATACATTTGACAATCTGTGGCCCAACAAGCTCTATCATTCAGACAACAGAGACAAAAAAACAAACATGTCATTTTTGAAAAAGATGGATTCAATAAACTGTGGCAAACATTTTTGCTTTTAAGATTATATTACCTGTTAAATTTGCATTCCCACTACTTACATGAAAATAAGTGCAAAAAGTGGACGAGTATGAGCTAACAAGAGAAAAGCCAAAATGTAAGCCCCTAACAACAGCAATGTCAAAATCAATGCAAGTTATGGAACACAAGCACACATTACACCGAGAAACATCATACTGCTTCCATTGAAGCAGATTAGCAGAGCTGCTTATGCACAAATACAATGGTTAGCCTTTTTGTTATGAGAGTTGGGACAATAGACACATGACACATTGTTTAAAAATGTATTCCTTTAGCAGGTCTCAAATAAAGATCTCCAACACCATAACAATGTTATAGCAACATCGATTGCACAAACAATACAGTAATGACTATAGAATTTGTTAAGCGAAAAGTCACAAAGAAACAAGATTTCTTTTGTAATTGTGAATGGAAAACAATCATCATTAATTGGTCACCTATCTCAGGGTCAGCAGAAGACACTCCTCGGGCAAAGTACATCTCCTCATGATTGTATTTTAAGTTAATAGTTAGTGATGAGCGAGCATGCACACTACTGCTCGATTATCACCCGAGCATCTCACTGCTCGAGATGATCGCCTGAGCGTCTCACTGCTCGAGATGCTCGGCGCTCGCTGAGTATTTCCGGGGTTTCTCGGCGGGAGCTCGGGGCCCCTTCCTGCATGTTTGGCGCTCTTTAGAACTCCAATCAATATGTAGTGATTGTCTGCCACACACTGTAATGCCGCAGCCATGTTGGTTGTGGCATTACAGTGATTGGCTGGCCGCACAGCGTCATCAGGTCTATATCAGACCTGGCGCCGCCATGCTCATCACAGTCACTCCAGAATCAGACAGTATAGGGAGAGCTGCTACTGAGCTTGGGAGAGATTTGCTTGTTTCTAGTTAGTGTAGGTATACCAGACTATATTAGTAACACATATCCATCTCAACTAACAGTCCTTCTGAGGACTAATCCAGCTGCAGAGATATCAGTGCTTGGCATGCAGGCAGGGTATATAGCAGACTGCAGTGCACATAGCAAGAGGGTCCATTCCAGTACGGTCTGCTGCTGGTGCTTTTACAGATATTTGTAGAAAAAGGCCCAGGTATCAGGGGCCTGGAATATTTTTTTTTTATCTTAATCCTGATTATTTGCTTAAAATGCAATCCAGAGCACATCGTTTATCTGCGCCATTTGCTTGTTGGCACTGAATAATACAGCCAGATCCTTTCCATATTACAGCGCTAAAAATCCAGCAATTTAAAACTGGGGTTTGTCCGTCACACGGATCACATATAATTGTGCAGAAAATATTGCCATTTCTGGCCTCCATTGAAAGTTTGTTGCAGTATGTCAGTGAACTTATTGACACCAGGTCGGCACTGTTAAAAATAGTTACCTACAGCCCATCTATTTAAAACTGTGGTTTGTCTGTCACACTGATCACATATAAGTTAGCTCCAAATTCAGCCATTTGTAGTGAGGGTGGAGATATTGTCCTCCATTTAAAATGGGCAAGGCATGTGGCAAAGGACGGGGAACTGGAAATGATGGTGATGGGGCAAGCAGAGGCCGAGGCCGTGGGCAAGCCAAAATTGTGCCACAACAAACACCCACATCTTCTCACTCGACCTTCCTGTCCCAATTATTAGGGGACCTCAGAACACCACTATTGAACACAGAGCAGAGTGAAAAGGTAATTGGTTGGATAGCAGATAATGCTTCCAGTCACTTAGCCACCACCACCACCACCCTGTTTTCCACACGGTCAAGTCTCAGTAGCCGTGAGTCTGGACTGCATATTCCTCACACTGATCCTCCTTCCTCCCACCATGCCGAGTGCACAGAGCCAACTGATCCCACACTTCAACACTCCGAAAAGCTGTTCACTTTTCCATTTATAGATTGGGGCCTCTCGCCCGGTCCACTTGAAGCGGGGCAAGAGGAGATCGCTTGTAGCGATGCCCAAATATTTGAGCAGCCACGGTCATACAAAGGTGATGGTGGGAAAGTGTCACAAGAGGGGGGACGATGATGAGACACAATTGGCAGAAATTCAGGAGCAGGACGAGGGTGCCGAAGTGGAAGATAAGGTGGTGGATGATATAGTAACTGACCCAACCTGGCAGGAGGACATGCAGAGCGAGGACAGCAGCACACAGGGCGAGGGAGACAGAGTACCCCAACAGGCAGGAAGAAGCAGTGTGGTGGCCGCAGACAGAAAGTGGGCAACCATTGCCCTTAACACCAACACGATGGAAATTGCCAGTACAACTGTTAGGTCTTCCCGAGTCTGGTTGCTTTTTAAAGACTCTGCTGATAACCCCATGAAGGCCATTTTTCACCACCTGCCAGGCCAGCATCAGCAGGGGTGGCAAAACTAGCAGTCTGATCACCGCCAGCATGATCAGCCACATGGCAGCAAAGCACCTGGCTTTGTGGGCCAAACCCCCGGGTCCAGGAACAGTGTCTGTTGCTGACAACACTGCTTCTTCTGCTGTTGTGCATGCATGCCAATCCCCTGTCCATAGTGCATGCGAAGATGCCCCCTGCCCTGCACCTGTCATTGCACACTCTCAGCTAGCACCATCAGCAAGTAAGTCCTTGTCCCAGTGCAGCGTTCAGTTGTCCATACCCCAGTCCTGATGGCGGCGGCAATCCCTCAGTACTCGGTCCCCAGCCTCCAGTATTTCTCCCAGTGTGCTGTCCCCGCATTACACAAGCACTAGTCCCACATTAGCCGTGCCCTCAACAATGCAGTTACAGAGAAAGTCTACCTAACTTCGGACACGTGGACAAGTGTTTGTGGGCAACAAAGTGGAAGCTGGGACCCAGTCAGACCTTGGGATGGAACACATCCTCCCAACGCAGAGGATTGCATGCCCTAGGTCAATCAGGTTTGCCCCCACAGTCTACAGCTCCTGCACCTCATCCGCCTCCTCTTCAGCCTCCATCTCCGAAATGACCACATCAGTCACAAGCTGGAAGCACTGCAGCACTGTCTCGGCCAAGCGGCAACATGCTGTCCTGAAGCTAATATGCTTAGGTGACAAACTGCACAATGCTGAAGAGTTATGGACAGCTCTGAAAGAGCAGGCAGAACTGTGGCTGACACCGCTGAACCTACCGCCAGGCATGGTCGTGTGTGACAATTAGAGATGAGCGTTGTTCTACTCGAACTGTTCGCCAATCTCAAATTCGAGCTGTTTTGGGCGGTGTTCGAGCCGTTCGGCGAACACGAACGATTTAAGAAAAATTCAGCTGTTCGAGGTTATGTTCGATAACTGCTCGTGCACCAAAATCATAACTGGATTTTTTCTCAGTAATGATGAAAATTAATGTTAATACGCAGTTTGAGTGTACAGCGGGGTGGGGGGGAGGGGCAGGGGATGGATCTCTGCAGGAATAATGAAGAACTCCATTTTTTTTTCTCTTTCCCGCATTTACAATGGGGAGGTGCAATCTGTCAGCCTATCAGCAGCGCACACACGGAGCGAAGTGCTTTTTTTCACACAAGCAAGGGCATGTGTCATTGGCAGTGTATGTCACATGTCCTTGCCCTATAAGACCCAGCCATTTTCCCTGTCGCCACCATTTTCTCACTGCTGCAACTGCGTGTTAGACGGCACCGCTGTTGCTGTGTGCGCTATACCTTGTTAATTTCAAGCCAATTTTCGCACAAATCTACAGATAGCTTGGGAGTAGGGAATAGTTGTGATTGCAGTCCTTTTAAGGACTAGGTTACAGCATTTCCTATGACTTTTATCAGGCAGGTCTGTGCTCTTAAATAGATAGATTGTGGGAGTAAAGACTAATTGTAATTGCAGTCCTTTTCATGACTAGGTTACATCAGTTCCTATCAGTTTTTGCCAGGCAGGTCTGTGCCAGTGCTGTGCAAGTTTTTTTCACAGCATTTGGCTGAATCTAGCAAAGCTAATCCTTTTTGGCCTATTGCAGAGTGTGTTAGTCAGTGGAGTAGCCTATCTGTGTTGCAAGACATACCACCTGTGTATAGAATACCAATTTTTTTACTGCACCTAGTGAAGTAAAATCTTTTGGGCATAGCATCATTCTATTAGTCCATCTATACTGACCTCCATCAGGTTTCAAACTGAATATAATTTTTTTCTGCATCTAGCTCTGAAAAAATATTTGGCCTTCTAGCAGTGTGTGGGACTTTCCCTATTAGACGATCTATACTGACCTCCAACACTTTGCAAATTAAAAATAATTTATATCTGCATCTAGCTCTGAAAAAATATTTGGCCTTCTAGCAGTGTGTGGGACTTTCTCTATTAGTCCATCTATACTGACCTCCATCAGGTTGCAAATTAAAAATAATTTATATCTGCATCTAGCTCTGAAAAAATGTTTGGCCTTCTAGCAGTGTGTGGGACTTTCTCTATTAGTCCATCTATACTGACCTCCATCAGGCTGCAAATTAAAAATAATTTTTATCTGCATCTACCTCTGAAAAAATATTTGGCCTTCTAGCAGTGTGTGGGACTTGTTCTATTAGTCCATCTATACTGACCTCCATCATGTTGCAAATTGAATATCATTTTTTTCTGCATCTACTTCTGAAAAAATGTTTCGGCTTCTAGCAGTGTGTGGGACTTGGTCTATTAGTCCATCTATACTGATCTCCATCAGGTTGCAAATTAAAAATAATTTTTATCTGCATCTAGCTCTGAAAAAATATTTGGGCTTCTAGCTGTGTGTGGGACTTATTCTATTAGTCCATTTATACTGACCTCCATCAGGTTGCAAACTGAATATAATTTTTTTCTGCATCTAGCTCTGAAAAAATATTTGGCCTTCTAGCAGTGTGTGGGACTTTCTCTATTAGTCCATCTATACTGACCTCCATCAGGTTGCAAATTAAAAATAATTTATATCTGCGTCTAGCTCTGAAAAAATATTTGGCCTTCTAGCAGTGTGTGGGACTTTCTCTATTAGTCCATCTATACTGACCTCCATCAGGTTGCAAATTAAAAATAATTTTTATCTGCATCTAGCTCTGAAAAAATATTTGGCCTTCTAGCAGTGTGTGGGACTTGTTCTATTAGTCCATCTATACTGACCTCCATCAGGTTGCAAATTGAATATAATTTTTTTCTGCATCTAGCTCTGAAAAAATATTTGGGCTTCTAGCAGTGTGTGGGACTTGTTCTATTAGTCCATCTATACTGACCTCCATCAGGCTGCAAATTGAATATAATTTTTTTATGCATCTAGCTCTGAAAAAATATTTGGGCTTCTAGCAGTGTGTGGGACTGGGTCTATTAGTTCATCTATACTGACCTCCATCAGGTTGCAAATTAAAAATAATTTTTATCTCCATCTAGCTCTGAAAAAATATTTGGGCTTCTAGCAGTGTGTGGGACTCATTGTATTAGGCCATCTATACCAAGCTCCACCAGCTTTGAAATTAATAATAATTTTTAGCTGCATCTAGCCCTGAAAATAATTTTTCCCAATAGTGGTAGCAATAGAAATATGGGGCGCACGCCTGGCTAACAAAAATATACGCTTCATAACACAAAACACCAGCCTAGCGCACTGCATTAATAAGATGGCATCATCGTCTCTCCCAGTGCTAGGCCTACTACGCAGGCTAGCATTCCTGTGCCTAAAACACAATGTATGGGTCCGCGCTAGCCACTATGCTGAGGGGTATAAAGCTGCTGCTAACGCTTTATAACAATTCAATTGGCAGATTTTCACAGAGCTCTTCCACAACGCCCACCCATCGGGCAACAGTTGCCCACCCTCCCTATCGGATCTAGTGGCGAATAGTTGATGCCATTAATCAGAGCGTCAGTTGCCCCGTCAACGTGGCAAGCATACGGTAAGGCATGGGAAGAGTGGACACGACTAGTAGCAGGCAGACGGGTTGACCAATGTGAACAAGCCAGATCACAAGTCACCATAGAATTTCTCCACGAGCTAATGATGAGGGGCATATCAGGAGCGTCAGCGCAGCGGTGTCTGACCGGAGTAGCATTTCACTTCCAACTACTGAATTGGGGAGATGTGACAAAGATTCATCATCAGACAATCCATAAAAGGGTGGAAAAGGGGTCAGCCAAGTAAGGAATGTAGACGTCCCGTCCCGTGTCACTAAAACTGATTTCTCACATCATATCCCTAACACCATTAACATGACACTCACAATTTGAAGCAACATTAATGTCTACTGCATTTGTGATCGCCTTCTTTGGGGCGCTATGTATAAGTGAATTAGTCCCTCAATCCAAAATTACCACCAGTGGAGGCTTATTACACCAGGACGTAGTCATAGCCAATAATGCAATACGTCTACGCATACACCAATCGAAAACGGTTCCACCGGGCAGGGGTACTTGGGTACTTCTACAACCCACAAACGGTACACTGAGTCGGGTAACAATAGTAAAAACATATCTAACCATCAGATCACAAAGTAATTTCTTCCTATCACACATTGATGGAACGCCATTATCAAGATACCTGTTCCAAGCTATATTTAATAAATGCATAACATCGGCAGGGAACCACCCCAAAGATTACGGGACACACTCATTCCGCATAGGTGCGGCCACGGAAGCAGCAAGAGCAGGACTGTCAGAAACGGAAGTTCAGAGGATAGGGAGATGGCGATCCACGTGTTTGGCGAGATACATAAGACCGGACTTGTTATCCTAACGTGGTTTGTTTCTTTTACAGGTGACGCTAAGCCAACAGTGTGAGTGATAGGCCACTCGTATATATATTGGGCACAAAAAAGGGCGAAAGTCCGCCCAGGCGGGAGGAAATTAGAGTTTTATAACACATATTTCAACTGGAGAGGTATTAGAGGCCTGCTATGGCCACAGGTACTAATGGAGGTAATCAAGGTAGGGAGAGAGGCAAGAGGTCCGGTCATCTTAGTTATACAGGCCGGGGGAAACAACCTAGGTCATCACAAGAGCGCATAACTCATGGCAATAATGAAACTAGACACTGAGCGCTTCAGAGAATTTTTCACAAAATTAGCTATAGTATGGTCAGAGATTGTGCCGATAGCGGTATGGCAAGGTGCGCGAGACATCACGGCCATCGAATGGACAAGGCGGGTAATAAATATTCAGATGGCAAAATTTAGAAGAGACAGAGGCGGTGTAGTGATACGACACCGACAACTGGAAGGAGATAAAGCAGGCCTCATACGGCCCGACGGTGTTCACTTAATAGATATTGGGCTGGACATATTCCTGTCAGGACTCCAGGACGGAGTGGAACAAGCGTTAAGAGTGATGGGTGGGGGTCAGAGTCCTGCATACGAGTACGCTGGATCCTCCGTGGCCTGGAAATAGAAAGGACATGTTGGAGAGTTACACTTGTTGGCCAACTTGCCGGAGTGGGGATCCAGGGCATGCTGCAACAAGCTGAATTATTTTAGAAATAAAATGCCTTTCTAAAGGAATGAGTATAAAGAGTTAATAAAGCTGTGACCGATCCTCACCCATCCAGTTGTAAGAGTTACATTATTGTATTGTCCATGAAAGGGGGGCGGTAGGGGGGCTGAGCGTCTGGGTTTGGTTGGGGGTCCCCACAGTCTGCCTAGGCTAGATTCATTTAAAAATTCTTATTAGATACACAGGGGGTGCAGCTTGCTTCGCAGCTGGGCTACTACGCCCAAAGTATTGCCTAGGCTAGATGCAGTTAAAAATTCTACGCTGACTAGCAGACACTGAAGATTTGGAGCAGACCTCTGAGTAAACAGCTCTTCAGACTCAACCATTTGTGTTACCCCAAGCCATAGTGTATGTAGTTTCTTACAGTTAAAAGGGGGGGGGTGCGACCCAACCCACCTGGAATTGACGATGCCAACGTCACGTAAGACACAGCAAGGGGACTCCCAAAATTGTGGCACAGACACCACTTAACCCTAGAATGCATACCTGTGGCCTTGCAGGCCCGCCCAGTTAATTGTTTTCTATTTTCTGCAAGATTACTTTAGTTAGAATTTTGAAACTCTAGGTATTCTTCATGTATATAGTTGTTTGTCATTTGAGTTTGAGTTATTCCATGTTATTTGCACACGGGCCTAAAGGGCCCCAGGTATGTGAAAGTGTAGATTTTTATGGTCATGCGTTCTAGGGTTAAGTGGCATCAATTGCCCCACTGTTGCTTAAAACGGTTGGTGAGGTGATTTTACCAAATCCCCAAGCTTTTAGTCTCCCAAGGATGACACGGGTAGAAATGTCCTTGCGAATCCATGATTTGTTCATCTTTATGAACGTGAGTCTGTCTACTTTCTCAGTGGACAGCCGCGTGCGCTTATCTGTCAGCACACCACCAGCAGCGCTGAACACACGTTCAGAGAGAACGCTGGCTGCATGGCATGACAAGATCTCCAAGGCGTGAGTGGCGAGCTCCGGTGATTATTCCAGATTGGAATACCAAAATGAGCAAGGGTCCAGTAACACAGTCATGGCTTCGATGTTCACTTGGAGATTCTCCTGTACCATCCTCTCTAGGCATTGACTATTTGTCAGACTTCTTGTCTCCTGTGGCCTTGCAAAGGATGGTCTAAAAAAGTGGTGAAACGATTCCACAAAATTGCTGTTACCAGCAGATACTGTGTTACTGTTACTGTTTGAGTGATGAAGAGTCGACAGTCCCACCGTTGGCAAGTTAGAACTGTGAGATTCACTACGTGCACCACTGGTGTTTTGTGGAAAAGCACATGTAAGATTCTGCAACAGCGTCTGCAGATACTCCTGCATTCGTCAATACCTTTTTATGGCAGGAATTATTTCGGCAAATATACTTTTGTACCGGGGATCTAAGAGTGTGGCAACCCAGTAGTTGGGATTACTTCGAATTCTGACAATCCGGGGGTCATGTTGCAGGTAGTGCAGCAAGAAGGCACTCATGTGTCTTGCACATCCAGAAGTACCAAGTCCTTGTTGTGTTGGTAGCGAGGTAAGAATCATGCTTCCTTCCTCTGCCCTCTCCCTCCAACCTCGCACAACAGAAATGTGATCAAGGTCTCCCTCATCTGATGAGTCTTCCATGCCCATCGCCAGTTCGTCCTCCACTTCTTCCTCGGCTCCTGCACCTTCCTCAACAGTTTGGCTGCTACCATGCTCCCTGGTTAATCCCTCTCCCCCACCCTCCCATGCCTGCCGCCTTGGTGCTGCCAACCGTCTGGACCTTGGAGATGTTATCCCTTCCGCATACGACTCCTCCTCTACTTCCTCCACCTCCTCTTGTCCCACCACCTGACTCTGAATTCTGTTTAATAGTCATGCTGATAATGGCATCGTCGTCAGCACTAAACATCTTCGTCGCCATTTCAAAACTGTGCAGAAGGGTGTGTGGCGCCCCTGAGGGTTCAGTCGCCACAGAGTTACTGCATCTCACCCAGAGGTATGGTATCTCACCCTCAGGTAAGGAAGGCGTATGGCTCGGGACCCTGACTCCTGCATCCAACACATACCCGCAGTGGGGGTAGGGCGAGATTGCTCCTAAGGGAGAGCACAGTGCCAGGTCCCTAGCTGGCTTGAGGGTCCTATGTAGTGGGTGCTTAGGGGAGCAGCTTAGGGGAGCACATGACAAGGAGATTATAAATAGGAAGCCATCTTAGAAAGAGCAAGCCAGACAGAGGAGGAAAAGTGACAGGAGCAGAGACTAGGCATGAGGTCTGCTCCGGAGGCGGGCCTAGCCTGGGAGGCCCAGGACTGAAGGAGAGAAGAGAGGAGTGGGAGCTGGAAGGCTCCAGGAACCGAAGGGACCCTACGGCTACGGGCCGTGCAGAAGGCCACCCGTACTCCCGCTGCTACCAGGAGGTAGAGGGGTCAGGCCAGATAAGGGGAACCGGTCCTTCAACTAGCGGAGAAACAGCAAGGCTCAACTAGAAACCGGAGGCTGCTGCATTTCATGTACTGCAGGCCAAAGTCCACACCAGTCTCACTAAGAAGGTAGCCACATAGGACCCAGGGGACGGAACACACGTCACCCGCCAAGGCCCGAGGATACCGGATAGAAGTGTCACTGGGTGTGAGGTGCAGGGAGAAGGCCAGAGAAAGGACACACAGAAGGGGGTCTTGCTAAGTACTCCGGAGCTATCTGGGGGTGGACTGAGCCCCTCACTGAGTATGCACAGCACGACGGGGGAGATTGCTCTGGTACCTGTAATCTGGACTACAACAACTGTGAGTAATATCTTGAGACGGCATCACACGGACTCTGTGTTCATTACTGACTCCCTGCACTACAACCACCATCATCCACCCACACTGCCCTGAAGCTACACTCTTCCTGTGGTGAGTAATAATACCGTTGCTGCAAAACCACCAGCTTTAGAGGACTGTTCCGCAGCGACGGCCCCTTTGGCCGCACTCCACAGGTGGCGTAGTCAGACATTATAAAATCCATATATATAAATTACCCTTGGATTGACCGCCCTGGGTCACGGACTGGGTCACCGCCACAGTGACTACAACCCCCAGCGTCCACCGGCCCGGCTCAGGGTACCCCATGGCCCAGGGGGTGCGTCAACTTCATAGGTCCCTGATCTGAGACCACTCCTGCAGCGTGATTTGCCCCACCTCTGGATCTCGTTGGCCCAGGCTATACGTCAGAACGTATTGCACCAGGGCTTGTCGGTGCTGCCACAGTCGCTGCAACATGTGCAGAGTTGAATTCCACCGTGTCGGCACATCGCATTTCAGCCGGTGAACTGGCAGGCCCAACGACTTCTGCAGAGATGTAAGTCGTTGAACTGCGGGATGCGAACGGCGGAAGTGAGCACACAGCGACTGTGCCCTCTGCAGAAGGCCATCTAGTCCGGGATAGTGGGCTAAAAATTGCTGGACAACCAGGTTCAACACGTGAGCCATACAAGGCACGTGTGTGACATTGCCCCGGCGAAGTGCCGCACCCAGGTTTGCAGCATTGTCGCACATGGCCTTCCCTGGTTGCAGGTCCAGTGGAGACAACCTTTCATGAAACTGGGTCTCCAGAGCTGACCACAACTCCTCAGCTGTGTGACTCACATTTCCCAGACATTTCAAAGTAAACACTGATGCCGTTGAGCCCTGCTGCCAGCATAGTAAGGAGGTGTGCAGGATTCCTTCTGCGCAGTTAGAAAGCAGGTGGCATTACCAGACAGGCTTTGGGTGCAGGTGGAGGACCGAGAGGAGGTTGAGGAGGCAGAAGCAGTGGAGGAACTTCGAGATAAAGAGGATTGACGCACAACTCGTGGGGACGGTAAGACTTGGACAGCAGCCCCTTGTCCTGCTGTCACCATAGTTACCCAGTGCCCAGTCAGCGACATGTAACGCCCCTGTTCATGCCTTCTCGTCCAAGTGTCTGTGGTGAAGTGCACCCTGTCACACACAGAGTTTCTCAAAGAAGCGGTGAAGTTGTGTGCGACATGCTAGTGGAGCGCAGGCACACCTTTCTTTGAGAAGTAGTGCCGACTGGGCATCTGGTACTGGGGCACTGTGACGGACATAAGGTCTTGAAAATCCTCTGTGTCCTCCAGGTGGAAAGGCAGCATTTCTGTAGCCAAGAGCTTGCAGATGGTGAAATTCAACCTCTTAGCTTTCTCATGGCTAGGAGGAAATGGTCTTTTACTTTTCCACATCTGAGGGACTGAGGCCTGGCTGTTGTGCTTAGACGGGGTTGAGTAGGGTGTCCCCGGCAAACTGCCGGTCTGTGAGGAAGATGCAGGCGGACATGTTAGATTGCCCTGATCCAAAGGTGGTGCTCTCGATGTCGGAGAGCGCTCAACACTAGCAGGTGTTTCCACTTTCCAATGAACTAACGACCTGCCAATCACACTGGCTGTTGTGGGTAAAGAGGTGGCAGGTCTGCGTCCAAAAACATGTGTGACTGCTGTCCCCCCAGTCACAGAGGATGAAGAGGCTGCGGATGCACAAGATGGGGCAGACGGTGGTTGGCCCAGCCGGCTAGGCCGCATTGTAGCACAGTGAGCTTCCCACTGCAACTTATGCTTCATATCCATGTGACGGTACATGCATGAAGTACTCAAACTATGGATTTTTTGGCCTCTACTTAGCTTTTGCTGACAAATATTACAGATAACACGAGTTGGGTCATCCTTATCGATCTGAATAAATGCCCAGGCTATGCAAGGCTTAGAGCCCATGTGACCTGAAGAGCCACTACGACTTGTGGTCAGAGGCAGAGTTGTGGTTGAGGATGCAGTTGTTGACGTGCTTCCAGTACTCCGTCTCTGTTCAGGAAGGCGCAACCTAACCTCGTCGTCAATAGCATCTGTGATGCCCCGCTGCGCTTGGTATCACAGATCCTAGAAGAGTGCATTGATGTAATCCTCCACAAGAGGCCCCCATAAACATTCACACATCTCCACCTTCCACCTCAGACCAGCAGAGGGTGCCCGTTAGGGATATAAATAGGGAAGGTGGAGCTAGGCAGTTTCAGTTCCTCTGAAGAGTTCCTGCAGTAGAGAAGCCTAAGAGAGGTCAGTCTGCAGTGGAGCTCAGTCTAGTCTAGAGAACGCAGTTAATAGTTCAGCAATGGAGCACGAGGCTCCTGCTTGCTAGATTCAGGGAGCCCAGATAGAGCTTAAGGTGTGCCGGTGCCGTAAGATCAGTGAAGCGCGGCAAGCTGCCGTTAGTGTGTATAGCCTAGTGAGGGCCCGAGTAGGCCGAAGGCGAGTGGCGAGTTAGTACATAAGGGGCAGAGGAGCTTAACCAGCTCACCCCAAAGCATTTACCGGACACAGGATCCGAGCTTACCGGTATCTCTATGACCCAGTAAGGCATAACCGGAATCCCTGGAGAACTACAAGTCCCAGGATCGCTAAGGTGCTGATATGTAACAAAGCCAGGAGATGCTTAGGCCCCGCATACTGGGAGTGTGAACTCCAAGAGAAGGCCCTACCACAAGGTCAGCCAGCGCAGGACAGAGACAAAGTTAGGCCTAGCTCCAGGCAGGTCAGAAACTTACTACGCAGAGGCAAGAAACAGGAGGCCCTACACCCGCTCATTGGGGAGGATCCTGATATGCACCCTTCACCCTACAGTGCTCCGGGATGTGCCTGAATTTCCACCAGTAAAAGGTACTGAAGTGACTACCGTGTCCGTTCCCGTTCTTGCTCTGACCCAGCTGGGTCTCGCCTGTCCTGCATTCCCCCTGCATACGCTGCCCTGAGACCTAGGTCCACCTGTGGGGAGCTATACCATCGAGCTGCCTTATCACCGGCCTCAGTGGAGTGCTGCAGCGCTGGTGCTTGTCACCAGATACCACAGGTGGCGTCATGAACTCTTATAAAATTAACAATTATCCACCCTTTTAAAGAGAGACCCCAGGGTACGGGCCAGGGAACCGACCACCGCGACATCCCCAAGGCCAGGCAAATGCCCGGGTACCGAGTCATCCCCATCCCCAGGGCTAGTCACATCCTCCTCCACCTCCTCTGCTGACCTCATCGACTGGCTGACTGTGGGTTGACAGTAAGTGGGATCTCCAACCTCGTCATCATCACCCTGTGTGTTATCACACCCGTCGTCCTCAGAGCCAACCTCTTCCTGCCCTGACCGAAAAGTCAAGTTGTCGCTCCAATCAGGTATTTGAGTCTCATCATCGTCTTCATCATTGTCTCCACCAACAGGAGTTACAGTTTGGGAACAAGGGTCTACATTATGCTCAGAACCTTCTTCATCTGGTCCTGGATCCGACTTATAAAGATTCTGGGCATCAGATCAGATCATTTCCTCATCTGGATTAACAGAAGCTCTGGAGCAGACCTCCGTTTCCCAGGCTATAGTATGAGTAAACAGCTGTGCAGACTCAACCATCTGTGCTACCCATACTCAGACGGGCAGCTGGAGACTTGGGAGCTGTGAGGAAGCAAGTGCGATTGGGGTGACACCTCTGAGGACTGGAGTATTTGTGATGTTGAAATTGAGGTGATGGAGAGCCCACTTGAAGGAGCACTTGATATCCATTGAAGCACCTGCTGTTTTTGTGCCTCATTTAGAATTTGTAGCGATGGGCGTGACCGTAAGAAAGGGATCGTATCACACTGTCCACGAAAAGAAGTCGACATCTTAGTTTGGCTGGAAGATGGTCTTTCTTCTGCAGATGTTACCCCCCCCCCCACCGTGGGGGGCCTCGACCCACCGGCGGACAGGCACCAGTATTGTGATAGGTAGGCTGGCCGTCAGGGTCCACCGCGGCTCTGGCACAAACCCGGCGACACAGAGGTGGCACGGGCAGGAACGGACTGGCCGTGTCGGCTTCTCACTTTTTGGATTTTAGAAGGGCATGACATGCCTATACCTGTGTCTCCCCCTCCTTTTACTCCTCCACCTCTTTTCCATGTGTTAGTTGTGTTTTCTGAGCAGTTTGTCAGCTTATGGACACCTTTGAAGGTGTTTTCTATGTGTTTCTATGTGTTTTTGTTTGCCTGGCATTGGTTTTAACGGTGTTCGAAGGTGTTCGACGAACAGTTCGACGAACAGTTCGGCGAACACACGGGTGTTCGACGAACCGAACCGAACTCGAACACTACGGGGGTGGCTCAACACTAGTGACAATGGCCGGAACCTGGTGTTGGCTCTCAGGTGAGGCGAGCTCACACATATACCATGCCTGGCCCAAGTGCTGTACCTCGTGGTTCAGCAGTTTCTCAAAAGATACCTGGAGATGCTGGATCTGATTGACAAAGTACGCCGCCTTTGTGCCCATTTTAGAAAGTCAGCTACAGCTTCCGCCGCCCTTTGCCGTGCTTCT
Organism: Phyllobates terribilis; assembly: GCF_046119375.1. NCBI lineage: Eukaryota > Metazoa > Chordata > Amphibia > Anura > Dendrobatidae > Phyllobates > Phyllobates terribilis. The sequence continues at coordinate 765,809,936 of NW_027362762.1, read as the reverse complement.
GCAATGTTTGCAGCTTCCGGTTCACCGACTGGTGTGTGATGTTCCCACACATTGGAACTCTACACTGCAGAAGGATTTGTGAGCAGAAGAGGGCAGTTGTTGACTACCAGCATCAACAAGGCCATGGGCATTCAGTTCAGACTCCACACAGAAAACCTCAGGAGTGGACATGGATGTCAGTCATCTGTAACATCCTCCAAAACTTTGAGGACTCCACCAAGATGGTGTGCAGCGATAATGCCATAATTAGCGTCACCCACCCGCTTCTCTGTCTTCTGTACCGCTCTTTGCTCACAATCAAAGAGGATGCATTGCAGGCGGAGCACGATGAGATGGAGCAAGGAACCATACATGGCGATTACAAAGACCCCAGTCTCATCTCATCCCAACTTGGATTGGGTGAAAATGAGGAAGAGGAGGAGGAGTAAAAACAGGAGCTATTTTCATGCGCTATAGATGGTACTACCTGCACAACTGTCATACCGTCTGTTCAGTGTGGTTGGCCTGAGGACAGGGAGGAGGAGCAGGAGAAGGTGAGCATGGTCAGTCATCCTCTTGGTGAGGACTTGGAAGTCTTGCTTGAAAGCAGTCTGGCACGCATGGTGGAGTTTATCTTACGTTGCCATTCCCGTGACCCTCGTGTTCTCAAAATTTTGGGTGACAGTCATTACTGATTGGTGACACTTCTAGACCCACGCTACAAGGGAGAACTTTTTATCTCTTATTCCTGAGGCGGACTGGTCTACAAAAATGGGGCAGTACCAGAAGGCCCTTGTTGCGGAACTATTAAAAAAATTCCCATCTGAAAACGCTGGCAGCAGAAGTCACAGTTCGTTGGACAACCAAGGAGTACAGGCGACAGAGACACAAATGCAATCCAGCAGAGGCAGGGGAACACTGTCAAAGTTCTGGGAGAGTTTTCTCAGCCCCTCCCATTGCACAGGCCCTGAGACGTGGGGTATTCTCACAAGGAGTGCAAAGTTTTGGAAGATGCTGAGGGAGTATCTTGCCGACAGTAACAACATTCTCAGGGATTCCTTAGTGCCATATAATTAATGGGTATCCCAGGTGGATATACGTGGAATGAACTGGCTCTGTACACCTTGGAGGTCCTGGCCTGCCCTGCCGCTAGCGTTTTATCAGAGCGGGTTTTTAGTGCCGCTGGTGGAATTATAACTGATAAGCGCATCCGCCTGTCAACTGAAAATGCTGACAGGCTGACTCTTATAAAAGTGAACAAGGGCTGGATTGGGCCAGACTTCTCAGCACCACCAAATGATAGCAGTGTAACATAAACTCAAATCCGGTGTCTTTTTTTGGGAGGTGACTTCCCATGCACCTTTTCTCACCCACACATGGGTATACGCTTCCTGATTTTGGCTATTTGCTCTTGTCCTCCTCCTTCTCCTCATCCTCCACCACCATATCACCAGGGTGACCATGGTCCATGATGCAACACCCACATAATTTTTTTAAAGGGTGTTTATGAGTCCAACAAAAAAAAAAAAAATATATACAGTATGTTCATGTATTCCCCTCAGGGGTAAATATTTGTCAGCCCATACACTTAATGAATGGGCATTACAAGTATACGAGACCCTCTCCTTTCTAATGGGAACATTTTTTTATGAGGCCCTCCTCCACGTCTTTTCCAAGGTGCATTGGAGTGCCTCCCAATTTTTGGCAGCCCTTGCATTCACTGCATAGGCCAACACTATGGGAGATACACTTCCTAATAATGGGAACATTTTTTCACGAGGCCCTCTATGTCTCTTCCAAGGGGCATTGGAGAGCCTCTTAATTTTCGGCAGCACTTACATTCACTGCATAGGCCAATACTATGGGAGACCCAGTTCATAATTATGGGAACATTGTTTTCAGGAGGCCCTCTGACCTCCATGTTTCTTCCAAGGGGCATTGGAGTGCCTCCAATTTTTGGCAACCCTTGCATTCACTGCATAGGCAAACACAATGGGAGACCCACTTTCTAATAATGAGAAAAAAAAATTTCAGGAGGCGCTCCTCTACGTCTCTTCCAAGGGGCATTGGAGTAGGTCCAAATTTTTGTCAGCCCTTACATTCACTGCATCGGCAAACAGTATGGGAGACCCACTTCCTAATAATGGGAACATTGTTTTCAGGAGGCCCTCCTCTAAGTCTCTTCAAAGGGGTATTGTGGTGCGTCCAAATTTACAAAGGGATATTGGGGTGCATCCAAATTTTGGGCAGTCCTGCCACTCATTGCATATGCAATAACATTATAGGAGACCCACTCTTTAGTAATGGGAACAACAAAGCATAGCCGGCTGATTTCTCTCTAAGAATAGTGAGGGCCGACTGCTGGCCTATTAAAAATAGTAAATGCCTCCTGATGGCCCTATAAAAATAGGCTTTGTGACTTTCAGAGTCCCTCTTTCATAAATGAGACCGGATGTGTCTGATCTTGTCTCACACACCACATGGCCAGATAAGGTTGTTAAATGTTAAAATGACATTTCCCAGTGAATGCATTTGTCACGGTTGAAAGCAATGCAAAAGTTCAAAAACACATAAAAAACGCTACGTGGGAACATAGCCCAAGGTGTGGAGGATCATTTTTGTTTTTGTATATTTATTTTGCCTTATAGACAAGTCATTATCCTGGAAAGGATCTTCCTTAACATATTTCCCATGAAAATACATTTTGGTTTCGTTTTTGTATGTTTTATTGTGAGTCTGTAAAAGTGGCATAATACCGCAGTGGGGAGCCGCCTGAAAAGTGCTCGAGTTTACCATAGACTTACATTGGGCTCGTTGCTCGGGTTGAGCACCCGAGCATTCCTATTTGCTCGACTTAAGCATCGAGCACCCGAGCATTTTAGTGCTCGCCCATCACTAATGGTAAACAGTGGTAAACAACAAGCGATTTCACAATAGATAACTGTCTTTTTAAGTTTTTTTTAAGCTGTAAAAATGTTTAAGCAATTATCAAATTTTGAAGGCAGATGCTTGCCGTGCCAGTGTTTTATACACAGGTGATGAGCATGTAAAAATCCGTGACTTTTGGACAAGGGGAGGACCAAAAATTATCCCAATTATTGCAGTAATGTCCATATTGTGTTGCTATTGGGGACAGGATCATATCTATTGAGAAGAGGTGTAGGAAGAAAGAGATAGAACCAGATATAGCACCAAAAGATGGAAGTTTCACCACTTGTCCGAGTTGTAGTGGTACTTCACTGATACTCATAAAACTCATCTGGTTGATCTATGAAAGACATGTACTGTCCCTTTCCATAATTACTATTCCATATGTACATGGTAGACTTTTGAGCTCAAAGACAGAAACCCACATTCCCCTGCACATGAAAACACTGAGCAGGCACCATTTTCTGTGAGAAATATTTGCAGGAAAAGTATCTTCCAGTGAGCGTGTACCAACAGTTCTGAAAAGGCAGCCACTAAGTGTTACTGTAGCGACTGCACGACCAGCAACTTGACCTTGTTGGAGTGAAGTTGGCATATAAGCAGATGACTGTGAATATACACTTGTTTTCTTGACTAACAATCAGGGATGGATATATGGTGTTGTGACGGAGAAGAAGGAAGAGTAGTTCGAGTACGATAATAGCAATGTATGTTGATGAAGATGTTGGTGACAAAAGTCAAGTACTGTGTGATGATACTTCCTAGATACCAGAATGACAAGCATTAGGAGATGGTGTTTGAGGACAACTTGAGCCTTTATCACATGTCTGGCAAGCTTGTGTTTTCCACATGAGTAGAGATTTCCTTTAAAGGCTAACAGAAATAAAATAATGTTACAAAGATTTCGAGATTTCTTAGGTCTCTTCCTCAGGCATGGTATCTGCTTGCCTGAGGAAGAGACCTAAAAAGTCTCGAAAGCATGCTTCGTAACATTATTTATTTTATTTTTGTTAGCCATTAAAAGGTATCATAACTACAATATTATCTTGTTTTTCCCACTGAGAGCAATCTTTTTTCAACTGGCTTACATGGCATCAAACATGCGTAAGTGACATCTCTTCATATTCTCATGGAGAGGAATAGTTCCTAATCTAATCAAGCCTGTACATCTGTAGCGTATTTTCCTCTTGCAGAGCCTACAGACTGCCAAAGATTCATCTGTTGTTAATGTGAAAAAGAACTCCCACACCACAGATGTCTGCAATTAGGACTCCCCACAACCATGAGTCAGTATCTATTGAGTATACTCCACAAGCAGTATGTACGGCATCACCTGCTCCCGAGTTGACCACAGAAGAAACAAAATTTTGCCTTGATGGATATTTTTGCCACATGTCCCCTCTGCTATTTATCAGCGAGGCTGACAAGGTTCTTCTCTGATAACATCACCTGACCTACATCCTAATCTAGTTCCCATTTCTTGTCCACCACTCATAACTCAGTCACAATCGTCATCATCTCTGACACAGCTAACAGTTGCCTAAATGGGGGAAAAGTTCTGAGCTCCTTGTTCCAGCCTGATTACCACCTCTCGATTTGTGAGGACACAGAGTGACTCTACCATAGCTAGTGCCCCCACCAAACCCTGACAAAGTCATCAACACAGCTAGGCATTTGAACTGTGTTCTTCATATGTCATTCAAGTACAATGACTAACTGTGCATTTAATGTAATAAATCAACTATAAGAAGTGATTAGGAAATGTCTTAGGGAAGATGCAGAATAGATAAAGTATTCATTGAGGGAACTGATTGTTACGTGGTGGAGAAGGTGAACTGCACATAACACTTAAACAGATGGTGTCGCTGTCAGACATCACATCAAACTGCTGTGACTGTTACGAGCAATGTGCTGTAATCCATCATGCCCTTTACTTTCTCCCCACTTTCTGGAGACAAAATAGGCCAATTGTATCCTGCATTTGGTAGTATGGCTAGCCAGATGGCTGCTGCTATTAGTGGTGCTACTGTTGCTGCTAGCAGCATCCACATGTAATCCTAAATATACTTATTTTGTTTTTTTTTAATTTTTTTATTTTTTTGTTTCAATGAGAAAAAGAGGAGTGATTCAAATTTTTATGCTTTAAATATTTTTAAAACAATATATTTTTACTCCTCACTTCATTTTTTAGTCTTTGTAGAGGACTAAAACTACTTGTGATTGCTTGACCTCTTACACAACATAGTGCAATACTGCAGTTTTGTATTATATATTGAAAATCATGATCTGTTATGAGGTGTACGAAGATGATGGCAATGGAGGCCTTCAGCAGCCTTGGCAACCCATTGGCATAGCACAATCACTGCTGTTAGAGGCAGATGCTGGCTGTATAACAGAGCCTACATCTTCCCCTTGTGGAGCAGGCCCAGTTTCTGAGCTCGCTACATAAACCATGAACTTCAACATGACATATTATTATATATTGGAGAGGGAACATGTTTATTATGATATTATGAAACTTTATTTAATGGTAACTTAGGTTTGCTACTGTACATAATGGTATTTTGTTGCATCATGGTATGTATTATGTTAATTGAAAAGTTAATGTTTGTTATATCTTTATAGGATCCTTTGGTGTCATTCTTTTAGGCTGATGCAGTTCACAATTGTATTAATGGCATAATTGAGAATGTTTAACTATGTGCTAAATCTCATTAATTGTATGCCTCTTCTGCAAACCCGAAAACTAGCGAAATGTTTTGCTCATACCTGGTTATAGTGCAATTTTCTCAGTCACCAGTAGCTTGGGATAGAGGACAGATAATTATTTGTCAATTTTAATGAGAAAGTTTTGGTGGTACAAAGCGAGCAGGTACAGCAGTGCAAGAAACACAATCCTGTATGTTTCCTGTATGCGTGTCTTCATGTTATGATTGCAATAGAATGAAAGTTAATGTAGAACAAAACACAGAAAACAGCCAGAAAAGTAGGACCAGTATAACACTGGAAACATTACAGCGGTAGCATTCTAATCCAAGTATGGTGAAAATTAGAGAAGTGATGTTTGTGTATTGCTCACATCAGCCCGCATCAGTGAGATCTTCAATGTGGCCAAGAACCTGAGACTTCAATTGACACTAGAAAGGATTGTGCTTAAAGAGAAGATAAGCAAAAATCATCTGGTGTGCCAAAAGGATAACTGTAATGTTCACTGTAAGGCAGCATTTATGCGGGAGCATTTATGCATATAGTATTTATGCATACTTAATCGAAGTGCCATAATTTATCAAAGTGTCTCAGCAGTTAGATATGGCAGTTGGACAGGGCAGGAGACAGGTAAGACATGCAAGACAATTAAACAAACTTGCTTCCAGGACATCTTTTTTGCAAACAGTATTCACCATTTGTATCTGTGCCATTTATATTCTGGCTGCTACAATCATCCACATTCAACGTTCTCACACAAATACTGCAGACTTCATCCATATTAACCCCTCACTCCTCTCTTCTCCTATGTACAGCTGTCATGCTCTCTTCACAATGTTATACCACACAGATCCATTCATTCCCACCATACAACACAGGAAACGCTTTCACAAATCGCTCAACCATCTGCTCACTTTCTGTATCTTCCTTCTCTTAGTCGCAGGTGATATTTCTCCTAATCCAGGACCCTCCAGTAATAATAACACTAACTCTTTCCCTGTTACATTCAGTAACCCTGCTAATCTCATTAATATTCCCTGCATATCTTCTGTCTCAGTCAACTGTGCCCTTTGGAATGCGCGCTCAGCATGTAATAAGCTCTCTTAAATCCATGACTTTTTCCTCTCTAATTCCCTCAACCTTCTGGCTCTCACTGAAACCTGGATCCAGCAGTCAGACACCACCGCCGCTGCAGCTCTCACCTATGGTGGCCTACACTTCTCTCATACTCCGAGACCTGACAACAGATCAGGTGGAGGTGTTGGTCTGCTTCTTTCAACAAAATGTACTTTTCAGGTTATCCCCCCAGTACCCTCCTTTATCTTCCCTTCTTTTGAGGCCCACACAGTCAGACTCTACCGACCCTTCTCCCTGCGAGTGGCAGTTGTCTATCGCCCTCCAGGTCCCTCCCGTCAGTTCCTGGATCAGGTGGAGGTGTTGGTCTGCTTCTTTCCACAAAATGTACTTTTCAGGTTATCCCCCCAGTACCCTCCCTTATCTTCCCTTCTTTTGAGGCCCACACAGTCAGACTCTACCGACCCTTCTCCCTGCGAGTGGCAGTTGTCTATCGCCCTCCAGGTACCTCCCGTCAGTTCCTGGATCACTTTCTGCCTGGCTTCCAAATTTTCTATCCTGCGACATCCCCACGATAATCATGGGAGATTTTAACATCCCAATTGGCAATCCTCTTTCCCCATCTGCCGCTTACCTTTTATCACTAACCTCCTCCTTCGGCCTTTCACAGCTTGCTAATTCTCCTACACATGAGGACGGGAACACATTAGACCTGATCTTCTCCTGGCTTTGCTCAGTACATGACTTTACTAACTCTCCCCTTCCACTGTCTGACCATAATCTTCTTTCATTCTCTGTCAAGAACTGTGACTCTACTCAAGACCCCCCCACTTTCCACACTTATAGAAATATACGCGCCATTAACACCCAGAAATTTATGAAAAAGTTGCAATCATCATTGGCCCCAATCTCCTCCCTCTCATGTCCCGACTCTGCATTGAAGCATTATAACGAAATAATGCTATGCGCCCTGGATGAAGCCGCGCTTCCTACACAAAGAACAATTCGGCATAGATGGCGACAACCCTGACACACACCTCAAACACGTCTTCTCTAGCGGTGTTCCAGCTGTGCTGAAAGGCTGTGGAGAATATATAATCTGCCCGAAGATTTCCTTCATTATAAATTTATGCTGAAAACATATAACTCTGCGCTTCACCTCTCCAAACAAACCTACTTTAACAACCTCATAATCTCACTTTCCAATAATCCTAAATGACTCTTTGACATGTTTCATTCTCTGCTCAATCAAACAGCACAGGCCCCGATCACCGACCTCAGCGCAGACGATCTGGCCAATTATTTCAAAGAAAAAATTGACCATATCCGACAGGAAATTTTCTCCCAATCAAACTTTATGCATGCTCTCCCCCGCCACATTGTATCTTGGTCACTTTCTGATTTCAAACCAGTCACGGAAGATGAATTGATCAGGCTCCTTGCATCTTCTCGCTCTACCACCTTCTCCAGTCACCCTATTCCCTCACATCTCCTTCAGTCCCTTGCTCCAGCTGTCACCATTCACCTAACTAAAATTTTCAACCTCTCCGTCTCATATGGTATCTTTCCCTCTTCTTTTAAACACGCCAGAATACATCCATTACTTAAAAAAACAGCCCTTGACCAGAACTGCATGGCCAACTACAGACCTGTTTTCAATCTTCCCTTTATCTCTAAACTCCTGGAACGCCTGGTCTATTCCCGTTTAATCCGCTATCTCTCAGACAACTCTCTTCTTGATCCTTTACAATCTGGTTTCCGCTCTTTACATTCTACTGAAACTGCCCTCACTAAAGTCTCTAATGATCTACTAACAGCTAAATCTAATGGTCACCATTACCTGCTGATTCTCCTGGATCTCTCTGCAGCATTCGACACTGTGGATCACCAGCTCCTCCTCACTATGCTCCGCACTATTGGCCTCAAGGACACTGTTCTCTCCTGGTTCTCCTCCTATCTCTCTGACCGCTCCTTCTCTGTGTCTTTCATCAGCTCCTCTTCCTCTCTCCTTCCCCTTACTGTCAGGGTTCCTCAAAGATCAGTCCTAGGCCCCCTTCTTTTCTCCTTATACACTGCACCCATTGGACAAACAATCAGCAGATTCGGTTTTCAGTACCATCTCTATGCTGATGACACCAAATTATACACCTCTGCTCCGGACATCACCCCTGCATTACTACAAAAGACCAGCGATTGTCTTTCTGCTGTGTCTAATATTATGTCCTCCCTCTGTCTAAAACTGAATCTGTCAAAAACTGAACTACTCGTATTTCCTCCGTCCACTAACCTACCTGTGCCCGATATTGCCATTTCCATTTGTGGCTCAACCATTAGTCCCCAGCAACAAGCCCGCTGTCTTGGGGTAATTTTTGAGTCAGATCTTTCCTTCACTCCTCACATCAAATCACTCTCTCGTTCTTGTCATCTACACCTCAAAAACATCTCAAGAATCAAGACTTTTCTCACCTTTGACTTGGCAAAAACTCTTACTGTTGCTCTTATTCATTCTCGTCTGGACTACTGCAACTCCCTACTTATTGGGCTCCCTCTTACTAAACTCTCCCCTCTCCAATCCATCCTTAACGCAGCAGCCAGGATCATATTCCTTGCCAACCGCTACACCGATGCCTCTTCCCTGTGCCAGTCATTGCATTGGTTACCCATCAAATATAGAGTTCAATTTAAACTTATCATGCTTACCCAGAAAGCGCTCTACCACCCTACATGTGCCCTCCATTCTGCCAATGACTTAAAACTAAAATCCTCCATAATACGAACTTCCCACTCCCGTCTCCAAAATTTCTCGCGTTCTGCACCAATTCTTTGGAATGCACTACCCTGGACAGTTCGATTAAATCCCGATACCCACAGTTCCAAACGGACCCTAAAAACCCATTTCTTTAGACTGGCGTATCGCCTCCACACACTATCTGTCCATCCCAGTTGTCCATCCCAGTTTTTCCCCATATTAAAATCTTCTTCAATTTCAGGTTCATACCAACCATGCACATAATAGCCTCGGTCAGGACTGCACACATACTGGCAGGTGACCAGTCCATGTATTATTTATCCTATATAGCATATCAAGGCTGCATTATACAATATTTGTACATTCTACCTTTTGTGTCTCCCCCATTTCCTCATAGACTGTAAGCATGCGAGCAGGGCCCTCACTCCTTTCGATATGAGATCTGTTTATTCTGTAAGGTTTTTATAAGTCCCCCCCTAAAATTTGTAAAGTGCTGCGGAATATGTTGGCGCTATAAAAATAAAAATTATTATTATTATTAATAGTAAGTTTGGAAGGCGCTACCGGCTAAACACTAGCAAAGCAGCGAATTAGTGGACAGGGAACCAACGGTGTCCAGGTAAAAGTCAGGTTAATGTAATAGGTGTAAATTCGCGCTAGTGGTAGTGGGTTTGGAGAAAGGAAGCCAGAGGTAGATAATTGAAAATATTTATTGAGAAGATATAAAAAGCAAATAAAATATAAGATATAAAATGTATGAGGGTGAGGACAAGGATATAAAAAGGTGATAGGTATCACTCAGATTAATGGACCAATAGCTTTAGAGTGCACCAAGCTAATTATATGAGGAGATGGAACATCAATAAAGTGATAAATACAAATTAAAAATAGATAAGAGATCTTCCTTCTCAGATGTGACGGGTAGATAGGATCGGCTGGGCCTGTTTATAGGTAGGGACTCTCGTAATGCCTATAGTAAGAGAAGGGGAGAAGGAGTATTAATATAGTGGGTGGGGTCCCACTAGGTAAATGGTTATGAAATTATAAAATTATAGTTATAGGATGAAAAACTGTAAAAATACCTGCTATAGATGTGGCATTCAGCAGGTAGTAGAGGGTACGAAAGGTATCCAGTGGGGTTGTTGATGGAAGTGGATCTAGGAGGGACAATAAAGGAGATGTAAAAATAGAGGAATAATGGGTGATGCCCGATTATTTGGTTGGTCTAGTGGGTGTACCTGTAAAGGAGGAGTGAGGGGTAGAATTCGATGTATAGTTACAGATGGGACGATCCTCCTAGGGTGATGACGCCAGTAGAATGGAAATGGTTCTAGATCGTACTGAAAGGAAAATATTAAGAATATGTATAGCGATAGTAAGCTATTGCTTGGGAAAAAATAGAGTGGGTACCTGTAATGCTGGAGAAACGGTGGGGGGTGTCCAAAGAATCTCCCAGAGAGAATTCAGGAAAAGTAAAATTAGACTTGTGAATATTGTCCCCTTGGATGGGTTCAATAGCTGGTTAAGACTGCACCAGGAGGCTCTGGATGGGCCAGGCAGGTCAAAGTTTAGTAGACTACCATATAGCAGGAGGCTCTGGTTCTAAAAATAAGTAAGCGATCAATAAGTGTATAGTGGTGTCAGTCTTGGCGAAGTAGCCAAGTTTAACACAGTGGATGCTTTATCTTGAGGTATACGGTTATAATTACCTGCCCGGTTGCTGGTATAGGATTGAGCGACTGATCTGAGTGATGTCTCGAGTAGGTAGTAATTTCTGAGACTGTTAGCCTGAGATAGGTGAGGTACAGGGCTACAGCTGCATCAGGAGGCTCTGACTGAGCTAGAGGTGGTCAGCGTCTGGCGGACTAAATGAGATCAGTAAAAAGGTTAAATAGAGCTGGCACGTTGGTTATTAGTCGGTATTGTAAGGTTGGAGTACCTAGAAGATGGTCTGGATGGCAGCAGGATGGTGCAGTAGGAGGCTGCAGTTAGTAGTGCTTATCCCAATTGCTAGGGGGTAGAGTGGAACTGCAGATGCTTCTGGGAGGAGAAGAATAGTCGTCACTGTAAGACTGTGGTGTGCGGTGCGGTGGGGCCGTGGCCCGAATCTACTTACAGTAAGTTGTCCCGCGATGTCAGGTGGTGTCAGTGATCCGGGGCGAATGCGGAGTCCCGGATGGTGACTGCCGCGTGTTCGCTGTTCCGGGTAGCGGGAAGGAGAGGGGAGGAGAGAGGGAAGGGGCGCGCTCCAGGAGAAAGCGCGCGAGAGAGAAGCGACGTGACGAACGGTCACGTGGTACGCAGAGTACTGATGTTACGAAGGCCTGGCTGGTGCCTCTTGTGCTGGGTCAAAGTGCAATCCTACGCGTTTCGACAGCTACGGCTGTCTTCATCAGGGATGTCAAGACCCAGTTTCATGTGTCCTTATATATCTAGGGGGCAGTGACGTCATACTTGTCAGTCCTGGAATGCAAATAGTTCGATCTCACTGTTTAATCCCCGTGGTTTTAAAGTGTTTAATTTGAATATCCATTCGCTTTCCTTTCTGGACATGTCTTTAATAAAGTTTCCCTGTCTCCAATGTTTATGCACTATTTGAATACCAGTTAGTTGGATTCCTTTAGTGGATCCGCTATGGTTTTCTGCAAAGTGTTTGGAAAGGGGGTGGTCTAGGTATTTGTTTTTAATATTGCGCATATGTTCATTAATTCTGGTATTCAGTGTTCTTTTGGTTCTCCCTATGTAAAGTTTTTTGCATGGACATGAAAGCCCATAGATGACTCCTGTAGTGTTACATGTAATAAAATCTGTAATCGGGTACGTTTCTCCTTGGTGGCTGATGGTGTACTGTTTTTGTGTTCTTAATATTTTGCATAGTTTACATTTTTTACAAGGATAAAAACCTTTGAGTTTTTGTTGAAATGGGGTTTGTGGCTGTTTGGGGATAGTGTTGTATTTGACAGTAGGGGCTATTATGGATCCTAAATTACGTGCTTTTTTGAAGATGAACGTGGGCTGGTTTGGTATCTGATCCCCAATTATTTTGTCATCCTGTAATATGTGCCAATATTTGTTGACAATTTTTTTGAAAAGATGGGTGTTTGCGGAGTAGGGTGTAATAATGGGGATAAATCTATGGTGATTTGTTTCCGATTTAGTGGTACCAGATTCCTTTAGCAGTGTGTTTCGTGGTATTTCGGCTACTTTATTTATTGTGTTCATAAGGAATTGTGCATTGTAGCCTTTTTCAAGGAATTTGGTAGTAAGAAGTAGTGCTTCCGTATCGAATTCTTCAGGTTTGGAACAATTCCGATGTATTCATACATACTGGCTACGGGGAACATTAAGTAGCCAGTTGGGAAGATGGCAGCTGTCTAGTGCGATGTAGCCATTGGCATCAGTAGGTTTGTGGTAAGTGCGTGTTAAAATGCGATTGTCCTCAATATAGATGGTCAGATCTAGGAAATTGACTGTGGTGGTACTGGTGGTGGAGGTGAATTCCAGAAAGAATTCATTCTCGTTAATTTCTTCTAGGAATTTATTAAGTGACGGTTGATCACCCGACCAGATGAATAAGATGTCATCAATGAATCGTCGCCATAGGACCAGGTTCGCGTGTAGAAGGCCCTCGGGGTATATGGCTAAAGATTCCCATTGGCCCACGTAGAGATTAGCATAACTTGGTGCGAACCTGGTCCCCATGGCGGTACCCCACTGTTGGGAGTAGTAGCTCCCCTCATACAGGAATTAATTATGCTTTAATATAAATAGCATGCAGTCTGGAATGAATACATTCTGTTCCGGTGATGTTGTTTGGTTAAGGAAGTGGAGGGCGGCTTCGCAACCCTTGTTATGCGGGATATTGGTGTATAATGATGTTATATCCATGGTGCCGATGATATAATGGTTTTCCCAGTGGATGTTATTTAGTATTTGGATAGTGTGTTTGCTATCTTTTAGATAAGAGGGGAGGTTGGGGACTAAAGGTTGTAGATGGTGATCAATTAACTGTGAAAGATTAGCTGTTAGACATTGCATGCCTGAGATGATTGGTCTTCCCGGCGGATTTAGTTGATCTTTATGGATTTTAGGGAGGTAATAGAAAGCAGCTAGTTTCGGGTACTGAATATTGACGTAGTCATATTCATTCTTGTTGAGATGCCCCTCCTGTAGTCCTCTTTTTGTTAGTGTTTGTAATTCTTTCTGATAAATATTTGTGGGGTCAGAGGGAAGGATGTGGTATGTTCTGGTATCATCTAAGAGCCTTAGGGACTCTTTACGGTAGTCATCCTGATTGAGGATGACTATGCTGCCCCCTTTGTCAGCGGGTCTTATTATTATATTTTTGTTATTTTGTAGTTGTTTCATAGCAATTTTTTCGGATTTAGTCAGATTGTTTCTGAATTTTTTACATTTGTGGTTTTTGAGTTTCCGGATTTCATCTGTCACATTCTTTTCAAAGGTGTTGAGGGCAATGTCTAACAGCTAATCTTTCACAGTTAATTGATCACCATCTTTAGCCATATACCCCGAGGGCCTTCTACACGCGAACCTGGTCCTATGGCGACGATTCATTGATGACATCTTATTCATCTGGTCGGGTGATCAACCGTCACTTAATAAATTCCTAGAAGAAATTAACGAGAATGAATTCTTTCTGGAATTCACCTCCACCACCAGTACCACCACAGTCAATTTCCTAGATCTGACCATCTATATTGAGGACAATCGCATTTTAACACGCACTTACCACAAACCTACTGATGCCAATGGCTACATCGCACTAGACAGCTGCCATCTTCCCAACTGGCTACTTAATGTCCCCCGTAGCCAGTATGTACGAATACATCGGAATTGTTCCAAACCTGAAGAATTCGATACGGAAGCACTACTTCTTACTACCAAATTCCTTGAAAAAGGCTACAATGCACAATTCCTTATGAACACAATAAATAAAGTAGCCGAAATACCACGAAACACTCTGCTAAAGGAATCTGGTACCACTAAATCGGAAACAAATCACCATAGATTTATCCCCATTATTACACCTTACTCCGCAAACACCCATCTTTTCAAAAAAATTGTCAACAAATATTGGCACATATTACAGGATGACAAAATAATTGGGGATCAGATACCAAACCAGCCCACGTTCATCTTCAAAAAAGCACGTAATTTAGGATCCATAATAGCCCCTACTGTCAAATACAACACTATCCCCAAACAGCCACAAACCCCATTTCAACAAAAACTCAAAGGTTTTTATCCTTGTAAAAAATGTAAACTATGCAAAATATTAAAAACACAAAAACAGTACACCATCAGCCACCAAGGAGAAACGTACCCGATTACAGATTTTATTACATGTAACACTACAGGAGTCATCTATGGGCTTTCATGTCCATGCAAAAAACTTTACATAGGGAGAACCAAAAGAACACTGAATACCAGAATTAATGAACATATGCGCAATATTAAAAACAAATACCTAGACCACCCCCTTTCCAAACACTTTGCAGAAAACCATAGCGGATCCACTAAAGGAATCCAACTAACTGGTATTCAAATAGTGCATAAACATTGGAGACAGGGAAACTTTATTAAAGACATGTCCAGAAAGGAAAGCGAATGGATATTCAAATTAAACACTTTAAAACCACGGGGATTAAACAGTGAGATCGAACTATTTGCATTCCAGGACTGACAAGTATGACGTCACTGCCCCCTAGATATATAAGGACACATGAAACTGGGTCTTGACATCCCTGATGAAGACAGCCGTAGCTGTCGAAACGCGTAGGATTGCACTTTGACCCAGCACAAGAGGCACCAGCCAGGCCTCCGTAACATCAGTACTCTGCGTACCACGTGACCGTTCGTCACGTCGCTTCTCTCTCGCGCGCTTTCTCCTGGAGCGCGCCCCTTCCCTCTCTCCTCCCCTCTCCTTCCCGCTACCCGGAACAGCGAACACGCGGCAGTCACCATCCGGGACTCCGCATTCGCCCCGGATCACTGACACCACCTGACATCGCGGGACAACTTACTGTAAGTAGATTCGGGCCACGGCCCCACCGCACCGCACACCACAGTCTTACAGTGACGACTATTCTTCAACTCCAGAAGCACCTGCAGTTCCACTCTACCCCCTAGCAATTGGGATAAGCACTACTAACTGCAGCCTCCTACTGCACCATCCTGCTGCCATCCAGACCATCTTCTAGGTACTCCAACCTTACAATACCGACTAATGACCAACGTGCCAGCTCTATTTAACCTTTTTACTGATCTCATTTAGTCCGCCAGACGCTGACCACCTCTAGCTCAGTCAGAGCCTCCTGATGCAGCTGTAGCCCTGTACCTCACCTATCTCAGGCTAACAGTCTCAGAAATTACTACCTACTTGAGACATCACTCAGACCAGTCGCTCAATCCTATACCAGCAACCGGGCAGGTAATTATAACCGTATACCTCAAGATAAAGCATCCACTGTGTTAAACTTGGCTACTTCGCCAAGACTGACACCACTATACACTTATTGATCGCTTACTTATTTTTAGAACCAGAGCCTCCTGCTATATGGTAGTCTACTAAACTTTGACCTGCCTGGCCCATCCAGAGCCTCCTGGTGCAGTCTTAACCAGCTATTGAACCCATCCAAGGGGACAATATTCACAAGTCTAATTTTACTTTTCCTGAATTCTCTCTGGGAGATTCTTTGGACACCCCCCACCGTTTCTCCAGCATTACAGGTACCCACTCTATTTTTTCCCAAGCAATAGCTTACTATCGCTATACATATTCTTAATATTTTCCTTTCAATATGATCTAGAACCATTTCCATTCTACTGGCGTCATCACCCTAGGAGGATCGTCCCATCTGTAACTATACTCCGAATCCTACCCCTCACTCCTCCTTTACAGGTACACCCACTAGACCAACCAAATAATCGGGCATCACCCATTATTCATCTATTTTTACATCTCCTTTATTGTCCCTCCTAGATCCACTTCCATCAACAACCCCACTGGATACCTTGCGTACCCTCTACTACCTGCTGAATGCCACATCTATAGCAGGTATTTTTACAGTTTTTCATCCTATAACTATAATTTTATAATTTCATAACCATTTACCTAGTGGGACCCCACCCACTATAATAATACTCCTTCTCCCCTTCTCTTACTATAGGCATTACGAGAGTCCCTACCTATAAACAGGCCCAGCCGATCCTATCTACCCATCACATCTGAGAAGGAAGATCTCTTATCTATTTTTAATTTGTATTTATTACTTTATTGATGTTCCATCTCCTCATATAATTAGCTTGGTGCACTCTAAAGCTATTGGTCCATTAATCTGAGTGATACCTATCACCTTTTTATATCCTTGTCCTCACCCTCATACATTTTATATCTTATATTTTATTTGCTTTTTATATCTTCTCAATAAATATTTTCAATTATCTACCTCTGGCTTCCTTTCTCCAAACCCACTACCACTAGCGCGAATTTACACCTATTATATTATTATTATTATTATAAGTTGAAAGGCTAAGTAAATTTTGGATAGTTGCCATAAAAATCATCATATGCAGTGCATCAACCCATGCGATTAGGGGTTGTGCTGCCAATAACAGGTTAGCACTTGTTGGCCTGGGCAGCTATTTACCTCTTTACCCTGAGGGTGGTTTGCACGTTAATGACCAGGCCAATTTTACAATTCTGACCACTGTCACTTTATGAGGTAATTACTCTGGAACGCTTTAACGGATCCCCCTGATTCTGAGAATGTTTTTACGTGACATATTGTACATCATGATAGTGGTAAAATTTCTTCAATATCACTTGCGTTTATTTGTGAAAAAAACTGATATTTGGAGAAAATGTAGAAATTTTTGAAATTTTCAAACTTTGAATTTCCATGCTCTTAAATCAGAGAGATATGATGCTATAAATAACATTTCACACATGTCTATTTTACCTCAGCACAATTTTGGTAAAAAAAAATTTTTGTTAGGAAGTTATAAGGGTTAAAATTGACCAGCGATTTCTCACTTTTACAACAAAATTTACAAAACCATGTTTTTAGGGACCACATCACATTTGACGCGACTTTGAGAGGCCTTTATCACAGAAAATACCCAAAAGTGACACCATTCTAAAACTGCACCCCTCAAGGTGCTCAAAACCACATTCAAGAACTTTATTAACCCTTCAGGTGCTTCATAGGAATTTTTGGAACGTGGAAGAAAAAAATTAGCATTTAACTTTTTTCACATAAATTTTAATTTAGAACACAATTTTTTTTTTTTTGGAAGGGTAACAGGAAAAAATGGACCCCAAAATTTGTTGTGCAATTCCTCCTGAGAACACTGATATCCCATATATGGGGGAAAACCACTGTTTTGGCACTCAGCAGGATTTGGAAGGAGTATCATTTGACTTTTTGAATGTAAAATTTGCTTGAATAATTAGCGGATGCCATGTTGTATTTGGAGAGCCTCTGATGTGCATAGCCAGTGGAAACACCCCACAAGTGACACCATTTTGGAAACTATACTACTCAGGGAACTTATCTAGATGTGTGGTGAGCACCCTAAACCCTGAGGTGCTTCATAGAAGTTTATAACATTGAGCGGTAAAAATAAAATTTTCACATTTTTCCCACAAAAATATTTTTAAGCCCAAAATTTTGCATTTTCATAAGGGTAACAGGAGAAATTGCACCATACCATTTGTTTTGCAATTTCGTCTGAGTAAGCCGATACCCCCTATGTGAGAGAAAACCACTGTTTGGACGCACGGCAGGGTTTGGAAGGAAAGGAGCACCATTTGACTTTTTGAATGTAAAATTTGCTTGAATAATTAGTGGACGCTATGTTGCGTTTGGAGGGCCCCTGATGTGCCTAAACTATGGAAACCCCCAACAAGTGACACCATTTTGGAAACTAGACCCCTCAGGAAACTTATCTAGATGTGTCGTGAGCACACTGAACCCCCAGGTGCTTCACAGAAGCTTATAACATGGAGCCCTGAAAATAAAAAAATCAAACTTTTTCCACAAAAATTATGTTTTAGCCCCAAATTTTTTATTTTCACAATGGTAAGAGGAGAAAATGGACGCCAAAAACTTTTGTGCAATTTCCCCTGAGTGTGCTGATACCCCATATATGGGGAAAATACACTGTTTGGGCGCACATCAGGGTTCAGAAGGGAAGGAGCACGGTGTGACTTTTTGAGCGCAAAATTGGCTGGAATTGAGAGCGGACGCTATGTCATGCTTGGA
Organism: Phyllobates terribilis; assembly: GCF_046119375.1. NCBI lineage: Eukaryota > Metazoa > Chordata > Amphibia > Anura > Dendrobatidae > Phyllobates > Phyllobates terribilis. The sequence goes on along the minus strand of NW_027362762.1, from coordinate 765,791,213 downwards.
GAGCCCTTGATGTGCCTAAATAGTGTAAACTGGCTGTTAGGGGGACGGTTGCAAGCACTTTATTAAATAGGAACGCAACCGACCCCGGGGTCCGCGATGCAGCCTGGTGGACTGCTGCCGAACTCTTCCTGGGTGAGAAGGCAAGACAACCAACTAAAGATAACCCTTCCGTGTTAACTTCACACCGGACAGGGTATAGCGGTACGCTCTATCTCCGTTAACAGCACGGAGGGAGAGCGACCGGCGATGCACCTAACAAAATCTTAGCCCTTCGTGTTAAAGCACACGGAAGGGTAAGACGGTTCGCACAATCTCCAAGAACAGCAGGGAGACGTGAGACCTTGGGAACAGCAGTAGCCCTGTCTTTGATACAGGTGCTACGCTATGGGGATTGGCGCTAAAGCGGTTCACACTATCTCCAAGAACCGCAGGGAGACGTGTGACCGGACTAGGAGCAGTAGCCCTGTCTGCGGTACAGGCACTACGCTATAGGAGACGACGCTAGTGTGCGGGAGTGATTTCCACCAGGTACTCATGCACTCAGCTGGTGTGCTACCGGACTGAGCCGACCCGCTCAATATGGCTCTTAGAGGAGCTCAGGAGAGAAGCGTGCACAACCAAGCAACTAGCTCAAATTATCTGAGCGCGCCACCATGTTTGTTGTGGGCAGACCTTTTAAAAACTAGGCCCTGCCCCACTGTCGCACCTTTGTTGACGTCGCCTGTAACCAATCAGGCTGTGCCAGGTCACCGGGTCAGCTGGTTCCTGAACCACCAATCACGGTGCGGCATGTCACGGGCATGCTCAGTGCAATGCATTTTAGACTTAGGCTGCGGTGGCCTAGTCTCTCTCCGCAACTTGTGCTTCATGTTGCTAGGCACAAATACTTAAGATACCACTTGTACCTCTTGTGCATTGGCTAGGCGTTGGGACCGACGGTGATGCTGAGCAGCATCAGCCCTGGCTGAACCAGAATGGTAGACCACAGAATCCTCTGATGTTTCACAACCCACTTCTGATCCAGCAAGCGCCCGGCCCCTAACATTATTCCCCCTTCTAACCTCCCCCTTCACTTGACGCTCATATTCCTCAATGAGCAGTGGGGCATGAATGTGGTCCACAGGCTCCCAGGAGTGATCCTCAGATCCATGACCTCTCCAGTGTATGAGGTAAATTTTTTTCCCCCGAACTATCTTTGACCCCACAATAGCCTGTACCTCAAAATCATCACCCCTTGTGTCTGGAGCAGATTGGGGTTCTGAAAATTTGGTCAGACGAACCGGCTTGAGAAGCGACACATGAAAGGTGTCGTGAATCGTCATGTGTCAAGGTAATTGTAACTGGTACACTATGGGGTTTATTTGGGCCAGAATTCTGAAAGGACCAATAAAACGGGGAGCAAACTTAGCGGATTCCCCGCGTACCCTAATGTTGCGAGCCGCGAGCCACACTCCGTCGCCCGGGGAGAATACGGGGGCTGGACGACGATGAGCGTCAGCCGACTCTCTCATCCGATTCGTGGAAGCCAAAATAGCCTCCTGGGTATGATCCCAAACCTCCCGCGCCTCTTGAGCCCAATCTCTGACCCCAGGTTCCACAGAGGAAACCGGCATAGGAACCGGGACTTGCGGATGTTGGCCATTATTTAGGAGAAATGGAGTCTGACCCGTTGAATCCGCCACTGCGTTGTTTAAGGCAAACTCTGCCCAGGGAAGCAATATCGACCAGTCATTCTGGTTGGCCGAAACGAAATGGCGCAAGTATGTCACCAGCGTCTGGTTATTGCGTTCCACCAGACCATTGGTCTCTTGGTGATGAGCAGTGGAAAGATTTAGTTCAATGTCGAGCAAATTACACAATTCTCTCCAAAACCGGGAGGAAAACTGTGGTCCCCGATCACAGACAATCCTATCAGGCATCCCGTGGAGACGGAAAACGTGACGAATGAACAATGATGCCAGAACCCGGGAGGAATTAACCCTAGGCAGAGGGACCAGGTGAACCATCTTAGAGAAATGGTCAGACACCACCCATATAGTCGTGTTTCCCCGGGACTTGGGCAACTCCACAATAAAATCCATCCCAACCAGCTCCCAAGGTCTATCCGCCACGGGTAACGGATGAAGAAGACCAGCCGGATTCTGATGGGATGGTTTATTTCTCTCACAGGAGACACATGCTTGGACATACTCCTTAATGTCCTGGGCTAACCGTGGCCACCAATATGAGCGTTGGAGAAGCTCTGTGGTACGCTTGACCCCAAAATGACCTCTGATCTTAGAGGCATGTGCCCAGGACAGTACCTCGTTCTGTAAATTTGGTGGAACAAACGTCCTCCCGGGAGGAACCTGGTTCAGTGACACTGGAGCCAGCGTCCACATACACTCTGGCAGAACAATGAGCCTTGGCTCGTCCTCATCCTCAGCCATATCCATGGACCGGGACAAAGCGTCCTCCCGAGGGTTCTTCTCTCCTTTTAAGAAATGAATGAAGAAATTGAACCGAGAAAAGAAAAGAGACCACCTGGCCTGCCTCGGGTCAAGACGCTGCACCGTCTGTAGATATAACAGATTTTTGTGATCGGAATATACCACGAATGGATGCTTAGCTCCCTCCAAGAGGTACCTCCGTTCGGAAAAAGCCATTTTAATGGCCAGCAATTCTTTGTCACCAATAGTATAATTCCTCTCTGCTGGAGAGAAGGTCTTGGAGAAGAAAAAACATGGTCTTGTCCGACCCTGTTCATTCTTTTGGGAGAGAACCGCTGGAGCTCCGACAGAAGAGGCATCAACCTCCAGGAAGAATGGCTTGTCCACATCCGGGCGATGGAGAATGGGAGCTCTAGCAAAGTAGGTTTTAATCTCCCGGAACGCCTCGGATGTCTCCTGGGACCAGTCCTTGGGATTGGCACCCTTTCGGGTTAAAGTGGCTAAGGGAGCCACCAGGGTGGAAAAATGTGGTATGAACTGCCTGTAGTAGTTAATAAAGCCCATGAAGTGTTGTACCGCTTTAAGAGAATGGGGCTCCAGCCTGTTCTGTACCGCCACCAACTTTTGTGGATCCATAGCCAGTCCCTTACTGGAAATGATGTAGCCCTGGAACGGTAATGACTCCTGTTCAAATTGACACTTCTCCAGCTTACAGTATAAGGAATTTACTCGCAAATGCTCGAAAACCCTGCGAACATCCTCTCGGTGTGTGGAGAGGTCCGGGGAAAAAATAAGAATATCATGAAGATAGCAGCAAATTCCGAAAGATATCGTTGACAAAATCTTGAAAAACCGCGGGGGCATTGCATAATCCGAAAGGCATGACGAGATACTCGTAATGGCCATCACAAGTGTTAAAGGCTGTTTTCCACTCGTCGCCCTCACGGATTCGCACCAGATTATATGCCCCTCGCAGGTCCAGTTTAGTGAAAATATGAGCCCCTCACAACCTGTCAAACAGCTCAGAAATAAGGGGCAGAGGATATTTATTCTTGAAGGTGATGGCATTTAATCCTCTGTAATCAATGCAGGGACGCAAATCACCCCCTTTTTTCTGAACGAAGAAAAACCCCGCTCCCGCAGGTGAGACCGATTTTCTGATAAACGCCCGAGCCAGATTCTCTTTGATATAATAAGACATGGCCTGGGTCTCGGGTACAGAAAGAGGGTACACCCTACCGCGAGGAGGCTCTGTTCCGGGGACCCGGTCAATAGGGCAGTCATACGGTCGGTGGGGAGGTAAAGTCTCAGCAGCCTTTTTAGAAAAGACATCCGCAAAGCTCCGGTATTGCACAGGTAGAGCGGACAAGTCGGAAGGAGGCTCAGAGACTGCTCCTCGGGCAGCTGTAACCATACACTGGGGCACACAGTCTTTACCCCAGGACGAAATTCTCCCTGTACACCAGTCAATGTGTGGAGTGTGATGGCATAGAAAAGGAAGGCCCAATAACACCTCATCTAATCCCCCGGGGATAATAAGGAAGGAGATAACCTCCCGGTGACCCTGAGGAAACGACATGGTGAGAGGAACAGACTGGTGGGTAATTTGTGTATCCAGCAGGGACCCATTGACCACCCTGATGTTCATTGGCCTAGGCAGTAATTCCATAGGAATGGCATGTCTCTGGGCAAATGCTGCAGACAAAAAGTTGCCATCAGCTCCAGAATCCTCCCACGCCTTGGCTGTGACCACGGTTGTTCCGAAGGACAACGTCACCTCATAAAGTAATTTGGAGGACGAGACCCCTGAGTCTAACACACCCCCTCCAACGGCGGTTAGACACTCTCATTTCCCAACTGCTTGGAGACCTTATTAACGGGGTACTCCAGGGGATGTGTGAGTCGGGAACGAGGGGACTTAGACTTAGTCCGGGATATGTCCATAGCCTCAGGCTCCGGATTGGAAACCGCGGGTTTGGAGATAGGCCTAGAGAAAGCGGGTGCCAACCGAAACCGAGGTCTGGAAAGCTCCAGCTCTAACTTGCGTTCTGCATGATGCAGATCAATTCGGTTAGCAAGTGTAATTAACTCTTCCAGAGAGGTTGGAATCTCTCTGGTAGCTAGAGCATCTTTAATGTGCCCAGCCAGCCCCCTCCAAAACACCGGGATCAGCGACCGCTCCAGCCAATCCAGTTCAGCCGCGAAGGTTCTGAACTGAATGGCATAGTGGCTGGCGGTGACCGAACCCTTGGTCAACGCAAGCAGCTTAAGAGCCATATCATGCGTGACCTGAGGCCCCAGAAAGATGCTTTTTAAGGTCCTAAGAAAAAGACCTGCATTAGCCACAACCGGGTCATTCCGCTCCCACAGTGGAGTAGCCCACTCCAGAGCCCTGTCGGAGAGCAACGAGATAACATAACCCACTTTGGCTCTCTCGGAAGGAAATCGTGCCTCCATCATCTCCAAGTGAATGGAGCATAAATTTATAAAACCCCTGCTAAATTTACTATCCCCAGAAAATTTCTCCGGGAGAGCAAAGAGGAGTAATGGAGCACTTGCAGTGGTGGCAGCCGAGTTTATCATGTTGGCTGCTAGAGAAGCCGCCTGGGTAGCTACTGCAGTGGTATCAGCAACCCGGACCATTTGTTCCAGAGACCTGAGTCTGGTCTCCAGTTGCTGTATATAACGCTGCAGCTGCTGGTTGTCGGCCATGTTCAGCAAGACCCTGGTGCTCAGATACAGTTAGGGGGATGGTTGCAAACACTTTATTAAATAGGAACGCAACCGACCCCGGGGTCCGTGATGCAGCCTGGTGGACTGCTGCCGAACTCTTCCCGGGTGAGAAGGGAAGACAACCAACTAAAGATAACCCTTCCGTGTTAACTTCACACCGGACAGGGTATAGCGGTACGCTTTATCTCCGTTAACTGCACGGAGGGAGAGCGACCGGCGACGCACCTAACAAAATCTAAGCCCTTTGTGTTAGAGCACACGGAAGGGTAATACGGCTCGCACAATCTCCAAGAACCGCAGGGAGACGTGCAACCGTGGGAACAGCAGTAGCCCTGTCTTTGATACAGGTGCTACGCTATGGGGATTGGCGCTAAAGCGGTTCACACTATCTCCAAGAACCGCAGGAAGACATGTGACCGGACTAGGAGCAGTAGCCATGTCTGCGGTACAGGCGCTACGCTATAGGAGACGATGCTAGTGTGCGGGAGTGATTTCCGCCAGGTACTCGTGCACTCAGCCGGCGTGCTACCGGACTGAGCCGACCCGCTCAATGTGGCTCTTAGAGGAGCTCAGGAGAGAAGCGTGCACAGCCAAGCAACTAGCTCAAATGATCTGAGCGCGCCACCATGTTTGTGGGCAGACCTTTTAAAAACTAAGCCCTGCCCCACTGTCGCACCATTGGTGACGTCGCCTGTGACCAATCAGGCAGTGCCAGGTCACCGGGTCAGCTGGTTCCTGAACCACCAATCACGCTGCGGCATGTCACGGGCATGCACAGTGCAATGCATTTTAGACTTAGGCTGCGGTGGCCTAGTCTCTCTCCGCAACCTGTGCTTCATGTTGCTAGGCACAAATACACAAGATACCACTTGTACCTCTTGTGCATTGGCTAGGTGTTGGGACCACCAGTGATGCTGAGCAGCATCAGACCTGGCTGAGCCAGAATGGTAGACCACAGAATCCACTGATGTTTCAGAACCCACTTCTGATCCAGCAAGCGCCTGGCGCCTAACACCGGCCACAAATGACCCCATTTTGGAAACTAGACCCCTCATGGATTTTATCAAGGGGTATAGTGAACTTTTTGAAAGCAGAGGTACGACAGAGAATTTGATAACATTAGATCATTATATTGAATAAGTTGTCGTTAGTCTTGAGCGCAAGTGCTCACTACATGAGTTTTCATTGTGTGCTTCGGTATGCACCATGTATCGCGGGTGCTCAAGTGACATGCTTGAGTCCCCACCCTGCATGTTTCACGCTTGTTAGACACCAAAAAAAACATGCAGGGATCGCTCGTCCATGGCAGGCATTCCCAGCGAGTTTTTATTGGCCGCGAAGCAAATGGGGCAGAGACTCGAGCATGTCACTCAAGCGCCTGGGATACTCGGTGCATACCTGAGCACCCGATGCAAACTCAAGTAGCGAGCACTTGCGCTCAACACTAGTTGCCATACTGTCATCATATTTTTTCTTTACTTTCGAAAAAAATCACAACCCTAACCCTAGCACAACCCCAACCCTAGCACAACCCCAACCCTAGCACAACCCTAACCTTAGCGCAACTCTAACCATAGCGCAACCCTAACCCTAGCACAACCCTAACCCTCCTAACATTACCCTAACCGTAACCCCAGAATATATTTTCTATGCCGTTCCTCGTGCATTAATTAGACAACATTATTCTTTGGGTCGGTGCGATTACAGCAATACCAGATTTATAGCTGGTTTTTATTACTGACAGCTGTCACACACTAAAAGACTTTTTTTTGCAAAGACTGGTTTTTGCATCACCATATTTTGAGAGCTATAATTTTTCCATATTTCGGCCGACAAAGTCATGTGATGACTTGTTTTTTGCTAGACAAGTTGACATTTTTATTGGTACCATTTTCAGTCACATGACATTTTTTGATCGCTTTCTATTCCGATTTTTGTGAGGCAGAATAAACAAAAACCAACAATTCAGGAATTGTTTATTTTTTTATTTTTAATGCCGTTCTGCGTGTGGTAAAATTGATAAGGCAGCTTTATTCTTCGGGGCAGTACGTTTATACTGGTACCACATTTATATATTTTTTATGTTTTGGCGCTTTTACACAATAAAAGCTATTTTATAGAAAAAAGAATATTTTTTGCATCGCTTTATTCTGAGAGCTATAACTTTTGTATTTTTCGGCTGATGGAGCTGTATGGCGGCTTCAGAGGTACCATTTTTATTTATATTAGTCTTTTTGATTGCGTTCTATTCCATTTTTTGTTTGGCGGTATGATGATAAAGCATTGTTTTTTGCTTCATTTTTTTTTGCTTCTTTATTTTTTTTTATTTTTTTTTTTACCGTGTTCACTAAAGGGGTTAACTAATGGGACAGTTTTATAGGTTGGGTCGTCCAGACGCGGCGATACCAAATATGTGTACTTTTACTGTTTTTTTTTTCATAATAATATTTATTGATGGGTACATTATTATTTTATTTATTGGGGATTATTTTTTTGATTTTTTTAAAATTTTTACAATTTTTTTTTTCATTTTCTAACACTTTTTTTTTACTTTTATACTTTGCACCATTATGGGACTTTCACTTTTTTTACTCTGATCGCCTGTATAGCATAGGGATGGAGCTGTCTGGTGACCTGGATGTTGTCATTATGACATCCGGGTCACCATGACAACCACGGGGCCCGGCCTCAGACAGTGGGGGACTCCAGGGAAAAAATGAGTACCGATCGCAGCATTCGATCACAGTACTTCGATCGCAGCATTTTGGGGTTTAATGTGCTGGGAGTGGTGCGGGACCACACCCAGCACAAAGTACCAGGTGTCAGCTGTGTGGGCACAATCGCCAGGACGTATTAGTGTGCCCTGGGCTTTAAAGGGGTTAATATATCATAAAAGTGGAAGAATCAGGCCCAATGGCAATGTGAATGCTGCAGCTGATAAGTCGCTGCTAGTGATGAGCGAGCGTGCTCATTTATTCCTTTAACCAAGCATACCCGGGTGCTTACCAAGTATCTATGGCGTGCTCGTATATTATGTTTGAGTCCGTGCATCTGCATGATCTGTCCGCGGTCATGACGTAATCCCAGTGTCCCACGGTGATCCGGGTCACTTCTACAGTAGCCACATCAGCAGTCACTGATGTCACTGCTGTAGAAGACAGCACTGTGTTCACTGACAGGAGTGTAATCGCTCCTGTCAGTGTATAGTGCTGCGCTGCTAGGTCTGAGTTCACCAGAGATCAAACAGCTGATCAGATGAGAGCTCCAGGACCTCACTTACGGCATCAGTGTTGTGTGGGAAAATTCTCACACTACATTTGTGCCGTAATTGAGGTCCCGGAGTGCTCAGTGCATCAGCATCGGAGTGCATCAGCTGTTAGAACTCCGGTGACCTCAATGCCGGCAGCTTCTTGCGATAAACTGCGGGAGTGAGCGTGCTTCTGTCAGTGTATCGCCGTCTGCCAGATAGGATGGTCACATCTCCGGATGTGGCTGTGCTATCAGAGATATTGGCGTGGGACACTCGCTATATGGACTGCAGCACACAGGTGAGGATTATGGTGGTTTATTATTTTATCTTTATTGCAGGGGACACTGGCTTCAGGGATTAGCTGTAAGGTGAGTATATGGTGTTTTTATAATTTTTACAGGGGACGAGAACATCGGGGTCAAGGTGTAGGTAAGTGGTATGTGAGTAAAATGTCTTTATTATTTTTATTTAAATAATTATTTATTTATTTTAAACTTTTTTTTACTTTCACTTTCACTGCGCAAATGCAACTGATGAGAGATTACTTCTCCCAGCAGGCGCCGGATGATAGGGGTAGTAGTCCAATCAGTCGGCGCCTGTGACCCGCGGAAAGCTTTTTACCGCTGGTCACTGTCACAGCTACGGGATCCTGCTGACACCTGTCAGCATGATCCCACAGTGTTGTGACTGGCGGTAGCGATCTTACGGCCAGTCACAGCCGCTGATTCCCGCACTGTCAGGCAGATGACAGCGCGGGAAACCCTGGATGTTCGCGTTTAGGACCGACTTTTGCCGATTTTTGCTCGGTAACCTGAACACGAATCCGAATGTGCCACATTCATGCTGAATTTGAAACTTGAAATCGTTTTCCAAACAAAAGCATTCATCCCTAATAATAAACATAATATGTAAATCATTAAAAAAACTTATACTCATCCCACTGCTCACCTTTCTGGCCCCTCTACTCTTCACCATCACCCATTTGGTCTTTGCCACATCTTCTGATCACTGATACAAGTGCTGAATTCTCAAGCTTCATGACACCAGGCGGGGACTTATGGCTCAGATAAAGCCAAGGAAGTTTCTATGCAAGCGTGCAGAAAGATGATGCTGGTCATGATGATGCTTTGACTGCATTCGCAGAACTGTACAGGAACTCATCAGCACTTATTTTCCACATTTCTTCAATACTTTTCCTTTTTCAGGAATAGGGACCAAGCACCTTTGTCTTTAGGACTAATGGGATCACTATTGTTTGATTTTACAAATTAACTTTTCATAAAATCATACTCATTAGAAGACTTAATTGCCACTAACAATTTCAAAGGATAGGGATATCTATATGTCCAACTAACAACCACTTTATTTTCAACTTTTAATATCCTTTAAAATTAAGTGACAAGCTACCTTGATAACATTAGTGTATGCATATTACAGAGGCTGAAAACCACTTCAATAAAACTTTAAATGGAAGCAGGAAATCACATTGAATTTGCTAGTGAAATGTCTGCTACTATTTTTTTTTTACTAAAGTTTATACAGAATTTGGGATGTAAATGGCCTATTTGTTGTTATTATGTATAAAAGTGGCTATGGGTTCTGTATGACTTTTAGATGGGCATTAGTGCTGACTAAGCTGTTTCATTTAATCATTAGTTGTGAATTCATAAAGTCCAGTGACAACCATGACTTGATAAATGAAACAATACATCAAACAGTGGGAATCTAGTTTTCGTTATATATCTCGACTCTTTGACAGAACACACCATAAGTGAGCATGATCAGCAAACAGGAGAGATGATAATTCCTAGATTTCTGGTAAATTGACAATTATGAGCAGAAGTGCAGGAGGATACAGCATGTAATAAATTAAGGCAGTGAGCCAGCAAGCTAAGCTAATCAGAAAATTTAACTTGACATTAAAAAGTCTTGAACCAGATTTTTTTTTAGTTTTTACATACCATAGTGATCTACCATGGAGATAATTATATGCAAAAACATAAGCAGCTATGTATAAATCTAGCCCTGTAATATAACGTTCTAGACAAGACAATATTATCTTAAAATAATCTGACATTAACACAATTACAAAAAGGAGATGTTTAAAAAACTGTGCAAGGTTATAAATGGAAGGTTGTTTCTTATTTCTGACGTGTTTTATATTTGCTATCTTGACATGCAAATGAACATATTGTGGTCTAAACAGTGGAAACCCCACACAAGTTACCCCATTTTGGAAACTAAACCCCTCAAGAATTTTGTCCAGGTGTGTAGTGAGGATTTTGAACTAACAGGTACCACACAGAATTTGATAACATCAGGTCATCATATTGAAAATGTAATTTTTTTTCATGAAAATTTAGTTTTAGCCCAAAATTTGTAATTTTCACAATAGATAATAGGCGAAAACAGACCCCATAATTTGTTATGCAATTTGTCCCCAATGCGTTGATGCCCCATATGTTGTGAAAAACTTCTGTTTGGGCACATGGCAGGAAAGCAAAGACTGCCTGACATGTGAAAACAGCAGAAACCCCCCCACATGTAACCCCATTTTGGAAACTAGTTCCCTCAAGGAATTCATTTAGGGGTGTACTGAGCATTTTTAACCTACAGTACATGTGATTCACAAAACTTTATACTTACAGATGTCAAAACAATTTTTTTTTTCCGCTAAAATACTGTTTTAGCACCAAATTTATAATTTACATGAAGTGTAATAGGAGAAAATGGACCCCATAATTCATTAAGCAATTTTTACCTAACACAATGATACCCCATATGTGGTTGAACCCTACTGTTTGAGCACATGGTGGGGATTAGATGGGAAGGAGTGCTACTTGCCTTTTAGAATGCGGATTTCATTTGAATAGATTGTGGGCTCCATTAGCTGAGCCCGTGAGGTGCCAGAACAGCAGAAACTTCTCCAAGGTGACACCATATTAGAAATTTCACTGCCTAAGGAATTAATCTAGGGGTGAAGTGAGTATTTTGAATCCATAGGTGCCTCGCAGAATTTTATAACATTGGTAAGTGAAAATATTAAATTTTTCTGGTAAAAATGTAATTTTTGTATTTGCTGCAAATTTGTCAGGTACTCAAGGGTTAATAGGTGAAACTGGACCACATAATTTATTGCTCAATTTCTCCTGAGTGTGATGATGCCCCATATGTCGTCAGCAATATCTCTTAGGCCCACATCAGGGCTGAGAAGGAAGGAGCACTATTTGTCTTTTGGAGCACATTTTGGTGGGATGGTTTGCGGGTGACATTTGCAGAGCCCCAAAGGTGCCAGAACAGCAGAAAAAAAACCAAAGTGACCCCATTATAGAAATTGAACTTCTCAATGAATTAATCTATGGCTGCAGTGACTATTTTGTAACATACATGCCAGCCTTTTTTTCTGGAGAACTGCAAATATGCCAGTTTAGTGCCCATACGTTGTGCCCCCATAAAGTTTAGAGCACCCATATATTGTAGTGCACCCCATAAATTGTTAAGTGCACACTCCCCACTACAATAATTTAAAACATGTGCCCACTTACCACAGTTTAGTCACAGTGGGGCTAAGAATGAGGGAAGCATTTGGATTTGGGATCGGAGAATTCACTGGATTTTATTGAGGGAGTGGGAGCCAGGTCGCTTTTTCAGAATCTTTGTTCTACCTGTAATGTGGGAACCCTTTATGGTACCAGTGACAGATGACGGATCTGAGTGAGGGCTTATTTTGTGTAGGATAAATTAGGGTTTTATTGGTAACATTTTGGGGTACATAATATTTTTCTATCACTTCCAGAATAAGGCTGGGATCACAACCTTGTGTTCTACGCTGAGCACTTACGTTGGCGTTTATGTGTAAATCCCACAAAAATGCAATTTACATGAAACCTCCAATGGAACCACCCACCATAATGAGGCAGATGGAGACACTGTGAAGTACATTTGGTGTCTTCTCTGGTGGTATCCATCGTTTTAGGCTTGCAAACATCTGTGATCAGCCAGAACTAAGACCAGTCCAAAATGACTCCATCTGGAGTTTTGTCTGAATCACAGTTTAGGGGAATTTGCACGGAAACCCCGACATAAGCGATCAGCAGAAAGCGCAGGATAAATGTGAGTCAAGCCTTATTCCGATTTTTGGGAGGCAGAATGAACATATAGACAGCAATGCAAGAATAATTCTTATTTTTATTTTTGTGCGCTTAACCATGCGGTATAAGCGATAAGGTGGATTTATTCTTCAGGTCGGCGCAATTTTTTTACATTTTTTTCTGCTATCACAAAATAAAAATGCTTTCTTATAAAAAAGGTTTTTCTTTTGTCGCCATATTCTGAGAGCTGTAACTTTTTTATTTTTCGCAAACAGAGCTGTGTGAGGGCCTATTTTTTCGGGACGAGTTGTAGATTTTTTTGGTACCATTTAGGGGCACATAGTTTATTACCAACCAATTTGATAGTTTTTTATGCAGATTTTTCAGACACATAGTGAACATAAAGCAGCAATTCAATTACAGATTTTATTTTTTATTTTTTGACTGTTCGCCGTGTGGTAAAAGTAATATGACCAATTTGCTTGTCGGGTTAGTCTGATTACAGCGAAACCAGGTTTATATAGTTTTTTTATGTTTTGCTATTTTCACAGACAAAAAACAATATTTTTCAAAAATTTGTTTTCGCATCATCATATTCTGAGAGCTGTAACTTTTTTATTTTTTTGCCGAATGAGCCATATTAGGGCTTGTTTTTTGTGAGATGGTTTGGTGTTTTCATTTAAAGAATTTTTTTCACATGCAACTTTTTGATCATTTTTTATCCACTTTTTTGTGAGTCAGTATTATGAAAAAGAGTTATTTTTGTTGTTTGTTTTTGTACGACATTCACCATACGAAATAAATAACGTGCGAGTTTTATAGAGTGGGTCGTTACGGACGCAGCCATGCCGTTTATGTGTTCGTTTATTTTTGTTTTGAGTGGCAAAACAGATTTTAGTGATTTGCGATTTTAGTGATTAGTGATTTTAGTTTTTGTGAGCACTTTTTTACTTTTTACTAAAAAAAGTTTTTTTTACTATTTTACATATTTTATTTAACTTTTTTACACTTTTTCACCTTGGGGCATGTATAATTTTTTAGTCACTGACTCAGGCTGTGAGACCCAGCGTATCCTGAGGTTATTACATGAGCTCAGGGTACCATGGTAACCATCAGGACCTGCGATTCTCTTGAGACCCCTTGTAAAAACTGCTGTCACAATTGACAATGGTATTTAATGGGTTAATTGGCCCCAATCTGCATCAAAACCTGCCGGGGTCGATACTGCAGGATGTCAGCTGACACATACAGATGATACTCGCGGGAATTGCTGCCGGGCAGCGCTATTCACTGAGGAATAAGTACCCTTAACAACCACTGTGAAAAGGTCATTAAGGGGTAAAACACTTATCGTGTAGGTGAATTTGCCTCTTTTATTGAGACATATGTCATTACACAGTGATACACTAAACACGGGGTTTGGTTTTAGACTTTTATATTTGAATAAAATGAATTTTTAAGGGTTTATATGTTCTTATGATTATTGTTTTCCCTTTTTTGGATCAATTTTTTCAACAGTTTTAAAAATTAAACAGTTACCCTTTATGTAGAATGGGATCTACGGGGTAACATTTCTCATTGTGGAGAGTGACATGAGATTCTGATTTGGCTTTTATCTTAATTCATATGGCAAGGCTCGTTAAGATGTTGATATTGACTTTTAGGCTTGCTACTTCCAATAGTTGGCACTAGAGTTCAAGTTCTCTTCCTCTCTGAAGAGGCTATTTGCATATGTAGGCATAACAATTTTTGTTTGCTTATTGATTAGTATAGAAACGCTAAAAAGATTTGAGTAGATTGTATCACATACCATATTATGTAGAAATTATTAATTAAAAGCGCTTTTGAGTGTGCCAATAGCCATATACAAGTAGCAGGGGTCAATACAAACTTTTAAAGGGGCAGAAGTATGCTGGTTCCCACTGCAGAAATACCAGAAAATATCTTTGATTTTGTATTGCAGAACTGAAAAAAAAACAACAAAAATACAACAGAATACTCATAAAACAGAAACAAAATACTAGCAGAATCTGGACATTTTTGACCTGGTGACAGGTCTTCTTAGACTATCTGACTTCAAGGTATCATCTATGAGCTTTGGTGTAGGAGGGATAATAGTATAGTGTTAGGAGGGCGGTTGCAGACAACTTTATTATAATGGAACGCAACCGACCCCGGGGTCCGCGATGCAGCCTGGAAAACTGCTGCCGAACCCTTTCCGGGTGGAAAGTAAAGCAACCAACTTAAATGGTAAACCCTTCCGTGTTACTGCACACAGGAACAGGTATAGTGGTTCGCTCTATCTCCGTTAGCAGCACGAGAGACGGGCGGAGAAAAACTAGTCCTGTTACATCACAGGGACTACTGTGGCGGCGCTAGGATACGTGTGTGACTACGCCGACGGGTACATGTGCCTCCAGCCGGCGTGCTACCGGACTGAAGGGTACAAATTCACGTGGCTGACAGGCGATAGCCATGGACAGGACGTCTGCAGGCTGTTCGGGGTGATAGGTGCCCCCTTTGGCTGAGCCAGGCTGCAAGACGAAGCTACCTGCCTAAGCTCATCTAAGCCTGCCTAAGCGACCTGTGCTAATCAGCCGAGCGAACTCTGGCATCGGCAGGTCACAGATTGAACAGCTAGGGAGCACGTGGAACACAGTTGTTCACCAAACAGCATCACTTGCTGAAATGATCAGAGCGCATCGCCATGTTTGTGGGCGGGCCTTTTAAAGACTAAGCCCTGCCCACCGACACACCATTGGTGACGCCACCCGTGGACCAATCAGGTGGGTGCCAAACAACCAATCACGATCCGCCAGGTCACGGGCATGCTCAGTGCCGAAAATCCTGGACTTAGATTCCAAGCACCCTGTCTCCCTCTGCGACCTATGCCTAACATTGCTAGGTACCAATACACAGGAGACAATCTTTATGTCTCGTGGACTAGCTAGATGTTGGGGCTGATGATTATGCTGAGCAGCATGATCCCTGGCTGTACCAAAATGGGAGACAACAGAAGGTCCTGGACCCATTTCAAATCCAGCCACAGACCAATGCCTAAAATATAGGGTTGCTTTTTCAGTGGTTGTATTAAGACTTGAGCAAAGAGAAACCTTAAAGTATACAAACTTATTTTGGACAATTGTATGCTTTCAATTTGGGAAGTACCATTTCTTTTCCACCAAAACTGCCCTATTGCACAAATCAAGGGCTATAAAGGCACAATTGGGTGAGTTTGTTGAGAAAGAACTTGACAAGCCTTCAGAAAGCTTTGTCCTCATATCCATCAAATACCTTGGAAATAAACTATAACTGAGATTGCGATCAAAGTCCCTTTTATCAAACATCCACACCTACTCTCACAAATGCTCCTCTGGATAAATAGAAAAAAAATCATTCATACCTACTAAAGATTTTGTTAAATGCCTTCTTAGAATGGTGGAATTGTTTTAGCTACAAGAGTGAGGCTAATGACAATTTATTTAGAATGAGATACCATACAGTAAAAGCTTTTGCAATTTCCTTAGACTACATGGGATATTTAAGTTTTTTTTTTCTTATTTTCTGTTGTCTGTACCTGGGTGCATCCTATAACCAGGTGCATTTTATAGTACCAAAAATAAAGTAGGTAATGTTTTGCAGTTTTGGAAGAATAGCTATGCAAACAAGAGGAGAAAATACAACCCTCAGGCAGAAGGTACCCTTGTTTAGATTTGAACCACAAAGCGAGAGCCAATGTGCCATACAGCATGCTCTGTTGCCTTTTCATCCTATGGATGTCCAGGCAGTAGGACATCCACAAATTATATATTGATGGTCTATTCTAAGGATTAAATGCCAATTTAAAATTTGTAAAACTCATTTAAGTCTATTACATTAGTTATTATTGAAATATGTTGCTCTGGTATTTTATAGCGGGAAAAGATGAAGAGAATACATTATTATTTGAAGACATCAGCCCACAATGTTTATGATTAAACATGTAATTAAAGTGTAGCACTCTGACATCTTTTAGCTACGACTACATGGCAAAGTAGCTAATTTTATTACCTAGTTAGTTGATTAATGCTCATAGGATGGGAAAGTCACAGGAGGTTATGTTAATGAATACCATCCTAACCTCATTTATTATACTCAGAATTGTTTTGAAATTCCCATAATCACTAGCTACTGTATAATGACTGGATGAAAATTGCACAGACAGGGTGGGGAAAAATGCTGCTCTGATTTATTTAATAAAAATAAAATTTTTATACGTTGTGACTTATTTCAGTATTCCTCTTCCTATTTTATAGAAATATAGAAAAATATTGTACATTTTAATGATAATTGTCCAGGGTGACATGTGCAAGATTCAGCGTATTAAATTACACTTTGATAAATTGATATCGCTTTGGCTATTTGAAATTGTAGTTTTATATTTGAAAAAGAATTTCCAAGCTTATTGGATTGATTTTTAGACATACTTGTATCAAATAGATATGAACAAATCTTTTGAAATCTAATTTCACCAGGTATGTTGATTTAAAAAAAAATACATTATTTGTCATGAACTTCAGTGTAACGGGTCCGGGAGGCGGAACCTCTGAGCTATTATACAAGGGGGCGGCCCTTGTAAGGGAGCGGGTGGCAGTCTCTGGGTGAACGGACAGGGAGTTACGGCAAGTGATCAGGGCAGTCTCTGGGTAAGGGGTAGGTACGACCTGTGATGGCAGAGCCTCCGGGTAGGCTAGCAGGCAGATGGTAGATGTGTGCTCCCAGGTGAGCAAGCGAGAGTCTCTGGAATAGCAGGTGGTCACGGCACGTGACGGCGGAACCTCCGGGCTGGCAGGCAGGTAGGTAACGGAGAAGCGCTCCCAGGTGAGCGGGCAAGAGTCTCTGGAATAGCTGGTGGTCACCGCACGTGACAACGGGACCTCCGGGCTGGCAAGTAGGCAGGTAACGGAGATGCGCTCCCAGGTGAGCGGGCAAGAGTCTCTTAGATAGCTGGTGGTCACAGCACGTGACAACGGAGCCTCCGGGCTGGCAAGCAGGCAGATAACGGAGAAGCGCTCCCAGGTGAGCGGGCAAGCTGGTCCATAGACAGACTGACCGGAGTAGTAAGGCAGACCGTCGGACCTCAGGCAAGCAGGCAGGTAGCTGATATGCGCTCCCAGGTGAGTGGGCAGGCTGGTCCTTTAGACAGACTGACAGGAGTAGTAAGGCAGACCGTCGGACCTCAGACTGGCAGACAGGTAACAAGTATTCAGGCAGGAATCAGGCAGGTAACTAGCAGGAAACTGGCAGGAAACTGGCAGGTAACTGGCAGGTAACTGGCAGGTAACTGGCAACGGGACCTGAGGGCTGAAGCACAGGTGAGACACAGGTGCAAACAACATTGCTCGGCCACCTCCATTTTGGAGGAGGTGCCTTATATATGATGAAGTCCTCCGGCCATTGGCCGGGGACTCCTTAGGACGGCGCGCGCGGTCCCTTTAAGAGGAGGGGAGCGCGCGCGCGCGCGCCCTAAGCACAGGGGCCGGGAAGGAGCGCGCGCTGAGAGCAGAGCGGGAGGAGGACGCCGGGAAGGAGCGCGCGCTGACAGCAGAGCGGGGAGAGGACGCCGGGCACGGAGCAGAGCGGTGAGGGGAGCAGCGTCCCTGCCTAGCAGAGGGCAGGGACGCCAGTGCTACAGTACCCCCCCCTTTAGGCCCCCCCTTTTTTAGGCCAGACAGAAATTTAGCTAGGATGAGAGGGGCATGGATGTTCTCCCGGGGCTCCCACGTTCTCTCCTCAGGACCAAACCCCTTCCAATCTACCAGAAAAAAGGTCTTTCCTCTTACCCTTTTGGTGGCAAGAATGTTCTCTACCTCAAACTCGTCCTCAGCAGAAACCGGAGCAGGAGGCGTACCTGTAGACTTGGAAAAAGAGTTAAGCACTACAGGTTTGAGGAGAGACACATGGAAGGAGTTAGGGATCCGTAAGTTGGCCGGGAGTTTCAATTTATAGGCCACCGGGTTGATCTGACTGATGACCTCCAGTGGGCCGATGAACCGAGGCCCTAACTTATAGGAAGGGATCTTGAGCCGGACATATTTGGACGAGAGCCAGACTTTATCCCCAGGGCGGAATTGAGGAGGGTCCAGACGTTTTTTGTCAGCGTGTCTTTTCATACGCTCGGATGACAGAAGGAGTGCGGACCGGGTACTCTCCCATATGGAGGAAAATTTGTTAACAAGAGATTCCGCAGCCGGATTGTCCGCCGAGGTGGAGACGGGAAACGGGATCCGAGGATGCTGACCGTAGACTACAAAAAACGGGGATTTGGAGGAAGACTCGCTCTCGTGATTGTTGTACGAGAATTCGGCCCATGGCAGGAGATCCACCCAGTCAGAATGGTGGGCATTAACGAAGTGCCGAAGGTAACTGGTCAGGTTCTGATTGATCCGCTCCACTTGACCATTAGACTGTGGGTGGTAAGCGGAGGAGAAGTCCAGGGTGACGTCCAGCAATTTACAAGTGGCTCTCCAGAAACGGGAAGTGAACTGTACCCCACGATCCGACACGATGTGACGGGGCAGGCCATGAAGACGGAAGATGTGGTGGATAAAGTCTTTAGCCAGCTCGGGTGCAGACGGAAGACCTGGCAGTGGAATGAAGTGAGCCATCTTGGAGAAGCGGTCAGCGACCACCCAAATGACCGTACAACCGGCAGAGACGGGTAGATCAGTAATGAAGTCCATCGCTATATGCTGCCAGGGGGCAGCAGGTACTGGCAGAGGTAGGAGGCGGCCGGCCGGCAGGTGTCTCGGAACTTTGTTGCGGGCGCAGGACACACAGGCAGAAACAAAGTCTATTACATCCTTGTGCAGGTTAGGCCACCAGTAGTGCCGGGTAATAAGCTGGAGGGTGTTTTTCTGACCGGCGTGGCCAGCTAGTTTAGACGAATGACCCCAGTGTAGGATCTTCTCCCGATCAGGTACTGGTACGAACGTCTTACCAGGAGGAAGACGATTTAGACTCACGGGAGCCACCTGCATTACTCTGGCGGGATCGATGATATGTTTCGGATCCTCCTCGAGATCAGACACCAGAAAGGACCGAGACAAGGCGTCCGCCTTGACGTTTTTGTCAGCCGGGCGAAAATGAAGGACAAAATCAAAACGAGCAAAAAACAAGGACCACCGGGCTTGGCGCGGGTTAAGTCTCTGGGCATGCTGGAGGTAAGCCAAGTTCTTGTGGTCAGTGTAAATTATTACCGGGTGAAGAGCCCCCTCGAGCAGGTAACGCCACTCCTCCAATGCCAGTTTGATGGCCAATAACTCTCGGTCTCCTATGGAATAGTTGCGCTCAGAGGAGGAGAAGAGTTTAGAGAAGAAGCCACAAGTTACCATCCTCCCGGAAGATGATTTTTGAGTAAGTACCGCTCCGGCTCCAGAGGAGGAGGCGTCAACTTCCAGGAAGAACTGTTTGTTGCCATCTGGGCGATGCAGCACCGGGGCGGAAGAGAAGGCCTGTTTAAGGGAAAGAAAGGCCTCCTCTGCTTCGGGTGGCCACTCTTTGGGATTAGTACCTTTACGAGTGAGCGCAGAAATTGGGGCCGTCCGGGAAGAGAAGTGTGGTATGAAGAGGCGGTAGTAGTTGGCGAAGCCCAGGAATCGCTGAATGGCCTTCAACCCCTCCGGTCGGGGCCATTTCTCGATGGCAGACAATTTCTCAGGATCCATTTGTAGGCCGGTCTGAGAGATAATGTAGCCCAGAAACGGAAGCGAGGTCTGCTCAAAGAGGCACTTCTCAAATTTAGCGTAGAGATGGTTCTGCCTTAGCCTGAGCAGGACCTGACGAACGTCCCTCCGGTGAGTCTGGAGATCCGGAGAGAAGACCAAGATGTCGTCCAGGTACACCACTACGCAGGAGTAGAGAAGGTCCCGGAAGATGTCATTGACCAACTCTTGAAAGACGGCAGGAGCGTTACAGAGACCAAAGGGCATTACCAGGTATTCATAGTGGCCGTCCCGGGTGTTGAATGCCGTCTTCCATTCATCCCCCTGACGAATACGAACCAGGTTGTACGCCCCACGAAGGTCCAGTTTGGTGAAGATCCTAGCCCCCCTCAGGCGATCAAATAATTCTGGAATGAGCGGAAGGGGGTACTTATTCTTCACCGTGATCAGGTTTAGGCCTCTATAGTCTATACAGGGACGGAGAGAGCCGTCCTTCTTTTTGACGAAAAAGAAGCCTGCTCCCGCCGGGGAGGTAGATTTCCGGATGAATCCTCTGGCCAGATTCTCCTCAATATATTCGGACATTGACCGGGTCTCAGCAGCGGATAAAGGATAGATACGCCCACGGGGAGGAGTAGTACCGGGTAGCAGATCGATGGGACAGTCGTATGGTCTATGTGGTGGTAATGTCTCTGCCTCCTTTTTATTAAAGACATCTGCATAAGACCAATAAGGAATCGGAAGTCCAGGTAGATTAGCTGGGGTAGGAGAGGGACGGACGGGATGGACGGGAACCAGGCAGGTTTTATGACAGTCTTGTCCCCAGCGAAGGACCTCTCCGGTTTGCCAGTCTAGCACGGGTGCATGTCTCTGGAGCCAGGGCAGACCTAGCAAGAGGGCGTGAGAGAGTCCAGGCAGAACATGAAAGGAGATACTTTCAGAATGCAGCATTCCCACCTGCAGGGTAATGGATTCGGTGATGAGTTGAATGGGGCGAGGTAAGAGGCCCCCATCCACGGCAGCGACAGACAAGGGTACAGCCAGAGGTTTGGTAGGGATGCGGTATTTCTCAACCAGGGACTGTGAAATAAGGTTCCCGGCTGCTCCAGAGTCAAGTTGGGCTAGTTCGAAATAACGGTTCTCCCCGTAGATGATCGAAACTGACAACAGCAGGGATGGAGAGGATTTATTCTTGTCTAGGTGGACCTCTCTGAGCGAACCTAGACACAGGCGTTTCCCGACCTCTCCGGGCAGGCACGGATCCGGTGCTCCTTACTGCCACAGTAGAAGCAGCTCCCCTCAGCACGGCGTGAGTCCTGACGGGTTTTGACCATCTTGGTCTGGTCGACCTGCATAGGCTCAGGAGAGTGTACCTGGGGAGAGAAGGAGGGAATGACGGGTTTCTGGAAAGTAGGAGCTAAACGTGGAATCCTTCTCTCACGGGTGACCTCTTTGGCACGCTCCTGGAACCGTAGGTCAATCCGGGTGGCAACGGTTATTAGATCATCGAGAGAGGTAGGAATGTCCCGACCAGCAAGTTCATCTTTAATACGACCGGACAGACCCTCCCAGAAGACGGATACCAGAGCGTCGTTATCCCAGGCCAGCTCCGAGGCAAGGGTGCGGAACCGTATGGCATATTGGCCCATGGTGAGACCCTCCTGACGGAGGCGTAGCAGAGAGGATGCGGATGAGGTCTTCCGTCCGGGTTCGTCGAAGACTTTCCGGAAAGCCGAGAGAAAAGCAGGCAAGTTGGACACCAGGGGGTCTCCTCTCTCCCATAGAGGATTTAGCCAGGCCAGGGCCTCCCCGGTGAGATGGGACATGATAAAGGCAATTTTGGCCCGGTCGGAATTAAACTGATGGGACAAAAGTTCAAAGTGCAGGGTGCACTGATTTATGAAGCCCCGAGCCTGGACGGGGTCGCCTCCGAAGCGAGGAGGTGCAGAAAGCCGGGGTCCGGGGTAGGATACCATAGTATTAGTGGGCAGCGGAGCTGCCGGATTGCAAGATATGGCACTGGCGGAGGTTGTTGGTGGATCAGACAGGGTGTTCAGGCGAGTATTAACATTCCGCAGATGACCCAGGATGGCCTCCTGTTGGGACTTCTGACGGGACAGTTCAAGACAGAGGTCCGAGAGCGAGGGAGCTTGGGTGCCACCGGGTTCCATGGCCCGAGCAAACTGTAACGGGTCCGGGAGGCGGAACCTCTGAGCTATTATACAAGGGGGCGGCCCTTGTAAGGGAGCGGGTGGCAGTCTCTGGGTGAACGGACAGGGAGTTACGGCAAGTGATCAGGGCAGTCTCTGGGTAAGGGGTAGGTACGACCTGTGATGGCAGAGCCTCCGGGTAGGCTAGCAGGCAGATGGTAGATGTGTGCTCCCAGGTGAGCAAGCGAGAGTCTCTGGAATAGCAGGTGGTCACGGCACGTGACGGCGGAACCTCCGGGCTGGCAGGCAGGTAGGTAACGGAGAAGCGCTCCCAGGTGAGCGGGCAAGAGTCTCTGGAATAGCTGGTGGTCACCGCACGTGACAACGGGACCTCCGGGCTGGCAAGTAGGCAGGTAACGGAGATGCGCTCCCAGGTGAGCGGGCAAGAGTCTCTGAGATAGCTGGTGGTCACAGCACGTGACAACGGAGCCTCCGGGCTGGCAAGCAGGCAGATAACGGAGAAGCGCTCCCAGGTGAGCGGGCAAGCTGGTCCATAGACAGACTGACCGGAGTAGTAAGGCAGACCGTCGGACCTCAGGCAAGCAGGCAGGTAGCTGATATGCGCTCCCAGGTGAGCGGGCAGGCTGGTCCTTTAGACAGACTGACAGGAGTAGTAAGGCAGACCGTCGGACCTCAGACTGGCAGACAGGTAACAAGTATTCAGGCAGGAATCAGGCAGGTAACTAGCAGGAAACTGGCAGGAAACTGGCAGGTAACTGGCAGGTAACTGGCAGGTAACTGGCAACGGGACCTGAGGGCTGAAGCACAGGTGAGACACAGGTGCAAACAACATTGCTCGGGCACCTCCATTTTGGAGGAGGTGCCTTATATATGATGAAGTCCTCCGGCCATTGGCCGGGGACTCCTTAGGACGGCGCGCGCGGTCCCTTTAAGAGGAGGGGAGCGCGCGCGCGCGCGCCCTAAGCACAGGGGCCGGGAAGGAGCGCGCGCTGAGAGCAGAGCGGGAGGAGGACGCCGGGAAGGAGCGCGCGCTGACAGCAGAGCGGGGAGAGGACGCCGGGCACGGAGCAGAGCGGTGAGGGGAGCAGCGTCCCTGCCTAGCAGAGGGCAGGGACGCCAGCGCTACATTCAGGTACTCTAGTTGCCCTGAAAAGATGTGTATAACACTCTGAGGTCTCCTAAGACTGTATCAAACCCTTTCCAATTCTTTAACACAAACACCTTTATTGCTATAAAAATGACCTCAGCAGAGAAACCAATGGTAAACCGGGAGAAACTAATGGCCCATTTAATTACACAGTGAAGAGACAAACTTTTCATGTTTTTTAAATTATAAAAAAAATCTAAAAATTATCTCTCTAAATGATTTGTGATCAGGCAGAATAATTCTTCAAACTAATGGTGTCGTTGTTAGAGTCCTTCTGTGACTGAGACAACTTATGTACCATTTATTCCACAACCTCCAATTATTCCCCACTGATATGCTTGCTGCGGACAAAAGGACCAATTGTGGCTTTCTTTGGGTAGTACTACATTCTAGATGGCTAGTGCCAGTGGTGGGGGTGCTGCCTCTGCTGCAGCTTGCAGCTTCTACATTCTTAGGTTTAGTATTATTTATTTTTTCTATTACACTACCCAATCCATTGCCATAGCGACTTTTTCTTTTGCCTTATGTTTTGTACATTCTAGACGACAGGAGTCCCCTGAGTTAACAACTTTTGTGAGTAACCTTTGCTGCCTGCGATCGGAAGTTGTGGCCCTGTGTTCTCCCCGTGCCAAAACTTCCAGCCTCAAGTAGGCCCCAGGACACGCATAGTGAGTAGTAATGAGCGAACATACCACTACTCGGTACTTGCCCGAGCATCACTGTGCTCGACAAGCTCGGCGAGTATTTCCAGGTTGCTAGGGCGGGAACTCGGGTCCCATCCTTGCATGTTTGGCACTCTTTAGAGAGCCAATGAACATGCAGAGATTGCCTGCCACGCACTGTAATGCGGTAGCCATATTGGTTGTGGCATCACAGTGATTGGCTGGCCGCACAGCATCATCAGGTCTATATAAGGCCGGGCACCGCTATGCTCGTCACAGTCTATCCAGGAATCAGGCAGAATAGGGAGGAGTGCAGCTGCGTCAGGGAGAGATTTGCTTGATTACAGTTAGTACAGGTATTCCACAACATATATATATATATATATATCTATATATATATATCTATATATATATATATATCCAACTGAATTAACAGTCCTTCTGAGATCTAATCAAGCTGCATATATTCAGTGGTGATAGCAGGAGTTAGGCAGGCAGGGTATGTGGCAGACTACAGTGCATGATAGAGCACAAGAGGGTCCATTGAACGTCCTATTAGTATAGGTATTCCACAATATATATACAGTACAAACCAAAAGTTTGGACACACCTTCTCATTTAAAGATTTTTCTGCATTTTCATGACTATGAAAATTGTACATTCATACTGAAGGCATCAAAACTATGAATTAACAAATGTGGAATTATATACTTAACAAAAAAGTGTGAAACAACTGGAAATAAGTCTTATATTCTTGGTTCTTTAAAGTTGCCACCTTTTGCTTTGATGACTGCTTTGCACACTCTTGGCATTCTCTTGATGAGCTTCAAAAGGTAGTCACCGGAAATGGTCTTCCAACAATCTTGAAGGAGTTCCCAGAGATGCTTAGCACTTGTTGGCCCTTTTGCCTTCACTCTGCGGTTCAGCTCACCCCAAACCATCTCGATTGGGTTCAGGTCTGGTGACTGTGGAGGACAGGTCATCTGGCGTAGCACCCCATCACTCTCCCTCTTGGTCAAATAGCCCTTTTACAGCCTGGAGGTGTATTTGGGGTCATTGTCCTGTTGAAAAATAAATGATGGTCCAACTAAACCAAACCGCATGGAATAGCATGCCGCTGCAAGATGCTGTGGTAGCCACGCTGGTTCAGTATGCCTTCAATTTGGAATAAATCCCAAACAGTGTCACCAGCAAAGCACCCCCACACATCAACCTCTTCCTACATGCTTCACGGTGGGAACCAGGCATGTACAGTCCATCCGTTCACCTTTTCTGCGTCGCACAAAGACATGGTGGTTGGAACCAAAGATCTCAAATTTGGATTGATCAGACCAAAGCACAGATTTCCATTGGTCTAATGTCCATTCCTTGTGTTCTTTAGCCCAAACAAGTCTCTTCTGCTTGTTGCCTGTTCTTAGCAGTGGTTTCCTAGCAGCTATTTTACCATGAAGGCCTGCTGCACAAAGTCTCCTCTTAACAGTTGTTGAAAAGATATGTCTGCTGCTAGAACTCTGTGTGGCATTGACCTGGTCTCTAATCTGAGCTGCTGTTAACCTGCGAATTCTGAGGCTGGTGACTCAGATAAACTTATCCTCTGAAGCAGAGGTGACTCTTGGTCTGCCTTTCCTGTGGCGGTCCTCATGTCAGCCAGTTTCTTTGTAGCGCTTGATGGTTTTTGCAACTGCACTTGGGGACACTTTCAAAGTCTTCCAAATTTTTCTGACTGACTGACCTTCATTTCTTAAAGTAATGATGGCCACTCATTTTTCTTTACCTAACTGCTTTTTTCTTGCCATACTACAAATTCTAACAGTCTATTCAGTAGGACTATCAGCTGTGTATCCACCAGACTTCTGCACAACACAACTGATGGTCCCAACCCCATTTATAAGGCAAGAAATCCCACTTATTAAACCAGACAGGGCACAACTGTGAAGTGAAAACCATTTCCAGGTGACTACCTCTTGAAGCTCATCAAGAGAATGCCAAGAGTGTGCAAAGCTGTCATCAAAGCAAAAGGTGGCTACTTTGAAGAACCTTGAATATAAGACATATTTTCAGTTGTTTCACACTTTTTTGTTAAGTATATAATTCCACATGTGTTAATTCATAGTTTTGATGCCTTCAGTGTGAATGTACAATTTTCATAGTCATGAAAATACAGAAAAATCTTTAAATGAGAAGGTGTGTCCAAACTTTTGATCTGTACTATATATCTATCTGAACGAACAGTCCTTCTGAGGACTAATCCAGCTGCATATAATCAGTGCTAGGCAGGCAGGCAGTGTTGTGGCAGACTGCAGTGTATGATACAGCACAAGAGGGTCCATTGAACATCCTGTCTGCTGCTGTAATAATTACAGATATTTGTAGAAATAGCCCCAGATATCAGGGGCCTGGGCAAATTTTTTTTTATCTTAATCTTGGTTAATTGCTTAAAAAGCAATCCAGAGTACACCATTTTTCTGCTCCATTTGCTTGTTCTCATTGCAGAATAAAGACAGATCTGTTCAATATTTCAGCGATAAAAATCCAGAAATTTAAACTGAACGTGGAAAATATTGGCCTCCTTTTCCATTCTGTTGCAGTGAGTCTGTCAAGCTATTCACACTAGGTGTCTGTGAAGAATAGTATTAGTAAATTACAGGCTTACTATTTAAAACCGTGGCTCTCTGTCAGACATATCAGCTATAACAGTGTTCCAAAATCAGCCATTTCTTCCATTTTCATTTTGTTGCATTGTGTCGGTCAAGCTATTCACACTAGGTCTCTGTGTAGAATAATATTGGCAAATTACAGGCCTGCTATTTAAAACCGTGGTTCTCTGTCAGACATATCACCTATAAGAGTGTTCCAAAATCAGCCATTTCTTCCATTTTCATTTCGTTGCAGTGTGTCGGTCAAATTATTCACACTAGGTCTCTGTGTAGAATAATATTAGTAAATTACAGGCCTGTTATTTAAAACCATGGTTCTCTGTCAGACGTATCACATATAACTACGGTTCAAATCCAGCCATTTGTAGTGAACGTGAAAAATATTGTGCTCCATTTATAGATTGTATCAGTGTGTCAGTGTTCACCATTTTACAGCTTCATTTGCTTGTTTGCTGAATACAGCCAGATTTTTTTCATTTTATTCATATTACTATATTGTGGAAGCAGAGGAACTTTTTTCAATGATCAGACACACGTGATCCATATGACTGTCATAATAATGCAGAAATTTTGTGGAGCGTGCCAAATATTCCACTCCTTTTAAAGTCAGCCACATGTGTTTTGTTGAAGCAATTGACACTTGGTCGTCCATAAATACCTTACTATTAGGCAACTGCCTGAAACTCTGGCCATCAGACGTTATCCCATATGACTGCCCTAATAATCCAGCAATTACTGTGAGCGTGTCATATTTCACTCCATTTAAAGTATTGCAGTTGAGGGTTCAAACCTATTCTCAGTTAGCCGCTGACAAATAGCATATCTGTGAACAATGTTGTCAGAGTATTATGCCACTTTTGCGGGCTGACAAAAAAAAAACATGCAAAAAACAAGCTAAAATGGAAAAAATGTTAAGAAACAATCTTTCCAGGGTAATGACTTGTATATAAGGCCAAAGACATTTATGTGACCAGAATGAACACTCATGTGTAGCTGGTGGTGATACCACTGAGCAGTAGCACCTTTTCCTGTTGTAAATGCATCTGACAGCATTATCGATAGGGTATAGAATAGATTTTTTTTTTTTTGAGCAGCACCAGCAGCATGCAGTATAAGGTAATAATTCCTGGCTTGATCGGTGTAATACGCTATCCATACTTCATAACTCACCCATAAAAGAATTTCAGATAAGACAGTTAATGTTCTAGAACACAGAATCTATTTGAATTGTCCTTCCCATTATTAAGGATTGTGCCTCATCTAATGTTTTTGCATATGCAACAATTTCAAGGGATGCCCAAAATTAGGAGGCACTCCAATACACATTTGAAGAGATGTAAAAAAAAAAAGAAAGAAAAATAAAAACACAGTAGGATCTTTCTTTAGTATAAAAACCAGACTCGCCAATGTAACCTCAATGTAATCACATTGCTCAGCTCCTGCACCTCCTCCTCTGGTTCGAACTCCATCTCCAAAATGACCACATCATTCTCAAGCTGGAAGCACTGCAGCACTGCCTTGGCAAAGCGGGAACAGGCTGTGCTGAAGATAATATGCTTAATGCTTAGGTGACAAACTGCTTACCTCTGCAGGGTTGTTGAAAGCTGTAACACAGCAGCCTGATCTGTGGCTCTCACCGCTGAACATACAGCCAGGCATGGTCGTGTGTGACAACGGCCGGAACCTGGTGGCAGAGAAATGACAGCTGGAGGAGATACGGTTTCACTCTATGCCAGTCTTTTCACTGAGCTAAAGAATATGGCTGTGGTAAAATACAACTCTCACCGAGAAGCAGTGTCAGTGAAAAACAATGGGCCTACCAGAGGATTTGATTTTGAGGGCCCACCTTTCTCCCCCACTCAAGAGCCTCATAGCAGCTGCAAAGTTTGCGCTATCATGAACTCTCCTGATGGAGAAGCCAGGGCCCACCAGAGGGTTCTCTGGTGGGCCCATAAAATCCTGCCGAGAAGCAGTCCTGGCTAAGAAAAGTGTGTGGGAAGGTTCTCGCACACTTTATGGCTGCTTTTTTAGGAGGTGGAAACCCACGCAAAGACAGGGAGAACATATAAAATCCTTGCAGATGTTGTCTTTGCTGGGATTTGAACCCAGGAAACCAGCGCTGCAAGGCTTCAGTGCTAACCACTGATCCAATGTGCTGCCGTTCACCCTCTGATATCTAACAGGCTGGAGAAACTTGCACCTACTGCCACTCTATCTTTAGGTCCTTTGTGAGAAACTAATGTATTTAGGCAGCCTCTCAGTCTACCAAATAAAATTCCTGTGAAGGAAATTGGGGATGGCTTCGCTACTGGTACTAGGGGCAGTGCTAATACCATGGCGTCATACCATAGTTTACTGGAAATATTCCAGGCTGGTATGAGGCAAGCAGATTCCCACAGAAAAGTACCAGCAGTAATGGGACCCGTGCTTGGAGAAGGCGTAGACAACACCGGGAGAAATAGTGGCGGCTGGAGACCGAGTATGGACACAAGGCATGAGGCATGAGGTTGTGAAAAGCTTCCGTCTCCACAAGCCTAAAAGGCCACATTTCAAGTGAAAGCAGCTTTAGAGGACTTCCTGGAAGAAATGACAGCTGGAGTAGATATGGTTTCCCAAGTCCTTTCACCAAGCTAAAGAATATGGCTGTGGTGAAATACAAGTCAGCAAAAAAAGCTGTGGACTGGCTCCGTACCATTCCTGGCCACGTTCACTTGACCACGCGTTTGTGGGTAGGCGGTCCTTCCCAGTAAGTTCACTGGGGAGGGCAAGGGTAATGTTGTGGGACCCGTGCTTGTGGAAGGTGGAGACGACACCTGGACAAATAGTGGTGGCTGGGGACCGAGTATGGATACCCGGTCACCACCATCATAAGATTGTGGACAGTTTCTGCCTTCACGACCCTAAAAGGCCACATTTCAAGTGCAAGCAGCTGTCAAAAATTTGGCAGTATAGTATTGCAGCTTGTGGGTGGGTGTGTGTCTGGCTGCATACTTGCGCTTGCATTCCATGAAATGGGGTAGGGAACACTGAACGCTGTACTGGAACAAGGACATGGATGGTGATTGTTACAAGTCTGCAACGACAGGTGCATGGCGGGAGGCATCTTCGCATGCGCCAAGGATCACTTATGATGGGCACACTTTTAGGCAGTGACCTGGAAGTCAGAGATGCTTCCAGGGGTCTTCCCCATGTTGTTCCCAAGTCTTTTCAGCACTGTATGCATGTGACTGATGATGTGTCTCACACCACATGGCCAGATAAGGTTGTAAAATGTTTAAATGACATTTCCCAGTGAATGCATTTGTCTTGGTTAACAGCAATGCAAAAATGCAGAAACGCAACACAAACGCTACGTGTGAACATAGCCCAAAGTGTGGAGGAGTATTTTTTGTTTTAGTTATTTATTTTGCCTTACATACAAGTCATTGTCCTGGAAAGGATGTTCCTTAACATATTTCCCAAGAAAATCCATTTTGGATTTGTTTTTGTATGTTTTATTTTGAGTCTGTAAAAGTGGCATAACACCTCTTACAACGTTGTTGACAGCAGTGACCTGGGAGTCAGAAA
This sequence comes from Phyllobates terribilis, assembly GCF_046119375.1. Taxonomy (NCBI): domain Eukaryota; kingdom Metazoa; phylum Chordata; class Amphibia; order Anura; family Dendrobatidae; genus Phyllobates; species Phyllobates terribilis. The sequence continues at coordinate 765,760,803 of NW_027362762.1, read as the reverse complement.
TGCTTCTATGGGTCTTCCCCATGCTGTTCCCATGTCATTTGAGCACTGTTCCCATCGATTTGGGCAATTTTTAGGCCCTCTGTAGACCTTCGGGGGGAGCCGCCTAAAAAATGCTCGAGTTTCCCATAGACTTACATTGGGCTCGTTGCTCAGGTCGAGCACATGAGTATTCCAATTTGCTCGACCCGAGCAACGAGTACCCGAGCATTTTAGTGCTTGCTCATCACTAGTGCTTACCCATAATGAAGTGTACTCTGCAGTTACCACATGACAGCCTTCCCAATGCACGTTTTGTGTGTTTGATCTGGCTTCATCAGGGGGTGCACTATGCCAAACGACTCCACACAACCTTAAATATACCGCAAAATGATCATGTGATTGGAATCCAGCCAATGGAATCTATGTAATGGGATACATGCAAGCAATACATCTCACTAAACCAGTGCATAATAAATCAATTATATAATATGGTGGTGGGAATTGGTGGGTTGAGCCAAGCCAATATCATGAACTGATTATGCATAAAGTACATTATTCAAGCAGATTCAACTGCCATATCCCATTATGCTTCATGCAGTAAAGAATAATTAAAAAAAAAAAAACTGTGAATAAGAAAGTGACCAATTAGATAAATAAACAATGTCCAAACAAATAAAAACTTTAAAAACAAAATAAAAGAGAATGGGTGACCAATGGCAAAAGTGTCTACAGGAAAGATGCAAAACTCAAACTGTCCTGGAATCCATCCGGGACCAAAGTCCCCAAGGTCACAAACAACTTAGTTTCCTACAATAAGTGTGACATATACTCTATTATGCTGTCTACTTCCTCTCCGCTAATGCATTTACCATAGTTTGCAAAAGGCCAAATATGATTTGATGACTGCCGCAATGATTGCTACTAGTGCAATAATGTTAGAGCTGCTGCTATCGGCCAGCACAATCTTATCCATATTATTATTATTTTATTTTATTTTCAAAAAAGAGTTAAGAACCACTTAGGTTTCCTATTTAGAAGCTTTGTTTCATAATCAACTCTCGTGTGGGTTTATAAACTTTTTTTATTCCTATCAAGCTAAAGGCTCTGACATCTCCTCTGTGTATGTTGGAAAAATGTTTAGATACAGCAGATGCTCCTAAAGCTTGAGGGTTGCATACATCTGAAGGATGTCTTCTGATGCGTACCTTCAAATGGCCTGTCATGCACCCCACATACTGAATTCTACTGATGACATATTCTATCAAATAGATAACATGTGAGGTGTTATAGTTAATGAAGTCTCTTATTTCCAAAATCTGACCAGATTTTGTAAAGGGAAAGTTTTGACATTTCTGTGTATGTTCGCAGGAAACACAATCGTGTCAACATTTCTAAAAATTTCAGATATTATGGATTGTTGTTAATATAGCTTAGAAAGGAGTCGATTTTGCCTGCCCATATCTACAAAATGACCATACCATCTATTGTGGGAGGAAAATGAATTGGAGTCACTGAATAAATATAATTCGTTCCATGTAGACATGACAAAATTGGCAGAGGAGAGAGAAAAATTAGCTTCCACACAAACTATATCAGTAAGAAAAAACATTTGTCAAAGGAAAATTAATTATGGCTTAGATGAAATTCCACAGCCATAACTTTAAATTCCTTTATTTGAATGTTATATGTACCGTATTTATCTAAATGATAGGACAAACATTGTAAGTCTACATGGAGTGGTATGAAAATGTATAATGCCACTATGTCACATGGTAACCAACTATATTCCTGCAACCATTTATATTTTTCAAACACATAAACAACATGTTTGGCTCCTTTGCCAAAATTTGTCAGATCCTGCAATAGTGGCTCGGGATAATGGTCTATCCAAACACCAAGTCTTTCATTTAGGGAGCCTATGTCTGCTACTATAGGTCTAAAATAAGGTTGAAAAGTGAATCATATAATGGGATTATAGGACAATCTACTTATAGATCATCTGCTATGGTCTTGTTAATAGCATCCAGAGGTCTATCTGGATAATTATTTTTGGAATTGTTTAGTCATGTCGTTGAGTAGTTTGGTATATATGGCTCAATTTTTCAAGCCCTTTAACCCCCACCATGACATAGGACATACATTTATGTCATATGTCATGTCCCTGACTTTGATGCTGCTTTGCACAATGAGGCCGCATCTTTCCCAGCAGATGACTACTGATTTAATCTGCCCTCATGTGCCTTTAACAGCACTGGGTGGAGAAGAGCTTTTTGACATGATAAAGCATAGGAATCAAATTTTTCTTATAACGATTGTAATCACAGTAAATTGTGGACTATATATAGAAATTAATGTAACTCCATTGTTTGTTTTATTAGGTTTCTTTCTCTTGTCAACCAGAATAGTAGATCTATCCATATTGCCCACAATATAATCTGCTCTATTCAACATCCACTGTGGACAATAATTCTCCTGAAATGTATTACATATTCTTTTTGATTTGAAGATAGCTAATGGCTTCTGTGGTATTTCTTTTAGTTCTAATAAGCTCTCTTACCAGAATATTTTTAATAATGTGTTTTGGATGACAATAAGTGGCTAGTTGAAAAAACAAACAAAAAAGGAGTGCCATCCCATATATATTGGTGCTTAGGCAATGAACTGACTGTTTCAGGGATCATTCAGTAAGACAGAAATCAAAGTTCACCACCTGAAATAACTAATTTATCACAATAAGAAGTACGCCTGCATCTGAGCACATTAAATATCCCTGGGCCAGATGGCATTCATCCCCAGATTGAGGGAATTGAGCTCAGTAATTGACAGACCGCTGTATCTCATATTCTTGGACTCTCTTGTAACAGGGTTGGTGTCACAGGATTGGAGAATGGTTGATTTGGTAGGTAAGAAGGTGGATTCAGGCAACTACCGTCTGGTAAGTCTAACATCAGTAGTTAGAAACATTTTTGAAGGCTTTATAAGAGATGAACTGCAGAAGTATATTGCAGAGAATAACATAATAACTGACAACCAGCATGGATTCATGAATGATAAGTCGTGTCTAACTAACATGTTGAGTTTCTAAGAGGAGGTAAGTGCAAATAAGGATGTTGGTAATGCAACTGCTGTGATTTATCTTGACTTCGTATACTTTGAGAGTGTACTCGAAACTACAGAACAGGAGAAGGACTTGGGTATGCTGGTTACAAGTAAGCTGAGCAGCAGTACTCAATGTCAAGCAGCAGCGGCATGAGCAAACAAGATTTTAGGGTATAAAAAGAGAATCGTAAAAATCCTGTGATCCCATTGTATTGTTAACCCTCTATAAATCACTGGTGAGGTCACATTTAGGGGATCCAGTTTTGGGCTCCACATTTTAAAAAGGATATTCAGAAGTTAGAGTCAGTTCAAAGGCGGGCAACTAGATTATTACAAGGGATGGGAGGCCTCTCATATGACGAGAGGTTGGAAAAGTTGGGATTGTTTAGCTTAGAAAAAAGATGTCATTAATATATCTATAAATATATGTGTGGTTAGTACAAAGTACTTGCACAAGACTTATTCCTTCCAATGTCCTTTTTAAGGACCAGGGGGCACTCACTATGGGTGGAAGGCAGGCGATTCAGCAGCTAAATAGGAAAGGGTTCTTTACAGTCAGAGCAGTCAGAATGTGGAATGCCCGACCACAAGAGGTAGTAATGGCAGACACTATAACAGCTTTTAAAAAAAGGCTGGATGATTTCCTCAGAACAAATGGCATTGCGGGTTATAGATAATTTATTGATAAAGAGTTTATCATTGGTGGAGAAAGGTTGAACTTTATGGACCTAAGTCTTTTTTCAACCTATATAACTATGTAACTATATAACTATGATCTAGTGTAAAAATTGGTAATTAAAATAAATTTCTAGTTCCAAATTATACTATACTATAAATAATGTTGTTTGAGGATTTTGCAGGAGAACATGAAACATCTTAAACTTGAAGGTCATCATGCTTAGACTTTTACATTTATTTATATTATGCTGTACTGTTATTAATCTGTTATTAGTCTGTATTATAAAATGCCATTGAGGCTAATATAATGCACAAAACCTCAGCTGCAAATTTAAACTTTGCTTGTCCTAGTTTTTAAATTGTCTGTCAAGCTTGAAAAAATCCTTTACTGTGTTTAACATAGCAAGTTATACAACTTACAAAGATATTTCTTTATCAAATGTGTTCCAATATGAAAATATCAACTAGATCCTGGGGTCCAAGCAAGTCCACTTAAAGCTTGCTTTATAAACAGGTCTTTCTGTGGCAATATGTCATCAGTGCTGTTTGAGAAGTGGGCTAGCTTATTTCAATAGACAAGCCATCCCTTCTCTTTCATAACCGATTCAAAAAGCCAGATATGAAGGCTGACTTATCTATTAAAATAAGACTGTCAGCCAGCCTGTGTAATAGTACTGATAATGTGCTGGCACAGGAGATGCTTTGCTGTGTCAAGAACAATCCAGAAGTCCAGCTTTTATTATCTGGAACATACGCTGATTTCTTCAGTTCATGGTACCTTTGACAATTGAAGTTTATCAATTTGCATTTCTTACTATTTTAAGGACACTTAAGCTCCAATTCATTAAGACAGGCGTTATGCACACCAGTCTTAATAAATGAGATGACATGAGTAAGATGTGTCTAATTCATTAAGAGGCCACTTTGTGAATTAGATGCATCTTACAAGTGCTGTGAAGCTCATAAATTAGCCATATTGGCATTGTTAGCCAAGACTGGCATGAAAATGGCAAAAGTCACAACTTTGAGTTGGACAACATTTTTGAAATGTTTAAAGTGTCTTATGCCAGAAAACACCTTCAAGAATCGGGGCCTTCAAGTGTTATTCCCAACATGAAAAGTTAATGCCTATTCTTCAAAAGGTAATAATTTTCTGATCAGTGGTGGGTCCACCATTGGAACCCCCACTATTACTAAGAAAAATACTCTGAAATTCTGTTGGCACAAGACATGCTGTACATTTTCTAAAAGGTGTTGCCTGTTTTGACAAAGAAGGCTCAGAATAACATACATAGTGTTGCTCAATAAAATGATTCTTCACAACTCCCTTTAAAATACCTCATTCATTGTTCTATACTTTCTAGTCCATTTCAACACATATTTTTAAAAAGTGATTCACCTTGGCCAATCACTGTCTTCAAAAGTTAAGCTCCTTAGTTTGTAACTGGCTGTGATGGTCACATGCTCCTGTGTTGGAACATTTTTACTGCAGCTGGAAGTAAAGATATAAGAAGACTGGGCATTCTTAGCCTTTAATAAAATTTAAAGTGTCCTTTAATTACAGCCGAACAGATTAGCAGAAGAATGTGAAATGAGATGAAGTTGCAGTAGCTAACACAAAACCATCCATAGGGATTATTGGAGATGTAACAGATATCCTGCGCTGCTGGTATATGTCCAATCAAGGTGTCATATCAAACGTGTAATAACAGCGCAGTTTTAATCTCTACGCATTTCGAAGTAATAAAATATCTTCTTCAGAAGAACCACAGAGATGTACACACCAGCAAATGACAGTCTTAAATAGTGTGACAGTTCAAATACGAGCCCCAAGGAATAGAACGCCCACATGGAGAAGTTTGATTACTTTGAAACTCATAAAGATTAAAACCGCACTGTTATTACACATGTTTGATCTGACCCAGCACAGGAAACCTGTTAAATCTCTGATAATCCAACTCGTGGGACTGCAGCAGTGGGGATCGGGTTTTATAACTTTTCAGTGATGTGTCTTACACAACTAAATCAATTGAGTGGAACCACTTTTTTTAAACAATTTTGGTATCCAGATAACACCCTATTGTGCTTATCTTGTTCTCTCAGCCACTTCTCAAAACCATCCATAACATGTTGCAGCTCATTTACTCATGCTGAGATGCAGTACCATAGACCAAGACTGTGGGTTCAGTGCTGAAGAAAAGGGTCGACAGTGTTCCAGCATCCACTGCACTCCCTTGTTTTTACTGATCAGTGATATAATCATGGCCTAGAACTAAATCAATTACATGTTCAGGGATTATTTTATGATTAAGCGATCCCTGTTATATCCTGAAAAAAAAATTCCCAATCAATCTTGAATTTGTCATTTCTCATCAGCATTACTCTATTTTCTATTTCCGTTTTCCCTCCTGAAATACAGAATTAAGAATTAATTTTGTCTTTATCACAGATAAAAAAAATATTCCTCTGGAAAAATATTTTTAATGAATGTCTCATTTTTATTTAAATTATTTTCTTAAAGATTGCACCTTACTTATATCACAGATGGTAAGAAATTAGCAATTTCTATGAAATCCAGTGAACAGATTGTACTCAGTTTCAATGTATATCAATTTTACATGAAAAAAGCATATATTTTGTACATTGGTACAGCTTGTCTTATACTTTGCAATTAAGAAATATCTAAAAGCACTAAGGGTCCCTTAAAAGATGTCAATTTCTTTCGAGAACGAGTACTATCTGTGTTTTCTCTATGGGGATGTTCATTTGTTCATTTATTCTTGCAGGCTCAGTGGTCCACACAAAAACACATAGATATGTCCAATTTTGATCCGACTAACAGATCAAACTCAAAAATCCAAATCTTTGGTTCCTTGACTAAAAATTGGGCAACACTCAGATGCCATCTATGTACTGTACCCTTTCCGCAGACTGTTTGATAGGGGAAACTTGAGAAATCTCCATAATTTTCATTTGCATAACAGAAAAATTAATAAAACTCTGATGGTAAAAATTGACGAATTCACCATATTCAGATGAAAATTTTATCAAAAATGCTGATAAAACTTGTACTATTTTTTGCATATGAGAAAAATTACTAACATCTGAGTGTGCCCTAATTATGGAAATTAAAGCAGTCTCCAGTAAAAGTAAATTTGAGTAATCATTCTTTACCTTTTTTATACTTTTTCCATATTATTACATTTGGCAACAGATTTTTATACAGATTTTTGGAATTAAAACTAAATCTATTATTTTTTCCTTTAATACAATTTATTAAGTAGCCATTTTCTTGAAATTTCATAATACAGTGTTTCGCTCTTCCCATATTTTTACAATTGTGACAGCAAAGTTTTAAGGAATTCCCTGTAGGGTTGGCAGCAATATAATGTGTTGGTTTATTTCAAGACTACATCTTTTCAGACAGTTTTATTTTTGTTACTCTTGCACTATATGAAAGACAAATGGAAGCATATATCTCTCTCTTCAGATTCACTTACAAAAATGTGCTAGTATATTCTTTAGATTCTACATAGAGCTTTCAAGCTGGCATAGATTTCAGCATTAAAATGTTATGGTTGGTAAACTTGATATTTGTCATGTGGCAAGAAAGTTATCAACAAATCTTTGTAAAAGAAACATCATGTTAACGTGTCATGCAGAATTAAAAGCCTGCAGCATTATAAATGGAATGTACCCAAGGCAAGAAGAATATCATCACACAAAGGTCACAACTACACTGAAGAATATAGCACCAATAATATAGATGTCCATAAGATGAAAAACTTAATTTTATTTATTATATTATTTTCTGTTGCTCTTAAAATGCTATCATATTTTTCAGAGATTTGCAGAGTTTGTCACCAGTCACTATCTCCTATTCCTTACCTAAGACACACACGTAAACCAATTGCCCAACCTATATTATTGGAAATATCTATAGCTGCGTTTTTTAAGGGGTTACCAAAATAAATCTGATAAAAAAGTTGGAGTCTACCCCATGGCATATACTGATATCACATGTCACAATACAGGAAACTTTAACAATATACTAGAATGGGATTCATGGTATTTTTATAATTGTTTTATTTCCACGGCATAAGGAACATAATAGAGTTTTCCTAAAGAAACCCTTCTGTAATCCTTATTTGATTCCATCTTTAACCTTTCAATAGTACTACATAATACCAGATCTTCAACTACAACATTTATTAGATAAGGCAAAATTATACCGTTGAAACCAGTAAGTTTACATACACTATATAAAAAGACACATATGCATATTTTTTGTCCATATCTCACATGAAATCAGACTAAACCTTTCCTGTTTTAGGTCAATTAGGATTACCATAATTTTTAATATTTGACAAATGCCAGAATAATGAGAGAGAGAATGTTTTCATTTATGTCCAGACTTGTGCCAGCATATCCTCAGATATGGACTATACTGATTCAGTGATGCATTGTCTCCGGTCATTTAAATCCTGTGGTTGGGGGGACAGATACACTGAGTCCCACACATAGAAGTTGCAGGGTGTTAGATCTGGTGAAGGTGGACACTAGCGCACATTATTGGTAAATTATTTTTGATTTCACGGCCGTTCCAGCATTCCACTAGAGTTTAATTCAGGTATTGATGAACATCCAAATGGAAATGTGGAGGTGCATGATCCTTTAGATAGAGAAAGATCTGCCAAATGTAGTTTGTGTCTGGCATAAGCCATTTCTTTAACATGACCAGGTAGTAGTGGCCAGTGACAGTATCCTCAGCAAAAAAGAAATAACCATATTCCTTGAGCCTGCTCATTGCAATGATCAAATTTACATTGGGTGAGTCCCTCATGTACTCAATAAGGATACATGTTTTTTTTTAAGCCCAAAATTTTAATGTTGTGGTGATTAATTAGTCTTATTGCTGAACATCAGAATGTCAGTGAATTTTTCCTCTTCCTATCAACCCTACAAGTCAATGCAAAGTAACAGCACTTTGGTTTGTCATCTAGTTTCAATCTGTGTGGCTTACATCAGACATATTTCTGTAAAATATACCATAATTTAGTTTTATGACATCTGTAGTTCCATATTAGTCTCAAAAAGATGCACCAAAAACAGCATTTATATGCATTAAAATATATACTGTAAAAATTTCCAGGTACAAATTCAATAACACTTTCATATTTTTTAAATTACCATATTAAGAGAAATGTTCCTTTAATCTTTATCCATATTACTCAGTCTGGCTGGCTTTATAGGACATGACTCGAATCCATTGTGTCTTCCAAATTCTCTGGATAGCCCTGACTGTTCCCATTACAAAACACCCCCTGTTGTTTCTAATTTCTTCACCCAACACAAAATGCAGTTTCACACTTACCAATTTTTTTCTGAAAGTTTTGCTGTATTGTCATAACCAATCCCATCCTTGAAAATTCCAATATGAAAAATATTTTTTCTAGCTTCAATACTGCCATCTTGTGTAACACTATGTGAGCACTTTTTCAATGTAGTTCTTCAAAAATGAAAGCTATTCTTGGAATAGTTGCTATGGACAAGTAACCCTTTTTTTTAGTCACTGACCATTTTCCACTGATGTTATTTTAACTAATGGCCTTTAATTTTGCTCACCTTTTTTAATCACCCTGTATATAAATTTATATACATTCGTGTAGTTAACATTTAAAACAATATAGTCTTCAACCTATGTTGTCTTGAAATACTGTTTCCAACAAATACAATCAAAATTCTAAGCAAGCCTGCAGGAATCCTAATAAGGCTCTTGACTTTATTTGCATTATGAGACTTACTTTTTATAGATTTGTTCCTCCAAGTTCAATATATTGACTAACTCCTTGCTGACTGCAAAATTAATATCTCCTTATGCATGCATAATTTAGCATAGTGAAGGTGAATACTGTAATTGGTCTTTCTATTATTATTTAACATTTCAGTCAGAGTCAGAGTGAAAGGCATAAAACAAACACCATAAAGACATGAAAAGATAATCTTACAATTTTTAGAGTTGAAAATCTGCTTTTTTGTCCCACAGTGAATTAATACATTTCTCTGTTATATCACACAAACGTATAAAAATGCTTTTAAAAATGCTCCACTACCCAGCTGTTGCTGTCACATCTTTTTCATGGTGGTATTCCTTCTATTCCATACGCGTACAAGAGCATTGGGCAGTTAAAGTGTGCTACTGGGCATTCATATTTGCTGGCGCTAGACATATGTGGTGGATGTAGTATGAGGGAATAATAACAGGGGGCATCACGACTTTATCATTATGAGTATGCCTGTCTATGCATATTATTTGTATTATCTCAATTTAATTTTTTCGTTATTAACTCATCCATCACAGTTTGGACTATTTCATGGTATGGCACCCTAGATTATAATTTCTGCCTTTTGCAGGATGGCATACTGTACCTCAAATAAAAGAGGACCTCTAAGCAGGATATTCAACCCCTTACTGATGGCATGAGTGCAAGGCCCTGTAATACTTATTACATTTATAGCTTGATTGTGGTATTTTTGAAAAATCCATTTGGGGCTTTGCAGGTTCAGCTGGGCAGGCATTGCACTTCTAGCTCTGCTATGCTTTCTTTCTTTTTCCCACCCACCACCAGCCTCCAGTCTTTGATTGGCATGTCAGTCTTCTCTCAGTGACCTTTCTCTCCCTGGCCAAGATTCTATGCAGGTACCATCATTACCTCGATTCATCTCAATTGAATGGGTGGCGCATGCGCAGATGACATTGCAGAAGCCAGTAAATTTATCTCACAAGGGCATTATGAGATTACTGCCCATGTCCTACCTCTTCTAAAAAAAAAAAGCTGGGCATTGATGGCACCTGTGCAACAGAGAAAATGCACCAACAAAATACTACAAGCAAGGTATGAATGTTAAATATATTAAAGGGGCTTTATAATCATACCTAAAGTTATTGGAAGAATATCCTGCTGACAGGTCTTTTTATAATTCAATGTAATAACTTTTTTGCATTAACCATTAACAGTGAGCGCCTTACATATTTGATGCTTTTCAGGATATAATCTGCTTTGTGAGGTGTGTTATTCAGCCATATTCTGCCTCTAAGAGAAGCAAACAGAATTTAACAGCACCTGTTGCTGTTATCCTGGTAAATTCCACTGTCAATCTCTGACAGCTACATTAACAGCATGTGGCCAGAAGGCACGTTGTTCTACTCATTCATCAGCTTTCCATGCATCCATCAGGAATTGCCGGCTGCCTTGGGGTTGCCATGTAAACAAGGGGTGTGCTGAAGATCTCCACTTCTGTTATGGTGGTACTCCTTGGAAAACCAACCTGTTGCTGCCATTTATCAGAGACTGTAATTTTTCACTATATACTGCAATACTTTCAGTGGATATAAAATGTTTACACACATTTGTGAGGATCTGAGGTTGTGGGTTGTAATAATCACCTAGGCATGTTAACGATGCAACTATTTTTTATCCCTTATGTCCATGATCTTACAACAACTCCGAATAGATGGCCTCAATTCAAAGTCCACAGTCCACAAGATCCCAACCCGAGATCGGTAGTTCCACTGCCTCCGTACCAGGCGATATTCACTGTCTTCCAACATTTGGTTGGCCCACAGCTTTTGTATCTCCCATCAGTATAGTCTGGAGTCACAGACTTCTCCAGACGACAGATACCATTGCCATAACACAAGTATAAAACTCCAGCCAGCAAGAACTCCTCCATTTCCTCACCAGTGTTCTAAATATCCCAAGCCACCCCTCCAGAATTGGACCTGGCCTTCAGGAAAACCCCCCTCCAAAGCTAACTGTGCATTGATGGAGGTATTGCATGTGAGTCTTCCTTTGGTGAAGGCTCCACTGGGTCTCTTACCCCATCCACATAATGGGAATAGTGACTGGGAGAACAATGGCTTATTTGAGACCCTGATGAGGGTGGAAAGATTGCTTTACCTTTACCAATCTCGTGTCTGACTTTATGTATATAAAAGATCCATCCCGCACGTCTTCCTCTGCTTACTGTCACTGAATGGAAACATCAATTCCTGAGGATGAACACATTCTAGGAGAGATTTGTGCACCTTAAACTGATGGGCAAGCAAATCTCTAATAAAACGCAACAATAAGATCAACGTAACTGGCACTCCATCCTGGAAAAAGTTTGCATCCCTTAGAATCTGCACCATCACAGCACAATGTTCACCAGTTGGGGATGCGGATGATATGGGCTAGAACATTCCTGGCACTCCCTGGCAAAGTGTCCCATGTGTCCACAGTTTTGTAAGCTTAACACCCCTTGCCCTGAGGTGCAGGCTGTACTTGGGTGCTTGGGAAACCTCTCCTTTTTGTGAAGTCCTTAAACCTTGCAGTTCCTCCTCTCACCTGTCCATGGGTCTCAGTGGCCTCCCTCTGAGCACCTGTTCCTGACATGTTTGGGCTGTACTTCCATGTAGCCCTGATAGTTTGGCAGACCAGTTATCAGCCAATCTTGCACCATCATCCAGGCTAAGTGGTTTTCTATCTGTTACCCATTATTTTTTAAGTCACCAGGGAGCTAGGACATAAATTGTTCCAGCATGAATATATCCAAGACATGTTCTGCTTCCCGAACCTCTAGTTCTCCTATCCACTGAGTGCATGCAATACGTAATGTGTTGGCAAATTCCCAGTACGTGTGTGCATCGGGCTTGTCAGTCTCCTAAAACTTCCTCTGGTAGGTTTCAATCATGACAGCATACCTCTTTAGTAATGGGCTGCAAACAGCATAGTAACATATCTGATCCCCAGAAGGCAAGTTATTAAAAGCTTCTCTTGCCTTTCCGGTCAGACCAAAGCTTAAAATTCTGGGCAAGTCACTGACTGACACCTCATGCAGCAGGCAGAGGTTCTCAAATAACCGGAGATGTTCATCAATATCCAAGGTGTCATCATTGAACTGTGGTATGTAACGGTACCTTAAAGATGCAGGCCCTACTAACCTGTTATGTACTGTCACCTGTGCTAGGGTGGGTGGGGGTACTGCTATATGCACACCCAGAAATTTGCTTAACACTGTCACCCGCTCTATCTTCATGACCCAGTCTCCTATCGTGGCCAGCATCCACCTCAACTCAGACGGTCAATCCTCCGACATGACAGCCCTGGACTGTGGTCACTCCACAGATATGCTCTCCTGCACGTCTGAACTGACCTCCTCCTGTGGGTGTTCATGGTCTTAGTCGGCGAAGGGTTGCATTAGGGTCGCCCGGTTGTCCTCTGGCAACCCCTTTAGCTTTCTCCCAGAGCAAAGGGATCTCAGCTCCTCCCTATTGAGACTCTTGTAGATGGAGTCTGCCACCTCTTCTGCCAAGTCACCGCTCTGTAACTTTCCTTGGTAAGCTGTCCAGAGATAGGTGATCCCAACGCTGCCACCAATTGTGAGGATCTAAGGTTGAGGGTTGTAAAAATCAGACAGGTTAATGATGCAACTATTTTTCATTCCTTACATGCATGGTCTTACAGCAACTCTGGGTAGATGGCCACAATGTAATGTCCACAGTCCACAAGATCCCAACCCGGGGCCAGTACTTCCACTGCCCTTGTACCAGCCGATATTCACTGTCTCCCAACTTTTGGTTGGCCCACAGCTTCTGTATTTCCCGTCAGTATAGTCTGCATTCACAGTCCATGCTCTTCCTGATGACAGATACCACGACCATAGCTCATGTATCTAGCTCCAGACAGAAACAACAGTCTTTGGGTAGCTCCTCAAATCCAGATGACAGATACCAGGACCATAGCATATGTATCCAGCTCCAGCCAGCCATAACCCCTCCATTTCCATGTAAGTGCCATAAATTCCCCAAGCCAGCCCCCCTCACTCAAAGTTAACTGTGCATTTGTGGAGGTATTTTCCTGTGACAAAGCCTCTCACCTCAGATTGCATGTGAGATTCCATGTGGTGATGCTCCACTGGGTCTACTATCCCATCCACACAATGGGACTAGTGACAGAGAACAAGGGCTTAATTGAGACCCCTGAGACACTGATGAGAGTAATGGAATGATTGCTTTACTTTTACCAATCTCATGTCTGGCTTTAAATATACATAAGATTGAGCCCGCACATCTTCCTCTGCTTACTGTCACTGAATGGAAACATCAGTTCCTGAGGCTGAACACATTCCAGGAGGGATTTGTGCACCTTAAACTGACGAGCAAGCAAATCTCTAATAAAGCGCAACAATAAGATCGATGTAACCGGCGCTCCGTGATGGAAAAAGTCCACATCCCTTAGATTCGTGGACTCTGCTCTACGTCCATGGATCTAATAATCTTTAGTCCATGGGCAGATCCTCACAATACCTATTAAAATGCCAGGTTTTATTATTTTAAAAAAATCATACCACAAAGTATAATTTCATAACTGTTTCCATCTTTAATGTCACCAATATCTTGTACAATTCAATTGAAAAACAAACTGAAATATTTTGGGTGAAAAAAAAAAAGTACTAAAATTTAGTTTTTGCATAAATATGTATATACTTAAACTGATACTTTGCTGAAGTAACCTTTGAATTTATTAAAGCATTCAATCTTTTTGGGTATGAGTCTATCAGCATGGCACATGTAGATTTGTCAATCTTTGCACACTCTCCCTTGCAGTAGCACTCCAATCTGTCACATTGTGAAGTCATCTCCTGTTTTTAGGTCTACCTACAGATGCAATAGGATTCAGGTCTGGACCCTGGCTTGGTCATTCCAAAACTTTGATCTTCTCACAAAGTCATTCTTTCATTGATTTGGACTTATGCTTAGGATTGTTGTTGCACTGAAAGATGAAATTCCTCTGAACCTTCAGCTTTTTAGCAATGTCTTGAAGGTTTTGACTAACTGATTTCTGCAACTGTTTTTAATTACCTCCAGACTGACTAACACCCCATTTCTAGCTGCCAAAATACAGCCCAAAAATATAATGCTGCCTTCACCATGCTTCATTGCAGTGATGGTGTTCTTTTTGTGATGTGCAGTTTTGGCTTTGTATTAAACATACCTTTTGGATTTATAGCCAAAAAGTTCAACCTTGGTGTCATCAGACCATAACGACTTTTCCCACATGCTCTTGGAAGACCTGATGTTGGTTTTGGCAAAACTCTGCCAAGCTTGGATGTGCTTCTTTGTAAGAAAATGCTTTTGACTTGCCACTCTTCCCCACAGGTGAGACATAAGAAAAATAAGGGAGATTGTTTTTACATTCAGTACACAACCAGTACTTGCAGGTCCTTTATTTTTGCTGTAAGCTTCATGGCATCCACCTTAGCTAATTTTTTCTTGTCATTCATCAATTTTTGAGGGACATCCAGTACAAGTAACGTCACAGTTTTTACAAATGTAATACACTTCTAGATGAATGCGATAAATGTCTTCACAGTATTCCATGGTATATCTAAAGCCTTGGAAATTTTTTGTAACCTTCTCCTGACTAATAACTTTCAACAATGAGATCCTTTTGCTGTGTTTTAAGCTTTTAATAGAAATGGCTTTTTTTCTGTAACATGCAATTAAGAAAATGTCGGGTAAATCCTACTAAAACTGTTAAATTTGATAAGGTGTTACTCAGAACCACTTTAAAAGATGGCAGCTGCGTACTGACTATTATGTAACATACATTTAAATGTGATTGACTAATTCTTAACACAACCACATTCAGTTAGTCTGTTTTTAAATATGTAGTGCCATAGACCTAATGGGAAAGAGAAGAATTAACTGGATAGAAAGGCGAAATGAGCAATTGTAAGTACACAGTGCTATATAATGGGGTGATAAAAATGTTCACTTCGAAAATCACCAGTCGCGCTCTGACAGCCTCTTGTCAGGTTCTCTGCACCTACATTTCATCTCTTTTCTCAGTTTCCTTCGGCATTAATTCTTTTGAAATAAAAAGAACCTATGCAGAACCAAATCTGTGATGGACCAGACAGGGAACTATGGCGGTGGGACGAGTGGAGTTGATTTTTTTTGTCTCTCTATAATTAAGAAAGATGGCAACCTATCTTGCTGAAACTCCATGAAGTGAATCACAAACTATCACTTGTAAAGAAAATTCAATACTTTATAAAATTTCAGTAAAATTCAAATTAACCTGAAATAGATTTGCTCATCTCTAATATTAAGTGAATGTAGGAGGATAATGTCACGAAACCCTGTGATTCTAAGAGATGATCTAATTATGCTTTCTTCAACAAAGAAAAATACAAAAATGTTTTAAATGCCGCTTCATAAAGAAACTTTTAGGGAAATTTTAGCTTTGTTCAGATTTAATGACGTTAAGCTATCCAGTTAAATCATTTACTTAAATTAAATGAATTGCTACTGTGAGTAATTTAAAATACTTTACGAAATGACACAGCAGGTTACAACACATATAGTATAAAAAGATCCATTACATTGCATTCTACAAAAGTACATAGGTGGTTTTATGTCAATGTGAATGCCAAATAAATATAAAATGTATACATATTAGAGTAAAGAAGGTGTAACGGAACTATGATTAAGACATTAAATCTTTTTCATCTTGAAGACTGGTTGTGCAAAACTCCTTTTTTGCTGAAATCATTTAATAAACTAATAGTAATTCATGCATGTATTTTAGTGAATACATTTCTTAGATATTTATAAGACAATAAAATCCCTTTTGTATAACATATTTTTTACATGGATATATTCACATTTTCTAACAAAACTGCTTATTGTTTTGTAAAATAACAATATAATTATCTGCAGTCCAACCTCTAAGTAGGAAAAAGAAAGATTCCTCCCAGATTTTCAGTGCACACGAGTGTGCTCAACCACTTACTACTTAGCTTCTGGACACAACATCACCGTGTACTTAATCTTTGCATCTTCTCCATAGATTTTTCAGAACTAAGATTATTTTGTAACCATTAATTTTATTTCATCATAACCTCTTCTCTTCAAGAATTAAATCCTTTTGGAAATGACATATAAATGATGAAATAGTAAACATAAGAAATACTCAGCCCTGCCAAGACACAAAATTGGCCGGCTGACACAACACAGTATTACACAATGACCAATTTAGTAAATTTGATAGCAATTTTGAAAGATCAATTTCAAAACTGATGTGGCTACCAAAATGTATTTGAAAATGTATTAAAATTCAATTACATCATTAGGTAGTTGCCAATTCTTTCACACCGCTTGGACTTTAATGTCTACTAAATTAGAACCAAACTAATTTTCTTATTGTACGTTAATACATTCCTTGTTTATCCAACCACAACAGGCATGAAATGAAAGGAATCTACTCTGAAATCCGCTAATATTTTACACTGGTACTTCTCAATTCAATACAGTTTTTCAACAAATGTTATTAGAAACAACATTTCTGATTTATTTAATCTGCAATAAGCTCTGCTGAATACATCGTTTTATTATCCTTTTGTGTTCAAAGCAGTACTTTAGAGGCATTAAAATGCTGCAAGTTTGATAGGATGAATAATTACAATTATATTCTTTAGGAAGGATTATGTTTTATACCTATAGACTCATAATAATGGCTGTATTATCCTGAACATATTTTAACATCCCCTTTGTTTTCAAGTGAGAGACACACTTTAGTAAGAAAATGCCAAATGAATAAAGATTCACTGGGGCAATAATTGGAATACAGTAGAATATTTTATACATATATATTCATTTTTGATTTTTTTTCTATACAATCATTGTTAAAATTGTTTTAGGGTATACTCTGTTCAATTTACACTGACCATCCTTGGGATATCTTAACTTGAGACTTTATTCAACTTATAATTCTGCAGTTTAAATCTGTGGCATACACGGTTGCAGAGGAGTCACACTTTGCGCATTATATGAAAAAGAATTGTAGAATTAAACCCTTAGTTGCTCAAACTCCAAAATATTCCATATTTTCTTAAAAACTACTTTACTGAATTTCATACACCTACAATGATTCTAATTTATAAGGCTTAGTCAAAAATAAAATCAAATGTGTAGTTTAGATAATTTAACCTTATTCTTATCTTTAATTTTCTTTATCCTCATGATAGGTCATCAGTGTATGATCAGTGGGGGTGCGACACCTGGCAACCCTGCCGTAGGCCGGAACTGCTCTTTAATGGAGCTGCTCCATCTGCTGATAGTGGCCAAGGCTGGGTACTGCACGTTCATTGCCTATTTAAATCACTAAATCAATAGGGTACAGTACCTGACCACAGCCATTATCAGTAGATGGAGCAGCACTATAACTGAACCCTTCCGGCCTCCAATGGCACCGATAGCAGCTGGTCGGCGGGGGTGTCACTTCACCACTGATCAGACATTGATGACTTATCCTGATTATTGGACATCAATGTTAAAGTAGTGGACAACCTCTTTAACTTTTGCCTACACACCTTTTTCTGAATTTCTAGCATGTTTTCTCATCTAACTAAATGGTACTATTTTATAATACAGACAAATATTAGGGTTTGACAATTATTTTCACCAAACCTATCCTGTTTGCCATGAATAGCAGGAGTCTAGGCCATATCTAATAATTTGTTTTTACATTTTGGATAAAATAAAAACTTCCCATAAGGAATATTTATGTTAAATGCTTTTGCAGCAAAAAAGACAAAGTAATTGAATTAGTAATATCTTAATTAGTGAACCAGAAAACTCATATTTGCTTCTGCACAGAGGTCCTTTGTGAAAGCCTGTCTACAACATGCCAGTAAATATATTATTCCTGTAATACTTATTTGGCAGAAAAGTATGTAAAATCACATAGATTTTTCAAGCTAACACGGTATTATACTTTTATTGCTAAGTAATTTGAAATGTTAAAATGTATTTTTAATTCCAAAATAACAGAAGCGTCCCCCCTTTGACAAAATGTGAAATTATTATTGTTACTCTCCATCAGACTCTAAACCTTTTCATTACTCTTCAATCAGATCTATTACCCATTGCTAAATATTTCTGCCTTTCTGATATAAAAAACAATGTGTCATCCACTAGAGATGAACAAATCAGTTTGAGGTAAATTCAATTTGTTTTAAATTTTACAAAATAATTGCTTTGTGGAAATCCAGGAAAATGGCAAGCTGCATTTTTATAGGATATAGAGAGCATGGAATGGATTAAAAGAAATACAAAAATTCATTCTAACCTTCCCCTCAATGGACCAGCCGTTAACCCTGGTGGTCATCTGTGGTCCAATGCATTTTTTTTCTGTCCAGTGTTATGTCTACCTCTGGCTCCTGGAATCTTTGGAGCTGACTAGACGTGCCTTGACATAACATCACAACGCATGTCATCACATTGTGATGCACATCTTGATTTTATGTGAGCCATAGTAGGCAAGGCCTATTCATTTCTGAAGATTCTAAGAGTTGGAGGAAGTCGCTGCAATGGACAGAAGAAAAAGACACACTGGACTTAGACAAGAGCATGGAAGGGGGAGTATATTTGTTTTTATGTTTTATCTACCTATGTTTATTATGTTTTGTTTGGGAATTGGAGTGTCCTCAGAGTATACTATTACACATTCAATATACATAAAATAAAAAGCGTGAATTTGTACTCACCAGCCTAATGCGAGAAAATCTGCCAAACTCAAATTTACGCAGATTTACTCATTCTTATCCTCCATTTATAATCACCCATTTCCACACACATGCATCCAAAACACTCATTAATAAAATTCTGCCCGATCTTTTCTACTAAGGAATCTATAAAGATTCCTTTGTAGAAAAATACCATACAAATGCAATACAATTGCAACTGAGTCAGTACTGTTCGCTTATTTAAGGGTCTTTTTATCCATTTTTTCCCAAATCTGTACCACTCCAATAAACAGCAGATAAAGGGTCACTGCATACTGTCTAAATCATTTACAGGTCCAAAGCAGTATGGTGATCCTCCTTTTTCCTCACTTTTAGTAATAATATTATGACAAAAGTTTGATAGACTTCAGTACTCCATTATTGATTGAATGAATATTAGCAGCAAACTCAAACCAAAAGACTAAATATTATACAAAAGATAACTGGGCATACTTCCTGACTGTGCCTAATGATGCTTGCTAGATGGACGAGCAATTTTCTATCAATATTTTAATATAATTCTAAAATTTTTGTCCTCCTACTTGCTTTGCATGCAGAGAAGAAACATTGTGCACAGAATTATCTTTACAACATATTGTGCATTACCAATTTTGTATCCTTTCTTTGCAATGAGTTCTGAAAGATTAGTTTTATGCACACATTTAATCAGCCTGCCCCTTTATGTTTTTATCTCGCCATGCTTCTCCTTCTGCCTTGTTACAATAAAAATATTGTCTGACTGTTCATATGTGCTTATTTTTTTTAATACATAAATACTATATAAAAACTTTGCCCATTATTTAGAATATACCCTACATGTCTTTGACAACAGATCCAGGTTATGAGGTAGGCAAAAGAAAGCACTTGCCTAGGGTGCCATTTAACCTTAAACATAGGGGTGCACAAGTTAACAACTTTCCTTCACATCCCTTCTGCTGTTGCCACATAACTGTTATACTTGTACTAGCTATTGAGCCCGTTCTGCGCCTGGGTGGCGAGCATTTTTATTGGTATATGGTCTCTCATGCTGGTATGTGCTGCCCCCATCCTGGTGTTTGTGCTGCCCCCATCCTGGTATTAGTGCTCCCCTATCCTGTTCCCCCATACTGTTATGTGCTGCCCTCATCCCTATCCTGGTATGCATGGCACCCCTCACCCTCAATCCTGGTATGCATGGCACCCCTCACACTCAATCCTGCTACGCATGGCACCCCTCACCCTCAATCCTTGTATGCATGGTACCCCTCATCCCTATCATGGTATACATGGTACCCCTCACCCGAATCCTGGTATGCATGGACCCCCCAGATCCCTATCCTGGTATGCATGGTACCCCTCATCCCCCAATCCTGGTTTACATGGTACCCCTCATCCCTATCCTGGTATTGATGGTACCCCTCACCCCTGGTATGCATGATACCCCTCACCCCTCAATCCTGGTATGCATGGCACCCCTCTTCCTCCTATCCTGGTATGCATGGCATACCTGAGCGTTTCTGCATTTCCTTGGCAGGATAAACGCTGCAGAAATTCTGCATTGTTTTGATGCATTTTGGATGCATTTTTTTATGTGTGTTTTTATGCATTTTTAAAGCATTTTTTGAAGCGTTTTTCTACATCAATGAATGCTTTTTGAGCTAAATAAAGTTATTTGGTGGGACATTGCTTAAACCTTTTTATTACCTTCAGAACTGGGGTGAGTATATAGGTTAATTTAAATCATTAAAGAATGTGTCTGTTGTATCTCAAATAAAGTGTTTGCTCTGCGTCTGTGTGTTTATTTAACTCTTTACTTTACTTTGGTTTGGTCATGAAAAGGTCTGATTGACACCTTGTCATAACCAAACAAAAGAGCTAGGTGTCAGCTGATTCCATGCACCCAGTCTTCATTAGCATTTCAATTCAAGTAATTTATGCAGCTGCTGTAAGGTGCTATTTTTAGCCTGGGAAGGTGCCATTTGCAAACATGGTCCCTGGCCATTATTAACAGCTCACAGCTGTTTCCTTAGCTGCTAAGTCCCCCCCGATCAGCACTCAGCAGCGCTTTGGACGCATAATATTTTTGTTGAGTCCAAAACACGGTGTTCTAATGCTGCACTTTTGATTTCGGTACATGTGAATCCACCACATATGATGACACTTCAATAGGTCAAAATCTGCAGCGGAGACTAGAGTGTCTGCTACAGAAATTGACAAGCTCCAGGTGAGTTTGGGTACGTTTCCACGGTCAGGAGCCGCTGCAGGTTTGACGCTGCGTGTTTATTTTTTTTATTACCCTCTCTGTTCCTGAATCCCTTGATCTACTCATGAGCCCCGGTGAACTTACCACCATGGGAACATTCTTCTGGAACGTTCTTCTGATTGTTCCCACGGTGAGGTCAGGTGAGAGATCAGCTGATCCCTCATGTGACTGCAGGTCTTGAAAGCACAGTATAGCACTGGCCTCCTGGAGACAACATCACTGGAAAACAGGAGGACACCGGGGGCCGCAGGACAGGTGAGTATGAAGGTTTTTTTTATTTTTTTTTACTTTTTTTGTACTTTTTAAAAAAAAATTCACTGCCGGTGGTTTCCCGCCTCTGCTGAGGAGAACTACCACTCCCCTCAACAGCGCCGCTCTAGCTGTTATCAGCAGGAGTGGCGTTCGGATGAGAGGAGTTGTAGTGCTCCTCTACTGACCTGGGTACCACCCGCACCGCTTTGCCAGCGCATTTTCCGTTCATTGGCTTTAATTGAAACCCAGAAAATCCGCATATACCTGCGAATTTGCTGCATTTCAATTAAAGTCAATGGGCGGGAAACGCTACGGAAGCGCTTGGCATAATGAACATGCTGCATTTTTTTCCGCAATGCTAATCCTGAGCGGAAATTTCCGCATCATATGCACAGCACATCAGGATTAGCATTGCTATAGCTGGCCGACCTATTAACAAGCATTTTTGATGCATTTCTGCGGTGGAAAAACACTTCATGTGCACATAGCCTAAGATAGTTTTCTCAAGATACATTGTACTTTGTGTTACTCATAAATTTAAGTGGATATGTTTTGCATTTATTTGTGAAAATATCTGAATTTTGCAGAAAAATTTGCAATTTTCAAATTTTTGATTTTTATATCATTAACCACTTCCCAATATGTGTTATGTATGTATGGCGCTGCAGGAGCTGTGTTCCTGCAAACTGCCATACATATACTGCATCACCCATGCGATGAAATGTCGGTGTCAGCTCTCTATGAGAGCTGAGATCCTGCAGGAATGCAGGGTGTCAGGGTGCGATGGCGTTGTGCCAATCGTCTCCATGGTAACCCTGGGCTGAAAGATGGCCGCGGGGTCACCCAGTGACAGTGGCCTGTAAGCTCCTGCTCAGTGCAGGAGCTGACAAGCCTCCTCCCTGCCTGTGATGCACAGATCTAATGCCCTGCAATGCAAAAGCATTGTAGAGTATTAGATCAGCAATTAGGGAAAGGAAAGATGATGTTCCATCATGTGACAAAGTAAAAAAAGTAAAAAAAAGTTATTAAAAATTGTAAAAATATAAAAAAAAAAAATATGAACCAAAAAATTAAAAAATATTAAACCAATAAATACCAATAAATACATTTATCAATGTAAAAATTAAAAAACAAAAGAGTAGACATATTTGGAATCGACGTGTTTTAATGACCCGACCTATAAAACTGTCCTACTAGTTTATCCCATCAGTGTAGACTATAAAAAAAGTGAAAAAAGAGGCAAAAAACAATGCTTTATCATATTACCACTGACCAAAAAGTGGAATAAAACACAATAAAATAAATAAATAAATAAAAATTGTATCTCTGAAAACGTCATCTTGTCTCACAAAACACAAGCCTCCATGCAGCTTTGTTAGCGGAAAAATAAAAAAGTTGTAGCTCTCAGAATAAAGTGATGCAAAATTATTTTTTTCTATAAAAGAGTTTTTATTGTCTAAATGCGTCAAACTCCCAAAAAACTATATACAGGTGCATCTCACTAAATTAGAATATCATCAAAAAGTTAATTTATTTCAGTTCTTCAATACAAAAAGTGAAACTCATATATTATATAGAGTCATTAGAAACAGAGTGATCTATTTCAAGTGTTTATTTCTGTTAATGTTGATGATTATGGCTTACAGTCAACGAAAACACAAAAGTCATTATCTCAGTAAGTTAAAATAATTAACAAAAAACACCTGCAAAGGCTTCCTAAGTGTTTAAAAAGGTCCCTTAGTCTGTTTCAGTAGGCTCCACAATAATGTGGAAGACTGCTGACTTGAAAGAGGTTCAGAAGGCAGTCATTGACACACTCCATAAGGTCCATGAGTTACAATTTTCATTTGGAAATCAAGGTCCCAGAGGCTGGAGGAAGAGTGTAGAGGCACAAAATCCAACCTGCTTGTCTAGTGTGAAGTTTCCACAATCAGTGATGGTTTGGGGAGCTATGTCATCTGCTGGTGTAGGTCCACTGTGTTTTATCAAGACCAAAGTCAGCGCAGCCGTCTACCAGGAAATTTTAGAACACTTCATGCTTACCTCTACCGACAAGCTTTTTGGATATGGAAATTTCAGTCTCCAGCAGGACTTGGCATCTCTCCGCACTGCCAAAAGTACCAATACCTGATTTAAAAACAACAGCATCACTGTGCTTGATTAGCCAGCAAACTTGCCTGATCTTAACCCCATAGAAAATCTATGGGGCACTGTCAAGAGGAAGATGAGAGAAACCAGACCCAAAAACACAGACGAGCTGATATCTGAGGCTGCTATCAAAGCAAACTGGGCTCTCATAAAACCTCTGCAGTGCCACAGGCTGATCGCCTCCATGCAGAGCGCAGGCAATATATCTGAAGGATGACAAGCTGGATGGCAGCGTTCTGCTACCATCCAGCCTGCTATCTCAATGTCGTCCCAGCGTGGGAGAATTCTCCTGCTCAAGCGGTGACATCATTTGCCGGCACCGCATGCGCAGGAGAATTCTCCCACGCTGTCAGTGACGTGCATGAGGTGAGCTGAGTTCATTGGACATGAACTCGGCTCATCTGGATGCTGTCACAGTGAGACACTGAGGAGCGCAAGCATGCCTGTGCTTCTAAGTGTCTGCAGCATGGCAAGCTGGATGGCAGCTTTATGCTGCGATCCAGTCTGTCATGTCAATGTGGCAGAGCTGAAGCCGTCCTGGGAACAATGGAAAGGTAAGGATGAGATTAGTTTATTATTTTACTTTTATTACAGAAGACATTGGCTTCAGCTGGAATGGGCGATACGGTAAGTAGAGTTTAATTTAGAACATTAAAGGACTGTGTGTTTATTTCAATTAAAGGACTTTATTCTGGGTGTTGTGTTTTTTTAAATACTTTACTAGAAATTCATGGTGGTCATGTCTAATATTGGCGTGACCCCAAGAATTTCGGGCTTAGGGCCAGCTGATATACCAAGCTGGCCCGAACCCCTTTATTACCCAGTGAGCCTCTGCATCAGGGCCCTGGATGAGTTAGGTACAGCGACAGAAGGTGGCGCTTCTATGACCGTGCCATTTTCTGGGGTGGCTGCGGACTACAATTTGCAGCGGGGGGAGGCCCAGAAATCTTGGGCCACCCTACGCTGTGGATTCCAGCCCCCAGATGATTAGTTGTACCTGGTAGGGCACAAAAATAGGGCGAAGCCCCACGTCAATTGTTTTAAAAATATTTCATGAAATTCATGAAATAATTAAAAAAAGGGCTTCCCTGTAATTTTGTTTCAAGCCAGGTACAAATAGGCATCTGGGGGTTGGGGGCAGCCCGTTCCTGCCTGCTGTACCTGGCTGGACACAAAAATATGGCAAAGGCCATGTCAAATTTTTGGTGAAAAATTCATTAAAAAATTTTGAAAAAACACATTTAGGGACTGCATCTTTATTAACCCTTCCATTTGAGGGGTTAATAAAGATGCAGTCCCTAAATTATTATTATTTTTTTTATTTTTTAATTATTTTTCCCAAAAATTTTGACATGGGCTTCGCCATATTTTTGTATGCCAGCCAGGTACAGCATCCAGGAACGGGCTGCCCTCAACCCCCAGCTGCCTATTTGTACCTGACCGGACACAACAATATAGGGAAGCCCATTTTTTTTTTGATTATTTCAATAATTTAAAAAAAAATACGTGGGGCTTTGCCCTATTTCTATGTCCAGCCAAGTACAACTAGGCAGCTGGGGGCTGGAATACGCAGAGCAGGGAGGCCCAAGCTTTCTGCCCCCCCGCTGCGAATTTCAGTCCGCAGCCACCCCAGAAAATAGCGCATTCATAGACGCGCCATCTTCTGGCGCTGTACCCAACCAAACCAGGGCCCTGGTGCGGTGGCCCACTGGATAATAAAGGGGTTAGAGCCAGCTATGTATTATCAGCTGGCCCTAAGCCCGAAATTCATGGGGTCATGCCAATATTAGACATGACCACCATGAATTTCTAGTAAAGTATTTAAAAAAAACACCACACCCAGAATAAAGTCCTTTAATTGAAATAAACACACATTCCTTTAATGTTCTAAATTAAACTCTACTTACCATATCGCCCATTCCAGGTGAAGCCAATGTCTTCTGCAATAAAAGTAAAAAAATAAACCAACCTCATCCTTACCTTTCCATGGTTCCCAGGACAGCTTCAGCTCTGCTACATTGACATGACAGGCTAGAGCGCATCAGAACGCTGCCATCCAGCTTTCCATGCCGCATACACTGAGAAGCTCCTCAGTGAAGCTCCTCAGTGTCTGGCTGTGACGGCATCCAGATGAGCCGAGTTCATGTCCAATGAACTCAGCTCACCTCATGCACGTCGTCACTGACAGCGTGGGAGAATTCTCCTGCAATCACCGCTTGAGCAGGAGAATTCTCCCACGCTGGGATGGCATTGAGATGACAGGCTGGATCGCAGCAGAGCGCTGCCACCCAGCTTGTCATCCTTCAGAGACACTGCAGAGTGCAGGCATGCTTGCGCTCTCCAGTGTCTCTGAAGCGCTACCTTCAGTGTCTCTGAAGCTCTGGATCTCAGCGGAGCGCTACCATCCAGCTTGTCATCCTTCAGAGACACTGCAGAGCGCAAGCATGACTGCGCTCTGCAGTGTCTCTGAAGGATGGCATGCTGGATGGCAGCGTTCTGCTACCATTCAGCCTGCCATCTCAATGCAGTCCCAGGGTGGGAAAATTCTCCTGCTCAAGCGGTGACGTTATTTGCTGGCACCGCATGCGCAGGAGAATTCTCCCATGCTGTCAGTGACGTGCATGAGGTGAGCTGAGTTCATTGTACATGAACTCGGCTCATCTGGATACCGTCACAGCGAGACACTGAGGAGCGAAAGCATGCCTGCGCTTCTCAGTGTCTGCAGCATGGCAAGCTGGATGGCAGCTTTCTGCTGCGATCCAGCCTGTCATGTCAATGTAGCAGAGCTGAAGCCATCCTGGGAACCATGGAAAGGTAAGGATGAAGTTGGTTTATTATTTTACTTTTATTGCAGGAGATTGTTGGCTTCAGCTGGTATTTGCGTTACGGTAAGTAGAGTTTAATTTAGAACAATAAAGAATTGTGGCTTTATTTCAATTAAAGGACTTTATTCTGGGTGTTTGTGTTGTTTTTAACTTTCACTATAGGGTTAGTAATGGGGGCGTCTCATAGACGCCTCTCCATTACTAACCTGTGCTTGATGTCAGCTGGCACTATAAGCTGACATCAACCCTAGCCCTATTACCCCACTGCCACCACTACAGGGCAGTGGGAAGAGCGATGCTAAGTGCCAGAATTGGCGCATCCTATGGATGCGCCATTTCTGGGGTGGCTGACGGCTGGTGTTTCTAGCCTGGGAGTGGGCAAATATTCATGGCACCCATTCTGGGCTATTAATATCAGCCCCCAGCTGTCTGCCTAGCCTTTGCTAGCTATTAAAAAGAGGGGACCCCACGTCATTTTTTTGGGGGTCCCCCATTTTATTGGCTAGTAAAGGCTAGGTATTCAGATGGGGGCTGATATTAGTAGTCTGGGAAGCTCCGTGGGTATTACCCCCTTCCCAGGCTTCAAACATCTGCCCCAGCCGTCGGCTTAACCTCCGCTAGAGACTAAAATTACGGGGAACCCCACGCCAATTTTTTTTTTAATAAATCCTTTATTTTAACACTAAATGACAAGTACAGTAACCAACACTGTCACTGTACTTATTATATATGTGACTGACATGTTTCTATCCTTCTAATCTATGTGTGATGCTCTATTCTTTCTGTTCTAAATTGTCGGGTACTGATTGAAGCCGCTGATGGATTGCCGGCTTTTCATGTTTCACTGTGAACACTGTTCCCATCGATTTGGGCAATCACTGTAATGCCACAACCACCATGGCTGTGACATTACAGTGAGTGGCAGACAATCCCTGCATGACTGGTGCTCTAAATAGCTCCAAACATGCAGGACGGGGACCCGAGCTCCTGCCCGAGCATCGCGCAAGTACTCGGCGAGCTCTGTACTGAGATGCTTGGGCGAGTACCGAGCAGTGGCGAGCATGCTCGCTCATCACTAAATAACAGTATTAGTGTGAAAAAATCCAGTTATGCTTTTCGTGCACAAACAGTTTTCGAACATAACCTCGAACAGCCGTATTTTTTTCAAATCTTTCGAGTTCGTCGAACGACTCGAACACCGCCCAAAATAGCTCGAATTTGAGATTGGCGAACAGTTCGAGTCGAACACCTCTCATCTCTAGTAATCAATAATCTTTAACAGAAATAAACACTTGAAATAGATCAATCTGTTTGTAATGACTGTATATATGAGTTTCACTTTTTATATAGAAGAACTGAAATAAATTAACTTTTCGATGATATTCTAATTTAGTTAGATGCACCTGTAAATGTTGTATCACTTTAATCATAGTGACCCAAAGAATAAAGCTGCCTTATGAATTTTGCCACACTCGGAATGGCATAAAAAAACAAAAACAATTCCTCAATTCCTGGTTTTTGTTCAGTCTTCCTCCCAAAAATCAGAATAGAAAGCGATCAAAAGATGTCATGTATCCAAAAATGGAACCAATAAAAACTCCAACTTATCCAGCAAAAAACAACATGACTCTGTCAGCAGGAATATGGAAAAATTAAAGCTATCTAAATATGGGGATGCACAATAAAAGGTGTCATTTAGTGTGCGACAGCAGCCAAACATAAAAAACTTGTATAACTCTGGTATCGCTGTAATTGCACTGGTCCAAAGAATAAAGTAGTCTAATCACTTATACCACATGAAGAACGGTGTAAAAAATAAATAAAACCAATTTTTCACCTACTGTTGATTTTTTCATTCTGCCTCCCAAAGGTTGCTATATGGCTAGGCTCACATTTGTCCTGCGCTCTAAGCTGAGAACTTACACCGGGGTTTACGTGTAAATCTCTGAAACACGTGATTTAGATGGAACCCCCAGTGGAAGATTCTCTACAATAACGCAAATGGGGACACATTGGATGGGGTCTGGCCTATAATCCGGCAGTCCGTTCATAAAAGTGAGGTCCGCCACAGTTTTGCGCACATGTGAAAAAAAGGGCAATACTGAACAGAAGCCAGACGGAGTCACAGAGTCACTCTGCTGCCTCATTATAGTGAGTGGCTCCCTCTGGGATTTCTTCAGAAGCACGTCACTTGGAGATTTAGATGAAATCCCCAAATGTAAGTGTCGGATACATGTGATCCCAAACGTTATGTAAAATGTTTCCAATAAAAGCTTTGACACAATCCACATAAGAAAGCAAGTCTCCACTCAGATCCATCATCTGTTAATGGAAATATAAGGGGATTCCATGTTACTGGTAGTACAAAGGCTCTTGAAAAAAGCTATGACTCCTTGCCCCCCCCAATTTTTTTTTAGCAAATTCTGCACTCCCAAATCAAAATGCCCCCTCCCTTCTGATTCCCACAGTGTGCCTAAGCCACATTTAGCATTCATACATTTAACATTTCTGCAGTGATGTTAGCCCATCTAATTTACAGGTGCATGTCTCCAGAAGCATAAGCTGGGCACTACAACATACTAGGCACTACAACGTACTACTGACTACAATGTACTGGTCACTACAATGGCAGTTTGCAATTTTCACTCAGCAACATCAACTGTAGCATGTTTCTGGAAAACACTCATGGAGTCAAAATCGTCACTACACCTGTAGATAAATTCCCAAAGGGGTATAATTTCCAAAATATGGTCACTTTGGAGGATTCTGCTCTTCTAGCACTTAGGGGTAGAGATGAGCGTTGTTCGACTCGAACTGTTCGCCAATCTCAAATTCGAGCTGTTTTGGGCGGTGTTCGAGCCGTTAGGCGATAACGAACGATTTGAAAAAAATTCGGCTGTTCGAGGTTATGTTCGATAACTGTTCGTGCACCAAAATCATAACTGGATTTTTTCTCAGTAATGATGAAAATTAATGTTAATACGCAGTATGAGTGTATAGCGGCGCGGGGGGAGGGGAAGGGGATGGATCTCTGCAGGAATAATGAAGATCTCCATTTTTTTTTTCTCTTTCCCACATTTACAGTGGGGAGGTGCAATCTGTCAGCCTATCAGCAGCGCACACACGGAGCGAAGTGCTTTTTTTCACACAAGCAAGGGCATGTGTCATTGGCAGTGTATGTCACATGTCTTTCCCTATAAGACCCAGCCATTTTCCCCGTCGTCACCATTTTCTCACTGCTGCAGCTGCGTGTTAGACGGCACTTCTGTTGCTGTGTGCGCTATACCTTGTTAATTTCAAGCCAATTTTCGCACAAATCTACAGATAGCTTGGGAGTAGGGAATAGTTGTAATTGCAGTCCTTTTAAGGACTAAGTTACAGCATTTCCTACGACTTTTATCAGGCAGGTCTGTGCTCTTAAATAGATAGGTTGTGGGAGTAAAGACTAATTGTAATTGCAGTCCTTTTCAGGACTAAGTTACATCAGTTCCTTTCAGTTTTTGCCAGGCAGGTCTGTGCCAGTGCTGTGCAAGTTTTTTTTCACAGCATTTGGCTAAATCTAGCAAAGCTAATCCTTTTTGGCCTCTTGCAGAGTGTGTTAGTCAGTGGAGTAGCCTATCTGTGTTGCATGCTACACCACCAGTGTATAGAATACCAATTTTTTTATTGCACCTAGTGAAGTAAAACCTTTTGGGCATAGCATCATTCTATTAGTCCATCAATACTGACCTCCATAAGGTTGCAAATTGAATATAATTTTTTTCTGCATCTAGCTCTGAAAAAATATTTGGCCTTCTAGCAGTGTGTGGGACTTGTTCTATTAGTCCATCTATACTGACCTCCATCAGGTTGCAAATTGAATATAATTTTTTTCTGCATCTAGCTCTGAAAAAATATTTGGGCTTCTAGCAGTGTGTGGGACTTGTTCTATTAGGCCATCTATACTGACCTCCTTCAGGTTGCAAACTGAATATAATTTTTTTCTGCATCTACCTCTGAAAAAATATTTGGGCTTCTAGCAATGTGTGGGACTTGTTCTATTAGTCCATCTATACTGACCTCCATCAGGTTTCAAATTGAATATAATTTTTTTCTGCATCTACCTCTGAAAAAATATTTGGGCTTCTAGCAATGTGTGGGACTTGATCTATTAGTCCATCTATACTGACCTCCATCAGGTTGCAATTTGAATATAATATTTTTCTGCATCTAGCTCTGAAAAAATATTTGGCCTTCTAGCAGTGTGTGGGACTTGTTCTATTAATCCATCTATACTGACCTCCATCAGGTTGCAAACTGAATATAATTTTTTTCTGCATCTAGCTCTGAAAAAATATTTGGCCTTCTAGCAGTGGGTGGGACTTGTTCTATTAGTCTATCTATACTGACCTCCATCAGGTTGCAAATTGAATATAATTTTTTTCTGCATCTATCTCTGAAAAAATATTTGGCCTTGTAGCAGTGTGTGGGACTTGTTCTATTAGTCCATCTATACTGACCTCCATCAGGTTGCAAACTGAATATAATTTTTTTCTGCATCTACCTCTGAAAAAATATTTGGGCTTCTAGCTGTGTGTGGGACTTGTTCTATTAGTCCATCTATACTGACCTCCATCAGGTTGCAAATTGAAGATAATATTTTTATGCATCTAGCTCTGAAAAAATATTTGGCCTTCTAGCAGTGTGTGGGACTTGTTCTATTAGTCCATCTATACTGACCTCCATCAGGTTGCAAATTGCATACAATTTTTTTCTGCATCAAGCTCTGAAAAAATATTTGGCCTTCTAGCAGTGTGTGGGACTTATTCTTTTAGTCCATCTATACTGACCTCCATCAGGTTGCAAATTGAATATAATTTTTTTCTGCATCTAGCTCTGAAAAAATATTTGGCCTTCTAGCTGTGTGTGGGACTTGTTCTCTTAGTCCATCTATACTGACCTCCATCACGTTGCTAATTGAATATAATTTTTTTCTGCATCTAGCTCTGAAAAAATATTTGGGCTTCTAGCAGTCTGTGGGACTTTTTCTATTAGTCCATCTATACTGACCTCCATCAGGTTGCAAATTGAATATAATTTTTTTATGCATCTAACTCTGAAAAAATATTTGGCCTTTTAGCAGTGTGTTTGACTTGTTCTATTAAGCCATCTATACTGACCTCCATCAGGTTGCAAACTGAATATAATTTTTTTCTGCATCTACCTCTGAAAAAATATTTGGGCTTCTAGCAGTGTGTGGGACTTGTTCTATTAGTCCATCTATACTGACCTCCATCAGGTTGCAAATTGAATATAATATTTTTCTGCCTCTAGCTCTGAAAAAATATTTGACCTTCTAGCAGTGTGTGTGACTTGTTCTATTAGTCCATCTATACTGACCTCCATCAGGTTGCAAATTGAATATAATATTTTTCTGCCTCTAGCTCTGAAAAAATATTTGGCCTTCTAGCAGTGTGTGGGACTTGTTCTATTAGTCCATCTATACTGACCTCCATCACGTTGCAAATTGAATATAATTTTTTCCTGCATCTACCTCTGAAAAAATATTTGGGCTTCTAGCAGTGTGTGGGACTTGTTCTATTAGTCCATCTATACTGACCTCCATCAGGTTGCAAATTGAATATAATATTTTTCTGCCTCTAGCTCTGAAAAAATATTTGACCTTCTAGCAGTGTGTGTGACTTGTTCTATTAGTCCATCTATACTGACCTCCATCAGGTTGCAAATTGAATATAATATTTTTCTGCCTCTAGCTCTGAAAAAATATTTGGCCTTCTAGCAGTGTGTGGGACTTGTTCTATTAGTCCATCTATACTGACCTCCATCACGTTGCAAATTGAATATAATTTTTTCCTGCATCTAGCTCTGAAAAAATATTTGGGCAAGAAAGACCATCTTCCAGCAAAACTAAAATGTCTACTTCTTTTAGCGGACAATGTGATTAGATCCCTTTCTTACGGCCACGCCAATCGCTACAAATTCCAGATGAGGCACAAAAACAGCAGGTGCTTCAACGGATATCAAGTGCTCCTTTAAGTGGGCTCTCCTCCACCTCAACTTCAACATCACAAATACTCCAGTCCTCAGAGGTGTCACCCCAATCGCACTTGCTTCCTCACAGCTCCCAAATCTCCAGCTGCCCGTCTGAGTATGAGGTAGAACAGATGGTTGAGTCTGCACAGCTGTTTACTCATACTATAGCCTGGGAATCAGAGGTCGGCTCCAGTACTTCTGTGAATCCAGACGAGGAAATGATCTGCACTGATGCCCAGAATCTTTATGAGTCGCATCCAGGACCTGACGCAGAAGGTTCTGACCATAATGTAGACCCTCATTCCCAAACTGTAACTCCTGTTGGTGGAGACATTGAGGAAGACGATGATGAGACTCAAATACCTGATTGGAGCGACAACTTTAGTTTTTGGTCAGGGCAGGAACAGGTTGGCTCTGAAGACGACGGGTGTGATAACACACAGGGTGATGATGATGAGGTTGGAGATCCCACTTACTGTCAACCCACAGTCAGCCAAGAGATGAGGTCAGCAGAGGAGGTGGAGGAGGATGCTAGTGACGACGAGGTCAGGTTGCGCCTTCCTGGACAGAGACGTAGTACTGGAAGCACGTCAACAACTGCATCCTCAAACACAACTCTGCCTCTGACCACAAGTCTCGGTGGCTCTTCAGGTCGCATGGGTGCTAAGCCTTGCATAGCCTGGGCATTTTTTCAGATCGATAAAGATGACCCAACTCGTGTTATCTGTAACATTTGTCAACAAAAGCTAAGTAGAGGCCAAAAAATACATAGTTTGAGTACTTCATGCATGAACCGGCACATGGACATGAAGCATAAGTTGCAGTGGGAAGCTCACTGTGCTACAATGCGGCCTAGCCGGCCGGGCCAACCACCGTCTGCCCCATCTTGTGCATCTGCGGCCTCTTCATCCTCTGTGACTGGGGGGACAGCAGTCACACCTGTTTGGGACGCAGACCTGCCACCTCTTTACCCGCAACAGCCAGTGTGATTGGCAGGTCATCATTTTCTTTGGAGGTGGTAACACCAGCTGGTGTTGAGCGCTGTCCGACATCGATAGCACAACCTTTGGATCAAGGCAACCTAACATGTCTGCCTGCATCTTCCTCACAGACCGGCAGTTTGCCAGGGACACCCTTATCAACCGCGTATAAGCACAATAGCCAGCCCTCGGTCCCTCAGATGTGGACAAGTAAAAGACCATTTCCTCCTAGCCATGAGAAAACTAAGAGGTTGTATTTCACCATCTGCAAGCTCTTGGCTACAGAAATGCTGCCTTTCCGCCTGGTGGACACAGCGGATTTTCGAGACCTTATGTCCGTCGCAGTGCCCCAGTACCAGATGCCCAGTCGGCACTACTTCTCAAAGAAAGGTGTGCCTGCGCTCCACCAGCATGTCGCACACAACATCACCGCTTCTTTGAGAAACTCTGTGTGAGACAGGGTGCATTTCACCACAGACACTTGGATGAGTAGGCATGGACAGGGGCGTTACATGTCGCTGACTGGGCACTGGGTAACTATGGTGACAGCAGGACAAGGGGCTGCTGTCCAAGTCTTGCCGTCCCCATGAGTTGTGCGTCACTCCTCTTTATCTCAAAGTTCCTCCACTGCTTCTGCCTCCTCAACCTCCTCTCGGTCCTCCATCTGCACCCAAAGCCTGTCTGGTCATGCCACAAGCTTTCTAACTGCGCAGAAGGGATCCTGCACACCTCCTTACAATGCTGGCAGTAGGGCTCAACGTCATCAGGCAGTTTTTACTTTGAAATGTCTGGGAAATGTGAGTCACACAGCTGAGGAGTTGTGGTCAGCTCTGGAGAACCAATTTCATGAATGGTTGTCTCCACTGGACCTGAAACCAGGGAAGGCCGTGTGCGACAATGCTGCAAACCTGGGTGCGGCCCTTCGCCGGGGCAATGTCACACACGTGCCTTGTATGGCTCACGTGTTGAACCTGGTTGTCCAGCAATTTTTAGCCCACTATCCCGGACTAGATGGCCTTCTGCAGAGGGCACGGTCGCTGTGTGCTCACTTCCGCCGTTCGGATCCCGCAGCTCAGCGACTTACATCTCTACAGAAGTCGTTGGGCCTGCCACTTCACCGGCTAAAATGCGATGTGCCTACCCGGTGGAATTCAACTCTGCACATGTTGCAGCGACTGTGGCAGCACCGACAAGCCCTGGTGCAATACGTTCTGACATATAGCCTGGGCCAACGAGATCCAGAGGTGGGGCAAATCACGCTGGAGGAGTGGTCTCAGATCAGGGACCTATGCACCCTTCTGCACAGTTTTGAAATGGCGACGAAGATGTTTAGTGCTGATGATGCCATTATCAGCATGACTATTCCGGTGATTTACATGCTGGAGCACATGATAAACACAATTCAGTCAGGTGGTGGCACAAGAAGAGGTGGAGGAAGTAGAGGAGGAGGAGTTGTATGCGGAAGGGCTAACATCTGCAAGGTCCAGATGGTCGGCAGCACCAAGTGTATTCATTCAAATTAGAGAGACAATTTAAATTAAAAAGCTTAGAGCTGCCTTCACCACTGGGGGGCTCGCTCGACCCACCAGCGGACAGGCACCAGTATTGGGAGAGGGGGGCTGGCCGTCAGGTTCCACCGCGGCTCTGGCATAAACGGAGGTGGCACGGGCAGGAACGGACTGGCCGTGTCGGCTTCTCACTTTTTGGATTTTAGAAGGGCATGACATGCCTATATCTGTGTCTCCCCCTCCTTTTACTCCTTCACCTCTTTTCTTTTCGCATGACTATATGTACTTGTCACTTTTCCATGTGTTAGTTATGTCTTCTGAGCAGTTTGTCAGCTTTTGGACACCTTTGAAGGTGTTTTCTATGTGTTTCTGTGTGTTTTTGTTTGCCTGCCATTGGTTTTAACGGTGTTCGAAGGTGTTCGACGAACAGTTCGACGAACAGTTCGGCGAACACAAGGGTGTTCAACGAACCGAACTGAACTCAAACACTACGGGGGTGGCTCAACACTACTTAGGGGCTCTGTATATAGAGTTTGCAAACTATTTTATGGAAATCTGTGCTCCAGGAGGCAAATAGTGCTCCGTCCCTCCCGAGTCTTGAAATATAGCTAAGCAGTACATATGGGGTATTTCTACATTCATCAGAAATTGTGGGATAAATATTGGTGCTCTTTTTACCCATTTCCCAGTGTGAAAATGTAAAATCTGGGATAAAAATTTTAGTGGTAAAAATGTAATTATTTTTTCTTCACTACCTGATGTTATAAAATTCAGTGACACAGCTGTGGTATAAATATGATCATTACACCCCTAGATAAATTCATTGAGAGGTGTAGTTTGTAAAATAGGGTCACTTATGGAGGTTATGCTGTTCTGGTACCTCAGAAGCTCTACCAATGTGACATGGCACCTTCAAAGCTAGTTCAGCAAAATCTAAACTCCAATATAGTGCTTTTTCCCTTCTGACCTTTGCATTGTGCCTCAAAAGTATTTTTGACCACATATGGGGTATCAATGTACTCAGGAGAAATTGCACAATAAATTTTGCTGTCCAAAAATTTGGGTCTAAAACATTTTTGTGGGAATAATATTTTTTTCATTTTCACAGATCATTGTTGTAAAATTCTGTAAACACCTGTGGGTTCAAGGTGCTCACCACATGTTAGATAAATTCCTTGAGGAGTCCAGGTTCTAATATGGGGTCACTTGTGGGGGTTTTTCCACTGTTTTGGAACATCAGGGGTGCTCCAAAAGCGACATGACCATTTAATCAAAATCTGCTTTCCAAAATGTCACTCTTTCCTTTCTGAGCCATGCTTTGCACCCAAACAGTAGTTTTCCCCCACATATTGGTTATTTGTGTACTCAGGAGAAATTGCAATTTTGGTGTGTTGTCCATGGTGAAAAAAAAATTTGGGATAAAAGAACATTTTTTTGTGAGGAAAATGTTATTTTTCATTTTCAGAGCTCAACGTTATAAGCTTTTATGTAGCATCTGGGGGTTCAAGGTCCTCACCACACATCTATATAAGTTACTTGAGGTATTTGGTTTAAAAAAAGGGTCACTTGTGGGGGGTTTCTTCTGTTTAAGGCACATCAGTGGCTTTCCAAACGTGACATGTTGTACGCTAATGATTCCAGTAAATTTTGCATTCAAAAAGACAAATGGCGCTCCTTCCTTTCCGAGCCCTGCAGACCTTCCAAACAATACTTTTCTTCCACATTTGGGGTGTCAGCATGCTCTGGAGAAATTGCAAAACAAATTTTGTGTTACATTTTCTCCTGTTACCCTTGTGAAAGTAAAAAAATTGTGTTTAAATTAAATTTTTTGTGAAAAAAAGTTAAATATTCATTTTTACTTCCACATTGCTTCAGTTCCTGAGAAGCACCTGAAGGGTTAATAAACTTCTTGAATGTGGTTTTGAGCACTGTGAGGGGTGCAGTTTTTAGAATGGTGTCATTTTTGGTTATGTTATGTCATATAGACCCCTCAAAGTCACTTCAAATGTGATGTGGTCCCTAATAAAAATAGTTTTGTAATTTTTGTTGTAAAAATGAGAAATTGCTGGTCAACTTTAACCCTTCCTAATAAAAAAAATTGTGATTCAAAAATTGTGGCGTTGTAAAGTAGACATGTGGGAAAAGTCATTTATTAACTATTTTATGTGACATAACTCTCTGAATTAAGAGCATAAGAATTAAAAGATTGAAAATGACTAAATTTTCAACATTTTTGCCAAGTGTCTGTTTTTTTTCCAAAATAAATGCCAGTCATATCAAATAAATTTTACCACTATCATGAAGTACAATATGTCATGAAAAAACATTCTCAGAATCAGTGGGATCCATTGAAGTGTTCCACCGTTATTACCACATTAAGTAACACTGGTCAGAATTGTAAAATTTGGCTTGGTCATGA
The DNA here is from genome assembly GCF_046119375.1 of Phyllobates terribilis. Taxonomy (NCBI): domain Eukaryota; kingdom Metazoa; phylum Chordata; class Amphibia; order Anura; family Dendrobatidae; genus Phyllobates; species Phyllobates terribilis. The sequence continues at coordinate 765,723,025 of NW_027362762.1, read as the reverse complement.
AGATTAAAACAGGCTCGGGGATTAAATGGTTAAACCAGTTAGTCATGCTGTAAAAAATAATTAATACATAACATTTCCCATATGTCTACTTTAAATCGCATAATTTTTCAACCATGATTTTATATTGTAAATATCTTAGAAGGGTTAAAATTTGAACAGCAATTTCTCATTTTTTCAAGAAATTTACAAAACCTGCCTCTTTAGGGACCTATTCAGATTTAAATGGTCTTTGAGGGGCTGGTATATTGGAAAGTCCCCAAAAGTGATACCATTTTAAATACGCCACCTTTCAAATGCTTCAATACTGCTGTCAAGAAATGTTTTAACCCTTCAGGCGACCCACAGGAAATAATTAAAAGCTGAATGAAAAAAATAAATTGTAATTTTATCTCTAAAATGTTGCTTTAACCCCAGTGTTTTCACTTTTGCAAGGAAAAGTAATTGACCCAAAACTTTGTTACCCAGTTTCTTCTGAGAACTTTGATACCCCACATGTGGTGAGAAACCTCTATTTAGGCTGTGTGGCCACGATGCGTTTTTAATGCGTTTCTGCAGCGTTTTTGCAGCTGCGGAAATGCATTAAAAACACATGGTAGAAGGGCAGCAATGTTCCCCAATGATAATCCGCAGCACTACCAATTATTTTGCCGAAGTGCAGCGTCTTCGCCACCATTGACTTGCATTAGACCGCATGGATTACGCATCACTGTATATGTAGATGCATAATCCAAGCGTTCTAATGTGCGGATGGTACCCGGGTGTAGAGGAGAGGAGAGTCTCATCCACACCCAGGTACCATTAAATAATCTGTAAAAAAAAGAATAAAATAAAAAATAAATTTATATTCACCGTCTGGCAGCCCGCGCAGCGCTCCTACTTGCTTCCCAGCACTTTGCAGTGGATTGAAGGACCTGCGCTGACGTCAGAGTCATGTGACGGGTCACACGACGCTGACGTCGGCAGGTCTTTTTAATCCACTGCTGCCGGCAGCCGGAACTGAGTGAAACAAACCAGCGTGGGCCATCGGAGGGTAAGTATATATTTATTTTTTTATTTTTAACACTCTCTCGGGTCACACTATATAAATCCATGCAGTTTGCATGGATTTATATAGTGTGACCTAGTTGTCACAAGCACTTTCCAAGTGATGCTAATCGCTTGGAAAGCGCTTGTCAATCCGCATGCGGAAATGTCAGTGGGTAACGCTCCATTTCCGCCTGTCCCTGGCACGATAACGCATGTACAATCCGCATGCATTTTTTTCTGCCAGGGAGATGCGGAAACGCTCAGGAAAAAATCCTGAGCATTTCTGCATCGTGGGCACATTGCCTTAGACAAATAGACAAATGGCAGGGCTCGTAAGAGAAGGAGCAACATTTGAATTTTGGAACACAAATTTAGCTGAAATAGATTGTGGGTGCCATGTCGCATTTACAGGGCTCCTAAGGTCCTAAACAGCAGAAACCGCCAACAAGTGACCCCATTTTGTAAAAAGAGGGTCCCTTGTGGGGGAGGGGCTCCTCTGTTTAGGCACATCAGTGGCTTTCCAAACGTGACATGTTGTCCGCTAATGATTTCAGCAAATTTAGCATTCAAAAAGACAAATTTTCATAAATAACAATAGCAATAATGGCATTATAGACAAACAATAACACATGACAAATTATAACTTGTTATTATATGACAAAAACAAGGCATAAATTCAGAAGCATTATGCAAAAAATAAGCACACCACATGAATCTAAATCTTATAGAACCACCCATAGCAGCACAAGCTTGGGGTAATTATTTTCTGTATGACTTTATCAGTCTCTGACAGCATTGTGGAGAAGTTTTGGTGCACTTTTCTTTGCAATGTTGGTTAAACAAATTGAGGTTTGCAGTCATTCATTTATGCAAAGTTTTCCTAAGGTCCAGCTACCGTATGTCAATTTGGTTTAGGTTTGGAGTACGACTTGGCCAGTATATCTTTGGTTCACTTATTTTAAAGCCATTACAATGTAGATTTGCTGATGTGCTTGGGTTCATTGTCAGGTTGAATGACCCAGTTTTAGCATTTGGGTAGATGCCTCACATTTGTCTCTAGAAAACTTTGTTATACAAAGGAGTTCAGAATTGACTCAATGACTGTGAGATGTCAAGATCCTGTGTCTTCAAAATAAGCCCAAATCATAATTTGCAGTTGGTATTAGGTGTTTGTGCTGATAACATTGTGTTTGTTTTTTGACAAATAAGGAGCAGGTCATTATGGTTAAACATCTCTAATTTGATCTTGTCTGTCCAAAGAATATTTTTTCATTAGTCTTATGATTTGTTCAGATGCCCCTTTGCAAACTTTTGCTGTGCTTGCCATGTCCTCCTTAGGAATAAGAGACTTTTTCCACCCTTACCTTCCAAATAAGCTATATTTAGTCAGTCTTTTTCTAATTGAACTATTATGAACTTGAGCAGTTAACATGCTACTTGAGAGGGACCTTTAGAGTCTGAGCTGTAGCTCTTGTTCTTTTTGCAATTTTTCTGCAATTTCTCCGAGCATTGCATTGTCTGACCTTGGAGTGAATACGCTAGTTTATTTGCTGGGCATAGTACATTTGGTTGAGTTTTCTGTAGGGAATGTGGATTGAGGCACATTTTTAACTACGGTGCCCCATGATTTATGTGTACACCCCTGAGTGAAATCTAATCCAAACCAAATATACATTATATAGTAAATTACAATTCACTTTATGATGTGCATATTCTATGATCCGGATCCACTCTAAGCAATAATAATGCTATTAGACTGTGACAGCATGGTATCAATTAGGCTACAGATGATCTTTACAAATTTTACCCAGTCTATGATAATGTATGATACTGAGCATAGGTTATCACTCTGCTTGTCATTAAATAACATGCAGAAATCATTTCCTCTGTCATGCAATCTCATAGCCATTTATAAACTGATTTTGGACATAATTTCAAAGAGAAAAAAATGCATTAATATGCATTTTCGTCTCTAAAATACTTTTACATTTTTGCCAATAGATGTTTTATCAGCATGAGTCACAGCTTGAAATGTATGATGATTAGATTTGCATGAGGCCAGTAAGAATGGATTTTCTATGCTCAGTATAATTAATATTGCTTTTTATGCTGCTGCAATAAGTAACAGAAAGCCAAGGGAATATTAATAGAGATGCCACCTGCAATTTTATAAATAGAGAGACTAATGCTTCAAGTATCTATCATAATTCCTCAGGGACCTGTATGACTATAGAAGAATTTTTTCTATTTTTTTCTTGAAGCATATATTGTAATTTTTTTCTTCTGTAACTATTTTTTTTATTAAAAATAAAGGCCTATGGGAAAGATGGGTTTTAAAAATGATACACAGTTTTTTGTGTGTCCGTAGCTGAAGTAGTGTAAATATTTAAGTACATACTTTATTGTAGATGCATGAGACATTTAACTTCAGTGAGCTTTCGTATAAGATCTGCACACTATATCCCTTAGAGAAAAAAGTTATATTTCACATTTTCTGCAGTGGAAGTGTAATTTGCCCAAACAGCATCAATGTCCATCTCTTTTGTTCTCACACAAACCTTTGGCATCATATAATAGATCCTTGTAAAGGCACTTTTTAAAATGACACAGTGCCATCTACTGACGAGACAAACCAGAGAAGTATCACATCTAGTTCCTGAGACTTCGATGCTATTGACTTTTTCACTTTAATCTTTTTTTCTCATGCAAGTGTGAGATATTGATTCATATTTTCCAGTTATTGCACACTGGTCACGAGGGAAAAAAGAAAATATCTGGAAATAAGGATTGGATGTAATTTTTTTCTCCCTCTAAAATTATTTTTTCAATAGATGGTTAATATCACAGTATAAGTACAGAAAATAAAAACTTTGTTTAGAGGAGTTGCATTAATTAAAAACGATGAACAAAAGGTCTTTTTTTTAATTTACAAACAACTCTGGCATCAAGGGTGTAATTACAGCAATTGCATTCTTTGTGGTTGCTATTGGGTCCTTGTATACAAATTGGGTCTGGCCGGCATTTTTTGCAGATGAATCTGGAAATACTGGTGGAGCATAGAGCTGTCAGTTTCCTGCTCCACCATTCCTTTAGTGATCCCTGCTGTGGAAGGTCAGCAATGATGTCACCACACATGCTTTCATCAAACTGTCCACTGCAGAGACCTGAAAGAAGCGGCTAAAGGAGCTGCTAGTTGTATTTATAGAACAGGGCTTGGTGAGTGTTATTGTACTCTTCATTTCTAAAGGGCTTCAAGAGGTAGTCACCGGAAATGATCTTCCAACAATCTTGAAGAAGTTCCCAGAGGTGCTTAGCACTTGTTGGCGCTTTTGCCTTCACTCTGCAGTCCAGCTCACCCCAAACCATCTCGATTGGGTTCAGGTCTGGTGACTGTGGAGGCCAGGTCATCTGGCGTATCACCCCATGACTCTCCCTCTTGGTCAAATAGCCCTTACACAGCCTGGAGGTGTGTTTGGGGTCATTGTCCTGTTGAAAAATAAATGATGGTCCAACTAAACGCAAACCGGAAGGAATAGTATGCCACTGCAAGATGCTGTGGTTGCATGCTGGTTCAGTATGCCTTCAATTTTGAATAAATCCCCAACAGTGTCACCAGCAAAGCACCTCCACACCATCACACCTCCTCATCCATGTTTTACTAACGTCCCACCAAAGTAATGAAGCCCTGTTTTGTCCCCACATAGAAAGTTAGGAAGGCCACACAGAGTAATGATGTCTGTTAAATTTGCCCATATATGAGGTACACCAATGTGCAATGAGGGTATCATTATTATTTGGTGTACTGAGGAGCTTTCGTTACTATTTGAGGAACAGTGAGGGGGCAAGATTGCTATGTAGGTACAAAGAGAACTTTTTACTCTGTGGACATCATTACATATGAAGGTATTGTTAACCCCTTTACCCCCAAGGGTGGCTTGCCCGTTAATGACCAGGCCAATTTTTGCAATTGTGACCACTGTCATTTTATGAGGTAATTACTCGAACGCTTCAACGGATCCCCCTGATTCTGAGACTGTTTTTTTGTGACATATTGTACTTCATGATTGTGGTAAAATTTCATTGATATCACTTGCGTTTATTTGTGAAAAAAAAGGAAATTTGGCGAAAATGTTGAAAATTTTGCCATTTTCAAAATTTGAATTTGTATGCCCTTAAATCAGAGAGATATGTCACTCAAAAGAGTTAATAAATAACATTTCCCACATGTCTACTTTACATCAGCACAACTTTGGAACCAAAATTTTTTTTTGTTAGGGCGCTATAAGGGTTAAAAGTTGACCAGCGATTTCTGATTTTTCCAACAAAATTTACAAAACCATTTTTTTAGGGACCACATCACATTTGAAGTCACTTTGAGAGGTCTTTATGACAGAAAATACCCAAAATTGACACCATTCTAAAAACTGAACCCCTCAAGGTGCCCAAAACCACATTCAAGAACTTTATTAACACTTCAGGTGCTTCACAGGAATTTTTGGAATGTGGAAGAAAAAAATCAACATTTAACTTTTTTCACAAAACTGTTACTTCAGACCCAATTTTTTTTATTTTCGCAGGGGTAACAGGAAAAAATGGACCACATAATTTGTTGTGCAATTTCCCCTGGACACGCAGATACCCCACATGTGGGGAAAAAACACTGTTTAGGCACACGGCAGGGCTCGGAAGGGAAGGAGCGCCATTTGACTTTTTGATTGTAAAATTTGCTTGAATAATTAGCGGACGTCATGTTGCGTTTGGAGAGCCCCTGATGTGCCTGAACAGTGGAAACCCCCCACAAGTGACCCCATTTTGGAAACTAGACCCCCCAAGGCACCTATCTAGATGCATAGTGAGAACATGAAACCCCTAGGTGCTTCACAAATTGATTTGTAAAAATGAAAAAGGTTTTTTTTTTCCACTTTTTCATTTTTACGAATTAATTTGTGAAGCACCTGAGGGTTCCAAATGCTCACTATGCATCAAGATTGGTGCCTTGGGGGGTCTAGTTTCCAAAATGGAGTCACTTATGGGGGGGCTCCACTGTTTAGGCACATCAGGGGCTCTCCAAATGCGACATGGTGTCCGCTAACAAATTGAATGGAAAATCGGCTCAAATTGTTGGCGGACAACATGTTGCTTTTGGAGAGCCCCTGATGTGCCTAAACAGTGGAAACCCCCACAAGTGACCCCATTTTGGAAAGTAGACCCCCCAAGGCACCTATCTAGATGCATAGTGAGAACTTGGATCCCCCAGGTGCTTCACAAATTGATTCGTAAAAATGAAAAAGTGGAAAAAAAAGCACTTTTTCATTTTTACGAATCAATTTGTGAAGCACTTGGGGCTTCCATGTGCTCACTATGCATCTAGATAGGTGCCTTGGGTGGTCTAGTTTCCAAAATGGGGTCACTTGTGGGGGAGCTCCAATGTTTAGGCACACAGGGGCTCTCCAAACCCAACATGGTGTCCGCTAACAATTTGAGCCGATTTTCCATTCAATTTGTTAGCGGACACCATGTCGCGTTTGGAGAGCACCTGATGTGCCTAAACAGTGGAGCTCCCCCACAAGTGACCCCATTTTGGAAACTATACCCCTAAAGGATTTTAGTAAGGGGTATAGTGAACATTTTGAACCCAGAGGTACCACACAGAATTTGATAACATTAGGTCATCATATTGAATAAGTTGTCATTAGTCTTGAGCGCAAGTGCTCGCTACTTGAGTTTGCATCGGGTACTCAGGTATGCACCATGTATCACGGGTGCTCAAGTGACATGCTTGAGTCCCCGCCCGCATGTTTCACGGTTATTAGACACCACCAAAAAAACATGCGGGGATCGCTCGTGCATGGCAGGCAATCCCCGCAAGGTTTTTTTGGCCGCGAAGAATATGGGGCGGAGACTCGAGCACCCGCGATACTCAGTGCATACCCGAGCACCCAATGCAAACTCAAGTAGCGAGCACTTGCACTCAACACTAGTCGCCACATCGTCATCTTTTTTTTATTTTTTTTTTTACTTTTGAAAAAAAAAACAACCCCAACCCTAACATTAGCACAACCCCAACCCCAGCCCTAGCATTTATTTTTACGCCGTTCCTCATGCGGTATAAGTGATGAGAATACTTTATTCTTCTGGTCGGTGCGATTACAGCGATACCGGAATCATATCGGGTTTTTATGATTGACAGCTGTCACACACTAAAAGACACATATTTTGTAAAATCTAGTTTTTGCATCGCCATATTTTGGCTGACAGAGTCATGTGATGGCTTGTTTTTTGCAGGATGAGTTGACGTTTTTATTGGTGCCATTTTCAGGCATGTGACATTTTTTGATCGCTTTCTATTCCTATTTTTGGGAGGCAGAATAAACAAAAACCAACAATTCAGGAATTGTGTTTTTTTAAATTTTTTTATTCTGCTCCGGGTGTGGTAAAATTGATAAGGTAGCTTTATTCTTCGGGTCAGTACGTTTACAGTGGTACCACATTTATATTGTTTTTTATGTTTTGGCGCTTTTACACAATAAAAGCTTTTTTATATAAAAAATTATTCTTTTGCATCGCTTAATTCTGAGAGCTGTAACTTTTAGATTTTTCTGATGATTGAGCTGTATGGCAGCTTGTTTTTTGCGGGACAAGATGACGCTTTCAGCGATACCATTTTTATTTATATTCGTCTTTTTGATCGCGTGTTATTCCATTTTTTGTTTGGCGGTATGATGATAAAGCAATGTTTTTTGCTTTGTTTTTTTTTTTTTTTTTTACCGTATTCACTGATGGGGTTAACTAGTGGAACAGTTTTATAGGCCAGGTCGTTACGGACGTGGCAATACCAAATATATGTACTTTTATTGTATGTTTGTTTTTATTTCATAATAATATTTATTGATGGGTACATTATATTTTTATTTTTAGTGGATTATTTTTATTTTATTTTTTTTTATATTTTTACAATTTTTTTTTTTCTTTTTCACTTTTTGGGAGTTTTTTTACTTTTTTACTTTGTCCCACTATGGGACTTTCACTTTTTTTATTCTGATTGCCTGCACAGCATAGGGATGGAGCACCATCCCTGTGCCATGCAGGCAGTCAGCGCTGGACAGTGAGAAGATAGTTTGGAGAGGAGCTGCGCATGTCCAAACAATCTTCCTGCTATCTGGTGACCCGGATGTTGTCATGACGACATAGGGTCGTCATGGCTACACCTGGGAAACCGCGGCACACAGCGCTGAAGGCCGGAAGAGGAGGTGAGTATTGCGATCACCTCCCCTTGCCTCCGCAATGCTGCGATCGACTTCAATCGCAGCATTGCGGGGGTTAATGTGCTGGGAGTGGTGAGGGACCGCTCCCTGCACATAGTACTGGGTGTCAGCAGTGACAATCAGCTGACACCCGGCGGAGATCGCGCCCGCACAGCCTGTGTGCGCGCGCGATCGCGATGACGTACTAATACGGGTCAGGCTCTTAATGCCCAGGGCACTGACGCGTATTAGTACATCATGGGCTTTAAAGGGGTTAATGTTTAACACTAGTGATGAGAGAGCATGCTTGCTACTGCTTGGTACTTGTCCGAGCATCTCACTGCTCGAGATGCTCGGAGCTCTCCAAGTATTTCCGGGGCTGCTCGGTGGAAGCTCGGGTCCCCTCCCTGCATGTTTGGCGCTCTTTAGAGAGCCAATGAACATGCAGGGATTGTCTGCCACACACTGTAATGCCGCAGCCATGTTGGTTGTGGCATTACAGTGATTGACTGGCCGCACAGCGTCATCAGGTCTATATCAGACCTGGCACCGCCATGCTCGTCAGAGTCTACTCCGGAATCAGGGCGTGCAGGGAGAGGTGCTGCTGAGCTAAGGAGAGATTTGCTCGTTTCTTAGTTATTGTAGGTATACCACAATATATTATATACATATCCATCTCAACTAACAGTCCTTTTGAGGATTTATCCAGCTGCATAGATATCAGTGCTAGGCAGGCAGGCAATGTGTGTGGCAGACTGCAGTGCATATAGCAAGAGGGTCCATTCCAGTTCTGTTTGCTGCTGGTGCTTTTACAGATATTTCTAGAAATAGCCCCAGGTATCAGGGGCAAGGAATAATTCATTTTTGGATCTTTATTCTGATTATTTGCTTAAAAAGCAATCCAGAGAACACCATTTTTCTGCTCCATTTGCTTGTTGGCACTGCAGAATACATCCAGGTCCTTTCCATATTACAGCTCTAAAAATCCATATATTTAAAACTGTGGTTTGCCCATCAAATGGATCACATGTAAGTGCGCTCAAAATTCTGGCATTTGTGGCCTCCATTTAAATTTTGTTGCAGTGTGTTAGCGAAGTTATTGACACCAGTTCGCTGTTAAAAAGAGTTACATACAGGCCAGCTATTTAAAACTGTGGTTTGTCGATCACACAGATCACATATAAGTGCTCTCAAAATTCTGCCATTTCTGGCCTCCATTTAAATTTTGTTGCAGTGTGTTAGCTAAGTTATTGACACCAGTTCATTGTTAAAAATAGTTACCTACAGGTCAGCTATTTAAAACTGTGGTTTTCCGTCACACGGATCACATATCACTGCGGTTCAAATCCAGCCATTTGTAGTGAACGTGGAAAAAATTGTCTTCCATTTAAAATGGGCAAGGCACAGGGCAAGGGACTGGCAAGTGGACGTGATGGTGATGATGGTGAATGCAGAGGACGAGGTTGAGGCCGTGGGCTAGCTGAAATTTTGCCATAACAAACACTCATATCTTCTTGCTTGACCTTCCTGTCCCAATAATAGGGGACCACAGTACACCACTATTGAACACAGAGCAGTGTGAAAAGATTATTGGTTGGATAGCAGATAATGCTTCAAGCCACTTAGCCACCACCACCACCACCCTGTCTTCTATACGGTCAAGTCTCAGTAGCCGTGAGCCTGGACTGTATATTCCTCACCCTGATACTCCTTACTCCTACCATGCTGAGTGCCCGGAGACAACTGATCCCACACTTGGACACTCCAAAGAGCTGTTCACTTTTCCATTTATAGATTCGGTCCTCTTGCCCGGTCCACTTGAAGCGGGGCAAGAGGAGATTGCATGTAGCGATGTCCAAATATTTGAGCAGCCATGGTCACACAAAGGCGATAGTGGGAAACTGTCACAAGAGGTCGACAATGACGAGACACAATTGCCAGGCGGGCAACCATTCACGGTAACACCAACACAATGGAAGTTGCTGTCTATGGCGCATGCAAAGATGCTTCCTGCCCTGCCCCTGTCGTTGCACACTCTCCACTAGCATCAAGAGCAAGCATGCCAACGTCCTTGTCCCAGCTCAGCATTCAGTTGTTCCAGTCCTTGGAATGCAAGCGCAAATACGCAGCCAACGCATCACAGGCCACACTACTAATTTCACACATTTCGTGACTGCTTGCACTCGAAATGTTGCCTATTAGGCTCGTGGAGACGGAAGCTTTCCACAACCTGATGGCAGCGGATGTCCCTTGGTACTCGGTCCCCAGCCACCACTATTTCTCCCGGTGTGCCATCCCCGCATTACACAAGCACGTGTCCCACAACATTAGCCGTGCCCTCAACAATGCAGTAACTGGGAAAGTCCAAATAACCACATACACATGGACAAGTGCTTCTGGGCAGGAAAGGTACATCTCGCTGACAGCACACTGGGTTAATACAGTGGAAGCCAGGATCAAGTCGGACCTTGGGATGGAACACGTCCTCCCAACGCCAAGTATTGCGGGCCCTAGGTCAATCAGGGTTGCCCCCACAGTCTACAGCTCCTCCACCTCATCCTCCTCCTCCTCTTCAGCCTCCATCTCCGAAATGACCACATCAGTCACAAGCTGGAAGCACTGCAGCACTGCTTCAGCCAAGCGGCAACTGGCTGTGCTGAAGCTAATATGCTTAGGTGACAAACCGCACAATGCTGTTGAGTTGTGGACAGCTCTGAAAGAACAGGCAGATCTGTGGCTGACACCGCTGAACCAACAGCCAGGCATGGTCATGTGTGACAATGGCCGGAACCTGGTGGCAGCTCTGAGGCGAGGCGAGCTCACACACGTACCGTGTCTGGCCCATGTGCTTAACCTCGTGGTTCAGCTGTTTCTCAAAACCTACCCGGAGCTGCTGGATCTGCATATCAAAGTACGCCACCAGTGTGCCCATTTTAACAAGTCACCTACAGCTTACCCCGCCCTTGCCGTATTTCAGCAGAGTTTGCAGCTTCCGGCTCACAGACTGGTGTGTGATGTCCCCACGTGTTGGAACTCTATATTGCAGATGTTGGGAAGGATTTGTGAGCAGAAGAGGGCAGTTGTTGACTATCAGCATCAACAAGGCCGTCGATATTCAGTTCAGACTCCACACATAAGACCTCAGGAGTGGACATGGATGTCAGACATACAGTTAGGTCCATATATATTTGGACAGAGACAACATTTTTCTAATTTTGGCTCTAAATATTACCACAATGAATTTTAATCAAAACAATTCAGATGCAGTTGAAGTTCAGACTTTCAGCTTTCATTTGTGGGTATCCACATTAAAATTGGATGAAGGGTTTAGGAGTTTCAGCTCCTTAACATGTGCCACACTGTTTTTAAAGGGACCAAAAGTAATTGGACTGATTAAATAATTGGAAATAAAATGTTCATTTCTAGTACTTGGTTGAAAACCCTTTGTTGGCAATGACTGCCTGAAGTCTTGAACTCATGGACATCACCAGACGCTGTGTTTCCTCCTTTTTGATGCTCTGCCAGGCCTTCACTGCAGTGGTTTTCAGTTGCTGTTTGTTTGTGGGCCTTTCTGTCTGAAGTTTAGTCTTTAACAAGTGAAATGCATGCTCAATTGGGTTGAGATCAGGTGACTGACTTGGCCATTCATGAATATTCCACTTCTTTGCTTTAATAAACTCCTGGGTTGCTTTGGCTTTATGTTTTGCGTCATTGTCCATCTGTAGTATGAAACGACGACCAATCAGTTTGGCTGCATTGGGCTGGATCTGAGCTCACAGTATGGCTCTGAATACATCAGAATTAATTCGGCTGCTTCTATACTGTGTCATGTCATCAATAAACACTAGTGACCCTGTGCCACTGGCAGCCATGCATGCCCAAGCCATCACACTGCCTCCGCCATGTTTTACAGATGAGGTGGTATGCTTTGGATCATGAGCTGTACCACGCCTTCGCCATACTTTTCTCTTTCCATCTTTCTGGTAGAGGTTGATCTTGGTTTCATCTGTCCAAAGAATGTTCTTCCAGAACTGTGCTGGCTTTTTTAGTTGTTTTTTTAGCAAAGTCCAGTGTAGCCTTTTTATTCTTGATGATTATGAGTGGCTTGCACCGTGCAGTGAACCCTATGTATTTACTTTCATGCAGTCTTCTCTTTATGGAAGATTTGGATATTGATACGCCTACCACCTGGAGAGTGTTGTTCACTTGGTTGGCTGTTGTGAAGGGGTTTTTCTTCACCATGGTGATTATTCTGCGATCATCCACCACTGTTGTCTTCCGTGGGCGCCCAGGTCTTTTTGCATTGATGAGTTCACCAGTAGAGATGAGCATTGTTCTACTCGAACTGTTCGCCAATCTCAAATTCGAGCTGTTTTGGGCGGTGTTCGAGCCGTTCGGCGAACACGAACAATTTGAGAAAAATTTGGCTGTTCGAGGTTATGTTCGATAACTGTTCATGCACCAAAATCATAACTGGATTTTTTCTCAGTAATGATGAAAATTAATGTTAATACGCAGTTTGAGTGTACAGCGGGGTGGGGGGAGGGGCAGGGGATGGATCTCTGCAGGAACAATGAAGATCTCCATTTTTTTTTCTCTTTCCCGCATTTGCAGTGGGGAGGTGCAATCTGTCAGCCTATCAGCAGCGCACACACGGAGCGAAGTGCTTTTTTTCACACAAGCAAGGGCATGTGTCATTGGCAGTGTATGTCACATGTCCTTGCCCTATAAGACCAAGCCATTTTCCCCGTCGCCACCATTTTCTCACTGCTGCAGCTGCGTGTTAGACGGCACCGCTGTTGCTGTGTGCGCTATACCTTGTTAATTTCAAGCCAATTTTCGCACAAATCTACAGATAGCTTGGGAGTAGGGAATAGTTGTGATTGCAGTCCTTTTAAGGACTAGGTTACAGCATTTCCTACGACTTTTATCAGGCAGGTCTGTGCTCTTAAATAGATAGATTGTGGGAGTAAAGACTAATTGTAATTGGAGTCCTTTTCAGGACTAGGTTACATCAGTTCCTATCAGTTTTTGCCAGGCAGGTCTGTGCCAGTGCTGTGCAAGTTTTTTTCACAGCATTTGGCTGAATCTAGCAAAGCTAATCCTTTTTGGCCTATTGCAGAGTGTGTTAGTCAGTGGAGTAGCCTATCTGTGTTGCAAGATATACCACCTGTGTATAGAATACCAATTTTTTTAATGCACCTAGTGAAGTAAAATCTTTTGGGCATAGCATCATTCTATTAGTCCATCTATACTGACCTCCATCAGGTTGCAAATTGAATATAATTTTTTTCTGCATCTAGCTCTGAAAAAATATTGGGCTTCTAGCTGTGTGTGGGACTTGTTGTACTAGTCCATCTATACTGACCTCCATCAGGTTGCAAACTGCATATATTTTTTTCTTCATCTACCTCTGAAAAAATATTGGGCTTCTAGCTGTGTGTGGGACTTGTTCTATTAATCCATCTATACAGACCTCCATCAGGTTGCAAACTGAATATATTTTTTTCTGCATCTACCTCTGAAAAAATATTTGGCCTTCTAGCTGTGTGTGGGACTTGTTCTATTAGTCCATCTATACTGACCTCCATAAGGTTGTAAACTGAATATAATTTTTTTCTGCATCTACCTCTGAAAAAATATTTGGCCTTCTAGCTGTGTGTGGGACTTGTTCTATTAGTCCATCTATACTGACCTCCATAAGGTTGCAAACTGAATATAATTTTTTTCTGCATCTACCTCTGAAAAAATATTTGGCCTTCTAGCTGTGTGTGGGACTTGTTCTATTAGTCCATCTATACTGACCTCCATCAGGTTGCAAATTGAATATAATTTTTTTCTGCATCTAGCTCTGAAAAAATATTGGGCTTCTAGCTGTGTGTGGGACTTCTTGTACTAGTCCATCTATACTGACCTCCATCAGGTTGCAAACTGCATATATTTTTTTCTTCATCTACCTCTGAAAAAATATTGGGCTTCTAGCTGTGTGTGGGACTTGTTCTATTAATCCATCTATACAGACCTCCATCAGGTTGCAAACTGAATATATTTTTTTCTGCATCTACCTCTGAAAAAATATTGGGCTTCTAGCTGTGTGTGGGACTTGTTCTATTAATCCATCTATACAGACCTCCATCAGGTTTCAAACTGAATATATTTTTTTCTGCATCTACCTCTGAAAAAATATTGGGCTTCTAGCTGTGGGTGGGACTTGTTGTATTTGTCCATCTATACTGACCTCCATAAGGTTGCAAACTGAATATAATTTTTTTCTGCATCTACCTCTGACAAAATATTTGGCCTTCTAGCTGTGTGTGGGACTTGTTCTATTAGTCCATCTATACTGACCTCCATAAGGTTGCAAACTGAATATAATTTTTTTCTGCATCTACCTCTGAAAAAATTTTGGGCTTCTAGATGTGTGTGGGACTTGTTCTATTAATCCATCTATACAGACCTCCATCAGGTTGCAAACTGAATATATTTTTTTCTGCATCTACCTCTGAAGAAATATTGGGCTTCTAGATGTGTGTGGGACTTGTTGTATTAGTCCATCTATACTGACCTCCATCAGGTTGCAAACTGGATATAATTTTTTTCTGCATCTACCTCTGAAAAAATATTTGGCCTTCTAGCTGTGTGTGGGACTTGTTCTATTAGTCCATCTATACTGACCTCCATAAGGTTGCAAACTGAATATAATTTTTTTCTGCATCTACCTCTGAAAAAATATTGGGCTTCTAGCTGTGTGTGGGACTTGTTCTATTAATCCATCTATACAGACCTCCATCAGGTTGCAAACTGAATATATTTTTTTCTGCATCTACCTCTGAAAAAATATTGGGCTTCTAGCTGTGTGTGGGACTTGTTCTATTAATCCATCTATACAGACCTCCATCAGGTTGCAAACTGAATATATTTTTTTCTGCATCTACCTCTGAAAAAATATTGGGCTTCTAGCTGTGGGTGGGACTTGTTGTATTTGTCCATCTATACTGACCTCCATAAGGTTGCAAACTGAATATAATTTTTTTCTGCATCTACCTCTGACAAAATATTTGGCCTTCTAGCTGTGTGTGGGACTTGTTCTATTAGTCCATCTATACTGACCTCCATAAGGTTGCAAACTGAATATAATTTTTTTCTGCATCTACCTCTGAAAAAATATTTGGCCTTCTAGCTGTGTGTGGGACTTGTTCTATTAGTCCATCTATACTGACCTCCATAAGGTTGCAAACTGAATATAATTTTTTTCTGCATCTACCTCTGAAAAAATATTGGGCTTCTAGACGTGTGTGGGACTTGTTCTATTAATCCATCTATACAGACCTCCATCAGGTTGCAAACTGAATATATTTTTTTCTGCATCTACCTCTGAAAAAATATTGGGCTTCTAGCTGTGGGTGGGACTTGTTGTATTTGTCCATCTATACTGACCTCCATAAGGTTGCAAACTGAATATAATTTTTTTCTGCATCTACCTCTGACAAAATATTTGGCCTTCTAGCTGTGTGTGGGACTTGTTCTATTAGTCCATCTATACTGACCTCCATAAGGTTGCAAACTGAATATAATTTTTTTCTGCATCTACCTCTGAAAAAATATTGGGCTTCTAGCTGTGTGTGGGACTTGTTCTATTAATCCATCTATACAGACCTCCATCAGGTTGCAAACTGAATATATTTTTTTCTGCATCTACCTCTGAAAAAATATTGGGCTTCTAGCTGTGTGTGGTACTTGTTCTATTAATCCATCTATACAGACCTCCATCAGGTTGCAAACTGAATATATTTTTTTCTGCATCTACCTCTGAAAAAATATTGGGCTTCTAGCTGTGGGTGGGACTTGTTGTATTTGTCCATCTATACTGACCTCCATAAGGTTGCAAACTGAATATAATTTTTTTCTGCATCTACCTCTGAACAAATATTTGGCCTTCTAGCTGTGTGTGGGACTTGTTCTATTAGTCCATCTATACTGACCTCCATAAGGTTGCAAACTGAATATAATTTTTTTCTGCATCTACCTCTGAAAAAATATTGGGCTTCTAGCTGTGTGTGGGACTTGTTCTATTAATCCATCTATACAGACCTCCATCAGGTTGCAAACTGAATATATTTTTTTCTGCATCTACCTCTGAAAAAATATTGGGCTTCTAGCTGTGTGTGGGACTTGTTCTATTAATCCATCTATACAGACCTCCATCAGGTTGCAAACTGAATATATTTTTTTCTGCATCTACCTCTGAAAAAATATTGGGCTTCTAGCTGTGGGTGGGACTTGTTGAATTTGTCCATCTATACTGACCTCCATAAGGTTGCAAACTGAATATAATTTTTTTCTGCATCTACCTCTGAAAAAATATTTGGCCTTCTAGCTGTGTGTGGGACTTGTTCTATTAGTCCATCTATACTGACCTCCATAAGGTTGCAAACTGAATATAATTTTTTTCTGCATCTACCTCTGAAAAAATATTTGGCCTTCTAGCTGTGTGTGGGACTTGTTCTATTAGTCCATCTATACTGACCTCCATAAGGTTGCAAACTGAATATAATTTTTTTCTGCATCTACCTCTGAAAAAATATTGGGCTTCTAGCTGTGTGTGGGACTTGTTCTATTAATCCATCTATACAGACCTCCATCAGGTTGCAAACTGAATATATTTTTTTCTGCATCTACCTCTGAAAAAATATTGGGCTTCTAGCTGTGGGTGGGACTTGTTGTATTTGTCCATCTATACTGACCTCCATAAGGTTGCAAACTGAATATAATTTTTTTCTGCATCTACCTCTGAAAAAATATTTGGCCTTCTAGCTGTGTGTGGGACTTGTTCTATTAGTCCATCTATACTGACCTCCATAAGGTTGCAAACTGAATATAATTTTTTTCTGCATCTACCTCTGAAAAAATATTTGGCCTTCTAGCTGTGTGTGGGACTTTTTCTATTAGTCCATCTATACTGACCTCCATAAGGTTGCAAACTGAATATAATTTTTTTCTGCATCTACCTCTGAAAAAATATTGGGCTTCTAGCTGTGTGTGGGACTTGTTCTATTAATCCATCTATACAGACCTCCATCAGGTTGCAAACTGAATATATTTTTTTCTGCATCTACCTCTGAAAAAATATTGGGCTTCTAGCTGTGGGTGGGACTTGTTGTATTTGTCCATCTATACTGACCTCCATAAGGTTGCAAACTGAATATAATTTTTTTCTGCATCTACCTCTGACAAAATATTTGGCCTTCTAGCTGTGTGTGGGACTTGTTCTATTAGTCCATCTATACTGACCTCCATAAGGTTGCAAACTGAATATAATTTTTTTCTGCATCTACCTCTGAAAAAATATTTGGCCTTCTAGCTGTGTGTGGGACTTGTTCTATTAGTCCATCTATACTGACCTCCATAAGGTTGCAAACTGAATATAATTTTTTTCTGCATCTACCTCTGAAAAAATATTGGGCTTCTAGCTGTGTGTGGGACTTGTTCTATTAATCCATCTATACAGACCTCCATCAGGTTGCAAACTGAATATATTTTTTTCTGCATCTACCTCTGAAAAAATATTGGGCTTCTAGCTGTGTGTGGGACTTGTTGTATTAGTCCATCTATACTGACCTCCATAAGGTTGCAAACTGAATATAATTTTTTTCTGCATCTACCTCTGAAAAAATATTTGGCCTTCTAGCTGTGTGTGGGACTTGTTCTATTAGTCCATCTATACTGACCTCCATAAGGTTGCAAACTGAATATAATATTTTTCTGCATCTACCTCTGAAAAAATATTGGGCTTCTAGCTGTGTGTGGGACTTGTTCTATTAATCCATCTATACAGACCTCCATCAGGTTGCAAACTGAATATATTTTTTTCTGCATCTACCTCTGAAAAAATATTGGGCTTCTAGCTGTGTGTGGGACTTGTTCTATTAATCCATCTATACATACCTCCATCAGGTTGCAAACTGAATATATTTTTTTCTGCATCTACCTCTGAAAAAATATTGGGCTTCTAGCTGTGTGTGGTACTTGTTGTATTTGTCCATCTATACTGACCTCCATAAGGTTGCAAACTGAATATAATTTTTTTCTGCATCTACCTCTGACAAAATATTTGGCCTTCTAGCTGTGTGTGGGACTTGTTCTATTAGTCCATCTATACTGACCTCCATAAGGTTGCAAACTGAATATAATTTTTTTCTGCATCTACCTCTGAAAAAATATTTGGCCTTCTAGCTGTGTGTGGGACTTGTTCTATTAATCCATCTATACAGACCTCCATCAGGTTGCAAACTGAATATATTTTTTTCTGCATCTACCTCTGAAAAAATATTGGACTTCTAGCTGTGTGTGGGACTTGTTGTATTAGTCCATCTATACTGACCTCCATAAGGTTGCAAACTGAATATAATTTTTTTCTGCATCTACCTCTGACAAAATATTTGGCCTTCTAGCTGTGTGTGGGACTTGTTCTATTAGTCCATCTATACTGACCTCCATAAGGTTGCAAACTGAATATAATTTTTTTCTGCATCTACCTCTGAAAAAATATTTGGCCTTCTAGCTGTGTGTGGGACTTGTTCTATTAGTCCATCTATACTGACCTCCATAAGGTTGCAAACTGAATATAATATTTTTCTGCATCTACCTCTGAAAAAATATTGGGCTTCTAGCTGTGTGTGGGACTTGTTCTATTAATCCATCTATACAGACCTCCATCAGGTTGCAAACTGAATATATTTTTTTCTGCATCTACCTCTGAAAAAATATTGGGCTTCTAGCTGTGTGTGGGACTTGTTCTATTAATCCATCTATACAGACCTCCATCAGGTTGCAAACTGAATATATTTTTTTCTGCATCTACCTCTGAAAAAATATTGGGCTTCTAGCTGTGGGTGGGACTTGTTGTATTTGTCCATCTATACTGACCTCCATAAGGTTGCAAACTGAATATAATTTTTTTCTGCATCTACCTCTGACAAAATATTTGGCCTTCTAGCTGTGTGTGGGACTTGTTCTATTAGTCCATCTATACTGACCTCCATAAGGTTGCAAACTGAATATAATTTTTTTCTGCATCTACCTCTGAAAAAATATTTGGCCTTCTAGCTGTGTGTGGGACTTGTTCTATTAGTCCATATATACTGACCTCCATAAGGTTGCAAACTGAATATAATTTTTTTCTGCATCTACCTCTGAAAAAATATTGGGCTTCTAGCTGTGTGTGGGACTTGTTCTATTAATCCATCTATACAGACCTCCATCAGGTTGCAAACTGAATATATTTTTTTCTGCATCTACCTCTGAAAAAATATTGGGCTTCTAGCTGTGGGTTGGACTTGTTGTATTTGTCCATCTATACTGACCTCCATAAGGTTGCAAACTGAATATAATTTTTTTCTGCATCTACCTCTGACAAAATATTTGGCCTTCTAGCTGTGTGTGGGACTTGTTCTATTTGTCCATCTATACTGACCTCCATAAGGTTGCAAACTGAATATAATTTTTTTCTGCATCTACCTCTGAAAAAATATTTGGCCTTCTAGCTGTGTGTGGGACTTGTTCTATTAGTCCATCTATACTGACCTCCATAAGGTTCCAAACTGAATATAATTTTTTTCTGCATCTACCTCTGAAAAAATATTCGGCTTCTAGCTGTGTGTGGGACTTGTTCTATTAATCCATCTATACAGACCTCCATCAGGTTGCAAACTGAATATATTTTTTTCTGCATCTACCTCTGAAAAAATATTGGGCTTCTAGCTGTGGGTGGGACTTGTTGTATTTGTCCATCTATACTGACCTCCATAAGGTTGCAAACTGAATATAATTTTTTTCTGCATCTACCTCTGACAAAATATTTGGCATTCTAGCTGTGTGTGGGACTTGTTCTATTAGTCCATCTATACTGACCTCCATAAGGTTGCAAACTGAATATAATTTTTTTCTGCATCTACCTCTGAAAAAATTTTGGGCTTCTAGATGTGTGTGGGACTTGTTCTATTAAACCATCTATACAGACCTTCATCAGGTTGCAAACTGAATATATTTTTTTCTGCATCTACCTCTGAAGAAATATTGGGCTTCTAGATGTGTGTGGGACTTGTTGTATTAGTCCATCTATACTGACCTCCATCAGGTTGCAAACTGAATATAATTTTTTTCTGCATCTACCTCTGAAAAAATATTTGGCCTTCTAGCTGTGTGTGGGACTTGTTCTATTAGTCCATCTATACTGACCTCCATAAGGTTGCAAACTGAATATAATTTTTTTCTGCATCTACCTCTGAAAAAATATTGGGCTTCTAGCTGTGTGTGGGACTTGTTCTATTAATCCATCTATACAGACCTCCATCAGGTTGCAAACTGAATATATTTTTTTCTGCATCTACCTCTGAAAAAATATTGGGCTTCTAGCTGTGTGTGGGACTTGTTCTATTAATCCATCTATACAGACCTCCATCAGGTTGCAAACTGAATATATTTTTTTCTGCATCTACCTCTGAAAAAATATTGGGCTTCTAGCTGTGGGTGGGACTTGTTGTATTTGTCCATCTATACTGACCTCCATAAGGTTGCAAACTGAATATAATTTTTTTCTGCATCTACCTCTGACAAAATATTTGGCCTTCTAGCTGTGTGTGGGACTTGTTCTATTAGTCCATCTATACTGACCTCCATAAGGTTGCAAACTGAATATAATTTTTTTCTGCATCTACCTCTGAAAAAATATTTGGCCTTCTAGCTGTGTGTGGGACTTGTTCTATTAATCCATCTATACAGACCTCCATCAGGTTGCAAACTGAATATATTTTTTTCTGCATCTACCTCTGAAAAAATATTGGACTTCTAGCTGTGTGTGGGACTTGTTGTATTAGTCCATCTATACTGACCTCCATAAGGTTGCAAACTGAATATAATTTTTTTCTGCATCTACCTCTGACAAAATATTTGGCCTTCTAGCTGTGTGTGGGACTTGTTCTATTAGTCCATCTATACTGACCTCCATAAGGTTGCAAACTGAATATAATTTTTTTCTGCATCTACCTCTGAAAAAATATTTGGCCTTCTAGCTGTGTGTGGGACTTGTTCTATTAGTCCATCTATACTGACCTCCATAAGGTTGCAAACTGAATATAATATTTTTCTGCATCTAACTCTGAAAAAATATTGGGCTTCTAGCTGTGTGTGGGACTTGTTCTATTAATCCATCTATACAGACCTCCATCAGGTTGCAAACTGAATATATTTTTTTCTGCATCTACCTCTGAAAAAATATTGGGCTTCTAGCTGTGAGTGGGACTTGTTCTATTAATCCATCTATACAGACCTCCATCAGGTTGCAAACTGAATATATTTTTTTCTGCATCTACCTCTGAAAAAATATTGGGCTTCTAGCTGTGGGTGGGACTTGTTGTATTTGTCCATCTATACTGACCTCCATAAGGTTGCAAACTGAATATAATTTTTTTCTGCATCTACCTCTGACAAAATATTTGGCCTTCTAGCTGTGTGTGGGACTTGTTCTATTAGTCCATCTATACTGACCTCCATAAGGTTGCAAACTGAATATAATTTTTTTCTGCATCTACCTCTGAAAAAATATTTGGCCTTCTAGCTGTGTGTGGGACTTGTTCTATTAGTCCATATATACTGACCTCCATAAGGTTGCAAACTGAATATAATTTTTTTCTGCATCTACCTCTGAAAAAATATTGGGCTTCTAGCTGTGTGTGGGACTTGTTCTATTAATCCATCTATACAGACCTCCATCAGGTTGCAAACTGAATATATTTTTTTCTGCATCTACCTCTGAAAAAATATTGGGCTTCTAGCTGTGGGTGGGACTTGTTGTATTTGTCCATCTATACTGACCTCCATAAGGTTGCAAACTGAATATAATTTTTTTCTGCATCTACCTCTGACAAAATATTTGGCCTTCTAGCTGTGTGTGGGACTTGTTCTATTAGTCCATCTATACTGACCTCCATAAGGTTGCAAACTGAATATAATTTTTTTCTGCATCTACCTCTGAAAAAATATTTGGCCTTCTAGCTGTGTGTGGGACTTGTTCTATTAGTCCATCTATACTGACCTCCATAAGGTTGCAAACTGAATATAATTTTTTTCTGCATCTACCTCTGACAAAATATTTGGCATTCTAGCTGTGTGTGGGACTTGTTCTATTAGTCCATCTATACTGACCTCCATAAGGTTGCAAACTGAATATAATTTTTTTCTGCATCTACCTCTGAAAAAATTTTGGGCTTCTAGATGTGTGTGGGACTTGTTCTATTAAACCATCTATACAGACGTCCATCAGGTTGCAAACTGAATATATTTTTTTCTGCATCTACCTCTGAAGAAATATTGGGCTTCTAGATGTGTGTGGGACTTGTTGTATTAGTCCATCTATACTGACCTCCATCAGGTTGCAAACTGAATATAATTTTTTTCTGCATCTACCTCTGAAAAAATATTTGGCCTTCTAGCTGTGTGTGGGACTTGTTCTATTAGTCCATCTATACTGACCTCCATAAGGTTGCAAACTGAATATAATTTTTTTCTGCATCTACCTCTGAAAAAATATTGGGCTTCTAGCTGTGTGTGGGACTTGTTCTATTAAACCATCTATACAGACCTCCATCAGGTTGCAAACTGAATATATTTTTTTCTGCATCTACCTCTGAAAAAATATTGGGCTTCTAGCTGTGTGTGGGACTTGTTCTATTAATCCATCTATACAGACCTCCATCAGGTTGCAAACTGAATATATTTTTTTCTGCATCTACCTCTGAAAAAATATTGGGCTTCTAGCTGTGGGTGGGACTTGTTGTATTTGTCCATCTATACTGACCTCCATAAGGTTGCAAACTGAATATAATTTTTTTCTGCATCTACCTCTGACAAAATATTTGGCCTTCTAGCTGTGTGTGGGACTTGTTCTATTAGTCCATCTATACTGACCTCCATAAGGTTGCAAACTGAATATAATTTTTTTCTGCATCTACCTCTGAAAAAATTTTGGGCTTCTAGATGTGTGTGGGACTTGTTCTATTAAACCATCTATACAGACGTCCATCAGGTTGCAAACTGAATATATTTTTTTCTGCATCTACCTCTGAAGAAATATTGGGCTTCTAGATGTGTGTGGGACTTGTTGTATTAGTCCATCTATACTGACCTCCATCAGGTTGCAAACTGAATATAATTTTTTTCTGCATCTACCTCTGAAAAAATATTTGGCCTTCTAGCTGTGTGTGGGACTTGTTCTATTAGTCCATCTATACTGACCTCCATAAGGTTGCAAACTGAATATAATTTTTTTCTGCATCTACCTCTGAAAAAATATTGGGCTTCTAGCTGTGTGTGGGACTTGTTCTATTAAACCATCTATACAGACCTCCATCAGGTTGCAAACTGAATATATTTTTTTCTGCATCTACCTCTGAAAAAATATTGGGCTTCTAGCTGTGTGTGGGACTTGTTCTATTAATCCATCTATACAGACCTCCATCAGGTTGCAAACTGAATATATTTTTTTCTGCATCTACCTCTGAAAAAATATTGGGCTTCTAGCTGTG
Source organism: Phyllobates terribilis (assembly GCF_046119375.1). Lineage (NCBI taxonomy): Eukaryota > Metazoa > Chordata > Amphibia > Anura > Dendrobatidae > Phyllobates > Phyllobates terribilis. The sequence goes on along the minus strand of NW_027362762.1, from coordinate 765,699,174 downwards.
GGTGGGACTTGTTGTATTTGTCCATCTATACTGACCTCCATAAGGTTGCAAACTGAATATAATTTTTTTCTGCATCTACCTCTGACAAAATATTTGGCCTTCTAGCTGTGTGTGGGACTTGTTCTATTAGTCCATCTATACTGACCTCCATAAGGTTGCAAACTGAATATAATTTTTTTCTGCATCTACCTCTGAAAAAATATTTGGCCTTCTAGCTGTGTGTGGGACTTGTTCTATTAGTCCATCTATACTGACCTCCATAAGGTTGCAAACTGAATATAATTTTTTTCTGCATCTACCTCTGAAAAAATATTGGGCTTCTAGCTGTGTGTGGGACTTGTTCTATTAATCCATCTATACAGACCTCCATCAGGTTGCAAACTGAATATATTTTTTTCTGCATCTACCTCTGAAAAAATATTGGGCTTCTAGCTGTGGGTGGGACTTGTTGTATTTGTCCATCTATACTGACCTCCATAAGGTTGCAAACTGAATATAATTTTTTTCTGCATCTACCTCTGACAAAATATTTGGCCTTCTAGCTGTGTGTGGGACTTGTTCTATTAGTCCATCTATACTGACCTCCATAAGGTTGCAAACTGAATATAATTTTTTTCTGCATCTACCTCTGAAAAAATATTTGGCCTTCTAGCTGTGTGTGGGACTTGTTCTATTAGTCCATCTATACTGACCTCCATAAGGTTGCAAACTGAATATAATTTTTTTCTGCATCTACCTCTGAAAAAATATTGGGCTTCTAGCTGTGTGTGGGACTTGTTCTATTAATCCATCTATACAGACCTCCATCAGGTTGCAAACTGAATATATTTTTTTCTGCATCTACCTCTGAAAAAATATTGGGCTTCTAGCTGTGTGTGGGACTTGTTGTATTAGTCCATCTATACTGACCTCCATAAGGTTGCAAACTGAATATAATTTTTTTCTGCATCTACCTCTGAAAAAATATTTGGCCTTCTAGCTGTGTGTGGGACTTGTTCTATTAGTCCATCTATACTGACCTCCATAAGGTTGCAAACTGAATATAATATTTTTCTGCATCTACCTCTGAAAAAATATTGGGCTTCTAGCTGTGTGGGGGACTTGTTCTATTAATCCATCTATACAGACCTCCATCAGGTTGCAAACTGAATATATTTTTTTCTGCATCTACCTCTGAAAAAATATTGGGCTTCTAGCTGTGTGTGGGACTTGTTCTATTAATCCATCTATACATACCTCCATCAGGTTGCAAACTGAATATATTTTTTTCTGCATCTACCTCTGAAAAAATATTGGGCTTCTAGCTGTGTGTGGTACTTGTTGTATTTGTCCATCTATACTGACCTCCATAAGGTTGCAAACTGAATATAATTTTTTTCTGCATCTACCTCTGACAAAATATTTGGCCTTCTAGCTGTGTGTGGGACTTGTTCTATTAGGCCATCTATACTGACCTCCATAAGGTTGCAAACTGAATATAATTTTTTTCTGCATCTACCTCTGAAAAAATATTTGGCCTTCTAGCTGTGTGTGGGACTTGTTCTATTAATCCATCTATACAGACCTCCATCAGGTTGCAAACTGAATATATTTTTTTCTGCATCTACCTCTGAAAAAATATTGGACTTCTAGCTGTGTGTGGGACTTGTTGTATTAGTCCATCTATACTGACCTCCATAAGGTTGCAAACTGAATATAATTTTTTTCTGCATCTACCTCTGACAAAATATTTGGCCTTCTAGCTGTGTGTGGGACTTGTTCTATTAGTCCATCTATACTGACCTCCATAAGGTTGCAAACTGAATATAATTTTTTTCTGCATCTACCTCTGAAAAAATATTTGGCCTTCTAGCTGTGTGTGGGACTTGTTCTATTAGTCCATCTATACTGACCTCCATAAGGTTGCAAACTGAATATAATATTTTTCTGCATCTACCTCTGAAAAAATATTGGGCTTCTAGCTGTGTGTGGGACTTGTTCTATTAATCCATCTATACAGACCTCCATCAGGTTGCAAACTGAATATATTTTTTTCTGCATCTACCTCTGAAAAAATATTGGGCTTCTAGCTGTGTGTGGGACTTGTTCTATTAATCCATCTATACAGACCTCCATCAGGTTGCAAACTGAATATATTTTTTTCTGCATCTACCTCTGAAAAAAATATTGGGCTTCTAGCTGTGGGTGGGACTTGTTGTATTTGTCCATCTATACTGACCTCCATAAGGTTGCAAACTGAATATAATTTTTTTCTGCATCTACCTCTGACAAAATATTTGGCCTTCTAGCTGTGTGTGGGACTTGTTCTATTAGTCCATCTATACTGACCTCCATAAGGTTGCAAACTGAATATAATTTTTTTCTGCATCTACCTCTGAAAAAATATTTGGCCTTCTAGCTGTGTGTGGGACTTGTTCTATTAGTCCATATATACTGACCTCCATAAGGTTGCAAACTGAATATAATTTTTTTCTGCATCTACCTCTGAAAAAATATTGGGCTTCTAGCTGTGTGTGGGACTTGTTCTATTAATCCATCTATACAGACCTCCATCAGGTTGCAAACTGAATATATTTTTTTCTGCATCTACCTCTGAAAAAATATTGGGCTTCTAGCTGTGGGTGGGACTTGTTGTATTTGTCCATCTATACTGACCTCCATAAGGTTGCAAACTGAATATAATTTTTTTCTGCATCTACCTCTGACAAAATATTTGGCCTTCTAGCTGTGTGTGGGACTTGTTCTATTAGTCCATCTATACTGACCTCCATAAGGTTGCAAACTGAATATAATTTTTTTCTGCATCTACCTCTGAAAAAATATTTGGCCTTCTAGCTGTGTGTGGGACTTGTTCTATTAGTCCATCTATACTGACCTCCATAAGGTTGCAAACTGAATATAATTTTTTTCTGCATCTACCTCTGAAAAAATATTGGGCTTCTAGCTGTGTGTGGGACTTGTTCTATTAATCCATCTATACAGACCTCCATCAGGTTGCAAACTGAATATATTTTTTTCTGCATCTACCTCTGAAAAAATATTGGGCTTCTAGCTGTGTGTGGGACTTGTTGTATTAGTCCATCTATACTGACCTCCATAAGGTTGCAAACTGAATATAATTTTTTTCTGCATCTACCTCTGACAAAATATTTGGCCTTCTAGCTGTGTGTGGGACTTGTTCTATTAGTCCATCTATACTGACCTCCATAAGGTTGCAAACTGAATATAATTTTTTTCTACATCTACCTCTGAAAAAATATTTGGCCTTCTAGCTGTGTGTGGGACTTGTTCTATTAGTCCATCTATACTGACCTCCATAAGGTTGCAAACTGAATATAATATTTTTCTGCATCTACCTCTGAAAAAATATTGGGCTTCTAGCTGTGTGTGGGACTTGTTCTATTAATCCATCTATACAGACCTCCATCAGGTTGCAAACTGAATATATTTTTTTCTGCATCTACCTCTGAAAAAATATTGGGCTTCTAGCTGTGTGTGGGACTTGTTCTATTAATCCATCTATACAGACCTCCATCAGGTTGCAAACTGAATATATTTTTTTCTGCATCTACCTCTGAAAAAATATTGGGCTTCTAGCTGTGGGTGGGACTTGTTGTATTTGTCCATCCATACTGACCTCCATAAGGTTGCAAACTGAATATAATTTTTTTCTGCATCTACCTCTGACAAAATATTTGGCCTTCTAGCTGTGTGTGGGACTTGTTCTATTAGTCCATCTATACTGACCTCCATAAGGTTGCAAACTGAATATAATTTTTTTCTGCATCTACCTCTGAAAAAATATTTGGCCTTCTAGCTGTGTGTGGGACTTGTTCTATTAGTCCATCTATACTGACCTCCATAAGGTTGCAAACTGAATATAATTTTTTTCTGCATCTACCTCTGAAAAAATATTGGGCTTCTAGCTGTGTGTGGGACTTGTTCTATTAATCCATCTATACAGACCTCCATCAGGTTGCAAACTGAATATATTTTTTTCTGCATCTACCTCTGAAAAAATATTGGGCTTCTAGCTGTGTGTGGGACTTGTTGTATTAGTCCATCTATACTGACCTCCATAAGGTTGCAAATTGAATATAATTTTTTTCTGCATCTACCTCTGACAAAATATTTGGCCTTCTAGCTGTGTGTGGGACTTGTTCTATTAGTCCATCTATACTGACCTCCATAAGGTTGCAAACTGAATATAATTTTTTTCTGCATCTACCTCTGAAAAAATATTTGGCCTTCTAGCTGTGTGTGGGACTTGTTCTATTAGTCCATCTATACTGACCTCCATAAGGTTGCAAACTGAATATAATATTTTTCTGCATCTACCTCTGAAAAAATATTGGGCTTCTAGCTGTGTGGGGGACTTGTTCTATTAATCCATCTATACAGACCTCCATCAGGTTGCAAACTGAATATATTTTTTTCTGCATCTACCTCTGAAAAAATATTGGGCTTCTAGCTGTGTGTGGGACTTGTTCTATTAATCCATCTATACATACCTCCATCAGGTTGCAAACTGAATATATTTTTTTCTGCATCTACCTCTGAAAAAATATTGGGCTTCTAGCTGTGTGTGGTACTTGTTGTATTTGTCCATCTATACTGACCTCCATAAGGTTGCAAACTGAATATAATTTTTTTCTGCATCTACCTCTGACAAAATATTTGGCCTTCTAGCTGTGTGTGGGACTTGTTCTATTAGTCCATCTATACTGACCTCCATAAGGTTGCAAACTGAATATATTTTTTTCTGCATCTACCTCTGAAAAAATATTGGGCTTCTAGCTGTGTGTGGGACTTGTTGTATTAGTCCATCTATACTGACCTCCATAAGGTTGCAAACTGAATATAATTTTTTTCTGCATATACCTCTGACAAAATATTTGGCCTTCTAGCTGTGTGTGGGACTTGTTCTATTAGTCCATCTATACTGACCTCAATAAGGTTGCAAACTGAATATAATTTTTTTCTGCATCTACCTCTGAAAAAATATTTGGCCTTCTAGCTCTGTGTGGGACTTGTTCTATTAGTCCATCTATACTGACCTCCATAAGGTTGCAAACTGAATATAATATTTTTCTGCATCTACCTCTGAAAAAATATTGGGCTTCTAGCTGTGTGTGGGACTTGTTCTATTAATCCATCTATACAGACCTCCATCAGGTTGCAAACTGAATATATTTTTTTCTGCATCTACCTCTGAAAAAATATTGGGCTTCTAGCTGTGTGTGGGACTTGTTCTATTAATCCATCTATACAGACCTCCATCAGGTTGCAAACTGAATATATTTTTTTCTGCATCTACCTCTGAAAAAATATTGGGCTTCTAGCTGTGTGTGGTACTTGTTGTATTTGTCCATCTATACTGACCTCCATAAGGTTGCAAACTGAATATAATTTTTTTCTGCATCTACCTCTGACAAAATATTTGGCCTTCTAGCTGTGTGTGGGACTTGTTCTATTAGTCCATCTATACTGACCTCCATAAGGTTGCAAACTGAATATAATTTTTTTCTGCATCTACCTCTGAAAAAATATTTGGCCTTCTAGCTGTGTGTGGGACTTGTTCTATTAGTCCATCTATACTGACCTCCATAAGGTTGCAAACTGAATATAATTTTTTTCTGCATCTACCTCTGAAAAAATATTGGGCTTCTAGCTGCGTGTGGGACTTGTTCTATTAATCCATCTATACAGACCTCCATCAGGTTGCAAACTGAATCTATTTTTTTCTGCATCTACCTCTGAAAAAATATTGGGCTTCTAGCTGTGTGTGGGACTTGTTGTATTAGTCCATCTATACTGACCTCCATAAGGTTGCAAACTGAATATAATTTTTTTCTGCATCTACCTCTGACAAAATATTTGGCCTTCTAGCTGTGTGTGGGACTTGTTCTATTAGGCCATCTATACTGACCTCCATAAGGTTGCAAACTGAATATAATTTTTTTCTGCATCTACCTCTGAAAAAATATTTGGCCTTCTAGCTGTGTGTGGGACTTGTTCTATTAGTCCATCTATACTGACCTCCATAAGGTTGCAAACTGAATATAATTTTTTTCTGCATCTACCTCTGAATAAATATTGGGCTTCTAGCTGTGTGTGGGACTTGTTCTATTAATCCATCTATACAGACCTCCATCAGGTTGCAAACTGAATATAATTTTTTTCTGCATCTACCTCTGAAAAAATATTTAGCCTTCTAGCTGTGTGTGGGACTTGTTCTATTAGTCCATCTATACTGACCTCCATAAGGTTGCAAACTGAATATAATTTTTTTATGCATCTACCTCTGAAAAAAATATTTGGCCTTCTAGCTGTGTGTGGGACTTGTTCTATTAGTCCATCTATACTGACCTCCATAAGGTTGCAAACTGAATATAATTTTTTTCTGCATCTACCTCTGAAAAAATATTTGGCCTTCTAGCTGTGTGTGGGACTTGTTCTATTAGTCCATCTATACTGACCTCCATAAGGTTGCAAACTGAATATAATTTTTTTCTGCATCTACCTCTGAAAAAATATTTGGCCTTATAGCTGTGTGTGGGACTTGTTCTATTAGTCCATCTATACTGACCTCCATAAGGTTGCAAACTGAATATAATTTTTTTCTGCATCTACCTCTGAAAAAATATTTGGCCTTCTAGCTGTGTGTGGGACTTGTTCTATTAGTCCATCTATACTGACCTCCATAAGGTTGCAAACTGAATATAATTTTTTTCTGCATCTACCTCTGAAAAAATATTTGGCCTTCTAGCTGTGTGTCGGACTTGTTCTATTAGTCCATCTATACTGACCTCCATAAGGTTGCAAATTGAATATATTTTTTTTCTGCATCTACCTCTGAAAAAATATTTGGCCTTCTAGCTGTGTGTGGGACTTGTTCTATTAGTCCATCTATACAGACCTCCATCAGGTTGCAAATTGAATATAATTTTTTTCTGCATCTAACCCAGCCAATAGTTTTGGCCTAATACCACAGTTTGGCCACTCAGCTCTGCTCGGTTCCCATCCATTGTTTCTTTGTGCAAACAACTCCAGAGTTGTGAATTAGTTAACCACCAAAATGAGTGGAAAAAGGCCTGCTGCTGGTGCAAAGGGGAATAGGCGTGTTGGGAAGGGGAAAAAAGGTTGTGTCCGTGGGGTAGGTGTTAAAGCAACAGTAACATCTGCAGAAGAAAGACCATCTTCCAGCCAAATTAAAATGTCTACTTCTTTTAGCGGACAATGTGATAAGATCCCTTTCTTACGGCCACGCCAATCGCTACAAATTCCAGATGAGGCACAAAAACAGCAGGTGCTTCAACGGATATCAAGTGCTCCTTTAAGTGGGCTCTCCTCCACATCAACTTCAACATCACAAATACTCCAGTCCTCAAAGGTGTCACCCCAATCGCACTTGCTTCCTCACAGCTCCCAAATCTCCAGCTGCCCGTCTGAGTATGAGGTAGAACAGATGGTTGAGTCTGCAGAGCTGTTTACTCATACTATAGCCTGGGAATCAGAGGTCGACTCCAGCGCTTCTGTGAATCCAGACGAGGAAATGATCTGCACTGATGCCCAGAATCTTTATGAGTCGGATCCAGGACCAGACGCAGAAGGTTCTGACCATAATGTAGACCCTCATTCCCAAACTGTAACTCCTGTTGGTGGAGACAATGAGGAAGACGATGATAAGACTCAAATACCTGATTGGAGCGACAACTTTAGTTTTTTGTCAGGGCAGGAACAGGTTGGCTCTGAGGACGACGGGTGTGATAACGCACAGGGTTATGATGATGAGGTTGGAGATCCCACTTACTGTCAACCCACAGTCAGCCAAGAGATGAGGTCAGCAGAGGAGGTGGAGGAAGATGCTAGTGACGACGAGGTCAGGTTGCGCCTTCCTGGACAGAGACGTAGTACTGGAAGCACGTCAACAGCTGCATCCTCAAACACAACTCTGCCTCTCACCACAAGTCGTTGTGGCTCTTCAGGTCGCATGGGTGCTAAGCCTTACATAGCCTGGGCATTTTTTCAGATCGATAAAGATGACCCAACTCGTGTTATCTGTAACATTTGTCAGCAAAAGCTAAGTAGAGGCCAAAAAATACGTAGTTTGAGTACTTCATGCATGAACCGGCACATGGACATGAAGCATAAGTTGCAGTGGGAAGCTCAGTGTGCTATAATGCGGCCTAGCCGGCCGGGCCAACCACCGTCTGCCATATCTTGTGCATCCGCGGCCTCTTCATCCCCTGTGACTGGGGGGACAGCAGTCACACCTGTTTTGGGGCGCAGACCTGCCACCTCTTTACCCGCAACAGCCAGCGTGATTGGCAGGTCATCATTTTCTTTGGAGGTGGTAACACCAGCTGGTGTTGAGCGCTGTCCGACATCGATAGCACCAACTTTGGATCAAGGCAACCTAACATGTCCGCCTGCATCTTCCTCACAGACCGGCAGTTTGCCGGGGACACCCTTATCAACCCCGTCTAAGCACAATAGCCAGCCCTCGGTCCCTCAGATGTGGACAAGTAAAAGACCATTTCCTCCTAGCCATGAGAAAGCTAAGAGGTTGAATTTCACCATCTGCAAGCTCTTGGCTACAGAAATGCTGCCTTTCCGCCTGGTGGACACAGAGGATTTTCGAGACCTTATGTCCGTCGCAGTGCCCCAGTACCAGATGCCCAGTCGGCACTACTTCTCAAAGAAAGGTGTGCCTGCGCTCCACCAGCATGTTGCACACAACATCACCGCTTCTTTGAGAAACTCTGTGTGTGACAGGGTGCATTTCACCACAGACACTTGGACGAGTAGGCATGGACAGGGGCATTACATGTCGCTGACTGGGCACTGGGTAACTATGGTGACAGCAGGACAAGGGGCTGCTGTCCAAGTCTTGCCGTCCCCACGAGTTGTGCGTCAATCCTCTTTATGTCAAAGTTCCTCCACTGCTTCTGCCTCCTCAACCTCCTCTCGGTCCTCCACCTGCACCCAAAGCCTGTCTGGTCATGCCACAAGCTTTCTAACTGCGCAGAAGGGATCCTGCACACCTCCTTACTATGCTGGCAGTAGGTCTCAACGTCATCAGGCGGTTTTTACATTGAAATGTCTGGGAAATGTGAGTCACACAGCTGAGGAGTTGTGGTCAGCTCTGGAGAACCAATTTCATGAATGGTTGTCTCCACTGGACCTGAAACCAGGGAAGGCTGTGTGCGACAATGCTGCAAACCTGGGTGCGGACCTTCGCCGGGGCAATGTCACACACGTGCCTTGTATGGCTCACGTGTTGAACCTGGTTGTCCAGCAATTTTTAGCCCACTATCCCAGACTAGATGGCCTTCTGCAGAGGGCACGGTCGCTGTGTGCTAGCTTCCGCCGTTCGCATCCCGCAGCTCAGCGACTTACATCTCTACAGAAGTCGTTGGGCCTGCCACTTCACCGGCTAAAATGCGATGTGTCTACCCGGTGGAATTCAACTCTGCACATGTTGCAGCGACTGTGGCAGCACCGACAAGCCCTGGTGCAATACGTTCTGATGTATAGCCTGGGCCAACGAGATTCAGAGGTGGGGCAATTCACGCTGGAGGAGTGGTCTCAGATCAGGGACCTATGCACCCTTCTGCACAGTTTTGAAATGGCGACGAAGATGTTTAGTGCTGACGATGCCATTATCAGCATGACTATTCCGGTGATTTACATGCTGGAGCACATGTTAAACAGAATTCGGAGTCAGGTGGTGGCACAAGAGGAGGTGGAGGAAGTAGAGGAGGAGCAGTTGTATGCGGAAGGGCTAACATCTGCAAGGTCCAGACGGTCGGCAGCACCAAGGCGGCAGGCATGTGAGGGTGGGGGAGATGGCTTTACCAGGACGCATGGTAGCAGCCAAACTAGTGAGGAAGGTGCAGGAGCCCAGGAAGAAGTGGAGGACGAACTGATGGAAGACTCATCAGATGAGGGAGACCTTGATCACATTTCTGTTGTGCGAGGTTGGGGGGAGAGGACAGAGGAAGGAAGCATGATTGTTACCTCGCCACCAACACAACAGGGACTTGGTGCTCCTGGATGCGCAACACACATGAGTGCCTTCTTGCTGCACTACCTGCAACATGACCCTCGAATTGTGAGAATTAGAAATAATCCTGACTACTGGGTTGCCACACTGTTAGATCCCCGGTACAAAAGTAAATTTGCAGAAATTATTCCTGCCATAGAAAGGGATGCACGCATGCAGGAGTATCAGCAGAGACTGTTGCAGAATCTTACATGTGCTTTTCCACAAAATACCAGTGGTGCACGTAGTGAATCTCACAGTTCCAACTTGCCAACCGTGGGACCGTCAAGTGTTCAGCACTCAAACCGTAACAGAACCACAGTATCTGCTGGTAACATCAATTTTGCGGAATCATTTCACCACTTTTTTAGCCCATCCTTTGCAAGGCCACAGGAGACAAGAAGTCTGACACATAGTCAACGCCTAGAGACGATGGTACAGGAGTATCTCCAAGTAAACATTGAAGCCACGACTGTGTCACTGGACCCTTGCTCTTTTTGGGCTTCCAATCTGGATAAATGGCCGGAGCTAGCCACTTACGCCTTGGAGATCTTGTCATGCCCCGCAGCCAGCGTTCTGTCTGAACGTGTGTTCAGCGCTGCTGGTGGTGTGCTGACAGATAAGCGCACGCGGCTCTCCACTGATAATGTAGACAGACTCACGTTCATAAAGATGAACAAATCATGGATCCGAAACGACTTTTCTACCCCTGTGTCATCCTGGGGAGAGTAAAAGCTTGATGATTGGTTAAAATCACCCTACCAACCGTTTTAAGCTTTCAAATTACTAATCATGTTTATCTGTATCTTGGCTGGAAAATAATTTGGGCTTTGTAGCAGTGTGCAGCACTGATCCTATTAGGCCATCTATACTAAAGCTTCACCAGATTTAAAATTAATAATAATTTTTAGCTGCATCTAGCCCGGAAAATAATTTTGGGGCTCCGAGATGCGCAAGACACATAAGTGCCTTCTTGCTGCACTACCTGCAGCATGACCCTCATATTGTCAGAATTCGAAGTAATCATGACTACTGGGTTGCCACACTCTTAGATCCCCCAAACTTTTCGATCAACCTTTTCATTTTAATAAAGACCAAAAAAATAGTCATTTTTGAAATTATAAGCATTAGCAGGTTGTTAGAAACTGAAATCAAACAGTTTTCAACTCAAAACTTTATTCTAGGTGATGTTACATTTTCACATAGGACCCCTTGTTCGAAAGGAGCTTCTGAACTCTCTCGTCCATTGAATTTGTCAGGTTTTGGATGGTTTCTGCTTCAATTGTTTTGCATGAGGACAGAATACCCTCCCAGAGCTGTTGCTTAGATGTGAACTGCCTCCCGCCATCATAGACACTCCTTTTAATGATGCTCCAAAGGTTCTGAATGGGGTAGAGGTCAGGGGAGCATGGGGGTCACACCATAAGTTTGTCCCCTTTTATGCCCATATCAGCCAGAGATGCAGATGTTTTATGTGCAGCATGAGATGGTGCATTATCATGCAGAAAAATGATCTTGCTGTGAAATACACGGTTCTTCTTCTTGAACCATGGCAGGAAGTGCTGTTTGAGAAAATCCACATACATTATGGAGTTCATCTTTAGCGCCTTCAGGGATCCTAAAGGGGCCGACAATCTCTCTCCCCATGATTCCAGCCCAAAACATTACTCCACCTCCTCCTTGTTGGCGCTGTAGCCGTGTTTGCGTGGGGTGTCCATCAACCAGCCATCCTCCACTCCATCCATCTGGACCATCGAGCGCTGCACGGCACTCATCCGTGAACAAAACAGTTTTGAAATCAGTCTTCATGTAATGTTTGGCCCACTGGAGCCGTTTCTGCTTGTGTGAAGTGGATAGAGGAGGTCGACAGGATGGCGTATGCACAGCTGCAAACCTCTGAAGGACCCTGCATCTTGTTGTTCGGGGGACGTTGGAGGCACCAGCAGCTTCAAAAACTTGTCTGATGCTATGACCAGGCATTTTTGCCGCTGCTCTTTCAACCTGACGTAATTGCCTGTAGGAAAGAGTCCTCAATTTGCCCTTATCAGCACGCACACGTGTGTACTGTGAATCAGCTACATACTTCTTGATTGCCAAGACACTTCATCCTGATCATCGCACAATGTTGATTGTAGTCATGCCTTGACCTAAACACTCCACAATTTGTTGCTTCTCAGCAGCCGACACATCCTTTTTCTTTCCCATTTTGGCAGAAAATGTAGGCTGCTTAATAATGTGAGAGAGCCTTCTTAAGTAGTCTTGCCTTTCATTGGACACACCTGCCAAACTAATTAGCACAGGTGTCTGCAATTGCTTACAGTGATATAAAGAGCCCTGACACACATCACCATCAATAAGTTTAACTGACAAACAAACAAATTCTTCCCTTATCACTCCTAAACACTTTTTGCATAATAATTTGGAACGCAGTGTACATGTGCTTTTTCACAAAACACCAGTGGTTCACGTAGTGAATCTTACAGTTCTAACTTGCCAACCGTGGTCTGTATGGAGTTGTTCAATAAAGGGCCCAAAATTAAGATAACATAGATGGGAGAGGTCTCTATGAATAGGAATTCCTAAGTATTTGATACCCTGTGAGGGCCAGGCAAAGGGAAAGTTGGACTGGATTTAATCCTATATGGATTTGGGGAGGGAGACATCGAGGGCCTCAGACTTTGCTGCATTGATTTTAAAATTTGACCATGTAACAAAGTGATCTATTTCAGCCATAACAGCATGGATGGATATATGTGATTGAGTGATATATACTAGGACATCATCAGCAAATAGAGAGCACTTGTACTCGGTGCCTCCCACCTCAATCCACCTAATATTGGGGTTATGGCGAATTGATGAGAGCAGGTGCTCCGTCACTAGGATGTATAAGAGAGGGGACAGAGGACATCCCTGCCTTGTCCCATTGGTGATTGTGAAAGGTGATGAAAATGTTCTGACGCACCCCCTGGGCCTTGGGACACCCGGAGCCGGACCCTTTTTGGTGGATGCTGGTGGTTGTAGTCTTCGTGGCGGCGACCCGGTTCCGTGGCTCAGGGTGGTCAAACCAGTGGCGGAACTATTTATGTGGTTTTGATGTTTAAATGTCCGACTACGCCACCCGTGGATTGCGGTCAGAGTGAACCGCCGCTACAGGGCAGACCGCTGAGGCTGGTTTTGTGGGTGCAGCAGAGCGTAGCATAACTCCCCACGGGAGGAGTATAGCCTCAGGGCAGTGTATGCGGAGGATGGGGGTGATGGTGCAGGGCAGCAGCAGTAACGACACGGAGTCAGTGATGCAGTTCAGGGCCTTTACTCACAGTTCTTATTATCCAGACCACGTCTGCAGGTAATGGCTGCCCACGTCGTACTGTGCTCACGAGGTGAGGGGCTCAGACAACTCCCAGATAACTTTGGAGCGCTTCACAGGACCCCCTTTGTGTGTCCTTTGTCTGGCCTTTCTTACCAACACTTCTGTCCGGCTGCCTCGGGCCTCCTCTTGGTAAACTTGGCGCCAGTTTCCCTGACCCTATGTGGTGCCTTCCTAGCGGGTGTAGCGAGGGGCTGCGCCACATAAAATGTCAGAGCCTCCGGTTTCTAGCTGAGGGTCGTTTCCTGCCTCCACTAGTTCGGGGACCGGTCTCCCCCTTTGGCCTGACCCCTCCACGCAGGTGGATTCGGGCGTGCGGTGGCGACTCGCCCGTCCGCACCCCTGGGATCCCTTCATTCCTCGTTCCTGGAGCCTTCTCCGCTCCTCTTCCTTCCTTCTCCCTCTTGCAGGCCTGGGCCTCTGTTACTAGGCCCGCCTCCGGAGCAGAGCTCATGCAGATCCCCTGCTCCCTGCCACTTCTGCTCAGACTTCTCTGCACTGAACTAAGATGGTGCCCACCTTTTATACTCCCTTCTCAATGCACCCAGGAACTGCTTCCTCCCTGCTCCTGCACTACAGGGTTCCCCTTCCTCAGTGCTCCCTCCCCCCACTCCAGCCAGGGACAGGGACTGTCGTGCCCATCTCAGGGGCATATTGGTCGCCCTGCCCCACGGCAATGTAGTGTAATGCATGCAGGTGTCGGGTCCTGATCCACACTCCATCCTTACCTGAGAGTGAGATATCACACCTCTGGGTGAGGTGCAATACGTCTGTAGCAACCGAGCCCTCAGGGTGCTACAGTTCCATTTATCTTCAGCCTAGGTGACGTATTGTGATACAGGGCCGTGATTTTGGCTATAAAAGGGTCCCCTAGACCCCTACCCCAAGCTTTTTAAGAGAATCATATATGGCGTGCCAGGAGACTCTATGGAATGCTTTCTCAGCATCCAACGAGAGTATCTACTTACAAATTTTTAACTGCATCTAGCCCAGGAAATACTTTGTGCCTAGTAGCAGTGTCTGCTAGTCAGCGGATTATCCCGGCTGTTAAGCAAGCTACACCACCTGTAGTTTGGACACTTAATATTTTCGAAGGAAATGCTTCGGGACCACGGGATACTCAGTGAAGAGCATCAGGAGGCACCCCAAGGCATAGGGGCTGGGACTGGCAGTAGGATGCCTTGCGGTGGACAGCCGAGCTCGATCCTTATAAAAGCTTTTTAACTGCAGCAGCTTTAGTGGACGCTACTGGAGCTGGAATTACGCGGCTGCTGGCATGAGACTTGCCCTCCAATAGATCCTTGTAAATGGATTTAAAGTGTATTCATTCAAATTAGAGAGACAATTTAAATTAAAAAACTTAGAGCTGCCTCCACCACAGGGGGGCTCGCTCGACCCACCAGCGGACAGGCACCAGTATTGGGAGAGGGGGGCTGGCCGTCAGGGTTCACCGCGGCTCTGGCACAAACCCGGCGACACGGAGGTGGCACGGGCAGGAACGGACTGAACGTGTCGGCTTCTCACTTTTTGGATTTTAGAAGGGCATGACATGCCTATATCTGTGTCTCCCCCTCCTTTTACTCCTCCACCTCTTTTCTTTTCTCATGACTATATGTACTTGTCACTTTTCCATGTGTTAGTTGTGTCTTCTGAGCAGTTTGTCAGCTTTTGGACACCTTTGAAGGTGTTTTCTATGTGTTTCTATGTGTTTTTGTTTGCCTGCCATTGGTTTTAACGGTGTTCGAAGGTGTTCGACGAACAGTTCGACGAACAGTTCGGCGAACACATGGGTGTTCGACGAACCGAACCGAACTCGAACACTACGGGGGTGGCTCAACACTATTCACCAGTGCTTTCTTTCTGTCTCAGGATGCACCAATCTGTAGATTTTGCCACTCCTAATATTGTAGCAATTTCTCGGATGTTTTTTTTCTGTTTTTGCAGCTTAAGGATGGCTTGTTTCACCTGCATGGAGAGCTCCTTTGACCGCAAGTTTACTTCACACCAAAACCTTCCAAATGCAAACACCACACCCCAAATCAACTCCAGGCCTTTTATCTGCTTAATTGAGAATGACATAACAAAGGGATTGCCCACGCCTGTCCATGAAATAGCCTTGGAGTCAATTGTCCAATTACTTTTGGTCCTTTTAAAAACAGGGTGGCACATGTTAAGGAGCTGAAACTCCTAAACCCTTCATCATATTTTAATGTGGATACCCACAAATGAAAGCTGAAAGTCTGAAGTTCAACTGCATCTGAATTGTTTTGTTTAAAATTCATTGAGGTAATGTCTAGAACCAAAATTAGAAAAATGTTGTCTCTGTCCAAATATATATGGACCTAACTGTAAGTACCATTCCCCAAAACTTTGAGGACTCCACCAAGATGGTGAGCGGCGAAGACTCCATAATTAGCGTCACCATCCCTCTTTTCTGTCTTCTGAAATGCTCTCTGCTCACAATAAAAGGGGATGCATTGCATGCGGAGCACGATGAAATGGATCAAGGAACCATACAGGGTGATTACACACAGCCCAGCCTCATCTCATCCCAACGTGGATTGGGTGACAATGAGGAATAGGAGGAGGAGGAGGAAGAACAGGAGCTAGTTTTATGCGCTATAGATGGTACTACCTGCACAACTGTCATACCCTCTGTTCAGCATGGATGGCCTTAGGACAGGGAGGAGGAGGAAGAGAGCATGGTCAGTTATCCTCTTGGTGAGGACATAGAAGTCTTGCCTGTTAACAGTCTGGCATGCATGGCTGAGTTTATGTTACGCTGCTTTTCCCATAACCCTCGCGTTCTCAAAATTTTGGGTGACAGTCATTACTGGTTGGTGACACTTCTAGACCCACGCTACAAGGAGAACTTTCTATCTCTTATTCCCGAGGCGGACAGGTCTACTAAAATGGGGCAGTACCAGAAGGCCCTTGTTGCGGAATTATTAAAAAAATTCCCATCTGAAAACGCTGGAGGCAGAGGTCACAGTTTGTTGGAAAACCAAGGAGTACAAGAGAGAGAGATGCAACTCTAATCCAGCAGAGGCTAGGGAACACTGTCAAAGTTCTGGGACAGTTTTTTCAGACCCTCCTATCGCACAGGCCCTAAGGCGTGGGGTACTCTCACAAGGAGTGCAAAGTTTGGGAAGATGCTGAGGGAGTACCTTGCCGACCGCACCAACGTCCTCTGTGATTCCTCTGCACCTTATAATTATTGGGTATCAAAGCTGGACACGTGGCATGAACTGGCTTTCTACACCTTGGAGGTCCTGGCCTACCCTGCCGCTAGCATTTTGTCAGAGCGGGTTTTTAGTGACGCCGGTGGAATTATAACTGATAAGCACATCCGCCTGTCAACTGAAAATGCTGACAAGATGACTCTTATAAAAATGAACAAGGGCTGGATTGGGCCAGACTTCTCAACACCACCGAGTGATAGTAGCGTAACATAAACTCAAATCAAGTGTCTTTTTTTGGGAGGTCTGTTCCCATGCACCTCTTCACACCCACACATACATGGGTATACGCTTCCTGATTTTGTCTATTTGCTCTTGTCCTCCTCCTTCTCCTCATCCTCCATCACCATATTATTCACCACCATATCTACCATATCACCTCCTCTACGTGTCTTGCAAGGGGCTTTGGAGTGCCTCCAAATTTTTGGCAGCTTTTGCATTTACTGCATAGGCAAACACTATGGCAGACCTACTTCCTAATAATGGGAACATTGTTTTTAGGAGACTCTGTGACCTCTGCGTGTCTTGAAAGGGCAAATTTTTGGCAGCTTTTGCATTCACTGCATAGGCAAATACTATGGGAGATCCACTTCCTAATAATGGGAACATATTTTCATGAGGCCCTCTACGTGTCTTGTAAGGGGCATTGGAGTTCCTCCAAATTTTTGGCAGCTTTTGCATTCACTGCATAGGCAAACACTATGGGAGACCCACTTCCTAATAATGGGAACATTTTTTCATGAGGCCCTCCTCTACGTCTCTTACAAAGGGTATTGGAGTGCCTCCAAATTTTTGGCAACCGTTGTACTTACTGCATACCCTATAACTGTATAGCAGAACCGCTCATTTTGTAATGGGAACATGTCGTTATTGAGGCCCACCTCTATGTGTCTTTAATATGGTATTGGGATTTTTCCCTAATTTAGACAGCCATTGAACTCACTGCACACCCTGTAACAATATAGCAGAACCGCTCCTTTGTAATGAGAACATGTCATTACTGTGACCCTTCTCTGTGTGTCTTTAATTTAGTAGTGGGTTTTTTCCCAAATTTTATCAGGCCTTCCAGTCACAGTATCGGCATGGCCAGATAAGATTATAAAATGTTAAAATGATATTTCCCGGTGAATGCATTTGTCTTAAAAAAAAAACGTAAAAAAACAAAAACACAGTAGGATCTTTTTAAGAATGAAAACCAGAGTTGCCAATGTAACCTCAATGTAATCACATTGTTCAGCTCCTGCACCTCCTCTTCCTCCAGTTTGGCCTTCATCTCCGAAATGTCCACATCAGTCACAAGCTGCAAGCACTGCAGCACTGCTTTGGCCAAGCGGCAACAGGCTGTGCTGAAGATAACATGCCTAATGGTGCGCTTAGGTAACAAACCGCCCACTGATGCAGAGTTGTTGAAAACTGTAACACAGGAGACTGATCTGTTGCTCTCACCGCTGAACATACAGCCAGGCATGGTCGTGAGTTACAATGGGCAGAACCTGTGACGGCGTACATACTGTTTCCCTCTATGCCAGTTCTTTCACCGAGCTAAAGAATATGGCTGTGGTGAAATACAACTCTCACCGAGGAGCTGTGAACTGGCTCCGTACAGTGCACTTGGAACGGCACGGGTAATGTCGGACCCGTGCTTGTGGAAGGCGGCGACGACACCGGGACAAATAGTGACGGCTGGGGACCGAGTATGGCACCCATATTCTGCCGGCACGAGGTTGTGAAAAGCTTCCGCCTCCACGAGTCTAAGTGGCCACATTTCAAGTGCAAGCAGCTGTCAAAAATTTGGCAGTATAGTATTGCAGCCTCTGGGTGGGTGGGTGGCTGGCTACATACTTGCGCTTGCATTACAAGGATTGGAGTAGGGATAACTGAACGCTGCGGTGGGACAAGGACGTAGACGGTGTTGCAAGCCTGCAACTACAGGTGCATGACGGGAGGCATCTTCGAATGTTCCAAGGTTGGGAACACTTTTAGGCAGTGACCTGGGAGTCAGAGATGCTTTAAGGGAACCTCCCCATGCTTTCACATGTCTTTTCAGCATTGAATGCATGTGTGTAATGATGTGTCACACACCACATGGCCAGATAAGGTTGTAAAATGTTAAAATGACATTTCCCAGTGAATGCATTTGTCTCGGTTGAAAGCAATGCAAAAGTGCAAAAACGCATCAAAAACGCTCTGTGTGAACATAGCCCAAGGTGTTGAGGAGCATTTTTGGTTTTGGTTATTTATTTTGCCTTATATACAAGTCATTACCCTGGAAAGGATGTTGCTTAACATTTTTCTCAGAATAAATCCGTTTTGGTTTTGTTTTTTTATGTTTTATTGTGAGTCCGTAAAAGTGGCGTAATACTCTGACAACATTGTTCACAGCAGTGATCTGGGAGTCAGAAATGCTTCCAGGGGTCTTCCCCATGCTGTTCCCATGCCATTTGAGCACTGTTCCCGGGAGGCCGCTGGAAAAATGCTCAAGTTTCCCATAGACTTACATTTGGCTCGTTGCTCGGGTCGAGCACCCGAGCATTCCAATTGGCTCGAACCAAGCAACGAGCACCTGAACACTTTAGTGCTCGCCCATCACAATTTAACACACAAATATGCATATGTGCAACTCACAAAACAGCACTATTACTGTGTGAGACCAAAGTTGGTCATGATTACTGTGTTTGGGACTGCTAATATTGTGGGCTGTTCAAATGGAGGCACTATCATTGTTTAGAGATGCCAAGGGGTCACAGTGTTATTTTTCAGAAGAATATCTTTGTGGTGCAATTATTGGCCTTAATATTTTTAGGGATATAATCTGTGTGGCACTACCATTTTTAGTGGCCCTCCCTGTTTTTGTACTTATTTTGTGGCACTGTACAGTATTTAGAGCTGTTACTTATAGTGTCACTATTTATGTGAAACACAGGCTCTATTTACTATTGGCAATCTACGACCACCAATTGGTAAACTTTTACTGATTTAGCAGACATTTGATTGTCTATTATACACAGGCAGACCAACGTAAATGATGCGCAATGAGCCAACTATAGAAGCCATTGTTCTCGGCAATGCTAGTCCCACAATGATCACAGAAATAACTTGAATCTGACAAAAGTAATAATAAATTAAAAATCTTTGAAAATGAACAAATGAAAGTAAGACATTGCTTTTCAACCCTGCTTCCACAGAATTTTTAAAAAATGTATCTCATGAATTAGGCCTGGACAGAAATGATGGTAATCTTAACTTAATATGTTGTTAACCAACCTTTTGAGGCAATCACTGCAAACAAACAATTCCTGTAACTGTCAATGAGACTTCTGAACCTCTCGACCGGTATTTTGGCCAACTCCTCATGAGCAAACTGCTCCAGTTGTCTCATGTTTGAAGGTTGCCTTTTTTGACAGCATGTTTCAGCTCTTTCCAAAGATGCTCAATAGGATTTAGGTCATGGCTCATAGAAGGCGACTTCAGAATACTCCAGTGTTTTCCTCTTAGCCATTCTTGGATGTTTTTAGCTGTGTGTTTTGGGTCATTATACTGTTGCAAGACCCATGACCTGCAATTGAGCCCAAGCTTTCTGACACTGGGCAGCACATTTCTCTCTAGAATCCCTTGATAGTCTTGAGATTTCATTGTACCCTTCACAAATTCAAGACACCCTGTGTCATCAATTTTCCTCCTGCGGCCACGTCCAGGGAGGTTGGCTACAGTCTCATGGATCTTAAATTTCTGAATAATATGTGCAACTGTAGTCACAGGAACATCAAGCTGTTTGGAGATGGTCTTATAGCCTTTACCTTTAACATGCTTGTCTATAATTTTCTTTCTAATCTCCTGAGATATTCTTTCCTTTGCTTCCTCTGGTCCATGTTGAGTGTGGTACACACCATGTCACCAAAGAGCACAGTGAGTATATGTAGCCCTATATACAGGCCCACTGACTGATTACAAGATTGTAGACACCTGTGATGCTAATTAGTGGACACAACTTGATTTAACATGTCCCTTTTGTCCCATTATTTTCAGGGGTACCATCATTTCTGTCCAGGCCTATTTCATGAGTTTAATTTTTTAAAAAGATTTTTAATTTATTATCTGACTTTTGTCAGATTCAAGTTATTTCTGTGACCATTGTGGGTTTTTCTTTCATTAAATGATGGGTACCAACAATTTTGACCATGTGTGAATATATATGACAAGGCCAAGAAAGGAAAAATTCTGCCGGGGTATGTAAACTTTTGAGCACAACTGTATATATATTTATAAATGCTTATTACTGCATTCTAGTTGGTTATTTTACAGATGGAAAGAAAATCTAAAAAGGAGTTGTAAGGACCAAAATACATTTTAGTACGGACCCCAATTGTTCCTTTTCATAGAAATAAATTACCTTTCTAAATTATCTATATTAAAAATGCATTTTCCTTTATGTTCCTTTTAAAACAGTGCAGCCTGGGCCTCTGCAGATATTTTGCATCTCCTTCCTATTACTGTACTATTCTAGAACAGTTTTGCACAGCATTTATTTGATCACATCTCATTGGCACTGTGTTTTATACAAACAAGTTGTAACAGACCCATCAACTACTTGAGCAGAGTCTTAAACTGAACCTGTAACCTACAAAAATGCCCTTTTCCTGCAGACATAGGGGTGAAAAGTGTTTTATTCATGTGTGACAGTGTAACTGAAAGATCAGCTACATGGAGAAAATGAAGTTATAGCCTTACTGTTTGCTTCCAGTTGTAGGGACAGAGCAGGGAGATGTAACAGTCAACACTCACTACAGAGAGATGACGTTTGGCCAATTCTCCTGCACCCTGATTGATAGCAATCCCTGCTTATGTATATAAACATATATATATATATGTGGTTTCCTAGCAGCTATTTTACCATGAAGGCCTGCTGCACAAAGTCTCCTCTTAACAGTTGTTAAAGAGATGTGTCTGCTGCTAAAACTCTGTGTGGCATTGACCGGGTCTCTAATCTGAGCTGCTGTTAACCTGCGATTTCTGAGGCTGGTGACACGGATAAACTTATCTTCAGAAGCAGAGGTGACTCTTGGTCTTCGTTTCCTGGGGCGGTCCTCATGTGAGCCAATTTCTTTGTATCGCTTGATGGTTTTTGCAACTACACTTGATGACAAGTTTTCCCAAAGTTTTCCCAATTTTTCGGACTGACTGACCTTAATTTCTTAAAGTAATGATGGCCACTCATTTTTCTTTACTTAGCTGCTTTTCTCTTTCCATAATACAAATTCTAACAGTCTATTCAGTAGGACTATCTGCTGTGTATCCACCTGACTTCTGCACAACACAAATGATGGTCCCAACCCCATTTATAAGGCAAGAAATCCCACTTATTAAACCTGACAGGGCACACCTGTGAAGTGAAAACCATTTCCGGTGATTACCTCTTGAAGCTCATGAAGAGAATGCCAAGAGTGTGCAAAGCAGTCATCAAAGCAAAAGGTGGCTACTTTGAAGAACCTAGAATATAAGACATATTTTCAGTTGTTTCACACTTTTTTGTTAAGTATATAATTCCACATGTGTTAATTCATAGTTTTGATGCCTTCAGTGTGAATGTACAATTTTCAAAGTCATGAAAATACAGAAAAATCTGTACATATTGATTTATCTATAGTGATATCTATACACAGTATACATTTATATTTGAATGTATATACTGTATATAATTATATAGAGCACTGGCAAAAATTAAGAGACCACTGCAAAATTTTCATTTTCTCTGATTTTTCTCTATTTGTCTATTTCTCTATCTATATTTTTGAGTATAATGTACATTGTTGTTTTAATTCTATAAACTACTGACAACATGTTTCTGAAATTCAAAGCTAAAAATTTTGTATTTATTTGCAGCAAATGAGAAAAAGTCAAAATAATAAAAAAGAAATAGTGTTTTCAGACCTCAAATAATGCAGAGAAAACAAGTTCTTATTCATTTAGAAACAACAATACTCATATTTTAACTCAGGATGAGTTCAGAAATCAATATTTGGTGGAATAACTGTGATTTTAATCACAGCTTTCATGCGTCTTGGCATGCTTTCCACCAATCTTTCACACTGCTTTTGGGTGACCTTATGCCTCTCCTGGCACAAAAATTTAAGCAGTTCTTCTTTGTTTGATGGCTTGTGACTATCCATTTCCCTCTTGATTACATTCCAGAGGTTTTCAATGGGGTACAGGTCTGGAGATTCGGCTGGCCATGACAGGGTCTAGATGTGATGCTCCTTCTTCCACACATTGATTGACCTAGCTGTGTGGCATGGGGCATTGTCTTGCTGGAAAAAACAGTCTTCAGAGTTGGGGAACATTGCCTGAGCAGAAGGAAGCAAGTGTTTTTCAAGGATAACCTTGTATGCGGCTTGATTCATATGTCTTTCGCAAATATTAACCTGCCCTATTCCAGCCTTGTTGAAGCTTCCCCAGATCATCACCGATCCTCCACCAAATTTCACAGTGGGTGCAAGACACTGTGGCTTGTATGCCTCTCCAGGTCTCCGTCTAACCATTTGACGACCAGGTGTTGGGCAAAGCAGAAAATTAGACTCATCAGAGAAGATTACCTTACTCCAGTCCTCTATGGTCCAATCCTTATGATCTTTGTCAAACTTCAGTCTGGCTCTCCTTTGCTTCTCATTGATGAAAGGCTTTTTTTCTAGCTTTACATGACTTGAGGCCTGCCTCTTGGAGCCTGTTACGAACTGTTCTTGCCCTGCACTTCACCCCAGCTGCCATTTGCCATTCCTTTCGTAGGTCACTTGATGTCATCCCGATGGTTATCCCGGTCAGTGGAGAGTCGCTTTCATCCTGTGCCGGTCTGTAGCTTTGTGGTCCCCAATGTCTGCTGCTTGACCTTGTTGTAATTGACTGCCTTCTTCTAAATTTTAAGGATGGAGGCAACATGACGATCACTGTATCCCTCTGGTAGTAAAGACAGAATTGAGCCCTTCTTTTCCGCACTCAAGACTTTTCTTTTCAACTCCTTTGACATGATTAAAAGTTATTTTTTCATTCAAATTACTTTTGGGCTATTCCTAGTTCTTGTTTTGCCATCCAGCTTGTCCTATTGCAAGAGGACTGCGAAGACCACAGCAGTGTTTTTTATACTTTCCCTCAATACATAAGATTTGGTTCAGGTGATCACCTAATCAGAAGCACATTAAGTAGAATGAGGTATACTTTGGTTGGAATTCAACTGACACTGGAATGGAATGGTTGTCAGACATGTAGAGATGGTGATTTTTAGAAAACTGTGCAGTGGTCTCTTAATTTTTGCCAGAGCTGTATATACTGTATATATACTTTAAATAAATATATATCTAGATATCTATATATCTAGATATATATCTATAGCTATTGATATATATATATATATATATATATGTATATATAAATTGTGTAGATGGACACTGTGTACATCGATTTGTAGTTAATACAGTTTTCAGATATTTTAAATGGGAGTTCTGACGTTCTTCATTGTTTGTATTTTAAATTCCAGCGGTCCAGATTCTGTGGCTTGCACACACGCTTTCTAATTGGCTGATTGGTGCTTCTTTAGCCTTCTTTTTCTGGTATTTTCTCTCTCTCTATATATATGTGTGTGTATATGGATAAACAGATGGCAATCTGTCCTGCTTTTTTAGTGTTTTATGGCTTTATATCCTTATCTTTATAGCTAAACTGTGAGCTGTGACATCTTCTCATTATCTGGATTCACCAGAAAATGGCGGCTACACTCCCTGCTTCTGCTTTTATGCAGGCTATACTAGTCTTTCCTGATTGGCTATGGCTGAGGTCATGTGTTCATTCTCTTGCTGATGCTAAGCGAATCCCATATTTTTTGAATTTGATATGTTCAGAAAATTCCTAAAAAATTGACAAAAATTTGATTCACCTCAAATATCTTTGCTCATTTCTAATTGTAATATATTAAATACCAGAATGTGCAGTAAATTGATAATATACCTAATACAGGAAGGTCATTTTTATTTTCAGCCACTGTATTCTTCCTTACTACACTAAACATTTCATATCCTTCAAGAAGACCATTTGCTCTCCAGCTTAATAAAAGAAAACTTCACTCCAATTTAGTCAAGTGGTCTGCAACTACAGTGCTCATAGAAGAAATATTAGGAACCTCTCAGCTCAGTGTCAGTCAAAATGAGTGAGCTAGTGATTGACTTATTGAACTCAAGCAGCAACCCTTGCTCTTTCAGCAGTTTCACATACAAAAGTAAATGGTCAGGAACATCAATAGTTTTCACTGCATAATCTCTGTTAAAATCAATCACTGTTGCTTTCTTGACATTATAGATAGGTTTGGCACAATTTATTTCATTACCTAATTTATTTGGCTGGTAATTTATATAGTGCAAGATTGTTGATTGTAGGTTGCTAAGTGCTATTTTTGCTGTGTTTTTAAGTACTATACATAAAACTATAGCAAAAACCACAACAAAACCTCTATACAAAACACCATCGAACACCATATTGATATTTTAAGGTCCAGCGTTGGGTGCCCAAATGCATTTATATGTTTTTATTTGTTAGAGAATTTCTAATCCCCTATATTATTTATACTAAAGATAATGATAGAAAAAGAGTAGGAAAATACATTTGTTTAGATAAATTAGCATTACACTTAAAGAGTACCCATGATCAGGCTGTGGCTGCCATATTCATTTTAGAACAGTAAAGAGTGGGCAGCTACAGACTGAATATTATTCTAGATATTATTTATTATCAAAAATGACCAGAAATCCACCTAATGACATCCTAAAATACCCAACTGGGCAGCATGGTGGCTCAGTGGTTAGCACTGCAGCTTTGCAGCGCTGGGGCCCTTGGTTCAAATACTACCACAAACATCTGCAGGGAGTTTCTATCTTCTCTCTGTGTTTGCGTGGGTTTCCTCTGGGTTCTCCGGTTTCCTCCCACACTACACAGACATACTAATAGGAAATGTAGATTGTGAGCCACATTGGGGACAGTGCCGATAATGTCTGCAAAGCGCTGTGGAATTAATGGTGCTATTTAAGTGAGTGAAATAAATAAATAAAAAAACTTTCTAGAAAAGGTAAGGTCCAAACAGTTGAGTTATAAGATGGAAAGTGCAATAACTAAGATGGACTGTTAAGGAGATATTGAAAAACAAAATTCCAATCACAATCAGCCTATAACTCCTAGCACTAAAGATGTACTTATGTATCAATGCTGAGGTGACCTTGTGTGGAGGAGACTCAGGAGCTGAATAGGGCATTGATGGGTTACCATGGCAGCCAGGGAATTGCTGAAGATCCCCGTTGCTGCCATCTTGGACCTCCTGTGAAGCTCAACATTTAAATAAAAAAAAATCTAGTCATTTTTACCATGCAATGTCGGCATTCCATTTTTTCATCATTCCATTCCCACCGGGCTTGGACTAGCCCACAGAAGAACAATTGAATTCCCCCTGTGAGCTCCTGCACAGGAATGCTCTCCCCATACCACCTATACAAGTGGTAGCTGGCACAATACACTTGAATCTCTATGTACAGAAAATGGCAGCATCTCATCATTCATTTAACAAACTATCCAGTGTATTATTATCTAAATTTGTGAATGAGGGAAGTGAAATATTTGCATGCAGCTGAACAGTGCGCCCCCAGAGTTGAGGATAGTGGTGGGCCCAGAGCACCCCAGTCCAACACTGCATCCCATTTTTATTTTTTCTCCAGTTTTTAACTACACTGTGTAGTAAAATTAGTGGAGTTATTCATAACTACAGCTAATATGACAATAAAAATAAGCCTTCATACAAATATGTCAACAGAAAAATATTAAAGTTATGGCTTTCAGAAGTAGGGGAGGCAAAATGCAAATGAAGAAGCAAAAATTGACTGCGGTGGAATGGGGTAAAGTTACTTCTTGAACTGATATAAATTGGTAACTCGGTCATGCAACGATTTCTTCCTGAAACAGATTCTTGTCCTAGGAAAAAATTGGTTATGTGCACGGCCACTAGACTAACTAGACTAACATTGGTCCAAGTGCGATCTGATGTTTTGTTGGATGGCACCTTTCTCTACCTCCCTTCATCTTTCCTCCTTCTTTTCCACATCTCATTCATGTTTCTGCTTTCTAATTGTTGACATAACAGTCCACTTACAGTGTAATAATATAAACTCCTCTACAAGTTTCTGCACAGTTAAACAAGGCCACATCATACAAATGACAGTACAGAAGCACATACCGCACTAATAATTACCAGTCAGGCAAATTAAGTTTTTATGTTACACAGCTGAAATGTAGCTTCTGCACTAGAGTGGTAAGCAGATATTCCTTATGATTCCAGGCATCAAAAAAAATATTGCTATTTCTTTCATACATTAAACTTACTGCTTGATGGTGTAACTGCATTGCTGGACTATAGTAGTTGCTTTTATAATGCAGTTATTCATAGCTTGGCTTTACCTCAGCATATCTCAGCTTTATCTCAGCATACATCAGTTTTACCCTGCAATATTTCACTTTTATCTTAGAATATTTTTAAATTGAGTTCCAAAAGTGACATCATACTTGTCAGAATAATTACATCAGGAAATAGAGATGGCACAAAGAAAAAGAAAAGAATAGACTATATATATTTCTTATTTCTGCAGTATATTTGGATGAAAATGCTAACATAAACAACATTAACATTCATCTTAATGTGTCCTCAAAAAAAAAAAAAGTTGCCATTTTAAAAACTGAAATATGTCTGTAATATAAAAAATTCTAAAACACTTTTTGCAGATGAGTTTTCAATTACCATAGTGCGTGATACATGGCCATATACTCAGTACATATACATATGTAGAGGGATGGATGTGTGAAAATACTGTTTTCTTGAAATGTCAATTTTTTATACAGTTTTTTCTGCATTTTTGTTAAAAATGACAGTAAAAAAATCTGACTGCCATTGAAAAAAAAAAGCAGCTTATGTGAATGAGGCCTAACGCATTGTAATATCAGTTTTTTTGCATTGATAAAGCAGAATTTTTTTGTCCCAGGTGACAAGGAATTTTGACCCCTTCATGTCTTAGAAATGTTCTCTTTAGGCTTTGATTTTTTTATTCTCTTTTTTATTCTCCTTTTTATTTGCTCATCAACATAGCTGAATGAAGGATTGTTTTTTTGCAGGACAAGTTTTAGTTTTGATTAACCCCATTCTTTTCACCATTTTATGCACTAAAAATGGGCAATAATTTCCAAATATGGTAAAATGCTATAAAAAAACCCAAACAATCTTCTATTTTTTTACAGCTTGCATTATATGGCAAAAAATGACCTGGCAGATTGATTCTTCAGGTTTGTATGAGTTGGATGACTTCAAACATATAAGGGTATTTTTTTTATATTTCAATGGTCAAAAATAATTTCAGAATTTATTTTGTGTCACCATTTTCTGAGCCCTATAACTTTTTTATTTTTCCATAAAGTAAGCTTTGTGAGAGCGTGCTTTTTGCACACCGACCTTACATTTTTTTTATACTATTTTGATGTGCACCCAACATCTCAATCTCATTTATTGCAATGTGCGTGGAATACAGCAACTTAAAGGAATCAATTCATGTGTTTTGACTCTTTTTTTCACTATTGCATTTAATGTATCGATGATATAATTATATAGCTTAACAGATTGGACTTACAAAAGACGAAAAACCAAATTTAATTATTTTTTTCTTTTATTATTTTTAAAAGGTTGATTTAAACTTTATTTTTTATGCATTTTTAAAAGTTTTTTTTTTACTTTTCTATAGGATTTAAGCCTGCTATTGCTTTATCACTTATACTATATACAACAATGCAACAGTATTGCAGTATACAGTGAAATTGTGGTTCTCCCATGAAGATCAGCCTATTGGTGATCTTCTTAGGTTGACCAAGATGACAGTTATGAGCCCTTTAGCCAGCCCCTAGCTGCCATGTCGAGCCATCAGTTCCCAATGATTGTGTTGCATAGCTTAGGGAGCCAATGTACTTGCACACTGATAATGATGTTATTTAAAGGCTGCTGTCAGTGAATGACAGAGGCATTTAAATATTTAAACAGCAGCAATCAGAGCGAGCTCAGGATATTGCTGTTGCATGCAGATGCTGACTGTGTAATGTAGCCGGCATTTGCTAGGTATCATGCAGGCTCAGTTCCTGAGCCCACTCCATATATAAATAGAGACCATATGACTGAAAATTTACCTTATTTGTTTGCAGAAGCATTGAACTCTCTACAAAATATTTTCATTAAGAATTATAATACATTATAAAATGTAATCAGTTTTAAGCTGAGATATTTAAATCAAGTTACAAAGTTTGAGATTTGCAAGGAATCAGGATATTATTATTGGAGAAATATGGCCAATTTGAATTTATTTTAAAGGGATTTTCCAAAATCAGCATGATACAACAAGAGAAACATTACTCATCTCCCTTTTCATCCACTGACACAGCGCTGATGCTCCCGTTTTTTTATTTGCAAGAGGCCAGCATGTGACTAGTGCAACCAATCAGTGGTCCAGCTGTCATATGCCATAATACTGACATCATGTCGCAGTACTAAATGGTGATACTGTAAATGTTGGCATGTGATGTGACCACAGCAGCCACTAAATTGCTGAGTTTGTCACATTCTTGTCACTAAGAAAGTCCAGGCAGACTTCCAAATTCTCAGTATTGTTTTTCTGGGAGAATGAATAGTTGAATAATTTTTTATTGTTTTTGTTTAATAACCTTTTACATTTTTTTTTAGAAGCAGGAAAACCTCTTTGTACATTTTCTAAGCTCTATTCATAAACATGTATTGAAGATATGTTCATAAAAGCGTGAGTAAAATTAAAACTCCTTTATTCCAAAGCATAATTGTCCAAAAAATCCAACTGTCATTCATGCACATAAATGAATGTATTACTCTACAATATGACATTTTATTTTAAAAAT
Organism: Phyllobates terribilis; assembly: GCF_046119375.1. Lineage (NCBI taxonomy): Eukaryota > Metazoa > Chordata > Amphibia > Anura > Dendrobatidae > Phyllobates > Phyllobates terribilis. Next base: position 765,669,539 of record NW_027362762.1, on the reverse strand, counting down.
GGGATATTATTAGAAGATTTAAGAGGCGGTGTGAAATATCTATAAAAGTTTTAAAAAGGTTGGGGGTGTCCATAAAAATAGCTGCAAACATCGGTAATGACCCAGAAAAATCGGATTTTGTTAATTATTTGGTTAATTCATAGCAGTCTAATCATTCGTAACATCTGATCATATGACTTCTGTCTGGTTCGGCATCGGCTAAACTATTATTAAATTACTGAACTTGCACAATATACTAATAACACCGAGACACAGTTTATGTGACTGAGTGGCAATCAATGGTCATTACAGTGATAATGTTATAATCTCTCATCACAGTGGTCACTCATAAAGATAATGAGTATAAACAATGGTTAAAGGAAAAAAAAATGCTGACCCCAAATTGGTTCACTGGAAAGCTAGCTGTTTAGACATCAATTAGTTAATTACATAAGAGGAACGCAAACTCATTCAGCTATATCCTTTCAGGTATTTAAAAGTAATCAATAGATAGACAAAAAGTATGAATGCCCCAAATACGGGTTGGTTTAGTCATTCACAATCCTAGTATCTATGTTACTTGCATCAGGAAATAATTTAATTATAAAGAGCACTTGCTACTATGAGCAGCCTGAATAGGCTAAACATGTTACAATGGTCTGCATTGTCTGTGTACGTGTCTTCTATTGATCACATCTGGGATGTCATTGGTCAGTAATTGCAAAGAGAGCTGTCAGCAGCTGATTTTGATGATTTGTGTTCCTAAGTGCATTTATTGTTGAGAACATTCCTCATACAACCAATATTAACCCGATTGATAGCAAACCAAGGCATTCAAACGCTCCTACTTGGTACTGAATTAATTGAGATGTTTTCATTCCAATTTGTCATCTTTTGAATATCATTAACATGTTAATTAATTCTGTGATTTCCATAAGTTCACCACTTTTCCTGCTTGATGTTTCAATAAATATACTGTGGTAGATCGGCTCACTCGGCTGCATATAGATGTAGACAGGAATGCAGCCTCTTTAAATCTTCCACTGATGCAGTAAAGATACTGCATAAACCAGTGCAGCATTTATCAAAGTAAAGACGGCCTTTTGGCCTAACGGGAAAACAAAACAAAATGTTTTGTGTTGCTGCAGGGATCCGCCCCTCAGGAACAAACATACAAAGGTTCAGCTTTCTTTATCACGACACATATAGCTCAGGATCTCTCATACCCAGGCACAGCCCACACTGAATGAGCCAAAAGGCTGTGTATTTATCCTCTTGACCCCACCCTGGGGTGGATATATGGTGAACAGCCTCCCATGCACTCTACAGCTATTCACTCAACTTAGCCCTAAACATGGCCGATTAACCACTATCAGCACTTAATGTGCTGGAGAATTTTTCTTACTTCATATCAATGAAGCTAACAACCTCAGTGATACATATCTTCCCTCCAGTATTTTGCCAGTGACTTTATCACTATATATATATATATATATATATATGTATATATATATATACTGTATATATATATGCATGTGTATATATATATATATATGCAGTATATCTATATATATAATCATCTAATTCTGTCTGTTTGTCTGTAACGGTAATCCCGCGTTGCTGACTGGTCGCTCCAGCCGCCTGCGACCAATCAGCGACAGGCACAGTCCAGTCGCGAATTGGCGTGGGATTTGAACAACGCTTAGCTGATTTGTCACGGCCGGCCGGGCACGACCAATCAGCGATATTGGCGCAGCTACTTTAAATTAACCCCCCAATGTATCCCCCTGGGGCACCTAATGAATTTCGTAAATACCTCATGTCGCCAATACAGCCTGTGCGCCGCGCTATCGCTGACCGTGCACAGGCAGCACGTGACCCCCGGCTGCATCCAGCTCTTGCTTCCGCTTATGTCACGACTATTTGCGGCTGCAGCCAGGGGTCTCCTGTTCAGCGTTCCACGGTGAGTGACGAGTTGTGGGCGGGGTTATCCCCCTTCGCGTCACACCCAGCATCCGCTACGCGCTCTCTCAATGAATGGGCGCGAGGTGGATGCTGGGTGTGATGCGATGGGGAATAACCCCACCCACAACTCGTCACTCACCGTGGAACGCGGAACAGGAGACCCCTGGCTGCAGTCGCAAATAGTCGTGACATAACCGGAAGCAAGAGCCGGCTGCAGCCGGGGTTCACGTGCTACCTGTGCGCGGTCAGCGATAGCGCAGCGCACAGGCAGTATTCGCAACATGAGGTATTTATGAAATTCATTAGGAGCCCCAGGGGGATATATTGGGGGGTTAATTTAAAGTAGTGGACAACCCCTTTAAGCCCGGCTTCACGGATTGGTCGCGCCTGGCCGGCCGCGACCAATCAGAAATATTGGTGCAGAGTTTAACCGCCAGTCACGTTTACTGAACAAGTTCTGTCAGTCACAGTGCCACGTAGTTCAGTCACGTTTACTGAACAAGTTCTGTCAGTCACAGTGCCACGTAGTTTAGTCACGTTTATTGAACAAGTTCTGTCAGTCACAGTGCCACGTAGTTCAGTCACGTTTACTGAACAAGTTCTGTCAGTCACAGTGCCATGTAGTTCAGTCACGTTTACTGAACAAGTTCTGTCAGTCACAGTGCCACGTAGTTCAATCACATTTACTGAAAAAGTTCTGTCAGTCACAGTGCCACGTAGTTCAGTCACATTTACTGGACAAGTTCTGTCAGTCACAGTGCCACATAGTTCACTCATGTTTACTGAACAAGTTCTGTCAGTCACTGTGCCACATAGTTCACTCATGTTTAATGTTTACTGAACAAGTTCTGTCAGTCACAGTGTGATGTAGTTCAGTCACGTTTACTGGAGAATTCCTGTCAGTCACAGTGCCACATAGTTCACTCACATTTACCGAACACGTTCTGTCAGTCACAGTGCCACGTAGTTTAGTCACGTTTATTGAACAAGTTCAGTCAGTCACAGTGCCACGTAGTTCAGTCACGTTTACTGATCAAGTTCTGTCAGTCACAGTGCCACGTAGTTCAGTCACGTTTACTGAACAAGTTCTGTCAGTCACAGTGGCAGGTAGTTCAATCACGTTTACTGAACAAGTTCTGTCAGTCACAGTGCGACATTGTTCACTCACGTTTACTGAACAAGTTCTGTCAGTCACAGTGCCACGTAGTTGAGTCATGTTTACTGAACACGTTCTGTCAGTCACAGTGCGACATAGTTCACTCACGTTTACTGAACACGTTTTGTCAGTCAAAGCGCACTGAACAGATACTTCTTTACTGTACGCTATCACGATTTACGCTTCCTGTCTTCCAGTGGGTCGTAAGTGAAAATACACCAATGAGGATGACTGAAAAGCAGCAGCAGCAAGGCAATGACAACGTCGAGAGCAAGAGACACTTCAACAAACTGCCGCCAGACAAGCCCAGGATGCGGAATCTCAGAGACAATGTAACCAACAGGAAACACCACAACAAACTGTCACATGACAGGTACAAGTAGCTGATTCACAGAGACAATGTCGGGTACAGGAGACACCACAACACACTGCCATTAGGCAGGAACACGATGTGGAATCCCACAGACAACGTCAGATGAATGAATCTCCACAATCCAGGGCAAACAGACAACAACACGATCGCCAGATTCATAAAAAACGAATGCTCTACTAACTAAGGCAAGCCCAGCAGAATATTCAACAACTTGCACGTTATGTAACTGACAACAAAACTACAATTATTGAACACTACTGTGGGAATTTGAATGCAGTTTGCTCTAAATGCGACTCTCTGAATTTTATTGATGAAAAACCATCTAACAATCAGTTTACTCAATGGTGCCAAAAAGGAATAGTTATGCTACCGAGACCTCACTACTCAGATCTGTTTGAGCAGTTGATGAAAGGAAATCATAAACACAGTAGAAATTTTATGGAAAATATCAGAAGCATCAACATTTCTCATGCGTTTGCTTCATTTGGTGCCAACATTGCACCTCCCCCTGGATTCGGACCGTATTGTTTTAAAATTCACTGCCAGATCTACCACCACACTGGAACACTTCACCCAGAAATAGGACAACAACCAAAATTTGCACAATTATACATCCTTGATACAAATGAGGCTACAGAACAAAGGATGAACCTAACAGAAAACGAAAAGTGTGATGCTGAACTGATGAACCAAATTGCCGTACATTTACAAAAAATCAGCCCATTTGCTGCCGCATATCACATGCTAAAAGACGTCAAAGCAGAGGAGGAACAGAGGGCTATACAAAATGGGACTGAAATGCCTTCTATTGTCATGGCTATTAAACAAGAATGTAAACAGGATCCCCGACTTTACAACAAACCACGTGTTAGTGAGGTCGCAGTTGTTTTTCAAAACGATGATGGAGAGCCTCCTTTTCAAAGGGATATATTAGTCCATCTTAAGCCAGACCAAAGCAAACCATTGGTTCCTAAGATACAACGAATTAACCTTGGAGAAGACATTATTGAAATACCAGAAGACATGTTGTGCACTGACTGCATCGTAAGTGATGTTTTTGGACAATGAGTTGAAATTGATGTGAACGACCAAAGCAGTGTTGAGAGGACATCCTCCCATACAATTCACTGTCCCAAGAACGATGACGTGGCTCTGCTAAATTCCCGTGTGATGGATAGAATGCCTGGAGAGTATAAGTTGTACAATAGTGAGGATTCAGTGGATGTAGACAATGAAGATGAATGAGAGCATTATCCAGTTGAATTTTTAAATAGTCTTACGCCATCAGGAATGCCATCCCACAGACTACAACTCAAAATTGGAACAATCGTAATGTTGCTGCGGAATCTAAATACAAAAAAAGGTCTATTTAATGGAACTCGTCTTATTGTTACTGGACTCCATTCCCACGTAATTCAAGCAAGAGTGATCACTGGATCAGCAAAAGGAGGCGAAGTGTTCATTCCATTGATTTATATCCTTCAGACACAGGTCTTCCATTTAGGCTTCGGCGTCGACAGTTTACAGTAAAACCAGCTTTTGCCATGACAATAAACAAGTCACAAGGTCAAACTCTACACCGTGTTGGCATATATCTACCGGAGCCCGTTTTTGGTCATGGACAACTCTACATTGCATTTTCAAGAGTTAAAATGAGATCCAACGTCAAGGTGCAAGTTCTTCATTCCCCTTTACAAGAAAAGTTGCTTATACAGTTTATTGTGAAAGTATTTGGCCCCCTTGAACTTTTCTACCTTTGCCACATTCCTGGCTTCAAACATAAAGATATAAAATTCTAATTTTTGGGGAAGAATCAACAACAAGTGGGACTCAATCGTCAAGTGGAACGAAATTTATTGGATATTTTAAAAATAAAAAAAAAAAAAAAAATGAAAAGTGGGGCGTGCAATATTATTTGACCCATTTACTTTCAGTGCAGCAAACTCACTCCAGAAGTTCAGTGAGGATCTCTGAATGATCAAATGTTGTCCTAAGTGACTGGTAATGATAAATAGAATCCACTTGTATGTAATCAAGTCTATGTATAAATGCACCTGCTCTGTGATAGTCTCAGGGTTCTGTTTCAAGTGCAGAGATCATCATGAAGACCAACGAACACACCAGGCAGGTCCGAGATACTGTTGTGGTGAAGTTTAAAGCCGGATTTGGAGACAAAAAGGTTTTCCAAGTTTTAAACACCTCAAGGAGCACTGTGCAAGCGATCATATTGAATTGGCAGGCGTATCAGACCACTGCAAATCTACCAAGACTCAGCTGTCCCTCTAAACTTTCATCTCGAACAAGGAGAAGACTGATCAGAGATGCAGCCAAAAGGCCCATGATCACTCTGGATGAACTGCAGAGATCTGCAGCTGAGGTGGGAGAGTCTGTCCATAGGACAACAATCAGTCATACATGTACAAATCTGGCTTTTTTCTCAAAGATATCCATAAAAACTCTCGTTTGAAGTTTGCCACAAGCCACCTGGGAGACACACCAAACATGTGGAATAAGGTGCTCTGGTCAGATGAAACCAAAATCTAAATTTTTGGCCACAATGCAAAACTATATGCTTGGCGTAAAAGCAACACACCTCATCACCCTCAATACACCATCCCCACTGTCAAACATGGTGGTGGCAGCATCATGGTTTGGGCCTGCTTTTCTTCAGCAGGGACAGGGAAGATGGTTAAAATTAATAAGAAGATGGACGGAGCCAAATACAGGACCATTCTGGAAGAAAACCTGTTGGAGTTTGCAAATGACCTGAGACTGGGACGGAGATTTATCTTCCAACAAGACAATGATCCCAAACACAAAGCAAAATCTACAATGGAATGGATCAAAAATAAACGTATCCAGGTGTTAGAATGGCTAAGTCAAAGTCCAGACCTGAATCCAATCGAGAATCTGTGGAAAGAGCTGAAAACTGCCATTCACAAATGCCCTCCATCCAACCTCAATGAGCTCGAGTTGTTTTGCAAGGAAGAAGGGGCAAGAATTTCAGCCTCTCAATGTGCAAAACTGATAGAGACATACCCCAAGCGACTTGCAGCTGTAATTGCAACAAAAGGTGGAGCTACAAAGTATTCACTCAAGGGGGCCGAATAATTTTGCAAGCCCCACTTTTCAGTTTTTAATTTGTTAAAAAAGTTTCAAATATCCAATAAATTTCATTCCACTTCACGATTGTGTCCCACTTTATATCTTTATGTTTGAAGACAGAAATGTGGCAAAAGGAAGAAAAGTTCATGGGGGCCAACTACTTTCACAATGCACAGTAGATAGTCAAAACTTATTCACAAGAAATGTGGTGTACAAAAATATTTTAGGTTGATATTGTTAACAAATATATTATAGTGCCGATGTACTTCTTTCGTCCAATGATTTATTTAAATACAGTTAGATATTCATGTAATGGTTTATATATTTTGATGATCTGTTTAATAATTTCGTTCAGTTGTATTAAGTTTTATGAGCAATAAAATGTAATGATAATGTATATATTTTACCCGGAAAATTCTGTGTATTCATTGCATTATTCTTAAATCTTCATAAATAAACTACTTACATATTCTGGAATACCCGATGCGTTAGAATCGGGCCAACATCTACTATATATATATATACAACCCCTGGCAAAAATTATGGAATCACTGGGCTCAGAGGATGTTCATTCAGTTGTTTAATGTTGTTGAAAAAAGCAGATCACAGACATGGCACAAAACTAAAGTCATTTCAAAAGGCAACTTTATGGCTTTAAGAAACCATAAAGTGATGTATTGGACTATGTATGACTGGATGAAAGTCATATTCTGTGATGAATCGCGAATCTGCATTGGGCAAGGTGATGATGCTGGAACTTTTGTTTTGTGCTGTTCCAAGGAGACTTATAAAGATGACTGCATGAAGAGAACATGCAAATTTCCACAGTCATTGATGATATGGGGCTGCATGTCAGGTAAAGGCACTGGGGAGATGGCTGTCATTGCATCTTCAATAAATGCTCAAGTTTACATTGATATTTTGGACAGTTTTCTTATCCAATAAATTGAAAGGATGTTTGGGGATGATGACATAATTTTTCAAGTTGATAATGCATAGAGTAAAAACTGTGAAAACATTCCTTGAAAGAAGACACATAAGGTCAATGTCATGGCCTGCAAATAATCCGGATCTCAATCCAATTGAAAATCTTTGGTGGAAGTTGAAGAAAATGGTCCATGATGACGCTCCAACCTGCAAAGCTGATCTTGCAACAGCAATCAGAGAAAGTTGCAGCCAGATTGGTGAAGAGTACTGTTTGTCACTCATTAATTCCATACCTCAGAGACTGCAAGCTGTTATTAAAACCAACAAAAAACTAGTGATGTATTGGAGTGTTCTTTTGTGTGTTTGTTTTTCATGATTCCATAATTTTTTCCTCAGAATTGAGTGATTCCATAATTTTTTCCCTCTGCTTGGTCTGAAAAAAATTACCCTTACTGAGTACCACATTTTTTATCTTGATTTCTTTTAGTGTTTCTTAAAGCCATAAAGTTGTCATTTGAAATGACTTTAGTATTGTGCCATATCTGTGATCTGCTTTTTTCAACAACATTAAACAACTGAATGAACATCCTCCGAGCCCGGTGATTCCATAATTTTTGCCAGGGGTTGTGTATATATGAATATACACCCCAAGCACAGGTTCACATACTATGCTGTGAGATTAGGATTAAAAGCCATTTTCAAAGCCTTACTCTGTTTTAGATGTTCCCTGGTCAATTTGCGAAAATACCAAGTGATGCTGGAGTGTAAGTTTTATTTAGCCTGAAATCCTGGGAACACTGCTACTTAAGCCATTTTTGAAAATGGGTGATACTGTATTTGTCCCTCCTGGTGTGAGAATTGCTACATAAAAGATTTTTTTGAATAGTTGAAAAACCGCTTTCCACTGGCTATATTTATTTAAGTGAATTCCTAACAGCAATGTACTTACAGTATCTAAGATTTAGCAGCATGATGAGCCACGACTTTTTGTTGACCCTGTCTGTCAGCCTGCCTATTTTTCTACTGACACAACAATATATTGATTCTCATTACATATGTAGCAAGAACATTTAAAAAGCTAGGCTTTTCGTTTTTATTGCAACTCTGCTTCTGCTGCTGCTCAATGTTTCAGCTCGGCAACATTATAACAAGATTGTGACTACTAAGATCAATAAGACTTCATTTTTATTTAAAAGCCTGAACATCTTGTTGATTTTCTCACAAACACAATACGCATGGGCTTTTTTCAAATTGAAATGTGCACATTTATATATATAAAAAAAGGTAAAACTGAAAATGATCATACAAGCAGAGCTCGTTGCAACAAGAACTAACACACCAGCAATGTAAATGTGCCAGAATATTGTATCAAATTGAGCATGCATTCTGGAGCACATGCCTTGTGCCTCAATAAAGGGTTTAGATACCTTCTAGAATATGTCTAGATAACGAGTTGTTGCTTAGAGTGCTTAAAAAATACATTCAATTTACTAAAGATGTGCACTAACCTTTTTACTTAAACGTTAATTTACTAAAGATGTTACCTAGCTTTTTTCCTTAAATGTGGTCTAAACTAAGCCAACTAATATATGTTATATGCAGGACTGGGACAAGGTATTTTGGTGCCCTAGGCAGATGAAGTCGATGGTGGTTCCATCCCCCATCCCTCAAGCAAAAGAATGGGTCAGAAACTAAGGTAACAGGACCCCTAACACATCTCCTCCACCAAATTTTTTCACCAAAAAATAAAAGCAAAAGAAAAAAAAGTGGTGTACTTTGGGGGTGTTGCTTAATTGGGAGTGCAATTTCAAACTTACATAAATAATCATTAATTGTTTGTGGACCTTTTACACAATACCAGGGACAAATAGTGATATTAATCCCTAATGTACTATATTTTAAATGTCAGATACAAGAACAATAATATAGCGTAACCTTAATGGAGGTCATTTGGATTCATTTAAGCATTTGCTGATGCCCTAATGGAAACTAAGCAGACCCTATAGTAGATAAAGTGATACATCTGATGGTTTTTGCATTCGTCATGTGACAAATGCAGCTTGCACAAAACTGATGGTGGTTTTGGGGCTGAATTTCTGTAATGATATTGGTTTTGGTGACCTATTCATGAACTGATGGTGGTCCTGGTGACATATTCATGTACTACTGATGACTCTGATGATGTATTCATGTAGAGATGATAGTTCTGGTTCTGGTATTCATCACCAGAACCATCATCAGTACATGAATACAAAACCAAAATCATCATCAATACATATGTACATAAATAGAACACCATAACACTTAATAGTACATGAATGTCACCAGAACCACCACCAGTACATGAATATGTCACCAGAACCACGATGAGTAAATAAATATGCCAGTATCATCATTAGTACATGAATACATCACCAGAACCACCATCAGTAAATAAACACAACATTAGTACCATCATCAGTGCATGAACACATTACCAGAGCTACCATCAGTATTGTTATGATCTACAACATGTACTAGGGAAAGATAGGGGAAAGCTGTCCTTACAGTAAGACTAAGCTGAATCCCTGCGATGTAGCGGGCTGCCTGTTCCTAGCGAACAGACCCGCCTTAGTCCTCGGCTAGTCTGAACGAAGACCAATAGAATTAAGAGAGGGGTCCCTAAAAGGACTGGGACAAAAATGGGACACCTCCTAAACAGAGACGTAGTTGCAGAACACAAAAAGACAAACTGACAAAAGGTATTAGAGGTCCCAGAATGACCAAGCGAACTGACAGAGAAAGGCACCGAAGCACCAGGCTAAAGAAACAGTCAAACACTGAAGTCCAGCCCAGCCAGAAGGGCGGAAGTTGGAATATAACGGCAGATGGTCACGTGACCGCAAAATACAAGATGGAAAAACAAACAGGAGGGTTCTAACAGTACCCCCTCTTTTATGAGGATCCTCCGAATCTTCCAGGCCTAGGCCTATCCGGAAACCTCCTGTGGAAAGCTTTAACAAGTCTAGGAGCAGAGACATCATCCGTCCTTACCCAGGAGTTGTCTTCGGGACCGAAACCCTTCCAGGAGACAAGATACTGTAATCTCCCTCTATGCCATCTAGAATTCAAGATACGAGAAATTTCATATTCGTCATCTTCCACCACAGAAGGAACTGTGACAGTGGCATACCTATCAGATTCATCAGCCTTTTTCAACAAGGAAACATGAAACGCAGGATTAATCTCACAGGAAGTAGGACATCCAACCTAACAGCAGATGGGTTAACAACCTGAAGCACTTTAAATGGACCCACAAACTTAGGACCCAGAGTTTTAGAGGGAATCCTCAACAGCAGGTTGAGGACAACCAAACCATGTCACCCACAGTAAAAAAAAACCTCCTTTCGTTTCCTGTCAAAATATTTCTTGGACTTCTTGTTAGCCTCTTGAAGGTTGCAACGTTCATTAGTCCAAACTCTCTCCAAATCACCAGTAAAATTCTCCTCCTCTGGCACCGCTGACCCCAATTTGGAGAGCAAACCAAAAGAAGGATGTCTCCCAGTACAACAAAAAAAAGGAGAACACCCAGCAGAGGAGGATGTATGATAAGAGCAAATTCTGCGAGAGGCAGAAACTCAGACCACACCTCTTGATTGTTCGCCACAAAAAAACGCAAAAACTGTTCAACATCCTGGGTCTTTCTTTCTGTCTGTCCATTAGACTCAGGATGATAACCAGATGAAAATGACAAATGGACTCCCAACCTGTCATAAAAAGCACGCCAAACTGAGGTCCTCTATTGGAAACAATATCCGTGGTAACGCCATGGAGCTTGACAATCTCCTTAACAAACGCCTTAGCGAGTGTCTTGGCGCAGGGCAACTTAATGAATGGAACCAAATGACACATCTTACTAAAACGATCCACGACCACCCAGATGACAGTAAAACCCTTGGATACAGCAAGATCAGTAATAAAATCCATTGCGAGATGCGTCCAAGGCGCACTAGGAACCTCCAGAGGGTAAAGCAACCCCGCAGCTGGAGTATGTGAAGCCTTTGACCTAGCACACACAGTATACTGACGCACCCACTTGATGACTTCCTTCTGCCATCAAGGCCAACAAAAACTGCGAATGATAAGTCTCTTAGTCTCTGAAATTCCTGGCCAACAGAGACTCATGACACTCCACAAACAAATCTCTCATAAAGGCTCTAGGCACGAACAACCTCCCATGGGGAGTGTTAGATGGAGCATCATCTTGAGCTTTCAGAATCCCATTCTCCAAAACGGAGTCCAATGCCGCCACCACAACTCCTTTCTGTAAAATGCTCTCCTCCTCGGAGAGAAGCTGCGAGATAAAGCATCAGTTTTAACATTCTTAGTACCATGGATATAGGTAACAGAAAAATGAAACTGAGAAAAAAAAAGTGCCCACCTAGCTTGATGGGCATTCAAGCGCTTGGCAGCATCCAGATAGATCAAATTCTTATGATCTGAGAAAAACTGAATAGGAAGTCTAGAACCTTCCAAAAAATGACGCTAATATTCAAACGCGAGTTTAATAGCCAGCAACTCCCGATTTCCAACATCATAATTCAGTTCGATTTCCGAATTTTTTTTCGAAAAGAAGGCACAAGGATGTACTCCACCCTTGTTCTCCTGAGACAAAAGTGCTCGGGCCCCACCGATGAAGTATTGACCTCGACCAAAAAAGGCTTGGTCTCATCAGGCTGCATAAGGATAGGGGCAGAACTGAACCTCTCTTTGAGATACTCAACGCTTCAATGGCCTCAGTAGTCCACTGGCCTTTATTCACACTTTTCCTGGTGAGATTGGTCAGAGGCTTAACAATTATAGAAAAATTCTTAATGAATTTCCTGTAATAATTGTCAAAACCAAAAAATCTCTGTATAGATTTCAAACCCATAGGCCTAGGCCATTCCTGCACAGCCTGAAGCTTCACCGGGTCCATCTCAAAGCCTTCGCTGGAGACAATGTAGCCCAAAAAACTAATTTTCTGCACAGCGAACTCACATTTCTCCAGCATAGCAAAGAGTGAATTATCACTCAATAACTGCAAAACTTCACGTACATTTTGCCAATGGGACTCGAAATCTGGTGAATAAATCAAAATGTCATCCAAATACAGAACCACATTCTTACCAATCAAAGGTCTCAGGATGTCATTAATAAGGTTCTGAAAAAATGCAGGTGCATTGGTAAGATGAAAAGGCATCACCAGATTCTCAAAATGACCTACTGGAGTGTTAAAAGCAGTTTTCCATTCATCACCCTCTTTCACTCGTAACAAATTGTATACCCCCCGGAGATCAATTTTAGAGAACCACTTGGCCCCCACCAACTGGTTAAACAAGTCAGGAATTAACGGCAATAGTTCAGAATTGCGTACGGTAATCTTATTAATTTCACGAAAATCCAGACATGGACGTAAACCCCCGTCCTTTTTTTTAACAAAGAAAAATCCAACTGCCACAGGCAACTTAGAAGGTCTAATGTGACCAGCAGCCTGGCTAGCCTGTATGTACTCCTCCAAAGACTTTCTTTCAGGAAAAGTCAGATTAAACAAGCGACTCTTGGGAAGAGTAGCTCCAGGAACAAACTCAATGGCGCAATCATAATCCCTATGAGGAGGTAAAACTTGCGACTCCTCCTCTGAATAAACCCTCCAAAAATCTTGAATAGGTACTGGTAATTCCCTTTTTTCTACAGGCGCAATGTGACCATTACAACATTTATCAGAGCACTTCGGACTCCAAGACTTAATCACATTAGTAGACCAGTCCAATAAAGGATTGTGCAGTTTTAACCAAGGCAAACCTAAAACGACCGGAGAGGGTAAATTATCTAATACAACCAAGTCCAAAATTTCTTGGTGAACTCCATTGATAGTGAGGGGAAATGCAGCAACCTTGTGAGTAATACATTTCAAGGGAGTGTTTTCAATTGTAATTACAACAATAGGTGATGACAAAGGTTTGGATTTCAATTTAAGGTATTCCAAAAACCCTTTAATCAATCACATTATGTGTTGAACCACAATCCACAAATACCTGAAATTCAATCAAATTTTCCTGCAAAGTAGTACTCCCAGAAAGAAATACTCCTGCAGAGCGTAAACAAGCTATACGGGCGTAGCTGACTTTTTCTTTTTCTTTTCACGATGCTCACAATAGTTAATGAAATGGTCAGCTTTACCAGAATAAAGACACAATCCCTCGGCGAACCTCCGGTCTCTTTCCTGAGAGGAGAGCGACTTCGCCCCCACCTCCATTGGTTCTCTGCCTTCAGAGCCAATATTTCTGGGGACTAGGACCTGACATTACAGAAGTCTTTACCTCATTCATCCTGGACCTCAGTCTCCTGTCCACATGAAGAGCTAACTGCATGGCATCCTGCAGAGTCTCAGGTGTGGGGAATGCAATTAGAAAATCCTTAACCCTTTCGCTCAGACCAGCAAGAGATAAACATTTCAGCGCAGGAATATTCCATAAGACTTCTGAAGCCCATCTCCTGAAGTGTGTGCAATAATTTTCAACATCACCTGACCCGTGATTCAAACGCCAGAGTTCTGCATCAGAAGATGAGACTCAGTCAGGATCATCATATAATAGACTCATAGCAGAAAAAAAAATTTCTACAGACCTTAAACACGGATCATTAGGTTGGAGAGAAAAGGCCCACCCCTGTGGTTCATTGCGCAAAAGTGACAAAATAAAACTAGTGATGAGCGAGCACTAAAATGCTCGGGTGCTCGAAGCTCGGGTCGAGCACATTGGAATGCTCGGGTGCTCAAACCCTAGCAACGAGCCCAATGTAAGTCTATGGGAAACTCGAGCATTTTTCTGGCGGTCCCCCCCGGCGGACTGCAGAAGGTCAAAAATTGCCCAAATCGATGGGAACAGTGCTCAATTAAACTTCAGGCAGGCAGAATATATAGGCAGACAGGCAGGCAGGGTATATAGGAGTGTGCATGAAAAACATAGCAGGGCACTTGGAACACACTAGTGCCCTCTGATTTTCATGCACCCGTCTCTTTAAAAAAGCCGGCCGGCAATTCATCAGCGGCATACACCGGTACCCGACAATTTCGAACAGAAAGAATAGAGCATCACACATAGATTAGATAGATAGAAACATGTCAGTCACATATATAATAAGTACAGTGACAGTGTTGGTTACTGTACTTGTTATTTAGTGTTAAAATAAAGGATTTATTAAAAAAAGATAGTGTTTTTGTCTCTTTAAAAAAGCCGGCCAGCAATTCATCAGCGGCATACAATGATACCCGACAATTTAGAGCAGAAAGAATAGAACATCACACATAGATTAGATAGATAGAAACATGTCAGTCACATATATAATGAGTACAGTGACAGTGTTGATTACTGTACTTGTCATATAGTGTTAAAATAAAGGATTTATTAAAAAAAAAATTGGCGTGGGGTTCCCCATAATTTTAGTTTCTAGCAGAGGTTAAGGAGATGGCTGGGGCAGATGTTTGAAGCCTGGGAAGGGGGTAATACCCACGGAGCTTCCCAAGCTACTAATATCAGCCCCCAGCTGAATACCTAGCCTTTACTAGTTATTAAAATGGGGGAAGCAAAAACAAATGACGTGGGGTCCCCCCTATTTTAATAGCTAGCAAAGGCTAGGCAGACAGCTGGGGGCTTATATTAATAGCCCAGGAAGGGAGCCATGAATATTGGCCCCCTCCCAGGCTAGAAACACCAGCCGTCAGCCGCCCCAGAAATGGCGCATCCATAGCATGCGCCAATTCTGGCACTTAGCCTCGCTCTTCTCACTGCCCTGTAGCTGTGGCAGTGGGGTAATAGGGCTGGGGTTGATGTCAGCTTATAATTCCAGCTGACATCAAGCCCAGGTTAGTAATGAAGAGGCGTCTATAAGACACCCCCATTACTAACCCCATAGTGAAAGTTAAAAAAAACATAAACACCAAGAATAAAATCCTTTAATTGAAATAAAGACACAAATCTTTAATGTTCTAAATTAAACTCTACTTACCATATCGACCATTCCAGCTGAAGCCAGCGATCTCCGGCAATAAAAGTAAAATAATAAACCAACCTCATCCTTACCTTTCCATGGTTCCCAGGATGGCTTCAGCTCTGCTACATTGACATGACAGGCTGGATCACAGCAGAACGCTGCCATCCAGCTTGCCATGCCGCAGACACTGAGATGCTCCTCAGTGAAGCTCCTCAGTGTCTGGCTGTGACGGCATCCAGATGAGCCGAGTTCATGTCCAATGAACTCAGCTCACCTCATACACGTCACTGACAGCGTGGGAGAATTCTCCTGTGCATGGGGTGTCGGCAAATGACGTCACCGCATGAGCAGGAGAATTATCCCATGCTGGGACGACATTGAGATGGCAGACTGGATGGTAGCAAAAGGTACTAGAGTTCCCAGAATGACCAAGCGAACTGACAGAGAAAGGCACTGAAGCACCAGACTAGAGAAACAGTCAAACACTGAAGTCCAGCACAGCCAGAAGGGTGGAGCTGGAATATAAAGGCAGATGGTCACGTGACCGCAAAACACAAGATGGAAAAAACAAACAGGAGGGTTCTAACAAGTATATGAATACATCACTAGAATCACCATCTGCATAGGAATATATCACCAGAATGACCATAAGTATTTCAATACAAGTTTAGTACAGCAACAATTGTAATATCATGTCAGCCCCATATAAATTATGCATGAACCTACAACTCCCAGTATGTCCTTAACAATAGTAAGGAGATACTGAGAGTTGTTATTGTTACTAGTTATCATCAGATTTTGTGAACCATACAGAAACCACAATACTGATAACACACAGGCAGGATCACACATAAACATTTACACCCAGGTACCAGGTACTTTACAGATGACATCTTCTCTGACAGGTATTGTTCGCTTTCTTTCTCGATTTTGCCAAGATAACTTTTCACAGACGCAACTCGTCTCTGCAGACTGCCATCTCCGGTCTTCTCCAGCACATCTTCACACGGTGCCCTTAAATAAAAAAGTGCCATAATAATGCTCCTGAATAAAAATATCTGTGTATACTATTCCCTAAATAAGCCTACAATGTTATATGGCCTTAAAATTGACTGACCTTATGAGCTACACCCGCCTCACTATCCAACTTAATGAGCTACAGCCGCCACACTGTCTGACATTATCAGGTATAACTACCACAGCGTTCCTCGTTATGAGCCATGGCCTATGCCATTTCTGTCCCCTCTCTGCTATATTTCCTTCTCTCCATACTTTGCCCCCATTTCCCACTGCCCCATCTACATATTTATTCTGTGCTGTCAAAATGCCCACTACTCTGTCCTCTCCAAACTCTTCTCCCTCCTCACAAAGTCCCCCTACACATTATGATGTTCACCACAGCTGTCCATCCATATAGTCTGATGTCACCACAGCCCCCTATATATTTTCAGCAGTGCCCCTATACAGTATGGTCTACACAGCCCCTAGTATAATCTTCACCATAGCACCATATACAGTATTGTCACCACAGCTCAGCCCCCAATATAAGGTCCCTAACAGTCCCTAATACAGTAGGATCACTACAGTATAATGTCCCTCACTGCCTCCCATACAGTATGGTCACCACAACCCCATTTATGGTATGATGTCCCCACCACCCCTATACAGTGTGATGTCTCCTCAGCCCCCAGTATATCATCCCCACAGCCTCTATATAGTGTGATGCCTCAATAGCCCAGGTATAATAAGCCACCTATATGGTTTGATGTCTCCATAGTCCAGGTATAATGTCCCCTAGATACCCCAGTATAATGTCCACCACAGATCCCTATATGGTATGATGTCTAAACAGCCCAGGTATAATGTCCCACTCAGACCGCCATATGATATGATGTCCCCCACATGCCCCAGTATAATGTCCCCCACAGATCTCCATATGGTTTGATGTTTAAACAGCTCTGGTATAATGTCCCACACTGACCCACATATGATATGATGTTCCCCACAGCTACAATTCAGTGGAGAAATAATATAAAAAAAAAAAAAAAGAAATGCTCATATTCATCTAATCCTGGCTCCCCTCCACTGTGGCCGTTGTCTCCTCTTCTATCTGGTACAGCATTGAGTGCTGGACAGTGTGATGCAGCAATCTCATCGCACTTCCCGTTTTCTGCATGCTATGCCTCTCCTGTGCCCTGTTGGAAGAGTTACTGGTTGAGCACAGAGTTCTTTACAGCTCCTCTGCTTCTGACAAGAGCAGCACTCACATCAATTGCATTCACGTATTACAGACGTAAATTCAATTGAATGCAGGGAATGAGCGACAGTCATGACGCAGGCCATGAATGATGTCAGTGAGTGCCTGCTCATCTGAGTTTCTGCACTCTAGCTGTCAGTGTTTTAAATGACAGGTGGCACATGACCTCATGCAATGTTAGTTTTTCTTTCTATTCAAACAGTGCCTCCCTCAGGGAGGCAGGATATAGCACTCTATGTGGGTGCCTAGCCCACCTGCCCATTGTCCCAGTCCTGGTTATATGTTGTCTCAGACTAGACAGTTTAAAAAATATACCAGATTCATTATTCAGCATAAGGCACTTTGATAATTTTTGTACAATTTAATACTGTGTAGCCTAAGTTTGCATACATTAGTTATTTCACGGGATTAGCTATAATATATAAAAATAATATTTACCTGACCCTGGGGGGTCTGGGATCTGAGAATCCAATGGTTGCTAACATGAAGGAAAACAAGAGCCTAAATGAGAGCTGTGCTCATTTTGCTCTCATTGCCTCTTCTTGGCTCTTTTGGGAGCGGATTCAATGTGAAAACTTAGCTCATGAAAAGTCAGTGATATGAATATGTGGCACCCCTGCGGGGGATTACCACAGGACCCATAGGTGCAGGGAGAGATGTACACTTGGGCACATAAAACACCTTCCACCCAGGTCTGAGGGGAGGAGTCAGTTTCCAGGGAGACAGCAAAGCGGCAGTTAGTCTGGTGAAGTGTGAAGGAGGAGGGAGACACAGAGAGCTGTTGGCAGAGGACCAGTTAAGCCCTGAACTAGGAAACAGGTCTGTGTTGTGAAGCGCTCAAAAGAGAGGGACGGAGGCTAGAAGGAGAAAGAAAGAGATAAAACTATTATCCCTTTAGCTCACCCGGACACTGAAGTCCGAGATTGCTATTAATTCAGGAATAGCATAGAAAACCCGGACAGATCAGGAGGATCTACTCCCCCTAAAGAAGAAGGGAAAAGAGTTGCCAAACTTGACCAAGTATAGGACCAGGGGCTCAAAAAGAGAATTGGTAGCCCCAAGGAAAGGTCCTCATTGTCCGTTGTGGAGAAGGACCCCAAAGAAAGTAAAAGGTGGCAGGTTCAGCTTAAGGCAGGACTGATCCCAAACAACGCACACATTGTTATAGGAGGCCTCACAAATCTCCAGAGTGAATATCTCTAACTGTACCAAAAACCTGGTAACCCTCCTGAACTGTACCTGTTACCAGACATCAGTAAAAGAAAGGTACTGAAACAAAGACTTCATGTGTGTGTGAGCCTACTTTGACATTACTGCCTATAGCGTTCATACAAGCCATATGCCGATCACCTCAGCAACCATTCACAGAGCTGGTAACCGATTTTACCAGTTACCACAGGAGGCGTCAGGACACAATACTCCCATCATCCTCACCCCTGTAGCAACGGCGTCTCTGCCAAGTACGGGGCAGAGACGCCGATGCTACGACCCCCATCCCTTTACTAACGGTCCAGGGCACGAAACCAGGAACCGACCAACTGTGATCCCCACAGAAGTAGCCCATCCATCCCGGTATCCGAGTACCCCTACCCCTGTCGACCGACTCAGTTTGGCGTCCCGAACAGGATTCGAAGGCCCGGTAGAACCGGGTACTGTGTGCTTAAATTGGACTTTATTGAAAGTTTGCGTACTGTAAAACGGGCCATCATTACTGAGTCATAGAGAAATTAAACTGCTTCAGAGCGGAGAGAGTCGTGGGGGCACGGCTAAAGAAGCGAGGGGATAGACCCGCCGTTTTTTTTTAGAGTCACCGGTTACTGAAGGAGTTAATCATAGCAGATGGCAATGGTTAACTAGGGGGGCACCGTCATGAGTGAAGCAAACAATATCCGAGACCTTGAGGGAGGGGATGCCCAAGACACAACAGCAGCCGGTTCCTCAGCTGGCGAGGGAGGCGCAGCATCTGGAGCGATGGCCCCGATAATGCCAATTGCCTTGCCGTATGTACCGGGGGCCAATTGATTACCGACGTATGAAGGTAAACCTGGTACCTTAGCAGCTTTCAAACGTAAAATGTGTGCGGTGATGGACATGTATGCAATGACAGGAAAGCAGCGAGCCTCCGTTGTGCAGGGACAATTAATAGTTGCAGCGGAGCTAGAAGCTGAGACTTGGAGCGATGCTGAAAGAGACTCTATAGAAAATGTGTTTGATAAGCTCAAAGCTGCTTTTGAAAAATGCACAAAGTCTGAACTAAGGATGCTATTCTAACAATGCAAGCAGAGACCGCAAGATACCATCAGAGACTTTGCCCTATGTTTACAAGCGGCACTCCGGTGCATAAAACAGGTAGATCCAGAAAGTGTGCAAGATGAAGATAAATTGCTTGCAGAACAGTTTATGAATGGGTTGAGATCAGACTTTCACCGTCAGCAGGTGCACATGTGGGTCCTAGATCATACAGATGTGCATTTTAATACCTTAAATGACTGTGCTATAACTGTACTACGAGACCCATTACCTGTAAAACCTGCAATTCCATCCTGGCAGGTTAATACCTCTCACATGAACTTAGAGCCTACCCCTAAAAACTCTGTAGAAGCGGTAGTACAAGCTGTCGTACCCGAATCTGCTGATGACCTACGTAATCAGGTGTTACAACTAACCAAAAACATGGACTACATGTCAAAACTCTTGCAAGCCAGACCGGAGGCACAACCACCAAGCAAAATCCAGTTAGCTGAATCCCCTGAGGATGTTGCTTGGATGAGAAGAAAGCTCATGTCGCCCGTGCAGGGGACCAACGCACCATTACGACGCAGAGCCATGTCGCCCGTGGAGGAGATTAACAAGTCACCCGTTCAGGGACAAACGCACCATTCCGACGCAGAGCCACCGACCACACGGATTCCTCAGGACAACCCGTTTGCCTTCGTTGCAACAAACTGGGCCACTTTGCAGGAAGAAGATATCGTTTAAACTTGAGATTCCTGTGTCCCAGGGCCAACCCCCAGGAATAAAACGGCAGGGCCCATATGACTGGCGTAGTCGGTATGTGGGAGTCCGCCCGTACCTCAACATTACGCTAGAAGGAATCCCTACATAGGCCCTATTGGACACTGGGTCCCAAGTCACCACCATCCCACATATCCTTTACAAGCAATTTTGGTCTGATGCTGATCTTAGCCCCACAGACTCTAGTCTTGTCATTTTAGCAACTAATGGTCAACCACTGAATCAGGTGGGGTTTAGAGAGGTGAAAATAAAGCAGGGAAGGGTGGAGTTGAGAGGCCAAGGGTTATATGTGGTAGAAGATGACCCCAATAACAAATGTCCTTACTAGAGATGAGCGTTGTTCTACTCGAACTGTTCGCCAATCTCAAATTCGAGCTGTTTTGGGCGGTGTTCGAGCCGGTCGGCGAACACGAACAATTTGAGAAAAATTCGGCTGTTCGAGGTTATGTTCGATAAATGTTAGTGCACCAAAATCATAACTGGATTTTTTCTCAGTAATGATGAAAATTAATGTTAATACGCAGTTTGAGTGTACAGCGGGGTGGGGGGAGGGGCAGGGGATGGATCTCTGCAGGAACAATGAAGATCTCCATTTTTTTTTTCTCTTTCCCGCATTTACAGTGGGGAGGTGCAATCTGTCAGCCTATCAGCAGCGCACACACGGAGCGAAGTGCTTTTTTTCACACAAGCAAGGGCATGTGTCATTGGCAGTGTATGTCACATGTCCTTGCCCTATAAGACCAAGCCATTTTCCCCGTCGCCACCATTTTCTCACTGCTGCAGCTGCGTGTTAGACGGCACCGCTGTTGCTGTGTGCGCTATGCCTTGTTAATTTCAAGCCAATTTTCGCACAAATCTACAGATAGCTTGGGAGTAGGGAATAGTTGTGATTGCAGTCCTTTTAAGGACTAGGTTACAGCATTTCGTACGACTTTTATCAGGCAGGTCTGTGCTCTTAAATAGATAGATTGTGGGAGTAAAGACTAATTGTAATTGGAGTCCTTTTCAGGACTAGGTTACATCAGTTTCTATCAGTTTTTGCCAGGCAGGTCTGTGCCAGTGCTGTGCAAGTTTTTTTCACAGCATTTGGCTGAATCTAGCAAAGCTAATCCTTTTTGGCCTATTGCAGAGTGTGTTAGTCAGTGGAGTAGCCTATCTGTGTTACAAAATATACCACCTGTGTATAGAATACCAATTTTTTTACTGCACCTAGTGAAGTAAAATCTTTTGGGCATAGCATCATTCTATTAGTCCATCTATACTGACCTCCATCAGGTTGCAAATTGAATATAATTTTTTTCTGCATCTAGCTCTGAAAAAATATTGGGCTTCTAGCAGTGTGTGGGACTTGTTGTATTAGTCCATCTATACTGACCTAAATCAGGTTGCAAACTGAATATATTTTTTTCTGCATCTACCTCTGAAAAAATATTGGGCTTCTAGCTGTGTGTGGGACTTGTTCTATTAATCCATCTATACAGACCTCCATCAGGTTGCAAACTGAATATATTTTTTTCTGCATCTACCTCTGAAAAAATATTGGGCTTCTAGCTGTGTGTGGGACTTGTTGTATTAGTCCATCTATACTGACCTCCATCAGGTTGCAAACTGAATATATTTTTTTCTGCATCTATCTCTGAAAAAATATTGGGCTTCTAGCTGTGTGTGGGACTTGTTCTATTAATCCATCTATACAGACCTCCATCAGGTTGCAAACTGAATATATTTTTTTCTGCATCTACCTCTGAAAAAATATTGGGCTTCTAGCTGTGTGTGGGATTTGTTCTATTAATCCATCTATACAGACGTCCATCAGGTTGCAAACTGAATATATTTTTTTCTGCATCTACCTCTGAAAAAATATTGGGCTTCTAGCTGTGTGTGGGACTTGTTCTATTAATCCATCTATACAGACCTCCATCAGGTTGCAAACTGAATATATTTTTTTCTGCATCTACCTCTGAAAAAATATTGGGCTTCTAGCTGTGTGTGGGACTTGTTGTATTAGTCCATCTATACAGACCTCCATCAGGTTGCAAACTGAATATATTTTTTTCTGCATCTACCTCTGAAAAAACATGTGGCCTTCTAGCAGTGTGTGGGACTTTCTCTATTAGTCCATCTATACTGACCTCCATCAGGTTGCAAACTGAATATAATTTTTTTCTGCATCTAGCTCTGAAAAAATATTTGGCCTTCTAGCAGTGTGTGGGACTTTCTCTATTAGTCCATCTATACTGACCTCCATCAGGTTGCAAATTAAAAATAATTTTTATCTGCATCTACAGTACCTCTGAAAAAATATTTGGGCTTCTAGCTGTGTGTGGGACTTGTTCTATTAGTCCATCTATACTGACCTCCATCAGGTTGAAAATTGAATATAATTTTTATCTGCATCTAGCTCTGAAAAAATATTTGGCCTTCTAGCAGTGTGTGGGACTTTCTCTATTAGTCCATCTATACTGACCTCCATCAGGTTGCAAATTAAAAATAATTTTTATCTGCATCTACAGTACCTCTGAAAAAATATTTGGGCTTCTAGCTGTGTGTGGGACTTCTTCTATTACTCCATCTATACTGACGTCCATCAGGTTGCAAAGTGAATATATTTTTTTCTGCATCTACCTCTGAAAAAATATTGGGCTTCTAGCTGTGTGTGGGACTTGTTGTATTAGTCCATCTATACTGACCTCCATCAGGTTGCAAATTAAAAATAATTTTTATCTGCATCTACAGTACCTCTGAAAAAATATTTGGGCTTCTAGCTGTGTGTGGGACTTGTTCTATTAGTCCATCTATACTGACCTCCATCAGGTTGCAAATTGAATATAATTTTTATCTGCATCTAGCTCTGAAAAAATATTTGGCCTTCTAGCAGTCTGTGGGACTTTCTCTATTAGTCCATCTATACTGACCTCCATCAGGTTGCAAACTGAATATATTTTTTTTCTGCATCTACCTCTGAAAAAATATTTGGGCTTCTAGCTGTGTGTGGGACTTGTTCTATTAGTCCATCTATACTGACCTCCATCAGGTTGCAAATTGAATATAATTTTTTTCTGCATCTAACCCAGCCAATAGTTTTGGCCTAATACCACAGTTTGGCCACTCAACTCTGCTCGGTTCCCATCCATTGTTTTTTTGTGCAAATAACTCCAGAGTTGTGAATTAGTTAACCACCAAAATGAGTGGAAAAAGGCCTGCTGCTGGTGGAAAGGGGAATAGGCGTGTTGGGAAGGGGAAAAAAGGTTGTGTCTGTGGGGTAGGTGTTAAAGCAACAGTAACATCTGCAGAAGAAAGACCATCTTCCAGCCAAACTAAAATGTCTACTTCTTTTAGCGGACAATGTGATAAGATCCCTTTCTTACGGCCACGCCAATCGCTACAAATTCCAGATGAAGCACAAAAACAGCAGGTGCTTCAACGGATATCAAGTGCTCCTTTAAGTGGGCTCTCCTCCACATCAACTTCAACATCACAAATACTCCAGTCCTCAAAGGTGTCACCCCAATCGCACTTGCTTCCTCACAGCTCCCAAATCTCCAGCTGCCCGTCTGAGTATGAGGTAGAACAGATGGTTGAGTCTGCAGAGCTGTTTACTCATACTATAGCCTGGGAATCAGAGGTCGACTCCAGCGCTTCTGTGAATCCAGATGAGGAAATGATCTGCACTGATGCCCAGAATCTTTATGAGTCGGATCCAGGACCAGACGCAGAAGGTTCTGACCATAATGTAGACCCTCATTCCCAAACTGTAACTCCTGTTGGTGGAGACAATGAGGAAGACGATGATAAGACTCAAATACCTGAGTCTTAGTTTTTTGTCAGGGCAGGAACAGGTTGGCTCTGAGGACGACGGGTGTGATAACGCACAGGGTGATGATGATGAGGTTGGAGATCCCACTTACTGTCAACCCACAGTCAGCCAAGAGATGAGGTCAGCAGAGGAGGTGGAGGAAGATGCTAGTGACGACGAGGTCAGGCTGCGCCTTCCTGGAAAGAGACGTAGTACTGGAAGCACGTCAACAACTGCATCCTCAAACACAACTCTGCCTCTCACCACAAGTCGTGGTGGCTCTTCAGGTCGCATGGGTGCTAAGCCTTGCATAGCCTGGGCATTTTTTCAGATCGATAAAGATGACCCAACTCGTGTTATCTGTAACATTTGTCAGCAAAAGCTAAGTAGAGGCCAAAAAATACATAGTTTGAATACTTCATGCATGAACCGGCACATGGACATGAAGCATAAGTTGCAGTGGGAAGCTCAGTGTGCTACAATGCGGCCTAGCCAGCCGGGCCAACCACCGTCTGCCATATCTTGTGCATCCACGGCCTCTTCATCCTCTGTGACTGGGGGGACAGCAGTCACACCTGTTTTGGGGCGCAGACCTGCCACCTCTTTACCCGCAACAGCCAGCGTGATTGGCAGGTCATCATTTTCTTTGTAGGTGGTAACACCAGCTGGTGTTGAGCGCTGTCCGACATCGATAGCACCACCTTTGGATCAAGGCAACCTAACATGTCCGCCTGCATCTTCCTCACAGACCGGCAGTTTGCCGGGGACACCCTTATCAACCCCATCTAAGCACAATAGCCAGCCCTCGGTCCCTCAGATGTGGACAAGTAAAAGACTATTTCCTCCTAGCCATGAGAAAGCTAAGAGGTTGAATTTCACCATCTGCAAGCTCTTGGCTACAGAAATGCTGCCTTTCCGCCTGGTGGACACAGAGGATTTTCGAGACCTTATGTCCGTCGCAGTGCCCCAGTACCAGATGCCCAGTCGGCACTACTTCTCAAAGAAAGGTGTGCCTGCGCTCCACCAGCATGTCGCACACAACATCACCGCTTCTTTGAGAAACTCTGTGTGTGACAGGGTGCATTTCACCACAGACACTTGGACGAGTAGGCATGGACAGGGGCGTTACATGTCGCTGACTGGGCACTGGGTAACTATGGTGACAGCAGGACAAGGGGATGCTGTCCAAGTCTTGCCGTCCCCACGAGTTGTGCGTCAATCCTCTTTATGTCAAAGTTCCTCCACTGCTTCTGCCTCGTCAACCTCCTCTCGGTCTTCCACCTGCACCCAAAACCTGTCTGGTCATTCCACTAGCTTTCTTACTGCGCAGAAGGGATCCTGCACACCTCCTTACTATGCTGGCAGTAGGGCTCAACGTCATCAGGCGGTTTTTACATTGAAATGTCTGGGAAATGTGAGTTACACAGCTGAGGAGTTGTGGTCAGCTCTGGAGAACCAATTTCATGAATGGTTGTCCCACTGGACCTGAAACCAGGGAAGGCTGTGTGCGACAATGCTGCAAACCTGGGTGCGGCCCTTCGCCGGGGCAATGTCACACACGTGCCTTGTATGGCTCACGTGTTGAACCTGGTTGTCCAGCAATTTTTAGCCCACTATCCCAGACTAGATGGCCTTCTGCAGAGGGCACGGTCGCTGTGTGCCCACTTCCGCCGTTCGCATCCCGCAGCTCAGCGACTTACATCTCTACAGAAGTCGTTGGGCCTGCCACTTCACCGGCTAAAATGCGATGTGCCTACCCGTGGAGTTCAACTCTGCACATGTTGCAGCGACTGTGGCAGCACCGACAAGCCCTGGGTGCAATACGTTCTGACGTATAGCCTGGCCAACGAGATCCAGAGGTGGGGCAAATCACGCTGGAGGAGTGGTCTCAGATCAGGGACCTATGCACCCTTCTGCACAGTTTGAAATGGCGACGAAGATGTTTAGTGCTGACGATGCCATTATCAGCATGACTATTCCGGTGATTTACATGCTGGAGCACATGTTAAACAGAATTCGGAGTCAGGTGGTGGCACAAGAGGAGGTGGAGGAAGTAGAGGAGGAGGAGTTGTATGCGGAAGGGCTAACATCTGCAAGGTCCAGACGGTCGGCAGCACCAAGGCGGCAGGCATGTGAGGGTGGGGGAGATGGGTTTACCAGGGCGCATTGTAGCAGCCAAACTAGTGAGGAAGGTGCAGGAGCCCAGGAAGAAGTGGAGGACGAACTGATGGAAGACTCATCAGATGAGGGAGACCTTGATCACATTTCTGTTGTGCGAGGTTGGGGGGAGAGGACAGAGGAAGGAAGCCTGATTGTTACCTCGCCACCAACACAACAGGGACTTGGTGCTCCTGGATGCGCAACACACATGAGTACCTTCTTGCTGCACTACCTGCAACATGACCCTCGAATTGTGAGAATTAGAAATAATCCTGACTACTGGGTTGCCACACTGTTAGATCCCCTGATACAAAGTAAATTTGCAGAAGTTATTCCATGCCATAGAAAGGGATGCACGCATGCAGGAGTATCAGCATAGACTGTTGCAGAATCTTACATGTGCTTTCCACAAAATACCAGTGGTGCACGTAGTGAATCTCACAGTTCCAACTTGCCAACCGTGGGACCGTCAAGTGTTCAGCACTCAAACCGTAACAGAACCACAGTATCTGCTGGTAACATCAATTTTGCGGAATCATTTCACCACTTTTTCTAGCCCATCCTTTGCAAGGCCACAGGAGACAAGAAGTCATGACACATAGTCAACGCCTAGAGACGATGGTACAGGAGTATCTCCAAGTAAACATTGAAGCCATGACTGTGTCACTGACCCTTGCTCTTTTTGGGCTTCCAATCTGGATAAATGGCCGGAGCTAGCCACATACGCCTTGGAGATATTGTCATGCCCCGCAGCCAGCGTTCTGTCTGAACGTGTGTTCAGCGCTGCTGGTGGTGTGCTGACAGATAAGCGCACGCGGCTCTCCACTGATAATGTAGACAGACTCACGTTCATAAAGATGAACAAATCATGGATCCGAAACGACTTTTCTACCCCTGTGTCATCCTGGGGAGACTAAAAGCTTGAGTGGTTAAAATCACCCTACCAACCGTTTTAAGCTTTCAAATTACTAATCATGTTTATCTGTATCTTGGCTGGAAAATAATTTGGGCTTTGTAGCAGTGTGCAGCACTGATTCTATTAGGCCATCTATAATAAGCTCCACCAGATTTAAAATTACTAATCATGTTTATCTGTATCTTGACTGGAAAATAATTTGGGCTTTGTAGCAGTGTGCAGCACTGATCCTATTAGGCCATCTATACTAAAGCCTTCACCAGATTTAAAATTATAATAATTTTTAGCTGCATCTAGCCCGGAAAATTATTTTGGGGCTCCGAGATGCGCAAGACACATAAGTGCCTTCTTGCTGCACTACCTGCAGCATGACCCTCATATTGTCAGAATTCGAAGTAATCATGACTACTGGGTTGCCACACTCTTAGATCCCCCAAACTTTTCGATCAACATCTTCATTTAATAAAGACCAAAAAAATGGTCATTTTTGAAATTATAAGCATTAGCAGGTTGTTAGATACTCAAATCAAACAGTTCACTCAAAACTTTATTCTAGGTGATGTTACATTCTTCACATAGGACCCCTTGTTCGAAAGGAGCTTCTGAACTCTCTCGTCCATTGAATTTGTCAGGTTTTGGATGGTTTCTGCTTCAATTGTTTTGCATGAGGACAGAATACCCTCCCAGAGCTGTTGCTTAGATGTGAACTGCCTCCCGCCATCATAGACACTCCTTTTAATGATGCTCCAAAGGTTCTGAATGGGGTAGAGGTCAGGGGAGCATGGGGGTCACACCATAAGTTTGTCCCCTTTTATTCCCATATCAGCCAGAGATGCAGATGTTTTATGTGCAGCATGAGATGGTGCATTATCATGCAAAAAAATGATCTTGCTGTGAAATACACGGTTCTTCTTCTTGAACCAAGGCAGGAAGTGCTGTTTGAGAAAATCCACATACATTATGGAGTTCATCTTTAGCGCCTTCAGGGATCCTAAAGGGGCCGACAATCTCTCTCCCCATGATTCCAGCCCAAAACATTACTCCACCTCCTCCTTGTTGGCGCTGTAGCCGTGTTTGCGTGGGGTGTCCATCAACCAGCCATCCTCCACTCCATCCATCTGGACCATCGAGCGCTGCACGGCACTCATCCGTGAACAAAACAGTTTTGAAATCAGTCTTCATGTAATGTTTGGCCCACTGGAGCCGTTTCTGCTTGTGTGAAGTGGATAGAGGAGGTCGACAGGATGGCGTATGCACAGCTGCAAACCTCTGAAGGACCCTGCATCTTGTTGTTCGGGGGACGTTGGAGGCACCAGCAGCTTCAAAAACTTGTCTGCTGCTATGACAAGGCTTTTTTGCCGTTGCTCTTTCAACCTGACGTAATTGCTTGCCTGTAGGAAAGAGTCCTCAATTTGCCCTTATCAGCACGCACACGTGTGTACTGTGAATCAGCTACATACTTCTTGATTGCCAAGACACTTCATCCTGATCATCGCACAATGTTGATTGTAGTCATGCCTTGACCTAAACACTCCACAATTTGTTGCTTCTCAGCAGCCGACACATCCTTTTTCTTTCCCATTTTGGCAGAAAATGTAGGCTGCTTAATAATGTGAGACAGCCTTCTTAAGTAGTCTTGCCTTTCATTGGACAAACCTGCCAAACTAATTAGCACAGGTGTCTGCAATTGCTTACAGTGATATAAAGAGCCCTGACACACATCACCATCAATGAGTTTAACTGACAAACAAACAAATTCTTCCCTTATCACTTCTAAACACTTTTTGCATAATAATTTGGAACACAGTGTACATGTGCTTTTCCACAAAACACCCGTGGTTCACGTAGTGAATCTTACAGTTCTAACTTGCCAACCGTGGTCTGTATGGAGTTGTTCAATAAAGGGCCCAAAATTAAGATAACATAGATGGGAGAGGTCTCTATGAATAGGAATTCCTAAGTATTTGATACCCTGTGAGGGCCAGGCAAAGGGAAAGTTGGACTGGATGGAATCCTATATGGATTTGGGGAGGGAGACATCGAGGGCCTCAGACTTCGCTGCATTGATTTTAAAATTTGACCATGTAACAAAGTGATCTATTTCAGCCATAACAGCATGGATGGATATATGTGATTGAGTGATATATACTAGGACATCATCAGCAAATAGAGAGCACTTGTACTCGGTGCCTCCCACCTCAATCCACCTAATATTGAGGTTATGGCGAATTGATGAGAGCAGGTGCTCCGTCTCTAGGATGTATAAGAGAGGGGACAGAGAACATCCCTGCCTTGTCCCATTGGTGATTGTGAAAGGTGATGAAAATGTTCTGACGCACCCCCTGTGCCTTGGGACACCCGGAGCCGGACCCTTTTTGGTGGATGCTGGTGGTTGTAGTCTCCGTGGCGGCGACCCGGTTCCGTGGCTGAGGGCGGTCAAACCAGTGGCGGAACTATTTATGTGGTTTTGATGTTTAAATGTCCGACTACGCCACCCGTGGATTGCGGTCAGAGTGAACCGCCGCTCCAGGGCAGACCGCTGAGGCTGGTGTTGTGGGTGCAGCAGAGCGTAGCATAACTCCCCAAGGGAGGAGTATAGCCTCAGGGCAGTGTATGCAGAGGATGGGGGTGACGGTGCAGGGCAGCAGCAGTAACGACATGGAGTCAGTGATGCAGTCCAGGGCCTTTACTCACAGTTCTTATTATCCAGACCACGTCTGCAGGTAACGGCTGCCCACGTCGTACTGTGCTCACCAGGTGAGGGGCTCAGACAACTCCCAGATAACTTTGGAGCGCTTCACAGGACCCCCTTTGTGTGTCCTTTGTCTGGCCTTTCTTACCAACCCTTCTGTCCGGCTGCCTCGGGCCTCCTCTTGGTAAACTTGGCGCCAGTTTCCCTGACCCTATGTGGTGCCTTCCTAGCGGGTGTAGCGAGGGGCTGCGCCACATAAAATGTCACAGCCTCCTGTTTCTAGCTGAGGGTCGTTTCCTGCCTCCACTAGTTTCGGGGACCGGTCTCCCCCTTTGGCCTGACCCCTCCACGCAGGTGGATTCGGGCGTGCGGTGGCGACTCGCCCATCCGCACCCCTGGGATTCCTTCGTTCCTCGTTCCTGGAGCCTTCTCCGCTCCTCTTCCTTCCTTCTCCCTCTTTCAGGCCTGGGCCTCTGTTACTAGGCCCACCTTCGGAGCAGAGCTCATGCAGAGCCCCTGCTCCCTGCCACTTCTGCTCAGACTTCTCTGCACTGAACTAAGATGGTGCCCACCTTTTATACTCCCTTCTCAATGCACCCAGGAACTGCTTCCTCCCTGCTCCTGCACTACAGGGTTCCCCTTCCATAGTGTTCCCTCCCCCCACTCCAGCCAGGGACAGAGACGGTCGTGCCCATCTCAGGGGCATATTGGTCGCCCTGCCCCACGGCAATGTGGTGTAATGCATGCAGGTGTCGGGTCCTGATCCACACTACATCCTTACCTGAGAGTGAGATATCACACCTCTGGGTGAGGTGCAATACCTCTGTAGCAACCGAGCCCTCAGTGTGCTACAGTTCCATTTATCTTCAGCCTAGGTGACGTATTGCGATACAGGGCCGTGATTTTGGCTATAAAAGGGTCCCCTAGACCCCTACCCCAAGCTTTTGAAGAGAATCATATATGGCGTGCCAGGAGACTCTATGGAATGCTTTCTCAGCATCCAACGAGAGTATCTAATTACAAATTTTTAACTGAATCTAGCCAGGAAATACTTTGTGCCTAGTAGCAGTGTCTGCTAGTCAGCGGATTATCTCGGCTGTTAAGCAAGCTACACCACCTGTAATTTGGACACTTAATTTTTTCAAAGGAAATGCTTCGGAACCACGGGATACTCAGTGAAGAGCATCAGGAGGCACCCTAAGGCATAGGGGCTGGGACTGGCAGTAGGATGCCTTGCGGTGGACAGCCGAGATCGATCCTTATAAAAGGTTTTTAACTGCAGCAGCTTTAGTGGACGCTACTGGAGCTGGAATTACGCGGCTGCTGGCATGAGACTTGCCCTCCAATAGATCCTTGTAAATGGATTTAAAGTGTATTCATTCAAATTAGAGAGACAATTTAAATTAAAAAGCTTAGAGCTGCCTCCACCACAGGGGGGCTCGCTCGACCCACCAGTGGACAGGCACCAGTATTGGGAGAGGGGGGCTGGCCGTCAGGGTTCACCGCGGCTCTGGCACAAACCCGGCGACGCGGAGGTGGCACGGGCAGGAGCGGACTGAACGTGTCGGCTTCTAACTTTTTGGATTTTAGAAGGGCATGACATGCCTATATCTGTGTCTCCCCCTCCTTTTACTCCTCCACCTCTTTTCTTTTCGCATGACTATATGTACATGTCACTTTTCCATGTATTAGTTGTGTCTTCTGAGCAGTTTGTCAGCTTTTGGACACCTTTGAAGGTGTTTTCTATATGTTTCTATGTGTTTTTGTTTGCCTGCCATTAGTTTTAACGGTGTTCGAAGGTGTTCGACGAACAGTTCGACGAACAGTTCGGCGAACACACGGGTGTTCGACGAACCGAACCGAACTCGAACACTACGGGGGTGGCTCAACACTAGTCCTTACATGGTGCTTGGTACTAATGTGATTGAAAACTGCCTTGAAGAAGTGCTGTTTTTGCTCCAACAGATTACAGAGACTGCTGGCATTGGGCGAAGGAGCATCCTTCAAAGAGAAATCTGTGCCTAAATTCACAAGCAACAGGTAAATCTGTCTGGGGGGGAGATTGGCAATGCACGGGTAACAGACCCATTTCCAATTGTATTACCACTAGTGTTGAGCGAACATGCTCGACACTGCTCGGTACTCGCCCGAGCATCACGCTACTCGGGATGTTCGGCGAGCACCGAGCATTTGCGGGTTACTCGGGCGGGAGCCCGGGTCTCCGCCCTGCATGTTTGGCGCTCTTTACAGAGCCAATGAACATGCAGGGATTGCCAGCCAGTCACTGTAATGCTGCAGCCATGTTGGTTGTGGGCATTACAGTGATTGGCTGGCCGCACAGCGTCACCTCGAGTATTTAAAATGGGGCGCCGCCATCTTGGACACAGTCGCTCCGGATTAGACAGTGTAGGGAGAGCGCTGCTGATTTAGGGTGAGATATAAACTGCGAAATAGTTAGTGTAGGGTCTGTAAAGGCTGCCAGAACAAACAAACAGTCCTTTTCAGGACTAATATCCATCCCAGATACCAGGCAGGCAGGCTGTATAGGAGACACAGTGGTTATACCAGCAAACACTGCATTACAGTCCTGTGTGCTCCTGTTGCTGAAATTGCTGGACTTAGCACCAGGTGTTGGGGGCCAGGAAAAGTCCTTTTTTTTCCATCTAAATCCTCCTTTTTTTTTCCTCCTTCACACTGTACAAATACCCGTCTTATAAACCTTTTGGTGTGTCCCCCCCCCCAAAAAAAAGCGTGTCTCTGATTTTTCAGACACAAATATAACTGTTGAAAATAGTCTGGTGTAGGCTAGAGAAACAGAAGTGTTGTTTTGCACTTCCACGGTTCAAACCTCTGTATTATCCATTTTGGGCCATTTGTATCTAAAAAAAAAACAGTTTGAGTGTGTCACGCACTGTTCAGCCGCAAATATCTCTATTTAAAAAAGTGTGGTATACCCCAGTAAACAATAACTGTGGTTTTGCCATCCCACGGTAAAAAATCTCTAGTATTCAGCTTTTGGTAGTTTTTTCCGTAAAGAAAAACAGTAGTGTCTCCTGACTGTTGTGACACAAAAATATATCTGTTGAAAATAGTCTTGTGTAGGCCCGACATCCCAGTGTGGTTTCGCAGTTCCACGGGTCAAATCGCTGTACTATCCAGTTTTGGGCCTTTGGTATCTAAAAAAAAAGCAGTTTGAGTGTGTCGCTCACTGTTCAGCCGCAAATATCTCTATTTAAAAAAGTGTGGTATACCCCAGTAAACAATAACTGTGGTTTTGCCATCCCACGGTAAAAAATCTCTATTATTCAGCTTTTGGTAGTTTTTCCGTAAAGAAAAACAGTAGTGTCTCCTGACTGTTGTGACACCAAAATATATCTGTTGAAAATAGTCTTGTGTAGGCCCGACATCCCAGTGTGGTTTCACAGTTACACGGGTCAAATCGCTGTACTATCCAGTTTTGGGCCTTTGGTATCTAAAAAAAAGCAGTTTGAGTGTGTGGCTCACTGTTCAGCCGCAAATATCTCTATTTAAAAAAGTGTGGTATACCCCAGTAAACAATAACTGTGGTTTTGCCATCCCACGGTAAAAAATCTCTATTATTCAGGTTTTTGTAGTTTTTTCCGTAAAGAAAAACAGTAGTGTCTCCTGACTGTTGTGACACAAAAATATATCTGTTGAAAATAGTCTTGTGTAGGCCCGACATCCCAGTGTGGTTTCGCAGTTCCACGGGTCAAATCGCTGTACTATCCAGTTTTGGGCCTTTGGTATCTTAAAAAAAAGCAGTTTGAGTGTGTCGCTCACTGTTCAGCCGCAAATATCTCTATTTAAAAAAGTGTGGTATACCCCAGTAAACAATAACTGTGGTTTTGCCATCCCACGGTAAAAAATCTCTAGTATTCAGCTTTTGGTAGTTTTTTCCGTAAAGAAAAACAGTAGTGTCTCCTGACTGTTGTGACACAAAAATATATCTGTTGAAAATAGTCTTGTGTAGGCCCGACATCCCAGTGTGGTTTCGCAGTTCCACGGGTCAAATCGCTGTACTATCCAGTTTTGGGCCTTTGGAATCTAAAAAAAAAGTAGTTTGAGTGTGTCGCTCACTGTTCAGCCACAAATATCTCTATTTAAAAAAGTGTGGTATACCCCAGTAAACAATAACTGTGGTTTTGCCATCCCACGGTAAAAAATCTCTATTATTCAGCTTTTGGTAGTTTTTTCCGTAAAGAAAAACAGTAGTGTCTCCTGACTGTTGTGACACAAAAATATATCTGTTGAAAATAGTCTTGTGTAGGCCCAACATCCCAGTGTGGTTTCGCAGTTCCACGGGTCAAATCACTGTACTATCCAGTTTTGGGCCTTTGGTATCTAAAAAAAAAGCAGTTTGAGTGTGTCGCTCACTGTTCAGCCGCAAATATCTCTTTTTAAAAAAGTGCGGTATACCCCAGTAAACAATAACTGTGGTTTTCCTCTTCCACGGTTCTAATCTACTCTTTATTACCCTTTTTCCATTGATAGAGCAAGTGTAAGCTATTTTTCTTCATTTACAATGGGCAAGGCGCGTGGCAAGGGACGTGGAAGTGGACGTTCTGGTGATGGTTCGTGCAGAGGATGGGGCCGTGGCCAAGGTGAAAATGTGCCACAACCAACAGCCACATCTTCTCGCTCCCACTTCTTGACCGAATTACTAGGGAAGCACAGAACAACACCAGTATTGTGAACAGGTTATTAATTGGATAGCAGATAATACTTCCAGCTACCTGGGCACCACCACCTCCGGTCTGTCTTCCACACGGTCAACTCTTAGTAGCCGTGAGTCTCGACCGCATACTCCTCCTCACCCTGATGCTCCTTCCTCCCACCATGCCGAGTGTCGTCAGACAGCAAGTGATCCCACTCTTGGACACTCTGAAGAGCTGTTCACTGGTCCATTTCCATATTTGGGCCCCTCGCCTGATACGCTTGAAGTGGTGGAAGAGGAGATCCCATGTTGCGATGCCCAAATATTTGAACAGCCACGGCCACAGGAAGTCGACGTTGGCAATCTGTCACAAGAGGTGGACGATGACGAGACACAATTGCCAGGAAGTGAGGAGGAGGATCGTGGTGCGCAAGTGGAAGAGGAGGAGGTGGTGGATGATCTAGTAACTGACCCAACGTGGAAGGAGGACATGCAGAGTGAGGCCAGAAGCACACAGGGGGAGGGAGGCAGAGTACCCCCACAGGCAGGAAGAAGCAGTGTGGTGGCCGCAGACAGAAGGCAGGCAACCGTTCCCCGTAACACCAACACGAGGGACGTTGCCAGTACAAGCTGTAGGTCTTCCAGAGTCTGGAATTTTTTTAAAGACTCTGCTGATAACCCCAAAAAGGCCATATGTTCCACCTGCCATGCCAACATCAGCAGGGGTGACAAAACTATCAGCCTGACCACCACCAGCATGATCAGGCACATGGCAGCAAAGCACCCGACTTTGTGGGGCGAAACCCAGGGTCCACGACCAGTGTCAGCGGGTGTCACCACTGCTTCTTCCACTGTTGTGCGTGAAATAGAACCCCCTGTTGTGTGTGCAAGGCAATCCCCTGTCCATACTGCATGTATTGATGCCCCCTACTCTCAGTCTTCACTTGTTATGGCAGTTTCTCAAGAAACAGCATCAACGTCCACGTCCACGTCCCACCGCAGCGTTCAATTGTCCATATCCCAGACCTTTGAACGAAAGCGGAAATTCGCAGCTAACGCCCCACAGGCCACAGTCCTAAATTCTCACATTTCACGACTGCTTGCATTGGAAATGCTGCCTTTTAGGCTGGTGGAGATGGAATCCTTCCGCAATCTTATGGCGGTGGCCGTCCCTCGGTACTCGGTCCCCAGTCGATACTATTTTGCCCGGTGTTCCATCCCCGCACTACACAAGCACGTGTCCCAACGCATCCGCTGTGCCCTCAACAACGCAGTTACTGGGAGAATCCACCTGACAATGGACACGTGGACAAGTGCTTGTGGCCAGGGACGGTACATCTCTCTGATGGCACACTGGGTAAACATAGTGGAAGCCGGGACCCAGTCGGACCTTGGGACGGAACACATCCTCCCCACACCGAGGATTGCGGGCCCTATGTCAGTCAGAGTTGCCCCCCCAGTGTACAGCTCCTGCGCATCCTCCTCCTCCTCCTCTTCATGTTCAGCCTCTATCTCAGATATCACCACATCAGTTACAAGCTGGAAGCATTGCAGTACTGCCTCCGCCAAGCGGCAACAGGCTGTGCTGAAAATCATAAGCTTAGGTGATAAACCTCACACTGCTTGTGAGTTGTGGACAGCTATGAAAGAGCAGGCAGATCTGTGGCTGAGACCGCTGAACCTACATCCCGGCATGGTCGTGTGTGACAATGGCCGTAACCTGGTGGCGGCTCTGAGGCGAGGTGAGATCACACACGTACCATGCCTGGCTCATGTGCTTAACCTCGTGGTTCAGCGGTTTCTTAAATCGTACCCCGAGTTGCCACATCTGCTCGTGAAAGTACGCCGCCTGTCAGCTCATTTTCGCAAGTCGGCTACAGCTTCCGCCGCCCTTGCTGTGTTGCAGCACCGTTTGCAGCTTCCGGCACACCGACTGGTGTGTGATGTCCCCACACGTTGGAACTCTACCCTCCACATGTTGCAAAGGATTTGTGAGCAGAAGAGAGCAGTTGTGGAGTACCAGCTGCAACAAGGCCGTCGATATTCAGTTCAGACTCCACACAAGACCTCAGGAGTGGACCTGGATGTCTGACATATGTACCATCCTGACAAACTTTGAGGAGGCCACCAAGATGGTGAGTGGCGATGACGCCATCATTAGTGTCAGCATCCCACTTGT
Organism: Phyllobates terribilis; assembly: GCF_046119375.1. Taxonomy (NCBI): domain Eukaryota; kingdom Metazoa; phylum Chordata; class Amphibia; order Anura; family Dendrobatidae; genus Phyllobates; species Phyllobates terribilis. The sequence goes on along the minus strand of NW_027362762.1, from coordinate 765,632,331 downwards.
CTGTCTTTTGCAACGCTCTCTGCAGAGAATTAAAGAGGAGGCATTGCAGCCAGAGTATGATGAGATGGATCAAGAAGCCATAGCGGGCGATTACACTCAGCCCAGCCTCATCTCATCCCAACATGCATTGGGGGACAATGCTGGAGAGGAGGAGGAAGAACAGGAGCTGCTATCATGCGTTGTAGATGGTAGTACCTGTACAAGTGTCATACCGTCGGTTCAGCGTGGGTGGCCTGAGGACAGGGGGGAGGAGGAAGAGGAGGAGGAGGAGGAGAGCATGGTCAGCCGTCATCTTGGTGAGGACACGGAAGTCTTGCCCGTTACCAGTCTGGCATGCATGGCTGACTTTATGTTACGCTGCCTTAACCGTGACCCTCGCGTTGTCAAAATGTTGGGTGACAGTCATTACTGGTTGGTGACACTTGTAGACCCCCGCTACAAGGAGAACTTTCACTCTCTTATTCCTGAGGTGGAGAGGTCTACAAAAATGGGGCAATACCAGAAGGCCCTTGCTGCAGAACTCTTAAAAAAATTCCCATCTGAACACGCTAGCGGCAGAGGTCACAGATCGTTGCCCAACCAAGGCGTACAGGCGAGTGAGATGCAACTCCAATCCAGCAGAGGCAGGGGAACACTGTCAACATTCTGGGACAGTTTTCTGACACCCGCCCAGCTTACAGGCCCTGAGGCGTGGGGTACTCTCACAATGAGTGGAAAGTTTCAAAAGATCGTGAGGGAGTACCTTGCCGATCGTAGCAGCATCCTCCGTGATTACTCTGTGCCTTTTAATTATTGGGTATCCAAGCTGGACACTTGGAATGAGCTCGCTCTGTACGCCTTGGAGGTCCTGGCCTGCCCTGCCGCTAGCGTGTTATCGGAGCGTGTTTTTAGTGCCGCTGGGGGAATTATAACTGATAAGCGCACTCGCCTGTCAACTGACAATGCTGACAAGCTGACCCTTATCAAAATGAACAAGGGCTGGATTGGGTTAGACTTCTCATCACCAACAAATGACAGCAGAGTAACATAAAGTCAAATCCACTGTGTTATTTCGGGAGGTGTATTCACATGCACCGCTTCACACCCACACATGGGTATACTCTTCCTAGTTTCGGCTGTTTTATCTTCTTCTCCTTATCCTCAGCCTCCACCACCACTATACCACCAGAGTGCCAGCATTGCAAGTTCCTCCGTCCTTATTTTTGGCAGCTTTTGCTTGCAAGGCATAAGCAAATACTATGGGACACCCACTCCCCAATAATGGGACTTATGTTTGTAATATGCTGTACTGCATGGCTCTTGTAAGGGGCATTGAAAGTTGCTCCGTCCTAATTTTTGGCAGCTTTTGCTGGGAAAGCATAAGCAAATACCATGGGACACCCACTCCCCAATAATGGGACTTATGTTTGTAATATGCTGTACTGCATGGCTCTTGTAAGGGGCATTGCAAGTTGCTCCTTACTAAGTTTTGGCAACTTTTGCTGGGAAAGCATAAGCAAATACTATGGGACAACCACTCCCCAATAATGGGACTTATGTTTGAACTATGCTGCACTGCATGGCTCTTGTAAGGGGCATTGCAAGTTGCTCAGTCCTAATTTTTGGCAGCTTTTGCTGGGAAAGCATAAGCAAATACCATGGGACACCCACTCCCTAATAATGGGACTTATGTTTGTAATATGATGTACTGCATGGCTCTTGTAAGGGGCATTGCAAGTTGCTCCCTCCTAATTTTTGGCAGCTTTTGCTGGGAAAGCATAAGCAAATACTATGGGACACCCACTCCCCAATAATGGGATTTATGTTTGTAATATGCTGTACTGCATGGCTCTTGTAAGGGACATTGCAAGTTGCTCCGTCCTAATTTTTGGCAGCTTTTGCTGGGAAAGCTTAAGCAAATACTATGGAACACCCTCTCCCCAATAATTGGACTTATGTTTGTAATATGCTGTACTGCATGGCTCTTGTAAGGGGCATTGCAAGTTGCTCCGTCCTAATTTCTGGCAGCTTTTGCTGGGAAAGCATAAGCAAATACCATGGGACACCCACTCCCCAATAATGGGACTTATGTTTGTAATATGCTGTACTGCATGGCTCTTGTAAGGGGCATTGCAAGTTGCTCCATCCTAATTTTTGGCAGCTTTTGCTGGGAAAGCATAAGCAAATACTATGGGACACCCACTCCCCAATAATGGGACTTATGTTTGTAATATGCTGTACTGCATGGCTCTTGTAAGGGGCATTGCAAGTTGCTCCATCCTAATTTTTGGCAGCTTTTGCTTCGAAAGCATAAGCAAATACTATGGGACATCCACTCCCCAATAATGGGACTTATGTTTGTAATATGCTGTACTGCATGGCTCTTGTAAGGGGCATTGCAAGTTGCTCCGTTCTAATTTTTGGCAGCTTTTGCTGGGAAAGCATAAGCAAATACTATGGGACACCCACTCCCAATAATGGGACTTATGTTTGTAATATGCTGTACTGCATGGCTCTTGTAAGGGGCATTGCAAGTTCCTCCGTCCTTATTTTTGGCAGCTTTTGCTTGCAAGGCATAAGCAAATACTATGGGACACCCACTCCCCAATAATGGGACTTATGTTTGTAATATGCTGTACTGCATGGCTCTTGTAAGGGGTATTGCAAGTTGCTCCGTCCTAATTTTTGGCACCTTTTGCTGGGAAACCATAAGCAAATACCATGGGACGCCCACTCCCCAATAATGGGACTTATGTTTGTAATATGCTGTACTGCACGGCTCTTGTAAGGGGCATTGCAAGTTGCTCCTTCCTAATTTTTGGCAGCTTTGCTGGGAAAGCATAAGCAAATACTATGGGACACCCACTCCCCAATAATGGGACTTATGTTTGTAATATGCTGTACTGCATGGCTCTTGTAAGGGGCATTGCAAGTTGCTCCATCCTAATTTTTGGCAGCTTTTGCTTCGAAAGCATAAGCAAATACTATGGGACATCCACTCCCCAATAATGGGACTTATGTTTGTAATATGCTGTACTGCATGGCTCTTGTAAGGGGCATTGCAAGTTGCTCCGTTCTAATTTTTGGCAGCTTTTGCTGGGAAAGCATAAGCAAATACTATGGGACACCCACTCCCAATAATGGGACTTATGTTTGTAATATGCTGTACTGCATGGCTCTTGTAAGGGGCATTGCAAGTTCCTCCGTCCTTATTTTTGGCAGCTTTTGCTTGCAAGGCATAAGCAAATACTATGGGACACCCACTCCCCAATAATGGGACTTATGTTTGTAATATGCTGTACTGCATGGCTCTTGTAAGGGGTATTGCAAGTTGCTCCGTCCTAATTTTTGGCACCTTTTGCTGGGAAACCATAAGCAAATACCATGGGACGCCCACTCCCCAATAATGGGACTTATGTTTGTAATATGCTGTACTGCACGGCTCTTGTAAGGGGCATTGCAAGTTGCTCCTTCCTAATTTTTGGCAGCTTTGCTGGGAAAGTATAAGCAAATACTATGGGACACCCACTCCTTAATAATGGGACTTATGTTTATAATATGCTGAACTGCATGGCTCTTGTAAGGGGCATTGCAAGTTGCTCCGTCCTAATTTTTGGCAGCTTTTGCTGAGAAAGCATAAGCAAACACTATGGGACACCCACTCCCCAATAATGGGACTTATGTTTGTAATATGCTGTACTGCATGGCTCATGTAAGGGGCATTGCAAGTTGCTCCATCCTAATTTTTGGCAGCTTTTGCTGGGAAAGCATAAGCAAATACCATGGGACACCCACTCCCCAGTAATGCGACTTAAGTTTGTAATATGCTGTACTGCACGGCTCTTGTAAGGGGCATTGCAAGTTCCTCCGTCCTTATTTTTGGCAGCTTTTGCTTGCAAGGCATAAGCAAATACTATGGGACACCCACTCCCCAATAATGGGACTTATGTTTGTAATATGCTGTACTGCATGGCTCTTGTAATGGGCATTGCAAGTTGCTCCGTCCTAATTTTAGGCAGCTTTTGCTGCGAAAGCATAAGCAAATACCATGGGACACCCACTCCCCAATAATGGGACTTATGTTTGTAATATGCTGTACTGCATGGCTCTTGTAAGGGGAAATGCAAGTTGCTCCATCCTAATTTTTGGCAGCTTTTGCTGGGAAAGCATAAGCAAATACCATGGGACACCCACTCCCCAATAATGGGACTTATGTTTGTAATATGCTGTACTGCATGGCTCTTGTAAGGGGCATTGCAAGTTGCTCTGTCCTAATTTTTGGCAGCTTTTGCTGCGAAAGCATAAGCAAAAACCATGGGACACCCACTCACCAAAAATGGGACTTATGTTTATAATATGCTGTACTGCATGGCTCTTGTAAGGTTCATTGCAAGTTGCTCCGTCCTAATTTTTGGCAGCTTTTGCTGGGAAACCAGAAGCAAACACTATGGGACACCCACTCCCCATTAATGGGACTTACGTTTGTAATATGCTGTACTGCACAGCTCTTGTAAGGGGCATTGCAAGTTCCTCCGTCCTTATTTTTGGCAGCTTTTGCTTGGAAGGCATAAGCAAATACTATGGGACACCCACTCCCCAATAATGGGACTTATGTTTGTAATATGCTGTACTGCATGGCTCTTGTAAGGGGCATTGCAAGTTGCTCCGTCCTAATTTTTTACAGCTTTTGCTGGGAAAGCATAAGCAAACACTATGGGACACCCACTCCCCAATAATGGGACTTATGTTTGTAATATGCTGTACTGCATGGCTCTTGTAAGGGGCATTGCCTGTTCCTCCGTCCTTATTTTTGGCAGCTTTTGCTTGCAAGGCATAAGCAAATACTATGGGACACCCACTCCCCAATAATGTGACTTATGTTTGTAATATGCTGTACTGCATGGCTCTTGTAAGGGGCATTGCAAGTTGCTCCGTCCTAATTTTTGGTAGCTTTTGCTGGGAAAGCGTAAGCAAATACCTTGGGACACCCACTCCCCAATAATGGGACTTATCTTTGTAATATGCTGTACTGCATGGCTCTTGTAAGGGGCAATGCAAGTTGCTCCGTCCTAATTTTTGGCAGCTTTTGCTGGGAAAGCATAAGCAAATACCATGGGACACCCACTCCCCAATAATGGGACTTATGTTTGTAATATGCTTTACTGCATGGCTCTTGTAAGGGGCATTGCAAGTTGCTCCGTCCTAATTTTTGGCAGCTTTTGCTGGGAAAGCATGAGCAAATACCATGGGACACCCACTCCCCAATAATAGGACTTATGTTTGTAATATGCTGTACTGCATGGCTCTTGTAAGGGGCAATGCAAGTTGCTCCATTCTAATTTTTTGCAGCTTTTGCTGCGAAAGCATAAGCAAATACCATGGGACACCCACTCCCCAATAATGGGACTTATGTTTGTAATATGCTGTACTGCATGGCTCTTGTAAGGGGCATTGCAAGTTGCTCCGTCCTAATTTTTGGCAGCTTTTGCTGGGAAAGTATAAGCAAATACTATGGGACACCCACTCCCCAATAATGGGACTTATGTTTATAATATGCTGTACTGCATGGCTCTTGTAATGGGCATTGCAAGTTGCTCCGTCCTAATTTTTGGCAGCTTTTGCTGAGAAAGCATAAGCAAACACTATGGGACACCCACTCCAGAATAATGGGACTTATGTTTGTAATATGCTGTACTGCATGGCTCTTGTAAGGGGCATTGCATGTTGCTCCGTCCTAATTTTTGGCAGCTTTTGCTGGGAAAGTATAAGCAAATACTATGGGACACCCACTCCCCAATAATGGGACTTATGTTTATAATATGCTGTACTGCATGGCTCTTGTAATGGGCATTGCAAGTTGCTCCGTCCTAATTTTTGGCCGCTTTTGCTGAGAAAGCATAAGCAAACACTATGGGACACCCACTCCCCAATAATGGGACTTATGTTTGTAATATGCTGTACTGCATGGCTCTTGTAAGGTTCATTGCAAGTTGCTCCGTCCTAATTTTTGGCAGCTTTTGCTGGGAAACCATAAGCAAACACTATGGGACACCCACTCCCCATTAATGGGACTTATGTTTGTAATATGCTGTACTGCACAGCTCTTGTAAGGGGCATTTCAAGTTCCTCCGTCCTTATTTTTGGCAGCTTTTGCTTGCAAGGCATAAGCAAATACTATGGGACACCCACTCCCCGATAATGGGACTTATGTTTGTAATATGCTGTACTGCATGGCTCTTGTAAGGGGCATTGCAAGTTGCTCCGTCCTAATTTTTGGCAGCTTTTGCTGCGAAAGCATAAGCAAATACCATGGGACACCCACTCCCCAATAATGGGACTTATGTTTGTAATATGCTGTACTGCATGGCTCTTGTAAGGGGCATTGCAAGTTGCTCCGTCCTAATTTTTGGCAGCTTTTGCTGGGAAAGCATAAGCAAATACCATGGGACACCCACTCCCCAATAATGGGACTTATGTTTGTAATATGCTGTACTGCATGACTCTTGTAAGGGGCATTGCAAGTTGCTCCGTCCTAATTTTTGGCAGCTTTTGCTGGGAAAGCATAAGCAAACACTATGGGACACCCACTCCCCAATAATGGGACTTATGTTTGTATAATGCTGTACTACATGGCTCTTGTAAGTGGCATTGCAAGTTGCTCCGTCCTCATTTTTGGCAGCTTTTGCTGGAAAAGCATAAGCAAATACCATGGGACACCCACTCCCCAATAATGGGATTTATGTTTGTAATATGCTGTACTGCACGGCTCTTGTAAGGGGCATTGCCAGTTCCTCCGTTATTATTTTTGGCAGCTTTTGCTTGCAAGGCATAAGCAAATACTATGGGACACCCACTCCCCAATAATGGGACTTATGTTTGTAATATGCTGTACTGCATGGCTCTTGTAAGGGGCATTGCAAGTTGCTCCGTCCTAATTTTTGGCGGCTTTTGCTGCAAAAGCATAAGCAAATACCATGGGACACCCACTCCCCAATAATGGGACTTATGTTTGTAATATGCTGCACTGCATGGCTCCTGTATGGGGCATTGCAAGTTGCTCCATCCTAATTTTTGGCAGCTTTTGCTGGGAAAGCGTAAGCAAATACCATGGGACACCCGCTCCCCAATAATGGGACTTATGTTTGTAATATGCTGTACTGCATGGCTCTTGTAAGGGGCATTGCAAGTTGCTCCGTCCTAATTTTTGGCAGCTTGTGCTGGGAAAGCATGAGCAAATACCATGGGACACCCACTCCCCAATAATGGGACTTATGTTTGTAATATGCTGTACTGCATGGCTCTTGTAAGGGGCAATGAAAGTTGCTCCGTCCTAATTTTTGGCAGCTTTTGCTGGGAAAGCATAAGCAAATACCATGGGACACCCACTCCCCAATAATGGGACTTATGTTTGTAATATGCTTTACTGCATGGCTCTTGTAAGGGGCATTGCAAGTTGCTCCATCCTAATTTTAGGCAGCTTTTGCTGGGAAAGCATGAGCAAATACCATGGGACACCCACTCCCCAATAATGGGACTTATGTTTGTAATATGCTGTACTGCATGGCTCTTGTAAGGGGCAATGCAAGTTGCTCCATTCTAATTTTTGGCAGCTTTTGCTGCGAAAGCATATGCAAATACCATGGGACATCCACTCACCAATAATGGGACTTATGTTTGTAATATGCTGTACTGCATGGCTCTTGTAAGGGGCATTGCAAGTTGCCCGTCCTAATTTTTGGCAGCTTTTTGCTGGGAAAGTATAAGCAAATACTATGGGACACCCACTCCCCAATAATGGGACTTATGTTTATAATATGCTGTACTGCATGGCTCTTGTAAGGGGCATTGCAAGTTGCTCCGTCCTAATTTTTGGCAGATTTTGCTGAGAAAGCATAAGCAAACACTATGGGACACCCACTCCCCAATAATGAGACTTATGTTTGTAATATGCTGTACTGCATGGCTCTTGTAAGGGGCATTGCAAGTTGCTCCGTCCTAATTTTTGGCAGCTTTTGCTGGGAAAGCATAAGTAAAATACCATGGGACACCCACTCCCCAATAATGGGACTTATGTTTGTAATATGCTGTACTGCACGGCTCTTGTAAGGGGCATTGCAAGTTCCTCCGTCCTTATTTTTGGCAGCTTTTGCTTGCAAGGCATAAGCAAATACTATGGGACACCCACTCCCCAATAATGGGACTTATGTTTGTAATATGCTGTACTGCATGGCTCTTGTAAGGGGCATTGCGAGTTGCTCCGTCTTAAGTTTTGGCAGCTTTTGCTGCGAAAGCATAAGCAGATACCATGGAACCCCCACTCCCCAATAATGGGACTTGTGTTTGTAATATGCTGTACTGCATGGCTCTTGTAAGGGGCATTGCAAGTTGCTCCGTCCTAATTTTTGGCAGCTTTTGCTGGGAAAGCGTAAGCAAATACCATGGGACACCCACTCCCCAATAATGGGACTTATGTTTGTAATATGCTGTACTGCATGGCTCTTGTAAGGGGCATTGCAAGTTGCTCCGTCCTAATTTTTGGCAGCTTTTGCTGGGAAAGCATGAACAAATACCATGGGACACTCACTCCCCAATAATGGGACTTATGTTTGTAATATGCTGTACTGCACGGCTCTTGTAAGGGGCATTGCAAGTTGCTCCGTCCTAATTGTTGGCAGCTTTTGCTGCGAAAGCATAAGCAAATACCATGGGACACCCACTCCCCAATAATGGGACTTATGTTTGTAATATGCTGTACTGCATGGCTCTTGTAAGGGGCATTGCAAGTTGCTCCGTCTTAATTTTTGGCAGCTTTTGCTGGGAAAGCATAAGCAAATACCATGGGACACCCACTCACCAAAAATGGGACTTATGTTTATAATATGCTGTACTGCATGGCTCTTGTAAGGGGCATTGCAAGTTGCTCCGTCCTAATTTTTGGCAGCTTTTGCTGGGAAAGCATAAGCAAACACTATGGGACACCCACTCCCCAATAATGGGACTTATGTTTGTAATATGCTGTACTGCATGGCTCTTGTAAGGGGCATTGCCTGTTCCTCCGTCCTTATTTTTGGCAGCTTTTGCTTGCAAGGCATAAGCAAATACTATGGGACACCCACTCCCCAATAATGTGACTTATGTTTGTAATATGCTGTACTGCATGGCTCTTGTAAGGGGCATTGCAAGTTGCTCCGTCCTAATTTTTGGTAGCTTTTGCTGGGAAAGCGTAAGCAAATACCTTGGGACACCCACTCCCCAATAATGGGACTTATCTTTGTAATATGCTGTACTGCATGGCTCTTGTAAGGGGCAATGCAAGTTGCTCCGTCCTAATTTTTGGCAGCTTTTGCTGGGAAAGCATTAGCAAATACCATGGGACACCCACTCCCCAATAATGGGACTTATGTTTGTAATATGCTTTACTGCATGGCTCTTGTAAGGGGCATTGCAAGTTGCTCCGTCCTAATTTTTGGCAGCTTTTGCTGGGAAAGCATGAGCAAATACCATGGGACACCCACTCCCCAATAATAGGATTTATGTTTGTAATATGCTGTACTGCATGGCTCTTGAAAGGGGCAATGCAAGTTGCTCCGTTCTAATTTTTTGCAGCTTTTGCTGCGAAAGCATAAGCAAATACCATGGGACACCCACTCCCCAATAATGGGACTTATGTTTGTAATATGCTGTACTGCATGGCTCTTGTAAGGGGCATTGCAAGTTGCTCCATCCTAATTTTTGGCAGCTTTTGCTGAGAAAGCATAAGCAAACACTATGGGACACCCACTCCAGAATAATGGGACTTATGTTTGTAATATGCTGTACTGCATGGCTCTTGTAAGGGGCATTGCATGTTGCTCCGTCCTAATTTTTGGCAGCTTTTGCTGGGAAAGTATAAGCAAATAATATGGGACACCCACTCCCCAATAATGGGACTTATGTTTATAATATGCTGTACTGCATGGCTCTTGTAATGGGCATTGCAAGTTGCTCCGTCCTAATTTTTGGCAGCTTTTGCTGAGAAAGCATAAGCAAACACTATGGGACACCCACTCCAGAATAATGGGACTTATGTTTGTAATATGCTGTACTGCATGGCTCTTGTAAGGGGCATTGCATGTTGCTCCGTCCTAATTTTTGGCAGCTTTTGCTGGGAAAGTATAAGCAAATACTATGGGACACCGACTCCCCAATAATGGGACTTATGTTTATAATATGCTGTACTGCATAGCTCTTGTAATGGGCATTGCAAGTTGCTCCGTCCTAATTTTTGGCCGCTTTTGCTGAGAAAGCATAAGCAAACACTATGGGACACCCACTCCCCAATAATGGGACTTATGTTTGTAATATGCTGTACTGCATGGCTCTTGTAAGGGGCATTGCAAGTTGCTCCGTCCTAATTTTTGGCAGCTTTTGCTGAGAAAGCATAAGCAAACACTATGGGACACCCACTCCCCAATAATGGGACTTATGTTTGTAATATGCTGTACTGCATGGCTCTTGTAAGGGGCATTGCGAGTTGCTCCGTCTTAATTTTTGCGAGCTTTTGCTGCGAAAACATAAGCAAATATCATGGGACACCCACTCCCCAATAATGGGACTTATGTTTGTAATATGCTGTACTGCATGGCTCTTGTAAGGGGCATTGCAAGTTGCTCCGTCCTAATTTTTGGCAGCTTTTGCTGGGAAAGCGTAAGCAAATACCATGGGACACCCACTCCCCAATAATGGGACTTATGTTTGTAATATGCTGTACTGCATGGCTCTTGTAAGGGGCATTGCAAGTTGCTCCGTCCTAATTTTTGGCAGCTTTTGCTGGGAAAGTATAAGCAAATACCATGGGACACTCACTCCCCAATAATGGGACTTATGTTTGTAATATGCTGTACTGCATGGCTCTTGTAAGGGACATTGCAAGCTGCTCCGTCCTTATTTTTGGCAGCTTTTGCTGCGAAAGCATAAGCAAATTCCATGGGACACCCACTCCCCAATAATGGGACTTATGTTTGTAATATGCTGTACTGCATGGCTCTTGTAAGGGGCATTGCAAGTTGCTCCGTCCTAATTTTTGGCAGCTTTTGCTGGGAAAGCATAAGCAAATACCATGGGACACCCACTCACCAAAAATGGGACTTATGTTTATAATATGCTGTACTGCATGGCTCTTGTAAGGGGCATTGGAAGTTGATCTGTCCTAATTTTTGGCAGCTTTTGCTGGGAAAGAATAAGCAAACACTATGGGACACCCACTCCCCAATAATGGGACTTATGTTTGTAATATGCTGTACTGCATGGCTCTTGTAAGGGGCATTGCCAGTTCCTCCGTCCTTATTTTTGGCAGCTTTTGCTTGCAAGGCATAAGCAAATACGATGGGACACCCACTCCCCAATAATGGGACTTATGTTTGTAATATGCTGTACTGCATGGCTCTTGTAAGGGGCATTGCAAGTTGCTCCGTCCTAATTTTTGGCAGCTTTTGCTGGGAAAGCATAAGCAAATACCATGGGACACCCACTCCCCAAAAATGGGAATTATGTTTGTAATATGCTGTACTGCATGGCTCTTGTAAGGGGCATTGCAAGTTGCTACGTCCTAATTTTTGGCAGCTTTTGCTGGGAAAGCATAAGCAAATACTATGGGACACCCACTCCCCAATAATGGGACTTATGTTTGTAATATGCTGTACTGCATGACTCTTGTAAGGGGCATTGCAAGTTGCTCCATCCTCATTTTTGGCAGCTTTTGCTGGGAAAGCATAAGCAAATACTATGGGACACCCACTCCCCAATAATGGGACTTATGTTTGTCATATGCTGTACTGCATGGCTCTTGTAAGGGGCATTGCAAGTTGCTCCATCCTAATTTTTGGCAGCTTTTGCTGGGAAAGCATAAGCAAATACCATGGGACACCCACTCCCCAATAATGGGACTTATGTTTGTAATATGCTGTACTGCATGGCTCTTGTAAGGGGCATTGCAAGTTGCTCTGTCCTAATTTTTGGTAGCTTTTGCTGAGAAAGCATAAGCAAACACTATGGGACACCCACTCCCCAATAATGGGACTTATGTTTGTAATATGCTGTACTGCATGGCTCTTGTAAGGGGCATTGCAAGTTGCTCCGTCCTAATTTTTGGCAGCTTTTGCTGGGAAAGCATAAGCAAATACCATGGGACACCCACTCCCCAATAATGGGACTTATGTTTGTAATATGCTGTACTGCACGGCTCTTGTAAGGGGCATTGCAAGTTCCTTCGTCCTTATTTTTGGCAGCTTTTGCTTGCAAGGCATAAGCAAATACTATGGGACACCCACTACCCAATAATGGGACTTATGTTTGTAATATGCTGTACTGCATGGCTCTTGTAAGGGGCATTGCAAGTTGCTCCGTCCTAATATTTGGCAGCTTTTGCTGAGAAAGCGTAAGCAAATACCATGGGACACCCACTCACCAATAATGGGACTTAAGTTTGTAATATGCTGTACTGCATGGCTCTTGTAAGGGGCATTGCAAGTTGCTCCGTCCTAATTTTTGGCAGCTTTTGCTGGGAAAGCATGAGCAAATACCATGGGACACCCACTCACCAAAAATGGGACTTATGTTTATAATATGCTGTACTGCATGGCTCTTGTAAGGGGCATTGCAAGTTGCTCCGTCCTAATTTTTGGCAGCTATTGCTGGGAAATCATAAGCAAACACTATGGGACACCCACTCCCCAATAATGGGACTTATGTTTGTAATATGCTGTACTGCATGGCTCTTGTAAGGGGCATTGCCAGTTCTTCCGTCCTTATTTTTGGCAGCTTTTGCTTGCAAGGCATAAGCAAATACTATGGGACACCCACTCCCCAATAATGTGACTTATGTTTGTAATATGCTGTACTGCATGGCTCTTGTAAGGGGCATTGCAAGTTGCTCCGTCCTAATTTTTGGCAGCTTTTGCTGCGAAAGCATAAGCAAATACCATGGGACACCCACTCCGCAATAATGGGACTTATGTTTGTAATATGCTGTACTGCATGGCTCTTGTAAGGGGCATTGCAAATTGCTCCATCCTAATTTTTGGCAGCTTTTGCTGGGAAAGCATGAGCAAATACCGTGGGACACCCACTCCCCAATAATGGGACTTATGTTTGTACTATGCTGTACTGCATGGCTCTTGTAAGGGGCAATGCAAGTTGCTCCGTCCTAATTTTTGGCAGCTTTTGCTGGGAAAGCATAAGCAAATACTATGGGACACCCACTCCCCAATAATGGGACTTATGTTTGTAATATGCTGTACTGCATGGCTCTTGTAAGGGGCATTGCAAGTTGCTCCGTCCTAATTTTTGGCAGCTTTTGCTGCAAAATCATAAGCAAATACCATGGGACACCCACTCCCCAATAATGGGACTTATGTTTGTAATATGCTGTACTGCATGGCTCTTGTAAGAGGCATTGCAAGTTGATCCGTCCTAATTTTTGGCAGCTTTTACTGGGAAAGCATAAGCAAATACTATGGGACGCCCACTCCCCAATAATGGGACTTATGTTTGTAATATGCTGCACTGCATGGCTCTTGTAAGGGGCATTGCAAGTTGCTCCGTCCTAATTTTTGGCAGCTTTTGCTGGGAAAGCATAAGCAAATACTATGGGACACCCACGCCCCAATAATGGGACTTATGTTTGTAATATGCTGTACTGCATGGCTCTTGTAATGGGCATTGCAAGATGCTCTGTCCTAATTTTTGGCAGCTTTTGCTGGGAAAGCATAAGCAAATACCATGGGACACCCACTCCCCAATAATGGGACTTATGTTTGTAATATGCTGTACTGCATAGCTCTTGTAAGGGGCATTGCAAGTTGATCCGTCCTAATTTTTGGCAGCTTTTGCTGGGAAAGCATAAGCAAATACTATGGGACACCCACTCCCCAATAATTGGAATTATGTTTGTAACATGCTGCACTGCATGGCTCTTGTAAGGGGCATTGCAAGTAGCTCCGTCCTAATTTTTGGCAGCTTTTGCTGGGAAAGCATTAGCAAATATTATGGGACACCCACTCCCCAATAATGGGACTTATGTATGTAATATGCTGTACTGTATGGCTCTTGTAAGGGGCATTGCAAGTTGCTCCATCCTAATTTTTGGCAGCTTTGGCTGGGAAAGCATAAGCAAATACTATGGGACACCCACTCCCCAATAATGGGACTTATGTTTGTAATATGCTGTACTGCATGGCTCTTGTAAGGGGCATGGCAACTTGCTCCATCCTAATTTTTGGCAGTTTTTGCTGGGAAAGGATAAGCAAATACTATGGGACACCCACTCCCCAATAATGGGACTTATGTTTCTAATATGCTGTACTGCATGGCTTTTGTAAGGGGCATTGCAAGTTGCTTCATCCTAATTTTTGGCAGCTTTTGCTGGGAAAGCATAAGCAAATACCAAGGGACACCCACTCCCCAATAATGGGACTTATGTTTGTAATATGCTGTACTGCATGGCTCTTGTAAGGGGCATTGTAAGTTGCTCCGTCCTAATTTTTGGCAGCTTTTGCTGGGAAAGCATAAGCAAATACTATGGGACACCCACTCCCCAATAATGGGAATTTTGTTTGTAATATGCTGTACTGCATGGCTCTTGTGAGGGGCATTGAAAGTTGCTCCGTCCTAATTTGTTGCAGCTCTTGCTGGGAAAGCATAAGCAAATACCATGGGACACCCACTCCCCAATAATGGGACTTATGTTTGTAATATGCTGCACTGCATGGCTCTTGTAAGGGGCATTGCAAGTTACTCCGTCCTAATTTTTGGCAGCTTTTGCTGGGGAAGCGTAAGCAAATACCATGGGACACCCACTCCCCAATAATGGGACTTATGTTTGTAATATGCTGTACTGCATGGCTCTTGTAAGGGGCATTGCAAGTTGCTCCGTCCTAATTTTTGGCAGCTTTTGCTGGGAAAGCATAAGCAAATACCATGGGACACCCACTCACCAAAAATGGGACTTATGTTTATAATATGCTGTACTGCATGGCTCTTGTAAGGGGCATTGGAAGTTGATCTGTCCTAATTTTTGGCAGCTTTTGCTGGGAAAGAATAAGCAAACACTATGGGACACCCACTCCCCAATAATGGGACTTATGTTTGTAATATGCTGTACTGCATGGCTCTTGTAAGGGGCATTGCCAGTTCCTCCGTCCTTATTTTTGGCAGCTTTTGCTTGCAAGGCATAAGCAAATACGATGGGACACCCACTCCCCAATAATGGGACTTATGTTTGTAATATGCTGTACTGCATGGCTCTTGTAAGGGGCATTGCAAGTTGCTCCGTCCTAATTTTTGGCAGCTTTTGCTGGGAAAGCATAAGCAAATACCATGGGACACCCACTCCCCAAAAATGGGAATTATGTTTGTAATATGCTGTACTGCATGGCTCTTGTAAGGGGCATTGCAAGTTGCTACGTCCTAATTTTTGGCAGCTTTTGCTGGGAAAGCATAAGCAAATACTATGGGACACCCACTCCCCAATAATGGGACTTATGTTTGTAATATGCTGTACTGCATGACTCTTGTAAGGGGCATTGCAAGTTGCTCCATCCTCATTTTTGGCAGCTTTTGCTGGGAAAGCATAAGCAAATACTATGGGACACCCACTCCCCAATAATGGGACTTATGTTTGTCATATGCTGTACTGCATGGCTCTTGTAAGGGGCATTGCAAGTTGCTCCATCCTAATTTTTGGCAGCTTTTGCTGGGAAAGCATAAGCAAATACCATGGGACACCCACTCCCCAATAATGGGACTTATGTTTGTAATATGCTGTACTGCATGGCTCTTGTAAGGGGCATTGCAAGTTGCTCTGTCCTAATTTTTGGTAGCTTTTGCTGAGAAAGCATAAGCAAACACTATGGGACACCCACTCCCCAATAATGGGACTTATGTTTGTAATATGCTGTACTGCATGGCTCTTGTAAGGGGCATTGCAAGTTGCTCCGTCCTAATTTTTGGCAGCTTTTGCTGGGAAAGCATAAGCAAATACCATGGGACACCCACTCCCCAATAATGGGACTTATGTTTGTAATATGCTGTACTGCACGGCTCTTGTAAGGGGCATTGCAAGTTCCTTCGTCCTTATTTTTGGCAGCTTTTGCTTGCAAGGCATAAGCAAATACTATGGGACACCCACTACCCAATAATGGGACTTATGTTTGTAATATGCTGTACTGCATGGCTCTTGTAAGGGGCATTGCAAGTTGCTCCGTCCTAATATTTGGCAGCTTTTGCTGAGAAAGCGTAAGCAAATACCATGGGACACCCACTCACCAATAATGGGACTTAAGTTTGTAATATGCTGTACTGCATGGCTCTTGTAAGGGGCATTGCAAGTTGCTCCGTCCTAATTTTTGGCAGCTTTTGCTGGGAAAGCATGAGCAAATACCATGGGACACCCACTCACCAAAAATGGGACTTATGTTTATAATATGCTGTACTGCATGGCTCTTGTAAGGGGCATTGCAAGTTGCTCCGTCCTAATTTTTGGCAGCTATTGCTGGGAAATCATAAGCAAACACTATGGGACACCCACTCCCCAATAATGGGACTTATGTTTGTAATATGCTGTACTGCATGGCTCTTGTAAGGGGCATTGCCAGTTCTTCCGTCCTTATTTTTGGCAGCTTTTGCTTGCAAGGCATAAGCAAATACTATGGGACACCCACTCCCCAATAATGTGACTTATGTTTGTAATATGCTGTACTGCATGGCTCTTGTAAGGGGCATTGCAAGTTGCTCCGTCCTAATTTTTGGCAGCTTTTGCTGCGAAAGCATAAGCAAATACCATGGGACACCCACTCCGCAATAATGGGACTTATGTTTGTAATATGCTGTACTGCATGGCTCTTGTAAGGGGCATTGCAAATTGCTCCATCCTAATTTTTGGCAGCTTTTGCTGGGAAAGCATGAGCAAATACCGTGGGACACCCACTCCCCAATAATGGGACTTATGTTTGTACTATGCTGTACTGCATGGCTCTTGTAAGGGGCAATGCAAGTTGCTCCGTCCTAATTTTTGGCAGCTTTTGCTGGGAAAGCATAAGCAAATACTATGGGACACCCACTCCCCAATAATGGGACTTATGTTTGTAATATGCTGTACTGCATGGCTCTTGTAAGGGGCATTGCAAGTTGCTCCGTCCTAATTTTTGGCAGCTTTTGCTGCAAAATCATAAGCAAATACCATGGGACACCCACTCCCCAATAATGGGACTTATGTTTGTAATATGCTGTACTGCATGGCTCTTGTAAGAGGCATTGCAAGTTGATCCGTCCTAATTTTTGGCAGCTTTTACTGGGAAAGCATAAGCAAATACTATGGGACGCCCACTCCCCAATAATGGGACTTATGTTTGTAATATGCTGCACTGCATGGCTCTTGTAAGGGGCATTGCAAGTTGCTCCGTCCTAATTTTTGGCAGCTTTTGCTGGGAAAGCATAAGCAAATACTATGGGACACCCACGCCCCAATAATGGGACTTATGTTTGTAATATGCTGTACTGCATGGCTCTTGTAATGGGCATTGCAAGATGCTCTGTCCTAATTTTTGGCAGCTTTTGCTGGGAAAGCATAAGCAAATACCATGGGACACCCACTCCCCAATAATGGGACTTATGTTTGTAATGTGCTGTACTGCATAGCTCTTGTAAGGGGCATTGCAAGTTGATCCGTCCTAATTTTTGGCAGCTTTTGCTGGGAAAGCATAAGCAAATACTATGGGACACCCACTCCCCAATAATTGGAATTATTTTTGTAACATGCTGCACTGCATGGCTCTTGTAAGGGGCATTGCAAGTAGCTCCGTCCTAATTTTTGGCAGCTTTTGCTGGGAAAGCATAAGCAAATACTATGGGACACCCACTCCCCAAAAATGGGACTTATGTTTGTCATATGCTGTACTGCATGGCTCTTGTAAGGGGCATTGCAAGTTGCTCCGTCCTAATTTTTGGCAGCTTTTGCTGGGAAAGGATAAACATATACTATGGGACACCCACTCCCCAATAATGGGACTTATGTTTGTAATATGCTGTACTGCATGGCTCTTGTAAGGGGCATTGCAAGTTGCTCCGTCCTAATTTTTGGCAGCTTTTGCTGGGAAAGCATAAGCAAATACCATGGGACACCCACTCCCCAAAAATGGGACTTATGTTTGTAATATGCTGTACTGCATGGCTCTTGTAAGGGGCATTGCAAATTGCTCCGTTCTAATTTTTGGCAGCTTTTGCTGGGAAAGCATAAGCAAATACTATGGGACACCCACTCCCCAATAATGGGACTCATGTTTGTAATATTCTGTACTGCATGACTCTTGTAAGGGGCATTGCAAGTTGCTCTGTCCTCATTTTTGGCAGCTTTTGCTGGGAAAGCATAAGCAAATACTATGGGACACCCACTCCCCAAAAATGGGACTTATGTTTGTCATATGCTGGACTGCATGGCTCTTGTAAGGGGCATTGCAAGTTGCTCCATCCTAATTTTTGGCAGCTTTTGCTGGGAAAGCATAAGCAAATACCATGGGACACCCACTCCCCAATAATGGGACTTATGTTTGTAATATGCTGTACTGCATGGCTCTTGTAAGGGGCATTGCAAGTTGCTCCTTCCTAAGTTTTATCAGCTTTTGCTGGGAAAGCATAAGCAAATACTATGGGACACCCACTCCCCAATAATGGGAATTATGTTTGTAATATGCTGTACTGCATGGCTCTTGTAAGGGGCATTGCAAGTTGCTCCGTCCTAATTTTTGGCAGCTTTTGCTGGGAAAGCATAAGCAAATACCATGGGACACCCACTCCCCAATAATGGGACTTATGTTTGTAATATGCTGTACTGCACGGCTCTTGTAAGGGGCATTGCAAGTTGCTCCGTCCTCATTTTTGGCAGCTTTTGCTGGGAAAGCATAAGCAAATACTATGGGACACCCACTCCCCAAAAATGGGACTTATGTTTGTCATATGCTGTACTGCATGGCTCTTGTAAGGGGCATTGCAAGTTGCTCCATCCTAATTTTTGGCAGCTTTTGCTGGGAAAGCATAAGCAAATACCATGGGACACCCACTCCCCAATAATGGGACTTATGTTTGTAATATGCTGTACTGCATGGCTCTTGTAAGGGGCATTGCAAGTTGCTCCTTCCTAAGTTTTATCAGCTTTTGCTGGGAAAGCATAAGCAAATACTATGGGACACCCACTCCCCAATAATGGGAATTATGTTTGGAATATGCTGTACTGCATGGCTCTTGTAAGGGGCATTGCAAGTTGCTCCGTCCTAATTTTTGGCCGCTTTTGCTGGGAAAGCATAAGCAAATACCATGGGACACCCACTCCCCAATAATGGGACTTATGTTTGTAATATGCTGTACTGCACGGCTCTTGTAAGGGGCATTGCAAGATCCTCCGTCCTTATTTTTGGCAGCTTTTGCTTGCAAGGCATAAGCAAATACTATGGGACACCCACTCCCCAATAATGGGACTTATGTTTGTAATATGTTGTACTGCATGGCTCTTGTAAGGGGCATTGCAAGTTGCTCCGTCCTAATTTTTGGCAGCTTTTGCTGAGAAAGCGTAAGCAAATACCATTGGACACCCACTCCCCAATAATGGGACTTATGTTTGTAATATGCTGTACTGCACGGCTCTTGTAAGGGGCATTGCAAGATCCTCCGTCCTTATTTTTGGCAGCTTTTGCTTGCAAGGCATAAGCAAATACTATGGGACACCCACTCCCCAATAATGGGACTTATGTTTGTAATATGCTGTACTGCATGGCTCTTGTAAGGGGCATTGCAAGTTGCTCCGTCCTAATTTTTGGCAGCTTTCGCTGGGAAAGCATGAGCAAATACCATGGGACACCCACTCCCCAATAATGGGACTTATGTTTGTAATATGCTGTACTGCATGGCTCTTGTAAGGGGCAATACAACTTGCTCCGTCCTAATTTTTGGCAGCTTTTGCTGGGATAGCATAAGCAAATACCATTTGACATCCACTCCCCAATAATGGGACTTATGTTTGTAATATGCTGTACTGCATGGCTCTTGTAAGGGGCATTGCAAGTTGCTCCCTCCTAATTTTTGGCAGCTTTTGCTGGGAAAGCATAAGCAAATACCATGGGACACCCACTCACCAAAAATGGGACTTATGTTTATAATATGCTGTTCTGCATGGCTCTTGTAAGGGGCATTGCAAGTTGCTCCGTCCTAATTTTTGGCAGCTATTGCTGGGAAAGCATAAGCAAACACTATGGGACACCCACTCCCCAATAATGGGACTTATGTTTTTAATATGCAGTACTCCATGGCTCTTGTAAGGGGCATTGCCAGTTCCTCCGTCCTTATTTTTGGCAGCTTTTGCTTGCAAGGCATAAGCAAATACTATGGGACACCCACTCCCCAATAATGTGACTTATGTTTGTAATATGCTGTACTGCATGGCTCTTGTAAGGGGCATTGCAAGTTGCTCCGTCCTAATTTTTGGCAGCTTTTGCTGCGAAAGTATAAGCAAATACCATGGGACACCCACTCCCCAATAATGGGACTTATGTTTGTAATATGCTGTACTGCATGGCTCTTGTAAGGGGCATTGCAAGTTGCTCCATCCTAATTTTTGGCAGCTTTTGCTGGGAAAGCATGAGCAAATACCGTGGGACACCCACTCCCCAATAATGGGACTTATGTTTGTAATATGCTGTACTGCATGGCTCTTGTAAGGGGCATTGCAAGTTGCTCCATCCTAATTTTTGGCAGCTTTTGCTGGGAAAGCATGAGCAAATACCGTGGGACACCCACTCCCCAATAATGGGACTTATGTTTGTAATATGCTGTACTGCATGGCTCTTGTAAGGGGCATTGCAAGTTGCTTCGTCCTAATTTTTGGCAGCTTTTGCTAGGAAAGCATAAGCAAATACCATGGGACACCCACTCCCCAAAAATGGGACTTATGTTTGTAATATGCTGTACTGCATGGCTCTTGTAAGGGGCATTGCAAGTTGCTCCGTCCTAATTTTTGGCAGCTTTTGCTGGGAAAGCATAAGCAAATACTATGGGACACCCACTCCCCAATAATGGGACTTATGTTTGTAATATGCTGTACTGCATGGCTCTTGTAAGGGGCATTGCAAGTTGCTCCGTCCTCATTTTTGGCAGCTTTTGCTGGGAAAGCATAAGAAAATACTATGGGACACCCACTCCCCAATAATGGGACTTATGTTTGTAATATGCTGTACTGCATGGCTCTTCTAAGGGGCATTGCAAGTTGCTCTGTCCTAATTTTTGGCAGCTTTTGCTGGGAAAGCATAAGCAAATACCATGGGACACCCACTCCCCAAAATTGGGACTTATGTTTGTAATATGCTGCAATGCATGGCTCTTGTAAGGGGCATTGCAAGTTGCTCCGTCCTAATTTTTGGCAGCTTTTGCTGCAAAAGCATAAGCAAATACCATGGGACACCCACTCCCCAATAATGGGACTTATGTTTGTAATATGCTGTACTGCATGGCTCTTGTAAGAGGCACTGCAAGTTGATCCGTCCTAATTTTTGGCAGCTTTTACTGGGAAAGCATAAGCAAATACTATGGGACACCCACTCCCCAATAATGGGACTTATGTTTGTAATATGCTGCACTGCATGGCTCTTGTAAGGGGCATTGCAATTTGCTCCGTCCTAATTTTTGGCAGCTTTTGCTGGGAAAGCATAAGCAAATACTATGGGACACCCACTCCCCAATAATGGGACTTATGTTTGTAATATGCTGTACTGCATGGCTCTTGTAAGGGGCATTGCAAGTTTCTCTGTCCTAATTTTTGGCAAGTTTTGCTGGAAAAGCATGAGCAAATACCATGGGACACCCACTCCCCAATAATGGGACTTATGTTTGTAATATGCTCTACTGCATGGCTCTTGTAAGGGGCAATGCAAGTTGCTCCGTCCTAATTTTTGGCAGCTTTTGCTGGGAAAGCATAAGCAAATACTATGGGACACCCACTCCCCAATAATGGGAATTATGTTTGTAACATGCTGCACTGCATGGCTCTTGTAAGGGGCATTGCAAGTAGCTCCGTCCTAATTTTTGGCAGCTTTTGCTGGGAAAGCATTAGCAAATATTATGGGACACCCTCTCCCCAATAATGGGACTTATGTATGTAATATGCTGTACTGTATGGCTCTTGTAAGGGGCATTGCAAGTTGCTCCGTCCTAATTTATTGCAGCTTTTGCTGGGAAAGCATAAGCAAATACTATGGGACACCCACTCCCCAATAATGGGACTTATGTTTGTAATATGCTGTACTGCATGGCTCTTGTAAGGGGGATTGCAAGTTGCTCCATCCTAATTTTTGGCAGTTTTTGCTGGGAAAGGGTAAGCAAATACTATGGGACACCCACTCCCCAATAATGGGACTTATGTTTGTAATATGCTGTACTGCATGGCTTTTGTAAGGGGCATTGCAAGTTTCTTCATCCTAATTTTTGGCAGCTTTTGCTGGGAAAGCATAAGCAAATACCAAGGGACACCCACTCCCCAATAATGGGACTTATGTTTGTAATATGCTGTACTGCATGGCTCTTGTAAGGGGCATTGCAAGTTGCTCCGTCCTAATTTTTGGCAGCTTTTGCTGGGAAAGCATAAGCAAATACTATGGGACACCCACTCCCCAATAATGGGAATTATGTTTGTAACATGCTGCACTGCATGGCTCTTGTAAGGGGCATTGCAAGTAGCTCCGTCCTAATTTTTGGCAGCTTTTGCTGGGAAAGCATTAGCAAATATTATGGGACACCCTCTCCCCAATAATGGGACTTATGTATGTAATATGCTGTACTGTATGGCTCTTGTAAGGGGCATTGCAAGTTGCTCCGTCCTAACTTTTTGCAGCTTTTGCTGGGAAAGCATTAGCAAATACTATGGGACACCCACTCCCCAATAATGGGACTTATGTTTGTAATATGCTGTACTGCATGGCTCTTGTAAGGGGCATTGCAAGTTGCTCCGTCCTAATTTTTGGCAGCTTTTGCTGGGAAAGCATAAGCAAATACTATGGGACACCCACTCCCCAATAATGGGAATTTTGTTTGTAATATGCTGTACTGCATGGCTCTTGTGAGGGGCATTGCAAGTTGCTCCGTCCTAATTTGTTGCAGCTCTTGCTGGGAAAGCATAAGCAAATACCATGGGACACCCACTCCCCAATAATGGGACTTATGTTTGTAATATGCTGCACTGCATGGCTCTTGTAAGGGGCATTGCAAGTTACTCCGTCCTAATTTTTGGCAGCTTTTGCTGGGAAAGCGTAAGCAAATACCTTGGGACACCCACTCCCCAATAATGGGACTTATGTTTGTAATATGCTGTACTGCATGGCTCTTGTAAGGGGCATTGCAAGTTGCTCCTTCCTAATTTTTGGCAGCTTTTGCTGGAAAAGCATGAGCAAATACCATGGGACACCCACTCCCCAATAATAGGACTTATGTTTGTAATATGCTGTACTGCATGGCTCTTGTAAGCGGCAATGCAAGTTGCTCTATCCTAATTTTTGGCAGCTTTTGCTGGGAAAGCATAAGCAAATACCATGGGACACCCAATCCCCAATAATGGGACTTATGTTTGTAATATGCTGTACTGCATGGCTCTTGTAAGGGTCATTGCAAGTTGCTCCGTATAAATTTTTGGCAGCTTTTGCTGGGAAAGCATAAGCAAATACTATGGGACACCGACTCCCCAATAATGGGACTTATGTTTGTAATATGCTGTACTGCATGGCTCTTGTAAGGGGCATTGCAAGTTGCTCCGTCCTAATTTTTGGCAGCTTTTGCTGGGAAAGGATAAACATATACTATGGGACACCCACTCCCCAATAATGGGACTTATGTTTGTAATATGCTGTACTGCATGGCTCTTGTAAGGGGCATTACATGTTGCTCCGTCCTAATTTTTGGCAGCTTTTGCTGGGAAAGCATAAGCAAATACCATGGGACACCCACTCCCCAATAATGGGACTTATGTTTGTAATATGCTGTACTGCATGGCTCTTGTAAGGGGCATTGCAAGTTGCTCCGTCCTAATTTTTGGCAGCTTTTGCTGGGAAAGCATAAGCAAATACTATGGGACACCCACTCCCCAATAATGGGTCTTATGTTTGCAATATGCTGTACTGCATGGCTCTTGTAAGGGGCATTGCAAGTTGCTCCAACCTAATTTTTGGCAGCTCTTGCTGGGAAAGCATAAGCAATTACCATGGGACACCCACTCCCCAATAATGCGACTTATGTTTGTAATATGCTGCACTGCATGGCTCTTGTAAGGGGCATTGCAAGTTGCTCCATCCTAATTTTTGGAAGCTTTTGCTGGGAAAGCATATGCAAATACTATGGGACACCCACTCCCCAATAATGGGACTTATGTTTGTAATATGCTGTACTGCATGGATCTTGTAAGGGGCATTGCAAGTTGCTCCGTCCTAATTTTTGGCAGCTTTTGCTTGGAAAGCATAAGCAAATACTATGGGACACCAATTCCCCAATAATGGGACTTATGTTTGTAATATGCTGTACTGCATGGCTCTTGTAAGGGGCATTGCAAGTTGCTCTGTCCTAATTTTTGGCAGCTTTTGCTGGGAAAGCATAAGCAAATACTATGGGACACCCACTCCCCAATAATGGGACTTATGTTTGTAATATGCTGTACTGCATGGCTCTTGTAAGGGGCATTGCAAGTTGCTCCATCCTAATTTTTGGCAGCTTTTGCTGGGAAAGCATAAGCAAATACTATGGGACACCCACTCCCCACTAACGGGACTTATGTTTGTAATATGCTGTACTGCATGGCTCTTGTAAGGGACATTGCAAGTTGCTCCGTCCTAATTTTTGGCAGCATTTGCTTGGAAAGCATAAGCAAATACCATGGGACACCCACTCCCCAATAATGGGACTTATGTTTGTAATATGCTGTACTGCATGTGACCCGCCCCCTGGGCCGCGTGTACATGTGTGTGGGATACCCGGTGCCGGGTCTCTGGGGTTTGTAGTCTCCGTGGCGGTGACCCGGTCCCGTGGCTCAGGCTGGTCAAACTAGTTGCATTCTTTCTAACGTTTTGAGGTTAATTGTCCGACTGCGCCACCCGTGGATTGCGGTCAGGGAGTACCACCGCTGCGAGGCAGACCGCTGAGGCTGGTGTTGTGTGCGCAGCATAGAATGGGATAACTCCCCTCGGGAGGAGTATAGCCTCAGGGCAGTGAGTGTGGATGATGGGGGTGATGGTGCACGAGCGCAGCAGGAACGACTCAGAGTCTTTCCAGTGCAGTTCAGGGTCTTTACTAGTGATGAGCGTTGTTCTACTCGAACTGTTCGCCAATCTCAAATTCGAGCTGTTTTGGGCGGTGTTCGAGCCGGTCGGCGAACACGAACAATTTGAGAAAAATTCGGCTGTTCGAGGTTATGTTCGATAACTGTTCGTGCACCAAAATCATAACTGGATTTTTTCTCAGTAATGATGAAAATTAATGTTAATACGCAGTTTGAGTGTACAGCGGGGCGGGGGGAGGGGCAGGGGATGGATCTCTGCAGGAACAATGAAGATCTCCATTTTTTTTTCTCTTTCCCGCATTTGCAGTGGGGAGGTGCAATCTGTCAGCCTATCAGCAGCGCACACACGGAGCGAAGTGCTTTTTTTCACACAAGCAAGGGCATGTGTGATTGGCAGTGTATGTCACATGTCCTTGCCCTATAAGACCAAGCCATTTTCCCCGTCGCCACCATTTTCTCACTGCTGCAGCTGCGTGTTAGACGGCACCGCTGTTGCTGTGTGCGCTATACCTTGTTAATTTCAAGCCAATTTTCGCACAAATATACAGATAGCTTGGGAGTAGGGAATAGTTGTGATTGCAGTCCTTTTAAGGACTAGGTTACAGCATTTCCTACGACTTTTATCAAGCAGGTCTGTGCTCTTAAATAGATAGATTGTGGGAGTAAAGACTAATTGTAATTGGAGTCCTTTTCAGGACTAGGTTACATCAGTTCCTATCAGTTTTTGCCAGGCAGGTCTGCGCCAGTGCTGTGCAAGTTTTTTTCACAGCATTTGGCTGAATCTAGCAAAGCTAATCCTTTTTGGCCTATTGCAGAGTGTGTTAGTCAGTGGAGTAGCCTATCTGTGTTGCAAGATATACCACCTGTGTATAGAATACCCATTTTTTTACTGCACCTATTGAAGTAAAATCTTTTGGGCATAGCATCATTCTATTAGTCCATCTATACTGACCTCCATCAGGTTGCAAATTAAAAATAATTTTTTTCTGCATCTAGCTCTGAAAAAATATTTGGGCTTCTAGCAGTGTGTGGGACTTGGTCTATTAGTCCATCTATACTGACCTCCATCAGGTTGCAAATTAAAAATAATTTTTTTCTTCATTTATCTCTGAAAAAATATTTGGGCTTCTAGCAGCGTGTGGGACTTGTTCTATTAGTCCATCTATACTGACCTCCATCAGGTTGCAAATTAAAAATAATTTTTTTCTGCATCTAGCTCTGAAAAAATATTTGGGCTTCTAGCAGTGTGTGGGACTTGTTCTATTAGTCCTTCTATACTGACCTCCAGCAGGTTGCAAATTGAATATAATTTTTTTCTGCATCTAGCTCTGAAAAAATATTTGGGCTTCTAGCGGTGTGTGGGACTTGGTCTATTAGTCCATCTATACTGACCTCCATCAGGTTGCAAATTAAAAATAATTTTTTTCTGCATCTAGCTCTGAAAAAATATTTGGGTTTCTAGCAGTGTGTGGGACTTGGTCTATTAGTCCATATATACTGACCTCCATCAGGTTGCAAATTAAAAATAATTTTTTTCTGCATCTAGCTCTGAAAAAATATTTGGGCTTCTAGCAGTGTGTGGGACTTGGTCTATTAGTCCATCTATACTGACCTCCATCAGGTTGCAAATTGAATAAAAAAATTTTCTGCATCTAGCTCTGAAAAAATATTTGGGCTTCTAGTGGTGTTTGGGACTTGGTCTATTAGTCCATCTATACTGACCTCCATCAGGTTGCAAATTAAAAATAATTTTTTTCTGCATCTAGCTCTGAAAAAATATTTGGGCTTCTAGCAGTGTGTGAGACTTGGTCTATTAGTCCATCTATACTGACCTCCATCAGGTTGCAAATTAAAAATAATTTTTTTCTTCATTTAGCTCTGAAAAAATATTTGGGCTTCTAGCAGTGTGTGGGACTTGTTCTATTAGTCCTTCTATACTGACCTCCAGCAGGTTGCAAATTGAATATAATTTTTTTCTGCATCTAGCTCTGAAAAAATATTTGGGCTTCTAGCAGTGTGTGGGTCTTGGTCTATTAGTCCATCTATACTGACCTCCATCAGGTTGCAAATTAAAAATAATTTTTTTCTTCATTTATCTCTGAAAAAATATTTGG
The DNA here is from genome assembly GCF_046119375.1 of Phyllobates terribilis. NCBI lineage: Eukaryota > Metazoa > Chordata > Amphibia > Anura > Dendrobatidae > Phyllobates > Phyllobates terribilis. The sequence goes on along the minus strand of NW_027362762.1, from coordinate 765,604,905 downwards.
GCTTCTAGCAGCGTGTGGGACTTGTTCTATTAGTCCATCTATACTGACCTCCATCAGGTTGCAAATTAAAAATAATTTTTTTCTGCATCTAGCTCTGAAAAAATATTTGGGCTTCTAGCAGTGTGTGGGACTTGGTCTATTAGTCCATCTATACTGACCTCCATCAGGTTGCAAATTAAAAATAATTTTTTTCTTCATTTATCTCTGAAAAAATATTTGGGCTTCTAGCAGCGTGTGGGACTTGTTCTATTAGTCCATCTATACTGACCTCCATCAGGTTGCAAATTAAAAATAATTTTTTTCTGCATCTAGCTCTGAAAAAATATTTGGGCTTCTAGCAGTGTGTGGGACTTGGTCTATTAGTCCATCTATACTGACCTCCATCAGGTTGCAAATTAAAAATAATTTTTTTCTTCATTTAGCTCTGAAAAAATATTTGGGCTTCTAGCAGTGTGTGGGACTTGTTCTATTAGTCCTTCTATACTGACCTCCAGCAGGTTGCAAATTGAATATAATTTTTTTCTGCATCTAGCTCTGAAAAAGTAGTTGGGCTTCTAGCGGTGTGTGGGACTTGGTCTATTAGTCCATCTATACTGACCTCCATCAGGTTGCAAATTAAAAATAATTTTTTTCTGCATCTAGCTCTGAAAAAATATTTGGGCTTCTAGCACTGTGTGGGACTTGGGCTATTAGTCCATCTATACTGACCTCCATCAGGTTGCAAATTGAATAAAAAAATTTTCTGCATCTAGCTCTGAAAAAATATTTGGGCTTCTAGCGGTGTGTGGGACTTGGTCTATTAGTCCATCTATACTGACCTCCATCAGGTTGCAAATTAAAAATAATTTTTTTCTGCATCTAACCCAGCCAATAGTTTTGGCCTAATACCACAGTTTGGCCACTCAGCTCTGCTCGGTTACCATCCATTGTTTTTTTGTGCAAACAACTCCAGAGTTGTGAATTAGTTAACCACCAAAATGAGTGGAAAAAGGCCTGCTGCTGGTGGAAAGGGGAATAGGCGTGTTGGGAAGGGGAAAAAAGGTTGTGTCCGTGGGGTAGGTGCAGAAGAAAGACCATCTTCCAGCCAAACTAAAATGTCTACTTCTTTTAGCGGACAATGTGATAAGATCCCTTTCTTACGGCCACGCCAATCGCTACAAATTCCAGATGAGGCACAAAAACAGCAGGTGCTTCAAAGGATATCAAGTGCTCCTTTAAGTGGGCTCTCCTCCACATCAACTTCAAAATCAGAAATACTCCAGTCCTCAAAGGTGTCACCCAAATCGCACTTGCTTCCTCACAGCTCCCAAAGCTCCAGCTGCCCGTCTGAGTATGAGGTAGAACAGATGGTTGAGTCTGCAGAGCTGTTTACTCATACTATAGCCTGGGAATCAGAGGTCGACTCCAGCGCTTCTGTGAATCCAGACGAGGAAATGATCTGCACTGATGCCCAGAATCTTTATGAGTCGGATCCAGGACCAGACGCAGAAGGTTCTGACCATAATGTAGACCCTCATTCCCAAACTGTAACTCCTGTTGGTGGAGACAATGAGGAAGACGATGATAAGACTCAAATACCTGATTGGAGCGACAACTTTAGTTTTTTGTCAGGGCAGGAACAGGTTGGCTCTGAGGACGACGGGTGTGATAACGCACAGGATGATGATGATGAGGTCGGAGATCCCACTTACTGTCAACCCACAGTCAGCCAAGAGATGAGGTCAGCAGAGGAGGTGGAGGAAGATGCTAGTGACGACGAGGTCAGGTTGCGCCTTCCTGGACAGAGACGTAGTACTGGAAGCACGTCAACAACTGCATCCTCAAACACAACTCTGCCTCTCACCACAAGTCGTGGTGGCTCTTCAGGTCGCATGGGTGCTAAGCCTTGCATAGCCTGGGCATTTTTTCAGATCGATAAAGATGACCCAACTCGTGTTATCTGTAACATTTGTCAGCAAAAGCTAAGTAGAGGCCAAAAAATACATAGTTTGAGTACTTCATGCATGAACCGGCACATGGACATGAAGCATAAGTTGCAGTGGGAAGCTCAGTGTGCTACAATGCGGCCTAGCCGGCCGGGCCAACCACCGTCTGCCATATCTTGTGCATCCGCGGCCTCTTCATCCTCTGTGACTGGGGGGACAGCAGTCACACCTGTTTTGGGGCGCAGACCTGCCACCTCTTTACCCGCAACAGCCAGCGTGATTGGCAGGTCATCATTTTCTTTGGAGGTGGTAACACCAGCTGGTCTTGAGCGCTGTCCGACATCGATAGCACCACCTTTGGATCAAGGCAACCTAACATGTCCGCCTGCATCTTCCTCACAGACCGGCAGTTTGCCGGGGACACCCTTATCAACCCCGTCTAAGCACAATAGCCAGCCCTCGGTCCCTCAGATGTGGACAAGTAAAAGACCATTTCCTCCTAGCCATGAGAAAGCTAAGAGGTTGAATTTCACCATCTGCAAGCTCTTGGCTACAGAAATGCTGCCTTTCCGCCTGGTGGACACAGAGGATTTTCGAGACCTTATGTCCGTCGCAGTGCCCCAGTACCAGATGCCCAGTCGGCACTACTTCTCAAAGAAAGGTGTGCCTGCGCTCCACCAGCATGTCGCACACAACATCACCGCTTCTTTGAGAAACTCTGTGTGTGACAGGGTGCATTTCACCACAGACACTTGGACGAGTAGGCATGGACAGGGGCGTTACATGTCGCTGACTGGGCACTGGGTAACTATGGTGACAGCAGGACAAGGGGCTGCTGTCCAAGTCTTGCCGTCCCCACGAGTTGTGCGTCAATCCTCTTTATGTCAAAGTTCCTCACTGCTTCTGCCTCCTCAACCTCCTCTCGGTCTTCCACCTGCACCCAAAGCCTGTCTGGTCATGCCACAAGCTTTCTAACTGCGCAGAAGGGATCCTGCACACCTCCTTACTATGCTGGCAGTAGGGCTCAACGTCATCAGGCGGTTTTTACATTGAAATGTCTGGGAAATGTGAGTCACACAGCTGAGGAGTTGTGGTCAGCTCTGGAGAACCAATTTCATGAATGGTTGTCTCCACTGGACCTGAAACCAGGGAAGGCCGTGTGCGACAATGCTGCAAACCTGGGAGCGGCCCTTCGCCGGGGCAATGTCACACACGTGCCTTGTATGGCTCACGTGTTGAACCTGGTTGTCCAGCAATTTTTAGCCCACTATCCCAGACTAGATGGCCTTCTGCAGAGGGCACGGTCGCTGTGTGCTCACTTCCGCCGTTCGCATCCCGCAGCTCAGCGACTTACATCTCTACAGAAGTCGTTGGGCCTGCCACTTCACCGGCTAAAATGCGATGTGCCTACCCGGTGGAATTCAACTCTGCACATGTTGCAGCGACTGTGGCAGCACCGACAAGCCCTGGTGCAATACGTTCTGACGTATAGCCTGGGCCAACGAGATTCAGAGGTGGGGCAAATCACGCTGGAGGAGTGGTCTCAGATCAGGGACCTATGCACCCTTCTGCACAGTTTTGAAATGGCGACGAAGATGTTTAGTGCTGACGATGCCATTATCAGCATGACTATTCCGGTGACTTACATGCTGGAGCACATGTTAAACAGAATTCGGAGTCAGGTGGTGGCACAAGAGGAGGTGGAGGAAGTAGAGGAGGAGGAGTTGTATGCGGAAGGGCTAACATCTGCAAGGTCCAGACGGTCGGCAGCACCAAGGCGGCAGGCATGTGAGGGTGGGGGAGATGATTTTACCAGGGCGCATGGTAGCAGCCAAACTAGTGAGGAAGGTGCAGGAGCCCAGGAAGAAGTGGAGGACGAACTGATGGAAGACTCATCAAATGAGGGAGACCTTGATCACATTTCTGTTGTGCGAGGTTGGGGGGAGAGGACAGAGGAAGGAAGCATGATTGTTACCTCGCCACCAACACAACAGGGACTTGGTGCTCCTGGATGCGCAACACACATGAGTGCCTTCTTGCTGCACTACCTGCAACATGACCCTCGAATTGTGAGAATTAGAAATAATCCTGACTACTGGGTTGCCACACTGTTAGATCCCCGGTGCAAAAGTAAATTTGCAGAAATTATTCCTGCCATAGAAAGGGATGCACGCATGCAGGAGTATCAGCAGAGACTGTTGCAGAATCTTACATGTGCTTTTCCACAAAATACCAGTGGTGCACGTAGTGAATCTCACAGTTCCAACTTGCCAACCGTGGGACCGTCAAGTGTTCAGCACTCAAACCGTAACAGACCAACAGTATCTGCTGGTAACATCAATTTTACGGAATCATTTCACCACTTTTTTAGCCCATCCTTTGCAAGGCCACAGGAGACAAGAAGTCTGACACATAGTCAACGCCTAGAGACGATGGTACAGGAGTATCTCCAAGTAAACATTGAAGCCACGACTGTGTCACTGGACCCTTGCTCTTTTTGGGCTTCCAATCTGGATAAATGGCCGGAGCTAGCCACTTACGCCTTGGAGATCTTGTCATGCCCCGCAGCCAGCGTTCTGTCTGAACGTGTGTTCAGCGCTGCTGGTGGTGTGCTGACAGATAAGCGCACGCGGCTCTCCACTGATAATGTAGACAGACTCACGTTCATAAAGATGAACAAATCATGGATCCGAAACGACTTTTCTACCCCTGTGTCATCCTGGGGAGAGTAAAAGCTTGATGATTGGTTAAAATCACCCTACCAACCGTTTTAAGCTTTCAAATTACTAATCATGTTTATCTGTATCTTGACTGGAAAATAATTTGGGCTTTGTAGCAGTGTGCAGCACTGATCCTATTAGGCCATCTATAATAAGCTTCACCAGATTTAAAATTAAAAATAATTTTTAGCTGCATCTAGCCCGGAAAATAATTTTGGGGCTCCGAGATGCGCAAGACACATAAGTGCCTTCTTGCTGCACTACCTGCAGCATGACCCTCATATTGTCAGAATTCGAAGTAATCATGACTACTGGGTTGCCACACTCTTAGATCCCCCAAACTTTTCGATCAACCTTTTCATTTTAATAAAGACCAAAAAAATGGTCATATTTGAAATTATAAGCATTAGCAGGTTGTTAGAAACTGAAATCAAACAGTTTTCAACTCAAAACTTTATTCTAGGTGATGTTACATTTTCACATAGGACCCCTTGTTCGAAAGGAGCTTCTGAACTCTCTCGTCCATTGAATTTGTCAGGTTTTGGATGGTTTCTGCTTCAATTGTTTTGCATGAGGACAGAATACCCTCCCAGAGCTGTTGCTTAGATGTGAACTGCCTCCCGCCATCATAGACACTCCTTTTAATGATGCTCCAAAGGTTCTGAATGGGGTAGAGGTCAGGGGAGCATGGGGGTCACACCATAAGTTTGTCCCCTTTTATGCCCATATCAGCCAGAGATGCAGATGTTTTATGTGCAGCATGAGATGGTGCATTATCATGCAGAAAAATGATCTTGCTGTGAAATACACGGTTCTTCTTCTTGAACCATGGCAGGAAGTGCTGTTTGAGAAAATCCACATACATTATGGAGTTCATCTTTAGCGCCTTCAGGGATCCTAAAGGGGCCGACAATCTCTCTCCCCATGATTCCAGCCCAAAACATTACTCCACCTCCTCCTTGTTGGCGCTGTAGCCGTGTTTGCGTGGGGTGTTCATCAACCAGCCATCCTCCACTCCATTCATCTGGACCATCGAGCGCTGCACGGCACTCATCCGTGAACAAAACAGTTTTGAAATCAGTCTTCATGTAATGTTTGGCCCACTGGAGCCGTTTCTGCTTGTGTGAAGTGGATAGAGGAGGTCGACAGGATGGCGTATGCACAGCTGCAAACCTCTGAAGGACCCTGCATCTTGTTGTTCGGGGGACGTTGGAGGCACAAGCAGCTTCAAAGACTTGTCTGCTGCTATGACAAGGCTTTTTTGCCGCTGCTCTTTCAACCTGACGTAATTGCCTGTAGGAAAGAGTCCTCAATTTGCCCTTATCAGCACGCACACGTGTGTACTGTGAATCAGCTACATACTTCTTGATTGCCAAGACACTTCATCCTGATCATCGCAAAATGTTGATTGTAGTCATGCCTTGACCTAAACACTCCACAATTTGTTGCTTCTCAGCAGCCGACACATCCTTTTTCTTTCCCATTTTGGCAGAAAATGTAGGCTGCTTAATAATGTGAGAGAGCCTTCTTAAGTAGTCTTGCCTTTCATTGGACACACCTGCCAAACTAATTAGCACAGGTGTCTGCAATTGCTTACAGTGATATAAAGAGCCCTGACACACATCACCGTCAATGAGTTTAACTGACAAACAAACAAATTCTTCCCTTATCACTCCTAAACACTTTTTGCATAATAATTTGGAACGCGGTGTACATGTGCTTTTCCACAAAACACCAGTGGTTCACGTAGTGAATCTTACAGTTCTAACTTGCCAACCGTGGTCTGTATGGAATTGTTCAATAAAGGGCCCAAAATTAAGATAACATAGATGGGAGAGGTCTCTATGAATAGGAATTCCTAAGTATTTGATACCCTGTGAGGGCCAGGCAAAGGGAAAGTTGGACTGGATGGAATCCTATTTGGATTTAGGGAGGGAGACATCGAGGGCCTCAGACTTCGCTGCATTGATTTTAAAATTTTACCATGTAACAAAGTGATCTATTTCAGCCATAACAGCAGGGATGGATATATGTGATTGAGTGATATATACTAGGACATCATCAGCAAATAGAGAGCACTTGTACTCGGTGCCTCCCACCTCAATCCACCTAATATTGGGGTTATGGCGAATTGATGAGAGCAGGTGCTCCGTCACTAGGATGTATAAGAGAGGGGACAGAGGACATCCCTGCCTTGTCCCATTGGTGATTGTGAAAGGTGATGAAAATGTTCTGACGCACCCCCTGGGCCTTGGGACACCCGGAGCCGGACCCTTTTTGGTGGATGCTGGTGGTTGTAGTCTTCGTGGCGGCGATCCGGTTCCGTGGCTCAGGGCGGTCAAACCAGTGGCGGAACTATTTATGTGGTTTTGATGTTTAAATGTCCGACTATGCCACCCGTGGATTGCGGTCAGAGTGAACCGCCGCTACAGGGCAGACCGCTAAGGCTGGTGTTGTGGGTGCAGCAGAGCGTAGCATAACTCCCCACGGGAGGAGTATAGCCTCAGGGCAGTGTATGCGGAGGATGGGAGTGATGGTGCAGGGCAGCAGCAGTAACGACACGGAGTCAGTGATGCAGTTCAGGGCCTTTACTCACAGTTCTTATTATCCAGACCACGTCTGCAGGTAACGGCTGCCCACGTCGTACTGTGCTCACCAGGTGAGGGGCTCAGACAAGTCCCAGATAACTTTGGAGCGCTTCACAGGACCCCCTTTGTGTGTCCTTTGTCTGGCCTTTCTTACCAACACTTCTGTCCGGCTGCCTCGGGCCTCCTCTTGGTAAACTTGGCGCCAGTTTCCCTGACCCTATGTGGTGCCTTCCTAGCGGGTGGAGCAAGGGGCTGCGCCACATAAAATGTCAGAGCCTCCGGTTTCTATCTGAGGATCGTTTCCTGCCTCCACTAGTTCGGGGACCGGTCTCCCCCTTTGGCCTGACCCCTCCACGCAGGTGGATTCGGGCGTGCGGTGGCGACTCGCCCGTCCGCACCCCTGGGATCCCTTCATTCCTCGTTCCTGGAGCCTTCTCCGCTCCTCTTCCTTCCTTCTCCCTCTTGCAGGCCTGGGCCTCTGTTACTAGGCCCGCCTCCGGAGCAGAGCTCATGCAGAGCCCCTGCTCCCTGCCACTTCTGCTCAGACTTCTCTGCACTGAACTAAGATGGTGCCCACCTTTTATACTCCCTTCTCAATGCACCCAGGAACTGCTTCCTCCCTGCTCCTGCACTGCAGGGTTCCCCTTCCTCAGTGTTCCCTCCCCCCACTCCAGCCAGGGACAGGGACTGTCGTGCCCATCTCAGGGGCATATTGGTCGCCCTGCCCCACGGCAATGTGGTGTAATGCATGCAGGTGTCGGGTCCTGATCCACACTCCATCCTTATCTGAGAGTGAGATATCACACCTCTGGGTGAGGTGCAATACGTCTGTAGCAACCGAGCCCTCGGTGCTACAGTTCCATTTATCTTCAGCCTAGGTGACGTATTGTGATACAGGGCCGTGATTTTGGCTATAAAAGGGTCCCCTAGACCCCTACCCCAAGCTTTTTAAGAGAATCATATATGGCGTGCCAGGAGACTCTATGGAATGCTTTCTTAGCATCCAACGAGAGTATCTACTTACAAATTTTTAACTGCATCTAGCCCAGGAAATACTTTGTGCCTAGTAGCAGTGTCTGCTAGTCAGCGGATTATCCCGGCTGTTAAGCAAGCTACACCACCTGTAGTTTGGACACTTAATTTTTTCAAAGGAAATGCTTCGGGACCACGGGATACTCAGTGAAGAGCATCAGGAGGCACCCCAAGGCATAGGGGCTGGGACTGGCACTAGGATGCCTTGCGGTGGACAGCCGAGCTCGATCCTTATAAAAGCTTTTTAACTGCAGCAGCTTTAGTGGACGCTACTGGAGCTGGAATTACGCGGCTGCTGGCATGAGACTTGCCCTCCAATAGATCCTTGTAAATGGATTTAAAGTGTATTCATTCAAATTAGAGGGACAATTTAAATTAAAAAGCTTAGAGCTGCCTCCACCACAGGGGGGCTCTCTCGACCCACCAGCGGACAGGCACCAGTATTGGGAGAGGGGGGCTGGCTGTCAGGGGTCACCGCGGCTCTGGCACAAACCCGGCGACATGGAGGTGGCACGGGCAGGAGCGGACTGGCCGTCTCGGCTTCTCACTTTTTGGATTTTAGAAGGGCATGACATGCCTATATCTGTGTCTCCCCCTCCTTTTACTCCTCCACCTCTTTTCTTTTCGCATGACTATATGTACTTGTCACTTTTCCATGTGTTAGTTGTGTCTTCTGAGCAGTTTGTCAGCTTTTGGACACCTTTGAAGGTGTTTTCTATGTGTTTCTATGTGTTTTTGTTTGCCTGCCATTGGTTTTAACGGTGTTCGAAGGTGTTCGACGAACAGTTCGACGAACAGTTCGGCGAACACACGGGTGTTCGACGAACCGAACCGAACTAGAATACTACGGGGTGGCTCAACACTAGTCTTTACTGATGATTATAAGGTAGACCCTCCCGGGAGTACTGGCTAGCATAAGAGGCCTGGTCAGTCTGTGAGCAAGCAGGAGTTACCCTGGCCAGGTGGAGTTGTAGGCCTCCCCGTCTGTCTGCACTCTTCCTGGCTACCTTGCTGTAAGTGGGTAGAAGTAGCCCACGTCCCTGAGTGTACCGTGTAGTGCAAAGCTTATAAACTGGATCTGGGGCGGGGTTGAGTGAGTCAGAGAACAGTCAGAGTCAGAGTGAGAGCAAGGGAAAGTAACAGCAAGGAGCTCTGTAGGAGTTAGGAGCTAAAGACCAGGGGCTGGAAGCTGAGCAGTGCTCGCCCTGGCAGAAGACTATAGGAACCGGACACAGGAGTCCGAAGCTGTGAGGACTTATATATCCAGCAGCAGAAACCAGCCGGCAGGGGATTTCAGGTCCTCTGGCCATAGAAGCCCGGAGGCTCAGTCACAAGCAAGGGACCAGCACCGCCGTTGTGGATCGGAGGCTAACAGAAGGCCCCAAGTCTCCAGCCATACGGGTGAGCACTACACGGTACACTCAGGGACGTGGGCTACTTCTACCCGTTTACATCAAGGTAGCCAGGAAGAGTGCAGACAGACTGGGAGGCCTACAACTCCACCTGGCCAGGGGAACTCCTGCTTGCTCAGAGACTGACCAGGCCTCTTATGCTAGCCAGTACTCCCGGGAGGGTCTACCTTATAATCATCAGTAAAGACCCTGAACTGAACTGCAAAGACTCTGAGTCATTCCTGCTGCGCTCGTGCACCATCACCCCCATCATCCACACTCACTGCCCTGAGGCTATACTCCTCCCGAGGGGAGTTATCTCATTCTATGCTGCGCACACAACACCAGCCTCAGCGGTCTGCCTCGCAGCGGTGGTACTCCCTGACCGCAATCCACGGGTGGCGCAGTCGGACAATTAACCTCAAAACCTAAGAAAGACTGCCACTGGTTTGACCAGCCTGAGCCACGGGACCGGGTCACCGCCACGGAGACTACAGACCCCAGAGACCCGGCACCGGGTATCCCACACACGTGTACACACGGCCTAGGGGGCGCGTCACATACAGTACAGCATATTACAAACATAAGTACCATTATTGGGGAGTGGGTGTTCCATGGTATTTGCTTATGCTTTCCAAGCAAAAGCTGCCAAAAATTAGGACGGAGCAACTTGCAATGCCCCTTACAAGAGCCATGCAGTACAGCATATTACAAACATAAGTCCCATTATTGGGGAGTGGGTGTCCCATAGTATTTGCCTATGCTTTCCCAGCAAAAGCTGCCAAAAATTTGGACGGAGCAACTTGCAATGCCCCTTACAAGAGCCATGCAGTACAGCATATTACAAACATAAGCCCCATTATTGGGGAGTGGGTGTCCCATGGTATTTGCTTATGCTTTCCCAGCAAAAGCTGCCAAAAATTAGGACAGAGCAACTTGCAATCCCCCTTACAAGAGCCATGCAGTACAGCATATTACAAACATAAGTCCCATTATTGTGAAGTGGGTGTCCCAAAGTATTTGCTTATGCTTTCCCAGCAAAAGCTGCCTAAAATTAGGACGGAGCAACTTGCAATTCCCCTTACAAGAGCCATGCAGTACAGCATATTACAAACATATGTCCCATTATTGGGCAGTGGTGTCCCATAGCATTTGCTTATGCTTTCCCAGCAAAAGCTGCCAAAAATTAGGACGGAGTAACTTGCAATGCCCCTTACAAGAGCCATGCAGTACAGTATATTACAAACATAAGTCCCATTATTGGGGAGTTGGTGTCCCATAGTATTTGCTTATGCTTTCCAAGAAAAAGCTGCCAAAAATTAGGACGGAGCAACTTGCAATGCCCCTTACAAGAGCCATGCAGTACAGCATATTACAAACATAAGTCCCATTATTGGGGAGTTGGTGTCACATAGTATTTGCTTATGCCTTGCAAGCAAAAGCTGCCAAAAATAAGGACGGAGGAACTTGCAATGCTGGCACCCTGGTAGTATAGTGGTGGTGGAGGCTGAGGATAAGGAGAAGAAGATTAAACAGCCGAAACGAGGAAGCGTATACCCATGTGTGGGTGTGAAGCGGTGCATGTGAATACACCTCCCGAAATAACACAGTGGATTTGACTTTGTTACTCTGCTGTCATTTGGTGGTGATGAGAAGTCTGGCCCAATCCAGCCCTTGTTCATTTTGATAAGGGTCAGCTTGTCAGCATTGTCAGTTGACAGGAGAGTGCGCTTATCAGTTATAATTCCCCCAGTGGCACTAAAAACACGCTCCGATAACACGCTAGCGGCAGGGCAGGCCAGGACCTCCATGGCGTACAGAGCGAGTTCATTCCAAGTGTCCAGCTTGGATACCCAATAATTAAAAGGCACAGAGGAATCTCGGAGGACGCTGATACGATCGGCAAGGTACTCCCTCACCATCTTTTGAAACTTTCCACTCCTTGTGAGAGTACCCCGCGCCTCAGGGCCTGTAAGCTGGGCGGGTGTCAGATAACTGTCCCAGAACATTGACAGTGTTCCCCTGCCTCTGCTGGATTGGAGTTGCATCTCTCTCGCCTGTACGCCTTGGTTGGGCAACGAACTGTGACCTCTGCCGCTAGCGTGTTCAGATTGGAATTTTTTTAAGAGTTCTGCAGCAAGGGCCTTCTGGTATTGCCCCATTTTTGTAGATCTCTCCACCTCAGGAATAAGAGAGTGAAAGTTCTCCTTGTAGCGGGGGTCTACAAGTGTCACCAACCAGTAAGGACTGTCACCCAACATTTTGACAGCGCGAGGGTCACGGTTAAGGCAGCGTAACATAAAGTCAGCCATGTGTGCCAGACTGGTAACGGGCAAGATTTCCGTGTCCTCACCAAGATGACGACTGACCATGCTCTCCTCCTCCTCCTCTTCCTCCTCCCCCCTGTCCTCAGGCCACCCACGCTGAACCGACGGTATGACACTTGTACAGGTACTACCCTCTACAACGCATGATAGCAGCTCCTGTTCTTCCTCCTCCTCCTCATCTCCCTCATTGTCCCCCAATGCACGTTGGGATGAGATGAGGCTGGGCTGTGTGTAATCGCCCGCTATGGCTTCTTGATCCATCTCATCATACTCTGGCTGCAATGCCTCCTCTTTAATTCTCTGCAGAGAGCATTGCAAAAGACAGACAAGTGGGATGCTGACACTAATGATGGCGTCATCATCACTCACAATCTTGGTGGCCTCGTCAAAATTTGTCAGGATGGTACATATGTCAGACTTCCAGGTCCACTCCTGAGGTCTTATGTGTGGAGTCTGACCTGAATATCGACGGCCTTGTTGCAGTTGGTACTCCACAACTGCTCTCTTCTGCTCACAAATCCTTTGCAACATGTGGAGGGTAGAGTTCCAACGTGTGGGGACATCACACACCAGTCGGTGTGCCGGAAGCTGCAAACGCTGCTGCAACACAGCAAGGGCGGCGGAAGATGTAGCCGACTTGTGAAAATGAGCTGACAGGCGGCGTACTTTCACGAGCAGATCTGGCAACTCGGGGTACAATTAAAGAAACCGCTGAACCACAAGGTTAAGCACAAGAGCCAGGCATTGTACGTGTGTGACCTCACCTCGCCTCAGAGCCGCCACCAGGTTACGGCCATTGTCACACACGACCATGCCGGGATGTAGGTTCAGCGGTCTCAGCCACAGATCTGCCTGCTCTTTCACAGCTGTTCACAACTCACAAGCAGTGTGAGGTTTATCACCTAAGCTTATGTGTTTCAGCACAGCCTGTTGCCAGTTGGCGGAGGCAGTACTGCAATGCTTCCAGCTTGTAACTGATGTGGTGATATCTTAGATGGAGGCTGAACATGAGGAGGAGGAGGAGGATGCGCAGGAGCTGTACACTGTGGGGGGAACTCTGACTGACATAGGGCCCGCAATCCTCGGTGTGGGGAGGATGTGTTCCGTCCCAAGGTCCGACTGGGTCCCGTCTTCCACTATGTTTACCCAGTGTGCCGTCAGAGAGATGTACCGTCCCTGGCCACAAGCACTTGTCCACGTGTCTGTTGTCAGGTGGACTCTCCCAGTAACTGCGTTGTTGAGAGCACGGCAGATGCTTTGGGACCCGTGCTTGTGTAGTGCGGGGATGGCACACCGGGCAAAATAGAGTCAGCTGGGGACCGAGTACCGAGGGACGGCCACCGCCATAAGATTGCGGAAGGATTCCGTCTCTACCAGCCTAAAAGGCAGCATTTTCATTGCAAGCAGTCGTGAAATGTGCGAATTTAGGACTGTGGCCTGTGGGGCGTTAGCTGCGAATTTCCGCTTTTGTTCAAAGGTCTGGGATATGGAAAATTGAACGCTGCGGTGGGACGTGGACGTGGACGTTGATGCTGTTTCTTGAGAATCTGCCATAACAAGTGAAGACTGAGAGGAGGGGGCATCTTTACATGCAGTATGGACAGGGAATTGCCTTGCACACACAACAGGGGGTTCTATTGCACGCACAACAGTGGAAGAAGCAGTGGTGACACCCGCTGACACTGGTCGTGGACCCTGGGTTTCGCCCCACAAAGTCGGGTGCTTTGCTGCCATGTGCCTGATCATGCTGGTGGTGGTCAGGCTGGTAGTTTTGTCACCCCTGCTGATGCTGGCATGGCAGGTGGAACATATGGCCTTTTTGGGGTTATCAGCAGAGTCTTTAAAAAAATTCCAGACTCTGGAAGACCTACTGCTTGTACTGGCAACGTCCCTCGTGTTGGTGTTACGGGGAACAGTTGCCTGCCTTCTGTCTGCGGCCACCACACTGCTTCTTCCTGCCTGTTGGGGTACTCTGCCTCCCTCCCCTTGTGTGCTGCTGGCCTCACTCTGCATGTCCTCCTTCCACGTTGGGTCATTTATTAGATCATCCACCACCTCCTCCTCTTCCACTTGCGCACCACGATCCTCCTCCTCACTTCCTGGCAATTGTGTCTCGTCATCGTCCACCTCTTGTGACAGATTGCCAAAGTCGACTTCCTGTGGCCGTGGCTGTTCAAATATTTGGGCATCGCAACATGGGATCTCCTCTTCCACCACTTAAAGCGTATCAGGCGAGGGGCCCAAATATGGAAATGGACCAGTGAACAGCTCTTCAGAGTGTCCAAGTGTGGGATCACTTGCTGTCTGACGACACTCGGCATGGTGGGAGGAAGGAGCATCAGGGTGAGGAGGAGTATGCAGTCTAGACTCACGGCTACTAAGAGTTGACCGTGTGGAAGACAGACCGGAGGTGGTGGTGCCCAGGTAACTGGAAGTATTATCTGCTATCCAATTAATAACCTGTTCACACTGATCAGTTCTCAATACTGGTGTTGTTCTGTGCTTCCCTAGTAATTCAGTCAAGAAGTGGAAGCGAGAAGATGTGGCTGTTGGTTGTGGCACATTTTCACCTTGGCCACGGCCCCATCCTCTGCACAAACCATCACCAGAACGTCCACTTCCACGTCCCTTGCCACGCGCCTTGCCCATTGTAAATGAAGTAAAATAGCTTACACTTGCACTATCAATGGAAAAAGGGTAATGAAGAGTAGATTAGAACCGTGGAAGAGGAAAACCACAGTTATTGTTTACTAGGGTATACCACACTTTTTTAAATAGAGATATTTGCGGCTGAACAGTGAGCGAAACACTCAAACTGCTTTTTTTTAAGATACCAAAGGCCCAAAACTGGATAGTACAGCGATTTAACCCGTGGAACTGCGAAACCACACTGGGATGTCGGGCCTACACAAGACTATTTTCAACAGATATCTTTTGTGTGTCACAACAGTCAGGAGACACTACTGTTTTTCTTTACGGAAAAATCTACCAAAAGCTGAATAATAGAGATTTTTTACCGTGGGATGGCAAAACCACAGTTATTGTTTACTGGGGTATGCCACACTTTTTTAAATAGAGATATTTGCGGCTGAACAGTGAGCGACACACTCAAACTGCTTTTTTTTTAGATACCAAAGGCCCAAAACTGGATAGTACAGAGTTTTGACCCGTGGAACTGCGAAACCACACTGGGATGTCGGGCCTACGCAAGACTATTTTCAACAGATATATTTTTGTGTCACAACAGACAGGAAACACTACTGTTTTTCTTTACGGAAAAAACTACCAAAACCTGAATAATAGAGATTTTTTACCGTGGGATGGCAAAACCACAGTTATTGTTTACTGGGGTATACCACACTTTTTTAAATAGAGATATTTGCGGCTGAACAGTGAGCGACACACTCAACCTGCTTTTTTTTCAGATACCAAAGGCCCAAAACTGTATATTACAGCGATTTGACCCGTGGAACTGTGAAACCACACTGGGATGTCGGGCCTACACAAGACTATTTTCAACAGATATATTTTTGAGTCACAACAGTCAGGAGACACTACTGTTTTTCTTTACGGAAAAAACTACCGAAACCTGAATAATAGAGATTTTTTACCGCGGGATAGCAAAACCACAGTTATTGTTTACTGGGGTATACCACACTTTTTTAAATAGAGATATTTGCGGCTGAACAGTGAGCGACACACTCAAACTGCTTTTTTTTTTAGATACCAAAGGCCCAAAACTGGATAGTACAGCGATTTGACTCGTGGAACTGCGAAACCACACTGGGATGTCTGGCCTACACAAGACTATTTTCAACAGATATATTTTTGTGTCACAACAGTCAGGAGACACTACTGTTTTTCTTTACGGAAAAAACTACCAAAACCTGAATAATAGAGATTTTTTACCGTGGGATGGCAAAACCACAGTTATTGTTTACTGGGGTTTACCACACTTTTTTAAATAGAGATATTTGCGGCTGAACAGTGAGCGACACACTCAAACTGTTTTTTTTTTTAGATACAAATGGCCCAAAATGGATAATACAGAGGTTTGAACTGTGGAAGTGCAAAACAACACTTCTGTTTCTCTATCCTACACCAGACTATTTTATATTTGTGTCTGAAAAATCAGAGACACGCTTTTTTTTTGGGGGGGGGGGGACACACCAAAAGGTTAATAAGACAGGTATTTGTACAGTGTGAAGGAAGAAAAAGAAAGGAGGATTTCGATGAAAAAAAAAGGATTTTTCCTGGCTCCCGACACCTGGTGCTAAGTCCAGCAATTTCAGCAACAGGAGCACACAGGACTGTAATGCAGCGTTTGCTGGTATAACCACTGTGTCTCCTATACAGCCTGCCTGCCTGGTATCTGGGATGGATATTAGTCCTGAAAAGGACTGTTTGTTTGTTCTGGCAGCCTTTACAGACCCTACACTAACTATTTCGCAGTTTATATCTCTCCCTAAATCAGCAGCGCTGTCCCTACACTGTCTAATCTGGAGCGACTGTGTCCAAGAGGTGACGCTGTGCGGCCAGCCAATCACTGTAATGCCCACAACCAACATGGCTGCAGCATTACAGTGACTGGCTGGCAATCCCTGCATGTTCATTGGCTCTGTAAAGAGCACCAAACATGCAGGCGGAGACCCGAGCTCCCGCCTGAGTAACCCGGAAATGCTCGGTGCTCGCCGAACACCCCAAGTAGCGTGATGCTTGGGCGAGTACCGAGCAGTGTCGAGCATGTTCGCTCAACACTAATGCTTACCCGTTACTCCGGATAGAGGAGTCTCTTGCTGCATTAAAGACTGCTAAGTATTTCTCCACATTAGATCTCACTATTGGGTATTGGCAGGTCTCCGATGCAAAAAAAGACCGGGAGAAAACAGCATTCACAACACCAATGGGCCTATGCGAATTCAGTAGCATGCCATTTGGGTTATGCAATGCACCAGGGACGTTTCAGAGACTCATGGAGTGCTGCCTGGGACACCGGAATTTTGAGAAGGTACTTTTATACCTGGATGACGTCATAGTGTATTCCAAAACCTTTGAAGAACATCTGGAACACCTGGTGAAGGTATTTACAGCTCTAACAAAGTATGGAATGAAGCTCAAACCATCTAAATGTTTCCTGCTGAAGCCAAGAGTCCAATACCTAGGGTATGTGGTCTGCACGGATGGCGTAGCACCAGATCCGGAAAAAGTGACAGCTATCCAGGACTGGTAGAGGCCGACCACCGTCAGAGAGGTACGTCAGTTCTTAGGTTTGGTTGGGTATTACAGAAGATTTATTAAGGGCTACACGAAGATGGTAGCGCCCATACAAGATCTTCTAGTAGGCAAAGCTAAGAAGAGAAGGTCTTCAGAGCCGCCGTTGAAATGGGGAAAGAAACAAGATGACTCCTTCCAACAAATGAAACAGGCCCTGACCGGTGAGGAAATCTTGGCGTACTCAGATTATAACCTACCATTTGTCC
Organism: Phyllobates terribilis; assembly: GCF_046119375.1. Lineage (NCBI taxonomy): Eukaryota > Metazoa > Chordata > Amphibia > Anura > Dendrobatidae > Phyllobates > Phyllobates terribilis. The sequence goes on along the minus strand of NW_027362762.1, from coordinate 765,587,442 downwards.
TCTACACGGATGCAAGTAATGTAGGCCTGGGAGCAGTACTGTCCCAAATTCAAGAAGGCAAGGAAAAAGTAATTGCCTATGCCAGTAGAAGACTTCGACCTACCGAGAGGAACGCGGAAAATTACAGTTCCTTTAAGTTGGAGTTCCTGGCCTTGGTCTGGGCAGTCACGGAGAGGTTCAAGCATTACTTAGCAGCTTCAAAATTTACCATCTTTACGGACAATAATCCTCTAACACACTTGGATACTGCAAAGCTTGGTGCATTGGAGCAGTGCTGGATGGCCCGGCAATCGAACTATGACTTTACCATCAAGTACCGAACAGGCCGTGGAAATGCCAATTCTGATGCCCTCTCCAGAAACCTTAAAGTACATTTGCAAGGGCTTGAAGAAGAAACAGATGACTATGAGGAAATAGAACTTCCAGCTTTCCGTAAAAGTAGAAAATGGAAAATGACAGAAACCCATATCTACCAGAACTGTCAAGATGTTGCACTAAACCCGCTGCCTCATTATGGATGAAAAGAAACCGAAGACAGCGATCCGGCAGTGAGCCTAGTGAAGAGGCTGGTAACCCAACCGGATTCCAAAATTGAGAAGAATGCTCCCCCAGAGGCCCAATACCTGTGGAAAGAAAGAAGCAGGTTATTTATCTATAAAAACCAATTGTGCAGACGGTATATCAATCCAAGGACACATGAAATTGTATGGCAAGTTGTGGTTCCAAAGAGACACGTCCAAATGGTATTGGAAGCGTACCATAATGGAGTAGGACACTTTGGATGGAGAAAACTGGAAATACTGTTAAGTGAGAGGTATTATTGGATTGGCATGAGGTCTTCCATAGAAAAATGGTGTAAAAATTGTGGCTCGTGCTCATTAAGAAGAGGAGATCGTAACAACCTGAAAGCACCACTCCAGCCTATCATAACCAAACAGCCCTTGGAACTAGTAGCCTTGGATCATGTCAAACTCACACCCAGTAGATCAGGCTATACTTATGCTCTTTCCATGGTGGACCACTATTCCAGATTCCTAGTGGTAACTCCTGTGAAGGATTTGACAGCTCAGAAAGCAGAAAGAACCTTTCAAGCTTATTTCTGCAGGCCACATGGATATCCAGAACAAGTATTGACAGATCAGGGTCCTGCCTTTGAAGCAGAAATATTTCAAGAGTTCTGTAGCTTGAATGGATGCAAGAAAATTCGTACCACGCCTTAACATCCCCAAACTAATGGAATGTGCGAAAAATTGAATCAAGTGGTAATAGAATTGCTGAAGACTCTGCCCTTGGAAGACAGAAACAGATGGCCAGAGAAATTACCAGATCTGATTGACATCTATAACAACATCCCAGTAAGCTCAACTAATTGTACCCCGGCATACTTGATGAGAGCGAGACCAGGAAAATTGCCAGTGGACTTTGAAATGGGCATTGTAGTTCCTGAGGAAGACCATTCAAGTGCAAATTGGGATACTAGAAGAACAGAACTATACAAGAAAATACAAGAGTGTGTTGAGAAAAGTCTAGCAAAATCCAGAGAAAGACAAGAAACCAATTTCAATACAAACACACAAGGAATCCCGATAACATCTGGAGAATTGGTTTTGAAAAGGAAAAAGAGACTTCATAAGCTATATAATCAATGGGAAGAAGAACCATACACTGTATTACCATCCAATTTTGACAACCAGAAAACCTGTCAAATCAGCAAGGATAACGGAAAAACAGCTGCAACAGTGTCCCGAGACCACTTAAAGAAGTGTCCACAACCCTTACAATAACAAGAATATATCCCTTGTCCCATACCAGAAGAAGAGACGCCAAGGACAATTAAGACAATCTTAGGAGAGTTACCCGCAGATTGGCCCCAAGTAGAAGGAGCATATTTAATTCCCATGTTGACATTCCCACAACCAGTAGAAGGATCAAGAGCAGAAGAACCACATGCTGCAGCCGAGCTAGAGAATCCTGCAATCGGTTTTCCCTGCCATTTCCACTAGGGGAGTCCGTAAGTAGTGTTCGCTCCACACCAGGCTTACGCAGCAGTGGCATACCAGTTTAACGGAGGTCATCACTAGTGTTGAGCCACCCCCGTAGTGTTCGAGTTCGGTTCGGTTCGTCGAACACCCGTGTGTTCGCCGAACTGTTCGTCGAACTGTTCGTCGAACACCTTCGAACACCGTTAAAACCAATGGCAGGCAAACAAAAACACATAGAAACACATAGAAAACACCTTCAAAGGTGTCCAAAAGCTGACAAACTGCTCAGAAGACACAACTAACACATGGAAAAGTGACAAGTACATATAGTCATGTGAAAAGAAAAGAGGTGGAGGAGTAAAAGGAGGGGGAGACACAGATATAGGCATGTCATGCCCTTCTAAAATCCAAAAAGTGAGAAGCCGAGACGGCCAGTCCGCTCCTGCCCGTGCCACCTCCGTGTCGCCGGGTTTGTGCCAGAGCCGCGGTGAACCCTGACGGCCAGCCCCCCTCTCCCAATACTGGTGCCTGTCCGCTGGTGGGTCGAGAAAGCCCCCCTGTGGTGGAGGCAGCTCTAAGCTTTTTAATTTAAATTGTCCCTCTAATTTGAATGAATACACTTTAAATCCATTTACAAGGATCTATTGGAGGGCAAGTCTCATGCCAGCAGCCGCGTAATTCCAGCTCCAGTAGCGCCCACTAAAGCTGCTGCAGTTAAAAAGCTTTTATAAGGATCGAGCTCGGCTGTCCACCGCAAGGCATCCTAGTGCCAGTCCCAGCCCCTATGCCTTGGGGTGCCTCCTGATGCTCTTCACTAAGTATCCCGTGGTCCCGAAGCATTTCCTTTGAAAAAATTAAGTGTCCAAACTACAGGTGGTGTAGCTTGCTTAACAGCCGGGATAATCCGCTGACTAGCAGACACTGCTACTAGGCACAAAGTATTTCCTGGGCTAGATGCAGTTAAAAATTTGTAAGTAGATACTCTCGTTGGATGCTGAGAAAGCATTCCATAGAGTCTCCTGGCACGCCATATATGATTCTCTTAAAAAGCTTGGGGTAGGGGTCTAGGGGACCCTTTTATAGCCAAAATCACGGCCCTGTATTACAATACGTCACCTAGGCTGAAGATAAATGGAACTATAGCACCGAGGGCTCGGTTGCTACAGACGTATTGCACCTCACCCAGAGGTGTGATATCTCACTCTCAGATAAGGATGGAGTGTGGATCAGGACCCGACACCTGCATGCATTACACCACATTGCCGTGGGGCAGGGCGACCAATATGCCCCTGAGATGGGCACGACAGTCCCTGTCCCTGGCTGGAGTGGGGGGAGGGAACACTGAGGAAGGGGAACCCTGCAGTGCAGGAGCAGGGAGGAAGCAGTTCCTGGGTGCATTGAGAAGGGAGTATAAAAGGTGGGCACCATCTTAGTTCAGTGCAGAGAAGTCTGAGCAGAAGTGGCAGGGAGCAGGGGCTCTGCATGAGCTCTGCTCCGGAGGCGGGCCTAGTAACAGAGGACCAGGCCTGCAAGAGGGAGAAGGAAGGAAGAGGAGCGGAGAAGGCTCCAGGAACGAGGAATGAAGGGATCCCAGGGGTGCGGACGGGCGAGTCGCCACCGCACGCCCGAATCCACCTGCGTGGAGGGGTCAGGCCAAAGGGGGAGACCGGTCCCCGAACTAGTGGAGGCAGGAAACGACCCTCAGCTAGAAACCGGAGGCTCTGACATTTTATGTGGCGCAGCCCCTTGCTTCACCCGCTAGGAAGGCACCACATAGGGTCAGGGAAACTGGCGCCAAGTTTACCAAGAGGAGGCCCGAGGCAGCCGGACAGAAGTGTTGGTAAGAAAGGCAGGACAAAGGACACATAAAGGGGGTCCTGTGAAGCGCTCCAAAGTTATCTGGGAGTTGTCTGAGCCCCTCACCTGGTGAGCACAGTACGACGTGGGCAGCCGTTACCTGCAGACGTGGTCTGGATAATAAGAACTGTGAGTAAAGGCCCTGAACTGCATCACTGACTCCGTGTCGTTACTGCTGCTGCCCTGCACCATCACCCCAATCCTCCGCATACACTGCCCTGAGGCTATACTCCTCCCGTGGGGAGTTATGCTACGCTCTGCTGCACCCACAACACCAGCCTTAGCGGTCTGCCCTGTAGCGGCGGTTCACTCTGACCGCAATCCACGGGTGGCGTAGTCGGACATTTAAACATCAAAACCACATAAATAGTTCCGCCACTGGTTTGACCGCCCTGAGCCACGGAACCGGATCGCCGCCACGAAGACTACAACCACCAGCATCCACCAAAAAGGGTCCGGCTCCGGGTGTCCCAAGGCCCAGGGGGTGCGTCAGAACATTTTCATCACCTTTCACAATCACCAATGGGACAAGGCAGGGATGTCCTCTGTCCCCTCTCTTATACATCCTAGTGATGGAGCACCTGCTCTCATCAATTCGCCATAACCCCAATATTAGGTGGATTGAGGTGGGAGGCACCGAGTACAAGTGCTCTCTATTTGCTGATGATGTCCTAGTATATATCACTCAATCACATATATCCATCCCTGCTGTTATGGCTGAAATAGATCACTTTGTTACATGGTAAAATTTTAAAATCAATGCAGCGAAGTCTGAGGCCCTCGATGTCTCCCTCCCTAAATCCATATAGGATTCCATCCAGTCCAACTTTCCCTTTGCCTGGCCCTCACAGGGTATCAAATACTTAGGAATTCCTATTCATAGAGACCTCTCCCATCTATGTTATCTTAATTTTGGGCCCTTTATTGAACAATTCCATACAGACCACGGTTGGCAAGTTAGAACTGTAAGATTCACTACGTGAACCACTGGTGTTTTGTGGAAAAGCACATGTACACCGCGTTCCAAATTATTATGCAAAAAGTGTTTAGGAGTGATAAGGGAAGAATTTGTTTGTTTGTCAGTTAAACTCATTGATGGTGATGTGTGTCAGGGCTCTTTATATCACTGTAAGCAATTGCAGACACCTGTGCTAATTAGTTTGGCAGGTGTGTCCAATGAAAGGCAAGACTACTTAAGAAGGCTCTCTCACATTATTAAGCAGCCTACATTTTCTGCCAAAATGGGAAAGAAAAAGGATGTGTCGGCTGCTGAGAAGCAACAAATTGTGGAGTGTTTAGGTCAAGGCATGACTACAATCAACATTGTGCGATGATCAGGATGAAGTGTCTTGGCAATCAAGAAGTATGTAGCTGATTCACAGTACACACGTGTGCGTGCTGATAAGGGCAAATTGAGGACTCTTTCCTACAGGCAATTACGTCAGGTTGAAAGAGCAGCGGCAAAAAAGCCTTGTCATAGCAGCAGACAAGTTTTTGAAGCTGCTTGTGCCTCCAACGTCCCCCGAACAACAAGATGCAGGGTCCTTCAGAGGTTTGCAGCTGTGCATACGCCATCCTGTCGACCTCCTCTATCCACTTCACACAAGCAGAAACGGCTCCAGTGGGCCAAACATTACATGAAGACTGATTTCAAAACTGTTTTGTTCACGGATGAGTGCCGTGCAGCGCTCGATGGTCCAGATGAATGGAGTGGAGGATGGCTGGTTGATGGACACCCCACGCAAACACGGCTACAGCGCCAACAAGGTGGAGGTGGAGTAATGTTTTGGGCTGGAATCATGGGGAGAGAGATTGTCGGCCCCTTTAGGATCCCTGAAGGCGCTAAAGATGAACTCCATAATGTATGTGGATTTTCTCAAACAGCACTTCCTGCCATGGTTCAAGAAGAAGAACCGTGTATTTCACAGCAAGATCATTTTTCTGCATGATAATGCACCATCTCATGCTGCACATAAAACATCTGCATCTCTGGCTGATATGGGCATAAAAGGGGACAACTTATGGTGTGACCCCCATGCTCCCCTGACCTCTACCCCATTCAGAACCTTTGGAGCATCATTAAAAGGAGTGTCTATGATGGCGGGAGGCAGTTCACATCTAAGCAACAGCTCTGGGAGGGTATTCTGTCCTCATGCAAAACAATTGAAGCAGAAACCATCCAAAACCTGACAAATTCAATGGACGAGAGAGTTCAGAAGCTCCTTTCGAACAAGGGGTCCTATGTGAAAATGTAACATCACCTAGAATAAAGTTTTGAGTTGAAAACTGTTTGATTTCAGTTTCTAACAACCTGCTAATGCTTATAATTTCAAAAATGACCATTTTTTTGGTCTTTATTAAAATGAAAAGGTTGATCGAAAAGTTTGGGGGATCTAAGAGTGTGGCAACCCAGTAGTCATGATTACTTCGAATTCTGACAATATGAGGGTCATGCTGCAGGTAGTGCAGCAAGAAGGCACTTATGTGTCTTGCGCATCTCGGAGCCCCAAAATTATTTTCCGGGCTAGATGCAGCTAAAAATTATTTTTAATTTTAAATCTGGTGAAGCTTATTATAGATGGCCTAATAGGATCAGTGCTGCACACTGCTACAAAGCCCAAATTATTTTCCAGTCAAGATACAGATAAACATGATTAGTAATTTGAAAGCTTAAAACGGTTGGTAGGGTGATTTTAACCAATCATCAAGCTTTTACTCTCCCCAGGATGACACAGGGGTAGAAAAGTCGTTTAGGATCCATGATTTGTTCATCTTTATGAACGTGAGTCTGTCTACATTATCAGTGGAGAGCCGCGTGCGCTTATCTGTCAGCACACCACCAGCAGCGCTGAACACACGTTCAGACAGAACGCTGGCTGCGGGGCATGACAAGATCTCCAAGGCGTAAGTGGCTAGCTCCGGCCATTTATCCAGATTGGAAGCCCAAAAAGAGCAAGGGTCCAGTGACACAGTCGTGGCTTCAATGTTTACTTGGAGATACTCCTGTACCATCGTCTCTAGGCGTTGACTATGTGTCAGACTTCTTGTCTCCTGTGGCCTTGCAAAGGATGGGCTAAAAAAGTGGTGAAATGATTCCGCAAAATTGATGTTACCAGCAGATACTGTGGTTCTGTTACGGTTTGAGTGCTGAACACTTGACGGTCCCACGGTTGGCAAGTTGGAACTGTGAGATTCACTACGTGCACCACTGGTATTTTGTGGAAAAGCACATGTAAGATTCTGCAACAGTCTCTGCTGATACTCCTGCATGCGTGCATCCCTTTCTATGGCAGGAATAATTTCTGCAAATTTACTTTTGTACCGGGGATCTAACAGTGTGGCAACCCAGTAGTCAGGATTATTTCTAATTCTCACAATTCGAGGGTCATGTTGCTGGTAGTGCAGCAAGAAGGCACTCATGTGTGTTGCGCATCCAGGAGCACCAAGTCCCTGTTGTGTTGGTGGCGAGGTAACAATCATGCTTCCTTCCTCTGTCCTCTCCCCCCAACCTCGCACAACAGAAATGTGATCAAGGTCTCCCTCATCTGATGAGTCTTCCATCAGTTCGTCCTCCACTTCTTCCTGGGCTCCTGCACCTTCCTCACTAGTTTGGCTGCTACCATGCGCCCTGGTAAAATCATCTCCCCCACCCTCACATGCCTGCCGCCCTGGTGCTGCCGACCGTCTGGACCTTGCAGATGTTAGCCCTTCCGCATACAACTCCTCCTCCTCTACTTCCTCCACCTCCTCTTGTGCCACCACCTGACTCCGAATTCTGTTTAACATGTGCTCCAGCATGTAAATCACCGGAATAGTCATGCTGATAATGGCATCGTCAGCACTAAACATCTTCGTCGCCATTTCAAAACTGTGCAGAAGGGTGCATAGGTCCCTGATCTGAGACCACTCCTCCAGCGTGATTTGCCCCACCTCTGAATCTCGTTGGCCCAGGCTATACGTCAGAACGTATTGCACCAGGGCTTGTCGGTGCTGCCACAGTCGCTGCAACATGTGCAGAGTTGAATTCCACCGGGTAGGCACATCGCATTTTAGCCGGTGAAGTGGCAGGCCCAACGACTTCTGTAGAGATGTAAGTCGCTGAGCTGCGGGATGCGAACGGCGGAAGTGAGCACACAGCGACTGTGCCCTCTGCAGAAGGCCATCTAGTCTGGGATAGTGGGCTAAAAATTGCTGGACAACCAGGTTCAACACATGAGCCATACAAGGCACGTGTGTGACATTGCCCCGGCGAAGGGCCGCACCCAGGTTTGCAGCATTGTCGCACACGGCCTTCCCTGGTTTCAGGTCCAGTGGAGACAACCATTCATGAAATTGGTTCTCCAGAGCTGACCACAACTCCTCAGCTGTGTGACTCACATTTCCCAGACATTTCAATGTAAAAACCGCCTGATGACGTTGAGCCCTACTGCCAGCAAAGTAAGGAGGTGTGCAGGATCCCTTCTGCGCAGTTAGAAAGCTTGTGGCATGACCAGACAGGCTTTGGGTGCAGGTGGAAGACCGAGAGGAGGTTGAGGAGGCAGAAGCAGTGGAGGAAAAATGACATAAAGAGGATTGACGCACAACTCGTGGGGACGGCAAGACTTGGACAGCAGCCCCTTGTCCTGCTGTCACCATAGTTACCCAGTGCCCAGTCAGCGACATGTAACGCCCCTGTCCATGCCTACTCGTCCAAGTGTCTGTGGTGAAATGCACCCTGTCACACACAGAGTTTCTCAAAGAAGCGGTGATGTTGTGTGCGACATGCTGGTGGAGCGCAGGCACACCTTTCTTTGAGAAGTAGTGCCGACTGGGCATCTGGTACTGGGGCACTGCGACGGACATAAGGTCTCGAAAATCCTCTGTGTCCACCAGGCGGAAAGGCAGCATTTCTGTAGCCAAGAGCTTGCAGATGGTGAAATTCAACCTCTTAGCTTTCTCATGGCTAGGAGGAAATGGTCTTTTACTTGTCCACATCTGAGGGACCGAGGGCTGGCTATTGTGCTTAGACGGGGTTGATAAGGGTGTCCCCGGCAAACTGCCGGTCTGTGAGGAAGATGCAGGCGGACATGTTAGGTTGCCTTGATCCAAAGGTGGTGCTATCGATGTCGGACAGCGCTCAAGACCAGCTGGTGTTACCACCTCCAAAGAAAATGATGACCTGCCAATCATGCTGGCTGTTGCGGGTAAAGAGGTGGCAGGTCTGCGCCCCAAAACAGGTGTGACTGCTGTCCCCCCAGTCACAGAGGATGAAGAGGCCGTGGATGCACAAGATATGGCAGACGGTGGTTGGCCCGGCCGGCTAGACCGCATTGTAGCAAACTGAGCTTCCCACTGCAACTTATGCTTCATGTCCATGTGCCGGTTCATGCATGAAGTACTCAAACTATGTATTTTTTGGCCTCTACTTAGCTTTTGCTGACAAATGTTACAGATAACACGAGTTGGGTCATCTTTATCGATCTGAAAAAATGCCCAGGCTATGCAAGGCTTAGCACCCATGCGACCTGAAGAGCCACCACGACTTGTGGTGAGAGGCAGAGTTGTGTTTGAGGATGCAGTTATTGACGTGCTTTCAGTACTACGTCTCTGTCCAGGAAGGCGCAACCTGACCTCGTCGTCACTAGCATCTTCCTCCACCTCCTCTGCTGACCTCATCTCTTGGCTGACTGTGGGTTGACAGTAAGTGGGATCTCCGACCTGATCATCATCACCCTGTGCGTTATCACACCCGTCGTCCTCAGAGCCAACCTGTTCCTGCCCTGACAAAAAACTAAAGTTGTCGCTCCAATCAGGTATTTGAGTCTTATCATCGTCTTCCTCATTGTCTCCACCAACAGGAGTTACAGTTTGGGAATGAGGGTCTACATTATGGTCAGAACCTTCTGCGTCTGGTCCTGGATCCGACTCATAAAGATTCTGGGCATCAGTGCAGATCATTTCCTCGTCTGGATTCACAGAAGCGCTGGAGTCGACCTCTGATTCCCAGGCTATAGTATGAGTAAACAGCTCTGCAGACTCAACCATCTGTTCTACCTCATACTCAGACGGGCAGCTGGAGATTTGAGAGCTGTGAGGAAGCAAGTGCGATTTGGGTGACACCTTTGAGGACTGGAGTATTTGTGATGTTGAAGTTGATGTGGAGGAGAGCCCACTTAAAGGAGCACTTGATATCCGTTGAAGCACCTGCTGTTTTTGTGCCTCATCTGGAATTTGTAGCGATTGGCGTGGCCGTAACAAAGGGATCTTATCACATTGTCCGCTAAAAGAAGTAGACATTTTAGTTTGGCTGGAAGATGGTCTTTCTTCTGCACCTACCCCACGGACACAACCTTTTTTCCCCTTCCCAACACGCCTATTCCCCTTTCCACCAGCAGCAGGCCTTTTTCCACTCATTTTGGTTGTTAACTAATTCACAACTCTGGAGTTGTTTGCACAAAAAAACAATGGATGGTAACCGAGCAGAGCTGAGTGGCCAAACTGTGGTATTAGGCCAAAACTATAGGCTGGGTTAGATGCAGAAAAAAATTATTTTTAATTTGCAACCTGATGGAGGTCAGTATAGATGGACTAATAGACCAAGTCCCACACACCGCTAGAAGCCCAAATATTTTTTCAGAGCTAGATGCAGAAAATTTTTTTATTCAATTTGCAACCTGATGGAGGTCAGTATAGATGGACTAATAGACCAAGTCCCACACACTGCTAGAAGCCCAAATATTTTTTCAGAGCTAGATGCAGAAAAAAATTATTTTTAATTTGCAACCTGATGGAGGTCAGTATAGATGGACTAATAGACCAAGTCCCACACACCGCTAGAAGCCCAAATATTTTTTCAGAGCTAGATGCAGAAAAAAATTATTTTTAATTTGCAACCTGATGGAGGTCAGTATAGATGGACTAATAGACCAAGTCCCACACACCGCTAGAAGCCCAAATATTTTTTCAGAGCTAGATGCAGAAAAAAATTATATTCAATTTGCAACCTGCTGGAAGTCAGTATAGAAGGACTAATAGAACAAGTCCCACACACTGCTAGAAGCCCAAATATTTTTTCAGAGCTAAATGAAGAAAAAAATTATTTTTAATTTGCAACCTGATGGAGGTCAGTATAGATAGACTAATAGACCAAGTCCCACACACTGCTAGAAGCCCAAATTTTTTCTCAGAGCTAGAAGCAGAAAAAAATTATTTTTAATTTGCAACCTGATGGAGGTCAGTATAGATGGACTAATAGACCAAGTCCCACACACTGCTAGAAGCCCAAATATTTTTTCAGAGCTAGATGCAGAAAAAAATTATTTTTAATTTGCAACCTGATGGAGGTCAGTATAGATGGACTAATAGACCAAGTCCCACACACCGCTAGAAGCCCAAATATTTTTTCAGAGCTAGATGCAGAAAAAAATTATATTCAATTTGCAACCTGCTGGACGTCAGTATAGAAGGACTAATAGAACAAGTCCCACACACTGCTAGAAGCCCAAATATTTTTTCAGAGCTAAATGAAGAAAAAAATTATTTTTAATTTGCAACCTGATGGAGGTCAGTATAGATGGACTAATAGACCAAGTCCCACACACTGCTAGAAGCCCAAATATTTTTTCAGAGCTAGATGCAGAAAAAAATTATTTTTAATTTGCAACCTGATGGAGGTCAGTATAGATGGACTAATAGACCAAGTCCCACACACCGCTAGAAGCCCAAATATTTTTTCAGAGCTAGATGCAGAAAATTTTTTTATTCAATTTGCAACCTGATGGAGGTCAGTATAGATGGACTATTAGACCAAGTCCAACACACTGCTAGAAGCCCAAATATTTTTTCGAGTAGAACAACGCTCATCTCTAATTAATACGTGATGAGTCATCACGTATTAATTAGAGATGAGCGTTGTTCTACTCGAACTGTTCGCCAATCTCAAATTCGAGCTGTTTTGGGCGGTGTTCGAGCCGGTCGGCGAACACGAACAATTTGAGAAAAATTCGGCTGTTCGAGGTTATGTTCGATAACTGTTCGTGCACCAAAATCATAACTGGATTTTTTCTCAGTAATGATGAAAATTAATGTTAATACGCAGTTTGAGTGTACAGCGGGGCGGGGGGAGGGGCAGGGGATGGATCTCTGCAGGAACAATGAAGATCTCCATTTTTTTTTCTCTTTCCCGCATTTGCAGTGGGGAGGTGCAATCTGTCAGCCTATCAGCAGCGCACACACGGAGCGAAGTGCTTTTTTTCACACAAGCAAGGGCATGTGTGATTGGCAGTGTATGTCACATGTCCTTGCCCTATAAGACCAAGCCATTTTCCCCGTCGCCACCATTTTCTCACTGCTGCAGCTGCGTGTTAGACGGCACCGCTGTTGCTGTGTGCCCTATACCTTGTTAATTTCAAGCCAATTTTCGCACAAATATACAGATAGCTTGGGAGTAGGGAATAGTTGTGATTGCAGTCCTTTTAAGGACTAGGTAACAGCATTTCCTACGACTTTAATCAGGCAGGTCTGTGCTCTTAAATAGATAGATTGTGGGAGTAAAGACTAATTGTAATTGGAGTCCTTTTCAGGACTAGGTTACATCAGTTCCTATCAGTTTTTGCCAGGCAGGTCTGTGCCAGTGCTGTGCAAGTTTTTTTCACAGCATTTGGCTGAATCTAGCAAAGCTAATCCTTTTTGGCCTATTGCAGAGTGTGTTAGTCAGTGGAGTAGCCTATCTGTGTTGCAAGATATACCACCTGTGTATAGAATACCAATTTTTTTACTGCACCTAGTGAAGTAAAATCTTTTGGGCATAGCATCATTCTATTAGTCCATCTATACTGACCTCCATCAGGTTGCAAACTGAATATAATTTTTTTCTGCATCTAGCTCTGAAAAAATATTTGGGCTTCTAGCAGTGTGTGGGACTTGGTCTATTAGTCCATCTATACTGACCTCCATCAGGTTGCAAATTAAAAATAATTTTTTTCTTCATTTAGCTCTGAAAAAATATTTGGGCTTCTAGCAGTGTGTGGGACTTGTTCTATTAGTCCTTCTATACTGACCTCCAGCAGGTTGCAAATTGAATATAATTTTTTTCTGCATCTAGCTCTGAAAAAATATTTGGGCTTCTAGCGGTGTGTGGGACTTGGTCTATTAGTCCATCTATACTGACCTCCATCAGGTTGCAAATTAAAAATAATTTTTTTCTTCATTTAGCTCTGAAAAAATATTTGGGCTTCTAGCAGTGTGTGGGACTTGTTCTATTAGTCCTTCTATACTGACCTCCAGCAGGTTGCAAATTGAATATAATTTTTTTCTGCATCTATCTCTGAAAAAATAGTTGGGCTTCTAGCGGTGTGTGGGACTTGGTCTATTAGTCCATCTATACTGACCTCCATCAGGTTGCAAATTAAAAATAATTTTTTTCTGCATCTAGCTCTGAAAAAATATTTGGGCTTCTAGCAGTGTGTGGGACTTGGTCTATTAGTCCATCTATACTGACCTCCATCAGGTTGCAAATTAAAAATAATTTTTTTCTGCATCTAGCTCTGAAAAAATATTTGGGCTTCTAGCAGTGTGTGGGACTTGGTCTATTAGTCCATCTATACTGACCTCCATCAGGTTGCAAATTAAAAATAATTTTTTTCTTCATTTAGCTCTGAAAAAATATTTGGGCTTCTAGCAGTGTGTGGGACTTGTTCTATTAGTCCTTCTATACTGACCTCCAGCAGGTTGCAAATTGAATATAATTTTTTTCTGCATCTAGCTCTGAGAAATAGTTGGGCTTCTAGCGGTGTGTGGGACTTGGTCTATTAGTCCATCTATACTGACCTCCATCAGGTTGCAAATTAAAAATATTTTTTTTCTGCATCTAGCTCTGAAAAAATATTTGGGCTTCTAGCGGTGTGTGGGACTTGGTCTATTAGTCCATCTATACTGACCTCCATCAGGTTGCAAATTAAAAATAATTTTTTTCTGCATCTAGCTCTGAAAAAATATTTGGGCTTCTAGCAGTGTGTGGGACTTGTTCTATTAGTCCTTCTATACTGACCTCCATCAGGTTGCAAATTAAAAATAATTTTTTTCTTCATTTAGCTCTGAAAAAATATTTGGGCTTCTAGCAGTGTGTGGGACTTGTTCTATTAGTCCTTCTATACTGACCTCCAGCAGGTTGCAAATTGAATATAATTTTTTTCTGCATCTAGCTCTGAAAAAATAGTTGGGCTTCTAGCGGTGTGTGGGACTTGGTCTATTAGTCCATCTATACTGACCTCCATCAGGTTGCAAATTAAAAATAATTTTTTTCTTCATTTAGCTCTGAAAAAATATTTGGGCTTCTAGCAGTGTGTGGGACTTGTTCTATTAGTCCTTCTATACTGACCTCCAGCAGGTTGCAAATTGAATATAATTTTTTTCTGCATCTAGCTCTGAAAAAATAGTTGGGCTTCTAGGGGTGTGTGGGACTTGGTCTATTAGTCCATCTACACTGACCTCCATCAGGTTGCAAATTAAAAATAATTTTTTTCTGCATCTAGCTCTGAAAAAATATTTGGGCTTCTAGCAGTGTGTGGGACTTGGTCTATTAGTCCATCTATACTGACCTCCATCAGGTTGCAAATTAAAAATAATTTTTATCTGCATCTACAGTACCTCTGAAAAAATATTTGGGCTTCTAGCAGTGTGTGGGACTATTTGTATTAGTCCATCTATACTGACCTCCATCAGGTTGCAAATTCAAAATAATTTTTTTCTGCATCTAACCCAGCCAATAGTTTTGGCCTAATACCACAGTTTGGCCACTCAGCTCTGCTCGGTTACCATCCATTGTTTTTTTGTGCAAACAACTCCAGAGTTGTGAATTAGTTAACCACCAAAATGAGTGGAAAAAGGCCTGCTGCTGGTGGAAAGGGGAATAGGCGTGTTGGGAAGGGGAAAAAAGGTTGTGTCCGTGGGGTAGGTGTTAAAGCAACAGTAACATCTGCAGAAGAAAGACCATCTTCCAGCCAAACTAAAATGTCTACTTCTTTTAGCGGACAATGTGATAAGATCCCTTTGTTACGGCCACGCCAATCGCTACAAATTCCAGATGAGGCACAAAAACAGCAGGTGCTTCAACGGATATCAAGTGCTCCTTTAAGTGGGCTCTCCTCCACATCAACTTCAACATCACAAATACTCCAGTCCTCAAAGGTGTCACCCAAATCGCACTTGCTTCCTCACAGCTCCCAAATCTCCAGCTGCCCGTCTGAGTATGAGGTAGAACAGATGGTTGAGTCTGCAGAGCTGTTTACTCATACTATAGCCTGGGAATCAGAGGTCGACTCCAGCGCTTCTGTGAATCCAGACGAGGAAATGATCTGCACTGATGCCCAGAATCTTTATGAGTCGGATCCAGGACCAGACGCAGAAGGTTCTGACCATAATGTAGACCCTCATTCCCAAACTGTAACTCCTGTTGGTGGAGGCAATGAGGAAGACGATGATAAGACTCAAATACCTGATTGGAGCGACAACTTTAGTTTTTTGTCAGGGCAGGAACAGGTTGGCTCTGAGGACGACGGGTGTGATAACGCACAGGGTGATGATGATGAGGTCGGAGATCCCACTTACTGTCAACCCACAGTCAGCCAAGAGATGAGGTCAGCAGAGGAGGTGGAGGAAGATGCTAGTGACGACGAGGTCAGGTTGCGCCTTCCTGGACAGAGACGTAGTACTGGAAGCACGTCAACAACTGCATCCTCAAACACAACTCTGCCTCTCACCACAAGTCGTGGTGGCTCTTCAGGTCGCATGGGTGCTAAGCCTTGCATAGCCTGGGCATGTTTTCAGATCGATAAAGATGACCCAACTCGTGTTATCTGTAACATTTGTCAGCAAAAGCTAAGTAGAGGCCAAAAAATACATAGTTTGAGTACTTCATGCATGAACCGGCACATGGACATGAAGCATAAGTTGCAGTGGGAAGCTCAGTGTGCTACAATGCGGCCTAGCCGGCCGGGCCAATCACCGTCTGCCATATCTTGTGCATCCGCGGCCTCTTCATCCTCTGTGACTGGGGGGACAGCAGTCACACCTGTTTTGGGGCGCAGACCTGCCACCTCTTTACCCGCAACAGCCAGCGTGATTGGCAGGTCATCATTTTCTTTGGAGGTGGTAACACCAGCTGGTGTTGAGCGCTGTCCGACATCGATAGCACCACCTTTGGATCAAGGCAACCTAACATGTCCGCCTGCATCTTCCTCACAGACCGGCAGTTTGCCGGGGACACCCTTATCAACCCCGTCTAAGCACAATAGCCAGCCCTCGGTCCCTCAGATGTGGACAAGTAAAAGACCATTTCCTCCTAGCCATGAGAAAGCTAAGAGGTTGAATTTCACCATCTGCAAGCTCTTGGCTACAGAAATGCTGCCTTTCCGCCTGGTGGACACAGAGGATTTTCGAGACCTTATGTCCGTCGCAGTGCCCCAGTACCAGATGCCCAGTCGGCACTACTTCTCAAAGAAAGGTGTGCCTGCGCTCCACCAGCATGTCGCACACAACATCACCGCTTCTTTGAGAAACTCTGTGTGTGACAGGGTGCATTTCACCACAGACACTTGGACGAGTAGGCATGGACAGGGGCGTTACATGTCGCTGACTGGGCACTGGGTAACTATGGTGACAGCAGGACAAGGGGCTGCTGTCCAAGTCTTGCCGTCCCCACGAGTTGTGCGTCAATCCTCTTTATGTCATTTTTCCTCCACTGCTTCTGCCTCCTCAACCTCCTCTCGGTCTTCCACCTGCACCCAAAGCCTGTCTGGTCATGCCACAAGCTTTCTAACTGCGCAGAAGGGATCCTGCACACCTCCTTACTATGCTGGCAGTAGGGCTCAACGTCATCAGGCGGTTTTTACATTGAAATGTCTGGGAAATGTGAGTCACACAGCTGAGGAGTTGTGGTCAGCTCTGGAGGACCAATTTCATGAATGGTTGTCTCCACTGGACCTGAAACCAGGGAAGGCCGTGTGCGACAATGCTGCAAACCTGGGTGCGGCCCTTCGCCGGGGCAATGTCACACACGTGCCTTATATGGCTCACGTGTTGAACCTGGTTGTCCAGCAATTTTTAGCCCACTATCCCAGACTAGATGGCCTTCTGCAGAGGGCACGGTCGCTGTGTGCTCACTTCCGCCGTTCGCATCCCGCAGCTCAGCGACTTACATCTCTACAGAAGTCGTTGGGCCTGCCACTTCACCGGCTAAAATGCGATGTGCCTACCCGGTGGAATTCAACTCTGCACATGTTGCAGCGACTGTGGCAGCACCGACAAGCCCTGGTGCAATACGTTCTGACGTATAGCCTGGGCCAACGAGATTCAGAGGTGGGGCAAATCATGCTGGAGGAGTGGTCTCAGATCAGGGACCTATGCACCCTTCTGCACAGTTTTGAAATGGCGACGAAGATGTTTAGTGCTGACGATGCCATTATCAGCATGACTATTCCAGTGATTTACATGCTGGAGCACATGTTAAACAGAATTCGGAGTCAGGTGGTGGCACAAGAGGAGGTGGAGGAAGTAGAGGAGGAGGAGTTGTATGCGGAAGGGCTAACATCTGCAAGGTCCAGACGGTCGGCAGCACCAAGGCGGCAGGCATGTGAGGGTGGGGGAGATGGTTTTACCAGGGCGCATGGTAGCAGCCAAACTAGTGAGGAAGGTGCAGGAGCCCAGGAAGAAGTGGAGGACGAACTGATGGAAGACTCATCAGATGAGGGAGACCTTGATCACATTTCTGTTGTGCGAGGTTGGGGGGAGAGGACAGAGGAAGGAAGCATGATTGTTACCTCGCCACCAACACAACAGGGACTTGGTGCTCCTGGATGCGCAACACACATGAGTGCCTTCTTGCTGCACTACCTGCAACATGACCCTCGAATTGTGAGAATTAGAAATAATCCTGACTACTGGGTTGCCACACTGTTAGATCCCCGGTACAAAAGTAAATTTGCAGAAATTATTCCTGCCATAGAAAGGGATGCACGCATGCAGGAGTATCAGCAGAGACTGTTGCAGAATCTTACATGTGCTTTTCCACAAAATACCAGTGGTGCACGTAGTGAATCTCACAGTTCCAACTTGCCAACCGTGGGACCGTCAAGTGTTCAGCACTCAAACCGTAACAGAACCACAGTATCTGCTGGTAACATCAATTTTGCGGAATCATTTCACCACTTTTTTAGCCCATCCTTTGCAAGGCCACAGGAGACAAGAAGTCTGACACATAGTCAACGCCTAGAGACGATGGTACAGGAGTATCTCCAAGTAAACATTGAAACCACGACTGTGTCACTGGACCCTTGCTCTTTTTGGGCTTCCAATCTGGATAAATGGCCGGAGCTAGCCACTTACGCCTTGGAGATCTTGTCATGCCCCGCAGCCAGCGTTCTGTCTGAACGTGTGTTCAGCGCTGCTGGTGGTGTGCTGACAGATAAGCGCACGCGGCTCTCCACTGATAATGTAGACAGACTCACGTTCATAAAGATGAACAAATCATGGATCCGAAACGACTTTTCTACCCCTGTGTCATCCTGGGGAGAGTAAAAGCTTGATGATTGGTTAAAATCACCCTACCAACCGTTTTAAGCTTTCAAATTACTAATCATGTTTATCTGTATCTTGACTGGAAAATAATTTGGGCTTTGTAGCAGTGTGCAGCACTGATCCTATTAGGCCATCTATACTAAAGCTTCACCAGATTTAAAATTAAAAATAATTTTTAGCTGCATCTAGCCCGGAAAATAATTTTGGGGCTCCGAGATGCGCAAGGCACATAAGTGCCTTCTTGCTGCACTACCTGCAGCATGACCCTCATATTGTCAGAATTCGAAGTAATCATGACTACTGGGTTGCCACACTCTAAGATCCCCCAAACTTTTCAATCAACCTTTTCATTTTAATAAAGACCAAAAAAATGGTCATTTTTGAAATTATAAGCATTAGCAGGTTGTTAGAAACTGAAATCAAACAGTTTTCAACTCAAAACTTTATTCTAGGTGATGTTACATTTTCACATAGGACCCCTTGTTCGAAAGGAGCTTCTGAACTCTCTCGTCCATTGAATTTGTCAGGTTTTGGATGGTTTCTGCTTCAATTGTTTTGCATGAGGACAGAATACCCTCCCAGAGCTGTTGCTTAGATGTGAACTGCCTCCCGCCATCATAGACACTCCTTTTAATGATGCTCCAAAGGTTCTGAATGGGGTAGAGGTCAGGGGAGCATGGGGATCACACCATAAGTTTGTCCCCTTTTATGCCCATATCAGCCAGAGATGCAGATGTTTTATGTGCAGCATGAGATGGTGCATTATCATGCAGAAAAATGATCTTGCTGTGAAATACACGGTTCTTCTTCTTGAACCATGGCAGGAAGTGCTGTTTGAGAAAATCCACATACATTATGGAGTTCATCTTTAGCGCCTTCAGGGATCCTAAAGGGGCCGACAATCTCTCTCCCCATGATTGCAGCCCAAAACATTACTCCACCTCCTCCTTGTTGGCGCTGTAGCCGTGTTTGCGTGGGGTGTCCATCAACCAGCCATCCTCCACTCCATCCATCTGGACCATCGAGCGCTGCACGGCACTCATCCGTGAACAAAACAGTTTTGAAATCAGTCTTCATGTAATGTTTGGCCCACTGGAGCCGTTTCTGCTTGTGTGAAGTGGATAGAGGAGGTCGACAGGATGGCGCATGCACAGCTGCAAACCTCTGAAGGACCCTGCATCTTGTTGTTCGGGGGACGTTGGAGGCACAAGCAGCTTCAAAAACTTGTCTGCTGCTATGACAAGGCTTTTTTGCCGCTGCTCTTTCAACCTGACGTAATTGCCTGTAGGAAAGAGTCCTCAATTTGCCCTTATCAGCACGCACACGTGTGTACTGTGAATCAGCTACATACTTCTTGATTGCCAAGACACTTCATCCTGATCATCGCACAATGTTGATTGTAGTCATGCCTTGACCTAAACACTCCACAATTTGTTGCTTCTCAGCAGCCGACACATCCTTTTTCTTTCCCATTTTGGCAGAAAATGTAGGCTGCTTAATAATGTGAGAGAGCCTTCTTAAGTAGTCTTGCCTTTCATTGGACACACCTGCCAAACTAATTAGCACAGGTGTCTGCAATTGCTTACAGTGATATAAAGAGCCCTGACACACATCACCATCAATGAGTTTAACTGACAAACAAACAAATTCTTCCCTTATCACTCCTAAACACTTTTTGTATAATAATTTGGAACGCAGTGTACATGTGCTTTTCCACAAAACACCAGTGGTTCACGTAGTGAATCTTACAGTTCTAACTTGCCAACCGTGGTCTGTATGGAGTTGTTCAATAAAGGGCCCAAAATTAAGATAACATAGATGGGAGAGGTCTCTATGAATAGGAATTCCTAAGTATTTGATACCCTGTGAGGGCCAGGCAAAGGGAAAGTTGGACTGGATGGAATCCTATATGGATTTGGGGAGGGAGACATCGAGGGCCTCAGACTTCGCTGCATTGATTTTAAAATTTTACCATGTAACAAAGTGATCTATTTCAGCCATAACAGCATGGAGGAATATATGTGATTGAGTGATATATACTAGGACATCATCAGCAAATAGAGAGCACTTGTACTCGGTGCCTCCCACCTCAATCCACCTAATATTGGGGTTATGGCGAATTGATGAGAGCAGGTGCTCCGTCACTAGGATGTATAAGAGAGGGGACAGAGGACATCACTGCCTTGTCCCATTGGTGATTGTGAAAGGTGATGAAAATGTTCTGACGCACCCCCTGGGCCTTGGGACACCCGGAGCCGGACCCTTTTTGGTGGATGCTGGTGGTTGTAGTCTTCGTGGCGGCGACCCAGTTCCGTGGCTCAGGGCGGTCAAACCAGTGGCGGAACTATTTATGTGGTTTTCATGTTTAAATGTCCGACTACGCCACCCGTGGATTGCGGTCAGAGTGAACCGCCGCTACAGGGCAGACCACTGAGGCTGGTGTTGTGGGTGCAGCAGAGCGTAGCATAACTCCCCACGGGAGGAGTATAGCCTCCGGGCAGTGTATGCGGAGGATGGGGGTGATGGTGCAGGGCAGCAGCAGTAACGACACGGAGTCAGTGATGCAGTTCAGGGCCTTTACTCACAGTTCTTATTATCCAGACCACGTCTGCAGGTAACGGCTGCCCACGTCGTACTGTGCTCACCAGGTGAGGGGCTCAGACAACTCCCAGATAACTTTGGAGCACTTCACAGGACCCCCTTTGTGTGTCCTTTGTCTTGCCTTTCTTACCAACACTTCTGTCCGGCTGCCTCGGGCCTCCTCTTGGTAAACTTGGCGCCAGTTTCCCTGACCCTATGTGGTGCCTTCCTAGCGGGTGTAGCGACGGGCTGCGCCACATAAAATGTCAGAGCCTCCGGTTTCTAGCTGAGGGTCGTTTCCTGCCTCCACTAGTTCGGGGACCGGTCTCCCCCTTTGGCCTGACCCCTCCACGCAGGTGGATTCGGGCGTGCGGTGGCGAATCGCCCGTCCGCACCCCTGGGATCCCTTCATTCCTCGTTCCTGGAGCCTTCTCCGCTCCTCTTCCTTCCTTCTCCCTCTTCCAGGCCTGGGCCTCTGTTACTAGGCCCGCCTCCGGAGCAGAGCTCATGCAGAGCCCCTGCTCCCTGCCACTTCTGCTCAGACTTCTCTGCACTGAACTAAGATGGTGCCCACCTTTTATACTCCCTTCTCAATGCACCCAGGAACTGCTTCCTCCCTGCTCCTGCACTACAGGGTTCCCCTTCCTCAGTGTTCCCTCCCCCCACTCCAGCCAGGGACAGGTACTGTCGTGCCCATCTCAGGGGCATATTGGTCGCCCTGCCCCACGGCAATGTGGTGTAATGCATGCAGGTGTCGGGTCCTGATCCACACTCCATCCTTACCTGAGAGTGAGATATCACACCTCTGGGTGAGGTGCAATACGTCTGTAGCAACCGAGCCCTCAGGGTGCTACAGTTCCATTTATCTTCAGCCTAGGTGACGTAATGCGATACAGGGCCGTGATTTGGGCTATAAAAGGGTCCCCTAGACCCCTACCCCAAGCTTTTTAAGAGAATCATATATGGCGTGCCAGGAGACTCTATGGAATGCTTTCTCAGCATCCAACGAGAGTATCTAATTACAAATTTTTAACTGCATCTAGCCCAGGAAATACTTTGTGCCTAGTAGCAGTGTCTGCTAGTGAGCGGATTATCCCGGCTGTTAAGCAAGCTGCACCACCTGTAGTTTAGACACTTAATTTTTTCAAAGGAAATGCTTCGGGACCATGGGATACTTAGTGAAGAGCATCAGGAGGCACCCCAAGGCATAGGGGCTGGGACTGGCAGTAGGATGCCTTGCGGTGGACAGCCGAGCTTGATCCTTATAAAAGCTTTTTAACTGCAGCAGCTTTAGTGGACGCTACTGGAGCTGGAATTACCGCGGCTGCTGGCATGAGACTTGCCCTCCAATAGATCCTTGTAAATGGATTTAAAGTGTATTCATTTAAATTAGAGAGACAATTTAAATTAAAAAGCTTAGAGCTGCCTCCTCCACAGGGGGGCTCGCTCGACCCACCAACGGACAGGCACCAGTATTGGGAGAGGGGGGCTGGCCGTCAGGGTTCACCGCGGCTCTGGCACAAACCCGGTGACACGGAGGTGGCACGGGCAGGAGCGGACTGGCCGTGTCGGCTTCTCACTTTTTGGATTTTAGAAGGGCATGACATGCCTATATCTGTGTCTCCCCCTCCTTTTACTCCTCCACCTCTTTTATTTTCGCATGACTATATGTACTTGTCACTTTTCCATGTGTTAGTTATGTCTTCTGAGCAGTTTGTCAGCTTTTGGGCACCTTTGAAGGTGTTTTCTATGTGTTTCTATGTGTTTTTGTTTGCCTGCCATTGGTTTTAACGGTGTTCGAAGGTGTTCGACGAACAGTTCGACGAACAGTTCGGCGAACACACGGGTGTTCGACGAACCGAACCGAACTCGAACACTACGGGGGTGGCTCAACACTAGTATTAATTTTGGACACCCACCACTCAGATACAGGGAGTAAACCATAACAAAAGGGAAATGCAAATAGGTTCAAAAATTTAAATATGTAGTTAAAATCAGTATATAGAAGGGTGATGAGTAGACCAAAACAGGTTACACCAGGAACACAACATAAATAAAAAGGGTGAGTAGAGTTGGCGTAAGAAGCTGTCTAGGGAAAGCAAAATCTTGGCCAATAGGTGACCCCAGGGCCAAAGGGCCTACAGTACTTATGACCGGGAGAGGCCCCTGCAGTACCTAGGATCCTTGCGCCGAGGCACACGTAGTAAATGGTTTGTTGTGTATTGTGAATTATTAAGTCTATTTGAATCTTTAAGCCTAAAGAGACTTTACCTGTTTGGACGTCTGAAACTTTTTGAAAATTTTTTAAGAATGGACCGAAGCCACAGGACTGGTGGTGGCAAAAACACTTTCCCTTTAACAGCTTGCAACAGATCGACTAGCGTTGTATGGACAGATTATCCGTTTTTCCCATTTTCCCTGGTTATTGTAAATTTTATTTTTAAGACTCTGTTCAAATTACAAATATAAATGTTAATGTTATGTTATCTTTGTTAAAAAAAAATGTTTCAATCCCGGAGGACTGAAGTTAACTATGGGGAAATGTGGCACCCCTGCGGGGGATTACCACGGGATCCATAGGTGCAGGGAGAGATGTACACTTGGGCACACACAACACCTTCCACCCCAGGTCTGAGGGGAGGAGTCAGTTTCCAGGGAGACAGCAAAGCGGCAGTTAGTCTGGTGAGTTGTGAAGGAGGAGGGAGACACAAAGAGCTGTTGGCAGAGGACCAGTTAAGCACTGAACTAGAAAACAGGTCTGTGTTGTGAAGCACCCAAGAGAGAGGGACGGAGGCTAGAAGGAGAAAGAAAGAGATAAAACTATTATCCCTTTAGCTCACCCGGACACCGGAGTCCGAGATTGCTATTAATTCAGGAATAGCATAGAAAACCCGGACAGATCAGGAGGATCTACTCCCCCTGAAGAAGAAGGGAAAAGAGTTGCCAAACTTGACCAAGTAAAGGACCAGGGGCTCAAAAAGAGAATTGGTAGCCACCAGGAAAGGTCCTCATTGTCAGTTGTGGAGAAGGACCCCAAAGAAAGTAAAATGTGTCAGATTCAGCTTAAGGCAGGACTGATCCCAAACAACGTACACATTGTTAGAGGAGGCCTCACAAATCTCCAGAGTGAATATCTCTACCTGCACCGAAAACCTGGTTACCCTCCTGAACTGTACCTGTTACCGAACATCAGTAAAAGAAAGGTACTGAAACAAAGACTTCATGTGTGTGTGAGCCTACAGTACAGTATGTACTCACCGCAAAGTGAATGGGAAAGGTGTCCTGTGACATCAAAACGTGCGTCGAGGTGCGCCTGCTACCCTTAGGCTCCCCCCTACCCTGAGTTCCCATTCACTTTACGGTGAGTACATACTGTTTCCTACTTGGCAAGTGGAGTTTTACCACATCCATTTGGTCCACTACTGCAGTGGTGAGTGTGGCTTGAAATTCTGATGGCCGCAACTTCCTCAGCATTTGGGATGGGATGCAGTGAACTTTTGGGGACCTTGGTTTAGGCACTTTGAACTTTGTTTTCCCCTTCTCCTACATTTATGATATTTAAAATGAATTTTTGTACTGTATATTTATCTATTAATAAACAATCTTCTTTTGTTAGCCATTTATACTCCTAGTCTCTGTTTGATTTTATACAGCACACACTGAACGCTCCATGCCAAATTTAAATTCCGCCCCTCCCCATCAGAAGAGGGGAAAAATGCTCAGTATGCACATCTTTTCCTCACTGAATGTTGTCTCCTTCATTGCCTGTTATACATTCATCTCGGAGAGGTGGAAAGCATAGGCTAAGCAGGCTTAAACTGTGGTGCCAGTAAAACATGCGCAAGATGGATTTCCTTTCTCTCCCTTCCCAGCTCCCATTTGCCATCTTGAGGTTTGTGTCCTATCTTGGCAAAGCAGGACCCAACTTCTCCATGGGCCAGCCTCCTGCAGTTTCACTACCAATTATTTTGTTTGAGCATGCACTACAAAAAGCAATGGCTGGGTCAGAGCCAGCCAGCCAAGCCAGCGAAGGGAAAAGAAAGAAAAAAACAAAACAGCAAGCACAGAGTGAGAGAGCCAATAATGCGCTAGCAGTTGAACCACTACTTGGTGGCATCTAGGTATCTGCAGCCTATGGATAGGGTGAGGAGGAGGCTTATCACAACCATCCCCCCTGCACTGCACTCACTACACTGCTTCCAGAGCCTTACAGCAGTACACCCCGCCACTAGCACAGACCTGCTGTGGAGTCTTAGGCTGCTTGTAAATGCGGTCAGAAGAGTTATGCAATCAGAATCAGTGCTGCTGAACTATAATAATAATGTCTCCTCTCTCCTGCACTGCTATGTCAGCCATTCTCTGTAGTTGGTACTAGCAGGAGGAGGAGGGGAGGCTCCAGAATCACACAATTGCGGACTTGAAGCTGGAGCCTCCTGTATTTAGTCTCTAGCCCCACTACCCTCTCCTATTCTCCACCCAACCAAAAGTTGCTTTTTCCTGTTTGCCCCACACAGCTGCATTTTCCTCTCCCCTGTTCACGCTTCCAGCCATCTATATGAAGACATAACAGTGTCTTCCTCCACTGCTGTGCTGTGATGGTGACAGGGTTTCAACATCTTCATGGTGCTTGCTGTCAGAGACCCAGCTATCTTATTTATTTGTGTGCGTGTGTGTGCATAAAATGTAAACACAAATGCATAAATATACACTACATAAACACAGGGGACAGCCATGGGCGCGGCCTTTGCACCCGCCTATGCTAACCTGTTCCTGGGTCTGTTGGAAAGGGACCTATGCCTGTCTGATCGTGAGGAGTCGATGTGCCGCATACTTTTCTGGACGAGCTACATCGATGACATACTCATGATCTGGCAGGGCTCTCCAGTATCCCTGCAAATATTCATGGATCAATTAAATCTTAATGATTTTAATATACATCTCACCTATCAATCTAATGTACAGCAGGTTGAGTTTCTGGACGTTGCTTTGAGAAGGGATGATACAAATTGCTTGCAAACAACTTTGCTTTGCAAGCACACTTCCACTAACATTCTTTTGCATGCTAAGTCTGCACACCATATGCACATGCTGCAATCGGTTCCGGTGGGGCAGTTCCTCCGCATCTGGAGGATCTGCTCCACCGATGACGAATTTGAGAGACAAGCCTCAGAACTTAAGGAGAGATTTTATGCCAGAGGATATAGTCATCGCATGGTCAAGAGGGCATACAATAGGGCAAAATTCTCTTTTCGGCATAACCTAATATATGGCAGTAAAAATATAAGAGATGGCAATGAAAAAGTAAGATTTGTAACCAATTTCCACTCTCAATTTTCCCGTATGAGAAAGATTCTGGCCTGGTCATGGCATATCCTTAAAGCTGATAATATTATATCGAGATTCATTCCGGATAGGCCATCCATTTCCATCAGATGCTCCAAGAATTTACGGGATCACCTGGTGCATTCACAAAATGAAGGCTCAGCGGTCACCACTAGTGTTGAGCGAACATGCTCGACACTGCTCGGTACTCGCCCGAGCATCACGCTACTCGGGATGTTCGGTGAGCACGGAGCATTTCCGGGTTACTCAGGCGGGAGCTCGGGTCTCCGCCCTGCATGTTTGGCGCTCTTTACAGAGCCAATGAACTTGCAGGGATTGCCAGCCAGTCACTGTAATACTGCAGCCATGTTGGTTGTGGGCATTACAGTGATTGGCTGGCCGCACAGCGTCACCTCGAGTATTTAAAACGGGGCGCCGCCATCTTGGACACAGTCGCTCCAGATTAGACAGTGTAGGGACAGCGCTGCTGATTTAGGGAGAGATATAAACTGCGAAATAGTTAGTGTAGGGTCTGTAAAGGCTGTCAGAACAAATAAACAGTCCTTTTCAGGACTAATATCCATCCCAGATACCAGGCAGGCAGGCTGTATAGGAGACACAGTGGTTATACCAGAAAACGCTGCATTACAGTCCTGTGTGCTCCTGTTGCTGAAATTGCTGGACTTAGCACCAGGTGTCGGGGGCCAGGAAAAATCCTTTTTTTTTCATCTAAATCCTCCTTTTTTTTTCCTCCTTCACACTGTACAAATACCCGTCTTATTAACCTTTTGGTGTGTCCCACCCCCCCCCAAAAAAAAGCGTGTCTCTGATTTTTCAGACACAAATATAACTGTTGAAAATAGTCTGGTGTAGGCTAGAGAAACAGAAGTGTTGTTTTGCACTTCCACGGTTCAAACCTCTGTATTATCCATTTTGGGCCATTTGTATCTAAAAAAAAAACAGTTTGAGTGTGTCGCTCACTGTTCAGCCACAAATATCTCTATTTAAAAAAGTGTGGTATACCCCAGTAAACAATAACTGTGGTTTTGCCATCCCACGGTAAAAAATCTCTATTATTCAGCTTTTGGTAGTTTTTTCCGTAAAGAAAAACAGTAGTGTCTCCTGACTGTTGTGACACAAAAATATATCTGTTGAAAATAGTCTTGTGTAGGCCCGACATCCCAGTGTGGTTTCGCAGTTCCACGGGTCAAATCGCTGTACTATCCAGTTTTGGGCCTTTGGTATCTAAAAAAAAAAGCAGGTTGAGTGTGTCGCTCACTGTTCAGCCGCAAATATCTCTATTTAAAAAAGTGTGGTATACCCCAGTAAACAATAACTGTGGTTTTCCTCTTCCACGGTTCTAATCTACTCTTTATTACCCTTTTTCCATTGATAGTGCGAGTGTAAGCTATATTACTTCATTTACAATGGGACGTGGAAGTGGACGTTCTGGTGATGGTTCGTGAAGAGGACGGGGCCGTGGCCAAGGTGAAAATGTGCCACAACCAACAGCCACATCTTCTCGCTCCCACTTCTTGACCGAATTACTAGGGAAGCACAGAACAACACCGGTATTGAGAACTGATCAGTGTGAACAGGTTATTAATTGGATAGCAGATAATACTTCCAGTTACCTGGGCACCACCACCTCCGGTCTGTCTTCCACACGGTCAACTCTTAGTAGCCGTGAGTCTCGACCGCATACTCCTCCTCACTCTGATGCTACTTCCTCCCACCATGCCGAGTGTCGTCAGACAGCAAGTGATCCCACTTTTGGACACTCTGAAGAGCTGTTCACTGGTCCATTTCCATATTTGGGCCCCTCGCCTGATACGCTTGAAGTGGTGGAAGAGGAGATCCCATGTTGCGATGCCCAAATATTTGAACAGCCACGGCCACAGGAAGTCGACATTGGCAATCTGTCACAAGAGGTGGACGATGACGAGACACAATTGCCAGGAAGTGAGGAGGAGGATCGTGGTGCGCAAGTGGAAGAGGAGGAGGTGGTTGATGATTTAGTAACTGACCCAACGTGGAAGGAGGACATGCAGAGTGAGGCCAGCAGCACACAGGGGGAGAGAGGCAGAGTACCCCAACAGGCTGGAAGAAGCAGTGTGGTGGCCGCAGATAGAAGGCAGGCAACCGTTCCCCATAACGCCAACACGAGGGACGTTGCCAGTACAAGCGGTAGGTCTTCTAGAGTCTGGAATTTTTTTAAAGACACTGCTGATAACCCCAAAAATGACATATGTTCCACCTGCCATGCCAGCATCAGCAGGGGTGACAAAACTACCAGCCTGACCACCACCAGCATGATCAGGCACATGGCAGCAAAGCACCCGACTTTGTGGGGCGAAACCCAGGGTCCACAACCAGTGTCAGCGGGTGTCACCACTGCTTCTTCCACTGTTGTGCATGCAATAGAACCCCCTGTTGTGTGTGCAAGGCAATCACCTGTCCATACTGCATGTAAAGATGCCCCCTCCTCTCAGTCTTCACTTGTTATGGCAGTTTCTCAAGAAACAGCATCAACGTCCACGTCCACGTCCCACCGCAGCGCTCAGTTGTCCATATTCGCAGCTAACGCCACACAGGCCACAGTCCTTAATTCGCACATTTCACGACTGCTTGCATTGTAAATGCTGCCTTTTAGGCTGGTGCAGACGGAATCCTTCCGCAATCTTATGGCGGTGGCCGTCCCTCGGTACTCGGTCCCCAGCCGACACTATTTTGCCCGGTGTGCCATCCCCGCACTACACAAGCACGTGTCCCAAAGCATCTGCCGTGCCCTCAACAAGGCAGTTACTGGGAGAGTCTTCCTGACAACGGACACGTGGACAAGTGGTTGTGGCCAGGGACGGTACATCTCTCTGACAGCACACTGGGCAAACATAGTGGAAGCCGGGACCCAGTCGGGCCTTGGGACGGAACACATCCTCCCCACACCGAGGATTGCGGGCCCTATGTAAGTCAGAGTTGCCCCCACAGTGTACAGCTCCTGCGCATCCTCCTCTTCCTCCTCCTCATGTTCAGCCTCCATCTCAGATATCACCACATCAGTTACAAGCTGGAAGCATTGCAGTACTGCCTCCGCCAAGCGGCAACAGGCTGTGCTGAAACTCATAAGCTTAGGTGATAAACCTCACACTGCTTGTGAGTTGTGGACAGCTGTGAAAGAGCAGGCAGATCTGTGGCTGAGACCGCTGAACCTACATCCCGGCATGGTCGTGTGTGACAATGGCCGTAACCTGGTGGCGGCTCTGAGGCGAGGTGAGATCACACACGTACCATGCCTGGCTCATGTGCTTAACCTCGTGGTTCAGCGGTTTCTTAAATCGTATCCCGAGTTGCCAGATCTGCTCGTGAAAGTACGCTGCCTGCCAGCTCATTTTCGCAAGTCGGGTACAGCTTCTGCCGCCCTTGCTGTGTTGCAACAGCGTTTGCAGCTTCCGGCACACTGACTGGTGTGTGATGTCCCCACACGTTGGAACTCTACCCTCCACATGCATTGGGGGACAATGAGGGAGAGGAGGAGGAGGAGGAGGAGTAAGAACAGGAGCTGCTATCATGCGTTGTAGACGGTAGTACCTGTACAAGTGTCATACCGTCGGTTCAGCGTGGGTTGCCTGAGGACAGGGGGGACGAGGAAGAGGAGGAGGAGGAGGAGGAGGAGAGCATGGTCAGTCGTCATCTTGGTGAGGACACGGAAATCTTGCCCGTTACCAGTCTGGCACGCATGGCTGACTTTATGTTACGCTGCCTTAACCGTGACCCTCGCGTTGTCAAAATGTTGGGTGACAGTCATTACTGGTTGGTGACACTTGTAGACCCCCGCTACAAGGAGAACTTTCACTCTCTTATTCCTGAGGTGGAGAGGTCTACAAAAATGGGGCAATACTGGAAGTCCCTTGCTGCAGAACTCTTAAAAAATTCCCATCTGAACACGCTAGCGGCAGTGGTCACAGTTCGTTGCCCAACCAAGGCGTACAGGCGAGAGAGATGCAAATCCAATCCAGCAGAAGCAGGGGAACACTGTCAACGTTCTGGGACAGTTTTCTGACACCCGCCCAGCTTACATGCCCTGAGGCGCGGGGTATTCTCACAACGAGTGGAAAGTTTCAAAAGATGGTGAGGGAGTACTTTGCCGATCGTACCAGCGTCCTCCGTGATTCCTCTGTGCCTTTTAATTATTGGGTATCCAAGCTGGACACTTGGAATGAACTCACTCTGTACGCCTTGGAGGTCCTGGCCTGCCCTGCCGCTAGCGTGTTATCGGATCGTTTTTTTAGTGCCGCTGGGGGAATTATAACTGATAAGCGTACTCGCCTGTCATCTGACAATGCTGACAAGCTGACCCTTATCAAAATGAACAAGGGCTGGATTGGGCCAGACTTCTCATCACCACCAAATGACAGCAGAGTAACATAAAATCAAATCCACTGTGTTATTTCGGGAGGTGTATTCACATGCACCGCTTCACACCCACACATGGGTATACGCTTCCTCGTTTTGGCTGTTTAATCTTCTTCTCCTTATCCTCAGCCTCCACCACCACTATACCACCAGGGTGCCAGAATTGCAAGTTCCTCCGTCCTTATTTTTGGCAGCTTTTGCTTGCAAGGCATAAGCAAATACTATGGGACACCCACTCCCCAATAATGGGACTTATGTTTGTAATATGCTGTACTGCATGGCTCTTGTAAGGGGCATTGCAAGTTGCTCCGTCCTAATTTTTGGCAGCTTTTGCTGGAAAAGCATAAGCAAATACTATGGGACACCCACTCCCCAATAATGGGACTTATGTTTGTAATATGCTGTACTGCATGGCTCTTGTAAGGGGCATTGCAAGTTGCTCCATCCTAATTTTTGGCAGCTTTTGCTGGGAAAGCATAAGCAAATACTATGGGACACCCACTCCCCAATAATGGGACTTATGTTTGTAATATGCTGTACTGCATGGCTCTTGTAAGGGGCATTGCAAGTTGCTCCGTCCTAATTTTTGGCAGCTTTTGCTGGGAATGCATAAGCAAATACTATGGGACACCCACTCCCCAATAATGGGACTTATGTTTGTAATATACTGTACTGCATGTGACGCGCCCCCTGGGCCGTGTGTACACGTGTGTGGGGGTGATGGTGCACGAGCGCAGCAGGAATGACTCAGAGTCTTTGCAGTGCAGTTCAGGGTCTTTACTGATGATTATATGGTAGACCCTACCGGGAGTACTGGCTAGCATAAGAGGCCTGGTCAGTCTGTGAGCAAGCAGGAGTTCCCCTGGCCAGGTGGAGTTGTAGGCCTCCCCGTCTGTCTGCACTCTTCCTGGCTACCTTGCTGTAAGCGGGTAGAAGTAGCCCACGTCCCTGAGAGTACCGTGTAGTGCTATCCCATATGGCTAATGACTTGGGGCCTTCTGTTAGCCTCCACTCCAAGACGGCGGTGCTGGTCCCTTGCTTGTGACTGAGCCTCCGGGCTTCTATGGCCAGAGGACCTGAAATCCCCTGCCGGCTGGTTTCTGCTGTTGGATATATAAGTCCTCACAGCTTCGGACTCCTGTGTCCGGTTCCTATTGTCTTCTGCCAGGGCGAGCTCTGCTCAGCTTCCAGCCCCTGGTCTTTAGCTCCTAGCTCCTACAGAGCTCCTTGCTGTTACTTTCCCTTGCTCTCACTCTGACTCTGACTGTTCTCTGACTCACTCAACCCCACCCCAGATCCAGTTTATAAGGACAGAATTCTCCCCTCACAGGATTGGGGCAGGAGGATGTTACATGTTTAAGGGATCCTGACCAGGAAACCTCCCACTTGCTCTCCAACGTAATATCTCTATTACTGTGGTGACCAGACCCCTGGGGTGCCACACATGGCTCTTGTAAGGGGCATTGCAGTTCCTCATAATTTTTGGAAAGCCTTCCATTCACTTCTTAGGCCAACAGTGCACGGGAGACCCAGTTCCTATAAATGGAAAAAAAGGTTTAGTTAACGCCCTCTGACCTCCATGTCATTTCCAAGGGGCATTGGAGTGGCTCGAAATTTTTGGTAGGCATTGCACTCACTGTATGCCCTATAACTGTATAGCCGAACCGCTCCTTTTGTTACAGAAACATATCCTACAAGACATATCTGGTTGACTGGCCTGATATTGATGTGAATGGTCCCTTTTCCTCCTGCTCTTTCTCCTTTGCCACTACCTCATCCATCATTTATCACCTGAAGCTTTGTTTTAACGGTAGTCATAGAACTTGGATAGTAGCAGGAAAACATCCAGCAATCCTCGGAGGAGGTAGGATATGCGCCAAAATGCTGACCACCTCAGGCCTAGCCGCTACTACATACATGCGCTTGCATTACAACAAAACAAAGCAGATGCTAACTTCTATCATCCTCATCATGCTCCTCACCTTGGCACTCTCAACTCCCCTGATGGAGAAACCAGGGTCCACCGGAGGAGTCTGATAGTCCGGTGGGCTCGGCCAATGCTGCCCTAAAGCAGACCAGGCTAAGAAAAGTGTGGGAAAGGTTACCGGGGCAAATAGAACTTTAATACAAATAAAAGATGAAAATTATATTAACATTGATAGCAATAATAATAAATAGTAGATTTCTAGGTCAAACAAACAAACAAAAATCAATCAAGCAAATCAACAGAAATCAAGTACTAGTTTTTAGATGCATTAGTATTTAGATGCATGTGTGGCAAAAAGTGACACTTTTTTGTGTTCTTTGCCGAGGTATTTTTTGCAGCCGAAGCACGATGTGTTTGTCTTTCTGTCCTTATTGCTAGGGCAGACCTGACACCTCTTTCTTTTAGAATCAGGTGGTCTCACTGGGGTTGTGGCTGTTGTGGTTGATGTTGAGGCAGGCCTGGTTGAGGAGGATGCTGGTGATGATGCTCTTTGTGTTGCTGTGGGAGTGGACGAAGCACTTGTTGAGCTCTGGAGTTGTCGAACCAAGGCTGCAGCGGCTGGGTCTCGGGGCACTCGTTCCCTTTGGTCAATGTGCGCCTTGACAAGGGATCTTCCTAGTTCCTCAAGAAACATCCTCCGCTTGTGTTTTTTCTTTGAATTCCATCCTTGGTGAATGTGGGTCGACAACACAAATGAATTGCATGCTGACACATCAAGGATGTTGTAAAATACAACCATTGGCCATCTCCTAGTCATTCGCTGGCAAGCTTAGGTGGCAGTCAGCTTGTCCAGGTTGTCCACTCCTCCTTTGTTTTTGTTATAGTCCAGGATGATTCTGGGCTTTTTGTCACTTCCTGATGACACAGCTTCATCTTTGTGAAGTGTGGACATCAGTACCAAATTCCGTCGTTTTTTGGGGCAGTATGAAACAGCAGTGGTGGTGTCTGTAAAAACAAACTTTGAGGAAAGTGGAGCCCTGTCCTTCATCTGCAACAATTCAGCGGGCAGCTCAGGTTTGGTTTTTTTCACTGTGCCCACCATGGTGATTTTCCTCCTGAGAAGTTCTTGTCCAAGGTCATAGCTGGTAAAAAAATAGTCACAAGTAATGTTGTGACCCTGCAGTCCAGTAGTCATATCGAGGACTACACGTTTTCCTTGTTTTTTTTCAGGGATGCCGCTTGCAGACTTGCCTGTGTAAATCTGTAGATTCCATGCATAGCTAGTTTTTGCATCCCAGGCTGCCCAAATTTTTATGCCGTATTTGCCTGGCTTACTTGGCATGTATTGCCGGAAGGGGCATTTTCCGCGGAAAGGGAGAAAACGTTCGTCTACTGTCACCTCTGGCCATGGGTTAAGCATCAGTGGAAGGAGCTGCACCCATTTCTCCCAAACATCCCTGATGGGAGCAAGTTTGTCAGATTTTGTTCTGGTGTCTCTGTTGTCAAATCTGAGGACTCTTGATATCATTTGAAAATTTTGAAGTGACATTGTTGCCCGGAAAATATTCCTGCCTGTCGATGCGTCCCAGAGACTATCAGTGGCCTCATTGCAGGATTTGTACACTCCAGCAAGGAGAAGAACACCAATGTAGGCATCCAGGACATCATCATGAAGGTCATTCCACATGTTGCCGTGGACTTTTTTTCCTTCAAGGTTAGTCATAGCAATAATGACTTTTTTTTATTGACAATGGCATAAACAGATCAAAACATGACTTGATGTCACTTTCTCTTGTCACAGCAAAACTTGTGATCCCAGGGGTCATTTTTATGACATTTGCAGCTTCTGCCCTGCCATGTACAGTACAGACCAAAAGTTTGGACACACCTTCTCATTTAAAGATTTTTCTGTATTTTCATGACTATGAAAATTGTACATTCGCACTGAAGGCATCAAAACTATGAATTAACACATGTGGAATTATATACTTAACAAAAAAGTGTGAAACAACTGAAAATATGTCTTATATTCTAGGTTCTTCAAAGTAGCCACCTTTTGCTTTGATGAATGCTTTGCACACTCTTGGCATTCACTTGATGAGCTTCAAGAGGTAGTCACCGGAAATGGTTTTCACTTCACAGGTGTGCCCTGTCAGGTTTAATAAGTGGGATTTCTTGTCTTATAAATGGGGTTGGGACCAGCAGTTGTGTTATAGAAGTCAGGTGGATACACAGCTGATAGTCCTACTGAATAGACTGTTAGAATTTGTTTTATGGCAAGAAAAAAGCAGCTAAGTAAAGAAAAACGAGTGGCCATCTTTACTTTAAGAAATGAAGGTCAGTCAGTCCGAAAAATTGGGAAAACTTTGAAAGTGTCCCCAAGTGCAGTTGCAAAAACCATCAAGCGCTACAAAGAAACTGCTTCACATGAGGACCGCCCCAGGAAAGGAAGACCAAGAGTCACCTCTGCTTCTGAGGATAAGTTTATCCGAGTCACCAGCCTCAGAAATTACAGTTTAACTGCAGCTCAGATTAGAGACCAAGTCAATGCCACACAGAGTTCTAGCAGCAGACACATCTCTTCAACAACTGTTGAGAGGAGACTTTGTGCAGAAGGCCTTCATGGTAAAATAGCTGCTAGGAAACCACTGCTAAGCACAGGTAACAAGCAGAAGAGACTTGGGCTAAAGAACACAAATAATAGACATTAGACCAGTGGAAATCTGTGCTTTGGTCTGATGAGTCCAAATTTGAGATCTTTGGTTCCAACCACCGTGTCTTTGTGCGACGCCGAAATGGTGAACGGATTGACTCTACATGCCTGGTTCCCACTGTGAAGCATTGAGGAGGAGGTGTGGGGGTGCTTCGCTGATGATACTGTTGGGGATTTATTCAAAATTGAAGGCATACTGAAACAGCATGGCTACCACAGCATCTTGCAGCGGCATGCTATTCCATCCAGTTTGCGTTTAGTTGTACCATCATTTATTTTTCAACAGTACAATGACCCCAAACACACCTCCAGGCTGTGTAAGGGCTATTTGACCAAGAAGGAGAGTGATGGGGTGCTACGCCAGATGACCTGGCCTCCACAGTCACCAGACCTGAACCCAATCGAGATGGTTTGGGGTGAGCTGGACCGCAGAGTGAAGGCAAAAGGGCCAACAAGTGCTAAGCATCTCTGGGAACTCCTTCAACATTGTTGGAAGACCATTTCCGGTGACTACCTCTTGAAGCTCATCAAGAGAATGCCAAGAGTGTGCAAAGCAGTCATCAAAGGAAAAGGTGGCTACTTTGAAGAACCTAGAATATAAGACATATTTTCAATTGTTTCACACTTTTTTGTGAAGTATATAATTCCACATGTGTTAATTCATAGTTTTGATGCCTTCAGTGCGAATGTACAATTTTCATAGTCATGAAAATACAGAAAAATCTTTAAATGAGAAGGTGAGTTCAAACTTTTGGTCTGTACTGTACATCTGGAGGTACTGAGCTCCAACTGATCTTGCCACTTTTGGATTTGAATCTTTCAGCGGGAGCAGCTTCAGCACCAGTGAACTCCTCATCAGACTGATCAGAACTGTCTGTGACTTCCGGTTGGTACTCCACATCATCTTCCTCCTCAGAAACCTATTCATCTGTATCAGTTTGCTGCTGTGTGTCCTCCGATTCTTTATCATCTAAGATATAATCCAGAATTTGGCTTACATCAAATCTTCTCCTCATTGTTGCATGTGTAAACTGGAGATGTATACTCTGCAAAGTACCAACTCTAAGCTGATTTGGCCATACATGCCTGGACATGTCCCTAACTCAAGTTGTTGGAGGTAGAGCTGGCTGTGGGCTGTTGGTTTATATTGTGTTTATGAGTTCAGTTTTGGGACTTATGATTGTTTTTTTACTCTTATATTAGACCTTGGTCGAAATTGACCCCAACAACACAAATGTTATAATTTTAATAAGAGCATTTTTACAATTTAGTAAAATAGTTTTATTTATTGTATTTTGTTTAAAAATAAATTCTTGAAAAAGTGAAAAAGTCTTGATGCAATAAACAAATGTATGTAGAATTTGTATGCATTTAAAACCTAAAACGGGTCGGTCACGACCCTAACACAAGAGGAAGGTTAAGGTGCGTGTTCGTGAACATGTTCTGGGAATTATTGCTGCGGCCGACCACACGGACACATCCACTTTAAAAACTATGCCCCGCCATTTTAAGACTCATAATAACTGTGATGTGTTTAAAGCAAGGGGTATTGATTGTATTATACCCAATATACGGGGTGGTAAGGTGGGACTTAAACTTGCCCAAATGGAGTCCCGCTGGATCTGGACTCTCAACACCTTGCACCCCAATGGATCAAATGAAAGTATAAGTTATTCCCCTTTTCTCTAGTCAGCCACCACGTTCAAAAATATATATATATTCATATGTATGTTTCTATATACTTACATTCAAATTGGCCCAATATGTTTGAGGCTTCTGTTTTTAATCTACATTATGTTTTATTGGTTTTACTTACTTTTTTTCATTGTGTCATTTAGGACGTTTCTTTTTTCTGGTATCACCTTTCTTGCACTTCATTGGGGACCTAGTCTCCGGTTCCATCAATATGCGTTTTTGTCATCTGTCCGGAAGGGACCACGAGGGATCATATACTATTAAGAAATATGGATAAGAGATAAATATGTATCTAGACTTTACGTTGTTCATATATGTATATTTGCATGGATAAGTTGTTTATTTCACCTCGAGGTTCAATATTAATATAATTAAACTCATGATAAGGAAATAAATGATGTACATTTATATATATAAAAAATTTCTGACCATACATTTTCTATGCAAATGTTGCTTACTATTTATATGCATACCTCTGTGTCCATATGAAGATGGGGATTCTTTTAGATCCCCACATTGGTTAATTAATTTCATGTGACCCTAAATGTGCTATTTTGGTATATCATCTCGTATTGTCTTTGATGGTGGATTTCAGCCCATATATCTTCCTCCATTTATACATATGTAGCATATGGTCTTTGAAATTATCTATTCGATCTATGCCATGTGAAGCCAGATGGGTTTAAAACTGATTATTCGGTCTAATCTGGCATTATACTGTTTTAGATTTGGAGGCCTTATAAGATGTGCTGTGATCAATCAATCACTGCTATTGTGATGTTCCCGGTGGTTATGTCTGTAATACTTCTTTTCTATCTGTTTATCACTAATGAAGTCCTATGTCTGCTGTCACTAACCTATAGAGAAAGTTGCAACCCGGCACGCATGCGTGCTGTGTGGGTCTCGGCGCCTGCCGGCTCTCTGTGTCCTGTTTGACGTGCGGCTTCAGAGCATTCTGCTCCACCACCGGGTGTCATGTGACGCGGACGCGGGCTGGTGTCTTGTTCCCCATGGTGACGCATGCGTCACTTCCGGTCCTTGGTGCCGTACGGTGCCTATAAACTGTGACACATCCGCTCTACCTACACATCCCCTGACGAAGGGAAGACCGAAACCCGCGTCGGGGCATCTCCTGCTCCACGTGTGCACCTTCCATATAGACCCCCATACCGTCTGACTGCCCCGTGACCGCCCGACATCCCTGGTATGTACACAGTGGCTGTTTTGTGAACTATAGTTTTAGGCAGCGAGTGGCAGCAAGAACTATTTAGTTGATCCATTTATGGTATTGGGACACTGCAGTGGACATCTTATGTTCTAAATCAGTATAAATGAATATTGTTATGCTTGCTATTGCATGAACATATGTGGAGATACCATCTGTTGTCATTACTCCATAGTGATGGTCCTCCTGCTTCTATATATTATAAATTAATGATTTTATCATGTGGAATGTAGGATCTATTTTGGAGGTCGCCATGTGGGGAGGGTTATTTTAAAGCTTCACATATTATCTGCACTTACCCCTTTTGTATGCCTACTGATGATCTATAATAAATTTGCTAAAAGAATATTTTCAAATTTTGGAGGCTCTGTTTTCGTCTTTTTTCTTCGCTTTCCATAAATATAGTGTATACAGTGAAGGAAATAATTATTTGATCCCTTACTGTTTTTGTAAGTTTGCCCACTGACAAAGACATGAACAGTCTATAATTTAAAGGGTAGGTTAATCTTAACATTGAGAGTTAGAATATCCCCCAAAAAATCAAGAAAATCTCATTGCATGAATTAGATACATTTATTTGCATTTTACAGTGAGAAATAAGTAGCTGATTCCTCTGGCAAACAACACTTAATACTTGGTGGCAAAACTCTTGTTGGCAAGCACAGCAGTCAGACGATTTTGGGTAGTTGATGATGAGGGTTGCGCACATGTCAGGAGAAATTTTGGTCCACTCCTCTTTGTAGATCATCTCTAAATCATTCAGATTATGAAGCTGTCGCTTGGCAACTCGGAGCTTCAACTCCCTCCATAACTTTTCTATGGGATTAATGTCACGGGTGTATTAGAGGTGACAGACAGTCACCCTGCAGTTGGTTGCAGGAGATCTCTACGTTTTGCATTACAGACATCTTCTTAGATGAGAGGCTGCCTCTAGGACCAAGCGACTATCTCCATCTGGTAATTAGCTCCCTGGCCTGGGTGTATCTATACCTGATGTGTCTGAGAAGGAGGTGCCGGCTATATTCATTTTCGACTTCTGAAGGCTTAGCAAGAGCAGTACTTTGACCTCTCTGGAGCTTGAGGCCGAGTTTGCATTTGTCTGGAGTCATCTAAAGCTAAGCATTCTTCCCCTGTTTGTCTACCCTTGTTGTCTTTAGAGTTTAGTGGAGATTGACTAGGGCTCATCTCCTCCCTTCCCTAGCCTAAGCCATATGACAGGAAAAGACAGGGCCAGGCACCGGTGCAGCGATTGCTGAAGAGGCAATATAGGGATGTTAGTTGAGCTTGAGGCTGAGTTCGCATTTGTCTGGAGTCATCTAAAGCTAAGCAATCTTACCCTGTTTGTCTACCCTTGTTGTCTATAAAGTTTAGTGGAGATCGACTAGTGCTCATCTCCTCCCATCCCTAACCTTAGCCATACAACAGGGAAAGACAGGGCGAGGTACACGTGCAGTAATTGCTGAAGAGGCAATATAGGGACAGTAGTTGAGTGACACTAGACCAGACTAGGATGTCTCCACTTCCCCACTTCTCTAGAATATGGGCAGCCTTTCCCTCTTCCCTCTGTTTTGCACTAAGTCTTTCACACACCTGGCGTGACAATTAAAGTCTGGATACTGGCTAGGCCACTCCATTTCCTTAATGTTCTTCTTTTTGAGACACCCCTTTGTTTCCCTGGCTATATGTTTTGGGTCATTGCCTTGCTGGAATACCCAGCCACGATCCATTTTTAATGTCTTGGTGGAGTGAAGGAGATTGTCACTCAGGATTTTACGGTACATGGCTCCATCCATTCTCCCATTGATGCGGTGAAGTAGTCCTGTGCCATTAGGAGAGACACACCCCCAAAACATAATGTTTCCACCTCCATGCTTGACAATGGGGGCAGTGTTCTTTGGGTCATAGGAAACATTTCTCTTCCTCCAAATATGGCGAGTTGAGTTAATGCCAAAGAGCTCAATTTTTGTCTCATCTGACCACAGCACCTTCTCCCAATAACTCACAGAATCATCCAGGTATTAATTGGCAAACTTCAGATGGTCCTGCACATGTGCCTTCTTGAGCAGGGTGACCTTGCGGGCACTGCAGGATTTTAAACCTTTAAGGCGTAATGTGTTACCAATGGTTTTCTTGGAGACTGTGGTGCCAGCTGCCTTGAGATCATTAACAAGTTCCCCCGTGTAGTTTTAGGCTGATCTCTCACCTTCCTCATGATCAAGGATACCCCACGAGGTGAGATTTTGTATGGTGCCCCATATCGATTTCGATTGACAGTCATTTTGTATTTCTTCCATTTTCTTACTATTGCACCAACAGTTGTCTTCTTCTCACCCAGTGTCTAACTTATGGTTTTTTAGTCCATTCCAGCTTTGTGCAGGTCTATGATCTTGTCCCTGACATCCTTAGAAAGCTCTTTGGTCTTGCCCACAGAGGTTAGAGTCTGACTGATTAATTGAGTCTGTGGACAGGAGTCTTTTAGACAGGTGACTATGTAAGACAGCTGTCTTTAATGCAGGTAACGAGTTGATTAGGAGCATCTAACTGGTCAGTAGGAGCCAGAACTCATAATGGTTTGTAGGGGATCAAATACTTATTTCTCACTGCAAAATGCAAATAAATTTATCTAATTTATACAATGTGATTTTCTTGATTTTTTTTTTTGGATATTCTATCTCTCAATGTTAAAATTAACCTTCTCTTAAAATTATAGACTGTTCATGTCTTTGTCAGTGAGCAAACTTACAAAAACAGCAAGGGATCAAAT
Organism: Phyllobates terribilis; assembly: GCF_046119375.1. Taxonomy (NCBI): domain Eukaryota; kingdom Metazoa; phylum Chordata; class Amphibia; order Anura; family Dendrobatidae; genus Phyllobates; species Phyllobates terribilis. Next base: position 765,546,411 of record NW_027362762.1, on the reverse strand, counting down.
AATTATTTCCTTCACTGTATATGTGCGCTTGATGTAAATAAGTGAATGTTTATATGTGTGAGAGTTTTTATTGTTTAAATTCATGCATTAAAAATCATAATTTATACTAAAAGCCCCCCAAACAAGACGCTTAAAAATGCCAAAAAACATTTAACTTTAGGAAGAAAAAATGGCATTTTATATGCAAAATTATTAAATTAATACATCTATTATGTTATTGTGCAAAAACATAATATAATAGAAAGAAAAAAAATTCTTACCATCCCACCCTCAAAGAAGTTAATTACAGTGAATTATTAATGGGATTGTCCCATTTCAAAGATTACGCCATAAGCTCAGGGACATGAACAACTCTTTCTATGGTCTTTGTTGTTCAGCTGCAGCTGTGAAGTTATACCTGCACTTCTGTAGTCAATCACTGAACTCAGCATCTGATCTAGACATCATAAACCACTGAGCTCAGTGATTGATTACAGCAATGTAGACATAAAGTAACTGCTTCAGCCAATCATCAAAGGCCAGAGTAGAGGCAAGAGGCATTGCTGGATCCAGATAGAGTGAGTGCACATGGTGTCTTTTTCAGGATTATTTTGCCTGGAAAATACATGAAAAAGAGCAAAAAAATAAAACTCAAAAAAGGAACAGCAAATGAACAGCAATGTAAAATTGACTTGTAGTGCATAGGTTCAGTCTTGTAAGCTTCTTCTAATCCCTTTAGGTTTTCAAAGATGAGAAATAGTTAAATGAAGTCCATTCTTGTGGCATCTTCTACTTAGAAGAAACTCACTATTAACACGGAAAGACAACTGAAAAGACATTTCAGGAAAAACACCTTTGGCGTATTCGGAATACTTTTCCTATAACAAAAACAATGCGGGTCAGTCGGTGTCTAAAAGAAATCATGTGCATGTACCCTAAAATCTCAACTTGTTTTTTTTTTGTGTTCTTGAACCTATAGAGTAACAAATCTTTGATAGGTGACAACCCCTTTAAATGATATTCCTTTTCAGTTGATTGCATTGGAAACATTAAGCCCTTATGTAAACTCAAAAATAATAAAAATATTTCTCTAGGAAACTAAGAACAAAATATTGCATCCTGAAGGCTTTAAAAATAACAGGTATAGCTAAGATCACATTAGCGTTCATGGTTTGTTTTATTTTTTATTGTTATAGGAACAGAGAAATTTTACTCCTAAAAGAAAAGGATCTGTCACATGAAAGTCATAAATGGTGATGGACAGAACCAATTGAATATAATCAGGTCGTTTGGGTTTCTGTTAGGTTGTCCATCGTTTTAATGGAAAAATAATGTTGCACCTGTTCTTCCAGTAAGTATGATGGAATTTATGACTGAGCCTAACAAATACTACAATATGAGTATAAACCTAAGTTGTGAACTTTATAGTGTGCACCTAGAGTCAGTTCTACTTGTTTTTTCTAGGCACCGCAGTCCAACACTAATGCTGGCTGATTGGCCATGGCTTCTTTTTAAGCCATGCTCAGAAGAATTTGCAGTCAGTGAGAGTAAGCATAAGTGTAAGCACTTGTAGCACCCTGAGGATTCGGCTGCTACAGGGGTATTGCACCTCAACCCAGAGGTGTGATATTCCACTCCCGGGTAAGGATGGAGTGTGGAACTGAGCTCAGATAGACTGCATGCACTACATACATCCCATTTCAGAGGAGCAGGCCGACGGTACTCCCACTTAGAAATGTGCAGGTACAACCGAGCCTGTTCCTGGCTGGAGTGGGAGGGGGGTGGTACATCCCATGTAGTGTAGGGGCAGATAGGGGGAGCAGTCTGGGTAGTGTTAGGAGCTCATTGGGTGCTGGTCACCTGAGCTCACACATAGAGGGATATATAAGGAGGGCACCAACTAGAATCAGGGTGAGATGCAGAGGACAGGTCAGTCTGTCAGAATCAGGAAGAGGAGCAGAGCAGAGCCCTAGAGAGAGAGAGGAGGAAGAAAGAGAAAGACCCAGAGGGGGAAGACTGAAGGGACCCAAGAACCCAAATTAGAACACCGGGTGAGGAGTCAGCATCAGGGTACCGGAACCCAAGCTGGTGGGGGTAAAGACATTCCCCAGCCAGAGACCGGAGACCGTGGGCAGTGTCTGTCACGGTCACCCACTACATTCACCCCGAAGGCACACCACATGAAGGGTCAGGGAACCCAGGGCCAAGGGTGTCCCAAAAGAAGGCCCGAGGGAGCTGGACCTAGGTGAATCCCTGGTGGGGACGGCTGAAGAAAGGACAGAGGGAGAGCTCAGGGCCACGCTCCGGACTTGTTTGGGGGTTGGCTGGATCCAGGACCTGGTGGACGCAGCACGGCTCGGGTGGTCACTAGCAGCTGGAGTGACCAGTACAACATCTGCAGTAAGTAAACACCCTTAACTGCACAACCCGAGTCTGTCTTCATTGCCGGCTGCACCGCACCACCACAACCCCCATCCTCTGCACCTGACCCCCTGAGGCTATACCCCTCCCGTTGGGGGTTATCCCACCAAGCTGCGCACCCACCATCAGCCTCAGCGGACCCTGCTGCAGCGGCGGCCACAGTGACCGCATCCCAACGGGTGGCGTAGTCGACACAAAAGAACTTTAGTAACATCTGTAAAGCTGCCACATAACACTGAGCTTGACGCCCTGGGCACGGGACCGGGTCACAGCCGCTCGGAGACTACAACCCCCCATCTGATCCGGTGCCGGGTATTCCCCTCCAAAAGGAATATGTCCCAGGGGGCGCGTCAACTTTGGCGTAGTCGGCAGGATTACGTGCCCGCAACAACCGGGTACTGCGTGCCTGAAGAAAAGTGCAAGTTTACCTCAGAAAGAAGTCTCCCGCCGGTTCCGGAGGGTCCACGCCATCGGACTCCATCACCAGTCGTTTCCCGCCGATTGTCCGCCATTAACAGCTTTTTCCCGCCATCTGCAGAGTTTCCCGCCACTGGGAAGCGATTCCCGCCAAAACCGCAGATTTCCCGCCTTGGAAGAGCAGCGGACGCCATTATGGGCGTGCCAAAGGAGGGCAGGAGGCCACCTCCCATCGTGGGCCAGGACAGAAAATGGCGCCAAAAGTGGAAACCGCCCCCACCAACAGAGACTGTGATGCTGGAGGTGTCTGTCAGCGTGAAAGAACTACCCCTGGAGCTGACAGTCACCGAGTTGCCCCGGGACCGCCCTCGAAGTGGGAGGAGACGAAAGGAGAGAGCAAAGATGGGTGTCGCTTGGAGCAGTCTGGAGCGAGCGCACCCGGAGGCAAGAGGTCTAACGAGGAGTAGCGGAGGAGCTCACCCGGAGATGGAGAGAAAGCAGAACAGCACCGGCCCGCTGGCCAGGAGTCTGCTAGAGACCGAGGAAGGAGGGCAGAGCAGCACCGGCCCGCTGGCCAGGAGCCTGCCGGAAGCAGAGCAGAGCAGCACCGACCCGATGGTCAGGAGCCTGCTAGAGTCCACAACCCCGCTAGGTCTAGCGGAGATCTTAGCGCAGCTCCCCCGAGACCGGGAGTGTGCACAAACTGCCCTGGAGGGCCTCGCACGGAGGATGGCCCGGGTACAGCGCGAGATACTGGCGGAGTGGAGCCGGGAGATGGCCCAGCAAGCAGAGACCAGTCAACGGAGCACGCTACCCTGGAAGAGGAAGCAGACCGCCTCTGAGGATGGCGCGGGAGGACCCAAGGCCGGAGACGGCGCCGAGAAGGGAGCCGAACGCATGGAGGCAGGTAAAGGGGACGCCTATACCCCAAGCCGTGACACCGCTTACCTGCCCCAGCTCCCCGTTGCAGAGCCCGAAAGTCCCCCTGCTGTGCCCGTAGCCGCCATGTCACCGCTATGGACTAGGCCCCGACCGGAAGCCGCCGCAGCGACCCCTGTGACGTCACGCGCCTCGACCCGGAGCGTGACAAAGCAGGAAATACCACCAGCCTGGTCGCAAGGCCTAGTACCCCCGGGCGCCGCATCACCAACAGCGCCCCCTACCTCCGCGGAGCCTCCGGCCTGGCCGCAAGGCCAGGTAGCCCAGGGCGCCGCCGTCCTAACGGTGCCCTTCACCTTCCAGGTGCCCCAGGCCTGGCCGCAAGGCCTGGGCAACCCGGGCGCCACCACCACGCGCCCGCGCCCGTAAAACCAAGGGTGCCGAGTTTGGGAAAGGACCTCTTCAGCCAGCTCACATGGCCGGACGGGCGGCCCTTCATCTGGCCCGAAGGATACCATGAGCTGGAACGGCAGCAGAGACTAAGACCCCTGGATGAACCCCTGATCCCGGCTCCGAAGCCCGTGACTCGGGTCTCGCCTCCTTTAGAAGAAGCCCAATTCGTGTGGGACCCCACGGGAGAAGATTTGATGGGGTTCACCGGAGAAACTCGGGCAGTCGCCGCTGAGCGTACTGAGTGTTGTCGTCAGCAGCTAGCAGAGTTTGCGAGGGAACGGGAGGAGAGGCGGGTCAGAGAACAACAGGCCCAAATCCGGAGTGCGGAGCAGAAGAGCCGGACTAGGAGGAACCCCCGTGCAGCGCACTGTCCCCGCACCATCGGGACGGTGATAAAGTTCAATCCGCAGCATGGGTGGGGCTTTATTCGGGACCGTAACAACCGCGGTGACGTTTTTGTGACCCGCAGAGACGTCGAGTCCCACCTGCCGGAAGGTCACAAAGGCCGTGACCTCTACGTCGGAGACGAGGTCACTTTCACCCGGCACAAGTGTGCCAAAGGACGTTACGCCCTCCACGTACACCGCTTGACGGAGGAGGAGTTGCGGTACGGGGAGGAGGAGCCAGAGGACCCGGACGGGTCTGAAGCAACACCGTATCACTAAGAAAAAGCAGGAGGGAGCCGTCGTTGAGGACGGGAGTAGAGACTGTATATAGTTGCCCGTCGGGGCACAGTGAACCGTTGCTGCTAAAATAGTCCCCGTTGGGACCAGTGAACTGTTTACCCGTTAACCCCTTCATCCTACAGGCTGAGGACTGTGAGCAGCCATTCCCTTCCCTCTACCTGGCCGAGGACTGAGAGCGGCCAACTTCCCCTGTATATAGTTGCGCGTCCTAAAGCGCCCCCTACCGGTTTTATAAGAAAACCAGAGTTTTTCTAAGAGACTGTCGCACTTTTCCCGGACACACGTTGCACAGTGTCCGGAGGAGGAACCAGAGACAAGAGAAGTCTACGAGAATGTTTATATAAAAAAGTTATATATATATAATGTTTATATGTTTTATATGTTCATATAAAATTTTTGTATGTTTTGGTGTTTTATGTCTTTACAGCCCGAGGACGTGCTGTGATTTACCAGGGGGGAATGTAGCACCCTGAGGATTCGGCTGCTACAGGGGTATTGCACCTCAACCCAGAGGTGTGATATTCCACTCCCGGGTAAGGATGGAGTGTGGAACTGAGCTCAGATAGACTGCATGCACTACATACATCCCATTTCAGAGGAGCAGGCCGACGGTACTCCCACTTAGAAATGTGCAGGTACAACCGAGCCTGTTCCTGGCTGGAGTGGGAGGGGGGTGGTACATCCCATGTAGTGTAGGGGCAGATAGGGGGAGCAGTCTGGGTAGTGTTAGGAGCTCATTGGGTGCTGGTCACCTGAGCTCACACATAGAGGGATATATAAGGAGGGCACCAACTAGAATCAGGGTGAGATGCAGAGGACAGGTCAGTCTGTCAGAATCAGGAAGAGGAGCAGAGCAGAGCCCTAGAGAGAGAGAGGAGGACGAAAGAGAAAGACCCAGAGGGGGAAGACTGAAGGGACCCAAGAACCCAAATTAGAACACCGGGTGAGGAGTCAGCATCAGGGTACCGGAACCCAAGCTGGTGGGGGTAAAGACATTCCCCAGCCAGAGACCGGAGACCGTGGGCAGTGTCTGTCACGGTCACCCACTACATTCACCCCGAAGGCACACCACATGAAGGGTCAGGGAACCCAGGGCCAAGGGTGTCCCAAAAGAAGGCCCGAGGGAGCTGGACCTAGGTGAATCCCTGGTGGGGACGGCTGAAGAAAGGACAGAGGGAGAGCTCAGGGCCACGCTCCGGACTTGTTTGGGGGTTGGCTGGATCCAGGACCTGGTGGACGCAGCACGGCTCGGGTGGTCACTAGCAGCTGGAGTGACCAGTACAACATCTGCAGTAAGTAAACACCCTTAACTGCACAACCCGAGTCTGTCTTCATTGCCGGCTGCACCGCACCACCACAACCCCCATCCTCTGCACCTGACCCCCTGAGGCTATACCCCTCCCGTTGGGGGTTATCCCACCAAGCTGCGCACCCACCATCAGCCTCAGCGGACCCTGCTGCAGCGGCGGCCACAGTGACCGCATCCCAACGGGTGGCGTAGTCGACACAAAAGAACTTTAGTAACATCTGTAAAGCTGCCACATAACACTGAGCTTGACGCCCTGGGCACGGGACCGGGTCACAGCCGCTCGGAGACTACAACCCCCCATCTGATCCGGTGCCGGGTATTCCCCTCCAAAAGGAATATGTCCCAGGGGGCGCGTCACACTCAGATTATAGAAACCAACAAAATGTAATCATGATCAATTGTGTGACATGGCACAACTGTGACAGAGATAGACTATGCCCCTACCATATGTCAAAGCAGCATTCACATGTCATGAATCAAGAATTCTCAGCATAAAACGCCCAGAGCATCACAACACTGATGTCATCTTGCCTTCCTGACATAGTGCATCCTGGTAATATCTCTCGCTCAGTTAAGTTGCTCAAACACACTTATCCACATTAGGTAGGTAGGTAGATAGATAGATAGATAGATAGATAGAGAGAGAGAGAGATCCTAACAAGGATGCAGCACATCTAAAATAGTACTGCTTGAGAAAGGCTCCATAGAGAGAGCTGAAAAGTAACTGGTGTTGGCGAATAAACATTTCTTTCATTTCACTATTTTGGATGTGCTGCCTGCTTTTTGGTTTTTTTATATCTTTGACAGTATGGGCGACTATTTGGTCACTATCAGGTAGATCAGCATGGGCATACCCGAGTCTTCAATTGGGAGACAAAGATGCACACACCAGGTTGTCTTACAGAGAGTCTTGTTTATTATGACATAGGCCCATCTTTTTAGGGGATCTGGTTACATAACAGATTGCTTAAGTATTGGCAGAAGTATTGGTAAAGACAATAATTTGGCAAAGAAAATGATCCTGTGATATGATGAATTGCCTTTATGGCGCCTTTATAGCGCCGAAACTATGTACCAAAATCTACTGTAAACAGTTCGTCCTTGTCAGAAATAGAAGTCCGGACAACTCTTGACTTTCCCATCATTCTATCCCATAAGGGTAATTTTATATCCATTTGAGAAAAAGTTCTGTAAGCCAGAGCTTAAGCCGATATTACTGTTCTACATATTTTCAAAAGTTGTCAGGTTTAGTTATGAAATGAGCCATTCCCTAATGATTTTGACCTCCTGAATTCAAATCTGACAATGAAATGTTTTACACTACCTACAAAGCACCAATACAGAGTCATAAAGAGATCCAAACATAAACCATATTATAAATAACCATGATTTAATTGAATACAAATCGTACAAACATGATAAAAAGGAACTGTGCTCATTTTCGCAACAGTAAAAGAGAAAAATATTTTTCTCATCAATGCTACAACGAAGGTCCAGATATAGGCTCACAATCAACGTAGTGCAAACCACATGTAGAGGAACAGAGACAGGTCACGGAACTGTATATACCTGACACTTGTCCTGGATAGGTGGGAATGTGCATGAAAGTGTAGATCATGCACAAATGGGGCTGTATTCAACCTTATATGTAAAGCAGGAAAGTTCATACTGCAAAATCGTCCGCCACACACATGACCAAGGAAACAAGTATCAGAGTCACAGATCCGGCCTAAGTAAGTATGCTAAAAAGTGTATAATCACGATAATTCATTATCATAATGTAACATATCAGCATAACATAACAATTACCTGCCCTATGTGTTCGCACTACTTGGTTCAGTGCCCCCTACATACGTTTCGGTGCGCACAGCACCTTCCTCAAGGGGAATGACCTGATAGTTCATAGACTGTAAGCTCGCGAGCAGGGCCCTCACTCCTTTCGATATGAGATATGCTTATTCTGTATTGTCTGTATATGTCCCGCCTAAAATTTGTAAAGTGCTGTGGAATATGTTGGCGCTATAAAAATAAAAACTAGTATTATCATTATTATGATAGACATGATATTGCTCATTTCGTTTAAGCTGCAGCCGCAGCTGTGTCATTAGTTGTGAAGCCGGACATAACGGCACGGGCGTTCCTGCCCAGAGGCCACAACACGCACAGCATCCGGGGCACCGCAATGACACACACAGGTCGGAGGGTGCACGTCCCCCGACCCATGTGTGCGCGCATCGCGCGAATGCCGGAGACGGAGCTGCAGCACAAATGCGCTAGAGCTCACACGCACATCCGACAGCATGCTGAGAAAGGAAAGAGAGATCACTGAACAGATGCCTTATAAACATGCAGGTATTAATCCATTAGTGTCAAATGTTACACATCACTAATAAAAAAATGTGTCATTCATACATGGGTATACATGGTAATGTACAGAAGACAGTTATGGGTCACCAAGCACAGGTGAATGGGGCACAGACAGGACAGTGAACCGGAAACAACCGACGGGGGTCATGTTCAGTAACACCACTCCTGCGATCCGCACCCCCCCTAAAAACATCCCCATGACATATTGCACACATTCCCAAATTATGGTGTTAATCAAAAAGAGATATAGTATTGGGCCCATGTGCACACCAAATCCCATCACAAGAAGACATCTTCTGAATATATTGCATATAAGTGACTTCCATATGTACATAGGTCCACTCATTCTAAACAACACCATCACCAAACCATCATATCTATTTCTCGATCGGGGGCCCCTCAATACATTTTTGTTTGTTAGTCAATCATCACACTTATAAAAAGAGAGGTCCTCTAAGGATAAAGGCACATAAATCAGAAGATTATTTTTTCTCCCCCCTTAAGACATTATGGGGGTCCACCATGAAGGGATGCAACTGCATACAGGTATGTTATTCAGTGCAGAATGTCCACATGAAGCAGAACAGGCGTTCAGTCAGAAATCATCAGATGTAAACCGTTACTCGAACAAAAGATGTAAGATTCTAAAATAAAAACAAAAAAACACCAATTAAAATCAGGTCATATTAAAAAACAACAGGAGAAGAGGAACCGCACTAAACAAAAGAGGAGAAACTAAGTTTTTCATTTAGTCCATTCGGTGTCACTGTATTGAGATCCAGCGACACTCCATTTGAGCAAGGGGGCATTTCATGTCACCTCCCCTAATACCACAGCGGACTCGATCTATGCCTCGGACCTTGAAAGAGGATGGATCACAGCCATGTATGGAGCTAAAGTGTCTGGGTATGGTCTTAAGACCCATCGGGTCCAGAACTTCCTTGGCTGCCAGAATGTCTCGCACGTGCTCCCTCGTACGGACCCTCAGCTCCCTAGAGGTGAGGCCTACATAGATTAAATTACAAGCACATGTGGCGTAATATACCACATATGTGGTATTGCACGAAATATGATGGGTTATCTTAAATTGTTTTGCACCATCTGATGATTGAAATTCGTGTGCCCTCACCATATTCCAGCAGCCCACACAGTCACCACATGGAAAAAAGCCCCACCTGGGACCCCTGGATCCGAACGGGAGAGCAGGCCGAGCCACATAATTACTCCTCACCAACAAATCCTTAACATTTTTATTGCGTCTTGAAGTCAGGTAAGGGCGATTAGACAAGGTCGTGGCCAACGTGGAGTCCGTCCTCAGGATGTTCCAATGTCTTTCTAAATGTGGGGAATGGTATTCCACTCAGAGTTATCTGTAGAATTAAAGCGTATAGGTTTATCACCTGATCTCCTTTCCATCTTATTATTCAGCAACTGTAGTCTAGGAGTTTTTTTGGTTCTAATATATCCCTTGTTGAGGCATCTCCTGCTATAACCCCGAGATAAAAAATGTTCTCGTAGATCACTTGCTTGATTTTCAAAAACAGCGTCAGAGGAGCAATTCCTCCTCATCCGCAAAAATTGGCCGGTGGGAATAGCTCGAATTGTTGTAGGGTCATGTGCAGAAGATGCATGCAACAAGAAATTTACGGATGACTCCTTTCGGAAGACATCCATTTCAATATAGCCCTCCTTTGCAACACTGAATTGTATGTCAAGAAAATCGATTGAAGATTTATGGTATCTATATGTGAGCCGAATGTTAGAGCTGTTGCGGTTGAGTCCCATCATGAATTCTCCATCTCTGATTCAGGCCCCTGCCAAATAATCAGTAGATCATCAATGTATCGAAACCAGCACTGCACATGGGAAGCGGCGAGCGTGCCAGCACCGAAAATCTCTCTTTCCCAATAACCCAAAAAGAGATTAGCGTACGACAGCGCACAAGCCGCGCCCATGGCAGTGCCGCATTTTTGAAGGTAGAATTTATCCTTAAAGGTAAAGAAATTATGGGTCAATATGAACCGCAACAGCTCCAAGAGAAAGTCACACATAGATTGATCCAGATCACTCATACTCAAAAAGAATCTGGTGGCCTCAAGACCCTCCGTATGCCCTATACACGTATAGAGGGACTCCACGTCGGCCACCACAAAAAACATGTCTGACTCCATACAAATCCCATCCATTTTTGCCAGGACGTCCATAGTGTCCCTGACATAGGAGGGCAGTGTCTCCACAATAGGGTGCAAATAATGTTTAATAAACTTGCATGCTGGGTCACATAGCCCTCCCATGCCAGAGACAATAGGACGCCCAGGTGGTTCACACATATTTTTGTGGACCTTTGGCAACAAATAAAAGGTAGGTATTTTTGGTTGAGCTGCCAAAAGTCCTTCCAAAATGCGTTTAGGGATAATGCCCTTGTCGAGTGCCCTCTCGAGAATCAGATGTAATTCCCTATTATAAGCCAACAATAGATTATTGGGAAGCACTTTATTCGTTTCTTTATTTTTTAACTGTTTGAATGCCTCCTTCTCATACAGGTGGGTAGGCCAGGTAACGACATTTTATTACTACATCTTTAATAGACTGAAGTTCTTTCAATGCCACACGTTGTGGTCTAGTTAGATTGTCCCTATTCATTTTATTGGGGATTCGCCAAAAATCCTCCACTACCATCCGGGAGAAAATCTTGATTTGTGGACACAGTGACAAGGGGGGAAATGTCGTAGACCTAGGGAGAACAGATCTTGGAAACCCACCTGCATGATCCAAGGTCTGCTCCTTCAACAAATCCTCAAGAGCCGATAAGGCTTCAAACTCCTCTTTCGTAGTAAAGCCCTGTTTAAATTTTGACTTATTAAGGAGTTTGTGCAGTATCAGCTTCCTTGAAAAAAGATGTAAATCCTTCATAGCTGTGAAAAAAATTAAATCTATTAGTGGGTACAAAATGTAGACTGAGGCATAGTAGTTAACGCTGTGCATCAGATAAAACATGTGATAAGAGGTTAACTACCTCCATATTGTAACGTGTTTTCCTCTCACGTTGTTGTAATTACTGTTGAGCCACCCCCGTAGTGTTCAAGTTCGGTTCGTCGAACACCCTTGTGTTCGCCGAACTGTTCGTCGAACTGTTCGTCGAACACCTTCGAACACTGGTAAAACCAATGGCAGGCAAACAAAAACACATAGAAACACATAGAAAACACCTTCAAAGGTGTCCAAAAGCTGACAAACTGCTCAGAAGACATAACTAACACATGGAAAAGTGACAAGTACATATAGTCATGTGAAATGAAAAGAGGTGGAGGAGTAAAAGAAGGGGGAGACACAGATATAGGCATGTCATGCCCTTCTAAAATCCAAAAAGTTTGAAGCCGACACGACCTGTCCGTTCCTGCCCGTGCCACCTCCGTTTGTGCCAGTGCCGCAGTGGACCCTGACGGCCAGCCCCCCTCTCCCAATACTGGTGCCTGTCCGCTGGTGGGTCGAGCGAGCCCCCCTGTGGTGGAGGCAGCTCTAAGCTTTTTAATTTAAATTGTCTCTCTAATTTGAATGAATACACTTTAAATCCTTTTACAAGGATCTATTGAAGGGCAAGTCTCAGGCCAGCAGCCGCGTAATTCCAGCTCCAGTAGCGTCCACTAAAGCTGCTGCAGTTAAAAAGCTTTTATAATGATCGAGCTCGGCTGTCCACCGCAAGGCGTCCTACCGCCAGTCCCAGCCCCTATGCCTTGGGGTGCCTCCTGATGCTCTTCACTGAGTATCCCGTGGTCCCGAAGCATTTCCTTTGAAAAAATTAAGTGTCCAAACTACAGGTGGTGTAGCTTGCTTAACAGCCGGGATAATCCGCTGACTAGCAGACACTGCTACTAGGCACAAAGTATTTCCTGGGCTAGATGCAGTTAAAAATTTGTAATTAGATACTCTCGTTGGATGCTGAGAAAGCATTCCATAGAGTCTCCTGGCACGCCATATATTATTCTCTTAAAAAGCTTGAAGTAGGGGTCTAGAGGACCCTTTTATACCCAAAATCACGGACCTGTATCGCAATGCGTCAACTAGGCTGAAAATAAATGGAACTGTAGCACCCTGAGGGCTCTGTTGCTGCAGAGGTATTGCACCTCACCCAGAGGTGTGATATCTCACTCTCAGGTAAGGATGGAGTGTGGATCAGGACCCCGACACCTGCATGCATTACACCACATTGCCGTGGGGCAGGGCGCACAATATGCCCCTGAGATGGGCACGACAGTCCCTGTCCCTGGCTGGAGTGGGGGGAGAGAACACTGAGGAAGGGGAACCCCGTACTGCAGGAGCAGGGAGGAAGCAGTTCCTGGGTGCATTGAGAAGGGAGTATAAAAAGTGGGCACCATTTTAGCTCAGTGCAGAGAAGTCTGAGCAGAACTGACAGGGAGCAGGGGCTCTGTATGGGCTCTGCTCCAGAGGCGGACCTAGTAACAGAGGCCCAGTCCTGGAAGAGGTCGAAGGAAGGAGGAGGAGCGGAGAAGGCTCTAGGAACGAGGAACGAAGGGATCCCAGGGGTGTGGACGGGCGAGTCGCCACCGCACGCCCGAATCCACCTGCGTGGAGGGGTCAGGCCAAAGGGGGAGACTGGTCCCCGAAACTAGTGGAGGCGGGTAACGACCCTCAGCTTAAAACCGGAGGCTGTGATATTTTGTGTGGCGCAGCCCCTCGCTACACCCGCTAGGAGGGCAGCACATAGGGTCAGGGAAACTGGCGCCAAGTTTACCAAGAGGAGGCCCGAGGCAGCCGGACAGAAGGGTTGGTAAGAAATGCCAGACAAAGGACACACAAAGGGGGTCCTGTGTAGAGATGAGCGGTGTTCGACTAGAACTGTTCGCCAATCTCAAATTCGAGCTGTTTTGGGCGGTGTTCGAGTTGTTCGACGAACCCGAACGATTTGCAAAAAATTCGGCTGTTCGAGGTTATGTTCGATAACTGTTCGTGCACCAAAAGCGTGTCCTGCATGTCTGGCGCTATTTAGAGCACCAATCATGCAGGGATTGTCTGCCACTCACTGTAATGCCACAGCCATGGTGGTTGTGGCATTACAGTGATTGCCCACATCGATGGGAACAGTGCTCACAGTGATACATGAAAAGCCGGCAATTCATCAGCGGCATACACCGGTACCCGACAATTTAGAACAGAAAGAATAGAGCTTCACACATAGATTAGATAGATAGAAACATGTCAGTCACATATATATGAAGTACAGTGACAGTGTTGCTTACTGTACTTGTCATTTAGTGTAAAGGATTTATCCAAAAAAATAATAGTGTTTTCATGCACCGTGTCTTTAAAAAAGCCGGCCGGCAATTCAGCAGCGGTACCCGACAATTTATAACAGACAGAATAGAGCTTCACACATAGATTAGATAGATAGAAACATGTCAGTCACATATATATGAAGTACAGTGACAGTGTTGCTTACTGTACTTGTCATTTACTGCAAAGGATTTATTAAAAAAAATAATAGTGTTTTCATGCACCGTCTCTTTAAAAAAGCCGGCCGGCAATTCAGCATCTGTACCCAACAATTTAGAATAGAAGAAATAGAGAATCACACATAGATTAGGTAGATAGAAACATGTCAGTCACATATATATGAAGTACAGTAACAGTGTTGCTTACTGTACTTGTCATTTAGTATAAAGGATTTATTAAAAAAAATAATAGTGTTTTCATGCACTGTCTCTTTAAAAAAGCCGGCCGGCAATTCAGCATCTGTACCCGACAATTTAGAATAGAAGGAATAGAGAATCACACATAGATTAGATAGATAGAAACAGGTCAGTCACATATATATGAAGTACAGTGACAGTGTTGCTTACTGTACTTGTCATTTAGTGTAAAGGATTTATTAAAAAAAAATAATAGTGTTTTCATGCACCGTCTCTTTAAAAAAGCCGGCCGGCAATTCAGCATCTGTACCCGACAATTTAGAATAGAAGGAATAGAGAATCACACATAGATTAGATAGATAGAAACATGTCAGTCACATATATATGAAGTACAGTGACAGTGTTGATTACTGTACTTGTCATTTAGTGTTAAAATAAAGGATTTATTTAAAAAAAAATTGGCGTGAGGTTCCCCTTAATTTTAGTCTCTAGCGGAGGTTAAGCAGACTGCTGGGGCAGATGTTTGAAGCCTGGGAAGGGGGTAATACCCACGGAGCTTCCCAGGCTACTAATATCAGCCCCCAGCGGAATACCTAGCCTTTACTAGCTATTAAAATGGGGGACCCCCCAAAAAAATGACGTGGGGTCCCCCCTATTTTAATAGCTAGCAAAGGCTAGGCAGACAGCTGGGGGCTGATATTAATAGCCCAGGAAGGGTGCCATGAATATTGGCCCCCTCCCAGGCTAGAAACACCAGCCGTCAGCCGCCCCAGAAATGGCGCATCCTTAGAATGCGCCAATTCTGGCACTTAGCCTCGCTCTTCCCACTGCCCTGTAGCGGTGGCAGTGGGGTAATAGGGCTGGGGTTGATGTCAGCTTATAATGCCAGCTGACATCAAGCCCAGGTTAGTAATGGAGAGGCGTCTATACGACACCCCCATTACTAACCCCATAGTCAAAGTTAAAAGAAAACACAAACACCCAGAATAAAGTCCTTTAATTGAAATAAAGACACATTCCTTTATTGTTCTAAATTAAACCATACTTACCGTCACGCCCATTCCAGCTGAAGCCAACGATCTCCTGCAATAAAAGAAAAATAATAAAGCAACCTCATCCTTACCTTTCCATGGTTCCCACGACAGCTTCAGCTCTGCTACATCGAGATAACAGGCTGGACCGCAGCAGAACGCCACCATCCAGCCTGTCATCCCGCAGACACTGAGAAGCGCAGGCATTCTTGCGCTCTGCAGTGTCTGGCTGTGACGGCATCCAGATGAGCCGAGGTCATGTCCAATGAACTCGGCGCACCTCATGCACGTCACTGACAGCGTGGGAGAATTCTCCTGCACTCAGCACTTCAGCGTGAGAATTCTCCCACGCTGTCAGTGACGTACATGAGGTCAGCTGAGTTCATTGGACATGAATGAGCTCACCTCATGCACGTCACTGACAGCGTGGGAAAATTCTCCTGCACTCAGCGCTTCAGCGTGAGAATTTTCCCACGCTGTCAGTGACTTGCATGAGGTGAACTCATTCATGTCCAATGAACTCAGCTGACCTCATGTACGTCACTGACAGCGTGGGAGAATTCTCACGCTGAAGTGCTGAGTGCAGGAGAATTCTCCCACGCTGTCAGTGACGTGCATGAGGTGAGCCGAGTTCATTGGACATGAACTTGTCTCATCTTTATGCCGTCACAGCCAGACACTGCAGAGCGCAAGCAAGCCTGCGCTTCTCAGTGTCCGCGGGATGACAGGCTGGATGGCAGCTTTCTGCTGCGGTCCAGCCTGTCATCTCGATGTAGCAGAGCTGAAGCTGTCCTGGGAACCATGGAAAGGTAAGGATGATGTTGGTTTATTATTTTACTTTTATTGCAGAAGACATTGGCTTCAGCTGGAATGGGCGTGATGGTAAGTATGGTTTAATTTAGAACAATAAAGAATTGTGTGTTTATTTCAATTAAAGGACTTTATTCTGGGTGTTTGTGTTTTTTTAAATACTTTACTAGAAATTCATGGTGGTCATGTCTAATATTGGCGTGACCCCATCAATTTCGGGCTTAGGGCCAGCTGATAATGCCAAGGCCTTAACCCCTTTATTACCCAGTGAGCCACCGCACCAGGGCCCTGGATGAGTTGGGTACAGCGCCAGAAGATGGCGCTTCTATGAACGCGCCATTTTCTGGGGCGGCTGCGGACTGCAATTTGCAGCGGGTGGGGACCAGAAAGCTTGGGCCTCCCTGCGCTGCGGATTCCAGCTCCCAGCTGCCTAGTTGTACCTGGCTGGGCACAAAAATAGGGCGAAGCCCCACGCATTTTTTTTTTAAATTATTTCATGAAATTCATGGAATAATTAAGAAAAAAAGGGCTTCCCTATATTGTTGTGTCCAACCAGGTACAAATAGGCAGCTGGTGGTTGGGGGCAGCCCGTCCCTGCCTGCTGTACCTGGCTGGACACAAATATAGTGCGAAGCCCCACGTCAATTTTTTTTTAATTATTTCATGAAATAATTTTTTTAAAAAAGGGCTTCCCTATATTGTTGTGTCTGGCCAGGTACAAATAGGCAGCTGGTGGTTGGGGGCAGCCCGTTCCTGCCTGCTGTACCTGACTGGACACAAATATAGGGCGAAGCCCCACGTCAATTTTTTTTAAATTATTTCAGGAAATTCATGAAATAATGAAAAAAAAATTGATGTGGGGCTTCGCCCTATATTTGTGTCCAGTCAGGTACAGCAGGCAGGAACGGGCTGCTCCCAACCACCAGCTGCCTATTTGTACCTAGCCGGACACAACAATATAGGGAAGCCCTTTTTTTCTTAATTATTCCATGAATTTCATGAATCTAAAAAAAAAATGCGTGGAGCTACGCCCTATTTTTGTGTCCAGCCAGGTACAACTAGGCAGCTGGGGGCTGGAATCTGCAGCGCAGGGAGGCCCAAGCTTTCTGGGCCCCACCCGCTGCAAATTGCAGTCCGCAGCCGACCCGGAAAATGGCGCGTTCATAGAAGCGCCATTTTCTGGCGCTGTACCCAACTCATCCAGGGCCCTGGTGCGGTGGCTCACTGGGTAATAAAGGGGTTAAGGCCAGCTTGGCATTATCAGCTGGCCCTAAGCCCGAAATTCATGGGGTCACGCCAATATTAGACATGACCACCATGAATTTCTAGTAAAGTATTTAAAAAAAACACAACACCCAGAAAAAAGTCCTTTAATTGAAATAAACACACAATTCTTTATTGTTCTAAATTAAACCATACTTACAGTCACGCCCATTCCAGCTGAAGCCAACGATCTCCTGCAATAAAAGAAAAATAATAAAGCAACATCATCCTTACCTTTCCATGGCTCCCACGACAGCTTCAGCTCTGCTACATCGAGATGACAGTCTGGACCGCAGCAGAACGCTGCCATCCAGCCTGTCATCCCGCAGACACTGAGAAGCGCAGGCTTGCTTGCGCTACTCAGTGTCTGGCTGTGACGGCATCCAGATGAGCCGAGGTCATGTCCAATGAACTCGGCGCACCTCATGCACGTCACTGACAGCGTGGGAAAATTCTCACGCTGAAGCGCTGAGTGCAGGAGAATTTTCCCACGCTGTCAGTGACGTACATGAGGTGAGCCGAGTTCATTGTCGGCTCATCTGGATGCCGTCACAGTCAGACACTGAGGAGTGCAAGCATGCCTGCGCTTCTCAGTGTCCGCGGGATGACAGGCTGGATGGCAGCGTTCTGCTGCGGTCCAGCCTGTCATCTCGATGTAGCAGAGCTGGAGCTGTCCTGGGAACCATGGAAAGGTAAGGATGAGGTTGCTTTATTATTTTTCTTTTATTGCAGGAGATCGTTGGCTTCAGCTGGAATGGGCGTGATGGTAAGTATGGTTTAATTTAGAACAATAAAGAATTGTGTCTTTATTTCAATTAAAGGACTTTATTCTGGGTGTTTGTGTTTTTTTTTTAACTTTGACTATGGGGTTAGTAATGGAGGTGTCTTATAGACGCCTCTCCATTACTAACCTGGGCTTGATGTCAGCTGGCATTATAAGCTGACATCAACCCCAACCCTAAAACCCCCTGCCACCGCACCAGGGCAGCGTGGAAGAGCGAGGCTAAGTGCCAGAATTGGCGCATCCTATGGATGCGCCATTTCTGGGGCGGCTGACGGCTGGTGTTTCTAGCCTGGGAGGGGGCCAATATTCATGGCTCCCTTCCTGGGCTATTAATATCAGCCCCCAGCTGTCTGCCTAGCCTTTGCTAGCTATTAAGTTAGGGGGGACCCCACGTCATTTTTTTGGGGGGGGTCCTCCATTTTAATAGCTAGTAAAGGCTAGGTATTCAGCTGGGGGCTGATATTAGTAGCCTGGGAAGCTCCGTGGGTATTACCCCCTTACCAGGCTTCAAACATCTGCCCCAGCCGTCTGCTTAACCTCCGCTAGAGACTAAAATTACGGGGAATCCCACGCCAATTTTTTTTAATAATAAATCCTTTATTTTAATACTAAATGACAAGTACAGTAACCAACACTATCACTGTACTTATTATGTATGTGACTGACATGTTTCTATCTATCTAATCTATGTGTGAAGCTCTATTCTGTCTGTTATAAATTGTCGGGTACAGATGCTGAATTGCCGGCCGGCTTTCTTAAAGAGACGGTGCATGAAAACACTATTATTTTTTTTGATAAATCCTTTACACTAAATGACAATTACAGTAAGCAACACTGTCACTGTACTTCATATATATGTGACTGACATGTTTCTATCTATCTAATCTATGTGTGATTCTCTATTCCTTCTATTCTAAATTGTCGGGTACAGATGCTGAATTGCCGGCCGGCTTTTTTAAAGAGACGGTGCATGAAAACACTATTATTTTTTTTAATAAATCCTTTGCAGTAAATGACAAGTACAGTAAGCAACACTGTCACTGTACTTCATATATATGTGACTGACATGTTTCTATCTATCTAATCTATGTGTGAAGCTCTATTCTGTCTGTTATAAATTGTCGGTACCGCTGCTGAATTGCCAACCGGCTTTTTTAAAGAGACGGTGCACGAAAACACTATTATATTTTTTAATAAATCCTTTACACTAAATGACAAGTACAGTAAGCAACACTGTCACTGTACTTCATATATATGTGACTGACATGTTTCTATCTATCTAATCTATGTGTGATGCTCTATTCCTTCATGTCTAAATTGTCGGGTACCGGTGTATGCCGCTGCTGAATTGCCGGCCGGCTTTTTTAAAGAAAGCGTCTTCTGAGCAGTTTGTCAGCTTTTGCACACCTTTGAAGGTGTTTTCTATGTGTTCCTATGTGTTTTTGTTTGCCTGCCATTGGTTTTAACGGTGTTCGACGGTGTTCTAAGGTGTTCGACGAACAGTTCGATGAACAGTTCCTCGAACATCCCGGTGTTCGACGAACTGAACCGAACCCGAACACTACGGGGGTGGCTCAACACTAGTCCTGTGAAGCGCTCCAAAGTTATCTGGGAGTTGTCTGAGCCCCTCACCTGGTGAGCAAAGTACGACGTTGGCAGCCGTTACCTGCAGAAGTGGTCTGGATAATAAGAACTGTGAATAAAGGCCCTGGACTGCATCACTGACTCCGTGTCGTTACTGCTGCTGCCCTGCACCATCACCCCCATCCTCCGCATACACTGCCCTGAGGCTATACTCCTCCCGTGGGGAGTTATGCTATGCTCTGCTGCACCCACAACACCATCCTCAGCGGTCTGCCCTTCAGTGGCGGTTCACTCTGACCGAAATCCACATGTGGCATAGTCAGACATTTAAACATCAAAACAACATAAATAGTTCCGCCACTGGTTTGACTGCCCTGAGCCACGGAACCAGGTCGCCGCCACGGAGACTACAACCACCAGCATCCACCAAAAAGGGTCCAGCTCCGGATGTCCCAAGGAACAGGGGGCACGTCAGAACATTTTCATCACCTTTCACAATCACCAATGGCACAAGACAGGGATGTCCTCTATTCCCTCTCTTATACATCCTAGTGACGGAGCACCTGCTCTCATCAATTCGCCATAACCCCAATAGTAGGTGGATTGAGGAGGGAGGCACCGAGTACAAGTGCTCTGCATTTGCTGATGATGTCAATCACATATATCCATCAGCAGGCTTTTATGGCTGAAATAGATCACTTTGTTACATGGTCAAATTTTAAAATCAATACAGCGAAGTCTGAGGCCCTCGATGTCTCCCTCCCCAAATCCATACAGGATTCCATCCAGTCCAACTTTACCTTTGCCTGGCCCTCACAGGGTATCAAATTCATAGGAATTCCTATTCATAGAGACCTCTCCCGTCTATGTTATCTTAATTTTGGGCCCTTTATTGAACAACTCCATACAGACCACGGTTGGCAAGTTAGAACTGTAAGATTCACTACGTGAACCACTGGTGTTTTGTGGAAAAGCACATGTACACTGTGTTCCAAATTATTATGCAAAAAGTGTTTAGGAGAGATAATTGAAAAATTTCTTTGTTTGTTAGTTAATCTCATTGATGGTGATGTGTGTCAGGGCTCTTTATATCACTGTAAGCAATTGCAGACACCTGTGCTAATTAGTTTGGCAGGTGTGTCCAATGAACGGCAAGACTACTTAAGAAGGCTGTCCCACATTATTAAGCAGCCTACATTTTCTGCCAAAATGGGAAAGAAAAAGGATGTGTCGGCTGCTGAGAAGCAACAAATTGTGGAGTGTTTAGGTCAAGGCATGACTACAATCAAGTGATGATCAGGATAAAGTGTCTTGGCAATCAAGAAGTATGTAGCTGATTCACAGTACACATGTGTGCGTGCTGATAAGGGCAAATTGAGGACTCTTTCCTACAGGCAATTACGTCAGGTTAAAAGAGGAGCGGCAAAAAGGCCTTGTCATAGCAGCAGACAAGTTTTTGAAGCTGCTGGTACCTCCAACGTCTCCCGAACAACCACATGCAGGGTCCTTCAGAGGTTTGCAGCTGTGCGTACGCCATCCTGTCGACATCCTCTATCCACATCACACAAGCAGAAACGGCTCCAGTGGGCCAAACATTACATGAAGACTGATTTCAAAACTGTTTTGTTCACGGATGAGTGCCTTGTAGTGTTGAGCCACCCCCGTAGTGTTCGAGTTCAGTTCGGTGCGTCGAACACCCGTGTGTTCGCCGAACTGTTCGTCGAACTGTTCGTCGAACACCTTCGAACACCGTTTAAACAATGGCAGGCAAACAAAAACACATAGAAACACATAGAAAACACCTTAAAAGGTGTCCAAAAGCTGACAAACTGCTCAGAAGACACAACTAACACATGGAAAAGTGACAAGTACATATAGTCATGCGAAAAGAAAAGAGGTGGAGGAGTAAAAGGAGGCGGTGACACAGATATAGGCATGTCATGCCCTTCTAAAATCCAAAAAGTGAGAAGCCGACACGTTCAGTCCGCTCCTGCCCGTGCCACCTCCGTGTCGCCGGGTTTGTGCCAGAGCCACGGTGAACCCTGACGGCCATCCCCCCTCTCCCAATACTGGTGCCTGTCCGCTGGTGGGTCGAGCGAGCCCCCCTGTGGTGGAGGCAGCTCTAAGCTTTTTAATTTAAATTGTCTCTCTAATTTGAATAAATACACTTTAAATCGATTTACAAGGATCTATTGGAGGGCAAGTCTCTTGCCAGCAGCCGCGTAATTCCAGCTCCAGTAGCGTCCACTAAAGCTGCTGCAGTTAAAAAGCTTTTATAAGGATCGAGCTCGGCTGTCCACCGCAAGGCATCCTACTGCCAGTCCGAGCCCCTATGCCTTGGGGTGCCTCCTGATGCTCTTCACTAAGTATCCCATGGTCCCGAAGCATTTCCTTTGAAAAAATGAAGTGTCCAAACTACAGGTGGTGTAGCTTGCTTAACAGCCGGGATAATCCGCTGACTAGCAGACCCTGCTACTAGGCACAAAGTATTTCCTGGGCTAGATGCAGTTAAAAATTTGTAATTAGATACTCTCGTTGGATGCTGAAAAAGCATTCCATAGAGTCTCCTGGCACGCCATATATGATTCTCTTAAAAAGCTTGGGGTAGGGGTCTAGGGGACCCTTTTATAGCCAAAATCACGGCCCTGTATCGCAATACGTCACCTAGGCTGAAGATAAATGGAACTGTAGCACACTGAGGGCTCGGTTGCTACAGAGGTATTGCACCTCACCCAGAGGTGTGATATCTCACTCTCAGGTAAGGATGTAGTGTGGATCAGGACCTGACACCTGCATGCATTACACCACATTGCCGTGGGGCAGGGCGACCAATATGCCCCTGAGATGGGCACGACAGTCCCTGTCCCTGGCTGGAGTGGGGGGAGGGAACACTAAGGAAGGGGAACCCTGTAGTGCAGGAGCAGGGAGGAAGCAGTTCCTGGGTGCATTGAGAAGGGAGTATAAAAGGTGGGCACCATCTTAGTTCAGTGCAGAGAAGTCTGAGCAGAAGTGGCAGGGAGCAGGGGCTCTGCATGAGCTCTGCTCCGGAGGCGGGCCTAGTAACAGAGGCCCAGGCCTGGAAGACTGAGAAGGAAGGAAGAGGAGCGGAGAAGGCTCCAGGAACGAGGAACGAAGGGATCTCAGGGGTGCGGACGGGCGAGTCGCCACCGCACGCCCGAATCCACCTGCGTGGAGGGGTCAGGCCAAAGGGGGAGACTGGTCCCCAAAACTAGTGGAGGCAGGAAACGACCCTCAGCTAGAAACAGGAGGCTGTGACATTTTATGTGGCGCAGTCCCTCGCTATACCCGCTAGGAAGGCACCACATAGGGTCAGGGAAACTGGCGCCAAGTTTACCAAGAGGAGGCCCGAGGCAGCCGGACAGAAGGGTTGGTAAGAAAGGCCAGACAAAGGACACACAAAGGTGGTCCTGTGAAGCACTCCAAAGTTATCTGGGAGTTGTCTGAGCCCCTCACCTGGTGAGCACAGTACGACGTGGGCAGCCGTTACCTGCAGACGTGGTCTGGATAATAAGAACTGTGAGTAAAGGCCCTGGACTGCATCACTGACTCCGTTTCATTACTGCTGCTGCCCTGCACCATCACCCCCATCCTCCGCATACACTGCCCTGAGGCTATACTCCTCCTGTGGGGAGTTATGCTACGCTCTGCTGCACCCACAACACCAGCCTCAGCGGTCTGCCCTGGAGCGGCGGTTCACTTTGACCGCAATCCACGGGTGGCGTAGTCGGACATTTAAACATCAAAACCACATAAATAGTTCCGCCACTGGTTTGACCGCCCTGAGCCAAGGAACCGGGTTGTCGCCACGGAGACTACAACCACCAGCATCCACCAAAAAGGGTCCGGCTCCGGGTGTCCCAAGGCCCAGGGGGCGCGTCAGAACATTTTCATCACCTTTCACAATCACCAATGGGACAAGGCAGGGATGTTCTCTGTCCCCTCTCTTATACATCCTAGTTACGGAGCACCTGCTCTCATCAATTCGCCATAACCCCAATATTAGGTGGATTGAGGTGGGAGGCACCGAGTACAAGTGCTCTCTATTTGCTGATGATGTCCTAGTATATATCACTCAATCACATATATCCATCCATGCTGTTATGGCTGAAATAGATCACTTTGTTACATGGTCAAATTTTAAAATCAATGCAGCGAAGTCTGAGGCCCTCGATGTCTCCCTCCCCAAATCCATATAGGATTCCATCCAGTCCAACTTTCCCTTTGCCTGGCCCTCACAGGGTATCAAATACTTAGGAATTCCTATTCATAGAGACCTCTCCCTTCTATGTTATCTTAATTTTGGGCCCTTTATTGAACAACTCCATACAGACCACGGTTGGCAAGTTAGAACTGTAAGATTCACTACGTGAACCACTGGTGTTTTGTGGAAAAGCACATGTACACTGTGTTCCAAATTATTATGCAAAAAGTGTTTAGGAGTGATAAGGGAAGAATTTGTTTGTTTGTCTGTTAAACTCATTGATGGTGATGTGTGTCAGGGCTCTTTATATCACTGTAAGCCATTGCAGACACCTGTGCTAATTAGTTTGGCAGGTGTGTCCAATGAAAGGCAAGACTACTTAAGAAGGCTGTCTCACATTATTAAGCAGCCTACATTTTCTGCCAAAATGGGAAAGATAAAGGATGTGTCCTATGCTGAGAAGCAACAAATTGTGGAGTGTTTAGGTCAAGGCATGACTACAATCAACATTGTGCGATGATCAGGATGAAGTGTCTTGGCAATCAAGAAGTATGTAGCTGATTCACAGTACACACGTGTGCGTGCTGATAAGGGCAAATTGAGGACTCTTTCCTACAGGCAATTACGTCAGGTTGAAAGAGCAGCGGCAAAAAAGCCTTGTCATAGCAGCAGACAAGTTTTTGAAGCTGCTGGTGCCTCCAACGTCCCCCGAACAACAAGATGCAGGGTCCTTCAGAGGTTTGCAGCTGTGCATACGCCATCCTGTCGACCTCCTCTATCCACTTCACACAAGCAGAAACGGCTCCAGTGGGCCAAACATTACATGAAGACTGATTTCAAAACTTTTTTGTTCACGGATGAGTGCCGTGCAGCGCTCGATGGTCCAGATGGATGGAGTGGAGGATGGCTGGTTGATGGACACCCCACGCAAACACGGCTACAGCGTCAACAAGGAGGAGGTGGAGTAATGTTTTGGGCTGGAATCATGGGGAGAGAGATTGTCGGCCCCTTTAGGATCCCTGAAGGCGCTAAAGATGAACTCCATAATGTATGTGGATTTTCTCAAACAGCACTTCCTGCCATGGTTCAAGAAGAAGAACCGTGTATTTCACAGCAAGATCATTTTTCTGCATGATAATGCACCATCTCATGCTGCACATAAAACATCTGCATCTCTGGCTGATATGGGCATAAAAGGGGACAAACTTATGGTGTGACCCCCATGCTCCCCTGACCTCTACCCCATTCAGAACCTTTGGAGCATCATTAAAAGGAGTGTCTATGATGGCGGGAGGCAGTTCACATCTAAGCAACAGCTCTGGGAGGGTATTCTGTCCTCATGCAAAACAATTGAAGCAGAAACCATCCAAAACCTGACAAATTCAATGGACGAGAGAGTTCAGAAGCTCCTTTCGAACAAGGGGTCCTATGTGAAAATGTAACATCATCTAGAATAAAGTTTTGAGTTGAAAACTGTTTGATTTCAGTTTCTAACAACCTGCTAATGCTTATAATTTCAAAAATGACCATTTTTTTGGTCTTTATTAAAATGAAAAGGTTGATCGAAAAGTTTGGGGGATCTAAGAGTGTGGCAACCCAGTAGTCATGATTACTTCGAATTCTGACAATATGAGGGTCATGCTGCAGGTAGTGCAGCAAGAAGGCACGTATGTGTCTTGCGCATCTCGGAGCCCCAAAATTATTTTCCGGGCTAGATGCAGCTAAAAATTATTATTAATTTTAAATCTGGTGAAGCTTTAGTATAGATGGCCTAATAGGATCAGTGCTGCACACTGCTACAAAGCCCAAATTATTTTCCAGTCAAGAAACAGATAAACATGATTAGTAATTTTAAATCTGGTGGAGCTTATTATAGATGGCCTAATAGAATCAGTGCTGTACACTGCTACAAAGCCCAAATTATTTTCCAGCCAAGATACAGATAAACATGATTAGTAATTTGAAAGCTTAAAACGGTTGGTAGGGTGATTTTACCCAATCATCAAGCTTTTAGTCTCCCCAGGATGACACAGGGGTAGAAAAGTCGTTTCGGATCCATGATATGTTCATCTTTATGAACGTGAGTCTGTCTACATTATCAGTGGAGAGCCGCGTGCGCTTATCTGTCAGCACACCACCAGCAGCGCTGAACACATGTTCAGACAGAACGCTGGCTGCGGGGCATGACAAGTAGAGATGAGCGGTGTTCGACTAGAACTGTTCGCCAATCTCAAATTCGAGCTGTTTTGGGCGGTGTTCGAGTTGTTCGACGAACCCGAACGATTTGCAAAAAATTTGGCTGTTCGAGGTTATGTTCGATAACTGTTCGTACACCAAAAGCGTGTCCTGCATGTCTGGCGCTATTTAGAGCACCAATCATGCAGGGATTGTCTGCCACTCACTGTAATGCCACAGCCATGGTGGTTGTGGCATTACAGTGATTGCCCAAATCGATGGGAACAGTGCCAACAGTGAAACATGAAAAGCCGGCAATTCAGCAGCGGCATACACCTGTACCCGACAATTTAGAACCGAAAGAATAGAGCTTCACACATAGATTAGATAGATATAAACATGTCAGACACATATATACGAAGTACAGTGAAAGTGCTGCTTACTGTACTTGTCATTTAGCGTAAAGGATTTATCAAAAAAAATAATAGTGTTTTCAGGCACCGTCTCTTTAAAAAAGCCGGCCGGCAATTCAGCAGCGGTACCCGACAATTTAGAATAGAAGGAATAGAGAATCACACATAGATTAGATAGATAGAAACATGTCAGTCACATATATAAGAAGTGCAGTGACAGTGTTGATTACTGTACTTGTCATTTAGTGTAAAGGATTTATTTAAAAAAATAATAGTGTTTTCATGCACTGTCTCTTTAAAAAAGCCGGCCGGCAATTCAGCAGCGGTACCCGACAATTTATAACAGACAGAATAGAGCTTCACACATAGATTAGATAGATAGAAACATGTCAGTCACATATATATGAAGTACAGTGATAGTGTTGGTTACTGTACTTGTCATTTAGTATTAAAATAAAGGATTTATTATTAAAAAAATTGGCGTGGGGTTCCCCTTAATTTTAGGCTCTAGCGGAGGTTAAGCAGAAGGCTGGGGCAGATGTTTGAAGCCTGGGAAGGGGGTAATACCCACGGAGCTTCCCAGGCTACTAATATCAGCCCCCAGCTGAATACATAGCCTTTACTAGCTATTAAAATGGGGGACCCCCCCCAAAAAATGACGTGGGGTCCCCCATAATTTAATAGCTAGCAAAGGCTAGGCAGACAGCTGGGGGCTGATATTAATAGCCCAGGAAGGGAGCCATGAATATTGGCCCCCTCCCAGGCTAGAAACACCAGCCGTCAGCCGCCCCAGAAATGGCGCATTCATAGGATGCGCCAATTCTGGCACTTAGCCTCGCTCTTCCACGCTGCCCTGGTGCGGTGGCAGGGGGTAATAGGGTTGGGGTTGATGTCAGCTTATAATGCCAGCTGACATCAAGCCCAGGTTAGTAATGGAGAGGCGTCTATAAGACACCCCCATTACTAACCCCATAGTCAAAGTTAAAAAAAACACAAACACCCAGAATAAAGTCCTTTAATTGAAATAAAGACACAATCCTTTATTGTTCTAAATTAAACCATACTTACCGTCACGCCCATTCCAGCTGAAGCCAACGATCTCCTGCAATAAAAGAAAAATAATAAAGCAACCTCATCCTTACCTTTCCATGGTTCCCACGACAGCTTCAGCTCTGCTACATCGAGATGACAGGCTGGACCGCAGCAGAACGCTGCCATCCAGCCTCTCATCCCGCAGACACTGAGAAGCGCAGGCTTGCTTGCGCTGCTCAGCGTCTCTCTGTGACGACATCCAGATGAGCCGAGTTCATGTCCAATGAACTCATCTCACCTCATGCACGTCACTGACAGCGTGGGAAAATTCTCAAGCTGAAGCGGTGAGTGCAGGAGAATTCTCCCACGCTGTCAGTGACGTGCATAAGGTGAGCTCATGTCCAATGAACTCAGCTCACCTCCTGCACGTCACTGACAGCATGGGAGAATTCTCCTGCACTCAGCGCTTCAGCGTGAGAATTCTCCCGCTGAAGCGCTGAGTGCAGGAGAATTTTCCCACGCTGTCAGTGACGTGCATAAGGTGAGCTCATGTCCAATGAACTCAGCTCACCTCCTGCACGTCACTGACAGCGTGGGAGAATTCTCCTGCACTCAGCGCTTCAGCGTGAGAATTCTCCCGCTGAAGCGCTGAGTGCAGGAGAATTTTCCCACGCTGTCAGTGACGTGCATAAGGTGAGCTCATGTCCAATGAACTCAGCTCACCTCCTGCACGTCACTGACAGCGTGGGAGAATTCTCCTGCACTCAGCGCTTCAGTGTGAGAATTCTCCCACGCTGAAGCGCTGAGTGCAGGAGAATTTTCCCACGCTGTCAGTGACGTGCATGAGGTGAGCCGAGTTCATTGGACATTAACTCGGCTCATCTGGATGCCCTCACAGAGAGACACTGTGGAGCGCAAGCAAGCCTGCGCTTCTCAGTGTCTGCGGGATGACAGGCTGGATGGCAGCGTTCTGCTGCGGTCCAGCCTGTCATCTCGATGTAGCAGAGCTGAAGCTGTCATGGGAACCATGGAAAGGTAAGGATGATGTTGCTTTATTATTTTTCTTTTATTTCAGGAGATCGTTGGCTTCAGCTGGAATGGGCGTGATGGTAAGTATGGTTTAATTTAGAACAATAAAGAATTGTGTGTTTATTTCAATTAAAGGACTTTTTTCTGGGTGTTGTGTTTTTTTTAAATACTTTACTAGAAATTCATGGTGGTCATGTCTAATATTGGCGTGACCCCATGAATTTCGGGCTTAGGGCCAGCTGATAATGCCAAGCTGGCCCTAACCCCTTTATTACCCAGTGAGCCACTGCATCAGGGCCCTGGATGAGTTGGGTACAGCGCCAGAAGATGGCGCTTCTATGAACGCGCCATTTTCCGGGGTGGCTGCGGACTGCAATTTGCAGCGGGGGTGGCCCAGAAAGCTTGGGCCTCCCTGCGCTGCGGATTCCAGCCCCCAGCTGCCTAGTTGTACCTGGCTGGACACAAAAACAGGGCGAAGCCCCACGTCAATTTTCTTTAAATTATTTCATGAAATAATTAAGAAAAAAAGGGCTTCCCTATATTGTTGTGTCCGGCCAGGTACAAATAGGCAGCTGGTGGTTGGGGGCAGCCCGTTCCTGCCTGCTGTACCTGGCTGGACACAAATATAGTGCGAAGCCCCACGTCAATTTTTTTTAAATTATTTCATGAATTTCCTGAAATAATTTAAAAAAATTGAAGTGGGGCTTCGCACTATATTTGTGTCCAGCCAGGTACAGCAGGCAGGAACGGGCTGCCCCCATCCACCAGCTGCCTATTTGTACCTGGCCGGACACAACAATATAGGGAAGCCCTTTTTTTCTTAATTATTTCATGAATTTCATGAAATAATTAAAAAAAATTGAAGTGGGGCTTCGCACTATATTTGTGTCCAGCCAGGTACAGCAGGCAGGAACGGGCTGCCCCCAACCACCAGCTGCCTATTTGTACCTGGCCGGACACAACAATATAGGGAAAGCCTTTTTTTCTTAATTATTTCATGAATTTCATGAAATAATTAAAAAAAAAGTACGTGGGGCTTCGCCCTATTTTTGTGTCCAGCCAGGTACAACTAGGCAGCTGGGGGCTGGAATCTGCAGCGCAGGGAGGCCCAAGCTTTCTGGGCCCCCCCCGCTACAAATTGCAGTCCGCAGCCACCCCGGAAAATGGCGCGTTCATAGAAGCGCCATCTTCTGGCGCTGTACCCAACTCATCCAGGGCCCTGGTGCGGTGGCTCACTGGGTAATAAAGGGGTTAGGGCCAGCTTGGTATTATCAGCTGGCCCCAAGCCCAAAATTCATGGGGTCACGCCAGTATTAGACATGACCGCCATGAATTTCTAGTAAAGTATTTAAAAAAAACACAACACCCAGAATAAAGTCCTTTAATTGAAATAAAGACACAATTCTTTATTGTTCTAAATTAAACCATACTTACCATCACACCCATTCCAGCTGAAGCCAACGATCTCCTGCAATAAAAGTAAAATAATAAACCAACCTCATCCTTACCTTTCCATGGTTCCCACGACAGCTTCAGCTCTGCTACATCGAGATGACTGGCTGGACCGCAGCAGAACGCTGCCATCCAGTCTGTCATCCCGCAGACACTGAGAAGCGCAGGCATGCTTGCGCTCCTCACTGTCTCGCTGTGACGGCATCCAGATGAGCCGAGGTCATGTCCAATGAACTCGGCTCACCTCATGCACGTCACTGACAGCGTGGGAAAATTCTCACGCTGAAGTGCTGAGTGCAGGAGAATTCTCCCACGCTGTCAGTGATGTGCATGAGGTGAGCTCATGTCCAATGAACTCAGCTCACCTCCTGCACGTCACTGACAGCGTGGGAAAATTCTCCTGCAATCAGCGCTTCAGCGTGAGAATTTTCCCACGCTGTCAGTGACGTGCATGAGGTGAGCCGAGTTCATTGGACATGAACTCGGCTCATCTGGATGTCGTCACAGAGAGACGCTGAGCAGCGCAAGCAAGCCTGCGCTTCTCAGTGTCTGCGGGATGACAGGCTGGATGGCAGCGTTCTGCTGCGGTCCAGCCTGTCATCTCGATGTAGCAGAGCTGAAGCTGTCGTGGGAACCATGGAAAGGTAAGGATGAGGTTGCTTTATTATTTTTCTTTTATTGCAGGAGATCGTTGGCTTCAGCTGGAATGGGCGTGATGGTAAGTATGGTTTAATTTAGAACAATAAAGGATTGTGTCTTTATTTCAATTAAAGGACTTTATTCTGGGTGTTTGTGTTTTTTTTAACTTTGACTATGGGGTTAGTAATGGGGGTGTCTTATAGACGCCTCTCCATTACTAACCTGGGCTTGATGTCAGCTGGCATTATAAGCTGACATCAACCCCAACCCTATTACCCCCTGCCACCGCACCAGGGCAGCGTGGAAGAGCGAGGCTAAGTGCCAGAATTGGCGCATCCTATGAATGCGCCATTTCTGGGGCGGCTGACGGCTGGTGTTTCTAGCCTGGGAGGGGGCCAATATTCATGGCTCCCTTCCTGGGCTATTAATATCAGCCCCCAGCTGTCTGCCTAGCCTTTGCTAGCTATTAAATTAGGGGGGACCCCACGTCATTTTTTTGGGGGGGTCCCCCATTTTAATAGCTAGTAAAGGCTATGTATTCAGCTGGGGGCTGATATTAGTAGCCTGGGAAGCTCCGTGGGTATTACCCCCTTCCCAGGCTTCAAACATCTGCCCCAGCCGTCTGCTTAACCTCCGCTAGAGCCTAAAATTAAGGGGAACCCCACGCCAATTTTTTTAATAATAAATCCTTTATTTTAATACTAAATGACAAGTACAGTAACCAACACTATCACTGTACTTCATATATATGTGACTGACATGTTTCTATCTATCTAATCTATGTGTGATGCTCTATCTTTCTGTTCTAAATTGTCGGGTACCGCTGCTGAATTGCCGGCCGGCTTTTTTAAAGAGACAGTGCATGAAAACACTATTATTTTTTTAAATAAATCCTTTACACTAAATGACAAGTACAGTAAGCAACACTATCACTGTACTTATTATATATGTGACTGACATGTTTCTATCTATCTAATCTATGTGTGAAGCTCTATTCTTTCTGTTCTAAATTGTCGGGTACAGATGCTGAATTGCCGGCCGGCTTTTTTAAAGAGACGGTGCATGAAAACACTATTATTTTTTTTGATAAATCCTTTACACTAAATGACAAGTACAGTAAGCAACACTGTCACTGTGCTTCTTATATGTGTGACTGACTTGTTTCTATCTATCTAATCTATGTGTGATGCTCTATTCCTTCTTGTCTAAATTGTCGGGTACCGGTGTATGCCGCTGCTGAATTTGCCGGCCGGCTTTTTTAAAGAGAGTGTCTTCTGAGCAGTTTGTCAGCTTTTGGACACCTTTGCAGGTGTTTTCTATGTGTTTCTATGTGTTTTTGTTTGCCTGCCATTGGTTTTAACGGTGTTCGACGGTGTTCTAAGGTGTTCGACGAACAGTTCGACGAACAGTTCCTCGAACATCCCGGTGTTCGACGAACCGAACCGAACCCGAACACTACGGGGGTGGCTCAACACTAATGACAAGATCTCCAAGGCGTAAGTGGCTAGCTCCGGCCATTTATCCAGATTGGAAGCCCAAAAAGAGCAAGGGTCCAGTGACACAGTCGTGGCTTCAATGTTTACTTGGAGATACTCCTGTACCATTGTCTCTAGGCGTTGACTATGTGTCAGACTTCTTGTCTCCTGTGGCCTTGCAAAGGATGGGCTAAAAAAGTGGTGAAATGATTCCGCAAAATTGATGTTACCAGCAGATACTGTGGTTCTGTTACGGTTTGAGTGCTGAACACTTGACGGTCCCACGGTTGGCAAGTTGGAACTGTGAGATTCACTACGTGCACCACTGGTATTTTGTGGAAAAGCACATGTAAGATTCTGCAACAGTCTCTGCCGATACTCCTGCATGCGTGCATCCCTTTCTATTGCAGGAATAATTTCTGCAAATTTACTTTTGTACCGGGGATCTAACAGTGTGGCAACCCAGTAGTCAGGATTATTTCTAATTCTCACAATTCGAGGGTCATGTTGCAGGTAGTGCAGCAAGAAGGCACTCATGTGTGTTGCGCATCCAGGAGCACCAAGTCCCTGTTGTGTTGGTGGTGAGGTAACAATCATGCTTCCTTCCTCTGTCCTCTCCCCCCAACCTCGCACAACAGAAATGTGATCAAGGTCTCCCTCATCTGATGAGTCTTCCATCAGTTCGTCCTCCACTTCTTCCTGGGCTCCTGCACCTTCCTCACTAGTTTGGCTGCTACCATGCGCCCTGGTAAAACCATCTCCCCCACCCTCACATGCCTGCCGCCTTGGTGCTGCCGACCGTCTGGACCTTGCAGATGTTAGCCCTTCCGCATACAACTCCTCCTCCTCTACTTCCTCCACCTCCTCTTGTGCCACCACCTGACTCGGAATTCTGTTTAACATGAGCTCCAGCATGTAAATCACCGGAATAGTCATGCTGATAATGGCATCGTCAGCACTAAACATCTTCGTCGCCATTTCAAAACTGTGCAGAAGGGTGCATAGGTCCCTGATCTGAGACCACTCCTCCAGCGTGATTTGCCCCATCTTTGGAACCCGTTGGCCCAGGCTATACGTCAGAACGTATTGCACAAGGGCTTGTCAGTGCTGCCACAGTCTCTGCAACATGAGCAGAGTTGAATTCCACCGGGTAGGCACATCGCATTTTAGCCGGTGAAGTGGCAGGCCCAACGACTTCTGTAGAGATGTAAGTCGCTGAGCTGCGGGATGCGAACGGCGAAAGTGAGCACACAGCGACCGTGCCCTCTGCAGAAGGCCATCTAGTCTGGGATAGTGGGCTAAAAATTGCTGGACAACCAGGTTCAACACGTGAGCCATACAAGGCACGTGTGTGACATTGCCCCGGCAAAGGGCCGCACCCACGTTTGCAGCATTGTCGCACACGGCCTTCCCTGGTTTCAGGTCCAGTGGAGACAACCATTCATGAAATTGGTTCTCCAGAGCTGACCACAACTCCTCAGCTGTGTGACTCACATTTCCCACACATTTCAAAGTAAAAACCCCCTGATGACGTTGAGCCCTACTGCCAGCATAGTAAGGAGGTGAGCAGGTTCCCTTCTGCGCAGTTAGAAAGCTTGTGGCATGACCAGACAGGCTTTGGGTGCAGGTGGAAGACCGAGAGGAGGTTGAGGAGGCAGAAGCAGAGGAGGAACTTTGACATAAAGAGGATTGACGCACAACTCGTGGGGACGGCAAGACTTGGACAGCAGCCCCTTGTCCTGCTGTCACCATTTTTACCCAGTGCCCAGTCAGCGACATGTATCGCCCCTGTCCATGCATACTCATCCAAGTGTCTGTGGTGAAATGCACCCTGTCACACACAGAGTTTCTCAAAGAAGCGGTAATGTTGTGTGTGACATGCTGGTGGAGCGCAGGCACACCTATCTTTTAGAAGCAGTGCCGACTGTGCATATGGTACTGGGGCACTGCGACAGACATAAGGTCTCGAAAATACTCTGTGTCCACCAGGCGAAAAGGCAGCATTTCTGTAGCCAAGAGCTTGCAGATGGTGAAATTCAACCTCTTAGCTTTCTCATGGCTAGGAGGAAATGGTCTTTTACTTGTCCACATCTGAGGGACTTAGGGCTGGCTGTTGTGCTTAGACGGGGTTGATAAGGGTGTCCCTGGCAAACTGCCGGTCTGTGAGGAAGATGCAGGCTGACATGTTAGGTTGCCTTGATCCAAAGGTGGTGCTATCGATGTCGGACAGCTCTCAACACCAGCTGGTGTTACCACCTCCAAAGAAAATGATGACCTGCCAATCATGCTGGCTGTTGCGGGTAAAGAGGTGGCAGGTCTGCGTCCCAAAACAGGTGTGACTGCTGTCCCCCCAGTCACAGAGGATGAAGAGGCCACAGATGCACAAGATGGGGCAGACGGTGGTTGGCCTGGACAGCAAGGCCGCATTGTAGCACAGTGAGCTTCCCACTGCAACTTATGCTTCATGTCCAAGTGCCGGTTCATACATGAAGTACTCAAACTATGTATTTTTTGGCCTCTACTTAGCTTTTGTTGACAAATTTTACAGATAACACGAGTTGGGTCATCTTTATCGATCTGAAAAAATGCCCAGGCTATGCAAGGCTTAGCACCCATGCGACCTGAAGAGTCACCACAACTTGTGGTCAGAGGCAGAGTTGTGTTTGAGGATGCAGTTGTTGACATGCTTCCAGTACTACGTCTCTGTCCAGGAAGGCGCCACCTGACCTCGTCGTCACTAGCATCCTCCTCCACCTCCTCTGCTGACCTCATCTCTTGGCTGACTGTGGGTTGACAGTAAGTGGGATCTCCAACCTCATCATCATCACCCTGTGTGTTATCACACCCGTCGTCCTCAGAGCCAACCGGTTCCTGCCTGACAAAAAACGAAAGTTGTCGCTCCAATCAGGTATTTGAGTCTCATCATCGTCTTCCTCATTGTCTCCACCAACAGGAGTTACAGTTTGGGAATGAGGGTCTACATTATGGTCAGAACCTTCTGCGTCTGGTCCTGGATCCGACTCATAAAGATTCTGGGCACCAGTGCAGATCATTTCCTCGTCTGCATTCACAGAAGCGCTGGAGCCGACCTCTGATTCCCAGGCTATAGTATGAGTAAACAGCTCTGTAGACTCAACCATCTGTTCTACCTCATTCTCAGATGGGCAGCTGGAGATTTGGGAGCTGTGAGGAAGCAAGTGCGATTGGGGTGACACCTCAGAGTACTGGAGTATTTGTGATGTTGAAGTTGATGTGGAGGAGAGCCCACTTAACGGAGCACTTGATATCCGTTGAATCACCTGCTGTTTTTGTGCCTCATCTGGAATTTGTAGCGATTGGCGTGGCCGTAAGAAAGGGATCTTATCACATTGTCCGCTAAAAGAAGTAGACATTTTAGTTTTGCTGGAAGATGGTCTTTCTTCTGCAGATGTTACTGTTGCTTTAACACCTATTCCATAGACACAACCTTTTTTCCCCTTCCCAACACGCCTATTCCCCTTTCCACCAGCAGCAGGCCTTTTTCCACTCATTTTAGTGGTTAACTAATTCACAACTCTGGAGTTGTTTGCGCAAAAAAACAATGGATGGGAATCGAGCAGAGCTGAGTGGCCAAACTGTGGTATTAGGCCAAAACTATTGTCTGGGTTAGATGCAGAAAAAAATTATATTCAGTACAGATGGACTAATAGAACAAGTCCCACACACTGCTAGAAGCCCAAATATTTTTTCAGAAGTAGATGCAGAAAAAAATTATACTCCGTTTGCAACCTGATGGAGTTCAGTATAGATGGACTAATAGAACAAGTCCCACACACTGCTAGAAGCCCAAATATTTTTTCAGAGCTAGATACAGAAAAAAATTATATTCAATTTGCAACCTGATGGAGGTCAGTATAGATGGACTAATAGAACAAGTCCCACACACTGCTAGAAGGCCAAATATTTTTTCAGAGCTAGATGCAGAAAAAAATTATATTCAATTTGCAACCTGATGGAGGTCAGTACAGATGGACTAATAGAACAAGTCCCACACACTGCTAGAAGGCCAAATATTTTTTCAGAGCTAGATGCAGAAAAAAATTATATTCAATTTGCAACCTGATGGAGGTCAGTACAGATGGACTAATAGAACAAGTCCCACACACTGCTAGAAGCCCAAATATTTTTTCAGAGCTAGATGCAGATAAAAATTATCTTGAATTTGTAACCTGCTGGAGGTCAGTATAGATGGACTAATAGAACAAGTCCCACACACTGCTAGTAGGCCAAATATTTTTTCAGAGCTAGATGCAGAAAAAAATTATATTCAATTTGCAACGTGATGGAGGTCAGTATAGATGGACTAATAGAACTAGTCCCACACACAGCTAGAAGCCCAAATATTTTTTCAGAGGTAGATGCAGAAAAAAATTATATTCAGTTTGCAACCTGATGGAGGTCAGTATAGATAGACTAATAGAACAAGTCCCACACACAGCTAGAAGGCCAAATATTTTTTCAGAGCTAGATTCAGATAAAAATTGTATTGAATTTGCTACCTGGTGGAGGTTAGTATAGATGGACTAATAGAATGATGCTATGCCCAAAAGGTTTTACTTCACTAGGTGCAGTAAAAAATTGGTATTCTATACACAGGTGGTGTAGCTTGCAACACAGATAGGCTACTCCACTGACTAACTCACTCTGCAATAGGCCAAAAAGGATTTGCTTTGCTAGATTTAGCCAAATGCTGTGAAAAAAACTTGCACAGCACTGGCACAGACCTGCCTGGCAAAAACTGATAGGAACTGATGTAACTTAGTCCTGAAAAAGACTGCAATTACAATTAGTCTTTACTCCCACAACCTATCTATTTCAGAGCACAGACCTGCCTGAAAAAAGTCGTAGGAAATGCTGTAACCTAGTCCTTAAAAGGACTGCAATCACATCTATTCCCTACTCTCAAGCTATCTGTAGATTTGTGCGAAAATTGGCTTTAAATTAACAAGGTATAGCGCACACAGCAACAGCGCTGCCGTCTAACATGCAGCTGCAGCAGTGAGAAAATGGTGGCGACGGGGAAAATGGCTGGGTCTTATAGGGCAAGGACATGTGACATACACTGCCAATGACAGATGCCCTTGCTTGTGTGAAAAACAGCACTTCGCTCCGTGTGTGCGCTGCTGATAGGCTGACAGATTGCACCTCCCCACTGTAAATGCGGGAAAGAGAAAAAAAAATGGAGATCTTCATTATTCCTGCAGAGATCCATCCCCTGCCCCTCCCCCCGCCCCGCTGTACACTCAAACTGCGTATTAACATTAATTTTCATCATTACTGAGAAAAAATCCAGTTATGATTTTGGTGCACGAACACTTATCGAACATAACCTCGAACAGCCGAATTTTTTTCAAATCGTTCGTGTTCGCCGAACGGCTCGAACACCGCCCAAAACAGCTCGAATTTGAGATTGGCGAACAGTTCGAGTCGAACAACGCTCATCTCTAGTTGTAATGGAGGATTTTTGGACTTGGTATTGTTCTTTCCTTGATTGGGTTTGAAATGTTTCAAAATTTGACTAGTCTCAGGTAGCCCCCCCTCCTTGCATACTATCTTCATGTGATGATGTAGAAGAAAATGATTCGGATTTGGCAATACCTGATCGTATTTTCAAATTTGGCCTTCTCCATCTGTAGACATGCTTATTCTGGAAATCCAACACATCGCGCTGATATTTTTTTGTTTTTACAGATAAGATCTCCTTCTCCCATTTTTTAAAATCTTTATCAATCTCTGCATTAAATGCTAATAATGACTCGGGGTAAAGTAACATTTTAAGTTCCTCCTGTGTCAAATCAATCTGTATAGAAATTTCATTGGATTGGATAAGGAGTTCCATGAATCCCTTTGAGTAAGTTGCAGATAGGGCCTCCCATTTGTTCCTAAAGACCTCATCTATAATGGGAAAAGAGGGGAAATCCTGCAATTGATCAAGTTGCAGATAGGGCCTCCCATTTGTTCCTAAAGACCTCATCTATAATGGGAAAAGAGGGGAAAACCTGCACTCGTAAACCACATGGTATCAATCCCTTAGAAGCATATTTTTCAAAGAATGATTTATTCCACCACAAACGGACACGTTTGTTTAGTAACTCATTCAATTTGTTAGTGAGATCCCTCGTCTCCATGTTGTTAGAGTTTAAAATCAAATTGGAGCCATCACCGAAGACCTCGTTGATTTGTTCATTCCACGCTAATTCACGTGTTTTGAGGTCCATTGGGCCTGCATACCAAACTGTGAAAACACACAGGATAATAAAATAGAGACCAGGAAAAATGATCTGGGCAACCAAATTCATTATAGATCAAGACTCATAAGATATACAACCTACAAAGCACCAATATAGAGTCATAAAGAGATCCAAACATAAACCATATTAGAAATAGCCATGATTTTATTGAATACAAATCGTACAAAAATGGTAAATTCCTTGTTGCATGCATCTTCTGCACATGACCCTACAACAATTCGAGCTATTCCCACTGGCCAATTCTTGCGGATGAGGAGAAATTACTCCTCTGACGCTGTTTTTGATAATCAAGCAAGTGATCTACGAGAACATTTTTTATCTTGGGGTTATAGCAGGAGATGCATCAACAAGGGATATATTAGAGCCAAAAAAACTCCTAGGCTACAGTTGCTGAATAAAAAGATGGAAAGGAGATCGGTTGATAAACCTATACGCTTTATTTCTACATATAACTCTGAGTGGAATACCATTCGCCACATTTTAGAAAGACATTGGAACATCCTGAGGACGGACTCCACGTTGGCCATGACCTTGTCTGATCGCCCTTACCTGACTTCAAGACGCAATAAAAATGTTAAGGATTTGTTGGTGATGAGCCATTATGTGGCTCGGCCTGCTCTCCCGTTCGGATCCAGGGGTCCCAGGTGGGGCTTTTTTCCATGTGGTGACTGTATGGGCTGCCGGAATATGGTGAGGGCACACGAATTTCCATCATCAGACGGTGCAAAACAATTCAATATAACCCATCATATTTCGTGCAATACCACATATGTGGTATAGTACGCCACATGTGCTTGTAATTTAATCTATGTAGGCCTCACCGCTAGGGAGCTGAGGTTCCGGACGAGGAAGCACGTGCGAAACATCCTGGCAGCCAAGGAAGTTCTGGACCCGATGGGTCTTAAGACAATACCTAGACACTTTAGCTCCATACATAGCTGTGCTCCATCCTCTTTCAAGGTCCGAGGCATAGATCGAGTCCGCTGTGGTATTAGGGGAGACGACGTGAAACGCCACCTTGCTCAAATGGAGTGTCGCTGGATTGTTACACTCGATACAGTGACACCAAACGGACTAAATGAAAAACGTAGTTTCTCCTCTTTTGTTTAGTGCGGTTCCTCTTCTCCTGTTGTGTTTTAATATGAACTGATTTTAATTGGTGTTTTTTTGTTTTTATTTTAGAATCTTACATCCTTTGTTCGAGTAACGGTTTACATCTGATGATTTCTGACTGATCGCCTGTTCTGCTTCATGTGGACATTCTGCACTGAATAAGATATCTCTATGCAGTTGCATCCCTTCATGGTGGACCCCCATAATGTCTTAAGGGGTGAGAAAAAATACTCTTCTGATTTATGTGCCTTTATCCTTAGAGGACCTCTCTTTTTATAAGTGTGATGATTGACTAACAAACAAAAATGTTTTGAGGGTCCCCCGATTGAGAAATAGATATCATGGTTTGGTGATGGTGTTGTTTAGAATGAGTGGACCTATGTACATATGGAAGTCCCTCATATGCAATATATTCAGATGATGTCTTCTTGTGATGGGATTTGGTGTGCATATGGGCCCAATACTATATCTCTTTTTGATTAACACCATAATTTGGGAATGTGTGCAATATGTCATGGGCATGTTTTTAGGGGGGGTGCAGATCGCAGGAGTGGTGTTACTGAACATGACCCCCGTGGGTTGTTTCCGGTTCACTGTCCTGTCTGCGCCCCATTCACCTGTGCTTGGTGACCCATAACTCTCTTCTGTACATTACCATGTATACCCATGTATGAATGACACATTTTTTTTATTAGTGATGTGTAACATTTGACATTAATTGATTAATACCTGCATGTTTATAAGGCCTCTGTTCAGTGATGTCTCTTTCCATTCTCAGCATGCTGTCGGATGTGCGTGTGAGCTCTAGCGCATTTGTGCTGCCGCTCAGTCTCCAGCGTTTGCGCGATGCGTGCACACAGGGGTCAGGGGAGGTGCACCCTCCGACCTGTGCGTGTCATCGTGGTGCCCCGGATGCTGTACGTGTTGTGGCCTCTGAGCTGAAACGCACGCGCCGTTATGTCCGGCTTTACAACTAATTACACAGCTGCGGCTGCAGCTTAAAAGAAATGAGCAACATCATGTCTATCAGGTCATTCCCCTTGAGGAAGGTGCTGTGCGCACCGAAACATACGTAGGGGGCACTGAACCAAGTAGTGCGAACACACAGGGAAGGTTATTGTTATAATGATATATTATATTATGATTATGAATTATCGTGATTATACACTTTTTAGCATACTTACTTAGGCCGGATCTGTGACTCTGATACTTGTTTCCTGGGTCATGTGTGTGGGGGGCGATATTGCAGTATGAACTTTCCTGCTTTACATATAAGGTTGATTACAGCCCCATTTGTGCATGATCTACGCTTTCATGCCCATTCCCACCTATGATCCAGGACAAGTGTCAGGTATATACAGTTCCGTGACCTGTCTCTGTTACTTTACATGTGGTTTGCACTACGTTGATTGTGAGCCTATATCTGGACCTTCGTTGTAGCATTGATGAGAAAAATATTTTTCTCTTGTACTGTTGCTAAAATGAGCACAGTTCCTTTTTATCATGTTCGTACGATTTGTATTCAATAAAATCATGGTTATTTCTAATATGGTTTATGTTTGGATCTCTTTATGACTCTATATTAGTGCTTTGTAGGTAGTATATCTTATGAGTCTTGATCTATAATGAATTTGGCTGCCCAGATCATTTTTCCTCGTCTCCAATGAAATGTTTTAGTTGCATCTTGTTTCTATGATATCAAAGAGTTTTCCTTTTACTGCTAAATATAATTAATGCATAAAAGTTTCAGTACTTTGAAACATTATTATTTTTACAAATATAAAGATTAGTGTTGAGCCACCCCCGTAGTGTTCGAGTTCGGTTCGGTTCGTCGAACACCCGTGTGTTCGCCGAACTGTTCGTCGAACTGTTCGTCGAACACCGTTAAAACCAATGGCAGGCAAACAAAAACACATAGAAACACATAGAAAACACCTTCAAAGGTGTCCAAAAGCTGACAAACTGCTCAGAAGACATAACTAACACATGGAAAAGTGACAAGTACATATGGTCATGCGAAAATAAAAGAGGTGGAGGAGTAAAAGGAGGGGGAGACACAGATATAGGCATGTCATGCCCTTCTAAAATACAAAAAGTGAGAAGCCGACACGGCCAGTCCGCTCCTGCCCGTGCCACCTCCGTGTCGCCGGGTTTGTGCCAGAGCCGCGGTGAACCCTGACGGCCAGCCCCCCTCTCCCAATACTGGTGCCTGTCCGCTGGTGGGTCGAGCGAGCCCCCCTGTGGTGGAGGCAGCTCTAAGCTTTTTAATTTAAATTGTCTCTCTAATTTGAATGAATACACTTTAAATCCATTTACAAGGATCTATTGGAGGGCAAGTCTCATGCCAGCAGCCGCGGTAATTCCAGCTCCAGTAGCGTCCACTAAAGCTGCTGCAGTTAAAAAGCTTTTATAAGGATCGAGCTCGGCTGTCCACCGCAAGGCATCCTACTGCCAGTCCCAGCCCCTATGCCTTGGGGTGCCTCCTGATGCTCTTCACTAAGTATCCCATGGTCCCGAAGCATTTCCTTTGAAAAAATTAAGTGTCTAAGCTACAGGTGGTGTAGCTTGCTTAACAGCCGGGATAATCCGCTGACTAGCAGACACTGCTACTAGGCACAAAGTATTTCCTGGGCTAGATGCAGTTAAAAATTTGTAATTAGATACTCTCGTTGGATGCTGAGAAAGCATTCCATAGAGTCTCCTGGCACGCCATATATGATTCTCTTAAAAAGCTTGGGGTAGGGGTCTAAAGGACCCTTTTATAGCCAAAATCACGGCCCTGTATTGCAATACGTCACCTAGGCTGAAGATAAATGGAACTGTAGCACCCTGAGGGCTCGGTTGCTACAGACGTATTGCACCTCACCCAGAGGTGTGATATCTCACTCTCAGGTAAGGATGGAGTGTGGATCAGGACCCGACACCTGCATGCATTACACCACATTGCCGTGGGGCAGGGCGACTAATATGCCCCTGAGATGGGCACGACAGTCCCTGTCCCTGGCTGGAGTGGGGGGAGGGAACACTGAGGAAGGGGAACCCTGTAGTGCAGGAGCAGGGAGGAAGCAGTTCCTGGGTGCATTGAGAAGGGAGTATAAAAGGTGGGCACCATCTTAGTTCAGTGCAGAGAAGTCTGAGCAGAAGTGGCAGGGAGCAGGGGCTCTGCATGAGCTCTGCTCCGGAGGCGGGCCTAGTAACAGAGGCCCAGGCCTGGAAGAGGGAGAAGGAAGGAAGAGGAGCGGAGAAGGCTCCAGGAACGAGGAATGAAGGGATCCCAGGGGTGCGGACGGGCGAGTCGCCACCGCACGCCCGAATCCACTTGCGTGGAGGGGTCAGGCCAAAGGGGGAGACCGGTCCCCGAACTAGTGGAGGCAGGACACGACCCTCAGCTAGAAACCGGAGGCTCTGACATTTTATGTGGTGCAGCCCCTCGCTAC
Organism: Phyllobates terribilis; assembly: GCF_046119375.1. NCBI lineage: Eukaryota > Metazoa > Chordata > Amphibia > Anura > Dendrobatidae > Phyllobates > Phyllobates terribilis. The sequence continues at coordinate 765,503,503 of NW_027362762.1, read as the reverse complement.
ACCCGCTAGGAAGGCACCACATAGGGTCAGGGAAACTGGCGCCAAGTTTACCAAGAGGAGGCCCGAGGCAGCCGGACAGAAGTGTTGGTAAGAAAGGCCAGACAAAGGACACACAAAGGGGGTCCTGTGAAGTGCTCCAAAGTTATCTGGGAGTTGTCTAAGCCCCTCACCTGGTGAGCACAGTACGACGTGGGCAGCCGTTACCTGCAGACGTGGTCTGGATAATAAGAACTGTGAGTAAAGGCCCTGGACTGCATCACTGACTCCGTGTCGTTACTGCTGCTGCCCTGCACCATCACCCCCATCCTCCGCATACACTGCCCTGAGGCTATACTCCTCCCGTGGGGAGTTATGCTACGCTCTGCTGCACCCACAACACCAGCCTCAGCGGTCTGCCCTGTAGCGGCGGTTTACTCTGACCGCAATCCACGGGTGGCGTAGTCGGACATTTAAACATCAAAACCACATAAATAGTTCCGCCACTGGTTTGACCGCCCTGAGCCACGGAACCGGGTCGCCGCCACGAAGACTACAACCACCAGCATCCACCAAAAAGGGTCCGGCTCCGGGTGTCCCAAGGCCCAGGGGGTGCGTCAGAACATTTTCATCACCTTTCACAATCACCAATGGGACAAGGCAGGGATGTCCTCTGTCCCCTCTCTTATACATCCTAGTGACGGAGCACCTGCTCTCATCAATTCGCCATAACCCCAATATTAGGTGGATTGAGGTGGGAGGCACCGAGTACAAGTGCTCTCTATTTGCTGATGATGTCCTAGTATATATCACTCAATCACATATATCCATCCCTGCTGTTATGGCTGAAATAGATCACTTTGTTACATGGTAAAATTTTAAAATCAATGCAGCGAAGTCTGAGGCGCTCGATGTCTCCCTCCCCAAATCCATATAGGATTCCATCCAGTCCAACTTTCCCTTTGCCTGGCCCTCACAGGGTATCAAATACTTAGGAATTCCTATTCATAGAGACCTCTCCCATCTATGTTATCTTAATTTTGGGCCCTTTATTGAACAATTCCATACAGACCACGGTTGGCAAGTTAGAACTGTAAGATTCACTACGTGAACCACTCGTGTTTTGTGGAAAAGCACATGTACACTGCATTCCAAATTATTATGCAAAAAGTGTTTAGGAGTGATAAGGGAAGAATTTGTTTGTTTGTCAGTTAAACTCATTGATGGTGATGTGTGTCAGGGCTCTTTATATCACTGTAAGCCATTGCAGACACCTGTGCTAATTAGTTTGGCAGGTGTGTCCAATGAAAGGCAAGACTACTTAAGAAGGCTCTCTCACTTTATTAAGCAGCCTACATTTTCTGCCAAAATGGGAAAGAAAAAGGATGTGTCGGCTGCTGAGAAGCAACAAATTGTGGAGTGTTTAGGTCAAGGCATGACTACAATCAACATTGTGCGATGATCAGGATGAAGTGTCTTGGCAATCAAGAAGTATGTAGCTGATTCACAGTACACACGTGTGCGTGCTGATAAGGGCAAATTGAGGACTCTTTCCTATAGGCAATTACGTCAGGTTAAAAGAGCAGCGGCAAGAAAGCCTTGTCATAGCAGCAGACAAGTTTTTAAGCTGCTGGTGCCTCCAACGTCCCCCGAACAACAAGATGCAGGGTCCTTCAGAGGTTTGCAGCTGTGCATACGCCACCCTGTCGACCTCCTCTATCCACTTGACACAAGCAGAAACGGCTCCAGTGGGCCAAACATTACATGAAGACTGATTTCAAAACTGTTTTGTTCACGGATGAGTGCCGTGCAGCGCTCGATGGTCCAGATGGATGGAGTGGAGGATGGCTGGTTGATGGACACCCCACGCAAACACGGCTACAGCGCCAACAAGGAGGAGGTGGAGTAATGTTTTGGGCTGGAATCATGGGGAGAGAGATTGTCGGCCCCTTTAGGATCCCTGAAGGCGCTAAAGATGAACTCCATAATGTATGTGGATTTTCTCAAACAGGACTTCCTGCCATGGTTCAAGAAGAAGAACCGTGTATTTCACAGCAAGATCATTTTTCTGCATGATAATGCACCATCTCATGCTGCACATAAAACATCTGCATCTCTGGCTGATATGGGCATAAAAGGGGACAAACTTATGGTGTGACCCCCATGCTCCCCTGACCTCTACCCCATTCAGAACCTTTGGAGCATCATTAAAAGGAGTGTCTATGATGGCGGGAGGCAGTTCACATCTAAGCAACAGCTCTGGGAGGGTATTCTGTCCTCATGCAAAACAATTGAAGCAGAAACCATCCAAAACCTGACAAATTCAATGGACGAGAGAGCTCAGAAGCTCCTTTCGAACAAGGGGTCCTATGTGAAAATGTAACATCACCTACAATAAAGTTTTGAGTTGAAAACTGTTTGATTTCAGTTTCTAACAACCTGCTAATGCTTATAATTTCAAAAATGACCATTTTTTTGGTCTTTATTAAAATTAAAAGGTTGATCGAAAAGTTTGGGGGATCTAAGAGTGTGGCAACCCAGTAGTCATGATTACTTCGAATTCTGACAATATGAGGGTCATGCTGCAGGTAGTGCAGCAAGAAGGCACTTATGTGTCTTGCGCATCTCGGAGCCCCAAAATTATTTTCCGGGCTAGATGCAGCTAAAAATTATTTTTAATTTTAAATCTGGTGGAGCTTATTATAGATGGCCTAATAGGATCAGTGCTGCACACTGCTACAAAGCCCAAATTATTTTCCAGTCAAGATACAGATAAACATGATTAGTAATTTGAAAGCTTAAAACGGTTGGTAGGGTGATTTTAACCAATCATCAAGCTTTTACTCTCCCCAGGATGACACAGGGGTAGAAAAGTCGTTTCGGATCCATGATTTGTTCATCTTTATGAACGTGAGTCTGTCTACATTATCAGTGGAGAGCCGCGTGCGCTTATCTGTCAGCACACCACCAGCAGCGCTGAACACACCTTCAGACAGAACGCTGGCTGCGGGGCATGACAAGATCTCCAAGGCGTAAGTGGCTAGCTCCGGCCATTTATCCAGATTGGAAGCCCAAAAAGATCAAGGGTCCAGTGACACAGTCGTGGCTTCAATGTTTACTTGGAGATACTCCTGTACCATCGTCTCTAGGCGTTGACTATGTGTCAGACTTCTTGTCTCCTGTGGCCTTGCAAAGGATGGGCTAAAAAAGTGGTGAAATGATTCCGCAAAATTGATGTTACCAGCAGATACTGTGGTTCTGTTACGGTTTGAGTGCTGAACACTTGACGGTCCCACGGTTGGCAAGTTGGAACTGTGAGATTCACTACGTGCACCACTGGTATTTTGTGGAAAAGCACATGTAAGATTCTGCAACAGTCTCTGCTGATACTCCTGCATGCGTGCATCCCTTTCTATGGCAGGAATAATTTCTGCAAATTTACTTTTGTACCGGGGATCTAACAGTGTGGCAACCCAGTAGTCAGGATTATTTCTAATTCTCACAATTCGAGGGTCATGTTGCAGGTAGTGCAGCAAGAAGGCACTCATGTGTGTTGCGCATCCAGGAGCACCAAGTCCCTGTTGTGTTGGTGGCGAGGTAACAATCATGCTTCCTTCCTCTGTCCTCTCCCCCCAACCTCGCACAACAGAAATGTGATCAAGGTCTCCCTCATCTGATGAGTCTTCCATCAGTTCGTCCTCCACTTCTTCCTGGGCTCCTGCACCTTCCTCACTAGTTTGGCTGCTACCATGCGCCCTGGTAAAACCATCTCCCCCACCCTCACATGCCTGCCGCCTTGGTGCTGCCGACCGTCTGGACCTTGCAGATGTTAGCCCTTCCGCATACAACTCCTCCTCCTCTACTTCCTCCACCTCCTCTTGTGCCACCACCTGACTCCGAATTCTGTTTAACATGTGCTTCAGCATGTAAATCACCGGAATAGTCATGCTGATAATGGCATCGTCAGCACTAACCATCTTCGTCGCCATTTCAAAACTGTGCAGAAGGGTGCATAGGTCCCTGATCTGAGACCACTCCTCCAGCGTGATTTGCCCCACCTCTGAATCTCGTTGGCCCAGGCTATACGTCAGAACGTATTGCACCAGGGCTTGTCGGTGCTGCCACAGTCGCTGCAACATGTGCAGAGTTGAATTCCACCGGGTAGGCACATCGCATTTTAGCCGGTGAAGTGGCAGGCCCAACGACTTCTGTAGAGATGTAAGTCGCTGAGCTGCGGGATGCGAACGGCGGAAGTGAGCACACAGCGACCGTGCCCTCTGCAGAAGGCCATCTAGTCTGGGATAGTGGGCTAAAAATTGCTGGACAACCAGGTTCAACACGTGAGCCATACAAGGCACGTGTGTGACATTGCCCCGGCGAAGGGCCGCACCCAGGTTTGCAGCATTGTCGCACACGGCCTTCCCTGGTTTCAGGTCCAGTGGAGACAACCATTCATGAAATTGGTTCTCCAGAGCTGACCACAACTCCTCAGCTGTGTGACTCACATTTCCCAGACATTTCAAAGTAAAAACCGCCTGATGACGTTGAGCCCTACTGCCAGCATAGTAAGGAGGTGTGCAGGATCCCTTCTGCGCAGTTAGAAAGCTTGTGGCATGACCAGACAGGCTTTGGGTGCAGGTGGAAGACCGAGAGTAGGTTGAGGAGGCAGAAGCAGTGGAGGAACTTTGACATAAAGAGGATTGACGCACAACTCGTGGGGACGGCAAGACTTGAACAGCAGCCCCTTGTCCTGCTGTCACCATAGTTACCCAGTGCCCAGTCAGCGACATATAACGCCCCTGTCCATGCCTACTCGTCCAAGTGTCTGTGGGGAAATGCACCCTGTCACACACAGAGTTTCTCAAAGAAGCGGTGATGTTGTGTGCGACATGCTGGTGGAGCGCAGGCACACCTTTCTTTGAGAAGTAGTGCCGACTGGGGATCTGGTACTGGGGCACTGCGATGGACATAAGGTCTCGAAAATCCTCTGTGTCCACCTGGCGGAAAGGCAGCATTTCTGTAGCCAAGAGCTTGCAGATGGTGAAATTCAACCTCTTAGCTTTCTCATGGCTAGGAGGAAATGGTCTTTTACTTGTCCACATCTGAGGGACCGAGGGCTGGCTATTGTGCTTAGACGGGGTTGATAAGGGTGTCCCCGGCAAACTGCCGGTCTGTGAGGAAGATGCAGGCGGACATGTTAGGTTGCCTTGATCCAAAGGTGGTGCTATCGATGTCGGACAGTGCTCAACACCAGCTGGTGTTACCACCTCCAAAGAAAATGATGACCTGCCAATCACGCTGGCTGTTGCGGGTAAAGAGGTGGCAGGTCTGCGCCCCAAAACAGGTGTGACTGCTGTCCCCCCAGTCACAGAGGATGAAGAGGCCGCGGATGCACAAGATATGGCAGACGGTGGTTGGCCCGGCCGGCTAGGCCGCATTGTAGCACACTGAGCTTCCCACTGCAACTTATGCTTCATGTCCATGTGCCGGTTCATGCATGAAGTACTCAAACTATGTATTTTTTGGCCTCTACTTAGCTTTTGCTGACAAATGTTACAGATAACACGAGTTGGGTCATCTTTATCGATCTGAAAAAAATGCCCAGGCTATGCAAGGCTTAGCACCCATGCGACCTGAAGAGCCACCACGACTTGTGGTGAGAGGCAGAGTTGTGTTTGAGGATGCAGTTGTTGACGTGCTTCCAGTACTACGTCTCTGTCCAGGAAGGCGCAACCTGACCTCGTCGTCACTAGCATCTTCCTCCACCTCCTCTGCTGACCTCATCTCTTGGCTGACTGTGGGTTGACAGTAAGTGGGATCTCCAACCTCATCATCATCACCCTGTGTGTTATCACACCCGTCGTCCTCAGAGCCAACCTGTTCCTGCCCTGACAAAAAACTAAAGGTGTCGCTCCAATCAGGTATTTGAGTCTTATCATCGTCTTCCTCATTGTCTCCACTAACAGGAGTTACAGTTTGGGAATGAGGGTCTACATTATGGTCAGAACCTTCTGCGTCTGGTCCTGGATCCGACTCATAAAGATTCTGCGCATCAGTGCAGATCATTTCCTCGTTTGGATTCACAGAAGCGCTGGAGTCGACCTCTGATTCCCAGGCTATAGTATGAGTAAACAGCTCTGCAGACTCAACCATCTGTTCTACCTCATACTCAGATGGGCAGCTGGAGATTTGGGAGCTGTGAGGAAGCAAGTGCGATTTGGGTGACACCTTTGAGGACTGGAGTATTTGTGATGTTGAAGTTGATGTGGAGGAGAGCCCACTTAAAGGAGCACTTGATATCCGTTGAAGCACCTGCTGTTTTTGTGCCTCATCTGGAATTTGTAGCGATTGGCGTGGCCGTAAGAAAGGGATCTTATCACATTGTCCGCTAAAAGAAGTAGACATTTTAGTTTGGCTGGAAGATGGTCTTTCTTCTGCAGATGTTACTGTTGCTTTAACACCTATCCCACGGACACAACCTTTTTTCCCCTTCCCAACACGCCTATTCCCCTTTCCACCAGCAGCAGGCCTTTTTCCACTCATTTTGGTGGTTAACTAATTCACAACTCTGGAGTTGTTTGCACAAAAAAACAATGGATGGTAACCGCGCAGAGCTGAGTGGCCAAACTGTGGTATTAGGCCAAAACTATTGGCTGGGTTAGATGCAGAAAAAAATTATATTCAATTTGCAACCTGATGGAGGTCAGTATAGATGGACTAATACAACAAGTCCCACTCACAGCTAGAAGCCCAATATTTTTTCAGAGGAAGATGCAGAAAAAAATATATTCAGTTTGCAACCTGATGGAGGTCAGTATAGATGGACTAATACAACAAGTCCCACACACAGCTAGAAGCCCAATATTTTTTCAGAGGTAGATGCAGAAAAAAATATATTCAGTTTGCAACCTGATGGAGGTCAGTATAGATGGACTAATACAACAAGTCCCACACACAGCTAGAAGCCCAATATTTTTTCAGAGGTAGATGCAGAAAAAAATATATTCAGTTTGCAACCTGATGGAGGTCAGTATAGATGGACTAATACAACAAGTCCCACACACAGCTAGAAGCCCAAATATTTTTTCAGAGGTACTGTAGATGCAGATAAAAATTATTTTGAATTTGCAACCTGATGGAGGTCAGTATAGATGGACTAATAGAGAAAGTCCGACACACTGCTAGAAGGCCAAATATTTTTTCAGAGCTCGATGCAGAAAAAAATTATATTCAGTTTGCAACCTGATGGAGGTCTGTATAGATGGATTAATAGAACAAGACCCACACACAGCTAGAAGCCCAATATTTTTTCAGAGGTAGATGCAGAAAAAAATATATTCAGTTTGCAACCTGATGGAGGTCAGTATAGATGGACTAATAGAGAAAGTCCGACACACTGCTAGAAGGCCAAATATTTTTTCAGAGCTAGATGCAGAAAAAAATTAGATTCAGTTTGCAACCTGATGGAGGTCAGTATAGAAGGACTAATAGAATGATGCTATGCCCAAAAGATTTTACTTCACTAGGTGCAGTAAAAAAATTGGTATTCTATACACAGGTGGTATATCTTGCAACACAGATAGGCTACTCCACTGACTAACACACTCTGCAATAGGCCAAAAAGGATTAGCTTTGCTAGATTCAGCCAAATGCTGTGAAAAAAACTTGCACAGCACTGGCACAGACCTGCCTGGCAAAAACTGATAGGAACTGATGTAACCTAGTCCTGAAAAGGACTCCAATTACAATTAGTCTTTACTCCCACAACCTATCTATTTAAGAGCACAGACCTGCCTGATAAAAGTCGTAGGAAATGCTGTAACCTAGTCCTTAAAAGGACTGCAATCACAACTATTCCCTACTCCCAAGCTATCTGTATATTTGTGCGAAAATTGGCTTGAAATTAACAAGGTATAGCGCACACAGCAACAGCGGTGCCGTCTAACACGCAGCTGCAGCAGTGAGAAAATGGTGGCGACGGGGAAAATGGCTTGGTCTTATAGGGCAAGGACATGTGACATACACTGCCAATGACACATGCCCTTGCTTGTGTGAAAAAAAGCACTTCGCTCCGTGTGTGCGCTGCTGATAGGCTGACAGATTGCACCTCCCCACTGTAAATGCGGGAAAGAGAAAAAAAAATGGAGATCTTCATTGTTCCTGCAGAGATCCATCCCCTGCCCCTCCCCCCACCCCGCTGTACACTCAAACTGCGTATTAACATTAATTTTCATCATTACTGAGAAAAAATCCAGTTATGATTTTGGTGCACGAACAGTTATCGAACATAACCTCGAACAGCCGAATTTTTCTCAAATTGTTCGTGTTCGCCGAACGGCTCGAACACCGCCCAAAACAGCTCGAATTTGAGATTGGCGAACAGTTCGAGTAGAACAACGCTCATCTCTAATAAAGATGCAAAATATTTTTATGCCAATTTTCTGATATTTATTTAAAGGAAACTTAGCAACAATTTAAATAACTAAAACTTGTCTAAACACTATTGAGAATTATAAACAGTAACAGAAACTGCACTTCAAAATTTGGTTCTCATTGAGTGACAATGACAACTCTTTTTAAATTGTCTCTTGAACTCCTGCATAAGATCATCTGTTTCAATTGTCCAACAGTAATCTGCATGCATTGATGGATTCCATTTTCCTTGATATTTTTTCTCTATAGCCACAATATCTTGGTGAAATCTCTCGCCATGCTCTTTGCTCACTGCTCTGCAGTTTGATGGAAAAAAGTCTAGATGTGAATGTAAGAATTTAATCTTTAAGGACGTGTTACAGCAAAGATTCTTATGTTTTGAGATTTTCCATCAACTATTCATAGTTATCTCATCTTAAATTTCCCCAAAAATTATGTCCAATAAAGACTCCTTCCTTTACCTTTGTTGCACTCAACCTTGGAAATGTATCAATGAGATACTTGAATGCTTTTGCATTTGTATCCATTGCCTTTACAAAGTTCTTCACTAGGTCCAACTTGACATGCAATGGTGGCAACAAATTCTTTTTGGGTCAACAAGTGCTAGATGCAAGATATTTTTACTCCCTGTCTGAAGTGATTGATGGAGAGGCCAGTCTCTTTTTGTTGTAATGATTTTCTATTGCACGACTATCCTGCTCACACAGGTAGCGGCAGTACTTTGGGTATCCAACCTGGAGACCAAGTAAGAGAGTAATCACCTTTAAGTCCCCACAGAGGGGCCACAAATGTTGATCATAGTTCAGGCACCTCAACAGCTGTTTCATGTTTTCATAGGTTTCATTCATGTGGACTGCAAAACCAAGTGGAATTGAAGGTAGCGCATTGCTATTATGCAGCAAGACGGCTTTCAGGCTTGTTTTGGACTAATTGATGAAGAGCCTCCATTTCTCTGGATTATTACTTATCTTCAGAGCTTCCATTAAACTTTTAATGTTGTTGCATGTCACAAGATAACCCTCTATGAAGTCGTATTGGACAAGATCTTTAACACGATTGCGGAACAATGAAATCCAAACATCGCCCGGTAGGAGTTTTCTCTGCTGTAGCCAGGAACCTAAGGGCACAGCCTTAGGCTGCGTGCCCACTATGCGTTTTTCAAGTGTTTTTGCAGCAGAATTTCCTCAGCAAAAATGCTTAAAAAATTCTTGGTAATACATGCCCCATGGTCCCCAATGATAATCCCCATGTGCTGTGCACATGCTGCTGAAATTTCCGCTGCAGATTATCATTGTGGAAAAATACGCAGCATGTCCATTCATTTTGCAGACACGCAGTGTAATTGCCACCATTGACTTGCAATGAAACGCATAATATCCGCGTGAACACATTTGCACATACGAATATTATGCGATTCTATGTGCGGATGGTACCTGGGTTTGGAGAAGAGGAGACTCTCCTCCAGACTCGGGTACCATAGAACCGGTTAAAAAAAGAATTTAAAATAAAAAATAAAGATTATACTTACCTTCTGATGGCCCGCGGTGTTTTCTCCGCTCTGTCCGGTCTGTCGTATGGGTCGCGGTGGTGTGAAAGGACCTGCGGTGATGTCATTGAGTCATGTGACAGGTCACGCGACCGCCGACGTCAGCGGAGAAAACTCCGGGGGCCATCGGAAGCTAAGTATAATCTTTATTTTTTACCATTCTTATTCCTTTTTTTTAACTATTACTTGGTCACACTATATAAATCCATGCCGGTTGCATGGATTTATATAGTGTGACCAAGTTTTCAAGCATTTTTCCAAGTGATGCTAAAATCGCTTGGAAAAGCGCTTGATAACCCGCATGCAGAAATGCATGCAAAAACGATTGACAAACGCTTCTACCTGGCAGGAAAAAAGCATGTAAAATCCGCATGCGTTTTTCCTACCAGGGAGATGCGGAAAAAATATGCAGCATTTCTGCATCGTGGGCACTTAGCCTTACTCTTGGGCAGATACAAATCGCTAACAAAATAATTTAGTTCACTTTATTTTAAGGTGTGGTTCAGTTGAGGTTGCTGACTGAAAGTCTGAGTTGTGTCATGCTTCATGACACAATGTACCCTTTTCTTTCTCACTTGACTCAACTGAAAATGTTTCTGGTGACCGCAGTTCTTCTGTATGTGGTAATGGGTATTGCAGATGGAATGTTTGGATTCTGTAAAGTCCACTTCTTTCTTGAACCTCCTTTTCCAATGCAGAAATAGCAATTGGTAGTGTCATCGGTTGGCTCTCTCCAGATCATTGGGACTGCAAAAGATATAGATTACCTGTTCCCATGCTACCACTGGTTAACATGTGATGCATATCTATAGCTGCATATGTGTGAAGCCTAACTCTTGTCCTGATTTCCTGTTGCGCAGCCAAAATATCAGTTGTATGCTTTACTTATTATGGTAGTCAAGGTTCACCTTTGTGACGCAAAAGTGACTTCTCATATGTGGCAAAAACTATCTTCTTTATTAATGCAAGAATGAGGCATAAGATAGCAAATCCAAAAGCCGTATACCTTACATAGAGATAATTTATAAAAGTAGGTGATGCAACTGTAATTAGGATTACGTCATCAGAGCTGAATTGGCGTTTTTTGATTGGTCACCCTAAGATGATAGAATACTGAAGGCTCAATAGACTATATTGATAATGTATTAGACTAGCTATTTACAATGCAATGACGATAATGAAATAATGAACAAATAAAGTAGCACACTGTAACACTGAGTATATAGATATGAAATATGAATAGCATAACTGCTGTAGAAAATAGAAATAAATGAAAAAATTTTTGAAATGTGCATCAGGATCTGACTTTCCCACACATAAGCAGACGGAGGTCTCTTAGAGAGGTATTCACATTGGTAGTTCCTGACATCGAGAAACGCCTTACCGCGGCTGTCAGGTACACATGAATTGGCCAATTTATGCGCTAAGATTTCTCATTTATTTACAGCAGCAATGCTATTCATTTTTCATGCTTCATATTTACATACGCTAAAAAAAAAAAAAAACATTTCAAAAATTTTTTCATTTATTTCTATTTTCTACAGCAGTTATGCTATTCATATTTCATATCTATATACTCAGTGTTACAGTGTGCTACTTTATTTGTTCATTATATATGGAGGTAGCTGCTCTTAGTAAGCACCTGTTCACACCTATTTCTTGTAGTCGAAGTGCCGTCATTTTCTTTGTTACTAGATGATGAAATAATGACATAATTTTTCTATAAGCCTGCATAGAAAGTGTCATAAGTGATTACAATCTCCTCTCGATCTTGAAAATTAGAGACAATCAGCAAATTTAAGCATCATATTAATTTTCAGCGCAACAAATTTCGTTAAGTTTTCATCTCTGAACCAATTTGACTATAGAACAGTGTATTCGAATTGCACTCAGACATGAAAGTCAATGAGCCCGTGGAAAATATCAGATTGCACTCGGATGACATCTGAGTGCAGTCCGATTTTTGCGCACTCACAGAATGGAGAAGATGAAGATTTTTATTATTAGAACCTATGGTGCTATGCACATGTCCGTGTTTTTACACATCCATTTGTCCATGCAGAACACGTCTATTTTTTTACGGCAGCACGTATGACAAGGGCATCTGTATGCTGTACGTGTTTAGCATTGCAAAATATGGAAGACGCTTTGCAATTTATTTCTTTCTTTATCAATACTGGAAAAGCACCAATGGCACACTGATGGTAAAAAACAGAAACACCGATGACACACTGATGACTCACTGATGATACACTGATGGAAAACACTGATGACACTGGTAGCGTTTTTTCAGATACATGTATTACAAAGACGTGTAAAGGAGGCCTAAATTGGAATTGTATTGAAGCAGAATTATCATGGCTATCCAAACTATCTGAACTGTAAATTATCCAAATATAAAATAGGACTTGTAACACTAAACATGGTATCTTCATTCTAGGCAGCATGTTATTGAGCGGAGGAGCTAAGTATTCTTTTAAAATAAAAATATATAACCTGTATTTTATTAATTTAAATCGCCGTTCATCTGTGCTGAGCATTATAGAGTGTAGTGCTATTCAGTGATTGACAGAATTATGGATAAAAAGATTGCTGCCAGTTAGTAAGTAAGACCGCTCAATAAACCTCTAATCGCGCAAGGATCAGAGAATGAGATTTTTGCTGTATCTTTTCCCAACTATAAATATATTAATCTGATCAACTCTACAGCATGTATTAACCCCTTAATGACCTTGGACATTTGAAAACGTCCAAGGTTAGAACCCCCTCTTTGGTGTATGCTCCGGCGTGATCCACCTGGAAGAACGTCAAAAGTCCCGTCCATCGGTGCCCGTGTCACATGACCGCAAGTCGCCAATGGGTTGGCATGACAACCCAGGGTCTGCAGGAGACCCCTGTGGTTGTCATTGCTGGGACCCCAGCAGTCGGAGATCATAGCAAGTGAGTACTTTAGTCACACACAGAAGTGCTGAAGCCCTGCTGTGTGCAGCACAGGCGATCGAATGATCGCAGCGTTTAGTCTCCCACAGAGACTATTGAAGCATGTGAAAAGTAAAAAAAAAAAAAGTTTTAGAAATATAAAAAAAATATGAAAATTATGAAAGTTCAAATCATTCCCCTTTCACTCCATTCAAAATAAAGCAATAAAAAAAAATCAAATATACACATATTTGGTATCGCCGAGTTCAGAATTGCCTGATCTATCAATATAAAAAAAGAATTAATCCGATCGGTAAACTGCGTAATGAGAAAAATATAATCAAAACGCCAGAATTATGTTTTTTTGGTCACCGCAACATTGCAATAAAATGCAATAACAGACGATCAAAAGATTGTATCTACCCCAAAATTATATCAATAAAAAAGTCAGCTTGGCACACAATAAATAAGCCCTCACCCGGTCACAGATCCCGGAAAATGGAGACGTTAGGGGTCTCGGAAAATAGCAAATTTTTTTTTGCAAACTTTAGATTTTTTTTCACCGCTTAAATTAAAAAAACTATACATGATTGGCATCTATGAACTCATAATGACCTGGAGAATCATAATGGCAGGTCAGTTTTAGCATTTAGAGAACATGGTAAAAAAAAAAAAAAAAACTATTGTGAAATTGCCCGTTTTTGCAATTTCACTACACTTTAATTTTTTTTTTCCGTTTTCCAGTACACGATAAGGTAAAACCAATGGTGTCTTTCAAAATTTCAACTTATCAAGCAAAAAAAAAAGCCCTCAAATGACCGTATTGATAGAAAAATAAAAAAGTTATGGCTCTGGGAAAAAGAGGAGCCAAAAACGAAAACGGAAAAACGGAAAACCCAAGGTGGTGAAAGGGTTAAGCACGTCAAATATTAAACATGTTCACCATAGCCATTTCATTTAAACCATATTTAGATTTGTTTGTAGCACAAATCTACATATGAATTAGCAACATTGCCATTCAATGGAACAAATTGGCAAATAATAATAATAATCTTTATTTAAATAGCGCCAACATATTGCGCAGCACTTTACCTTCAAACAGTTTTACAGACATTATCGACACTGTCCCCATTGGGGCTCACAATCTAGATTCCCTATAAGTATGTCTTTGTAGTGTGGGAGGAAACCCGAGAACCCGAAGGAAACAAATGCAAACATGGGGAGAACATATAAACTCCTTGCAGATGTTGTCCTTTGAGATTTGAACCCAGGACCCCAGTGCTGTAAGGCTGCAGTGCTAACCACTGAGCCACTGTGCTGCCCTATCATTTTTTTTGCATGTGCAGATGACGCGCCCCCTGGGACATATTCCTTTTTGAGGGGAATACCCGGCACCGGATCAGATGGGGGGTTGTAGTCTCCGAGCGGCTGTGACCCGGTCCCGTGCCCAGGGCGTCAAGCTAAGTGTTATGTGGCAGCTTTACAGATGTTACTAAAGTTCTTTTGTGTCGACTACGCCACCCGTTGTGATGCGGTCACTGTGGCCGCCGCTGCTGCAGGGTCCGCTGAGGCTGATGGTGGGTGCGCAGCTTGGTGAGATAACCCCCAACGGGAGGGGTATAGCCTCAGAGGGGACAGGCGCAGAGGATGGGGGTTGTGGTGGTGCGATGCAGCCGGCAATGAAGACAGACTCGGGTTGTGCAGTTAAGGGTGTTTACTTACTGCTGATGTTGTACTGGTCACTCCAGCTGCTAGTGACCACCCGAGCCGTGCTGTGTCCACCAGGTCCTGGATCCGGCCAACCCCCAAACAAGTCCAGAGCGTGGCCCTGAGCTCTCCCTCTGTCCTTTCTTCAGCCGTCCCCACCAGTGATTCACCTAGGTCCAGCTCCCTCGGGCCTTCTTTTGGGACACCCTTGGCCCTGGGTTCCCTGACCCTTCATGTGGTGTGCCTTCGGGGTGAATGTGGTGGGTGACCGTGACAGACACTGCCCACGGTCTCCGGTCTCTGGCTGGGGAATGTCTTTGCCCCCACCAGCTTGGGTTCCGGTACCCTCTTGCTGACTCCTCACCCGGTGCTCTAATTTGGGTTCTTGGGTCCCTTCAGTCTTCCCCCTCTGGGTCTTTCTCTGCTCCACTCTCTCTCTCTCCAGGGCTGCTGTTTCCTTCTCTCTCCTCTCCAACTGACTTGTTCTCAGCGTCTGACCCTGATCTAAGTTGGTGCCCTCCTTATATATCCCTCTATGTGTGAGCTCAGGTGACCAGCACCCAATGAGCTCCTATCACTACCCAGACTGCTCCCCCTATCTGCCCCTACACTACATGGGATGTACCACCCCCCTCCCACTCCAGCCAGGAACAGGCTCGGTTGTACCTGCACATTTCTAAGTGGGAGTACCGTCGGCCTGCTCCTCTGGAATGGGATGTATGTAGTGCATGCAGTCTATCTGAGCTCAGTTCCACACTCCTTCCTTACCCGGGAGTGGAATATCACACCTCTGGGTTGAGGTGCAATACCCCTGTAGCAGCCGAATCCTCAGGGTGCTACATTCCCCCCTGGTAAATCACAGCACGTCCTCGGGCTGTAATACATAAAACACCAAAACATACAAAATTTTTATATGAACATATAAAACATATAAACATTATATATATATAAAACTTTTTATATAAACATTCTCGTAGACTTCTCTTGTTTCCGGTTCCTCCTCCGGACACTGTGCAACGTGTGTCCGGGAAAAGTGCGACAGTCTCTTAGAAAAACTGGTTTTTCCTATAAAACCGGTAGGGGGCGCTTTAGGACGCGCAACTATATACAGGGGGATGTTGGCCGCTCTCAGTCCTCGGCCAGGTAGAGGGAAGGGAATGGCTGCTCACAGTCCTCAGCCTGTAGGATGAAGGGGTTAACGGGTAAACAGTTCACTGGTCCCAACGGGGACTATTTTAGCAGCAACGGTTCACTGTGCCCCGACAGGCAACTATATACAGTCTCTACTCCCGTCCTCAACGACGGCTCCCTCCTGCTTTTTCTTAGTGATACGGTGTTGCTTCAGACCCGTCCGGGTCCTCTTGCTCCTCCCAGATGCGGCACTCTTGGTCTTATGGGCGCGGGCGCGGTGGTGGTGGCGCCCGGGTTGCCCAGGCCTTGCGGCCAGGCCTGGGGCACCTGGAAGGTGAAGGGCACCGTTAGGACGGCGGCGCCCTGGGCTACCTGGACTTGCGACCAGGCCGGAGGCTCCGCAGAGGTAGGGGGCGCTGTTGGTGATGCGGCGCCCGGGGGTACTAGGCCTTGCGACCAGACTGGTGGTATTTCCTGCTTTGTCACGCTCCGGGTCGAGGCGCGTGACGTCACAGGGGTCGCTGCGGCGGCTTCCGGTCGGGGCCTAGTCCATAGCGGTGACATGGCGGCTACGGGCACAGCAGGGGGACTTTCGGGCTCTGCGACGGGGAGCTGGGGCAGGTAGGCGGTGTCACGGCTTGGGGTATAGGCGTCCCCTTTACCTGCCTCCATGCGTTCGGCTCCCTTCTCGGCGCCGTCTCCGGCCTTGGGTCCTCCCGCGCCATCCTCAGAGGCGGTCTGCTTCCTCTTCCAGGGTAGCGTGCTCCGTTGACTGGTCTCTGCTTGCTGGGTCATCTCCCGGCCCCACTCCGCCAGTATCTCACGCTGTACCCGGGCCATCCTCCTTGCGAGGCCCTCCAGGGCAGTTTGTGCACACTCCCGGTCTCGGGGGAGCTGCGCTAGGATCTCCGCTAGACCTAGCGGGGTTGTGGACTCTAGCAGGCTCCTGACCATCGGGTCGGTGCTGCTCTGCTCGGCTTCCGGCAGGCTCCTGGCCAGCGGGCCGGTGCTGCTCTGCCCTCCTTCCTCGGTCTCTAGCAGACTCCTGGCCAGCGGGCCGGTGCTGTTCTGCTTTCTTTCCATCTCCGGGTGAGCTCCTCCGCTACTCCTTGTTAGACCTCTTGCCTCCGGGTGCGCTCGCTCCAGACTGCTCCAAGCGACACCCATCTTTTCTCTTCTCTTTCGTCTCCTCCCACCTCGAGGGCGGTCCCGGGGCAACTCGGTGACTGTCAGCTCCAGGGGGAGTTCTTTCACGCTGACAGACACCTCCAGCATCACAGTCTCTGTTGGTGGGGGCGGTTTCCACTTTTGGCGCCATTTTCTGTCCTGGCCCACGATGGGAGGTGGCCTCTTGCCCTCCTTTGGCACGCCCATAATGGCGTCCGCTGCTCTTCCAAGGCGGGAAATCTGCGGTTTTGGCGGGAAGCGTCGCCCAGTGGCGGGAAACTCTGCAGATGGCGGGAACCCTCCGGAACCGGCAGGAGACTTCTTTTTGAGGTAAACTCATTCTTTTCTTCAGGCACGCAGTACCCGGGTGTTGCGGGCACGTAATCCTGCCGACTACGCCAAAGTTGACGCGCCCCCTGGGACATATTCCTTTTTGAGGGGAATACCCGGCACCGGATCAGATGGGGGGTTGTAGTCTCCGAGCGGCTGTGACCCGGTCCCGTGCCCAGGGCGTCAAGCTAAGTGTTATGTGGCAGCTTTACAGATGTTACTAAAGTTCTTTTGTGTCGACTACGCCACCCGTTGTGATGCGGTCACTGTGGCCGCCGCTGCTGCAGGGTCCGCTGAGGCTGATGGTGGGTGCGCAGCTTGGTGAGATAACCCCCAACGGGAGGGGTATAGCCTCAGAGGGGACAGGCGCAGAGGATGGGGGTTGTGGTGGTGCGATGCAGCCGGCAATGAAGACAGACTCGGGTTGTGCAGTTAAGGGTGTTTACTTACTGCTGATGTTGTACTGGTCACTCCAGCTGCTAGTGACCACCCGAGCCGTGCTGTGTCCACCAGGTCCTGGATCCGGCCAACCCCCAAACAAGTCCAGAGCGTGGCCCTGAGCTCTCCCTCTGTCCTTTCTTCAGCCGTCCCCACCAGTGATTCACCTAGGTCCAGCTCCCTCGGGCCTTCTTTTGGGACACCCTTGACCCTGGGTTCCCTGACCCTTCATGTGGTGTGCCTTCGGGGTGAATGTGGTGGGTGACCGTGACAGACACTGCCCACGGTCTCCGGTCTCTGGCTGGGGAATGTCTTTGCCCCCACCAGCTTGGGTTCCGGTACCCTCTTGCTGACTCCTCACCCGGTGCTCTAATTTGGGTTCTTGGGTCCCTTCAGTCTTCCCCCTCTGGGTCTTTCTCTGCTCCACTCTCTCTCTCTCCAGGGCTGCTGTTTCCTTCTCTCTCCTCTCCAACTGACTTGTTCTCAGCGTCTGACCCTGATCTAAGTTGGTGCCCTCCTTATATATCCCTCTATGTGTGAGCTCAGGTGACCAGCACCCAATGAGCTCCTATCACTACCCAGACTGCTCCCCCTATCTGCCCCTACACTACATGGGATGTACCACCCCCCTCCCACTCCAGCCAGGAACAGGCTCGGTTGTACCTGCACATTTCTAAGTGGGAGTACCGTCGGCCTGCTCCTCTGGAATGGGATGTATGTAGTGCATGCAGTCTATCTGAGCTCAGTTCCACACTCCTTCCTTACCCGGGAGTGGAATATCACACCTCTGGGTTGAGGTGCAATACCCCTGTAGCAGCCGAATCCTCAGGGTGCTACACAGAATCCATAGCAACACTTGATGCATTAAATAAATATAATAATACATTGCCAAAAGTTTGTCTGCAGATTGTGTCAGTAAATGGGATTGGTATCCATGCCTATATCTCAACAGGATTCTGAACATGAAAATATAACACACTTGCTTAGTTTGACAGCTACAATACAAAGTTAATAGGCCAGGAAACGCAAATAGTGCAAGCAAGATACGAACAATCGTTAGATGATAGACTAATTATGAGTTCCATTTCTCTTGTAGTTACTTGGTCTCTCAATTTTAAAATGTTATCATTAGGTATTATTTTTCAGCTTAAAGGGGTTGTCTGGGCAAAAGACAAGGAACTTGGAGCTGTAAAAATTACCAAACTTAGTGATACTCATCTACCAATACCGACTTAAATCCAACACAAGTCACTCCATATTCTACGCTGACACAGGAAGAGAAGGAGATGTTCAGTTCCATCAGCAGCAGGACCACTGGGCCTGTGATTGGCTGCAGCAGGCAGGCGACTTGAGCAGCATATTTCAGAAAAACATCTAATGAAAGCTGCAACTAATCACAGCCCACAGTGGTTTTGCTGCTAGTGGAATGGTAATGTCTCTTCTTCCTGTGTCAGCACAGACCACCCAGCGTTCGTCACTACAGTAGATCTATGTGACTGCCGGTAGGTGAGTATCATTCGTTTTTTATTTTTCATGGCCTCCAAGCACATGATTAACTTTTTTTTGCCCTGAAAAATCTCTTACAGCACCATTGTAGTGTTTTTTTATCATAATTACAGTGCTGGAGTGGTGTTCCTAATCTAAGTTCCCTGCACTTACTCATACTTACCAGCCGCCGTTTTCAGCTCATCCCGGCGCCGCTCCTTTTGGTCCCCAGCAGTTTATAACCAGCCAGGTTGCTCCAGTGTTTTCTGGGTGAGGCGGAATTCACAACTCAATGTAAGTCTATGAGAGCCAGAACGAGGCCAGAATTAGGGCAGAACAAGGCTCTCATAGACTTACATAGTGAGCTTGTGACTGTTATGTCCAAAATCAGAAGTTGCGGTCGCAAGATGGCAGCACAGAAACGGAGTGAAAGACAGTGGTTGGTAAGTATAATACTAGGCTCAGGGAACTTAGATTAGTAGCACCACTCCAGCGCTGAAATAAAAAAAAACGCTAGAGTGGGACATTATATTATTTCCTTCATGATGCTCATGGGTAATTCAAATGAAATTTGGAAGATTCTAGATGTAGATATTTGCTTATACAATGCACATATATTTCTTTAATCTAATTTTTTTCAATGATTGCATTAAAAAATGAATCCCTACATAAACAATGCATTTCAAAGTCTTGATTACTAGCTAGATGTCTGCTTCAGCAGCCATATGGCTGTCGCATCCCTTGAGACATGAACACTTGAAGCAAAATAGATGGAGTCTGACTGAACATCATTGGTAGTCAGCCTGTGTGCCATGATTATTCCTTACACTACCGAATGGGTTAGTTCTGAAATGGCCATGAATCAAATACTTGCAATTAATACTTGTAATTAAGATAAATTTGAAAAGATGATAGGAATATTTTCATGCTGTGATAATGTTTAATTAATCTGCTCTTCACGTTCTATATTAAAGTGAACTAGTGAACTATCACAAAACTTTTGCTCAACTCAACCATCCACAAATCCGCTTCTTTTTGTAAAGTAATTGATGCACAAAATGAAAAGATACAGTACAATGCTATTCTAAAGCTCTTGGGGATTACATCAACGAAGTAGGCAATATTGTAGGAGATATTAAATTATTGTGCAAGGTGACTGCAGATTTATGTCTTTCAATGTACTATAGTTCTCGAAGTTTTAATATTTATTGGAAAATGGTAGAATTCAGAAGGAAAATGGTAAGTAAGAACAAAAACAACATGATGAGTTCAAGAGGAAATACTTTTTGGTACGAGTGATGATAAATGGCCCTGTCATATTGTAAAACTGCAGAAAATTACACAGCCATTTATATGTTCCTAATCCCCCAAAAGTAATACAGACCTGTTTTTTTATTTTTTTACTGGATGTCCTATTCATCTCCCATATCGTTCCATTTATGTTTGCAGAATAAAAAGTCCCAGCTTTTATACAACTTTTTATTTCTAACGTTTCTGTTTTAAAACAATCTGATGATTACTTACAAACTTTAGTACAGGTTTACAATATTACTTATTTTTTTAGAATAATGCAATATTAAACATGTTTTTTTCAAATTGAGAGGAAAAACTGTGAGGAAAAAAATCAAATAATAATTCCTATGATCAATTTTACAATAACTGATTTTATTGGCTGGAATTTAGATCCTCTACTGAATACCTAGCCCTTATCGGAGAAAGCTGAGCCCATAACTTTTAGGGCCCACCTTTGAATACCCTTCCCCATCGCCTTTTCTTCCCCCTTCCTCTCTTCTCTCCATGCTTCTTCTGCTTTTCTCTTTTACTTTTTCTTTCTTTACTCCCCCTTCTTCTTTAATTACTCCTATGACTGAGTTATTTAACTCAGTCTGTGAGAATTGGCTATGTAGTTTCATATCCTGTTTCTTAAATGTACATCTTGTGTTACTGCCTTGAATTACTTTCAGGATTCAAGTAATAAGTTAATAAGTTGTATTGATATTTCTTTTCCCCCAATGAATGTTTTTCTATCTCAGCATGGTTAGTACTTTCTGGTTGTATTGCTTCTTTTCTTGCTAAATCTAATAAATAAAGATAATGATTAAAAAAAATAGTGTTGATACTTTCGTGCTTTTGGATAATCTTCCACTTCCACTTCCGGACACTGATGATTTTTGAAATTCATCATTCTGAGCAGACATAAGATTCAGGCCATGTAGGAGGTACATGCACTTACATGACTTAAAAAATACTTCTGAAAAAATTAAGTGAACAATGAAATCACACATTGTATCTCATTGAACAAAAGATTAAAGTTGATAATTTTTACAAATCTAAATTGTGTAATTCACTAAGAAAAAAACCTTTGCTCTTGGTGCCTAATGCTGATTGCTAGCCCCCACCTCTTCCTAGACAAATTTACTCTGCTCTATTGTAAACATCCCCCCTACCTGATCCATCCCTCTAAACTTTTGACCCCACAAAACCCGCTCTTCTAGCCATATCTATTTTAACCCTTGCTTGTCCTACAAACTAAGTCATGGGTCACTGCGCCCCCACTCTGAAAAGTCCCAAAATCCACCAGGCAATTAACCAAAATCCAAACAAAAAAGGGGAGGTTACCATCCACCCGATGCACAACACACTCACCACAATTTTGCCACCAACTTCAAGAACCCCCTCATCACCGCCACAGCGTGCATTACCTGACTCCTCATAATGCGAGTTACACCACCAAAAAAAAATCTGCTCCACTCCTTTTTGAATACTCAAGGCCCACAGATCTATCCCAACTGCATTCAGGTGCACCACATAATGTCGACAAAAATTCCCTTCCCCGGACTCCAGATCTGGATGCCTTACTACTACCCCTCCATTATTTGCAATAAAACTTCCCACTGCCCTATTAACTTTTATCCAGGTCTTATTAATCTTTTCGGCACACTGGGCTAAGTATTTTTGAGCACCATATCCGACCATACTAGTTTAATTTTTGGATAACTTATCCATAAACGCAGAACATCATGGCAAATTTTCCTAATCAAATCCATACACGGGCGAATCCCCAAATCATTACCCCCTATGTGCAACACCAGCACATCTGAGGAACGATCTAATAGAGCAAAGTGGTAAAAATCAGGCAGCACCTGTCACCAGTTCATGCCTCGAATCCCAATACACCTCACTACGGCCTCAGAAAACCCAGCTGATGACCGTTTTTTCTCACGTCAGCCCTCAATACCTCCAAATACACAAACGAGTGCTCAAAAATCCAAACTAGCCGTACTCCTCCAATGGGAAAGAAAAAAGAGAAGGGGAAGGGGAGGGAGGAGGGAAGGAGAGAGTAAGTACAAAACAACTAAATCTATATAATTAAATAGCATTCTAACTCTTTGTCAATAACCGTCTCCCATTCAATCCCGTCCCCCTGACAAGCCCTCCCTTACATCAAATGATGGCGCACATAAATTTTATATCTCTTACACTCCTACCTACCTATCTTCTGAACCACCTCAACTGGAAGTCCCCATGTTTCCACTTCAGTTGCAGCCCCAATACGGAAAAATTGATCTGAAAACCTGTCAGCCTCCAGCCCCAACAATTCCAGGCATTTTCTAAAGATTGCTATAAACTGATACCGAGACAAAAAAGACCCGTCTTTGTGCTTTAATAATTGGTTTGAATGATCCCCCAAAACCCAAAGAACTTTTTAAACATTCTACCAGATGCATTTTTGACCCCCTCAATGCCCCCAATACAACTGTTTCCAACTTGATCTGTTTTTGACCGCCGCACCCAAACCTCAATGGAATCAGATAAAACAACTGCATCCTGACCCAATAACCCACTCCCTCTAACCGAGGATGGTGAAAACAACTCCCCTATTCTCATGGCTTCAGAAATGTCCACAAAAAAGCCAGCCGAAATAACTTCTCATCAAAATGAGTTGCATACTCGTGCCAACGTGCCCCCCAATTCGTATAGAAGCTTAAATGAATCTGTCCTAGTGAGCCCTTTCCTAAAACCCTTTAGTGTCTGACCTGCAAGAAAATGCTTCGTGATATCGACCCAAACCCTAAACTTGAAACCATATCCTATTCCTGCCATAACAAGATTAGTTATTGAAATAGACCACTGCTCTGCCACCAACCAACTTAACCAGCCAAGTAATACACCTGCAATATACCTCTTCATCTGACGCCAACTCCCCGAATTCCTGTCTCCATGCCTCCCACTCCCTCCAAGCTGCCTCGTAAGCTACCCATGTACTGTCTGCCAGGGATGCTCGAAGCAAAGAGCTCGCCACTCACATACCAGTTCCAAGAGCTACCCTGGCCAGTTGCAGCCCATGGACTCCGCATCTGGCGCCGGCGTTCGAAAACTGTCCTATTGCAAACGAGAGAGAGAATCAGCAATTTAATTCTTGACCCCTGGTACATAAACCACCAACACACAAACATTGAGGCTAAGGCGTGTCAATACAAAATACCTAAGCAATCTAACCACTGGGGGAGAAGACACAGCTAAATTGTTATTCATCATTACAACTAGAGATGAGCGAATGTTTCAATATTCGATTCGGATTACGATCGCCGAATTTGCAATATTCGCAGATTTGTTTGTCGAATGTTCGTCGAACATTACCAAACACCATTGGATTCAATGGGACAGAAGACAAAAAAATGCATACAAAACACCTTAAAACGGGCCCAAAAGCTGCCAAAACATATCAAATTAGGGGTAGACACCTGGAAAGTGCCATCAATTGACCCAGAGTGCAAGTACTATAATTATTATTACTATTACAGCGATATTTATTCCATGGCACTTTACATGTCAAAAGGGGTCACCAACTGGTACAAGAAGAGAGAGGACGCTGCCCGCGAGGGAGCACAAACAATCTACAAGGGAAGGATGAGGATACAGTAAGTCAGGGTACAGCTAGTCGTGCAGCGCTATGCTGGAGCGAGGGTTACCGCAGATTGTACGCTCGTCACAAGAAGTGGGTCTTCAGCTCCCTTTTCAAGGTTTGCACAGTAGGCGACAGTCTGATGTGTTGGGGTACAGAGTTACACAGTAGTGGAGATGCACGGGACAAATCTTGTATGTGATCGTGACAAGAAGAGATAAGAGGGAAGTAGAGAAGGAGATCTTGGAAGGATGAGAGGTTGCATGCAGGTAACTAGTACAGGGAGATTAGGTCACACATGTATGGAGGAGACAGGTTTTTGATGGCTTGGTATGCTAAAGTTAGGCTTTTCAACTAGAGTCTCTGGGCAACAGGGAACCAGCGCAGGGATTGACAGAGGGGAGAAGCTTGGGAATAGCGTGGTGACAGGTGGATTAATAGGCCAGCACAGTTTAGGATAGATTGGAGGGGTGCGAGAGTGGTAGAAGGGAGGCCACAGAGCAGGAGCTTGTAGTAGTCGAGGTGGGAGATGATGAGGGCGTGCACTGGTGTTTTTCTACATGGAAGTGGAAAGGGCTTGGATCTGATGTTTGAAGGACAGATCAGAGTCAAGCTTGCGGGACTGTGAAGAGTGGGCAGCCATTCACTTGAATGGATAGGTTAGTTGGGGGGTGAATCAGATGGTTGAAAGATGATGCATTCTGTTTCATCCATGTTAATTTTTACAAATCTAGCAGGGAAGAAAGATGAAATACAGGACACACATTGTGGGATTCTGGTTAGTAAGGAGGTGATATCAGGTCCAGAGAGGTAGATCTGTGTATCATCACCATAGAGGTAATACTGAAAGCTGTCCCAGGCTGAAGGTGTAGATGGAGAAGAGCCTGGGTCCTACAACTGAACCTTAAGGGACACCAACACATAGGGGGGTGAGATGATGAGGTGGTGTGTGAGTGAGAGACACTGAATGTCCTATTGGTTAGGTATGAAATGATCCAAGACAGGGCCAAGTCTGTGATGCCGAGGGATGAGAATCTGTAGTAAGAGGGTATGGTCTACTGTGTCGAAGGCAAATGACATTTCTAGGAGGAGGAATACAGAGTAGTATGGCTTGGATTTAGCAGTTAGTAGGTCATTGGTGGCGTAAGTCAGGGCAGTTTCAGTGGAATGGTGAGGTCGGAAGCCTGATTGTAAGCAGCCAAAGAGGTAGCAGGAGGAGAGGTGGGAGGACAGTTCAAAATAGATGTGATGATCCAGTAGTTTGGAGGCAAAGGGGAGAAGTGAGATGGGGCGATAGCTAAACATATGATGGGTCAAGGGAGGGCTTTTGGAGGATGGGTGTGATCGAGTTATGTGTGAATCATGAGTAAAAGACACCAGTTGTTAGTGGCATGTAGAAGAGGAGGGCTAGGCTTGGGATGAAGACTGTCGAGCGGTTTGGAATGAGGTGGGATGGTATTAGGTCAAGTTCACAGGTGGTGAGTTGTGACTTGGTGAGTATAGATGATCTTCTGTGATGGCAGAGAAGGTGGTTTTGGAGTAGGAGAGTTGAGTCATTATGAGAGAGAAGGGGCTGTTAGGACTTAACGCAAAAGCTTTGCCCTATGTTGTCAATCATTAGCTTGAAGAATGAGGCTAAGTCTTCAGCTGAGATGAGAGGAGAGGAAAGAGAGGGGGAGCTGGTGGACAGAGGAGGGACTTGAAAGTACTGAATAGCTGTTTAGGGTTGTGAGACACGTATGATATGAGAGATGAGAAGAAGGTTTGTTTTGCTGCAATGAGCAATTGTGCAGCATTTTGAAATCTTCTGGTACTGGACTCCACTCCTTTTCTTTGTCAGTGGCACAGCGGTATACCTTGTGGATGAGGGGCAGGAAGAACATGTGCTCCAGTAGATGACAAACGCTGCATCAAGTGGCCTCTGCTTCTCTTCCTCCACCTTAACATCACACACAGTACAGTCCTCAGAGGTGCCACCCTAATTATCCTTGTTTTCACCCACGTCATAACTCTTCAATCAGCCAACTGACTGTGAGGAAGCACAGATGGGCGAGTCTGCAGAGCTGTTCACACATTCTATTCCGGGGCATCAGAGGTCAGATCCAAAGCTTCACAGACTCAAGAGTAGCGTTGAGCCACCCCCGTAGTGTTCGAGTTCGGTTCGGTTCGTCGAACACCCGTATGTTCGCCGAAATGTTCGTCGAACTGTTCGACGAACACCTTCGAACACCGTTAAAATCAATGGCAAGCAAACAAAAGCACATAGAAAAACATAGAAAACACCTTCAAAGGTGTCCAAAACCTGACAAACTGCTCAGAAGACACAACTAACACATGGAAAAGTGACAAGTACATATAGTCATGCGAAAAGAAAAGAGGTGGAGGAGTAAAAGGAGGGGGAGACACAGATATAGGCATGTCATGCCCTTCTAAAACCAAAAAAGTGCGAAGCCGACACGGCCAGTCCATTCCTGCCAGTGCGACCTCCGTGTCGCCGGGTTTAAGCCAGAGCTGCGGTGGACTCTGACGGCCTGCCCCCCTCTCCCAATATTGGTGCCTGTCCGCTGGTGGGTCGAGCGAGCCCCCCTGCGGTGGAGGCAGGTCTAAGCTTTTTAATAGAAATTGTCTCTCTAATTTGAATGAGTACACTTTAAATCCTTTTACAAGGATCTATTGGAGGGCAAGTCTGATGCCAGCAGCTGCGGGAATTCCAGCTCCAGTAGCGTCCACTAAAGCTGCTGCAGTTAAAAAGCTTTTATAAGGATCGAGCTTGGCGGTCCACCGCAAGGCGTCCTACCGCCAGTCCCAGCCACTGTGCCTTGGGGTGCCTCCCGATGCTCTTCACTGAGTGTCCCGGGGGCCCGAACCATTTCCTTTGAAAAAATTAAGCTTCCAAGCTACAGGTGGTGTAGCTTGCTTAACAGCTTGGATAATCCGCTGAATAGCAGACACTGCTACTAGGCGCAAAGTATTTCCTGGGCTAGATGCAGTTAAAATTTTTTAATTAGGTACTCTCGTTGGATGCTGAGAAAGCATTCCATAGAGTCTCCTGGCACGCCATATATTATTCTCTTAAAAAGCTTGGGGTAGGGGTCTAGGGGACACTTTTATAGCCAAAATCACGGCCCTGTATCGCAATACGTCACCTAGGCTGAAGATAAATGGAACATTTTCATCACCTTTCATAATCACCAATGGGACAAGGCAGGGATGTCCTCTGTCTCCTCTCTTATACATCCTAGTGACGGAGCACCTGCTCTCATCAATTCGCCATATATTAGGTGGATTGAGGTGGGAGGCACCGAGTACAAGTGCTCTGCATTTGCTGATGATGTTCTAGTATATATCACTCAATCACATATATCCATCCCTGCTGTTATGGCTGAAATAGATCACTTTGTTACATGGTCAAATTTTAAAATCAATGCAGCGAAGTCTGAGGCCCTTGATGTCTCCCTCCCCAAATCCATACAGGATTCCATCCAGTCCAACTTTCCCTTTGCCTGGCCCTCACAGGGTATCAAATACTTAGGAATTCCTATTCATATAGACCTCTCCCGTCTATGTTATCCTAATTTTGGGCCCTTTATTGAACAACTCCATACAGACCACGGTTGGCAAGTTAGAACTGTAAGATTCACTACGTGAACCACTGGTGTTTTGTGGAAAAGCACATGTACACTGTGTTCCAAATTATTATGCAAAAAGTGTTTAGGAGTGATAAGGTAAGAATTTTTTTGTTTATCAGTTAAACACATTGATGGTGATGTGTGTCAGGGCTCTTTATATCACTGTAAGCAATTGCAGACACCTGTGCTAATTAGTTTGGCAGGTGTGTCCAATGAAAGGCAAGACTACTTAAGAAGGCTGTCCCACATTATTAAGCAGCCTATATTTTCTGCCAAAATGGGAAAGAAAAAGGATGTGTCGGCTGCTGAGAAGCAACATATTGTGGAGTGTTTAGATCAAGGCATGACTACAATCAACATGGCCAAGACACTTCATCCTGATCATTGCACAATCAAGAAGTATGTAGCTGATTCACAGTACACACGTGTGCGTGCTGATAAGGGAAAATTGAGGACTCTTTCCTACAGGCAATTACGTCAGGTTAAAAGAGCAGCGGCAAAAAAGCGTTGTCATAGCGGCAGACAAGTTTTTGAAGCTGCTGGTGCCTCCAACGTCCCCCGAACAACAAGATGCAGGGTCCTTCCGAGGTTTGCAGCTGTGCGTAAGCTATCCTGTCGACCTCCTCTATCTCCAGTGGGCCAAACAATACATGAAGACTGACTTCAAAACTGTTTTGTTAACCGATGAGTTCCGTGCAACTCTCGATGGTCCAGATGGATGGAGTGGAGGATGGCTGGTTGAAGGACACCCCATGCAAAAACGGCTATGGCGCCAACAAGGAGGAGGTGGAGTAACGTTTTGGGCTGGAATTATGGGGAGAGAGATTGTCGGCCCCTTTAGGATCCCTGAAGGGGTAAAGATGAACTCCATAATGTATGTGGAGTTTCTCAAACAGAACTTCCTGCCTTGGTTCAAGAAGAAGAACCGTGTATTCCGCAGCAAGAACATTTTCATGCATGATAATGCATCGTCTCATGCTGCACATAACACATCTGCATCTCTGGCTGATAAAGGCATAAAAGGGGACAAACTTATGGTGTGACCCCATGCTCCCCTGACCTCAACCCCATTGAGAACCTCTGGAGCATCATCAAAAGGAGTGTCTATGATGGCAGGAGGCAGTTCACATCTAAGCAACAGCTCTGGGAGGGTATTCTGTCCTCATGCAAAACAATTGAAGCAGAAACCATCCAAAACCGGACAAATTCAATGGACGAGAAAATTCAGAAGCTCCCTTCGAACAAGGGGTCCTATGTGCAAATGTAACATCACCTAGAATAAATTTTTGAGTTGAAAACTGTTTGATTTCAGTTTGTAATATCCTGCTAATGCTTATAATTTCAAAAATGACCATTTTTTGTTCTTTATTAAAATGAAAAGGTTGATCGAAGAGTGTGGGGGATCAAAGAGTGTGGCAACCCAGTAGTCAGGATTATTTCGAATTCTGACAATCTGAGGGTCATGTTGCAGGTAGTGCAGCAAGAAGGCACTCATGTGTCTTGAGCATCTAGGAGCCCCAAAATTATTTTCCGGGCTACATGCAGCTAAAAATTATTATTAATTTGAAAGCTGGTGGAGCTTAGTATAGAAGGCCTAATAGAATCAGTACTGCAAACTGCTACAAAGCCCAAATTATTTTCCAGCCAAGATACAGATAAACATGATTAGTAATTTGAAAGCTTAAAACGGTTGGTGAGGTGATTTTAACAAATCATCAAGATTTTACTCTCCCCAGGATGACACAGGGGTAAAAAAGTCATTTCGAATCCATGATTTGTTCATCTTTATGAACGTGAGTCTGTCTACATTATCAGTGGAGAGCGGCGTGCGCTTATCTGTCAACACACCACCAGCAGCGCTGAACACACGTTCAGACTGAACGCTGGCTGCGGAGCATGACAAGATCTCCAAGGCGTACAGTAGAAATGGTAGAATTAAAAATGACACGTCTTCCCCTAAAGCCAACCCAGTAGATGGAGACTCAATCAGAAGTGTTTATTAGTGAATGGCGAGCACTAAAATGCTCAAGTGCTCGATAATCGGGTCGAGCAAATTGGAATGCTCGGGTGCTCGACCCGAGCAACGAGCCCAATGTAAGTCTATGGGAAACTCGAGCATTTTTCAGGCAGCTCCCCCCGGAGGTCTGCAGAGGGCCTACAAATTGCCCAAATTGATGGGAACAGTGCTAAAATGACAGGGGAACAGCATGGAGAAGACCCCTGGAAGAATTTTGGATGCTCAGGTCACTGCTGTCAACAACGTTGTCAGAGGTATTACACCACTTTTAAGGACTCACAATAAAGCATACAAAAACGAAACCAAAATGAATTTTCCTGGGAAATATGTTAAAAAACATCCTTTCAAGGATAATGACTTATATATAAGACAAAATAAATAACCAAAAACAAAAACACTCCTCCACACCTTGGGCTATGTTCACACGTAGCGTTTTTGATGCGCTTTTGCACTTTTGCATTGCTTTCAACCGTGACAAATGCATTCACTGGGAAAAGTCATTTTATCATTTTACAACTTTATCTGGCTATGTGGTGTGCGAGACATGATCAGATACATCCTAATTCATTTATGAAGGAGGGACACTGAAAGTCACAAAGCCTATTTTTATAGGGCCATCAGGCAACCTTTACTACTCTTAAAGGGCCAGCAGTCGGCCCTCGCTATTCTTAGAGAGCCATCAGCCGGCTATGCTTTGTTGTTCCCATTACTAAAGAGTGGGTCTCCTATACTGTTATGGCATATGCAATGAGTGGCAGGTCTGCCCAATATTTCGACGCACCCCAATACCCCTTTGAAAATTTGGATGCACCCCAATTCTCCTTTGAAGAGACTTAGAGGAGGGCCTCCAGAAAACAATGTTCCCATTATTAAGAAGTGGGTTTCCCATTGTTTGCCTATGCAGTGAATGCAAGGGTTGCCAAAAATTGGGAGGCACTCCAATGCTCATTGGAAGAGACATGGAGGTCAGAGGGCTTCCTGAAAACAATGTTTCCATTATTAGGTAGTGGGTCTCCCATAGTGTTGGCCTATGCAGTGAATGCAAGGACTGCCAAAAATTGAAAGGCACTCCAAAGCACCTTGGAAAAGACGTGGAGGAGGGCCTCATAAAATAATGATCCCATTAGAAAGGAGTGGGTCTATCATACTTGTAATGTCCATGCACTAAGTGTATGGGCTGACAAACATTTACCCCTGGGGGGTATACATGAACATACTATATAAAAAAATTTTTTACGGGCATCATAAATACCCTTTAAAAAAATTATGTGGGTGCTGCATCACGGACCACGGTCACCTTGGCGATCTGGTGGTGGAGGATGAGGATGAGGAGAAGGAGGACAAAAGCAAATAGCCAAAATCAGGAAGCGCATACCCCTGTGTGGGTGTGAAAAGGTGCATGGGAATACACCTCCCTAAAAAAACCCACTGATTTGAATTTATGTTACCCTGCTTTCATTCGGTGGTGTTGAGAAGTCTAGCTAAATCCAGCCCTTGTTCATTTTTATAAGAGTCAGCCGGTCAGCATTTTCAGTTGACAGGCGAATGTGCTTATCAGTTAAAATTCCACCAGCGCAGTGGCACTAAAAACCCGCTCTGATAAAACGCTAGCGGCAGGGTGGGCAAGGACCTCAAAGGCATAGAGAGCTAGTTCATTTCACGTGTCCAGCATGGATACCCAATAATTATAAGGCACAAAGGAATCATGGAGGACGTTGGTACGGTTGGCAAGATACTCCCTCACCATCTTCCTAAACTTTGCACTCCTTGTGAGAGTACCCCATGCCTCAGGCCCTGTGCGATGGGAGGTGCTGAGAAAGCTCTCCCAGAACTTTGACAGTGTTCCCCTCCACTTCTTCTGGATTGGAGTTGTATCTTTCGCCTGTACTCCTTGGTTGTCCAATGGACTGTGACCTCTGCCGCCAACATTTTCAGATGGGAATTTTTTTTAATAGTTGCGCAACAAGGGCCTTCTGGTACTGCCACATTTTAATAGACCTCTCCGCCTCAGGAATAAGAGATAGAATGTTATCCTTGTAGCATGGGTCTAGAAGTGTCACCAACCAGTAATGATTGTCACCCAAAATTTTGAGAACACGAGGGTCATGGGAAAGGCAGAGTAACATAAACTCAGCCATGCGTGCCAGACTGCTAACAGGCAAGATTTCCATGTCCTCACCAAAAGGACGACTGACCATTCTCTCCTTCTCCTCCTCTCTGTCCTCCGGCCATCCATGCTGAACAGATGGTATGACAGTTGTGCAGGTAGTACCGTCTATAGCGCATGAGACTAGCTCCTGTCCTTCCTTCTCCTCCTCCTCTTCCTCATTGTCATCCAATATACGTTGGGATGAGATGAGGCTGGGCTGTGTGTAACCATCCTGTATGGTTCCTTGCTCCATCTCATCGTGCTCCGCCTGCAATGCATGCTCTTTGATTGTGAGCATAGAGCATTTCAGAAGACAGAGAATCGGGATGGTGACGCTAATTATTGCATCATCGCCGCTCACCATCTTGGTGAAGTCCTCAAAATTTTGGAGGATGGTACAGATGTCTGCCATCCATGTCCACTCCTGAGGTCTTATGTGTGGAGTCAGAACTGAATACCGAAGGCTTGCTGATTCTGGTGCTCAACAACTGCCCTCTTCTGCTCACAAATCCTTCCAAACATCTGCAGTGTAGAGTTCCAACGCGTGGGGACATCACACAATAGTCAGTGAGCTGGAAGCTGCAAACGCTGCTGAAACACGGCAGGGGTGGAGGAAGCTGTAGCTGCCTTTCTAAAATGGGCACACAAGCGGCATACTTTGACAAGCAGATCCGACAGCTCCGGGTAGGATTTGAGAAACCGCTGAACCACGAGGTTAAGCACATAGGCCAGACATGTTACTTGTGTGAGCTTGCTTCGCCTCAGAGCCACCACCAGGTTCCGGACATTGTCACACATGACCATGCTTGGCTGTTGGTTCAGCACTGTGGCTCTTTCACAGCTGTCCACAACTCTTCAGCATTGTGCGGTTTGTCACCTAAGCATATTAGCTTCAGCATAGCCTTTTGCCGCTTTGCTGAGGCTGTGCTGCAGTGCTTCCAGCTTGTGACTGATGTGGTCATTTCAGAGATGGAGGCTGAAAAGGAAGAGGAGGCTGAGGAGGATGAGGTGAAGGAGCTTTAGACTGTGGAGGCAACCCTGATTGACCTAGGGCCCACAGTCCTCGGTGTCGGGAGGATGTGTTCCATCCCAAGGTTACATAGTTACATAGTTTATAAGGCCGAAAAAAAGACAAGCGTCCATCGAGTTCAGCCTATTTCTTGTGCACTGCAGCTATTCCGCAGCGTTGATCCAGGGGAAGGCAAAAAAAAACCATGCGGTATAGGCCAATTTACATCATTGAGGAAAAATTCACTTCCCAACTCCAATCTGGCAGTCAGATTAAATCCCTGGATTAATTAACTATCACTAAGCGTAAGATGTAATTTTATTGTTCTCAAGAAAGGCGTCCAGGCCTCTCTTGAACTCATTAAGTGAGTTGGACATCACCACTTCCTCTCCCAGAGAGTTCCAGAGTCTCACGGCTCTGACCGTAAAGAATCCCCTTCTATGCTGGTGCAGGAACCTCCTTTCCTCCAGACGCATAGTGTGCCCCCTCGTCTTTGTCACCATCCTTGGTATAAACAGGTCATGGGAGAGATCTCTGTACTGCCCCCTGATGTATTTATACATGTTTATGAGGTCTCCCCTAAGCCTTCTCTTTTCCAACGTAAATAGGCCTAATTTTGACAACCTCTCTGGGTATTCTAGTCCCTCCATTTCCTTTATTACCTTAGTCGCCCTCCTTTGTACCCTCTCTAGCTCCAATATGTCTTTCCTGAGCACCGGAGCCCAGAACTGTGCACAATATTCTAAGTGCGGCCATACCAGCGCTTTATACAGAGGAAGAACAATGTTCTCATCATATGCCCCTATTCCTCTTCTGTTGCATGCCATGACTCTATTTGCCTTCGCAGCTGCAGCCTGACACTGGGCACTCCAATTTAATTTGCTATTAACCAAGACGCCCAGGTCCTTCTCCATGTCAGATTTCCCCAACGGTTTCCCATTTAATATGTATGGGTGACTGCTGTTTTTCTTTCCCATGTGCATGACCTTACATTTATCGGCATTGAACCCAATTTGCCATTTTTTGGCCCAACTCCCCAATTTATCTAAATCCTCCTGTAGCTGTGCCCTATCCTCATCTGTATTAACTACTTTACAAAGTTTAGTATCATCTGCAAATATTGCTACTTTACTATGAAACCCTTCCACTAGATCATTAATAAATATATTAAATAATATAGGGCCCAAGACAGACCCTTGAGGCACCCCGCTAGTAACCCTGACACACCCTGAGCTTACACCATTGATAACCACCCTCTGCTTTCTATCACTCAGCCAGCTATTTACCCACTTGCACACATTATCCCCCAGACCAAGCATTCTCATTTTATATACCAACCTTTTGTGTGGCACGGTATCAAACGCTTTGGAGAAGTCAAGGTATACAACATCCACTGACTCTCCCCGGTCCAGCTGTGAGCTCACCTCCTCGTAGAAGGCCATCAGGTTTGTTTGGCAGGAGCGATCCCTCATGAATCCAAGTTGATATGGAGTTAGACAGTTATTATCATTAAGATATTCTACAATAGCATCTCTAAGAAATCCTTCAAACAATTTACCCACAACAGACGTTAAGCTGACTGGTCTATAGTTCCCAGGGTCACTTTTAGACCCCTTTTTGAATATTGGTACCACATTTGCTTGGCGCCAGTCAAGTGGGACAGTCCCTGTCCATAAAGAGTGCTTGAATATAAGATACAGCGGCCTGTCTATCACATTACTTAATTCTTTTAGTACCCGGGGGTGTATGTCATCTGGGCCTGGTGACTTGTCTATTTTGATATTATTTAGGCGTTTCTGAACTTCCTCCTGGGTTAGGTGGGTGATATTTAGTGGAGGGTTTACTTTATCACTCTGCATTTCCTCCGATAAATTGTTTTCTTTTGTGAAAACAGTGGAGAAGAAGCTATTGAGTAGGTTTGCTTTACCCTTATCGCCCTCTATGAAAGTCATAGTGAAAGTCTGACTGAGTCCCGGCTTTCACTATGTTAACCCAGTGTGTGTCAGCGAGATGTACCGTACCTGCCCACAAGCACTTGTCCTCGTGTCCGTGGTTAGGTGGACTTTCCCAGTAATTGCATTGTTGAGGGCACGGAAGAAGCAGTGGTGTCACCCGCAGACACTGTTCTTGGACCATGGGGTTCAGCCCACAAAGTCGGGTGCTTTGCTGCTAAGTGCCTGATCATGCTGGTGGTAGTCAGGCTCATAGTTTTGCTACCCCTGCTGATGCTGGCCTGGCAGATGATGCAAATGACCTTTTTGGGGTTATCGGCAGAGTCTTTAAAAAACAACCAGACTCAGCAAGACGTAACAGTTGTACTTCTGTTGTGTTGGTGTTACAGGGAACGGTTTCCCGCCTTCTGTCTGCAGCCACCACATTGCCTCTTCCTGCCTGTTAGGGTGCTTTGCCTCCCTCTCCCTGTGTGCTGCTCTCCTTGCTCTGCATGTCCTCCTGCCAGGTTGGGTCAGTTACTATATCATACACCACCTTATCTTCCACTTCCACACCCTGATACTCCTCCTGACTTTCTGGCAATTGTGTCTCATCATCGCACACCTCTTGTGACACTCTCCCTCTGTCCCCTTTGTATGACCGTGGCTGCTCAAATATTTGGGCATCGCTACGTGGCATCTTGCCCCGTTTCAAGTGGACCAAGCAAGTGGCCCGAATCTATAAATGGAAAACTGAACAGCTCTTCAGAGTGTCCAAGTGTGGAATCAGTTGTCTCCGGACTTTTGGCATGGTGGGAGGTAGGAGGATCAGGTTAAGGAATATGCGGTCCAAACTCAAGGCTACTGAGACTTGACCGTGTAGAAGACAGGGTTGTGGTGGTGGTGGCGGCTAAGTGACTGGAAGCATTATCTGCTATCCAACCAATAACCTTTTCACACTGCTCTGTGTTCAGTAGTGGTGTTTTGCGGTCCCGTATTAATTGGGACAGGAAGGTCGAGCGAGAAGATGTGGGTGTTTGTTGTGGCACAATTTCAGTTAGCACACGGCTTTGGCCTCTGTATACACCGTCACGTCCAGTTCCCCGTCCCTTGCCACGCGCCTTGCCCATTTTAAATGGAGTACAATATCTTCCACGCTCACTACAAATGGCTGAATTTGGAGCAAACTTATATGTGAACCGTGTGATGGACAAACCACAGTTTTAAATAGCAGGCCTGTAGGTAACTATTTTTACCAGTGCTGACACACTGCAAAAAATTTTTAATGGAGGCCAGAAATGGCAAAATTTTCAGCGCAATTATATGTGATCTGTGTGACTGACAAACCACAGTTTTAAATAGCTGGCCTGTAGGTAACTATTTTTAACAGAAAACTGGTGTCAATAACTTCGCAGACACACTGAAACAAAATTTGAGTGGAGGCCGGAAATGGCAATACTTTCAGCGCAATTACATGTAATCTATGTGATGGACAAACCACAGTATTAAATAGCTGGCCTGTATGTAACTATTTTTAACAGTGCCGACCTCGTGTCAATAAGTTAGCTGACACACTGCAACAAAATTTCAATGGAGGCCAGAAATAGCAATATTTTCAGCGCAATTATGTGATCCATGTGACGGACAATCACAGTTTTAAATAGCTGGCGTGTAGGTAACTATTTTTACCAGCAAACTGGTGTCAATAAGTTTTAAATAGATGGATTTTTAGCGCTGTAATATGGAAAGGATCTGGCTGTATTCTTCAGTGCCAACAAGCAAATGGCGCAGAAAAACTGTGTTCTCTGGATTGCTTTTTAAGCAAATAATCAGGATTAAGATGAAAAAAAATTATTCCTGGCCCCTGATACCTGGTGCTATTTCTAGAAATATCTGTAAAAGAACAAGCAGACGGAACTGGAATGGACCCTCTTGCTATGTGCTCTGCAGTCTGCCTGCTTAGCACTGATAACTCTGCATCTGGATTAGTCCTCAGAAGGACTGTTAGTAGAGATGTATATGTGTAGAATATGTTGTGGAATACCTACACTAACCAATAAACAACCAAATCTCTCCCTAGCTCAGCAGTACCTCTTCCTACACTGCCTGATTGCGGAGTAGACTGTGACGACCATGGAGGCACCAGGTCGGATATAGACCTGATGACGTTGTGCGGTCAGCCAATCACTTTAATGCCGCAACCAACATGGTTGCGGTATTACAGTGTGTGGCAGACAAATTCTGCATGTTGATTGGCGCTCTAAAGAGCACCAAACATGTAGGGAGGGGACCCTAGCTCCCACCGAGCAACCCCGGAAATACTCGGCAAGCGCCGAGCCTCTCGAGCAGTGAGATGCTCAGGCGAGCACTGAGCAGTAGCAAGAATGCTCGCTCATCACTAGTGTTTATATTTCCCTAAATTAGCGCCTAACACCATCAAAGTGGCATCAATTTCAGCAGAGTAGAAGTAGTTTAATGGAGGTAGAAACAGTCACTGCAGCCAAACCCAATAGATGGAGACCCAATCAGGATGCAAAGTGGCATTAATTTCACTAAAGTTTTGGTACTATAATGGGGATCGACACTGCTTCCACTACAGCCAAACTAGCAGATTGAGACACAATCAGAACTGTTCACATTTAAAAAAGTTAGGGCCTAAGACCACCATTTCCGTGGCCTACAGATTGGAGATTGTGGAGTTCAACCTTTTAACTTTGTCATGTGTAGGAGTAAACAATCTTTTATGTGACCACAACTGCGAGACTGAGGGCTGGCTGCATTGCTGAGAGAGGGCGGATTACAGTGAAACGAACAAACTGCTACACCGTGAGTGAGGTGATGGCGGAGATATTAGATGTGGATTGAGAAACATGTGGTGTGCTCAGTGAAACAAACACAGCAGGCATGTCAGCTTCTTTTACAGCTGACAGGCTCTTACTTAGCCTGACTGGAGCGAGTATACAACCGTAGGTTCTGTGGTCGGAGACCTGCGTGACAATACCTGGCATGGTAACAGAGGAGGAGCAGATGCATTTGATGGGGCGGCTGATGGTTGTTTATTGAAAACCAATTTTGAATTAATCATGTTTGCGCACCCCTTTGTGTAGAACAATATCTGCACCAAATAATTATTTCACTACAGTATAACTATACAAATAGATGGACACCGAAACCTCTTCCACTATGACCAACTTAGGAGATGGAGACCTAACCAGGAGTGCTCACATTTCCCTAAAATATGGCCTAATAGCAAACAAAGTGGCATTAATTTAACTAGAGTATGTAACATCCCTGGCGGTGTGCTTGCATAGTGCACCACCTCCCACTATGCAAGACCGCAATCTTACCTGTCAGTCCAGCCTGCAAACCATGCTCCAGTTCATGCTGTGTGCATGTCTCTTGACTGACTGCTTAGGGTGGCGGCTCGGTTACTTTCTGGTTCTTATAGCTGCTGTGGGCGCACCCCTAATGCATCTCCAGCCTATTGCTGTGAGTCACTGGTTATTTAAACCCCCTCCACCCAGTAGGAGGGGCCTGAGCATCACTAACATTCAGTGTGCTCCTTAACTCTGAAGTTGCCAGGTCCAGTTCTGCTTCTTGTCTGTTTCCGCCCTCTCTGGGGGCTGCATACCCAGACCTGTTATCTGTGACTTCTTGTCCGTTTCCGCCATCTCTGGGGGCTGTATACCCAGGCCTGTTATCTCTGACTTCTACTCTGTCCCGCCACTCTGGGAGCTGTATACCCAGGCTCGTTCTTGTATCTCATTGCAGTAGCAGTTCCTGTCTGAACTGTATCTTAGCCTGTTACCTGTTTGCCTCTATGTCCATACCTTCCCTTTTCCTGCAGTATCTGAACCTTCACCTAACTCCAACTCATTGTCTCTGTACTTCTGTTTGTGAGTTTTGTGTCCACTCGCTACTTCATAGGAAGTACCTTGTGTGTATCTGGTTCTGCTTGTCCCTTTTCCCTTCCTCCGTATCTTCCTGTATTTTCCAGTCTGTTCCATGTGAACAGAGCCCTGTCCTCTCTGCCTTGTCCACCACACCTGCGGTTTCGCTCCGCTCTGTCTTGCTCACCGCTCCGGTGGTTTCCCTCTGCTCTGACTTACCCACCGCTCCAGCGGTTTCCCTCTGCTCTGTCTTACCCACTGTTCTGGCGATTTCTCTCTGCTCTGACTTGCCCACCGCTCCATCGGTTTCTCTCTGCTCTGACTTGCCCACCGCTCCGGCGGCTTCTCTCTGCTCTGCCTTGCTCAACGCACCAGCGGTTTCTCTCTGCTCTGACTTGCCCACCGCTCCGGCGGCTTCTCTCTGCTGTGCCTTGCCCCACCACTTCGGCGGCTTCTCTCTGCTCTGCCTTTCTTACCGCACCAGCGGTTTATCTCTGCTCTGACTTGCCCACCGCTCTGGCAGTTTCTCTCTGCTCTCTCTTGCCCACAGCTCCGGCGGCTTCCCTCTGCTCTTCCTTGCCCACCGCTCCGGCGGCTTCTCTCTGCTCTGTCTTTCCCACGACTCCGGTGGCTTCCCTCTCCTCTGCCTTGCCCACCGCTCTGGCGATTCCGCTCTGTTCTGCCTTGTCCACCGCACCTGCGGTATCTTTCTGCTCTGCCTTGTCCACCGCTCCGGGGGTACCGCTCTGCTCTGCCTCACCCACCTAACCTGCGGTTGTCGCTTTACTCTGCTTGTCTACAACAATTGCGGCTCTGTACCTGTCTCCCAGTCTGTACTGGACCCTATCCAGCCTGTGGTCCAACCTGCTAGTTCCTCCCTGTCTGCATACCAGCCATGCTTGCCAGTGCCCACCTGTCTGCATACCAGCCGTGCTTGCCAGTGCCCACCTGTCTGCATACCATCGATACTTGCCAGTACCCACCTGTCTGCATACCAGCCATACTTGCCAATACCCACCTGCCTGTATGCCAGTCTAACCTGCCTGTTCCTGCATTCCCCGGTGTGGGTCAACAACTGTGACCGGGGTCTGACCTGGAGTCACACCTGGTCCCTCTGCTCGGTTCCTCCTTGGTCCACGGAGTCGACTAAGCTGCCATGCAACCTTGGTCGGATCGGGTTGATACTTAGTTACGCCCCTCCAGGCACTCCTCGGTTCATGGTACAGTGGGATCACTAATCACGCTCACGCCGGTCAGTCCGGGCGCGAGCGTAACAGTTTGCTCAAGCCATGGTTCTCGTTGAGCCCCACGGCCTTTCGCTCTCAGAGACATTTTGAATCCTTGTCTGGCGAATACGTGCACCAGGAAAAAAGCTATGGCCTAGGCGATTTATGCACCAGCCCAAATGGATCTATCAGCACTCGTTCCTGCGGATCCACAATGGTACTATGGGGATCCAAAATGAAGCCGTGCATTTGTGGATCAATGCATGCTGCGTTTAAAGTTCTATGCTCACTATTTTCCTACTGATCAGGTTAAAGTAGCATTCATGATGTCCTACCTAGCGGGTGATGCCTTGAAATGGATCACCCCACTATGGGAAGCATGGGATCCTATAATCTCTGACCTGCCGGTCTTCCTGTTGGCCTTTCTAATGGTCTTCGACGACCCTAATACTGAAGCCTCTGCTAAAGCTTCCCTTCCCAATATCCCGAAGCAGCCCCGATGGGTAATGTGTGTACGTAGCCTACCAGTCCTCCAGCCCGAAGAGACTGCTGCCCACCCAGAATCCACACAGGATGACTGTGCTCCACAGAATACTTCTCTTCCCAACCTCAAGAGGCTGTCCAGACGTGCAAGGCGTAGAGGTAAACCGTCACTCCAGGTTCGGTCCTCCCAAACATCTACTGTTCCCCAGCCTGTAGAGGCAGCTTTCCGCACAGAATCCATGAACGATGACTATGTTCGTCAGGCAAAGCAGAAGCCTGAACTCAGTCACAAAATCGGATTGCGGTTCCGCTGCGGTGGTCTGGGTCCCCCTGACGGTCTTTGTCCAGCGAAGGTTGGAGAATCCCAAGACATTAGGCCTGTAGGAGAGGCTGCCCTTGGCGTTAGTGTTTCCTCTCCACAGATGACAATGACTATCTCCGTGGCAAGTGAAGGCCTCGGATTAACCGGAAGTTCCGGGCTTAAAGCCTTGAAGAGTCGGTGTCTGATTCCCGTCCTACAACTCCATTTTGGCAATGTCAGCAGAAGGACGAGCCCTACTCAGAAACAGTCAAAATATGTCTGCACAAATTAAGCTCCAGATTGGGGCATTACACATGAAGAAGTTCACATTCCAGGTGCTGTCTGGTTTACTCACAGGTCGTCCAGAGCCGAGAGATCTGGTGCCCGCTCAGGTCTAGAGATCCTGCATGGGGTATCCTGGGGTACTGCTAAGGTACAATGGGTGTCCAGTCCCCATATCTTCAGGACAGTCAGCAGTTTCTTCTTCTTCTTCACCAGATCTGCTAGTCGCTGACTCGCTGTGCGCTAAAGTCTCTGAAGGAAGAGAAGAGGAGGTGATGTCCCCACACAGTCTCGACGATTGTACAAATGATCTGGCCTCAGGTACCGTCCCGCCTTACAGACACGTCATCTCTGAAACCAGTCTGAAGATGGTCCTAAAGCAAGTACCCTCCGTCTCTAATAAATCTTGTCTTACGTCCATCAAGGCAGTGATTACCCCCGAGTCTCTGCACCCCTCCAACCAGGCGGAGGACCTCCTGTTGTCTCCTGAGTCCTCCAGGGTGCTACCTGTTAAACGGAGAGAGACTTTCCCACACCCTGTACCTGGAACTTTGCCCACTTCATCCTGTAAGCCTGGCAAAGTGTACTTCGAAGCAGTGATTA
Organism: Phyllobates terribilis; assembly: GCF_046119375.1. Taxonomy (NCBI): domain Eukaryota; kingdom Metazoa; phylum Chordata; class Amphibia; order Anura; family Dendrobatidae; genus Phyllobates; species Phyllobates terribilis. The sequence continues at coordinate 765,461,945 of NW_027362762.1, read as the reverse complement.
CCCCCGAGTCTCTGCACCGGTCCAACCAGGCGGAGGACCTCCTGTTGTCTCTTGAATCCTCAGGGGTGCTACCTGATAACAAATGGAGAGCGACTTTCCTACACCCTGTACCTGGTACTTCGATTACTTCATCCAGTAAGCCTGGCAAAGTGTACTTCGAAGCAGTGAGTAGCCCCGAGTCTCTGCACCCCTCCAACCAGGCGGAGGACCTCCAGTTGTCTCCTGAATTCCCCGTTGTGCTACCTGTTAAACGGAGAGAGACTTTCCTACTCCCGGTACCTGGTACGCCGCCCACTTCATCCAGTAAGCTTGGCAAAGTGTACATGTAGGCGGTGGCTACCCCCGAGTCTCTGCACCCCTCGAACCAGGCGGGGGACCTCCAGTTGTCTCCTGAATCCACCAGGGTGCTACCTGATAACAATCGGAGAGAGACTTTCCTGTGTGCTGTTCCTGGTACTTCACCCACTTCATCTGTTGCTGAGGATGACTTGATAGGAGGAAGCATCCTAGTCACCAAGATGATGAGATCAGTTTCATTTCCTCTAATGTACAGGTAATCCTCTTGAAGAGAAGGATTGGCCTCCAAATTCTCTGCAGAAGACCATTGCAGGCTTGAAGAAGAGGGGGCGTAAAGGGGGGGTACTATAACATCCCTGGCGGCATGCTTGCATAGTGCACCACCTCCCACTATGCAAGACCGCAATCTTACCTGTCAGTCCAGCCTGCAAACCATGCTCCAGTTCATGCTGTGGGCATGTCTCTTGACTGACTGCTTAGGGCGGCGGCCCGGTTACTTCCTGATTCTTATAGCTGCTGTGGGCAAAACCCTAATGCTTCTCCAGCCTATTGCTGGGAGTCACTGGATATTTAAACCCCCTCCACCCAGTAGGAGGGGCCTGAGCAACACTAACATTCAGTGTGCTCCTTAACTCTGAAGTTGCCAGGTCCAGTCCTGCATCTTGTCTGTTTCCGCCATCTCTGGGGGCTGCATACCCAGACCTGTGATCTGTGACTTCTTGTCCGTTTCTGCCATCTCTGGGGGCTGTATACCCAGGCCTGTTATCTCTGACTTCTAGTCTATCCCGCCACTCTGGGGGCTGTATACCCAGGCTCGTTCTTGTATTTCATTGCATGAGCAGATCCTGTCTGAACTGGTATCTTAGCCTGTTACCTGTTTGTCTCTATGTCCGTACCTTCCCTTTTCCTGCAGTATCTGAACCTTCACCTAACTCCAACTTGTTGTCTCTTTACTTCTGCTTGTGAGTTTTGTGTCCACTCGCTACTTCATAGGAAGTACCTTGTGCGTATCTGGTTCTGCTTGTCGCTTTTCCCTTCCTCCGTATCTTCCTGTATTTTCCAGTCTGTTAAATGTGAACAGAGCCCTGTCCTCTCTGCCTTGTCCACCAAACTTGCGGTTTTTGCTCTGCTCTGTCTTGCTCACCTCTTCGGCGCTTTCCCTCTGCTCTGCTTTACCCACCGCTCCAGCGGTTTCTCTCTGCTCTGACTTGCCCACCGCTCCAGCGGTTTCTCTCTGCTCTGACTTGCCCACCGCTCCGGCGGTTTCCCTCTGCTCTGCCTTACCCACCGCTCCGGCGTTTTTTCTCTGCTCTGACTTGCACACCGCTCCAGCGCTTTCCCTCTGCTCTGACTTGCCCACCGCTCCGGCGGTTTCCCTCTGCTCTGCCTTACCCACCGCTCCGGTGGTTTCTCTCTGCTCTGACTTGCCCACCGCTCCAACGGTTTCTCTCTGCTCTGACTTGCCCACCGCTCCGGCGGATTCTCTCTGCTCTGCCTTGCCCCATCGCTCCGGCGGCTTCTCTCTGCTCTGCCTTGCTTACCGCACCAGCAGTATCTCTCTGCTCTGACTTGCCCACCGCTCCGGTGGCTTCTTTCTGCTCTGCCTTGCCCACCGCTCCGGCGGTTTCTCTCTGCTCTGACCTGCTCACCGTTACAGCGGCTTCTCTCTGCCCTGCCTTGCACCACTGCTCTGGCAGTTTCTCTCTGCTCTGACTTGCCCACTGCTCCGGCGGCTTCTCTCTGTTCTGTCTTGCTCACCGCTCTGGCAGCTTCCCTCTGCTCTGCCTTGCCCAGCGCTCCGGCGGCTTCTCTCTGCTCTGTCTTGCCCAATGCTCCGGCGGCTTCCCTCTGCTCTTCCTTGCCCACCGCTCCGGCGGCTTCTCTCTGCTCTGTCTTGCCCACCGCTCGGCGGCTTCCCTCTGCTCTGTATTGCCCACCACTCCGGCGGTTCCGCTCTGCTCTGCCTTGTCCACCGCACCTGTGGTTTCTCTCTGCTCTGCCTTGTCCACCACTCTGGCGGTTCCGCTCTGCTCTGCCTTGCCCACCGCACCTGCGGTTGTTGCTCCGCTCTGCTTGCTCACCGCACCAGCAGTTCCTCTCTGCTCTGCCTTGTCTTCTGCTCCGGTGGTTTCGCTTTACTCTGCTTGTCTACTGCATCTGCGGCTCTGTACCTGTCTCCCAGTCTGTACTGGACCCTATCCAGCCTTCGCTCCAACCTGCTAGTACCTTCCTGTCTGCATACCAGCCATGCTTGCCAGTGCCCACCTGTCTGCATACCAGCCGTGCTTGCCAGTGCCCACCTGTCTGCATACCAGCTGTACTTGCCAGTACCCACATGTCTGCATACCAGTCGTACTTGCCAATACCCACCTGCTTGTATGCCAGTCTAACCTGCCTGTTCCTGCATTCCCCGGTGTGGGTCAACAACTGTGACCGGGGTCTGACCTGGAGTCACACCTGGTCCCTCTTCTTGGTTCCTCCTTGGTCCACTGAGTCGACTTAGTTACGCCCCTCCAGGCACTCCTCGGTTCATGGTACAGTGGGATCACTAATCACGCTCACGCCAGTCAGTCCGGGCGCGAGCGTAACAGAGTAGAAGTAGTTTAATGGAGACAGAAACCTCTTATACTACAGTCAAACCCAATAGATGGAGACCCAATCAGGATTCTTCACATTTCCAAAAATTAGTGGCAGACACCAGCAAAGTGGCATCAATTTCACCAGAGTAGAAGTAGTTTCATGGAGACAGAAACCTGTTCCACTACAGCCAAACCCAATAGATGGAGACCCAATCAGGATTCTCCACATTTCCAAAAATTAGTGGCAGACAGCAGCAAAGTGGCATTAATTTCACTACTGTAGAAATTGTAGGATTAGTAAACCAAAACCTCTTCCACTACAGCCAACCCAGCAGATGGAGACTCAATCAGGAGTGCACCATCCTCTCCAGCCGTTCACCATGTGTCCGACTTGTACTCTGTTGTGCATGTGCACGAGCTGGTCTAAAAAATGCGTGAAAGGACTCACAGAAATTTCTTCTGCCACTTACACTACTGCTGGTGCTAATATTTTGGCGTTGACGAATTGACGAGACGGAGGTTGGAAGTGTAGATCTGCGATGAACTCTATGTGCCTCACTGCTGGTTTGGATAAAACCTATCTTAAGGTTGTGTTTTGATACTCCAGCATTTGCGGGTTCCTTTCCAGGGAGGGAAGCATCTGCCAAAATTTACTCTTATAATGTGCATCTAACAAAGTGGCAACCCAGTCGTCAGCACTATTTAGAATCATAACTATACGGGGATCATGTTGCCGATAGTGCAGCAATAACACACTCATATGTTGGCCTCTTTCCTGTCGTTCAAACCCATGCTGTGTTGGTGGCTGGGTAATTCTGATGCTTGTTTCCTCCATCCCCTCCCACCAAGCACGAACAGAGAGGGTTTCATGTTCTGACTGTTGCTCACCCATCACCTCTTCCTCTTTCATTTTTTCCTTGCCTTCACTAACACCTTCACAAACAGTTTTTCTGGTATCACCAACCCCCCTTGATCACAGTTAACTGACCTCCCTTGGCACCCTGAGATGTCCCCTAGTGTATGACGTTAGTAACAGAAGAAAGTATTTTTTTAGTGTGGATGAGGCCTGTATAACAAAGGAGATATGCTACGAACAATTTCAAACTGAGATGTCCCCTACTGTATCACATTAGTAACAGAAGAAAGTATTTTTTGATGGTGGATGAGGCCTGTATAACATAGAATATATGCTCCAAGATATTTCAAACTCAGATCTAGCATGCTGTATCACATTAATCACAGTAAAAAATAGATTTATTTTTTCTGCATAAGTTCTGCATACAGCTGAATTTCACCACCACTAAAGGACTAGGTGGCTTATAGCAGAGTGTAACATGTCAGCGACACAAAAAATCTTTGGTGGACTGTGGCTAGCAACAGAAAAAATATTTTTTTTTACTCTGAAAACAGCTGAAGCTCACCGCCACTAACGTAGTAGCTGACGTATAGCAGAGTGTATGACGTTTGCCACACAAAAAAATCTTTGGTGGACTGTGGCTAGCAATAGAAAAAAAATATTTTTTACTTTGAAAACAGCTAAGTTCACTGCCACTAAAAGCACTAGGTGGCTTATAGCAGAGTGCAACACGTCTGCGACACAAAAAAATCGTTGGTGGTCTGTGGCTAGCAACAGAAAAAAAATATTTTTTTACTCTGAAGACAGCTGAATTTCACCGCCACTAAAAGCACTAGGTGGCTTATAGCAGAGTGTAACATTTCTGCGACACAAAAAAATCTTTGGTGGACTGTGGCTAGCAACAGAAAAAAACTTTTTTTTTTACTCTGAAAACAGCTGAATTTCACCCACCAAAAAAATGACAAACTGGGCTAACACAGCTTCCACTATCACATTAGCAAATGAAAAGCTTTTTGTGCTCTACACTCAGAAGCTCTGTACTGACAAGCTCTGCAGATAGCTGAATTTCTACCCCACAATATCAAAAAGTGGCCTACAAGGGTTTGCTTGCTTGCTTGCTTTATCACATTAGCAAGCACAAAAATAGATTGAAGGTCTGCATGGAGCACAGACAGTACAACCAGTGCACAACACTGTTCTATGCTATAGGCCCTGATTTCTGTCAGAATCTCAGTAATTGCACAAAAACAAAAAAAAAGGGCTACAAGGTCCATTGCACAGGTACACAGCACAGGACTTATCTACACTATCTGACTTACTTAGAAGTGCCCATCTATCTAGCTAATATCTCTCATTACACAAGACAGAGCACACAGAGCAGCGTCTAACTCCTTCAGTGACATGCATAAAATTGTTCTGAGGGAACATGGCTGGTTTTTATAAGGACAGGACATGTGATTTCAGCAGCCAATTGCAGAAGCACTTGTGTCTGGGACACTGTGGATGCGCTCTGATTGGCTAGCCGCGTTTTCCTGACTTAAAGTTACCGCCTGAAGGAAAAAAAAAGCAGCACGCCGCTGATCTGAGCTGTTCTGAGCTATCTCCAGCTCCCCCACTCATCTTCCACGTCTCCCTGCTCATAATACACAAGCACTGTGCTAGCAAATCTGTAAAAAACGCTGTAGTTGCCCCGCAATCACGTAACAACGGAAATTCGCCGAATGTTACTGATTTTCCCGAATTTAACACATTTCGCTCACCTTTCCGATCACGAATCCGAATGTGCCACATTCATATCGAACTTAAGTTTGGAGATCGGATCTAGGACATATTTGCTCATCACTAAATACCACGAAAATATTTTCACAATGAAAACATATCTTCATATTGCTCAATTGCTCATTCCAAATTGATAAGGCCAATACAATCGGGAAAGACTATATTAATGTCAGGTTCTGTAAATCCTGCCTCTATCCAGGCCTTTAGCCATTCTCCTGCGCACCATTGACCCTTTCAATAGGCCTCGAAACCTGTACTACCGCCGCGTCAGTAAACAATTCACAGTCAAAATCCTCTACCAACTCGGTGATCATTAGTGACCGGCCATTATACTTTTCCACAAAACCCTTCCATACTGACAAATCCTCCATGAGTTCCTTTGTTAAACGAATAAAATGCCCAGGTGATGATGCTGCCAGGTTGATGCTGCCAAGCGACATGAAAAAACTCATCCCATGGGCATAATACGGCATGCAAAATTAAGCTTTACCTGCAACGACTGAAGGTCTCTCAAATTAATTTTATTTTACGTTGGCCCGCCTTACGCACTTACGCGGGCAAGGTCACAATTTTTTCTTCAGACAACCTACACTCCATCTGCTCGGTGTCAATAATGATACCCAAAAAACTAATACAAGTTCAGAGCCCTTCCATCTTTTCTTGTGCTAGTGGAACTCCAAAATGTCCTGCTACCCATTCCATGGATGGCAACAATAACTTGCAAACCGGGCAACCAGGCGGCCCTATAAATAAAAAGAAATGCAAACTGTCCGGGTGAACTGGCAACAAACGAAAAGCCAACTCAATATTGGCTTTAGTCAACAATGCCCCTTTTCCATACTTCTGAACCCAACCGATTTCTGCATCAAAGGATGTATAAACCACGAAACAAAGCTCCAGGTCTATGCCATCGTTAACTGATAACCCCTTTGGAAACAATAAATGGTAAATAAGCCAAAATTTGTTTGGTTCCTTCTTCGGTACGAACCCCCAAAGGAGAAGCCACCAAATTATCCAAAAGGGGGTTCTAAAAGGACCTGCCATTCTCCCACACGATACTTTGTATGCAATTTTCTTACTTGCCACCTCGGGGTGCTGGCTAGCCGACAACAAATTATTCAACTTGAAAGGTACTGCATATGGCAGTGAAGGAATTTTAAAACCAAAATGAAATCCTTCTTCCAACAAAACTGCCTTATCCCATTTAAGGTACCTATTTAGATAGGGGACCATCGCGGGCAGACTCACTGGACTTGCCCTCTTTTTCAGAATACCCTCCTGATCTAGATTTCCCCTTTTTGAAGCAACGGGACAACCCGTATGATGAACCACCACATCCTGAACACCAGTGCTTAACTTTACAGCTCCCCTCCAAACTTGCACTGGCCTTCATTAAACTGCCAACATGCTTCCAGCTTTGCTCCTGCAGGCCCGGTTTGGGATGTGCACCCCTCACATTATGCAAGCCATATCCCTTGGCCCCTAATTGAAAGGACTTACCATAGCGGGAAGGTGACATCACCTTAAGCCAGAGACCTACAGTACAGACCAAAAGTTTGGACACACGTTCTCATTTAAAGATTTTTCTGTATTTTCATAACTATGAAAATTGTACATTCACACTGAAGGCATCAAAACTATGAATTAACACGTGGAATTATATACTTAACAAAAAAGTGTGAAACAACTGAAAATATGTCTTATATTCTAGGTTCTTCAAAGTAGTCACCTTTTTCTTTGAAGACTGCTTTGCACACTCTTGGCATTCTCTTGATGAGCTTCAAGAGGTAGTCACCGGAAATGGTCTTCCAACAATCTTTAAGAAGTTCCCAGAGATGCTTAGCACTTATTGGCCTTTTTGCCTTCACTCTGCGGTCCAGCTCACCCCAAACCATCTCGATTGGGTTCAGGTCTGGTGACTGTGGAGGCCATGTTATCTGGCGTAGCATCCCATTACTCTCCTCCTTGGTCAAATAGCCCATACATAGCCTAGAGGTGTGTTTGCGGTCATTGTCCTGTTGAAAAATAAATGATGGTCAAACTAAACGCAAACCGGATGGAATAGCATGCCGCTGCAAGATGCTGTGGTAGCCATGCTGGTTCAGTATGCCTTCAATTTTTAATAAATCCCCAACAGTGTCACCAGCAAAGCACCCCCACACCATCACACCTCTTCCTCCATGCTTCACGGTGGGAACCAGGTATGTAGAGTCCATCCGTTCACCTTTTCTGCGTCGCACAAAGACACGGTGGTTGGAACCAAAGATCTCAAATTTGGACTCATCAGATCAAAGTACAGATTTCCACTGGTCTAATGTCCATTCCTTGTGTTCTTTAGCCCAAACAAGTTTCTTCTGCTTGTTGCTTGTCCTTAGCAGTGGTTTCCTAGCAGCTATCTTACCATGTAGGCCTGCTGCACAATGTCTACTCTTAACAGTTGTTGAAGAGATGTTTCTGCTGCTAGAACTCTGTGTGGTATTGATCTGGTCTCTAATCTGAGCTGCTGTTAATCTGCGGTTTCTGAGGCTGGTGACTTTTCTGGGGCGGTCCTCATGTGAGCCAGTTTTTTAGTAGCGCTTGATGGTTTTTGAAACTGCACTTGTGGACACTTTCAAAGTTTTCCCAATTTTTCGCACTGACTGACCTTCATTTCTTAAAGTAATGACGGCCACTCTTTTTTCTTTACTTAGCTGCTTTTTTCTTGCCATAATACAAATTCTAACAGTCTATTCAGTAGGACTATCAGCTGTGTATCCACCAGAGCTCTGCACAACACAACTGATGGTCCCAACCCCATTTATACGGCAAGACATCCCACTTATTAAACCTGACAGGGCACACCTGTGAAGTGAAAACCATTTCCGGTGACTACCTCTTGAAGCTCATGAAGAGAATGCCAAGAGTGTGCAAAGCAGTCATCAAAGCAAAAGGTGGCTACTTTGAAGAACCTAGAATATAAGACATATTTTTAGTTGTTTCACACTTTTTTGTTAAGTATATAATTCCACATGTGTTAATTCATAGTTTTGATGCCTTCAGTGTGAATGTACAATTTTCATAGTCATGAAAATAGAAAAAAATCTTTAAATGAGAAGGAGCGTCCAAACTTTTGGTCTGTACTGTATATCCTTCTGATCCCACCGTATAGTAGACCTGACTGCTTTACGTTGCCGAAACTGTTCATTGTACCTTAACCAGGTTTTATCTCCATAGGTACGATAAGCTTCGCCTATAGCATTCATGTAACAGAAAAGCCTGGAGCAATGCTCCGGGGCCTTCTCACCTATCAAGCTAGCTTGTATGGCAAAACCTTGAAGCCAATTAACAAAAGTCTGGGGAATAAGCCAGCACCTCAAATTTTCTTCCCCTTCCTTCTTATAGGCCTTTCCCCTATCCAAATGAAATTTTTCTAATGGAAGAAGGAAAAATATTTCCACGTACTTGTCCGTCGAAATTTTTTATTTTACCTCCTTTTTAAAATGGGCTCCCAGAGGACCCTCAAAACAGACGTAAACTAATTCCCACTAAAAACACTACCCTGACGGGCACCCAGACACTGACTATGAACCACCCCAGGAGAATTTAAATTTGGTGAGGACACACATAACATGGAGTCATACTCACCAGGCTGCATTGGTGCACGGAACCCACCAGCTGAAAAATCTGAATCCGGACAATCACTCCCATGGCGTATAGGAACCAGATCCTCTTTGGTATCTCTGTCAGGGACCGCCTGGCAAGATGCCCTCCTCAGACCTGGCACTATAACCAGGGAGCGAATTACAGGCTCACTGGCATCCCGTGATCCGGAAACAGGAGGCATCATATGGTCAGGTTCTTTAGCCCCAAGACCAGGAGGCACTGCAGAAGCAGGGTCACTCATTGCCCAGGCAGTCCCCCAATAGGAGCATGGGCGGGATGACCACTGCCATCTTGTTATAGCCTGGGACAGTAATGGTAGAAGGCCCGACATGTTACCGCTTGAGGCCCCACCCACCGCCGCAGGCCCCGGCTGCCTGTAAGGATTCCTCCGCCGACAAGACCTGCAGTTTGGAGCAGGAGAAGGGGCAGCCAGGTGTCGATGAGGAGGGTCCCTGAAGGGGCTCCTGTGGTGCTGGTACACGCCGAGCCGGAGGCAGCATAGGCTCATTTCCAGCAGCTTGATCTCCCAAGACCTCCCACATCTGAGCCCTGACATCTGCTCCTTCCATGCCACCTGCAGCAGCCCTCAGCTGCTCAAGGATAGAGATGAGTGGTGTTCGACTCGAACTGTTCGCCAATCTCAAATTCGAGCTGTTTTGGGCGGTGTTCGAGCCGTTCGGCGAACACGAACAATTTGAAAAAAATTTGGCTGTTCGAGGTTATGCTCGATAACTGTTCGTGCACCAAAATCATAACTGTATTTTTTCTCAGTAATGCTGAAAATTAATGTTAATACACAGTTTGAGTGTACAGCGGGGCGGGGGGAGGGCAGGGGATGGATCTCTGCATAAATAATGAAGATCTCCATTTTTTTTTTCTCTTTCCCGCATTTAGAGTGGGGAGGTGCAATCTGTCAGCCTATCAGCAGCGCATACACGGAGTGAACTGCTTTTTTTCACACAAGCAAGGGCATGTGTCATTGGCAGTGTATGTCACATGTCCTTGCCCTATAAGACCCAGCCATTTTCCCCGTCGCCACCATTTTCTCACTGCTGCAGCTGCGTGTTAGACGGCACCGCTGTTGCTGTGTGCGCTATACTTTGTTAATTTCAAGCCAATTTTCGCACAAATCTACAGATAGCTTGGGAGTGGGGAATAGTTGTGATTTCAGTCCTTTTAAGGACTAGGTTACATCATTTCCTACGACTTTTATCAGGCAGATCTGTGCTCTTAAATAGATAGGCTGGGAGTAAAGACTAATTGTAATTGCAGTCCTTTTGAGGGCTAGGTTACATCAGTTCCTATCACTTTTTGCCAGGCAGGTCTGTTTTAGTGCTGTGCAAGTTTTTTTCACAGCATTTGGCTAAATCTAGCAAAGCAAATCCAGTGTGTGTTAGTCAGAGGAGTAGCCTATCTGTGTTGCAAGCTACACCACCTGTGTATAGAATACCAATTTTTTTACTGCACCTAGTAAAGTAAAACCTTTTGGGCATAGCATCATTCTATTAGTCCATCTATACTAACCTCAACCAGGTTGCAAATTCAATATAATTTTTATCTGCATCTAGCTCTGAAAAAATATTTTGTCTTGTAGCAGTGTGTGGGACTTGTTCTTTTTGTGCATCTATACTAACCTCCACCAGGTTGCAAATTCAAAATAATTTTTATCTGTATCTTTTGGGCTAATACAACAGTTTGGCCACTCATCTCTGCTCGGTTCCCATCCATTGTTTTTTGTGCAAACAACTCCAGAGTTGTGAATTAGTTAACCACCAAAATGAGTGGAAAACGGCCTGCTGCTGGTGGAAAGGGGAATAGGTATGTTGGGAAGGGAAAATAAGGTTGTGTCCGTGGGGTAGGTGTTAAAGCAACAGTAACATCTGCAGAAGAAAGACCATCTTCCAGCCAAACTAAGATGTCTACTTTTTTTAGTGGACAATGTGATAAGATCCCTTTTTTACGGCCACGCCAATCGCTACAAATTCCAGATGAGGCACAAAAACAGCAGGTGCTTCAATGGATATCAAGTGCTCCTTTAAGTGGGCTCTCCTCCTCCTCAACTTCAACATCACAAATACTCCGGTCCTCAGAGGTGTCACCCCAATCGCACTTGCTTCCTCACAGCTCCCAAGTCTCCAGCTGCCCGTCTGAGTATGGGGTAGAACAGATGGTGGAGTCTGCAGAGCTGTTTACTCATACTATAGCCTGGGAATCAGAGGTCGGCTCCAGAGCCTCTGTGAATCCAGACGAGGAAATGATCTGCACTGATGCCCAGAATCTTTATGAGTCGGATCTAGGACCAGACGCAGAAGGTTCTGACCATAATGTCGACCCAAGTTCCCAAACTGTAACTTCTGTTGGTGGACACAATGAGGAAGACGATGATGAGACTCAAATACATGATTGGAGCGACAACTTTACTTTTTGTCAGGGCAGGAAGAGGTTGGTTCTGAGGACGACGGGTGTGATAACACAAAGGTTGTTGATGACGAGGTTGGAGATCCCACTTACTGTCAACCCACAGTCAGCCAGTCGATGACGTCAGCAGAGGAGGAGGATGCTAGTGACGACGAGGTCAGGTTGCGCCTTCCTGGGCAGAGACGTAGTACTGGAAGCATGACAACAACTGCATCCTCAAACACAACTCTGCCTCTTACCACAAGTCGTGGTGGCTCTTCAGGTCGCATGGGTGCTAAGCCTTGCATAGCCTGGGCATTTTTTCAGAACTATAAAGATGACCCAACTCGTGTTATCAGTAACATTTGTCAGCAAAAGCTAAGTAGAGGCCAAAAAATACATAGTTTGAGTACTTCGTGCATGAGCCGGCACATGGACATGAAGCATAAGTTGCAGTGGGAAGTTCACTGTGCAACAATGCGGCCTAGCCGGCCGGGCCAACCACCATCTGCCACATCTTGTGCATCTGTGGCCTCTTCATTCTCTGTGTCTGGGGGGACAGCAGTCACACCTGTTTTGGGACGCAGACCTTCCACCTCTTTACCCGCAACAGCCAGCATGATTGACAGGTCATCATTTTCTTTGGAGGTGGAAACACCAGCTGGTGTTCAGCGCTGTCCGACATCGATAGCACCACCTTTGGATCAAGGCAACCTAACATGTCCGCCTGCATCTTCCTCACATACCGGCAGTTTGCCGGGGACACCCTTCTCAACCCCGTCTAAGCACAAAAGCCAGCCCTCGGTCCCTCAGATGTGGACAAGTAAAAGACCATTTCCTCCTAGCCATGAGAAAGCTAAGAGGTTGAATTTCACCTTCTGCAAGCTCATGGCTACAAAAATGCTGCCTTTCCGCCTGGTGGACACAGTGGATTTTTGAGACCTTATGTCCGTCGCAGTACCCCAGTACCAGATGCCCAGTCGGCACTACTTCTCAAACAAAGGTGTGCCTGCGCTCCACCAGCATGTCGCACACAACATCACCGCTTCTTTGAGAAACTCTGTGTGTGACAGGGTGCATTTCTCCACAGACACTTGGACAAGTAGGCATGGACAGGGGCATTACATGTCGCTGACTGGGCACAGGGTAACTATGGTGACAGCAGGACAAGGGGCTACTGTCCAAGTCTTGCCGTCCCCACGAGTTGTGCATCAATCCTCTTTATCTCGAAGTTCCTCCACTGCTTCTGCCTCCTCAATCTCCTCTCGGTCTTCCACCTGCACCCAAAGCCTGTCTGGTCATGCCACAAGCTTTTTAACTGCGCAGAAGGGATCCTGCACACCTCCTTACTATGCTTGCAGCAGGGCTCAACGTCATCAGGCACTTTTTTTCCTTTGAAATTTCTGGGAAATGTGAGTCACACAGCTGAGGAGTTGTGGTCAGCTCTGGAGAACCAGTTTCATGAATGGTTGTCTCCACTGGACCTGAAACCAGGGAAGGCCGTGTGCGACAATGCTGCAAAGCTGGCCTTCTACAGAGGGCACGGTCGCTGTGTGCTCACTTCCGCCATTCGTATCCCGCAGCTCAGCGACTTACATCTCTACAGAAGTCGTTGGGCCTGCCACTTCACCGGCTAAAATGCGATGTGCCTACCCGGTGGAATTCAACTCTGCACATGTTGCAGTGACTGTGGCAGCACCGACAAGCCCTTGTGCAATACGTTCTGACGTACAGCCTGGGCCAACAAGATCCAGAGGTGAGGCAAATCACGCTGGAGGAGTGGTCTCAGATCAGGGACCTATGCACCCTTCTGCACAGTTTTGAAATGGCGACGAAGATGTTCAGTGCTGACAATGCCATTATCAGCATGACTATTCCGGTGATTTACAAGCTGGAGCACATGTTAAACAGAATTCGGAGCCAGGTGGTGGCACAAGAGGAGGTGGAGGAAGTAGAGGAGGAGGAGTTGTATGCGGAAGGGCTCACATCTGCAAGGTCCAGACGGTCGGCAGCACCAAGGCGACAGGCATGTGAGGGTGGGGGGAGATGGTTTTACCTGGGCGCATGGTAACAGCCAAACTAGTGAGGAAGGTACAGGAGCCCAGGAAGAAGTGGAGGACGAACTAATGGAAGACTCATCAGATGAGGGAGACCTTGATCACATTTCTGTTGTGCGAGGTTGGGGGGAGAGGGCAGAGGAAGGAAGCATGATTGTTACCTCGCCACCAACACAACAGGGATTTGGTGCTCCTGGATGCGCAAGACACATGAGTGCCTTCTTGCTGCACTACCTGCAACATGACACTCGAATTGTGAGAATTAGAAATAATCCTGACTACTGGGTTGCCACACTGTTAGATCCCTGGTACAAAAGTAAATTTGCAGAAATTATTCCTGCCATAGAAAGAGATGCATGCATGCAGGAGTATCAGCAGAGACTGTTGCAGGATCTTATATGTGCTTTTCCACAAAACACTAGTGGTGCACGTAATGAATCTCACAGTTATAACTTGACAACCATGGGACCGTCAAGTTTTCAGCACTCAAAACATAACAGAAACACAGTATCTGCTTTTAACATCAATTTTGCGGAATCATTTCACCACTTTATTAGCCCATCCTTGCAATGCCACAGGAGACATGAAGTCTGACACATAGTCAACGCCTATAGTCGATGGTACAGGAGTATCTCCAAGTAAACATTGAAGCCATGACTGTGTCACTGGACCCTTGCTCTTTTTGGGCTTCCAATCTGGATAAATGGCCGGAGCTCGCCACTTACGTCTTGGAGATCTTGTCATGGCCCGCAGCCAGCGTTCTGTCTGAACGTGTGTTCAGCTCTGCTGGTGGTGTGCTGACAGATAAGCGCATGCGGCTCTCCTCTGATAATGTAGACAGACTCACGTTCATAAAGATGAACAAATCATGGATCCGAAATGACTTTTCTACCCCGTGTCATCCTGGGGAGAGTAAAAGCTTGATGATTTGTTAAAATCACCTCACCAACCATTTTAAGCTTTCAAATTACTAATCATGTTTATCTGTATCCTGGCTGGAAAATAATTTGGGCCTTGTAGCAGTGTGCAGTACTGATTCTATTAGGCCATCTATACTAAACTCCACCAGATTTAAAATTACTAATCATGTTTATCTGTATCTTGGCTGGAAAATAATTTAGGCCTTGTAGCAGTTTGCAGTACTGATTCTATTAGGCCATCTATACTAAGCTCCACCAGCTTTCAAATTAATAATAATTTTTAGCTGCATCAAGCCCGGAAAATAATTTTGGGGCTCCTAGATGCGCAAGACACATGAGTGTCTTCTTGTTGCACTAACTGCAACATGACCCTCAGATTGTCAGAATTCGAAATAATCCTGACTATTGGGATGCCACACTCTTAGATCCCCCACACTCTTCGATCAACCTTTTCATTTTAATAAAGAACAAAAAAATGGTCATTTTTGAAATTATAAGTATTAGCAGGTTATTAGAAACTGAAATCAAACAGTTTTCAACTCAAAACTTTATTCTAGGTGATGTTACATTTGCACATAGGACCCCTTGTTCGAAAGGAGCTTCTGAACTCTCTCATCCATTGAATTTGTCAAGTTTTGGATGGTTTCTGCTTCAATTGTTTTGCATGAGGACAGAATACCCTCCCAGAGCTGTTGCTTAGATGTGAACTGCCTCCTGTCATCATAGACACTCCTTTTGATGATGCTCCAGAGGTTCTCAATGGTGTTGAGGTCAGGGGAACATGGGGGTCACATCATAAGTTTGCCCACTTTTATGCCCATATCAGCCAGAAATGCAGATGTGTTATGTGCAGCATGAGACGGTGGATTATCATGCATGAAAATGATCTTGCTGCAGAATACACGGTTCTTCTTCTTGAACCATGGCAGGAAGTGCTGTTTGAGAAACTCCACATACATTATGGAGTTCATCTTTACCCCTTCAGGGATCCTAAAGGGGCCGACAATCTCTCTCCCCATGATTCCAGCCCAAAACCTTACTCCACCTCCTCCTTGTTGGCGCCGTAGCTGTGTTTGCATGGGGTGTCCATCAACCAGCCATCCTCCACTCCATCCATCTGGACCATCGAGCGTTGCACGGCACTCTACGGTGAACAAAACAGTTTTGAAGTCAGTCTTCATGTATTGTTTGGCCCACTGGAGCCATTTCTGCTTGTGTACAGTGGATAGAGGAGGTCGACAGGATGGCTTACGCACAGCTGCAAACCTCTGAAGGACCCTGCATCTTGTTGTTCGGGGAGACGTTGGAGCCACCTGCAGCTTCAAAAACTTGTCTGCTGCTATGACAAGCCTTTTTTGCCGCTGCTCTTTTAACCTGACGTAATTGCCTGTAGGAAAGAGTCCTCAATTTTCCCTTATCTGCACGCACACGTGTGTACTGTGAATTAGCTACATACTTCTTAATTGTGCAATGATCAGGATGAAGTGTCTTGGCCATGTTGATTGTAGTCATGCCTTGACCAAAACACTCCACAATTTGTTGCTTCTCAGCAGCAGACACATCCTTTTTCTTTCCCATTTTGGCAGAAAATGTAGGCTGCTTAATAATGTGTGACAGCCTTCTTAAGTAGTCTTGCCTTTAATTGGACACACCTCCCAAACTAATTAGCACAGGCGTCTGCAATTGCTTTCAGTGATATAAAGAGCCCAGACACACATCACCATCAATGTGTTTAACTGACAAACAAAAAAATTCTTACCTTATCACTCCTAAACACTTTTTGCATAATAATTTGGAACACAGTGTACATGTGCTTTTCCACAAAACACCAGTGGTTCACGTAGTGAATCTTACAGTTCTAACTTGCCAACCGTGATCTGTATGGAGTTGTTCAATAAAGAGCCCAAAATTAAGATAACATAGACGGGAGAGGTCTCTATGAATAGGAATTCCTAAGTATTTGATACCCTGTGAGGGCCAGGCAAAGGGAAAGTTGGACTGGATGGAATCCTGTATGGATTTGGGGAGGGAGACATCGAGGGCCTCAGACTTCGCTGCATTGATTTTAAAATTTGACCATGTAACAAAGTGATCTATTTCAGCCATAACAGCAGGGATGGATATATGTGATTGAGTGATATATACTAGGACATCATCAGCAAATGCAGAGCACTTGTACTCGGTGCCTCCCACCTCAATCCACCTAATATTGGGGTTATGGCGAATTGATGAGAGCAGGTGCTCCATCACTAGGATGTATAAGAGATGGGACAGAGGACATCCCTGCCTTGTCCCATTGGTGATTATGAAAGGTGATGAAAATGTTCAATTTATCTCCAGCCTAGATGACGTATTGCGATACAGGGCCGTGATTTTGGCTATAAAATGGTCCCCTTGACCATACCCCAAGCTTTTTAAGAGAATAATATATGGCGTGCCCGGAGACTCTATGGAATGCTTTCTCAGCATCCAACGAGAGTATCTAATTACAAATTTTTAACTGCATCTAGCCAAGGAAATACTTTGTGCCTAGTACCAGTGTCTGCTAGTCAGCAGATTATCCCAGCTGTTAAGCAAGCTACACCAAATGTAGTTTGAACACTTAATTTTTTCAAAGGAAATGGTTCGGGCCCCCGGGACACTAAGTGAAGAGCATCGGGGAGGCACCCCGAGGCACAGGGGCTGGGACAGGCGGTAGGACGCCTTGCGGTGGACCGCCAAACTCTATCTTTATAAAAGCTTTTTAACTGCAGCAGCTTTAGAGGACGCTACTGGAGCTGGAATTACCGCGGCTGCTGGCATGAGACTTGCCCTTCAATAGATCCTTGTAAAAGGATTTAAAGTGTACTCATTCAAATTAGAGAGACAATTTAAATTAAAAAGATTAGACCTGCCTCCACCACAGGGGCGCTCGCTCAACCCACCAGCGGACAGGCACCAGTATTGGGAGAGGGGGGCTGGCCGTCAGGGTCCACCGCGACTCTGGCACAAACCTGGCGACACGGAGGTCGCACGGGTAGGAACGGACTGGCCGTGTCGGCTTCACACTTTTTTGGTTTTAGAAAGGCATGACTTGCCTATATCTGTGTCTCCCCCTCCTTTTACTCCTCCACCTCTTTTCTTTTCGCATGACTATATGTACTTGTCACTTTTCCATGTGTTAGTTGAGTCTTCTGAGCAGTTTGTCAGCTTTTGGACATATTTGAAGGTGTTTTCTATGTGTTTCTATGTGTTTTTGTTTGCCTGCCATTGGTTTTAACGGTGTTCGACGGTGTTCGACGAACAGTTCGACGAACAGTTCGGCAAACATACGGGTGTTCGACGAACCGAACTCGAACACTACGAGGGTGGCTCAACACTACTCAAGGATGTCATGGATCACTGCCATTCTGACAGGACAAGGAAACCAGGTGAGAGGGCACAGGACCTTTGCTCTTGGTGCCTCATGCTGATTGACAGCCCCCACGACTTCTTAGACAAATATACTATGCTGTATTGTATTCATCCCCCCCTATCTGATCCATCCCTCTAAACTTTTGACCCCACAAAACCCGCGCTTCTGGCCATATCTATTTTAACCATTGCTTGCCCTACAAATTAAGTCATGGGTCACTGTGCTCATGGCTTTGCAGAGGACTATGTTTTTCCTATACGTGGGGAGAACTACAAAACCCACCCACAATTCTATGAACAAACACAGATACAATATCCGCAATGGAGTAATTAACCAGTGTTCTGCCAAACATTATTTAAATGAACATCAAAAAGTGATCTAAATCTAGTAAAATTAGAACAAATACCAGAGAACAGACCAAATTGGTTTCAGAAACTAATCAATGGAGAATCTTACTGAATTTTTAAACTATCTACTTTAGTACTAGATAGTTTAAATGAATGCATTGAGAATACAAGGCAACATGGCAAAATCTGAACAATTTTGAATCTTGGCATATTAGCGGGCTGTACTTAATTCTGTATATATTTATTTTTTTAATGAGAAGCTATTAGTGTGATATTTATTCTTTACTGTATTATAATTAAATTCATTTAACCAGTAATAAATAAGTAAGGATTATATTTACTTATTGAATTTCACCTGTATGTGATTGACCACATCACTATATTAAGGTCAGAGGTGATATCCTGCTATTATATGCCTGATCAAGAAGTTTAACCAACTCCATAACGAGTAAAGCAGATGCTTCGATAAAGTTTTTTACCAGATCTCCTCCGGATATCCTACATCCTTGGCAGCGCTCCCTAGATCCACAAGTTTTTTTTTCTGCATATCAATTTATTTCACTATAACACCCTTCTGTGTTCATGTGGTAACACCTTTTTGGGTGTTCCTGTGGTACTTGTTACCCTTTTAGACTTTTTAAACCTCCTAGTTTACTACATTCTGTATATTTTTTTTTGGGTTCTTGAGACAGGCGCTGGTCCGGTGCTGAAATGCACAGTTAAATAAAACCTGATCCATTACTGACGAGGAATTCTATTATTTCATTTTTTTAGAAGACTTTAAAATCCTGAAACTTAAACACAAGTAATTACCTACTTAAGTGTGCATCTTGATTTAAATAATTTTTTCTGTGTTCTTCATTGCTTCAGTAGTCTAATATGGGACACATACCTGTACATATGTCACCTAAGATTTTCTGGTCTAATTCTATTTTTTAAAGTCACATGCGCTCTATTCTATTAGCTTTTTAAAAAATGTCTTTTTTATTTTTGCATTACCTGTTTTACTTGTCTACTTTAGATATTTTACACCCTACAACCATACTGCCATTGTAGCTGCATGTTCCTTGCCAGTCAAGAAACTATAAATAGCAACTTTGCACCTAACATTTTAGGTTTCATTAAATCTATTTTTATTTTGTTTGAATGGGGGTAAATTGAAATTATTTAAAGTAAAAAAAACAATTGTTTGACTAAACGGCTTGGGAACTGCTAATGCCACACGTGCTGTTGGTGGAGTAGGCTCAAGACTGCCTGGAAGTTCGAGCCGCATTGGTGGCAAGTCAGAACAAGCCTTAAGTTGTCCTCCTCAACCTTCTCACTATGCTCATATTTCTGTCAGTCAAGCCACACATTTAGGCAGTACCTCTTTGCGATCATCATCACCAGCATCATCATTGCCATCCTCCTCTCATATGTGCCATACTCCAAGCTTACCTCTTTCTACTGTTTAAACGCCATATATCCATTGCCAATTTCCTGTCAAGGAAACAACTTTATGCTCCCAGTCATACGCTGGTTTGCCAAATAAACTTGTATCTTGTCAAGTTGCTAGTGGTGCAGTCAATGCCTTATCAGTTGTGGTTTCTGCTGACTTTCAATAAATGATGGCATGCAATCAGCCTTACTGGAAGATATCAAGCTGCCATTATTTCTTGCTCAAAATGATACTGACTGTTTTCTTGGGCTGGAGAATGTAAGAAACTGTCGGTATTTGTCATTTAGCTCCAAAGTGCAGTTCACTATTGATACCTGGAGCAACAACTATGGGGACAGACAATACATAAGTTTCACAGCTCACTGTTTGAATGCAACAACAATGCACCACAGCATCTGTGACAGGTATTGAAGCCTCCGTGACTTCCAGGCAGTGTTTATTTGTCTCCTGCTACACTTCCTCTGGATCCTGCTCTACTGACCTTATTCCCAATAAGCACAACGCGTAAAGTAGTGACAGCAGCAGTCAAACTAGAGCATGGGGGGTACTTTTAGATCTAATATTTGCAGCTAATGATGGATGCATGTCACCTTCAGAAGCCCTTTGAAGATGTGGCAATATTTGTCAGTAGAGACAAGTATGGAATCAGCAATGAAGAGTACCAATTTTCACCTGTTCAGTGCCACTCTCTGTTTGTTGGGGACCCTTAAGGGCAATGTAACATACTGCAGGATTTGGAGGAGGAAGAAGATCAGGAGTAGAGATGAGAAAATGTTTTGATGTTCGGGTTCGTCAACTAAACCCGAACAACAAAATAATGTTTGTGTTCGGGCACCCGATCCCGAACATGAACCCGAACAGTGCTCCAACCATTCCTTGTTTCTAATGCTGTCATCTGCGTGACAGCATGGAAAACAGGGGCTTCAGTGTTGCATGGTAATATTCTCACGCAGCACCGGTGCCGTAAGTATGAGCACCAGAGCTCTCAGCTGATCTTCAACTGATGAACTCCAGTGACCTCAGTACCGGCATTGCGATACACTGCGGGAGCGATTGAGCTTCTGTCAGTTTTTCACCGAATGCTGGATAGCGCTGTCACATCTCCGGATGTGGCTGTGATATCAGTGAGATCGTCATGGGACACTTAATATCATATGAACTACTGCAGACAGGTGAGGATTTTGATGGTTTATTATTTTTTCTTTATCTCAGAAGAAAATGGCTTTGAGGATTAGGTGTAAGGTGAGTATATGGTGTTTTTTATTTGTTTATTTTTACAGAGGACTAGGGCATCCGGTACAAGGTGTAGGTGAGTATAATGTGTTTATTATTTTTATTTAAATAATTATTTATTTATTTAAACTTTTTTTCTTTTACTTTCACTGTGCAAGCACCGCTGATGAAAGAATACTCCTTCCATCAGTTTACAGTGACAGAAGGCGCACGATGATGGGGGTAGTAGTCCCAATAATACCTGACAGCATGATCCAGCAGCGCTGTGACCGGTGGTAGTGATGTTACCGCTGAGCACATCCCCTTTTTCTCATGCTGTCACACAGATGACAGCGTGGGAAACCAGGGATGTTCATGCAAAAGGCTCAGGAACCCAAACACAAATCCGAATATGCAACGTTCATGCCAAATTTGAAAAAAACTAATGTTTTCCAAATATGTTTGCTCATCTTTAATTAGGAGGAGCAAGTGGAAGTGCAGGAGGACATAGACTTGGCACAGACAGGGGACAAGGCAAACAGAGTGAAAATTATGATGGCTATGACTCTCGCCATGGTAACCAGCCATCGCATTGGGTTTACATTATGATATTGAAGTAACCAGGCTCTCAGTCCTGCTGGCAGGCATGACAAACTCTATGCTGCAATGTATGTGGAAGCAGAGGCTTACTGTGAACATGGAGCAAAGTGATGGCTATTGAATATGCACACATTTTGACCTTTGCTATAAAAGCAAGAAGGGGAAATTTTTCCCAGGTTAAAAAAGGTATATTAATTGTCTTTTTCCAGGATTAGCTCTGAAAACTGCCCTGTGAAGTTATTGAGCAAATATCTGCCGCCTATATGAATGACCATCAGATCCACCTGTGATTCATGCAGACACAACATTCCCCTTCCTGTGTCAGTATTAGGGCCCAACTGTGGGTAAAGTTGAAAAAAAGAAGTGCGCATGTGAACAGCAATGGCCACAAAATTCTTCCGGTACATGAGCCGGAAAGACGTGTGCCAGTGCATGCGCACTTCTGTTTTTCGGATTTGACCACAGTTGGGCAAAGCATACTGTGCAGGCGCGAGACGCAATTTGTCTGCGCAAATCCAAGATTTCTCTCGGCAATGAGGATGACGCAGGAGGCATCATCAATGTCAGGATGGCGAGCAGCAGCCGGGGGAGGAGTGGAGAGTAGTGCTGAGCCACCCCCGTAGTGTTCGGGTTTGGTTCGGTTCATCGAACACCAGGATGTTCGTGGAACTGTTCGTCGAACACCTTAGAACACAGTCGAACACCGTCGAACACTGTTAAAACCAATGGCAGGCAAACAAAAACACATAGAAACACATAGAAAACACGTTCAAAGGTGTCCAAAAGCTGACTAACTGCTCAGAAGACACTCTCTTTAAAAAAGCCGGCCGGCAGTTCAGCAGCGGCATACACCGGTACCCGACAATTTAGAACAGAAAGTTGCTTATTGTACTTGTCATTTAGTGTTAAAGGATTTATTAAAAAAATAATAATGTTTTCATGCGCCGTCTCTTTAAAAAAGCTAGCCGGCAATTCGGCATTGGTACCCGACAATTTATAACAGAAAGAATAGAGCATCACACATAGATTAGATACATAGAAACATGTCAGTCACATATATAAGAGGTACAGTGATAGTGTTGATTACTGTACTTGTCATTTAGTGTTAAAATAAAGGATTTATTAAAAAAAAAATTGGCGTGGGGTTCCCCGTAATTTTAGTCTCTAGCGGAGGTTAAACAGATGGCTGGGGCAGATGTTTGAAGCCTGGGAAGGGGGTAATACCCACGGAGCTTCCCAGGCTACTAATATCAGCCCCCAGCTGAATACCTAGCTTTACTAGCTATTAAAATGGGGGACCCCAAAAAAATGACGTATTTTAATAGCTAGCAAAGGCTAAGCAGACAGCTGGGGGCTGATATTAATAGCCCAGGAAGGAAGCAATGAATATTGGCCCCCTCCCAGGCTAGAAACACCAGCCGTCAGCCGCCCCAGAAATGGCACATCCATAGGATGCTCCAATTCTGGCACTTAGCCTCGCTCTTCCCACTGCCCTGTAGCGGTGGCAGTGGGGTAATAGGGCTGGGGTTGATGTCAGCTTATAATGCCAACTGACATCAAGCCCAGGTTAGTAATGGAGAGGCGTCTATAAGACACCCCCATTACTAACCCCATAGTCAAAGTTAAAAAAAACACAAACACCCAGAATAAAGTCCTTTAATTGAAATAAACACACAATTCTTTATTGTTCTAAATTAAACCATACTTACCATCACACCCATTCCAGCTGAAGCCAATGTCTTCTGCATTAAAAGTAAAATAATAAAGCTACATCATCCTTACCTTTCCATGGTTCCCACAACAGCTTCAGCTCTGCTACTTTCACATGACAGGCTGGATCGCAGCCGAAAGCTGCCATCCAGCTAGCCATGCCACACACACTGAGAAGCGCAGGTATGCTTGTGCTACTCAGTGTCTCGCTGTGATGGCATAAAGATGAGTCGAGGTCATGTCCAATGAACTCAGCTCACCTCATGCACGTCACTGTCAGCGTGGGAGAATACTCCTGTGCTCAGCGATCCCACGCTGGGATGGCATTGAGATGACAGGCTGGATCACAGTTGATCACTGCCATCCAGCTTGTCATCCTTCAGAGACACTGCAGAGCGAAAGCATGCCTTGCCATGTCACTGTAGCAGAGCTGAAGCTGTCGTGCGAACCATGGAAAGGTAAGGATGAGGTTGCTTTATTATTTTACTTTTATTGCAGGAGATCGTTGGCTTCAGCTGGAATGGGCGTGATGGTAAGTATGGTTTAATTTAGAACATTAAAAAATTGTGTGTTTATTTCAATTAAAGGACTTTATTCTGGGTGTTGTGTTTTTTTAAATACTTTACTAGAAATTCATGGCGGTCTTGTCTAATATTGGCGTGACCCCATGAATTTCGGGCTTAGGGCCAGCTGATAATGCCAAGCTGGCCCTAACCCCTTTATTACCCAGTGAGCCACCGCACCAGGGCCCTGGATGAGTTGGGTACAGCGCCAGAAGATGGCGCTTCTATGAACGCGCCATTTTCTGAGGTGGCTGCGGACTGCAATTTGCAGGGGGGGGCCCAGAAAGCTTGGGCCTCCCTGCGCTGCGGATTCCAGCCCCCAGCTGCCTAGATGTACCTGGCTGGACGCAAAAATAGGGCGAAGCCCCACATATTTTTTTTTTTAATTATTTCATGAAATTCATGAAATAATTAAAAAAAAAAAAGGGCTTCCCTATATTGTTGTGTCCGGCCAGGTACAAATAGGCATCTGGGGGTTGGTGGCAGCCAGTTCCTGCCTGCTGTACCTGGCTGGATGCAAAAATATGGCGAAGGCCACGTCAAATTTTTGGTGAAAAATTCAATAAAATTAAAAAAAAAAACACATTTAGGGACTGCATCTTTATTAACTCCTCCATGTGAGGGGTTAATAAAGATGCAGTCCCTAAATTATTATTTTTTTTTATTATTTTTTAATTAATTTTTCCCAAAAATTTTGACGTGGGCTTCACCATATTTTTGTATGCCAGCCAGGTACAGCATCCAGGAACGGGCTGCCCTCAACCACCAGATGCCTATTTGTACCTGGCCGGACACAACAATATAGGTAACCCTTTTTTTTATTATTATTTCATGAATTTCATGAAATAATTTTAAAAAAAAAATACGTGGGGCTTTGCCCTATTTTTGGGTCGAGCCAAGTTCAACTAGGCAGCTGGGTGCTGGAATCCGCAGCGCAGGGAGGCCCAAGTTTTCTGCAAATTGCAGTCCGCAGCCACCCCAGAAAATGGCGCGTTCATGGAAGCGCCATCTTCTGGCGCTGTACCCAACTCATCCAGGGCCCTGGTGCGGTGGCTCACTGGGTAATAAAGGGGTTAGGGCCAGCTTGATATTATCAGCTGGCCCTTCGCCCGAAATTCATGGGGTCACGCCAATATTAGACATGACCGCCATGAATGTCTAGTAAAGTATTTAAAAAAACACAACACCCAGAATAATGTCCTTTAATTGAAATAAAAACACAATTTTTTAATGTTCTAAATTAAACCATAAGTACCATCACGCCCATTCCAGCTGAAGTCAACAATCTCCTGCAATAAAATTAAAATAATAAAGCAACATCATCCTTACCTTTCCATGGTTCCCACGACAGCTTCAGCTCTGCTACATTCACATGACAGGCTCGATCGCAGCCGAAAGCTGCCATCCAGCTTGACATGCCTCAGACGCTGAGAAGCGCAGGCATGCTTGCGCTCCTCAGTGTCTCGCTGTGACGGCATCCAGATGAGCCGAGGTCATGTCCAATGAACTCAGTTCACCTCATGCACGTCATTGACAGCGCGGGAAAATTCTCCTGTGCTCAGCGCTTGAGCAGGAGAATTCTCACACACTGGGATGGCATTGAGATGACAGGCTGGATGGCAGCTGAGCGCTGCCATCCAGCATGCCATCCTTTATAGACACTGCAGAGCGCAGGCAATTCTCCCACGCTGTCAGTGACGTGCATGAGGTGAGCTGAGTTCATTGGACATGAGCTTACCTCATGCACGTCACTGACAGCGTGGGAAAATTCTCCTGCGCTCAGCGCTTCAGCAGGAGAATTCTCCCACGCTGGGATGGCATTGAGATAACAGGCTGGATGGCAGCTGAGCGCTGCCATCCAGCATGCCATCCTTCATAGACACTGCAGAGCGCAGGCATGCTTGCTCATTGTTCAATGGACATGACCTCGGCTCATCTTTATGCCGTCACAGCGAGACACTGAGTAGAACAAGCATGCCAGCGCTACTCAGTGTCTGCGGCATGGCAAGCTGGATGGCATCTTTCGGCTGCGATCCAGCCTGTCACATGAATGTAGCAGAGCTGAAGCTGTCTTGGGAACCATGGAAAGGTAAGGATGATGTTGCTTTATTATTTTACTTTTATTGCAGAAGACATTGGCTTCAGCTGGAATGGGCGTGATGGTAAGTATGGTTTCATTTAGAACAATAAAGAATTTTGAGTTTATTTAAATTAAAGGACTTTATTCTGGGTGTTTGTGTTTTTTTTTTAACTTTGACTATGGGGTTAGTAATGGGGGTGTCTTATTGACGCCTCTCCATTACTAACCTGGGCTTGATTTCAGCTGGCATTATAAGCTGACATCAACCCCAGCCCTATTACACCACTGCCACCGCTACAGGGCAGTGGGAAGAGCGAGGCTAAGTGCCAGAATTGGCGCATCCTATCGATGCGCCATTTCTGGGGAGGCTGACGGCTGGTGTTTCTAGCCTGGGAGGCGGCCAATATTCATGGCACCCTTCCTGGGTTATTAATATCAGCCCCCAGCTATCTGCCTAGCCTTTGCTTGCTATTAAGTAGTCAATTTTTTGGGGGTCCCCCATTTTAATAGCTAGTAAAGGCTAGGTATTCAGCTGGGGGCTGATATTAGTAGCCTGGGAAGCTCCGTGGGTATTACCCCCTTCCCAGGCTTCAAACATCTGCCCCAGCTGTCTGCTTAACCTCCGCTAGAGACTAAAATTACGGGGAACCCAACGCCAATTTTTTTTTTAATAAATCCTTTATTTTAACACTAAATGACAAGTACAGTAATCAACACTATCACTGTACTTCTTATATATGTGACTGACATGTTTCTATGTATCTAATCTATGTGTGATGCTCTATTCTTTCTGTTATAAATTGTCGGGTACCGATGCCGAATTGCCGGCTAGCTTTTTTAAAGAGACGGTGCATAAAAACACTATTATTTTTTTTAATAAATCCTTTAACACTAAATGACAAGTACAGTAAGCAACACTGTCACTGTACTTCTTATATATGTGACTGACATGTTTCTATCTATCTAATCTAAGTGTGATACTCTGTTCTTTCTGTTCGAAATTGTCGGGTACCATTGTATGCAGCTGCTGAATTGCCGGCTTTTCATGTTTCACTGTGAGCACTGTTCCCATCGATTTGGGCAACCACTGTAATGCCACAACCACCATGGTGCTGTGCGTTCCCAACGCCGCTCATACACCCTCCACAGCCACCACACGTGGGAACCCCACCTGTGAGACATCCATGACGCAGGATCCACAGCTCTCCACGGGCAGATGAACCCTTGTACCAATGTGAAGGTATCTCTATTCATGATATTATGAACGCATTCCAGTACTTGATGACACTGAAACGTATCCCCTCATCATTACAGCTTCAAATTGGACTTTCCACCTGTATACTCTGGTGTCTTCCTTTGTCCCATTATCTTAACCAGATACAATAGCGACTTAATGAATAAGGCCTGGGTGGCCAAAACGTCTTACTGTCGCCATTTATTGTCACCATTGTATATTCTTTTCCTGTGTGAATAAATTTGCAAGAAAAAAGCAAATTCCAGAGAGTGTGCGATCAACTTATTTCTATGCAATTTACGGACACTACCAGTCCATTGCATCTGCACCACGATTATACTAGACAGTGTGCACGCTAATTTTCTACCTACTATCTCATGATGAAGACATTGTTATTTATTAGGGTCTGCAGGTATTATGTCCTAGTTTCAAACCCAAATTAGAGAAAAACTGTCATCAGGTTTCTGCTGTTTAGGGCTCATTCACATTAGCGTATAAATCGCACAAGTGCAATCCGATAAAAAAAATCGGATTGCACTTGGACCAATGTCATTAAATAAAGCAGTACAGATTTTTTTCTCACCTGTATTCGGCATGAGAAAAAATCTCAGCATGTTTCAATTTCACTCCAAAATCGGTTCAGTGCGAGAAAAAAACTCAGATGCCATATAGACCATCATGATTGCATCCGATTTTTATGGATACAATACAATTCTGTAGCATAGGAAACTGTAAATGGTCCTATAAAAGATTAATATGTGCTGAGTAAAAAAATGGATTGCATACAGACAGCACATGGATAATACAGTAAGTGAGAAAAAACTGTCCAACTGGGACCGATTTTTTTTTTTGCATGTACCTTAATCTGAGACTAGCATAATCTGTCAAGCATGGTGGAGGTAATGTGATGGTCTGGGGTTGCTTTGGTGCTGGTAAAGTGGGAGATTTGTACAAGGTAAATAGGATTTTGAATAAGGAAGGCTATCACTCCATTTTGCAACGCCATGCCATACCCTGTGGACAGCGCTTGATTGGAGCCAATTTCATCCTATAACAGGACAATGACCCAAAGCACACCTCCAAATTATGCATGAACTATTTAGGGAAGAAGCAAGCAGCTGGTATTCTATGTGTAATGGAGTGGCCAGTGCAGTCACCAGATCTCAGCCCCATTGAGCTGTTGTGGAAGCAACTTGACCGTATGGTACACAAAAAGTGCCCATCAAGCCAATCCAACTTGTGGAAGGTGCTTCAGGAAGCATGGGGTGAAATTTCTCAAGATTACCTTAGCAAATTAACAGCTAGAATGCCAAAGGTCTGCAATGCTGTAATTGCGGCAAAGGGAGCATTCTTTGATGAAAGCAAAGTTTGAAGGAGAAAATTATTCTTTCTAATAAAAATCATTATTTCTAACCTTGTCAATGTCTGGACTATATTTTCTAATCATTTTGCAACTCATTTGATAAATAAAAGTATGAGTTTTCATGGAAAGCACAAAATTGTCTGGGTGACCCCAAACTTTTGAACAGTAGTATATATATATATATATATATATATATATATATATATATATATATATATATACTGTATATATACAGTACAGACCAAAAGTTTGGACACACCTTCTCATTTAAAGATTTTTCTGTATTTTCATGACTTTGAAAGTTGTATATTCATACTGAAGGCATCAAAACTATGAATTAACACATGTGGAATTATATACTTAACAAAAAAAGTGTGAAACAACTGAAAATATGTCTTATATTCTATTTTCTTCAAAGTAGCCACCTTTTACTTTGATGACTGCTTGCACACTCTTGGCATTCTCTTGATGAGCTTTAAGAGGTAGTCACCGGAAATGGTTTTCACTTCACAGGTGTGCCCTGTCAGGTTTAATACGTGGTAATTCTTGCCTTATAAATGGAGTTGGGACCATCAGTTGTGTTGTGCAGAAGTCAGGTGGATACACAGCTGATAGTCCTACTGAATAGACTGTTAGAATTTGTATTATGGAAAGAAAAAAGCAGCTAAGTAAAGAAAAACGAGTGGCCATCATTACTTTAAGAAATGAAGGTCAGTCAGTCCAAAAAATTGGGCAAACTTTGAAAGTGTCAATAAGTGCAGTTGCAAAAACCATCAAGCGCTACAAAGACACTGGCTCAAATGAGGACCGCCCCAGGAAAGGAAGACCCAGAGTCACCTCTGCTCCTGAGAATAAGTTTATCCGAGTTACCAGCCTCAGAAATCGCAGATTAACAGCAGCTCAGATTAGAGACCAGGTCAATGCCACACAGAGTTCTAGCAGCAGACACATCTCTACAACAACAGTTAAGAGGAGACTTTGTGCAGCAGGCCTACATGGTAAAATAGCTGCTAGGAAACCACTGCTAAGGACAGGCAACAAGCAGAAGAGACTTGTTTGGGCTAAAGAACACAAGGAATGGACATTAGACCCGTGGAAATCTGTGCTTTGGTCTGATGAGCCCAAATTTGAGATCTTTGGTTCCAACCACGGAGTCTTTGTGTGACGCAGAAAAGGTGAACGGATGAACTCTACATGCCTGGTTCCCACCGTGAAGCATGAAGGAGGAGGTGTGATGTTGTGGGAGTGCTTTGCTGGTGATTCTGTTGAGATTTATTCAAAATTGAAGGCATACTGAACCAGCATGGCTTCCACAGCATCTTGCAGCGGCATGCTATTCCATCCGGTTTGCGTTTAGTTGGACCATCATTTATTTTTCAACAAGACAATGACCCCAAACACACCTCCAGGCTGTGTAAGGGCTATTTGACCAATAAGGTGAGTGATGGGGTGCTACGCCAGATGACCTGGCCTCCACAGTCACCAGACCTTAACCTAATCGAGATGGTTTGGGGTTAGCTGGACCGCAGAGTGAAGGCAAAAGGGCCAACAAGTGCTAAGCATCTCTGGGAACTCTTTCAAGATTGTTGGAAGACCATTTCCGGTGACTACCTCTTGAAGCTCATCAAGAGAATGCCAAGAGTGTGCAAAGCAATCATCAAAGTAAAAGGTGGCTACTTTGAAGAACCTAGAATATAAGTCATATTTTCAGTTGTTTCATACTTTTTTGTTAAGTATTTAATTCCACATGTGTTAATTCATAGTTTTGATGCCTTCAGTGTGAATGTACAATTTTCATAGTCATGAAAATACAGAAAAATCTTTAAATGAGAAGGTGTGTCCAAACTTTTGGTCTGTACTGTATATATATACATATATATAAAACCTCTTTATATGTGTAACAGGTATTATGCAAGAGAATTAGTAACAGGTATAATGAACATCAAATTGGAATAACAGTGAGAAACAGTTTCAATGACTAACAGTAGAGTTCTTTGAAAAAGCGTGGTACACCTAGTCGTGGGAGCCACCACGTTAGTTCTTCTTGTATGGCCCTAGCGGGGGTCACCGGTTATTCCCGCTATGCCGCAAGTCTCTTCTGGATAAAGTCTATCAGATCCCATTTAGCCTCCCATTCACCAAACGTCCCCCTCCCAACCAGAAATCCTAATCCCAACTGTCCCCGATACCGGGAGTGGAAATTAGAAGTGATGGCCCTGTTCACTTGCGTGATTCCTCCTCTGTTTCTGGCGCGTCTCTCCTGTCACAGTCCTCTATCAGCTCTTCTCGGCTTGACCGTTGATGGTATTCTCTCACACTTGGGGTAAAGGGATCCAGACCTTGACTCTTGACAGGCGGTGTCAGGTCCCGGGAACTTACTCCATGTAGGGCGCAGGTCCTGACTCTGGGTCACAGGTACAGGGCTCAGGGCACTACTGTGAGGAATCCAGAGCTTCTCAGGCAGTGTTTGACTGTAGTGCAGTGCAGGGCTCTGGCTGGGACCTGCTGCGCAGGGATCTGCGGTTCCTCTGGAACACGTCTGCTACACTCTGCAGCCTGGTGCCAAATCTCTCTGTAACTTGGCACGCTGGGCTTTTAAATTCAGGAAATCCTTCCTGGAGGTCACCTGATCAAGTCCAGCATCTGAATCTGTTCCCCTTTCAACTCTTCTAGCATAACTTAGTTCCGATTTATTTTGTCTGGCCAGCAGATGTCAACCTTTCCTCATCTCTGGCATATCCTGCAAGAATCCTCCTTCATTGCACTCTTCTACATATAGAATAGGTACTAGTGTCTAAAACGATGACAGCCACACACCGTTGTGTACACAACATGGATGTCTCACAACCAAGTTTATATGTGACCAAAGAGACACACAGCCTCCTTGTATGCTAATATCAGGCAACAGCACGAAATAGACAAACAATATACTTAGTACAATAGCTATATGTCTAAAGCATGTGCTAGTAAGTTGAACTGATACCATGCAGTAGCATGGAGGATGACTGCATGTGATGCACTCCTCAAAGATATCAGCATGCAAGAGAAAGTAGCAGTGTAAGTGCTATCATCTCAAAAGGGGGAATAAGACAGCTAAATGAGACAGCTTAGTGTTCTAAGAAAATGATAGTGAAGGCGGAAATACCTTGGGTCATGGTAAGTGACAGCATGGGGCTCAGAAAGGGATCAGCAAATAGACAGCACATGGATAATACAGTAAGTGAGACAGAACTGTCCAACTAGGACCGATTTTTACACATGCTAGTTTGCATATACCTTAATCTGAGACTAGCATAACATAAGGCAAGTGCGCCTGATTCCAGTGATCTAGCACTAGTTTTACTGGGTGCAGCAGTTGTTACACAATCAGAGTTTTTAGTTGCATCGTGCAACAGAGCTGAGAAAGCTAACTCCACCCACAGCAGGCTCCCTATGTACATAGTCTATTGATAGTGAGCTTGCTTATCACTGGACGGGATATGGTCGGATCCTGGCTCATGTGCTGCTGTAGTCAAGTGCTGATTATCTCCTAGTGAATCTTTATTGTGAGTAAACAACAGCACACACCTAAAAAAAGATATATATATATATATATATATATATATATACAGTACAGACCAAAAGTTTGGACACACCTTCTCATATAAGGATTTTTCTGTATTTTAATGACTAGTAAAATTGTACATTCATGCTGAAGGCATCAAAACTATGAATTAACACATGTGGAATTATATACTTACCAAAAAAGTGTGAAACAACTGAAATATGTCTTATATTCTAGGTTCTTCAAAGTAGCCACCTTTTGCTTTGATGACTGCTTTGCACACTCTTGGCATTCTCTTGATGAGCTTCAAGAGGTAGATGTGATTGTGTGGGAACTCTTTCAAGATTGTTGGAAGACGATTTCTGGTGACTACCTCTTGAAGCTCATCAAGAGAATGCCAAGAGTGTGCAAAGCAGTTATCAAAGCAAAAGGTGGTTACTTTGAAGAACCTAGAACATAAGACATATTTTCAGCTGTTTCACACTTTTTTGTTAAGTATATAATTCCACATGTATTAATTTATAGTTTTGATGCCTTCAGTGTGAATGTACAATTTTTATAGTCATGAAAATACAGAAAAATCTTTAAATGAGAAGGTGTGTCCAAACTTTTTGTTTGTAAAGTGTTTTTGTAGTCGGGGTCACATGATGCCTAGTGAGCAGATAGCGATAGCGCCGCTCACAGTCAAGAATGACAACACAAGGTAATTACAAAAACACTTCGTCCCACTCTATAAATTGATGGGGCATTATGTATAGTAGTGGATAACCTCTTTAATCTGCAGGTGGTAAGATGACAGACTCCAAAAGATAGTGAAAGCCACAAGACACACTAATTATTGCATATTGAGGTTACAGCCAAAATACTGACTCACTGCAGGATGATGTAACATCCCACACATCACAAGCAGAGACTCCGACAAGTCCTTTTGGAGTTTCCTATGTTTGCCACTACAATCACATTAGGTTTGTATCTTGCAACGGCCAAGAGATCTGATTTTATAAAAACAAAAGCAGCCAGCATTGTAATAGAACATTTCTGCCTCCTACAATGTAAGCAAAATGCTCTGAGTTACAAAGTTCTGTTTCTGCATTATCCTTTGTGGTCTGTATATTGATGTTCCATACTGCATCTCTACTGGGGTCATTACCATAGCCCTATTGCCTTACTCTACCACCTTCCCGTTATATGTTAACACCTGCACGCTCAGTTCTCTGGAGCGGACAAGAAAAGTAACACAGTCAAAATAATAGTGCTCCAAAATATGATTATAATTATCTGGATTCTATAAATATGATTTTCAAAATAGTACGGCTACAATATATTTCTATATTTTTTTCAAGGAGTAGCAACATACTGTTTCTCTTCTGCTGTACACAGATCTTAGACCGAGCACTCGCAGTTTGTTACAGAAAGTTTCCATGTATATCAACTAACTAAATTGCAGAAAATTATCTTTAAAATAAACAGAATTTCCATGTCTGGGGGACTTTCACCTTTTAAAACCTTCACTTACAACTAACTTACAAATATTTCTTTCTTATGAATTTATTGTAAAATAGTTATGTTTCTCCAGCGAAAGATATTGTGAATACATGATAAGCCCGGTGATATTGGAAGCACAAGTGTTCCAATCCTGAGTTGTTAACACCCACATAATTGACATAAAAATACATACAGTGCACTGTTCTTTTCTTGTGGGATTTTTGTTTTGGACACATTTTCATTAGCTATAATAGATTATTGATTATCTTTCTGCAGTCACATACAGGAACCTCACTTATCTTTTGTACAAGATAGCACTTGCTGGCTCTATAATTGCCTGAATACCAGCTGCCTGTGAAAATACAGCAATCTGAATAATTTACAATTTTCCTGGTCTGTCACACAGATGGAAATTTCAGATATGTAGCTTATGGTAAATGTGGTTTTGAGCACTTCTACAGCATTATCTGTAAAGTAGTGCTATAAATGTAGCATATCCTGTAATGCTCAGATAAGTCACACTCCACAGAGAAATCAAAACACAGCAGGCAGTCCGTCCAGAGCAGAATATAGCGCAAAGCTGCGGTAGGAATAGAGTAGTTTCTGTAACCTTTAAAACATCACATGCTCCACATTGTAGAGTTATAGATATCTGGATATATGTACAGTATATATATATATATATATATATATATATATATATATATACACTGCTCAAAAAAAAAAAGGAACACTCAAATAACACATCCTAGATCGGAATGAATGAAATATTCTCATTGAATACTTTGTTCTTTGATCTCATCTTGGCACCTAATGGCAGTCAGGCCACCTCTGGCGAGCACATGTAGGGCTGTGCGGCCCTCCAAAGAAATGCCACCCCACACCATTAAAGTTCAGACCTGAATCCAATTGAGAATCTGTGGAAAGAGCTGAAAACTGCTGTTCACAAACGCTCTCCATCCAACCTCAATGAGCTCGAGCTGTTTTACAAGAAGTAATGGGCAAGAATTCCAGCCTCTCGATGTGCAAAACTGATAGAGACATACCCCAAGTGACTTGCAGCTGTAATCGCAGCAAAAGGTGGCGCTACAAAGTATTAACTCAAGGGGGCCAAATAATATTGCACGACCCACTTTTCATTTTTTATTTTTTTTTAAAAAAGTTTAAAATATCCATTAAATTTCGTTCCACTTCACAATTGTGTCCCACTTGTTGTTGATTCTTCCCAAAAAAATTAGAATTTTATATCTTTATGTTTAAAGCCAGAAATGGGGCAAAAGGTAGAAAAGTTCAAGGGGGCCAAATACGTTCACAATGCACTGTATATATATATAAATATATATATATATATATATATATATATATATACAGTACAGACCAAAAGTTTGGACACACCTCATTTAAAGATTTCTCTGTATTTTCATGATTTTGAAAATTGTACATTCACACTGAAGGCATCAAAACTGAATTAACACATGTGGAATTATATACTTAGCAAAAAAGTGTGAAACAACTGAAAATATGTCATATTTTAGGTCCTTCAAAGTAGCCACCTTTTGCTTTGATGACTGCTTTGCACACTCTTGGCATTCTGTTGATGAGCTTCAAGAAGTAGTCACCGGAAATGGTCTTCCAACAATCTTGAAGGAGTACCCAGAGATGCTTAGCACTTGTTGGCCCTTTTGCCTTCACTCTGCTGTCCAGCTCACCCCAAACCATCTCGATTGGGTTCTGGTCTGGTGACTGTGGAGGCCAGGTCATCTGACGTAGCACCCCATCACAGCCCTTCTTGGTCAAATAGCCCTTACGCAGCCTGGAGGTGTGTTTGAGGTCATTGTCCTGTTGAAAAATAAATGATGGTCCAACTAAAAGCAAACTGGATGGAATAGCATGCCGCTGCAAGATGCTGTGGTAGCCATGCTGGTTCAGTATGCCTTCAATTTTGAATAAACTCCCAACAGCGTCACCAGCAAAGCACCCCCACACCATCACACCTCCTCCTCCATGCTTCACGATGGGAACCAGGCATGTAGAGTCCATCCGATCACCTTTTCTGAGTCGCACAATGAGACAGTGGTTGGAACCAACCACATGGTCCCCTCACCCCCAAATTTGGACTCATCAGTCCAAAGCACAGATTTCCACTGGTCTAATGTCCATTCCTTGTGTTCTTTAGCCCAAACAAGTTTCTTCTGCTTGTTGCCTGACCTTAGCAGTGGTTTCCTAGCAGCTATTTTACCATGAAGGCCTGCTGCACAAAGTCTCCTTTTAACAGTTGTTGTAGAGATGTGTCTGCTGCTAGAACTCTGTGTGGCATTGACCTGGTCTCTAATCTGACCTGCTGTTAATCTGCGATTTCTGAGGCTGGTGACTCAGATAAATTTATCCTCAGAAGCAGAGGTGACTCTTGGTCTTCCTTTCCTGGGGCTCTCCTCATGTGAGCCAGTTTCTTTGTAGCGCTTGATGGTTTTTGCAACTGCACTTGGGGACACTTTCAAAGTTTTCCCAATTTTTCGCACTGACTGACCATCATTTCTTAAAGTAATGATGGCCACTCGTTTTTCTTTACTTAGCTGCTTTTTTCTTGCCATAATACAAATTCTAACAGTCTATTCAGTAGAACTATCAGCTGTGTATCCACCTGACTTCTGTACAACACAACTGATGGTCCCAACCCCGTTTATAAGGCAAGAAATCCCACTTATTAAACATGACAGGGCACACCTGTGAAGTGAAAACCATTTTCGGTGACTACTACTTGAAGCTCATCAAGAGAATGCCAAGAGTGTGCAAAGCAGCCATCAAAGCAAAAGGTAGCTACTTTGAAGAACCTAGAATATAAGACATATTTTAAGTTGTTTCACACTTTTTTGTTAAGTATATAATTTCACGTGTTAATTCATAGTTTTGATGCCTTCAGTGTGAATGTACAATTTTCATAGTCATGAAAATACAGAAAAATCTTTAAATGAGAAGGTGTGTCCAAACTTTTGGTCTGTACTGTATATATATATATATATATATATATATATATATATATATATATATAGTATATATATATATACATATACTAGCTATTGAACCCGTCCTATTCCCGGGTGCCGAGCATTTTTATTGTTATATGATCTCCCATGCTGGTATGTGCTGCCCCCCTCCTGATATTTGTGCTGCTCCCCTCCTGCCCACCTTTCTATCCTGGTATGCATGGCACCCCTCATCTCCTTACTGGTATGCATGGCACCCCTCATCCCTATCCTGGCATGGATGGCACCCCTCAACCCCAATACTGGTATGCATGGCACCCCTCACCCCCAATCCTAGTATGCATGGCACCCCTCATCCCCAAACCTGGTATGCATGGCACCCCTCACCCCCAATCCTGGTATGCGTGGCACCCTTCACCCCCAATCCTGGTATGCATGGCACCCCTCATCCCCCATCGTGGTATGCATGGCACTCTTCATCCCTATCCAGGTATGCATGGGCACCTCATCCCCAATCCTGGTATACATGGTACCCCTCATCCCCAATCCTGGTATACATGGTACCCCTCATCCCTATCCTGGTATGTATGGTACCCCTCATCCCTATCCTGGTATGTATGGTACCCCTGAACCCTATTCTAGTATGTATGGCACCCCTCATCCTGGAATGCATGGCACCCAATACCTCATCCTGTTATGCATGATACCCTGCATTCCTATCCTGGTATGTATGGTACCGATCATCCCTATCCTGGTATGCATGGGCCCCTCATCCCCAATCCTGGTATACATGGTACCCCTCATCCCCAATCCTGGTATACATGGTACCCCTCATCCTTATCTTGGTATATTTGGTACCCCTCATCCCTATTCTAGTATGTATGGTACCCCTCACCCTGGAATGCATGGCACCAAATACCTCATCCTGTTTTGCACGGTACCCTGCATTCCTATCCTGGTATGTATGGAACCCCTCATCCCTATTCTGGTATGCATGGCACCCCTCACCCCCAATCCTAGTTTGCATGGCACCCCTCATCTCCAATTCTGGTATGCATGGCACCCCTCATCCCCAATCCTGGCATGCATGGCACCCCTCACCCCCAATCCTGATATGCATGCACCCCTCACCCCCAATCCTGGTATGCATGGCACCCCTCATCTCCAATCCTGGTATACATGTTACCCCTCATCCCCAATCCTCATATACATGGTACACATCATCCTTATCCTGGTATGTATGGTACCCCTCATCCCTATCCTGGTATGTATGGTACCCCTCATCCCTATTCTAGTATGTATGGTACCCCTCATCCTGGTATACATGGCACCCCATCCCTCATCCTGGTATGTATGGTACCCCACATTCCTATCCTGGTATGTATGGTACCCCTCATCCCTATTCTGGTATGCATGGTACCCCTCTTCCCTATTCTGGTATGCATGGCACCCCTCACCCCCCAATCCCGGTATGCATGGCCCCTCATCACCCAATAATGGTATGTGTGGCTCCCCTCATCCCCCAATCCTGGTATGCATGATCCCCTCACCCCACAATCATGGTATGCATGGTCCCCTGACCCTTCAATCCAGGTATGCATGGTCCCCTCACCCCCCAATCCTGGAATGCATGGTCCCCTCACCCCCCAATCCTGGAATGTGTGGCCCCCTCATCCCTTTCATGCTGTACACACATACAAAAAAATAAACAGTCATTCTCACCTTTCTCCTCTGTGCTCCAGCGCTGCTGTGTTCTGTTTTGCCGGAGGACGGGGGAGGAGTGCGGCACCGGATAGCGCTATGCGCATACTCCGATCAGATGCTTCACTCCTGCCCCGGTCTCCGGCAAAGAGGGAGGCGCCGCAGCAACGCTCCTCCCGGTCAGGTAAGTATGTAAGTATGGCGCCGTAGATCGCGGTATGAGTTCAGTGTCTATGCATATCGTGATCTCCTGCGCCATACACTCCTCTTACCTGTGACGGCTGGATGCGTGCTTCTGCCTGGAGCCAGACTGCGCGTCACGCATGCGCAGTCTATAGAGGCTTCAGTCAGAGGGACGCTTAGCCGCTTATATTATTGATATACAGTTGAAACCAGACATTTACATAAACCATATAAAAAGACACATATGTAGTTTTTCTCAATATCTGACATGAAATCAGAATAAACCTTTCCTGTTTTAGGTCAATTAGGATTACTATAATTTTTAATATTTGCCAAATGCCAGTATGATGAGAGAGAGAGAATGTTTTACGACATTTTTATTACTTACTGCAAAGTCAAAAGTTTACATACATTTCATCAGTATTTGGTACCATTGCTCTTAAACTGAATGACTTGGGTCAAACGATTGGGATATCCTTCCACAAGCTTCTCACAATAGTTGGTCGGAATTTGGGCCTATTCCTCCTGACAGAACTGGTGTAACTGATTCAGGTTTTTAGGTCGTCTTGTTCGTAACTGCCTTTTCAACTTTTCCCATACATTTTCAGTAGGATTGAGATCAGGGCTTTATGATGGCTTCTCCAAAACATTGACTTTGATATCCTTAAGCCACTTTGTTATCATTTTGACAGTATGCTTTGGGTCATTGTCCATTTGGAAGACCCATTTCCGCTAAAGCTTTAACTTCCTGGCTGATGTCTTGAGATGTTGCTTCAATATTGCTACATAATCTTCTTTTCTCATGATGCCATCTATTTTGTGAAGTGTACAAGTCCCTCCTGCAGAAAAACAACTACACAACATGATGCTGCCACCCCCGTGTTTCACAGTTGGGATGGTGTTCTTGGGTTTCCCAGTTTCTCCCTTTTTCCTCCAAACGTAACGATGGTCATTATGTCCAAAAATTAAATTTTACTTTTATAAGGTCACAGGACATGTCTCCAAAAATTAAGGACTTTGTTCCTGTGTGCATTTGCAAACATTAATATGGCTTTCTCATGCTTCTTTTGGAGTAATGGCTTCTTCCTGGCAGAGTGGCCTTCCAACCCATTTTGATATAGTACTCGTTTCACTATGGATATTGACACAAACTTACCAGCTTCCGCCATCATCTTCACAAGGTCTTTTGCTTTTGTCCTTGGGTTGATATGCACATGTCGGACCAAAGCATGTTCATCTCTGGGACACAGAACCCGTCTCCTTCCTGAGCGGTATGATGGCTGGACATTCCCATCTTGTTTGTACTTGAGTATAATTGTTTGTACATATGAAGAAGGCACCCGGTATCTTGAAATTGTACCCAAGGATGAGCTAGACATGTGCAAGTCCACAATTCTCTTCCTGATATCTTGGCTGATTTCTTTAGACTTTCCCATGATGCTGCACAAAGAAGCAGTGTGTTTCAGGTGTGCATTAAAATACATCCACAGGTGTGTCTCTAATTAACTCAGAAGCTTTCAAACACATGACCTCATCATATGGGCAGTCCAGAATTGTTTAAAGGCATAGTAATCTTTGTGTATGTAAACTTTTAACTTTGCAGTAAGTAATAAAAATGCCTTAAAACATTCTCTCTCTTTCAATATTCTGGCATTTGGCAAATATTAAAAATTATGGTAATACTAATTGACCTAAAACTGGAAAGGTTTATACTGATTTCATGTCAGATATTGAGAAAAACATGCATATGTTTCTTTTTATATAGTGTATGTAAACTTCTGGTTTCAACTGTAGATACACAGCTGCATTTCAGTAAATTAGAATATCATCTAAAAGTTAATTTATTTCACTTCAATACAAAAAGTGAAACTCATATATTATATAGAGTCATTGCAAACAGAGTGATCTATTTCAAGTGTTTATTTCTGTTAATGTTGTTGATTATGGCTTACAGCCAATGAAAACACAAAAGTCATTACTTCAGTAAATTAGAATACTTTATAACAACAGCTTGAAAAATGTTTTTAAAATCCGAAATGTTGTCCTACTGAAATGTACAGGGTGGGCCATTTATATGGATACAGCTAAATAAAATGGGAATGGTTGGTGATATCAAGTTTCTTTTTGTGGCACATTAGTATATGGGAGGGGGAAAGCTTTTCCAGATGGGTGGTCACCATGGTGGCCATTTTGAAGTTGGCCATTTTGGTTCCAACTTTATTTTTTTCAATGGGAAGAGGGTCATGTGACACATCAAATTTATTGAGAATTTCATAAGAAAAACAATGGTGCGCTTGGTTTTAATGTAACTTTATTCTTTCTTGAGTTATTTATAAGTTTATGACCACTTTTAAAATGTGTTCAAAGTGCTGCCCATTGTTGAATTGTCAATGCAACCTTCTTCTCCCACTCTTGACACACTGATAGCAACACCGCAGAAAAAATGCTCGCACAGGTTTCCAGTATCCATTGTTTCAGATGCTGCACATCTCGTATCTTCACAACATAGACAATTGCCTTCAGATGACCCCAAAGATAAAAGTCTAAGGGGGTCAGATCGGGAGACCTTGGTGGCTATTCAACTGGCCCACAAAGACAAATCCACAAAAAATTGCCCAAATCGATGGGAACAGTGCTCAAATGATATGGGAACAGCATGGGGAAGCATCTCTGACTCCCAGATCACTGCTGTCAACAACGTGGTCAGAGTATTACGCCACTTTTACGGACTCACAATAAAACATACAAAAACTAAACCAAAATGGATTTTCCTGGGAAATATGTTAAGGAACATCCTTTCCAGAATAATGACTTGTATATAAGGCAAAATAAATAACCAAAAACAAAAATACTCCTCCACACCTTGGGCTATGTTCACAGGTAGCATTTTTGATGCGTTTTTGCACTTTTGCATTGCTTTCAACCAAGACAAATGCATTCACCAGGAAATGTCATTTTAACATTTTACAACCTTATCTGGCCATGTGGTGTGTGACACATCATCAGACACATGCATACAGTCCTGAAAAGACATGGAAACAGCATAGGGAAGACCTCTGGAAGCATCTCTGACTCCCAGGTCACTGCCTAAAAGTGTGCCCATCATAAGTGATCCTTGGCGCATGCGAAGTTGCCTCCCGCCATGCACCTGTCATTGCAGACTTGCAACAATCACCGTCCACGTCCTTGTTCCACTGCAGCGTTCAGTTATCCCTACCCCATTCCTTGGAATGCAAGCGCAAGTATGCAGGCAGCCACCCACCCACCCACAGGCTGCAATACTATACTGTCATATTTTTGACAGCTGCTTGCACTTGAAATGTGACCTTTTAGGCTTGTGGAGGCGGAAGCTTCTCATAACCTCATGCTAGCGGCGGCCGGGTGTCCATACTCGGTCCCCAGCCGCCACTATATTTCCCGGTTTCACCTCCGCCTTCCTCAAGCATGGGTCCCACAACATTACCCGTGCCCACCCCAGTGCACTTACTGGGAAGGACCGCCTAACCACAAACACGTGGACAGGTGAATGTGGCCAGGGACGGTACAGAGCCAGTCCACAACTTTTTTTGCTGAGAGTTGTATTTAGCTTGGTGAAAGGACAGGCATAGAGGGAAACCGTTTCTACCCTGCATGTCATTTCTCCCAGGAAGTCCTGCGATTGAGTTTGTTGCAGAAGCAATGGCAGCCTGTCCAACATCAATTCTCACTTGTCGGTGGTGCTTTGACACACACACATCTTTCTTTGTGCATTTAATTTCTTGAATACAGATTTGGACAATGGCCTGATCTGTAATGTGTTTTGAGAAATAACATGCATAAGCATGGCCGATCCACATTAAAAAAGCAGCCATAAAGTGTCTGGGAACCTTCCCCCCACACTTTTCTTAGCCAGGGCTGCTTTTCGGCAGTGTTGGACGGTGCCACCAGAGAATCCTCTGGTGTGCCTTTGCTTCTACCTCAGGAGAGTTCATGATAGCGCTAACTTTACAGCTGCTATGGGGCTCTTGAGCGAGTGAGAAAGGTTAGCCCTCAGAATCAAATCCTCTGGTGGGCACAATGTTTTTCAATCTGAAACAGCTTCCCAGTGGGAGTTGTATTTCACCACAGCCATATTCTTTAGCTTGGTGAGAGGACTGGCATAGAGCGAAACCGTATCTACCCCGGCTGTCATTTCTCCGCCACCAGGTTCCACCCATTGTCACACATGACCATGCCTGGCTGTATGTTCATCGGTGAGAGACGCAGATCAGGCTACTGTGTTACAGCTTTCAACAACTCGCTGGGCGGTTTGTCAATTAAGCATTAAGCATGTTATCTTCAGCACAGCCTGTTGTTGCTTGGTCAAGGCAGTGCTGCAGTGCTGTCAGCTTGTGACTGATGTTGTCATTTCAG
The DNA here is from genome assembly GCF_046119375.1 of Phyllobates terribilis. Lineage (NCBI taxonomy): Eukaryota > Metazoa > Chordata > Amphibia > Anura > Dendrobatidae > Phyllobates > Phyllobates terribilis. The sequence goes on along the minus strand of NW_027362762.1, from coordinate 765,419,188 downwards.
AGACGGAGGAGGAGGTGCATGAGCTGAACAATGTGTTTACATTGAGGTTAAATTGGTGACGGTGTTTTTTATACCAAAGAAAGATCCTATTGTTTTTTTTTTTTTACGTTACCGGGAAATGTGATTTTAACATTTTACAACCTTATCTGGCAATGTGGTGTGTGACACATCATCAGACACATCCTGTTTTATTTATGATGGAGGGACTCTGAAGGTCATAAAGCCTATTTTTATAGGGACATAAGACGGCCCTTACTATTATTAAAAGGCCAGGTGTTGGCCCTAGCTATTGTTAGAGAACCATCAGCCGGCTATGCTTTGTTGTTCTCATCATTAACAAGTGGGTCTCGTATACTGTTTTTGCGTATCCAGTGACTGCAAGGGCTGCCCAAAATTTGGACGCAACCCAATACCCCTTTCAAGAGACATAGAGGAGGGTCTCAATAAAAAAAAAGTTTCCATTATAATGGAGCGGGGCTCCTATAGTGGTAATGCCCATGGTGTGACTGCAAGGGCTGCCAAAATTTGGGAAAAACCACACTAAGAATTTAAAGACACATAGAGCAGGGCCACAGTAACAAGGTACGACATGTACCCATTAGAAAAGAAAGAGTCTGCAGTGTATAGGGTATGCAGTGAGTCCAACGGCTGACCAATTTTAGGAAAAACCCCACTAAAAATTTAAAGACACACAGAGCAGGGCCTCACTAACAAGGTACGACATGTTCCCATTAGAAAGGAGAGGGTCTGCTATACAGTTATAGGGTATGCAGTGAGTCCAACGGCTGACCAATTTTAGGAAAAACCCCACTAAGAAATTAAAGACACACAGAGCAGGGTCACCGTAACGAGTACGACTTGTTCCCATTAGAAAGGAGAGGGTCTGCTATACAGTTATAGGGTATGCAGTGAGTCAAACGGCTGACCAAATTTAGGAAAAACCCCACTAAGAATTTAAAGACACATAGAGCAGGGCCTCAGTAACGAGTATGACGTGTTCCCATTAGAAAGGAGAGGGTCTGCTATACAGTTAAAGGGTATGCAGTGAGTCCAACGGCTGACCAATTTTAGGAAAAACCCCACTAAGAAATTAAAGACACACAGAGCAGGGCCACAGAAATGACAAATTCCCATAAGAAGGAAAGAGTCTGCTATACAGTTATAGGGTATGCAGTGAGTCCAACGGCTGACCAATTTTAGGAAAAACCCCACTAAAAATTTAAAGACACACAGAGCAGGGCCTCAGTAACAAGGTACGACATGTTCCCATTAGAAAGGAGAGGGTCTGCTATACAGTTATAGGGTATGCACTGAGTCCAACGGCTGACCAATTTTAGGAAAAAACCCACTAAGAATTTAAAGATACACAGAGCAGGGCCACAGTAATGACAAATTCCCATAAGAAAGGAGAGAGTCTGCTATACAGTTATAGGGTATGCAGTGAGTCCAACGGCTGGCCAATTTTAGGAAAAACCCCACTAAGAATTTAAAGACACACAGAGCAAGGGCCACAGTAACAAGGTATGACATGTTCCCATTAGAAAGGAGAGGGTCTGCTATACAGTTATAGGGTATGCAGTGAGTCCAACGGCTGAACAATTTTAAGAAGAAACCCACTAAGAATTTAAAGACACACAGAGAAGGCCACAGTAAGAAGGTATGACATATTCCCATTAGAAAGGGGAGGGTCTATTATACAGTTAAAGGGTATGCAGTGAGTCCAACGGCTGATCAATTTTAGGAAAAACCCCACTAAGAATTTAAAGACACACAGAGCAGGGCCACAGTAACATGGTACAACATGTTCCCATTAGAAAAGAGAGGGTATGCTATACAGTTATAGGGTATGCAGTGAGTCCAACGGCTGATCAATTTTAGGAAAAACCCCACTAAGAATTTAAAAACTCACAGAGCAGGGCCACAGTAGCAAGGTACGACATGTTCCCATTAGAAAGGAGAGGGTCTGCTTTACAGTTTTAGCGTATCCAGTGAGTCCAACAGCTGACCAATTTTAGGAAAAACTCCACTAAGAATTTAAAGACACACAGAGCAGTGCCACAGTAGTGCCAAATTTCCATTAGAAAGGAGAGAGTCTCCCATAGTGTTGGCCTATGTAGTGAATGCAAGGGCTGCCAAAAATTTGGAGGCACTTCAATGACCCTTGGAAGAGACGTGCAGGAGGGCCTCATAAAAAAAATGTTCCCATTAGAAAGGAGCAGGCGTCCTATACTTGTGATGCCCATGCACTAAGCATATGGGCTGACAAACATTTACCTCTGGGGGGTATACATGAAGATACTGTATGAAAAAAAATTTTCACGGGCATCATAAACTCCCTTTAAAAAAATTATGTGGGTGTTGCATCACGGACCACGGTCACCCTGGTGATATGGTGGTGGAGGATGAGGAGAAGGAGGAGGACAAGAGCAAATAGCCAAAATCAGGAAGCGTATACCCATGTGTGGCTGAGAAAAGGTGCATGGGAATACACCTCACAAGAAAAGACACTGGATTTGAGTTTATGTTACGCTGCTATCATTCGGTGGTGTTGAGAAATCTGGCCAAATCCAGCCCTTGTTCATTTTTTATAAGAGTCAGCCTGTAAGCATTTTCAGTTGACAGGTGGATGCGCTTATCAGTTATAATTCTACCAGCGGCACTAAAATCCCACTCTGATAAAACGTTGGCGGCAGGGCAGGCCAGGACCTCCAAGACATAGAGAGCCAGTTTATTCCACAAATCCAGCTTGAATATCCAATAATTATAAGTCAGAGAGGAATCACGGAGGACTTTGGTACAGTCAGCAAGGTACTCCCTCAGCATCTTCCCAGACTTGGCACTCATTGTGAGAGTACCACACGCCTCAGGGCCTGTGCGATTGGAGGGTCTGAGAAAACTCTCCAAGAACTTTGACAGTGTTCCCCTGCCTCTGCTAGATTGAAGTTGTGTCTCTCTCGCCTGTACTCCTTGGTTGTCCAACGAAGTGTGCCCTCTGCTGCCAGCGTTTTCAGATGGGAATTTTTTTAATAGTTCAGCAACAAGGGCCTTCTGGTATTGCCCCATTTTTGTACACCTGTCTGCCTCAGGAATAAGAGATATAAAGTTCTCCTTGTAGCATGGGTCTAGAAGTGTCACAAACCAGTAATGACTGTCACCCAAAATTTTGAGAAAGACAGCGTAACATAAACTCAGCCATGCGTGCCAGACTACTAACAGGCAAGACTTCTGCGTCCTCACCAAGAGGATGACTGACCATGCTCTCCTCCTCTTCCTCTCTGTCCTCTGGCCATCCACGCTGAACAGACGGTATGACAGCTGTGAAGGTGGTACCGTCTATAGTGCATGAAACTATCTCCTGTCCTTCATCCTCCTCCTCCTCTTCCTCATTGTCACCCAATCCACGCTGGGATGAGATGAGGCTTGGCTGTGTGTAATCACCCTGTATGGTTCCTTGCTCCATCTCATCGTGCTCCGCCTGCAATGCATCCTCTTTGATTTTGAGCAGAGAGCATTTCAGAAGACAGAGAAGCGGGATGGTGATGCTAATTATGGCGTCATCGCCGCTCACCATCTTGGTGGAGTCCTTTAAGTTTTGGAGGATGGTACATAGGTCTGACATCCATGTCCACTCCTGAGGGCTTATGTGTGGAGTCTGAACAGAAAACCGATGGCCTTGTTGATGCTGGTACTCAATAGAGATGAGCGTTGTTCTACTCGAACTGTTCGCCAATCTCAAATTCGAGCTGTTTTGGGCGGTGTTCGAGCCGTTCGGCGAACACGAACAATTTGAGAAAAATTCGGCTGTTCGAGGTTATGTTCGATAACTGTTCGTGCACCAAAATCATAACTGGATTTTTTCTCAGTAATGATGAAAATTAATGTTAATACGCAGTTTGAGTGTACAGCGGGGTGGGGGGAGGGGCAGGGGATGGATCTCTGCAGGAACAATGAAGATCTCCATTTTTTTTTCTCTTTCCCGCATTTACAGTGGGGAGGTGCAATCTGTCAGCCTATCAGCAGCGCACACACGGAGCGAAGTGCTTTTTTTCACACAAGCAAGGGCATGTGTCATTGGCAGTGTATGTCACATGTCCTTGCCCTATAAGACCAAGCCATTTTCCCCGTCGCCACCATTTTCTCACTGCTGCAGCTGCGTGTTAGACGGCACCGCTGTTGCTGTGTGCGCTATACCTTGTTAATTTCAAGCCAATTTTCGCACAAATATACAGATAGCTTGGGAGTAGGGAATAGTTGTGATTGCAGTCCTTTTAAGGCCTAGGTTACAGCATTTCCTACGACTTTTATCAGGGAGGTCTGTGCTCTTAAATAGGTTGTGGGAGTAAAGACTAATTGTAATTGGAGTCCTTTTCAGGACTAGGTTACATGAGTTCCTATCAGTTTTTGCCAGGCAGGTCTGTGCCAGTGCTGTGCAAGTTTTTTCACAGCATTTGGCTGAATCTAGCAAAGCTAATCCTTTTTGGCCTATTGCAGAGTGTGTTAGTCAGTGGAGTAGCCTATCTGTGTTGCAAGATATACCACCTGTGTATAGAATACCAATTTTTTTACTGCACCTAGTGAAGTAAAATCTTTTGGGCATAGCATCATTCTATTAGTCCATCTATACTGACCTCCATCAGGTTGCAAATTAAAACTAATTTTTATCTGCATCTACAGTACCTCTGAAAAAATATTTGGGCTTCTAGCAGTGTGTGGGACTTGTTCTATTAGTCCATCTATACTGACCTCCATCAGGTTGCAAACTGAATATATTTTTTTCTGCATCTACCTCTGAAAAAATATTGGGCTTCTAGCTGTGTGTGGGTCTTGTTCTATTAATCCATCTATACTGACCTCCATCAGGTTGCAAACTGAATATAATTTTTTTCTGCATCTAGCTCTGAAAAAATATTTGGCCTTCTAGTAGTGTGTCGGACTTTCTCTATTAGTCCATCTATACTGACCTACATCAGGTTGCAAATTAAAAATAATTTTTATCTGCATCTACAGTACCTCTGAAAAAATATTTGGGCTTCTAGCTGTGTGCGGGACTTGTTGTATTAGTCCATCTATACTGACCTCCATCAGGTTGCAAACTGAATATATTTTTTTCTGCATCTACCTCTGAAAAAATATTTGGCCTTCTAATAGTGTGTCGGACTTTCTCTATTAGTCCATCTATACTGACCTCCATCAGGTTGCAAACTGAATATAATTTTTTTCTGCATCTAGCTCTGAAAAAATATTTGGCCTTCTAGTAGTGTGTCGGACTTTCTCTATTAGTCCATCTATACTGACCTCCATCAGGTTGCAAATTAAAACTAATTTTTATCTGCATCTACAGTACCTCTGAAAAAATATTTGGGCTTCTAGCAGTGTGTGGGACTTGTTCTATTAGTCCATCTATACTGACCTCCATCAGGTTGCAAACTGAATATTTTTTTTTCTGCATCTACCTCTGAAAAAATATTGGGCTTCTAGCTGTGTGTGGGTCTTGTTCTATTAATCCATCTATACTGACCTCCATCAGGTTGCAAACTGAATATATTTTTTTCTGCACCTACCTCTGAAAAAATTTTTGGCCTTCTAGTAGTGTGTCGGACTTTCTCTATTAGTCCATCTATACTGACCTCCATCAGGTTGCAAACTGAATATATTTTTTTCTGCATCTACCTCTGAAAAAATATTGGGCTTCTAGCTGTGTGTGGGTCTTGTTCTATTAATCCATCTATACTGACCTGCATCAGGTTGCAAACTGAATATATTTTTTTCTGCATCTACCTCTGAAAAAATATTTGGCCTTCTAGTAGTGTGTCGGACTTTCTCTATTAGTCCATCTATACTGACCTCCATCAGGTTGCAAACTGAATATATTTTTTTCTGCATCTACCTCTGAAAAAATATTGGGCTTCTAGCTGTGTGTGGGTCTTGTTCTATTAATTTATCTATACTGACCTCTATCAGGTTGCAAACTGAATATATTTTTTTCTGCATCTACCTCTGAAAAAATATTTGGCCTTCTAGTAGTGTGTCGGACTTTCTCTATTAGTCCATCTATTCTGACCTCCATCAGGTTGCAAATTAAAACTAATTTTTATCTGCATCTACAGTACCTCTGAAAAAATATTTGGGCTTCTAGCAGTGTGTGGGACTTGTTCTATTAGTCCATCTATACTGACCTCCATCAGGTTGCAAACTGAATATATTTTTTTCTGCATCTACCTCTTAAAAAATATTGGGCTTCTAGCTGTGTGTGGGTCTTGTTCCATTAATCCATCTATACTGACCTCCATCAGGTTGCAAACTGAATATATTTTTTTCTGCATCTACCTCTGAAAAAATATTTGGCCTTCTAGTAGTGTGTCGGACTTTCTCTATTAGTCCATCTATACTGACCTCCATCAGGTTGCAAATTAAAACTAATTTTTATCTGCATCTACAGTACCTCTGAAAAAATATTTGGGCTTCTAGCAGTGTGTGGGACTTGTTCTATTAGTCCATCTATACTGACCTCCATCAGGTTGCAAACTGAATATATTTTTTTCTGCATCTACCTCTGAAAAACTATTTGGCCTTCTAGTAGTGTGTCGGACTTTCTCTATTAGTCCATCTATACTGACCTCCATCAGGTTGCAAACTGAATATATTTTTTTCTGCATCTACCTCTGAAAAAATATTGGGCTTCTAGCTGTGTGTGGGTCTTGTTCTATTAATCCATCTATACTGACCTCCATCAGGTTGCAAACTGAATATATTTTTTTCTGCATCTATCTCTGAAAAAATATTTGGCCTTCTAGTAGTGTGTCGGACTTTCTCTATTAGTCCATCTATACTGACCTCCATCAGGTTGCAAACTGAATATATTTTTTTCTGCATCTACCTCTGAAAAAATATTGGGCTTCTAGCTGTGTGTGGGTCTTGTTCTATTAATCCATCTATAGTGACCTCCATCAGGTTGCAAACTGAATATATTTTTTTCTGCATCTACCTCTGAAAAAATATTTGGCCTTCTAGTAGTGTGTCGGACTTTCTCTATTAGTCCATCTATACTGACCTCCATCAGGTTGCAAATTAAAACTAATTTTTATCTGCATCTACAGTACCTCTGAAAAAATATTTGGGCTTCTAGCAGTGTGTGGGACTTGTTCTATTAGTCCATCTATACTGACCGCCATCAGGTTGCAAACTGAATATATTTTTTTCTGCATCTACCTCTGAAAAAATATTTGGCCTTCTAGTAGTGTGTCGGACTTTCTCTATTAGTCCATCTATACTGACCTCCATCAGGTTGCAAACTGAATATATTTTTTTCTGCATCTACCTCTGAAAAAATATTGGGCTTCTAGCTGTGTGTGGGTCTTGTTCTATTAATCCATCTATAGTGACCTCCATCAGGTTGCAAACTGAATATATTTTTTTCTGCATCTACCTCTGAAAAAATATTTGGCCTTCTAGTAGTGTGTCGGACTTTCTCTATTAGTCCATCTATACTGACCTCCATCAGGTTGCAAATTAAAACTAATTTTTATCTGCATCTACAGTACCTCTGAAAAAATATTTGGGCTTCTAGCAGTGTGTGGGACTTGTTCTATTAGTCCATCTATACTGACCGCCATCAGGTTGCAAACTGAATATATTTTTTTCTGCATCTACCTCTGAAAAAATATTTGGCCTTCTAGTAGTGTGTCGGACTTTCTCTATTAGTCCATCTATACTGACCTCCATCAGGTTGCAAACTGAATATAATTTTTTTCTGCATCTAGCTCTGAAAAAATATTTGGCCTTCTAGTAGTGTGTCGGACTTTCTCTATTAGTCCATCTATACTGACCTCCATCAGGTTGCAAATTAAAACTAATTTTTATCTGCATCTACAGTACCTCTGAAAAAATATTTGGGCTTCTAGCAGTGTGTGGGACTTGTTCTATTAGTCCATCTATACTGACCTCCATCAGGTTGCAAACTGAATATAGTTTTTTCTGCATCTACCTCTGAAAAAATATTGGGCTTCTAGCTGTGTGTGGGTCTTGTTCTATTAATCCATCTATACTGACCTCCATCAGGTTGCAAACTGAATATATTTTTCTCTGCATCTACCTCTGAAAAAATATTTGGCCTTCTAGTAGTGTGTCGGACTTTCTCTATTAGTCCATCTATACTGACCTCCATCAGGTTGCAAACTGAATATATTTTTTTCTGCATCTACCTCTGAAAAAATATTGGGCTTCTAGCTGTGTGTGGGTCTTGTTCTATTAATCCATCTATACTGACCTCCATCAGGTTGCAAACTGAATATAATTTTTTCTGCATCTACCTCTGAAAAAATATTTGGCCTTCTAGTAGTGTGTCGGACTTTCTCTATTACTCCATCTATACTGACCTCCATCAGGTTGCAAATTAAAACTAATTTTTATCTGCATCTACAGTACCTCTGAAAAAATATTTGGGCTTCTAGCAGTGTGTGGGACTTGTTCTATTAGTCCATCTATACTGACCTCCATCAGGTTGCAAACTGAATATATTTTTTTCTGCATCTACCTCTGAAAAAATATTTGGCCTTCTAGCAGTGTGTGGGACTTGTTCTATTAGTCCATCTATACTGACCTCCATCAGGTTGCAAACTGAATATAATTTTTTTCTGCATCTAGCTCTGAAAAAATATTTGGCCTTCTAGTAGTGTGTCGGACTTTCTCTATTAGTCCATCTATACTGACCTCCATCAGGTTGCAAATTAAAACTAATTTTTATCTGCATCTACTGTACCTCTGAAAAAATATTTGGGCTTCTAGCTTTGTGTGGGACTTGTTGTATTAGTCCATCTATACTGACCTCCATCAGGTTGCAAATTAAAAATAATTTTTTTCTTCATTTAGCTCTGAAAAAATATTTGGGCTTCTAGCAGTGTGTGGGACTTGTTCTATTAGTCCTTCTATACTGACCTCCAGCAGGTTGCAAATTGAATATAATTTTTTTCTGCATCTAGCTCTGAAAAAATAGTTGGGCTTCTAGCGGTGTGTGGGACTTGGTCTATTAGTCCATCTATACTGATCTCCATCAGGTTGCAAATTAAAAATAATTTTTTTCTGCATCTAGCTCTGAAAAAATATTTGGGCTTCTAGCAGTGTGTGGGACTTGGTCTATTAGTCCATCTATACTGACCTCCATCAGGTTGCAAATTAAAAATAATTTTTTTCTGCATCTAGCTCTGAAAAAATATTTGGGCTTCTAGCAGTGTGTGGGACTTGGTCTATTAGTCCATCTATACTGACCTCCATCAGGTTGCAAATTAAAAATAATTTTTTTCTTCATTTAGCTCTGAAAAAATATTTGGGCTTCTAGCAGTGTGTGGGACTTGTTCTATTAGTCCTTCTATACTGACCTCCAGCAGGTTGTAAATTGAATATAATTTTTTTCTGCATCTAGCTCTGAAAAAATAGTTGGGCTTCTAGCGGTGTGTGGGACTTGGTCTATTAGTCCATCTATACTGACCTCCATTAGGTTGCAAATTAAAAATAATTTTTTCTGCATCTAGCTCTGAAAAAATATTTGGGCTTCTAGCAGTGTGTGGGACTTGGTCTATTAGTCCATCTATACTGACCTCCATCAGGTTGCAAATTAAAAATAATTTTTATCTGCATCTACAGTACCTCTGAAAAAATATTTGGGCTTCTAGCAGTGTGTGGGACTATTTGTATTAGTCCATCTATACTGACCTCCATCAGGTTGCAAATTCAAAATAATTTTTTTCTGCATCTAACCCAGCCAATAGTTTTGGCCTAATACCACAGTTTGGCCACTCAGCTCTGCTCGGTTACCATCCATTGTTTTTTTGTGCAAACAACTCCAGAGTTGTGAATTAGTTAACCACCAAAATGAGTGGAAAAAGGCCTGCTGCTCGAGGAAAGGGGAATAGGCGTGTTGGGAAGGGGAAAAAAGGTTGTGTCCGTGGGGTAGGTGTTAAAGCAACAGTAACATCTGCAGAAGAAAGACCATCTTCCAGCCAAACTAAAATGTCTACTTCTTTTAGCGGACAATGTGATAAGATCCCTTTCTTACGGCCACGCCAATCGCTACAAATTCCAGATGAGGCACAAAAACAGCAGGTGCTTCAACGGATATCAAGTGCTCCTTTAAGTGGGCTCTCCTCCACATCAACTTCAACATCACAAATACTCCAGTCCTCAAAGGTGTCACCCAAATCGCACTTGCTTCCTCACAGCTCCCAAATCTCCAGCTGCCCGTCTGAGTATGAGGTAGAACAGATGGTTGAGTCTGCAGAGCTGTTTACTCATACTATAGCCTGGGAATCAGAGGTCGACTCCAGCGCTTCTGTGAATCCAGACGAGGAAATGATCTGCACTGATGCCCAGAATCTTTATGAGTCGGATCCAGGACCAGACGCAGAAGGTTCTGACCATAATGTAGACCCTCATTCCCAAACTGTAACTCCTGTTGGTGGAGACAATGAGGAAGACGATGATAAGACTCAAATACCTGATTGGAGCGACAACTTTAGTTTTTTGTCAGGGCAGGAACAGGTTGGCTCTGAGGACGACGGGTGTGATAACGCACAGGGTGATGATGATGAGGTCGGAGATCCCACTTACTGTCAACCCACAGTCAGCCAAGAGATGAGGTCAGCAGAGGAGGTGGAGGAAGATGCTAGTGACGACGAGGTCAGGTTGCGCCTTCCTGGACAGAGACGTAGTACTGGAAGCACGTCAACAACTGCATCCTCAAACACAACTCTGCCTCTCACCACAAGTCGTGGTGGCTCTTCAGGTCGCATGGGTGCTAAGACTTGCATTGCCTGGGCATTTTTTCAGATCGATAAAGATGACCCAACTCGTGTTATCTGTAACATTTGTCAGCAAAAGCTAAGTAGAGGCCAAAAAATACATAGTTTGAGTACTTCATGCATGAACCGGCACATGGACATGAAGCATAAGTTGCAGTGGGAAGCTCAATGTGCTATGATGCGGCCTAGCCGGCCGTGCCAACCACCGTCTGCCATATCTTGTGCATCCGCGGCCTCTTCATCCTCTGTGACTGGGGGGACAGCAGTCACACCTGTTTTGGGGCGCAGACCTGCCACCTCTTTACCCGCAAAAGCCAGCGTGATTGGCAGGTCATCATTTTCTTTGGAGGTGGGAACACCAGCTGGTGTTGAGCACTGTCCGACATCGATAGCACCACCTTTGGATGAAGGCAACCTAACATGTCCGCCTGCATCTTCCTCACAGACCGGCAGTTTGCCGGGGACACCCTTATCAACCCCGTCTAAGCACAATAGCCAGCCCTCGGTCCCTCAGATGTGGACAAGTAAAAGACCATTTCCTCCTAGCCATGAGAAAGCTAAGAGGTTGAATTTCACCATCTGCAAGCTCTTGGCTACAGAAATGCTGCCTTTCCGCCTGGTGGACACAGAGGATTTTCGAGACCTTATGTCCGTCGCAGTGCCCCAGTACCAGATGCCCAGTCGGCACTACTTCTCAAAGAAAGGTGTGCCTGCGCTCCACCAGCATGTCGCACACAACATCACCGCTTCTTTGAGAAACTCTGTGTGTGACAGGGTGCATTTCACCACAGACACTTGGACGAGTAGGCATGGACAGGGGCGTTACATGTCGCTGACTGGGCACTGGGTAACTATGGTGACAGCAGGACAAGGGGCTGCTGTCCAAGTCTTGCCGTCCCCACGAGTTGTGCGTCAATCCTCTTTATGTCAAAGTTCCTCCACTGCTTCTGCCTCCTCAACCTCCTCTCGGTCTTCCACCTGCACCCAAAGCCTGTCTGGTCATGCCACAAGCTTTCTAACTGCGCAGAAGGGATCCTGCACACCTCCTTACTATGCTTGCAGTAGGGCTCAACGTCATCAGGCGGTTTTTACATTGAAATGTCTGGGAAATGTGAGTCACACAGCTGAGGAGTTGTGGTCAGCTCTGGAGAACCAATTTCATGAATGGTTGTCTCCACTGGACCTGAAACCAGGGAAGGCCGTGTGCGACAATGCTGCAAACCTGGGTGCGGCCCTTCGCCGGGGCAATGTCACACACGTGCCTTGTATGGCTCACGTGTTGAACCTGGTTGTCCAGCAATTTTTAGCCCACTATCCCAGACTAGATGGCCTTCTGCAGAGGGCACGGTCGCTGTGTGCTCACTTCCGCCGTTCGCATCCCGCAGCTCAGCGACTTACATCTCTACAGAAGTCGTTGGGCCTGCCACTTCACCGGCTAAAATGCGATGTGCCTACCCGGTGGAATTCAACTCTGCACATGTTGCAGCGACTGTGGCAGCACCGACAAGCCCTGGTGCAATACGTTCTGACGTATAGCCTGGGCCAACGAGATTCAGAGGTGGGGCAAATCACGCTGGAGGAGTGGTCTCAGATCAGGGACCTATGCACCCTTCTGCACAGTTTTGAAATGGCGACGAAGATGTTTAGTGCTGACGATGCCATTATCAGCATGACTATTCCGGTGATTTACATGCTGGAGCACATGTTAAACAGAATTCGAAGTCAGGTGGTGGCACAAGAGGAGGTGGAGGAAGTAGAGGAGGAGGAGTTGTATGCGGAAGGGCTAACATCTGCAAGGTCCAGTAGGTCGGCAGCACCAAGGCGGCAGGCATGTGAGGGTGGGGGAGATGGTTTTACCAGGGCGCATGGTAGAAGCCAAACTAGTGAGGAAGGTGCAGGAGCCCAGGAAGAAGTGGAGGACGAACTGATGGAAGACTCATCAGATGAGGGAGACCTTGATCACATTTCTGTTGTGCGAGGTTGGGGGGAGAGGACAGAGGAAGGAAGCATGATTGTTACCTCGCCACCAACACAACAGGGACTTGGTGCTCCTGGATGCGCAACACACATGAGTGCCTTCTTGCTGCACTACCTGCAACATGACCCTCGAATTGTGAGAATTAGAAATAATCCTGACTCCTGGGTTGCCACACTGTTAGATGCCCGGTACAAAAGTAAATTTGCAGAAATTATTCCTGCCATAGAAAGGGATGCACGCATGCAGGAGTATCACCCGAGACTGTTGCAGAATCTTACATGTGCTTTTCCACAAAATACCAGTGGTGCACGTAGTGAATCTCACAGTTCCAACTTGCCAACCGTGGGACCGTCAAGTGTTCAGCACTCAAACCGTAACAGAACCACAGTATCTGCTGGTAACATCAATTTTGCGGAATCATTTCACCACTTTTTTAGCCCATCCTTTGCAAGGCCACAGGAGACAAGAAGTCTGACACATAGTCAACGCCTAGAGACGATGGTACAGGAGTATCTCCAAGTAAACATTGAAGCCACGACTGTGTCACTGGACCCTTGCTCTTTTTGGGCTTCCAATCTGGATAAATGGCCGGAGCTAGCCACTTACGCCTTGGAGATCTTGTCATGCCCCGCAGCCAGCGTTCTGTCTGATCGTGTGATCAGCGCTGCTGGTGGTGTGCTGACAGATAAGCGCACGCGGCTCTCCACTGATAATGTAGACAGACTCACGTTCATAAAGATGAACAAATCATGGATCCGAAACGACTTTTCTACCCCTGTGTCATCCTGGGGAGAGTAAAAGCTTGATGATTGGTTAAAATCACCCTACCAAACGTTTTAAGCTTTCAAATTACTAATCATGTTTATCTGTATCTTGACTGGAAAATAATTTGGGCTTTGTAGCAGTGTGCAGCACTGATCCTATTAGGCCATCTATAATAAGCTCCACCAGATTTAAAATTAAAAATAATTTTTAGCTGCATTTAGCCCGGAAAATAATTTTGGGGCTCCGAGATGCGCAAGACACATAAGTGCCTTCTTGCTGCACTACCTGCAGCATGACCCTCATATTGTCAGAATTCGAAGCAATCATGACTACTGGGTTGCCACACTCTTAGATCCCCCAAACTTTTCAATCAACCTTTTCATTTTAATAAAGACCAAAAAAATGGTCATTTTTGAAATTATAAGCATTAGCAGGTTGTTAGAAACTGAAATCAAACAGTTTTCAACTCAAAACTTTATTCTAGGTGATGTTAAATTTTCACATATGACCCCTTGTTCGAAAGGAGCTTCTGAACTCTCTCGTCCATTGAATTTGTCAGGTTTTGGATGGTTTCTGCTTCAATTGTTTTGCATGAGGACAGAATACCCTCCCAGAGCTGTTGCTTAGATGTGAACTGCCTCCTGCCATCATAGACACTCCTTTTAATGATGCTCCAAAGGTTCTGAATGGGGTAGAGGTCAGGGGAGCATGGGGGTCACACCATAAGTTTGTCCCCTTTTATGCCCATATCAGCCAGAGATGCAGATGTTTTACGTGCAGCATGAGATGGTGCATTATCATGCAGAAAAATGATCTTGCTGTGAAATACACGGTTCTTCTTCTTGAACCATGGCAGGAAGTGCTGTTTGAGAAAATCCACATACATTATGGAGTTCATCTTTAGCGCCTTCAGGGATCCTAAAGGGGCCGACAATCTCTCTCCCCATGATTCCAGCCCAAAACATTACTCCACCTCCTCCTTGTTGGCGCTGTAGCCGTGTTTGCGTGGGGTGTCCATCAACCAGCCATCCTCCACTCCATCCATCTGGACCATCGAGCGCTGCACGGCACTCATCCGTGAACAAAACAGTTTTGAAATCAGTCTTCATGTAATGTTTGGCCCACTGGAGCCGTTTCTGCTTGTGTGAAGTGGATAGAGGAGGTCGACAGGATGGCGTATGCACAGCTGCAAACCTCTGAAGGACCCTGCATCTTGTTGTTCGGGGGACGTTGGAGGCACAAGCAGCTTCAAAAACTTGTCTGCTGCTATGACAAGGCTTTTTTGCCGCTGCTCTTTCAACCTGACGTAATTGCCTGTAGGAAAGAGTCCTCAATTTGCCCTTATCAGCACGCACACGTGTGTACTGTGAATCAGCTACATACTTCTTGATTGCCAAGACACTTCATCCTGATCATCGCACAATGTTGATTGTAGTCATGCCTTGACCTAAACACTCCACAATTTGTTGCTTCTCAGCAGCCGACACATCCTTTTTCTTTCCCATTTTGGCAGAAAATGTAGGCTGCTTAAAAATGTGAGAGAGCCTTCTTAAGTAGTCTTGCCTTTCATTGGACACACCTGCCAAACTAATTAGCACAGGTGTCTGCAATTGCTTACAGTGATATAAAGAGCCCTGACACACATCACCATCAATGAGTTTAACTGACAAACAAACAAATTCTTCCCTTATCACTCCTAAACACTTTTTGCATAATAATTTGGAACGCGGTGTACAATTGCTTTTCCACAAAACACCAGCGGTTCACGTAGTGAATCTTACAGTTCTAACTTGCCAACCGTGGTCTGTATGGAATTGTTCAATAAAGGGCCCAAAATTAAGATAACATAGATGGGAGAGGTCTCTATGAATAGGAATTCCTAAGTATTTGATACCCTGTGAGGGCCAGGCAAAGGGAAAGTTGGACTGGATGGAATCCTATATGGATTTGGGGAGGGAGACATCGAGGGCCTCAGACTTCGCTGCATTGATTTTAAAATTTTACCATGTAACAAAGTGATCTATTTCAGCCATAACAGCATGGATGGATATATGTGATTGAGTGATATATACTAGGACATCATCAGCAAATAGAGAGCACTTGTACTCGGTGCCTCCCACCTCAATCCACCTAATATTGGGGTTATGGCGAATTGATGAGAGCAGGTGCTCCGTCACTAGGATGTATAAGAGAGGGGACAGAGGACATCCCTGCCTTGTCCCATTGGTGATTGTGAAAGGTGATGAAAATGTTCTGACGCACCCCCTGGGCCTTGGGACACCCGGAGCCGGACCCTTTTTGGTGGATGCTGGTGGTTGTAGTCTTCGTGGCGGCGACCCGGTTCCGTGGCTCAGGGCGGTCAAACCAGTGGCGGAACTATTTATGTGGTTTTGATGTTTAAATGTCCGACTACGCCACCCGTGGATTGCGGTCAGAGTGAACCGCCGCTACAGGGCAGACCGCTGAGGCTGGTGTTGTGGGTGCAGCAGACCGTAGCATAACTCCCCACGGGAGGAGTATAGCCTCAGGGCAGTGTATGCGGAGGATGGGGTTGATGGTGCAGGGCAGCAGCAGTAACGACACGGAGTCAGTGATGCAGTCCAGGGCCTTTACTCACAGTTCTTATTATCCAGACCATGTCTGCAGGTAACGGCTGCCCACGTCGTACTGTGCTCACCAGGTGAGGGGCTCAGACAACTCCCAGATAACTTTGGAGCACTTCACAGGACCCCCTTTGTGTGTCCTTTGTCTGGCCTTTCTTACCAACACTTCTGTCCGGCTGCCTCGGGCCTCCTCTTGGTAAACTTGGCGCCAGTTTCCCTGACCCTATGTGGTGCCTTCCTAGCGGGTGTAGCGAGGGGCTGCGCCACATAAAATGTCAGAGCCTCCGGTTTCTAGCTGAGGGTCGTTTCCTGCCTCCACTAGTTCGGGGACCGGTCTCCCCCTTTGGCCTGACCCCTCCACGCAGGTGGATTCGGGCGTGCGGTGGCGACTCGCCCGTCCGCACCCCTGGGATCCCTTCATTCCTCGTTCCTGGAGCCTTCTCCGCTCCTCTTCCTTCCTTCTCCCTCTTCCAGGCCTGGGCCTCTGTTACTAGGCCTGCCTCCGGAGCAGAGCTCATGCAGAGCCCCTGCTCCCTGCCACTTCTGCTCAGACTTCTCTGCACTGAACTAAGATGGTGCTCACCTTTTATACTCCCTTCTCAATGCACCCAGGAACTGCTTCCTCCCTGCTCCTGCACTACAGGGTTCCCCTTCCTCAGTGTTCCCTCCCCCCACTCCAGCCAGGGACAGGGACTGTCGTGCCCATCTCAGGGGCATATTGGTCGCCCTGCCCCACGGCAATGTGGTGTAATGCATGCAGGTGTCGGGTCCTGATCCACACTCCATCCTTACCTGAGAGTGAGATATCACACCTCTGGGTGAGGTGCAATACGTCTGTAGCAACCGAGCCCTCAGGGTGCTACAGTTACATTTATCTTCAGCCTAGGTGACGTATTGCGATACAGGGCCGTGATTTTGGCTATAAAAGGGTCCCCTAGACCCCTACCCCAAGCTTTTTAAGAGAATCATATATGGCGTGCCAGGAGACTCTATGGAATGCTTTCTCAGCATCCAACGAGAGTATCTAATTACAAATTTTTAACTGCATCTAGCCCAGGAAATACTTTGTGCCTAGTAGCAGTGTCTGCTAGTCAGCGGATTATCCCGGCTGTTAAGCAAGCTACACCACCTGTAGTTTAGACACTTAATTTTTTCAAAGGAAATGCTTCGGGACCATGGGATACTCAGTGAAGAGCATCAGGAGGCACCCCAAGGCATAGGGGCTGGGACTGGCAGTAGGATGCCTTGCGGTGGACAGCCGAGCTCGATCCTTATAAAAGCTTTTTAACTGCAGCAGCTTTAGTGGACGCTACTGGAGCTGGAATTACGCGGCTGCTGGCATGAGACTTGCCCTCCAATAGATCCTTGTAAATGGATTTAAAGTGTATTCATTCAAATGAGAGAGACAATTTAAATTAAAAAGCTTAGAGCTGCCTCCACCACAGGGGGGCTCGCTCGACCCACCAGCGGACAGGCACCAGTATTGGGAGAGGGGGGCTGGCCATCAGGGTTCACCGCGGCTCTGGCACAAACCCGGCGACACGGAGGTGGCACGGGCAGGAGCGGACTGGCCGTGTCGGCTTCTCACTTTTTGGATTTTAGAAGGGCATGACATGCCTATATCTGTGTCTCCCCCTCCTTTTACTCCTCCATCTCTTTTATTTTCGCATGACTATATGTACTTGTCACTTTTCCATGTGTTAGTTGTGTCTTCTGAGCAGTTTGTCAGCTTTTGGACACCTTTGAAGGTGTTTTCTATGTGTTTCTATGTGTTTTTGTTTGCCTGCCATTGGTTTTAACGGTGTTCGAAGGTGTTCGACGAACAGTTCGATGAACAGTTCGGCGAACACACGGGTGTTCGACGAACCGAACTCAAACACTACGGGGGTGGCTCAACACTAATACTCAACAACTGCCCTCTTCTGCTCACAAATCCTTCCCAACATCTGCGTGTAGAGTTCCAATGTGTGAGGACATCACACACCAATCTGTGAGCCCACAGCTGCAAACTCTGCTGAAACACGGCAAGGGCGGCGGAAGCTGTAGCTGACTTTCTAAAATGGGCACACAGGCGGCGTACTTTAACAAGCAGATCCGGCAGCTCCGGGTAGGATTTGAGAAACCGCTGAACCACAAGGTTAAGCACATGGGCCAGGCATGGTACATGTGTGAGATCACCTCGCCTCAGAGCCGCCACCAGGTTCCGGCCATTGTCACACACGACCATGCCTGGCCGTAGGTTCAGAGATGAGAGACACAGATCTGCCTGCTCTTTCAGAGCTGTCCACAACTCTTCAGCATTGTGCGGTTTGTCACCTAAGCATATTAGCTTCAGCACAGCCTGTTGCCGCTTGGCCGAGGCAGTGCTACAGTGCTTCCAGCTTGTGACTGATGTGGTCATTTCGGAGATGGAGGCTGAAGAGGAGGAGGAGGCTGAGGAGGATGAGGTGCAGAAGCTGTAGACCGTGGGGGCAACCCTGATTGACCTAGGGTCTGCAATCCTTGGCGTAGGGAGGACGTGTTCCGTCCCAAGGTTCAACTGGGTCCCGGCTTCCTCTATGTTAACCCAGTGTGCCGTCAGCGAGATGTACCATCCCTGCCCACAAGCACTTGACCACGTGTCTGGGGTTAGGTGGACTTTCCCGGTAACTGAGTTGTTGAGGGCATGGCTAATGTTTAGGCACACGTGCTTGTGTAATGCGGGGACGGCACACCGGGAGAAATAGTGGCGGATGGGGACAGAGTACCGAGGGGTGGCCGCCGCCATAGAGGTTGCGCAATGTTTCCGTCTCCAAAAGCCTAAAAGGCAACATTTCGAGCGCAAGCAGTCGTGAAATGTGGAAATTTAGTAGTGTGGCCTGTGGGGCGTTGGCTGCATATTTGCACTTCCATTCCAAGGACTGGGGTATGGACAACTGAACGCTGCACTGGAACTAGGACATAGACGTGCTTCCTGATGCAGCTGATTGAGAGTATGCAATGACAGGTGCAGGGCAGGAGGCACATTCTCATGCACCATGGACAGGGGATTGGCTTGCATGCACAACAGCGGAAGAAGCAATGATGCCACCTGCAGACACTGTTCCTGGACCCTGGGGTTCGGCCCACAAAGTCGGGTGCTTTGCTGCCATGTGCCTGATCATGCTGGTGGTGTTCAGGCTGGTCGTTTTGCCACCCCTGCTGATGCTGGCCTGGCAGGTGGTGCAAATGGCCTTTTTGGGGTTATCGGCAGAGTCTTTAAAAAGCAACCAGACTCGGGAAGATCTAACAGTTGTACTGGTAACTTCCTTTGTGTTGGTGTTACGGGGAACGGTTTCCTGCCTTCTGTCTGCGGCCACCACACTACTTCTTCCTGCCTGTTTGGGTGCTCTGCCTCCCTCCCCCTGTGTGCTGCTGTCCTCGCTCTGCATGTCCTCCTGCCAGGTTGGATCAGTTACTATATCATCCACCACCTCGTCTTCCACTTCCCTGGTCTTCCTCCTGACTTTCTGGCAATTTTGTCTCATCATCATCCACCTCTTGTGACACTTTCCCACCGACGCCTTCGTGTGGCCGTGGCTGCTCAACAGTTTGGGCATCGCTGCATGCGATCTCCTCTTGTCCCGCTTCAAGTGGACCAGGCGAGAGGCCCGAATCTATAAATGGAAGAGTGAACAGCTCTTCAGAGTGTCCAAGTGTGGGATCAGTTGTCTCTGGGTACTCGGCATGGTGGGGGAAGGAGGATCATGGTGAGGAATTTGCGATCCAGACTCATGGCTACTAAGACTTGACCGTGTGGAAGACAGGGTGGTGGTGGTGGCTAAGTGACGTGAAGCATTATCCGCTATCCAACCAACAACCTTTTGACACTGCTCTGGGTTCAATAGTGGTGTGCTGCGGTCCCCTATAAATTGGGACAGGAAGGTCAGGCGAGAAGATGTGGGTGTTCTTTGTGGCACAATTTCAGCTTGCCCACGGCCTTGTCCTCGGCCTCTTCATGCACCATTACCATCAAGTCCAGCTCCCCGTCCCTTGACACGTGCCTTGCCCATTTTAAATGGAGGACAGTATCTTCCATGCTCACTACAAATGACTGAGTTCGGAGCAAACTTATATGTGATCCGTGTGATGGAGAAAACAGAGTTTTAAATACCTGGCCTGTAGGTAAGCAGTTTGACCAGCAAACTGGTGTGAATTGCTTCACTGACACACTGAAAGAAATTTTTAATGGAGGCCACAAATGGCAGTATTTTCTGACAACGTATATGTGATCCGTGTGATGGAGAAAACAGAGATATAAATACATGGCCTGTAGGTAAGTAGTTTGAACAGCAAACTGCTGTGAATTGCTTCACTGACACAATAAAGAAAATTTTTAATGGAGGCCAGAAATGGCAGTATTTTCTGACAACGTACAGTACAGACCAAAAGTTTGGACACACCTTCTCATTTAAAGATTTTTCTGTATTTTCATGACTTTCAAAATTGTACATTCACACTGAAGGCATCAAAACTATGAATTAACACATGTGGAATTATATACTTAACAAAAAAGTGTGAAACAACTTAAAATATGTCTTATATTCTAGGTTCTTCAAAGTAGCCACCTTTTGACTTGATGACTGCTTTGCATACTCTTGGCATTCTCTTGATGAGCTTCAAGAGGTAGTCACCGGAAATGGTTTTCACTTCACCGGTGTGCCCTGTCAGGTTTAATAAGTGGGATTTCTTGCCTTATAAATGGGGTTGGGACCATGAGTTGTGTTGTGCAGAAGTCAGGTGGATACACAGCTGATAGTCCAACTGAATAGACTGTTAGAATTTGTATTATGGCAAGAAAAAAGCAGCTAAGTAAAGAAAAACGAGTGGCCATCATTACTTTAAGAAATGAAGGTCAGTCAGTGCGAAAAATTGGGCAAACTTTGAATGCGTCCACAAGTGCAGTTGCAAAAACCATCAAGCGCTACAAAGAAACTGGCTCACATGAGGACCGCCCCATGAAAGGAAGACCAAGAGTCACCTCTGCTTCTGAGGATAAGTTTATCCGAGTCACCAGCCTCAGAAATCGCAGGTTAACAGCAGCTCAGATTAGAGACCAGGTCAATGCCACACAGAGTTCTAGCTGCAGACATATCTCTACAACAACTGTTAAGAGGAGACTTTGTGCAGCAGGCCTTCATGGTAAAATAGCTGCTAGGAAACCAATGCCAGGACAGGCAACAAGCAGAAGAGACTTGTGTGGGCTAAAGAACACAAGGAATAGACATAAGACCAGTGGATGTTATGATCTGCTACAGGGACTAAGGAAAGACAGGAGAACTGTCCCTACAATAGAACTAAACTAGATCCCTACGATGTAACGGGGAACCTGATCCTGCGATCAGACCCACTATAGTCCTCGGCTAGTCTGAGCGAAGACCTATAGATGTGAGGGAGGGATCCCTACAAGAACTAGGGATTGGGATAAGTTGGACACCTCCTAGCAGAAATAGTAGCAGTCAAAGACAAACACACAACAAAAAGCATAGAGGTCAGAAGACCTAGCAAAACTAACAGAGAATGGCAACAGAGCACCAAGCTAGCTCAAGAGTAGTAAATACAATGAAGTCCAGCAAGACCAGGAGGGCGAAGCCGGATTAAATAGGCAGAAATGGTCATGTGACCAGGAAACTAAAAAAAACCTAACAGGAGAGTTCTAACAGTACCCCCTCTTCTAAGAGGATCCTCCGGATCCCCTAGGCCCAGGCTTACCAGGAAACCTCCTGTGAAACGCTCTGACAAGTCTGGAAGCAGAAACATCATCGGCCCTCACCCATGAGTTATCCTCAGGTCCGAAACCCTTCCAAGCGATGAGATACTGCAAACTCCCTCTATACCGTCTAGAATTTAGGATGCGGGAAATTTCATATTCCCCGTCCTCCACCACAGGAGGAACAGTGGCAGAGGCGTCACCATCAGACACATCAGCTTTTTTCAACAGAGAAACATGAAACACCGGGTTAATCTTTCAGGACGTAGGAACCTCCAACCTAACAGCAGATTGGTTAACTATCTGAAGCACCTTAAAGGGCCCTACGAACTTGGGACCCAATTTTTTAGAGGGAATCCTCAATCGCAGATTCTTAGAGGACAACCAAACCATGTCACCAACAGCAAACAAAACCTCTTGCCATTTCCTATCAAAGTACCTCTTAGATTTTTTGTTAGCCTCCTGAAGATTACCACGCACATCCATCCAAACTCTCTCCAAATCACCGGAAAAACTCTCCTCCTCAGGCACAGCCGAAACCAATTTGGAGAATGACCCAAAAGACGGATGTCTCCCAGAACAACAAAAAAAAGGCGAACACCCAGCAGAAGAGGATGTATGGTTGTTAAGAGCAAATTCAGCAAGTGGCAGAAACTCAGACCACCCCTCTTGATTGTCTGCCACAAAACAATGCAAGAACTGCTCAACATCCTGGTTCTTCCTTTCTGTCTGGCCATTAGACTCAGGATGATATCCAGATGAAAACGACAAATGAACTCCCAACCTGTCACAAAAGGCACGCCAAAAACGAGCCACAAACTGAGGTCCCCTATCAGAAACAATGTCAGTAGGAACACCATGTAGTCTGACAATTTCCTTGACAAAGGCCTTAGCGAGTGTCTTAGCGCAAGGCAGTTTGATGAAGGGAACCAAGTGACACATCTTGCTAAAACGGTCCACGACCACCCAGATGACCGTGAAACCTTCAGAGGGGGGAAGGTCAGTAATAAAGTCCATAGCCAGATGTGTCCAAGGTGCACTAGGAACCTCCAGAGGGCAAAGCAACCCCGCAGCAGGAGCATGCGAAGACTTGGATCTAGCACACACAGTACATTGGCGCACCCACTTAATGACTTCCTTCTGCCTTCCAGGCCACCAAAAACTGCGACCCACAAGTCTCTTGGTCTCAGAAATTCCTGGATGACCTGCCAACCGAGACTCATGACACTCAACAAACAAATCTCTCCTAAAGGTCCTAGGCACAAACAACCTCCCATGGGGAGTGTTAGATGGGGCATTCTCCTGAGCTTTAAGAATCTCATCCTCCAAAACGGAGTCCAAAGCAGCAATCACAGCATCTTCTTGTAAAATGCTCTCCTCTTCCTCCTCAACA
This sequence comes from Phyllobates terribilis, assembly GCF_046119375.1. Taxonomy (NCBI): domain Eukaryota; kingdom Metazoa; phylum Chordata; class Amphibia; order Anura; family Dendrobatidae; genus Phyllobates; species Phyllobates terribilis. The sequence goes on along the minus strand of NW_027362762.1, from coordinate 765,395,928 downwards.
CCGACCATGGGAGAAAAGCTGCGAGACAAAGCATCCGCTTTAACATTTTTGGTACCCGGGATGTAAGTAACGGAAAAATTAAACCGCGAGAAAAAAAGTGCCCACCTAGCCTGACGGGCATTCAAGCGCTTGGCAGCATCAAGATAGATCAGATTTTTATGATCAGTGAAAACCTGAATGGGAAATTCAGCACCTTCCAAGAGGTGACGCCAGTGTTCAAATGCGAGTTTAATCGCCAGCAATTCCCGATTACCAATATCGTAATTAAGTTCAGTCTCAGAAAATTTTTTTGAAAAAAAGGCACAGTGATGTACTCCATCCTTGTTTTCCTGAGACAACACCGCACCGACCCCCACCGAAGAAGCATCAACCTCAACCAAAAACGGCTTAGTCACATCAGGCTGCATAAGGATGGGAGCAGGTGAACCTCTCCTTTAGAAACACAAAAGCTTCAATGGCCTCAGAAGTCCACTGAACCGCATTAGCACCTTTCCTGGTGAGATCGGTCAGCGGTTTGACAATAATAGAAAAATTTTTTATGAATTTTCTGTAATAATTGGCGAAACCCAAAAACCTCTGTATCGATTTCAAACCAATAGGCCTAGGCCATTCCTGCACAGCTTGAACTTTAACCGGGTCCATCTCAAAACCTTCACTGGAGATAATGTAGCCCAAAAAACTAATTCTCTGTACAGCGAACTCACATTTCTCCAGCTTAGCAAAAAGCGAATTCTCCATTAATAACTGTAATACCTCACGTACGCTCAGCCAATGAGACTCCAGATCAGGCGAATAAATCAGAATGTCATCCAAATACACAACCACATTTTTGCCGATTAAAGGTCTAAGGATGTCATTAATAAGATTCTGAAAAAATGCTGGAGCATTGGTAAGACCAAAAGGCATAACCAGATTCTCAAAATGACCCACAGGAGTGTTAAAAGCAGTCTTCCATTCATCACCCTCCTTCATGCGCAACAAATTGTATGCCCCCCGGAGATCAATTTTAGAGAACCACTTGGCCCCCACTAACTGGTTAAATAAATCAGGAATCAATGGCAGTGGGTAAGGATTGCGTACAGTAATTTTATTAATCTCACGAAAGTCCAGACAAGGACGTAAACCGCCATCTTTTTTTTTTACAAAAAAAAATCCAACAGACACAGGAGACTTGGAAGGCCTAATGTGACCGGCTGCCAAGCTTGTCTGTATGTATTCCTCCAAAGCCTTTCTCTCAGGAATAGTAAGATTAAATAAACGACTTTTAGGAAGAGTCGCTCCAGGGACAAATTCAATGGTACAATCATAGTCTCTATGGGGAGGCAAAATTTGTGACTCCTCCTCAGAAAAAACTCTCCAAAAATCCTGAATAGGTACAGGCAATTCCCCTTTATCCACAGCAGCAATACGTCCGTTACAACACTTGTCATAACACTTAGGGCTCCAGGACTTAATTTCATTGGTAGACCAATCCAGTACAGGATTGTGCAATTTTAACCAGGGTAACCCCAATATTACTGGAGAAGGCAAATTATCCAATACCACCAAATCCAAATTTTCTTGGTGAATACCATTAATAGTGAGGGGAAATTCACAGACCTTATGAGTAACACTCTTCAAGGGAGAGCCATCAACAGAAACCACAGCAATAGGGGATGACAAAGTTTTAGGTTCTAATCTAAGTTTTTCCAAGAATCCCCCATCAATCACATTCAGAGTAGAACCACAATCCACAAATACCCGAAATTCAATTAATTCATCCTGAGCAGCAGTAGTGGCAGATAGGAATACTCCCTTAGAATTTAAACAGGCAATACGGGCATAACTGACCATTTTTTTCTCTTTCTTCATACGAAGCACACAGTTCTTAATAAAATGACCAGAATTTCCGCAATAGAAGCACAAGCCTTCAGAAAGCCTGCGATCTTTTTCCTGAGGGCGGGGTGCCATCGCCCCAATCTCCATCGGCTCTCCATTGTCAGCACAGACCCTCTCAAGACTCGGAGCTGACATAGCAGAGGATTTGCTCTCATTAACCCTTGCACGCAGTCTCCTGTCCACCCGTATAGCTAATTGCATAGCCTCCTGCAAGTTTCCAGGTGTGGGATAAGCAATCAGTAAATCCTTAACCCTTTCACCTAGCCCTGCAAGAAACAAGCTTTTCAAAGCTGAATCGTTCCACCCCACCTGGGCAGACCACCGACGGAAGTGAGAACAATATTTTTCCACATTACCTGATCCCTGCCTCAAACGTCTCAATTCAGACTCAGCAGATGAGACACGATCACGATCATCACACAACAAACCCAAAGCAGAAAAAAAACTATCCACTGATCTAAAACACGGATCACTAGGTTGGAGAGAGAAGGCCCATCCCTGAGGATCTTTGCGCAAAAGTGACATTATGAACCCTATGCACTGTGATTCATCACCAGAGGATCCGGGTCTCAAACGAAAATACAATAAACAAGCATTTTTAAAAGAAAAAAAATCTTGTTGTTCGCCAAAAAATAAATCAGGCAGACGTACCTTTGGTTCCACAAAATGTGCTCCAGAACAGCTACTCACGTGTTGTTGGAGCTTGGCCACCTCCAGAGAGAGTCCCTGCAAGCGTTGAGCCAAATCTTGAACCGAGACCATGATGGAAAACTGGAGGTCTTTCCTTAGAGAAAAATTTTTTTTTCTTTTAGGGCTGGACATACTGTTATGATCTGCTACAGGGACTAAGGAAAGACAGGAGAACTGTCCCTACAATAGAACTACACTAGATCCCTACGATGTAACGGGGAACCTGATCCTGCGATCAGACCCGCTAAAGTCCTCGGCTAGTCTGAACGAAGACCTATAGATGTGAGGAAGGGATCCCTACAAGAACTAGGGACTGGGATAAGTTGGACACCTCCTAGCAGAAATAGTAGCAGTCAAAGACAAACACACAACAAAAAGCATAGAGGTCAGAAGGCCTAGCAAAACTAACAGAGAACGGCAACAGAGCAACAAGCTAGCTCAAGATTAGTAAATACAATGAAGTCCAGCAAGACCAGGAGGGCGGAGCCGGATTAAATAGGCAAAAATGGTCATGTGACCAGCAAACTAAAAAAAAACCTAACAGGAGAGTTCTAACAGTGGAAATCTGTGCTTTGGTCTGATGAGTCCAAATTTAAGATCTTTGGTTCCAACCACCGTGACTTTGTGCCACGCAGAAAAGGTGAACGGATGGACTCTACATGCCTTGTTCCCACTGTGAAGCATGGAGGAGGAGGTGTGATGATGTGGGGGTGCTTTGCTGGTGACACTGTTGGGGATTTATTCAAAATTGAAGGCATACTGAACCAGCATGGCTACCACAGCATCTTGCAGCGGCATGCTATTCCATCTGGTTTTCGCTTAGTTGGACCATCATTTATTTTTCAACAGGACAATGACCCCAAACACACCTCAAGGCTGTGTAAGGGATATTTGACCAAGAAGGAGAGTGATGTGGTGCTACGCCAGATGACCTGGCCTCCATAGTCACCAGACCTGAACTCAATCAAGATAGTTTGGGATGAGCTGGACTGCAGAGTGAAGGCAAAAGGGCCAACAAGTGGTAAGCATCTCTGGGAACTCCTTCAAGATTGTTGGAAGACCATTTCCAGTGACTACTAGTGTTGAGCCACCCCCGTAGTGTTCGAGTTCGGTTCGGTTCGTCGAACACCCGTGTGTTCGCCGAACAGTTCGTCGAACTGTTCGTCGAACACCTTCGAACACCGTTAAAACCAATGGCAGGCAAACAAAAACACATAGAAACAGATAGAAAACACCTTCAAAGGTGTCCAAAAGCTGACAAACTGCTCAGAAGACACAACTAACACATGGAAAAGTGACAAGTACATATAGTCATGCGAAAAGAAAAGAGGTGGAGGAGTAAAAGGAGGGGGAGACACAGATATAGGCATGTCATGCCCTTCTAAAATCCAAAAAGTGAGAAGCCGAGACGGCCAGTCCGCTCCTGCCCGTGCCACCTCCGTGTCGCCGGGTTTGTGCCAGAGCCGCGGTGAACCCTGACGGCCAGCCCCCCTCTCCCAATACTGGTGCCTGTCCGCTGGTGGGTCGAGAGAGCCCCCCTGTGGTGGAGGCAGCTCTAAGCTTTTTAATTTAAATTGTCCCTCTAATTTGAATGAATACACTTTAAATCCATTTACAAGGATCTATTGGAGGGCAAGTCTCATGCCAGCAGCCGCGTAATTCCAGCTCCAGTAGCGTCCACTAAAGCTGCTGCAGTTAAAAAGCTTTTATAAGGATCGAGCTCGGCTGTCCACCGCAAGGCATCCTAGTGCCAGTCCCAGCCCCTATGCCTTGAGGTGCCTCCTGATGCTCTTCACTAAGTATCCCGTGGTCCCGAAGAATTTCCTTTGAAAAAATTAAGTGTCTAAACTACAGGTGGTGTAGCTTGCTTAACAGCCGGGATAATCCGCTGACTAGCAGACACTGCTACTAGGCACAAAGTATTTCCTGGGCTAGATGCAGTTAAAAATTTGTAAGTAGATACTCTCGTTGGATGCTGAGAAAGCATTCCATAGAGTCTCCTGGCACGCCATATATGATTCTCTTAAAAAGCTTGGGGTAGGGGTCTAGGGGACCATTTTATAGCCAAAATCACGGCCCTGTATCACAATACGTCACCTAGGCTGAAGATAAATGGAACTGTAGCACCGAGGGCTCGGTTGCTACAGACGTATTGCACCTCACCCAGAGGTGTGATATCTCACTCTCAGATAAGGATGGAGTGTGGATCAGGACCCGACACCTGCATGCATTACACCACATTGCCGTGGGGCAGGGCGACCAATATGCCCCTGAGATGGGCACGACAGTCCCTGTCCCTGGCTGGAGTGGGGGGAGGGAACACTGAGGAAGGGGAACCCTGCAGTGCAGGAGCAGGGAGGAAGCAGTTCCTGGGTGCATTGAGAAGGGAGTATAAAAGGTGGGCACCATCTTAGTTCAGTGCAGAGAAGTCTGAGCAGAAGTGGCAGGGAGCAGGGGCTCTGCATGAGCTCTGCTCCGGAGGCGGGCCTAGTAACAGAGGCCCAGGCCTGCAAGAGGGAGAAGGAAGGAAGAGGAGCGGAGAAGGCTCCAGGAACGAGGAATGAAGGGATCTCAGGGGTGCGGACGGGCGAGTCGCCACCGCACGCCCGAATCCACCTGCGTGGAGGGGTCAGGCCAAAGGGGGAGACCGGTCCCCGAACTAGTGGAGGCAGGAAACGACCCTCAGCTAGAAACCGGAGGCTCTGACATTTTATGTGGCGCAGCCCCTTGCTCCACCCGCTAGGAAGGCACCACATAGGGTCAGGGAAACTGGCGCCAAGTTTACCAAGAGGAGGCCCGAGGCAGCCGGACAGAAGTGTTGGTAAGAAAGGCCAGACAAAGGACACACAAAGGGGGTCCTGTGAAGCGCTCCAAAGTTATCTGGGAGTTGTCTGAGCCCCTCACCTGGTGAGCACAGTACGACGTGGGCAGCCGTTACCTGCAGACGTGGTCTGGATAATAAGAACTGTGAGTAAAGGCCCTGAACTGCATCACTGACTCCGTGTCGTTACTGCTGCTGCCCTGCACCATCACCCCCATCCTCCGCATACACTGCCCTGAGGCTATACTCCTCCCGTGGGGAGTTATGCTACGCTCTGCTGCACCCACAACACCAGCCTTAGCGGTCTGCCCTGTAGCGGCGGTTCACTCTGACCGCAATCCACGGGTGGCGTAGTCGGACATTTAAACATCAAAACCACATAAATAGTTCCGCCACTGGTTTGACCGCCCTGAGCCACGGAACCGGATCGCCGCCACGAAGACTACAACCACCAGCATCCACCAAAAAGGGTCCGGCTCCGGGTGTCCCAAGGCCCAGGGGGTGCGTCAGAACATTTTCATCACCTTTCACAATCACCAATGGGACAAGGCAGGGATGTCCTCTGTCCCCTCTCTTATACATCCTAGTGACGGAGCACCTGCTCTCATCAATTCGCCATAACCCCAATATTAGGTGGATTGAGGTGGGAGGCACCGAGTACAAGTGCTCTCTATTTGCTGATGATGTCCTAGTATATATCACTCAATCACATATATCCATCCCTGCTGTTATGGCTGAAATAGATCACTTTGTTACATGGTAAAATTTTAAAATCAATGCAGCGAAGTCTGAGGCCCTCGATGTCTCCCTCCCTAAATCCATATAGGATTCCATCCAGTCCAACTTTCCCTTTGCCTGGCCCTCACAGGGTATCAAATACTTAGGAATTCCTATTCATAGAGACCTCTCCCATCTATGTTATCTTAATTTTGGGCCCTTTATTGAACAATTCCATACAGACCACGGTTGGCAAGTTAGAACTGTAAGATTCACTACGTGAACCACTGGTGTTTTGTGGAAAAGCACATGTACACCGCGTTCCAAATTATTATGCAAAAAGTGTTTAGGAGTGATAAGGGAAGAATTTGTTTGTTTGTCAGTTAAACTCATTGATGGTGATGTGTGTCAGGGCTCTTTATATCACTGTAAGCAATTGCAGACACCTGTGCTAATTAGTTTGGCAGGTGTGTCCAATAAAGGCAAGACTACTTAAGAAGGCTCTCTCACATTATTAAGCAGCCTACATTTTCTGCCAAAATGGGAAAGAAAAAGGATGTGTCGGCTGCTGAGAAGCAACAAATTGTGGAGTGTTTAGGTCAAGGCATGACTACAATCAACATTGTGCGATGATCAGGATGAAGTGTCTTGGCAATCAAGAAGTATGTAGCTGATTCACAGTACACACGTGTGCGTGCTGATAAGGGCAAATTGAGGACTCTTTCCTACAGGCAATTACGTCAGGTTGAAAGAGCAGCGGCAAAAAAGCCTTGTCATAGCAGCAGACAAGTTTTTGAAGCTGCTTGTGCCTCCAACGTCCCCCGAACAACAAGATGCAGGGTCCTTCAGAGGTTTGCAGCTGTGCATACGCCATCCTGTCGACCTCCTCTATCCACTTCACACAAGCAGAAACGGCTCCAGTGGGCCAAACATTACATGAAGACTGATTTCAAAACTGTTTTGTTCACGGATGAGTGCCGTGCAGCGCTCGATGGTCCAGATGAATGGAGTGGAGGATGGCTGGTTGATGGACACCCCACGCAAACACGGCTACAGCGCCAACAAGGAGGAGGTGGAGTAATGTTTTGGGCTGGAATCATGGGGAGAGAGATTGTCGGCCCCTTTAGGATCCCTGAAGGCGCTAAAGATGAACTCCATAATGTATGTGGATTTTCTCAAACAGCACTTCCTGCCATGGTTCAAGAAGAAGAACCGTGTATTTCACAGCAAGATCATTTTTCTGCATGATAATGCACCATCTCATGCTGCACATAAAACATCTGCATCTCTGGCTGATATGGGCATAAAAGGGGACAAACTTATGGTGTGACCCCCATGCTCCCCTGACCTCTACCCCATTCAGAACCTTTGGAGCATCATTAAAAGGAGTGTCTATGATGGCGGGAGGCAGTTCACATCTAAGCAACAGCTCTGGGAGGGTATTCTGTCCTCATGCAAAACAATTGAAGCAGAAACCATCCAAAACCTGACAAATTCAATGGACGAGAGAGTTCAGAAGCTCCTTTCGAACAAGGGGTCCTATGTGAAAATGTAACATCACCTAGAATAAAGTTTTGAGTTGAAAACTGTTTGATTTCAGTTTCTAACAACCTGCTAATGCTTATAATTTCAAAAATGACCATTTTTTTGGTCTTTATTAAAATGAAAAGGTTGATCGAAAAGTTTGGGGGATCTAAGAGTGTGGCAACCCAGTAGTCATGATTACTTCGAATTCTGACAATATGAGGGTCATGCTGCAGGTAGTGCAGCAAGAAGGCACTTATGTGTCTTGCGCATCTCGGAGCCCCAAAATTATTTTCCGGGCTAGATGCAGCTAAAAATTATTTTTAATTTTAAATCTGGTGAAGCTTATTATAGATGGCCTAATAGGGTCAGTGCTGCACACTGCTACAAAGCCCAAATTATTTTCCAGTCAAGATACAGATAAACATGATTAGTAATTTGAAAGCTTAAAACGGTTGGTAGGGTGATTTTAACCAATCATCAAGCTTTTACTCTCCCCAGGATGACACAGGGGTAGAAAAGTCGTTTCGGATCCATGATTTGTTCATCTTTATGAACGTGAGTCTGTCTACATTATCAGTGGAGAGCCGCGTGCGCTTATCTGTCAGCACACCACCAGCAGCGCTGAACACACGTTCAGACAGAACGCTGGCTGCGGGGCATGACAAGATCTCCAAGGCGTAAGTGGCTAGCTCCGGCCATTTATCCAGATTGGAAGCCCAAAAAGAGCAAGGGTCCAGTGACACAGTCGTGGCTTCAATGTTTACTTGGAGATACTCCTGTACCATCGTCTCTAGGCGTTGACTATGTGTCAGACTTCTTGTCTCCTGTGGCCTTGCAAAGGATGGGCTAAAAAAGTGGTGAAATGATTCCGCAAAATTGATGTTACCAGCAGATACTGTGGTTCTGTTACGGCTTGAGTGCTGAACACTTGACGGTCCCACGGTTGGCAAGTTGGAACTGTGAGATTCACTACGTGCACCACTGGTATTTTGTGGAAAAGCACATGTAAGATTCTGCAACAGTCTCTGCTGATACTCCTGCATGCGTGCATCCCTTTCTATGGCAGGAATAATTTCTGCAAATTTACTTTTGTACCGGGGATCTAACAGTGTGGCAACCCAGTAGTCAGGATTATTTCTAATTCTCACAATTCGAGGGTCATGTTGCAGGTAGTGCAGCAAGAAGGCACTCATGTGTGTTGCGCATCCAGGAGCACCAAGTCCCTGTTGTGTTGGTGGCGAGGTAACAATCATGCTTCCTTCCTCTGTCCTCTCCCCCCAACCTCGCACAACAGAAATGTGATCAAGGTCTCCCTCATCTGATGAGTCTTCCATCAGTTCGTCCTCCACTTCTTCCTGGGCTCCTGCACCTTCCTCACTAGTTTGGCTGCTACCATGCGCCCTGGTTAAACCATCTCCCCCACCCTCACATGCCTGCCGCCTTGGTGCTGCCGACCGTCTGGACCTTGCAGATGTTAGCCCTTCCGCATACAACTCCTCCTCCTCTACTTCCTCCACCTCCTCTTGTGCCACCACCTGACTCCGAATTCTGTTTAACATGTGCTCCAGCATGTAAATCACCGGAATAGTCATGCTGATAATGGCATCGTCAGCACTAAACATCTTCGTCGCCATTTCAAAACTGTGCAGAAGGGTGCATAGGTCCCTGATCTGAGACCACTCCTCCAGCGTGATTTGCCCCACCTCTGAATCTCGTTGGCCCAGGCTATACGTCAGAACGTATTGCACCAGGGCTTGTCGGTGCTGCCACAGTCGCTGCAACATGTGCAGAGTTGAATTCCACCGGGTAGGCACATCGCATTTTAGCCGGTGAAGTGGCAGGCCCAACGACTTCTGTAGAGATGTAAGTCGCTGAGCTGCGGGATGCGAACGGCGGAAGTGAGCACACAGCGACCGTGCCCTCTGCAGAAGGCCATCTAGTCTGGGATAGTGGGCTAAAAATTGCTGGACAACCAGGTTCAACACGTGAGCCATACAAGGCATGTGTGTGACATTGCCCCGGCGAAGGGCCGCACCCAGGTTTGCAGCATTGTCGCACACGGCCTTCCCTGGTTTCAGGTCCAGTGGAGACAACCATTCATGAAATTGGTTCTCCAGAGCTGACCACAACTCCTCAGCTGTGTGACTCACATTTCCCAGACATTTCAATGTAAAAACCGCCTGATGACGTTGAGTCCTACTGCCAGCATAGTAAGGAGGTGTGCAGGATCCCTTCTGCGCAGTTAGAAAGCTTGTGGCATGACTAGACAGGCTTTGGGTGCAGGTGGAAGACCGAGAGGAGGTTGAGGAGGCAGAAGCAGTGGAGGAAAAATGACATAAAGAGGATTGACGCACAACTCGTGGGGACGGCAAGACTTGGACAGCAGCCCCTTGTCCTGCTGTCACCATAGTTACCCAGTGCCCAGTCAGCGACATGTAACGCCCCTGTCCATGCCTACTCGTCCAAGTGTCTGTGGTGAAATGCACCCTGTCACACACAGAGTTTCTCAAAGAAGCGGTGATGTTGTGTGCGACATGCTGGTGGAGCGCAGGCACACCTTTCTTTGAGAAGTAGTGCCGACTGGGCATCTGGTACTGGGGCACTGCGACGGACATAAGGTCTCGAAAATCCTCTGTGTCCACCAGGCGGAAAGGCAGCATTTCTGTAGCCAAGAGCTTGCAGATGGTGAAATTCAACCTCTTAGCTTTCTCATGGCTAGGAGGAAATGGTCTTTTACTTGTCCACATCTGAGGGACCGAGGGCTGGCTATTGTGCTTAGACGGGGTTGATAAGGGTGTCCCCGGCAAACTGCCGGTCTGTGAGGAAGATGCAGGCGGACATGTTAGGTTGCCTTGATCCAAAGGTGGTGCTATCGATGTCGGACAGCGCTCAAGACCAGCTGGTGTTACCACCTCCAAAGAAAATGATGACCTGCCAATCACGCTGGCTGTTGCGGGTAAAGAGGTGGCAGGACTGCGCCCCAAAACAGGTGTGACTGCTGTCCCCCCAGTCACAGAGGATGAAGAGGCCGCGGATGCACAAGATATGGCAGACGGTGGTTGGCCCGGCCGGCTAGACCGCATTGTAGCACACTGAGCTTCCCACTGCAACTTATGCTTCATGTCCATGTGCCGGTTCATGCATGAAGTACTCAAACTATGTATTTTTTGGCCTCTACTTAGCTTTTGCTGACAAATGTTACAGATAACACGAGTTGGGTCATCTTTATCGATCTGAAAAAATGCCCAGGCTATGCAAGGCTTAGCACCCATGCGACCTGAAGAGCCACCACGACTTGTGGTGAGAGGCAGAGTTGTGTTTGAGGATGCAGTTGTTGACGTGCTTCCAGTACTACGTCTCTGTCCAGGAAGGCGCAACCTGACCTCGTCGTCACTAGCATCTTCCTCCACCTCCTCTGCTGACCTCATCTCTTGGCTGACTGTGGGTTGACAGTAAGTGGGATCTCCGACCTCATCATCATCACCCAGTGCGTTATCACACCCGTCGTCCTCAGAGCCAACCTGTTCCTGCCCTGACAAAAAACTAAAGTTGTCGCTCCAATCAGGTATTTGAGTCTTATCATCGTCTTCCTCATTGTCTCCACCAACAGGAGTTACAGTTTGGGAATGAGGGTCTACATTATGGTCAGAACCTTCTGCATCTGGTCCTGGATCCGACTCATAAAGATTCTGGGCATCAGTGCAGATCATTTCCTCGTCTGGATTCACAGAAGCGCTGGAGTCGACCTCTGATTCCCAGGCTATAGTATGAGTAAACAGCTCTGCAGACTCAACCATCTGTTCTACCTCATACTCAGACGGGCAGCTGGAGATTTGGGAGCTGTGAGGAAGCAAGTGCGATTTGGGTGACACCTTTGAGGACTGGAGTATTTGTGATGTTGAAGTTGATGTGGAGGAGAGCCCACTTAAAGGAGCACTTGATATCCGTTGAAGCACCTGCTGTTTTTGTGCCTCATCTGGAATTTGTAGCGATTGGTGTGGCCGTAAGAAAGGGATCTTATCACATTGTCCGCTAAAAGAAGTAGACATTTTAGTTTGGCTGGAAGATGGTCTTTCTTCTGCACCTACCCCACGGACACAACCTTTTTTCCCCTTCCCAACACGCCTATTCCCCTTTCCACCAGCAGCAGGCCTTTTTCCACTCATTTTGGTGGTTAACTAATTCACAACTCTGGAGTTGTTTGCACAAAAAAACAATGGATGTTAACCGAGCAGAGCTGAGTGGCCAAACTGTGGTATTAGGCCAAAACTATTGGCTGGGTTAGATGCAGAAAAAAAATATTTTTAATTTGCAACCTGATGGAGGTCAGTATAGATGGACTAATAGACCAAGTCCCACACACCGCTAGAAGCCCAAATATTTTTTCAGAGCTAGATGCAGAAAATTTTTTTATTCAATTTGCAACCTGATGGAGGTCAGTATAGATGGACTAATAGACCAAGTCCCACACACTGCTAGAAGCCCAAATATTTTTTCAGAGCTAGATGCAGAAAAAAAATATTTTTAATTTGCAACCTGATGGAGGTCAGTATAGATGGACTAATAGACCAAGTCCCACACACTGCTAGAAGCCCAAATATTTTTTCAGAGCTAGATGCAGAAAAAAATTATTTTTAATTTGCAACCTGATGGAGGTCAGTATAGATGGACTAATAGACCAAGTCCCACACACTGCTAGAAGCCCAAATATTTTTTCAGAGCTAGATGCAGAAAAAAATTATTTTTAATTTGCAACCTGATGGAGGTCAGTATAGATGGACTAATAGACCAAGTCCCACACACCGCTAGAAGCCCAAATATTTTTTCAGAGCTAGATGCAGAAATTTTTTTTATTCAATTTGCAACCTGATGGAGGTCAGTATAGATGGACTAATAGACCAAGTCCCACACACTGCTAGAAGCCCAAATATTTTTTCAGAGCTAGATGCAGAAAAAAATTATTTTTAATTTGCAACCTGATGGAGGTCAGTATAGATGGACTAATAGACCAAGTCCCACACACCGCTAGAAGCCCAAATATTTTTTCAGAGCTAGATGCAGAAAATTTTTTTATTCAATTTGCAACCTGATGGAGGTCAGTATAGATGGACTAATAGACCAAGTCCCACACACTGCTAGAAGCCCAAATATGTTTTCAGAGCTAGATGCAGAAAAAAAATATTTTTAATTTGCAACCTGATGGAGGTCAGTATAGATGGACTAATAGACCAAGTCCCACACACTGCTAGAAGCCCAAATATTTTTTCAGAGCTAGATGCAGAAAAAAATTATTTTTAATTTGCAACCTGATGGAGGTCAGTATAGATGGACTAATAGACCAAGTCCCACACACTGCTAGAAGCCCAAATATTTTTTCAGAGCTAGATGCAGAAAAAAATTATTTTTAATTTGCAACCTGATGGAGGTCAGTATAGATGGACTAATAGAACAAGTCCCACACGCTGCTAGAAGCCCAAATATTTTTTCAGAGATAAATGAAGAAAAAAATTATTTTTAATTTGCAACCTGATGGAGGTCAGTATAGATGGACTAATAGACCAAGTCCCACACACTGCTAGAAGCCCAAATATTTTTTTAGAGCTAGATGCAGAAAAAAATTATTTTTAATTTGCAACCTGATGGAGATCAGTATAGATGGACTAATAGACCAAGTCCCACACACCGGTAGAAGCCCAAATATTTTTTCAGAGCTAGATGCAGAAAAAAATTATATTCAGTTTGCAACCTGATGGAGGTCAGTATAGATGGACTAATAGAATGATGCTATCCCCAAAAGATTTTACTTCACTAGGTGCAGTAAAAAAATTGGTATTCTATACACAGGTGGTATATCTTGCAACACAGATAGGCTACTCCACTGACTAACACACTCTGCAATAGGCCAAAAAGGATTAGCTTTGCTAGATTCAGCCAAATGCTGTGAAAAAAACTTGCACAGCACTGGCACAGACCTGCCTGGCAAAAACTGATAGGAACTGATGTAACCTAGTCCTAAAAAGGACTCCAATTACAATTAGTCTTTACTCCCACAATCTATCTATTTAAGAGCACAGACCTGCCTGATAAAAGTCGTAGGAAATGCTGTAACCTAGTCCTTAAAAGGACTGCAATCACAACTATTCCCTACTCCCAAGCTATCTGTATATTTGTGCGAAAATTGGCTTGAAATTAACAAGGTATAGCGCACACAGCAACAGCGGTGCCGTCTAACACGCAGCTGCAGCAGTGAGAAAATGGTGGCGACGGGGAAAATGGCTTGGTCTTATAGGGCAAGGACATGTGACATACACTGACATGCCCTTGCTTGTGTGAAAAAAAGCACTTCGCTCCGTGTGTGCGCTGCTGATAGGCTGACAGATTGCACCTCCCCACTGCAATAGCGGGAAAGAGAAAAAAAAATGGAGATCTTCATTGTTCCTGCAGAGATCCATCCCCTGCCCCTCCCCCCGCCCCGCTGTACACTCAAACTGCGTATTAACATTAATTTTCATCATTACTGAGAAAAAATCCAGTTATGATTTTGGTGCACGAACAGTTATCGAACATAACCTCGAACAGCCGAATTTTTCTCAAATTGTTCGTGTTCGCCGACCGGCTCGAACACCGCCCAAAACAGCTCGAATTTGAGATTGGCGAACAGTTCGAGTAGAACAACGCTCATCTCTAGTGACTACCTCTTGAAGCTCATCAAGAGAATGCCAAGATTGTGCAGAAAGATCTCATCAAAGCAAAAGAAACTAGAATATAAGACATATTTTCAGTTGTTTCACACTTTTTTGTTAAGCATATAATTCCACATGTGTTAATTCATAGTTTTGATGCCTTCAGTGTGAATGTACAATTTTCAAAGTCATGAAAATACAGAAAAATCTTTAAATGAGAAGGTGTGTCCAAACTTTTGGTCTGTACTGTATATGTGATCTGTGTGACGGAGAAAACAGAGTTTTAAATAGCTGGATTTCTAGCGCTCTAATATGGAAAGGACCTGGCTGTATTCTGCAATGCCAACAAGCAAATGGCGCAGAAAAAACGGGGTTCTCTGGAATGCTTTTTAAGCAAATAATGAGGATTAAGATCCAAAGAAAAGTGTTCCTGGCCCCTGAGACCTGGGCCTTTGTATAGAAATATCTAACATCAGCAGAAGGCTGAATTGGAATGGAGCCTCATGTGCTATATGCACTGCAATCTGATATATACACTGCCTGCCTATACACCCTGCCTGCCTGATGTCTCTGTAGATGGATTAGTCCTCAGAAGGACTGTTTGTTAAGATGGATATGTGTAATGTATGGTTTTTCTCCCTACACTACCTAATACACAATCAAATCTCTCCCTAATGCAGCAGCAGCTCTCCCTACACTGTCTGATCCGGAGTGACTGTGACGAGCATGGCGGCGCCAGGTCTGATATAGACCTGATGACGCTGTGCGGCCAGCCTATCGCTGAAATGCCCACAACCAACATGGCTACGGCATTACAGTGCATGGCAGGCAATCCCTGCATGTTCTTTGGCTCTCTAAAAAGCGCCAAACATGCAGGGAGGGGACCCAAGTTCCCGCCCCCGAGCTACCCGGAAATACTCGGCGAGCGCCGAGCATCTCGAGCATTGAGATGCTCGGGTGAGCACCGAGCAGTAGCGAGTATGCTCGCTCATCACTAATACTTATATACTGTAAGTATATACATACAGTTGTGGGGGGAAAAGTGTTGAACATGTCACTAATTTTCTAAGTAAATATGTTTCTAAAGGTGCTATTGACATAAAATTATCATTAGATGTTAATAACATTCCATACAGGAAAGGAAATCAAACCATAAATGTCGATAAAGTTATGTGTAATAATGAGAAATGACACAGGGAAAAAAGTATTGAACATACTAAAATTTAATAAATGCATCATTCAAAAGCCTTTGTTGGTGATGAGAGCTTTAAAAAGCCTCTTGTATGGAGAAACTAGTCGCATGCACTGCTCAGGTGTGATTTTGGCCCATGGTTCCACTCCATCTATGAACTCTGAGCTTTATTTCCTTCCATAAATTTCCTATGGGATTCAGGTCAGGAGATTGGCTGGGCCATACTAGCAGCTTTATTTTCTTTCTCTGAAACCAATTGAGAGTTTCCTTGGCTGTATATTTGGGATCATTGTCTTACTGAAATGTCAACTTTCAGTTCATCTTCAACATCCTTGTAGATGGCAGCAGATTTTTTTCAAGAATGTCTATGTACATTTGTGAAAATCTTGTGTGTGCCGCGCTGTGCGACCTCGAGCGCTCCACGAACATGGCCAGCGCTGATGATGCCATCATCAGCGTTACTATCCCACTTCTATGACTCCTTGAAAAAATGATTCAGGCGATGATGGATGAGGTGGTGACACAGGAGGAAGCAGAAGAGGAAATGGATTATTCACACCATTATCAGGCCAGTCATCCACACATGGCTTTGAGGATGGGTTCCTGTACCAACAGCAGCCAGGTCCAGAACTGTCCAGCCAAGGGAAAGTGTTGGAGGATGAGGATGATGATAAGGAGGTGGAACCATATTCACAGCAGGAACTCAAAGCAGTTCATAGGCATCACTGAAGCATTGTTCGGGGATACAGAGGCCACAGAAGATACACCTCCCATCGAAAACAGCTTATTGTTGCTTCTAGGCAGCCTGGCACACATGAGCAAATGCATGCTGCGGGGCCTGGGCAATGACCGCTGAACTGCCTGGATTGTTACCAGTGCTGATTATTGGGTGGCCAACCTGCTGGATCCCCACTACAAGGACAATGTGCCATCATTACATCTGTCACTGGAGCGTGATCTGAAAATGCTGGAATACATGTGCCCACTGGTAGATTAACTACTGACAGCGTTCCCACCTGACAGTGGGGGCTCAGTGGAAGCATGAGGCAAAGGAGGAGGAGGAAGTCGCCAACACAGCTGGGGCACTGGCACCACCTCAGAAGGGTTGGTTAGCCTGGCCAAAATGTGGAAAACCTTCCTTAGCACGCCACAACATCCAGCACCATCATCTGATATGGTCCGTATTAGTAAAAGGCAGCATTTCAACAACATTGTGGAAGAGTTTATGTACACACGTCTCCATGTACTGAGCGATGGGTCTGCCTCATTTAATTTCTGGATCTCCAGATTCGACACAAGGCCTGAGCTTATTCTCTACCATTTGGAGGTGCCGGCAGGGGATGTGATCACAGACAGGCGCATTTGTCTGTCCACTGAAATCGTGGGGAAGCTAACAAACATAAAAAATGGACCTGGCATGGATCTTTGGCTGCCTAGACAACTATGCCAGCCAAATCCAGCCATTATTATACTCTATTTGCCATTTTTAAATTTTGGGGCCTCCCCAGATAAAAAAAAAACATCAAAAACAAAGAACAAAACTAAAAGCAAAATAAAAAAAACAAAAACAGTTTTGGCGACCTCCTCCACCTCTTCCACCTACACCGCCACTTTCACGTCCACCTCCAACGAAAAAAACAAACATGGCCTGAGCTTGCCCTTTACACCATGGAGGCACTGGCCTACCCTGAGGCAAGTGTTAGAATATGTTTAGCACGGCATGGTGGTGATCACAGACAGGCATATCCGCCTGTCCACAGCTAACGTGGGTAAGCTCACATCTATTAAAATTAAATAGGCATGGATCCCACAGGACTTGTCTGTACTTTTGGCTGAATAAAGAAGTATACCAGCCATACCCAGCCATTTTTATACTCCATTGCCATTCCCAATGTTTTGGCGCCTCCCCAAATTGAAACAAAAACAGTGTTGGATACTTCCTCCTCCCCCCGCCTCTTACACCTACCTCGTCACATCCACCTCCACCTCCTCTTCAACCTCCTCCTCCGCTTGGACCTTTAGCTCTGGCAGTATGTTTAGGATTGTTGTCCTGCTGGAAGTTGAACTTACCCTCCAGTCTCAAGTCTTTTGCTGCCTCTAACAGGTTTTCCTCTAGGATTGCATTGTATTTAGCACCATCCATATTCCCCTAAACTATGAACAGCTTCCCTATCTCTTCAGAAGAAAAGCATTTCCAAACATCATGCTGCCAACATGTTTGATGGTGGAGATGGTATTTTCAAGGTGACGTGCAGTGTTAGTTTTCTGCTACACATAGCGCTTTGTATTTAGCCCAAAAAGTTTTATTTTGGCCTCATCTGACCAGTGCATTATATATGAGGGGAGATATATAGCACTGAGATTGTTAGCTCTAGTAATATAATAATTACTGAAAAAAGAATATTATAATAATAGGAAAAATGTTCCATCACACAAAGTGATGAGGGTTTAATCAGCCATGTTTAGTGCTAGTGTGATTAAACACCAGTAGAGAGAGAGGAGGTCAGGAGCCTTTTAGAGCATTAGGTGTGGAGTGGGATTGGAGGCACAAGCTCTTGAGCGGTTTTGTCATGTGAAGGAAAACTAAACCTTTGGTTGTTTGTTGCTGAAGCAGCGGTTACCCGTAGCAATAAGAACTGTGCCATACTTGTTTTGATTTTCCTGTTTGGCCGGGAAGGCCATATTTGTTTTGCTAACATTGCCGTGGTTTATGCACTGCTCTTAAAAAAACACAGAAGATTTAAAGAAACAGTGTTCCTCTGTCTACATCTATGTGCAAACAAATGAGCCAATTTACCACAGTATATACACTGTATGTATATACAGTGGGGTGAAAAAGTGTTAGCCTTCTTCCTGATTTCTTATTCTTTTGCATGTTTGTCACACTTAAATATTTCAGATCACAAAAAAATTTTAAATATTAGACAAAGATAACACAAGTAACACAAAATGCAGTTTTTAAATGAAGGTCTTTATTATTAAGGGAAACAGAAATCCAAATCTACAGGGCCCTGAGAGAAAAAGTGATTGTCCCCTAAACCTTAAACTTTTGTCTTGTCAGTCCACAGAGTATTCTCCCAAAAGTTTTAGCGATCATCAAGAAGTTTTCTGGCAAAGCTGAGATGAGCGTTTATGTTCTTTTTGCTTAGCTGTGGTTTTCGTCTTGGAACTCTGCCATGTATGCCATTTTTGCCCAGTCTCTTTCTAATGGTGGAGTCATGAACACAGATCTTGACTGAGGCTAGTGAGGCCTGAAGATGTTTGGATGCTATTGTAGTGTCTTTTATGAACTCTTGGAAGAGTCATCACTGTGCTCTTGAGCTAATTTTGGTCGGCCGGCCACTTCTGGTAAGTTTTACCCCTGTTCCATGTTTTTGCCATTTGTGGATAATACCTGTCACTGTGGTTTGCTGGAGTCCCAAGCTTTAGAAATGTCTTTATAACTAGAGATGAGCGTTGTTCGACTCGAACTGTTCGCCAATCTCAAGTTCGAGCTGTTTTGGGCATAGTTCGAGCCGTTCGGCGAACATGAACGATTTGAAAAAAATTTGGCTGCTCGAGGTTATGTTCGATAACTGTTCGTGCACCAAAATCATAACTGGATTTTTTCTCAGTAATGATGAAAATTAATGTTAATATGCAGTTTGTGTGTACAGCGGGGCGGGGGGAGGGGCAGGGGATGGATCTCTGCAGGAATAATGAAGATCTCCATTTTTTTTTCTCTTTCCCGCATTTACAGTGGGGAGGTGCAATCCGTCAGCCTATCAGCAGCGCACACATGGAGCGAAGTGCTTTTTTTCACACAAGCATGGGCATGTGTCATTGGCAGTGTATGTCACAAGTCCTTGCCCTATAAGACCCAGCCATTTTGCCCGTCGTCACCATTTTCTCACTGCTGCAGCTGTGTGTTAGACAGCACCGCTGTTGCTGTGTGCGCTATACCTTGTTAATTTCAAGCCAATTTTCGCACAAATCTGCAGATAGCTTGGGAGTAGGGAATAGTTGTGATTGCAGTCCTTTTAAGGACTAGGTTACAGCATTTCCTACGAAATTATCAGGCAGGTCTGTGCTCTTAAATAGATAGGTTGTGGGAGTAAAGACTAATTGTAATTGCAGTCCTTTTCAGGACAAAGTTACATCAGTTCCTATTAGTTTTTGCCAGACAGGTCTGTGCCAGTGCTGTGCACGTTTTTTTCACAGCATTTGGCTAAATCTAGCAAAGCTAATCCTTTTTGGCCTATTGCAGAGTGTGTTAGTCAGTGGAGTAGCCTATCTGTGTTGCAAGCTACACAACCTGTGTATAGAATACCAATTTTTTTACTGCACCTAGTGAAGTAAAACCTTTTGGGCAGAGCATCATTCTATTAGTCCATCTATACTAACCTCCATCAGGTTGCAAATTGAATATAATTATTTTCTGCTTCTAGCTCTGAAAAAATATTTGGGTTTCTAGCAGTGTGTGGGACTTGTTCTATTAGTCCATCTATACTGACCTCCACCAGGTTGCAAATTTAATATAATTTTTTCTGCATCTAGCTCTAAAAAAATATTTGGGTTTCTAGCAGTGTGTGGGACTTGGTCTATTAGTCCATCTATACTGACCTCCATCAGGTTGCAAATTAAAAATAATTTTTATCTGCATCTAGCTCTGAAAAAATATTTGGGCTTCTAGCAGTGTGTGGGACTTGGTCTATTAGTCCATCTATACTGACCTCCATCAGGTTGCAAATTGAATATAATTTTTTTCTGCATCTAGCTCAGAAAAAATATTTGTGCTTCTAGAAGTGTGTTGGACTTGTTCTATTAGTCCATCTATACTGACCTCCATCAGGTTGCAAATTAAAAATAATTTTTATCTGCATCTAGCTCTGAAAAAATACTTGGGCTTCTAGCAGTGTGTGGGACTTGGTCTATTAGGCCATCTATACTGACCTCCATCAGGTTGCAAATTAAAAATAATTTTTTTCTGCATCTAGCGCTGAAAAAATATTTGGCCGTCTAGCAGTGTGTGGGACTTGGTCTATTAGTCCATCTATACTGACCTCCATCAGGTTGCAAATTGAATAAAATTTATTTCTGCATCTACCACTGAAAAAATATTTGGGCTTCTAGCAGTGTGTTGGACTTGGTCTATTAGTCCATCTATACTGACCTCCATCAGGTTGCAAATTGAGTATAATTTTTTTCTGCATCTAGCTCTGAAAAAAATATTTGGGCTTCTAGCAGTGTGTGGGACTTGGTCTATTAGTCCATCTATACTGACGTCCATCTGGTTGTAAATTGAATATAATTTTTTTCTGCATCTAACCCAGCCAATAGTTTTGGCCTAATACCACAGTTTGGCCACTCAGCTCTGCTCGGTTCCCATCCATTGTTTTTTTGTGCAAACAACTCCAGAGTTGTGAATTAGTTAACCACCAAAAATGAGTGGAAAAAGGCCTGCTGCTGGTGGAAAGGGGAATAGGCGTGTTGGGAAGGGGAAAAAAGGTTGTGTCCGTGGGGTAGGTGTTAAAGCAACAGTAACATCTGCAGAAGAAAGACCATCTTCCAGCCAAACTAAAATGTCTACTTCTTTTAGCGGACAATGTGATAAGATCCCTTTCTTATGGCCACGCCAATCGCTACAAATTCCAGATGAGGCACAAAAACAGCAGGTGCTTCAACGGATATCAAGTGCTCCTTTAAGTGGGCTCTCCTCCACATCAACTTCAACATCACAAATACTCCAGTCCTCAGAGGTGTCACCTCAATCGCACTTGCTTCCTCACAGCTCCCAAATCTCCAGCTGCCCTTCTGAGTATGAGGTAGAACAGATGGTTGAGTCTGCAGAGCTGTTTACTCATACTATAGCCTGGGAATCAGAGGTCGGCTCCAGCGCTTCTGTGAATCCAGACGAGGAAATGATCTGCACTGATGCCCAGAATCTTTATGAGTAGGATCCAGGACCAGACGCAGAAGGCTCTGACCATAATGTAGACCCTCATTCCCAAACTGTAACTTCTGTTGGTGGAGACAATGAGGAAGACGATGATGAGACTCAAATACCTGATTGAAGCCACAACTTTAGTTTTTTGTCAGGGCAGGAACAGGTTGGCTCTGAGGACGACGGGTGTGATAACACACAGGTTGATGATAATGAGGTTGGAGATCCCACTTACTGTCAACCCACAGTCAGCCAAGAGATGAGGTCAGCATAGGATTTGGAGGAGAATGCTAGTGATGACGAGGTCAGGTTGAGCCTTCCTGGACAGAGACGTAGTACTGGAAGCACGTCAACAACTGCATCCTCAAACACAACTCTGCCTCTCACCACAAGTCGTGGTGGCTCTTGAGGTCGCATGGGTGCTAAGCCTTGCATAGCCTGGGCATTTTTTCAGATGGATAAAGATGACCCAACTCGTGTTATCTGTAACATTTGTCAGCAAAAGCTAAGCAGAGGCCAAAAAATGCATAGTTTGAGTAGTTCATGCATGAAACGACACATGGACATGAAGCATAAGTTGCAGTGGGAAGCTCACTGTGCTACAATGCGGCCTAGCCGGACGGGCCAACCACCGTCTGCCACATCTTGTGCATCCGCGGCCTCTTCATCCTCTGTGACTGGGGGGACAGCAGTCACACCTGTTTTGGGACGCAGACCTGCCACCTCTTTACCCGCAACAGCCAGGCAGGTCATCATTTTCTTTGGAGGTGGTAACACCAGCTGGTGTTGAGCGCTGTCCGACATCGATAGCACCACCTTTGGATCAAGGCATCTTAACCAACTGCATCTTCCTCACAGACCGGCAGTTTGCTGGGGATACCCTTATCAACCCCGTCTAAGCACAACTGCCAGCCCTCGGTCCCTCAGATACGGACAAGTAAAAGACCATATCCTCCTAGCCATGAAAAGCTAAGAGGTTGAATTTCACCATCTGCAAGCTCTTGGCTACAGAAATGCTGACTTTCTGCCTGGTGGACACAGAGGATTTTCGAGACCTTATTTCCGTCGCAGTGCCCCAGTACCAGATGCCCAGTCGGCACTACTTCTCAAAGAAAGGTGTGCCTGCGCTCCACCAGCATGTCGCACACAACATCACCGCTTCTTTGAGAAACTCTGTGTGTGACAGGGTGCATTTCACCACAGACACTTGGACGAGTAGGCATGGACAGGGGCGTTACATGTCGCTGACTGGGTACTGGGTAACTATGGTGACAGCAGGACAAGGGTCTGTTGTCCAAGTCTTGCCGTCCCCACGAGTTGTGCGTCAATCCTCTTTATCTCAAAGTTACTGCACTGCTTCTGCCTCCTCAACCTCCTCTCGGTCCTCCACCTGCACCCAAAGCCTGTCTGGTCATGCCACAAGCTTTCTAACTGCGCAGAAGGGATCCTGCACACCTCCTTACTATGCTGGCAGTAGGGCTCAACGTCATCAGGCGGTTTTTACTTTGAAATGTCTGGGAAATGTGAGTCACACAGCTGAGGAGTTGTGGTCAGCTCTGGAGTACCAATTTCATGAATGGTTGTCTCCACTGGACCTGAAACCAGGGAAGGCCGTGTGCGACAATGCTGCAAACCTGGGTGCGGCCCTTTGCCGGGGCAATGTCACACACGTGCCTTGTTTGGCTCACGTGTTGAACCTGGTTGTCCAGCAATTTTTAGCCCACTATCCCGGACTAGATGGCCTTCTGCAGAGGGCACGGTCGCTGTGTGCTCACTTTCGCCGTTCGCATCCCGCAGCTCAGCGACTTACATCTCTACAGAAGTCGTTGGGCCTGCCACTTCACTGGCTAAAATGCGATGTGCCTACCTGCTGGAATTCAACTCTTCTCATGTTGCAGCGACTGTGGCAGCACTGACAAGCCCTGGTGCAATACGCTCTGACGTATAGCCTGGGCCAACGAGATCCAGAGGTGGGGCAAATCACGCTGGAGGAGTGGTCTCAGATCAGGGACCTATGCACCCTACTGCACAGTTTTGAAATGGCGACGAAGATGTTTAGTGCTGACGATGCCATTATCAGCATGACTATTCCGGTGATTTACAAGCTGGAGCACATGTTAAACAGAATTTGGAGTCAGGTGGTGGCACAAGAGGAGGTGGAGGAAGTAGAGGAGGAGGAGTTGTATGCGGAAGGGCTAACATCTGCAAGGTCCAGACGGTCGGCAGCACCAAGGCGGCAGGCATGTGAGGGTGGGGGAGATGGTTTTACCAGGGCGCATGGTAGCAGCCAAACTAGTGAGGAAGTTGCAGGAGCCCAGGAAGAAGTGGAGGACGAACTGATGGAAGACTCATCAGATGAGGAAGACCTTGATCACAATTCTGTTGTGCGAGGTTGGGGGGAGAGGGCAGAGGAAGGAAGAATGATTGTTACCTCGCCACCAACACAACAGGGACTTGGTGCTCCTGGATGCGAAAGACACATGAGTGCCTTCTTGCTGCACTACCTGCAACATGACCCTTGAATTGTGAGAATTAGAAATAATCCTGACTACTGGGTTGCCACACTGTTAGATCCCCGGTACAAAAGTAAATTTGCAGAAATTATTATAGAAAGGGATGCACGCATGCAGAAGTATCAGCAGAGACTGTTGCAGAATCTTACATGTCCTTTTCCACAAAACCCCAGTGGTGCACGTAGTGAATCTCACAGTTCCAACTTGCCAACCGTGGGACCGTCGAGTGTTCAGCACTCAAACCGTAACAGAAACACAGTATCTGCTGGTAACATCAATTTTGCGGAATCATTTCACCACTTTTTTAGCCCATACTTTGCAAGGCCACAGGAGACAAGAAGTCTGACACATAGTCAACGCCTAGAGAGGATGGTACAGGAGTATCTCCAAGTAAACATTGAAGACATGACTGTGTCACTGGACCCTTGCTCTTTTTGAACTTCCAATCTGGATAAATGGCCGGAGCTAGCCACTTACGCCTTGGAGATATTGTCATGCCCCGCAGCCAGCGTTCTGTCTGAACGTGTGTTCAGCGCTGCTGGTGGTGTGCTGACAGATAAGCGCACGCGGCTCTCCACTGATAATGTAGACAGACTCACGTTCATAAAGATGAACAAATCATGGATCCGAAACGACTTTTCTACACCTGTGTCATCCTGGGGAAAGTAAAAGCTTGATGATTGGTTAAAATTACCTCACCAACCGTTTTAAGCTTTCAAATTACTAATCATGTTTATCTGTATCTTGGCTGGAAAATAATTTGGGCTTTGTAGCAGTGTGCAGCACTGATTCTATTAGGCCATCTATACTAAGCTCCACTAGATTTAAAATTATTAATAATTTTTACCTGCATCTAGCCCGGAAAATTATTTTGGGGTTCCAAGATGCGCAAGACACATAAGTGCCTTCTTGCTGCACTACCTGCAACATGACCCTCAGATTGTCAGAATTCGAAGTAATCCTGACTACTGGATTGCCACACTCTTAGATCCCCCACACTCTTCGATCAACCTTTTCATTTTAATAAAGACCAAAAAAATGGTCATTTTTGAAATTATAAGCATTAGCAGGTTATTAGAAACTGAAATCAAACAGTTTTCAACTCAAAACTTTATTCTAGGTGATGTTACATTTGCACATAGGACCCCTTGTTCGAAAGGAGCTTCTGAACTCTCTCGTTCATTGAATTTGTCAGGTTTTGGATGGTTTCTGCTTCAATTGTTTTGCAGGAGGACAGAATACCCTCCCAGAGCTGTTGCTTTGATGTGAACTGCCTCCCGCCATTATAGACACTCCTTTTGATGATGCTCCAGAGGTTCTGAATGGGGTAGAGGTCAGGGGAGCATGGGGGTCATACCATAAGTTTGTCCCCTTTCATGCCCATATCATTCAGAGATGCAGATGTGTTATGTGCAGCATGAGATGGTCTATTAGCATGCATGAAAATGATCTTGCTGTGGAATACACGGTTCTTCTTCTTGAACCATGGCAGGAAGTGTTGTTTGAGAAACTCCACATACATTATGGAGTTCATCTTTACCCCTTCAGGGATCCTAAAGGGGCTGACAATCTCTCTCCCCATGATTCTACCCCAAAACATTACTCCACCTCCTCCTTATTGGCGCTGTAGCCGTGTTTACGTTGGGTGTCCATCAACCAGCCATCCTCCACTCCAACCATGTGGACCATCGAGCGTTGCACGGCACTCATCCGTGAAAAAAACAGTTTTGAAATCAGTTTTCATGTAATGTTTGGCCCACTGGAGCCATTTCTGCTTGTGTGCAGTGGATAGAGGAGGTCGACAGGATGGCGTACGCACAGCTGCAAACCTCTGAAGGACCCTGCATCTTGTTGTTCGGGTGACGTTGGAGGCAACAGCAGCTTCAAAAACTTGACTGCTGCTATGACAAGGCTTTTTTGCCGCTGCTCTTTTAACCTGACGTAATTGCCTGTAGGAAAGAGTCCTCAGTTTGCCCTTATCAGCACGCACACGTGTGTACTGTGAATCAGCTACATACTTCTTGATTGCCAAGACACTTCATCCTGATCATCGCACAATGTTGATTGTAGTCATGCCTTGACCTAAACACTCCACAATTTGTTGCTTCTCAGCTGCCGACACAGCCTTTTTCTTTCCCATTTTGGCAGAAAATGTAGGCTGCTTAATAATGTGGGACAGCCTTCTTAAGTAGTCTTGCCGTTCATTGGACATACCTGCCAAACTAATTAGCACAGGTGTCTGCAATTTCTTACAGTGATATAAAGAGCCCTGACACACATCACCATCAATGAGTTTAACTGACAAACAAACAAATTCTTCCCTTATCACTCCTAAACACTTTTTGCATAATAATTTGGAACACAGTGTACATGTGCTTTTCCACAAAACACCAGTGGTTCACGTAGTGAATCTTACAGTTCTAACTTGCCAACCGTGGTCTGTATGGAGTTGTTCAATAAAGAGCCCAAAATTAAGATAACATAGACGGGAGAGGACTCTATGAATAGGAATTCCTAAGTATTTGATACCCTGTGAGGGCCAGGCAAAGGGAAAGTTGGACTGGATGGAATCCTGTATGGATTTGGGGAGGGAGACATCGAGGGCCTCAGACTTCGCTGCATTGATTTTAAAATTTGACCATGTAACAAAGTGATCTATTTCAGCCATAACAGCAGGGATGGATATATGTGATTGAGTGATATATACTAGGACATCATCAGCAAATAGAGAGCACTTGTACTCGGTGCCTCCCACCTCAATCCACCTAATATTGGGGTTATAACGAATTGATGAGAGCAGGTGCTCCGTCTCTAGGATGTATAAGAGAGGAGACAGAGGACATCCCTGCCTTATCCCATTGGTGATTATGAAAGGTGATGAAAATGTTCTGACGCGCCCCCTGGGCCTCGGGACACCCGGAGCCGGACCCTTTTTGGTGGATGCTGGTGTTTGTAGTCTCTGTGGCGGCGACCCGGTTCCGTGGCTCAGGGCGGTCAAACCAGTGGCGGAACTATTTATGTGGTTTTGATGTTTAAATGTCCGACTACGCCACCCATGGATTACGGTCAGAGTGAACCGCCTCTGCAGGGCAGACCGCTGAGGCTGGTGTTGTGGGTGCAGCAGAGCATAGCATAACTCCCCACAGGAGGAGTATAGCCTCAGGGCAGTGTATGCGGAGGATGGGGGTGATGGTGCAGGGCAGCAGCAGTAAAGACACGGAGTCAGTGATGCAGTCCAGGGCATTTTCTCACAGTTCTTATTATCCAGACCACTTCTGCAGGTAACGGCTGCCCACGGCGTACTGTGCTCACCAGGTGAGGGGCTCAGACAACTCCCAGATAACTTTGCAGCGCTTCACAGGACCCCCTTTGTGTGTCCTTTGTCTGGCCTTTCTTACCAACCCTTCTGTCCGGCTGCCTCGGGCCTCCTCTTCGTAAACTTGGCGCCAGTTTCCCTGACACTATGTGGTGCCTTCCTAGCAGGTGTAGCGAGGGGCTGCGCCACATAAAATGTCACAGCCTCCGGTTTGAGGCTGAGGGTCGTTTCCCGCATCCACTTGTTTCGGGGACCGGTCTCCCCCTTTGGCCTGACCCCTCCACGCAGCTGGATTCCGGCGTGCGGTGGCGACTCGCCCCTCCGCACCCCTGGGATCCCTTTGTTCCTGGTTCCTGGAGCCTTCTCTGCTCCTCTTCCTTCCTTCTCCCTCTTCCAGGCCTGGGCCTCTGTTACTAGGCCCGCCTCCGGAGCAGAGCTCTTGCAGAGTCCCTGCTCCTTGTCACTTCTGCTCAGACTTCTCTGCACTGACCTAAGATGGTGCCCACCTTTTATACTCCCTTCTCAATGCACCCAGGAACTGCTTCCTCCCTGCTCCTGCACTACAGGGTTCCCCTTCCTCTGTGTTCTCTCCCCCCACTCCAGCCAGGGACAGGGACTGTCATGCCCATCTCAGGGGCATATTGGTCGCCCTGCCCCACGGCAATGTGGTGTAAAGCATGCAGGTGTCGGGTCCTGATCCACACTCCATCCTTACCTGAGAGTGAGATAGCACACCTCTGGGTGAGGTGCATTACCTCTGTAGCAACCGAGCCCTCAGAGTGCTACAGTTCAATTTATCTTCAGCCTAGGTGACGTATTGCGATACAGGGCCGTGATTTGGGCTATAAAAGGGTCCCCTAGACCCCTACCCCAAGCTTTTTAAGAGAATAATATATGGCGCGCCAGGAGACTCTATGGAATGCTTTCTCAGCATCCAACGAGAGTATCTAATTACAAATTTTTAACTGCATCTAGCCCAGGAAATACTTTGTGCCTAGTAGCAGTGTCTGCTAGTCAGCGGATTATCCCGGCTGTTAAGCAAGCTACACCACCTGTAGTTTGGACACTTAATTTTTTCAAAGGAAATGCTTCGGGACCACGGGATACTCAGTGAAGAGCATCAGGAGGCACCCCAAGGCATAGGGGCTTGGACTGGCGGTAGGATGCCTTGCGGTGGACAGCCGAGCTCGATCCTTATAAAAGCTTTTTAACTGCAGCAGCTTTAGTGGACGCTACTGGAGCTGGAATTACGTGGCTGCTGGCATGAGACTTGCCCTCCAATAGATCCTTGTAAATGGATTTAAAGTGTATTCATTCAAATTAGAGAGACAATTTAAATTAAAAAGCTTAGAGCTGCCTCCACCACAGGGGGGCTCGCTCGACCCACCAGTGGACTGGCACCAATATTGGGAGAGGGGGGCTGGCCGTCAGGGTTCACCGCGGCTCTGGCACAAACCCGGCGACACGGAGGTGGCACGGGGAGGAACGGACTGGCCGTGTCGGCTTCTCACTTTTTGGATTTTAGAAGGGCATGACATGCCTATATCTGTGTCTCCCCCTCCTTTTACTCCTCCACCTCTTTTCTTTTCGCATGACTATATGTACTTCTCACTTTTCCATGTGCTAGTTATGTCTTCTGAGCAGTTTGACAGCTTTTGGACACCTTTGAAGGTGTTTTCTCTGTGTTTCTAAGTGTTTTTGTTAGCCTGCCATTGGTTTTAACGGTGTTAAAAGGTGTTCGACGAACAGTTCGACGAACAGTTCGGCGAACACACGGGTGTTCGACGAACCGAACTGAACTCGAACACTACGGGGGTCGCTCAACACTATTTATAACCTTTTTCAGACTGATAGATCTCAATTACTTTATCATTTGTTCTTGAATTTCTTTGGATCGCAGCATAATGTCTAGCTTTAGAGGATCTTTTGGTCTACTTCACTTTGTCAAGAAGTTCCTATTTAATTTAGATTTCTTGATTGAGAGTAAGAAGTAGTTTAGAAAAACTCCAGCACCTTCTCCGTAACCATCACAAGAAATGTAAAGTTAAAACGTCCATTTTATTAGTTCGATTAAAAAAGCGCCATATGTAAGGCAGACCTTACGCGTTTCGAACCAAACAAGGGTTCTTAATCATAGGTTACATTGCTATAGATAAAAGACATATATATACATATGGACTGAAAACAAAAGAGAAAATAGGGTGGAGACAACAAAGAACAGGAAGTTTATTAGTGAATGAAAATCCTCCTGAGGATAATTGCTCAGTAATATACATAAATTAAACTTATGTGCATGGTATGCTGGCAAATTAAGTACATCATTAGAAAAAAGTATCAAAAAATGTATATTAAATCGTTGTGAAATTTGAGAACATTGGGAATACGAGAGTTAAGTTTAAGAATCCATGAGGCTTCTCTGGCTAGGAGAAGCTTGCCTCTATCTCCTCCACGTATTTGTCTTTGCACCTTGTCTATACCAATAACCTTAAATGTGGAAAGATCACCACAGTGAAAATCAGCAAAATGTTTGCTGAGCCCTGACATGGAGCGACTCACTGCATTAGGATTCGCAGTCGCTCCAGTAACATGCTCTGCAATGCGTCTTTTGAGCATGCGGCTGGTGCAACCCACATAAGTTTTTTTGCAAGATGTGCACAGTGCTTGATAAATGACATATGTACTAGAGCAATTAATAAAGTGCTTGATATTATATATTTTGCTTGCACTGTCAGTAAATGTCTGGGTCTTAAACATAAATTTGCAAATATTACACTTGGTGCCTCCACATTTATAGGATCCATTAATATGAAGCCATGTGTCTGACCTTGGGCTTTTGGTGGACAGAAAACTTGGAGATAATAAATTTCCTATATTGGGGGATTTTTTAGCAACAAAATTAATTCCTTCCTTAAGGATGCTCTGAAGTGTTTTTTCCTGATGTAATATACAAGCATATTTTCGAATTAAATCTGTAATAGCCTGGTAGTCTGTACTATAATGTGGGGAGAAAGTATTTCTCTTACATACTGTGTTATTCTCCAGTAAAGATGTCTGTGCTTTGTGAAAGGCTATATTACGGGCTCTGCAAATATGTGCATTTGAATAACCTCTATGTTTAAACCTGCGCTTCAGTATGTCACATTCATAAATATAGCTCTCATCCGTAGAGCATAGACGTCTGGCTCTAATGTGTTCACCTAGTGGTAAGTTTTTAATAGTATGTGCTGGATGACAGCTGTTTGCCATCAACGTTGCATTGCCACTGGTTGGTTTTCTGTACAGACATGTGTGGATGCAGTTATTGCTGCTATCTCCTGTTAAATATACATCCAAAAAGGTGGTCTCATTATGACAGATGTTAATGGTAAATTGTAAATTAAATGTATTGTCATTTAAAAACTGTAGAAATGTGGATAGCATGTAAAGTGCCTCATCATCAGGGGTACGCCAGATCATGATGACATCATCTATGTATCTGGAGTACCACCTGATGTAAGGCAAAAAAGGATTGTCGAGAGTGTGAATATGAAATACTTCCCACCAAGCTACATATAAATTAGCTAATGATGGGGAAAAAGACGCACCCATGGGGCAACCGCAGATTTGCAGAAAAAAATCTCCATTGAAGTAAAAAAAATTATTTTCAAGTAAGAATTGTATCAAATTTTGTATAAACTCATTTAATTCTTTTGTATAGAGATTGGTGCTGTTAAGGTGATAGGAGATAGATTGTAATGAGAGATGGTCTGGAATGCAATTGTATAATGACACAATATCTGTGGTGACCCATCTATCATTACATTCTCACTCAAAAGATTTCAAAGCAGATAATAAATGCTTGCTGTCCCTGATATATCCTGTAGTGACCAAAACTATAGGCTGTAGTAGCTGATCAATCCATGCTGCAGTTCTTTCAGTAAGTGAACCAATTCCAGCCACAATGGGGCAGAATGGGGGTGGAAATGTTTTTTTGTGCAGTTTAGGAAGGGCGTGCAGTATTGGGCACACTGGTGACTCAGTTAATAGATATTCATACAATTTTTGATTAATGAGTCCCTTTTGCATGCCTCCTCTTAGGATAACATCCAATTTTCCTTTTACGTGACTGGTTGGATCTTCAGCTAGTTTACTATAGGTTTTTACATCCGATAGCATGGAGTTAATTTCTCTGATGTATAATGCCTTATCAAGGTTTACAAGAGAGCCACCTTTGTCAGATGCTCTAATGATAATATTATCATTGTTTTTTAACAATTTTAGTGCTTGTTGTTCTTTGGTGGTCAGATTATCCATTGTGACTGATTCACTATCCAGTATTTTTATGAGTTCTCTTTCAATTATATTTTGAAAACTGTCCATCCTAGGTGTTCTAGAGGCTAATGGATAGAATAGTGGATTTGGAAACAATGTTGTGAATGAGTCTTTTGGTATATCTGTTGCAAAATCAGCTTCCAAAGATTCCAAGGTTTTTACTGATATTTGTTCAAGTAAATTCCTAGAAAGGTCAATGGGAGGTGCTGTGGAGAAAGATTGATCCACAATATGTTGTTCTTTATCCATGTTCTCTGCAAAGAAGTGTCTCTTGACTGTCAAAGATCTTACAAATCTGTTGACATCCTTTGCTTAATAAACGTAATTGAGGCAGAGAAATAATATTCGCAGAGCGTTTAACTACAGCAACCTCCTCATTGTTGATTTTCATTTTAATTTTCTGGTTGGATACCTCCGATATTTTGCAGATTTGTGTTTCCTTCCCGCTCTATGAAGCCCCTGTTTTTTGACAGGTTTCTTTTGGAAATATCATGATTTTCAGCATGAGACTGTTCAGGTGATAAGGAGTAATCAGTGAATTCTCCTGTTGTATCCAAATCAGCCTGTGGAAATCCAACCTATTTTTTCTTATTTGGAGTTTTCAATTTTCGTGCTCGAGTTTTTTTAAGGATTGACTTCAGTTTGTGCAATTTCCTGGTGTAAACCTGGTTAGACTCATAATCTGCACAATCACGAGCAAATTTCTTCCTCTTCACATCAGTGATAGTTTACTCCAGAGAATTAATATGTTTGGAAAGCTTTTCATTCCATTCTTTAAAATTTGTTGAATTCACATGTTCTTTGAGTGACTCCTGTAAGTGGTGATTTGTTCTTCCAATTTATTCAGCTTTTTGTTTTCTTCCTTAATAATAAGTTGCATTAGTTTAGATGAAGATTGGGACAGAATGCTGTTCCTTTCAGCAGTGAATTCCTCTCCATAATTAAAATTTGCAATTTTCTTTAGGCGTAACCCTCTAGGGATCATATCACTATGATACATTTCTTGTGATGGATACGTAGAAGGTGCTGGAGTTTTTCTAAACTACTTCCTACTGCTTCTTATCCCTGGACTTGCTACCAAGGATTTCCGTGCACCAGTGGACCCTTATGGCACATGCATGGTAGGCTGAAATTTCCCTTTTTTCCCTTATATTCTTGATTGAGAACCAAAGTGACAGTAATCAGGCCTGTGTGTGGCTAGGGAAATTGAAATCAGCTTCCCAAAGATGTGATAGACCACCGTTTATTTATGTTTTAAGGGGGGAGCAATCACTTTTTCACACAGGTCCCTGTATGTTTGTTTTTTTTTTTCCCTTAAAAATAAAGACTTTCATTTAAAAACTTAATCTTGAGCTTACTTGTGTTATCATTGTCTAATATTTAAATTTGTTTGTGATCTGAAACATTTAAGTGTGACAAACGAATATAAAATCAGAAAGGGGGCAAACACTTTTTCAAACCACCGTAGATATATATGTAGATATGTGAACACTGCCGCCTTACAGCTTGGTGGAGAATGCGGGCATTGTGACTGAGGCATACCCAACTGGCAGCTGCATGACCACAATCCGGCTTGCCACCTTTCAGCCCCACCCCGTGAACAAAATGGAGGAGCTGTTAAAGCAGTTGGTACTCACCCAGCAGCAGCAGCTGCAGTCTCAGTGGCAACAGTAGGAGCGGGAACAGCAGCATAATCAGCAGCAGCTACTGTTCCAGCAGCAGCAAAAAACGAATGAACTGATGCTACAACAGATTGCTGCCCTGAGGGAAAGAGCCACAATGCCGAGCCCGGAACGTCGAGAGGCCCGGGACAAGGATCGCTCAGCGCTGAGGAAGATGGGACCGGAGGACAACGTGGAAGCCTTCCTGACCATCCAAGAATGCACGGCAGAGCGGGAAAACCTACCAGCCGGCCAGTGGGCAGAAGTGGTGGCTCCATTTTTGGTCGGCGATGCCCAGAAGTCCTATTTCCACCTCAGTCGGGAGGACGCCCAGGACTACCAGAGGCTCAAAGGTGAGATCCTTGCCCGGCTGTTGGTCAATACGTACATGAGGTCTCAGCGCGTATTTTCATGGGCCTTTGTGCAGACCCGACCCGCCTGGTCTCAGGCTTATGACCGTTTTCAGCTGGTCAAGAGGTGGCTCCGGCCTGAGTTTTTGACTCCAGCCCAGATGGTGGAGAGTGTGGTGGTCGACTGGCTGGTGAGGAATCTGCCGGCCACTAGCCAATGCTGGGTGGGGCAAGGGGACCCCAGCACCCTCGAACAGGTGGTCCGCCTGATCTAGCGCTACTCGGCCACTCAGGACTTTATCCGGGACTCTGCCCCATCGCTGCTGTCACGCCGATCCCTGCCAACCCAGGAACCGGGAAAGGGGTCACGTCCCTATGCTGAGGACAGTCAGCACCATAACCCATGCTGAAGGGGTACCCTGGAGTGAGAGTAGCAGGAGACCGGTTCCCTCGCAAATGACCATAAGAACTAACAGTACCCCATTAGGTGCTGGCGGTGTCAGGGGCCGGGACATGTGGTTGCTAACTGCCCCTGACTACGGAGCCCAAGGACTGCGGGTATAACCGCCGGGTCTCAATATATGCCCAGACCATCTTCACTGCGAGTGCCAACCCCTCAGACAGAGAACCCCAACTGTGCCAGGTACTGGTTAATGGGTACTCCACGGAGGCCCCCCTAGACTCGGGGAGCCTAGTAACTTTGGTACATGGGTCGCTGGTGGCAGGAGACAATCCCAGTGGAGGGACAGTCGGGGTTGTGTGTATCCATGGAGACCTCTGAGAGTACCCAACCGCGGAGGTAGTTTTGTCCACGCCATGTAGCGACATAAAACATGTGATGGGGGTGGTAAAACTTATTCCCTATGGGACTGTGTTGGGAAGAGACTTGCCCCTGTTCTGGACTCTGTGGAAACACAAAATCCATTCTCCCCCAGTAAAATTTGTTACAGGTGCTGTACCCGACGAACTCGAGTCAGGAGTACCTGCTGTAGGGGTGTCCAACCTAGGGACAGAGTGTGACCCCGATAGGTCTCCCCTAGAGGTGCTGGCAGGAGAGGTTGAGGAGACCCCATCGATCCCCGAGCTGGAAGTGTTCTGGGACAGGTTTGGGACAGCTCAGCTACTGGATCCCACCCTGACTTGGGTGCGGGAAAGGGTGTTAGAGGTAAATGGCATAGCTCAACAGCCCAGTGCAGATACTGTATTTCCACGCACGGTAGTCAACGGTGAGTTGCTCTATAGGGTAGACAGAATCAGGGACGAGGTCATGGAACAGTTAGTGGTACCTCAGTCGTACCATCGGGCGGTTCTGGAGATGGCACACACACACCTGCTGGGTGGACACTTAGGGGTTAAAAAGACGCAAGAACATATCTTGCAGCGGTTATTTTGGTCTGGGATTTATGCGGAGGTCAAAAAGTACTGCGAATCCTGCCCCGAATGTCAACTGACCACACCCACCGCCAGTTTCCGTAGCCCATTGGTACCTCTGCCAGTGATAGAGGTATGTTTTGAACAGATTGCAATGGACTTGGTAGGGCCCATTGTAAAATCCGCTCGTGGCCACCAACATATACTTGTGGTCGTCGACTATGCTACCTGGTACCCGGAGCCTGTACCGCTACGCCACACCTCGGCGAAACTGATTGAACGGGAGCTGTTTGCCATGTTCTGTCACCTTGGGCTACCTAAGGAGATCCTGATGGACCAAGGGACCCCTTTTATGTCCAAGGTGATGAGGGAACTGTGCAAACTGCTAAAAACAAAACAATTGCGCACCTCGGTGTACCACCCTCAAACCGAAGGGCTAGTAGAACGGTTCAATAAAACCCTCAAGTCCATGTTAAAAAATGTGGTTTCTAAGGACAGAAGGGATTGGGACATTTTGCAACCCTATTTGATGTTTGTCGTCCGTGAGGTACCCCAGGCTTCCATGGGGTTCTCTCCCTTTTAGTTATTGTATGGCAGACACCATAGGGGTCTGTTGGACGTAGCCAAAGAGATGTGGGAACAAGAGCTGACTCCACATATGCGTATAATTGAACACGTGGCTACTATGCAGGACCGGATCGCGGTGGTCATGCCCATCGTGAAAGAACATCTGTTAGGCAGCACAGAAGCGTACATATAAAAAAAGAGCCACAGTCAGGTCTTTTAACAAGGGCGATCGGGTGTTAGTACTGGTACCCACAGCCGAGAGTAAGCTCATAGCCAAGTTTCAAGGGCCATATGAGGTTCGAGAAAAGGTGAGGGAGGTAAATTACCGGGTATATCAGCCCCTAAAGAGGAAACCAGAGTAGCTTTGTCATGTAAACCTGCTAAAACCTTGGAAAGATCAAGAGTGTTTAGTTACAAATATCACTTCGGACATGCCACCAGAGAGTTCTCTACCTTCAGCCAGGGATGCGTCCGGGGGAGAGGTCAGGATAAGTGATGCTCTCACTAAACAGCAGCGACGGGAGGCTCGCTCGCTGGTGCAGCCGAATACCGTTTTCTCAGAGCTACAAGGTAGGGCTACGGTTCTCCAACATGACAGTGTCACCGAACCTGGGTAAGGGTACGAATGAGACCGTACTGGGTACCCAAAGCCTGGAGGCAAGCCATCACAGCTGAGGTAAAACAAATGCTCCAGTTAGGCATCATCGAGGAATCACAGAGTCTCTGAAGGATGACATGCTGGATGGCAGCGTTCTGCTACCATCCAGCCTGCCATCTCAATGCGGTCCCAGCGTGGGAGAATTCTCCTATTCAAGCTGTGACTTCATTTGCCGGCACCGCATGCACAGGAGAATTCTCCCACGCTGTAAGTGACGTGCATGAGGTGAGCTGAGTTCATTGGACATGAACTCGGCTCATCTGGAGCTTCTCAGTGTCTGCGGCATGGCAAGCTGGATGGCAGCATTCTGCTGCGATCCAGTCTGTCATGTCAAAGTAGCAGAGCTGAAGTGGTCCTGGGAACCAAGGAAAGGTAAGGATGAGGTTGGTTTATTATTTTACTTTTATTGCAGGAGATCGTTGGCTTCAGCTGGAATGGGCGTGACACTAAGTAGAGTTTAATTTAGAACATTAAAGAATTGTGTGTTTATTTCAATTAAAGGACTTTATTCTGGGTGTTTGTGTTTTTTTTAACTTTCACTATGGGGTTAGTAATGGGGGTGTCTTATAGATGCCTCTCCATTACTAACCTGGGCTTGATGTCAGCTGGCATTTTAAGCTGACATCAACCCCAACCCTATTACCCCACTGCCACCGCTACAGGGCAGTGGGAAAAGCGAGGCTAAGTGCCAGAATTTGCGAATCCTATTGATGCTCCATTTCTGGGGCGGCTGACGGCTGGTGTTTCTAGCCTGGGAGGGGGCCAATATTCATGGCACCCTTCCTGGGCTATTAATATCAGCCCCCAGCTGTCTGCCTAGCCTTTGCTAGTTATTAAAATAGGTGGGACCCCACGTCATTTTTTTTGTGTCCCCCATTTTAATAGCTGGTAAAGGCTGGATGTTCAGCTGGGGGCTGATATTAGTAGCCTGGAAAGCTCCATGGGTATTACCCCCTTCCAGGATTCAAACATCTGCCCCAGCCATCTACTTAACCTCCGCTAGAGACTAAGATTACTGGGAACCCCATGCCAATTTTTTTTTAATAAATCCTTTATTTTAACACTAAATGACAAGTACAGTAACCAACACTGTCACTTTACTTATTATATATGTGACTGACATTGTTCTATCTATCTAATCTATGTGTGATGCTCTATGCTTTCCTTTCTAAATTGTCGGGTCCCGATGTATGCCGCTGATGAATAGACGGCCGTTTTTTTTAAAGAGACGGGTGCATGAAAACACTATTAATATTTTTTTAGTAAATCCTTTACTTTAACACTAAATAACAAGTACAGTAACCAACACTGTCACTGTGCTCATTATACACTGTGTTCCAAATTATTATGCAAATAATATTTTCTCAGATTTTCCCAAATTACCTATATGAATTGCAGTCATTGTAATTTTCCAGTCAAATAACTATTAGAGTACAATTGAAAGGTTTTTGTACAAACTGCCTATGATAACAGTATATTTTTATAAAAATAAAAAACTCAAACTGCACTCAAAATGCATGTTCCAAATTATTATGTACAGCAGAGTTTTCAACCTTTTCATTTTAATAAAGAACAAAAAAATGGTCATTTTTGAAATTATAAGCATTAGCAGGTTATTACAAACTGAAATCAAACAGTTTTCAACTCAAAACTTTAATCTAGGTGATGTTACATTTGCACATAGCACCCCTTGTTCGAAAGGAGCTTCTGAACTCTCTCGTCCATTGAATTTGTCAGGTTTTGGATGGTTTCTGCTTTAATTGTTTTGCATGAGGACAGAATACCCTCCCAGAGCTGTTGCTTAGATGTGAACTGACTCCCGCCATCATAGACACTCTTTTTGATGATGCTCCAGAGGTTCTCAATGGGGTTGAGGTCAGAGATAGCAGCCAGAGATGCAGATGTGTTATGTGCAGCATGAGACGGAGCATTATCATGCATGAAATGCATAATAATTTGGAACATGTATTTTGAGTTCAATTTGAGTTTTTTATTTTTTTAAAAATATACTGTTATCATAGGCAGTTTGTGCAAAAACCTTTCAATTGTACTCTAATAGTTATTTGACTGGAAAATTACAATGACTGCAATTCATATAGGTAATTTGGGAAAATCTGAGAAAATATTATTTGCATAATAATTTGGAACACAGTGTATATGTGACTGACATGTTTCTATCTATCTAATCTATGTGTGATGCTCTATTCTTTCTGTTCTAAATTGTTGGGTACCGGTGTCTGCTGCTGATGAATTGCCGGCTTTTCATGTTTCACTGTGAGCACTGTTCCCATCGATTTGGGCAATCACTGTAATGCCACAACCATCAGGTGGCCTTTACTATTCTTAAAGGGCCAGCAGTCGGACCTCACTAATCTTAGAGAGCCATCAGCCGGCTATGGTTTGTTGTTCCCATTACTAAAGAGTGGGCCTCCTATACTGTATGCAGTGAGAGGCAGGGCAGCCCAAAATTTGGACGCACCCCAATACCCCTTTGAAAATTTGGATGCACCCCAATACCCCTTTGAAGAGACTTAGAGGAGGGCCTCCTGAAAACAATGTTCCCATTATTAGGAAGTGGGTCTCCCATTATGTTTGCCTATGCAGTGAATGCAAGGGTTGCCAAAAATTGGGAGGCACTCCAATGCCCCTTGGAAGAGACGTAGAGGAGGGCCTCCTGAAAAAATTTTCCCATTATTAGGAAGTGGGTCTCCCATACTGTTTGCCTATGCAGTGAATGCAAGGGCTGCCAAAAATTTGGACTTACTCCAATGCCTCTTGGAAGAGACGTAGAGGAGGGCCTCCTGAAAAAAAATGTTATCATTATTAGGAAGTGGGTCTCCCATTGTATCTGCCTATGCAGTGAATGCAAGGGTAGCTAAAAATTTGGAGGCACTCCAATACCCCTTGGAAGACATGTGGAGGTCAGAAGGCCTCCTGAAAACAATGTTCCCATTATTAGGAAGTGGGTCTCCCATTGTGTTTGCCTGTGCAGTGAATGCAAGGGTTGCCAAAAATTGGGAGGCACTCCAATGTCCCTTGGAAGAGACGTAGAGGGACTCATGAAAAAATATTCCCTTATTAGGAAGTGGGTCTCCCATAGTGTTGGCCTACGCAGTGAATGCAAGGGTTGCCAAAAATTGGGAGACACTCCAATGCACCTAGGAAGAGATGTGGAGGAGGGCCTCATAAAAAAATGTTCCCATTAGTGGACTGACAAACATTTACCGCTGGGCGGTATATATGAACATACTGTATAAAAAGTTTTTTTACGGGCATCATAAACACCCTTTAAAAAAATTATGTGGGTGTTGCATCACGGACCACGGTCACCCTGATGATTTGGTGGTGGAGAATGAGGATGAGGAGAAGGAGGAGGACAAGAGCAAATACCCAAAATCAAGAAGCGTATACCCATGTGTGGGTGTGAAAAGGTGCATGGGAATACACCTCCCAAAAAAAGACACTGGATTTGAGTTTATGTTATGCTGCTATCATTCGGTGGTGTTAAGAAGTCTTGCCCAATCCAGCCCTTGTTCATTTTTATAAGAGTCAGCCTGTCAGCCTTTTCGGTTGACAGGTGGATGCGCTTATCAGTTATAATTCCACCAGCAGCATTAAAAACCCGCTCTGAACCTCCAAGGCATAGAGAGCCAGTTCATTCCACGTATCCAGCTTAGATACCCAATAATTATAAGGCATAGCGGAATCATGTAAGACGCTGTTATGGTCGGCAAGGTACTCCCTCAGCATCTTACGAAACTTGTCCCTCCTTGTCAGAGTACCCCGTGCCTCAGGGTATGTGCGGTGGGAGGGACTGAGAAAATTCTCCCTGGACTTTGATAGTGTTCCCCTGCCTCTGCTGGATTGGAGTGTCTCTCTCGCCTGTAGTCCTTGGTTGTCCAACAAACTATGACCTCTGCCACCAGAGTTTTCAGATGGGAATTTTTTTAATAGTTCCGAAACAAGGGCCTTCTGGTACTGCCACATTTTTGTAGACCTGTCCACCTCAGGAATAAGAGATATAAAGTTCTCCTTGTAGTGTGGGTCTAGAAGTGTTACCAACCAGAAATGACTGTCACCCAAAATTTTGAGAATGCGAGGGTCATGGGAAAGGCATCGTAACCTAAACTCTGCCATGCGTGCCAGAATGCTAACAGGCAAGACTTCCGTGTCATCACCAAGAGGACGACTGACCATGCTCTCCTCCTCCTCCTCTCTGTCCTCAGGCCAGCCACGCTGAATAGACGGTATGACAGTTGTGCAGGTAGTAATGTCTATAGCTCTTGAAACTAGCTCCTGTTCTTCCTCCTCCTTTTTCTCATTGTCACCCAATCCACCTTGGGATGAGATGAGGCTGGGCTGTGTGTAATCACCCTGTATGGTTCCTTGCTCCATCTTATCGTGCTCCGCCTGCAATGCATCCTCTTTGATTGTGAGCAGAGAGCATTTCACCAGGTTCCGGCCATTGTCACACACAACCATGCCTGGCTGTAGGTTAAGCGGTGTGAGCCACAGATCTACCTGCTCTTTCAGAGCTGATAACATCTCTTCAGCATTGTGTGGTTTGTCACCTAAGCATATTAACTTCAGCACAGCCTGTTGCCGCTTGGCCGAGGCAGTGCTGCAGTGCTTCCAGCTTGTGACTGATGTGGTCATTTCGAAGATGGAAGCTGAAGAGGAGGAGGAGGCTGAGGAGGACGAGGCGCGGGAGCTGTAGACTGTGGGGGCAACCCTGATTGACCTAGGGCCCACTATCCTTGGCGTCGGGAGGACGTGTTCCATCCCAAGGTCTGACTGGGTCCCAGCTTTCATGCTAACCCTGTTTTCCATCACTTGCCGTCCCTGCCCACAAGTACTTGTCCACGAGTCCGTGGTTAGGTGGACTTTCCTGATATCTGCGTTGTTCAGGACACAGCTAATGTTTTGGGACATGTGCTTGTGTAATGCGGGGACGGCACACCAGGAGAAATAGAGGCGGCTGGGGACCGAGTACCGAGGGACGGCTGCCTCCATCAGGTTGCGGATTGCTTCCGTATTCACAAGCCTAAATGGCAACATTTTGAGCGCAAGCAGTTGTGAAATGTGAGAATTTAGTAGTGTGGCCTGTGGGGCGATGGCTGCTTATTTGCGCTTGCGTTCCAAGGACTCAGGTATGGACAACTGAATGCTACGCTGGGACAAGGACGTGGATGTGCTCCCTGATGCTGCTACTTGAGAGTGTGCAATGACAGGTGCAGGGCAGGAGGCATCTTCACATGCACCATGGATAGGGGATTGTCTTGAATGCATAACAGGGGAAGAATCAGTGGTACAAACCTCAGACACTTCCTGGATCCTGGGGATCTGCCAACAAAGTCTGGGGCTTTGGTCCCATGTGACTGATCATGCTGGTTTTGGTCAGGCTTGTAGCTTTGCCACCCCTGCTGATGCTGGCATGGCAGGTGGTGCAAATGGCCTTTTTGGGGTTATTGGTAGTGTCTTTAAAAAACAACCAGACTCGGGAAGACCTAACAGATGTACTGGAAACTTCCTTCGTGTTGGTGTTACGGGGAACGGTTGCCTGTCTTCTTTCTGCGGCCACCACACTGTTTCTTCCTGCCTGTTGGGGTGCTCTGCCTCCCTCCCCCTGTGTGCTGATTGTCATTGGCTTTCCTCCTTATGACCACATACACCTTGTCTTCCCAGTACAAACAAAGTTTTCCTGGACCACATTTCTCACGTACAGTGGTGGCCAAAAGTATTGGCACCCCTGCAATTCTGTCAGATAATACTCAGTTTCTTCCTGAAAATGATTGCAATCACATATTCTTTGGTATTATTATCTTCATTTAATTTGTCTTCAATAAAAAAAAAATAAAGAATTGTCCTAAAGCCAAATTGGATATAATTCCACACCAAACCTAAATAAGGGGGTGGACAAAAGTATTGGCACTGTTTGAAAAATCATGTAATGCTTCTCTAATTCGTGTAATTAACAGCACCTGTAACTTACCTGTGGCACCTAACAGGTGTTGGCAATCACTAAATCACATGTGCAGCCAGTTAACATGGATTAAAGTTGACTCAACCTCTGTCCTGTGTCCTTGTGTGTACCACATTGAGCATGGAGAAAAGAAAGAAGACCAAAGAACTGTCTGAGGACTTGAGAAACCAAATTGTGAGGAAGCATGAGCAATCTCAAGGCTACAAGTCCATCTCCAAAGACCTGAACGTTCCTGTGTCTTCCGTGCGCAGTGTCATCACGAAGTTTAAAGCCCATGGCACTGTGGCTAACCTCCCTAGATGTGGACGGAAAAGAAAAATTGATGAGAGATTTCAACGCAAAATTGTGCGGATGGTGGATAAAGAACCTCGACTAAAATCCAAACAAGTTCAAGCTGCCCTGCAGTCCGAGGGTACAACAGTGTCAACCCGTACTATCCGTCGGCGTCTGAATGAAAAGGGACTGTATGGTAGGATACCCAGGAAGACCCCACTTCTTACCCCGAGACATAAAAAGCCAGGCTGGAGTTTGCCAAAACTTACCTGAGAAAGCCTAAAATGTTTTGGAAGAATGTTCTCTGGTCAGATGAGACAAAAGTAGAGCTTTTTGGGAAAAAACATCAACATAGAGTGTACAGGAAAAAAAAAGAGGCATTCAAAGAAAAGAACACGGTCCCTACAGTCAAACATGGTGGAGGTTCCCTGATGTTTTGGGGTTTCTTTGCTACCTCTGGCACTGAACTGCTTGCCCATGTGCATGATATTATGAAGTCTGAAGACTACCAACAAATTTTGCAGCATAATGTAGGGCCCAGTGTGAGAAAGCTGGGTCTCCCTCAGAGGTCATGGGTCTTCCAGCAGGACAATGACCCAAAACACACTTCCAAAAGCACTATAAAATGGTTTGAGAGAAAGCACTGGAGACTTTTAAGGTGGCCAGCAATGAGTCCAGACCTGAATCCCATAGAACTCCTGTGGAGAGATCTCAAAATGGCAGTTTGGAGAAGGCACCCTTCAAATATCAGGGACCTGGAGCAGTTTGCCAAAGAAGAATGGTCTACAATTCCAGCAGAGCATTGTAAGAAACTCATTGATGGTTACCGGAAGCGGTTGTTTGCAGTTATTTTGGCTAAAGGTTGTGCAGCCAAGTATTAGGCTGAGGGTGCCAATACTTTTGTCTGGCCCATTTTTGGAGTTTTGTGTGAAATGATCAATGATTTGATTTTTGCTTCATTCTCTTTTGTGTTTTTTCCTTGCAAGCAAATTAAATGAAGATAATAATACCAAAGAAATTGTGATTGCAATCATTTTCAGGAAGAAACTGAGTATTATCTGAAAGAATTGCAGGGGTGCCAATACTTTTGGCCACCACTGTACATTCTTGACTAGCACTCGGCTTCCCAGTGCCAATTCTGCTCCATAACATTTTCAATCATAGTTCTCCTTACTCTTGCTCTGTCCTTGCGTAACCACTTTGAACGCTATGTTGTATGTCACTGCCATCCATTCCTTCCATTTCCAAACGTACTCCGGATATGTTCTGTAATTCTCTGACACCGGAGTATCGAACATGATGTTGATTGGCAGTCTTGGCGATCGTCCACACCATAGGAAGAAGGGTGAGCTCCCCGTTGCATCCAGTTTGGCTGTAGTGAAGACATAGGTCAAAGGGTTGTTGTCAGTGTACACCTCAAACTCTTTGCTTCAGTAGAGATAATCTCTAAATCGTTCACAGATAGCCCATTTCAATGCCAGAAACTACAATTTTACGAAATGTAGATGGAAATTCTTCTCAGCGTCTGTCAACAACCTAGAACCGTAACTGATAACTTACAATTTTCCATTTTGATGCTGATACAGGACAGCTCCCAATCCAACCTGAGAAGCATGACAATGAAGAGCAAATGGTAAGTTGAAATCAGGATATCCCAAGATGGGTGGTTTTACCAGGTAGTCTACTAGTTCTTCCA
Organism: Phyllobates terribilis; assembly: GCF_046119375.1. NCBI lineage: Eukaryota > Metazoa > Chordata > Amphibia > Anura > Dendrobatidae > Phyllobates > Phyllobates terribilis. The sequence continues at coordinate 765,351,798 of NW_027362762.1, read as the reverse complement.
ATACCTCCTGGTGTTATGATCTGCTACAAGCACTAAGGAAAGAAAGGAGATCTGTCCCTACAATAGAACTAAGCTAGATCCCTACGATGTAACGGGGAACCTGATCCTGCGATCAGACCCGCTAAAGTCCTCGGCTAGTCTGTACGAAGACCTATAGATGCAATGGAGGGATCCCTACAAGAACTAGGGACTGGAATAAAGTTGGACACCTCCTAGCAGAAATTGTAGCAGTAAAAGACAAACACACAACATAGAACATAAAGGTCCGAAGACCTAGCTAAACTGACTGAGAAAGGTAACTAAGCACCAGGCTAGCTTAAGAGTAGAAATTACAATGAAGTCCAGCAAGGCCAGGAGGGCGGAGCAGGATTAAATAGGCTAAAAAGGTCATGTGACCAGCAAGATAGAAAAAACCTAACAGGAGAGTTCTAACACCTGGTGGTCTGCTGTCCAGGGAAAGGGCTTTTGGTACGAAATGGTGTTGTTTCTTTTAAGCCTGTTCCTACTCGCATTCTTCTTTTTCTCTTGTGGGTGTTGAGGACTCTGTCATCCCCCAAGAGGAGGTATAGTGCGGCGGCAATCTTGGAGAAGTTCCGAATGTAAGTACGATAGAACTAGAGGAATCCTAAGATCTGTCTCAACTCCCTGACAGTAGAGGGCCGCTTGCTTTTTAAGGCCAGTACCGGATCGATTTCTGCAGAGTCCATGGTATATCCTTCTCCGGTCACAATTTTCCTTAGAAATCGGACTTGCCTTTTGAACAGTTCACACTTCTTTGGGGTCAACTTAACTCCATGTTGTTGATACCGCTGTTATATGGTCCTCACGTGTTCAACATGCTCCAGGAAGGTTTTGCTGTGTACTACATTGTCATCCAAGTACGGCTGGCAGATTTCGTCCGTCAATCCTTCTAAACAGGTCTCCATGCTCCTCTGAAATTCTGCTGGAGCTGAACTGAGCCCAAATGGTATGCGGATCCACTCATATAACCCCCACGGTGTGATGAATGCTGTCAAAGGGCTACTGGACTCTTCAACAAACCCTTGATGGTATGATTTACCCTGATCGAGGACAGAGAAGCAGGTACTTCCTGATAGGCTATCCAGCATATCTTGAATCTTTGGTATTGGGTGCCAATCAGGTACTGACTTTTGGTTAGTTCAGGGAGTTTATCTGACCCGTGTTTAGTTTCTCTCCTGATCTGAATCCTGTTCAGTTGCCTTCTGTCAGATACAGATAACACACTACCTTTCTCTTCGGCTTCAGCCAGACTACAATAACAAGTTCCCCACAATCCCCCTGGGGCTCTACTAAAACACTCCCTGTCTCCTGTGACTGTGTTAACCCCTCTAGTTGCTGGATGTTTCTGAAGCACAACACTTCATGTATGTCACACATAGGATAGCAGATATCAAGGTATCATTTTATTCAACTTTCTATGACTTACATGCCCATATAGACGGTTTAGTAGGATAAAGTACACATAATAAAGACACATAGATGCCACATCTATATTAGGGCAGTCTGCTGTTAAACTCTTTTTTATCTTTGACATGAACCCTGCCTAATATTTCAAGGTGATTTTTTTTTTGATGGAGGTGAGCCATATATGCAGGCATCTCGAATATGGGAGTTCTTTTGCATGTTGCTGCCAAATGATTCTTTAAGTCTACAGGCTTTGAAAAAGAAAATTAAGTCATGGATGTCCCGGCTAATACAGACAAGTAACTACTGCACATAAAGCAACATCAGGAGCTTATTTGGCAAAGTGCAGTCAGCCAGCAATTAAAGTCTCAAGATACGACCACTGGAGGAGAAAAAGAAAAAAGTCGGCACCAGAAAACATTTCACGCTGACACAATCAAGCCTACTCTGGACAAGTGGATCAGACTATGGCTCTGGGAACTTACCGTAGGTTCTCACCATGAAAAAAAGTACAAATAGCATAGTTCATTAAAAATACAAAAAAAGAGGCACTTGCCATCCTCTTAAAAAACCTTTATTTCTCTTCCTTAAAACAATGCAGCGGTGTGATCATGTGGATGCTGGACGGATGATGGCCGTTTCGCTCTAGCTGCGCTTCAACAGGACTCGATGAAGCCCAGCTAGTGTGAAACGGCTGTCGTCCATCCAGCATCCACATGATCACACTGCTGGAATGTTTTAAGGACATGAAATAAAGGTTTTTAAAGTGGACAGTGAGTGCCACCTTTTTTCTATTTTTCATTGAAAGTTTCAAGATATTCTTTTCACGATGTTTGTCTTTTTGTCTGCCAGTCTTCAAACTCTAGTAGTTCATGGTGGATATCATCATCCCATCCATTATCATTGTCATCCATTACTACTGCATGTTTTACTCCGATGATGCCTCCTCCTCTTTCTCTGTTGCAATAGCAAATATCCATCCTCGATTGTGTGTTGCAGAAACAAGTGTATATTCCGTGTCATCTGCCAGTTTGCCAACTAAACACTCAACACTCAACTAAACCCATCCACCACTATTTCTCACAGAAAGGGGTGTCCCATTTTTTGTTCTCATGTGCAGGAAAATGTACACTGCTCACAGGACTTGTCTTTGGACATGATAGTGCACTGCACTGTAGATATCAGGAGCAACAACTATGGGTAGAGGCAATACGTGACTTTCATAGCTCACTTGTTGAATGTTTTTAGTGGCAGAGATGCAACACCGCAACTGAAATAGATAGTGCAGCCTCTGCGACTGGGAGCTACATTTGTTTACACCATCAGGCAGTGGATATATGTCTCTCAGAACTATTTCTCAACATTCAATCCTGTGTCTCAAAACACAGACAGCCACCCTATGCCCTCTCCTGCTCCCACCTGCTAACACTTTATCTGCTCCTCCTCACTGCCGACGACATCTCTCCAAATCCTGTCCTCCTCACCATATCCCCACAGTCATTTCTACCTCCTATTCACGATCTACCACAAGCTCTCGCAAACTTTCTAATCTCGTACCCATCCACCTAATCCCCACTACCCCAGTTGCACTAACAGGAGCTCTATGGAACACTCTCTATGTCTGCAACAAGCTTTCCTACATCCATGACCTTTTCATTACTAACAAACTTTCCTTCCTCGCCTTCACTGAAACCTGGCTCACCCCCTCTGACACAGCCTCCCCAGCTGCACTTTCATATGGTGGATTCCACCTTTCCCACACAACCCCAGTGGCAAAAATGGTTGAGGCGTAGGTTTCCTCCTGTCAGATACTTTCTATATGCCTTCACCAAATCCTACACCACCCTTCATCACTCTCCCGTCTTTTGAAGTGCACTGTGTGCGCATATACTCCCCCTCCAACCTCCAACTGGCTGTCATTTACCGCCCCCCAGGGCCAGCCACCACTTTCTTGGACCACTTCACCACCTGACTGCTTCACTTCCTTTCCGCTGACATCCCAACTATTATCATGGGTGACTTCAACATCCCCATTGACACATCCCACTCATCTGTCTCTAAGCTCCTATCCCTCACTTCCTCCTTCGACCTTTCTCAATGGTCTTCCGCAGCCACTCATAAAGATGGCCACACACTAGACCTCAACTTCACCCGCCTCTGTTCCCTATCTAACCTCTCTAACTCTCCTCTCCCTCTCTCTGACCAGAACCTACTTACATTCTCTGCCCTCTCCTCTCCAAGTCCAAAATCCCCACTCCACAAACTTGTACACCCTCGCAGAAACCTCAAAAACCTTGACCTACACTCACTCTCTGAATCCCTCTTCCCTCTTAAAGACATAAATACCTTACATGACGTGGATGATGCTTCTTTATATAAAACCACAACAGCTGCAGCTCTCGACTCAGTCACCCCTCTCACACATACCAAAGCTCGCACATTCAATAGACAACCCTTGCACACTAACCTCACTAAAGAACTGTGACAGGCCTCCAGGGTTGCTAAGCGGAGATGAAAAAGGTCACACTCCATCGAGCACTTCTTCAAGTTCACTATCTTCAAGTTCACACTCACAGCAGCAAAACAAACCTACATCTCATTATTATTATTATTATTTATTATTATTGCGCCATTTTTTCAATGGCGCTTTACATGGGAATAAGGGATATACATTAGTGTTGAGCGAACATGCTCGACACTGCTCGGTACTCGCCCCAGTATCACGTTAATCGGGATGTTCGGCGAGCCCCGAGCATTTCCGGGTTACTCAGACGGGAGCTCGGGTCTCCGCCCTGCATGTTTGGCGCTCTTTACAGAGCCAATGAACATGCAGGGATTGCCAGCCAGTCACTGTTATGCTGCAGCCATGTTGGTTGTGGGCATTACAGTGATTGGCTGGCCGCACAGCGTCACCTCGAGTATTTAAAACCGGGCGCCGTCATCTTGGGATCAGACAGTGTAGGGACAGCGCTGCTGATTTAGGGAGAGATATATACTGCGAAATAGTTAGTGTAGGGTCTGTAAAGGCTGCCAGATCAAACAAACAGTCTTTCGCAAGACTAATATCTATCCCAGATATCAGGCAGGCAGGCAGGCTGTATAGGAGATGCAGTGGTTATACCAGCAAACGTTGCATTACAGTCCTGTGTGCTCCTGTTGCTGAAATTGCTGGACTTAGCTCCAGGTCTCGGGGGCCAGGAAAAATCCGTTTTTTACATCTAAATCCTTTTTTTTATTTCCTCCTTCACAATGTACAAATACCCGTCTTATTAACCTTTTGGTGTCCCCCCCCCCAAAAAAAATAAATAAATAAAGTGTGTCTGTGACAGTTCAGACACAAATATATCTGTTGAAAATAGTCTGGTGTAGGCCAGAGAAACAGAAGTATGGTTTTGCAGTTCCACGGTTCAGACCTCTGTATTATCCACTTTTGGGCCATTAGTATCTAAAAAAAAAGAGTTTCAGTGTGTCGCTCACTGTTCAGCCGCAAATATATATATTTAAAAAAGTCTGGTATACACGAGTAAATTATAACTGTGGTTTTGCTATTCCACGGTAAAAAATCTCTATTATCCTGCTTTTGGCATTTTTTGCCGTAAAAATAAAAACTAACAGTGTCTTCCTGATTTTTCAGACACAAATATATCTGTTGAAAATAGTCTGGTGTAGGCTAGAGAAACAGAAGTGTGGTTTTGCAGTTCCACGGTTCAAACCTCTGTATTATCCACTTTTGGGCCATTTGTATCTAAAAAAAAACAGTTTGAGTGTGTCGCTCACTGTTCAGCCGCAAATATATATATTTTAAAAAGTCTGGTATACACCAGTAAATTATAACTGTGGTTTTGTCGTTCCACGGTAAAAAATCTCTATTATCCAGCTTTTGTTATTTTTTCCGTGAAGAAAAACAGTAATAGTTTCTCCCTGATTGTTCGGATTGTTTAAAAGAGTCGGGTGTAGGCCAGAGAAATAGAACTGTGGTTTTCCTCTTCCATGGTTCTAATCTACTTTTTATTACCCCTTTTCCATTGATAGTGCGAGTGTAAGCTATTTTACTTCCTATACAATGGGCAAGGCGCGTGGCAAGGGACGTGGAACTGGACGTTCTGGTGATGGTGCGTGCAGAGGACGGGGCCGTGGCCAAGGTGAAAATGTGCCCGAACCAACAGCCACATCTTCTCGCTCCCACTTCTTGACCGAATTACTAGGGAAGCATAGAACAACACCAGTATTGCAAACTGATCAGTGTGAACAGGTTATTAATTGGATAGCAGATAATACTTCCAGTTACCTGGGCACCACCACCTCCGGTCTGTCTTCCACATGGACAAATCTTAGTAGTCATGAGTCTCGACCGCACACTCCTCCTCACCCTGATGCTCCTTCCTCCCACCATGCCGAGTGTCGTCAGACAGCAACTGATCCCACAGTTGGACACTCTGAAGAGCTGTTCACTGGTCCATTTCCAGATTTGTGCCCCTCGCCTGCTCCGCTTGAAGTGGTGGAAGAGGAGATCCCATGTAGCGATGCCCAAATATTTGAACAGCCACGGCCAACAGGAAGTCGACGCTGGCAATTTGTCACAAGAGGTGGACGATGACGAGACACAATTGCCACGAAGTGAGGAGAAGGATCATGGTGCGCAAGTGGAAGAGGAGGAGGTGGTGGATGACCTAGTAACTGACCCAACGTGGCAGGAGGACATGCAGAGTGAGGCCAGCAGCACACAGGGTGAGGGAGGCAGAGTACCCCAACAAGCAGGAAGAAGCAGTGTGGTGGTCGCACACAGAAGGCAAGCAACAGCTCCCCGTAACACCAACACGAGGGACGTTGCCAGTACAACCTATAGGACTTCCAGAGTCTGGAATTTTTTTAAAGACTCTGCTGATAACCCCAAAAAGGCCATTTGTACCACCTGCCATGCCAGCATCAGCAGGGGTGACAAAACCACCAGCCTGACCACCACCAGCATGATCAGGCACATGGCAGCAAAGCACCCGACTTTTTGGGGCGAACTCCAGGGTCCACGACCAGGGTCAGCGGCTGTCACCACTGCTTCTTCCGCTGTTGTGCGTGCAATAGAACCCCCTGTTGTGTGTGCAAGGCAATCCCCTGTCCATACTGCCTGCAAAGATGCCCCCTCTTCTCAGTCTTCACTTGTTATGGCAGTTTCTCAAGAAACAGCATCAACGTCCACGTCCATGTCCCACCGCAGCGTTCAATTGTCCATATCCCAGACCTTTGAACAAAAGCGGAAATATGCAGCTAACGCCCCACAGGCCACAGTCCTAAATTCACACATTTCACGACTGCTTTCGTTGGAAATGATGCCTTTTAGGCTGGTGGAGACGGAATCCTTCCGCAACCTTATGGCGGTGGCCGTCCCTCGGTTCTCGGCCCCCAGCCGTCACTATTTTGACCGGTGTGCCATCCCCGCACTACACAAGCACGTGTCCCAAAACATCTGCCGTGCCCTCAACAACGCAGTTACTGGGAGAGTCCACCTGACAACGGACACGTGGACAAGTGCTTGTGGCCAGGAACGGTACATCTCCCTGATGGCACACTGGGTAAACATAGTGGAAGCCGGGTCCCAGTCGGACCTTGGGACGGAACAAATCCTCCCCACAGCGAGTATTGCGGGCCCTATGTCAGTCAGAGTTGCCCCCACAGTATACAGCTCCTGCACATCATCCTCCTCCTCATGTTCAGCCTCCAAATCAGATATCACCACATCAGTTACAAGCTGTAAGCACTGCAGTACTGCCTCAGCCAAGCGGCAACATGCTGTGCTGAAACTCAAAAGCTTAGGTGAGAAACCTCACACTACTTTTGAGTTGTGGACAGCTGTGCAAGAGCAGGCAGATCTGTGGCTGAGACCGCTGAACCTACATCCAGGCATGGTCGTGTGTAACAATGGCCGTAACCTGGTGGCGGCTCTGAGGCGAGGCGAGATCATACACGTACCATGCCTGGCTCATGTGCTTAACCTCATAGTTCAGCGGTTTCTTAAATCGTACCCCGAGTTGCCAGATCTGCTTGTCAAAGTACGACGCCTGTCAGCTCATTTTCGAAAGTCGGCTACAGCTTCCGCCGCCCTTGCTGTGTTGCAGCAGCGTTTGCAGCTTCCGTCACACCGACTGGTGTGTGATGTCCCCACACGTTGGAACTCTACCCTCCACATGTTGCAAAGGATTTGTGAGCAGAAGAGAGCAGTTGTGGAGTGCCAGCTGCAACAAGGCCATCGATATTCAGGTCAGACTCCACACATAAGACCTCAGGAGTGGACCTGGATGTCTGACATATGTACCATCTTGACAAACTTTGAGGAGTCCACGAAGTTAGCGTCAGCATTCCACTTGTCTGTCTTTTGCAGCGCTCTCTGCAGAGAACTAAAGAGGAGGCATTGCAGCCAGAGTATGATGAGATGGATCAAGAAGCCATAGCGGTCGATTACACACAGCCCAACCTCATCTCATCCCAACGTGCATTGGGGGGACAATGAGGGAGAGGAGGAGGAGGAAGAACAGGAGCTTGTATCATGCGCTGTAGACGGTAGTACCTGTACAACTGTCATACCGTCGGTTCAGCGTGGGTGGCCAGAGGACAGGGGGGAGGAGGAGGAGGAGGAGAGCATGGTCAATCGTCATCTTGTTGAGGACATGGAAGTCTTGCCCGTTACCACTCTGGCACGCATGGCTGACTTTATGTTACGCTGCCTTAACAGTGACCCTCGCGTTGTCAAAATGTTGGGTGACAGTCATTACTGGTTGGTGACACTTTTAGACCCCCGCTACAAGGAGAACTTTCACTCTCTTATTCCTGAGGTGGAGAGGTCTACAAAAATGGGGCAGTACAAGAAGGCCCTTGCTGCAGAACTGTTAAAAAAATTCACATCTGAACACGCTAGCGGCAGAGGTCACAGTTTGTTGCCCAACCAAGGCGTACATGCGAGAGAGACGCAACTCCAATTCAGCAGAGTCAGGGGAACACTGTCAACATTCTGGGACAGATTTCTCAGACCCTCCCTTCGGACAGACCCTGAGGCGAGGGGTACTCTCACAAGGAGTGGAAAATTTCAAAAGATGGTGAGGGAGTACCTTGCCGATCGTACCAGCGTCCTCCGTGATTCCTCTGTGCCTTTTAATTATTGGGTATCCAAGCTGGACACTTGTAATGAACTCGCTCTTTATGCCTTGGAGGTCCTGGCATGCCCTGCCACTAGCGTGTTATCGGAGCGTGTTTTTAGTGCCGTTGGGGGAATTATAACTGATAAGCGCACTTGCCTGTCAACTGACAGTGCTGACAAGCTGACCCTTATCAAAATGAACAAGGGCTGGATTGGGCCAGACTTCTCATCACCACCAAATGACAACAGAGCAACATAAAGTCAAATCCACTGTGTTATTTCGGGAGGTGTTTTCACATGCACCGCTTCACACCCACACATGGGTATACGCTTCCTTATTTCAGCTGTCTTATGTTCTTCTCCTTTTCCTCAGCCTCCACCACCACTATACCACCAGGGTGACCGTGGTCCGTGTTGCCATTATTGAAAGTTCCTCCGTCCTTATTTTTGTCAGCTTTTGCTTGGAAGGCATAAGCAAAGACTGTGGGAGACCCACTCCCCAATAATGGGAATAATATTTTTAAGATGCTGTACTCTATGGCTCTTGTAAGGGGCATTAAAAAAGTCTTGTTAAGCTACTGCGACCTCCAAATCTCTTCCGATGGGCATTAAAACTGTCTTGTTAAGCTACTGTGACCTCCACGTCTCTTCTGTGGGGCATTAAAACCGTCTTGTTAAGCTACTGTGACCTCCACGACGTTTCCAAGGGGCATTAAAACCGGCTTGTTAAGCTACTGCGACCTCCACCACTTTTCCCATGGGCATTAAAACCGTCTTGTTAAGCTACTGGGACCTCCATGTCTCTTCCAACGGGCTTTAAAACCGTCTTGTTAAGCTACTGGGACCTCCACGTCTCTTCAGAGGGGCATTAAAACGGTCTTGTTAAGCTACTGTGACCTCCACCACTATTCCAAGGGGCATTACAACAGTCTTGTTAAGCTACTGTGACATCCACCACTTTTCCAAAGGGCATTAAAACCATCTTGTTAAGCTACTGCGACCTCTACTACTTTTCCAAGGGGCATTAAAACCATCTTTTTAAGCTACTGGGACCTCCACGTCTCTTCCGAGGGGCATTAAAAACATCTTGTTAAGCTACTGCGACCTCCACGTCTCTTCCGAGGGGCATTCAAACTGTCTTGTTAAGCTACTGGGACCTCCACGTCTCTTCCGAGGGGCATTAAAACCATCTTGTTAAGCTACTGTTACCTCCCCGTCTCTTCAAAGGGGCATTAAAAGCGTCTACTTAAACCACTCTGAACTCCACAGCTCTTCCAAGGGGCATTGAAATGTTGTTTTTAATTACCTCTAATCTCCACGACTCTTCCAACGGGCATTGCATTTCCTCCTAATTTTAGTCAGCTTTTGCTTTTCAATGCAAAGGTGAAAACTAAGGGAGACCCACTCCCGAATAATGGGTAGACGGTTTTTAGTACGCTGTAATCCACATCTGTTTCAAGGGGCATTGCAGTTCCTCATAATTTTTGGAAAGCCTTCCATTCACTGCTTAGGCCAACAGTGTACAGGAGACCCAGTTGCTATAAATGGGAAAAACGGTTTAGTTAAGGCCCTCTGACCTCCATGTCATTTCCAAAGGGCATTGGAGTGCCTCGAAATTTTTGGTAGACATTGCACTCACTGTATGCCCTATAACTGTGTAGCCGATCCGCTCCTTTTGTTACAGAAACATATCCTACAAGACATATGTGGTTGACTGGCCTGATATTGATGTGAATGGTCCCTGTTCCTCCTGCTCTTTCTCCTTTGCCACCACCTCATCCATCATTTATCACCTGAAGCTTTGTTTTAACGGGAGTCATAGAACTGGGATAGTTGCAGGAAAACATCCAGCAATCCTTGGAGGAGGTAGGATATGCGCCAAAACGCTGACCACCTCAGGCCTAGCCGCTACTACATACATGCGCTTGCATTCCATGAAAACAAAGCAGATGCTAACTTCTATCATCATCATCATGCTCCTCACCTTGCCACTCTCAACTCCTCTGATGGAGAAGTCAGGGCCCACCGGAAGAGTCTCTGTTTTTCTGGTGGGCTCGTCCAATGCTGCCCTAAAGTAGGCCAGGCTAAGAAAAGTGTGGGGAATGTTCCCGGGACAAATAGTGGTGGCTGGGGACTGAGTATGGAGACCTCGCCGCCGACGCAGCCTTGAGGTAGTGGCCAGCTTCGGCCTCCTCCAAACTAAAAGGCCCGATTTCTAGTGCAAGCTAGCAGTATGGTATTGCCGCCTGGGGGAGGGTGGGTGGCAGGCTGCACACTTACGCTTGCATTAAAAGAAAACAAAGCAGATGCTAACTTCTATCATCATCATCATGCTCCTCACCTTGGCACTCTCAACTCCCCTGATGGAGAAGCCAGGGCCCACCTGAGGAGTCTGGTTCTCTGGTGGGTTCGTCCAATGCTGCCCTAAAGCAGGCCAGACTAAGAAAAGTGTGTGGGAAGGTGACAGGAGAAATGGGGGCGGCTGAGGGCCATTTATGGACACCCGGCCGCCCCCAAGTGGCTGGGGACCGTGTGTGGACACCCAGCCGAGGGGCGGCTGGGGACCGAGTATAAATACCTCGCTGCTGAAGCAGCCATGAGGTAGTGGCCAGCTTCGGCCTCCTCCAAAGTAAAAGGCCCCATTTCAAGTGCAAGCTAGCAGTATAGTATTGCAGCCTGCGGGTGGGTGGGTGGTTGGCTGTATATTTGCGCTTGCATTGCAAGGAATGGGGGAGGTACAATTGAACTCTGCCATGGGACAAGAACTTGCACGGGGATAGTTGCAAGTCTGCATCTTCTGATGCGGCAAGGATCACTTCTGATGGGCACACTTTTAGGCAGTGACTTTGGTGTCAGAGATGCTTCCAGGGGTCTTCCCCATGCTGTTCCCATGTCTTTTCAGCACTGTATGCATGTGTCATACAGCACATGGCCAGATAAGGTTGTAAAATGTTAAAATGACATTTCCTGGTGAATGCATTTGTCACGGTTGAAAGCAATACGAAAGTGCAAAAACGCATAAAAAATGCTACTTGTGAACATAGCCCAAGGTGTGGAGGAGTATTTTTTTGAACGTTTTATTGTGAGCCCTTAAAAGTGACTTAATACCTCTGACCACGTTGCTGACAGCAGTGACCTGGGGGTCAGAAATGCTTCCTGGGGTGATCCCCATGCTGTCCCCATGTCATTTGAGCACTGTCACTATCATTTTGGCACTTGTAAGGCTATTAAAAGACGGCTGGGTGTGCCGCCGCAAAAATGCTCGGGTCTCCCATAGACTAACATTGGGCTCGTTGCTCGGGTCGAGCACCTGAGTATCACGGCGAGCTCGGCCCGAGCTTCGAGCACCCAAGCATTTTAGTGCTCGCTCAACACTAGTATACATACAAGAACAATTACAATAATCTTGAACAAAACATGACAGTGACTGGTACAGGAGAAGCGAGGACCCTGCCGGCAAGGGCTCACAGTCTGCAAGGAATCTCTCATATCCTCTCTGTCTCACAACCCTAAAGAGCTATTCAACACTTTCAACTCTCTCCTCCATCATCCAGCACCTTCTCCCTCTCCCCTCATCTCAGCTGAAGAGTTTGCCTCATTCTTCAAGCAGAAGATGTACAACATCAGACAAAGCTTTTGCCTAAATTCCCCACAGCCCCTCCTCATATCTACTCAACCTTCCTCCTCCAAACCCCTCTTCTCCAACATTACAGAAGATCAAGTCTCCTCTTTACTCTCCAAATCACACCTCACCTCCTGTGAACCTGACCCAATCCTGTCCCACCTCATCCCTAACCTTACCACAGTCTTCATCCTAACCCACCTTTACAACCTGTCACTAACAACCGGTGTCTTCCCCTCATGTTTCAATCATGCCTCAATCACACCCATCCTCAAAAAGCCCTCCCTATACCCATCCTTTCCGACTAACTATCGCCCCATATCACTTCTCCCCTATGCCTCAAAACTACTGGAACAACATGTCCACCTTGTACTGTTCTCCCACCTCTCCTCATGTTCCCTCTTCAACCGCTTACATTCTGGCTTCCGACTGCATCACTCCACTTAAACTGCTCTGACTAAAGTCACCAACGACCTACTAACCGCCAAATCCAAGCGACACTACTCCGTCCTCCTCCTCCGGGACCTGTCATCTGCCTTCGATACAGTGGACCATTCCCTCTTACTACAGACTCTCTCATCTCTTGGCATCACTGACTTGGCCCTATTTTGGATCTCTTCATACCTAACATACCAGACATTCAGTGTCTCCCACTCACTCACCACCTCCTCATCTCACCCCCTATCTGTCGGTGTCCTCCAATGTTCAGTTTTAGGAGCCCTGCTCTTCTCCATCTACATCTTTGGCCTGGGACAGCTCATAGAGTCACACAGCTTTTCAGTATCACCTCTATGCTGATGACACACAGATCTACCTCTCTGGACCTGATATCTCCTCCCTACTAACCATAATCCCACAATGTCTGTCCGCTATCTCATCCTTCTTCTCTGCCAGATTTCTAAAACTTAACATGGATAAAACAGAATTCATCATCTTTGCACCTTCTCATTCACCCCCCCATCTGACCTATCCATCAACATCAATGGCTGTTCACTCTCCCCAGTCCCGCAAGCTCGCTGCCTTGGGGTAACCCTTGACTCTGAACTCTCCTTCAAACCACATATCCAAGCCCTTTCCTCTTCCTGCCGACTACAACTCAATAATATCTCCCGCATCCGCACGTTCCTCAGCAAAGACTCTGCAAAAACACTAGTACATCCACCTGTCCCCCTGCTATTCCCTGGCCTCTCCTCCCAGTCAATCCCTTCACTGGCTCCCTATTGCCCAGAGACTCAAGTTCAAAACAGTAACCCTGGCATACAAAGCCATCCACAACCTGTCTGATACATCTGTGACCTAGTCTCCCGGTACTTACCTGTACGCAACCTCTGATCCTCACAAGATCTCCTTCTCTACTGCCCTCTTATCTCCTCCTCCCACAATCGCATACAAAATTTCTCCAATGCATCCGCCCTACTCTGGAACTCTCTAACCCAACATAGCAGACTTCACCTACCGTGGAAACCGTCCAAAGAAACCTGAAGACCCGACAAGCCTACAACCTGCAGTAACCACCGCTCCACCATATAGCTGCATGACCAGCTCTACCCCCACCTACTGTATCCTCACCCATCCATTGTAGATTGTGAGCCCTCGCGGGCAGGGTCCTCTCTCCTCCTGTACCAGTCGCCGACTCATTTTGTTATGATTATTGTAAGTGTTTTTGCTATGTATACCCCCTTTTTCACATGTAAAGCACCATGGAATAAATGGCACTTTTATTAACATTCTCCAGTGTAGAACAGTAGTTTCCCAAATTCTGGCATCTATACAGTAATATTGTCCCCAGTTGGCTCAATAAAGTAATAATGTCCTCCAATAGACATCCTATAAAAATTACAACCCCCACTTGCCACAATAGATTAATAATGTATATTTCTTATTCTAGCCTGCATACAGTAATGATGTCACCCTTTCTCTAATTATGTCCCTAATACTGGCCCTATTCTTCATGCCCCCTAATGTATTAATGTTCTTCATCCTTTCCTTCATCCATTGATAATAACCCTGATTCTGGTCTCTTTCTTTAATACTTTCTTACCTTCTGGCCCCTATTTTTAATAATGTCCTCCATCCACTCTTTTTTAATGATATACTCCATTTTGGCCTGCATTCTTTAATAATGTCATCCATCAAGGACCCTGACCTGTATAATGTTCTCTATCCTGGTCCCTTTCTTTAATAAAGTCCCCCATCCTGCCCCATCATGTAACAAAGTCCTTCATCCTGATGCCCATCCTTTAATGCCCTCCGTCCTTTTCCCCATTCTTTAATAATGTCCCTCATCCTTTCCACTATCCTTTATTATTGTCTGCAGTCTGGCACCATCCTTTAATAATTTCCAACATCCTGGCCTCTTACTTTGATAATGTCACCCATCTTGGTCCATTTCATTATCAGGGTCCCCTGTCCTGACTCTTATCCTTCAATAATGTCCTCCATTTTGTCCCATATCCTTTAATATTGTCCCATGTCCTGACCCATTTCTTTAATAAGTCTCAGATTCTGGCTCCTTTTTTTAATAATGTTCTCTGTCCTTGCCAGAATTCTCTCTCTGTTCTGCCATCCTGCAGTCTGCTGTCCGAGGCTCCGCACCTGTTTTTCTCATATTTTTCCATTACAAGCATTCTCTACAGCCTTGACTTCTAGCACATCTAGGTTTTCCAATGTCACTACACACCTAACTTTCACTAAGGCATCGCAAATCATCATAATGTGCACCATATGAGAACTGCACGAAGAGACATCAGAAGGCATAGAAAGCTAGAGCATGGAGTCTAGAGGCTAAAAAAAATGTGTGTGATGGGGTAAATGAAAAGAATAGGCATGCACAGTGTATATACTGTATGTAAAATATAACAATAGTATATGAATACATATATTCAAATATTCAAATATCTTAATTTAATAAAAACATTTTTCAATTGGCTTAAAAAATTGTATAATTTAGCACCAATTAATTATTATATATGCCATGCATAGCCTTTTAAACACAGTCCACTATGATCAATTTTAATTTTTTGTGCTTTCAGCTTTCCTTCTCTTCTTCCACAAGATATAACTTATTCTTCCTGCCATCATTTTTTCTGCCAGACAAGTTGTAGCTTTTAACAATACCATACATTTTATTTTGTAATGTAGTAAAAAACGAGGGAACAAGATTCCAAGAGGGGTGAAATGGAGAAAAAAAATGCAATTGTTTTTGCGTTTTATTTTTATAGCATTTATTGTTGGGGCGGACATACCAAGAGGTCATGGGGCCCACTTCCACTCCCAAGGCAGGTGTATTTGTGAATTATGGCGAGCTATTGGACTGCAAAAGACCTATGAATTGTTCTCCCACAGGAACCTTCTGTTTGTGTGCGCGCTCCTGATTCACTTGGTTATAAAATGACCTAGCAACATGATTCTTCAGGTCAAATATTGCAGTATCAAACTTGTATATGGTTTTGTATTTTAATAGTGAAAAAAATGCAGTATTTAGCTAAAATCATGAATTGTGGCTGGGTTACACAAGAGTACCAACATTGCAGACATTCAGCTGCCACGACAATCCATTGGTACCCCACAAATCATATCACAAGAGGGTCGACTAGTGCTTGGCGTGGTGCTCCTGTGACGGTGCATTTTAAAAGCAACTGTCAGAATTTAACAGCTGCATTGGTAAAATGGAAGAGAGGTACAGAACAAATAGATGTAATTATATATCAAATAAAAAATGAAAAAACGTAAATGACAATAATGTAACTACATACAGTATAGTAATGTAAAGTATATGAAATAGCAAAATAAAGTATGGAACATAAAGCTAAATATGTATTTGCTGTTTAAGAAAGTCTGTTAGCACAAACTGAGTGCTTAAACCATGCATTCACCTTGTAAGAGACATAGCCCCAATAAAAATTTAACCTTTAGTGCCCCCCCAAAAATCATAATTTTATTACCCTAATCTATCTACATTTGTCAGCAATGTTTCTTTATTAAATATAGTAACGAGGAGTTCAGTGCATCATGGGTATAGCAGTTCAGTGCACTATTACACACACTTTTCCATCTATATCCTCCCTTTCCTGGCTCATTTAAATCCAAAGCTGGCAATCAAGGATGAGGGAGGTGCAGATAGATGCAATAGAAAAATGGAAGCAGTGTTAGTAATGCGTGCTGATCCAGAGACTAAATCAAGCTCAAAATGAATATAATTCCAAAAATGGCAGCCCTTCAAAAGTCCAGGTCAGGAAAAAAATGTCTGTCTATCTAGGTATGTATAAATTATCTATCTATCTACAATCTAAATCCCACACACATGCATTCACATACTAATGACATCAAAACTGTCAGATTCTTCATCTCTCCAGAGTTTTTATTTACTATGTGTAATCTCTATAGAAAGTGATGCCTTCAACAGTAGAAAACTTGATTGAAATTCAGAAGAACCTGGAGAGCAGTAAACCTCAATATTTCATGAAATGAATAGGATGAGAGCCAAAGCAGGTGAATTGCAAATCAATTTCTGCATATTCCATGTATATGTTTATAGTACAATATGCAGCAAACTGTCACTAGAGAGCGTATGTTGGTAAAGCTTTAAAAGCCTGTTCCAGATTTCCTGCCATAAACCTTTCATCTTTTCTCTAGGCCTTAAAGGCAGTGTTTGACAAACTTCCACTTTGGAGCCTGATAGATTTGTGTCATTTCTGAATAAATGGCTAGGAAGAAAATAAATCAGTAATGACTGGGGGTTAAATGTTGTTCCTGTGATTAATAATGCCATACCAAATGTCAAGAATTGTATATCAGCATCATACAGTGACATAAAAATGCATTAGCAGGACATCCCGATAGCACAATATAGGTTTATATGACTTGTACATATAGAGTTGGAGAAGTAAATGGGCAGTGACAGGATTTTTATACTTTTACTCTGTATAATAGTACATTGCATTTCATATAAAGCCATAAAGATGCAACTAAAAATTAGACTTTCAGCTCTAATTACTGCGATCTAAGGGGTAACGTTTCTCCTTATGGAGAGTGATAAGCCAGGCCTGGCATGCCAGAGTGAGGAGACTTATATGCCGTGCATGCTCCTTTGGGAAATTAAATATGAAAATTGCTTCTTCAGAGAGGAAAAGGACTTGAACTCTAGTGCTACCTGTGGAGACATGGGGGGTCAGTGGTCGCTCTCATCCGCTGGCCCAAGACCATATGGACCAGGGCTCTTCCCACTGAACACCCGCTCTTCTTTCTCGTGAGTATAATACTACTCAGAAAATCCAGGGTGAGGGTAAAACAGTGTGGCAATATTTTATTGAACCACTAACAGACAATAACATATAGAACAGTACATTATTAGTTTGTTGATACTAAACAAGTATAGGTGCTTTTTTATTTAAGTAGTGAAAAAAAATCTAAAGTTTCTAAAAAAGACCCGTAGCATCTCCATTTTCCATTTTTCTGGATCTGGTGCTGAATTAGGGCTTATTTTTTGCGTGCCAACCTAACATTTTTATTGATACCATTTTGGGAAAGATATAATGTTTAGATCGGCCATTATTGCATTTTATTGCAATGTTGCTGTGACCAAAAAAACTTAATTCTGGCGTTTTTGATTTTTTTTCTCATTACGCCATTTACTGATCAGATTTATTCTTTTTTATATTGATAGTTCGGGCGATTCTGAAAGCGACAATACCAAATATGTATATATTTTTTTTATTTTTATTGTTTTATTTTGAATGGGGGTGAATTGATCTTTTATATTTTTTAAAAAATGTTATATTTTTGCAATTTTTTTTTTTACTTTTCACATCCTTCAATAGTCTCCTTAGGAAACTTTAAGTTGCAATCATCTGATCGCTGAAGCCATGCTATGTGAAACAAAAGTGCTCATCTGAAGAGTGCCGACCATGGGGAACAGTTCAGCAATGACAACTACAGGGGTCTCCTGCAGACCCCGTTTGTCATTACAACCCATCTGTGCCCCGAGATCATGTCACAGGGGCGCAAATAGGTGGAGCTAAGGAGGCGCATCCAGTTTAAATGCTGCTGTCAGAGATTGACAGTGGTATTTAACTAGTTGACAGCCGCGGGTGGATCGCAATTCCACCCGCGGCTGTTAAGGTCATATGACAGCTTACCAGATCATCATCCGTCATAGGTCGCCTCCCCCTCTTTGGTGCAGGCTCCTGCGATGACCACACACCAAAGACGGGGAGGCGACCTATGACCGATAATCATGTCATAGGTAATTAAGGGATTAAGTAGAGGATGATAGTGGTGGTAGTTTGTGCAACCAAGCCTCAATCATGAAGAACCTTTATGAATTTAACCAGAAATCTCTTTAAAAATTATAAATGGGGCAAGTAATTATATACAAACAGGGGCTCTCAATGTGTTTACAATGTACAGGTTACACAAAAATCACAGCATTTGTATGGAATACACTATACATCCGGTATGCAATGGAAATAGCCACTTTATAGAATACCACATGAAAAAGATAATAATTTTGATGGGATTGCTTTTTTAATTGTAAAGCATCACATAAAATTTAATGGACATGTGCTTTTTTGGCTTTTCCAAGAAAATGGTGAATTGATTTTACACTCAACTTTGTGGGATTCTGGTATACAGACTTTCGGCTTCAATAGATGCTGTTAGAAAGATTACACACCAGGTAACCTCTTGTAGTGTGTTCAGGAAGACATTAGTATCTTTTACATAAGACGGAAAATCTTTTAAAATAGAGTTCAACAGCCAGTCCAAATAGCTGGATAGCTGGATAGTGGCTAAGTGACAGAGAAAATTTCAGTTATAATGGGTCTGTCAAGTGAGTTGAACAGAACTTTATTTACCTTGGGTAGGAAGTATCTGACTGTGTTTCTAGGAAACATCGGGTACAGTTTTTCTGCTTCTTTACTTATGTAACATCTAGTGATGAGCGAGCACCAAAGGGCTTGGATGCTCGTTGCTCAGGTCTAGCAAATCGTAATGCTCAGGTGCTCGACCAGAGCAACGAGCCCAATGTAAGTCAATGGGAAACTCGAGTATTTTTCCAGCAGCCCCCCCGGAGGTCTGGAGGGGGCCTATAAATTGGTCAAATCGATGGAAACAATTCTCAAATTACATGGGAACAGCATGGAGAAGACCCCATGGAAGCATCTCTGACTCCCAGGTCACTGCTGTGAACAATGTTGCCAGAAAAGGAACATTCTTTTCAGGGTAATGACTTGTATATAAGGTAAAATAAATAATCATAAAACAAAAATGCTCCTCCACATCTTGGGCTATGTTCACACGTAGCGTTTTTGATGCATTTTTGTACTTTTGCATTGCTTTCAAAGTTGAAAAATACATTCACCAGTAAATTTAATTGTAACATTTTCCTACCTTATCTGGCCATGTGGTGTGTGAGACATGATCAGAGACATCCAGAATGAAAACTAATTTCCAGCTGATAATGCAATCTAGCACGTGTCCCTATTCTAAAAGCAGCTAACAATGTTATCAATAGGGAAAATATTTTTTTTTTTTCAGCACAGAATATAATAGAATAATCCTTGACTAGATGCCTGTAAGACGCTATCCCAACTGCTATAGGTCAACCCTACACAAATCTCAGATAAGAGAGGTACTATATTACAATAGATAATAGAATTTCAGCAGCTCCACAGAGGTTATTTTGGTATGTTGTACCACCAAACTGTGGAGGAAGACAAGCAACTCAGTCTGCTTTCATCATTTTCTAATTACAGATCACCGCTAAAAATTATGACTCGGTCAGCGAGTGCATGGAAAAAAGCTATCAAGTTATGGATTGTTGTACGGATGTATGCGACCAAAATGAACACTCATTTCCAGCTGATATTACCATCAATCCAGCGTTATCAATAAGGATTTTTTTTCAGCACAGAGTATAATACAATAATCCATGACTAGATGCCTGAAAGACTCTATCCCAACTGTTAGAGATCACCCCTACAGGAATCTCAGATAAGAGAGGTAATATAGTACAATTGATAATAGAATTTCCCCGGCTCCAAAGAGGTTTTTTTGATACGTTGCATCACCAAACTGTGAAGGAACGCAAGCAACCCTGTCTGCTTTCATCATTTTCTAATTACAGATCACCGTTAAAATTGTGAATCGGTCAACGAGTGCATGGAAAATATCTACTAATGCACTGTGGAAGAGATGCATTCGACGAAAATGAACAACACTCATCTCCAGCTGACGATACCTTGCACCTGCCCTATTGTAAATGCAGCTAACAGCAGTATCAATAAGGAGTAGAATAGATATTTTTTCTTGCAGCATCAGCAGTACACAGTATAAGGCAATAAAACCTTGCTGGACAGGTGTAATACGCTAGCATACTGTGATAGCTCACCCATAACCAAATTTCAGATAAGAGAAGTAATATTGAAGAATATAGAATCGATTTGAATTTGCCTTCCCATTATTAAGGCACGGCTCTCCTATACTGTTATTGTGTATATATTATAATACTCCCGGTGGCACTAAAACCCATGTCTGACAAAACGCTAGCGGCCAGGACTGATTTGTTTCTCCCTCGCCTGTATTCCTTGGTTGACCAAGAAACTGTGACTTTTGCTGTCAGTTTTGTCAGATGGAATATTTTTTTAATAATTCTTCAACAAGGGCCATCTAGTACTGCAACATAAAACATAGGAGTGGATCTCTTATACTGTTATTGCGTATGCAGTAAGTGCAAGGGCTGCCAAAAATTAGGACGCATTCCAATACCACTTTGAATAGATGTAGTGAATGGTCTCAGTACTTTTTTTTCCCACTTATTAAGAAGTTGGTTTCCTATACTGTTATTGCGTATGCAGTGAGTGAGTGCAAGGACTGGCAAAAATTAAGACGCACTCCAATATCCCTTTGAAGAGATGTAGAGGAGGTCCTCACTAAAAAAATGTTATCATTACTAAGGAATGTGTCTCCTATACTTTTAATGCACATGCACTGGGCATAAAAACATTTACCCCTAGGAGCTATAAATGAACATACTGTATACAGGAATATACCATATAACATACAAAATGTTAGAGGTAGATCTCTAAAAATATTTTCTACGGGCATCATGAACACCCTTAAGAAAATTATGTGGGTGTTGCATTATGGTCACCCTGTTGATATGGTGGTGTAGGATGAGGAGAAGGAGAAAGAGGAGGATTACATAAAATAAACAAAATTATGAAGCGGATACCCATGTCTGGGTGTGAAGAGGTGCATGGGAGTAGACCCCCAAAAAATAACCACTGAATTTGACGTTATGTTCCGCTGCTATCATCCGGTGGTGTCAATAAGTCTATCCCAATCCAGCCCTTGCTCATTTTGATAAGAGTCAGCCTGTCTGCATTTTCAGGCGGATGCACCTATAAGTTATAATACACCCGGCGCACTAAAAACCCGCTCTGACAAAACGCTAGCTATAGGGCAGGCCAGGACCTCCAAGGTGTAGCGAGCCAGTTCATGCCACATGTCAAGCTTGGATACCCAATAGTTATAAGGCACAGAGGAATCACAGAGGACATTGGTATGGTCGGCAAGGTACTCCTTCAGCATCTTCCAAAACGTTTCCCTCCTTGTCAGAGTACCCCGCATATCATGGCCTGGGCACTGGGAGAGTCTGAGAAAACTGTCCCATACCTTTGAGAGTGTTTCCCTGCCTCTGCTGCATCTGGTTTGTGTCTCCCTTGCCTGTACTCCTTGGTTGTTCAAGGAACTGTGACCTTTGCTGCCAGTGTTGTCAGCTGTGAACTTTTTAAATAATTCTTCAACAAGGGCCTTCTGGTACTGCAAAATTTTATTAGTCTGCTCTGCCATGGGAAGGAGAGATAGCGCGGGTCTAGAAGTGTGACCAACCAGTAATTATTGTCGCCCAAAATGCATACAACGCAAGGGTCACGGAAAAGGCAGCAAAACATAAAGTCAGCCATGTGTGCCAGACTGACAGAAGCCAATACTTCCTTGTCCCCACCAAGAGGACAACTGTCCATGTTCTCCACCTTATCTTCCTCTACCTCATTCTGCCTCTCCTCAGGACATCTACGCTGAGCAGATGGTATGAATGTTCTGTGGGTAGTACCGTATGCAGCACAGAAAACCAGCTCCTGTTCCTCCTCCTCCTCATTATCACCCAATCTGCATTGAGATGAGGCTGGGCTGTTTAGCTTCACCCTATAAAGTTCCCTATTCCATCTCATCGTGCTTCACCTGCAATGCCTCCTCTTAAATTGTGAGCAGCGAGCATTTCAGTAGACAAAGAAGCGGAATAATGACGCTAATTATGGCGTCATCGCCGCTCACCATCTTGGTTGAGTCCTCAAAGTTATGGAGGATGGCCCAGATGGCAGACATCGATGCCCAGTCTTCAGCTCTTATGTGTGGAGGCTGACATGAATACCGACGGGCATGTTGAAGCTGGTACTCAACAACTGCCCTCTGCTGCTCGCAAATCCTTCCCAACGTACGCAACGTTGATTTCCAATGCGTGGGGACATCACACACCAGTTGGTGAGCTGGAGGCTGCAAATGCTGCTGAAGCACGGCAAGGTTGGTAGAAGCTGTAGCTGACTTTCTGAAAAGGGCACACACCACTAGGTTGAGCACGTGGACCAGGCATAGTTTGTGTGTGAGGTCACCAAGCTTCAGAGCCGCCACCAGATTCTGGCTATTGTCACACATGACCATGCCTGGCTGTAGGTTCAGCATGGACAGCTACAGATCTGCCTGCTTTGTTACAGCTTTCAACAACTCTGCACTGGTGTGAGGTTTGTCACCTAAGCATATTAGCTTCATCACATCCTGTTGCCGCTTGGCCGAGGCAGTGCTGCAGTGCTTCTAGCTTCCGACTGATGTGGTCATTTTGGAGATGGAGGCTGCAGAGGAGGAGGAGATGCAGGAGCTGTAGAACATGGGGGCAACCATTATTGACCCAGTGCCCACAATCCTCGGCGTCGGAAAGACATTTTCCGCCCCAGGGTCTGACTGTGTCCCGGCTTCCACAATATTAATCCAGTGTGCCGTCAGTGAGATGTACTGTCCCTGGCCACAAGCACTTGTCCACATGTCAGTGGTTAGGTGGACCTTCCCAGTAACTATTTTGTTGAGGGCATGGGTAATGTTCTGAGACACGTTCTTGTGTAAGGCGGGGACAGCACACCGGAAGAAACAGTGATGGCAGGGGACCGAGTACCGAGGGACGGCCGCAGCCATCAAGTTGCGAAAAGCTTGCGTCTCCATGAGCCTAAAAGGCAACATTTCAAGCGGAAGTAGTTGAGAAATGTGCCAGTTTAGTGTTGTGGACAGTGGGTGGTTGGCTGCGCATTTACGCTTGCATTTAAAGGACTGGTGTAGAAACAACTGAACGCGAACGTGGTTGCTGACAGTGATGGTGAAGCATCTTCGCCTGCATCATGGATGGAGGCTTGGCATGCATGTACAACAGGGGAAGAGCCAGTGGTGTCACCCACAGACACTGTTTCTTGACCCTGGCGTTCGGCCCAACTAGTCAGGTGCTTTGCTGTCATTAGCCTGAGCATGCTGTTGGTGGTCAGGCTGGTAGTTTTGCTGTCTCTGCTTATGTCGGCATGACAGATGTTGCAAATGGCTTTTTTTGAGTTAATTGGACAATCTTTAAAAAAGAGCTAGACTCGGGAAGACCTAGCAGTTAGACTGGCAACTTCCCTCGTATTGGTGCTTTGGGGAACAGGGCGAAGAATATGTGGTCCAGACTCATGGCTACTGAGACTGGGCCATGTGGAAGACAGGGTGGTAATGGTGGTGGTAAACTGACTGGAAGCATTATGTGGTGGTGTTCTGAGGCCCCCTAGAAATTGGGACTGGAAGGTAGTTCGACATGATGTGGATGTTAGTTGTGTTCCCTCAGCAGGCACTGTTTCGTTTTGCCCATGGCCTCAGTCTCTGCGTGCGCCATTAGCGTCACATCCAGTTTATGGACTAAAATATTTTGCAGCTTGCAAAAAAAAATTAGGATTAATACCACAGTATGGCCAATTATTTTGCCTAGTGAGGTTATAGCTATGCTAATGGTTATTGAACAAGTGTGAATATATTTTTGACACGCCAGTACCAGACTTTAAATGCAGTATAATATTTTGCAACTTGCAAAAAAAATCAAGAATAATACCGCAGTATTTGATCCCATCTGATGACTAGTGATGAGCGAGCACTAAAATGCTCGGGTACTCGTTGCACGGATCGAGCAAATTGAAATGCTCGATGCTCGGTCTGGGCAACCAGTCAAATGTAAGTCTAAGGGAAATCCGAGCATTTTTCTGGCTGCCCGCCCTGCAGAGGGCCTAAAAATTGCCCATATTGGGAACAGTGCTCAAATGACATGGGAACAGCATGGGGAAGACCACTGGAACCATCTCTGACTCCCAGATCACTGCTATCAACAATGTTGTCAGAGTATTACGCCACTTTTACGGACTTACAATAAAACATACAAAAACAAAACCAAAATGGATTTTCCTGGGAAAAATGTTAAGGAACATCCTTTCCAGGGTAATGCCTTGTATATAAGGCAAAATAAATATAGAAAAACAAAAATGCTCCTCCACACCTTGAGCCATGTTCACACGTAGAGTTTTTGATGCATTTTTGCACTTTTGCATTGCTTTCAACAGTGAAAAATACATTCACCGGTAAACGTCATTTTAACATTTTACAACTTTATCTGGCGATGTGGTGTGTGAGACATCATCAGACACATCCTGTTTCATTTATGATGGACGGACTCTGAAAGTCACAAACACTATTTTTATAGTGCCATAAGGCAGCCCTTACTATTGTTAGAGGGCCATCAGTTCTCTATGCTTTGTTGTTCCCATTATTAAAGAGTGGGTCTCCTAAACTGTTATTGCATATGCAGTGACTGCAAGGGCTGCCAAAAATTTGGATGCACCCCAATACTGCTTTGAAGAGACATACTTTTTTTTTTACTGAGGAGGGCCTCAGTAAAAAAAATGTTGCCATTATAAAGGAGTTTGCCTCCTATAGTGGTAATGCCCATGCATTGACTGCAAGGGCTGCCACAATTTGGGAAAAACGACAATAACAATTTAAAGACAAATAGAGGTGGGCCACAGTAATAACAGGTTCCCATTAGAAAGGAGAGGGTCTGTTATATAGTTATAGGGTATGCAGTGAGTACAATGGCTGCCAAAATTTGGGAATAACAATTTAAAGACATATAGAGGTGGGCCTCAGTAATGACATGTTCCTAGAAAGGAGCATTTCTCCTATCCAGCAATAGGGTATGTAGTGAGTACAAGGGCTGCCAAAATTTAGGAAAAAAACCCAAAGCAATTTAAAGACACGTAGAGGTGGGCCACTGTAACGACATGTTCCCATGAGAAAGGAGTGGGTCTGCTATCCACTTATAGGGTATGCAGTGGGTACAAGGGCTGACAAAATTTAGGAAAAACTCCAATAATAATTTAACCCCTTTACAACCCAAGGTGGTTTGCATGTTAATAACCAGGCCAATTTTTACAATTCTGACCACTGTCAATTTATGAGGTAATTACTCTGGAACGCTTCAACGGATCCCCCTGATTCTGTGATTGTTTTTTCGCGGCATATTGTACTTCATGATTATGGTAAAATTTCATCGATATCACTTGCGTTTATTTGTGAAAAAAATGGAAATTTGCCAAAAATTTGGACAAGAAAAATTGACCCCAAAACTTGTTGTGCAATTTCTCCTGAGCACACAGATACCCCATATGTGGGGAAAACCATTGTTTGGGCACACTGCAGGGTTCGGAAGGGAAGGAGCGCCATTTGACTTTTTGATTGTAAAATTTGCTTGAATAACTAGCGGACGCCATGTTGTATTTGGAGAGCCCCTGATGTGCCCAAACGGTGGAAACCCCCCATAAGTGAAACCATTTTGGAAACTAGACCCCTCTGGGAACTTATCTAGATGTGTGGTGAGCACCCTGAACCCCCAAGTGTTTTACAGAAGTTTATAACATGGAGCAGTGAAAATAAAAAAATCAAACTTTTTCCACAAAAATTATGTTTTAGCCCCAATTTTTTTATTTTCACAAGTGTAAGAGTAGAAAATGGACCACAAAAACTTTTGTGCAATTTCTCCTGAGTACGCCAATACCCCATATGTGGGGAAAATACAGTGTTTGGGCACACATCAGGATTCTGAAGGGTAGGAGCAATGTGTGACTTTTTGAATGCAAAATTGGCTGGAATCGAGAGCGGACGCCATGTCGCGTTTGGAGAGCTCCTCATGTGCCTAAATAGTGGAAACCCCCCAACAAGTGACCCCATTTTGGAAACTACACCCCTCAAGGATTTTATCAAGGGGTATAGTGAACCTTTTTGAACCCAGAGGTGCGACACCGAATTTGATAACATTAGGTCATCATATTGAAGAAGTTGTCATTAGTCTTGACACCCAAAAAACTCAAAATTGACACCATTATAAAAACTGAACCCCTCAAGGTACTGAACCCCCCAAAAAAACATGTGGGGATCGCTCGTGCATGGCAGGCAATCCCCGCAAGGTTTTTTTGGCCGCGAAGCACATCGGGCGGAGACTCGAGCATGTCACTTGAGCACCCGCGATACACAGTACATACCGGAGCACCCAATTCAAACTCAAGTAGCGAGCACTTGCACTCAACACTAGTTGCCATATCGTCATCTTTTTTTCTTTTACTTTGGAAAAAAATCCCTACCCTAACCCTAGCCCAACCTTAGCCTAACCCTAACCCTAGCCCAACCCTAACCCCAACCCTAGCCCAACCCTAACCCCAACCCTAACCTCAACCCTAGGCCCAAGCCTAACCCTAGCCCAACCTTAACCCTAGCCCAACCCTAACCCTAACCCTAGCCCAACCCTAACCTTAACCCTAGCCCAACCCTAACCCCAACCCTATCCCTAGCCCAACCCCAACCCTAACCCTAGCACAACCCTAACCCGAGAGTTTATTTTTTATGCCATTCCTCGTGTGGTATAAGTGATTAGACGACTTTATTCTTCGGGTCGGTGCGATTATAGCGATTCCAGAATCATATCGGTTTTTATGATTGACAGCTTTCACACACTAAAAGACGCATAATTTGTAAAATCTAGTTTTTACATCGCCATATTTTGAGAGCTATAATTTTTCCATATTTTGGCCGACAAAGTCATGTGACAGCTTGTTTTTTGAGGGATGAGTTGACGTTTTTTATTGGTGCCATGTTCAGGCACGTGGCATTTTTTGATTGCTTTCTATTCCGATTTTTGGGAGGCAGAATAAACAAAAACCAACAATTCAGGAATTGTTTTTTTTTTGTTTTTTTTTTATGCTGTTCCGCATGTGGTAAAATTGATAAGGTAGCTTTATTCTTCGGGTCAGTACATTTACAGAGTACCGCAGAGTATATATTTTTTCTATGTTTTGGCGGTTTTATCCAATCAAAGCTATTTTATAGAAAAAAATTTTTTTTTTGCATCGCTCTCTTCTGAAAGCTATAACTTTTTAATTTTTCAGCTGTTGGAGCTGTATGGTGGCTTGTTTTTTGCAGGACAAGATGTCGTTTTCAGCAATACCATTTTTCTTTATATTTGTCCTTTTGATCGCGTGTTATTCCATTTTTTTTTAAGGTAAAGCATTGTTTTTTGCTTCGTTTTTTATTTCTTTTTTTTACCGTATTCACTAAAGGAGATAACTAGTGGGACAGTTTTATAGGTCAGGTCGTTCCAGATGCAGCGATACCAAATATGTGTACTTTTATTGCTTTTTTTTTCATAATAATATTTATTGAAGGGTACATTATTTTTTTTATTTTTGGTGGATTATTTTTATTATTTATTTTTTTATATTTTTTCAATATTTTTTCACTTTCTGACACTTTTTTTCATTTTTATTCTTTGTCCCACATTGTGACATTCACTTTTTTTTATTCTGATCGCCTGTATAGCACAGGGGTGGAGCACCATACCTGGCTATACAGGCTGTCAACGCTGCAGATGCAGAAGATATTTTGGTCATGCACTGCTCATGACCAAAATATCTTCCTGCTGTCTGGTGACCCGTATGTTGTCATGACGACATTGGGTTATCATGGCAACATCCAGAAAGCCACGGCAGACAGCACTGGAGGCTGGAAGGAGAGGTGAGTATCCCAATCACCTCCCCTTGCCACCGCAATGCTGCAATCGCCTTCGATCTCAGCATTGCGGGGGTTGATGTGTTGGGAGAGGTGGCGGGACCGGGACATAGCACATAGGACATAGCACTGGGTGTCAGCTGTGACAATCAGCTGACACCCGGCGGCGATCGCGCCAGCAGAGCCTGTGTGTGGGCGCGATCGCATAGACGTATTAATACGTATCAGGCTCTTAAAGCCCAGGGCGCAGATAAATATTAATACGTCTTGGTTTTTAAAGGGGTTAAAGACATATAGAGGTGGGCCTCAGTAACTACATGTTTATAGAAAGGAACCGTTCTGCTATCCAGTTTTAAGGTATGCAGTGAGTAAAAGGGCTGCAAAAATTTAGGAAAACCCCCAATAACAATTTAAAGGCACATATGGGTGGACCTCAGTAACGACATGTTCCTAGAAAGGAGCGGTTCTGCTATTGAGTTATAGGGTATGCAGTGAGTATAACGGCTGCCAAAAATTTGGACACACTCCAATGGCCCTTGCAAGAGACGTAGAGGAGGGCCTCCTGAAAAAAATGTTTCCATTGTTAGGAAGTGGGTCTCCCACACTGTGTGCCTATGCAGTGAATGCAACGGCTGCCAAAAATTTGGAGGCACTCCAATGCCCCTTACAAGAGACGTAGACGTTGGAGGGCCTCCTGAAAACAATTTTCCTGTTGTTAGGAAGTGGGTTTCCCATACTGTTTACCTATGCAGTGAGTGCAACGACTGCCAAAAATTTGGAGGAACTCCAATGCCCCTTGCAAGAGACATAGAGGTCGGAGGGACTCCTGAAAACAATGTTCCCATTATTAGGAAGTGGGTCTCCCACATTGTTTGCTTTTTGCAGTGAATGCAATGGCTGCCAAAAATTTGGAGGAACTCCAATAACCCTTGCAAGAGACATATATATGGTGATATGGCAGATATAGTGGTGATATGGTGGTGAACAATGAGGATAAGGAGGACAAGAGCAAATAGACAAAATCAGGAAGCATGTCTGGGTGTGAAGACAGAGGTGCATGGGAATAGAGATAGACCTCCATAAAAAAAGACACTGTATTTGAATTTATGCTATCATTCAGTGGTGTTCAGAAGTCTGGCCCAATCCAGCCCTTGTTCATTTTTATAAGAGTCAGCCTGTAAGCATTTTCAGCTGAGAGGCGGATGCGCCTATCAGATATAATTCCACCAGCGGCTCTGACAAAACACTAGTGGCAGGGCAGGCCAGGACCTCCAAGGAGTAGTGAGCCTCAGAGCCTGTGCGATGGGAGGGTCTGAAAAACTGTCCCAGAAGTTTGACAGAGTTTCCCTGCTTATGTTGGATTGCATTTGTGTTTCTCTCGCCTGTACTCCTTGGTTGTCCAACGAAATGTGACCTCTGCCGCCAGCATTTTCAGATGGGAATTTTTTTAATAATTCTGCAACAAGGGCCTTCTGGTACTGCCCCATTTTATTAGGCCTGTCCTGAAAGGGAATAAGAGACAGAGACTTCTCCTTGAAGCATGGGTCTAGAAGTGTCACCAATCAGTAATGAATGTCACCCAAAATTTGGACAACACGAGGGTCACGTGAAAGGCAGTGTAACATAAACTCATCCTTGTGAGCCAGACTGCTAACAGGCAAGACTTCCTTGTCCTCACAAAGAGGATGAATAACCATGCTTTCATCCTCATCCTCCATCTCCTCCCTGTCCTCAGGCCATCGATGCTGAACAGACAGTATGACAGTTGTGCAGGTAGTACCGTCTATAGTGCAGGAAACTAGCTCCTGTTCTTCCTCCTCCTCCTCTTCCTCATTGTCATCCAATCCATGTTGGGATGAGATGAGGCTGGGCTGTGTGGAATCACCCTGTACAGTTCCTTGCTCCATCTTATTGTGTTCTGTCTGCAATGCATCCTCTTTAATTGTGAGCAGAGAGCATTTCAGAAGACAGAGAAGCGAGATGGCAACACTAATTATGGCATCATCATCGCTCACCATCTTGGTGGAGTCCTCAAAGTTTTGGAGGATAGTACATGTGTCTGACATCCATGTTCACTCCTGTGGTTTTATGTGTGGAGTCTGACCTGAATACCGATGGACTTGTAGATGCTGGTAGTCAAGAACTGCCCTCTTCTGCTCACAAATCCTTCCCAACATCTTCAGTGTAGAGATCCAATGCGTCGCAGATCAGTCGGTGAGCTGGAAGTTGCAAACATTGCTGAAGCACGACAAGGGCAGCGGAAGCTGTAGATGACTTTCTAAAATGGGCACACATGCCGCCTACTTTTACAAGCAGCTCTGGCAGATCCGGGAAGGTTTTGAGAAACCGCTGAACCACGAGGTTAAGAACATGGGCCAGGCATGGTATGTATGTGAGATCACCTTACCTCAGAGCCGCCACCAAGTTCTGGCCATTGTCACACACGACCATGCCTGGCTGTAGTGTCACCAGTGTGAGCCACAGATCTGCCTGCTCTTTCAGAGCTGACAACAACTCTTTAGCATTGTGCGGTTTGTCACTTAAGCACATTAGCTTCAGCACAGCCTGTTGCCGCTTGGCTGAGGCAGTGCTGCAGTGCTTCCAGCTTGCGACTGATGTTGTCATTTCGGAGATGGATGCTGAAGAGGAGGATGAGATGCAGGAGTTGCAGTATGTGGGGGCAACACTGATTGACCCAGAGCCCACAATCCTCAGCGTCAGGAGGACTTTTTCCATCCCAAAGTCCGACTGAGTCCTGGCTTTCACTATGTTAACCCCGTATGCCGTCAGCAAGGTTTGTACCGTCCCTGTCCACAAGCCCTTGCCCACGTGTCCGTGGTTAGGTGGATTTTCCCAGTAACTGCAATGTTGAGGGCACAACTAATGTTGTGGGACACAAGCTCGTGTAACACGGGGATGGCACACCGGGAGAAATTGTGACGTCTGTGGACCGAGTACCGAGGGATGGTCGCAGCCATCAGGTTGTGGAAAACTTCCATCTCCACGAGCCTAAAAGGCAACATTTCAAGCGCAAGCATTGGTGAAATGCTTGAATTTAGTAGTGTGGCCTGTGGGGCATTTACTGGGTATTTGCGCTAGCGTTCCAAGGACTGAGGTAGGGACAACTGAACGCTGCTCTGAGATAAGGACGTGGACCTGCTTACTGATGGTGCTGGTTGAGAGTGTGCAATGACACATGCAGGGCGGGAGGCATCTTGACATGCTCCATGAATAGGGGATTGGCGTGCATGCAAAACAGCGGAAAATGCAGTGGTGTCACCTGCAGACATTGTTTCTGGACCCTGGGGTTCGGCCCACTTAATCGGGTGCTTTGCTGCCATGTGCCTGATCATGCAGGTGATTGTCAGGTTGTTAGTTTTGCTACCCCTGCTGATGCTGGCCTGGCACGTGGTGCAAATGGCCTTTTTGGGGTTATCTGCAGAGTCTTTAAAAAACAACCAGACTCTGGAAGACCTAACAGTTGTACTGGCAACTTCCGTAGTGCTGGCGTTACGGGAACACTTTCTCGCCTGGTGTCTGCGGCCACCACACTGCTTCTTCCTGCCTGTTGTGGCGCTATACCCCCCCTGTGTGCTACTGTCCTTGCTCTGTATGTCCCCCTGCCAGGTTGGGTCAGTTACTATATAATCCACCCCCTTGTCTTCCACTTCGGCACCTTGGTCCTCCTCCTGACTTTCTGGCAATTGTGTCTCATCATCACCATCCCCCTCTTGTGACAGTAATTCCACTTTCCCACCATTGCCTTCGTGTGACCGTGGCTTCTCCAATATTTGGACATCGCTACATGAGTTCTCTTAACTCGCTTGAAGCTGGCCCGGCGAGATGCCCGAATCTACAAATGGAAAAGTGAACAGCTCTTCTGAGTGCCCAAGTGTGGGATCAATTGTCTCCGGGCACTCAGCATGGTGGGACGAAGGAGGATCAGGATGAGGAATATGCGGTCCAGACTCACAGCTACAGAAACTTGACCGTGTGGTAGACAAAGTGGTGGTGGTGGTGGCAAAGTGACAGGAAGCATTATCTGCTATCCAACCAGCAACCTTTTGAAACTGCTCTGGGTTCAATAGTGGTGTACTGTGGTCCCCTAGTAATTGAGACAGGAAGGTCGAGCAAGAAGATGTAGGTGTTTGTTGTGGCACAATTTCAGCTTGCCCACAGCCATGTTCACGGCCTTGGCCTCTGCATGCACCATCACTATCACGTCCACTTCCCCGTTCCTTGCTACGCACCTTGCCCATTTTAAATGGAGGGCAATATGTTACACATTCACTAGAAATGACTGATTTTGGACGTCTGTTATATGTGATATGTCTGACAGAAAACCACGATTTTAAATAGTAGGCCTGTAATTTACTAATATTATTCTTCACACAGACCTAGTGTGTATAGCTTGACCAACACACTGCAACAAAATGGAAGGCAGAAATGGCTGATTTTGGAATGCTGCTATATGTGATATGTCTGACAGAGAACCACAGTTTTAAATAGCAGGTCTGTAATTTACTAACATTATTCTTCACAGAGACCTAGTGTGAATAGCTTTACCTACACACTGCAACGAAATGGAAGGCAGAAATGGCAGATTTTGGGACACTGTTATATGTAATATGTCTGACAGAGAACCATGGTTTTAAATAGCTGGCCTGTAATTTACTAATATTACTCTTCACAGACCTAGTGTGAATAGCTTGATCGACACACTGCAACAGAATGGAAAAGGAGGCCAATATTTTCCAGGTTCAGTTCAAATTTCTGGATTTTTATCGTTGAAATAAGGAGCAGAACTGGCTATATTCAGCAGTGCACTGCCTGCCTGCCTAACTCCTGTAATCACCTTCACCACTGAAAACATGCACCTGCATTAGTCCTCAGAAGGACTGTTAGTTCAAATGGATATATAAATATATGTTGTGGAATACCTATACAAACTCTAAACAAGCAAATATTTCCCTGACTCAGCAGCAGCTCTCCCTACTCTGCCTGATTCCGGGGTAGACTGTGACGAGTATAGTGGCTCCTGGTCTTATGTAGACCTGATGACACTGTGCGGTCAGCCAATCACTGTAATGACCACAACCAACATGGCTACGGCATTACAGAGCGTGGCAAGCAATCCCTGCATGTTCATTGGACACACCCCTTGAGAAAGCACTTCTGGTGTGTGCGAAACATGCGTCGGGGCGGCTTGTGGTGGTTTCCCAGCAATATGGGTAAGTCAGATTAAGATATGAATTGTGCTCAAATTTATGGTCTAAATCGATATGGGCTTATTACTAGCAAGCTGTGCTGGCTGCCATTGCTTTGTATGAATATGACTTTAAAATTTGATGCAATGAATGTATACTGACTGTTTTACTACCACTACCATTAATTATTTGGATAATCCTCTTTGCACAACTCTGTTTGTTTCTGTGCCTTTGTTTATGTGTGGCACTCTATGGTTTTAATTGAATATGAATAAAAATAGATTATTTTTAATTAACATGGCCTTTTTTGTCAGTGGCTTTTTCTTGGTATTATGTACCCAGATGTAGGTATATATGTTAAATGTCTGACAAAGAACCATGATTTCAAATAGCATACCTGTAACTTATTAATATTATTCTTCACAGAGACCTAGTGTGTATAGCTTGACCAACACACTGCAACAAAATGGAAGGCAGAAATGGCTGATTTTTTAATACTGTTATATGTGATATGTCTGACAGAGAACCACGGTTTTAAATAGCAGGCCAGTAATTTACTAATATTATTCTTCACAGACCTAGTGTGAATAGCTTGACCGACACACTGCAACAGAATGGAAAAGGAGGCCAATATTTTCAAGGTTCAGTTCAAATTTTGGATTTTTATTGTTGAAATATGGAGCAGATCTGACTATATTCAGCAGTGCATTGCCTGCTTGCCTAACTCCTGCTATCACCTTCACCACTGAAAACATGCACCTGGTTAAGTCCTCAGAAGGACTGTTAGTTCAGATGGATATATAGATATATGTTATGGAATACCTATACTAACTCTAAATAAGCAAATCTCTCCCTGACTCAGCAGCACCTCTCCCTACTCTGCCTGATTCCGGGGTAGACTGTGATGAGCATAGTGGCTCTAGGTCTTATATAGACCTGATGATGCTGTGCGGCCAGCCAATCACTGTAATGCCCACAACCAACATGGCTGCGGCATTACAGAGCGTGGCAACCAATCCCTGCATGTTCATTGGTCCTCTAAAGAGCGCCAAACATGCAGGGCGGGGACCCACGTTCCCGTCCGAGCAACCCAGAAATGCTCCCTGGGTGCCAAGCTTGTCGAGCACCGTGATGCTCGGGCGAGTACCGAGCAGTGGCGAGCACGTTTACTCATCACTAATCTTTATACATTGTCTCATAGAAGGATTGTAAAAAATTTTGTGTAAATGCAGATGGGATTTTGATAGTATCTCATACTATTTCTTTAATCCTTTATTTCTAACATTTTGAGGTACAGAGGAATTGTAAACATAACTTGTATGATAAAATTGCTACTTTTATTTTTCATGCAGGATTAGACATATTTGTTTTCAAGAACAGGTTTTTATGGCTGTGGCTATACTACCACTATCAGCCTGACGGGCAGACACGGAGATCAGATATGTGGGTCTATACTAAGCCCCCTGGCTACCATAGAAACTCATTTTCACTCTGTGCTCACATCACGGGAACATCTGTAGTGTAAATGGAACCTCCTGCCTCTATCTAAGCACTTAGATGTTGTAGTCACTTTTGACTGAGGCATCTGAGGTGTTAAACACCTGACACCTGAATGACATCTGATTGCAGCCATTGCAGTAGATTGCCAGTTGACACCTGTGATGTGAATTTGTGAACTTGTGAATAAAAAAACATGATGTGAGCTACAGGGTATAAGCTACAGATACTCCAAGCAAGGTTTTGTTGAGTGGAGCAAGGTTTGCAAAAAAACAGAAAATTAAGGTCTAGTAAGTTTTATCATTGCTGTGTATAGAGATGAACGGATTATTAGAAATTAAAATTTGTTGACTTTCTACCAATTTTACTCAAGAAAATTGATTTGTAGTGAATACATTTCAATACTGAACAGTATGGAAGGTGGGTGGATGGAAATAGAAGAGAGAGACAAAACATTTTAATATGATTTGTCAACTCCACTTACTCGGTGAATCTGGAGAAGGAATCCAACTCTCCTCCACAGCGTTGTAAAACACTCAGTTGTTACAAATGCTTGATTGCAGTTGTTGCTGCTAAGGGTGGCCCAACCAGTCATTAGGTTTAGGGGTCAATCACTTTTTCACACAGGGCCCTGTAGGTTTGGATTTCTTTTCCCCTTATTTATAAAGACCTCAATTTAAAAACTGAATTTTTTGTTTACTTGTGTTATCTTTTTCTAAAATTTAAATTTGTTTAGTGATCTGAATCATTTAAGTGTGACAAACATGGAAAAAGAATAAGAAATCAGGAAGGGGGCAAACACTTCTTCACACCACTGTGCATATACATATATATATATATATATATATATACATATATATATATATATATATATATATATATATATATATATATAGTTGCAGCGTCCAGTAATTTTGTTTTTACTGAGGTCAGTTGCAGCTTTTATTTAATGGAGCTTCAGAAATTTACTGCAGTAATTATTTTACTACAGATTTTTTCAACCAATCCATAGAATTAGTTAGCATTGTTTGCGTACATCCAGTAACTTTTTTTACTGACATCCGTTCACTGCGGTTTATATTTAGTGTAGCTTCAGCAATTGTCTGCTGTAATTACTTAGCTACAGTTTTTTACTACTAATTGATAGAATTAGTAAGCCTAAGTTGCAAGTATCCAGTAACTACTGGTGTCTGTTCACTGCAGCTTATACTTAAAGTAGCATCAGAAATTTTCTGCAGTAATTATTTACTACAGTTTTTGTCTACTTATCCATAGAATTAGTTAGCATCAGTTGTGTGGGTCCAGTAACTTTTTTTTACTGACGTCTGTTCACTGCTGTTTATATTTAGTGTAGCTTCACAAATTTACTGCAGTAATTATTTTATTAGTTTTATACTACTAACTAATCCATAGAATTACAGTAGTATCAGTTACGTGCAGGCTTTCAGTAATTGTCTCTACTGACATCCACCCTGTTCAATTTCCTTCTTTATCTTATTCATTTTTTTCTATTTTCATTTTTTTATACTCTTTTTTTATTCTTTCCTTTTTCTTTATTCTCTTCTATTCTTTTCGTATTTTCGCGAAAAAAATATTTCTCCCACAAAAATGTTGTTTTAGCCCCATTTTTTTTAATTTTCACAAGGATAGCAGGAGAAAATGAACCCCAAAATTTCTTCTGCATTTTCTGCTGAGTACACTCATACTCCATATGTGGGGGAAAACTACTTTGAGGCACAGTATAAAGCTCAGAAGGGAAGATATTGGAGTTCAGATTTTTCTGGAATGGTTTGAGGGGACCATGTCACATTGGTAGAGCCCCTGCGGTGCCAGAACAGCAGGAACCCCCATAAGTGACCTCATTTTACAAACTACACCCCACAATGAATTCATCTAGTGGAGCTGTGCTCATATTAACACTACATATGCCTCACAGAATTTTATACCATTGGGCGGTGAAGAAAGAACAATTATATTTTTACCACTGAAATGTTGTTTTAGCCCCAAGTTTTTAATTTTTCTAAGGGCTAGTAGGAAAAAATGGACCTCAGTTTGTTGTAAAAATTTCTCCTGATTGCGCCAATACCCTACATTAAGGCTGTATGCCAACAATGCGGTTTTTAAGCATTTCCGCAGTGGCAATTCCGCTGCAGAAATGCTTAAAAAACACTTGGTAGAAGGTCTGCCATGTTCCCCAATGATAATCCGCATGTGCTGTGCATATGTTGCGGAAATTTCCCCTGCGGATTATCATTGCAGAAAAAAATGCAGCACTACCAATTATTTTGCGGAAGCGCTGCATTTTCGCCGCCAATGACTTGCATTGGAACGCATGTAATCCGCATCACTGGATCTGTACAAGCGGATTACATGCGTTTCAATATGCGGATGGTACCCGGGTCTGGAGAAGAGGAGACTCTCCTCAGGACCCGGATACCATAGAACCTGTAAAAAAAAGAATAAAATAAAAAATAAACATTATACTTACCTTCTGACGGCCCCCGGTGTCTTTGTCCTGGCTTGCCGGCAGATCGCGGTGGACTCAAGGACCTGTCATGACGTCATTTAGTCTTGAAGAGGTACAAAGGAGGGCAACAAAATTAATAAAGGGAATGGAGGGACTGCAATACCCAGAGAGGTTGGCAAAACTAGGACTATTCTGCCTGGAAAAGAGAAGGTTGAGGGGGGACATAATAAATGTGTACAAATATGTTAGGGGACAGTATAGAGATCTTGCCCGGGATTTGTTCAAAAGGAGGGATATTACGGTAACAAGAGGGCATTCACTAAGACTGGAAGAGTAAAGGTTTCAGCACCAGCATAGGAAGGGGTTCTTTACGGTAAGAGCAGTGAGAATATGGAATTCACTGAGTGAGGAGACGGTAATGTCGGATTCACTACACCAGTTCAAGCGGGGACTGGATGCATTTCTAGATACCAGGCAGATTTCAGCGTATACTTAAAAATAAAATAAAATAGTAGGTTGATACAGGGATTTATTCTGACTGCTGGTTTCAGAGTCGGGAGGGAATTTTTCCTCAGGTGAAGATTGGCCAAATCATTTGGGGTTTTTGCCCTTCTCTGGATCAACTTTAGCAATTACAGAACTAACAGGTCGAACTTGATGGACGCAAGTCTTTATTCGGCTTTACAAACTATGTTACTATGTTACTATGTGACGGGTCACGCGACCATTGACATCGGCAGGTCCTTTCAGTGTACTGCGAGCTGCCAGCAAGCCGAGTCGCATCGAATAAAGACTCCGGGGGCCATCAGAAGGTAAGTATATATTTATTTTTTATTTTTTAACATTCTTTCGGTCACACTATTTAAATCCATGCCGGCTGCATGGATTTATATAGTGTGACCAAGTTGTCAAGCACTTTCCAAGTGATGCTAAAATCACTTGGAAAGCGCTTGTCAACCCGCATGCAGAAATGCATGTGAAGAACGCTTCACATCCGCTTGTCCCTGGCTGGAAAAAAGCATGTACAGTCCGCATGCGTTTTTTCTGCCAGGGAGATGCAGAAACGCTCAGGAAAAAATCCGGAGCATTTCTAAATCGTGAGCACATAGCCTTAATAGGGAACTACTTTTCAGGCTCAGTGCAAAGATCAGAATGGAAGGAGCATCTTATTATAGTGCATATTTTACTGTTCTGGTTTGCTGGTGTCATAATAGAAGTGTTGATAATATCAATGTCTGCTTCCGAATGAGATGAGTCTTGCAAATAAAACAGGTAAATTAGAGACTGTAATGACAGACATAGATTATGATGTGGTGGCATAACAGAAATTTTTCTAAATGAAAGCCATGACTGGGTGACAAATTTAGAGGCGGATAGTGTGTCTAGGAATTATTATTATTATTAATTATCATAGCGCCATTAATTCCATGGCTCTTTACATGTTTAAAAGGGGTATACATAACAAACAACAAGTTCCATAATTTGAACAAAAATGAGTCAGCGACTGGTACACAGGAGGAGAAAAGACCCTGCCCGCGAGGGCTCACAATCTACAAGGGATGGGTGACGATACAGTAGGTGAGGGTAGAGCCGGTCTTGCAGCAGTATGGTGGAGCGAGTGTTATTGCAGGTTGTAGGCTTGATGGAAGAGGTGGGTCTTCAGGTTGCTTTTGAAGGTTTCCATGGTATGCGATTATGGGAAGAGGAAATAAGAGGGGAGTAGAGAAGGAGACCTTGTGAGGATCGGAGATTGTGTGCAGGTAAGTACCGGGAGACTAGGTCACAGATGCATGGAGGAGACAGTTTGTGGATGGCTTTATATGCCATGGTTAGAGTTTTGAACTGGAGTCTCTGGGCAATGGGGTACCAGTGAAGGGATTGACAGAGAGGAAATGCCGGGGAATAGCAGGAGGACAGGTAGATTAGTCAGGCAGCAGAGATTAGGATAGATTGGAGGGGTGCAAGAGTGGTAGAAGGGAGTTCACAGAGCAGGAGGTTGCAGTAGTCAAAGCAGGAGACGATGAGGGCATGCACTAGTGTTTTTGCAAATTCGTGGTTGCGGAATGTGTGGATCAGGGAAATATTCTTGAACTGCAGTCGGCAGGAAGTGGAAAGGGCTTGGTTATGATGTTTGAACGAGAGATCAGAGTCAAGGGTTACCCCGAGGCAGTGAGCTTGCGGGACTGGGGAGATTGGACAGCCATTGACTTTGATAGATAGGTCAGATGGGGGGTTGAGCGATGTGGTTAGTAAGGAGGTGATATCAGGTCCAGAGAGGTAAATCTGTGTGTCATCAGCATAGAGGTGATACTGAAAGCCGTGAGACTCTATGGGCTGTTCCAAGCTGAAGGTTTAAATGGAGAAGAGCAGGGGTTCTAGAACTGAACACCAACAGATAGGTGTCGAGGTGACGAGATAGTGTGTGAGTGGAAGATGCTGAATGTCCGGTCTGTTAGGTATGAGGAGATCCAAGATAGGGCCAAGTCTGTGATGCCGAGAGATGAGAGAGTCTGTAGTAGGAGGGAATGGTCTACAGTGTCAAAGAAAGATGACAGGTCCAGAAGGAGAAGGACAGAGTAGTGTCACTTTGATTTGTTGGGCAGTTGTTCCAGTAGTTTTGAGGCATAGGGGAAAAGTGATATGGGGCGATAGCTAGTCAGAGAGGATGGGTCAAAGAATGGCTTTTTGAGGATGGGTGTCATTGAGGCATGTTTGAAGCATTAGGGGAAGACACCAGTTGCTAGTGACAGGTTGAAGAGGTGGGTTAGGGTTGGGATGAAGACTGCAGTAAGGTTTGGGATGAGATGGGACGGGATTGGGTCAAGTTCGCAGGTGGTGAGATGTGACTTGGAGAGTAAAGAGGAAAGTTGATCTTCCTTGATGGCGGAGAAGCTGGTTTTGGAGGAGGAGAGTTGAGTAGATATGAGGAGGGACTGTGGGAACTTATGGAAAAAGCTTTGTCTGATGTTGTCAATCTTCTGCTTGAAGAATCAGACAAAGTCTTAAGTTGAAATGAGTGGAGAGGGAGTAGGTGCTGGGGGCCGGAGGATAGAATTGAAAGTACTGAATAGCTGTTTAGGGTTGTGAGACAGGGAGGATATGGGAGATGAGAAGTATGATTGTTTTGCTGCAGCGAATGTGGACCTGAAAGTAGTGAGGGCTTATTTGAATGCGATAAAGTGCTCGTTGGAGTGGGACCTTTTCCTCCTCATCCCAGCAACCCTGGAAGCCTTTCTCAGTTCTTTAGTCAGGCTGGTGTGCCAGGATTGCCTGTTGATTATGATTGTGCAAGGTTTGGTATGAATGAGGGGGGAGACCGATTCAAGAGCTGCAGCTGTTGTGGTGTTATATAAGGCAGCAGCATCTGCATCATGTAAGGAATTTATGTCTGTAATAGGGAGGAGGGATTCGGAAAGTGAGTGTAGGTTGAGGTGTTCGAGATTTATGTGAGGATGTACAAGTTTCTGGATGAGAGATTGTGGACCTGGAGAGGAGAGGGGAGAGAATGTG
Source organism: Phyllobates terribilis (assembly GCF_046119375.1). Classification (NCBI taxonomy): domain Eukaryota; kingdom Metazoa; phylum Chordata; class Amphibia; order Anura; family Dendrobatidae; genus Phyllobates; species Phyllobates terribilis. Next base: position 765,310,771 of record NW_027362762.1, on the reverse strand, counting down.
AGTAAGTTGTGGTCAGGAAGAGGGAGAGGAAAGTTAGAGAGGTTGGATAGGGAACTGAGTCGGGTGTAAATGAGGTCCAGAGTGTGCCCATCTTTGTGAGTGGGGGCTGAAGACAATTGAGCAAGACAAAAGGAGGAAATGAGGGATAGAAGCTTAAAGACAAATGGGTGGGAAGTGTCAATGGGAATGTTGAAGTCGCCCATGATGATAGTAGGGATGTCAGTGGAAAGGTAGTGAAGTAGCCAGGTGGTGAAGTGGTCTAAGAAGGAGTCGTCTGGCCCTTGGGGGTCGTAGATGACACCCAGTTAGAGGTTGGAGGGGAAGCAAATGCGCACACAGTGCACTTCAAAAGAGGGGAGAGTAATGGAGGGTGGCAGTGGGATATGTGAGAAGGAGCAGTTGTCTGACATGAGAAAGCCAACTCCTTCACCATGCTTGACGCTGGGCCGGGTGTTATGGGAAAGGTGGAGTCTGCCATATGAAAGTGCAGCAGGTGAGGCTGTGTCGGGGGGGGTGAGCCAGGTTTCATTGATGGCAAGGAAGAAGAAAAGTTTGTTAGTGATGAAAAGATCATGGATGTAGGAAAGTTTGTTGCAGATGGAGCGAGCGTTCCACAGAGCTTCTGTTAGTGGGACTGGGAAAGTGGGGGCTGGGTGGATGGGTATAAGGTTAGACAGATTGTTGAAATGTGTGCTAGATCTAGGATGAAAGGTAAAAGTGACTGTGTGGATGTGGTGGGGGGGCTGGGATTTGGTGAGATATCGCCAGCAGTGAGGAGGAGCAGAGAAAGTATTAGCAGGGGGATGCAGGAGATAGCATAAGGTGTCTGTCTGTGCTTAGAGATGCAAGATTGTATGTTGAGTAATAGTTCTGAGGAGCATGTGAGGTGGATGGGGAGGATGGAGGAAGAGATGACCAGTTCCTTACTAGGTGTAGGGATTAGGGGGGTTAGTAGAAAGTGAAGGATTATAGAGGAGAGAGTGAAACAAATAGGAACATTGTTTACTGTGACTAAGTATCCAGTTACCTTCACTTCCCTTCCATTCCAATTCAGGACTAATTCAGAGCTGTACACTTCTATGTTACACTTGTATGGTACACTGGCAGGCGACACGTCCTGCAGACGTAAAGCTCACACATATATTTGCTGCAAAGTGCAGGCATCTGTTAAATAGAGGCAAGTGGCCTCTGCTCATCTATATCAGATAATTAACACTGGGCCACATGCAGGATATTTAAGCCAGAGTAAACAAGGAGGTCATAAATAAGGGTAGAGGTAGAACAGTGAGTAGGTGAAATGCATACCAGAGACTAATGCCAGCAAAGAAGGGAGAAATCACAGCATAGGGAAAAGTTGAGTTGCATACCAGAGACTAATGCCAGAAAAGAAGAGAGAAATCACAGCATAGGAATAGTTGGGTTGCATACCTGTAGAAGAAAAGGATAAACAGAGATGTTGATTAGAATGCGATGGTTATTACTTTAGGAAAATAAAGTGGAGCAAATATACAAACTTGAGGAACTGGTTAGCTGGGAAGACAAAAAGCACAAACAATTCTCGATGTCATGGTGTCCTTGGCGCAGATAGATTACAGATCGTACAACGTTACCTCAACAACTTAGACCATTAACCTAAACCAACCCAACCCCCGCCCCACTACCCCTCTTTAAAAATCTCCAAATAATCTTTCACTTTCCCCTCCTTACTGCGTCTCCCCCCCCTTCCTATCCCTACTTATTTATTCCCTGCTTGTTTTATCTCAGGTTATCACATTAAATTTACATGATATATTGTTACCATACCAAATGATCGCAGTTTTTGACTATTGTATGTTTTGGATACTCACCGCTCTCTTTTATATCCAACTGTATACCTGCAATCCACATTTGATTGTCTGATTTAATGAATACTGTTCAATCATTTTTTGCGTTCTTTGTAACAATATCCTATTGAAATGTTTACCAAACTATGTTATATTTTTCAAACTGTTACTCCTTTTTATAAAACTCCAATAAAAAGTTGTTTAAAAGAAAAAGAATGCGATGGTTATAGATGATCAAGTGCAGTCTGTATACATCATATTAAATTCAGGACTAATTCATAGCTGTACACTTCTAAGTTACACTTGTATGGTACACTGGCAGACGAAACGTCCTGCAGACGTACAGCTCACAAATATTTTTGCTACAAAGAAATGACAAAAAAATATAAAAAGGGTAAGTTAGATTTTATAAAATCTAAACACCTGTGCTGAATGACACATGAAATTGCAGGTGGCTGTGATAATCTAGATGCTTTATAGGTAAATATAATATCCATGGTACTATCAATAACCGTGAACTACTGGTTGGAGTTTGCTATAAGCCAACAAGCATAACAGGGTGAAGATGAATGCTGCGATGAATTAAAAAGCAGAATAAAATATTTGGATCTTTTTTATGGGGGGCTATTTAAGAATCTGGTCATTAAAAATAACCTATCCTTTTTTTCCAAAAATATATTTAAATAATCTGTAAACATCTTGAACTCCCCTAAATCGACTGCACTTTTCCATTTTGCATGGCTTTAATCCATTGCAGAACTATTCCCATTTCTTGCTTTTGGATCATGTCAGACTTTTTCTACTTGCTTATAATGGTCATCGGGTCACCATACCTTCAGGGTCAAAATGCTACTCCAATTACTTGCATTGTACCGCAATGTAGCAGGAACACACAGCAAAGTTTTGCCACACAACATATCCGGAAACAAAAATCGCTGAATAGCTCAAGCTTAAATGCTACATTCTCCTAATGTCAGTTAGCAATCTAAATAAAATAATCTATTTTTTCATAACTAGAACAGTTCATGTCACAACAAAAGTGAAAAACTGTAAGAGCATTGCAGTCTCATAAATAGTAATATGGAGAATAATCTATTTTGGGTGGAGATATTTTAAGCCTAAAAATATGTAACACTCAAGATCACTCTTAAGAGAGCTCTTATCTACATGATCAAAAAGAATATTAATGAAGGTAGAAATAAATGAATAATAAAAGGCATTTACATATTTTCATTTTGTGATAATGTTTGCACTTATTCTTTAAATAAATGGAAAACAGTACAGGAATACAAAGTGAACTTAACTTGACTCTTCTCAGTCCCAATTAATATTAATCAAAAATAGATAGGAAAGAGAAAAAACAACAACCCTGCAATTATATATAAATGCATCCAGCAAATATTTCTATTTTCCTGCATATATACAGTAGCACGATCTTACTCTACAGCACTGTACATGGATGTTTGGTTTTCCCACCAGACTACCATGGGATTTTCTGCTGGATCCAGGCTCAGAGCCAATAATAAGTTCCTAATACTATAGTCTCTAAAACAGGGCAGAAGATTTCCACATTCTATTCCCGTCACTGGCCACTTAGGTCTTTTGTTTAATGTGCGTAGATATTAAACCTTGCTGATGATATCTATCAGTGTGTCATAACAGTAGCAACGTAAAAGGGAAAATGACAGGTGATACATGATCTATGGGCAGCATGTATAAGACACTGGATGCACGATTTCAGCCAGGTGTGATTGACTCTGAAACGCTGCAGAATTTACGGGAAAGACATTCTGTAAAAGCCTGATCCCCCAAGTACTTCAAAGAAGTTTATATCATTGAATTGTGAAAATGAAAAAAAAAATTCCCTCAAAAATTTTAGTTTTACAAATTTTTCCTTTTCAGAAGAGTAACGGAAGAAAGTTTACCATGCAATTAGTTGTGCAATTTTCATAAGTAGACCGATACCCAATATGTGGTCGAAAATCACTTTTGAGACACAATACAAAGCTCAGAAGGGAAGAAGTGCCATATTGCAGTTCAAATTTTGCTGGAATGCTTTTAGGGTGCCATGTCACATTGATAGAGCCCCTGAGGTGCCAGAAGAACAGAAACCGCCATACGTGAAGTCATTTTACAAATTACACCTCTCAATGAATTCATCTAGGGGTGCAGTGAGCATGTTGACACAACATCTGCCTCAAAGAAATTTATTCCATTGGGTGGTGAAGAAAGAATAATTCAATTTTTACCACTAAAATGTTGTTTTAGCCCCAAATTTTTAATTTTATAAGGGCTAAAAGGGAAAAATGGATTTCTCAGTTTGTTGTGAAATTTCTCCTGGATGCGTCAATGCCCTACATGTAATCGGGAACTTCCTTTGAGGCACAGTGCAAAACTCAGTAGAGGAGAACCATAATTTAGTTCAGATTTTACTGCTAAGATTTGCGGGTGCCATGGCCCACTGGAGAGCCCCTGAGGTGTCAGAACAGTAGAACTCCATATAATTGACTCCATTTTACAAACTACACATTTCAGTGAATTTATCTTAGGGTGCAGTGATCATGTTAACACCAGGGTTACATTTTTACAGCAAAAGTTTTGTTTTAGCCCCAGATTTTGCATTTTCACAAGGGAAAATGTGTAAACATGGCACCAAAATTTGTCACACAATTTCTGCTGAATGTGGAAATATTTGACTGTAAAGTACTGCTTAGCCACATGACAACACTTGGGAGGGAAGGAGTGCTATTTGGCTCCTGGAGCCCAGATTTTCCTAGAATAGTTTGCAGACTCCATATACAGTGCCTCTACATGATAGAAGAGGAAACCCCCTTTAAGTGACCTCATTTTTGGAAATTATACCCCTGCGGGAATTTATCTACGTTTGTAGTGATGATTTGACTCCATGGGTATTTTCCAGATGCACGAAGCAGTAGATATTGATGAATAAAAATTCCAAATCCGCTATTGTAGTGCACGTATGTTGTAGTGCCCAGGACATTATGCCTAGCTCGTGCTTCCAGAGACATGCACCTGTAAATTAGGCGGACTCTCATTGCTACAGAAATGCTTGTAAATTGTTGGGCTTAGAATGGAAGGGGGCATTTGGATTTAGGAGTGCAGAATTTGCTGGATATCTTTTGGGGGGTGAGGAGTCATAGCGCTTTTCCATAGCCTTTGTACTACCAGTAATGTGGAAGGTCCCTATATTTCGGTTAACAGATGAAGGGCCTGAGTGGGGATTTGCTTTTTTTGTAGATTGATTTGCAGCTTTTATTGGGAACATTTTATATAACTTTTGGGATCACTTTTATCTGGCGCTCTAAGCTGAGCACTTACATTGTGGTTTCCATCTAAATCTCCAAATGACGTGATTCAGATGAAACCCCCGAGGGATCCATTCACTGTAATGAGGCAGCAGAGTTACTCCCGATTCCTTCTGGCGTCTGTTCCATGGTGTCCTTCTTTTCAGAGGTACACAAAACTGTGGCCGATGGCACTTTCATGCACTGCTAAAAAACGGATACCACCGGATCAAAGGCCAGACATTGTCAAAAGTAACTCCACCTGCCTCATTATAGGGAATCTTCCATTGTGGTGTTCCATCTGAATCAAGTATTTCAGAGATTTACACAGAAACCCGATGCAAGCGCTCAACAAAGAGTGTAGGATAAATACGTGCGGAGAGCGCAGGAGGCAGAATGAACAAATCAACTGCAGGTGTAGAATTTTTTAAATTTATTTTTTATGCCGCTCCTCGTCCTTTATAAGTGATTAGACGACTTTATTCTTTGGGTCGGTGCGATTACAGCGATACCAGATTTATATTGTTTTTTTTGTTTGGCTATCACAAACTAAAAGACACTTTTTTTTTCAAAACTAGTTTTTGCATCGCCATATTTTGAGAGCTAAGATTTTCCAAATTTCTGCCGACAGAGTCTTGTGAGTGCTTGTTTTTTTGTGGGACGAGTTGACATTTTTATTGTTTCCATTTTCGGACACAACATTTTTTGATCGTTTTCTATTACGATTTTTGGGAGGCAGAATGAACAGAAATGAAGCAATTCAGGAATTGTTTTTCTGGGGTTTTAAATGCTGTTTTGCATGTGGTACAATTGATAAGGCACCTTTATTCTTGGGGTCAGCACGATTACAGCGATATCACATTTATAGCATTTTTTAATGTTTTGGCACATAATAAAAACTATTTTATTGAAAGAAAAGAAGTATTTTTGCATTGCTTTACTCTGAAAGCTATAACTTTTTTACTTTTATGCTGATGGAGCTTTATGGCAGCTTGTTTTTTGTGGATTTTATTCCACTTTTTGTTCAGCGGTATGATGAAAAAGCATAGTTTTTGCCTTTTTTTTTATGGTGTTCAATGAAGGTGTGTTAACTAGTGGGACAGTTTTATGGATTGGGTCATTCCAGAAGCAGTCATATGTGTACTTTTTTTGTTTCTTTTTCTTTCATAAAAAGATTTATTTATGGGTACAACATATACAGTACGGACCAAAAGTTTGGACACACCTTCCCATTTAAAGATTTTTCTGTATTTTCATGACTTTGAAAATTGTACATTCACACTGAAGGCATCAAAACTATGAATTAACACATGTGGAATTATATACTTAACAAAAAAGTGTGAAACAACTGAAAATATGTCTTATATTCTAGCTTCTTTAAAGTAGCCTCCTTTTGCTTTGATGACTGCTTTGCACAGTCTTGGCATTCTTTTGATGAGCTTCAAGAGGTAGTCACCGGAAATGGTCTTCCAACAATCTTGAAGGAGTTCCCAGAGATGCTTAGCACTGGTTGGTTCTTTTGCCATCACTCTGCGGTCCAGCTCACCCCAAACCATCTCGATTGGGTTCTGGTCTGGTGACTGTGGAGGCCAGGTCATCTGGCGTAGCACCCCATCACTCTCCTTCTTGGTCAAATATCCCTTACACAGCCGCTGCAAGATGCTGTGGTAGCCATGCTGGTTCAGTATGCCTTCAACTTTGAATAAATCCCGAACAGTGTCACCAGCAAAGCACCCCACACCATCACACCTCCTCCTCCATGCTTCATGGTGGGAACCAGGCATGTAGAGTCCATCCGTTCACCTTTTCTGCGTCGCACAAAGACACGGTGGTTATAACCAATGATCTCAAATTTGGACTCATCAGACCAAAGCACAGATTTCCACTGGTCTAATGTCCATTCCTTGTGTTCTTTAGCCCAATCAAGTCTCTTCTGATTGTTGCTTGTCCTTAGCAGTGGTTTCCTAGCAGCTATTTTACCATGAAGGCCTGCTGTACAAAGTCTCCTCTTAACAGTTGTTGTAGAGATGTCTCTACTTTTAGAACTCTGTGTGGCATTGACCTGGTCTCTAATCTGAGCTGCTGTTAACTTGCGATTTCTGAGGCTGGTGACTCGGATAATCTTCTCCTTAGAAGCAGGGGTGACTCTTGGTCTTCCTTTTCTGGGGCGGTCCTCATGTGAGCTAGTTTCTTTGTAGCGCTTGATGGTTTTTGCAACTGCACTTGGGGACATTTTCAAAGTTTGCCCAATTTTTCAGACTGACTGACCTTCAATTCTTAAAGTAATGATAGCCACTCAATTTTCTTTACTTAGCTGCTTTGTTCTTGCTATAATACAAATTCTAACAGTCTATTCAGTAGGACTATCAGCTGTGTATCCACCTGACTTCTGCAGAACACAACTGATGGTCCCAAGCCCATTTATAAGGCAAGAAATCCCAGTTATTAAACCAGACAGGGCACACCAGTGAAGTGAAAACCATTTCGGGTGACTACCTCTTGAAGCTCATCAAGAGAATGCCAAGAGTGTGCAAAGCAGTCATCAAAGAAATAGGTGGCTACTTTGGAGAACCTAGAATATAAGACATATTTTCAGTTGTTTCACACTTTTTTGTTAAGTATATAATTCCACATGTGTTAATTCATAGTTTTGATGCCTTCAGTGTGAATGTACAATTTTCAAAGTCATGAAAATATAGAAAAATCTTTAAATGAGAAGGTGTGTCCAAACTTTTGGTCTGTACTGTATATATATATATATATATATATATATATATATATATATATATATTTGTGTATGTGTAAATATATAATTATATATATATGTACAGTACAGACCAAAAGTTTGAACACACCTTCTCATTTAAAGATTTTTCTGTATTTTCATGACTATGAAAATTGTACATTCACACTGAAGGCATCAAAACTATGAATTAACACATGTGGAATTATATACTTAACAAAAAAGTGTGAAACAACTGAAAATATGTCTTATATTCTAGGTTCTTCAAAGTAGCCACCTTTTGCTTTGATGACTGCTTTGCACACTCTTGGCATTCTCTTGATGACCTTCAAGAGGTAGTCACCGGAAATGGTTTTCACTTCACAGGTGTGCCCTGTCAGGTTTAATAAGTGGGATTTCTTGCCTTATAAATGGGGTTGGGACCATCAGTTGTGTTGTGCAAAAGTCTGGTGGATACACAGCTGATAGTCCTACTGAATAGACTGTTAGAATTTGTATTATCGCAAGAAAAAAGCAGCTAAGTAAAGAAAAACGAGTGGCCATTATTACTTTAAGAAATGAAGGTCAGTCAGTCCGAAAAATTGGGAAAACTTTGAAAGGGTCCCCAAGTGCAGTAACAAAAACCATCAAGCGCTACAAAGAAACTGGCTCACATGAGGACTGCCCCAGGAAAGGAAGACCAAGAGTCACCTCTGCTTCTGAGGATAAGTTTATCCAAGTCACCAGCCTCTGAAATCGCAGGTTAACAGCAGCTCAGATTAGAGACTAGGTCAATGCCACACAGAGTTTTAGAAGCAGACACATCTCTTTAATAGTGTTGAGCCACCCCCGTAGTGTTCGAGTTCGGTTCGGTTCGTCGAACACCCGTGTGTTCGCCGAACTGTTCGTCGAACACCTTCGAACACCGTTAAAACCAATGGCAGGCAAACAAAAACACATAGAAACACATAGAAAACACCTTCAAAGGTGTCCAAAAGCTGAAAAACTGCTCAGAAGACATAACTAACATATGGAAAAGTGACAAGTACATATAGTCATGCGAAAATAAAAGAGGTGGAGGAGTAAAAGGAGGGGGAGACACAGATATAGGCATGTCATGCCCTTCTAAAATAAAAAAAGTGAGAAGCCGACACGGCCAGTCCGTTCCTGCCCGTGCCACCTCCGTGTCGCCGGGTTTGTGCCAGAGCCGTGGTGGACCCTGACGGCCAGCCCCCCTCTCCTAATACTGGTGCCTGTCCGCTGGTGGGTCGAGCCCCCCGCGGTGGGGGGGAGTAACATCTGCAGAAGAAAGACCATCTTCCAGCCAAACTAACATGTCGACTTCTTTTCGTGGACAATGTGATACGATCCCTTTGTTACGGACACGCCCATCGCTACAAATTCCAGATGAGGCACAAAAACAGCAGGTGCTTCAGCGGATATCAAGTGCTCCTTCAAGTGGGCTCTCCTGCACCTCAACTTCAACATCACAAATACTCCAGTCCTCAGAGGTGTCACCCCAATCGCACTTGCTTCCTCACAGCTCCCAAGTCTCCAGCTGCCCGTCTGAGTATGGGGTAACACAGATGGTTGAGTCTGCACAACTGTTTACTCATACTATAGCCTGGGAAACGGAGGTCTGCTGTAGTGCTTCTGTTAATCCAGACGAGGAAATGATCTTCACTGATGCCCAGAATCTTTATAAGTCGGATCCAGGACCAGATGAAGAAGGTTCTGAGCATAATGTAGACCCTCGTTCCCAAACTGTAACTCCTGTTGGTGGAGACAATGATGAAGACGATGATGAGACTCAAATACCTGATTGGAGCGACAACTTGACTTTTCGGTCAGGGCAGGAAGAGGTTGGCTTTGAGGACGACGGGTGTGATAACACACAGGGTGATGATGACAAGGTTGGAGATCCCACTTACTGTCAACCCACAGTCAGCCAGTCGATGAGGTCACCCGGGCCTTTGACTGGCCTTTGGGATGTCGCGGTGGTCGGCTCCCTGGCCGGTACCCTGGGGTCACTCTTTAAAAGGGTGGATAATTGTTAATTTTATAAGAGTTTGTGACACCACCTGTGGTATCTGGTGAGAAGCACCAGCGCTGCAGCAGTCCACTGAGGCCCGTGATAAGGCAGCTCGATGGTATAGCTCCCCACAGGTGGAGCTAGGTCTCAGGGCAGCGTATGCAGGGGGAATGCAGGACAGGCGAGACCCAGCTGGGTCAGAGCAAGAACGGAAACGGACACGGTAGTCACTTCAGTACCTTTTACTGGAGGAAATTCAGGCACATCCTGGAGCACTGTAGGGTGAAGGGTGCATATCAGGATCCTCCCCAATGAGCGGGTGTAGGGCCTCCTGTTTCTTGCCTCTGCGCAGTAAGTTTCTGACCTGCCTGGAGCTAGGCCTAACTTTGTCTCTGTCCTGCGCTGGCTGACCTTGTGGTAGGGCCTTCTCTTGAAGTTCACGCTCCCAGTATGCGGGGCCTAAGCGTCTCCTGGCTCTGTTACGTATCAGCACCTTAACGATCCTGGGACTTGTAGTTCTCCAGGGATTCCGGTTATGCCTTACTGGGTCATAGAGATCCCGGTAAGCTCGGATCCGGTGTCCGGTAAATGCTTCGGGGTGAGCTGGTTAAGCTCCTATGCCCCTTATGTACTAACTCGCCACTCGCCTTTGGCCTACTCGGGCCCTCAATAGGCTATACACACTAACGGCAGCTTGCCGCGCTTCACCGATCTTATGACGCTGGCACACCTTAAGCTCTATCTGGGCTCCCTGAATCTAGCTAGCAGGAGCCTCGTGCTCCACTGCTGAACTATTAACTGAGTTCTCTAGACTAGACTGAGCTCCACTGCAGACTGACCTCTCTTAGGCTTCTCTACTGCAGGAACTCTTCAGAGGAACTGAACTGCCTAGCTCCACCTTCCCTATTTATATCCCTAACGGGCTCCCTCTGCTGGTCTGAGGTGGAAGGTGGAGATGTGTGAATGTTTATGGGGGCCTCTTGTGGAGGATTCCATCAATACACTCTTCTAGGATCTGTGATACCAAGCGCAGCGGGGCGTCACAGATGCTATTGACGACGAGGTTAGGTTGCGCCTTCCTGGACAGAGACGGAGTACTGGAAGCACGTCAACAACTGCATCCTCAACCACAACTCCGCCTCTGACCACAAGTCGTAGTGGCTCTTCAGGTCGCATGGGCTCTAAGCCTTGCATAGCCTGGGCATTTATTCACATCGATAAGGATGACCAAACTCGTGTTATCTGTAATATTTGTCACCAAAAGCTAAGTAGAGGCCAAAAAATCCATAGTTTGAGTACTTCATGCATGTACCGTCACATGGATATGAAGCATAAGTTGCAGTGGGAAGCTCACTGTGCTACAATGCGGCCTAGCAGGCTGGGTCAACCACCGTCTGCCCCATCTTGTGCATCCGCGGCCTCTTCATCCTCTGTGACTGGGGGGACAGCAGTCACACATGTTTTTGGATGCAGACCTGCCACCTCTTTACCTGCAACAGCCAGTGTGATTGGCAGGTCGTCAGTTCATTGGGAAGTGGAAACACCTGCTGGTGTTGAGAGCTCTCTGACATCGAGAGCACCACCTTTGGATCAAGCCAACCTAACATGTCCGCCTGCATCTTCCTCACAGACCGGCAGTTTGCCAGGGACACCCTACTCAACCCCGTCAAAGCACAACAGCCAGCCCTCGGTCCCTCAGATGTGGACAAGTAAAAGACCATTTCCTCCTAGCCATGAGAAAGCTAAGAGGTTGAATTTCACCATCTGCAAGCTGTTGGCTACAGAAATGCTGCCTTTCCGCCTGGAGGACACAGTGGATTTTTGAGACCTTATGTCCGTCGCAGTGCCCCAGTACCAGATGCCCAGTCGGCACTACTTCTCAAAGAAAGGTGTGCCTGCGCTCCACCAGCATGTCGCACACAACATCACCGCTTCTTTGAGAAACTCTGTGTGTGACAGGGTGCATTTCACCACAGACACTTGGACGAGTAGGCATGGACAGGGGCGTTACATGTCGCTGACAGGGCACTGGGTAACTATGGTGACAGCAGGACAAGGGGCTGCTGTCCAAGTCTTGCCGTCCCCACGAGTTGTGCGTCAATCCTCTTTATCTCAAAGTTCCACCACTGCTTCTGCCTCCTCAACCTCCTCTCGGTCTTCCACCTGCACCCAAAGCCTGTCTGGTCATGCCACAAGCTTTCTAACTGCGCAGAAGGGATCCTGCACACCTCCTTACTATGCTGGCAGTAGGGCTCAACGTCATCAGGCGGTTTTTACATTGAAATGTCTGGGAAATGTGAGTCACACAGCTGAGGAGTTGTGGTCAGCTCTGGAGAACCAATTTCATGAATGGTTGTCTCCACTGGACCTGAAACCAGGGAAGGCCGTGTGCGACAATGCTGCAAACCTGGGTGCGGCCCTTCGCCGGGGCAATGTCACACACGTGCCTTGTATGGCTCACGTGTTGAACCTGGTTGTCCAGCAATTTTTAGCCCACTATCCCAGACTAGATGGCCTTCTGCAGAGGGCACGGTCGCTGTGTGCTCACTTCCGCCGTTCGCATCCCGCAGCTCAGCGACTTACATCTCTACAGAAGTCGTTGGGCCTGCCACTTCACCGGCTAAAATGCGATGTGCCTACCCGGTGGAATTCAACTCTGCACATGTTGCAGCGACTGTGGCAGCACCGACAAGCCCTGGTGCATTACTTTCTGACGTATAGCCTGGGCCAACGAGATCCAGAGGTGGGGCAAATCACACAGCAGGAGTGGTCTCAGATCAGGGACCTATGAAGTTGACGCGCCCCCTGGGCCGTGGGGTACCCGGAGCCGGGCCGGTAGACGCTGGGGGTTGTAGTCACTGTGGCGGTGACCCAGTCCGTGACCCAGGGCGGTCAATCCAACGGTAATTTGTATATATGGATTTTATAATGTCCGACTACGCCACCTGTGGAGTGCGGCCAAAGGGGCCGCCGCTGCGGAACAGTTCTCTGAAGCTGGTGGTTTTGCTGCAATGGTATTATTACTCACCACAGGAACAGTGTAGCTTCAGGGCAGTGTGGGTGGATGATGGTGGTTGTAGTGCAGGGAGTCAGTAATGAACACAGAGTCCGTGTGATGCAGTCCCAAGATCTTTACTCACAGTTGTTGCAGTCCAGATTACAGGTACCAGAGCTATCTCACCCGTCGTGCTGTGCGTACTCAGTGAGGGGCTCAGTCCACCCCCAGATAGCTCCAGAGTACTTAGCAGGACCCCCTTCTGTGTGTCCTTTCTCTGGCCTTCTCCCTGCACCTCACACCCAGTGACACTTCTATCCGGTATCCTCGGGCCTTGGCGGGCGACTTGTGTTCCGTCCCCTGGGTCCTATGTGGCTACCTTCTTAGTGAGACTGGTGTGGACTTTTGCCTGCAGTACATGAAATGCTGCAGCCTCCGGTTTCTAGTTGAGCCTTGCTGTTTCTCCTCTGGTTGAGGGACCGGTTCCCCTTATCTGGCCTGACCCCTCTACCTCCTGGTAGCAGCGGGAGTACAGGTGGCCTTCTGCACGGCCCGTAGCCCTAGGGTCCCTTCGGTTCCTGGAGCCTTCCTGCTCCCACTCCTCTCTTCTCTCCTTCAGTCCTGGGCCTCCCAGGCTAGGCCCGCCTCCGGAGCAGAGCTCATGCCGAGCCTCTGCTCCTGTCACTTTTCCTCCTCTGACTGGCTTGCTCTTTCTAAGATGGCTTCCTATTTATACTCTCCCTGTCATGTGGTCCCCTAAGCTGCTCCCCTAAGCACCCACTACATAGGATCCTCCCACCAGCTAGGGACCTGGGACTGTGCTCTCCCTTAGGAGCAATCTCGCCCTAACCCCACTGTGGGTATGTGTTGGATGCAGGTGTTAGGGTCCCGAGCCATACGCCTTCCTTACCTGAGGGTGAGATACCACACCTCTGGGTGAGATGCAGTAACTCTGTGGTGACTGCACCCTCAGGGGCGCCACACACCTTTCTGCACAGTTTTGAAATGGCGACGAAGATGTTTAGTGCTGACGACGATTCCATTATCAGCATAACTATTCCGGTGATTTACATGCTGGAGCACACATTAAACAGAATTCAGAGTCAGGTGGTCGGACAAGAGGAGGTGGAGGAAGTAGAGGAGGAGTCATATGCGGAAGGGATAACATCTCCAAGGTCCAGACGGTTGGCAGCACCAAGGAGGCAGGCATGGGAGGGTGGGGGAGAGGGATTAAACAGGGAGCATGGTAGCAGCCAAACTGTTGAGGAAGGTGCAGGAGCCAAGGAAGAAGTGGAGGATGAACTGGCGATGGGCATGGAAGACTCATCAGATGAGGGAGACCTTGATCACATTTCTGTTGTGCGAGGTTGGGGGGCGAGGGCAGAGGAAAGAAGCATGATTCTTACCTCGCTACCAACACAACAAGGACTTGGTCCTCCTGGATGCGCAAGACTCATGAGTGCCTTCTTGCTGCACTACCTGCAACATGACCCTCAGATTTCAGAATTCGAAGTAATCTCGACTACTGGGTTGCCACACTCTTAGATCCCCGGTACAAAAGTAAATTTGCCGAAATAATTCCTGCCATAAAAATGGATTGACGCATGCAGGAGTATCTGCAGACGCTGTTGCAGAATCTTACATGTGCTTTTCCACAAAACACCAGTGGTGCACGAAGTGAATCTCACAGTTCTAACTTGCCAACCGCGGGACTGTCGAGTCTTCATCACTCAAACCGTAACAGTAACACAGTATCTGCTGGTAACAGCAATTTTGTGAAATCGTTTCACCACTTTTTTAGACCATCCTTTGCAAGGCCACAGGAGACAAGAAGTCTGACACATAGTCAATGCCTAGAGAGGATGGTGCAGGAGTATCTGTAAGTGAACATCGAAGCCATGACTGTGTCACTGGACCCTTGCTCATTTTGGTATTCCAATCTGGAAAAATGGCAGGAGCTCGCCACTCACGCCTTGGAGATCTTGTCATGCCCTGCAGCCAGTGTACTCTCTGAACGTGTGTTCAGCGCTGCTGATGGTGTGCTGACAGATAAGCGCACGCGGCTGTCCACTGAGAATGTAGACAGACTCACGTTCATAAAGATGAACAAATCATGGATTCGCAAGGACTTTTCTAATCCTGTGTTATCCTTGGGAGGCTAAAAGCTTGAGGATTTGGTAACATCATCTCACCAACCATTTTAAGCAACTGTGGGGCAATTGATGCCACTTAACCCTAGAACGCATGACCATAAAAATTTACACTTTCATATACCAGGGGCCTTTTAGGCCCGTGTGCAAATAACATTGAATAACTCAAACTCAAATGACAAACAACTATATACATGAAGAATACCTAGAGTTTCAAAATTCTAACTAAAGTAATCTTGCAGAAAATAGAAAACAATTAACAGGGCGGGACTGCGAGGCCCCAGGTATGCGTTCTAGGGTTAAGTGGTGTCTGTGCCACAATTTTGGGAAAAAATAGAAACTCTTTTTGGAGTCTCCTTGCTGTGTCTTACGTGACGTTGGCATCGTCAATTCCAGGTGGGTTGGGTCGCTCCCCCCCCCTTTTAACTGTAAGAAACTACATACACTATGGCTTGGGGTAACACAGATGATTGAGTCTGAAGAGTTGTTTACTCAGAGGTCTGCTCCAAATCTTCAGTGTCTGCTAGTCAGCGTAGAATTTTTAACTGCATCTAGCCTAGGCAATACTTTGGGCGTAGCAGCCCAGCTGCGAAGCAAGCTGCACCGCCTGTGTATCTAATAAGAATTTTTAAATGCATCTAGCCTAGGCAGACTGTGGGGACCCCCAACCAAACCCAGACGCTCAGCCCCCCTACCGCCCCCCTTTCCTTGACAATACAATAATGTAACTCTTACAACTGGATGGGTGAGGATCGGTCACAGCTTTATTAACTCTTTATACTCATTCCATTAGAAAGACATTTTATTTCTAAAATAATTCAGCTTGTTGCAGCATTCCCTGGGTCTCTACTCCGGCAACTTGGCCAACAAGTGTAACTCTCCAACATGTCCTTTCTATTTCCAGGCCACGGAGGATCCTGCGTACTCGTATGCAGGACTCTGACCCCCACCCATCACTCTTAACGCTTGTTCCACTCCGTCCTGGAGTCCTGACAGGAATATGTCCAGTCCAATATCCATTAAGTGAACACCGTCGGGCCGTATGAGGCCTGCTTTATCTCCTTCCAGTTGTCGGTGTCGTACCACTACACCGCCTCTGTCTCTTCTAAATTTTGCCATCCGAATATTTATTACCCGCCTTGTCCGTTCGATGGCCGTGATGTCTCGCGCACCTTGCCATACCGCTATCGGCACAATCTCTCACCATACTATAGCTAGTTTTGTGAAAAATTCTCTGAAGTGCTCAGTGTCTAGTTTCATTATTGCCATTAGTTATGCGCTCTTGTGATGACCTAGGTTGTTTACCCCGGCCTGTATAACTAAGATGACCAGACATCTTGCCTCTCTCCCTACCTTGATTACCTCCATTAGTACCTGTAGCCATAGCAGGCCTCTAATACCTCTTCAGTTGAAATATGTGTTATGAAACTCTAATTTCCTCCCGCCTGGGCGGACTTTCGCCCTTTAATCTGCCCAATATATATACGAGTGGCCTATCACCCACACTGTTGGCTTAGCGTCACCTGTAAAAGAAACAAACCACGTTAGGATAACAAGTCCGGTCTTATGTATCTTGCCAAACACGTGGATCGCCATCTCTCTATCCTCTGAACTTCCGTTTCTGACAGTCCTGCTCTAGCTGCTTCTGTGGCCGTGCCTATGCGGAATGAGTGTGTCCCGTAATCTTTGGGGTGGTTCCCTGCCGATGTTATGCATTTATTAAATATAGCTTGGAACTGGTATCTTGCTAATGGCGTCCCATCAATGTGTGATAGGAACAAATTACTTTGTGATCTGATGGTTAGATATGGTTTTACTATTGTTACCCGACTCAGTGTACCATTTGTAGGTTGTAGAAGTACCCAAGTGCCCCTGCCCGCTGTTACCATTTTCGATTTGTGTATGCGTAGACGTATTGCATTATTGGCTATGACTACGTCCTGGTGTAATAAGCCTCCACTGGTGCTAATTTTGGATTGAGGGACTAATTCGCTTATGCATAGCGCCCCGAAGAAGGCGATCACAAATGCAGCAGACAGTAGTGTTGCTTCAAATTGTGAGTGTCATGTTAATGGTGTTAGGGATTAGAGATGAGCGTTGTTCTACTCGAACTGTTCGCCAATCTCAAATTCGAGCTGTTTTGGTCGGTGTTCGAGCCGTTCGGCGAACACGAACAATTTGAGAAAAATTTGGCTGTTCGAGGTTATGTTCGATAACTGTTCGTGCACCAAAATCATAACTGGATTTTTTCTCAGTAATGATGAAAATTAATGTTAATACGCAGTTTGAGTGTACAGCGGGGTGGGGGGAGGGGCAGGGGATGGATCTCTGCAGGAACAATGAAGATCTCCATTTTTTTTTCTCTTTCCCGCATTTACAGTGGGAAGGTGCAATCTGTCAGCCTATCAGCAGCGCACACACGGAGCGAAGTGCTTTTTTTCACACAAGCAAGGGCATGTGTCATTGGCAGTGTATGTCACATGTCCTTGCCCTATAAGACCAAGCCATTTTCCCCGTCGCCACCATTTTCTCACTGCTGCAGCTGCGTGTTAGACGGCACCGCTGTTGCTGTGTGCGCTATACCTTGTTAATTTCAAGCCAATTTTCGCACAAATCTACAGATAGCTTGGGAGTAGGGAATAGTTGTGATTGCAGTCCTTTTAAGGACTAGGTTACAGCATTTCCTACGACTTTTATCAGGCAGGTCTGTGCTCTTAAATAGATAGATTGTGGGAGTAAAGACTAATTGTAATTGGAGTCCTTTTCAGGACTAGGTTACATCAGTTCCTATCAGTTTTTGCCAGGCAGGTCTGTGCCAGTGCTGTGCAAGTTTTTTTCACAGCATTTGGCTGAATCTAGCAAAGCTAATCCTTTTTGGCCTATTGCAGAGTGTGTTAGTCAGTGGAGTAGCCTATCTGTGTTGCAAGATATACCACCTGTGTATAGAATACCAATTTTTTTACTGCACCTAGTGAAGTAAAATCTTTTGGGCATAGCATCATTCTATTAGTCCATCTATACTGACCTCCATCAGGTTGCAAATTGAATATAATTTTTTTCTGCATCTAGCTCTGAAAAAATATTGGGCTTCTAGCTGTGTGTGGGACTTGTTGTACTAGTCCATCTATACAGACCTCCATCAGGTTGCAAACTGCATATATTTTTTTCTTAATCTACCTCTGAAAAAATATTGGGCTTCTAGCTGTGTGTGGGACTTGTTGTATTAGTCCATCTATACTGACCTCCATAAGGTTGCAAACTGAATATAATTTTTTTCGTCATCTACCTCTGACAAAATATTTGGCCTTCTAGCTGTGTGTGGGACTTGTTCTATTAGTCCATCTATACTGACCTCCATAAGGTTGCAAACTGAATATAATTTTTTTCTGCATCTACCTCTGAAAAAATATTTAGCCTTCTAGCTGTGTGTGGGACTTGTTCTATTAGTCCATCTATACTGACCTCCATAAGGTTGCAAACTGAATATAATTTTTTTCTGCATCTACCTCTGAAAAAGTATTTGGCCTTCTAGCTGTGTGTGGGACTTGTTCTATTAGTCCATCTATACTGACCTCCATCAGGTTGCAAATTGAATATAATTTTTTTCTGCATCTAGCTCTGAAAAAATATTGGGCTTCTAGCTGTGTGTGGGACTTGTTGTACTAGTCCATCTATACTGACTTCCATCAGGTTGCAATCTGCATATATTTTTTTCTTCATCTACCTCTGAAAAAATATTGGGCTTCTAGCTGTGTGTGGGACTTGTTCTATTAATCCATCTATACAGACCTCCATCAGGTTGCAAACTGAATATAATTTTTTCTGCATCTACCTCTGAAAAAATATTGGGCTTCTAGCTGTGTGTGGGACTTGTTCTATTAATCCATCTATACAGACCTCCATCAGGTTGCAAACTGAATATATTTTTTTCTGCATCTACCTCTGAAAAAATATTGGGCTTCTAGCTGTGTGTGGGACTTGTTGAATTAGTCCATCTATACAGACCTCCATCAGGTTGCAAACTGAATATATTTTTTTCTGCATCTACCTCTGACAAAATATTTGGCCTTCTAGCTGTGTGTGGGACTTGTTCTATTAGTCCATCTATACTGACCTCCATAAAGTTGCAAACTGAATATAATTTTTTTCTGCATCTACCTCTGAAAAAATATTTGGCCTTCTAGCTGTGTGTGGGACTTGTTCTATTAGTCCATCTATACTGACCTCCATAAGGTTGCAAACTGAATATAATTTTTTTCTGCATCTACCTCTGAAAAAATATTTGGCATTCTAGCTGTGTGTGGGACTTGTTCTATTAGTCCATCTATACTGACCTCCATAAGGTTGCAAACTGAATATAATTTTTTTCTGCATCTACCTCTGAAAAAATATTTGGCCTTCTAGCTGTGTGTGGGACTTGTTCTATTAGTCCATCTATACTGACCTCCATAAGGTTGCAAACTGAATATAATTTTTTTCTGCATCTACCTCTGAAAAAATATTTGGCCTTCTAGCTGTGTGTGGGACTTGTTCTATTAGTCCATCTATACTGACCTCCATAAGGTTGCAAACTGAATATAATTTTTTTCTGCATCTACCTCTGAAAAAATATTTGGCCTTCTAGCTGTGTGTGGGACTTGTTCTATTAGTCCATCTATACTGACCTCCATAAGGTTGCAAACTGAATATAATTTTTTTCTGCATCTACCTCTGAAAAAATATTTGGCCTTCTAGCTGTGTGTGGGACTTGTTCTATTAGTCCATCTATACTGACCTCCATAAGGTTGCAAACTGAATATAATTTTTTTCTGCATCTACCTCTGAAAAAATATTTGGCCTTCTAGCTGTGTGTGGGACTTGTTCTATTAGTCCATCTATACTGACCTCCATAAGGTTGCAAACTGAATATAATTTTTTTCTGCATCTACCTCTGAAAAAATATTTGGCCTTCTAGCTGTGTGTGGGACTTGTTCTATTAGTCCATCTATACTGACCTCCATAAGGTTGCAAACTGAATATAATTTTTTTCTGCATCTACCTCTGAAAAAATATTGGGCTTCTAGCTGTGTGTGGGACTTGTTCTATTAATCCATCTATACCGACCTCCATCAGGTTGCAAACTGAACATATTTTTTTCTGCATCTACCTCTGAAAAAATATTGGGCTTCTAGCTGTGTGTGGGACTTGTTGTATTAGTCCATCTATACAGACCTCCATCAGGTTGCAAATTGAATATAATTTTTTTCTGCATCTAACCCAGCCAATAGTTTTGGCCTAATACCACAGTTTGGCCACTCAGCTCTGCTCGGTTCCCATCCATTGTTTTTTTGTGCAAACAACTCCAGAGTTGTGAATTAGTTAACCACCAAAATGAGTGGAAAAAGGCCTGCTGCTGGTGGAAAGGGGAATAGGCGTGTTGGGAAGGGGAAAAAAGGTTGTGTCCGTGGGGTAGGTGTTAAAGCAACAGTAACATCTGCAGAAGAAAGACCATCTTCCAGCCAAACTAAAATGTCTACTTCTTTTAGCGGACAATGTGATAAGATCCCTTTCTTACGGCCACGCCAATCGCTACAAATTCCAGATGAGGCACAAAAACAGCAGGTGCTTCAACGGATATCAAGTGCTCCTTTAAGTGGGCTCTCCTCCACATCAACTTCAACATCACAAATACTCCAGTCCTCAAAGGTGTCACCCCAATCGCACTTGCTTCCTCACAGCTCCCAAATCTCCAGCTGCCCATCTGAGTATGAGGTAGAACAGATGGTTGAGTCTGCAGAGCTGTTTACTCATACTATAGCCTGGAATCATAGGTCGACTCCAGCGCTTCTGTGAATCCAGACGAGGAAATGATCTGCACTGATGCCCAGAATCTTTATGAGTCGGATCCAGGACCAGACGCAGAAGGTTCTGACCATAATGTAGACCCTCATTCCCAAACTGTAACTCCTGTTGGTGGAGACAATGAGGAAGACGATGATAAGACTCAAATACCTGATTGGAGCGACAACTTTAGTTTTTTGTCAGGGCAGGAACAGGTTGGCTCTGAGGACGACGGGTGTGATAACGCACAGGGTGATGATGATGAGGTTCGAGATCCCACTTACTGTCAACCAACAGTCAGCCAAGAGATGAGGTCAGCAGAGGAGGTGGAGGAAGATGCTAGTGACGACGAGGTCAGGTTGCGCCTTCCTGGACAGAGACGTAGTACTGGAAGCACGTCAACAACTGCATCCTCAAACACAACTCTGCCTCTCACCACAAGTCGTGGTGGCTCTTCAGGTCGCATGGGTGCTAAGCCTTGCATAGCCTGGGCATTTTTTCAGATCGATAAAGATGACCCAACTCGTGTTATCTGTAACATTTGTCAGCAAAAGCTAAGTAGAGGCCAAAAAATACATAGGTTGAGTACTTCATGCATGAACCGGCAAATGGACATGAAGCATAAGTTGCAGTGGGAAGCTCAGTGTGCTACAATGCGGCCTAGCCGGCCGGGCCAACCAGCGTCTGCCATATCTTGTGCATCCGCGGCCTCTTCATCCTCTGTGACTGGGGGGACAGCAGTCACACCTGTTTTGGGGCGCAGACCTGCCACCTCTTTACCCGCAACAGCCAGCGTGATTGGCAGGTCATCATTTTCTTTGGAGGTGGTAACACCAGCTGGTGTTGAGCGCTGTCCGACATCGATAGCACCACCTTTGGATCAAGGCAACCTAACATGTCCGCCTGCATCTTCCTCACAGACCGGCAGTTTGCCGGGGACACCCTTATCAACCCCGTCTAAGCACAATAGCCAGCCCTCGGTCCCTCAGATGTGGACAAGTAAAAGACCATTTCCTCCTAGCCATGAGAAAGCTAAGAGGTTGAATTTCACCATCTGCAACCTCTTGGCTACAGAAATGCTGCCTTTCCGCCTGGTAGACAAAGAGGATTTTCGAGACCTTATGTCCGTCGCAGTGCCCCAGTACCAGATGCCCAGTCGGCACTACTTCTCAAAGAAAGGTGTGCCTGCGCTCCACCAGCATGTCGCACACAACATCACCGCTTCTTTGAGAAACTCTGTGTGTGACAGGGTGCATTTCACCACAGACAGTTGGACGAGTAGGCATGGACAGGGGCGTTACATGTCGCTGACTGGGCACTGGGTAACTATGGTGACAGCAGGACAAGGGGCTGCTGTCCAAGTCTTGCCGTCCCCACGAGTTGTGCGTCAATCCTCTTTATGTCAAAGTTCCTCCACTGCTTCTGCCTCCTCAACCTCCTCTCGGTCCTCCACCTGCACCCAAAGCCTGTCTGGTCATGCCACAAGCTTTCTAACTGCGCAGAAGGGATCCTGCACACCTCCTTACTATGCTGGCAGTAGGGCTCAACGTCATCAGGCGGTTTTTACATTGAAATGTCTGGGAAATGTGAGTCACACAGCTGAGGAGTTGTGGTCAGCTCTGGAGAACCAATTTCATGAATGGTTGTCTCCACTGGACCTGAAACCAGGGAAGGCCGTGTGCGACAATGCTGCAAACCTGGGTGCGGCCCTTCGCCGGGGCAATGTCACACACGTGCCTTGTATGGCTCACGTGTTGAACCTGGTTGTCCAGCAATTTTTAGCCCACTATCCCAGACTAGATGGCCTTCTGCAGAGGGCACGGTCGCTGTGTGCTCACTTCCGCCGTTCGCATCCCGCAGCTCAGCGACTTACATCTCTACAGAAGTCGTTGGGCCTGCCACTTCACCGGCTAAAATGCGATGTGCCTACCCGGTGGAATTCAACTCTGCACATGTTGCAGCGACTGTGGCAGCACCGACAAGCCCTGGTGCAATACGTTCTGACGTATAGCCTGGGCCAACGAGATTCAGAGGTGAGGCAAATCACGCTGGAGGAGTGGTCTCAGATCAGGGACCTATGCACCCTTCTGCACAGTTTTGAAATGGCGACGAAGATGTTTAGTGCTGACGATGCCATTATCAGCATGACTATTCCGGTGATTTACATGCTGGAGCACATGTTAAACAGAATTCGGAGTCAGGTGGTGGCACAAGAGGAGGTGGAGGAAGTAGAGGAGGAGGAGTTGTATGCGGAAGGGCTAACATCTGCAAGGTCCAGACGGTCGGCAGCACCAAGGCGGCAGGCATGTGAGGGTGGGGGAGATGGTTTTACCAGGGCGCATGGTAGCAGCCAAACTAGTGAGGAAGGTGCAGGAGCCCAGGAAAAAGTGGAGGACGAACTGATGGAAGACTCATCAGATGAGGGAGAACTTGATCACATTTCTGTTGTGCGAGGTTGGGGGGAGAGGACAGAGGAAGGAAGCATGATTGTTACCTCGCCACCAACACAACAGGGACTTGGTGCTCCTGGATGCGCAACACACATGAGTGCCTTCTTGCTACACTACCTGCAACATGACCCTCGAATTGTGAGAATTAGAAATAATCCTGACTACTGGGTTGCCACACTTTTAGATCCCCGGTACAAAAGTAAATTTGCAGAAATTATTCCTGCCATAGAAAGAGATGCACGCATGCAGGAGTATCAGCAGAGACTGTTGCAGAATCTTACATGTGCTTTTCCACAAAATACCAGTGGTGCACGTAGTGAATCTCACAGTTCCAACTTGCCAACCGTGGGACCGTCAAGTGTTCAGCACTCAAACCGTAACAGAACCACAGTATCTGCTGGTAACATCAATTTTGCGGAATCATTTCACCACTTTTTTAGCCCATCCTTTGCAAGGCCACAGGAGACAAGAAGTCAGACACATAGTCAACGCCTAGAGACGATGGTACAGGAGTATCTCCAAGTAAACATTGAAGCCACGACTGTGTCACTGGACCCTTGCTCTTTTTGGGCTTCCAATCTGGATAAATGGCAGGAGCTAGCCACTTACGCCTTGGAGATCTTGTCATGCCCCGCAGCCAGCGTTCTGTCTGAACGTGTGTTCAGCGCTGCTGGTGGTGTGCTGACAGATAAGCGCACGCGGCTCTCCACTGATAATGTAGACAGACTCACGTTCATAAAGATGAACAAATCATGGATCCAAAACGACTTTTCTACCCCTGTGTCATCCTGGGGAGAGTAAAAGCTTGATGATTGGTTAAAATCACCCTACCAACCGTTTTAAGCTTTCAAATTACTAATCATGTTTATCTGTATCTTGGCTGGAAAATAATTTGGGCTTTGTAGCAGTGTGCAGCACTGATTCTATTAGGCCATCTATAATAAGCTCCACCAGATTTAAAATTACTAATCATGTTTATCTGTATCTTGACTGGAAAATAATTTGGGCTTTGTAGCAGTGTGCAGCACTGATCCTATTAGGCCATCTATACTAAAGCTTCACCAGATTTAAAATTAATAATAATTTTTAGCTGCATCTAGCCCGGAAAATAATTTTGGGGCTCCGAGATGCGCAAGACACATAAGTGCCTTCTTGCTGCACTACCTGCAGCATGACCCTCATATTGTCAGAATTCGAAGTAATCATGACTACTGGGTTGCCACACTCTTAGATCCCCCAAACTTTTCGATCAACCTTTTCATTTTAATAAAGACCAAAAAAATGGTCATTTTTGAAATTATAAGCATTAGCAGGTTGTTAGAAACTGAAATCAAACAGTTTTCAACTCAAAACTTTATTCTAGGTGATGTTACATTTTCACATAGGACCCCTTGTTCGAAAGGAGCTTCTGAACTCTCTCGTCCATTGAATTTGTCAGGTTTTGGATGATTTCTGCTTCAATTGTTTTGCATGAGGACAGAATACCCTCCCAGAGCTGTTGCTTAGATGTGAACTGCCTCCCGCCATCAGAGACACTCCTTTTAATGATGCTCCAAAGGTTCTGAATGGGGTAGAGGTCAGGGGAGCATGGGGGTCACACCATAAGTTTGTCCCCTTTTATGCCCATATCAGCCAGAGATGCAGATGTTTTATGTGCAGCATGAGATGGTGCATTATCATGCAGAAAAATGATCTTGCTGTGAAATACACGGTTCTTCTTCTTGAACCATGGCAGGAAGTGCTGTTTGAGAAAATCCACATACATTATGGAGTTCATCTTTAGCGCCTTCAGGGATCCTAAAGGGGCCGAAAATCTCTCTCCCCATGATTCCAGCCCAAAACATAACTCCACCTCCTCCTTGTTGGCGCTGTAGCCGTGTTTGCGTGGGGTGTCCATCAACCAGCCATCCTCCACTCCATCCATCTGGACCATCGAGCGCTGCACGGCACTCATCCGTGAACAAAACAGTTTTGAAATCAGTCTTCATGTAATGTTTGGCCCACTGGAGCCGTTTCTGCTTGTGTGAAGTGGATAGAGGAGGTCGACAGGATGGCGTATGCACAGCTGCAAACCTCTGAAGGACCCTGCATCTTGTTGTTCGGGGGACGTTGGAGGCACAAGCAGCTTCAAAAACTTGTCTGCTGCTATGACCAGGCTTTTTTGCCGCTGCTCTTTCAACCTGACGTAATTGCCTGTAGGAAAGAGTCCTCAATTTGCCCTTATCAGCACGCACACGTGTGTACTGTGAATCAGCTACATACTTCTTGATTGCCAAGACACTTCATCCTGATCATCTCACAATGTTGATTGTAGTCATGCCTTGACCTAAACACTCCACAATTTGTTGCTTCTCAGCAGCCGACACATCCTTTTTCTTTCCCATTTTGGCAGAAAATGTAGGCTGCTTAATAATGTTAGAGAGCCTTCTTAAGTAGTCTTGCCTTTCATTGGACACACCTGCCAAACTAATTAGCACAGGTGTCTGCAATTGCTTACAGTGATATAAAGAGCCCTGACACACATCACCATCAATGAGTTTAACTGACAAACAAACAAATTCTTCCCTTATCACTCCTAAACACTTTTTGCATAATAATTTGGAACGCAGTGTACATGTGCTTTTTCACAAAACACCAGTGGTTCACGTAGTGAATCTTACAGTTCTAACTTGCCAACCGTGGTCTGTATGGAGTTGTTCAATAAAGGGACCAAAATTAAGATAACATAGATGGGAGAGGTCTCTATGAATAGGAATTCCTAAGTATTTGATACCCTGTGAGGGCCAGGCAAAGGGAAAGTTGGACTGGATGGAATCCTATATGGATTTGGGGAGGGAGACATCGAGGGCCTCAGACTTCGCTGCATTGATTTTAAAATTTGACCATGTAACAAAGTGATCTATTTCAGCCATAACAGCATGGATGGATATATGTGATTGAGTGATATATACTAGGACATCATCAGCAAATAGAGAGCACTTGTACTCGGTGCCTCCCACCTCAATCCACCTAATATTGGGGTTATGGCGAATTGATGAGAGCAGGTGCTCCGTCACTAGGATGTATAAGAGAGGGGACAGAGGACATCCCTGCCTTGTCCCATTGGTGATTGTGAAAGGTGATGAAAATGTTCTGACGCACCCCCTGGGCCTTGGGACACCCGGAGCCGGACCCTTTTTGGTGGATGCTGGTGGTTGTAGTCTTCGTGGCGGCGACCCGGTTCCGTGGCTCAGGGTGGTCAAACCAGTGGCGGAACTATTTATATGGTTTTGATGTTTAAATGTCCGACTACGCCACCCGTGGATTGCGGTCAGAGTGAACCGCCGCTACAGGGCAGACCGCTGAGGCTGGTGTTGTGGGTACAGCAGAGCGTAGCATAACTCCCCACGGGAGGAGTATAGCCTCAGGGCAGTGTATGCGGAGGATGGGGGTGATGGTGCAGGGCAGCAGCAGTAACGACACGGAGTCAGTGATGCAGTTCAGGGCCTTTACTCACAGTTCTTATTATCCAGACCACGTCTGCAGGTAACGTCTGCCCACGTCGTACTGTGCTCACCAGATGAGGGGCTCAGACAACTCCCAGATAACTTTGGAGCGCTTCACAGGACCCCCTTTGTGTGTCCTTTGTCTGGCCTTTCTTACCAACACTTCTGTCCGGCTGCCTCGGGCCTCCTCTTGGTAAACTTGGCGCCAGTTTCCCTGACCCTATGTAGTGCCTTCCTAGCGGATGTAGCGAGGGGCTGCGCCACATAAAATGTCAGAGCCTCCGGTTTCTAGCTGAGGGTCGTTTCCTGCCTCCATTAGTTTGGGGACCGGTCTCCCCCTTTGGCCTGACCCCTCCACGCAGGTGGATTCGGGCGTGCGGTGGCGACTCGCCCGTCCGCACCCCTGGGATCCCTTCATTCCTCGTTCCTGGAGCCTTCTCCACTCCTCTTCCTTCCTTCTCCCTCTTGCAGGCCTGGGCCTCTGTTACTAGGCCCGCCTCCGGAGCAGAGCTCATGCAGAGCCCCTGCTCCCTGCCACTTCTGCTCAGACTTCTCTGCACTGAACTAAGATGGTGCCCACCTTTTATACTCCCTTCTCAATGCACCCAGGAACTGCTTCCTCCCTGCTCCTGCACTACAGGGTTCCCCTTCCTCAGTGTTCCCTCCCCCCACTCCAGCCAGGGACAGGGACTGTCGTGCCCATCTCAGGGGCATATTGGTCGCCCTGCCCCACGGCAATGTGGTGTAATGCATGCAGGTGTCGGGTCCTGATCCACACTCCATCCTTACCTGAGAGTGAGATATCACACCTCTGGGTGAGGTGCAATACGTCTGTAGCAACTGAGCCCTCAGGGTGCTACAGTTCCATTTATCTTCAGCCTAGGTGACGTATTGTGATACAGGGCCGTGATTTTGGCTATAAAAGGGTCCCCTAGACCCCTACCCCAAGCTTTTTAAGAGAATCATATATGGCGTGCCAGGAGACTCTATGGAATGCTTTCTCAGCATCCAATGAGAGTATCTACTTACAAATTTTTAACTGCATCTAGCCCAGGAAATACTTTGTGCCTAGTAGCAGTGTCTGCTAGTCAGCGGATTATCCCGGCTGTTAAGCAAGCTACACCACCTGTAGTTTGGACACTTAATTTTTTCAAAGGAAATGCTTCGGGACCACGGGATACTCAGTGAAGAGCATCAGGAGGCACCCCAAGGCATAGGGGCTGGGACTGGCAGTAGGATGCCTTGCGGTGGACAGCCGAGCTCGATCCTTATAAAAGCTTTTTAACTGCAGCAGCTTTAGTGGACGCTACTGGAGCTGAAATTACGCGGCTGCTGGCATGAGACTTGCCCTCCAATAGATCCTTGTAAATGGATTTAAAGTGTATTCATTCAAATTAGGGAGACAATTTAAATTAAAAAGCTTAGAGCTGCCTCCACCACAGGGGGGCTCGCTCGACCCACCAGCGGACAGGCACCAGTATTGGGAGAGGGGGGCTGGCCGTCAGGGTTCACCGCGGCTCTGGCACAAACCCAGCGACACGGAGGTGGCACGGGCAGGAGCGGACTGAACGTGTCGGCTTCTCACTTTTTGGATTTTAGAAGGGCATGACATGCCTATATCTGTGTCTCCCCCTCCTTTTACTCCTCCACCTCTTTTCTTTTCTCATGACTATATGTACTTGTCACTTTTCCATGTGTTAGTTGTGTCTTCTGAGCAGTTTGTCAGCTTTTGGACACCTTTGAAGGTGTTTTCTATGTGTTTCTATTTGTTTTTGTTTGCCTGCCATTGGTTTTAACGGTGTTCGAAGGTGTTCGACGAACAGTTCGACGAACAGTTCGGTGAACACACGGGTGTTCGACGAACCGAACCGAACTCGAACACTACGGGGGTGGCTCAACACTATTAGGGATATGATGTGAGAAATCAGTTTTAGTGACACGGGACGGGACGTCTACACTCCTGACTTGGCTGACCCCTTTTCCACCCTTTTATGGATTGTCTGATGATGAATCTTTGTCACATCTCCCCAATTCAGTAGTTGGAAATGAAATGCTACTCCGGTCCGACACCGCTGCGCTGACGCCCCTGATATGCCCCTCATCATTAGCTGGTGGAGAAATTCTATGGTGACTTGTGATCTGGCTTGTTCACATTGGTCAACCCGTCTGCCTGCTACTAGTCGTGTCCACTCTTCCCATGCCTTACCGTATGCTTGCCACGTCGACGGGGCAACTGACGCTCTGATTAATGGCATCAACTATTCGCCACTAGATCCCATAGGGAAGGTGGGCAACTGTTGTCCCGATGGGTGGGCATTGTGGAAGAGCTCTGTGAAAATCTGCCAATTGAATTGTTATAAAGCGTTAGCAGCAGCTTTAGACCCCTCAGCATAGTGGCTAGCGTGGACCCATACATTGTGTTTTGGCACAGGAATGCTAGCCTGGGTAGTAGGCCTAGCACTGGGAGAGACGATGATGCCATCTTATTAATGCAGTGCGCTAAGCTGGTGTTTTTTGTTATGAAGCGTATATTTTTGTAAGCCAGGAGCGCGCCCCATATTTCTATTGCTACCACTATTGGGAAGAAAAATTATTTTCAGGGCTAGATGCAGCGAAAAATTATTATTAATTGAAAAGCTGGTGGAGCTTGGTATAGATGGCCTAATACAATGAGACCCACACACTGCTAGAAGGCCAAATATTTTTTCAGAGGTAGATGCAGAAAAAAATTATATTCAGTTTGCAACCTTATGGAGGTCAGTATAGATGGACTAATAGAACAAGTCCCACACACAGCTCGAAGCCCAAATATTTTTTCAGAGGTAGATGCAGAAAAAAATTATATTCAGTTTGCAACCTTATGGAGGTCAGTATAGATGGACTAATAGAACAAGTCCCACACACAGCTAGAAGGCCAAATATTTTTTCAGAGGTAGATGCAGACAAAAAATTATTTTGAATTTGCAACCTGATGGAGGTCAGTATAGATGACTAATAGAACAAGTCCCACACACAGCTAGAAGGCCAAATATTTTTTCAGAGGTAGATGAAGAAAAAAATTATATTCAGTTTGCAACCTTATGGAGGTCAGTATAGAGGGACTAATAGAACAAGTCCCACACACAGCTAGAAGGCCAAATATTTTTTCAGAGGTAGATGCAGACAAAAAATTATTTTGAATTTGCAACCTGATGGAGGTCAGTATAGATGGACTAATAGAACAAGTCCCACACACAGCTAGAAGGCCAAATATTTTTTCAGAGGTAGATGCAGACAAAAAATTATTTTGAATTTGCAACCTTATGGAGGTCAGTATAGATGGACTAGTAGAACAAGTCCCACACACAGCTAGAAGCCCAAATATTTTTTCAGAGGTAGATGCAGAAAAAAATTATATTCAGTTTGCAACCTTATGGAGGTCAGTATAGATGGACTAATAGAACAAGTCCCACACACAGCTAGAAGGCCAAATATTTTTTCAGAGGTAGATGCAGACAAAAAATTATTTTGAATTTGCAACCTGATGGAGGTCAGTATAGATGACTAATAGAACAAGTCCCACACACAGCTAGAAGGCCAAATATTTTTTCAGAGGTAGATGCAGAAAAAAATTATATTCAGTTTGCAACCTTATGGAGGTCAGTATAGATGGACTAATAGAACAAGTCCCACACACAGCTAGAAGGCCAAATATTTTTTCAGAGGTAGATGCAGACAAAAAATTATTTTGAATTTGCAACCTGATGGAGGTCAGTATAGATGGACTAATAGAACAAGTCCCACACACAGCTAGAAGGCCAAATATTTTTTCAGAGGTAGATGCAGACAAAAAATTATTTTGAATTTGCAACCTTATGGAGGTCAGTATAGATGGACTAATAGAACAAGTCCCACACACAGCTAGAAGCCCAAATATTTTTTCAGAGGTAGATGCAGAAAAAAATTATATTCAGTTTGCAACCTTATGGAGGTCAGTATAGATGGACTAATAGAACAAGTCCCACACACAGCTAGAAGGCCAAATATTTTTTCAGAGGTAGATGCAGACAAAAAATTATTTTGAATTTGCAACCTTATGGAGGTCAGTATAGATGACTAATAGAACAAGTCCCACACACAGCTAGAAGGCCAAATATTTTTTCAGAGGTAGATGCAGAAAAAAATTATATTCAGTTTGCAACCTTATGGAGGTCAGTATAGATGGACTAATAGAACAAGTCCCACACACAGCTAGAAGGCCAAATATTTTTTCAGAGGTAGATGCAGACAAAAAATTATTTTGAATTTGCAACCTTATGGAGGTCAGTATAGATGGACTAATAGAACAAGTCCCACACACAGCTAGAAGCCCAAATATTTTTTCAGAGGTAGATGCAGAAAAAAATTATATTCAGTTTGCAACCTTATGGAGGTCAGTATAGATGGACTAATAGAACAAGTCCCACACACAGCTAGAAAGCCAAATATTTTTTCAGAGGTAGATGCAGAAAAAAAATATATTCAGTTTGCAACCTTATGGAGGTCAGTATAGATGGACTAATAGAACAAGTCCCACACACAGCTAGAAGGCCAAATATTTTTTCAGAGGTAGATGCAGACAAAAAATTATTTTGAATTTGCAACCTTATGGAGGTCAGTATAGATGGACTAATAGAACAAGTCCCACACACAGCTAGAAGCCCAAATATTTTTTCAGAGGTAGATGCAGAAAAAAATTATATTCAGTTTGCAACCTTATGGAGGTCAGTATAGATGGACTAATAGAACAAGTCCCACACACAGCTAGAGCGCCAAATATTTTTTCAGAGGTAGATGCAGAAAAAAATTATATTCAGTTTGCAACCTTATGGAGGTCAGTATAGTTGCACTAATAGAACAAGTCCCACACACAGCTAGAAGGCCAAATATTTTTTCAGAGGTAGATGCAGACAAAAAATTATTTTGAATTTGCAACCTTATGGAGGTCAGTATAGATGGACTAATAGAACAAGTCCCACACACAGCTAGAAGCCCAAATATTTTTTCAGAGGTAGATGCAGAAAAAAATTATATTCAGTTTGCAACCTTATGGAGGTCAGTATAGATGGACTAATAGAACAAGTCCCACACACAGCTAGAAGGCCAAATATTTTTTCAGAGGTAGATGCAGACAAAAAATCATTTTGAATTTGCAACCTGATGGAGGTCAGTATAGATGACTAATAGAACAAGTCCCACACACAGCTAGAAGGCCAAATATTTTTTCAGAGGTAGATGCAGAAAAAAAATTATTTTGAATTTGCAACCTTATGGAGGTCAGTATAGATGACTAATAGAACAAGTCCCACACACAGCTAGAAGGCCAAATATTTTTTCAGAGGTAGATGCAGAAAAAAATTATATTCAGTTTGCAACCTTATGGAGGTCAGTATAGATGGACTAATAGAACAAGTCCCACACACAGCTAGAAGGCCAAATATTTTTTCAGAGGTAGATGCAGACAAAAAATTATTTTGAATTTGCAACCTTATGGAGGTCAGTATAGATGGACTAATAGAACAAGTCCCACACACAGCTAGAAGCCCAAATATTTTTTCAGAGGTAGATGCAGAAAAAAATTATATTCAGTTTGCAACCTTATGGAGGTCAGTATAGATGGACTAATAGAACAAGTCCCACACACAGCTAGAAAGCCAAATATTTTTTCAGAGGTAGATGCAGAAAAAAAATATATTCAGTTTGCAACCTTATGGAGGTCAGTATAGATGGACTAATAGAACAAGTCCCACACACAGCTAGAAGGCCAAATATTTTTTCAGAGGTAGATGCAGACAAAAAATTATTTTGAATTTGCAACCTTATGGAGGTCAGTATAGATGGACTAATAGAACAAGTCCCACACACATCTAGAAGCCCAAATATTTTTTCAGAGGTAGATGCAGAAAAAAATTATATTCAGTTTGCAACCTTATGGAGGTCAGTATAGATGGACTAATAGAACAAGTCCCACACACAGCTAGAAGGCCAAATATTTTTTCAGAGGTAGATGCAGAAAAAAATTATATTCAGTTTGCAACCTTATGGAGGTCAGTATAGTTGCACTAATAGAACAAGTCCCACACACAGCTAGAAGGCCAAATATTTTTTCAGAGGTAGATGCAGACAAAAAATTATTTTGAATTTGCAACCTTATGGAGGTCAGTATAGATGGACTAATAGAACAAGTCCCACACACAGCTAGAAGGCCAAATATTTTTTCAGAGGTAGATGCAGAAAAAAATTATATTCAGTTTGCAACCTTATGGAGGTCAGTATAGATGGACTCATAGAACAAGTCCCACACACAGCTAGAAGGCCAAATATTTTTTCAGAGGTAGATGCAGACAAAAAATTATTTTGAATTTGCAACCTGATGGAGGTCAGTATAGATGACTAATAGAACAAGTCCCACACACAGCTAGAAGGCCAAATATTTTTTCAGAGGTAGATGCAGAAAAAAATTATATTCAGTTTGCAACCTTATGGAGGTCAGTATAGATGGACTAATAGAATGATGCTATGCCCAAAAGATTTTACTTCACTAGGTGCAGTAAAAAAATTGGTATTCTATACACAGGTGGTATATCTTGCAACACAGATAGGCTACTCCACTGACTAACACACTCTGCAATAGGCCAAAAAGGATTAGCTTTGCTAGATTCAGCCAAATGCTGTGAAAAAATCTTGCACAGCACTGGCACAGACCTGCCTGGCAAAAACTGATAGGAACTGATGTAACCTAGTCCTGAAAAGGACTCCAATTACAATTAGTCTTTACTCCCACAATCTATCTATTTAAGAGCACAGACCTGCCTGATAAAAGTCGTAGGAAATGCTGTAACCTAGTCCTTAAAAGGACTGCAAACACAACTATTCCCTACTCCCAAGCTATCTGTAGATTTGTGCAAAAATTGGCTTGAAATTAACAAGGTATAGCGCACACAGCAACAGCGGTGCCGTCTAACACGCAGCTGCAGCAGTGAGAAAATGGTGGCGACGGGGAAAATGGCTTGGTCTTATAGGGCAAGGACATGTGACATACACTGCCAATGACACATGCCCTTGCTTGTGTGAAAAAAAGCACTTCGCTCCGTGTGTGCGCTGCTGATAGGCTGACAGATTGCACCTCCCCACTGCAA
This sequence comes from Phyllobates terribilis, assembly GCF_046119375.1. Lineage (NCBI taxonomy): Eukaryota > Metazoa > Chordata > Amphibia > Anura > Dendrobatidae > Phyllobates > Phyllobates terribilis. Next base: position 765,276,832 of record NW_027362762.1, on the reverse strand, counting down.
ATGCGGGAAAGAGAAAAAAAAATGGAGTTCTTCATTGTTCCTGCAGAGATCCATCCCCTGCCCCTCCCCCCACCCCGCTGTACACTCAAACTGCGTATTAACATTAATTTTCATCATTACTGAGAAAAAATCCAGTTATGATTTTGGTGCACGAACAGTTATCGAACATAACCTCGAACAGCCGAATTTTTCTCAAATTGTTCGTGTTCGCCGAACGGCTCGAACACCGCCCAAAACAGCTCAAATTTGAGATTGGCGAACAGTTCGAGTAGAACAACGCTCATCTCTACTCTTTAACAACTGTTAAGAGGAGACTTTGTGCAGCAGGCCTTCATGGTAAAATAGCTGCCAGGAAACCACTGCTAAGGACAGGCAACAAGCAGAAGAGACTTGTTTGGGCTAAAGAACACAAGGAATGGACATTAGACCAGTGGAAATCTGTGCTTTGGTCTGATGAGTCCAAATTTGAGATCTTTGGTTCCAACCACCGTGTCTTTGGGCAATGCAGAAAAGGTGAACGGATGGACTCTACATGCCTGGTTCCCACCGTGAAGCATGGAGGAGGAGGTGTGATGGTGTGGGGGTGCTTTGCTGGTGACACTGTTGGGGATTTATTCAAAATTGAAGGCATACTGAACCAGCATGGCTACCAGAGCATCTTGCAGCAGCATGCTATTCCATCCAGTTTGCGTTTAGTTTGACCATCATTTATTTTTCAACAGGACAATGACCCCAAACACACCTCCAGGTTGTGTAAGGGCTATTTAACCAAGAAGGAGAGTGATGGGGTGCTACGCCAGATGACCTGGCCTCCATAGTCACCAGACATGAACCCAATCGAGATGGTTTGGGGTGAGCTGGTCCGCAAAGTGAAGGCAAAAGGGCCAACAAGTGCTAAGCATCTCTTGGAACTCCTTCAAGATTATTGGAAGACCATTTCCGATGACTACCTCTTGAAGCTTATCAAGAGAATGCCAAGAGTGTGTAAAACAGTCATCAACGGAAAAGGTGGCTACCTCGAAGAACCATATTTTCAGTTGTTTCACACTTTTTTGTTAAATATATAATTCCACATGTGTTAATTCATAGTTTTGATACCTTCAGTGTGAATGTACATTTTTTATAGTCAAGAAAATACCGAAAAATCTTTGAATGAGAAGGTGTGTCCAAACTTTTGGTCTGTACTGTATATTTTTTATTATTATTTTGTGATTTTTTTAAAAAATATATTTTTTCATTTTTTTTTACTTTTTTATAACTTTTTTCTTAGTACCTTTATGACGCTTTAAATTTTTGCACTCTGATCGCAGTAATAAAGCATTGCAATGCACTTGCATTCCTATGCTTGCATGGCAATGCACTTGTATTCCTATGCTTTATAAACTGTCATTGCTGCACTGACACAAGCTTGTTAGACCTTGCACTGTGCATGATCTAGTAAGTTTGCTAGACCTGGTGACCCTGATGTTGCATTGACAGCGTCGGGTAACCATGGCAACAATTGGCCTCTCGCGATGATATATAGCGGGTGCGCCGATTGGAGGGGAGAGGGAGCCTCTCCCTTTCCTTGCCTTCTAAATGCTATGATCAATATCTATTGCACCATTTAGGGGGTTTAACTGCCTTGAGCAGTGCTGCCACCGCTCTTGGCAGTGAGAGCTGGGTTTCAGCTGTCAGATCCGCTGAACACCTGGCGACAATTGAGCGCGTACAGCTCCTGTGAGCACAAAATTGCCTGGCCATATCCATACTTCCAAGGTCAGGAAGTGCTTCCCAACCAGGACGTATAGATACATCAAAGGTCTTGAAGGGGTAAAAGTATGTTTTTCTCTGAAGTGCTGCAACATTTCAGAGTCAAACATACCTGACTAAAATTTTGCAGCTAGTGTTTGATTCTTGCTACTCGTGGATTGGGCAGCATGTATCAGCTGTCAGGTTACATTTAATTATAAAAATGTGAATTTTTGCATGTTCTTTATAGATGGAGTGTATGGTTTCTGAGACTCTCAGTCCCTCAAGGAGGCTCACAGAGACATGAACAAACAAGCCCTATAAAGATGTTTGCCTAGGTCACATTCCAAAATTATTTTTGCAAGAAAACAATATTAAACTTTAAGCTATAATCATGTCCTTTTAAATGCAAACACTCAACCCTCTTCAGGTACAAAAAATTAGTTCAAATATAGTTAACCTACTGCTGAAGAAGCAGCATAGTGTAGTTTTTTTTTACTTTACATTTTACATTCATGATTTTGTATTTTTGCTCTGATTCATGCACAACAACTGATAGGGAATAAGTCAGAAGGATCAACCCTCCTAAGCTATCTACATTGTATGTATATAATAGAAAATTGAATAAAATATTTCAATGATATCTGTGATCGTACAGTATCTTTTATTCAAGAGTAATAAACATTTTCTTAAAATGTAAAAGAACCGTTAAGATCTATGGGCCGGACATAGATCTCCCTGAGAATCTGCCTCCAGAGCTTATTTTAAATTAAAGGTGGCATTACCAGTGTCAGACATGTTGATCAAGAGAGTAGACTTTAAATCATTACATGTCTCACACTGGTAACGTCCACTTTCATTTCAAATAAGCTCTGGAGGCAGGTTCTCAGGGAGATCTTTGTCCGGCCCTTAAATTTTAACAGCTCATTTACACATTAAGAAACATGTGAATTACTCTGGATCGGATTGCAGGACTCAAGGCATCATTTTCTTCAACCTTCTATGGTCTGCATTCTCATATAGACTGCTTAGGATGGTTGATCCTGTTGACAAATTCTCTTTAATAGATAATTTATATGATATTTAACATGTTTATAGCTATATCATGGTCTTAGTTCCCATATTTATTCCTTTTTGTTAAGTCACTGTGTTGTTTTTTCCTTTTATGTCATCCCTGCAATTTTTAAGAGTTTGTGATTCATGTACTCAGTATTATATAGATATTTATTGCAATGATTCATTTATATTCATCATTCTAATATGAGTGTAGATTTTGTCTTAAGCAGAATATGGTTACCAGAGAACCCTGATTTATTATAATTTCAGTTCAGAAGAACTGTTGGTGGTCCAGATGTTGTGCTTGTAATAAGGGCATAAATATACATTGTGTGAAACTGTTTATTTACTAAATGACTAGGACTGAATTTATACAACATAGTACATTACAAGTTTTTATTATATCTATAGCACTTGCAACAATTTAGTACCACATACTCCAATAGGTTGGACTGTATAAACTGTTAAAATGACAATGCAGCTCGAAACAGAGATTTCATAATAAATGTATTACTCATAGCTAAAATATCCGATGTACTCCTTTTTAATCCTTCTAGCATAGTTACTTTAATTCCCAGCTCCCTCTGTAAAATGATTGCCTAGACAACATTAAACATTGTGATTTGGTAGCTAGAAATATCCCTCTTGCACTTATCTTGAGCGAATTGAGAGAGTGGGTGTCTGAATTTAAAGCCCATTTTGACAGGCTATTCAGACTCCACTGTGCAAGCTATACAACTTCAATCATTTTGGAAAAGTCATGGCTGCATGAGTTATTTCTGGGCCAGCTCTGTTACATCAGTGTTCACTATTCCAGCTTGGCTATGTGAGTTTGGTATTTGCTCTACAGCCCTTTACTTCCCCAACTGAACCATTCTTCTGTACTAGCACTGTCCGTGCTGCTCAAGAACTGTCTATCTGGATCTGGGACTTTGTGGATCCACCAGATGAGGAAGGTGTGCCTCAGACTGCAAAAGCCCTGTGTGCATGAAGTAGTATGAGTAACTGGAAATCAACTTATGAAAATGAAGAGAAATCTGTCATAAAGCTAGAAATATTAAAAAGAAGGTCACTAGATAACTCAGCTATGCATTATGCATTTATGGTGAAATTGTTAGTGTGATAGAAGATGGGTAAGGCTTTGTATTTGTCTAAATATATTCATAAAAGTGTTGTCTTTTTATGACAATTTAGAAAATATTTTCTTATGTACAGATCATTAAAGGAAACCTGTCAGCAGGATTTTGCTAAGGAAACTACATGTTGTCATGTTGGGGCTTTTACACTGACTATAATGATACCTGAGGTGAAGAAATCTGTCTTGTGGTTCTTGTGTAATCAGTGTTTGCAGTTTTGAGTTAATAAGATGCTTGTGCTTTGGGGCGGGAGAAACAGACAGAGAGAGAGACAGACAGAGAGAGAGAGACAGACAGAGAGAGACCGACAGACACAGAGAGAGACAGACACAGAGAGAGAGACAGACACAAAGAGAGACAGACACAGAGAGAGACAGACACAGAGAGAGAGACAGACAGAGAGATACAGAGAAAGAGACACAGAGACAGACACAGATAGAGAAAAAAATACAGAGAGAGATAGGCACACACAGAGAGAGACAGGCACACACAGAGAGAGACAGGCACACAGAGAGAGACAGGCAGACAGAGAGAGAGACAGACAAAGACAGAGAGACAGACACAGAGAGAGACAGACACAGAGAGAGACAGACACAGAGACTTCTCTCTGTCTGAGTCTGTCTATCTCTCTGTCTCTTTCTCTGTCTTTCTCTGTGTCTGTCTCTCTTTTTCTGTCTATCTCTGTCTCTTTGTCTCTCTCTCTGTCTTCTCTCTGTCTCTCTCTCTCTGTATCTCTCTCTGTGTCTGTCTTTCTGTCTCTCCCTATGTTTCTGTCTCTCTCTGTGTCTGTCTGTCTCTCTGTCTCTCTGTCTGTCTCTCTCTCTGTCTTTCTCTATGATGTGGAACATACTTGTTCTTCAGGGCGGCTTGTGTGCAGGTCTTTTCTTGGTGATCTGGCCTAGAGCACCTGGATAAGACCCTGCCTACAGTCCCGCCCCGGAGCACGAGCAAATCATTAACTCAAAACTGCAAACACTGATTACACAAGAACCACAAGACGGATTTCTTCACCTCAGGTATCATTTTAATCAGTGTAACGGTGCCAACATGACAATGAATGTAGTTTAGTTAGCAAAATCCTGCTGACAGGTCTCCTTTAAAGGGATGTTCTCATGTCTAAAAGTTATCCTCTATGCAGAAGATAGGGGATAACTTTCCAATTTTCTGGAGGTCTGACCACCGTGGCCCCCACCGATCTCGATTTTGGGCTTTGAATAGGAGATAACTTTCAAACTTGAGAACATCCCTTTTAACCTATCTAAAAAAAAAACAATCCTTTCCCTCTAGTTTATATTTACACATGTATATTATATATTCAGACCTTATTGTGGTCACTCCATCACTCTATTTTCTGATTTTGCAATTATTGTTACCTACAATTTGTAGTTACAATTATAATTAGTAATTTTGATTAACAACTGATTATACACTCATGGAAAACAATAACAAATACATTTACATTTCATATTACAAGAGTATCCTATAATTGTTCCATTATACAATAAATCACTATGGGAGAACTCTCAAATTTTTCTTTAGTCTATAAATGTGAAATTGCTTTATATGACACCGCTTCAGGTTGTCTTCTTTGGCTATTAGCTATAAATAACAATTTGCATTTTATGCCCTGTAAGCATGATTGTATACTATGGAGGAGCCTGTCTATTAAAACTACCCTTGAGATATTCTACAAATCTTTCAGCCATCTAACTGTATAAAGTTAAAATAACTAGAATAAAGTGGAAATATATGTTGCATGACCTTGAAAGTTTTATATCCTCTTATTTCAATCTCTCTCTACATTCTGACACAGTATAACATTTCCAGACTGTGGAAACTAATATTGCTCAGTTTTTAATTACTTACCAGAATTTCTGGATTAATTTTAGATTCTCCATGTAATCCCTTCAACCTAATACATATTAAAGGTTTTAAGTTAAGAAAAGGTACTGTAAATAATTTTCTGCTAGAGGTTAAAGAGCAAATAAAAATATATTGTTGTAGAAAAGTCAACTTTTTTATTTAACTTTTTGCGGCTGTAGCGTTTTAGCATCTTAATATATTAGAGAACTTTGTATATATGTCATATGAATCCAACAGTAAGTTGTTATATTTATATACTAAAGAAATCATTTATTTCTGTTGACATTAAACTTCCTGTTAATAAAACCAGAAGACTTAAACCCTCATCCTTGGTGAGTGCACATTTCTAATATACAGCCTTCTTTACCACCTGTGGATGAAAAAAGAGGGTTGGCACAGCTATTAAAAGCAGCAGTCAGCCAGCCCCTTTCATATACTGTATCGATCATGTGCTGACATCAGACATATTCTCCTGTTTTGTACACAGAACCAGAAGTTGAGTTACCATATCTTTAAAGGGATCAGATACATAATGATCGGAGCATCAGGCATGTATTTTACCTACATTAGTTGGTAATGGTATATAACTTTTTAATTCTCATTTTTTTACTTTTTTGGATGGGCAAAACCTTGAACCTATATTGTTAGATAACAGGCCAGTGTAAAAGAAGATGATTAAAAGATGTTTCACACCAATAACAGTAGATGGATATAAAAATGTTTTAGTCAATTTCTGAAAACAAATTATCATTGGATGGGTAAGTCCACAGGAACAATTAACACCTATTCACATTGCATGCAACTACTTCATTGCAATGGAGTTCTCAAGATTGGTGGGGGTCGTAAAGATCAGATTCCTACCCATCTGCACGTTGTCATCTAGATAGGTGCACATTTAGGTCTTGCAAAGACAATTTCATCCATACCTTTAGCTTGCTGGTTCATTCCTCCATTAATGAGAAATTACCAATTGAATCAGAGGCTGAAGTGCTTTGCGCATATGGAAGCTCATCCCAAGTCTGTATCTCCAGTGATATTTTCTGCTCACTGCTGTCTTCTACTTTGCTTTCAAGCAAAGGAGGTTTCAGTCAAGCAGGGGAAGGCAGCACTGGGCATGAAATGAAGACTATGGCTTGGGAAGTGCTTTCACATACCCAAAGCACTTCAGCCTTTTTGCATATTGATTCAAATGACGATTTCTTATTAATGGAGCAACAGATGGCTAGCTAAAGTTATGGATAAACTTGTCTTTGCCAAAGCTACATGGACATCTAAACAGATTGAAGAGTAAAGTCATGGTGATAGATTTGTTTTAGTCTCGTTGTGCTCCTGATTTCAAATTTTTCATTGAATATGCTTGAGTGGAGGACCCTGGTCCACAGACCTAAAAATCAGTCTCCTTACATGCTCACCACCATGCGTGCCAAGAATATCACCTTTTGAACCCCTTGTTATCCTCAAAAAGACTGGTAGAATGTATACTTTTACATGTAGAAAGCTCTATATATTATACATATGATTATAGGAGTTATCCTGGACTTTTATTATTTTTGTCTAAAGAACTAATGTAGGTTTGTAAGTACCTGCCTGCCAGCCCAGTCAGTGACTCTCCTACTTTATTTCATCTCTCATCAACAGAACAGCTCTTCCTCTTCAAGTGTGCTCTGTTGATGGGGCTGTAATCTAGACATCATGCTCACCTTTTGAACCCCTTGTTATCCTCAAAAAGTTTGGTAGAATGTATACTTTTACATGTAGAAAGCTCTATATATTATACATATGATTATAGGAGTTATCCAGGACTTCTATTATTTTTGTCTAAAGAACTAATGTAGGTGTGTAAGTACCTGCCTGCCAGCCCAGTCAGTGACTCTCCTACTTTATTTCATCTCTCATCAACAGAACAGCTCTTCCTCTTCAAGTGTGCTCTGTCGATGGGGCTGTAATCTAGACATCATGCTCACCTTTTGAACCCCTTGTTATCCTCAAAAAGTTTGGTAGAATGTATACTTTTACATGTAGAAAGCTCTATATATTATACATATGATTATAGGAGTTATCCAGGACTTTTATTATTTTTACAAAAGACAAAAAATATATATTGCTTTACATTTATATATAATGATGGTAGGGTATGAGATATATATTTTTTGTCTTTTGTAGGTTTTGCTTCTTTTTGCTAGTGTGAACATGCTCCTATTTCTTGCATGTGTACCATCTTAGACCTCAGTTCACATTGCTTGGTTTTTTGTCTTGTTTGCATTCTGTGCAAATTAAGGGTGTGGCATCCCCTTTGTTGAGCTGATTATTATATATGTAGCTTACCACGGGCCTAGGTGGTCTGAAGTTGGGATCCGGTCCTATTTGTCTACCCTTTTATATGCATTACTTCAACTTTGATATACAGTAAGGTTTTTAATATAGACAGTGTAGGTACCGTCCCAATTTAGGGTCACCTTGTCGCTGGTGGGACGGCTTGTATACTTTTTTTGATCAAAAATAGTTCACTAAGTACCCTATATTTAATATGCAACTTTGCTTTACATTTATATTATTATTTTTACAAAAGACAAAAAATATATATTGCTTTACATTTATATATAATGCTGGTAGGCTATGAGATATATATTTTTTGTCTTTTGTAGGTTTTGCTTCTTTTTGCTAGTGTGATCATGCTCCTATTTCTTGCATGTGTACCATCTTAGACCTCAGTTCACATTGCTTGGCTTTTATTATTTTTTGTCTAAGGAATTAAAGTAGGTTTGTAACTATCTGCCTGCCAGCCCAGTTAGTGACTCTCCTACTTTATTTCATCTCTCATTAATAGAATAGCTCTTCCTCTTCAAGTGTGTTCTGTCGATGGGGCTGTACTCTAGACAGATTGAGAGCTGACACCCCACAGTTTGGCAGCGGGGAGTCAGCTGTAAATCAGCATGACATCGGCAGAGACACTTCTCCAACAGAGCAGAGTGGAAAAGAAAATGCTGCTTTAATGACAAGATGTCAGATCAAACAAGGGAATCACCAGCAAGAACTACCTGCCTGTTCTTAGCCCCTTATGCAAAAATAATAAAAGTCCCAGATGACCCCTTTAATGATTTAGATATTTTATTAATTTTTTTAAGAGGTTACATGAAGGCTAATAAATAATGACCTTTTCTGTCATTGAGCCCAAATAACCTTTGAGCCGCACTTTTTGTCAACTATGATGGGTACTGTAACTTCCTTGTGTAACTGCTCATTTTGCAAATCTAAAAATTTCTAGTTCATAACTTTAAAATTCACAGAACTCAAGTATTTTTTTATTGTATTGTCTGAGAAGGATACCAGTGAGCCTTTAGTTTTGTATCAACTTAATCAAGTTGGATTTAAGAATGTATTAAGTCGAGTAAAACTAGCAAAGTAGTATCAACAGTGTTAAAGCTCTGGTGTGATTTAAAAGCTCCTCACAATGAATTTTGATTCCTCTGTGTAGTCACCGAAAAAGACACATGAATCTGGAAGAAAAAAGCAAGATAGTATAATAGCCATCTGGGCTTTAAAAAACAGCTGTTACAGAAAATGAATATAGCATCCGCTGAATATAGCATCCGCTGCATTATTATATGTACAAACACAAGTTGAAATAGTATTACCAAGCCTTACTTCAACAACTCAAGAGAATGCAGTGATATATTAGACCCTTCAGGGTCCTGCTTGACAGGAATGATATCAGAAATAGTGTTTTAGGAGGCTATGGAGTAATCACCAAGACAGGATTCATTGCTACAAAAAACCTAATCTAATTTCTTATATGCCCCAGTCTTTCTTTACTGCTTGTAAAGAAAACCTGCAGTATTTTTGTTACAACAAAGGAAACAATTCTGCATCATATAATAGAGAAAATCTCAATCGCCAGATCATAATATTGGTCTATAAAGTTTCATTAAAGGGGTTATCCAGCATTTTAAAATTGTTAGCTTACCCTTAAAAATAAATCAGTGTGGGTATGACTATCCACATCCCCTCTGAACAGTTGTTTGAGAAGGATGCAGTGCCCTTGAGAGCACTGCAGCTTATTCTATGTTTGCAAGCTTTTTTCGTATGAGCCTGAGCTGTATTTTTATTTTAGAGGCCATTCAATAAATTTCAGCATTTCTCCATTTTACTCAGTGATCGAAAGAAATGTCAATAGCTGACCACATCAATTTTAAAAGGTTTCAAGTAAATTAAATGTGTAAATTAAAAGTGAAAAATGTATTAATTACATATATAAGGAAAGCCAAACAGCTTAAATATTTATACTTTCTTTGATGGGTAAGGTTCTGTTAACGGCTTTGGATTCCCAATTGACAAATTTTTATAACATGCGTGATTTTTTTTTTCACTGAAAAATATATTTTCTGTTTGTTTATGGATGTAGAGAGGTTTCCTGCCATATGTTGTGAAGTTCAGACTTCAGTGGAAATTCCCTGTAAAGAATTTTTAGCATTGCTACCTCCTTTCTTATGCATCTAGCCTATGAATCTGTGTCCCTTTTATCTGTCTCTCTAAGAGCTTGTGCAGATGACCATAGTGTCGGTCTGAATGTGATCCGTGAAAATATCAGATTGCACTCGGACCAGTGTTATTCAATTAGGCAGTGCACATGTTACATTTTTTTTCTGGACAAAGTGGTTCAAGGAAAAAAAATCACAATATGCACAATTTGCCTTCGATAATTGGATAGCACTCGCCCATTCATCTCTATGGGTCAATTGAAAACATTGAACTGCAATTGGATGACATCCGATTTGCACTGACAGACAGAATAGAGAAGATGAAGAAACTTTTTATTTTTTTAATTCTCCACATTCAAGAAAAGTGGATCACACTCTGATCAAGCTCTGGACAAACTCTTATCAGAGTGGAATTAGCATAATCGGACTGTTTTTCTCAGATGGAGATCATATGGTCGTGTGACCCTTACTAACATGTTGTCATTCCTGCAACACATTTCATCTCAGAATTCCTTCAGGGATATATTACATGTTTTCTGCATGTGTAAATTACTGTAAAACACTGATTACAGAAGCATCTCCACTACAAGGAAAAGAAGTAGAAAGCATATAAAAGGAAGTAGGAGAGTGACCGTACATTTTGCACATAATGAGCCAACAGCAATACCTCATGATCACCTCATACATGCATACATATTAATGTGATAAGAAAGTATCAGACAAGTTTAAATTCAACAACTCCTCAGGATGAGATGAGCCAAATCTGGTTCTTAGCCTCTGCTTTTCCCACTTGCCCTGGAGAAGGTGGAGAAGCCATTGTCACCTACAAAAAAACAAAAATAAAAAAAACCATATACCTTAATTCTCCGAAGAGATGAAATAATGCAGTGTCCCATGACGATCTGGATCACTTGTAAAGCAGTCAAATCAACAGTCATTAATGTGACTCCTCTTCATGACAGCAGGCTACACAAAGACACAGGCAGTGTGTAGCGCTGAGCTGCCAAGAGAGAGTTCACAGCTGATGAACCCCGATGACCTCACTTATGGCATCGCTGCTGCATGAGAACTTTCTCGCGCAGTGGCAGTGCTGTAAGTGAGATCACCTGAGCTCATTAGCTGATGAACTCCTGTAAACTCTCTCACGGCATCTCAGCGCTATATATTTTAGGAGCAATTACGCTCCTGTCACTGTGTAGCCAGCTGCCGGGTAGAGCAATCACATCTGCTGATGTGACTGCTCTACAAGTGATCTGGATCATTGTGGGACAGTATGGATTATGGCAGATAGGTATTATAGTGGTTTATTATTTTTTCTCTTTTACAGCTGACAATGGCTTTGAGGATTAAGTGTTAAGGTGAGTTTTAAGATGTTTTTTCCTTTTTGATTTTTTACAGGGGACAATGACTTCAGGAATTAGGCAATAAGATGAGTATAACTGTGTTTTTTAATTTCATTTCAATATTTTATTTATTTTTTTACTTTTTTTTCTTTACTTTGAGCACAGGCACCCACTGATGACTACTCCCATCAGAGCCACCTGCTTTCGCTGTCATTAGCGACAGCACGCATAGGCTGATGGGAGTAGTACTCTCATCAGCCAATGCCTGTGAGCAGTGGTAAGCTTTATACCGCTGGTCACAGTCACAGCTGTGGGCTCAAGCTGTCATCTGAGCCCATTTCCTGTGTGGTCACGCAGATGACAGTGTTGGAAACATCCAGTGTTCAGGTTCCCCATTCATACAAATTTGGTCTGGGTTCGGGTTTGGGTATTGATCTGGTACCTGAACCAAATTTTTAATAGATGTTGAGCCGAACTCGCTGGACCCGAACATCAAGGGGTCCGCCCATCACTATCAAAGAGAACCATGGAGCGACATCTACATGAAGGCTGCTGAAGGTGGGGACATTTTACCATACTGTTGAATCCAAAAAAAAATGATGAATTTTCCCCCATTCTAAGGAAAATATTAGTCAATATCTTTTAATGTCTACTCAACCTCAATTAAGCATTGTAAAAAAAAGACTCAATTTCAAAGCCCTCTTATTCATACTGAATGTGTGACCATAACAGGTCAAAAAAAAATGTTGGAACCCATTTATTGAGAGTAAGGTTGCATAGTAAATGTTTTATAGTGCAAATTCCCTTTTCTGCGAGATAAATTACTTGAACTCTAGTGCCACCTATTAGAAGTAGCTGTCCTGAATGTCAGTATCGACCCTTTTTCAAGCCTTGTCACATGACATAGGATAAAAGCCAAACCAAAATCTGAATTTGTCGACATGTGATTTGGAGTGTTGCTGCTCCTCAGTGCAAAGCATGAGATCTGATTTGACATTATGAGAAGCCTCTGACAGGGGTATACGAAGTATCATCTCTCCTTGTGGATAGTAACATACTAGGGTACTTCTCTAGAGTAGCATTGCATGGCCTATAAGCCTTTTTTTGCCCTGGTATGTCAGGCATGTCACTATCCACAAGGAGAATTATTACCCCTTAGACTTTTAGTCTAAAATAACCATTACAATTTATTCTTACTCTCCAAGTTTGCAAACTAAGATTTTTACATTTTGCTAAATACTTTTGTGAAAGAATATTGGTGAATTTTTAGGATTGTTGAAGACTGCAACATCTTTTGGGCCAGTCTTTGTCAGTGCCGAGCACTGCACCATGTGCAAGTGACATCAGGTGTAACATCACAGTCATGTCACATACCACAAAGATGTCCAGTGCAGAAAATTCATTTACCATATGTTATAAAATATTGTATTTCAAATTCAAAGGGCACCTTTGTGCAATACAAACATTGCCAATAAATACAACAAATAATTAATAAATTTAAAGTTATGCATGGCATAACAAGTTAAACTGAAAGTAAAAAAAAAAAACAAAAGTAGAAAAATGCAAATAAATCGCAGCATAGAATAAATATCCATGATACACCAATGTAAATGAAAAAAACAACTAAGTAAGATTATCCTGGGTGGAGCTAAACATGCTATGCAATGAATCTGCTGAAGTCAGAATTTCAAGTGAGGGTGCCGATCCCACTGATGGATATAGCCAACATAAGAATACAGGGTGTTTTTTCCAGCACATCCATATATGTAATAAAATGCAAACATTTATTAAGTGAACATTAACCCGTTTCTGATGTGAGACATATCAATACGTCATGATGACATCCGGGTCACCAGACATTAGCATGGTAGTTAGATTGTGCACAGTTGATGATCTAACTATCTTGTGACTGCAGGACTGACAGCTACAGTATAAGGCATCCTGCACTGCTATGCCTTATAGCAGCGATCAGACTGCAGAAAGTGAAAATCCCATAGTGTGACTAAGAAAAAAGTGAAAAAAAGTTGCAAAAACATTTTTAAAAAAAACACAAAATAATAATAAAAAAATATATATATATATATATTGCACCCATAAATAAATATTATTATGAATAAAACAAACAAACAAAAAACAATAAAAGTACACATACTGGTGCATCTCACTAAATTATAATATCATCAAAAACTCAATTTATTTCAGTTCTTCAATACAAAAAGTGAAACTCATATTATATAGAGTCATTACAAAGAGAGTGATCTATTTCAAGTGTTTATTTCTGTTAATGTTGATGTTATGGCTTACTGCCAATGAAAACACAAAAGTCATTGCGCTCCAGGAGGCAAATAGTGCTCCATCCCTTCCAAGTCTCGACGTATGGCCAAGCAGTACTGTACAGCCATATATGGGGTATTTCTACATTCAAAAGAAATTGCATGACACTTTTTGGTGCAATTTTTAACCATTTCCCAGTGCAAAAATGTAAAATCTGGGGCTAAAACATCATTTTGGTGTTAAAAATGTAATCATTTTGTTCTTCACTAACCAATGGTATAAAAATCTGTGATTCGCCTGTGGTGCCAATATGCTCACTGCATCCCTGTATTAATTCATTGAGAGGTGTAGTTTGTAAAATGGGGTCTCTAATGGGGGGGTCTGCTGTTGTGGCACCTCAGGGGCTCTGCCAATGTGACATGGCACCCTCAAACCAGTCCAGCAAAATCTGAGCTCCAGTATAGTGCTTCTTAATTCTGAGTATTTCACTGTGCATCAAAGGTAGTTTTCAACCACATATGGGGTATCGGTGTACTCAGGAGACATTGCAAAACAAATTTTGGGGTCCATTTTCTCCTGCTATCTTTGTGGAAATGAAAAAAAGTTGGGGCTAAAACAACATTTTTGTGGGAAAAATATATATTTTTTCATTTTTACAGATTCTCATTGTAAAAATTCTGTGAAGCACCTGTGGGTTCAAGATGCTCACCACACATCTAAATAAATTCCTTGAGGGGGTCTAGTTTCCAAAATGGTGTCACTTGTTTTCCACTGTTTAGGCACATCAGGGGCTCTCCAAACGCGATATGATGGCCAAAATGATAGCAAGATGTTCCAAAATGTCAGTCCTTCCATTCTGAGCCCTGCCGTGCACCCAAACTGTGGTTTCCCCCCACATATGGGGTATCTGCTTACTCAGGAGAAATTGCAAAACAAATGGTATGGTGCAATTTCTCCTGTTCCCCTATGAAAACACAAATTTTGGCTCTGAAAATCTTTTTTCTGGGAAAAATGCGAAAATTTTATTATTACGGCTCAATGGTATAAACTTCTGTGAAGCATCTGAGGGTTCAAGGTGCTTACCACAAATCTAGATAAGTTCTCTGAGGGGTCTAGTTTCCAAAACCGTGTAATTTGTGGGAAGTTTCCACTGTTTAGGCACATCATGGGCTCTCCAAACACGACAAGGTATCCGCTAATTATTCAAGCAAATTTTACTTTCAAAAACTCAAATGGCGCTCCTTCCCTTCCAAGCCATGCCATGTGCCCAAATAGAGGTTTTCCCCCACATATGGGGTTTCTGCATCTTTAGAATAAATTGCACAACTTCCTAACAAAAACATTTGGTTCCAAGATTGTACTGATGAAAAGTACACATGTGGGAAATGTTATTTATTAACTATTTTGTGTGACATGTCTCTCTGATTTAAGGGCATGAAAAAAAAAGTTTGGAAATTGCGAAATTTCAAGATCATGAAGTACAATATGTCACAAAAAAACAATCTCAGAATCAGTGGGATCCATTGAAGCGTTATTACCTCATAAAGTGACACTGGTCAGGATTGTAAAAATTTGCCTGGTCATTAACGTGCAAACAGCCTTCGAGGCTAAAGGGGTTAAAATAGCATTGATGAAAAATGAAACCTCAAGCCTTTCTGGTGCACACAGATGCCCCTTAGTCATAGGATTAGGCTGGACAACTTCTAGAGCTTAGATGTAAAGAGAAAGAGGTAAGGAAAGGTGGTGGCACAATTACTATACCTTCAGTGGGTAAGATCAATCCCATTAGTCCACTTCTGAGGTTGAAACATCTTTTATACAGCAAGGAGATGGAAGTGTAGAACTTAAATCATTGTGATCTACAATGACTGCTGAAAGTATTTAAGTGCCCCTGTATATGGTGGAAGATATCCCCATGAGATGGTCTGAGTTAGCTTGCTGCAATAATTGACTGTGGTGTCAGAGGGGCAGCAGTGTTGAGCAGAATAACAAGGAGGAGAGAAAGTCAGTATAAAAAGTTTAATAACACAATATGGTAGGCACACAACTGCCAGTGTGAAATGGGTGCTCCGTGGTAAATTATAGGTGTTGAAAGAAAACGAGGCACTCCAATTCAAAATGAAAATTAAGTGTTTATTTTTGATTGGCTCATTGTTTCATACTGATGATATGAAATAAACACCAAATTTTCATTTTGAATTTGAGTTCCTCATTCTTTTTCTGCACCTAGCATAACATGTATGTCACAGTGTGGCACAAGCAGCATGTGTTATCGTTCCCCTACTGGGGACATGCCTTGGAACCTGAAGGCAGACTAGACTGTCCAACTGACATCAATTTAAGTCTAGCTGGTAGGATAAGAAGGGTTCCCATCAGACAATATTAATGATTAAGGCCTGAAAGCACTGGTATTAGAGTGGAAGAAAACACAAATAGTTTAATTCATAGCAAAGGCTGATGGTGAAAGAGAGCGGGCCTGAAACTATGCTGCGGTAGAGAGCTGAGATTCTAAGCTGAATAATGACCAGATCAAAATTAAACTCTAACACAGTATAAAAATATTCTTTCTTTTACATAAAGAACGTCCTCTAAATGTGGTTAGTAAATGTGTTTGTTTTGTTTAAATCTGCTTAGTTTTGCAAATTCTTATTTGAACACATGAAATTACAATAGCAATTTTATGAGCTGTAAAGGACAAAATAATAAAAGATGGGGAAGACTATAAGCACGGAAGAAAATATTTGAATAAAGTATAATATCTATAGGAAATAATATTACTTTTGTAGAATAAACAGATGGTACGCTGATGTAATGAACCAATCTGCAGTTTACTTTTTATTGTTGCCATACATTGTGTAAATCCACTGATATATATACAGTTGAAACCAGAAGTTTACATACACTATATAAAAAAGCACATATACATGTTTTTCCTCAATATCTGACATGAAATCAGAATAAACCTTTTCCGTTTTAGATCAATTAGGATTACCATAACTCATTGAAAAAAAATCATCTCAAATTCATCTAGGTAAAAGTAAGTAAGACAGCCTGCAATAGCTTACATCTCATATTAAACTCTATAAAGAGGGAAGGGAAAATGGAGTGAGAAGCAGAGTAAGAAAACGAGCAATGGCAGAAAGAGACAGATTGTCTTGAAGTAAATGAGTGAGCTTAATCCAGAGCTGGATTCACAGTCACACAGTCTAGTATTACAGAATAATTTCTTCCATGCTTCTACTGCTCCTTCTGAACATGTGCTTATCAGAAAAAGAAGGTTAAATATTAGAAAAGCAAGCACTGTATGAAATACTCACGCACCACCTCCTCATCTCGCCCCCTATCTGTCGGTGTCCCCCAAGGTTCAGTTCTGGGACCTCTGCTCTTCTCCATCTACACCTTTGGCCTGGGACAGCTCATAGAGTCTCACGGCTTTCAGTATCACCTCTATGCTGATGACACACAGATCTACCTCTCTGGACCCGATATCTTCTCCCTACTAACCAAAATCCCACATTGTCTGTCCGCCATCTCATCCTTCTTCTCTGCCAGATTTCTAAAACTTAACATGGATAAAACAGAGTTCATCATCTCTCCACCCTCTCATTCATATCCCCCATCTGACCTATCCATCAACGTCAATTGCTGTTCACCCTACCCAGTTCCACAAACTCGCTGCCTTTGGGTAACCCTGGACTCTGATCTCTCCTTTAAAACACATATCCAAGCCATTTCCACTTCCTGCCGACTCCAACTCAAATATATCTCCCGGATCCGTGCATTCCTCAGCAAAGACTCTGCAAAAACACTGGTGCATGCCCTCATCATCTCCCGCCTTGACTACTGCAACCTCCTGCTCCGTGGCCTCCCTTCCAACACTCTCGCACCCCTCCAATCTATCCTAAACTTTGCTGCTCGACTAATCCACCTGACCCCTTGCTATTCTCTGGCCTCTACCCTCTGTCAATATCTTCACTGGCTCCCCATTGCCCAGAGACTCAAGTTCAACAGCTTAACCATGGCATACAAAGCCATTCACAACCTGTCTCCTCCATACATCTGTGATCTAGTCTCCCGGTACTTACCTGCACGCAACCTCCGATCCTCACAAGATCTCCTTCTCTACTCCCCTCTTATCTCCTCTTCCCACAATCGCATATAAGATTTCTCCCGTGCATCCCCCCTACTCTGGAACTCTCTACCCCAACAAATCAGACTCTCGCCTACCATGGAAGCCTTCAAAAGAAACCTGAAGACCTGTCTCTTCCAACAAGCCTACAACCTGCAGTAACCACCGCCCAACCACATTACTGCATCCCCTGCAGTAACCACCCATCCCTTGTAGACTGTGAGCCCTAGCGGGCAGGGTCCTCTCTCCTCCTGTACCACTCGCTGACTTGTTTTGTTAAGATTATGTAAATGTTTTTGCTATGTATATCCCTATCACATGTAAAGCGCCATGGAATAATAATAATAAATAATAATAATAATAATAATAATAAATAGGAGACTTTGGGGTTGAGGAAAATCAAATTAGTCCCTGTTTCTTTGCTAGACACTATGAGACGCTTACAAGTCTATGGGTCTTTGAAAATCACAGTCTGCACTCAAATGGTATCTATGTGCAATCGGTTTGCTGTCTTGGATTAACATTGCAATGTGTAGAAGAAGACAAAAAGGCTACGTGGCACTTACTATGAGGGAGCACAATTAGAATTCCACTCAAATAATTTGTAAGAAAAAAATTGGCACTCCAATCGTATCATTCAGAAAAAATATATTTATTTTGAAAAAAAGAATCCAATTTGTTGCCAGTTCCCAAATTTTAACGTTTCGGCCATTAATTGGTCTTCCTCAAAACTATAAAGAAAATAATATATTGCTATAAGTATATTATACAAAAGAGAAAAACAAAATACATAATCATGTGGCAATATTCAAGAAAATTAGCAATTTTGATAAAGTAGAAAATTTGTACGAATAACAATTCATTCATATAGTAATACATAGTAGATTGGACAATTCATATCCCACAATGAAGTATACTATCTTATATACTGGTATAAAACCAAGATACTATAAATCATCAAGAATAATAGGAGAAAGGAAAAACTGCAGGAATCACCATTACCAAGATGTTGAAATATTGTGGGTATGGTTGAAGGCAAACTACAAGGAAATATAAGACCATATTAGTATGAAGAAAGCAAGGAATGTTATAAAGTGTTCACACTAAAATAATGGAAAGAGGTAAGTACAGAGATAATCACTTGCTCAATGCATGCTATTAGGGTATGCCCACAGTATGCTATATGGCGCACAGGAGAGCACACAACAGTGCTGCAGGAATGGTGCTAATGTCTGGAGAGCCCCCTCTGCTTTATATGGTGTGCATTATACTGAGAAACATATGTGAAGGACCTGCCATTAGCTCACTTCCTGTTGCAGCATATGCTGAGATACATCATGTGTGAAGGACACTTCTGATCATGTGACCGGATCATGAGCTCGCATTCCAGGAAGTGACTAGTGTGAAGTTACATGTCGCTCCCAGGAGCCAGTGGCGTCTCAAACAATTATTTTTTTATTGCATGAAGTAGCAAGGAGAAACTGTGGTCCATATTGAGAGTCATTCATTTGTGAGGCTGTCCAAGTTGTTCTGTAATTGTCTCCCTAGAATACTTGAGCTGAGTTTGTGAGTAGTGAGTATAGCCTGTTATTGCCATAAAGATTGTTTTGCTTATACTAAAGCCATTTGTGCTTCATTATTGAAGTGTAACCTAAGGCTATGCGCCCACGATGCAGAAATGAAGCAGAAAATTTCTGCAGCATTTCTCCATCTCCCTAACAGAAAAAACGCATGCAGATTGTGCATGCATTTTTCCTGCCAAATACATGCGGATTTGAAGCGTTATTCACATGCGTTTCCACATGCGGATTGACAAGCGCTTTCCAGGTGATTTTAGCATCACTTGGAAAGTGCTTGACAACTAGGTCACACTATATAAATCCATGCAAACAGCATGGATTTATATAGTGTGACCGAAAGAATGTTTAAAAAAAAAAAAAAAAACCTATACTTACCTTCTGATGGCCCGGGGTGTGTAGCTGCGCTCGTTCCTGGCTGCCGGGATATCGCGGGACACTGCAGTGAAGGGCCTGCAGTCACATGACTGTGACATCACCGAAGGTCTTTCAGTCCTGCCCGCAAGCACAGGAAGGTGAATATAATCTTTATTTTTTATTTTATTCTTTTTATTACAGGTACAATGGTACCCAGGTCTGGATGAGAGTCTCCTCTCCTCCAGAACTGGGTACTTTCCGCACATTGAAACGCATATAATCCGTGAGTACAAATGTACTGAGTCAATGGCGGCGATTACGCCGCGCTTCCGCAAAATTAATGGACATGCTGCGGATTTTTGAGCGCAACATAAACGCTGCGGAAAAAATGCATGGGCATTGACAGTGCGGCTTGTCATTGGGGACCATGGGGGGTGGATTACCAAGCGTTTTTGAAGTGTTTACGCTGCAGAAATTCCGCAGCATAAACGCTTGAAAAATGCATCGTGGGCACACAGCCTAATAGTCAATTCTAAAGACTGTCCTAAATGTAGCACAATTGTGACTTGTAACCAACAAGATAAATGACTGCAAATTTAAGTGAAACCACTAAGCTTTTGCCCTCACTGAGAAACTGTATCTATTACATTTAGCAGCTCAGGAGGCCGGGATTTGCTGGGTATGAAGAATCATCCACGTAGGTATTTTTTTTCTCAAGTGTGCTGCTTGTCTTCAGGAAAATCTCCAGCAAGTTCTTCATGAATTTGTGTTGATATGCCACTAATGGTTAACCTGCAGAGATTTGCGGATTTTCTGCAGAAAGAATCAACAGCAAATCCCCAATTCGTAAGCTTACCTTTAGAGTGATGACTTTTTAAGATTTTTAACACTATAGAAAGTTTGGGAAGTTTTGCGTGCTATCATCTTTTACATTTCTTTCTGTCTTTGAATCTGTAGAAACATGTCAAATAGATGAAAAGCCTACTGTTTCCATTATGGCAGTCATATGGATATGATAGCGTCATGAAAGAAGTACTAATACAAAAAAACTGTGTGCACTTTCAAACAAACATTACAGAAAAATGTCAGCTCATATAAATTCTGATTGCCTTCACAGTTCTTTAACTAAAGCTCTTTTACTGTCTCATTATCTGTGCAAACACGCTAGTTCCAGCTTTTGGCCTCATGTATATGTCAAGCTATCAGTCATCTTATGTTGCAGGTTGCTTTAATTAGTGTGCCAGTGATAGGAAAGAGCCACCATTTGTCCTATAACCCATTTTTATTAACATACAGGTAAAGTAAAAATGAAATGCTAAAGTTCAGTGAGTTCTACATATATATGTCATGTCATGTTCATTGAAACCTTGAGAATTGTTTTTAAATATAAAGAGCAAGTAAATCCAGTTAAGCTTTCTGCATAAATTGCCAGCAATGGCTGTACAGGATCGGTACACACAGCATTAGTTTTACAATTAACTAATGCAGTTTTGCTAGCTTGTTTTAGATTTACATCTTGAACTTGTAAAGCATGTTTTACCTGTACAAATCGCATAGCCAAAAACTCAAGACAAAAAACTCATGCACCTTTAAGGAAGAAAATTAGCACAATAGTTTGATCTAAAGCAGCACTCCAGTATTTTTCTGTATTTTCTCACCAGAGTGTTATTACAAATGAATATTCACTGCCCCTAGTAATATACTTACCAGCCATTGTCTTCTGTTCTCGGCAACAATCTGGTTGTCTTCTGCTATTTGTGATCTGCCGGCTCGCTCCAGTATTTGCTGGGCTAGCTGGAGGTCACTTCTCAATGTAAGTCTAAAAGCCACACTAAGAGCTCGCTCACACGACCATATAACACGGCTGAGTGCTCTCTGATTTTTTTTTGGATAGCACTCAGCCCAATATTATACTATGGGGCAGTGCCAACTACCACTTTTTTTTTCATGTCGACTCAGCATGAGAAAATGATCACAGCATGCTGTGAGTGCATCTGATAATCAGATCACTCACACCCATAATTGTCTCAGGGTGCGTGTGTTAAACTTCAGACTGTACATGGATGTCATCCGAGTGCAGCCCGATTACCGTGGACAGAGACAATAGAGAAGATTAAGAAATTAAGTTCTCCATCTTTTCCTCATGTGTGATACAATTCTCTCATGCGAGAGAATCAGATCACAGTAAACTGAGTTAGAGCAAAGTGTCATTAGCATAATCAGCCCGATTCTCTCGCATGAGAGAATCGACGGCCATATGACCCCAGCCTAAAGCTCCCATAAACTTACACTGAGAGCTTGTAACTGTTATCTTTGGCTTTGGTCAGTCAGGAGCTATGATCACAGAAAGACAAAACAGAACTGGAGAGACGCCGAGAAGAGAAGAAGATGGCGGCTACTAAGTATATTACTCGGGCCAGGCTACCTGCTTCATCAATACACTCCACCAGTGAAATAGAAAATGAAAAAAATGCTGGTGTGGTGCTTTAACACTAAAGTCTCATTGGCAAAGTCATGCTCTTATTTTCCCCAACACATGAGTGAAATCTTACTATATATTGTTTTATTATCCCTGTTGCAGTGGGTAATATTTTCTGTCTATTGAAACAGTTGATTACTTTCTAAATTATGTTTATCCTATTATGTATTCTGTGTTTCAGCAATGTCATGCTTTAAAATATATACAGTGAAGGAAATAATTATTTGATCCCTTGCTGTTTTTGTAAGTTTGCCCACTGACAAAGAAATGAACAGTCTATAATTTTAAGGGTAGGTTAATTTTAACATTGAGAGTCAGAAAATCCTCCCCAAAAAATCAAGAAAATCGCATTGCATAAATTAGATACATTTATTTGCATTTTTCAGTGAGAAATAAGTATTTGATTCCTCTGGCAAACGACACTTAATACTTGGTGGCAAAACCCTTGTTGACAAGCACAGCAGTAAGACAATTTTGTAGTTGATGATGAGGTTTGTGCACATGTCAGGAGGAATTTTGGTCCACTCCTCTTTGCAGATCATCTCTAAATCATTAAGATTTTGAGGCTGTCACTTGGCAACTCGGAGCTTCAACTTCCTCCATAAGTTTTCTATGGGATTAAGGTCTGGAGACTGGCTAGTAGTGTTGAGCCACCCCCGTAGTGTTCGGGTTCGGTTCGGTTCGTCGTACACCGGGATGTTCGAGGAACTGTTCGTCGAACTGTTCGTCGAACACCTTAGAACACCGTCGAACACCGTTAAAACCAATGGCAGGCAAACAAAAACACATAGAAACACATAGAAAACACCTGCAAAGGTGTCCAAAAGCTGACAAACTGCTCAGAAGACACTCTCTTTAAAAAAGCCGGCCGGCAAATTCAGCAGCGGCATACACCGGTACCCGACAATTTAGACAAGAAGGAATAGAGCATCACACATAGATTAGATAGATAGAAACATGTCAGTCACACATATAAGAAGAACAGTGACAGTGTTGGTTACTGCACTTGTCATTTAGTGTAAAGGATTTATTAAAAAAAATATTAGTGTTTTCGTGCACCGTCTCTTTAAAAAAGCCGGCCGGCAATTCAGCATCTGTACCCGACAATTTAGAACAGAAAGAATAGAGCTTCACACATAGATTAGATAGATAGAAACATGTCAGTCACATATATAATAAGTACAGTGATAGTGTTGCTTACTGTACTTGTCATTTAGTGCAAAGGATTTATTTAAAAAAATAATAGTGTTTTCATGCACTGTCTCTTTAAAAAAGCCGGCCGGCAATTCAGCAGCGGTACCCGACAATTTAGAACAGAAAGATAGAGCATCACACATAGATTAGATAGATAGAAACATGTCAGTCACATATATATGAAGTACAGTGATAGTGTTGGTTACTGTACTTGTCATTTAGTATTAAAATAAAGGATTTATTATTAAAAAAATTGGCGTGGGGTTCCCCTTAATTTTAGGCTCTAGCGGAGGTTAAGCAGACGGCTGGGGCAGATGTTTGAAGCCTGGGAAGGGAGTACTACCCACGGAGCTTCCCAGGCTACTAATATCAGCCCCCAGCTGAATACATAGCCTTTACTAGCTATTAAAATGGGGGACCCCCCCAAAAAAATGACGTGGGGTCCCCCCTAATTTAATAGCTAGCAAAGGCTAGGCAGACAGCTGGGGGCTGATATTAATAGCCCAGGAAGGGAGCCATGAATATTGGCCCCCTCCCAGGCTAGAAACACCAGCCGTCAGCCGCCCCAGAAATGGCGCATTCATAGGATGCGCCAATTCTGGCACTTAGCCTCGCTCTTCCACGCTGCCCTGGTGCGGTGGCAGGGGGTAATAGGGTTGGGGTTGATGTCAGCTTATAATGCCAGCTGACATCAAGCCCAGGTTAGTAATGGAGAGGCGTCTATAAGACACCCCCATTACTAACCCCATAGTCAAAGTTAAAAAAAACACAAACACCCAGAATAAAGTCCTTTAATTGAAATAAAGACACAATCCTTTATTGTTCTAAATTAAACCATACTTACCATCACGCCCATTCCAGCTGAAGCCAACGATCTCCTGCAATAAAAGAAAAATAATAAAGCAACCTCATCCTTACCTTTCCATGGTTCCCACGACAGCTTCAGCTCTGCTACATCGAGATGACAGGCTGGACCGCAGCAGAACGCTGCCATCCAGCCTGTCATCCCGCAGACACTGAGAAGCGCAGGCTTGCTTGCGCTGCTCAGCGTCTCTCTGTGACGACATCCAGATGAGCCGAGTTCATGTCCAATGAACTCGGCTCACCTCATGCACGCTACTGACAGCGTGGGAAAATTCTCACGCTGAAGCGCTGATTGCAGGAGAATTTTCCCACGCTGTCAGTGACGTGCAGGAGGTGAGCTGAGTTCATTGGACATGAGCTCACCTCATGCACATCACTGACAGCGTGGGAGAATTCTACTGCACTCAGCACTTCAGCGTGAGAATTTTCCCACGCTGTCAGTGACGTGCATGAGGTGAGCCGAGTTCATTGGACATGACCTCGGCTCATCTGGATGCCGTCACAGCGAGACAGTGAGGAGCGCAAGCATGCGTGCGCTTCTCAGTGTCTGCGGGATGACAGACTGGATGGCAGCGTTCTGCTGCGGTCCAGCCAGTCATCTCGATGTAGCAGAGCTGAAGCTGTCGTGGGAACCATGGAAAGGTAAGGATGAGGTTGGTTTATTATTTTTCTTTTATTGCAGGAGATCGTTGGCTTCAGCTGGAATGGGTGTGATGGTAAGTATGGTTTAATTTAGAACAATAAAGAATTGTGTCTTTATTTCAATTAAAGGACTTTATTCTGGGTGTTGTGTTTTTTTTAAATACTTTACTAGAAATTCATGGCGGTCATGTCTAATACTGGCGTGACCCCATGAATTTTGGGCTTGGGGCCAGCTGATAATACCAAGCTGGCCCTAACCCCTTTATTACCCAGTGAGCCACCGCACCAGGGCCCTGGATGAGTTGGGTACAGCGCCAGAAGATGGCGCTTCTATGAACGCGCCATTTTCCGGGGTGGCTGCGGACTGCAATTTGTAGCGGGGGGGGGGCCCAGAAAGCTTGGGCCTCCCTGCGCTGCAGATTCCAGCCCCCAGCTGCCTAGTTGTACCTGGCTGGACACAAAAATAGGGCGAAGCCCCACGTACTTTTTTTTTAATTATTTCATGAAATTCATGAAATAATTAAGAAAAAAAGGGCTTCCCTATATTGTTGTGTCCGGCCAGGTACAAATAGGCAGCTGGTGGATGGGGGCAGCCCGTTCCTGCCTGCTGTACCTGGCTGGACACAAATATAGTGCGAAGCCCCACTTCAATTTTTTTTAATTATTTCATGAAATTCATGAAATAATTAAGAAAAAAAGGGCTTCCCTATATTGTTGTGTCCGGCCAGGTACAAATAGGCAGCTGGTGGATGGGGGCAGCCCGTTCCTGCCTGCTGTACCTGGCTGGACACAAATATAGTGCGAAGCCCCACTTCAATTTTTTTAAATTATTTCAGGAAATTTATGAAATAATTTAAAAAAAATTGACGTGGGGCTTCGCACTATATTTGTGTCCAGCCAGGTACAGCAGGCAGGAACGGGCTGCCCCCAACCACCAGCTGCCTATTTGTACCTGGCCGGACACAACAATATAGGGAAGCCCTTTTTTTCTTAATTATTTCATGAAATAATTTAAAGAAAATTGACGTGGGGCTTCGCCCTGTTTTTGTGTCCAGCCAGGTACAACTAGGCAGCTGGGGGCTGGAATCCGCAGCGCAGGGAGGCCCAAGCTTTCTGGGCCACCCCCGCTGCAAATTGCAGTCCGCAGCCACCCCGGAAAATGGCGCGTTCATAGAAGCGCCATCTTCTGGCGCTGTACCCAACTCATCCAGGGCCCTGATGCGGTGGCTCACTGGGTAATAAAGGGGTTAGGGCCAGCTTGGCATTATCAGCTGGCCCTAAGCCCGAAATTCATGGGGTCACGCCAATATTAGACATGACCACCATGAATTTCTAGTAAAGTATTTAAAAAAAACACAACACCCAGAAAAAAGTCCTTTAATTGAAATAAACACACAATTCTTTATTGTTCTAAATTAAACCATACTTACCATCACGCCCATTCCAGCTGAAGCCAACGATCTCCTGAAATAAAAGAAAAATAATAAAGCAACATCATCCTTACCTTTCCATGGTTCCCATGACAGCTTCAGCTCTGCTACATCGAGATGACAGGCTGGACCGCAGCAGAACGCTGCCATCCAGCCTGTCATCCCGCAGACACTGAGAAGCGCAGGCTTGCTTGCGCTCCACAGTGTCTCTCTGTGAGGGCATCCAGATGAGCCGAGTTAATGTCCAATGAACTCGGCTCACCTCATGCACGTCACTGACAGCGTGGGAAAATTCTCCTGCACTCAGCGCTTCAGCGTGGGAGAATTCTCACACTGAAGCGCTGAGTGCAGGAGAATCCTCCCACGCTGTCAGTGACGTGCAGGAGGTGAGCTGAGTTCATTGGACATGAGCTCACCTTATGCACGTCACTGACAGCGTGGGAAAATTCTCCTGCACTCAGCGCTTCAGCGGGAGAATTCTCACGCTGAAGCGCTGAGTGCAGGAGAATTCTCCCACGCTGTCAGTGACGTGCATAAGGTGAGCTCATGTCCAATGAACTCAGCTCACCTCCTGCACGTCACTGACAGCGTGGGAGAATTCTCCTGCACTCACCGCTTCAGCTTGAGAATTTTCCCACGCTGTCAGTGACGTGCATGAGGTGAGCCGAGTTCATTGGACATGAACTCGGCTCATCTGGATGTCGTCACAGAGAGACGCTGAGCAGCGCAAGCAAGCCTGCTCTTCTCAGTGTCTGCGGGATGAGAGGCTGGATGGCAGCGTTCTGCTGCGGTCCAGCCTGT
This sequence comes from Phyllobates terribilis, assembly GCF_046119375.1. Lineage (NCBI taxonomy): Eukaryota > Metazoa > Chordata > Amphibia > Anura > Dendrobatidae > Phyllobates > Phyllobates terribilis. The sequence continues at coordinate 765,249,478 of NW_027362762.1, read as the reverse complement.
CATCTCGATGTAGCAGAGCTGAAGCTGTCGTGGGAACCATGGAAAGGTAAGGATGAGGTTGCTTTATTATTTTTCTTTTATTGCAGGAGATCGTTGGCTTCAGCTGGAATGGGCGTGACGGTAAGTATGGTTTAATTTAGAACAATAAAGGATTGTGTCTTTATTTCAATTAAAGGACTTTATTCTGGGTGTTTGTGTTTTTTTTAACTTTGACTATGGGGTTAGTAATGGGGGTGTCTTATAGACGCCTCTCCATTACTAACCTGGGCTTGATGTCAGCTGGCATTATAAGCTGACATCAACCCCAACCCTATTACCCCCTGCCACCGCACCAGGGCAGCGTGGAAGAGCGAGGCTAAGTGCCAGAATTGGCGCATCCTATGAATGCGCCATTTCTGGGGCGGCTGACGGCTGATGTTTCTAGCCTGGGAGGGGGCCAATATTCATGGCTCCCTTCCTGGGCTATTAATATCAGCCCCCAGCTGTCTGCCTAGCCTTTGCTAGCTATTAAATTAGGGGGGACCCCACGTCATTTCTTTTGGGGGGTCCCCCATTTTAATAGCTAGTAAAGGCTATGTATTCAGCTGGGGGCTGATATTAGTAGCCTGGGAAGCTCCGTGGGTATTACCCCCTTCCCAGGCTTCAAACATCTGCCCCAGCCGTCTGCTTAACCTCTGCTAGAGCCTAAAATTAAGGGGAACCCCACGCCAATTTTTTTAATAATAAATCCTTTATTTTAATACTAAATGACAAGTACAGTAACCAACACTATCACTGTACTTCATATATATGTGACTGACATGTTTCTATCTATCTAATCTATGTGTGAAGCTCTATTCTGTCTGTTATAAATTGTCGGGTACAGATGCTGAATTGCCGGCCGGCTTTTTTAAAGAGACGGTGCATGAAAACACTATTATTTTTTTTGATAAATCCTTTACGCTAAATGACAAGTACAGTAAGCAACACTGTCACTGTACTTCGTATATATGTGGCTGACATGTTTCTATCTATCTAATCTATGTATGATGCTCTATTCTGTCTGTTATAAATTGTCGGGTACCGCTGCTGAATTGCCGGCCGGCTTTTTTAAAGAGACAGTGCATGAAAACACTATTATTTTTTTAAATAAATCCTTTACACTAAATGACAAGTACAGTAATCAACACTGTCACTGCACTTCTTATATATGTGACTGACATGTTTCTATCTATCTAATCTATGTGTGATTCTCTATTCCTTCTATTCTAAATTGTCGGGTACCGCTGCTGAATTGCCGGCCGGCTTTTTTAAAGAGATGGTGCATGAAAACACTATTATTTTTTTTGATAAATCCTTTACGCTAAATGACAAGTACAGTAAGCAGCACTTTCACTGTACTTCGTATATATGTGGCTGACATGTTTATATCTATCTAATCTATGTGTGAAGCTCTATTCTTTCGGTTCTAAATTGTCGGGTACAGGTGTATGCCGCTGCTGAATTGCCGGCTTTTCATGTTTCACTGTTGGCACTGTTCCCATCGATTTGGGCAATCACTGTAATGCCACAACCACCATGGCTGTGGCATTACAGTGAGTGGCAGACAATCCCTGCATGATTGGTGCTCTAAATAGCGCCAGACATGCAGGACACGCTTTTGGTGCACGAACAGTTATCGAACATAACCTCGAACAGCCGAATTTTTTGCAAATCGTTCGGGTTCGTCGAACAACTCGAACACCGCCCAAAACAGCTCGAATTTGAGATTGGCGAACAGTTCAAGTCGAACACCGCTCATCTCTACTGGCTAGGCCACTCCATGACCTTAATGTGCTTCTTTTTGAGCCACTACTTTGTCGCCTTGGTTTTATGTTTTGGGTCATTGCCTTGCTGGAAAACCCAGCCGTGACCCATTTTTAATGTCCTGGCGAATGAGGGAAGGAAGTTGTCACTCAGGATTTTACGGTACATGGCTCCATCCATTCTCCCATCGATGCCGTGAAGTAGTCCTGTGCCATTAGTAGAGAAACACCCCCAAAACATAATGTTTCCACCTCCATGTTTGACAGTGGGGATTGTGTTCTTAGGGTCATAGGCAGCATTTCTCTTCCTCCAAACATGGCGAGTTGAGTTAATACCAAAGAGCTCAATTTTTGTCTCATCTGACCACAGCACCTTCTCCCAATAACTCACAGAATCATCTAGGTATTCATTGACAAACTTCAGATGGGCCTGTACTTGTGCCCTCTTGAGCAGGGTACCTTGCGGTCACTGCAGGATTTTAAACCTTTAAGGCGTAATGTGTTACCAATGGTTTTCTTGGTTACTGTGGTTCCAGCTGCCTTGATATTATTAACAAGTTCCCCCCGTGTAGTTTTAGGCTGATCTCTCACGTTTCTCATGATCAAGGATACCCCACGAGGTGAGATTTTGCATGGTGCCCCAGATCGATGTCGATTGACAGTCATTTTGTATTTCTTCCATTTTCTTACTATTGCACCAACAGTTGTCTCCTTCTCACCCAGCGCCTTACTTATGGTTTTGTAGCCCATTCCAGCTTTGTGCAGGTCTATGATCTTGTCCTTGACATCCTTAGAAAGCTCTTTGGTCTTACCCATAGAGGTTAGAGTCTGACTGATTAATTGAGTCTGTGGACAGGAGTCTTTTATACAGGTGACTATGTAAATCAGCTGTCTTTAATGCAGGTAATGAGTTGATTAGGAGCATCTAACTGGTCTGTAGGAGCAATAACTCATAATGGTTTGAAGGGGATCAAACACTTGTTTCTCACTGCAAAATGCAAATAAATGTATCTAATTTATACAATGTGATTTTCTTGATTTTTTGGGGGATATTCTCTCAATGTTGAAATTAACCTACCCTTAAAATTATAGACTGTTCATGTCTTTGTCAGTGGGCAAACTTACAAAAACAGCAAGGGATCAAATAATTATTTCCTTCACTGTAATTCTTATTGATTGTCACCTCTAACGCTAGTCATCGTTCACGGACAAGCTGTGAGGCAGGATAGTCAAACGTTCTGAGATCAGATACCAAGAGAGCTTGTCATAAGCAAAAGGCAAAGAGAAAGGCAAACTCAGGTCATGGTCTGAAGTAAGAACACCAGAAGAAAAGTGGATCAGAGCAGAGGGGTTGAACAAGTGGATAGTCAGAACCAGGTACTAAATCAGGCAGCAGCAAATCAATAAACAGAGCACAGAACCAGGCAAATAGCAACACAGAACAAATGCTACAATTGGCAGAGATCTGGGCTGAGAGCTCAGCTAAGTAGCAAGGAATTAAATAGAAACAGGGGGCATCTGCAAGAAACCCAGCTCCTCCCTGTCTCTGAGCTTTCAATCAACACACCAACAGCTCAGTATGTCCCTGCACCCGATTGGATCACTGAGCTGTCATTTACTCTGCCCATGACACGCTAAGTGGAGGAATCGTGACATCACCACCTTTAGTGCAAGCTTAGAAGCATGCTGCAGACGCTTTATGCATAGAACTTAAAAAAGTTGGCCACTTTATCTTTATTTTAAGAAATGTGTTGGGGACATGATTGTGACATTTACCAATATGTAGTTATCACAAGTATTACAGTTTTTCTTTTTGAACTTTTTTAGTACAGCCTTCCTCACAGACTACACAGTTCTCCTGTTCTCAAATTGGCTGCCAGTGGAGGAGCATGTGATCAGTTCTAGTCATCATTAGTCATCTCCAAATACCTAAAAAAATACATATGGTAAACCTGTTTTTCAATTGGAACAGGCTAATGGACAGTTCTTGTCAGAAGGCATCTCCACCAGCTGACATTTTTAGAACAGAAGAACAATGCAGATTGTGAGGGTGGCTGTAATAATAAGTGGAGGAGGAGAACCTGTAATAGTTACAGTGGGGAAAATAAATATTTGATACACTGTCGATTTTGAAAGTTTTCCCAACTACAAAGAAAGGAGAGGTCTATAGTTTTTATCAAACATGCACTTCAACTGTGAGAGACAGAATCTAAAAATAAAAAACAGGAATCACATTGTATTATTTTTACATAATTATTTAGCATTTTATTGCGTGAAATAAGTATTCGATCACCTACCAACCAGCAAGAATTCTGTCTCTCACAGACCTGTTAGTTTTTCTTTAAGATGCCCTCCTACTCTGCACTAATTGCACTTGTTTGAACTCGTTACCTGTATAAAAGACACTTGTCCACACACTCAATTAATTACACTCCAATCTCTCCACCATGGCCAAGACCAAGGAGCTGTCTAAGGACACCAGGGACAAAATTGTAGACTTGGACATGTCTCGGATGGACTACAGGAAAGTAGGCAAGCAGCTTGTTGAGAATGCAACTGTTGGTGCAAATATTAGAAAATGGAAGAAGCACAAGATGACTACCAATCTTCCTTGGTCTTGGGCTCCATGCAAGATCTCGCCTCATGGGGTAAGGAATAGGATGATTCTGAGAAAGATCAGCCCAGAACTACACGGGAGTACCTGGTCAATGACCTGAAGAGAGCTGGGACTCAAACATTACCATTAGTAACACACTACACCATCATGGATTAAAATTCTGCAGGGCACGCAATGTCTCCAGCAAGCACATGTCCATGCCCATTTGAATTTCGCCAATGACCATCTACAGTAGATGATCCAGAGAAGGCTTGGGTGAAGGTCATGATGTCAGATGAGACTAAAATAGGACTTTTCGGTAATAACTCCATTTGCCATGCTTGGAGGAAGAATAAGGTTGAGTACAACCCCAAAAACACTAACCCAACTGTGAAGCCTGGTGGGGAAACATCATACTTTGAGGGTGCTTTTCTGCAAAGGGGACAGGATGACTGCACCATATCAAAGGGAGGAATAATGGGGTCAAGTATCGCAAGATTTTGGCCCACAACCTCCTTCCCTCAGTAAGAGCATTGAAGATGGGTCATGGCTGGGTCTTCCAATATGACAATGACCCGAAGCACACAGCCAGGACAACTAAAGAGTGGCTCCGTAAGAAGTGTTTAAAAGGTCCTGGAGTGGCCTAGCCAGTCTCCAGACCTGAACCCAATAGAAAATCTTAGAAGAGAGCTGAAACTTAATATTGCCCAGCGACAGCCTCGAAACCTGAAAGCTCTGGAGAAGATCTGTATGGAGGAGTGGGCCAAAATCATCTTGCTTCACAGGTCTCTGCTTCCACTAGTGGTTCAGTCTCTCAGCCCTTATCCACGTGTACTGTATGTCACTTGACAAATGGTAAGGTTTTAAATATTAGAGTTAGGACTGTTCCATAAGGGTTGCTGTGACAAGGCGGGATGGCTTTCACATTATTTTGATCCAAATTATGTTAACTAAGTACCCTTTATTATTTTCATGCACTATTGCGGTTTATTTATTTATTGCAGGGTATTTGTGTAGTGTTTCTGTCTTTGGTTTTTCTGTTTAATGGCCATGTGTGAACATGCTCTTACATGCTGCATGCACACCAATTCACATTCCAGTTCAGTTTTTCAAGTTTTTTCAGTCTAATGTGCACAAGTCCATATAAGGGTGTGGCCGCCCTTTCCCTGTGCTGGAAAGTTTATTAATCTTCGGCACTGTATCAAATACTTATTTTCCCCACTGTATACAGTTGTTACCGAAATTATTCAGACCCCTTTACATTCTTGACATTTTGTTTCATTGTAGCCATTTGGTAAATTCTAAAAAGTTCATTTTTTCTCATTAATGTACACTCTGCACCCAATCTTGACTGAAAAAAAAACAGAAATGTAGAAATTTTTGCAAATTTATTAAAAAAGAAAAACTGAAATATCACATGGTCATAAGTATTCAGACCCTTTGTTCAGGAGTAGAAAAACCCTTTTGAGCTAGTACAGCCATGAGTCTTCTTGGGAATGATGCAACAAGTTTTTCACACCTGAATTTGGGGATCCCCTGCCCTTCTTCCTTGCAGATCCTCTCCAGTTCCATCATTTTGGATGGTGATCATTGATGGACAGCCATTTTCAGGTCTCTCCAGAGATGCTCAATTGGGTTTAGGTCAGGGCTCTGGCTGGGCAATTCAAGAATGGTCACAAAGTTGTTCTAAAGCCACTCCTTTGTTATTTTAGCTGTGTGCTTAGGGTCATTGTTTTGTTGGAAGGTGAACCTTCGGCCAATTCAGAGGTCCAGAGCACTCTGGAAGAGATTTTCATCTAGGATATCTCTGTACTTAGTTGCATTCATGTTTCCTTCAATTGCAACCAGTCGTCCTGTCCATGCAGCTGAAAAACACCCCCATAGCATGATGCTGCCACCACCATGTTTCACTGTTGGGATTGTATTGCAGGTGATGAGCAGTGCCTGGTTTTCGCCACACATACCACTTAGAATTATCTCCAAAAAGTTCTATCTTCGTCTCATCAGACCAGAGAATCTTATTTCTCATAGTCTGGGAGTCCTTCATGTGTTTTTGAGGAAACTCTATGAGGGCTTTCATATGTCTTGCACTGAGAAGAGGCTTCCGTCGGGCCACTCTGCCATAAAGGCCCAACTGGTGGAGGGCTGCAGTGATAGTTGACTTTGTGGAGCTTTCTCCCATCTCCCTACGGCATCTCTGGAGCTCAGCCACAGTGATCTTGGGGTTCTTCTTTACCTCTCTCAGGAAGACTCTTCTCCCACGATTTCTCAGTTTGGCTGAACAGCCAGATCTAGGAAGACTTCTGGTGGTCCCAAACTTCTTCCATTTAAGGATTATGGAGGCCACTATGCTCTTGGGAACCTTGAGTAATGCAGAAATTCTTTTAGAACCTTGGCCAGATCTGTGCCTTGCCACAATTCTGTCTCTGAACTCCTTGGGCAGTTCCTTTGAGCTTATGATTCTCATTTGGTCTGACATGCACTGTGAGCTGTGAGGTATTATATAGACAGATGTGTGCCTTTCCAAATCAAGTCCTTTCAGTTTAATTAAACACAGCTGGACTCCAAAGAAGGAGTAGAACCATCTCAAGGAGGGTCACAAGGAAATGGACAGCATGTGACCTAAATATGAGTGTCTGAGCAAAGAGTCTGAATACTTATGGCCATGTGATATTTCAGTTTTTCTTTTTTAATAAATTTGCAAAAATGTCTACATTTCTGTTTTTTTTCAGTCAAGATGGGGTGCAGAGTGAACTTTAGTAAGAAAAAAAAGAACTTTTTAGAATTTACCAAATGGCTGCAATGAAACAAAGAGTGAAAAATTTAAAGGGGTCTGAATACTTTCCGTACCCACTGTATATTGCCTTGTAATAATATCCTTCCGACTTGTTACATTACAACCTGGATCTCAAAATGGATTTTTGGTTGGTTTGTACCATTTGATTTCCATAACATATCTACTAGAGATGAATGCAACCGGCAAAATTCGAATTTGCCAATACACACATTTTTTTCCAGGAAAATTTGATTTGCAGAGAAGTTATTCTCCCCAAATTTAATGTTACTTATTATGCCCTGGGGTCTTCCCAGACCCTAGAGTATAATAAATGTAATATGTAGAAAATTTAAAAAAAAATTGTTATACTCATCTCACCTCTCATAACTCCAACCACTCTACTACCCACGGCCATCTGTCTGGTCCTCATTGCCACATGTTTTAACCCCCCCTCTGCTCATGTTAGAATCTTTGCTACTTTCACAGTGGACTGGACTTCCGGGTGTCATGGCGCCTGGGAGGGTTATGCACAAGTGTGTGGGAGGTCAATGATGCATTTCATGATGTCATTACAGCATTGACCTCCCATAGTTGTACAGAACACTCCAGACTATGACACCTGAAAGTCCTGTACAGTGTGACATGATCAATGTTTTCAAAGAGAGCAGGACAAGATCAGAAAATGTGTCGAGGACCAGACGAATGGTGCTAAGTAACTGAGGGGCCAGTGATGTGAACGGCTAAGAAAGTATAATGATTTTTTACATTTTTTTTAACCATTTGATGGCTCATTATGGCTTAGGAAAATGGTGGCCAGCAGTCACCATTTTGATAAATCCACAGTGAATTAGAAAAAATAAGCATTTTGGTGAATGCATATGTTTATAAAATTTGAGTAGAATTAAATTCCATTTGAATTTATTCACCCATCTCTAATGTCTACCACTTTGAAGGTACAATTTTTTTTTTTTTTTACACAAAACACTTCAACTCCTGGTCAAATGCTAGCTCACTGTCCACTCCAGAATTAGGTCTTACTCATTAGGTCTTACTGCAAAAAATAGATGAACTTTCTTCAGCTCCAAAATCAAAGCTCATTCCAACATACAACATGAGACAGGCTATCTAGTTGTTTATCTAATGCTTTTCTTGTCCTGATGAAGAAGTCTGTAGTACTTCAAAATGCGTTAGGGAGAGAAAAACCGCATGTGCTTTCGGTCTGGAGTTGGATTTATTATATCGGATACCAGCAGCACAGATTATCAGCAAATTCTTCTTTTCTCAAATACGCCTTCAACGACAGCATTGGAGGATGTCATCCACACCCTATTGGGGGACAGGAACACAGAGAATTTAAAAGCCCCTCCCCACCGCCAACCACCAGTGTTTTCCTGTGTAGTAGTAATAAGGTAACACCAGCTCACCTGAGCAACGACATCCTGAAGCAAAGGTGCGATGAACCATTCGCAGTAGTTCCACAGCATAGGGAGAAAGGATTACCAGATTCATGAATAGTTCAAAAAATAGGTTTCTTTATTGTGAAAAAAGCTCTTTAAAAACAGATTCCATAGTCACATAGTATAGCCAGGGCAACACATTTCAAACACTAAAGATGCGTTCTTTGTCAAGACTGGCTTGCAAATGGCATACCCATGGTATATAAACCATTGTTCACCAATCGCATACAAAATGGAAGTCACATGATACATAGATTTGCATACAAAAATATAAAACCAATTTGCAGAGTATATGCATAGTAAAAACAATCACATAACAAAGAAGAAATCACATATGCATAGAAAAATTACTCACTATAATGGAACAGTAGTTCTTTCCGTAAATTTAGTCCATTTGGTTGGCAAGTGTTCAGTTGACACATCCAAAATGCTTCTCGATCAAGTAGGCGTCTCCTATTATCACCGCCCCGAGGATCAAAGGAAAGTTTTTAAATGCCAAAGACCTGAAAGGAGGATGTCTCTCTATTATGCTGCTCAATAAAATGTCTGGAGGCACAAAAAATGTTATGATTAGTGACATTAAGAATATCAGAAAGATGTTCTGCCACTCGCTGTTTTAATTTTCTTATAGTGCATCCCACATATAAAAGATCGCAACTGGCACATCTTATGATGTAAACCACATAATTACTGTTGCAATTCAGATAACTCTTTATATTGTGTGTTTCACCAGAATCAGCATTAGTGAAGTTTTTAGTGATTTTTACATAGCGACAAATGCCGCATCTGGTGTAACCACACTTGTAAAACCCTTTGCAATTAAGCCAGGTATGCCATTTTTGTCGATTATTTGGGCGACTAGATGACAATAGCCCCCTTATTGTTTGCACTTTTTTTGCCACCACCAAAACTCCAGAATCAAGAATTTTAGATAACACAGTATCTTCATATAAAATAGGAAGATGTTTCAGTATTATATTTTTAATCAGTTGAAATTGTGAACTATATCTAAAGGAAATAACATTTCGATTTATATGTGCAGTAATATCATTACGATTAATCCTTGCCCTAGACAGATCAATTAGATCCAGTCTATTTTTATTGTCCACAATTTTCACTGCTCTCTTTAAAGACCAATCCGGATAACCCCTAGATTTCAATTTATTTTTACACCTGATGAATTCTTCATCCAATTTATTTGCATTGTTACAATTACGTTTGATTCTTGTCAGTTCCCCCACAGGTATAGCTTTTATAGTATGGCACGGATGTCCGCTTTTGGCATGTAGAATGGTATTCCCAGATAAGGGTTTGGAAAATGTGGAAGTAGTGATTGAACCGTCAAGAATCTCCAATTTTAGATCAAGAAATGATATACACTTAGAATCAAAGGTGTAAGTGAAAGAAAGATTAAATTCATTGTTATTTAAATACTTGATGAATTCTTGTATGGCAGACACATCCCCACTCCAAATAAAGATCAAATCATCGATGTATCTGCCATACCAGAAAACATCACGAGCCCATGGATTGGCGAAGGTGTACAATGCAACATATTCCCAATGGGACATTACCATATTAACCAACGATTGAGAAAAGCTAGATCCCATGGATACTCCTCTACTTTGGAGATAAAATTCCCGATTGTACATAAAAAAATTATTAGTCATAAGATATTGTGTACAAGACAAAAGATAATTAAATCCAAGGTATAGTTACTATACCTATTAAGATGGAAATCCAATGCTTGCAGAGCGACATCATATAGTATACTTGTGTACAAAGACACTACATCACACCCCAACCATGTATATCCCTTCTGCCATGTGATATTTGTTAATTGGTCCAGGACGTCTCTTGAATCTTTAAGAAAACCTGCAGATCTCTGCACTAACGGTTGAAATAATTTATCCATCCAATTACCAAGATGCTCTGTAACAGAATTAATATTAGAAATGATTGGCCTCATTGGGGGGGGATTGATGCCCTTGTGTGTCTTGGGTAGACCATATAAAAGTGGTAGCATGGGATGCTCAACAATGAGAAAGTCTTTTTGTTTAGCTGTAATAACCCCCAAAACAAAACTTTCGTTTATTATAGCATGGGTTGTTATTTTGTAATCTGTGGAGGGATTTGATGGAATTTTTTTGTAAGTACTTGTATCAGACAAAAGCTCCAACATTTGGTTGTGATACATGTCTGCATCCATAACCACTACTAGTCCGCCTTTATCTGACATCTTGATAATGACATCCTCCATCCGTTTTAGTTCTTGTTATGCCTTCATTTGTTTTTTGTTCAAATTACTTTTTGAGCTGTTATTTTCCACCTGCATGTGGAGATTTTTTAATTCACGTTGAATAGTTTCCTGAAATTTATCCATTACTCCCGTTCTCGATTGTATAGGATAAAAAAAAGGATTCCGCCCTGAAAAAAACTCTGCTGAATTGATGCTAGGTTGTGAGGAGCAATTTTCCTTTTCCAAATCTTGAAGGTGCAGTAATGCTGATTGTTCCTGAAAATTTAGAGTCCGAAATCCATTAGTTATTTTGTCATGATCTATGTTGTTAGGTGCAGATTCAGTCTCATCAAAAAATGTCTTTTTACCGTCAGGTTTCTTACAAATTTATTGACATCTTTCAAGGTCCCAAAGAGATCAAATTTTCTATCAGGTGCAAAATTCAGTCCATAGGATAGAACTTGTATTTGTTCACTTGTGAGCTGGTGTTTGGATAAATTCAGGACATTCTTTATAGGGGATGAATCACATGTTACTTTCTGTAGCGAGTTGTCATTCTTGAGGTGCTTGGAATGTTTCCATCCACCTCGTCTGCGCTTCTTCTGCGTTTTTTTTATATTCTGGTAATAGGAAAAATCCTTAGTTAAGTGACTGGACTCTGAGTCATTAGTGTTACTATCCGATATATCTGGATCGGATGAACTAAAACTGACATGTGATTTCTGTGGAGTTTTTTATTATTATAGGAAGGTGTACGTTTAAGTATTGATCTGGGTGTGTGGACTTTTTCCCACCTTCCCCATTAATACACCTGATCCAGCTGGTAGTCATTATTGTCTCTGATGAATTTAGATTTTTTTCTCAAAGTAATAACTTATTCTAACTTCGAGACATTGACATATATGTTTTGCATTTTGTTCTCAAAAAAAGTTTTATCAAAACGCTCTTTGAGTGAATTTTTAAGGGATTCAATATCAGTGTTTAATTTTGACAATTTTAATTCTTCCTCTGCAATAATCAGTTTGATCAGCACTATAGAACAGTCTGAAAGTGCTTGATTCCACTTGTTGACAAAAGCAGGGGAATAAACTGTAGTTGGTACTTTTTTTAAACAAAGTCCTCTAGGTATCATGTTTTTAGAAACATAATTTTCGAGGGTTTTATGATCCCACCATATTTTTGTTTCACTCATAATTAATTTTTCTATGTCATGAAATTCATCAGATAATTTTGTTGGTAAACTACTGCTGGAATTTGTGTCCAACGAAAATACTTCCACTGCTTTGCGAGCTCTATTTTCATTTATATCAGTCATATTTGGACTATTAACAAGACGTCTTTGTGAAGAAAAAAAAAAAAAAAGAAACTCTATTTTTTGAAATGTCCAAAAAAATAAGCTTAAATAAGCATAATTTCTTACAACTTAGAATTAGTTCTCAGGAGTGCACGGTAATAAAGTTCAACAGTGGAGTAGTAGTAGTAGTGTTTTCCTGTCCCCCTTGGGGCATGGAGAGATCTTTCAGTGCTGTCAGGCCGGCATGGCAGCATTGATAAATTTTTTCCTAACTTGCCCGGCAGTGGTCAGTCATGGCTGCTCCCCTCTTCTTCCTTTTCTGCTCCCAATTTGGGACCATCCCGGTCTTCCTGCACCCCATAGATGGTAAAGCAAGCCGGGTATTGTGCATACTGGAGGCCTGCTTCAGCTCTCCGGCGTCTCCCCCTTCCTATCGGCTGTCTCTGGGAGGCTCACGTGCCCAGAAGTAACGTCATATTAAGGTCACTAGTCACTTCCAGGTTCAGGATTATGCATTCCACGCTAGAATGCACATGGTTTGCGCGCCCCCTGGGGCCTGGACACCGCGTTTTGTGTGCCTAACAGCCCCCAGGTGACCAGAAGGGGGAGGGAACAGGAAGTTCCTTGCTGGGGATAATTTTTTTTTCTTCAAAGACCTGCCTGAAGTTGTCACCAGGTAAGGCTATCTCTATCATGGAGGGTGACAGATCTTCTATCCCTGCATCTGCAGAGCCCAGCATGCCCCCGGCTACAGTGAGTAGTACAGGGGTCCGGTTACTGGGGGGTTAACTTAGCCTCTCTGTTGTGATGACACTTGTTACCCTACCCCCTTCTAGTTACACTGGGTATCCCTTCACTTTCCCTCTCTTAGGAAGATAAGGCCCCCACTACTAAGAATAATAAGAACCCATCCCGCAGGTGTGGTGTCTGCACCAAAAATCTGCCCATATCATATCAGAAGCAATTATGTTAGCCCTGCACAGATAGCATAATTAGAGAAGAAAATCCCTCGTTGCTAGAAGAGCTCAGATCACTGGTCAGACAGGAGGTACAAGTGGTCATCAGGAGGTCCAGGCGTCTATCGCTGCTCTGCCTCACTACGCCTCATCCTCCAGGTCCTCTCCCTCTAAAAAGAGGACGATTCAGGAGGAGGATTTGGATGTTTTTTCCAACGGGGCCAGTGGCTCTGCCTCAGATGAGTTTGTGGAAAGAGAATCCTTAGCCTCCATCAAAAAAACGGAGACTGGGAGATATTATTTCTCCTCAGATAACATGGAGGAGTTACTTGATTCTGTCAGGGGCACTATGGGGCTAGAAGAGGTGGAGGTCCCCTGTTCTGTTCAGGATGAAATGTTCAGGGGTCTTAAGTCAAAAAAGAGAGCTGGATTTGGAGTACATGTGGTTATTCGAGATCTCATTCGTCAGGAGTGGGACGCCCCGGAAAACCGCCTCACCCCTTCGGAGTTGAAGCATAGGTTTCCCCTAGAGGGTGAAGAGTTTGATTGGGACATTCCTAAAGTGGATATCCAGGTAGCAAGGGTAGTAGAAAAGACCTCGCTCCCTTTGAAGACTCATCTCAGTTGAAGGACCCCCTGGACCGGAAAATGGAAAGTGTCCTTAAGAAATCATGGGAAACCTCTTCTGCCTCGATCAAGGTTAATATATCTTTGACTTGTGTGGACAGATCTCTTTTCAAGTGGTTAGGCCAACTAGAGGAACATCTGTCTAGAGGCACATCTAGGGAGGAGCTGCTGGATTCCATTCCCCTCCTTCAAAAAACCTCAGGCTTCTTGGCAGATGCCTTGGCGGAATCAGTCTGGATCGTGACTAGAGCAGCTATATTATCTAATACTGCTCGACGCACACTGTGGCTTAAAATGTGGAGTGGAGATGTCACCTCTAAAGTGAAGCTCTGCTCCATCCCCTTCCAAGGGAAATATGTATTCAGGCCAGCTCTGGATGATATCCTTGAAAAGGCCTCTGACAAAAATAAAACCCTTCCTAAACAGAAACAAGCCAGGAAGAGTTCCTTTCATCCCCCTCAGAATCAGCCCTCCCAATATAAAGGGAAAATCAGGGCGCTGGAACTTCCCCAAAGGAGGCAAAGCCCGTCACATCCTGGTGCCTAAACAACACCAGCAGTCGGAGAAGCAATGAATCCGTCATTGTGGGGGGCGTCTCTCGGGCTTCTTTCCCCAGTGGCAGGCAATATCTTCCTGTCAGTGGATCCTCAATACCATCAAAGAGGGTCTTCTCTTGGAGTTCGAGTTTCGCCCCCCCCCCCCCGAGGTCTAAAGGTCACTTCCCTTTTTTCTTGGAGAGCCCAAGACCTGCTATCAGCTGGTCTACAAAACCTTCTGGATTCTGGGGTAACACAGCCAGTCCCTCCTGGTGGGGAAGGGACGGGTCATTACTCAAGACTATTTCTGTTACAGAAGCCTTCAGGGGCCCCCCCGCATCATAATCAACCTGAAGTCCCTGAACCATCACATAAAATACTGACATTTCAAGATTGAGTCCATCAGGTCAATTATCCCACTGATAGGGAAAGATTATGTGATGGCAACAGTGGACTTAATGGATGCATATTACCATATACCCATCCATCCGTCCCACAAGAAATTCCTACGTTTTGCAATCTTGCGTGACAGTGTGACAAAACATTACCAGTACAATGTACTGCCATTTGGCATCTCATCAGCACCTTGGGTGTTTACAAAGATTATGGCAGAAGTTATTGCGCTTATCAGGAAGGAGGGTATTTGTATAGTTCCATATCTAGACGACATGTTGATTGTCGCCCCTTCAGTAGTGACCCTCAATCTTCATGTCTCCAAAACCAAAGAGATCCTTCGCTCTCTGGGTTGGATTCCAAACCTCAGGAAATCAGAACTCCTTCCCTCATCAAGGAAAAGATTCCTGGGTGTCCTGCTAGATTTCAACAAACAAACTTTGTTTCTTCCATAGGAACACCAAGCAGCAATCAGATCCAATATTTCGATTTTCAGGGATCAGAAAAACCCAACCTTGAGAGCGGCTATGTCATTACTCGGATCAATGACGGCCTGTATCCAGTCCAGTCAGTAGCATGGGCTCAGGCTCACTCAAGACTCCTTCAGGAACATATATTGAATTCCTGGAACAGACGACAAGATTCGCTAAACAAGAGAATCAAGACCCCCAGTCGGGTAAAGGCTTCACTCACCTGGTGGCTGAACTCCAAAAATCTTTAGAGGGGGGATCGCTTGGATTCAAGATCTTATAATTATGATTACCACCGATGCCAGCATATTAGGTTGGAGGGCTAAGGTGGCACAGACTCTGTTCCAGGCCAGATGTAGTCGGGAGATGAGTATCAGGTCCTCCAACTTCAGGGAGCTAAAGGCAGTGGAAGAGACACTCAAACCTGCAGTCAACCTGATTCAGGGGACACACATCAGAGTGTTCTCGGACAATATGACCACAGTTGCCTTCCTTCGACATCAAGGGGGCATGAAGGTAGACAGCCTGAAATTAGTCGCTGGCAGAATATTCTCCTGGGCAGAACAACATCTTCTGTCTCTATCAGCAATTCATCTGCAAGGTTCACACAACACCCTAGCAGACTTCCTGAGCAGGAAAGATGTCCATCCATCCAGGAGAATGGAGCCTAAATCAACATGTATTTCAGACTGGCATATGCATTCCCTCCAATTCCCCTTCTGGCAAAAACCATCCAGAATATTTGGCTATACAAAGTTACTGCAATACTTGTGGCCACTCTGTGGCCAAAGAGGTCCTGGTTCAGAGCAATCTCAGAACTGAGCCTAGATGGCCCAATGTTCCACAGGTCCATGACCTTCTCTCCCAGGGTCCACTCTTCCACCCAGACCCTCAGTGGCTAAACCTTGCAGCCTTGTTACTGAGGCCGAGATCCTAAAATTCAGAGGTCTCACGGAGAAGGTTATAAGGACAATTCAGCAAAGTAGGAAACCAGTGACCAATGCTATATATGGCAAAATATGGAAGAAGTTTCTTTCCTGGTGTGCTCCTGATACTCCTGATCTTCTACACCCTAATATAGCCCGGATTCTTGATTTCTTACAGCAGGAGTTGGATTTAGGACTTAAACCTAGTACTCTCAAAGTGCAGATTTCGGCCCTGAGCTCGGTGTTCGATGAAGATCTTGCCTCTCACAGATGGATCAAGAGATTTATGATTTTGGCGCTCAGACTTCACCCTAGAAATCAGGCTAATGTACCTCCCTGGGATCTTAATGTAGTACTCAAAGGTCTAACGCTCTCTCCCTTTGAGCCTCTATCCTCTAGCACAATACAATCTCTCTCACATAAGACTGCTTTTCTAGTGGCTATCACTTCAGCCCGAAGAGTGGGAGAACTTCAGGCTCTCTCTACCAGAGAACCCTATATGAAGGTAACAGAGGATAGGATTACGCTTCAGCTGGATCCCTCATTCCTCCCGAAGGTGGTTTTGGATTTCCATCGCTCTCAAGAAGTCATCCTTCCCTCCTTCTGTCAGAACCCTGCTAATTCGGGGGAAACAGAGTTCCACTCCTTAGATGTCCGGAGAGTTGTTCTACGCTATCTTCAACAGACAGAATCTTGGAGGTAAGAACTTGGCAAACTTTACTCTATAAAAATACATAAAACAAATGGAATACACAGCAGTAAGCTAAAAAAAACAGTTTGGCTATATCGGTTTTTTTTCATACTTTTGTTGTTTTTTAATTTACCTGCTTGTATTTTTTTTTCAAGTGAAACATGTTCCACTTTTATTCATCAGCAAATTAAAAAGTCCTCATAACTATAAAAAATATAAAGTAACAGCTTAAGAGATACTTTTATCTACTGATTAGTATTAGCATTATTATGTTGATTGATCTAGGAAATGTATATAATTGCAATTTAAAGGGTCAGAATATTTTTCCAACTGTGAGAATAAATTGGTAACTGCCCCGCAGGTGTTTTATGTTGCATTGTTATTCAGTTCTGTTAACTGTGCAAATATGGTACTTGTCTTCATATACTAAGAGCTATCATGTTATCTAGTAACATAATTATAGCGTATTTATTTCTTACATATGAAAAATACTGTAGCATAACTTTATACAGTTTCTGTATTTTATGTAGCTAAACATAATTTTTTAATGTCCTGACTCCTTATCTCTTACATGTCTGTTGCTTGACTATATTTTTGTTTAACCTCCGTTAAGTTTGTGACAACGTACCAATTTGTAGAACAAATGGTAATCTTTCTTGTTTTCTTTCTTTAGGTACGCAGCACTTAGTAACTCTAAAGGTGCAGTGATACGGCCATATAACACGGTTGACGATTGCATCACAGTGCTTGGACTGGCCATCTGCTCTCCTGACCCGAGCATGACAGCTGCATAGAAACACATGCTGTCGTGCTCAGGTAAGGAGAGCCGACGCCCAGTCCAAGAATTGCGATGCAATCATCATCTGTGTTATACGGCTGTCTGACTGCGCCTTTTAGGTTGAGATCATATATGGTAGATTTTGCTTAAAAAATTATTTAACTAAAAAGCATTCTATCTATATGAATGAGGTTGCTTTGGTGGTTGCTTGTTCCATTAACCAGTTAGCGAATGATGCACCTAAGCTCCTATGTACCTAAGCTCCTATCAATCTCAGGCAGCAACATTTGGCTATGTAACCACGATGCAGAAATGCTCTGGATTTTTCCTGAGCATTTCTGCATCTCCCTGGCAGAAAAAAAACATGCGGATTTTACATGCGTTTTTTCTGCCAGGGACAAGCGTTTGTCAAATGTTTTTAGCATGCTATTTCGCATGCTTTTGTCAAGCGCTTTTCCAAGCGATTTTAGCATCACTTGGAAAAGTGCTTGAAAGTTGGTCACACAATATAAATCCATGCAACCTGCATGGATTTATATTGTGTGACCAACATAATGTTAAAAAAAAAAGAATTATAACGTAAAAAATAAAAAGTAACCTTATTCTCACCTTTCCAGCAGCATCGGTCTTCTCCTGGCGTCGCTGCTGGCTCCATGGCGGGTACCGGTAAAGTAAAAGGACCTTCCATGATGTTGAGGGACTGAACAAGCAAGCAGAGGCATTTTGTTACTTTCTACAGAAGTTTCCATGCATCAGTGATGCAAAGATTAGAGAGGGAATTTTTGTTGGCCCAAAGATTAGAGAGATAATGAAAGGCAGTCACTTTCTTCGATGGCATTCTCAAAGGTATTGAAAAAGTTGCATGGGCAGCCTTAAAAAATTAGATTTCTAACTTTCTTGGCAATAGAAGAGCACCGAACTATGTACAACTGGTGTAAAACATGCTCTCTGCGCTCAAATCAATGAACTGTAACATGTCGCTGAAAATACATTTTCTGCCATTCCCACCTGGACTTTATCCCTAACAATCTTGGATCAATTAGCCATGAACATGGTAGAAGGTTTCATCAGGACATTGCAAAGATGGAGAAACGATACCAGGGCAAGTAGAGTTCTTCGATGCTGTCTGACTACTGTTGGCATCTGATTCATGATTTGCCAATGGCTGATTATAAGTAAAAATCGGCAGCAAAACATTTTTAACTCTTTATATTTACTACTGATATGGTTTACAGCTCAATATGCTGTCTTTATCATTATGACTTTAAGTCATACTGTTATAATAAATATGTATGGCAATCGAGGGGTAGTGATGTGCAACATTTTTAATTTGTTGTATCTTATTTTTCAACTGGCGGAGCTGTGTGAGGGCTTTTCTTGAAGGGCAGATTGTAATTTTTATTGGTATAATTTTTGGGATGCATGTGAGTCTTTCAATTTATTTTATCTATTCCTTTTTTTTATGGAAAAGTTACCTAAAAACGTAAAATCTGGCATTTATATTTTTTCAAATATACAGTATTCATTATCACATTTTGGTGATGTAGTCCTTCTCTTACTTAATTTAAGGAAGGACTTGAATACTACATAGTATGAGTTTGATGGCGGCCTTAAACAGTTTGGAGGATTCATTCATTAATTGGATTAAGTCACTCTATAATAATCTTATGGCACAAGGAAAACCTTTACCCCTCACTTATGTTTACTATAAATAATGAACTACTGGATTTAAACCCTTCACCCCTGGGCGATTTTCCTTTTTTTTTCATTTCCGATTTTTCCTCCCCTTCTTACAAGAGCCATCATTTTTTATTTTTCCTTTCACATAGCCGTATGAGGGTTTGGTTTTTGCAAAATGATTTGTACTTTTGAATGACATCATTAATTTTATAATGTAATGCACTGGAAAGAAGGAAAAAAATTCCAAGTCAGACTAAATTGCAAACAAAGTGCAATTTAACAATTGTTTTTTGTTTTTTTTATTTAGCAATTTCACTATATGGTAAAACTGACCTGGCAATATGATTCTCCATGTCAGTATGAGTACATTTATAACAAGCATGTAGAGATTTTTTTATTTAAGTGGTGAAAAAAATGTGAAAATTTGTTAAAAAATAAAATTTTGCTTTTGTCACTACTTTCTGAGACCTGTAGCATTTTCATTCCTCGAGATATGAGGCTTTGTGAGGGCTTATGCTTTGCACCCTGAGCTGGCATTTTTACTGATACTATTTTGGGAAAGATACATTGTTTTGATCACCTTTTATTGAGTTTTATTGCATGATATGGCAGCTAAACTAATAATTCTGGCATTTTTAATTTTTTTTGTCGATACACCGTTTAGCAATCAGATTAAATTATTTAATATTTTGACAGATCGGTCTTTTTACAAATGCAGCAATACCAAATGTGTATTTTTTGTATTTTTTTATTGGTATATTTTTAATGAGGCAAAAGAGGAGTGAATTGAGCTACTGAGTTTTTTTATTTATTTTTTTCATATTTTTAAAAATGTACTGTATTTAATATTCCCCATAAGGCACTTGAAGTTTCGATCATCCGATTGCTTGTGCTTTACACAGCTATGTATAGCTAAAATCACTATCTTCTGTGAATGACAGCTACAGGTAAGGTTACATAGGAGTAGCATAATGACAGGCATGGAGGTCTTCAGCATGTCAACCCATCGGCACCTCATGTTCATGTCATGGGTGCAAGAAACAATGCACTCCCTGTCGATGTGTTAAATGCTTCTGCCAGAGATTGACAGTGGAACGTAACAGGTTAACAGTTGAGAGGCGCTCCGATCCACCCGCGACTGTAAACCCCTTTAAAGCCCAAGACGTACTAATACGTATCTGCACCCTGAGACTTAAGAGCCTGATACATATTAGTACGTCTTTGCGATTGCGCCCGCACACAGGCTGTGCGGGCGCGATCGCCGCCGGGTGATCGAAGTCGATCGCAGCATTGCGGGGGCATGGGGAGGTGATCGGGATACTCACCTCTCCTGCCGGCATCCAGCTATGTCTTCCGCGGCTCCCCAGATGTTGCCATGACGACCGGATGTCGTCATGACAGCATCCGGGTCACCAGACAGCAGGAAAATATTGTGGTCATGCGCAGTGCATGACCAAAATATCTTCTGCATCTGTAGCGCCGACAGCCTGCATAGCACAGGGATTGTGCTCCATCCCTATACTATACAGGCAATCAGAATAAAAAAAGTGAAAGTCCCATAGTGAGACAAAGAATAAAAGTAAAAAAAGTGTCAGAAAGTGAAAAAAAAAATAAAATAAAATTGTAAAAATATAAAAAAAAATGAAAAAAATCCACCAAAAATAAAAATATAATGTACCCATCAATAATTATTATTCTGAAAAAAAAAATCAAAAAAAATAAAAGTACACATATTTGGTATCGCCGCATCTGGAACGACCTGACCTAGAAAACTGTCCAACTAGTTAGCCCTTTCAGTGAACACAGTAAAAAATAAAAATAAAAAACGAAGCGAAAAACAATCCTTTTGTTATGATCTGCTACAGGGACTAAGGAAAGACAGGAGAGCTGTCCCTACAATAGAACTAAACTAGATCCCTACGATGTAACGGGGAACCTGATCCTGCGATCAGACCCACTAAAGTCCTCGGCTAGTCTGTACGAAGACCTATAGATGTGAGGGAGGGATCCCTACAAGAACTAGGGACTGGGATAAGTTGGACACCTCCTAGCAGAAATAGTAGCAGTCAAAGACAAACATACAACAGAAAGCATAGAGGTCTGAAGACCTAGCAAAACTAACAGAGACCGGCAACAGAGCACCAAGCTAGCTCAAGAGTAGTAAATACAATGAAGTCCAGCAAGACCAGGAGGGCGGAGCCGGATTAAATAGGCAAAAATGGTCATGTGACCAGCAAACTAAAAAAAACCTAACAGGAGAGTTCTAACAGTACCCCCTCTTCTAAGAGGATCCTCCGGATCCCCTAGGCCCAGGCTTACCAGGAAACCTCCTGTGAAATGCTCTGACAAGTCTGGAAGCAGAAACATCATCCGCCCTCACCCATGAGTTATCCTCAGGTCCGAAACCCTTCCAAGCGATGAGATACTGCAAACTCCCTCTATATCGTCTAGAATTTAGGATGCGGGAAATTTCATATTCCCCGTCCTCCACCACCGGAGGAACAGTGGCAGAGGCGTCACCATCCGACACATCAGCTTTTTTCAACAGAGAAACATGAAACACCGGGTTAATCTTCCAGGACGTAGGAACCTCCAACCTAACAGCAGATTGGTTAACTATCTGAAGCACCTTAAAGGGCCCTACGAACTTGGGACCCAATTTTTTAGAAGGAATCCTCAATCGCAGATTCTTAGAGGACAACCAAACCATGTCACCAACAGCAAACAAAACCTCTTGCCGTTTCCTATCAAAGTACTTCTTAGATTTTTTGTTAGCCTCCTGAAGATTACCACGCACATCCGTCCAAACTCTCTCCAAATCACTGGAAAAACTCTCCTCCTCAGGCACAGCCGAAACCAATTTGGAGAATGACCCAAAAGACGGATGTCTCCCAGAACAACAAAAAAAAGGCGAACACCCAGCAGAAGAGGATGTATGGTTGTTAAGAGAAAATTCAGCAAGTGGCAGAAACTCAGACCACCCTCTTGATTGTCTGCCACAAAACAACGCAAGAACTGCTCAACATCCTGGTTCTTCCTTTCTGTCTGGCCATTAGACTCAGGATGATATCCAGATGAAAACGACAAATGAACTCCCAACCTGTCACAAAAGGCACGCCAAAAACGAGCCACAAACTGAGGTCCCCTATCAGAAACAATGTCAGTAGGAACACCATGTAGTCTGACAATTTCCTTGACAAAGGCCTTAGCGAGTGTCTTAGCGCAAGGCAGTTTGATGAAGGGAACCAAGTGACACATCTTGCTAAAACGGTCCACAACCACCCAGATGACCGTGAAACCTTCAGAGGGGGGAAGGTCAGTAATAAAGTCCATAGCCAGATGTGTCCAAGGTGCACTAGGAACCTCCAGAGGGCAAAGCAACCCCGCAGCAGGAGCATGCGAAGACTTAGATCTAGCACACACAGTACATTGACGCACCCACTTAATGACTTCCTTCTGCCCTACAGGCCACCAAAAACTGCGACCCACAAGTCTCTTGGTCTCAGAAATTCCTGTATGACCTGCCAACCGTGACTCATGACTCTCAACAAACAAATCTCTCCTAAAGGTCCTAGGCACAAACAACCTCCCATGGTTAGTGTTAGATGGGGCATTGTCCTGAGCTTTAAGAATCTCATCCTCCAAAACGGAGTCCAAAGCAACAATCACAACACCTTCTTGTAAAATGCTCTCCTCTTCCTCCTCAACACCGACCATGGGAGAAAAACTGCGAGACAAAGCATCCGCTTTAACATTCTTGGTACCCTGGATGTAAGTAACGGAAAAATTAATCCGCGAGAAAAAAAGTGCCCACCTAGCCTGACGGGCATTCAAGCGCTTGGCAGCATCAAGATAGATCAGATTTTTATGATCAGTGAAAACCTGAATGGGAAATTCAGCACCTTTCAAGAGGTGACGCCAGTGTTCAAATGCGAGTTTAATCGCCAGCAATTCCCGATTACCAATATCGTAATTAAGTTCAGTCTCAGAAAAATTTTTTGAAAAAAAGGCACAGGGATGTACTCCATCCTTGTTTTCCTGAGACAACACTGCACTGACCCCCACCGAAGAAGCATCAACCTCAACCAAAAACGGCTTAGTCACATCAGGCTGCATAAGGATGGGAGCAGAGGTGAACCTCTCCTTTAGAAACACAAAAGCTTCAATGGCCTCAGAAGTCCACTGAACCGCATTAGCACCTTTCCTGGTGAGATCGGTCAGCGGTTTGACAATAATAGAAAAATTTTTTAGGAATTTTCTGTAATAATTGGCGAAACCCAAAAACCTCTGTATCGATTTCAAACCAATAGGCCTAGGCCATTCCTGCACAGCTTGAACTTTAACCGGGTCCATCTCAAAGCCCTCGCTGGAGATAATGTAGCCCAAAAAACTAATTCTCTGTACAGCGAACTCACATTTCTCCAGCTTAGCAAAAAGCAAATTGTCCATTAATAACTGTAATACCTCACGTACGCTCCGCCAATGAGACTCCAGATCAGGCGAATAAATCAGAAAGTCATCCAAATACACAACCACATTTTTGCCGATTAAAGGTCTAAGGATGTCATTAATAAGATTCTGAAAAAATGCTGGAGCATTGGTAAGACCAAAAGGCATAACCAGATTCTCAAAATGACCCACAGGAGTGTTAAAAGCAGTCTTCCATTCATCACCCTCCTTCATGCGCAACAAATTGTATGCCCCCCGGAGATCAATTTTAGAGAACCACTTGGCCCCCACTAACTGGTTAAATAAATCAGGAATCAATGGCAGTGGGTAAGGATTGCGTACAGTAATTTTATTAATCTCACGAAAGTCCAGACAAGGACGTAAACCGCCATCTTTTTTTTTTACAAAAAAAATCCAACAGCCACAGGAGACTTGGAAGGCCTAATGTGACCGGCGGCCAAGCTTGTCTGTATGTATTCCTCCAAAGCCTTTCTCTCAGGAATAGTAAGATTAAATAGACGACTTTTAGGAAGAGTCGCTCCAGGGACAATTCAATGGTACAATCATAGTCTCTATGGGGAGGCAAAATTTGTGACTCTTCCTCAGAAAAAACTCTCCAAAAATACTGAATAGGTACAGGCAATTCCCCTTTATCCACAGCAGCAATACGTCCGTTACAACACTTGTCATAACACTTAGGGCTCCAGGACTTAATTCCATTGGTAGACCAATCCAGTACAGGATTGTGCAATTTTAACCAGGGTAACCCCAATATTACTGGAGAAGGCAAATTATCCAATACCACCAAATCCAAATTTTCTTGGTGAATACCATTAATAGTGAGGGGAAATTCACAGACCTTATGAGTAACACTCTTCAAGGGAGAGCCATCAACAGAAATCACAGCAATAGGGGATGACAAAGTTTTAGGTTCTAATCTAAGTTTTTCCAAGAATCCCCCATCAATCACATTTAGAGTAGAACCATAATCCACAAATACCCGAAATTCAATTAATTCATCCTGAGCAGCAGTAGTGGCAGATAGGAATACTCCCTTAGAATTTAAACAGGCAATATGGGCATAACTGACCATTTTTTTTTCTTTCTTCATATGAAGCACACAGTTCTTAATAAAATGACCAGAATTTCCGCAATAGAAGCACAAGCCTTCAGAAAGCCTGCGGTCTTTTTCCTGAGAGCGGGGTGTCATCGCCCCAATCTCCATCGGCTCTCCATTGTCAGCACAGACCCTCTCAGGACTCGGAGCTGACATAGCAGAGGATTTGCTCTCATTAACCCTTGTACGCAGTCTCCTGTCCACCCGTATAGCTAATTGCATTGCCTCCTGCAAGTTTCCAGGTGTGGGATAACAATCAGTAAATCCTTAACCCTTTCACCTAGCCCTGCAAGAAACAAGCTTTTCAAAGCTGAATCGTTCCACCCCACCTGGGCAGACCACCGACGGAAGTGAGAACAATATTTTTCCACATTACCTGATCCCTGCCTCAAACGTCTCAATTCAGACTCAGCAGATGAGACACGATCAGGATCATCATACAACAAACCCAAAGCAGAAAAAAAACTATCCACTAATCTAAAGCACGGATCACTAGGTTGGAGAAAGAAGGCCCATCCCTGAGGATCTTTGCGCAAAAGTGACATTATGAACCCTATGCGCTGTGATTCATCACCAGAGGATCCGGATCTCAAACGAAAATACAATAAACAAGCATTTTTAAAAGAAAAAAAATCTTGTTGTTCGCCAAAAAATAGATCAGGCAGACGTACCTTTGGTTCCACAAAATGCGCTCCAGTACAGCTACTCACGTGTTGTTGGAGCTCGGCCACCTCCAGAGAGAGTCCCTGCAAGCGTTGAGCCAAATCTTGAACCGAGACCATGATGGAAAACTGGAGGTCTTTCCTTAGAGAAAATTTTTTTTTTTTTTCTTTTAGGGCTGGACTTACTGTTATGATCTGCTACAGGGACTAAGGAAAGACAGGAGAGCTGTCCCTACAATAGAACTAATCTAGATCCCTACGATGTAACGGGGAACCTGATCCTGCGATCAGACCGGCTAAAGTCCTCGGCTAGTCTGTACGAAGACCTATAGATGTGAGGGAGGGATCCCTACAAGAACTAGGGACTGGGATAAGTTGGACACCTCCTAGCAGAAATAGTAGCAGTCAAAGACAAACACACAACAAAAAGCATAGAGGTCAGAAGACCTAGCAAAACTAACAGAGACCGACAACAGAGCCGCAAGCTAGCTCAAGAGTAGTAAATACAATGAAGTCCAGCAATACCAGGAGGGCGGAACCGGATTAAATAGGCAAAAATGGTCATGTGACCAGCAAACTAAAAAAAACCTAACAGGAGAGTTCTAACAGCTTTATCATCATACCGCCTAGCAAAAAATGGAATAACACGCGATCAAATACAAATATAAATAAAAATGGTACTGCTGAAAACGTCATCTTTTCCCGCAAAAAATAAGCCGCCATACAGCTCCATCAGCCGAAAAAAAAAGTTATAGCTCTCAGAATAAAGCGATGCAAAAAAATATTTTTTTCTATAAAATAGCTTTTATTATGTAAAAGTGCCAAAACATAGAAAAACTATATCAATGTGGTACCGCTGTAAACATACTGACCCGAAGAATAAAGCTACCTTATGAATTTTACCACACGCGGAACAGCATAAAAAAATTAAAATTTGAATTTTGTTTATTCTGCCTCCCAAAAATCTGAATAGAAAGCAATCAAAATATGTCACATGCCTGAAAATGGCACCAATAAAAATGTCAACTCATGCCGCAGAAAACAAGTCGTCACATGACTCTGCCGGCCAAAGAAGAATAAAGTCATCTAATCACTTATTCCGCACGAGGAACGACGTAAAAAATAAACTCTAGGGTTAGGGTTAGGGTTGTGCTATGGTTAGGGTTGGGGTTAGGGTTAGGGTTGGGCTAGGGTTGGGCTAGGGTTAGGGTTAGGGTTAGGGTTGGGCTAGGGTTAGGGTTGGGCTAGGGTTAGGGTTGGGCTAAGGTTGTGCTAGGGTTAGGGTTAGGGTTGGGGTTAGGGTTAGAGTTGGGATTAGGGTTGGGCTAGGGTTGGGGTTGGGGTTAGGGTTGGGCTAGGGTTAGGGTTGGGCTAGATTTAGGCTAGGGTTAGAGTTAGGGCTGCGCTAAGGTTGTGCTAGGTTTAGGGTTGGGGTTAGGGATGGGGTTAGGGTTGGGCTAGGGTTAGGGTTGGGGTTGGGGTTGAGCTATGGTTAGGGTTGGGCTAGGGTTAGGGTTGGGATTTTTTTAAAAAGTAAGAAATAAAAGATGATGATATGGCGACTAGTGTAGAGCGCAAGTGCTCGCTACTTGAGTTTGCATCGGGTGCTCAGGTATGCACTGAGTATCGCGGTTGCTCGAGTGACATGCTCGAATCTTCGTCCCATATGCTTCGCGGGCAAGAAAAGCTTGCGTGGAATGCTTGCCATGCATGAGCTATAACCACATGCTTTTTGGGGGGGTTCAGCACCTTGAGGGGTTCA
Organism: Phyllobates terribilis; assembly: GCF_046119375.1. Classification (NCBI taxonomy): domain Eukaryota; kingdom Metazoa; phylum Chordata; class Amphibia; order Anura; family Dendrobatidae; genus Phyllobates; species Phyllobates terribilis. The sequence continues at coordinate 765,222,285 of NW_027362762.1, read as the reverse complement.
GTTTTTATAATGGTTTCAATTTTGGGTATTTTCTGTCATAAAGACCCCTCAAAGTGACTTCAAATGTGATGTGTTCCCTAAAAAAATGGTTTTGTAAATTTTGTTGGAAAAATGATAAATCGCTGGTCAACCTTTAACCCTTATATCTTCCTAATAAAAAAAAAAATTGTTTCCAAAATTGTGCTGATGTAAAGTAGACATGTGGGAAATGTTATTTATTAACTATTTTGTGTGACATATCTCTCTGATTTAAGGGCATAAAAATTCAAATTTTGAAAAGTGCAAATTTTTCAAAATTTTCCATTTTTTTCACAAATAAACGCAAGTGATATTGAAGAAATTTTACCACAATCATGAAGTACAATATGTCACGAAAAAACAATCTCAGAATCAGGGGGATCCATTGAAGTGTTCCAGAGTAATTACCTCATAAAGTGACAGTGGTCAGAATTATAAAAATTGGCCTGGTCATTAACGTGCAAACCACCTTGGGTTGTAAAGGGGTTAAAGATATATGATGGCTGATTAAATCAGTCATCATCTGCCAGGAAAGATGTGAACTTGGCGTGAAAGCCCGCAATAAAGTCAGGGACATGACTTTTGACATACATGTATGTCAAAGGTCATGAAGGGGTTTTAAAAAATAAAAACATATTCCCATATAAGGGGACTTCAATTCCAGAAAGGTGGAAGATGATATTTTGGTATATTATATGTGGATGACATGTTTTTGTATCTCAGTTTTTGACATGGAGCACATCATTCAATTTGACCAGATAATTGAGGGTGTATTCTGGTCTACAAAGTTAACTCTGTTCACCTATAATTTGCTATTGTTTTCACTTCATTAGGAACTATGCTAGTAATTGGAAAATTGTGATACCTAGGGACTGCAATTTTTAAAAAGAAGTAGTACTCTCATCAACTGACGCGTGTGACTGGCGGTAACCTTTTTACCGCAGGACTTAGCTGTAGGCTCACTGCTGTCATCTGTATGACAGCATGGGGAGAACAGCAGCACTCTGACTGGCGGTAAGTTACTGCCGATCAGAGCCAGTGTTTTACACAGATGACAGCATAGGAAACACCGGATGTTTGTGCTGCCGAATCCAGACTTCAGGGAGAAGTTCGTGTTAAGGGTCCGTGCATGGACACTAGGTGCTTGGTACGGACCCCAAACTTTACTGTTTGGGTTCAATCATCCCTACTTGAAATCTCTGCGATAAAAACTGTACCAGTAATAAACATACCAGTCTGAGAAAATGTAATCAAGAGATGGTGCGCTATAGATTTAACTGATTGCTCTTCTCTAATGCTGTGACATAAAAATGAAATAAATCATAAGAATTAAAAAAAGAAGGGTAAATTAATAACTTTCACTTCAAAGAATGACCCTCTAGTGGCTTGTGAGTGTGACAGATTATGTTTTATTTATCCGCACGTCTAAATATGTTATTTATGCATTTCTCATAAGTGTACAGTAATTGTAATCCAGCATCTGTCAAATTTTCAAAATTTACAAGCTGGGAGAATTGAAATTTACAACCTGTTACAACTGAAAAGATATGAGATATCTTAGTAAAACAGCAGTAATAACTGAAGTCTGCAACCTTACTACATCTTAGATCTCTTTCACGGGTCCTGATATTTCCAGTACTGGAAAAAACAGTACTATCAGTGTCCATGTGTCCCTGTGTACATGTGTGGCATATGTGTGGCAACTGTGTACCGCCTGTGTGCAGCATCAGTATCACATGTACCGGCGCTTGGGAATCAGCGGTACAGTTAGCACTGATCCCAGACTCCCGGGTGCTGAAGGAATCTCTCATCATTGTCCCCTGCTTGTGCTTGTGGGATCGTCAACAACCAAATGAGGAGGTCAGTTCAGATGTGGATAAGTGACAACAGCCCAGGGCTGTCATCTAGATGGTGGAGGATCAACCGACTGAGTTGAGGCAGATGCTTGATGCGCTAGGAGAACAGGCCATGGAGATAGAGTGGACAGCAGTGTTAAGAAAATATCTGGGTGTGCATGCAGTGTTACCCCCACCTGCTGCAGCGCAGAGGACACTGGACAACAGGAGAGAGGGGCCGGGATATAAAACAGCTCAATGAGGACACCTCAGATATTGATAAACATCTCTGGTTATTTGAGAACCTCTGACTGCTGCATAGGGTGTCAGTCAGTGACTGGCCCAGATTTTTGAACGTTAGCCTGACTGGAAAAGCAAGAGAAGCTTTTAATAACTTATCTTCTCGGGATCAGAGATGTTGCTATACCATTTGCAGAGCAGTGCTAGAGAGGTATGCCGTCACACCTGAAACCTACTGGAGGAAGCTTCAGGAGACTGACAAGCCCGCTGCACACACGCATTGGGAGTTTCCTAACACACTACATATGGCATGCACTCAGGGGAAAGAAGGAATAAGGGCTGAAGCAGAACATGTCTTGGATATATTCATGCTGAAACAATTTATGTAAAAGCTTCCAGGTGACGTAAAAGAATGGGTGGTGGATAGAAAGCCACTCAGCCTGGAAGAGGCTGCAAGATTGGCTGATGATTGGTCTGCTAATCGACCGGGGATCTGTGGAAGTAAAGCCCCAGAAAGTCGGGGACAGGAGCTTAAAGAGAGGCCAATGAGACCCATGGACCGGCCAGAAGAGGAACTGTGGGGATTTCAAACTTCACTAAAAGGGGGATATTTTTCAAGCCCCCAAAAATGTCCCTCATCAGGGCAAAGAGGGTTATGCTGCCATAACTTTGGATGCATGGGACACTTTGCCAGGGAATGCTGGGAATGTTCTAGCCCACATCATAACCTAGGAGCAGGATTGGAGTGCCACTGGGCCAGTGTCGCAACCCGAAGCCAAGGACCAGTTCACTCTGCATCAGCAGAGAGGGAAAGGAGCAATTTCAACATGCCAATGCCTAACCCTCTGCCAGTGGTAATACACAAAATGCATTGACTGATACCTTGAAGGAATGTGACCTGGGGGAAGTAATTACATCAGTCCAGATAATGTCCCCCCAGAACATTATTTACCTGGCCACCAATTGACCATCCCCCTAGCTGTGGGTCAGCACTCGGGGGTTGGTCACAATGGAGACAAGTTTGGTTCTCATCGGGTACATGTGGAGTTTCTCAGGACAAACCGGGGATCAGGGGAAGAATATGGAGGACTCCGCAGGAGGGACAGACCCCTGTCTCAGTGAACAAAATACAGAGTCCTCGACTCAGGGCTTCCCCATCGTGGAGTTGGCAGGATCTGAAAAATCATATTAGAGAAGTTGGAGAGGTCAACTATGCTGGGATATACCAGGGGAGAACGGGGACTGTGGAGTTTATTTGCAAGGATGACAATGAATATGCTTTGAGGTAACTGGATGATACAAAGTTTAATTCTCATAAAGGTGAACCCTGTTATGTTCATGTCCCTGCTAAAAAAGTGGGGGAGGTATGTGAGGAGCTGCCCACTTACTAAAGACTATGAGACTTTTCCATTACGGAGCTTTCGTCTCTATCTACATTATTATTGTGTTTTATTAGTGATTTCTTGCTGTGTTTGATTAATGTTCTGCTTGTTCGTCAGCATGGGCACTAATTTCACTTGTAAAGTGTTCAGCTTCAAGAATCAATGTTTCCATTTAGTGACAGTAAGCAGAGGAAGATATGCTGGCTTGAACTTATGTATACATAAGGCCTGACAAGAAATTGCAAAAAGTAAATGTAAATTCTGTTAATCTCATTCATATCTCAGGAGCCTTAAACCATTGTTCAAACAGCCACTAATCCCATTGTGTGAATGGGAACAGTAGACTCAGCAGAGCCATCACCACAGGGATTCTCACCTGCAGTCAACAGTCATGTGCTTCTGAAATATCCTTCACACTTACAGCTAAAAGCAAATGTCTAAGGGAGAGGGGGCTGATTCCAGGGAGGGAGAAAAGAGAAGCCACATGTTTAGTGGGAGTTGTGCAGAAGGACATGGAAGGAATAGGATTGGACTGAGGACTTGGAAGGATGAATGGATACATGGCATATGGAGTGTTGGAGAGCACTTACTGACTGGATTGAATAACCATGCAACCGTTGTGTGATCTGTCATTTGGATTTAAACTTTTTTAAAGGATTGTTGCTACTGGATACCTGTGTTTCCATCATTTTTCCTATCGTCTGGAGGATCGGGGACAGTGACTACACACTATTCTGGCACAACGCATTTGAACTACTGTCATGGGAAGGGGATCTTGTGGACTGGGATAATTGTATTTTGGACATTTACCTGGAATTGCTGTTTTACCATGGATGTGAGGAATAAAACATTATTGCATTGTTAACCTGCCTAGGTGATTGTTAAAACCCAGAACCTCAGATCTTTTCAACACCTATTATCCTCTAACTAAAATGCCCAATTTATTTTAAGACGTCTGTTTTTTAAATTACAGTATGTGTTTTATCTGTTGTTTTTTTCTCAAATAGAACACTTATTCCTTGAGGTTTAAAGTGATATTCTCGTGTCCGTGTGCTTTTGAAGACCATGTGTCCACAAAAAAAATCACAGAGACATGTCAGTTTTTGATCAGAGTCACGAATAAAAATTATCCATATAAGTCTATGAGTCTTTGCTAATCACGGACAGCACACGGATGGCATCACTGTACAATCTGTGTGCTGTCCATGATTAACGTTGTAATTTGTAGGGGAAGCTTTATAATTTATTAATATAATTTTCCATCAATGAAAATCACTGATGAAACAATGATGGTAAAATGTTAAAAAGTGACACACAGAGCTAACACTAATGAAACTTAGATCCAAAACAATTATGAAACTCCAACAGTTTTTTGATATACAGTTAGGTCCATATATATTTGGACAGAGACAACATTTTTCTAATTTTGATTCTAGACATTACCACAATGAATTTTCAACAAAACAATTCAGATGCAGTTGAAGTTCAGACATTCAGCTTTCATTTGAGGGTATCCACATTAAAATTGGATGAAGGGTTTAGGAGTTTCAACTCCTTAATATGTGCCACCCTGTTTTTAAAGGGACCAAAAGTAGTTGGACAGATTAAATAATTGTAAATAAAATGTTCATTTCTAGTACTTGGTTGAAAACCCTTTGTTGACAATGACTGCCTGAAGTCTTGAACTCATGGACATCACCAGACGCTGTGTTTCCTCCTTTTTGATGCTCTGCCAGGCCTTCACTGCGGTGGTTTTCAGTTGCTGTTTGTTTGTGGGCCTTTCTGTCTGAAGTTTAGTCTTTAACAAGTGAAATTCATGCTCAATTGGGTTGAGATCAGGTGACTGACTTGGCCATTCAAGAATATTCCACTTTTTTGCTTTAATAAACTCCTGGGTTGCTTTGGCTTTATGTTTTGGGTCATTGTCCATCTGTAGTATGAAACGACGACCAATCAGCTTGGCTGCATTTGGCTGGATCTGAGCACATAGTATGGCTCTGAATACATCAGAATTCATTCGGCTGCTTCTGTCCTTTGTCACATCATCAATAAACACTAGTGACCCAGTGCCACTGGCAGCCATGCATGCCCAAGCCATCACACTGCCTCTGCCGTGTTTTACAGATGATGTGGTATGCTTTGGATCATGAGCTGTACCACGCCTTCGCCATAATTTTCTCTTTCCATCATTCTGGTAGAGGTTGATCTTGGTTTCATCTGTCCCAAGAATGTTCTTCCAGAACTGTGCTGGCTTTTTTAGATGTTTTTTTAGCAAAGTCCAGTCTAGCCTTTTTATTCTTGATGCTTATGAGTGGCTTGCACCATGCAGTGAACCCTCTTTATTTACTTTCATGCAGTCTTCTCTTTATGGTAGATTTGGATATTGATACGCCTACCTCCTGGAGAGTGTTGTTCACTTGGTTGGCTGTTGTGAAGGGGTTTCTCTTCACCATGGAGATTATTCTTCGATCGTCCACCACTGTTGTCTTCCATGGACGCCCAGGTCTTTTTGCATTGATGAGTTCACCAGTGCTTTCTTTCTTTCTAAGGATGCACCAAACTGTAGATTTTGCCATTCGTAATATTGTAGCAATTGCTCGGATGGGTTTTTTCTGTTTTTGCAGCTTAAGGATGGCTTGTTTCACCTGCATGGAAACCTCCTTTGACCACATGTTTTCTTCACAGCAAAACCTTCCAAATGCCAGCTCCACACCTCAAATCAACTCCAGGCCTTTTCTCTGCTTAATTGAGAATGACATAACGAAGGGATTGCCCACACATGTCCATAAAATAGCCTTGGAGTCAATTGTCCAATAAATTTTGGTCCCTTTAAAAACAGGGTGGCACATGTTAAGGAGCTGAAACTCCTAAACCCTTCATCCAATTTTAATGTGGATACCCTCAAATGAAAGCTGAAAGCCTGAACTTCAACTGCATCTGAATTGTTTTGCTTAAAATTCATTGTGGTAATGTCTAGAACCAAAATTAGAAAAATGTTGTCTCTGTCCAAATATATATGAACCTAACTGTATGTGAAAAATTACAGATGTCTGAATAAGGCTTTGCAGTTGCAAATTTTCAGACTTTCAAAACTACAACTCTCAGCACTAACTGTATACTTACAGCTCTCAGGATAACTAAGAGTTGTAGTTACCCAATAAATAAACCAATGACCTTTTTAATTACCAGTTCGCATCACAGCTAACACTTGCTGGCCTTTGTCTACCAGTTACCAGCAATTACATGTCCATTCACTGTATTTAGTGGTCATATGGTTTAGCCTTACCTCTGGGTCCTGGACACCCCTGCGCTCATCAATATCACAGATCAATGCAGTGTTTTAGTGTCAGACACTGTATAGCGATGTAAAAATGGAGAAGATGGCATAACACCCACCTGAAGACCCTCGATGTTTTAATGTGTGCAAAAATGTATTGTCTTGCATGTTTTATCCTCCTGGAGGCTGCAGTTCCTGTTTGTCAGGGATGACAGGTTTAACTGTAGGGCTGGCTCATAGATAGGGAAAAATATTAGGGATCAGTGTGTTAGTTCCTGTTATATAGTGAGTTGTTAGAGAGCAGAAGACAAGAAAGGACACCCTCAGAGGAAGGCTATCATCATTGTGTGTGTTTGTGTGTATGTGTGTGTGGGAGAGAGAAAAGACAAGACAAGGGATCAAGTTTCAGCAAGATTTCTACATGGCGGCAATTCCTCATACCAGGCAATTTGGGGCACTTAAGGACTGGAAAAGGCTAAAGTAAGCAACCATGTTAGCGAGACTTGGAGATCAGCCTTCAGTAAGGTGCTATCTAGAGAGAAGTCCTTTACACCATTCTCATGATCATGGCAGTAACAAAACTTTATGAAACACATAGGGCTTATTTCCTGCAGAGCTATAGCTAGGAAAGGTTATCCCAATAGTCCTTTTGAACCCGATAGGAAGCTCAGACTATCAGTATAGTGGGATTGTTTCCTGCGAAGCTAGGGATGCTCATGATAAATGTGTATATGAGCTATTTAGCCTATTTTGCATTATAAAATGCCTAAACAGTATATCCAGATCACTAAAAACATCTGGGGGTTAGGTGACCAAAAAATATGCATAAGATTAAGAGATAAGTGTTGCTTTAGCAGTATGCTTTGGTCCATTGTCTTATTGGAAGGTGAACCTCCGTCCCAGTTTCAAATCACTGACAGACTGAAGCAGGTTTTGTGCAAGAATATACCGGTATTTCGCACCATCCATCATCCCCATCATCCCCCTTAGCTCAAATCATTTTCTCTGTCCCTGCTGCCAGATGGTGTTCTTGGGGTGATGAGCTGTGTTGATTTGACATCAAACATAGCGTTTTACCTTAGTTACCAAAAAGTTCAATTATGGTCTAATCTGACAACAGCCCCTTCCTCCATACATTTGGGGAGTCTCTCACATGTTTTTTTGCAAACTCAAAAGGAGCCTTACTATTTTTGTGTGCTAATAAAGGTTTTTTTTCTGCCCACTCTTCCATAAAGGTCACCTCTATGGAGTGTATGGGTTATTGTGGTCAGTAGGACAGATACTCCAGTCTCTGATTGGGAACTCTGCAGCTCCTTCAGGGTTACCTTTGGTCTCTTTGCTGCCTCTCAGATTAATGCCCTCCTTGCCCAGACTGAGAGTTTTGGAGGGCGGACCACTCTTGGCAGGTTTGTTGTGGTACCATGCTCTTTCCATTTGATGATAATAGATTTGGTGCTCCAGGGAATCATCAGAGATTAGAATTAGTGATGAGCAAACGTGCACCCCACTACTCAATAGTCGCCCGAGCATCACGATGCTCGACAAGCTCGGTGATCGGCGAGTATTTTCGGATTGCTCGGGCAGAAGCTCAGGACCCCTCCCAGCATTTTTGGCGCTCTTTAGAGAGTCAATGAACATGCAGGGATTGCATGCTACGCACTATAATGTCATAGCCATGTTGGTTGTGGCATTACAGTGATTGGCTGTCCGCATAGTGTAATCGGGTCTATTTAAGACCCGGTGACGCTAGGCTTGTCACAGTCTACCCCAGAAACAGGCAGAGTAGGGAGAGCTGCTGTTGAGTCAGGGAGAGATTTGCTTGTTTATAGTTAGTATAGTATTCCACAGCAAATATATAAATCCATCTGAACTAACAGTCCTTCTGAGGACTAATCCAGCTGCATATATTCAGTGGTGATAGCAGGAGTTAGGTAGGCAGGCAGGATATGTGGCAGGCTGCAGTACATATAGCATAAGAGGGTCCATAGCATGTTCTGTCTGCTGCTGCTGTTGTTACAGATAGATGTTGACATAGCCTCAGATATAAGGGGCCAGGGCTAATTTTTTTTCAATGTTAATGCTGGTTATTTGCTTATAAAGCAAGGCATGCAGGGTATGTGGCAGACTACAGTGCAAACAGCACTGATTCTGCTATTACAGATATTTGTAGACATAGCTCCAGGTATCAGGGGCCAGGGCTAATTATTTTTTATCTTAATACTGATTATTTGCTTAAAAAGCAATCCAGAGTCCACCATTTTTCTGCTTCATTTACTTGTTGCCACAGCAGAATACAGCCAGATTTTTTCCATATTACAGCGATAAAAATCCAGAAATTTGAACTGAACGTGCAAAATATTGGCCTCCATTTCCATTTTGTTGTAGTGTGTAGGTGATGCTATTCACACGAGGTCGATGTGAACAATAGTATTAGTAAACTACAGGCCCGCTTTTTAAAACCGTGGTTCTCCATCAGACGTATCACATATAACTGCGTAACAAAATCTGCCATTTCTGGCCTCATTTCCATTTTGTTGCAGTGTGTCAGTGAAGCTATTCACACGAGGTCACACTGAACAATAGTATTAGTCAACTACAGGCCCGCTATTTAAAACCATGGTTGTCCATCAGACGCATCACATATAACTGCGTTCCAAATTCAGCCATTTCTGGCCTCCATTTACATTTTATAGCAGTGTGTCAGTGAAGCTATTCACACTGTTATGCTAACACCCGGACTGTTTGGCGTGAGCGTGGTTAGTGGTCCCACTGGGCCACGAACCGAGGAGTGCCTGGAGGGGCATGACTAGGGGCCTCGCCAGATCTGACCACGGATACACGGCGGCTTAATAGACTCCGTGATCTGAGGAGGGATGTGGGAGGTGATCCAAGTGCTACTCCAAGTCAGAGCACTGTCACACACTTGTTGACCCACACTGGAGAAGGCAGGAATGGGCAGGTTTGGCTGGTATGCAGACAGGCGGGTACTGGCAGGCACAGCTGGTATGCGGACAGGCGGGTACTGGCAGGCACGGCTGGTATGCAGACAGGCGGGTACTGACAGGCATGGCTGGTATGCAGACAGGTGGGTACTGGCAGGTCGGTAAACAGGCTGGATAGGGACCAGTACAGACTGGGATACAGGAAAAAAGCCACAGGCAAGGAGGGGAAGCGGAGTAGGGCAGAGCAGAGCAGAGCAGAGCCTCAGGTGCGGATGGAAAGCAGAGTAGGGCAGAGCAGAGCCGCAGGTGCGGAGGGGAAGCAGAGCAGAACAGAGCCGCAGGTGCGGAGGGGAAGCAGAGCAGGGCAGAGCAGAGCAGAGCCGCAGGCACGGAGGGGAAGCAGATTAGGGAAGAGGAGAGCCGCAGGCGTGGAGGAGAAGAAGAGCAGGGCAGAGCAGAGCCGAAGGTGTGTAGGAGAAGCAGAGCAGTGCAGAACAGAGCAGAGCCGCAGGTGCAGATGGGAAGCGGAGCAGGGAAGAGCAGAGCCGCAGGTGTGGAGTGGAAGCGGAGCAGGGCAGAGCCGCAGGTGCAGAGAGGAAGTGAAGCAGGTGAGAGCAGAGCCGCAGGTGCGGAGGGGAAGCGGAGCAGGGCAGAGCAGAGCCGCAGGTGTGGAGGTGAAGCGGAGCAGGGTAGAGCAGAGCCGCAGGTGCGGAGGAGAAACGGAACAAGGCAGAGCAGAGCAGCAGGTGCGGACGGAAAGCAGACAGGGCTCTGTTCACATGGAACAGACAGGGACAAGGAAACACAGGAAGATAGCTAGAACACAGGAGGTAGATATGGAGGCAGGGAAACGGGACAAGCAGAACAAGATACACATAACGTACTTGCTATGAAGTAGCAAGTGGACACAGAACTCACAAACAGAAGTACAGAGACAACGAGTTGGAGTTAGGTACTGGTTCAGACACTGCAGGAAAAGGGAAGGATCGGACATAGAGACAAACAGGTAACAGACTAGGACACAGTTCAGACAGGAACGAGCCTGGGCATTCAGGCCCCAGGGTGGCGTAAATAGACTAGAAGTCACAGATACAGGTAACGGGCCTGGGTACTCAGCCCCCTGCGTGGCAGAAATAGACTAGAAGTCACAGATACAGGTATCGGGCCAGGGTACTTAGCCCCCAGAGTGGCAGAACAGGAAAGATACAGCACACAGGTATGGGTCTGGGTACTCAGCCTCCAGGGTGGCAGAAACAGGCAAGATTCAGGACAGGACCTGGCAACTCACAGTTGCACAGAACATACTGTAAGAAAGTGTTGCTCAGGCACCTCCCACTGGATGGAGGAGGTTTAAGTATCCCGTGACTCACAGCAATAGGCTGGGGATGCATTAGGACTGCGCACAATGTAACTATAAGAATCAGGAAGTTCCAGTGCCGCCACCCTAAGCCAGCAGACAAGAGACATGCACATAGCAAATAGAGGAGCATAGTGCACAGCCTGGACTTGTAGGTAAGTTGGCGGTCTTGCATGGTGGGAGATGGCAAGCCATGCCAGCACACCGCCAGTGATGTTACACACACGAGGCTGCTGTGAAGAATAGTATTAATAAACTACAGGCCCGCTATTTAAAACCGTGGGTGTCTGACAGACATATCACATATAACTGCGGTATAAATCCAGCCATTTGTTGTGTACGTGGAAAATATTGTCCTCCATTTCTATTTTGTTGCAGTGTGTCAGTGAAGCTATTCACACGAGGTCGCTGTGAACAATAGTATTAGTAAACTACAGGCCTGTTTTTTAAAACCGTGGTTTTCGTTAGACGTATCACATACAACTGCGTTCCAAATTCAGCCATTTCTGGCCTTCATTTCAATTTTGTTGCGGAGTGTTGGTGAAGCTATTCACACGAGGTCACTCTGAACAACAGTATTAGTAAACTACAGGCCCGCTTTTTAAAACCGTCGTTCTCCGTCAAACGTATCACATATAACTGCGTTCCAAATTCAGCAATTTCTGGCCTCCATTTACATTTTATAGCAGTGTGTCAGTGAAGCTATTCACACGAGGTTGCTGTGAAAAATAGCATTAGTAAACTACAGGTCCGCTATTTAAAACCGTGGGTGTCCGTCTGATGTATCATATATAACTGCAGTAAAAATCCAGCCATTTGTAGTGAAAGTGGAAAATATTGTCCTCCATTTACAGTCTGTAGCAGTGTGTCAGTGTACACCATTTTACTGCTGCATTTGCTTGCTCGCAGAATACAGACAGATTTCTTTAGTTTTATTCACATTTCTGTATTGTAGAAGCAGAGGAACTTTTTTCAATAATCAGACGCACGTGATCCATATGACTGCCGTAATAATACATAAATTTTGTGGAGCGTGCCAAATATTCCACTCAATTTAAAATCAGCCACCTGTGTTTTGTTGAACCAATTGACATTTGGTTGCTGACAAATACCATGCTATTAGGCAACTGCCTGAAAAACCATGGCTATCAGACGTTATCCCATTTGACTGCCCTAATAATCCAGCAATTTTTGTGAGTTTGTCAAATATTACACTCCATTTAAAGTATTGCAGTTGTGGGTTCAAACCTATTCACAGATGGTCGCTGACAAATAGCATATGTGTGAGCAATAATGTTGTGAGAGTATTACGCCACTTTTACGGACTGACCAAAAAAAACCTACAAAAAACAAGCTAAAATGGAAAAAATGTTAAGAAACATTCTTTCCAGGGTAATGACTTACATATAACGCAAAGAAATAAAAAAATTATGGACTGTGGAAGACATTGATGCGACCAGAATGAACACTCATCTGTAGCTGGTGATGATACCACCTAGAAGCACCTATCCCTATTGTAAATGCATCTAACAGCCTTATTGATATGGAATAGAATAGATTTTAAATTTTTTGGGGCAGCACCAGCAGCATGCAGTATAAGGCAATAATACCTGGCTGGATCGATGTTATACGCTATCCATACTGTGATACCTCACCCGTAAAAGAATCTCAGATAATACAGTTCATATTCTAGATTATAGAATCTATTTGAATTGTCCTTCCCATTATTAAAGAGAGAGTCTCCTATACTGTTATTCACCACAGTTTTAGGCAGTGACCTGGGAGTCATATGCTTTCAGGGGTCTTCCCCATGCTATTCCCATGTCTTTTCAGAAATGTATGGATGTGTCTGCTCATGTCTCACACACCACATGCCCAGATAAGGTAGTAAAACGTTAAAATGACATTTACCGGTGAATGTATTTTTCACCGATGAAAGCAATGCAAAAGTGCAAAAACGCATAAAAAACGCTACATGTTAACATAGCCCAAGGTGTGGATGATCAATTTTGTTTTTGGCTATTTATTTTGTCTTATATATAAGTTATTACCCTGGAAAGGATGTTCCTTAACATTTCTCCGAGGAAAATCCATTTTGTTTTTGTTTTTGTATGTTTTATTGTGAGTCCATTAAAGTTTCATAATACTCTGACAACATTGTTGACAGCTGTGACCTGGGAGTCGGAGATGCTTCCATAGGTCTTCCTCAAGCTGTTCCCATGTCATTTGAGCACTGTTCCCATCAATTTGTGCAATTTTAGGCCCTCTGCACACACCCGGGGGGAGCCGCCGGAAAAAAAAATGCTCGAGTTTCTCATAGACTTACATTGGGCTCATTGCTCGGGTCGAGCACTCGAGTATTCCAATTTGCTCGACTCAAGCAACAAGTGCCCGACCATTTTAGTGCTTGCTCATCACTAATTAGGATATTTTTATAACACAACACTGGCTTGCACTTCTCAACAACTTTGTCCCTGACTTATTTGGAGATCTCCTTTTTCTTCATGATGTTGTTTGGTCAGTGGAGCCTCTTGCTTCATGATGTTGCAGCCTCTGTGGCTTTTCCGAAAAGATGTGTATATTCTGCTAACCATGTGACCCTTAAAATGCACGTAGGTGGACTTTCTTTCACTAAGTATGTGACTTATGAAGGTAATTGCTTGCACCAGAAATGTCTAGGGGCTTCCTAGAAAAAGGGGTGAATACATATGCACATGTCAATTTTTAGTTATGTGATCCCATAAATTTAATTTATGCCTATATTTTTCTCTCTTCACTTCACCAACTTAGTGTGATGCATCACACCCAAATTGGATTGCTAAAATATTTAAACACAGGTTGTAATGTAACAAAATAAGTAAAAAGCCAATAGGGGTTAATACGTTTGCAAGCCACTGTAGCACACTAGTGAAGCAAACACCTTAACAGTCTCCCTCTTGGGTTTTCTGACAACTTCCTTGCCTGAACTTCATCTCTCTTTAGCTCAGTTCCTTTTGCTCCTTCACAGAGGGTCTTAGCCACAGACTAGACTTAATGGAAAAGAAGATGAAAAAGAGCTTCATTAGGCAAGCTTCCATTTATGTTAAATGAGAGCCGTCTTTAAGTTATGATAGTACTCATGTTGTAGTTTTGTGTTAAGAACAAAACACCTACAATTATTCAAAAGGTGAACCAGGGAGCTGCTGCACTGACCCTTGGGTGGATCCAATGTGGTACATTGATTAATAGGACTATGTCATGTTTGCATGGCAGAATTGTAAACAGGGGCACTCAGATGGTATAAGAGGTTGCACTGCATGTTGAACACTTGCCTCCTTGTCAATTGTGTAACTGTATATGTTACTGTAAATATGTTATCTCATCTGATTTATGTAATGCAGTAAAATAACTATACTTTCAATGTAAAATCATTGCCACTGGAAAGCTCAATATCACCAAAGACAAAAATAAGTGTTGTAATCAGGAAGTGAGTCAGTCTGTGGCTGATAGGAATACATTGCGAGAAATTAGAGGAATTCAGTGTGCCACACTGCTCATGTACATTAGATGGGTCTATATTACCAACATTTTCTGAATGTTTATCTTATCTAATAAATCTTATCTTTATATTATGAAAGGCAAGTTTCCGGGTTTTTGGATTTAAAAAACTCCTTTCTCTAGACTGTGTCACATAGTTAAATATAGTTGAACAGCCTTAAGAAAGAAACATGTTGACTTGCATTTTATAAAATAAAGCACTACTTGTTCAAAAAGAGTTAAAAATTAGTGTTGAGCGAGCATGCTCGACATTGCTCGGTACTCGCACGAGTATCTCACTACTTGGGATGTTCGGCGAGCACCAAGCATTTCCGGGCTACTCGGGCGGGAGCTCGGGTCTCCGCCCTGCATGCTTGGCGCTCTTTAGAAAGCCAATGAACATGCAGGGATTGCCAGCCAGTCACTGTAATGCCGCAGCCATGTTGGTTGTGGGCATTAAAGTGATTGGTTGGCCGCACAGCGTCACCTCAAGTATTTAAAACCGGGCACCACCATCTTGGACACAGTCGCCCGGGATCAGACAGTGTAGGGTCAGTGCTGCTGAGTTAGGGAGAGATATATAGTGTGAAATAGGTAGTGTAGGGTCTCTAAAGCCTGCCAAATCAAACAAATAGTTCTTCTCAGGACTAATATTCATCCCAAATATCAGGCAGGGAGGCAGTGAGGTTGTATAGGAGACGCAGTGGTTATACCAACAAACACTGCATTACAGTCCTGTGTGCTACCGCTGCTCAAATTGCTAGACTTAGCCCCAGGTCTCAGGGGCCAGGAAAAATCCAATTTTTTTCATCTAAATCCTCTTTTTTTTTTTCCTCAGTCAGACTATACAAATATCTGTCTTAATAACCTTTTGGTATTTCCTCCCCCCCCCAAAAAAAAATTGAGAAAAAAATTCAGTGTGTCTGTGAGTGTTCAGACACAAATATATCTGTTTAAAAGAGTCTGGTGTAGGCCAGAGAACTAGAACTGTGGGTTTGCTGTTCATCGCTTCAAATCTCTGTATTATCCACTTTTTTGCCTTTTTTGCATAAAAAAAACATTTTGAGTGTCTCGCTGACTGTTCAGACACAAATATATCTGTTTAAAAGATTCTGGTGTAGGCCAGATAACTAGAACTGTGGTTTTCCTCTTCCACGGTTCAAATCTGGGTGTAATCCACCTTTTTGCATAAAAAAAAACATTTTGAGTGTCTCGCTGACTGTTCAGACACAAATATATCTGTTTAAAAGAGTCTGGTGTAGGCCAGATAACTAGAACTGTGGTTTTGCTGTTCCACGGTTCAAATCTCTGTATTATCCACTTTTTTGTATTTTTTAAAAAAAAAAAAAAAACATTTTGAGTGTCTCGTTAACTGTTCAGACACAAATATATCTGTTTAAAAGAGTCAGGTGTAGGCCAGATAACTAGAACTGTGGTTTCCTCTTCCACGGTTCAAATCTCCTTTTTATTACCCTTTTGCCATTGATAGTGCGAGTGTAAGCTATTTTACTTCATTTACAATGGGCAAGGCGCGTGGCAAGGAACGAGGAACTGGACATTCTGGTGATGGTACGTGTAGAGGACGGGGCCGTGGCCAAGGTGAAAATGTGCCACAACCAACAGCCACATCTTCTCGCTCCCTGTTCTTGACCGAACTGATCAGTGTGAACAGGTTATTAATTGGATAGCAGATAATACTTCCAGTCACCTGGGCACCACCACCTCCTATCTGTCTTCCACACGGTCAAGTGTTAGTAGCCATGAGTCTCGACTGCATACTCCTCGTCAACCTGATGCTCCTTCCTCCCACCATGCCAAGTGTCGTCAGACAGCAACTGATCTCACAGTTGGACACTCTGAAGAACTGTTCACTGGTCCATTTCCATATTTGGGCCCCTTGCCAGCTCCGCTTGAAGTGGTAAAAGAGGAGATACCATGTAGCGATGGCCAAATATTTGAACAGCCACAGCTACAGGAAGGCAACGTGGCAATTTGTCACAAGAGGTGGACGATGACGAGACACAATTGCCACGAAGTGAGGAGGAGGACCGTGGTGCGGAAGTGGAAGAGGAGGAAGTGGTGGATATTGTAGTAAGTGACCAAACGTGGCAGGAGGACACGCAGAGTGAGGCCAGCAGCACACAGGAGGAGGGAGGCAGAGTACCCCAACAGGCAGGAAGAAGCAGTGTGGTGGCCGCAGACAGAAGGCGGGCAACCGTTCCCTATAACACCAACACGAGGGACGCTGCCAGTACAACCGGTAGGTCTTCCAGAGTCTGGAATTTTTTTAAAGACTCTGCTGATAACCCTAAAAATGCCATTTGTACCACCTGCCAGGCCAGCATTAGCAGGGGTGACAAAACTACCAGCCTGACCACAACCAGCATGATCAGGCACATTTCAGCAAAGCACCCGACTTTGTGGGGCGAACCCCAGGATCCACGACCAGTGTCAGCGGGTGTCACCACTGCTTCTTCCACTGTTGTGCATGTAAGAGAACCCCCTGTTGTGCGTGCAAGGCAATCCCCTGTCCATACTGCATGCAAAGATGCCCCCTCCTCTCAGTCTTCACTTCTTATGGCAGTTTCTCAAGAAACAGCATCAAAATCCACGTCCTCATCCCACCGCAGTGTTCAATTGTCCATATCCCAGACCTTTGAACGAAATTGCAAATTCACAGCTAATGCCCCACAGGCCACAGTCCTAAATTTGCACATTTCACGATTGCTTGCATTGGAAATGCTGCCTTTTAGGCTGGTGTAGACGGAATCCTTCGCAATCTTATGGTGGTGGCCGTCCCTCGGTACTCAGTCCCCAGCCGACACTATTTTGCTCGGAGTGCCATCCCCGCACTACACAAGCACGTGTCCCAAAACATCTGCCGTGCCCTCAACAACGCAACTACTGGGAGAGTTCACCTGACAACGGACACGTGGACAAGTGCTTGTGGCCAGGGACGGTACATCTCCCTGACGGCACACTGGGTAAATATAGTGGAAGCCGGGACCCAGTCGGACCTTGGGACAGAACATATCCTCCCCACACCGAGGATTGCGGGCCCTATGTCAGTCAGAGTTTCCCCCACAGTGTACAGCTCCTGCGAATCATCCTCCTCCTCCTCCTCATGTTCAGCCTCCATCTCAGATATCACCACATCAGTTACAAGCTGGAAGCACTGCAGTACTGCCTCAGCCAAGCGGCAACAGGTTGTGCTGAACTCATAATCTTAGGTGATAAACCTCACACTTCTAGTGAGTTGTGGACAGCTGTGAAAGAGCAGGCAGATCTGTGGCTGAGACCACTGAACCTACATCCAGGTATGGTCGTGTGTGACAATGGCCGTAACCTGGTGGCGGCTCTGAGGCGGGCGAGATCACTTTCGTACTATGCCTGGCTCATGTGCTTAACCTCGTGGTACAGTGGTTTCTTAAATCGTACCCCGAGTTGCCAGATCTGCTCGTCAAAGTACGCCGCCTGTCAGCTCATTTTCGCAAGTCGGCTACAGCTTCTGTCACCCTTGCTATGTTGCAGCAGCATTTGCAGCTTCCTGCACACCGACTGGTGTGTGATGTCCCCACACGTTGGAACTCTACCCTCCACATGTTGCAAATGATTTGTGAGCAGAAGAGAGCACTTGTGGAGTACCAGCTGCAACAAGGCCGTCGATATTCAGGTCAGACTCCACACATAAGACCTCAGGAGTGGACCTGGATGTCTGACATATGTACCATCTTGACAAACTTTGAGGAGTCCACCAAGACGGTGAGTGGCGATGACGCCATCATTAGCGTCAGCATCATACTTGTCTGTTTTTTGCAACGCTCTCTGCAGAGAATTAAAGAGGAGGCATTGCAGCCAGAGTATGATGAGATGGATCAAGGACCCATAATGGGCGATTACACACAGCCCAGCCTCATCTCATCCCAATGTGCATTGGGGGACAATGAGGGAGAGGAGGAGGAGGAAGAACAGGAGCTGGTATGATGCGCTGTAGACCGTAGTACCAGTACAACTGTCATACCGTCGGTTCAGCGTGGGTGGCCTGAGGACAGGGGGGAGGAGGAGGAGGAGAGCATGGTGAGTCGTCATCTTGGTGAGGACACGGAAGTCTTGCCAGTTACCAGTCTGGCACGCATGGCTGACTTTATGTTGCGCTGCCTTAACCGTGACCCTCGCGTTGTCAAAATGTTGGGTAACAGTCATTACTGGTTGGTGACTAGAGATGAGCGGTGTTCGACTCGAACTGTTCGCCAATCTCAAATTCGAGCTGTTTTGGGCGGTGTTCGAGTCGTTCGATTTGCAAAAAATTTGGCTGTTTGAGGTTATGTTCGATATCTGTTAGTGCACCAAAAGAGTAACTGGATTTTTTCACAGTAATACTGTTAATCAATGTTAATAGACAGTTTCAGTGTAGAGTGGGCGGGGGGAGGGGCAGGGGATGGATCTCTGCAGAAATAATGCCGATCTCCATTTTTTTTTTCTTTCCTGCATTTACAGTGGGGCGGTGCAGTCTGTCAGCCTATCAGCAGCGCACACACGCAGCGAAGTGCTTTTTTTTTGACACAAGCAAGAGCATGTGTCATTGGCTGTGTATGTCACATGTCCTTGCCCTATAAGACCCAGCCATTTTCCCCGTCGCCACAATTTTCTCACTGCTGCAGCTGAGTGTTAGACCGCACCGCTGCTGCTGTGGGCACTATACAGTATAACTGTGTGAATTGCGAGCGAATTTCCGGTTACACAGAGAGATAGGTTTAGGGAGTAGGGACTAGTTGTAATTGCAGCCCTTTTGAGGGCTAGGTTACAGCAGTTCATAGCACTTTTTGCCAGGCAGGTCTGTGCCAGTGCTGTGCAAGTGTTTTTCACAGCATTTAGCGAAATGTAGCTCAGCCAATCCTTTTGGGCCTGTAGTAGTGTCTGTTAGTCATTGGAGTAGCCTTTCCGTGTTGCAAGCTACACCACCTGTGTATGTAATACCAATTTTTTACTGCATCTATGCCAGCCAATCCTTTTGGGCCTGTAGCAGTGTCTGGTAGTCAGTGGAGTAGCCCATCTGAAGCAAGCTACACCACTTGTGTATCTAATAACAATTTTTTACTGCATCTAACCCAGTAAATCCTTTTGGGCATAGTAGCAGTGTCTCGTAGTCAGCGGAGTAGCCCACCTGTGAAGGAAGCTACACCGCCTGTGTATCTAATTCTAATTTTTTACTGCATCTAACCCAGGAAATCTTTTTGGGCTCAGTAGCAGTGTCTGGTAGTCAGCAGAGTAGCCCACCTGTAAAGGAAACTACACCACCTGTGTATCTAATTCTAATTTTTTACTGCATCTAACCCAGGAAATCTTTTCGGGCCTAGTGGCAGTGTCTCGTAGTCAGTAGAGTAGCCCACCTGTGAAGGAAGCTACACCGCCTGTGTATCTAATTCTAATTTTTTACTGCATCTAGCCCAGGAAATCTTTTTGGGCCTAGTAGCAGTGTCTGGTAGTCAGCGGAGTAGCCACCTGTGAAGGAAGCTACACCGCCTGTGAATCTAATTCTAATTTTTTACTGCATCTAACCCAGGAAATCCTTTTGGGCCTAGCAGCAGTGTCTGGTAGTAATTGGAGAAGCCCAGCTGTATAGCCAGCTACACCGCCTGTGTATCTAATAAAATTGTTTTACTGCATTTTACCCTGCAAATCCTTTTGGGCTAGTACCACAGTTTGGCCACTCAGCTCTGCTCGGTTTCCATCCATCGTTTTTTGTGCAAACAACTACAGAGTTGTCAATTAGTTAACTACCAAAATGAGTGTCAAAAGGCCTGCTGCTGGTGGAAAGGGGAATAGGCGTGTTGAAAAGGGAAGAAAAGGTTGTGTCCATGGGGTAGGAGGTAAAGCAACAGTAACATCTGCAGAAGAAAGACCATCTTAAAGCCAAACTAAGATGTCTTCTTCTTTTCGTGGACAATGTGATATGATCCCTTTCTTACGGACACGCCCATCACTACAAATTCCAGATGAGGCACAAAAACAGCAGGTGCTTCAACGGATATCAAGTGTTCCTTCAAGTGGGCTCTCCTCCACCTCAACTTCAACATCACAAATACTCCAGTCTTCAGAGGTGTCACCCCAATAGCACTTGCTTCCTCACAGCTCCCAAGTCTCCAGCTGCCCGTCTGAGTATGGGGTAACACAGATGGTTGAGTCTGCAAAGCTGTTTACACATACTATAGCCTCGGAATCAGAGGTCTGCTCCAGAGGGTGATGATGACGAGGTTGGAGATCCCACTTACTGTCAACCCACAGTCAGCCAGTCGATGAGGTCAGCAGAGGAGGTGGAGGATGATGCTAGTGACGACGAGGTTAGGTTGCACCTTCCTGGACAGAGATAGAGTACTGGAAGCACGTCAACAACTGCATCCTCAACCACAACTCTGCCTCTGACCACAAGTCGTGGTGGCTCTTCAGGTCACATGGGCTCTAAGCCTTGCATAGCCTGGACATTTTTTGAGATCGCAAAGGATGACCCAACTCATGTTATCTGTAACATTTGTCACCAAAAGCTAAGTAGAGGCCAAAAAATCCATAGTTTGAGTACTTCATGCATGAACTGTCACATGGATATGAAGCATAAGTTGCAGTGGGAAGTTCACTGTACTACAATGCGGCCTAGTAGACCGGGCCCACCACTGTCTGTCCCATCTTGTGCATCTGCAGCCTCTTCATCCTCTGTGACTGGGGGAACAGCAGTCACACATGTTTTTGGACGCAGACCTGCCACCTCTTTACCCACAACAGCCAGTGTTATTGGCAGGTCGTCAGTTCATTTGGAAGAGGAAACACCTGCTGGTGTTGAGCGCTCTCCGACATTGAGAGCACCACCTTTGGATCAAGGCAACATACCATGTCCGCCTGCATCTTCCTCACAGACTGGCAGTTTGCCGGGGACACCCTACTCAACCCCGTCTAAGCACAACAGCCAGCCCTCGGTCCCTCAGATGTGGAGAAGTAAAAGACCATTTCCTCCTAGCCATGACAAAGCTAAGACGTTGAATTTCACCATCTGCAAGCTGTTGGCTACATAAATGCTGCCTTTCACGCCTGGTGGACACAGAGGATTTTCGAGACCTTATGTCCGTCGCAGTGCCCCAGTACCAGAAGCCCAGTCGCCACTACTTCTCAAAGAAAGCTGTGCCTGTGCTACACCAGCATGTCGCACACAACATCACCGCTTCCTTGAGAAACTCTGTGTGTGACAGGGTGCATTTCACCACAGACACTTGGACGAGAAGGCATGGACAGGGGCGTTACATGTCGGTGACTGGGCACTGGGTAACTATGGTGACAGCAGGACAAGGGGCTGCTGTTCAAGTCTTGCCGTCCCCACGAGTTGTGCGTCAATCCTCTTTATCTAGAAGTTCCTCCACTGCTTCTGCCTTCTCAACCTCCTCTCAGTCCTCCACCTCCACCCAAACCCTGTCTGGTAATGCCACCCGTGTTCTAACTGCGCAGAAGGAATCCTGCACACCTCCTTAATATGCTGGCAACAGGGCTCAACGGCATCAGGTGGTGTTTATTTTGAAATGTATGGGAAATGTGAGTTATACAGCTGAGGAGTTGTGGTCAGCTCTGGAGACCGAGTTTCATGAATGGTTGTCTCCACTGAACCTGCAGCCAGGGAAGGACGTGTGCGACAATACTACAAACCTGGGTGCGTCCCTTCACCGGGGCAATGTCACACACGTGCCTTGTATGGCTCACGTGTTGAACCTGGTAGTCCAGCAATTTTTAGCCCACTATCCCGGAGTAGATGGCCTTCTGCAGAAGGCACAGTCGCTGTGTGCTCACTTCCGCTATTAGCATCCCGCAGCTCAATGACTTTCATCTCTACAGAAGTCATTGGGCCTGCCAGTTCACCGGCTGAAATGCGATGTGCCGACATGATGGAATTCAACTCTGCACATGTTGCAGCGACTGTGGCAGCACCGACGAGCCCTGGTGCAATACGTTATGACGTATACCCTGGGCCAACGAGATCCAGAGGTGGGGCAGGAGTTGTCTCAGATCAGCGACCTATGCACCCTTTTGCACAGCTTTGAAATGGCGACGAAGATGTTTTGTGCTGGCGATGCCATTATCAGCATGACTATTCCGGTCATTTACATGCTGGAGCACACTTTAAACAGTATTTGGAGTCAGGTGGTGGCACAAGAGGAGGAGGAGGAAGTACAGGAGGAGTCGTATGCGGAAGGGATAACATCTCCAAGGTCCAGACAGTCGGCAGCACCAAGGCGGCAGTCATGGGAGGGTGGGGGAGAGGGATTAATGAGGGCACATGGTAGCAGCCAAACTGTTGAGGAAGGTGCAGGAGCCGAGGAAGAATTGGAGGACGAACTGGCGATGGGCATGGAAGACGCATCAGATGAGGGAGACATTGATCACATTTCTGTTGTGCGAGGTTGGGGGGAGAGGGCAGAGGAAGGAAGCATTATTCTTACATCGCCACCAACACAAAAAGGACTTGGTCTTCCTGGATGCGCAAGACATATGAGTGCCTTCTTGCTGCACTACCTGCAACATGACCCTCGGATTGTCAGAATTTGAAATAATCCCGACTACTGGGTTGCCACACTCTTAGATCCCCGGTACAAAAGTAAATTTGCCGAAATAATTCCTGCCATAGAAAGGGATTCACGCATGCAGGAGTATCAGCAGAGGCTGTTACAGAATCTTACATCTGCTTTTCCACAAAACACCAGTGGTGCATGTTGTGAATCTCACAGTTCTAACTTGCCTACAGCGGGACTGTCGAGTCTTCATCACTCAAACCGTAACAGTAACACCGTATCTGCTGGTAACAGCAATTTTGTTGAATCGTTTCACCAATTTTTAAGATCATCCTTTGCAAGGCCACAGGAGACAAGAAGTCTGACACATAGTCAACGCCTAGAGAGGATGGTACAGGAGTATCTCCAAGTGAACATCGAAGCCATGACAGTGTCACTGGACCCTTGCTCATTTTGGGCTTTCAATCTGGAAAAATGGCCTGAGCTCGCCACTCACGCCTTGGAGATCTTGTCGTGCCCCGCAGCCAGCGTTCTCTCTGAACGTGTGTTCAGCGCTGCTTGTGGTGTGCTGACAGATAAGCGCACGCGGCTGTCCACTGAGAATGTAGACAGACTCACGTTCATAAAGATGAACAAATCATGGATCCGAAAGGACTTTTCTAACCCTGTGTCATCCTGGGGAGACTAAAAGCTTGAGGATTTTGGAAAATCACCTCACCAACCATTTTAAGCAACTCTGGGGCAATTGATGCCTCTTAATTGGTGTCTGTGCCACAATTTTTGGAAAAAATGGAGACTCTTTTTGGAGTCCCCTTGCTGTGTTTTACATGGCGTTGGCATCGTCAATTCCAGGTGGGTCGGGTCCCTCACCCCACTTTTAACCGTAAGAAAGTACATACACTATGGCTTGGGGTAACACAGATGGTTGAGTCTGCAGAGCTGTTTACTCATACTATAGCCTGGGAATCAGAGGTCTGCTTCAAAGCTTCAGTGTCTGCTAGTCAGCATAGTAGCCCAGCTGTGAAGCAAGCTACACTGCCTGTGTATCTAATAACAATTTTTACTGCACCTAACCCAGCCAATCATTTTGGGCCTAGTAGCAGTGTCTCATAGTAAGCGGAGTAGCACATCTGAAGCAAGCTACACCGCCTTTGTATCTAATAACAATTTTTAACTGCATCTAGCCCAGGCAATACTTTGGGCCTAGTAGCAGTGTCTGCTTGTCAGTGGAGCAGCCCAGCTGTTAAGCAAGCTACACCGCCTGTAGATCTAATTACAAATTTTTAACTGCATCTAGCCCAGGCAATACTTTGGGCCTAGTAGCAGTGTCTGCTAGTCAGCAGAGTAGCCCAGATGTTAAGCAAGCTACACCGCCTGTAGATCTAATCACAAATTTTTAACTGCATCTAGCTCAGGCAATACTTTGGGCCTAGTAGCAGTGTCTGCTAGTCAGCGGAGTAGCCCAGTTGTTAAGTAAGCTACACCACCTGTGCTTTGGACACTTAATTTTTTCAAAGGAAATGCTTCGGGCCCCCGGGACACTCAGTCAAGAGCATCAGGGAGGCGCCCCAAGGCAAAGGGGCTGGAACTGGTGTTAGCACGCTTTGCGGCGGACCGCCAAGCTCGGTCCTTATAAAAGCTTTTTAACTGCAGCAGCTTTAGTGGACGCTACTGGAGCTGGAATTACCGCGGCTGCTGGCACCAGACTTGCCATTCAATAGATCCTTGTAAAAGGATTTAAATTGTACTCATTCAAATTACAGAGCCAATTTAAATTACAGAGCTTAGACCTGCCTTCACCGCGGGGTGGTCTCGACCCACCAGTGGACAGGCACCAGTATTGGCCGAGGGAGACTGGTCGTCAGGGTCCACCGCGGCTCTGGCACAAACTCGACGACACGGAGGTTGCACGGGCAGAAACGGCCTGGCCGTGTCGGCTTCGCACTCCAGCGTTGTCCCTCTGCCCGCTCGCTCCCATAACCTCAAAGGGATGCGCAAGCGGCTTTTCTTACCAGGGCTGTTCCCCGCCCAGCAGGAACATGGGGGAGCTCAGGTCGGCCTTCCACCGTATTCCCTTACCTCCCTCGCCCTCTTTCCTTCTTCCGTTCTCCATCTAACCCCTCGGCTCTGTGGTGTCCACTCTCCCTCCAGCTCTCTCCTTCTCACAGGTGGACTACCGCGCGTATTCACACTGTGGTGAATCTTTTGGGCCCAGGCATAAGAAGTCGTCGAGGTAATGGATAATATGTGGCCCCTTAGAAACGTCCATGACGACCCATTCGAGGAAGCAACTAAACGCCTCAAATAGTTAGCAGGATATGGAGCACCCCATGGGCAAACAGCGATCTATATAGTATGCTCCTTCCCAGAAGCAGCCTAATAGGTGGACACTATTCGGAGGCACAGGTAGTAAGTAACCGGATTGCCCCCTCAATGTCTGTTTTAGCCATTAGGGTGCCCCTTCCCAACTTCTTGACCCGCCTGATTGCCTTGTCAAAGGAGGTACAGTATATACTACTGTACTTGGTTCCGCGTCGATGTTGATGTTTACTGACCTGCCCCTTGGATATGACAAATGGTGGATTAGTCCTAATGTATTGGGTTCCGTTTTTGACACGACTCCCAACGGGGATACCACTACGTCTTGTAAGGAAAGTGTTCTGAATGGAACCGCCATTCTACCTAAAGATATTTCTTTTCTTAGTTTTCTTGTCACGACGTCTTGGTGTTGTTAGGCTGATTTTAGATTTTTACTCCAGCCTTTCTTCATTTAAGAAGGGCATGACATGCCTATATCTGTGTCTCCTCCTCCTTTTACTCCTCCGCCTCTTTTCTTTTCGCATGACTATATGTACTTGTCACTTTTCCATGTGTTAGTTGTGTCTTCTGAGCAGTTTGTCAGCTTTTGGACACCTTTGAAGTGTTTTCTATATGTTTTCTATGTGTTTCTATGTGTTTTTGTTTCCTGCCATATGTTTTAACTGTGTTCGATGGTGTTCGACGGTGTTCGACGAACCGTTCGAAGAAACCATTCGGCAAACATGCCGGTGTTCGACGAACCGAACCGAAACCAAACACTACGGGGGTGGCTCAACACTATTGGTGACACTTTTAGACCCCCGCTACAAGGAGAACTTTCATTCTCTTATTCCTGAGGTGGAGAGGTCTACAAAAATGGAGCAGTACCAGAAGGCCCTTGCTGTAGAACTATTAAAAAAATTCCCACCTGAACACGCTAGCGGCAGAGGTCACAGTTTGTTGCCCAACCAAAGAGTACAGGCGAGAGAGACTCAACTCCAATCCAGCAGAGGCAGGGGAACACTGTCAACATTTTGAGACAGTTTTCTGAGACCCGCCCAGCTTACAGGACCTGAGGCGCTGGGTACTCTCACAAGAAGTGGAAAGTTCCAAAAGATGGTGAGGTAGTACCCTGCCGACCTTACCAGCGTACTCTGTGATTCCTCTGTGCCTTTTAAAAATTGGGTATCCAAGCTGGACACTCCACGTCTCTTCCAAGGGGAATTGAAACCGTCTTATTAAGCTACTGTGACCTCCACGTCTCTACCAAGGGGCATTAAAACCATCTTGTTAAACAACTATGACCTCCACGTCTCTTCCAAGGGGCATTAAAACCATCTTGTTAAACTCTCTGACCTCCACGTCTCTTCCAATGGGCATTAAAACCATCTTGTTAAAAAACACTGGCCTCCACTTTTCTTCCAAGGGGCATTAAAACCGTCTTGTTAAGCTACTGTGACCTCCACGTCTCTTCCAAGGGGCATTAAAACTGTCTTGTTAAACCACTCTGAACTTCATGTCTCTTCCAAGGGGCATTAAAACCATCTTGTTAAGCTACTGTGATCTCCACGTCTCTTCCAAGGGGCATTAAAATGTCTTGTTAAACCACTCTGACCTCCATGTCTCTTCCAAGAGGCATTAAAACCATCTTGTTAAGCTACTGTGACCTCCACGTCTCTTCCAAGGGGCATTAAATCCGTCTTGTTAAACCACTCTGATCTCCATGTCTCATCCAAGGGGCATTAAAACCGTCTTGCTAAACCACTATGTCCTCCACGTCTCTTCCAAGGGGCATTAAAACCATCTTGTTTAACTACTGTGACCTCCACGGTTCTTCCAAGGGGCAATAAAACAGTCTTGTTAAGCTACTGTGACCTCCACATCTCTTCCAAGGGGCATAAAAACCATCTTGTTAAACACTATGACCTCCACGTCTCTTCCAAGGGGCATTAAAACCGTCTTGTTAAGCAACTGTGACCTCCACGTCTCGTCCAAGGGACATTAAAACAGTCTTGTTAAACCACTCTGATCTCCATGTCTCATCCAAGGGGCATTAAAACCGTCTTGCTAAACCACTCTGAACTCCACGTATCTTCCTAAGGGCCTTAAACTGTCTTGTTAAACCACTCTAACCTCCACGTCTCTTACATGGGGCATTAATACCGTCTCGGTAAGCAACTGTGATCTCCACGTCTCTTCCGAGGGGCATTAAAACCGTCTTGTTAAACCACTCTGACCTCCACGTCTCTTCCAAGGGGCATTAAAACCATCTTCTCAAGCTACTGTGACCTCCATGTCTCTTCAAAGGGGCATTAAAACCGTCTTGTTAAACCACACTGACCTCCACGTCTCATCAAATGTGCAAAAAAACCATCTTGTTATACCACTCTGAAATCCAAGTCTCTTCCAAGGGGCATTAAGATCATCTTGTTAAGCAACTGTGACCTCCACGTCTCTTCCAAGGGGCTTTTAAACCGTCTTGATAAACCACTCTGACTTCCTCGTCTCATCCAAGGGGCATTAAAACCATCTTGATAAACCAATGTGACCTCCACGTCTCTTCCAAGGGGCATTAAAACCATCTTGTTATACCACTCTGAAATCCAAGTCTCTTCCAAGGGGCATTAAGATCATCTTGTTAAGCAACTGTGACCTCCACGTCTCTTCCAAGGGGCTTTTAAACCGTCTTGATAAACCACTCTGACCTCCACGTCTCATCCAAGGGTCATTAAAACCATCTTGATAAACCACTGTGACCACCACGTCTCTTCCAAGGGGCATTAAAACATTCTTGTTAAACCACTCTGACCTCCACGTCTCTTCCAAGGGGCATTAAAACCGACTTGTTAAGCTACTGTGACCACCTCGTCTCTTCCAAGGGGCATTAAAACCGTCTTGTTAAACCACTCTGACCTCCACGTCTCTTCCAAGGGGCATTAAAACCGACTGATTAAGCTACTGTGACCTCCTCGTCTCTTCCAAGGGGCATTAAAACTGTCTTGTTAAGCTATTGTGACCTCCACGTCTCATCCAACGGGCATTAAAACCATCTTGACAAACCAATGTGACCTCCACGTCTCTTAGAAGGGGCATTAAAACCATCTTGTTAAACCACTCTGACCTCCAAGTCTCTTCCAAGGGGCATTAAAATCGTCTTGTTAAGCAACTTTGTCCTCCAAGTCTCTTCCAAGGGGCTTTTAAACCGTCTTGATAAACCACTCTGACCTCCATGTCTCATCCAAGGGTCATTAAAATGATCTTGATTAACCACTGTGACCACCACGTCTCTTCCAAGGGGCAATAAAACCTTCTTGTTATACCACTCTGACCTCCACGTCTCTTCCAAGGGGCATTAAAACCGACTTGTTAAGCTACTGTGACCACCTCGTCTCTTCCAAGGGGCATTAAAACCGTCTTGTTAAACCACACTGAACTCCACGTCTCTTCCAAGGGGCATTAAAACCGTCTTGTTAAGCTACTGTGACCTACACGTCTCTTCCAAAGGGCTTTAAAACCATCTTGTTAAACCACTTTGAATTCCACGTCTCTTCCTAAGGGCATTAAACTGTCTTGTTAAACCACTCTAACCACCACGTCTCTTACATGGGGCATTAATACCGTCTTGTTATGCTACTGTGATCTCCACGTCTCTTCCGAGGGGCATTAAAACCGTCTTATTAATCCACTCTGACCTCCACGTCTCTTCCAAGGGGCATTTAAACCATTTTCTTAAGCTACTGTGACCTCCATGTCTCTTCTAAGGGGCATTAAAACCGTCTTGTTAAACCACTCTGACCTCCACGTCTCATCCAAGGGGCATTAAAACCATCTTGTTAAACCACTCTGATCTCCAAGTTTCTTCCAAGGGGCATTAAAATTGCCTTGTTAAGCAACTGTGACCTCCATGTCTCTTCCAAGGGGCTTTTAAACCGTCTTGATAATCCACTCTGACCTCCACGTCTCATCCAAGGGGCATTAAAACCATCTTGATAAACCACTGTGACCACCACGTCTCTTCCAAGGGGCATTAAAACCTTCTTGTTAAACCACTCTGACCTCCACGTCTCTTACATGGGGCATTAATACCGTCTCGTTAAGCTACTGTGACCTCCACGTCTCTTCCGAGGGGCATTAAAACCGTCTTGTTAAACCACTCTGACCTCCACGTCTCTTCCAAGGGGCATTAAAACCGACTTGTTAAGCTACTGTGACCTCCTCGTCTCTTCCAAGGGGCATTAAAACTGTCTTGTTAAGCTATTGTGACCTCCACGTCTCATCCAAGGGGCATTAAAACCATCTTGATAAACCACTATGACCTCCACGTCTCTTCCAAGGGGCATTAAAACCATCTTGTTAAACCACTATGACCTCCAAGTCTCTTCCAAGGGGCATTAAAATCGTCTTGTTAAGCAACTGTGACCTCCAAGTTTCTTGCAAGGGGCTTTAAACCATCTTGATAAACCTCTCTGACCTCCACGTCTCATCCAAGGGGCATTAAAACCATCTTGATAAACCACTGTGACCACCACGTCTCTTCCAAGGGGCATTAAAACCTTCTTGTTAAACCACTCTGACCTTCACGTCTCTTCCAAGGGGCATTAAAACCGACTTTTTAAGCTACTTTGACCACCTCGTCTCTTCAAAGGGGCATTAAAACCGTCTTGTTAAACTACTCTGACCTCATTGTCTCTTCCAATGGGCATTAAAACCATCTTGAAAAATCACTCTGAACTTCACATCTCTTCCAAGGGGCAATAAAACCATCTTGTTAAGCTACTGTGACCTCCACATCTGTACCAAGGGGCATTAAAACTGTCTTTTTAAACCACTCTAACATCCAAGTCTCTTCCAAGGGGCATTAAAACCATCTTGTTAAGCTACTGTGACCTCCATGTCTCTTCCAAGGGGCATTAAAACCGTGTTTTTAAGCTACTGTGACCTCCACGTCTCTTCCAAGGGGCATTAAAACCGTGTTTTTAAGCTACTGTGACCTCCACGTCTCTTCCAAGGGGCATTAAAACCGTCTTGTTAAACCACTCTGAACTCCACGTCTCTTCCAAGGGGCATTAAAACCATCTTGTTAAGCTACTGTGACCTATACGTCTCTTCCAAGGGGCTTTAAAACCATCTTGTTAAACCACTCTGAACTCCACGTCTCTACCAAGGGGCATTAAAACCGTCTTGTTAAACCACTCTGAACTCCACGTCTCTTCGAAGGGGCAATAAAACCATCTTGTTAAGCTACTGTGACCTCCACATCTGTACCAAGGGGCATTAAAACTGTCTTTTTAAACCACTCTAACATCCACGTCTCTTCCAAGGGGCATTAAAACCATCTTTTTATGCTACTGTCACCTCCACGTCTCTTCCAAGGGGCATCAAAACCATCTTGTTAAGCTATTGTGACCTCCACGTCTTTCCAAGGGGCATTAAAACAATCTTGTTATGCTTCTGTGACCTCCACGTCTCTTCCAAGGGGCATCAAAACCGTCTTGTTAAGCTACTGTGACCTCCACTTCTCTTCCAATGGGCACTAAAACCATCTTGTTAAACCACTCTGACCTCCACGTTTCTTCCAAGATGAATTAAAACCGTCTTGTTAAGCTACTGTGACCTCCATGTCTCTTCCAAGGGGCATTAAAACCATCTTGTTAAACCACTCTGACCTCCACATCTCTTCCAAGGGGCGTTAAAACCGTCTTGTTAAACCACTCTGAACTCCGCGTCTCTTCCAATGGGGCATTAAAACCGACTTGTTAAGCTACTGTGACCTACACGTCTCTTCCAAGGGGCTTTAAAACCATCTTGTTAAACCACTCTGAACTCCACGTCTCTTTCTAAGGGCATTAAACTGTCTTGTTAAACCACTCTAACCTCCACGTCTCTTACATGGGGCATTAATACCGTCTCGTTAAGCTACTGTGACCTTCACGTCTCTTCCGAGGGCCATTAAAACCGTCTTGTTAAACCACTCTGACCTCCACGTCTCTTCCAAGGGGCATTAAAACCATCTTCTTAAGCTACTGTGACCTCCATGTCTTTTCCAAGGTGCATTAAAACCGTCTTGTTAAACCACTCTGACCTCCACGCCCCATCCAAGGGGCATTAAAACCATCTTGTTAAATCATTCTGATCTCCAAGTCTCTTCCAAGGGGCATTAAAATCGTCTTGTTAAGCAAATGTGACCTCCACGTCTCTTCCAAGGGGCTTTTAAACCGTCTTGATAAACCACTCTGACCTCCACGTCTCATCCAAGGGGCATTAAAACCATCTTGATAAACCACTGTGACCACCACGTCTCTTCCAAGGGGCATTAAAACCTTCTTGTTAAACCACTCTGACCTCTACGTCTCTTCCAAGGGGCATTAAAACCGAGTTGTTAAGCTACTGTGACCTCCTCGTCTCTTCCAAGAGGCATTGAAACCATCTTGTTAAGCTATTGTGACCTCCACGTCTCATTCAAGGGGCATTAAAACCATCTTGATAAACTGCTATGACCTCCACGTCTCTTCCAAGGGGCATTAAAACCATCTTGTTAAACCACTCTGACCTCCAAGTCTCTTCCAAGGGGCATTAAAATCGTCTTGTTAAGCAACTGTGACCTCCAAGTCTCTTGCAAGGGGCTTTTAAACCATCTTGATAAACCACTCTGACCTCCACGCCTCATCCAAGGGGCATTAAAACCATCTTGATAAACCACTGTGACCACCACGTCTCTTCCAAGGTGCATTAAAACCTTCTTGTTAAACGACTCTGACCTCCACGTCTCTTCCAAGGGGCATTAAAACAGACTTGTTAAGCTACTGTGACCACCTCGTCGCTTCCAAGGGGCATTAAAATGGTCTTGTTAAACCAATCTGACCTCCACGTCTCTTCCAAAGGGCATTAAAACCGACTGACTAAGCTACTGTGACCTGCTTGTCTCTTCCAAGGGGCATTAAAACCATCTTGTTATGCTATTGTGACCTCAATGTCTCATCCAACGGGCATTAAAACCATCTTGACAAAACAATGTGACCTCCACATCTCTTCCAAGGGGCATTAAAACCATCTTGTTAAACCACTCTGACCTCCAAGTCTCTTCCAAGGGGCATTAAAATCGTCTTGTTAAGCAACTGTGTCCTCCAAGTCTCTTCCAAGGGGCTTTTAAACCGTCTTGATAAACCACTCTGACCTCCATGTCTCATCCAAGGGTCATTAAAACGATCTTGATAAACCACTGTGACCACCAAGTCTCTTCCAAGGGGCATTAAAACCTTCTTGTTAAACCACTCTGACCTCCACGTCTCTTCCAAGGGGCATTAAAACCGACTGATTAAGCTACTGTGACCTCCTCGTCTCTTCCAAGGGGCATTAAAACCATTTTGTTAAGCTATTGTGACCTCAACGTCTCATCCAAGGGGCATTAAAACCATCTTGACAAACCAATGTGACCTCCACGTCTCTTCCAAGGGGCATTAAAACCATCTTGTTAAACCATTCTGACGTCCAAGTCTCTTCCAAGGGGCATTAAAATCGTCTTGTTAAGCAACTGTGACCTCCAAGTCTCTTCCAAGGGGCTTTTAAACCATATTGATAAACCACTCTGACCTCCACGTCTCTTCCAAGGGGCAATAATACTGACTTGTTAAGCTACTGTGACCACCTCGTCTCTTCCAAGGGGCATTAAAACCTTCTTGTTAAACCACTCTGACCTCATTGTCTCTACCAATGGGCATTAAAACCATCTTGTTAAACCACTCTGACCTCCACGTTTCTTCCAAGAGGCATTAAAACTGTCTTGATAAGCTACTGTGACCTCCATGTCTCTTCCAAGGGGCATTAAAACCGTCTTTTTAAGCTACTGTGACCTCCAAGTCTCTTCCAAGGGGCATTAAAACCGTCTTGTTAAACCACTTTGAACTCCACGTCTCTTCCAAGGGGCATTAAAACCGTCTTGTTAAGCTACTGTGACCTACACGTCTCTTCCAAGGGGCTTGAAAACCATCTTGTTAAACCACTCTGAACTCCAGGTCTCTTCCTAAGGGCATTAAACTGTCTTGTTAAACCACTCTAACCTCCACGTCTCTTACATGGGGCATTAATACCGTCTCGTTAAGCTACTGTGACCTCCACGTCTCTTCCGAGGGGCATTAAAACCGTCTTGTTAAACCACTCTGACCTCCACGTCTCTTCCAAGGGGCATTAAAACCGACTTGTTAAGCTACTGTGACCTCCTCGTCTCTTCCAAGGGGCATTAAAACTGTCTTGTTAAGCTATTGTGACCTCCACGTCTCATCCAAGGGGCATTAAAACCATCTTGTTAAACCACTATGACCTCCACGTCTCTTCCAAGGGGCATTAAAACCATCTTGTTAAACCACTATGACCTCCAAGTCTCTTCCAAGGGGCATTAAAATCGTCTTGTTAAGCAACTGTGACCTCCAAGTCTCTTGCAAGGGGCTTTAAACCATCTTGATAAACCACTCAGACCTCCACGTCTCATCCAAGGGGCATTAAAACCATCTTGATAAACCACTGTGACCACCACGTCTCTTCCAAGGGGCATTAAAACCTTCTTGTTAAACCACTCTGACCTTCACGTCTCTTCCAAGGGGCATTAAAACCGACTTTTTAAGCTACTTTGACCACCTCGTCTCTTCAAAGGGGCATTAAAACCGTCTTGTTAAACTACTCTGACCTCATTGTCTCTTCAAATGGGCATTAAAACCATCTTGATAAATCACTCTGAACTCCACATCTCTTCCAAGGGGCAATAAAACCATCTTGTTAAGCTACTGTGACCTCCACATCTGTACCAAGGGGCATTAAAACTGTCTTTTTAAACCACTCTAACATCCAAGTCTCTTCCAAGGGGCATTAAAACCATCTTGTTAAGCTACTGTGACCTCCATGTCTCTTCCAAGGGGCATTAAAACCGTGTTTTTAAGCTACTGTGACCTCCACGTCTCTTCCAAGGGGCATTAAAACCGTCTTGTTAAACCACTCTGAACTCCACGTCTCTTCCAAGGGGCATTAAAACCATCTTGTTAAGCTACTGTGACCTATACGTCTCTTCCAAGGGGCTTTAAAACCATCTTGTTAAACCACTCTGAACTCCACGTCTCTACCAAGGGGCATTAAAACCATCTTGTTAAACCACTCTGAACTCCACGTCTCTTCGAAGGGGCAATAAAACCATTTTGTTAAGCTACTGTGACCTCCACATCTGTACCAAGGGGCATTAAAACTGTCTTTTTAAACCACTCTAACATCCACGTCTCTTCCAAGGGGCATTAAAACCATCTTTTTATGCTACTGTGACCTCCACGTCTCTTCCAAGGGGCATCAAAACCATCTTGTTAAGCTACTGTGACCTCCACGTCTTTTCCAAGGGGCATTAAAACAATCTTGTTATGCTTCTGTGACCTCCACGTCTCTTCCAAGGGGCATCAAAACCGTCTTGTTAAGCTACTGTGACCTCCACTTCTCTTCCAATGGGCACTAAAACCATCTTGTTAAACCACTCTGACCTCCACGTTTCTTCGAAGATGAATTAAAACCGTCTTGTTAAGCTACTGTGACCTCCATGTCTCTTCCAAGGTTCATTAAAACCATCTTGTTAAACCACTCTGACCTCCACATCTCTTCCAAGGGGCGTTAAAACCGTCTTGTTAAACCACTCTGAACTCCGCGTCTCTTCCAATGGGGCATTAAAACCGTCTTGTTAAGCTACTGTGACCTACACGTCTCTTCCAAGGGGCATTAAAACCTTCTTGTTAAACCACTCTGACCTTCACGTCTCTTCCAAGGGGCATTAAAACCGACTTTTTAAGCTACTTTGACCACCTCGTCTCTTCAAAGGGGCATTAAAACCGTCTTGTTAAACTACTCTGACCTCATTGTCTCTTCCAATGGGCATTAAAACCATCTTGATAAATCACTCTGAACTCCACATCTCTTCCAAGGGGCAATAAAACCATCTTGTTAAGCTACTGTGACCTCCACATCTGTACCAAGGGGCATTAAAACTGTCTTTTTAAACCACTCTAACATCCAAGTCTCTTCCAAGGGGCATTAAAACCATCTTGTTAAGCTACTGTGACCTCCATGTCTCTTCCAAGGGGCATTAAAACCGTGTTTTTAAGCTACTGTGACCTCCACGTCTCTTCCAAGGGGCATTAAAACCGTCTTGTTAAACCACTCTGAACTCCACGTCTCTTCCAAGGGGCATTAAAACCATCTTGTTAAGCTACTGTGACCTATACGTCTCTTCCAAGGGGCTTTAAAACCATCTTGTTAAACCACTCTGAACTCCACGTCTCTACCAAGGGGCATTAAAACCATCTTGTTAAACCACTCTGAACTCCACGTCTCTTCGAAGGGGCAATAAAACCATCTTGTTAAGCTACTGTGACCTCCACATCTGTACCAAGGGGCATTAAAACTGTTTTTTTAAACCACTCTAACATCCACGTCTCATCCAAGGGGCATTAAAACCATCTTTTTATGCTACTGTGACCTCCACGTCTCTTCCAAGGGGCATCAAAACCATCTTGTTAAGCTACTGTGACCTCCACGTCTTTTCCAAGGGGCATTAAAACAATCTTGTTATGCTTCTGTGACCTCCACGTCTCTTCCAAGGGGCATCAAAACCGTCTTGTTAAGCTACTGTGACCTCCACTTCTCTTCCAATGGGCACTAAAACCATCTTGTTAAACCACTCTGACCTCCACGTTTCTTCCAAGATGAATTAAAACCGTCTTGTTAAGCTACTGTGACCTCCATGTCTCTTCCAAGGTTCATTAAAACCATCTTGTTAAACCACTCTGACCTCCACATCTCTTCCAAGGGGCGTTAAAACCGTCTTGTTAAACCACTCTGAACTCCGCGTCTCTTCCAATGGGGCATTAAAACCGTCTTGTTAAGCTACTGTGACCTACACGTCTCTTCCAAGGGGCTTTAAAACCATCTTGTTAAACCACTCTGAACTCCACGTCTCTTTCTAAGGGCATTAAACTGTCTTGTTAAACCACTCTAACCTCCACGTCTCTTACATGGGGCATTAATACCGTCTCGTTAAGCTACTGTGACTTTCACGTCTCTTCCGAGGGCCATTAAAACCGTCTTGCTAAACCACTCTGACCTCCACGTCTCTTCCAAGGGGCATTAAAACCATCTTCTTAAGCTACTGTGACCTCCATGTCTTTTCCAAGGTGCATTAAAACCGTCTTGTTAAACCACTCTGACCTCCACGTCTCATCCAAGGGGCATTAAAACCATCTTGTTAAATCATTCCGATCTCCAAGTCTCTTCCAAGGGGCATTAAAATCGTCTTGTTAAGCAAATGTGACCTCCACGTCTCTTCCAAGGGGCTTTTAAACCGTCTTGATAAACCACTCTGACCTCCATGTCTCATCCAAGGGGCATTAAAACCATCTTGATAAACCACTGTGACCACCACGTCTCTTCCAAGGGGCATTAAAACCTTCTTGTTAAACCACTCTGACCTCTACGTCTCTTCCAAGGGGCATTAAAACCGACTTGTTAAGCTACTGTGACCTCCTCGTCTCTTCCAAGAGGCATTAAAACCATCTTGTTAAGCTATTGTGACCTCCACGTCTCATTCAAGGGGCATTAAAACCATCTTGATAAACCACTATGACCTCCACGTCTCTTCCAAGGGGCATTAAAACCATCTTGTTAAACGACTCTGACCTCCAAATCTCTTCCAAGGGGCATTAAAATCGTCTTGTTAAGCAACTGTGACCTCCAAGTCTCTTGCAAGGGGCTTTTAAACCGTCTTGATAAACCACTCTGACCTCCACGCCTCATCCAAGGGGCATTAAAACCATCTTGATAAACCACTGTGACCACCACGTCTCTTCCAAGGTGCATTAAAACCTTCTTGTTAAACGACTCTGACCTCCACGTCTCTTCCAAGGGGCATTAAAACCGACTTCTTAAGCTACTGTGACCACCTCGTCGCTTCCAAGGGGCATTAAAACCGTCTTGTTAAACCAATCTGACCTCCACGTCTCTTCCAAAGGGCATTAAAACCGACTGACTAAGCTACTGTGACCTCCTCGTCTCTTCCAAGGGGCATTAAAACCGTCTTGTTATGCTATTGTGACCTCCATGTCTCATCCAACGGGCATTAAAACCATCTTGACAAAACAATGTGACCTCCACGTCTCTTCCAAGGGGCATTAAAACCGTCTTGTTAAGCTACTGTGACCTACACGTCTCTTCCAAGGGGCTTGAAAACCATCTTGTTAAACCACTCTGAACTCCAGGTCTCTTCCTAAGGGCATTAAACTGTCTTGTTAAACCACTCTAACCTCCACGTCTCTTACATGGGGCATTAGTACCGTCTCGTTAAGCTACTGTGACCTCCACGTCTCTTCCGAGGGGCATTAAAACCGTCTTGTTAAACCACTCTGACCTCCACGTCTCTTCCAAGGGGCATTAAAACCGACTTATTAAGCTACTGTGACCTCCTCGTCTCTTCCAAGGGGCATTAAAACTGTCTTGTTAAGCTATTGTGACCTCCACGTCTCATCCAAGGGGCATTAAAACCATCTTGTTAAACCACTATGACCTCCACGTCTCTTCCAAGGGGCATTAAAACCATCTTGTTAAACCACTATGACCTCCAAGTCTCTTCCAAGGGGCATTAAAATCGTCTTGTTAAGCAACTGTGACCTCCAAGTCTCTTGCAAGGGGCTTTAAACCATCTTGATAAACCACTCTGACCTCCACGTCTCATCCAAGGGGCATTAAAACCATCTTGATAAACCACTGTGACCACCACGTCTCTTCCAAGGGGCATTAAAACCTTCTTGTTAAACCACTCTGACCTTCACGTCTCTTCCAAGGGGCATTAAAACCGACTTTTTAAGCTACTTTGACCACCTCGTCTCTTCAAAGGGGCATTAAAACCGTCTTGTTAAACTACTCTGACCTCATTGTCTCTTCCAATGGGCATTAAAACCATCTTGATAAATCACTCTGAACTCCACATCTCTTCCAAGGGGCAATAAAACCATCTTGTTAAGCTACTGTGACCTCCACATCTGTACCAAGGGGCATTAAAACTGTCTTTTTAAACCACTCTAACATCCAAGTCTCTTCCAAGGGGCATTAAAACCATCTTGTTAAGCTACTGTGACCTCCATGTCTCTTCCAAGGGGCATTAAAACCGTGTTTTTAAGCTACTGTGACCTCCACGTCTCTTCCAAGGGGCATTAAAACCGTCTTGTTAAACCACTCTGAACTCCACGTCTCTTCCAAGGGGCATTAAAACCATCTTGTTAAGCTACTGTGACCTACACGTCTCTTCCAAGGGGCTTTAAAACCATCTTGTTAAACCACTCTGAACTCCACGTCTCTACCAAGGGGCATTAAAACCATCTTGTTAAACCACTCTGAACTCCACGTCTCTTCGAAGGGGCAATAAAACCATTTTGTTAAGCTACTGTGACCTCCACATCTGTACCAAGGGGCATTAAAACTGTCTTTTTAAACCACTCTAACATCCACGTCTCTTCCAAGGGGCATTAAAACCATCTTTTTATGCTACTGTGACCTCCACGTCTCTTCCAAGGGGCATCAAAACCATCTTGTTAAGCTACTGTGACCTCCACGTCTTTTCCAAGGGGCATTAAAACAATCTTGTTATGCTTCTGTGACCTCCACGTCTCTTCCAAGGGGCATCAAAACCGTCTTGTTAAGCTACTGTGACCTCCACTTCTCTTCCAATGGGCACTAAAACCATCTTGTTAAACCACTCTGACCTCCACGTTTCTTCGAAGATGAATTAAAACCGTCTTGTTAAGCTACTGTGACCTCCATGTCTCTTCCAAGGTTCATTAAAACCATCTTGTTAAACCACTCTGACCTCCACATCTCTTCCAAGGGGCGTTAAAACCGTCTTGTTAAACCACTCTGAACTCCGCGTCTCTTCCAATGGGGCATTAAAACCGTCTTGTTAAGCTACTGTGACCTACACGTCTCTTCCAAGGGGCATTAAAACCTTCTTGTTAAACCACTCTGACCTTCACGTCTCTTCCAAGGGGCATTAAAACCGACTTTTTAAGCTACTTTGACCACCTCGTCTCTTCAAAGGGGCATTAAAACCGTCTTGTTAAACTACTCTGACCTCATTGTCTCTTCCAATGGGCATTAAAACCATCTTGATAAATCACTCTGAACTCCACATCTCTTCCAAGGGGCAATAAAACCATCTTGTTAAGCTACTGTGACCTCCACATCTGTACCAAGGGGCATTAAAACTGTCTTTTTAAACCACTCTAACATCCAAGTCTCTTCCAAGGGGCATTAAAACCATCTTGTTAAGCTACTGTGACCTCCATGTCTCTTCCAAGGGGCATTAAAACCGTGTTTTTAAGCTACTGTGACCTCCACGTCTCTTCCAAGGGGCATTAAAACCGTCTTGTTAAACCACTCTGAACTCCACGTCTCTTCCAAGGGGCATTAAAACCATCTTGTTAAGCTACTGTGACCTATACGTCTCTTCCAAGGGGCTTTAAAACCATCTTGTTAAACCACTCTGAACTCCACGTCTCTACCAAGGGGCATTAAAACCATCTTGTTAAACCACTCTGAACTCCACGTCTCTTCGAAGGGGCAATAAAACCATCTTGTTAAGCTACTGTGACCTCCACATCTGTACCAAGGGGCATTAAAACTGTTTTTTTAAACCACTCTAACATCCACGTCTCCTCCAAGGGGCATTAAAACCATCTTTTTATGCTACTGTGACCTCCACGTCTCTTCCAAGGGGCATCAAAACCATCTTGTTAAGCTACTGTGACCTCCACGTCTTTTCCAAGGGGCATTAAAACAATCTTGTTATGCTTCTGTGACCTCCACGTCTCTTCCAAGGGGCATCAAAACCGTCTTGTTAAGCTACTGTGACCTCCACTTCTCTTCCAATGGGCACTAAAACCATCTTGTTAAACCACTCTGACCTCCACATTTCTTCCAAGATGAATTAAAACCGTCTTGTTAAGCTACTGTGACCTCCATGTCTCTTCCAAGGTTCATTAAAACCATCTTGTTAAACCACTCTGACCTCCACATCTCTTCCAAGGGGCGTTAAAACCGTCTTGTTAAACCACTCTGAACTCCGCGTCTCTTCCAATGGGGCATTAAAACCGTCTTGTTAAGCTACTGTGACCTACACGTCTCTTCCAAGGGGCTTTAAAACCATCTTGTTAAACCACTCTGAACTCCACGTCTCTTTCTAAGGGCATTAAACTGTCTTGTTAAACCACTCTAACCTCCACGTCTCTTACATGGGGCATTAATACCGTCTCGTTAAGCTACTGTGACTTTCACGTCTCTTCCGAGGGCCATTAAAACCGTCTTGCTAAACCACTCTGACCTCCACGTCTCTTCCAAGGGGCATTAAAACCATCTTCTTAAGCTACTGTGACCTCCATGTCTTTTCCAAGGTGCATTAAAACCGTCTTGTTAAACCACTCTGACCTCCACGTCTCATCCAAGGGGCATTAAAACCATCTTGTTAAATCATTCCGATCTCCAAGTCTCTTCCAAGGGGCATTAAAATCGTCTTGTTAAGCAAATGTGACCTCCACGTCTCTTCCAAGGGGCTTTTAAACCGTCTTGATAAACCACTCTGACCTCCACGTCTCATCCAAGGGGCATTAAAACCATCTTGATAAACCACTGTGACCACCACGTCTCTTCCAAGGGGCATTATAACCTTCTTGTTAAACCACTCTGACCTCTACGTCTCTTCCAAGGGGCATTAAAACCGACTTGTTAAGCTACTGTGACCTCCTCGTCTCTTCCAAGAGGCATTAAAACCATCTTGTTAAGCTATTGTGACCTCCACGTCTCATTCAAGGGGCATTAAAACCATCTTGATAAACCACTATGACCTCCACGTCTCTTCCAAGGGGCATTAAAACCATCTTGTTAAACCACTCTGACCTCCAAATCTCTTCCAAGGGGCATTAAAATCGTCTTGTTAAGCAACTGTGACCTCCAAGTCTCTTGCAAGGGGCTTTTAAACCGTCTTGATAAACCACTCTGACCTCCACGCCTCATCCAAGGGGCATTAAAACCATCTTGATAAACCACTGTGACCACCACGTCTCTTCCAAGGTGCATTAAAACCTTCTTGTTAAACGACTCTGACCTCCACGTCTCTTCCAAGGGGCATTAAAACCGACTTCTTAAGCTACTGTGACCACCTCGTCGCTTCCAAGGGGCATTAAAACCGTCTTGTTAAACCAATCTGACCTCCACGTCTCTTCCAAAGGGCATTAAAACCGACTGACTAAGCTACTGTGACCTCCTCGTCTCTTCCAAGGGGCATTAAAACCGTCTTGTTATGCTATTGTGACCTCCATGTCTCATCCAACGGGCATTAAAACCATCTTGACAAAACAATGTGACCTCCACGTCTCTTCCAAGGGGCATTAAAACCATCTTGTTAAACCACTCTGACCTCCAAGTCTCTTCCAAGGGGCATTAAAATCGTCTTGTTAAGCAACTGTGTCCTCCAAGTCTCTTCCAAGGGGCTTTTAAACCGTCTTAATAAACCACTCTGACCTCCATGTCTCATCCAAGGGTCATTAAAACGATCTTGATAAACCACTGTGACCACCACGTCTCTTCCAAGGGGCATTAAAACCTTCTTGTTATACCACTCTGACCTCCACGTCTCTTCCAAGGGGCATTAAAACCGTCTTGTTAAACTACTCTGACCTCATTGTCTCTACCAATGGGCATTAAAACCATCTTGTTAAACCACTCTGACCTCCACGTTTCTTCCAAGGGGCATTAAAACCATCTTGTTAAGCTACTGTGACCTCCATGTCTCTTCCAAGGGGCATTAAAACCGTCTTTTTAAGCTACTGTGACCTCCACGTCTCTTCCAAGGGGCATTATAACCGTCTAGTTAAACCACTCTGAACTCCACGTCTCTTCCAAGGGGCATTAAAACCATCTTGATAAGCTACTGTGATCTACACGTCTCTTCCAAGGGGCTTTAAAACCATCTTGTTAAACCACTCTGAAATCCACGTCTCTTCCTAAGGGCATTAAACTGTCTTGTTAAACCACTCTAACCACCACGTCTCTTACATGGGGCATTAATACCGTCTTGTTAAGCTACTGTGATCTCCAAGTCTCTTCCTAGGGGCATTAAAACGGTCTTGTTAAACCACTCTGACCTCCACGTCTCTTCCAAGGGGCATTAAAACCATCTTCTTAAGCTACTGTGACCTCCATGTCTCTTCTAAGGGGCATTAAAACCGTCTTGTTAAACCACTCTGACCTCCACGTCTCATCCAAGGGGCATTAAAACCATCTTGTTAAACCACTCTGATCTCCACGCCTCTTCCAAGGGGCATTAAAACGGTCTTGTTAAACCACTCTGACCTCCACGCCTCTTCCAAGGGGCATTAAAACCGACTGATTAAGCTACTGTGACCTCCTCGTCTCTTCCAAGGGGCATTAAAACCATCTTGTTAAGCTATTGTGACCTCCACGTCTCATCCAAGGGGCATTAAAACCATCTTGACAAACCAATGTGACCTCCTCGTCTCTTCCAAGGGGCATTAAAACCATCTTGTTAAACCACTCTTACCTCCAAGTCTCTTCCAAGGGGCATTAAAATTGTCTTGTTAAGCAACTGTGACCTCCAAGTCTCTTCCAAGGGGCTTTTAAACCGTCTTGATAAACCACTCTGACCTCCATGTCTCATCCAAGGGGCATTAAAACGATCTTGATAAACCACTGTGACCACCACGTCTCTTCCAAGGGGCATTAAAACCTTCTTGTTATACCACTCTGACCTCCACGTCTCTTCCAAGGGGCATTAATGCCGAATTGTTAAGCTACTGTGACCACCTCGTCTCTTCCAAGGGGCATTAAAACCGTCGTGTTAAACCACTCTGACCTCATTGTCTCTACCAATGGGCATTAAAACCATCTTGGTAAACCACTCTGACCTCCACGTTTCTTCCAAGGGGCATTAAAACTGTCTTGTTAAGCTACTGTGACCTCCATGTCTCTTCCAAGGGGCATTAAAAGCGTCTTTTTAAGCTACTGTGACCTCCAAGTCTCTTCCAAGGGGCATTAAACCGTCTTGTTAAACCTCTTTGAACTCCACATCTCTTCCAAGGGGCATTAAAACCGTCTTGTTAAGCTACTGTGACCTACACGTCTCTTCCAAGGGGCTTGAAAACCATCTTGTTAAACCACTCTGAACTCCACGTCTTTTCCTAAGGGCATTAAACTGTCTTGTTAAACCACTCTAACCTCCACGTCTCTTACATGGGGCATTAATACCGTCTCGTTAAGCTACTGTGACCTCCACGTCTCTTCCAAGGTTCATTAAAACCGTCTTGTTAAACCACTCTGACCTCCACGTCTCATCCAAGGGGCATTAAAACCATCTTGTTAAACCACTCTGATCTCCAAGTCTCTTCCAAGGGGCATTAAAATCGTCTTGTTAAGCAACTGTGACCTCCACGTCTCTTCCAAGGGGCTTTTAAACCGTCTTGATAAACCACTCTGACCTCCCCATCTCATCGGAGAGGCATTAAAACCTTCTTGATAAACCACTGTGACCACCACGTCTCTTCCAAGGGGCATTAAAACCTTCTTGTTAAACCACTCTGACCTTCACGTCTCTTCCGAGGGGCATTAAAACCGTCTTGTTAAACCACTCTGACCTCCACGTCTCTTCCA
This sequence comes from Phyllobates terribilis, assembly GCF_046119375.1. Classification (NCBI taxonomy): domain Eukaryota; kingdom Metazoa; phylum Chordata; class Amphibia; order Anura; family Dendrobatidae; genus Phyllobates; species Phyllobates terribilis. The sequence goes on along the minus strand of NW_027362762.1, from coordinate 765,178,145 downwards.
AGGGGCATTAAAACCGACTTGTTAAGCTACTGTGACCTCCTCGTCTCTTCCAAGGGGCATTAAAACTGTCTTGTTAAGCTATTGTGACCTCCACGTCTCATCCAAGGGGCATTAAAACCATCTTGATAAACCACTATGACCTCCACGTCTCTTCCAAGGGGCATTAAAACCATCTTGTTAAACCACTATGACCTCCAATTCTCTTCCAAGGGGCATTAAAATCGTCTTGTTAAGCAACTGTGACCTCCAAGTCTTTTGCAAGGGGCTTTAAATCATCTTGATAAACCACTCTGACCTCCACGTCTCATCCAAGGGGCATTAAAACCATCTTGAAAAACCACTGTGACCACCACGTCTCTTCCAAGGGGCATTAAAACCTTCTTGTTAAACCACTCTGACCTTCACGTCTCTTCCAAGGGGCATTAAAACCGACTTGTTAAGCTACTGTGACCACCTCGTCTCTTCCAAGGGGCATTAAAACCGTCTTGTTAAACTACTCTGACCTCATTGTCTCTTCCAATGGGCATTAAAACCATCTTGATAAACCACTCTGAACTCCACGTCTCTTCCAAGGGGCAATAAAACCATCTTGCTAAGCTACTGTGACCTCCACATCTGTACCAAGGGGCATTAAAACTGTCTTTTTAAACCACTCTAACATCCACGTCTCTTCCAAGGGGCATTAAAACCATCTTGTTAAGCTACTGTGACCTCCATGTCTCTTCCAAGGGGCATTTAAACCGTGTTTTTAAGCTACTGTGATCTCCACGTCTCTTCCAAGGGGCATTAAAACCGTCTTGTTAAACCACTCTGAACTCCACGTCTCTTCCAAGGGGCATTAAAACCATCTTGTTAAGCTACTGTGACCTATACGTCTCTTTCAAGGGGCTTTAAAACCATCTTGATAAACCACTCTGAACTCCACGTCTCTACCAAGGGGCATTAAAACCGTCTTGCTAAACCACTCTGAACTCCACGTCTCTTCCAAGGGGCAATAAAACCATCTTGTTAAGCTACTGTGACCTCCACATCTGTACCAAGGGGCATTAAAACTGTCTTTTTAAACCACTCTAACATCCACGTCTCTTCCAAGGGGCATTAAAACCATCTTTTTATGCTACTGTGACCTCCACGTCTCTTCCAAGGGGCATCAAAACCATCTTGTTAAGCTACTGTGACCTCCACGTCTTTTCCAAGGGGCATTAAAACCATCTTTTTATGCTTCTGTGACCTCCACGTCTCTTCCAAGGGGCATCAAAACCGTCTTGTTAAGCTACTGTGACCTCCACTTCTCTTCCAATGGGCACTAAAACCATCTTGTTAAACCACTCTGACCTCCACGTTTCTTCCAAGATGAATTAAAACCGTCTTGTTAAGCTACTGTGACCTCCATGTCTCTTCCAAGGGGCATTAAAACCATCTTGTTAAACCACTCTGACCTCCACATCTCTTCCAAGGGGCGTTAAAACCGTCTTGTTAAACGACTCTGAACTCCGCGACTCTTCCAATGGGGCATTAAAACCGTCTTGTTAAGCTACTGTGACCTACACGTCTCTTCCAAGGGGCTTTAAAACCATCTTGTTAAACCACTCTGAACTCCACGTCTCTTTCTAAGGGCATTAAACTGTCTTGTTAAATCACTCTAACCTCCACGTCTCTTAAATGGGGCATTAATACCGTCTCGTTAAGCTACTGTGTCCTTCACGTCTCTTCCGAGGGCCATTAAAACCGTCTTGTTAAACCACTCTGACCTCCACGTCTCTTCCAAGGGGCATTAAAACCATCTTCTTAAGCTACTGTGACCTCCATGTCTTTTCCAAGGTGCATTAAAACCGTCTTGTTAAACCACTCTGACCTCCACGTCTCATCCAAGGGGCATTAAAACCATTTTGTTAAATCACTCTGATCTCCAAGTCTCTTCCAAGGGGCATTAAAATCGTCTTGTTAAGCAACTGTGACCTCCACGTCTCTTCCAAGGGGCTTTTAAACCGTCTTGATAAACCACTCTGACCTCCCCGTCTCATCCAAGGGGCATTAAAACCATCTTGATAAACCACTGTGACCACCACGTCTCTTCCAAGGGGCATTAAAACCTTCTTGTTAAACCACTCTGACCTCTACGTCTCTTCCAAGGGGCATTAAAACCGACTTGTTAAGCTACTGTGACCTCCTCGTCTCTTCCAAGAGGCATTAAAACCATCTTGTTAAGCTATTGTGACCTCCACGTCTCATTCAAGGGGCATTAAAACCATCTTGATAAACCACTATGACCTCCACGTCTCTTCCAAGGGGCATTAAAACCATCTTGTTAAACCACTCTGACCTCCAAGTCTCTTCCAAGGGGCATTAAAATCGTCTTGTTAAGCAACTGTGACCTCCAAGTCTCTTGCAAGGGGCTTTTAAACCGTCTTGATAAACCACTCTGACCTCCACGCCTCATCCAAGGGGCATTAAAACCATCTTGATAAACCACTGTGACCACCACGTCTCTTCCAAGGTGCATTAAAACCTTCTTGTTAAACGACTCTGACCTCCACGTCTCTTCCAAAGGGCATTAAAACCGACTGACTAAGCTACTGTGACCTCCTCGTCTCTTCCAAGGGGCATTAAAACCGTCTTATTATGCTATTGTGACCTCCATGTCTCATCCAACGGGCATTAAAACCATCTTGACAAAACAATGTGACCTCCACGTCTCTTCCAAGGGGCATTAAAACCATCTTGTTAAACCATTCTGACCTCCAAGTCTCTTCCAAGGGGCATTAAATTCGTCTTGTTAAGCAACTGTGTCCTCCAAGTCTCTTCCAAGGGGCTTTTAAACCGTCTTGATAAACCACTCTGACCTCCATGTCTCATCCAAGGGTCATTAAAACGATCTTGATAAACCACTGTGACCACCACGTCTCTTCCAAGGGGAATTAAAAACCGTCTTGTTATACCACTCTGACCTCCACGTCTCTTCCAAGGGGCATTAAAACCGTCTTGTTAAACTACTCTGACCTCATTTTCTCTACCAATGGGCATTAAAACCATCTTGTTAAACCACTCTGACCTCCACGTTTCTTCCAAGGGGCATTAAAACCGTCTTGTTAAGCTACTGTGACCTCCATGTCTCTTCCAAGGGGCATTAAAAGCGTCTTTTTAAGCTACTGTGACCTCCACGTCTCTTCCAAGGGGCATTATAACCGTCTAGTTAAACCACTCTGAACTCCACGTCTCTTCCAAGGGGTATTAAAACCATCTTGTTAAGCTACTGTGACCTACACGTCTCTTCCAAGGGGCTTTAAAACCATCTTGTTAAACCACTCTGAAATCCACGTCTCTTCCTAAGGGCATTAAACTGTCTTGTTAAACCACTCTAACCACCACGTCTCTTACATGGGGCATTAATATCGTCTTGTTAAGCTACTGTGATCTCCAAGTCTCTTCCTAGGGGCATTAAAACGGTCTTGTTAAACCACTCTGACCTCCACGTCTCTTCCAAGGGGCATTAAAACCATCTTCTTAAGCTACTGTGACCTCCATGTCTCTTCTAAGGGGCATTAAAACCGTCTTGTTAAACCACTCTGACCTCCACGTCTCATCCAAGGGGCATTAAAACCATCTTGTTAAACCACTCTGATCTCCACGCCTCTTCCAAGGGGCATTAAAACGGTCTTGTTAAACCACTCTGACCTCTACGCCTCTTCCAAGGGGCATTAAAACCGACTGATTAAGCTACTGTGACCTCCTCGTCTCTTCCAAGGGGCATTAAAACCATCTTGTTAAGCTATTGTGACTTCCACGTCTCATCCAAGGGGCATTAAAACCATCTTGACAAACCAATGTGACCTCCACGTCTCTTCCAAGGGGCATTAAAACCATCTTGTTAAACCACTCTGACCTCCAAGTCTCTTCCAAGGGGCATTAAAATTGTCTTGTTAAGCAACTGTGACCTCCAAGTCTCTTCCAAGGGGCTTTTAAACCGTCTTGATAAACCACTCTGGCCTCCATGTCTCATCCAAGGGGCATTAAAACGATCTTGATAAACCACTGTGACCACCACGTCTCTTCCAAGGGGCATTAAAACCTTCTTGTTATACCACTCTGACCTCCACGTCTCTTCCAAGGGGCATTAATGCCGAATTGTTAAGCTACTGTAACCACCTCGTCTCTTCCAAGGGGCATTAAAACCGTCTTGTTAAACCACTCTGACCTCATTGTCTCTACCAATGGGCATTAAAACCATCTTGGTAAACCACTCTGACCTCCACGTTTCTTCCAAGGGGCATTAAAACTGTCTTGTTAAGCTACTGTGACCTCCATGTCTCTTCCAAGGGGCATTAAAACCGTCTTTTTAAGCTACTGTGACCTCCAAGTCTCTTCCAAGGGGCATTAAAACCGTCTTGTTAAACCTCTTTGAACTCCACCTCTCTTCCAAGGGGCATTAAAACCGTCTTGTTAAGCTACTGTGACCTACACGTCTCTTCCAAGGGGCTTGAAAACCATCTTGTTAAACCACTCTGAACTCCATGTCTTTTCCTAAGGGCATTAAACTGTCTTGTTAAACCACTCTAACCTCCACGTCTCTTACATGGGGCATTAATACCGTCTCGTTAAGCTACTGTGACCTCCACGTCTCTTCCGAGGGGCATTAAAACCGTCTTGTTAAACCACTCTGACCTCCACGTCTCATCCAAGGGGCATTAAAACCATCTTGTTAAACCACTCTGATCTCCAAGTCTCTTCCAAGGGGCATTAAAATCGTCTTGTTAAGCAACTGTGACCTCCACGTCTCTTCCAAGGGGCTTTTAAACCGTCTTGATAAACCAATCTGACCTCCCCGTCTCATCGAAGGGGCATTAAAAACATCTTGATAAACCACTGTGACCACCACGTCTCTTCCAAGGGGCATTAAAACCATCTTGTTAAACCACTCTGACCTCTATGTCTCTTCCAAGTGGCATTAAAACCGACTTGTTAAGCTACTGTGACCTCCTCGTCTCTTCCAAGAGGCATTTAAACCATCTTGTTAAGCTTTTGTGACCTCCACGTCTCATTCAAGGGGCATTAAAACCATCTTGATAAACCACTATGACCTCCACGTCTCTTCCAAAGGGCATTAAAACCATCTTGTTAAACCACTCTGACCTCCAAGTCTCTTCCAAGTGGCTTTTAAACCGTCTTGATAAACCACTCTGACCTCCACGCCTCATCCAAGGGGCATTAAAACCATCTTGATAAACCACTGTGACCACCACGTCTCTTCCAAGGTGCATTAAAATCTTCTTGTTAAACGACTCTGACCTCCACGTCTCTTCCAAGGGGCATTAAAACCGACTTGTTAAGCTACTGTGACCACCTCGTCTCTTCCAAGGGGCATTAAAACCGTCTTGTTAAACCAATCTGACCTCCACGTCTCTTCCAAAGGGCATTAAAACCGACTGACTAAGCTACTGTGACCTCCTCGTCTCTTCCAAGGGGCATTTAAACCGTCTTATTATGCTATTGTGACCTCCATGTCTCATCCAACGGGCATTAAAACCATCTTGACAAAACAATGTGACCTCCACGTCTCTTCCAAGGGGCATTAAAACCATCTTGTTAAACCACTCTGACCTCCAAGTCTCTTCCAAGGGGCATTAAAATCGTCTTGTTAAGCAACTGTGTCCTCCAAGTCTCTTCCAAGGGGCTTTTAAACCGTCTTGATAAACCTCTCTGACCTCCATGTCTCATCCAAGGGTCATTAAAACGATCTTGATAAACCACTGTGACCACCACGTCTCTTCCAAGGGGCATTAAAACCTTCTTGTTATACCACTCTGACCTCCACGTCTCTTCCAAGGGGCATTAAAACCAACTTGTTAAACTACTCTGACCTCATTGTCTCTACCAATGGGCATTAAAACCATCTTGTTAAACCACTCTGACCTCCACGTTTCTTCCAAGGGGCATTAAAACCGTCTTGTTAAGCTACTGTGACCTCCATGTTTCTTCCAAGGGGCATTAAAACCGTCTTTTTAAGCTACTGTGACCTCCACGTCTCTTCCAAGGGGCATTATAACCGTCTAGTTAAACCACTCTGAACTCCACGTCTCTTCCAAGGGGCATTAAAACCATCTTGTTAAGCTACTGTGACCTACACGTCTCTTCCAAGGGGCTTTAAAACCATCTTGTTAAACCACTCTGAAATCCACGTCTCTTCCTAAGGGCATTAAACTGTCTTGTTAAACCACTCTAACCACCACGTCTCTTACATGGGGCATTAATACCGTCTTGTTAAGCTACTGTGATCTCCAAGTCTCTTCCTAGGGGCATTAAAACGGTCTTGTTAAACCACTCTGACCTCCACGTCTCTTCCAAGGGGCATTAAAACCATCTTCTTAAGCTACTGTGACCTCCATGTCTCTTCTAAGGGGTATTAAAACCGTCTTGTTAAACCACTCTGACCTCCACGTCTCATCCAAGGGGCATTAATACCATCTTGTTAAACCACTCTGATCTCCACGCCTCTTCCAAGGGGCATTAAAACGGTCTTGTTAAACCACTCTGACCTCCACGCCTCTTCCAAGGGGCATTAAAACCGACTGATTAAGCTACTGTGACCTCCTCGTCTCTTCCAAGGGGCATTAAAACCATCTTGTTAAGCTATTGTGACCTCCACGTCTCATCCAAGGGGCATTAAAACCATCTTGACAAACCAATGTGACCTCCTCGTCTCTTCCAAGGGGCATTAAAACCATCTTGTTAAACCACTCTTACCTCCAAGTCTCTTCCAAGGGGCATTAAAATTGTCTTGTTAAGCAACTGTGACCTCCAAGTCTCTTCCAAGGGGCTTTTAAACCGTCTTGATAAACCACTCTGACCTCCATGTCTCATCCAAGGGGCATTAAAACGATCTTGATAAACCACTGTGACCACCACGTCTCTTCCAAGGGGCATTAAAACCTTCTTGTTATACCACTCTGACCTCCACGTCTCTTCCAAGGGGCATTAATGCCGAATTGTTAAGCTACTGTGACCACCTCGTCTCTTCCAAGGGGCATTAAAACCGTCGTGTTAAACCACTCTGACCTCATTGTCTCTACCAATGGGCATTAAAACCATCTTGGTAAACCACTCTGACCTCCACGTTTCTTCCAAGGGGCATTAAAACTGTCTTGTTAAGCTACTGTGACCTCCATGTCTCTTCCAAGGGGCATTAAAAGCGTCTTTTTAAGCTACTGTGACCTCCAAGTCTCTTCCAAGGGGCATTAAACCGTCTTGTTAAACCTCTTTGAACTCCACATCTCTTCCAAGGGGCATTAAAACCGTCTTGTTAAGCTACTGTGACCTACACGTCTCTTCCAAGGGGCTTGAAAACCATCTTGTTAAACCACTCTGAACTCCACGTCTTTTCCTAAGGGCATTAAACTGTCTTGTTAAACCACTCTAACCTCCACGTCTCTTACATGGGGCATTAATACCGTCTCGTTAAGCTACTGTGACCTCCACGTCTCTTCCAAGGTTCATTAAAACCGTCTTGTTAAACCACTCTGACCTCCACGTCTCATCCAAGGGGCATTAAAACCATCTTGTTAAACCACTCTGATCTCCAAGTCTCTTCCAAGGGGCATTAAAATCGTCTTGTTAAGCAACTGTGACCTCCACGTCTCTTCCAAGGGGCTTTTAAACCGTCTTGATAAACCACTCTGACCTCCCCATCTCATCGGAGAGGCATTAAAACCTTCTTGATAAACCACTGTGACCACCACGTCTCTTCCAAGGGGCATTAAAACCTTCTTGTTAAACCACTCTGACCTTCACGTCTCTTCCGAGGGGCATTAAAACCGTCTTGTTAAACCACTCTGACCTCCACGTCTCTTCCAAGGGGCATTAAAACCGACTTGTTAAGCTACTGTGACCTCCTCGTCTCTTCCAAGGGGCATTAAAACTGTCTTGTTAAGCTATTGTGACCTCCACGACTCATCCAAGGGGCATTAAAACCATCTTGATAAACCACTATGACCTCCACGTCTCTTCCAAGGGGCATTAAAACCATCTTGTTAAACCACTATGACCTCCAATTCTCTTCCAAGGGGCATTAAAATCGTCTTGTTAAGCAACTGTGACCTCCAAGTCTTTTGCAAGGGGCTTTAAATCATCTTGATAAACCACTCTGACCTCCACGTCTCATCCAAGGGGCATTAAAACCATCTTGAAAAACCACTGTGACCACCACGTCTCTTCCAAGGGGCATTAAAACCTTCTTGTTAAACCACTCTGACCTTCACGTCTCTTCCAAGGGGCATTAAAACCGACTTGTTAAGCTACTGTGACCACCTCGTCTCTTCCAAGGGGCATTAAAACCGTCTTGTTAAACTACTCTGACCTCATTGTCTCTTCCAATGGGCATTAAAACCATCTTGATAAACCACTCTGAACTCCACGTCTCTTCCAAGGGGCAATAAAACCATCTTGCTAAGCTACTGTGACCTCCACATCTGTACCAAGGGGCATTAAAACTGTCTTTTTAAACCACTCTAACATCCACGTCTCTTCCAAGGGGCATTAAAACCATCTTGTTAAGCTACTGTGACCTCCATGTCTCTTCCAAGGGGCATTTAAACCGTGTTTTTAAGCTACTGTGATCTCCACGTCTCTTCCAAGGGGCATTAAAACCGTCTTGTTAAACCACTCTGAACTCCACGTCTCTTCCAAGGGGCATTAAAACCGTCTTGTTAAGCTACTGTGACCTATACGTCTCTTTCAAGGGGCTTTAAAACCATCTTGATAAACCACTCTGAACTCCACGTCTCTACCAAGGGGCATTAAAACCGTCTTGCTAAACCACTCTGAACTCCACGTCTCTTCCAAGGGGCAATAAAACCATCTTGTTAAGCTACTGTGACCTCCACATCTGTACCAAGGGGCATTAAAACTGTCTTTTTAAACCACTCTAACATCCACGTCTCTTCCAAGGGGCATTAAAACCATCTTTTTATGCTACTGTGACCTCCACGTCTCTTCCAAGGGGCATCAAAACCATCTTGTTAAGCTACTGTGACCTCCACGTCTTTTCCAAGGGGCATTAAAACCATCTTTTTATGCTTCTGTGACCTCCACGTCTCTTCCAAGGGGCATCAAAACCGTCTTGTTAAGCTACTGTGACCTCCACTTCTCTTCCAATGGGCACTAAAACCATCTTGTTAAACCACTCTGACCTCCACGTTTCTTCCAAGATGAATTAAAACCGTCTTGTTAAGCTACTGTGACCTCCATGTCTCTTCCAAGGGGCATTAAAACCATCTTGTTAAACCACTCTGACCTCCACATCTCTTCCAAGGGGCGTTAAAACCGTCTTGTTAAACGACTCTGAACTCCGCGACTCTTCCAATGGGGCATTAAAACCGTCTTGTTAAGCTACTGTGACCTACACGTCTCTTCCAAGGGGCTTTAAAACCATCTTGTTAAACCACTCTGAACTCCACGTCTCTTTCTAAGGGCATTAAACTGTCTTGTTAAATCACTCTAACCTCCACGTCTCTTAAATGGGGCATTAATACCGTCTCGTTAAGCTACTGTGTCCTTCACGTCTCTTCCGAGGGCCATTAAAACCGTCTTGTTAAACCACTCTGACCTCCACGTCTCTTCCAAGGGGCATTAAAACCATCTTCTTAAGCTACTGTGACCTCCATGTCTTTTCCAAGGTGCATTAAAACCGTCTTGTTAAACCACTCTGACCTCCACGTCTCATCCAAGGGGCATTAAAACCATTTTGTTAAATCACTCTGATCTCCAAGTCTCTTCCAAGGGGCATTAAAATCGTCTTGTTAAGCAACTGTGACCTCCACGTCTCTTCCAAGGGGCTTTTAAACCGTCTTGATAAACCACTCTGACCTCCCCGTCTCATCCAAGGGGCATTAAAACCATCTTGATAAACCACTGTGACCACCACGTCTCTTCCAAGGGGCATTAAAACCTTCTTGTTAAACCACTCTGACCTCTACGTCTCTTCCAAGGGGCATTAAAACCGACTTGTTAAGCTACTGTGACCTCCTCGTCTCTTCCAAGAGGCATTAAAACCATCTTGTTAAGCTATTGTGACTTCCACGTCTCATTCAAGGGGCATTAAAACCATCTTGATAAACCACTATGACCTCCACGTCTCTTCCAAGGGGCATTAAAACCATCTTGTTAAACCACTCTGACCTCCAAGTCTCTTCCAAGGGGCATTAAAATCGTCTTGTTAAGCAACTGTGACCTCCAAGTCTCTTGCAAGGGGCTTTTAAACCGTCTTGATAAACCACTCTGACCTCCACGCCTCATCCAAGGGGCATTAAAACCATCTTGATAAACCACTGTGACCACCACGTCTCTTCCAAGGTGCATTAAAACCTTCTTGTTAAACGACTCTGACCTCCACGTCTCTTCCAAAGGGCATTAAAACCGACTGACTAAGCTACTGTGACCTCCTCGTCTCTTCCAAGGGGCATTAAAACCGTCTTATTATGCTATTGTGACCTCCATGTCTCATCCAACGGGCATTAAAACCATCTTGACAAAACAATGTGACCTCCACGTCTCTTCCAAGGGGCATTAAAACCATCTTGTTAAACCATTCTGACCTCCAAGTCTCTTCCAAGGGGCATTAAATTCGTCTTGTTAAGCAACTGTGTCCTCCAAGTCTCTTCCAAGGGGCTTTTAAACCGTCTTGATAAACCACTCTGACCTCCATGTCTCATCCAAGGGTCATTAAAACGATCTTGATAAACCACTGTGACCACCACGTCTCTTCCAAGGGGAATTAAAAACCGTCTTGTTATACCACTCTGACCTCCACGTCTCTTCCAAGGGGCATTAAAACCGTCTTGTTAAACTACTCTGACCTCATTTTCTCTACCAATGGGCATTAAAACCATCTTGTTAAACCACTCTGACCTCCACGTTTCTTCCAAGGGGCATTAAAACCGTCTTGTTAAGCTACTGTGACCTCCATGTCTCTTCCAAGGGGCATTAAAAGCGTCTTTTTAAGCTACTGTGACCTCCACGTCTCTTCCAAGGGGCATTATAACCGTCTAGTTAAACCACTCTGAACTCCACGTCTCTTCCAAGGGGTATTAAAACCATCTTGTTAAGCTACTGTGACCTACACGTCTCTTCCAAGGGGCTTTAAAACCATCTTGTTAAACCACTCTGAAATCCACGTCTCTTCCTAAGGGCATTAAACTGTCTTGTTAAACCACTCTAACCACCACGTCTCTTACATGGGGCATTAATATCGTCTTGTTAAGCTACTGTGATCTCCAAGTCTCTTCCTAGGGGCATTAAAACGGTCTTGTTAAACCACTCTGACCTCCACGTCTCTTCCAAGGGGCATTAAAACCATCTTCTTAAGCTACTGTGACCTCCATGTCTCTTCTAAGGGGCATTAAAACCGTCTTGTTAAACCACTCTGACCTCCACGTCTCATCCAAGGGGCATTAAAACCATCTTGTTAAACCACTCTGATCTCCACGCCTCTTCCAAGGGGCATTAAAACGGTCTTGTTAAACCACTCTGACCTCTACGCCTCTTCCAAGGGGCATTAAAACCGACTGATTAAGCTACTGTGACCTCCTCGTCTCTTCCAAGGGGCATTAAAACCATCTTGTTAAGCTATTGTGACTTCCACGTCTCATCCAAGGGGCATTAAAACCATCTTGACAAACCAATGTGACCTCCACGTCTCTTCCAAGGGGCATTAAAACCATCTTGTTAAACCACTCTGACCTCCAAGTCTCTTCCAAGGGGCATTAAAATTGTCTTGTTAAGCAACTGTGACCTCCAAGTCTCTTCCAAGGGGCTTTTAAACCGTCTTGATAAACCACTCTGGCCTCCATGTCTCATCCAAGGGGCATTAAAACGATCTTGATAAACCACTGTGACCACCACGTCTCTTCCAAGGGGCATTAAAACCTTCTTGTTATACCACTCTGACCTCCACGTCTCTTCCAAGGGGCATTAATGCCGAATTGTTAAGCTACTGTAACCACCTCGTCTCTTCCAAGGGGCATTAAAACCGTCTTGTTAAACCACTCTGACCTCATTGTCTCTACCAATGGACATTAAAACCATCTTGGTAAACCACTCTGACCTCCACGTTTCTTCCAAGGGGCATTAAAACTGTCTTGTTAAGCTACTGTGACCTCCATGTCTCTTCCAAGGGGCATTAAAACCGTCTTTTTAAGCTACTGTGACCTCCAAGTCTCTTCCAAGGGGCATTAAAACCGTCTTGTTAAACCTCTTTGAACTCCACCTCTCTTCCAAGGGGCATTAAAACCGTCTTGTTAAGCTACTGTGACCTACACGTCTCTTCCAAGGGGCTTGAAAACCATCTTGTTAAACCACTCTGAACTCCATGTCTTTTCCTAAGGGCATTAAACTGTCTTGTTAAACCACTCTAACCTCCACGTCTCTTACATGGGGCATTAATACCGTCTCGTTAAGCTACTGTGACCTCCACGTCTCTTCCGAGGGGCATTAAAACCGTCTTGTTAAACCACTCTGACCTCCACGTCTCATCCAAGGGGCATTAAAACCATCTTGTTAAACCACTCTGATCTCCAAGTCTCTTCCAAGGGGCATTAAAATCGTCTTGTTAAGCAACTGTGACCTCCACGTCTCTTCCAAGGGGCTTTTAAACCGTCTTGATAAACCAATCTGACCTCCCCGTCTCATCGAAGGGGCATTAAAAACATCTTGATAAACCACTGTGACCACCACGTCTCTTCCAAGGGGCATTAAAACCATCTTGTTAAACCACTCTGACCTCTATGTCTCTTCCAAGTGGCATTAAAACCGACTTGTTAAGCTACTGTGACCTCCTCGTCTCTTCCAAGAGGCATTTAAACCATCTTGTTAAGCTTTTGTGACCTCCACGTCTCATTCAAGGGGCATTAAAACCATCTTGATAAACCACTATGACCTCCACGTCTCTTCCAAAGGGCATTAAAACCATCTTGTTAAACCACTCTGACCTCCAAGTCTCTTCCAAGGGGCTTTTAAACCGTCTTGATAAACCACTCTGACCTCCACGCCTCATCCAAGGGGCATTAAAACCATCTTGATAAACCACTGTGACCACCACGTCTCTTCCAAGGTGCATTAAAACCTTCTTGTTAAACGACTCTGACCTCCACGTCTCTTCCAAGGGGCATTAAAACCGACTTGTTAAGCTACTGTGACCACCTCGTCTCTTCCAAGGGGCATTAAAACCGTCTTGTTAAACCAATCTGACCTCCACGTCTCTTCCAAAGGGCATTAAAACCGACTGACTAAGCTACTGTGACCTCCTCGTCTCTTCCAAGGGGCATTTAAACCGTCTTATTATGCTATTGTGACCTCCATGTCTCATCCAACGGGCATTAAAACCATCTTGACAAAACAATGTGACCTCCACGTCTCTTCCAAGGGGCATTAAAACCATCTTGTTAAACCACTCTGACCTCCAAGTCTCTTCCAAGGGGCATTAAAATCGTCTTGTTAAGCAACTGTGTCCTCCAAGTCTCTTCCAAGGGGCTTTTAAACCGTCTTGATAAACCACTCTGACCTCCATGTCTCATCCAAGGGTCATTAAAACGATCTTGATAAACCACTGTGACCACCACGTCTCTTCCAAGGGGCATTAAAACCTTCTTGTTATACCACTCTGACCTCCACGTCTCTTCCAAGGGGCATTAAAACCAACTTGTTAAACTACTCTGACCTCATTGTCTCTACCAATGGGCATTAAAACCATCTTGTTAAACCACTCTGACCTCCACGTTTCTTCCAAGGGGCATTAAAACCGTCTTGTTAAGCTACTGTGACCTCCATGTCTCTTCCAAGGGGCATTAAAACCGTCTTTTTAAGCTACTGTGACCTCCACGTCTCTTCCAAGGGGCATTATAACCGTCTAGTTAAACCACTCTGAACTCCACGTCTCTTCCAAGGGGCATTAAAACCATCTTGTTAAGCTACTGTGACCTACACGTCTCTTCCAAGGGGCTTTAAAACCATCTTGTTAAACCACTCTGAAATCCACGTCTCTTCCTAAGGGCATTAAACTGTCTTGTTAAACCACTCTAACCACCACGTCTCTTACATGGGGCATTAATACCGTCTTGTTAAGCTACTGTGATCTCCAAGTCTCTTCCTAGGGGCATTAAAACGGTCTTGTTAAACCACTCTGACCTCCACGTCTCTTCCAAGGGGCATTAAAACCATCTTCTTAAGCTACTGTGACCTCCATGTCTCTTCTAAGGGGTATTAAAACCGTCTTGTTAAACCACTCTGACCTCCACGTCTCATCCAAGGGGCATTAATACCATCTTGTTAAACCACTCTGATCTCCACGCCTCTTCCAAGGGGCATTAAAACGGTCTTGTTAAACCACTCTGACCTCCACGCCTCTTCCAAGGGGCATTAAAACCGACTGATTAAGCTACTGTGACCTCCTCGTCTCTTCCAAGGGGCATTAAAACCATCTTGTTAAGCTATTGTGACCTCCACGTCTCATCCAAGGGGCATTAAAACCATCTTGACAAACCAATGTGACCTCCACGTCTCTTCCAAGGGGCATTAAAACCATCTTGTTAAACCACTCTGACCTCCAAGTCTCTTCCAAGGGGCATTAAAATCGTCTTGTTAAGCAACTGTGACCTCCACGTCTCTTCCAAGGGGCTTTTAAACCGTCTTGATAAACCACTCTGACCTCCCCGTCTCATCGAAGGGGCATTAAAAACATCTTGATAAACCACTGTGACCACCACGTCTCTTCCAAGGGGCATTAAAACCTTCTTGTTAAACCACTCTGACCTCTACGTCTCTTCCAAGGGGCATTAAAACCGACTTGTTAAGCTACTGTGACCTCCTCGTCTCTTCCAAGAGGCATTAAAACCATCTTGTTAAGCTATTGTGACCTCCACGTCTGATTCAAGGGGCATTAAAACCATCTTGATAAACCACTATGACCTCCACGTCTCTTCCAAGGGGCATTTAAACCATCTTGTTAAACCACTCTGACCTCCAAGTCTCTTCCAAGGGGCATTAAAATCGTCTTGTTAAGCAACTGTGACCTCCAAGTCTCTTGCAAGGGGCTTTTAAACCGTCTTGATAAACCACTCTGACCTCCACGCCTCATCCAAGGGGCATTAAAACCATCTTGATAAACCACTGTGACCACCACGTCTCTTCCAAGGTGCATTAAAACCTTCTTGTTAAACGACTCTGACCTCCACGTCTCTTCCAAGGGGCATTAAAACCGACTTGTTAAGCTACTGTGACCACCTCGTCTCTTCCAAGGGGCATTAAAACCGTCTTGTTAAACCAATCTGACCTCCACGTCTCTTCCAAAGGGCATTAAAACCGACTGACTAAGCTACTGTGACCTCCTCGTCTCTTCCAAGGGGCATTAAAACCGCCTTATTATGCTATTGTGACCTCCATGTCTCATCCAAAGGGCATTAAAACCATCTTGACAAAACAATGTGACCTCCACGTTTCTTCCAAGGGGCATTAAAACCATCTTGTTAAACCACTCCGACCTCCAAGTCTCTTCCAAGGGGCATTAAAATTGTCTTGTTAAGCAACTGTGACCTCCAAGTCTCTTCCAAGGGGCTTTTAAACCGTCTTGATAAACCACTCTGACCTCCATGTCTCATCCAAGGGGCATTAAAACGATCTTGATAAACCACTGTGACCACCACGTCTCTTCCAAGGGGCATTAAAACCTTCTTGTTATACCACTCTGACCTCCACGTCTCTTCCAAGGGGCATTAATGCCGAATTGTTAAGCTACTGTGACCACCTCGTCTCTTCCAAGGGGCATTAAAACCGTCTTGTTAAACCACTCTGACCTCATTGTCTCTACCAATGGGCATTAAAACCATCTTGGTAAACCACTCTGACCTCCACGTTTCTTCCAAGGGGCATTAAAACTGTCTTGTTAAGCTACTGTGACCTCCATGTCTCTTCCAAGGGGCAATAAAACCGTCTTTTTAAGCTACTGTGACCTCCAAGTCTCTTCCAAGGGGGATTAAAACCGTCTTGTTAAACCTCTTTGAACTCCACCTCTCTTCCAAGGGGCATTAAAACCGTCTTGTTAAGCTACTGTGACCTACACGTCTCTTCCAAGGGGCTTGAAAACCATCTTGTTAAACCACTCTGAACTCCACGTCTTTTCCTAAGGGCATTAAACTGTCTTGTTAAACCTCTCTAACCTCCACGTCTCTTACATGGGGCATTAATACCGTCTCGTTAAGCTACTGTGACCTCCACGTCTCTTCCGAGGGGTATTAAAACCGTCTTGTTAAACCACTCTGACCTCCACGTCTCATCCAAGTGGCATTAAAACCATCTTGTTAAATCACTCTGATCTCCAAGTCTCTTCCAAGGGGCATTAAAATCGTCTTGTTAAGCAACTGTGACCTCCACGTCTCTTCCAAGGGGCTTTTAAACCGTCTTGATAAACCACTCTGACCTCCCCGTCTCATCGAAGGGGCATTAAAACCATCTTGATAAACCACTGTGACCACCACGTCTCTTCCAAGGGGCATTAAAACATTCTTGTTAAACCACTCTGACCTCCACGTCTCTTCCAAGGGGCATTAAAACCGACTTGTTAAGCTACTGTGACCTCCTCGTCTCTTCCAAGAGGCATTAAAACCATCTTGTTAAGCTATTGTGACCTCCACGTCTCATCCAAGGGGCATTAAAACCATCTTGATAAACCACTATTACCTCCACGTCTCTTCCAAGGGGCATTAAAACCATCTTGTTAAACCACTCTGACCTCCAAGTCTCTTCCAAGGGGCATTAAAATCGTCTTGTTAAGCAACTGTGACCTCCAAGTCTCTTCCAAGGGGCTTTTAAACCGTCTTGATAAACCACTCTGACCTCCATGTGTCATCCAAGGGGCATTAAAACGATCTTGATAAACCACTGTGACCACCACGTCTCTTCCAAGGGGCATTAAAACCTTCTTGTTATACCACTCTGACATCCACGTCTCTTCCAAGGGGCATTAATTCCGACTTGTTAAGCTACTGTGACCACCTCGTCTCTTCCAAGGGGCATTAAAACTGCCTTGTTAAACCACTCTGACCTCATTGTCTCTACCAATGGGCATTAAAACCATCTTGGTAAACCACTCTGACCTCCACGTTTCTTCCAAGGGGCATTAAAACTGTCTTGTTAAGCTACTGTGACCTCCATGTCTCTTGCAAGGGGCATTAAAACCGTCTTTTTAAGCGACTGTGACCTCCAAGTCTCTTCAAAGGGGCATTAAAACCGTCTTGTTAAACCACTTTGAACTCCACCTCTCTTCCAAGGGGCATTAAAACCGTCTTGTTAAGCTACTGTGACCTACACGTCTCTTCCAAGGGGCTTGAAAACCATCTTGTTAAACCATTCTGAACTCCACGTCTTTTCCTAAGGGCATTAAACTGTCTTGTTAAACCACTCTAACCTCCACGTCTCTTACATGGGGCATTAATACCGTCTCGTTAAGCTACTGTGACCTCCACGTCTCTTCCGAGGGGCATTAAAACCGTCTTGTTAAACCACTCTGACCTCCACGTCTCATCCAAGGGGCATTAAAACCATCTTGTTAAACCACTCTGATCTCCAAGTCTCTTCCAAGGGGCATTAAAATCGTCTTGTTAAGCAACTGTGACCACCACGTCTCTTCCAAGGGGCTTTTAAACCGTCTTGATAAACCACTCTGACCTACCCGTCTCATCCAAGGGGCATTAAAAACATCTTGATAAACCACTTTGACCACCACGTCTCTTCCAAGGGGCATTAAAACATTCTTGTTAAACCACTCTGACCTCCACGTCTCTTCCAATGGACATTAAAACCATCTTGCTAAACGACTCTGACCTTCACGTTTCATCCAAGGGACAATAAAAACGTCTTGTTAAGCTACTGTCACCTCCATGTCTCTTCCAAGGGGCATTAAAACCGTCTTTTTAAGCTACTGTGACCTCCACGTCTCTTCCAAGGGGTATTAAAACCGTCGTGTTAAACCACTCTGAACTCCACGTCTCTTCCAAGGGGCATTAAAATCGTCTTGTTATACCACTCTGAACTCCACGTCTCTTCCAAGGGGCATTAAAACCTGCTTGTTTAGCTACTGTGACCTCCACGTCTCTTCCAAGGGGCATTAAAACCGTCTTGTTAAAACACTCTGACCTCCACAGCTCTTCCAAGGGGCATTGAAATGTTTTTTAGTCACCTCTAACCTCCACATCTCTTCCGAGGGGCATTAAAACCGTCTTGTTAAACCACTCTGACCTCCACGTCTCATCCAAGGCGCAATAAAACCGTCTTGTTAAACCACTCTGACCTCCACGTCTCTTCCAAGGGGCATTAAATCCGTCTTGTTAAACCACTCTGACCTCCACGTCTCATACAAGGGGCAATAAAACCGTCTTGTTAAACCACTCTGACCTCCAAGTCTCTTCCAAGGGGCATTAAAACCATCTTGTTAAGCTACTGTGACCTCCACGTCTCTTCCAAGGGGCTTTAAAACCATCTTGTTAAGCTACTGTGAACACCACGTCTCTTCCAAGGGGCATTAAAACCGTCTTGTTAAAAGACTCTGACCTCCACAGCTCTTCCAAGGGGCATTGAAATGTTTTTTAGTCACCTCTAACCTCCACATCTCTTCCGAGCGGCATTAAAACCGTCTTGTTAAACCACTCTGACCTCCACGTCTCATCCAAGGGGCAATAAAACCATCTTGTTAAACCACTCTGACCTCCAAGTCTCTTCCAAGGGGCATTAAAACCATCTTGTTAAGCTACTGTGACCTCCACGTCTCTTGCAAGGGGCATTAA
Organism: Phyllobates terribilis; assembly: GCF_046119375.1. Classification (NCBI taxonomy): domain Eukaryota; kingdom Metazoa; phylum Chordata; class Amphibia; order Anura; family Dendrobatidae; genus Phyllobates; species Phyllobates terribilis. The sequence continues at coordinate 765,159,324 of NW_027362762.1, read as the reverse complement.
AACCATCTTGTTAAGCTACTGTGACCTCCACGTCTCTTCCAAGGGGCATTAAAACCATCTTATTAAACCACACTGACCTCCACGTCTCTTCCAAGGGGCATTAAAACCGTCTTGTTAAAACACTCTGACCTACACAGCTCTTCCAAGGGGCATTGAAATGTTTTTTAGTCACCTCTAACCTCCACATCTCTTCCGAGGGGCATTAAAACCGTCTTGTTAAACCACTCTGACCTCCACGTCTCATCCAAGGGGCACTAAAACTGTCTTGTTAAACCACTCTGACCTCCAAGTCTCTTCCAAGGGGCATTAAAACCATCTTGTTAAGCTACTGTGACCTCCACGTCTCTTGCAAGGGGCTTTAAAACCATCTTGTTAAGCTACTGTGAACACCACGTCTCTTCCAAGGGGCATTAAAACCACCTTATTAAACCACACTGACCTCCACATCTTTTACAAGGGGCATTAATACCGTCTTGTTAAGCTACTGTGACCTCCACGTCTCTTCCACGGGGCATTAAAACCATCTTATTAAACCACACTGACCTCCACGTCTCTTCCAAGGGGCATTAAAACCGTCTTGTTAAAACACTCTGACCTCCACGTCTCATTCAAGGGGCATTAAAACCATCTTGATAAACCACTGTGACTAACACGTCTCATCCAAGGGCCATTAAAACCGTCTTGTTAAACCACTCTGACCTCCACGTCTCTTCCAAGGGCCATTAAAACCGTCTTGTTAAACCACTTTGAACTCCACCTCTCTTCCAAGGGGCATTAAAACCGTCTTGTTAAGCTACTGTGACCTACACGTCTCTTCCAAGGGGCTTGAAAACCATCTTGTTAAACCACTCTGAACTCCATGTCTTTTCCTAAGGGCATTAAACTGTCTTGTTAAACCACTCTAACCTCCACGTCTCTTACATGGGGCATTAATACCGTCTCGTTAAGCTACTGTGACCTCCACGTCTCTTCCGAGGGGCATTAAAACCGTCTTGTTAAACCACTCTGACCTCCAGGTCTCATCCAAGGGGCATTAAAACCATCTTGTTAAACCACTCTGATCTCCAAGTCTCTTCCAAGGGGCATTAAAATCGTCTTGTTAAGCAACTGTGACCTCCACGTCTCTTCCAAGGGGCTTTTAAACCGTCTTGATAAACCACTCTGACCTCCCCGTCTCATCCAAGGGGCATTAAAAACATCTTGATAAACCACTGTGACCACCACGTCTCTTCCAAGGGGCATTAAAACATTCTTGTTAAACCACTCTGACCTCCACGTCTCTTCCAAGGGGAATTAAAACCGACTTGTTAAGCTACTGTGACCTCCTCGTCTCTTCCAAGGGGCATTAAATCCATCTTGTTAAGCTATTGTGACCTCCACGTCTCATCCAAGGGGCATTAAAACCATCTTGATAAACCACTATGACCTCCACGTCTCTTCCAAGGGGCATTAAAACCATCTTGTTAAACCACTCTGACCTCCAAGTCTCTTCCAAGGGGCATTAAAATCGTCTTGTTAAGCAACTGTGACCTCCAAGTCTCTTGCAAGGGGATTTTAAACCGTCTTGATAAAAAACTCTGACCTCCACGTCTCATCCAAGGGGCATTAAAACCAGCTTGATAAACCACTGTGACCACCTCGTCTCTTCCAAGGGGCATTAAAACCTTCTTGTTAAACATCTCTGACCTTCACTTCTCTTCCAAGGGGCATTAAAACCGACTTGTTAAGCTACTGTGACCACCTCGTCTTATCCAAGGGGCATTAAAACCGTCTTGTTAAACTACTCTGACCTGCACATTTCTTCCAAGGGGCATTAAAACCATCTTGTTAAGCTACTGTGACCTCCATGTCTCTTCCAAGGGGCATTAAAACCGTGTTTTTAAGCTTCTGTGACCTCCACGTCTATTCCAAGGGGCATTAAAACCGTCTTGTTAAACCACTCTGAACTCCACGTCTCTTCCAAGGGGCATTAAAACCGTCTTGTTAAGCTACTGTGACCTACACGTCTCTTCCAAGGGGCTTTAAAACCATCTTGTTAAACCACTCTGAACTCCACGTCTCTTCCAAGGGGCAATAAAACCATTTTGTTAAGCTACTGTGACCTCCACATCTGTACCAAGGGGCATTAAAACTGTCTTTTTAAACCACTCTAACATTCACGTCTCTTCCAAGGGGCATTAAAACCGTCTTGTTAAGCAACTGTGACCTCCACGTCTTTTCCAAGAGGCATTAAAACCATCTTTTTATGCTTCTGTGACCTAGACGTCTCTTCCAAGGGGCATCAAAACCGTCTTTTTAAGCTACTGTGACCTCCACTTCTCTTCCAATAGGCACTAAAACGATCTTGTTAAACCACTCTGACCTCCACGTTTCTTCCAAGATGAATTAAAACCGTCTTGTTAAGCTACGGTGACCTCCATGTCTAACCCAAGGGGCATTAAAACCGTCTTGTTAAACCACTCTGACCTCCACATCTCTTCCAAGGGGCGTTAAAACCGTCTTCTTAAACCACTCTGAACTCCGCGTCTCTTCCAATGGGGCATTAAAACCGTCTTGTTAAGCTACTGTCAACTACACGTCTCTTCCAAGGGGCTTTAAAACCATCTTGTTAAACCACTCTGAACTCCACGTCTCTTCCTAAGGGCATTAAACTGTCTTGTTAAACATCTCTAACCTCCACGTCTCTTACATGGGGCATTAATACCGTCTCGTTAAGCTACTGTGACCTCCACGTCTCTTCCGAGGGCCATTAAAACCGTCTTGTTAAACCACTCCGACCTCCACGTCTCTTCCAAGGGGCATTAAAAACATCTTCTTAAGCTACTGTGACCTCCATGGCTTTTCCAAGGGGCATTAAAACCGTCTTGTTAAACCACTCTGACCTCCACGTCTCATCCAAGGGGCATTAAAATCGTCTTGTTAAGCAACTGTGACCTCCCCGTCTCATCCAAGGGGCATTAAAACCATCTTGATAAACCACTGTGACCACCACGTCTCTTCCAAGGGGCATAAAAACCTTCTTGTTAAACCACTCTGACCTCTACGTCTCTTCCAAGGGGCATTAAAACGGACTTGTTAAGCTACTGTGACCTCCTCGTCTCTTCCAAGAGGCATTAAAACCGTCTTGTTAAGCTATTGTGACCCCCACGTCTCATCCAAGGGGCATTAAAACCATCTTGATAAACCACTATGACCTCCACGTCTCTTCCAAGGGGCATTAAAACCATCTTGTTAAACCACTCTGACCTCCAAGTCTCTTCCAAGGGGCATTAAAATCGTCTTGTTAAGCAACTGTGACCTCCAAGTCTCTTGCAAGGGGCTTTTAAACCGTCTTGATAAACCACTCTGACCTCAACGCCTCATCCAAGGGGCATTAAAACCGTCTTGATAAACCACTGTGACCACCACGTCTCTACCAAGGGGCATTAAAACCTTCTTGTTAAACCACTCTGACCTCCACGTCTCTTCCCAGGGGCATGAAAACCGACTTGTTAAGCTACTGTGACCACCTCGTCTCTTCCAAGGAGCATTAAAACGGTCTTGTTAAACCACTCTGAACTCCACGTCTCTTCCAAGGGGCATTAAAACCGTCTTGTTAAGCTACTGTGACCTACACGTCTCTTCCAAGGGGCTTTAAAACCATCTTGTTAAACCACTCTGAACTCCTTGGCTCTACCAAGGGGCATTAAAACCGTCTTGTTAAACGACTCTGAACTCCACGTCTCTTCCAAGGGGCAATAAAACCATCTTTTTAAGCTACTGTGACCTCCACATCTGTACCAAGGGGCATTAAAACTGTCTTTTTAAACCACTCTAACATGCACGTCTCTTCCAAGGGGCATTAAAACCATCTTGTTATGCTACTGTGACCTCCACGTCTCTTCCAAGGGGCATCAAAACCGTCTTGTTAAGCTACTGTGACCTCCACGTCTTTTCCAAGGGGCATTAAAACCATCTTTTTATGCTGCTGTGACCTTCACGTCTCTTCCAAGATGAATTAATACCGTCTTGTTAAGCTACTGTGACCTCCATGTCTCTTCCAAGGGGCATTAAAACCATCTTGTTAAACCACTCTGAACTCCGCGTCTCTTCCAATGGGGCATTAAAACCATCTTGTTAAGCTACTGTGACCTCCACTTCTCTTCCAAGGGGCATTAAAACCGTGTTTTTAAGCTACTGTGACCTCCACTTCTCTTCCAAGGGGCATTAAAACCGTCTTTTTAAGCTACTGTGACCTCCACGTCTCTTCCAAGGGGCAATAAAACCACCTTGTTAAACCACTCTGAAATCCACGTCTCTTCCAAGCGGAATTAAAACCGTCTTGTTAAGCTACTGTGACCTCCACGTCTCTTCCAAGGGGCATTAAAACCGTCTTGTTAAACCACTCTGACCTCATTGTCTCTTCCAATGGGCATTAAAACCATCTTGTTAAACCACTCTGACCTCAACGTTTCTTCCAAGGGGCATTAAAACTGTCTTGTTAAGCTACTGTGATCTCCATGTTTCTTCCAAGGGGCATTAAAACCGTCTTTTTAAGCTACTGTGACCTCCACGTCTCTTCCAAGGGGCATTAAAACCGTCTTGTTAAACCACTCTGACCTCCAAGTCTTAATCAAGGGGCATTAAAACCTTCTTGATAAACCACTGTGACCACCACGTCTCATCCAAGGGGCATTTAAACCGTCTTGTAAACCACTCTGACCTCCAAGTCTCTTCCAAGGGGCATTAAAACCGTCATGTTAAACCACTTTGACCTCCAAGTCTCTTACAAGGGGCATTAAAACCGTCTTGTTAAGCTACTGTGACCTCCACGTCTCTTCCAAGGGGCATTAAAACCGTCTTATTAAGCTACTGTGACCCCCACGTCTCTTCCAAGGTGCACTAAAACCATCTTGCTAAACCACTCTGACCGACACGTCTCTTCCAATGGGCATTAATACCATCTTGTTAAACCACTCTGACAACCACGTCTCTTCCAATGGGCATTAAAACCATTTTGTTAATAAACACTGGACTCCACGTTTCTTCCAAGGGGCATTAAAACCGTCTTATTAAGCTACTGTGACCTCCACGTCTCTTCCAATGGGCATTAAAACTGTATTGTTAAACCACTCTGAACTCCAAGTCTCTTCCAAGGGGCATAAAAATCATCTTGTTAAGCTACTGTGACCTCCACGTCTCTTCCAAGGGGCATTATACCTGTCTTGTTAAACCACTTTGACCTCCATGTCCCTTCCAAGAGGCATTAAAACCGTCTTGTTAAGCTACTGTGACCTTCACGTCTCTTCCAAGATGGATTAAAACCGTCTTGTTAAACCACTCTGACCTCCACGCCTCATCCAAGGGGCATTAAAACCGTCTTGATAAACCACTGTGACCACCACGTCTCTACCAAGGGGCATTAAAACCTTCTTGTTAAACCACTCTGACCTCCACGTCTCTTCCCAGGGGCATGAAAACCGACTTGTTAAGCTACTGTGACCACCTCGTCTCTTCCAAGGAGCATTAAAACGGTCTTGTTAAACCACTCTGAACTCCACGTCTCTTCCAAGGGGCATTAAAACCGTCTTGTTAAGCTACTGTGACCTACACGTCTCTTCCAAGGGGCTTTAAAACCATCTTGTTAAACCACTCTGAACTCCTTGGCTCTACCAAGGGGCATTAAAACCGTCTTGTTAAACCACTCTGAACTCCACGTCTCTTCCAAGGGGCAATAAAACCATCTTTTTAAGCTACTGTGACCTCCACATCTGTACCAAGGGGCATTAAAACTGTCTTTTTAAACCACTCTAACATCCACGTCTCTTCCAAGGGGCATTAAAACCATCTTGTTATGCTACTGTGACCTCCACGTCTCTTCCAAGGGGCATCAAAACCGTCTTGTTAAGCTACTGTGACCTCCACGTCTTTTCCAAGGGGCATTAAAACCATCTTTTTATGCTGCTGTGACCTTCACGTCTCTTCCAAGATGAATTAATACCGTCTTGTTAAGCTACTGTGACCTCCATGTCTCTTCCAAGGGGCATTAAAACCATCTTGTTAAACCACTCTGAACTCCGCGTCTCTTCCAATGGGGCATTAAAACCATCTTGTTAAGCTACTGTGACCTCCACTTCTCTTCCAAGGGGCATTAAAACCGTGTTTTTAAGCTACTGTGACCTCCACTTCTCTTCCAAGGGGCATTAAAACCGTCTTTTTAAGCTACTGTGACCTCCACGTCTCTTCCAAGGGGCAATAAAACCACCTTGTTAAACCACTCTGAAATCCACGTCTCTTCCAAGCGGAATTAAAACCGTCTTGTTAAGCTACTGTGACCTCCACGTCTCTTCCAAGGGGCATTAAAACCGTCTTGTTAAACCACTCTGACCTCATTGTCTCTTCCAATGGGCATTAAAACCATCTTGTTAAACCACTCTGACCTCAACGTTTCTTCCAAGGGGCATTAAAACTGTCTTGTTAAGCTACTGTGATCTCCATGTTTCTTCCAAGGGGCATTAAAACCGTCTTTTTAAGCTACTGTGACCTCCACGTCTCTTCCAAGGGGCATTAAAACCGTCTTGTTAAACCACTCTGACCTCCAAGTCTTAATCAAGGGGCATTAAAACCTTCTTGATAAACCACTGTGACCACCACGTCTCATCCAAGGGGCATTTAAACCGTCTTGTAAACCACTCTGACCTCCAAGTCTCTTCCAAGGGGCATTAAAACCGTCATGTTAAACCACTTTGACCTCCAAGTCTCTTACAAGGGGCATTAAAACCGTCTTGTTAAGCTACTGTGACCTCCACGTCTCTTCCAAGGGGCATTAAAACCGTCTTATTAAGCTACTGTGACCCCCACGTCTCTTCCAAGGTGCACTAAAACCATCTTGCTAAACCACTCTGACCGACACGTCTCTTCCAATGGGCATTAATACCATCTTGTTAAACCACTCTGACAACCACGTCTCTTCCAATGGGCATTAAAACCATTTTGTTAATAAACACTGGACTCCACGTTTCTTCCAAGGGGCATTAAAACCGTCTTATTAAGCTACTGTGACCTCCACGTCTCTTCCAATGGGCATTAAAACTGTATTGTTAAACCACTCTGAACTCCAAGTCTCTTCCAAGGGGCATAAAAATCATCTTGTTAAGCTACTGTGACCTCCACGTCTCTTCCAAGGGGCATTATACCTGTCTTGTTAAACCACTTTGACCTCCATGTCCCTTCCAAGAGGCATTAAAACCGTCTTGTTAAGCTACTGTGACCTTCACGTCTCTTCCAAGATGGATTAAAACCGTCTTGTTAAACCACTCTGACCTCCACGTCTCATCCAAGGGGCATTAAAACCGTCTTGTTAAGCCACTCTTACCTCATTGTCTCTTCCAATGGGCATTAAAACCATCTTGTTAAACGACTCTGACCTTCACGTTTCATCCAAGGGACATTAAAACCGTCTTGTTAAGCTACTGTCACCTCCATGTCTCTTCCAAGGGGCATTAAAACCGTCTTTTTAAGCTACTGTGACCTCCACGTCTCTTCCAAGGGGCATTAAAACCGTCGTGTTAAACCACTCTGAACTCCACGTGTCTTCCAAGGGGCATTAAAATCGTCTTGTTATGCCACTCTGAACTCCACGTGTCTTCCAAGGGGCATTAAAACCTGCTTGTTTAGCTACTGTGACCTCCACGTCTCTTCCAATGGGCATTAAAACTGTATTGTTAAACCACTCTGAACTCCAAGTCTCTTCCAAGGGGTATAAAAATCATCTTGTTAAGCTACTGTGACCTCCACGTCTCTTCCAAGGGGCATTATACCTGTCTTGTTAAACCACTTTGACCTCCACGTCCCTTCCAAGAGGCATTAAAACCATCTTGTTAAGCTACTGTGACCTTCACGTCTCTTCCAAGATGCATTAAAACCGTCTTGTTAAACCACTCTCACCTCCACGTCTCATCCAAGGGGCATTAAAACCGTCTTGTTAAGCCACTCTGACCTCATTGTCTCTTCCAATGGGCATTAAAACCATCTTGTTAAACGACTCTGACCTTCACGTTTCATCCAAGGGACATTAAAACCGTCTTGTTAAGCTACTGTCACCTCCATGTCTCTTCCAAGGGGCATTAAAACCGTCTTTTTAAGCTACTGTGACCTCCACGTCTCTTCCAAGGGGCATTAAAACCGTCGTGTTAAACCACTCTGAAATCCACGTCTCTTCCAAGGGGCATTAAAATCGTCTTGTTATACCACTCTGAACTCCACGTCGCTTCCAAGGGGCATTAAAACCTGCTTGTTTAGCTACTGTGACCTCCACGTCTCTTCCAAGGGGCATTAAAACCGTCTTGTTAAAACACTCTGACCTCCACAGCTCTTCCAAGGGGCATTGAAATGTTTTTTAGTCACCTCTAACCTCCACATCTCTTCCGAGGGGCATTAAAACCGTCTTGTTAAACCACTCTGACCTCCACGTCTCATCCAAGGGGCAATAAAACCGTCTTGTTAAACCACTCTGACCTCCAAGTCTCTTCCAAGGGGCATTAAAACCATCTTGTTAAGCTACTGTGACCTCCACGTCTCTTGCAAGGGGCATTAAAACCATCTTGTTAAGCTACTGTGACCTCCACGTCTCTTCCAAGGGGCATTAAAACCATCTTATTAAACCACACTGACCTCCACATCTTTTCCAAGGGGAATTAATACCGTCTTGTTAAGCTACTGTGACCTCCACGTCTCTTCCAAGGGGCATTAAAACCATCTTATTAAACCACACTGACCTCCACGTCTCTTCCAAGGGGCATTAAAACCGTCTTGTTAAAACACTCTGACCTCCACAGCTCTTCCAAGGGGCATTGAAATGTTTTTTAGTCACCTCTAACCTCCACATCTCTTCCGAGGGGCATTAAAACCGTCTTGTTAAACCACTCTGACCTCCACGTCTCATCCAAGGGGCAATAAAACCGTCTTGTTAAACCACTCTGACCTCCAAGTCTCTTCCAAGGGGCATTAAAACCATCTTGTTAAGCTACTGTGACCTCCACGTCTCTTGCAAGGGGCATTAAAACCATCTTGTTAAGCTACTGTGACCTCCACGTCTCTTCCAAGGGGCATTAAAACCATCTTATTAAACCACACTGACCTCCACATCTTTTCCAAGGGGCATTAAAACCGTCTTGTTAAACCACTCTGACCTCCAAGTCTCTTCCAAGGGGCATTAAAACCATCTTGTTAAGCTACTGTGACCTCCACGTCTCTTGCAAGGGGCTTTAAAACCATCTTGTTAAGCTACTGTGAACACCACGTCTCTTCCAAGGGGCATTAAAACCATCTTATTAAAACACACTGACCTCCACGTCTCTTCCAAGGGGCATTAAAACCGTCTTGTTAAAACACTCTGACCTCCACGTCTCATTCAAGGGGCATTAAAACCATCTTGATAAACCACTGTGACTAACACGACTTATCCAAGGGCCATTAAAACCGTCTTGTTAAACCACTCTGACCTCCACGTCTCTTCCAAGGGGCATTAAAACCGTCTTGTTAAACCACTCTGTCCTCCAAGTCTCTTCCAAGGGGCATTAAAACCATCTTGGTAAGCTACTGTGACCTCCACGTCTCTTCCAAGGGGCATTAAAACCGTCTTATTAAGCTACTGTGACCTCCACTTCTCTTCCAAGGGGCATATAAACCATCTTATTAAACACTATGTCCTCCACGTCTCTAGCAAGGGGCACTAAAACCGTCTTGTTAAGCAACTGTGACCTCCACGTCTCGTCCAAGGGACATTAAAACCGTCTTGTTAAACCACTCTGATCTCCATGTCTCTTCCAAGGGACATTAAAATCGTCTTGTTAAACCACTCTGAACTCCACATCTCTTCCTAAGGGCATTAAACAATCTTCTTAAACCACTCTAACCTCCACACCTCTTACAAGGGGCATTAAAACCATCTTCTTAAGCTACTGTGACCTCCACGTCTCTTCTAAGGGGCATTAAAAACGTCTTGTTAAACCACTCTGACCTCCACGTCTCATCCAAAGGGCATTAAAACTATCTTGTTAAACCACTCTGACCTCCAAGTCTCTTCCAAGGGGCATTAAAATCGTCTTGTTAAGCAACTGTGACCTCCACGTCTGTTCCAAGGGGCTTTTAAACAGTCTTGATAAATCACTCTGACCTCCACGTCTCATCCAAAGAGCATTAAAACCATCTTGATAAACCACTGTGACCACCACGTCTCTTCCAAGGGGAATTAAAACCTTCTTGTTAAACCACTCTGACCTCCACGCCTCTTCCAAGGGGCATTAAAACCGACTTGTTAAGCTACTGTGACCTCCTCGTCTCTTCCAAGGGGCATTAAAACCGTCTTGTTAAGCTTTTGTGACCTCCACGTCTCATCCAAGGGGCATTAAAACCATCTTGATAAACCACTGTGACCTCCACGTCTCTTCCAAGGGGCATTTAAACCGTCTTGTTAAGCTACTGTGACCTCCATATCTCTTCCAAGGGGCATTAAAACCGTCTTTTTAAGCTACTGTGACCTCCACGTCTCTTCCAAGGGGCATTAAAACCATCTTGTTAAACCACTCTGAGCTCCACGTCTCTTCCAAGGGGCATTAAAAACGTCTTTTTAAGCTACTGTGACCTACAAGTCTCTTCCAAGGGGCTTTAAAACCATCTTGTTAAACTACTCTGAACTCCACGTCTCTACCAAGGGGCATTAAAAGCGTCTTGTTAAACCACTCTGAACTCCACGTCTCTTCCAAGGGGCAATAAAACCATCTTGTTAAGCTACTGTGACCTCCACATCTGTACCAAGGGGCATTAAAACCGTCTTTTTAAACCACTCTATCCTCCACGTCTCTTCCAAGGGGCATTAAAACCATCTTGTTATGCTACTGTGACCTCCATGTCTCTTCCAAGGGGCATCAAAACCGTCTTGTTAAGCTACTGTGACCTCCACTTCTCTTCCAATGGGCATTAAAACCATCTTGTTAAACCACTCTGACCTTCACATGTCTTCCAAGGGGCATTAAAACCGTCTTGTTAAACCACTCTGAAATCCGCGTCTCTTCCAATGGGGCATTTAAACCGTCTTGTTAAGGTACTGTGACCTCCACTTCTCTTCCAAGGGGCATTAAAACCGTCTTTTTAAGCTACTGTGACCTCCACGTCGCTTTCAAGGGGCAATGAAACCACCTTGTTAAACCACTCTGAAATTCACGTCTCTTCCAAGCGGAATTAAAACCGTCTTGTTAAGCTACTGTGACCTCCATGTCTCTTCCAAGGGGCATTAAAACCATCTGGTTAATCCACTCTGATCTTATTGTCTCTTCCAATGGGCATTAAAACCATCTAGTTAAACCACTCTGACCTCCACGTTTCTTTCAAGTGGAATAAATACCGTCTTGTTAAGCTACTGTGACCTACATGTCTCTTCCAAGGGGCATTAAAACCGTATTGTTAAACCACTCTGACCTCCACAACTCAATTAAGGGGCATTAAAACCTTCTTGATAAACCACTGTGACCACCACCTCTCATCCAAGGGGCATTAAAACCGTCTTGTAAACCACTCTGACCTCCACGTCTCTTCCAAGGGGCATTAAAACCGTCTTGTTAAACCACTCTGACTTCCACGTCTCATCCAAGGGGCATTAAAACCGTCTTGTTAAGCTACTGTGACCTCCACGTCTATTCAAGGGGCATTAAAACCGTCTTATTAAGCTACTGCGACCTCCACGTCTCTTCCAAGGGGTATTAAAACCATCTTGTTAAACCACTCTGACCGCCACGTCTCTTCCAATGGGCATTAATAGCATCTTGCTAAACCACTCTGACCTCCATGTCTCTTCCAATGGGCATTAAAACAATCTTGTTAAAAAACACTGGCCTTCACTTTTCTTCCAAGGGGCATTAAAACCGTCTTATAAAGCTACTGTGACCTCCACGTCTCTTCAAAGGGGCATTAAAACTGTCTTGTTAAACCACTCTGACCTCCACGTCTCATCCAAGGGGCATTAAAACCGTCTTGTTAAGCTACTGTGACCTCCATGTCTCTTCCAAGTCGCATAAAAACCATCTTGTTAAGCCACTCTGACCTCATTGTCTCTTCCAATGGGCATTAAAACCATCTTGTTAAACCACTCTGACCTCCACGTTTCTTCCAAGGGACATTAAATCCGTCTTGTTAAGCTACTGTGACCTCCACGTCTTTTCCAAGGGGCATTAAAACCATCTTGTTATGCTACTGTGACCTCCACGTCTCTTCCAAGGGGCATCAAAACAGTCTTGTTAAGCTACTGTGACCTCCACTTCTCTTCCAATGGGCATTAAAACCATCTAGTTAAACCACTCTGACCTCCACGTTTCTTCCAAGTGGAATAAATACCGTCTTGTTAAGCTACTGTGACCTCCATGTCTCTTCCAAGGGGCATTAAAACCGTCTTGTTAAACCACTCTGACCTTCACATGTCTTCCAAGGGGCATTAAAAACGTCTTGTTAAACCACTCTGAAATCCGCGTCTCTTCCAATGGGGCATTAAAACCGTCTTGTTAAGTTACTGTCACCTCCACTTCTCTTCCAAGGGGCATTAAAACTGTCTTTTTAAGCTACTGTGACCTCCACGTCTATTCAAGGGGCATTAAAACCGTCTTAGTAAGCTACTGCGACCTCCACGTCTCTTCCAAGGGGCATTAAAACCATCTTGCTAAACCACTCTGACCGCCACGTCTCTTCCAATGGGCATTAATACCATCTTGCTAAACCACTCTGAACTCCACATCTCTTCCAATGGGCATTAAAACCATCTTGTTAAAAAACATTGGCCTCCACGTTTCTTCTAAAGGGCAATAAAACCGTCTTATTAAGCTACTGTGACCTCCAAGTCGCTTCCAAGGGGCAATAAAACCACCTTGTTAAACCACTCTGAAATTCACGCCTCTTCCAAGCGGAATTAAAACCGTCTTGTTAAGCTACTGTGACCTCCATGTCTCTTCCAAGTGACATAAAAACCGTCTGGTTAAACCACTCTGACCTCATTGTCTCTTCCAATGGGCATTAAAACCATCTTGTTAAGCAACTGTGACCTCCACGTCTCTTCCAAGGTGCTTTTAAACCATGTTGATAATCCACTCTGACCTCCACGTCTCATCCAAGGGGCATTAAAACCATCTTGATAAACCACTGTGACCACCACGTCTCTTCCAAGGGGCATTAAAACCTTCTTGTTAAACCACTCTGACCTCCTCGTCTCTTCCAAGGGGCATTAAAACCATCTTGTTAAGCTATTGTGACCTACACGTATCATCCAAGGGGCATTAAAACCATCTTGATAAACCACTGTGACCTCCACGTCTCTTCCAAGGGGCATTAAAACCATCTTGTTAAACCACTCTGACCTCCAAGTCTCTTCCAAGGGGCATTAAAATTGTCTTGTTAAGCAACTGTGACCTCCACGTCTCTTCCAAGGGGCTTTTAGACCGTCTTGATAAACTACTCTGACCTCCACGTCTCATCCAAGGGGCATTAAAACCATCTTGATAAACCACTGTGACTACCATGTCTCTTCCAAGGGGCATTAAAACCTTCTTGTTAAACCACTCTGACATCCACGTCTCTTCCAAGGGGCATTAAAACAGACTTGTTATGCTACTGTGACCTACTCCTCTCTTCCAACGGGCATTAAAACCGTATTGTTAAGCAACTGTGACCTTCAAGTCTCTTCCAAGGGGCATTAAAATCATCTAGTTAAGCAACTGTAACCTCCACGTCTCTTCCAAGGGGCTTTTAAACCGTCTTGATAAACCACTCTGACCTCCACGTCTCGTCCAAGTGGCATTAAAACCATATTGATAAACCACTGTGACCACCACGTCTCTTCCAAGGGGCATTAAAACCTTCTTGTTAAACCACTCTGACCTCCACGTTTTCTTCCAAGGGGCATTAAAACCGACTTGTTAAGCTACTGTGTCCTCCTCGTCTCTTCCAAGGGGCATTAAAACCATCTTGTTAAGCTATTGTGACCTCCACGTCTCATCCAAGGGGCTTTTAAACCGTCTTGATAAACCACTCTGATCTCCACGTCTCGTCCAAGGGGCATTAAAACCATCTTGATAAACCACTGTGACCTCCAAGTCTCTTCCAAGGGGCATTAAAACCATCTTGTTAAACCACTCTGACCTCCACATCTCTTACAACGGGCATTAAAACCATCTTGTTAAGCAACTGTGACCTCCACGTCTCTTCCAAGGGGCTTTTAAACCAACTTGATAATCCACTCTGACCTCCACGTCTCATCCAAGGGGCATTAAAACCATCTTGATAAACCACTGTGACCACCACGTCTCTTCCAAGGGGCATTAAAACCTTCTTGTTAAACCACTCTGACCTCCTCGTCTCTTCCAAGGGGCATTAAAACCATCTTGTTAAGCTATTGTGACCTACACGTCTCATGCAAGGGGCATTAAAACCATCTTGATAAACCACTGTGACCTCCACGTCTCTTCCAAGGGGCATTAAAACCATCTTGTTAAACCACTCTGACCTCCAAGTCTCTTCCAAGGGGCATTAAAATTGTCTTGTTAAGAAACTGTGACCTCCACGTCTCTTCCAAGGGGCTTTTAGACCGTCTTGATAAACTACTCTGACCTCCACGTCTCTTCCAAGGGGCATTATAACCTTCTTGTTAAACCTTTTTGACATCCACGTCTCTTCCAAGGGGCATTAAAACCGACTTGTTAAGCTACTGTGACCTCCTCGTCTCTTCCAACGGGCATTAAAACCGGATTGTTAAGCAACTGTGACCTTCAAGTCTCTTCCAAGGGGCATTAAAATCATCTAGTTAAGCAACTGTAACCTCCACGTCTCTTCCAAGGGGCTTTTAAACCGTCTTGATAAACCACTCTGACCTCCACGTCTCGTCCAAGTGGCATTAAAACCATCTTGATAAACCACTGTGACCACCACGTCTCTTCCAAGGGGCATTAAAACCTTCTTGTTAAACCACTCTGACCTCCACGTTTTCTTCCAAGGGGCATTAAAACCGACTTGTTAAGCTACTGTGTCCTCCTCGTCTCTTCCAAGGGGCATTAAAACCATCTTGTTAAGCTATTGTGACCTCCACGTCTCATCCAAGGGGCTTTTAAACCGTCTTGATAAACCACTCTGATCTCCACGTCTCGTCCAAGGGGCTTTAAACCATCTTGATAAACCACTGTGACCTCCAAGTCTCTTCCAAGGGGTATTAAAACCATCTTGTTAAACCACTCTGACCTCCACATCTCTTCCAACGTGCATTAAAACCGTCTTGTTAAGCAACTGTGACTTTCAAGTCTCTTCCATGGGGCATTAAAACCATCTTGTTAAAAGACTCAGACTTCCACGTCTTATCCAAGGGGCATTAAAACCGTCTTGTTAAACCACACTGACCTCCACGTCTTTTCCAAGGGGCATTAAAACCGTCTTGTTAAGCTTCTGTGACCTCCACGTCTTTTCCAAGAGGCATTAAAACCGTTTTGTTAAGCTACTGTGACCTCCACAGCTCTTCCAAGGGGCATTAAAACCATCTTGTTAAACCACTCTGACCTTCACGTCTCATCCAAGGGGCATTAAAACTGTTTTGTTAAGCTACTGTGACCTCCACATCTCTTCCAAGGGGCATTAAAAGCGTCTTGTTAAACCACTCTGACCTCATTGTCTCTTCCAATGGGCATTAAAACCATCTTGTTTAACCACTCTGACCTCCAAGTTTCTTCCAAGAAGCATTAAAACCGTCTTGTTAAGCTACTGTGACCTCCTTGTCTCTACCAAGGGGCATAAAACCGTCTTTTTAAGCTACTGTGACCTCCACGTTTCTTCCAAGGGGCATTAAAACCGTCTTGCTAAACCACTCTGAACTCCACGTCTCTTCCAAGGGGCATTAAAACCGTCTTGTTAAGCTACTCTGATCTACACGTCTCTTCCAAGGGTCTTTAAAAACATCTTGCTAAAGCCACTCCGAACTCCACATCTCTACCAAGGGGCATTAAAACCGTCCTGTTAAACCACTCTGATCTCCACGTCTCTTCCAAGGGGCAATAAAACCATCTTGTTAAGCTACTGTGACCTCCACATCTGTACCAAGGGGCATTAAAACCGTCTTGTTAAACTACTGTGACCTCCACGTCTTTTCCAAGGGATATTAAAACCATCTCGTTATGCTACTGTGACCTCCACGTCTCTTCCAAGGGGCATCAAAACCATCTTGTCAAGCTACTCTGACCTCCACTTCTCTTCCAATGGGCATTAAAACCATCTTGTTAAACCACTCTGACCTCCACGTATCTTCCAAGGGGAATTAAAACCGTCTTGTTAAGCTACTGTGACCTCCATGTCTCTTCCAAGGGGCATTAAAACCGTCTTGTTACACAACTCTGACCTCCACATCTCTTCCAAGGGGCATTAAAACCATCTTGGTAAACCACTCTGAACTCCGCGTCTCTTCCAATGGGGCATTAAAACCGTCTTGTTAAGCTACTGTGACCTCCACTTCTCTTCCAAGGGGCATTAAAATCATCTTTTTAAGCTACTGTGACCTCCACGTTGCTTCCAAGGTGCATTAAAACCACCTTGTTAAACCACTCTAAAATCCACGTCTCTTCCAAGCGGAATTAAAACTGTCTTGTTAAGCTACTGTGACCTCCACGTCTCTTCCAAGGGGCATTAAAACCGTCTTTTTAAACCACTCTGACCTCATTTTCTCTTCCAATGGGCATTAAAACCATCTTTTTAAACCACTCTGACCTCCACGTTAATTCCAAGGGGAATTTTAAACCGTCTTTTTAAGCTACTTTGACCTCCACCTCTCTTCCAAGGGGCATTAAAACCAGCTTGTTAAACCGCTCTGACCTCCACGTCTCAATCAAGAGGCATTAAAACCATCTTGATAAACCACTGTGACAACCACGTCTCATCCAAGAGGCATTAAAACCTTGTTGTTAAACCATTCTGACCTCCACGTCTCTTCCAAGGGGCATTAAAACCGTCTTGTTAAACCACTCTGACCTCCAAGTCTCTTCCAAGGGGCATTTAAACCGTATTGTTAAGCTACTGTGACCTCCACGTCTCTTCCAAGGGGCATTAAAATTGTCTTATTAATCTACTGTGACCTCCACTTCTCTTCCAATGGGCATTAAAACCATCTTGTTAAAAAACACTGGCCTCCACGTTTCTTCCAAGGGGCATTAAAACCGTCTTGTTAAGCTACTGTGACCTCCACGTCTCTTCCAAGGGGCATTAAAACTGTCTTGTTAAACCTCTCTAAACTCCATGTCTCTTCCAAGGGGCATAAAAAACATCTTGTTAAGCTACTGTGACCTCCACGTCTCTTCCAAGCGACATTAAAACCGTCTTGTTAAACCACTCTGATCTCCTCGTCTCAGCCAAGGGGCATTAAAACCGTCTTGTTAAGCTACTGTGACCTCCATGTCTCTTCCAAGGGGCATTAAAGCCGTCTTGTTAAGCCACTCTGACCTCATTGTCTCTTCCAATGGGCATTAAAACCATCTTGTTAAACCACTCTGACCACCACGTTTCTTTCAAGGGACATTAAAACCGTCTTGTTAAGCTACTGTCACCTCCATGTCTCTTCCAAGGGGCATTAAAACCTACTTTTTAAGCTACTGTGACCTCAACGTCTCTTCCAAGGGGCATTAAAACTGTCTCGCTAAACCACTCTGACCTCCAGGTCTCTTCCAAGGGGCATTAAAACTATCTTGTTTAACAACTGTGACCTCCACGTCTCTTCCAAGGCTCATAAAAACCATTTTGTTAAACACTATGACCTCCACGTCTCTTCCAAGGGGCATTAAAACCGTCTTGTTAAGCAACTGTGACCTCCACGTCTCGTCCAAGGGACATTAAAACCGTCTTGTTAAACCAGTCTGAACTCCATGTCTCTTCCTAAGGGCATTAAACTGTCTTGTTAAACCACTCTAACCTCCACGTCTCTTACAAGGGGCATTAATACCGTCTCGTTAAGCTACTGCGACCTCCACGTCTCTTACGAGGGGCATTAAAACCGTCTTGTTAAACCACTCTGACCTCCACGTCTCTTCCAATGGGCATTAAAACCATCTTCTTAAACCACTCTGACCTCCACGTCTCATCCAAGGGGCATTAAATCCATCTTGATAAACCATTGTGACCACCACATCTCTTCCAAGGGGCATTAAAACCTTCTTGTTAAACCACTCTGACCTCCGAGTCACTTCCAAGGGGCATTAAAACCGACTTGCTAATCTACTGTGACCTCCTCGTCTCTTCCAAGGGGCATTAAAACCATCTTGATAAACCACTCTGACCTCCATGTCTCTTCCAAGGGGCATTAAAACCGTCTTGTTAAGCTACTGTGACCTCCACGTCTTTTCCAAGGGGCATTAAAACCGTCTTGTTATGCTACTGTGACCTCCACTTCTCCTCCAAGGGGCAATAAAACCGTCTTTTTTAGCTACTGTGACCTCCACATCTCTTCCAAGGGGCATTAAAACCACCTTGTTAAACCACTCTGAAACCCACGTCTCTTCCAAGGGGAATTAAAACCGTCTTGTTAAGCTACTGTGACCTCCACGTCTATTCCAAGGGGCATTAAAACCGTCTTCTTAAACCACTCTGACATCCACATCTCTTCCAATGGGCATTAAAACCGTCTTGTTAAACAACTCTGAACTCCGCTTCTTTTCCAATGGGGCATTAAAACCGTCTTGTTAAACCACTCTGACCTCCACGTCTCATCCAAGGGGCATTAAAACCATCTTGATAAACCACTGTGACCACCACGTCTCTTCCAAGTGGCATTAAAACCTTCTTCTTAAACCACTCTGCCCTCCACGTCTCTTCCAAGGGGCATTAAAACCGAATTGTTAAGCTACTGTGACCTCCTCGTCTCTTCCAAGAGGCACTAAAACCATCTTGTTAAGCTATTGTGACCTCCACGTCTCATCCAATGGGCATTAAAACAATCTTGTTAAACCACTCTGACCTCCAAGTCTCTTCCAGCGGGCATTAAAACCGTCTTGTTAAACCACTCTGACTTCCACGTCTTATCCAAGGGGCATTAAAACTGTCTTGTTAAACCACTCTGACCTCCACGTCTTTTCCAAGGCGCATTAAAATTGACTTATTAAACAACTCTGACCTCCACGTCTCTTCCAAGGGGCATGAAAACTGTCTTGTTAAGCTACTGTGACCTCCACGTCTTTTAAAAGAGGCATTAAAACAGTTTTGTTAAGCTACTGTGACCTCCACATCTCTTCCAAGGGGCATTAAAACCACCTTGTTAAACCACTCTGACCTCCACGTCTCTTCCAAGGGGCATTAAAACCGTCTTGTTAAACCACTCTGACCTCCAAGTCTCTTCCAAGGGGCATTTAAACCGTATTGTTAAGCTACTGTGACCTCCACGTCTCTTCCAAGGGGCATTAAAACTGTCTTATTAATCTACTGTGACCTCCACTTCTCTTCCAATGGGCATTAAAACCATCTTGTTAAAAAACACTGGCCTCCACGTTTCTTCCAAGGGGCATTAAAACCGTCTTGTTAAGCTACTGTGACCTCCACGTCTCTTCCAAGGGGCATTAAAACTGTCTTGTTAAACCTCTCTGAACTCCATGTCTCTTCCAAGGGGCATAAAAAACATCTTGTTAAGCTACTGTGACCTCCACGTCTCTTCCAAGCGACATTAAAACCGTCTTGTTAAACCACTCTGATCTCCTCGTCTCAGCCAAGGGGCATTAAAACCGTCTTGTTAAGCTACTGTGACCTCCATGTCTCTTCCAAGGGGCATTAAAGCCGTCTTGTTAAGCCACTCTGACCTCATTGTCTCTTCCAATGGGCATTAAAACCATCTTGTTAAACCACTCTGACCACCACGTTTCTTTCAAGGGACATTAAAACCGTCTTGTTAAGCTACTGTCACCTCCATGTCTCTTCCAAGGGGCATTAAAACCTACTTTTTAAGCTACTGTGACCTCAACGTCTCTTCCAAGGGGCATTAAAACTGTCTCGCTAAACCACTCTGACCTCCAGGTCTCTTCCAAGGGGCATTAAAACTATCTTGTTTAACAACTGTGACCTCCACGTCTCTTCCAAGGCTCATAAAAACCATTTTGTTAAACACTATGACCTCCACGTCTCTTCCAAGGGGCATTAAAACCGTCTTGTTAAGCAACTGTGACCTCCACGTCTCGTCCAAGGGACATTAAAACCGTCTTGTTAAACCAGTCTGAACTCCATGTCTCTTCCTAAGGGCATTAAACTGTCTTGTTAAACCACTCTAACCTCCACGTCTCTTACAAGGGGCATTAATACCGTCTCGTTAAGCTACTGCGACCTCCACGTCTCTTACGAGGGGCATTAAAACCGTCTTGTTAAACCACTCTTACCTCCACGTCTCTTCCAATGGGCATTAAAACCATCTTCTTAAGCTACTGTGACCTCCACGTCTCTTCCAAGGGGCTTTTAAACCGTCTTGATAAACCACTCTGACCTCCACGTCTCATCCAAGGGGCATTAAATCCATCTTAATAAACCATTGTGACCACCACATCTCTTCCAAGGGGCATTAAAACCTTCTTGTTAAACCACTCTGACCTCCGCGTCTCTTCCAAGGGGCATTAAAACCGACTTGCTAATCTACTGTGACCTCCTCGTCTCTTCCAAGGGGCATTAAAACCATCTTGATAAACCACTGTGACCTTCACGTCTTTTCCAAGGGGCATTAAAACCATCTTTTTAAACCACTCTGACCTCCATGTCTCTTCCAAGGGGCATTAAAACCGTCTTGTTAAGCTACTGTAACCTCCACGTCTTTTCCAAGGGGCATTAAAACCGTCTTGTTATGCTACTGTGACCTCCACTTCTCCTCCAAGGGGCAATAAAACCGTCTTTTTTAGCTACTGTGACCTCCACATCTCTTCCAAGGGGCATTAAAACCACCTTGTTAAACCACTCTGAAACCCACGTCTCTTCCAAGGGGAATTAAAACCGTCTTGTTAAGCTACTGTGACCTCCACGTCTATTCCAAGGGGCATTAAAACCGTCTTCTTAAACCACTCTGACATCCACATCTCTTCCAATGGGCATTAAAACCGTCTTGTTAAACAACTCTGAACTCCGCTTCTTTTCCAATGGGGCATTAAAACCGTCTTGTTAAACCACTCTGACCTCCACGTCTCATCCAAGGGGCATTAAAACCATCTTGATAAACCACTGTGACCACCACGTCTCTTCCAAGTGGCATTAAAACCTTCTTCTTAAACCACTCTGCCCTCCACGTCTCTTCCAAGGGGCATTAAAACCGAATTGTTAAGCTACTGTGACCTCCTCGTCTCTTCCAAGAGGCACTAAAACCATCTTGTTAAGCTATTGTGACCTCCACGTCTCATCCAATGGGCATTAAAACAATCTTGTTAAACCACTCTGACCTCCATGTCTCTTCCAGCGGGCATTAAAACCGTCTTGTTAAACCACTCTGACTTCCACGTCTTATCCAAGGGGCATTAAAACTGTCTTGTTAAACCACTTTGACCTCCACGTCTTTTCCAAGGCGCATTAAAATTGACTTATTAAACAACTCTGACCTCCACGTCTCTTCCAAGGGGCATGAAAACTGTCTTGTTAAGCTACTGTGACCTCCACGTCTTTTAAAAGAGGCATTAAAACAGTTTTGTTAAGCTACTGTGACCTCCACATCTCTTCCAAGGGGCATTAAAACCACCTTGTTAAACCACTCTGACCTCCACGTCTCATCCAAGGGGCATTACAACCGTCTTGTTAAGCTACTGTGACCTCCACATCTCTTCCAAGGGGCATTAAAACCGTCTTGTTAAACCACTCTGACCTCATTGTTTCTTCCAATTGGCATTAAAACCATCTTGTTAAACCACTTTGACCTCCACGTTTCTTACTAGGGGCATTAAAACCGTCTTGTTAAGCTACTGTGACCTCCACGTCTCTTCCAAGGGGCATTAAAACTGTCTTTTTAAACCAATCTGACTTCCACGTCTCTTCCAAGGGGCATTAAAACGGTCTTGTTAAGCAACTGTGACCTCCACGTCTTCAAGGGGCTTTAAAACTGTCTTGTTAAGCTACTGTGACCTCCACGTCTCTTCCAAGGGGCATTAAAACCATCTTGTTAAGCTACTGTTCCCTCCATTTCTCTTCCAAGGTGAATTAAAACCGTATTTTTAAGCTACTGTGATATCCACATCTTTTCCAATGGGACTTAAAACAGTCTTGTTATGCTATTATGACCTCCACGTCTCTTCCAAGTGGCATCAAAACCATCTTGTTAAGCTACTGTGACCTACACTTCTCTTCCAAGGGGCATTAAAACCGTCTTTTTAAGCTACTGTGACCTCCACGTCTCTTCCAAGGAGCATTAAAACCACCTTGTTAAACCACTATGAAATCTACGTCTCTTCCAAGGGGAATTAAAACCGTCTTGTTAAGCTACTGTGACCTCCACGTCTCTTCCAAGGGGCATTAAAACCGTCTTCTTAAACCACTCTGACATCCACATCTCTTCCAATGTACATTAAAACCGTCTTGTTAAACCACTTTGAACTCTGCGTCTCTTCCAATGGGGCATTAAAACCATCTTGTTAAACCACTCTGACCTCCACGCCTCATCCAAGGGGCATTAAAACCATCTTGATAAACCACTGTGACCACCACGTCTCTACCAAGGGGCATTAAAACCTTCTTGCTAAATCACTCTGCCCTCCACGTCTCTTCCAAGGGGCATTAAAACCGAATTGTTAAGCTACTGTGACCTCCTCGTCTCTTCCAAGAGGCACTAAAACCGTCTTGTTAAGCTATTGTGACCTCCACGTCTCTTACAACGGGCATTAAAACCATCTTGTTAAGCAACTGTGACATCCACGTCTCTTCTAAGGGGCATTAAAACCATCTTGTTAAACCACTCTGACTTCCACGTCTTATCCAAGGGGCATTAAAACTGTCTTGTTAAACCACTCTGACCTCCACGTCTTTTCCAAGGCGCATTAAAATTGACTTATTAAACCACTCTGACCTCCACGTCTCTTCCAAGGGGCATTAAAAATGTCTTGTTAAGCTACTGTGACCTCCACGTCTTTTAAAAGAGGCATTAAAACAGTTTTGTTAAGCTACTGTGACCTCCATGTCTCTTCTCAGGGGCATTAAAACTGTCTTGTTAAACCACTCTGACCTCCACGTCTCTTCCATCGGGCATTAAAACTGTCTTGTTAAGCTACTGTGACCTCCACGTCTCTTCCAAGGGGCATTAAAACCATCTTGTTAAGCTACTGTGACCTCCATGTCTCTTCTCAGGGGCAATAAAACTGTCGTGTTAAACCACTCTGACCTCCACGTCTCTTCCATCGGGCATTAAAACTGTCTTGTTAAGCTACTGTGACCTCCACGTCGCTTCCAAGGGACATTAAAACCGTCTTGTTAAGCTACTGTGACCGCCACGTCTTTTCCAAGAGCCATTAAAACAGTTTTGTTAAGCTACTGTGACCTCCACATCTCTTCCAAGGGGCATTAAAACCATCTTGTTAAACCACTCTGACCTCCACGTCTCATCCAAGCGGCATTAAAAACGTCTTGTTAAGCTACTGTTACCTCCATGTCTCTTCCAAGGGGCATTAAAACCGTCTTGTTAAATCACTCTGACCTCATTGTTTCTTACAGTTGGCATTAAAACCATCTTGTTAAACCACTCTGACCTCAACGTTTCTTCCAAGGGGCATTAAAACCGTCTTGTTAAACCACTCTGAACTCCATGTCTCTTCCAAGGAGCATTAAAACCATCTTGTTAAGCTTCTGTGACCTCCACGTCTCATCTCAGGGGCATTAAAACTGTCTTGTTAAACCACTCTGACCTCATTGTTTCTTCCAATTGGCATTAAAGCCATCTTGTTAAACCACTCTGACCTCAACGTTTCTTCCAAGGGGCATTAAAACCGTCTTGTTAAACCACTCTGAACTCCATGTCTCTTCCAAGGGAAATTAAAACCGTCTTGTTAAGCTACTGTGACCTCCATGTCTCTTCCAAGGGGCATTAAAACCATCTTGTTAAGCTACTGTTCCCTCCATTTCTCTTCCAAGGTGAATTAAAACCGTATTTTTAAGCTACTGTGATATCCACATCTTTTCCAATGGGACTTAAAACAGTCTTGTTATGCTATTATGACCTCCACGTCTCTTCCAAGTGGCATCAAAACCATCTTGTTAAGCTACTGTGACCTACACTTCTCTTCCAAGGGGCATTAAAACCGTCTTTTTAAGCTACTGTGACCTCCACGTCTCTTCCAAGGAGCATTAAAACCACCTTGTTAAACCACTATGAAATCTACGTCTCTTCCAAGGGGAATTAAAACCATCTTGTTAAGCTACTGTGACCTCCACGTCTCTTCCAAGGGGCATTAAAACCGTCTTCTTAAACCACTCTGACATCCACATCTCTTCCAATGTACATTAAAACCGTCTTGTTAAACCACTTTGAACTCTGCGTCTCTTCCAATGGGGCATTAAAACCATCTTGTTAAACCACTCTGACCTCCACGCCTCATCCAAGGGGCATTAAAACCATCTTGATAAACCACTGTGACCACCACGTCTCTACCAAGGGGCATTAAAACCTTCTTGCTAAATCACTCTGCCCTCCACGTCTCTTCCAAGGGGCATTAAAACCGAATTGTTAAGCTACTGTGACCTCCTCGTCTCTTCCAAGAGGCACTAAAACCGTCTTGTTAAGCTATTGTGACCTCCACGTCTCTTACAACGGGCATTAAAACCATCTTGTTAAGCAACTGTGACATCCACGTCTCTTCTAAGGGGCATTAAAACCATCTTGTTAAACCACTCTGACTTCCACGTCTTATCCAAGGGGCATTAAAACTGTCTTGTTAAACCACTCTGACCTCCACGTCTTTTCCAAGGCGCATTAAAATTGACTTATTAAACCACTCTGACCTCCACGTCTCTTCCAAGGGGCATTAAAAATGTCTTGTTAAGCTACTGTGACCTCCACGTCTTTTAAAAGAGGCATTAAAACAGTTTTGTTAAGCTACTGTGACCTCCATGTCTCTTCTCAGGGGCATTAAAACTGTCTTGTTAAACCACTCTGACCTCCACGTCTCTTCCATCGGGCATTAAAACTGTCTTGTTAAGCTACTGTGACTTCCACGTCTCTTCCAAGGGGCATTAAAACCATCTTGTTAAGCTACTGTGACCTCCATGTCTCTTCTCAGGGGCAATAAAACTGTCGTGTTAAACCACTCTGACCTCCACGTCTCTTCCATCGGGCATTAAAACTGTCTTGTTAAGCTACTGTGACCTCCACGTCGCTTCCAAGGGACATTAAAACCGTCTTGTTAAGCTACTGTGACCGCCACGTCTTTTCCAAGAGCCATTAAAACAGTTTTGTTAAGCTACTGTGACCTCCACATCTCTTCCAAGGGGCATTAAAACCATCTTGTTAAACCACTCTGACCTCCACGTCTCATCCAAGCGGCATTAAAAACGTCTTGTTAAGCTACTGTTACCTCCATGTCTCTTCCAAGGGGCATTAAAACCGTCTTGTTAAATCACTCTGACCTCATTGTTTCTTACAGTTGGCATTAAAACCATCTTGTTAAACCACTCTGACCTCAACGTTTCTTCCAAGGGGCATTAAAACCGTCTTGTTAAACCACTCTGAACTCCATGTCTCTTCCAAGGAGCATTAAAACCATCTTGTTAAGCTTCTGTGACCTCCACGTCTCTTCTCAGGGGCATTAAAACTGTCTTGTTAAACCACTCTGACCTCATTGTTTCTTCCAATTGGCATTAAAGCCATCTTGTTAAACCACTCTGACCTCAACGTTTCTTCCAAGGGGCATTAAAACCGTCTTGTTAAACCACTCTGAACTCCATATCTCTTCCAAGGGAAATTAAAACCGTCTTGTTAAGCTACTGTGACCTCCATGTCTCTTCCAAGGGGCATTAAAACCGTCTTGTTAAACCACTCTGAACTCCACGTCTCTTCCAAGGGGCATTAAAACCATCTTGTTAAGCTACTGTGAACTCCACGTCTCTTCCAAGGGGCTTTAAAACCATCTTGTTAAACCACTCTGAACTCCACGTCTCTTCCGAGGGGCTTTAAAACCATCTAGTTAAACCACTCTGATCTCCATGTCTCTTCCAAGGGGCATTAAAACCGTCTTGTTAAGCTACTGTGACCCCCACGTCTGTACCAAGGGGAATTAAAACCGCCTTTTTAAACCACTCTGACCTCCACGTCTCTTCATAGGGGCATTAAAACCGTCTTGTTAAGCTACTGTGACCTCCACGTCTCTTCCAAGGGGCATTAAAACCGTCTTGTTAAACCACTCTGACCTCATTGTTTCTTCCAATTGGCATTAAAACCATCTTGTTAAACCACTTTGACCTCCACGTTTCTTACTAGGGGCATTAAAACCGTCTTGTTAAGCTACTGTGACCTCCACGTCTCTTCCAAGGGGCATTAAAACGGTCTTGTTAAGCAACTGTGACCTCCACGTCTTCAAGGGGCTTTAAAACTGTGTTGTTAAACTACTGTTACCTCCACGTCTCTTCCAAGGGGCATTAAAACCATCTTGTTAAGCTACTGTTCCCTCCATTTCTCTTCCAAGGGGAATTAAAACCGTATTTTTAAGCTACTGTGATATCCACATCTTTTCCAATGGGACTTAAAACAGTCTTGTTATGCTACTATGACCTCCACGTCTCTTCCAAGTGGCATCAAAACCATCTTGTTAAGCTACTGTGACCTACACTTCTCTTCCAAGGGGCATTAAAACCGTCTTTTTAAGCTACTGTGACCTCCACGTCTCTTCCAAGGAGCATTAAAACCACCTTGTTAAACCACTATGAAATCTACGTCTCTTCCAAGGGGAATTAAAACCATCTTGTTAAGCTACTGTGACCTCCACGTCTCTTCCAAGGGGCATTAAAACCGTCTTCTTAAACCACTCTGACATCCACATCTCTTCCAATGTACATTAAAACCGTCTTGTTAAACCACTTTGAACTCTGCGTCTCTTCCAATGGGGCATTAAAACCATCTTGTTAAACCACTCTGACCTCCACGCCTCATCCAAGGGGCATTAAAACCATCTTGATAAACCACTGTGACCACCACGTCTCTACCAAGGGGCATTAAAACCTTCTTGCTAAATCACTCTGCCCTCCACGTCTCTTCCAAGGGGCATTAAAACCGAATTGTTAAGCTACTGTGACCTCCTCGTCTCTTCCAAGAGGCACTAAAACCGTCTTGTTAAGCTATTGTGACCTCCACGTCTCTTACAACGGGCATTAAAACCATCTTGTTAAGCAACTGTGACATCCACGTCTCTTCTAAGGGGCATTAAAACCATCTTGTTAAACCACTCTGACTTCCACGTCTTATCCAAGGGGCATTAAAACTGTCTTGTTAAGCCACTCTGACCTCCACGTCTTTTCCAAGGCGCATTAAAATTGACTTATTAAACCACTCTGACCTCCACGTCTCTTCCAAGGGGCATTAAAAATGTCTTGTTAAGCTACTGTGACCTCCACGTCTTTTAAAAGAGGCATTAAAACAGTTTTGTTAAGCTACTGTGACCTCCATGTCTCTTCTCAGGGGCATTAAAACTGTCTTGTTAAACCACTCTGACCTCCACGTCTCTTCCATCGGGCATTAAAACTGTCTTGTTAAGCTACTGTGACCTCCACGTCTCTTCCAAGGGGCATTAAAACCGTCTTGTTAAGCTACTGTGACCTCCATGTCTCTTCTCAGGGGCAATAAAACTGTCGTGTTAAACCACTCTGACCTCCACGTCTCTTCCATCGGGCATTAAAACTGTCTTGTTAAGCTACTGTGACCTCCACGTCGCTTCCAAGGGACATTAAAACCGTCTTGTTAAGCTACTGTGACCGCCACGTCTTTTCCAAGAGCCATTAAAACTGTTTTGTTAAGCTACTGTGACCTCCACATCTCTTCCAAGGGGCATTAAAACCATCTTGTTAAACCACTCTGACCTCCACGTCTCATCCAAGCGGCATTAAAAACGTCTTGTTAAGCTACTGTTACCTCCATGTCTCTTCCAAGGGGCATTAAAACCGTCTTGTTAAATCACTCTGACCTCATTGTTTCTTACAGTTGGCATTAAAACCATCTTGTTAAACCACTCTGACCTCAACGTTTCTTCCAAGGGGCATTAAAACCGTCTTGTTAAACCACTCTGAACTCCATGTCTCTTCCAAGGAGTATTAAAACCATCTTGTTAAGCTTCTGTGACCTCCACGTCTCTTCTCAGGGGCATTAAAACTGTCTTGTTAAACCACTCTGACCTCATTGTTTCTTCCAATTGGCATTAAAGCCATCTTGTTAAACCACTCTGACCTCAACGTTTCTTCCAAGGGGCATTAAAACCGTCTTGTTAAACCACTCTGAACTCCATGTCTCTTCCAAGGGGCATTAAAACCGTCTTGTTAAGCTACTGTGACCTCCATGTCTCTTCCAAGGGGCATTAAAACCGTCTTGTTAAACCACTCTGAACTCCACGTCTCTTCCAAGGGGCATTAAAACCATCTTGTTAAGCTACTGTGAACTCCACGTCTCTTCCCAGGGGCTTTAAAACCATCTTGTTAAACCACTCTGAACTCCACGTCTCTTCCAAGGGGCTTTAAAACCATCTAGTTAAACCACTCTGATCTCCATGTCTCTTCCAAGGGGCATTAAAACCGTCTTGTTAAGCTACTGTGACCCCCACGTCTGTACCAAGGGGAATTAAAACCGCCTTTTTAAACCACTCTGACCTCCACGTCTCTTCATAGGGGCATTAAAACCGTCTTATTAAGCAACTGTGACCTCCACGTCTCTTCCAAGGGGCATTAAAACTGTCTTGTTAAGCTACTCTGACCTCCACCTCTCTTCCAAGGGGCATTAAAACCGTCTTGTTAAGCTACTGTGACCTCCATTTGTCTTCCAAGGGGAATTAAAACCGTCTTTTTAAGCTACTGTGACCTCCACGTCTCTTCCAAAGGGCATTAAAACCATCTTGTTAAATCACTCTTAAATTCACGTCTCTTCCAAGGGGAATTAAAACTGTCTTGTTAAGCTACTGTGACCTCCATGTCGTTTCCATGGGACATTAAAACTTTCTTGATAAGCTACTGTGACCTCCATGTCTCTTCCAAGTGGCATAAAAACCGTCTTGTTAAACCACTCTAAACTCCACGTCTCTTCCAAGGGGCATTAAAACCGTCTTGTTAAGCTACTTTGACCTCCACGTCTCTTCCAAGGGGCTTTAAAACCGTCTTGTTAAACCACTCTGAACTCCACGTCTCTTCCAAGGGGCATTAAAACCGTCTAGTTAAAACACTCTGATCTCCATGTCTCTTCCAAGGGGCATTAAAACCGTCTTGTTAAGCTACTGTGACCCCCACGTCTGTACCAAGGGGCATTAAAACCGCCTTTTTAAACCACTCTGACCTCCACGTCTCTTCCAAGGGGCATTAAAACTGTCTTGTTAAGCAACTGTGACCTCCACGTCTCTTCCAACGGGCATTAAAACTGTCTTGTTAAGCTACTGTGACCTCCACGTCTCTTCCAAGGGGCATAAAAACCGTCTTGTTAAGCTACTGTAACCTCCATTTCTCTTCCAAGGGGAATTAAAACCGTCTTTTTAAGCTACTGTGACCTCCTCGTCTCTTCCATAGGGCATTAAACCATCTTGTTAAACCATTCGTAAATTCACGTGTCTTCCAAGGGGAATTAAAACCGTCTTGTTAAGCTACTGTGACCTCCACGTCTCTTCCAATGGGCATTAAAACCGTCTTGTTAAACCACTCTGACCTCCACGTCTCTTCCAAGGGGCATTAAAACCGTCTTGCTAAACCCCTCTGAACTCCGCGTCTCTTCCAAGGGGCATTAAAACCGTCTTGTTATACCACTCTGAACTCCACGTCTCTTCAAAGGGGCATTAAAACTAGCTTGTTTAGCTACTGTGATCTCCACGTCTCTTCCAAGGGGCATTGAAACTAGTGTTGAGCCACCCCCGTAGTGTTCGAGTTCGGTTCGGTTCGTCGAACACCCGTGTGTTCGCCGAACTGTTCGTCGAACTGTTCGTCGAACACCTTCGAACACCGTTAAAACCAATGGCAGGCAAACAAAAACACATAGAAACACGTAGAAAACACCTTCAAAGGTGTCCAAAAGCTGACAAACTGCTCAGAAGACATAACACATGGAAAAGTGACAAGTACATATAGTCATGCGAAAATAAAAGAGGTGGAGGAGTAAAAGGAGGGGGAGACACAGATATAGGCATGTCATGCCCTTCTAAAATCCAAAAAGTGAGAATCCGACACGGCCAGTCCGCTCCTGCCCGTGCCACCTCCGTGTCGCCGGGTTTGTGCCAAAGCCGCGGTGAACCCTGATGGCCAGCCCCCCTCTCCCAATACTGGTGCCTGTCCGCTGGTGGGTCGAGCGAGCCCCCCTGTGGTGGAGGCAGCTCTAAGCTTTTTAATTTAAATTGTCTCTCTAATTTGAATGAATACACTTTAAATCCATTTACAAGGATCTATTGGAGGGCAAGTCTCATGCCAGCAGAAGCGTAATTCCAGCTCCAGTAGCGTCCACTAAAGCTGCTGCAGTTAAAAAGCTTTTATAAGGATCGAGCTCGGCTGTCCACCGCAAGGCATCCTACTGCCAGTCCCAGCCCCTATGCCTTGGGGTGCCTCCTGATGCTCTTCACTGAGTATCCCATGGTCCCGAAGCATTTCCTTTGAAAAAATTAAGTGTCTAAACTACAGGTGGTGTAGCTTGCTTAACAGCCAGGATAATCCGCTGACTAGCAGACCCTGCTACTAGGCACAAAGTATTTCCTGGGCTAGATGCAGTTAAAAATTTGTAATTAGATACTCTCGTTGGATGCTGAGAAAGCATTCCATAGAGTCTCCTGGCACGCCATATATGATTCTCTTAAAAAGCTTGGGGTAGGGGTCTAGGGGACCCTTTTATAGCCAAAATCACGGCCCTGTATCACAATACGTCACCTAGGCTGTAGATGAATGGAACTGTAGCACCCTGAGGGCTCGGTTGCTACAGAGGTATTGCACCTCACCCAGAGGTGTGATATCTCACTCTCAGGTAAGGATGGAGTGTGGATCAGGACCCGACACCTGCATGCATTACACCACATTGCCGTGGGGCAGGGCGACCAATATGCCTCTGAGATGGGCACGACAGTCCCTGTCCCTGGCTGGAGTGGGGGGAGGGAACACTGAGGAAGGGGAACCCTGTAGTGCAGGAGCAGGGAGGAAGCAGTTCCTGGGTGCATTGAGAAGGGAGTATAAAAGGTGGGCACCATCTTAGTTCAGTGCAGAGAAGTCTGAGCAGAAGTGGCAGGGAGCAGGGGCTCTGCATGAGCTCTGCTCCGGAGGCGGGCCTAGTAACAGTGGCCCAGGCCTGGAAGAGGGAGAAGGAAGGAAGAGGAGCGGAGAAGGCTCCAGGAACGAGGAATGAAGGGATCCCAGGGGTGCGGACGGGCGAGTCGCCACCGCACGCCCGAATCCACCTGCGTGGAGGGGTCAGGCCAAAGGGGGAGACCGGTCCCCGAAACTAGTGGAGGCAGGAAATGACCCTCAGCTAGAAACCGGAGGCTGTGACATTTTATGTGGCGCAGCCCCTCGCTACACCCGCTAGGAAGGCACCACATAGGGTCAGGGAAACTGGCGCCAAGTTTACCAAGAGGAGGCCCGAGGCAGCCGGACAGAAGGGTTGGTAAGAAAGGCCAGACAAAGGACACACAAAGGGGGTCCTGTGAAGCGCTCCAAAGTTATCTGGGAGTTGTCTGAGCCCCTCACCTGGTGAGCACAGTACGACGTGGGCAGCCGTTACCTGCAGACGTGGTCTGGATAATAAGAACTGTGAGTAAAGGCCCTGGACTGCATCACTGACTCTGTGTCGTTACTGATGCTGCCCTGCACCATCACCCCCATCCTCCGCATACACTGCCCTGAGGCTATACTCCTCCCGTGGGGAGTTATGCTACGCTCTGCTGCACCCACAACACCAGCCTCAGCGGTCTGCCCTGCAGCGGCGGTTCACTCTAACCGCAATCCACGGGTGGCGTAGTCGGACATTTAAACATCAAAACCACATAAATAGTAGAGATGAGCGTTGTTCTACTCGTAGTGTTCGCCAATCTCAAATTCGAGCTGTTTTGGGCGGTGTTCGAGCCGGTCGGCGAACACGAACAATTTGAGAAAAATTCGGCTGTTCGAGGTTATGTTCGATAACTGTTCGTGCACCAAAATCATAACTGGATTTTTTCTCAGTAATGATGAAAATTAATGTTAATACGCAGTTTGAGTGTACAGCGGGGCGGGGGGTGGGGCAGGGGATGGATCTCTGCAGGAACAATGAAGATCTCCATTTTTTTTTCTCTTTCCCGCATTTGCAGTGGGAAGGTGCAATCTGTCAGCCTATCAGCATCGCACACACGGAGCGAAGTGCTTTTTTTCACACAAGCAAGGGCATGTGTGATTGGCAGTGTATGTCACATGTCCTTGCCCTATAAGACCAAGCCATTTTTCCCGTCGCCACCATTTTCTCACTGCTGCAGCTGCGTGTTAGACGGCACCGCTGTTGCTGTGTGCGCTATACCTTGTTAATTTCAAGCCAATTTTCGCACAAATATACAGATAGCTTGGGAGTAGGGAATAGTTGTGATTGCAGTCCTTTTAAGGACTAGGTTACAGCATTTCCTACGACTTTTATCAAGCAGGTCTGTGCTCTTAAATAGATAGATTGTGGGAGTAAAGACTAATTGTAATTGGAGTCCTTTTCAGGACTAGGTTACATCAGTTTCTATCAGTTTTTGCCAGGCAGGTCTGTGCCAGTGCTGTGCAAGTTTTTTTCACAGCATTTGGCTGAATCTAGCAAAGCTAATCCTTTTTGGCCTATTGCAGAGTGTGTTAGTCAGTGGAGTAGCCTATCTGTGTTGCAAGATATACCACCTGTGTATAGAATACCAATTTTTTTACTGCACCTAGTGAAGTAAAATCTTTTGGGCATAGCATCATTCTATTAGTCCATCTATACTGACCTCCATCAGGTTGCAAACTGAATATAATTTTTTTCTGCATCTAGCTCTGAAAAAATATTTGGGCTTCTAGCAGTGTGTGGGACTTGGTCTATTAGTCCATCTATACTGACCTCCATCAGGTTGCAAATTAAAAATAATTTTTTTCTTCATTTAGCTCTGAAAAAATATTTGGGCTTCTAGCAGTGTGTGGGACTTGTTCTATTAGTCCTTCTTTACTGACCTCCAGCAGGTTGCAAATTGAATATAATTTTTTTCTGCATCTAGCTCTGAAAAAATATTTGGGCTTCTAGCGGTGTGTGGGACTTGGTCTATTAGTCCATCTATACTGACCTCCATCAGGTTGCAAATTAAAAATAATTTTTTTCTGCATCTAGCTCTGAAAAAATATTTGGGCTTCTAGCAGTGTGTGGGACTTGGTCTATTAGTCCATCTATACTGACCTCCATCAGGTTGCAAATTAAAAATAATTTTTTTCTTCATTTATCTCTGAAAAAATATTTGGGCTTCTAGCAGCGTGTGGGACTTGGTCTATTAGTCCATCTATACTGACCTCCATCAGGTTGCAAATTAAAAATAATTTTTTTCTGCATCTAGCTCTGAAAAAATATTTGGGCTTCTAGCAGTGTGTGGGACTTGGTCTATTAGTCCATCTATACTGACCTCCATCAGGTTGCAAATTAAAAATAATTTTTTTCTTCATTTAGCTCTGAAAAAATATTTGGGCTTCTAGCAGTGTGTGGGACTTGTTCTATTAGTCCTTCTATACTGACCTCCAGCAGGTTGCAAATTGAATATAATTTTTTTCTGCATCTAGCTCTGAAAAAATATTTGGGTTTCTAGCGGTGTGTGGGACTTGGTCTATTAGTCCATCTATACTGACCTCCATCAGGTTGCAAATTAAAAATATTTTTTTTCTGCATCTAGCTCTGAAAAAATATTTGGGCTTCTAGCAGTGTGTGGGACTTGGTCTATTAGTCCATCTATACTGACCTCCATCAGGTTGCAAATTGAATAAAAAAATTTTCTGCATCTAGCTCTGAAAAAATATTTGGGCTTCTAGCGGTGTGTGGGACTTGGTCTATTAGTCCATCTATACTGACCTCCATCAGGTTGCAAATTAAAAATAATTTTTTTCTGCATCTAACCCAGCCAATAGTTTTGGCCTAATACCACAGTTTGGCCACTCAGCTCTGCTCGGTTACCATCCATTGTTTTTTTGTGCAAACAACTCCAGAGTTGTGAATTAGTTAACCACCAAAATGAGTGGAAAAAGGCCTGCTGCTGGTGGAAAGGGGAATAGGCGTGTTGGGAAGGGGAAAAAAGGTTGTGTCCGTGGGGTAGGTGCAGAAGAAAGACCATCTTCCAGCCAAGCTAAAATGTCTACTTCTTTTAGCGGACAATGTGATAAGATCCCTTTCTTACGGCCACGCCAATCGCTACAAATTCCAGATGAGGCACAAAAACAGCAGGTGCTTCAACGGATATCAAGTGCTCCTTTAAGTGGGCTCTCCTCCACATCAACTTCAACATCACAAATACTCCAGTCCTCAAAGGTGTCACCCAAATCGCACTTGCTTCCTCACAGCTCCCAAATCTCCAGCTGCCCGTCTGAGTATGAGGTAGAACAGATGGTTGAGTCTGCAGAGCTGTTTACTCATACTATAGCCTGGGAATCAGAGGTCGACTCCAGCACTCCTGTGAATCCAGACGAGGAAATGATCTGCACTGATGCCCAGAATCTTTATGAGTCGGATCCAGGACCAGACGCAGAAGGTTCTGACCATAATGTAGACCCTCATTCCCAAACTGTAACTCCTGTTGGTGGAGACAATGAGGAAGACGATGATAAGACTCAAATACCTGATTGGAGCGACAACTTTAGTTTTTTGTCAGGGCAGGAACAGGTTGGCTCTGAGGACGACGGGTGTGATAACGCACAGGGTGATGATGATGAGGTCGGAGATCCCACTTACTGTCAACCCACAGTCAGCCAAGAGATGAGGTCAGCAGAGGAGGTGGAGGAAGATGCTAGTGACGACGAGGTCAGGTTGCGCCTTCCTGGACAGAGACGTAGTACTGGAAGCACGTCAACAACTGCATCCTCAAACACATCTCTGCCTCTCACCACAAGTCGTGGTGGCTCTTCAGGTCGCATGGGTGCTAAGCCTTGCATAGCCTGGGCATTTTTTCAGATCGATAAAGATGACCCAACTCGTGTTATCTGTAACATTTGTCAGCAAAAGCTAAGTAGAGGCCAAAAAATACATAGTTTGAGTACTTCATGCATGAACCGGCACATGGACATGAAGCATAAGTTGCAGTGGGAAGCTCAGTGTGCTACAATGCGGCCTAGCCGGCCGGGCCAACCACCGTCTGCCATATCTTGTGCATCCGCGGCCTCTTCATCCTCTGTGACTGGGGGGACAGCAGTCACACCTGTTTTGGGGCGCAGACCTGCCACCTCTTTACCCGCAACAGCCAGCGTGATTGGCAGGTCATCATTTTCTTTGGAGGTGGTAACACCAGCTGGTCTTGAGCGCTGTCCGACATCGATAGCACCACCTTTAGATCAAGGCAACCTAACATGTCCGCCTGCATCTTCCTCACAGACCGGCAGTTTGCCGGGGACACCCTTATCAACCCCGTCTAAGCACAATAGCCAGCCCTCGGTCCCTCAGATGTGGACAAGTAAAAGACCATTTCCTCCTAGCCATGAGAAAGCTAAGAGGTTGAATTTCACCATCTGCAAGCTCTTGGCTACAGAAATGCTGCCTTTCCGCCTGGTGGACACAGAGGATTTTCGAGAACTTATGTCCGTCGCAGTGCCCCAGTACCAGATGCCCAGTCGGCACTACTTCTCAAAGAAAGGTGTGCCTGCGCTCCACCAGCATGTCGCACACAACATCACCGCTTCTTTGAGAAACTCTGTGTGTGACAGGGTGCATTTCACCACAGACACTTGGACGAGTAGGCATGGACAGGGGCGTTACATGTCGCTGACTGGGCACTGGGTAACTATGGTGACAGCAGGACAAGGGGCTGCTGTCCAAGTCTTGCCGTCCCCACGAGTTGTGCGTCAATCCTCTATATGTCAAAGTTCCTCCACTGCTTCTGCCTCCTCAACCTCCTCTCGGTCTTCCACCTGCACCCAAAGCCTGTCTGGTCATGCCACAAGCTTTCTAACTGCGCAGAAGGGATCCTGCACACCTCCTTACTATGCTGGCAGTAGGGCTCAACGTCATCAGGCGGTTTTTACATTGAAATGTCTGGGAAATGTGAGTCACACAGCTGAAGAGTTGTGGTCAGCTCTGGAGAACCAATTTCATGAATGGTTGTCTCCACTGGACCTGAAACCAGGGAAGGCCGTGTGCGACAATGCTGCAAACCTGGGTGCGGCCCTTCGCCGGGGCAATGTCACACACGTGCCTTGTATGGCTCACGTGTTGAACCTGGTTGTCCAGCAATTTTTAGCCCACTATCCCAGACTAGATGGCCTTCTGCAGAGGGCACGGTCGCTGTGTGCTCACTTCCGCCGTTCGCATCCCGCAGCTCAGCGACTTACATCTCTACAGAAGTCGTTGGGCCTGCCACTTCACCGGCTAAAATGCGATGTGCCTACCCGGTGGAATTCAACTCTGCACATGTTGCAGCGACTGTGGCAGCACCGACAAGCCCTGGTGCAATACGTTCTGACGTATAGCCTGGGCCAACGAGATTCAGAGGTGGGGCAAATCACGCTGGAGGAGTGGTCTCAGATCAGGGACCTATGCACCCTTCTGCACAGTTTTGAAATGGCGACGAAGATGTTTAGTGCTGACGATGCCATTATCAGCATGACTATTCCGGTGATTTACATGCTGGAGCACATGTTAAACAGAATTCGGAGTCAGGTGGTGGCACAAGAGGAGGTGGAGGAAGTAGAGGAGGAGGAGTTGTATGTGGAAGGGCTAACATCTGCAAGGTCCAGACGGTCGGCAGCACCAAGGCGGCAGGCATGTGAGGGTGGGGGAGATGATTTTACCAGGGCGCATGGTAGCAGCCAAACTAGTGAGGAAGGTGCAGGAGCCCAGGAAGAAGTGGAGGACGAACTGATGGAAGACTCATCAGATGAGGGAGACCTTGATCACATTTCTGTTGTGCGAGGTTGGGGGGAGAGGACAGAGGAAGGAAGCATGATTGTTACCTCGCCACCAACACAACAGGGACTTGGTGCTCCTGGATGCGCAACACACATGAGTGCCTTCTTGCTGCACTACCTGCAACATGACCCTCGAATTGTGAGAATTAGAAATAATCCTGACTACTGGGTTGCCACACTGTTAGATCCCCGGTACAAAAGTAAATTTGCAGAAATTATTCCTGCCATAGAAAGGGATGCACGCATGCAGGAGTATCAGCAGAGACTGTTGCAGAATCTTACATGTGCTTTTCCACAAAATACCAGTGGTGCACGTAGTGAATCTCACAGTTCCAACTTGCCAACCGTGGGACCGTCAAGTGTTCAGCACTCAAACCGTAACAGAACCACAGTATCTGCTGGTAACATCAATTTTGCGGAATCATTTCACCACTTTTTTAGCCCATCCTTTGCAAGGCCACAGGAGACAAGAAGTCTGACACATAGTCAACGCCTAGAGACGATGGTACAGGAGTATCTCCAAGTAAACATTGAAGCCACGACTGTGTCACTGGACCCTTGCTCTTTTTGGGCTTCCAATCTGGATAAATGGCCGGAGCTAGCCACTTACGCCTTGGAGATCTTGTCATGCCCCGCAGCCAGCGTTCTGTCTGAACGTGTGTTCAGCGCTGCTGGTGGTGTGCTGACAGATAAGCGCACGCGGCTCTCCACTGATAATGTAGACAGACTCACGTTCATAAAGATGAACAAATCATGGATCCGAAACGACTTTTCTACCCCTGTGTCATCCTGGGGAGAGTAAAAGCTTGATGATTGGTTAAAATCACCCTACCAACCGTTTTAAGCTTTCAAATTACTAATCATGTTTATCTGTATCTTGACTGGAAAATAATTTGGGCTTTGTAGCAGTGTGCAGCACTGATCCTATTAGGCCATCTATAATAAGCTTCACCAGATTTAAAATTAAAAATAATTTTTAGCTGCATCTAGCCCGGAAAATAATTTTGGGGCTCCGAGATGCGCAAGACACATAAGTGCCTTCTTGCTGCACTACCTGCAGCATGACCCTCATATTGTCAGAATTCGAAGTAATCATGACTACTGGGTTGCCACACTCTTAGATCCCCCAAACTTTTCGATCAACCTTTTCATTTTAATAAAGACCAAAAAAATGGTCATTTTTGAAATTATAAGCATTAGCAGGTTGTTAGAAACTGAAATCAAACAGTTTTCAACTCAAAACTTTATTCTAGGTGATGTTACATTTTCACATAGGACCCCTTGTTCGAAAGGAGCTTCTGAACTCTCTCGTCCATTGAATTTGTCAGGTTTTGGATGGTTTCTGCTTCAATTGTTTTGCATGAGGACAGAATACCCTCCCAGAGCTGTTGCTTAGATGTGAACTGCCTCCCGCCATCATAGACACTCCTTTTAATGATGCTCCAAAGGTTCTGAATGGGGAAGAGGTCAGGGGAGCATGGGGGTCACACCATAAGTTTGTCCCCTTTTATGCCCATATCAGCCAGAGATGCAGATGTTTTATGTGCAGCATGAGATGGTGCATTATCATGCAGAAAAATGATCTTGCTGTGAAATACACGGTTCTTCTTCTTGAACCATGGCAGGAAGTGCTGTTTGAGAAAATCCACATACATTATGGAGTTCATCTTTAGCGCCTTCAGGGATCCTAAAGGGGCCGACAATCTCTCTCCCCATGATTCCAGCCCAAAACATTACTCCACCTCCTCCTTGTTGGCGCTGTAGCCGTGTTTGCGTGGGGTGTCCATCAACCAGCCATCCTCCACTCCATTCATCTGGACCATCGAGCGCTGCACGGCACTCATCCGTGAACAAAACAGTTTTGAAATCAGTCTTCATGTAATGTTTGGCCCACTGGAGCCGTTTCTGCTTGTGTGAAGTGGATAGAGGAGGTCGACAGGATGGCGTATGCACAGCTGCAAACCTCTGAAGGACCCTGCATCTTGTTGTTCGGGGGACGTTGGAGGCACAAGCAGCTTCAAAAACTTGTCTGCTGCTATGACAAGGCTTTTTTGCCGCTGCTCTTTCAACCTGACGTAATTGCCTGTAGGAAAGAGTCCTCAATTTGCCCTTATCAGCACGCACACGTGTGTACTGTGAATCAGCTACATACTTCTTGATTGCCAAGACACTTCATCCTGATCATCGCACAATGTTGATTGTAGTCATGCCTTGACCTAAACACTCCACAATTTGTTGCTTCTCAGCAGCCGACACATCCTTTTTCTTTCCCATTTTGGCAGAAAATGTAGGCTGCTTAATAATGTGAGAGAGTCTTCTTAAGTAGTCTTGCCTTTCATTGGACACACCTGCCAAACTAATTAGCACAGGTGTCTGCAATTGCTTACAGTGATATAAAGAGCCCTGACACCCATCACCATCAATGAGTTTAACTGACAAACAAACAAATTCTTCCCTTATCACTCCTAAACACTTTTTGCATAATAATTTGGAACGCGGTGTACATGTGCTTTTCCACAAAACACCAGTGGTTCACGTAGTGAATCTTACAGTTCTACCTTGCCAACCGTGGTCTGTATGGAATTGTTCAATAAAGGGCCCAAAATTAAGATAACATAGATGGGAGAGGTCTCTATGAATAGGAATTCCTAAGTATTTGATACCCTGTGAGGGCCAGGCAAAGGGAAAGTTGGACTGGATGGAATCCTATATGGATTTAGGGAGGGAGACATCGAGGGCCTCAGACTTCGCTGCATTGATTTTAAAATTTTACCATGTAACAAAGTGATCTATTTCAGCCATAACAGCAGGGATGGATATATGTGATTGAGTGATATATACTAGGACATCATCAGCAAATAGAGAGCACTTGTACTCGGTGCCTCCCACCTCAATCCACCTAATATTGGGGTTATGGCGAATTGATGAGAGCAGGTGCTCCGTCACTAGGATGTATAAGAGAGGGGACAGAGGACATCCCTGCCTTGTCCCATTGGTGATTGTGAAAGGTGATGAAAATGTTCTGACGCACCCCCTGGGCCTTGGGACACCCGGAGCCGGACCCTTTTTGGTGGATGCTGGTGGTTGTAGTCTTCGTGGCGGCGATCCGGTTCCGTGGCTCAGGGCGGTCAAACCAGTGGCGGAACTATTTATGTGGTTTTGATGTTTAAATGTCCGACTACGCCACCCGTGGATTGCGGTCAGAGTGAACCGCCGCTACAGGGCAGACCGCTAAGGCTGGTGTTGTGGGTGCAGCAGAGCGTAGCATAACTCCCCACGGGAGGAGTATAGCCTCAGGGCAGTGTATGCGGAGGATGGGGGTGATGGTGCAGGGCAGCAGCAGTAACGACACGGAGTCAGTGATGCAGTTCAGGGCCTTTACTCACAGTTCTTATTATCCAGACCACGTCTGCAGGTAACGGCTGCCCACGTCGTACTGTGCTCACCAGGTGAGGGGCTCAGACAACTCCCAGATAACTTTGGAGCGCTTCACAGGACCCCCTTTGTGTGTCCTTTGTCTGGCCTTTCTTACCAACACTTCTGTCCGGCTGCCTCAGGCCTCCTCTTGGTAAACTTGGCGCCAGTTTCCTGACCCTATGTGGTGCCTTCCTAGCGGGTGGAGCAAGGGGCTGCGCCACATAAAATGTCAGAGCCTCCGGTTTCTAGCTGAGGGTCGTTTCCTGCCTCCACTAGTTCGGGGACCAGTCTCCCCCTTTGGCCTGACCCCTCCACGCAGGTGGATTCGGGCGTGCGGTGGCGACTCGCCCGTCCGCACCCCTGGGATCCCTTCATTCCTCGTTCCTGGAGCCTTCTCCGCTCCTCTTCCTTCCTTCTCCCTCTTGCAGGCCTGGGCCTCTGTTACTAGGCCCGCCTCCAGAGCAGAGCTCATGCAGAGCCCCTGCTCCCTGCCACTTCTGCTCAGACTTCTCTGCACTGAACTAAGATGGTGCCCACCTTTTATACTCCCTTCTCAATGCACCCAGGAACTGCTTCCTCCCTGCTCCTGCACTACAGGGTTCCCCTTCCTCAGTGTTCCCTCCCCCCACTCCAGCCAGGGACAGGGACTGTCGTGCCCATCTCAGGGGCATATTGGTCGCCCTGCCCCACGGCAATGTGGTGTAATGCATGCAGGTGTCGGGTCCTGATCCACACTCCATCCTTACCTGAGAGTGAGATATCACACCTCTGGGTGAGGTGCAATACGTCTGTAGCAACCGAGCCCTCAGGGTGCTACAGTTCCATTTATCTTCAGCCTAGGTGACGTATTGCGATACAGGGCCGTGATTTTGGCTATAAAAGGGTCCCCTAGACCCCTACCCCAAGCTCTTTAAGAGAATCATATATGGCGTGCCAGGAGACTCTATGGAATGCTTTCTCAGCATCCAACGAGAGTATCTAATTACAAATTTTTAACTGCATCTAGCCCAGGAAATACTTTGTGCCTAGTAGCAGTGTCTGCTAGTCAGCGGATTATCCCGGCTGTTAAGCAAGCTACACCACCTGTAGTTTAGACACTTAATTTTTTCAAAGGAAATGCTTCGGGACCATGGGATACTTAGTGAAGAGCATCAGGAGGCACCCCAAGGCATAGGGGCTGGGACTGGCAGTAGGATGCCTTGCGGTGGACAGCCGAGCTCGATCCTTATAAAAGCTTTTTAACTGCAGCAGCTTTAGTGGACGCTACTGGAGCTGGAATTACCGCGGCTGCTGGCATGAGACTTGCCCTCCAATAGATCCTTGTAAATGGATTTAAAGTGTATTCATTCAAATTAGAGAGACAATTTAAATTAAAAAGCTTAGAGCTGCCTCCACCACAGGGGGGCTCGCTCGACCCACCAGCGGACAGGCACCAGTATTGGGAGAGGGGGGCTGGCTGTCAGGGTTCACCGCGGCTCTGGCACAAACCCGGCGACACGGAGGTGGCACGGGCAGGAGCGGACTGGCCGTGTCGGCTTCTCACTTTTTGGATTTTAGAAGGGCATGACATGCCTATATCTGTGTCTCCCCCTCCTTTTACTCCTCCACCTCTTTTATTTTCGCATGACTATATGTACTTGTCACTTTTCCATGTGTTAGTTGAGTCTTCTGAGCAGTTTGTCAGCTTTTGGACACCTTTGAAGGTGTTTTCTATGTGTTTCTATGTGTTTTTGTTTGCCTGCCATTGGTTTTAACGGTGTTCGAAGGTGTTCGACGAACAGTTCGACGAACAGTTCGGCGAACACACGGGTGTTCGACGAACCGAACCGAACTCGAACACTACGGGGGTGGCTCAACACTAATCACTATGTCACCAAAAATGTAAAAGATGTGACTCCAAAAATGCAGCCAGCCATTGAAAACTGAAGAAAACAAAAATGGTCTAAACTGGCTTGTGACTCCAAGGAGATAATGCTGGCAGTGTTAGTATCCATCAAATGTGTGTGCATGTATTTGTATTGTATGTGTGTGTATATGTATAATCCTCAACAAAATAGTATGCAAGCTCCTAAATTCAGAAAACCTTTGGATACAGTACAGATCAAAAATAGGACACATCTGTTCATACAAATTATTTTTTTTTGTTCTTATTGGAATGGGATCATTGTAGATTCAAATTGAAGGCAGCAAAACCACAAATGAACGTATATGCAAACAAGGAATAATGAAACATGTTTGAAACAAACCAGAATATGTGTTATATCTTGGATTCCTAAAAGTACCCTCCTTTAACTATGATGACAGCTTTACACACCATTGGCATTCTCTAAAGAAGCTTTATCAAGTAACTATTTTGGACTGGCTTCCAAAGAACAGGTATGTCTTTTGAAGTGTTTATTTGTGAAATCACCTGTCTTTAAAAAGTTTTTGTGACCTTCAGGTGTGTTTTACAGAGGCAGGGTTGGTTCACAGTTACCGTACATAGAATTGTTCTAAATCAGAAGATGGTAAGAACCACTTAAGTAAAGAGAAACAACAGTCCATCAATATTTTGAGACATGAAGGTCAGTTAATCCTGAAAATTGCTAGAACCTTGAAGGTATTTGCAAGTTCAGTCGTGAAAATCATCAATTGCCAAGATAAAACTAGCTCTCAAGAAGACCACCCCCAAAAAATGGAAAAACAAGAATTACCTCTGCTGCAGAGGATAAGTTTATCAGGGTAACCAACCACAGAAACCACAAATTGACAGCACCTCAAAATACTGCCCTCATATATGATGCACAGACATCAAGTAATAGACACATCTCAGCATCAACTGGAGACTGCCAAAAGCATAATTTTATTGTGGAATTGTTGCAAAGTAGCCACTGCTGAGGACCACAAACAAGAGCAAGAGACTTGTTTCGGCCAAGTAACACCAGGACTTGATATTAGTCCAGTTGAAATCTGTATTGTGGTCTGATGAGTCAAAATTTGAGATTCTTGGTACTAACTACCATGTCTTTGTGAGACACAGAAAAGTTGATTGTCTGGTTTCTACATGGGTTGTGCCCACTATGAAGCAAGGAGATGGAGTTGTGATGTGTGTGGGTGCTTTGTTGGTGTCAACGTTAGTGATTCATTCCAAATACTATGTTTCACACTTGTTTCTTTACTTCCTATTTTCATATGTGTACCTGTATGGATTTCCTGTCTTCAGTCTGAATCTACAATGTGCACATTTAAATTGAAACAAAGAAAACCATTGCCTAAACAGGTATGTCCTGACTTTTGACTGGTAGATAGATCAGATATGCAACAGATTTCATACTGAAAGTCCACTTATTTCACAAAATCTCATGCATACTCTGCTAGGAAAATCTGCCGTGCACTTTAGATAGCACTAAAAATTAAAAATTTGTGTAATGTCAATTTGTGCTGTAGATGTTGACACGAGCCTTACCCTTTACAATGTAAATTGTAAAATTTTCGTCACATCAAGAGCAGTTTTTGCCTGTATGGGAAGAGCAATTTGCACTATCCTGCCGGTGTTGTTTTAACTTTTTTGTTCAA
Organism: Phyllobates terribilis; assembly: GCF_046119375.1. Taxonomy (NCBI): domain Eukaryota; kingdom Metazoa; phylum Chordata; class Amphibia; order Anura; family Dendrobatidae; genus Phyllobates; species Phyllobates terribilis. The sequence continues at coordinate 765,115,098 of NW_027362762.1, read as the reverse complement.
TTTCCACACAATGGTACTTTAAAAAACCCAAAGGTTTACATACAAAAGGTACATTATACATTTACAGAAAATCCATAATCTATATGGGACATGCTGCAAAAAATGTAGCATATCCTCCAATCCAAACTTTTTTTTCTGCATAGCATGTATGTTTTTTTCTAAGAATCGTATTCACTCTTCACTGCTGAAATTACATACCCATTCTACCACAAATGAACAGGGACTTAGAATTCACATGGTGACAATATAAAAGCAACATCTATACTTGGTTGTCTACAGAGAACAAAACAAGTCGAATGTTTGTTCAAAATACATATCATCTGAAGGAACAAACAGGACCTCACAGCTCACAAGCAGAAAAGGAAGAGATGAAAGAATACTTCGTTTAAGACAACAATATTTTCCACTGCAGTAGAAAGTAATTGAAAAGGAGTTAGGAGTGTAAGGCATATTGTTAAATTGTGGCTGGAAAATTGAACAATTTACTGTGTTATGCTGACTGCAGCTGCTGCCGTTACACCTTAAGGAGATTACTACTATATACAGAAACCATTGCCAGCTTCAGTTTAGAAGAAGAAAAATACAGGAACATAGTCAAGGAAGTATAAAATGTTTTAAGTTTGCAATAATTGTATTATACATGTGAAGCAGCTTTGGTACTATATTTTACAAAATGCACAGAAAATTGCAAAGATAAAGTATGCACCCCATTGTATGCATTATTTTATGCATTATTTTATCCACTATTGTATCAGAATGATATCAGATGGCTTGTGAATTATGTATCATTGTTTGTAGCTATTGCTTTTTTTTAAGTTAATTTGTAAAGATGTTCTTTCTGACTATTTTAATCATTGACATCCTTGATTAATAGAGGATTTTTTTGAAGTATATATTATCTGATGCATTTAATTTGGTCCTTTGATGTGCATATCAAAAGTTTATTTTTAAAGAGTTGGATTGAGATTTTTTCTGCACTGTAATATTCACAATCTGTCATATATCAGTATTCCTTTTTTCTGTGCTGCTTCCCATTTCTGATATAGCTATAGAGGGATCTCTGTTCCCTCGTGCTGACACAAAGCCTCCTATAGCAGATTCTGTAGTGGGTTCTTTCCCCTGTCTCTACACACCCTATGTAATCTCTGCCTATGTAAACTTTTGGTTTTCACCTCCATTTTGTATGCAGTACACCTCCTCCATTTCACAACTGTTATCACTAACAATGAAAAAAAGGGAGGCATAGAACATAAATAGTGGTTAAAATCAATACTGAGTTGATAACAGCTAAGAGTGTTGTTTGGTTGGATCTACATCAAAAGCAGCAGCATAGCCAGCTATGTACAGGAGTTGAAGAGACTCTTCCTCACAGTAACCTAATAGAAAGATTTTTATAGTATACGGTAATCTATTAAGAACTTAATTGATTTTGTGTTTAGGAAAAAACAATATTATGTTTATTCTCTTTAGTATTCAGTTTTGCGCCAACACTGTGATAAAACAGCCAATTTTCACATTTTGATCTCTTCAAATTTAACAGCTATAAAAGAACACTTTGATTACATGATTACAAAAGTTCCCTTTGTATTATTATTCCAAAGATTGTCCAAAATGAGAAAAAAAAATATAATGTTTTTTTAAAATCCCTGACAATTTGGGCCTAAGGTTGTGTTTGGTCCTGTAGCCAGTATTGTTTGTTTAACAAATGTTACAAATGTTTCTCATAGGTATTCTCATTATTCAAAAGCAGATTCAAGAGGGATAATTTTGCTCTTTCTTGGGTTCTTGTGTGAGAGCACAGCATTACATATTAGAAAGTGCACATACTGCAGCTTCACTAACAGTTACAGAGTTTTCATTCTTTTATTAGATTTTCTTTGTATTAGTTTAAGGGGCAATTATTCAGTGCCCAAATACTTGGACCTATGTCGAAGAAAAATCATGATGAGAAAATGTACTTGTCAGAGGTCTTTTATGATTACAGCTGTCATAAAAGCATTATTATGGCTAGTCATAGACACTGGCTGCTGGCTGCATGATGAAGACAGTATTATGACAAACCTTATTACATGGAAACTATGATGACTGAAATTTTTCTATGGGAATTAGTCTGGCTGAAATTCTTCTATAAGTAAGTCTCTGGTTAGTAAAGATGTATGCAGCAGTACAATGCTAACATTTTTTATTTCAAATTTAAATTAAACAATCATTTCTTATTCATTAGGCTGTGTATCAATTGTGAGGTTTTAGTGAATTTTTGCGTATTTACGTTGCATCCAAAACACAGCGTCTTACATTTCCAGAGAAGTTGATGTGATTTATAGAAGTCTCACGCTCACTGTGCTTTTATTTTTGCTCAGTGAAAACTGACCTGCAGTGTGTGTTTTAAATCCTCAGCATGTTATTTTTTCTTGCAGGTATGCTAAGAGCTATGAGCATATTTTACCCATAGACTAACATTAGATGTGGAAACTTCACAAGTAAAAAACGCACATGCAGAAACTAATCAAAACCGCATGTAATCCGCAAATGACTATATCAATGAAGTTTTGTCCAAGCCAAATACCAGGAAGTATCAAAAACAAATCAGCTTTATTTAAAACATGACATAACAACAAGAGAAAAGAAAAGCATATTCAAAAATGCAATCAAAATGCATGCAGGAAAATTGCAAACAAAAACGCATGTGAAAAAATGAAAAAAACTAATTTACATAATAGGAGCAGAAATGGTTCTTAAATGTTGCAACATCAAATACTCACCAGAAGCTTATTGTGAGATTGTAGCCTTACTTTTTCACTTTTTGGAAGTGCATTGAGCTGTAGGATGCATTGCAGCAAAAGGGAAAAAAAAAACACTTTAAATCTTCTTCCTTAGCGAGTGTGAACGAGCTGAGTGTAACCGGAGTGTAAGTGCAAATGGAAGTAAGTGTGTGACTTGTTGTTCAGTGACTTGGATTCAGGGAGTTTGGAAGGGAGTAATTTGGGCTGAATTGCTGTCTGTATTTTATTAATTCTTTACATTTCTTTTTACATTTCTTTTTAGCTAACATTTCTATCTAGTGCAATCCCCATTAGTAAATGAGCTCCATTATTGGCAATGTTATCCAGTGTACATCTTGCCACATGTATGCAAGATGTACACAGCCGGTCGGGGTTGCATACTGCTGCATGAGATGTGTGCACGTTGTGCGTTTGGAAGCCCAGGTACTGGATCTAAATGAGCAGCTGGCAACACTGAGATCCATTGACAATATGGAAAGGAGTCTGTTACTCACTGAGCAGATGCTCACTGGGGTAGATGTGGGGGAGGGTGGTAGCAGGGAGGCTGCTAGCTGGGTGACAGTTAGAAGTGGGGTAGAGGGAAGAGTGCCAGGAAGGCTAGTCCTGATCTGGCACACCCCAATAAGTTTGCAAAGTTGGCAGATGAGGGTGGTGTCGGTACAGGGGTAGCACTGCTGCAGCAAGGCATGTCCCCTGAAAGCTGGAGGAGTGTCAGCTCAAGTAAGGGGGGAAATAGGAGAGCAGGGCAGGCCAGGCAGGTGCTGGTAGTGGGGGACTCAATTATTAGGGGAACAGATAGGTCAATCTGTCACAAAGACAGGGATCGTCGAACAGTGTGCTGCCTATCTGGCGCTCGAGTCCGGCACATCACTGATCGGGTTGACAGATTACTGGGAGGGGATGGTGAGGACCCAGTGGTCATGGTGCACATTGGCACAAATGACAAAGTTAGAGGTAGGTGGTGTTATGTTCTGCTACCAAAGCTAAGGAAAGAGAGGAGATCTGTCCCTACTATAGGACTCAGCTGAATCCCTACGATGTAACAGGGAACCTGATCCTGCGATCAGACCTGCTAAAGTCCTAATCTAGTCTGTACGGAGACCTATAGATGTGGGGAGGGAATCCCTACAAGTACTAAGGACTGGGAGGAATATGGGACACCTCCTAACAGAAATAGTAGCAGACAGACGAACAAACAAAATAGATAGAACATAGAGGTCCGTAGACCAAGCAAACTAACAGAGCTAGATACAGAGCACAGGCTAGCTAGAAAGTAGATATACAATGAAGTCCAGCAAAGCCAGAAGGGCGGAGCAGGATTAAATAGGCCAACAAGGTCATGTGACCAGCAAAGGAAAAAAAACCTAACAGCAAGGTTCTAACAGTACCCCCCCCTTCTAAGAGGATCCTCCGGATCCCCTAGGACCAGGCTTATCAGGAAATCTCCTGTGAAACGCTCTGATAAGTCTGGATGCGGAAACATCATCTGACCTCACCCAAGAGTTATCCTCGGGTCCGAAACCTTTCCAGGCCACAAGATACTGCAAACTACCTCTATACCGTCTAGAGTCAAGGATGCGAGAAATTTCATATTCCCCATCCTCCACCACCGGAGGAATAGAGGCAGAGGCGTCACCATCCGACACAACAGCTTTTTTTAACAGAGAGACATGAAAGACTGGATTAATTCTCCAGGAGGTAGGAACCTCCAACCTAACAGCAGATTGGTTGACAACCTGAAGCACCTTAAAGAGCCCTACAAACTTGGGACCCAATTTCTTAGAAGGAATCCTCAACCGCAGATTCCTAGAGGACAACCAAACCATGTCACCAACAGCGAACAAAACCTCCTGTCGTTTCCTATCAAAGTAGTCTTTAGATTTTCTGTTGGCCTCCTGAAGATTACCACGCACATCCGTCCAAACTCTTTCCAAATCACCGGAAAAATTCTCCTCCTCAGGCACGGCAGATACCAACTTGGAGAACGACCCAAACGACGGATGTCTCCCAGAACAACAAAAAAAAGGCGAACAACCAGCAGAAGAAGATGTATGATTGTTCAGAGCAAATTCGGCAAGTGGCAGAAACTCAGACCACCCCTCTTGATTGTCTGCCACAAAACAACGCAAGAACTGCTCAACATCCTGGTTTTTCCTTTCTGTCTGGCCATTAGATTCAGGATGATATCCGGACGAAAACGACAAATGAATTCCCAACCTGTCACAAAAGGCACGCCAAAAACGAGCCACGAACTGAGGACCCCTATCAGAAACAATGTCAGTAGGAACGCCATGAAGTCTGACAATTTCCTTGACAAAGGCCTTAGCGAGAGTTTTAGCGCAGGGCAGTTTGACGAAGGGAACCAAGTGACACATCTTGCTAAAACGGTCCACGACCACCCAGATGACAGTAAAACCCTCAGAGGGGGGAAGGTCAGTTATAAAGTCCATAGCCAAATGTGTCCAAGGAGCACTGGGGACCTCCAAAGGACAAAGTAACCCCGCAGCAGGAGTATGTGAGGACTTAGATCTAGCACATATAGTACATTGGCGCACCCACTTAATGACTTCCTTCTGCCATCCAGGCCACCAAAAACTGCGACCCACCAGTCTCTTGGTCTCAGAGATTCCGGGATGACCTGCCAACCGAGATTCGTGACACTCAACAAACAAATCTCTCCTAAAGGTCCCAGGCACAAACAACCTCCCATGAGGAGTGTTAGATGGGGCATTCTCCTGAGCTTTAAGAATCTCATCTTCCAAAACGGAGTCTAAAGCAGCTATCACAACACCTTCTTGTAAAATGTTTTCCTCTTTCTCAGCACCGACTATGGGAGAAAAACTGCGAGACAAGGCATCCGCCTTAACATTCTTAGTACCAGGGATGTAAGTAACGGAGAAATTAAACCGCGAGAAAAACAGTGCCCACCTAGCCTGACGGGCATTCAGACGCTTGGCAGCATCAAGATATATCAGATTTTTATGATCCGTAAGAACCTGAACGGGAAATTCCGCACCTTCCAAGAAGTGGCGCCAGTGTTCAAATGCGAGTTTAATAGCCAATAATTCCCGATTACCAATATCGTAATTCAATTCAGTCTCCGAAAATTTTTTTGAAAAAAAGGCACAGGGATGTAATCCATCCCCGTTATCCTGAGACAATACTGCGCCAACCCCCACAGAGGAAGCATCAACCTCAACCAAAAACGGCCTAGTAACATCAGGCTGCATAAGGATGGGAGCAGAGGTGAACCTCTCCTTGAGATACACAAAAGCTTCAATGGCCTCAGAAGACCACTGAACCGCATCAGCACCTTTCCTGGTGAGATCAGTCAGAGGTTTGACAATACTAGAAAAATTTTTTATGAATTTTCTATAGTAATTGGCGAAACCCAAAAACCTCTGTATCGATTTCAAACCAATAGGCCTAGGCCATTCCTGCACAGCCTGAACCTTAACCGGATCCATCTCAAAACCTTTGCTGGAGATAATGTAGCCCAAAAAACTAATTCTCTGTACAGCGAACTCACATTTCTCCAGCTTAGCAAAAAGCGAATTGTCCATTAATAACTGTAATACCTCACGCACGCTCCGCCAATGAGACTCCAGATCTGGCGAATAAATCAAAATGTCATCCAAATACACAACCACATTTTTACCGATCAAAGGTCTAAGGATGTCATTAATCAGATTCTGAAAAAATGCAGGAGCATTAGTAAGACCAAAAGGCATAACCAGATTCTCAAAATGACCCACAGGAGTGTTAAAAGCAGTCTTCCATTCATCACCCTCCTTCATGCGCAACAGATTGTATGCCCCCTTAAGGTCAATTTTAGAGAACCACTTGGCCCCCAATAACTGGTTAAACAGATCAGGAATCAATGGCAGTGGGTAAGGATTGCGTACCGTAATTTTGTTAATCTCACGAAAATCCAGACAAGGACGTAAACCGCCGTCCTTTTTTTTTACAAAAAAAAATCCAACCGCCACAGGAGACTTAGAGGGCCTAATGTGACCGGCGGCCAAACTTGTCTGTATGTATTCCTCCAAAGCCTTCCTCTCAGGAATAGTAAGGTTAAATAAACGACTTTTAGGAAGAATCGCTCCAGGGACAAATTCAATAGAACAATCATAGTCTCTATGGGGAGGCAAAACCTGCGATTCTTTCTCAGAAAAAACTCTCCAAAAATCCTGAATAGGAACAGGCAATTCTCCCCTATCCAAAGCTGCAATACGCCCGTTACAACACTTGTCATAACATTTATGGCTCCAGGATTTAATTTCACTGGTAGACCAATCCAGTACAGGATTGTGAAATTTTAACCAGGGCAAACCCAATATTACTGGAGAAGGCAAGTTATTCAACACTACCAAATCCAATTTCTCATGGTGAACACCATTAATAGTGAGAGGAAATTCACTGACCTTGAGAGTAATATTCTTCAAAGGGGAGCCATCCACAGAAACCACAGCAATGGGGGATGATAAAGGTTCAGGTTTTAAATTGAGTTTTTCCACGAATCCCCCATCAATTACATTCAGTGTAGACCCGCAATCAACAAACACCCGAAATTCCATTAATTTTTCCTGAGCAATCTTGGAAGCAGCTAAAAATATACCCTTGGAATTTAAACAGGCAATACGGGCGTGACTGACCATTTTTTTTTCTTTCTTCATACGAAGCTCACAGCTTTTAATCAAATGACCAGATTTTCCGCAATAGAAACACAAGCCTTCCGAAAAACGATGGTCTCTTTCTTGAGAGCGAGGTGCCACCGATCCAATCTCCATCGGTTCACCACTGTTAGTACACACATTATCATAACCAGAAACTGACATAGCAGAGGATTTGCTCTCATTAACCCTAGCACGCAGTCTTCTATCCACCCGTATAGCTAATTGCATAGCCTGTTGCAAATCCTCAGGTGTAGGATAAGCAATTAGCAGGTCTTTAACCCTTTCACTGAGCCCAGCAAGAAATAGACTTTTCAGAGCAGAATCGTTCCACCCTGTTTGAGTGGACCAACGACGAAAATGAGTGCAATATTTTTCCACATTACCTGATCCTTGTTTTAAACGTCTCAACTCAGTCTCAGCTGATGCCACACGGTCAGGATCATCATATAATAATCCTAAAGCAGAAAAAAAAACTATCCACTGATCTGAAGCATGTATCACTAGGTTGCCAAGAAAAGGCCCACTCCTGAGGCTCTTTGCGCAAAAGTGACATTATGAACCCTACGCGCTGGGATTCATCCCCAGAGGACTTGGGTCTCAAACGAAAATACAATAAGCAAGCATTTTTAAATGAAAAAAATTCTCGATGTTCACCAAAAAATAAATCCGGCAAACATACCTTAGGCTCCAAGAAATATGCTTCAGGACAGTTACTCACGTGCTGACGGAGCTCGGCCACTTCCAGAGAGAGTCCCTGCAGGTGTTTAGCCAAATCCTGAACCGACACCATGATGGAACAAAAAAAAAAAAAAAAAAAAATCTTTCCTTAGAGAATTTGCAGGCTGGACTTACTGTTATGTTCTGCTACCAAAGCTAAGGAAAGAGAGGAGATCTGTCCCTACTATAGGACTCAGCTGAATCCCTACGATGTAACAGGGAACCTGATCCTGCGATCAGACCTGCTAAAGTCCTAATCTAGTCTGTACGGAGACCTATAGATGTGGGGAGGGAATCCCTACAAGTACTAAGGACTGGGAGGAATATGGGACACCTCCTAACAGAAATAGTAGCAGACAGACGAACAAACAAAATAGATAGAACATAGAGGTCCGTAGACCAAGCAAACTAACAGAGCTAGATACAGAGCACAGGCTAGCTAGAAAGTAGATATACAATGAAGTCCAGCAAAGCCAGAAGGGCGGAGCAGGATTAAATAGGCCAACAAGGTCATGTGACCAGCAAAGGAAAAAAAACCTAACAGCAAGGTTCTAACAGGTGGATGTTCCTTAAAGATGATTTCAGAGAATTAGGCTGCAAGCTTAAAGCAAGGACCTCCAAGGTGGTATTCTCTGAAATACTACCTGTACCACGTGCCACGCCAGAGAGGCAATGGGAGATTAGGGAGATAAATAAGTGGCTCAAGAACTGGTGTAGGAAGGAGGGATTTGGGTTCCTGGAGAACTGGGCCGACTTCTCAGTTGGCTACAGACTCTACGCTAGGGACCGGCTGCACCTCAATGGGGAGGGTGCAGCTGTGCTGGGGGAGAAAATGGCTAGAAGGTTGGAGGAGTGTTTAAACTAGGGATTGGGGGGGAGGGTATTCATTTTATAGGTGGGGAAGATAGTGCAGATAGTGACCTGGGCACAAATAAAGAAATTGGGGGTGGAGTTAGAACAGTCAATAAAGTAAGAAGGAATAGAGTTACAGAGAGATACACAAAATGCATGTACACTAATGCCAGAAGCCTCACCAACAAAATGGAGGAATTAGAATTAATTTTGTTGGAAAATAATTATGACATGGTGGGGATATCTGAGACATGGCTGGACGAGAGCCATGTCTGGACAGTTGATTTACAGGGCTATAGTCTGTTTAGAAATGACTGTACAAACAAGCAAGGGGGGTGTGTGTTTATATGTAAAATCATCCTTAAAACCCATCTTGCGGGAGGATATATGTGAATCTAATGAAAATGTAGAGTCCCTGTGGGTGGAGATAAGGGGAGGGGGAAAAAATAATAAATTACTGATAGGGGTTTGTTATAAGTCTCCAAAAATAATGGAAGCAGCCGAGAATATCCTCGTAAAGCAAATAGATGAAGCAGTGACTCAAGGAGAAGTCATTATTATGGGGGACTTCAACTACCCTGAAATACATTGGGGGACAGAAACCTGTAGTTCAAGAAAAGGTAATAGGTTTTTGACAACTATGAGAGACAATTACCTTTCACAACTAGTTTAGGACCCAACAAGAAGGGAGGCACTGCTAGACCTAATATTAACCAATAGGCCAGACCGCATAAGAAATATATGAGTTGGGGGTCACTTGGGTAACAGTGATCACAAAATAATACGTTTTCATGTAACCTTTAATAAGATGTGTAGTAGAGGGGTTACAAGGACTCTAAACTTCTGGAAGGCAAATTTCCAACGGTTGAGAGATGATCTTAGTGCAATAAACTGGGACGATATCTTGAGACATAAAGCTACACACAGCAAATGGGAGACATTTATTGGCATCCTGAATAGGACCTGTGCACAATATATACCCAGCGCCGGCATCAGCACCCGGCGTACTCGGGCGAGTGCCGGGGCCCTGGACCATCTGAGGGGCCCACTCGCTGTTGGGGCCCAGGCTGCTCCCCTGGCATCTGTGCTGCCAGGACCGCCGGCACTGCTTGATTGCCGTCACTTTACCAGACATGGCTGCGCGCAGTGCGCTATGCGACTGTGTCTGGTACTAATGACACGGCGGAGGCGATACTGCCCCTTTAATTTTGCTTGTGTGTCGCCCCTGTTGCGTCATTGGTAGCAGACACAGCCTCACAGCGCACCGCCATTTCTGAAGTGTCGGCAATCAAACACCGCCGGAGGTCCTGAATAGATGCGGTGGGAGCAGCCCGGGCCCCAACGGTGAGTGGGCCCCCCTGATCTTCCACGGCCCCATGTCTGTGACACGCCAGCGGCCCTGCACAGATGAGGGGGAGTAGCCCGGGCCCTGACAGTGAGTGGGCCCCCCTGATCATCCAGGGCCCCATGTCTGTGACATGTCGGCGGCCCAGCACAGATGAGGGGGAGCAGCCTGGGCCCTGACAGTGAGTGGGCCCCTGTGATGGTCCAGAGCTCCATGTCTGTGACACGCCGGCAGCTCTGCACAGATGAGGGGGAGCAGCCTGGGACCCAACAGCGAGTGGGCCCCTCTGATGGTCCAGAGCCCTATGTCTGTGACACGCCGGCGGCCTTGCACAGCCACATGGCAGAGGAGCTTGAATAGAGATAGGACCGGGGGCAGGTGAGCGAGGCTTGTTGCCAGCTTTCCCAATCCCCACATTAAAAATATTTCTAATGTGTGTGTGCATGATGTAAATGTCTGTGTATGTCTGTATGTATGACTGTGTATATATATATATATGTCCGTTTTATATATGTTTTTAAGAATTTTTTTTCAAATATGTATGTATGTCTGCATGTGTATATGTTTGTGTATGTGTGTGTCTACGTATTGTATGTGCGCATATCTGTGTACCATGTGCATGTGTGTATGTGTGTGCGTGCATATCTGCGTACTGTGTGTGTGCGTGCGTATCTGCGTACTGTGTGTGTGCGTGCATATCTGCATTCTGTGTGTGTGCGTGCATATCTGTGTACAGTGTGTGTGCATGCATGTCTGCATATATGAAGGGAGAGGGGACAGCTTGTGTTAAAGGGGCCCACTGAGACTCTTTTGCCTGGGGCCTATGAAAACATGGAGCCGGCCCTGTATATACCCTATGGGAATAAACATGCTAGAAATAGGAGGAAACCACTATGGCTAAATAGAGCTGTAAGGGGCGCAATAAGTGAGAAAAAGGAAGCATTTAGAGAACTAAAGCAAGTAGGTAGTGATGAGGCATTAAATAAATATAGAAAATTAAATTCTTTAAAAACCAAATCCAGGCAGCAAAGATTGAGACAGAGAGAATCATTGCCAGAGAAAGTAAAAATAATCCCAAAATATTCTTTAACTACATAAATCGTAACAAAACTAAAACATGATAGTGTTGGCCCCCTTAAAAATAGTTTGGGTGAAATGGTGGATGAAGATGAGGAAAAAGCCAATATGCTAAATGATTGTCTTTCAACTGTATTTACACAAGAAAATTGCATGACAGAAAGCATGATTAGTGATAACAAAAATTCTCCATTAAATGTCACTGGCTTAGCCCAGCAGGAAGTACGGCAGTGTCTAAAAATCACTAAAGTTGACAAATCCCCAGGTCCTGATGGGATACACCCGCGAGTACTGCAGGAATTAAGTAACGTCATAGATATACCATTATTTTTCATCTTTAAAGATTCCATAATAACAGGGTCTGTACCACAGGACTGGCGTATAGCAAATGTGGTGCCAATATTCAAAAAGGGGACAAAAACTGAACTTGGAAATTATAGGCCAGTAAGCCTAACCTCTACTGTGGGTAAAATCCTGGAGGGTTTCCTAAGAGATGCTATACTACAGTATCTGAAGAAGAATAACTTCATGACGCAATATCAACATGGGTTTACAAGGGACCGTTCCTGTCAAACTAATTTGATCAGTTTTTATGAGGAGTTAAGTTCCAGAATGGACCAAGGAAATGCAGTGGATGTCGTGTATGTGGACTTTTCAAAAGCTTTTGATACGGTTCCACACAAAAGGTTGATACATAAAATGAGAACAATTAGGATAGGGGAAAATATATGTATGTGGGTTTAGAATTGGCTCAGTGATAGGAAACAAAGGGTGGTTATTAATGGAAAACACTCAAACTGGGTCTCAGTTAATAGTGGGGTACCACAGGGGTCAGTATTGGGCCCCTTTCTTTTTAACATATTTATTAATGACCTTGTAGGGGGCATACAGAGTAATATTTCAATATTTGCAGATGACACTAAACTCTGCAGGGTAATCAATACAGAGGAGGACAATTTTATATTACAGGAGGATCTACTGTATGTAAACTAGAAGCTTTGGCTGATAAATGGCAAATGAGCTTTAATGTGGATAAATGTAAGGTAATGCACTTGGGCAGAGGAAAGAAAATGTAAAATTATACTCTTAATTGTAAAACACTGGGCAAAACTGTAACTAAAAAAGACCTGGGTGTATTGGTGGACGACAAGCTCACGTTTAGTGGCCAGTGTCAGGCAGCTGCTGCAAAGGCAAATAAAATAATGGGATGCATTAAAAGAGGCATAGATGCTCATGAGAAGAACTTAATTTCTATACAAGTCACTAGTGCAACCACACTTAGAATACTGTGTACAGTTCTGGTCTCCGGTATATAAGAAAGACATAGCTGAACTAGAGAGGGTGCAGAGAAGAGCGACCAAGGTTATTAGAGGACTGGGGGGTCTGCCATACCAAGACAGATTATTACACTTGGGGTTATTTACTGTGGAAAAACGAAGGCTTAGGGGTGATCTTATTACTTCATACAAGTACAGTATAGATAGAAAGTTTGGACACACCTTCTCATTTAAAGATTTTTCTGTATTTTCATGACTATGAAAATTGTACATTCACACTGAAGGCATCAAAACTATGAATTAACACATGTGGAATTATATACTTAACAAAAAAGTGTGAAACAACTGAAAATATGTCTTATATTCTAGGTTCTTCAAAGTAGCCACCTTTTGCTTTGATGACTGTTTTGCACACTCTTGGCATTCTCTTGATGAGCTTCAAGAGGTAGTCACCAGAAATGGTTTTCACTTCACAGGTGTGCCCTGTCAGGTTTAATAAGTGGGATTTCTTGCCTTACAAATGAGGTTGGGACCATCAGTTGTGTTGTGCAGAAGTCAGGTGGATACACAGCTGATAGATAAGAAATGAAGGTCAGTCAGTGTGAAAAATTGGGCAAACTTTGAAAGTGTCCCCAAGTGCAGTTGCAAAAACCATCAAGCGCTAAAAAGAACCTGGCTCACATGAGGACCGCCCCAGGAAAGGAAGACCAAGAGTCACCTCTGCTTCTGAGGATAAGTTTATCCGAGTCACCAGCCTCAGAAATCGCAGGTTAACAGCAGCTCAGATTAGAGACCAGGTCAATGCCACACAGAGTTCTAGCAGCAAACACATCTCTTCAACAACTGTTAAGAGGAGACTTTGTGCATCAGGCCTTCATGGTAAAATAGCTGCTAGGAACCACTGCTAAGGACAGGCAACAAGCAGAAGAGACTTGTCTGGGCTAAAGAACACAAGGAATGGACCTTAAACCAGTGGAAATCTGTACTTTGGTCTGATAAGTCCAAATTTGAGATCTTTGGTTCCAACCACCGTGTCTTTGTGCGACGCAGAAAAGGTGAACGGATGGACTCTACATGCCTGGTTCCCACCGTGAAGCATGGAGGAGGAGGTGTGGTGGTGTGGGGGTGCTTTGCTGGAGACACTGTTGGGGATTTATTCAAAATTGAAGGCATACTGAACCAGCATGGCTACCACAGCATCTTGAAGCGGCATGCTATTCCATCCGGTTTGCGTTTAGTTGGACCATCATTTATTTTTCAACAGGACAGTGACCCCAAACACACCTCCAGGCTGTGTAAGAGCTATTTGACCAAGAAGGAGAGTGATGGGGTGCTGTGCCAGATGCCAGATGACCTGTGCCAGATTTCTTAGAGATGCTATTGTAGAATATCTTAATTATAACAACTGTCTAACTCCATATCAACATGGATTCATGAGGGATCGCTCCTGCCAAACAAACCTGATCGCCTTCTACGAGGAGGTGAGCTCACAGCTGGACCGGGGAGAGTCAGTGGATGTTGTATACCTTGACTTCTCCAAAGCGTTTGATACCGTGCCACACAAAAGGTTGGTATATAAGATGAGAATGCTTGGTCTGGGGGATAATGTGTGCAAGTGGGTAAATAGCTGGCTGAGTGATAGAAAGCAGAGGGTGGTTATCAATGGAGTAAGCTCAAGGTGTGTCAGGGTTACTAGCAGGGTGCCTCAAGGGTCTGTCTTGGGCCCTATATTATTTAATATATTTATTAATGATCTAGTGGAAGGGTTGCATAATAAAATAGCAATATTTGCAGATGATGCTAAACTTTGTAAAGTAGTTAATACAGATGAGGATAGGGCACAGCTACAGGAGGATTGAGATAAATTGGGGAGTTGGGCCAAAAAATGGCAAATGGGGTTCAATGCCGATAAATGTAAGGTCATGCACATGGGAAAGAAAAACAGCAGTCACATATACATATTAAATGGGAAACCGTTGGGGAAATCTGACATGGAGAAGGACCTGGGCGTCTTGGTTAATAGCAAATTAAATTGGAGTGCCCAGTGTCAGGCAGCAGCTGCGAAGGCAAATAGAGTCTTGGCATGCATCAGAAGAGGAATAGGGGCATATGATGAGAACATTGTTCTTCCTCTGTATAAAGCGCTGGTAAGGCCGCACTTAGAATTTTGTGCACAGTTCTGGGCTCCGGTGCTCAGGAAAGACATATTGGAGCTAGAGAGGGTACAAAGGAGGGCGACTAAGGTAATAAAGGGAATGGAGGGACTAGAATACCCAGAGAGGTTGTCAAAATTAGGCCTATTTACGTTGGAAAAGAGAAGGCTTAGGGGAGACCTCATAAACATGTATAAATACATCAGGGGGCAGTACAGAGATCTCTCTCATGACCTGTTTATACCAAGGATGGTGACAAAGATGAGGGGGCACACTATGCATCTGTAGGAAAGGAGGTTCCTGCACCAGCACAGAAGGGGATTTTTTACGGTCAGAGCCGTGAGACTCTGGAACTCTCTGGGAGAGCAAGTGGTGATGTCCAACTCACTTAATGAGTTCAAGAGAGGCCTGGACGCCTTTCTTGAGAACAATAAAATTACATCTTATGCTTAGTGATGGTTAATTAATCCAGGGATTTAATCTGACTGCCAGATTGGAGTTGGGAAGTGAATTTTTCCTCAATGATGTAAATTGGCCTATACCGCATGTTTTTATGTTGCCTTCCCCTGGATCAATGCTGCGGAATAGCTGCAGTGCACAAGAAATAGGCTGAACTCGATGGACGCTTGTCTTTTTTTGGCCTTATAAACTATGTAACTATGTAACCTGGCCTCCACAGTCACTAGACCTGAACCCAATCGAGATGGTTTGGGGTGAGCTGGACCGCAGCGTGAAGGCAAAAGGGCCAACAAGTGCTAAGCATCTCTGGGAACTCCTTCAAGATTGATGTAAGACCATTTCCAGTGACTACCTCTTGAAGCTCATCAAGAGAATGCCCAGAGTGTGCAAAGCAGTCATCAAAGCAAAAGGTGGCTACTATGAAGAACCTAGAATATAAGACATATTTTCAGTTGTTTCACACTTTTTTGTTAAGTATATAATTCCACATGTCTTAATTCATAGTTTTGATGCCTTCAGTGTGAATGTACAATTTTCATAGTCATGAAAATACAGACAAATCTTTAAATGAGAAGGTGCGTCCAAACTTTTGGTCTGTACTGTATATGAGGGGTCAGTACAAAGACCTTTCTACTGATCTTTTTACTCTGAGGCCAGAGATGGGGACAAGGGGGCATCTTCTACGTCTGGAGGATAGAAGGTTTAATCATAATCACAGACGGGGATTGTTTACTGTAAGAGCAATGAGACTACGGAACTCTCTGCCGCATGATGTTGTAATGAGTGATTCACTATTAAAATATAAGAAGGGCATGGATGCCTTTCTTGAAAAGTATAATATTATAGGTTATATATACTAGATTCCTTGATAGGGCATTGATCCAGGGAACTAGTCTGATTGTCGTTTGGAGTTGGCAAGGAATTTTTTTCCCCAATGTGGAGCTTAGTGTTTGCCACATGTTTTTTTTTTGCCTTCCTCTGGATCAACATGTTAGGATATGGGTTGAACTAGATGGATTTAGTCTGCCTTCAACCTCAAAAACTATTTTACTATGTTTCTTTATGTTTACAACATACAATTAGTGTTGAGCCACCCCCGTAGTGTTCGAGTTCGGTTCGGTTCGTCGAACACCTGTATGTTCGCCGAACTGTTCATCGAACTGTTCGTCAAACACCTTCGAACACCGTTAAAACCAATGGCAGGCAAACAAAAACACATAGAAACACATAGAAAACACCTTCAAAGGTGTCCAAAAGCTGACAAACTGCTCAGAAGACACAACTAACACATGGAAAAGAGACAAGTACATATAGTCATGCGAAAAGAAAAGAGGTGGAGGAGTAAAAGGAGGGGGAGACACCGATATAGGCATGTCATGCCCCTCTAAAACCAAAAAAGTGCGAAGCCAACACGGCCAGTCCGTTCCTGCCCATGGGACTTCCGTGTCGCCGGGTTTGTGCCAGAGCTGCGGTGGACCCTGATGGCCAGCCCCCCTCTCTCAATACTGCTGCCTGTCCGCTGGTGGGTCGAGCCCCCCCGCGGTGGGGGGGAGTAACATCTGCAGAAGGAAGACCATCTTCCAGCCAAACTAAGATGTATACTTCTTTTCGTGGACAATGTGATACGATCTGTTGCATTGGCGTCTCTGCCTCCTGCTAAGCAGAGACGCCGTCCCTCTCACCTTCCTGCCCAGCGCTAGTCGTCCTCCTGCGCTCCTTCCCTCGCTGCTGCCGGCGCGCGCTCCTTCCCGGGAACTGTGCTTAGCGCGCGCTCCCCCTCTCTTAAAGGGACCGCACGCGCCGTCCAAAGGAGTCCCCGGCCAATAGCCGGAGGACTTTCCATATAAAAGGCACCTCCTCCAAAATGGCGGTGCCCGAGCAATGTTGTTGCAGAGCATAATCACCTCTGCTTCAGCCCTCAGGTCCCGTTGCCAGCCTGACTTCCAGTCCTGTCTGTCTGCTTGTCTTCCCTTCAGCCCGACAGTCTGTCTCCTGCATCCGCCAGTCTGTCTATGGGCAAGTCCACCTGCGGAACAGGAAGCATCTGCCAGTTACCTGCCTGCTACCTGCCGTACCTGTTAACCCGCTCACCTAGGAGCGCTCACCTGCTACCCGCCTGCTAGCATACCTGGAGGCTCTGCCGTCACTTGCCGTGACCACCGGCCTGCCAGCCAAGAGACTCTTAGCCGCTCACCTGGGAGCGCTCACCTGCTACCCACCTGCTAGCCTACCTGGAGGCTCCGCCGTCACTTGTCGTGACCACCGGCCTGCCAGCCAAGAGACTCTTACCCGCTCACCTGGGAGCGCTCACCTGCTTCCCGCCTGATAGCCTACCTGGAGGCACCGCCGTCACTTGCCGTGACCACCTGCCTGCCAGCTAAGAGACTCTTACCCGCTCACCTGGGAGGGCTAACCTGCTACCCGCCTGCTAGCCTACCTGGAGGCTCCGACGTCACTTGCCATGACCACCTGCCTGCCAGCCAAGAGACTCTTACCTGCTCTTCCGTCACTTCCCGTGACCACCCGCCTGCTCACCCAGAGACTGCTACCTACCTGTTGTGTCCACCCGCTACTCCGGTCAGTCCCAGCTATCTGACCCGTGGGAGCCACCTGCTCTAATACAAGGTCGTCTTCAGTATAACACCTGCCCCTCGGGGTCCCTCCTTGTTTCAGGGCACAGAGGTTCCTCCACGCGGCCCTATAACACGATCCCTTTCTTACGGACACACCCATCGCTACAAATTCCAGATGAGGCAAAAAAACAGCAGGTGCTTCAACGGATATCAAGTGCTCCTTCAAGTGGGCTCTCCTCCACCTCAACTTCAACATCACAAATACTCCAGTCCTCAGAGGTGTCACCACAATCGCACTTGCTTCCTCACAGCTCCCAAGTCTCCAGCTGCCCGTCTGAGTATGGGGTAACACAGATGGTTGAGTCTGCACAGCTGTTTACTCATACTATTACCTGGGAAACGGAGGGCTGTTCCAGAGCTTCTGTTAATCCAGATGAGGAAATTATCTGCACTGATGCCCAGAATCTTTTTGAGTCGGATCCAGGACCAGATGAAGAAGGTTCTGAGTATAATGTAGACCCTCGTTCCCAAACTGTAACTCCTGTTGGTGGAGACAATGATGAAGATGATGATGAGACTCAAATACCTGATTGGAGAGACAACTTGACTTTTCGGTCAGGGCAGGAAGAGGTTGGATCTGAGGACGACGGGTGTGAGAACACACAGGGTGATGATGACGAGGTTGGAGATCCCACTTACTGTCAACCCACAGTCAGACAGTCGATGAGGTCAGCAGAGGAGGTGGAGGAGGATGTGACTAGCCCTGGGGATGGGGATGACTCGGTTCCCGGGCCTTTGCCTGGCCTTTGCGATGTTGCGGTGGTCGGCTCCCGGGCCCGTACCCTGGGGTCAGTCTTTAAAAGGGTGGATAATTGTTAATTTTATAAGAGTTTGTGATGCCACTTGTGGTATCTGGTGAGAAGCACCAGCGCTGCAGTAGTCCACTGAGGCCGGTGATAAGGCAGCTCGATGGTATAGCTCCCACAGGTGGAGCTAGGCCTCAGAAAAGAATATACAGGGGGAATACAGGACAGGCGAGACCCAGCTGGGTCAGAGCAAGAACGGGAACGGACACGGTAGTCACTTCAGTACCTTTTACTGGTGGAAATTCAGGCACATCCCGGAGCACTGTAGGGTGAAGGGTGCATATCAGGATACTCCCCAATGAGCGGGTGTAGGGCCTCCTGTTTCTTGCCTCTGCGCAGTAAGTTTCTGACCTGCCTGGAGCTAGGCCTAACTTTGTCTCTGTCCTGCGCTGGCTGACCTTGTGGTAGGGCCTTGTCTTGGAGTTCACGCTCCCAGTATGCGGGGCCTAAGCGTCTCCTGGTTCTGTTATGTATCAGCACCTTTGCGATCCTGCGACTTGTAGTTCTCCAGGGATTCCGGTTATGCCTTACTGGGTCAGAGATCCCGGTAAGCTCGGATCCGGTGTCCGGTAAATGCTTCGGGGTGAGCTGGTTGAGCTCCTCTGCCCCCTATGTACTAACTCTCCACTCGCCTTCGGCCTACTCAGGCCCTCACTAGGCAATACACACTAACGGCAATTTGACGCGCTTCACCGATCTTATGGCGCCGGCATACCTTTAGCTCTAACTGGGCTCCCTGAATCTAGCTAACAGGAGCCTCGTGCTCCACTGCTGAACTATTAACTGAGTTCTCTAGACTAGACTGAGCTCCACTGCAGACTGACCTCTCTTAGGCTTCACTACTGCAGGAACTCTTCAGAGGAACTGAACTGCCTAGCTCCACCTTCCCTATTTATATCCCTAACGGGCTCCCTCTGCTGGTCTGAGGTGGAAGGTGGAGATGTGTGAATGTTTATGGGGGCCTCTTGTGGTGTGGAGGATTCCATCAATGCACTCTTCTAGGAGCTGTGATACCAAGAGAAGCTGGGCGTCACAGATGCTATTGATGACGAAGTTATGTTGTGCCTTCCTGGACAGAGATGGAGTACTGGAAGCATGTCAACATCTTCATCCTCAGCCACAACTCTTCCTCTGACCACAAGTCGTAGTGGCTCTTCAGGTCGCATGGGCTCTAAGCCTTGCATAGCCTGGGCATTTTTTAAGATCGATAAGGATGACCCAACTCGTGTCATCTGTAATATTTGTCACCAAAAGCTAAGTAGAGGCCAAAAAATCCATAGTTTGAGTACTTCATGCATGAACCGTCACATGGATATGAAGCATAAGTTGCAGTGGGAATCTCACTGTGCTACAATGCGGCCTAGCGGGCCAAGCCAACCACCGTCTGCCCCATCTTGTGCATCCTCGGCCTCTTCATCCTCTGTGACTGGGGGGACAGCAGTCACACATGTTTTTGGACGCAGACCTGCCACCTCTTTACCCGCAACAGCCAGTGTGATTGGCCATTTCATTTGGAAGTGGAAACACCAGCTGGTGTTGAGCGCTCTCCTATATCGAGAGCACCACCTTTGGATCAAGGCAACCTAACTTTTCCACCGGCATCTTCCTCACAGACCGGCAAGTTTGCCGGGGACACCCTACTCAACCCCATCTAAGAACAACAGCCAGCCCTCGGTCCCTCAGATGTGGACAAGTAAAAGATCATTTCCTCCTAGCCATGAGAAAGCTAAGAGGTTGAATTTCACAATCTGCAAGCTCTTGGCTACAGAAATGCTGCCTTTCCGCCTGGTGGACACAGAGGATTTTCGAGACCTTATGTCCGTCGCAGTGCCCCAGTACCAGATGCCCAGTCGGCACTACTTCTCAAAGAAAGGTGTGCCTGCGCTACACCAGCAGGTCGCACACAACATCACCGCTTCTTTGAGAAACTCTGTGTGTGACAGGGTGCATTTCACCACAGACACTTGGGTGAGTAGGCATGGAGAGGAGCGTTACATGTCGCTGACTGGGCACGGGCTAACTATGGTGACAGCAGGACAAGGGGCTGCTGTCCAAGTCTTGCCGTCCCCACGAGTTGTATGTCAATCCTCTTTATCTAGAAGTTCCTCCACTGCTTCTGCCTCCACAACCTCCTCTCGGTCCTCCACCTGCACCCAAAGCCTGTCTGGTAATGCCACCCGCTTTCTAACTGCGCAGAAGGAATCCTGCTCACCTCCCTACTATGCTGTCAGCAGGGCTCAATGGCATCAGGCGGTGTTTACTTTGAAATGTCTGGGAAATGTGAGTAACACAGCTGAGGAGTTGTGGTCAGCTCTGGAGACCCAGTTTCATGAATGGTTGTCTCCACTGGACCTGCAACCAGGGAAGGCCGTGTGCGACAATGCTGCAAACCTGGGTGCGGCCCTTAGCCGGGGCAATGTCACACACGTGCCTTGTATGGCTCACGTGTTGAACCTGGTTGTCCAGCAATTTTTAGCCCACTATCCCGGACTAGATGGCCTTCTGCAGAGGGCACGTTCGCTGTGTGCTCACTTCCGCCGTTCGCATCCCGCAGCTCAATGACTTACATCTCTACAGAAGTCGTTGGTCCTGCCAGTTCACCGGCAGAAATGCGATGTGCTGACACGGTGGAATTCAACTCTGCACATGTTGCAGCGACTGTGGCAGCACCGACAAGCCCTGGTGCAATACGGTCTGACGTATAGCCTGGGCCAATGAGATCCAGAGGTGGGGCAAATCACGCTGCAGGAGTGGTCTCAGATCAGGAACCCATGAAGTTGACGCGCCCCTTGTGCCGTGGGGTACCCGGAGCCGGGCCGGTAGACGCTGGGGGTTGTAGTCACAGTGGCGGCAACCCGATCCGTGACCCAGGGCGGTCAATCCATGGGTAATTTGTATATATGGGTTTTATAATGTTCGACTACGCCACCTGTGGAGCGCGGCCAAAGGGGCCGCCGCTGCGGATCAGTCCTCTGAAGCTGGTGGTTTTGCAGCAATGGTATTATTACTCCCCACAGGAAGAGTGTAGCTTCAGGGCAGTGTGGGTGGATGATGGTGGATATAGTGCAGGGAGTCAGTAATGAACACAGAGTCCGTGTGATGCAGTCCCAATATCTTTACTCACACTTGTTGCAGTCCAGATTACAGGTACCAGAGCAATCTCCCCCGTCGTGCTGTGCGTACTCAGTGAGGGGCTCAGTCCACCCCCAGATAGCTCCGGAGTACTTAGCAGGACCCCCTTCTGTGTGTCCTTTCCCTGGCCTTCTCCTGCACCTCACACCCAGTGACACTTCTATCCGGTATCCTTGGGCCTTGGCGGGCGACGTGTGTTCTGTCCTCTGGGTCCTATGTGGCTACCTTCTTAGTGAGACTGGTGTGGACTTTGGCCTGCAGTACATGAAATGCTGCAGCCTCCGGTTTCTAGTTGAGCCTTGCTGTTTCTCCGCTAGTTGAGGGAACGGTTCCCCTTATCTGGCCTGACTCATTTACCTCCTGGTAGCAGGGGGCGTACGGGTGTCCTTCTGCACGGCCCATATCCATAGGGTCCCATTGGTTCCTGGAGCCTTCCTGCTCCCACTCCTCTCTTCTCTCCTTCAGTCCTGAGCCTCCCAGGCTAGGCCCACCTCCGGAGCAGAGCTCATGCAGAGCCTCTGCTCCTGTCACTTCTCCTCCTCTGACTGGCTTGCTCTTTCTAAGATGGCTTCCTATTTATACTCTCCCTGTCATGTGCTCCCCTAAGCTGCTTTCTCCACCCACACCCACTACATAGGACCCTCCCACCAGCTTGGGACCTGGGACTGTGCTCTCCCTTAGGAGCAATCTCGCCCTACCCCCACTGCAGGTATGTGTTGGATGCAGGTGTTATGGTCCCGAGCCATACTCCTTCCTTACCTGAGGGTGAGATACCACACCTCTGGGTGAGATGCAGTACCTCTGTGGCAACTGAACCCTCAGGGGTGCCACGCACCCTTCTGCACAGTTCTGAAATGGCGACGAAGATGTTTAGTGCTGACGACGATGCCATTATCAGCACACGTTTAACAGAATTCAGAGTCAGGTGGTGGGACAAGAGGAGGTGGAGGAAGTAGAGGAGGAGTCATATGCGGAAGGGATAACATCTCCAAGGTGCAGATAGTAGGCAGCACCAAGGTGGCAGGCATGGGAGTGTGGGGGAGAGGGATTAACCAGGGAAAATGGTAGCAGCCCAACTGTTGAGGAAGGTGCAGGAGCCGAGGAAGAAGTGGAGGACGAACTGGCGATGGGCATGTAAGACTCATCAGATGAGGGAGACCTTGATCACATTTCTGTTGAGCGAGGTTGGGGGGAGAGGGCAGAGGAAGGAAGTATGATTCTTACCTCGCTACCAACACAACAAGGACTTGGTCCTCCTGGATGCGCCAGACACATGAGTGCCTTCTTGCTGCACTACCTGCAACATGACCCTCGGATTGTCAGAATTCGAAGTAATCCCGACTACTGGGTTGCCACACTCTTAGATCCCCGGTACAAAAGTAAATTTGCCGAAATAATTACTGCTTTAGAAAGGGATTCACGCAACCAGGAGTATCAGCAGAGGCTGTTGCAGAATCTTACATGTGCTTTTCCACAAAACACCAGTGGTGCACATAGTGAATCTCACAGTTCTAACTTGCAAACCGTGGGACTATTGAGTCTTCATCACTCAAACCGTAACAGTAACACAGTATCTGCTGGTAACAGCAATTTTGTGGAATCATTTCACCACTTTTTTAGCCCATCCTTTGCAAGGCCACAGGAAACAAGAAGTCTGACACATAGTCAACGCCTAGAGAGGATGGTACAGGAGTATATCCAAGTGAACATAGAAGCTATGACAGTGTCACTGGACCCTTTCTCATTTTGGGCTTCCAATCTGGAAAAATGTCCGGAGCTCGCCACTCACGCCTTGGAGATCTTGTCATGCCCTGCAGCCAGTGTTCTCTCTGAACGTGTGTTCAGCGCTGCTGGTGGTGTGCTGACAGATAAGCGCACGCGTCTGTCCACTGAGAATGTAGACAGACTCACGTTCATAAAGATGAACAAATCATGGATCCGCAAGGACTTTTCAACCCCTGTGTCATCCTGGGAAGACTAAAAGCTTGAGGATTTGGTAAAATCACCTCACCAACCATTTTAAGCAACTCTGGGGCAATTGATGCCACTTACGTGATGTCTGTGCCACAATTTTTGGAAAAAATGGAGACTCTTTTAGGAGTCCCCTTGCTGTGCTTTACGTGACGTTGGCATCGTCAATTCCAGGTGGGGTGGGTCGCTCCCCCCACTTTTAACTGTAATAAACTACATACACTATGGCTTGGGGTAACACAGATGGTTGAGTCTGAAGAGCTGTTTACTCAGAGGTCTGCTCCAAAGCTTCAGTGTCTGCTAGTCAGGGTAGAATTTTTAACTGCATCTAGCCTAGGCAATACTTTGGGCGTGGTAGCCCAGCTGCAAAGCAAGCTGCACCGCCTGTGTATCTAATAAGAATTTTTAAATGCATCTAGCCTAGGCAGACTGTGGGGACCCCCAACCAAACCCAGACGCTCAGCCCCCCTACCGCCCCCCTTTCCTTGACAATGCAATAATGTAACTCTTACAACTGGATGGGTGAGGATCGGTCACAGCTTTATTAACTCTTTATACTTATTCCATTAGAAAGGCATTTTATATCTAAAATAATTCAGCTTGTTTCAGCATGCCCTGGGTCTCAACACCGGCAAGTTGGCCAACAAGTGTAACTCTCCAACATGTCCTTTCTATTTCCAGGCCACGGAGGATCCTGCATACTCTTATGCAGGACTCTGACCACCATCCATCACTCTTAACGCTTCTTCCACTCCGTCCTGGAGTCGTGACAGGTATATGTCCAGTCCAATTGTTATGATCTGCTACAGAGTCTAAGGAAAGACAGGAGATCTGTCCCTACAATAGAACTAAACTAGATCCCTACGATGTAACGGGGAACCTGATCCTGTTATCAGACCCGCTAAAGTCCTCGGCTAGTCTGTACGAAGACCTATAGATGTGAGGGAGGGATCCCTACAAGAACTAGGGACTGGGATAAGTTGGACACCTCCTAGCAGAAATAGTAGCAGTCAAAGACAAACACACAACAAAAAGCATAGAGGTCAGAAGACCTAGCAAAACTAACAGAGAACGGCAACAGAGCACCAAGCTAGCTCAAGAGTAGTAAATACAACCAAGTCCAGCAAGGCCAGGAGGGCGGAGCCGGCTTAAATAGGCAAAAATGGTCATGTGACCAGCAAACTAAAAAAAAACTAACAGGAGAGTTCTAACAGTACCCCCTCTTCTAAGAGGATCTTCCGGATCCCCTACGCCCAGGCTTACCAGGAAACCTGCTGTGAAACGCTCTGACAAGTCTGGAAGCAGAAACATCATCCGCCCTCACCCATGAGTTATCCTCAGGTCCGAAACCCTTCCAAGCGACGAGATACTGCAAACTCCCTCTATAGCGTCTAGAATTTAGGATGCGGGAAATTTCATATTCCCTGTCCTCCACCACCGGAGGAACAGTGGCAGAGGTGTCACCATCCGACACATCAGCTTTTTTCAACAGAGAAACATGAAACACCGGGTTAATCTTCCAGGACGTAGGAACCTCCAAGCTAACAGCATATTGGTTAACTATCTGAAGCACCTTAAAGGGCCCTACGAGCTTGGGACCCAATTTTTTAGAAGGAATCCTCAATCTCAGATTCTTAGAGAACAACCAAACCATGTCACCAACAGCAAACAAAACCTCTTGCCGTTTCCTATCAAAGTACCTCTTAGATTTTTTGTTAGCCTCCTGAAGGCTACCACGCACATCCGTCCAAACTCTCTCCAAATCACCGGAAAAACTCTCCTCCTCAGGCACAGCCGAAACCAATTTGGAGAATGACCCAAAAGACGGATGTCTCCCAGAACAACAAAAAAAAGGCGAACACTCAGCAGAAGAGGATGTATGGTTGTTAAGAGCAAATTCAGCAAGTGGCAGAAACTCGGACCACCCCTCTTGATTGTCTGCCACAAAACAACGCAAGAACTGCTCAACATCCTGATTCTTCCTTTCTGTCTGGCCATTAGACTCAGGATGATATCCAGATGAAAACGACAAATGAACTCCCAACCGGTCACAAAAGGCACGCCAAAAACGAGCCACGAACTGAGGTCCCCTATCAGAAACAATGTCAGTAGGAACACCATGTAGTCTGACAATTTCCTTGACAAAGGCCTTAGCGAGTGTCTTAGCGCAAGGCAGTTTGATGAAGGGAACAAAGTGACACATCTTGCTAAAACGGTCCACGACCACCCAGATGACCGTGAAACCTTCAGAGGGGGGAAGGTCAGTAATAAAGTCCATAGCCAGATGTGTCCAAGGTGCACTAGGAACCTAAAGAGGGCAAAGCAACCCCGCAGCAGGAGCATGCAAAGACTTGGATCTTGCACACACAGTACATTGGCGCACCCACTTAATGACTTCCTTCTGCCATCCAGGCCACCAAAAACTGCGACCCACAAGTCTCTTGGTCTCAGAAATTCCTGGATGACCTGCCAACCGAGACTCATGACACTCAACAAACAAATCTCTCCTAAAGGTCCTAGGCACAAACAACCTCCCATGGGGAGTGTTAGATGGGGCATTCTCCTGAGCTTTAAGAATCTCATCCTCCAAAAGGGAGTCCAAATCAGCAATCACAACACCTTCTTGTAAAATGGTCTCCTCTTCCTCCTCAACACCGACCATGGGAGAAAAGCTGCGAGACAAAGCATCCGCTTTAACATTTTTGGTACCCGGGATGTAAGTAACGGAAAAATTAAACCGCGAGAAAAAAAGTGCCCACCTAGCCTGATGGGCATTCAAGCACTTGGCAGCATCAAGATAGATCAGATTTTTATGATCAGTGAAAACCTGAATGGGAAATTCAGCACCTTCCAAGAGGTGACGCCAGTGTTCAAATGCGAGTTTAATCGCCAGCAATTCCCGATTACCAATATCGTAATTAAGTTCAGTCTCAGAAAATTTTTTTGAAAAAAGGCACAGGGATGTACTCCATCCTTGTTTTCCTGAGACAACACCGCACCGACCCACACCGAAGAAGCATCAACCTCAACCAAAAACAGGCTGCATAAGGATGGGAGCAGAGGTGAACCTCTCCTTTTGAAACACAAAAGCTTCAATGGCCTCAGTAGTCCACTGAACCGCATTAGCACCTTTCCTGGTGAGATCGGTCAGCGGTTTGACAATAATAGAAATTTTTTTTATGAATTTTCTGTAATAATTGGCGAAACCCAAAAACCTCTGTATCGATTTCAAACCAATAGGCCTAGGCCATTCCTGCACAGCTTGAACTTTAGCAAAATTAAACCCAAAAACATAATTGCTGGAGGCAAACCAGGGCCCATGGAAATCCACAAGCACAACCGTGTCAAACCAGCAACATAGCTCCAGAACACATAAACAACAGAAGACAGAAATGGAGCTTTTAGCAAAATGCAATTAGAAAAAAGATTTTATTATTGGTATAAATACATTAAAGTACATGTAAAATCCATAAGGACAAATATAAATACTGATGTGTGCAAGAGAGAACAGAAGACCCCCCCCAACAACAGGCCTCAGGTAGGCATCATTACAGTGCAAAATATGATGTACAGCAAATAGTGAACACTATGCATACCCAACCACAGGGGAGCAATGAATATTGCTAAGGTACCCCATGCTCTATATAAAATTCAAAGTACTATTGGGAAATAGGCGATGCAAGAGAGTACATAGAAAGCTGAATGATAGTACATCAAACAAAAAGATCAAGGCACTAACCCGAGGGCTGAAAACTCCCCATAAGGGGAAGAGAAGGGTACAAAGAGTACAGAAAACACCTACCCAACGCGCGTTTCGCGTGGACAATGCGTTGCTTTCTCAAGGGACGGTGTAATGCAATCCATCCAGGACCTTTAAGTATCCTTGGCAACCGGTCACGTGCAGTAACATGTGACCGGCCGCCAACAAATGACGCTGCTAGAAGCGGCGCACGCGCGTCCAGAAGACCGCGCCCCCCCGCCGCATCCCCGGCAGTCAAGCCCAAGAGCGCACGCGCCGAGCCAGTCAAAAAATCAACCGGCACAGCGCATGCGCGGACATAGAGACGCCGGGGAGCGGCGCGGGAGCATGGCCACGGGACGCGCGCGCGCACCACAGCGCCACCAATGGTAGATAAAAGAACGACCAGCAAAGAAACCCCTTCAGAATGATAAGCAAAATGTAAGGAGCCACAACATGGCACAATGCAGGTTTACATATGTATAATAAAACAATACATTATGATCTTCACAACAGCACAACATAAAGTAACTTGACTCCACGTGGCACAACATCGATTCAAGGTCCAACGAAAGGGCAAGGAAGCTGTGCAAATCCAAAGCTGGCCATCCATGAAAGCACAATACACATGGATGATAATAGCCATGTTATTGGTATTGACCAAAGAAAATAAAGAAAGGTCCTAAATGGAACATGGAAAAATAAAATATATAAAACATGTAATATAAAAACAACCCTAATCGAAACCCCAAACATAAGACAATAATGAAAAGGAAAAAGGAAGGGGAAGGGGAAAAAAAGGGGGAGGGGGGAAGGGGTAAACAGGGGGAAAAGGGAATAACAATGTATGGTACAAGAAGAGATATGTATTATAGATGGATAGAAAAGGAACCATTAAATGAATGGGGCAAAGCTAAGTGATTCATTGAGGCCAGAGGGGGCCATAGTAACAAGTGTAACTATCTACCGTGCTTCTCGTTGTGCAAGAAGTTTTTTAATATTGCCACCTCTGGACCCCAAATGGACCTGTTCTATACCCCTAATCATAAGAGATCGTGGATCACAATTATGGTAATCCTTAAAATGGCGGGGGATTGTTTTAAGATCTGACAAGTCAATCACGTTCCTCGCTGCAATGATGTCCCTAACATGTTCTCGTATTCTGACTCTGAACTCCCTGGAGGTGAGACCTATATAGACAAGAGGACATCCACATGTGGCGTAGTAAATAACATTCCTACTGCCGCAGGAGATCCATTGTAAAATCTTAAATTGCCGTTCACCTCCAGCGGAGTCAAAGGTTTTGCAACGAAGAACGTTCGAGCAAGCAAGGCAATGCCCACAAGGGTAACAGCCCAATGTCGGTTCAAAAGATGACAAAAATGTATTGTTAGGAGGAACGTAGTGACTTCTAACAATGATATCATTCAAATTCCGAGCCCTTCTTGGCGTCATAGATGGCCTGTCACCTAGAACCTGAGTTAATGAAGATTCTACACCAAGGACAGGCCAATGTTTCGCCAAGATCGCTCTCATATTATCCCACTCACTATTGAAGGTGGAAATGAACCGGATCTTATTGTTTCCCGTGTCCTCTCTTTTGTATTGGTATAATAATTTAGACCTTGGAGTTGTCTTAGCCCTCACATAGCCTCTCTTAATGGAACGCCGACTGTAACCTCGTTGTAAGAATCTTAATTGGAGATCTCTTGCCTGTGCCTCAAATAGATGGTTGGAGGAACAAATTCGTCTCACCCTGAGGAACTGTCCGACCGGGACGGCCCTCAAAGTGGCAGGATCATGGGCAGACGAAGCATGTATAAACGCATTAACTGCTGTCGTTTTCCTAAAGACGTCAGTCTGAACGGACGACTGAGAGTCGACCGCAAGGCTAACGTCTAAAAAATCAATTTTAGTTAAATCATATTTATAAGTCAATCGAATGTTATAATTATTATTATTCAGTCTGTCCATGAATATCTCAAGCTGCTGCGCCGTGCCCCTCCACAAAAATAAAATATCATCAATATATCTATACCAGCACAGCACATGGTCAGCGGCCCATGACCCCTCGCCGCCAAAAATCTGTCTCTCCCAAAAGCCCAGGAAGAGATTGGCATACGAGGGGGCACAGGCCGCACCCATGGCCGTGCCACGCTTTTGTAAATAGAATATATCTTTGAAAGTAAAAAAATTGTGGGTGAGCACAAAGCGCAGCAGCCCAAGAATAAAGCCACACAGAGGGCCATCCAGGTCGGAGGCCCCCAGGAAGAAACGGACAGCCTCCAAACCATCACCATGGTCAATGGAGGTATATAATGCCTCCACGTCTGCAGTAACAAAGAAAGTGTTAGCATCCACAAAGATGCCGTCAAACCTAGTAAGGACGTCCGTCGTGTCTCTAATAAATGAGGGCAGGGTCTCCACTAAAGGTTTTAAGTAAAAATCAATAAATTTACAAATTGGTTCACATAGACCCTCAACCCCCGACACGATCGGACGTCCAGGCGGATTGGCGGCATCTTTGTGGATTTTAGGCAATAGATAAAGTGTAGGAATCCTAGGAAATTGGACAGAAAGTCCCTCCAGGACTTTTTTAGTTATGATATTTGATTCAAAGGCATCAGCAAGTATCCCCTGGAGTTCGGCCGAAAAGGAGGCCAGAGGGCTGGAGGGCAGCCTCATATAGGTATTAGTATCCCTCAGTTGTTTAAAGGCCTCGCGTTCATAAAGAACGCATGGCCATACGACAATGTTTCCCCCTTTGTCTGCCTGTTTGAAAACAACATCGCGGTAAGATTGCAGATTTTTCAGGGCCAAACGTTGGTCAGTAGTAAGATTGTCGGAGGTACGTCGAGTAGACAGCCTCCTAAAATCTTCAGCCACTAATTTTGTAAAAATTTCCACCGCGGGACTCAAAGACAGAGGGGGAAAACGTGTGGATTTAGGTAAAATGTTTTGGGCAAACTCACCTTGAATGTGAGATGTTTGTTCATTGAGGAGGTCCTCCAGCTTGAACTTTAACCGGGTCCATCTCAAAGCCCTCGCTGGAGATAATGTAGCCCAAAAAACTAATTCTCTGTACAGCGAACTCACATTTCTCCAGCTTAGCAAAAAGCGAATTGTCCATTAATAACTGTAACACCTCACGTACGCTCCGCCAATGAGACTCCAGATCAGGCGAATAAATCAGAATGTCATCCAAATACACAACCACATTTTTGCCGATTAAAGGTCTAAGGATGTCATTAATAAGATTCTGAAAAAATGCTGGAGCATTGGTGAGACCAAAAGGCATAACCAGGTTCTCAAAATGACCCACAGGAGTGTTAAAAGCAGTCTTCCATTCATCACCCTCCTTCATGCGCAAAAAATTGTATGCCCCCCGGAGATCAATTTTAGAGAACCACTTGGCCCCCACTAACTGGTTAAATAAATCAGGAATCAATGGCAGTGGGTAAGGATTGCATACAGTAATTTTATTAATCTCACGAA
Organism: Phyllobates terribilis; assembly: GCF_046119375.1. Lineage (NCBI taxonomy): Eukaryota > Metazoa > Chordata > Amphibia > Anura > Dendrobatidae > Phyllobates > Phyllobates terribilis. The sequence goes on along the minus strand of NW_027362762.1, from coordinate 765,083,983 downwards.
AGTCCAGACAAGGACGTAAACCGCCATCTTTTTTTTTTACAAAAAAAAATCCAACAGCCACAGGAGACTTGGAAGGCCTAATGTGACAGGCGGCCAAGCTTGTCTGTATGTATTCCTCCAAAGCCTTTCTCTCAGGAATAGTAAGATTAAATAAACGACTTTTAGGAAGAGTCGCACCAGGGAAAAATTCAATGGTACAATCATAGTCTCTATGGGGAGGCAAAATTTGTGACTCCTCCTCAGAAAAAACTCTCCAAAAATCCTGAAGAGGTACAGGTAATTCCCCTTTTTCCACAGCAGCAATGCGCCCGTTACAACACTTGTCATAACACTTAGGGCTCCAGGACTTAATTTCATTGGTAGACCAATCCAGTACAGGATTGTGCAATTTTAACCAGGGTAACCCCAATATTACTGGAGAAGGCAAATTATCCAATACCACCAAATCCAAATTCTCTTGATGAATACCATTAATAGTGAGGGGAAATTCACAGACCTTATGAGTAACACTCTTCAAGGGAGAGCCATCAACAGAAACCACAGCAATAGGGGATGACAAAGTTTTAGGTTCTAATCTAAGTTTTTCCAAGAATCCCCCATCAATCACATTCAGAGTAGAACCACAATCCACAAATACCCGAAATTCAATTAATTCATCCTGAGCAGCAGTAGTGGCAGATAGGAATACTCCCTTAGAATTTAAACAGGCAATACGGGCATGACTGACCATTTTTTTTTCTTTCTTCATACGAAGCACACAGTTCTTAATAAAATGACCAGAATTTCCGCAATAGAAGCACAAGCCTTCAGAAAGCCTGCGGTCTTTTTCCTGAGAGCGGGGTGCCATCGCCCCAATCTCCATCGGCTCTCCATTGTCAGCACAGACCCTCTCAGGACTCGGAGCTGACATAGCAGAGGATTTGCTCTCATTAACCCTTGCACGCAGTCTCCTGTCCACCCGTATAGCTAATTGCATTGCCTCCTGCAAGTTTCCAGGTGTGGGATAAGCAATCAGTAAATCCTTAACCCTTTCACCTAGCCCTGCAAGAAACAAGCTTTTCAAAGCTGAATCGTTCCACCCCACCTGGGCAGACCACCGACGGAAGTGAGAACAATATTTTTCCACATTACCCGATCCCTGCCTCAAACGTCTTAATTCAGACTCAGCAGATGAGACACGATCAGGATCATCGTACAACAAACCCAAAGCAGAAAAAAAACTATCCACTGATCTAAAGCACGGATCACTAGGTTGGAGAGAGATGGCCCATCCCTGAGGATCTTTGCGCAAAAGTGACATTATGAACCCTATGCGCTGTGATTCATCACCAGAGGATCCGGGTCTCAAACGAAAATACAATAAACAAGCATTTTTAAAAGAAAAAAAATCTTGTTGTTCGCCAAAAAATAGATCAGGCAGACATACCTTTGGTTCCACAAAATGTGCTCCAGAACAGCTACTCACGTGTTGTTGGAGCTTGGCCACCTCCAGAGAGAGTCCCTGCAAGCGTTGAGCCAAATCTTGAACCGAGACCATGATGGAAAACTGGAGGTCTTTCCTTAGAGAAAATTTTTTTTTTTTTTTTCTTTTAGGGCTGGACTTACTGTTATGATCTGCTGCAGAGACTAAGGAAAGACAGGAGATCTGTCCCTACAATAGAACTAAACTAGATCCCTACGATATAACGGGGAACCTGATCCTGCGATCAGACCCACTAAAGTCCTCGGCTAGTCTGTACGAAGACCTATAGATGTGAGGGAGGGATCCCTACAAGAACTAGGGACTGGGATAAGTTGGACACCTCCTAGCAGAAAAAGTAGCAGTCAAAGACAAACACACAACAAAAAGCATAGAGGTCAGAAGACCTAGCAAAACTAACAGAGAACGGCAACAGAGCACCAAGCTAGCTCAAGAGTAGTAAATACAATGAAGTCCAGCAAGGCCAGGAGGGCGGAGCCGGATTAAATAGGCAAAAATGGTCATGTGACCAGCAAACTAAAAAACCTAACAGGAGAGTTCTAACACCAATATCCATTAAGTGAACACCGTCGGGCCGTATGAGGCCTGCTTTATCTTCTTCCAGTTGTCGGTGTTGTGTCACTACACCGCCTCTGTCTCTTCTAAATTTTGCCATCCGAATATTTATTACCCCCCTTGTCCGTTCGATGGCCGTGATGTCTCGCGCACCTTGCCATACCGCTATCAGCACAATCTCTGACCATACTATAGATAGTTTTGTGAAAAATTCTCTGAAGCGCTCAGTGTCTAGTTTCATTATTGCCATTAGTTATGCGCTCTTGTGATTACCTAGGTCGTTTCCCCTGGCCTGTATAACTAAGATGACCGGACCTCTTGCCTCTCTCCCTACCTTGATTACCTCCATTAGTACCTGTGGCCATAGCAGGCCTCTAATACCTCTCCAGTTGAAATATGTGTTATGAAACTCTAATTTCCTCCCGCCTGGGCAGACTTTCGTCCTTTTTTCTGCCCAATATATATACGAGTGGCCTATCACCCACACTGTTGGCTTAGCGTCACCTGTAAAAGAAACAAACCACGTTAGGATAACAAGTCCAGTCTTATGTATCTCGCCAAACACGTGGATCGCCATCTCCCTATCCTCTGAACTTCCGTTTCTGACAGTCCTGCTCTTGCTGCATCCGTGGCCGCGCCTATGCAGAATGAGTGTGTCCCGTAATCTTTGGGGTGGTTCCCTGCCGATGTTATGCATTTATTAAATATAGCTTGGAACTGGTATCTTGATAATGGTGTTCCATCAATGTGTGATAGGAAGAAATTACTTTGTGATCTGATGGTTATATATGTTTTTACTATTGCTACCCGACTCAGTGTACCGTTTGTGGGTTGTAGAAGTACCCAAGAGCCCCTGCCCGCTGGAACCATTTTCAATTGGCGTATGCGTAGACGTATTGCATTATTGGCTATGACTGCGTCCTGGTGTAATAAGCCTCCACTGGTGGTAATTTTGGATTGAGGGACTAATTCGCTTATGCATAGCGCCCGGAAGAAGGCGATCGCAAATGCAGTAGACAGTAGTGTTGCTTCAAATTGTGAGTGTCATGTTAATGGTGTTAGGGATATGATGTGATAAATCAGTTTTAGTGACACGGGACAGGACGTCTACACTCCTGACTTGGCTGACCCCTTTTCCACCCTTTTATGGATTGTCTGATGATGAATCTCTTTGTCACTTCTCCCTAATTCAGTAGTTGGAAGTTAAATGCTACTCCGGTCAGACACCGCTGCGCTGACGCCCCTGATATGCCCCTCATGATTAGCTTGTGGAGAAATTCTATGGTGACTTGTAATCTGGCTTGTTCACATTGGTCAACCCATCTGCCTGCTACTATTCATGTCCACTCTTCCCATGCCTTACCATATGCTTGCCACGTCGACGGGGCAACTGACGCTCTGATTAATGGCATCAACTATTCACCACTAGATCCCATAGGGAGGGTGGGCAACTGTTGACCGATGGGTGGGCGTTTGGGAGGAGCTCTGTGAAAATCTGCCAATTGAATTGTGATAAAGCGTTAGCAGCAGCTTTAGACCCCTCAGCATCGTGGCTAGCGTGGACCCATGCATTGTGTTTTAGGCACAGGAAAGCTAGCCGGCGTAGACAGGAAAGACGATGATGCCATCTTATTAATGCAGTGCGCTAGGCTGGTGTTTTTTGTTATGAAGCGTATATTTTTGTTTGCCAGGAGCAGGCCCCATATTTCTATTGCTACCACTATTGGGAAGAAAAATTTTTTTCCGGGCTAGATGCAGCTAAAAATTATTATTAATTTCAAAGCTGGTGGAGCTTGGTATAGATGGCCTAATACAATGAGTACCACACACTGCTACTATGCCCAAAATTATTTTCCAGGCAAGATGCAGCTAAAAATTATTATTAATTTGAAAGCTGGTGGAGCTTAGTATAGATGGCCTAATAGAATGAGTACCACACACTGCTAAAATGCCCAATATTAGTTTACAGGCAAGATACAGCTAAAAATGATTATTAATTTCAAAGCTGGTGGAGCTTGGTATAGATGGCCTAATACAATGAGTAACACACACTGCTACTAAGCCCAAAATTATTTTCCGGGCTAGATGAAGCTAAAAATTATTTTGAATTTGCAACCTGGTGGAGGTTAGTATAGATGGACTAATAGAACAAGTCCCACACACTGCTACAAGCCGTAGCCCAAATATTTTTTCAGAGCTAGATGCAGATAAAAATTATATTGAATTTGAAACCTGGTGGAGGTTAGTATAGATGGACTAATAGAACAAGTCCCACACACTGCTGCAAGCCGAAGCCCAAATATTTTTTCAGAGCTAGATGCAGATAAAAATTATATTGAATTTGCAACCTGGTGGAGGTTAGTATAGATGGACTAATAGAACAAGTCCCACACACTGCTACAAGCCGAAGCCCAAATATTTTTTCAGAGCTAGATGCAGATAAAAATTATATTGAATTTTCAACCTGGTGGAGGTAAGTATAGATGGACAAATAGAACAAGTTCCACACACTGCTACAAGCCGAAGCCCAAATATTTTTTCAGAGCTAGATGCAGATAAAATTATATTGAATTTTCAACCTGGTGGATGTTAGTATAGATGGACTAATAGAACAAGTCCCACACACTGCTAAAAGCCGAAGCCCAAATATTTTTTCAGAGCTAGATGCAGATAAAAATTATATTGAATTTGCAACCTGGTGGAGGTTAGTATAGATGGACTAATAGAACAAGTCCCACACACTGCTACAAGCTGAAGCCCAAATATTTTTTCAGAGCTAGATGCAGATAAAAATTATATTGAATTTGCAACCAGGTGGAGGTTAGTATATATGGACTAATGGAACAAGTCCCACACACTGCTGCAAGCCGAAGCCCAAATATTTTTTCAGAGCTAGATGCAGATAAAAATTATTTTGAATTTGCAACCTGGTGGAGGTTAGTATAGATGGACTAATAAAACAAGTACCACACACTGCTACAAGCCGAAGCCCAAATATTTTTTCAGAGCTAGATGCAGATAAAAATTATATTGAATTTTCAACCTGGTGGAGGTTAGTATAGATGGACTAATAGAACAAGTCCCACACACTGCTACAGCCGACATATCTTTTCAGAGCTAGATGCAGATAAAAATTATATTGAATTTTCAACCTGGTGGAGGTTAGTATAGATGGACTAATAGAACAAGTCCCACACACTGCTACAAGCCGAAGCCCAAATATTTTTTCAGAGCTAGATGCAGATAAAAATTGTATTGAATTTGCGACCTGGTGGAGGTTAGTATAGATGGACTAATAGAACAAGTCCCAAACACTGCTACAAGCCAAAATATTTTTTCAGAGCTAGATGCAGAAAAAAATTAGATTGAATTTGGAACCTGGTGGAGGTTAGTATAGATGGACTAATAGAACAAGTCCCATACACTGCTACAAGCCAAAATATTTTTTCAGAGCTAGATGCAGAAAAAAATTATATTGAATTTGCAACCTGGTGGACGTTATTATAGATGGACTAATAGAACAAGTCCCACACATTGCTACAAGCCGAAATATCTTTTCAGAGCTAGATGCAGATAAAAATTAGATTGAATTTGCAACCTGGTGGAGGTTAGTATAGATGGACTAATAGAACAAGTCCCACACACTGCTACAAGCCAAAATATTTTTTCAGAGCTAGATCCTGAAAAAAATTAGATTGAATTTGCAACCTGGTGGAGGTTAGTATAGATGGACTAATAGAATGATGCTATGCCCAAAAGGTTTTACTTCACTAGGTGCAGTAAAAAAATTGGTATTCTATACACAGGTGGTATAGATTGCAACACAGATAGGCTACTCCACTGACTAACACACACTGCAATAGGCCAAAAAGGATTTGCTTTGCTAGGTTTAGCCAAATGCTGTGAAAAAAAACTTGCACAGCACTGGCACAGACCTGTCTGGCAAAAAGTGATAGGAACTGATGTAACTTAGTCCCGAAAAGCACTGCAATTACAATTAGTCTTTACTCCCAACCTATCTATTTAAGAGCACAGACCTGACTGATAAAAGTCGTAGGAAATGATGTAACCTAGTCCTTAAAATGACTACAATCACAACTATTCCCTACTCCCAAGCTATCTGTAGATTTGTGCGAAAATTGTCTTGAAATTAACAAAGTATAGCGCACACAGCAACAGCGGTGCCATCTAACTCGCAGCTGCAGCAGTGAGAAAATGGTGGCGATGGGGAAAATGGCTGGGTCTTATAGGGCAAGGACTTGTGACATACACTGCCAATGACACATGCCCTTGCTTGTGTGAAAAAAAGCAGTTCGCTCCGTGTGTGCGCTGCTGATAGGCTGACAGATTGCACCTCCCCACTGTAAATGCGGGAAAGAGAAAAAAAAATGGAGATCTTCATTATTTCTGCAGAGATCCATCCCCTGCCCCTCCCCCCGCCCCGCTGTACACTCAAACTGCGTATTAACATTAATTTTCAGCATTACTGAGAAAAAATCCAGTTATGATTTTGGTGCACGAACAGTTATCGAACATAACCTCGAACAGCCGAATTTTTTTCAAATCGTTCGGGTTCGCCGAACGGCTCGAACACCGCCCAAAACAGCTCGAATTTAAGATTGGCGAACAGTTTGAGTCGAACACCGCTCATCTCTACATGCAATCAATAGTTGCAATATTTTTGTTTTAAAACATCTTTTTCTTTTGTACATTATTTAGGCTGATTTTCATTATCCAATAGTTGTGCTATTTTTTATATACAGTACAGTCACAAGGCATATGGCATACATTTTTGATCCATTTGGCTATTTACAGTAATATGAATGTGAATTACTGTATATATGGTGAACGGTACATTCAGAGAAAAGGCAGCAAGAGAAAATGGAAATATGCCTGAAGCCATGATTCGAGCATTGTATCCTTGAATAAGATATCTACACAGCTTAGGTTACTACAGTATATTGCAGACTTTTAAATACTTCTAATATTTGCTTATTCTATTGTCTTCCTTTAAGGAAGATGCACACATCAAGGCACTTAAAGGGATGGTCCAACACCTAAATTGTATTTTATAACTATCTAATTTTACACTCTAACAATTTTTTAATTGACCTTTATTGCACAACACTCTACACTTCTCCCTATCTACCTAATCTTTAAATGTGTTTTTTTTTAATGTACTTCCTATGATGTCAAACATGACGTCACAGAAGGCTGGGGCTACACTCACTCCCTACCGCATCCATCACCCCTGCAGGAACGTCATCAATGGGCAGTGCAGCAGTTACTTACTAGTTTCTTGCATTGCTGCCCTCTCTGTAAACGCCCTGGATCATGGATGATGGATGCTGTATCAGATGTGAGTGCAGCGACGGTAATCTCCTTCTGTCTCTGCTGCCATAAGTTCTATGAAAGAAGAAATCAAGGGACAGAGGTAGAAACATTGAGTGACACCAGTGCTGTCACACAGCTTCTGGCACCACCCTTGGATCAGTAGTCATCAGGGGCGGCCCTGGAGTCATGCACTGCTTCTATCACCGCCCACTGATGATTACTCATTTGAAAGGAGTGCTAGAAGCTTTTGGGCGGCACCGGAGTCGTTCACAGCTTTTTTCTCCTCCCCTGATGACATCTTCTTTCACAGAAGCTACGACAGTGGCATAAACAGAAGCTGAGTGCTGCTGCTGCGTTCACATCAGAGTAGTGGCACCGCAAAATATGGCTAAGGTATATTAATTATCTAGTATTTGGCTAGAACACTTTCTTTGCAAAACTCATACCTGTATTACTATTCATGTGACTTTCCAAGGATATCTGCCACTAGCTATTTCTCTTTACCAGGTTTCATATTATATCGTTTTTTTTAAATTTTCAAACCATGGGTCATTTAGCTTTCTGCTGATATCCTTTATTATACGGTGTCATATGCTTTGCATCATGTATTATGTACCTTATATGTTACATTTAACCTTTACATAATTGCAGTGTCCCTCATTAGTCATTTTCTGTCATCACCCTAGTCCACAGTTTTATAGCATGTTTAATATATTTGCATTTAATAGATATTTTCTTAATTTTATCACCTACTGTTTTTTTGTGCAATTTTTTCATATGCTCCTATTTTCATCCCTTGCGCTGAACCTTTTTGATTCTTGAAATACAGTTACACTATGGACTTTGCTCTATAGTTATACTTAAATATTATTATTATTATTATTATTTATTATTATAGCGCCATTTATTCCATGGCGCTTTACATGTGAAAAAGGGGTATACATACAAGAACAATTTCAATAATCTTGAACACAATGTGACAGCGACTGGTACAGGCGGAGCGAGGACCCTGCCCGCGAGGGCTCACAATCTACGAGGGATGGGTGAGGATACAGTAGGTGAGGGTAGAGCTGGTCGTGCAGCGGTATGGTGGAGAGGTGGTTACCGCAGGTTGTAGGCTTGTCGAAAGAGGTGGGTCTTCAGGTTCCTTTTGAAGGTTTCCACGGTAGGCGAGAGTCTGATACGTTGGGGTAGAGAGTTCCAGAGTAGGGCGGAAGCACGGGAGAAATCTTGTATACGGTTGTGGGAGGAGGAGATAAGAGGGGAGTAGAGCAGGAGATTTTGTGAGGATCGGAGGTTGCGTGCAGGTATGTAACGGGAGACTAGGTCAGAGATATATGGAGGAGACAGGTTGTGAATGGCTTTGTATGTCATGGTTAGGGTTTTGAACTGGAGTCTCTGAGCAATGGGGAGCCAGTGAAGAGATTGACAGAGAGGAGAGGCCGGGGAATAGCGGGGGGACAGGTTGATTAGTCGAGCAGCAGAGTTTATGATAGATTGGAGGGGTGCGAGAGTGTTAGAGGGGAGGCCACAGAGCAGGAGGTTGCAGTAGTCAAGGCGGGAGATGATGAGGGCGTGCACTAGTGTTTTTGCAGATTCATGGTTTAGGAATGTGCGGATCCGGGAGATATTTTTGAGTTGGAGTCGGCAGGAAGTGGAAAGGGCTTGGATATGTGGTTTGAAGGAGAGTTCCGAGTCCAGGGTTACCCCGAGGCAAATATGTGTACCTTTGTTGGTAGCCATATTTAGGATCTTTTGTATTCTTCATATGTCTGGTCTGTGGGGTAGTATGGCAAGGTTGAAGCCTTTTGTTATAAAGAAAAACATTGAAGCCCACTATGTTTTGTCAAAACCTTCATCAAGTCTGACAAGACCATATGGGAAAACGTTTTATTGTCTGATAAGACCAAGGTTGAACTTTTTAGCATGAATCATGGTATTCACAGTCCCGGACCTTTCAAGTGTTCTATTTAGCACTTTATATCTCTGAGACCAAGAAAGGTAGATATGTGATAGATATGTGATAATTAAACAATAGTTTATTTTTTTCTTCTTTTAAATGTAAAGGTAGATGTGTAATAGTCATGTTTTTGATCAAACAAATCATTTGATGCTTTTATTTATGTCTCTAAAATAATTATCCTGTTTCTCTATGTTCAGCAAAAATTCCCATTTCCACCCTTGCCATCAATGGATAATCATCACAAGCTATAAAGGCAAATTGAGCAGTAATTCAAAATATAAAGCTCTCACTTAATGAAAGAGATGACCAAGCTGGAAGAAGAGCAGTTATTGTAGGCATGTAGAAATAAATTGGCTCGTTAAGTAAAATAGAGCACGAATAACAGAGCAGGACCATATTTAAGATTACTTTTATCTTGGGAATCTTAAGTATTCTCAATTTGTTAACTTTATTCCATAATAAAGAGTAAAATATTAATTAAAAGTTAGACTTGTGAAGTTTGGAAACTTTTGTATGTTCTGTAAAAAGCTAGGAAAAAAATTACTTAACAATCTGCAATTAGTCTACATAAAATCATTGCGGCATAAAATATGGCTACACATTATTACAATCTTTAAAACTGCATGATTAAAGAATGTATATATTTTAATGCATCTCTAAGAAAAAAAAGACCTAGTTAACGTTATAAAGACAGCACATCAAAGGACATTAAGTTTTCCTAAAGCTTGCATATACCAGTATCTTTTGCCCTTTTAATCAAGTGTTATATTTTATATGAAATATGAATACATTTGTAAAAATGCAGCCTATAGTATTTAAAAAAAATAATCTCCTATACATGTACTTTAGAAATGAGAGAATAATTTGAAATTTTAATTCACCAGGTTGGATGAATTAAAAAAAAAAGATTTATGGCAAATCGATTTCCCGTGAATCACAAATACTGCAAAGTCTCCAATCACTCTTAAAGTATGTGTAACACTCTGAAGTCTACAAGGACTGTATTCAAACCCTTTACAAGCTTTTTAATGCACACACAGTTTTATGTTAAAGTGGCCTCTGCATATAGAAGGAAGATACCCATAACCAGTCGTAACCAAAAGCCTGACTAATAATTCATCACATTAAAAGATTTTCATGCTTTTTAAAATAAAAAATGTTTCAAAATATATCTACAAGGTGGGCCTTTTATATGGATACACCTAAATTAAATGGGAATGGTTGGAATCATCCCAGAATGCATATGCAGATCTCCACTTAACCTGACCTCAGATGCACGCCACCGGCCAGGGCACCACCTGAATCACGGAGCTACTGACTACTAGTGTGGAGCACTGAATCTACAGGGTGGGCCATTTATATGGATACACCTAAATTAAATGGGAATGGTTGGTGATATCAACTTCCTGTTTGTGGTACATTAGTATATGGGCGGGAGAAAATTTTTCCAGATGGGTGGGGACCATGGCTGCCATTTTGAAGTAGGCCATTTTGCATCCAACTTTATTTTTTTCAATGGGAGGAGGGTCATGTGACACATCAAACTTATTGAGAATTTCGTAAGAAAAACAATGATGTGCTTGGTTTTAACTTAACTTTATTCTTTCATGAGTTTTTTACAAGTTTATGACCACTTATAAAATGTGTTCAAAGTGCTGCCCATTGTGTTGGATTGAGTGTTTTAACCACCCCAGAATATAACATAGTTAATACACGATGACTAAAAAGACTTCATAATTTATTAAATATATTCAAAAAGACACACATTGTAAAAGTTCCATATGATATAAGACATAACATGGGTAGGTGAGGCAACAGAGGGTAGATAGAGACACAGTTGGTATCAAATTTAAACCAAGCCTACAACATATGAGGTCACATAGCTTAACCAATACAATTCATTGATAACAGTAACATGTGTGTTGATAAAATCACAATAACATTAATCATATGACCTATGCAAGGTCAGTGCAAGCAATCAAGAGTCTTATACTCCAACACACAATAATGCAAATATCACACTGGTTAAGCTGAATAGGACATACATAGTAAAAGGTAGGAGATAACTAACAGTGTCAGAGAAGGCCCCGACATGTGTTTCTGTACTTCCTCAAGGGGCAGTGGTGGGGTGTTTATGGATACAGGGACTCTTATTTATATGAACCAGGAGGAGAAAAGTGGGTGCTGACCATTAATGGTGCATAGCGCCGCTCGCCCCTGTACATTGGTAACAGCGGCGCGGTCTCAGGCGGCGTCCCGGAAGAGGGGAACTCCCCCATTGACGTCACATGTTCCCGGACTCCGCCCCTCAGAGGCCGCGTCACAGTCACATAACCGCGGTACCCGGCACATGCGCACAAGGTCGGCCCACATAACCGCAGAAGATGAGTTGACAGTCGCAAACAAGCACGGGACAAATATGGGGGAGAACAGGAGATTGCTCCCACATGGGAGAATGAATACCACACCTGTTCACAAATATAACCCAATGTCACCCCGCACATAATATATAATTAAGACACCATACATGGTGCACAACAGATCATATTGCACAAAATGTCCATAGTGTAGATAGATATCCATGTCCATTGTGTCATTTGTTCTCTTTAAAAAGAAAAGTCACATTTAACTCCAAATAGGTTATCTGTCGTGAAGTACTGGAATTCCCTTCCAATTGCTGTTCAGAAAAAGCTCCACATATAAGAAGAGGCCAGGGGAAATAAGTGAACTAAAAGGGAGTAAAAAATGACAGACACAGACAATTAAAAAACAGACTGCAAAAGAGGTATGGAGCAGAAGAGCAGAGATATACCTATAAAGAATATTAATTATTCATACTTAAAACAGTATGCAAGGGAAGTCACCAGGAGGTCAAAGCACCCAGAGAAGACAGTTTATGATAAGCATAACATGGGCCATCATAAGGAGAAGTCGAACAACAACAAATAACCTAGTCTATATGTTCTTTTTGGGGATAGTCAAATAAGGTAGAGGCAAGGTGATGCAATATAATCCTAAAGCTGATAAATAAATAACTAAAACATGGGTCATATCATAAAAGGTTCCCACGTCCAGAGAAGAAGGGACACGGATGGAGCAGGCGAATGCCACACAGTTAAAGAAAGGGGGAGAAGCTCAATCGTTCATTAAGGCCCACTGGTGACATGGTTCCCAGTCTATAGATCCAATGGCACTCCAGTTTAGCCAGTGCCTTCTTTACATAACTTCCTCTTAGGCCCAAATTAACCTGGTCAATGCCACGGACCTGCAGACTCTTAGGATTGCAATGATGATATTGCTTAAAATGTCATGGTAGGGTCCGAAGTGATGATAGATCCTCCATCTCCCCAGCTCCCAGAACATCCAACACATACTCCCTCACACGTCTCCTCAATTCCCTAGACATGAGTCCTACATAAATGAGTCCACAACTGCATGTGGCATTGTAAATGACCCCAACACTGCTGCAAGAGATGTACCGCCTGACATCAAATACTCTTGTACCATCCGCATTACGGAAAGTTTTAGCCCTAGCTATATTTCTGCAGGAGAGGGAGGAACCGCAGGGATAGGAACCCCATTTGGGGTTACCAAAATTGAAAGGTAAAGTATTCTGACGCACATAGTGACTGTGCACAAGAGTATCCCTGAGGCTTCTTCCCCTCCTCACAGTCATAAGAGGGCGATCAGGTAGAAACTATCAAAGGCTTTGATCTGTTTTTAGGACCAGCCAGTGTCTGTCGAGGATGCCCCTGATTGTGTGCCACTGATTATTAAATGTAGATATAAATCTCACCACGGGCGGACTTCTCAGTCTCAATGGTGGCTTGGATACAAGCAGCTCATGTCTGGAGGCTACCTTCTTAATGCTACAATTACTATAACCTCTAGAGACGAATCTCTCCCACATGTCTGCCGCACACACTTTGAAGTCCACCTCATCAGAGCAAATACGCCTAAGACGTAAAAATTGCCTTGTAGGTACTGCACTGATTGTAGATTTGGTGTGTGTAGATGAGGCACTACTTCCTGAATATGGTCCTGCCTACTTAACCAACCCCATGAATTGAAATCTTGATGTCCAAGAAGTCAATACTTTGCGAATGATGTTTGTAGGTGAGGATGATGTTGTAATCATTCGCATTCAGGAAGGAGATAAATTTATCCAGCTCAGGGATCGATCAGTCCCATATGATCAGGATGTCGTTGATGTACCGAAGCCAGCACTGCGCATGGACCGTGGCCAGAGCCCCACCACCGAAAACCTCCCTCTCCCAATATCCAAGGAACAGGCTTGCGTATGATGGGGCGCAGGCCGCACCCATCGCAGTGCACCTCCTCTGTAGGTAGAATCGGTCCCCGAACAGGAAGAAGTTGTGCTTAAGTACATACTCCAATAGGGTAAGAACCAGAGAGCAAAGCGACGCCTCCATACTGCTCATCTCCAAAAAGTATTTCACCGCCCTTAATCCATGATGGTGCTCAATACTGGTATAGAGGGCCTCCATGTCAACAGCAACCAGTGACACCCCACCCTCCAGTGTAAGCCCATCTAACAACCGGAGAACGTCCGATGTGTCTCTGACATAGGAGGGTAGCGTCTCAACTAGTGGAAGTAAATAGTATTCGATAAACTTACATGTCATAAGGCACAGCCCTCCAATGCCAGAGACAATCGAACGACCTGGCGGAGTCAGTGGGTTTTATGGCTTTCCTTTTTCTACTCAATTGATATTTAGTGGTATGACCCTTATTACCCATGAGGTCTTGTTCTCCATTGTCATTTTTTGTAACATTGTGTTGGATTGTCAATGCAACCCTCTTCTCCCATTCTTGACACACTGATAGCAACAACGCAGAAAAAATGCTATCACAGCCTTCCAGTATCCATTGTTTCAGATGCTGCACATCTCGCATCTTCACAGCATAGACAATTGCTTTCAGATGACCCTAAAGACAAAAGTCTAAGGTTGTCAGATCGGGAGACCATTGTGGCAATTCAACTGGCCCACGATGACCAATCCACTTTCCAGGAAACTGTTCATGTAGGAATGCTTTTACCTGACACCCATAATGTGGTGGTGCCCCATCTTGTTGGAAAAACTCAGAGAACATGCCATCTTCAGTGCATAAAGAGGGCAACACATCATCATGTAGCAATTTCAAATATCCAGAGGCATTGAGGTTTCCATTGATGAAGAATGGCCCCACTATCTTTGTACCCCATATACCACACCATACCATCAAGATACGAGATGTGCAGCATCTGAAACAACGGATATTGGAAGCCTGTGCTAGCATTTCTTCTGCGGTGTTGCTATCAGTGTGTCAAGAGTGGGAGAAGAGGGTTGCATTGACAATCCAACACAATGGACAGCACTTTGAACACTTTTTATAAGTGGTCATAAACTTGCAAAAAACTCATGAAAGAATAAACTTACGTTAAAACCAAGCACACCATTGTTTTTCTTATGAAATTCTCAATAAGTTTGATGTGTCACATGACCCTCTTCCCATTGAAAAAAATAAAGTTGGATCCAAAGTGGCTGACTTCAAAATGGCTGCCGTGGTCACCACCCATCTGGAAAAGTTTTCCCCCTCCCATATACTAAGGTGCCACAAACAGGAAGTTGATATCACCAACCATTCCCATTTAATTTAGGTGTATCCATATAAATGGCCCACCCTGTAGATTCAGTGCTCCACACTAGTAGTCAGTAGCTCCGTGATTCAGGTGGTGCCCCGGCCGGTGGCGTGCATCTGAGGTCAGGTTAAGTGGAGATCTGCATACGCATTCTGGGAAGATTCCAGGATGCTTGGTGAACTTCAGCAGCCTTGTTCGTGACATCACAGTGATGATACAAAGAACTATAGGACCAATTTGCAATGTGTCTTTAAAAAAAATACTGCATAATATACTAATCCCAAAAATCCATGGGCCCTTGGAGATATATGAGAGATAAATATCAGTTCCCCCAGGGCCCATCATCCATGACAAGAGGTATTCCTAACCCTGCTTTTACTTTAAACCTTTAATTGGATGTTTTTCAATTGATGGATAATCATAGGGCTTACCACAATGAAACACTGCTCAATGGTGTCTAAATTAATGACTGTGTAACAACGTATTGAAAAAAACATGAATTTCCACCTGAGAAATACTTTAAGTGTATAGAAAAATGATTTTATTGCATACGCAAATGAGTGCTCCTCGGTGCACCATCATGCTCCCTCAATCAACATGCCATGTACTTCATCTTAGCTGTACTGATTGTATTTGCCCAGAGCAACCATTGTCTAATTTTGAATCCTCAGTTTTAAATGTCTACGTTGATATTGAAGGAGCCGAATTGGCATGAAAGCACAGTAAAAGTGTGGGCCCTTTCTCCTGTCTGTGGTACCTACTCGCTGCAAAGAGAATCACACAGCTGCTTGCTCCTGTGTGATACTGTTTGTAGCAAGCAAGTGCCGTACACAGGAGAGAGGGAGGATTGTGTGCACACACTGACTCACTGACTGAATGTGTGTGCTTGGCTCCTGCAATGTCAAAGGTACTGTCACTCTTAGCGACGCTACAGCAATCCCGACAACGATACGACCTGGCAGGGAGCGTTGCTGCGTCACTATATGGTCGCTGGTGAGATGTTAAACAGTCAGAACTTCCCAACAATGCTGCAACGATACGGCGACCCGTAGAGACCTGTATAACGATGTCGTTGGTCATTGGGACCCTGTCACATAGGCGTGCATTTGCGTTGCCTAATCCGCACCCATTCAGCTCCGATTGGTGGTAGCTACTGCATTCTGATTGGGTGGCGGCCTTGCCTTAAAATGAGGCGACATAGTAGCGCTTCCATTCTTTGTTCCTTACCGCGTGCTGGTTTACAGATCGTAGTAGACTTCTCTGGGATGTGACTCAACATCGATTTATCTATTCTTCAACGGCTCTTCTGACACCTATCTCTTTGCACGGTAGGTATCGTTTGGGGTCTCAAATGCGTTTCCATTTTTACTTGATTTATAGGACACCTACCAATTATCTGCTATTATTGCTCTGGAGGGAGGAAAGGCTTGGCTTCTATCTGTGTACATATGCTTTTGCATGGGCAGCCATTTTAGGAGGTCTCGTGTGCACATGGTAGTGTGGTTCAAACGGTATGTTTTACTTTTTTTAAAATGTTCCATGTATGCTCACTGTATGCTATTTTTTATTTCAGATGTCTTACAATAGCGAGGAATTTGTCTGTGAAGATGTATCGGCCCCTGCCCTGCCTTTGGCAGATTAAATCGGCCGACTACAGCAATCAAAATAAAAAAAGGGAGGCATATCAGAAACTGGTTGCTCTCTTTAAGCAGCATAATCCCTTGAGAAGGTGGATGAGAGTGTTGTTCGAAAAAAGATCCAGGGTCTATGCACCATCTATAAAACAGAGCTCAATAAGGTGGAGAAGTCAAAGAAGTCTGGTGCCGGCACAGATGAGGTTTATGTGCCCTCGTTATGGTACTATGATTTGCTTCGCTTCACCCGTGACCAGGAGCCACCGCGCACAATGGTATCTTCGATGCGGCCGACCCTGGAACAAAACCCTGAGATCCAGACTGACACCCCTGTTGGAGATGTAAGTACCTTCTTTGCTTTCTTCCCTGTAAATAGCATTTAAACTTTGTATGTACATGCCATAGTTGAATATAACATATTAACTAAGGTTTTACCTGCTTAATTCTGCAGTTTACAAAAGTTATCCCTTCCAGTTCAGATAAGTACACTCCTTTACTATTTTCTTCCCACTCAGTTCTCATGCCGTTGAATGACATTTCATATCCTGTACTGCTAGTTCCTCCCCTCACATTTGTTTCCAGTGCACATTTACCCATGCGGGTCATGATATATCCAATGCCAACACATTTCTGTGGTGTGGTTCCGGATGTTGTAAAATAATTTTTGGGTTTAGCTTTAACATTAATTTTCTGTTCCCGCAGCAACATCAGCAAGATTTGGCAACCACAAGAAGTGACGACATCCTGGATAGTGAACCTAGCCTGGCTGAGGCTACTGAGGGGTCAAGTGAAGACCCTGCACCCTCAACTGTACCTCAGCGACTAATCAATTTGCGTAAAAGAAAGGCCACCTTGTCGCCATCAACAGATCTCATCTCTTTGGCAAAGCAAATTTTAAGTCAGCAGACCAACACCCGCATGGATAGCTTTGCAAACTTCGCTGCTGATAGACTTGGGAAGCTGGATGACACACAGAGGATCCACGCTGAAAGGGTAATTTTTGAGAGTTTAAGTAAAGCGGCAGCCGGTCAACTGGATGAAACGTCGACCGTACATAGTAGGATCGACCGTGACCCTTGTTCATGGCAGTCATGGACCCAAATGCCTGAGCCACTGCGTAGCACACCAGTGCATCGGATTGTGCCTCAGCAAAACCTGCCGCTTGGCCCAGGGCCGGCTCCAGGTTTTTCTGGGCCCCGGGCGAAAGAGTCTCAGTGGGCCCCTTTAACACATACCACGATTCATGATGCAGAGATACGGCGGAGAAATAAATATATATATATATATATATATATATATATATATATATATATATAGTACAATGCAAAGATTTCACTTCTTACATTACATGAGTGATATCTATTGTAAATTCCACAATAGCTCAGAAACCGGTGAATTGCTCCACACAGATTACTGGCCCCCATATAAGCCTCCATACGGAATACTGGCCCCCATATAACGCTTCATACGGAATACTGGCCCCCATATAAGGCCCCATAAGGAATACTGGCCCCCATATAAGGCCCTATAAGGAATACTGGCCCCCATATAAGGCCCCATACGGAATACTGGCCCCATATAAGGCTCCATGCGGAATACTGACCCCCATATAATGCTCCATACGGAATACTGGCCCCCATATAAGGCTCTATACAGAATACTGGCCCCCATATAAGGCTCCATACGGAATACTGGCCCCCATATAAGGCTCCATACGGAATACTGGCCCCCATAAAAGGCTCCATACGAAATACTGGCCCCATATAAGGCTCCATACGGAATACTGGCCCCCATATAAGGCCCCATACGGAATACTGGCCCCCATATAAGGCCCCATACGGAATACTGGCCCCCATATAAGGCTCCATACGGAATACTGGCCCCCATATAAGGCTCCATACGGAATACTGGCCCTCATATAAGGCTCCATACGGAATACTGGCCCCCATATAAGGCTCCATATGGAATACTGGCCCCCATATAAGGCTCCATACGGAATACTGGCCCCCATATAAGGCCCCATACGGAATACTGGCCCCCATATAAGGCTCCATACAGAATACTGGCCTCCATACAAGGCTCCATACGGAATACTGGCCCCCATATAAGGCTCCATACAGAATACTGGCCCCCATATAACGCTCCATACAGGATACTGGTCCCCTTATAAATCTCCATACAGGATACTGGCCCCCATATAACGCTCCATACAGGATACTGGTCCCCTTATAAAACTCCATACAGGATACCGGCCCCCATATAACGCTCCATACTGGATACCGGTCCCCTTACAACGCTCCATACAGGATACTGGCCCCCATATAATGCTGCATGCAGGCTGTTACCCCCCACATAATGCCCCATACAGGCTGGCTCCCCCTTATAATGCTCCATGCAGGCTGTTACCCCCTACATAATGCCCCATACAGGCCCCCCCTTTTAATGCTCCATGCAGGCTGTTACCCCCCACATAATGCCCCATACAGGCTGCCCCCCCTTTATAATGCTCCATGCAGGCTGTTACCCCCCACATAATGCCCCATACAGGCCCCCCCCCTTTTAATGCTCCATGCAGGCTGTTCCCCCCCACATAATGCACTATGCAGGCTGCTCCCCCCTTTATAATGCCCCATGCAGGCTGTTCCCCACCTTATAATGCCCCATGGAGGATGCCCCCCCTTCTCTTTATACTGCCCCATGCCTCCATACATTTAAAAATAAAAAAATCAAATTCTCACCTCCCTTCTCCTCACCTGCTACCTGCTGCCCACTGCTCGGGTCCGAACTCCAGCGCTGTCGGCGTCTTCCCACTCAGCGCTCCCTGTGACGGCTCAGGGGAGGGCGCGGTGTAAAGACGTCACCGCGCCCTCTGACCTGAGACGTCACAGGGAGCGCAGAGCAGGAAGACAGCTGATCTGCGGAGGCACGGGGAGAGGTAAGTATCCAGCTGCCGGGGCCCTGAGCAAGCGGCGGAGAAGGGCGGGCGCTGACACCGCTTTCCTCCACCCATAGCCCAGCGGGGTGCGCGACCGCCAGTGGGCCCCTCTGCCTGCTCAGGGCCCCGGCATTTGCCCGGGTGCGCCGAGTGCTGACGCCTGCCCTGGCTTGGCCCTCCCCCCACAGTATCCCAGGTTTTCTCATTCTTTCCTTGCACAACTATCTTCTCCGCCCAGGCAAGAATTTTCAAATGCAGAAAACCTATGTGAAGGTCTGTAGTGACGATTTACTTTACTTTTAGGGTTTAAGTTTAATTGTTTAATTGTTAAGTTATTGTTAATGTAATAGTTAATTTAATTGTTTAATTCTTAAAATATTTGTTTCTAATAAAAATGTTTTTTGCATTAAAACTTGCAGCCTGCTTTACTGAATTCAGCATATAGTTATTAGCAGGTCTACTAGGTGGGGTAATGGGCTGGGTGCATAGATATAATGGGTGTAAGTAATGAAACATGTTATTTTTTTTAACAAAGCATACACAACAGCGGATATAAACTTTAACGTTTTTTTATAACAACAAAATAAATATAATAACAACAGAAAAGAAAAATATAATAACAACAAAAAACAAAAAATTAGTGGCTGCCGCGCCGCTGTTGGGCCGCCACGACACTTGACAACATCACTCCGTGCTGTTTGACTGCTTCAGTCAGTGTCCTGTGTGACGCCAGGAGGTCCTGTAATGTAGGGATTTCTATGGAAGGAATGGTAAAACTTAAGAAGAATAATTCTGTACATGCATCTAATTAACAGGTTCGTGTTTGTTATTTAACACTTACGGTTTTCGGTTTGCTCCGGTGATGATGAGCTGACGGACCACCCGGATCCTCTGGCATCACCGGCTAGGGAAAGACACAACACTTCATAGTACACGACAGACCTATACTTTCCAAGTTGTATGGACCTTATTTTATGTGAAATAATTACCAGAAGACAAAGCTACACCCATATCACGGAGTGATGCTGGCGAGCCTGTAGGTGACGACTGCTGTGGATAAGGGTCAGAAGGTGACTACTGCTGGGGCTCCGGGTCAGCAGGTGACTCCTCATGGGGCTCCGGGTTGGCAGGTGCTGGAGAAAAAATACCTTATTACATACCTGAGGTACTGCACTGTAATTACTGTTGTAACCAATGTGCCGCCATATATTGTGCCACTCACCATGATGGGGCAGGGTCTGTGACCGGATGTTGGCGATGCGGTCGATGGATCTGTACCGCAGATCCGCCAGCTTCTTCCGGATCTGGGTTGTTGAGCGCTGCACCCCAAATCTTCGGGCTAGGCCCCGACTTATCCTCCACAGCACAGCCTGCTTATGGAGGACTGGATGTCCTGGGTGCTCATGGCACTCATAGTCCCTGGCATCCAGCTCTGCTATCAGGTAGCGCAGCTCAGCAACCCCCATGGAGTTGCACGTCTCCTGGTCACCATGTTGCCGCCTCTCCTGACAAGCTAGGCCGCATCAACGTCGTAAAACCCGCCCACTATGCATCAACACCGGAAACCCTGCTCATGATGCATCAAGGTCGCCCAAAGGGATGCGCGACTTATTAGAGGACGCTACTGCGTGCGTGAAGGAAGCGCCCTGAATTCAGAGTATCTCCATCAGACCGGAGATGCAGCTGCATTCGAAAAGTGATGCATCATCAATACAGCGTTTCCGGTCACACGGGAAGACTGGTGTGTTGGTGGTTTTATGTATGGATATATATCTATGTTTTTAGATAGGTATGCATACTTGTATGTCTGTGACTATGTATGTGTATATGTAGGTATCTGTATATGTGTGTGTATATGTCTGTAGATTTGTATGTATCTGAAAATGTATGTGTATATGTATGTATCTGTATACATAGGAGTACACGTATGTAAATATGGGCCCTTACTACTGAAAGAATGAGAAACAAAGCTTTTGCAAAGTAAAACACACAGTTTATTAGACAAATCAGTACAAAAATTAAAGTAGTGTAGAAATGTGAGTAGTAGCCCACTGTAAGTTCTGATGCTGCCAAGTATCAGCACCAGGACCGTTATAATATTGGCAGTAGTTGTCTCGGCAGGTCTTTGCATCGTTGGTGATTCTGCCGGGTCCCAAAGGTTGAAGGCCTGCAATTGCGGGATCGTTTGCGCGCCATTCACCGAGCTGCACTTCCCCATTTGTTAGGCCCACAGAGTCCACGAAGCCAGGAGGACAGTACGCCAATGCATCGCGCCGGCGAAGGAAGTTGTGAAGCACGCAACAAGCCAAAACAACTGAGTCTATTCATTCAAGCTTCATGTTAATAGGCGTGTGGAAAACTCTGAAGCCATTAGCCATGATACCGAAGGCATTTTCTTCAAACCAACGTGCCCTTGACAAGCGGTAATTGAAAATTCTTCTTTCTTCCGTCAGACTTTTTTGGGGGAAAGGTTTGATAAGATTGGGATGAAGCAGGAAGGCTTCATCACCGACAAAAACAAAATTAAGGTTGCCTCTAGTCTCAGAGTTGGGAGGCAAGTGAAGGTCACAGTTGTTCAAACGCTCTCCAAAGAGTGTGTGCTCTAAAACACCACCATCGGAAACCCTTCTGTTCATGCCAGCATCTACATTTATAAATTTGTAATTGGCGTTAACAAGGGCCATCAGGATGATGCTGAAATAGCCCTTATAATTAAAGAAATAGGATCCGCTGTTCGGTGGTTGAGTGATCCGGACATGTTTCCCTTCCAAAGCCCCACCACAGTTAGGGAACTGCCAAAGCTGCTCAAAATCGGAGGCAATCTTTTTCCATTCTTCCTCCGTGTTGGGAAACTGCATGTAGCTACATAGACTGTTTAAAATCGCATTACATGTCTCCGGAATTAGAACGCTGAGCAGGGTCCTTGAAATGGCTGCAGAAAAATGCAAGTTTTGCAGCGAGTGTCCGGTGGCCAGGAGTCGCAGTTTGACAGCCAATATTTCATCTGCTGGGATGGCAGCATGCATCGCTGTAGCCTTCCGTTGAATAAGTGGAGTAATTCCTTGCAGTAAATGTATGATGGATTCCTCTGACATCCGCAGATAGTTGCGGAAATCATGAGGATTCTTCTCCTGAAGCTCTCTTACAAGTTTCATGTGGGACAAATCGGACCTCTTCTGCAGCCACTCTGTGGTCCACATGCGACGCTTTCGTTTGGAACGCCTCTCTAGCATCCGTGCCTCATCTTGACGCCGAGCTTCCTCAACCAGCAATGCAGCAAACACAACAGCACACTGCGCATTATTTATGATGGTGCAAACTGAAAAATATAAAATGAAAAGATGAGAAAAGTTTAAAAAAAAATAAAGCAATCATTAAAACTGTACATGCGAAAGGTCATGGAAAACTGCATTCCATTCCGTTAGCGCGCGTGCCAGAAAACGTGCTATATGGGTGTGTGCACACGAGTCCCCTTAAAATGGCTGCCCATTCAAAAGCATATGTACACAGATATAAGCCAAGCCCTCCCTCCCTCCAGAGCAATAATAGCAGATAATTGGTAGGTGTCCTACAAATCAAGTAAAAATGGAAACGCATTTGAGACCCCAAACGATACATACCGTGGACAGAGATAGGTGTCAGAAGAACCATTGAAGAATAGATAAATCGATGTGGAGTCGCAGCCCAGAGAACTCTACTACGATCTGTAAACCAGCACGCGGTCAGGAACAAAGGATGGAAGCGCTACTATGTCGCCTCATTTTAAGGCAAGACCGCCACCCAATCAGAAGGCAGTAGCGACTACCAATCAGAGCTGAATGGGCGTGGAAAAGGCAACGCAACTGCACGCCTGTGTGACTACAACATCACACAGTACGTCACTCATCGAGGTCTGAATCGTCAGAGTAGTTGCTATGTGACAGGGTCCCAACGACCAACGACAACGTTATACATGTCGCTACGGCTCGCCATATCGTTGCAGCATCATTGGGAAGAACTGACTGTTTGACATCTCACCAGCGACCATATAGTGACGCAGCAACGATCCCTGCCAGGTCATATCGTTGTCGGGATCGCTGTAGCGTAGCTAAGTGTGACAGTACCTTTAGAGAGGTGCATGGCATGCTAATTGAGGTGTTGAAATATTATACTGACCCTTGCCAAGGTTGCAAGGAATAGTCCTCATTTGCATATGCAATAAAACCATTTTATCTCTACAATTATAGAAGGGAAATCTATACTGCAGGTATGAGATTGATACAGATTCATTTCCTTATAGGACTGTGTAAGTAATTTAAATAAAGTTTTGGGGATGACAGACTTCCTTTAGGCCACATCAAATATGTAGTTTTTTCACATTTAGTAACCAATTTAGAAATTTTAGTGACTCTTTAGAAGGTGAAGGAGCTCTCAGAGAAAATCTACATACATTAATATCATCCACCCAATGTAAAAAAAAACAAGGTTTTGGCACCAAAATGGAACTACTCTTAAGGGCTCGCTCCCAGTTGCGATGAAATCGGACGAATGCAATCCGATAAAAGATCGGATTGCTTTTGGTCCATTGCTTATCTATGATGGTGTGCTCATATGAGTTTTTTTCAGCTCCGATTGGATCGAGATCGGATTGAAAAAAACCCGCAGAGTGTTGCGCTTGCATGCGAAATTTGGATTGCACACACCAATATAAGTCTATGGGTGACTGCACTCGGATATCACCCAAGTGAAGTGCAATTTCCTTGGATGCCGGCAATGGAGAAGATGGAGAAATGAATTTCTCCGTCACCTCCACAGCTGTGCTGCGATTCTCTCATGCGAGACGATCGGAGCACAGGGTACTGACGCTCAGCTCCCGCTCGCAGTAGAGCTAGAGCCGAGTGTCATTAGCATATCGCATCGGATGCCAAACGCTAATGTGACTCTGGCCTAAAGAGGATGTTTGGTCTGCTACTAAAAGTCTGCAGTTACTCAATGTGACTGTAGATACCAGAATCAATACAGGGTGTACACCATGCACTATCAAGATTCTACAGTATTGTGGCCAGGAGTGAGTAGTCACATTACTGCAAGTATGGGATTTTCATTCTTCCAGCCACATTCAGACTAGACATAGATATAAAGTGATTGCAGAATTTTAGCAGAAGACAGGACAAACCCTTTAAGCAAACCTTGAGGAGCTGAAGTGTTGCATTCTGGGCAATAAGACTTTAATTTTTTTATTGCTTGGAGTGCTACTTCCCCATCATTGTAATAATATAGGCATTATAGACTTAGTGTTTTGTCTTTTTAAGATGCCCTGATTTCTGCATCTTATGAAATATGAAATCATTACAACACTGGAATAAATAAAATGTATACTAGTCCCAGAAAGCACTTGGCGAACTGTAGAAGTTAGTTCCCACTTGGGATGCCTTCCTTGTAATTTTGTCATGTGCATTTTGTATTACATAGGATACAGTTGTGACTTGGGGAGGGTGAGTGTAGGTGTGTATGCTATTTTCTACCTCTGCAGCTCTAAAAACAATAAAAAGTTAAACCTTAACAACTCCTTTAACCAGTCACCAAGTTATTGCTACCTCATCTGAATGCAGCATAATGTAGGAAAAGAGACCCTGATTCCAGCAATATATCACTTAGTTTACTGGGTGCAGCAGTTATGATACAGAGTTTTTAGACATAGCATGTAGCAGAGCTCAGAAAGCTAACCACGCCCCCACCACAGCTTTCTGTGTACATTGTATAGTGATAGAAAGCTGCTAAGCAGTGCTGTGGACGGGGTTGGACTACATGGTTTGCGGGAGCTAGTCTGGCAGTGATAATCTCCTGCGGATAAAACACTCATTGTACTGAAAAACAGCACATAGCTTTATAAGTGACGCATCGCTGAAATCTGAGTTTCAGTTCCTATCTCGTGCTGCCCTCAGATTAAATAGCAAAAACCTGCTGTTAGATTCCATTTAAGCTTAATATGACAGCATTGATTAGACTTGAAATTGTCAGACTCAATAATGTATTGGAACATTTATTGATCACTGTATGTCAGTTTCCAGGGTAGAAGATTTATTTGGCTCAAAGTCAAAACTTTTAAAGGAGATTTTCAGCCTTATATTTTGCTTTTAAATAACCTTAATATCTTGCTGTTGCGATAATGTGTTTTCTTGACACTTGACCTAAAAGGTCATTCACTGACTGCAGTGGGTTTGTCAGCTTCATTCTTGCTCACATCAGGATGCTGAACTTCTATCTGTTACCCATGTAGAACATCTTTGTAGTTTATTCAAAAAAGTCATTTAATATCTTTTAATTTTCTAGTTTATGCTTTCTGCAGGAGTAGACATATTTGACCTGTGCCAATCTTCTTAGACACCATTCATCTTGAACCCAATACTCTCAAATTTGAGAATACTTATGGCAGCGGTGTACAATTTTACTAAAAGTCAGCTCGGTTAGCAGTAAAAAAAGCATATATCAAAACTTTGCATGTTTTCTCCGCTAGTCATCATTTTCTATTCCTTCAAATGCTGAAAATTCCCAATAGGTTTACATGTCTAATATTAGATTATTTATAGGAAACGCCTAGCTGAATTGTCTATAAAAGCAGAAAATTTCTCCTTCATAAGCAAACTGTAAGACAAAATTTCACACAGTAATCAATAAAAAAAAGACTAACAACTGAGAATTGCTGTAGATAAAGAAAAATATTAGCTCAAGTAGAAAGTTATAGCATCAGAATGAAATATGAGAATGAATAATACAAGTTCTCGGTATATAGGACAACCATATAAAGGTAAACACACACTTTGTTTTCTAAAAGAGCTGTTAGTTATCTCTACTGCTGTAGACAATGCATTAAATTATATATTTTACGAACCTATTTGAGTATAAAATTAATTCATTAATTTAAAAAAATCTCATAAAGATCTCTTGTGTTTATATAAAGAAAAATGAACATTTATTGAACATACAATTTCCAAGAACAGTGATTGTTCTATTTATTTTTATTTGTTTTCTACATTTTTTACATTACTGTCTTAAAATCTTGCATTCCTCAATATGACACTTTCTTTACATGTGACAAAAGCAACACCATCACTGAAAATTGAAGAACATGCAAAGAGGCACTTCTTACCCCATCAATAAAATCTACCTATAAATGTGTAGCATCCGCATCTCTGCCTTCTGCCGGGCAGAGACGCCGTTCCCCTCACCGCCACGGCCCTGGTCCGGCGTCTTCCGGCTCCCATCCTGCAGCTACTGTGGCGTGTACTGCGCGCAGCTTCCCGGGCACTGTGCTTAGGGTGCATGCACTCCCTCTTAAAGGGGCCGCGCGCGCCATCCTAAAAAGTCCCCGGCCAATAGCCGGAGGAATTCTCCTATTTAAAGCACCTCCTCCAATAAGGAGGTGCCTGTGCAAGGTTGTTGTTCTGTGTGCTAACACTTGCTTCAGCCCTCAGGTCCTTCTGCCTGTCAGTCCTGTTCGCCAGTCTGCCTGTCAGTCCTGTCCGCCAGTCTGCCTGCCAGTTACCTGCCGTGCCCATCAGCCTGCTTACCTGGAAGCACCTGCCTGTTACCTGTAGTGCATGCCAGCCTGCCTACCTGGAGCACCTGCCTGTTACCTGTCGTGCCTGTCTGCCAGCCTTCCTGGAGCACCTACCTGTTACCTATCGTGCCCAGCAGCTTGCTTACCCGGAGCACCAGTCTGGCTATCCGCCGAACCAGCCTGCTTACCTATCCGAACCACCCGTCAACCTTCCTGCCGTGCTCATCCGCTGTACCGGTCAGTTCCTGCCATCTGACCCGTGGGAGTCACCTGCTCTCACACAAGATTGGTCCCAGAGTGGCATCTGGTTCCCCTGCTTGGTCCCTCCCTGGTTCACGGAGTCAACTGAGCCACCGTGCGACCTTAGTCAGGCCGAGTAGGCACTTAGTCATGCCCCTCTGGTCCCTCCTTGCACCGAAGCACAGAGGTTCCACCACCCAGACCCGTAAAAAAATGTATTGTTTTAACCCCTTTATGACCGAGTTATTTTACATTTTTTCATTTTTGTTTTTTTTTCCCCTTCTTCAAAGAGCCAGAGTTGCATTTTTGAATGACATTATTCATTTTATCATGTGATGCTCAGGGAAGCGGGAAAAAAATTCCAAGTGCATTAAAATTGCAAAAAAAGTGAAATTCCTCTATTGCTTTTGTTTTATTATGTTCACTATACGGTGAAAGTGACCTGACAATGCAATTTCCTAGGTCAGTACGAATACACAGATACCAAAGATGTATTTTTTTTTATCTAGGTGGTGATGAAAAATTCGGAAATTTGTAAAAAAAAAAAAAATTGCGTTTGTCACCATTTTCTAAGACCCATAAAGTTTTCAATTCTTGGGGTATTGCGCTATATGAGGGCTTAATTTTGGGGCCCTTAAATGCTATTTTTGCTGATACCATTTTTAGGTAGGTATGATGTTGTGATTAGTGATGACCGAGCACTAAAATGCTCAGGTGCTCGTTGCTCGGGTCAAACTAACTGGAATGCTCGAGTGCTCAGTCCGCGAAACGAGCCCAAAGTAAGTCTAAGGGAAACTCGAGCATTCTTCCGGCGGCTCCCTCCGGCGGTCTGCAGAGGGCCTAAAAATTGCTCAAATCAATGGGAACAGTGCTAAAATGACATGGGAACAGCATAGGGAAGACCCCTGGAAGCATTTCTGACTCCCAAGTCACTGCTGTCAACAATGTTGTCAAAGGTATTATGCCACTTTTACAGACTTACAATAAAACATGCAAAAACTAAACCAAAATGGATTTTCCTGGGAAATATGTTAAAGAACATCCTTTGCAGGGTAATGACTTGTATATAAAGCAAAAAAATAACCAAAAACAAAAATGCTCCTCCACACATTGAGCTATGTTCACACGTAGTATTTTTAATGCGTTTTTGCACTTTTTAACATTTTACAATCTTATCTGGCCATGTAGTGTGTGACACATCATCTGACACATCCTGTTTCATTTTTGATTGAGGGACTATGAAAGTCACAAACCTATTTTTATAGGGCCAACAAGCGGCCTTTACTATTCTTAAAGGACTAGCAGTCGGCCCTAGCTATTGAGAGCCATCAGCCGGCTATGCTTTGTTGTTCCCATTAATAACGAGTGGGTCTCCTATACTGTTATTGCGTATGCAGTGACTGCAAGGGCTGCCAAAAAATGGGAGGCACTCCAATGACCCTTGCAAGAGACGAAGAGGTCAGAGAGCCTCCTAAAAACAATGTTCCCATTATTAGGAAGTGGGTCTCCCATAGTGTTTGCCTATGCAGTGAAGCAAGGACTGCCAAAAATTTGGAGGAACTCCAATGCCCCTTGCAAGAGACGTTGGGGTCAGAGAGCCTCCTAAAAACAATGTTCCCATTATTAGGAAGTGGGTCTCCCATAGTGTTTACCTATGCAGTGAAGCAACGGCTTCCAAAAATTGGGAGGAACTCCAATGCCCCTTGCAAGAGATGTAGAGGTCAGAGAGCCTCCTAAAAACAATATTCGCATCATTAGGAAGTGGGTCTCCCTCAGTGTTTGCCTATGCAGTGAACCAACAGCTGCCAAAAATTTGGAAGAACTCCAATGACCCTTGCAAGAGACACAGAGGTCAGAGAGCCTCCTAAAAACAATGTTCCCATTATTAGGAAGTGGGTCTCACATAATGTTTGCCTATGCAGTGAAGCAAGGGCTGCAAAAAATTTGGAGGAACTCCAATGCCCCTTGCAAGAGACGTAGAGGTCAGAGAGAGTCGTAAAAACAAAGTTCCCTTTATTAGGAAGTGGGTCACCCATACTTTTTCCCTATGCAGTGAAGCAACGGCTGCCAAAAATTTGAAGGAACTCCAATGCCCCTTGCAAGAGACGTAGTTATGTTGATATGGTACATATGGTGGTGATATGGTGGTGGAGGATGAGGAAGCGGTGAAGTAGGAGAACAATGGCAAATAGACAAAATCAGGAAGTATATACCCATGTCTGGGTGTGAAGACAGAGGTGCATGGGAATAGAGTTAGACCTCCCCAAAAAAATACACTGTTTTTGATTTTATGTTATGCTGATATCATTCGGTGGTGTTGAGAAGTCTGGCCCAATCCAGCACTTGTTCATTTTTATAAGAGTCAGTCTGTCAGGCGGATGCGCCTATCGGTTATAATTCCACAGGCGGCACTAAAACCCCGCTCTGACAAAACGCTAGCGGTATGGCAGGCCAGGACCTCCAAGGCATTTAGAGCCAGTTCATTCCACGGGTCCAGCTTGGATACCCAATAATTATAAGGCATAGAGGAAACACGAAGGACGTTGGTTGGCAAAGTAGTCCCTCACCATCTTCTGAAACTTTGCACTTCTTGTCAGAGTACCCCCCGCCTCAGGGCCTGTGCGATGGGAGGGTCTGAGAAAACTGTCCCAGAACTTTGACAGTATTCCCCTGCCTCTGCTGGATTGCACTTGTGGCTCTTTCGCATGTACTCCTTGGTTGTCCAACAAACTGTGACCTCTGCCACTAGCCTTTTTCAGCTGGGAATTTTTTTCATGATTCCGCAACAAGGGCATTCTCTTACTTCACCATTTTATTAGGCCTGTCCTGCAAGGGAATAAGAAACAGAAAGTTCTCCTTGTAGCGTGGGTCTAGAAGTGTCACCAACCAGTAATGACTGTCACTCAAAATTTGGACAACGTGAGGATCAAGGGTAAGGCAGTGTAACATAAACTCAGCCATGTGTGCCAGAGTGCAAAGAGGCAAGATTTCCGTGTCCTCACCAAGAGGACAATTGACCATGCTCTCCTCCTCATCCTCCTCCTCTTCCTCCTCCTCCCTGTCCTCAGGCCATCCACACTGAACAGACGGTATGGCAGTTGTGCGGGTGGTACCGTCTATAGCACAGGAATCTAGCTGCTGTTCTTCCTCCTCCTCCGCATCTTCCTCATTGTCACCCAATCCATGTTGGGATGAGATGAGACCGGGCTGTGTGTAATCACCCTGTATGGTTCCTTGCTCCATATCATCGTGCTCCGCCTGCAATGCATTCTCTTTAATTGAGAGCAGAGAGCATTTCCAAAGACAGAGAAGCAGAATGGTGACACTAATTATGGCGTCATCGCCGCTCACCATCTTGGTGGAGTCCTCAAAGTTTTGGAGCATGGTACAGATGTCTGACATCAATGTCTACTTCTGAGCCTTTATATGTAAAGTCTGACTTGAATACCTATGGCCTTATTTATGCAGGTAGTCAAAAACTTCCCACTTCTGCTCACAAATCCTTCCCAACAGCTGCAATGTAGAGTTCCAATGCATGGGGACATCACACAACAGTCGGTGAGCCGGAAGCTGCAAACGCTGCTGAAGCATGGGAAGGGGGCGGTGGAAGCTGTAGCAGACTTTCAAAAATGGGCACACAGGTGGTGTACTTTGACAAGAAGATCCGACAGATCTGTGTAGGATTTGAGAAACCGCTGAACCACGAAGTTATGCACATGGGCAAGGCAAGGTGTGTGTGTGAACTCGCCTCGCCTCAGAGCCGCCACCAGGTTGCGGCCATTGTCACACATGACCATGCCTGTCTGTTCGTTCAGCGGTGTGAGACACAGATCTGCCTGCTCTTTCAGAGCTGTCCACAACTCTTTGTGTGGTTTGTCACCTAAACATATTAGCTTCAGCACAGCCTGTTGCCGCTTGGCCGAGGCAGTGCTGCAGTGCTTCCAGCTTGTGACTGATGTGTTCATTTCGGAGATGGAGGCTGAAGAGGAGGAGAAGGATGAGGTTCTGGAGCAATAGACTGTGGGGGCAACCCTGATTGACCTAGGGCCCGCAATCCTTGGTGTCGGGAGGACGTGTTCCGGCACAAGGTCTGACTGGGTCCCAGCTTCCACTATATTAACTCAGCTTTCCCATCCTGATTTCCATGCAGATTTCTCTATTCGTATCTTCTCCTATTTATTAATGGTATGTGACTCTGCTTTCCCATCCTGATTTCCATGCAGATTTTTACCAATGGTATGTTCTTCAAGTAACACCAGCTACCCCCACTTTCATTTATGACCTTATTTACTTAGCCTTTGACTATCCAGAATCTGTTTCCGCCTTAATCAGCTGATCAAGATGAGCCACTCCCCTCTGGTTCACAGCTGAATACATTCTGTTCCAAATTTATTGTGGGCCAGGAGTCTGTTAGACTTTAGTCTGTGTCCATCACCTTAAGTGTGTCCATAGCTTAAGTGTGAGAAATATAAATTAATCCTAAATTGAACCCGAAGGGAACTGAAGGTAACTGGATACTAAGTAACAGTAAACATTGTTTATCTTTGTTTTCACTCTCACCCCCTTAATCCTTCACTTTTTACAACCACCCCTAATCTCTACCCTTAGTAATGAACTCTTCATCTCTCCCTCCATTCTCCCCACCCATCTCACCTCTTCCTCAGAGCTATTCCTCAACATACAATCATTTGTCTCCAAACACAGACAGCCACCTCATGCCCTCTCCTGCTCCCACCTACTAACGCTTTCCCTGCTCCTCCTCACTGCCGGCGACATCTCTCCACATCCTGGCCCTCCTCACCACATCCTTATAATCACTTCCACCTCCTACCCACTATCTATCTATACCCATCCGCCCCGCTCCCGCTTCCCCAGTCCCTCTAACAGGAGCTCTATGGAACGCTTGCTCCATCTGCAACAAACTTTCCTACATTCACAATCTCTTCATCACTAACAAGCTTTCCTTCCTCGGCATCACTGAAACCTGGCTCAACCCTTCAGACACGGCCTCTGCTGCTGCATTTTCGTATGACAGACTCCACCTTTCCCATACCCCCTTTCCCACCGGCAAGCATAGTGGAGAAATAGGTTTCCTCCTATCAGATAACTGCTCCTTCACCCATATCCCACTGCCGCCCTCGATTACTCTTCCCTCTTTTGAAGTGCACTGTGTTCACATCTACTCCCCTTCCAACCTCCATCTGGCTGTCATTTACCGCCCCCCAAGATCAACCACCTCTTTCTTTAACCACTTCACCACTTGGCTACTTCATTTCCTCTCCGTTGACATCCTCACTATCCTCATTAGCAACTTCAACATCCCCATTGACACTTCCCTCTCAGCTGCCTCTAAGCTTCTATCCCTCACTTGCTCATTCAGCCTTACTCAGTGGTCTTCCACACCCACCTACAAAGATGGCCACACACTGGACTTCATCTTCACCTGCCTCTGTTCCCTATCTAAGCTCTTTAACTCACCTCTCCCTCTCTCTGACCACAACCTACTTACATTCTCTACCCTCTCCTCTCCAGGGCAACAACCCCCACTCCACAAACTGGCATACCCTCACAGAAATCTTAAACACCTTGACCTACACTCACTCTCTGAATCCCTTCTCCCTCTTACAGACATTAGCTCCTTACATGATGCAGATGTTGCTGTCACTTTATACAACACCACAACAGCTGCAGCTCTCGTTTCAGTCACCCCCCTCACACATACCAAAGCACGCACAATCAACAGGCAACCCTGGCACACCAGCCTAACTAAAGAACTGCGACGGGCCTCCTGGGTTGCGGAGCGTTGATGGAAAAGGTCCCACTCCAATGAGCACTTCATCGCATTCAAACAGTCCCTCACTACCTTCAAGTCCACCCTCACTACAGCAAAACAAACATACTTTGCATCTCTCATATCCTCCCTGTCTCACAACCCCAAACAACTATTCAACACCTTCAATTCTCTCCTCCATCCCCCAGTGCCTCCTCCCTCTCATCTTATTTCAGTCGAAGACTTTGCCTCATTCTTCAAGCAGAAGATTGATACCATCAGACCAAGCTTTTGCCTAAAGCTCCCACAGCCCCTCCTCACACCTACTCAACCCTCCTCCTCCAAACCCTTCTCTACCATTACGGAAGATCAACTTTCCTCTATACTCTCCAAATCACACCTCACCACCTGTAAACTTGACCCAATCCCATCCCACCTCATCCCAAACCTTACCACTATCTTCATCCCAACCCTAACCCACCACTTGAACCTGTCATTAACAACTGGCATCTTCCCCTCATGCTTCAAACATGCCTTAATCACACCCATCCTCAAAAAGCCCTCCCTTGACCCATCCTCTCTGACTAGCTATCACCCCATATCACTTCTCTCCTATGCCTCAAAACTACTGGAACAACAGGTCCATTCTGAACTGTCCTCCCACCTCTCCTCCTGCTCCCTCTTTGACCACCTGCAATCTGGTTTCCGACGGCACCATTCTACTGAAACTGCACTTACAAAAGTCACCAACAACCTAATAACTGACAAATCAAAGCGACACTACTCTGTCCTCCTCCTCCTAGACATGTCATCTGCCTTCGACACAGTGGACCATTCCTTCTTACTACAAACTCTCATCTCTCGGCATCACACACTTGGCCCTATCCTGGATCTCCTCTTACCTAACAGACAGGACATTCAGTGTCTCCCACTCACACACCACCTCCTCATCTTGCCCCCTATCTGTCGGTGTCCCCAAGGATCAGTTCTAGGACCCCTACTCTTCTCCATCTACACCTTAGGCCTGGGACAGCTCATAGAGTCTCACGGCTTTCAGTATCACCTCTATGCTGATGACACATAGATCTACTTCTCTGGACCCGATATCTCATCCCTACTAACCAAAATCCCACAATGTCTGTCCACTATTTCATCCTTCTTCTCCGCTAGATTTCTAAAACTTAACATGGACAAAACAGAATTCATCATCTTTCCGCCATATCATTCAACCCCCCCAACTGACCTATCTATCAATGTCAATGGCTGCCCACTCTCCCCAGTCCCTCAAGTTCGCTGCCTTGTGGTAACCCTGGACTCTGAACTCTCCTTCAAACCATATATCCAAGCCCTTTCCACTTCCTGCCGACTCCAACTCAAAAATATCTCCCGAATCCGCACATTACTCCACCATGAATCTGCAAAAACACTAGTGCACGCCCTCATCATCTCCTGCCTTCACTACTGCCACCTCCTGCTCTGTGGCCTCCCTTCCAACACTCTCGCACCCCTAGAATCCATCCTAAACTCTGCTGCCCAACTAATACACCTGTCCCCCACTATTCCCCGGCCTCTCCTTTCTGTCAATCTCTTCACTGGCTCCCCATTGCTATGAGACGCCAGTTCCAAACCCTAACCATGGCATACAAAGACATTCACAACCTGTCTCCTCCATATATCTCTGACCTAGTCTCCCATTACATACCCGCACGCAACCTCCGATCCTCACAAGAACTCCTTCTCTACTCCCCTCTTATCTCCTCCTCCCACAATCGCATACAAGATTTCTCCCATGCTTCCCCCCTACTCTGGAACTCTCTACCCCAACACATCAGACTCTCATCGACCATGGAAACCTTCAAAAGGAGCCTGAAGACCCACCTCTTTCGACAAGCCTGCAACCTGCAGTAACTACCGCTCCACCATACTGCTGCATGACCAGCTCTACCCTGACCTACTGTATCCTCACCCATCCCTTGTAGATTGTGAGCCCTTGCGGGCAGGGTCCTCGCTCCTCCTGTACCAGTCGCTGTCACATTGTGTTCAAGATTATTGTAATTGTTTTTGCTATGTACACCGCTTTTTCACATGTAAAGCGCCATGGAATAAATGGCGCCATAATAGTAAATAATAATAATAATGTTAACTCAGTGTGCCGTCAGTGAGATGTACCGTCCATGCCCACAAGCATTTGTCAACATGTCCGTGATTAAGTTAACTTTCCCGGTAACTGCGTTGTTGAGGGCACGACTAATGTTTTGGGAGACGTGCTTGTGTAATGCGGGGACGGCACACTGGGAGAAATGGTGGCGGCTGGGGACCGAGTACCGAGGGATGGCCACCGCCATCAGGTTGTGGAATGTTTCCATCTCCATGAGCCTGAAAGGCAACATTTAGAGCGCAAGCAGTCGTGAAATGTGGGAATTAAGTAGTGTGGCCTGTGGGGCGTTGGCTGCGTTCCAAGGACTGGGGTATGGATAACTGAATTCTGCGCTGGAACAAGGACGTGGATGTGCTTCCTAATGCTGCTACTTGAGAGTGTGCACCAACATGTGCAGGGCAGGAGGCATCTTTGCATGCACCATGGACAGGGGATTGGCTTGCATGCACAAAAGCGGATGAAGCAGTGGTGCAACCCGCAGACACTGTTCCTGGACCCTGGGGTTCGGCCCACAAAGTCGGGTGCTTTGCTGACAAGTGCCTGATCATGCTGGTGGTGGTCAGGCTGGTAGGTTTGCCACCCCTGCTGATGCTGGCCTGGCAAGTGGTGCAAATGGCTTTTTTGGGGTTATCGGCAGAGTCTTTCAAAAACAAAAAGACTCGGGAAGACCTAACAGTTGTACTGGCAACTTCCTTCGTGTTGGGGTTACGGGGAATGGTTACCTGCCTTCTTTCTGCGGCCACCACACTGCTTCTTCCTGCCCGTTGGGGTGCTCTGCCTCCCTCCCCCTGTGGGCTGCTGTCCTCGCTCTGCATGTCCTCCTGCCTGGTTGGGTCAGTTACTATATCATCCACCACCTTGTCTTCCTCTTCAGCACCCTGGTCCTCCTTCTGACTTTCTCGCAATTGTGTCTCATCATCGTCCACCTATTGTGACACTTTCCCACAGTCGTCTTTGTGTCATCATGGTTGCTCAAATATTTGGGCATCGCTACATGTGATCTCCTCTTGCCCCGCTTCAAGTTGACAAGGCGAGAGGTCCGAATCTATAAATGGAAAAGTGAGCAGCTCTTCGGAGTGTCCAAGTGTGGGATCAGTTGTCTCCGGGCACTCGGCATGGTGGGAGGAAGGAGGATCAGGGTGAGGAATATGCAGTCTAGACTTACGGCTGCTGAGACTTGACCATGTGGATGACATGGTGGTGGTGGTGGCAAAGTGACTGAAGCATTAACCTTTTGACATGGCTCTGGGTTTAGTAGTGGTGTGCTGTGGTCCCCTTGGAATTGGGACAGGAAGGTCGGGCGAGAAGATGTGGGTGTTTGTTGTTGCACAATTTCAGCTTTCCCACGGCCTCGGCCTCAGCCTCTGCATGCACCATCGCCATCACCATCACGTCCAGTTTTCCGTCGCTTGCCACACGCCTTGCCCATTTTAAATGGAGGACAATATCTTCCATGCTCACTACAAATGGCTGAATTTGGAGCGAAGTTGGCCTGTAGGTAACTATTTTGAACAGCAAACCGGTGTCAAAAACTTTGCTGACACACTGAAAAAAAATTTGAATAGAGGCCAGAAATGGCTGAATTTTCAGAAAACATATATGTGATTATTGTGACGGACAAACCACAGTTTTAAATACTTGGCCTGTAGGTAACTATTTTGAACAGCAAACGGTGTCAAAAACTTTGCTGACACACTGAAAAAAAAATTGAATGGAGGCCAAAAATGGCAGTATTTTCAGCGCAATTATTTGTGATCCATGCGACGGACAAACAATAGTTTTAAATAGCTGGATTTTTAGTGCTCTAATATGGAAAGGACCTGGCTGTATTCTATAGTGTCAACAAGCAAATGGCGCAGAAAAATTGTGTTCTCTGGATTGCTTTTTAAGCAAATAATGAGGATTGAGATCCCCAAAAAATTATTCCTGGCCCCTGAGACCTGGGCATTTGTCTTGAAATGTCTATCAGCAGCAGAAGGCAAACTGGAATGGAGCCTCTTGTGCTATATGCACTGCAGTCTGCTATATACCCTGCTTGCCTGCCTTTATAAACAGCCTGCCTGATATCTCAGCAGATGGATTAGTCCTCAGAAGGACTGCTTGTTGAGGTGGATATGTGTAATGTACTTGTTTTCTCCCTACACTACCTAATACAAAACCAAATCTCTCCATAGCTCAGCAGCACCTCTCCCTACACTGCCTTATTGCGGAGTAGACTGACAAGCACAGCGGCTCCAGGTCTGATATAGACCTGATGACGCTGTGCGGCCAGCAAATCACTGTAATGCCACAACCAACATGGCTGCGGCATTACAGTGAGTGGCAGGCAATGCTTGCATGTTGATTGGCACTCGTATCTTCACAGCATAGACAATTGCCTTCAGATGACCCCAAAGATAAAAGTCTAATAGGGTCAGATTGGGAGACCTTGGTGGCCATTCAACTGGCCCACAACGACCAGTCCACTTTCCAGGAAACTGTTCATGTAGGAATGCTCGGACCTGACACCCATAATGTGGTGGTGCACCATCTTGTTGGAAAAACTCAGGGAACATGAGATCTTCAATGCATAAAGAGGGCAACACATCATCATGTAGCAATTTCAGATATCCAGTGGCATTGAGGTTTCCATTGATGAACAATGGCCCCACTATATTTGTACCCCATATACCACACCATACATTCAAGATACAAGATGTGCAGCATCTGAAACAACGGATACTGGAAGCCTGTGCTAGCATTTCCTCTGTGGTGTTGCTATCAGTGTGTCAAGAGTGGGAGAAGAGGGTTGCATTGACAATCCAACATAATGGGCAGCAGTTTGAACACATTTTATAAGTGGTCATAAACTTGTACATAACTCATGAAAGAATAAAGTTCCGTTAAAACCAAGCACACCATTGTTTTTCTTATGAAATTCTCAATATTTTTGATGTGTCACATGACCCTCTCTTCCCATTGAAAAAAATAAAGTTGAATCCAAAATGGCCAACTTCAAAATGGCCGCCATGGTCACCACCCATCTGGAAACGTTTTGCACCTCCAATATACTAATGTGCCACAAACAGGAAGTTGATATCACCAACCATTGCCGTTTAATTTAGGTGTATCCATATAAATGGCCCACCCTGTGTATAGGGCTGATGCTTAGGGGTGGGCAAACTGGATAACTGGCTATGGCTCTCATCCACAAAATAATCATGGTTGCAGGGGGTGCAAACAAAGCCATGTCTGTGGAAAAATGAAGTCCATTGGTTTAAGAACTAGTTTCTGCTGAATGTGTGTCCTCTGTTGTACATTCAGTTGAAAAATATTGTGGAACATGCCACCAGCCTGCCGTAGACCAGCAGATGAAGCCGGCATCTTGTCACAGTTGGCACTATGATATCACTGCATTGCACCACCTACCTGTTCCAGTCATGGAGGTAGAAGAGGATCTTTCTCATCGTGGGGGTGGAAACAGGTAAGAATAACTTTTTGAAATGTTTATATGAAGAATGCTAGGGCAGGGGACATTATCACAGCACTGGGGCCAGAATAGGGGACATTATTAATGTATAGGGACAATTGGGAACATTATTACTTTATAGACCAGAACGGGGAACATTATTACTACTTATGGCCAGAATGTTGGTCACAGTTAGTGCATAGGGGGGGACAGTATTAGTGTATAAAGTCAACTTGGGACATAATTACGGTAAAGAGTTAATAAGATTACATTATTACTATATTGGGGTAATTGATGGATATTATTACTGTTTGTGGCCAATGGGGGATTAGTATTACTATATAAGGCCAAATATGGGACATTACTACCATATGAGGCCAATCGGGGGGCAATATTACTGTATGAGGCCAACAGAATAAAATTATTACTGTGCTGGGCCAATAGGATGATATTTTTTCTAGTTTGGGCCAATTGGGGACAATATTACTGTATAGGGCCTAAAATAGAAGGACACTATTACTCCACAATGGGGTACAATATCAGTATTTTTTATTG
Source organism: Phyllobates terribilis (assembly GCF_046119375.1). Classification (NCBI taxonomy): domain Eukaryota; kingdom Metazoa; phylum Chordata; class Amphibia; order Anura; family Dendrobatidae; genus Phyllobates; species Phyllobates terribilis. The sequence continues at coordinate 765,044,727 of NW_027362762.1, read as the reverse complement.
TGGCCCATACATTATTAAATATTAATTTAGAGAGCCACAGTTTGGGACGTCCCAACTGTATCAAGGCAAAAAAATGAATGCTCTTATTGTATGGGTGCCACTGGACAGAAGGATACTGGAGCCCAAAGAACTTTAGATATGCCTCTATATTGTTTCTTTATGAACCAAACATTGCAATGGTAATATCAGCCTTCATTATCAGTACAGTTTTCAAGGTTAGAAGTGTAGAAGGTGACATTATGTTCATGTCCAAAGTTCCTTCACTCCATGTAGTCTATAGTGTTGAGCCACCCCCGTAGTGTTCGAGTTCGGTTCGGTTCGTCGAACACCCGTGTGTTCGCCGAACTGTTCGTCGAACTGTTCGTCGAACACCTTCGAACACCGTTAAAACCAATGGCAGGCAAACAAAAACACATAGAAACACATAGAAAACACCTTCAAAGGTGTCCAAAAGCTGACAAACTGCTCAGAAGACACAACTAACACATGGAAAAGTGACAAGTACATATAGTCATGCGAAAAGAAAAGAGGTGGAGGAGTAAAAGGAGGGGGAGACACAGATATAGGCATGTCATGCCCTTCTAAAATCCAAAAAGTGAGAAGCCGACACGGCCAGTCCGTTCCTGCCTGTGCCACCTCTGTGTCGCCGGGTTTGTGCCAGAGCCGCGGTGGACCCTGACGGCCAGCCCCCCTATCCCAATAATGGTGCCTGTCCGCCGGTGGGTCGAGGCCCCCCACGGTGGGGGGGGGAGTAACATCTGCAGAAGAAAGACCATCTTCCAGCCAAACTAAGATGTCGACTTCTTTTCGTGGACAATGTGATACGATCCCATTCTTACGGACACGCCCATCGCTACAAATTCTAGATGAGGCACAAAAACAGCAGGTGCTTCAACGGATATCAAGTGCTCCTTCAAGTGGGCTCTCCATCACCTCAATTTCAACATCACAAATACTCCAGTCCTCAGAGGTGTCACCCCAATCGCACTTGCTTCCTCACAGCTCCCAAGTCTCCAGCTGCCCGTCTGAGTATGGGGTAACACAGATGGCTGAGTCTGCCCAGCTGTTTACTCATACTATAGCCTGGGAAACGGAGGTCTGCTCCAGAGCTTCTGTTAATCCAGATGAGGAAATGATCTGATCCGATGCCCAAAATCTTTATAAGTTAGATCCAGGACCAGATGAAGAAGGTTCTGAGCATAATGTAGACCCTTGTTCCCAAACTGTAACTCCTGTTGGTGGAGACAATGATGAAGACGATGATGAGACTCAAATACCTGATTGGAGCGACAACTTGACTTTTCGGTCAGGGCAGGAAGAGGTTGGCTCTGAGGGCGACGGGTGTGATAACACACAGGGTGATGATGACGAGGTTGGAGATCCCACTTACTGTCAACCCACAGTCAGACAGTCGATGAGGTCAGCAGAGGAGGTGGAGGAGGATGTGACTAGCCCTGGGGATGGGGATGACTCGGTACCCGGGCATTTGCCTGGCCTTGGGGATGTCGCGGTGGTCGGCTCCCTGGCCCGTACCCTGGGGTCTCTCTTTAAAAGGGTGGATAATTGTTAACTTTGTAAGAGTTCATGACGCCACCTGTGGTATCTGGTGACAAGCACCAGCGCTGCAGCAGTCACTGAGGCCGGTGATAAGGCAGCTCGATGGTATAGCTCCCCACAGGTGGAGCTAGGTCTCAGGGCAGCGTATGCAGGGGGAATGCAGGACAGGCGAGACCCAGCTGGGTCAGAGCAAGAACGGGAACGGACACGGTAGTCACTTCAGTACCTTTTACTGGTGGAAATTCAGGCACATCCTGGAGCACTGTAGGGTGAAGGGTAGAGATGAGCGTTGTTCTACTCGAACTGTTCGCCAATCTCAAATTCGAGCTGTTTTGGGCGGTGTTCGGGCCGTTCGGCGAACACAAACAATTTGATAAAAATTTGGCTGTTCGAGGTTATGTTCGATAACTGTTCGTGCACCAAAATCATAACTGGATTTTTTCTCAGTAATGATGAAAATTAATGTTAATACGCAGTTTGAGTGTACAGCGGGGTGGGGGGAGGGGCAGGGGATGGATCTCTGCAGGAACATTGAAGATCTCCATTTTTTTTTCTCTTTCCCGCATTTGCAGTGGGGAGGTGCAATCTGTCAGCCTCTCAGCAGCGCACACACGGAGCGAAGTGCTTTTTTTCACACAAGCAAGGGCATGTGTCATTGGCAGTGTATGTCACATGTCCTTGCCCTATAAGACCAAGCCATTTTCCCCGTCGCCACCATTTTCTCACTGCTGCAGCTGCGTGTTAGACGGCACCGCTGTTGCTGTGTGCGCTATACCTTGTTAATTTCAAGCCAATTTTCGCACAAATCTACAGATAGCTTGGGAGTAGGGAATAGTTGTGATTGCAGTCCTTTTAAGGACTAGGTTACAGCATTTCCTACGACTTTTATCAGGGAGGTCTGTGCTCTTAAATAGATAGGTTGTGGGAGTAAAGACTAATTGTAATTGGAGTCCTTTTCAGGACTAGGTTACATCAGTTCCTATCAGTTTTTGCCAGGCAGGTCTGTGCCAGTGCTGTGCAAGTTTTTTTCACAGCATTTGGCTGAATCTAGCAAAGCTAATCCTTTTTGGCCTATTGCAGAGTGTGTTAGTCAGTGGAGTAGCCTATCTGTGCTGCAAGATATACCACCTGTGTATAGAATACCAATTTTTTTACTGCACCTAGTGAAGTAAAATCTTTTGGGCATAGCATCATTCTATTAGTCCATCTATACTGACCTCCATCAGGTTGCAAATTAAAACTAATTTTTATCTGCATCTACGGTACCTCTGAAAAAATATTTGGGCTTCTAGCTGTGTGTGGGACTTGTTGTATTAGTCCATCTATACTGACCTCCATCAGGTTGCAAACTGAATATATTTTTTTCTGCATCTACCTCTGAAAAAATATTTGGGCTTCTAGCTGTGTGTGGGTCTAGTTATATTAATCCATCTATACTGACCTCCATCAGGTTGCAAACTGAATATAATTTTTTTCTGCATCTAGCTCTGAAAAAATATTTGGCCTTCTAGCAGTGTGTCGGACTTTCTCTATTAGTCCATCTATACTGACCTCCATCAGGTTGCAAATTAAAAATAATTTGTATCTGCATCTACAGTACCTCTGAAAAAATATTTGGGCTTCTAGCTGTGTGTGGGACTTGTTGTATTAGTCCATCTATACTGACCTCCATCAGGTTGCAAATTAAAAATAATTTTTATCTGCATCTACAGTACCTCTGAAAAAATATTTGGGCTTCTAGCTGTGTGTGGGACTTGTTGTATTAGTCCATCTATACTGACCTCCATCAGGTTGCAAACTGAATATAATTTTTTTCTGCATCTAGCTCTGAAAAAATATTTGGCCTTCTAGCAGTGTGTCGGACTTTCTCTATTAGTCCATCTATACTGACCTCCATCAGGTTGCAAATTAAAAATAATTTGTATCTGCATCTACAGTACCTCTGAAAAAATATTTGGGCTTCTAGCTGTGTGTGGGACTTGTTGTATTAGTCCATCTATACTGACCTCCATCAGGTTGCAAACTGAATATATTTTTTTCTGCATCTACCTCTGAAAAAATATTTGGGCTTCTAGCTGTGTGTGGGACTTGTTGTATTAGTCCATCTATACTGACCTCCATCAGGTTGCAAACTGAATATATTTTTTTGTGCATCTACCTCTGAAAAAATATTTGGGCTTCTAGCTGTGTGTGGGACTTGTTGTATTAGTCCATCTATACTGACCTCCATCAGGTTGCAAATTAAAACTAATTTTTATCTGCACCTACAGTACCTCTGAAAAAATATTTGGGCTTCTAGCTGTGTGTGGGACTTGTTGTATTAGTCCATCTATACTGACCTCCATCAGGTTGCAAACTGAATATATTTTTTTCTGCATCTACCTCTGAAAAAATATTGGGCTTCTAGCTGTGTGTGGGTCTTGTTCTATTAATCCATCTATACTGACCTCCATCAGGTTGCAAACTGAATATAATTTTTTTCTGCATCTAGCTCTGAAAAAATATTTGGCCTTCTAGCAGTGTGTCGGACTTTCTCTATTAGTCCATCTATACTGACCGCCATCAGGTTGCAAATTAAAAATAATTTTTATCTGCATCTACAGTACCTCTGAAAAAATATTTGGCCTTCTAGCAGTGTGTCGGACTTTCTCTATTAGTCCATCTATACTGACCTCCATCAGGTTGCAAATTAAAAATAATTTTTATCTGCATCTACAGTACCTCTGAAAAAATATTTGGGCTTCTAGCTGTGTGTGGGACTTGTTGTATTAGTCCATCTATACTGACCTCCATCAGGTTGCAAACTGAATATATTTTTTTCTGCATCTACCTCTGAAAAAATATTGGGCTTCTAGCTGTGTGTGGGACTTGTTGTATTAGTCCATCTATACTGACCTCCATCAGGTTGCAAACTGAATATAATTTTTTTCTGCATCTACCTCTGAAAAAATATTTGGCCTTGTAGCAGTGTGTCGGACTTTCTCTATTAGTCCATCTATACTGACCTCCATCAGGTTGCAAATTAAAAATAATTTTTCTCTGCATCTACAGTACCTCTGAAAAAATATTTGGGCTTCTAGCTGTGTGTGGGACTTGTTGTATTAGTCCATCTATACTGACCTCCATCAGGTTGCAAATTAAAAATAATTTTTATCTGCATCTACAGTACCTCTGAAAAAATATTTGGGCTTCTAGCTGTGTGTGGGACTTGTTGTATTAGTCCATCTATACTGACCTCCATCAGGTTGCAAACTGAATATATTTTTTTCTGCATCTACCTCTGAAAAAATATTTGGGCTTCTAGCTGTGTGTGGGACTTGTTGTATTAGTCCATCTATACTGACCTCCATCAGGTTGCAAATTAAAAATATTTTGTATCTGCATCTACAGTACCTCTGAAAAAATATTTGGGCTTCTAGCTGTGTGTGGGACTTGTTGTATTAGTCCATCTATACTGACCTCCATCAGGTTGCAAACTGAATATATTTTTTTCTGCATCTACCTCTGAAAAAATATTTGGGCTTCTAGCTGTGTGTGGGTCTTGTTCTATTAATCCATCTATACTGACCTCCATCAGGTTGCAAACTGAATATAATTTTTTTCTGCATCTAGCTCTGAAAAAATATTTGGCCTTCTAGCAGTGTGTCGGACTTTCTCTATTAGTCCATCTATACTGACCTCCATCAGGTTGCAAATTAAAAATAATTTGTATCTGCATCTACAGTACCTCTGAAAAAATATTTGGGCTTCTAGCTGTGTGTGGGACTTGTTGTATTAGTCCATCTATACTGACCTCCATCAGGTTGCAAACTGAATATATTTTTTTCTGCATCTACCTCTGAAAAAATATTTGGGCTTCTAGCTGTGTGTGGGACTTGTTGTATTAGTCCATCTATACTGACCTCCATCAGGTTGCAAACTGAATATATTTTTTTCTGCATCTACCTCTGAAAAAATATTTGGGCTTCTAGCTGTGTGTGGGACTTGTTGTATTAGTCCATCTATACTGACCTCCATCAGGTTGCAAATTAAAACTAATTTTTATCTGCATCTACAGTACCTCTGAAAAAATATTTGGGCTTCTAGCTGTGTGTGGGACTTGTTGTATTAGTCCATCTATACTGACCTCCATCAGGTTGCAAACTGAATATATTTTTTTCTGCATCTACCTCTGAAAAAATATTGGGCTTCTAGCTGTGTGTGGGTCTTGTTCTATTAATCCATCTATACTGACCTCCATCAGGTTGCAAACTGAATATAATTTTTTTCTGCATCTAGCTCTGAAAAAATATTTGGCCTTCTAGCAGTGTGTCGGACTTTCTCTATTAGTCCATCTATACTGACCTCCATCAGGTTGCAAATTAAAAATAATTTTTATCTGCATCTACAGTACCTCTGAAAAAATATTTGGGCTTCTAGCTGTGTGTGGGACTTGTTGTATTAGTCCGTCTATACTGACCTCCATCAGGTTGCAAATTAAAAATAATTTTTATCTGCATCTACAGTACCTCTGAAAAAATATTTGGGCTTCTAGCTGTGTGTGGGACTTGTTGTATTAGTCCATCTATACTGACCTCCATCAGGTTGCAAACTGAATATATTTTTTTCTGCATCTACCTCTGAAAAAATATTGGGCTTCTAGCTGTGTGTGGGACTTGTTGTATTAGTCCATCTATACTGACCTCCATCAGGTTGCAAACTGAATATAATTTTTTTCTGCATCTACCTCTGAAAAAATATTTGGCCTTGTAGCAGTGTGTCGGACTTTCTCTATTAGTCCATCTATACTGACCTCCATCAGGTTGCAAATTAAAAATAATTTTTCTCTGCATCTACAGTACCTCTGAAAAAATATTTGGGCTTCTAGCTGTGTGTGGGACGTGTTGTATTAGTCCATCTATACTGACCTCCATCAGGTTGCAAATTAAAAATAATTTTTATCTGCATCTACAGTACCTCTGAAAAAGTATTTGGGCTTCTAGCTGTGTGTGGGACTTGTTGTATTAGTCCATCTATACTGACCTCCATCAGGTTGCAAACTGAATATATTTTTTTCTGCATCTACCTCTGAAAAAATATTGGGCTTCTAGCTGTGTGTGGGACTTGTTGTATTAGTCCATCTATACTGACCTCCATCAGGTTGCAAACTGAATATATTTTTTTCTGCATCTACCTCTGAAAAAATATTGGGCTTCTAGCTGGGTGTGGGTCTTGTTCTATTAATCCATCTATACAGACCTCCATCAGGTTGCAAACTGAATATAATTTTTTTCTGCATCTACCTCTGAAAAAATATTTGGCCTTGTAGCAGTGTGTCAGACTTTCTCTATTAGTCCATCTATACTGACCTCCATCAGGTTGCAAACTGAATATATTTTTTTCTGCATCTAACCCAGCCAATAGTTTTGGCCTAATACCACAGTTTGGCCACTCAGCTCTGCTCGGTTACCATCCATTGTTTTTTTGTGCAAACAACTCCAGAGTTGTGAATTAGTTAACCACCAAAATGAGTGGAAAAAGGCCTGCTGCTGGTGAAAAGGGGAATAGGCGTGTTGGGAAGGGGAAAAAAGGTTGTGCCGTGGGGTAGGTGTTAAAGCAACAGTAACATCTGCAGAAGAAAGACCATCTTCCAGCCAAACTAAAATGTCTACTTCTTTTAGCGGACAATGTGATAAGATCCCTTTCTTACGGCCACGCCAAGCGCTACAAATTCCAGATGAGGCACAAAAACAGCAGGTGCTTCAACGGATATCAAGTGCTCCTTTAAGTGGGCTCTCCTCCACATCAACTTCAACATCACAAATACTCCAGTCCTCAAAGGTGTCACCCAAATCGCACTTGCTTCCTCACAGCTCCCAAATCTCCAGCTGCCCGTCTGAGTATGAGGTAGAACAGATGGTTGAGTCTGCAGAGCTGTTTACTCATACTATAGCCTGGGAATCAGAGGTCGACTCCAGCGCTTCTGTGAATCCAGACGAGGAAATGATCTGCACTGATGCCCAGAATCTTTATGAGTCGGATCCAGGACCAGACGCAGAAGGTTCTGACCATGATGTAGACCCTCATTCCCAAACTGTAACTCCTGTTGGTGGAGACAATGAGGAAGACGATGATAAGACTCAAATACCTGATTGGAGCGACAACTTTAGTTTTTTGTCAGGGCAGGAACAGGTTGGCTCTGAGGACGACGGGTGTGATAACACACAGGGTGATGATGATGAGGTTGGAGATCCCACTTACTGTCAACCCACAGTCAGCCAAGAGATGAGGTCAGCAGAGGAGGTGGAGGAAGATGCTAGTGATGACGAGGTCAGGTTGCGCCTTCCTGGACAGAGACGTAGTACTGGAAGCACGTCAACAACTGCATCCTCAAACACAACTCTGCCTCTCACCACAAGTCGTGGTGGCTCTTCAGGTCGCATGGGTGCTAAGCCTTGCATAGCCTGGGCATTTTTTCAGATCGATAAAGATGACCCAACTCGTGTTATCTGTAACATTTGTCAGCAAAAGCTAAGTAGAGGCCAAAAAATACATAGTTTGAGTACTTCATGCATGAACCGGCACATGGACATGAAGCATAAGTTGCAGTGGGAAGCTCAGTGTGCTACAATGCGGCCTAGCCGGCCGGGCCAACCACCGTCTGCCATATCTTGTGCATCCGCGGCCTCTTCATCCTCTGTGACTGGGGGGACAGCAGTCACACCTGTTTTGGGGCGCAGACCTGCCACCTCTTTACCCGCAACAGCCAGCGTGATTGGCAGGTCATCATTTTCTTTGGAGGTGGTAACACCAGCTGGTGTTGAGCGCTGTCCGACATCGATAGCACCACCTTTGGATCAAGGCAACCTAACATGTCCGCCTGCATCTTCCTCACAGACCGGCAGTTTGCCGGGGACACCCTTATCAACCCCGTCTAAGCACAATAGCCAGCCCTCGGTCCCTCAGATGTGGACAAGTAAAAGACCATTTCCTCCTAGCCATGAGAAAGCTAAGAGGTTGAATTTCACCATCTGCAAGCTCTTGGCTACAGAAATGCTGCCTTTCCGCCTGGTGGACACAGAGGATTTTCGAGACCTTATGTCCATCGCAGTGCCCCAGTACCAGATGCCCAGTCGGCACTACTTCTCAAAGAAAGGTGTGCCTGCGCTCCACCAGCATGTCGCACACAACATCACCGCTTCTTTGAGAAACTCTGTGTGTGACAGGGTGCACTTCACCACAGACACTTGGACGAGAAGGCATGGACAGGGGCGTTACATGTCGCTGACTGGGCACTGGGTAACTATGGTGACAGCAGGACAAGGGGCTGCTGTCCAAGTCTTACCGTCCCCACGAGTTGTGTGTTAATCCTCTTTATCTCGAACTTCCTCCACTGCTTCTGCCTCCTCAACCTCCTCTCGGTCCTCCACCTGCACCCAAAGCCTGTCTGGTAATGCCACCTGCTTTCTAACTGCGCAGAAGGAATCCTGCACACCTCCTTACTATGCTGGCAGCAGGGCTCAACGCATCAGTGTTTACTTTGAAATGTCTGGGAAATGTGAGTCACACAGCTGAGGAGTTTTGGTCAGCTCTGGAGACCCAGTTTCATGAAAGGTTGTATCCACTGGACCTGCAACCAGGGAAGGCCATGTGCAATAATGCTGCAAACCTGGGTGCGGCACTTCGCCGGGGCAATGTCACACACGTGCCTTGTATGGCTCACGTGTTGAACCTGGTTGTCCAGCAATTTTTAGCCCACTATCCCGGACTAGATGGCCTTCTGCAGAGTGCACGGTCGCTGTGTGCTCACTTCCGCCGTTTGCATCCCGCAGTTCAACGACTTACATCTCTACAGAAGTCGTTGGGCCTGCCAGTTCACCGGCTGAAATGCGATGTGCCGACACGGTGGAATTCAACTCTGCACATGTTGCAGCGACTGTGGGAGCACCGACAAGCCCTGGTGCAATACGTTCTGACGTATAGCCTGGGCCAACGAGATCCAGAGGTGGGGCAAATCACACTGGAGGAGTGGTCTCAGATCAGGGACCTATGCACCCTTCTGCACAGTCTTGAAATGGCGACGAAGATGTTTAGTGCTGACGATGCCATTATCAGCATGACTATTATGGTGATTTACATGCTGGAGCACATGATAAACAGAATTCGGAGTCAGGTCGTGGGACAAGAGGAGGTGGAGGAAGTAGAGGAGGAGTCGTATGCGGAAGGGATAACATCTCCAAGGTCCAGACGGTTGGCAGCACCAAGGCGGCAGGCATAGGAGGGTGGGGGAGAGGGATTAACCAGGGCGCATGGTAGCAGCCAAACTGTTGAGGAAGGTGCAGGAGCCGAGGAAGAAGTGGAGGACGAACTGGCAATGGGCATGGAAGACTCATCAGATGAGGGAGACCTTGATCACATTTCTGTTGTGCGAGGTTGGAGGGAGAGGGCAGAGGAAGGAAGCATGATTCTTACCTCGCTACCAACACAACAAGGACTTGGTCCTTCTGGATGCGCAAGACACATGAGTGCCTTCTTGCTGCACTACCTGCAACATGACCCCCGGATTGTCAGAATTCGAAGTAATCCCGACTACTGGGTTGCCACACTCTTAGATCCCCGGTACAAAAGTATATTTGCCGAAATAATTCCTGCCATAAAAAGGTATTGACGAATGCAGGAGTATCTGTTGCAGAATCTTACATGTGCTTTTCCACAAAACACCAGTGATGCACGTAGTGAATCTCACAGTTCTAACTTGCCAACGGTGGGACTGTCGAGTCTTCATCACTCAAACAGTAACAGTAACACAGTATCTGCTGGTAACAGCAATTTTGTGGAATCGTTTCACCACTTTTTTAGACCATCCTTTGCAAGGCCACAGGAGACAAGAAGTCTGACACATAGTCAATGCCTAGAGAGGATGGTACAGGAGAATCTCCAAGTGAACATCGAAGCCATGACTGTGTCACTGGACCCTTGCTCATTTTGGTATTCCAATCTTGAAAAATCGCTGGAGCTCGCCACTCACGCCTTGGAGATCTTGTCATGCCATGCAGCCAGCGTTCTCTCTGAACGTGTGTTCAGCGCTGCTGGTGGTGTGCTGACAGATAAGCGCACGCGGCTGTCCACTGAGAATGTAGACAGACTCACGTTCATAAAGATGATCAAATCATGGATTCGCAAGGACATTTCTACCCCTGTGTCATCCTTGGGAGACTAAAAGCTTGGGGATTTGGTAAAATCACCTCACCAACCGTTTTAAGCAACAGTGGGGCAATTGATGCCACTTAACCCTAGAACGCATGACCATAAAAATCTACACATTCACATACCTGGGGCCCTTTAGGCCCGTGTGCAAATAACATGGAATAACTCAAACTCAAATGACAAACAACTATATACATGAAGAATACCTAGAGTTTCAAAATTCTAACTAAAGCAATCTTGCAGAAAATAGAAAACAATTAACTGGGCGGGCCTGCAAGACCACAGGTATGCGTTCTAGGGTTAAGTGGTGTCTGTGCCACAATTTTGGGAGTCCCCTTGCTGTGTCTTACATGACGTTGGCATCGTCAATTCCAGGTGGGTTGGGTCGCACCCCCCCCTTTAAACTGTAAGAAACTACATACACTATGGCTTGGGGTAACACAGATGGTGGAGTCTGAAGAGCTGTTTACTCAGAGGTCTGCTCCAAATCTTCAGTGTCTGCTAGTCAGCGTAGAATTTTTAACTGCATATAGCCTAGGCAATACTTTGGGCGTAGTAGCCCAGCTGTGAAGCAAGCTGCACCGCCTGTGTATCTAATAAGAATTTTTAAATTAATCTAGACTAGGCAGACTGTGGGGACCCCCAACCAAACCCAGATGCTCAGCCCCCCTACCGCCCCCCTTTCATGGACAACCCAATAATGTAACTCTTACAACTGGATGGGTGAGGATCGGTCACAGCTTTATTAACTCTTTATACTCATTCCATTAGAAAGGCATTTTATTTCTAAAATAATTCAGCTTGTTGCAGCATGCCCTGGGTCCCCACTCCGGCAAGTTGGCCAACAAGTGTAACTCTCCAACATGTCCTTTCTATTTCCAGGCCACGGAGGATCCAGCGTACTCGTATGCAGGACTCTGACCCCCACCCATCACTCTTAACGCTTGTTCCACTCCGTCCTGGAGTCCTGACAGGAATATGTCCAGTCCAATATCTATTAAGTGAACACCGTCGGGCCGTATGAGGCCTGCTTTATCTCCTTCCAGTTGTCGGTGTCGTATCACTACACCGCCTCTGTCTCTTCTAAATTTTGCCATCCGAATATTTATTACCCGCCTTGTCCATTCGATGGCCGTGATGTCTCGCGCACCTTGCCATACCGCTATCGGCACAATCTCTGACCATACTATAGCTAATTTTGTGAAAAATTCTCTGAAGCGCTCAGTGTCTAGTTTCATTATTGCCATTAGTTATGCGCTCTTGTGATGACCTAGGTTGTTTCCCCCAGCCTGTATAACTAAGATGACAGGACCTCTTGCCTCTCTCCCTACCTTGATTACCTCCATTAGTACCTGTGGCCATAGCAGGCCTCTAATACCTCTCCAGTTGAAATATGTGTTATGAAACTCTAATTTCCTCCCGCCTGGGCGGACTTTCGCCCTTTTTTGTGCCCAATATATATACGAGTGGCCTATCACTCACACTGTTGGCTTAGCGTCACCTGTAAAAGAAACAAACCACGTTAGGATAACAAGTCCGGTCTTATGTATCTCGCCAAACACGTGGATCGCCATTTCCCTATCCTCTGAACTTCCGTTTCTGACAGTCCTGCTCTTGCTGCTTCCGTGGCCGCACCTATGCGGAATGAGTGTGTCCCGTAATCTTTGGGGTGGTTCCCTGCTGATGTTATGCATTTATTAAATATAGCTTGGAACAGGTATCTTGATAATGGCGTTCCATCAATGTGTGATACGAAGAAATTACTTTGTGATCTGATGGTTAGATATGTTTTTACTATTGTTACCCGACTCAGTGTACCGTTTGTGGGTTGTAGAAGTACCCAAGTACCCCTGCCCGCTGGAACCGTTTTCGATTGGTGTATGCGTACACGTATTGCATTATTGGCTATGACTACTTCCTGGTGTAATAAGCGTCCACTGGTGGTAATTTTGGATTGAGGGACTAATTCGCTTATACATAGCGCCCCGAAGAAGGTGATCACAAATGCAGTAGACATTAGTGTTGCTTCAAATTGTGAGTGTCATGTTAATGGTGTTAGGGATAAGATGTGAGAAATCAGTTTTAGTGACACGGGACGGGACGTCTACATTCCTGACTTGGCTGACCCCTTTTCCACCCTTTTATGGATTGTCTGATGATGAATCTTTGTCACATCTCCCCAATTCAGTAGTTGGAAGTGAAATGCTACTCCGGTCAGACACCGCTGCGCTGACGCCCCTGATATGCCCCTCATCATTAGCTGGTGGATAAATTCTATGGTGACTTGTGATCTGGCTTGTTCACATTGGTCAACCCGTCTGCCTGCTACTAGTCGTGTCCACTCTTCCCATGCCCTAAGGTATGCTTACCACGTTGACGGGGCAACTGACGCTCTGATTAATGGCATCAACTATTCGCCACTAGATCCCATAGGTAGGGTGGGCAACTGTTGCCCGATGGGTGGGCATTGTGGAAGAGCTCTGTGAAAATCTGCCAATTGAATTGTTATAACGCGTTAGCAGCAGCTTTATACCCCTCAGCATAGTGGCTAGCGCGGACCCATACATTGTGTTTTAGGCACAGGAATACTAGCCTGCGCAGTAGGCCTAGCACTGGGAGAGACGATGATGCCATCTTATTAATGCAGTGCGCTAGGCTGGTGTTTTGTGTTATGAAGCGTATATTTTTGTTAGCCAGGCGCGCGCCCCATATTTCTATTGCTACCACTATTGGAAAAAATTATTTTCTGGGCTAGATGCAGCTAAAAATTATTATTAATTTCAAAGCTGGTGGAGCTTGGTATAGATGGCCTAATACAATGAGTCCCACACACTGCTAGAAGCCCAAATATTATTTCAGAGGTAGATGCAGATAAAAATTATTTTTAATTTGCAACCTGATGGAGGTCAGTATAGATGGACTAATAGAGAAAGTCCCACACACTGCTAGAAGGCCAAATATTTTTTCAGAGCTAGATGCAGATAAAAATTATATTCAATTTGCAACCTGATGGAGGTCAGTATAGATGGACTAATAGAGAAAGTCCCACACACTGCTAGAAGGCCAAATATTTTTTTAGAGCTAGATGCAGATAAAAATTAGATTCAATTTGCAACCTGATGGAGGTCAGTATAGATGGACTAATAGAGAAAGTCCCACACACTGCTAGAAGGCCAAATATTTTTTCAGAGCTAGATGCAGATAAAAATTATATTCAATTTGCAACCTGATGGAGGTCAGTATAGATGGACTAATAGAGAAAGTCCCACACACTGCTAGAAGGCCAAATATTTTTTCAGAGCTAGATGCAGATAAAAATTATATTCAATTTGCAACCTGATGGAGGTCAGTATAGATGGACTAATAGAGAAAGTCCCACACACTGCTAGAAGGCCAAATATTTTTTCAGAGCTAGATGCAGATAAAAATTATATTCAATTTGCAACCTGATGGAGGTCAGTATAGATGGACTAATAGAACAAGTCCCACACACAGCTAGAAGCCCAAATATTTTTTCAGAGGTACTGTAGATGCAGATAAAAATTATTTTTAATTTGCAACCTGATGGAGGTCAGTATAGATGGACAAATACAACAAGTCCCACACACAGCTAGAAGCCCAATATTTTTTCAGAGCTAGATGCAGACAAAAAATTATTTTGAATTTGCAACCTGATGGAGGTCAGTATAGATGGACTAATAGAGAAAGTCCCACACACTGCTAGAAGGCCCAATATTTTTTCAGAGGTAGATGCAGAAAAAAATATATTCAGTTTGCAACCTGATGGAGGTCAGTATAGATGGACTAATACAACAAGTCCCACACACAGCTAGAAGCCCAATATTTTTTCAGAGGTAGATGCAGAAAAAAATATATTCAGTTTGCAACCTGATGGAGGTCTGTATAGATGGATTAATAGAACAAGTCCCACACACAGCTAGAAGCCCAATATTTTTTCAGAGGTAGATGCAGAAAAAAATATATTCAGTTTGCAACCTGATGGAGGTCTGTATAGATGGATTAATAGAACATGTCCCACACACAGCTAGAAGCCCAATATTTTTTCAGAGGTAGATGCAGAAAAAATATATTCAGTTTGCAACCTGATGGAGGTCTGTATAGATGGATTAATAGAACAAGTCCCAAACACAGCTAGAAGCCCAATATTTTTTCAGAGGTAGATACAGAAAAAAATATATTCAGTTTGCAACCTGATGAAGGTCAGTATAGATGGACTAATACAACAAGTCCCACACACAGCTAGAAGCCCAATATTTTTTCAGAGCTAGATGCAGACAAAAAATTATTTTGAATTTGCAACCTGATGGAGGTCAGTATAGATGGACTAATAGAGAAAGTCCCACACACTGCTAGAAGGCCACATATTTTTTCAGAGGTAGATGCAGAAAAAAATATATTCAGTTTGCAACCTGATGGAGGTCTGTATAGATGGATTAATAGAACAAGTCCCACACACAGCTAGAAGCCCAAATATTTTTTCAGAGGTAGATGCAGATAAAAATTATTTTTAATTTGCAACCTGATGGAGGTCAGTATAGATGGACTAATAGAGAAAGTCCCACACACTGCTAGAAGGCCAAATATTTTTTCAGAGCTAGATGCAGATAAAAATTATATTCAATTTGCAACCTGATGGAGGTCAGTATAGATGGACTAATAGAGAAAGTCCCACACACTGCTAGAAGGCCAAATATTTTTTCAGAGCTAGATGCAGATAAAAATTATATTCAATTTGCAACCTGATGGAGGTCAGTATAGATGGACTAATAGAACAAGTCCCACACACAGCCAGAAGCCCAAATATTTTTTCAGAGGTACTGTAGATGCAGATAAAAATTATTTTTAATTTGCAACCTGATGGAGGTCAGTATAGATGGACTAATATAGAAAGTCCCACACACTGCTAGAAGGCCAAATATTTTTTCAGAGCTAGATGCAGAAAAAAATTATATTCAGTTTGCAACCTGATGGAGGTCAGTATAGATGGACTAATAGAGAAAGTCCCACACACTGCTAGAAGGCCACATATTTTTTCAGAGGTAGATGCAGAAAAAAATATATTCAGTTTGCAACCTGATGGAGGTCTGTATAGATTGATTAATAGAACAAGTCCCACACACAGCTAGAAGCCCAATATTTTTTCAGAGGTAGATGCAGATAAAAATTATTTTTAATTTGCAACCTGATGGAGGTCAATATAGATGGACTAATAGAGAAAGTCCCACACACTGCTAGAAGGCCAAATATTTTTTCAGAGCTAGATGCAGATAAAAATTATATTAAATTTGCAACCTGATGGAGGTCAGTATAGATGGACTAATAGAACAAGTCCCACACACAGCTAGAAGCCCAAATATTTTTTCAGAGGTACTGTAGATGCAGATAAAAATTATTTTTAATTTGCAACCTGATGGAGGTCTGTATAGATGGACTAATACAACAAGTCCCACACACAGCTAGAAGCCCAATATTTTTTCAGAGTTAGATGCAGAAAAAAATATATTCAGTTTGCAACCTGATGGAGGTCTGTATAGATGGATTAATAGAACAAGTCCCACACACAGCTAGAAGCCCAATATTTTTTCAGAGGTAGATGCAGAAAAAAGTATATTCAGTTTGCAACCTGATGGAGGTCAGTATAGATGGACTAATACAACAAGTCCCACACACAGCTAGAAGCCCAATATTTTTTCAGAGCTAGATGCAGAAAAAAATTATATTCAGTTTGCAACCTGATGGAGGTCAGTATAGATGGACTAATAGAATGATGCTATGCCCAAAAGATTTTACTTCACTAGGTGCAGTAAAAAAATTGGTATTCTATACACAGGTGGTATATCTTGCAACACAGATAGGCTACTCCACTGACTAACACACTCTGCAATAGGCCAAAAAGGATTAGCTTTGCTAGATTCAGCCAAATGCTGTGAAAAAAACTTGCACAGCACTGGCACAGACCTGCCTGGCAAAAACTGATAGGAACTGATGTAACCTAGTCCTGAAAAGGACTCCAATTACAATTGTTAGAAACTTGCTCTTAGGTTTTTTTTTCCTTTGCTGGTCACATGACCTTGTTGGCCTATTTAATCCTGCTCCGCCCTTCTGGCTTTGCTGGACTTCATTGTATATCTACTTTCTAGCTAGCCTGTGCTCTGTGTCTTGCTCTGTTAGTTTGCTTGGTCTACTGACCTCTATGTTCTATATATTTTGTTTGTTCGTCTGTCTGCTTCTATTTCTGTTAGGAGGTGTCCCATATTCCTCCCAGTCCTTAGTACTTGTAGGGATTCCTTCCCCACATCTATAGGTCTCCGTACAGACTAGCTTAGGACTTTAGCAGGTCTGATCGCAGGATCAGGTCCCCTGTTACATCGTAGGGATTAAGCTTAGTTCTATCGTAGGGACAGATCTCCTCTCTTTCCTTAGCTCTGGTAGCAGAACATAACAGTAAGTCCAGCCAGCAAATTCTCTAAGGAAAGATTTTTCTGTTCCATCATGGTGTCGGTTCAGGATTTGGTTCATCGCCTGCAGGGACTCTCTCTGGAGGTGGCCGAGCTCCGTCAGCACGTGAGTAACTGTACTGGAGCCCATTTCTTGGAGCCTAAGGTATGTTTGCCGGATTTATTTTTTGGTGAACACCGAGAATTTTTTTCATTTAAAAATGCTTGCTTATTGTATTTTCGTTTGAGACCTAAGTCCTCTGGGGATGAATCCCAGTGCATAGGGTTCATAATGTCACTTTTGCGCAAAGAGCCTCAGGAGTGGGCCTTTTCTTTGCAACCTAGTGATTCATGCTTCAGATCAGTGGATAGTTTTTTTTCTGCTTTGGGACTATTATATGATGATCCTGACCGTGTCGCATCAGCTGAGACTGAGTTGAGACGTTTAAAACAGGGATCAGGTAATGTGGAAAAATATTGTACTCATTTCCGTCGTTGGTCTACTCAAACAGGGTGGAACGATTCTGCTCTGAAAAGTCTATTTCTTGCTGGGCTCAGTGAAAGGGTTAAAGACCTGCTAATTGCTTATCCTACACCTGAAGATTTGCAACAGGCTATGCAATTAGCTATACGGGTGGATAGAAGACTGCGTGCAAGGGTTAATGAGAGCAAATCCTCTGCTATGTCAGTTTCTGGTTATGAGAATGTGTGTACTAACAGTGGTGAACCGATGGAGATTGGATCGGTGGCACCTCGCTCTCAAGAAAAAGACCGTCGATTTTCTGAAGGCTTGTGTTTCTATTGCGGAAAATCTGGTCATTTGATTAAAGGCTGTGAGCTTCGTATGAAGAAAGAAAAAAAAATGGTCAGTCACGCCCGTATTGCCTGTTTAAATTCCAAGGGTATATTTTTAGCTGCTTCCACGATTGCTCAGAAAAAATTAATGGAATTTCGGGTGTTTGTTGATTGCGGGTCTACTCTGAATGTAATTGATGGGGGATTCGTGGAAAGACTCAATTTAAAACCTGAACCTTTATCATTCCCCATTGCTGTGGTTTCTGTGGATGGTTCCCCTTTGAAGAATATTACTCTCAAGGTCTGTGAATTTCCTCTCACTATTAATGGTGTTCACCATGAGAAATTGGATTTGGTAGTGTTGAATAACTTGCCTTCTCCAGTAATATTGGGATTGCCCTGGTTAAAATTTCACAATCCTGTACTGGATTGGTCTACCAGTGAAATTAAATCCTGGAGCCATAAATGTTATGACAAGTGTTGTAACGGGCGTATTGCAGCTTTGGATAGGGGAGAATTGCCTGTTCCTATTCAGGATTTTTGGAGAGTTTTTTCTGAGAAGGAATCGCAGGTTTTGCCTCCCCATAGAGACTATGATTGTTCTGTTGAATTTGTCCCTGGAGCGACTCTTCCTAAAAGTCGTTTATTTAACCTTACTATTCCTGAGAGGAAGGCTTTGGAGGAATACATACAGACAAGTTTGGCCGCCGGTCACATTAGGCCCTCTAAGTCTCCTGTGGCGGTTGGATTTTTTTTTGTAAAAAAAAAGGACGGCGGTTTACGTCCTTGTCTGGATTTTCGTGAGATCAACAAAATTACTGTACGCAATCCTTACCCACTGCCATTGATTCCTGATCTGTTTAACCAGTTAATGGGGGCCAAGTGGTTCTCTAAAATTGACCTTAAGGGGGCATACAATCTGTTGCGCATGAAGGAGGGTGATGAATGGAAGACTGCTTTTAACACTCCTGTGGGTCATTTTGAGAATCTGGTTATGCCTTTTGGTCTTACTAATGCTCCTGCATTTTTTCAGAATCTGATTAATGACATCCTTAGACCTTTGATCGGCAAAAATGTGGTTGTGTATTTGGATGACATTTTGATTTATTCGCCGGATCTGGAGTATCATTGGCGGAGCGTGCGTGAGGTATTACAGTTATTAATGGACAATTCGCTTTTTGCTAAGCTGGAGAAATGTGAGTTCGCTGTACAGAGAATTAGTTTTTTGGGCTACATTATCTCCAGCAAAGGTTTTGAGATGGATCCGGTTAAGGTTCAGACTGTGCAGGAATGGCCTAGGCCTATTGGTTTGAAATCGATACAGAGGTTTTTGGGTTTCGCCAATTACTACAGAAAATTCATAAAAAATTTTTCTAGTATTGTCAAACCTCTGACTGATCTCACCAGGAAAGGTGCTGATGCGGTTCAGTGGTCTTCTGAGGCCATTGAAGCTTTTGTGTATCTCAAGGAGAGGTTCACCTCTGCTCCCATCCTTATGCAGCCTGATGTTACTAGGCCGTTTTTGGTTGAGGTTGATGCTTCCTCTGTGGGGGTTGGCGCAGTATTGTCTCAGGATAACGGGGATGGATTACATCCCTGTGCCTTTTTTTCAAAAATTTTTTCGGAGACTGAACTGAATTACGATATTGGTAATCGGGAATTATTGGCTATTAAACTCGCATTTGAACACTGGCGCCACTTCTTGGAAGGTGCGGAATTTCCCGTTCAGGTTCTTACGGATCATAAAAATCTGATATATCTTGATGCTGCCAAGCGCCTGAATGCCCGTCAGGCTAGGTGGGCACTGTTTTTCTCGCGGTTTAATTTCTCCGTTACTTACATCCCTGGTACTAAGAATGTTAAGGCGGATGCCTTGTCTCGCAGTTTTTCTCCCATAGTCGGTGCTGAGAAAGAGGAGAACATTTTACAAGAAGGTGTTGTGATAGCTGCTTTGGACTCCGTTTTGGAAAATGAGATTCTTAAAGCACAGGAGGTTTTGTTCGCTGTTGGTGACATGGTTTGGTTGTCCTCTAGGAATCTGCGGTTGAGGATTCCTTCAAAGAAATTGGGTCCCAAGTTTGTAGGGCCCTTTAAGGTGCTTCAGGTTGTCAACCAATCTGCTGTTAGGTTGGAGGTTCCTACCTCCTGGAGAATTAATCCGGTATTTCATGTCTCTCTGTTGAAAAAAGCTGTTGTATCGGATTGTGACGCCTCTGCCTCTGTTCCTCCGGTGGTGGAGGACGGGGAATATGAAATTTCTCGCATCCTTAACTCTAGACGGTATAGAGGTAGTTTGCAGTATCTTGTGGCCTGGAAAGGTTTCGGTCCCGAGGATAACTCTTGGGTGAGGTTGGATGATGTTTCCGCGTCCAGACTTATCAGAGCATTTCACAGGAGATTTCCTGATAAGCCTGGTCCTAGGGGATCCGGAGGATCCTCTTAGAAGGGGGGGTACTGTTAGAACCTTGCTCTTAGGTTTTTTTTTCCTTTGCTGGTCACATGACCTTGTTGGCCTATTTAATCCTGCTCCGCCCTTCTGGCTTTGCTGGACTTCATTGTATATCTACTTTCTAGCTAGCCTGTGCTCTGTGTCTTGCTCTGTTAGTTTGCTTGGTCTACTGACCTCTATGTTCTATATATTTTGTTTGTTCGTCTGTCTACTACTATTTCTGTTAGGAGGTGTCCCATATTCCTCCCAGTCCTTAGTACTTGTAGGGATTCCTTCCCCACATCTATAGGTCTCCGTACAGACTAGCTTAGGACTTTAGCAGGTCTGATCGCAGGATCAGGTCCCCTGTTACATCATAGGGATTAAGCTGAGTTCTATCGTAGGGACAGATCTCCTCTCTTTCCTTACCTCTGGTAGCAGAACATAACAACAATTAGTCTTTACTCCCACAACCTATCTATTTAAGAGCACAGACCTGCCTGATAAAAGTCATAGGAAATGCTGTAACCTAGTCCTTAAAAGGACTGCAATCACAACTATTCCCTACTCCCAAGCTATCTGTAGATTTGTGCGAAAATTGGCTTGAAATTAACAAGGTATAGCGCACACAGCAACAGCGGTGCCGTCTAACACGCAGCTGCAGCAGTGAGAAAATGGTGGCGACGGGGAAAATGGCTTGGTCTTATAGGGCAAGGACATGTGACATACACTGCCAATGACACATGCCCTTGCTTGTGTGAAAAAAAGCACTTCGCTCCGTGTGTGCGCTGCTGATAGGCTGACAGATTGCACCTCCCCACTGTAAATGCGGGAAAGAGAAAAAAAAAATGGAGATCTTCATTGTTCCTGCAGAGATCCATCCCCTGCCCCTCCCCCCACCCCGCTGTACACTCAAACTGCGTATTAACATTAATTTTCATCATTACTGAGAAAAAATCCAGTTATGATTTTGGTGCACGAACAGTTATCGAACATAACCTCGAACAGCCGAATTTTTCTCAAATTGTTCGTGTTCGCCGAACGGCTCGAACACCGCCCAAAACAGCTCGAATTTGAGATTGGCGAACAGTTCGAGTAGAACAAAGCTCATCTCTAGTAGTCTAGAGGAACTTACAATGAGAAGAGAGCCTAGTATGTCCTCTCTGCTGTGTGAGTGTGTGTGTGTGTTTCTATATTACATGCAGTATGCATGTAACATACACTGCATGTGTGGCATGGGGGGGTAATATACAGCGTATGTAGCATGAAGAGTCTCTGTGTAACATACAGTGGGTATGGAAAGTATTCAGACCCCTTTAAATTTTTCACTCTTTGTTTCATTGCAGCCATTTGGTAAATTCTAAAAAGTACTTTTTTTTCTCATTAAAGTACACTCTGCACCCAATCTGGTCTGTAAAAAAATCTGAAATGTAGAAATTTTTGCAAATTTATTAAAAAAGAAAAACTGAAATATCACATGGTCATAAGTATTCAGACCCTTTGCTCAGACACTCATATTTAGGTCCCATGCTGCCCATTTCCTTGTGATCCTCCTTGAGATGGTTCTACTCCTTCATTGGAGTCCAGTTGTGTTTAATTAAACTAATAGGACTTGATTTGGAAAGGCACACACCTGTCTATATAAGAGCTCACAGCTCACAGTGGATGTCAGACCAAATGAGAATCATGAGCTCAAAGGAACTACCCAGGGAGCTCTGAAACAGAATTGTGGCAAGGCACACATCTGGCCAAGGTTATAAAATAATTTCTGCATTGCTCAAGGCTTCTAAGAGCACAGAGGCCTCCATAATCCTTAAATGGAAGATGTTTGGGACAACCAGAAGTATTCTTAAACCTGGCCGTGCAGCCAAACTGAGCAATCGTGGGAGAAGAGCCTTGGTGAGAGAGGTAAAGAAGAACCCCAAGATCACTGTGGCTGAGCTCCAGAGATGCAGTAGGGAGATGGGAGAAAGTTCCAAAAAGTCAACTATCACTGCAGCCCTCCACCAGTCGGGCCTTTACGGCAGAGTGGCCCGACGGAAGCCTCTCCTGAGTGCAAGACATATGAAAGCCCACATAGAGTTTGCTCAAAAACGCATGAAGGACTCCCAGACTATGAGAAATAAGATTCTCTGGTCTGATGAGACAAAGATAGAACTTTTTGGAGATAATTCTAAGTGGTATGTTTGGCAAAAACCAGGCACTGCTCATCACCTGCCCATTATAATCCCAACAGTGAAACATGGTGGTGGCAGCATCATGCTATGTTTTTTTTTTCAGCTGCAGGGACAGGACGACTGGTTGCAATTGAAGGAAACATGAATGAGGTCAAGTACAGAGATATCCTGGATGGAAACCTCTTCCAGAGTGCTGTGGACCTCAGACTTGGCCGAAGGCTCACCTTCTAACAAGACAATGACCCTAAGCACACAGCTAAAATAACAAAAGAGTGGCTTCAGAACAACTCTGTGACCATTCTTGACTGGCCCAGCCAGAGTCCTGACCTAAACGTAATTGAGCATCTCTGGAGAGACCTGAAAATGGCTGTCCACAAACATTCACCATCCAACCTGACGGAACTGGAGAGGATCTGCAAGGAAGAATGGCAGAGAATCCCCAAATCCAGGTGTGAAAAACTTGTTGCATCATTCCCAAGAAGACTCATGGATGTACTAACTCAAAAGGGTGCTTCTACTCAATACTGAGCAAAGAGTCTGAATACTTATGACCATGTGATATTTAAGTTTTTCTTTTTTAATAAAAAACATAGGGTGCAGGGTGTACTTTAATGAGAAAAAAAATGAACTTTTTAGAATTTACCAATTGTCTGCAATGAAACAAAGAGTGAAAAATGTAAAGGTGTCTGAATACCTTCCGTACCCACTGTAAAATTGGTGTGTGGCATGGAGTGTGTGTGTGCGTAACCTACAGTGTGTATGTAGCAAGAAGTATGCATAAGTGTGCATATTTAAAATTACTGACACTGAGAACGAACATTCATAGGTGTAAATGAGCATTCATATTTATAAACATGTCAGCAATCACTGAATAAACGTGCAACTAGAGGTGTGTTTGGGGCCATTGTCCTGTTGAAAAATAAATGATGGTCCAACTAAACGCAGACCGGATGGAATAGCATGCCGCTGCAACATGCTGGTTCAGACATATTTTCAGTTGTTTCACAATTTGTTAAGTATATAATTCCACATGTGTTAATTCATAGTTTTGATGCCTTCAGCGCGAATGTACAAGTTTCAAAGTCATGAAAATACAGAAAAATCGTTAAATGAGAAGGTGTGTCCAAACTTTTGGTCTGTACTGTATGTCCCTACTTAATTGTAAAGTGCTGTGGAATATGTTGGTGCTATATAAATAAAAATTATTGTTATTATATTATCTGTACTTATACAGATACTGGCTGGTGACAAGTTCATGCAGCATTATTTGAATATCCTATTTATTATATTGATGGCTGGACCATACAATACAAGCACTTTTTACCATTTACCTTTCGAGTTTCCCCTATTTCCTCGAAGAGTGCAAGCTTGCGAGCAGGGCCGTCACTTCTTTTAGTATTTGTTGAATTAAGTGTTTACTCTATTATGTCTTTATTGTCTGTTCAAGTCCCCTCTGAAATGTAAAGTGCTGCGGAATATGTTGGTGCAAAATAAATAATTATTATTATAATTATTATTATAATATTATTTTATGATTTATACAATTTTAAAATGTATTCAACTCAGTGGGTTCTAGATTTCAATAAAATCATATACATATAGAATATAGTTTTATTAGTGGTGTTTAAATGGTCTTTAATAATTCCTGGGTCAAATAATAGACAATTTAATTATGTAAGCAGAGAATTAGGAAAGGAAACCTCATATTAAACATGATATATTTTTCTTTATCTCCCACAGTAAATTCCTTAAAAACCCCTCCATCCTAGCAATTACTTTACAGCACATAATAGTTTCTTGGAAGTCTATATTACTTGTTTAACAAATTATATGTTGTGTTGCTGGTGTCCTCTTTAGTAGAGATGAGCGTTGTTCTACTCGAACTGTTCGCCAATCTCAAATTCGAGCTGTTTTGGGCGGTGTTCGAGCCGGTCGGCGAACACGAACAATTTGAGAAAAATTCGGCTGTTCGAGGTTATGTTCGATAACTGTTCGTGCACCAAAATCATAACTGGATTTTTTCTCAGTAATGATGAAAATTAATGTTAATACGCAGTTTGAGTGTACAGCGGGGCGGGGGGAGGGGCAGGGGATGGATCTCTGCAGGAACAATGAAGATCTCCATTTTTTTTTCTCTTTCCCGCATTTGCAGTGGGGAGGTGCAATCTGTCAGCCTATCAGCAGCGCACACACGGAGCGAAGTGCTTTTTTTCACACAAGCAAGGGCATGTGTGATTGGCAGTGTATGTCACATGTCCTTGCCCTATAAGACCAAGCCATTTTCCCCGTCGCCACCATTTTCTCACTGCTGCAGCTGCGTGTTAGACGGCACCGCTGTTGCTGTGTGCGCTATACCTTGTTAATTTCAAGCCAATTTTCGCACAAATATACAGATAGCTTGGGAGTAGGGAATAGTTGTGATTGCAGTCCTTTTAAGGACTAGGTTACAGCATTTCCTACGACTTTTATCAGGCAGGTCTGTGCTCTTAAATAGATAGATTGTGGGAGTAAAGACTAATTGTAATTGGAGTCCTTTTCAGGACTAGGTTACACCAGTTCCTATCAGTTTTTGCCAGGCAGGTCTGTGCCAGTGCTGTGCAAGTTTTTTTCACAGCATTTGGCTGAATCTAGCAAAGCTAATCCTTTTTGGCCTATTGCAGAGTGTGTTAGTCAGTGGAGTAGCCTATCTGTGTTGCAAGATATACCACCTGTGTATAGAATACCAATTTTTTTACTGCACCTAGTGAAGTAAAATCTTTTGGGCATAGCATCATTCTATTAGTCCATCTATACTGACCTCCATCAGGTTGCAAACTGAATATAATTTTTTTCTGCATCTAGCTCTGAAAAAATATTTGGGCTTCTAGCGGTGTGTGGGACTTGGTCTATTAGTCCATCTATACTGACCTCCATCAGGTTGCAAATTAAAAATAATTTTTTTCTGCATCTAGCTCTGAAAAAATATTTGGGCTTCTAGCAGTGTGTGGGACTTGGTCTATTAGTCCATCTATACTGACCTCCATCAGGTTGCAAATTAAAAATAATTTTTTTCTGCATCTAGCTCTGAAAAAATATTTGGGCTTCTAGCAGTGTGTGGGACTTGGTCTATTAGTCCATCTATACTGACCTCCATCAGGTTGCAAATTAAAAATAATTTTTTTCCTCATTTATCTCTGAAAAAATATTTGGGCTTCTAGCAGCGTGTGGGACTTGTTCTATTAGTCCATCTATACTGACCTCCATCAGGTTGCAAATTAAAAATAATTTTTTTCTGCATCTAGCTCTGAAAAAATATTTGGGCTTCTAGCAGTGTGTGGGACTTGGTCTATTAGTCCATCTATACTGACCTCCATCAGGTTGCAAATTGAATAAAAAAATTTTCTGCATCTAGCTCTGAAAAAATATTTGGGCTTCTAGCAGTGTGTGGGACTTGGTCTATTAGTCCATCTATACTGACCTCCATCAGGTTGCAAATTGAATAAAAAAAATTTCTGCATCTAGCTCTGAAAAAATATTTGGGATTCTAGCGGTGTGTGGGACTTGGTCTATTAGTCCATCTATACTGACCTCCATCAGGTTGCAAATTAAAAATAATTTTTTTCTGCATGTAGCTCTGAAAAAATATTTGGGCTTCTAGCAGTGTGTGGGACTTGGTCCATTAGTCCATCTATACTGACCTCCATCAGGTTGCAAATTAAAAATAATTTTTTTCTGCATCTAGCTCTGAAAAAATATTTGGGCTTCTAGCAGTGTGTGGGACTTGGTCTATTAGTCCATCTATACTGACCTCCATCAGGTTGCAAATTAAAAATAATTTTTTTCTTCATTTATCTCTGAAAAAATATTTGGGCTTCTAGCAGCGTGTGGGACTTGTTCTATTAGTCCATCTATACTGACCTCCATCAGGTTGCAAATTAAAAATAATTTTTTTCTGCATCTAGCTCTGAAAAAATATTTGGGCTTCTAGCAGTGTGTGGGACTTGGTCTATTAGTCCATCTATACTGAGCTCCATCAGGTTGCAAATTAAAAATAATTTTTTTCTGCATCTAGCTCTGAAAAAATATTTGGGCTTCTAGCAGTGTGTGGGACTTGGTCCATTAGTCCATCTATACTGACCTCCATCAGGTTGCAAATTAAAAATAATTTTTTTCTGCATCTAGCTCTGAAAAAATATTTGGGCTTCTAGCAGTGTGTGGGACTTGGTCTATTAGTCCATCTATACTGACCTCCATCAGGTTGCAAATTAAAAATAATTTTTTTCTTCATTTATCTCTGAAAAAATATTTGGGCTTCTAGCAGCGTGTGGGACTTGTTCTATTAGTCCATCTATACTGACCTCCATCAGGTTGCAAATTAAAAATAATTTTTTTCTGCATCTAGCTCTGAAAAAATATTTGGGCTTCTAGCAGTGTGTGGGACTTGGTCTATTAGTCCATCTATACTGAGCTCCATCAGGTTGCAAATTAAAAATAATTTTTTTCTGCATCTAGCTCTGAAAAAATATTTGGGCTTCTAGCAGTGTGTGGGACTTGGTCTATTAGTCCATCTATACTGACCTCCATCAGGTTGCAAATTAAAAATAATTTTTTTCTGCATCTAGCCCAGCCAATAGTTTTGGCCTAATACCACAGTTTGGCCACTCAGCTCTGCTCGGTTACCATCCATTGTTTTTTTGTGCAAACAACTCCAGAGTTGTGAATTAGTTAACCACCAAAATGAGTGGAAAAAGGCCTGCTGCTGGTGGAAAGGGGAATAGGCGTGTTGGGAAGGGGAAAAAAGGTTGTGTCCATGGGGTAGGTGCAGAAGAAAGACCATCTTCCAGCCAAACTAAAATGTCTACTTCTTTTAGCGGACAATGTGATAAGATCCCTTTCTTACGGCCACGCCAATCGCTACAAATTCCAGATGAGGCACAAAAACAGCAGGTGCTTCAACGGATATCAAGTGCTCCTTTAAGTGGGCTCTCCTCCACATCAACTTCAACATCACAAATACTCCAGTCCTCAAAGGTGTCACCCAAATCGCACTTGCTTCCTCACAGCTCCCAAATCTCCAGCTGCCCGTCTGAGTATGAGGTAGAACAGATGGTTGAGTCTGCAGAGCTGTTTACTCATACTATAGCCTGGGAATCAGAGGTCGACTCCAGCGCTTCTGTGAATCCAGACGAGGAAATGATCTGCACTGATGCCCAGAATCTTTATGAGTCGGATCCAGGACCAGACGCAGAAGGTTCTGACCATAATGTAGACCCTCATTCCCAAACTGTAACTCCTGTTGGTGGAGACAATGAGGAAGACGATGATAAGACTCAAATACCTGATTGGAGCGACAACTTTAGTTTTTTGTCAGGGCAGGAACAGGTTGGCTCTCAGGACGACGGGTGTGATAACGCACAGGGTGATGATGATGAGGTCGGAGATCCCACTTACTGTCAACCCACAGTCAGCCAAGAGATGAGGTCAGCAGAGGAGGTGGAGGAAGATGCTAGTGACGACGAGGTCAGGTTGCGCCTTCCTGGACAGAGACGTAGTACTGGAAGCACGTCAACAACTGCATCCTCAAACACAACTCTGCCTCTCACCACAAGTCGTGGTGGCTCTTCAGGTCGCATGGGTGCTAAGCCTTGCATAGCCTGGGAATTTTTTCAGATCGATAAAGATGACCCAACTCGTGTTATCTGTAACATTTGTCAGCAAAAGCTAAGTAGAGGCCAAAAAATACATAGTTTGAGTACTTCATGCATGAACCGGCACATGGACATGAAGCATAAGTTGCAGTGGGAAGCTCAGTGTGCTACAATGCGGCCTAGCCGGCCGGGCCAATCACCGTCTGCCATATCTTGTGCATCCGCGGCCTCTTCATCCTCTGTGACTGGGGGGACAGCAGTCACACCTGTTTTGGGGCGCAGACCTGCCACCTCTTTACCCGCAACAGCCAGCGTGATTGGCAGGTCATCATTTTCTTTGGAGGTGGTAACACCAGCTGGTGTTGAGCGCTGTCCGACATCGATAGCACCACCTTTGGATCAAGGCAACCTAACATGTCCGCCTGCATCTTCCTCACAGACCGGCAGTTTGCCGGGGACACCCTTATCAACCCCGTCTAAGCACAATAGCCAGCCCTCGGTCCCTCAGATGTGGACAAGTAAAAGCCCATTTCCTCCTAGCCATGAGAAAGCTAAGAGGTTGAATTTCACCATCTGCAAGCTCTTGGCTACAGAAATGCTGCCTTTCCGCCTGGTGGACACAGAGGATTTTCGAAACCTTATGTCCGTCGCAGTGCCCCAGTACCAGATGCCCAGTCGGCACTACTTCTCAAAGAAAGGTGTGCCTGCGCTCCACCAGCATGTCGCACACAACATCACCGCTTCTTTGATAAACTCTGTGTGTGACAGGGTGCATTTCACCACAGACACTTGGACGAGTAGGCATGGACAGGGGCGTTACATGTCGCTGACTGGGCACTGGGTAACTATGGTGACAGCAGGACAAGGGGCTGCTGTCCAAGTCTTGCCGTCCCCACGAGTTGTGCGTCAATCCTCTTTATGTCAAAGTTCCTCCACTGCTTCTGCCTCCTCAACCTCCTCTCGGTCTTCCACCTGCACCCAAAGCCTGTCTGGTCATGCCACAAGCTTTCTAACTGTGCAGAAGGGATCCTGCACACCTCCTTACTATGCTGGCAGTAGGGCTCAACGTCATCAGGCGGTTTTTACATTGAAATGTCTGGGAAATGTGAGTCACACAGCTGAGGAGTTGTGGTCAGCTCTGGAGAACCAATTTCATGTATGGTTGTCTCCACTGGACCTGAAACCAGGGAAGGCCGTGTGCGACAATGCTGCAAACCTGGGTGCGGCCCTTCGCCGGGGCAATGTCACACACGTGCCTTGTATGGCTCACGTGTTGAACCTGGTTGTCCAGCAATTTTTAGCCCACTATCCCAGACTAGATGGCCTTCTGCAGAGGGCACGGTAGCTGTGTGCTCACTTCCGCCGTTCGCATCCCGCAGCTCAGCGACTTACATCTCTACAGAAGTCGTTGGGCCTGCCACTTCACCGGCTAAAATGCGATGTGCCTACCCGGTGGAATTCAACTCTGCACATGTTGCAGCGACTGTGGCAGCACCGACAAGCCCTGGTGCAATACGTTCTGACGTATAGCCTGGGCCAACGAGATTCAGAGGTGGGGCAAATCACGCTGGAGGAGTGGTCTCAGATCAGGAACCTATGCACCCTTCTGCACAGTTTTGAAATGGCGATGAAGATGTTTAGTGCTGACGATGCCATTATCAGCATGACTATTCCGGTGATTTACATGCTGGAGCACATGTTAAACAGAATTCGGAGTCAGGTGGTGGCACAAGAGGAGGTGGAGGAAGTAGAGGAGGAGGAGTTGTATGCGGAAGGGCTAACATCTGCAAGGTCCAGACGGTCAGCAGCACCAAGGCGGCAGGCATGTGAGGGTGGGGGAGATGGTTTTACCAGGGCGCATGGTAGCAGCCAAACTAGTGAGGAAGGTGCAGGAGCCCAGGAAGAAGTGGAGGACGAACTGATGGAAGACTCATCAGATGAGGGAGACCTTGATCACATTTCTGTTGTGCGAGGTTGGGGGGAGAGGACAGAGGAAGGAAGCATGATTGCTACCTCGCCACCAACACAACAGGGACTTGGTGCTCCTGGATGCGCAACACACATGAGTGCCTTCTTGCTGCACTACCTGCAACATGACCCTCGAATTGTGAGAATTAGAAATAATCCTGACTACTGGGTTGCCACACTGTTAGATCCCCGGTACAAAAGTAAATTTGCAGAAATTATTCCTGCCATAGAAAGGGATGCACGCATGCAGGAGTATCAGCAGAGACTGTTGCAGAATCTTACATGTGCTTTTCCACAAAATACCAGTGGTGCACGTAGTGAATCTCACAGTTCCAACTTGCCAACCGTGGGACCGTCAAGTGTTCAGCACTCAAACCGTAACAGAACCACAGTATCTGCTGGTAACATCAATTTTGCGGAATCATTTCACCACTTTTTTAGCCCATCCTTTGCAAGGCCACAGGAGACAAGAAGTCTGACACATAGTCAACGCCTAGAGACGATGGTACAGGAGTATCTCCAAGTAAACATTGAAGCCACGACTGTGTCACTGGACCCTTGCTCTTTTTGGGCTTCCAATCTGGATAAATGGCCGGAGCTAGCCACTTACGCCTTGGAGATCTTGTCATGCCCCGCAGCCAGCGTTCTGTCTGAACGTGTGTTCAGCGCTGCTGGTGGTGTGCTGACAGATAAGCGCACGCGGCTCTCCACTGATAATGTAGACAGACTCACGTTCATAAAGATGAACAAATCATGGATCCGAAACGACTTTTCTACCCCTGTGTCATCCTGGGGAGAGTAAAAGCTTGATGATTGGTTAAAATCACCCTACCAACCGTTTTAAGCTTTCAAATTACTAATCATGTTTATCTGTATCTTGACTGGAAAATAATTTGGGCTTTGTAGCAGTGTGCAGCACTGATCCTATTAGGCCATCTATAATAAGCTTCACCAGATTTAAAATTAAAAATAATTTTTAGCTGCATCTAGCCCGGAAAATAATTTTGGGGCTCCGAGATGCGCAAGACACATAAGTGCCTTCTTGCTGCACTACCTGCAGCATGACCCTCATATTGTCAGAATTCGAAGTAATCATGACTACTGGGTTGCCACACTCTTAGATCCCCCAAACTTTTCGATCAACCTTTTCATTTTAATAAAGACCAAAAAAATGGTCATTTTTGAAATTATAAGCATTAGCAGGTTGTTAGAAACTGAAATCAAACAGTTTTCAACTCAAAACTTTATTCTAGGTGATGTTACATTTTCACATAGGACCCCTTGTTCGAAAGGAGCTTCTGAACTCTCTCATCCATTGAATTTGTCAGGTTTTGGATGGTTTCTGCTTCAATTGTTTTGCATGAGGACAGAATACCCTCCCAGAGCTGTTGCTTAGATGTGAACTGCCTCCCGCCATCATAGACACTCCTTTTAATGATGCTCCAAAGGTTCTGAATGGGGTAGAGGTCAGGGGAGCATGGGGGTCACACCATAAGTTTGTCCCCTTTTATGCCCATATCAGCCAGAGATGCAGATGTTTTATGTGCAGCATGAGATGGTGCATTATCATGCAGAAAAATGATCTTGCTGTGAAATACACGGTTCTTCTTCTTGAACCATGGCAGGAAGTGCTGTTTGAGAAAATCCACATACATTATGGAGTTCATCTTTAGCGCCTTCAGGGATCCTAAAGGGGCCGACAATCTCTCTCCCCATGATTCCAGCCCAAAACATTACTCCACCTCCTCCTTGTTGGCGCTGTAGCCGTGTTTGCGTGGGGTGTCCATCAACCAGCCATCCTCCACTCCATTCATCTGGACCATCGAGCGCTGCACGGCACTCATCCGTGAACAAAACAGTTTTGAAATCAGTCTTCATGTAATGTTTGGCCCACTGGAGCCGTTTCTGCTTGTGTGAAGTGGATAGAGGAGGTCGACAGGATGGCATATGCACAGCTGCAAACCTCTGAAGGACCCTGCATCTTGTTGTTCGGGGGACGTTGGAGGCACAAGCAGCTTCAAAAACTTGTCTGCTGCTATGACAAGGCTTTTTTGCCGCTGCTCTTTCAACCTGACGTAATTGCCTGTAGGAAAGAGTCCTCAATTTGCCCTTATCAGCACGCACACGTGTGTACTGTGAATCAGCTACATACTTCTTGATTGCCAAGACACTTCATCCTGATCATCGCACAATGTTGATTGTAGTCATGCCTTGACCTAAACACTCCACAATTTGTTGCTTCTCAGCAGCCGACACATCCTTTTTCTTTCCCATTTTGGCAGAAAATGTAGGCTGCTTAATAATGTGAGAGAGCCTTCTTAAGTAGTCTTGCCTTTCATTGGACACAATGATAACATAGATGGGAGAGGTCTCTATGAATAGGAATTCCTAAGTATTTGATACCCTGTGAGGGCCAGGCAAAGGGAAAGTTGGACTGGATGGAATCCTATATGGATTTAGGGAGGGAGACATCGAGGGCCTCAGACTTCGCTGCATTGATTTTAAAATTTTACCATGTAACAAAGTGATCTATTTCAGCCATAACAGCAGGGATGGATATATGTGATTGAGTGATATATACTAGGACATCATCAGCAAATAGAGAGCACTTGTACTCGGTGCCTCCCACCTCAATCCACCTAATATTGGGGTTATGGCGAATTGATGAGAGCAGGTGCTCCGTCACTAGGATGTATAAGAGAGGGGACAGAGGACATCCCTGCCTTGTCCCATTGGTGATTGTGAAAGGTGATGAAAATGTTCTGACGCACCCCCTGGGCCTTGGGACACCCGGAGCCGGACCCATTTTGGTGGATGCTGGTGGTTGTAGTCTTCGTGGCGGCGATCCGGTTCCGTGGCTCAGGGCGGTCAAACCAGTGGCGGAACTATTTATGTGGTTTTGATGTTTAAATGTCCGACTACGCCACCCGTGGATTGCGGTCAGAGTGAACCGCCGCTACAGGGCAGACCGCTAAGGCTGGTGTTGTGGGTGCAGCAGAGCGTAGCATAACTCCCCACGGGAGGAGTATAGCCTCAGGGCAGTGTATGCGGAGGATGGGGGTGATGGTGCAGGGCAGCAGCAGTAACGACACGGAGTCAGTGATGCAGTTCAGGGCCTTTACTCACAGTTCTTATTATCCAGACCACGTCTGCAGGTAACGGCTGCCCACGTCGTACTGTGCTCACCAGGTGAGGGGCTCAGACAACTCCCAGATAACTTTGGAGCGCTTCACAGGACCCCCTTTGTGTGTCCTTTGTCTGGCCTTTCTTACCAACACTTCTGTCCGGCTGCTTCGGGCCTCCTCTTGGTAAACTTGGCGCCAGTTTCCCTGACCCTATGTGGTGCCTTCCTAGCGGGTGGAGCAAGGGGTTGCGCCACATAAAATGTCAGAGCCTCCGGTTTCTAGCTGAGGGTCGTTTCCTGCCTCCACTAGTTCGGGGACCGGTCTCCCCCTTTGGCCTGACCCCTCCACGCAGGTGGATTCGGGCGTGCGGTGGCGACTCGCCCGTCCGCACCCCTGGGATCCCTTCATTCCTCGTTCCTGGAGCCTTCTCCGCTCCTCTTCCTTCCTTCTCCCTCTTGCAGGCCTGGGCCTCTGTTACTAGGCCCGCCTCCGGAGCAGAGCTCATGCAGAGCCCCTGCTCCCTGCCACTTCTGCTCAGACTTCTCTGCACTGAACTAAGATGGTGCCCACCTTTTATACTCCCTTCTCAATGCACCCAGGAACTGCTTCCTCCCTGCTCCTGCACTGCAGGGTTCCCCTTCCTCAGTGTTCCCTCCCCCCTCTCCAGCCAGGGACAGGGACTGTCGTGCCCATCTCAGGGGCATATTGGTCGCCCTGCCCCACGGCAATGTGGTGTAATGCATGCAGGTGTCGGGTCCTGATCCACACTCCATCCTTATCTGAGAGTGAGATATCACACCTCTGGGTGAGGTGCAATACGTCTGTAGCAACCGAGCCCTCGGTGCTACAGTTCCATTTATCTTCAGCCTAGGTGACGTATTGTGATACAGGGCCGTGATTTTGGCTATAAAAGGGTCCCCTAGACCCCTACCCCAAGCTTTTTAAGAGAATCATATATGGCGTGCCAGGAGACTCTATGGAATGCTTTCTCAGCATCCAACGAGAGTATCTACTTACAAATTTTTAACTGCATCTAGCCCAGGAAATACTTTGTGCCTAGTAGCAGTGTCTGCTAGTCAGCGGATTATCCCGGCTGTTAAGCAAGCTACACCACCTGTAGTTTGGACACTTAATTTTTTCAAAGGAAATGCTTCGGGACCACGGGATACTTAGTGAAGAGCATCAGGAGGCACCCCAAGGCATAGGGGCTGGGACTGGCACTAGGATGCCTTGCGGTGGACAGCCGAGCTCGATCCTTATAAAAGCTTTTTAACTGCAGCAGCTTTAGTGGACGCTACTGGAGCTGGAATTACGCGGCTGCTGGCATGAGACTTGCCCTCCAATAGATCCTTGTAAATGGATTTAAAGTGTATTCATTCAAATTAGAGGGACAATTTAAATTAAAAAGCTTAGAGCTGCCTCCACCACAGGGGGGCTCTCTCGACCCACCAGCGGACAGGCACCAGTATTGGGAGAGGGGGGCTGGCCGTCAGGGTTCACCGCGGCTCTGGCACAAACCCGGCGACACGGAGGTGGCACGGGCAGGAGCGGACTGGCCGTCTCGGCTTCTCACTTTTTGGATTTTAGAAGGGCATGACATGCCTATATCTGTGTCTCCCCCTCCTTTTACTCCTCCACCTCTTTTCTTTTCGCATGACTATATGTACTTGTCACTTTTCCATGTGTTAGTTGTGTCTTATGAGCAGTTTGTCAGCTTTTGGACACCTTTGAAGGTGTTTTCTATGTGTTTCTATGTGTTTTTGTTTGCCTGCCATTGGTTTTAACGGTGTTCGAAGGTGTTCGACGAACAGTTCGACGAACAGTTCGGCGAACACACGGGTGTTCGACGAACCGAACCGAACTCGAACACTACGGGGGTGGCTCAACACTACTCTTTAGCTCCTGTGGTTATCACATTGGTAGGACAAGGAGAACCTTTAGTGAGAAATAAATAGCACAGACTTTATAACATTATATTTGAAAATAGAACCGCGACTCCTCTAGACCATTTACTTAATATCACATTGGAAAAGGTCAGGGAGAGAACCTATCACTTTAATATAGACATTCCTAGCAAAACCAAACAAACCCAAACAAATGTGTGCTCTATTATATACTCATTAACATTAAAATTGCAACATCAAGAAGGAAAAGTTGTGGAGTAATGGAAATCTAAGGTTCGGTAAACATGTTAATTATATGCAAATGATAAAAAGAATAGAAACAAAATTTGCAAAAGATCAGGATCGAGTATGAGAAAAACACACTGAAATAGATGCATTTACTAACATTGGCTGCTATCAATGAGGTTTCTAATGGTTGCTGGAGGAATGTTCTGCCATGCTGAAGGCACTTGCATTGGAAAATCATCAAACTCCACTGCAATTTCCAACCAATGACTTCCCAGAGGCTCTGCTTGTCATGGTAGGATGTTTAAGCCGTACATGTTGCTCATGTGCTGAAAAACAGCTTCTGCGACACTTTGGAGAATGGCCGTACTAATGGTTTCACCACCAAATCAATATAACGTTGTGCTGCCAATGAGTCTGGAATAAAGACTAAAGGATTCCCGCTGTGGTACATTATGCTACTCAGACCATAACAAACCGATATTACATTCCATTGTGAAAGCCTCTTCATGGTGTTGCTTATGTGGTCCATGTATTTCTTTATAAACTAAAACAAGTTATGAAAAAATATTATTTTTTAATAGTTTTTTTGTTTTCTGATTTTGGACTGATTTTAGACTGAAACCCAACTATAGAGGTTTAGGCCATCTATTACTTTACCAAGAGAATATAGTCGGCACTCCGTACAGCTGAGGTGGTGCACGTGGAAAACAATGTTTCTAGGAAAAGCAAATCCAGGCACTCACGTGTTGGTGGTTAATTTACAACTATTACTTGAACAGAAGTAAAAGTTGTAAAGTTGTTGCCTCTTGTAAATGTTTGTAACCTCCAATTAAGTTGCCCTTTAGAGCACTTTGTAACCATAAAGCGTGTTATCTATTTGTAAGTAAAATTATATTAAACTGTTCCCAGTATGCATTTAAAATTTATTACACTACCCCGATTGGAAACATAAAGCACCACTTTATCCTCTAATCTATTTAACTCATTCGCAACCTTGGGATTTATCGTTTTTGCATTTTCGTTTTTTGCTCCCCTTGTTCCCAGAGCCATAGCATTTTTATTTTTTGGTCAATATGGCCATGTGAGGGCTTATTTTTTGCGGGACAAGTTGTACTTTTCAATGCCATTACTAGTTTTACCATATCATGTACGGGAAAACGGGAAAAAAATTCCAAGTGCAGTGAAATTGCAAAAAAAGTGCAA
Organism: Phyllobates terribilis; assembly: GCF_046119375.1. Taxonomy (NCBI): domain Eukaryota; kingdom Metazoa; phylum Chordata; class Amphibia; order Anura; family Dendrobatidae; genus Phyllobates; species Phyllobates terribilis. The sequence continues at coordinate 765,008,071 of NW_027362762.1, read as the reverse complement.
TACCACAGATGTTTTTTATTTTTTTTTTACCACGTTCACTGAATGCTAAAACTGACCTGCCATTCTTATTTTCCAGGTCATTACAAGTTCGTAGACACCAAGTATGTATAGGTTCTTTTTTATTTAAGTGGTGAAAAAAAATTCAAAAATTTGGAAAAAAAAAAAAATATAGCGCCATTTTCTAAGACCTGTAGCGTCTCCATTTTTCAGGATCTGGGGCTGGGTGAGGGCTTATTTTTTGCGTGCCGGGCTGACGTTTTTATTGATAACATTTTGGGGTAGATCCGATGTTTTGATCGCCCGTTATTGGATTTTATTGCAATTTTGCGGTGACCAAAAAACGTAATTCTGGAGTTTAGAATTTTTTTCTCATTATGCCGTTTATCGATCAGATTATTATTATTTTTATTTTGATAGATCGGACGATTCTGAACACGGCAATACCAAATATGTCTATGTAGGGGTTTTATTTTATTATTTTATTTTGAATGGGAAAAAAGGGGGGTGATTTAAACTTTTATATGTTTTAAATTTTTTTTTAAATTTTTAAAAACTTTTTCTTTCACTTTTTGCATGCTTCTATAGTCTCCATAGGACACTAGAAGCAGCAACTATCAGATCGCCTCTGCTACATACAGGGGATCAGCAGATCCCCTGTATGCAGCAGAAATGGTCCTGTGCTATGAGCGCCGACCACTAGGTGGCGCTCATAGCGACCAGCTCATGACAACCGCAGGCGTCTGCTGCAGACCCTGGGTAGTCATGCCCAACCATCGGTGACCCGCGATCACGTGACGGGGGTCGCCGATGGGCGTGGCTTAGGACCCGCTTCCCGGAAGTGCGTGTTAAATGCCGCTGTCGGAGATTGACAGCGCCATTTAACATGTTAACAGCCGCGGGTGGATCGCGATTCCACCCGCGGCTGTTGCAGGCACATGTCAGCTGTAATAATCAGCTGACATGTGCTCGGTTCAGTGCAGGCTCACCGCCGAAGCCCTCACTGAACCGGGGGATTACAGCCTGTGCATACTATTACGTCACAGGATGTAAAGGGGAACACTGCCACCTAAAGATACTTAATCGGCGATAAATGTAAAATATTGTGAAAGCCCATAATACTTCATGGGCAAAAGACTTTATCAACAGGGTAACACAAAGTTTTAATTATACACACTTTTCTTCAGTTTCAATTTTTTATTATTTTCAGTGCAGCACACTTCACAGTGAGGGTATGTTACATATCATAATATGCATTCATTTTATAGTCTCTTGGCAATATTTATATTTAATTTAAAATGTCTTTACATAGAAAAAGAAGATTTAATGTTCATCATAAATATATAAGCAATAAAAATCTGGGTACTCCTCGCATATGAAATTCAGACTGTATTGTGCATAATTACAGAAAGGGTTTTTTATGTTCTTAAAGAATATTAGAAAAATGATGAATGCATCTCATTTTAGACTAGCACCGTTTTTCATCTTAGTTTAACACCTTATATTTCAGGGCGCAGATTTTGATTTAATGTAATATGAATTTATCTTTTAATAAATGCACTTGCTTACACTGATTATAATACTGTAATGCCTATGACAGACCCATAACCATGCCAGCTTGTAAGCTTATGTTAACTCTATTGACACAGTCTCTAGGTTGGTTGCAACTTCAGATTTCCTAGCAATATTTTGCTTTGATCTGTTATGTTAGTGTGACTAGGTACATTTTTTGATCAAATCCTTTTAATTCATGTATTATCAATTCATTTTTGAGATTTAAAAGTTATGCCCACCTTTGCACTGGATTTTTTTATGGTTCATGAGATTTTGAATTCAAAATTAGACAACTTTCTAAATCAAGGGTGAGGAATCTTTTTTCTGCAAAAGGCAAATTTATATCATCCTTCGGGGGCCGTGCAAATTGCATGCTAACTCCGCCCACAAAGTACGTCATGACACTGGCACTGGTGTCAGGACATAATATTTTATTGCATGCACCTCTGTATTAAGTAGTGAACACTGCATGCGCATGCTCATGGAGCAAGAAGAAATTAATGGGTCAGCGGATATCAAAATACAGCTGCTGGTCCAAGTACTGAGGTCCCCAGGAATTTGCCCAGGGCCAGATAAAAGGTCATCGATTGCTGTAAACAGCCCGTTTGCCTGAGGTTCCCCACCCGTGTTCTAAATAGTCGTCATTAAATATTTTCAACATTTTCAAGTCCTTTCGGAATGTTTTTCAGAATGTGATAAATCCATCACAGCTCTTGCTCAGCTCTGATAGCTTTCTCCCCTTATCTTTGTGCTAGAGATAGAAGAAGGGAAGTAAGGTGTTCATACAGTACAGACCAAAAGTTTGGACACACCTTCTCATTTAAAGATTTTTCTATATTTTCATGACTATGAAAATTGTACATTCACACTGAAGGCATCAAAGCTATGAATTATGTATATGTGGAATTATATACTTAACAAAAAAAGTGTGAAACAACTGAAAATATGTCATATTCTAGGTTCTTCAAAGTAGCCACCTTTTGCGTTGATGACTGCTTTGCACACTCTTGGCATTCTCTTGATGAGCTTCAAGAGGCAGTCACCGGAAATGGCTTTTGCTTCACAGGTGCGCCCTGTCAGGGTTAATAAGTGGGATTTCTTGCCTTATAAATGGCAAGAAACCTAGAATATGACATACTTTCAGTTATTTCACACTTTTTTGTTAAGTATATAATTCCACATGTGTTAATTCATAGTTTTGATGCCTTCAGTGTGAATATGCAATTTTCAAAGTTATGAAAATACAGAAAAATCTTTAAATGAGTTGTGTCCAAACTTTTGGTCTGTACTGTACATCTCCACACTGTGGAGACATGAGCAAGTACATAGTCTCAGAGAGAATAGAGGAAACAAGTTGTAGAAAAAGAGGAAAGAACATTAATAATAATTGCAGTGTAGAAATTGGGCTGATGTATGAGTTAATTAAGACATCAGCACCCTCGATGCAATTAATCTTTACATCCAGCCTATATTAAATAGAGATACACTCCAATATCTTAATATTGTGTTTCTTTATTACAAAAGAAGACTAAAGATGAACATTTTTCTTTGTTAAGAGTGCCAGTACTATATAAGAAGACATATAGGTCGTGCAATGCTCCTCTGGGAATATACAGTAGATATACCGATGGAACCTCAGAGAAAAAGAGGTGGAGAAATCCTGCTTTGCACTTATGACTGGCAAACACACAGAAACATGTCTGTAAATGGAGTGTCTGATTTGGCTTCTTATCCTAAGTCATGAGTGGCAAGGCTTATTAAAGGGTTGATATTGACTTTTAGGATTGCTATATTCAATAGGTGACACTAGAGTTCAAGTCCTCTTGCTCTCTGAAAAAGCTATGTACATCTTTATTAAAAAGATATGAGCTCTCTGTGAGCTACAACATAATGTCTTTGTACAATTATTTGATATAAAAATATCCTTCCCAGGAACCTTGATTATAAAGAAAAATATCTGTAATATGGTGTCTGATGGAAAATAGTACACTTTTTTCTGTTTGTCTTTCTATGAAATGCATGTACCCTATTTACTACATCACCTGGTAGTTTAGAAAATTATATAAGTCCCTACAATGGCTAGAAAGATATAGTCCAGGTTGACACTTTGTTGCAGATTGTATAAGACCTTATAATGGCCAAGATATGTTGGTATACAGTGGGTGCAGAATTAGATATACAGTTTAAAAAGTTACAGTATAATATTCCTACAGTAATCTTTGATAACTCCCCAAAAGAAAAAAATGTTAATCTAGGTATGGCCTGGTGACCATTGTGGTCATTCAACCAGGCCTCATCTACCATCTGAATAGACACTGTATGCCAACCTGTGCACACTCTTATATATTGAATACATACAGTAATGTGATATATCATGTATTTCTGCTTAACAAATAGATATGTCTCTTACTAGCCATGTCCATTCCGATGCAGTAGCAGAGATTGTATTTTTATAGAAGATCGATATCTGCACGAATGTGAATGAGAGCTGTCTGATGTTTCTATCCAGTAGTAGCAAAAACCATTGCTTCCCTTGATGAAAAGTCCTGCAATGGGATGCAGTGTTGCCAACTTTACTTTTTATTTTTTCTGGACAGCTTATCAAAAAATCACGGACAGACAATATTTTAAAAGGACACATTGGAAAACAGTAATAAATCATTAGAAAAAGATATCTGTCTACAGCCATATTTCTAATATGAAGAAATCAACTGCATTCACTGTAAACTGATGATAATTACAGTTAATATAATCTGTATAAATTACATCAGCTTAAAAAAAAATCACAGATGCTTTAAATTAGTTTTATTAACAGTGCAAAAAAGTGCCTTATTTTTACGAATTGTCCTGGAATTTCTGTATGGTTGGTAACCCTTCTGGAATGGACTGGAGCGAGGTCCTTGGCTGGCATGGATGCAGGAAACTTAACAGATCAATAAAAAAATCCGGGACCTGGCTCTTCTCTGGGTTTCTAGTGGGCAATGAGTACAGGAATACGCCGGCAATAGTGCACTGATGTTCCTTTCATTATTCCCTCTTGGACTGTGTATAGCATGCTTTAATATTGTGTATAAGGTAATTCTGATGGATATTATATTATTAATGTAGGCATTACATTTTGTACATCACATAGAAAGCCAGGTTTTTACATTAAAATTTATAGGATAATGAAGCGAGTGAGTGCCACATGATTAGAGAATGACATTGTACTTTCAACCATAAGAGGATTGAAAGCTTGTGCCTTATTGTATTTTTTGGAATATACTGTGAATAATCTTTGAAGAATGCCCTAGATGTTATCATATTTCTTTATCTGGATTTTATTGGCCCAAGTGTATTCATTGGCATGTGGAATTTTGCATCCTTTCGTTTTATGCTGCAGATACTGAGGTTCGTACGAAATTAGAGTAAATGTAGGGCCATATGGTCCACTATGACCCTACAGAGGCCAATTAAGGCTACTTAAACCAGAAACAGGGTATGACAGATTCACTTTAAGGGTATATTTAAGTAAGCTTTAACTTCTAATGACAGATCAAGTCTATTAACATCATAAAAAATATTGTACCATTTGGTTAACAGCTGCTAGGAAAGAATACTGCTGACTTATCGGTATAAGTCAGATGTGTTCATAAGCCTTGGTCTCCATGATCCCCTCCTCCCAATGATTAATGGCAATAGTGTATACAGTGTATGCAGATACACAGCAGCCATCAGCATTAATTGGATTTAGGAAGGAGAACTGATCTTATTACATTTCAGCAGTTTCATAATCACAAGCTAAAAATATGACAATGTTGCTTGGTCTGTTTCTGCAATAATGTATGTTGCCTTTGAATAGGCTTTTAAATAAATGTTCCACTTTAAATAAATAAAGGTTGTGATTTAATACAAAGAAAAAAGTCACATTGACAATTAATAATCAAAAAGGATGGTGTCCATTTGAACCGCAGTCAGGTGGGGTGCTACTTGGTTCATACCAATTTTCTGATTTTAAAAACTTCACTGTGTCTTCAAATCCATCTTGAAATATAAGCTCCATCTTGGCTCGACTTGGTGGAAACAACGTCTGATTGAGTCTTTCCAAATTGGCAGCAGATAGCTGTGGCGGAAGTTTAAACCAGGACAACTAAAGCCAATTACTTTTTTTTGTCTAACCATTCTCTAGTCACTCTAAAATGTAACAATCATTAAACAATCTACTATACTGCAAATTTTTAATTACAAACTTGAGATTTTTACAATATTCGCTAACTGAAGTTAATAGTGTACATTGCGTGTGCATGCAGGTTTTAATTACCATTCATCGCCATGAACAATGTTTTTAATTAAGAATGGAAAAAAATAGATTAATTTGCTAAATTGTAGAAAAAAGAGATGTTTACAGATATATATGAAATTGCCTGCAATGTTACTTTTCTGCCTTTCAAAGACTACTGTGTCACTATAAAATATAGGAGAGGGTGCAGGAGAGAGGAAGGAATAAGTAGTTAGGGAATTTGTGTCTCTTTTTTTATTACATTGCAACATTTGTATCATTTAATGAAAGAGGTATGAAAAAGGTTAGGCAAAAGGTATATCTCCAAGTATTTTTTAATAACATGAATCTAATTTAGCTCTAGTCAATCAAATCAAAATGGGTTAAAAAAGGTTGAATGTTCAATGGATATCTTGCAATGTACACAATTTTTTCTCATAGGGTGTGTATCATCAAAATGTCAATTTTAGATGTGTGTTGTAGTAGTTGATGATTAAGGAAAGTACGTAAGTAAACAATGAAAGTCTGAGTAAGACAAGGTGAAATATTATGAATTTATAATACTATAACGATAAATTGGATTAAATTGTATATAATTGTTTAAGATGCACCTATTGCCGAGCAGGTAACTTGGCCCTAGCAAAAATAAAAGGTAATAGTGAGCTATAGCTTAAAATGAAAAAAATATATATTTTATTTGTTAAAATGTAAAAAAAGCAATAATGTTTACAGACATGAATAAAATTGCTCACAGTGTTTCTTTTTGTGTTTCACAAAGATTACTGTGTCATTGTGAACTTTTCTTATTCAACAATAATTATAAAGTTATTATAAGTTACTGTCCCATTTATCTTTCCATAAAAAAATCTCATTGTCTATTAGCTTATTTATCCATTCCATCTTTTTTGTAAATCATGTGTAATTTACACATCAGTGGATTTTACAGATTTTTTATTTTCTCATATCTATGACAATACTAAAGGCCTGATTGCTATATGATGTCATATGCTCTGTATATCTCTCCTTGTTAAAGTAGTCAGACATAGGTCCCATCTGTAAGAAGCTCCTGCTTCTCAGTTTACTTCTTCTGTGGTCCCTAATTGTGCATAGTATTTACTTTCAACTGGTGCAAGACAAAGTTATAGCCTAAAATGCATTCCTGTGCTATGTATATTGGGGTAAGGTACAGATGCTTGTGTCTGAATCCCAGAAGAGTTTTGTAGGTCCTGACATGGGGCCTGCAAAATTTATGTGTTTAGTACTCTTTATCTGGCCTTTCAAGAGATTTGCCCTGATCATCTCCTAGAACCGATCAGACAACTATCTATAAAAAATTCACCATTGATAGGAATGCTGATCTTGGCCTAGAATTCTTGTGTTCGCTAAAAAAAAGCTGCTGTCAGACTTTTTGTTTTCCACTCCAAACAAAAGGATTGGCTGGCCCCCATACCTATGTGTCACGGGTGTGTCAGGGTTGACAGACAGTCATATGGTGGTCGACTGTACAAAGTCACTGTGTTTGGCCTGATCTCCCTGATCCTTTTGTGTTTCATGTTTTATACCTTTTCCTTTAGGATCCTGAGATATCCTCACCTTTCTGCTGTTAATCAGCACTTCCTTGCTATGTCCTTAAATACACCACGATTGCTCAGAGAGTTGCTGGTTATAGCATGTTATACCTATTCAGGCTTGGGATTCTAGTAGTCGGCTAAAATTACCTTGGAGTTCCTTTGTGGATTGTTGCCGTGCTTTCTCCGGTGTCATCTTGGAGCTAAGTGTATTCCCCTGTTTGTTTCCCCTGTGTGTACTTTAGTTGGTAGTGGGGCTGAATCAGTGCTCACCCCTCCCGCTCCCTATCTAGGGCCTAGCCTTACGGTCAGCTAGGGCCAGGTTTCCTGCTACTCAATAGGTGCAGAAACCTATTTAGGGTCTGTAGGGGAATCAGGGTTTGTTGTTATATCTGTTTAGGGGTCTTCATTCTCCCTTTCCCTAGTTGTAGGGCTCCCTCCCTTTTTCCCCTTATGCGCTGGGTTCTCTCCATACCTAGCTTGACAATATGAAATTGTTGGTCGATATCATTGAAATCACTGGATTCAGCCAACTTTTAACTAATATGTATAGTGCCCTTGTGACCTAATGCGAATCAGGGAGAATATTGCATTTTTGGAAAGTCGGGTATTTTTGCCATTAATAATTCTATTGTTTTTCTAATGCAGGACTGTTGTGATGATTGAATCACACACCTACATACATACACATGCATGCAAAACCAAAAAAATAAAATTACCTGTATTTCCTGTTTACCAATATTCAAATACAGATCAAAATATCCATTTTCTTTTGGGCATATATTTTGTCGACCACAAAATGGTGAAACTGTAATTGTTCGCCCAGTGGGCAAGACAGGCAGAGTGTTGGAGAATCCTCCATCGATCCATTTCTGTATGTATACATTTCAGAATGACATGACCAAATGCAAGACAATACAACACACAGTTTGCCACATCTGACAGCACATTGAAAAAGAACAATGACTTATGGGGTGGCTAACTCAAATAGATGTCACTAGAAAACCAGCTTTCTTCCTCATACAAGCGACTATTTGCACATTTTACTGATGGTAAAATAAAACGAGAGGAAAAAAAATAGGTAATATTTTTTCTATTTATATGTTAGGTGAGGCTATTCTTACAGGAATCCTCCTTTCATAACATGGAAAAAATATATTTGGTAAATTCCAAAATGTTTATCAAAATGGTGTCAGCCATAGAGTACATTTGTTGAAACTCAAGAGACAATATTAATAGGGCCTTTTTTAAGGAAACCTGTCAGGTCCCCCCATGTCCTCCAACCCAGCAGCATTCACCTATGTATGATTAAACTCCCTGCCCAATCACCCCTGTATAATGTAATTCAGTTAAATAAATGCTTTAAAAAAGCATTTATAATATCCCCATTTCCTATGCTAATGAGGACTAGTCGATGGGGAGTTAGTTGCCCCAGACTAGTCAACCCTATTTTCATGTTATCACGCTCCTGTGGGCATGAGAACATAATTTGCATGAGCCAGCCTCATCACCAGCTCATGCAAATCTAGCCCATGTGCACTGCTTATTTCAGCAGCGTCAATGCGTCTCTGAAGCCGGATGTACGCTTCCCAGCTTCAGAGACGCACTGCGCATAACCGGAAGTTCAGAAGATGGCTTCCGGTCATGCGCAGTACACCTATGAAAAAAGTTTGCATCTATAGCAGTAAGATGTTCAGTTAGTGCAGATGGCATTGACATATCTTTAAAGGTACTATCAATGGTGAACATTATATAGAGGTTTTAAAACAACATATGCTACCATCAAGACAACATCTATTTTAGGGAAGAGCTTGCATATTTCAGCAACACAATACGAAAGTACACACTGCATCCATCACAACAGCATGACTTTGCAGAAGAAAAGTTTGGGTGATGAACTGGCTTGCCTGCAATCAAGATATTTCATCAATAGAAAACTTTTTGTACATTATAGTGAGACAATTCCAGCAAACAAGACTCGTGACTGTTGAGCATCCTACATGAGACAAGAGTCGGACAACTTTCCTCTCTCAAAACTCAAGCAATCACTCTCCTCAACTCCCATACATTTACAAATAGTTGTAAAATGTTGAGGGGATGCAACCATATGGTTGACTAGACATGGCCCTGTCCCAAGTTTTTTCAGATGTGTTGCTGCCATCAATTTCTAAATGAGTTAATTTTTTCAACTTACATTGAAAAATGTCTAACTTTCAACTATTGATATTTGTTCTATATTCTGTTGTGAATAAGTGTTATGTAAGAGAATTCCAAGTTATTTCAGTCTTGTTTCTTTGCATGTAAGACAGTGTCAGCAGACTTTTGGAATTTGAATTATAGATAATAACAAAAAATGTCAGATATAAAAAGTATTAGTATCTTAGAAAGTACACCCCACAAAAATGATACCTTGTGGTATGTAGAGAGCAGGGGAAGTTGATGATAATATCACTTTAAGGGCTCAATCACATTATCATATAAATTGGACATGTGCAAAAATTGGATTGCACTCGGAACAATGTTATTCAATAAGGTGGTGCAGATCTGCATATTTTTTCCCAGCTGTATCCGGTATGAGAAAAAAATCACAGCATGCTGCACTTTTACTCCGAAATCGGTACAGTGTGAGAAAAAAAATTGCGTGCCATATGGACCATCATTATGGCATCCGATTTTAACAAATACATTACAATTCTGTAACATAAGAAACTGTAAAAAAAATGGTCCTGTAAAAAATAAATAGCTGCTGAGCTGAAAAAAAAATGGATTGCATACAGAGAGCACATGGACAGCACATGGATGACAAATGAAAAAAAAATAGTCTTACACGCTAGTGTAAGTGTGCCCTAGGTGTATTTAAGATGTTTTTGGAATAGATTATGAGCAGCAGGTAAAACAAGTAATAGACTCTAGTTCAGACCTGGGCAAAGGACTGCCCATGACCAAATGGCTGGAAACTGTGGCCCAAAGGCGGCACTATGCAGCTGCCCCCCATCTTGCATCTCAATTTCACCAGCTCCACCATTCTCAGAATGCAGATACCAGTGAGTACAATGTCATCGGCTCCCTCATCCACCATTCATTGTATGTGTCTGAGTCTCTGTGCATCAGGTGTTATGATATCACTGGATCATGCCTGCTGCATGAAGTCTTAGTCCATAAAGTGCATAGACCAGAGCAACACATTGGATGGAAAGCAGCTTGGTGAGTAGTTGTAGTTATTTTTTAAATTATTAGTTAGTAGTTCAGGAAAACTCTGGAACCCATCATACAGTGTGGGTGGCTGTAAGTTTGATAAAACTGTATATAGAGGGGGGATGTGGAGTCCATTATACTGTGTGTAGGGTTTGTGGGGGTTGTCATTATGTGTGGGAGACTGTGTGGTCCATCTAATGTGTATTAAGGGGATTCATGTAATCCACCATACTATGTATAAAGGAGATCTGTGTATTCCATCATATTGTGTGTGGGGATATGTGGGGGCTAACATACTGACAGTAGAGGTGATCTTTTTAACCCATTATACTGTGTCTGGGGGGCAGTGGGGTTCATCTCACTGTGTATGCAGGTGATCTGTGTAATCCATCAAACTTTGTGTGGGGGCTGAGTGTGGATAGGGGCTGTGAATTTCATAATTTTATTTTGGAGTTGGGAGCTGTATGGTCCATCATATTGTGTGTGGAGGACGGCTGTGGGTATATCATATTATATATGGGTGCTGTGAAGTCCCCCAAACTTTGAGGGGTTCTTTGGGGTCCATCATACTGTGTTTTGGGTGCTGTTGTGGCCATCATAATGTGTGTTGGGGCAGTGGGGAATTGTACTGTGTGTGGGTGGACGTGGAACATTATATTGGGTGGGGGAGCTGTGGGGTCCATAATACTGTATTTTGTAATGCTAAGGGGCATCATAAAGTGTGTGGGAAGATGTGGACTAATCATATTGTGTGTGAGTAGCTGTGTGTGGAGAGCTGTGGAGGCATAATACTTTGTATGTATGTGTAGCTGGTATTGGGTACATCAAACTGTGTGTATGGGGCATAGTTCTAGTGGAGGGTGACTTGGGCATCATAATGTGTGGGGAGAGCTGATGATCATGGTTCAAAAGATGAATAAGAGAAGCAGTACATAGTTTGATTAGCGACAACATGTAAGAAGGAATGTTACAATAAGCCCTTTCATAGCAGCTAGTCAACATACTTAATTTTGATTAATATTAAGTGCTAAAATTTATATAAAATAATAATAATAATAATAATAATAATAATTATAATAATAATAATAATAACAATAATAAGCAAAATTAAGTTTGGCCTGTTAGCTCAGCCCTCCATAGCCCCTCTTTCCCATGTGGCCCCTGTGGAAAATAAATGACATACAGCTGCTCTAGTTTATTGTTCCTCTAGAACCACAAGTTTGATGTAATATAATATATTCCAAAAGCAAGCTTATATGGAATATAGAGTTGTGCTTAGAAGCAAAGGTAAAACTTCATCTAAACAGAATAGAGATCAATTTAGAGAAGTATAACCTATATGGTCAAATGTAATGGTCCAAATTAATGAGAATAATGCTGCTATAATACTACCAGTTCTATAATAATAGTAATTAAAATTATTTACCAAAAAATGATACAATATCATCTACAATATATTTATGGGCAAGACAAATAATGAATTTGTGCAGTTTGTGCTTTTTTTTATACTTTGCATATTTATAACGAAATATTATTATTTAGCTTACAATGGAACTTTGCACTGAAAATGTACATGAGTATGCAGCGATTTTGTGGCTGAACTATTAAAAACCTATACATCATTACAATTGTACAGAACATTAAATATTGTAATCAATTCACTATGCAATATCATTCACATTAATACATGCACACTCTACAATAGCATAATGATGCATAACAAATGCCTGTCAATTCTTTTGGGTCTTAATTATTGTGTATTTTAGACAGTGTTTCCAACTGTGCGGTAGTCTGGTCATGAAATCTTTATGCACTTTGTTTGGTATATGCTGTAAAATTCATGCCATTCCCAAAACATGATGTGATTAACAGAAGTTACTGCATACAATTTTATGAAAAATCCCAATATGTACATTATTACTTTTAGGTCATTTTACTACATTTCTGAGGTCTGTGATTTAAGTAAATTCATTTAATTGATTTTAATTAAATCAATTCAATGTTTAATAACATGAAAAGGTAATTAAGTTAAATGCATTTAACAATCATGGAGAAAAATTTAAATAATATGAAAATAAAATTAAATTCAATATATGACTGTACTTGAATTAACACAGTAAAAGAAAGTGACCTTATCAAAGGGACACTGCATTTGCCAAACATTTACTGGCAAAACATGCAAGAGAAAAGCAGATAAAACATAATCTGTGCTGAGAACATGGCATTGCTAAAGGTTGAAGAGCATTCGAGTTCTGACTCATAGACATAAAAATCAGTGCCTGCCAAGATAATGCCACAGTAGTAACAGCAGTATTAAGGAAGCAACGTGCCACTGATAATAACAGATGTATATATGAGGAAAACAGCAGCCCTCTCGGCAGGCATGTCATTTCTCAATCTTTGGTGTAACGTTAAAATTACAGTTTGGTTAACAAATAAAGATATAAAATGTGCAATTTAACAAAGGTATTCTCAAATGAAATAGGATCTGTGTAATTTGACAGTTGCATTGTGCCTTAGATCTAGGGCACGTTTTGGGATGGAACCGGAGCAAAACAAATGAAAGGTGGAATAGCTGCGAGTAGCAACCATCTAAGCTCTCCTTTTTACCACCTTCACCCAAGGGCGATTTTCCGTTTTTCGCTTTCATTTTTTCCTCCCCTTCTTCCGAGAGCCATAACTTTTTTTATTGTTTCAGCCGTATAGCCTTATGAGAGCTTGTTTTTTGGGGGATGAGTTGTAATTTTGAATGACACCATTACTTCTGCCAGTGTACTGAAAAATGGGGAAAAAAATCCAAGCGAGGTGCAAAGAAAGTGAAATTCCACCTTGTTTTCTATTTTTTTATTTACCATGTTCAATATATGGTAAAACTAATCTGGCAATATGATTTCCCAAGTCAGTATGAGTATGCAGATGCCAAACATGTATAGATTTTTTTTTATTTAAGTGGTGAAAAAAATTAAAAACAAGTTTTTTCGCTTTTGTCACCATTTTCTGAGACCCATAACGTTATTATTTTTCGTGACCTGGGGCTGTGTGATACCTTATTTATTGCACCATGAGCTGATGTTTTTATTGATACCATTTTTGGGGTAGATGCAGTGTTTTGATTGTCTTTCATTGCATTTTATTTCATTGTTGCAGCAACTACAAAAAAAATATTTCTGATGTTTTGATTTTTTTTTTCTTTAATCCGTTTACCGATCTAAATATTTATATTTAATATTATTTTAATAGATCTGACATTTCTGAATATGGAAAAACCAAATATGCATATTTTTTCAACTGTTCTATTTTGAATGGGGCAAAAGGGGGGTGATTTGAACTTTTGTGTTTTTTAAATTTTTATAGATTTTTTAAAACTTTTTCTTTTTACTGTATTTAACTGTCCCCTTAGGAGACTTGATGCTGCGATCGTCTGATCGCCTATGCTGTACATAGCAGATATTCAGCATTGCTTTGCATAGCGAACATGATCTCATATGAGATCCTCACAGGTGGATGGTGATGACAGGAACGGGAATCTTCAGCAGACCCACGACTGTCATGACAACCCTTCGGCACACGCGATCAAGTGATGGGCTTACTGATTGGCTGGATCAATGACGCGTTTCCTGTCTGCGTGTGTTAAATGCCGCTGTCAGTGATTGACATTGACATTTAACTTGTTAACAGCCGTGGGTGGATCTCGGATCAAGTGCGGGGAAAGATGGAGGCTGAGCATGTGAGCCCGCCTAAAGGCGGGGACACAGCTGATGATGCATATATACGGTGACCTCATCCAGTGACGAGTACACATCACTGGATGAAATCACCTCCAAGAGTGACTTGTGCAGGGTTCCTTGGTAATTACTGTGATCTAAAAGCTGCAGCCCTAAAGACATGATGGTAGCACTCAGATCACAATAATTACAGGTGACAGATGGAAATTTTAATCCAGCATATAAAATGGCTTTGAAGTCCACCTACAGCTGTGATCTTGGCATGTCAGGGATGCAACCACTGCAGTGGACATGGGGTCGGACACCGACCACAGTTTTGCATGGACTAATGCTGCCCTATTTGCGTGCATGAGTATCATGCTTTGACATTTATACATAAGCAAACAAAAATAGCAGCCCCAGTGGCTGAGTTAAAAAGTTATAAAAATACATATATATTATACCATTTAATTTTATGCACAAAGTTTTTAGCATGAATTCCAAACATTTAAAAAAGACAGATTTTAGGACACATTCACTTTAATAATACTAACTGGTCAAGGGAAGCACCTCAATTCTCAGTATTCTAGAGTAGAGGAGAAGTTTAAATTGTACGGTTATAATATTATGTTTTTTAGAGTAACAGGAATACTGGGATTAATCTCTTTTCAGGCAAATAAGAAGGACTTTTGCAGAGCTATGTTAAACAAGATTCTGTTATTAATAGATCATATTAATTATTAAATGGTACATTAATTACATAACGGTAAAATAAAACAGAAATATGACTACATTTATAAAATTCTTTGGGTATGAGAGCCTGAGAATTGAGAATGACAGTATGAGAATTTAACATGACTAGGAGAATAGCTATCAATGGGAGCAGAGCATCACGGTGGCTTACTAATCAGTCTACGAGTAGAGATACATAGAAAGCACTGGTTTAGGAAAAATTACTAGTGTATAAAAGTCCTTGCAAGAGAGTTGAGCAGAGCAGCCATTGATGGGGAAATTACACTGGGTGGAGATAGCACAGTCAGTGCCAACAATGTAGAAAAGAGGAATGAATATACAGCAGTGGTAACATCCTGCTTCGGCCCCCTCAAAGTAGCAACACCAAGAGCCCAATTACTGGTATATTGACATCCAAAGCTTTACCACAGAAATCCCACTGATGCAGTATATTTTCATTTAGGAGTTCCCACGTTACCCGGTTACTCAGTAGTCTTGCATCATGTACTCCAACTACATTATTGATAAACCCCCAAAACCCATATATGAGCATCCAGATCTGCTCTTGTGTGTGGGGCTACTCACAAAAGTCACCATCTGGAGACCTGCTCTTCATAGCTGTTTGCTAGACCTGGTGCTAATGCACTAAGCTGCCAGAAAGCTGCAAGCCACAAATCATAAGTTGGGGACTCCTGCGGTGCGTGATAACATTATAAATACATTTATGTTGTTTGTTCTGACTTATAATAGCCATTTGGTGTTAATAATATATTTACATCACAGTTTGCATTAGTAAATAATTAGCTCTTTCTGAGACCAGTTACATTAACATATACAACTTCTGCATGTCATACTCATATTTTCTATCAAGCAGCCTTTAGGGGTACGTAGGCGACATGCGACATGCCTTTTACTTGAATACTAAGAAAGTCTAGGGTTATTCGGGAAAGATGATGAGGCATAGGGATGCCATATCTTGTTAATCACATGTAGGGTGCAAACCTCTGTGGTTAGGTAGGGAATTTATGTAGGAAATTCTAGGGATATTCTATTATACAGTACTCTTTCTTCTCTTCCTTAATGTGGTCTATTCTTTATGTTATGCCTTCATTTAGGGACACATTTTAATAATTAATAATAAAATTAGTTTTTATGGTATATATTGTCATGTAAACAAATGCACTGAACTTCTACTAAGGAGCAATGAAAACTACATTAAAGGGTTATTTCCATGTTCTTTTATGTGTTAACTTGTTATGCAAATTGCCTCTTCAGAGAAAAAGAGGACTTGAACTCTATAGCGCCACCTATTAACTTGTAAAATTTGTTGTAAAATCAAGCTTCTTTGCCATATACTTTTTATTAAAAATTCTCTTCATTCTCAAGAACGGAAAGATTTTTTATTTTATTGCCTATGAATTATCGCCTGGACTGAAATAAGGCACAGCGTTAACAAACCTTTTCAGAAGGAAAGTGTCCTTAACCCCATTTCTCCTCTAATTGATCGACATGGTGGCATAAAGACTGCTGCTTTTTTCATGTCTATAGGACTGACTGAGATAAAAAAAAGCATTAAAATCATGTTGGCTATCCCAATTGTTCCCATAGACACTGAATGGAGTGGACCGGACATGAAGTGTTTAAGGCAAACCATTGTCCGGAATGGTTCTTGTGACCAGTAGGGGTCCAGTCAGTGGGGCACCAGGAAACAAACTTGTCAATGGATGATTGATGTCTTTCATGGTAAAAAAACTTTTCAACTCCCTTTAACGTTTGCATGGCTTGAAATACATATGAGCTTATATAAAAGTGATGCTTGAATTATCTATTTCTTTTTTAAACAGTGCTCATCTAGTAAATTATCTGTATCTAGTAGTCTACTATTCATCCCCACTCAACAGCATGTTAAAAATATACATTCACTCAAAGATTTAGGAAGAAATTCTTGGTTGCTTTTAAACCTATGTATTACTCTTAAAAGATTGAGGCATTTTATCAGTTAAGGTCAAATATGTCAAGTATATAAGTCATCAAATCTAAATCAATAAAATTCATAGTCAAGGTATTGATCATCATTACCTCTCCCTTGTACTTAACAGCACTGACACCAGCATACAGAGGAACAAAACAACTTGCCAAAAGTACCTGCAAGAAATTGAAAAAGGTTTTGAAATGAACAATTTAATAAAAATTTAACAGCACAGTGACATAAAATATCATTTTCAAGCTAGAAAGCATCTCTTAAACACCTTTACTTTAGGGCAATTACATGAAATTACCACAACCATGTTTAAAATAGGACAATCTTTTCTGTGCACTGGGTGCCATATAATCCTATTTTAAAGAAGAACAGAAATTGCAGTCTTGAGCTATGCAATATAGTTGGAGGTGATGAACCTCACCATTGCCTTGTTATATAAAAGGCATGAAATAGTAATAAGCTGGAAATTTCACACTAGTTCTCAGGTCCCTTTTTAGTCACTTTGTTATACTTGTTAGCAACTGAAACACATTTTTTTTACTCTGAGATACAGCTACAATTCTCCATTATTCAAGGTATGACAGTGTCAAAAAGAGACTCTTAACCTTGGTTTTTACGTTTTTTTACCCATTGACTAGAACTCCATATCTTTCGGGTAGAAATTAATTTGCTAATGATTTCTAAATTCATTACGTGAAGCCCAAATCTCTAAATATTAGTACATTGACATCTAACAAAATAAAATTTGCAAAATACAAATATTGACTGGTATGAGACAAATATGGAACATTTGTTTATCCCCTGCAAAGTCCAAAGGTTTGTAAAGCTTGTTCTGTAGATATAAGCTACAATAGTGGTATCTTGATATTCCTGAAGCACATAATAATTGATTAGACTCCCAGAAACATAAGATGTAATATCATAATCACAAGATGTAAAATCACAGATCAACCTCATTCAATTGAATTTTTTATTTAATTTTTTTTCAATCACATGTATAATGAATAGAGGCAAAAGCCTACCTATGCAGTTTGTGAACATCCACCACATGACGTACTAGAAAAACAATGTTTCTTAGCAAGATTACTTAACTTCAGTATAGTAGCAAACATAAGCACACAGAGTGCAATATGGCCTGGATTATTATACAGAGTCTGATACCGGCTGTATAAAACAGCTGTCACACGTGTTGTGTGAGTAATAGTATGTCAACAGATAATCCAGGTTAATCATTGTTCTCCCTATATCATCTGTCAGGTGAAAGCTAGGAAGACCCCATATACATTACATGGTAGCCAGTCCTCTAAGGTTGGCACCATAAAACTAAGGTGTACGGGGGCTTTTAGTGTCTAGCTTTAAAATGGTAAATTGCTGGATAGGTAATAAAGAAGTATTTGAACATGATTTATTAGCCATTATTTGAGTTACTAGAAGAGACAAGTCATACAAGGTTGGCAAAAACGCCCAGTAGCTTAATTACATACGTTATCCACGAGTCTCATTAACAGAATAATAAAATGAAAACTATTATTGAAAACATGAAAGGAGCTAAATTTTTGCATCTAACCACAGTATTAAAAGGGAGTAACCATCGGGCATTCCTCAACTTCCTAATATGTGACCCTCATATGAGGGTACATTCATAGAGCACAGCTACCATTTTCAGGAAAATAATCAGTCATGAATTCTCTTGAATGCTGAATGGACAATCATAGGTCAACTTCTCAGTTTTCTCTTCAACTATGGGAGGTACTATGTTTGTCTCCATCTATAATGGGAAATGTATGTATGTATATGGGTGCTTCATTTTATCCTTTGGACTTTGTTCACTCAACAGCAATTTTGCCAAAAACAAGACATCATCGTAAGACAATTGTTACAGTGGGGTTAAAAAACCATGAGAGTTTGTTTACCTCTTGCACTAGCTTTGGCTAACTGCAATGAGATGACCTTGATATGTGATAATGAGCAGTCCAGATTTGAAGGGAACCTGTCACATGAAAAAACGCTATTAAGCTGCAGATATGAGGTTAATCTGCAGGTTTATAGTGTTCTGAACCTGCTCGGTGCCCGCACTTTGAGCCCCTCTGCTGGGAAGAAATGAACTTTCTTTCTCCCAGTTGCATTCAGATTTCAGTCACAGGGATGGAGCCGGCATAGGTTCAGTCACCAAACTGTGTATAGAGAGCGGCGGCTAAAACCGCGCCCCCTGCACTAACTGACAGATGGCCCTTAAGCTGAGCGAGTTATCAGTCAGTGCCGGGGGCGCGGTTACAGCTGCCACTCTCTATACACAGAGTGGTGACTGAACCTGCGCCGACACCACCCCCGTGACTGAACCCGAATGCTACCAAGAGGAATTAAGTTCATTTCCTCCAGTTACTGGGGGTCTAAGTGCCCGCACCGGGCAGGTTAAGAATGCTATTAACCTATATATTAACCCCATATCTGCAGGTTAATAGCATTATTGCATGTGGCAAGTTCCCTTTAACGCCCCCACAATATATTGCCTAAGCACCACTGATTTGGAATTTATATCAGGTCATTTTTTTATAGCTTTTTTCTATATATTATTATTATTATTATTATTGTTCCAAAGAAAAACAACAAACCAGAACAGTCTAATATGGCTTATGTCTTTATACTTATGTTATACATTGCCAAGTTTCGTTTATTCACCTTGCATGATATCAGGGAAGTAGTGTGAGTGACTTCAGTATATAATGGAAATTTGCTCAAATACCTATGTTGTGTTTCCCTTTATTTTTGGGATAAAGACTTTCATCTAGTATAGTTTTCCAGATCTTATTTCAAGAGTTCTTCTCAGTGTGTCTCAATAGCACGTTACTTTCACTCTGTGGTTAGAACAATAGGTGGCAATGTTATCGCAAATTAACTGTGGTTGATAAGAATGTCTTATTCTACATTGGAGCTGGGAGCAACAGAATCAGCAGGTAATATCTTACTGTTTTGCTTTTAATATGAAAAGGCAGAAACAAGATAAAAATGGATGTACACAAACAAGGATTTCAAATCAATGAAATAATCTCAGCAGGAATTTTGAATTATTTTCACAAAATGGAACAAAAATGTAAAGTATACACACATCAACCAACCATAAGATTAACACCACTGACTTGTGAAGTGAATGACATTATGTTGTGAAAATGGCCAATGTTATGGGGTGGGATTTATCTGACAGCAAGTGAACAGTCTGTTCTGGAAGTTGAAGTGTTGGAATCAGGAATTATGGGAAAGCATAAGGCTCTATGTCACTTTAACAAGGGTCAACTTTTGATGGCTAGATGACTGGTTTAGAGCATCTTTAAAATGACTGATCTTATGGGTGCTACAAGTTTGCAGTGCCCTATCAAAAGGGGAAGGACAAATATTAAACTGGCAATAAGGTAATGGAGGTAAAAGCTCATTTACGTATAAGGGAGAAAGTACTGGTACAACTGGTCTGATTCCAAAACCATGAAACATTAAAAGATATTGCTGACTAATGGCTATGATAGAAAGATGTGAAAGGGAATTTAAACAAAAGAGTGCCATGCCTTCAACTTATATGAAGCCTCTACTCCCTCGTTAATTAATCTATGTGACAGAGAGGTACAGTGTCCATGTGCTCTGAAGGATATTTCTTCTATAAGAGACAGGGCTCCTGAGACTCTCCTATGGGCCATCCTTTCCTCTTGTAACTAGGTGGATCCTGTATTCTGATTAGCTGATTGCTGAAAGTAAATCAGCCTAGAATGGGGGCAAACAGGTCTCTCATTTTCAATAACCCTCCATATTTTCTGATTTTACTGCTGCAAGTAAAGTGGCCATCATCACTATTGGTTCTCATTTTGAAACGGACTACAACAATAATGCCATAATATTATCAA
The DNA here is from genome assembly GCF_046119375.1 of Phyllobates terribilis. Lineage (NCBI taxonomy): Eukaryota > Metazoa > Chordata > Amphibia > Anura > Dendrobatidae > Phyllobates > Phyllobates terribilis. The sequence continues at coordinate 764,987,192 of NW_027362762.1, read as the reverse complement.
AGAGAGAGCACCCACCCAGCTATACATTACTCTGGTTCTGTTGTCATGTTAGATGTTTTTTTTTTTTAATCAACCTAAGGCTTGATCTCTAGTCATGGTGACTTGATGGATGAACTATTTGGTGCAAGCCTAGATAGGTCCACCAGGGTCTTCTCCACCGTTATCTTGATAGTATAAAAACATTGGGTTGCTGGTATTCCTCTTTGCCTTGTTCCTTCTATTCTTCTGACCATGATGTCTTGCTCCAGTGATTGCGCTCTTCATATAATGAGTCCAAAGTAGGCAATTCAAAGCTTTGTGATCCTCGCTTTGAGTGACGTGTCTGGCTTGTTTTTTTCCAAAATTGATTTGTTTGATCTTCTTGCCATCCATGATATTTATAGCATCCTTCTCCAGCACCACATTTCGTAGGCGTCGATTCTTCTTCTGTCTTGTTTTTTTATAGTCCCGGTTTCTGTATGTTATAACAGAGAAGATCAAACTATTAAGGTTATGTGTTAGATTTCCACTTTGTGGGTAAGCTGTTGCTGCTCCTAGACACACTTCATATAAGCTTAGCTTGCAACTAAGCCCATTGCTCAAAAATTTCAACCTATTATGAATGATGTCTTTCAGATACAGATCTAAAGAATGAATACAATAGATCTGATAACACAGTAATAAAATTCTCACTGCATTAAAGGGTTTACGCTCTTAATTGTGAGATAAATGTCTAAAGAAATATAGACTCAAATATTCTTGAAGTAGCCTTCAGTAAAAAAAAGCAATATCCTTTGAATCATGGCGGATCTCTAGCTCAAGAAGTACCATTAGTTTGGCTTTACTAAAAACAGGTAAACAACCAGCAGGCAGTGGTGTCACTTCAGTGGGTGCAAAGTTTGCAGTTACACCTGTGCATTGGAGACTAGGGGGGCCCAAATGGTCTATGCTGCCCATATAACCAAAAAACAATACTTGGAAATTTGGAACTGGGACCCACGAGCTTCAAGTTACACCACTGTGCACCAATTAGCTGCCGTTAAGTAGTAATGAAACAAGAGTTTATTCCAAGAAAATGTTTTATAATACTCATAAAATAACAAAATTGTTAAACAATCTGGGCAGCATGGTGGCTCAGTGGTCAGCATTGTTGCCTGGGGGTCCTGGGATCAAATCTCACCAAGGACAACATTTGTAAAAGTTTGAATGTTCTCCCCATGTTTGCAAAATTTTTCTCCAGGTACTCTGGTTTCCCCCCACACTGAAAACATATACTGTTATGGGATTTAAACTGAGAGCTCCAGTGTGTTATGTTCTGCTACCAGAGCTAAGGAAAGAGAGGAGATCTGTCCCTACTATAGGACTCAGCTGAATCCCTACGATGTAACAGGGAACCTGATCCTGCGATCAGACCTGCTAAAGTCCTAAGCTAGTCTGTACGAAGACCTATAGATGTGGGGGAGGAATCCCTACAAGTACTAAGGACTGGGAGGAATATGGGACACCTCCTAACAGAAATAGTAGCAGACAGACGAACAAACAAAATATAAAGAACATAGAGGTCCGTAGACCAAGCAAACTAACAGAGCAAGACACAGAGCACAGGCTAGCTAGAAAGTAGATATACAATGAAGTCCAGCAAAGCCAGAAGGGCGGAGCAGGATTAAATAGGCCAACAAGGTCATGTGACCAGCAAAGGAAAAAAAACCTAACAGCAAGGTTCTAACAGTACCCCCCCTTCTAAGAGGATCCTCCGGATCCCCTAGGACCAGGCTTATCAGGAAAACTCCTGTGAAACGCTCTGATAAGTCTGGACGCGGAAACATCATCTGACCTCACCCAAGAGTTATCCTCGGGTCCGAAACCTTTCCAGGCCACAAGATACTGCAAACTACCTCTATACCGTCTAGAGTCAAGGATGCGAGAAATTTCATATTCCCCGTCCTCCACCACCGGAGGAACAGAGGCAGAGGCGTCACCATCCGACACAACAGCTTTTTTTAACAGAGAGACATGAAAGACCGGATTAATTCTCCAGGAGGTAGGAACCTCCAACCTAACAGCAGATTGGTTGACAACCTGAAGCACCTTAAAGGGCCCTACAAACTTGGGACCCAATTTCTTAGAAGGAATCCTCAACCGCAGATTCCTAGAGGACAACCAAACCATGTCACCAACAGCGAACAAAACCTCCTGTCGTTTCCTATCAAAGTAGTCTTTAGATTTTCTGTTGGCCTCCTGAAGATTACCAAGCACATCCGTCCAAACTCTTTCCAAATCACCGGAAAAATTCTCCTCCTCAGGCACGGCAGATCCCAACTTGGAGAACGACCCAAACGATGGATGTCTCCCAGAACAACAAAAAAAAGGCGAACAACCAGCAGAAGAAGATGTATGATTGTTCAGAGCAAATTCGGCAAGTGGCAGAAACTCAGACCACCCCTCTTGATTGTCTGCCACAAAACAACGCAAGAACTGCTCAACATCCTGGTTTTTCCTTTCTGTCTGGCCATTAGATTCAGGATGATATCCGGACGAAAACGACAAATGAATTCCCAACCTGTCACAAAAGGCACGCCAAAAACGAGCCACGAACTGAGGACCCCTATCAGAAACAATGTCAGTAGGAACGCCATGAAGTCTGACAATTTCCTTGACAAAGGCCTTAGCGAGAGTTTTAGCGCAGGGCAGTTTGATGAAGGGAACCAAGTGACACATCTTGCTAAAACGGTCCACGACCACCCAGATGACAGTAAAACCCTCAGAGGGGGGAAGGTCAGTTATAAAGTCCATAGCCAAATGTGTCCAAGGAGCACTGGGGACCTCCAAAGGACAAAGCAACCCCGCAGCAGGAGTATGTGAGGACTTAGATCTAGCACATACAGTACATTGGCGTACCCACTTAATGACTTCCTTCTGCCATCCAGGCCACCAAAAACTGCGACCCACCAGTCTCTTGGTCTCAGAGATTCCGGGATGACCTGCCAACCGAGATTCGTGACACTCAACAAACAAATCTCTCCTAAAGGTCCCAGGCACAAACAACCTCCCATGAGGAGTGTTAGATGGGGCATTCTCCTGAGCTTTAAGAATCTCATCTTCCAAAACGGAGTCTAAAGCAGCTATCACAACACCTTCTTGTAAAATGTTTTCCTCTTTCTCAGCACCGACTATGGGAGAAAAACTGCGAGACAAGGCATCCGCCTTAACATTCTTAGTACCAGGGATGTAAGTAACGGAGAAATTAAACCGCGAGAAAAACAGTGCCCACCTAGCCTGACGGGCATTCAGGCGCTTGGCAGCGTCAAGATATATCAGATTTTTATGATCCGTAAGAACCTGAACGGGAAATTCCGCACCTTCCAAGAAGTGGCGCCAGTGTTCAAATGCGAGTTTAATAGCCAATAATTCCCGATTACCAATATCGTAATTCAATTCAGTCTCCGAAAATTTTTTTGAAAAAAAGGCACAGGGATGTAATCCATCCCCGTTATCCTGAGACAATACTGCGCCAACCCCCACAGAGGAAGCATCAACCTCAACCAAAAACGGCCTAGTAACATCAGGCTGCATAAGGATGGGAGCAGAGGTGAACCTCTCCTTGAGATACACAAAAGCTTCAATGGCCTCAGAAGACCACTGAACCGCATCAGCACCTTTCCTGGTGAGATCAGTCAGAGGTTTGACAATACTAGAAAAAATTTTTATGAATTTTCTATAGTAATTGGCGAAACCCAAAAACCTCTGTATCGATTTCAAACCAATAGGCCTAGGCCATTCCTGCACAGCCTGAACCTTAACCGGATCCTTCTCAAAACCTTTGCTGGAGATAATGTAGCCCAAAAAACTAATTCTCTGTACAGCGAACTCACATTTCTCCAGCTTAGCAAAAAGCGAATTGTCCATTAATAACTGTAATACCTCACGCACGCTCCGCCAATGAGACTCCAGATCTGGCGAATAAATCAAAATGTCATCCAAATACACAACCACATTTTTACCGATCAAAGGTCTAAGGATGTCATTAATCAGATTCTGAAAAAATGCAGGAGCATTAGTAAGACCAAAAGGCATAACCAGATTCTCAAAATGACCCACAGGAGTGTTAAAAGCAGTCTTCCATTCATCACCCTCCATGCGCAACAGATTGTATGCCCCCTTAAGGTCAATTTTAGAGAACCACTTGGCCCCCAATAACTGGTTAAACAGATCAGGAATCAATGGCAGTGGGTAAGGATTGCGTACCGTAATTTTGTTAATCTCACGAAAATCCAGACAAGGACGTAAACCGCCGTCCTTTTTTTTTACAAAAAAAAATCCAACCGCCACAGGAGACTTAGAGGGCCTAATGTGACCGGCGGCCAAACTTGTCTGTATGTATTCCTCCAAAGCCTTCCTCTCAGGAATAGTAAGGTTAAATAAACGACTTTTAGGAAGAGTCGCTCCAGGGACAAATTCAATAGAACAATCATAGTCTCTATGGGGAGGCAAAACCTGCGAATCTTTCTCAGAAAAAACTCTCCAAAAATCCTGAATAGGAACAGGTAATTCTCCCCTATCCAAAGCTGCAATACGCCCGTTACAACACTTGTCATAACATTTATGGCTCCAGGATTTAATTTCACTGGTAGACCAATCCAGTACAGGATTGTGAAATTTTAACCAGGGCAAACCCAATATTACTGGAGAAGGCAAGTTATTCAACACTACCAAATCCAATTTCTCATGGTGAACACCATTAATAGTGAGAGGAAATTCACAGACCTTGAGAGTAATATTCTTCAAAGGGGAACCATCCACAGAAACCACAGCAATGGGGGATGATAAAGGTTCAGGTTTTAAATTGAGTTTTTCCACGAATCCCCCATCAATTACATTCAGTGTAGACCCGCAATCAACAAACACCCGAAATTCCATTAATTTTTCCTGAGCAATCGTGGAAGCAGCTAAAAATACACCCTTGGAATTTAAACAGGCAATACGGGCGTGACTGACCATTTTTTTTTCTTTCTTCATACGAAGCTCACAGCCTTTAATCAAATGACCAGATTTTCCGCAATAGAAACACAAGCCTTTCGAAAAACGACGGTCTTTTTCTTGAGAGCGAGGTGCCACCAATCCAATCTCCATCGGTTCACCACTGTTAGTACACACATTCTCATAACCAGAAACTGACATAGCAGAGGATTTGCTCTCATTAACCCTAGCACGCAGTCTTCTATCCACCCGTATAGCTAATTGCATAGCCTGTTGCAAATCCTCAGGTGTAGGATAAGCAATTAGCAGGTCTTTAACCCTTTCACTGAGCCCAGCAAGAAATAGACTTTTCAGAGCAGAATCGTTCCACCCTGTTTGAGTGGACCAACGACGAAAATGTGTACAATATTTTTCGACATTACCTGATCCTTGTTTTAAACGTCTCAACTCAGTCTCAGCTGATGCGACACGGTCAGGATCATCATATAATAGTCCTAAAGCAGAAAAAAAACTATCCACTGATCTGAAGCATGTATCACTAGGTTGCAAAGAAAAGGCCCACTCCTGAGGCTCTTTGCGCAAAAGTGACATTATGAACCCTACGCGCTGGGATTCATCCCCAGAGGACTTGGGTCTCAAACGAAAATACAATAAGCAAGCATTTTTAAATGAAAAAAATTCTCGATGTTCACCAAAAAATAAATCCGGCAAACATACCTTAGGCTCCAAGAAATGTGCTCCAGAACAGTTACTCACGTGCTGACGGAGCTCGGCCACTTCCAGAGAGAGTCCCTGCAGGTGTTTAGCCAAATCCTGAACCGACACCATGATGGAACAAAAAAATCTTTCCTTAGAGAATTTGCTGGCTGGACTTACTGTTATGTTCTGCTACCAGAGCTAAGGAAAGAGAGGAGATCTGTCCCTACTATAGGACTCAGCTGAATCCCTACGATGTAACAGGGAACCTGATCCTGCGATCAGACCTGCTAAAGTCCTAAGCTAGTCTGTACGAAGACCTATAGATGTGGGGGAGGAATCCCTACAAGTACTAAGGACTGGGAGGAATATGAGACACCTCCTAACAGAAATAGTAGCAGACAGACGAACAAACAAAATATAAAGAACATAGAGGTCCGTAGACCAAGCAAACTAACAGAGCAAGACACAGAGCACAGGCTAGCTAGAAAGTAGATATACAATGAAGTCCAGAAAAGCCAGAAGGGCGGAGCAGGATTAAATAGGCCAACAAGGTCATGTGACCAGCAAAGGAAAAAAAACCTAACAGCAAGGTTCTAACACAGTGAGGACAGTGATGATGATGTTTGTAAAGTGCTGTGGAATTTATGGCGCCATTTAAGCTAGTAAAATAAATAAACTATTGTACTTGAGTTTTGACTATTTGTGTTTTTTTGAGGCTTGACAAAATAATGTGCTAATCTGTAATAAAAAAAATAGTCTATACTCTCTACATAGTACCAATTCAAAGCAAGGGTATTCTTTTGCTGAACAGACTTATCTTTGCAGAAAAGTGCTGAACTGTTGTACGTATCAGCGGACGATGCTATTGTGAAAGTCTCTGAGCTCTTCATTAGAACCCATTCTACTATTGCGGATAACTATCTATGAAAATTGCGTGACTGAAAGCTCAGATTTATGCAATTTGTAACAATGAGTGTAGCTGATATTCTAAAACTCACTTTTTAGGATGTTTGTCTGTGTACTTTTGGACAGTGAGTAACTTCTCAAATGAGAAATTTGAAGGGAAACTAACGTAGCTGCAAAACCGGCATTACTTTGACTGGTTTCAATTGATTGTAGCCTTTTCCACAACTATTGTACTATACTTCAGCGACAATTTCAATTGCTATATGCCAACATGCATTGATTTAACAATAATCGGTAATGGCCAACAAGTCAAAGAATTGACAATACATGCAATACAACTAACTGCGCTTTCTTTTGTTGCATCACCACATTGGATATATTACATTATATATACAAACCTCCCAAGGCATTCATTTGATAAAGCACACTTTGTACAGATCCATTTTAAAACTACAATGGATTACAAAATTGATATGTAAAAATATGCTGAATTGGAAATGTTAGAAATAGCTATATTATTGATGAAAAATCTACCAATTTAGCTTTGTGTGCATAAGATAAAAAATCCTATGTCACAAAGAGAAAAAAAAAAATTTTTGCAAAAGGTCATGTCAGCCGTTAAACTATATTTATTGGTGCATATTATTTTCCATACAATTTATAATCATTATCATCCAGCAGTTTTCCTACGCTTTTTATGAGCTAAACAAATTCATGAGATGGAGAATGTCAAGGGCAGTGATAAGGGTCCTTTTTACAAATGGATGTTGCTCACAGAAAAGCACATTCCCTCAGCATCCCAAAGCCCCCGCATGTTCAATAATAATAAAACCATAACAGATAACAGCATACAATATACCAGCACTACCTATGTTAGTGTTTTATAGTATCTGAAGTAGCAGTAGCGCATCAATATTTTTCCCTTTGTAAATGTTAAATTGGAGGAAGTTCAGTAGAAATAATTTACTGCAGAAAAAAGTTTATGGTTTCACAAGAAATTATTTCTGTTGTCCCTATTTTATTAACGCAAAAATATTTTACTTTTTCTGTAGCAATTATTAGAAATACATCATTTGAAAATGACATTTAAATTATTTATATTATAATAAAAATTTTATATTTTTAAAATGTGTTTTTATTTTTTAATTGGTGTATTTTTCTCAAGCAATAAAAGGATTGGCTTGAGAATTACAAAAATTTGGTATGTTATGGGGCATCAATGGGTTACTATAGCAGTTGGAGCCAAACAAAGGCTTAATATACTACTTTTTTCCTTTACATTTTGCTTTTAAAGAGAGAATAAAAGTTCTATTTTATTCCTATGAGAAGTTTTCTTGTGCCTCGGATTTCCTTGAACTTTTGAAGCTGTGTGCTGTAGTTTCAATACAATCAGTGTTTTATAGGCAGAATATCACTAGAGGACTAGGTCTCATGTGCAGGCAAGTCAAGCTAATTTGTAACTCTGCCCCACCATTGATTGGCAGCTTTCCCATCAGGAATGTGGGCGAGGTTAAACAAGGCTTATTATTTTAGACCATTGCTACATCTATAACAGAAAAAGCAGGGTTTCTATCAAAACTACACCAAGCAGTCCAGTAAGTGATACATTAGCCTGACTAGTCTGCATGTAAGGCATAGTCCTCTAGTGATAATCTCCTGCTTATAAACACTGATTATTTTGAAACTACAGCACACAGCCTATCAAGTGACACATCCCTGAAATAAGGCTCTCTGCCCCTATATCATGCTGCTCTCATAATACATAGCAAAAACCTGCTGACAGATTCTGTTTAAGGAACAAACAACTAATTTTTTTATTTTTTTTATTTATAGAGCCATAATTTTCTTTAGTTTTGCTGTGACTAACCTTTTTGGGGTACATAAAATGTATTAACAAGCTTTATTTAAAAAAAAAATCAGCAATTCCACCATAGTTTTTTTTGCTGTTTACTATGCAGTGAAACCTATTAGTTAAATACCGTATCTTGTAAAAGTCGATACAAACGCAGGAACACTAGGATTCTGTAATGCCCACCACATTGAAATCTGCTGCCGACTTTTAAGGTTCTAATTAGTGATGAGCGAGCATGCTCGTTACTTGAAATGTACGAGCATGCTCGGGTGTTTTCCGAGTATCTTCAGCATGCTCGGGTGTTATGTTTCAGTCACAGCGTGCGCATGATTTGCGACTGTTGGATAGCTTTAATGCATGTGAGGAATGCCTGTTCCTTAGGCATTCCTCACATGTATTAAAGCTGTCAAGCAGTCGCAAATCATGCGCACTATGTGACTAAAACATAATGGCCGAGCATGAGCTCATCACTAGTTCTAATTCAAGCATTTTGTTATTAAGTTGTCATCATGATTACTTCATGTTATTGCTAATAAAGGGGTATATATAAGCTAGAAACCTGAAAAGCTGGGTAAATATAGATGCACAGCCTAGTGGTTTGAAGTGAGGCACACCCCAAATTAATTTAAACAAGAAACCTAAAGCAAAAAACATGAACCAGTCTACCAGTTGTGTTAAGGCAATACGCAGATGCAAACATACACTGTGGACATTATCAAACAAATATGTACATACAATAAAAATACTATGTGTAGGCCCATTGCAATGAATAAATGCAAAACTATCACTACTTCTGTACATGTAAAAAAAATACATATAAAAGCATGAAAACCATCTTACCAAGTCAAGCTGTACCCAATCGCGATGGTCATAACTTTAATGACTAACTTCTGTATGGGTTTATCAATGCCTCAAATAAATAGGGACAGAGACGAGCTCCATGTTTGATTGCGTTTCAAACCGGCTGGGAAAAGCTGGGTAAATATACGTGCCTAGCCTGGGATAAAGGTGACACCCACATGGTATTTAAGCAATAAAATCTGAACTAAGCACCCTGTATTTTTTATATGTACAGCAATAGTAGTATTTTGCATTACTTTATAGTCGCCTGTCTGTAGAAAAGTGGAAAAAATGTTGAAACCCACACTGAAAATCTGCTGAAAAACAAATACTGCATATTGATTGTAATGCAGTTTGTTTAGCCATGACAGGGTTGTTAGTGTCAACCAAGGTTGGAAGGACTTATGCTAAGTGCCCACGATTCTGAAATGCTACTGAGCGTTTCTGGATCTCCCAGGCTGAAAAAACGCATGCGGATTTTACATGCGTTTTTTCTGCCAGGTAGAAGCGTTTGTGAAGCGTTTTGAACATGCGATGCGGGTTGTCAATCGCTTTTCCAAGCGATTTTAGCATCACTTGGAAAAGTGCTTGACAACTTGGTCACACTAAATAAATCCATGCAACCGTGAAAAAAAGAATACAAATGTTGAAAAATCTTCTCTGGTGCTTCCGGTGTCTTCGGCTGCTTGCGGTGGTGTAAAAGGACCTTCCATGACGTCATTTAGTCATGTGACAGGTCATGCGATCGCCGACGTCAGCGGTCACGTGTCCTGTCACATAACTAAATTACGGAAGCCAAATAGCCAGCAGCGCCGCCGGGAGCAGACAGGGGGCCATCAGAAGGTAAGTACATATATTTTTAAAATTTTAATTCTTTTTTAACTACAGGTACTATGGTACCCGGGTCTGGAGGAGAGTCTCCTCTCCTCCAGACCCGGGTAACATCCGCGCATTGAATCTCATAACATCCGCATGCATACTTGTATGCATGCGGATGTTATGCGGTTCAATGCAAGTCAATGGCGCCGATTTCGCTGCGATTCAGCAAAATTAATGGTAGTGCTGCGGATTTTTCCGCAATGATAATCGGCAGTGGAAATTTCAGCAGCATGTGCAAAGCATGGCAGACAACTTAACATGCGTTTCTTATGCGTTTTCGCGGTGGAAATGCAGCCGCAGAAATGCATTAAATCCGCATCGTGGGCAGGCAGCCTTACATGGACACAAAGGCAGCTAAATCCTGTTTGTTAAAGAGTTGATGAATAGTTATTGAAGAGATAAGAAGCATTATTGTTTAGGAGGAGAAGGCCACAAGTGAGAAAGTGTGTTAAACGATTGAAGTTCTTTTGAAAGCATAGCAAATTTCCAGATGAAAGTATTCTACCATTATAGCAATTTTACATATGGCCAGAGTGCAGAGATTGGAGAAACATCCAGAAAGTTTATTTCACTATCAGTAAGTACCAGTCATAGCAATAAACAGAGATGAGGGATGCAGAACTCCCATAGGCAACTAGAAGGAGTGGGCTACAGCAAGGCAGCGAGTAAACCTGTTCTAGAGAAGTCCTCTTCCTGTCAGGAAGGAACACAAGGTACCCTTTGCAGTGGAGAATAAAGAAAGTAGGACCAAAGCTCAAAGCCTTGAAAAGTACTATGTTACTCTTGAATTGTATCAATACCATGAAATTGTTGTATTTAATTCTCTCAAAGATGGAGCATCTGCATGATGCAGAAGAAATGTATATTGTGCCTGCTATCAATTGTTTAAATTCTGTTTGAAGAATTTCAGTAAAAAAGTTTTAATCTTTATAACACGGATTCTGGTCTCACTGATTCATCCTGTAATTAAAAGGTTCCAGTACCTTTGAACTACTTGTGACCTGAAAGGGGATAAGCAGCAAACTCCCACAGCGCATACACACTAATGGGTACCGCAACAGGATGTTTTGTGACTGTGAAGCAAACCTTGCCATTAATGGTCCCTTCAATGCCTACGCTTAGTGGCTTTATTAAAAGTATATATTTGTTTGGTAATGGCACAGTGTATATTTGTGCCCCTGCATATTACTTTAATACAACAGTTGTGCCGGACCTTGTATTTTGCTTTAGCATTTGTGTTTAAATGCATTGGAGTGTGTGCCCCCATGTTCCTGGACTTTGTACCTATTTATACAAAGCTTTCCCCAGGCAAGTTTTAAAACAGTTAAACATAGATCCTGTCTCTGCCTCCAACTAGTTAAGGCCTTTATAGGCACATGCTGAGGTAAGTCACAAAAGTTAAGGACCAACCTGATTGGGTATATCTTGCTGTGGAGGGGTGACTTTTATGTTATTCTGATAACAGAAATTGAACTAAGTACCCTATCCTTTTTACATGTATTGCAATTGTGGTGTTTTTAAATTTGTTTTTGTTTTTTTTTGAAGAGTCGAATTTCCTGAAATTTGCAGTTTCACACAAATTTGAACATTTTCATATTTGAAAAAAACTTTCCTTGTACCATTTCCCACACTGCTGAAGTATCAGAGAGCAGGCTAACATCACTTTGCATTGCCATGCAGGACTTTCCATAATGCCCTGCAGCTATGACATCTTGCACAGTCAGTACCTGGGCTATCACAGATCAGCAGTTTCAAGCAGAGCACAGTTTGTATGGCAGAGTTGTTTTCTTTTATCTCAAGAGTCACTGGGTAAGTCTCTCTTTCATGTAGAGTTTAAGCTCTTATGGTGAGCAAGGTTCTATCTCTCACCTTTAACCCCTCTACTCCGAAAGCTGTTTGAACGTTAATGACCAGGCTGATTATTACAAATCTGATGAGTGTCACTGTATGAGGTAATAACTCGGGAACGCTTCAACGTATCCCACTGTTTCTGATATTGTTTTTCATGACATATTGTACTTCATGATAGTGGTAAAATTTATTTGATATAACTTGTGTTTATTTGTGAAAAAATCAGAAAATTGTCGAAAATGTAGAAAATTTGGAAATTTTCAAACTTTGAATTTTCATGCCCTTAAATCAGAGAATCATGTCACACAAAATAGTTAATAAATAACATTTCCCAATTGTCTACTTTACATCAGCACAATTTTAGAACCAAAATTTTTTTTGTTAGGAAGTTATAAGGGTTAAAATTTGTCCAGCGATTTCTAATTTTTCCAACAAAATTTATCAAACCATTTTTTAGGGACTACATCACATTTGAAGTCACTTTGAGCAGCTTTTATGACAGAAAATACCAAAAAGTGACACCATTCTAAAAACTGCACCTCTCATGGTGCTCAAAACCACATTCAAGAAGTTTATTAAATCTTAAGGTGCTTCACAAAAATTTTTTGAATGTGGAAGAAAACAATGAACATTTAACTTTTTTCACAAAAATTTTACTTTAGTCCAAATTTTTTTTAAATTTTTGCAAGAGTAAGGCTGTGTGCCCACGATGCGTTTTTGGTGTGTTTTTTGGTGCGGATTTGCAGCGCGGAAATGCTACAGAAACGCATTGCATACCTTATCTAATGACTTCCTATGACATTCTGCAAGTTATGTGCACATGGTCAGGATTTTTTCTGCGTGGATTTTACTCGCAGAAAAAATACGGACATGACCAATTCTTGTGCATTTCTGCATGCATATTTGCCTATACAATGCATTGGAAAAACGCATGGCAAATACGCATGCAAAAACGCATGTAAAAAACGCATGCGTTTTTCTGCCAAGGAGATGCAGAAATGCTCAGGAAAATTTCTGCATCGTGGGCACTAAGCCTCACAGGAAAAAATGGACCCCAAAATGTGCAATTTCTCCTGAGCATGCTAATACCCCACATGTGGGGAAAAACCACAGTTTGGCATTGCTCGGAAAGGAAGGAGCGCCATTTGACTTTTTGAATGCAAAATTTGCTTGAATAATTAGCGGAGGCCATGTCACATTTGGGGAGCTCCTGATATGCCTAAACAGTGGAAACCCCCACATGCATCCCCATTTTGGAAACTAGAGCCCTTAAGAAACGTATCTAGATGTGTGGTGAGAAAACTAAGTGTTTCACAAAAGTTTATAACGTGGAGCCGTGAAAATAAAAAAAATCACTTTTTTTTCCACAAAAATTATCTTTTAGCCACATTTTTTTCAATTTTCAGAAGGGTAACAGGAGAAATTTGACCCCAAAAGTTGTTGTGCAATTTCTCTTGAGTATGATGATATCCAATATTTTGGAGAAAACTAATGTTTGGGCGCATGTCAGGGCTTGGAAGGGAAGGAGTGACATTTTGGAATGCAGACTTTTATGGAATGGTCTGCGGGCGTCATGTCACGTTTGCAGAGCCCTTGATGTGCCTAAACAGTGGAAATGCCCAACAAATGCCCCCTTTTTGGAAACTAGACCCCCAATGAAGATCGTTGGGTACAGCCGGGACCAGTTGCTTGGAAAGCATCGCCAAACCAGGGATTGAAGCTTGAAGAGGACAATTTGCATATTCCAGGTGACATCAAGTCAGCAGGGACAAGGAGCAGCATGGCAGATGTGACAACCTATATGGTGAGCTGCAACATGTGCTACATGTTCACAGATCGACCAGAAGCTGAAACCAACTTCACCTGCCAGAAGCGTAGACTACTGGCTCTTTTAGAAGAAAAGGTGCGGGGACTGGAAGAAAGAATTGCGACATTAAAACTCATCAAGGAAAATGAAGACTTCCTGGACAGAACAGAAGCGTCACTACTGGTCACGGAAAGTCAAGGAAGCATCAGAGAACCTCCAGAGGCAGACAAGTGGAGGCAAGTGACCAAAAGAAGCAAGAAGACCATGGAGACACCACCAACCACACAACTGAGAAACAGATTCCAAGGACTTGTGGAGGACGAAGATGGCACACCTAAGGATGAGGAACTACCAGCAAGCAAAAAAGAAAAGAGCACCCAGAAACACCCAGAAGTGACAAGAAAAAGGACAGCCAAGAAGGGAAGAAGAGTGGTGGTGGTGGGAGACTCACTACTGAGAGGAACAGAATTATCTATCTGCAGACCGGACATAACCGCAAGAGAAGTATGTTGCCTCCCAGGGGCGAAGATCAAGGATGTTACCGATAGGATACCGAAGCTCATCAGTTCCAAGGATGTCCACCCATTTCTTCTGATACATGTTGGCACCAATGACACCGCAAATAAGGACCTACCGACAATCTGCAAGGACTTTGAAGCATTGGGGAAGAAAGTAAAAGAACTGAATGCGCAGGTAGTTTTTTCTTCTATCCTTCCAGTAGACGGGCATGGCGTCAGGAGATGGAACAGGATCCTTGATGTGAACAACTGGCTGAGACGATGGTGCAGACAACAAGGATTTGGATTCCTGGACCATGGTGTGAATTACCTCTATGACGGACTCCTTGCCAGAGACGGACTACACCTCAACAAACCCGGGAAACACACATTCGCCAGGAGACTCAAAACACTCATCAGGAGGGCGTTAAACTAGAAGAAGAGGGGATGGGAAGAAAAACGCCGGACACGAACATGCAACCAGAGAACATACTAATGAAAGATATGAAGTGCGACAAAGAAGGTCCAAGACAAGATACTTGGAAGGGAGGTAAGAAAATTTCTAATACAATCCACAGGGAGAAGATTGGAACAAAACAAAATCGTGTAAACTGCGTTCTAGCAAATGCCAGGAGCCTGACAAACAAGATGGATGAACTGGAAGCAGAAATATCTACAGGTAACTATGACATAGTGGGAATAACCGAGACATGGTTAGATGAAAGCTATGACTGGGCAGTTAACTTACAGGGTTACAGTTTGTTTAGAAGGGATCGAAGAAGTCGGAAAGGGGGTGGAGTCTGTCTATATGTAAAGACGTGTCTAAAGCCTACAATACGGGAGGATGTATGGGAGGGAAATGAGGAGGTCGAGTCCTTATGGGTGGAGATACATGGGGCAAAAAACAATAATAAAATTATCATAGGAGTCTGTTATAAACCACCAAATATAACAGAAGCCACGGAAAGTCTATTAATGAGACAAATAGATGAAGTAGCAAAAAATAACGAGGTGATTATTATGGGGGACTTCAACTACCCCGATATAGACTGGGAAACCGAAAGCTGTAGATCTCAGAAAGGAAACAGGTTTCTGTCAATTATCAAAGACAATTATTTGTCACAACTTGTGCAGGAACCAACTAGAGGGACGGCCCTTTTAGACTTAATATTAACTAACAGGCCAGACAGAATAACTGAGGTGCAGGTCGGGGGGCACCTGGGAAATAGTGACCACAACATTATACAATTCCACATGTGCTTCAGTAGGGTGCCCAGCAAGGGAGTCACAAAAACACTGAACTTCAGGAGGGCAAAGTTTGATCAGCTAAGAGATGCCCTTCACCTTATAGACTGGGATAGTATCTTCAGTAATAGGAGCACGGATAGAAAATGGGAAATTTTCAAAACAGTCCTACATAGTCACTGTAGAAGGTACATACCTTATGGGAATAAAAGGGCTAGGAATAGGAGGAAGCCAATGTGGCTAAATAAGGAAGTCAAGAGGGCAATGAAAAACAAAAAAAGGGCTTTCGGTAAACTTAAACAAGAAGGCAGCGAGGAAGCGCTAATATCTTATAGGGAAAAAAACAAAATCTGTAAGAAACAAATAAGAATAGCAAAAGAGGAGACAGAGAGACTAATTGCCAAGGAAAGTAAAACGAATCCCAAACTGTTCTTCAACTATATAAACAGTAAAAGGATTAAAACTGATGGCGTTGGCCCATTGAAAAATAACTTGGGTAAAATCATAGTGGGCGATGAGGGTAAAGCAAACCTACTCAATAGCTTCTTCTCCACTGTTTTCACAAAAGAAAACAATTTATCGGAGGAAATGCAGAGTGATAAAGTAAACCCTCTGCTAAATATCACCCACCTAACCCAGGAGGAAGTTCAGAAACGCCTAAATAATATCAAAATAGACAAGTCACCAGGCCCAGATGGCATACACCCCCAGGTACTAAAAGAATTAAGTAATGTGATAGACAGGCCGCTGTATCTTATATTCAAGCACTCTTTATGGACAGGGACTGTCCCACTAGACTGGCGCCAAGCAAATGTGGTACCAATATTCAAAAAGGGGTTTAAAAGTGACCCTGGGAACTATAGATCAGTAAGCTTAACGCCTGTTGTGGGTAAATTGTTTGAAGGATTTCTTAGAGATGCTATTGTAGAATATCTTAATGATAATAACTGTCTAACTCCATATCAACATGGATTCATGAGGGATCGCTCCTGCCAAACAAACCTGATTGCCTTCTACGAGGAGGTGAGCTCACAGCTGGACCGGGGAGAGTCAGTGGATGTTGTATACCTTGACTTCTCCAAAGCGTTT
Organism: Phyllobates terribilis; assembly: GCF_046119375.1. NCBI lineage: Eukaryota > Metazoa > Chordata > Amphibia > Anura > Dendrobatidae > Phyllobates > Phyllobates terribilis. Next base: position 764,970,571 of record NW_027362762.1, on the reverse strand, counting down.
GATACCGTGCCACACAAAAGGTTGGTATATAAAATGAGAATGCTTGGTCTGGGGGATAATGTGTCCAAGTGGGTAAATAGCTGGCTGAGTGATAGAAAGCAGAGGGTGGTTATCAATGGAGTAAGCTCAGGGTGTGTCAGGGTTACTAGCGGGGTGCCTCAAGGGTCTGTCTTGGGCCCTATATTATTTAATATATTTATTAATGATCTAGTGGAAGGGTTGCATAGTAAAATAGCAATATTTGCAGATGATACTAAACTTTGTAAAGTAGTTAATACAGATGAGGATAGGGCACAGCTACAGGAGGATTTAGATAAATTGGGGAGTTGGGCCAAAAAATGGCAAATGGGGTTCAATGCCGATAAATGTAAGGTCATGCACATGGAAAAGAAAAACAGCAGTCACCCATACATATTAATTGGGAAACCGTTGGGGAAATCTGACATGGAGAAGGACCTGGGCATCTTGGTTAATAGCAAATTAAATTGGAGTGCCCAGTGTCAGGCAGCAGCTGCGAAGGCAAATAGAGTCATGGCATGCATCAGAAGAGGAATAGGGGCATATGATGAGAACATTGTTCTTCCTTTGTATAAAGCGCTGGTAAGGCCGCACTTAGAATATTGTGCACAGTTCTGGGCTCCGGTGCTTAGGAAAGACATATTGGAGCTAGAGAGGGTACAAAGGAGGGCGACTAAGGTAATAAAGGGAATGGAAGGACTAGAATACCCAGAGAGGTAGTCAAAATTAGGCCTATTTACATTGGAAAAGAGAAGGCTTAGGGGAGACCTCATAAACATGTATAAATACATCAGGGGGCAGTACAGAGATCTCTCCCATGACCTATTTATACCAAGGATGGTGACAAAGACGAGGGGGCACACTATGCGTCTGGAGGTAAGGAGGTTCCTGCACCAGCATAGAAGGGGATTCTTTACAGTCAGAGCCGTGAGACTCTGGAACTCTCTGGGAGAGGAAGTGGTGATGTCCAACTCACTTAATGAGTTCAAGAGAGGCCTGGACGCCTTTCTTGAGAACAATAAAATTACATCTTATGCTTAGTGATAGTTAATTAATCCAGGGATTTAATCTGACTGCCAGATTGGTGTCGGGAAGTGAATTTTTCCTCAATGATGTAAATTGGCCTATACCGCATGGTATAGGAATAGCGGAATAGCTGCAGTGCACAAGAAATAGGCTGAACTGGATGGACGCATGTCTTTTTTCGGCCTTATAAACTATGTAACTATGTAACTATGTAATGAATTTATCTAGATATGTGATGAGCACCTTGAACCCCCAGGTGCTTCACAGAAAATTATAACGTTGACTTAATAAAAAAAAAAGTCTAATTTTTTCCACAAAAATGTTATATTAACCAAAAAAATATATTTTTACAAGGGTAACAGGAGAAAGTGTACCACAAAATAAGTTGTGCAATTACCCCTGAGCATGCACATTCCTGATATATGATTGAAAACTACAGGTGCATCTCATTAAATTAGAATATCATCAAAAAGTTAATTTATTTCAGTTCTTCAATACAAAAAGTGAAACTCATATATTATATAGAGTCATTACAAACAGAGTGATCTATTTCAAGTGTTTATTTCTGTTAATGTTGATGATTATGGCTTACAGCCAATAAAAACACACAAGTCATTATCTCAGTAAATTAGAATACTTCATAACAAAAGCTTGAAAAATGTTTTTCAAATCTGAAATGTTGGCCTACTGAAATGTATGTTCCGTAAATGCACTCAATACTTGGTCGGGGGTCCTTTTGCATCAATTACTGCATCAATGCGGCGTGGCATGGAGGCGATCAGCCTGTGGCACTGCTGAGATGTTATGGAAGCCCAGGTTGCTTTGATAACAGTCTTCAGCTCGTCTGCATTGTTGGGTCTGGTGTTTCACATCTTCCTCTTGACAATACCCCATAGATTCTCTATGGGGTTAAGGTCAGGCAAGTTTGCTGGCAAATCAAGCTCAGTGATACTGTTGTTTTTAAACAAGGTATTGGTACTTTTGGCAGTGTGGACAGGTGTCAAGTCCTGCTGGAGAATGAAATTTCCATCTCCAAAAAGCTTGTCGGCAAAGGGAAGCATGAAATGCTCTAAAATTTCCTGGTAGACGGCATTTTTTTCGGTATCGTAAATATCAGGACGTGTGAAACCGTCCTTACTCTGGACACTGTCTGGCCTCTGTCTAGCGGTGTCCTTTATTTTCAGAGGTTCGCAAATCTGTGGCCGATGGCACTTTTATGCACGTCTCATAAAAAGACGGACACTGTGGGATCACAGACCAGATGGCGTCCACGGTGCCTTCCTCCATTTGCCTCATTACAAAGAATATTCCGCCAGGGGTTCCATCTGAATCACGTATTTCAGAGATTTACATGGAAGCCCCGGTTTAAGCGCTCAATGCAGCGCGCAGGACAAATGTGAGCCAAGTCATACTGTGATCTTTGGGAGACAGAATGAAGAAATCAGCAGCAGATGAAGAATTAGTTTTATTTATTTTTTACGCGTTTTCTCATATGGTATAAGTGATTAGATGACTTTATTCTTTGGGTTGGTGTTATTACAGCGATACCAGATTCATATTGGGTTTTTATGTTTATGCTGTCATCCACTAAAAAAGTTTTTTTTTGCAAAGACTATTTTTTGCATCGCCATATTTTGAGAGCTATAATTTTTCCATATTCTGTCCGACTGAGTCATATAAGGACTTTTTTTTTGCGGGACAAGTTGACGTTTTTATTGGTACCATTTTCGGGCACGTGACATTTTTTGATCGCTTTCTATTCTGATTTTTGGGAGGCAGAATAAACAAAAGCCAACATTTCAGGATTTTTTTATTTTTTGTGCCATTCCGTGTGTGGTACAATTGATAAGGCAGTTTTATTCTTCTAGTCAGTATGCTTACAGATATACTACATTTATATTGTTTTTTTTTATGTTTTGGCACTTTTACACAATTAAAACTACTTTATAGAAAAAATATTTTTTTGCATCGCTTTATTCTGAGAGCTATAACTTTTTATTTTTCTGCTGATAGAGCTGTATGGCGGCTTGTTTTTTCCGGGATAAGACTGCGTTTTATTCCACTTTTTGTTCGGCAGTATAATGATAAACCACCGTATTTTGCTTAGTTTACTTATTTTTATTGCGCTCACTAAAGGGATTAACTAGTGGGACAGTTTTATAGGTCAGGTCGTTCTGGACGTGCCGATACCAAATATGTGCACTCTTATTGTTTTGTTTTTTTTCATACTATTTATTTATGGGTACAGTATATATACTATATTTATTTTTTATTATTATTTTTTATATTTTTACAACTTTTTTTAACTTTTTTATTTAGTCCCACTATTGGACTTTCTCTTTCTGCAGTCTGATCGCAGTTATAAGGTATAGCAGTGCAGGATCACTGCTAGACCTTATAAATTGTCAGCCCTGATGACACAAGAAAGTCTGATCATGCACTGCACTGTTTATATGAAATACAACAGACACATTCTTTAATCATTCAAATTAACTAATATACTCACCACAGTTCTGATTTTAATCCAAAGTTTAAACAATGTCCCACCAAATATAATTTTATTAGCTCCAAAAAGCATTCATTGATGTACAAAAGCGCATAAAAAATGCATCAAAAATGCATGTAAAGTCCGCATGCGTTTTTTCTGCCAAGGAGATGCAGAAACACTCAGGAACTTTCTGCTTCAAATACGCATCGTACATACAAAGCCTTATGGTCAGTAACGTCCTTCCTCTCTTTGTCCTGTAGACTAAACTATTATGATTATCTGGGTCCTCTCTTTTGGGCTCTCTCTCAAGTAAAGTGTAAGCTTTTATGTTCAGCAGCGTCTCTACTTCCCTATGTAATTTTTTTGAGTAATTAGAAGCTTTCCATTATTGAGGTTCGTGCAAACTGCAAGTCAAAATTTGGGGGAAATTTTTAGATGAATTCAAGTTTCAAAAGATCTGTTCATCTTTAGTTGTTCATCTGAGGTTGTATTTAGCAGATGTTAAGACCTTCTAAAGAACAGATTTTTATTAGTGATGAGCGAACGTGCTCGCCACTGCTCGGTACTCGCCCGAGAATCTCACTGCTCAAGATGCTCGACGTTCGACGAGTATCTCCGGGATGCTCGGGCGGGATCTCGGGTCTCCTCCCTGCATGTCTGGCGCTCTTTAGAGAGCCAATGAATATGCAGGGATGCCTGCCACGCACTGTAATGCCGTAGCCATGTTGGTTGTGGGCATTACAGTGATTGACTAGCCGCCTAGCACCATCAGGTGTATATAAGACTGGGCACCGCCTTGCTCATCACAGTGTACCCCGGAATCAGGCAGAGTAGGGAGAGGTGCTGCTGCGTCAGGGAGAGATTTGCTTGATAAGAGTTAGTATAGGTATTCCACAACATATATCTATAATATCCATCTGAACTAACAGTCCTTCTGAGGACTAATCCAGCTGCATCTATTCAGTGGTGACAGCAGGAGTTAGGCAGGCAGGCAGTGTATGTGGCAGATTGGAGTGCATATAGCAAGAGGGTCCATTGAACGTCCTGTTAGTCTAGGTATTCCACAACATACTGTATATATAAGCCAGAAAAAAATGACCAGCACCTCCTAGTGTGAACTGGTGCCAGCTGCTGTAACTATAAAATACAGGGTGGTCCAAAAGTAGGTGGCCAGAAAATAACATTTATTTTGATTTATATATAAAATTATATTTACTAACACAAGCATAACATTGACAATTAAATTTTATTCTGAACAATAATGCAAAAGCCCTTAAATTTTATCAACGCAGGTGCTCAAACTGTTTTCCATTACAATTTGCACAGTTTTGAAGTCTGCCTCTTACGCTTCGACAAACTTTTTTGCACAAGTCTCTTTGGGTATTAATTTCTTGAAATGCATCTCTTATGTAATTTTTCAAATCACTGACAATTTTTGGTTTTCGACTATAAACTTTGTGAGGAATGAAAAGTGGAATCTGATTGGTTGCTAAGGGCAATTCACACCATGTTTGATAAATCTCCCCCTTCATAACCTTATTACACTTTCTGTCCACCTACTTTTGGACCACCCTGTATATACAGAAATAATGCAGCACTCCATATGGCCAAGATACATCTTAACAATGAAAATATTAGATCTAAACAGTTTTTTTGCCGATTTTTGCTCAGCAACAAGTACTTACAAAAAACGAAGGTTTTTAGCACATAAATTGGCCAATTCATGTGTGCCCATCAACCCCTGCAAGGTAACCTCCCTCTGATGGGTAACTACTCTGCTTTCCATGTCACTTTTGGGCTACAAGCCTGCAACTAAATTGACAAACATGTCTTCTTCTGGGCTAAAACACCTACATTTAAAGGGCAAGTAGAGCTGTTTATGCATTACCTGCTGGTTAATTGAAGGAGTGCAGAATCAGGCATGAGGCAGTTAAACCTCTTTATAGCAATACAAACCAGAAAAACCTGACCAGCACCTCCGAGTGTGAACTGGTGCCAGCTGCTGTAAATATAAAATATATAAAGAAATAAAGCAGCAGCACTCCATAAGTTGAAGATATGTCTTAACAATGAAAATGTTAGATCTAAACAGTTTTGTTGCGGCCAGGTAACCTCCCTCTAATGCTGCTGCATTATTTCACTATATATATATGCTCAAAAAAATAAAGGGAACAATTAAACAACAGAATATAACTCCAAGTAAATCAAACTTCTGTGAAATCAAACTGTCCACTTAGGAAGCAACACTGATTGACTGGTGGGGACCACTGACCACATCTCAGTACCAATGCTTTCTTGCTGATGTTTTGGTCACTATTGAATGTTATGCTTTCACACTCGTGGTAGCATGAGATGGACTCTACAACCCACAGTAGTTGCTCAGGTCGTGCAGCTCATCCAGGATGGCACATCAATGCGAGCTGTGGCAAGAAGGTTTGCTGTGTCTGTCAGCGTAGTGTCCAGAGGCTGGAGGCGCTACCAGGAGACAGGCCAGTTCACCAGGAGACGTGGAGGGGGCCGTATGAGGGCAACAACCTAGCAGCAGGACCGCTACCTCCACCTTTGTGCAAGGAGGAATAGGAGGAGCACTGCCAGAGCCCTGCAAAATGACCTCCAGCAGGCCACAAATGTGCATGTGTCTGCACAAACGGTTAGAAACCAACTCTATGAGGGTGGTATGAGGTCCCGACATCCACAGATGGGGGTTGTGCTCACAGCCCAACACCGTGCAGGACGCTTGGCATTTGCCACAGAACACCAGGATTGGCAAAGTCACCACTGGCGCCCTGTGCTCTTCACAGATGAAAGCAGGTTCACACTGAGCACATGTGACAGATGTGACTGAGTCTGGAGATGCTGTGGAGAGAGATCTGCTGCATGCAGCATCCTTCAGCATGACAAGTTTGGCAGTGGGTCAGTAATGGTGTGTGGTTGCATTTCTTTGGAGGGCCACACAGCCCTCCATGTGCTTGCCAGAGGTAGCCTGACTGCCATTAGGTACCGAGATGAGATCCTCAGACCCCTTGTGAGACCATATGCTGGTGCGGTTGGCCCTGGGTACCTCCTAATGCAGGACAATGCAAGACCTCATGTGGCTGGAATGTGTCAGCAGTTCCTGCAAGATGAATGTATTGAAGCTATGGACTGGCCCGTCCGTTCCCCTGACCAGAATCCGATTGAGCACATCTGGGACATCATGTCGCGCTCCATCCACCACCGTTGCACCACAGACTGTCCAAGAGTTGGCGGATGCTTTAGTCAAGGTCTGGTAGGAGTTCCCAAAGGAGACCATCCGCAACCTCATCAGGAGCATGCCCAGGCATTGTAGGGAGGTCTTACAGGCACGAGGAGGCCACACACAATACTGAGCCTCATTTTGACTTGTTTTAAGGACATTACATCAAAGTTGGATGAGCCTGTAGTGTGTTTTTCCACTTTAATTTTGGGGGTGACTCCAAATCCAGGCCTCCATTGGTTAATAAATTTGATTTCCATTGATGATTTTTGTGTGATTTTGTTGTCAGCACATTCAACTTTGTACAGAACAAAGTATTCAATGAGAATATTTCATTCATCCAGATCTAGGATGTGTTATTTGAGTGTTCCCTTTATTTTTTTGAGCAGTGTACATATAATCAAATCTAGGCAGGCAGGCAGTGTATGTGGCAGACTGCAGTGCACACAGCACAAGAGGCTCCATTCCAGTTCTGTCTGCTGCTGCTGTTACATATATTTCTAGAAATAGCCCCAGGTATGAGGGGCAAGGGATAATTTTTTTTTAATCTTAATCCTGATTATTTGCTTAAAAAGCAATCCAGAGAACACAGTTTTTCTGCTCCATTTGCTTGTTGCCACTGCAGAATACAGCTAGATTCTTTCCATATTACAGCGATTCAAATACAGAAATTTGTAGTGAACGTGGAAAATATAGGCCTCCATTTAAATTTTGTTGCAGTGTGTCAGTGAAATTATTGACACCAGGTCGCTGTGAAAAATAGCAACCTACAGGCCAGCTATTTAAAACTGTGGTTTTCCGTCACATGTATCACATATAAGTTCGCTAAAAATTCAGCCATTTCTGGCCTTCATTCAAATTTTGTTGCAGTGTGCCAGTGAAGTTATTGACACGAGGTAGCTGAGAAAAAAAGTAACCTACATGCCATCTATTTAAAACTTTGGTTTTCTGTCACATGTATCACATATCACTGCAGTGCAAATTCAGACATTTGTAGTGAACATGGAAAATATTGTCCTCCATTTAAAATGGGCAAGGCGCGTGGCAAGGGACGGGGAAGTGGAGCATGCAGAGGCCGAAGCCGTGGGCAAGCTGAAATTGTGCCACAACAAACCTGACATCTTGTCGCTCGACCTTCCTGTCCCAATTAATAGGGGACCACAGAACACCACAATTGAACATAGAGCAGTGTGAAAAGGTTATTGGTTGGATAGCAGATAATGCTTCCAGTCACTTAGCCACCACTACCACCACCCTGTCACAGTAGCCAGTCACAGTAGCCGTGAGTCTGGACTGCATATTCCTCACCCTTATCCTCCTTCCTCCCACAATGCCGAGTGCCCAGAGACAACTGATCCCACACTTGGACACTCCGTAGAGCTGTTCACTTTTACATTCATAGATTTGGGCCTCTCGCCCGGTCCACTTGAAGCGGGGAAAGAGGAGAATGTAGTGATGCCCAAATGTTTGAGCAGCCACGGTCACACGAAGGCGACGGTGGGAAACTATCACAAGAGGTGGATGATGATGAGACACAATTGCCAGAAAGTCAGGAGGAGGACCAGGGTACAGAAGTGGAAGACGAGGTGGTGGATGATATAGTAACTGACCCAACCTTGCAGGGGGACAAACAGAGCAAGGACAGCAGCACAAAGGGGGAGGGAGGCATAGCACCATGACAGGAAAAAAGAAGCAGTGTGGTGGCTGCAGACACAAGGCGGTAAAGCGTTCTTCTTAACGCCAACACGATGGAAGATGCCAGTACAACTGTTAGGTCTTCCAGAGTCTGGTTGTTTTTTAAAGACTCTCCCGATAACCCCAAAAAGGCAATTTGCACCACCTGCCAGGCCAGCATCAGCAGGGGTAGAAAAACTAGCAGCCTGACCACGAACAGCATGATCAGGCAAATGGCAGAAAAGCACCCGATTAAGTGGGCCGAACCGCAGGGTCCAGCAAAAGTGTCTGTGGGTGACACCTCTGCTTGTTCCGCTGTTGTGCAAGCATGCCAATCCCCTGTCCATGGTGCATGCCAAGATGCCTCCCACTCTGCACCTGTCATTGAACACTCTCAACTAGCACCATCGGCAAGCACGTCCACGTCCTTGTCCCAGCACAGTGTTCAGTTGTCCCTACCCCAGTCCTTGGAACGCAAGCACTAATACTCAGCTAACGCTCCACTGGCCATACTACTAAATTCACACATTTCGCAATTGATTGCGCTTGAAATGTTGCATTTTAGGTTCGTGGAGACAGTAGCTTTCTGCAACCCGATGGTGGCGGCCATCCCTTGGTACTCAGTCCCCAGCCACCACTATTTATCCCGGTGTGCTGTCCTCCTTACACAAGCACGTGTCCCACAACACTAGCCGTGCCCTCAACAATGCAGTTACTGGGAAAGTCCACCTAACCATGGACATGTAGGACAAGTGCTTGTGGGCAGGGACAGTTCATCTCGCTGATGGCACACTGAGTTAACATAGTAGAAGCCGGGACCCAGTCGGACCTTGGGATGGAACACGTCCTGCCAACGTTGAGGATTTTGGACCTAGGTCAATCAGGGTTTCCCCCACATTCTACAGCTCCTGCACCTCATTCTCCTCCTCTTCAGCCTCCATCTCCAAAATGACCACATCAGTCACAAGTTGGAAGCACTGCAGCACTGCCTCAGTCAAGCAGCAACAGGCTGCGCTGAAGCTAATATGCTTACGTGACAAACCGCACAATGCTGAAGAGCTGTGGACAGCTCTGAAAGAGTAGGCAGATCTGTGGCTGACCCTGCTGAACCTACAGCCAGGCATGGTCATGTGTGACTGGCTGGAACCTGGTGGCGGCTCTGTGGCGAGGTGAGCTCACACATGTACCATGCCTGGCCCATGTGCTTAACCTCATGGCTCAGCGGTTTCTCAAAACCTACCCGGATCCGTCGGATCTGTTTGTCAAAGTACGCTACCTGTGTGCCCATTTTAGAAAGTCAGCTACAGCTTCCCCTGCCCTTGCCGTGCTTCAGCAGCGCTTGCAGATTCCAGCTCAGCGACTGATATGCGATGTCCCCACACTTTGGAACTCTACATTGCAGATGTTGGGAAGGATTTGTGAGCAGAAGAGAGCAGTTGTTGACTACCAGCATCAACAAGGCCGTCGGTATTCAGATCTGACTCCACACATAAAACCTCAGGAGTGGACATGGATGTCAGGCATATGCACCATCCTCCAAAACTTTGAGGACTCCACCAATATGGTGAGCGACAATGATGCCATAATTAGCATCACCATACCGGTTCTCGGTCTTCTGAAACGCTCTCTGCTCTCAATTAAAGAGGATGCATTGCAGGCAGAGCACAATGAGATGGAGCAAGAAACCATACAGGCTGATTCCACACAGCCCAGCCTTATCTCATCCCAATGTGGATTGGGTGACAATGAGCATGAGGAGGAGAAGGAAGAACAGGAGCTAGTTTCTTGCCCTATAGACGGTACTACCTGCACAACTGTCATACCGTCTGCTCAGCGTGGATGGCCTGAGGACAGGGAGGAGGAGGAAGAGGAGGAGGATGAGGAGGAAAGCATGGTCAGTCATCCTCTTGGTGAGGACACGGAAGTCTTGCCTCTTTGCAGTCTAGCACACATGGCTGAGTTTATGCTACGCTTACTTTCCCATGACCCTCGCGATCTCAAAATTTTGGGTGACAGTCATTACTGGTTGGTGACGTTTCTGGACCCAAGCTACAGCGAGAACTTTATGTCTCTTATTCCTTTGCAGGACAGGCCTAATAAAATGGTGCATTACCAGAAGGCCCTTGTTGTGGAATTATTAAAAAAAATTCCCATGTGAAAACGCTGGCGGCAGAGGTCACAGTTCGTTGGACCACCAAGGAGTACAGAAGAGAGAGCCACAAATGCAATCCAGCAGAGGAAGAGGAACACTGTCAAAGTTCTGGGACAGTTTTCTCAGCCCCTCCCAACACACAGGCCCTGAGGCGGGGAGTACTCTCACAAGGAGTGCAAAGTTTTGGAAGATGGTGAGGGAGTACTTTGCCGACTGTATAATTATTGGCATATCAAAGATGGACTCGTGGCATGAACTGGCTCTCTATGCCTTGGAGGTCCTGGCCTGCCCTGCCGCTAGTGTTTTGTCAGAGCGGGTTTTTAGTGCCGCTGGTGGAATTATAACTGATAGGCGCATCCGCCTGTTAACTGAAAATGCTTGCAGGCTGACTCTTATAAAAATGAACAAGGGCTGGATTGGGCCAGACTTCTCAACATCACCGAATGATAGCAGCGTAACATAAACTCAAATACAGTGTCTATTTTTTGGGGTGGTCTAACTCTATTCCCATGCACCTCTGTCTTCACAACCAGATATGGGTATACACTTCCTGATTTTGTCTATTAGCTCTTGTCCTCCTCCTTCTCCACATCCTCATCCTCCACCTCCATATCACCACCATATGTACCATGTAGCATCGGCGTCTCTGCCTCCTGCCAGCCGTTCCCCTCACCACCGCGGTCCAGGTGCGGCACCCTCCCGCACCTCTGCTGCTGTGGCGAGGACCGAGCGCAGCTTCCCGGGCACTGTGCTTAGGGTGCATGTGCGCTCCCTCCCTCTTTAAGGGGCCGCGCATGCCGTCCAAAAGATTCCCCGGCCAATGGCCGGAAGACTTCTCCTATATAAGGCACCTCCTCCAAAATGGATTTGCCTGTGCAAGGTTGTTGTTCTGTGTGCTAACACTTGCTTCAGCTCTAAGGTCCCGCTGCCTGTCAGTCCTGCTCGCCAGTCTGTCTACAGTCCAGCCCGCCAGCCTGTCTATAGTTCTTCCCGCCAGCCTGCTTACCTGGAAGCATCTGCCAGTTACCTGTCGTGCCCGCCTGCTCGCCTACCCAGAGCAACCATCTGGCTATCTGTCGAACAAGCCTGCTTATCTACCCGATCCACCCGTCAGCCTTACTGCCGTGCTCATGCGCTGTACCGGTCAGTTCCTGCCATCTGACCCATGGGAGTCTCACACAAGGTCGGTCCCAGAGTGGCACCTGGTCCACCTGCCCGGTCCCTCCCTGGTTCACGGAGTCGATTGAGCCGCCATGCGACCTTGGTCAGGCCATGTAGGCACTTAGTCACGCCCCTCTGGTCCCTCCATGCACCGAAGCACAGAGGTTCCACCACCCGGACTCGTAACATACCATATCAACATATCTACGTCTCTTGCAAGGGGCATTGGAGTTTCTCTAAATTTTTGGCAGCTGTTATTTCACTGCATAGGCAAACAATATTGGAGACCCACTTCCTAATAATGGGAACGTTGTTTTAAAGAGGTTAACTCTGACCTCAACGTCTCTTGCAAGGGGCATTGGAGTTTCTCCAAATTTTTGACAGCCATTGCAGTCACTGCATAGGCAAACAGTATGGGAGACCATCTCCTTTCTAATGGGAATATGTCATTACTGTGGCCCTGCACTATGTGTCTTTAAATTGTTAGTGTGGTCTTTCCTAAATTTTTGGGAACATGTCGTACTCGTTAATGTGAACCTGCTGTATGTGTCTTTAAATTCTTAGAGGGGTTTTTCCTAAATTTTATCAACCATTGGACTCACTGCATATCCTATAACTGAATAGCAGACCCTCTCCTTTCTAATGGGAACATGTCGTACTCGTTACTGGGGCCTAGCTCTATGTGTCTTTAAATTCTTAGTGGGGTTATTCCTAAATTTTGTCAGCCGCTGGAACAGTATAGGAGACCCACTCATTAATAATGGGAACAGCAAAGCAACGCCGGCTGATGGCTCTCTAACAATAGCGAGGGCCGACTGCTTGCTCTTTAAGAATAGTAAGGGCTGCCTGATGGCCCTATAAAAATAGGTTTTGTGACTTTCAGAGACCCTCCATCATAAATGAAGCAGGAAACAGGATGTATCTGATGATGTGTCACACACAACATGGCCAGATAAGGTTGTAAAATGTTAAAATCACTTTTCCTGGTGAATGCATTTGTCTTAAAAAATAATGTAAAAAAAACACAGTAGGATCTTTCTTTAGTATAAAAACCAGAGTTGCCAATGTAAACTCAATGTAATCACATTGTTCAGCTCCTGCACCTCCTCCTCCAGTTCGGCCTCCATCTTCGAAATGACCACATCAGTTACAAGCTGAAAACACTGCAGCACTGCCTTGGCCAAGCGGCAACAGGCTGTGCTGAAGATAACATGCTTAATGCTTAGGTGACAAACCGCCCACCGCTGCAGAGTTGTTGAAACTGTAACACAGCAGCCTGATCTGTGGCTCTCACTGCTGAACATACAGCCAGGCATGGTCGTGTGTGACAGTGGGTGGAACCTGGTGACGGAGAAATGACAGTGAGAGTTTCCCTCTATGCCAGTCCTTTCACCGAGCTAAAGAATATGGCTATGGTGAGATACAACTCCCACTTAGGAGCAGTTTCAAACTGAAAAACATTGGGCCCACCAGAGGATTTGATTCTGAGGGCTTACCTTTCTCCCCTGCTCAAGAGCCCCATATCTGCTGCAAAGTTTGCGCTATCATGAACTCTCATTATGGAGAAGCCAGGACCCACCTGAGGATTCTCTGGTGGGGCTGTCCAACCCTACCAAGAAGCAGTCTTGGCTAAGAAAAGTGTATGGGAAAGTTTCCGGACACTCTATTGCTCCTTTTTTACTGAGGTGGAAACCCACGCAAACATGAGGAGAACATGCAAAATCTTTGCAGATGTTGTCCTTGCTAGGATTTGAACCCAGGATCCCAGCGCTGCAAGGCTTCAGTGCTAACCACTGAGCCAATGTGCTGCCATTCACCCTCTGATATCTTACAGGCTGGAGAAACTTGCACCTACTGCCACTCTATCTTCTGCTCCTTTGTGAGAATATAATGTATTTGGGCAGCCACTCAGTCTGCCAAATAGAATTCCTGAGAAGGAAATTGGGGATGGCTCCGCTACTGGTGCTGGGGACAGTGTTAATACCATGGCATCGTACCATAGTTCACTGGAAATATTACAGGATGGTAGAATGTGTAGAGATCTGAGGTTGTGGGTTGTAAGTAATCACCTAGGCAAGTTAACAATACAGCAATATTTTATTAATCACCTCCATGGTAATGCAGCAATTCCAAGTAAATGGCCAAAATACAGTTCTCTCAGTCCTTAAGTTCTCAACCTGGGATCAGTAGTTCCACTGGCTTTGTATCAGGTGATACCCACTGTCTCCCAACTTTTGGTTGGCCCACAGATTTCGTATCTCCAGCCAGTATAGTCTGTAGCCACAGTCCATGATCCTCCAGACGACAGAAAAAACGATGAAAGCACAGATATTTAGTAGCTGCAGTCCTTCAATAAAGTTTAAATCCAAATGACATATCCACAACTGAAGCACGTTTATCCACATCAGTTGATAACAGACCTTCAACACTCTGTAAGTCATCCATCCAACAGCTCCAGGTCCACAGCCACAGATCCTAACCCTCCGGCATCCTTCCACCAACTCTTCCTAAAACATGACTCTCCTTTCTTTCACTGGGATCAGTCCCCTCCCAGGTCAGAAGTGATCACCCTCCTGTTAGAACTCTCCTGTTAGCTTTTTTCTATTTTGGTCACGTGACCTGCTGCCTATTTATTCCAGCTCCGCCCTTCTGGCTTTGCTGGACTTCAGTGTTATTTGACTCTCTATCTAGCCAGGTGCTTTTGTACCTATCTCTCTAGTTCGTTTGGTCCTTTGGACCTCTAAGTACTTTTTGTCTGTTTGTCTTTTTGCTCCGCTTCAACATCTGCTAGGAGGTGTCCAATTTTGTCCCAGTCCTTAGTTCTTTTAGGGACCCCTCCCTTCACTCTATAGGTCTGCGTTCAGACAAGCTGAGGACGAAGGCGAGTATGGTCACAAGGAACAGGTCGCCCGCCGCAAAGTAGGGAATCAGCTTAGTCTTATTGTAGGGACAGATTCCCTTTCTTTCCTTAGTTCTTGCAGCAGATCATAACAGTAAGTCCAGCCCAAACTAAACTTGGAAAGAAATCCTGGGATCTGTATGGTGTCTGTTCAAGAGTTGGCTCAACGCCTGCAGGGATTGTCTCTAGAGGTGGCCGATCTCCAGCAACACGTGAGTAGCTGTCCTGGAGCGCATTTTGTGGAACCAAAGGTAGGACTGCCTGATATTTTTGATGGTAAACAACAAGAATTTTTTTCCTTTAAAAATGCTTGTTTATTATATTTTCGTTTGAGACCGAGGTCCTCTGGGAATGAATCACAGCGCATTGGGTGTATCATGTCAATTTTGAGCAAGGAACCACAGGGGTGGGCCTTTTCTCTCCAACCTAATGATCCGTGTTTTAGATCAGTGGAGGATTTTGTTTCTGCTATGGGGTTATAGTATGACGATCCTGATCGAGTCTCATCTGCTGAGACAAAACTGAGATGTTAGAAGCAGGGGTCAGGTGATGTTGAAAATTATTGTACACACTTCAGAAGGTGGTCTTCAGAAGTGAAATGGAATGATTCGGCGTTAAAATGTTCGTTTCTTGCCAGTATAAGTGAAAGGGTTAAAGATCTGCTGATTGCATTTCTTGCACCTGTGACATTGCAAGAGGCCATGCAATTAGCTATACGTGTGGACAGGAGACTGCGTGCCAGGGCTAATGATGAGAAAATTCCTGCAATGGCAGCTCCTAGTCCTCAGAGGGTCTGCTCGGATGGCGGAGAACCGATGGAGGTTGGGGCGATGTCACTCCGCTCTCAGGAAAGAGACCGCAGATTTTCCAAGGGATTGTGTTTTTACTGTGTTAAATCTGACCATTTAATTAAGAACTGTGATCTTCGTTTAAGCAAAGAAAGAAAAAAGGTAAGTTACACCCGTATTGCTTGTTTGAATTCTAAGGGAGTATTTCTTTCAGGGAGTACCTTATTGCAGGAAGATTTGATTGAATTTCAGGCATTTGTGGATTGTGGTTCAACGCTCAATATGATTGATAAGGGTTTTTTGGAAAAACTTAAATTGGAATCCAAACCTTTGTCATCACCTATTTCTGTGATTGTTATTGACAACACTCCTTTGAAATGTATTACTCACAAGGTTGCTGAATTTCCCCTCACTACCAATGGAATTCACCAGAAAATTTGGATTTGGTGGTATTAATTAATTTACCTTCTCCAGTAGTTTTAGGTTTGCCTTGGTTAAAACTGCACAATCCTTTACTGGACTGGTCTACTAATGAGATTAAGTCATGGAGTCCTAAGTGCTATGATAAGTGTTGTAACGGTCGCATTGCGGCTGTGGAAAAAGGGGAATTAACTGTATCTATTAAGGATTTTTGGAAGTTTTTTTCAGAGGAGTCGCAAGTTTTACCTCCTGATAGGGACTTTGATGGCACCATTGAGTTTGTTCCTGGAGCAACTCTTCCCAAGAGTCGCTTATTTAATCTGACTATACCTGAGAGAAAGGCCTTGGAGGAATACATACAGACGAGCTTGGCTGCTGGTCACATAAGACCTTCTAAGTCGCCTGTGGCTGTTGGATTTTTTTTTGTAAAAAAAAAGGACGGCGGTTTACGTCCATGTCTCGACTTTCGCGAAATTAAAAAAATTACCGTACGCAATTCCTACCCATTACCGTTAATTCCTGACTTGTTTAACCAGTTAGTGGGGGCCGCAGGTTCTCTAAAATTGATCTCCGGGGGGCATATAATTTGTTACGAATAAAGGAGGGTGATGAATGGAAAACTGCTTTTAACACTCCGGTAGGTCATTTTGAGAATCTGGTGATGCCTTTTGGTCTTACCAATGGAGCCACGTTTTTTCATAACCTTTTTAATGACATCCTGAGACCTTTGATTGGTAAGAATGTGGTTGTGTATTTGGATGACATTTTGATTTATTCGCCAGATCTGGAGTCTCATTGGCAGAGCGTACGTGAGATATTGAAGTTATTAAGTGACAATTCACTTTTTGCTAAGCTGGAGAAATGTGAGTTCACTGTGCAGAGAATTAGTTTTTTGGGCTACATTATCTCCAGCGAGGGCTTTGAGATGGACCCGGTGTAGGTTCAGGCTGTGCAGGAATGGCCTAGGCCTATTGGTTTGAAATCGATACAGAGATTTTTGGGTTTCCCCAATTATTACAGAAAATTCATTAAGAATTTTTCTATAATTGTTAAGCCGCTGACCGATCTCACCAGGAAAGGTGCGAATACTGTCCAGTGGACTACAGAGGCCATTGAAGCTTTTGTGTATCTCAAGGAGAGGTTCAGTTCTGCCCCTATCCTTATGCAGCCTGATGAGACCAAGCCTTTTTTGGTCGAGGTTGATGCTTCTTCGGTGGGGGTCGGTGCGGTTTTGTCTCAGGAGAACAAGGATGGAGTACATCCCTGTGCTTTTTTTTCGAAAAAATTTTCAGAAAACGAACTTAATTACGATGTTGGTAATCGGGAATTGCTGGCTATTAAACTCGCGTTTGAACATTGGCGGCATTTCTTGGAAGGTGCTAAATTTGCGGTTCAGGTTTTCACTGATCATAAAAAGATTGCAGTATCTCGTCGCTTGGAAAGGTTTCGGTCCTGAGGATAACTCCTGGGTAGGGGTGGATGATGTCTCTGCCCCTAGACTTGTCAGAGCGTTCCACAGGAGGTTTCCTGATAGGCCTGGGCCTGGAGGATCCGGAGGATCCTCATAGAAGAGTGGGTACTGTTAGAACTCTCCTGTTAGCTTTTTTCTATTTTGGTCACGTGACCTGCTGCCTATTTATTCCAGCTCCGCCCTTCTGGCTTTGCTGGACTTCAGTGTTATTTGACTCTCTATCTAGCCAGGTGCTTTTGTACCTATCTCTCTAGTTCGTTTGGTCCTTTGGACCTCTAAGTACTTTTTGTCTGTTTGTGTTTTTGCTCCGCTACAACATCTGCTAGGAGGTGTCCAATTTTGTCCCAGTCCTTAGTTCTTTTAGGGACCCCTCCCTTTATTCTATAGGTCTGAGTTCAGACTAGCTGAGGATGAAGGCGGGTCTGTTCACAAGGAACAGGTCGCCCGCTGCAACGTAGGGAATCAGCTTAGTCTTATTGTAGGGACAGATTCCCTTTCTTTCCTTAGTTCTTGTAGCAGATCATAACACCTCCCCCTTAGGCATTTACAGATAGCTAAAAACAATGAAGAATATTCTAGAAGCCTTCATCTGAGACTGCATGTAAGACCCCCTGTGGTAACGGCTCTACTGTGTCTACAATCTACACACACATAATGAGATTATAGGCAGTTGGAACAATGGTTCCTGAGATATAGATATCCTGAGATACAGATTAGTGGAATGCTGGACATTTTACAAGTGAATCTAGTGCACATACTGACAAATTAGCAGAACTATATAAAACATAACAAGTAAATCACTACTAAAACACAATAATAATATTGACAAAATTGGTGGTCCGTTGCTGGAAAAGTATCATAGTCTTTAGTAAGTGGGCAGCTCCTCACAGGAGACAATCAGATTCCCACAGAAAAGTACCAGCTTGTCTCAGCTTGTGGAAAGCGGAGACAATACCGAGAGAAATAGTGGCGGCTGGGGACCGAGCATGGACACCCGGCCGCCACCGCCATGAGCTTGTGGACAGCTTCCGCCTCCACTAGCCTAAAAGGCCACATTTCAAGTGCAAGCAACTTTAGAGGACTTCCTGGGAGAAATGCCAGCTGGAGTAGATACGGTTTCACAAGTCCTTTCACCAAGCTAAAAATTATGGCTGTGATGAAATACAACTCTCAGCAAGAAAAGCTGTGGACTGGCTTCGTACCATCCTGGCCACATTCACTTGACCATGTGTATGTGGTTAGGCAGTCCTTCCCAGTAAGTCCACTGGGGAAGGCACGGGTAATGTTGTGGGACCCATGTTTGTGGAAGGCGGAGATGACACTGGGAGAAATAGTGGCGCCTAGGGACCGAGTATGGACACCCTGCCGCTGCCATGAGGTTGTGGACCGCTTCCGTCTCCACAAGCCTAAAAGGCCACATTTCAAGTGCAAGCAGCTGTCCAAAAATGTGGCAGTATAGTATTGCAGCCTGTGGGTGGGTGGGTGGCTGGCTGCATACCTGCGCTTGCATTTCAAGGAATGGGCTAGGGATAACTGAAGCCTGCGGTGGGACAAGGATGTGGATGGTGATTGTTGCAAGTCTGCAATGACAGGTGCATCTTCGCATATGCCAAGGATCACTTATGATGGGCACACTTTTAGGCAGTGACCTGGGAGTCAGAGATGCTTCTAGGGGTCCTCCCAATGCTATTCCCATGTCTTTTCAGCACTGTATGCATGTGTCTGATGATGTGTCACATATCATATGGTCAGATAAGGTTGTAAAATGTTAAAATGACATTTCCCAGTGAATGCATTTTTCTTGGTTGAAAGCAATGCAAAAGTGCAAAAAACAATCAAAAACGCTACATGTAAACATAGCCCAAGCTGTGGAGGAGCATTTTTGTTTTTGGTTATTTATTTTTGACTTATATACAAGTCATTACCCAGGTCAGGATGTTCTTTAACATATTTCCCAGGAAATCCATTTTGGTTTCGTTTTTGCATGTTTTATTGTGAGTCTGTAAAAGTGGGATAGGAACTCTGAAAACATTGTTCACATCAGTGACCTGGGAGTCAGAAATGCTTCCAGGGGTCACCCCCATGTTGTTCCCATGTCATTTGAGCACTGTTCCCATAGATTTCTGCAATTTCTATGTCCTCTGCAGACCGCCGGAAAACTGCTTGAGTTTTCCATAGACTTACATTGGGCTCGCTGCTCGGGTCGAGCACTCGAGCATTCCAATTTGCTCGAACCGAGCAACGAGCACCCGAGCATTTTAGTGCTCGCCCATCACTAATTTTTATATTTTGTGGCCTGATTTATAAAACCATCAAAATCAAATAGGTGTTCTGAGTTTTTCTCATGACTGTAGTTAAAATTGTTACTGCTTCATATATAACATCCATGGCAGTGTATCTTTCAACTCAAGAATAACATTACATGCTCTCCCACTCACTTTTTTCAGAGTTAGGGATAGCAGCACATAGAGAGTAGTTGTTTTACCTGGCTGCTGAGATAGAGAGCGAGAACTCACAACATAATCTGAAAGTAGAACAGAGAGAGATTATCTGTGCACATGAGATGCCTTATGAGCCATCAGAGCAGAAAACCGTAAAATAATGAAATTGTGCTAATTAAAGAGAGTTAGTGAAGAAAGGAGTATATATAGAACTCACACATAAAATGTATTACTTTATGGGACATGGCCACATGAGATAAGCAAAATAATAGTAGTGATGAGTGTATCAATTTGCAGATGATTGACTCAAATTTCCTAAAATTCATAGTTGCAAATCAATTCAAATACTTTGAGATTTGATTTATGGCACTATTTCCCACACTGCTGAAGAATCCGGCTAAGGTCTTTTTGTTGGGCCATCCAGGCTTTCCTTTAATGCCATGCAGGTATGACATCTAATGGATTATCATATTGTACAGTGGTGGTCAGTACCTAGGCCATCTCAGATCAGCGGTTCCTAGTGGAGTTATTTTCCATCTCCAGAGTCACTAGATTAGTCTCTCTCTTCTGAAGTGTATAAGTTCCCATGGGAGACCTAGGCCATCTGAGATCAGCAGTTCCCATTAGAGACATTTTCCAGTGGAGTCATTTTCCATCTCCAGAGTCACTAGATAAGTCTCTCTTCTGTAGCGTGTAAGCTCTTATGCTCAGCAGGGTCCTCTCTCTCTCGTCTAACGTGTTAATTTTTTGATCATTAGGTTCCTTTCGCTCTCTCCTGTAGAGTGTAAGCTCTTATGCTTAGCAGGGTCATAGCTCTCATTTGTATTTTTAAGATTTTATAGTCAGTGAGGTACTCTCTCTTATAGAATGCAAGCTCCCTCAGGTGTATTTTCCGAGAAATGACTTTAGCTTTACAGTATTGAGATTCACGTCAATTTATTAACAGCACAATTAATTTATTGGGAAAAAGTAGCAAAGCCAACAAATTCAAATATTAAAAGGAATCTGTCAGCAGGTTTTTGCTATGTAATCTGGGGACATCACGAGGTAGCTGAGGCACAGATTTCAGTGATGTGTAGTGTTGAGCATTCCGATACTGAAATATCGGGTATCGGCCGATATTCGCGGTATCGGAATTCCGATACTTAATTCCGATACTTTTGCAATATCGTATACCGGAATCGGAAGTTCCCATAATGCAATGAGCCATTTTCATATTATTCAGCCAATGAGGATCCTAAGAAGTGTGGGCACATCCTGTTAGGCATGTAGGCATCTTAACTAAAGGCATGGCTGTGATTGGCTGCTGAAATGATGTCATGATGCACTATAAAAGCCGCCGCCGCCATTTTGAGCTCACTCTGCTGTGAATTCAGTTAGGGATAGGACGCTGTTGTTCTGAGGGACAGTTTTAGCTACCTATTTGGTCCATTCTGCTTTACCCAAGCTACTTTATAAATCGCTGTGCCTTGCAGTGCTAGTGCACAGTTCTCTGTGCTGTTCACCGCTGTCTGCAAGGTCTCTGTGTGTGAGTGCAGCTCACCCTGTAGTGTGTGCTTCAGCCACGTCTGGTTATAGTGCACTCAGTGTGTGTCACTGCCTCATACATTGTCCTTTTTTGCCAATTCATAATTTTTCCTGATATCTCCTATTAGTGTGGTGGTTCCATCCGTATTCAGCTAAATTGGTTCCAAACACACTATATAGGAGTAGATAGAGAAATTTTTTTGGTCTTGCAGCGCTAGTGCATAGTGCTCTGCATCTTTACTGTTCACCGCTGTCTGCAAGGTCTGGTGTGTGAGTGCAGCTCACCCTGTAGTGTTTGCTTCAACCACGTCTGGTTGTAGTGCACTCAGTGTGTGTCACTGCCTCATACATTGTCCTTTTTTGCCAATTCATAATTTTTCCTGATATCTCCTATTAGTGTGGTGGTTCCATCCGTATTCAGCTAAATTGGTTCCAAACACACTATATAGGAGTAGATAGAGAAATTTTTTTGGTCTTGCAGCACTAGTGCACAGTGCTCTGCATCTGTACTGTTCACCACTGTCTGCAAGGTCTGGTGTGTGAGTGCAGCTCACCCTGTAGTGTGTGCTTCAACCACGTCTGGTTGTAGTGCACTCAGTGTGTGTCACTGCCTCATACATTGTCCTTTTTTGCCAATTCATAATTTTTCCTGATATCTCCTATTAGTGTGGTGGTTCCATCCGTATTCAGCTAAATTGGTTCCAAACACACTATATAGGAGTAGATAGAGAAATTTTTTTGGTCTTGCAGCGCTAGTGCACAGTGCTCTGCATCTGTACTGTTCACCGCTGTCTGCAAGGTCTGGTGTGAGTGCAGTTCACCCTGTACTGTGTGCTTCAACCACGTCTGGTTATAGTGCACTCAGTGTGTGTCACTGCCTCATACATTGTCCTTTTTTGCCAATTCATAATTTTTCCTGATATCTCCTATTAGTGTGGTGGTTCCATCCGTATTCAGCTAAATTGGTTCCAAACACACTATATAGGAGTAGATAGAGAAATTTTTTTGGTCTTGCAGCGCTAGTGCACAGTGCTCTGCATCTGTACTGTTCACCGCTGTCTGCAAGGTCTGGTGTGAGTGCAGTTCACCCTGTACTGTGTGCTTCAACCACGTCTGGTTATAGTGCACTCAGTGTGTGTCACTGCCTCATACATTGTCCTTTTTTGCCAATTCATAATTTTTCCTGATATCTCCTATTAGTGTGGTGGTTCCATCCGTATTCAGCTAAATTGGTTCCAAACACACTATATAGGAGTAGATAGAGAAATTTTTTTGGTCTTGCAGCGCTAGTGCACAGTGCTCTGCATCTGTACTGTTCACCGCTGTCTGCAAGGTCTGGTGTGAGTGCAGCTCACCCTGTAGTGTGTGCTTCAACCACGTCTGGTTGTAGTGCACTCAGTGTGTGTCACTGTCTCATACATTGTCCTTTTTTGCCAATTCATAATTTTTCCTGATTTCTCCTATTAGTGTGGTGGTTCCATCCGTATTCAGCTAAATTGGTTCCAAACACACTATATAGGAGTAGTTAGAGGAGCCTTTCTGCAGCATTGGACCCTGCAGCCCCAGCCAGATTAGTATTAGCCTATTTTTTGTAGCCTCATCTATTGCATTGTAGGTTACCTTCCTACATTGTAATAGCTACAAAAAGTTTGTGATACTATCGTTATTACATCTTTAGGCACATACAGTGTCTTTTTGTGACAAAAAAAACCTAAATAAAGTTCACCAAACACTCCACTTTACAGTTGTGTAGGCCACATTAGCTCATATTAAAGTCTAGTCCACACTTTATAAAATTAGTGTTTCTTATACCTGTTAGCAGCTGTTCAGGAATAAGCACACTAAGCCCTTAGTACTTTTCTGCCTATCTTTATCAGTCTACCAAGATGAAGAAGGCAGGGAGTAAGGCATGTGGTCGTGGGCGTGGAGTTTCTGCAGGGAGAGGACGTGAGGATTCTGTGCCTGCAGGGAGAGGACATGGGGATTCTGTGCCTGCTGCGGGCACCAGTGAATCAGCATCCCCCAGTTTTACCAGGGAACAGTCCTTTATGCACAGCTTTGTAGGAGCTAGCCGTACCCCACTGCTGCGGGAGGACCAAATTGAAGCCGTTGTCAGATGGATGGCAGCTAACGCATCGACTTCAATTAGTTCCAGATCCTCTCAGGTCCTGAGCACTGAAGAGCACCCATCTGTCTCTTCACCACCTACCTAATTGACCAGGCAGTCAGAGAGCCCTGGACAGGAGCCATCTCTACTTCTGTTCTCTGAATCTCTTGGCTTGGAAAGAGGGGGCCAGCCAAGCAGAATTCGAGAATTTGAAGAAGAGGTAGTATGCAGTGATGCGCAACCGTTTTGTCTCTCTGAATCTGAAGAGGCGGGTGGGCCAGTGCCTATGGTCAGCAGCACACCTCAGTACGCATCTGATGATGAGACTCAGGTGCCACTTTCTGGTGGGTACTGTGCTGTCGAGACTACCCAGGAGAAACAGTTGTTTGAAGAGGGTAGTGTAGATGATGAGGTCCTTGACCCATCATGGCGTGAGGGACAGGAAGGTGGTGGGAGCAGCTCTGAGGAAGAGATTCCCCGAACAGCCCAAAAAGGAGGGAGAGGGAGGGGGCAGACTTGGTTGCCTGTAGCCTCCACTTCGGCACCCATTAGGAGCATGGCTCTTCCAAAATCCAAAGCGGGCGCTCCCAAGACTTGCAGTGCCTGGTCCTTTTTTGACACAGTTGCAGATGACATTTGCTTTGTCAAATGCAAGCTGTGTAATCAGAAGGTGAAAAGAGGGAAAAGTGTCAACAACCTCAATACCACAAATATGTGGAAACATGTGCGGACCAAGCATGTGGTGGAGTTACAAAAACACACTGAAGACCTAGGCCAACCTACAGCGCCACCTACCACCTCTTCAGCTCGTGTTGTAACCTCTACCTCCAGCTCACACACAGCTGGTTCGGCTTCCTCACAGAATCGCCATGGAAGAATCTCTGGCACTGTTGTACAGAGACACAGTGTAATTCCACCCACAGCACCACTTTCCCAGTCATCCTCACACTCCCAGGCCAGTCTACAGCCATCGTTAGCACAGGCATGGGAGAAAAGGCGCCCATACTCGGCAAACCACCCCCGTGCACAGGCTCTGAATGCTGGCATTGCTAAACTACTGGCCCTTGAAATGCTATCATTCAGGCTGGTGGAGACTGACACATTCTGTAACTTTATGGCATTGGCAGTCTCACAATACAATGTGCCCAGCCGCTTTTATTTCAGCAGGCAAGCAGTCCCTGCCCTGCAACATCATGTGGAGGGAAAAATTAAACATGCGCTACAAAACGCCGTCAGTAGCAAGGTCTACCTGACCACCGATGCGTGGACCAGTAAGCATGGACAGGGACGATACCTTTCCCTCACTGCCCATTGGGTAAATGTTGTGGAGCCGGGTACAGATCTTGAGAGTGGCGCTGTACGTGTTCTGCCAACTCCAAGGATTGCAGGAATCCAGTCTGTACACATTGACTCCTCCTCATACTCCAGTTCCTCTGAATCAGCGCTGCAGGAGCCGTCACGGTCTACCTCCACATCGACCCGTGAACGGTTACCTGTTATGGTGACCAATATGAGCACAGCCGTGGCCAAACGTCAACAGGCCGTATTAAAATTAATTTCTTTGGGGAATCAAAGCCACACAGCGCAGGAGCTCTGGAATGCCATCAAGCAGCAGAGCGACGTGTGGTTTGTGCCAGCGAATCTCCAGCCAGGCATGGTAGTGTGTGACAATGGCCGAAATCTGGTGGCAGCTCTGGGCCTAGGCAACCTCACTCACATACCATGTCTGGCACATGTGCTCAACTTGGTCGTGCAGAGTTTTTTGAGGGACTATCCGGATCTTGATGCACTGCTTCACAAGGTCTGCATAAAGTGCGCTCACTTGCGGCGTTCCAGCAATGCAAGATCACGCATTGCAGCTCTGCAGCGCCGATTACGTCTTCCGGAACATCGCATCATATGTGATCTACCCACCAGGTGGAATTCAACGTTACTTATGTTGAAGAGGTTGTGTGAGCAGCAGGCAGCAGTAATGGAGTACCAGCTGCAACAGGCACAAACAAGTCGCAGTGTGCGCCGTTCACACTTCACCACCACTGAGTGGGCCTCTATGAAGGACATTTGCCACGTTTTGCGTGCCTTCGATTATTCCACGCGGATGGCGAGTGCAGATGATGCACTAGTCAGCATGACTATCCCCCTTATCTGCCTGCTTGAAAAAACACTGC
Source organism: Phyllobates terribilis (assembly GCF_046119375.1). Taxonomy (NCBI): domain Eukaryota; kingdom Metazoa; phylum Chordata; class Amphibia; order Anura; family Dendrobatidae; genus Phyllobates; species Phyllobates terribilis. The sequence goes on along the minus strand of NW_027362762.1, from coordinate 764,944,996 downwards.
AAGCACTAAGGGACAAGGTTTTGGAAAAGGTGTAGGATGAGGAGTCACAAATGTCATCTGCTTCTCTACAGTCTGCGCAACGTGGTTCCTCACAAAGGCCTAGGCAGGGGACACTTTGTGAGGAGGATGAGGAAGAGACAATGGATGAGGAAGACATCTGTCCAGAGGAGGGAGGTACACAATGCTCTAGTAGTCAGTATCTAGAGTGAGGGTGGGGTGATGCAGAGCAGGCAGAGATCACGCCTCAAGCAGGGGACAGCGTTTCTTGGCCAGTTGGCAGTCTGCAGCACATGGTTGATTTCATGCTGCAGTGCCTGAGAAACGACCGCCGCATCGCCCACATTCTCAACACGGCTGATTATTGGGTTTCCACCCTCCTAGATCCTCGCTACCGGGACAACTTACAAAGCCTCATAACAACATTGAACCGGGAGCGTAAAATGCGGGAGTACCAAGATGCACTGGTGCATTCCATCATGTTCTCCATTCCAACCGAGAGCAGTGCTGCTAGTGCTTTACAAAGCAGTTCAGTGCGTCGAGGCAGTGGAGGAAGCTCTGCACAAAGAGGGAGCAGAAGCAGCACCTCAGCACAAGGCAAGACCAGTATGGCCGAAATGTGGCAAAGTTTTGTGTCCCCGCCGCCACAAATGTCTACATCATCACAGACGGCTCCAGTCAGCAGGAGGCAACGTTTCCGTCAGATGGTGACAGACTACATGTCTTGCCCTCTTAGTGTACTCCCAGACGGCTCTTCTCCCTTCAAGTTTTGGGTCTGTAAGCTGGATACATGGCCAGAGCTTAGTCAGTATGCATTGGAGGTGCTAGCTTGCCCTGCTGCTAGTGTATTATCGGAAAGCGTCTTTAGTGCCGCAGGTGGTGTACTAACAGACCATCGCATGCGACTATCCTCCGATAACGTTGACTGGCTTACTTTTCTTAAAATGAACAAGGCCTGGATCTCTCATGAATTTGCCAGTCCTCTTCCAGAATAAATAATTGGTTGGCAACAGTATCCAGGTCTCCTGTTCTGTTCATGTTTCTACCACCTGAACTGTAATCCCTGAGCTCCAACACCGCCAGTTGGCGCTCGGAAGTGCAGTCTGCACAGTCAACACTTGCTGCCGTGTTATTGGGGTTCAGTAACGTCAGCTGTTCCCCTGCTGTGCGGACGGCAATTTCTCCTGCTCTGTCCACATTCTCACTACTACAGATTTTAAAGTTGCTCCAATTACACCTCTGGCTCCTCTGTTTTCAGTATTATCCCTGAGCTCCAACACCGCCTGTTGGCGCTCGGAAGTGCCGTCTGCACAGTCAACACTTGCTGCCGTGTTATTGGGGTTCAGTAACATCAGCTGTTCCCCTGCTGTGCGGACGGCAATTTCTCCTGCTCTGTCCACATTCTCACTACTACAGATTTTAAAGTTGCTCCAATTACACCTCTGGCTGCTCTGTTTTAAATATTATCCCTGAGCTCCAACACCGCCAGTTGGCGCTCGAAAGTGCCGTCTGCACAGTCAACACTTGCTGCCATGTTATTGGGGTTCAGTAACGTCAGCTGTTCCCCTGCTGTGCGGACGGCAATTTCTCCTGCTTTGTCCACATCCACTGTACTACTGATTTAAAACTTGCTCCAATTACACCTCTGGCTCCACTCTGTTTTTAGTATTTACCCTGGGTTCCAGCACCGCCAGCTGGTTCTCGGTAGTTCCATTTGCTCTTGTAACTTCTACTACCCATCCGGGTTCCAGTACCATCAGCTGGTTCTCGGCAGTGCCTTTGGATTAGGTGCCTCCTTCTCGGTATTAAAGTTCCACCAACGTCTGCTGGTCCTTGGTAGTGCTTTCTGGCACAGGTACCTCCTGCTTAGTAACCGAGTTCCAGTATCGTCAGCTGGTCTTCGGCAGTTCCATTGGCTCTTGTACCTTATACTACCCATCCGGGTTCCAGTACCGTCAGCTGGTTCTCGGCAGTGTCTTTGGCACGGGTACTCCCTCCTGCCCAGCCTGGTTCCAGCACGCCAGCTGTTTCCGGGTAGTGTCAACGTCACTTTGCCTCAATGTGTTGTCCTGTCGTGTTGCGGTCGGGTTAGCCAACTCTATGGTGCCTGCAGTTTAGGTGACTCCTATGTGGGCTGCGGGATCTGGCAATGAAGGCTGGTTCCATAGTGCCAATAGGACAAGCACCCCCTGTAGGACTGTGGGTTTTGGTAACTGCGGCCGGCTCACGGCCTTGACCTTTTTTTTATATGGGTACCTTCTGCTACCCATCCGGATTCCAGTACCGTCAGCTGGTTCTCGGCAGTGCCTTTGGATTAGGTGCCTCCTTCTCGGTATCCAAGTTCCACCAACGTCTGCTGGTCCTTGGTAGTGCTTTCTGGCACAGGTACCTCCTGCTTAGTAACCGAGTTCCAGTACCGTCAGCTGGTCTTCGGCAGTTCCATTGGCTCTTGTACCTTCTACTACCGATCCGGGTGCCAGTACCGTCAGCTGGTTCTTGGCAGTGTCTTTGGCACGGGTAATCCCTCTTGCCCAGCCTGGTTGCAGCACGCCAGCTGTTTCCGGGTAGTGTCAACGTCACTTTGCTGCTGGTGGAAAGGGGAATAGGTGTGTTGGGAAGGGAAAAAAGGTTGTGTCCGTGAGGTAGGTATTAAAGCAACAGTAACATCTGCAGAAGAAAGACCATCTTCCAGCCAAACTAAAATGTCTACTTCTTTTAGCGGACAATGTGATAAGATCCCTTTCTTACGGCCACGCCAATCGCTACAAATATCAGATGAGGCACAAAAACAGCAGGTGCTTCAACGGATATCAAGTGCTCCTTTAAGTGGGCTCTCCTCCACATCAACTTCAACATCACAAATACTCCAGTCCTCAAAGGTGTCACCCCAATCGCACTTGCTTCCTCACAGCTCCCAAATCTCCAGCTGCCTGTCTGAGTATGAGGTAGAACAGATGGTTGAGTCTGCTAGCTGTTTACTCATACTATAGCCTGGGAATCAGAGGTCGACTCCAGCGCTTCTGTGAATCCAGACGAGGAAATGATCTGCACTGATGCCCAGAATCTTTATGAATCGGATCCAGGACCAGACGCAGAAGGTTCTGACCATAATGTAGACCCTCATTCCCAAACTGTAACTCCTGTTGGTGGAGACAATGAGGAAGACGATGATGAGACTCAAATACCTGATTGGAGCGACAACTTTAGTTTTTTGTCAGGGCAGGAACAGGTTGGCTCTGAGGACGACGGGTGTGATAACGCACAGGGTGATGATGATGAGGTTGGAGATCCCACTTACTGTCAACCCACAGTCAGCCAAGAGATGAGGTCAGCAGAGGAGGTGGAGGAAGATGCTAGTGACGACGAGGTCAGGTTGCGCCTTCATGGACAGAGACGTAGTACTGGAAGCACGTCAACAACTGCATCCTCAAACACAACTCTGCCTCTGACCACAAGTCGTGGTGGCTCTTCAGGTCGCATGGATGCTAAGCCTTGCATAGCCTGGGCATTTTTTCAGATCGATAAAGATGACCCAACTCGTGTTATCTGTAACATTTGTCAGCAAAAGCTAAGTAAAGGCCAAAAAATACATAGTTTGAGTACTTCATGCATGAATCGGCACATGGACATGAAGCATAAGTTGCAGTGGGAAGCTCAGTGTGCTACAATGCGGCCTAGCCGGCCGGGCCACCCGCCGTCTGCCATATCTTGTGCATCCGCGGCCTCTTCATCCTCTGTGACTGGGGGGACAGCAGTCACACCTGTTTTGGGGCGCAGACCTGCCACCTCTTTACCCGCAACAGCCAGCGTGATTGGCAGGTCATCATTTTCTTTGGAGGTGGTAACACCAGCTGGTGTTGAGCGCTGTCCGACATCGATAGCACCACCTTTGGATCAAGGCAACCTAACATGTCCGCCTGCATCTTCCTCACAGACCGGCAGTTTGCCGGGGACACCCTTATCAACCCCGTCTAAGCACAATAGCCAGCCCTCGGTCCCTCAGATGTGGACAAGTAAAAGACCATTTCCTCCTAGCCATGAGAAAGCTAAGAGGTTGAATTTCACCATCTGCAAGCTCTTGGCTACAGAAATGCTGCCTTTCCGCCTGGTGGACACAGAGGATTTTTGAGACCTTATGTCCATCGCAGTGCCCCAGTACCAGATGCCCAGTCGGCACTACTTCTCAAAGAAAGGTGTGCCTGCGCTCCACCAGCATGTCGCACACAACATCACCGCTTCTTTGAGAAACTCTGTGTGTGACAGGGTGCATTTCACCACAGACACTTGGACGAGTAGGCATGGACAGGGGCGTTACATGTCGCTGACTGGGCACTGGGTAACTATGGTGACAGCAGAACAAGGGGCTGCTGTCCAAGTCTTGCCGTCCCCACGAGTTGTGCGTCAATCCTCTTTATGTCAAAGTTCCTCCACTGCTTCTGCCTCCACAACCTCCTCTCGGTCTTCCACCTGCACCCAAAGCCTGTCTGGTCATGCCACAAGCTTTCTAACTGCGCAGAAGGGATCCTGCACACCTCCTTACTATGCTGGCAGTAGGGCTCAACGTCATCAGGCGGTTTTTACTTTGAAATGTCCGGGAAATGTGAGTCACACAGCTGAGGAGTTGTGGTCAGCTCTGGAGAACCAATTTCATGAATGTTTGTCTCCACTGGACCTGAAACCAGGGAAGGCCGTGTGCGACAATGCTGCAAACCTGGGTGCGGCCCTTCGCCGGGGCAATGTCACACACGTGCCTTGTATGGCTCACGTGTTGAACCTGGTTGTCCAGCAATTTTTAGCCCACTATCCCAGACTAGATGGCCTTCTGCAGAGGGCACGGTCGCTGTGTGCTCACTTCCGCCGTTCGCATCCCGCAGCTCAGCGACTTACATCTCTACAGAAGTCATTGGGCCTGCCACTTCACCGGCTAAAATGCGATGTGCCTACCCGGTGGAATTCAACTCTGCACATGTTGCAGCGACTGTGGCAGCACCGACAAGCCCTGGTGCAATACGTTCTGACGTATAGCCTGGGCCAACGAGATCCGGAGGTGGGGCAAATCACGCTGGAGGAGTGGTCTCAGATCAGGGACCTATGCACCCTTCTGCACAGTTTTGAAATGGCGACGAAGATGTTTAGTGCTGACGATGCCATTATCAGCATGACTATTCCAGTGACTTACATGCTGGAGAACATGTTAAACAGAATTCGGAGTCAGGTGGTGGCACAAGAGGAGGTGGAGGAAGTAGAGGAGGAGGAGTTGTATGCGGAAGGGCTAACATCTGCAAGGTCCAGACGGTCGGCAGCACCAAGGCGGCAGGCATGTGAGGGTGGGGGAGATGGTTTTACCAGGGCGCATGGTAGCAGCCAAACTAGTGAGGAAGGTGCAGGAGCCCAGGAAGAAGTGGAGGACGAACTGATGGAAGACTCATCAGATGAGGGAGACCTTGATCACATTTCTGTTGTGCGAGGTTGTGGGGAGAGGACAGATGAAGGAAGCATGATTGTTACCTCGCCACCAACACAACAGGGACTTGGTGCTCCTGGATGCGCAACACACATGAGTGCCTTCTTGCTGCACTACCTGCAACATGACCCTCGAATTGTGAGAATTAGAAATAATCCTGACTACTGGGTTGCCACACTGTTAGATCCCCGGTACAAAAGTAAATTTGCAGAAATTATTCCTGCCATAGAAAGGGATGCACGCATGCAAGAGTATCAGCAGAGACTGTTGCAGAATCTTACATGTGCTTTTCCACAAAACACCAGTGGTGCACGTAGTGAATCTCACAGTTCCAACTTGCCAACCGTGGGACCGTCAAGTGTTCAGCACTCAAACCGTAACAGAACCACAGTATCTGTTGGTAACATCAATTTTGCGGAATCATTTCACCACTTTTTTAGCCCATCCTTTGCAAGGCCACAGGAGACAAGAAGTCTGACACATAGTCAGCGCCTAGAGACGATGGTACAGGAGTTTCTCCAAGTAAACATTGAAGCCATGACTGTGTCACTGGACCCTTGCTCTTTTTGGGCTTCCAATCTGGATAAATGGCTGGAGCTAGCCACTTACGCCTTGGAGATCTTGTCATGCCCCGCAGCCAGCGTTCTGTCTGAACGTGTGTTCAGCGCTGCTGGTGGTGTGCTGACAGATAAGCGCACGCGGCTCTCCACTGATAATGTAGACAGACTCACGTTCATAAAGATGAACAAATCATGGATCCGAAACGACTTTTCTACCCCTGTGTCATCCTGGGGAGAGTAAAAGCTTGATGATTGGTTAAAATCACCCTACCAACCGTTTTAAGCTTTCAAATTACTAATCATGTTTATCTGTATCTTGACTGGAAAATAATTTGGGCTTTGTAGCAGTGTGCAGCACTGATCCTATTAGCCCATCTATACTAAGCTCCACCAGATTTAAAATTAATAATAATTTTTAGCTGCATCTAGCCCGGAAAATAATTTTGGGGCTCCGAGATACGCAAGACACATAAGTGCCTTCTTGCTGCACTACCTGCAACATGACCCTCATATTGTCAGAATTCGAAGTAATCATGACTACTGGGTTGCCACACTCTTAGATCCCCCAAACTTTTCGATCAACTTTTCATTTTAATAAAGACCAAAAAAATGGTCATTTTTGAAATTATAAGCATTAGCAGGTTATTAGAAACTGAAATCAAACAGTTTTCAACTCAAAACTTTATTCTAGGTGATGTTACATTTTCACATAGGACCCCTTGTTCGAAAGGAGCTTCTGAACTCTCTCGTCCATTGAATTTGTCAGGTTTTGGATGGTTTCTGCTTCAATTGTTTTGCATGAGGACAGAATACCCTCCCAGAGCTGTTGCTTAGATGTGAACTGCCTCCCGCCATCATACACACTCCTTTTGATGATGCTCCAGAGGTTCTGAATGGGGTAGAGGTCAGGGGAGCATGGGGGTCACACCATACGCTTGTCCCCTTTTATGCCCATATCAGCCAGAGATGCAGATGTTTTATGTGCAGCATGAGATGGTGCATTATCATGCAAAAAAATGATCTTGCTGTGAAATACATGGTTCTTCTTCTTGAACCATGGCAGGAAGTGCTGTTTGAGAAAATCCACATACATTATGGAGTTCATCTTTAGCGCCTTCAGGGATCCTAAAGGGGCCGACAATCTCTCTCCCCATGATTCCAGCCCAAAACATTACTCCACCTCCTCCTTGTTGGCGCTGTAGCCGTGTTTGCGTGGGGTGTCCATCAACCAGCCATCCTCCACTCCATCCATCTGGACCATCGAGCGCTGCACGGCACTCATCCGTGAACAAAACAGTTTTGAAATCAGTCTTCATGTAATGTTTGGCCCACTGGAGCCGTTTCTGCTTGTGTGAAGTGGATAGAGGAGGTCGACAGGATGGCATATGCACAGCTGCAAACCTCTGAAGGACCCTGCATCTTGTTGTTCGGGGGACGTTGGAGGCACCAGCAGCTTCAAAAACTTGTCTGCTGCTATGACAAGGCTTTTTTGCCGCTGCTCTTTTAACCTGACGTAATTGCCTGTAGGAAACAGTCCTCAATTTGCCCTTATCAGCATGCACACGTGTGTACTGTGAATCAGCTACATACTTCTTGATTGCCAAGACACTTCATCCTGATCATCGCACAATGTTGATTGTAGTCATGCCTTGACCTAAACACTCCACAATTTGTTGCTTCTCAGCAGACGACACATCCTTTTTCTTTCCCATTTTGGCAGAAAATGTAGGCTGCTTAATAATGTGAGACAGCCTTCTTAAGTAGTCTTGCCTTTCATTGGACACAGCTGCCAAACTAATTAGCACAGGTGTCTGCAATTGCTTACAGTGATATAAAGAGCCCTGACACACATCACCATCAATGAGTTTAACTGACAAACAAATTCTTCCCTTATCACTCCTAAACACTTTTTGCATAATAATTTGGAACACAGTGTACATGTGCTTTTCCACAAAACACCAGTGGTTCACGTAGTGAATCTTACAGTTCTAACTTGCCAACCGTGGTCTGTATTGAGTTGTTCAATAAAGGGCCCAAAATTAAGATAACATAGATAGGAGAGGTCTCTATGAATAGGAATTCCTAAGTATTTGATACCCTGTGAGGGCCAGGCAAAGGGAAAGTTGGACTGGATGGAATCCTATATGGATTTGGGGAGGGAGACATCGAGGGCCTCAGACTTCGCTGCATTGATTTTAAAATTTGACCATGTAACAAAGTGATCTATTTCAGCCATAACAGCATGGATGGATATATGTGATTGAGTGATATATACTAGTACATCATCAGCAAATAGAGAGCACTTGTACTCGGTGCCTCCCACCTCAATCCACCTAATATTGGGGTTATGGCGAATTGATGAGAGCAGGTGCTCCGTCACTAGGATGTATAAGAGAGGGGACAGAGGACATCCCTGCCTTGTCCCATTGGTGATTGTGAAAGGTGATGAAAATGTTCTGATACTCCCCCTGGGCCTTGGGACACCCGGAGCCGGACCCTTTTTGGTGGATGCTGGTGGTTGTAGTCTTCGTGGCGGCGACCCGGTTCCGTGGCTCAGGGTGGTCAAACCAGTGGCGGAACTATTTATGTGGTTTTGATGTTTAAATGTCCGACTACGCCACCCGTGGATTGCGGTCAGAGTGAACCGCCGCTGCAGGGCAGACCGCTGAGGCTGGTGTTGTGGGTGCAGCAGAGCGTAGCATAACTCCCCACGGGAGGAGTATAGCCTCAGGGCAGTGTATGCGGAGGATGGGGGTGATGGTGCAGGGCAGCAGCAGTAACGACACGGAGTCAGTGATGCAGTCCAGGGCCTTTACTCACAGTTCTTATTATCCAGACCACGTCTGCAGGTAACGGCTGCCCACGTCGTACTGTGCTCACCAGGTGAGGGGCTCAGACAACTCCCAGATAACTTTGGAGCGCTTCACAGGACCCCCTTTGTATGTCCTTTGTCTGGCCTTTCTTACCAACCCTTCTGTCTGGCTGCCTCGGGCCTCCTCTTGGTAAACTTGGCACCAGTTTCCCTGACCCTATGTGCTGCCCTCCTAGCGGGTGTAGCGAGGGGCTGTGCCACATAAAATGTCACAGCCTCCGGTTTCTAGCTGAGGGTCATTTCCTGCCTCCACTAGTTTCGGGGACCGGTCTCCCCCTTTGGCCTGACCCCTCCATGCAGGTGGATTCGGGCGTGCGGTGGCGACTCGCCCGTCCGCACCCCTGGGATCCCTTCGTTCCTCGTTCCTGGAGCCTTCTCCGCTCCTCTTCCTTCCTTCTCCCTCTTCCAGGCCTGGGCCTCTGTTACTAGGCCCGCCTACGGAGCAGAGCTCATGCAGAGCCCCTGCTCCCTGCCACTTCTGCTCAGACTTCTCTGCACTGAACTAAGATGGTGCCAACCTTTTATACTCCCTTCTCAATGCACCCAGGAACTGCTTCCTCCCTGCTCCTGCACTACAGGGTTCCCCTTCCTCAGTGTTCCCTCCCCCCACTCCAGCCAGGGACAGGGACTGTCGTGCCCATTTCAGGGGCATATTGGTCGCCCTGCCCCACGGCAATGTGGTGTAATGCATGCAGGTGTCGGGTCCTGATCCACACTCCTTCCTTACCTGAGAGTGAGATATCACACCTCTGGGTGAGGTGCAATTCCTCTGTAGCAACCGAGCCCTCAGGGTGCTACAGTTCCATTTATCTTCAGCCTAGGTGACGTATTGCGATACAGGGCCGTGATTTTGGCTATAAAAGGGTCCCCTAGACCCCTACCCCAAGCTTTTTAAGAGAATCATATATGGCGTGCCAGGAGACTCTATGGAATGCTTTCTCAGCATCCAACGAGTATCTAATTACAAATTTTTAACTGCATCTAGCCCAGGAAATACTTTGTGCCTAGTAGCAGTGTCTGCTAGTCAGCGGATTATCCCGGCTGTTAAGCAAGCTACACCACCTGTAGTTTGGACACTTAATTTTTTCAAAGAAAATGCTTCGGGACCACGGGATACTCAGTGAAGAGCATCAGGAGGCACCCCAAGGCATAGGGGCTGGGACTGGCAGTAGGATGCCTTGCGGTGGACAGCCGAGTTCGATCCTGATAAAAGCTTTATAACTGCAGCAGCTTTAGTGGACGCTACTGGAGCTGGAATTACGCGGCTGCTGGCATGAGACTTGCCCTCCAATAGATCCTTGTAAATGGATTTAAAGTGTATTCATTCAAATTAGAGAGACAATTTAAATTAAAAAGCTTAGAGCTGCCTCCACCACAGGGGGGCTCGCTCGACCCACCAGTGGACAGGCACCAGTATTGGGAGAGGGGGGCTGGCCGTCAGGGTTCACCGCGGCTCTGGCACAAACCCGGCAACACGGAGGTGGCACGGGCAGGAGCGGACTGAACGTGTCGGCTTCTCACTTTTTGGATTTTAGAAGGGCATGACATGCCTATATCTGTGTCTCCCCCTCCTTTTACTCCTCCACCTCTTTTCTTTTCTCATGACTATATGTACTTGTCACTTTTCCATGTGTTAGTTGTGTCTTCTGAGCAGTTTGTCAGCTTTTGGACACCTTTGAAGGTGTTTTCTATGTGTTTCTATGTGTTTTTGTTTGCCTGCCATTGGTTTTAACGGTGTTCGAAGGTGTTCGATGAACAGTTCGACGAACAGTTCGGCGAACACACGGGTGTTCGACGAACCGAACCGAACTCGAACACTGCGGGGGTGGCTCAACACTAATTAGCAGTAATAGATGGACTCCAGTTCTATCTTTTGTATGGAAGTTTTTAATGAGCATGTGTAAGGGTCATTGTGAAGAAATGGAGAGCACAGGTAGTTTTGACATTACTTATTGTGATTAAGGAATCCTGTGTTATCTGTCATTGTAATCCTGCTCTGATGATAAGGAAAGTACAGGAAGTATGAGTCTAAAATAGCCCATTTGGCCATTGTAAAAATTGAAAGGTTACTAATTTTGTTTTTTAATACAGATTGTGATGTAAAAAATGCAAACTAAAGTATAATTTGAAAATTAAAAAAAAAACTCATGCTAAATAAATGCTTTATTAAAAAAGTAGGTAATTCTCTGATTTTTACTTTCAAGTGTTAAAATTATTTATAAAAATAACTTCTAAACTCTAAATTATATTAGTTTTTTGCAATCTTAGGTATGATTCCTTGTGTTTTCCTATTATTTTATTAATTATAAAAAATGAGATAGAAATTACTTATGCACTGCATAATCTTTTGATGTTTTTAAAATTGTGTCATGAGTAAAATGAAAACTGAGATTGGGGTTTGGGACACCGAAATATGATTTCAAGTAAAAAGAGTTAAGGTTTTAAGCAATTAAAATGTTAAGGTCAATGTGGAAGCAAAAGGAGTGTCCTTTCCAAGATTTCCAATTAGGGAGGCATTAAAAAGTCCAAGTGAGAATAAATTACTTAGTGCGTACTGTACATATCCACATAGTTAAGAGCACAACTGTGCCTCTTTTATGTCTGCAGCTGCTGAACCCTACTACCTACATCTTATTAACATTACACTGAAAATGACAAAAACTCATTCTACTGTAGAAACGATCATTTGCAGGTTATATAATAAGCATTCTAAAAGGCAATTGGCAAAGGAATACTTCAATAATTATAGTTTGTAGTTTTCACAAAGTCACCTATTTTATGCAACTTTCTACTGATCCTTAAATTTATCCTTATAGTGCTGTGTTATGAAGACAAACCTTCTCCTTCATTTTAAAGCATATTGATGTCATAGGAAGGGATCCCCCACTTGAGACCCCCTTTCTATTAACCAAAACATTCCCGTTAACATTTTGTCACAGGCCTTAGGTAATGTAGACATATTTTATGCTAATGCGATTGAGCAGCCAATTCCACTGTGCCCACACAATCCTCAGCTTTAAGACAGCTGTAATACACAGCAGCATTCCCAACGCGACTGTGAAGATTGGACTTTCAGGCTATTCAGTGGCACAACATTTTGGCACATAGAACATGCCATGCCAGTTTATTGTTATTTAAAAATAAATGTAAAATCAGCGCCTCTTTATGGGACCAAGAGGATAACAGCAATACAAATTAAATAAGTTTCTAACAATAAATTCTTCATTAATAAAACTATGAATTAAAATTACATGCTAAAAAATACATACTCTAAAAATGAAATAAATAAAAACTTGTAAGGCTGGGTGTTGATGGAATGACCGACTGCTAGCAAGCAAGAGCAGTGTGTCGGTCACACTTGGCACTAGCCGTCGCACTGCTGCCCGCCCTTGAGGGCCGGGTATACTCTTCACCTGCCTCCAGGTCCTGGCAAGGGGGAAATTTAGCAGAGCCCTTCCCTGGCGGAGCGCAGCACACAAAAAGCAGTCAGGGCAAACACACCAGAACCAAAAACCGCATTGCAATAGCATGAACTAAGGTGACTAGTGATTAACCAAGCACAGGCACCAAAGCATGAACTACCTCAGAAGCACAGCAACACTGACCTTAACACCCACCAGAACTGAAAATAATATGCAACAAAAGGAGGAAGTGGCAGGTTTAGATCTGCATCCCAACAGTCACCTGACCACGCTGGGGCAACCCCAATCTCCACTCCCAGACCACAGAGATACTGGAGGAGGGGATAGAAGACTGGAGAGAACCTCCCACCATTTGACTGCCACAGCAGATACATCCTGCACCTGTTGGCAGCAGCTAACACCAAGGGACCCGGCGTCCCGGAGTCCCTGCACAGCATAATCACTGGGAGCAGTGGCGTTCCGCCTCCCAGTGATGCCAGGAGTGTATCTCTTAGAATGAGATATCCATACTGAATGAAAACTTTTTAAAACAAAAAAGAAGCTAAGAGTATAATTTTTGAGTACATATTGTTTCCCACTTGTCAAGTGGGGTTTCCCACATCCACTCAGGCCACTATTGCAGTGGTGAGTGCTGCTTGAAATTGTTAGGAACACTCTAGACTTGTATCCCTGATTTGTGATGTGGGTTCCTTGGTGGCCGTAATCTTTTTTGCACTTGGGATGGGATGCAGTAGGCTCTTGGGGGCCTTGGTTTAGGCACTTTGCACTTTCTGTCCTCCTTTCTTATATTTATGATATTTAAAATAAATTTCTGTACTGTACATTTATTTACTAATAAACAATTTCTTTTTTGTAAGCCAATTATACTCTTAGCTTCTTTTTGGTTTTACATATGTTGTGAGAAGGCTTTCTGGGTAAGGCCCGGTCATCCGGGATTCTTTGGTTACTTGATATGTTGGCTGCTGTTTATAACCTGAATGAACATCTTTGTAAGGCCAGTCAGCACTGTTGTACAGGGAACAAAGTCTTTATCTCCTATAACTAGGGTTAAAATACCAGCCCCACCTACAGAGGAAATTAGCAATAAAACAAATATATCAATGTGTTCAAGTGCACTCCAACTGTTTAATAAAACCTTATGGGAACACATTGTGCAAAATAAATTTAAAAATTAGCATAGAAAATAGTGTCTGTGTGAATCGCTTTTTCTAGCCCTGCCCCATATTTTAAAAAAATATGAAAAAAAATATATAAAAGGGGAACATAATTTAAAATGTTTCAGTCCTTCGTGTTTGTTTTTTTAAAAAAAACTAACTAAAAAAACTAAATACATGTCTTTTTTTGTCATTTATTAATCTAAGTTTTTCCCTTACATTAGACAAAAAATGGAATTTAAACGTGCCGAAAAAATAAAGCCTCAAGTGCCGTGAAAAAAGAAGCAAAACTTAGTTTAATATCTGAAAGAGAACATTTTTTAGAACCGTCAAAAGCACATATACCTTAAAACCAGAAAATGTCCTTGGTCAGGAAGGTGGCAGAAATGTCATGGTCGTGAACTTGTTAACCCCTTCACCCCCAAGCCTGTTTTCACCTTCCTTGTCAGGCTAAATTTTACAATTTTGACCAGTGTAACTTTATGAGGTAATGACTCTGGAATGCTTCAACCTATTCCAGTGATTCTGAGATTGTTTTTAATGATATGTAGTCCTTCATGTCATGTTGTCCTTCATGTTAGTGGTAAATTTTGGTCGATTTGATTTGCATTCATTTATAAAACATTTTGAAAATTTGACAAAATATTTGACAATTTCTCAATTTTCTAACTTTGTCTTATGCCCATAAGACAAATAGTTATCCCGCACAAAATCAACATCATTTTTGAAACATAATTTTTTTTTGTTAGGAAGTTAGAAGGGTTAAAAGTAAATCAGCATTTTTTCATATTTCCCAACAAAATTTTGAAAATCTATTTTTCTAGGGACCACATCACATTTGAAATGATTTTGAAGGGGCTATGTTACAGAAAATACCAAAGAGTGTCACAATATTAAAAAATTCACCCCTTAAAGCACTCACAATCAAAATCAAGAAGTTTATTAACCTTTTAGGTGCTTCACATGAATAAAGCAATGTGGAAGTAAAAAATGAAAATTTTAATTTTTCCGACAAAAATGTTGCTTTAGCACCACATTTTTCATTTTCATAAAGGTAACAAGAAAACATGGACAATAGAATTTGTTGTGAAATTTCTCTTGAGTACAACAATACCCCATATGTGGTGGAAAACTACTGTTTGGGTGAACGGCAGGGTTGGGAAGGAGCACCATTTGACTTTGAAGCTCAAAATTCACTAGAATAGATAGCGGATGCCATGTCGCATTTACAGAGCCCCTGAGGTGCCTTAACAGTGGAAACTCCTCACAAGTGATGGTATTTTAGACACTACACCCCTCAACGAACTTAACGATATGTGTGGTGTGCACCTTGAACCCACAGGAGCTTCACTGAATTTTATAACAATGAGCCATGAAAATGAAAAAATACATTTTTCCTGCAAAAATGTTGCTTAGCCACAAATTTTTCAATTTCACATGGGTAACAGGAGAAAACGGACTATACAATTTGTTGTGCAATTTCTCCTGACTACACAGATACTATATATATATATGGATGTAAAACTACTGTTTTGGCTCACTGGAGGGCTCGGAAAAGAAAGAGTGCCAATTGAATTCTGGAACACAATTTTAGCTAGAATAGATTGCCATGTCACATTGGCATAATCTCTGAAGTGCCAAAACAGCAGTACCAATGAATTCATCTAGGGGTACAGTAAACATGTCGACACCAAATTTGCTTTACAGAATTTATACCTTTGGGTGGTGAAGAAAGAATAATTACATTATTACCACTAAAATGTTGTTTTAGCCCCTAGTTTTTTAATTTTATAAAGGCTAAGAGGAAAAAATGGACCACATAGTTTGTTGTGCAATTTCTCGTGAGTGAGCTCAGAAGGGAAGGAGTGCCATATTATAGTGCAGATTTTTCTGTTATGGTTTGCGGGTGCCATGACCCACTGGAATAGCCCCTGAGGTGTCAGAACAGCAGAACCCTTACATAAGTGATTCAAACCCATTTTACAAACTTTACCTCTTAATTAATTCATGTAATGGTACAGTGATCATATTGACACCAGAGTTGTGTCACAAAATTGTACAGTGATTGAGCAATGAAGAAAAAATAATTACATTTTTAGCACAAAAAATGTTTTTTACCCCCAGATTTTGCATTTTCACATGGGGAAATGGGTGAAATTGGCACCAAGATTTGTCACTAGTAATGAGCAAGCATACTGGCAAGTACTCGGTACTCGCCTGAGCATCTCAGTACTGGAGATGCTTGGAGCTCACCAAGTACTTGCGAGATGCTCGGGCGGATGCTTGGGTCCCCTCCCTGCATGTTTGCCACTCTTTAAAGAGCCAATGAACATGCAGGGATTGCCTGCCACTCTTTGTAATGCCGCAGCCATGTTGGTTGTGGCATTACAGTGATTGGCTGGCTGCACAGCGTCATCAGGTCTATATCAGACCTGGCGCCGCCGTGTTCGTCAGTCTACTTTGCAATCAGATAGTGTAGGGAGAGCTGCTGCTGAGCTAGGGAGAAATTTGCTTGTTTATTAGGTAGTGTAGGTAGAACAGAAGCATAATACATATAGCCATCTCAACAAACAGTCCATCTGAGGACTACCCTATCTGCAGAGATATCAGGCAGGCACTGTATATAGGCAGGCAGTGTATATAGCAGACTGCAGTGCATATAGCACAAGAGGCTCCATTCCAGTTCTGTCTGCTGCTGCTGTTAGACATTTCTAGACATAGGCCCAGGTCTCAGGGGCCAGGAATAATTGAATAATTTTTTTTGGCTCTTAATTCTCATTATTTGCTTAAAAAGCAATTCAGAGAACACTGTTTTTCTGCTCCATTTGCTTTGTTGGCACTGCAGAATACAGCCAGGTCCTTTCCATATTACAGCGCTAACAATCCAGCTATTTAAAACTGTGGCTTCTCCGTCACACAGATCACATATACAGTACAGACCGAAAGTTTGGACACACCTTCTCATTTAAAGATTATTCTGTATTTTCTTGACTATGAAAATTGTACATTCACACTGAAGGCATCAAAACTATGAATTAACACCTGTGGAATTATATACTTAACAAAAAAGTGTGAAACAACTGAAAATATGTCTTATATTCTAGGTTCTTCAAAGTTGTCACCTTTTGCTACTCTGGGAATTTATCTACAGACGCATTGATTTTGACTCCAGGTGTTTTTTCCAGAAACATTTTTTTCCAGAAACAAGTGGATGTTGCTGAGTAGTGATGAGTGAGCATGCTACTTTAACCCTTTAACCGAGCATGCTTGGGTGCTCGTATGTTATGTTCGAGTCCCTGCATCTGCATGGTTTACAGCTGTAAGACAGCCTCAACAGGGATTGTCTGTTTGTTAGGAATCCTCACATGTGTTGAGGCTGTCGTACAGCTATAAATCATGCAGATGCAGGGACTTGCTAAGTCAAAATTGAAAATCTGCCATTGTAGTGCTCAAACAATGCAGTGCCCATACATTATGCCCAGCTCGTACTTCTGGAGACACGCACCCATAAGCTAAGAGGGCTCTAAACACTACAGGAAAGATAAACATGTGGACTCTAAATGTGGCTTAGTCACACTGGGGCTCAGTGGGGATGGAGTCACTTGGATTGATTTGGGAACGCTGAATTAGTTGGATTTATTTTGGTTAGGCGAATAGCCATAGTTATTTTCCAGAATCTTTGAGCTATCAGTAACGTGGTAACCCCTATATTTCCATTGACAGATTACATACAGTACAGACCAAAAGTTTGGACACACCTTCTCAATTAAAGATTTTTCTGTATTTTCATAACTATGAAAATTGTACATTCACACTGTAGGCATCAAAACTATGAATTAACACATGTGGAATTATATACTTAACAAAAAAGTGTGAAACAACTGAAAATATTTTTTTATATTCTAGGTTCTTCAAAGTAGCCACCTCTTTCTTTGATGACTGCTTTGCACACTCTTGGCATTATCTTGATGAGCTTCAAGAGGTAGTCATCGGAAATGGTTTTCACTTCACAGGTGTGCCCTGTCAGGTTTAATAAGTGGGATTTCTTGCCTTATAAATGGGGTTGGGACCATCAGTTGTGTTGTGCAGAAGTCTGGTGTATACACAGCTGATGGTCCTACTGAATAGACTGTTAGAATTTGTATTATGGCAAGAAAAAAGCAGCTAAGTAAAGAAAAACAAGTGGCCATCATTACTTTAAGAAATGAAGGTCAGTCAATCCGAAAAATTGGGAAAACTTTAAAAGTGTCCCCAAGTGCAGTTGCAAAAACCATCAAGCGCTACAAAGAAACTGGCTCACATGAGGACCGCCCCAGGAAAGGAAGACCAAGAGTCACCTCTGCTTCTGAGGATAAGTTTATCCGAGTCACCAGCCTCAGAAATCACAGGTTAACGGCAGCTCAGATTAGAGACCAGGTCAATGCCACACCGAGTTCTAGCAGCAGACACATCTCTACAACAACTGTTAAGAGTAGACTTTGTGCAGCAGGCCTTCATGGTAAAATAGCTGCTAGGAAACCACTCCTAAGGGCAGGCAACAAGCAGAAGAGAATTGTTTGGGCTAAAGAACACAAGGAATGGACATTAGACCTGTGGATATCAGTGCTTTGGTCTGATTAGTCCAAATTTGAGATCTTTGGTTCCAACCACCGTGTCTTTGTGCGACGCAGAAAAGGTGAACGGATGGACTCTACATGCCTGGTTCCCACCATGAAGCATGGAGGAGGAAGTGTGATGGTGTGGGGGTGCTTTGCTGGTGACACTGTTCCGGATTTATTCAAAATTGAAGGCATACTGAACCAGCATGGCTACCAGAGCATCTTGCAGCGGCATGCTATTCCATCCGGTTTGCGTTTCTCTCATCAAGAGAATGCCAAGAGCGTGCAAAGCAGTCATCAAAGCAAAAGGTGGCTACTTTGAAGAACCTAGAATATAAGACATATTTTCAGTTGTTTCACACTTTTTGTTAAGTATATAATTCCACATGTGTTAATTCATAGTTTTGATGCCTTCAGTGTAAATGTACAATTTTCATAGTCAAGAAAATACAGAAAAATCTTTAAATGAGAAGGTGTGTCCAAACTTTTGGTCTGTACTGTATCTGAGTGGGGACTTGCTTTTTTTGTGGATTGAGTTGAAGCTTTTATTGGGAACATTTTGTATTTTGGATCACATTTATCATATGCACTTGCATTGAGGTTTCCACCTAAATTTCCGAATGACGTGATTCAGATGAAACCCCCAAGGAATCCATTCACTTTAATGAGGCAGCAGAAAAAGATGGATAAAACCAAATCATAGGCCAGTTGACATCCATAGTGACTCCATCTGCTTCATTATAGGGAATATTCCACTGTCTGAATCTCATATATCAGAGGTTTACACAGAAACCCAGGTGTAAGCGCCCAGTGTAGAGCGCAGGATAAACGTGGGCTGAACCTTACTGCGATCTTTGGGAGATAGAATAAACAAGTTAACAGCAGGTAAAGAATTTGTTTTATTTATTTTTTATGCCATTTTTCATGTGGTAAAAGTGATAAGACAACGTTATTCTTGGAAATTTATATTGTTTTTTTTTATGTTTGGCTACTATTAAACACTAAAAAATGCTTTTTTTATGAAAAACTTTCCATTGCCATATATTGAGAGCTATAATTTGTCTATATTTCTGCCACAAGAGTCATGAGAGGGCTTGTTCTTTGAGTTGACATTTTTATCGGTGCCTTTTTCAGGCACAAAACATTTTTTGATAGCTTTCTATTATCTATTATTTTTGGGAGGCAGAATGAATAAAAACCATCAATTCAGGAATTTTTTTTTTCATGCCATTCACCATGTGGTAAAAGTGATAAGACAGAGTTATTATTTGGGTCAGTACAATTATAACATACTACATTTATATCATTTTTTTATGTTTTGCTACTTTTACACAAAGAAAAACAAATTTGCAGAAAAAAGAATTGTTTTTACATCACTATGCTCTGAGAGATATATCTTTTTTACTTCTCCCCTGATGGAGCTGTATGGTGGCTTGTTTTTTTGCAGAACAAGATGACATTTTCAGCGATACAATATTTATTTACATTTGTGTTTTTGATCGCGTTTTTTTCCACTTTTGTTCAGCGGTATGATAAAAAAGCATTGTATTTTGCTACGCTGTTTACTTATTTTTTTACGGTTGAGTTATTCTGGATGCAGCAATACCAAATATGTGTACTTTTTTGTTTACTTTTGTTTTTATATAAATATATGTATTTATTGGTAGAATATTTTTGTCTTTTTTGTTGTTGTTTGTTGCGTTTTTTTATATTTTTACTTTTTTAAAAACTTTTTTTATTTAGCACCACCTTTTATTACTCTGATCACTGGTATAATGCATGCCAATTCACTAGCATTGCAATTCATTATACCTATCAGTGTTATACTGCCAGAACGCCTTTTAGTTCATGCTGCTGGTATGATCTAAACAGGCAACAATAGCTGTCAAACCCAGAGGTCGTCATTTGAACTTGAATTTGCGCTTCTTGGGATCTGCTGCCGGTGATGACATCACAGGGGTGCTGATCGGAAGGTAGAAAAAGCCCCGTCCCACTCTCTGCCTTTGAAATGCTGGGATCGCTATTGACTGTGGCATTTAAAGGGCTAAGCTGCCTGGGGCTGTGCGGCCACCACCTCTGGCTGTGACAGCCAAGGCTTAGCTATCATTTAAGTTGAACTCCCAGTGGCAATAGCATGATTGCCAGGACAGACCATTACGTCCATATGTGGGAACGCACTCCAAAATAGGATGTAATAGTACGCCCAATGTCAGAAAGTGCTAAAATCTGCTTTATTTCTTCCTCATATTTAATCAATATGTCATATTAAAAATAAATTACTAAATTTATTCAAGACCTTGTTCACAGTGTCATCATGCTTTCCACTTTTTATAGAATCACATATGCTTTATGATTTGTTTGATACCTAAGAATCTTGCAAATATTATTTGCTGATTGATGTTGCAATATGTTTGTATTTGCGTTTTCACTGCAAATGCAAAATACTTGCACCTGTGCAATATTTGATTTGATAGCAAGTGCTGACTACTCTACTTCTTCTACATTGTTCATTTAATGGCTTTATCCTGATTACAAGGAATACACACCATAGAGACAGCCTATATATCTGCTAGCTGGGCTACTAGAAAGATAAGGTCCTTTGTGAGATCAGAAGCAGGATGTTGCATCCAGAGAACAGTCCAGGGTCACAAAACTCTGTAGAATACATTTTCCTTGTACACCACTGGTTACAAGTCATAGTATTCATGTCACTTTACCATGATTCCATGTCATTATAAATGTTAAAAAATCCTTATTTGTCAACATTTTTTTCTAATTGGAAACTACTTTTTTTATAATATCCCTTACAGATTGTTAATCGAATTGTAGACTTCTTTTATCTAAGATGCTAATTAGTAAAAAAACAGCTACAGTATAAGCAAAAAAATAAATTTATAACCCTATATATCACCTTTTATATTCCTTCCTAACATCCACATACTGATGTCTTCGTGTTCTAAGATTGTAAACTTGTAAGCTGAAGTAGGAACCTCACTTTAAAGAGGGCCATATGTCTGGAGAGTGCATACACCATCATTGCACTCCTTTAAAAGAGCAAAAAGTTAAGGATAAAGGACAATAAAAGCAGAAGCTGAAGATATGATGGAGAAGATACGGCTGCGCTGAAAGGTGAGGGAGCAGCACACTCTTGTAGAAGGCCATGTTTCTACAGGACCTTTAGGAGGGATGGAAGACTAATGATAAGGGCCACTAACACTGACTGCTCAGGAGGACAAAGCAGAAGACACAATCAAACTCTTTCAGAGTAGAGAATGGGTTTGGGAATGCCAAAGCTAGGCAGTGACTGCTGAAGGAATTGGTGCCAACCCCAGATACAGTATACATGTATGTGACCAACTTAAATAAGATGAACAGTGACTAATTAAGCACCAGAAGAAGTTTTCCTGTATAGAGATAGGGAGATGAACTGTGATCATTATAACTGTATAATTGGTACTTGTCTAATCATATGTTAGGAGCTAAGGTCCCCTTATGGAGAGAAAGCAGGAGATTGCCCATGTAAATAAATGATAGAGAAAGTTCTTTGCCCATAAGGCTGCGTTCACACATTGCGTATTTCCATGCGTTTTTTTACGCTGCGTATTTTCCTGCTTTTTTTACCTGCGTTTTTTTAAGCAGGTAAAAAAAGCACCTCCATTCACACACTGCGTAAAAAAGCGCAGCAAAAAACGCAGTGTGAAAATGAAGGGTGACATGTGTAATGTCACACTTCATTTCAGTGTGACATGTGTACTGTTTGTGTCTGTGTGCGTTTGTGTACTGTCTGTGTCTATGTGTCCTGTGTGTCTATGTGTCGTGTGTGTGTCCCTAGCAGTGTATGTACAGACTATGGATACTCACCTACCCGATGGATGAGAGACCCGTCTGCTCCGTCCCGCGCTTGCAGCATCTGCCGTGAAGCGATCAGCAGACTGTCAGCTGACCGGCTTGTAATCAGCTGACCGGCCGGTTACAAGCCAGTTAGCTAACAGCTGATCGGCTCACCGGCAGATGCTGGAAGCGCGGGATTGGAGCGGACCGGACCGGACACCTCTCTCCTGACATCGGGTAGGTGAGTATCCATCCTGCGCCTCCGTAAAAAAGCGATGGAATTACGCAGTGTGTGAACACCGCTGCGTAATTCCATCGCTTATAATGGGCACAATAGAGAGAAAGCGCAGGATGCAGCTGCGTAAAGAATTGACATGCCAATTCTTTACACAGCTGCGCTTTCCCGCTGCGTAAAATTACACAGTATCTGAACGGCAAAGTGAATTTCCCATTCACTTTGCTGGCAGACGCAAAGCACATTGCGTATTTTCAAAAAGCGCACGCAAAAAAGCCCGCGAAAATACGCAATGTGTGAACGCAGCCTTAGTGTGACACCTAGATCGTTAGACTCAAGCCTGATTTAATCAGTTGTAGTCAAGTGCCATATGGTAGATCTAGTGATGAAAAACTTTTGTTCTGAGTTAAGAGGAGTTTTAGTAATGAATTAGTTTAATAATAAATTTAATAAGGAATTTAAATATTTAACCTCTAAATGACAGTAAAACAATGTCTATGATTTCACTAGATGTTTTATATACTCCGCTACACATTGATCATGAGCAGTGTACGCTTTTGCAGTATGTGATACAGTTGGAAAATTACAGTCTATATAGGATTGATTAAAACCTCAACCACAATTACAGTTCTCAAGAAACTAAATAAACAGCCACACTATGAAAATAATTTTGTCGTAAAAACACAAGATATTTGATTATATCAAGGAGAATTAAATTGCCATTAAATCAAACATAGAGCTCATCAGGTTTACTGCAATATATTGCATTTACATTTGACAAAGTCAATGATGACAACATTGTTACCTTAATGAGCTCTCCTCTAGAGGCAAAACTTGAAACCAAGCAATTTTCTAGGCGTTTAGATTTTGTGATTGATACGTAGAGACGATTCTCAGCTATCTCATGAGCCTGAGGAGGTAGGATCGTTTCTATGCCTTCCCTATGGCAATGAAATGATAAACATTATTCATATTTAATTATTTAGCAAGCAATAAATATTTAACAGGTATTCTGCATTCAGCCGTAGGTTCGGGGACAATGCCTTTTTTGCATTCC
Organism: Phyllobates terribilis; assembly: GCF_046119375.1. Taxonomy (NCBI): domain Eukaryota; kingdom Metazoa; phylum Chordata; class Amphibia; order Anura; family Dendrobatidae; genus Phyllobates; species Phyllobates terribilis. The sequence goes on along the minus strand of NW_027362762.1, from coordinate 764,921,806 downwards.
ATTGTTGTGAAAAAATATGCATCTGACTCTTTGGGTAGTAATGAAAGCTAGGGCCACAAAACTATAATCTTTCTCTGTTTAAACAACTCAGAAAAGCAGTGCTCTGTCATATATACTTGCTCACCTTAAGTGTTTCATAAAATCATATCTTGGTTTAACCACTCCAGGAAATCGCTTTCTAAAATCTTCAGAAAATGTGTAGAGGAAATCCTTACTTTCCTAAAAGTCAAGGGAAAATGATATTTCTACTGACAAGTCAATAAAAGTATGAATGTAAATTTACTGTGAAAAAACGAGAGGACAGAAAAATAAAAGACATAAAGACTAACAGAATTCTTCTGTTTGTAATTAAGGACTGGTTCTCACACGTGCGGTGCTTGTCTACAGTGTTTTACCAAACCTGCCAGATGTTGCATGAAAAACATTGGGGAATTATGGATTCATACTTTATAAGACGGATTCATAACATTGTTGATTACTGCTCTAAATTATATTGCATATTAATGCATATTTTAGACTGGATTTTCTGGACTGTGCGGTTAATGCTGATATATATATATTACTATGATGACGTTATATATTGTATTTATGTTCCAGCTGATAATACAATATAGGTTATAATAACAGAAAACATTCATGGTTTACCTTTCAAATTTCTTTTTCAAGTTCACAAAACTTGATCTTAACAAGTGTGTTGCAATGATTGGTTGCCACAGTCACATGACCAGACAAACATCATCGTTGTATTGGTTTTAATAAGCACCTGAGGGGCACCATGAAACTGTCAGCATGGTTAAGCGGGTTTGAAAGGTGAAAACAATAATATTTATTATCTTCTATTACAAAAGATATCTGTTGTGGTCTGTAAATACTTTATTATAATGTATACAACTCAGTTTGAAAACGTTTTTCCCAATGGCCTCAATGAAACATGAAAATGTAGCAGGTTCTCTTTTAAGGGAATCTGTCAGTAGGATCAACCCTCCTAAGCTGTCTATATGGGCATGTAGGTCATAGGTAGCTGAATAAAATGATACCTTGATATATGCGATCCGATGGCAGAGAAATCCACATTTTTCTTATATGTAAATGAGCTGTTGAGATTTAGAAGCCAATCACAGATCTCCCTGATATTCTGCCTCCATAGCTTATTTGAAATGAAAGGGGGTGTTACCCCTGTGAGACATGTAGATCAGGAGAGCAGACTGTCAGTCATTACGTGTCTCACACTGGTAAAGCCCTCTTTTTTTAAAAAAAAAAAAATAAGTTATGGGTTTAGATTCTTGGTGATATTTATGTCTGATGCAGAGCTCTTAACAGCTCATTTACATATCAAGAAAAATGTGGATTTCTTTGGAATAAGACATAGAATTGCAGATATCAATGTATCGTTTTATTCAACTTTCCATGACCTACATGCCCATATAGGCAGCTTAGTAGGGTTAATCCTACTAGGAGATCTCCTTTAAAGGAAATCTGTCACCTGGTTTTTACCACCTTATCTGAGAGCATGCATGATGTAGGTAAAAAGACCTTGATTTCAATGGTGTATCACCGAGTTTACTGAATTCAGCGGTTGTGACGCAATCACAGTTTTTAGATGTAACATGAAGCAGAGCTGAGAAAGCTAACTCCACCCACATCAGGCTATGTATGTACATTGTTTATTGATAGTGTGCTGCTTGTCACTGGAGGGGGCAGAGTCAGACCAGTGCTTGCCCACCAGCTATTCTTCACAGTAAATAAAAAATAGCACACAGCCTGATAAATGACACATCGTTAAAATCTGTTTTTTAACCCCGACAGCATGCTCTTCTCAGATTATGTAGCAAATGCCTACTGAAAGATTCCTTTTAATTAGAGCTTAAAATTGCTAAAGTCAACTCTCTGCTTTATCTCAACCACAATACTTGACATGTAAGATTCATTACACGGCCCTTCTAAATGGCCAAAATGATCTTTGTTTTGGTCAGTGATACGTGGCATTTCTATGTTTCTGCTAGTGTGTGGGGTTGCTACTTTGGAAATAATGTCTTTTTGGACCACACATCATAAATGTACAGCATGTACAAGTTATATTGCACCCTGACCTCTGTGGAAATGTATTTTAGTAAATCAGACTGTGCATTAGGAGTAAAGCATCCAAATTTTCAGGAGGGCAGATCAACAAGATATTCTGTATCAGAGTATAGGTTAGAAAGCACAGTCAGCAGTCTGCTGGAGTAGTGAGGGGAGTGGGAAATCTCACACTTCAGGCATCAGTACCTACAGACACAGTGGAGAGTCAATACCTCTGGGGCTGTAGAAGATAACATTTTACTACTGTCTCTACTATCTGTATTGATACATGACAGCAATGATAGCAGCAATCCATTCTCACACTAAGGGATATTCACAAAAATTAAGGACTGGAGTAGAGATGACTGGATCTGTTCAAATTTGCCTGTTCATGCGGTTTTTCCCTGTAAATCCAATTTGCAGAAAACTTATTCTCTGCAAATTTAAAGTCCCTTATTAGCCTTAGAGGTCTCTCCAGACCCCATTGCATAATAAATCTAATTTGTAAAAAAATAGTCCTTATTCTCATCTTACCACACACCTCGCTGGGCCCTCTGCTACTCACTGCAACCCATCCAGTGCTCGCCGCATCTTCTGATCCCCCCGCTACTAACGTGGAAAATCACGGCATCATGACGTCACGGCATGCTTTGTGACCTTTTGCGCAAATGAGGGGAATCCTCCCAACAAAACCTCTTTTATAAGCCAGAAATCCTGGCTCAATGTGAGATAGGATCAGGAGCTGTGGAAAGGACAGGACAGGTAGTGGTGAATAACGGAGGACCGGAGATCTGATAAAAATAACAGTCAACAACCACCATTTTGCTGTATCTTTGCAGAAGAGAATTTTAAAAAATCCACATAATGGCGAATGCAGATTTTTGTAAAATTTGAGTAGAATTAATTTCCACTCAAATTTATTCAGTCATCACTACACTGGAGCTAAAAACAAATGAAAAATTTTAACTAAGAAAGTTTTTCTGAAGTCAAGGTGGCTTTTCTTCTGCATTGATGTTGACACAGGAAAGAGATTCTTCTCCCTTTTTGTGTCTGTAATGTGATGTCTTCTGTAGAGATGAGCGGTGTTCGACTAGAACTGTTCGCCAATCTCAAATTCGAGCTGTTTTGGGCGGTGTTCGAGTTGTTCGACGAACCCGAATGATTTGCAAAAAATTCGGCTGTTCGAGGTTATGTTCGACAACTGTTCGTGCACCAAAAGCGTGTCCTGCATGTCTGGCGCTATTTAGAGCACCAATCATGCAGGGATTGTCTGCCACTCACTGTAATGCCACAGCCATGGTGGTTGTGGCATTAGAGTGATTTCCCAAATCGATGGGAACAGTGCTCACAGTGAAACATGAAAAGCCGGCAATTCAGCAGCGGCATACACCGGTACTCGACAATTTAGAACCGAAAGAATAGAGCTTCACACATAGATTAGATAGATAGAAACATGTCAGTCACATATATAAGAAGTACAGTGACAGTGTTGATTACTGTACTTGTCATTTAGTGTAAAGGATTTATTAAAAAAAATATTAGTGTTTTCATGCACTGTCTCTTTAAAAAAGCCGGCCGGCAATTCAGCAGCGGTACCCGACAATTTAGAATGGAAGGAATAGAGAATCACACATAGATTAGATAGATAGAAACATGTCAGTCACATATATATGAAGTACAGTGACAGTGTTGATTACTGTACTTGTCATTTAGTGTTAAAATAAAGGATTTATTTAAAAAAAAATTGGCGTGGGGTTCCCCATAATTTTAGGCTCTAGCGGAGGTTAAGCAGACAGCTGGGGCAGATATTTGATGCCTGGGAAGGGGTAATACCCACAGAGCTTCCAAGGCTACTAATATCAGCCCCCAGCTGAATGCCTAGCCTTTACTAGCTATTAAAATGGGGGACCCCCCCAAAAATTGACGTGGGGTCCCCCCTATTTTAATAGCTAGCAAAGGCTAGGCAGACAGCTGGGGGCTGATATTGGCCCCCTCCCAGGCTAGAAAAACCAGCCGTCAGCCGCCCCAGAAATGGCACATCCATAGGATGCGCCAATTCTGGTACTTAGCCTCGCTCTTCCCACTGCCCTGTAGCGGTGGCAGTGGGGTAATAGGGCTGGGGTTGATGTCAGCTTATAATGCCAGCTGACATCAAGCCCAGGTTAGTAATGGAGAGGAGTCTATAAGACACCCCCATTACTAACCCCATAGTCAAAGTTAAAAAAAAACACAAACACCCAGAATAAAGTCCTTTAATTGAAATAAAGACACAATTCTTTATTGTTCTAAATTAAACCATACTTACAATCACGCCCATTCCAGCTGAAGCCAACGATCCCCTGCAATAAAAGAAAAATAATAAAGCAACATAATCCTTACCTTTCCATGGTTCCCACGACAGCTTCAGCTCTGCTACATCGAGATGACTGGCTGGACCGCAGCAGAAAGCTGCCATCCAGCCTGTCATCCCGCAGACACTGAGAAGTGCAGGCTTGCTTGCGCTCCTCAGCGTCTCTCTGTGACGGCATCCAGATGAGCCGAGTTCATGTCCAATGAACTCAGCTCACCTCATGCACGTCACTGACAGCGTGGGAAAATTCTCCTGCACTCAGCGCTTCAGCGTGAGAATTCTCCCACGCTGAAGCGCTGAGTGCAGGAGAATTTTCCCACGCTGTCAGTGACGTGCATGAGGTGAGCCGAGTTCATTGGACATTAACTCGGCTCATCTGGATGCCCTCACAGAGAGACACTGTGGAGCGCAAGCAAGCCTGCACTTCTCAGTGTCTGCGGGATGACAGGCTGGATGGCAGCGTTCTGCTGCGGTCCAGCCTGTCATCTCGATGTAGCAGAGCTGAAGCTGTCTTGGGAACCATGGAAAGGTAAGGATGATGTTGCTTTATTATTTTTCTTTTATTTCAGGAGATCGTTGGCTTCAGCTGGAATGGGCGTGACGGTAAGTATGGTTTAATTTAGAACAATAAACAATTGCGTGTTTATTTCAATTAAAGGACTTTTTTCTGGGTGTTGTGTTTCTTTTAAATACTTTACTAGAAATTCATGGTGGTCATGTCTAATATTGGCGTGACCCCATGAATTTCGGGCTTAGGGCCAGCTGATAATGCCAAGCTGGCCCTAACCCCTTTATTACCCAGTGAGCCACAGCATCAGGACCCTGGATGAGTTGGGTACAGCGCCAGAAGATGGCGCTTCTATGAACGCACCATTTTCCGGGGTGGCTGCGGACTGCAATTTGCAGTGGGGGTGGCCCAGAAAGCTTGGGCCTCCCTGCGCTGTGGATTCCAGCCCCCAGCTGCCTAGTTGTACCTGGCTGGACACAAAAACAGGTCGAAGCCCCACGTCAATTTTCTTTAAATTATTTCATGAAATAATTAAGAAAAAAAGGGCTTCCCTATATTGTTGTGTCCGGCCAGGTGCAAATAGGCAGCTGTTGGTTGGGGGCAGCCTGTTCCTGCCTGCTGTACCTGGCTGGACACAAATATAGTGCGAAGCCCCACGTCAATTTTTTTTTAATTATTTCATGAAATAATTTAAAAAATAAAAAGGCTTCCCTATATTGTTGTGTCCGGCCAGGTACAAATAGGCAGCTGGTGGTTGGGGGCAGCCCGTTCCTGCCTGCTGCACCTGACTGGACACAAATATAGTGCAAAGCCCCACGTCAATTTTTTTTAAATTATTTCATGAATTTCCTGAAATAATTTAAAAAAATTGAAGTGGGGCTTCGCACTATATTTGTGTCCAGCCAGGTATAGCAGGCAGGAATGGGCTGCCCCCAACCACCAGCTGCCTATTTGTACCTGGCCGGACACAACAATATAGGGAAGGCCTTTTTTTCCTAATTATTTCATGAATTTCCTGAAATAATTAAAAAAAATTGAAGTGGGGCTTCGCACTATATTTGAGTCCAGCCAGGTACAGAAGGCAGGAACGGGCTGCCCCCAAACACCAGCTGCCTATTTGTACCTGGCCGGACACAACAATATAGGGAAGGCCTTTTTTTCTTAATTATTTCAGGAATTTCATGAAATAATTAAAAAAAAAATACGTGGGGCTTCGCCCTAATTTTGTGTTCAGCCAGGTACAACTAGGCAGCTGGGGGCTGGAATCTGCAGCGCAGGGAGGCCCAAGCTTTCTGCCCCCCCCCTGCTGCAAATTGCAGTCCGCAGCCACCCCGGAAAATGGCGCATTCATAGAAGCGCCATCTTCTGGCGCTGTACCCAACTCATCCAGGGCCCTGGTGCGGTGGCTCACTGGGTAATAAAGGGGTTAGGGACAGCTTGGTATTATCAGCTGGCCCTAAGCCCAAAATTCATGGGGTCGTGCCAGTATTAGACATGACCGCCATGAATTTCTAGTAAAGTATTTAAAAAAAACACAACACCCAGAATAAAGTCCTTTAATTGAAATAAACACACAATTCTTTATTGTTCTAAATTAAACCATACTTACCATCACGCCCATTCCAGCTGAAGCCAACGATCTCCTGCAATAAAAGAAAAATAATAAACCATCATCATCCTTACCTTTCCATGGTTCCCACGACAGCTTCAGCTCTGCTACATCGAGATGACAGGCTGGACCGCAGCAGAACGCTGCCATCCAGCCTGTCATCCCGCAGACACTGAGAAGAGCAGGCTTGCTTGCGCTCCTCAGTGTCTCGCTGTGACGGCATCCAGATGAGCCGAGGTCGTGTCCAATGAACTCGGCTCACCTCATGCACGTCACTGACAGCGTGGGAAAATTCTCATGCTGAAGCGCTGAGTGCAGTAGAATTCTCCCACGCTGTCAGTGACGTGCATGAGGTGAGCTCATGTCCAATAAACTCAGCTCACCTCATGCACGTCACTGACAGCGTGGGAAAATTCTCCTGCACTCAGCGCTTCAGCGTGAGAATTCTCCCACGCTGTAAGTGACGTGCATGAGGTGAGCTGAGATCATTGGACATGAACTCACCTCATTCACGTCACTAACAGCGTGGGAAAATTCTCACGCTGAAGCGCTGAGTGCAGGAGAATTTTCCCACGCTGTCAGTGACGTGCATGAGGTGAGTTCATGTCCAATGATCTCAGCTCACCTCATGCACGTCACTGACAGCGTGGGAGAATTCTCCTGCACTCAGCGCTTCAGCGTGAGAATTTTCCCACGCTGTCAGTGACGTGCATGAGGTGAGTACATGTCCAATGATCTCAGCTCACCTCATGCACGTCACTGACAGCGTGGTAAAATTCTCCTGTACTCAGCGGTTCAGCGTGATAATTCTCCCACGCTGAAGCGCTGAGTGCAGGAGAATTTTCCCACGCTGTCAGTGACGTGCATGAGGTGAGCCGAGTTCATTGGACATGACCTCGGCTCATCTGGATGCCGTCACAGCGAGACACTGAGGAGCGCAAGCAAGCCTGCTCTTCTCAGTGTCTGCGGGTTGACAGGCTGGATGGCAGCGTTCTGCTGCGGTCCAGCCTGTCATCTCGATGTAGCAGAGCTGGAGCTGTCCTGGGAACCATCGAAAGGTAAGGATGATGTTGGTTTATTATTTTATTTTTATTGCAGGAGATCGTTGGCTTCTGCTGGAATGGGCGTGACGGTAAGTATGGTTTAATTTAGAACAATAAAGAATTGTGTGTTTATTTCAATTAAAGGATTTTATTCTGGGTGTTTGTGTTTTTTTTTAACTTTGACTATGGGGTTAGTAATGGGGGTGTCTTATAGACGCCTCTCCATTACTAACCTGGGCTTGATGTCAGCTGGCATTATAAGCTGACATCAACCCCAGCCCTATTACCCCACTGCCACCGCTACAGGGCAGTGGGAAGAGCGAGGCTAAGTGCCAGAATTGGCGCATCCTATGGATGCGCCATTTCTGGGGCGGCTGACGGCTGGTGTTTCTAGCCTGGGAGGGGGCCAATATTCATGGCACCCTTCCTGAGCTATTAATATCAGCCCCCAGCTGTCTGCCTAGCCTTTGCTAGCTATTAAAATAGGGGGGACCCCACGTCATTTTTTTGGGGGGGTTTCCCATTTTAATAGCTAGTAAAGGCTAGGTATTCAGCTGGGGGCTGATATTAGTAGCCTGGGAAGCTCCATGGGTATTACCCCCTTCCCAGGCTTCAAACATCTGCCCCAGTCGTCTGCTTAACCTCCGCTAGAGACTAAAATTACGGGGAACCCCACGCTAATTTTTTTTTAATAAATCCTTTATTTTAACACTAACTGACAAGTACAGTAACCAACACTATCACTGTACTTATTATATATCTGACTGACATGTTTCTATCTATCTAATCTATGTGTGATGCTCTATCTTTCTGTTCTAAATTGTCGGGTACAGATGCTGAATTGCCGGCCGGCTTTTTTAAAGAGACGGTGCATAAAAACACTATTATTTTTTTAAATAAATCCTTTACACTAAATGACAAGTACAGTAAGCAACACTGTCACTGTACTTATTATATATGTGACTGACATGTTTCTATCTATCTAATCTATGTGTGAAGCTCTATTCTTTCTGTTCTAAATTGTCGGGTACAGCTGCTGAATTGCCGGCCGGCTTTTTTAAAGAGACGGTGCATGAAAACACTAATATTTTTTTTAATAAATCCTTTACACTAAATGACAAGTGCAGTAACCAACACTGTCACTGTGCTTCTTATATGTGTGACTGACATGTTTCTATCTATCTAATCTATGTATGATGCTCTATTCCTTCTTGTCTAAATTGTCGGGTACCGGTGTATGCCGCTGCTGAATTTGCCGGCCGGCTTTTTTAAAGAGAGTGTCTTCTGAGCAGTTTGTCAGCTTTTGGACACCTTTGAAGGTGTTTTCTATGTGTTTCTATGTGTTTTTGTTTGCCTGCCATTGGTTTTAACGGTGTTCGACGATGTTCTAAGGTGTTCGACGAACAGTTCGACGAACAGTTCCTCGAACATCCCGGTGTTCGACGAACCGAACCGAACCCGAACACTACGGGGGTGGCTCAACACTAGTCTTCTGTGTCCTGTTGGCTATTCTAATGAAATTAACTAGTCAGCAAACCTCCTGAATCATGTTTCCAACATAGAAAGGAAAGTAAGCGCTCTGTGTCTAAATCAATGCTGACATGGTGCTGACTGGACCATGGGACCTGACGCTAAAACTGTTCTATCAATTTTATTACTTAAAACTTTTAAATCCAGCTAGACAAGCATTTTAACTCAAGGCAACCATCAACATAGGTTGTGAAAAAAAAACATTCAGAACCTTTAAAGCAGATCTGTATACATTATTAAATAGATCTTAGACATGATGAGGCTGGTTTATTCTCATTGTAAATTCACTACAGAATGCCTGTATAATTCTTTTTACCTTTTGATAATAAAATTAGCATTTCAGGAGTATAAATAGAGCTAATATACTGCAGGATGCAGCAGACCCCTATGAAAAATGCAAGGCACCACTCACACACCTATCATCCATGGGGGGGTTGTTCATTCTAAGGCCTCATTAAGATGTTTGTGTTGCACGTATGTGTTATATCCATTTTTTTTCACAGATAGAACTTTATAACCTTCGGGACTATTCACATTTCTGTTTTCTTCATTCTTCATTGATTGTGTGTCTGTGCAAAACTCACAGAGATACAGGTATTTATTTATTAATTATACTGTTTTAATTGTTCTGCTTTTAGCCCTCCTTGGATGGTGAGGTCCTTTTCCACATTGTTATCATTTGGACTTACTGCTGCCTTACAAAGTGATCTTTTGTGGTGACTGCGTCCTGACATGTGGAGGATTGGATAGCAGAAGAATACAGAAAAACGTTTATGCACTGTTGTGAAACATTATGTACTGCCTTTGATCAAGCCTGTGCATTTACCATCATTGGTGTTTGAGTATCTGTGTCCATCTCTCCTGTGTAATACCCATCCAGTGCTCCAACCAGTAATCTCTGATACGGTGCGCATGCACTGGCTCTCTCCACGGCTGTGTGGAATCTTACCCTACCTGTGTTGCACTTTATGACTCTGCTTTGCAGCTTTGTGTAACTTTAATATTTGTCAGGTATTTTTCTTGGGTTGCGGACTGACTGGTTTGTTGCTGTTTTTTGCACATTTATAGTCATTGTCTGGATTTGTCATTCTTATATGAATTTATCTTTAATAGGGTTGATGTTAGAACTCTCCTGTTAGGTTTTTTCTATTTTGCTGGTCACATGACCTTTTTGCCTATTTAATCCTGCTCCGCCCTTCTGGCCATGCTGGACTTCATTGTAATTTCTACTCTTAAGTAGAGATGAGCGTTGTTCTACTCGAACTGTTCGCCAATCTCAAATTCGAGCTGTTTTGGGCGGTGTTCGAGCCGTTCGGCGAACACGAACAATTTGAGAAAAATTCGGCTGTTCGAGGTTATGTTCGATAACTGTTCGTGCACCAAAATCATAACTGGATTTTTTCTCAGTAATGATGAAAATTAATGTTAATACGCAGTTTGAGTGTACAGCGGGGTGGGGGGAGGGGCAGGGGATGGATCTCTGCAGGAACAATGAAGATGTCCATTTTTTTTCTCTTTCCCGCATTTACAGTGGGGAGGTGCAATCTGTCAGCCTATCAGCAGCGCACACACGGAGCGAAGTGCTTTTTTTCACACAAGCAAGGGCATGTGTCATTGGCAGTGTATGTCACATGTCCTTGCCCTATAAGACCAAGCCATTTTCCCCGTCGCCACCATTTTCTCACTGCTGCAGCTGCATGTTAGACGGCACCGCTGTTGCTGTGTGCGCTATACCTTGTTAATTTCAAGCCAATTTTCGCACAAATATACAGATAGCTTGGGAGTAGGGAATAGTTGTGATTGCAGTCCTGTTAAGGACTAGGTTACAGCATTTCCTACGACTTTTATCAGGGAGGTCTGAGCTCTTAAATAGATCGGTTGTGGGAGTAAAGACTAATTGTAATTGCAGTCCTTTTCAGGACTAGGTTACATGAGTTCCTATCAGTTTTTGCCAGGCAGGTCTGTGCCAGTGCTGTGCAAGTTTTTTTCACAGCATTTGGCTGAATCTAGCAAAGCTAATCCTTTTTGGCCTATTGCAGAGTGTGTTAGCCAGTGGAGTAGCCTATCTGTGTTGCAAGATATACCACCTGTGTATAGAATACCAATTTTTTTACTGCACCTAGTGAAGTAAAATCTTTTGGGCATAGCATCATTCTATTAGTCCATCTATACTGACCTCCATCAGGTTGCAAATTAAAACTAATTTTTATCTGCATCTACAGTACCTCTGAAAAAATATTTGGGCTTCTAGCAGTGTGTGGGACTTGTTCTATTAGTCCATCTATACTGACCTCCATCAGGTTGCAAACTGAATATATTTTTTTCTGCATCTACCTCTGAAAAAATATTGGGCTTCTAGCTGTGTGTGGGTCTTGTTCTATTAATCCATCTATACTGACCTCCATCAGGTTGCAAACTGAATATATTTTTTTCTGCATCTACCTCTGAAAAAATATTTGGCCTTCTAGTAGTGTGTCGGACTTTCTCTATTAGTCCATCTATACTGACCTCCATCAGGTTGCAAATTAAAACTAATTTTTATCTGCATCTACAGTACCTCTGAAAAAATATTTGGGCTTCTAGCAGTGTGTGGGACTTGTTCTATTAGTCCATCTATACTGACCTCCATCAGGTTGCAAACTGAATATATTTTTTTCTGCATCTACCTCTGAAAAAATATTGGGCTTCTAGCTGTGTGTGGGTCTTGTTCTATTAATCCATCTATACTGACCTCCATCAGGTTGCAAACTGAATATATTTTTTTCTGCATCTACCTCTGAAAAAATATTTGGCCTTCTAGTAGTGTGTCGGACTTTCTCTATTAGTCCATCTATACTGACCTCCATCAGGTTGCAAATTAAAACTAATTTTTATCTGCATCTACAGTACCTCTGAAAAAATATTTGGGCTTCTAGCAGTGTGTGGGACTTGTTCTATTAGTCCATCTATACTGACCTCCATCAGGTTGCAAACTGAATATATTTTTTTCTGTATCTACCTCTGAAAAAATATTGGGCTTCTAGCTGTGTGTGGGTCTTGTTCTATTAATCCATCTATACTGACCTCCATCAGGTTGCAAACTGAATATATTTTTTTCTGCATCTACCTCTGAAAAAATATTTGGCCTTCTAGTAGTGTGTCGGACTTTCTCTATTAGTCCATCTATACTGACCTCCATCAGGTTGCAAATTAAAACTAATTTTTACCTGCATCTACAGTATCTCTGAAAAAATATTTGGGCTTCTAGCAGTGTGTGGGACTTGTTCTATTAGTCCATCTATACTGACCTCCATCAGGTTGCAAACTGAATATAGTTTTTTCTGCATCTACCTCTGAAAAAATATTGGGCTTCTAGCTGTGTGTGGGTCTTGTTCTATTAATCCATCTATACTGACCTCCATCAGGTTGCAAACTGAATATATTTTTTTCTGCATCTACCTCTCAAAAAATATTTGGCCTTCTAGTAGTGTGTCGGACTTTCTCTATTAGTCCATCTATACTGACCTCCATCAGGTTGCAAACTGAATATAATTTTTTCTGCATCTAGCTCTGAAAAAATATTTGGCCTTCTAGTAGTGTGTCGGTCTTTCTCTATTAGTCCATGTATACTGACCTCCATCAGGTTGCAAATTAAAACTAATTTTTATCTGCATCTACAGTACCTCTGAAAAAATATTTGGGCTTCTAGCAGTGTGTGGGACTTGTTCTATTAGTCCATCTATACTGACCTCCATCAGGTTGCAAACTGAATATATTTTTTTCTGCATCTACCTCTGAAAAAATATTGGGCTTCTAGCTGTGTGTGGGTCTTGTTCTATTAATCCATCTATACTGACCTCCATCAGGTTGCAAACTGAATATAATTTTTTTCTGCATCTAGCTCTGAAAAAATATTTGGCCTTCTAGTAGTGTGTCGGACTTTCTCTATTAGTCCATCTATACTGACCTCCATCAGGTTGCAAATTAAAACTAATTTTTATCTGCATCTACAGTACCTCTGAAAAAATATTTGGGCTTCTAGCTGTGTGTGGGACTTGTTGTATTAGTCCATCTATACTGACCTCCATCAGGTTGCAAACTGAATATATTTTTTTCTGCATCTACCTCTGAAAAAATATTTGGCTTTCTAGTAGTGTGTCGGACTTTCTCTATTAGTCCATCTATACTGACCTCCATCAGGTTGCAAATTAAAAATAATTTTTATCTGCATCTACAGTACCTCTGAAAAAATATTTGGGCTTCTAGCTGTGTGCGGGACTTGTTGTATTAGTCCATCTATACTGACCTCCATCAGGTTGCAAACTGAATATATTTTTTTCTGCATCTACCTCTCAAAAAATATTTGGCCTTCTAGTAGTGTTTCAGACTTTCTCTATTAGTCCATCTATACTGACCTCCATCAGGTTGCAAATTAAAACTAATTTTTATCTGCATCTACAGTACCTCTGAAAAAATATTTGGGCTTATAGCTGTGTGCGGGACTTGTTGTATTAGTCCATCTATACTGACCTCCATCAGGTTGCAAACTGAATATATTTTTTTCTGCATCTACCTCTGAAAAAATATTGGGCTTCTAGCTGTGTGTGGGTCTTGTTCTATTAATCCATCTATACTGACCTCCATCAGGTTGCAAACTGAATATATTTTTTTCTGCATCTACCTCTCAAAAAATATTTGGCCTTCTAGTAGTGTGTCGGACTTTCTCTATTAGTCCATCTATACTGACCTCCATCAGGTTGCAAACTGAATATAATTTTTTCTGCATCTAGCTCTGAAAAAATATTTGGCCTTCTAGTAGTGTGTCGGTCTTTCTCTATTAGTCCATGTATACTGACCTCCATCAGGTTGCAAATTAAAACTAATTTTTATCTGCATCTACAGTACCTCTGAAAAAATATTTGGGCTTCTAGCAGTGTGTGGGACTTGTTCTATTAGTCCATCTATACTGACCTCCATCAGGTTGCAAACTGAATATATTTTTTTCTGCATCTACCTCTGAAAAAATATTGGGCTTCTAGCTGTGTGTGGGTCTTGTTCTATTAATCCATCTATACTGACCTCCATCAGGTTGCAAACTGAATATAATTTTTTTCTGCATCTAGCTCTGAAAAAATATTTGGCCTTCTAGTAGTGTGTCGGACTTTCTCTATTAGTCCATCTATACTGACCTCCATCAGGTTGCAAATTAAAACTAATTTTTATCTGCATCTACAGTACCTCTGAAAAAATATTTGGGCTTCTAGCTGTGTGTGGGACTTGTTGTATTAGTCCATCTATACTGACCTCCATCAGGTTGCAAACTGAATATATTTTTTTCTGCATCTACCTCTGAAAAAATATTTGGCTTTCTAGTAGTGTGTCGGACTTTCTCTATTAGTCCATCTATACTGACCTCCATCAGGTTGCAAATTAAAAATAATTTTTATCTGCATCTACAGTACCTCTGAAAAAATATTTGGGCTTCTAGCTGTGTGCGGGACTTGTTGTATTAGTCCATCTATACTGACCTCCATCAGGTTGCAAACTGAATATATTTTTTTCTGCATCTACCTCTCAAAAAATATTTGGCCTTCTAGTAGTGTTTCAGACTTTCTCTATTAGTCCATCTATACTGACCTCCATCAGGTTGCAAATTAAAACTAATTTTTATCTGCATCTACAGTACCTCTGAAAAAATATTTGGGCTTATAGCTGTGTGCGGGACTTGTTGTATTAGTCCATCTATACTGACCTCCATCAGGTTGCAAACTGAATATATTTTTTTCTGCATCTACCTCTGAAAAAATATTGGGCTTCTAGCTGTGTGTGGGTCTTGTTCTATTAATCCATCTATACTGACCTCCATCAGGTTGCAAACTGAATATATTTTTTTCTGCATCTACCTCTGAAAAAATATTTGGCCTTCTAGTAGTATGTCGGAGTTTCTCTATTAGTCCATCTATACTGACCTCCATCAGGTTGCAAATTCAAAATAATTTTTTTCTGCATCTAACCCAGCCAATAGTTTTGGCCTAATACCACAGTTTGGCCACTCAGCTCTGCTCGGTTACCATCCATTGTTTTTTTGTGCAAACAACTCCAGAGTTGTGAATTAGTTAACCACCAAAATGAGTGGAAAAAGGCCTGCTGCTGGTGGAAAGGGGAATAGGCGTGTTGGGAAGGGGAAAAAAGGTTGTGTCCGTGGGGTAGGTGTTAAAGCAACAGTAACATCTGCAGAAGAAAGACCATCTTCCAGCCAAACTAAAATGTCTACTTCTTTTAGCGGACAATGTGATAAGATCCCTTTCTTACGGCCACGCCAATCACTACAAATTCCAGATGAGGCACAAAAACAGCAGGTGCTTCAACGGATATCAAGTGCTCCTTTAAGTGGGCTCTCCTCCACATCAACTTCAACATCACAAATACTCCAGTCCTCAAAGGTGTCACCCAAATCGCACTTGCTTCCTCACAGCTCCCAAATCTCCAGCTGCCCGTCTGAGTATGAGGTAGAACAGATGGTTGAGTCTGCAGAGCTGTTTACTCATACTATAGCCTGGGAATCAGAGGTCGACTCCAGCGCTTCTGTGAATCCAGACGAGGAAATGATCTGCACTGATGCCCAGAATCTTTATGAGTCGGATCCAGGACCAGACGCAGAAGGTTATGACCATAATGTAGACCCTCATTCCCAAACTGTAACTCCTGTTGGTGGAGACAATGAGGAAGACGATGATAAGACTCAAATACCTGATTGGAGCGACAACTTTAGTTTTTTGTCAGGGCAGGAACAGGTTGGCTCTGAGGACGACGGGTGTGATAACGCACAGGGTGATGATGATGAGGTCGGAGATCCCACTTACTGTCAACCCACAGTCAGCCAAGAGATGAGGTAAGCAGAGGAGGTGGAGGAAGATGCTAGTGACGACGAGGTCAGGTTGCGCCTTCCTGGACAGAGACGTAGTACTGGAAGCACGTCAACAACTGCATCCTCAAACACAACTCTGCCTCTCACCACAAGTCGTGGTGGCTCTTCAGGTCGCATGGGTGCTAAGCCTTGCATAGCCTGGGCATTTTTTCAGATCGATAAAGATGACCCAACTCGTGTTATCTGTAACATTTGTCAGCAAAAGCTAAGTAGAGGCCAAAAAATACATAGTTTGAGTACTTCATGCATGAACCGGCACATGGACATGAAGCAAAAGTTGCAGTGGGAAGCTCAGTGTGCTACAATGCGGCCTAGCCGGCCGGGCCAACCACCGTCTGCCATATCTTGTGCATCCGCGGCCTCTTCATCCTCTGTGACTGGGGGGACAGCAGTCACACCTGTTTTGGGGCGCAGACCTGCCACCTCTTTACCCGCAACAGCCAGCGTGATTGGCAGGTCATCATTTTCTTTGGAGGTGGTAACACCAGCTGGTGTTGAGCGCTGTCCGACATCGATAGCACCACCTTTGGATCAAGGCAACCTAACATGTCCGCCTGCATCTTCCTCACAGACCGGCAGTTTGCCGGGGACACCCTTATCAACCCCGTCTAAGCACAATAGCCAGCCCTCGGTCCCTCAGATGTGGACAAGTAAAAGACCATTTCCTCCTAGCCATGAGAAAGCTAAGAGGTTGAATTTCACAATCTGCAAGCTCTTGGCTACAGAAATGCTGCCTTTCCGCCTGGTGGACACAGAGGATTTTCGAGACCTTATGTCCGTCGCAGTGCCCCAGTACCAGATGCCCAGTTGGCACTACTTCTCAAAGAAAGGTGTGCCTGCGCTCCACCAGCATGTCGCACACAACATCACCGCTTCTTTGAGAAACTCTGTGTGTGACAGGGTGCATTTCACTACAGACACTTGGACGAGTAGGCATGGACAGGGGGCGTTACATGTCGCTGACTGGGCACTGGGTAACTATGGTGACAGCAGGACAAGGGGCTGCTGTCCAAGTCTTGCCGTCCCCACGAGTTGTGCGTCAATCCTCTTTATGTCAAAGTTCCTCCACTGCTTCTGCCTCCTCAACCTCCTCTCGGTCTTCCACCTGCACCCAAAGCCTGTCTGGTCATGCCACAAGCTTTCTAACTGCGCAGAAGGGATCCTGCACACCTCCTTACTATGCTGGCAGTAGGGCTCAACGTCATCAGGCGGTTTTTACATTGAAATGTCTGGGAAATGTGAGTCACACAGCTGAGGAGTTGTGGTCAGCTCTGGAGAACCAATTTCATGAATGGTTGTCTCCACTGGACCTGAAACCAGGGAAGGCCGTGTGTGACAATGCTGCAAACCTGGGTGCGGCCCTTCGCCGGGGCAATGTCACACACGTACCTTGTATGGCTCACGTGTTGAACCTGGTTGTCCAGCAATTTTTAGCCCACTATCCCAGACTAGATGGCCTTCTGCAGAGGGCACGGTCGCTGTGTGCTCACTTCCGCCGTTCGCATCCCGCAGCTCAGCGACTTACATCTCTACAGAAGTCGTTGGGCCTGCCACTTCACCGGCTAAAATGCGATGTGCCTACCCGGTGGAATTCAACTCTGCACATGTTGCAGCGACTGTGGCAGCACCGACAAGCGCTGGTGCAATACGTTCTGACGTATAGCCTGGGCCAACGAGATTCAGAGGTGGGGCAAATCACGCTGGAGTAGTGGTCTCAGATCAGGGACCTATGCACCCTTCTGCACAGTTTTGAAATGGCGACGAAGATGTTTAGTGCTGACGATGCCATTATCAGCATGACTATTCCGGTGATTTACATGCTGGAGCACATGTTAAACAGAATTCGGAGTCAGGTGGTGGCACAAGAGGAGGTGGAGGAAGTAGAGGAGGAGGAGTTGTATGCGGAAGGGCTAACATCTGCAAGGTCCAGAAGGTCGGCAGCACCAAGGCGGCAGGCATGTGAGGGTGGGGGAGATGGTTTTACCAGGGCGCATGGTAGCAGCCAAACTAGTGAGGAAGGTGCAGGAGCCCAGGAAGAAGTGGAGGACGAACTGATGGAAGACTCATCAGATGAGGGATACCTTGATGACATTTCTGTTGTGCGAGGTTGGGGGGAGAGGACAGAGGAAGGAAGCATGATTGTTACCTCGCCACCAACACAACAGGGACTTGGTGCTCCTGGATGCGCAACACACATGAGTGCCTTCTTGCTGCACTACCTGCAACATGACCCTCGAATTGTGAGAATTAGAAATAATCCTGACTACTGGGTTGCCACACTGTTAGATCCCCGGTACAAAAGTAAATTTGCAGAAATTATTCCTGCCATAGAAAGGGATGCACGCATGCAGGAGTATCAGCAGAGACTGTTGCAGAATCTTACATGTGCTTTTCCACAAAATACCAGTGGTGCACGTAGTGAATCTCACAGTTCCAACTTGCCAACCGTGGGACCGTCAAGTGTTCAGCACTCAAACCGTAACAGAACCACAGTATCTGCTGGTAACATCAATTTTGCGGAATCATTTCACCACTTTTTTAGCCCATCCTTTGCAAGGCCACAGGAGACAAGAAGTCTGACACATAGTCAACGCCTAGAGACGATGGTACAGGAGTATCTCCAAGTAAACATTGAAGCCACGACTGTGTCACTGGACCCTTGCTCTTTTTGGGCTTCCAATCTGGATAAATGGCCGGAGCTAGCCACTTACGCCTTGGAGATCTTGTCATGCCCCGCAGCCAGCGTTCTGTCTGAACGTGTGTTCAGCGCTGCTGGTGGTGTGCTGACAGATAAGCGCACGCGGCTCTCCACTGAAAATGTAGACAGACTCACGTTCATAAAGATGAACAAATCATGGATCCGAAACGACTTTTCTACCCCTGTGTCATCCTGGGGAGAGTAAAAGCTTGATGATTGGTTAAAATCACCCTACCAAACGTTTTAAGCTTTCAAATTACTAATCATGTTTATCTGTATCTTGACTGGAAAATAATTTGGGCTTTGTAGCAGTGTGCAGCACTGATCCTATTAGGCCATCTATAATAAGCTCCACCAGATTTAAAATTAATAATAATTTTTAGCTGCATCCAGCCCGGAAAATAATTTTGGGGCTCCGAGATGCGCAAGACACATAAGTGCCTTCTTGCTGCACTACCTGCAGCATGACCCTCATATTGTCAGAATTCGAAGTAATCATGACTACTGGGTTGCCACACTCTTAGATCCCCCAAACATTTCGATCAACCTTTTCATTTTAATAAAGACCAAAAAAATGGTCATTTTTGAAATTATAAGCATTAGCAGGTTGTTAGAAACTGAAATCAAACAGTTTTCAACTCAAAACTTTATTCTAGGTGTTGTTACATTTTCACATAGGACCCCTTGTTCGAAAGGAGCTTCTGAACTCTCTCGTCCATTGAATTTGTCAGGTTTTGGATGGTTTCTGCTTCAATTGTTTTGCATGAGGACAGAATACCCTCCCAGAGCTGTTGCTTAGATGTGAACTGCCTCCCGCCATCATAGACACTCCTTTTAATGATGCTCCAAAGGTTCTGAATGCGGTAGAGGTCAGGGGAGCATGGGGGTCACACCATAAGTTTGTCCCCTTTTATGCCCATATCAGCCAGAGATGCAGATGTTTTATGTGCAGCATGAGATGGTGCATTATCATGCAGAAAAATGATCTTGCTGTGAAATACACGGTTCTTCTTCTTGAACAATGGCAGGAAGTGCTGTTTGAGAAAATCCACATACATTATGGAGTTCATCTTTAGCGCCTTCAGGGATCCTAAAGGGGCCGACAATCTCTCTCCCCATGATTCCAGCCCAAAACATTACTCCACCTCCTCCTTGTTGGCGCTGTAGCCGTGTTTGCGTGGGGTGTCCATCAACCAGCCATCCTCCACTCCATCCATCTGGACCATCGAGCGCTGCACGGCACTCATCCGTGAATAAAACAGTTTTGAAATCAGTCTTCATGTAATGTTTGGCCCACTGGAGCTATTTCTGCTTGTGTGAAGTGGATAGAGGAGGTCGACAGGATGGCGTATGCACAGCTGCAAACCTCTGAAGGACCCTGCATCTTGTTGTTCGGGGGACGTTGGAGGCACAAGCAGCTTCAAAAACTTGTCTGCTGCTATGACAAGGCTTTTTTGCCGCTGCTCTTTCAACCTGACGTAATTGCCTGTAGGAAAGAGTCCTCAATTTGCCCTTATCAGCACGCACACGTGTGTACTGTGAATCAGCTACATACTTCTTGATTGCCAAGACACTTCATCCTGATCATCGCACAATGTTGATTGTAGTCATGCCTTGACCTAAACACTCCACAATTTGTTGCTTCTCAGCAGCCGACACATCCTTTTTCTTTCCCATTTTGGCAGAAAATGTAGGCTGCTTAATAATGTGAGAGAGCCTTCTTAAGTAGTCTTGCCTTTCATTGGACACACCTGCCAAACTAATTAGCACAGGTGTCTGCAATTGCTTACAGTGATATAAAGAGCCCTGACACACATCACCATCAATGAGTTTAACTGACAAACAAACAAATTCTTCCCTTATCACTCCTAAACACTTTTTGCATAATAATTTGGAACGCGGTGTACATGTGCTTTTCCACAAAACACCAGCGGTTCACGTAGTGAATCTTACAGTTCTAACTTGCCAACCGTGGTCTGTATGGAATTGTTCAATAAAGGGCCCAAAATTAAGATAACATAGATGGGAGAGGTCTCTATGAATAGGAATTCCTAAGTATTTGATACCCTGTGAGGGCCAGGCAAAGGGAAAGTTGGACTGGATGGAATCCTATATGGATTTGGGGAGGGAGACATCGAGGGCCTCAGACTTCGCTGCATTGATTTTAAAATTTGACCATGTAACAAAGTGATCTATTTCAGCCATAACTGCATGGATGGATATATGTGATTGAGTGATATATACTAGGACATCATCAGCAAATAGAGAGCACTTGTACTCGGTGCCTCCCACCTCAATCCACCTAATATTGGGGTTATGGCGAATTGATGAGAGCAGGTGCTCCGTCACTAGGATGTATAAGAGAGGGGACAGAGGACATCCCTGCCTTGTCCCATTGGTGATTGTGAAAGGTGATGAAAATGTTCTGACGCACCCCCTGGGCCTTGGGACACCCGGAGCCGGACCCTTTTTGGTGGATGCTGGTGGTTGTAGTCTTCGTGGCGGCGACCCGGTTTCGTGGCTCAGGGCGGTCAAACCAGTGGCGGAACTATTTATGTGGTTTTGATGTTTAAATGTCCGACTACGCCACCCGTGGATTGCGGTCAGAGTGAACCGCCGCTACAGGGCAGACCGCTGAGGCTGGTGTTGTGGGTGCAGCAGAGCGTAGCATAACTCCCCACGGGAGGAGTATAGCCTCAGGGCAGTGTATGCGGGGGATGGGGGTGATGGTGCAGGGCAGCAGCAGTAACGACACGGAGTCAGTGATGCAGTCCAGGGCCTTTACTCACAGTTCTTATTATCCAGACCACGTCTGCAGGTAACGGCTGCCCACGTCGTACTGTGCTCACCAGGTGAGGGGCTCAGACAACTCCCAGATAACTTTGGAGCACTTCACAGGACCCCCTTTGTGTGTCCTTTGTCTGGCCTTTCTTACCAACACTTCTGTCCGGCTGCCTCGGGCCTCCTCTTGGTAAACTTGGCGCCAGTTTCCCTGACCCTATGTGGTGCCTTCCTAGCGGGTGTAGCGAGGGGCTGCGCCACATAAAATGTCAGAGCCTCCGGTTTCTAGCTGAGGGTCGTTTCCTGCCTCCACTAGTTCGGGGACCGGTCTCACCCTTTGGCCTGACCCCTCCACGCAGGTGGATTCGGGCGTGCGGTGGCGACTCGCCCGTCCGCACCCCTGGGATCCCTTCATTCCTCGTTCCTGGAGCCTTCTCCGCTCCTCTTCCTTCCTTCTCCCTCTTCCAGGCCTGGGCCTCTGTTACTAGGCCCGCCTCCGGAGCAGAGCTCATGCAGAGCCCCTGCTCCCTGCCACTTCTGCTCAGACTTCTCTGCACTGAACTAAGATGGTGCCCACCTTTTATACTCCCTTCTCAATGCACCCAGGAACTGCTTCCTCCCTGCTCCTGCACTACAGGGTTCCCCTTCCTCAGTGTTCCCTCCCCCCACTCCAGCCAGGGACAGGGACTGTCGTGCCCATCTCAGGGGCATATTGGTCGCCCTGCCCCACAGCAATGTGGTGTAATGCATGCAGGTGTCGGGTCCTGATCCACACTCCATCCTTACCTGAGAGTGAGATATCACACCTCTGGGTGAGGTGCAATACGTCTGTAGCAACCGAACCCTCAGGGTGCTACAGTTCCATTTATCTTCAGCCTAGGTGACGTATTGCGATACAGGGCCGTGATTTTGGCTATAAAAGGGTCCCCTAGACCCCTACCCCAAGCTTTTTAAGAGAATCATATATGGCGAGCCAGGAGACTCTATGGAATGCTTTCTCAGCAGCCAACGAGAGTATCTAATTACAAATTTTTAACTGCATCTAGCCCAGGAAATACTTTGTGCCTAGTAGCAGTGTCTGCTAGTCAGCGGATTATCCCGGCTGTTAAGCAAGCTACACCACCTGTAGTTTAGACACTTAATTTTTTCAAAGGAAATGCTTCGGGACCATGGGATACTCAGTGAAGAGCATCAGGAGGCACCCCAAGGCATAGGGGCTGGGACTGGCAGTAGGATGCCTTGCGGTGGACAGCCGAGCTCGATCCTTATAAAAGCTTTTTAACTGCAGCAGCTTTAGTGGACGCTACTGTAGCTGGAATTACGCAGCTGCTGGCATGAGACTTGCCCTCCAATAGATCCTTGTAAATGGATTTAAAGTGTATTCATTCAAATTAGAGAGACAATTTAAATTAAAAAGCTTAGAGCTGCCTCCACCACAGGGGGGCTCGCTCAACCCACCAGCGGACAGGCACCAGTATTGGGAGAGGGGGGCTGGCCATCAGGGTTCACCGCGGCTCTGGCACAAACCCGGCGACACGGAGGTGGCACGGGCAGGAGCGGACTGGCCGTGTCGGCTTCTCACTTTTTGGATTTTAGAAGGGCATGACATGCCTATATCTGTGTCTCCCCCTCCTTTTACTCCTCCACCTCTTTTATTTTCGCATGACTATATGTACTTGTCACTTTTCCATGTGTTAGTTGTGTCTTCTGAGCAGTTTGTCAGCTTTTGGACACCTTTGAAGGTGTTTTCTATGTGTTTCTATGTGTTTTTGTTTGCCTGCCATTGGTTTTAACGGTGTTCGAAGGTGTTCGACGAACAGTTCGACGAACAGTTCGGCGAACACACGGGTGTTCGACGAACCGAACCGAACACGAACACTACGGGGGTGGCTCAACACTACTCTTAAGCTAGCCAGGTGCTTTGTAACCTTTCTCAGTCAGTTTAGCTAGGTCTTTTAACCTTTATGTTCTATGTTGTGTGTTTGTCTTTTTACTGCTACAATTTCTGCTAGGAGGTGTCCATCTTTCTCCCAGTCCATTGATCTCGTAGGGATCGCTCCCTCACATCTATAGGTGTTCGTTCAGACTAGCTGAGGACTTTAGCGGGTCTGATCGCAGGATCAGGTTCCCCGTTACATCGTAGGGATCTAGCTTAGTTCTATTGTAGGGACAGATCTCCTATCTTTCCTTAGTGCTTGTAGTCTATCATAACAGTAAGTCCAGCCCAAAAATATCTCTAAGGAAAGACCTCCAGTTTCCATCATGGTGTCGGTTCAGGATTTGGCTCAACGCCTGCAGGGACTCTCTCTGGAGGTGGCCGAGCTCCAACAACACGTGAGTAGCTGTTCTGGAGTGCATTTTGTGGAGTCAAAGGTACGATTGCCTGATTTATTTTTTGGTGAACAACAAGATTTTTTTTCCTTTAAAAATACTTGTTTATTGTATTTTCGTTTGAGACCCAGATCCTCTGGTGATGAATCACAGCGCATAGGGTTCATAATGTCACTTTTGCGCAAAGAACCTCAGGGATGGGCCTTTTCTCTACAACCTAGTGATCCGTGCTTTAGATCAGTGGATAGTTTTTTTTCTGCTTTGGGGTTGTTGTATGATGATCCTGATCGTGTCTCATCAGCTGAGACGGAATTGAGACTTTTGAGACAGGGATCAGGTAATGTGGAAAATTATTGTACTCACTTCCGTCGGTGGTCTGCTCAGGTGGGGTGGAACGATTCAGCTCTGAAAAGTTTGTTTCTTGCCGGGCTAGGTGAAAGGGTTAAGGATCTGCTTATTGCTTATCCTACACCTGGAAACTTGCAGGAGGCAATGCAATTAGCTATACGGGTGGACAGGAGACTGCGTGCAAGGGTTAATGAGAGTAAATCCTTTGCCATGTCAGCTCCTAGTCTTGAGAGGGTCTGTACTGACATTGGAGAGCCGATGGAGATTGGGGCGATGTCACCCCGCTCTCAGGAAAAAGACCGCAGGTTTTCTGAAGGTTTGTGCTTTTATTGCAGAAAATCTGACCATTTCATTAACAACTGTGCACTTCGTATGAACAAAGAAAAAAAAAAAAGGTCAGTTACGCCCATATAGCCTGTTTAAACACTAAGGGGGTATTTCTTTCTGCTGCTACTGCAGCTCAGGAAGAATTAATTGAATTTTGGGTATTTGTGGATTGTGGTTCTACTCTGAATGTGATTGATGGGGGATTCTTGGAAAAACTTAAATTAAAACCAAAACCTTTGTCATCCCCTATTGCCGTGGTTTCTGTCGATGGATCTCCCTTGAAATGTGTTACTCACAAGGTTTATGAATTTACCCTCACTATTAATGGTATTCACCAAGAAAATTTGGATTTGGTAGTATTAAATAATTTGCATTCTCCAGTAATTTTGGGGTTACCCTGGTTAAAATTGCACAATCCTGTACTGTATTGGTCTACTAATGAAATTAAGTCCTGGAGCCCGAAGTGTTATAACAAGTGTTGTAACCGGCGCATTTCTCCTGTGGATAAAGGGGAATTACCTGTACCTATTCAGGATTTTTGGAAAGTTTTTTCTGAGGAGGAGTCTCAAATTTTGCCTCCCCATAGAGACTATGATTGTACCATTGAATTTGTCCCTGGAGCGACTCTTCCTAAAAGTCGTTTATTTAATCTTACTATTCCTGAGAGAAAGGCTTTGGAGGAATACATACAGACGAGCTTGGCTGCCGGTCATATCAGACCCTCTAAGTCACCTGTGGCTGTTGGATTTTTTTTTGTTAAAAAAAGGACGGCGGTTTACGTCCTTGTCTGGAATTTTGCGAGATTAATAAAATTACTGTACGTAATCCCTACCCACTGCCATTGATTCCTGATTTGTTTAACCAGTTAGTGAGGGCCAAGTGGTTCTCTAAAATTGATCTCCGGGGGGCATACAATTTGTTGTGCATGAAGGAGGATGATGAATGGAAGACTGCTTTTAACACTCCTGTGGGTCATTTTGAGAATCTGGTTATGCCTTTTGGTCTTACCAATGCACCAGCATTTTTTCTGAATCTTATTAATGACATCCTTAGACCTTTGATCGGCAAAAATGTGGTTGTGTATTTGGATGACATTTTGATTTATTCACCTGATCTGGAGTCTCATTGGCGGAGCGTACGTGAGGTATTACAGTTATTAATTGACAATTCGCTTTTTGCTAAGCTAGAGAAATGTGAGTTCGCTGTACAGAGAATTAGTTTTTTGGGCTACATTATCTCCAGCGAGGGCTTTGAGATGGACCCGGTGAAAGTTCAAGCTGTTCAGGAATGGCCTAGGCCTATTGGTTTGAAATCGATACAGAGGTTTTTGGGTTTCGCCAATTATTACAGAAAATTCATTAAAAAATTTTCTATTATTGTTAAACCACTGACCAATCTCACCAGGAAAGGTGCTAATACGGTTCAGCGGACTACTGAGGCCATTGAAGCGTTTGTGTTTCTAAAGGAGAGGTTCAGCTCTGCTCCCATCCTTATGCAGCCTGATGTGACTAAGCCGTTTTTGGTTGAGGTTGATGCTTCTTCTGTGGGGGTCGGTGCGGTGTTGTCTCAGGAAAACAAGGATGGAGTACATCCCTGTGCCTTTTTTTCAAAAAAATTTTCTGAGACTGAACTTTATTACGATATTGGTAATCGGGAATTGCTGCTATTAAACTCACATTTGAACACTGGCGTCATCTCTTGGAAGGTGCTGAATTTCCCATTCAGGTTATCACTGATCATAAAAATCTGATCTATCTTGATGCTGCCAAGCGCTTGAATGCCCGTCAGGCTAGGTGGGCACTCTTTTTTTCGCGGTTTAATTTTTCCGTTACTTACATCCCGGGTACCAAGAATGTTAAAGCTGATGCGTTGTCTCGCAGCTTTTCTCCCATGGTCAGTGCGGAGGAGGAGGAGAGCATTTTACAAGAAGGTGTTGTGTTTGCTGCATTGGACTCCATTTTGGAAGATGAGATTCTTAAAGCACAGGAGAATGCCCCATCTAACACTCCCCATGGGAGGTTGTTTGTGCCTAAGACCTTTAGGAGAGATTTGTTTGTTGAGTGTCATGAGTCTCGGTTGGCAGGTCATCCAGGAATTTCTGAGACCAAGAGACTTGTGGGTCACAGTTTTTGGTCGCCTGGAAGGCAGAAGGAAGTCATTAAGTGGGTGCGTCAATGTACTGTGTGTGCTAGATCTAAGTCTTCTCATACTCCTGCTGCGGGGTTGCTTTGCCCTCTGGAGGTTCCTAGTGCACCTTGGACACATCTGGCAATGGACTTTATTACTGACCTTCCCTCCTCTGAGGGTTTCACGGTCATCTGGGTGGTCGTGGACCGTTTTAGCAAGATGTGTCATTTGGTTCCCTTCATCAAACTGCCCTGTGCTAAGACACTCGCTAAGGCCTTTGTCAAGGAAATTGTCAGACTCCATGGTGTTCCTACTGACATTGTTTCTGATAGGGGACCTCAGTTCGTGGCTCGTTTTTGGCATGCCTTTTGTGACAGGTTGGGAGTTAATTTGTCTTTTTCATCTGGATATCATCCTGAGTCTAATGGCCAGACAGAAAGGAAGAATCAGGATGTTGAGCAGTTCTTGCGTTGTTTTGTGGCAGACAATCAAGAGGGGTGGTCTGAGTTTCTGCCGCTTGCTGAATTTGCTCTTAACAACCATACATCCTCTTCTGCTGGGTGTTCGCCTTTTTTTTGTTGTTCTGGGAGACATCCGTCTTTTGGGTCATTCTCCAAATTGGTATCGGCTGTGCCTGAGGAGGAGAGTTTTTCCGGTGATTTGGAAAGAGTTTGGACGGATGTGCGTGGTAATCTTCAGGAGGATAACAAAAATTCTAAGAGGTACTTTGACAGGAAACATCAAGAGGTTTTGTTTACGGTTGGTGACATGGTTTGGTTGTCCTCTAAGAATCTGCGGTTGAGGATTCCTTCTAAAAAATTGGGTCCCAAGTTTGTTGGGCCCTTTAAGGTGCTTCAGGTAGTTAACCAATCTGCTGTTAGGTTGGATGTCCCTACCTCCTGGAAGATTAATCCGGTGTTTCATGTTTCTCTATTGAAAAAAGCTGATGTATCAGATAGAGACGCCACTGCCACTGTTCCTCCGGTGGTGGAGGACGGGGAATATGAAATTTCCCGTATCCTTAATTCTAGACTGTATAGGGGGAGTTTGCAGTATCTCGTCGCTTGGAAGGGTTTTGGTCCCGAGAATAACTCATGGGTGAGGGCGGATGATGTTTCTGCTTCCAGACTTGTCAGAGCGTTTCACAAGAGGTTTCCGGATAAGCCTGGGCCTAGGGGATCCGGAGGATCCTTTTAGAAGAGGGGGTACTGTTAGAACTCTCCTGTTAGGTTTTTTCTATTTTGCTGGTCACATGACCTTTTTGCCTATTTAATCCTGCTCCGCCCTTCTGGCCATGCTGGACTTCATTATAATTTCTACTCTTAAGCTAGCCAGGTGCTTTGTAACCTTTCTCAGTCAGTTTAGCTAGGTCTTTTGACCTTTATGTTCTATGTTGTGTGTTAGTCTTTTTACTGCTACAATTTCTGCTAGGAGGTGTCCATCTTTCTCCCAGTCCCTAGTTCTTATAGGGATCCCTCCCTCACATCTATAGATCTTCGTTCAGACTAGCTGAGGACTTTAGCGGGTCTGATCGCAGGATCAGGTTCCCCGTTACATCGTAGGGATCTAGCTTAGTTCTATTGTAGGGACAGATCTCCTGTCTTTCCTTAGTGCTGGTAGCCTATCATAACAGTTGAGCGAGTATGTTCTGTCCGAGTATGCTCGGGCCGAGCTCCGAGAATTTACAGCTGCTCGGTGATAAGGTTAAATCACTCCCACGTGCATGATTTGCAACTGTTGGACAGCTTTATTACATGTGAGGAATGTGTAAGAAATAGACATTCCTCACATGTAATAAAACTATCTAACAGTTGCAAATCATGCACATGGGAGCGATTTAACCTTATCACCGAGCAGCTGTAAATACTCGGAGCTCGGCCCGAGCATACTTCGAGAAAGGGTTAATAGAACATACTTGCTCAACACTAATCTTTAATAAATATGTACTTTTTAAGCCGTTATGACTCTCTCTTCTCCTTATAAATAAGGATTGTCATGAGTTTGTATAAATTGGTGTCTAAAGGTACCGTCACACTTAGCGACGCTACAGCGATCCCGACAACGGTACGACATGGCAGAGATCGTTGCTCAGTCGCTGTGTTGTCGCTCGTGAGATGTAAAACAGTCAGATCTTTCCGACGACGCAGCAACGATACGGCGACCCGTAGCGACCTGTATAATGATACAATGCAAATACACGCCTATGTGTCTCAGTTCTGAGTCGCCAACAAGGTAGTTGGTAAGGTGTCAAACACACCAATGCATGCTACCCAGCGGGACCTCAATGATCAAAAAATGGTCCAGGCCATTTCGACAAGACCAGCAATCTCACAGCAGGGGCCTGGTCGCTGCTACGTGTCAAACGCAGCGAAATCGCTACTTAGGTTGATGTTGCGTCACAAAACTTGTGACTCAGCTGCGATCTCAATAGCGATCTCGCTTAGTGTGACGGGGGCTTAAGGGAAGTGTGGTTTCCCATTCACACCTTAATGTTGATATTTGGGCTATATTGCTAGAGATATAGGTATGTCCATTTTTCTCTGGCATCATGGATGAAAAGAACCAATACAATTATATGGGTCTGTGAAAAACACATACAGCACACGGACAGCCATCTGTATTCAACATTGCAACATTGCAAATGATAGGACAAGCTTTTTAATTAATTAATTTATCCATCTATGGAAACTATGAAAACACTGATGACTGATGGTCAAAACAGACACATTTCACATTTCCTTTGTATTTTAGGCAAAAAATGTATATACTGTATGTATAAATAAATAAATAAATATATATATATATATATATATATATATATATATATATATATATACAGTACAGACCAAAAGTTTGGACACACCTTCTCATTTAAGGATTTTTCTGGATTTTCATGACGATGAAAATTGTACATTCACACTGAAGGCATCAAAACTATGAATTAACACATGTGGAATTATATACTTAACAAAAAAAGTGTGAAACAACTGAAAATATGTCTTATAGTCTAGGTTCTTCAAAGTAGCCTCCTTTTGGTTTGATGACTGCTTTGCACACTCTTGGCATTCTCTTGATTACCTTCAAGAGGTAGTCACCCGAAATGGTCTTCCAACAATCTTGAAGAAGTTCCCAGAGATGCTTAGCACTTGTGGGCCCTTTTGCCTTCACTCTGCGGTCCAGCTCACCCCAAACCATCTCGATTGGGTTCAGGTCTGGTGACTGTGGAGGCCAGGTCATCTGGCGTAGCACCCAATCACTCTTCTTCTTGGTCAAATAGCCCTTACACAGCCTGGAGGTGTGTTTGGGGTCATTGTTCTGTTGAAAAATAAATGATGGTCCAACTAAACGCAAACCGGATGAAATAGCATGCTGCTGCAAGATGCGGTGGTAGCCATGCTGGTTCAGTATGCCTTCAATTTTGAATAAATCCCCAACAGTGTCACCAGAAAAGCACCCCCACACCATCACACCACATCCTCCATGCTTCATGGTGGGAACCAGGCATGTAGAGTCCATCCATTCACCTTTTCTGCATCGCACAAGACACCGTGGTTGGAACCAAAGATCTCAAATTTGGACTCATCAGACCAAAGTACAGATTTCCACTGGTCTAATGTCCATTCCTTGTGTTCTTTAGCCCAAACCAGTCTCTTCTGCTTGTTGCCTGTCCTTAGCAGTGGTTTCCTAGCAGCTATTTTACCATGAAGGCCTGCTGCACAAAGTCTCCTCTTAACAGTTGTTGTAGAGATGTGTCTGCTGCTAGTACTCTGTGTGGCATTGACCTGGTCTCTAATCTGAGCTGATATTAACCTGCGATTTCTAAGGCTGGTGACTCGGATAAACTTATCCTCAGAAGCAGAGGTGACTCTTGGTCTTCCTTTCCTGGGGCGGTCCTCATGTGAGCCTGTTTCTTTGTAGCGCTTGATGGTTTTTGCAACTGCACTTGGGGACACTTTCAAAGTTTGCCCATTTTTTTCAGACTGACTGACCTTCATTTCTTAAAGTACTGATGGCCACTCGTTTTTCTTTACTTAGCAGCTTTTTTCTTGCCATAGTACAAATTCTAACAGTCTATTCAGTAGGACTATCAGCTCTTTATCCACCAGACTTCTGTACAACACAACTGATGGTCCCAACCCCATTTATAAGGCCAGAAATCCCACTAATTAAACCTAACAGGGCACACCTGTGAAGTGAAAACCATTTCTGGTGACTATCTCTTGAAGCTCATCAAGAGAATGCCAAGAGTGTGAAAAGCAGTCATCAAAGCAAAAGGTGGCTACTTTGAAGAACCTAGAATATAAGACATATTTTCAGTTTCAGCTGTTTCACACTTTTTTAAGTATATAATTCCACATGTGTTAATTCATAGTTTTGATGCCTTCAGTGTGAATGTACAATTTTCAAAGTCATGAAAATACAGAAAAATCTTTAAATGAGAAGGTGTGTCCAAACTTTTGGTCTGTACTGTATATATATATATATATATATATAGTAATCTTTTACATTTTAAAAATTACAAAAAGGAAAATGGGCCAATGCAAAAGTGTGGGCACCCTTGGAGATTTGTGTGCTCAGATTACTTTGACCAAGGTTTCAGACCTTAATTAGCCTGTTAGGGCTATGGCTTGTTCACTATCATTTCATGGGTAGAGGGAAGAATTGATATAATGAAATTTTAACAAATTATTGCTGCAAACATAACACCATCTGTAAAAAAGCTGAAGTTGAAAAAAGGATGTCTTCTACAAATGGATAATAATCCTAAACACGTCAAAATCCAAAATAGACTACCTCAAAAGGCATAAGCTGAAGGTTTTATAATGGCCCTCACAGTCCCCTGATCTGAACATATTTGAAAATCTGCAGTGTATGCAAAACGACCAAGGAATCTCACAGAACTGGAAGAATTTTCCAAGGAAGAATGGATGAAAATCCCTCAAACAAGAATTGAAAGACTCTTGGCTGGCTACAAAAAGCGTTTACAAGCTGGGATACTTTAAAAAGCAGGTGCTACTAGGTGCTAGCCATGCAAGGTGCACAAACTTTTGAATCGGCCCATTTTCCTTTTAGTAATTTTTAAAATGTAAAAAGTGAAAATATATCTATTTTGCCTTAAATACAACGGATATGTGTTATCTTTATCTTTAGCCCCTTTAGAGATCATTTCATCTTCAACTTGCTTAACTGTTCGCAATAACAGTAATTTGGACCAGGGGTGCCCAAACTTTTAAATGCCACTGTACCATGTGATGTAATAGCCACAAGGTATTAGGGGGAATCTCTCCCTCCAGGCGTTCCCGATGTCATGTGAGTCTTCTCTAGTTTAGGAAATCTTATGCAATGTGTAAAATGATATTAGCGCAAATCAAATCACAAATTGTTCAAACTTGCCGGGTTTAGTGAATTCCAAAAAATACAACATGAATTTGATTTGCATCTAATTGATTTACTCATCTCCACAGGATTACCAGAAACAGCAGTCTTTATCCTCCTGACAAATTTGCATGGCATTGAAAGGGAAATTAAAAATACCCAGTCGAACCAGTTTATTAACCCCTTTCCGACGTGGTCAGTAATAGAACGCACCACATCGGAAAGGCCGGTTCATCGGGGGCTCCAGCGGAGAGCCCGCACTGAACCAAGCACATGTCAGCTGATTATTACAGCTGACATGTGCCCGCAACAGCCACGGGTGGAATCTCTGACAGTGGCATTTAACAGCGCCGTGCTAGAAGCACAGCCTTAGCCCCACCCATCAGAGACCCCGTCACGTGATCGTGGGTCATTGATGGGTGGCATGACAACCCTGGGTCTGCAGCAGACCCCAGTGGTTGTCATGTAAAGATTGCTATGAGTGCCACCTAGTGGTCAGCGCTCATAGCACAGGAGCATTTCTGCTACATAGAGGTGATCTGCTCATCACCTCTATGTAGCAGAGGCGATCGGACAGTTGCTGCTTCTGGTCTTGGAGACTATAGAAGCTAGCAAAAAGTGTAAAAAAAAATGTTTTAAAAAATGAAAAACATATAAAAGTTTAAATCACCCCCCTTTTGCCCCATTCAAAATAAAATAATAAAAAATAAACCCCACATACACATATTTGGTATCACTGTGTTCAAAATCGCCTATTCTATCAATATAAAAATATAATTAATCAGATCGGTAAACGGTGTAATGAGAAAAAAATTCCAAACGCAAGAATTAAATTTTTTGGGTCGCTGCAACTTTGCAATAAAATGCAATAACGGGCGATCAAAACATCGGATCTACCCGAAAATGGTATAAATAAAAACGTCAGCCCGGCAGGCAAAAAATAAGCCCTCACCCGGCCCCAGATCCCAAATGGAGATGCTGTGGGTCTCGGAAAATGGCGCCATTTATTTATTTATTTGTTTATTTTTTTAGCAAATTTTGGAATTTTTTTTCACCACTTAAGTAAAAATTAACCTATACATGTTTGGTGTCTACGAAATCGTAATGACCTGGAGAATAAGAATGGCAGGTCAGTGAACGTGGAAAGAAAAACAAAACAACGCACTTGGAATTTTTTCCCATTTTCCAGTACAGGATATGGTAAAACTAGTAAAGGCATTTAAAAGTACCACTCGTCCCGCAAAAAATAAGCCCTCACACCGCCATATTGACCAAAAAATATAGAGGCTATGGCTCTGGGAAGAAGGGGAGCAAAAAACGAAAACTCAAAAACGGAAAATGCTCCGGTCATGAAGGGGTTAAAGTATCATTCCAATGAGTACATTTACATTTTGGGAATTGATTTAAAGGGTTATCCATTACTAGAGACATCCCTCTCTAAAATGCCTGAGTTCCGTGGCTAAAATATGAAAACCTTATATTCATCTCCCACAATGATGTTGTTCTAGCAATGAGTTACAATTTTAATCCTATATACTGGGACTGTTTTAATAATATTAGTGAAAGTGAAGTTTTACCATATCATCACGTTTAGGTTTATATACTATGATACTAGTGCTGTTCTAGCAATGTCTGCTCAGGGCCTCACAGGGCGTGAATGACTTTGTTAGGTCATGTGAGCGCTGCAGCCTATCAACTGCTGCTAATAGACTGCTTTGCTCTTACATCATGTCAGCAGAACATTGCTAGAACTGTGTCATGCGGGAGGTGAGTGTAAGCTTTTCATATTTTACTTGAGTGTCTCAGGCATTTAAAAGAAATCTGTCATTAGGTTTTTACTACCTCATACAAGAGCAGCATAATGTCGGAAAAGAGACCCTGATTCCAGCGATGTATCATTTACTTTACTAGGTGCAACAGTTGTGATACAATTATAGTTTTTCGATATAGCATATAGCAGAGCTCAGAAAGTTAACTCGGCCTACACCCCTTATTAGCAGCTTTGTGTGTACATTGTATATTGACAGCAAGCTGCTAATTGGGGCGTGTTTGGACCTGACGACATGCGGGCTGCTAGTCTGGCAGTATTCATCTCCTGCTGATAAAACACTCATTGTATTGAAACAACAGCACACAGCTTAATGCAAATTGCTGAAATCAGTGTCTCAGCCCCAACCTTGTGCTGCCCACTGATTACATACCAAAACCTACTGACGGATTCCCATTAAGTAGTGAACAACCCCTTTAATGCAATGTTTTAATTCTGTACAACATACGTATACAATCTCATACTAAAATGACAATTCATTTTAACCTTCAGTTTGACCTTCAAAGTGACATCACATTTGTAATAAAAGATGTTTGTGTGCGCTTCTAATATGTTTCTAATATAGCCATCACTAAGTGATGTATGCACTGTCCAAGCAGTTACCTTCATGTATGTGTTTCAATGCATTCAGGTTTTTATATTTAGTGTTTGATGTAATTATTACTTAATTTGATCAAAAGACATTAATTAACAGCATAAACTTGTTATTAAGTCAGAGGGCCTGATAAAGATTTATCTATATATCTCCAAATAGCTGACTGTTTATTTGAACTTTCAGATTATACCTTTAATTACCTGTATTTTGTGTGGTGCTGTTAAAAGGACTGTAGCAACCAGGGATCCGGCTGAAGCCCCAGCAAAGACCTTTACAGTATTCAACAGCTTCTGGCCATGTTTTAAAAAAGCAGATGCTGCCCCCAAGTGGTAAATGCCGAGAAATCCACATGCAGAAAAGGACAGATTCAAATGCTGCATCGTGTTCTAGAAAAATTACAGTAAAATAGCAAAGCTTTGCATCAAGGTTAAGAGCCGGAGATGACAATAATTTCCTTTTCTTTATACATGTATTATTTTTGAATGAAAAGAAATTGCATGGCATTTGTTATATGAAGGTTACTTGATAATTCAACATTCTAAAAAGTCTTTTTTATTTGGGAAGTACATAGCGAGGTCACGTGTGTCACGTCCTTGTCACATATGTGCTCAGTGAGAATAAGGATAGGGCCTTATTTAATTGGCACTAGAAATTCAAAAACATATTTGCAAAATTTCAGTTGTCAGATCCCAGAATTTTTTTCATTTGTATATATTCCAAAATATTTTACGCAGCCATTTTAACAGGTGCTTTTGTGTCATTGACATGAAGCAGCATATTGACTCACAATTC
Organism: Phyllobates terribilis; assembly: GCF_046119375.1. NCBI lineage: Eukaryota > Metazoa > Chordata > Amphibia > Anura > Dendrobatidae > Phyllobates > Phyllobates terribilis. Next base: position 764,886,598 of record NW_027362762.1, on the reverse strand, counting down.
CCCTTCCCTTTTGCATTTACTTTTATCAATATATGTTTTCAACTACATATTAATAGATTATGAAATATTAGTATTGGTGTATCCTGTGGTTTGTAAGTGTTCACATGCTAATACACTGGCATGATTAATGTAACTTTGGCATTATTGCTCTTTACACACATAGAATCATAGAATCATAGAATGGTAGAGTTGGAAGGGACCTCCTGGGTCATCTGGTCCAACCCCCTGCTCAAAGCAGGATTCACTAGATCATCTCAGATAGATGTCTGTCCAGCCTCTGTATAGAATCATAGAATGGTAGAGTTGGAAGGGAATCATGTTTAAAGGGAATCTGTCACTGAGCTTTTATTACCATCTAGGAGCAACATGATGTGATGTAGGGATGGATGCCCTGATTCTAGTCATATACCACTTGCTGCACTGCTTCCTGTAGTTTTGAGAAAATCATAGATTGCTCTTCTGCTGATCTACTGTTTCTCTAAATGCTGAGTTCTCTATAACCCCGCCCACACCACTGATTGGCAGCTTCCATTGTACACTGTGCATGGATAGAAAGCTACCAATCAGTGATGGGGGTGGAGTTATACACAGCTCATGAATATGGAGGACTACATGGCAGCAGGTTTACTAGTCCTCTTGTGATAATCTCCTGCTGCGAAAACAAAGATTTTATCGAAACAACAGCAAGTAGTGCAGTGAGTGACACATGACTGGAGTCAGAGTCTCTGCCCCTACATTATGCTGCTTCTCAGATTAGGTGCCAAAATCCTGGTGACAGATTCACTTTACTATATTTCATACTATCAATACAACATCAGATAAGAGTATATGGGTACAAAGGCAACACGTTGGCACGGATGGTAGCAAACCAGTAATTATACTTCCCATACTAGGAATAATTGTATGGCAAATATTTACATATTTACAACTGTATATTTACATTTTGCTTTAAAGATTGTGTTATATATTTGCAGCATTACCTCAAGCCATTTGGTAGAGAGCAAATATGGTCACAACGACAGCCAGCTGCAATCTTGGCTGTAATATATTTCTATTAACCAGAAACGAATAGCTTGTGGTTCTCTTTGGCTGTAAATAATAGTACTGACTTTAGATAATGTAACATTTGGAGGTACCTACAGTATCTGCCAGTGCTTGTCCCACCAGCTGGCACCAAACCCCCAGTGTAAGCAAATATCTAACAATAACTTAGTTACATAGAGCCAGATGACACATAAAGCCGAGGCTTTTCTGCTCTGCAGGCTGCGCTCCCCCCTTCCCAACACAGTACTGAGAAAAATGTGTCAGTCTCTGGGCTGTGCCAGCTCCCATACAAGCCCAGCGCTGCGGATTCCAAGCGAGCTGCACGCAGCAAACATTTCTTATTCCAGTTCTCTGACCTTTTCTCTCCTGCCATAGAAACCAGGAAGGATTTTTTTTTTTCTGCACGCCTTCCTTCCTATGTCACTACCCAATAACAGCGAATATTGTAACACCCAATAGGGATGCCAGGCTCATTCACCATGCCTGATAAAAAAAAAGGGTGTTTTTTCCTCTCTCCGGAGCAAAGCTTCTTATTCAAATGCCTTATATCTTGACCTCAAAATGGTTCTTTTTTCTTCGTTTCTTTCCTTTTATCGCACATTTGGTCTGAGCTCAGTACAAAAGCCTGCCTGTACAGTACAGCTTTCCTTCAGCTGTCCCTTGCAGATATATAATTCATGGGCATGCTGTCACAGACTTTCACTTAGCGATTTCCGAGCTCACAAATACATATCACTTTTTGCTATTACACAGAAAGAATCCTATCATACTGAATGTATTATTCACAGACGTCTATGTTACTTCACTGCGCTGACACATATAGCTAATCCCAGATATACTCACTACAATCCTACCGCTGTAGCCCAGTATTTTGTGTCGTTCTTTTACGCCGTAGAGCTCCGAGAGACGATGAAATGCCATGCATATTTTATATATCCAGAAGCTTTGTGGAGCAGCAAGTAAATGCATGTAACACATTTGATACTTGTTGGATAGTACTGGAGGTTTTGGAAAATAATTGCTAGAATTATCATGTAAGTTTAGTATATTATACACAATGAGCAAGTTTAATGTTTCTATTAACATGATGCAGAATATTACATATCACTAAGATGGATTAACGTGAAAAGGTAACACAATAAAATGGTTATAAGCAGTGAATAGCTTAACTGGCGAAACCCGGATTTGTCATTTCATTTGCTTATGGCGAGAATATTTGATTGGCATCGAAGTTATTTGATGTGAATTGAATGTTTCTGATTATGCTGTGGGGTCTCTCTGAAGCCCAAAGCATAATACACATAGGGTAAGAAAAAAATAACTAATAGCTACTAGAAATAAGCAAATATGTTCGAGTGGAATTGAGTGAAAAAAAAGTCTGAAATTGTCAAAATGCTTATATGTTTGTTACTGTATTTCATGTGGATACAGTAGAGGGCCATCAAAAGTAGGAAAAATAAAAAAAAATACTTCTCTTGTCCTTGCTGCTCACCTCTTCAGCCCTTTCGATCAGTACCGTCCCCTCTTCAGTCTTCGGCATATCTATTTATCACTGCTGTCGAGAGCTTTATTCCAGGGCCTCTTCATACTAGGCTTGGACTTCCATGTCTGATGAGACCTGGAACGTTTCTATGCAAGTGAAAGTCCTGGCCTAGTGTGAAGAGGACAGATGAGCGAACCTTTTGATGTTTGGGTTCGTCGACTTTACCCAAACATCAAAAAAACTTTCATGTTCAGGCACCCGAACCCGAATACAAACGCGAATGGGGCCTTGATTATCAGTGGTTTCATACAATGTCATATGCATGAGAGGGCGAGGAACAGGGGCTTTGACAGGCAGTAACATTGTTACTGCCAGTTAGAGCGCTGCGGGATCATGCTGTCAGATGTCAGCGTGATCCCGCAGCTGTAACTGTGACCCGCGGTAAAAAAGTTACCGTGTGTCACAGGTGTCGGCTGATGAGACTATTACTCCCATCTGCCGGCGTTAGCTGTCACTGTAAACAGTGAGCACAGGCGCCACTGATGGAAGAAGTGGTCTCTCATCATCTTGCGCCTGTGCTAAAAGTAAAAAAGAAAAAAAAGTTAAACTTAATAAATATTTAAATAAAAACAAGTGTTCCCTTTATTTTTTTGAGCAGTGTAAGACCTGGCGCTGCTATGCTCGTCACAGTCTACCCTGGAATCAGGCAAAGTAGGGAGAGGTGCTGTTGTGTCAGGGAGAGATTAGCTTGTTTATAGTTAGTATTAATATTCCACAACATATATATACTAGTTATTGAACCCGTTCTACTCCCGGGTGGCGAGCATTTTTATTTGTATGTGGTCTCCCATGCTGGTATGTGCTGCCCCCTCCTGGTATTGGTGCTGTCCGAATCCTGTCCCCATCCTGTTACCACCATCCTATCCTGGTATGCATGGCACCCCTCATCCCTGTCTTGGTATGCATGGCACCCCTCATCGCTATCTTGTAATCCATGGCACCCCTCATTACTATCCTGGTATACATGGCACCCCTTATCCCTATCCTGTAATGCATGGCACCCCTCATCTTTATCCTGTAATGCATGGCACTCTTCACCCCCAATCGTGGAATGCATGGCATCCCTCACCTCCAATCGTGGTATGCATGGCACCCCTCACTCCCAATCCTGGTATGCACGGCACCCCTCACCTCCAATCCTGGTATGCATGGCACCCTTCATCCCCAATCCTGGTATTCATGGCACCCCTCACCCCCAATCCTGGTATACATGTCACCCCTCATCCCCAATCTTGGTATGTGTGGTACTCCTCATCCCTATCCTGGTAAGCATGATACCCTATCCCTCATCCCCAATCCTAGTATGTATGGTATCTCTCATCCTGGTATGCTTGGCACCCCTCACCCCCATCCGGTTATGCATGCCACTCCTCATCACTATCCTGGTATGCATGGCACCCCTCACCCCCAATCCTGGTACGCATGGCACCCTTCACTTCCAATCCTGGTATGCATGGCACCCCTCACCCCCAATACTGGTATGCATGGCACCCCTCAGCCCCAATTTTGGAAGGCATGACACCCCTCAACTTCAATCCTGGAAGGCATGGCACCCCTCATCCCCAATCCTGGTATGCATGGAACCCCTCTCCCCCAATCCTGGTATGCGTGGCACCCCTCATTCCCAATCCTGGTATGTGTGGTACTCCTCATCCCTATCCTGGTATGCATGGTACCCTATCCCTCATCTCTATCCTGGTATGTATGGTATCCCTTATCCTGGTATGCACGGCACCCCTCACCCCATCCTGGTATGCAGGGCACTCCTCATCACTATCCTGGTATGCATGGCACCCCTCACCCCCAATCCTGGTATGCATGGCACCCCTCACTCCCAATCCTGGTATGCATGGCACCCCTCACTCCCAATACTGGTATGCATGGCAACCCTCAGCCCCAATTTTGGAAGGCATGGCACCCCTCAACCCCAATCCTGGAAGGCATGGCACCCCTCATCCCCAATCCTGGTATGCATGGAACCCCTCTCCCACATTCCTGGTATGTGTGGCACCCATGATTCCCGATCCTGGTATGTGTGGTACTCCTCATCCCTATCCTGGTATGCATGGTACCCCATCCCTCATCCCTATCCTGGTATGTATGGTATTCCTCATCCTGGTATGCATGGCACCCCTCACCGCCATCCTGGTATGCAAGGCACCCCTCACCGCCATCCTGGTATGCATGGCACTCCTCATCCCCAATCCTGGTATGCATGACAACCCTCATCCCCAATCCGGGTATGCATGGCACCCCTCATCCCCAATCCTGGCATGCATGACAACCCTCATCCCCAATCCTGGTATGCATGGAACCCCTCTCCCCCAATCCTGGTATGAGTGGCACCCCTCATTCCCAATCCTGGTATGTGTGGTACTCCTCATCCCTATCCTGGTATGCATGGTACCCTATCCCTCATCTCTATCCTGGTATGTATGGTATCCCTTATCCTGGTATGCACGGCACCCCTCACCCCATCCTGGTATGCAGGGCTCTCCTCATCACTATCCTGGTATGCATGGCACCCCTCACCCCCAATCCTGGTATGCATGGCACCCCTCACTCCCAATCCTGGTATGCATGGCACCCCTCACTCCCAATCCTGGTATGCATGGCACCCCTCACTCCCAATACTGGTATGCATGGCAACCCTCAGCCCCAATTTTGGAAGGCATGGCACCCCTCAACCCCAATCCTGGAAGGCATGGCACCCCTCATCCCCAATCCTGGTATGCATGGAACCCCTCTCCCACATTCCTGGTATGCGTGGCACCCATGATTCCCGATCCTGGTATGTGTGGTACTCCTCATCCCTATCCTGGTATGCATGGTACCCCATCCCTCATCCCTATCCTGGTATGTATGGTATTCCTCATCCTGGTATGTATGGCACCCCTCACCCACATCCTGGTATGCATGGCACCACTCACCGCCATCCTGGTATGCATGGCACTCCTCATCCCCAATCCTGGTATGCATGACAACCCTCATCCCCAATCCGGGTATGCATGGCACCCCTCATCCCCAATCCTGGCATGCATGGCTCCCTCATCCCCAATCCTGGTATGCATGTCATCCCTCATCCCCAATCTGGGTATGCATGGCTCCCTCATCCCCAATCCTGGTATGCATGGCACCCCTCATCCCCAATCATTTTATGCATGGCACCCTTCATCCCAAATCCTGGTATGCATGGCACCCCTCACCCCGCAATCCTGGTATGCATGGCTCCCTCATCCCCAATCCTGCTATGCCTGGCTCACTCATCGATAATCCTGGTATGCATGACACCCCTCATCCCCAATCCTGGTATGCATGGCTCCCTCATCCCCAATCCTGGTATGCATGGCTCCCTCATCCCCAATCCTGGTATGCATGGCACCCCTCATCCCCAATCAGTTTATGCATGGCACCCTTCATCCCCAATCCTGGTATGCATGGCACCCCTCACCCCGCAATCCTGGTATGCATGGCTCCCTCATCCCCAATCCTGCTATGCCTGGCTCACTCATCGATAATCCTGGTATGCATGGCACCCCTCATCCCCAATCCTTGTATGCATGGCTCCCTCATCCCCAATCCTGGTATGCATGGCTCCCTCATCCCCAATCCTGGTATGCATGGCTCCCTCATCCCCAATCCTGGTATGCATGGTTCCCTCATCCCCAATCCTGGTGTGCATTGCACCCCTCATCCCCAACCCTGGTATGCATGGCACCCCTCATCCCCAATCCTGTTATGCATGGCACCCCTCATTCCCAATTCTGTTATGCATGGCACCGCTCATCCCCAATCCGGGTATGCATGGCACCCCTCATCCCCAATCCTGGTATGCATGGCTCCATCATCCCCAATTCTGGTAAGCATAGCTCCGTCATCCCCAATCCTGGTATGCATGGCACTCCTCATCCCTATCCTGCTATGTATGGGCCCCTCATCCCCAATCCTGGTATACATGGCTCCGTCATCCCCTATCCTGGTATGCATAGCTCCGTCATCCCCAATCCTGGTATGCATGGCACTCCTCATTCCTATCCTGGTATGTATGGTACCGCTTATCCTGGTATGCATGGCACCCCATCCCTCATCCTGGTGTATGCATGGTACCCCTCATCCCTTTTCTGGTATGTATGGTACCCCTCATCCTGGTATGCATGGCACGCCTCATCCCAATTCTCGCATATATGGCCTCCTCATCCCAGAAACCTGGTATGCATGCCACCCAATCCTTCATCCTAGTATGCATGGCACCCCTCATCCTTATCCTGGTATGCATGGTACCCCTCATCCCTATTCTGGTATACATGATACGCCTAATCCTGGTATGCATGGGACCCCATTCCTTATCCTAGTATGAATGGCAACCCGCATTCCTATCCCGGTATGTATAGTACCCCTCATCCCTATTCTGGTATACATGGCACCCCTCACGCCCCAATCCTGGTATGCATGGTCCCCTCACATCCCCCCAATCCTGGTATTCAAGGTCCCCTCACCCCCCAATACTGGTATGCATGGTCCCCTGACCCCGCAATCCTGGTATGCATGGTCCCCTCACCCCCAAATCCTGGTATGCATGGTCCCCTCACCCCCCAATCCTGGTATGCATGGTCCCCTCATCCCCCAATAATGGTATGTGTGGTACCCTCATCCTGGTATGCATGGTCCCCTCACACCCCAATCCTGGTATGTGTGGTACCCCTCACCCCCCAATCCTGGTAGGCATGGTCTCCTCTCCCCGCAGTCCTGGTATGCAGGATCCCCTCACCACCCAATCCTTGTATGCATGGTCCCCTCACCCCCCAATCCTGGTATGCATGGTCCCCTCACCCCCCAATCCTGGTATGCATGGTCCCCTGACCCCCCAATCCTGGTATGCATGGTCCCCTCACCCTGCAATCCTGGTATGCATGGTCCCCTCACCCCCCAATCCTGATATGCATGGTCCTCTCAACCCCCAATACTGGTATGCATGGTCCCCTGACCCTCAAATCCTGGTATGCATGGTCCCTTCACCCCCCAAACCTGGAATGCATGGTCCCCTCATTCCCCAATTATGGTATGTGTTGTACCCCTCATACTGGTATGCATGGTCCACCCACACCTAAATTCTGGTATGTGTGGTACCCCTCACCCCCTAATCCTGGAATGCATGGTCCCCTCACCCCCCCAATACTGGCATGCATGGTCCCCTCACCCCCCAATCCTGGTATGCATGGTCTCCTCACCCCCCAATACTAGTATGCATGGTCCCCTCAGCCCCAAATCCAGGCATGCATGGTCCCCTCACCCGAAAAATACTGGTATGCATGGTCCCCTGACCCCCCAATCCTGGTATGCATGGTCCCCTCACCCCCCAATCCTGGTATGCATAGTCCCCTCATCCCCCAATAATGGTATGTGTGGTACCCCTCATCCTGTTATGCATGGTCCACCCACACCACAATCCTGGCATGTGTGTTACCCCTCACCCCCTAATCCTGGTATGCATGGTCCCCTCACCCCACAATCCTGGTATGCATGGTCCACTCACCCCCAAATCCTTGTATGCATGGTCCCTTCACCCCCCAATCCTGGTATGCATGATCCCCTCATCCCCCAATAATGGTATGTGTGGTACCCCTCATTCTGGTATGCATGGTCCACCCACACCCCAATCCTGGCATGTGTGGCACCCCTCACCCCCTAATCCTGGTAGGCATGGTCCCCTCACCCCCCAATACTGGTATGCATGGTCCCCTCACCCCCAAATCCTTGTATGCATGGTCCCCTCACCCCCCAATACTGGTATGCATGGTCCCCTCACCCCCCAATCCTGGTATGCATGGTCCCCTCACCCCCAAATCCTGGTATGCATGGGACCCTTCTCCCCCTAATCCTGGTATGCATGGTCCTCTCATCCCCCAATAATGGTATTTGTGGTACCCCTCATCCTGGTATGCATGGTCCACCCACACCTCAATCCTGGAATGTGTGGCACCCCTCACCACCTAATCCTGGTATGCATGGTCCCCTCACCCTGCAATCGTGGTATGCATGATCACCTCACCCCACAATTCTGGTATGCATGGTCCCCTCACCCCCCAATCCTGGCATGCATGGTCCCCTCTCCCCACAAACCTGGTATGTGTGGTACCCCTTGATCATGGTATGCATGGTCCCCTCACCCCCCAATCCTGGTATGCATGGTCTCCTCACCCCCCAATCCTGGTATGCATGGTCCCCTCACCCCCAAATCCTGGCATACATGGTTCCATCACCCGAACAATACTCGTATGCATGGTACCCTGACCCCCCACTCCTGGTATGCATGGTCCCCTCACCCCCAAATCCTGGTATGCATGGTCCCTTCACCCCCCAATATTGGTATGCATGGTCCCCTCATCCCCCAGTAATGGTATGTGTGGTACCCCTCATCCTGGTATGCATGGTCCACCTACACCCCAATCCTGGCATGTGAGTTACCCCTCACCCCCTAATCCTGTTATGCATGGTCCCCTAACCCCGCAATCCTGGTATGCATGGTCCCCTCACCCCCAAATCCTGGTATGCATGGTCCCTTCACCACGCAGTCCTGGTATGCAGGATCCCATCACCCCCCAATCCTTGTATGCATGGTACCCTCACCCCCCAATCCTGGTATGCATGGTCCCCTCACCCCCAATCCTGGTATGCATGGTCCCCTGACCCCCAAATCCTGGTATGCATTGTCCCCTCACCCTGCAATCCTGGTATGCATGGTCCCCTCACCCCCCAATCCTGATATGCATGGTCCCCTCACCCTCCCAATACTGGTATGCATGGTCCCCTGACCCCCAAATCCTGGTATGCATGGTCCCTTCACCCCCCAAACCTGGAATGCATGGTCCCCTCATTCCCCAATTATGGTATGTGTGGTACCCCTCATCGTGGTATGCATGGTCCACCTAAACCCAAATCCTGGTATGTGTGGTACCCCTCACCTCCTAATCCTGGTATGCATGGTCACCTCTCCCTGAAATCCTGGAATGCATGGTCCCCTCACTCCCCAATACTGGTATGCATGGTCCCCTCACCCCCCAATCCGGGTATGCATGGTCTCCTCACCCCCCAATCCTGGTATGCATGGTCCGCTCACCCCCCAATACTAGTATGCATGGTCCCCTCACCCCCAAATACTGGCATGCATGGTCCCCTCACCCGAACAATACTGGTATGCATGGTCCCCTGACCCCCCAATCTTGGTATGCATGGTCCCCTCACCCCCAAATCCTGGTATGCATGGTCCCTTCACCCCCCAATCCTGGTATGTATAGTCCCCTCATCCCGCAATAATGGTATGTGTGGTACCCCTCATCCTGGTATGCATGGTCCACCCACACCACAATCCTGGCATGTGTGTTACCCCTCACCCCCTATTCCTGGCATGCATGGTCCCCTCACCCCGCAATCCTGGTATGCATGGTCCCCTCACCCCCAAATCCTGGTATGCATGGTGCCTTCACCCCCCAATCCTTTTATGCATGATCCTCTCATCCCCCAATAATGGAATGTGTGGTACCCCTCATCCTGGTATGCATGGTCCACCCACACCCAATCCTGGCATGTGTGGTTCCCCTCACCCCCAAATCCTGGTATGCATGGTCCCCTCACCCCGCAATCCTGGTATGCATGGTCCCCTCACCCCCCAATACTGGCATGCATGGTCCCCTCACCCCCCAATCCTGGTATGCCTGATCTCCTCACCCCCCAATCCTAGTATGCATGGTCCCCTCACCCCCTAATCCTGGTATGCATGGTCTCCTCACCCCCCAATCCTGGTATGCATGGTCCCCTCACCCCCCAATACTGGTATGCATGGTCCCCTCACCCCCAAATCCTTGTATGCATGGTCCCCTCACCCCCCAATACTGGTATGCATGGTCCTCTCACCCCCCAATCCTGGTATGCATGGTCCCCTCACCCCAAAATCCTGGTATGCATGGTCCCTTCTCCCACTAATCCTGGTATGCATGGTCCCCTCATCCCCCAATAATGGTATGTGTGGTACCCCTCATCCTGGTATGCATGGTCCACCAACACCCCAATACTGGTATGTGTGGTACCCCTCACCCCCTAATCCTGGTTTGCATGGTCCCCTCACCCTGCAAACCTAGTATGCATGGTCCCCTCACCCCTCAATACTGCTATGCATGGTCCCCTCACCCCCCAATCCTGGTATGCATGGTCTCCTCACCCCCCAATCCTGGTATGCATGGTCCCCTCACCCCCCAATCCTGGTATGCATGGTCCCCTCACCCCCAAATCCTTGTATGCATGGTCCCTTCACCCTCCAATCCTGGTATGCATGGTCCCCTCATCCCCCAATAATGGTTTGTGTGGTACCCCTCTCCTTGGTATGCATGGTCCCCTCACCCCCCAAACCTGGTATGTGTGGTACCCCTCACCCCCCAATCCTGGTATGCATGGTCCCCTCACCCTGCAATCGTGGTATGCATGATCACCTCACCCCACAATCCTGGTATGCATGGTCCCCTCACCCCACAAACCTGGTATGTGTGGTACCCCTTGATCATGGTATGCATGGTCCCCTCACTCCCCAATCATGGAATGCATGGTCTCCTCACCCCCCAATCCTGGTATGCATGGTCCCCTCACCCCCAAATCCTGGCATACATGGTCCCCTCACCCAAACAATACTGGTATGCATGGTCCCCTGACCCCCCACTCCTGGTATGCATGGTCCGCTCACCCCCAAATCCTGGTATGCATAGTCCCTTCACCCCCCAATCCTGGTGTGCATGGTCCCCTCATCCCCCAATAATGGTATGTGTCGTACCCCTCATCCTGGTATGCATGGTCCACCCACACCCCAATCCTGGCATGTGTGTTATCCCTCACCCCTAATCCTGGTATGCATGATCCCCTCACCCCACAATCCAGGAATGCATGGTCCCCTCACCCCCAAATCCTGGTATGCATGGTCCCTTCACCCCCCAATCCTGGTATGCATTGTCCACCCATACCCCAATCCTGGCATGTGTGGTACCCCTCACCCCCTAATCCTGGTATGCATGGTCCCCTCACCCCGCAATCCTGGTATGCATGGTCCCCTCACCCCCAAATACTGGTATGCATGGTCCGCTCACCCCCCAATCCTGGTATGCATGATCTCCTCACTAGTGTTGAGCCACCCCCGTAGTGTTCGGGTTCGGTTCGGTTCGTCGAACACCGGGATGTTCGAGGAACTGTTCGTCGAACTGTTCGTCGAACACCTTAGAACACCGTCGAACACCGTTAAAACCAATGGCAGGCAAACAAAAACACATAGAAACACATAGAAAACACCTGCAAAGGTGTCCAAAAGCTGACAAACTGCTCAGAAGACACTCTCTTTAAAAAAGCCGGCCGGCAAATTCAGCAGCGGCATACACCGGTACCCGACAATTTAGAACAGAAAGAATAGAGCTTCACACATAGATTAGATAGATAGAAACATGTCAGTCACATATATAATAAGTACAATGATAGTGTTGCTTACTGTACTTGTCATTTAGTGTAAAGGATTTATTTAAAAAAATAATAGTGTTTTCATGCACTGTCTCTTTAAAAAAGCCGGCCGGCAATTCAGCAGCGGTACCTGACAATTTATAACAGACAGAATAGAGCATCACACATAGATTAGATAGATAGAAACATGTCAGTCACATATATATGAAGTACAGTGATAGTGTTGGTTACTGTACTTGTCATTTAGTATTAAATTAAAGGATTTATTATTAAAAAAATTGGCGTGGGGTTTCCCTTAATTTTAGGCTCTAGCGGAGGTTAAGCAGACGGCTGGGGCAGATGTTTGAAGCCTGGGAAGGGGGTAATACCCACGGAGCTTCCCAGGCTACTAATATCAGCCCCCAGCTGAATACATAGCCTTTACTAGCTATTAAAATGGGGGACCCCCCAAAAAAAATGACGTGGGGTCCCCCCTAATTTAATAGCTAGCAAAGGCTAGGCAGACAGCTGGGGGCTGATATTAATAGCCCAGGAAGGGAGCCATGAATATTGGCCCCCTCCCAGGCTAGAAACACCAGCCGTCAGCCGCCCCAGAAATGGCGCATTCATAGGATGCGCCAATTCTGGCACTTAGCCTCGCTCTTCCACGCTGCCCTGGTGCGGTGGCAGGGGGTAATAGGGTTGGGGTTGATGTCAGCTTATAATGCCAGCTGACATCAAGCCCAGGTTAGTAATGGAGAGGCGTCTATAAGACACCCCCATTACTAACCCCATAGTCAAAGTTAAAAAAAACACAAACACCCAGAATAAAGTCCTTTAATTGAAATAAAGACACAATCCTTTATTGTTCTAAATTAAACCATACTTACCATCACGCCCATTCCAGCTGAAGCCAACGATCTCCTGCAATAAAAGAAAAATAATAAAGCAACCTCATCCTTACCTTTCCATGGTTCCCACGACAGCTTCAGCTCTGCTACATCGAGATGACAGGCTGGACCGCAGCAGAACGCTGCCATCCAGCCTGTCATCCCGCAGACACTGAGAAGCGCAGGCTTGCTTGCGCTGCTCAGCGTCTCTCTGTGACGACATCCAGATGAGCCGAGTTCATGTCCAATGAACTCGGCTCACCTCATGCACGTCACTGACAGCGTGGGAAAATTCTCACGCTGAAGCGCTGATTGCAGGAGAATTTTCCCACGCTGTCAGTGGCGTGCAGGAGGTGAGCTGAGTTCATTGGATATGAGCTCACCTCATGCACATCACTGACAGCGTGGGAGAATTCTCCTGCACTCAGCACTTCAGCGTGAGAATTTTCCCACGCTGTCAGTGACGTGCATGAGGTGAGCGGAGTTCATTGGACATGACCTCGGCTCATCTGGATGCCGTCACAGCGAGACAGTGAGGACCGCAAGCATGCCTGCGCTTCTCAGTGTCTGCGGGATGACAGACTGGATGGCAGCGTTCTGCTGCGGTCCAACCAGTCATCTCGATGTAGCAGAGCTGAAGCTGTCGTGGGAACCATGGAAAGGTAAGGATGAGGTTGGTTTATTATTTTTCTTTTATTGCAGGAGATCGTTGGCTTCAGCTGGAATGGGTGTGATGGTAAGTATGGTTTAATTTAGAACAATAAAGAATTGTGTCTTTATTTCAATTAAAGGACTTTATTCTGGGTGTTGTGTTTTTTTTAAATACTTTACTAGAAATTCATGGTGGTCATGTCTAATACTGGCGTGACCCCATGAATTTTGGGCTTGGGGCCAGCTGATAATACCAAGCTGGCCCTAACCCCTTTATTACCCAGTGAGCCACCGCACCAGGGCCCTGGATGAGTTGGGTACAGCGCCAGAAGATGGCGCTTCTATGAACGCGCCATTTTCCGGGGTGGCTGCGGACTGCAATTTGTAGCGGGGGGGGGGCCCAGAAAGCTTGGGCCTCCCTGCGCTGCGGATTCCAGCCCCCAGCTGCCTAGTTGTACCTGGCTGGACACAAAAATAGGGCGAAGCCCCACGTACTTTTTTTTTAATTATTTCATGAAATTCATGAAATAATTAAGAAAAAAAGGCCTTCCCTATATTGTTGTGTCCGACCAGGTACAAATAGGCAGCTGGTGGTTGGGGGCAGCCCGTTCCTGCCTGCTGTACCTGGCTGGACACAAATATAGTGCGAAGCCCCACTTCAATTTTTTTTAATTATTTCATGAAATTCATGAAATAATTAAGAAAAAAAGGGCTTCCCTATATTGTTGTGTCCGGCCAGGTACAAATAGGCAGCTGGTGGATGTGGGCAGCCCGTTCCTGCCTGCTGTACCTGGCTGGACACAAATATAGTGCAAAGCCCCACTTCAATTTTTTTAAATTATTTCAGGAAATTCATGAAAAAATTTAAAAAAAATTGACGTGGGGCTTCGCACTATATTTGTGTCCAGCCAGGTACAGCAGGCAGGAACGGGCTGCCCCCAACCACCAGCTGCCTATTTGTACCTGGCCGGACACAACAATATAGGGAAGCCCTTTTTTTCTTAATTATTTCATGAAATAATTTAAAGAAAATTGACGTGGGGCTTCGCCCTGTTTTTGTGTCCAGCCAGGTACAACTAGGCAGCTGGGGGCTGGAATCCGCAGCGCAGGGAGGCCCAAGCTTTCTGGGCCACCCCCGCTGCAAATTGCAGTCCGCAGCCACCCCGGAAAATGGCGCGTTCATAGAAGCGCCATCTTCTGGCGCTGTACCCAACTCATCCAGGGCCCTGATGCGGTGGCTCACTGGGTAATAAAGGGGTTAGGGCCAGCTTGGCATTATCAGCTTGCCCTAAGCCCGAAATTCATGGGGTCACGCCAATATTAGACATGACCACCATGAATTTCTAGTAAAGTATTTAAAAAAAACACAACACCCAGAAAAAAGTCCTTTAATTGAAATAAACACACAATTCTTTATTGTTCTAAATTAAACCATACTTACCATCACGCCCATTCCAGCTGAAGCCAACGATCTCCTGAAATAAAAGAAAAATAATAAAGCAACATCATCCTTACCTTTCCATGGTTCCCATGACAGCTTCAGCTCTGCTACATCGAGATGACAGGCTGGACCGCAGCAGAACGCTGCCATCCAGCCTGTCATCCCGCAGACACTGAGAAGCGCAGGCATGCTTGCGCTCCACAGTGTCTCTCTGTGAGGGCATCCAGATGAGCCGAGTTAATGTCCAATGAACTCGGCTCACCTCATGCACGTCACTGACAGCGTGGGAAAATTCTCCTGCACTCAGCGCTTCAGCGTGGGAGAATTCTCACACTGAAGCGCTGAGTGCAGGAGAATTCTCCCACGCTGTCAGTGACGTGCAGGAGGTGAGCTGAGTTCATTGGACATGAGCTCACCTTATGCACGTCACTGACAGCGTGGGAAAATTCTCCTGCACTCAGCGCTTCAGCGTGGGAGAATTCTCACGCTGAAGCGCTGAGTGCAGGAGAATTCTCCCACGCTGTCAGTGACGTGCAGGAGGTGAGCTGAGTTCATTGGACATGAGCTCACCTTATGCACGTCACTGACAGCGTGGGAGAATTCTCCTGCACTCACCGCTTCAGCGTGAGAATTTTCCCACGCTGTCAGTGACGTGCATGAGGTGAGCCGAGTTCATTGGACATGAACTCGGCTCATCTGGATGTCGTCACAGAGAGACGCTGAGCAGCGCAAGCAAGCCTGCGCTTCTCAGTGTCTGTGGGATGAGAGGCTGGATGGCAGCGTTCTGCTGCGGTCCAGCCTGTCATCTCGATGTAGCAGAGCTGAAGCTGTCGTGGGAACCATGGAAAGGTAAGGATGAGGTTGCTTTATTATTTTTCTTTTATTGCAGGAGATCGTTGGCTTCAGCTGGAATGGGCATGACGGTAAGTATGGTTTAATTTAGAACAATAAAGGATTGTGTCTTTATTTCAATTAAAGGACTTTATTCTGGGTGTTTGTGTTTTTTTTAACTTTGACTATGGGGTTAGTAATGGGGGTGTCTTATAGACGCCTCTCCATTACTAACCTGGGCTTGATGTCAGCTGGCATTATAAGCTGACATCAACCCCAACCCTATTACCCCCTGCCACCGCACCAGGGCAGCGTGGAAGAGCGAGGCTAAGTGCCAGAATTGGCGCATCCTATGAATGCGCCATTTCTGGGGCGGCTGACGGCTGGTGTTTCTAGCCTGGGAGGGGGCCAATATTCATGGCTCCCTTCCTGGGCTATTAATATCAGCCCCCAGCTGTCTGCCTAGCCTTTGCTAGCTATTAAATTAGGGGGGACCCCACGTCATTTTTTTTGGGGGGTCCCCCATTTTAATAGCTAGTAAAGGCTATGTATTCAGCTGGGGGCTGATATTAGTAGCCTGGGAAGCTCCGTGGGTATTACCCCCTTCCCAGGCTTCAAACATCTGCCCCAGCCGTCTGCTTAACCTCCGCTAGAGCCTAAAATTAAGGGGAACCCCACGCCAATTTTTTTAATAATAAATCCTTTATTTTAATACTAAATGACAAGTACAGTAACCAACAATATCACTGTACTTCATATATATGTGACTGACATGTTTCTATCTATCTAATCTATGTGTGAAGCTCTATTCTGTCTGTTATAAATTGTCGGGTACAGATGCTGAATTGCCGGCCGGCTTTTTTAAAGAGACGGTGCATGAAAACACTATTATTTTTTTTGATAAATCCTTTACGCTAAATGACAAGTACAGTAAGCAGCACTGTCACTGTACTTCGTATATATGTGGCTGACATGTTTCTATCTATCTAATCTATGTGTGAAGCTCTATTCTGTCTGTTATAAATTGTCGGGTACCGCTGCTGAATTGCCAGCCGGCTTTTTTAAAGAGACGGTGCATGAAAACACTATTATTTTTTTTGATAAATCCTTTACGCTAAATGACAAGTACAGTAAGCAGCACTTTCACTGTACTTCGTATATATGTGGCTGACATGTTTATATCTATCTAATCTATGTGTGATTCTCTATTCTTTCGGTTCTAAATTGTCGGGTACAGGTGTATGCCGCTGCTGAATTGCCGGCTTTTCATGTTTCACTGTTGGCACTGTTCCCATCGATTTGGGCAATCACTGTAATGCCACAACCACCATGGCTGTGGCATTACAGTGAGTGGCAGACAATCCCTGCATGATTGGTGCTCTAAATGCCAGACATGCAGGACACGCTTTTGGTGCACGAACAGTTATCGAACATAACCTCGAACAGCCGAATTTTTTGCAAATCGTTCGGGTTCGTCGAACAACTCGAACACCGCCCAAAACAGCTCGAATTTGAGATTGGCGAACAGTTCTAGTCGAACACCGCTCATCTCTACTCCTCACCCCCCAATCCTGGTAGGCATGGTCCCCTCACCCCCTAATCCTGGTATGCATGGTCTCCTCACCCCCCAATCCTGGTATGCATGGTCCCCTCACCCCCCAACACTGGTATGCATGGTCCCCTCACCCCCAAATCCTTGTATGTATGGTCCCCTCACCCCCCAATACTGGTATGCATGGTCCCCTCACCCCCCAATCCTGGTATGCATGGTCCCCTCACCCCCAAATCCTGGTATGCATGGTCCCTTCTCCCCCTAATCCTGGTATGCATTTTCCCCTCATCCCCCAATAATGGTATGTGTGGTACCCCTCATCCTGGTTTGCATGGTCCACCCACACCCCAATCCTGGTATGTGTGGTACCCCTCACCCCCTAATCCAGGTATGCATGGTCCCCTCACCCTGCAATCCTGGTATGCATGGTTCCCTCACTCCCCAATACTGGTATGCATGGTCCCCTCACCCCAAAATCCTGGTATGCATGGTCTCCTCACCCCACAATCCTGGTATGCATGGTCCCCTCACCCCCCAATCCTGGTATGCATGGTCCCCTCACCCCCAATTCCTGGTATGCATGGTCCCCTCACCCTCCAATCCGGGTATGCATGGTCCCCTCATCCCCCAATAATGGTATGTGTGGTACCCCTCATCCTGGTATGCTTGGTCCCCTCACCCTCCAATCCTGGCATGTGTGGTACCCCTCACACCCCAATCCTGGTATGCATTGTCCCCTCACCCTGCAATCGTGGTTTGCATGATCACCTCACCCCACTATCCTGGTACGCATGGTCCCCTCACCCCCCAATCCTGGTATGTGTGGTACCCCTCACCCCCCAATCCTGGTATGCATGGTCCCCTCACCCTGCAATCGTGGTATGCATGATCACCTCACCCCACAATCCTGGTGTGCATGGTCCCCTCACCCCCCAATCCTGGCATGCATGGTCCACTCACCCCACAAACCTGGTATGTGTGGTACCCCTTGATCATGGTATGCATGGTCCCCTCACCCCTCAATCCTGGTATGCATGGTCCCCTCACCCCACAATCTTGGTATGCTTGGTATCCCTCAACCCCCAAATCCTGGTATGTGTGGACCCCTCTCCCCGCAATCCTGGTATGTGTAGCCCCCTCAATCCTGGTATATATGGCACCCCTCATCCTTTTCACGCTATACACACATGCAAAAAAATATACACTTATACTCACCTTTTTTCCCTGTGCTCCAGAGCTGCTGTGTCCTGTTCTGCGGGAGGCCAGGGGAGGAGTGCGGTGCGGTGTCCATACCACGCTGTCCGTCACCATTTTGCTGAAGACACACTACAAATGTGTCTCCAGTAAAATGGCGCCGGATAGCGCTATGCGCATGCGCGGATGCAACGCCCCGGTCTCCGGCAAAGAGAGGCGCCACGGCAATGCTCCTCCCTGTCAAGTAAATATTGTGGCAAGTCGATTCGCTTGGCTCTCCTGGAGGCAGACTCAGGACACACGTTCTCAGGTTTCCTCTCTGCTGGTTTATTATCAGCCATAAACTCATGCTGGTTTCACAGGAAAAACAAACATTAACCCCTCTGGGTTAAACGAAAAAAAAACTAAGCAAAGTATAACTCAGTTCATAGATGAGCGGGTTCCGACCGCTCTCGGTAGCATAAACTGCACTGCTAAAGTCCATGTGAAAAGCTCTGCAGGTTCCACAATACTGTCTGGAGACTTCCCTCTCCAGAACACACTCCAGAGAAAAAAAAAAAAGGGACTGAGCTTTTACCCATTGCTCAGCCACACCCTGAGGGGAGGTAGGGGGAATGGCGTCCCGCCCTCTTTGCCATTCCCATAAAACCGCACACCCTTTAACAGAGTAAATCTACCAGCATATCACACGCTGGCAGAAAAATAAAGTAGGTCTTAGTTCGCACAGGAGAGCATCCTGAGTGACACATACCTCCCATCACATACAAAACCAGTGACACTGTCACATATTCCCCCCCTCTGCCCAAAGCCGGGGGTTTGGGCACCTTCTGACACCAGGCAGGGAATCCTAGAGAGGGCATCTGCATTCCCATGTAACTTCCTGGGCCTATGCTCCACGTGAAAGTTAAACTCTGGAAGTCCTAGGAACCATCTAGTTACCCTGGCATTTTTACCACTCTTCTCCCTCAACCATCTCAACGGGGCATGGTCTGATACTAATCTAAACTTCCGGCCTAGTAGGTAATATTTCAGTGTATCCACGGCCCATTTTATGGCTAAACACTCTTTCTCTACTATGGCGTAGTTCTTCTCGCAGGAGGACAGCTTTCGGCTTAGATAGAGAATGGGATGTTCTTCCCCATTTATCTCTTGGGAGAGTACAGCCCCTAGACCAACCTCTGAAGCCTCCGTCTGGACCACAAATTCTTTCTTGAAGTCTGGCGCGACCAGGACCGGCTGCTTGCTCAATGTTAGCTTCAACTGTTGAAACGCGGTCTCTGTTTCTTCCATCCATTTCACCATGGTTGATTTGGTGCCTTTTAGAAGATCCGTTAGTGGCGCGGCAATCATGGCGAAATTCGGGATAAACCGCCGGTAGTATCCTACCATTCCTAGGAATGCTCTCACCTGCTTCTTCGAGAGTGGTTGCGGCTAGGTTTGAATTGCCTCCACTTTCTTGATTTGAGGCTTTATTTTGCCTCTCCCAACAACATAGCCCAGGTACTTGGCCTCTTCCTTCCCGATGGCACACTTTCTTGGATTTATGGTAAATTACAGGCCTGCTATTTAAAACCGTGGTTCTCTGTCAGACATATCACCTTTAAGAGTGTTCCAAAATCAGCCATTTCTTCCATTTTCATTTCGTTGCAGTGTGTCAGTCAAGCTATTCACACTAGGTCTCTGTGTAGAATAATATTAGTAAATTACAGTCCTGCTATTTAAAACCGTGGTCCTCTGTCAGAGATATCACCTATAACAATGTTCTAAAATCTGCCATTTCTTCCATTTTCATTTCGTTGCAGTGTGTCAATCAAGCTATTCATACTAGGTGTCTGTGAAGAATAGTATTAGTAAATTACAGACCTGCTATTGAAAACCGTGGTTCTCTGTCAGACATATTGCCTATAAGAGTGTTCCAAAAATCAGCCATTTCTTCCATTTTCATTTTGTTGCAGTGCATCGGTAAAGCTATTCACACTAGGTCTCTGTGTAGAATAATATTAGTAAATTACAGGCCTGCTATTTAAAATTGTGGTTCTCTGTCAGACATATCACATATAACTACATTCCAAAATCAGCCATTTCTCGTGAAGATGGAAAATATTGTCCTCCATTTAAAATTGGAAAGGTGCGTGGCAAGGAACGGGGAAGTTGACGTGATGGTGATGGTGCATGCAGAGTCAGAGGCCGAGGACGTGGCCGTGGTCAAGCTGAAATTGTGCCACAACAAACACCCACATCTTGTCGCTCGACCTTCCTGTTCCAATTACTAGGGGACCGCATTACACCACTATTGAACCCAGAGCAGTGTCAAAAAGTTGTTGGTTGGATAGCAGATAATGCTTCCAGTCACTTTGCCACCACCACCACCCTATCTTCCACACGGTCAAGTCTGAGTAGTCGTGAGTCTGTACCGCATATTCCTCACCCTGATCCTCCTTACTCCCACTATGCCGAGTGCCAGGAGACAACTGATCCCACACTTGGACACTCAGAAAAGCTTTTCACTTTTCCATTTGTAGATTCGGGCCTCTCTAGTCCGGCCTGCTTCAAGCCAGTCAAGAGGAGAACGCATGTAGTGATGCCCAAATATTGGCGCAGCCACAGTCACACAAAGGCAATGGTTGGAAAGTGCAATTACTGTCGCAAGATGTGGATGATAATGATTATGAGACAAAATTGCCAGAAAGTCAGGAAGAGGACCAGGGTGTGGAAGTGGAAGACTAGATGGTGGATGATATAGTAACTGACCCAACCTGGCAGGGGGACATACAGAGCGAGGACAGCAGCACACAGGGGGAGAAAGGCGTAGAACTACAGCAGGCAGGAAGAAGCAGTGTGGTGTCCACAGACATAAGGCGGGAAAGTGTTCCTCGTAATGTCAACACGATGGAAGTTGCCAATACAACTGTTAGGTCTTCCCGAGTCTGGTTGTTTTTTAAAGACTCTGCAGATAACTCCAAAAAGGCCATTTGTACCTCCTGCTAGGCCAGCATCAGGAGGGATAGCAAAACTAGCAGCCTGACTATCACCAGCATGATCAGGCACATGGCAGCAAAGCTCCCGACTTAGTGGGCTGAACCCTAGGGTCCAGAAATAGTGTCTGCCGGTGACACCACTGCTTCTTCCGCTGTTGTGCATGCACGCCAATCCCCTGTCTATGGCGCATGCCAAGATGCCTCCCGCTCTGCACGTGTTGTTGCACACTCTCAACTAGCACCATCAGCAAGCACATCCACGTCCTTGTCCCAGCACAGCGTTCAGTTGTCAGTACCCCAGTCTTTGGAATGTAGGTGCAAATACGCAGCCAGAGCCCCACAGGCCACACTGCTAAATTCACACATTTCGCGAATGCTTGTGCTCAAAATGTTGCCTTTTAGGCTCATGAAGATGGAAGCTTTCCATAACCTGATGGCGGCGGCTGTCCCTCGGTACTTGGTCCCCAGCCGCCACTATTTCTCCCGGTGTGCCGTCCCCGCATTACACGAGTATGTGTCCCATAACATTAGACGTGCCCTCAACAATGCAGTTACTGGGAAAGTTCACCTAACCAAGGACACTTGGACAAGTGCTTGTGGGCAGGGACGGTACATCTCGCTGATGGCACACTGGGTTAATATAGTGGAAGCCGGGACTCAGTCGGACCTAGGGACGGAACACGTCCTCCCAACGCCGAGGATTGTGGGCCCTAGGACAATCAGGGTTTCCCACACCTTCTTCAGTTCCTGCATCTCCTCCTCCTCCTACTCTTCAGACTCCATCTCCAAAATGACCACATCAGACGCAAGCTGGATGCACTGCAGCACGGCCTTGGCCAAACGGCCACAGGCTGTGCTGAAGCTAATATGCTTAGGTGACAAACCACACAATGCTGAAGAGTTGTGGACAGCTCTGAAAGAGCAGGCAGGTCTGTGGCTGACACCGCTGACCCTACAGCCAGGCATGGTCATGTGTGACAATGACCGGAACCTTGTAGCGGCTCAGAGGTGAGGCAAGCTCACACATGTACCATGGCCGGCCTATGTGCTTAACCTCGTGGTTCAGCGGTTTCTCAAAACCTACCTGTATATGCCGAAGCTGATTGCTAAATTACGCCGCCTGTGTGCCAATTTTAGAAAGTCAGCTACAGCTTCCGCCGCCCTTGCAGTTTTTCAGCAGAGTTTGCAGCTTCCAGCTCACCGACTGATTTGCGATGTCCCCATGCGTTGGAACTCTTCATTGTAGATGTTGGGAAGAATCTGTGAGCAAAAGAGGGCAGTTGATGACTACCAGCATCAACAAGTCCGTCGGTATTCAGTTCAGACTCCACACAAAAGACCTCAGGAGTGGACATGGATGTCAGACATATGTACCATCCTCCAAAACTTTGAAGACTCCACCAAGATGGTAAGCAGCGATGACGCCAAAATTAGCATCACCATCCAACTTCTCTGTCTTCTGAAACACTCTCTGCTCACAATTAAAGAGAATGTATTGTAGGCAGAGAATGATGAGATGGAGCAAGGAACCATGCAGGGTGATTACACACAGCCCAGCCTCATCACATCCCAATGTGGATTGGGTTACAATCCCATCGATTTGGGCATTTTTTAGGCCCTCTGCAGACTGCTGGGGGGAGCCACTGAAAAAATGTTCAAGTTTCCCATAGACTTACATTGGGCTCGTTACTCGGACCGAGCACTCGAGCATTCCAATTTGTTCGACCTGAGCAACGAATACCCAAGCATTTTAGTGCTCTCTCATCACTAATGACAGAGGCCCAACCAGCACTGAAGGCCCAGCCTAAAGTAAAGATGCCATGCACCAAATGAAAGAAAAGGCCAGACAGAGCTTTGTGGAGGATCGGACAGGTGCTAACGTGCTGGCGATATAGGTGAGTGATAAAGTGAGTATTATTATTATCATCTTTCTGATCACTTTCCCAGCTTTCTACAATTTAGCAAAAATTACCGTACCACCATATAGCTGAATTCACACAGAGTGAATCACAAAAATATTCAAGGTAAATCTCAAGTTATTAGCTGTAAATTAACTTATCTGGTCCAAGGAATGACATAGAAAAAAAACAATAAAATATATTTAAAATAATACTCTTAGGCCCCAATTCATTAAGACTAGCATTTCGTATGTCAGTGTTAATGAGTGGCATTCAAGAATAAGATGCTTCAAATTCATTAACAGACGCATGCCACTTAATGAATTTGGCAAATCTTTTTAGTAGCGTGCACATCCATCTTCTGTACCTCACCAAAAATGTTTCTCAAATCGGATACTGGAGTAACATTTCTTTCATTAGGCACTTTGCCATTTTCAATTAATTTGACAAGGACACACAGCCACACCTTATTTTGTTCTATCTCCCCCAATTTTGGGTGGAGCTGCTTGAAACTGGCATGAAAATGTCAGTTACAAAATTCTTAAGCAACTCCACGTTGTGCAAAAATTTACACTTCCTAGTGTTTCCCAACTCATAGCTTTCTGGCTGTTAAAAAACTACAACTCCCTGAAAGTAATTCATCAAGATCTGCTGCTGATAGCTCTCTTTGCAATTGCTAATCAATGCTGCCCAGATGTAATTTAAAGGGAGATAATTCTTGAGATGCTTGAGACCTTGGTAGCACAGTAACATGAATAACTTTCTGCCTAGTATTGTCATGTTGAAAAACGGCTTTTGGGACACTTTGGAGTAATGGCCATATCACTAGTTCCATGACCAAATTAATGTAATGCTGAGCTGTTAGTGTACCTGGAGTGAAAACTAGAGGAGTCTGGCTGCTATACATTATAACACCCCCTCACCATAGTCCCAGGAGTAGGACTGGTGTGACATTCCCTAGTGAAGGCCTATGCAAGGCATTGTCTTGTGATCTCCACAACAGCTATCATTGCATCCTAGATAAAAGCGGGCTAATTGTTAAAGAGGTTAGTCTTCATTTCAGGTAGACTAATAGCTTGACATTACATTGATTTGTTTGTGGAACCATTGGTACAGCCATTTCTTCAAAGTGTCCCAGGAACAGTTTTACATCACAACAACTGCAAAGAGAGATACCAGCAAACATCTTGATGATTTTCATGCCCAACTGCATTCACCGAGACAGAACTTTACTCAGACAACAATTAATAACCTTATTGATTGCATGGAAGAGCATGGATTTCTACATGTGGTGCTCATACTCTATACTGAATAAATTAATATGTTTTGAAAATTTTGCTTCCATTTTTTGTATCCTTGGTATATCATTAACAAGTCTATCTATCCTGTGATCTATAATAATCCATAATTCTATGACTTTTCCTTTTCGGTGTTGGAGTGCTTACTGTATATGTATTTTTAAAACATACACATTTTAAAAAAAAATGGATACAGCTGTTTGAAAATGTGTAGATTGTAGTGGAATATTATAGTGTATAGTATTATGCTATACCATTCTCTTTTTTTTAGAGTTATGCTGTAAACAAGTCAAGCAGAAGCCAAAAAGACACTCTTTTGACCTCCATCTGGCTAATGAAACCCCAGTCTATGGTATTTGTATTAGTTTCAGTAAGATTGTGTTTCATGGGGACATGGTGAAATGCCTGCCACATTAGGTAGGGTGGATTGCTGTGTGCTGTTATAAAGGGACACTGAGGTAAAAGAGAAAAACTAAGAAAAAGTTTACTGAAAGGTGGAAAATAGGCATGGACCAATTGAAGCTATTGTGCTAACATACAGACCGAAAATATGCTCGGCTAAACAAGAGCAAGGAGAATACTAAAAAAGCTGATCTGTTAGGCTTCATTTCTTATGCTAATCTGCTTCTTGCACAGATCAGGCTAACGTTATATTTCAAATATTCAGTTTTTTGCCTTTGTTTAAAACATAAGTAACACCTATAACGAAAGCTGTGGACACCAAAATAAGTAGACATAACACTTAACACATTTAATGCTTAATGGCTTATATTTTAAGTCAAAAATTGAGAGAATCAATAGCAATATTGACCAGTTTCTGGAATAAGCACATTTTTCATACTATTTCCAATCATCATACAGCCCTTTATTTGAAGCCACTAGTAATAACCAGATATTGCAGAAGTATGCCCCGCTGGCCATATATCAAATCTGTAGCAGACACTACATGGCATGCCAGCCATTCAGATGAAGCAGCTGCTCCTCTGACTCATTGAGGGGGGGTATTGGCAAGTAGAATATATACAGGATAAATGAACAGATATTGCCTTTAGGAGATAACCCCTTTAAAGGGAATCTGTCAGTAGGATCAACCCTCCTATATGGGCATGCAGGTCTTGGGAAGCTGAATAAAATGATACTTGGATATCTGTGATCTTATCTCTTATTCTAGAGAAATCCATGTTTTCTCATATGTGAATGAGCTGTTTAGGTCGAGGGGCCGGACACTGATCTGCATGAGAATCTGCCTCCAGAGCTCACAAAAACACTTTTAATTACAGAAAAATTGTTACATAAAAAATAATTTTAATTATAATCAAGTCCTCTAAATAGGGAGTAGTGGACCTGAAGAAGCGCTGGTTGTAGCTTGAAATAGCCATCGTCCATCTTTCCTCACCCCCGCACACCCCCAGCCAACCGCTCCTCTCAATATGTATACCGGACTAAAGGACTGTTAAAACGCAGCTTGTGATGAGTGCCACTTTTTCCATTATTCTTCAAATTTGAATATAAATAAAGACAATAGCCATGTACAATAAATTATATAAAGATCTTAGAATCCCATTAGAAGGGTGATTTAAACGTTGTGGCATTGGTCATGATAAACCTACCACAGTATAGTGACATATTGCACCATGGTGTGTCTCTGGTGTATCCATTTATGATATTTGTTTGAGGTGGTTGTGGTGTGGTAGGTTTATCATGATTGTTATCACAACATTTATGTTCTCCCTTTTATGGGATTTTTAACTGCTTTTGCAAATGTTATTGTCTGTAACTATTATCTTTATTTGTATAACTTGATTAAAAAAATTACATTTTTGCAACTATATTTCTTTATTAATAATTTTCAAAATAATAATTTTTATTTATATTGCAACATATTCAGCAGCACTTTTCAGAGGGGACTTGTACAGACAATCAAGACATAGCAGAGTAAACACTGCTTTTTAGTATATACAGGTGCTTCTCACAAAATTAGAATATCATCAAAAAGTTAATTTATTTCAGTTCTTCAATACAATAAGTGAAACTCATATATTATATAGAGTCATTACAAACAGAGTGATCTATTTCAAGTGCTTATTTCTGTTAATGTTGATGATTATGGCTTCCAACCAATGAAAACAAAAAGTCATTATCCCAGTAAATTAGAATACTTTATAACAACAGCTTGAAAAATGTTTTCAAAATCCGAAATGTTAGCCTACTGAAATGTATGTTCAGTAAATGCACTCAATACTTGGTCGGGGCTCCTTTTGCACCAATTGCTGCATCAATGCAAATGGAGGTGATCAGCCTGTGGCACTGCTGAGGTGTTATGGATGCCCATGTTGCTTTGATAGCAGCCTTCAGCTCGTCTGTATTGTTGGGTCTGGTGTCTCTCATCTTCCTCTTGACAATACCCCATAGATTCTCCATGGGGTTAAGGTCAGGAGAGTTTGCTGGCCAATCAAGCACAGTGATACTGTTGTTTTTAAAACAGGAATTGGTACTTTTGGCAGTGTGGACAGGTACCAAGTCCTGCTGGAGAATGAAATTTCCATCTCCAAAAAGCTTGTCGGCAGAGGGAAGAAGGAAGTGCTCTAAAATTTCCTGGTAGACGGCTGCGCTGACTTTGGTCTTGATAAAACACCAGCAAATGACATGGCTCCCGAAACCATCACTGATTGTGGAAACTTCACACTAGACCTCAAGCAGCTTGGATTGTGTGCCTCTCCACTCTTCCTCCAGATTCTGGGACCTTGATTTCCAAATGAAATGTAAAATTTACTTTACTTTGCATTTACTTAGTGTGTCAATGACTGCCT
The DNA here is from genome assembly GCF_046119375.1 of Phyllobates terribilis. Lineage (NCBI taxonomy): Eukaryota > Metazoa > Chordata > Amphibia > Anura > Dendrobatidae > Phyllobates > Phyllobates terribilis. The sequence continues at coordinate 764,859,000 of NW_027362762.1, read as the reverse complement.
TCTGGACATCTGTCAAATCAGCAGTCTTCCCCATGATTGTGGAGCCTACTGAAGGAGACTAAGGGACCTTTTTAAACGCGTAGGAAGCCTTTTCAAGCGTTTTTTGGAGAATTCTCACAGTGTCCACTGCATGCGCTGTGAGGATCCACAAGTTTGCAGTCACATAGAGTGATTTCAGACCTGTAAAATAAGGCCGGACAACCCCTTTCACTAGTGCACCACTTCCCAGCCACTCAGTTTCCTGCTTGTTGAGGGAGTGGTGCATTTCTGATGATTGACAGTTTGGACCAGTGGTATGGCTGAGCCACTAGCCAAAACTGTGTACTCTCTCAAGTTGTCAGTAGAGTCAGCTTTGCTTTTACATTATTAGAGGAGCACAGGGATATTAAAGCTCACAGGATACATCAATCTGTTGAGCTTCAGAGTAGCACTTATAGTGTCTATAGCAGTGTTTCACAAACTCCTGTCCTTGGGGCACCCAACAGATCATGTTTTTAAGATTTCCTATTATTAGTGTTGCACAGGTGAGAGAACCTATTTCTGATACCTTTTTAATAATTCTATCACCTGTGCAATACTAAGGAAATCTTGAAAACATATCTGTCGGAGGGGCATGAGAATGGGAAACACTGGTGTAGAGCAAAGAGATTTCAAGTGCTGCACTCCTTACCTAGGAGACCAGCCTCATCTGATGCTGTGATACACTACACAACCCTAGGCAATGAGCGATAAAGTATAGTATTAAAATCCCACCAATCTTGAGAACATAGTTTTTAATAAGCAGTAAATTGCCTAGTTCTTTGTTTTCACAAATACTTTACAATTTTACCCAATTAAGAAGGTAAGAAAGCCCATTCAAAATACCTATTCATTGTATTGGATGCAGAATGTGTGAAGGAGCTCTTGAGGCACTGTAAAGGTAAATAGAAGCCAATCAATTTCAATTGGTATCAATTTCCAAACATGGTAAGATTGTGAAAATCAGGTGACATTTATCATGTCTATGTACTGTAGCAATAAATGGAGCATTAAAACCACTTCTAACATTACTTATTTGAGTCATGTTATTTTTACATTAGACGTATCCTTTCCAAAACTAGTACTTTTACTTCACATTACATTTGGAAAGTTTCCAAACATCTCGTGTATTTGAGGTGGGGATAAAAGATTTGTATTTTACATAGATTTTTATGTCTGATCTGGTGCTAAAATCCATTATATTGAGAATGGTGAAGATAGTTTGCAGACTATACAAAAAGACAGTTTTAATTTACTTTAAATTCCAATCATATTCTATATTACCATATTTTACATTAGCAAAATTGCTGAGTTTTAAAGAGGGTAAGAATAGCTGTCTTTGGATAGTTTGTATCCAGAGGCCACAGATCGGTCGCCTTGACAGATGCTGACTCTTAATTTGAGCTACAGAGGGTTCAGGAATAAAAAAAACATCACTAAATCTTCTGCAGACAGAAGTCAATTAATTGGCTTAAAGTGATACTCGTTTATCTAGGCTTCATTTGTACCAAAGAATATGTTGTTTCCAGAAAGTAGGCAGCGTTTACCTATAGAATTTAAGGCTATATAATGGTAACTCAGAGGAAGGACTATTCAAGAGAATTAAATTAAAAACAAGTATCAAAATATAATTTAAAGGAGAAAAAAATATATCTCATCTATAGCACTATATTTATTACACCAATACAGCAAATACTGTATATCCAATAAAACCATATGCAACTTTCCAACCAAATATTTAATTGTTCCAATGCATGTGAAATGTAAAATGTAGCCTCTTTGCAATATGTGGTGTTTAGTACAGAACACACTGGACAGAACAAAGCCAAGTGGCCTGGTCAGTGGAACCTGTCAGACTAAATAAACTTCCTCATGGACAAGAGTTAATGGTGACCATCAAGCATCAACAATAGTATAGGTGGGGAGAGAGAGAAGGGAGAAAAAACCCCATAATATTTAACTACCTGGTGATCCATGGTACCATGTGTGGCACGCTGCGCCCCCATGCGCGTTTTGGCGTTGCCTTCATCAGGGGGTGTTTAAATAGCCCTAGCCCCCAGACAGCCACCATTTCTCTACTGCACTCTGTTTCTACCTTCTAACAAGCTCGTTTTTATGCTTTAGCCATTTTTCTACAAGGCTATGTTTACACGTTGCGTTTTTTCTGCTTTTTTTTACGCAAAGTAAAAACTGATTTTTACAGTGCCAGCAAAAGCTATGAGATTTCAGAAATCTCATGCAGACACTTGTTTTTCTTTGCCTGGCTGACTTGGAAAACTGATGCTTTTTTCATCATAGAAAGCAATGAGAGTGCAAAAATGTTGCGGTGTCCTTCTTGCGATTTTGCTACTTTTGGTGAATAAAACTAACTTTATTAAACATGTACTATAGACAAATGACACATGTAATCTGCACCAAAGAAAGCAAAAAAATACAGCAAAAAAAAAAGCAACAAAAATGAACCAAAATCTACTTTTTATATGCAGCTTCTTTACTGCCAAGAGAGCAGGTTTTGCCTGCAGATAAAAACACAGCAAAAATGCAAAGTGTAAACATAAGTAACCAATGACACAGAATCATATTGATGGGGGCTTATTGCACCAAAAATTGTGCAGTGAGCCACAACCATAAAAACCACTCCACAATAACAATGAAAGACCAGAGGAAATGGAGTATTGCAATACAAATCTAGAAAAAGTTTTTTAGTAGAAAATATTTTAAAGTGAATAATATGGGCATACAGGTGATATAAATGTAAAACTATACCTACCTTTATGCCTCATATGAGAGGTCATGTTGCTGTGAAGGGCCCGGGGCCCTGAAGGAATCCCTGACTACTGTGGTAAGTATAATGTTCCCCCCCCCCCCTGCATGTCACAGTGTCTTGTGATGTGCAGTTGCAGCAGCCAAATCCAGGCACTGTGACATACAGGGGAGGGGGTAAACATTGCAATTCACACCGGAGGCAGGATTTCTTCCCAGCCCCGGGCCTGCAAGCATCAGAAACTTGATTGAATAAAAATAAATTTCACAGCAACAAGACCTCTAATACAGGTAGGCATGGATTTACATTTATATCACCTGTATGGCCATATTAGAGGTCAGATAAGTGCCAGGGGGTGACAGATTCCCTTTAAACATACAATTTAAAATATGTGAATAGGACAAACAGATAAATTTGCCAGCTATAAAAATAACAAAAGGGCAGATAGTACTAAGAATAAGACTAAGAGAAGTTTTATGTAGTCAAGGAATGAGAGATAAATATTGAAAACTTCCCAGGTGTTTTAATTTAATACTATATGTTCTGCTTTAGTAGCTCAAAAATTAATTTGCAACTGCATCTAGCACGCTTCCTGGGCATTTTAGTCTGATACTATCGTTCCCACTTTAGTAACACAAAAATCATTTCTAAATGTATCTAATACGTCTTACCCTAGTATAGTGGGGATATCAGGCCGGCAATGCAGGAGTTTAGATGCTTCAGGACGTGCATTTCGCTGCACAGCATCTTCATATCTGCTGCGTGTGTGTGGGAGCCACCTGAATCCCGGATTGCTCCCGCACATGCGCGACTTGGGCTTGCTTGTCGTGCAGCGACTGGGTGACGAAGCCGGCAGGAGGTGCATGTGCCGCAATCAGCAGTTCTATTGGTTAGGTATCAGTCATATGATGTTCCATGTGACCGACTGCCATGGATACAAAAGGTCCTCTTTGGTCTATTTTTACACAACTTCCCTTACAGAAATTCATTTGTAAATGCATCTAACACGCTTCCTGGGCGTTTTAGTCTGATACTATGTTTCTCATTTTAGTAAAACAAAAATCATTTATAAATATATCTAGCACATCTTACCCTAGTATAGAGGGTCCAGCAATTCAGGAGATTAGATGCTTCCCGACGCACGTTTCATGAGGATAGTGCCTTGCTTTATCAAGGGAAGTTGTGTAAAGATAGACCAAACAGGACCTTTTGTATCCGCGGCATTCGGTCACATGGAACATCATATGACTGATACCTAACCAATAGTGCGGCTGATTGTGGCGCATGCACCCCCTGCCGGCTTCGTCACCCAGTCGCCGCACGACAAGCAAGCCCAAGTCGCGCATGTGCGGGAGCAATCCGGGATTCAGGTGTCTCCGACACACACGCAGCAGATATGAAGATGCTGTGCAGCGAAATGCGCATCAGGAAGCATCTAAACTCCGGCCTGATATCCCCACTATACTGGAGTAAGATGTGCTAGATACATTTATAAATTATTTTTGTTTTACTGAAATGAGAAATACAGTATCAGACTAAAACGCCCAGGAAGCATGTTAGATGCATTTACAAATGAATTTCTGTGCTACTAAAACAGGAAATATAGTATCAAATTAAAACATCTGGGAAGTTTTCTATATTTATTTCTCACTGCTTGACTACTTAAAACTTCTCTTAGTCTTATTCTTAGTACTATCTGCCCTTTAGTTATTTTTATGTAATGGTACTATGAATATTTGACTCATGACTGGCAAATTTATCTATTTGTCCTATTCACATATTTTAAATTGTACAATGAGGGATATAAGTATTTGATCCCTTGCTGTTTTTGTAAGTTTTCCCCCTGACAAAGACATGAACAGTCTATAATTTTAAGGGTAGGTTCATTTTAACATTGAGTGATAGAATATCCAAAGAAAATCAAGAAAATCACATTGTATAAATTAGATAAATTTATTTGCATTTTGCAGTGAGAAATAAGTATTAGATCCCCTACAAACCATTATGAGTTATGGCTCCTACAAACCAGTTAGACACTCCTAATCAACTCGTTACCTGCATTAAAGACAGCTGTCTTACATAGTCACCTGTATAAAAGACTCCTGTCCACAGACTCAATTGATCAGTCAGACTCTAACCTCTACAACATGGGCAAGACCAACGAGCTTTCTAAGGATGTCAGGGACAAGATTATAGACCTGCATAAAGCTGGAATGGGCTACAAAACCATAAGTAAGATGCTGGGTAAGAAGGAGACAACTGTTGGTGCAATAGTAAGAAAATGGAAGAAATACAAAATGACTGTCAATTGACAGGCAACATGCAAAATCTCACCTTGTGTGGTATCCTTGATCATGAGGAAGGTGAGAGATCAGCCTAAAACTACACGGGGGAAACTTGTTAATGATCTCAAGGCTGCTGGGACCACAGTCACCAAGAAAACCATTGGTAGCACATTACACCTTAAAGGTTTAAAATCCTGCAGTACCCGCAATGTCCCTCTGCTCAAGAAGGCACATGTGCAGGCCCGTCTGAAGTTTGCCAATGAACACCTGGGTAATTCTGTGAGTTATTGGGAGAAGGTGCTGTGGTCAGATGAGACAAAAATTGAGCTCTTTGGAATTAACTCAACTCGCCGTGTTTGGAGGAAGAAGAAGGATGAGTACAACCCTAAGAACATCATCCCAACCGTGAAGCATGGTGGGGGAAACATTATACTTTGGGGGTGCTTTTCTGAAAAGGGGACATGATGACTGCACCGTACTGAAGGGAAGATGGAAGGGGTCATGTATCATGAGATTTTGGCCAACAACCTCCTTACCTCAGTAAGAGCATTAAAGATGGGTCATGGCTGTGTCTTCGAGCAAGACAATGACCCAAAACATTCAGCCAAGGCAACAAAGGAGTGGCTCAAAAAGAAGAACAGTAAGATCATGGAGTGGCCTAGCCAGTCTTCAGACCTTAATCCCATAGAAAACTTATGGAGGTAGTTGAAGCTCCGAGTTGCCAAGCGACAGCCTCAAAATCATAATGATTTAGAGATGATCTGCAAAGAGAAGAGGACCAAAATTCCTCCCGACATGTGTGCAAATCTCATCATCAACCACAAAAAACGTCTAACTGCTGTGCTTGCCAACAAGGGTTTTGCCACCAAGTATTAAGTGTTGTTTGCCAGAGGGATCAAATACTTTTTTCTCACTGCAAATTGCAAAAAAAATATCTAATTTATACAATGTGAATTACTTGATTTTTTTTGGATATTCTATCTCTCAATGTTAAAATTAACCAACCCTCAAAATTAAAGACTGTTCATGTCTTTGTCAGTGGGCAAACTTACAAAAACAGCAAGGAATCAAATACTTATTTCCCCCACTGTATATTTAAAGTATTTTCTACTAATAAACTTTTTCTAGGTTTGTACCGTAATATTCCATTTCTTCCAGTCTTTCAACGTGTGAACATAGCCTAATAGTGAAATCACGTTTTATTTAGTGCTCACACTATGCAAATATATGAGGAAAAAGTCCTGAATGGGGAACCGATTTCCCCAGACTAGTCCTCTCTCGCTACCCGCCCAGGAGTGTGATTCATATAATTTGCAAGAGCAACATCATTATTGTCTCCTTGCAAATCTTGCGAGGTTCTGTCTCCTTGGATATGTGCAATGAAACCAGATGTGTGCTCCCCTTAATTCAACCGCATGAGGAGGAGCTTATTAGAATGTGGATATATGGTGCAGTAGAGACATGCAGGCAGGTTAGAGCAGCTAGGGCAGATGATAGATTCCATTTAAAAAAAAAATTCTTTCTGTAAGAGACTTATGAGTTTTTATGGTAGGAAAATGGAAACAAACCATACTTCTTCTTAATATGCAGTTAGACTCTTTTCCAAACCTTAGTTGGAAAGGAAAAAGTAGGAAACAAATGGATGGATAGCACAATTCTGAGATTGCTTGTTCTTTATTATTATGGAGACAGATTGGTTGGCATGCATATATGATGTAAAAACTAATGTCTGTGTGGAAAAAAATTCCAGCATGCTATATTCTGCTTTTTCTTACAAATCAGAATAGTGCATATAGTGTCAGGCAGCAATGTGGATGAGCACACACAGGCAATTCTGCATTTTGTGGATCCAACTAGACTGATTTCAACACCCATCTGAACCCATCCAAGGGGAAAGAAAATGAAGAAGAAAAAAGGCACGATGAAGAATTTCTAAAATCAATATATTGTATAATCATTAAAATGCAGATTTCTTGATAATTTACTACTCAATAATTTATAGCCAGCAAGTAAATAACGTTTTACAGATTGCATTGATATGTTAATCATGTGAATTATTATTGGCAAATGCTTTTTTGACAAAAATTGTACCAACTGCTGCCTAATCGGTCATATATTCATGTATCACAGCAATGGATCTGGCAGTATCTGAACAGGAAAGGTGGGGTGAGGCAAGCACAGCTTTTATTTACTTTTTTTTTTTTGAGCAATCTGAACATAATGTCAAAAAGAGCTAAAATCTTTAAACCTTTTAAAGCTTACTAATAGAGATGAGCAAACCCGAACTGTAAAATCCGGGTTTTGTACCGGACACCTAGTGTCTGGTGCCGAATTCTGAACACAGACTACTGGAAGTCCATTTTAAAGTTTTGGGAGTTCAGGGAGTTTGAGTTTGGGGAGTTAGGGAAAAGAAAGAGACGGAGAGAGAGAGAGAGAGAGAGAGAGAGAGAAAGAGAGAAAGAGAGAGATTGAGATTTTCCAGCTCCAAAGTTCGGGTCACCAATGATTTCTATGGGGATTGGGTTGAGGTTCAAGTTGGGGTACTGTTCTGGTACCCGAACCAAAATTTAGACTAAAATTCGGTCGAACCCGACGAACCCGAACCTCCATGACTCCACTCATTCCTACTTACTAACTCTCCTACACATATTGAAGGGAATACACTGGACGAGGTCTTCTTCCAGCTCTGGACTCTGTTAACAAAGAATGACAGATCAAACTAAGGCCTGCTGCTTGATGCTTCACAGTGGGGACAATAATTTATATACACCTTCCCACCTGCTTGCTTTCTCTCTATCTCTACATGAAAATAAAGAGAAGTATGCAAAAAGCCATTGAGCCATTTGCACTGCATCATTGCCCCAGATGAAGCCACATTTCACAAATTTCTAGTGGTGGTGCACGTGGGGTATCACTTTTCTTCCCCTATCAATGCATTCTTTACGAACCAGGTAACATTAGCATGTCTTGTTTCATACATGAGCAGAATTCCATTTTCTGCTGGCAGTATGTACAATTTTTATCCCATAGTTTATATTTTTGTTGGTTTCCCATTTGCAATATTAGGATATTATTAGTTTGGTTATTATGCCTACTGGGGTTAGGTGATTTTTACCATATATTCACCTCATGTTATATATATTCTTTATTACTTTTAGTGACTCATCTCTTTTCAGTATTCTTCCTTACTTCTTCACCTTAATATTGGGGTTCCTCAAGTTCAGTTGTAGGTCCGCTTCCCTCCCTTTTTCTTGCAACACAGCCCTTATTATACTAGCCATCTGCAGATTTGGTTTTTAGTACCATCTCTATGCTGATGATGCTACTTTTATATTGTACATCTTCTCCTGACATCACACCTGCAATACTACAAAATTGCAGTGATTGCTAGGTTGCTGTCCCTAAAATCATGTCTTACGTCTATCTGAAATTCAGTTGTTCCAAATTGTTTCCTCCCTCTACTAATCTCCTGACAAACTGACATGTCCCTTTTGTTACGGGTCCGGGTGGTGGAACCTCTGTGCTTCGGTGCAAGGAGGGACCAGAGGGGCGTGACTAAGTGCCTACTCGGCCTGACCAAGGTTGCACGGCGACTCAATCAACTCCATGAACCAGGGAGGGACCGAGCAGGGGGACCAGTTGCCACTCTGGGACCGATCTTGTGTGAGAGCAGGTGACTCCCATGGGTCAGATGGCTGGAACTGACCGATACAGTGGATGAGCACGGCAGGAAGGCTGACGGGTGGTCCGGGTAGATAAGTAGGCTGGTTCGGCAGATAGCCAGACAGGTGCTCCGGGTAGGCGAGCAGGCGGGCACGACAGGTAACTGGCAGGTGCTCCAGGTAGGCAGGCTGGCGGGCACTACAGGTAACAGACAGGAGCTTCCAGGTAAGCAGGCTGACGGGCACGGCAGGTAACTGGCAGGTGCTTCCAGGTAAGCGGGCTGGCGTGTAGAACTATAAACAGGCTGGCGGGCTGGATTGTAGACAGACTGGCGAGCAGGACTGACAGGCAGCGGGACCTGACGGCTGAAGCAAGTGTTAGCACACAGAACAACAACCTTGCACAGGCACCTCCATTTTGGAGGATGTGCCTTATATAGGAGAAGTCCTCCCGCCACTGGCCGGGGACTCTTTAGGACGGCGCGCATAGCCACTTTAAGAGGGAGGGAGCGCGCGCGCCCTAATCACAGTGCCCGGGAAGCTGAGAGCGGTGCATGCCACAGCAGCTGGGGAGCGGGAGGAGTAAAAGGAGGGGGAGACACAGATATAGGCATGTCATGCCCATCTAAAACCAAAAAAGTGAGAAGCTGACACGGCCAGTCCGTTCCTGCCCGTGCCACCTCTGTGTCGCCGGGTTTATGCCAGAGCCGCGGTGGACCCTGATAGCCAGCCCCCCTCTCCCAATACTGGTGCTTGTCCGCTGGTGGGTCGAGCCCCCCCGCGGTGGGGGGGGAGTAACATCTGCAGAAGAAAGACCATCTTCCAACCAAACTAAGATGTCTACTTCTTTTCGTGGACAATGTGATACGATTCCATTCTTACGGACACGCCCATCGCTACAAATTCCAGATGAGGCACAAAAACAGCAGGTGCTTCAACGGATATCAAGTGCTCCTTCAAGTGGGTTCTCCTCCACCTCAACTTCAACATCACAAATACTCCAGTCCTCAGAGGTGTCACCCCAATCGCACTTGCTTCCTCACAGCTCCCAAGTCTCCAGCTGCCCTTCTAAGTATGGGGTAACACAGATGGTTGAGTCTGCACAGCTGTTTACTCATACTATAGCCTGGGAAATGGAGGTCTGCTCCAGAGCTTCTGTTAATCCAGACGAGGAAATGATCTGCACTGATGCCCAGAATCTTTATAAGTCGGATCCAGGACCAGATGAAGAAGGTTCTGAGCATAATGTAAACCATCGTTCCCAAACTGTAACTCCTGTTGGTGGAGACAATGATGAAGACGATGATGAGACTCCAATACCTGATTGGAACGACAACTTGACTTTTCGGTCAGGGCAGGAAGAGGTTGGCTCTGAGGACGACGGGTGTGAGAACACACAGGGTGATGATGACGAGGTTGGAGATCCCACTTACTGTCAACCCACAGTCAGCCAGTCGATGAGGTCAGCAGAGGAGGTGGAGGAGGATGTGACTAGCCCAGGGGATGGGGATGACTCGGTACCCGGGCCTTTGCCTGGCCTTGGGGATGTCGCGGTGGTCGGCTCCCGGGCCCGTACCCTGGGGTCACTGTTTAAAAGGGTGGATAATTGTTAATTTTATAAGAGTTTGTGACGCCACCTGTGGTATCTGGTGAGAAGCACCAGCGGTGCAGCAGTCCACTGAGGCCGGTGATAAGGCAGCTCGATGGTATAGCTCCCCACAGGTGGAGCTAGGCCTCAGAAAAGCATATGCAGGGGGAATGCAGGACAGGCGAGACCCAGCTGGGTCAGAGCAAGAACGGGAACGGACACGGTAGTCATTTCAGTACCTTTTACTGGTGGAAATTCAGGCACATCCCGGAGCACTGTAGGGTGAAGGGTGCATATCAGGATCCTCCCGAATGAGCGGGTGTAGGGCCTCCTGTTTCTTGCCTCTGCGTAGTAAGTTTCTGACCTGCCTGGAGCTAGGCCTAACTTTGTCTCTGTCCTGCGCTGGCTGACCTTATGGTAGGGCCTTGTCTTGGAGTTCACGCTCCCAGTATGCGGGGCCTAGGCATCTCTTGGGTCTGTTACGTATCAGCACCTTAGCGATCCTGGGACTTGTAGTTCTCCAGGGATTCCGGTTATGCCTTACTGGGTCATAGAGATCCCGGTAAGCTCGGATCCGGTGTCCAGTAAATGCTTCGGGGTGAGCTGGTTAAGCTCCTCTGCCACTTATGTACTAACTCGCCACTCGCCTTCAGCCTACTCGGGCCCTCACTAGGCTATACACACTAACGGCAGCTTGCCGCGCTTCACCGATCTTATGGCGCCGGCACACCTTAAGCTCTCACTGGGCTCCTTGAATCTAGCTAGAAGAAGCCTCGTGCTCCACTGCTGAACTATTAACTGAGTTCTCTAGAAAAGACTGAGCTCCACTGCAGACTGACCTCTCTTAGGCTTCTCTACTGCAGGAACTCTTCAGAGGAACTGAACTGCCTAGCTCCACCTTCCCTAATTATATCCCTAACGGGCTCCCTCTGCTGGTCTTAGGTGGAAGGTGGAGATGTGTGAATGTTTATGGGGGCCTCTTGTGGATGATTCCATCAATGCACTCTTCTAGGATCTGTGATACCAAGCGCAGCAGGGCGTCACAGATGCTATTGACGACGAGGTTAGGTTGCGCCTTCCTGGACAGAGACGGAGTACTGGAAGCACGTCAACAACTGCATCCTCAACAACAACTCTGCCTCTGACCCCAAGTCGTAGTGGCTCATCAGGTCGCATGGGCTCTAAGCCTTGCAAAGCCTGGGCATTTTTTCAGATCGATAAGGATGACCCAACTCGTGATATCTGTAATATTTGTCACCAAAAGCTAAGTAGAGGCCAAAAAATCCATAGTTTGAGTACTTCATGCATGAACCATCACATGGATATGAAGCATAAGTTGCAGTGGGAAGCTCACTGTGCTACAATGCGGCCTAGCAGGCCGGGCCAACCACCATCTGCCCAATCTTGTGCATCCGCGGCCTCTTCATCCTCTGTGACTGGGGGGACAGCAGTCACACAGGTTTTTGGACGCAGACCTGCCACCTCTTTACCCGCAACAGCCAGTTTGATTGGCAGGTCATCAGTTCATTTGGAAGTGGAAACACCTGCTGGTGTTGAGCGCTCTCCGACATTCAGAGCACCACCTTTGGATCAAGGCAACCTAACATGTCCGCCTACATCTTGCTCACAGACCGGCAGTTTGCCGGGGACACCCTACTCGACCCCGTCTAAGCACAACAGCCAGGCCTCAGTCCCTCAGATGTGGACAAGTAAAAGACCATTTTCTCCTAGCCATGACAAAGCTAAGAGGTTGAATTTCACCATCTGCAAGCTGTTGGCTACAGAAATGCTGCCTTTCAGCCTGGTAGACACAGAGGATTTTCGAGACCTTATGTCCGTCGCAGTGCCCCAGTACCAGATGCCCAGTCGGCACTACTTCTCAAAGAAAGGTGTGCCTGCGTTCCACCAGCATGTCGCACACAACATCACCGCTTCTTTGAGAAACTCTGTGTGTGACAGGGTGCATTTCACCACAGACACTTTAACGGGTAGGCATGGACAGGGGCGTTACATGTCGCTGACTGGGCACTGGGTAACTATGGTGACAGCAGGACAAGGGGCTGCTGTCCAAGTCTTACCGTCCCCACGAGTTGTGTGTCAATCCTCTTTATCTCGAAGTTCCTCCACTGCTTCTGCCTTCTCAACCTCCTCTCGGTCCTCCACCTGCACCCAAAGCCTGTCTGGTAATGCCAACTGCTTTCTAACTGCGCAGAAGGAATCCTGCACACCTCCTTACTATGGTGGAAGCAGGGCTCAACGGCATCAGTGTTTACTTTGAAATGTCTGGGAAATGTGAGTCACACAGCTGAGGAGTTGTGGTCAGCTCTGGAGACCCAGTTTCATGAATGGTTGTCTCCACTGGACCTGCAACCAGGGAAGGCCGTGTGCGACAGTGCTGCAAACCTGGGTGCGGCCCTTCGCCGGGGCAATTTCACACATGTGCCTTGTATGGCTCACGTGTTGAACCTGCTTGTCCATCAATTTTTAGCCCACTATCCCGGACTAGATGGCCTTCTGCAGAGGGCACGGTCGCTGTGTGCTCACTTCTGCCTTTCGCATCCCGCAGCTCAACGACTTACATCTCTACAGAAATCGTTGGGCCTGCCAGTTCACCGGCTGAAATGTGATGTGCCTACACGTTGGAATTCAACTCTGCACATGTTGCAGCGACTGTGGCAGCACCGCCAAGCCATGGTGCAATACGTTCTGACGTTTAGCCTGGGTCAACGAGATCCAGAGGTGGGGCAAATCACGCTGCAGGAGTGGTCTCAGATCAGGGACCTATGAAGTTGTAGCGCCCCCTGGGCCGTGGGGTACCCGGAGCCGGGCCGGTAGACACTGGGGGTTGTAGTCACTGTGGCGGTGACCCGGTCCGTGACCCAGGGCGGTCAATGCAAGGGTAATTTGTATATATGGGTTTTATAATGTCTACGCCACCTGTGGAGTGCGGCCAAAGGGGCCGACGCTGCGGAACAGTCCTCTGAAGCTGGAGGTTTTGCAGCAATGGTATTATTACTCCCCACAGGAAGAGTATAGCATCAGGGCAGTGTGGGTGGATGATGGTGGTTGTAGTGCAGGGAGTCAGTAATGAACACAGAGTCCGTGTGATGCAGTCCCAAGATCTTTACTCACAGTTCTTGCAGTCCAGATTACAGGTACCAGAGCAATCTCCCCCGTCGTGCTGTGTGTACTCAGTGAGGGGCTCAGTCCACCCCCAGATAGCTCCGGAGTACTTAGCAGGATCCCCTTCTGTGTGTCCTTTCTCTGGCCTTCTCCCTGCACCTCACACCCAGTGACACTTCTATCCGATATACTTGGGCCTTGGCGGGCGACATGTGTTCCGTCCCCTGGGTCTTATTTGGCTACCTTCTTAGTGAGACTGGTGTGGACTTTGGCCTGCAGTACATGAAATGCTGCAGCCTCTGGTTTCTAGTTGAGCCTTGCTGTTTCTCCGCTAGTTGAGGGACCGGTTCCCCTTATCTGGCCTGACCCCTCTACCTCCTGGTAGCAGCGGGCGTACGGGTGGCCTTCTGCACGGCCTGTACCCCTAGGGTCCCTTCGGTTCCTGGAGCCTTCCTGCTCCCACTCCTCTCTTCTCTCCTTCAGTCCTGGGCCTCCCAGGCTAGGCACGCCTCCGGAGCGGAGCTCATGCAGAGCCTCTGCTCCTGACACTTCTCCTCCTCTGACTGGCTTGCTCTTTCTAAGATGACTTCCTATTTATACTCTCCCTGTCATGTGCTCCCCTATGCTTCTCCCCTAAGCACCCACTAGATAGGACCCTCCCACCATCTAGGGACCTGGGACTGTGCTCTCCCTTAGGAGCAATCTCACCCTACCCCCACTGCGGGTATGTTTTGGATGCAGGTGTTAGGGTCCCGAGCCATACTCCTTCCTTACCTGAGGGTGAGATACCACACCTCTGGGTGAGATGCAGTAACTCTGTGGCGACTGAACCCTCAGGGGCACCACACACCCTTCTGCACAGTTTTGAAATGGCGACGAAGATGTTTAGTGCTGACGACGATGCCATTATCAGCATGACTATTCTTGTTATTTACATGCTGGAGCACACATTAAACAGAATTCAGAGTCAGGTGGTGGGACAAGAGGAGGTGGAGGAAGTAGAGGAGGAGTCGTATGCGGAAGGGATAACATCTCCAAGGTCCAGGCGGTCGGCAGCACCAAGGCGGCAGGCATGGGAGGGTGGGGGAGAGGGAATAACCAGGGCGCATTGTAGCAGCCAAACTGTTGATAAAGGTGCAGGAGCCGAGGAAGAAGTGGAGGACGAACTGGCGATGGGCATGGAAGACTCGTCAGATGAGGGAGACCTTGATCACGTTTCTGTTGTGCGAGGTTGGGGGGAGAGGGCAGAAGAAGGAAGCATGATTCTTACCTCGCTACCAACACAACAAGGACTTGGTCTTCCTGGATGCGCAAGACACATTAGTGCCTTCTTGCTGCACTACCTGCAACATGACCCTCGGATTGTCAGAATTCAAAGCAATCCCGACTACTGGGTTGCCACACTCTTAGATCCCCGGTACAAAAGTAAATTTGCCAAAATAATTCCTGCCATAGAAAGGGATTCACGCATGCAGGAGTATATGCAGACGCTGTTGCAGAATCTTACATGTGCTTTTCCTCAAAACACCAGTGGTGCACGTAGTGAGTCTCACAGTTCTAACTTGCCAACCGTGGGACTGTCGAGTCTTCATCACTCAAACCGTAACAGTAACACAGTATCTGCTGGTAACAGCAATTTTGTGGAATCGTTTCACCACATTTTTAGACCATCCTTTGCAAGGCCACAGGAGACAAGAAGTCTGACACATAGTCAACTCCTAGAGAGGATGGTACAGGATTGTCTCCAAGTGAACATCAAAGCCATGACGGTGTCACTGGACCCTTGCTCATTTTGGGATTCCAATCTGGAAAAATGGCCGGAGCTCGCCACTCACGCCTTGGAGATCTGGTCATGCCCTGCAGCCAGCGTTCTCTCTGAACGTGTGTTCAGCGCTGCTGGTGGTGTGCTGACAGATAAGTGCACGCGGCTGTCCACTGAGAATATAGACAAACTCACGTTCATAAAGATGAACAAATCAAGGATTCGCAAGGACTTTTCTACCCCTGTGTCATCCTGGGGAGACTAAAAGCTTGAGGATTTGGTTAAATCACCTCACCAACCGTTTTAAGCAACTGTGGGGCAATTGATGCCTCTTAACCCTAGAACGCATGACCATAGAAATCTACACTTTCACATACCTGGGGCCTCTTAGGCCCGTGTGCAAATAACATGGAATAACTCAAACTCAAATGAAAAACAACTATATACATGAAGAATACCTAGAGTTTCAAAATTCTAACTAAAGTAATCTTGCAGAAAATAGAAAACAATTAACAGGGCGGGCCTGCGAGGCCCCAGGTATGTGTTCTAGGGTTAAGTGGTGTCTGTGCCACAATTTTGGGAAAAAATGGAGACTCTTTTTGGAGTCCCCTTGCTGTGTCTTACGTGACATTGGCATCGTCAATTCCAGGTGGGTTGGGTCGCTCACCCCCCCCTTTTTAACTGTAAGACACTACATACACTATGGCTTGGGGTAACACAGATGGTTGAGTCTGAAGAGCTGTTTACTCAGAGGTCTGCTCCAAAGCTTCAGTGTCTGCTAGTCAGCGTAGAATTTTTAACTGCATCTAGCCTAGGCAATACTTTGGGCGTAGTAGCCCAACTATGAAGCAAGCTGCTCCGCCTGTGTATCTAATAAGAATTTTTAAATGCATCTAGCCTAGGCAGACTGTGGGGACCCCCAACCAAACCCAGACGCTCTGCCCCCCTACTGCCCCCCTTTCCTTGACAATACAATAATGTAACTCTTGCAACTGGATGGGTGAGGATCGGTCACAGCTTTATTAACTCTTTATACTCATTCCATTAGAAAGGCATTTTATTTCTAAAAAAATTCAGCTTGTTGCAGCATGCCCTGGGTCTCCACTCCGGCAAGTTGGCCAACAAGTGTAACTCTCCAACATGTCCTTTCTATTTCAAGGCCACGGAGGATCCTGCGTACTCGTATGCAGGACTCTGACCCCCACCCATCACTCTTAATGCTTGTTCCACTCCGTCCTGGAGTCCTGACAGGAATATGTCCAGTCCAATATCCATTAAGTGAACACCGTCGGGCCGTATGAGTCCTGCTTTATCTCCTTCCAGTTGTTGGTGTCGTATCACTACACCACCTCTGTCTCTTCTAAATTTTGCCATCCGAATATTTATTACCCGCCTTGTCCGTTTGATGGCCGTGATGTCTCGCGCACCTTGCCATACCGCTATCGGCACAATCTCTGACCATACTATAGCTAGTTTTGTGAAAAATTCTCTGAAGCGCTCAGTGTCTAGTTTCATTATTGCCATTAGTTATGCGCTCTTGTGATGACCTAGGTTGTTTCCACCGGCCTGTAAAACTAAGATGACCTCTTGTCTCTCTCCCTACCTTAATTACCTCCATTAGTACCTGTGGCCATAGCAGGCCTCTAATACCTCTCCAGTTGAAATATGTGTTATGAAACTCTAATTTCCTCCCGCATGGGTGGACTTTCGCCCTTTTTTCTGCCCAATATATATACAAGTGGCCTATCACCCACACTGTTGGCTTAGCGTCACCTGTAAAAGAAACAAACCACGTTAGGATAACAAGTCTGGTCTTATGTATCTCACCAAACACTTGGATCGCCTTCTCCCTATCCTCTGACCTTCCGTTTCTGACAGTCCTGCTCTTGCTGCTTCCGTGGCCGCGCCTATGCGGAATGAGTGTGTCCCGTAATCTTTGGGGTGGTTCCCTGCCGATGTTATGCATTTATTAAATATAGCTTGGAACTGGAATCTTGATACTGGCGTTCCATCAATGTGTGATAGGAAGAAATTACTTTGTGATCTGATGGTTATATATGTTTTTACTATTGGTACCCGACTCAGTGTACCGTTTGTGGGTTGTAGAAGTACCCAAGTGCCCCTGCCCGCTGGAACCATTTTTGATTGGCGCATGCGTAGACGTATTGCATTATTGGCTATGACTACGTCCTGGTGTAATAAGCCTCCACTGGTGGTAATTTTGGATTGAGGGACTAGTATAATTCGCTTATGCATAGCGCCCCGAAGAAGGCGATTGCAAATGCAGTAGACAGTAGTGTTGCTTCAAATTGTGAGTGTCATGTTAATGGTATTAGGAATATGATGTGAGAAATCAGTTTTAGTGACACGGGACGGGACGTCTACACTCATGACTTGGCTGACGCCTTTTCCACCCTTTTATGGATTGTCTGATGATGAATCTTTGTCACATCTCCCCAATTCAGTAGTTGGAAGTGAAATGCTATTCCGGTCAGACACCGCTGCGCTGACACCCCTGATATGTCCCTCATCATTAGCTGGTGGAGAAATTCTATGGTGACTTGTGATCTGGCTTGTTCACATTGGTCAATCCGTCTGCCTGCTACTAGTCGAGTCCACTCTTCCCATGCCTTACCGTAAGCTTGCCACGTCGACGGGGCAACTGACGCTCTGATTAATGGCATCAACTATTCGCCACTAGATCCCATAGGGAGGGTGGGCAACTGTTGTCCGATGGGTGGGCGTTGGGGAAGAGCTCTATGAAAATCTGCCAATTGAATTGTGATAAAGCGTTAGCAGCAGCTTTAGACCCCTCAGCATCGTGGCTAGCGCGGACCCATACATTGTGTTTTAGGCACAGGAATGCTAGCCGGCGTAGTAGGCCTAGCACTGGGGGAGACGATGATGCCATCTTATTAATGCAGTGCGCTAGGCTGGTGTTTTTTGTTATGAAGCGTATATTTTTGTTAGCCAGGCGCACACCCCATATTTCTATTGCTACCACTATTGGGAAGAAAAATTATTTTCAGGGCTAGATTCAGCTAAAAATAATTATTAATTTCAAAGCAGGTGGAGCTTGGTATAGACGGCCTAATACAATGAGTACCACACACTGCTACAAGCCGAAATATTTTTTCAGAGCTAGATGCAGATGAAAATTATATTGAATTTGCAACCTGGTGGAGGTTTGTATAGATGAACTAATAGAATAAGTCCCACACACTGCTACAAGCTAAAGCCCAAATATTTTTTCAGAGCTAGATGCAGATAAAAATTATATTGAATTTGCAACCTGGTGGAGGTTAGTATAGATGGACTAATAGAACAAGTCTCACACACTGCTACAAGCCGAAATATTTTTTCAGAGCTAGATGCATAAAAAAATTATATTGAATTTGCAACCTGGTGGAGGTTAGTATAGATGGACTAATAGAACAAGTCCCACACACTGCTACAAGCCGAAGCCCAAATATTTTTTCAGAGCTAAATGCAGATAAAAATTATATTGAATTTGCAACCTGGTGGAGGTTAGTATAAATGGACTAATAAAACAAGTCCCACACACTGCTACAAGCTGAAATATTTTTTCAGAGCTAGATGCAGATAAAAATGATATTGAATTTGCAGCCTGGTGGAGGTTAGTATAGATTGACTAATAGAACAAGTCCCACACACTGCTACAAGCCGTAGCCCAAATATTTTTTCAGAGCTAGTTGCAGATAAAAATTATATTGAATTTGCAACCTGGTGGAGGTTAGTATAGATGGACTAATAGAACAAGTCACACACACTGCTACAAGCCGAAATATTTTTTCAGAGCTAAATGCAGATAAAAATTATATTGAATTTGCAACCTGGTGGAGGTTAGTATAGATGGACTAATAGAATGATGCAATGCCCAAAAGGTTTTACTTCACTAGGTGCAGTAAAAAAAATTGTATTCTATACACAGGTGGTTTAGCTTGCAACACAGATAGGCTTCTCCACTGACTAACACACACTGCAAGAGGACAAAAAGGATTTGCTTTGCTAGATTTAGCCAAATGCTGTGAAAAAAACTTGCACAGCACTGGTACCGACCTGCCTGGCAAAAAGTGATAGGAACTGATGTAACCTAGCCCTGAAAAGGACTGCAATTACAATTAATCTTTACTCCCAACCTATCTATTTAAGAGCACAGACCTGCCTGATAAAAGTCGTAGGAAATGATGTAACCTAGTCCTTAAAAGGACTGCAATCACAACTATTCCCTACTCCCAAGCTTTCTGTAGATTTGTGCAAAAATTGGCTTGAAATTAACACTGAAAGTATAGCGCACACAGCAACAGCGGTGCCGTCTAACACGCAGCTGCAGCAGTGAGAAAATGGTGGCGACGGGGAAAGTGGCTGGGTCTTATAGGGCAAGGACATGTGACATACACTGCCAATGACACATGCCCTTGCTTGTGTGAAAAAAAGCAGTTCGCTCCGTGTGTGCACTGCTGATAGGCTGACAGATTGCACCTCCCCAATGTAAATGCAGGAAAGAGAAAAAAAAATGGAGATCTTCATTATTTATGCAGAGATCCATCCCCTGCCCCTCCCCCCTACACTCAAACTGGGTATTAACATTAATTTTCAGCATTACTCAGAAAAAATCTTCAGAATCCAGCCTTTTTCTTACCTTTAAACTGCTAAATCACTGTAACTCTAATTTGTTCTTTTGAAAGAGGGGAGGCTTAAAAGGGGGTGCAATTTTACAGTTAGATATAGGAATTACACATGGTTTGAGAACCATTTACATGATACCAGAAATAAATAGATTAGTGATATGCAAGCATGCTCACCACTGCTAGGTACTCGCCTGAGCATCTCAGTACTCGAGATGCTCGGAGCTAGCTGAGTACTTTCGAGATGCTCGGGTGGGAGCTCGGGTCCCCTTCCTGCATGTCTGGTGCTATTTAGAGCACCAATCATGGAGGGATTGTCTGCCACAGACTGTAATGCCACAGCTACGGGGTTGTGGCATTACAGTGATTGCCCAAATCGATGGGAACAGTGCTCACAGTGAAACATGAAAAGCCGGCAATTCATTAGCGGCATACACTGGTACCCGACAATTTAGAATAGAAAGAAGAGAGCATCACACATAGATTAGATAGATAGAAACATGTCAGTCACATATATAATAAGTACAGTGACAGTGTTGCTTACTGTACTTGTCATTTAGTGTAAAGGATTTATTTAAAAAAATAATAGTGTTTTTATGCACCGTCTCTTTAAAAAAGCCGGCCGGCAATTCAGCATCTGTACCCGACAATTTAGAACAGAAAGATAGAGCATCACACATAGATTAGATAGATAGAAACATGTCAGTCTCATATATAAGAAGTACAGTGACAGTGTTGGTTACTGTACTTGTCAATTAGTGTTAAAGGATTTAATAAAAAAAAATAATAGTGTTTTCATGCACCCATCTCTTTAAAAAAGCCGGCCGGCAATTCAGCATCGGTACCCGACAATTTAGAACAGAAAGAATAGAGCATCAGACATAGATTAGATAGATAGAAACATGTCAGTCACATGTATAATAAGTACAGTGATAATGTTGATTACTGTACTTGTCAATTAGTGTTAAAATAAAGGATTTATTAAAAAAAAAATTGGCGTGGGGTTCCCCATAATTTTAGTCTCTAGCGGAGGTTAAGCAGATGGCTGGGGCAGATGTTTGAAGCCTGGGAAGGGGGTACTACCCACGGAGCTTCCCAGGCTACAAATATCAGCCCCCAGGAAAAATGACGTGGGGTCCCCCCCTATTTTAATAGCTAGCAAAGGCTAGGCAGACAGCTTGGGGCTGATATTAATAGCCCAAGAAGGGTGCCATGAATATTAACCCCCTCCCAAGATAGAAATACCAGCGATCAGCCGCCCCTGAAATGGCGCATACATAGGATGAGCCAATTCTGGCACTTAGCCTCGCTCTTCCCACTGCCCTGTAGCGGTGGCAGTGGGGTAATAGGGCTTGGGTGGATGTCACATTATAATGCCAGCTGACATCAAGCCCAGGTTAGTAATGGAGAGGCATCTATAAGACACCCCCATTACTAGCCCCATAGTCTAAGTTAAAAAAAACACAAACGCCCAGAATAAAGTCCTTTAATTGAAAAAAAAGACACAGTTCTTTAATGATCTAAATTAAACCATACTTACCGTATCGCCCATTCCAGCTGAAGCCAATGATCTCCTGCAATAAAAGTAAAATAATAAACCAACCTCATCCTTACCTTTCCATGGTTCTCAGGACAGCTACAGCTCTGCTACATTCATATGACAGGCTGGATCGCAGCCGAAAGCTGCCATTCAGCTTGCCATGCTCAGAAACTGAGAAGCGCAGGCATGCTTGCGCTGCTCAGTGTCTCGCTGTAACGGCATCTAGATAAGCCGAGTTCATGTCCAATGAACTCAGCTCACCTCATGCACGTCACTGACAGCATGGGAGAATTCTCCTGCGCTCAGTGCTTGAGCAGGAGAATTCTCCCATGCTGGGAAGGCATTGAGATGACAGGCTGGATCGCATCTGAACTCTGCCATCCAGCATGCCATCCTTCATAGACACTGCAGAGTGCAGCCATTTCTGGGGCGGCTGACGGCTGGTGTTTCTAGCCTGGGAGGGGGCCAATATTCATGGCACCCTTCTTGGGCTGTTAATATCAGCCCCCGCTGTCTGCCTAGCCTTTGCTAGCTATTAAAGTAGGGGGGACCCCACGTTATATTTTTTTTGGGTCCCCCTTTTTAATAGCTAGTAAAGGCTAGGTATTCAGCAGGGGGCTGATATTAGTAGCCTGGAAAGCTCCGTGGGTATTACCCCCTTCGCAGGCTTCAAACATCTGCCCCAGCCGTCTGCTTAACCTCCGCTAGAGACTAAAATTACGGGGAACCCCACGCCAATTTTTTTTTTTAATAAATCCTTTATTTTAACACTAAATGTCAAGTACAGTAATCAACACTATCACTGTACTTATTATATATGTGACTGACATGTTTCTATCTATCTAATCTATGTGTGATGCTCTATTCTTTCTGTTCTATATTGTTTGGTACCGATGCTGAATTGCCGGCCGCCTTTTTTAAAGAGATGGGTGCATGAAAACACTATTATTATTTTTTTAAAAAATCCTTTAACACTAAATGACAAGTACAGTAACCAACACTGTCACTGTACTTCTTATATATGTGACTGACATGTTTCTATCTATGTAATCTATGTGTGATGCCCTATTCTTTCTGTTCTAAATTGTCGGGTACCGGTGTATGCCGCTGTTGAATTGCCGACTTTTTTAAAGAGAAGGGTGTATTAAAATCGGAGGGCACTAGTGTGTTCCAAGTGCCCTGCTATGTTTTTCATGCACCCTCCTATATACCCTGCCTGCCTGTCTGCCTATATATTCTGCCTGCCTGATGTTTAATTGAGCACTGTTTCCATCGATTTGGGCAATTTTTGACCTTCTGCAGACCGGCCGGGGGGACAGCCATAAAAATGCTTGAGTTTCCCATAGACTTACATTGTGCTTGTTGCTCGGGTTGAGCACCCGAGTATTCCAATGTGCTCGACCCGAGCTTGGAGCACCCGAGCATTTTAGTGCTCGCTCATCACTAAAATAGACCCTTTGTTTTATATGTGAAACCCAAGGATAGTAATGGAAACTTATATTGCTTATTTATTTGGTTTCAATTAAGGTGTCCAACATTTTGCAGATACTCTAATGGAAACCAAACAGACCCCATTATAAGTAAAGGAACATGTCTATTGGTATTTGCATCCAATATGCGACAAATACAGCATGCAACAAAACTGATAGTGGTTCTTGTACACTATTCCTGTACTGATGGTGGTTCTGGTCAAGTATTCATTTAGCTATGGCAATTTTGGTGTTGTATTCATTTAGGGATGGTTTTGGTGTCATGTTCCTGTAGGTATGATGTTTCTGATTATATACAACACCAATGTTATCAGTAATACATGAATCTGTCACAAGAACTATGATCAGTGAATGAATATTCCACCAGAACCACTATATGCACGTGACTTCAAGAACAAAGCTTAGTACAGCGATCAATTGCAATAACAGTTCAGACTCAAATACATTTGTATCACTTGAACTTGCTACTCTCAGTATGTCTGTAACAATGGTAAGGGGATGCTAGGAGTTGTGATCAGCCATCATCAGACTGCAGACCACACAGGAACTACAGTACTGATGAGTAGAGATGAGCGTTGTTCTACTCGAACTGTTCGCCAATCTCAAATTCGAGCTATTTTGGGGGGGTGTTCGAGCCGTTCGGCGAACACGAACAATTTGAGAAAAATTCGGCTGTTCGAGGTTATGTTCGATAACTGTTCGTGCACCAAAATCATAACTGGATTTTTTCTCAGTAATGATGAAAATTAATGTTAATACGCAGTTTGAGTGTACAGCGGGGTGGGGGGAGGGGCAGGGGATGGATCTCTGCAGGAACAATGAAGATCTCCATTTTTTTTTCTCTTTCCCGCATTTACAGTGGGGAAGTGCAATCTGTCAGCCTATCAGCAGCGCACACACGGAGCGAACTGCTTTTTTTCACACAAGCAAGGGCATGTGTCATTGGCAGTGTATGTCACATGTCCTTGCCCTATAAGACCAAGCCATTTTCCCCGTCGCCACCATTTTCTCACTGCTGCAGCTGCATGTTAGACGGCACCGCTGTTGCTGTGTGCGCTATACCTTGTTAATTTCAAGCCAATTTTCGCACAAATCTACAGATAGCTTGGGAGTAGGGAATAGTTGTGATTGCAGTCCTTTTAAGGACTAGGTTACAGCATTTCCTACGACTTTTATCAGGCAGGTCTGTGCTCTTAAATAGATAGATTGTGGGAGTAAAGACTAATTGTAATTGGAGTCCTTTTCAGGACTAGGTTACATCAGTTCCTATCAGTTTTTGCCAGGCAGGTCTGTGCCAGTGCTGTGTAAGTTTTTTTCACAGCATTTGGCTGAATCTAGCAAAGCTAATCCTTTTTGGCCTATTGCAGAGTGTGTTAGTCAGTGGAGTAGCCTATCTGTATTGCAAGATATACCACCTTTGTATAGAATACCAATTTTTTTACTGCACCTAGTGAAGTAAAATCTTTTGGGCATAGCATCATTCTATTAGTCCATCTATACTGACCTCCATCAGGTTGCAAATTGAATATAATTTTTTTCTGCATCTAGCTCTGAAAAAATTTTGGGCTTCTAGCTGTGTGTGGGACTTGTTGTATTAGACCATCTATACTGACCTCCATCAGGTTGAAAACTGAATATATTTTTTTCTTCATCTACCTCTGAAAAAATATTGGGCTTCTAGCTGTGTGTGGGACTTGTTCTATTAATCCATCTATACAGACCTCCATCAGGTTGCAAACTGAATATATTTTTTTCTGCATCTACCTCTGAAAAAATATTGGGCTTCTAGCTGTGTGTGGGACTTGTTGTATTAGTCCATCTATACAGACCTCCATCAGGTTGCAAACTGAATATATTTTTTTCTGCATCTACCTCTGAAAAAATATTGGGCTTCTAGCTGTGTGTGGGACTTGTTGTATTAGTCCATCTATACTGACCTCCATCAGGTTGCAAACTGAATATATTTTTTTCTGCATCTACCTCTGAAAAAATATTGGGCTTCTAGCTGTATGTGGGACTTGTTCTATTAATCCATCTATACAGACCTCCATCAGGTTGCAAACTGAATATATTTTTTTCTGCATCTACCTCTGAAAAAATATTGGGCTTCTAGCAGTGTGTGGGACTTGTTGTATTAGTCCATCTATACTGACCTCCATCAGGTTGCAAACTGAATATATTTTTTTCTGCATCTACCTCTGAAAAAATATTGGGCTTCTAGCTGTGTGTGGGACTTGTTCTATTAATCCATCTATACAGACCTCCATCAGGTTGCAAAACTGAATATATTTTTTTCTGCATCTACCTCTGAAAAAATATTGGGCTTCTAGCTGTGTGTGGGACTTGTTGTATTAGTCCATCTATACTGACCTCCATCGGGTTGCAAATTGAATATAATTTTTTTCTGCATCTAGCTCTGAAAAAATATTGGGCTTCTAGCTGTGTGTGGGACTTGTTGTATTAGTCCATCTATACTGACCTCCATCAGGTTGCAAACTGCATATATTTTTTTCTTCATCTACCTCTGAAAAAATATTTGGCTTCTAGCTGTGTGTGGGACTTGTTCTATTAATTCATCTATACAGACCTCCATCAGGTTGCAAACTGAATATATTTTTTTCTGCATCTACCTCTGAAAAAATATTGGGCTTCTAGCTGTGTGTGGGACTTGTTGTATTAGTCCATCTATACTGACCTCCATCAGGTTGCAAACTGAATATATTTTTTTCTGCATCTACCTCTGAAAAAATATTGGGCTTCTAGCTGTGTGTGGGACTTGTTCTATTAATCCATCTATACAGACCTCCATCAGGTTGCAAACTGAATATATTTTTTTCTGCATCTACCTCTGAAAAAATATTGGGCTTCTAGCTGTGTGTGGGACTTGTTGTATTAGTCCATCTATACTGACCTCCATCAGGTTGCAAACTGAATATATTTTTTTCTGCATCTACCTCTGAAAAAATATTGGGCTTCTAGCTGTGTGTGGGACTTGTTCTATTAATCCATCTATACAGACCTCCATCAGGTTGCAAACTGAATATATTTTTTTCTGCATCTACCTCTGAAAAAATATTGGGCTTCTAGCTGTGTGTGGGACTTGTTGTATTAGTCCATCTATACTGACCTCCATCAGGTTGCAAACTGAATATATTTTTTTCTGCATCTACCTCTGAAAAAATATTGGGCTTCTAGCTGTGTGTGGGACTTGTTCTATTAATCGATCTATACAGACCTCCATCAGGTTGCAAACTGAATATATTTTTTTCTGCATCTACCTCTGAAAAAATATTGGGCTTCTAGCTGTGTGTGGGACTTGTTGTATTAGTGGATCTATACTGACCTCCATCAGGTTGCAAACTGAATATATTTTTTTCTGCATCTACCTCTGAAAAAATATTGGGCTTCTAGCTGTGTGTGGGACTTGTTCTATTAATCCATCTATACAGACCTCCATCAGGTTGCAAACTGAATATATTTTTTTCTGCATCTACCTCTGAAAAAATATTGGGCTTCTAGCTGTGTGTGGGACTTGTTCTATTAATCCATCTATACAGACCTCCATCAGGTTGCAAACTGAATATATTTTTTTCTGCATCTACCTCTGAAAAAATATTGGGCTTCTAGCTGTGTGTGGGACTTGTTGTATTAGTCCATCTATACTGACCTCCATCAGGTTGCAAACTGAATATATTTTTTTCTGCATCTACCTCTGAAAAAATATTGGGCTTCTAGCTGTGTGTGGGACTTGTTCTATTAATCCATCTATACAGACCTCCATCAGGTTGCAAACTGAATATATTTTTTTCTGCATCTACCTCTGAAAAAATATTGGGCTTCTAGCTGTGTGTGGGACTTGTTGTATTAGTCCATCTATACTGACCTCCATCAGGTTGCAAACTGAATATATTTTTTTCTGCATCTACCTCTGAAAAAATATTGGGCTTCTAGCTGTGTGTGGG
This sequence comes from Phyllobates terribilis, assembly GCF_046119375.1. NCBI lineage: Eukaryota > Metazoa > Chordata > Amphibia > Anura > Dendrobatidae > Phyllobates > Phyllobates terribilis. Next base: position 764,832,157 of record NW_027362762.1, on the reverse strand, counting down.
ACTTGTTCTATTAATTCATCTATACAGACCTCCATCAGGTTGCAAACTGAATATATTTTTTTCCGAATCTACCTCTGAAAAAATATTGGGCTTCTAGCTGTGTGTGGGACTTGTTGGATTAGTCCATCTATACTGACCTCCATCAGGTTGCAAACTGAATATATTTTTTTCTGCATCTACCTCTGAAAAAATATTTGGCCTTCTAGCAGTGTGTGGGACTTTCTCTATTAGTCCATCTATACTGACCTCCATCAGGTTGCAAATTAAAAATAATTTTTATCTGCATCTAGCTCTGAAAAAATATTTGGCCTTCTAGCAGTGTGTGGGACTTTCTCTATTAGCCCATCTATACTGACCTCCATCAGGTTGCAAATTGAATATAATTTTTTTCTGCATCTAACCCAGCCAATAGTTTTGGCCTAATACCACAGTTTGGCCACTCAGCTCTGCTCGGTTCCCATCCATTGTTTTTTTGTGCAAACAACTCCAGAGTTGTTAATTAGTTAACCACCAAAATGAGTGGAAAAAGGCCTGCTGCTGGTGGAAAGGGGAATAGGCGTGTTGGGAAGGGGAAAAAAGGTTGTGTCCGTGGGGTAGGTATTAAAGCAACAGTAACATCTGCAGAAGAAAGACCATCTTCCAGCCAAACTAAAATGTCTACTTCTTTTAGCGGACAATGTGATAAGATCCCTTTCTTACGGCCACGCCAATCGCTACAAATTCCAGATGAGGCACAAAAACAGCAGGTGCTTCAACGGATATCAAGTGCTCCTTTAAGTGGGCTCTCCTCCACATCAACTTCAACATCACAAATACTCCAGTCCTCAAAGGTGTCACCCCAATCGCACTTGCTTCCTCACAGCTCCCAAATCTCCAGCTGCCCCTCTGAGTATGAGGTAGAACAGATGGTTGAGTCTGCAGAGCTGTTTACTCATACTATAGCCTGGGAATCAGAGGTCGACTCCAGCGATTCTGTGAATCCAGACGAGGAAATTATCTGCACTGATGCCCAGAAACTTTATGAGTCGGATCCAGGACCAGACGCAGAAAGTTCTGACCATAATGTAGACCCTCATTCCCAAACTGTAGCTCCTGTTGGTGGAGACAATGAGGAAGACGATGATAAGACTCAAATACCTGATTGGAGCGACAACTTTAGTTTTTTGTCAGGGCAGGAACAGGTTGGCTCTGAGGACGACGGGTGTGATAACGCACAGGGTGATGATGTTGAGGTTGGAGATCCCACTTACTGTCAACCCACAGTCAGCCAAGAGATGAGGTCAGCAGAGGAGGTGGAGGAAGATGCTAGTGACGACGAGGTCAGGTTGCGCCTTCCTGGACAGAGACGTAGTACTGGAAGCACGTCAACAACTGCATCCTCAAACACAACTCTGCCTCTCACCACAAGTCGTGGTGGCTCTTCAGGTCGCATGGGTGCTAAGCCTTGCATAGCCTGGGCATTTTTTCAGATCGATAAAGATGACCCAACTCGTGTTATCTGTAACATTTGTCAGCAAAAGCTAAGTAGAGGCCAAAAAATACATAGTTTGAGTACTTCATGCATGAACCGGCACATGGACATGAAGCATAAGTTGCAGTGGGAAGCTCAGTGTGCTACAATGCGGCCTAGCCGGCCGGGCCAACCACCGTCTGCCATATCTTGTGCATCCGCGGCCTCTTCATCCTCTGTGACTGGGGGGACAGCAGTCACACCTGTTTTGGGGCGCAGACCTGCCACCTCTTTACCCGCAACAGCCAGCGTGATTGGCAGGTCATCATTTTCTTTGGATGTGGTAACACCAGCTGGTGTTGAGCGCTGTCCGACATCGATAGCACCACCTTTGGATCAAGGCAACCTAACATGTCCGCCTGCATCTTCCTCACAGACCGGCAGTTTGCCGGGGACACCCTTATCAACCCCGTCTAAGCACAATAGCCAGCCCTCGGTCCCTCAGATGTGGACAAGTAAAAGACCATTTCCTCCTAGCCATGAGAAAGCTAAGAGGTTGAATTTCACCATCTGCAAGTTCTTGGCTACAGAAATGCTGCCTTTCCGCCTGGTGGACACAGAGGATTTTCGAGACCTTATGTCCGTTGCAGTGCCCCAGTACCAGATGCCCAGTCGGCACTACTTCTCAAAGAAAGGTGTGCCTGCGCTCCACCAGCATGTCGCACACAACATCACCGCTTCTTTGAGAAACTCTGTGTGTGACAGGGTGCATTTCACCACAGACACTTGGACGAGTAGGCATGGACAGGGGCGTTACATGTCGCTGACTGGGCACTGGGTAACTATGGTGACAGCAGGACAAGGGGCTGCTGTCCAAGTCTTGCCGTCCCCACGAGTTGTGCGTCAATCCTCTTTATGTCAAAGTTCCTCCACTGCTTCTGCCTCCTCAACCTCCTCTCGGTCTTCCACCTGCACCCAAAGCCTGTCTGGTCATGCCACAAGCTTTCTAACTGCGCAGAAGGGATCCTGCACACCTCCTTACTATGCTGGCAGTAGGGCTCAACGTCATCAGGCGGTTTTTACATTGAAATGTCTGGGAAATGTGAGTCACACAGCTGAGGAGTTGTGGTCAGCTCTGGAGAACCAATTTCATGAATGGTTGTCTCCACTAGACCTGAAACCAGGGAAGGCCGTGTGCGACAATGCTGCAAACCTGGGTGCGGCCCATCGCCGGGGCAATGTCACACACGTGCCTTGTATGGCTCACGTGTTGAACCTGGTTGTCCAGCAATTTTTAGCCCACTATCCCAGACTAGATGGCCTTCTGCAGAGGGCACGGTCGCTGTGTGCTCACTTTCCCCGTTCGCATCCCGCAGCTCAGCGACTTACATCTCTACAGAATTCGTTGGGCCTGCCACTTCACCGGCTAAAATGCGATGTGCCTACCCGGTGGAATTCAACTCTGCACATGTTGCAGCGACTGTGGCAGCACCGACAAGCCCTGGTGCAATACGTTCTGACGTATAGCCTGGGCCAACGAGATCCAGAGGTGGGGCACATCACGCTGGAGGAGTGGTCTCAGATCAGGGACCTATGCACCCTTCTGCACAGTTTTGAAATGGCGATGAAGATGTTTAGTGCTGACGATGCCATTATCAGCATGACTATTCCGGTGATTTACATGCTGGAGCACATGTTAAACAGAATTCGGAGTCAGGTGGTGGCACAAGAGGAGGTGGAGGAAGTAGAGGAGGAGGAGTTGTATGCGGAAGGGCTAACATCTGCAAGGTCCAGACGGCCGGCAGCACCAAGGCGGCAGGCATGTGAGGGTGGGGGAGATGGTTTTACCAGGGCGCATGGTAGCAGCCAAACTAGTGAGGAAGGTGCAGGAGCCCAGGAAGAAGTGGAGGACGAACTGATGGAAGACTCGTCAGATGAGGGAGACCTTGATCACATTTCTGTTGTGCGAGGTTGGGGGGAGAGGACAGAGGAAGGAAGCATGATTGTTACCTCGCCACCAGCACAACAGGGACTTGGTGCTCCTGGATGCGCAACACACATGAGTGCCTTCTTGCTGCACTACCTGCAACATGACCCTCGAATTGTGAGAATTAAAAATAATCCTGACTACTGGGTTGCCACACTGTTAGATCCCCGGTACAAAAGTAAATTTGCAGAAATTATTCCTGCCATAGAAAGGGATGCACGCATGCAGGAGTATCAGCAGAGACTGTTGCAGAATCTTACATGTGCTTTTCCACAAAATACCAGTGGTGCACGTAGTGAATCTCACAGTTCCAACTTGCCAACCGTGGGACCGTCAAGTGTTCAGCACTCAAACCGTAACAGAACCACAGTATCTGCTGGTAACAACAATTTTGCGGAATCATTTCACCACTTTTTTAGCCCATCCTTTGCAAGGCCACAGGAGACAAGAAGTCTGACACATAGTCAACGCCTAGAGACGATGGTACAGGAGTATCTCCAAGTAAACATTGAAGCCAAGACTGTGTCACTGGACATTTGCTCTTTTTGGGCTTCCAATCTGGATAAATGGCCGGAGCTAGCCACTTACGCCTTGGAGATCTTGTCATGCCCCGCAGCCAGCGTTCTGTCTGAACGTGTGTTCAGCGCTGCTGGTGGTGTGCTGACAGATAAGCGCACGCGGCTCTCCACTGATAATGTAGACAGACTCACGTTCATAAAGATGAACAAATCATGGATCCGAAACGACTTTTCTACACCTGTGTCATCCTGGGGAGAGTAAAAGCTTGATGATTGGTTAAAATCACCCTACCAACCGTTTTAAGCTTTCAAATTACTAATCATGTTTATCTGTATCTTGGCTGGAAAATAATTTGGGCTTTGTAGCAGTGTGCAGCACTGATTCTATTAGGCCATCTATAATAAGCTCCACCAGATTTAAAATTACTAATCATGTTTATCTGTATCTTGACTGGAAAATAATTTGGGCTTTGTAGCAGTGTGCAGCACTGATCCTATTAGGCCATCTATACTAAAGCTTCACCAGTTTTAAAATTAATAATAATTTTTAGCTGCATCTAGCCCGGAAAAAAATTTTGGGGCTCCGAGATGCGCAAGACACATAAGTGCCTTCTTGCTGCACTACCTGCAGCATGACCCTCATATTGTCAGAATTCGAAGTAATCATGACTACTGGGTTGCCACACTCTTAGATCCCCCAAACTTTTCGATCAACCTTTTCATTTTAATAAAGACCAAAAAAATGGTCATTTTTGAAATTATAAGCAATAGCAGGTTGTTAGAAACTGAAATCAAACAGTTTTCAACTCAAAACTTTATTCTAGGTGATGTTACATTTTCACATAGGACCCCTTGTTCGAAAGGAGCTTCTGAACTCTCTCGTCCATTGAATTTGTCAGGTTTTGGATGGTTTCTGCTTCAATTGTTTTGCATGAGGACAGAATACCCTCCCAGAGCTGTTGCTTAGATGTGAACTGCCTCCCGCCATCATAGACACTCCTTTTAATGATGCTCCAAAGGTTCTGAATGGGGTAGAGGTCAGGGGAGCATGGGGGTCACACCATAAGTTTGTCCCCTTTTATGCCCATATCAGCCAGAGATGCAGATGTTTTATGTGCAGCATGAGATGGTGCATTATCATGCAGAAAAATGATCTTGCTGTGAAATACACGGTTCTTCTTCTTGAACCATGGCAGGAAGTGCTGTTTGAGAAAATCCACATACATTATGGAGTTCATCTTTAGCGCCTTCAGGGATCCTAAAGGGGCCGACAATCTCTCTCCCCATGATTCCAGCCCAAAACATTACTCCACCTCCTCCTTGTTGGCGCTGTAGCCGTGTTTGCGTGGGGTGTCCATCAACCAGCCATCCTCCACTCCATCCATCTGGACCATCGAGCGCTGCACGGCACTCATCCGTGAACAAAACAGTTTTGAAATCAGTCTTCATGTAATGTTTGGCCCACTGGAGCCGTTTCTGCTTGTGTGAAGTGGATAGAGGAGGTCGACAGGATGGCGTATGCACAGCTGCAAACCTCTGAAGGACCCTGCATCTTGTTGTTCGGGGGACGTTGGAGGCACCAGCAGCTTCAAAAACTTGTCTGCTGCTATGACAAGGCTTTTTTGCCGCTGCTCTTTCAACCTGACGTAATTGCCTGTAGGAAAGAGTCCTCAATTTGCCCTTATCAGCACGCACACGTGTGTACTGTGAATCAGCTACATACTTCTTGATTGCCAAGACACTTCATCCTGATCATCGCACAATGTTGATTGTAGTCATGCCTTGACCTAAACACTCCACAATTTGTTGCTTCTCAGCAGCCGACACATCCTTTTTCTTTCCCATTTTGGCAGAAAATGTAGGCTGCTTAATAACGTGAGACAGCCTTCTTAAGTAGTCTTGCCTTTCATTGGACACACCTGCCAAACTAATTAGCACAGGTGTCTGCAATTGCTTACAGTGATATAAAGAGCCCTGACACACATCACCATCAATGAGTTTAACTGACAAACAAACAAATTCTTCCCTTATCACTCCTAAACACTTTTTGCATAATAATTTGGAACACAGTGTACATGTGCTTTTCCACAAAACACCAGTGGTTCACGTAGTGAATCTTACAGTTCTAACTTGCCAACCGTGGTCTGTATGGAGTTGTTCAATAAAGGGCCCAAAATTAAGATAACATAGATGGGAGAGGTCTCTATGAATAGGAATTCCTAAGTATTTGATACCCTGTGAGGGCCAGGCAAAGGGAAATTTGGACTGGATGGAATCCTATATGGATTTGGGGAGGGAGACATCGAGGGCCTCAGACTTCGCTGCATTGATTTTAAAATTTGACCATGTAACAAAGTGATCTATTTCAGCCATAACAGCATGGATGGATATATGTGATTGAGTGATATATACTAGGACATCATCAGCAAATAGAGAGCACTTGTACTCGGTGCCTCCCACCTCAATCCACCTAATATTGGGGTTATGGCGAATTGATGAGAGCAGGTGCTCCGTCACTAGGATGTATAAGAGAGGGGACAGAGAACATCCCTGCCTTGTCCCATTGGTGATTGTGAAAGGTGATGAAAATGTTCTGACGCGCCCCCTGGGCCTTGGGACACCGGAGCCAGACCCTTTTTGGTGGATGCTGGTGGTTGTAGTCTCCGTGGCGGCAACCCAGTTCCGTGGCTCAGGGCGGTCAAACCAGTGGCGGAACTATTTATGTGGTTTTGATGTTTAAATGTCCGACTATGCCACCCGTGGATTGCGGTCAGAGTGAACCGCCGCTCCAGGGCAGACCGCTGAGGCTGGTGTTGTGGGTGCAGCAGAGCGTAGCATAACTCCCCACGGGAGGAGTATAGCCTCAGGGCAGTGTATGCGGAGGATGGGGGTGAAGGTGCAGGGCAGCAGCAGTAATGACACGGAGTCAGTGATGCAGTCCAGGGCCTTTGCTCACAGTTCTTATTATCCAGACCACGTCTGCAGGTAACGGCTGCCCACGTCGCACTGTGCTCACCAGGTGAGGGGCTCAGACAACTCCCAGATAACTTTGGAGTGCTTCACAGGACCCCCTTTGTGTGTCCTTTGTCTGGCCTTTCTTACCAACCCTTCTGTCCGGCTGCCTCGGGCCTCCTCTTGGTAAACTTGGCGCCAGTTTCCCTGACCCTATGTGGTGCCTTCCTAGCGGTTGTAGCGAGGGGCTGCGCCACATAAAATGTCACAGCCTCCTGTTTCTAGCTGAGGGTCGTTTCCTGCCTCCACTAGTTTCGGGGACCGGTCTCCCCCTTTGGCCTGACCCCTCCACGCAGGTGGATTCGGGGGTGCGGTGGCGACTCGCCCGTCCGCACCCCTGAGATCCCTTCGTTCCTCGTTCCTGGAGCCTTCTCCGCTCCTCTTCCTTCCTTCTCCCTCTTCCAGGCCTGGGCCTCTGTTACTAGGCCCGCCTCCGGAGCAGGGCTCATGCAGAGCCCCTGCTCCCTGCCACTTCTGCTCAGACTTCTCTGCTCTGAACTAAGATGGTGCCCACCTTTTATACTCCCTTCTCAATGCACCCAGGAACTGCTTCCTCCCTGCTCCTGCACTACAGGGTTCCCCTTCCTCAGTGTTCCCTCCCCCCACTCCAGCCAGGGACAGGGACTGTCGTGCCCATCTCAGGGGCATATTGGTCGCCCTGCCCCACGGCAATGTAGTGTAATGCATGCAGGTGTCGGGTCCTGATCCACACTACATCCTTACCTGAGAGTGAGATATCACACCTCTGGGTGAGGTTCAATACCTCTGTAGCAACCGAGCCCTCAGGGTGCTACAGTTCCATTTATCTTCAGCCTAGGTGACGTATTGCGATACAGGGCCGTGATTTGGGCTATAAAAGGGTCCCCTAGACCCCTACCCCAAGCTTTTTAAGAGAATCATATATGGCGTGCCAGGAGACTCTATGGAATGCTTTCTCAGCATCCAACGAGAGTATCTAATTACAAATTTTTAACGGCATCTAGCCCAGGAAATACTTTGTGCCTAGTAGCAGGGTCTGCTAGTCAGCGGATTATCCCGGCTGTTAAGCAAGCTACACCACCTGTAGTTTGGACACTTCATTTTTTCAAAGGAAATGCTTCGGGACCACGGGATACTCAGTGAAGAGCATCAGGAGGCACCCCAAGGCATAGGGGCTCGGACTGGCAGTAGGATGCCTTGCGGTGGACAGCCGAGCTCGATCCTTATAAAAGCTTTTTAACTGCAGCAGCTTTAGTGGACGCTACTGGAGCTGGAATTACGCGGCTGCTGGCATGAGACTTGCCCTCCAATAGATCCTTGTAAATGGATTTAAAGTGTATTTATTCAAATTAGAGAGACAATTTAAATTAAAAAGCATAGAGCTGCCTCCTCCACAGGGGGGCTCGCTCGACCCACCAGCGGACAGGCGCCAGTATTGGGAGAGGGGGGCTGGCCGTCAGGGTTCACCGCGGCTCTGGCACAAACCCGGCGACATGGAGGTGGCACGGGCAGGAGCGGACTGGCCGTGTCGGCTTCTCACTTTTTGGATTTTAGAAGGGCATGACATGCCTATATCTGTGTCTCCCCCTCCTTTTACTCCTCCACCTCTTTTCTTTTCGCATGACTATATGTACTTGTCACTTTTCCATGTGTTAGTTGTGTCTTCTGAGCAGTTTGTCAGCTTTTGGACACCTTTGAAGGTGTTTTCTATGTGTTTCTATGTGTTTTTGTTTGCCTGCCATTGGTTTTAACGGTGTTCGAAGGTGTTCGACGAACAGTTCGACGAACAGTTCGGCGAACATACGGGTGTTCGACGAACCGAACCGAACTCGAACACTACGGGGGTGGCTCAACACTACTGATGAGACGCAGGCAGTATCAGAAATAAACATTTACATCCAGGTACCTTGTAGATGACATCTTCTTTGATTAGAGTTGTTCTTTTTTTTCGTGTACTTCTTTTCCTGACGCCATAATGACTGTACACAGTCACAGCTCATCTCTGCAGACGTCTCTTCTCTTGTCTTCTGCAGCACACCCGACACTTTGTCCTTAAAAATAAGAGGTTTATTATGTTTTCTGCATAAAAATATCTGCCCATATTGTGCCCTAAACAAGCCTCTCACGGTATATGGCCTCCACACTGTCTGCATTTATGTCTGGCACACTGTCCTCTTTAATGAGATATAACTACTACGCCTTCTGCTATTATCAGTTAGAGCTGCCACAATGCCCACCCTTACCAGTTACTACCACACCACCCACCCTTATAAACCATGGACAATACAATGGTTCCCCCTTTCCAATGTTTTCACTGACACTCTCTATATCTAGACAATGTACCCCCCACTATGCTAAACCCTCTCCATAGTGTGTCCTCATTTCACACTTCCCCATCTCCCTATCCATTATTTGCTCCCTCTTCACACTATTCCCTCATACTGCCCACTTCACTGCCCTCCCCAAACTGTGCCCCTTTTTCACATTGTCCCCCTACACAGTATGTTGATCATCACAGCCGCTCATACAGTTTGGTAACCACAGTTCCCCCATATGCATTATGATGTCCACCACAGTCCCCTCACACAGTATGATATCCACCACAGACCCTGAATATAAAGTATGATGTCCTCCTCTGCACCCATAAATTATGGTGACAACAGCCCCCCATATAGTAGGTTGTCACCGACATCCTCCCTGTGACGCGCCCCCTGGGGCTGTGGGGTTCTCGGAAGCCGGGCCCGTCGGTTTTATTGGGGTAGTCATGGTGACAGTGACCCGGTCCGTGGCCCAGGGCAGTCAATAAGTAAGGAAAAGAGGGGAATAAATTTTGGGGGATAAAGTTTCGTGACGCCACCCACTGTATGCAGCTATAGGTGGCCACCGCTGCTGTTCAAATCCACTGGGGCCATTGGTGATGCAGCAGAGATGGTTCAGCTCTCCACGAGTAGAGCTAGGCCCCAGGGCAGTTAAAGAGATAATCTTTGATGTTGGTGTTGTAGTGCGAGGCAAGTGATACAGCAACAAAGTCAAGGACACAGCGGGGTGCAGTTTTCAATTGTTTACTCACAGTTTTTACGGTGTTCCAGATTACAATGGCTAGCCAGGTTATAACAGCCTACCGAGTCCTGTGTCCTCCGGGGAAGTGATCCAGCCGACTCTCAGATAACTTGGGTGCACTTGATCGGGACCCCCTTCTTGTGTACCTTCCCGAGTCGTCTCTCTGGGCTGGCTCTCGCCCTCCTGCCCTGCGCCTCACACACAGTGTCCCGAGCCAGTGGCCCTGGGCTTTGTCGGGCGACATCCTCTCTGTCACCTTGGTCCTATATGGCCACCTTTTCAGTGAATGTGTGTGGTTTTTGGCTACGGCACTTAGAGATACCGCTACCGGTTTGGTAGCTGAGTCATGCAGTCCTCCACTAGTCGGGTCCCCTACTGCGACCTGATCTCTTCACGGTCATCGTGAACTCGGGCGCACGGATGGACTCCGCACTTCCCGTGCCCCTAAGATCCTTCCTCTCACTCTGGAGCCCTTCCCACTGCTTCGGTCTTCACTCTTCACTCCCTGTGACAGACTCCTGTCACCAACTCCTCTGACTGACTAACTCTCTCTTCCACGGTCCTCATGCGCTCTTTCTCCTATGACCTAGGACCCTTCTAGATCTTTCTGCCTTTCCTTTTATACTTTCTGTCATGTGACCCACGTCACCAACTGTCACTCTACGTGGTCCCCTCTACCTTCAGTCCTTCCTTCCCCTAAACTACTTCTTTCACCCACCTCCTCTACCTAGTTCCATCCTCCAGACAGGGACCGGGTGTGTGCTCTCCCTCAGGAGCAGTCTTACCCTTCCCTAATGGAGTGGTGTAGTGTTGAATGTGAGTGTGTGGCTCCCGGGTAGTGCTCTCTCCTTACCCGAGAGTGGGGTACCACACCTCTGGCTGAGATGCAATACCTCTGTGGCAACTGGACCCGCTGGGGTGCCACACATGCAATATGGTGTCCACTACAGCCTTCCAATGTAATATCATGTCCACCATAGTCCCCTATCTAGTAAGATAGCCTCCAACAGCCCACAATACAGTATGATGGATCTCACAATCTCCCATACAATATAATGGTCCCTATAGCCACTTATACACAGTATAATACCCATCACAACCTCTTGGCACCTATTGCTCCCAAGGCTGGCATCAGCACCCGGTGCACCTGGGCAAGTGCCGTGCCCTGAGCAGGCGGGGGCCCACTCGTGGTCAGGCTGTGGGTGGAGGAAAGCGGTGCCAGTGCCTGCCCTTCTTCCCTGCTTGCTCAGCGCCCCGGAAGCCGGATACTTACCTACTTACCTCTCCCTGTGCCTCCGCAGATCCGCTGTCTTCCTGCTGTGTGCTACCTGTGACGTCTCAGGTCAGAGGGTGTGGTGACATCTTTCCACCGCACCCTCCCCTAAGCTGTCACAGGCAGCGCAGAGCGGGAAGATGCCGGCAATGATGGAGGCCGGAGCATCGGCAGCAGTTGAGGAGGAGTGAGGTGAGTATTTGATTTCTTTTTTAATGTATGGAGGCATGGGGCATTATATGGGAGGGTGATATCTTGAATGGGGCATTATATGGGGGGGTGACATCCTGCATGGGACATTATATGGGGGGAGTGACATCCTGCATGGCTCATTACATGGGGGGGTCACATTCTGAATGGTGCATTATATGAGGGGGAGAGGTGACATCCTGCATTGGGCATTTTATGGGGGGGTGACATCCTGCATGGGGCATTATATAGGGGGTCACACCCTGCATGGGGTATTAAAAAGAGCGGGGTGACATCCTGAATGGGGCATTATATGGGGAAGTGACATCCTACATGGGGCATTATAAAGAGTGGGGGTGACATCCTGCATGGGCCTTATATGGAGGAGGAAAGGGACATACTGCATGAGGCATTATATGGGGGGAAAGGGACATCCTGCATGGGGCATTATAAAGTGGGGGGTGACATCCTGCATGGGGCATTATAGGGGGGTGACATCCTGCATGGGGCATTATAAAGAGGGGGGGTGACATCCTGTATGGGGCATTATATGGTGGGGGAAAGGGACATCCTGCATGGGGCATTATATGGGGGGAAAGGGACATCCTGCATGGGGCATTATATGGGGGGGAGGGACATCCTGTTTGGTGCATTATATGGGGGGAAAGGGACATCCTGCATGGGGCATTATGAGGGGAGTGACATCCTGCATGGGGCATTATATGGGGGGAAAGGGACATCCTGCATAGGGCATTATATCGGGGGAGTAGTGATATCCTGCATGGAACATTATATGGGGGGAGTGACATCCTGCATGGGGCATTATATGGGGGGTGACATCCTGCATGGGACATTATAAGGGGTGAAACAGCCTGCATAGGGCATTATGTGGGGGGCACAGCCTGCATGGAGCATTTTATGGGGGCAAGTATCCTGTATGGAGCGTTATAAGGGGACCAGTATCCTTTACGGAGCGTTATATGGGGGCCAGTATCCTGTACAGAGTGTTTTATGGGGGCCAGAATTTTGTATGGAGCGTTATATGGGGGCCAGTATTCCGTATGGAGTGTTAAATGGGGGCCAGTATTCCATATGGAGCATTATATGAGGGTCAGTATTCTGTATGGAGTGTTATATGGGGGACAGTATTCCGTATGGAGCGTTATATGGGGGCCAGTATTCCGTATGGAGCATTATATGGGGGCCAGTATTTTTGTATGGAGCATTTTATGGGGGCCAGTATTCTGTGTGGAGCGATTCGCTGGTTTCTGAGCTATTGTGGAATTTACAATAGATAATTCTCATGTAATGTAAGAAGTGAAATCTTTGCATTGTACTATACCTATATTTCTCTGTGGTATCTGTGCATCATGAATCGTGGTATGTGTTAAAAGGGCCCACTGAGACTCTTTCGCCCAGGACCCACAAAAACCTGGAGCCGGCCCAGACTGCTCCTATACTGTATGATGTCCACCACAGCTCCCCACAAAGTATGATGTCCCCCACCACCCTCCATTTATAGTATGATGTCCACTACAGTCCCCCATATACAGTATGGTCATCAACACAGCTCCCATATATAGTATGTTGTCCACAACAGCCCCATATAAAAAATAAGGTGGACCCCCAAAGTTCATAATACAGTATGATTGCTACCAAAGCTCCCCATACAGTATACTGGTCCCAATTCCTTTCATACAATATAATGGCTCCGACAGCCTCTGATATACAGTAAAATGTCCTCTACAGCACCCAAAACAAATATGATGTTCACCACACCTTCCTATACATTATGATTAGTGTTGAGCCACCCCCGTAGTGTTCGAGTTCGGTTCGGTTCGTCGAACACCCGTGTGTTCGCCGAACTGTTCGTCGAACTGTTCGTCGAACACCTTCGAACACCGTTAAAACCAATGGCAGGCAAACAAAAACACATAGAAACACATAGAAAACACCTTCAAAGGTGTCCAAAAGCTGACAAACTGCTCAGAAGACACAACTAACACATGGAAAAGTGACAAGTACATATAGTCATGCGAAAAGAAAAGAGGTGGAGGAGTAAAAGGAGGGGGAGACACAGATATAGGCATGTCATGCCCTTCTAAAATCCAAAAAGTGAGAAGCCGAGACGGCCAGTCCGCTCCTGCCCGTGCCACCTCCGTGTCGCCGGGTTTGCGCCAGAGCCGCGGTGAACCCTGACGGCCAGCCCCCCTCTCCCAATACTGGTGCCTGCCCGCTGGTGGGTCGAGAGAGCCCCCCTGTGGTGGAGGCAGCTCTAAGCTTTTTAATTTAAATTGTCCCTCTAATTTGAATGAATACACTTTAAATCCATTTACAAGGATCTATTGGAGGGCAAGTCTCATGCCAGCAGCCGCGTAATTCCAGCTCCAGTAGCGTCCACTAAAGCTGCTGCAGTTAAAAAGCTTTTATAAGGATCGAGCTCGGCTGTCCACCGCAAGGCATCCTAGTGCCAGTCCCAACCCCTATGCCTTGGGGTGCCTCCTGATGCTCTTCACTAAGTATCCCGTGGTCCCGAAGCATTTCCTTTGAAAAAATTAAGTGTCCAAACTACAGGTGGTGTAGCTTGCTTAACAGCCGGGATAATCCGCTGACTAGCAGACACTGCTACTAGGCACAAAGTATTTCCTGGGCTAGATGCAGTTAAAAATTTGTAAGTAGATACTCTCGTTGGATGCTGAGAAAGCATTCCATAGAGTCTCCTGGCACGCCATATATGATTCTCTTAAAAAGCTTGGGGTAGGGGTCTAGTGGACCCTTTTATAGCCAAAATCACGGCCCTGTATCACAATACGTCACCTAGGCTGAAGATAAATGGAACTGTAGCACCGAGGGCTCGGTTGCTACAGACGTATTGCACCTCACCCAGAGGTGTGATATCTCACTCTCAGATAAGGATGGAGTGTGGATCAGGACCCGACACCTGCATGCATTACACCACATTGCCGTGGGGCAGGGCGACCAATATGCCCCTGAGATGGGCACGACAGTCCCTGTCCCTGGCTGGAGTGGGGGGAGGGAACACTAAGGAAGGGGAACCCTGCAGTGCAGGAGCAGGGATGAAGCAGTTCCTGGGTGCATTGAGAAGGGAGTATAAAAGGTGGGCACCATCTTAGTTCAGTGCAGAGAAGTCTGAGCAGAAGTGGCAGGGAGCAGGGGCTCTGCATGAGCTCTGCTCCGGAGGCGGGCCTAGTAACAGAGGCCCAGGCCTGCAAGAGGGAGAAGGAAGGAAGAGGAGCGGAGAAGGCTCCAGGAACGAGGAATGAAGGGATCCCAGGGGTGCGGACGGGCGAGTCGCCACCGCACGCCCGAATCCACCTGCGTGGAGGGGTCAGGCCAAAGGGGGAGACCGGTCCCCGAACTAGTGGAGGCAGGAAACGACCCTCAGCTAGAAACCGGAGGCTCTGACATTTTATGTGGCGCAGCCCCTTGCTCCACCCGCTAGGAAGGCACCACATAGGGTCAGGGAAACTGGCGCCAAGTTTACCAAGAGGAGGCCCAAGGCAGCCGGACAGAAGTGTTGCTAAGAAAGGCCAGACAAAGGACACACAAAGGGGGTCCTGTGAAGCGCTCCAAAGTTATCTGGGAGTTGTCTGAGCCCCTCACCTGGTGAGCACAGTACGACGTGGGCAGCCGTTACCTGCAGACGTGGTCTGTATAATAAGAACTGTGAGTAAAGGCCCTGAACTGCATCACTGACTCCGTGTCGTTACCGCTGCTGCCCTGCACCATCACCCCCATCCTCCGCATACACTGCCCTGAGGCTATACTCCTCCCGTGGGGAGTTATGCTACGCTCTGCTGCACCCACAACACCAGCCTTAGCGGTCTGCCCTGTAGCGGCGGTTCACTCTGACCGCAATCCACGGGTGGCGTAGTCGGACATTTAAACATCAAAACCACATAAATAGTTCCGCCACTGGTTTGACCGCACTGAGCCACGGAACCGGATCGCCGCCACGAAGACTACAACCACCAGCATCCACCAAAAAGGGTCCGGCTCCGGGTGTCCCAAGGCCCAGGGGGTGCGTCAGAACATTTTCATCACCTTTCACAATCACCAATGGGACAAGGCAGGGATGTCCTCTGTCCCCTCTCTTATACATCCTAGTGACGGAGCACCTGCTCTCATCAATTCGCCATAACCCCAATATTAGGTGGATTGAGGTGGGAGGCACCGAGTACAAGTGCTCTCTATTTGCTGATGATGTCCTAGTATATATCACTCAATCACATATATCCATCCCTGCTGTTATGGCTGAAATAGATCACTTTGTTACATGGTAAAATTTTAAAATCAATGCAGCGAAGTCTGAGGCCCTCGATGTCTCCCTCCCTAAATCCATATAGGATTCCATCCAGTCCAACTTTCCCTTTGCCTGGCCCTCACAGGGTATCAAATACTTAGGAATTCCTATTCATAGAGACCTCTCCCATCTATGTTATCTTAATTTTGGGCCCTTTATTGAACAATTCCATACAGACCACGGTTGGCAAGTTAGAACTGTAAGATTCACTACGTGAACCACTGGTGTTTTGTGGAAAAGCACATGTACACCGCGTTCCAAATTATTATGCAAAAAGTGTTTAGGAGTGATAAGGGAAGAATTTGTTTGTTTGTCAGTTAAACTCATTGATGGTGATGTGTGTCAGGGCTCTTTATATCACTGTAAGCAATTGCAGACACCTGTGCTAATTAGTTTGGCAGGTGTGTCCAATGAAAGGCAAGACTACTTAAGAAGGCTCTCTCACATTATTAAGCAGCCTACATTTTCTGCCAAAATGGGAAAGAAAAAGGATGTGTCGGCTGCTGAGAAGCAACAAATTGTGGAGTGTTTAGGTCAAGGCATGACTACAATCAACATTGTGCGATGATCAGGATGAAGTGTCTTGGCAATCAAGAAGTATGTAGCTGATTCACAGTACACACGTGTGCGTGCTGATAAGGGCAAATTGAGGACTCTTTCCTACAGGCAATTACGTCAGGTTGAAACAGCAGCGGCAAAAAAGCCTTGTCATAGCAGCAGACAAGTTTTTGAAGCTGCTTGTGCCTCCAACGTCCCCCGAACAACAAGATGCAGGGTCCTTCAGAGGTTTGCAGCTGTGCATATGCCATCCTGTCGACCTCCTCTATCCACTTCACACAAGCAGAAACGGCTCCAGTGGGCCAAACATTACATGAAGACTGATTTCAAAACTGTTTTGTTCACGGATGAGTGCCGTGCAGCGCTCGATGTTCCAGATGAATGGAGTGGAGGATGGCTGGTTGATGGACACCCCACGCAAACACGGCTACAGCGCCAACAAGGAGGAGGTGGAGTAATGTTTTGGGCTGGAATCATGGGGAGAGAGATTGTCGGCCCCTTTAGGATCCCTGAAGGCGCTAAAGATGAACTCCATAATGTATGTGGATTTTCTCAAACAGCACTTCCTGCCATGGTTCAAGAAGAAGAACCGTGTATTTCACAGCAAGATCATTTTTCTGCATGATAATGCACCATCTCATGCTGCACATAAAACATCTGCATCTCTGGCTGATATGGGCATAAAAGGGGACAAACTTATGGTGTGACCCCCATGCTCCCCTGACCTCTACCCCATTCAGAACCTTTGGAGCATCATTAAAAGGAGTGTCTATGATGGCGGGAGGCAGTTCACATCTAAGCAACAGCTCTGGGAGGGTATTCTGTCCTCATGCAAAACAATTGAAGCAGAAACCATCCAAAACCTGACAAATTCAATGGACGAGAGAGTTCAGAAGCTCCTTTCGAACAAGGGGTCCTATGTGAAAATGTAACATCACCTAGAATAAAGTTTTGAGTTGAAAACTGTTTGATTTCAGTTTCTAACAACCTGCTAATGCTTATAATTTCAAAAATGACCATTTTTTTGGTCTTTATTAAAATGAAAAGGTTGATCGAAAAGTTTGGGGTATCTAAGAGTGTGGCAACCCAGTAGTCATGATTACTTCGAATTCTGACAATATGAGGGTCATGCTGCAGGTAGTGCAGCAAGAAGGCACTTATGTGTCTTGCGCATCTCGGAGCCCCAAAATTATTTTCCGGGCTAGATGCAGCTAAAAATTATTTTTAATTTTAAATCTGGTGAAGCTTATTATAGATGGCCTAATAGGATCAGTGCTGCACACTGCTACAAAGCCCAAATTATTTTCCAGTCAAGATACAGATAAACATGATTAGTAATTTGAAAGCTTAAAACGGTTGGTAGGGTGATTTTAACCAATCATCAAGCTTTTACTCTCCCCAGGATGACACAGGGGTAGAAAAGTCGTTTCGGATCCATGATTTGTTCATCTTTATGAACGTGAGTCTGTCTACATTATCAGTGGAGAGCCGCGTGCGCTTATCTGTCAGCACACCACCAGCAGCGCTGAACACACGTTCAGACAGAACGCTGGCTGCGGGGCATGACAAGATCTCCAAGGCGTAAGTGGCTAGCTCCGGCCATTTATCCAGATTGGAAGCCCAAAAAGAGCAAGGGTCCAGTGACACAGTCGTGGCTTCAATGTTTACTTGGAGATACTCCTGTACCATCGTCTCTAGGCGTTGACTATGTGTCAGACTTCTTGTCTCCTGTGGCCTTGCAAAGGATGGGCTAAAAAAGTGGTGAAATGATTCCGCAAAATTGATGTTACCAGCAGATACTGTGGTTCTGTTACGGTTTGAGTGCTGAACACTTGACGGTCCCACGGTTGGCAAGTTGGAACTGTGAGATTCACTACGTGCACCACTGATATTTTCTGGAAAAGCACATGTAAGATTCTGCAACAGTCTCTGCTGATACTCCTGCATGCGTGCATCCCTTTCTATGGCAGGAATAATTTCTGCAAATTTACTTTTGTACCGGGGATCTAACAGTGTGGCAACCCAGTAGTCAGGATTATTTCTAATTCTCACAATTCGAGGGTCATGTTGCAGGTAGTGCAGCAAGAAGGCACTCATGTGTGTTGCGCATCCAGGAGCACCAAGTCCCTGTTGTGTTGGTGGCGAGGTAGCAATCATGCTTCCTTCCTCTGTCCTCTCCCCCCAACCTCGCACAACAGAAATGTGATCAAGGTCTCCCTCATCTGATGAGTCTTCCATCAGTTCGTCCTCCACTTCTTCCTGGGCTCCTGCACCTTCCTCACTAGTTTGGCTGCTACCATGCGCCCTGGTAAAATCATCTCCCCCACCCTCACATGCCTGCCGCCTTGGTGCTGCCGACCGTCTGGACCTTGCAGATGTTAGCCCTTCCGCATACAACTCCTCCTCCTCTACTTCCTCCACCTCCTCTTGTGCCACCACCTGACTCCGAATTCTGTTTAACATGTGCTCCAGCATGTAAATCACCGGAATAGTCATGCTGATAATGGCATCGTCAGCACTAAACATCTTCGTCGCCATTTCAAAACTGTGCAGAAGGGTGCATAGGTCCCTGATCTGAGACCACTCCTCCAGCGTGATTTGCCCCACCTCTGAATCTCGTTGGCCCAGGCTATACGTCAGAACGTATTGCACCAGGGCTTGTCGGTGCTGCCACAGTCGCTGCAACATGTGCAGAGTTGAATTCCACCGGGTAGGCACATCGCATTTTAGCCGGTGAAGTGGCAGGCCCAACGACTTCTGTAGAGATGTAAGTCGCTGAGCTGCGGGATGCGAACGGCGGAAGTGAGCACACAGCGACCGTGCCCTCTGCAGAAGGCCATCTAGTCTGGGATAGTGGGCTAAAAATTGCTGGACAACCAGGTTCAACACGTGAGCCATACAAGGCACGTGTGTGACATTGCCCCGGCGAAGGGCCGCACCCAGGTTTGCAGCATTGTCGCACACGGCCTTCCCTGGTTTCAGGTCCAGTGGAGACAACCATTCATGAAATTGGTTCTCCAGAGCTGACCACAACTCCTCAGCTGTGTGACTCACATTTCCCAGACATTTCAATGTAAAAACCGCCTGATGACGTTGAGCCCTACTGCCAGCATAGTAAGGAGGTGTGCAGGATCCCTTCTGCGCAGTTAGAAAGCTTGTGGCATGACCAGACAGGCTTTGGGTGCAGGTGGAAGACCGAGAGGAGGTTGAGGAGGCAGAAGCAGTGGAGGAAAAATGACATAAAGAGGATTGACGCACAACTCGTGGGGACGGCAAGACTTGGACAGCAGCCCCTTGTCCTGCTGTCACCATAGTTACCCAGTGCCCAGTCAGCGACATGTAACGCCCCTGTCCATGCCTACTCGTCCAAGTGTCTGTGGTGAAATGCACCCTGTCACACACAGAGTTTCTCAAAGAAGCGGTGATGTTGTGTGCGACATGCTGGTGGAGCGCAGGCACACCTTTCTTTGAGAAGTAGTGCTGACTGGGCATCTGGTACTGGGGCACTGCGACGGACATAAGGTCTCGAAAATCCTCTGTGTCCACCAGGCGGAAAGGCAGCATTTCTGTAGCCAAGAGCTTGCAGATGGTGAAATTCAACCTCTTAGCTTTCTCATGGCTAGGAGGAAATGGTCTTTTACTTGTCCACATCTGAGGGCCCGAGGGCTGGCTATTGTGCTTAGACGGGGTTGATAAGGGTGTCCCCGGCAAACTGCCGGTCTGTGAGGAAGATGCAGGCGGACATGTTAGGTTGCCTTGATCCAAAGGTGGTGCTATCGATGTCGGACAGCGCTCAAGACCAGCTGGTGTTACCACCTCCAAAGAAAATGATGACCTGCCAATCACGCTGGCTGTTGCGGGTAAAGAGGTGGCAGGTCTGCGCCCCAAAACAGGTGTGACTGCTGTCCCCCCAGTCACAGAGGATGAAGAGGCCGCGGATGCACAAGATATGGCAGACGGTGGTTGGCCCGGCCGGCTAGACCGCATTGTAGCACACTGAGCTTCCCACTGCAACTTATGCTTCATGTCCATGTGCCGGTTCATGCATGAAGTACTCAAACTATGTATTTTTTGGCCTCTACTTAGCTTTTGCTGACAAATGTTACAGATAACACGAGTTGGGTCATCTTTATCGATCTGAAAAAATGCCCAGGCTATGCAAGGCTTAGCACCCATGCGACCTGAAGAGCCACCACGACTTGTGGTGAGAGGAAGAGTTGTGTTTGAGGATGCAGTTGTTGACGTGCTTCCAGTACTACGTCTCTGTCCAGGAAGGCGCAACCTGACCTCGTCGTCACTAGCATCTTCCTCCACCTCCTCTGCTGACCTCATCTCTTGGCTGACTGTGGGTTGACAGTAAGTGGGATCTCCGACCTCATCATCATCACCCTGTGCGTTATCACACCCGTCGTCCTCAGAGCCAACCTGTTCCTGCCCTGACAAAAAACTAAAGTTGTCGCTCCAATCAGGTATTTGAGTCTTATCATCGTCTTCCTCATTGTCTCCACCAACAGGAGTTACAGTTTGGGAATGAGGGTCTACATTATGGTCAGAACCTTCTGCGTCTGGTCCTGGATCCGACTCATAAAGATTCTGGGCATCAGTGCAGATCATTTCCTCGTCTGGATTCACAGAAGCGCTGGAGTCGACCTCTGATTCCCAGGCTATAGTATGAGTAAACAGCTCTGCAGACTCAACCATCTGTTCTACCTCATACTCAGACGGGCAGCTGGAGATTTGGGAGCTGTGAGGAAGCAAGTGCGATTTGGGTGACACCTTTGAGGACTGGAGTATTTGTGATGTTGAAGTTGATGTGGAGGAGAGCCCACTTAAAGGAGCACTTGATATCCGTTGAAGCACCTGCTGTTTTTGTGCCTCATCTGGAATTTGTAGCGATTGGCGTGGCCGTAAGAAAGGGATCTTATCACATTGTCCGCTAAAAGAAGTAGACATTTTAGTTTGGCTGGAAGATGGTCTTTCTTCTGCACCTACCCCACGGACACAACCTTTTTTCCCCTTCCCAACACGCCTATTCCCCTTTCCACCAGCAGCAGGCCTTTTTCCACTCATTTTGGTGGTTAACTAATTCACAACTCTGGAGTTGTTTGCACAAAAAAACAATGGATGGTAACCGAGCAGAGCTGAGTGGCCAAACTGTGGTATTAGGCCAAAACTATTGGCTGGGTTAGATGCAGAAAAAAAATATTTTTAATTTGCAACCTGATGGAGGTCAGTATAGATGGACTAATAGACCAAGTCCCACACACCGCTAGAAGCCCAAATATTTTTTCAGAGCTAGATGCAGAAAAAAATTATTTTTAATTTGCAACCTGATGGAGGTCAGTATAGATGGACTAATAGACCAAGTCCCACACACCGCTAGAAGCCCAAATATTTTTTCAGAGCTAGATGCAGAAAAAAATTATATTCAATTTGCAACCTGCTGGAGGTCAGTATAGAAGGACTAATAGAACAAGTCCCACACACTGCTAGAAGCCCAAATATTTTTTCAGAGCTAAATGAAGAAAAAAATTATTTTTAATTTGCAACCTGATGGAGGTCAGAATAGATGGAATAATAGACCAAGTCCCACACACTGCTAGAAGCCAAATATTTTTTCAGAGCTAGATGCAGAAAAAAATTATTTTTAATTTGCAACCTGATGGAGGTCAGTATAGATGGACTAATGGACCAAGTCCCACACACTGCTAGAAGCCCAAATATTTTTTCAGAGCTAGATGCAGAAAAAAATTATTTTTAATTTGCAACCTGATGGAGGTCAGTATAGATGGACTAATAGACCAAGTCCCACACACCGCTAGAAGCCCAAATATTTTTTCAGAGCTAGATGCAGAAAAAAATTATATTCAATTTGCAACCTGCTGGACGTCAGTATAGAAGGACTAATAGAACAAGTCCCACACACTGCTAGAAGCCCAAATATTTTTTCAGAGCTAAATGAAGAAAAAAATTATTTTTAATTTGCAACCTGATGGAGGTCAGTATAGATGGACTAATAGACCAAGTCCCACACACTGCTAGAAGCCCAAATATTTTTTCAGAGCTAGATGCAGAAAAAAATTATTTTTATTTGCAACCTGATGGAGGTCAGTATAGATGGACTAATAGACCAAGTCCCACACACCGCTAGAAGCCCAAATATTTTTTCAGAGCTAGATGCAGAAAATTTTTTTATTCAATTTGCAACCTGATGGAGGTCAGTATAGATGGACTAATAGACCAAGTCCCACACACTGCTAGAAGCCCAAATATTTTTTCAGAGCTAGATGCAGAAAAAAATTATTTTTAATTTGCAACCTGATGGAGGTCAGTATAGATGGACTAATAGAACAAGTCCCACACGCTGCTAGAAGCCCAAATATTTTTTCAGAGATAAATGAAGAAAAAAATTATTTTTAATTTGCAACCTGATGGAGGTCAGTATAGATGGACTAATAGACCAAGTCCCACACACTGCTAGAAGCCCAAATATTTTTTCAGAGCTAGATGCAGAAAAAAATTATTTTTAATTTGCAACCTGATGGAGGTCAGTATAGATGGACTAATAGACCAAGTCCCACACACCGCTAGAAGCCCAAATATTTTTTCAGAGCTAGATGCAGAAAAAAATTATATTCAATTTGCAACCTGCTGGAGGTCAGTATAGAAGGACTAATAGAACAAGTCCCACACACTGCTAGAAGCCCAAATATTTTTTCAGAGCTAAATGAAGAAAAAAATTATTTTTAATTTGCAACCTGATGGAGGTCAGTATAGATGGACTAATAGACCAAGTCCCACACACTGCTAGAAGTCCAAATATTTTTTCAGAGCTAGATGCAGAAAAAAATTATATTCAGTTTGCAACCTGATGGAGGTCAGTATAGATGGACTAATAGAATGATGCTATGCCCAAAAGATTTTACTTCACTAGGTGCAGTAAAAAAATTGGTATTCTATACACAGGTGGTATATCTTGCAACACAGATAGGCTACTCCACTGACTAACACACTCTGCAATAGGCCAAAAAGGATTAGCTTTGCTAGATTCAGCCAAATGCTGTGAAAAAAACTTGCACAGCACTGGCACAGACCTGCCTGGCAAAAACTGATAGGAACTGATGTAACCTAGTCCTGAAAAGGACTCCAATTACAATTAGTCTTTACTCCCACAACCTATCTATTTAAGAGCACAGACCTGCCTGATAAAAGTCGTAGGAAATGCTGTAACCTAGTCCTTAAAAGGACTGCAATCACAACTATTCCCTACTCCCAAGCTATCTGTATATTTGTGCGAAAATTGGCTTGAAATTAACAAGGTATAGCGCACACAGCAACAGCGGTGCCGTCTAACACGCAGCTGCAGCAGTGAGAAAATGGTGGCGACGGGGAAAATGGCTTGGTCTTATAGGGCAAGGACATGTGACATACACTGCCAATCACACATGCCCTTGCTTGTGTGAAAAAAAGCACTTCGCTCCGTGTGTGCGCTGCTGATAGGCTGACAGATTGCACCTCCCCACTGCAAATGCGGGAAAGAGAAAAAAAAATGGAGATCTTCATTGTTCCTGCAGAGATCCATCCCCTGCCCCTCCCCCCGCCCCGCTGTACACTCAAACTGCGTATTAACATTAATTTTCATCATTACTGAGAAAAAATCCAGTTATGATTTTGGTGCACGAACAGTTATCGAACATAACCTCGAACAGCCGAATTTTTCTCAAATTGTTCGTGTTCGCCGACCGGCTCGAACACCGCCCAAAACAGCTCGAATTTGAGATTGGCGAACAGTTCGAGTAGAACAACGCTCATCTCTAATTATGATATCTCTCACAGCCTCATAATACACAGAATGATGTCCTTCACAGACCCCTATATATTACCGTCACCACTGCTCCTAGTAAAATGTCCGCCGCAGCCCTCTAAACAGTATAGACACCACAGCCTCCAGGATAATTTACCCCACAGCTCCCTACACAGTATGGTAACTTCAGACCCCAATATAAGGTCCCTAAAATCTCCCAATACAGTATGATCACCACAGTCTCCAAATAATATGATGTCCCCCATGGCCCACATAAATATGTTGTCCACAGCTCCCTATGCAGTATTGTAACCACAAGCCCCCAGTATAATATCCCCCATAACCCTCAATGCAGTATGGTCATCACAGCCTCCCATATAATATGAGGCCCCCACAGCCCCCCATAAAAAAATGTTGTCCATTACAGCCCTCCAAACAGTATAGTTACCCCAGATTCAACTATAATATCCCCCACGGCCTTCTATTAAGTATGGTCACCATAACTTCAAGTATAATGTCCTTCACAGCCACCTATTTAGTATGGTTACCAAATAACCTAACATAAATCTGCCAACAACCCCAATACAATATAATGTCCCCCACTGCTGCCCATATAATATGATATCCACACAGCCACCTGGATAATGTCCCAACTGCCCCCTATACACTATACTGTCACCATAGCCCTCCATTCCATGGCCAAATAATATAAGAAAAATAAAAAAGCTTATACTCACCTAATCCAGGCTCCCAGCCTCTATCTCCTAGTCTATGTTGATTAACAGTGGGCGCTGGATTGGGGCGATGCAATGATATAATTGCACCACCAGACATCCCCTGCATGGTGTCAATAGAGCACCGGTCGAAAGTAGCCTTACCGATGGAGAAGCACTGTGTGTTCACATCATCTGTATTCACATCTTAAAGACACAAATACAATTGAAAGCAGGAAGGAAACAACAGTTAGAGCTCCAATAGTGGTGAGTGGTATTAGTGACTCACTGACACTGCTCATCTGTGCATGTCCCCTGGCCATCAGTAAGCTGAACCAGCGCTGGTAGTTATTTTTTTCTTGAACCTGAGCCCCCACCATGGAGGAAAGATTAAGTGCCCTAAACAGGTGCCTTCCATTGCATATCTGTCATCACAGCTCCGCTTCTAGGCAATCTTGCACACAGTTTTGCACACAGTTTTTAAAGCAATTCAGCAGGATTGTTGTTTCAAACATCTTGGAGAATTAGCCCTCATTCACACATTGGTATTTTTGCATCAATGTTTGCATGCCAAAACCAAGATTGGAACTTAAAGAGAAATACCATAATTGAAAGATTGACACCTGTTCTGTGTTTTGGAGACACTCTTGGTTTTGGCATAAAAATACTGATGAAATAATGATGTAAAAATACTGATGTGTGAATGAGGCCTTACCCATAGATGTTTTATGGATGTAGCCTATTGCAAATCCTTCTGTCTCTTCATATATTCCCAGGCAGACTCACTGAGATCAAGGCTCTGAGGGGGGCATATCATTACTTCCTGGACACCTTCCTTATCTTTACGTGGACAATAGTTCTAATGATGATATTTTGAAGGCAAAAAGTGGTCACATCAAACAAATTGATTTGGTCTAGATTTTACTGTTGTCCATTCACTTTGCATTTTGTTAATTATTAAACTATTAACACTTCAATTTTTTAAAGCATTCTTAATTTGTAGCATTATACCACACCTGTCTAAAACTTTTGCACAGTATTCTATATAAATAAGATAATAATAATAATAATATAATTTGAAAGGCACAAATTTTACATGAAGTTTTCCTTTAAATGTGCTGCATGGCTTGGTAAAGTATTTTGTGGTATTATATTTCAAAATAACAAAACACAAATAAAGTCTACATTCTAAAAATTAAACATATATGCAAAACTAAGTAGTGGCAATGTTATAATTAGTTAATAGCTTGTATTCAGATTACTAAAAGTTAGGGCTACAGAAACGCTATATAGAAGTAGACACTTATTATTTTGATAAAATGGAGTTACTGCAGGGAAAATTAATTATGCCACATAATAAATGACTTGCTGTTCCATATATAAAACATTTTTATTTTTACTTACAGAACTAGTAACCTGGAAATGTGTTTTTAGCAGCAGATAGAAACCAACAATATGCAGCAGTCAGTATGATTTATATCCTTTATCATTGCTGGAGCTTGTGGTATAATTTGCAAATTGCTTTGATAGGAACTGCATTTCTCAATGCTCTGAATAGAAATATGCTTTACACTTTGTAAAGATTTTTCTTAGTCATTCTTTTTTAAAATCAGAAAGGGCTTTATGTAAATAAACTGTAATTCACTTTTTACAAATTTTACATTTTAATGCTTCGTCTTGCTGTTTTGTTTCAGATCTTTTTTTCATGAAAATGTTTGCATTAGTTTAATCTCAATTTATGTAATATATTTTCCCCTGCCCGTTCTCAACCCTTATAAATAATTTAATTATATTTTTCTATGACTATTCTATAATCTAGAATAAAAAGAAACTGTCAACTCTTTAGGTTTTGATGATGCAATAAGAATTTATATTTGTTTATTCTTTACTTTCCTATTGGTATGGGGCATCTTGGACAAAACCTGTGCCTCTCCAGAACTTACCTATCTATATATTGATAACAAATAATAGTAACCTAATTGTAGTGGGGAATTTGTGCTTAGTAATCAGCAAATAATGAAAGTATCCACGAGTAATCTATCTTCTAGATGACAACATGCACATGAGTGCAATTATGGCAGTTTAAAAATATAACCCAACCTTGTTCCAAAAAGAGTCTATAGCAGAGCTTCTCAAATAGTGAAGCTAGCCTCACCAAATAGGCAACAGCTATAAGATGCACTCCCCCCACCTAAATTTGGTAGGAAAATGGGGGTGCGTCTTATAGTCCAAATGTAGCTTACTAGGAGGGTGGCGGAGGGGCAGGGATACAGGAGACAGAGTTGCTGCTGCAGGAAGCCAGCACTGGCAGCAGTGGGGCGATGCTGCGGTCCCTGGGCTGGGAGGAGGGTGTGTCCTGGCCGTGCGAGGCTGGTGGCCCTGGGCTTCAAGTAAATGTTAGCGGCGAGTCAGGAGCTGAGTACCCACTATGTACATTGAATTCACGGCAGTGCGCTTCACCAGAATGGCCACTTAATGTGGCAGATGCGCAGATTTAGATCTTGGCTCATCATTGTTACATTATGTATATTTTGGCCAAGCAGCATATCACTTCAAATGAGAACTCCTTTGACCGCATGTTGTGGGTTCATAGCAACAGCTTACAAATGCAAATGTTATACCTGGAATTAGCTCTTGACCTTTTACCTACTTAATTGATGATGAATTAACAACGGAATAGCCCATGCAGCTCATGCAATCTAATTACTTTTGGTCCCTTTAAAAAGAAGCAGCTACATATTAAAGTGCTGTAATTCCTAAACCCTTACTCCAATTAGGATGTGAATACCCTCAAATTAAAGGTGAGAGTGTGTACTTTAAGCCCATATTGATTATATAACCTTAACTTGAATATGGTTTGGTAAACAGCTAAAATGCCTAACATTGTGTCATTGTCCAAATATTTCTGGACATTACTGTATATAAATATTGTATATACATATATTATTTATTTTACAATTTAGACACTTCTTTGTTGTAGTAATCAATTAGACCTGTACAACCAAATACATCAACCTCTTACAGGTTTTGGGACGCAAATTTAAAAAGCTTTTCTTCTCCTGTTCTTTTTTTTTAAAGTACTGGAAATTCAAATTTTTTTAGAATTTTTTTTTTTGCAACAGACACATTTAAAAAAATTTGAACACCTGTTTTAATAGTCCAAATTATTATCTGTAGTCCCCCCCCCCCATGTTCATATTGCACACTGTTGCTGTATTTTTGATCCCAGGCATGACATATCCACTGTAGCATCGGCGTCTCTGCCCCTGCCCGGCAGAGACGCCGTCCTTCTCACCTGCCCGCTCCACGCGCGGCGTCCTCCCGCGCTCCTCTTCCTGCTGCTGTCGGCGCGCGCAGCTTCCTGGGCACTGTGCTTAGGGCGCGCGTGCTCCCTCTCTCTTAAAGGGGCCGCGCGCACCGTCCTAAGGAGTCCCCGGCCAATTGCCGGAGGACCTCCCATATATAAGGCACCTCCTCCAAAATGGAGGTGCCCGAGCAAAAGTTGTTGCACAGTATATTACCTCTGCTTCAGCCCTCAGGTCCCGTTGCCAGCCTGACTACTGTTCCAGTCCGCCAGCCTGACTACTCTCCAGCCCGACAGTCTGCCTTCCGATCTAACTGCCAGTCTGTCTATGGGCAAGCCTGCCTGCTTACCAGGAAGCACCTGCCAGTTACCTGCTTGCTACCTGCCGTGCCTGCTAGCCTGCTCACCTGGGAGCACTCGTCTGTTACCTGCTTGTTACCAGCTAGCCTACCTGGAGGCTCCTGCTGTCACTTGCTGTGACCACTGTCAGCTAACTCTGAGACTTCAGCCTGCTCTGCCCTCACGTGCCGTGACCACCCGTCGGCTAAACCTAGATACTCCTGCCTGCTTGGCCGTCACTTGCCGTGACCACCCGTCTGCTAACCCTGAGACTTCAGCCTGCTCTGCAGTCACGTGCCGTGACCACCCGTCGGCTAAACCTAGAGACTAGTGTTGAGCCACCCCCGTAGTGTTCGAGTTCGGTTCGGTTCGTCGAACACCCGTGTGTTCGCCGAACTGTTCGTCGAACTGTTCGTCGAACACCTTCGAACACCGTTAAAACCAATGGCAGGCAAACAAAAACACATAGAAACACATAGAAAACACCTTCAAAGGTGTCCAAAAGCTGACAAACTGCTCAGAAGACACAACTAACACATGGAAAAGTGACAAGTACATATAGTCATGTGAAAAGAAAAGAGGTGGAGGAGTAAAAGGAGGGGGAGACACAGATATAGGCATGTCATGCCCTTCTAAAATCCAAAAAGTGAGAAGCTGACACAGCCAGTCCACTCCTGCCCGTGCCACCTCTGTGTCGCCGGGTTTGTGCCAGAGCCACGGTGAACCCTGACGGCCAGCCCCCCTCTCCCAATACTGGTGCCTGTCCGCTGGTGGGTCGAGCGAGCCCCCCTGTGGTGGAGGCAGCTCTAAGCTTTTTAATTTAAATTGTGTCTCTAATTTGAATGAATACACTTTAAATCCATTTACAAGGATCTATTGGAGGGCAAGTCTCATGCCAGCAGCCGCGTAATTCCAGCTCCAGTAGCGTCCACTAAAGCTGCTGCAGTTAAAAAGCTTTTATAAGGATCGAGCTCAGCTGTCCACCGCAAGGCATCCTACTGCCAGTCCCAGCCCCTATGCCTTGGGGTGCCTCCTGATGCTCTTCACTGAGTATCCCGTGGTCTCGAAGCATTTCCTTTGAAAAAATTAAGTGTCCAAACTACAGGTGGTGTAGCTTGCTTAACAGCCGGGATAATCCGCTGACTAGCAGACACTGCTACTAGGCACAAAGTATTTCCTGGGCTAGATGCAGTTAAAAATTTGTAATTAGATACTCTCGTTGGATGCTGAGAATGCATTCCTAAGAGACTCCTGGCACGCCATATATGATTCTCTTAAAAATCTTGGGGTAGGGGTCTAGGGGACCCTTTTATAGCCAAAATCACCGCCCTGTATCGCAATATGTCACCTAGGCTGAAGATAAATGGAACTGTAGCACCCTGAGGGCTCGGTTGCTACAGAGGTATTGCACCTCACCCAGAGGTGTGATATCTCACTCTCAGGTAAGGATGGAGTGTGGATCAGGACCTGACACCTGCATGCATTACACCACATTGCCGTGGGGCAGGGCGACCAATATGCCCCTGAGATGGGCACGACAGTCCCTGTCCCTGGCTGGAGTGGGGGGAGGGAACACTGAGGAAGTGGAACCCTGTAGTGCAGGAGCAGGGAGGAAGCAGTTCCTGGGTGCATTGAGAAGGTGGGCACCATCTTAGTTCAGTGCAGAGAAGTCTGAGCAGAAGTGACAGGGAGCAAGAGCTCTGCATGAGCTCTGCTCCGGAGGTGGGCCAAGTAACAGAGGCCCAGGCCTGGAAGAGGGAGAAGGAAGGAAGAGGAGCGGAGAAGACTCCGGGAATGAGGAACGAAGGGATCCCAGGGGTGCGGACGGGCGAGTCGCCACCGCACGCCCGAATCCACCTGCATGGAGGGGTCAGGCCAAAGGGAGAGACCGGTCCCCGAAACTAGTGGAGGCAGGAACCGACCCTCAGCTAGAAACCGGAGTCTGTGACATTTTATGTGGCGCAGCCCCTCGCTACACCCGCTAGGAAGGCACCACATAGGGTCAGGGAAACTGGCGCCAAGTTTACCAAGAGGAGGCCCGAGGCAGCCGGACAGAAGGGTTGGTAGGAAAGGCCAGACAAAGGACACACAAAGAGGGTCCTGTGAAGTGCTCCAAAGTTATCTGGGAGTTGTCTGAGCCCCTCACCTGGTGAGCACAGTACGACGTGGGCAGCCGTTACCTGCAGACGTGGTCTGGATAATAAGAACTGTGAGTAAAGGCCCTGAACTGCATCACTGACTCCGTGTCGTTACTGCTGCTGCCCTGCACCATCACCCCCATCCTCCGCATACACTGCCCTGAGGCTATACTCCTCCCGTGGGGAGTTATGCTGCGCTCTGCTGCACCCACAACACCAGCCTCAGCGGTCTGCCCTGCAGGGGCGGTTCACTCTGACCGCAATCCACGGGTGGCGTAGTTGGACATTTAAACATCAAAATCACATAAATAGTTCCGCCACTGGTTTGACCGCCCTGAGCCACGGAACCGGGTCGCCGCCACGGAGACTACAACCACCAGCATCCATCAAAAAGGGGCCGGCTCCGGGTGTCCCAAGGCCCAGGGGGTGCATCAGAACATTTTCATCACCTTTCACAATCACCAATGGGACAAGGCAGGGATGTCCTCTGTCCCCTCTCTTATACATCCTAGTGACGGAGCACCTGCTCTCATTAATTCGCCATAACCCCAATATTAGGTGGATTGAGGTGGGAGGCACCGAGTACAAGTGCTCTCTATTTGCTGATGATGTCCTAGTATATATCACTCAATCACATATATCCATCCATGCTGTTATGGCTGAAATAGATCACTTTGTTAAATGGTCAAATTTTAAAATCAATGCAGCGAAGTCTGAGGCCCTCGATGTCTCCCTCCGCAAATCCATACAGGATTCCATCCAGTCCAACTTTCCCTTTGCCTGGCCCTCACAGGGTGTCAAATACTTAGGAATTCCTATTCATCTATGTTATCTTAATTTTGGGCCCTTTATTGAACAACTCCATACAGATCATGGTTGGCAAGTTAGAACTGTAAGATTCACTACGTGAACCACTGGTGTTTTGTGGAAAAGCACATGTACACTGTGTTCCAAATTATTAAGCAAAAAGTGTTTAGGAGTGATAAGGGAAGAATTTGTTTGTTTGTCAGTTAAACTCATTGATGGTGATGTGTGTCAGGGCTCTTTATATCACTGTAAGCAATTGCAGACTCCTGTGCTAATTAGTTTGGCAGGTGTGTCCAATGAAAGGCAAGACTACTTAAGAAGGCTGTCCCACATTATTAAGCAGCCTACATTTTCTGCCAAAATGGGAAAGAAAAAGGATGTGTCGGCTGCTGAGAAGCAACAAATTGTGGAGTGTTTAGGTCAAGGCATGACTACAATCAACATTGTGCGATGATCAGGATGAAGTGTCTTGGCAATCAAGAAGTATGTAGCTGATTCACAGTACACACGTGTGCATGCTGATAAGGGCAAAATGAGGACTCTTTCCTACAGGCAATTACGTCAGGTTAAAAAAGCAGCGGCAAAAAAGCCTTGTCATAGCAGCAGACAAGTTTTTGAAGCTGCTGGTGCCTCCAACGTCCCCCGAACAACAAGATGCAGTGTCCTTCAGAGGTTTGCAGCTGTGCATACGCCATCCTATAGACCTCCTCTATCCACTTCACACAAGCAGAAACGGCTCCAGTGGGCCAAACATTACATGAAGACTGATTTCAAAACTGTTTTGTTCACGGATGAGTGCCGTGCAACGCTCGATGGTCCAGATGGATGGAGTGGAGGATGGCTGGTTGATGGACACCCCACGCAAACACGGCTACAGCGCCAACAAGGAGGAGGTGGAGTAATGTTTTTGGCTGGAATCATGGGGAGAGAGATTGTCGGCCCCTTTAGGATCCCTGAAGGGGTAAAGATGAACTCCATAATGTATGTGGAGTTTCTCAAACAGCACTTCCTGCCATGGTTCAAGAAGAAGAACTGTGTATTCCACAGCAAGATCATTTTTATGCATGATAATGCACCATCTCATGCTGCACATAAAACATCTGCATCTCTGGCTGATATGGGCATAAAAGGGGACAAACTTATGGTGTGACCCCCATGCTCCCCTGACCTCTACCCCATTCAGAACCTCTGGAGCATCATCAAAAGGAGTGTCTATGATGGCGGGAGGCAGTTCACATCTAAGCAACAGATCTGGGAGGCTATTCTGTCCTCATGCAAAACAATTGAAGCAGAAACCATCCAAAACCTGACAAATTCAATGGACGAGAGAGTTCAGAAGCTCCTTTCGAACAAGGGGTCCTATGTGAAAATGTAACATCACTTAGAATAAGTTTTGAGTTGAAAACTGTTTGATTTCAGTTTCTAATTACCTGCTAATGCTTATAATTTCAAAAATGACCATTTTTTTGGTCTTTATTAAAATGAAGAGGTTGATCGAAAAGTTTGGGGGATCTAAGAGTGTGGCAACCAAGTAGTCAGGATTACTTCGAATTCTGACAATATGAGGGTCATGTTGCAGGTAGTGCAGCAAGAAGGCACTTATGTGTCTTGCGCATCTCGGAGCCCCAAAATTATTTTCCGGGCTAGATGCAGCTAAAAATTATTATTAATTTTAAATCAGGTGGAGCTTAGTATAGATGGCCTAATAGAATCAGTGCTGCACACTGCTACAAAGCCCAAATTATTTTCCAGCCAAGGTACAGATAAACATGATTAGTAATTTTAAATCTGGTGGAGCTTAGTATAGATGGCCTAATAGAATCAGTACTGCACACTGCTACAAAGCCCAAATTATTTTCCAGCCAAGATACAGATAAACATGATTAGTAATTTTAAATCTGGTGGAGCTTATTATAGATGGCCTAATAGAATCAGTGCTGCACACTGCTACAAAGCCCAAATTATTTTCCAGCCAAGATACAGATAAACATGATTAGTAATTTGAAAGCTTAAAACGAGGTGAATTTAACCAATCATCAAGCTTTTACTCTCACCAGGATGACACAGGGGTAGAAAAGTCGTTTCAGTTCCATGATTTGTTCATCTTTATGAACATGAGTCTGTCTACATTATCAGTGGAGAGCCGCGTGCGCTTAATTGTCAGCACACCACCAGCAGCGGTAAACACACGTTCAGACAGAACGCTGGCTGCGGGGCATGACAAGATCTCCAAGGCGTAAGTGGCTAGCTCCGGCCATTTATCCAGATTGGAAGCCCAAAAAGAGCAAGGGTCCAGTGACACAGTCATGGCTTCAATGTTTACTTGGAGATACTCCTGTACCATCGTCTCTAGGCGTTGACTATGTGTCAGACTTCTTGTCTCCTGTGGCCTTGCAAAGGATGGGTTAAAAAAGTGGTGAAATGATTCCGCAAAATTGTTGTTACCAGCAGATACTGTGGTTCTGTTACGGTTTGAGTGCTGAACACTCGACGGTCCCACGGTTGGCAAGTTGGAACTGTGAGATTCACTACGTGCACCATTGGTGTTTTGTGGAAAAGCACATGTAAGATTCTGCAACAGTCTCTGCTGATACTCCTGCATGCGTGCATCCCTTTCTATGGCAGGAATAATTTCTGCAAATTTACTTTTGTACCGGGGATCTAACAGTTTGGCAACCCAGTAGTCAGGATTATTTCTAATTCTCACAATTCGAGGGTCATGTTGCAGGTAGTGCAGCAAGAAGGCACTCATGTGTGTTGCACATCCAGGAGCACCAAGTCCCTGTTGTGTTGGTGGCGAGGTAACAATCATGCTTCCTTCCTCTGTCCTCTCCCCCCAGCCTCGCACAACAGAAATGTGATCAAGGTCTCCCTCATCTGATGAGTCTTCCATCAGTTCGTCCTCCATTTCTTCCTGGGCTCCTGCAACTTCCTCACTAGTTTGGCTGCTACCATGCGCCCTGGTAAAACCATCTCCCCCACCCTCACATGCCTGCCGCCTTGGTGCTGCCGACCGTCTGGACCTTGCAGATGTTATCCCTTCCGCATATAACTCCTCCTCCGCTACTTCCTCCACCTCCTCTTGTGCCACCACCTGACTCCGAATTCTGTTTAACATGTGCTCCAGCATGTAAATCACCGGAATAGTCATGCTGATAATGGCATCGTCAGCACTAAACATCTTCGTCGCCATTTCAAAACTGTGCAGAAGGGTGCATAGGTCCCTGATCTGAGACCACTCCTCCAGCGTGATTTGCCCCACCTCTGGATCTCGTTGGCCCAGGCTGTACATCAGAACGTATTGCACCAGGGCTTGTTAGTGCTGCCACAGTCGCTGCAACATGTGCAGAGTTGAATTCCACCGGGAAGGCACATCGCATATTAGCCGGTGAAGTGGCAGGCCCAACGAATTCTGTAGAGTTGTAAGTCGCTGAGCTGCGGGATGCGAACGGCGGAAGTGAGCACACAGCGACCGTGCCCTCTGCAGAAGGCCATATAGTCCGGGATAGTGGGCTAAAAATTGCTGGACAACCACGTTCAACACGTGATCCATACAAGGCATGTGTGTGACATTGCCCCGGCGAAGGGCCGCACCCAGGTTTGCAGCATTGTCGCACACGGCCTTCCCTGGTTTCAGGTCCAGTGGAGACAACCATTCATGAAATTGGTTCTCCAGAGCTGACCACAACTCCTCAGCTGTGTGACTCACATTTCCCAGACATTTCAAAGTAAAAACCGCCTTATGACGTTGAGCCCTACTGCCAGCATAGTAAGGAGGTGTGAAGGATCACTTCTGCGCAGTTAGAAAGCTTGTGGCATGACCAGACAGGCTTTGGGTGCAGGTGGAGGACCGAGAGGAGGTTGAGGAGGCAGAAGCAGTGGAGGAACTTTGAGATAAAGAGGATTGACGCACAACTCATGGGGACGGCAATACTTGGACAGCAGCCCCTTGTCCTGCTGTCACCATAGTTACCCAGTGCCCAGTCAGCAACATGTAACGCCCCTGTCCATGCCTATTTGTCCAAGTGTCTGTGGTGAAATGCACCCTGTCACACACAGAGTTTCTCAAAGAAGCGGTGATGTTGTGTGCGACATGCTGGTGGAGTGCAGGCACACCTTTCTTTGAGAAGTAGTGCCGACTGGGCATCTGGTACTGGGGCATTGCGACGGACATAAGGTATCGAAAATCCTCTGTGTCCACCAGGCAGAAAGGCAGCATTTCTGTAGCCAAGAGCTTGCAGATGGTGAAATTCAATCTCTTAGCTTTCTCATGGCTAGGAGGAAATGGTCTTTTACTTGTCCACATCTGAGGGACCGAGGGCTGGCTATTGTGCTTAGAAGGGGTTGATAAGGGTGTCCCCAGCAAACTGCCGGTCTGTGAGGAAGATGCAGGCGGACATGTTAGGTTGCCTTGATCCAACGGTGGTGCTATCGATGTCGGACAGCGCTCAACACCAGCTGGTGTTACCACCTCCAAAGAAAATGATGACCTGCCAATCACGCTGGCTGTTGCGGGTAAAGAGGTGGCAGGTCTGCGCCCCAAAACAGGTGTGACTGCTGTCCCCCCCAGTCACAGAGGATGAAGAGGCCGCGGAAGCACAAGATATGGCAGACGGTGGTTGGCCCGGCCGGCTAGGCCGCATTGTAGCAGAGTGAGCTTCCCACTGCAACTTATGCTTCATGTCCATGTGCCGGTTCATGCATGAAGTACTCAAACTATGTATTTTTGGGCCTCTACTTAGCTTTTGCTGACAAATGTTACAGATAACACGAGTTTGGTCATCTTTATCGATCTGAAAAAATGCCCAGGCTATGCAAGGCTTAGCACCCATGCGACCTGAAGAGCCACCACGAATTGTGGTGAGAGGCAGAGTTGTGTTTGAGGATGCAGTTGTTGACGTGCTTCCAGTACTACGTCTCTGTCCAGGAAGACGCAACCTGAGCTTGTCGTCACTAGCATCCTCCTCCACCTCCTCTGGTGACCTCATCTCTTGGCTGACTGTGGGTTGACAGTAAGTGGGATCTCCAACCTCATCATCATCACCCTGTGCGTTATCACACCCGTCGTCCTCAGAGCCAACCTGTTCCTGCCCTGACAAAAAACTAAAGTTGTCGCTCCAATCAGGTATTTGAGTCTTATCATCGTCTTCCTCATTGTCTCCACCAACAGGAGTTACAGTTTGGGAATGAGGGACTACATTATGGTCAGAACCTTCTGCGTCTGGTCCTGGATCCGACTCATAAAGATTCTGGGCATCAGTGCAGATCATTTCCTCGTCTGGATTCACAGAAGCGCTGGAGTCGACCTCTGATTCCCAGGCTATAGTATGAGTAAACAGCTCTGCAGACTCAACCATCTGTTCTACCTCATACTCAGACGGGCAGCTGGAGATTTGGGAGCTGTGAGGAAGCAAGTACGATTGGGGTGACACCTTTGAGGACTGGAGTATTTGTGATGTTGAAGTTGATGTGGAGGAGAGCCCACTTAAAGGAACACTTGATATCGGTTGAAGCACCTGCTGTTTCTGTGCCTCATCTGGAATTTGTAGCGATTGGTGTGGCCGTAAGAAAGGGATCTTATCACATTGTCCGCTAAAAGAAGTAGACATTTTAGTTTGGCTGGAAGATGGTCTTTCTTCTGCAGATGTTACTGTTGCTTTAACACCTACCCCACGGACACAACCTTTTTTCCCCTTCCCAACACGCCTATTCTCCTTTCCACCAGCAGCACTTTTTCCACTCATTTTGGTGGCTAACTAATTCACAACTCTGGAGTTGTTTGCACAAGAAAACAATGGATGGGAACCGAGCAGAGCTGAGTGGCCAAACTGTGGTATTAGGCCAAAACTATTGGCTGGGTTAGATGCAGAAAAAAATTATATTCAATTTGCAACCTGATGGAGGTCAGTATAGATGGACTAATTGAACAAGTCCCACACACAGCTAGAAGCCCAAATATTTTTTCAGAGGTAGATGCAGAAAAAATATATATTCAGTTTGCAACCTGATGGAGGTCAGTATAGATGGACTAATAGAGAAAGTCCCACACACTGCTAGAAGGCCAAATATTTTTTCAGAGCTAGATGCAGACAAAAAATTATTTTTAATTTGCAACCTGATGGAGGTCAGTATAGATGGACTAATAGAACAAGTCCCACACACAGCTAGAAGCCCAAATATTTTTTCAGAGGTAGATGCAGGTAAAAATTATTTTTAATTTGCAACCTGATGGAGGTCAGTATAGATGGACTAATAGAGAAAGTCCCACGCACTGCTAGAAGGCCAAATATTTTTTCAGAGCTAGATGCAGACAAAAAATTATTTTGAATTTGCAACGTGATGGAGGTCAGTATAAATGGACTAATAGAACAAGTCCCACACACTGCTAGAAGGCCAAATATTTTTTCAGAGCTAGATGCAGATAAAAATTATTTTTAATTTGCAGCCTGATGGAGGTCAGTATAGATGGACTAATAGAGAAAGTCCCACACACTGCTAGAAGGCCAAATATTTTTTCAGAGCTAGATGCAGAAAAAAATTATATTCAGTTTGCAACCTGATGGAGGTCAGTATAGATGGACTAATAGAACAAGTCCCACACACTGCTAGAAGGCCAAATATTTTTTCAGAGCTAGATGCAGACAAAAAATTATTTTGAATTTGCAACGTGATGGAGGTCAGTATAGATGGACTAATAGAACATGTCCCACACACTGCTAGAAGCCCAAATGTTTTTTCAGAGCTAGATGCAGAAAAAAATTATATTCAATTTGCAACCTGATGGAGGTCAGTATAGATGGACTAATAGAGAAAGTCCCACACACTGCTAGAAGGCCAAATATTTTTTCAGAGCTAGATGCAGACAAAAAATTATTTTGAATTTGCAACCTGATAGTGGTCAGTATAGGTGGACAAATAGAACAAGTCCCACACACTGCTAGAAGGCCAAATATTTTTTCAGAGCTAGATGCAGAAAAAAATTATATTCAGTTTGCAACCTGATGGAGGTCAGTATAGATGGACTAATAGAGAAAGTCCCACACACAGCTAGAAGCCCAAATATTTTTTCAGAGGTAGATGCAGAAAAAAATTATATTCAATTTGCAACCTGATGGAGGTCAGTATAGATGGACTAATAGAACAAGTCCCAAACACAGCTAGAAGCACAAATATTTTTTCAGAGGTAGATGCAGACAAAAAATATATTCAGTTTGCAACCTGATGGAGGTCAGTATAGATGGACTAATAGAGAAAGTCCCACACACTGTTAGAAGGCCAAATATTTTTTCAGAGCTAGATGCAGACAAAAAAATATTTTTAATTTGCAACCTAATGGAGGTCAGTATAGATGGACTAATAGAGAAAGTCCCACACACTGCTAGAAGGCCAAATATTTTTTCAGAGCTAGATGCAGACAAAAATTATATTCAGTTTGCAACCTGATGGAGGTCAGTATAGATGGACTAATAGAACATGTCCCACACACAGCTAGAAGCCCAAATATTTTTTCAGAGGTAGAGGCAGAAAAAAAATATATTCAGTTTGCAACCTGATGGAGGTTAGTATAGATGGACTAATAGAGAAAGTCCCACACACTGCTAGAAGGCCAAATATTTTTTCAGTGGTAGATGCAGATAAAAATTATTTTTAATTTGCAACCTGATGGAGGTCAGTATAGATGTACTAATACAGAAAGTCCCACACACTGCTAGAAGGCCAAATATTTTTTCAGAGCTAGATGCAGACAAAAAATTATTTTGAATTTGAAACGTGATCGAGGTCAGTAGAGATGGACTAATAGAACAAGTCCCACACACTGCTAGAAGCCCAAATATTTTTTCAGAGCTAGATGCAGAAAAAAATTATATTCAATTTGCAACCTGATGGAGATCAGTATAGATGGACTAATAGAGAAAGTCCCACACACTGCTAGAAGGACAAATATTTTTTCAGAGCTAGATGCAGAAAACAATTATATTCAGTTTGAAACCTAATGGAGGTCAGTATAGATGGACTAATAGAACAAGTCCCACACACAGCTAGAAGCCCAAATATTTTTTCAGAGGTAGATGCAGAAAAAAAATATATACAGTTTGCAACCTGATGGAGGTCAGTATAGATGGACTAATAGAGAAAGTCCCACACACTGCTAGAAGGCCAAATATTTTTTCAGAGCTAGATGCAGACAAAAAAATATTTTTAATTTGCAACCTGATGGAGGTCAGTATAGATGGACTAATAGAGAAAGTCCCACACACTGCTAGAAGGCCAAATATTTTATCAGAGCTAGATGCAGAAAAAAATTATATTCAGTTTGCAACCTGATGGAGGTCAGTATAGATGGACTAATAGAACAAGTCCCACACACAGCTAGAATCCCAAATATTTTTTCAGAGGTAGATGCAGATAAAAATTATTTTTAATTTGCAACCTGATGGAGGTCAATATAGATGTACTAATAGAGAAAGTCCCACACATTGCTAGAAGGCCAAATATTTTTTCAGAGCTAGATGCAGACAAAAAATTATTTTGAATTTGCAACGTGATGAAGGTCAGTTTAGATGGACTAATAGAACAAGTCCCACACACTGCTAGAAGCCCAAATATTTTTTCAGAGCTAGATGCAGAAAAAAATTATATTCAATTTGCAACCTGATGGAGATCAGTATAGATGGACTAATAGAGAAAGTCCCACACACTGCTAGAAGGCCAAATATTTTTTCAGAGCTAGATGCAGACAAAAAACTATTTTGAATTTGCAACCTGATGGAGGTCAGTATAGGTGGACTAATAGAACAACTCCCACACACTGCTAGAAGGCCAAATATTTTTTCAGAGCTAGATGCAGAAAAAAATTATATTCAGTTTGCAACCTGATGGAGGTCAGTATAGATGGACTAAGAGAACAAGTCCCACACACAGCTAGAAGCCCAAATATTTTTTCAGAGGTAGATGCAGAAAACAATTATATTCAGTTTGCAACCTGATGGAGGTCAGTATAGATGGACTAATAGAACAAGTCCCACACACAGCTAGAAGCCCAAATATTTTTTAGAGGTAGATGCAGAAAAAAAATATATTCAGTTTGCAACCTGATGGAGGTCAGTATAGATGGACTAATAGAGAAAGTCCCACACACTGCTAGAAGGCCAAATATTTTTTCAGAGCTAGATGCAGACAAAAAATTATTTTTAATTTGCAACCTGATGGAGGTCAGTATAGATGGACTAATAGAGAAAGTCCCACACACTGCTAGAAGGCCAAATATTTTTTCAGAGCTAGATGCAGAAAAAAATTATTTTGAATTTGCAACCTGATGGCGGTCAGTATAGATGGACTAATAGAGAAAGTCCCACACACTGCTAGAAGCCCAAATATTTTTTCAGAGCTAGATGCAGAAAAAAATTATTGTCAGTTTGCACCTGATGGAGGTCAGTATAGATGGACTAATAGAACAAGTCCCACACACAGCTAGAAGCCCAAATATTTTTTCAGAGGTAGATGCAGGTAAAAATTATTTTTAATTTGCAACCTGATGGAGGTCAGTATAGATGGACTAATAGAGAAAGTCCCACGCACTGCTAGAAGGCCAAATATTTTTTCAGAGCTAGATGCAGACAAAAAATTATTTTGAATTTGCAACGTGATGGAGGTCAGTATAGATGGACTAATAGAACAAGTCCCACACACTGCTAGAAGCCCAAATATTTTTTCAGAGCTAGATGCAGAAAACAATTATATTCAATTTGCAACCTGATGGAGGTCAGTATAGATGGACTAATAGAGAAAGTCCCACACACTGCTAGAAGGCCAAATATTTTTTCAGAGCTAGATGCAGACAAAAAATTATTTTGAATTTGCAACGTGATAGAGGTCAGTATAGATGGACTAATAGAACAAGTCCCACACACTGCTAGAAGGCCAAATATTTTTTCAGAGCTAGATGCAGATAAAAATTATTTTAAATTTGCAAGCTGATGGAGGTCAGTATAGATGGACTAATAGAGAAAGTCCCACACACTGCTAGAAGGCCAAATATTTTTTCAGAGCTAGATACAGAAAAAAATTATATTCAGTTTGCAACCTGATGGAGGTCAGTATAGATGGACTAATAGAACACGTCCCACACACAGCTAGAATCCCAAATATTTTTTCAGAGGTAGATGCAGATAAAAATTATTTTTAACTTGCAACCTGATGGAGGTCAGTATAGATGGACTAATAGAGAAAGTCCCACGCACTGCTAGAAGGCCAAATATTTTTTCAGAGCTAGATGCAGACAAAAAATTATTTTGAATTTGCAACGTGATGGAGGTCAGTATAGATGGACTAATAGAACAAGTCCCACACACTGCTAGAAGGCCAAATATTTTTTCAGAACTAGATGCAGAAAAAAATTATATTCAGTTTGCAACCTGATGGAGGTCAGTATAGATGGACTAATAGAACAAGTCCCACACACAGCCAGAAGCCCAAATATTTTTTCAGACGTAGATGCAGATAAAAATTATTTTTAATTTGCAACTTGATGGAGGTCAGTATAGATGTACTAATAGAGAAAGTCCCACACACTGCTAGAAGGCCAAATATTTTTTCAGAGCTAGATGCAGACAAAAAATTATTTTGAATTTGCAACCTGATGGAGGTCAGTATAGATGGACTAATAGAACAAGTCCCACACACTGCTAGAAGGCCAAATATTTTTTCAGAGCTAGATGCAGAAAAAAATTATATTCAGTTTGCAACCTGATGGAGGTCAGTATAGATGGACTAAAAGAACAAGTCCCACACACAGCTAGAAGCCCAAATATTTTTTCAGAGGTAGATGCAGAAAACAATTATATTCAGTTTGCAACCTGATGGAGGTCAGTATAGATGGACTAATAGAACAAGTCCCACACACAGCTAGAAGCCCAAATATTTTTTAGAGGTAGATGCAGAAAAAAAATATATTCAGTTTGCAACCTGATGGAGGTCAGTATAGATGGACTAATAGAGAAAGTCCCACACACTGCTAGAAGGCCAAATATTTTTTCAGAGCTAGATGCAGACAAAAAATTATTTTTAATTTGCAACCTGATGGAGGTCAGTATAGATGGACTAATAGAGAAAGTCCCACACACTGCTAGAAGGCCAAATATTTTTTCAGAGCTAGATGCAGAAAAAAATTATTTTGAATTTGCAACCTGATGGCGGTCAGTATAGATGGACTAATAGAGAAAGTCCCACACACTGCTAGAAGCCCAAATATTTTTTCAGAGCTAGATGCAGAAAAAAATTATAGTCAGTTTGCACCTGATGAAGGTCAGTATAGATGGACTAATAGAACAAGTCCCACACACATCTAGAAGCCCAAATATTTTTTCAGAGGTAGATGCAGGTAAAAATTATTTTTAATTTGCAACCTGATGGAGGTCAGTATAGATGGACTAATAGAGAAAGTCCCACGCACTGCTAGAAGGCCAAATATTTTTTCAGAGCTAGATGCAGACAAAAAATTATTTTGAATTTGCAACGTGATGGAGGTCAGTATAGATGGACTAATAGAACAAGTCCCACACACTGCTAGAAGCCCAAATATTTTTTCAGAGCTAGATGCAGAAAACAATTATATTCAATTTGCAACCTGATGGAGGTCAGTATAGATGGACTAATAGAACAAGTCCCACACACAGCTAGAAGCCCAAATATTTTTTCAGAGGTAGATGCAGAAAAAAAATATATAAAGTTTGCAACCTGATGGAGGTCAGTATAGATGGACTAATAGAACAAGTCCCACACACAGCTAGAAGCCCAAATATTTTTTCAGAGGTAGATGCAGAAAAAAAATATATAAAGTTTGCAACCTGATGGAGGTCAGTATAGATGGACTAATAGAACAAGTCCCACACACAGCTAGAAGCCCAAATATTTTTTCAGAACTAGATGCAGACAAAAAAATATTTTTAATTTGCAACCTGATGGAGGTCAGTATAGATGGACTAATAGAGAAAGTCCCACACACTGCTAGAAGGCCAAATATTTTTTCAGAGCTAGATGCAGACAAAAATTATATTCAGTTTGCAACCTGATGGAGGTCAGTATAGATGGACTAATAGAACAAGTCCCACACACAGCTAGAAGCCCAAATATTTTTTCAGAGGTAGATGCAGAAAAAAAATATATTCAGTTTGCAACCTGATGGAGGTCAGTATAGATGGACTAATAGAGAAAGTCCCACACACTGCTAGAAGGCCAAATATTCTTTCAGAGCTAGATGCAGACAAAAAATTATTTTGAATTTGCAACGTGATAGAGGTCAGTATAGATGGACTAATAGAACAAGTCCAACACACTGCTAGAAGGCCAAATATTTTTTCAGAGCTAGATGC
The DNA here is from genome assembly GCF_046119375.1 of Phyllobates terribilis. Classification (NCBI taxonomy): domain Eukaryota; kingdom Metazoa; phylum Chordata; class Amphibia; order Anura; family Dendrobatidae; genus Phyllobates; species Phyllobates terribilis. Next base: position 764,788,331 of record NW_027362762.1, on the reverse strand, counting down.
AGATAAAAATTATTTTTAATTTGCAAGCTGATGGAGGTCAGTATAGATGGACTAATAGAGAAAGTCCCACACACTGCTAGAAGTCCAATTATTTTTTCAGAGCTAGATGCAGAAAAAAATTATATACAGTTTGCAACCTGATGGAGGTCAGTATAGATGGACTAATAGAACACGTCCCACACACAGCTAGAATCCCAAATATTTTTTCAGAGGCAGATACAGATAAAAATTATTTTTAATTTGCAACCTCATGGAGGTCAGTATAGATGTACTAATAGAGAAAGTCCCACACACTGCTAGAAGGCCAAATATTTTTTCAGAGCTAGATGCAGACAAAAAATTATTTTGAATTTGCAACGTGATGTAGGTCAGTATAGATGGACTAATAGAACAAGTCCCACACACTGCTAGAAGCCCAAATATTTTTTCAGAGCTAGATGCAGAAAAAAATTATATTCAATTTGCAACCTGATGGAGGTCAGTATAGATGGACTAATAGAGAAAGTCCCACACACTGCTAGAAGGCCAAATATTTTTTCAGAGCTAGATGCAGACAAAAAATTATTTTGAATTTGCAACCTGATGGTGGTCAGTATAGGTGTACTAATAGAACAAGTCCCACACACTGCTAGAAGGCCAAATATTTTTTCAGAGCTAGATGCAGAAAAAAATTATATTCAGTTTGCAACCTGATGGAGGTCAGTATAGATGGACTAATAGAACACGTCCCACACACAGCTAGAATCCCAAATATTTTTTCAGACTTAGATGCAGATAAAAATTATTTTTCGTTTGCAACCTGATGGAGGTCAGTATAGATGTACTAATAGAGAAAGTCCCACACACTGCTAGAAGGCCAAATATTTTTTCAGAGCTAGATGCAGACAAAAAATTATTTTGAATTTGCAACGTGATGGAGGTCAGTATAGAAGGACTAATAGAACAAGTCCCACACACTGCTAGAAGCCCAAATATTTTTTCAGAGCTACATGCAGAAAAAAATTATATTCAATTTGCAACCTGATGGAGGTCAGTATAGATGGACTAATAGAGAAAGTCCCACACACTGCTAGAAGGCCAAATATTTTTTCAGAGCTAGATGCAGACAAAAAATTATTTTGAATTTGCAACCTGATGGTGGTCAGTATAGGTGGACTAATAGAACAAGTCCCACACACTGCTAGAAGGCCAAATATTTTTTCAGAGCTAGATGCAGAAAACAATTATATTCAGTTTGCAACCTGATGGAGGTCAGTATAGATGGACTAAAAGAACAAGTCCCACACACAGCTAGAATCCAAAATATTTTTTAAGAGGTAGATGCAGAAAACAATTATATTCAGTTTGCAACCTAATGGAGGTCAGTATAGATGGACTAATAGAACAAGTCCCACACACAGCTAGAAGCCCAAATATTTTTTCAGAGGTAGATGCAGAAAAAAAATATATAAAGTTTGCAACCTGATGGAGGTCAGTATAGATGGACTAATAGAACAAGTCCCACACACAGCTAGAAGCCCAAATATTTTTTCAGAACTAGATGCAGACAAAAAAATATTTTTAATTTGCAACCTGATGGAGGTCAGTATAGATGGACTAATAGAGAAAGTCCCACACACTGCTAGAAGGCCAAATATTTTTTCAGAGCTAGATGCAGACAAAAATTATATTCAGTTTGCAACCTGATGGAGGTCAGTATAGATGGACTAATAGAACAAGTCCCACACACAGCTAGAAGCCCAAATATTTTTTCAGAGGTAGATGCAGAAAAAAAATATATTCAGTTTGCAACCTGATGGAGGTCAGTATAGATGGACTAATAGAGAAAGTCCCACACACTGCTAGAAGGCCAAATATTCTTTCAGAGCTAGATGCAGACAAAAAATTATTTTGAATTTGCAACGTGATAGAGGTCAGTATAGATGGACTAATAGAACAAGTCCAACACACTGCTAGAAGGCCAAATATTTTTTCAGAGCTAGATGCAGATAAAAATTATTTTTAATTTGCAAGCTGATGGAGGTCAGTATAGATGGACTAATAGAGAAAGTCCCACACACTGCTAGAAGTCCAATTATTTTTTCAGAGCTAGATGCAGAAAAAAATTATATACAGTTTGCAACCTGATGGAGGTCAGTATAGATGGACTAATAGAACACGTCCCACACACAGCTAGAATCCCAAATATTTTTTCAGAGGCAGATACAGATAAAAATTATTTTTAATTTGCAACCTCATGGAGGTCAGTATAGATGTACTAATAGAGAAAGTCCCACACACTGCTAGAAGGCCAAATATTTTTTCAGAGCTAGATGCAGACAAAAAATTATTTTGAATTTGCAACGTGATGTAGGTCAGTATAGATGGACTAATAGAACAAGTCCCACACACTGCTAGAAGCCCAAATATTTTTTCAGAGCTAGATGCAGAAAAAAATTATATTCAATTTGCAACCTGATGGAGGTCAGTATAGATGGACTAATAGAGAAAGTCCCACACACTGCTAGAAGGCCAAATATTTTTTCAGAGCTAGATGCAGACAAAAAATTATTTTGAATTTGCAACCTGATGGTGGTCAGTATAGGTGTACTAATAGAACAAGTCCCACACACTGCTAGAAGGCCAAATATTTTTTCAGAGCTAGATGCAGAAAAAAATTATATTCAGTTTGCAACCTGATGGAGGTCAGTATAGATGGACTAATAGAACACGTCCCACACACAGCTAGAATCCCAAATATTTTTTCAGACTTAGATGCAGATAAAAATTATTTTTCGTTTGCAACCTGATGGAGGTCAGTATAGATGTACTAATAGAGAAAGTCCCACACACTGCTAGAAGGCCAAATATTTTTTCAGAGCTAGATGCAGACAAAAAATTATTTTGAATTTGCAACGTGATGGAGGTCAGTATAGAAGGACTAATAGAACAAGTCCCACACACTGCTAGAAGCCCAAATATTTTTTCAGAGCTACATGCAGAAAAAAATTATATTCAATTTGCAACCTGATGGAGGTCAGTATAGATGGACTAATAGAGAAAGTCCCACGCACTGCTAGAAGGCCAAATATTTTTTCAGAGCTAGATGCAGAAAACAATTATATTCAATTTGCAACCTGATGGTGGTCAGTATAGGTGGACTAATAGAACAAGTCCCACACACAGCTAGAAGCCCAAATATTTTTTCAGAGGTAGATGCAGAAAAAAAATATATAAAGTTTGCAACCTGATGGAGGTCAGTATAGATGGACTAATAGAACAAGTCCCACACACAGCTAGAAGCCCAAATATTTTTTCAGAACTAGATGCAGACAAAAAAATATTTTTAATTTGCAACCTGATGGAGGTCAGTATAGATGGACTAATAGAGAAAGTCCCACACACTGCTAGAAGGCCAAATATTTTTTCAGAGCTAGATGCAGACAAAAATTATATTCAGTTTGCAACCTGATGGAGGTCAGTATAGATGGACTAATAGAACAAGTCCCACACACAGCTAGAAGCCCAAATATTTTTTCAGAGGTAGATGCAGAAAAAAAATATATTCAGTTTGCAACCTGATGGAGGTCAGTATAGATGGACTAATAGAGAAAGTCCCACACACTGCTAGAAGGCCAAATATTCTTTCAGAGCTAGATGCAGACAAAAAATTATTTTGAATTTGCAACGTGATAGAGGTCAGTATAGATGGACTAATAGAACAAGTCCAACACACTGCTAGAAGGCCAAATATTTTTTCAGAGCTAGATGCAGATAAAAATTATTTTTAATTTGCAAGCTGATGGAGGTCAGTATAGATGGACTAATAGAGAAAGTCCCACACACTGCTAGAAGTCCAATTATTTTTTCAGAGCTAGATGCAGAAAAAAATTATATACAGTTTGCAACCTGATGGAGGTCAGTATAGATGGACTAATAGAACACGTCCCACACACAGCTAGAATCCCAAATATTTTTTCAGAGGCAGATACAGATAAAAATTATTTTTAATTTGCAACCTCATGGAGGTCAGTATAGATGTACTAATAGAGAAAGTCCCACACACTGCTAGAAGGCCAAATATTTTTTCAGAGCTAGATGCAGACAAAAAATTATTTTGAATTTGCAACGTGATGTAGGTCAGTATAGATGGACTAATAGAACAAGTCCCACACACTGCTAGAAGCCCAAATATTTTTTCAGAGCTAGATGCAGAAAAAAATTATATTCAATTTGCAACCTGATGGAGGTCAGTATAGATGGACTAATAGAGAAAGTCCCACACACTGCTAGAAGGCCAAATATTTTTTCAGAGCTAGATGCAGACAAAAAATTATTTTGAATTTGCAACCTGATGGTGGTCAGTATAGGTGTACTAATAGAACAAGTCCCACACACTGCTAGAAGGCCAAATATTTTTTCAGAGCTAGATGCAGAAAAAAATTAAATTCAGTTTGCAACCTGATGGAGGTCAGTATAGATGGACTAATAGAACAAGTCCCACACACAGCTAGAAGCCCAAATATTTTTTAGAGGTAGATGCAGAAAAAAAATATATTCAGTTTGCAACCTGATGGAGGTCAGTATAGATGGACTAATAGAGAAAGTCCCACACACTGCTAGAAGGCCAAATATTTTTTCAGAGCTAGATGCAGACAAAAAATTATTTTTAATTTGCAACCTGATGGAGGTCAGTATAGATGGACTAATAGAGAAAGTCCCACACACTGCTAGAAGGCCAAATATTTTTTCAGAGCTAGATGCAGAAAAAAATTATTTTGAATTTGCAACCTGATGGCGGTCAGTATAGATGGACTAATAGAGAAAGTCCCACACACTGCTAGAAGCCCAAATATTTTTTCAGAGCTAGATGCAGAAAAAAATTATAGTCAGTTTGCACCTGATGGAGGTCAGTATAGATGGACTAATAGAACAAGTCCCACACACAGCTAGAAGCCCAAATATTTTTTCAGAGGTAGATGCAGGTAAAAATTATTTTTAATTTGCAACCTAATGGAGGTCAGTATAGATGGACTAATAGAGAAAGTCCCACGCACTGCTAGAAGGCCAAATATTTTTTCAGAGCTAGATGCAGACAAAAAATTATTTTGAATTTGCAACGTGATGGAGGTCAGTATAGATGGACTAATAGAACAAGTCCCACACACTGCTAGAAGCCCAAATATTTTTTCAGAGCTAGATGCAGAAAACAATTATATTCAATTTGCAACCTGATGGAGGTCAGTATAGATGGACTAATAGAGAAAGTCCCACACACTGCTAGAAGGCCAAATATTTTTTCAGAGCTAGATGCAGACAAAAAATTATTTTGAATTTGCAACGTGATAGAGGTCAGTATAGATGGACTAATAGAACAAGTCCCACACACTGCTAGAAGGCCAAATATTTTTTCAGAGCTAGATGCAGATAAAAATTATTTTAAATTTGCAAGCTGATGGAGGTCAGTATAGATGGACTAATAGAGAAAGTCCCACACACTGCTAGAAGGCCAAATATTTTTTCAGAGCTAGATACAGAAAAAAATTATATTCAGTTTGCAACCTGATGGAGGTCAGTATAGATGGACTAATAGAACACGTCCCACACACAGCTAGAATCCCAAATATTTTTTCAGAGGTAGATGCAGATAAAAATTATTTTTAACTTGCAACCTGATGGAGGTCAGTATAGATGGACTAATAGAGAAAGTCCCACGCACTGCTAGAAGGCCAAATATTTTTTCAGAGCTAGATGCAGACAAAAAATTATTTTGAATTTGCAACGTGATGGAGGTCAGTATAGATGGACTAATAGAACAAGTCCCACACACTGCTAGAAGGCCAAATATTTTTTCAGAACTAGATGCAGAAAAAAATTATATTCAGTTTGCAACCTGATGGAGGTCAGTATAGATGGACTAATAAAACAAGTCCCACACACAGCCAGAAGCCCAAATATTTTTTCAGACGTAGATGCAGATAAAAATTATTTTTAATTTGCAACTTGATGGAGGTCAGTATAGATGTACTAATAGAGAAAGTCCCACACACTGCTAGAAGGCCAAATATTTTTTCAGAGCTAGATGCAGACAAAAAATTATTTTGAATTTGCAACGTGATGGAGGTCAGTATAGATGGACTAATAGAACAAGTCCCACACACTGCTAGAAGGCCAAATATTTTTTCAGAGCTAGATGCAGAAAAAAATTATATTCAGTTTGCAACCTGATGGAGGTCAGTATAGATGGACTAATAGAACAAGTCCCACACACAGCTAGAAGCCCAAATATTTTTTCAGAGGTAGATGCAGAAAACAATTATATTCAGTTTGCAACCTGATGGAGGTCAGTATAGATGGACTAATAGAACAAGTCCCACACACAGCTAGAAGCCCAAATATTTTTTAGAGGTAGATGCAGAAAAAAAATATATTCAGTTTGCAACCTGATGGAGGTCAGTATAGATGGACTAATAGAGAAAGTCCCACACACTGCTAGAAGGCCAAATATTTTTTCAGAGCTAGATGCAGACAAAAAATTATTTTTAATTTGCAACCTGATGGAGGTCAGTATAGATGGACTAATAGAGAAAGTCCCACACACTGCTAGAAGGCCAAATATTTTTTCAGAGCTAGATGCAGAAAAAAATTATTTTGAATTTGCAACCTGATGGCGGTCAGTATAGATGGACTAATAGAGAAAGTCCCACACACTGCTAGAAGCCCAAATATTTTTTCAGAGCTAGATGCAGAAAAAAATTATAGTCAGTTTGCACCTGATGAAGGTCAGTATAGATGGACTAATAGAACAAGTCCCACACACAGCTAGAAGCCCAAATATTTTTTCAGAGGTAGATGCAGGTAAAAATTATTTTTAATTTGCAACCTGATGGAGGTCAGTATAGATGGACTAATAGAGAAAGTCCCACGCACTGCTAGAAGGCCAAATATTTTTTCAGAGCTAGATGCAGACAAAAAATTATTTTGAATTTGCAACGTGATGGAGGTCAGTATAGATGGACTAATAGAACAAGTCCCACACACTGCTAGAAGCCCAAATATTTTTTCAGAGCTAGATGCAGAAAACAATTATATTCAATTTGCAACCTGATGGAGGTCAGTATAGATGGACTAATAGAGAAAGTCCCACACACTGCTAGAAGGCCAAATATTTTTTCAGAGCTAGATGCAGACAAAAAATTATTTTGAATTTGCAACGTGATAGAGGTCAGTATAGATGGACTAATAGAACAAGTCCCACACACTGCTAGAAGGCCAAATATTTTTTCAGAGCTAGATGCAGATAAAAATTATTTTAAATTTGCAAGCTGATGGAGGTCAGTATAGATGGACTAATAGAGAAAGTCCCACACACTGCTAGAAGGCCAAATATTTTTTCAGAGCTAGATACAGAAAAAAATTATATTCAGTTTGCAACCTGATGGAGGTCAGTATAGATGGACTAATAGAACACGTCCCACACACAGCTAGAATCCCAAATATTTTTTCAGAGGTAGATGCAGATAAAAATTATTTTTAATTTGCAACCTGATGGAGGTCAGTATAGATGGACTAATAGAGAAAGTCCCACGCACTGCTAGAAGGCCAAATATTTTTTCAGAGCTAGATGCAGACAAAAAATTATTTTGAATTTGCAACGTGATGGAGGTCAGTATAGATGGACTAATAGAACAAGTCCCACACACTGCTAGAAGGCCAAATATTTTTTCAGAACTAGATGCAGAAAAAAATTATATTCAGTTTGCAACCTGATGGAGGTCAGTATAGATGGACTAATAGAACAAGTCCCACACACAGCCAGAAGCCCAAATATTTTTTCAGACGTAGATGCAGATAAAAATTATTTTTAATTTGCAACTTGATGGAGGTCAGTATAGATGTACTAATAGAGAAAGTCCCACACACTGCTAGAAGGCCAAATATTTTTTCAGAGCTAGATGCAGACAAAAAATTATTTTGAATTTGCAACGTGATGGAGGTCAGTATAGATGGACTAATAGAACAAGTCCCACACACAGCTAGAAGCCCAAATATTTTTTCAGAGCTAGATGCAGAAAAAAATTATATTCAATTTGCAACCTGATGGAGGTCAGTATAGATGGACTGATAGAGAAAGTCCCAAACACTGCTAGAAGGCCAAATATTATTTCAGAGCTAGATGCAGATAAAAATTATTTTTAATTTGCAACCTGATGGAGGTCAGTATAGATGGACTAATAGAACAAGTCCCACACACAGCCAGAAGCCCAAATATTTTTTCAGACGTAGATGCAGATAAAAATTATTTTTAATTTGCAACTTGATGGAGGTCAGTATAGATGTACTAATAGAGAAAGTCCCACACACTGCTAGAAGGCCAAATATTTTTTCAGAGCTAGATGCAGACAAAAAATTATTTTGAATTTGCAACGTGATGGATGTCAGTATAGATGGACTAATAGAACAAGTCCCACACACTGCTAGAAGGCCAAATATTTTTTCAGAGCTAGATGCAGAAAAAAATTATATTCAATTTGCAACCTGATGGAGGTCAGTATAGATGGACTGATAGAGAAAGTCCCACACACTGCTAGAAGGCCAAATATTATTTCAGAGCTAGATGCAGATAAAAATTATTTTTAATTTGCAACCTGATGGAGGTCAGTATAGATGGACTAATAGAGAAAGTCCCACACACTGCTAGAAGGCCAAATATTTTTTCAGAGCTAGATGCAGAAAAAAATTATATTCAGTTTGCAACCTGATGGAGGTCAGTATAGATGGACTAATAGAACACGTCCCACACACAGCTAGAATCCCAAATATTTTTTCAGACTTAGATGCAGATAAAAATTATTTTTAGTTTGCAACCTGATGGAGGTCAGTATAGATGTACTAATAGAGAAAGTCCCACACACTGCTAGAAGGCCAAATATTTTTTCAGAGCTAGATGCAGACAAAAAATTATTTTGAATTTGCAACGTGATGGAGGTCAGTATAGAAGGACTAATAGAACAAGTCCCACACACTGCTAGAAGCCCAAATATTTTTTCAGAGCTACATGCAGAAAAAAATTATATTCAATTTGCAACCTGATGGAGGTCAGTATAGATGGACTAATAGAGAAAGTCCCACACACTGCTAGAAGGCCAAATATTTTTTCAGAGCTAGATGCAGACAAAAAATTATTTTGAATTTGCAACCTGATGGTGGTCAGTATAGGTGGACTAATAGAACAAGTCCCACACACTGCTAGAAGGCCAAATATTTTTTCAGAGCTAGATGCAGAAAACAATTATATTCAGTTTGCAACCTGATGGAGGTCAGTATAGATGGACTAAAAGAACAAGTCCCACACACAGCTAGAATCCAAAATATTTTTTAAGAGGTAGATGCAGAAAACAATTATATTCAGTTTGCAACCTAATGGAGGTCAGTATAGATGGACTAATAGAACAAGTCCCACACACAGCTAGAAGCCCAAATATTTTTTCAGAGGTAGATGCAGAAAAAAAATATATAAAGTTTGCAACCTGATGGAGGTCAGTATAGATGGACTAATAGAACAAGTCCCACACACAGCTAGAAGCCCAAATATTTTTTCAGAACTAGATGCAGACAAAAAAATATTTTTAATTTGCAACCTGATGGAGGTCAGTATAGATGGACTAATAGAGAAAGTCCCACACACTGCTAGAAGGCCAAATATTTTTTCAGAGCTAGATGCAGACAAAAATTATATTCAGTTTGCAACCTGATGGAGGTCAGTATAGATGGACTAATAGAACAAGTCCCACACACAGCTAGAAGCCCAAATATTTTTTCAGAGGTAGATGCAGAAAAAAAATATATTCAGTTTGCAACCTGATGGAGGTCAGTATAGATGGACTAATAGAGAAAGTCCCACACACTGCTAGAAGGCCAAATATTCTTTCAGAGCTAGATGCAGACAAAAAATTATTTTGAATTTGCAACGTGATAGAGGTCAGTATAGATGGACTAATAGAACAAGTCCAACACACTGCTAGAAGGCCAAATATTTTTTCAGAGCTAGATGCAGATAAAAATTATTTTTAATTTGCAAGCTGATGGAGGTCAGTATAGATGGACTAATAGAGAAAGTCCCACACACTGCTAGAAGTCCAATTATTTTTTCAGAGCTAGATGCAGAAAAAAATTATATACAGTTTGCAACCTGATGGAGGTCAGTATAGATGGACTAATAGAACACGTCCCACACACAGCTAGAATCCCAAATATTTTTTCAGAGGCAGATACAGATAAAAATTATTTTTAATTTGCAACCTCATGGAGGTCAGTATAGATGTACTAATAGAGAAAGTCCCACACACTGCTAGAAGGCCAAATATTTTTTCAGAGCTAGATGCAGACAAAAAATTATTTTGAATTTGCAACGTGATGTAGGTCAGTATAGATGGACTAATAGAACAAGTTCCACACACTGCTAGAAGCCCAAATATTTTTTCAGAGCTAGATGCAGAAAAAAATTATATTCAATTTGCAACCTGATGGAGGTCAGTATAGATGGACTAATAGAGAAAGTCCCACACACTGCTAGAAGGCCAAATATTTTTTCAGAGCTAGATGCAGACAAAAAATTATTTTGAATTTGCAACCTGATGGTGGTTAGTATAGGTGTACTAATAGAACAAGTCCCACACACTGCTAGAAGGCCAAATATTTTTTCAGAGCTAGATGCAGAAAAAAATTAAATTCAGTTTGCAACCTGATGGAGGTCAGTATAGATGGACTAATAGAACAAGTCCCACACACAGCTAGAAGCCCAAATATTTTTTCAGAGGTAGATGCAGAAAAAAAATATATTCAGTTTGCAACCTGATGGAGGTCAGTGTAGATGGACTAATAGAGAAAGTCCCACACACTGCTAGAAGGCCAAATATTTTTTCAGAGCTAGATGGAGACAAAAAATTATTTTGAATTTGCAACGTGATAGAGGTCAGTATAGATGGACTAATAGAACAAGTGCCACACACTGCTAGAAGGCCAAATATTTTTTCAGAGCTAGATGCAGAAAAAAATTATATTCAGTTTGCAACCTGATGGAGGTCAGTATAGATGGACTAATAGAACACGTCCCACACAAAGCTAGAATCCCAAATATTTTTTCAGAGGTAGATGCAGAAAAAAATTATTTTTAATTTGCAACCTGATGGAGGTCAGTATAGATGTACTAATAGAGAAAGTCCCACACACTGCTAGAAGGCCAAATATTTTTTCAGAGCTAGATGCAGACAAAAAATTATTTTGAATTTACAACGTGATGGAGGTCAGTATAGATGGACTAATAGAACAAGTCCCACACACTGCTAGAAGCCCAAATATTTTTTCAGAGCTAGATGCAGAAAAAAATTATATTCAATTTGCAACCTGATGGAGATCAGTATAGATGGACTAATAGAGAAAGTCCCACACACTGCTAGAAGGCCAAATATTTTTTCAGAGCTAGATGCAGACAAAAAACTATTTTGAATTTGCAACCTGATGGAGGTCAGTATAGGTCGACTAATAGAACAACTCCCACACACTGCTAGAAGGCCAAATATTTTTCCAGAGCTAGATGCAGAAAAAAATTATATTCAGTTTGCAACCTGATGGATGTCAGTATAGATGGACTAATAGAACAAGTCCCACACACAGCTAGAAGACCAAATAATTTTTCAGAGGTAGATGCAGAAAAAAAATATATACAGTTTGCAACCTGATGGAGGTCAGTATAGATGGACTAATAGAGAAAGTCCCACACACTGCTAGAAGGCCAAATATTTTTTCAGAGCTAGATGCAGACAAAAATTATATTCAGTTTGCAACCTGATGGAGGTCAGTATAGATGGAGTAATAGAACAAGTCCCACACACAGCTAGAAGCCCAAATATTTTTTCAGAGGTAGATGCAGAAAAAAAATATATTCAGTTTGCAACCTGATGGAGGTCAGTGTAGATGGACTAATAGAGAAAGTCCCACACACTGCTAGAAGGCCAAATATTTTTTCAGAGCTAGATGCAGACAAAAAATTATTTTTAATTTGCAACCTGATGGAGGTCAGTATAGATGGACTAATAGAGAAAGTCCCACACACTGCTAGAAGGCCAAATATTTTTTCAGAGCTAGATGCAGACAAAAAATTATTTTGAATTTGCAACGTGATAGAGGTCAGTATACATGGACTAATAGAACAAGTCCCACACACTGCTAGAAGGCCAAATATTTTTTCAGAGCTAGATGCAGAAAAAAATTATATTCAGTTTGCAACCTGATGGAGGTCAGTATAGATGGACTAATAGAACACGTCCCACACACAGCTAGAATCCCAAATATTTTTTCAGAGGCAGATACAGATAAAAATTATTTTTAATTTGCAACCTCATGGAGGTCAGTATAGATGTACTAATAGAGAAAGTCCCACACACTGCTAGAAGGCCAAATATTTTTTCAGAGCTAGATGCAGACAAAAAATTATTTTGAATTTGCAACGTGATGTAGGTCAGTATAGATGGACTAATAGAACAAGTCCCACACACTGCTAGAAGCCCAAATATTTTTTCAGAGCTAGATGCAGAAAAAAATTATATTCAATTTGCAACCTGATGGAGGTCAGTATAGATGGACTAATAGAGAAAGTCCCACACACTGCTAGAAGGCCAAATATTTTTTCAGAGCTAGATGCAGACAAAAAATTATTTTGAATTTGCAACCTGATGGTGGTCAGTATAGGTGTACTAATAGAACAAGTCCCACACACTGCTAGAAGGCCAAATATTTTTTCAGAGCTAGATGCAGAAAAAAATTAAATTCAGTTTGCAACCTGATGGAGGTCAGTATAGATGGACTAATAGAACAAGTCCCACACACAGCTAGAAGCCCAAATATTTTTTCAGAGGTAGATGCAGAAAAAAATTATATTCAATTGGCAACCTGATGGAGGTCAGTATAGATGGACTAATAGAACAAGTCCCACACACAGCTAGAAGCCCAAATATTTTTTCAGAGGTAGATGCAGACAAAAAATATATTCAGTTTGCAACCTGATGGAGGTCAGTATAGATGGACTAATAGAGAAAGTCCAACACACTGCTAGAAGGCCAAATATTTTTTCAGAGCTAGATGCAGACAAAAAAATATTTTTAATTTGCAACCTAATGGAGGTCAGTATAGATGGACTAATAGAGAAAGTCCCACACACTGCTAGAAGGCCAAATATTTTTTCAGAGCTAGATGCAGACAAAAATTATATTCAGTTTGCAACCTGATGGAGGTCAGTATAGATGGACTAATAGAACAAGTCACACACACAGCTAGAAGCCCAAATATTTTTTCAGAGGTAGATGCAGAAAAAAAATATATTCAGTTTGCAACCTGATGGAGGTCAGTGTAGATGGACTAATAGAGAAAGTCCCACACACTGCTAGAAGGCCAAATATTTTTTCAGAGCTAGATGCAGACAAAAAATTATTTTTAATTTGCAACCTGATGGAGGTCAGTATAGATGGACTAATAGAGAAAGTCCCACACACTGCTAGAAGGCCAAATATTTTTTCAGAGCTAGATGGAGACAAAAAATTATTTTGAATTTGCAACGTGATAGAGGTCAGTATAGATGGACTAATAGAACAAGTGCCACACACTGCTAGAAGGCCAAATATTTTTTCAGAGCTAGATGCAGAAAAAAATTATATTCAGTTTGCAACCTGATGGAGGTCAGTATAGATGGACTAATAGAACACGTCCCACACAAAGCTAGAATCCCAAATATTTTTTCAGAGGTAGATGCAGAAAAAAATTATTTTTAATTTGCAACCTGATGGAGGTCAGTATAGATGTACTAATAGAGAAAGTCCCACACACTGCTAGAAGGCCAAATATTTTTTCAGAGCTAGATGCAGACAAAAAATTATTTTGAATTTACAACGTGATGGAGGTCAGTATAGATGGACTAATAGAACAAGTCCCACACACTGCTAGAAGCCCAAATATTTTTTCAGAGCTAGATGCAGAAAAAAATTATATTCAATTTGCAACCTGATGGAGGTCAGTATAGATGGACTAATAGAGAAAGTCCCACACACTGCTAGAAGGCCAAATATTTTTTCAAAGCTAGATGCAGACAAAAAATTATTTTGAATTTGCAACCTGATGGTGGTCAGTATAGGTGTACTAATAGAACAAGTCCCACACACTGCTAGAAGGCCAAATATTTTTTCAGAGCTAGATGCAGAAAAAAATTAAATTCAGTTTGCAACCTGATGGAGGTCATTATAGATGGACTAATAGAACAAGTCCCACACACAGCTAGAAGCCCAAATATTTTTTCAGAGGTAGATGCAGAAAAAAATTATATTCAATTTGCAACCTGATGGAGGTCAGTATAGATGGACTAATAGAACAAGTCCCACACACAGCTAGAAGCCCAAATATTTTTTCAGAGGTAGATGCAGACAAAAAATATATTCAGTTTGCAACCTGATGGAGGTCAGTATAGATGGACTAATAGAGAAAGTCCCACACACTGCTAGAAGGCCAAATATTTTTTCAGAGCTAGATGCAGACAAAAAAATATTTTTAATTTGCAACCTAATGGAGGTCAGTATAGATGGACTAATAGAGAAAGTCCCACACACTGCTAGAAGGCCAAATATTTTTTCAGAGCTAGATGCAGACAAAAATTATATTCAGTTTGCAACCTGATGGAGGTCAGTATAGATGGACTAATAGAACAAGTCACACACACAGCTAGAAGCCCAAATATTTTTTCAGAGGTAGATGCAGAAAAAAAATATATTCAGTTTGCAACCTGATGGAGGTCAGTGTAGATGGACTAATAGAGAAAGTCCCACACACTGCTAGAAGGCCAAATATTTTTTCAGAGCTAGATGCAGACAAAAAATTATTTTGAATTTGCAGCGTGATAGAGGTCAGTATAGATGGACTAATAGAACAAGTGCCACACACTGCTAGAAGGCCAAATATTTTTTCATAGCTAGATGCAGAAAAAAATTATATTCAGTTTGCAACCTGATGGAGGTCAGTATAGATGGACTAATAGAACACGTCCCACACAAAGCTAGAATCCCAAATATTTTTTCAGAGGTAGATGCAGAAAAAAATTATTTTTAATTTGCAACCTGATGGAGGTCAGTATAGATGTACTAATAGAGAAAGTCCCACACACTGCTAGAAGGCCAAATATTTTTTCAGAGCTAGATGCAGACAAAAAATTATTTTGAATTTACAACGTGATGGAGGTCAGTATAGATGGACTAATAGAACAAGTCCCACACACTGCTAGAAGCCCAAATATTTTTTCAGAGCTAGATGCAGAAAAAAATTATATTCAATTTGCAACCTGATGGAGATCAGTATAGATGGACTAATAGAGAAAGTCCCACACACTGCTAGAAGGCCAAATATTTTTTCAGAGCTAGATGCAGACAAAAAACTATTTTGAATTTGCAACCTGATGGAGGTCAGTATAGGTCGACTAATAGAACAACTCCCACGCACTGCTAGAAGGCCAAATATTTTTCCAGAGCTAGATGCAGAAAAAAATTATATTCAGTTTGCAACCTGATGGATGTCAGTATAGATGGACTAATAGAACAAGTCCCACACACAGCTAGAAGACCAAATATTTTTTAAGAGGTAGATGCAGAAAACAATTATATTCAGTTTGCAACCTAATGGAGGTCAGTATAGATGGACTAATAGAACAAGTCCCACACACAGCTAGAAGCCCAAATAATTTTTCAGAGGTAGATGCAGAAAAAAAATATATACAGTTTGCAACCTGATGGAGGTCAGTATAGATGGACTAATAGAGAAAGTCCCACACACTGCTAGAAGGCCAAATATTTTTTCAGAGCTAGATGCAGACAAAAATTATATTCAGTTTGCAACCTGATGGAGGTCAGTATAGATGGAGTAATAGAACAAGTCCCACACACAGCTAGAAGCCCAAATATTTTTTCAGAGGTAGATGCAGAAAAAAAATATATTCAGTTTGCAACCTGATGGAGGTCAGTGTAGATGGACTAATAGAGAAAGTCCCACACACTGCTAGAAGGCCAAATATTTTTTCAAAGCTAGATGCAGACAAAAAATTATTTTTAATTTGCAACCTGATGGAGGTCAGTATAGATGGACTAATAGAGAAAGTCCCACACACTGCTAGAAGGCCAAATATTTTTTCAGAGCTAGATGCAGACAAAAAATTATTTTGAATTTGCAACGTGATAGAGGTCAGTATAGATGGACTAATAGAACAAGTCCCACACACTGCTAGAAGGCCAAATATTTTTTCAGAGCTAGATGCAGAAAAAAATTATATTCAGTTTGCAACCTGATGGAGGTCAGTATAGATGGACTAATAGAACACGTCCCACACAAAGCTAGAATCCCAAATATTTTTTCAGAGGTAGATGCAGATAAAAATTATTTTTAATTTGCAACCTGATGGAGGTCAGTATAGATGTACTAATAGAGAAAGTCCCACACACTGCTAGAAGGCCAAATATTTTTTCAGAGCTAGATGCAGACAAAAAATTATTTTGAATTTGCAACCTGATGGTGGTCAGTATAGGTGGACTAATTGAACAAGTCCCACACACTGCTAGAAGGCCAAATATTTTTTCAGAGCTAGATGCAGAAAAAAATTATATTCAGTTTGCAACCTGATGGAGGTCAGTATAGATGGACTAATAGAACAAGTCCCACACACTGCTAGAAGCCCAAATATTTTTTCAGAGGTAGATGCAGAAAAAAATTATATTCAATTTGCAACCTGATGGAGGTCAGTATAGATGGACTAATAGAACAAGTCCCACACACAACTAGAAGCCCAAATATTTTTTCAGAGGTAGATGCAGACAAAAAATATATTCAGTTTGCAGCCTGATGGAGGTCAGTATAGATGGACTAATAGAGAAAGTCCCACACACTGCTAGAAGGCCAAATATTTTTTCAGAGCTAGATGCAGACAAAAAAATATTTTTAATTTGCAACCTAATGGAGGTCAGTATAGATTGACTAATAGAGGAAGTCCCACGCACTGCTAGAAGGCCAAATATTTTTTCAGAGCTAGATGCAGACAAAAATTATATTCAGTTTGCAAACTGATGGAGGTCAGTATAGATGGACTAATAGAACAAGTCCCACACACAGCTAGAAGCCCAAATATTTTTTCAGAGGTAGATGCAGAAAAAAAATATATTCAGTTTGCAACCTGATGGAGGTCAGTATAGATGGAATAATAGAGAAAGTCCCACACACTGCTAGAAGGCCAAATATTTTTTCAGAGCTAGATGCAGAAAAAAATTATATTCAGTTTGCAACCTGATGGAGGTCAGTATAGATGGACTAATAGAACAAGTCCCACACACAGCTAGAATCCCAAATATTTTTTCAGAGGTAGATGCAGGTAAAAATTATTTTTAATTTGCAACCTGATGGAGGTCAGTATAGATGTACTAATAGAGAAAGTCCCACACACTGCTAGAAGGCCAAATATTTTTTCAGAGCTAGATGCAGACAAAAAATTATTTTGAATTTGCAACGTGATGGAGGTCAGTATAGATGGACTAATATAACAAGTCCCACACACTGCTAAAAGCCCAAATATTTTTTCAGAGCTAGATGCAGAAAAAAATTATATTCAATTTGCAACCTGATGGAGATCAGTATAGATGGACTAATAGAGAAAGCCCCACACACTGCTAGAAGGCCAAATATTTTTCAGAGCTAGATGCAGACAAAAAACTATTTTGAATTTGCAACCTGATGGAGGTCAGTATAGGTGGACTGATAGAACAACTCCCACACACTGCTAGAAGGCCAAATATTTTTTCAGAGCTAGATGCAGAAAAAAATTATATTCAATTTGCAACCTGATGGAGGTCAGTATAGATGGACTAATAGAGAAAGTCCCACACACTGCTAGAAGGCCAAATATTTTTTCAGAGCTAGATGCAGACAAAAAATTATTTTGAATTTGCAACCTGATGGTGGTTAGTATAGGTGTACTAATAGAACAAGTCCCACACACTGCTAGAAGGCCAAATATTTTTTCAGAGCTAGATGCAGAAAAAAATTAAATTCAGTTTGCAACCTGATGGAGGTCAGTATAGATGGACTAATAGAACAAGTCCCACACACAGCTAGAAGCCCAAATATTTTTTCAGAGGTAGATGCAGAAAAAAATTATATTCAATTTGCAACCTGATGGAGGTCAGTATAGATGGACTAATAGAACAAGTCCCACACACAGCTAGAAGCCCAAATATTTTTTCAGAGGTAGATGCAGAAAAAAAATATATTCAGTTTGCAACCTGATGGAGGTCAGTGTAGATGGACTAATAGAGAAAGTCCCACACACTGCTAGAAGGCCAAATATTTTTTCAGAGCTAGATGGAGACAAAAAATTATTTTGAATTTGCAACGTGATAGAGGTCAGTATAGATGGACTAATAGAACAAGTGCCACACACTGCTAGAAGGCCAAATATTTTTTCAGAGCTAGATGCAGAAAAAAATTATATTCAGTTTGCAACCTGATGGAGGTCAGTATAGATGGACTAATAGAACACGTCCCACACAAAGCTAGAATCCCAAATATTTTTTCAGAGGTAGATGCAGAAAAAAATTATTTTTAATTTGCAACCTGATGGAGGTCAGTATAGATGTACTAATAGAGAAAGTCCCACACACTGCTAGAAGGCCAAATATTTTTTCAGAGCTAGATGCAGACAAAAAATTATTTTGAATTTACAACGTGATGGAGGTCAGTATAGATGGACTAATAGAACAAGTCCCACACACTGCTAGAAGCCCAAATATTTTTTCAGAGCTAGATGCAGAAAAAAATTATATTCAATTTGCAACCTGATGGAGATCAGTATAGATGGACTAATAGAGAAAGTCCCACACACTGCTAGAAGGCCAAATATTTTTTCAGAGCTAGATGCAGACAAAAAACTATTTTGAATTTGCAACCTGATGGAGGTCAGTATAGGTCGACTAATAGAACAACTCCCACACACTGCTAGAAGGCCAAATATTTTTCCAGAGCTAGATGCAGAAAAAAATTATATTCAGTTTGCAACCTGATGGATGTCAGTATAGATGGACTAATAGAACAAGTCCCACACACAGCTAGAAGACCAAATAATTTTTCAGAGGTAGATGCAGAAAAAAAATATATACAGTTTGCAACCTGATGGAGGTCAGTATAGATGGACTAATAGAGAAAGTCCCACACACTGCTAGAAGGCCAAATATTTTTTCAGAGCTAGATGCAGACAAAAATTATATTCAGTTTGCAACCTGATGGAGGTCAGTATAGATGGAGTAATAGAACAAGTCCCACACACAGCTAGAAGCCCAAATATTTTTTCAGAGGTAGATGCAGAAAAAAAATATATTCAGTTTGCAACCTGATGGAGGTCAGTGTAGATGGACTAATAGAGAAAGTCCCACACACTGCTAGAAGGCCAAATATTTTTTCAGAGCTAGATGCAGACAAAAAATTATTTTTAATTTGCAACCTGATGGAGGTCAGTATAGATGGACTAATAGAGAAAGTCCCACACACTGCTAGAAGGCCAAATATTTTTTCAGAGCTAGATGCAGACAAAAAATTATTTTGAATTTGCAACGTGATAGAGGTCAGTATACATGGACTAATAGAACAAGTCCCACACACTGCTAGAAGGCCAAATATTTTTTCAGAGCTAGATGCAGAAAAAAATTATATTCAGTTTGCAACCTGATGGAGGTCAGTATAGATGGACTAATAGAACACGTCCCACACACAGCTAGAATCCCAAATATTTTTTCAGAGGCAGATACAGATAAAAATTATTTTTAATTTGCAACCTCATGGAGGTCAGTATAGATGTACTAATAGAGAAAGTCCCACACACTGCTAGAAGGCCAAATATTTTTTCAGAGCTAGATGCAGACAAAAAATTATTTTGAATTTGCAACGTGATGTAGGTCAGTATAGATGGACTAATAGAACAAGTCCCACACACTGCTAGAAGCCCAAATATTTTTTCAGAGCTAGATGCAGAAAAAAATTATATTCAATTTGCAACCTGATGGAGGTCAGTATAGATGGACTAATAGAGAAAGTCCCACACACTGCTAGAAGGCCAAATATTTTTTCAGAGCTAGATGCAGACAAAAAATTATTTTGAATTTGCAACCTGATGGTGGTCAGTATAGGTGTACTAATAGAACAAGTCCCACACACTGCTAGAAGGCCAAATATTTTTTCAGAGCTAGATGCAGAAAAAAATTAAATTCAGTTTGCAACCTGATGGAGGTCAGTATAGATGGACTAATAGAACAAGTCCCACACACAGCTAGAAGCCCAAATATTTTTTCAGAGGTAGATGCAGAAAAAAATTATATTCAATTGGCAACCTGATGGAGGTCAGTATAGATGGACTAATAGAACAAGTCCCACACACAGCTAGAAGCCCAAATATTTTTTCAGAGGTAGATGCAGACAAAAAATATATTCAGTTTGCAACCTGATGGAGGTCAGTATAGATGGACTAATAGAGAAAGTCCCACACACTGCTAGAAGGCCAAATATTTTTTCAGAGCTAGATGCAGACAAAAAAATATTTTTAATTTGCAACCTAATGGAGGTCAGTATAGATGGACTAATAGAGAAAGTCCCACACACTGCTAGAAGGCCAAATATTTTTTCAGAGCTAGATGCAGACAAAAATTATATTCAGTTTGCAACCTGATGGAGGTCAGTATAGATGGACTAATAGAACAAGTCACACACACAGCTAGAAGCCCAAATATTTTTTCAGAGGTAGATGCAGAAAAAAAATATATTCAGTTTGCAACCTGATGGAGGTCAGTGTAGATGGACTAATAGAGAAAGTCCCACACACTGCTAGAAGGCCAAATATTTTTTCAGAGCTAGATGCAGACAAAAAATTATTTTTAATTTGCAACCTGATGGAGGTCAGTATAGATGGACTAATAGAGAAAGTCCCACACACTGCTAGAAGGCCAAATATTTTTTCAGAGCTAGATGGAGACAAAAAATTATTTTGAATTTGCAACGTGATAGAGGTCAGTATAGATGGACTAATAGAACAAGTGCCACACACTGCTAGAAGGCCAAATATTTTTTCAGAGCTAGATGCAGAAAAAAATTATATTCAGTTTGCAACCTGATGGAGGTCAGTATAGATGGACTAATAGAACACGTCCCACACAAAGCTAGAATCCCAAATATTTTTTCAGAGGTAGATGCAGAAAAAAATTATTTTTAATTTGCAACCTGATGGAGGTCAGTATAGATGTACTAATAGAGAAAGTCCCACACACTGCTAGAAGGCCAAATATTTTTTCAGAGCTAGATGCAGACAAAAAATTATTTTGAATTTACAACGTGATGGAGGTCAGTATAGATGGACTAATAGAACAAGTCCCACACACTGCTAGAAGCCCAAATATTTTTTCAGAGCTAGATGCAGAAAAAAATTATATTCAATTTGCAACCTGATGGAGGTCAGTATAGATGGACTAATAGAGAAAGTCCCACACACTGCTAGAAGGCCAAATATTTTTTCAAAGCTAGATGCAGACAAAAAATTATTTTGAATTTGCAACCTGATGGTGGTCAGTATAGGTGTACTAATAGAACAAGTCCCACACACTGCTAGAAGGCCAAATATTTTTTCAGAGCTAGATGCAGAAAAAAATTAAATTCAGTTTGCAACCTGATGGAGGTCATTATAGATGGACTAATAGAACAAGTCCCACACACAGCTAGAAGCCCAAATATTTTTTCAGAGGTAGATGCAGAAAAAAATTATATTCAATTTGCAACCTGATGGAGGTCAGTATAGATGGACTAATAGAACAAGTCCCACACACAGCTAGAAGCCCAAATATTTTTTCAGAGGTAGATGCAGACAAAAAATATATTCAGTTTGCAACCTGATGGAGGTCAGTATAGATGGACTAATAGAGAAAGTCCCACACACTGCTAGAAGGCCAAATATTTTTTCAGAGCTAGATGCAGACAAAAAAATATTTTTAATTTGCAACCTAATGGAGGTCAGTATAGATGGACTAATAGAGAAAGTCCCACACACTGCTAGAAGGCCAAATATTTTTTCAGAGCTAGATGCAGACAAAAATTATATTCAGTTTGCAACCTGATGGAGGTCAGTATAGATGGACTAATAGAACAAGTCACACACACAGCTAGAAGCCCAAATATTTTTTCAGAGGTAGATGCAGAAAAAAAATATATTCAGTTTGCAACCTGATGGAGGTCAGTGTAGATGGACTAATAGAGAAAGTCCCACACACTGCTAGAAGGCCAAATATTTTTTCAGAGCTAGATGCAGACAAAAAATTATTTTGAATTTGCAGCGTGATAGAGGTCAGTATAGATGGACTAATAGAACAAGTGCCACACACTGCTAGAAGGCCAAATATTTTTTCATAGCTAGATGCAGAAAAAAATTATATTCAGTTTGCAACCTGATGGAGGTCAGTATAGATGGACTAATAGAACACGTCCCACACAAAGCTAGAATCCCAAATATTTTTTCAGAGGTAGATGCAGAAAAAAATTATTTTTAATTTGCAACCTGATGGAGGTCAGTATAGATGTACTAATAGAGAAAGTCCCACACACTGCTAGAAGGCCAAATATTTTTTCAGAGCTAGATGCAGACAAAAAATTATTTTGAATTTACAACGTGATGGAGGTCAGTATAGATGGACTAATAGAACAAGTCCCACACACTGCTAGAAGCCCAAATATTTTTTCAGAGCTAGATGCAGAAAAAAATTATATTCAATTTGCAACCTGATGGAGATCAGTATAGATGGACTAATAGAGAAAGTCCCACACACTGCTAGAAGGCCAAATATTTTTTCAGAGCTAGATGCAGACAAAAAACTATTTTGAATTTGCAACCTGATGGAGGTCAGTATAGGTCGACTAATAGAACAACTCCCACGCACTGCTAGAAGGCCAAATATTTTTCCAGAGCTAGATGCAGAAAAAAATTATATTCAGTTTGCAACCTGATGGATGTCAGTATAGATGGACTAATAGAACAAGTCCCACACACAGCTAGAAGACCAAATATTTTTTAAGAGGTAGATGCAGAAAACAATTATATTCAGTTTGCAACCTAATGGAGGTCAGTATAGATGGACTAATAGAACAAGTCCCACACACAGCTAGAAGCCCAAATAATTTTTCAGAGGTAGATGCAGAAAAAAAATATATACAGTTTGCAACCTGATGGAGGTCAGTATAGATGGACTAATAGAGAAAGTCCCACACACTGCTAGAAGGCCAAATATTTTTTCAGAGCTAGATGCAGACAAAAATTATATTCAGTTTGCAACCTGATGGAGGTCAGTATAGATGGAGTAATAGAACAAGTCCCACACACAGCTAGAAGCCCAAATATTTTTTCAGAGGTAGATGCAGAAAAAAAATATATTCAGTTTGCAACCTGATGGAGGTCAGTGTAGATGGACTAATAGAGAAAGTCCCACACACTGCTAGAAGGCCAAATATTTTTTCAAAGCTAGATGCAGACAAAAAATTATTTTTAATTTGCAACCTGATGGAGGTCAGTATAGATGGACTAATAGAGAAAGTCCCACACACTGCTAGAAGGCCAAATATTTTTTCAGAGCTAGATGCAGACAAAAAATTATTTTGAATTTGCAACGTGATAGAGGTCAGTATAGATGGACTAATAGAACAAGTCCCACACACTGCTAGAAGGCCAAATATTTTTTCAGAGCTAGATGCAGAAAAAAATTATATTCAGTTTGCAACCTGATGGAGGTCAGTATAGATGGACTAATAGAACACGTCCCACACAAAGCTAGAATCCCAAATATTTTTTCAGAGGTAGATGCAGATAAAAATTATTTTTAATTTGCAACCTGATGGAGGTCAGTATAGATGTACTAATAGAGAAAGTCCCACACACTGCTAGAAGGCCAAATATTTTTTCAGAGCTAGATGCAGACAAAAAATTATTTTGAATTTGCAACCTGATGGTGGTCAGTATAGGTGGACTAATTGAACAAGTCCCACACACTGCTAGAAGGCCAAATATTTTTTCAGAGCTAGATGCAGAAAAAAATTATATTCAGTTTGCAACCTGATGGAGGTCAGTATAGATGGACTAATAGAACAAGTCCCACACACTGCTAGAAGCCCAAATATTTTTTCAGAGGTAGATGCAGAAAAAAATTATATTCAATTTGCAACCTGATGGAGGTCAGTATAGATGGACTAATAGAACAAGTCCCACACACAACTAGAAGCCCAAATATTTTTTCAGAGGTAGATGCAGACAAAAAATATATTCAGTTTGCAGCCTGATGGAGGTCAGTATAGATGGACTAATAGAGAAAGTCCCACACACTGCTAGAAGGCCAAATATTTTTTCAGAGCTAGATGCAGACAAAAAAATATTTTTAATTTGCAACCTAATGGAGGTCAGTATAGATTGACTAATAGAGGAAGTCCCACGCACTGCTAGAAGGCCAAATATTTTTTCAGAGCTAGATGCAGACAAAAATTATATTCAGTTTGCAAACTGATGGAGGTCAGTATAGATGGACTAATAGAACAAGTCCCACACACAGCTAGAAGCCCAAATATTTTTTCAGAGGTAGATGCAGAAAAAAAATATATTCAGTTTGCAACCTGATGGAGGTCAGTATAGATGGAATAATAGAGAAAGTCCCACACACTGCTAGAAGGCCAAATATTTTTTCAGAGCTAGATGCAGAAAAAAATTATATTCAGTTTGCAACCTGATGGAGGTCAGTATAGATGGACTAATAGAACAAGTCCCACACACAGCTAGAATCCCAAATATTTTTTCAGAGGTAGATGTAGGTAAAAATTATTTTTAATTTGCAACCTGATGGAGGTCAGTATAGATGTACTAATAGAGAAAGTCCCACACACTGCTAGAAGGCCAAATATTTTTTCAGAGCTAGATGCAGACAAAAAATTATTTTGAATTTGCAACGTGATGGAGGTCAGTATAGATGGACTAATATAACAAGTCCCACACACTGCTAAAAGCCCAAATATTTTTTCAGAGCTAGATGCAGAAAAAAATTATATTCAATTTGCAACCTGATGGAGATCAGTATAGATGGACTAATAGAGAAAGCCCCACACACTGCTAGAAGGCCAAATATTTTTCAGAGCTAGATGCAGACAAAAAACTATTTTGAATTTGCAACCTGATGGAGGTCAGTATAGGTGGACTGATAGAACAACTCCCACACACTGCTAGAAGGCCAAATATTTTTTCAGAGCTAGATGCAGAAAAAAATTATAT
Source organism: Phyllobates terribilis (assembly GCF_046119375.1). Lineage (NCBI taxonomy): Eukaryota > Metazoa > Chordata > Amphibia > Anura > Dendrobatidae > Phyllobates > Phyllobates terribilis. The sequence continues at coordinate 764,762,947 of NW_027362762.1, read as the reverse complement.
TCAGTTTGCAACCTGATGGAGGTCAGTATAGATGGACTAATAGAACAAGTCCCACACAAAGCTAGAAGCCCAAATATTTTTTCAGAGGTAGATGCAGAAAACAATTATATTCAGTTTGCAACCTGATGGAGGTAAGTATAGATGGACTAATAGAACAAGTCCCACACACAGCTAGAAGTACAAATATTTTTTCAGAGGTAGATGCAGAAAAAAAATATATACAGTTTGCAACCTGATGGAGGTCAGTATAGATGGACTAATAGAGAAAGTCCCACACACTGCTAGAAGGCCAAATATTTTTTCAGATCTAGATGCAGACAAAAAAATATTTTTAATTTGCAACCTGTTGGAGGTCAGTATAGATGGACTAATAGAGAAAGTCCCACACACTGCTAGAAGGCCAAATATTTTATCAGAGCTAGATGCAAAAAAAAATTATATTCAGTTTGCAACCTGATGGAGGTCAGTATAGATGGACTAATAGAACAAGTCCCACACACAGCTAGAATCCCAAATATTTTTTCAGAGGTAGATGCAGATAAAAATTATTTTTAATTTGCAACCTGATGGAGGTCAATATAGATGTACTAATAGAGAAAGTCCCACACATTGCTAGAAGGCCAAATATTTTTTCAGAGCTAGATGCAGACAAAAAATTATTTTGAATTTGCAACGTGATGGAGGTCAGTTTAGATGGACTAATAGAACAAGTCCCACACACTGCTAGAAGCCCAAATATTTTTTCAGAGCTAGATGCAGAAAAAAATTATATTCAATTTGCAACCTGATGGAGATCAGTATAGATGGACTAATAGAGAAAGTCCCACACACTGCTAGAAGGCCAAATATTTTTTCAGAGCTAGATGCAGACAAAAAACTGTTTTGAATTTGCAACCTGATGGAGGTCAGTATAGGTGGACTAATAGAACAACTCCCACACACTGCTAGAAGGCCAAATATTTTTTCAGAGCTAGATGCAGAAAAAAATTATATTCAGTTTGCAACCTGATGGAGGTCAGTATAGATGGACTAATAGAACAAGTCCCACACACAGCTAGAAGCCCAAATATTTTTTCAGAGGTAGATGCAGAAAACAATTATATTCAGTTTGCAACCTGATGGAGGTCAGTATAGATGGACTAATAGAACAAGTCCCACACACAGCTAGAAGCCCAAATATTTTTTAGAGGTAGATGCAGAAAAAAAATATATTCAGTTTGCAACCTGATGGAGGTCAGTATAGATGGACTAATAGAGAAAGTCCCACACACTGCTAGAAGGCCAAATATTTTTTCAGAGCTAGATACAGAAAAAAATTATATTCAGTTTGCAACCTGATGGAGGTCAGTATAGATGGACTAATAGAACACGTCCCACACACAGCTAGAATCCCAAATATTTTTTCAGAGGTAGATGCAGATAAAAATTATTTTTAATTTGCAACCTGATGGAGGTCAGTATAGATGGACTAATAGAGAAAGTCCCACGCACTGCTAGAAGGCCAAATATTTTTTCAGAGCTAGATGCAGACAAAAAATTATTTTGAATTTGCAACGTGATGGAGGTCAGTATAGATGGACTAATAGAACAAGTCCCACACACTGCTAGAAGGCCAAATATTTTTTCAGAGGTAGATGCAGAAAAAAATTATATTCAGTTTGCAACCTGATGGAGGTCAGTATAGATGGACTAATAGAACAAGTCCCACACACAGCCAGAAGCCCAAATATTTTTTCAGACGTAGATGCAGATAAAAATTATTTTTAATTTGCAACTTGATGGAGGTCAGTATAGATGTACTAATAGAGAAAGTCCCACACACTGCTAGAAGGCCAAATATTTTTTCAGAGCTAGATGCAGACAAAAAATTATTTTGAATTTGCAACGTGATGGAGGTCAGTATAGATGGACTAATAGAACAAGTCCCACACACTGCTAGAAGGCCAAATATTTTTTCAGAGCTAGATGCAGAAAAAAATTATATTCAATTTGCAACCTGATGGAGGTCAGTATAGATGGACTGATAGAGAAAGTCCCACACACTGCTAGAAGGCCAAATATTATTTCAGAGCTAGATGCAGATAAAAATTATTTTTAATTTGCAACCTGATGGAGGTCAGTATAGATGGACTAATAGAACAAGTCCCACACACAGCCAGAAGCCCAAATATTTTTTCAGACGTAGATGCAGATAAAAATTATTTTTAATTTGCAACTTGATGGAGGTCAGTATAGATGTACTAATAGAGAAAGTCCCACACACTGCTAGAAGGCCAAATATTTTTTCAGAGCTAGATGCAGACAAAAAATTATTTTGAATTTGCAACGTGATGGAGGTCAGTATAGATGGACTAATAGAACAAGTCCCACACACTGCTAGAAGGCCAAATATTTTTTCAGAGCTAGATGCAGAAAAAAATTATATTCAATTTGCAACCTTATGGAGGTCAGTATAGATGGACTGATAGAGAAAGTCCCACACACTGCTAGAAGGCCAAATATTATTTCAGAGCTAGATGCAGATAAAAATTATTTTTAATTTGCAACCTGATGGAGGTCAGTATAGATGGACTAATAGAGAAAGTCCCACACACTGCTAGAAGGCCAAATATTTTTTCAGAGCTAGATGCAGAAAAAAATTATATTCAGTTTGCAACCTGATGGAGGTCAGTATAGATGGATTAATAGAACACGTCCCACACACAGCTAGAATCCCAAATATTTTTTCAGACTTAGATGCAGATAAAAATTATTTTTAGTTTGCAACCTGATGGAGGTCAGTATAGATGTACTAATAGAGAAAGTCCCACACACTGCTAGAAGGCCAAATATTTTTTCAGAGCTAGATGCAGACAAAAAATTATTTTGAATTTGCAACGTGATGGAGGTCAGTATAGAAGGACTAATAGAACAAGTCCCACACACTGCTAGAAGCCCAAATATTTTTTCAGAGCTAGATGCAGAAAAAAATTATATTCAATTTGCAACCTGATGGAGGTCAGTATAGATGGACTAATAGAGAAAGTCCCACACACTGCTAGAAGGCCAAATATTTTTTCAGAGCTAGATGCAGACAAAAAATTATTTTGAATTTGCAACCTGATGGTGGTCAGTATAGGTGGACTAATAGAACAAGTCCCACACACTGCTAGAAGGCCAAATATTTTTTCAGAGCTAGATGCAGAAAACAATTATATTCAGTTTGCAACCTGATGGAGGTCAGTATAGATGGACTAATAGAACAAGTACCACACACAGCTAGAATCCAAAATATTTTTTAAGAGGTAGATGCAGAAAACAATTATATTCAGTTTGCAACCTAGTGGAGGTCAGTATAGATGGACTAATAGAACAAGTCCCACACACAGCTAGAAGCCCAAATATTTTTTCAGAGGTAGATGCAGAAAAAAAATATATAAAGTTTGCAACCTGATGGAGGTCAGTATAGATGGACTAATAGAGAAAGTCCCACACACTGCTAGAAGGCCAAATATTTTTTCAGAACTAGATGCAGACAAAAAAATATTTTTAATTTGCAACCTGATGGAGGTCAGTATAGATGGACTAATAGAGAAAGTCCCACACACTGCTAGAAGGCCAAATATTTTTTCAGAGCTTGATGCAGACAAAAATTATATTCAGTTTGCAACCTGATGGAGGTCAGTATAGATGGACTAATAGAACAAGTCCCACACACAGCTAGAAGCCCAAATATTTTTTCAGAGGTAGATGCAGAAAAAAAATATATTCAGTTTGCAACCTGATGGAGGTCAGTATAGATGGACTAATAGAGAAAGTCCCACACACTGCTAGAAGGCCAAATATTCTTTCAGAGCTAGATGCAGACAAAAAATTATTTTGAATTTGCAACGTGATAGAGGTCAGTATAGATGGACTAATAGAACAAGTCCAACACACTGCTAGAAGGCCAAATATTTTTTCAGAGCTAGATGCAGATAAAAATTATTTTTAATTTGCAAGCTGATGGAGGTCAGTATAGATGGACTAATAGAGAAAGTCCCACACACTGCTAGAAGTCCAAATATTTTTTCAGAGCTAGATGCAGAAAAAAATTATATACAGTTTGCAACCTGATGGAGGTCAGTATAGATGGACTAATAGAACACGTCCCACACACAGCTAGAATCCCAAATATTTTTTCAGAGGCAGATACAGATAAAAATTATTTTTAATTTGCAACCTCATGGAGGTCAGTATAGATGTACTAATAGAGAAAGTCCCACACACTGCTAGAAGGCCAAATATTTTTTCAGAGCTAGATGCAGACAAAAAATTATTTTGAATTTGCAACGTGATGTAGGTCAGTATAGATGGACTAATAGAACAAGTCCCACACACTGCTAGAAGGCCAAATATTTTTTCAGAGCTAGATGCAGACAAAAATTATATTCAGTTTGCAACCTGATGGAGGTCAGTATAGATGGACTAATAGAACAAGTCACACACACAGCTAGAAGCCCAAATATTTTTTCAGAGGTAGATGCAGAAAAAAAATATATTCAGTTTGCAACCTGATGGAGGTCAGTGTAGATGGACTAATAGAGAAAGTCCCACACACTGCTAGAAGGCCAAATATTTTTTCAGAGCTAGATGCAGACAAAAAATTATTTTTAATTTGCAACCTGATGGAGGTCAGTATAGATGGACTAATAGAGAAAGTCCCACACACTGCTAGAAGGCCAAATATTTTTTCAGAGCTAGATGGAGACAAAAAATTATTTTGAATTTGCAACGTGATAGAGGTCAGTATAGATGGACTAATAGAACAAGTGCCACACACTGCTAGAAGGCCAAATATTTTTTCAGAGCTAGATGCAGAAAAAAATTATATTCAGTTTACAACCTGATGGAGGTCAGTATAGATGGACTAATAGAACACGTCCCACACAAAGCTAGAATCCCAAATATTTTTTCAGAGGTAGATGCAGAAAAAAATTATTTTTAATTTGCAACCTGATGGAGGTCAGTATAGATGTACTAATAGAGAAAGTCCCACACACTGCTAGAAGGCCAAATATTTTTTCAGAGCTAGATGCAGACAAAAAATTATTTTGAATTTACAACGTGATGGAGGTCAGTATAGATGGACTAATAGAACAAGTCCCACACACTGCTAGAAGCCCAAATATTTTTTCAGAGCTAGATGCAGACAAAAAATTATTTTGAATTTGCAACCTGATGGTGGTCAGTATAGGTCGACTAATTGAACAAGTCCCACACACTGCTAGAAGGCCAAATATTTTTTCAGAGCTAGATGCAGAAAAAAATTATATTCAGTTTGCAACCTGATGGAGGTCAGTATAGATGGACTAATAGAACAAGTCCCACACACAGCTAGAAGCCCAAATATTTTTTCAGAGGTAGATGCAGAAAAAAATTATATTCAATTTGCAACCTGATGGAGGTCAGTATAGATGGACTAATAGAACAAGTCCCACACACAACTAGAAGCCCAAATATTTTTTCAGAGGTAGATGCAGACAAAAAATATATTCAGTTTGCAGCCTGATGGAGGTCAGTACAGATGGACTAATAGAGAAAGTCCCACACACTGCTAGAAGGCCAAATATTTTTTCAGAGCTAGATGCAGACAAAAAAATATTTTTAATTTGCAACCTAATGGAGGTCAGTATAGATTGACTAATAGAGGAAGTCCCACGCACTGCTAGAAGGCCAAATATTTTTTCAGAGCTAGATGCAGACAAAAATTATATTCAGTTTGCAACCTGATGGAGGTCAGTATAGATGGACTAATAGAACAAGTCCCACACACAGCTAGAAGCCCAAATATTTTTTCAGAGGTAGATGCAGAAAAAAAATATATTCAGTTTGCAACCTGATGGAGGTCAGTATAGATGGAATAATAGAGAAAGTCCCACACACTGCTAGAAGGCCAAATATTTTTTCAGAGCTAGATGCAGAAAAAAATTATATTCAGTTTGCAACCTGATGGAGGTCAGTATAGATGGACTAATAGAACAAGTCCCACACACAGCTAGAATCCCAAATATTTTTTCAGAGGTAGATGCAGGTAAAAATTATTTTTAATTTGCAACCTGATGGAGGTCAGTATAGATGTACTAATAGAGAAAGTCCCACACACTGCTAGAAGGCCAAATATTTTTTCAGAGCTAGATGCAGACAAAAAATTATTTTGAATCTGCAACGTGATGGAGGTCAGTATAGATGGACTAATATAACAAGTCCCACACACTGCTAAAAGCCCAAATATTTTTTCAGAGCTAGATGCAGAAAAAAATTATATTCAATTTGCAACCTGATGGAGATCAGTATAGATGGACTAATAGAGAAAGTCCCACACACTGCTAGAAGGCCAAATATTTTTCAGAGCTAGATGCAGACAAAAAACTATTTTGAATTTGCAACCTGATGGAGGTCAGTATAGGTGGACTGATAGAACAACTCCCACACACTGCTAGAAGGCCAAATATTTGTTCAGAGCTAGATGCAGAAAAAAATTATATTCAGTTTGCAACCTGATGGAGGTCAGTATAGATGGACTAATAGAACAAGTCCCACACACAGCTAGAAGCCCAAATATTTTTTCAGAGGTAGATGCAGAAAACAATTATATTCAGTTTGCAACCTGATGGAGGTAAGTATAGATGGACTAATAGAACAAGTCCCACACACCGCTAGAAGTACAAATATTTTTTCAGAGGTAGATGCAGAAAAAAAATATATACAGTTTGCAACCTGATGGAGGTCAGTATAGATGGACTAATAGAGAAAGTCCCACACACTGCTAGAAGGCCAAATATTTTTTCAGAGCTAGATGCAGACAAAAAAATATTTTGAATTTGCAACCTGATGGAGGTCAGTATAGATGGACTAATAGAGAAAGTCCCACACACTGCTAGAAGGCCAAATATTTTTTCAGAGCTAGATGCAGACAAAAATTATATTCAATTTGCAAACTGATGGAGGTCAGTATAGATGGACTAATAGAACAAGTCCCACACACAGCTAGAAGCCCAAATATTTTTTCAGAGGTAGATGCAGAAAAAAAATTATTTTGAATTTGCAACGTGATAGAGGTCAGTATAGATGGACTAAGAGAACAAGTCCCACACACTGCTGGAAGGCCAAATATTTTTTCAGAGCTAGATGCAGATAAAAATTACTTTTAATTTGTAACCTGATGGAGGTCAGTATAGATGGACTAATAAAGAAAGTCCCACACACTGCTAGAAGGCCAAATATTTTTTCAGAGCTAGATGCAGAAAAAAATTATATTCAGTTTGCAACCTGATGGAGGTTAGTATAGATGGACTAATAGAACAAGTCCCACACACAGCTAGAAGCCCAAATATTTTTTCAGAGGTATATGCAGATAAAAATTATTTTTAATTTGCAACCTGATGGAGGTCAGTATAGATGGACTAATAGAGAAAGTCCCACACACTGCTAGAAGGCCAAATATTTTTTCAGAGCTAGATGCAGACAAAAAATTATTTTGAATTTGCAACGTGATGGAGGTCAGTATAGAAGGACTAATAGAACAAGTCCCACACACTGCTAGAAGCCCAAATATTTTTTCAGAGCTAGATGCAGAAAAAAATTATATTCAATTTGCAACCTGATGGAGGTCAGTATAGATGGACTAATAGAGAAAGTCCCACACACTGCTAGAAGGCCAAATATTTTTTCAGAGCTAGATGCAGACAAAAAATTATTTTGAATTTGCAACCTGATGGTGGTCAGTATAGGTGGACTAATAGAACAAGTCCCACACACTGCTAGAAGGCCAAATATTTTTTCAGAGCTAGATGCAGAAAACAATTATATTCAGTTTGCAACCTGATGGAGGTCAGTATAGATGGACTAATAGAACAAGTACCACACACAGCTAGAATCCAAAATATTTTTTAAGAGGTAGATGCAGAAAACAATTATATTCAGTTTGCAACCTAGTGGAGGTCAGTATAGATGGACTAATAGAACAAGTCCCACACACAGCTAGAAGCCCAAATATTTTTTCAGAGGTAGATGCAGAAAAAAAATATATAAAGTTTGCAACCTGATGGAGGTCAGTATAGATGGACTAATAGAGAAAGTCCCACACACTGCTAGAAGGCCAAATATTTTTTCAGAACTAGATGCAGACAAAAAAATATTTTTAATTTGCAACCTGATGGAGGTCAGTATAGATGGACTAATAGAGAAAGTCCCACACACTGCTAGAAGGCCAAATATTTTTTCAGAGCTTGATGCAGACAAAAATTATATTCAGTTTGCAACCTGATGGAGGTCAGTATAGATGGACTAATAGAACAAGTCCCACACACAGCTAGAAGCCCAAATATTTTTTCAGAGGTAGATGCAGAAAAAAAATATATTCAGTTTGCAACCTGATGGAGGTCAGTATAGATGGACTAATAGAGAAAGTCCCACACACTGCTAGAAGGCCAAATATTCTTTCAGAGCTAGATGCAGACAAAAAATTATTTTGAATTTGCAACGTGATAGAGGTCAGTATAGATGAACTAATAGAACAAGTCCAACACACTGCTAGAAGGCCAAATATTTTTTCAGAGCTAGATGCAGATAAAAATTATTTTTAATTTGCAAGCTGATGGAGGTCAGTATAGATGGACTAATAGAGAAAGTCCCACACACTGCTAGAAGTCCAAATATTTTTTCAGAGCTAGATGCAGAAAAAAATTATATACAGTTTGCAACCTGATGGAGGTCAGTATAGATGGACTAATAGAACACGTCCCACACACAGCTAGAATCCCAAATATTTTTTCAGAGGCAGATACAGATAAAAATTATTTTTAATTTGCAACCTCATGGAGGTCAGTATAGATGTACTAATAGAGAAAGTCCCACACACTGCTAGAAGGCCAAATATTTTTTCAGAGCTAGATGCAGACAAAAAATTATTTTGAATTTGCAACGTGATGTAGGTCAGTATAGATGGACTAATAGAACAAGTCCCACACACTGCTAGAAGGCCAAATATTTTTTCAGAGCTAGATGCAGACAAAAATTATATTCAGTTTGCAACCTGATGGAGGTCAGTATAGATGGACTAATAGAACAAGTCACACACACAGCTAGAAGCCCAAATATTTTTTCAGAGGTAGATGCAGAAAAAAAATATATTCAGTTTGCAACCTGATGGAGGTCAGTGTAGATGGACTAATAGAGAAAGTCCCACACACTGCTAGAAGGCCAAATATTTTTTCAGAGCTAGATGCAGACAAAAAATTATTTTTAATTTGCAACCTGATGGAGGTCAGTATAGATGGACTAATAGAGAAAGTCCCACACACTGCTAGAAGGCCAAATATTTTTTCAGAGCTAGATGGAGACAAAAAATTATTTTGAATTTGCAACGTGATAGAGGTCAGTATAGATGGACTAATAGAACAAGTGCCACACACTGCTAGAAGGCCAAATATTTTTTCAGAGCTAGATGCAGAAAAAAATTATATTCAGTTTGCAACCTGATGGAGGTCAGTATAGATGGACTAATAGAACACGTCCCACACAAAGCTAGAATCCCAAATATTTTTTCAGAGGTAGATGCAGAAAAAAATTATTTTTAATTTGCAACCTGATGGAGGTCAGTATAGATGTACTAATAGAGAAAGTCCCACACACTGCTAGAAGGCCAAATATTTTTTCAGAGCTAGATGCAGACAAAAAATTATTTTGAATTTACAACGTGATGGAGGTCAGTATAGATGGACTAATAGAACAAGTCCCACACACTGCTAGAAGCCCAAATATTTTTTCAGAGCTAGATGCAGACAAAAAATTATTTTGAATTTGCAACCTGATGGTGGTCAGTATAGGTCGACTAATTGAACAAGTCCCACACACTGCTAGAAGGCCAAATATTTTTTCAGAGCTAGATGCAGAAAAAAATTATATTCAGTTTGCAACCTGATGGAGGTCAGTATAGATGGACTAATAGAACAAGTCCCACACACAGCTAGAAGCCCAAATATTTTTTCAGAGGTAGATGCAGAAAAAAATTATATTCAATTTGCAACCTGATGGAGGTCAGTATAGATGGACTAATAGAACAAGTCCCACACACAACTAGAAGCCCAAATATTTTTTCAGAGGTAGATGCAGACAAAAAATATATTCAGTTTGCAGCCTGATGGAGGTCAGTACAGATGGACTAATAGAGAAAGTCCCACACACTGCTAGAAGGCCAAATATTTTTTCAGAGCTAGATGCAGACAAAAAAATATTTTTAATTTGCAACCTAATGGAGGTCAGTATAGATTGACTAATAGAGGAAGTCCCACGCACTGCTAGAAGGCCAAATATTTTTTCAGAGCTAGATGCAGACAAAAATTATATTCAGTTTGCAACCTGATGGAGGTCAGTATAGATGGACTAATAGAACAAGTCCCACACACAGCTAGAAGCCCAAATATTTTTTCAGAGGTAGATGCAGAAAAAAAATATATTCAGTTTGCAACCTGATGGAGGTCAGTATAGATGGAATAATAGAGAAAGTCCCACACACTGCTAGAAGGCCAAATATTTTTTCAGAGCTAGATGCAGAAAAAAATTATATTCAGTTTGCAACCTGATGGAGGTCAGTATAGATGGACTAATAGAACAAGTCCCACACACAGCTAGAATCCCAAATATTTTTTCAGAGGTAGATGCAGGTAAAAATTATTTTTAATTTGCAACCTGATGGAGGTCAGTATAGATGTACTAATAGAGAAAGTCCCACACACTGCTAGAAGGCCAAATATTTTTTCAGAGCTAGATGCAGACAAAAAATTATTTTGAATCTGCAACGTGATGGAGGTCAGTATAGATGGACTAATATAACAAGTCCCACACACTGCTAAAAGCCCAAATATTTTTTCAGAGCTAGATGCAGAAAAAAATTATATTCAATTTGCAACCTGATGGAGATCAGTATAGATGGACTAATAGAGAAAGTCCCACACACTGCTAGAAGGCCAAATATTTTTCAGAGCTAGATGCAGACAAAAAACTATTTTGAATTTGCAACCTGATGGAGGTCAGTATAGGTGGACTGATAGAACAACTCCCACACACTGCTAGAAGGCCAAATATTTGTTCAGAGCTAGATGCAGAAAAAAATTATATTCAGTTTGCAACCTGATGGAGGTCAGTATAGATGGACTAATAGAACAAGTCCCACACACAGCTAGAAGCCCAAATATTTTTTCAGAGGTAGATGCAGAAAACAATTATATTCAGTTTGCAACCTGATGGAGGTAAGTATAGATGGACTAATAGAACAAGTCCCACACACCGCTAGAAGTACAAATATTTTTTCAGAGGTAGATGCAGAAAAAAAATATATACAGTTTGCAACCTGATGGAGGTCAGTATAGATGGACTAATAGAGAAAGTCCCACACACTGCTAGAAGGCCAAATATTTTTTCAGAGCTAGATGCAGACAAAAAAATATTTTGAATTTGCAACCTGATGGAGGTCAGTATAGATGGACTAATAGAGAAAGTCCCACACACTGCTAGAAGGCCAAATATTTTTTCAGAGCTAGATGCAGACAAAAATTATATTCAATTTGCAAACTGATGGAGGTCAGTATAGATGGACTAATAGAACAAGTCCCACACACAGCTAGAAGCCCAAATATTTTTTCAGAGGTAGATGCAGAAAAAAAATTATTTTGAATTTGCAACGTGATAGAGGTCAGTATAGATGGACTAAGAGAACAAGTCCCACACACTGCTGGAAGGCCAAATATTTTTTCAGAGCTAGATGCAGATAAAAATTACTTTTAATTTGTAACCTGATGGAGGTCAGTATAGATGGACTAATAAAGAAAGTCCCACACACTGCTAGAAGGCCAAATATTTTTTCAGAGCTAGATGCAGAAAAAAATTATATTCAGTTTGCAACCTGATGGAGGTTAGTATAGATGGACTAATAGAACAAGTCCCACACACAGCTAGAAGCCCAAATATTTTTTCAGAGGTATATGCAGATAAAAATTATTTTTAATTTGCAACCTGATGGAGGTCAGTATAGATGGACTAATAGAGAAAGTCCCACACACTGCTAGAAGGCCAAATATTTTTTCAGAGCTAGATGCAGAAAAAAATTATATTCAGTTTGCATCCTGATGGAGGTCAGTATGGATGGACTAATAGAACAAGTCCCACACAGAGCTAGAAGCCCAAATATTTTTTCAGAGGTAGATGCAGATAAAAATTATTTTTAATTTGCAACTTGATGGAGGTCAGTATAGATGTACTAATAGAGAAAGTCCCACACACTGCTAGAAGGCCAAATATTTTTTCAGAGCTAGATGCAGACAAAAAAATATTTTTAATTTGCAACCTGATGGAGGTCAGTATAGATGGACTAATAGAGAAAGTCCCACACACTGCTAGAAGGCCAAATATTTTTTCAGAGCTAGATGCGGAAAAAAAATATATTCAGTTTGCCACCTGATGGAGGTCAGTATAGATGGACTAATAGAGAAAGTCCCACACACTGCTAGAAGGCCAAATATTTTTTCAGAGCTAGATGCAGACAAAAAAATATTTTTAATTTGCAACCTGATGGAGGTCAGTATAGATGGACTAATAGAGAAAGTCCCACACACTGCTAGAAGGCCTAATATTTTTTCAGAGCTAGATGCAGATAAAAATTATTTTGAATTTGCAACATGATGGAGGTCAGTATAGATGGAATAATAGAGAAAGTCCCACACACTGCTAGAAGGCCAAATATTTTTTCAGAGCTAGATGCAGAAAAAAATTATATTCAGTTTGCAACCTGATGGAGGTCAGTATAGATTGACTAATAGAACAAGTCCCACACACAGCTAGAAGCCCAAATATTTTTTCAGAGGTAGATACTGATAAAAATTATTTTTAATTTGCAACCTGATGGAGTTCAGTATAGATGGACTTATAGAGAAAGTCCCACGCACTGCTAGAAGGCCAAATATTTTTTCAGAGCTAGATGAAGACAAAAAATTATTTTTAATTTGCAACCTGATGGAGGTCAGTATAGATGTACTAATAGAGAAAGTCCCTCACACAGCTAGAAGGCCAAATATTTTTTCAGAGCTAGATGCAGACAAAAAATAATTTTGAATTTGCAACGTGAAGTAGGTCAGTATAGATGGACTAATAGAACAAGTCCCACACACTGCTAGAAGGCCAAATATTTTTTCAGAGCTAGATGCAGAAAAAAATTATATTCAATTTGCAACCTGATGGAGGTCAGTATAGATGGACTAATAGAGAAAGTCCCACACACTGCTAGAAGGTCAAATATTTTTTCAGAGCTAGATGCAGACAAAAAATTATTTTGAATTTGCAACCTGATGGAGGTCAGTATAGGTGGACTAATAGAAGAAGTCCCACACACTGCTAGAAGGCCAAAAAAATTTTCAGAGCTAGATGCAGAGAAAAATTATATTCAGTTTGCAACCTGATGGAGGTCAGTATAGATGGACTAATAGAACAAGTCCCACACACAGCTAGAAGCCCAAATATTTTTTCAGAGGTAGATGCAGAAAAAAATTATATTCAGTTTGCAACCTGATGGAGGTCAGTATAGATGGACTAATAGAACAAGTCCCACACACAGCTAGAAGCCCAAATATTTTTTCAGAGGTATATGCAGAAAAAAAATATATTCAGTTTGCAACCTGATGGAGGTTAGTATAGATGGACTAATAGAGAAAGTCCCACACACTGCTAGAAGGCAAATATTTTTTCAGAGCTAGATGCAGACAAATATTTTTTTTTAATTTGCAACCTGATGGAGGTCAGTATAGATGGACTAATAGAGAAAGTTCCACGCACTGCTAGAAGGTCAAATATTTTTTCAGAGCTAGATGCAGACAAAAAATTATTTTTAATTTGCAACGTGATGGAGTTCAGTATAGATGGACTAATAGAACAAGTCCCACACACTGCTAGAAGGCCAAATATTTTTTCAGAGCTAGATGCAGATAAAAATTATTTTTAATTTGCAACCTGATGGAGGTCAGTATAGATGGACTAATAGAGAAAGTCCCACACACTGCTAGTAGGCCAAATATTTTTTCAGAGCTAGATGCAGAAAAAAATTATATTCAGTTTGCAACCTGATGGAGGTCAGTATAGATGGACTAATAGAACAAGTCCCACACACAGTTAGAAGCCCAAATATTTTTTCAGACATAGATGCAGATAAAAATTATTTTTACTTTGCAACTTGATGGAGGTCAGTATAGATGTACTAATAGAGAAAGTCCCACACACTGTTAGAAGGCCAAATATTTTTTCAGAGCTAGATGCAGACAAAAAATTATTTTGAATTTGCAACGTGATGGAGGTCAGTATAGATGGACTAATAGAACAAGTCCCAAACACTGCCAGAAGGCCAAATATTTTTTCAGAGCTAGATGCAGAAAAAAATTATATTCAGTTTGCAACCTGATGGAGGTCAGTGTAGATGGACTAATAGAACAAGTCCCACACACAGCTAGAAGCTCAAATATTTTTTCAGAGGTAGATGCAGAAAAAAATTATATTCAGTTTGCAACCTGATGGAGGTCAATATAGATGGACTAATAGAACATGTCCCACACACTGCTAGAAGCCCAAATATTTTTTCAGAAGTAGATGCAGATAAAAATTAATTTTAATTTGCAACCTGATGGAGGTCAGTATAGATGGACTAATAGAACAAGTCCCACACACTGCTAGAAGCCCAAATATTTTTTCAGAAGTAGATGCAGATAAAAATTATTTTTAATTTGCAACCTGATGGAGGTCAGTATACGTGGACTAATAGAACAAGTCCCACACACTGCTAGAAGGCCAAATATTTTTTCAGAGCTAGATGCAGAAAAAAATTATATTCAGTTTGCAACCTCATGGAGGTCAGTATAGATGGACTAATAGAACAAGTCCCACGCACAGCTGGAAGCCCAAATATTTTTTCAGAGGTAGATGCAGAAAAAAATTATATTCAGTTTGCAACCTGATGGAGGTCAGTATAGATGGACTAATAGAACAAGTGCCACACACAGCTAGAAGCCCAAATATTTTTTCAGAGGTAGATTCAGAAAAAAAATATATTCAGTTTGCAACCTGATGGAGGTCAGTATAGATGGACTAATAGAGAAAGTCCCACACACTGCTAGTAGGCCAAATATTTTTTCAGAGCTAGATGCAGAAAAAAATTATATTCAGTTTGCAACCTGATGGAGGTCAGTATAGATGGACTAATAGAACAAGTCCCACACACAGTTAGAAGCCCAAATATTTTTTCAGACATAGATGCAGATAAAAATTATTTTTACTTTGCAACTTGATGGAGGTCAGTATAGATGTACTAATAGAGAAAGTCCCACACACTGTTAGAAGGCCAAATATTTTTTCAGAGCTAGATGCAGACAAAAAATTATTTTGAATTTGCAACGTGATGGAGGTCAGTATAGATGGACTAATAGAACAAGTCCCAAACACTGCCAGAAGGCCAAATATTTTTTCAGAGCTAGATGCAGAAAAAAATTATATTCAGTTTGCAACCTGATGGAGGTCAGTGTAGATGGACTAATAGAACAAGTCCCACACACAGCTAGAAGCTCAAATATTTTTTCAGAGGTAGATGCAGAAAAAAATTATATTCAGTTTGCAACCTGATGGAGGTCAATATAGATGGACTAATAGAACATGTACCACACACTGCTAGAAGCCCAAATATTTTTTCAGAAGTAGATGCAGATAAAAATTAATTTTAATTTGCAACCTGATGGAGGTCAGTATAGATGGACTAATAGAACAAGTCCCACACACTGCTAGAAGCCCAAATATTTTTTCAGAAGTAGATGCAGATAAAAATTATTTTTAATTTGCAACCTGATGGAGGTCAGTATACGTGGACTAATAGAACAAGTCCCACACACTGCTAGAAGGCCAAATATTTTTTCAGAGCTAGATGCAGAAAAAAATTATATTCAGTTTGCAACCTCATGGAGGTCAGTATAGATGGACTAATAGAACAAGTCCCACACACAGCTGGAAGCCCAAATATTTTTTCAGAGGTAGATGCAGAAAAAATTATATTCAGTTTGCAACCTGATGGAGGTCAGTATAGATGGACTAATAGAACAAGTGCCACACACAGCTAGAAGCCCAAATATTTTTTCAGAGGTAGATTCAGAAAAAAAATATATTCAGTTTGCAACCTGATGGAGGTCAGTATAGATGGACTAATAGAGAAAGTCCCACACACTGCTAGAAGGCCAAATATTTTTTCAGAGCTAGATGCAGACAAAAATTTTTTTTTAATTTGCAACCTGATGGAGGTCAGAATAGATGGACTAATAGAGAAGTCCCACACACTGCTAGAAGGCCAAATATTTTTTCAGAGCTAGATGCAGACAAAAATTATATTCAGTTTGAAATCTGATGGAGGTCAGTATAGATGGACTAATAGAACAAGTCCCACACACAGCTAGAATCCCAAATATTTTTTCAGAGGTAGATGCAGACAAAAAATTATTTTTAAATTGCAACCTGATGGAGGTCAGTATAGATGGACTAATAGAGAAAGTCCCACACACTGCTAGAAGGCCAAATATTTTTTCAGAGCTAGATGCAGATAAAAATTATTTTGAATTTGCAACCTGATGGAGGTCAGTATAGATGGACTAATAGAGAAAGTCCCACACTCTGCTAGAAGGCCAAATATTTTTTCAGAGCTAGATGCAGAAAAAAATTATATTCAGTTTGCAACCTGATGGAGGTCAGTATAGATGGACTAATAGAACAAGTCCCACACACAGCTAGAAGCCCAAATATTTTTTCAGAGGTACATGCAGATAAAAATTATTTTTAATTTGCAACCTGATGGAGGTCAGTATAGATGGACTAATAGAGAAAGTCCCTCACACAGCTAGAAGGCCAAATATTTTTTCAGAGCTAGATGAAGACAAAAAATTATTTTTAATTTGCAACCTGATGGAGGTCAGTATAGATGTACTAATAGAGAAAGTCCCTCACACAGCTAGAAGGCCAAATATTTTTTCAGAGCTAGATGCAGACAAAAAATTATTTTGAATTTGCAACGTGAAGTAGGTCAGTATAGATGGACTAATAGAACAAGTCCCACACACTGCTAGAAGGCCAAATATTTTTTCAGAGCTAGATGCAGAAAAAAATTATATTCAATTTGCAACCTGATGGAGGTCAGTATAGATGGACTAATAGAGAAAGTCCCACACACTGCTAGAAGGCCAAATATTTTTTCAGAGCTAGATGCAGACAAAAAATTATTTTGAATTTGCAACCTGATGGAGGTCAGTATAGGTGGACTAATAGAAGAAGTCCCACACACTGCTAGAAGGCCAAAAAATTTTTTAGAGCTAGATGCAGAGAAAAATTATATTCAGTTTGCAACCTGATGGAGGTCAGTATAGATGGACTAATAGAACAAGTCCCACACACAGCTAGAAGCCCAAATATTTTTTCAGAGGAAGATGCAGAAAAAAATTATATTCAGTTTGCAACCTGATGGAGGTCAGTATAGATGGACTAATAGAACAAGTCCCACACACAGCTAGAAGCCCAAATATTTTTTCAGAGGTATATGCAGAAAAAAAATGTATTCAGTTTGCAACCTGATGGAGGTTAGTATAGATGGACTAATAGAGAAAGTCCCACACACTGCTAGAAGGCCAAATATTTTTTCAGAGCTAGATGCAGACAAATTTTTTTTTTTAATTTGCAACCTGATGGAGGTCAGTATAGATGGACTAATAGAGAAAGTTCCACGCACTGCTAGAAGGCCAAATATTTTTTCAGAGCTAGATGCAGACAAAAAATTATTTTTAATTTGCAACGTGATGGAGTTCAGTATAGATGGACTAATAGAACAAGTCCCACACACTGCTAGAAGGCCAAATATTTTTTCAGAGCTAGATGCAGATAAAAATTATTTTTAATTTGCAACCTGATGGAGGTCAGTATAGATGGACTAATAGAGAAAGTCCCACACACTGCTAGTAGGCCAAATATTTTTTCAGAGCTAGATGCAGAAAAAAATTATATTCAGTTTGCAACCTGATGGAGGTCAGTATAGATGGACTAATAGAACAAGTCCCACACACAGTTAGAAGCCCAAATATTTTTTCAGACGTAGATGCAGATAAAAATTATTTTTACTTTGCAACTTGATGGAGGTCAGTATAGATGTACTAATAGAGAAAGTCCCACACACTGTTAGAAGGCCAAATATTTTTTCAGAGCTAGATGCAGACAAAAAATTATTTTGAATTTGCAACGTGATGGAGGTCAGTATAGATGGACTAATAGAACAAGTCCCAAACACTGCCAGAAGGCCAAATATTTTTTCAGAGCTAGATGCAGAAAAAAATTATATTCAGTTTGCAACCTGATGGAGGTCAGTGTAGATGGACTAATAGAACAAGTCCCACACACAGCTAGAAGCTCAAATATTTTTTCAGAGGTAGATGCAGAAAAAAATTATATTCAGTTTGCAACCTGATGGAGGTCAATATAGATGGACTAATAGAACATGTCCCACACACTGCTAGAAGCCCAAATATTTTTTCAGAAGTAGAAGCAGATAAAAATTAATTTTAATTTGCAACTTGATGGAGGTCAGTATAGATGGACTAATAGAACAAGTCCCACACACTGCTAGAAGCCCAAATATTTTTTCAGAAGTAGATGCAGATAAAAATTATTTTTAATTTGCAACCTGATGGAGGTCAGTATACGTGGACTAATAGAACAAGTCCCACACACTGCTAGAAGGCCAAATATTTTTTCAGAGCTAGATGCAGAAAAAAATTATATTCAGTTTGCAACCTGATGGAGGTCAGTATAGATGGACTAATAGAACAAGTCCCACACACAGTTAGAAGCCCAAATATTTTTTCAGACGTAGATGCAGATAAAAATTATTTTTACTTTGCAACTTGATGGAGGTCAGTATAGATGTACTAATAGAGAAAGTCCCACACACTGTTAGAAGGCCAAATATTTTTTCAGAGCTAGATGCAGACAAAAAATTATTTTGAATTTGCAACGTGATGGAGGTCAGTATAGATGGACTAATAGAACAAGTCCCAAACACTGCCAGAAGGCCAAATATTTTTTCAGAGCTAGATGCAGAAAAAAATTATATTCAGTTTGCAACCTGATGGAGGTCAGTGTAGATGGACTAATAGAACAAGTCCCACACACAGCTAGAAGCTCAAATATTTTTTCAGAGGTAGATGCAGAAAAAAATTATATTCAGTTTGCAACCTGATGGAGGTCAATATAGATGGACTAATAGAACATGTCCCACACACTGCTAGAAGCCCAAATATTTTTTCAGAAGTAGAAGCAGATAAAAATTAATTTTAATTTGCAACTTGATGGAGGTCAGTATAGATGGACTAATAGAACAAGTCCCACACACTGCTAGAAGCCCAAATATTTTTTCAGAAGTAGATGCAGATAAAAATTATTTTTAATTTGCAACCTGATGGAGGTCAGTATACGTGGACTAATAGAACAAGTCCCACACACTGCTAGAAGGCCAAATATTTTTTCAGAGCTAGATGCAGAAAAAAATTATATTCAGTTTGCAACCTCATGGAGGTCAGTATAGATGGACTAATAGAACAAGTCCCACACACAGCTGGAAGCCCAAATATTTTTTCAGAGGTAGATGCAGAAAAAAATTATATTCAGTTTGCAACCTGATGGAGGTCAGTATAGATGGACTAATAGAACAAGTGCCACACACAGCTAGAAGCCCAAATATTTTTTCAGAGGTAGATTCAGAAAAAAAATATATTCAGTTTGCAACCTGATGGAGGTCAGTATAGATGGACTAATAGAGAAAGTCCCACACACTGCTAGAAGGCCAAATATTTTTTCAGAGCTAGATGCAGATAAAAATTATTTTGAATTTGCAACCTGATGGAGGTCAGTATAGATGGACTAATAGAGAAAGTCCCACACTCTGCTAGAAGGCCAAATATTTTTTCAGAGCTAGATGCAGAAAAAAATTATATTCAGTTTGCAACCTGATGGAGGTCAGTATAGATGGACTAATAGAACAAGTCCCACACACAGCTAGAAGCCCAAATATTTTTTCAGAGGTACATGCAGATAAAAATTATTTTTAATTTGCAACCTGATGGAGGTCAGTATAGATGGACTAATAGAGAAAGTCCCACGCACTGCTAGAAGGCCAAATATTTTTTCAGAGCTAGATGCATACAAAAAATTATTTTGAATTTGCAACGTGATGGAGGTCAGTATAGATGGACTAATAGAATAAGTCCCACACACTGCTAGAAGGCCAAATATTTTTTCAGAGCTACATGCAGATAAAAATTATTTTTAATTTGCAACCTGATGGAGGTCAGTATAGATGGACTAATAGAGAAAGTCCCACACACTGCTAGAAGGCCAAATATGTTTTCAGAGCTAGATGCAGAAAAAATTATATTCAGTTTGCAACCTGATGGAGGTCAGTATAGATGGACTAATAGAACAAGTCCCACACACAGCTAGAAGCCCAAATATTTTTTCAGAGGTAGATGCAGATAAAAATTATTTTTAATTTGCAACTTTATGGAGGTCAGTATAGATGTACTAATAGAGAAAGTCCCACACACTGCTAGAAGGCCAAATATGTTTTCAGAGCTAGATGCAGAAAAAAATTATATTCAGTTTGCAACCTGATGGAGGTCAGTATAGATTGACTAATAGAACAAGTCCCACACACAGCTAGAAGCCCAAATATTTTTTCAGAGGTAGATACAGATAAAAATTATTTTTAATTTGCAACCTGATGGAGGTCAGTATAGATGGACTTATAGAGAAAGTCCCACGCACTGCTAGAAGGCCAAATATTTTTTCAGAGCTAGATGAAGACAAAAAATTATTTTTAATTTGCAACCTGATGGAGTTCAGTATAGATGTACTAATAGAGAAAGTCCCTCACACAGCTAGAAGGCCAAATATTTTTTCAGAGCTAGATGCAGACAAAAAATTATTTTGAATTTGCAACGTGAAGTAGGTCAGTATAGATGGACTAATAGAACAAGTCCCACACACTGCTAGAAGGCCAAATATTTTTTCAGAGCTAGATGCAGAAAAAAATTATATTCAATGTGCAACCTGATGGAGGTCAGTATAGATGGACTAATAGAGAAAGTCCCACACACTGTTAGAAGGCCAAATATTTTTTCAGAGCTAGATGCAGACAAAAAATTATTTTGAATTTGCAACCTGATGGAGGTCAGTATAGGTGGACTAATAGAAGAAGTCCCACACACTGCTAGAAGGCCAAAAAATTTTTCAGAGCTAGATGCAGAGAAAAATTATATTCAGTTTGCAACCTGATGGAGGTCAGTATAGATGGACTAATAGAACAAGTCCCACACACAGCTAGAAGCCCAAATATTTTTTCAGAGGAAGATGCAGAAAAAAATTATATGCAGTATGCAACCTGATGGAGGTCAGTATAGATGGACTAATAGAACAAGTCCCACACACAGCTAGAAGCCCAAATATTTTTTCAGAGGTATATGCAGAAAAAAAATATATTCAGTTTGCAACCTGATGGAGGTCAATATAGATGGACTAATAGAACATGTCCCACACACTGCTAGAAGCCAAATATTTTTTCAGAGCTAGATGCATAAAAAAATTATATTCAGTTTGCAACCTGATGGAGGTCAGTGTAGATGGACTAATAGAACAAGACCCACACACAGCTAGAAGCTCAAATATTTTTTCAGAGGTAGATGCAGAAAAAAATTATATTCAGTTTGCAACCTGATGGAGGTCAATATAGATGGACTAATAGAACATGTCCCACACACTGCTAGAAGCCAAATATTTTTTCAGAAGTAGATGCAGATAAAAATTAATTTTAATTTGCAACCTGATGGAGGTCAGTATAGATGGACTAATAGAACAAGACCCACACACTGCTAGAAGCCCAAATATTTTTTCAGAAGTAGATGCAGATAAAAATTATTTTTAATTTGCAACCTGATGGAGGTCAGTATAGGTGGACTAATAGAACAAGTCCCACACACTGCTAGAAGGCCAAATATTTTTTCAGAGCTAGATGCAGAAAAAAATTATATTCAGTTTGCAACCTCATGGAGGTCAGTATAGATGGACTAATAGAACAAGTGCCACACACAGCTAGAAGCCCAAATATTTTTTCAGAGGTAGATTCAGAAAAAAAATATATTCAGTTTGCAACCTGATGGAGGTCAGTATAGATGGACTAATAGAGAAAGTCCCACACACTGCTAGAAGGCCAAATATTTTTTCAGAGCTAGATGCAGACAAAAATTTTTTTTTAATTTGCAACCTGATGGAGGTCAGAATAGATGGACTAATAGAGAAAGTCCCACACACTGCTAGAAGGCCAAGTATTTTTTCAGAGCTAGATGCAGACAAAAATTATATTCAGTTTGAAATCTGATGGAGGTCAGTATAGATGGACTAATAGAACAAGTCCCACACACAGCTAGAAGTCCAAATATTTTTTCAGAGGTAGATGCAGACAAAAAATTATTTTTAAATTGCAACCTGATGGAGGTCAGTATAGATGGACTAATAGAGAAAGTCCCACACACTGCTAGAAGGCCAAATATTTTTTCAGAGCTAGATGCAGTTAAAAATTATTTTGAATTTGCAACCTGATGGAGGTCAGTATAGATGGACCAATAGAGAAAGTCCCACACTCTGCTAGAAGGCCAAATATTTTTTCAGAGCTAGATGCAGAAAAAAATTATATTCAGTTTGCAACCTGATGGAGGTCAGTATAGATGGACTAATAGAACAAGTCCCACACACAGCTAGAAGCCCAAATATTTTTTCAGAGGTACATGCAGATAAAAATTATTTTTAATTTGCAACCTGATGGAGGTCAGCATAGATGGACTAATAGAGAAAGTCCCACGCACTGCTAGAAGGCCAAATATTTTTCAGAGCTAGATGCATACAAAAAATTATTTTGAATTTGCAACTTGATGGAGGTCAGTATAGATGGACTAATAGAATAAGTCCCACACACTGCTAGAAGGCCAAATATTTTTTCAGAGCTAGGTGCAGATAAAAATTATTTTTAATTTGCAACCTGATGGAGGTCAGTATAGATGGACTAATAGAGAATGTCCCACACACTGCTAGAAGGCCAAATATTTTTTCAGAGCTAGATGCAGACAAAAAATTATTTTGAATTTGCAACCTGATGGAGGTCAGTATACGTGGACTAATAGAACAAGTCCCACACACTGCTAGAAGGCCAAATATTTTTTCAGAGCTAGATGCAGAAAAAAATTGTATTCAGTTTGCAACCTGATGGAGGTCAGTATAGATGGACTAATAGAACAAGTCCCACACACAGCTAGAAGCCCAAATATTTTTTCAGAGGTAGATGCAGAAAAAAAATATATTCAGTTTGCAACCTGATGGAGGTCAGTATGGATGGACTAATAGAACAAGTCCCACACACAGCTAGAAGCCCAAATATTTTTTCAGAGGTATATGCAGAAAAAAAAAATATATAGTTTGCAACCTGATGGAGGTCAGTATAGATGGACTAATAGAGAAAGTCCCACACACTGCTAGAAGGCCAAATATTTTTTCAGAGCTAGATGCAGACTAAAAATTATTTTTAATTTTCAACCTGATGGAGGTCAGTATAGATGGATTAATAGAGAAAGTCCCACACACTGCTAGAAGGCCAAATATTTTTTCAGAGCTAGATGCAGACAAAAATTATTTTGAATTTGCAACGTGATGGAGGTCAGTATAGATGGACTAATAGAACAAGTCCCACACACTGCTAGAAGGCCAAATATTTTTTCAAAGCTAGATGCAGAAAAAAATTATATTCAGTTTGCAACCTGATGGAGGTCAGTATAGATTGACTAATAGAACAAGTCCCACACACTGCTAGAAGCCCAAATATTTTTTCAGAGCTAGATGCAGAAAAAAATGATATTGAATTTGCAACCTGATGGAGGTCAGTATAGATGGACTAATAGAATGATGCTATGCCCTAAAGATTTTACTTCACTAGGTGCAGTAAAAAAATTGGTATTCTATACACAGGTGGTATATCTTGCAACACAGATAGGCTACTCCACTGACTAACACACTCTGCAATAGGCCAAAAAGGATTAGCTTTGCTTGATTCAGCCAAATGCTGTGAAAAAAACTTGCACAGCACTGGCACAGACCTGCCTGGCAAAAACTGATAGGAACTGATGTAACCTAGTCCTGAAAAGGACTGCAATTACAATTAGTCTTTACTCCCACAACCTATCTTTTTAAGAGCACAGACCTGCCTGATAAAAGTCGTAGGAAATGCTGTAACCTAGTCCTTAAAAGGACTGCAATCACAACTATTCCCTACTCCCAAGCTATCTGTAGATTTGTGCGAAAATTGGCTTTAAATTACCAAGGTATAGCGCACACAGCAACAGCGGTGCCGTCTAACACGCAGCTGCAGCAGTGAGAAAATGGTGGTGACGGGGAAAATGGCTTGGTCTTATAGGGCAAGGACATGTGACATACACTGCCAATGACACATGCCCTTGCTTGTTTGAAAAAAAGCACTTCGCTCCATGTGTGCTCTGCTGATAGGCTGACAGATTGGACCTCCCCACTGTAAATGCGGGAAAGAGAAAAAAAAATGGAGATCTTCATTATTCCTGCAGAGATCCATCCCCTGCCCCTCCCCCCGCCCCGCTGTACACTCAAACTGCGTATTAACATTAATTTTCATCATTACTGAGAAAAAATCCAGTTATGATTTTGGTGCATGAACAGTTATCGACCATAACCTCGAACAGCCGAATTTTTCTCAAATTGTTCGTGTTCGCCGAACGGCTCGAACACTGCCCAAAACAGCTCGAATTTGAGATTGGCGAACAGTTCGAGTCGAACAACGCTCATCTCTACTAGAGACTCCTGCCTGCTGGGCCACCACTTGCCGTGACCACCTGATAGCCTAACTGGAGGCTCCTGCTGTCACTTGCCGTGACCACCCGTCTGCTAACCCAGAGACTTCTACCTGCTTGTCGTGCCTACCTGCTATACCCGTCAGTCCCAATCATCTGACCCGTGGGAGCCACCTGCTCTCTTACAAGGTCGTCCCCAGAGTAGCACCTGGTCCCTCGGCTCGGTCCCTCGCTGGTCACGAAGTCGTTAGCCGCCATACGACCAGGGTCGGTCTGAGTTGATACTTAGTCACACCCCTCTGGGTCCCTCCTTGCACCACGGCACAGAGGTTCCATCACCCGGACCCATAACAGTTTGCTCGGGCCATGGAACCCGGTGGCACCCAAGCTCCCTTGCTCTCTCACCTATTCCAGGAGGTGTCCCATCAGAGATCCCAACAGGAGACCATCCTAAAGTACCTGGGGAATGTCAACTCCCGCCTGGACACACTGAATGTTCCACCTGCGTCTGCTGCGAGTCGTACGACTCCCGCTCCGGCAGCGCCGCTGTCCACCCATACCATGGCATCCAACCCCGGTCCCCGGCTTTCTGCACCGTCTCGTTTTGGTGGAGACCCCGCCTTGGCTCGAGGTTTCATAAACCAGTGCACCCTGCACTTTGAACTCTTGGCACATCAGTTTATCTCTGACAGGGCCAAAGTGGCATTCATCATGTCCCATCTCACTGGGGAGGCACTGGCTTGGCTAAATCCCCTGTGGGAGAGAGGGGATCCCCTGGTGTCCGACCTGTCATCTTTCCTCTCTGCTTTCCGGAAAGTCTTCGATGAACTGGGACGAAAGACCTCATCGTCTCCGCCAGGGAAGTCTCACCGTGGGCCAATATGCTATACGGTTCCGCACCCTCGCTTCTGAGCTTGCCTGGGATAACGAGGCCCTGGTGTCTGTCTTCTGTGAGGGACTTTCCGGTCGGATGAAAGATGAGCTAGCCAGTCGGGACATTCCTACCACCCTGGATGACCTGGTGTCATTAGCTACCCGGTTTGACATCCGGTTCCAAGAACGTACCAAAGAGACCACCTGTGAGAGAAGGTTTCCCCGCCTTGCTCCTACTTTCCAGAGACCTGTCTCCTCATCTGTCACTCCCCGGGCACACTCACCCGAGCCTATGCAGATTGACCAGACCAAGATGGTCAAATCTCGCCAAGAGTCACGCCG
This sequence comes from Phyllobates terribilis, assembly GCF_046119375.1. NCBI lineage: Eukaryota > Metazoa > Chordata > Amphibia > Anura > Dendrobatidae > Phyllobates > Phyllobates terribilis. The sequence goes on along the minus strand of NW_027362762.1, from coordinate 764,736,740 downwards.
AGTCGAGGGGAGCTGTTTCTATTGTGGCAGTAAGGAGCACCTAATCCGTTTCTGCCCGGAGAGACCGGGAAACCCAGTGTCTAGGTCCGCTCGGAGAGGTCACCCTAGACAAAAGTAAGCCCTCTCCATCCCTGACTTTGTCTGTCTCTATCTCCTCGGGAGAGAACCGTCACTTTGAACTCGCCCACTTGGATTCTGGAGCTGCTGGAAACCTCATCCCCCAGTCCCTGGGTGAGAAATACCGTATTCCCACCAAATCTCTGGCTGAACCATTGTCAGTCGCCTCCGTGGATGGAAGACTCCTTCCGGTGACCATCCTGCTCGTCACGGAACCCTGCAGGTGGGAATGCTGCACTTTGAGAAAATCTCCTTCCATGTGCTACCCGGACTCTCTCACTCTCTATTGCTTGGCCTACCTTGGCTCCAAACACATGAACCCGTGTTGATCTGGCAATCCGGTGAAGTACTTCGGAGGGGGCCGGACTGCCATAAGACCTGCCTGGTTCCGGTTCGCCCGGTTCGTCCACCACCTACCCCAGCTAATTTACCCGGTCTTCTAGCTCCTTACTGGCCCTATGCAGATATCTTCGGTAAAAAGGAAGCAGAGACATTGCCACCTCATAGGTCATATGATTGCCTGATCGACCTAGTACCTGGCGCCACTCCGCCCCGTGGGCATATTTACCCGTTGTCTGTGGCCGAAACCCGGGCCATGTCTGAGTACATTGAAGAGAATCTGGCTAGGGGATTCATCCGGAAGTCTACCTCCCCGGCTGGAGCCGGATTCTTCTTTGTCAAAAAAAAGGACGGCTCGCTACGCCCCTGTATTGACTATAGAGGACTCAATCAGATCACTGTAAAAAATAAATACCCCCTGCCACTCATCTCCGAGTTGTTTGACCGCCTTAAAGGCGCCAGGATCTTTTCCAAGATGGATCTTCGTGGAGCATATAACCTGGTCCGTATCCGTCAAGGAGACGAGTGGAAGACGGCATTCAATACCCGGGACGGTCACTATGAGTACCGTGTGATGCCCTTTGGTCTCTGCAATGCTCCCGCCGTCTTCCAGGAACTGGTCAATGACATCTTCCGTGATCTTCTTTACTCCTGATTGATGGTATCCCTGGACGATATCTTGGTCTTCTCTCCGGATCTTCCCACACACTGGAGGGATGCTCGTCAGGTCCTGCTTAGGCTCAGGCAGAACCACCTCTATGCTAAATACAAGAAGAGCCACTTCGAGCAAACCTCTCTTCCATTTCTGGGCTATGTTATCTCCCAGACAGGCTTGCGGATGGACCCCGAGAAACTCTCTGCTGTCCTAAAGTGGCCCCGTCCGGAGGGGTTGAAGGCGATACAGTGATTCCTGGGCTTCACCAATTACTATCGTCTCTTCATTCCACACTTCTCGTCCCGGACTGCTTCCATATCTGTGCTCTCCCGTAAGGGGGCTAATCCCAAGGTATGGTCACCCGAAGCCGAAGAGGCCTTCCTTTCCTTAAAGTAAGCCTTCTCCTCTGCCCCAGTACTGCACCATCCGGACTGCAATAAACAATTCAACCTTGATGTTGATGCTTCTTCCTCCGGAGCTGGAGCGGTGCTCACCAAAAAATCTTCTTCCGGGAGAATGGTAACCTGCGGCTTCTTCTCTAAAATCTTCTCCTCATCTGGGCGCAACTACTCCATAGGAGACCAAGAATTGTTAGCCATCAAATTGGCGCTGGAGGAGTGGCGAACCTGCTTGAAGGGGCTCTATACCTGGTGATCATCTATATGGATCACAAAAATCTGGCATTTCTCCAGAACGCCCAAAGACTCAATCCGCGTCAGGCCCGGTGGTCTTTGTTCTTTGCCCGCTTCGACTTCATCCTACATTTCCGGCCGGCGGACAAGAATGTCAAAGCCGATGCCTTGTCCCGATCCTTCCTGTCCTCCAATCAAGAGGAGAAGCCTATGCACATCATCGACCCCTCCAAGGTGATGTATGTGGCCCCCTTGGATGTGACTCGTCTTCCACCCGGTAAGACGTTTGTAGCTGTTCCAGACCGTGAGAGGGTTCTTTGCTGGGGTCATTCTTCTAAACTAGCTGGCCATGCTGGCCAAAAGAAGACCTTCCTGCTCATTACCCGGCATTACTGGTGGCCTACCCTACATAAGGATGTGGCAGACATCGTCTCAGCTTGTTCATCTTGTGCCCGCAACAAAGTTCCCAGACACTTACCAGCCGGTCAACTCCTGCCTTTTCCCGTACCTGTGGCCCCGTGGCAACACATTGCTATGGACTTTATCACCGATCTCCCTGTTTCTGCCAGTTGTACAGTCATTTGGGTGATAGCGGACCGCTTTTCTAAAATGGCCCACTTCATTCCTCTGCCTGGTCTCCCATCTGCATCAGAGCTAGCTAAGGACTTCTTTCACCATATCTTTCGTCTCCATGGCCTACCCCTCCACATTGTGTCGGATCGAGGGGTTCAGTTCACCACACGCTTCTGGAGAGCTACCTGTAAACCGCTGGATGTCACACTGGATTTCTCCTCTGCTTACCATCCACAGTCCAATGGTCAAGTAGAGCAGATCAACCAGATCCTTTCCAGCTACCTCCAGCACTTTGTCAATGCCCACCATACTGATTGGGTGGACCTCCTACCATGGGCCGAGTTCTCTTATAACAATCATGAGAGCAAATCCACTTCCAAGTCCCCGTTCTTTATAGTCCATGGCCAACACCCCCGGATTACGTTTCCCGTCTCCGCTTCTGTGGACAACCCTGCTGCGGAGACCCTGGTCAGTGATTTTTTCACCATTTGGGAGAATACTAGGTCCACACTTCTTCAGTCTTCCGAGCGGATGAAGAGATTTGCTGACAAAAGACGTCTGGATCCGCCTCAGTTCTGTCCGGGAGACAAGGTTTGGCTCTCCTCCAAACATGTGCGGCTCAAGATACCCTCCTACAAGCTGGGCCCTCGGTTCATTGGTCCATTTGAGGTCCTTAAACAGATCAATCCAGTGGCCTACAAGTTGAAGCTTCCACCCACCTTACGTATTTCCAATTCCATCCACGTATCTCTCATCAAACCTGTTGTCTTTAACTCTTTCTCCAATAATTCAGGTACTCCTTCTGCTCCGGTTTCTGCTGAGGACGTTTTTGAGGTAGAGAATATTCTGGCCACTAAGAGGGTAAGAGGGAAAACCTTTTTTCTGGTGGATTGTAAGGGGTTTGGCCCAGAGGAGAGGTCTTGGGAGCCCAGGGAGAACATCCATGCCCCGCTTCTCCTAGAAATTTTTTTGTCTGGCCTAAATAAGAGGAGGCATAAAGGGGGGGTACTGTAGCATCGGCGTCTCTGCCCCCTGCCAGGCAGAGACGCCGTCCTTCTCACCTCCCCGCTCCCAGCGCGGCGTCCTCCCGCGCTCCTCTTCCTGCTGCTGTCGGCGCGCGCAGCTTCCCGGGCACTGTGCTTAGGGCGCGCGCGCGCTCCCTCTCTCTTAAAGTGGCTGCGCGTGCCTAAGGAGTCCCCGGCCAATTGCCGGAGAACCTCCCATATATAAGGCACCTCCTCCAAAATGGAGGTGCCCGAGCAAAAGCTGTTGCACAGTATATTACCTCAGCTTCAGCCCTCAGGTCCCGTTGCCAGACTGACTACTGTTCCTGTCCGCCAGCCTGACTACTCTCCAGCCCGACAGGCTGCCTTCCACTCTAACTGCCAGTCTGTCTATGGGCAAGCCCTCCTGCTTACCAGGAAGCACCTGCCAGTTACCTGCTTGCTACCTGCCGTGCCTGCTAGCCTGCTCACCTGGGAGCTCTCGTCTGTTACCTGCCTGTTACCAGCTAGCCTACCTGGAGGCTCCTGCTGTCACTTGCCGTGACCACCCGTCTGCTAACCCTGAGACTTCAGCCTGCTCTGCCGTCACGTGCCATGACCACCCATCGGCTAAACCTAGAGACTCCTGCCTGCTTGGCCGTCACTTGCCGTGACTACCTGATAGCCTACCTGGAGGCTCCTGCTGTCACTTGCCATGACCACCCGTCTGCTAACCCAGAGACTTCTACCTGCTTGTCGTGCCTACCCGCTATACCGGTCAGTCCCAAACATCTGACCCGTGGGAGCCACCTGCTCTCTTACAAGGTCGTCCCCAGAGTAGTACCTGGTCCCTCGGCTCGATACCTCCCTGGTCACGGAGTCGTTAGCCGCCGTACGACCAGGATCGGTCTGAGTTGATACTTAGTCACGCCCCTCTGGGACCCTCCTTGCACCACGGCACAGAGGTTCCACTACCCGGACCCGTAACATCTACTTTGCAACAATGTATTTTGCATTATGTTGCATTCTTTCAAGGGAGGGGATCACTTTAAATAAAAAAATATAAAGAATGAAAGTTAAAAAAAGAAACAAAAAGTTTAAAGTTTTAAAATTGTTTTAACAATCGACTGTTACAACCATGTATGCCAGAATAATGCTGCTGACTGTTGCCTCAAATTACTTTCTGTGAATATTTCAACTGTGTAGCATATAAAATAATATACATTGCGTTTTTTGGCAAAGTGGGATAAATAAAAAAAATGTAAAACAAAAAAATAAATAAAGTTAAGGTTTTATATCTGTCTTGTAGTTGAAATTTAAAGGGAACCTGACAGCTGATACATGCTACCCAATCGACATGCATCATGTATCAGACACTGGTAGCACGATTTCAGTTATACAGTGCTCAGGATAAATGCATACACCTCAAAAGATTTGTCAGAAAACCTTTTGCTTCTTTTCATATTCAAATTTAAATTTGGCACCTCCACATTCATATATATATACAGTACAGACCAAAAGTTTGGACACACCTTCTCATTTAAAGATTTTTCTTTATTTTCATGACTGCTTGTTGCCTGTCCTTAGCAGTGGTTTCCTATCAGCTATTTTACCATGAAGGTCTGCTGCTCAAAGTCTCCTCTTAACAGTTGTTGTAGAGATGTGTCTGCTGCTAGAACTCTGTGTGGCATTGACCTGGTCTCTAATCTGAGCTGATTTTAACCTGCGATTTCTGAGGCTGGTGACTCGGATAAACTTATCCTCAGAAGCAGAGGTGACTCTTGGTCTTCCTTTCCTGGGGCGGTCCTCATGTGAGCCAGTTTCTTTGTAGCGCTTGATGGTTTTTTCAACTGCACTTGGGGACACTTTCAAAGTTTTCCCAATTTTTCGCGCTGACTGACCTTCATTTCTTAAAGTAATGATGGACACTCGTTTTTTTTTACTTAGCTGCTTTTTTTCTAGCCATAATACAAATTCTAACAGTCTATTCAGTAGGACTATCAGCTGTGTATCCACCTGACTTCTGCACAACACAACTGATGGTCCCAACCCCATTTATAAGGCAAGAAATCCCACTTATTAAACCTGACAGGGCACACCTGTGAAGTGAAAACCATTTCCGGTGACTACCTCTGGAAGCTCATCAAGAGAATGGCAAGAGTGTGCAAAGCAGTCATCAAAGCAAAAGGTGGCTACTTTGAAGAACCTAGAATATAAGGCATATTTTCAGTTGTTTCACACTTTTTTGTTAAGTATATAATTCTACATGTGTTAATTCATAGTTTTGATGCCTTCAGTGTGAATGTACAATTTTCATAGTCATGAAAATACAGAAAAATCTTTACATGAGAAGGTGTGTCCAAACTTTTGGTCTGTACTGTATACACTGTGTTCCAAATTATTATGCAAATAATATTTTCTCAGATTTTCCCAAATTACCTATATGAATTGCATTCATTATAATTTTCCAGTCAAATAACTATTAGAGTACAACTGAAAGGTTTTTGTACAAACTGGCTATGATAACAGTATATTTTTAATAAAATAAAAACTCAAGCTGCACTCAAAATGCATGTTCTAAATTATTATGCACAGCAGAGTTTTCAACCTTTTCATTTTAATAAAGAACAAAAAAATGGTCATTTTTGAAATTATAAGCATTAGCAGGTTATTACAAACTGAAATCAAACTGTTTTCAACTCAAAATTTTATTCTAGGTGATGTTACATTTGCACCTAGGACCGCTTGCTCAAAAGGAGCTTCTGAACTCTCTCATCCATTGAATTTGTCAGGTTTTGGATGGTTTCTGCTTCAATTGTTTTGCATGAGGACAGAATACCCTCCCAGAGCTGTTGCTTAGATGTGAACTGCCTCCTGCCATCATAGACACTCCTTTTGATGATGCTCCAGAGGTTCTGAATGGGGTTGAGGTCAGGGGAGCATGGGTGCCACACCATAAGTTTGTCCCCTTTTATGCCCACAGCAGTCAGAGATGCAGATGTGTTATGTGCAGCATGAGACGGGGCATTATCATGCATGAAAATGATCTTGCTGCGGAATGCACAGTTCTTATTCTTGAACCATGGAAGGAAGTGCTGTTTGAGAAGCTCAACATACATTATGGAGTTCATCTTTACCCCTTCAGGGATCCCAAAAGGGCCGACAATCTCTCTCCCCATTATTCCAGCCCAAAACATTACTCCACCTCCTCCTTGTTAGCGTCGTAACCGTGTTTGCATGGGGTGTCAATCAACCAGCCATCCTCCACTCCATCCATCTGGACCATCGAGATCATTTCATGCATGATAATGCCCTGTCTCATGCTGCACATAACACATCTGCATCTCTGGCTGCTATGGGCATAAAAGGGGACAAACTTATGGTGTGGCAACCATGCTCCCCTGACCTCAACCCCATTGAGAACCTCTGGAGCATCATCAAAAGGAGTGTCTATGATGGCGGGAGGCAGTTCACATCTAAGCAACAGCTCTGGGAGGGTATTCTGTCCTCATGCAAAACAATTGAAGCAGAAACCATCCAAAACCTGACAAATTCAATGGAAGAGAGAGTTCAGAAGCTCCTTTCGATCAAGCCGTCCTATGTGCAAATGTAACATCACCTAGAATAAAGTTTTGAGTTGAAAACTGTTTGATTTCAGTTTGTAATAACCTGCTAATGCTTATAATTTCAAAAATGACCATTTTTTTGTTCTTTATTAAAATGAAAAGGTTGAAAACTCTTCTGTGCATAATAATTTGGAACATGCATTTTGAGTGCAGTTTGAGTTTTTTATTATTTTAAATATATACTGTTATCATAGGCAGTTTGTACAAAAACCTTTCAATTGTACTCTAATAGTTATTTGACTGGAAGATTACAATGACTGCAATTCATATAGGTAATTTGGGAAAATCTGAGAAAATATTATTACATAATAATTTGGAACACAGTGTATATATATATATATATATATATATATATATATATATATATTCGGTGCAGTAGTAGGTGGAGTCATATCTTTCAACTTTCATAAACAGGGAGAGAGACATTTATTGTTGCATGTGCTCAGTAATTTTGCCAGTATTTAAGCTCCTGAAACGCCTTTCATAGCCATTAGAGTTTGATTTTCTCAAAACTGCACCCGCCCACACACAGAGTATAATACACCCTGTCAGTATGATCACCACTGCTTAGCATGATGCCCCCACAGCTCTCACTCAGTATGATACTTCACACTATTATTGCCCACTCAATCCTCCACACAGTAGGATGGATCCTCAGTATGATGCACTCATAGCCCCTAGGTATAATGCTTCTACAATCCCTCCACACACAGTATCATGGTCCTCACAGCCTCTTACACAGTATGATTGCCCCTCAGTATGATGCTTCCACAGCTCCTCAATATGATGCTCCTACAGCCCCCTTTGAGTAAGATCACCTTTCACAGTATGATACCCCACTGTCTCTCACCTCACACAGCATCACGATCCCTACATCACCCTACACAGTATGATTTCCCCTCAGTATAATGCTCCCACAGCCCCTTATTCAGTATGCTGGCCCCAAAATTTAGCCTTCCATTCAGTATGATGGCCCTGAATGCCAGCTCACTGATCCATCATTCTATAAAACGGTATCCACATCTTGAGGATGCCTCTGAAAATGTGTTGGTGGATAGGGGGAGGGGCAAATGCAGATCAGCGTTGGACCCCACTAGCTTACAAGCCTCACAGCAGACACTTATTCTGCCGCTATGGACGGAGCACCCCTGTAGACCCAGAATTTTCCAGTATTTCAACCAAAAGAATTTTCTCGAGGAATTTGTAGAGAAAACTAGTAAGAACAAACAAAGGAGATTGGTGAATCTGAATCGCTGAGTCCCTAATCTCCTTCACAGTTATCTCTACAGACTATTTGATAAAAACCTTTTAGTTGAAACCTTGGAATATTATCTGTGAATACAGCATGGAAACTATTAAACATATTCACACACCATACAAGCTTTGCATTTATACTATTGTGTTAGGATTCTCAGACGATATTCATAGGATTCAGTGGGCTTCAATGACAGAATGGTGCTATACCATGCTCAATTCTTTCTGGTATTCCCCTAGACAATGAATGCAGTGGTGGTGCACTTGCTGAACTTACACTACAAGAGCACTAAAGAGAGATTAGACTTCTAGTGATCAGCCAGTTATCACCATTCCTATGGATAGATTTTAAATTAACTTCATGTCTTGGTACAAGTTTTAATTCTTGTATGATGCTACAGACTCGATTTGAACCCTATATCAAAACACCAATCAGGGAAGTATTGAGCGTTCTACATAAAAAGGTGGAAACTTTGTTGCATTAATCAATATTACAAATAATGCATCGTACATGGGGACCAATAAATTGATTTTGCATTGGAATACACAGATTTTAAGTTTCAGGGTGATTCTATATATATTGTTTGTTGAAAATCTCATCTGATTCTCTGTTGTAAAGTGAGCAAAAACCTTGATTAGTCATCACGAAACGAGGATTCAAAATTCTTTTTAAGAAGGGAAAAACAATGATTTAATACAACATACGACATAAAGCTAAATTTGTTTTAAAGATCGCTTTGTTTGTTTTACAGAACAAACATGAAAACAGTCTTTTAAAGCTGTGACCATGCTGAATGAGCTGAAGAGCCATCGTACATTATTATTCTTTATCAGAATGCACTCATGGATGCTAAGCTTACTGTATGCCGAAATGTTGTTTGCTCAAGTACTGAATAAATGAAACCTGTTTGTCTTATTTATGTGGATTATGATAGATTATCAACTTTCTTTTCTCTTCATAATTCTATTTTATTTTCTCAGTGTTTGACATATCTGTAAAAAGATGTAAAAATGAAAGCACCTGCAGCAAAGATTATCAATTTAAAAGAACAATTCAATCTGATTTAATATTTTGTAACTGCTGGGTAGAAATACAGTTTTTTTTCCTTTGTTTTTGCTCAGTTTGTTTCAGTAGAAAATGAATATTCAGTTTGATTAGTGTTTTGCACATTTCATTTTCTTTCACATCCTAAGTGATAATGCAAAAGAGTTTCCAAATGAACTATCCAAATAAAATATACTGTATTTCAAAAGTTAGATTTTTATGGATGATCTAGATTAAAAGAAAACAGTTGAACCTAATAAATAAACCTCAACTGTAACTGATTTATTGTATTCAATATAGATCTCAAGCACAATATAGCAAGAACATTATGATTGATCAAGTACAAAGATACAAGACGATTTGATAAAGCTACCAAAATTAATACCGTCAACACTTTTGAAAGTAAGACTTGTGGATGATAATTAAGGCTAAAGTGAATATTTTACGTAAGAGCAAACCCAGGTCAAAACTAAAACTTTTAAGGTTCTAATTAGAGATGAGTAGATCAATTTGCGGAGGATCGAGTTTAAGTTGAATTTCCTAAAATGGTTTCATGTGAATTCAAACATTTTGAGATTCTATTTGTGTATTCTCAAAAAATATATATATTTATACATATATTGTATCTATCTATCTATCTATCTATCTATCTATCTATCTATCTATCTATCTATCTATCTATCTATCTGTCTGTCTATCTATCTATCTATCTATCTATCTATGTGGGTCAGCACTATTTACCACACTACTGAAGCATCAGAGAGCAGGCAAATGTAATTTTGCATTGACTTATGGGCTTCCCCATAATGCTCTGCAGCTATGACATCTTACAGATTATCATACTTTGTACAGTAATGTTGCATGTTGTGGTACCATGTTCTTTCCATTTGATGATAATGGATTTGATGATCCTCTGGGAGATCATCAGAAATTGGGATTTTATTTATAACCCAACCCTGACTTGTACTTCTCAACAATTTTGTCCCTGACTTGTTTGGGGATCTCCTTGGTCTTCATGATGTTGTTTGGTTAGTGGAGCCTCTTGCTTAATGTTGTTCAGCCTCTGTGGCCTTTTAGAAAAGTTGTGTATATACTGACAGATCATGTGACATTTAGATTACACACAGGTGGAGTTTGTTTCAATAAGCATGTGACGTATGAAGGTATCTGATTGCACCAGAAATTTTTAGGGGCTTCATAGCAAAAGAAGTGAATACATATGCACATGCCAATTTTAAGTTATTAGATCCCAAAATTGTAATTTATGTCTATATTTTTCTCACTTCAATTCACCAACTTACACTATTTAGTGCTGATGCATCACACACAGATCAGATTACAAGTATATTTAAACACAGGTTGTAATATAACAAAATAGGTAAAAAGCTAAGGGGGTGAATACTTTCACAAGCCACTGTACGGTGTTCTGATCACGTCTTATTACATTTTAATGCAGTGTTGCAATGACCGAAAAAATATAATTTTAGCGGCTTGATTTTTTACAAACTTTTTTACAAATATGTATATTTTTTTTACTTCTTAATTTTTTATGGGAAGGAAATGGAAATGATTTGAACTTTTATTTTTTTTTATTTTTTCATATTTTTTGACAACATTTTTTTTACTTTTCACTGTATTTGTCAGTCCCCTTTGGACTTAAACCTATGATCCTCTGATGTCAATAAAATTATATATATCTGGTATATAGCAAAATTCCAGCCACAAGCTAGCTTTCACAGGACTACTATCATGACATCAGACCCCTAACCATCATGGAAATCCATCAGCGCCCCGGAATCATTTCTCGGATGAGCCAATGGGTGCATCGTACAGCACACCCCCCCCGCGCCGGATCGCTGTCAATACCACTATCATGCTGCTGTCAATGCCAATGCCTATAACAGCCGCAGGCAGCCATTAGAGACAGATGATGGCTGATTAAATTAGTCATTATCTGCCAGCAAAGATGTGAGCTCAGTTTGCGAGCCTGCATCAGGGTCAGGGAGATGGTATATGATGTTCATTGAACGTCATATGTCGTTAAGGGATTAACGATTGTTTGGATTGATGTGAGAGGAAAAGAGCAATTTTCATTGTCAAGTTTATTCTTCTAGTTTTTTTATAGATTACTAGATATTATAGAATTGGCCATTTTGCCTTTAGTTTAACACTTGAGGGACATGATTTTGTACACATTAATTTATTTTTGTAAAGTATTATAGTTTCTCCATTTAGCCTTCTTAGTGAAGCCTTCCTTATCGACTGCACAAGTCTCCTATTGTTAAAATAATTGTTAATAGTGACGCATGATCTATCCATCAGGTGCGACCAATTGAGAAAAAGCTCATGTGGAAAAGATGTTTTTCAATTGAAGAAGACTGATTATAGCATAGGAAAAAAACACGAGGATACAACTGTAAACTCTGATAATTTATATAGAGCCCAAAACAAGAATTTTAAAGACACTTCACTATACAAGCTTGTGTGTTGAAGAGGGATACAGTTTACTGTTGTTTCTAAAGTATTTTAAGTACAATGCATTAAGAAAACTTCAAAAAAGCAAGTAGATTTGTGTGAGAAAGCCATGGTTTCAGAATAGAATACATTAGAAGTTGAGTTGGGTTGAAGGACCTGTTGAACCTTAAAGGGAACCTATGAGAACTGAAACAAGATAGTCTGAAGATATACCACCATGCAATCTTTTGTCATTAAGAAGCAGAATGTTCACTGCTATTTCTTATTTTAAGTGCATGCATTAGGCAAACTGGATAAAATGACGATTTTAGAAAGCAAACCATGCATTTGCAAACTAAAAGAATATGTCAGAAGGTGAGGTAGTTTGAAGAACCTGATAAACCTGTAAGTCGGACAAGGATCGCAACGCAATGCTCGAACTGGCCATCAGCTCTCTCAATCTGAGCATGACATTTGAATAGAAATACATGCTGTCACAATCGAGTTGGGAGAGCCGACAGTCAGTCTGTGCATTGTGTTACGTTCATTGATTGAAATGTACAGCTGTCTAACTCTTCCCTGAGAGTGATAATTGGGAACTGGACTCTTCCCTAAAAGTGAACATGTGAACCTCCTTATGCTGCCCTGTCTAAAGGAAACATAACGTAGTGACAGACACGATGATTTCATCTGTATGTTACTTTTGTGCTACCTTACAGTAGTTTTTATTAACCTACATCTTAATTTGCTCTGAGGGCAAAAAATTGACATATTCATGATATACAGACTCACCCTTCAGGTACTATTTGACAGCTTATTTTCTCTTACTTGGCAAAAAAAGAAAGCTGTTGTAGCACCAGCGTCCCTGCATGCTGTGTCTCTTCCCTGGCAAGAGCGCTGGCTCACTCACCGCCATAGCCCCCGTCCCGCACTTCCTCCTCCTGCCGGGTCTGTGAGTGCCCAGGTGCGAGCATGGAGAGCAAATCCCTGGGCACTGTGCTTAGGGCGCACACATGTTACCTGTCTCTTAAAGGGCCGCATACGCCATCCTAAAGTGTCCCCAGCCAATTGCTGGAGGACACTTACTATTTAGGGTACCTCCTCCAACATGGAGGTGCATGAGCAAAGTTGTATGTCTGTTACTAACATGCTTGCTAGTTCTCAAGTCCCAGTGCTCGTATCATGTATACCTGCCTGTCTATCAACCATGCCCGCCTGCCTTTTCATCACCCGTGCCTGTCTGCCTATCAGCTGCAGCTGCTTGCCTATATGCCGGCCGTGTCCGCCTGCCTGTCTATCAGCTGTGTCCACCTGCACCAGCCTGCCAATACTCCAGTCATGCCCACCTGTACCTGCCTACCCATGTGTCTGGCGTACATATCACTATACCAGCGGTGTCAGCCTATCAACCACTCCTGGCCGTTCCTGCCTCCTGTCCCTTGGGGGTTAGCTGCCATCCAACTGAAGTCAGTCCCGGAGTACCACCTGGTCTCACCTCCCTTGTGTCTCCTTGGATCATGGTATTGTCAAGCCACTATACATCCGAGGTCAGACTTGGTGAGGTCCCTAGTCACACCACTTTAGGCTCCCCTCTGATCATGGCACAGTGGTTCCACAATTCAGCCAGTTACTGTTTGCTCAGGCATTGGAATCTGCTGGCTCTCAGACTCCCTCCATCTCTGACCTATACCAGGAGATCTCCAGCCAGAAAACCCAACAAGACACAATGCTGTCCTACCTGCGAACTGTACACACCCTCCTGGATACACTGATAACTCCACCCACATCCACATCTACCCAAGCTACAATAAGTATGGATGTGCCTCAGCAGTCTGCCAGTTATGCACCCAGCTTTATACTTCGCCTGTTTGCACCTCCACGCTATGGCGGGGACCCTGCTCTATGCCGTGGGTTTATTAACCAGTGCACCCTACATTTCAAGCTCTTGGCCCATCAGTTCATTTCAGATAGGGCCAAAGTGGTCTTCATTCTGTCTCATCTCACCGGCGAAGCTCTGGCATGGCTCAATATGGCAGCAAGGGGATGCCCTGGTGTCAAACCTCCAGTCCTTCTCAGAGGCCTTCCGTAAGTTCTTCAACGAGCCCAGCCATGCTTCTTTTACAGCTTCATCTCTGCTCAGGTTATGCCAGGGTAACCATATAGTGGGCCACTATGCAGTTTGTTTTTGTACCCTGTCGTCCGAACTCACTTAGAATAATGAGGCACTGTTGGCTACCTTCTGTGAGGGTCTCTCCGAGAGAATCAAGGATGAGCTGGCCGGTCTGGAAATACCCACCTTATTGAATGTCCTGGTATCTCTGGCAACCCAGATAGAAATCAGATTCTAGGAGCGACCCAAAGAGGTGACCCATGAAATAAGATCTGTGTGCCCCGCCCACTCCATCCAAAGGCCGATCACCCAGCAAGCCCCTGCTGCAGTCCTTCTCCTAGAGTCTATGCAGATTAACCAGGTGAAGTTGGCTAAGCATCGTCAGGAGGTTCGTCGCGCACAAGGAACATGCTTCCATTGTGACAGTCTCGAACACTTAATCCAATCCTGCCCCAAGAAACCAGAAAACTTCAGTGTCTAGGGTCTGTTGGAGAGGCTACCATGGGCAAGAATCACTCCTCTCCATCGCTGACTCTGACAGTATCGGTCTTCTCCGGCAACATTAATTTTGTTGAGTCGGCCTACCTGGACTCCGGTTCTGCAGGCAATCTCATCCAACAGGCTGTTGTTGAGCATTATAAAATCCCGATCCAATGTCTGCTGGATCCATTGGTGGTTTTATCGGTGGATGGAAAGCCTCTTTCTGTGACCATCCAGTTTGTTACTAATCCCGTGATACTCCGGGTAGGGATGCTACACTCTGAGAAGTTTCCTCTCTACGTGCTGTCTGGTCTGTCTCACCCTCTGCAATTGGTTTTGCCATGGCTCAGGAGACATGAGCCTGTCTTGGACTGGAGATCGAGAAAAGTAATCCGCTAGGGACAGGAATGCCACAAAACCTGCTTGGTTCCCATTCATCCTGCTTGACTTCCGGCTTCTCCATCTAACCTCCCTGGCTTGCTGGCAGCACATTGGTCATACGCCGATGTCTTTGGCAAGAAGAAGGCTGTGACACTACCACTTCATAGGCCATATGACTGCCCTATTGATCTACTTCCAGGTGCATCTCGTCCACGAGATCGAATCTACTCCTTGTCGCAGGCCGAGACCCGAGCCATGTCAGAATATATCAAAGAGAAGCTGGCTAGGGGATCTATCTCGAAATCTTCCTCATCGGCTGGAGCAGGATTCTTCTCTGTAAAGAAGGATGGTCCGCTTCAACCCTGTATCAACTATAGGGTACTGAGTCAAATAACGATAAAAAATAAATACTCTCTGCCTCTCCTCTCCGAACTATTCAATCGTGTTAAAGGTTTCAGAGACTTCACAAAACTCGACCTTCGGGGGATATACAATTGGATACATATTTGCCAGGGAGATGAATAGAAAATGGCCTTTAATACCCGTGATGGCCACTACGAGTATCGTGTTATGCCCTTAAGATTCTTTAATGCACCGCAGTCTTTCAAGAACTGGTGAACGACATCTTTCGGGATCATCTCTACACATGTGTCATACTGTACTTGGACGATATCTTAGTGTTCTCCCTCGATATGCCTTCACACCGTCGAGATATTTGCCTGGTTCTGCAGAGGCTTAGGAAGGATCATCTGTATGCCAAATTTGAAAAGGGCATTTTTGAGCAGACTTCTCTTCCATTTCTAGGATGCATAAACTCCCAGATCGGTCTGAAAATAGATCCCAAAAAAGTGACCGCTGTTCTGAAGTAGCCACGTCCAAACGGTCTTAAAGCTATCCAGCAGTTTCTCGAATTCGCAAATTACTATTTTCAGTTCATCCCCTATTTTTCTTCCTGGAATGCTCCTATCTCAGCCCTGACGCGCAAGGGGGCCAATCCTAAGATATGGACCCCCAAGGCTGAAATTGCCTTTGTATCTTTAAAGCAGGCCTTCTCTGCTCCTGTGCTGCACCTTCTGGATAATAATAAACAGTTCTTTATGGAGGTGGACGCTTCTTCCTCAGGGGCCAGAGCTGTTCTTACCCAGAAGACCTCATCCGGCTGCATGGTGATTTGTGGTTTCTTTTCTAATATCTTCTTTGCTCCATAACGCAATCACTCAAATAGTGATCGGGAACTGCTTGCAATTAGTGATGATCGAGTATGTTTTGTTAACCCTTTTGCTGAGAATGCTCGGGCGAGCACCGAGTAGTTAGAGCTGCTCAGTGTTATGTTTGAATCACTCCCATGTGCATGATTTCCAACTGTTTGACAGCTTTAATACATGTGAGGAATGTGTAAGAAATAGACTGTACTAGCTCATGGCTTTACTAGCTCAAAAGTGTGCTTCTACTCAATACTGAGCAAAGGGTCTGAATACTTATGACCATGTGATATTTCAGTTTTTATTTTTTTAATAAATTTGCAAAAATTTCTACATTTCTGTTTTTTTTCAGTCAACATGGGGTGCACAGTATACTTTAATGAGAAAAAAAATGAACTTTTTAGAATTTACTAAATGGCTGCAATGAAACAAACAGTGAAAAATTTAAAAGGGTCTGAATACTTTCCGTACCCACTGTACTGTACATATGCATATAAAAATATATCAATTTTCACCCAATAATGATTGACATATCTGAATATTTGATTAACACACCTGGGATGTCGGGAGAGAAAATGAAGAAACAGGATTTAGATACGATCACGATGTACCCTATTTATATTACGAGGTTTGTCTCATAATCCCTGTTTAATCCGTTTGGAGATAGGGTATTTAAAGTGTAGATCCAGTATGCCTTTCTGCGTAACAAAATTATTTTTATGTTACCCCCTCTCCTCGGTAATTTAGTTTTTTCCAGCACTTGATATTTTAACTGGAAGATCGAATGACCTTTTTTTTAAAACGGCAAGAAAGGGGTAATATAATATCATTGCATCTAATAGTTGATTTATGTTTATTAATTCTATTACCTACTTGTTCCTTAGGATCGCCTATATAAAGTAAGCGACATGGGCACTTAATTGAATAAATCACATTACTCGTAATACAGGAAAAAAAACCTTTGATTTCAAAACGTCTACCTGTT
The DNA here is from genome assembly GCF_046119375.1 of Phyllobates terribilis. Lineage (NCBI taxonomy): Eukaryota > Metazoa > Chordata > Amphibia > Anura > Dendrobatidae > Phyllobates > Phyllobates terribilis. The sequence continues at coordinate 764,719,904 of NW_027362762.1, read as the reverse complement.
TGAGGACGGGTAAAATATTCCCCTGTGATCACATTGTTACATTGAGAACAGTTGAGGCATGCAAAAGTACCATTCATTTTTTGAGAAAAAAACATCTGTCTAGGATTTTTAATCTCTTATTGCATATCAAAGGAGTATTACTGAACTCTAGGACATTCGGGTATACTTTTTCAAGAATGTGCCAATGTTTCTTTATTATGTGGTCAATTTTTAAATTAATTGGATGAAAATCCCTTATAAAGGGTATACGTGCCCTATCACTTCTACAGCGATTTCTCTCTATTGTAGCCTTATCCTTTGCAACATTGAGTCAACTTCTCCCCTTTTTATCTGGTTTCATATGTGATTTTCATATTCCTCACACCTGTTACTTGCCACAGGTTAGTTTGAATGAGCATCAGGTGCTTGAAACAAAGTTGTTTACTCACAATTTTGGAATGGTGGCAATAATTTTGTCCAGACCATTTGTGGAGCTTTGTGTAAAGTTATGTCCAATTTGCCTTTTTTTCTCTGTTGTGTTGTGTTGTTCCAATATACACAAAGGAAATAAACATGTGTATAACAAAAGATGTGTAATTGAAATAATTTTCTGAAGGAAATACTTCATTTTCTGGAACAATTTCAAGGGTGCCAACACTTTCGGCCATGACTGTATCTAACCTTCAGATTAACCCCGTATCTGCAGGCTAATAGCATTTTTTTTCACGTGACAGGTACTCTTTAGCTGTAGATTGAGTCTTGCTCACTGATCTGCAGCAGAATATTAGGAATATTAAGCTTCTTCTTACTCACTAAACTTCTCACACTCAATCTGCCAGAAAGTAATAGAAATCAGCAGGAAATAAACATCTGTTTTTGCTACTTGATTTTTCTATTTGTTTTTTTTTTTTAATTCTCACAACATGCATAAAATCATAAGGGGCAAATGTTTTTGTTTACTTGCTTCTTCTTTTTTTACCTACTGTAAGTTTTATTTTCCTTTAATTCATGATATTGCGCTCATAAAGGGACTTTAGAATATGAAGCCAAGGAATGAACATCTTATTAGGACTGTCAACCTCATACGGAGAGACATAAAATAAAAAGACAAGGGAAAAAATATTTTGAGAAGAAAATTCAGAAAAAGTATAACCAAAATGTCTATTTACAGGATGCTGCCTCTTGGTAAATTGACACATAAAATATGTAGTTAAAAGTTTCCCTACACTGACATAACTTAAGAATGTATGTATCATTTGTTTTAGAAAGTAGATATTGAAATAAATCTGCAGCTATATAACTGGTTCTCGGTGTGAGAGAAAACTTGGTGATCCATGTATCTCCTAGCACAGAGATAATAAATTACAATATCTGAGCAATAAGTCTTGATATGCTTGTCTTTATATCATTCTTATATATAGCAACAAATCTAACGAGGCTTTAGCTCAGTGCACCCATCTCTCAGGTTATGAAATTGCATCACTTTTCTGCAGCAGTGAATTCACTTTTTATGAAATTTGCCTTCTTTTCTTTAAGGCAGTGAGATATAAATCATATGTGTACATGTATACTCTTTATTTTTAATGAATACAGAAATATCATTTCTATGCAACAATATCTTGTCACGCTCTGGCAATGTATTAGGCTCTGAGTAATACTTCAAGTGTAAAAAGTTACATTTAATCAATACAATGAGAAGGAGGTCACACAGGGCAGAAAACTGTCCGGCAAACAATAAGAGTCACTTCAATTCCAATTCACTGTAGAGGAAAATAATGATATTACAACACTTCATCAGTGCAAAAAAAAATCCTATTCTCTTACATTTTAATGATATATTTTTCTTACAATTGAATTTCCTTTGGTCAAGAGTACAGACATTGGTGAATATGGCAGAAGCTAATGCCTTTGGAATTGACAATTGGAATTGTCAGGAGTATTATTAACCTCTATAATATATTTTACACAAAGAAAATCGCCAACATATATTTATATGGACAGCATGGTTTCTCAGTGTTATGTCACTTTGCAGTACTGATGGGCAGGGTTCAGATCAGACCAAGGACAGCATCTCATGGAGTTTTATGATCTTTCCATGTTTGCGAGTTTCCTCCAAGACTTCAAAGACATATTGATTCCTGATTGGAAATTTATATTGTGAGCCACACTGGGGAAACGTTTTATTGATGATGTATTTTTTATATGGTGTGATGGTGGTCCTGCACTGGATACTTTTTTAATGGAAATTAATAAAAATGATTTTAATTTGAATCTTACGTCAGCCACCAGTACATCGTCAGTTAATTTTTTAGATATCCCAGTTTTTATAGAAAATGGGCAGTTAATTACAAAAAGTTATAGAAAGCCTACTGATAATAACAGTTATATTGACATAACTAGTTGCCATTTACCTGCGTGGCTCAGAAATATTCCTAAATGCCAATTTGTGTGGACAAGGAAGAACTGTACTAATTATGAAGATTACCAGAATGAATCTGAAAAGATGATAGACCAATTCACCCAAAAAGGCTATAATCATACAGACCTTGAGAATCTGAGAGAACAGGTAGGGAAAATTCCTAGAAATCAGCTGCTTGCTAAACAAAAAAGTGATTTTTAAAAAAAAGAGCAATAGTGATGTTTTTAAAATCCCAATAATCACGCAGTATAATCACGAATGTGGTGAATTAAAAAGAATTGTCCAAAAGTATTGGCCATTATTAATGGAGGACAACATTATTGGAGAGCATTTTCCTCCTAAATCCAGTTTTGTATATAGGAGGACAAAAAATCTGGCAAGTAAGATAGCCCCTACAGTGGTGTATAAAGAAAATGGGGTAATAAAAGAGAAATGGACAAAAGGTTTTTTTACTTGCAAGGTGTGTACTATGTGCAAAGCAACTAACGCGAAAGAATCAGTACTATCTTTTTCTAATGATGAAGAAGCAATCAGTATCTGCACACACATATCTTGTCAATCAAGAGGAATAATTTATTGTATACAATGTCCTTGTAATAAGTACTATATAGGGAGAACAAAAAGACAATTAAATGTGAGATTAAAAGAACATGCAAATAATATTATAAAACAATATACAGGTCATCCGCTTTCTTTACATTACAAAATGGCCCATAAAGGTAATCTAATAGGCACTAAATTCTGGGGAACTGAACAAATTAAAAAACATTGGAGAGGTGGTGATTATGTCAAACTAAGGTCCAAAGCAGAAAGCAGATGGATATTCAGAATGAACTCACTGAAACCACATGGCCTCAACAATGAGATTGAGCTTTTTGCTTTTAATTAAAGGAAGAAAAGAGAAGGAAGAGAGAAGAAAAAAGGGAAAAAAAAGGGAAAAAACTGTTTGTTTTTTTTTCCTTTTGGAGGTTTTTTTTTTGCTAATTCATGGGATGATTATCCACCTATATATACAAGGGAGCGCCCTCTGTCTGCAAATCCCTGACGAAGGAGGCCGTGACCTCGGAAACGCGTCGGATAAGCGCTGGACTTTTTCCCCTCAGTGGAATCCCCCAGCTGTTGTGACGTCACACAGATTCTGAGCGCTCACATCCTTGATTATCAGCGGTCCTGCAGGTGTGACCGGCCGGCACACCTATCAGGCTGTCTGCAGTTCTTCTCACCCATGATCTTCATCCCTGTATCCACCTAGTGGAATGGCTGCATGTACCTGAAAGCCCACGTCTCTGAGAGTCTCTGCAGCCCTTTATCTCCGGCGTTAATACGCTGTTGGAACCCATTTTGTGCAACACTCACGGCTTGTTCTACAGACTCCGGCACTTGTCAATCACCTCTAGTTGCAGTTGTCACTTCTTCAAAGGATCCCTGGAAGCTACACGCGTATATCTTCATTTGGACTACCATTTTCCCTAAGACAGGAAGGAATCACTCTTTTGGTGTTTTATGAGTGGTTTGCAGCGCATCTCTTTTCTTTTTATCTTTTTATAATTTATATTTGTGTCTTGTATGCAACTCCTTCTCATGTACAGCACCATGGGATCAATGGTGCTCTAAAAATAAATAATAATAATAATGTAATTTATTACCTTTCCCCCATATCTTCCACCCTTAATTCAAAGGTTAACACAATGCAGAATTCCAGATGTATCACTACTAGTGTTGAGCGAGCATGCTCGACACTGCTCGTTACTCGCCCGAGCATCACGCTACTCGGGATGTTCGGTGAGCACCGAGCATTTCCGAGTTACTCGGGCGGGAGCTCGGGTCTCCGCCCTGCACGTTTGGCTCTCTTTACAGAGCCAATAAACATGCAGGGATTGCCAGCCAGTCACTGTAATGCTGCAGCCATGCTGTTTGTGGGCATTACAGTGATTGGCTGGCCGCACAGCGTCACCTCGAATATTTAAAACCGGGCGCCGCTGTGACGGGGTATGCGGCAGAGCAAGAAGCGACCACCGGACTAAGAACGATCCAATGGGGTTTATTAAGGCGGGCAGCATACCAAATCAAAAATCCATGTTATTCCTAAGGTCCATAATAAGTATACAATCACCAATGGGCGTGAGGTCTTGCCGCAGCTAAGAGCCCCCACTCTTCTTCCTCCAGAGATCTCCCAACACAACACTGGTCACAAATAAGTCCATTGTCTTGGGCTACCGGGAACAGCCCAAGGGTAGGGGAGGAGAGGTTTCCCCCCTCCTAGTCGATGGTTTAGTCCATGGCATGGCTCCGATATGTCTATAAAGATGTGTACTGTGAGTTCTCCTCCTGCTTAAGAGAACAATCGGGAGTCCTCTAGTGGTGTTGACACAAGCCCAAGTTAAATTATGGTTGAGGAACAAAGATCTGGGCGGTGTTCGAGCCGTTCGGCGAACACGAACAATTTGAGAAAAATTCGGCTGTTCGAGGTTATGGTCGATAACTGTTCGTGCACCAAAATCATAACTGGATTTTTTCTCAGTAATGATGAAAATTAATGTTAATACGCAGTTTGAGTGTACAGCGGGGTGGGGGGAGGGGCAGGGGATGGATCTCTGCAGGAACACTGAAGATCTCCATTTTTTTTTCTCTTTCCCGCATTTACAGTGGGGAGGTGCAATCTGTCAGCCTATCAGCAGCGCACACACGGAGCGAAGTGCTTTTTTTCACACAAGCAAGGGCATGTGTCATTGGCAGTGTATGTCACATGTCCTTGCCCTATAAGACCAAGCCATTTTCCAAGTCGCCACCATTTTCTCACCACTGCAGCTGCGTGTTAGACGGCACCGCTGTTGCTGTGTGCGCTATACCTTGTTAATTTCAAGCCAATTTTCGCACAAATATACAGATAGCTTGGGAGTAGGGAATAGTTGTGATTGCAGTCCTTTTAAGGACTAGGTTACAGCATTTCCTACGACTTTTATCAGGGAGGTCTGTGCTCTTAAATAGATAGGTTGTGGGAGTAAAGACTAATTGTAATTGGAGTCCTTTTCAGGACTAGGTTACATGAGTTCCTATCAGTTTTTGCCTGGCAGGTCTGTGCCAGTGCTGTGCAAGTTTTTTTCACAGCATTTGGCTGAATCTAGCAAAGCTAATCCTTTTTGGCCTATTGCAGAGTGTGTTAGTCAGTGGAGTAGCCTATCTGTGTTGCAAGATATACCACCTGTGTATAGAATACCAATTTTTTTACTGCACCTAGTGAAGTAAAATCTTTTGGGCATAGCATCATTCTATTAGTCCATCTATACTGACCTCCATCAGGTTGCAAATTAAAACTAATTTTTATCTGCATCTACAGTACCTCTGAAAAAATATTTGGGCTTCTAGCAGTGTGTGGGACTTGTTCTATTAGTCCATCTATACTGACCTCCATCAGGTTGCAAACTGAATATAGTTTTTTCTGCATCTACCTCTGAAAAAATATTGGGCTTCTAGCTGTGTGTGGGTCTTGTTCTATTAATCCATCTATACTGACCTCCATCAGGTTGCAAACTGAATATATTTTTTTCTGCATCTACCTCTGAAAAAGTATTTGGCCTTCTAGTAGTGTGTCGGACTTTCTCTATTAGTCCATCTATACTGACCTCCATCAGGTTGCAAACTGAATATATTTTTTTCTGCATCTACCTCTGAAAAAATATTGGGCTTCTAGCTGTGTGTGGGTCTTGTTCTATTAATCCATCTATACTGACCTCCATCAGGTTGCAAACTGAATATATTTTTTTCTGCATCTACCTCTGAAAAAATATTTGGCCTTCTAGTAGTGTATCGGACTTTCTCTATTAGTCCATCTATACTGACCTCCATCAGGTTGCAAATTAAAACTAATTTTTATCTGCATCTACAGTACCTCTGAAAAAATATTTGGGCTTCTAGCAGTGTGTGGGACTTGTTCTATTAGTCCATCTATACTGACCTCCATCAGGTTGCAAACTGAATATATTTTTTTCTGCATCTACCTCTGAAAAAATATTTGGCCTTCTAGTAGTGTGTCGGACTTTCTCTATTAGTCCATCTATACTGACCTCCATCAGGTTGCAAACTGAATATAATTTTTTTCTGCATCTAGCTCTGAAAAAATATTTGGCCTTCTAGTAGTGTGTCGGACTTTCTCTATTAGTCCATCTATACTGACCTCCATCAGGTTGCAAATTAAAACTAATTTTTATCTGCATCTACAGTACCTCTGAAAAAATATTTGGGCTTCTAGCTGTGTGTGGGACTTGTTGTATTAGTCCATCTATACTGACCTCCATCAGGTTGCAAATTCAAAATAATTTTTTTCTGCATCTAACCCAGCCAATAGTTTTGGCCTAATACCACAGTTTGGCCACTCAGCTCTGCTCGGTTACCATCCATTGTTTTTTTGTGCAAACAACTCCAGAGTTGTGAATTAGTTAACCACCAAAATGAGTGGAAAAAGGCCTGCTGCTGGTGGAAAGGGGAATAGGCGTGTTGGGAAGGGGAAAAAAGGTTGTGTCCGTGGGGTAGGTGTTAAAGCAACAGTAACATCTGCAGAAGAAAGACCATCTTCCAGCCAAACTAAAATGTCTACTTCTTTTAGCGGACAATGTGATAAGATCCCTTTCTTACGGCCACGCCAATCGCTACAAATTCCAGATGAGGCACAAAAACAGCAGGTGCTTCAACGGATATCAAGTGCTCCTTTAAGTGGGCTCTCCTCCACATCAACTTCAACATCACAAATACTCCAGTCCTCAAAGGTGTCACCCAAATCGCACTTGCTTCCTCACAGCTCCCAAATCTCCAGCTGCCCGTCTGAGTATGAGGTAGAACATATGGTTGAGTCTGCAGAGCTGTTTACTCATACTATAGCCTGGGAATCAGAGGTCGACTCCAGCGCTTCTGTGAATCCAGACGAGGAAATGATCTGCACTGATGCCCAGAATCTTTATGAGTCGGATCCAGGACCAGACGCAGAAGGTTCTGACCATAATGTAGACCCTCATTCCCAAACTGTAACTCCTGTTGGTGGAGACAATGAGGAAGACAATGATAAGACTCAAATACCTGATTGGAGCGACAACTTTAGTTTTTTGTCAGGGCAGGAACAGGTTGGCTCTGAGGACGACGGGTGTGATAACGCACAGGGTGATGATGATGAGGTCGAAGATCCCACTTACTGTCAACCCACAGTCAGCCAAGAGATGAGGTCAGCAGAGGAGGTGGAGGAAGATGCTAGTGACGACGAGGTCAGGTTGCGCCTTCCTGGACAGAGACGTAGTACTGGAAGCACGTCAACAACTGCATCCTCAAACACAACTCTGCCTCTCACCACAAGTTGTGGTGGCTCTTCAGGTCGCATGGGTGCTAAGCCTTGCATAGCCTGGGCATTTTTTCAGATCGATAAAGATGACCCAACTCGTGTTATCTGTAACATTTGTCAGCAAAAGCTAAGTAGAGGCCAAAAAATACATAGTTTGAGTACTTCATGCATGAACCGGCACATGGACATGAAGCATAAGTTGCAGTGGGAAGCTCAGTGTGCTACAATGCGGCCTAGCCGGCCGGGCCAACCACCGTCTGCCATATCTTGTGCATCCGCGGCCTCTTCATCCTCTGTGACTGGGGGGACAGCAGTCACACCTGTTTTGGGGCGCAGACCTGCCACCTCTTTACCCGCAACAGCCAGCGTGATTGGCAGGTCATCATTTTCTTTGGAGGTGGGAACACCAGCTGGTGTTGAGCGCTGTCCGACATCGATAGCACCACCTTTGGATGAAGGCAACCTAACATGTCCGCCTGAATCTTCCTCACAGACCGGCAGTTTGCCGGGGACACCCTTATCAACCCCGTCTAAGCACAATAGCCAGCCCTCGGTCCTTTAGATGTGGACAAGTAAAAGACCATTTCCTCCTAGCCATGAGAAAGCTAAGAGGTTGAATTTCACCATCTGCAAGCTCTTGGCTACAGAAATGCTGCCTTTCCGCCTGGTGGACACAGAGGATTTTCGAGACCTTATGTCCGTCGCAGTGCCCCAGTACCAGATGCCCAGTCGGCACTACTTCTCAAAGAAAGGTGTGCCTGCGCTCCACCAGCATGTCGCACACAACATCACCGCTTCTTTGAGAAACTCTGTGTGTGACAGGGTGCATTTCACCACAGACACTTGGACGAGTAGGCATGGACAGGGGCGTTACATGTCGCTGACTGGGCACTGGGTAACTATGGTGAAGGCAGGACAAGGGGCTGCTGTCCAAGTCTTGCCGTCCCCACGAGTTGTGCGTCAATCCTCTTTATGTCAAAGTTCCTCCACTGCTTCTGCCTCCTCAACCTCCTCTCGGTCTTCCACCTGCACCCAAAGCCTGTCTGGTCATGCCACAAGCTTTCTAACTGCGCAGAAGGGATCCTGCACACCTCCTTACTATGCTGGCAGTAGGGCTCAACGTCATCAGGCGGTTTTTACATTGAAATGTCTGGGAAATTTGAGTCACACAGCTGAGGAGTTGTGGTCAGCTCTGGAGAACCAATTTCATGAATGGTTGTCTCCACTGGACCTGAAACCAGGGAAGGCCGTGTGCGACAATGCTGCAAACCTGGGTGCGGCCCTTCGCCGGGGCAATGTCACACACGTGCCTTGTATGGCTCACGTGTTGAAACTGGTTGTCCAGCAATTTTTAGCCCACTATCCCAGACTAGATGGCCTTCTGCAGAGGGCACGGTCGCTGTGTGCTCACTTCCGCCGTTCGCATCCCGCAGCTCAGCGACTTACATCTCTACAGAAGTCGTTGGGCCTGCCACTTCACCGGCTAAAATGCGATGTGCCTACCCGGTGGAATTCAACTCTGCACATGTTGCAGCGACTGTGGCAGCACCGACAAGCCCTGGTGCAATACGTTCTGACGTATAGCCTGGGCCAACGAGATTCAGAGGTGGGGCAAATCACGCTGGAGGAGTGGTCTCAGATCAGGGACCTATGCACCCTTCTGCACAGTTTTGAAATGGCGACGAAGATGTTTAGTGCTGACGATGCCATTATCAGCATGACTATTCCGGTGATTTACATGCTGGAGCACATGTTAAACAGAATTCGGAGTCAGGTGGTGGCACAAGAGGAGGTGGAGGAAGTAGAGGAGGAGGAGTTGTATGCGGAAGGGCTAACATCTGCAAGGTCCAGAAGGTCGGCAGCACCAAGGCGGCAGGCATGTGAGGGTGGGGGAGATGGTTTTACCAGGGCGCATGGTAGCAGCCAAACTAGTGAGGAAGGTGCAGGAGCCCAGGAAGAAGTGGAGGACGAACTGATGGAAGACTCATCAGATGAGGGAGACCTTGATCACATTTCTGTTGTGCGAGGTTGGGGGGAGAGGACAGAGGAAGGAAGCATGATTGTTACCTCGCCACCAACACAACAGGGACTTGGTGCTCCTGGATGCGCAACACACATGAGTGCCTTCTTGCTGCACTACCTGCAACATGACCCTCGAATTGTGAGAATTAGAAATAATCCTGACTACTGGGTTGCCACACTGTTAGATCCCCGGTACAAAAGTAAATTTGCAGAAATTATTCCTGCCATAGAAAGGGATGCACGCATGCAGGAGTATCAGCAGAGACTGTTGCAGAATATTACATGTGCTTTTCCACAAAATACCAGTGGTGCACGTAGTGAATCTCACAGTTCCAACTTGCCAACCGTGGGACCGTCAAGTGTTCAGCACTCAAACCGTAACAGAACCACAGTATCTGCTGGTAACATCAATTTTGCGGAATCATTTCACCACTTTTTTAGCCCATCCTTTGCAAGGCCACAGGAGACAAGAAGTCTGACACATAGTCAACGCCTAGAGACGATGGTACAGGAGTATCTCCAAGTAAACATTGAAGCCACGACTGTGTCACTGGACCCTTGCTCTTTTTGGGCTTCCAATCTGGATAAATGGCCGGAGCTAGCCACTTACGCCTTGGAGATCTTGTCATGCCCCGCAGCCAGCGTTCTGTCTGAACGTGTGTTCAGCGCTGCTGGTGGTGTGCTGACAGATAAGCGCACGCGGCTCTCCACTGATAATGTAGACAGACTCACGTTCATAAAGATGAACAAATCATGGATCCGAAACGACTTTTCTACCCCTGTGTCATCCTGGGGAGAGTAAAAGCTTGATGATTGGTTAAAATCACCCTACCAAACGTTTTAAGCTTTCAAATTACTAATCATGTTTATCTGTATCTTGACTGGAAAATAATTTGGGCTTTGTAGCAGTGTGCAGCACTGATCCTATTAGGCCATCTATAATAAGCTCCACCAGATTTAAAATTAAAAATAATTTTTAGCTGCATCTAGCCCGGAAAATAATTTTGGGGCTCCGAGATGCGCAAGACACATAAGTGCCTTTTTGCTGCACTACCTGCAGCATGACCCTCATATTGTCAGAATTCGAAGTAATCATGACTACTGGGTTGCCACACTCTTAGATCCCCCAAACTTTTCGATCAACCTTTTCATTTTAATAAAGACCAAAAAAATGGTCATTTTTGAAATTATAAGCATTAGCAGGTTGTTAGAAACTGAAATCAAACAGTTTTCAACTCAAAACTTTATTCTAGGTGATGTTACATTTTCACATAGGACCCCTTGTTCGAAAGGAGCTTCTGAACTCTCTCGTCCATTGAATTTGTCAGGTTTTGGATGGTTTCTGCTTCAATTGTTTTGCATGAGGACAGAATACCCTCCCAGAGCTGTTGCTTAGATGTGAACTGCCTCCAGCCATCATAGACACTCCTTTTAATGATGCTCCAAAGGTTCTGAATGGGGTAGAGGTCAGGGGAGCATGGGGGTCACACCATAAGTTTGTCCCCTTTTATGCCCATATCAGCCAGAGATGCAGATGTTTTATGTGCAGCATGAGATGGTGCATTATCATGCAGAAAAATGATCTTGCTGTGAAATACACGGTTCTTCTTCTTGAACCATGGCAGGAAGTGCTGTTTGAGAAAATCCACATACATTATGGAGTTCATCTTTAGCGCCTTCAGGGATCCTAAAGGGGCCGACAATCTCTCTCCCCATGATTCCAGCCCAAAACATTACTCCACCTCCTCCTTGTTGGCGCTGTAGCCGTGTTTGCGTGGGGTGTCCATCAACCAGCCATCCTCCACTCCATCCATCTGGACCATCGAGCGCTGCACGGTACTCATCCGTGAACAAAACAGTTTTGAAATCAGTCTTCATGTAATGTTTGGCCCACTGGAGCCGTTTCTGCTTGTGTGAAGTGGATAGAGGAGGTCGACAGGATGGCGTATGCACAGCTGCAAACCTCTGAAGGACCCTGCATCTTGTTGTTCGGGGGACGTTGGAGGCACAAGCAGCTTCAAAAACTTGTCTGCTGCTATGACAAGGCTTTTTTGCCGCTGCTCTTTCAACCTGACGTAATTGCCTGTAGGAAAGAGTCCTCAATTTGCCCTTATCAGCACGCACACGTGTGTACTGTGAATCAGCTACATACTTCTTGATTGCCAAGACACTTCATCCTGATCATCGCACAATGTTGATTGTAGTCATGCCTTGACCTAAACACTCCACAATTTGTTGCTTCTCAGCAGCCGACACATCCTTTTTCTTTCCCATTTTGGCAGAAAATGTAGGCTGCTTAATAATGTGAGAGAGCCTTCTTAAGTAGTCTTGCCTTTCATTGGACACACCTGCCAAACTAATTAGCACAGGTGTCTGCAATTGCTTACAGTGATATAAAGAGCCCTGACACACATCACCATCAATGAGTTTAACTGACAAACAAACAAATTCTTCCCTTATCACTCCTAAACACTTTTTGCATAATAATTTGGAACGCGGTGTACATGTGCTTTTCCACAAAACACCAGCGGTTCACGTAGTGAATCTTACAGTTCTAACTTGCCAACCGTGGTCTGTATGGAATTGTTCAATAAAGGGCCCAAAATTAAGATAACATAGATGGGAGAGGTCTCTATGAATAGGAATTCCTAAGTATTTGATACCCTGTGAGGGCCAGGCAAAGGGAAAGTTGGACTGGATGGAATCCTATATGGATTTGGGGAGGGAGACATCGAGGGCCTCAGACTTCGCTGCATTGATTTTAAAATTTTACCATGTAACAAAGTGATCTATTTCAGCCATAACAGCATGGATGGATATATGTGATTGAGTGATATATACTAGGACATCATCAGCAAATAGAGAGCACTTGTACTCGGTGCCTCCCACCTCAATCCACCTAATATTGGGGTTATGGCGAATTGATGAGAGCAGGTGCTCCGTCACTACGATGTATAAGAGAGGGGACAGAGGACATCCCTGCCTTGTCCCATTGGTGATTGTGAAAGGTGATGAAAATGTTCTGACGCACCCCCTGGGCCTTGGGACACCCGGAGCCGGACCCTTTTTGGTGGATGCTGGTGGTTGTAGTCTTCGTGGCGGCGACCCGGTTCCGTGGCTCAGGACGGTCAAACCAGTGGCGGAACTATTTATGTGGTTTTGATGTTTAAATGTCCGACTACGCCACCCGTGGATTGCGGTCAGAGTGAACCGCCGCTACAGGGCAGACCGCTGAGGCTGGTGTTGTGGGTGCAGCAGAGCGTAGCATAACTCCCCACGGGAGGAGTATAGCCTCAGGGCAGTGTATGCGGAGGATGGGGGTGATGGTGCAGGGCAGCAGCAGTAACGACACGGAGTCAGTGATGCAGTCCAGGGCCTTTACTCACAGTTCTTATTATCCAGACCACGTCTGCAGGTAACGGCTGCCCACGTCGTACTGTGCTCACCAGGTGAGGGGCTCAGACAACTCCCAGATAACTTTGGAGCACTTCACAGGACCCCCTTTGTGTGTCCTTTGTCTGGCCTTTCTTACCAACACTTCTGTCCGGCTGCCTCGGTCCTCCTCTTGGTAAACTTGGCGCCAGTTTCCCTGACCCTATGTGGTGCCTTCCTAGCGGGTGTAGCGAGGGGCTGCGCCACATAAAATGTCAGAGCCTCCGGTTTCTAGCTGAGGGTCGTTTCCTGCCTCCACTAGTTCGGGGACCGGTCTCCCCCTTTGGCCTGACCCCTCCACGCAGGTGGATTCGGGCGTGCGGTGGCGACTCGCCCGTCCGCACCCCTGGGATCCCTTCATTCCTCGTTCCTGGAGCCTTCTCCGCTCCTCTTCCTTCCTTCTCCCTCTTCCAGGCCTGGGCCTCTGTTACTAGGCCCGCCTCCGGAGCAGAGCTCATGCAGAGCCCCTGCTCCCTGCCACTTCTGCTCAGACTTCTCTGCACTGAACTAAGATGGTGCCCACCTTTTATACTCCCTTCTCAATGCACCCAGGAACTGCTTCCTCCCTGCTCCTGCACTACAGGGTTCCCCTTCCTCAGTGTTCCCTCCCCCCACTCCAGCCAGGGACAGGGACTGTCGTGCCCATCTCAGGGGCATATTGGTCGCCCTGCCCCACGGCAATGTGGTGTAATGCATGCAGGTGTCGGGTCCTGATCCACACTCCATCCTTACCTGAGAGTGAGATATCACACCTCTGGGTGAGGTGCAATACGTCTGTAGCAACCGAGCCCTCAGGGTGCTACAGTTCCATTTATCTTCAGCCTAGGTGACGTATTGCGATACAGGGCCGTGATTTTGGCTATAAAAGGGTCCCCTAGACCCCTACCCCAAGCTTTTTAAGAGAATCATATATGGCGTGCCAGGAGACTCTATGGAATGCTTTCTCAGCATCCAACGAGAGTATCTAATTACAAATTTTTAACTGCATCTAGCCCAGGAAATACTTTGTGCCTAGTAGCAGTGTCTGCTAGTCAGCGGATTATCCCGGCTGTTAAGCAAGCTACACCACCTGTAGTTTAGACACTTAATTTTTTCAAAGGAAATGCTTCGGGACCACGGGATACTCAGTGAAGAGCATCAGGAGGCACCCCAAGGCATAGGGGCTGGGACTGGCAGTAGGATGCCTTGCGGTGGACAGCCGAGCTCGATCCTTATAAAAGCTTTTTAACTGCAGCAGCTTTAGTGGACGCTACTGGAGCTGGAATTACGCGGCTGCTGGCATGAGACTTGCCCTTCAATAGATCCTTGTAAATGGATTTAAAGTGTATTCATTCAAATTAGAGAGACAATTTAAATTAAAAAGCTTAGAGCTGCCTCCACCACAGGGGGGCTCGCTCGACCCACCAGCGGACAGGCACCAGTATTGGGAGAGGGGGGCTGGCCATCAGGGTTCACCGCGGCTCTGGCACAAACCCGGCGACACGAAGGTGGCACGGGCAGGAGCGGAGTGGCCGTGTCGGCTTCTCACTTTTTGGATTTTAGAAGGGCATGACATGCCTATATCTGTGTCTCCCCCTCCTTTTACTCCTCCACCTCTTTTATTTTCGCATGACTATATGTACTTGTCACTTTTCCATGTGTTAGTTGTGTCTTCTGAGCAGTTTGTCAGCTTTTGGACACCTTTGAAGGTGTTTTCTATGTGTTTCTATGTGTTTTTGTTTGCCTGCCATTGGTTTTAACGGTGTTCGAAGGTGTTCGACGAACCGTTCGACGAACAGTTCGGCGAACACACGGGTGTTCGACGAACCGAACCGAACTCGAACACTACGGGGGTGGCTCAACACTAGTACTTACATCACATCATGACATTTTATACAGAAATGCAGGACAGGGAAAACTATCTAACATGACTGCCGCCATCTTGGACACAGTCGCTCCGGATCAGACAGTGTAGGGAGAGTGCTGCTGAGTTAGGGAGAGATATATAGTGCAAAATAGGTAGTGTAGGGTCTCTAAAGCCTGCCAAATCAAACAAACAGTCCATCTCAGGACTAATATCCATCCCAGATATCAGGCAGGCAGGCAGTGTGTATAGGAGACACAGTGGTTATACCAGCAAACGCTGCATTACAGTCCTGTGTGCTCCTGTTGGTAAAATTGCTAGACTTATCACCCCGGTCTCAGGAGCCAGGAACATTTTTTTTTTTTCATCTAAATACTGTATTTTTTTTTTCCTCAGTCAGACTGTCCTAATACGCGTCTTATTAACCTTTTGGTATTTCCCCCCCCCAAAAAAAAATTTAGTGCGTTTGTGACTGTTCAGACACCAATATATCTGTTTAAAAGAGTCTGGTGTAGGACAGAAAAATAGAACTGTGGTTTTGCAGTTCCACGGGTCAAGTCTCTGTATTATCCTGTTTTTGGCATTTTTTGCAGTAAAAAAAGACTGTAATAGTGTCTCCCTGACTGGTCAGTCACCAATATATCTGTTTAAAATATTCTGGTGTGCGCCACAAAACTAAAACTGTGGTTTTGCAGTTCCACGGGTCAAATCTCTGTATTATCCTGTTTTTGTCATTTTTTGCCGTAAAAAAAACAGTAATAGTGTCTCCCTGACTGGTCAGACACCAATATATTTGTTTAACCGGTTCAGGACCGCCCACTCTACATAAACATCGGCGCTGCCTGGGCTCTGTGCAGCGCCGACGTTTAAAAACGGTGGGTGGTCCCGCAGCGCTCAGGACCCCCAGTGTCCTGCAAGTGCTGCGGTTCTGGTGCAGAGCGATAGCTCTGACAGGGACATCATCGGGACCTGATTGGATCAGGTCCCAATGATGTTAACCCTTTGCTATCTTCTATATGCTGCGATCTATAGTGTTCGCGGCATATAGAAGATAGTGAGAGGAGAGGGGGTCATCAACTTACCTCTCCGACGGCCCCCTGATGTCTTCCGGGACCTGCCATTGTTATGGCAGCTAGAGGTCACATGACCGCCTCCAGATCTGCCATATATGGTGTTCTGCTAGGCTCAGCCTGCAGCTCAACTCTAGCAGGAGACAGACAGTGTAAAACTGTCAGCAAAGATCTCATCCAATGCAATACATGTCTATTGCATTGCATGAGATCAGTGATTAGAAAAATAAAAATTAATGTCCCATACAGGGTCTAAGTAAAAATGTAAAAAAAAGTCAAAATTTTTTTTTCAAACTATTAAAAAAAATCACAAAATAAATAAAAATAAATAAATAAAATATTAAACCAATAAATCTGTATATTTATGCAAAAACAAAAAAAGTACACATATTTGGAATCGCCGCGTCCGAAACAACCCGATCTATAAAACTGTCACACTAATTAACTCCTTCTGTGCACACCGTAATAAAAATAAATAAAAAAACGGAGCAAAAAACTATGCTTTTTCATCATATCGCCAAACAAAAAGTGGAAAAAAATGCGATCAAAAAGCAAAATGGAAATAAAAATTGTACCGTTGAAAATGTCATCTTGTTCTGCAAAAAAAAGCTGCCATACAGCTCCATCAGCCGAAAAATAAAAAAGTTATAGCTCTCAGAATAAAGCGATGCAAAAAAATATTTCTCCTATAAAATTGTTTGATTGTGTAAAAGCGCCAAAACATAAAAAAAATATACAGTAAGTGTAGTATCGCTGTAAACATACTGACCCGAAGAATAACGCTGCCTTATCACTTTTACCACACGCAGAATGGCATAAAAAAAAAACTCAAAAAACAATTCCTGAATTGTTGGTTTTTGTTAATTTTACATCCCAAAAAACGGAATAGAAAGCGATCAAAAAATGTCAAGTACCCAAAAATGGTACCAATAAAAATGTCAACTCGTCCCGCAAAAAACAAGCCATCACATGACTCTGTCGGCCGAAATATGGAAAAATTATAGCTCTCAAAATATGGCGATGCAAAAACTAGATTTTGCAAAAAAAAGCGTCTCTTAGTGTGTGACAGCTGTCAATCATAAAAACCCAATATAAATCTGGCATCTCTGTAATCGCACCGACCCGAAGAATAAAGTAATCTCATCACTTATACCACACAAGGAACGGCGTAAAAAATAAATAAAACCAATTCTTCACCTGCTACTGATTTGTTTATTATGTCTCCCAAAGATCGCAATAAGGCTCTGCTCACATTTATCCTGCGCTCTGCGCTGAGCACTTACACCAAAGTTTCCGTGTAAATCTCTGAAATACGTGATTCAGACGGAACCCATGATGGAAGATTCCCTGTAATGAGGCAGATATAGGCCACTGTGGATGCAGTCTGGCCTGTGATCCCACGGTGTCAGTGTTTTTAGGCGTGCATAAAAGTGCGGTTGGCCACAGTTTTGTGCACTTCTGAAAAAAAGGACACCGCTAAACAGAGGCCAGACAGAGTCCAGAGTAACTCTGCTGCCTCATTACAGTGAATGGATGCCACAGGGGTTTCATCTGAATTACATCACTTGGAAATTTAGATGGAAACCCCGATGTAAGTGCTCAGCCTTGAGCGCCGGATAAATGTTACGTAAAATGTTCCCAATGAAAGCTTCAACTCAGTCCTCAAAAAAAGTTAGTCCCCACTCAGGTCCATCATCTGTTAAAAATATTCCAAGTTACTGGTAGCAGAAAGGCTCTGGAAAAGTGAAATGGCCCTTGCCCCCCAAAAGAAATTCAGAAAATGTTGTGCTCATCTAAATGCCTATTCTACAATAATTTGTTCTCCAATTGTCAAATAGCGCTCCATCCCTCCCAGATCTCGCCGTATGGCTAAGCAGTACGATACAGCCACATATGGGGTATTGCCACTTTTAAATTGTGTGACACATTTTGGCACCCATTGCCCTGTGTGAAAATGTAAAATCTGAGGGTAAAACATTTTTTTGTGGTAAAAATATAATTATGCCTTTTTCACTGCCCAATGGTATAAATTTAAAAATTTAAAAATACTCACTACTTCCCTAGATGTATTCCTTGAGAGGTGAAGTTTACAAAATGGGGTCACTTGTGGGGGTTTCTGCTGTTTCGGCATGTCAGCGACTCTTCAAATGTGACATGGTGTCTGCAACCTATCCCAGCCAACATAGCGTTCCTTTCTCTTCCGAACCCTGCCGTACACCAAAGCAGTGGTTTTACCCCACATATGGGGTATTGGCGTACTCAGGAGAAATTGTACAACAAATTTCATGGTGCAATTTATCCTGTTACCCTTATGATAATACAAAATTAGGGAATGAAAAACATTTTTTGTGGGAAAAATGTGAAAATTTTATTTTTACGTCTCAATATTATAAACTTCTGTGAAGCACCTGGGGGTGCAAGGTGCTCACCACACATCTAGATAAGCTCCCTAAGGGGTCTAGTTTCCAAAATGGTGTCACTTGTGGTGGGTTTCCACTGTTTAGGCACATTAGGGGCTCCCCAAATGCGACATGGCGATCTCTAATTATTCAAACAAATTTTACATTCAAAAAGTCAAATGGTGCTCCTTTCCTTCCGAACCCCGCATTGTACCCAAATAGTGGTTTTCCCCCACATATGGGGTATCGCCATACTCAGGAGAAATTGCACAGCAAATTTCATGGTGCAATTTCTCCTGTTACCCTTATGATAATGCAAAATTAGGGAATGAAAAACATTTTTTGTGGGAAAATTGTGAAAATTTTATTTTTACGGCACAATATTATAAACTTCTGTGAAGCACCTGGGGGTGCAAGGTGCTCACCACACATCTAGATAAGTTCCCTAAGGGGTCTAGTTTCCAAAATGGTGTCACTTTTGGGGGGTTTCCACTGTTTAGGCACATCAGGGGCTCTCCATACACAACATAGCACCTGCTAGTTATTCAAACAAATTTTACATTCAAAAAGTCAAATGACGCTTCTTCCCTTCCAAACCCTGCCGTGCGCCCAAACAGTGGTTTGCCTCCACATATGGGGTATTGACGTGTTTAGGAGAAATTGCACAACAAATTTCATGGTGCAATTTATCCTATTACCCTTATGATAATGCAAAATTAGGGATGAAAAACGTTTTTGTGGGAAAAATTTGAAAATTTTATTTTTACAGCTCAATATTATAAACTTCTGTGAAGCACCTTGCGGTTCAAGGTGCTCACCACACATCCAGATAAGTTCCTTAAGGGGTCTAGTTTCCAAAATGGTATCACTTGTGGGGGGTTTCCACTGTTTAGGCATATCAGGAGCTCTCCAAACGCAACATGGCGCCTGCTAATTATTCAAACAAATTTTACATTCAAAAAGTCTAATGGCGCTCCTTCCCTTCCGAACCCTGCAGTGTGCCCAAACAGTGGTTTTCCCTCACATATGGGGTATCTGCGCGCTCATGAGAAACGGCACTACAAATTTTGTATTCCATTTTTTCCTGTTACCCTTATTAAAATAAAAAAATTGGGTCTAAAGTAACATTTTTGTGAAAAAAAGTTAAATGTTCATTGTTTTCTTCCACATTCCAAAAATTCCCGTGAAACACCTGAAGGGTTAATAAACTTCTTGAATGTGCGTTTGAGCACCTTGAGGGGTGCAGTTTTTAGAATGGTGTCACTTTTGGGTATTTTCTGTCATAAAGGCCCCTCAAAGTCACTTCATATAAGATTTGGTCCCTAAAAAAATGTTTTTGTAAATTTTGTTGGAAAAATGAGAAATCGCTGGTCAATTTTTAACCCTTATAGTTTCCTAACAAAAAAAAATTTTGGTTCCAAAATTGTGCTGATGTAAGTAGACATGTGGGAAATGTTATTTACTAACTATTTTGTGTGACATATCTCTCTGATTTAAAAGCATGAAAATTCAAAGTTCGAATATTGCAAAATTTTCAAAATTTTCGCCAAATTTCCGATTTTTTCACAAATAAACGCAAGTGATATCGAAGAAATTTTACCACTATCATGAAGTAATTACTTCATAAAGTGACAGTGGTCAGAATTGAAAAAATTGGCCCGGTCACGAAGGCAAAAACAGGCTCTGGTGCGAAGTGGTTAAAAGAGTCTGGTGTACGCCACATAACTGTAACTGTGGTTTTGCAGTTCCACGGGTCAAACCTCTGTATTATCCTGCTTTTGGCATTTTTTGCTGTAAAAAAAGACTGTAATAGTGTCTCCCTGACTGGTCAGACACCAATATATCTGTTTAAAAGAGTCTGGTGTACGCCACATAACTATAACTGTGGTTTTGCAGTTCCACGGGTCAAATCTCTGTATTATCCTGTTTTTGGCATTTTTTTGCCGTAAAAAAAAACAGTAATTGTGGCTCCCTGACAGGTCAGACACAAATATATCTGTTTAAAAGAGTCTGGTGTATGCCACATAACTATAACTGTGGTTTTGCAGTTCCACGGTTCAAATCTCTGTGTTATCCAGTTTTTGGCCTGTTTTACGTAAAAAAAAACAGTAATAGTGTCTCCCTGTCTGTTCAGTCACAAATATATCTGTTTAAAAGATTCTGGTGTAGGCCAGAGAAATAGACCTGTGGTTTTCCTCTTCCACAGTTCTAATCTCCTTTTTATTACCCTTTTTCCATTGATAGTGCGAGTGTAAGCTATTTTACCTCATTTACAATGGGCAAGGTGCGTGGCAAGGGAAGTGGAACTGGACGTTCTGGTGATGGTGCGTGTAGAGGATGGGGCCTTGGCCAAGGTGAAAAATGTTCCACAACCAACAGCCACATCTTCTCGCTCCCACTTCTTGACCGAATTAGTAGGGAAGCACACTACAACACCAGTATTGCGAACTGATCAGTGTGAACAGGTTATTAATTGGATAGCAGATAATACTTCCAGTTACCAGGGCACCACCACCTCCGGTCTGTCTTCCACACGGTCAAGTTTTAGTAGCCGTGAGTCTCGACAGCATACTCCTCCTCACCCTGATGCTCCTTCCTCCCACCATGCCGAGTGTCATCAGACAGCAACTGATCCCACACTTGGACACAATGAAGAGCTGTTCACTGGTCCATATCCATATTTGTGTCCCTCGCCTGCTCCGCTTGAAGTGGTGGAAGAGGAGATCCCATGTAGCGATGCCCAAATATTTGAACAGCCACGGCCACAGGAAGTCGACGCTGGCAATTTGTCACAAGAGGTGGACGATGACGAGACATAATTGCCACGAGGTGAGGAGGAGGATCGTGGTGCGCAAGTGGAAGAGGAGGAGGTGGTGGATGAGCTAGTAACTGACCCAACGTGGCAGGAGGACATGCAGAGCGAGGCCAGCAGCACACAGGGGGAGGGAGGCAGAGTACCCCAACAGGCAAGAAGAAGCAGTGTGGTAGCCGCACTCATAAGGCAGGCAACAGTTCCCCGTAACACCAACAAGAGGGACATTGCCAGTACAACCGGTAGGTCTTCCAGAGTCTGGAATTTTTTTAAAGATTCTGCTTATAACCCCAAAAAGGCCATTTGTACCACCTGCCATGCCAGCATCACCAGGGGTGACAAAACTACCAGCCTGACCACCACCAGCATGATCAGGCACATGGCAGCAAAGCACCCGACTTTATGGGGCAAACCCCAGGGTACACGACCAGTGTCAGCGGGTGTCACCACTGCTTCTTCCGCTGTTGTGCGTGTACTAGAACCCCCTGTTGTGCGTGCAAGGCAATACCCTGTCCATACTGCATGAAAAGATGCCCCCTCCTCTCAGTCTTCACTTGTTATGGCAGTTTCTCAAGAAACAGCATCAACGTCCACGTCCACGTCCCACCGCAGCGTTCAATTGTCCATATCCCAGAGCTTTGAATGAAAGCGCAAATTCGCCGCCAACGCCCCACAGGCCACAGTCCTAAATTCGCACATTTCACGACTGCTTGCGTTGGAAATGCTGCCTTTTAGGCTGGTGGAGACGGAATCCTTCAGCAACGTTATGGCGGTGACCGTCCCTCGGTACTCGTTCCCCAGCCAACACTATTTTGCCCATTGTGCCATTACACAAGCACGTGTCCCAAAACATCTGCCGTGCCCTCAACAACGCAGTTACTGGGAGAGTCCACCTGACAACGGACAAGTGGACAAGTGCTTGTGGCCAGGGATGGTACATCTCCCTGCGGCACACTGGGTAAACAAAGTGGAAGCCGGGACCCAGTCGGACCTTGGGACGGAACACATCCTCCCCACACCGAGGATTGCGGGCCCTATGTCAGTCAGAGTTGCCCCCACAGTGTACAGCTCCTGCGCATCATCCTCCTCCTCCTCCTCATGTTCAGCCTTCATCTCAGATATCACCACATCAGTTACAAGCTGGAAGCACTGCAGTACTGCCTCAGCCAAGCGGCAACAGGCTGTGCTGAAACTCATAAGCTTAGGTGATAAACGTCACACTGCTTGTGAGTTGTGGACAGCTGTGAAAGAGCAGGCAGATCTGTTGCTGAGACCGCTGAACCTACATTCAGGCATGGTCGTGTGTGACAATGGCCGTAACCTGGTGGGGGCTCTGAGGCGAGGCGAGATCACATACGTACCATGCCTGGCTCATGTGCTTAACCTCATGGTTCAGACCTGGATGTCTGACATATGTACCATCCTGACAAACTTTGAGGAGTCCACCAAGATGGTGAGTGGCGATGACGCCATCATTAGCGTCAGCATCCCACTTGTCTGTCTTTTGCAACTATCTATGCAGAGAATTAAAGAGGAGGCATTGCAGCCAGAGTATGATGAGATGGATTAAGAAGCCGTAATGAGCTATTACGCACAGCTAGCCTGATCTCATCCCAATGTGCATTGGGGGACAATGAGGGAGAGGAGGAGGAGGAGGAAGAACAGGAGCTGGTATCATGCGCTGTAGACGGTAGTACCTGTACAACTGTCATACAGTCGGTTCAGCATGGGTGGCCTGAGGACAGGGGGGAGGAGGAGAGCATGGTCAGTCATCATCTTGGTGAGGACACGGAAGTCTTGCCCATTACCAGTCTGGCACGCATGGCTGACTTTATGTTACGCTGCCTTAACAGTGACCCTCGCATTGTCAAAATGTTGGGTGACAGTCATTACTGGTTGGTGACACTTTTAGACCCCCGCTACAAGGAGAACTTTCACTGTCTTATTCCTGAGGTGGAGAGGTCTTCAAAAATGCGGCAGTACCAGAAGGCCCTGGCTGCAGAACTGTTAAAAAAATCCCCATCTGAACACGCTAGCGGCAGAGGTCACAGTTCGTTGACCAACCAAGGCGTACAGGCGAGAGAGACGCAACTCCAATCCAGCAGA
Source organism: Phyllobates terribilis (assembly GCF_046119375.1). NCBI lineage: Eukaryota > Metazoa > Chordata > Amphibia > Anura > Dendrobatidae > Phyllobates > Phyllobates terribilis. The sequence goes on along the minus strand of NW_027362762.1, from coordinate 764,696,496 downwards.
GGCAGGGGAACACTGTCAACATTCTGTGACAGTTTTCTGAGATCCGCCCAGCTTACTGGCCGTGAGGCGTGGGGTACTCTTACAAGGAGTGGAAAGTTTCAAAAGATGGTGAAGGAGTACCTTGCCGACCGACCAGCGTCCTCCGTGATTCCTCTGTGCCTTTTAATTTTTCGGTATCCAAGCTGGACCCTTGGAATGAAATCGCTCTGTACGCCTTGGAGGTCCTGGCCTGCCCTGCCACTAGCGTGTTATCGGAGCGTGTTTTTAGTGCCGCTGGGGGAATTATAACAGATAAGCGCACTCGCCTGTCAACTGACAATGCTGACAAGCTGACCCTTACCAAAATGAACAAGGGCTGGATTGGGCCAGACTTCTCATCACCACCAAATGACAGCAGAGTAACATAAAGTCAAATCCACTGTGTTATTTCGGGAGGTGTATTCCCATGCACCGCTTCACACCCACACATGGGTATACGCTTCCTCATTTCGGCTGTATTTTGCTCTTCTCCTTATCCTCAGCCTCCACCACCACTATACCACCAGGGTGACGTTGGTCCGTGTTGCCAGCATTATAAGTTCCTCCTTCCTAATTTTTGGCAGCTTTTGCTTGGAAGGCATAGGCAAAGACTATGGGAGACCGACTCCCCAATAATGGGAATAATGTTTTTAAGATGCTGTACTGCATGGCTCTTCCAAGGGGCATTTAAACCATCTTTTTAAGCTACTTCAACCTCCACGTCTCTTCCAAGGGGCATTAAAACCGTCTTGTTAAGCTACTGCATCCTCCACCACTTTTCCCAGGGGCAATGATATTGTCTTTTTATTCCACTGCAACCTCCACCACTCTTCCAAGGGGCATTAAAACCGTTTTGTTAAGCTACTGCGACCTCCACCACTTTCCTAAGGGGCATTAAAACCGCCTTGTTAAGCTACTACGACCTCCACGTCTCTTCCAAGGGGCATTAAAACCGACTTGCTAAGCTACTGCGACCTCCACCACTTTTTCAAGGGGCATTAAAACCATCTTGTTAAGCTACTGCGACCTCCACCACTTTTCCCAGGGGCATTGATATTGTCTTTTTATTCCACTGCGACCTCCACGTCTCTTCCAAGGGGCATTAAAACCATCTTGTTAAGCTACTGTGACCTCCACCACTTTTCCAAGGGGCATTAAAACCGTCTTGTTAAGCTTCTGCGACCTCCACCATTCTTCCAAGGGGCATTAAAACCATCTTGTTTAGCTACTGCAACCTCCACGTCTCTTCCAAGGGGCATTAAAACCGTCTTGTTAAGCTACTGCGACCTCCACTACTTTTCCAAGGGACATTGATATTGTCTTTTTATTCCAATGCGACCTCCACCATTCTTCCAACGGGCATTGCATTTCCTCCTAATTTTAGTCAGCTTTTGCTTTTCAATGCATAGGCGAACACTAAGGGAGACCCACTCCCTAATAATGGGTAGAAGGTTTTTAGTATGCTGTAATCCACGTCTGTTTCAAGGGGCATTGCAGTTTCTCATAATTTTTGGAAAGCCTTCCATTCACTGCTTAGGCCAACAGTACACAGGAGACCCAGTTGCTATAAATGGAAAAAAAGGTTTAGTTAATGCCCTCTGACCTCCATGTCACTTCCAAGGGGAATTGGAGTGCCTCAAAATTTTTGTTAGGCATTGCACTCACTGCATGCCCTATAACTGTGTAGCCGAACCGCTCCTTTTGGTACAGAAACATATCCTACAAGACATGTGTGGTTGACTGGCCTGATATTGATGTGAATGGTCCCTGTTCCTCCTGCTCTTTCTCCTTTGCCACCACCTCATCCATCATTCATCACCTGAAGCTTTGTTTTAACCGAAGTCATAGAACTTGTATAGTAGCAGGAAAACATCCAGCAATCCTCGGAGGAGGTAGGATATGTGCCAAAACGCTGACCACCTCAGGCCTAGTCGCTACCATATACATGCACTTGCATTCCAAGAAAACAATGCAGACGCTAACTTCTATCATCATCATCATGCTCCTCACCTTGGCACTCTCAACTCCCCTGGTGGAGAAGCCAGGGCACACCGGAGGAGTCTGGTTCTCTGGTGGGCTCGTCCAATGCTGCCCTAAAGCAGGCAAGGCTAAGAAAAGTGTGGGGGAACTTTCAAGGAGAAATAGGGGCGGCTGGGGACGGTTTCTGGACACTCAACCACCCCCAGGTGGCTGGGGATCGTGTGTTTACACCCGGCCGTGGGGCGGCTGGGGACCGAGTATGGACACCTGGCCGTCCCCTGGCAGCTGGGGACGGAGCGTGGACACTCGGCCGCCGCGCGACTGGGGACTTAGTATGGACACCTCACTGCCGAAGCAGCCATGAGGTAGTGGCCAGCTTTGGCCTCCTTCAAGCTCAAAGGCCCTATTTCAAATGCAAGCTAGCAGTATGGTGTTGCAGCCTGGGGGTGGGTGGGTGGCAGGTTGCACACTTACGCTTTCATTCCAAGAAAACAAAGCAGATGCTAACTTCTATCATCATCATCATGCTCCTCACCTTGGCACTCTCAACTCCCCTGATGTAGAAGCCAGGGCCCACCTGAGGAGTCTGGTTCTCTGGTGGGCAGGTCCAATGCTGCCCTAAAACAGGCCGGGCTAAGAAAAGTGTATGGGAAGTTTCAAGGAGAAATAGGGGCAGCTGCGGACTGAGCGTGGACACCCGGCCGCGGGGCGGCTGGGGACTGAGTATGGATACCTCACTGCTGAAGCAGCCATGAGGTAGTGGCCAGCTTCGGCCTCCTCCAAACTAAAAGGCCCCATTTCAAGTGCAAGGTAGCAGTATGGTATTGCAGCCTGGGGGTGGGTGGGTGGCAGGTTGCACACTTACGCTTGCATTCCAAGAAAACAAAGCAGATGCTAACTTCTATCATCATCATCATACTCCTCACCTTGGCACTCTCAACTCCCCTGATGGAGAAGCCAGGGCCCACTGGAGGAGTCTGGTTCTCTGGTGGGCTCGTCCAATGCTGCCCTAAAGCAGGCTGGGCTAAGAAAAGTGGGGGGGAAGATTCAAGGAGAAATAGGGGTGGCGGGGGACGGTTTATGGAAACCTGGCCACCGCCTGGTGGCTGGGGACTGAGCGTGAGCATCCGGCCACATTGCGGCTGGGGACTGAGTATGGATTCCTCGCTGCTGAAGCAGCCATGAGGTAGTGGCCAACTTCGACCTCCTCCAAAGTAAAAGGCACCATTTCAAGTGCAAGCTAGCAGTATGGTATTGCAGCCTGGGGGTGGGTGGGTGGCAGGTAGCACACTTACGCTTGAATTCAAAGAAAACAAAGCAGATGCTAACTTCTATCATCATCATCATGCTCCTCACCTTGGCACTCTCAACTCCCCTGATAGAGAAGCCAGGGCCAACCGGAGGAGTCTAGTTCTCTGGTGGGCTCATCCAATGCTGCCCTAAAGCAGGCCAGGTTAAGAAAAGTGTGGGGGATCTTTCAAGGAGAAATAGGGGCAGCTGGGGACCGTTTATGGACACCCATCCGCCCCCAGGCGGCTGGGGACCGTGTGTGGACACCCGGCCGCGGGGTGGCTGGGGACCGAGAATGGACGTCCGGTCGCCCCCTGGCGGCTGGGGACCAAGCGTGGACGCCCGGCCACCGGGCGACTGGAGACTGAGTATGGATACCTCGCTGTCGAAGCAGCCATGAGGTAGTGGCCAGATTCGGTCTCCTCCAAAGTAAAAGGCCCCATTTCAAGTGCAAGCAAGCTAGCAGTATGGTGTTGCACCCTGGGGGTGGGTGGGTGGCATGCTGCATACTTGCGCTTGCAATGCATTTGTCACGGTTGAAAGCAATACAAAAGTGCAAAAATGCTTAAAAAGTGCTACTTGTGAACATAGCCCAAGGTGTGGAGGAGTATTTTTGTTTTTGATTATTTATTTTACCTTATACACAAGTCTTTACCCTGGAAAGGAAGTTCCTTAACATATTTCCCAGGAAAACCGTTTCAGTTTCGTTTTTGAATGTTTTATTGTGAGCCCGTTAAAGTGGCTTAATACCTCTGACCACGTTGTTGACAGCAGTGACCTGGGGGTCAGAAATGCTTCCTGGGGCGATGCCCGTGCTGTCCCCATGTCTTTTGAGCACTGTCACTAGCGTTTTGGGCACTTTTTAGGCTTTCTACAGACTGCCGGGGGTGCCGCCGCAAAAATGCTCGGGTCTCCCATAGACTAACAATGGGCTCATTGCTCGGGTCGAGCACCCGAGTATCACGGTGAGCTCGGCCCGAGCTTCGAGCATCTGAGCATTTTAGTGCTCACTACAAATACTCCAGAATTCATTCAACCACTGTGTGTATACAATACATCATACTTCTCTGTCATAGTTCTGCTCCACTACCCACTGTTATAAGATAAACTTTTAAACAGGCAGCACGTACAATTGTATTTAAACCACCTTTTACAACAAATAAGGTGGAGATGGAGATGACCTCTGAATATTGACTGTAATCTGGAGAGAGTCTATGAAAATGCCAACAATGTAGAAAACTAAAGAGTAACGTCATTGAGTGGTAAGGGTGAACATAAAAGATGTCATACACCATGTGCACAATTATTAGGCAAATGAGTATATTAACCACATCATCACTTTTATTCATATTTTCCATCTCAAAGCCCTATAATCTTGAATTCTCATTGGATGAAGTATATCATTATTATTTGTATAATAAGGGAGATTGAGGCCGAATGGTACCAAAAGCCTTTATTAAGGTGTGCAGATTATTAGGCAGCTTCTTTTCCTCTGGAAAAATGTGTCAAAAAAGATTTAACTGACACGTAACAATTTTTGACTTTTCAACATCTTACAGTGATGCTGCACTTTTGAAAGTGCTAATATAATGGGGCATGATAGCAGAACAAACAAAGGTTTTATTGCAAATAGTCACCAGAGTGACAAAAACATGTTGATAAAAAAAGATTCATATTAAATGCCAAGGATTTGAGAAGAATCACGTATGAAACAACCACAAACCGAATATCCACCAGTGCTGTCATATTCCAGAATGGCAACCTCCCTGGAGTGCCCAGAAGTACTAGATGTTCAATGCTCAGGAACAAAAATAAGTTATGGAAGGTTGAAACCCGACCACCACTGAAAAAGACACATACGGGTGCATCTCGCTAAATTAGAATATCATCAAAAAGTTAATTTATTTCAGTTCTTCAATACAAAAAGTGAAACTCATATTCTATAGAGTCTTTACAAACAGAGTGATCCATTTAAAGTATTTATATCTGTTAATGTTGATGATTATGGATTACAACCAATGAAAACACAAAAGTCATTATCTCAGTAAATTAAAATGATTAACAAAAAACACCTGCAAAGGCTTCCGATGCATTTAAAAAGGTCCCTTAGTCTGTTTCAGTATGCTCTACCATCATGGGGAAGACTGCTGACTTGACATATGTCCAGAAGGCAGTCATTGACACCCTCCACAAAGTCAAAGAGTTCCAATTTACATTTGGAAATAAAGGTCCCAGAGTCTGGAGGAAGAGTGGAGAGTGAAGAGGCACACAATCCAAGCTGCTTGAGGTCTAGTATGAAGTTTCCACAATCAGTGATGGTTTGGAGAGCCATGTCATCTGCTGGTGTAGGTCCACTGTGTTTTATCAAGACCAAAGTCAGCGCAGCCATCTACCAGGAAATTTTAGAGCACTTCATGCTTCCCTCTGCCAACAAACTTTTGGAGATGGAAATTTCTTTCTCCAGCAGAACATGGCACCTGTCCACACTGCCAAAAGTACCAATACCTGGTTTAAAAACAGTATCACTGTGCTTGATTGGCCAGCAAACTCAACTGATCTTAACCCCATAGAGAATCTATGGGGTACTGTCAAGAGGAAAATGAGAGACACAAGACCCAACAATGCAGATGTGCGGAAGACTACTATCAAAGCAATCTGGGCTTCCGTAACACCTCATCAGTGCTAAAGGCTGTTCGTCTCCATGCTACACCACATTGATGCAGTAATTGATGCCAAAGGAGCCCTGACCAAGTATTGAGTGCATTTACTGAACATACATTTCAGTAGGCCAACATTTCGGATTTTAAAAACTTTTTCAAGCTGTTGTTATAAAGTAAACTAATTTACTGAGAAGATGAGTTTTGTGTTTTCATTGGCTGTAAGCCATAATTATCAACATTAACAGAAATAAACATCTGAAATAGATCACTCTGATTGTAATGACGCTATACAATATATGAGTTTCACTTTTTCTATTGAAGAACTGAAATAAATTAACTTTTGATGATATTCTAATTTAGTGAGATGCACCAGTAGGTTGAAATGTCAAGACTGGGTCAAGAAATATCTGATAGACTATTTACTTTGCAGATGGATGAGCTCATGGCTCAATCAGTTAAAGTCACAGATTTGCACTTTTAAACTTTAAGGGCATGCCCATGATTTGTTATTTTAGGATAAGTTTTCTCTTCAGCTTGTCTTAATGCGATTACTCTAGGCTGGATCGAGGTTAGCACTAGTGCTCTTCTATGGGCAGAGTGAACAGCCCTCTAGTAGAGAGGGGTGGAGGACAATTTTGGCGACCAGCAGCAGGTTGTTATTTGCCTATTCAGTTACATGTGAGACAGTGTGACAAGAGGTTATATGCCGCTATATATACAGCAGTGATACGTATTTCGCAAGTCTGTATATAACAGATACTGGAAGCCTGTGCTAGCATTTCTTCTGCGGTGTTGCTATCAGTGTCTCAAGAGTGGGAGAAGAGGGTTGCATTGACAATCCAACACAATGGGCAGCACTTTGAACACATTTTATAAGTGGTCATAAACTTGTAAAAAACTCATGAAAGAATAAAGTTACGCTAAAACCAAGCACACCATTGTTTTTCTTATGAGATTCTCAATAAGTTTGATGTGTCACATGACCCTCTTCCCATTGAAAAAAATAAAGTTGGATCCAAAATGGCCAACTTCAAAATGGCCGCCATGGTCACCACCCATCTGGAAAAGTTTTCCCATCCCATATACTAATGTGCCACAAACAGGAAGTTGATATCACCCACCATTCCCATTTAATTTAGGTGTATCCATATAAATGGCCCACCCTGAAAATCACATGGCTTGTCAATCTCACAAAATAGAAAGCACACTTCCTCAGGCAGTCAACACTTAGTTTCAGCATTTTTTTTTTTAGTAGTAAAATTTGGACCCCAGGGACTTAAATTGACTTTCTTGTTTGGTATGTGTCAAGAATAACAAAAAGGTTATATGAATGTGCTATACTCGAATATATTATGTTTCAATGAATTCACAGACATAGCTTCTAAAGACTCTGTTCTTAATTTTCTCTTAAATTCATGCATTAATATTCACAAGCTGATACTAGATTTTCTGTGTTCTTCAGGGCTACAGTAGTACATCAAAAGGATCAGCAAAAATCCAGAAAATGCTCTAATTAGTTGTGTACAGCCAGCTCACATATGGTCCAGCAGGCCTAATGGGGTTCACGAGGAATCCAAAAGGTGCTCTGATCATCTGCTTCCAGCCACTTCACCCATGGGCTCCTCAGTGAGTGGCTGAGCATTGCCTGGATTCCCTAAGAACCCCACAGAATCTGCTGGACCATCTGCGAGCAATCTAGAAATAGCTAATCAGAGCTTTTTTTGGATTCTTATTGGACCCCACTGAATCTTCTGAAAAACCTTTTACCAATCATGAGATTAAAACCTATAGAGAATGAGTGCAAGGCAACAATAAATTCAATAAAAAATTATTTTATTAAATATAATTAAAAGATTTTAAAATAGTAGAACACAAGATAATCAAAGCTGATGAGATTTTTACATGATACAGGCAAAAAATCCACATATGATAGTATAGCAGGACATATAGCAAGATATGGTCTAAGTATTACAGACAGATATCAATCAGTGTGAACCAATACAGGTGTGGTTAAACGAAGTAACGTATCATGGAATACAATAGTATAAATCTCATAAATGGGGAGGGTAAACATGCACAGTGGTACAGAAATAACTCACCAGTAAATGAAAGAACCGCACCTGATGCACGTTTCGCACCAAGCTTCGTCAAGGGATAACAAGGCTTTATCTTGTTACCCCTTGGGAGCTTATCTTGTTATATGTTATACTATCATATGTATATTCTTTGCCTGTATCATGTAAGAAATTCTTTCATCGTGCCACTGTGCATATTTACACTCCCCATTTATGGGTTGTAATATTGTTGTATTTCATAACACATTACCTCGTTTAACCACATTTGTATTGATTCACACTGATTGGTATCCGTCTGTAATACTGGGAGCATATCTTGCTATGTGTCCTTCTATATTATGATATGTGAATTTTTTGCCTGTATCATGTAAAAATCTCTCATCAGTGTAACGGGTCTGGGAGGTGGAACCTCTGAGCAACTATACAAGGGGGCAGTCCTTGTAAGGAAGCGGGTGGCTCCCAGGGAAGACGGGCAGGTAGTCACGGCAAGTGACAGGGACAATCTCTGGGTAGAAGGGCAGGTAGTCACGGCAAGTGACAGGGACAGTCTCTGGGTAGAAGGGCAGGTAGTCACGGCAAGTGACAGGGACAGTCTCTGGGTAGAAGGGCAGCGGGCTGGTGGCTGGTGAGCGCTCCCAGGTGAGCGGGCGAGAGTCTCTGGACAGGCAGGTGGTCACGGCAAGTGACGGCAGAATCTCCAGGTAGACTAGCAGACAGGTAGCGGGTGGACACTCCCAGGTGAGCGGGCAAGAGTCTCTGGACAGGCAGGTGGTCACGGCAAGTGACGGCAGAGCCTCCAGGTAGGCTAGCAGGCAGGTAGCAGGTGAGCGCTCTCAGGTGAGCGGGCAAGAGTCTCTGGACAGGCAGGTGGTCACGGCAAGTGACGGCAGAGCCTCCAGGTAGGCTAGCAGGCAGGTAACAGGTGAGCGCTCCCAGGTGAGCGGGCAGGCTGGTCCATAGACAGACTGACAGGTGTCGGAGGGCAGACCGTCGGACCGCAGGCTTGCAAGCAGGTAAGCGGATATCAGGCAGGTATCAAGCAGGAATCTGGCAGGTGACTGGCAGGTAACAGGCAGGAATCTGGCAGGTGACTGGCAGGTAACTGGTAACGGGACCTGAGGGCTGAAGCAGAGTGAAGGCTTTGCAACAACATTGCTCGGGCACCTCCATTTTGGAGGAGGTACCTTATATATGGGAGGTCCTCCGGCAATTGGCCGGGGACTCCTTAGGACGGCGCGTGCGGTCCCTTTAAGAGAGGGGGAGCGCGCGCGCCCTAAGCACACTGCCAGGGAAGGAGCGCGTGCCGGAAGCAGCGGGGAAAGAAGCGCTGGAGGACGCCGCGCTAGGAGCGGGGAGGTGAGAGGGACGGCGTCTCTGCCTAGTACGGGGCAGAGACGCCGATGCTACAATCAGCTTTGCTTATCTTATGTCCTACTGTTTTAAAATCTTTTAATTATATTTAGTAAAAGTTATTTTTTATTCAATTTATTGTTGCCTTGCACTCATTCTCTAGGTTTTCCATTTGTATGTGCTAATTGGCATGTTTACTTTATGCTCATGATATTTGTTTAGGTTTACAATCATGAGATGAGTATACTAATCAGAATATGGGTATTTATAGCAATTTGGGATATTTTGATTTAGTACTTGAACTAGTCTTTAAATCATCTTAGCATCTGAACTGAAACGAGTGTACTAATCTGAATGTGTATATACATTGATTTGGTGTACCCTGATTCATTATTTTAATTGGATTTTGTTATATAGACTAGGGTCATATAATGAATCTGTGGTAACTTATAGACCAGCATTATAAATTAAGAGCTGTCAACATTATCTATTAAAGAGAATCTGTCAGCAGGGTTTTGCTACCTCATCCGAGAGTAGTCTGATGTAGGCAAAGAGAAGCTGAATCCTACGATGTATCACTTAGATTACTCGGTGCAGCCGTTCGCATACAATCAGAGTTTTTATATTTAGCAATGAAACAAAGCTGAAAAGCTAACCCCGCCCACAACAGGCTCTCCATATACAGAGTCCATAGACACTGAGCTGCCTATTACAGAAGGGAGCGAGTTGGACCAAGTGTCATAAGACCAGCTAGTCACAACAATAAGCTACTGAAACTAAAACAATCATTGTAAGCAAACAAAACCTGGAGCTTGATAAGAGAGACATTGACACTTATCTTTGGATGCCAATCTCCACGACAGACAGAGTCTACGATTAGAGCACAGTTGGTTGTTTTGAAGACTTATATAGTTCAGATATAGTAATTACCATACTCGCCGAAGGGTTAATGAAACCTACTCGCTCAACACTAATAGTAATACAGTTTAAAGCTTACACAATATAGCAATGATACGAAAGACTGACTAATGTGTATATTAAGGTTTGTGTCTCCATTTACAGTGAGACAGGTCAAGGCTTAATCTGTGTATACCTGACAAGGATTCTGACTGGGAATATATGCATTATACTCCGATGTTTATACTTAATTATTTTTTTTACTCTTTTTTGTGTAGCTGAACTAGTATTAAATGGTCCTTTGTTAAAGCATATTTAATAAATACTATGATATAATGAGGTGGATTTTTCTGTGAATTTTTTGATATTATGGATTTGGCGTCAGTGGTGTATAAAGGCAGGACAATACAGTACTCCTATGGCAAATTGTGCAAATTTTAAGCACTGATATACAGTAGTCTGCATACCCAGAAGTCCATGGGTTCGGGGGCATAGCAGTTGCCAAAGAAAGAAATGATTGATCCAGGCTTTTCAGGTGGTGTCTCTTTGTTGATGTGCGTCAGATAAAATATTGGGTGCATCATGTCTTGCCAACTTGTAGTAGCTTATGTGCTGGCACAGGTGAGGGAGTGTTGGCTATTTGGTGAGTAGAGAGAGGTCACATACCCATTGTGCTTTATTTGCATAAACACACCGGCGGTGCCTTTTTTCATATAATTTTCCCCATAAAATTGCATTAAATGCAGAAAATCCACAGGTAAAAAATGCAGCTGCATTTTCACAGCGGAAACTAAACATATATGTAATCAACACTTGACTGTATCAACACTGCTTTAAACGTTGCTATCAGTTTTGTTGCTACAGGTGCTTGTCACTAGTGTTGAGCCACCCCCATACTGTTCGGGTTCGGTTCGGTTCGTCGAACACCGGGATGTTCGAGGAACTGTTCGTCGAACACCTTAGAACACCGTCGAACACCGTTAAAACCAATGGCAGGCAAACAAAAACACATAGAAACACATAGAAAACACCTGCAAAGGTGTCTAAAAGCTGACAAACTGCTCAGAAGACACTCTCTTTAAAAAAGCCGGCCGGCAAATTCAGCAGCGGCATACACCGGTACCCGACAATTTAGACAAGAAGGAATAGAGCATCACACATAGATTAGATAGATAGAAACATGTCAGTCACACATATAAGAAGCACAGTGACAGTGTTGGTTACTGCACTTGTCATTTAGTGTAAAGGATTTATTAAAAAAAATATTAGTGTTTTCATGCACCGTCTCTTTAAAAAAGCCGGCCGGCAATTCAGCATCTGTACCCGACAATTTAGAACAGAAAGAATAGAGCTTCACACATAGATTAGATAGATAGAAACATGTCAGTCACATATATAATAAGTACAGTGATAGTGTTGCTTACTGTACTTGTCATTTAGTGTAAAGGATTTATTTAAAAAAATAATAGTGTTTTCATGCACTGTCTCTTTAAAAAAGCCGGCCGGCAATTCAGCAGCGGTACCCGACAATTTAGAACAGAAAGATAGAGCATCACACATAGATTAGATAGATAGAAACATGTCAGTCACATATATATGAAGTACAGTGATAGTGTTGGTTACTGTACTTGTCATTTAGTATTAAAATAAAGGATTTATTATTAAAAAAATTGGCGTGGGGTTCCCCTTAATTTTAGGCTCTAGCGGAGGTTAAGCAGACGGCTGGGGCAGATGTTTGAAGCCTGGGAAGGGGGTAATACCCACGGAGCTTCCCAGGCTACTAATATCAGCCCCCAGCTGAATACATAGCCTTTACTAGCTATTAAAATGGGGGACCCCCCAAAAAAAATGACGTGGGGTCCCCCCTAATTTAATAGCTAGCAAAGGCTAGGCAGACAGCTGGGGGCTGATATTAATAGCCCAGGAAGGGAGCCATGAATATTGGCCCCCTCCCAGGCTAGAAACACCAGCCGTCAGCCGCCCCAGAAATGGCGCATTCATAGGATGCGCCAATTCTGGCACTTAGCCTCGCTCTTCCACGCTGCCCTGGTGCGGTGGCAGGGGGTAATAGGGTTGGGGTTGATGTCAGCTTATAATGCCAGCTGACATCAAGCCCAGGTTAGTAATGGAGAGGCGTCTATAAGACACCCCCATTACTAACCCCATAGTCAAAGTTAAAAAAAACACAAACACCCAGAATAAAGTCCTTTAATTGAAATAAAGACACAATCCTTTATTGTTCTAAATTAAACCATACTTACCATCACGCCCATTCCAGCTGAAGCCAACGATCTCCTGCAATAAAAGAAAAATAATAAAGCAACCTCATCCTTACCTTTCCATGGTTCCCACGACAGCTTCAGCTCTGCTACATCGAGATGACTGGCTGGACCGCAGCAGAACGCTGCCATCCAGTCTGTCATCCCGCAGACACTGAGAAGCGCAGGCTTGCTTGCGCTGCTCAGCGTCTCTCTGTGACGACATCCAGATAAGCCGAGTTCATGTCCAATGAACTCGGCTCACCTCATGCACGTCACTGACAGCGTGGGAAAATTCTCACGCTGAAGCGCTGATTGCAGGAGAATTTTCCCACGCTGTCAGTGACGTGCAGGAGGTGAGCTGAGTTCATTGGACATGAGCTCACCTCATGCACATCACTGACAGCGTGGGAGAATTCTCCTGCACTCAGCACTTCAGCGTGAGAATTTTCCCACGCTGTCAGTGACGTGCATGAGGTGAGCCGAGTTCATTGGACATGACCTCGGCTCATCTGGATGCCGTCACAGCGAGACAGTGAGGAGCGCAAGCATGCCTGCGCTTCTCAGTGTCTGCGGGATGACAGACTGGATGGCAGCGTTCTGCTGCGGTCCAGCCAGTCATCTCGATGTAGCAGAGCTGAAGCTGTCGTGGGAACCATGGAAAGGTAAGGATGAGGTTGGTTTATTATTTTTCTTTTATTGCAGGAGATCGTTGGCTTCAGCTGGAATGGGTGTGATGGTAAGTATGGTTTAATTTAGAACAATAAAGAATTGTGTCTTTATTTCAATTAAAGGACTTTATTCTGGGTGTTGTGTTTTTTTTAAATACTTTACTAGAAATTCATGGCGGTCATGTCTAATACTGGCGTGACCCCATGAATTTTGGGCTTGGGGCCAGCTGATAATACCAAGCTGGCCCTAACCCCTTTATTACCCAGTGAGCCACCGCACCAGGGCCCTGGATGAGTTGGGTACAGCGCCAGAAGATGGCGCTTCTATGAACGCGCCATTTTCTGGGGTGGCTACGGACTGCAATTTGTAGCGGGGGGGGGGCCCAGAAAGCTTGGGCCTCCCTGCGCTGCAGATTCCAGCCCCCAGCTGCCTAGTTGTACCTGGCTGGACACAAAAATAGGGCGAAGCCCCACGTACTTTTTTTTTAATTATTTCATGAAATTCATGAAATAATTAAGAAAAAAAGGCCTTCCCTATATTGTTGTGTCCGGCCAGGTACAAATAGGCAGCTGGTGGTTGGGGGCAGCCCGTTCCTGCCTGCTGTACCTGGCTGGACACAAATATAGTGCGAAGCCCCACTTCAATTTTTTTTAATTATTTCATGAAATTCATGAAATAATTAAGAAAAAAAGGGCTTCCCTATATTGTTGTGTCCGGCCAGGTACAAATAGGCAGCTGGTGGATGGGGGCAGCCCGTTCCTGCCTGCTGTACCTGGCTGGACACAAATATAGTGCGAAGCCCCACTTCAATTTTTTTTAATTATTTCATGAAATTCATGAAATAATTAAGAAAAAAAGGGCTTCCCTATATTGTTGTGTCCGGCCAGGTACAAATAGGCAGCTGGTGGATGGGGGCAGCCCGTTCCTGCCTGCTGTACCTGGCTGGACACAAATATAGTGCGAAGCCCCACTTCAATTTTTTTAAATTATTTCAGGAAATTCATGAAATAATTTAAAAAAAAATTGACGTGGGGCTTCGCACTATATTTGTGTCCAGCCAGGTACAGCAGGAAGGAACGGGCTGCCCCCAACCACCAGCTGCCTATTTGTACCTGGCCGGACACAACAATATAGGGAAGCCCTTTTTTTCTTAATTATTTCATGAAATAATTTAAAGAAAATTGACGTGGGGCTTCGCCCTGTTTTTGTGTCCAGCCAGGTACAACTAGGCAGCTGGGGGCTGGAATCCGCAGCGCAGGGAGGCCCAAGCTTTCTGGGCCACCCCCGCTGCAAATTGCAGTCCGCAGCCACCCCGGAAAATGGCGCGTTCATAGAAGCGCCATCTTCTGGCGCTGTACCCAACTCATCCAGGGCCCTGATGCGGTGGCTCACTGGGTAATAAAGGGGTTAGGGCCAGCTTGGCATTATCAGCTGGCCCTAAGCCCGAAATTCATGGGGTCACGCCAATATTAGACATGACCACCATGAATTTCTAGTAAAGTATTTAAAAAAAACACAACACCCAGAAAAAAGTCCTTTAATTGAAATAAACACACAATTCTTTATTGTTCTAAATTAAACCATACTTACCATCACGTCCATTCCAGCTGAAGCCAACGATCTCCTGAAATAAAAGAAAAATAATAAAGCAACATCATCCTTACCTTTCCATGGTGCCCATGACAGCTTCAGCTCTGCTACATCGAGATGACAGGCTGGACCGCAGCAGAACGCTGCCATCCAGCCTGTCATCCCGCAGACACTGAGAAGCGCAGGATTGCTTGCGCTCCACAGTGTCTCTCTGTGAGGGCATCCAGATGAGCCGAGTTAATGTCCAATGAACTCGGCTCACCTCATGCACGTCACTGACAGCGTGGGAAAATTCTCCTGCACTCAGCGCTTCAGCGTGGGAGAATTCTCACACTGAAGCGCTGAGTGCAGGAGAATTCTCCCACGCTGTCAGTGACGTGCAGGAGGTGAGCTGAGTTCATTGGACATGAGCTCACCTTATGCACGTCACTGACAGCGTGGGAGAATTCTCCTGCACTCACCGCTTCAGCGTGAGAATTTTCCCACGCTGTCAGTGACGTGCATGAGGTGAGCCGAGTTCATTGGACATGAACTCGGCTCATCTGGATGTCGTCACAGAGAGACGCTGAGCAGCGCAGGCAAGCCTGCGCTTCTCAGTGTCTGCGGGATGAGAGGCTGGATGGCAGCGTTCTGCTGCGGTCCAGCCTGTCATCTCGATGTAGCAGAGCTGAAGCTGTCGTGGGAACCATGGAAAGGTAAGGATGAGGTTGCTTTATTATTTTTCTTTTATTGCAGGAGATCGTTGGCTTCAGCTGGAATGGGCGTGACGGTAAGTATGGTTTAATTTAGAACAATAAAGGATTGTGTCTTTATTTCAATTAAAGGACTTTATTCTGGGTGTTTGTGTTTTTTTTAACTTTGACTATGGGGTTAGTAATGGGGGTGTCTTATAGACGCCTCTCCATTACTAACCTGGGCTTGATGTCAGCTGGCATTATAAGCTGACATCAACCCCAACCCTATTACCCCCTGCCACCGCACCAGGGCAGCGTGGAAGAGCGAGGCTAAGTGCCAGAATTGGCGCATCCTATGAATGCGCCATTTCTGGGGCAGCTGACGGCTGGTGTTTCTAGCCTGGGAGGGGGCCAATATTCATGGCTCCCTTCCTGGGCTATTAATATCAGCCCCCAGCTGTCTGCCTAGCCTTTGCTAGCTATTAAATTAGGGGGGACCCCACGTCATTTTTTTGGGGGGGTCCCCCATTTTAATAGCTAGTAAAGGCTATGTATTCAGCAGGGGGCTGATATTAGTAGCCTGGGAAGCTCCGTGGGTATTACCCCCTTCCCAGGCTTCAAACATCTGCCCCAGCCGTCTGCTTAACCTCCGCTAGAGCCTAAAATTAAGGGGAACCCCACGCCAATTTTTTTAATAATAAATCCTTTATTTTAATACTAAATGACAAGTACAGTAACCAACACTATCACTGTACTTCATATATATGTGACTGACATGTTTCTATCTATCTAATCTATGTGTGAAGCTCTATTCTGTCTGTTATAAATTGTCGGGTACAGATGCTGAATTGCCGGCCGGCTTTTTTAAAGAGACGTGCATGAAAACACTATTATTTTTTTTGATAAATCCTTTATGCTAAATGACAAGTACAGTAAGCAACACTGTCACTGTACTTCGTATATATGTGGCTGACATGTTTCTATCTATCTAATCTATGTGTGAAGCTCTATTCTGTCTGTTATAAATTGTCGGGTACCGCTGCTGATTTGCCGGCCGGCTTTCTTAAAGAGACGGTGCATGAAAACACTATTATTTTTTTTGATAAATCCTTTACGCTAAATGACAAGTACAGTAAGCAACACTGTCACTGTACTTCGTATATATGTGGCTGACATGTTTCTATCTATCTAATCTATGTGTGAAGCTCTATTCTGTCTGTTATAAATTGTCGGGTACCGCTGCTGAATTGCCGGCCGGCTTTTTTAAAGAGACGGTGCACGAAAACACTAATATTTTTTTTGATAAATCCTTTACGCTAAATGACAAGTACAGTAAGCAACACTGTCACTGTACTTCGTATATATGTGGCTGACATGTTTATATCTATCTAATCTATGTGTGAAGCTCTATTCTTTCGGTTCTAAATTGTCGGGTACCGGTGTATGCCGCTGCTGAATTGCCGGCTTTTCATGTTTCACTGTTGGCACTGTTCCCATCGATTTGGGCAATCACTGTAATGCCACAACCACCATGGCTGTGGCATTACAGTGAGTGGCAGACAATCCCTGCATGATTGGTGCTCTAAATAGCGCCAGACATGCAGGACACGCTTTTGGTGCACGAACAGTTATCGAACATAACCTCGAACAGCCGAATTTTTTGCAAATCGTTCGGGTTTGTCGAACAACTCGAACACCGCCCAAAACAGCTCGAATTTGAGATTGGCGAACAGTTCTAGTCGAACACCGCTCATCTCTACTTGTCACAAAATTTGAATCTCATCAAAAGTTAATTTATTTCAGTTCTTCAATACAAAAAGTGAAACTCATATATTATATAGTCATATTTCAAGTGTTTATTTCTGTTAATGTTGATGATTATGGCTTACAGCTAATGAAAACACAAAAGTCATTATCTTAATAAATTAGAATACTTTATAACAACAGCTTGAAAAATGATTTTAAAATCCAAAATGTTGGCCTACTGAAATGTATGTTCAGTAAATGCACTCAATACTTGGTCGGGGCTCCTTTTGCATCAATTACTGCATCAATGTGGCGTGGCATGGAGGTGATCAGCCTGTGAAACTGCTGAGGTGTTATGGAAGCCCAGGTTGCTTTGAGAGCAGCCTTCAGCTCATCTGCATTGTTGGGTCTTGTGTCTCTCATCTTCCTCTTGACAATACCCCATAGATTCTCTATAGGGTTAAGGTCAGGCGAGTTTACTGGCCAATCAAGCACAGTGATACTGTTGTTTGTAAACCAGGTATTGGTACTTTTGGCAGTGTGGACAGGAGCCAAGTCCTGCTGTAGAATGAAATTTCCATCTCCAAAAAACTTGTTGATAGAGGGAAATATGAAGTGCTCTAAAATTTCCTGGTAGACGGCTGTGCTGACTTTAGTCTTGATAAAACACAGTGGACCTACACCAGCATATGACATGGCTCCCCAAACCATCACTGATTGTGGAAACTTCACACTAGACCTCAAGCAGTTTGGATTGTGTGAGTCTCCACTCTTGGTCCAGACTCTGGGACCTTGATTTCCAAATGAAATGCAAAATTTAATTTCATCTGAAAACATTACCTTGGACCACTGAGCAACAGTCCAGGTATTTTTCTCCTTGCCCAGGTAAGACGCTTCTGGCGTTGTCTATTGGTCATGAGTGGCTTGACTCAAGGAATGCGAAACTTGTAGCCCATGTCCTGGATACATCTGTGTGTGGTGGCTCTTGAAGAAATGACTCCAGCAGCAGTCCACTCCTTGTGAATCTCCCCCAAATTTTTGAATGGCCTTTTCTTAACAATCCTTTTTAAGGCTGCGGTTATCCCGGTTGCTTGTGCACCTTTTTCTACCACACTTTTTCCTTCCACTCAACTTTCCATTAATATGCTTGGATACAGCACTCTGTGAACAGCCAGCTTCTTTAGCAATGACCTTTTGTGGCTTACCCTCCTTGTGGAGTGTGTCAATAACTGCCTTCTGGACATCTGCAAAATCAGCAGTCTTCCCCATGATTTTGGAGCCTACCGAAGCAGACTAAGGGACCAATTTAAACACTTAGGAAGCCTTTGCAGGTGTTTTTTGTTAATTATTCTAATTTACTGAGATAATGACTTTTGTGTTTTCATTGGCTGTAAGCCATAATCATCTGCATTAACAGAAATAAACACTTGAAATAGATCACTCTGTTTGTAATTACTATATAATATGAGTTTCACTTTTTGTATTGAGGAACTGAAATAAATTAACTTTTTGATGATATTCTAATTTTGTGAGAAGCACCGGTATGCAATAAAGGATTTATTTATCCAATATCTGGATTGGTGTGATACAACCTTTTTCTCTGCATGAGTTTGGGGCTTATGGGTTTAAGGCTAACATTTTGTACACTCGCCATTTTGGATCTTTGACTGCCTGGTTCCTGTCAATTGGACGGGATTATGCAGTGCTGCTTTTTTGTATGTTTATTATATCCAAAGAAAAGGTGATAACTTCTAGATAGGTGGGGGTCCAATGCAAATGATTGACAGAACAGAGGACTTCTGTCTTCCATTTCAATAGAGCAGTAGGGCACATATTATACTAGCACTATACATTCTATATGGGACTGCCAGATATAGCCAATTGCTATACTTGACTTTCTGTGGAAGTCCTGTTGAGGATAAATAGAATGGTGGTTCTGCATGTGCACTGTTGCTCTATTCAAATGGAGAACCCTCTTTAGGAATTGTTGGAGTTCTCAATGGTCAGACACAGCCAATCTTCATAATAACCTCCATCTTTATGCATCTTTAATTCCTGGCAAGTCAAAAAACTGTGCCCCTAGGCAACATGACGTGCAGTTTTAATTTAGAATAAGGCATCCTAGATCCTTAAAAATCGTACAGAAAAAAAACAAGCATGAATGTATTTATATTACACACAGACAAATATACATTACACACATTTAAGCATTACACATAGACACATGCACAAATATATACAGTACACCTATATATATGCAAGACATACACACACATGCAGTGGGAGGTGGTGGGGGTCTAGATGTTGTAAATAAGCATCCATATAGATTGTGCAGCAAGACCGTACTCAGTTTCCTGTACTGTTCCTCTCTCCACCTTGCTCTGTGTCCACTCGCCCATCCCAACCTTTATTCAAGCAAGGGAGCTACTTATATTAACCCTCAAAGCAGCTTCTGCTATAAAGCTTTGGAGTAAGCAAGATCCCTAGCTGACCTGGACAGTGTGCCATCCTCTTTTTCATTGTGACTGCAGGGCTGTCTGCAGCATTATACATCACTAGCACAGAGGTGTTCCTTGACTGACTGTGCTAGTGACATCTAACCCTGCTTCCTTGAGGTTCTGAAGCCTGCAGGCAAAGCATACTACTGACACTCCACCTTCACAGCTGCATGAAGCCTGCAAGATTTGATAGAAAAGTCATTATAACATACTGGCAGGGCCCCATTGTTTCTGCAAAAAAATGGGGACCCTTACAACAGAACTAGCTGTACTGGCCGGAACATTGTATTGGACAAACGTATTGTGATATATTTGATAATAAATAATTGAATTCAGTTTTTCATTCAGTCTCATACCCCACAGATGTATAAAATCAAGCACATGGATGATCTTGACTGGCACCATAGAGCCCTGGTCTCAACACTTTCAAACCCCTTTGGGATGAAATAAATTGAGCATTGTGAGACTCTCATCCAATATCAGTGTGCACTTCAGTATGAATGAACACATCAGTGGAGGACTCATGCAGAGATGGGCCCCTGTGCAAGAACTGTATATGGGCCCTTTGCAGTCCAATAGTTCGGACTATAACAGAAGCTCCTTGCTGCACAGGTAGTGGAAATGCCCCCCTTGCCTTTTATGCCAATGTACAGCTGCACCAATGATATGTCCACCCCTGGAACACATACTCCAACAGACAAACTCCAAGATCCTGGAAAAGCTTTCCTAGAAGAGTGGAAGCTGTATTTGCTACAAAGGGAAGACTTCATTAATTCCTATGGATTTAGAATGCTTTGTCATATAGGTCTAATGTGCAGATGTCCTAATACCTTTGTCCAAATAGTGGTCAAGGTCCAGATTTCTCATTTTCTCAGAATTAAGGCCGTCTCTAGTGCTGTCAGCCATTTGAATCATGTGGACATTGGTTTCCACACCATGAAATTATCAATGTTTAAACTTGATGTCTGTTCGTTAAACATACTTAGGACATAAAATTATCATTGCCAAATGGTGACTAACCATTGGCATTTGAACTTGATATTATTTGAAAATGGTTAAGATGCTAAATTGACTATGTCTTTTGATTGCTGATGTTTAATCAATAATGTGATAATATATTCAGTGACTCTTCTGAAAATGTCCACTGAGACACAGAAGGTTCAAGACCATTAACCTAAAGAATTGACTTTAGCAGTGACGATACCAAAATAGATATTAGAGCATTACCACCATGAAAAATGAATTCTTACAGCCCAATTAATCTTTGAGGTAATCAGTTATCCACTTATTGCAGTCTCTGTGTAATTAACCTCTTAACTATAAAGTTCTTGGCACCGAGTTGAATATTTTAAAGATCCATAAGAATGTATATCCATTACTGAATACAAATAATCACATATAACCATAGGATTTTTTAAATGTTGTCTTGCAGAACGAGAAAAAAAACACGTTAATTCAATTGATTGTAGCTTAAAATAACATTTATATTTTATACTGAATTAGTTAAAAGGTTATTTCTGTATATTCTATTTTTTTATATTACTCTATAACCTAAACTATAACTAGTACATGGCGTCTTTTTCAGAGATGTAGAAGTCAACACTGAATTATTGTCTATAGATAGATGCAACAGTGACATCTGCTGGTTTATAAACACAGCAACAAAGCTGTAATAAAATTGGCAGTAGAATGCAATACCAGGCATGTAGGGGATTTTTTTTAACAAATCCCATTCACATATGGATACATTTTCCCATAGAATTGGTCCTGCAGTTCCGACTTAAAAAAGGCATCAGAGAATGACACACTGCTTTTATCAGCAGAGTTAACGTTTTTCAATGTAGCAGGGGTTAAATATATTGTAAGCTTGCAGAAAATTTCTCACATTCTCAGTGTAATCTGATGTGTACCCAGCCTAATTGGCAAACTGAATGGCAATAAAATAGTTTAATGGTAATAAGTTTTCATTCCAGTGATATACTGTAGAAAAAAACATGAGCAGAGTACTATAAAACATATTTTTTGTGCCCTGAGCGGACATTTTTACTGATATAATTTTGAGGTACAGTAGATACAATGTTTTGATCACCTCTTATTGCATTTTATTACAATGTTGGGGAGGCCAAAAAAAACATAATTCTAGCGTTTCAACTTTTTTTCTCGATACACCATTTACCAATTTAATTTATTTATTTTATATTTAGATAGATCGGATTTTTTTTAATGCAGTGATACCAAATTGGTGTTTTTTTAATTGATTATTTTTAATAGGGCAAAAGAGGGATGATTTGAACTTTTGTATTTTTTACTTTTTTCATATTTTTCAAACTTTTTTCACTTTATACTGTATTTGTTAGTTTCCTTAGGGGACTTGAAGTTGCGATCATTTGATCGCTTGTACTACACATAGTATTTGCACTACACATAGCATGCCGCTGTTAGAAGCAGATGATGGCTGAATGATTCAGCCATCATCAGTTTGGAAAGATGCAGGTTCAACTTGCAAGTCTTCATCAAAGTCAGGGACACGACATATGATGTAATTGTATGTCATATGTCGTGAAGGGGTTAAGCTTGCAGGTTATGGTTGTTTTGTTGTTTTTTTTGAAGAAACAATTTTTTTTCTTCTTTGGTAAATTTCTCCTATTATCTAATTATCTACCTACTAGGAGCAATTAATGAACATATTAGTATGCAATGAATAAGGGCCAATTGTGCCTGAAATGCATAAGCGATATTGATGTCTCCTGTTTGTGGAATGTCATATATGTATATACACAGAGCCCATACATATATAAACAGAACATACATTCAGATATGTGTATACACAGAATACAAATATACAGACAAATGTATATGCAGAGGACATACACACACACACATATATATATATATAAACACACAAAACATGCATATAGACAAATGTATACGCAGAGCAAATATTTACAGACATATATGTATACACAGAGCACATACATATGCATATACATTCACACAATATAGAGGACTGACCAGTCTGTCTCCTCTTCTTCAGTTCTTCTAGACATCCGCTGAGTGCAGAACCTTTGGTGACATCATGGATGAATGATTGTCTTGTTATCAAAGGTTCTGATGCACTCTCACCATCGGAAACTACACCGATAATGCAGAACTGGTATTGTCAACATAGTTTCTGCCGTAAATGCTAGGGGGCCTTGGTCAATTGCCTAGTTTGTCTCCCCCTAGTTTGTCTCCCCCTTATGCATATCAAAAAGGAAACAAAAACAAAAAGAATGATAAGAAAAAGTATGAGAAAAGCACTCACTAATGAAAAAAAAGAAGGTAAACTAAGGTTAAGTTTTCACAATGAGTTTTTGTTGAATTTTTGACGCTGCTAATTTTTGCTGTGTCAAAAATTCAGCATCTTACAATTCCAGTAAAGTGGATATGATTTATAGAAATCTATTTTTTTTTACGCAGCATAAGCTGACCTATGATGCTTGTTTCAAATCAGCAACATGTCAATTTCTCTTGCAAGTACGCTGAATTTTATGGGCAGATTTTCCCCAAAGAATTTCATTAAATGTGAAAAATTTGCAGATAAAAAATTCATATGCATTTTAGAGCATTTTTGCTGCTGAAGCTAATGAAAAACACATGTGATCCACACATGACTGTATCAATAAAGTTTTGTCAAAGTCAAACAATAGGAAGTATCTAAAACAAAGCAGATTTATTTAAAATAGTACATACCAAAAGGAAACAAAAGCGCAGCGTCAAAAACGTCATGATAAAAACACACGTAAGAAAACCCACTGAAAAGCACAATGGAAAAAGGTAAGTACCCTAAGTTTCCTAGTAGGTGCAAAAATGCTACAGAAAACCTTCAAGATCAAAAAATCACTCATTGTGGGACTCTAACCTCAGGTGCATGTGCACACATTTAGTATTTGTAGCAGATTTTCTGCAGCAAATAAACAGTGTTGGCAAGAAAAAATACAGTGCAAAATACACTAATTTTTACATGCATTTTTTGATGCATTTTTAGTTGCATTTTTTCCTTTCGCTGAATAGGTGAAAAATGGTGCAAAAGTGTTGAAAGAATTGACATGCTTCAAGTTTGAAAACAATGTTTTGATGGTTCAAATCTGTAAGGAAAAAAAGAAAAAGGAAAGCAGCATGTGCACATTGCTGGTACTGTAAAATTTGCAACCAGGATGTTGCAGCCAGGCCTATCCTCATCATGAGGAGTTGGGGAATGACTCTTCAAAGAAAGGCTTCCAAGAAATCACATTACTGACAATGTGGAACTGTATTGTTCTATTTTGTAATTCATTTTAAAGTGTTATAGGAGAGCAGACACAGCAGATGTTATGTGAAATTTCTGGAAAAAAAATCTATGAACTGGGGTTGTTTCTGAAGCATGTGCTAACAATTTTACCAACTCCATTCAGATTTTAGAAACATTTAGTAGAAATATTCTATGGACTCTACATTTATAATTATTTCTCTAAGTCTTAAAAAATACTCCCTTAAATAAATTCTAAACAAATATTCCTTGAGGTTAACAGCAATAAAGTTCCCATCTGGGAAATAGTTACTGCACCTGCCACTAGCCTCTTGGGAACTGCATTTTCTTCTGGTGAGTTCACATTCAACAGGTGCATGGCAGAGAAGTAGTCGGAAATTGTTAAATCTTATGTACATGGAGAGTATGCAATGAACCTGAAACCTTCACATTATTCAAATGCGGTCTAGCATGCCATGGAAAATATCTGCATGTAAAGCTCAGAACCTAAAGCTGATGTACTGTAACATATGTTAGCTTTATGCCTTTATGAAATGCTGTTAAATCTGGATACTTATATTCTGGATACTTACATCAAGTTGTGTGTTCCTCACTATTGGTTTTTAAGCTACTCCCTTTGTGTATACAGTGTGTATATAGCGTCAATTAATTGGTGGGCCCCAGATCCAGAATGAGCCTCCTGATAGCTCTGCCGAGCTGGATCAAACATGGCATGCTCAGGCCGGAAGCGTTGCCGTGTGATCGCAGAGTTAGTGGAGACATGACAATATGACGTCACAGCCAAAAATACGGGATCTGAAGGGACCACAAACGACTGATGCATTTCAAAGGACACAGTCCTTCTTCCTCAGGGCATGCCTTGTTTGAACCAGCTCTGCAGAGCTATCAGGAGGCTCTTCTCGGGAGGACCGTCCCGCTTCATCCCGCCAGCTCATCGGAGCTCAGGTCAAGCCTAGCATGGATGTATGATAACAGCGCTCATCTAGTACTGTACTGTAGCGCACCGCTTAGCTGGCCGAGGATTTCCACATTGCATCCAACAGCCATCTGCTGCTGCTCTGAGAAGCCTGCTTATCCAGCCCATTTTTCCATGGAGTCAGCCTCAGTCTTCTTTGAGTAAGTGCTCCTTATTCT
Organism: Phyllobates terribilis; assembly: GCF_046119375.1. NCBI lineage: Eukaryota > Metazoa > Chordata > Amphibia > Anura > Dendrobatidae > Phyllobates > Phyllobates terribilis. The sequence continues at coordinate 764,671,366 of NW_027362762.1, read as the reverse complement.
TCCAATTTTCACAAACCTATTGTTATCTGTTGCTAACTATTAAATGGTGTACAATTATACTCAATAGGCAGGTAGGAAGTGAGACATTCAACTGGGCAGGATTGTATCTTGTGGCACCTCTCTGCACCCATTTTGTCTGAGCCAAGCAGCTCAGATTTTGTTTAGAGCGGTAGTCCTATTGTCGTTTTTTATTATCATTCTGTGCAGGCAGATACACACAGGGCCTGATTACTACCAGCATCTTTCTCCATCACTTTTTGTGCGTTTTTGTATTTTCTGTTATTGCCTCATATAATGCTCCATACAGAATGATATACCCCATATATTGCTCCATACAGAATAATTGGCCCCATATAATGCTCCATACATAATGGGCCCCATATAATGCTGCATACAGAATAATGGACCAAATATAATGCGTCATACAGAATAATGGGCCCCATATAATGCTCCATGTGTAATGGGCCACATATAATGTTGCATACAGAATAATGGACCCCATATGATGCTCCATACGCACTCTTTAATAGCCAGCAGCTTTTCTGCCCAATAAACAGCTGTGATTTGCTTGTTTGATGTGAGGGGTTTTAGTCCCATACCCCTCTTTCCCCCATAGCTAATAACATTGCTATACCCACCCCATATATATATATATATATTTATATTTTGTGAGGCAGTGACCAGGATCGTATACCAGGGACGCTATATATCCCCCAGAATGTGTACAGAGACCTATTAAAACCATATGAGGGCATTGCTGTCTCCAACTCACCTCTGGCTGCAATGGAGGAATGAAGGAGAGCATTGACCTGGTCAGGCTATCTGGCTAAGGCAGATTAGTAAAAGCCGGCAGGGCCTTCATTTCTGGAGGAGGCCACAGGAAGGCAGTGGGGCGGCCTCCTCCCTCCAACCCGGGTTTTCCAGTGGCTCTTGCCACAGGTCCTTTAAAAACCCTGCACTAAGGATTAGTGGAGTTCAGTGTTGGGACCTGCTAGGAGAATAGCAGGAAAGCTTGGCAGGACTGTGTATAGCTCAACCCATGCCTGGGAAGGCTCTGCACCCCTCAGGCTTTGAGCGGCCCGGCGCAGCCATTGCCCATGGCAACAATTGTATATGGACTTCTGTTAACCCGGCTGTGAACAGGAGGACTTTCTGTTTACCCGTGAGTTGCTGAAATAAAAGCTGTTTATGTTGGACTTGCTTGGGTCAGTTACTGCCCGGTGTGAACACTGCCGCCTTACAATATATACATTGCATTGTGAAAGTATTTGCCCCCCTTGAACTTTTCTATCTTTTGCCACATTTCTGGCTTCAAACATAAAGATATAAAATTCTAATTTTTTGGGGAAGAATCAACAACAAGTGGGACACAATCGTGAAGTGGAACGAAATTTATTGGATATTTTAAACTTTTTTAACAAATTTAAAACTGAAAAGTGAGGCGTGCAATATTATTCGGCCCCCTTGAGTTAATACTTTGTAGCACCACCTTTTGCTGCGATTACAGCTGCAAGTCACTTGGGGTATGTCTCTTTCAGTTTTGCACATCGAGAGGCTGAAATTCTTGCCCATTCTTCCTTGCAAAACAGCTCAAGCTCATTGAGGTTGGATGGAGGGCATTTGTGAACAGCAGTTTTCAGCTCTTTCCACAGATCCTCGATTGGATTAAGGTCTGGACTTTGACTTGGCCATTCTAAAACCTGGATACGTTTATTTTTCAACCATTCCATTGTAAATTTTGCTTTATGTTTGGGATCATTGTCTTGTTGGAAGATAAATCTCCGTCCCAGTCTCAGGTCTTTTGCAGACTCCAACAGGTTTTCTTCCAGAATGGTCTGTATTTGGCTCTGTCCATCTTACCATCAATTTTAACCATCTTTCCTGTCCCTGCTGAAGAAAGGCAGGTCCAAACCATGACGCTGCCACCACCATGTTTGACAGTGGGGATGGTATTTTGAGGGCGATGAGCTGTGTTGCTTTTACTCCAAACATATCATTTTGCATTGTGGCCAAAAAGTTCGATTTTGGTTTAATCTGACCAGAGCACATTATTCCACATGTTTGGTGTGTCTCCCAGTTGGTTTGTGGCAAACTTCAAACGAGACTTTTTATGGATATCTTTGAGAAATGGCTTTCTTCTTGCCACTCTTCCATAAAGGCCAGTTTTGTGCAGTGTACAACTGATTATTGTCCTATGGACAGACTCTCCCGCGTCAGCTGTAGATCTCTGCAGTTCATCCAGAGTGATCATGGGTAGTGTTGAGCGAGTATGTTCTATTAACCCTTTCGCCGAGTATGCTCGGGCCGAGCTCCGAATATTTACAGCTGCTCGGTGATGTGTTTGAATCGCTCCCGTGTGCATGATTTGCGACTGACAGTTTTATTACAAATGAGGAATGTCTATTTCTTACACATTCCTCACATGTAATAAAGCTGTCAAACAGTTGCAAATCATGCACATGGGAGCGATTCAACCATATCACCAAGCAGCTGTAAATACTCGAAGCTCGGCCCGAGCATACTCGGACAGAACATACTTGCTCAACCCTAATCAAGGGCTTTTTGGCTGCATCTCTGATCAGTCTTCTCCTTGTTCGAGATGAAAGTTTAGAGAGACGGCCGGGTCTTGGTAGATTTGCAGTAGTCTGATACTCCCTCCATTTCAATATGATCACTTGCACAGTGCTCCTTGAAATGTTTAAAACTTGTGAAATCTTTTTGTATCCAAATCCAGCTTTAAGCTTCGCCACAAAAGTATCTCGGACCTGCCTGGTGTGTTCCTTGGTCTTCATGATGCTCTCTGCACTTGAAACAGAACCCTGAGAGTATCACAGAGCAGGTGCATTTATACGGAGACTTGATTGCACACAGGTGGATTCTATTTATCATTACCAGTCATTTAGGACAACATTGGATCATTCAGAGAACCTCACTGAACTTCTGGAGTGAGTTTGTTGCACTGAAAGTAAAGGGGCCAAATAATAATGCACGCCCCAGTTCAGTTTTTAATTTGTTAAAAAAGTTTAAAATATCCAATAAATTTCATTCCACTTCACGATTGTGTCCCACTTGTTGTTGATTCTTCAGAAAAAAATTAGAATTTTATTTCTTTATGTTTGAAGCCAAATATTTAGATTTGAGAGTTCTCAGTGGTTGATACCTTTTAATGGCTAACTGAAAAGATGGTAACAAATTGCAAGCTTTCGAGACTACTCAGGTCTCTTCATCAGGCATAGTATACCACAAAATCTGAAGAGTCACATATTTATACACAATAAGACACACAAAAAATGCAATAGGTAAAACAGGTGATGAAAAGCAGAGTTATTATGGAAGAGATAAACAGTTCTGGCTTTAAATATTTTAGCAGTTAATAGATAAGGAGTGTGAAGGTTTTATTGTCCTATGACTAGGTCCAGTGTTGTGATGACCTCACAGGTCTGAGAGTCTGAGGAGCATATTCCTTAGTTTGAAGCTAGAAATGTGGCAAAAGGTAGAAAAGTTCAAGGGGGCCAAATACTTTCACAATGCACTGTATATATATGGCTTCCACTGGAATCCATCTCCTTTTTCCCCAGAGTCCTGGGATCTGGTGGCATTTTTTTTCAGACTGGTAGAAGAAGGATGGATCCTCAAATGGTGGAAACCCTGCAGGCCCATGCCCAGCAGGAGGATGATGGATGGCTGGCCTGCTTGTTTGTGGAGCTCAGCTCTCCTCCTGTGCTGGCATCCACACAAGGTATTTCTGCTGGAGGGCAGTGGTCTGTGCTCTGAATCTGCCCTCCAGTTGGACTCAGTCTCAGGGCTCATACCCAAATGTGTGAAAAAAACGTTCTGATATCTGGACCGAAAAAACAGACGAGTGTCATGCAAGTGTCATGCGATTTTCATGAGAGGACAATGCGATCATTCACACCTAGCATCCGTATGACATTTGTATGTCACCCGTATGCAATGTGTTTTTTTTCTCGGCAATTATTATTCTACAATAATTTACAGGACCATTTACAGTGTTCTATGCTACAGAATGGTAATGTATCTATAAAAATCGGATGGTATATGACGCATATATTTCTCCATACAGTATAATGAGCCTCATATAATCCATACAGTATAATGAGCCTCATATATTGCTCCATACAGAATAATGAGCCCCACTATATTGTTCCATACAGAATAATGGGCCCCAATATATTGCTCAATACTGTGCAATGAGCCCTATGTAATGCTCTATACAGTATAATGAGCCCCATATATTGCTCCATACAGTATAATGAGTAGTGTTGAGCCACCCCCGTAGTGTTCAGGTTCGGTTCGGTTCGTCGAACACCGGGATGTTCGTGGAACTGTTCGTTGAACACCTTAGAACACTGTCGAACACCGTCGAACACAGGTAAAACCAATGGCAGGCAAATAAAAATACATAGAAAACACCTTCAAATGTGTCCAAAAGCTAACAAACTGCTCAGAAGACACTCTCTTTAAAAAAGCCGGCCGGCAATTCAGCATTGGTACCCGACAATTTAGAACAGAAAGAATAGAGCATCACACATAGATTAGATAGATAGAAACATGTCAGTCACATATATAAGAAGAACAGTGACTGTGTTGGTTACTGTACTTGTCATTTTATGTTAAAGGATTTATTAAAAAAATAATAGTGTTTTCATGCACCGTCTCTTTAAAAAAGCCGGCCGGCAATTCAGCATCAGTACCTGACAATTTAGAACAGAAAGAATCGAGCATCACACATAGATTAGATAGATAGAAACATGTCAGTCACATATATAATAAGTACAGTGATAGTGTTGATTACTGTACTTGTCATTTAGTGTTAAAATAAAGGATTTATTAAAAAAAAATTGGCATGGTGTTCCCCGTAATTTTAGTCTCCAGCGGAGGTTAAGCAGATGGCTGGGGCAGGTGTTTGAAGCCTGAGAAGGGGGTAATACCCATGGAGCTTCCCATGCTACTAATATCAGCCCCCAGCTGAATACCTAGCCTTTACTAGCTATTAAAATGGGGAACCCCCCCAAAAAATGACTTGGGTCCCCTCTAATTTAATAGCTAGCAAACGCTAGGCAGACAGCTGGGGGCTGATATTAATAGCCCAGTAAGGGTGCCATGAATATTGGCCCCCTTCCCAGGCTAGAAACACCAGCCGTCAGCTGCCCCTGAAATGGCGCATCCATAGGATGCGTCAATTCTGTCACTTAGCCTCGCTCTTCCCACTGTCCTGTAGCGGTGGCAGTGGGGTAATAGGGCTGGGGTTGATGTCAGCTTATAATGCCAGCTGACATCAAGCCCAGGTTAGTAATGGAGAGGCGTCTATAAGACTCCCCCATTACTAACCCCATAGTCAAAGTTAAAAAAAAACACAAGCACCCAGAATAAAGTCCTTTAATTGAAATAAACACACAATTCTTTATTGTTCTAAATTAAACCATACTTACCATTATGCCTGCGCTTCTCAGTGTCTGCGGCATGGCAAGCTGGATGGCAGCTTTCTGCTGCGATCCAGCCTGTTATCTCGATGTAGCAGAGCTGGAGTCGTCCTGTGATCCATGGAAAGGTAAGGATGATGTTGGTTTATTAATTTACTTTTATTGCAGAAGACATTGGCTTCAGCTGGAATGGGCGTGATGGTAAGTATGGTTTAATTTAGAACAATAAAGAATTGTTTGTTTATTTCAATTAAAGGACTTTTTTCTGGGTGTTTGTGTTTTTTTTTAACTTTGACTATGGGGTTAGTAATGGGGGTGTCTTATAGACGCCTCTCCATTACTAACCTGGGCTTGATGTCAGCTGGCATTATAAGCTGACATCAACCCCTGCTCTATTACCCCACTGCCACTGCTACAGGACAGTGGGAAGAGCGAGGCTAAGTGCCAGAATTGACGCATCCTATGGATGCGCCATTTCTGGGGCAGCTGACGGCTGGTGTTTCTAGCCTGGGAGCGGGCCAATATTCATGGCATTCTTCCTGGGCTATTAATATCAGCCCCCAACTGTCTGCCTAGCCTTTGCTAGCTATTAAAATAGGGGGGACCCCACGTCATTTTTTTGGGTGGTCCCCCATTTTAATCGCTAGTAAAGGCTAGTTATTCAGCTGGGGGCTGATATTAGTAGCCTGGGAAGCTCCGTGGGTATTACTCCCTTCCCAGGATTCAAACATCTGCCCCATTCGTCTACTTAACCTCGGCTAGAGACTAAAATTACGGGGAACCCCACGCCAATTTTTTTTTAATAAATCCTTTATTTTAACACTAAATGACAAGTACAGTATTCAACTCTATCACTGAACTTATTATATATGTGACTGACATGTTTCTATCTAACTAATCTATGTGTGATGCTCTATTCTTTCTGTTCTAAATTGTCAGGAACCGGTGTATGCCGCTGCTGAATTGCCGGATTTTCATGTTTCACTGTGAGCACTGTTCCCATCGATTTGGGCAACCACTGTAATGCCACAACCACCATGGCTGTGACATTACAGTGAGTGGCAGACAATCCCTGCATGATGTGAAGAAATCCAGTTACGCTGTTGGTGCACGAACAGTTATCGAACATAACCTCGATCAGCCGAATTTTTTGCAAATCGTTCGCGTTCATCTAACGACTCGAACACAGCCCAAAACAGCTCGAATTTGAGATTGGCGATCAGTTCTAGTCGAACACCGCTCATCTCTAATAATGAGCCCCATATATTGCTCTATACAGTATAATGAGCCCCATATATTGCTCCATACAGTATAATAAGCCCCATATATTGCTCCACACAGAATAATGAGCCCCATATACACTGCTCAAAAAAATAAAGGGAACACTTAAACAACAGAGTATAACTTCAAGTAAATCAAACTTCTGTGAAATCAAACTGTCCACTTAGGAAGCAACACTGATTGATAATCAATTTCACATGCTGTTGTGCAAATGGAATATACAATAGATGGAAATTATTGGCAATTATCAAGACACCCTCGATAAAGGAGTGGTTCTGCAGGTGGGGACCACAGACCACATCTCAGTACCAATGCTTTCTGACGATGTTTTGGTAACTTTTGAATGTTGGTTGTGCTTTCACACTCATGGTAGCATGAGACGGACTCTACAACCCACAGAAGTTGCTCAGGTCGTGCAGCTCATCCAGGATGGCACATCAATGCGAGCTGTGGCAAGAAGATTTCCTGTGTCTGTCAGCGTAGTGTCCAGAGGCTGGAGGCGCTACCAGAAGACAGGCCAGTACAACAGGAGACATGGAGGGGGCCGTAGGAGGGCAACAACTCAGCAGCAGGACCGCTACCTCCGCCTTTGTGCAAGGAGGAACAGGAGGAGCACTGCCAGAGCCCTGCAAAATAACCTCCAGCAGGCCACAAATGTGCATGTGTCTGCACAAACGGTTAGAAACTGACTCCATGAGGGTGGTATGAGGGCCCGACGTCCACAGATGGGGTTTTGCTCACAGCCCAACACCGTGCAGGACGCTTGGCATTTGCCACAGAACACCAGGAGTGGCAAAGTCGCCACTGGCGCCCTGTGCTCTTCACAGATGAAAGCAGGTTCACACTGAGCTCATGTGACAGACATGACAGAGTCTGGAGACGGCATATAGAGTGATCTGCTGCCTGCAACATCCTTCAGCATGACCGTCTTGGCAGTGGGTCAGTAATGGTGTGGGGTGGCATTTCTTTGGAAGGCCGCACAGCTCTCCATGTGCTCGCCAGAGGTAGCCTGACTGCCATTAGGTACCGATATGAGATCCTCAGACCCCTTGTGAGACCATATGCTGGTGCGGTTGGCCCTGGGTTCCTCTTAATGCAGTACAATGCCAGACCTCATGTGGCTGGAGTGTGTCAGCAGTTCCTGCACGATGAAGGCATTGAAGTTATGGACTGGCCCGCCCATTCCCCAGACCTGAATCCGATTGAGCACATCTGGGACATCACGTCTCGCTCCATCCACCAACGTCACGTTGCACCACAGACTGTCCAGGAGTTGGCGGATGCTTTAGTCTAGGTCTGGGAGGAGATCCCCCAGGAGACCATCTGCAACCTCATCAGGAGCATGCCCTGTCATTTTAGGGAGGTCATACAGGCACGTGGAGGCCACACACAATACTGAGCCTCATTTTGACTTGTTTTAAAGACATTACATCAAAGTTGGATCAGCCTGTAGTGAATTTTTCCACTTTAATTTTTGGGGTGACTCCATATCCAGGCCTCCATTGGTTAATAAATTTGATTTCCATTGATGATTTTTGTGTGATTTTGTTGTCAGCACCTTCAACTTTGTACAGAACAAAGTATTCAATGAGAATATTTCATTCACTCAGATCTAGGATGTGTTATTTGATGTTCCCTTTATTTTTTTGAGTAGTGTATGTTGCGACGTCACAGTGTCAGAAGACACGGAAGGCGCTGAAGCTACGGAGGAATGAGGGGAGGCAAGTATTCCATGTGTCGGAGCCCTGAGCAAGTGGGAGGGCCCATTCGCGGGCTCGGGTACCGAGCTCCCCTAATCACGGGCCCCATAGTGGGCTCGTGTCCCCAACATCGAGTGGGCCCCCTGCTTGCTCAGGTACTGCACTGGATCTAATAATGCCCCGATGCCTCTTCTGAGGACAGATGTGCAAATGTTATTATGCAGTCTGAGCCTTTACTAGTCCCACCTCAGGCTTCTCAGTCTCTGCCACCTCAGGCTGCTTAGTCCCTGCCTGTAGTTGCTGTAGTTTACCTACCTCCTCCCCTGCCTCTCCCATCACATTCTCTGCCTGTGCAATTGCCAAATGATGATGTAGTAGTTGCATTAAGCAGTTTAAATCACCCTTCCGCATCTCAACCTACACTAAACCAGCTTTACACTTTGCTGCAGCCATCAGGTTCCCACTTTGCAATGAACCCTAGAGATCCTGTATATGTGGTACATCACAATAGGTCATGTTCCCCCTCTGTGTCCCCTCATTCAGCAAGGCATAGCCATTTGATGGTCCGGCATAGGAGACGATCCAGGCGCACTTCGAGTAGGTCAGCATCCACTCATAGAGGTCAGCGATCTTGCTCCTTTGACAAAAGTCACCTTTCCAGGTCCTCCAGATGGCCCTCTATCTCTACTTCAACAAAGGGATCCAGTGCTACGAGGATGTCTCATGAGCGTTCAAGACATCACGTGGAGAGTCAAGGGCTATGAGTCCGGCCCCTTCCCATACATCCTGCAGTGGAGTGACGCTCCCCCTAGGACCATGGGGTACTCGCCACTGGGTCGGTTCCTTGGGATTGTCATGGGGGTGTGTCCCTGCCCGGGACCCTAGGCGGTCAATAAAAAAGGACAAGGACAGTTTGTGTAGGGGAAAAGTTTCGTGACGCCACCCGTCGTGTGCGGCTATAGGGGACGCCGCTGCTATTCAGATCCACTGGAGCTGATGGTGACGCAGCTGAGAGAGTGCAGCTCTCTACGAGCAGAGCTACTCCCCAGGGCAGTATATTGGATGGATGTTGGGGTGCAGGACTGAGGATGCACATAATGACCAGACGACACAAGAATGGTGGTTTCCTCTACCTTTATGTGAGGATTGCTGGAGCAGACAGGGGCACTGATCACAGAAGGTAATGGAGATCCGGGTGGCCTGGAAGCAATTTGGGGATCTGTAGTGCCCCGAGGGTTCGGTCGCTACAGAGGTATTGCACATCAACCAGAGGTGTGATATCCCACTCCCGGGTATGGATGGTGTGTGGACCGGGACTCAGTTAGCTGCATGCATCACACACACACCCCATTTCCGGGGGACAGCTCAATGGTGCTCCCATTAGCACAGTAATGCAGGCATGACAGAACATGTCCCTGGCTGGAGTGGGGAGGGGGGAGGAAAACCCAGTGATGTAGGAGCAGGAGGGGACGGTTTCTGGGCATAGGCAGGAGCCCATTGGTTGCAAGTCACCTGGGCTCATACATAGAGAGGGAGGTATAAAACGTGGGCACCATCTTAGTTCAGGCAGAGAGTGCAGAGGGTGCAGAGAGTTGGAGAAGAGAAGGAGTTCAGCCAGAGAGGGCTGACAGGGAGCTGTGGCTCAGTCTGGGCCCAGCTCCACGAGGCAGGCCTGGAGTGGAGGCCAGACCCAGAGGAGAGGAGCGGAAACAGAAAGGAAAAGAAAGGAAAGTAAGAAGGAACAGAACACCAAGAGAGGCCCAGAGACATGGAAGCAGAAGGAACCCTAAGGACCCAGGAGATTGCGGGTGACGGGTTGGCAGAACAGGGTACCGGATCCCAAGTTGGTGGAGGCGACTAATCCTCAGCCAAGGACCGGCGGTCGTGACCATTTACTGGTGCGACCCCTCACTACACCTACTAGAAAGGCACACCACATAGGGTCAGGGAAGTGGACACCCAGTCCTCCCAGGAGAAGACCCGAGGCAGCTGGACAGAAGTGGTGTCACTGGTGGGGCACGGCTGATGAAAGAATAGAAGGGAGTCCTGTGCCACACTCCAGAATTGCCTGGGGGTTGATCGAGCCCCCTGCCTGGTGGAAACAGCACGGCTCGGGCGGTCCTACCTGCGCATAAGTGACCTGGATGAGAACTCTGAGTAAAGAACTTGAACTGCAATACCTTGTCTCTGTGCTTTCTCACCGCATACAGCACTACTAGTGCTGGGATGCCCGCACCATCACCCCCACCATCTACTACACTGCCCTGGGGCTGCACTCCTCCCGTGGGGAGTTACACGACCTCAGCTGCATACACCATCAGCCCCAGCGGTCTGCCTTGCAGCGGCGGTTCGCACTGCCCGCAATCCACGGGTGGCGTAGTCGGACCTTAAACCATAAAAACCCTATAAAGACTGCCACTGGTTTGACCACTCTGAGCCACGGAAACGGGTCGCCACCACAGTGACTACAACCCCCAGCGTCCACAAAAAGGGCCCGGTTCCTGGTTCCCCATGCGGCCCAGGGGGCGCGTCAACTTTTGGCGTAGTCGGCAGGATCGTTACCAACTCGCCACAAACGGGTATTGCACGCCTGAAGAGAAAGAGACTGTTTAATCGAAATTGACTGTGTTGAAAAATGGCGCCCATCCCAGCAGAACGGACGCCATAATGTGCGCACCAAAAGACAGCAGGAAGCCACCTCCCATCGTGGGCAAGGTCCCAGAATGGCGCCAAAGAAGGAGCCCGCCCCCAACAGCCATGAATGCGTCTGTAGAGATGTCCATCAACGTGGGGGGCAGCCCCTGAAAGTGATTGTCAGCAGATGGCCCCAGGACCACCCCCAATGGGGGCGGACAGGAAAGAAAACTGTGGGGCAGGGTGCGGTCTGGATCAGTCTGGACAGGCCGCACCTGGGAATGGAAGGAGCACCGCACCCCACCAACACCCTGGCCCATAGCCTGGTGCAGGCAGAGTCACCATTCAGCCTAACAGAGTTGCTAGCACAGCTCCCCAGAGACCCGGAGCATGCGCAAGCCGCGCTAGAAGTCCTGGACCGGAGGATGGTCCGGGTGCAGCAGGACGTGATCGCCGGGTGGAAGGAGGAGTTGGCCCGGCAAACCGTGACCCGACCGCAGGAGGCGCTACCACCGCCCAGCCGCACGCCTGCCTCCGAGGGCGGTGAAGGTGGACCGGAGTCCGGGGAAGACGCCACGGAGGAGACTGCAACAACCGAGGCAGGTAACGGGGACGTCACCACCCCCAGCCCTGAAACCGCGAGCATACCTCAGCCTCCCGTTGCAATTCCTGAAGCCCCGGGTACCGCACCTGTCGCCACGCCTCCGCCGCTACCAGCTAGGCCTCAGGCTGCAAGCACTGCTGTCGCGCCCCGCGCCGTGCCCTTTAACCCTGGGCGCAATAAAGAGAGAGACGTCACAGGCCGGGTCGCAAGGCCTAGTGCACCCGGGCGTCACTGCCTCACGAGCGCCCCCTTCCTTGACGGTGCCACTCCCGGGCACGACCAGCAGGCGACCACCGGCCTGGTCGCATGTCCGAGTGCCCCCTGGCGCTGCTCCCCCACCGAGGCCCCCTGCCATACTGCCCCTGGGCGCGGATCTATTCGCCCAGCACACCGGCTCGGACGGACTGCCCCTGGTATAGCCGGCCGACCTGATCAGCAGCCGCCAATGGAGAGACCAGCCCCCGCGCGAACCCCTGATACCAGCTCCGGAGCCCAGAGAGATAAGCTATCCCCCGCTGGAGGATGCCCAGTTCGAGTGGGACCCCACTGGAGAAAACCTGATGGGGTTCTGCTTGGTGGAGGTATGATGAGCATTCACAGACGTCTCAATTTACCGATATCTGGGTGAGGTTAATGACGGCTCAAAAACAGAATCCCTTTCGCAACCTGGCCACAGCAAATGGAGACATGCAAGGTTATGGTTTAGTGGCCATCCATCGTCCCGGAGCCTATTGGCTTTTCATTGAAGAGCACTGTCAATTCTTTAGTCTATGCAAGTACAAGCATGAATGTTCTTCCTGCGGCGGAGCCCACTGGGCCATCCGTTGTCCCTGCCCCACTTCTAAGATGCCAAGAAAACCCTTCTAAGCTGAGCAAAAAGATCCCAGTGAGCGTGGTCGATATGGGTCCATGGCTAGACATTTACCAAAATTAATCTGCCATTGGCCAAATTAGATTTGGTTTTATGTATGTTTTTTTCTTACCGTTCAAGTTTAACAGTTCCAATGTTTTTCCTTTAATTAGCAAAGGATCATTCAGATGTTTTAAGAGAAAAATTGTTTAACCCCTTAAGCCCCGGAGCATTTTCCGTTTTTGCATTTTAGTTTTTGCTCCCCTTGTTCCCAGAGCCATAGCGTTTTTATTTTTTGGTCAATATGGCCATGTGATGGCTTATTTTTTGCGGGACGAGTTGTACTTTTCAATACCATTACTAGTTTTACCATATCCTGTACGGGAAAACGGGAAAAAAATTCCAAGTGCGGTAAAATTGCAAAAAAAGTGCAATACCACAGTGTTTTTTTATTTATTTTTTTACCACGTTCACTGAATGCTAAAACTGACCTGCCCTTCTTATTCTACAGGTCATTACGAGTTCATAGACACCAAACATGTATAGGTTCTTTTATATTTAAGTGGTGAAAAAAAATTACAAAATTTGGTAAAAAAAAAAAAAAAAAAATAGTGCCATTTTCTAAGACCCGTAGCGTCTCCATTTTTTGTGATCTGGGGCTGGTTGATGGCTTATTTTTTGCGCACCAGGCAAACGTTTTTATTGGTAACATTTGGGGTAGATCCGATGTTTTGATCGCCCGTTATTGCATTTTATTGCAATTTTGTGGCGACCAAAAAACGTAATTCTGGCGTTTAGAATTTTTTTCTCATTACGCCGTTTACCGATCAGATTAATTATTTTTTTGTATTGATAGATCGGGCGATTCTGAACGCGGTGATATCAAACATGTGTATGTGGTTTTTTTTTTTATATATTTTATTTTGAATGGGGCGAAAGGGGGGTGATTTAAACTTTTATATTTTTTAATTTTTTTTATATTTTTAAAAACTTTTTTTTTTTACTTTTTGCATGCTTCTATAGTCTCCATAGGAGACTAGAAGCAGCAACTATCCGATCGCCTCTGCTACATACAGGGGACGAGCAGGTGCCCTGCATGCAGCAGAAATGGTCCTGTGCTATGAGCGCCGACCACTAGGTGGCGCTCATAGCGACAAGATCATGACAAACACTGGCGTCTGCTGCAGACCCTGGGTTGTCATGCCCACCCATCGGCGACCCGCGATCACGTGACGGGGTCGCCGGTGGGCGGGGCTTATGACGCACTACCCGGAAGCGCGCGTTAAATGCTGCTGTCGGAGATTGACAGCGGCATTTAACATGTTAACAGCCGCAGGTGGATCGCGATTCCACCCGCGGCTGTTGCGGGCACATGTCAGCTGTAAGAATCAGCTGACATGTGCTCCGTTCAGTGAGGGCTCAGCGCAGCAGCACTCACTGAACGGGCAGTACGCAAAAATGCGTACTAATACGTCCCCGGTAATGGGTAGAATAGTTGGTCCTTTCAGTTCACCTTCCATATTCTAATTTGTGAGCTTTCCACTCGGAATAGTCTCTAAAGAGGAACCTAATAAATTTTGTTCAATACATCACCTATCTCATCTGTGCGTTTTTTGGGTAAGTGCTTGTATACCTCCTGAGGATGGTTCAGTGTTTTACATCTCTTTTGACAGATCCTTTTCACTCATCATAGAGACTGGGACTGGAGCGTTTTTAACTAAATCAGACATCGAGTGGGCCTTTCACCTTATCCTGGTGCATTCGGACTGCTATCACCTTTTGGTTTGTTCTGTTGACGACAAGTACTATTATGGTTCTTGCCTTCCTATGGGCCGTTCCATATTGTGCCACCATTTTGAGCTTTTCAGTACTTTTTTAAAGGAGTAGGTGCAATCTGAAAGCAGTTCCACATTTGTTACCCATTACCTGGTTGACTTTCTTCTTGTCGGTCCTAATTTATCAAGTGAATGTCAGTATTTATTGGATACTTTTCAATCCCTCATGAAAATATTTGGGGTTCCCCATTCCCTTGAAAAAACTGAAGGCCTTACTTATGTGTTGTCATTCCTTGGTATTGAGACTGATATACAATCAATGATTTTTTGGTTACTGCCAGAAACAAATTACAAAATTCACAGAACTCATTAGCAGTTTTTGTTTGGTCAATAAGGTCACCCTCCGTCAAATGCACTGACTTTTGGGCTGTTTGGTCTTTCTTTGTAGAGTCATTCTGATGGGCACAGTGTTCTCTATGCACCTGTTCCTATCTACGAGAGGGGCCAGATGTGCCGATCATAAGATCAGCATAGCTTGTTCCTTACGAGAAGACCTGCCAATTTGGAAACAGTTCCTGTCCTCATTCAATGGTCATAACTGTTGTTTGAGCTCTGAGGTTTCTAATGAGGATATCTCGTTATATTTAGATTTTTCTGGGTACATTGGATTAGGTACTATTTTTGGTGATTTGTGTCAAGGTACATGGCCTCTTTCTTGGAAGAGCTCTGGTCTCCGCAAAAATTTTATAGTGTTGGAGTTATTCCTATAATTGCAGCTGTTGAGCTTTGGCATAAGGATTTTGCTAACTAAAAGATTTGTTATTGAACTGATAACGCAAGTGTGGTCCATTGTATCAACCATATGTCGTCTTCTTCTCTTTCCATTTTGGGCCTGTTGCGTCATTTGGTCTTACATTGCCTTCAGCATAACATATGGTTTAAGGCACATCATTTTCCTGGTTACCATAATGCTATTGGAGATGCCTTGTCTCGTTGCCCCGGCAGGAGTTCTGGAAGCTTCTGCCCAATCCCAACCTAATGGGTCGTCCATGTCTGCCAGCTATGTGGGACCTAATGGAGACCAGTTAAAGAACCTGATCTGGACATCTGTTTTTCCTTCAATGTGGCAGCTTTATGGTAATGCATAGGAGCATTAGAATCATTTTGTGGGTAACAGGAATGTTGGTGGTGAGGTATTACACTTAGAAGTTACTCGTTATTACTTATTTTGTAGCACTGGTTTATCCGTTTCAGTAACCCAGAGGCATTTGGCGGGCATTTCATTCCATTTTAAATTGTTTGGTTGGGTAGATGTTACCAAATTCTTCATAATTCTCCAAGCCCTTAAAGGTTGGCACAAGGAGAGGATTTTGACAAATAACAGACAAGCCATAGTTTACATGTTACTATTGAAATTACTTGAAGCATGTGATATAATTTGTTCATCACCTTAGGAGTCAGCCTTATGTCCACCACTTTTAGCCTATATTTTTTTTGAGCCCTTAGAATTGGCAAAAGCAAAACATCAGGGTTTACAGTTTAGCGATATCTGCTAATCAGAATCGTCTTTATGTATTAGCATACAGTACAGACCAAAAGTTTGGACACACCTTCTCATTTAAAGATTTTTCTGTATTTTCTTGTCTATGAAAATTGTACATTCACACTGAAGGCATCAAAACTATGAATTAACACATGTGGAATTATATACTTAACAAAAAAGTGTGAAACAACTTAAAATATGTCTTATATTCTAGGTTCTTCAAAGTAGCCACCTTTTGCTTTGATGACTGCTTTGCACACTCTTGGCATTCTCTTGCTGAGCTTCAAGAGGTAGTCACCGGAAATGGTCTTCCAACAATCTTGAAGGAGTTCCCAGAGATGCTTAGCACTTGTTGGCCCTTTTGCCTTCACTCTGCGGTCCAGCTCACCCCAAACCATCTCGATTGGGTTCAGGTCTGGTGACTGTGGAGGCCAGGTCATCTGGCGTAGCACCCCATCACTCTCCTTCTTGGTCAAATAGCCCTTACACAGCCTGGAGGTGTGTTTGGGGTCATTGTCCTGTTGAAAAATAAATGATGGTCCAACTAAAAGCAAACCGGATGGAATAGCATGCCGCTGCAAGATGCTGTGGTAACCATGCTGGTTCAGTATGCCTTCAATTTTGAATAAATCCCCAACAGTGTCACCAGCAAAGCACCCCCACACCATCACACCTCCTCCTCCATGCTTCACGGTGGGAACCAGGCATGTAGAGTCCATCCGTTCACCTTTTCTGCGTCGCACAAAGACACAGTGATTGGAACCAAAGATCTCAAATTTGGACTCATCAGACCAAAGCACAGATTTCCACTGGTCTAATGTCCATTCCTTGTGCTCTTTAGCCCAAACAAGTCTCTTCTGCTTGTTGCCTGTCCTTAGCAGTGATTTCCTAGAAGCTATTTTACCATGAAGGCCTGCTGCACAAAGTCTCCTCTTAACAGTTGTTGTAGAGATGTGTCTGCTGCTAGAACTGTGTGTGGCATTGACCTGATCTCTAATCTTAGCTGCTTTTAACCTGCGATTTCTGAGGCTGGTGACTCGGATAAACTTATCCTCAGAAGCAGAGGTGACTCTTGGTCTTCCTTTCCTGGGGCGGTCCTCATGTGAGCAAGTTTCTTTGTAGTGCTTGATGGTTTTTGCAACTGCACTTGGGGACACATTCAAAGTTTTCCCAATTTTTCGGATGGACTGACCTTCATTTCTTAAAGTAATGATGGCCACTCGTTTTTCTTTACTTAGACTTTGTATTATGGCAAGAAAAAAGCAGCTAACAGTGTATTCAGTAGGACTATCAGCTGTGTATCCACCTGACTTCTGCACAACACAACTGATGGTCCCAACCCCATTTATAAGGCAAGAAATCCCACTTATTGAACCTGACAGGGCACACCTGTGAAGTGAAAACCATTTCCGGTGACTACCTCTTGAAGCTCATCAAGAGAATGCCAAGAGTGTGCAAAGCAGTCATCAAAGCAAAAGGGGGCTACTTTGAAGAACCTAGAATATAAGACATATTTTCAGTTGTTTAACACTTTTTTGTTAAGTATATAATTCCACATGTGTTAATTCATAGTTTTGATGCCTTCAGTGTGAATGTACAATTTTCATAGTCATGAAAATACAGAAAAATCTTTAAATGAGAAGGTGTGTCCAAACTTTTGGTCTGTACTGTACGTAAGTCAAAAACTGACCAGGCCGGTAGGGGTACATGTATATTTCTCTTTCCCACTTCATGTCCAACTTATCCTATTATGTATAAGTTAAATTACTTGTCATTCCGAAAACAATGTCTCCCCCTCTTAGTACATGAGGGTCAAACCACCCCTTACGAAGTATCAATTTCAATCTTTACTTTGGCAATTCCTTTTACTTACTGGATCTGACGTCAGAGGCAACTAATGCACAGATTGTGATCTCGGCACCTGCAGCAGCGACCCTGTGACCCCACTTCACTGCAGCCGGTACGCTACATTTGGATTATCACATGCTCCCCCCTCTTCCCTCCAATTTTTGGGGAAAAAAAGTGTGTCTTATAATCCAAAAAATACGGTATATATTGGGTGCTTAGTTTCTATTTTGGGGTTTTGTCTACACAGTCTCTTGTTTCCCAGGAGTGTTACTGCTAGGAGTAGATAAAAAATAAATATTAAGATAGTTCTGTTTCCTTCCAGTATTGGCTTTAACTCAAAAACTGCATTAAAACTACATATTCTTCATAAAATACATATTTTGATTACATCCTAAGCTACATCACAAGCCAGATAAGCTGAATAGTAGCACATGCAATTCTGTAATATGAAGACATAGAAACTCTTTGTACTGCCATGCAATTCTTTCATTATGTGGTGTGAAAGGGAGATTTTTTCATTATAAATGTGATGCTCCTAATGGGGAAAGGCACTGTTCTTCGAAGAAGCATGCAAAATTTTTACTTATCCGTAATATGAAAATGGAGTAATACAAAAATTACTTTTAATGCATTTCTGTGGGGACTCTTATTGGGTTTCATTCATATTAATTTAAGTAGGAATTTGTAAGCCAAAGCCAAGAATAAGCCCATATAACACAAGAGGTCCAAAGCTTATTTATTATGCAATCCTGGTTTTCTCTACAAATACTGATGCAAAATAGTGCAAAAATATTGTATACATTGTACATACTTTCTTACTTTTAGGCTATCTGCACACAATGCGGATTTGGTGCGTTTTTTGTAAGCTTTTTTCTGTGCGGAAATGCAGCAGAAACACATTGTACATTTTTTCCATGACTTCGTATGACATTTTGCAAGTTCTGTGCACATGGTCAGGATTTTTTCTGCGTGGATTTTAGGTGCGAAAAAAAACCCAGCATGACCAGTTCTTGTGCGTTTCCGCATTTGCCTATACAATGCATTGGAAAAACTCATGGCAAATAAGTAAAACGCTTCAAAGACGCTTCAAAAATGCGTGTAAAATCCGCCTGCGATTTTTCTGCCAAGGACATGCAGAAATGCTCTTGAAAATTTCTGCTTCATTTCTGCATCGTGGCACATAGCCTTAGAGACAGGAAAAAGGAACACATACTGCAAAAGACGCCACAACAATTTCTATTTTGCACAAATTACTGGTAAAAAGGTAACTTCAAATCTCAGAGAGAAAGGAGAGTCTCGGAATATAAACTAATGGTGACCTTTGACACTTTCAGAGCAGGAATGAATGTGTCGCATGGATTTATGTCATTCTACATCAACTAACGAATGTGCCCATCAGAATTTTGGGGTCATCACAACATTGCACCAAACAATAAAACTTTCACAGTCCTTATCTATGAACTGCTAAAATATTTACATGTTTATCTCCCCCATAGTAATAGCTCTGCTTTTCATCACCTGTCTCATCTATTGCATTATTTCTGTGCCCTATTGTGTATAAATATGTGACTCTTCAGATTTTGGGTTATACTAGCCTGATGAAGAGACCTGAGTTGTCTCGAAAGCTTGCAATCTGTTACCATCTTTTCAGTTAGGCATTAAAAGGTATCAACCACTGAGGACTCTCAAATCTAAATATTTTACACTAAGCTTCTTCCCTACCCTTACTCAGTCCTATATACATGCCTACACAGAAATGTTGCTCCTAGAGAAGCCCATTATTGCCCCTACACACTACAAAACTGCTTTCATAGCCCCCACAGTAAACTCCACATACAGTATGATGCCCCCACAGTGCCATACACAGTCTGATTCCTCCCATATCCACTACACACACTTATGCTCACCCAATACATTACACCAAGACATATTATTATGCCCCCCACTGCCCTACACACATTTAGATGCTCTCACAGTCACTACACAGAATGATATCCCTACAGTACATTCCTCGACACAGTATGTGGCCCCATAGAGGATACCACAGCCCCTCTACAGATTTAGTATGATGTCCACCACAAAGTATTCTGCCCCTACCATCCGCAACACTGTAAAATGCCTCAACAGTTACCTCCACAGCACCCTACACCAAAATTACCACCACAGTTTCTCTTCTTCGTGCAGACTTCCACACAAACTGACCAGCACAAATGGCTGGTGGTGGAGGAGTATGTGTACAGAACTAGAAGTTCTAGTGAGGTATTTTTCTACTGGAAGTAACAGACAGGTCTGTTCAAATGTTGCTCAATCTGCAGCCATTTTATAGTGAATGCTGGTCAGTTTGCAATGCAAGCTATACTAAGAGAAAGGGGCCGACCCCTATAATGCCACCAATAATGTTTATTTATCTGCTAAAGAAAAACAAAAAACCTTGTTTAAAACGCTCATCATAATTTAAAGAACTTTTTTTTAAAGACTTACTTTCCTTAATTATACAAATTTAGTAGTAGACAACATACAGTATAATCAATTTATCTTATCTGCAACCTCGCGACAGCTAAATTACATTATATGATTTATTGTATACTGCATTGTGTGGTAATGTATGAAAGCAAAGAACTGTAACACAAGCAGTCATGTGAAAAGAAAAAAAACAAGCACTGCAATGAGAAATTTAAAGGGAACCTGTGATGTTGTACGTGCAGCCCGATCTGTGGACACTATGGTAAGGAAAAGGAGAAGCTGAGCAGAATGATCTATAGGTTTGTTGGAAATGATTTGGTATAACTTTTAGTTGGCTCATTTAAATCCCTGATATTTGTTTGCATATGAGTCTAGTGGGTGGCCCTGCTCAATGAATGACAGCTATCTCTGCATGCACAGTCATACAGGGAAGATTGCCAATCACAGAGCAGGATCACCTCTGGACTCATAAATGTTAAAATGTCAGAAATGTCAATGATAAAATGCAGTTTTTACTAAAACTTTTCCCAAAATAAAATATATATTAACCTGATTAGCTCCTTTTTCTCTATAACATCCTGTCTGCAGATCAGATTTTACACATGACAGATTCCTTTTATGGATGTATGCTCAGCAATAACATGTTTGTTGCAATAAGTTCAGCAATTGTTCCAAACATATTTTGGGGGCTTGTATAAAGCCATGCACATGCATTTTACATGTATAAGATTGATTTTTTGCTTGTGTGGCACCCCAGGGGTCTGGTTGCCACAGTAATAGAAATATTACGGCTGAGAGCAAGTGGGAGGTTTCTCTGGTCAAGAGCCCTTAAGCATGCAACACTTCCTGCCCAGGCCTGGGAGGGGAGGAATCTGCCCTTATAAACTGGGTCTGGGGCGGGATTAGAGAGAGGAGTCAGAGCCTGGAGACAGTTCCAGACACAGGGAGAGTTACAGCAGGAGCTCTGTAGGAGCAGTAGCTGAAGACCAGGTGCTGGAGCTGAGCAGAGCTTGCCCTGGCAGAAGAATCTGATAACCGGACACCGGAGTCTGAGGCTGTGGGGACTGATATTCACCCAGCAGCAGAAACCAGCCGGCAGGGGATTCCAGGTCCTCTGGCCATAGAAGCCCGGAGGCTCAGTCACAAGGAAGGGACCAGCACCGCCATCCAGGAGCGGAGGCTAACAGAAGGCCCCAAGTCACCAGCCATACGGGTGAGCACCACACGGTATACTCAGGGACGTGGGCTACTTCTACCCGCTTACAGCAAGGTAGCCAGAAAGAGTGCAGATAGACGGGGAGGCCTACAACTCCTGTTTGCTCGCAGACTGACCAGGCCCCTTATGTTAGCCAGTACTCCCGGGAGGGTCTGCCTTAATATCACCAGTAAAGATCCTGAACTGCACTGCAAAGACTCTGAGTCGTTCCTGCTTCATCGCCGCACCAGCACTACTAGTGCTGGGACTCCCGTGCACTATCACCTTCACCATCAACTACACTGCCCTGGGGCTCCACTCTTCCCGTGGGGAGTCACACTACCTCAGCTGCACACACCATCAGCCCCAGCGTTCTGCCTTGCAGCGGCGGTCCGCGCTGACCGCAATCCACGGGTGGCGTAGTGGGACAATTAAACTAAAATCCCCACAAAATACCGCCATCGGCCTGACCACCCTGAGCCACGGGACCGGGTCACCGCCATGGATTCAACAACCCCCAGAGACCCGGCTCCGGGTATCCCACACACGTCCACACTAGGCCCAGGGGGCGAGTCAGCTTTGGCGCAGTCGGCAGGATCATTACCAACCGGCCGCAAACGGGTATTGCGCGCCTGAAGAGAAAGAGACTGTTTAATCTAAATTGACTGTGTTGAAAAATGGCGCCCACCCCAGCAGAACGGACGCCATAATGTGCACGCCAAAAGACAGCTGGAAGCCACCTCCCATCGTGGGCCAGGTCCCAGAATGGCGTCAAAGAAGGAGCCCGCCCCCAACAGCCATGAGTGCGGCTGTAGAGATGTTCCTAAACGTGGGGGGGCTGCCCCTGAAGGTGATTGTCGGCAGATGGCCCCAGGACCACCCCCAATGGGGGCGGACAGGAAAGAAAACTGTGGGGCAGGGTGCGGTCTGGATCAGTCTGGACAGGCTGCAATCGGGAATGGAAGGAGCGACGAACCCGACCAGCACCCTGGCCCGTAGCCTGCTGCAGGCTGAACCGCCATGCAGCCTGGCAGAGTTGCTGGCACAGCTCCCCAGAGACCCGGAGCGTGAGCGAGTTGCGCTAGAAGTCCTGGACCGGAGGATGGTCCGGGACAGCGGGACGTGATCGCCGGGTGGAAGGAGGAGTTGGCCCGGCAAGCCGTGATCCGACCGCAGGAGGCGCTACCACCGCCAAGCAGCACGCCTGCCTCCGAGGGCGGTGAAGGTGGACCGGTGGCCGAGGACGACGCCGCGGAGGAGGCCACAGAGGCCGAGGCAGGTAACGGGGACATCAACACCCCAAGCCCTGAGGCTGCAAGCCTGCCCCCGCCTCCCGTTGCGGGACCCGAAGCCCCAGGGACCGAATCTGATACCGTGCATCCGCTACTCCCAGCTAGGCCTCAGGCGGCAAGAGCCGCAGTTACGCCCCGCCACACGCCGTGCCCTTTAACCCCAGGCGCAGTAAAGAGAAAGATGTCACAGGCCGGGACGCAAAGCCTAGTGCACCCGGGCGCCGCTGCCTCACCAGCGCCCCCTACCTTGACTGCGCCACTCCCGGGCACGACCAGCAGGCGACCACCGGCCCGGTCGCAAGGCCGAGTGCCCCCGGGCGCTGCTCTCCAATCGGGGCCCCCTGCCATACTACCCCTGGGCGCGGATCTGTTCGCCCAGCACACCGGCCCGGATGGACTGCCCCTGGTGTGGCCGGCCGAGCTGGTCAGTGGCCGCCCATGGAGAGCTCAACCCCCACTCGAGCCTCGGATACCTGCTCCAGAGCCTGTGGAAGTCACCCAGCCCTCACTACAGGATGTCCAGTTTGAGTGGGACCCCACTGGCGAAAATCTAATGGGGTTCACCCAAGAAACCCGGGCGGATGCAGCCCATCGCCTGGAGTCCTGCCGTCAGCAGCTGGCGACCTTCGAGAGAGAGCGGCGGGAGAGGCGTATCAGGGAGGAGCGACTCCAAGCCCGGAGCGCAGAACAGAAACGGAGAGCTCATCAGAATCTCCAAGCCGCCCGCGGTCCCCGAGCCACCGGGACCGTAGTAAAGTTTCAGCTGGAGCACGGCTGGGGCTTCATTAGAGACGCGGAGGCCGCGAACGACGTCTTCGTGACAAGAAGGAACGTCGAGAGTCACTTGCCAGAGGGACATCACGAACGTGACCTGTACCCTGGTGACGTGGTCACCTACACCCGGCACAAAGGCGTCAAAGGACTGTACGCCCTCCACGTCCACCGGCTAACTGAGGAGGAACTGCAGTACCACCCAGACACTGAGTACCAAGAGGGTCCGGACGGGCCTGAAGACTACCCGGAGGAAGAAGGAGTGTATGGAGGACATCGCTACTAGTGAGTAGCAAAGCATCTGTGTAAATAGTTACCCGTCAGGGTATAAGAACTGTTGTGGGACTGTTACCGGTTAAAAAAGTTGCCCCCTATATCCCTAATCTGGCTGGGGACTGAGAACAGCCACCACCTTCCCCAACTGGCCGAGGACTGAGAGCGGCCATCCTGTAAATAGTTGTGCTTCCTAAAGCGCCCCCTACTGGTTTTATAAAAAGACTGCAACGTCTACCTCAAGACAAATTTACTGGACCTTTAAGAAGAGTGAACACCTGGTCGCAAGTTGCACCGCGGCCAGTACCAAAGAATATGTTTACTTAAAGATGTTTTATAATGAAAAGTTTTATCTGCTGCTAAAAAGAAGTTTTATAGTATTTTATGTGTGCGAAGAAAGTCATGTAATATTTGTTAAAAGAGAAAAGTATACCAGTAACGTTAAAAGAGAAAATTGCCTCCCATAAAGGGATGGGTTAGTAGTTATTGTCTTATATGCGAATGCATTCTAAAATTTTGTACGTTTTAAATTGTCTTTGCTCTTTTCCAGCCCGAGGACGTGCTGTGGTTTACCAGGGGGGAATGTAGCGCCCCGAGGGTTCGGCCGCTACAGGGGTATTGCACCTCTGCCAGAGGTGTGATATTCCACTTCCGGGTAAGGATGGAGTTTGGACCAGGGCTCTTTTAGCTGAATGCATCACACACACCCCATTGCCGGGGGACAGCTCAACGGTGCTCTCATTAGACAGTAATGCAGGCACGACAGAATCTGTCCTTGGCTGGAGTGGGGAGGGGGGAGGAAAACCCAGTGATGTAGGAGCAGGAGGGGATGGTTTCTGGGCATAGGCAGGAGCCCATTGGTTGCAAGTCACCTGGGCTCATACACTAGAGGGAGGTATATAAGGTGGGCACCATCTTAGTTCAGGGTTCAGTTCAGAGAGAGAAGGAGTTCAGCCAGAGAGGGCTGACAGGGAGCTGTGGCTCAGTCTGGGCCCAGCTCCATGAGGCAGGCCTGGAGTGGAGGCCAGAACCAGCAGAAAGGAAAGGAAAAAAGGAACAGAACACCCAGAGAGGCCCAGAGACACGATGGCAGAAGGAACCCAAAAGGCCCAGGAGATTACGGGTGACGGGTTGGCAGAACAGGGTACCGGATCGCAAGTTGGTGGAGGCGACTAATCCTCAGCCAAGGACCGGCGGTCGTGATCACATCTTGGTGCGACCCCTCACTACACCTACTAGAAAGGCACACCACATAGAGTCAGGGAGGTGAGCATGAAGCCCTCCCAAGAGAAGGCCCGCGGGAGCTGGACAGACGTAGTGTCACTGGTGGGGCACGGCAAGAGAAAGGAATAGAAGGGAGTCCTGTGTCGCACTCTGGAATTGCCTGGGGGTTGACCGAGCCCCGCATCTGGTGGACGCAGCACGGCTCGGGCAGTCATTGCCGGCGGAATGACTAAGAATATAAAGAACTGTGAGTAAAGAATTTGAACTGCAACCCCACGTCTCTATGCTTCACTACTAGTGCTGGGATGCTCGCACCATCACTCCCACCATCAACTACACTGCCCTAGGGCTGCACTCTACCCGTGGGGAGTCACACTACCTTAGCTGCATACACCGTCAGCCCCAGCGGTCTGCCCTTGCAGCGGCGGTTCGCACTGACCGCAATCCACGGGTGGCGTAGTCGGACAATTAACCTAGAACCCCCACAAAATACCGCCATTGGCCTGACCACCCTGAGATACGGGACCGGGTCACCACCACGGAGACTACAACCCCCCCCTTTCTTTATCGCCTGTAAAGTATAAACTCTTATAGTCAATGGGGTTTTCTCCTCTGCTTTAGAGTGTAAACTCTTTTGTTCAAAGGGGTTTTCCCTTTAGTAAGTGTAAACTCTTATGGTCAGCAGAGCCCTGTCTCTCTCATCTGTAAATTATAAGCTCTTATGGTCAGTGGGGTCCTCTTTTTCTCACTTGGAAAATATAAGCCTTTATGGTCTGCGGGGTTCTCTCTCTCCTTCATGTGTAATTTACAAGCTTATTGAAATTCACACAAATTTATTGCTGTAAATTAAATTTTAGGGGAAAATTCAACAAAGTCGGCGAATTTGAATTTCAAAAGATGCACTCATCTCAGGTCAGTTTGCCTCCATTTATTATTTTAAAACTATTCATGCCTAGGAAAGAAATATAGATGACGATATGAGGGTATTGTGACTACCACTGCAAGGCATTATACTTGTCAACAGAAGGGTATTGGGACTCATATATAAGATGGCATTGTAAATGGAAATAGGTGGCATGTTGCATAACAATAGCGGAGAATGGAAACTACAGTAGCAATAAGAGGCATTGTGACTAGTTTGACATTGTAGATGGAAATAGGAAACCATTGTAACTAACAATTGTGAGCATTACGGCTGGATATAAGATGGTGTTGTACCTGGCAATAGAAGGGCATTGTTGGTTGAAAGTGGGGGACTTTGTGGCTGCAAATAGCTGACACTATAATTGCCACAAAGGTGAATTAGAGGTGCTCACATTTACTGGCATTGTATGGGGGAGTGGGAGATTGTGATTGGTTCTGTGTAGTAATGAGCAAAGCTGCTGAAATTTGACTTTGGCAGTTTCTTTAAATTTGTCTAGAAAATTCTGTTTGCATCAGCATTATTCAGTCAGAATAATACATGTATAGTCTTTACCTTTCACCTCCTCCACAACTGCAGCTTTCAATAAATAAATTACCTGATTGTGCCAAAAATGCACTAAAAACACATGTACTCTACTATAACAATTAAGTTTTGCCAAAGCTAAATAACAGAAATGTTCACAAACATAGCAGCTTTATTTAAAAATATGACATTCCAAAAAAAGTAGATAGGTAAGTAACCTTATTAATCTAATAGTTGCACAAATGCTGCATAAAATCTTCATCATCAAAAACTCACCGTGGGAATGTTACCTGAGGCTGGGTACAGATTTTTATCAGAAATACACCATGTTTTTTTAAAATTTTGCTTTGACAAAAACGCTAATAATAGACAATACTCTAAAGTCTTTTTTTTGTATTTTTATAACATTGCTTACAATGCTTTTTTGTTTTTGGCATCAGCCCCTTGGTTAAGATGAAAAAATTAAAGGGGTTGTCCAGGACTTGTCCTCAGGATATGTCTGATTAGTGGGGGTGCAAGACTCGGCACCCCCTCTGATCAGCTGCTCCCAGTGTCGTCCGGAACTGCTCAGTTACGATGCTGTACAGCACAGCTCCGATGACTGTATAGTGGGTGTGTACTGCACTTCCACCTCCTATTTAAATCAATAGGGGGTGGATGTGCAGTACCCGGCCATGGCCACTATTCTGTAGATGGCGCTGTGAGGCTCCTTAACTGAGCAGCTCTGGCTACTGCCAAAATTGGGAACAGCCGATCAGCAAGGGTGCCGGGTGTCGCATCCCCACTGATCAGATATTGATGACCTATCCTAAGGACAACTCCTGGACAACCCCTTTAACACTACATAAAAAGGCCACTTATTTTGGACCTGTATGGAGAATTTAAAGGCAAAAAGAATGGAATAATTAGGGGAGCAGCAGGAATAAAATAAAAGCATAACCTAATCATTTTTGACCTTGAGACAGGACCTCTTTAAAGTGATTATACGGATTAATAAAAACAAAACGTGGCTACACTGAGAAATAGCGCCACTCTTGTCATTGGGTTGTGTCTGATATTGCAGTTTAGCTCTATTTCTCTACCACCAGGTTTTGCACTATTTTAAAAATCATGTCCAACATTTTGAAAACTCATTGAACACATACTATAATGTAACCTGTAGTATAATGTACTGTATCTAAAATTCAATTTTATTCCAAGTGGCCAATTATGCAAACAAGGGCCCTGGTCTGGATGCATAGTCAACCATATGATTAAAAGAAATACCGTATATTCCGGCGTATAAGACGACTTTTGAAGACTGAAAAATCTTCTGTCTAGTCTGGGGTCGTCTTATACGCCGGTAATGTTTTGCCACACTCTTAGATCCCCGGTACAAAAGTAAATTTGCCGAAATAATTCCTGCCATAAAAAGGGATTGACGCATGCAGGAGTATCTGCAGACGCTGTTGCAGAATCTTACATGTGCTTTTCCACAAAACACCAGTGGTGCACGAAGTGAATCTCACAGTTCTAACTTGCCAACCGCGGGACTGTCGAGTCTTCATCACTCAAACCGTAACAGTAACACAGTATCTGCTGGTAACAGCAATTTTGTGAAATAGTTTCACCACTTTTTTAGACCATCCTTTGCAAGGCCACAGGAGACAAGAAGTCTGACACATAGTCAATGCCTAGAGAGGATGGTGCAGGAGTAGTGTTGAGCCACCCCCGTAGTGTTCGAGTTCGGTTCGGTTCGTCGAACACCCGTGTGTTCGCCGAACTGTTCGTCGAACTGTTCGTCGAACACCTTCGAACACCGTTAAAACCAATGGCAGGCAAACAAAAACACATAGAAACACATAGAAAACACCTTCAAAGGTGTCCAAAAGCTGACAAACTGCTCAGAAGACATAACTAACACATGGAAAAGTGACAAGTACATATAGTCATGCGAAAATAAAAGAGGTGGAGGAGTAAAAGGAGGGGGAGACACAGATATAGGCATGTCATGCCCTTCTAAAATCCAAAAAGTGAGAAGCCGACACGGCCAGTCCGCTCCTGCCCGTGCCACCTCCGTGTCGCCGGGTTTGTGCCAGAGCCGCGGTGAACCCTGACGGCCAGCCCCCCTCTCCCAATACTGGTGCCTGTCCGCTGGTGGGTCGAGCGAGCCCCCCTGTGGTGGAGGCAGCTCTAAGCTTTTTAATTTAAATTGTCTCTCTAATTTGAATGAATACACTTTAAATCCATTTACAAGGATCTATTGGAGGGCAAGTCTCATGCCAGCAGCCGCGGTAATTCCAGCTCCAGTAGCGTCCACTAAAGCTGCTGCAGTTAAAAAGCTTTTATAAGGATCGAGCTCGGCTGTCCACCGCAAGGCATCCTACTGCCAGTCCCAGCCCCTATGCCTTGGGGTGCCTCCTGATGCTCTTCACTAAGTATCCCATGGTCCTGAAGCATTTCCTTTGAAAAAATTAAGTGTCTAAACTACAGGTGGTGTAGCTTGCTTAACAGCCGGGATAATCCGCTGACTAGCAGACACTGCTACTAGGCACAAAGTATTTCCTGGGCTAGATGCAGTTAAAAATTTGTAATTAGATACTCTCGTTGGATGCTGAGAAAGCATTCCATAGAGTCTCCTGGCACGCCATATATGATTCTCTTAAAAAGCTTTGGGTAGGGGTCTAGGGGACCCTTTTATAGCCAAAATCACGGCCCTGTTTCGCAATACGTCACCTAGGCTGAAGATAAATGGAACTGTAGCACCCTGAGGGCTCGGTTGCTACAGACGTATTGCACCTCACCCAGAGGTGTGATATCTCACTCTCAGGTAAGGATGGAGTGTGGATCAGGACCCGACACCTGCATGCATTACACCACATTGCCGTGGGGCAGGGCGACCAATATGCCCCTGAGATGGGCACGACAGTCCCTGTCCCTGGCTGGAGTGGGGGGAGGGAACACTGAGGAAGGGGAACCCTGTAGTGCAGGAGCAGGGAGGAAGCAGTTCCTGGGTGCATTGAGAAGGGAGT
The DNA here is from genome assembly GCF_046119375.1 of Phyllobates terribilis. NCBI lineage: Eukaryota > Metazoa > Chordata > Amphibia > Anura > Dendrobatidae > Phyllobates > Phyllobates terribilis. Next base: position 764,642,011 of record NW_027362762.1, on the reverse strand, counting down.
ATAAAAGGTGGGCACCATCTTAGTTCAGTGCAGAGAAGTCTGAGCAGAAGTGGCAGGGAGCAGGGGCTCTGCATGAGCTCTGCTCCGGAGGCGGGCCTAGTAACAGAGGCCCAGGCCTGGAAGAGGGAGAAGGAAGGAAGAGGAGCGGAGAAGGCTCCAGGAACGAGGAATGAAGGGATCCCATGGGTGCGGACGGGTGAGTCGCCACCGCACGCCCGAATCCACCTGCGTGGAGGGGTCAGGCCAAAGGGGGAGACCGGTCCCCGAACTAGTGGAGGCAGGAAACGACCCTCAGCTAGAAACCGGAGGCTCTGACATTTTATGTGGCGCAGCCCCTCGCTACACCCGCTAGGAAGGCACCACATAGGGTCAGGGAAACTGGCGCCAAGTTTACCAAGAGGAGGCCCGAGGCAGCCGGACAGAAGTGTTGGTAAGAAAGACCAGACAAAGGACACACAAAGGGGGTCCTGTGAAGTGCTCCAAAGTTATCTGGGAGTTGTCTGAGCCCCTCACCTGGTGAGCACAGTACGACGTGGGCAGCCGTTACCTGCAGACGTGGTCTGGATAATAAGAACTGTGAGTAAAGGCCCTGGACTGCATCACTGACTCCGTGTCGTTACTGCTGCTGCCCTGCACCATCACCCCCATCCTCCGCATACACTGCCCTGAGGCTATACTCCTCCCGTGGGGAGTTATGCTACACTCTGCTGCACCCACAACACCAGCCTCAGCGGTCTGCCCTGTAGCGGCGATTCACTCTGACCGCAATCCACGGGTGGCGTAGTCGGACATTTAAACATCAAAACCACATAAATAGTTCCGCCACTGGTTTGACCGCCCTGAGCCACGGAACCGGGTCGCCGCCGCAAAGACTACAACCACCAGCATCCACCAAAAAGGGTCCGGCTCCGGGTGTCCCAAGGCCCAGGGGGTGCGTCAGAACATTTTCATCACCTTTCACAATCACCAATGGGACAAGGCAGGGATGTCCTCTGTCCCCTCTCTTATACATCCTAGTGACGGAGCACCTGCTCTCATCAATTCGCCATAACCCCAATATTAGGTGGATTGAGGTGGGAGGCACCGAGTACAAGTGCTCTCTATTTGCTGATGATGTCCTAGTATATATCACTCAATCACATATATCCATCCCTGCTGTTATGGCTGAAATAGATCACTTTGTTACATGGTAAAATTTTAAAATCAATGTAGCGAAGTCTGAGGCCCTCGATGTCTCCCTCCCCAAATCCATATAGGATTCCATCCAGTCCAACTTTCCCTTTGCCTGGCCCTCACAGGGTATCAAATACTTAGGAATTCCTATTCATAGAGACCTCTCCCATCTATGTTATCTTAATTTTGGGCCCTTTATTGAACAATTCCATACAGACCACGGTTGGCAAGTTAGAACTGTAAGATTCACTACGTGAACCACTGGTGTTTTGTGGAAAAGCACATGTACACTGCGTTCCAAATTATTATGCAAAAAGTGTTTAGGAGTGATAAGGGAAGAATTTGTTTGTTTGTCAGTTAAACTCATTGATGGTGATGTGTGTCAGGGCTCTTTATATCACTGTAAGCAATTGCAGACACCTGTGCTAATTAGTTTGGCAGGTGTGTCCAATGAAAGGCAAGACTACTTAAGAAGGCTCACTCACATTATTAAGCAGCCTACATTTTCTGCCAAAATGGGAAAGAAAAAGGATGTGTCGGCTGCTGAGAAGCAACAAATTGTGGAGTGTTTAGGTCAAGGCATGACTACAATCAACATTGTGCGATGATCAGGATGAAGTGTCTTGGCAATCAAGAAGTATGTAGCTGATTCACAGTACACACGTGTGCGTGCTGATAAGGGCAAATTGAGGACTCTTTCCTACAGGCAATTACGTCAGGTTGAAAGAGCAGCGGCAAAAAAGCCTTGTCATAGCAGCAGACAAGTTTTTGAAGCTGCTTGTGCCTCCAACGTCCCCCGAACAACAAGATGCAGGGTCCTTCAGAGGTTTGCAGCTGTGCATACGCCATCCTGTCGACCTCCTCTATCCACTTCACACAAGCAGAAACGGCTCCAGTGGGCCAAACATTACATGAAGACTGATTTCAAAACTGTTTTGTTCACGGATGAGTGCCGTGCAGCGCTCGATGGTCCAGATGGATGGAGTGGAGGATGGCTGGTTGATGGACACCCCACGCAAACACGGCTACAGCACCAACAAGGAGGAGGTGGAGTAATGTTTTGGGCTGGAATCATGGGGAGAGAGATTGTCGGCCCCTTTAGGATCCCTGAAGGCGCTAAAGATGAACTCCATAATGTATGTGGATTTTCTCAAACAGCACTTCCTGCCATGGTTCAAGAAGAAGAACCGTGTATTTCACAGCAAGATCATTTTTCTGCATGATAATGCACCATCTCATGCTGCACATAAAACATCTGCATCTCTGGCTGATATGGGCATAAAAGGGGACAAACTTATGGTGTGACCCGCATGCTCCCCTGACCTCTACCCCATTCAGAACCTTTGGAGCATCATTAAAAGGAGTGTCTATGATGGCGGGAGGCAGTTCACATCTAAGCAACAGCTCTGGGAGGGTATTCTGTCCTCATGCAAAACAATTGAAGCAGAAACCATCCAAAACCTGACAAATTCAATGGACGAGAGAGTTCAGAAGCTCCTTTCGAACAAGGGGTCCTATGTGAAAATGTAACATCACCTAGAATAAAGTTTTGAGTTGAAAACTGTTTGATTTCAGTTTCTAACAACCTGCTAATGCTTATAATTTCAAAAATGACCATTTTTTTGGTCTTTATTAAAATGAAAAGGTTGATCGAAAAGTTTGGGGGATCTAAGGGTGTGGCAACCCAGTAGTCATGATTACTTCGAATTCTGACAATATGAGGGTCATGCTGCAGGTAGTGCAGCAAGAAGGCACTTATGTGTCTTGCGCATCTCGGAGCCCCAAAATTATTTTCCGGGCTAGATGCAGCTAAAAATTATTTTTAATTTTAAATCTGGTGGAGCTTATTATAGATGGCCTAATAGGATCAGTGCTGCACACTGCTACAAAGCCCAAATTATTTTCCAGTCAAGATACAGATAAACATGATTAGTAATTTGAAAGCTTAAAACGGTTGGTAGGGTGATTTTAACCAATCATCAAGCTTTTACTCTCCGCAGGATGACACAGGGGTAGAAAAGTCGTGTCGGATCCATGATTTGTTCATCTTTATGAACGTGAGTCTGTCTACATTATCAGTGGAGAGCCGCGTGCGCTTATCTGTCAGCACACCACCAGCAGCGCTGAACACACGTTCAGACAGAACGCTGGCTGCGGGGCATGACAAGATCTCCAAGGCGTAAGTGGCTAGCTCCGGCCATTTATCCAGATTGGAAGCCCAAAAAGAGCAAGGGTCCAGTGACACAGTCGTGGCTTCAATGTTTACTTGGATATACTCCTGTACCATCGTCTCTAGGCGTTGACTATGTGTCAGACTTCTTGTCTCCTGTGGCCTTGCAAAGGATGGGCTAAAAAAGTGGTGAAATGATTCCGCAAAATTGATGTTACCAGCAGATACTGTGGTTCTGTTACGGTTTGAGTGCTGAACACTTGACGGTCCCACGGTTGGCAAGTTGGAACTGTGAGATTCACTACGTGCACCACTGGTGTTTTGTGGAAAAGCACATGTAAGATTCTGCAACAGTCTCTGCTGATACTCCTGCATGCGTGCATCCCTTTCTATGGCAGGAATAATTTTGGCAAATTTACTTTTGTACCGGGGATCTAACAGTGTGGCAACCCAGTAGTCAGGATTATTTCTAATTCTCACAATTCGAGGGTCATGTTGCAGGTAGTGCAGCAAGAAGGCACTCATGTGTGTTGCGCATCCAGGAGCACCAAGTCCCTGTTGTGTTGGTGGCGAGGTAACAATCATGCTTCCTTCCTCTGTCCTCTCCCCCCAACCTCGCACAACAGAAATGTGATCAAGGTCTCCCTCATCTGATGAGTCTTCCATCAGTTCGTCCTCCACTTCTTCCTGGGCTCCTGCACCTTCCTCACTAGTTTGGCTGCTACCATGCGCCCTGGTAAAACCATCTCCCCCACCCTCACATGCCTGCCGCCTTGGTGCTGCCGACCGTCTGGACCTTGCAGATGTTAGCCCTTCCGCATACAACTCCTCCTCCTCTACTTCCTCCACCTCCTCTTGTGCCACCACCTGACTCCGAATTCTGTTTAACATGTGCTCCAGCATGTAAATCACCGGAATAGTCATGCTGATAATGGCATCATCAGCACTAAACATCTTCGTCGCCATTTCAAAACTGTGCAGAAGGGTGCATAGGTCCCTGATCTGAGACCACTCCTCCAGCGTGATTTGCCCCACCTCTGGATCTCGTTGGCCCAGGCTATACGTCAGAACGTATTGCACCAGGGCTTGTCGGTGCTGCCACAGTCGCTGCAACATGTGCAGAGTTGAATTCCACCGGGTAGGCACATCGCATTGTAGCCGGTGAAGTGGCAGGCCCAACGACTTCTGTAGAGATGTAAGTCGCTGAGCTGCGGGATGCGAACGGCAGAAGTGAGCACACAGCAACCGTGCCCTCTGCAGAAGGCCATGTAGTCTGGGATAGTGGGCTAAAAATTGCTGGACACCAGGTTCAACACGTGAGCCATGCAAGGCACGTGTGTGACATTGCCCCGGCGAAGGGCCGCACCCAGGTTTGCAGCATTGTCGCACACGGCCTTCCCTGGTTTCAGGTCCAGTGGAGACAGCCATTCATGAAATTGGTTCTCCAGAGCTGACCACAACTCCTCAGCTGTGTGACTCACATTTCCCAGACATTTCAAAGTAAAAACCGCCTGATGACGTTGAGCCCTACTGCCAGCATAGTAAGGAGGTGTGCAGGATCCCTTCTGCGCAGTTAGAAAGCTTGTGGCATGACCAGACAGGCTTTGGGTGCAGGTGGAAGACCGAGAGGAGGTTGAGGAGGCAGAAGCAGTGGAGGAACTTTGACATAAAGAGGATTGACGCACAACTCGTGGGGACGGCAAGACTTGGACAGCAGCCCCTTGTCCTGCTGTCACCATAGTTACCCAGTGTCCAGTCAGCGACATGTAACGCCCCTGTCCATGCCTACTCGTCCAAGTGTCTGTGGTGAAATGCACCCTGTCACACACAGAGTTTCTCAAAGAAGCGGTGATGTTGTGTGCGACATGCTGGTGGAGCGCAGGCACACCTTTCTTTGAGAAGTAGTGCCGACTGGGCATCTGGTACTGGGGCACTGCGACGGACATAAGGTCTCGAAAATCCTCTGTGTCCACCAGGCGGAAAGGCAGCATTTCTGTAGCCAAGAGCTTGCAGATGGTGAAATTCAACCTCTTAGCTTTCTCATGGCTAGGAGGAAATGGTCTTTTACTTGTCCACATCTGAGGGACCGAGGGCTGGCTATTGTGCTTAGACGGGGTTGATAAGGGTGTCCCCGGCAAACTGCCGGTCTGTGAGGAAGATGCAGGCGGACATGTTAGGTTGCCTTGATCCAAAGGTGGTGCTATCGATGTCGGACAGCGCTCAACACCAGCTGGTGTTACCACCTCCAAAGAAAATGATGACCTGCCAATCACGCTGGCTGTTGCGGGTAAAGAGGTGGCAGGTCTGCGCCCCAAAACAGGTGTGACTGCTGTCCCCCCAGTCACAGAGGATGAAGAGGCCGCGGATGCACAAGATATGGCAGACGGTGGTTGGCCCGGCCGGCTAGGCCGCATTGTAGCACACTGAGCTTCCCACTGCAACTTATGCTTCATGTCCATGTGCCGGTTCATGCATGAAGTACTCAAACTATGTATTTTTTGGCCTCTACTTAGCTTTTGCTGACAAATGTTACAGATAACATGAGTTGGGTCATCTTTATCGATCTGAAAAAATGCCCAGGCTATGCAAGGCTTAGCACCCATGCGACCTGAAGAGCCACCACGACTTGTGGTGAGAGGCAGAGTTGTGTTTGAGGATGCAGTTGTTGACGTGCTTCCAGTACTACGTCTCTGTCCAGGAAGGCGCAACCTGACCTCGTCGTCACTAGCATCTTCCTCCACCTCCTCTGTTGACCTCATCTCTTAGCTGACTGTGGGTTGACAGTAAGTGGGATCTCCAACCTCATCATCATCACCCTGTGTGTTATCACACCCGTCGTCTTCAGAGCCAACCTGTTCCTGCCCTGACAAAAAACTAAAGTTGTCGCTTCAATCAGGTATTTGAGTCTTATCATCGTCTTCCTCATTGTCTCCACCAACAGGAGTTACAGTTTGGGAATGAGGGTCTACATTATGTTCAGAACCTTCTGCGTCTGGTCCTGGATCCGACTCATAAAGATTCTGGGCATCAGTGCAGATCATTTCCTCATCTGGATTCACAGAAGCGCTGGAGTCGACCTCTGATTCCCAGGCTATAGTATGAGTAAACAGCTCTGCAGACTCAACCATCTGTTCTACCTCATACTCAGACGGGCAGCTGGAGATTTGGGAGCTGTGAGGAAGCAAGTGCGATTTGGGTGACACCTTTGAGGACTGGAGTATTTGTGATGTTGAAGTTGATGTGGAGGAGAGCCCACTTAAAGGAGCACTTGATATCCGTTGAAGCACCTGCTGTTTTTGTGCCTCATCTGGAATTTGTAGCGATTGGCGTGGCCGTAAGAAAGTGATCTTATCACATTGTCCGCTAAAAGAAGTAGACATTTTAGTTTGGCTGGAAGATGGTCTTTCTTCTGCAAATGTTACTGTTGCTTTAACACCTACCCCACGGACACAACCTTTTTTCCCCTTCCCAACACGCCTATTCCCCTTTCCACCAGCAGCAGGCCTTTTTCCACTCATTTTGGTGGTTAACTAATTCACAACTCTGGAGTTGTTTGCACAAAAAAACAATGGATGGTAACTGAGCAGAGCTGAGTGGCCAAACTGTGGTATTAGGCCAAAACTATTGGCTGGGTTAGATGCAGAAAAAAATTATATTCAATTTGCAACCTGATGGAGGTCAGTATAGATGGACTAATACAACAAGTCCCACACACAGCTAGAAGCCCAATATTTTTTCAGAGGTAGATGCAGAAAAAAATATATTCAGTTTGCAACCTGATGGAGGTCAGTATAGATGGACTAATACAACAAGTCCCACACACAGCTAGAAGCCCAATATTTTTTCAGAGGTAGATGCAGAAAAAAATATATTCAGTTTGCAACCTGATGGAGGTCTGTATAGATGGATTAATAGAACAAGTCCCACACACAGCTAGAAGCCCAATATTTTTTCAGAGGTAGATGCAGAAAAAAATATATTCAGCTTGCAACCTGATGGAGGTCAGTATAGATGGACTAATACAACAAGTCCCACACACAGCTAGAAGCCCAATATTTTTTCAGAGGTAGATGCAGAAAAAAATTATATTCAGTTTGCAACCTGATGGAGGTCTGTATAGATGGATTAATAGATTAAGACCCACACACAGCTAGAAGCCCAAATATTTTTTCAGAGGTACTGTAGATGCAGATAAAAATTATTTTAATTTGCAACCTGATGGAGGTCAGTATAGATGGACTAATAGAGAAAGTCCGACACACTGCTAGAAGGCCAAATATTTTTTCAGAGCTAGATGCAGAAAAAAATTATATTCAGTTTGCAACCTGATGGAGGTCTGTATAGATGGATTAATAGAACAAGACCCACACACAGCTAGAAGCCCAATATTTTTTCAGAGGTAGATGCAGAAAAAAATATATTCAGTTTGCAACCTGATGGAGGTCAGTATAGATGGACTAATAAAACAAGTCCCACACACAGCTAGAAGCCCAATATTTTTTCAGAGGTAGATGCAGAAAAAAATATATTCAGTTTGCAACCTGATGGAGGTCAGTATAGATGGACTAATACAACAAGTCCCACACACAGCTAGAAGCCCAAATATTTTTTCAGAGGTACTGTAGATGCAGATAAAAATTATTTTTAATTTGCAACCTGATGGAGGTCAGTATAGATGGACTAATAGAGAAAGTCCGACACACTACTAGAAGGCCAAATATTTTTTCAGAGATAGATGCAGAAAAAAATTATATTCAATTTGCAACCTGATGGAGGTCTGTATATATGGATTAATAGAACAAGACCCACACACAGCTAGAAGCCCAATATTTTTTCAGAGGTAGATGCAGAAAAAAATATATTCAGTTTGCAACCTGATGGAGGTCAGTATAGATGGACTAACAGAGAAAGTCCCACACACTACTAGAAGGCCAAATATTTTTTCAGAGCTAGATGCAGAAAAAAATTATATTCAGTTTGCAACCTGATGGAGGTCTGTATAGATGGATTAATAGAACAAGACCCACACACAGCTAGAAGCCCAATATTTTTTCAGAGGTAGATGCAGAAAAAAATATATTCAATTTGCAACCTGATGGATGTCAGTATAGATGGACTAATACAACAAGTCCCACACACAGCTAGAAGCCCAATATTTTTTCAGAGGTAGATGCAGAAAAAAATATATTCAGTTTGAAACCTGATGGAGGTCAGTATAGGTGGACTAATAGAACAATTCCCACACACTGCTAGAAGGCCAAATATTTTTTCAGAGGTAGATGCAGACTAAAATTATTTTGAATTTGCAACCTGATGGAGGTCAGTATAGATGACTAATAGAACAAGTCCCACACACTGCTAGAAGGCCAAATATTTTTTCAGTGCTAGATGCAGAAAAAAATTATATTCAGTTTGCAACCTTATGGAGGTCTGTATAGATGGACTAATAGAACAAGACCCACACACAGCTAGAAGCCCAAATATTTTTTCAGAGGTAGATGCAGAAAAAAATTATATTCAGTTTGCAACCTGATGGAGGTCTGTATAGATGGATTAATAGAACAAGTCCCACACACAGCTAGAAGCCCAATATTTTTTCAGAGGTAGATGCAGAAAAAAATATATTCAGTTTGCAACCTGATGGAGGTCTGTATAGATGGATTAATAGAACAAGTCCCACACACAGCTAGAAGCCCAATATTTTTTCACAGGTAGATGCAGAAAAAAATATATTCAGTTTGCAACCTGATGGAGGTCTGTATAGATGGATTAATAGAACAAGTCCCAAACACAGCTAGAAGCCCAATATTTTTTCAGAGGTAGATGCAGAAAAAAATATATTCAGTTTGCAACTTGATGGAGGTCAGTATAGATGGACTAATAGAACAAGTCCCACACACTGCTAGAAGGCCAAATATTTTTTCAGAGCTAGATGCAGAAAAATATTATATTCAATTTGCAACCTGATGGAGGTCAGTATAGATGGACTAATAGAACAAGTCCCACACACAGCTAGAAGGCCAAATATTTTTTCAGAGGTAGATGCAGAAAAAAATTATATTCAGTTTGCAACCTTATGGAGGTCAGTATAGATGGACTAATAGAATAAGTCCCACACACAGCTAGAAGCCCAAATATTTTTTCAGAGGTAGATGCAGAAAAAAATTATATTCAGTTTGCAACCTGATGGAGGTCTGTATAGATGGATTAATAGAACAAGTCCCACACACAGCTAGAAGCCCAATATTTTTTCAGAGGTAGATGCAGAAAAAAATATATTCAGTTTGCAACCTGATGGAGGTCTGTATAGATGGATTAATAGAACAAGTCCCACACACAGCTAGAAGCCCAATATTTTTTCAGAGGTAGATGCAGAAAAAAATATATTCAGTTTGCAACCTGATGGAGGTCTGTATAGATGGATTAATAGAACAAGTCCCACACACAGCTAGAAGCCCAATATTTTTTCAGAGCTAGATGCAGAAAAAAAATATATTCAATTTGCAACCTGATGGAGGTCAGTATAGATGGACTAATAGAATGATGCTATGCCCAAAAGATTTTACTTCACTAGGTGCAGTAAAAAAATTGGTATTCTATACACAGGTGGTATATCTTGCAACACAGATAGGCTACTCCACTGACTAACACACTCTGCAATAGGCCAAAAAGGATTAGCTTTGCTAGATTCAGCCAAATGCTGTGAAAAAAACTTGCACAGCACTGGCACAGACCTGCCTGGCAAAAACTGATAGGAACTGATGTAACCTAGTCCTGAAAAGGACTCCAATTACAATTAGTCTTTACTCCCACAATCTATCTATTTAAGAGCACAGACCTGCCTGATAAAAGTCGTAGGAAATGCTGTAACCTAGTCCTTAAAAGGACTGCAATCACAATTATTCCCTACTCCCAAGCTATCTGTAGATTTGTGCGAAAATTGGCTTGAAATTAACAAGGTATAGCGCACACAGCAACAGCGGTGCCGTCTAACACGCAGCTGCAGCAGTGAGAAAATGGTGGCGACGGGGAAAATGGCTTGGTCTTATAGGGCAAGGAGATGTGACATACACTGCCAATGACACATGCCCTTGCTTGTGTGAAAAAAAGCACTTCGCTCCGTGTGTGCGCTGCTGATAGGCTGACAGATTGCACCTCCCCACTGCAAATGCGGGAAAGAGAAAAAAAAATGGAGATCTTCATTGTTCCTGCAGAGATCCATCCCCTGCCCCTCCCCCCACCCCGCTGTACACTCAAACTGCGTATTAACATTAATTTTCATCATTACTGAGAAAAAATCCAGTTATGATTTTGGTGCACGAACAGTTATCGAACATAACCTCGAACAGCCGAATTTTTCTCAAATTGTTCGTGTTCGCCGAACGGCTCGAACACCGCCCAAAACAGCTCGAATTTGAGATTGGCGAACAGTTCGAGTAGAACAACGCTCATCTCTACTTGGTATGCTATCCATTGTAAAAGATGAAATCTAGGGAAACATGCAGCACACTCTCATAGTGCTGGTATGTAGTGCATTGTTTCCATGTTGCAACCTAACAATATGAGTAAGTAATGTTCATAAAATGTAGCAGTCACATCCAGGACTTAGTGCCTGAAGGGACCCAAAGGTGTCTCTGCTCCATAAGAAAACACTAGCACTATATATGACATGACAGGTTGCAGTAAGTATTGACAAAGACTTTTAAGAACCAATATAATAAATTCATATTTCACTTGTCAAATGTCATAATTCATGATTTCTAGTCAAATATGTGAACATTAGAGATGAGCGGATCAGACTATATTCAAATGCCTCTTTAGGTGTTTTTTTCACTTGAAAATCGATTCTCAGAGAAACTATTCTCCTCAACTTTAATGTCCCTTATAATGCGCCTGGGTTTCTCCAGACCTCAGTGCATAATACATGTATTATGTATTGTAATTAATTAAATTCCTGCTTGCATGTGCAGTGACCTTCGGCGCTTGTGACCAGAAGTCATGGCCCGGCGTTCACTCTAAGCCAGGACTTCCAGTCATGACTAGGCCCCGGGACATGAGCAGGGAACTCCAGGGCCTGCTGATGACTGAAAACCATGGCTTAGAATGAAAACCAGGAGAAAGATGTGGTGCATCTGAGACTCAAAGGACCAGACAGCGGGCAGGGAGCAGCGGGGGGTAAGCAGACAGCAAAAGATTAAAAAAAAACATGCTCACTGCTCACTTTTCCCGGTGTGACAGCTGTACCCTACCTTGCTAACAGTCTGTCACTCCTCTGTCACGTTTCATATCTAACCCGGTGTTTAGTCTAGGCCAGGTCTTCTGGCCACAAGCAGGCCCAGAATATATGCAGTGAACTCCAGAGCCTGCTCACATCTGTAAGCACTGGCTAAGAGTGAACATTCGGCTCGAGATGAGTAATGACGAAGGAGCTAACATTGGAGAAAGTGGACAAAAAGCAGAATAGGCATTCAGAGAGATGACTAGTGAAAGGACCAGTGAGGTGATTATGTTTTTTTTCCTTTAAATTTTTTTGTTGTCCCCCTACTGTTCAGCAAGATGGCGGCTACTAATGGCCACCATTTTGCTGAACTCACACTTAGCTAATTACAAAATAAAAATGTGCATTTTTCAGAATGCATTGTTTTGTAAAATTTGAGTAGAATTCAATTCCACTCGAATAAATTTGCCAATCTCTAATAAACTTCTCTTCACCTATTCATCATGTTCTGTTTGGGAGTTGATGCTCCATGGCCTAAACAAATAATAGAAAAATATCTTAATTTATACTTCTACCAAAACATAAGTTATTGAATCTCTTGTTCATGTCTATGGATGGTCTATACTCAACCAGTTCTCCATCCAATAGAAGGTATAGTTGTAGGCAATGACAATGGGATGGGATCAAAAATCACTGAAAAAGCACCGTGGAAATGGCACAAAAGACACAAAGAAAAGAAGTATCAGGAAAAAAATGCTGACGTTACCTGGAGTATTTTCCTGTTGGAAAACTCAACTAGGTAGACCAAATTAAAAAACCTTGTAACATAGTAGCATAGTAACATAGTTTTTAAGGTTGAAGGAAGACTAAGTCCATCTAGTTCAACCCATAGCCTAACATGTGCACATAACCTTAGTGAAAGAAACACAAAGTCCCAGAATGACTATGTCTCTAAGGGCTTAAGGAAACATTGGAGAGGTTCTTTTTAAACTATTGGTACAATCCAATATATGATAGTAGAGTTATTTTTTAATCATATAATATCTAACAGGTTGGTAGATTTTGCAGACACTTAAAGTACTAATCAAACACTCACAGACACTCACATCTCTGTATGGTTATCTTATTTCCTGAAAATGTATTTTATTCGATATTCCTTATTACTAGAAATTTTTTTTTTCTTCATTATGCAAAGTTTCAAAAAACATGTGCAAACAAATAAATTACATGGCACAATTCTAAGACTAATATTGTATTATCACTTAGAAAATTACTTGTAGCTGCTAGAGTAAACACCAATTTATAACAGCATTGGCAACAAAGCAGCAAAAAGACCAAACTCCTAATAATTACTTCATTTACAATTTATTTTGTAGATATAGTCTGATAAATTAAACTATCCCAAAAATCAATAGTACGGTCATTGCAATTTAATCCCATGGCATGTGAATAATACATTCTGCTTTCACGTAAGTACTACATACTTCAGTTTAGGATAAGTGTCGCATGCATGACAGTCCCTGGATATTATTCAAGGCAGAGAGCGAAACATTGAGATTTGGGAATTTTTTTCATCGCTGTGCATGATGAGTTTGGTACCAAATTCATCATCTGTCACAGCTATACTTATGCAAATAATCATATTGGATTTTTTATTGATTTAGATCATTCTAAGGTTCAGTAGCTCACAAATCAGCAGCTGCATTCACTATGTTGTCTGAATACAGAAGTGGCTGCGTGGAAATGATTGCAGTAAGAAAGACGATTACTTAAGCTAAGCAATTGACTGAGAAGAAGGATATTTGCAGACTAGAACTGGATGTTTCTACAGCTTATAAGAGTATATAGCCCCTTTTTATAATTTAGTGAAATATTATATATTAATGGAAATGCTGATTTACCAGGCCAAAGGTTTCTAACCTTTAAAAGCTAGGTCACAGTTCTACTTAACAGCGATGGATGAGAGGTCTATTTGCAATGCATCACTATTTGAATTTCTGGTCTGCTTCTAAATCAAAGTGTCCTTTCAGCATAATATCACCATTTATATACCTGGGGACACGTATAGCATGCAACAGATTTGATTTTTCTTCGAACACTACCACTGCAGCGTTTGTTTATTGCAGCCTTGGAGTGGTGCTGTGAATGTAAGATCCCTGCACTTAGTCTTATATCTACTGTACCTATTGCCATCTTCATCTTTAATCTGCACCAGTTTCCCACAGTTTGTGATCTGCCGGATCACTCCAGTGTTTGCTGGAGCGAGCCAGGAGTCACTTTTCAATGCAAGTCTGAGTCTTGTTCTGACTCTCATAGACTTGCATTGAGAGCTTGTGACCTTTTCTTCTGAATTTCGGTCAGTCAGAAATTGCTGTTACAAGATGGAGACATGGGACTGGAGGGGCGCTGGGAAGAGCTGAAGACGGCATGTGATAAGTATGATATTAAGTGCAGGTATCTTGGATTAGTAGCACCACTAGTGCTACAATAAAAAACACTGAAGTGGTGCTTTAATTCAAATACCTTCAATGTACTGTAACTACCCAGCAGTCCATTAATAGCCATTACAAACAGTAAATTGACTTTCCTACCACTATTATCTTGCTTAGTAATTTATCTCTTTCTTGTTAGCCCATTTTAGTTTTCATTTTGTTTTCCGCTTTTATTTTTTTTCCTTCCTTTCTTCCAAACTGAGTATTATTTATCTTTTCTCATCATTACATAGTTTGTGTCATGAATGAGTTTTAATTTTAATGTCTTTATTTTTACAAATTTTTTTCTTTCTAGCCCTTCTAGTGATCACTTAATTCCTTGTACAATAAACTGCAAGAGTTATGGTATGTGCACAAGGTGCGGATTTGCTGCAGTTTTGACGCTGCGTTTTTATGCAGCATCAAACCCGCAGCAGCCAGATGTTACAGCATAGTGGATGGGATTTCTAGAAATTCCATGCCCACTGAGTTTTTGTGCACCCTGCGGAAACTGACATGAGGCGCGTCTTTCCCGACCGCAGAATGTCAATTTCTCTTGCGAAAACGCATGCTGATTTTCCCCATAGACTTGCAATAGATAAGGAAAATCCGCATGTGTAGAAACCGTGTGTGTTTCAATAGCGATTCCGCAGCGGGAACGCACACAAAAACGCTACATAATGATCAATAAAGTTTGTTTAAAAAAAACCTATTCTCTGAAACGCTGCAAATTTCAACCTGAAGACATGAAAAACACATGCATAAAAAACGCATGTGGAAAAACCGCATGTAAAAACCGCACTAATAACCGCAATTAACATAATTTGCATATTAGGTGCGGAAATGGTGCAGAAATTCTGCAGCATCAAAACTGCAGCAAATCCGCATCGTATGCACATACCCTTACAATCTATAAACAGTACTATGCAAAGTTTTGGGCAGGCATTGAAAAAATGCTGCATATTAATGATAAGTATCCTTGATGAGCTTTGGAGAAATTTTGAGTTCGCAGGTTTTCTGCAGCATTTCTACACCAATAAGCAAAATTAGATTGCCTGCATTTTTTAATTGCCTTTTTTATTGCTTTTTGCATACATTCTTTCCTGCAGCAGTTTTTATCTTCTTTTGGGGTTTCATGTTTTAAATAAATCTGCTTTGATTTATATACTTCCTTACATTTAGCTTCGATAAAACTTTTTGATAAAGTCATCTGTGGTTTGCATTCTTTTTTGCTGTTTCCATTGTGAAAATGCACTAAAAACATATATTCTAGTACTATAGGATCTCCAATCACCTGATTTATTACAATTTTATCACTCTATATCAAATGCGCTGTTTATCCCTTTTATATTTTAATAAGGGGTCGAGTGTGTTGTAAAAATGAAAATAACTATATTTTTTACTACAGATTCTCTTCCGGTCCTCCCTACCACTGCTGAGTCTTTATCTAGTCTTCTCTCTTCCTCAGTCTCAGCTCATGTGTAACTGCTTCAGCCAATCACAGGCCAGAAAGGTAACTTGCTGGTCTACGCCTCTGATTGCTGCAACAACTTTACCAGAAACAGAAAAGAGGAGACTACAAAGGGAACGAGATATTGGTATGGAGGAGTGACAAGGCAATCAGTGAGTATTAGTTTAGTTTTAATTTTAAGCACAATAGACTCTATATGGACCCCTTTCCCTCATTAGCTGTATGTAGAGTATGTGGGGTTTGGATGTATGAGTACATACTATACTTGTCAAACTGTGTTACACAGTCGTAATTTGCCTATTTCCAAAAACATGCAGTAAAACGATGATCAAAAAAACTCATATATACTCTCAAAATAATAAAAACTTCAGCTCTCCGAGCAAAAAAGCCTTTACATAGTTCAATGGAAATATAAAAATTTAAAGGTCTCATAAAATGGTGATATATATATAAATAATAATAATTTTATTTATATAGCGCCAACATATTCCGCAGCACTTTACAATTAAGTAGGGACATATACAGACAATATAAGCAATACAATGTATCATATTTCAACAGTTACAGGAGGATTGAGGGCCCTGCTTGCAAGCTTGCAATCTAAATGGAAATGGGGGGAGCACAATAGGAAGAACATGGTCATCAGACAGTATCCGTCTAATGGCAGTTACCTTGTGGCATTTGGTGCATGGAGGATTTGAAGACAGATGAATATGCAGGGCAGATTAAGATTAATATTTACGAGGGAACAGGGGAGAGTTAGGTTGGTGAGTTGAGGTGATAGGCTTGTCTAAACAGATGTGTTTTTAAAGCAAGTTTGAAGACATGGGGGCTAGATATCAGTCGGATCGTTTGGGGCAGTGCATTCCAGAAAACTGGCGTGGCATGAGAGAAGTCTTGGAGTTGGAGGTGTGAGGTTCGGATTAAGGAGGATGTCACTCTTAGATCAGTTGCAGAATGGAGGGCACGGGAGAGGCGATAGACAGAAATGAGTGATGAGATATAGGGTGGTGCAGAACTGGGGAGAGCTTTGTGGGTGAGAGAGATGAGTTTGTATTATATTCTGTGGTGAATGGGAAATCAGTGCAATGACTGGAATAGGGTAGAGGCGTTGGTGAAGCGGGCTGATAGAAATACGACCCTGGCGGCTGTGTTCAGAATGGATTGGAGAGGCGATAGTTTGTTTAGAGGGAGACCGATCAGAAGAGAGTTGCAGTAGTCCAGATGAGAGTGAATAAGAGCGACAGTAAGAGTTTTTGCCGTATCAAAGGTGAGAAAAGGTCGGATTCTGGAGATGTTTTAAATGGTGCAGGTGACATGAGCGAGTGAGTGATTGAATATGGGGAATAAAGGAAAGTTGTGTGTCAAATATGACGGCAAGACAGCGAGCTTGCTGCTTCCAAGTTATGGTGGTGCCACTCAAGGAAAATTGAAAAGTCAGGTATTGGTAGGTTAGTAGAGGGAGGAAAAATAAGGAATACAGTTTTAGAGAGATTCAGTTTCAGATAGAGGGAGGACATGATGTTAGAGACAGCGGACAGACAATCACTGGTATTTTGTATTAGAGTGGGGGTGATGTCAGGTGAAGAGGTGTATAGTTGCATGTCATCAGCGTAGAGATGATACTGGAAAGCAAATCTGCTGATGGTTTGCCTAATAGGGGCAGTATACAAGGAGAAGAGGAGGGGGCCTAGGACTGATCCTTGTGGAACCCCGATAGTAAGTGGAAGATTAGAGGAAGAAGAGCCGGCAAAAGATAACGTGAAGGAGCGGTCAGCGAGATAGGAGGAGAACCAGGAGAGAGCGGTGTCCTTGAGGCCTATAGAGCAGCGCATAGTAAGGAGGAGCTGGTGATTCACAGTAGGAAAATCGTCAGAGAGATCCAGGAGAAACAGCAGGGAGTAATGACCATTAGATTTAGCTGTTAGTAGATCATTAGAGATTTTAGTTAGGGCAGTTTCAGTAGAGTGTGAGGAGTGGAAACCGGATTGTATAGGGTCGAGGAGAAAGTTATTTCAGAGGTAGCAAATTAGACGGGTGTGGACCAGGCATTCCAGGAGTTTAGAGATGAAGGGAAGATTAGAGACCAGTCTGTAGTTAGCAGTGCAGTTCTCGTCCAGGGATGGCTTTTTAAGTAAGGGGGTTATGATGGCTTGTTTGAATAAAGAGGAAAAGATACCCGAAGAAAGAGAGAAGTTAAATATTTAGTTAGGTGGGTAGTGACAGCTGGGGAAAGGGACTGAAGGAGATGTCAGGGAATAGGGTCACTGTTGCAGGTTGAAGGGCGAGAAGAAGTGAGGAGTCTTGTCACTTCTTCCTTTGTGACCGGCTTGAAGATGGAAAGTGAACTTAAGGTGCAGGAGGGAAGGGGATCCAGACTCTGAGGGGATTGTGCAAGAATGTCTTGACGGATATGATTGATTTTTTGTAGGAAATAAGTGGCCAGATCGTCAGCACTTAGGTTGGTGACGGGGGTCTGTACTTTAGGGCTCAGGAGGGAGTGGAAGGTTTCAAAGAGTCATTTAGGATTATTAGCTAGAGTTGTGATGAGAGTGGTAAAGTAGACTTGTTTAGCCAGATGGAGAGCAGAGTTATAAGTTTTGAGCATGAACTTATAGTGGCTGAAGTCTTCTGCGAAAAGTGTTTTTCTCCACAGATGCTCAGCACACCTTCAGCAGCGCTGGAGAAAACATGTTTGCAGGGATGCTGTCTGTAGATTGTTCATAAGTTGCTGGGTATTAATGGCACATAGATTTCTGTGGGTATGGTAAGTGGGGGTGTCCCAGGTGAGGAGACAATTTTTGACAGAGAAGGAAAGAAGGTTATGGTCAGAGAGTGGTAGAAGGGAGTTAGTAAAGTCATGCAGCGAGCAGAGTCACGAGAATACCAGGTCCAGAGTATTCCCATCTTCATGTGTAGGAGAGTTAGTAAGCTGTGAGAGGCCGAATGAGGAGGTCAGAGAAAGAAGATGAGAGGCAGAAGAGGAAAGCGGCTTATCAATGGGTATGTTAAAGTCCCCCATAATGAGAGTGGGAATATCACAGGATAGGAAGTGTGAAAACCAGGTGGCAAAGTGATCCAGAAACTGATTGGAGGGGCCTGGAGGGTGATATACAACCGCCACTCGCAGGGAGAAGGGTTTGAAGAGTCTAACGGTGTGGGCTTCGAAGGAAGGAAACATAAGTGAATATATATATGATGGGCATTCATTAAAGATTTCCCCTGACCCACTTTCTGTGGACTGAGAGCAATGAAACTTGGCACAGTTATTAGTCCTTCTCTACATAAGTGCCATCTAGGGACACACACTTCTACCATCTCTTTAAGCAACTGTAAACACCTCGCTTTAGAAGTCGACAGGTTGCTCCAAAAGCCACATTGTGACTTCGGAAATCAGAGTCTCATCATCTGGAAAATGCTTGCCCTTCAAAAATAACTTCATTTTAGGAAAGAGGTGGAAGTCCAATGGTGCGAGGTCAGCTGAATAAGGGAGATGTGGTAGAATTTCAAAGCCACAGAAGCATGCTTCCATTTGGACGACATATGAGTTGTGAACTGGTGCATTGTCTTGCAGAAGGTGGACACCTTTGGTAAGCATGCCACGTCTCTTGGTTTTGATGGCCTCCCACAATTTCTGCAGCAGTGAAGCATAGTGTGCCCCAGTGATCATGGTACTCTTTGCTATTAAATCCATCAATACTACTCCATGCTGGTCCCAAAATACTGTGAGCATGACCTTGCCTGCCGAGGGTTGGGCATGTGCCTTCTTTGGAGGCGGTGAGTCATGATGCTTCCATTGCATTGGCTGGACTTAGTCTCAGGATCATAATGATGGATCCAGCTATCACCCTGTGTGATCAGTCTGTTGAAAAAGTCATCCTGGTTTTCATGGCACATTGTCAATAGAGCCTGAGAGCATTCGACTGGTTCCTGCTTCTGGAAAAGTGTGAGCAGCTGGGAAACCCAGCGAGCGGATACCTTATACATGTGAAGATTGTCTTGGATGATTTTTTTCCACGGACCCCACACTAATCTTGACATTTTGGGCTAGGTAGTGAATTGTTACGCAGCAATTTTCCAAAATGGCAACCTCCACTTGCTGGATGGTGTGTTCATCAATATCAGAGTGGGGTCGCACTGGAATTGGAGTTGTTTGCACCGAAGTCCGACCACATTTCAATTGACGATGCCAGTTCTTGATTACATCATATGATGGGGAATTATCACCATAAACCTCTTTCATCTCATCAAACATTTCCTTTGGAGTGCGGCCTTTCAAGTAAAGGAAATTGATGACTGCTCTCTATTCCACTGGGTCCATTATTAAACCTCACACCACTTCAGCACCTGTAAAATCAAGACCGTTATCAGTTGTGAGTTGCAAATTGGCATGTAACCTATAGTGACTTATATCATTACACATGTGGAATTTCAACATCCTGTGATAAATAGAAGTGGGTCAGTGGGAATCTTTAATGAACGCTTCTCGTATATATATATATATATATATATATATATATATATATACCGTATTTTTCGGACTGTAAGACGCACCAGACCATAAGATGCAACCCAAATTTTGGGGTGGAAAATAGGGAAAAAATATTTTTTATAAGATGGGGGTCCAACTTATAGTCTTAATAGGTACGGTATCTTACCTGGGGGCAGTTGAGCAAGGGTCACAGGAGGCAAGGTCCCTCAGGAAGTCGGCGGCTGCAGCAGAAGAGGTCAGATGCTGTAGAGCCTGTGCCGAGCCGGGGCCTGTGCTTGGCTGAGGCCCTTAGCCTGGTGGGTTCCTGTGCTGGGGTCTGTGGCTGGGGCTGAGGCCTCTGGCTGGGGCTGATGCCTCTGGCTGGGGCTGAGGCCAGGTCCTGAGGCTGGGGCCTGTACAACTAACTAAGATTCAACTAAGATAAAAAAAAATATGTACTGACCCAGAGAATCATCCTGCCAGGTCACTGTTACTATACAATTAAAGCCACAAAGACAAAGCCCAGAAAACAATTGTAAAATTGCCAATTTTTTTCATAATTTCAGAGCATTTGTATTTTTTTCTCATTTGCAAGTACATTGTATTGAAAAACGAGTGACATCATTCAAAATTACAATTTGTCCTGCAAAAACAAGCCCTAATGTAGCCATATTGGAAAAATATAGAAAAAAATACCTAAAATATCTTTGAGATTCTTTCAGCAAGTTCAAGACAATTGAAAAAAAACCTCTCTAGGTAACAATGTTCTATGCGTCCAATTTCAGTGGGGAAACATTGTGTACCATGTCAAATTTCCCCCTCACCTTCCCTATAAACTATAAAAATGCCATGTTAGCAAAATGTGGACAGGACATTCTTATGCTCATAAAATGTGAAAATACAGATTTTATGACATTCCAATGTCAGAGTTGTTAAGCAAGTATGAAAGTCAAACATTGAATCTAAAATGATTGTTCTTTGGGGTGTCTGAAGAATTCTCTAATAATTAATTACAATGCGAAACCCTTGGCTTAGGTGTTTAAAAGCTGCACAGACTTTTTTGGGACTGTCGAGCATATATGCAGTATACTGTAACAATTATTTAGCCATGATATTCTAAAATTTCCCCAAACTTCTTATATTTCGTAAACACCCAAAGATTCCATCAGAGTCTAATTCATATGTCCAGCTTACACTGAATAACTGATGTTTACAATCCATAGAGTTATTAGTACAAACTGACTTTTTACCTTCTACCTCTAATCATACCATTGAATTGGTTTTGCACCAATTCACACATCTATTTAATCGTATTACTCAATGGTGCAGTAACTCCAGCATCTGCACACACAGCAAGTCATTACTGCCATGTGACACTTTGTAATGGGTGCTAATTGGAGAAGCAGATTTGCTTTATATTACTTTGAATCACGTTTCTACGTGGCAATAATATTAAAGAACCACTTGTACAGCTTTGTCCAGCTGTTGAAATGTTGGCAATGTCTTCAGATAGAACTAAATGAAAGCATTATCAAGTACTCATTGTCTTCAAGGTGTTTCAATACCTTGCATACACACACTCAGAAATAACAGCCCTATTCTCTCAGCGGGATTGAGAAATAAAGTAATACAAAATACCAATACAAAAAAAAGATTTTCTTTAATAGATTCCTCCTAAAGTGCTTTTCAGATCACAGCCTCTTTACTATTTTCTGTAGAACAGGATGAGTAAATTGTAAAAAGCACACTTTCTCATATTTAGGGTACACTAACAATTGCGTATAACACGGCCCAATGTTATACTATGAGGCAGTGTAGATCTTCGATTATTTTCTTATGCTGATTTGCATGAGAAAACAAATGCAGCATGCTACATGTGACTTTGATATTCGGATCACGCTCACCCATATTTTGGCTATGATATGCAAGCTCGCAACCCATGTCAAGGGTCCTCACACTTGTGAGTTTGGGATTGTCCTAACCTCTAATATTAAAACCTTATCCTGTGTCATAGTGATGTCCTGTGTGAATAAGAGCTCAGAGAGACCGGGTCCTAAATATGAACACACAGCTGGTGAGAAGCTTTTTAGGGGCATAGTCAAACAGCTGTATTTCTCGTGTGAGGATCTCATCATGAATCACGTACTGGCCGGCACCTCTTGTGACCTGAGCTTGACAGCTGCATAGAAATCCATCATGCTGTCATGTTCAGGTCAAGAGAGGTGTCGGCCAGTACGCGATTTATGATGCGATCCTCACACAGTTGATCACAAAAAGCATAGAAGCCATCCCACCAATGTCAAGGTGTACCCAAGTTCACTATGGTCCTAACCTCTAATATTAAACTTACCCTGCGTCATAGTGACATCCTGTGTGAATACAGGCTGAGAAAGACCAGGTCCCAAACATGGACACACAGCTACCGGGGAACATTTTAAATGTGATATCCAGCTCAGATGAAGGGTGGATATATCCTTACGTGCACTCAATGCAGAAACTTGAGTACACCTTGTCGTTGGTGGGTTTGCTTTCACGCTTTTTTTTTTATCAAAAACAGTGTTTACTTAGTGCCCAATGTTATTTATATGCTGTAAGGCGGCTGTGTTCACACCGTGCAGTAACTGAGGCAGTGACCTAAGCAAGTCCAACATAAACAGCTTTATTCAACAACTCACGGGTAAACAGAACAGTCCTCCGGTTCTCAGCCGGGTTAACATGAGTCCATAAACAACGGTTGCCGGGAGCAACGGCTGCGCTCAGGCCGCTCAGAGCCTGACAGGTGCAGAGCCTTCCCAGGTGGGGGTTCAACAACACTCAATCCTGTTGAGCTTTCCTGCTATGCTCCTAGCAGGTTCCAACTTAAAACAACACTAATCCTTAGTGCAGGGGTTTTAAAGGACCTGTGGCAAGAGCCACTGAAAAACCCGGGTGGAGGGAGGGAGGAGACCCCCCAATGCCTCCTGTGACCTACTCCAAGAAATGAAGGCCCTGCCGGGTTTTACTTAATCTGCCTTAGCCAGGTGGTCTGACCAGGTCATTGCTCACCTTCATTCCTGCATTGCAGCCGCAGGTGAGTTTGTGACTGCAATGCACTCCAATGGATTTAATAGGTCTTTTTACACTTTCTGGGGGATATATAACGTCGCTCGTATACAATCCCGGTCACTGCCTCACATATCCCCCCCTCTGCTCAAACTTGTGGGGTTGAACATTTGCCACTATACAGGGTGCCCGGGACAGGGCATCCGCGTTTGCTTGCAACTTCCCAGGGCAATGTTCTACAGAGAAACTGAAATTTTGCAGTGACAGGAACCACCTGGTGACTCGTGCATTCTTCTGCTTGGCATTCCTTATCCATGCCAAGGGTGAGTGGTCTGTCACCAAGCGGAACTGATGCCAGAGTAAATAATAACGTAGCAATTCCAAGGCCCATTTAATAGCCAAACACTTCTTCTCTACGACGCTATAGTTTTTCTCTGCCGGGACAAGTTTTCAACTCAAGTAGGTGACCGGGTGCTCTTCACCATTCACTTTATGCGACAATACCGCCCCTAGGCCTACCTCCGAGGCATCTGTCTGTACAATGAAGGTTTCCTTGAAGTTTAGGCTGATGAGGACCGGCTGTCCACACAGGGCCAACTTCATGGACTGAAAAGCTTCTTCTGCTTGAGGGTTCCAGCAAACCATTACCGATTTTTTTCCTTTCAAGAGATCGGTCAGGACCGCCGTTCGCCCATCAAAATTAGGTATAAACCGGTGGTAATACCCAAGGATGGCATGGAACGCCCTCACCAGTTTTGTACTTGATGGTTTAGGCAAGTTTTTTATGTCCTCAACTTTATTGATTTGGGGCTTGATAGCTCCACGGCCTATCACATACCCCAAATATCGGGCTTCCTCTAGTCCTATCGCACATTTTTTTGGGTTTGCAGTTAACCCCGCGGCTCTGAGAGAATCCAGCACCACTTGTACCTGTGATAGTTGCGTATGCCAGTCGGTGCTAAAGATGATAATATCATCTAGATACGCGGGCGC
Source organism: Phyllobates terribilis (assembly GCF_046119375.1). Classification (NCBI taxonomy): domain Eukaryota; kingdom Metazoa; phylum Chordata; class Amphibia; order Anura; family Dendrobatidae; genus Phyllobates; species Phyllobates terribilis. The sequence continues at coordinate 764,618,002 of NW_027362762.1, read as the reverse complement.
GTACTCCTGATGAGGCTTGAGCACTATGTCCATCAACCTCTGGAATATAGCAAGGGCCCCATGTAACCCAAAAGGTAAGACCACATAGTGGTGTATTTGGACTGGGGCGCAGGGAGGGGAGTGCAGGAGGTGAGGGTAACTCTGAACATTCCCGCGAGTGTTTTACTTTGGAGAGACTTGCGGCAGCTAGTGTCCCACTATGTGGCTGCTGAACTCCCAAGGCCTAACTCTCCAGACAGTGTCATGTCCACCCCTATTGCTGCTAATGTTATTAACATGCCTACTGATGGGGATATGGGGGTGGGTGGGTGATGTACTGTATCCCTCTCCCCTCAGGGGAAGGAGATTAGTCCAGTCGGTTGTGAGAAGGCCCTAGAGAGTGGCCAGCCAGCAGGCTGGAATAGTTCATCCTGTGAGATTGTCACATGGGTTGACAGAAAGGTGGCAGAGAAGGAGCATTCTATGGAGGGTGGGGCAGTCCCAGGAGAGGTAGGGCTCCCAGGTAAGGCCGCATGGCAGGGTTCCCCCACAACCGTGATGTCAGAGGGCCAGAGAAGTCCGTTTAGACTGGAGGAGAAGCGGGCGCTACCCGCTGTCACGCGCAGTGGTGGCACCCGGGCCTCAGGGGCCCCTCGGGAGTCCGACGGCTTCTCCCCTTCCGACCAAGTGGCTGCTGGGTCAGACGGAGGCCAGGAGACAGGTCCCGGGGAACTGACAGAAGACGAGGCAGTTTTGTCTATTTTGGCCATGTCCAGTCTGGGGTTTCAGGCAGCATTAGAGACTGACGATAGCCTGAAAGCTCTTAAGGAGCAGGCAGCACAGCCTCCCTCAGACTCAGATCTCGAGTGGGTGGTCTGGGACCAAGGATACCTGTACCAGGCAACAGTCCAGCGAGGTTCACCGGAGGTGTGGCCCAGGGACTGACAGTTAGTGGTACCCTATCCCTTCATGGCGGAGTTGTTGTAGATGGCGCAAGAGATTCCAATGGCCGGACATCTAGGGATCATTAAGACCAAGGCCAGGTTAACCAAGCATTTCTACTTGCCAAGGATGGCGGACGAGGTGACTGCCTACTGCCGGTCGCGGGACACCTGTCAGAGGGTGGGGAAGGCCTGGCAGCGCCCCAAAGCCCCTCTGGTAACTCTGCCCATCATTGAAGAGCCTTAGGGAGGGTAGCTGTGGATTTGATTGGCCCAATGGCCACTCCCAGCAGCTCTGTGAAACGCTTCATACTGTCGGTATGCCACCCGGTCCCCTGAAGCAGTAGCCTTGTCCTCCTTTCGGGCCGACAAGGTGGCCACCGCCTTTCTGGCGATTTTCTCCAAAGTGGGTTTTCCCCAGGAAATGCAAACCAAACAGGGGAACCAGTTCATGTTGCAGCTGATGGAGGCCCTCTGTAAGCAAATACAGGTGCAACATCTGGTGACCTGCTGTTAGTCGACTCCCATGACTCCCATTAGTGCAACTGGGAAGAGTACCTCCCACACCTGCTATTTGCCTATCGGGAGGTTCTACAGGCCTCAACAGGGTTCTCCCCCTTTGAGCTCCTGTACGGCCGGTGTGCACAGGGCCCCCTGGCTCTGGTGAAGGAGGTCTGGGAAGGGGACTTAGCCAGTCCTGGAGTGTCGGTCATCGAATATGTCGTGCACTTCCGTGACAAAATGCAGGCCTTGGCGCAGCTGGCACACGATAATATGACGTGAGCCCAGGCCGACCAGAAGCAATGGTACAACCAGAATGCTTGTGAGATGACCTACCAGGTTGGTGAAAAGGTGTGGGTACTGGTCCCCGTACCCCAGGACAAGCTTCAGGCAGCCTGGGAAGGCCCGTACCTCATGCACCAGCAGCTCAATGCCATGACATACCTGGTCACCCTGGAACACGCCTGGGGAAGGTGGAAGGCCTTCCACGTAAACATGATTTAGGCTCATCATGAGTCGGAGGCCTGCACCCTCCCCGTGTGCAACCTGCCAGAGAAGGTAGAAGCTGAGACCCTCCTGGACATGCTCTCCAAGGCTAGGGTGGGTAGGACCATCGAGGACGTTGAGGTTTGCCACCAGCTGTTGTCAAACCAATGGTCCCGGCTGTGGGCAACCCTGCACCCTTTCCGGGATTTGTTCAGCAATAAGTCCAGAAGGATAGAGTTGGCCATTCATCACGTGGACACTGAGGATCACCCCCCAATCAGGAGTTCAGTGGTTGGACCCCGTCTGTGATCCTTGTCCCAAAGAAGGACCGGACTACCCTGTTCTGCGTGAACTACAGGGGGCTCAATGCTGTCACGGTCACAGATGCATACCAAATGCTGTGCATCAATGACCTGCTCGATCAGTTTGCCGGGGCCAAGTACCAGACCATCATGAATCTGAGCCGGCGATATTGGCAGATTTCCCTGACCCACGATGCACGGGAATGCTCTGCCTTTATCACCCCATTTGGACTGTACGAGTCCACGGTGATGCCACGCGGCATGAATAATGGTCAACACGCTGCTCAAGGGACTCGAAGGGTACATGGCTGCGTACCTGGATGAAATTGCCATCTTCAGTCTCACCTGGGAGGATCACCTAGAGCATCTGACGCAGGTGCTCGGGCGGATCCAATGGGCAGGCTTGACCATTAAGCCGGAAAATTGACAGCTGGGTTTGAGTGAGGTCCCATCCTGGGACACGGGGTAGGTGGGGGAAGGTGGATGCCATCACATCCTGGCCCACCCCCAGTACCAAGAAACAGGTTATGTCCTTACTGGGCACCACCCGGTTTTTCCCTGACAGACCTCACTGCCCTCCGCAGTCGATTGGACAAATGACTGTGAGATGGCCTTCCGGGCGCTGAAGGCCACCCTTTCTAGCTCCCTGGTACTACGAGCAGCCAACTTCACAAGGTCATTTGTAGTACAGACCGACACCAGTGACTTTGGCCTCAGTGCGGTGCTCAGCCAGGTCGACACTACGGGCCATTAACACCCCGTTTTGTACCTGAGCCGCAAGCTCCTGCCGTGGGAGGTGGCCTATTCCACGATGGAGAAGGAATGTCTGGCAATTGTGTGGGCCCTGCAGTGTCTGCAGCCATACTTGTACAGATGCCAATTCACCGTGGAAACAGACCACAATCCCCTCAGCTGGTTACACACCGTGTCCGGAACGAATGGGAGGTTGCTGCGTTGGAGCCTCACGCTCCAGCAGTACCGCTTCGCTATTCGCCACAAAAAGGGCCGCAAACATTGCAATGCTGACGGCTTATCCTGACGAGGGGAAGTTGAGGATGGGCATGTGGGGGAATACCGGGTGATGCTACCCCATAGCGCCCTCTAAAGGGGGTAGGTGTGAAGAATATTCAAGACAATCCCATGTCAATCACTGTGCCCTGTTTGGCAGGTTTTATAGAGACCTCCATGTACAATACGTTCGTGTTTGTAACTGACCACTGTGTATGGTAAACCCTTATGTATATAGCGTATTGTTTAGTGTGCCCCTAAGGCGATTAAATATATAACTTAACCTTGGGCTGTTCTTTTATCTCGATCCATGAACCTTACGTCCAACGAACATGCTAATGGACTGGTTTCTAGCCCGATATAAGTCCGTTATATCAAATAGAAACTGGTGGCAGCTCTCCCAGGCCGACCAGGCTTTGCTTCACTGGAGCTACTGAAAGAGCCTCTCAACCTGTCAAGGGTGTGAGTCAGTGTGGTGCCACATCAGTGACTGAGTGGGCCTCCTCTTCTCACTCCCTGATGCCTTCCTGTACCCGTGTGGACAGGTGGGGTTTGTGCAGAACGGGACCAATCTGACCTTACGCGTCCTCGAGGGAGGTGCGGAATGTCACATAGGTGCAGAGGTCAGGTCCATACCACGTGCTCCGTCTGACGTAATTGTGAAGTCAGGCAGGTGGCGAGGCGCGGATCCATTACAAGTGGTGGCAACAGAGAGATTCTGCGGGGTCTCCCTGTTGCCATTTCATCACAACACCATTTTACTACTCCACTTGCTTCTTAGCAGAATACAGCCAGATTTTTAAAATTTTATTCACATTGCTGTATTGTGGAAGTAGAGAAACGTGTCCATCATCAGACATGATCCTATATTACTGCCGTAATAATTCAAACATTTAGTGGAGCGTGCAAAATATTATCTTCCATTTAACATCTGGCAGCTGTATGTTGTTCAACCTATTCACACTTAGTTGCTGACCAATACCATATATTGAATGCTATTGCCTAAAACCTTGGTCATCAGACGTGATCCCATATTACTGCGGTAATAATCGGGACATTTTTTGGAGCATTCCAAATATTACACTCCAGTTAAAGTTTGCCAGTTGTGTGTTGTTCAACCTATTCACACTTAGTCACTGACCAATACCATATCTCTAACAGCACTGCCTAAAACGGTGGTCATCAGACGTGATCCCATATTACTGCGATAATAATCGTCACATTTTTTGAAGCATGCCAAATATTACACTCCATTATAAGTCTGCCAGTTGTGTATTGTTCAACCTATTCACAGTTAGTCGCTGACCATTATTATATCTCTAATGCCACTGCCTTAAACCTTGGTCATCAGACTTGATACCATATTACTGCAGTAATAATCATCAAATTTTTTGGAGCGTACCAAATATTACACTCTATTTCAAGTCTGCCAGCTTTGTGTTGATGAACCTCTTCACACTTGGTCACTGACCAATATCCTACTTCAAGGCCACTGCCTAAAACCGTGGTCATCACACGTGATCCCATATTACTGTAGTAATAATACAGACATTTAGTGGAGCATGCCAAATATTACACTCTATTTCAAGTCTGCCAGCTGTGTGTTAATGAACCTATTCACTCTTGGTCGTTGACCAATATCACACTACAAGGCCACTGCCTAAAACTGTGGTCATCACACGTGATCCCATATTGCTGCGGTAATAATACAGACATTTTGTGGAGCGTGCCAAATATTATACTCTATTTATAATGGGCAATGCGCGTGGCAAGGGACGGGGAAGTGGAAGTGATGGTGATGGCGCACGCAGAGGCCGAGTCCATTGGCAAAATTAAACTGTGCCTCCTGGGGGAGCACAACAAACCTCCACATCATGTTGAACTACCTTCCTGCCCCAATTTATAGGGGGCCGCAGAACACCACTCTTGAAACCAGAGCAGTGTGAAAAGGTTGGTTGTAGAATTGCAGATAATGCTTCCAGTCAGCTTGCCACCACCACCAACCTGTCTTCCACACGGTCCAGTCTCAGTAGCCGTGAGTCTGGACCACATATTCCTCACCCTGATCATCCTTCCTCCCACCATGCCAAGTGCCTGGACACAAGTGATCCCACACTTGGACACTCCCGAAGAGCTGTTCACTTTTACATTTATAGATTCGGGCCTCTCACTCGACCGCTTCAAGAGAGGCAAGAGGAGATCACATGTAGCGATGCGCAAATATTTGAGCAGCTACGGTTACACGACGGTGGGAAGCTGTCACAAGAGGTGGATGATGATGATGAGACACATTTGCCACCAAGACGAGGTGGTGGACAATGAAGTCACTGGCCCAACCTGGCAAAGTGACATGCATAGTGAGGACAGCAGCACAGAGGGGGAGGTAGGCGAAGCACCACAACAGGCAGGAACAAGCAGTGGGGTGGCCAAAGACAGATGGCGGGCAATTGTTGCCCAGAACACCAACATGAGGGAAGTTGCCAGTCCATCTGTTAGGTCTTCCAGAATATGGCTCTTTTTTAAAGACATTCCAGATAACCCCAAAAAGGCCATTTGCGAATTTTACCATGCTAGCATCAGCAGGTGCAGCAAAACTACCAGCCTCACCACCACCTCTGGCACAAGACAGCAAAGCACCCAACTAGTTAGGCCGAATGCCAGGGTCAAGAAACAGTATCTGCAGGTGACACCACTGCCTGTTTGCTGTTGTGCGTGCACGCCAATCCTCTGTCCATGGTACAGGCGAAGATGTCTTCCGCTCTGCACCTGTTGTTGCACACTTGCAACCATCACCATCAGCAAACATGTCCTTGTCCCAGTGAGGTGTTCAGTTGTACTACCCCAGTCCTTTGAACGCAAGCGCAAATACGCAGCCAGCACCCCACAGGCCACAATACTAAACTTCCAAATTTCTCATATGGTTGTGTGGCACCCTGCTGCGCATTGGTGCCACACAACCCAGAAGGGTGCATGGATGGACTTCTCCACAAGAGCCCCTCACACATTCACACACCTCCACCCTACAACATCAGACCAGCAGAGGGAGCCCTGATAGGGATATATATAGGGATAGTGGAGGCAGGTAGTTCAGTGTGTGTTGAGAGAGTTCCTACTCAGACACAGAGAGGGACAGAGCTGAGTTGTTGAGCAGAGAGCGTGCTGATGCTCAGAGAGCAGGGAAGAGGTAGCGCGCTGGCTGCTGTGCTTAGGCGAGAGAAGGCCTACAGCACGAATGAAGGCCTAGTGAGGGCCCTGAGTGTGGCCGAAGAAGAGAGGAGAAGGAAGAAGTCCACCGGAACCCCTGGAGGACTACAGGTCCCAGGTTTACCAAACGCTGACTACAGTACCATGGCCAGGAGTCACGGAGGCCCCAGCAACAAGGGAGAGTGATCTCCAAGGGAAGGCCCTACCACCAGATCAGCAGGTGCAAGAGAGAGACAGTAACCAAGCCAGGCCTAGCTCCAGGCATGTCAGAAGCTTAGCGAGTAAAGCCACGGATCAGGAGGCCCTATACCCGCTCACTGGGAAGAGTCCAAAAGTGCGCCCTTCGTCCGGAGTACCCTGGACCGTGCCTGCATCATCACCAGTAAAGGTACTGAAGCTTACCCCTGTGTGACTGTCCGTCTTTCCTCCGGGACCGCCCTGCCGTCTCTCACCAGCATCCACCATCTACCCCTACACTGTCCTGGAGCCAGCTCTACCTGTGGAGAGCCACAGCGCAGCGGCGGCCCCCTTTGGCCACATTCCATAGGTGGCATCACAAACTTTCCAAATCCCTTATAATATCCCCCCCTTTCACTGACCGCCCTGGGTCATGGACTGGGCCAGCCACCGTGATAACCCCCACTGGCATCCATAGAGGCCCGGCTGCCAAGTACCCCACGTCTCCGAGGGCGCATCAGCTCTTGGCATCATTAACAGGATTCCATGCCCGTTGCCACCGGGTACTGTGCGCCTTAAAAGACTGCAATACTCACTGTGGTGAAGGTTTCCCGCCATTCCCGAGACTTACCACCATTGTCCGTCATCTTCCTGTCGCCGCGCGGGAAGAAGAGGGGCATAACCGCGGGAATCGGAGAGGCGTAACCACTGGAAGCGCATGAAGCCCAGGACACGCCCCACCCCTGACATCGAACCAGGAAGCGTCATGTCCTGGAAGGGGTCCAGAGGACGTGAGCGACGCAAGGTCCTGGAAAAAGACCGTCGCCCGCGGAGCTGCGGCCTACCTGATAAGAAGTGAAGAAGTTAGGCTCCGGTTCACTAGGGGAGCGCAACCTTGGCCGACGACCAGCAAACCGCCGGAGCACCGGTTAATGCTCTTGATGCCCAATCTGCGCCCGGCGCTGCACAGGCCGGAGCGGCCGCTACACCAGCAGGGGTCATGACTCTGTTGATACCCATGGCCCTGCCATATATCCCTGGAGTGAAATGGCTTCCCCAGTAAATGGCAAACCAGACACCCTGTCAGGATTCAAGAGAAAAATATGCGGTGTGCTAGACATGTATTCTATGACTGGTAAGCTGAGAGCTACTGTTGTGCTGGGACAATTGACTGGTGCCGCAGAGCGGGAAGTTGAAACCTGGCCAGCCGCAGAACAGGAATCAGTATCTATCATCTTTAAGAGACTGCAAACTGTGTTTGAAAACCGCACTGAGACAGATCTCCGGATGAGGTTCTACCACTGTGTCCAGAAACCTGAGGATAGTGTCCGGGACTACGCCTGGCGCTTACAGGAAGCCCTACGGGCCCTGAAACAGGTTAGTCCAGCCAGCATACAAAATGAAAATAAAATGATGACTGATCAGTTCATCCGGGGGTTGAGGTCCCAGGAGGAGAGCAGAACTGTACGGTGGTGGGCCTTAGATCATCCAGATGCCACCTTTGACACCCTTAAGGATATGGCTATAAAGGGTCTGCAGCCCCCGGAAACAACAGAAACTACTATCCAATGTTAGCAGGGTGGGGCCACCCCAGTGCCCACAGCACCCACTGCTCCTTCATTAACGGCTGAAACAAAGATGCAAACAGTGCCTCTTAGCTAGCTGGACAGCCTACGCTCTGAAGTGTGTCAGCTAAGTAAAACCCTGGCCACTGTCCTGAGCACACTGCAGCTGCAGACGGAGCCGGAGCCAGAAGGAAGGATCCTACTCGCCCACAGCCGTGAGGATGTCCCCTGGATGAGGAGAAGAAGGAGGACAACGCCACCCCGGAGGAGGACAGCGCCACCCCGTGGGAGGACCAACGACCCACGTCGCGCTCCAGGATACTTCATCTGCTACCGCTGCCACAAGGCTGGCCACACAGCACGGAACTGTCCTTTAAACGAGCAAACCCTGGGGCCGAGGGTCGACACCCAGGAGTAAATCAACCAGGCCCATCAAACTGGTACCATTGGTTCGTAGGAGAAAGGCCTTTCCTGTCCATTGTGCTGGACGGCAAAGCAACACCTGCGTTACTGGATACCGGCTCGCAGGTAACCATCATACCTGATGTCCTCTACAAAAGGTACTGGACCGTAGATGAACTCCAGCCACCAGCCCCGAACCTCTCTGTGTATGCCTCTAACAGCCTTCCTCTTTACCTAGTAGGGGTTAAGGACGTGACAGTGAAAGTGGAGAGAACGGAACTAAAGGACCAAGGACTGATTATAGTGGAGCTTAACCCTGGTGATACAGACTTGTATATGATGCTTGGTACAAATATTGTTGGTAACTGTTTGGGAGAAGTGTTGTTTTTGCTCCAACAGATTGCTAACACTGCCAAACCAGGGCAGAGGTAGGTGCTCCAGAGAGAGATTCGAGTCCTCCTGTAACAGCAACAGGTAAGGCTAACAGGAGGTGAGATTGGTAATGTACAGGTGACAGACCCGATACCCATTGTGATCCCCCCGATGAGTGAAATGCTGATTTGGTGTAGGGCAACAATAGGTCTCAAAGGACAGAACTACCAGGCGGTAGTGGAGCCCATTAGCTCAGAGCACAGACCTACACTCTTAACTGCCAGGGGGGTGGTTGATGTACGCAATGGGAAGGTACCCGTACGTCTCCTAAATTGTGGGGAGGATGAAGTTAAATTACCAAGATACGCCACTGTTGCCAGGTTGTATTCTGTGAATGATGATGCCATACACACAGTGGAATCCTAGACCCCACCAGACACAGTGGAGGACAATGACTCCGAAGCTCAGCTGGAGGATTGGTGTCAACAGCTCCATGTTGGGACTAACGCCACTCCTGTCCATCAAACACAAGGTGTATACAGGGTGGTCCAGGATTACGAACAGGTATTCAGCAAACACCCACTTGATTTTGGGAGGATTAAAGGGGTACAACACCTTATACAAACAGGTGGCCATCCACCCATCAAAGAACGTTACAGGCCCATACCACCAGCACACTACAAGAAAGCGAAGGAAATGTTGCATGACATGAAGAAAGCAGGGGTAATAAGAGATAGCTGTAGTCCCTGGGCAGCTCCCCTGGTCCTGGTCAGGAAAAAGGATGGAAGCATGAGGATGTGCGTAGATTACAGACAGGTAAACCGAATAACACATAAAGATGCATACCCTTTGACCCGTATAGAGGAATCCCTGGCTGCACTAAAGTCTGCAAATTTCTTCTCTACTCTTGACCTCACTAGTGGGTACTGTCAAGTAGCAGTTGCTGAGGAGGACCTGGAGAAGACGGCCTTCACTACCCCGATGGGAATCTGCGAGTTCAACAGTATGCCGTTCGGACACTGCAACGCACCTGGAACGTTCCAGAGATTGATGGAGTGCTGTTTGGGACACCGTAACTTCGAGACCGTGCTGCTGTACCTGGATGACGTGATAGTGTACTCCAAGACGTATGAGGACCATTTGAAGCACCTGGCAGAGGTATTTGAGTCATTTTCCCGGTATGGGATGAAATTGAAGCCTTCCAAGTGCCACTTGCTCAAGCAGAAGGTTCAGTACCTGGGGCACCTCGTCAGTCCAGAAGGAGTAGCACTAGACCTGGAGAAGCTCACTGCCATCCAGAAATGGCCGGAACCGAAGAATCTCAAGGAGGTACGTCAATTCCTCGGACTGGTCGGGTATTACCGGAGATTTGTAAGGGACTACACCAAGAAGGCAGCACCTTTGCAAGATCTCCTGGTAGGACAGTCCAACAGAGGCAACCCCCCCCTTGCAGTGGGGTAAAGAGCAGGCTGAGTCCATTGCAGTGATGAAAGAGATCCTGACTGGCGAAGAAATCCTGGCCTACCCTGACTGCAGCCAACCAATCCTGCTGTACACTGATGCCAGCAACGAGGGACTAGGAGCTGTGTTAAGCCAGAAGCAGTATGGCAAAGTGAAGGAGATTGCCTATGCCAGCAGGAAGCTTCGTCCTACCGAGAGGAATCCAGAAAACTATAGCTCCTTCAAGTTGGAGCTCCTGGCCTTGGTCTGGGCCATCACTGAACGATTCAAGCACTACCTGGCCTCCACTAAGTTCAGAGCATATACTGACAACAACCCCTTGACACATCTAGAGACAGCCAAGTTAGGAGCCATGGAACAGCGTTGGATGGCCCGACTGTCAAACTATCAGTTCACCTTCAAGTACCGGGCAGGCCACAAGAACGCTAACGCCGATGCCCTAACCAGAATGCCTCACCAGTCGGACACTGAAGAAGAAGTGGATTACCTGGAGGAGATTGAGCTACCTGCCTTCCACAGAAATGGGATGTGTTAGAACCCTCCTGTTAGTTTTTTTCTATTTTGTGGTCACGTGACCTGCTGCCTATTTATTCCAGCTCCGCCCTTCTGGCTTTGCTGGACTTCAGTGTTACTTTGACTCTTAATCTAGCTAGGTGCTTTGTACCTATCTCTATAGTTTGCTTGGTCCTTGGACCTCTTAGTATTTTTGTCTGTCTTTTTGCTCCGCTACAACTTCTGCTAGGAGGTGTCCAATTTTGTCCCAGTCCTTAGTACTTTTAGGGACCCCTCCCTTATATCTATAGGTCTGCGTTCAGACTAGCTGAGGATGAAGGCTGGTCTGTTCACACGGAACAGGTTGCCCCTCAGCTTAGTCCTATTGTAGGGACAGTTTTCCTATCTTTCCTTAGTTCTTGTAGCAGATCATAACAGTAAGTCCAGCCCAAAATCAAAAAAAAAAAAAAAATCCTAAGGAACGAGATCCGGAGATCAGCATGATGTCTGTTCAGGAATTGGCTCAACGCCTGCAGGGATTGTCTCTTGAGGTGGCCGAGCTCCAGCAACACGTGAGTAGCTGTCCTGGAGCGCATTTTGTTGAACCGAAGGTAGGACTGCCTGATTTTTTTTATGGTAAACAACAAGATTTATTTTCCTTTAAAAATGCTTGTTTATTATACTTTCGTTTGAGACCCAGTTCCTCTGGGAATGAATCACAGCGCATTGGGTTTATCATGTCACTTTTGCGCAAGGAACCACAGGGATGGGCCTTTTCTCTCCAACCTAATGATCCGTGTTTTAGATCCGTGGAAGATTTTTTTTCTGCAATGGGGTTGTTGTATGACGATCCTGAGCGAGTCTCTTCTGCTGAGACACAACTGAGACGTTTAAAGCAGGGGTCAGGTGATGTTGAAAATTATTGCACACACTTCAGAAGGTGGTCTTCTGAAGTGAGATGGAATGATTCGGCGTTAAAATGTTTGTTTCTTGCTGGTCTAAGTGAAAGGTTTAAGGATCTGCTGATTGCTTTCCCTGCACCTGGAAACTTGCAAGAAGCCATGCAATTAGCTATACGGGTGGACAGGAGACTGCTTGCCAGGGTTAATTAGGAGAAAACTCCTGCTATGGCAGCTCCTAGTCATCAGCGTGTCTGCTCGGACGACGGAGAACCGATGGAGATTGGGCGATGTCACTCCGCTCTCAGGAAAAAGACTGCAGGTTTTCCAAGGGATTGTGTTTTTATTGTGGTAAATCTGACCATTTTGTTAAGAACTGTGAGCTTCTGTTAAACAAAGAAAAAAAAGCTCAGTTACGCCCGTATTGCTTGTTTAAACTCTAAGGGAGAATTTCTTTCAGGGAGTACCTCATTGCAGGAGGAGTTGATTGAATTTCAGGTTTTTGTGGATTGTGGTTCCACACTACATGTGATTGATAAGGGATTTTTGGAAAAAATTAAATTGTTACCTAAACCTTTGTCATCTCCTATTTCTGTGGTTGCTGTTGATAACACTCCTTTGAAATGTGTTACTCACAAGGTTTTTGAATTTCCCCTCACTATTAATGGTATTCACCAAGAAAATTTGGATTTAGTGGTATTAAATAATTTACCTTCTCCAGTAGTGTTAAGTTTGCCTTGGTTAAAACTGCACAATCCTTTACTGGACTGGTCTACTAATGAGATTAAATCTTGGAGTCCTAAGAGTTATGATAAATGTTGTAACAGTCGCATTGCTGCTGTGGAAAGAGGGGAATTACCTGTACCTATTCAGGATTTTTGGAAGTTTTTTTCAGAGGAGGAGTTGCAAATTCTACCTCCTCATAAGGACTATGATTTCACCATTGAATTTGTTCCTGGAGCTACTCTTCCCAAGAGTCGCTTATTTAATCTTACTATCCCTGAAAGAAAAACCTTGGAGGAATACATACAGACGAGCTTGGCTGCTGGTCACATTAGACCTTCTAAGTCACCTGTGGCTGTTGGATTTTTTTTTGTAAAAAAAAGACGGCGGTTTACGTCCATGTCTGGACTTTCGCAAAATTAATAAAATTACCATACGCAATTCCTACCCACTGCCGTTAATTCCTGACTTGTTTAACCTGTTATTGGGAGCCAAGTGGTTCTCTAAAATTGATCTCCGGGGGGCATATAATTTGTTGCGAATGAAGGAAGATGATGAATGGAAGACTTCTATTAACACTCCGGTAGGTCATTTGAAAATCTGGTTATGCCTTTTGGTCTTACCAATGCACCAGCGTTTTTTCAGAACCTTATTAATGACATCCTGAGACCTTTGATTGGTAAGAATGTGGTGGTGTATTTGGATGACATTTTGATTTATTCGCCAGATCTGGAGTCTCATTGGCAGAGCGTACGTGAGGTATTGCAGTTATTAAGTGACAATTCACTTTTTGCTAAGCTGGAGAAATGCGAGTTCGCTGTGCATTGAATTAGTTTTTTGGGCTACATTATCTCCAGCGAGGGCTTTGAGATGGACCCGGTGAAGGTTCAGGCTGTGCAGGAATGGCCTAGGCCTATTGGTTTAAAATCGATACAGAGATTTTTGGGTTTCGCCAATTATTACAGAAAATTCATTGAGAATTTTTCTATAACTGTTAAACTGCTGACCGATCTCACCAGGAAAGGTGCGAATACGGTCCAGTGGACTACTGAGGCCATTGAAGCTTTTGTGTATCTCAAGGAGAGGTTCAGTTCTGCCCCATCCTTATGCAGCCTGATGAGACCAAGCCTTTTTTGGTCGAGGTTTATGCTTCTTTGGTGGGGGTCGGTGCGGTTTTGTCTCAGGAGAACAAGGATGGGGTTCATCCCTGTGCTTTTTTTTCGAAAAAAATTTCTGAAACTGAACTTAATTACAATGTTGGTAATCTGGAATTGCTGGCTATCAAACTCGCATTTGAACATTGGCATCATTTCTTGGAAGGTGCTAAATTTCCCATTCAGGTTTTCACTGATCATAAGAATCTGATCTATCTAGATGCTCCCAAGCGCTTGAATGCCCGTCAGTCTAGGTGGGCACTTTTTTTTTCACGGTTTAATTTTTCTGTTACTTACATCCCGGGTACTGAGAATGGTAAAGCTGATGCATTATCTCGCAACTTTTCTCCGATGGTTGGTACCGAGGAGGAGGAGAGCATTTTACAGGAAGGAGTTGTGATTGCAGCATTGGACTCCGTTTTGGAAGATGGGATTCGGAAAGCCCAGGAGGATGCCCCATCTAACACTCCCCATGGGAGGTTGTTTGTGCCTAGAACCTTTAGGAGAGAGTTGTTTGTGGAGTATCATGAGTCTCGGTTGGCAGGTCATCCAGGAATTTCTGAGACTAAGAGACTGGTAGGTCGCAGTTTTTGGTGGCCTGGGAGGCAGAAGGAAATCATTAAATGGGTGCGTCAATGTACGGAGTGTGCTAGATCAAAGGCTTCACATGCTCCTGCTGCGGGGTTGCTTTGCCCTCTGGAGGTTCCTAGTGCACCTTGGACGCATCTTGCAATGGATTTTATTACTGACCTGCCAGTGTCCGAGGGTTTCACTGTCATCTGGGTGGTCGTGGACCATTTTAGCAAGATGTGTCACTTGGTTCCTTTCATTAAACTACCCTGCGCTAAGACACTTCCTAAGGCTTTTGTCAAGGAAATTGTCAGACTCCATGGCGTTCCCACCGACATTTTTTCTGATAGGGGGCCTCAGTTTGTGGCTCATTTTTGGCGTGCCTTTTGTGACAGGTTGGGAGTCCATTTGCCGTTTTCATCTGGGTATCATCCTGAGCCTAATGGACAGACAGAAAGAAAGAACCAGGATGTTGAGCAGTTTTTGCGCTGTTTTGTGGCAGACAATCAAGAGGGGTGGTCTGAGTTTCTGCCCCTTGCTGAATTTGCTCTTAACAACCACACATCCTCTTCTGCTGGGTGTTCTCCGTTTTTTGTTGTACTGGGAGACATCTGTCGTTTGGTTCGTTCTCCAAATTGGTGTCGGCTGTGCCGAAGGAGGAGAATTTTTCCGTTGATTTGGAGAGAGTTTGGACTGATGTACATTGTAACCTTCAAGAGGCTAACAAAAAGTCTAAGAAGTATTTTAACAGGAAACGTCAAGAGGTTTTGTTTACGGTTGGTGACATGGGTTGGTTGTCCTCAAAGAATCTGCGGTTGAGGATTCCTTCTAAGAAATTGGGTCCGAAGTTTGTGGGACCATTTAAGGTGCTTCAGGTGGTAAACCAGTCTGCTGTTAGGTTGGAGGTTCCCTCCTCCTGGAAGATTAATCCGGTGTTTCATGTTTCCTTGTTAAAAAAAGCTGATGTATCGGATAGGGATGCCACTGTCACAGTTCGTCAGGTGGTAGAAGACGGTGAATATGAAATTTATCGTATCCTGAATTCCTGAAGGCATAGAGGGAGATTGCAGTATCTCGTCGCTTGGAAAGGTTTCGGTCCTGAGGATAACTCCTGGGTAAGGGCAGATGATGTCTCTGCTCCTAGACTTATCAGAGCGTTTCACAGGAGGCTTCCTGATAGGCCTGAGCCTGGAGGATCTGGAGGATCCTCATAGAAGAGGGGGTACTGTTAGAACCCTCCTGTTAGTTTTTTTATATTTTGTGGTCACGTGACCTGCTGCCTATTTATTCCAGCTCCGCCCTTCTGTCTTTGCTGGACTTCAGTGTTACTTTGACTCTTAATCTAGCCAGGTGCTTTGTAACTATCTCTATTGTTTGCTTGGTCCTTGGACCTCTTAGTATTTTTGTCTGTTTGTCTTTTTGCTCTGCTACAACTTCTGCTAGGAGGTGTCCTATTTTGTCCCTGTCCTTAGTACTTTTAGGGACCCCTCCCTTATATCTATAGGTCTGCGTTAAGACTAGCTGAGGACGAAGGCGGGTCTGTTCACAAGGAACCGGTTGCCCGCTGCATCGTAGGGAATCAGCTTAGTCCTAGTGTAGGGACAGTTTTCCTATCTTTCCTTAGTTCTTGTAGCAGATCATAACAGGATGGTCCACGAGCAGCGTACCTCCAGGAGGTATCGTGGTAAGACACTAAACCCTTTACCTCACCACAGTTGGAAGGAGACCCAGGACAGCGACTCGGTTGTCAGCCGTATCAAAGAACTGATAACCCAGGAAGGTTCTTTCCTGGAGAAGTACGTTTCTCCACAAGCCAAGCAACTGTGAAATGAGAGAAGCCGGCTGTTCATCTATAGAGAGAAGCTGTGCCGAAGGTACGTCAACACTAGGACCCATGAGATGGTATGGCTGATCGTAGTGCCCAGGACAGACATCCAGATGGTATTAGAGGCCTACCACGATCAAACGGGGCACTTTGGCTGGAAGAAGCTGGAAACCCTCCTGAAGAATCGGTTTTATTGGATTGGAATGTGGAGTTCCATAGAGAGGTGGTGTCGGGATTGTTGACCCTTTAACCTCAGAACAATAGACTACAGCAGCCAGAAGGCACCCCTACAGTCCTTCAAGACAACCCAGCTTCTGGAGATCGTCGCCCTGGACCACGTCAAGCTGTCACCCTGCAGGTCTGGCTACTCGTATGCCATGACCATGGTGGATCACTACTCCTGGTTCCTGGTGGTAGCCCCCGTCAAGGATCTGATGGCAGAAACTGCAGCAAGGATGCTTAAAGCCTACTTCTGCAGGCCCCATGGATACCCGGATAAGGTGCTAATGGATCAAGGCCCTGCCTTTGAAGCCGAGCTGTTCAAAGAGTTTTGCCATCTGTATGGGTGTAAGAAGATCCGGACTACACCGTACCACCCCCAAACCAATGTGTTATGTGAAAAGATGAATAACATAGTCATCGACCTGTTGAAGACCTTTCCTCTTGAAGAAAGGAATCAGTGGCCAGACAAACTACCTGACCTGGTAGATCTGTACAATCACATACCTGTGAGTTCCACCAATTGTACTCCAGCGTACCTCATGAGAGCAAGACCCGGAAATTTGCCCATGGACCTGGAGCTTGGAGTGGTAGAGCCCGAAGCAGATATGTCCACTGAAAACTGGGATATGACTCGACAGGAGCAGTACAAGAGAGTACAGGCCTGTGTCGAAGACAGTCTAAGTAGGGTGAGAGATAAGCAGGAAGCACAGTGCAACAAGAGTGCACCAGCCAAACCCTTGACACCTGGAGAAGTTGTGCTGAAATGAAATTGAAGAAGCCACAAGCTGGACGACCAGTGGGAAAGAGAACCTTAGACTGTGTTGAATTCCAGATTCGACAATAGGAAAACCTGTCTAATTAGCAAAGACGGAGGAAGAACAACTGCAACAGTATCAAGAGACCATCTGAAGTTGTGCCCAAGTCTGCTGAAGCCCCAGGAGGAAGTGCCTCTCACCGTACCGGAGGATTCAAAAGAAGAAGTACTCCATATTGTCTAAGGAGATTTCCCGGCAGATTGGCCTCAACTGGATGGAGCAGTAATAATACCTGTGCTACAATTCTACCAACAGCCAGAAGACTCTCCACTGCAAGTAAGACCTGTAAGTGCCCCGGAAGTGCCTGCTCTGGAAGAATCCCCGGAAGAAGGATCACCGGTAGTAGCAGAGCCAGTAGGCCCAGTAACCAGTGTACTTGCCAGTCCCATAGAGAGGTTAAGGCATTCTTGCAGTCGACCAACACATAGAGCTGATAGCGCGGAAAATAGCACAAGCATCCACACTACATGCATCCCAGTACTACGTAGGTCATCACGTAGCACAAAAGGCCAGACCCCTGTCAGGTATAGGGAGTGAATAGAGAAACATTGACAGTAAAAATAGTTACCCAGTAGGGTATGTTCTTGGAATAATTTCATGTATTTATTTATTGATTAATTTGCCTTGCTAATGGACAATTTATGTGACACAGACACTTCTCATTGCATTTAGTTACCCATAAGGGTATATATAAAGGACTCGGTGGCTGAGGACTGAGAACAGCCCAAAAACTGTCATGTACATAGTTGCACTCCCTGGAGTGCGTTTTAAGCGACCTCAGAACAAAAACCTGTTTGGCGTGGCAGAAGTCGTGGTCCGACCCCAGATCGCCTATGCCCTGCAGCCACGCCCAGAGCCTACATGGAGGGTTTACGAACAGGTCCCTCAACCTACCTTTGCACTTTAACCAGTGAGAAGGATCCCCTGTTGGGATCTCTCTGGAACTGATTAGAGAAACTCTGAAGATACTTTATATTATTGTGTTATAATGTTACCTGTAACGTTCAAGAAAGTGCCTCCCATAAAGGGAAGAAATGTTATTGTTTAACCTGTTTTGAGAAAAATGCTTCAGTCCAGGAGTACTGAGTTTTACTAAGGGGGTGTGTGGCGCCCTGTTGCGCATTGGTGCCACAGAACCCAGTAGAGTGCATGGATGGACTTTTCCACAAGAGGCCCTCCCACATTCACACACCTCCAGCCTACCACCTCAGACCAGCAGAGGGAGCCCTGATAGGGATATATATGGGGAGGGTGGAGGCAGGCAGTTCAGTGTGTGTTGAGAGAGTTCCTACTCAGACACAGAGAGGGACAGAGCTGAGTTGTTGAGCAGAGAGCATGCTGACGCTGACTACAGTACCAGGGCCAGGAGTCACGGAGGCCCCAGCGACCAGGGAGAGTGATCTCCAAGGGAAGGCCATACCACCACGTCAGCAGGTGCAAGAGAGAGACAATAACCAAGCTAGGCCTAGCTCCAGGCAGATCAGAAGCTTAGTGAGTAAAGCCACGGATCAGGAGGCCCTATACCCGCTCACTGGGGAGAGTCCAAAAGTGAGCCCTTCATCTGGAGTACCCTGGACCATGCCTGCATCTTCACCAGTAAAGGTACTGAAGCTTACCCCCATGTGAGCGTCCGTCTTTCCTCCGGGACCATCCTGCCGTCTCTCACCAGCATCCTCCATTTACCCCTACGCTGCCCTGGAGCCAGCTCTACCTGTGGAGAGCCACACTATCCCTGCTGCCGTAACACCAGCTGTGGCCCCCTTTGGCCGCATTCCACAGGTGGCGTCACAAACTTTCCAAATCCCTTATAATATCCCCCCCTTTCACTGACCACCCTGGGTCACTGACTGGACCAGCCACCATGATATCCCCCACCGGCATCCATAGAGGCCCGGCTGACGAGTACCCCACAGCCCCGTGGGCACGTCAGTTGCACTTGAAATGTTGCCTTTTAGGCTCATAGAGACAGAATGTTTCTGCAACCTAATAGTGGCGGCCATCCCTTGGTACTCGGTTCCCATTCGCCACTATTTCTTCTGGTATGCTATCCCGGCATTATACAAGCATGTGTCCCAGAACATTACCCGTGCACTCAACAACTCAGTTACTGGGAAAGTCCACCTAACCACGGACACGTGGACAACTTTTTGTGGCCAGGCACGGTACATCTCGCTGACAGCACAATGGGTTAATATAGTGGAAACTGGGACCTAGTCGGACCCTGGGACAGAACATGTCCTCCCAATGCCGAGGATTGCGGGCCCTGGGTCAATCAGGGTTGCCCCACATTCTACAGCTCCTGCACCTCCTCCTCAGCCTCCATCTCTGAAATGACCACATCTGTTGGAAGCTGGAAGCACTGCAGCAGTGCCTCGGCCAAGCGGCAACAGGCTGTGCTGAAGATAATATGCTTAGGTGACAAACTGCACACTGCTGCAGAGCTGTTGACAGCTGTAAAAGAACAGGCAGATCTGTGGCTGTCACTGCTGAACCTACAGTCAGGCATGGTCATGTGTGATAGTGGCCGGAACCTGGTGGCGGCTCTGAAGCTAGGCAAGCTCGCACACATACCATGCCTGGCCCATGTGCTCAACCTTGTCATTTAGTGGTTTTTCAAAATCTACCTGGATCTTCCTGAGCTATTTGTCAAAGTATACTGCATGTGTGCCCATTTTCTAAAGTCACCAACAGCTTCCGCTGCCCTCTCCGTGCTTCAGCAGTGTTTGTTAGTAGGTTTTTTCATATATTTTGGCAGCCATTGGGCTCACTGCATACCCTATAACAGGATAGCAGACCCGCTCCTTTCTAATGGGAACATGTCGTTTCTGAGGCCCACCTCTACGTGTCTTTAAATTGTTATTGGGTTTTTCCCAAATTTTAGCAGCCCTTGCAGTCACTGTATGGGCATTACCACTATAGGAGACCCACTCCTTTTTAATGGGAACATTTTTTTTTATTGAGACCCTCATCTATGTCTCTTCAAAGGGGTATTGGGGTGTATCCACATTTTTGGCAGCCCTTGCAGTCACTGTATACACAATAACAGTATAGGAAACCCACTCTTTAATAATGGGAACAACAAAGCATAGCCGGCTGATGGCCCTCTAACAATAGTAAGGGCCGCCTGATGTAAAAGAATCAGGATGTAAAAGTAGGCTTTGTGACTTTCAGAGTCCCGCCTTCATAAATGAAACAGGATGTATCTGATCATGTCTCACACACCACATGGGCATACAAGGTTGTAAAATGTTAATATTACATTTACTGAACATATTTTCCACCATTTAAAGCAATGCGAAAGTGCAAAAACCCATCAAAAACATTATGTGTGATCATAGCCCAAGATGTGGAGGAGCATTTTTGTTATTTGTTTTGTCTTATATACAAGTCATTACCCTGGAAAGAATGTTCCTTAACATTTTTTCTAGGAAAATCCAATTTGGTTTCATTTTTGTATGTTTTATTGTAAGTCCGTAAAAGTGGTGTAATACTCTGACAACATTGTTCACAGCAGTGACCTGGGAGTCAGATATGCTTCCAGAGGTCTTCCCCATGCTGTTCCCATGTCATTTCAGCACTGTCTGAATGTGTCTTATCAAGTCACACACACCACATGACCAGATAAGGTAGTAATATGTTAAAATTACATTTACTGATGAATGTATTTTCCACCTTTTAAAGCAATGCGAAAATGCAAAAACCCATCAAGAACACTACGTGTGAACAAAGACCAAATTGTGGAGGAGCATTTTTATTTATTTTGCCTTGTATACAAGTCCTAACCCTGAAAAGAATGTTTACTTCCTGCACCAGAAAAACACAATTTTCAAGTTTATCAAATAAAGTATTGTTTCTGAGTCTTGGAGTACAGTACAAACAAGTTGGATCTGTGACTTAATATCAGATGAATAAATCAAAATATCATCCTGATAGAAATGGTCAATATGTAGTTGTCTATCTCCAATTTCAGTTTTTGCGTTTCCATTTTTTCTTCCCTTCTTCCCAGAGCCATAACTCTTTTATTTTTCTATCCACATAGACATATGAAAGCTTGTTTTTTGGTGGAACGAGTTGTACTGTTGAATGACACCATTCACTTTACCACATAGTGTACTGGAAAATAGGAAAAAATTCCAAGTGCGGTGAAATTCTGAAAAGCAAACCGCAATTCTGATTGTTTTTTTGGGAATTGTATTTACAGTGTACATTTTGTGGTAAAAATAACCTTGCAATATGATTTTCCTCACAAATATGATCACGGAGATCCCCAACATGTCCAGTTTTTTATTATTTTAGTTGTGAAAAAAAATCATAAGTTTGCAAAAAAAAAATTTGAAGTTGTGTTTAGTGAGAAAAGAGCACTAAAATGCTTGGGTATTCGAGTTGAGCAGGTCGGACTCTCGGATGGGCTCGACTCAAGCATAACGGAAGTCAGTGGGAAACTCTAGCATTTTTCCAGAAAACCTCAACAGCAGTGCTGTGGTGCAGGAAAATCGCTGACATGGATGGAAACAGTGCTCAAAAGAAATGGGAACAGAATGGGGAAGACGCCTGGATGCATAGCTAACTCCCAGGTCGCTGCTGGGAGCAACATTTTCAGAGTTTTACTCAAGTTTTAGGGTACGTTTCTATAATCATTGTTTGTTCAGGTTTTCACTCAGTTTGATTTCTACATGAATCTCGCATCTCAGCTCAATTGCATTTTTTTCTTGCGTTTTTGTATGCCTTTTGCATGCATTTTTACCGCATGCTTTTTGTCTCTCTTTGATATTTTACTAGATGTGCAAATATATAGATATAGAGATAGATAGACAGATAGATATCTGGCGTGGTGACATTTAGTTTTCAATGAACCTTTCACAAGTCTTTCTGAACCTTTTTAGTTTGAACCAAAACATCACCACGCCACATGGGCTGATTAAAGTCCTTTGTATTTTGGTAAGTATTGGAGTTCTACCTGCTTTTCTCTTTTCTATATACTTTGCAATATTGGATGCTTTTGCTTGGGAAGCCTTGATTCATGTGTGCTGTTCTATTATTTATTATCGATAGATAGATGTGGGGTAGATAGATGCCACAGCATCGCTGCATATAGCAAAAATCACAGTTTCCTTCGAAGCCCCGCCACAGGCAGGGTTTCACAGGAGCTCTGTGATGACAAACAAAGGTGTCATAGAGCTGACCCCTGGCTGCCCTGACTAGAGATGAGCGAACATGTTCGGAAAACATTAGCTTTTTTCAAATTTGGCACGAACATTGCACATTCTGATTCATGATGGGACACCAGAGCATTTTTATTGAAAATCGGCCAAATTCGGCAAAAGTGCGTTAAATGCTCGTATTTCCACTAATGTAATTTTTATAACTTTCGCTAGGATAGTGGTGCGGTATGATGAGTGGCAGGCGTGTTTGATGAGGGGAGGGGGTGGGGAGAGGTCAAAGTTGCAGCAGACTGTTAATCTTATTTTTTTTTTCTTAACTTAATGTGTGGAGATTCCGGCAAGCCAATTGGGACGCAGGAACAATCCACAACATCCAGACACAAGGGCTTCTGTCATTAGCTGCTGAAGTCACATGTCCCTTTCCATATAAAGAGCGGACATGTTGTTCTAGCACCATTTTGTCAGTGTGTCAGCTCAGAGAGGCTACTCCTGATGCTGCTCCTGGATAATGAGAGATTGAAATAGTTAACTAGGCGGTTGGTTGTAAGTCAGATAGTTTAGCTTGATAGAATCCTGTGTAGCTGGGATATCGACCTTCCAGCAGATCAATCATTTTTGCTATTAGTGTTGTCCAAACAGAGACACCAGGTCACATTTCAGCATAGAACTCTGTTGTGATGATATTGTGCTCCATGCAGGAGTACACCTTTGAAACTCTATTTTTTTCTACTGCTACCATGCTACGTAAAGCAGGTCACATCTGAGCTTGTAATTCTTTTGTGCTGAGATTCAGCTGTATCCAGGGCTTGTCCACAGAAAAAAATCTAATTTCTTCTGTTACTACTGTGATAAGTACAGCAGGCCACATCTCAGCTTATAATTTTTCTGCGCTGACATTCTGCTGTATACAGGGCTCGTCCATAGTAAAAAATCGAATTTCTTCTGCTACTACCGTGATACATGCAGCAAGCCACATCTGAGCTTGTAATTTTTTTGCACTAAGATTCTGCTGTATACAGGGCTCATCCACAGCAAAAAAATCTAATTTCTTCTGTTACTACCATGATACATAAAGAAAGTCACATCTCAGCTTGTAATTTTTTGCGCTGAGATTCTCCTTTATCCAGGGTTCCACAGTATAAAATCTAATTTTTGGTTCCTAATAGTGTGCTTCAGCAACACTATCTAAGCAAAGAAATACTGATTGGTAATTTACCACACAGACACAGAGTGATGCAACCATGACGCACACTGCATCCTCAGTCACAACTGTAGTTATGGACAGCAGTGGTCGGGGGTCTGCAGCTCACAGAGGCAGCAAAGGTTAACTAGCCTGGGCCTTTTTTGAGACCTCAAAAACCAAAAGAAGACCCTTAAAAAATACCTTTAATAGTTTCTTTTATAAAAAAGATACTCAGTGGTACCTATGGAACAGAGTATACAAACAAAAGCAAATATATACTTTGCTTTACTTAAATTATCATACAAAGGGAGGGATGTACGACAACGATCCAAAATTGCCCTAGGTCACCCTAGTAGTAGATAATAGCCCACCTAAAGGCCAAGTATTCAGTTCACCCTAAGGGTTCGAATGATGTCCCCACTCATCAGTGGGTAAAGCTAAACTCTCCCTATATCCCCATGCACACACAAGTGAAAAATATATCAAAATAAAAATAATAAATAAATTGCAAGGCGTCAGACACAGTGACAAGATGCCAGTCACATACACTATAAAAAATGTACTAAATGAAAAATAGCCCGTTATACATGGCAATCGACTATACAAAATAGACTTAATCAACTATCGCCCGCAAGATACCAATCTTATCTTATTTGATGACGCCTGGGATATTATGAATCATATTGTGTCTCCCTTTTTTTGATTTTTTCTGAGGGATTATTACAATTTGAGACATTCATCGATAACCTTTCATTAGTGATCTTTGTTTGGGTCATTTCTTTGTGGCCCTATGGTTTATAATATTGACGAGTATTGATGGACATCTCAGAAGAATCATCCTTTATTAAGTTTATTCTTGCATTATGTTTATTTATCTGTATTTTTCCTTTGACATCTTAATTAGTACTTTAAGTTTTGAATTTTCTAGTATTTGATTATAATTGATTATTTCTTTCATGATCCCAGGCAATTTGAGGTCCCATAAGCTATATTTTTAATAAGTACTAGCTGATATCTCAAAAAACGGACGTTAGTTTACTGAGCCATTTTTTTGAATATGTGATTGTTACGTGTAACGGGCTATTTTCAATTGAGTCCATTTTTGATACTGTATGTGATTGGTATCTTGCGGGCGATAGTTGAATAAGTCTATTTTGTATAGTCGATTGCCATGTATAACGGGCTATTTTTCATTTAGTCCATTTTTGATACTGTATGTGACTGGCATCTTGTCACTGTGTCTGACGCCTTGCAATTTATTTATTATTTTTATTTTGATATATTTTTCACTTGTGTGTGCATGGGGATATAGGGAGAGTTTAGCTTTACCCACTGATGAGTGGGGACATCATTCGAACCCTTAGGGTGAACTGAATACTTGGCCTTTAGGTGGGCTATTATCTACTACTAGGGTGACCTAGGGCAATTTTGGATCGTTGTCTTACATCCCTCCCTTTGTATGATAATTTAAGTATATCAAAGTATATATTTGCTTTTGTTTGTATACTCTGTTCCATAGGTACCACTGAGTATCTTTTTTATAAAAGAAACTATTAAAGGTATTTTTTAAGGGTCTTCTTTTGTTTTTTTTTGTTTAGTTTTGTACCCTGGTTTTCCAACTTTTGTTGGTTTTTGTTGGTTCGGTTTCCTTTTTTGAGACCTCAAAGGATGACCCAACATTATCTGCCAACTTTGCAAAAAACGACTCAGAAGAGGGAAAAATTGCAATAATTTGACTACTACATGCATGAACCGCCACATGTGCGATCAACACATGTTAGTCTGGGAATCTCATTGTGATAATTTGTGGACCAGCGGGCCTCATCAACCATCGGTTGCCCCATCAACCACATCTGCTGCTTCTTCCTCCTCCATCACTGTGCCAAGTGTTCTCACACAGGTCTCTGGCAGCAGAATCTCCACTTGTTTACCCGCACCAGTCAGGCTAAGCGAGAGTTCCTCAGCTGTAACGTAAATGGACATGCCTGCTGTTTTTTACTTCACTGACCACACCACATCTTTCTCAATCCACCATAATATCTCCACCTGCATCTCACTCATGGTCCAGCAGTTTGTCGTGTTTACCCTACTCCATTGTTTTTCAGCACAACAGCCATCCCTCGGTCCCGCAGTTGTGGTCACGTAAAAGCATGTTTCATCCTACACATGCCAAAGCTAAGAGGTTGAACTCCGCCATCTCCAATCTGTTGACCACAGAAATGCTGCTTTTCCGCCTGATGGATGCAGATGGTTTCTGAATGCTCATGGCTGTCTCAGTCCCCCAGTGCAAGTTGCCCAGTTGCTATTACTTGTGTAATAATGCTGTGCCTGCGCTACAGCAGCATGTCATAGACAACATCACCCATTCCTTGACTAAATCTATGTCTGCCAGGATGCATTTCACCACAGACACCTTGACAAGTAAGCATGGCCAGGGGCGTTACATCTCACTGACTGGGCACTGGGTTACTCTGGTGGCTGTTGGGGCAGGCGGGGAAGGGGCTGCTCCACAAGTCTTGGAATCCCCAAATCTTGTGGGACAAACCTCTGTATTTAACACTTTCTCCACTACTTCTGCCTCCTCTACCTCCTCTACGGCCCCCACCTGCTCCTCAACCTCTACCTTAATGAGACACACGTTCCAACAGTGTAGAGTGAATCCCCAACACCTCCATATTGCGCAGCCATGGCTCACTGCAATCGGGAAGTGTTAAAATTAATATGTCTTGGAGATCGCAGTCACACAGGTCAAGAGTTTTGAACAGCTAACAGCTATCCAGGCTGTGTTTGAGCAATGGCTGTCTCCACTGGACCTGGAGTCAGGGAAGGCCGTGTACGATAATGGTGCAAACCTGGTGGCGGCCCTAGGCTGAGGCAAGCTTGAACAGGTGCCATGCATGGCTCACGTCCTCAACCTGGTGGTACAGCAATTTGTTCACCACTATCCCGGCCTAGATGCGCTGCTGCAGAAAATATGGTCACTGTGTGCTCATTTCCACCATTGGCATCCCGCAAGTCATCAACTTGCATTGATACAGATGCACATGTTTCAACAACTGTGGCAGCAGCGACGAGCCCTGCTGCAGTAGCTCATGTTGTATAGCCTGGGCTAACGCAATATGGATGTGGTGCAAATCACTTGTGCGGAGAGGGCACAAAGTAAAGACCTCTGCACCCTTCTGCACAGTTTTGAAATGTCTGCTAAGATGGTTAGTGTTGACGATGCCATCATCAGCATCACAATTCCGTTCATATACATGCTGGTGCACACTTTGAATAGTCTGCAGGGGGAGGAGGAAGCAGAGGAGGATGCGAATGGACAACAATGTCTCTAAGTTTCACACTGTCATCACACAGGCGGGTGCCAAGGCAGAATGTATTACCGTGATCGAGGGCAGACAAACTGATAGTAAAGGTGCAGGAGCCGAGGAACAAATAGAGGGTGATGAGGAAGAGGTAATGGGAAAGCAATAGTAAGAAGATGAAAAGGATAATGATGCTCTCTCAGTTGTCCGTGGTCGGCGGAAGGAGATGGAGGAAACAAGAATCAGTTTTACTGAACCAATAACATACCATGGGCTTAGACCTCATGGAAAAGCACAACACATGAGTGCCATCTTGCTGCACTATCTGCAACATGCTCCCTGTATTGTTTGGATTCTAAATAGTGCTGACTACTGGGTTGCCACTCTGTTAGATCCACGATACAAGAGTAAATTTTGCCAGATGCTTCCCGCCCAGGAAAGGGACGCGCGCATGCTGAAGTATCGAAACACGCTTTTAGACAACCTAAAAAGACGTTTTCCCCAAGACAACAGTGAGGCACACAGTGTGCATCGCCGCTCTAGACTTCCAACTCCAGGAACGTCAATTCGCCAACGCAACAACATTAGCAGCATTAGCAGTGTAAGTGTCAGAAGCAATTTCTGGGCGTCCTTTCACACATTTTTAGACCAGCTCATTCACCAGCACAACAGAGTACAAGTCTGACACGTGGTGAACGACTGGAGAGGATGGTGTAGGAGTATCTAAAGCTCAATATAAAACTGTCAGGGAGGGTTTGGATCCATTTACATTTTGGTCTTCAAAAATGGAAGAGTGGTCTTAGCTTGCCCGTCATGCCTTGGAGGTTTTATCATGCCCATCAGCCAGCATTCTCTTAGAACGTGTCTTCAGCGCTACTGGTGGTGTCCTGACGATTAAGCGCATCTGGCTGTCCTCTGAAAGTGTAGACCATCTAACTTTCATAGAGATGAACAAGTCATAGATCTCCAAGGACTTTTACACCCCAATCGCAAACTGTATAGACTAGGCGAAGGTGTAGTTTTTAGTGTGCTGCATTGATTTTGCTTTATGGCAATCTGTGATATCTTTGTTGCGGCTTCTGTGCCTGCTGTTGCTGCTGCTTCTGCTGATGTTAACACTAATTTTTAGAAAAGTGAATACTCCTGATTGTGTCTCCATCTGCTGGGTTGGCTGTAGTGGAAGGGGTGTCAGTGCCCCATTATAATAGTTCTACTGTGGTAAAATTGATGCCACTTTGCTGGTGTCTGCCCCTAATATTTGGAAATGTGAAAATTCCTGATTTGGTCTCCATCTGCTGGGTTGGCTGTGGTGGAAGGGGTGTCAGTGCCCCATTATACTAGTTCTATTCTAGTGAATTTGATGCCCCTTTGCTGGTGTCTGCACCAAATTTTTGGAAATGTGGAGACTCTTGAATAGATCTCCATCTGCTGAGTTGGCTGTAGTGGAAGTGGTGTCAGTGCTCCATTATACTAGTTCTACTCTGGTGAAATTGATGCCACTTTGGTGGTGTCTGCCCCTAAATTTTGGAAATGTGGAGACTCTTGATTGGGTCTCCATCTGGTGTGTTGGCTGTAGCGGAAGTTGTATCAGTGCCCCACTATACTAGTTCTACTCTGGGGAAATGGATGCAACTTTGCTGGTGTCTGCCTCTAATTTTTGTAAATGTGGAGACTCCTGTCTGGATCTCCATCTGGTGGGTTGTCTGTAGGGGAAGGGGTTTCAGTGCCCCATTATACTAGTTCTACTCTGGTGAAATTGATGCCATTTTAGTGGTATCTGTCCCTAATTTTTGGAAATTAGTGCCCCATTATACTAGTTCTATTCTGGTGAAATTGATGCCACTTTGCTGGTGTCTGAACCTAGTTTTTGGAAATGTGGAGACGCCTGATTCGGTCTCCACCTAGTGGATTGACTGTAGAGAAAGGGGTGTTAGTGCCCCATTATACTGGTTCTACTCTGGTAAAATTGATACCACTTTGGTGGTGTCTGCACCTAATTTTTTGAAATGTGGAAAATCAAAGCTGGGTCTCCTTCATGTGTGTTGCCTGTCACAGTAGGGCTCCCAGACCAGCAGGCTTGCACTTACTTTCAGTCAACTACCTGAGGTATCAGGGCTCTTAGCACAGCAGGCGTACACCTATCTCTCACCCACCTCGTCTTACTTTGAAGTTCAATTCAAAACTGTAAATGCTGGCCCAGACCCTGATACCGCATACTTGGCCCATTGCTGACTGCTGGTTTGCCATTATGAAATGTGTACTGTGGGTCAATTGATGCCACATTTCATGGTGTCTGTCTCTAATTTGATCTATTTTGGCAGCTTTTGGACCCCTTTGAAGATGTGTGTGCGTTAAGTTTTGCCTTCCAATGAATCCAACGAGATTCAGATATGTGTGACGAACCATTCTACGAATTGTTCGGCGAACACCAGGAAGTTCGCCAACCTGAAACAAACCGAACCTTGAAAGGTTCACTCATTTCTAGTCATGGCAACCCATTGGCGACCTGCAATCACATCACAGTCACGTTGATGGGCATAGAGAATGATGTGCACGAATACCAACACTTGTTAACTGCTGGAGGCAGAAAGAAAGAGGTAGTTGGTACAAGCTAGAGATAAATATCATGGATAAATACATTTTTATAAACTATCTACTACCTTGGTTTCCTTATGATCATCTTGTATTGATCTTCTATAACTGAGCACTGCAACTTCTCGTTTCCTGGATTGTTTTGCAAATTTCTGCTAAAATTGCCTCTTGCAACTATTTAAGTGGATGTGTTAGCAGTCCCAGCATGGTCATCTTACATTTTATTATAATATCATATAAGTAGCTGTAGTCCATTGTTCAAAGGCGTTTCCCCCCAAGATTTTGAGGTTCATCGGGGGTCGTGTTGAGGGAAGATGCTCAATGAACACTAAGTAACTCTCATGGTCACTAGATGGAGAGGTGAAACACAGCACTTCATTAGGGATGAGAATGACACATAGTGATTAATGTTGAGCGAGCACTAAAATGCTCGGGTGCTCGAAGCTCGGGCCGAGCTCGCCTTGATACTCGGGTGCTCGACCCAAGCAACGAGCCCAATGTTAGTCTATGGGAGACTCGAGCATTTTTGCGATGGCACCCCGGCAGTCTTTTAAAAGCCTAACAAGTGCCCAAAATGATAGTGACAATGCTCAAATGACATGGGGACAGCATGGGGATCGCCCCAGGAAACATTTCTGACCCCCAGGTCACTGCTGTCAACAACGTGGTCAGAGGTATTAAGCCACTTTTACAGGCTCACAATAAAACGTTCAAAAACGAAAGTGAAACTTTTTTCCTGTGAAATATGTTAAGGAACATACTTTCCAGGGAAAAGACTTGTGTATAAGTTAAAATAAATGACCAAAAACAAAAATACTCCTCCACACCTTGGGCTATGTTCACAAGTAGCATTTTTTATGCGTTTTTGCACTTTTGTATTGCTTTCAACTATGACAAATGCATTCACCGGGAAATGTCATTTTAACATTTTACAACCTTATCTGTCCATGTGCTGTGTGACACATGCATAAAGTGCTGAAAAGACATGGGAAAAGCATGGGGAAGACCCCTGGAAGCATCTATGACTCCCAGGTCACTGTCTAAAAGTGTGCCCATCATAAGTGATCCTTACCACATCAGAAGATGCAGACTTGCAACTATCCCCATGCAAGTTCTAGTCCCAGGGCAGTGTTCAATTGTACCTCCCCCATTCCTTGCAATGCAAACGCAAGTATGCAGCCTGCCACCCACCCACCCCCAGGCTGCAATACCATACTGCTTGCTTGCTTGAACTTGAAATTGGGCCTTTTATGCATGTGCAGTCGGAATCTGGCCACCACATCATGGCTGTGTTGGCGGCCTGGAATCCATACTCAGTCCCCAGCTGCCCGGTGGCCGGGAGTCCATACTCGGTCCCCAGCCGCCCCGCGGCCGGGTGTCCACACACGGTCCCCAGCCGCCTGGGGGCAGCCGGGTGTCCATAAACGGTCCCCAGCCGCCCCTATTTCTCCTTGGAACATCCCCCCACACACTTTTCTTAGCCCGGCCTACTTTAGGCAGCATTGGACGAGCCCACCAGAGAACCAAACTCCTCCGGTGGGCCCTGACTTCTCCATCGGTGGAGTTGAGAGTGCCAATGTGAGGAGCATGATGATGATGACAGAAGTTAGCATCTGCTTTGATTTCTTTTAATGCAAGTGTAAGTGTGTAGCATGCCACCCACCCACCCCCAGACTGCAATTCCATACTGCTAGCTTGCACTTGAAATGGGGCCTTTTAGTTTGGAGGAGGTCGAAGCTGGCCACTACCTCATGGCTGCTTCGGCAGCGAGGTATCCATACTCAGTCCCCAGCCGCCCCTATTTGTCCTGGTGTGCCTTATACATAAGATTAAGCGCGTATACCAAAACATTACCTGTGCCCTCCCCAGTGCATTTAGTGGGAAGGAGAGCCTATTCCGCTGTAGTATGTGCATGCCAAAGCCCTGTTCATGGTACATGCGAAGATGCTTCCCACCTTGCACCTGTCGTTGCAGACTTGCAACTATCCCCACTCAAGTCCTTGTCCCAGGGCAGTGTTTAATTGTACCTCTCCCATTCCTTGCAATGCAAGCGCAAATATGCAGCCTGCCACCCACCCACCCCCAGGCTGCAATACCATACTGCTTGCTTGCTTGCACTTTAAATTGGGCCTTTTAGGCATGTGGAGGTGGAATCTGGCCACCACGCCATGGCTGTGTCGGTGGCCTTCGTATCCATACTCAGTCCCCAGCCGCCTGGTGGCCGGGTGTCCCCGCTTGCTCCCCAGCCTCCAGGGGGTGGCCGGGTGTCCATACTCGGTCCCCAGCCACCCCTATTTGTCCCGGTAACCTTTCCCACACTTTTCTTAGCCTGGCCTGCTTTAGGGCAGCATTGGCCGAGCCCACCGGACTATCAGACTCCTCCGGTGGGCCCTGGCTTCTCCATCAGGGGAGTTGAGAGTGCCAAGGTGAGGAGCAAGATGAGGATGATAGAAGTTAGCATCTGCTTTGTTTTGTTGTAATGCAAGCACATGTATGTAGTAGCGGCTAGGCCTGAGGTGGTCAGCGTTTTGGCGCATATCCTACCTCCTCCCAGGATTGCTGGATGTTTTCCTGCTACTATCCAAGTTCTATGACTCCCGTTAAAACAAAGCTTCAGGTGATAAATGATGGATGAGGTAGTGGCAAAGGAGAAAGAGCAGGAGGAACAGGGACCATTCACATCAATATCAGGCCAGTCAACCAGATATGTCTTGTAGGATATGTTTCTGTAACAAAAGGAGCGGTTCTGCTACACAGTTATAGGGCATACAGTGAGTGCAATACCTACCAAAAATTTAGAGGCACTCAAATGCCCCTTGGAAATGACATGGAGGTCAGAGGGCGTTAACTAAACCTTTTTTTCCATTTATAGCAACTGGGTCTCCTGTGCACTGTTGGCCTAAGCAGTGAATGGAAGGCTTTCCAAAAATTATGAGGAACTGCAATGCCCCTTACAAGAGCCATGTGTGGCACCCCAGGGGTCTGGTCACCACAGTAATAGAGATATTACGTCGGAGAGCAAGTGGGAGGTTTCCTGATCAGGATCCCTAAAACATGCAACATCCTCCTGCCCCAGTCCTGGGAGGGGAGAATTATGCCCTTATAAACTGGATCTGGGGCGGGGTTGAGTGAGTAAGAGAACAGAGAACAGTCAGAGTCAGAGTGAGAGCAAGGGAAAGTAACAACAAGGAGCTCTGTAGGAGCTAGGAGCTAAAGACCAGGGGCTGGAAGCTGAGCAGAGCTCGTCCTGGCAGAAGACAATAGGAACCTGACACAGGAGTCCGAGGCTGTGAGGACTTATATATCCAGCAGCAGAAACCAGCCGGCAGGGGATTTCAGGTCCTCTGGCCATAGAAGCCCGAAGGCTCAGTCACAAGCAAGGGACCAGCACCGCCGTCGTCGAGCGGAGGCTAACAGAAGGCCCCAAGTCACCAGCCATACGAGTGAGCACTACACGGTACACTCAGGGACGTGGGCTACTTCTACCCGCTTACAGCAAGGTAGCCAGGAAGAGTGCAGACAGACGGGGAGGCCTACAAATCCACCTGGCCAGGGGAACTCCTGCTTGCTCACAGACTGACCAGGCCTCTTATGCTAGCCAGTACTCCCGGGAGGGTCTACCTTATAATCATCAGTAAAGACCCTGAACTGCACTGCAAACACTCTGAGTCGTTCTTGCTGCTCTCGTGCACCATCACCCCCATCATCCACACTCACTGCCCTGAGGCTATACTCCTCCCGTGGGGAGTTATCCCATTCTCTGCTGCGCACACAACACCAGCCTCAGCGGTCTGCCTCGCAGCGGTGGTACTCCCTGACCGCAATCCACAGGTGGCGCAGTCAGACAATTAACCTCAAAACCTAAGAAAGACTGCCACTGGTTTGACCAGCCTGAGCCACGGGACCCGGTTACCGCCACGGAGACTACAAACCCCAGAGACCCGGCACCGGGTATCCCACACAAGTGTATACACGGCCCAGGGGGCGCGTCACATGCAGTACAGCATATTACAAACATAAGTCCCATTATTGGGGAGTGGGTGTCCCATAGTATTTGCTTATGCTTTCCAAGCAAAAGCTGCCAAAAATTAGGACGGAGCAACTTGCAATGCCCCTTACAAGAGCCATACAGTACAGCATATTACAAACATAAGTCCCATTATTGGGAAGTGGGTGTCCCATAGTATTTGCTTATGCTTTCCAAGCAAAAGCTGCCAAAAATTAGGATGGAGCAACTTACAATGCCCCTTACAAGAGCCATTCAGTACAGCATATTACAAACATAAGTCCCATTATTGGGGAGTGGGTGTCCCATGGTATTTGCTTATACTTTCCAAGCAAAAGCTGCCAAAAATTAGGACGGAGCAACTTGCAATGCCCCTTACAAGAGCCATACAGTACAGCATATTACAAACATAAGTCCCATTATTGGGGAGTGGGTGTCCCATAGTATTTGCTTATGCTTTCCAAGCAAAAGCTGCCAAAAATTAGGACGGAGCAACTTGAAATGCCCCTTACAAGAGCCATGCAGTACAGCATATTACAAACATAAGTCCCATTATTGGGGAGTGGGTGTCCCATAGTATTTGCTTATGCCTTGCAAGCAAAAGTTGCCAAAAATTAGGACGGAGCAACTTGCAATGCTCCTTACAAGAGCGATGCAGTACAGCATATTACAAACATAAGTCCCATTATTGGGGAGTGGGTGTCCCATAGTATTTGCTTATGCCTTGCAAGCAAAAGCTGCCAAAAATTAGGATGGAGCAACTTGCAATGCCCCTTACAAGAGCCATGCAGTACAGCATATTACAAACATAAGTCCCATTATTGGGGAGTGAGTCTCCCATAGTATTTGCTTATGCTTTCCAAGCAAAAGCTGCCAAAAATTAGGACGGAGCAACTTGCAATGCCCCTTACAAGAGCCATGCAGTACAGCATATTACAAACATAAGTCCCATTATTGGGGAGTGGGTGTTCCATAGTATTTGCTTATGCCTTGCAAGCAAAAGCTGCCAAAAATAAGGACGGAGGAACTTGTAATGCTGGCACCCTGGTGGTATAGTGGTGGTGGAGGCTGAGGATAAGGAGAAGAAGATAAAACAGCCGAAACGAGGAAGCGTATACCCATGTGTGGGTGTGAAGCGGTGCATGTGAATACACCTCCCGAAATAACACAGTGGATTTGACTTTATGTTACTCTGCTGTCATTTGGTGGTGATGAGAAGTCTGGCCCAATCCAGCCCTTGTTCATTTTGATAAGGGTCAGCTTGTCAGCATTGTCAGTTGACAGGCGACTGCGCTTATCAATTATAATTCCCCCTGCGGTACTAAAAACACACTCCGATAACACGCTAGCGTTAGGGCAGGCCAGGACTTCCAAGGCGTACAGAGCAAGTTCATTCCAAGTGTCCAGCTTGGATACCCAATAATTAAAAGGCACAAAGGAATCACGGAGGAAGCTGGTACGGTCGGCAAAGTACTCCCTCACCATCTTTTGAAACTTTCCACTCCTTGTGAGAGTACCCCGCGCCTCAGGGCCTGTAAGCTGGGCGGGTGTCAGAAAACTGTCCCAGAATGTTGACAGTGTTCCCCTGCCTCTGCTGGATTGGAGTTGTATCTCTCTCGCCTGTACGCCTTGGTTGGGCAATGAACTGTGACCTCTGCCGCTAGCGTGTTCAGATGGGAATTTTTTTAAGAGTTCTGCAGCAAGGGCCTTCTGGTACTGCCCCATTTTTGTAGACCTCTCCACCTCAGGAATAAGAGAGTGAAAGTTCTCCTTGTAGCGGGGGTCTAAAAGTGTCACCAACCAGTAATGACTGTCAGCAAACATTTTGACAACGTGAGGGTCACGGTTAAGGCAGCGTAACATAAAGTCAGCCATGCGTGCCAGACTGGTAACGGGCAAGATTTCCGTGTCCTCACCAAGATGACGACTGACCATGCCCTACTCCTCCTCCTTCTCCTCCTCTTCCATCTCCCCCCTGTCCTCAGGCCACCCACGCTGAACCGACGGTATGACACTTGTACAGGTACTACCGTCTACAACGCATGATAGTAGCTCCTGTTCTTCCTCCTCCTCCTCCTCCTCCTCTCCCTCATTGTCCCCCAATGCACGTTGGGATGAGATGAGGCTGGGCTGTGTGTAATCGCCCTCTACGGCTTCTTGATCCATCTCATCATACTCTAGCTGCAATGCCTCCTCTTTAATTCTCTGCAGAGAGTGTTGCAAAAGACAGACAAGTGGGATGCTGACAGTAATGATGGCGTCATCACCACTCACCATCTTGGTGGCCTCCTCAAAGTTTGTCAGGATCGTACATTTATCAGATATCCAGGTCCACTCCTGAGGTCTTATGTGTGGAGTCTGACCTGAATATCGACGGCCTTGTTGCAGCTGGTACTCCACAACTGCTCTCTTCTGCTCACAAATCCGTTGCAACATGTGGAGGTTAGAGTTCTAACGTGTGGGGACATCACATACCAGTCGGTGTGCCGGAAGCTGCAAACGCTGCTGCAACACAGCAAGGGTGACGGAAGCTGTAGCCGACTTGAGAAAATGAGCTGACAGGCGGCGTACTTTCACGAGCAGATCTGGCAACTCGGGGTACGATTTGAGAAATCGCTGAACCACGAGGTTAAGCACATGAGCCAGGCATGGTGCGTGTGTGATCTCACCTCGCCTCAGAGCCGCCACGAGGTTACAGCTATTGTCATACACGACCATGCCGGGATGTAGGTTCAGCGGTCTCAGCCACAGATCTGCCTGCTCTTTCACAGCTGTCCACAACTCACAAGCAGTGTGAGGTTTATCACCTAAGCTTATGAGTTTCAGCACAGCCTGTTGCCGCTTGGCGGAGGCAGTACTGCAATGCTTCCAGCTTGCAACTGATGTGGTGATATCTGAGATGGAGGCTGAACATGAGAAGGAGAAGGAGGAGGAGGATGCGCAGGAGCTGTACACTGTGGGGCAACTCTGACTGACATAGGGCCCGCAATCCTCGGTGTGGGGAGGATGTGTTCCGTCCCAAGGTCCGACTGGGTCCCGGCTTCCACTATGTTTACCCAGTGTGCCGTCAGAGAGATGTACCGTCCCTGCCACAAGCACTTGTCCACGTGTCTGTTGTCAGGTGGACTCTCCCAGTAACTGCGTTGTTGAGGGCACGGCAGATGCTTTGGGACACGTGCTTGTGTAGTGCGGGGATGGCACACCGGGCAAAATAGTGTCGGCTGGGGACCGAGTAACGAGGGACGGCCACCGCCATAAGATTGCGGAAGGATTCCGTCTCCACCAGCCTAAAAGGCAGCATTTCCAACGCAAGCAGTCGTGAAATGTGCAAATTTAGGACTGTGGCCTGTGGGGCGTTAGCTGCGAATTTCCGCTTTTGTTCAATGGTCTGGGATATGGACAATTGAACGCTGCGGTGGGACGTGGACATAGACGTTGATGCTGTTTCTTGAGACACTGCCATAACAAGTGAAGACTGAGAGGAGGGGGCATCTTTACATGCAGTATGGACAGGGGATTGCCTTGCACACATAACAGGGGGTTCTATTGCACGCACAACAGTGGAAGAAGCAGTGGTGACACCCGCTGACACTGGTCGTGGACCCTGGGTTTCGCCCCATAAAGTCGGGTGCTTTGCTGCCATGTGCCTGATCATGCTGGTGGTGGTCAGTCTGGTAGTTTTGTCACCCCTGCTGATGCTGGCATGGCAGGTGGAACATATGGCCTTTTTGGGGTTATCAGCAGAGTCTTTAAAAAAATTCCAGACTCTGGAATACCTACCGCTTGTACTGGCAACGTCTCTCGTGTTGGTGTTACGGGGAACGGTTGCCTGCCTTCTGTCTGCGGCCACCACACTGCTTCTTCCTGCCTGTTGGGGTACTCTGCCTCCCTCCCCCTGTGTGCTGCTGGCCTCACTCTGCATGTCCTCCTTCCACGTTGGGTCATTTACTAGATCATCCACCACCTCATCCTCTTCCACT
Source organism: Phyllobates terribilis (assembly GCF_046119375.1). Lineage (NCBI taxonomy): Eukaryota > Metazoa > Chordata > Amphibia > Anura > Dendrobatidae > Phyllobates > Phyllobates terribilis. The sequence goes on along the minus strand of NW_027362762.1, from coordinate 764,580,676 downwards.
TGTGCACCACAATCCTCCTCCTCACTTCCTGGCAATTGTGTCTTGTCATCGTCCACCTCTTGTGACAGATTGCCAACGTCGACTTCCTGTGGCCGTGGCTGTTCAAATATTTGGACATCGCAACATGGGATGTCCTCTTCCACCACTTCAAGCGTATCAGGCGAGGGGCCCAAATATGGGAATGGACCAGTGAACAGCTCTTCAGAGTGTCCAAGTGTGGGATCACTTGCTGTCTGACGACACTCGGCATGGTGGGAGGAAGGAGCATCAGGGTGAGCAGGAGTATACGGTCGAGACTCACGGCTACTAAGAGTTGACCGTGTGGAAGACAGACCGGAGGTGGTGGTGCCCAGGTAACTGGAAGTATTATCTGCTATCCAATTAATAAACTGTTCACACTGATCAGTTCTCAATACTGGTGCTGTTCTGTGCTTCCCTAGTAATTCGGTCAAGAAGAGGGAGCGAGAAGATGTGGCTGTTGGTTGTGGCACATTTTCACCTTGGCCACGGCCCCGTCCTCTGCACGAACCATCACCAGAACGTCCACTTCCACGTCCCTTGCCACGCGCCTTGCCCATTGTAAATGAAGTAAAATAGCTTACACTTGCACTATCAATGGAAAAAGGGTAATAAAGAGTAGATTAGAACCGTGGAAGAGGAAAACCACAGTTATTGTTTACTGGGGTATACCACACTTTTTTAAATATAGATATTTGCGGCTGAACAGTGAGCGACACACTCTAACTGCTTTTTTTTTAGATACCAAAGGCCCAAAACTGGATAGTAAAGCGATTTGACCCGTGGAACTGCGAAAGCACACTGGGATGTCGGGCCTACACAAGACTATTTTCAACAGATATATTTTTGTGTCACAACAGTCAGGAGACACTACTGTTTTTCTTTACGGGAAAAACTACCAAAAGCTGAATAATAGAGATTTTTTACCGTGGGATGGCAAAACCACAGTTATTGTTTACTGGGGTATACCACACTTTTTTAAATAGAGATATTTGCGGCTGAACAGTGAGCGACACACTCAAACTGCTTTTTTTTTTAGATACCAAAGGCTCAAAACTGGATAGTACAGCGATTTGACCCGTGGAATTGCGAAACCACACTGGGATGTCGGGCCTACACAAGACTATTTTCAACAGATATATTTTTGTGTCACAACAGTAAGGAGACACTACTGTTTTTCTTTCCGGAAAAAACTACCAAAACCTAAATAATAGAGAATTTTTACCGTGGGATGGCAAAACCACAGTTATTGTTTACTGGGGTATACCACACTTTTTTAAATAGAGATATTTGCGGCTGAACAGTGAGCGACACACTCAAACTGCTTTTTTTTTAGATACCAAAGGCCCAAAACTGGATAGTACAGCGATTTGACCCGTGGAGCTGCGAAACCACACTGGGATGTCGGGCCTACACAAGACTATTTTCAACAGATATATTTTTGTGTCACAACAGTCAGGAGACACTACTGTTTTTCTTTACGGAAAAAACTACCAAAAGCTGAATAATAGAGATTTTTTACCGTGGGATGGCAAAACCACATTTATTGTTTACTGGGGTATACCATGCTTTTTTAAGGAGAGATATTTGCGGCTGAACAGTGAGCGACACACTCAAACTGCTTTTTTTTAGGTACCAAAGGCCCAAAACTGGATAGTACAGCGATTTGACCCGTGGAACTGCGAAACCACACTGGGATGTCAGGCCTACACAAGACTATTTTCAACAGATATATTTTTGTGTCACAACAGTCAGGAGACACTACTGTTTTTCTTTACGGAAAAAACTACCAAAAGCTGAATAATAGAGATTTTTTACCGTGGGATGGCAAAACCACAGTTATTGTTTACTGGGGTATACCACACTTTTTTAAATAGAGATATTTGTGGCTGAACAGTGAGCGACACACTCAAACTGTTTTTTTTTTAGATACAAATGGCCCAAAATGGATAATACAGAGATTTGAACCGTGGAAGTGCAAAACAACACTTCTGGCTCTCTAGCCTACACCAGACTATTTTCAACAGTTACATTTGTGTCTGAAAAATCAGAGATACGCTTTTTTTTGGGGGGGGGGAGACACACCAAAAGGTTAATAAGACGGGTATTTGTACAGTGTGAAGGAGGAAAAAAAAGGAGGATTTAGATGAAAAAAAAAGGATTTTTCCTGGCCCCAGACACCTGGTGCTAAGTCCAGCAATTTCAGCAACAGGAGCACACAGGACTGTAATGCAGCATTTGCTGGTATAACCACTGTGTCTCCTATACAGCCTGCCTGCCTGGTATCTGGGATGGATATTAGTCCTGAAAAGGACTGTTTGTTTGTTCTGGCAGCCTTTACAGACCCTACACTAACTATTTTGCAGTTTATATCTCTCCCTAAATCAGCAACGCTGTCCCTACACTGTCTAATCCGGAGCGACTGTGTCCAAGATGGCGGCGCCCGGTTTTAAATACTCGAGGTGACGCTGTGCGGCCAGTCAATCACTGTAATGCCCACAACCAACATGGCTGCAGCATTACAGTGACTGGCTGGCAATCCCTGCTTGTTCATTGGCTCTGTAAAGAGCACCAAATATGCAGGGCGGAGACCCGAGCTCCCGCCCAAGTAACCCGGAAATGCTCTGTGCTCGCCGAACATCCCGAGTAGCGTGATGCTCGGGTGAGTACCGAGCAGTGTCGAGCATGTTCGCTCAACACTAATAGTGATATGCCATAACTCGGTAACGTCACTTCCCTGGTGTTGACAGCGGTGCATAGCGGTGTGTTGCTATTATCTGGAGGCAGAAAGAAAGAGGTACTTGGTACTACCTCGTGATAAATAACATGGTTATCAAAATTCATAGTGGAGAACACAGGGGAAAAATGTAATTAGTAGCAATAATTGTAAATATATTAATGCACGTGATATGAGAATGGTGGTAAGTATTAACTGTGCCGATGCAGAGTAAAATCTTATTTATGCCAGACATATTTTCTGATGGAAAGCGCAGTATACCTTTATTTTTATGTTGACATTTTAACTTGTGATTTTCTTTGGTTGATTAACCAGACTATTATTTGTATAACCCTGAATGTTATCTGCTCTTTGATTCCGAAACAATGATGTTTATTTACAAGAGCCCCCTGCTATATAAACTATGTAAGTTGATTAGCTCAAACAATGAGACATGAGATTGCCCTCTCCCCCCAACCTGATGGCCTTACACAGATATAGATATAAACAGGGATGTATGTAGTGCTGCAACCAGAGAATCAAGGAACATCAGAAAGACTTTACAAGGAGAATGAGAGATATCTTCAACAGAGTAGATGGATTGCATGGTATTACCCAAAGAGAAACAGATTTGTATTATATATGATTCTAGCCTAAATGTATGGGCCCTAACTAGAAATATACTGATCTGCTCCATCAACCATCATTTTGGGGAGACCAGGTTTGGACAAAGAAGTCACCTGGCCCCATGGATATGTTGTTTTGGGTTGCCAGGAGGGACCTGTCAGTCACCTGGAACCCATGGAGACATTCAGAGAAGCCAGATTGAGACCCACTGGTCATATCGCCCCATGGAAACTCTTGGAGAGGCCAGGGTGGGACTATCGGGTCTTCTGGCCTTGTACCTCAATGGACTGCTAGCTTCCTAAGCTTGCCACAACCTTCTCTCTGTGGGGGCCCGCCAGAAGCGGGGGGGCACTGATTGAGGTAGTCGGCCTGGGAAATCTCCAAAGTAATAGCTGTTCTATCCCAGGCGGGCGGAGAAGGAAGGGTGAGACTGTGTAAAGTTGTACCATCTTTGGTATTTACTGGGACTGTTCTATGTGTTTATTGTCCGCTTTGTGGGTCAATAAAGTATTGCCACACTGTTTACCCTCATCCTGTGTTGTCTGAGTAGTGTTACGCCCACAGAAGACCCCAGGTCTTCACACTTTACCATAAAGGTGATCCCAATATATTAATATAATGTGCCCAGATCCAGATTCCCCAAAGCTAAATAATTTTAAGCTTTTGTATTTTGAACATCTTAGTATATTGTTATAAATCAATTGTTATTGATATTGTTATACCTTGTTATAAATCGCCCCCCCCCACCCCCCCGAGGAAGTGTTACGAAATGTAACGGGTCTGGGAGGCGGAACCTCTGAGCTACTATACAAGGGGGCGGTCCTTGTAAGGGAGCGGGTGGCGACCAGGCAGGCAGTCACAGCAGGTGACTGGGACAGTCTCTGGAAGAACGGGCAGGAGATCACGGCAAATGACTGGGGCAGTCTCTGGATGAACGGGCAGATGGTCACGGCAAGTGACCGGGGCAGTCTCTGGATGAACGGGCAGATGGTCACGGCAAGTGACCGGGGCAGTCTCTGGGTAAAGGGTTGGTACGACCTGTGGCGGCTGATGGTAGACGTGAGCTCCCAGGTGAGCAGGCGAGAGTCTCTGGATAAACGGGTGCTCACAGCATGTGACGGCGGAGCCTCCAGGAGACCAACAGACAGGCGGCAGATGAGCACTCCCAGGTGAGCGGGCAGAAGTCTCTGGACAGGTGGGTGGTCACAGCACGTGACGGCAGAGCCTCCAGGTAGGCTAGCAGACAGGCAGCAGATGAGCGCTCCCAGGTGAGAGGGCAGGAGTCACTGGACAGGCAGGTGGTCACAGCACGTGACGGCGGAGCCTCCAGGTAGGCTAGCAGGCAGGTAGCAGATGTGCGCTCCCAGGTGAGCGGGCAAGCTGGTCCATAGACAGACTGACAGGAGTTGGAAGGCAGACCGTCGGACCTCAGGCAAGCAGGCAGGTAGCTGATGTGCGCTCCCAGGTGAGCGGGCAAGCTGGTCCTTAGACAGACTGACAGGAGTTGTAAGACAGACCGTCGGACCTCAGGCTAGCAGGCAGGTAGCAGAATATCAGGCAGGAATAAGACAGCAAGCTGGCAGGAATCTGGCAGGTATCTGGCAGGTAACTGGCAACGGGACCTGAGGGCTGAAGCAGAGTAGTGAACAGTGCAACAACATTGCTCGGGCACCTCCATTTTGGAGGAGGTGCCTTATATATGGTGAAGTCCTCCGGCCATTGGCCGGGGACTCCTTAGGATGGCGCGCGCGGCCCCTTTAAGAGGGAGGGAGAGCGCGCGCGCGCCCTAAGCACAGTGGCCGGGAAGGAGCGCGCGCTGCCAGCAGAGCGGGAGGAGGACGCCGGGCACGGAGCAGAGAGGTGAGGGGAACAGCGTCCCTGCCTAGCAGAGGGCAGGGACGCCGGCGCTACAGTACCCCCCCTTTAGGCCCCCCCTTTTTAGGCCAGACAGAAATTTAGCAAGGATGAGAGGGGCATGGATGTTCTCCCGGGGCTCCCACGTTCTCTCCTCAGGACCAAACCCCTTCCAATCTACTAGAAAAAAGGTCTTTCCTCTTACCCTTTTGGTGGCAAGAATGTTCTCTACCTCAAACTCGTCTTCAGCAGAAACCGGAGCAGGAGGCGTACCTGTAGACTTGGAAAAAGAGTTAAGTACCACAGGTTTGAGGAGAGATACATGGAAGGAGTTAGGGATCCGTAAGTTGGCCGGGAGTTTCAATTTATAGGCCACCGGGTTGATCTGACTGATGACCTCCAGAGGACCGATGAACCGAGGCCCTAACTTGTAAGAAGGTATCTTGAGTCGGACATATTTAGATGAGAGCCAGACTTTATCTCCAGGACGAAATTGTGGAGGATCCAGGCGTTTTTTTTCAGCGTGTCTTTTCATCCGTTCGGACGACTGAAGGAGTGCGGATCGGGTACTCTCCCAAATGGAGGAAAATTTGCTAACGAGAGATTCCGCAGCCGGGTTGTCCACAGAGGTGGAGACAGGAAAAGGAATCCGAGGATGCTGACCGAAGACTACAAAAAACGGGGATTTGGAGGAGGATTCGCTCTCGTGATTGTTATAAGAGAACTCGGCCCATGGTAGGAGATCCACCCAGTCTGAATGATGGGCATTAACGAAGTGCCGGAGGTAACTGGTCAGGTTCTGATTGATCCGCTCCACTTGACCATTGGACTGTGGGTGGTAAGCGGAAGAGAAGTCCAGGGTGACGTCTAGCAGTTTACAAGTGGCTCTCCAGAAGCGTGAGGTGAACTGTACCCCACGATCCGACACGATGTGGAGGGGCAGGCCATGAAGACGAAAGATGTGACGAATAAAGTCTTTAGCTAGCTCGGGTGCAGACGGGAGGCCTGGCAGGGGAACAAAATGAGCCATCTTGGAGAAGCGGTCAGCGACCACCCAAATGACCGTACAACCGGCAGAGACTGGGAGGTCAGTTATAAAGTCCATTGCTATATGCTGCCAGGGGGCAGCAGGTACAGAAAGCGGAAGGAGGCGACCGGCTGGCAGATGTCTCGGAACCTTGTTGCGGGCGCAGGACACACAGGCAGAAACAAAGTCTATTACGTCCTTGTGCAGGGTAGGCCACCAGTAGTGCCGGGTAATAAGCTGGAGGGTCTTTTTCTGACCGGCATGGCCAGCCAGTTTAGACGAGTGACCCCAGTGAAGGATCTTCTCCCGATCAGGTACTGATACGAACGTCTTTCCGGGAGGGAGACGATTTAGACTCACGGGAGCCACCTGCATTACTCTGGCGGGATCGATGATGTGTTTCGGATCTTCCTCGAGATCAGACACCAGAAAGGATCGAGACAAGGCGTCCGCCTTGACGTTTTTGTCAGCCGGGCGAAAATGAAGAACAAAATCAAAGCGAGCAAAAAACAAGGACCACCGGGCTTGGCGCGGGTTAAGTCTCTGGGCATGCTGGAGGTAAGCCAAGTTCTTGTGGTCAGTGTAAATTATTACCGGGTGAAGAGCCCCCTCGAGCAGGTAACGCCACTCCTCCAATGCCAGTTTGATGGCCAATAACTCTCGGTCTCCTATGGAATAATTGCGCTCTGAGGAGGAGAAGAGTTTAGAGAAGAAGCCGCAAGTTACCATCCTCCCGGAAGATGATTTTTGAGTAAGTACCGCTCCGGCTCCAGAGGAGGAGGCGTCAACTTCCAGGAAGAACTGCTTGTTGCCGTCCGGGCGATGCAGCACCGGGGCGGAAGAGAAGGACTGTTTTAAGGAAAGAAAGAACGGGCAGGAGATCACGGCAAGTGACTGGGGCAGTCTCTGGATGAACGGGCAGATGGTCACGGCAAGTGACCAGGGCAGTCTCTGGATGAACGGGCAGATGGTCACGGCAAGTGACCGGGGCAGTCTCTGGGTAAAGGGTTGGTATGACCTGTGGCGGCTGATGGTAGACGTGAGCTCCCAGGTGAGCAGGCGAGAGTCTCTGGATAAACGGGTGGTCACAGCATGTGACGGCGGAGCATCCAGGAAGACCAACAGACAGGCGGCAGATGAGCGCTCCCAGGTGAGCGGGCAGAAGTCTCTGGACAGGCGGGTGGTCACAGCACGTGACGGCAGAGCCTCCAGGTAGGCTAGCAGACAGGCAGCAGATGAGCGCTCCCAGGTGAGCGGGCAGGAGTCACTGGACAGGCAGGTGGTCACAGCACGTGACGGCGGAGCCTCCAGGTAGGCTAGCAGGCAGGTAGCAGATGTGCGCTCCCAGGTGAGCGGGCAAGCTGGTCCATAGACAGACTGACAGGAGTTGGAAGGCAGACCGTCGGACCTCAGGCAAGCAGGCAGGTAGCTGATGTGCGCTCCCAGGTGAGCGGGCAAGCTGGTCCTTAGACAGACTGACAGGAGTTTTAAGACAGACCGTCGGACCTCAGGCTAGCAGGCAGGTAGCAGAATATCAGGCAGGAATAAGACAGCAAGCTGGCAGGAATCTGGCAGGTATCTGGCAGGTAACTGGCAACGGGACCTGAGGGCTAAAGCAGAGTAGTGAACAGTGCAACAACATTGCTCGGGCACCTCCATTTTGGAGGAGGTGCCTTATATATGGTGAAGTCCTCCGGCCATTGGCCGGGGACTCCTTAGGACGGCGCGCGCGGCCCCTTTAAGAGGGAGGGAGAGCGCGCGCGCCCTAAGCACAGTGGCCGGGAAGGAGCACGCGCTGCCAGCAGAGCGGGAGGAGGACGCCGGGCACGGAGCAGAGAGGTGAGGGGAACAGTGTCCCTGCCTAGCAGAGGGCAGGGACGCCGGCGCTACACGAAACACGTGTTAAGGCAGATGGACAAGGGAAAGACCTTGCTACAGTTCGCATCAGAGAAGCTTTTAACCTAAGGTAAACTATTCCCTGCATAACAATACAGTTCTCCACTTTCCCAAGCACTGACACTTTAATTAGCCCCTGAACTCTATAGGATAGTGATGTTACTGTTCACATGTATTTGCACATTAACAGTATTTACTTAGGTACCTGAGAGACTTTCTGACTGTAGGTCATTTATTCCCAGCATTGCTATATTGTCTTTTCCACTCCACTTAGCATTGGCATTGTTATTTTAATTGCAATAATAGAAGGATAACAGTGATTCTGCTTAAATGCATTTTGCATTTTAATGGGATCTATTTATATTGGTCTAGTAATAATAATAATATTTTTTTATTTCTATATCTCCAACATATTCCGCAGCATATGTAGTATTAGTACAGATAATAAAAGATATTACAGAAAAACAATAATCACATAAATCAACAGATACCAATAGGAGTGAGGGCCCTGCTCGCAAGCTTACAAACTATGTGGAAATAGGGGGGACACGAAAGGTGGATGGTAACAATTGCTTGTATTGTATAGTCCCACCATCAATGTAATAATTAAGGCATTCACATAATTCTGAATGAACATAGTGCTATATTTAGCTTCATGCATGCACAGGATTATATTTCTGTATGCATTGGTCTCTCATTAATTAGTCCCTCACACAAGAATCATTTGTTTTTACATATTAGTATGTGTTATTTCTTGCTTTGTGATTTTGTAATAAAATATTGTTTTTTATGACATTCTATAAGAGTTCACTTTGCTTACCTAATCCCCTTTGTATAGAATTTTGTTAGGTGGCAATTTTGATTTATAGTATTGTTAGTGACACTGAATTTATCTATGGGCCCATTCTTGTAGATTTGTTAGTATATTGTTACCAGCAGTCAATTTGCAAAAAAATTGTAGCTCTGAGGAAACCAATAGGTTCCATACGAAAAGACAAATCAAGAAAATAAATGGTTCCATCTCCTATTTAAAGTGAACTTTAGACATACAACCCCTGGCAAAAATTATGGAATCACCGGGCTCGGAGGATGTTCATTCAGTTGTTTAATGTTGTTGAAAAAAAAGCAGATCACAGACATGGCACAAAACTAAAGTCATTTCAAATGGCAACTTTATGGCTTTAAGAAACACTAAAAGAAATCAAGAAAAAAAATGTGGCACTCAGTAAGGGTAATTTTTTTCAGACCAAGCAGAGGGAAAAAAATTATGGAATCACTCAATTCTGAGGAAAAAATTATGGAATCACCCTGTAAATTTTCATTTCCAAAACTAACACCTGCATAAAATTAGATCTGCTCGTTAGTCTGTATCTAAAAAGGAGTGATCACACCTTGGAGAGCTGTTGCACCAAGTGGACTGACATGAATCATGGCTCCAACACGAGAGATGTCAATTGAAACAAAGGAGAGGACTATCAAACTCTTAAAAGAAGGTAAATCAACACGCAATGTTGCAAAATATGTTGGTTGTTCAAAGTCAGCTGTGTCTAAAATCTGGACCAAATACAAACAACATGGGAAGGTTGTTAAAGGCAAACATACTGGTAGACCAAGGAAGACATCAAAGTGTCAAGGCCAGAAACTTAAAGCAATATGTCTCCAAAACAGGAAATGCACAACAAAACAAATGAGGAAAGAATGGGAGGAAACTGGAGTCAATGTCTGTGACTGAACTGTAAGAAACCGCCTAAAGGAAATGGGATTTACATACAGAAAAGCTAAACAAAAGCCATCATTAACACCTAAACAGAAAAAAACAAGGTTACAATGGGCTAAGGAAAAGCAATCGTGGACTGTGGATGACTGGATGAAAGTCATATTCAGTGATGAATCGCGAATCTGCATTGGTCAAGGTGATGATGCTGAAACTTTTGTTGGGTGCCGTTCCAATGAGATTTAGAAAGATGACTGCATGAAGAGAACATGCAAATTTCCAGAGTCATTGATGATATGGGGCTGCATGTCAGGTAAAGGCATTGGGGAGATGGCTGTCATTACATCTTCAATAAATGCCCAAGTTTACATTGATATTTTGGACAGTTTTCTTATCCTATCAATTGAAAGGATTTTGGGGGTGATGACATTATTTTTCAAGATGATAATGCATCCTGCCATAGAGCAAGAACAGTGAAAACATTCCTTGAAAGAAGACACATATGGTCAATGTCATGGCCTGCAAATAGTCCCGATCTCAATCCAATTGAAAATCTTTGGTGGAAATTGAAGAAAATGGTCCATGACAAGGCTCCAACCTGCAAAGCTGATCTGGCAACAGCAATCAGAGAAAGTTGGAGCCAAATTGATGAAGAGTACTGTTTGTCACTCATTAAGTCCATGCCTCAGAGACTGCAAACTGTTATTAAAGCCAGAGATGGTGCAACAAAATAATAGTGATGTATTGGAGTGTTCTTTTGTGTGTTTGTTTTTCATGATTCCATAATTTTTTCCTCAGAATTGAGTGATTCCATAATTTTTTCCCTCTGCTTGGTCTGAAAAAAATTACCCTTACTGAGTACCACATTTTTTTTTCTTGATTTCTTTTAGTGTTTCTTAGAGCCATAAAGTTGCCATTTGAAATGACCTTAGTTTTGAGCCATGTTTGTGATCTTCTTTTTTTCTACAACATTAAACAACTGAATGAACATCCTCCGAGCCCGGTGATTCCATAATTTTTGCCAGGGGTTGTATATGGTTGCAACTAAGGTGTGATACTTCCAGGATCCACAGTAATACCCTTAATTTTCACCAACAAATCAGCAATATTTCTCATATACAGTTAGGTCCATATATATTTGGACAGAGACAATATTTTTCTAATTTTGGTTCTAGACATTACTACAATGAATTTTAAACAAAACAATTCAGATGCAGTTGAAGTTCAGACTTTCAGCTTTCATTTGAGGGTATCCACATTAAAATTGGATGAAGGGTTTAGGAGTTGCAGCTCCTTAACATGTGCCACCCTGTTTTTAAAGGGACCAAAAGTAATTGGACAGATTAAATAATTGTAAATAAAATCTTCATTTCTAGTACTTGGTTGAAAACCCTTTGATTGCAATGACTGCCTGAAGTCTTGAACTCATGGACATCACCAGATGCTGTGTTTCTCTTTTTTGATGCTCTGCCACGCCTTCACTGCGGTGGTTTTCAGTTGCTGTTTGTTTGTGGGCTTTTCTGTCTGAAGTTTAGTCTTTAACAAGTGAAATGCATGCTCAATTGGGTTGAGATCAGGTGACTGACTTGGCCATTCAAGAATATTCCACTTCTTTGCTTTAATAAACTCCTGGGTTGCTTTGGCTTTATGTTTTGGGTCATTGTCCATCTGTAGTATGAAACGACGACCAATCAGTTTGGCTGCATTTGGCTGGATCTGAGCACACAGTATGGCTCTGAATACATCAGAATTAATTCGGCTGCTTCTGTCCTGCGTCACATCATCAATAAACACTAGTGACCCAGTGCCACTGGCAGCCATGCATGCCCAAGCCATCACACTGCCTCCGATGTGTTTTACAGATGATGTGGTATGCTTTGGATCATGAGCTGTACCATGCCTTTACCATACTTTTCTCTTTCCATCATTCTGGTAGAGGTTGATCTTGGTTTCATCTGTCCAAAGAATGTTCTTCCAGAACTGTGCTGGCTTTTTTAGATGTTTTTTTGCAAAGTCCAGTCTAGCCTGCTTATTCTTGATGCTTATGAGTGGCTTGCACCGTGCAGTGAACCCTCTGTATTTACTTTCATGCTGTCTTCTCTTTATGGTAGATTTGGATATTGATGCGCCTACCTCCTGGAGAGTGTTGTTCACTTGGTTGGCTGCTGTGAAGGGGTTTCCCTTCACCATGAAGATTATTCTGCGATCATCCACCACTGTTGTCTTTCGTGGGCGCTCAGCTCTTTTTGCATTGATGAGTTTACCAGTGCTTTCTTTCTTTCTCAGGATGTACCAAACTGTAGATTTTGCCACTCCAAATATTGTAGCAATTTCTCGGATGGGTTTTTTCTGTTTTTTTCATCTTAAGGATGGATTGTTTCACCTTCATGGAGAGCTCCTTTGACCACATGTTTACTTCACAGCAAACCCTTCCAAATGCAAGCACCACACCTCAAATCAACTCCAGGTCTTTAATCTGCTTAATTGAGAATGACATAACAAAAGGATTGCCCACACCTGTCCATGAAATAGCCTTGGAGTCAATTGTCCAATTACTTTTGGTCCCTTTAAAAACAGGGTGGCACATGTTAAGGAGCTGAAACTCCTAAACCCTTCATCCAATTTTAATGTGGATACCCTCAAATGAACGCTAAAAGTGTTAACTTCAACTGCATCTGAATTGTTTTGCTTAAAATTCATTGTGGTAATGTCTAGAACCAAAATTAGAAAAATGTTGTCGCTGTCCAAATATATATGGACCTAACTGTACGATGGTAATGAAGTAACACAATTGTGCATATGTTTGTCAATGTAAATACTGGTGTTCTGAATCAGAATCAATCCCAGATATAATATGACTAGCTATTGAACCCGTTCTACGCCCCGGGTGTGTATGCATGGCTCCCTCATCCCCAATCCTGGTATGCATGGCACCCCTCATCCCCAATCCTGGTGTGCATGGCTCCCTCATCCCCAATCCTGGTATGCATGCCTCCCTCATCCCCAATCCTGATAAGCATGGCACCCCTCATCCCCAATCCTGGCATGCATGGCTCCATCCTCCCCAATCCTCGTATGCATGGCACCCCTCACCCCCATCCTGGTATGCATGACACTCCTCATCCATATCCTGGTATGCATAGGGCCCCTCATCCCCAATCCTGGTAAACATGGCTCCCTCATCCCCAATACTGATATGCATGGCACCCCTCATCCCCAATCCTGGTATGCATGGTTCCCTCACCCCCATCCTGGTATGCATGGCACTCCTCATCCCTATCCTGGTACACATGGGCCCCTTATCCCCAATCCTTGTATACATGGTACCCCTCATCCCGAATCCTGGTATACATGGTACCCCTCATCCCTATTCTACTATGTATAGTACCCCTCATCCTGGAATGCATGGCACCTAATCACTCATCCTGGTATGCATGACACCCCATCTCTCATCCTGGTATGCATGGTACCCCGCATTCCTATCCTGTTACGTATGGTACCCCTCATCCCTATTCTGATGCATGGTACCCCTCATCCCTATTCTGGTATGCATGGCACCCCTCACCCCCCAATAATGCTATGTGTGGTACCCCTCATCCCCCAATCCTGATATGCATGATCCCCTCACCCACAATCCTCGTTTGCATGGTCCCCTCATTCCCACAATCCTGGTATGCATGGTCCCCTCAACCCCCAATCCTGGTATGCATGATCTCCTCACCCCACAATCCTGGTATGAATTGTCCCCTCACCCCCCAATCCTGGTATGCATGATCCCCTCACCCCACAATCCTGGTATGAATTGTCCCCTCACCCCCCAATCCTGATATGCATGGTACCCTCACCCCAAAATCCTGGTATGCATGGTTCCCTCACCCCCCCAAATCCTGGCATGCATGGTCTCCTCACCCCCAATCCTGGTATGCATGGTTCCCTTACCACCCAAATCCTCGTATGCATGATCCCATCAAGCCCAATCCTGGAATGTGCGGTCCCCTCCCTCCCCATACTGGTATGCATGGTCCCCCCATCCCCAATCCTGGCATGCATGGCTCCCTCATTCCCAATCCTGGCATGCATGGCTCCCTCATTTCCAATCCTGATATGCATGGCACCCCTCATCCCCAATCCTGGTGTGCATGGCTCCATCATCCCCAATCCTGGTATGCATGGTTCCCTCACCCCCATCCTGGTATGCATGGCACTCCTCATCCCTATCTTGGTATGCATGGGCCCCTCATCCCCAATTCTGGGATACATGGTACCCCTTTTCCCGAATCCTGATATACATGGTACCCCTCATACCTATCCTGGTAAGTATGGTACCCCTCATCCCTATCCTGGTATGTATGGTACCCCTCATCCCTATTCTAGTATGTATGGTACCACTCAGACTGGAATGCATGGCACCCAATCCCTCATCCTGGCATGCATGGTACCCCGCATTCCTATCCTGGTATGTATGGTACCCCTCATCCCTATTCTAGTATGTATAGTACCCCTCATCCTGGAATGCATGGCACCCAATCCCTCATCCTGGTATGCATGGCACCCCATCCCTCATCCTGGTATGCATGGTACCCCGCATTCCTGTTCTGGTATGTATGGTACCCCTCATCCCTATTCTGGTATGCATGGTACCCCTCAATCCTATTCTGGTATGCATGGCTTCCCTCACCCCCCATTCCTGGTATGCATTGTCCCCTCATCCCCCAATAATGGTATGTGTGGTACCCCTCATCCCCCAATCCTGGTATGCATGATCCCCTCACCCCACAATCCTGGTTTGCATGGTCCCCTCACCCCCCAATCCTTGTATGCATGATCCCCACACCCCAAAATCCTGGTATGCATGGTCCCCTCACCCCCCAATCCTAGTATGCATGGTCCCCTCACTCCCCAATCCTGGTATGCATGATCCCCTCACCCCACAATCCTGGTTTGAATTGTCCATTCACCCCCCAATCCTGGTATGCATAGTCCCCTCATCCCCAAATCCTGGTATGCATGGTCCCCTCACCCCCCTATCCTGGTATGCATGGTTCTCTCACCCCCCAATACTGGTATGCATGGTCCCCTCACCCCCCAAATCCTGGTATGCATGATCCCCTCACTCCACAATCCTGGTATGTGTGGTCCCCTCACCCCCCAATCCTGGTATGCATGGTCCGTCCCCTCACCCCACAATCCTGATATGTGTGGCCCCCTCACCCCTCAATCCTGGTATGCATGGTCCCCTCACCCTACAATCCTGGTATGTGTGGCCCCCTCATCCGTTTCACGCTGTACACACATACAAAAAATAAACGGTTATACTCACTGCAAATGTGTCTTCAGTAAAATGACGCTGGATAGTGCTATGCGCATGTGCCTATCCGACGCCTCACTCCTGCCCGGGGAAGAGAGAGTCGCCGCGGCAACGCTCCTCCCGGGCAGGTAAGTATGTAAGCATGGCGCCAGAGATCGCTGTATGCGTTAAGTGTCTACGCATACCGCGATCTCCGGCGCCATACACTCCTCTTACCTGTAACGGCTGGGTGCGGTCTTCTGTCTGGAGCCAGACTGCGCGTCACTTATGCGCAGTCTATAAAGGCTTCAGATTAGTGTTGAGCCACCCCCGTAGTGTTCGGGTTCGGTTTGGTTCATCGAACACCGGGATGTTCGAGGAACTGTTCGTCGAACACCTTAGAACACCGTCGAACACCGTTAAAACCAAGGGCAGGCAAACAAAAACACATAGAAACACATAGAAAACACCTTCAAAGGTGTCCAAAAGCTGACAAACTGCTCAGAAGACCCTCTCTTTAAAAAAGCCGCCCTGCAATTCAGCAGCGGCATACACCGGTACCCGACAATTTAGACACGAAGGAATAGAGCATCACACATAGATTAGATAGATAGAAACATGTCAGTCACATATATAAGAAGTATAGTGACAGTGCTGGTTACTGTACTTGTCATTTAGTGTTAAAGGATTTATTTAAAAAAATATTAGTGTTTTCATGCACCGTCTCTTTAAAAAAGCCGGCCGGCAATTCAGCATTGGTACCCGACAATTTATAACAGAAAGAATAGAGCATCACACATAGATTAGATAGATAGAAAAATGTCAGTCACATTTATAATAAGTACAGTGATAGTGTTGATTACTGTACTTGTCATTTAGTGTTAAAATAAAGGATTTATTAAAAAAAAAATTGGCGTGGGGTTCCCCATAATTTTAGTCTCTAGCGGAGGTTAAGCAGACTGCTGGGGCAGATGTCTGAAGCCTGGGAAGGGGGTAATACCCACGGAGCTTCCCAGGCTACTAATATCAGCCCCCAGCTGAATACCTAGCCTTTACTAGCTATTAAAATGGGGGACCCCAAAAAAAATGACGTGGGGTCCCCCCTATTTTAATAGCTAGCAAAGGCTAGGCAGACAGCTGGGAGCTGATATTAATAGCCCAGGAAGGGTGCCATGAATATTGGCCCCCTCCCAGGATAGAAACACCAGCCGTCAGCCGCCCCAGAAATGGCGCATCCATAGGATGGGAGATCGCTGACTTCAGCTGGAATGGGCGTGATGGTAAGTATGGTTTAATTTAGAACAATAAATAATTGTGTGTTTATTTCAATTAAAGGACTTTATTCTGGGTGTTTGTATTTTTTTGTAACTTTGACTATGGGGTTAGTGATGGGGGTGTCTTATAGACGCCTCTCCATTACTAACCTGGGCTTGATGTCAGCTAGCATTATAAGCTGACATCAACCCCAGCCCTATTACCCCTCTGCCACCGCTACAGGGCAGTGGGAAGAGCGAGGCTAAGTGCCAGAATTGGCGCATCCTATGGATGCGCCATTTCTGGGGCGGCTGACGGCTGGTGTTTCTAGCCTGGGAGGGGGCCAATATTCATGGCACCCTCCCTGGGCTATTAATATCAGCCCCCAGCTGTCTGCCTAGCCTTTGCTAGCTATTAAAATAGGGGGTACCCACGTCCTTTTTTATGGGGGTCCCCCATTTTAATAGCTAGTAAAGGCTAGGTATTCAGCTGGGGGCTGATATTAGTAGCCTGGGAAGCTCTGTGGGTATTACCCCCTTCCCAGGCTTCATACATCTGCCCCAGCCATCTGTTTAACCTCCGCTAGAGACTAAAATTAAGGGGAACCCCACGCCAATTTTTTTTCTAATAAATCCTTTATTTTAACTCTAAATGACAAGTACAGTAATCAACACTATCACTGTACTTCTTAGATATGTGACTGACATGTTTCTATCTGTCTAATCTATGTGTGATGCTCTATTATTTCTGTTATAAATTGTCGGGTACCGATGCTGAATTGCCGGCCGGCTTTTTTAAAGAGACGGTGCATGAATACACTAATATTTTTTTTAATAAATCCTTTAACACTAAATGACAAGTACAGTAACCAACACTGTCACTATACTTCTTATATATGTGACTGACATGTTTCTATCTATCTAATCTATGTGTGATGCTCTATTCCTTCTTGTCTAATTTTTCGGGAACTGGTGTATGCTGCTGCTGAATTGCCGGCCAGCTTTTTTAAAGAGAGTGTCTTCTGAGCAGTTTGTCAGCTTTTTGTCACCTTTGAAGGTGTTTTCTATGTGTTTCTATGTGTTTTTGTTTGCCTGCCATTGGTTTTAACGGTGTTTGACGGTGTTCTAAGGTGTTCGATGAACAGTTCCACGAACATCCCGGTGTTCGACGAACCGAACTGAACCCGAACACTACGGGGGTGGCTCAACACTAGTTCTTACATCATTTTTATGCTCCTGGGTTTGAACCCTTGAACCTTTGTTTTGTGGTGAGCTTCTCTCTCCGCCAGGCCACAGCAGACACACCTATTCTCTGGGTGTCTTGGTTCTATTATTCTCATTGCTGTTTGTTTAGCATAATACAGCTGTTTTCTCTTGTCTGCCCTATCACGTTTCGGGTGCGGTTTTATATTCTTTCACCCTGCTTGCATGGTGGTGATCATTCCATGTGGATGTTCAGCCATTCTGTTGCCGTTTAAAGCCACAGAAACAGAAGAAACTGACCTGCACTTCCAAAACAAGAAATAGGTGTGAACAGGTGCTTACTAGCAGCAGCTATCTCCATATACATCTAACAAACAAATTAGCACTCTGTAACGCTAAGTATGCAAACATAAAATATATGAAATATGAATATCATTACTGTTGTAGAAAATAGAAAAAAAAGAGAAATCTTAGCACATAAATTGGCCAATTCATGTGTACCTGGTAGCCGCAATAAGACGTTTCTCAAAATACCAGGACCCTATCAATAGGAATTCTTCTCTAAGAGACATCGGTCTGCTTATGTGTGAGATAATAAGATCCTGCTGTAATTAAAATCACTTGTGGCATAGAGGCGGAGTACTCAGTCAAAGTTAGTTAGTAGTTTAAAGCCAGTCAGTGAAAATCCAGCAAGGATTTCTCTCTTTGCTGTTTCTGTTTTTACTCTCCATCTACAGTATATCTCTCAAGGAATTCTTCTAGGGGAGTAGTGAGCATTTTTAAACCTCAGGCGATTTACAGAACTGTATAACATTGGACTGAGTAAATGAAAAATTACGATTTTTTTGGACAAATTGTACTGTTCATTTTCTCTTGAGTACGCCAATGCCCCATAAGTGGTTAAATACTACTATTTTTTTGGCACAGTACAAAGCTCAGAAGGGAACGAGTGCCATATTATACTCAGATTTTCTGATTTTTCTGTTATGGCTTGTGGGTGCCATGTCACATTGGCAGAGCCCCTGAGGTCCCAGAACAGCAGAATCTCCAAAAAAGTGACCCCATTTTAACTTTTAACATTTAAACTATATCTGTCAATTTGTCAAGGGGTGCAGAGGTCATATTGACTCCACAGGTTTGTCACAGAATTTTATTCCATTGGGTAGTGAAGAAAAATAATTACATTTTTATCACAAAAATTTAGTTTTAGCCCCAAATTTTACATTTTCAAATGGGAAAATGGGTAAAAATGGCACCAAAATGTGTCACACAATTTCTGCTGAACGTGGCAATACATCATATAAGACTGTACAGTACTGCTTAGCCATATGATGAGACTCATGATGGAAAGAGCACTATTTGACTCTCGGAGAATGAATTTTCAAAGAATAGTTTGCAGACTCCACATACAGAGCCCTTAAGTGGCAAAAGAGCAGAATTCTCCACTCAAGTGACCCCATTTTGGAAATTACACCCGTCTGGGAATTTATCTACAGGTGTAGTGATTATTGTGATTCCATTAGTGTTTTCCGGAAACAAGCAACAATGGAATAAAAATTGCAAATCTACCATTGTTGTGCCCAGTACAATATGCCCAGCTTGAGCTTCTGGAGATATTCACCCCGTAAATTAAGCGGGCACTCATTGCTACAAAGATGCCAAACATGTGGATGCTAAATGTGGTTTTGGCACACTTTGGGGCTCAGAAGGGAGGGGGACATTTACATAGTTTACTTAGTTTATAAGGCCGAAAAAAGACAAGCGTCCATCCAGTTCAGCCTATTTCTTGTGCACTGCAGCTATTCCGCAGCGTTGATCCAGAGGAAGGCAAAAAAAAACATGCGGTATAGGCCAATATACATCATTGAGGAAAAATTCACTTCCCGACTCCAATCTGGCAGTCAGATTAAATCCCTGGATTAATTAACTATCACTAAGCATAAGACGTAATTTTATTGTTCTCAAGAAAGGCATCCAGGCCTCTCTTGAACTCATTAATTGAGTTGGACATCACCACTTCCTCTCCCAGAGAGTTCCAGAGTCTCACGGCTCTGACCGTAAAGAATCCCCTTCTATGCTGGTGCAGGAACCTCCTTTCCTCCAGACGCATAGTATGCCCCCTCGTCTTTGTCACCATCCTTGCTTTAAACAGGTCATGGGAGAGATCTCTGTACTGCCCCCTGATGTATTTATACATGTTTATGAGGTCTCCCCTAAGCCTTCTCTTTTCCACGTAAATAGGCCTAATTTTGACAACCTCTCTGGGTATTCTGGTCCCTCCATTCCCTTTTTACCTTAGTCGCCCTCCTTTGTACCCTTTCTAGCTCCAATATGTCTTTCCTGAGCACCGGAGCCCAGAACTGTGCACAATATTCTAAGTGCGGCCATACCAGCGCTTTATACAGAGGAAGAACAATGTTCTCATCATATGCCCCTATTCCTCTTCTGATGCATGCCATGACTCTATTTGCCTTCGCAGCTGCTGCCTAACACTGGGCACTCCTATTTAATTTGCTGTTAACCAAGACGCCCAGGTCCTTCTCCATGTCAGATTTCCCCAACGGTTTCCCATTTAATATGTATGGGTGACTGCTGTTTTTCTTTCCCATGTGCAAGACCTTACATTTATTGGCATTGAACCCCATTTGCCATTTTTTGGCCCAACTCCCCAATTTATCTAAATCCTCCTGTAGCTGTGCCCTATCCTCATTTGTATTAACTACTTTACAAAGTTTAGTATCATCTGCAAAAATTGCTATTTTACTATGCAACCCTTCCACTAGATCATTAATAAATATATTAAATCATATAGGGCCCAAGACAGACCCTTGAGGCACCCCGCTAGTAACCCTGACACACCCTGAGCTTACTCCATTGATAACCACCCACTGCTTTCTATCACTCAGCCAGCTATTTACCCACTTGCTCACATTATCCCCCAGACCAAGCATTCTCATTTTATATACCAACCTTTTGTGTGGCACGGTATCAAACGCTTTGGAGAAGTCAAGGTATACAACATCCACTGACTCTCCCCGGTCCAGCTGTGAGCTCACCTCCTTGTAGAAGGCGATCAGGTTTGTTTGGCAGGAGCGATCCCTCATGAATCCATGTTGATATGGAGTTAGACAGTTATTATCATTAAGATATTCTACAATAGCATCTCTAAGAAATCCTTCAAACAATTTACCCACAACAGACGTTAAGCTTACAGGTCTATAGTTCCCAGGGTCACTTTTAGACCCCTTTTTGAATATTGGTACCACATTTGCTTGGCGCCAGTCTAGTGGGACAGTCCCTGTCCATAAAGAGTGCTTGAATATAACATACAGCGGTCTGTCTATCACATTACTTAATTCTTTTAGTACCCGGGGGTGTATGCCATCTGGGCCTGGTGACTTGTCTATTTTGATATTATTTAGGCGTTTCTGAACTTCCTCCTGGGTTAGGTGGGTGACATTTAGCGGAGGGTTTACTTTATCACTCTGCATTTCCTCCGATAAATTGTTTGGATTTGGGAGCACAGATTTTGCTGGATTTCAATTTTTGATAAGGTATTGGGGGCCATAGCGCTTTTCTAGAGCCTTTGAGCTACTAGTAACATAGAAACCCCCTATAATTTGTTAACAGATGATGGACCTGATTGGAAATTTTTTTTTTTTATTGAGTTGAAGCTTTTATTGAGAACATTTTACAGAACATTTTGAATCACATTTATCCTGTGCTCTAAGCTGAGCACTTACATCAGGGTTTCCATCTAACTCTCCAAATGATATGATTCAGTTGAAACTCCAGATGAATCCATTCTCTATAATGAGGCAGCAGAGTTTCTCTGGACTCTGTTTGGCCTCTGTTCAGCTGAGTTCATCTTTTCAGAGGTGGCACTTTTATACACGTTTAAAATTACAGACACTGTTGGATTATAGGCCAGAGAGAGTCCACAGTGTCTCCATCTGCATCATTAGAAGGAATCTTCCACGAGGAGTTTTGTCTGAATCACATAATTCAGATATTTACACGGAAACTTTAGTGTAAGTGCTCAGCATAGAATGCAGGTTAAATGTGAACCTAACCTTACTGTGATCTTTCGAAGGCAGAATAAAAAAATCAACAGCAGGTGAAGAATTGGTTTTATTTATTTTTTATGCAGTATAAGTGATTCAATTACTTTATTCTTCGGGCTGGTGCAATTACAGTGATACCAGATTTATATTGTTTTTTATGTTTGACTGCAATCACACACTAAGAAACTGTTTTTATTAGTGCTGAGTGAGCATGCTCGACACTGCTCATTACTCGCCCGAGCATCACGCTACTTGGGATGTTCGGCGAGCACCGAGCATTTCCGGGTTACTCGGGCGGTAGCTCGGGTCTCCGCCCTGCACGTTTGGCGCTCTTTACACAGCCAATAAACATGCAGGGATTGCCAGCCAGTCACTGTAATGCCGCAGCCATGTTGTTTGTGGGCATTACAGTGATTGGCTGGTCATACCATACAGCGTCACCTTGAGTATTTAAAACCGGCACCGCCATCTTGGACACAGTCGCTCTGGATCAGATGGTGTAGGGAGAGTGCTGCTGAGTTAGGGAGAGATTTATAGTGCGAAATAGGTAGTGTAGTGTCTCTATAGCCTGCCAAAATATGGCAAACAGTCCTTCTCAGGACTAATATCCATCCCAGATATCAGGCAGGCAGGCTGTATAGGAGACGCAGTGGTTATACCAGCAAACGCTGCATTACAGTCCTGTGTGCTCCTGTTGGTCAAATTACTAGCCTTATCACACAGGTCTCAGGGGCCAGGAAACATTTTTTTTTTTCATCTAAATCCTGTATTTTTTTTCCTTCAGTCAAATTGTCCAAATATTCGTCTTATTAACCTTTTGGTATTCCCCCCCCAAAAAGAAAAACTGAGTGTGTCTGTGACTGTTCAGACACCAATATATCTGTTTAAAATAGTCTGGTGTAGGCCAGAAAAATATAACTGTGGTTTTGCAGTTCCACGGTTCAAATCTCTGTATTATCCTGTTTTTGGCATTTTTTGCCATTAAAAAAACTGTAATAGTGTCTCCCTGACTGGTCAGACACCAATATATCTGTTTAAAAGAGTCTGGTGTATGCCACATAACTATATCTGTGGTTTTGCAGTTCCACGGGTCAAATCTCTGTATTATCCTGCTTTTTGCATTTTTTGTCATAAAAAAAACAGTAATAGTGTCTCCCTGACTGTTCAGACACCAATATATCTGTTTAAAGGGTCTGGTGTAGGCCAGAAAAATATAAGTGTGGTTTTGCAGTTCCACTGGTCAAATCACTGTATTATCCTGCTTTTGGCATTTTTTGCCGTAAAAAGACAGTAATAGGGTCTCCCTGACTGGTCAGACACCAATATATCTGTTTAAAAAAGTCTGGTGTAGGCAAGAAAAATATAACTGTGGTTTTGCAGTTACACGGGTCAAATCACTGTATTATCCTGTTTTTGCCATCTTTTGCCGTAAAAAAAAACTGTAATAGTGTCTCCCTGACTGGTCAGACACCAATATATCTGTTTAAAAGAGTCTGGTGTAGGCCAGAAAAATATAACTGTGGTTTTGCAGTTCCATGGGTCAAATCTCTGTATTATCCTGTTTTTGGCATTTTTTGCCGTAAAAAAAACTGTAATAGTGTCTCCCTGACTGGTCAGACACCAATATATCTGTTTAAAAGAGTCTGGTGTAGGCCAGAAAAATATAACTGTGATTTTGCAGTTCCATGGGTCAAATCTCTGTATTATCCTGTTTTTGGCATTTTTTTCCGTAAAAAAAACTGTAATAGTGTCTCCCTGACTGGTCAGACACCAATATATCTGTTTAAAAGAGTCTGGTGTAGGCCAGAAAAATATAACTGTGGTTTTGCAGTTCTACGGGTCAAATCTTTGTATTATCCTGCTTTTGGCATTTTTGCCGTAAAAAAAAACTGTAATAGTGTCTCCCTGACTGGTCAGACACCAATATATCTGTTTAAAAGAGTCTGGTGTAGGCCAGAAAAATATAACTGTGGTTTTGCAGTTCCATGGGTCAAATCTCTGTATTATCCTGTTTTTGGCATTTTTTGCCGTAAAAAAAACTGTAATAGTGTCTCCCTGACTGGTCAGACACCAATATATCTGTTTAAAAGAGTCTGGTGTAGGCCAGAAAAATATAACTGTGATTTTGCAGTTCCATGGGTCAAATCTCTGTATTATCCTGTTTTTGGCATTTTTTTCCGTAAAAAAACTGTAATAGTGTCTCCCTGACTGGTCAGACACCAATATATCTGTTTAAAAGAGTCTGGTGTAGGCCAGAAAAATATAACTGTGGTTTTGCAGTTCTACGGGTCAAATCTTTGTATTATCCTGCTTTCGGCATTTTTGCCGGAAAAAAAAACTGTAATAGTGTCTCCCTGACTGGTCAGACACCAATATATCTGTTTAAAAGAGTCTAGTGTAGGCCAGAAAAATATCACTGTGGTTTTGCAGTTCCACGAGTCAAACCTCTGTATTATCCTGTTTTTGCCATTTTTTGCCGTAAAAAAAAAACTGTAATAGTGTCTCCCTGACTGGTCAGACACCAATATATCTGTTTAAAAGAGTCTGGTGTAGGCCAGAAAAATATAATTGTGGTTTTGCAGTTCCATGGGTCAAAGCTCTGTATTATCCGGTTTTTGCCATTTTTTGCTGTAAAAAAAACTGTAATAGTGTCTCCCTGACTGTTCAGACACCAATATATCTGTTTAAAAGAATCTGGTGTACGCCACATAACTATAACTGTGGTTTTGCAGTTCCACGGGTCAAATCTCTGTTTTATCCACCTTTGGTATTTTATCCACTTTTGGCCTTTTTTACATAAAAAAAACAGTTTGAGTGTGTCTCTGACTGTTCAGCCCCAAATATATCTGTTTAAAAAAGTCTGTTATACGCCAGTAAATTAGAAGTGTGGTTTTTCAGGTCCACTGTTCAAATCTCTGTTTTATCCAGCTTTTGGTATTTTTTCTGTAAAGAAAAACAGTAATAGTGTCTCCCTGATTGTTCAGACACAAATATATCTGTTTGAAAGATTCTGGTGTACGCCACATAACTATAACTGTGGTTTTGCAGTTCCACGGTTCAAATCTCTGTATTATCCACTTTTGGGCCTTTTTTACTTAAAAAAAACAGTTTGAGTGTGTCGCTGACTGTTCAGCCCCAAATATATCTATTTAAAAAAGTCTGGTATACGCCAGTAAATTAGAAGTGTGGTTTTGCAGTTCCACTGTTCAAATCTCTGTATTATCCAGCTTTTGGCCTGTTTTCCATAAAGAAAAACAGGAATAGTGTCTCCCTGTCTGTTCAGTCACAAATATATCTGTTTAAAAGATTCTGGTGTAGGCCAGAGAAATAGAACTGTGGTTTTCCTCTTCCACAGCTCTAATCTCCTTTTTATTACCCTTTTTTCATTGATAGCGCGATTGTGAGCTATATTACAATAAGCAAGTCGCGTGGCAAGGGAACTGGACGTTCTGGTGATGGTGTGAGTAGAGGACGGGGCCGTGGCCAAGGTGAAAATGTGCCACATCCAACAGCCACATCATCTCGCTCCCACTTCTTGACCGAATTACTAGTGAAGCACACTACAACACCAGTATTGAGAACTGATCAGTGTAAACAGGTTATTAATTGGATAGCGGATAATACTTCCAGTTACCTGGGCACCACACGGTCAAGTTTTAGTTGCCGTGAGTCTCGACCGCATACTCCTCCTCACCCTGATGCTCCTTCCTCCCACCATGCCGAGTGTCGTTAGACAGCAACTGATCCCACACTTGGACACTCTGAAGAGCTGTTCACCGGTCCATTTTCATATTTGTGCCCCTCGCCTGCTCCACTTGAAGTGGTGGAAGAGGAGATCCCATGTAGTGATGCCCAAATATTTGAACAGCCACGGCCAGAGGAAGTCGACGCTGGCAATTTGTCACAAGAGGTGGACGATGACGAGACACAATTGCAACGAAGTGAGGAGGAGGATCGTGGTGCGCAAGTGGAAGAGGAGGAGGTGATGGATGATTTAGTAACTGACCCAACGTGGAAGGAGGACACGCAGAGCGAGGCCAGCAGCACACAGGGGGAGGGAGGCAGAGAACCCCAACAAGCAGGAAGAAGCAGTGTGGTGGCCGCACACAGAAGGCGGGCAACAGTTCCCCGTAACACCAACACGAGGGACGTTGCCAGTACAACCAGTAGGTCTTCCAGAGTCTGGAATTTTTTTAAAATTAAAACTACCAGCCTGACCACCATCAGCATGATCAGGCACATGGCAGCAAAGCACCTGACTTTGTGGGGCAACCGCAGGGTCCACAACCAGTGTCAGCGAGTGTCACAACTGCTTTTTCCGCTGTTGAACGTGTAATAGAATCCCCTGTTGTGCATGCAAGGCAATCCCCTGTCCATACTGCATGCAAAGATTCTCCCTCCTCTCAGTCTTCACTTGTTATGGCCGTTTCTCAAGAAAGAGCATCAACGTCCACGTCCACGTCCCACCGCAGCGTTTAATTGTCCATATCCCAGAGCTTTGAATGAAAGCGCAAATTCGCAGCCAACGCCCCACAGGCCACAGTCCTAAATTCGCACATTACACGACTGCTTGCATTGGAAATGCTGCCTTTCAGGCTGGTGGAGACGTAATCCTTCCGCAACCTTATGGCGGTGGCCGTCCCTCGGTACTCGGTCCCCAGCCGACACTATTGTGCCGGTGTGCCATCCCCACACTACACAGCACGTGTCCCAAAGCATCGGCCATGCCCTCAACAACGCAGTTACTGGGAGAGTCCACCTGATAACGCACAAGTGGACAAGTGCTTGTGGCCAGGGATGGTACATCTCCCTGACGGGACACTGGGTAAACATAGTGGTAGCCGGGACCCAGTCGGACCTTGGGACGGAACACATCCTCCCCACACCGAGGATTGCGGGCCCTATGTCAGTCAGAGTTGCACCCACAGTGTACAGCTCCTGCGCATCATCCTCCTCCTCCTCCTCATGTTCAGCCTCCATCTCAGATATCACCACATCAGTTACAAGCTGGAAGCACTTCAGTACTGCCTCAGCCAAGCGGCAACAGGCTGTGCTGAAACTCATAAGCTTAGGTGATAAACCTCACACTGCTTGTGAGTTGTGGACAGCTGTGAAAGAGCAGGCAGATCTGTGGCTGAGAACGCTGAACCTACATCCAGGCATGGTCGTGTGTGACAATGGCCGTAACCTGGTGGCGGCTCTGAGGATAGGCGAGATCACACATGTACCATACCTTGCTCATGTGCTTAACCTCGTGGTTCAGCAATATCTTAAATCGTACCCCGAGTTGCCAGATCTGCTCGTCAAAGTAGGCCGCTTTACAGCTAAATTTTGGAAGTCGGCTACAGCTTCCGCCCCCCTTGCTGTGTTGCAGCAGCGTTTGCAGCTTCCGTCACACTGACTGGTGTGTGATGTCCCCACACGTTGGAACTCTACCCTCCACATGTTGCAAAGGATTTGTGAGCCGAAGAGAGCAGTTGTGGAGTACCAGCTGCAACAAGGCCGTCGATATTCAGGTCAGACTCCACACATAAGACCTCAGGAGTGGACCTGGATGTCTGACATATGTACCATCCTGACAAACTTTGAGGAGTCCACCAAGATGGTGAGTGGCGATGACCCCATCATTAGCGTCAGCATCCCATTTGTCTGTCTTTTGCAACGCTCTCTGCAGAGAATTAAAGAGGAGGCATTGCAGACAGCGTAGGATGAGATGGATCAAGAACCCGTAATGGGCGATTACACACAGCCCAGCATCATCTCATCCCAACGTGCATTGGGGGACAATGAGGGAGAGGAGGAGGAGGAGGAAGAACAGGAGCTGGTATCATGCGCTGTAGACGTTAGTACCTGTACAACTGTCATACAGTCGGATCAGGGTGGGTGGCCTGAGGACAGGGGGGAGGAGGAGGAGGAGGAGGAGAAGGAGAGCATGGCCAGTCGTCATCTTGGTGATCACACGGAAGTCTTGCCCGTTACCAGTCTGGCACGCATGGCTGACTTTATGTTACGCTGCCTTAACCGTGACCCTCGCATTGCCAAAATGTTGGGTGACAGTCATTACTTGTTGGTGACACTTTTAGACCCCCGCTACAAGGAGAACTTTCACTCTCTTATTCCTGAGGTGGAGAGGTCTACAAAAATGGGGCAGTACCAGAAGGCCCTTGCTGCAGAACTGTTAGAAAAATTCCCATCTGAACACGCTAGCGGCAGAGGTAACAGTTCGTTGACCAACCAAGGTGTACAGGCGAGAGAGACGCAACTCTGATCCAGCAGAGAAAGGGAAACACTGTCAACGTTCTGGGACAGTTTTCTGAGACCCGCCCAGCTGACAGGCTCTGAGGCTTGGAGTACTCTCACAAGGAGTGGAAAGTTTCAAAAGATGGTGAGGGAGTACCTTGCCGACCGTACCAGCGTCCTCCATGATTCCTCTGTGACTTTTAATTATTGGTTATCCAAGCTGGAGACTTGGAATGAACTCGATCTGTATGCCTTGGAGGTCCTGGCCTGCCCTGCTGCTAGCATGTTATCGGAGCGTGTTTTTAGTGCCACTGGGGAAATTATAACTGATAAGGGCACTCGCCTGTCCACTGACAATGCTGACAAGCTAACCCTTATCAAAATGAACAAGGGCTGGATTGGGCCAGACTTCTCATCACCACCAAATGACAGCAGAGTAATATAAAGTCAAATCCACTGTGTTATTTCGGGAGGTGTATTCCCATGCACCACTTCACACCCACACATGGGTATACGCTTCCTCAATTCGGCTTTTTTTTGCTCTTCTTCTTATTCTCAGCCTCCACCACCACTATACCACCAGGGTGACTGTGGTCCGTGTGGCCAGCATTGCAAGTTCCTCCATCCAAAATTTTGGCAGCTTTTGCTTGGAAGGTATAGGCAAAGACAATGGGAGACCCACTCCCCAATAACGGGAATAAAGTTTGTAATGTGCTGTACTGTATGGCTCTTGTAAGGGGCATTAAAACCGTGTTGTTAAACCACTCTGACCTCCACAACTCTTCCAAGGGGCATTTAAACCGTCTTGTTAAGCTACTGCAACCTCCACGTCTCTTCCAAGGGGCATTAAAACCGACTTGTTAAGCTAATGCGACCTCCACCACTTTTCCAAGGGGCATTAAAACCGTCTTGTTAAGCTACTGCGACCTCCACGTCTCTTCCAAAGGGCTTTTAAACAATCTTGTTAAGCTACTGTGACCTCCACGTCTCTTCCAAGGGGCATTAAAACTGTCTTGTTAAGCTAATGCAACCTACACCACTTTTCCAAGGGGCATTAAAACCATCTTGGTAAGCTACTGCGACCTCCACCACTTTTCCAATGGGCATTAAAACTGTCTTGTTAAGCTAATGCGACCTCCACCACTTTTCCAAGGGGCATTAAAACCATCTTGTTAAGCTACTGCAACCTCCACGTCTCTTGCAGGGGGCATTAAAACCGTCTTGCTAAGCTAATGCGACCTCCACCACTTTTCCAAGGGGCATTAAAACCGTCTTGTTAAGCTACTGCGACCTCCACGTCTCTTCCAAGGGCCATTTAAACCATCTTGTTAAGCTACTGCAACTTCCACTTCTCTGACGCGCCCCCTGGGCCTTGGGGCACCCGGAGCTGGGCCTTGTAGATGCTGGTTGTTGTAGTCACCGTAGCGGTGACCCGGTCCGTGACCCTGGGCGGTCAAACCAGGGTAGTTTATGTATAGTCCGACTATGACACCTGTGGAATTCGGTTATTGGGAACCGCCACTGCGGAGCAGTCCCCTGAAGCTGGTGGTATGTGCAGCAAGGTGATGTAACTCCCCACAGGAAGAGTGTAGCTTCAGGGCAGCGCGTATGGATGATGGTGGTGATGGTGCATGGTGTCGCGGTGCAAGAATAATCACAGAGTCCAAATGATGCAGTCCCAGATCCTTTACACACGGTTTAAGCAGTTCCAGTTACAGGGCCAGTGTAAGAGCCCACGGCGTCCTGTTCTCGCGCAGTGAGGGGCTCAGATGACTCCTAGATATCTCCAGAGTATTTATCAGGACCCCCTTCTGTGTGTCCATTCTGGCCTTCTCCCTGCACCTCACACCTAGTAGCATTCCTGTCCGGTGTCCTCGGGCCTTGGTGGTTGACGTGTGTTCCGTCTCCTGGGTTCTATGCGGCTACCTTCCTAGTACTCTGGTATGGACTTATGGTCTGTGGTATTTGAAATGCTGCAGCCTCCGATTCTCTAGTTAGGCTTTGTAGCTCTTGGCTAGTTAAGGGACCGGTTCCCTTTCTCCTGGCCTGATCCCCCTACCTCCTGCGGGCATACGGGTGGCTTGCTGCACGGCCCGTACCCCTGGGGTCCCTTCTCCTCTCGTTCTGGAGCATCTCCTGCTCCCCTTCTCTCTCCCTTCTCCTTCAGGCTCAGGCCTCCTGACTTGGCCCGCCTGTGGAGCAGAGCTCATGCAGAGCCCTGCTCCTGTCACTTTCCTCCTCTGACAGACTCTGTCTCACACTCTCTGAACAAAGATGGTTCCTTGCTTTTATACCTCCTCCTGATGTGCTCCCAGGATCTACGTCCTGCACCCGTCCAGTACATAGTTCCCCCTCTCTAAGTGGTTCCTCTCCACTCCAGCCAGGGATCAGGGACTGTGCTCTCCCGTAGGAGCAATCTCGCCCTGTCCCCTGGAAATGTGGTGTAGTGGAAGTAGTGTTAGGGTCCTGAGCCATACTCCTTCCTTACCTGAGAGTGAGATACCACACCTCTGGGTGAGATGCAGTAACTCTGTGGAGACCGAACCCTCAGGGGCGCCACATCTCTTCCAAGGGGCAAAAAACCATCTTGTTAAGCTAATGTGACCTCCACCACTTTTCCAAGGGGCATTAAAACCATCTTGTTAAGCTACTGCGTCCTCCACGTGTCTTCCAAGGGGCATAAAACCGACTTTTTAAGCTAATGCGACCTCCACCACTTTTCCAAGGGGAATTAAAACCATCTTGTTAAGCTACTGTGACCTCCACATCTCTTCCAATGGGCATTTAAACCGTCTTGTTAAGCTAATGCGACCTCCATCACATTTCCAAGAGGCATTAAAACCGTCTTGTTAAGCTACTGCGACCTCCACCACTTTTCCAAGGGGCATTAAAGCTGTCTTGTTAAGCTACTGCGACCTCCACCACTTTTCCAAGGGGCATTAAAGCTGTCTTGTTAAGCTACTGTGACCCCCACCACTTTTTCAAGGGGCATTAAAACAATCTTGCTAAGCTAATGCTATCTCCACCACTCTTCCAAGGGGCATTAAAACCATCCTGTTAAGCTACTGCGACCTCCACGTCTCTTCCAAGCTGCATTAAAACCGTCTTGTTAAGCTAATGTGACCTCCACCACTTTTCCAAGGGGCATTAAAACCATCTTGTTAAGCTACTGCGACCTCCACCACTTTTCCCAGGGGCATTGATATTGTCTTTTTATTCCACTGCGACCTCCACTATTTTTCCAAGGGACATTAAAAGCGTCTTGTTAAGCTACTGCGACCTCCACCATTTTTTCAAGGGGCACTGAAATTGTCTTTTTATTCCAATGCGAACTCCACCATTCTTCCAACGGGCATTGCATTTCCAGCTAATTTTAGTCAGCTTTTGCTTTTCAATGCATAGGCGAAAACTAAGGGAGACCCACTCCCCAATAATGGGTAGAAGGTTTTTAGTATGCTGTAATCCACGTCTGTTTCAAGGGGCATTGCAGTTCCTCATAATTTTTGGAAAGCCTTCCATTCACTGCTTAGGCCAACAGTGCACAGGAGACCCAGTTGCTATAAATGGAAAAAACGGTTTAGTTAAGGCCCTCTGACCTCCATGTCACTTCCAAGGGGCATTGGAGTGCCTCAAAATTTTTGGTAGGCATTGCACTCATTGCATGCCCTATAACTGTGTAGCCAAACCTCTCCTTTTGGTACAGAAACATATCCTACTAGACATGTGTGGTTGACTGGCCTGATATTGAAGTGAATGGTCCCTGTTCCTCCTGCTCTTTTTCCTTTGCCACCACCTCATCCATCATTCATCACCTGAACTTTGTTTTAACGGGAGTCATAGAACTGGGATAGTGGCAGGAAAACAACCAGCAATCCTCGGGGGAGGTAGGATATGCGCCAAAATGCTGACCACCTCAGGCCTAGCTGCTACTACTTATATGCGCTTGCATTCCAAGAAAACAAAGCAGATGCTAACTTCTATCATCATAATCATGCTCCTCACCTTGGCACTCTCAACTCCCTTGATGGAGAAGCCAGGGCCCATCAGAGGAGTCTGTTTCTCTGGTGGGCTTGTCCAATGCTGCCCTAAAGCAGGCTGGGCTAAGAAATGTGTGGGGGTTGTTCCATGGAGTATTAGGGGGGGCTGGGGACCGTTTATGGACACCCAGCTGCCCCCAGGCGGCTGGGGACCGTGTGTGGACACCCGGCAGCCGGGCAGCTGGGGACTGAGTATGGATACATCGCTGCCGAAGCAGCCATGAGGTAGTGGCCAGCTTCGGCCTCCTCCAAACTAAAAGGCCACATTTCAAGTGCAAGCAAGCTAGCAGTATGGTATTGCAGCCTGGGGGTGGGTGGGTGGCAGGTTGCACACTTACGCTTGCATTCCAAGAAAACAAAGCAGATGCTAACTTCTATCATCATCATCATGCTCCTCACCTTGGCACTTTCAACATCCCTGATGGAGAAGCCAGGGCCCACCGGAGGAGTCGGGTTCTCTGGTGGGCTCGTCCAATGCTGCCCTAAAGCAGGCGGGGCTAAGAAAAGTGTGTGGGGGGATGTTCCAAGGAGAAATAGGGGTGGCTGGGGACCGTTTATGGACATCCGGCCGCCACCAGGCGGCTGGGGACTGTGTGTGGACACCCGGCCGCGGGGCTGCTGGGGACCGAGTATGGACACCCGGCCACCCCCTAGTGGCTGGGGACCGAGCGTGGACACCCGGCCGCCGGGCGGCTGGGGACTGAGTATGGATACCTCGCTGCCGAAGCAGCCATGAGGTAGTGGCCAGCTACGGCCTCCTCCAAACTAAAAGGCCCCATTTCAAGTGCAAGCAAGCTAGCAGTATGGCATTGCAGCATGGGGGTAGGTGGGTGGCAGGCTGCATACTTGTGCTTGCATTGCAAGGAATGGGGGAGTTAAAATTGAACACTGTGTAACACAGCACATGGCCAGATAAGATTGTAAAATGTTAAAATGACATTTCCCGGTGAATGCATTTGTCACGGTTGAAAGCAATACAAGAGTGAAAAAACGCATAAAAAATGTTACTTGTGAACATAGCCCAAGGTGTGGAGGAGTATTTTTGTTTTTGGTTATTTATTTTAGCTTATACACAAATCTTTACCCTGGAAAGGAAGTTCCTTAACATATTTCACAGGAAAACTGTTTCAGTTTCGTTTTTGAACGTTTTATTGTGAGCCCGTTAAAGTGGCTTAATACCTCTGACCACGTTGTTGACAGCAGTGACCTGGGGGTCAGAAATGCTTCCTGGGGTGATGCCCATGCTGTCCCCATGTCTTTTGAGCACTGTCACAATCGTTTTGTGCATTTTTTAGGCTTTCTACAGACTGCTGGGGGTGCCGCCGCAAAAATGCTCGGGTCTCCGATAGACTAACATTGGGCTCATTGCTCAGGTCAAGCACCCGAGTATCACGGCGAGCTCGGCCCGAGCGTCGAGCACCCGAGCATTTTAGTGCTTGCTCAACACTAGTTTTTATACAAAAAAAAGTTTTTGCATTGTGATATTTTGAGATCTATAATTGTTCCGTATTTTTGCCGAGTCATGTGAGAACTTGTTTTTTGCGGGATGAGTTGACATTTTTATTGTTACCATTTTTGGGCACATGACATTTTTTGATCACTTTCTAATCCGATTTTTGGGAGGCAAAATGAAAAAAAGAACAGCAATTCAGGAATTGTTTTCTCATTTTTTATGCCTTTTACTGTGTGGTAAAAGTGATAAGGCAGCTTTATTCTTCATGTATGTATGATTACAGTGATTCCACTTTTATATTTTTTTTAGGTTTTGTAGCTTTTACACAATAAAGACTATTTTATAGAAAAAATAATTGTTTATGCATTGCTCTATTTTGAGAGCTATAGCTTTTTTATTTTTACACTGATGAAGCTGTATTGCAGCTTGTGTTTTGTGGGACAAGATGACGTTTTCAGCAATACAATTTTTTTTTATTTTCAACCTTTTGATAGTGTTTTATTCCACTTTTTGGGCAGTATGATGAAAAAGAATAGTTTTTGTCAAGTTTTTTCTCATTTTTTCACAGTGTTCACATAAGGGTATAAATAATATGATAGTTTTATAGATCGGGTCGTTCGGAATGTGGTGATACCAAATATGTGTACATTTTTGTTTATTTTTTTTACATATGTCTATATATGTATAGAAAAAAAGAGAGAGAAAAGCAGCACAAGCAAACAAAATGTGAATAGCTGGGTGCCCGTCCTACAGGTAGATACCAAACCTTCTTACATATAGAAAAAATAGTAGAGACAGCAGTCCAAAATAGATGATTTATTAGCTTAACAAAAGCTGTGGTGACGTTTTGGCTAGATATAGCCTTTTTCCAGCAAAGTGCAAAGTATACAGGTGAGGTATATATCAGATCATCCATTTGTAGGACAAATATGTTATAAAGTGCAAAAAGTGCAAAGTGCAAAGTGCATATGAACATACAATACATATACATAAATGGATCATAATGTATAAAGGTTTCTGTGATTCATAAAAATACATACACATCATTTATTCTCATGATATATCTCAATTCATAATAAATGACATGATAGATACAGTGTCCAGAATCAAAGAAATCAAGATTGACCCACCGCATCAGCATGTGAACAACGTCGAAAAACGGCGCCACTAGTGACAAACTGCCCATGTCAGAGTTACTGTTGGAAAGAGGAAGTGACCACTCTATGGTATACAGATGCAAATTCGACACTGCGCATGCGCCAATGACGTCGCTGGCGGATATGACATCATATTAAGAGCGGAAGTGCTTTAATATGGTGCATATGCACTATCTCTATTGCGCAAGTGTCTATATGATATCAGCGCCATTTTTATTGTGGTGTGCCCACAAGTATCATGCATATTGGGCTATTACCATATATTAAAAGGTAAATAGAGTCTGAACTATAAAGCCTTATTATACATAGCACATGGCAGTGATAACGGGCAATACGATCAAAAGTGCGGCATTATATATTTTTATATTTAAAATGGGAACACAGTAAGATATTGTTGGGTAACATCCCCCATTAGCTGGGGCTGGTAAACCCAGCATCTGAGCAAGAAGGGGAGCCACTCACCAAGTTAGGGGCAAGTTACTCAACCCACTATGCCCTATATAGCCAATCCCATGTTATATTCACATACCAAGCACCAACCCTGCCCTTTAATAAATAAACCATGTTGGCTATTGTTATACATACTATGAGAAGAATATAATAAAGACTCATATATACAGTACAGACCAAAGGTTTGGACACACCTCATTTAAAGATTTTTCTGT
This sequence comes from Phyllobates terribilis, assembly GCF_046119375.1. NCBI lineage: Eukaryota > Metazoa > Chordata > Amphibia > Anura > Dendrobatidae > Phyllobates > Phyllobates terribilis. The sequence goes on along the minus strand of NW_027362762.1, from coordinate 764,545,465 downwards.
ATTTTCATGACTATGAAAATTGTACATTCACACTGAAGGCGTCAAAACTATGAATTAACACATGTGGAATTATTATATCATTTAAAAAAAAGTTTGAAACAACTGAAAATATGACTTATATTCTAGGTTCTTCAAAGTAGCCACTTTTTGCTTTGATGACTTCTTTGCACACTTTTGGTATTCTCTTGATGAGCTTCAAGAGGTAGTCACCGGAAATGGTCTTCCAACAATCTTGAAGGAGTTCCCAGAGATGTTTAGCACTTGTTGGCCCTTTTGCCTTCACTCTGCAGACCAGCTCACCCCAAATTATCTCGATTCGGTTCAGGTCTGGTGACTGTGGAGGCCAGGTGATCTGACGTAGCACCCCATCACTTTTATTCTTGGTCAAATAGCCCTTACACAGCCTGGAGGTGTGTTTGGGGTCATTGTCCTGTTGAAAAATAAATGATGGTCCAACTAAACGCAAACCGGATGGAATAGCATGCCGCTGCAAGATGCTGTGGTAGCCATGCTGGTTCAGTATGCCTTCAATTTTGAATAAATCCCCAGCGTCACACAAAGACACGATTGTTGGAACCAAAGATCTCAAATTTGGACTCAACTGACAAAAGCACAGATTTCCACTGGTCTAATGTCCATTCCTTGTGTTCTTTAGCCCAAACAAGTCTCTTCTGCTTGTTGCCTGTCCTTAGCAGTGGTTTCCTAGCAGCTATTTTACCATGAAGGCCTGCTGCACAAAGTCTCCTCTTAATAGTTATTGAAGAGATGTGTCTGCTGCTAGAACTCTGTGTGGCATTGACCTGGTCTCTAATCTGAGCTACTGTTAACTAGTGTTGAGCCACCCCCGTAGTGTTCGAGTTCGGTTCGGTTCGTCGAACACCCGTGTGTTCGCCGAACTGTTCGTCGAACTGTTCGTCGAACACCTTCGAACACCGTTAAAACCAATGGCAGGCAAACAAAAACACATAGAAACACATAGAAAACACCTTCAAAGGTGTCCAAAAGCTGACAAACTGCTCAGAAGACACAACTAACACATGGAAAAGTGACAAGTACATATAGTCATGCGAAAAGAAAAGAGGTGGAGGAGTAAAAGGAGGGGGAGACACAGATATAGGCATGTCATGCCCTTCTAAAATCCAAAAAGTGAGAAGCCGAGACGGCCAGTCCGCTCCTGCCCGTGCCACCTCCGTGTCGCCGGGTTTGTGCCAGAGCCGCGGTGAACCCTGATGGCCAGCCCCCCTCTCCCAATACTGGTGCCTGTCCGCTGGTGGGTCGAGAGAGCCCCCCTGTGGTGGAGGCAGCTCTAAGCTTTTTAATTTAAATTGTCCCTCTAATTTGAATGAATACACTTTAAATCCATTTACAAGGATCTATTGGAGGGCAAGTCTCATGCCAGCAGCCGCGTAATTCCAGCTCCAGTAGCGTCCACTAAAGCTGCTGCAGTTAAAAAGCTTTTATAAGGATCGAGCTCGGCTGTCCACCGCAAGGCATCCTAGTGCCAGTCCCAGCCCCTATGCCTTGGGGTGCCTCCTGATGTTCTTCACTAAGTATCCCGTGGTCCCGAAGCATTTCCTTTGAAAAAATTAAGTGTCCAAACTACAGGTGGTGTAGCTTGCTTAACAGCCGGGATAATCCGCTGACTAGCAGACACTGCTACTAGGCACAAAGTATTTCCTGGGCTAGATGCAGTTAAAAATTTGTAAGTAGATACTCTCGTTGGATGCTGAGAAAGCATTCCATAGAGTCTCCTGGCACGCCATATATGATTCTCTTAAAAAGCTTGGGGTAGGGGTCTAGGGGACCCTTTTATAGCCAAAATCACGGCCCTGTATCACAATACGTCACCTAGGCTGAAGATAAATGGAACTGTAGCACCGAGGGCTCGGTTGCTACAGACGTATTGCACCTCACCCAGAGGTGTGATATCTCACTCTCAGATAAGGATGGAGTGTGGATCAGGACCCGACACCTGCATGCATTACACCACATTGCCGTGGGGCAGGGCGACCAATATGCCCCTGAGATGGGCACGACAGTCCCTGTCCCTGGCTGGAGTGGGGGGAGGGAACACTGAGGAAGGGGAACCCTGCAGTGCAGGAGCAGGGAGGAAGCAGTTCCTGGGTGCATTGAGAAGGGAGTATAAAAGGTGGGCACCATCTTAGTTCAGTGCAGAGAAGTCTGAGCAGAAGTGGCAGGGAGCAGGGGCTCTGCATGAGCTCTGCTCCGGAGGCGGGCCTAGTAACAGAGGCCCAGGCCTGCAAGAGGGAGAAGGAAGGAAGAGGAGCGGAGAAGGCTCCAGGAACGAGGAATGAAGGGATCCCAGGGGTGCGGACGGGCGAGTCGCCACCGCACGCCCGAATCCACCTGCGTGAAGGGGTCAGGCCAAAGGGGGAGACCGGTCCCCGAACTAGTGGAGGCAGGAAACGACCCTCAGCTAGAAACCGGAGGCTCTGACATTTTATGTGGCGCAGCCCCTTGCTCCACCCGCTAGGAAGGCACCACATAGGGTCAGGGAAACTGGCGCCAAGTTTACCAAGAGGAGGCCCGAGGCAGCCGGACAGAAGTGTTGGTAAGAAAGGCCAGACAAAGGACACACAAAGGGGGTCCTGTGAAGCGCTCCAAAGTTATCTGGGAGTTGTCTGAGCCCCTCACCTGGTGAGCACAGTACGACGTGGGCAGCCGTTACCTGCAGACGTGGTCTGGATAATAAGAACTGTGAGTAAAGGCCCTGAACTGCATCACTGACTCCGTGTCGTTACTGCTGCTGCCCTGCACCATCACCCCCATCCTCCGCATACACTGCCCTGAGGCTATACTACTCCCGTGGGGAGTTATGCTACGCTCTGCTGCACCCACAACACCAGCCTTAGCGGTCTGCCCTGTAGCGGCGGTTCACTCTGACCGCAATCCACGGGTGGCGTAGTCGGACATTTAAACATCAAAACCACATAAATAGTTCCGCCACTGGTTTGACCGCCCTGAGCCACGGAACTGGATCGCCGCCACAAAGACGACAACCACCAGCATTCACCAAAAAGGGTCCGGCTCCGGGTGTCCCAAGGCCCAGGTGGTGCGTCAGAACATTTTCATCACCTTTCACAATCACCAATGGGACAAGGCAGGGATGTCCTCTGTCCCCTCTCTTATACATCCTAGTGACGGAGCACCTGCTCTCATCAATTCGCCATAACCCCAATATTAGGTGGATTGAGGTGGGAGGCACCGAGTACAAGTGCTCTCTATTTGCTGATGATGTCCTAGTATATATCACTCAATCACATATATCCATCCCTGCTGTTATGGCTGAAATAGATCACTTTGTTACATGGTAAAATTTTAAAATCAATGCAGCGAAGTCTGAGGCCCTCGATGTCTCCCTCCCTAAATCCATATAGGATTCCATCCATTCCAACTTTCCCTTTGCCTGGCCCTCACAGGGTATCAAATACTTAGGAATTCCTATTCATAGAGACCTCTCCCATCTATGTTATCTTAATTTGTGCCCTTTATTGAACAATTCCATACAGACCACGGTTGGCAAGTTGGAACTGTGAGATTCACTACGTGCACCACTGGTATTTTGTGGAAAAGCACATGTAAGATTCTGCAACAGTCTCTGCTGATACTCCTGCATGCGTGCATCCCTTTCTATGGCAGGAATAATTTCTGCAAATTTACTTTTGTACCGGGGATCTAACAGTGTGGCAACCCAGTAGTCAGGATTATTTCTAATTCTCACAATTCGAGGGTCATGTTGCAGGTAGTGCAGCAAGAAGGCACTCATGTGTGTTGCGCATCCAGGAGCACCAAGTCCCTGTTGTGTTGGTGGCGAGGTAACAATCATGCTTCCTTCCTCTGTCCTCTCCCCCCAACCTCGCACAACAGAAATGTGATCAAGGTCTCCCTCATCTGATGAGTCTTCCATCAGTTCGTCCTCCACTTCTTCCTGGGCTCCTGCACCTTCCTCACTAGTTTGGCTGCTACCATGCGCCCTGGTAAAATCATCTCCCCCACCCTCACATGCCTGCCGCCCTGGTGCTGCCGACCGTCTGGACCTTGCAGATGTTAGCCCTTCCGCATACAACTCCTCCTCCTCTACTTCCTCCACCTCCCCTTGTGCCACCACCTGACTCCGAATTCTGTTTAACATGTGCTCCAGCATGTAAATCACCGGAATAGTCATGCTGATAATGGCATCGTCAGCACTAAACATCTTCGTCGCCATTTCAAAACTGTGCAGAAGGGTGCATAGGTCCCTGATCTGAGACCACTCCTCCAGCGTGATTTGCCCCACCTCTGAATCTCGTTGGCCCAGGCTATACGTCAGAACGTATTGCACCAGGGCTTGTCGGTGCTGCCACAGTCGCTGCAACATGTGCAGAGTTGAATTCCACCGGGTAGGCACATCGCATTTTAGCCGGTGAAGTGGCAGGCCCAACGTCTTCTGTAGAGATGTAAGTCGCTGAGCTGCGGGATGCGAACGGCGGAAGTGAGCACACAGCGACGGTGCCCTCTGCAGAAGGCCATCTAGTCTGGGATAGTGGGCTAAAAATTGCTGGACAACCAGGTTCAACACGTGAGCCATACAAGGCACGTGTGTGACATTGCCCCGGCGAAGGGCCGCACCCAGGTTTGCAGCATTGTCGCACACGGCCTTCCCTGGTTTCAGGTCCAGTGGAGACAACCATTCATGAAATTGGTTCTCCAGAGCTGACCACAACTCCTCAGCTGTGTGACTCACATTTCCCAGACATTTCAATGTAAAAACCGCCTGATGACGTTGAGCCCTACTGCCAGCATAGTAAGGAGGTGTGCAGGATCCCTTCTGCACAGTTAGAAAGCTTGTGGCATGACCAGACAGGCTTTGGGTGCAGGTGGAAGACCGAGAGGAGGTTGAGGAGGCAGAAGCAGTGGAGGAAAAATGACATAAAGAGGATTGACGCACAACTCGTGGGGACGGCAAGACTTGGACAGCAGCCCCTTGTCCTGCTGTCACCATAGTTACCCAGTGCCCAGTCAGCGACATGTAACGCCCCTGTCCATGCCTACTCGTCCAAGTGTCTGTGGTGAAATGCACCCTGTCACACACAGAGTTTCTCAAAGAAGCGGTGATGTTGTGTGCGACATGCTGGTGGAGCGCAGGCACACCTTTGTTTGAGAAGTAGTGCCGACTGGGCATCTGGTACTGGGGCACTGCGACGGACATAAGGTCTCGAAAATCCTCTGTGTCCACCAGGCGGAAAGGCAGCATTTCTGTAGCCAAGAGCTTGCAGATGGTGAAATTCAACCTCTTAGCTTTCTCATGGCTAGGAGGAAATGGTCTTTTACTTGTCCACATCTGAGGGACCGAGGGCTGGCTATTGTGCTTAGACGGGGTTGATAAGGGTGTCCCCGGCAAACTGCCGGTCTGTGAGGAAGATGCAGGCGGACATGTTAGGTTGCCTTGATCCAAAGTTGGTGCTATCGATGTCGGACAGCGCTCAAGACCAGCTGGTGTTACCACCTCCAAAGAAAATGATGACCTGCCAATCACGCTGGCTGTTGCGGGTAAAAAGGTGGCAGGTCTGCGCCCCAAAACAGGTGTGACTGCTGTCCCCCCAGTCACAGAGGATGAAGAGGCCGCGGATGCACAAGATATGGCAGACGGTGGTTGGCCCGGCCGGCTAGACCGCATTGTAGCACACTGAGCTTCCCACTGCAACTTATGCTTCATGTCCATGTGCCGGTTCATGCATGAAGTACTCAAACTATGTATTTTTTGGCCTCTACTTAGCTTTTGCTGACAAATGTTACAGATAACACGAGTTGGGTCATCTTTATCGATCTGAAAAAATGCCCAGGCTATGCAAGGCTTAGCACCCATGCGACCTGAAGAGCCACCACGACTTGTGGTGAGAGGCAGAGTTGTGTTTGAGGATGCAGTTGTTGACGTGCTTCCAGTACTACGTCTCTGTCCAGGAAGGCGCAACCTGACCTCGTCGTCACTAGCATCTTCCTCCACCTCCTCTGCTGACCTCATCTCTTGGCTGACTGTGGGTTGACAGTAAGTGGGATCTCCGACCTCATCATCATCACCCTGTGCGTTATCACACCCGTCGTCCTCAGAGCCAACCTGTTCCTGCCCTGACAAAAAACTAAAGTTGTCGCTCCAATCAGGTATTTGTGTCTTATCATCGTCTTCCTCTTTGTCTCCACCAACAGGAGTTACAGTTTGGGAATGAGGGTCTACATTATGGTCAGAACCTTCTGCGTCTGGTCCTGGATCCGACTCATAAAGATTCTGGGCATCAGTGCAGATCATTTCCTCGTCTGGATTCACAGAAGCGCTGGAGTCGACCTCTGATTCCCAGGCTATAGTATGAGTAAACAGCTCTGCAGACTCAACCATCTGTTCTACCTCATACTCAGATGGGCAACTGGAGATTTGGGAGCTGTGAGGAAGCAAGTGCGATTTGGGTGACACCTTTGAGGACTGGAGTATTTGTGATGTTGAAGTTGATGTGGAGGAGAGCCCACTTAAAGGAGCACTTGATATCCGTTGAAGCACCTGCTGTTTTTGTGCCTCATCTGGAATTTGTAGCGATTGGCGTGGCCGTAAGAAAGGGATCTTATCACATTGTCCGCTAAAAGAAGTAGACATTTTAGTTTGGCTGGAAGATGGTCTTTCTTCTGCACCTACCCCACGGACACAACCTTTTTTCCCCTTCCCAACACGCCTATTCCCCTTTCCACCAGCAGCAGGCCTTTTTCCACTCATTTTGGTGGTTAACTAATTCACAACTCTGGAGTTGTTTGCACAAAAAAACAATGGATGGTAACCGAGCAGAGCTGAGTGGCCAAACTGTGGTATTAGGCCAAAACTATTGGCTGGGTTAGATGCAGAAAAAAATTATTTTTAATTTGCAACCTGATGGAGGTCAGTATAGATGGACTAATAGACCAAGTCCCACACACCGCTAGAAGCCCAAATATTTTTTCAGAGCTAGATGCAGAAATTTTTTTTATTCAATTTGCAACCTGATGGAGGTCAGTATAGATGGACTAATAGACCAAGTCCCACACACTGCTAGAAGCCCAAATATTTTTTCAGAGCTAGATGCAGAAAAAAAATATTTTTAATTTGCAACCTGATGGAGGTCAGTATAGATGGACTAATAGACCAAGTCCCACACACTGCTAGAAGCCCAAATATTTTTTCAGAGCTAGATGCAGAAAAAAATTATTTTTAATTTGCAACCTGATGGAGGTCAGTATAGATGGACTAATAGAACAAGTCCCACACGCTGCTAGAAGCCCAAATATTTTTTCAGAGATAAATGAAGAAAAAAATTATTTTTAATTTGCAACCTGATGGAGGTCAGTATAGATGGACTAATAGACCAAGTCCCACACACTGCTAGAAGCCCAAATATTTTTTCAGAGCTAGATGCAGAAAACAATTATTTTTAATTTGCAACCTGATGGAGGTCAGTATAGATGGACTAATAGACCAAGTCCCACACACCGCTAGAAGCCCAAATATTTTTTCAGAGCTAGATGCAGAAAAAAATTATATTCAATTTGCAACCTGCTGGAGGTCAGTATAGAAGGACTAATAGAACAAGTCCCACACACTGCTAGAAGCCCAAATATTTTTTCAGAGCTAAATGAAGAAAAAAATTATTTTTAATTTGCAACCTGATGGAGGTCAGTATAGATGGACTAATAGACCAAGTCTCACACACTGCTAGAAGCCCAAATATTTTTTCAGAGCTAGATGCAGAAAAAAATTATATTCAGTTTGCAACCTGATGGAGGTCAGTATAGATGGACTAATAGAATGATGCTATGCCCAAAAGATTTTACTTCACTAGGTGCAGTAAAAAAATTGGTATTCTATACACAGGTGGTATATCTTGCAACACAGATAGGCTACTCCACTGACTAACACACTCTGCAATAGGCCAAAAAGGATTAGCTTTGCTAGATTCAGCCAAATGCTGTGAAAAAAACTTGCACAGCACTGGCACAGACCTGCCTGGCAAAAACTGATAGGAACTGATGTAACCTAGTCCTGAAAAGGACTCCAATTACAATTAGTCTTTACTCCCACAATCTATCTATTTAAGAGCACAGACCTGCCTGATAAAAGTCGTAGGAAATGCTGTAACCTAGTCCTTAAAAGGACTGCAATCACAACTATTCCCTACTCCCAAGCTATCTGTATATTTGTGCGAAAATTGGCTTGAAATTAACAAGGTATAGCGCACACAGCAACAGCGGTGCCGTCTAACACGCAGCTGCAGCAGTGAGAAAATGGTGGCGACGGGGAAAATGGCTTGGTCTTATAGGGCAAGGACATGTGACATACACTGCCAATCACACATGCCCTTGCTTGTGTGAAAAAAAGCACTTCGCTCCGTGTGTGCGCTGCTGATAGGCTGACAGATTGAACCTCCCCACTGCAAATGCGGGAAAGAGAAAAAAAAATGGAGATCTTCATTGTTCCTGCAGAGATCCATCCCCTGCTCCTCCCCCCACCCCGCTGTACACTCAAACTGCGTATTAACATTAATTTTCATCATTACTGAGAAAAAATCCAGTTATGATTTTGGTGCACGAACAGTTATCGAACATAACCTCGAACAGCCGAATTTTTCTCAAATTGTTCGTGTTCGCCGACCGGCTCGAACACCGCCCAAAACAGCTCAAATTTGAGATTGGCGAACAGTTCGAGTAGAACAACGCTCATCTCTACTGTTAACCTGCGATTTCTGAGGCTGGTGACTTGGATAAACTTATCCTCAGAAGCAGAGGTGACTCTTGGTCTTCCTTTCCTGGGGCAGTCATCATGTGAGCCAGTTTTTTTGTAGTGCTTGATGGTTTTTGCAACTGCACTTGGGGACACTTTCAAAGTTTTCCCAATTTTTCAGACTGACTGACCTTCATTTCTTAAAGCAATGATGACCACTCGTTTTTCTTTACTTAGCTGCTTTTTTCTTGCCATAATACAAATTCTAACAGTCTATTCAGTCGGACTATCAGCTGTGTATCCCCCAGACTAGGGCACAACACAGCTTATGGTCCCAACCCCATTTATAAGGCAAGAAATCCCACTTATTAAACCTGACAGGGCATACCTGTGAAGTGAAAACCATTTCCGGTGACTACCTCTTGAAGCTCATCAAGAGAATGCCAAGAGTGTGCAAAGCAATCATCAAAACAAAAGGTGGCTACTTTGAAGAACCTAGAATATAAGACATATTTTCAGTTGTTTCACACTTTTTTGTTAAGTATATAATTCCACATGTGTTAATTCATAGTTTTGATGCCTTCAGTGTGAATGTACAATTTTCATGGTCATGAAAATACAAAAAAATCTATAAATGAGAAGGTGTGTCCAAACGTTTGGTCTGTACTGTATAGTAATCAGATAATGGTCCAGGGTTACAACAATAAATATGTAGAGGTGAATCCTGTAGAATTTTCGTCTGTATGCCATAGAGTGGTCACATCTTGACAGCAACTTTGCACTTGTCAGAAGCCGGTTTCATGACAGTAAAAAGGATGGAAATGACATGAAAAGAAAACAGACCATCTTATCTAACCAAAAAAGAAGTCACCTGCTAATTGCTAGATTTACAGTGAATTTGTAACTTCTCACGTCTTTTCTTTTAGTAAATTTTTCACATAAGCATAAAAAAAGTTTGCGTAGTCCATAGTCCAGGCCACAGAGAGCGTTGGTCAGGAATTTTGTCAGTGTTCTGCTGTTATATGCAATGGCTACAAAGCAGTGACTAGTAGGACATGCTTCCGATTTTTTCCAAAAGTAGCTTAAAACCTCTTTAACATTACACCTGTAGTAGTTAGTGGGTACAACGAGAAGCTGAAAAATAATTATCATCAAGTTCATCCAAAGGCTATGTTAGTTTTTATTTATTAGATCTTTCGGATAGTATAAGCGGGATGGTATGTATTGCCATCATAGTAAATAGAAGTATGTTTCCAATTAAAAGACTGGTAAGATAAATATTACTGACCTTTGTGAACCGCAGTGACTGAAGTCCGTTTACGGGAGGGATTTCTGTACCGTGTAAATATGACACCTTTGCACTTTATAAATCAGTTCCAGAACAGAACAATGGTGAGGTCTAGTAAAACCATGTGTGGCTAAGTATTACTTGCATTCTTCAGCAATGTGTTAGATCTTTGAACAGTTGTGTCACATGTTGTGTTTCTTTATTTTGACTTTGCTTAATAACTGTAATATAACATTCTGAAATAACAAAAAATAATTAGACTTATATCTATCCCAAAATTTAAAAACATTATTTTATGGCAGTGCTACAATCGCTCTTACCTAATTAACACAGGAGCATACACAATGTGAATATCTGAGAAATGCACAGAAAGATGTATTAAAATATTATATACAAAAAAGTAGAAAACAGTAAAATTTGGTGTTAAAATTTTGACTTATCCAAAAACAAAGAATAATTACAGGCATTGAGTTTATATAGTCATGGCCGAAAGTGTTGGCACTAGTGTTGAGCGATACCTTCCGATATCGGGAAATATCGGATCAGATTGGATCGGATCGATACCCAAAAAATATCGGATATCGCCAATTCCGATACCGGAAACCAATGCAAGTCAATGGGACACAAATATCGGAATAAAAATAAACCCTTTCTTTCCTTGTAGGTTAATTCTACATGAAGGAAAGCAACTAAGAATAATGTAGAATGTATTACATGAAAAGCCGGCAATTCAGCACCGGCATACACCGGTACCCGACAATTTAGAACAGAGAAAATAGAGCATCACACACAGATTAGATAGATAGAAACATGTCAGTCACATATATATGAAGTACAGTGACAGTGTTGCTTACTGTACTTGTCATTTGTGTAAAGGATTTATTAAAAAAAATAACAGTGTTTTCATGCACCGTCTCTTTAAAAATGCCGGCCGGCAATTCAGCAGCGGTACCCGACAATTTAGAATAGAAAGAATAGAGAATCACACATAGATTAGATAGATAGAAACAGGTCAGTCGCAAATATAAGAAGTACAGTGATAGTGTTGATTACCGTACTTGTCATTTAGTGTTAAAATAAAGGATTTATTAAAAAAAAAATTGGCGTGGGGTTCCCTGTAATTTTAGTCTCTAGCGGAAGTTAGGAAGACGGCTGGGGAAGATGTTTGAAGCCTGGGAAGGGGGTAATACCCACGGAGCTTCTCAGGCTACTAATATCAGCCCCCAGCTGAATACCTAGCCTTTACTAGCTATTAAAATGGGGGACCCCCAAAAAAATGACGTGGGGTCGCCCCTATTTTAATAGCTAGCAAAAGCTAGGCAGACAGCTGAGGCTGATATTAATAGCCCAGGAAGGGTGCCATGAATATTGGCCCCCTCCCAGGCTAGAAACACCAGCTGTCAGCCGCCCCAGAAATGGCGCAACCATAGGATGTGCCAATTCAGGCACTTAGCCTCGCTCTTCCCACTGCCCTGTAGCGGTGGCAGTGGGGTAATAGAGTTGGGGTTGATGTCAGCTTATAATGCCAGCTGACATCAAGCCCAGGTTAGTAATGGAGAGGCGTCTATAAGCCACCCCAATTACTAACCCCATAGTCAAAGTTAAAAAAAAAAACACAAACACCCAGAATGAAGTCATTTAATTGAAATAAAGACACAATTCTTTATTGTTCTAAATTAAACCATACTTACCATCACGCCCATTACAGCTGAAGCCAAAGATCTCCTGCAATAAAAGTAAAATAATAAAGCAACCTCATCCTTACCTTTCCATGGTTCACACGACGGATTCAGCTCTGCTACATTCACATGACAGGCTGGATCGCAGCCGAAAGCTGCCATCAAGCTTGCCATGCCGCAGAGACAGAGAAGCGCAGGCATGCTTGCGCTCCTCAGTGTCTGGCTGTGACGGCATAAAGATGAGCCGAGGTCTTGCCCAATGAACTCAGCTCACCTCATGCACGTCACTGACAGCGTTGGAATATTCTCCTGCGCTTGCAGTGAGGTTGAGAGAATTCTCCTGCTGAAGCGCTGAGCGCAGGAGAATTTTCTCACGCTGTCAGTGACGTGCATGTGGTGAGCTCATGTCCAATGAACTCAGCTCATCTCATGCACGTCACTGACAGCTTGGGAAAATTCTCCTGCGCTTGCAGTGAGCGTGAGAGAATTCTCCTGCTGAAGCGCTGAGCGCAGGAGAATTTTCCCACGCTGACAGTGACGTGCATGAGGTGAGCTCATGTCCAATGAACTCAGCTCACCTCATGCACGTCACTGACAGCGTGGAAGAATTCTCCTGCGGTCAGCACTTGAGCAGGAGAATTCTCCCACGCTGGGGTGTCATTGAGATGACAGGCTGGATCACAGCTGAGCGCTGCCAGCCAGCATGCCATCCTTCATAGACACTGTAGAGAGCAAGCATGCCTGCGCTTCTCAGTGTCTGCGACATGGCAAGCTGGATGGCAGCTTTCGGCTGTGATCCAGCCTGACATGTCAATGTAGCAGAGCTGAAGCTGTCGTGGGAACCATGGAAAGGTAAGGATGAAGTTGCTTTATTATTTTACTTTTATTGCAGGAGATCGTTGGCTTCAGCTGGAATGGGCGTGATGGTAAGTATGGTTTAATTTAGAACAATAAAGAATTGTATGTTTATTTCAATTAAAGGACTTTATTCTGGGTGTTTTGTTTTTTTAAATACTTTACTAGAAATTCATGGATGTCATGTCTAATATTGGCGTGACCCCATGAATTTCAGGCTTAGGGCCAGCTGATAATGCCAAGCTGGCCCTAACCACTTTATTACCCAGTGAGCCACCGCACTAGGGCCCTGGTTGAGTTGGGTACAGCGCCTAAAGACGACGCTTCTATGAACGCGCCATTTTCTGGGGTGGCTGCAGACTGCAATTTGCAGCGGAGGGGGGGGCTAGAAGGCTTGGGCCTCCCTGCGCTGCGGATTCCAGCCCCCAGCTGCCTAGTTGTACCTGGCTGGACACAAAAATAGGGCGAAGACCCACGTATTTTTTTTTTAATTATTTCATGAAATTCATGAAATAATTTTAAAAAAGGGCTTCCCTATATTGTTGTGTCCGGCCAGGTACAAATAGGCAGCTGGTGGTTGGGGGCAGCCCATTCCTGCCTGCTGTACCTGGCTGGATGCAAAATTAGGGCGAAGCCCCACGGCAATTATTTTTCAATTATTTCATGAAATTCATGAAATAATTAAAGAAACGGCTTCCCTGTATTTTTGTTTGCAGCCACGTCAAATTTTTGGTGAAAAATTCAATAATTTTGTTTTTAAAAACCACATTTAGGGACTGCATCTTTATTAACCCCTCCACATGAGGGGTTAATAAAGATGCAGTCCCTAAATTATTATTTATTTTTATTATTTTTTAATTAATTTTTCCCAAATATTTTAACGTGGGCTTCGCCATAATTTTGTATGCCAGCCAGTTACGGCATCCAGGAACGTTCTGCCCCCAACCACCAGCTGCCTATTTGTACCTGGCCGGACGCAACAATATAGGGAAGCCATTTTTTTTTAATTATTTAATGAATTTCATTAAATATTTAAAAAAAAAAATATGTGCGGCTTCGCCCTATTTTTGTGTCCAGCCAGGTACAACTAGGCACCTGGGGGCTGGAATCCGCAGCGCAGGGAGGCCCAATCTTTCTGGCCCCCCCCGCTGCAAATTGCAGTCCGCAGCCACCCCAGAAAATGGCGCGTTCATAGATGCGCCATCTTCTGGCGCTGTACCCAACTCATCCAGGGCCCTGGTGCGGTGGCTCACTGGGTAATAAAGGGGTTAGGGCCAGCTTGGAATTATCAGCTGGCCCTAAGCCCGAAATTCATGGGGTCACGCCAATATTAGACATGACTGCCATGAATTTCTATTAAAAAGTATAGAATTTTGGATGCGCCATTTCTGGGGCGGCTGACGGCTGGTGTTTCTAGCCTGGGAGTGGGCCAATATTCATGGCACCCTTCCTGGGCTACTAATATCAGCCCCCAGCTGTCTGCCTAGCCTTTGCTAGCTATTAAAATAGGGGTGGCCCCACGTCATTTTTTTGGGGGGGTCCCCCATTTTAATAGCTAGTAAAGGCTAGGTATTCAGCTAGGGGCTGATATTAATAGCCTTGGAAGCTCCGTGGGTATCACCCCCTTCCCAGGCTTCAAACATCTGCCCCAGCCGTCTGCTTAACCTCCGCTAGAGACTAAAATTACGGGGAACCCCACGCCAATTTTTTTTTTAATAAATCTTTTATTTTAACACTAAATGACAAGTACTGTAATCAACACTATCACTGTACTTCTTATATATGTGAATGACATGTTTCTATGTATCTAATCTATGTGTGATGCTCTATTATTTCTATTCTAAATTGTCGTGTACCGCTGCGTAATTGCCGGCCGGCTTTTTTAAAGAGACGGTGCATGAAAACCCTTTTTTTTTTTTAAATAAATCCTTTAACACAAAATGACAAGTACAGTACGCTGAGCACTGCCATCCAGCTTGTCATCCTTCAGAGACACTGCAGAGCGCAGGCATTATGGGAACTTCCGATTCCGGTATTCGATATTCTAAAAGTATCGGAACTCAGTATCGGAACTCCGATACCACGAATATCGGTCGATACCCGATATTTCAGTATCGGAATGCTCAGCACTAGTTTGCACCCTTGAAATTGTTCCAGAAAATTAAGTATTTATCCCAGTAAATTATTGAAATTACACGTTTTGTTATACACATTTCATTTCCTTTTTGTGTATTGTAATAACACAAAAAAGCTGAGAAATAAAAGTCAGATTGGGCATACAGTAATTTCACATAAAACTTCAAAAATAGACCTGACAAAATTGTTGGCACCCTCAACTTAACTTTTGGTTGCAGAATAAATAACTGCTATAAATTGCTTCCTATAACCATCAACAAGCTTCTTCCACCTCTCAACTGGAATTTGTGACCATTCTTCTTTTTCAAAATGCTCCAGGTCTATCATATTTGAAGGGTGCCTCCTCCGAACAGCAATTTTAAGATCTCTCCGCAGGTGTTTAATGAAATTTAGATCCAAACTCATTGCTGGCCACTTCAGAACTTTCCCAGCGCTTTGTGTCCATCCTTTACTGTGTGCTCTTTGAAGTATGTTTGGGGTCATTGTCCTGGAAGACCCATGATCTAGGGGGCAAGCCCAGCTTTCTGACACTATAATACTCCTTTGCACCCCCTACAACAAGTGCTACCCCTCACATTGGTACAGATATTCTCATCCACTATATGTACAGTGCCTTAAAAAGTATTTATAACCCATTAACTTTTCCATGTTTTTTCCCATTACACCCACAAACGTAAATGTATTTTATTGAGAATTTATGTGATATACCAACACAAAGTAGTAAGTATTTGTAAAGTATAAAGGAAATGATACATGGTTTTCTAAATATTTTCAAAATAAAAATCTGAAAATTTTGATGTGCAGTCGTATTCCTGTAGTCTGATACTTTGTAGGACCACCTTTCAATGCAATTACTGCCACAAGTCTTTTTGAGTATACTGTATCTCTACCAGCTTTGCACATCTAGAGGCTGAATTTTTTCCCCATTCTTTATAAAGCAGATCTAGCTCAGTGAAATTGGATAGAGAGCATCTGTGAACAGCAATTTTCAAATCTTACCACAGATTCTCAGTGGGATATAGATCTGGACTGTGACTGGGCCATTCACACACATGAATATGCTTTCATGTAAACCATTCTATTGTAGCTCTTGCAGAATGTTTAGAGTGGTTGTCCTGCTGGAAGGTGAACCTACGCCCCACTCTCAAGTCTTTTGCAGCCTGTAACAGGTTTTCTTTCAGGATTTCCCTGTATTTAGCTCCATCCATCCTCCCATAAACTCTGACTAGCTTCTATGTTCTTGCTGAAGAAAAGCATCCCTTCAGCTGCCACCACCATGTTTGACGATGGCAATGGTGTTTTCCTTATGATGTGTTGTGTTAGTTTTCCACCACACATAGCATTTTGAATTTAGCCATTATACTTTGGTCTCTTCTGACCAAAGCCACTCCTTCCACATGCAATGTAGGGGACACATCTAGCATGTGGAAGAAGGATAAAACCCAAGTAGAACTTTTGGTGCCAAATGCAAAACGCTATGTATGGTGGAAAAATAATACTGCACATCACCCTAAAAACACCATCCGCACCATCAAACGTGGTTTGGTGGCATCATGCTGTGGGGATGCTTCTCTTCAGAAGGTACGGGGAGGCAGGTCAGAGTTGATGGAAAGAACGATGGAGCTAAACACAGGGCAATCCTGGAGGATAGCCTATTAGAGGCTGCAAAAGACTTGACACTGGTGCGTAGGTTCACATTCCAACAGGACAATAGCCCTGAACACACTGGCAGTGCTATCATGGCATGGTTTAGATCAAAGCATGTGTGAGTGAATCGCCCAGTTAAAGTCCAGACCTACACTGCCGTTCAAAAGTTTGGGGTCAATTAGAAATGTCATTATTTTTGAAAGAAAAGCACAATTTTTTTCAACGAAGCAAACATTAAATGAATCAGAAATACACTCTATACATTGTTAATGTGGTAAATGACTATTCTAGCTGCAAACATCTTATTTTTATTGCAATATCAATATTGGTGTATAGAGGCCAACAACCACCAGTGTTTTAATGGTACATTGTGTTTGCTAACTGTGTAAGAAGGCTAATGGATGTTTATAAAAAACCCTTGAAAAAGTATGTTAGCCCAGCTGAAAATGGTTTGGCTGATCTGAGAAGCTATAAAATTGACCTTCCTTTGAACTAGTTGAGAATCTGGAGAATTACATTTGTTTGTTCTATGAAACTCTCAAAATGGCCAGAAAAAGAGAACTTTCATGTGGAACTTCACAGTCTATTCTTGTTCTTAGAAATGAAGGCTATTCCATGCGAGAAATTGCCAAGAAACTGAAGATTTCCTACAACAGTGTGTACTTCTCCTTTCAGAGGAGAGCACAGAAAGGCTCTAACCAGATTAGAAAGAGAAGTGGGAGACCCCGCTGTACAACAGAGCAACAAGACAAGTACATTAGAGTCTCTAGTTTGAGAAATCGACGCCTCACAGCTCTTCAACTGGCAGCTTCATTAAATAGTACACGCAAAACGCCAGTGTCAATGTCTACAGTGAAGAGGCAACTCCGGGATGCTGGCCTTCAGGGCAAAGTGGATAAGAAAAAGCCATATCTGAGACTGGCTAATAAAAGGAAAAGATTAATATGGGCAAAAGAACACAGACATTGGTCAGAGGTAGATTGGAAAAAAGTTTTATCGACAGACAAATCAAAGTTTGAGGTGTTTGGATCACACAGAAGAACATTTGTGAGACACAGAACAACTGAAAAGATGCAGGAAGAGTGCCTGACACCATCTGTCAAGCATGCTGGAGGTATTGTTATGGTCTGGGGTTGCTTTGGTGCTGGTAAAGTGGGAGATTTGTACAAGGTAAATGGGATGTTGAATAAGGAAGGCTATCATTCCATTTTGCAATGCCATGCCATACCCTGAGGACAGCTCTTGATTGGAGACAATTTCATCCTACAACAGGACAATGACCCAAAGCACACCTCTAAATTATGCATGAACTATTTAGGGAAGAAGCAGGCAGCTGGTATTCTATCTGTAATCGAGTGGCCAGCGCAGTCAACAGATCTCAACCCCATTGAGCTGTTGTGGGAGCAGCTTGACCGTATCGTACGCAAAAAGTGCCCATCAAGCCAATCCAACTTGTGGGAGGGGTTTCAGGAAGCATGGGGTGAAATTTCTCAAGATTACCTCAGCAAATTAACAGCTATAATGCCAAAGGTCTGCAATGCTGTAATTGCTGCAAAGGGAGCATTCTTTGACGAAAGCAAAGTTTGAAGGAGAAAATTATTCTTTCAAATAAAAATCATTATTTCTAATGTTGTCAATGTCTGGACTATATTTTCTATTCATTTTGCAACTCATTTGATAAATAAAAGTATGAGTTTTCATGGAAAACACAATATTGTCTGGGCGACCCCAAACTTTTGAATGGTAGTGTAAATCCCACTGAGAATCTGTGGCATGACTTGAAATTTACTGTTCACAGAAGCTCTCCATTCACTTTCACTAAGCTAGAGCTATTTTGCAAAGAAGAATGAAAAAAATGTCAGCCTCTATATGTGCAAAGCTGGTAGAGACATACCCCAAAAGATTTGCAGCAGTAATTACAGGGAAAGGTCATCCTACAAAGTATTGACTCAGGTGGCTGAATTCAAATGTATGTCACAATTTTAAGATTTATATTTTTAAAATATTTAGAAAACTATCTACCATTTCCTTTACACTTCACAAATTCATGCTACTTTGTGTTGGCAAATCATATAAAAATCACAACAAAATTTACTTAAGTTTGTGCGTATAACGTAAAAAAATTTGGAATTTTCATGGGTTATGAATAGTGATGAGCGAGCGTGCTCGCTACTGCTCAGTGCTCGCCCGAGCATCTCACTGCTCTAGATGCTCGGCGCTCGCCGAGTATTTCCGGGGTTGCTCGGCGAGAGCTCGGGTCCCCTCCCTGCATGTTTGGCGCTCTTTAGAGGCAATCAACAGTGGCATGCAATCAACATGCAGGGATTGCCTGCCACTCACTGTAATGCCGTAGCCATGTTGGTTGTGGCATTACAGTGATTGGCTGGCCGCACAGCGTCATTAGATCTACATCAGACCTGGCGCCGCTGTGCTCGACACAGTCACTCCGGAATCAGGCAGAGTAGGGAGATGTTGCCTTTTAGGCTTGTGGAGACCGAAGCATTCCGCAGCCTGATGGCGGCAGCTGTTCCTTGGTACTCGATTCCCAGCCGCCACTATTTCTCCAAGTGTGCCGTCCCCGCATTACACAAGCATGTGTCCCAAAACATTAGCTGTGCCCTCAACAATGCAGTTACCAGGAAAGTCCACCTAACCACGGACACGTGGACAATTGCTTGAGGGCAGGGACGGTACATCTCGCTGACGGCACACTCGGTTAACATAGTGGAAGCCGGGACCCAGTCGGACCTTGGGATGGAACAAGTCCTCCCGACTTCAAGGATTGCGGGCCCTTGGTCAAACAGGGTTGCCCCAATGGTCTACAGCTCCTGCAGCTAATCCTCCTCAGCCTCCTCCTCCTCTTCAGCCTCCATCTCCGAAATGACTACATCAGTCACAAGCTGGAATCACTGCAGTACTGACTCGGACAAGCGGCAACAGTCTGTGATGAAACTTATATGCTAAGGTGACAAACCGTACAATGCTGAAGAGTTGTGGACAGCTCTGAAAGAGCAGGCAGATCTGTGGCTCACACCGCTGAACCTACAGCCAGGCATGGTCGTGTGTGACAATGGCCAGAACCTGGTGGCGGCTCTGAGGCAAGGTGAGCTCACACATGTACCATGCCTGGCCCATGTGCTTCACCTCGTGGGTCAGTGGTTTCTCAAATCCTACCCGGAGCTGCCGGATCTGCTTGTTAAAGTACGCCACCTGTGTGCCCATTTTAGAAAGTCAGCTACCGCTTCTACCGCCCTTGCCGTGCTTCAGCAGCGTTTGCAGCTTCCGGCTCACAGACTGGTGTGTGATGTCCCCATGCATTGGAACTCTACACTGCAGATGTTGGGAAGGATTTGTGAGCAGAAGAGTGCAGTTGTTGAGTACCAGCATCAACAAGGCCATCGGTATTCAGTTCTGACTCCAAACATAAGACCTCAGGAGTGGACATGGATGTCAGACATATGTACCATCCTCCAATACTTTGAGGACTCCACCAAGATGGTGAGCAGCGGTGACGCCATAATTAGCATCACCATCCCGCTTCTCTGTCTTCTGAAACGCTCTCTGCTCACAATCAAAGAGGATGCATTGCAGGCGGAGCACGATGAGATGAAGCAAGGAGCAATACAGGGTGAGTACACACAGCCAAGCCTCATCTCATCCCAATGTGGATTGGGTGACAATGAGGAAGAAAAGGAGGAGGAAGGACAGGATCTAGTTTCTTGCACTATAGACAGTACTACCTGCACAGCTGTCATACCGTCTGTTCAGCGTGGAAGACCAGAGGACAGAGAGGAGGAGGAGGAGGAGGAGAGCATGGTCAGTCATCCTTTTGGTGAGGACACGGAAGTCTTGCCTGTTAGTAGTCTGACACGCATGACTGAGTTTATGTTACGCTGCCTTTCCCATGACCCTCGCATTCTCAAAATTTTGAGTGACAGTCATTACTGGTTTTGTGACACTTCTAGACCCACGCTACAAGGATAACTTTATATCTCTTATTTCTGAGGTGGACAGGTCTATAAAAATGGGGCTGTACCAGAAGGTCCTTGTTGTGGAACTATTAAAAAAATTCCCATCTGAAAACGCTGGCGGCAGAGGGCACACTTCATAGGACAACCAAGGAGTATAGGCAAGAGAGACACAACTTCAATCCAGCAGAGGCAGGGGAACACTGTCAAAGTTCTGGGAGAGTTTTCTCAGACCTTCCCATCGCACAGACCCTGAGGCGCGGGGTACTCTCACAAGGAGTGCAAAGTTTGGGAAGATGCTGAAGGAGTACCTTGCCAACCGCACTAACTTCCTCCATGATTCCTCTGTGCCTTATAATTATTGGGTATCCAAGCTGGATACGTGGAATGAACTGGCTCTCTATGCCTTGGAGGTCCTGGTCTGCCCTGCCGCCAGCGTTTTATCAGAGCGGGTTTTTAGTGCCGCTGGTGGAATTATAACTGATAAGCGCATCCGCCTCTCTACTGAAAATGCTGACAGGCTGACTCTTAAAAAAATTAACAAGGGCTGGATTGGGCCAGACTTCTCAACACCACCAAATGATAGCAGCTTAACATAAACTCAAATCCAGTGTCTTTTCTTGGGAGGTATATTCCCAAGCACCTTTTTATACCCACGCATGGGTATGCGCTTTCTGATTTTGGCTATTTGCTCTTGTCCTCCTCCTTCTCCTCATCCTCCACCACCATATCACCAGGGTGACTGTGATCCGTGATGCAACACCCACATAATTTTTTAAAGGGTGTTTATGATGCCCATAAAAAAAATGTTTATACAGTATGTTCATGTATACCCCTCAGGGGTAAATGTTTGTCAGCCCGCTCCTTACTAATGGGAACATTTTTTTATGAGGCCCTCCTCCACGTCCCTTCCAAGGGGCACTGAAGTGCCTCCAAATTTTTTGCAGCCCTTGTATTCACTGCATAGGCCAACACTATGGGAGACTCTCTCCTTTCTAATTGGAATTTGCTGTTACTGTGGCCCAGCTCTATGTCTCTTTAAATTGTTAGTGGGGTTTTTCCTAAATTTGGTCAGCCGTTGGACTCACTGCATACCCTATGACTGTATAGCAGACTCCAATATTTCTAATGGGAACTTGTCGTACCTTGTTACTGTGGCCCTGCTCTATGTGTCTTTAAATTCTTAGTGGGGCTTTTCCTAAAATTGTTCAGCCTTTGGACTCACTGCATAACCTATAACTGTATTGCAGACTCTCTCCTTTCTTATGGGAATTTGTTGTTACTGTGGCCCTGCTCTATGTGTCTTTAAATTCTTAGTGGGGTTTTTCCTAAAATTGGTCAGCCGTTGGACTCACTGCATACCCTATAAATGTATAGCAGACCCTCTCTTTTCTAATGGGAATTTGTTGTACTTGTTACTGTGGCCCTGCACTATGTGTCTTTAAATTCTTAGTGGGGTTTTCCCTAAAATTGATCAGCCGTTGGGCTCCCTGCATACCATTTAACTGTAGAGCAGACTCTCTCCTTTTTTATGGGAATTTGTTGTTACTGTGGCCCTGCTCTATGTGTCTTTAAATTCTTAGTGGGGTTTTTCCTAAAATTGGTCAGCCGTTGGACTCTCTGCATACCGTATAACTGTATGGCAGACTCTCTGCTTTCTAATGGTATTTTGTCGTACCTTGTTACTATGGCCCTGCTCTACGTGTCTTTAAATTCTTAGTGGGGTTTTTCTTAAAATTGGTCAGCCATTGGATTCACTGTATACACTATAACTG
Organism: Phyllobates terribilis; assembly: GCF_046119375.1. Classification (NCBI taxonomy): domain Eukaryota; kingdom Metazoa; phylum Chordata; class Amphibia; order Anura; family Dendrobatidae; genus Phyllobates; species Phyllobates terribilis. The sequence goes on along the minus strand of NW_027362762.1, from coordinate 764,523,383 downwards.
TATAGCAGACCTTCTCCTTTCTAATGGGAACATGTCGTACTTGTTACTGTGGGCCTGTTCTATGAGTCTTTGATTTCTTAGTGGGGTTTTCCCTAAAATTGGTCAGCCTTTGGACTCACTGATTACCCTATAACTGTATAGCAAACTTCCTCCTTTCTTATGGAAATTTGTTGTTACTTTGGCCCTGCTCTATGTGTCTTTAAATTCTTAGTGGGGTTTTTCCTAAAATTTGTCAGCCGTTGGACTCACTGCATACCCTATAACTGTATAGCAGACTCTCTCCTTTATAATGTTAATTTGTCGTAACTTGTTACTATGGCCCTGCTCTACGTGTCTTTAAATGCTTAGTGGGGTTTTTCCTAAAATTGGTCAGCCGTTGGACTCACTGGATACCCTATAACGGTATAACAGACTCTCTCCTTTCTAATAGGAACATGTCATACCTTGTTACTGTGGCCCTGCTCTATGCGTCTGTAAATTCTTAGTGGGGTTTTTTCTAAAATTGGTCAGCCGTTGGACTCACTGCATACCCTATAACTGTATAGCAGACTCTCTCCTTTCTAATAGTAATTTGTCGTACCTTGTTACTATGGCCCTGCTCTATGTGTGTTTAAACTCTTAGTGGGGTTTTTCCTAAAATTGGTCAGCCTTTGGACTCACTGTATAACCTATAACTGTATAGCAGACTCTCTTCTTTCTTATGGGAATTTGTCGTTACTGTGGCCCTGCTCTACGTGTCTTTAAATTCTTAGTGAGATTTTTCCTAAAATTGTTCAGCCATTGGATTGGGAACATGTTGTACTTGTTACTGTGGCCCTGCTCTATGTGTCTTTCAATTCTTAGCGGGATTTTTCCTAAAATTTGTCAGCCGTTGCGCTCACTACTTACCCTATAACTGTATAGCAGGCCCTCTCCTTTCTAATTGGAACATGTCGCACTAGTTACTGTGGCCCTGCTCTGTGTGTCTTTAAATTCTTAGTGAGGTTTTTCCTAAAATTGGTCAGCCTTTGGACTTACTGCATACCCTATAACTGTATAGCAGACCCTCTCCTTTCTAATGGGAACATGTTGTTCTTGTTATTGTGGCCCTGCTCTATGTGTCTTTAAATTCTTAGTGGGTTTTTCTCTACAATTTGTCAGCCTTTGGACTCACTGCATACCCTATAACTGTATAGCAGACTCTTTTCTTTCTTATGGGAATTTGTCGTTACTATGGCCCTGCTCTACATGTCTTTAAATTCTTAGTGAGATTTTTCCTAAAATTGGTGAAACGTTGGACTCACTGCATACCCTATAACTGAATAGCAGACCCTCTCCTTTCTAATGGGAACATGTCGTTCTTGTTAATGTGGCCCTGCTCTATGTGTGTTTAAATTCTTAGTGGGGTTTTCCCTAAAATTGGTCAGCCTTTGGACTCACTGCATAACCTATAACTGTATAGCAGACTCTCTTCTTTCTTATGGGAATTTGTCGTTACTGTGGCCCTGCTCTATGTGTCTTTAAATTCTTAGTGAGATTTTTCCTAAAATTGTTCAGCCATTGGATTCACTGCATACCCTATAACTGTATAGCAGACCTTCTCCTTTATAATGGGAACATGTCGTACTTGTTACTGTGGCCCTGCTCTACGTGTCTTTCAATTCTTAGCGGGGTTTTTCCTAAAATTTGTCAGCCGTTGCGCTCACTGCTTACCCTAAAACTGTATAGCAGACCCTCTCCTTTCTAATGGGAACATGTCGCACTAGTTACTGTGGCCCTGCTCTGTGTGTCTTTAAATTCTTAGTTGGGTTTTTCCTGAAATTCGTCAGCCGTTGGTCTCACTGCATACCCTATAACTGTATAGAAGACCCTCTCCTTTCTAATGGGAACATGTCATTCTTGTTATTGTGGCCCTGCTCCATGTGTCTTTAAATTCTTAGTGGGGTTTTCTCTAAACTTGGTCAGCCTTTGGACTCACTACATACCCTATAACTGTATAGCAGACTACCTCCTTTCTTATGGAAATTTTTTTGTTACTGTGGCCCTGCTTTATTTGTTTTTAAATTCTTAGTGGGGTTTTTCCTAAAATTGGTCAGCCGTTGGACTCACTGCATACCCTATAACAGTATAGCAGACCCTCTCCTTTCTAATGGGAACATGTCGTACTTGTTACTGTGGCTAGTGTTGAGCATTCCGATACTGAAATATCGGGTATCGACTGATATTCGCTGTATCGGAGTACCGATACTGAGTTCCGATACTTTTACAATATCGAATACCGGAATCGGAAGTTCACATAATGCCTGTCGTCTGCAGTGTCTCTGAAGGATGACAAGCTGGATGGCAGCGCTCAGCTGCGATCCAGCCTGTCATCAGAATGCCATCCCAGCATGGGAGTATTCTTCTGCTCAAGCGCTGACATTACATTATCTCCCTTACATTACAATTAAATGGAATAGCAGGAATTAATATTTTTTTAAGACGTTAATGCCACAGGCATGGTTGTTGTGGCATTACAGTGGATGCCTTAATCAATGGGAATAGTGCTCACAGTGAAACATTTAAAGCCGGCAATTCATCAGCGGCATATACTGGTACCCGACAATTTAGAACAGAAAGAATAGAGCTTCACACATAGATTAGATAGATAGAAACATGTCAGTCACATATATAATAAGTACAGTGACAGTGTTGATTACTGTACTTGTCATTTAGTGTAAAGGATTTATTTAAAAAAATAATAGTGTTTTCATGCAACGTCTCTTTAAAAAAGCCGGCCGGCAATTCAGCATCGGTAACCGACAATTTAGAACTGAAAGATAGAGCATTACACATAGTTTAGATATATAGAAAAATGTCAGTCACATATGTAATAAGTACAGTGACAGTGTTGGTTACTGTACTTGTCATTCAGTGTTAAAATAAAGGATTTAATAAAAAAAAAATTGGCGTGTGGTTCCTCTTAATTTTAGTCTCTAGCGGAGGTTAAGCAGACGGCTGGGGCAGATGTTTGAAGCCTGGGAAGGGGGTAATACCCACGGAGCTTCCCAGGCTACTAATATCAGCCCCCAGCTGAATACCTAGCCTTTACTAGCTATTAAAATGGGGGACCCCCAAAAAAATGACGTGGGGTCCCCCCTATTTTAATAGCTAGCAAAGGCTAGGCAGACAGCTGGGGGCTGATATTAATAGCCCAGGAAGGGTTCTATGAATATTGGCCCCCTCCCAGGCTAAAAACACCAGCCGTCAGCCGCCCCAGAAATGGATGCGCCAATTCTGGCACTTAGCCTCGCTCTTCCCACTGCTCTGAAGCGGTGGCAGTGGGGTAATAGGGCTGGAGTTGATGTCAGCTTATAATGCCAGCTGACATCAAGCCCAGGTTAGTACTGGAGAGGCGTCTATAAGACACCCCTATTACTAACCCCATAGTCAAAGTTACAAAAAAAACACAAACACCCAGAATAAAGTCCTTTAATTGAAATAAACACACAATTCTTTATTGTTCTAAATTAAACCATACTTACCGTCACGCCAATTCCAGCTGAAGCCAACGATCTCCTGCAATAAAAGTAAAATAATAAAGCAACATCATCATTACATTTCCATGGTTCCCAGGACGGCTTCAGCTCTGCTACATTCACATGACAGGCTGGATCGCAGCAGAAAGCTGCCATCCAGCCTGTAATGCCGCAGCTAGAAACTGAGAAGCGCAGGCATGCTTGCGCTCCTCAGTGTCAGGCTGTGACGGCATCCAGATGAGCCGACAATGAACTCAGCTCACCTCATGCACGTCACTGACAGCGTGGGAGAATTCTCCTGCGCATGCGGTGAGCGTGAGAGACTTGGCTCATCTGGATGCCGTCACAGCCAGACACTGAGGAGCGCAAGCATGCCTGCGCTTCTCAGTGTCTGCGGCATGACAGGCTGGATGGCAGCTTTCTGCTGCCGTCCAGCCTGTCATCTCGATGTAGCAGAGCTGGAGCTGTACTGGGAAACATGGAAAGGTAAGGATGATGTTGCTTTATTATTTTTCTTTTATTGCAGGAGATCATTGGCTTCAGCTGGAATGGGCGTGATGGTAAGTATGGTTTAATTTAGAACAATAAAGAATTGTGTGTTTATTTCAGTTAAAGGAATTTATTCTGGGTGTTAGTGTTTTTTTGTAACTTTGACTATGGGGTTAGTAATGGGGGTGTCTGATAGACGCCTCTCCATTACTAACCTGGGCTTGATGTCAGCTGGCATTATAAGCTGACATCAACCCCAGCCCTATTACCCCACTGCCACCGCTACAGGGCAGTGGGAAGAGCGAGGCTAAGTGCCAGAATTGGCGCATCCTATGGATGCGCCATTTCTGGGGCGGCTGACGGCTGGTGTTTCTAGCCTGGGGGGGGGCAATATTCAGGGCACCCTTCCTGGGCTATTAATATCAGCCCCCAGCTGTCTGCCTAGCCTTTGCTAGCTACTAAAATAGGGGGGGACACCACGTCATTTTTTTTGGGGGGTCCCCAATTTTAATAGCTAGTAAAGGCTAGGTATTCAGATGGAGGCTGATATTAGTAGCCTGGGAAGCTCCGTGGGTATTACCCCCTTCCCAGGCTTCAAACATCTGCCCCAGCCGTCTGCTTAACCTCCGCTAGAGACTAAAATTAAGGGGAACCCCATGCCAATTTTTTTTTGACAAGTACAGTAACCAACACTGTCACTGTTCTTATTATACTGTATATGTGACTAACATGTTTCTATCTATCTAATCTATGTGTGAAGCTCTATTCTTTCTATTCTAAATTGTCGGGTACCGGTGTATGCCGCTGCTGAATTGCCAGCTTTTCATGTTTCACTGTGAGCACTGTTCCCATCGATTTGGGCAACCACCTTCCCCAATACATTCTACATAATAGTTAGTTGTTTTCCTTCATGTAGAATTAACCTCTAAGGAAAGAAAGGGTTTATTTTCATTCCGATATTTGTGTCCCATTGACTTGCATTGGTTTCCGGTATCGGAATCGGCGATATCCGATACTTTTTGAGTATCGGCCCGATCCAATTCGATCCGATATTTCCTGATATCAGAAGGTATCGCTCAACACTAACTGTGGCCCTGCTTTATGTGTCTTTAAATTCTTAGTGGGGTTTTCCTAAAATTGTACAGCCTTTGGACTCACTGCATACCCTATAACTGTATAGCAGACTCTCTCCTTTCTTATGGGAATTTGTTGCTACTGTGGCCGTGCTCTATGTGTCTTTAAATTCTTAGTAGGATTTTTCCTAAAATTCGTCAGCCGTTGGACTCACTGCATACCCTATAACTGTATAGCAGACTCTCTCCTTTCTAATGGTAATTTGTCGTACCTTTCTACTGTGGCCCTGCTCTATGAGTTTTTAAATTCTTAGTGGGGTTTTTCCTAAAATTGGTCAGCCTTTCGACTCACTGCATATCCTATAACTGTTTAGCAGACTCTCTCCTTTCTAATTGGAATTTGTTGTTACTGTGGCCCTGCTCTATGTGTCTCTAAATTCTGAGTGGAGCTTTTCCTAAAATTGGTCAGCCTTTGGACTCACTGCATACCCTATAACTGTATAGCAGACCCTCTCCTTTCTAATGGGAACAAGTCGTACTTGTTACTGTGGCCCTGCTCTATGTGTCTTTAAATTCTTAGTGGGGTTTTTCCTAAAATTGGTCAGCACTTGGACTCACTGCATACCCTATAACTGTCCTAGATCAAGCCATTGTCCAACTCTATATTTATGAAATTAAATGTGCAAAGAAAGATGTTTTTGTGTCAAAGCACCACCAACAAGTGCGAGTTGATGTTGGACGGGCTGCCACATTTCAAGTGAAAGCAGCTTTAGAGGACTTCCTGGGAGAAATGACAGCTGGGTAGATATGGTTTCCCATGTCCTTTCACCAAGCTAAAGAATATGGCTGTGGTGAAATACAGCTCAGCAAAAAAAGCTGTGGACTGGCTCCATACCATCCCTGGCCACATTCACCCGTCCACGTGTTTGTGAGTAGACGGTCCTTCCCAGTAAGTGCACTGGGGAGGGCATGGGTGATGTTGTGGGACCTGTGCTTGTGGAAGGCAGAGACGACACAGGGAGAAAAAGTGGCGGCTGGGGACTGAGTATGGACACCCGGCTGCCGCCGGCATGAGGTTGTGAAAAGCTTCCGCCTCCACGAGCCTAAAAGGCCACATTTCAAGTGCAAGCAGCTGTCAAAAATTTGACAGTATAGTATTGCAGCCTGTGGGTGGGTGGGTGGCTTTCTGCATACTTGCGCTTGCATTCCAAGGAATGGAGTAGGTACAACTGAAGGCTGCACTGGGACATGGACATGGACCGTAATTGTTGAAAGTCTGCAATGACAGGTGCATGGCGGAAGGCATCTTCGCATGCGCCAAGGATCACTTATGATGGGCACACTTTTAGGCAGTTACCTGGGAGTCAGAAATGCTACCAGAGGTCTTCCCCATGCTGTTCCCATGTCTTTTCAGCACTGTATGCATGTGTCTGATGATGTGTCACACACCACATGGCCAGATAGGGTTGTAAAATGTTAAAATGACATTTCCCACTGAAAGCATTTGTCTTTTTTGAAAGCAATGCAAAAGTGCAAAAACGCATCAAAAACGCTACGTGTGAATATAGCTCAAGGTGTGGAGGAGTATTTTTGGTTTTGGTTCTTTATTTTGCCTTATATACTAGTCATTACCCTGGAAAGGATATTCCCTAATATATTTCCAAGGAAAATCCATTTGGTTTGGTTTTTGTATGTTTTATTGTGAGTCCGTAAAAGTGGCGTAATACTATGACAACGTTGTTAACAGCAGTGACCTGGGAGTCAGAAATGCTTCCAGTGGTCTTCCCCATGCTGTTCCCATGTAATTTGATTTGGGCAATTTTTAGGCCCTCTGCAGATCGACGGGGGGAGCCACCTGAAAATTGCTCGAGTTTCCCATAGACTTACATTGGGCTCGTTGCTCGGGTCGAGCACCCAAGTATTCCAATTTGCTTGACCCGAGCAACGAGTACCCGAGCATTTTAGTGCTCGCTCATCACTAGTTGTGAATAGTGTAGAGCGAGCATGCTCGACACTGCTTGGTACTCGCCCGAGCATCTCACTACTCGGGATGTTCGGCGAGCACCGAGTATTTCCGGGTTACTCGGGCGGGATCTCGGGTCTCCGCCCTAAATGTTTGGCGCTCTTTACAGAGCCAATGAACATGAAGGGATTGCCAGCCAGTCACTGTAATGCCATGTTTGTTGTTGGCATTACAGTGATTGGCTGGCCGCACAGCGTCACCTTGAGTATTTAAAACCGGGCGCCATCATCTTGGACACAGCTGCTCCGGATTAGACGGTGTAGGGAGAGTGCTGCTCAGTTAGGGAGAGATTTATACTGCGAAATAAATAGTGTACGGTCTCTAAAGCATGCAAAATCAAACAAACAGTCCTTCTGAGGACTAATATCCATCCCAGATATCAGGCAGGCAGGCTGTATAGGAAAAGAAGTGGTTATACTAACAAACACTGCATTACAGTCCTGTGTGCTGCTTTTCAAATTGCTAGACTTAGCCCCAGGTCTCAGGGGCCAGAAAAAATCCTTTTTTTTCATCTAAATACTCAGTAAGACTGTACAAATACCTGTCTTATTGACCTTTTGGTATTTCCCCCCCCCCCCAAAAAAAAAAATTGAGTGTGTCTGTGAGTGTTCAGACACAAATACATCTGTTTAAAAGAGTATGGTTTTGGCCAGATAACTAGAACTGTGGTTTTGCAGTTCCACGGTTCAAATCTCTGTATTTTCCACTTTTTTTGTCTTTTTTGCATAAAAAAAAAACATTTTGAGTGTCTCGCTGATGTTCAGACACAAATATATCTGTTTAAAAGAGTCTGGTGTAGGCCAGATAACTAGAACTGTGGTTTTACTCTTCCACGGTTCAAATCTCTGTAGTATCCACTTTTTTGCCTTTTTTCAATAAAAAAAAACATTTTGAGTGTCTCGCTGACTGTTCAGACACAAATATATCTGTTAAAAGATTCTGGTGTAGGCCAGATAACTAGAAGTGTGGTTTTCCTCTTCCACGGTTCAAATCTCCTTTTTATTACCCTTTTGCCATTGATAGTGCGAGTGTAAGCTATTTTACTTCATTTACAATGGGCAAGGTGCGTGGCAAGGGACGAGGAACTGGACATTCTGGTGATGGTGCGTGCAGAGGACGGGGCCGTGGCCAAGGTGAAAATATGCCGCAACCAACAGCCACATCTTCTCGCTCGCAGTTCTTGACCAAATTACTAGGGAAGCTCACAACAGCATCACTATTGCGAACTGATAAGTGTGAACACGTTATTAATTGGATAGCAGATTATACTGTACTTCCAGTCAACTGGGCACCTAAACCTCTGTCTGTCTTCCACACGGTCAAGACTTCGTAGCCGTGAGTCTCGACTGCATACTCCTCCTCACCCTGATGCTCCTTCCTCCCACCATGCCGAGTGTCGTCAGACAGCAACTGATCCCACAGTTGGACACTCTGAAGAGCTGTTCACTGGTCCATTTCCATATTTGAGTCCCTCGCCTGCTCCGCTTGAAGTGGTGGAAGAGGAGATCCCATGTAGCGATGGCCAAATATTTGTACAGCCACGGCCACAGGAAGGTGACGCTGGCAATTTGTCACAAGAGGTGGACGATGACGAGACACAATTACCACGAGTAGGAGGTGGTGGATGATCTAGTAACTGATCCAACGTGGCAGGAGGACACGCAGAGAGAGGCCAGCAGCACACAGGAGGAGGGAGGCAGACTACCCCAAAAGGAAGGAAGAAGCAGTGTGGTGGCCGCAGACAGAAGGCGGGCAAACATTCCCCGTAACACCAACATGAGGGATGCTGCCAGAACAACCGGTAGGTCTTCCAGAGTCTGGAATTTTTTTAAAGACTCTGCTGATAACCCCAAAAAGGCCATTTGTACCACCTGCAAGGCAAGCATCAGCAGGGGTGAAAAATCTGCCAGCCTGACCACCACCAGCATGATCAGGCACATGTCAGCAAAGAACCCGACTTTCTGGGGCGAAACCCAGGGTCCCCAACCAGTGTCAGCGGGTGTCACCACTGATTCTTCCGCTGTTGTGCGTGTAAGAGAACCCCCTGTTGTGCGTGCAAGGCAATCCCCTGTCCATACTGCATGCAAAGATGCCCTCTCCTCTCAGTCTTCACTTGTTATGGCAGTTTCTCAAGAAACAGCATCAACGTCCACGTCCACGTCCCAACGCAGTGTTCAATTGTCCATATCCCAGAGCTTTGAACAAAAGCGCAAATTCGCAGCCAACGTCCCACAGGCCAAAGTCCTAAAGTCAAACATTTCACGACTGCTTGCGTTGGAAATGCTGCCTTTTAGGCTGGTGGAGACGGAATCCTTCCGCAACCTTATGGCTGTGGCCGTCCCTCGGTACTCGGTCCCCAGCCGACACTATTTTGCCCGGTGTGCCATCCCCGCACTACACAAGCACGTGTCCCAAAACATCTGCCGTGCCCTCAACACTGCAGTTACTGGGAGGGTCCACCTGACAACGGACACGTGGACAAGTGCTTGTGGCCAGGGACAGTACATCTCGCCGACGGCACACTGGGTAAACATAGTGGAAGCCGGGACCCAGTCGGACCTTGGGACGGAACAAATCCTCCCCACACCGAGGATTGTGGGCACTATGTCAGTCAGAGTTGCCCCCACAGTGTACAGCTCCTGCGCATCATCCTCCTCCTCCTCCTCATGTTCAGCCTCCATCTCAAATATCACATCAGTTACAAACTGGAAGCACTGCAGTACTGCCTCAGCCAAGCGGCAACAGGCTGTGCTGAAACTCATAAGCTTAGGTGATAAACCTCACACTGCTTGTGAATTGTGGACAGCTGTGAAAGAGCAGGCAGATCTCTGGATGAGACCACTGAACCTACATCCATGCATGGTCGTGTGTGACAATAGCCATAACCTGGTGGCGGCTCTGAGGCTAGGCAAGATCACACACTTACCATGCCTGGCTTATGTGCTTAGCCTCGTGGTACAGCGGTTTCTTAAATCGTACCCCGGGTTGCCAGATCTGCTCGTCAAAGTACGCCGCCTGTCAGCTCATTTTCGGTAGTCGGCTACAGCTTCCGCCACCCTTGCTGTGTTGCAGCAGCGTTTGATGCTTCCGGCACACCGACTGGTATGTGATGTCCCCACACGTTGGTACCCTCCACATGTTGCAAAGAATTTGTTAGCAGAAGAGAGCAGTTGTGGAGTACCAGCTGAAACAAGGCCATCGATATTCAGGTCAGACACCACACATAAGTAGAGTTGAGCCACACCCGTAGTGTTCGGGTTCGGTTCGGTTCGTTGAACACCGGTGAGTTCGCCGAACTGTTCGCCGAACTGTTCGTCGAACACTGTCGAACACCGTTAAGACCAATGGCAGGCAAACAAAAACACATAGAAACACCTAGAAAACACCTTTAAAGGTGTCCAATAGCTGACAAACTGCTCAGAAGACACAACTAACACATGGAAAAGTGACAAGCACATATAGTCATGCCAAAAGAAAAGAGGTGGAGGAGTAAAAGGAGGGGGAGACACAGATATGGGCATGTCATGCCCTTCTAAAATCAAGAAAGGCTGGTGTAAAAATCTAAAATCAGCCTACCAACACCCAGACGTCATGACAAGAAAATTAAAAAAAGAAATATCTTTAGGTAGAATGGTGGTTCCATTCAGAACACTTTCCTTACAAGATGTACATCTGTTTAAAAGAGTATGGTTTTGGCCAGATAACTAGAACTGTGGTTTTGCAGTTCCACGGTTCAAATCTCTGTATTTTCCACTTTTTTTGTCTTTTTTGCATAAAAAAAAAACATTTTGAGTGTCTCGCTGATGTTCAGACACAAATATATCTGTTTAAAAGAGTCTGGTGTAGGCCAGATAACTAGAACTGTGGTTTTACTCTTCCACGGTTCAAATCTCTGTAGTATCCACTTTTTTGCCTTTTTTCAATAAAAAAAACATTTTGAGTGTCTCGCTGACTGTTCAGACACAAATATATCTGTTAAAAGATTCTGGATTCTGGTGTAGGCCAGATAACTAGAAGTGTGGTTTTCCTCTTCCGCCGTTCAAATCTTCTTTTTATTACCCTTTTGCCATTGATAGTGCGAGTGTAAGCTATTTTACTTCATTTACAATGGCAAGGTGCGTGGCAAGGGACGAGGAACTGGACATTCTGGTGATGGTGCGTGCAGAGGACGGGGCCGTGGCCAAGGTGAAAATATGCCGCAACCAACAGCCACATCTTCTCGCTCGCAGTTCTTGACCAAATTACTAGGGAAGCTCACAACAGCATCACTATTGCGAACTGATAAGTGTGAACACGTTATTAATTGGATAGCAGATTATACTGTACTTCCAGTCAACTGGGCACCTAAACCTCTGTCTGTCTTCCACACGGTCAAGACTTCGTAGCCGTGAGTCTCGACTGCATACTCCTCCTCACCCTGATGCTCCTTCCTCCCACCATGCCGAGTGTCGTCAGACAGCAACTGATCCCACAGTTGGACACTCTGAAGAGCTGTTCACTGGTCCATTTCCATATTTGAGTCCCTCGCCTGCTCCGCTTGAAGTGGTGGAAGAGGAGATCCCATGTAGCGATGGCCAAATATTTGTACAGCCACGGCCACAGGAAGGTGACGCTGGCAATTTGTCACAAGAGGTGGATGATGACGAGACACAATTACCACGAGTAGGAGGTGGTGGATGATCTAGTAACTGATCCAACGTGGCAGGAGGACACGCAGAGAGAGGCCAGCAGCACACAGGAGGAGGGAGGCAGACTACCCCAAAAGGAAGGAAGAAGCAGTGTGGTGGCCGCAGACAGAAGGCGGGCAAACATTCCCCGTAACACCAACATGAGGGATGCTGCCAGAACAACCGGTAGGTCTTCCAGAGTCTGGAATTTTTTTAAAGACTCTGCTGATAACCCCAAAAAGGCCATTTGTACCACCTGCAAGGCAAGCATCAGCAGGGGTGAAAAATCTGCCAGCCTGACCACCACCAGCATGATCAGGCACATGTCAGCAAAGAACCCGACTTTCTGGGGCGAAACCCAGGGTCCCCAACCAGTGTCAGCGGGTGTCACCACTGATTCTTCCGCTGTTGTGCGTGTAAGAGAACCCCCTGTTGTGCGTGCAAGGCAATCCCCTGTCCATACTGCATGCAAAGATGCCCTCTCCTCTCAGTCTTCACTTGTTATGGCAGTTTCTCAAGAAACAGCATCAACGTCCACGTCCACGTCCCAACGCAGTGTTCAATTGTCCATATCCCAGAGCTTTGAACAAAAGCGCAAATTCGCAGCCAACGTCCCACAGGCCAAAGTCCTAAAGTCAAACATTTCACGACTGCTTGCGTTGGAAATGCTGCCTTTTAGGCTGGTGGAGACGGAATCCTTCCGCAACCTTATGGCTGTGGCCGTCCCTCGGTACTCGGTCCCCAGCCGACACTATTTTGCCCGGTGTGCCATCCCCGCACTACACAAGCACGTGTCCCAAAACATCTGCCGTGCCCTCAACACTGCAGTTACTGGGAGGGTCCACCTGACAACGGACACGTGGACAAGTGCTTGTGGCCAGGGACAGTACATCTCGCCGACGGCACACTGGGTAAACATAGTGGAAGCCGGGACCCAGTCGGACCTTGGGACGGAACAAATCCTCCCCACACCGAGGATTGTGGGCACTATGTCAGTCAGAGTTGCCCCCACAGTGTACAGCTCCTGCGCATCATCCTCCTCCTCCTCCTCATGTTCAGCCTCCATCTCAAATATCACATCAGTTACAAACTGGAAGCACTGCAGTACTGCCTCAGCCAAGCGGCAACAGGCTGTGCTGAAACTCATAAGCTTAGGTGATAAACCTCACACTGCTTGTGAATTGTGGACAGCTGTGAAAGAGCAGGCAGATCTCTGGATGAGACCACTGAACCTACATCCATGCATGGTCGTGTGTGACAATAGCCGTAACCTGGTGGCGGCTCTGAGGATAGGCAAGATCACACAATTACCATGCCTGGCTTATGTGCTTAGCCTCGTGGTACAGCGGTTTCTTAAATCGTACCCCGAGTTGCCAGATCTGCTCGTCAAAGTACGCCGCCTGTCAGCTCATTTTCGGTAGTCGGCTACAGCTTCCGCCACCCTTGCTGTGTTGCAGCAGCGTTTGATGCTTCCGGCACACCGACTGGTATGTGATATCCCCACACGTTGGTACCCTCCACATGTTGCAAAGAATTTGTTAGCAGAAGAGAGCAGTTGTGGAGTACCAGCTGAAACAAGGCCATCGATATTCAGGTCAGACACCACACATAAGTAGAGTTGAGCCACACCCGTAGTGTTTTTTGTTCGGTTCGGTTCGTTGAACACCGGTGAGTTCGCCGAACTGTTCGCCGAACTGTTCGCCGAACTGTTTGCCCACGTTCCTGCTGGGTGGGGAACAGCCCTGGGAAGCAAAGCCGCTTGCGCATCCCTTTGAGGTTACGGTCGCGAGCAGGCAGAGGGACTATGCTGGAGTGCGAAGCCGACACGGCCAGTCCGTTACTGCCAGTGCGACCTCCGTGTCGCCGGGTTTGTGCTAGAGCCGCGGTGGACCCTGACGGCCAGCCCCCCTCTCCCAATACTGGTGCCTGTCCGCTGATGGGTCGAGCCCCCCGACGGTGGAGGCAGGTCTAAGCTCTGTAATTTAAATTGGCTCTGTAATTTGAATGAGTACACTATAAATCCTTTTACAAGGATCTATTGGAGGACAAGTCTGATGCCAGCAGCTGCGGTAATTCAAACTCCAGTAGCATCCACTAAAGCTGCTGCAGTTAAAAAGGTTTTATAAGGATCGAGCTTGGTGGTCCACCACAAGGCATGCTACCGCCAGTCCCCGCCCCTTTGCCTTGGGGCACCTCCCCCATGCTCTTCACTAGTATTGAGCCACCCCCGTAGTGTTCGAGTTCGGTTCGGTTCGTCGAACACCCGTATGTTCGCCAAACTGTTCGTCGAACTGTTCGTCGAACACCTTCGAACGCCGTTAAAACCAATGGCAGGCAAACTAAAACACATAGAAACACATAGAAAACACCTTCAAAGGTGTCCAAAAGCTGACAAACTGCTCAGAAGACACAACTAACACATGGAAAAGTGACAAGTACATATAGTGATGCGAAAAGAAAAGAGGTGGAGGAGTAAAAGAAGGGGGAGACACAGATATAGGCATGTCATGCCCTTCTAAAACCAAAAAAGTGCGAAGCCGATACGGCCCGTCCGTTCCTGCCTGTGCGACCTCCGTGTCACCGGGTTTGTGCCAGAACTACGGTGGACCCTGACTGCCAGCCCCCCTCTCCCAATACTGGTGCCTGTCCGCTGGTGGGTCGAGCGAGCCCCCCTATGGTGGAGGCAGGTCTAAGATTTTAATTTAAATTGTCTCTCTAATTTGAATGAATACACTTTAAATCCTTCTACAAGGATCTATTGGAGGGCAAGTCTCATGCCAGCAGCTGCGTAATTCCAGCTCCAGTAGCGTCCACTAAAGCTGCTGCAGTTAAAAAGCATTTATAAGGATCGAGCTCGGTGGTCCACCGCAAGGCGTCCTACCGCCAGTCCCAGCCCCTTTGCCTTGGGGTTCCTCCCGATGCTCTTCACTGAGTATCCCGGGGGCCTGAAGCATTTCCTTTGAAAAAATTAAGTGTCCAAACTACAGGTGGTGTAGCTTGCTTCACAGCTGGGATAATCCGCTGACTAGCAGACACTGTTACTAGGCACAAAGTATTTCCTGGGCTAGATGCAGTTAAAAATTTGTAATTAAATACTCTCGTTGGATTCTGAGAAAGCATTCCATAGAGTCTCCTGGCATGCCATATAATATTCTCTTAAAAAGCTTGGGGTAGGTGTCTAGGGGACCCTTTTATAGCCAAAATCACGGGCCTGTATCGCAATACATTACCTATGCTGAAGATAAATGGAACTGTAGCACGCCGAGGGCTCGGCTGCTACAGAGGTATTGCACCTCACCCAGAGGTGTGATATCTCACTCTCAGGTAAGGATGGAGAGTGGATCAGGACCCCGACACCTGCATGCATTACATCACATTGCCGTGGGGCAGGGCAACCAATATGCCCCTGAGATGAGCATGACAGTCCCTGTCCCTGGCTGGAGTGGGGGAAGGGAACACCGAGGAAGGGGAACCCTGTAGTGCAGGAGCAGGGAGGAAGCAGTTCCTGGGTGCGTTGAGAAGGGAGTATAAAAGGTGGGCACCATCTTAGTTCAGTGCAGAGAAGTCTGAGCAGAAGTGACAGGGAGCAGGGGCTCTGCATGAGCTCTGCTCTGGAGGCAGGCCAAGTAACAGAGGCCCAGGCCTGGAAGAGGGAGAAGGAAGGAAGAGGAGCGGAGAAGGCTCCAGGAACGAGGAACGAAGGGATCCCAGGGGTGAGGACGGGTGAGTCGCCTCCGCACGCCCGAATCCACCAGCGTGGAGGGGTCAGGCCAAAGGGGGAGACCGGTCCCCGAAACTAGTGGAGGCGGGAAATGACCCTCAGCTATAAACCGGAGGCTGTAACATTTTATGTAGCACAGCCCCTCGCTACACCCGCTAGGAAGGCACCACGTAGGGTCAGGGAAGCTGGCACCAAGTTTACCAAGAGGAGGCCCGAGGCAGCCGGACAGTAGCGTTGGTAAGAAAGGCCAGACAAAGGACACACAAAGGGGGTCCTGTGAAGTGCTCCAAAGTTATCTGGGAGTTGTCTGAGCCCCTCATCTGGTGAGCACAGTACGACGTGGGCAGCCGTTACCTGCAGAAGTGGTCTGGATAATAAGAACTGTGAGTAAAGGCCCTGGACTGCATCACTGGCTCCGTGTCGTTACTGCTGCTGCCCTGCACCATCACCCCCATCCTCCGCATACGCTGCCCTGAGGCTATACTCCTCCCATGGGGAGTTATGAAACGCTCTGCTGCACCCACAACACCAGCCTCAGCGGTCTGCCCTGCAGCGGCGGTTCACTCTGACCGCAATCCACGGGTGGCGTAGTCGGACATTTAAACATCAAAACCACATAAATAGTTCCGCCACTGGTTTGACCGCCCAGAGCCACGGAACCGGGTCGCCGCCACGGAGACTACAACCACCAGCATCCACCAAAAAGGGTCAGGCTCCGGGTGTCCCAAGGCCCAGGGGGCGCGTCAGAGCATTTTCATCACCTTTCATAATCACCAATGGGACAAGGTAGGGATGTCCTCTGTCCCCTCTCTTATACATCCTAGTTACGGAGCACCTGCTCTCATCAATTTGCCATAACCCCAATATTAGGTGGATTGAGGTGGGAGGCACCGAGTACAAGTGCTCTCTATTTGCTGATGATGTCCTAGTATATATCACTCAATCACATATATCCATCCCTGCTGTTATGGCTGAAATAGATAACTTTGTTACATGGTCAAATTTTAAAATCAATGCAACGAAGTCTGAGGCCCTCGATGTCTCCCTCCCCAAATCCTTACAGGATTCCATCCAGTCCAACTTTCCCTTTGCCTGGCCCTCACAGGGCATCAAATACTTAGGAATTCCTATTCATAGAGACCTCTCCCGTCTATGTTATCTTAATTTTGGGCCCTTTATTGAACAACTCCATACAGATCACGGTTGACAAGTTAGAACAGTAAGATTCACTACGTGAACCACTGGTGTTTTGTTGAAAAGCACATGTACACTGTGTTCCAAATTATTATGCAAAAAGTGTTTAGGAGTGATAAGGGAAGAACTTGTTTGTTTGTCAGTTAAACTCATTCATGGTGATGTGTGTCAGGGCTCTTTATATCACTGTAAGCAATTGCAGACACCTGTGCTAATTAGTTTGGCAGGTGTGTCCAATGAAAGGCAAGACTACTTAAGAAGGCTGTCCCACATTATTAAGCAGCCTACATTTTCTGCCAAAATGGGAAAGAAAAAGGATGTTTCGGCTGCTGAGAAGCAACAAATTGTGGAGTGTTTAGGTCACAGCATGACTACAATCAACATTGCCAAGACACTTCATCCTGATCATCGCACAATCAAGAAGTATGTAGCTGATTCACAGTACACACGTGTGCGTGCTGATAAGGGAAAATTGAGGACTCTTTCCTACAGGCAATCACGTCAGGTTAAAAGATCAGTGGCAAAAAAGCCTTGTCATAGCAGCAGACAAGTTTTTGAAGCTGCTGGTGCCTCCAACGTCCCCCGAACAACAAGATGCAGAGTCCTTCAGAGGTTTGCAGCTGTGCGTAAGCCATCCTGTCAGCCTCCTTTATCCACTGCAGACAAGCAGAAATGGTGGGCCAAACAATACATGAAGACTGACTTCAAAACTGTTTTGTTCACCGATGAGTGCCGTGCAACGCTCGATGGTCCAGATGGATGGAGTGGAGGATGGCTGGTTGATGGACACCCCACACAAACACGGCTATGGTGGCAACAAGGAGGAGGTGGAGTAATGTTTTGGGCTGGAATCATGGGGAGAGAGATTGTCGGCCCCTTTAGGATCCATGAACGGGTAAAGATGAACTCCATAATGTATGTGGAGTTTCTCAAACTGCACTTCCTGCCATGGTTCAAGAAGAGGAACCATGTATTCCACTGCAAGTTCATTTTCATGCATGATAATGCACCGTCTCATGCTGCACATAACACATCTGCATCTCTGGCTGATATGGGCAGAAAAGGGGACAAACTTATGGTGTGACCCCCATGCTCCCCTGACCTCAACCCCATTGAGAACCTCTGGAGCATCATCAAAAGGAGTGTCTATGATGGCGGGAGGCAGTTCACATTTAAGCAACAGCTCTGGGAGGGTATTCTGTCCTCATGCCAAACAATTGAAGCAGAAACAATCCAAAACCTGACAAATTCAATGGACGAGACAGTTCAGAAGCTCCTTTCGAACAAGGGGTCCTATGTCCAAATGTAACATCACCTAGAATAAAGTTTTGAGTTGAAAACTGTTTGATTTCAGTTTGTAATAATCTGCTAATGCTTATAATTTCAAAAATGACCATTTTTATGGTCTTTATTAAAATGAAAAGGTTGATCGAAGAGTGTGGGGGATCTAAGAGTATGGCAACCCAGTAGTCAGGATTACTTTGAATTCTGACAATCTGAGGGTCATGTTGCAGGTAGTGCAGCAAGAAGGCACTCATGTGTCTTGCGCATCTAGGAGCCCCAAAATTATTTTCCGGGCTAGATGTAGCTAAAAATTATTATTAATTTTAAATCTGGTGGAGCTTAGTATAGATGGCCTAATAGAATCAGTACTGCACACTGCTACAAAGCCCGAATTATTTTCCAGCCAAGATACAGATAAACATGATTAGTAATTTTAAAGCTTAAAATGGTTGGTGAGGTGATTTTATCAAATCATCAAGCTTTTACTCTCCCCAGGATGACACAGGGGTAGAAAAGTCGTTTCGGATCCATGATTTGTTCATCTTTATGAACGTGAGTTTGTCTACATTATCAGTGGAGAGCCTCGTGCACTTATCTGTCAGCACACCACCAGCAGAGCTGAACACACGTTCAGACAGAATGCTGGCTGCGGGGCATGACAAGATCTCCAAGGCGTAAGTGGCGAGCTCCGGCCATTTATCCAGATTGGAAGCCCAAAAAGAGCAAGGGTCTAGTGACACAGTCATGGCTTCAATGTTTACTTGGAGATAGTCCTGTACCATCGTCTCTAGGCGTTGACTATGTGTCAGACTTCTTGTCTCCTATGGCCTTGAAAAGGATGGGCTAAAAAAGTGGTGAAATGATTCCGCAAAATTGATGTTACCAGCAGATATTGTGTTTCTGTTACGGTTTGAGTGCTGAACACTCGACGGTCCCACGGTTGGCAAGTTAGAACTGTGAGATTCACTACGTGCACCACTGGTGTTTTGTGGAAAAGCACATGTAAGATACTGCAACAGTCTCTGCTGATACTCCTGCATGCGTGCATCCCTTTCTATGGCAGGAATAATTTCTGCAAATTTACTTTTGTACCGGGGATCTAACCATGTGTCAACCAAGTATTCAGGATTATTTCTAATTCTCACAATTCGAGGGTCATGTTGCAGGTAGTGCAGCAAGAAGGCACTCATGTGTCTTGCGCATCCAGGAGCACCATGTCCCTGTTGTGTTGGTGGCGAGGTAACAATCATGCTTCCTTCCTCTGTCCTCTCCCCCCAACCTCGCACAACAGAAATGTGATCAAGGTCTCCCTCATCTGATGAGTCTTCCATCAGTTCGTCCTCCACTTCTTCCTGGGCTCCTGCACCTTCCTCACTAGTTTGGCTGCTACCATGCGCCCTGGTAAAACCATCTCCCCCACCCTCACATGCCTGCCACCTTGGTGCTGCCAACCGTCTGGACCTTGCAGATGTTATCCCTTCCGCATACAACTCCTCCTCTACTTCCTCCACCTCCTCTTGTGCCACCACCTGACTCCGAATTCTGTTTAACATGTGCTCCAGCATGTAAATCACCGGAATAGTCATGCTGATAATGGCATCGTCAGCACTAAACATCTTCGTCGCCATTTCAAAACTGTGCAGAAGGCTGCTTATGTCCCTGATATGAGACCACTCCTCAAGCGTGATTTGCCCCACCTCTGGATCTCGTTGGCCCAGGCTATACGTCAGAGCAAATTGCACCAGGGCTTGTCGTTGCTGCCACAGTCGCTGCAACATGTGCAGAGTTGAATTCCACCGGGTAGGCGCTAGAGATGAGCGTTGTTCTACTCGAACTGTTCGCCAATCTCAAATTCGAGCTGTTTTGGGCGGTGTTCGAGCCGTTCGGCGAACACGAACAATTTGAGAAAAGTTCGGCTGTTCGAGGTTATGTTCGATAACTGTTCGTGCACCAAAATCATAACTGGATTTTTTCTCAGTAATCATGAAAATTAATGTTAATACGCAGTTTGAGTGTACAGCGGGGTGGGGGGAGGGGCAGGGAATGGATCTCTGCAGGAACAATGAAGATCTCCATTTTTTTTTCTCTTTCCCGCATTTGCAGTGGGGAGGTGCAATCTGTCAGCCTATCAGCAGCGCACACACGGAGCGAAGTGCTTTTTTTCACACAAGCAAGGGCATGTGTCATTGGCAGTGTATGTCACATGTCCTTGCCCTATAAGACCAAGCCATTTTCCCCCTCGCCACCATTTTCTCACTGCTGCAGCTGCGTGTTAGACGGCACCGCTGTTGCTGTGTGCGCTATACCTTGTTAATTTCAAGCCAATTTTCGCACAAATCTACAGATAGCTTGGGAGTAGGGAATAGTTGTGATTGCAGTCCTTTTAAGGACTAGGTTACAGCATTTCCTACGACTTTTATCAGGCAGGTCTGTGCTCTTAAATAGATAGATTGTGGGAGTAAAGACTAATTGTAATTGGAGTCCTTTTCAGGACTAGGTTACATCAGTTCCTATCAGTTTTTGCCAGGCAGGTCTGTGCCAGTGCTGTGCAAGTTTTTTTCACAGCATTTGGCTGAATCTAGCAAAGCTAATCCTTTTTGGCCTATTGCAGAGTGTGTTAGTCAGTGGAGTAGCCTATCTGTGTTGCAAGATATACCACCTGTGTATAGAATACCAATTTTTTTACTGCACCTAGTGAAGTAAAATCTTTTGGGCATAGCATCATTCTATTAGTCCATCTATACTGACCTCCATCAGGTTGCAAATTGAATATAATTTTTTTCTGCATCTAGCTCTGAAAAAATATTGGGCTTCTAGCTGTGTGTGGGACTTGTTCTATTAATCCATCTATACAGACCTCCATCAGGTTGCAAACTGAATATATTTTTTTCTGCATCTACCTCTGAAAAAATATTGGGCTTCTATCTGTGTGTGGGACTTGTTGTATTAGTCCATCTATACTGACCTCCATCAGGTTGCAAACTGAATATATTTTTTTCTGCATCTACCTCTGAAAAAATATTGGGCTTCTAGCTGTGTGTGGGACTTGTTCTATTAATCCATCTATACAGAACTCCATCAGTTTGCAAACTGAATATATTTTTTTCTGCATCTACCTCTGAAAAAATATTGGGCTTCTAGCTGTGTGTGGGACTTGTTCTATTAATCCATCTATACAGACCTCCATCAGGTTGCAAACTGAATACAATTTTTTTCTGCATCTACCTCTGAAAAAATATTTGGGCTTCTAGCTGTGTGTGGGACTTGTTCTATTAGTCCATCTATACTGACCTCCATAAGGTTGCAAACTGAATATAATTTTTTTCTGCATCTACCTCTGAAAAAATATTTGGCCTTCTAGCTGTGTGTGGGACTTGTTCTATTAGTCCATCTATACTGACCTCCATCAGGATGCAAATTGAATATAATATTTTTCTGCATCTAGCTCTGAAAAAAATGTTAGGCCTTCTAGCAGTGTGTGGGACTTGTTCTATTAGTCCATCTATACTGACCTCCATCAGGTTGCAAACTGAATATATTTTTTTCTGCATCTACCTCTGAAAAAATATTGGGCTTCTAGCTGTGTGTGGGACTTGTTCTATTAATCCATCTATACAGACCTCCATCAGGTTGCAAACTGAATATTTTTTTTTCTGCATCTGCCTCTGAAAAAATATTGGGCTTCTGGCTGTGTGTGGGACTTGTTCTATTAATCCATCTATACAGACCTCCATCAGGTTGCAAACTGAATATATTTTTTTCTGCATCTACCTCTGAAAAAATATTGGGCTTCTAGCTGTGTGTGGGACTTGTTCTATTAATCCATCTATACAGACCTCCATCAGGTTGCAAACTGAATATAATTTTTTTCTGCATCTACCTCTGAAAAAATATTTGGGCTTCTAGCTGTGTGTGGGACTTGTTCGATTAGTCCATCTATACTGACCTCCATAAGGTTGCAAACTGAATATAATTTTTTTCTGCATCTAGCACTGAAAAAATATTTGGCCTTCTAGCAGTGTGTGGGTCTCATTGTATTAGGCCATCTATACCAAGCTCCACCAGCTTTTCAATTAATAATAATTTTTCGCTGCATCTAGCCCTGAAAATAATTTTTCTTCCCAATAGTGGTAGCAATAGAAATATGGGGTGCGCTCCTGGCTTACAAAAATATACGCTTCATAACAAAAAACACCAGCTTAGCGCACTGCATTAATAAGATGGCATCATCGTCTCTCCCAGTGCTAGGCCTACTACCCAGGCTAGCATTCCTGTGCCTAAAACACAATGTATGGGTCCGCGCTAGCCACTATGCTGAGGAGTCTAAAGCTGCTGCTAACGCTTTATAACAATTCAATTGGCAGATTTTCACAGAGCTCTTCCACAATGCCCACCCATCGGGACAACAGTTGCCCACCTTCCCTATGGGATCTAGTGGCGAATAGTTGATGCCATTAATCAGAGCGTCAGTTGCCCCGTCGACGTGGCAAGCATACGGTAAGGCATGGGAAGAGTGGACACGACTAGTAGCAGGCAGACGGGTTGACCAATGTGAACAAGCCAGATCACAAGTCACCATAGAATTTCTCCACCAGCTAATGATGAGGGGCATATCAGGGGCGTCAGCGCAGCGGTGTCTGACCGGAGTAGCATTTCACTTCCAACTACTGAATTGGGGAGTAGAGATGAGCGTTGTTCTACTCGAACTGTTCGCCAATCTCAAATTCGAGCTGTTTTGGGCGGTGTTCGAGCCGTTCGGCGAACACGAACAATTTGAGAAAAATTCGGCTGTTCGAGGTTATGTTCGATAACTGTTCGTGCACCAAAATCATAACTGGATTTTTTCTCAGTAATGATGAAAATTAATGTTAATACGCAGTTTGAGTGTACAGCGGGGTGGGGGGAGGGGCAGGGGATGGATCTCTGCAGGAACAATGAAGATCTCCATTTTTTTTTCTCTTTCCCACATTTACAGTGGGGAGGTGCAATCTGTCAGCCTATCAGCAGCGCACACACGGAGCGAAGTGCTTTTTTTCACACAAGCAAGGGCATGTGTCATTGGCAGTGTATGTCACATGTCCTTGCCCTATAAGACCAAGCCATTTTCCCCGTCGCCACCATTTTCTCACTGCTGCAGCTGCGTGTTAGACGGCACCGCTGTTGCTGTGTGCGCTATACCTTGTTAATTTCAAGCCAATTTTCGCACAAATATACAGATAGCTTGGGAGTAGGGAATAGTTGTGATTGCAGTCCTTTTAAGGACTAGGTTACAGCATTTCCTACGACTTTTATCAGGCAGGTCTGTGCTCTTAAATAGATAGGTTGTGGGAGTAAAGACTAATTGTAATTGGAGTCCTTTTCAGGACTAGGTTACATCAGTTCCTATCAGTTATTGCCAGGCAGGTCTGTGCCAGTGCTGTGCAAGTTTTTTTCACAGCATTTGGCTGAATCTAGCAAAGCTAATCCTTTTTGGCTTATTGCAGAGTGTGTTAGTCAGTGAAGTAGCCTATCTGTGTTGCAAGATATACCACCTGTGTATAGAATACCAATTTTTTTACTGCACCTAGTGAAGTAAAATCTTTTGGGCATAGCATTATTCTATTAGTCCATCTATACTGACCTCCATCAGGTTGCAAACTGAATCTAATTTTTTTCTGCATCTAGCTCTGAAAAAATATTTGGCCTTCTAGCAGTGTGTGGGACTTGTTCTATTAGTCCACCTATACTGACCTCCATCAGGTTGCAAACTGAATATATTTTTTTCTGCATCTACCTCTGAAAAAATATTGGGCTTCTAGCTGTGTGTGGGACTTGTTGCATTAGTCCATCTATACTGACCTCCATCAGGTTGCAAACTGAATATATTTTTTTCTGCATCTACCTCTGAAAAAATATTGGGCTTCTAGCTGTGTGTGGGTCTTGTTCTATTAATCCATCTATACAGACCTCCATCAGGTTGCAAACTGAATATAATTTTTTTCTGTATCTAGCTCTGAAAAAATATTTGGCCTTCTAGTAGTGTGTGGGACTTTCTCTGTTAGTCCATCTATACTGACCTCCATCAGGTTGCAAACTGAATATATTTTTTTCTGCATCTACCTCTGAAAAAATATTGGGCTTCTAGCTGTGTGTGGGACTTGTTGTATTAGTCCATCTATACTGACCTCCATCAGGTTGCAAACTGAATCTAATTTTTTTCTGCATCTAGCTCTGAAAAAATATTTGGCCTTCTAGCAGTGTGTGGGACTTGTTCTATTAGTCCACCTATACTGACCTCCATCAGGTTGCAAACTGAATATATTTTTTTCTGCATCTACCTCTGAAAAAATATTGGGCTTCTAGCTGTGTGTGGGACTTGTTGCATTAGTCCATCTATACTGACCTCCATCAGGTTGCAAACTGAATATATTTTTTTCTGCATCTACCTCTGAAAAAATATTGGGCTTCTAGCTGTGTGTGGGTCTTGTTCTATTAATCCATCTATACAGACCTCCATCAGGTTGCAAACTGAATATAATTTTTTTCTGTATCTAGCTCTGAAAAAATATTTGGCCTTCTAGTAGTGTGTGGGACTTTCTCTGTTAGTCCATCTATACTGACCTCCATCAGGTTGCAAACTGAATATATTTTTTTCTGCATCTACCTCTGAAAAAATATTGGGCTTCTAGCTGTGTGTGGGACTTGTTGTATTAGTCCATCTATACTGACCTCCATCAGGTTGCAAACTGAATATATTTTTTTCTGCATCTACCTCTGAAAAAATATTGGGCTTCTAGCTGTGTGTGGGTCTTGTTCTATTAATCCATCTATACAGACCTCCATCAGGTTGCAAACTGAATATAATTTTTTTCTGCATCTACCTCTGAAAAAATATTTGGCCTTCTAGTAGTGTGTGGGACTTTCTCTGTTAGTCCATCTATACTGACCTCCATCAGGTTGCAAACTGAATATATTTTTTTCTGCATCTACCTTTGAAAAAATATTGGGCTTCTAGCTGTGTGTGGGTCTTGTTCTATTAATCCATCTATACTGACCTCCATCAGGTTGTAAGCTGAATATAATTTTTTTCTGCATCTAGCTCTGAAAAAATATTTGGCCTTCTAGTAGTGTGTCGGACTTTCTCTATTAGTCCATCTATACTGACCTCCATCAGGTTGCAAATTAAAAATAATTTTTATCTGCATCTACAGTACCTCTGAAAAAATATTTGGGCTTCTAGCTGTGTGTGGGACTTGTTGTATTAGTCCTCTATACTGACCTCCATCAGGTTGCAAACTGAATATATTTTTTTCTGCATCTACCTCTGAAAAAATATTGGGCTTCTAGCTGTGTGTGGGACTTGTTGTATTAGTCCATCTATACTGACCTCCATCAGGTTGCAAACTGAATATATTTTTTTCTGCATCTACCTCTGAAAAAATATTGGGCTTCTAGCTGTGTGTGGGTCTTGTTCTATTAATCCATCTATACAGACCTCCATCAGGTTGCAAACTGAATATAATTTTTTTCTGCATCTACCTCTGAAAAAATATTGGGCTTCTAGCTGTGTGTGGGACTTGTTGTATTAGTCCATCTATACTGACCTCCATCAGGTTGCAAATTGAATATAATTTTTTTCTGCATCTAACCCAGGTAAATAGTTTTGGCCTAATACCACAGTTTGGCCACTCAGCTCTGCTCGGTTACCATCCATTGTTTTTTTGTGCAAACAACTCCAGAGTTGTGAATTAGTTAACCACCAAAATGAGTGGAAAAAGGCCTGCTGCTGGTGGAAAGGGGAATAGGCGTGTTGGGAAGGGGAAAAAAGGTTGTGTCCGTGGGGTAGGTGTTAAAGCAACAGTAACATCTGCAGAAGAAAGACCATCTTCCAGCCAAACTAAAATGTCTACTTCTTTTAGCGGACAATGTGATAAGATCCCTTTCTTACGGCCACGCCAATCGCTACAAATTCCAGATGAGGCACAAAAACAGCAGGTGCTTCAACGGATATCAAGTGCTCCTTTAAGTGGGCTCTCCTCCACATCAACTTCAACATTACAAATACTCCAGTCCTCAAAGGTGTCACCCAAATCGCACTTGCTTCCTCACAGCTCCCAAATCTCCAGCTGCCCGTCTGAGTATGAGGTAGAACAGATGGTTGAGTCTGCAGAGCTGTTTACTCATACTATAGCCTGGGAATCAGAGGTCGACTCCAGCGCTTCTGTGAATCCAGACGAGGAAATGATCTGCACTGATGCCCAGAATCTTTATGAGTCGGATCCAGGACCAGACGCAGAAGGTTCTGACCATAATGTAGACCCTCATTCCCAAACTGTAACTCCTGTTGGTGGAGACAATGAGGAAGACGATGATAAGACTCAAATACCTGATTGGAGCGACAACTTTAGTTTTTTGTCAGGGCAGGAACAGGTTGGCTCTGAGGACGACGGGTGTGATAACACACAGGGTGATGATGATGAGGATGGAGATCCCACTTACTGTCAACCCACAGTCAGCCAAGAGATGAGGTCAGCAGAGGAGGTGGAGGAAGATGCTAGTGACGACGAGGTCAGGTTGCGCCTTCCTTTACAGAGACGTAGTACTGGAAGCACGTCAACAACTGCATCCTCAAACACAACTCTGCCTCTCACCACAAGTCGTGGTGGCTCTTCAGGTCGCATGGGTGCTAAGCCTTGCATAGCCTGGGCATTTTTTCAGATCGATAAAGATGACCCAACTCGTGTTATCTGTAACATTTGTCAGCAAAAGCTAAGTAGAGGCAAAAAAATACATAGTTTGAGTATTCATGCATGAACCGGTACATGGACATGAAGCATAAGTTGCAGTGGGAAGCTCAGTGTGCTACAATGCGGCCTAGCTGGCCGGGCCAACCACCGTCTGCCATATCTTGTGCATCCGCGGCCTCTTCATCCTCTGTGACTGGGGGGACAGCAGTCACACCTGTTTTGGGGCGCATACCTGCCACCTCTTTACCCGCAACAGCCAGCGTGATTGGCAGGTCATCATTTTCTTTGGAGGTGGTAACACCAGCTGGTGTTGAGCGCTGTCCGACATCGATAGCACCACCTTTGGATCAAGGCAAACAAACATGTCCGCCTGCATCTTCCTCACAGACCGGCAGTTTGCCGGGGACACCCTTATCAACCCCGTCTAAGCACAATAGCCAGCCCTCGGTCCCTCAGATGTGGACAAGTAAAAGACCATTTCCTCCTAGCCATGAGAAAGCTAAGAGGTTGAATTTCACCATCTGCAAGCTCTTGGCTACAGAAATGCTGCCTTTCCGCCTGGTGGACACAGAGGATTTTCGAGACCTTATGTCCGTCGCAGTGCCCCAGTATCAGATGCCCAGTCGGCACTACTTCTCAAAGAAAGGTGTGCCTGCGCTCCACCAGCATGTCGCACACAATATCACCGCTTCTTTGAGAAACTCTGTGTGTGACAGGGTGCATTTCACCACAGACACTTGGACGAGTAGGCATGGATAGGGGCGTTACATGTCGCTGACTGGGCACTGGGTAACTATGGTGACAGCAGGACAAGGGGCTGCTGTTCAAGTCTTGCCGTCCCCACGAGTTGTGCGTCAATCCTCTTTATGTCAAAGTTCCTCCACTGTTTCTGCCTCCTCAACCTCCTCTCGGTCTTCCACCTGCACCCAAAGCCTGTCTGGTCATGCCACAAGCTTTCTAACTGCGCAGAAGGGATCCTGCACACCTCCTTACTATGCTGGCAGTAGGGCTCAACGTCATCAGGCGATTTTTACTTTGAAATGTCTGGGAAATGTGAGTCACACAGCTGAGGAGTTGTGGTCAGCTCTGGAGAACCAATTTCATGAATGGCTGTCTCCACTGGACCTGAAACCAGGGAAGGCCGTGTGCGACAATGCTGCAAACCTGGGTGCGGCCCTTCGCCGGGGCAATGTCACACACGTGCCTTGTATGGCTCACGTGTTGAACCTGGTTGTCCAGCAATTTTTAGCCCACTATCCCAGACTAGATGGCCTTCTGCAGAGGGCACGGTCGCTGTGTGCTCACTTCCGCCGTTCGCATCCCGCAGCTCAGCGACTTACATCTCTACAGAAGTCGTTGGGCCTGCCACTTCACCGGCTAAAATGCGATGTGCCTACCCGGTGGAATTCAACTCTGCACATGTTGCAGCGACTGTGGCAGCACCGACAAGCCCTGGTGCAATATGTTCTGACGTATAGCCTGGGCCAACGAGATCCAGAGGTGGGGCAAATCACGCTGGAGGAGTGGTCTCAGATCAGGGACCTATGCACCCTTCTGCACAGTTTTGAAATGGCGACGAAGATGTTTAGTGCTGATGATGCCATTATCAGCATGACTATTCCGGTGATTTACATGCTGGAGCACATGGTAAACAGAATTCGGAGTCAGGTGGTGGCACAAGAGGAGGTGGAGGAAGTAGAGGAGGAGGAGTTGTATGCAGAAGGGCTAACATCTGCAAGGTCCAGACGGTCGGCAGCACCAAGGCGGCAGGCATGTGAGGGTGGGGGAGATGGTTTTACCAGGGCGCATGGTAGCAGCCAAACTAGTGAGGAAGGTGCAGGAGCCCAGGAAGAAGTGGAGGACGAACTGATGGAAGTCTCATCAGATGAGGGAGACCTTGATCACATTTCTGTTGTGCGAGGTTGGGGGGAGAGGACAGAGGAAGGAAGCATGATTGTTACCTCGCCACCAACACAACAGGGACTTGGTGCTCCTGGATGCGCAACACACATGAGTGCCTTCTTGCTGCACTACCTGCAACATGACCCTCGAATTGTGAGAATTAGAATTAATCCTGACTACTGGGTTGCCACACTGTTAGATCCCCGGTACAAAAGTAAATTTGCCGAAATTATTCCTGCCATAGAAAGGGATGCACGCATGCAGGAGTATCAGCAGAGACTGTTGCAGAATCTTACATGTGCTTTTCCACAAAACACCAGTGGTGCACGTAGTGAATCTCACAGTTCCAACTTGCCAACCGTGGGACCGTCAAGTGTTCAGCACTCAAACCGTAACAGAACCACAGTATCTGCTGGTAACATCAATTTTGCGGAATCATTTCACCACTTTTTTAGCCCATCCTTTGCAAGGCCACAGGAGACAAGAAGTCTGACACATAGTCAACGCCTAGAGACGATGGTACAGGAGTATCTCCAAGTAAACATTGAAGCCACGACTGTGTCACTGGACCCTTGCTCTTTTTGGGCTTCCAATCTGGATAAATGGCCGGAGCTAGCCACTTACGCCTTGGAGATCTTGTCATGCCCCGCAGCCAGCGTTCTGTCTGAACGTGTGTTCAGCGCTGCTGGTGGTGTGCTGACAGATAAGCGCACGCGGCTCTCCACTGATAATGTAGACAGACTCACGTTCATAAAGATGAACAAATCATGGATCCGAAACGACTTTTCTACCCCTGTGTCATCCTGGGGAGAGTAAAAGCTTGATGATTGGTTAAAATCACCCTACCAACCGTTTTAAGCTTTCAAATTACTAATCATGTTTATCTGTATCTTGACTGGAAAATAATTTGGGCTTTGTAGCAGTGTGCAGCACTGATCCTATTAGGCCATCTATAATAAGCTCCACCAGATTTAAAATTAAAAATAATTTTTAGCTGCATCTAGCCCGGAAAATAATTTTGGGGCTCCGAGATGCGCAAGACACATAAGTGCCTTCTTGCTGCACTACCTGCAGCATGACCCTCATATTGTCAGATTTCGAAGTAATCATGACTACTGGGTTGCCACACTCTTAGATCCCCCAAACTTTTCGATCAACCTTTTCATTTTAATAAAGACCAAAAAAATGGTCATTTTTGAAATTATAAGCATTAGCAGGTTGTTAGAAACTGAAATCAAACAGTTTTCAACTCAAAACTTTATTCTAGGTGATGTTACATTTTCACATAGGACCCCTTGTTCGAAAGGAGCTTCTGAACTCTCTCGTCCATTGAATTTGTCAGGTTTTGGATGGTTTCTGCTTCAATTGTTTTGCATGAGGACAGAATACCCTCCCAGAGCTGTTGCTTAGATGTGAACTGCCTCCCGCCATCATAGACACTCCTTTTAATGATGCTCCAAAGGTTCTGAATGGGGTAGAGGTCAGGGGAGCATGGGGGTCACACCATAAGTTTGTCCCCTTTTATGCCCATATCAGCCAGAGATGCAGATGTTTTATGTGCAGCATGAGATGGTGCATTATCATGCAGAAAAATGATCTTGCTGTGAAATACACGGTTCTTCTTCTTGAACCATGGCAGGAAGTGCTGTTTGAGAAAATCCACATACATTATGGAGTTCATCTTTAGCGCCTTCAGGGATCCTAAAGGGGCCGACAATCTCTCTCCCCATGATTCCAGCCCAAAACATTACTCCACCTCCTCCTTGTTGGCGCTGTAGCCGTGTTTGCGTGGGGTGTCCATCAACCAGCCATCCTCCACTCCATCCATCTGGACCATCGAGCGCTGCACGGCACTCATCCGTGAACAAAACAGTTTTGAAATCAGTCTTCATGTAATGTTTGGCCCACTGGAGCCGTTTCTGCTTGTGTGAAGTGGATAGAGGAGGTCGACAGGATGGCGTATGCACAGCTGCAAACCTCTGAAGGACCCTGCATCTTGTTGTTCGGGGGACGTTGGAGGCACAAGCAGCTTCAAAAACTTGTCTGCTGCTATGACAAGGCTTTTTTGCCGCTGCTCTTTCAACCTGACGTAATTGCCTGTAGGAAAGAGTCCTCAATTTGCCCTTATCAGCACGCACACGTGTGTACTGTGAATCAGCTACATACTTCTTGATTGCCAAGACACTTCATCCTGATCATCGCACAATGTTGATTGTAGTCATGCCTTGACCTAAACACTCCACAATTTGTTGCTTCTCAGCAGCCGACACATCCTTTTTCTTTCCCATTTTGGCAGAAAATGTAGGCTGCTTAATAATGTGAGAGAGCCTTCTTAAGTAGTCTTGCCTTTCATTGGACACACCTGCCAAACTAATTAGCACAGGTGTCTGCAATTGCTTACAGTGATATAAAGAGCCCTGACACACATCACCATCAATGAGTTTAACTGACAAACAAACAAATTCTTCCCTTATCACTCCTAAACACTTTTTGCATAATAATTTGGAACGCAGTGTACATGTGCTTTTCCACAAAACACCAGTGGTTCACGTAGTGAATCTTACAGTTCTAACTTGCCAACCGTGGTCTGTATGGAATTGTTCAATAAAGGGCCCAAAATTAAGATAACATAGATGGGAGAGGTCTCTATGAATAGGAATTCCTAAGTATTTGATACCCTGTGAGGGCCAGGCAAAGGGAAAGTTGGACTGGATGGAATCCTATATGGATTTGGGGAGGGAGACATCGAGGGCCTCAGACTTCGCTGCATTGATTTTAAAATTTTACCATGTAACAAATAGTGTTGAGCCACCCCCGTAGTGTTCGAGTTCGGTTCGGTTCGTCGAACACCCGTGTGTTCGCCGAACTGTTCGTCGAACTGTTCGTCGAACACCTTCGAACACCGTTAAAACCAATGGCAGGCAAACAAAAACACATAGAAACACATAGAAAACACCTTCAAAGGTGTCCAAAAGCTGACAAACTGCTCAGAAGACATAACTAACACATGGAAAAGTGACAAGTACATATAGTCATGCGAAAATAAAAGAGGTGGAGGAGTAAAAGGAGGGGGAGACACAGATATAGGCATGTCATGCCCTTCTAAAATCCAAAAAGTGAGAAGCCGGCACGGCCAGTCCGCTCCTGCCCGTGCCACCTCCGTGTCGCCGGGTTTGTGCCAGAGCCGCGGTGAACCCTGACGGCCAGCCCCCCTCTCCCAATACTGGGGCCTGTCCGCTGGTGGGTCGAGCGAGCCCCCCTGTGGTGGAGGCAGCTCTAAGCTTTTTAATTTAAATTGTCTCTCTAATTTGAATGAATACACTTTAAATCCATTTACAAGGATCTATTGGAGGGCAAGTCTCATGCCAGCAGCCGCGGTAATTCCAGCTCCAGTAGCGTCCACTAAAGCTGCTGCAGTTAAAAAGCTTTTATAAGGATCGAGCTCGGCTGTCCACCGCAAGGCATCCTACTGCCAGTCCCAGCCCCTATGCCTTGGGGTGCCTCCTGATGCTCTTCACTAAGTATCCCATGGTCCCGAAGCATTTCCTTTGAAAAAATTAAGTGTCTAAACTACAGGTGGTGTAGCTTGCTTAACAGCCGGGATAATCCGCTGACTAGCAGACACTGCTACTAGGCACAAAGTATTTCCTGGGCTAGATGCAGTTAAAAATTTGTAATTAGATACTCTCGTTGGATGCTGAGAAAGCATTCCATAGAGTCTCCTGGCACGCCATATATGATTCTCTTAAAAAGCTTGGGGTAGGGGTCTAGGGGACCCTTTTATAGCCAAAATCACGGCCCTGTATCGCAATACGTCACCTAGGCTGAAGATAAATGGAACTGTAGCACCCTGAGGGCTCGGTTGCTACAGACGTATTGCACCTCACCCAGAGGTGTGATATCTCACTCTCAGGTAAGGATGGAGTGTGGATCAGGAGCTGACACCTGCATGCATTACACCACATTGCCGTGGGGCAGGGCGACCAATATGCCCCTGAGATGGGCACGACAGTCCCTGTCCCTGGCTGGAGTGGGGGGAGGGAACACTGAGGAAGGGGAACCCTGTAGTGCAGGAGCAGGGAGGAAGCAGTTCCTGGGTGCATTGAGAAGGGAGTATAAAAGATGGGCACCATCTTAGTTCAGTGCAGAGAAGTCTGAGCAGAAGTGGCAGGGAGCAGGGGCTCTGCATGAGCTCTGCTCTGGAGGCGGGCCTAGTAACAGAGGCCCAGGCCTGGAGGAGGGAGAAGGAAGGAAGAGGAGCGGAGAAGGCTCCAGGAACGAGGAATGAAGGGATCCCAGGGGTGCGGACGGGCGAGTCGCCACCGCACGCCCAAATCCACCTGCGTGGAGGGGTCAGGCCAAAGGGGGAGACCGGTCCCCGAACTAGTGGAGGCAGGAAACGACCCTCAGCTAGAAACCGGAGGCTCTGACATTTTATGTGGCGCAGCCCCTCGCTACACCCGCTAGGAAGGCACCACATAGGGTCAGGGAAACTGGCGCCAAGTTTACCAAGAGGAGGCCCGAGGCAGCCGGACAGAAGTGTTGGTAAGAAAGGCCAGACAAAGGACACACAAAGGGGGTCCTGTGAAGTGCTCCAAAGTTATCTGGGAGTTGTCTGAGCCCCTCACCTGGTGAGCACAGTACGACGTGGGCAGCCGTTACCTGCAGACGTGGTCTGGATAATAAGAACTGTGAGTAAAGGCCCTGGACTGCATCACTGACTCCGTGTCGTTACTGCTGCTGCCCTGCACCATCACCCCCATCCTCCGCATACACTGCCCTGAGGCTATACTCCTCCCGTGGGGAGTTATGCTACGCTCTGCTGCACCCACAACACCAGCCTCAGCGGTCTGCCCTGTAGCGGCGGTTCACTCTGACCGCAATCCACGGGTGGCGTAGTCGGACATTTAAACATCAAAACCACATAAATAGTTCCGCCACTGGTTTGACCGCCCTGAGCCACGGAACCGGGTCGCCGCCACGAAGACTACAACCACCAGCATCCACCAAAAAGGGTCCGGCTCCGGGTGTCCCAAGGCCCAGGGGGTGCGTCAGAACATTTTCATCACCTTTCACAATCACCAATGGGACAAGGCAGGGATGTCCTCTGTCCCCTCTCTTATACATCCTAGTGACGGAGCACCTGCTCTCATCAATTCGCCATAACCCCAATATTAGGTGGATTGAGGTGGGAGGCACCGAGTACAAGTGCTCTCTATTTGCTGATGATGTCCTAGTATATATCACTCAATCACATATATCCATCCCTGCTGTTATGGCTGAAATAGATCACTTTGTTACATGGTAAAATTTTAAAATCAATGCAGCGAAGTCTGAGGCCCTCGATGTCTCCCTCCCCAAATCCATATAGGATTCCATCCAGTCCAACTTTCCCTTTGCCTGGCCCTCACAGGGTATCAAATACTTAGGAATTC
The DNA here is from genome assembly GCF_046119375.1 of Phyllobates terribilis. Lineage (NCBI taxonomy): Eukaryota > Metazoa > Chordata > Amphibia > Anura > Dendrobatidae > Phyllobates > Phyllobates terribilis. The sequence continues at coordinate 764,489,372 of NW_027362762.1, read as the reverse complement.
CTATTCATAGAGACCTCTCCCATCTATGTTATCTTAATTTTGGGCCCTTTATTGAACAATTCCATACAGACCACGGTTGGCAAGTTAGAACTGTAAGATTCACTACGTGAACCACTGGTGTTTTGTGGAAAAGCACATGTACACTGCGTTCCAAATTACTATGCAAAAAGTGTTTAGGAGTGATAAGGGAAGAATTTGTTTGTTTGTCAGTTAAACTCATTGATGGTGATGTGTGTCAGGGCTCTTTATATCACTGTAAGCAATTGCAGACACCTGTGCTAATTAGTTTGGCAGGTGTGTCCAATGAAAGGCAAGACTACTTAAGAAGGCTCTCTCACATTATTAAGCAGCCTACATTTTCTGCCAAAATGGGAAAGAAAAAGGATGTGTCGGCTGCTGAGAAGCAACAAATTGTGGAGTGTTTAGGTCAAGGCATAACTACAATCAACATTGTGCGATGATCAGGATGAAGTGTCTTGGCAATCAAGAAGTATGTAGCTGATTCACAGTACACACGTGTGCGTGCTGATAAGGGCAAATTGAGGACTCTTTCCTACAGGCAATTACGTCAGGTTGAAAGAGCAGCGGCAAAATAGCCTTGTCATAGCAGCAGACAAGTTTTTGAAGCTGCTTGTGCCTCCAACGTCCCCCGAACAACAAGATGCAGGGTCCTTCAGAGGTTTGCAGCTGTGCATACGCCATCCTGTCGACCTCCTCTATCCACTTCACACAAGCAGAAACGGCTCCAGTGGGCCAAACATTACATGAAGACTGATTTCAAAACTGTTTTGTTCACGGATGAGTGCCGTGCAGCGCTCGATGGTCCAGATGGATGGAGTGGAGGATGGTTGGTTGATGGACACCCCACGCAAACACGGCTACAGCGCCAACAAGGAGGAGGTGGAGTAATATTTTAGGCTGGAATCATGGGGAGAGAGATTGTCGGCCCCTTTAGGATCCCTGAAGGCGCTAAAGATGAACTCCATAATGTATGTGGATTTTCTCAAACAGCACTTCCTGCCATGGCTCAAGAAGAAGAACCGTGTATTTCACAGCAAGATCATTTTTCTGGATGATAATGCACCATCTCATGCTGCACATAAAACATCTGCATCTCTGGCTGATATGGGCATAAAAGGGGACAAACTTATAATGTGATCCCCATGCTCCCCTGACCTCTACCCCATTCAGAACCTTTGGAGCATCCTTAAAAGGAGTGTCTATGATGGCGGGAGGCAGTTCACATCTAAGCAACAGCTCTGGGAGGGTATTCTGTCCTCATGCAAAACAGTTGAAGCAGAAACCATCCAAAACCTGACAAATTCAATGGACGAGAGAGTTCAGAAGCTCCTTTCGAACAAGGGGTCCTATGTGAAAATGTAACATCACCTAGAATAAAGTTTTGAGTTGAAAACTGTTTGATTTCAGTTTCTAACAACCTGCTAATGCTTATAATTTCAAAAATGACCATTTTTTTTGTCTTTATTAAAATGAAAAGGTTGATCGAAAAGTTTGGGGGATCTAAGAGTGTGGCAACCCAGTAGTCATGATTACTTCGAATTCTGACAATATGAGGGTCATGCTGCAGGTAGTGCAGCAAGAAGGCACTTATGTGTCTTGCGCATCTCGGAGCCCCAAAATTATTTTCCGGGCTAGATGCAGCTAAAAATTATTTTTAATTTTAAATCTGGTGGAGCTTATTATAGATGGCCTAATAGGATCAGTGCTGCACACTGCTACAAAGCCCAAATTATTTTCCAGTCAAGATACAGATAAACATGATTAGTAATTTGAAAGCTTAAAACGGTTGGTAGGGTGATTTTAACCAATCATCAAGCTTTTACTCTCCCCAGGATGACATAGGGGTAGAAAAGTCATTTCGGATCCATGATTTGTTCATCTTTATGAACGTGAGTCTGTCTACATTATCAGTGGAGAGCCGCGTGCGCTTATCTGTCAGCACACCACCAGCAGTGCTGAACACACGTTCAGACAGAACGCTGGCTGCGGGGCATGACAAGATCTCCAAGGCGTAAGTGGCTAGCTCCGGCCATTTATCCAGATTGGAAGCCCAAAAAGAGCAAGGGTCCAGTGACACAGTCGTGGCTTCAATGTTTACTTGGAGATACTCCTGTACCATCGTCTCTAGGCGTTGACTATGTGTCAGACTTCTTGTCTCCTGTGGCCTTGCAAAGGATGGGCTAAAAAAGTGGTGAAATGATTCCGCAAATTTGATGTTACCAGCAGATACTGTGGTTCTGTTACGGTTTGAGTGCTGAACACTTGACGGTCCCACGGTTGGCAAGTTGGAACTGTGAGATTCACTACGTGCACCACTGGTGTTTTGTGGAAAAGCACATGTAAGATTCTGCAACAGTCTCTGCTGATACTCCTGCATGCGTGCATCCCTTTCTATGGCAGGAATAATTTCGGCAAATTTACTTTTGTACCGGGGATCTAACAGTGTGGCAACCCAGTAGTCAGGATTATTTCTAATTCTCACAATTCGAGGGTCATGTTGCAGGTAGTGCAGCAAGAAGGCACTCATGTGTGTTGCGCATCCAGGAGCACCAAGTCCCTGTTGTGTTGGTGGCGAGGTAACAATCATGCTTCCTTCCTCTGTCCTCTCCCCCCAACCTCGCACAACAGAAATGTGATCAAGGTCTCCCTCATCTGATGAGTCTTCCATCAGTTCGTCCTCCACTTCTTCCTGGGCTCCTGCACCTTCCTCACTAGTTTGGCTGCTACCATGCGCCCTGGTAAAACCATCTCCCCCACCCTCACATGCCTGCCGCCTTGGTGCTGCCGACCGTCTGGACCTTGCAGATGTTAGCCCTTCCGCATACAACTCCTCCTCCTCTACTTCCTCCACCTCCTCTTGTGCCACCACCTGACTCCGAATTCTGTTTAACATGTGCTCCAGCATGTAAATCACCGGAATAGTCATGCTGATAATGGCATCATCAGCACTAAACATCTTCGTCGCCATTTCAAAACTGTGCAGAAGGGTGCATAGGTCCCTGATCTGAGACCACTCCTCCAGCGTGATTTGCCCCACCTCTGGATCTCGTTGGCCCAGGCTATACGTCAGAACGTATTGCACCAGGGCTTGTCGGTGCTACCACAGTCGCTGCAACATGTGCAGAGTTGAATTCCACCGGGTAGGCACATCGCATTTTAGCCGGTGAAGTGGCAGGCCCAACGACTTCTGTAGAAATGTAAGTCGCTGAGCTGCGGGATGTGAACGGCGGAAGTGAGCACACAGCGACCGTGCCCTCTGCAGAAGGCCATCTAGTCTGGGATAGTGGGCTAAAAATTGCTGGACAACCAGGTTCAACCCGTGAGCCATACAAGGCACGTGTGTGACATTGCCCCGGCGAAGGGCCGCACCCAGGTTTGCAGCATTGTCGCACACGGCCTTCCCTGGTTTCAGGTCCAGTGGAGACAGCCATTCATGAAATTGGTTCTCCAGAGCTGACCACAACTCCTCAGCTGTGTGACTCACATTTCCCAGACATTTCAAAGTAAAAACCGCCTGATGACGTTGAGCCCTACTGCCAGCATAGTAAGGAGGTGTGCAGGATCCCTTCTGCGCAGTTAGAAAGTTTGTGGCATGACCAGACAGGCTTTGGGTGCAGGTGGAAGACCGAGAGGAGGTTGAGGAGGCAGAAGCAGTGGAGGAACTTTGACATAAAGAGGATTGACGCACAACTCGTGGGGACGGCAAGACTTGGACAGCAGCCCCTTGTCCTGCTGTCACCATAGTTACCCAGTGCCCAGTCAGCGACATGTAACGCCCCTGTCCATGCCTACTCGTCCAAGTGTCTGTGGTGAAATGCACCCTGTCACACACAGAGTTTCTCAAAGAACCGGTGATGTTGTGTGCGACATGCTGGTGGAGCGCAGGCACACCTTTCTTTGAGAAGTAGTGCCGACTGGGCATCTGGTACTGGGGCACTGCGACGGACATAAGGTCTCGAAAATCCTCTGTGTCCACCAGGCGGAAAGGCAGCATTTCTGTAGCCAAGAGCTTGCAGATGGTGAAATTCAACCTCTTAGCTTTCTCATGGCTAGGTTGAAATGGTCTTTTACTTGTCCACATCTGAGGGACCGAGGGCTGGCTATTGTGCTTAGACGGGGTTGATAAGGGTGTCCCCGGCAAACTGCCGGTCTGTGAGGAAGATGCAGGCGGACATGTTAGGTTGCCTTGATCCAAAGGTGGTGCTATCGATGTCGGACAGCGCTCAACACCAGCTGGTGTTACCACCTCCAAAGAAAATGATGACCTGCCAATCACGCTGGCTGTTGCGGGTAAAGAGGTGGCAGGTCTGCGCCCCAAAACAGGTGTGACTGCTGTCCCCCCAGTCACAGAGGATGAAGAGGCCGCGGATGCACAAGATATGGCAGACGGTGGTTGGCCCGGCCGGCTAGGCCGCATTGTAGCACACTGAGCTTCCCACTGCAATTTATGCTTCATGTCCATGTGCTGGTTCATGCATGAAGTACTCAAACTATGTATTTTTTGGCCTCTACTTAGCTTTTGCTGACAAATGTTACAGATAACACGAGTTGGGTCATCTTTATCGATCTGAAAAAATGCCCAGGCTATGCAAGGCTTAGCACCCATGCGACCTGAAGAGCCACCACGACTTGTGGTGAGAGGCAGAGTTGTTTTTGAGGATGCAGTTGTTGACGTGCTTCCAGTACTACGTCTCTGTCCAGGAAGGCGCAACCTGACCTCGTCGTCACTAGCATCTTCCTCCACCTCCTCTGCTGACCTCATCTCTTAGCTGACTGTGGGTTGACAGTAAGTGGGATCTCCAACCTCATCATCATCACCCTGTGTGTTATCACACCCGTCGTCCTCAGAGCCAACCTGTTCCTGCCCTGACAAAAAACTAAAGTTGTCGCTCCAATCAGGTATTTGAGTCTTATCATCGTCTTCCTCATTGTCTCCACCAACAGGAGTTACAGTTTGGGAATGAGGGTCTAAATTATGGTCAGAACCTTCTGCGTCTGGTCCTGGATCCGACTCATAAAGATTCTGGGCATCAGTGCAGATCATTTCCTCGTCTGGATTCACAGAAGCGCTGGAGTCGACCTCTGATTCCCAGGCTATAGTATGAGTAAACAGCTCTGCAGACTCAACCATCTGTTCTACCTCATACTCAGACGGGCAGCTGGAGATTTGGGAGCTGTGAGGAAGCAAGTGCGATTTGGGTGACACCTTTGAGGACTGGAGTATTTGTGATGTTGAAGTTGATGTGGAGGAGAGCCCACTTAAAGGAGCACTTGAAATCCGTTGAAGCACCTGCTGTTTTTGTGCCTCATCTGGAATTTGTAGCGATTGGCGTGGCCGTAAGAAAGGGATCTTATCACATTGTCCGCTAAAAGAAGTAGACATTTTAGTTTGGCTGGAAGATGGTCTTTCTTCTGCAGATGTTGCTGTTGCTTTAACACCTACCCCACGGACACAACCTTTTTTCCCCTTCCCAACACGCCTATTCCCCTTTCCACCAGCAGCAGTACTTTTTCCACTCATTTTGGTGGTTAACTAATTCACAACTCTGGAGTTGTTTGCACAAAAAAACAATGGATGGTAACCGAGCAGAGCTGAGTGGCCAAACTGTGGTATTAAGCCAAAACTATTGGCTGGGTTAGATGCAGAAAAAAATCATATTCAATTTGCAACCTGATGGAGGTCAGTATAGATGGACTAATACAACAAGTCCCACACACAGCTAGAAGCCCAAATATTTTTTCAGAGGTACTGTAGATGCAGATAAAAATTATTTTTAATTTGCAACCTGATGGAGGTCAGTATAGATGGACTAATAGAGAAAGTCCGACACACTACTAGAAGGCCAAATATTTTTTCAGAGCTAGATGCAGAAAAAAATTATATTCAGTTTGCAACCTGATGGAGGTCAGTATAGTTGGATTAATAGAACAAGACCCACACACAGCTAGAAGCCCAATATTTTTTCAAAGGTAGATGCAGAAAAAAATTATATTCAGTTTGCAACCTGATGGAGGTCTGTATAGATGGATTAATAGAACAAGACCCACACACAGCTAGAAGCCCAATATTTTTTCAGAGGTACATGCAGAAAAAAATATATTCAGTTTGCAACCTGATGAAGGTCAGTATAGATGGACTAATACAACAAGTCCCACACACAGCTAGAAGCCCAAATATTTTTTCAGAGGTACTGTAGATGCAGATAAAAATTATTTTTAATTTGCAACCTGATGGAGGTCAGTATAGATGGACTAATAGAGAAAGTCCGACACACTACTAGAAGGCCAAATATTTTTTCAGAGCTAGATGCAGAAAAAAATTATATTCAGTTTGCAACCTGATGGAGGTCAGTATAGATGGATTAATAGAACAAGACCCACACACAGCTAGAAGCCCATTATTTTTTCAGAGGTAGATGCAGAAAAAAATATATTCAGTTTGCAACCTGATGGAGGTCAGTATAGATGGACTAATAGAGAAAGTCCCACACACTACTAGAAGGCCAAATATTTTTTCAGAGCTAGATGCAGAAAACAATTATATTCAGTTTGCAACCTGATGGAGGTCTGTATAGATGGATTAATAGAACAAGTCCCACACACAGCTAGAAGCCCAATATTTTTTCAGAGGTAGATGCAGAAAAAAATATATTCAGTTTGCGACCTGATGGAGGTCAGTATAGATGGACTAATACAACAAGTCCCACACACAGCTAGAAGCCCAATATTTTTTCAGAGGTAGATGCAGAAAAAAATTATATTCAGTTTGCAACCTGATGGAGGTCTGTATAGATGGATTAATAGAACAAGACCCACACACAGCTAGAAGCCCAATATTTTTTCAGAGGTAGATGCAGAAAAAAATATATTCAGTTTGCAACCTGATGGAGGTCAGTATAGATGGACTAATACAACAAGTCCCACACACAGTTAGAAGCCCAAATATTTTTTCAGAGGTACTGTAGATGCAGATAAAAATTATTTTTAATTTGCAACCTGATGGAGGTCAGTATAGATGGACTAATAGAGAAAGTCCGACACACTACTAGAGGCCAAATATTTTTTCAGAGCTAGATGCAGAAAAAAATTATATTCAGTTTGCAACCTGATGGAGGTCAGTATAGATGGATTAATAGAACAAGACCCACACACAGCTAGAAAACCAATATTTTTTCAGAGGTAGATGCAGAAAAAAATATATTCAGTTTGCAACCTGATGGAGGTCAGTATAGATGGACTAACAGAGAAAGTCCCACACACTACTAGAAGGCCAAATATTTTTTCAGAGCTAGATGCAGAAAAAAATTATATTCAGTTTGCAACCTGATGGAGGTCTGTATAGATGGATTAATAGAACAAGACCCACACACAGCTAGAAGCCCAATATTTTTTCAGAGGTAGATGCAGAAAAAAATATATTCAGTTTGCAACCTGATGGAGGTCAGTATAGATGGACTAATACAACAAGTCCCACACACAGCTAGAAGCCCAATATTTTTTCAGAGGTAGATGCAGAAAAAAATTATATTCAGTTTGCAACCTGATGGAGGTCTGTATAGATGGATTAATAGAACAAGACCCACACACAGCTAGAAGCCCAATATTTTTTCAGAGGTAGATGCAGAAAAAAATATATTCAGTTTGCAACCTGATGGAGGTCAGTATAGATGGACTAATACAACAAGTCCCACACACAGCTCGAAGCCCAATATTTTTTCAGAGGTAGATGCAGAAAAAAATATATTCAGTTTGCAACCTGATGGAGGTCAGTATAGGTGGACTAATAGAACAAGTCCCACACACTGCTAGAAGGCCAAATATTTTTTCAGAGCTAGAAGCAGAAAAAAATTAGATTCAGTTTGCAACCTGATGGAGGTCAGTATAGATGGACTAATAGAATGATGCTATGCCCAAAAGATTTTACTTCACTAGGTGCAGTAAAAAAATTGGTATTCTATACACAGGTGGTATATCTTGCAACACAGATAGGCTACTCCACTGACTAACACACTCTGCAATAGGCCAAAAAGGATTAGCTTTGCTAGATTCAGCCAAATGCTGTGAAAAAAACTTGCACAGCACTGGCACAGACCTGCCTGGCAAAAACTGATAGGAACTGATGTAACCTAGTCCTGAAAAGGACTCCAATTACAATTAGTCTTTACTCCCACAACCTATCTATTTAAGAGCACAGACCTGCCTGATAAAAGTCGTAGGAAATGCTGTAACCTAGTCCTTAAAAGGACTGCAATCACAACTATTCCCTACTCCCAAGCTATCTGTATATTTGTGCGAAAATTGGCTTGAAATTAACAAGGTATAGCGCACACAGCAACAGCGGTGCCGTCTAACACGCAGCTGCAGCAGTGAGAAAATGGTGGCGACGGGGAAAATGGCTTGGTCTTATAGGGCAAGGACATGAGACATACACTGCCAATGACACATGCCCTTGCTTGTGTGAAAAAAAGCACTTCGCTCCGTGTGTGCGCTGCTGATAGGCTGACAGATTGCACCTCCCCACTGTAAATGCGGGAAAGAGAAAAAAAAATGGAGATCTTCATTGTTCCTGCAGAGATCCATCCCCTGCCCCTCCCCCCACCCCGCTGTACACTCAAACTGCGTATTAACATTAATTTTCATCATTACTGAGAAAAAATCCAGTTATGATTTTGGTGCACGAACAGTTATCGAACATAACCTCGAACAGCCGAATTTTTCTCAAATTGTTCGTGTTCGCCGAACGGCTCCAACACCGCCCAAAACAGCTCGAATTTGAGATTGGCGAACAGTTCGAGTAGAACAACGCTCATCTCTAGTAACAAAGTGATCTATTTCAGCCATAACAGCAGGGATGGATATATGTGATTGAGTGATATATACTAGGACATCATCAGCAAATAGAGAGCACTTGTACTCGGTGCCTCCCACCTCAATCCACCTAATATTGGGGTTATGGCGAATTGATGAGAGCAGGTGCTCCGTCACTAGGATGTATAAGAGAGGGGACAGAGGACATCCCTGCCTTGTCCCATTGGTGATTGTGAAAGGTGATGAAAATGTTCTGACGCACTCCCTGGGCCTTGGGACACCCGGAGCCGGAACCTTTTTGGTGGATGCTGGTGGTTGTAGTCTTCGTGGCGGCGACCCGGTTCCGTGGCTCAGGGCGGTCAAACCAGTGGCGGAACTATTTATGTGGTTTTTATGTTTAAATGTCCGACTACGCCACCCGTGGATTGCGGTCAGAGTGAACCGCCGCTACAGGGCAGACCGCTGAGGCTGGTGTTGTGGGTGCAGCAGAGCGTAGCATAACTCCCCACGGAAGGAGTATAGCCTCAGGGCAGTGTATGCGGAGGATGGGGGTGATGGTGCAGGGCAGCAGCAGTAACGACACGGAGTCAGTGATGCAGTCTAGGGCCTTTACTCACAGTTCTTATTATCCAGACCACGTCTGCAGGTAACGGCTGCCCACGTCGTACTGTGCTCACCAGGTGAGGGGCTCAGACAACTCCCAGATAACTTTGGAGCACTTCACAGGACCCCCTTTGTGTGTCCTTTGTCTGGCCTTTCTTACCAACACTTCTGTCCGGCTGCCTCGGGCCTCCTCTTGGTAAACTTGGCGCCAGTTTCCCTGACCCTATGTGGTGCCTTCCTAGCGGGTGTAGCGAGGGGCTGCGCCACATAAAATGTCAGAGCCTCCGGTTTCTAGCTGAGGGTCGTTTCCTGCCTCCACTAGTTCGGGGACCGGTCTCCCCCTTTGGCCTGACCCCTCCACGCAGGTGGATTCGGGCGTGCGGTGGCGACTCGCCCGTCCGCACCCCTGGGATCCCTTCATTCCTCGTTCCTGGAGCCTTCTCCGCTCCTCTTCCTTCCTTCTCCCTCTTCCAGGCCTGGGCCTCTGTTACTAGGCCCGCCTCCGGAGCAGAGCTCATGCAGAGCCCCTGCTCCCTGCCACTTCTGCTCAGACTTCTCTGCACTGAACTAAGATGGTGCCCACCTTTTATACTCCCTTCTCAATGCACCCAGGAACTGCTTCCTCCCTGCTCCTGCACTACAGGGTTCCCCTTCCTCAGTGTTCCCTCCCCCCACTCCAGCCAGGGACAGGGACTGTCGTGCCCATCTGGGGCATATTGGTCGCCCTGCCCCACGGCAATGTGGTGTAATGCATGCAGGTGTCGGCTCCTGATCCAAACTCCATATTGCACTCCTCACCTCTGGGTGAGGTGCAATACGTCTGTAGCAACCGAGCCCTCAGGGTGCTACAGTTCCATTTATCTTCAGCCTAGGTGACGTATTGCGATACAGGGCCGTGATTTTGGCTATAAAAGGGTCCCCTAGACCCCTACCCCAAGCTTTTTAAGAGAATCATATATGGCGTGCCAGGAGACTCTATGGAATGCTTTCTCAGCATCCAACGAGAGTATCTAATTACAAATTTTTAACTGCATCTAGCCCAGGAAATACTTTGTGCCTAGTAGCAGTGTCTGCTAGTCAGCGGATTATCCCGGCTGTTAAGCAAGCTACACCACCTGTAGTTTAGACACTTAATTTTTTCAAAGGAAATGCTTCGGGACCATGGGATACTTAGTGAAGAGCATCAGGAGGCACCCCAAGGCATAGGGGCTGGGACTGGCAGTAGGATGCCTTGCGGTGGACAGCCGAGCTCGATCCTTATAAAAGCTTTTTAACTGCAGCAGCTTTAGTGGACGCTACTGGAGCTGGAATTACCGCGGCTGCTGGCATGAGACTTGCCCTCCAATAGATCCTTGTAAATGGATTTAAAGTGTATTCATTCAAATTAGAGAGACAATTTAAATTAAAAAGCTTAGAGCTGCCTCCACCACAGGGGGGCTCTCTCGACCCACCAGCGGACAGGCACCAGTATTGGGAGAGGGGGTCTGGCCGTCAGGGTTCACCGCGGCTCTGGCACAAACCCGGCGACACGGAGGTGGCACGGGCAGGAGCGGACTGGCCGTGTCGGCTTCTCACTTTTTGGATTTTAGAAGGGCATGACATGCCTATATCTGTGTCTCCCCCTCCTTTTACTCCTCCACCTCTTTTATTTTCGCATGACTATATGTACTTGTCACTTTTCCATGTGTTCGTTATGTCTTCTGAGCAGTTTGTCAGCTTTTGGACACCTTTGAAGGTGTTTTCTATGTGTTTCTATGTGTTTTTGTTTGCCTGCCATTGGTTTTAACGGTGTTCGAAGGTGTTCGACGAACAGTTCGACGAACAGTTCGGCGAACACACGGGTGTTCGACGAACCGAACTGAACTCGAACACTACGGGGGTGGCTCAACACTATTGGGGAGATGTGACAAAGATTCATCATCAGACAATCCATAAAAGGGTGGAAAAGGGGTCAGCCAAGTAAGGAGTGTAGACGTCCCGTCCCGTGTCACTAAAACTGATTTCTCACATCATATCCCTAACACCATTAACATGACACTCACAATTTGAAGCAACACTACTGTCTACTGCATTTGTGATCGCCTTATTCGGGGCGCTATGCATAAGCGAATTAGTCCCTCAATCCAAAATTGGCACCAGTGGAGGCTTATTACACCAGGACGTAGCCATAGGCAATAATGCAATACGTCTACGCATACACAAATCGAAAATGGTTCCAGCGGGCAGGGGCACTTGGGTACTTCTACAACCCACAAACGTTACACTGAGTCGGGTAACAATAGTAAAACCATATCTAACCATCAGATCACAAAATAATTTGTTCCTATCACACATTGATGGGACTCCATTATCAAGATACCAGTTCCAAGCTATATTTAATAAATGCATAACATCGGCAGGGAACCACCCCAAAGATTTCGGGACACACTCATTCCGTATAGGCGCGGCCACAGAAGCAGAAAGAGCAGGACTGTCAGAAACGGAAGTTCAGAGGATAGAGAGATGGTGATCCACGTGTTTGGCAAGATACATAAGACCGGACTTGTTATCCTAACGTGGTTTGTTTCTTTTACAGGTGACGCTAAGCCAACAATGTGGGTGATAGGCCACTCGTATATATATTGGGCAGATTAAAGGGCGAAAGTCCGCCCAGGCGGGAGGAAATTAGAGTTTCATAACACACATTTCAACTGGAGAGGTATTAGAGGCCTGCTATGGCCACAGGTACTAATGGAGGTAATCAAGGTAGGGAGAGAGGCAAGATGTCTGGTCATCTTAGTTATACAGGCCGGGGGAAACAACCTAGGTCATCACAAGAGCGCATAACTAATGGCAATAATGAAACTAGACACTGAGCGCTTCAGAGAATTTTTCACAAAACTAGCTATAGTATGGTCAGAGATTGTGCCGATAGCGGTATGGCAAGGTGCGCGAGACATCACGGCCATCGAACGGACAAGGTGGGTAATAAATATTCGGATGGCAAAATTTAGAAGAGACAGAGGCGGTGTAGTGGTACGACACCGACACCTGGAAGGAGATAAAGCAGGCCTCATACGGCCCGATGGTGTTCACTTAATGGATATTGGACTGGACATATTCCTGTCAGGACTCCAGGACGGAGTGGAACAAGCGTTAAGAGTGATGGGTGGGGGTCAGAGTCCTGCATACGAGTACGCAGGATCCTCCGTGGCCTGGAAATAGAAAGGACATGTTGGAGAGTTACACTTGTTGGCCAAGTTGCCGGAGTGGAGACCCAGGGCATGCTGCAACAAGCTGAATTATTTTAGAAATAAAATGTTTTTCTAATGGAATGAGTATAAAGAGTTAATAAAGATGTGACCGATCCTCACCCATCCAGTTGTAAGAGTTACAATATTGTATTGTCAAGGAAAGGGGGGCGGTAGGGGGGCTGAGCGTCTGGGTTTGGTTGGGGGTCCCCACAGTCTGCCTAGGCTAGATGCATTTAAAAATTCTTATTAGATACACAGGCGGTGCAGCTTGCTTCGCAGCTGGGCTACTGTGCCCAAAGTATTGCCTAGGCTAGATGCATTTAAAAATTCTACGCTGACTAGCAGACACTGAAGATTTGGAGCAGACCTCTGAGTAAACAGCTCTTCAGACTCAATCATCTGTGTTACCCCAAGCCATAGTGTATGTAGTTTCTTACAGTTAAAAGGGGGGGGGGAGCGACCCAACCCACCTGGAATTGACGATGCCAACGTCACGTAAGACACAGCAAGGGGACTCCAAAAAGAGTTTCCATTTTTTCCCAAAATTGTGGCACAGACACCACTTAACCCTAGAACGCATACCTGGGGCCTTGCAGTCCCGCCCTGTTAATTGTTTTCTATTTTCTGCAAGATTACTTTAGTTAGAATTTTGAAACTCTAGGTATTCTTCATGTATATAGTTGTTTGTCATTTGAGTTTGAGTTATTCAATGTTATTTGCACATGGGCCTAAAAGGCCCCAGGTATATGAAAGTGTATATTTTTATGGTCATGCGTTCTAGGGTTAAGTGGCATCAATTGCCCCACAGTTGCTTAAAACGGTTGGTGAGGTGATATTACCAAATCCTCAAGCTTTTAGCCTCCCAAGGATAACACAGGATTAGAAAAGTCCTTGCGAATCCATGATTTGTTCATCTTTATGAACGTGAGTCTGTCTACATTCTCAGTGGACAGCCGCGTGCGCTTATCTGTCAGCACACCATCAGCAGCGCTGAACACACGTTCAGAGAGAACACTGGCTGCAGGGCATGACAAGATCTCCAAGGCGTGAGTGGCGAGCTCCGGCCATTTTTCCAGATTGGAATACCAAAATGAGCAAGGGTCCAGTGACACAGTCATGGCTTCGATGTTCACTTGGAGACACTCCTGCACCATCCTCTCTAGGCATTGACTATGTGTCAGACTTCTTGTCTCCTGTGGCCTTGCAAAGGATGGTCTAAAAAAGTGGTGAAACGATTTCACAAAATTGCTGTTACCAGCAGATACTGTGTTACTGTTACGGTTTGAGTGATGAAGACTTGACAGTCCCGCGTTTGGCAAGTTAGAACTGTGAGATTCACTACGTGCACCACTGGTGTTTTGTGGAAAAGCACATGTAAGATTCTGCAACAGCGTCTGCAGATACTCCTGCATGCGTCAATCCCTTTTTATGGCAGGAATTATTTCGGCATATTTACTTTTGTACCGGGGATCTAAGAGTGTGGCAACCCAGTAGTCGAGATTACTTCGAATTCTGCAATCTGAGGGTCATGTTGCAGGTAGTGCAGCAAGAAGGCACTCATGTGTCTTGCGCATCCAGGAGGACCAAGTCCTTGTTGTGTTGGTAGCGAGGTAAGAATCATGCTTCTTTCCTCTGCCCTCTCCCCCCAACCTCGCACAACAGAAATGTGATCAAGGTCTCCCTCATCTGATGAGTCTTCCATGCCCATCGCCAGTTCATCCTCCACTTCTTCCTCGGCTCCTGCACCTTCCTCAACAGTTTGGCTGCTACCATGCGCCCTGTTTAATCCCACTCCCCCACCCTCCCATGCCTGCCTCCTTGGTGCTGCCAACCGTCTGGACCTTGGAGATTTTATCCCTTCCGCATACGACTCCTCCTCTACTTCCTCCACCTCCTCTTGTCCGACCAGCTGACTCTGAATTCTGTTTAATGTGTGCTCCAGCATGTAAATCACCGGAATAGTTATGCTGATAATGGCATCGTCGTCAGCACTAAACATCTTCGTCGCCATTTCAAAACTGTGCAGAAAGGTGTGTGGGGCCCCTGAGGGTGCAGTCACCACAGAGTTACTGCATCTCACCCAGAGGTGTGGTATCTCACCCTCAGGTAAGGAAGGCATATGGCTCGGGACCCTAACACCTGCATCCAACACATACCCGCAATGGGGTTAGTGCGAGATTGCTCCTAAGGGAGAGCACAGTCCCAGGTCCCTAGCTGGTGGGAGGATCCTATGTAGTGGGTGCTTAGGGGAGCAGCTTAGGGGAGCACATGACAGGGAGAGTATAAATAGGAAGCCATCTTAGAAAGAGCAAGCCAGTCAGAGGAGGAAAATTGACAGGAGCAGAGGCTCGGCATGAGCTCTGCTCCAGAGGCGGGCCTAGCCTGGGAGGCCCAGGACTGAAGGAGAGAAGAGAGGAGTGGGAGCAGGAAGGCTCCAGGAACCGAAGGGACCCTAGGGCTACGGGCCGTGCAGAAGGCCACCTGTACTCCCGCTGCTACCAGGAGGTAGAGGGGTCAGGCCAGATAAGGGGAACCGGTCCCTCAACTAGAGGAGAAACAGCAAGGCTCAACTAGAAACCGGAGGCTGCAGCATTTCATGTACTGCAGGCAAAAGTCCACACCAGTCTCACTAAGAAGGTAGCCACATAGGACCCAGGGGACGGAACACAAGTCGCCCGCCAAGGCCCGAGGATACCGGATAGAAGTGTCACTGGGTGTGAGGTGCAGGGAGAAGGCCAGAGAAAGGACACACAGAAGGGGGTCCTGCTAAGTACTCCGGAGCTATCTGGGGGTGGACTGAGCCCCTCACTGAGTACGCACAGCACGACGGGTGAGAAAGCTCTGGTACCTGTAATCTGGACTGCAACAACTGTGAGTAAAGATCTTGGGACTGCATCACACGAACTCTGTGTTCATTACTGACTCCCTGCACTACAACCACCATCATCCACCCACACTGCCCTGAAGCTACACTCTTCCTGTGGTGCGTAATAATACCATTGCAGCAAAACCACCAGCTTCAGAGGACTGTTCCGCAGCGGCGGCCCCTTTGGCCGCACTCCACAGGTGGCGTAGTCGGACATTATAAAATGCATATATACAAATTACCGTTGGATTGACCGCCCTGGGTCACGGACCGGGTCACCGCCACAGTGACTACAACCCCCAGCGTCTACCGGCCCGGCTCCGGGTACCCCACGGCCGAGGGGGCGCGTCAACTTCATAGGTCCCTGATCTGAGACCACTCCTGCTGTGTGATTTGCCCCACCTCTGGATCTCGTTGGCCCAGGCTATACGTCAGAAACTATTGCACCAGGGCTTGTCGGTGCTGCCAAAGTCGCTGCAACATGTGCAGAGTTGAATTCCACCGTGTCGGCACATCGCATTTCAGCCGGTGAACTGGCAGGCCCAACGACTTCTGTAGAGATGTAAGTCGTTGAGCTGCGGGATGCGAACGGCGGAAGTGAGCACACAGCGACCGTGCCCTCTGCAGAAGGCCATCTAGTCCGGGATAGTGGGCTAAAAATTTATGGACAACCAGGTTCAACACGTGAGCCATAAAAGGCACGTGTGTAACATTGCCCCGGCGAAGGGCCGCACCCAGGTTTGCAGCATTGTCGCACACGGCCTTCCCTGGTTGCAGGTTCAGTGGAGACAACCATTCATGAAACTGGGTCTCCAGAGCTGACCACAAGTCCTCAGCTGTGTGACTCACATTTCCCAGACATTTCAAAGTAAACACTGATGCCGTTGAGCCCTGCTGCCAGCATAGTAAGGAGGTGCGCAGTTAGAAAGCAGGTGGCATTACCAGACAGGCTTTCGGTGCAGGTGGAGGACCGAGAGGAGGTTGAGGAGGCAGAAGCAGTGGAGGAACTTCTAGATAAAGAGGATTGACGTACAACTCGCGGGGACGGCAAGACTTGGACAGCAACCCATTGTCCTGCTGTCACCATAGTTACCCAGTGCCCTGTCAGCGACATGTAACGCCCCTGTCCATGCCTACTCGTCCAAGTGTCTGTGGTGAAATGCACCCTGTCACACACAGAGTTTCTCAAAGAAGCGGTGATGTTGTGTGCGACATGCTGGTGGAGAGCAGGCACACCTTTCTTTGAGAAGTATTGCCAACTGGGCATCTGGTACTGGGGCACTGCGACGGACATAAGGTCTCAAAAATCCACTGTGTCCTCCAGGCGGAAAGGCAGCATTTCTGTAGCCAACAGCTTGTAGATGGTGAAATTCAACCTCTTAGCTTTCTCATGGCTAGGAGGAAATGGTCTTTTACTTGTCCACATCTGAGGTACCGAGGGCTGGCTGTTGTGCTTTGACGGGGTTGAGTAGGGTGTCCCTGGCAAACTGCCGGTCTGTGAGGAAGATGCAGGCGGACATGTTAGGTTGCCTTGATCCAAAGGTGGTGCTCTCGATGTCAGAGAGCTCTCAACACCAGCAGGTGTTTCCACTTCCCAATGAACTGACGACCTGCCAATCATACTGGCTGTTGCAGGTAAAGAGGTGGCAGGTCTGCGTCCAAAAACATGTGTGACTGCTGTCCCCCCAGTCACAGAGGATGAAGAGGCCGCGGATGCACAAGATGGGGCAGACGGTGGTTGGCCCAGCCTGCTAGGCCGCATTGTAGCACAGTGAGCTTCCCACTGCAACTTATGCTTCATATCCATGTGACGGTACATGCATGAAGTACTCAAACTATGGATTTTTTGGCCTCTACTTAGCTTTTGGTGACAAATATTACAGATAACACGAGTTGGGTCATCCTTATCGATCTGAATAAATGCCCAGGCTATGCAAGGCTTAGAGCCCATGCGACCTGAAGAGCCACTACGACTTGTGGTCAGAGGCGGAGTTGTGGTTGAGGATGCAGTTGTTGACGTGCTTCCAGTACTCCGTCTCTGTCCAGGAAGGCGCAACCTAACCTCGTCGTCAATAGCATCTGTGACGCCCCGCTGCGCTTGGTATCACAGATCCTAGAAGAGTGTATTGATGGAATCCTTCACAAGAGGCCCCCATAAACATTCACAAATCTCCACCTTCCACCTCAGACCAGCAGAGGGAGCCCGTTAGGGATATAAAATAGGGAAGGTGGAGCTAGGCAGTTCAGTTCCTCTGAAGAGTTCCTGCAGTAGAGAAGCCTAAGAGAGGTCAGTCTGCAGTGGAGCTCAGTCTAGTCTAGAGAACTCAGTTAATAGTTCAGCAGTGGAGCACGAGGCTCCTGCTAGCTAGATTCAGGGAGCCCAGATAGAGCTTAAGGTGTGCCGGCGTCATAAGATCGGTGAAGCGCGGCAAGCTGCCGTTAGTGTGTATAGCCTATTGAGGGCCCGAGTAGGCCGAAGGCGAGTGGCGAGTTAGTACATAAGGGGCAGAGGAGCTTAACCAGCTCACCCCGAAGCATTTACCGGACACCGGATCCGAGCTTACCGGGATCTCTATGACCCAGTAAGGCATAACCGGAATCCCTGGAGAACTGCAAGTCCCAGGATCGCTAAGGTGCTGATACGTAACAGAGCCAGGAGATGCTTAGGCCCCGCATACTGGGAGAGTGAACTTCAAGAGAAGGCCCTACCACAAGGTCAGCCAGCGCAGGACAGAGACAAAGTTAGGCCTAGCTCCAGGCAGGTCAGAAACTTACTGCGCAGAGGCAAGAAACAGGAGGCCCTACACCCGCTCATTGGGGAGGATCCTGATATGCACCCTTCACCCTACAGTGCTCCAGGATGTGCCTGAATTTCCTCCAGTAAAAGGTGCTGAAGTGACTACCGTGTCCGTTTCCGTTCTTGCTCTGACCCAGCTGGGTCTCGCCTGTCCTGCATTCCCCCTGCATACGCTGCCCTGAGACCTAGCTCCACCTGTGGGGAGCTATACCATCGAGCTGCCTTATCACGGGCCTCAGTGGACTGCTGCAGCGCTGGTGCTTCTCACCAGATACCACAGGTGGTGTCACAAACTCTTATAAAATTAACAATTATCCACCCTTTTAAAGAGTGACCCCAGGGTACGGGCCAGGGAGCCGACCACCGCGACATCCCAAAGGCCAGGCAAAGGCCCGGGTGACCTCATCGACTGGCTGACTGTGGGTTGACAGTAAGTGGGATCTCCAACCTTGTCATCATCACCCTGTGTGTTATCACACCCGTCGTCCTCAAAGCCAACCTCTTCCTGCCCTGACCGAAAAGTCAAGTTGTCGCTCCAATCAGGTATTTGAGTCTCATCATCGTCTTCATCATTGTCTCCACCAACAGGAGTTACAGTTTGGGAACGAGGGTCTACATTATGCTCAGAACCTTCTTCATCTGGTCCTGGATCCGACTTATAAAGATTCTGGGCATCAGTGCAGATCATTTCCTCGTCTGGATTAACAGAAACTCTGGAGCAGACCTCCGTTTCCCAGGCTATAGTATGAGTAAACAGCTGTGCAGACTCAACCATCTGTGTTACCCCATACTCAGACGGGCAGCTGGAGACTTGGGAGCTGTGAGGAAGCAAGTGCGATTGGGGTGACACCTCTGAGGACTGGAGTATTTGTGATGTTGAAGTTGAGGTGGAGGAGAGTCCACTTGAAGGAGCACTTGATATCCGCTGAAGCACCTGCTGTTTTTGTGCCTCATCTGGAATTTGTAGCGATGGGCGTGTCCGTAACAAAGGGATCGTATCACATTGTCCACGAAAAGAAGTCGACATTTTAGTTTGGCTGGAAGACGGTCTTTCTTCTGCAGATGTTACTCCCCCCCCACCGCGGGGGGCTCGACCCACCAGCGGACAGGCACCAGTATTAGGAGAGGGGGGCTGGCCGTCAGGGTCCACCGCGGCTCTGGCACAAACCCGGCGACACGGAGGTGGCACGGGCATGAACGGACTGGCCGTGTCGGCTTCTCACTTTTTGGATTTTAGAAGGGCATGACATGCCTATATCTGTGTCTCCCCCTCCTTTTACTCCTCCACCTCTTTTATTTTCGCATGACTATATGTACTTCTCACTTTTCCATGTGTTAGTTATGTCTTCTGAGCAGTTTGTCAGCTTTTGGACACCTTTGAAGGTGTTTTCTATGTGTTTCTATGTGTTTTTGTTTGCCTGCCATTGGTTTTAACGGTGTTCGAAGGTGTTCGACGAACAGTTCGACGAACAGTTCGGCGAACACACGGGTGTTCGACGAACCGAACCGAACTCGAACACTACGGGGGTGGCTCAACACTAGTAGGCACATCACATTTTAGCCGGTGAAGTGGCAGGTCCAACTACTTCTGTAGAGATGTAAGTCGCTGAGCTGCGGGATGTGAACGGCGGAAGTGAGCACACAGCGACCGTGACCTCTGCAGAAGGCCATCTAGTCTGGGATAGTGGGCTAAAAATTGCTCGACAACCAGGTTCAACACGTGAGCCATACAAGGTACGTGTGTGACATTTCCCCGGCGAAGGGCCGCACCCAGGTTTGCAGCATTGTCGCACATGGCCTTCCCTGGTTGCAGGTCCAGTGGAGACAACCATTCATGAATCTGGTTCTCCAGAGCTGACCACAACTCCTCAGCTGTGTGACTCACATTTCCCAGACATTTCAAAGTAAAAACCGCCTGATGACGTTGAGCCCTACTGCCAGCATAGTAAGGAGGTGTGCAGGATCCCTTCTGCGCAGTTAGAAAGCTTGTGGCATGACCAGACAGGCTTTGGGTGCAGGTGGAGGACCGAGAGGAGGTTGAGGAGGCAGAAGCAGTGGAGGAACTTTGAGATAAAGAGGATTGACGCACAACTCGTGGGGACGGCAAGACTTGGACAGCAGCCCCTTGCCCTGCTGTCACCATAGTTACCCAGTGCCCATTCAGCGACATGTAACGCCCCTGTCCATGCCTACTCATTCAAGTGTCTGTGGTGAACTGCACCCTGTCACACACAGAGTTTCTCAAAGAAGCGGTGATGTTGTGTGCGACATGCTGGTGGAGCGCAGGCACACCTTTCTTTGAGAAGTAGTGCCGACTGGGCATCTGGTACTGGGGCACTGCGACGGACATAAGGTCTCGAAAATCCTCTGTGTCCACCAGGCGGAAAGGCAGCATTTCTGTAGCCAAGAGCTTGCAGATGGTGAAATTCAACCTCTTAGCTTTTTCATGGCTAGGAGGAAATGGTCTTTTACTTGTCCGCATCTGAGGGAGCGAGGGCTGGCTGTTGTGCTTAGACTAGTTTGAGAAGGGTGTCCCCGGCAAACTGCCGGTCTGTGAGGAAGATGCAGGTGGACATGTTAGGTTACCTTGATCCAAAGGTGGTGCTATCGATGTCGGCCAGCGCTGAACACCAGCTGGTGTTTCCACCTCCAAAGAAAATGATGACCTGCCAATCACGCTGGCTGTTAAGGGTAAAGAGGTGGCAGGTCTGCGTCCCAAAACAGGTGTGACCGCTATCCCCCCAGTCACAGAGGATGAAGAGGCCGCGGATGCACAAGATGTGGCAGATGGTTGTTGGCCCGGCCAGCTAGGCCTCATTGTAGCACAGTGAGCTTCCCACTGCAACTTATGCTTCATATCCATGTGCCGGTTCATGCATGAAGTACTCAAACTATGTATTTTTTGGCCTCTACTTAGTTTTTGCTGACAAATGTTACAGATAACACGAGTTAGGTCATCTTTATCTATCTGAAAAAATGCCCAGGCTATGCAAGGCTTAGCACCCATGCGACCTGAAGAGCCACCACGACTTGTGGTCAGAGGCAGAGTTGTTTTTGAGGATGCAGTTGTTGACGTGCTCCTCTGCTGACCTCATCTCTTGGCTGACTGTGGGTTGACAGTAAGTGGGATCTCCAACCTCATCATCATCACCCTGTGTGTTATCACACCCGTCGTCCTCAGAGCCAACCTGTTCCTGCCCGGACAAAAAACTAAAGTTGTCGCTCCAATCAGGTATTTGAGTCTCATCATCGTCTTCCTCATTGTCTCCACCAACAGGAGTTACAGTTTGGGAACGAGGGTCTATATTATGGTCAGAACCTTCTGCGTCTGGTCCTGGATCCGACTCATAAAGATTCAGGGCATTAGTGCAGCTCATTTCCTCGTCTGGATTCACAGAAGCTCTGGAGCCGACCTCTGATTCCCAGGCTATAGTATGAGTAAACAGCTCTGCAGACTCAACCATCTGTTCTACCCCATACTCAGACCGGCAGCTTGAGACTTGCGAGCTGTGAGGAAGCAATAGCGATTGGGGTGACACTCTGAGGACTGGAGGATTTGTGATGTTGAAGTTGAGGTAGAGGAGAGCCCACTTAAAGGAGCACTTGATATCCGTTGAAGCACCTGCTGTTTTTGTGCCTCATCAGGAATTTGTAGCGATTGGCGTGGCCGTAAGAAAGGGATCTTATCACATTGTCCGCTAAAAGAAGTAGACATTTTAGTTTGGCTGGAAGATGGTCTTTCTTCTGCAGATGTTACTGTTGCTTTAACACCTACTCCACGGACACAACCTTTTTTCCCCTTCCCAACACGCCTATTCCCCTTTCCACCAGCAGCAGGCCTTTTTCCACTCATTTTGGTGGTTAACTAATTCACAACTCTGGAGTTGTTTGCACAAAAAAAAATGGATGGGAACCGAGCAGAGCTGAGTGGCCAAACTGTGGTATTAGGCCAAAAGTATTGGCTGGGTTAGATGCAGAAAAAAATTATATTGAATTTGCAACCTGATGGAGGTCAGTATAGATGAACTAATAGACCAAGTCCCACACACTGCTTGAAGCCTAAATATTTTTTCAGAGCTAGATGCAGAAAAAAATTATTTTTAATTTGCAACCTGGTGGAGGTTAGTATAGATGGACTAATAGAACAAGTCCCACACACTGCTAGAAGCCGAAATATTTTTTCAGAGCTAGATGCAGAAAAAAAATATTTTTAATTTGCAACCTGGTGGAGGTTAGTATAGATGGACTAATAGAACAAGTCCCACACACTGCTAGAAGCCTAAATATTTTTTCAGAGCTAGATGCAGAAAAAAATTATATTGAATTTGTAACCTGATGGAGGTCAGTATAGATGGACTAATAGACCAAGTCCCACACACTGCTAGAAGCCTAAATATTTTTTCAGAGCTAGATGCAGAAAAAAATTATATTGAATTTGCAACCTGATAGAGGTCAGTATAGATGAACTAATAGACCAAGTCCCACACACTGCTAGAAGCCTAAATATTTTTTAAGAGCTAGATGCAGAAAAAAATTATTTTTAATTTGCAACCTGATGGAGGTCGGTATAGATGGACTAATAGAGAAAGTCCCACACACTGCTAGAAGGCCAAATATTTTTTCAGAGCTAGATGCAGATAAAAATTATTTTTAATTTGCAACCTGATGGAGGTCAGTATAGATGGACTAATAGACCAAGTCCCACACACTGCAAGAAGCCTAAATATTTTTTCAGAGCTAGATGCAGAAAAAAATGATATTGAATTTGCAACCTGATGGAGGTCAGCATAGATGGACAAATAGACCAAGTCCCACACACGGCTAGAAGCCTAAATATTTTGCCAGAGCTAGATGCAGAAAAAAAATATTTTTAATTTGAACCTGGTGGAGATTAGTATAGATGAACTAATAGAACAAGTCCCACACACTGCTAGAAGCCTAAATATTTTTTCAGAGCTAGATGCAGACAAAAATTTATATTGAATTTGCAACCTGATGGAGTTCAGTATAGATGGACTAATAGACCAAGTCCCACACACTGCTAGAAGCCTAAATATTTTTTCAGAGCTAGATGCAGAAAATAATTATATTGAATTTTTAACCTGATGGAGGTCAGTATAGATGGACTAATAGACCAAGTCCCACACCCTGCTAGAAGCCTAAATATTTTTCAGAGCTAGATGCAGAAAAAAATAATTTTTAATTTGCAACCTGGTGGAGGTTAGTATAGATGGACTAATAGAACATGTCCCACACACTGCGAGAAGCCTAAATATTTCTTCAGAGCTAGATGCAGAAAAAAATTATATTGAATTTGCAACCTGATGGAAGTCAGTATAGATGGACTAATAGACCAAGTCCCACATACTGCTAGAAGCCTAAATATTTTTTCAGAGCTAGATGCAGAAAAAAATTATATTGAATTTGCAACCTGATGGAGGTCAGTATAGATGGACTAATAGACCAAGTCCCCCACACTGCTAGAAGCTGAAATATTTTTCCAGAACAAGATGCAGAAAAAAGATATTTTTAATTTGCACCCTGGTGGAGGTTAGTATAGATGGACTAATAGAATGATGCTATGCCCAAAAGGTTTTACTTCACTAGGTGTAGTAAAAAAATTAGTATTCTCTACACAGGTGGTGTACCTTGCAACACAGATAGGCTACTCCACTGACTAACACACTCTGCAATAGGCCAGAAAGGATTTGCTTTGCTAGATTTACCCAAATGCTGCGAAAAAAACTTGAACAGCACTGGCACAGACCTGCCTGGCAAAAAGTGATAGTAAATGATGTAACCTAGCCCTGAAAAGGACTGCAATTACATTTAGTCTTTACTCCCAACCTATCTATTTAGGAGCACAGACCTGACTGATAAAAGTCGTACGAAATGATGTAACCTAGTCCTTAAAAGGACTGCAATCACAACTCTTCCCTACTCCCAAGCTATCTGTAGATTTGTGCGAAAATTGGCTTGAAATTAACAAAGTATAGCGCACACAGCAACAGCGGTGCCGTCTAACACGCAGCTGCAGCAGTGAGAAAATGGTGGCGACGGGGAAAATGGCTGGGTCTTATAGGGCAAGGACATTTGACATACACTGCCAATGACACATGCCCTTGCTTGTGTGAAAAAAAGCAGTTCGCTCTGTGTGTGCGCTACTGATAGGCTTACAGACTGCACCTCCCCACTGTAAATGCGGGAAAGAGAAAAAAAAATGAAGATCTTCATTATTCCTGCAGAGATCCATCCCCTGCCCCTCCCCCCGCCCCGCTTTACACTCAAACTGTGTATTAACATTAATTTTCAGCATTACTGAGAAAAAATCCAGCCGAATTTTTATCAAAACTTTCGTGTTCGCCAAACGGCTCGAACACCGCCCAAAACAGCTCGACTTTGAAATTGGCGAACAGTTCGAGTCGAACACCGCTCATCTCTACTCTTCACTGAGTGTCCCGGGGGCCCGAAGCATTTCCTTCGAAAAAATTAAGTGTCCAAACCACAGGTGATGTAACTTGCTTAACAGCTGGGACACTCCGCTGACTACCAGACACTGCTACTAGGCACAAAGTATTTCCTGGGCTAGATGCAGTTAAAAATTTGTAGTTAGATCTACAGACGGTGGCTACTCTGCTGACTAGCAGACACTGAAGCTTTGGAGCAGACCTCTGATTCCCAGGCTATAGTATGAGTAAACAGCTCTTCAGACTCAACCATCTGTGTTACCCCAAGCTATAGTGTATGTAGTTCCTTACGGTTAAAAGGGGGGGTAGAGACCCGACCCACCTGGAATTGACTATGCCAACGTCATGTAAAACACAGCAAGAGGACTCCAAAAAGAGTCTCCATTTTTTCCAAAAATTGTGGCACAGACACCACTTAAGTGGCATCAATTGTCCCAGAGTTGCTTAAAATGGTTTGTGAGGTGATTTTCCAAAATCCTCAAGCTTTTAGTCTCCCCAGGATGACACAGGTGGGGCAGAAGGTGGTTTGCCCAGCCCGCTAGGCCACATTGTAGAACAGTGAGCTTCGCACTGCAACTTATGCTTCATATCCATGTGACGGTTCAAGCATAAAGTTCTCAAACTATTGTTTTTTTGGCCTCTACTTAGCTTTTGGTGACAAATATTACAGATTACACGAGTTGGGTCATCCTTATCGATATGAAAAAATGCCCAGGCTATGCAAGGCTTAGAGCCCATGCGACCTGAAGAGCCACCACGACTTGTGGTCAGAGGCAGAGTTGTGGTTGAGGATGCAGTTGTTGACGTGCTTCCAGTACTCCGTCTCTGTCCAGGAAGGCGCAACCTAACCTCCTCGTCAATAGTATCCTCCTCCACCACCTCTGCTGACCTCATCGACTGGCTGACTGTGGGTTGACAGTAAGTGGGATCTCCAACCTCGTCATCATCACCCTGTGTGTACTCACACCCGTCGTCCTGAGAGCCAACCTCTTCCTGCCCTGATCGAAAAGTCAAGTTGTCGCTCCAATCAGGTATTTGAGTCTCATCATCGTCTTCATCATTGTCTCCACCAACAGGAGTTACAGTTTGGGAACGAGGGTCTACATTATGCTCAGAACTAGAGATGAGAGGTGTTTGACTAGAACTGTTCGCCAATCTCAAATTTGAGCTGTTTTAGGCGGTGTTTGAGCCGTTCGGCGAACACGAACAATTTGAAAAAAAATCGGCTGTTCTAGGTTATGTTCGATAACTGTTCGTGCACCAAAATCATAACTGGATTTTTTCTCAGTATTGCTGAAAATTAAAGTTAATACGCAGTTTGAGTTTACAGCGGGGTGGGGGGAGGGGCAGGGGATGGATCTCTGCATAAATAATGAATATCTCCTTTTTTTTTTCTCTTTCCCGCATTTACAGTGGGAGGTGCAATCTATTAGCCTATCAGCAGCATGCACACGGAGCGAACTGCTTTTTTTCACACAAGCAAGGGCATGTGTCATTGGCAGTGTATGTCACATGTCCTTGCCCAATAAGACCCAGCCATTTTCCCCTTCGCCACCATTTTCTCACTGCTGCAGCTGCGTGTTAGACGACACCGCTGTTGCTGTGTGCGCTATACTTTGTTAATTACATGCCAATTTTTGCACAAATCTACAGATAGCTTGGGAGTAGGGAAGAGTTGTGATTGCAGTCCTTTTAAGGACTAGGTTACCTCATTTCCTACAACTTTTATCAGGCAGGTCTGTGCTCTTAAATAGATAGGTTGGGAGTAAAGACTAATTGTAATTGCAGTCCTTTTCAGGGCTAGGTTACATCAGTTCATATCACTTTTATCAGACAGGTCTGTGGTCTTAAATAGATAGGTTGGGAGTAAAGACTAATTGTAATTGCAGTCCTTTTGAGGGCTAGGTTACATCAGTTCCTATCACTTTTTGCCAGGCAGGTCTGTTTTAGTGCTGTGCAAGTTTTTTTCACAGCATTTTGCTAAATCTAGCAAAGCAAATCCTTTTTGGCCTCTTACAGTGTGTGTTAGTCAGTGGAGCAGCCTATCTGTGTTGCAAGCTACACCACCTGTATATAGAATACATTTTTTTTAAAGCACCTAGTGAAGTAAAACCTTTTGGGCCAAGCATCATTCTATTAGTCCATCTATACTAACCTCCACCAGGTTGCAAATTCAAAATAATTTTTATCTGCATCTAGCTCTGAAAAAATATTTGGGCTTCGGCTTGTAGCAGTGTGTGGGACTTGTTCTATTAGTCCATCTATACTAACCTCCACCAGGTTGAAAATTCAAAATAATTTTTATCTGCATCTAGCTCTGAAAAAATATTTGGGCTTCGGCTTGTAGCAGTGTGTGGGACTTGTTCTATTAATCCATCTATATTAAGCTCCACCAGGTTGCAAATTCAAAATAATTTTTATCTGCATCTAGCTCTGAAAAAATATTTGGGCTTCGTCTTGCAGCAGTGTGTGGGACTTGTTCTATTAGTCCATCTATACTAACCTCCACCAGGTTGAAAATTCAAAATAATTTTTATCTGCATCTAGCTCTGAAAAAATATTTGGGCTTCGGCTTGTAGCAGTGTGTGGGACTTGTTCTATTAGTCCATCTATACTAACCTCCACCAGGTTGCAAATTCAAAATAATTTTTATCTTCATCTAGCTCTGAAAAAATATTTGGACTTCGGCTTGTAGCAGTGTGTGGGACTTTTCTATTAGACCACCTATACTAACCTCCACCAGGTTGAAAATTCAAAATAATTTTTATCTGCATCTAGCTCTGAAAAAATATTTGGGCTTGGGCTTGTAGCAGTGTGTGGGACTTGTTCTATTAGTCCATCTATACTAACCTCCACCAGGTTGCAAATTCAAAATAATTTTTATCTGCATCTAGCACTGAAAAAATATTTGGGCTTCGGATTGTAGCAGTGTGTGAGACTTGTTCTATTAGTCCATCTATACTAACCTCCACCAAGTTGCAATTCAAAATAATTTTTAGCCGCATCTTGCCTGTAAACTAATTTTGGGCATATTAGCTGTGTGTGGTACTCATTCTATTAGGCCATCTATACAAAGCTCCACCTGCTTTCAAATTACTAATAATTTTTAGCTGCATCTTGCCTGGAAAATAATTTTGGGCATAGTAGCAGTGTGTGGTACTCATTGTATTAGGCCATCTATACCAAGCTTCACCAGCTTTGAAATTAATAATAATTTTTAGCTGCATCTAGCCCAGAAATTTTTTTTTCTTCCCAATAGTGGTAGCAATAGAAATATGGGGCGCACTCCTGGCTAACAAAAATATACGCTTCATAACAAAAAACACCAGCCTAGCGCACTGCATTAATAAGATGGCATAATCGTCTCTCCCATCTACGCCGGCTAGCATTCCTGTGCCTAAAACACAATGCATGGGTCCGCGCTAGCCACAATGCTGAGGGGTCTAAAGCTGCTGCTAACGCTTTATCACAATTCAATTGGCAGATTTTCACAGAGTTCCTCCCCAACGCCCACCCATCGGGCCACAGTTGCCCACCCTCCCTATGGGATCTAGTTGCGAATAGTTGATGCCATTAATCAGAGCGTCCGTTGCCCCGTCGACGTGGCAAGCATACGGTAAGGCATGGGAAGAGTGAACACGACTAGTAGCAGGCAGAAGGGTTGACCAATGTGAACAAGCCAGATTACAAGTCACCATAGAATTTCTCCACCAGCTAATGATGAGGGGCATATCAGGGGCGTCAGCACAGCAGTGTCTGTCCGGAGAAGCAATTCACTTCCAACTACTGAATTGGGGAGATGTGACAAAGAGATTCATCATCAGAGAATCCATAAAAGGATGGAAAAGGGGTCAGCCAAGTCAGGAGTGTAGAAGTTCCGTCCCGTGTCACTAAAACTGATTTCTCACATCATATCCCTAACACCATTAACATGACACTCACAATTTGAAGCAACACTACTGTCTACTGCATTTGCGATCGCCTTCTTCGGGGCGCTATGCATAAGCGAATTAGTCCCTCAATCCAAAATTACACCAGGACGTAGTCATAGCCAATAATGCAATATGTCTATGCATACGCCAATCGAAAATGGCTCCAGCGGGCTGGGGCACTTGGGTACTTCTACAACCCACAAACGGTACACTGAGTCGGGTAACAATAGTAAAAACATATATAACCATCAGATCACAAAGTAATTTCTTCCTATCATACATTGATGGAACGCCATTATCAAGATACCAGCTCCAAGATATATTTAATAAATGCATAACATCGGCAGGGAACCACCCCAAAGATTACGGGGCACACTCATTCCGCATAGGCGCGGCCACGGAAGCAGCAAGAGCAGGTCTGTTAGAAGTGGAAGTTCAGAGGATAGGGAGATGGCGATCAACGTGTTTGGCGAGATACATAAGACCGGACTTGTTATCCTAGCGTGGTTTGATTCTTTTACAGGTGACGCTAAGCCAACAGTGTGGGTGATAGGCCACTCGTATATATATTGGGCAGAAAAATGGGCGAAAGTCCGCCCAGGTGGGAGGAAATTAGAGTTTTATAACACATATTTCAACTGGAGAGGTATTAGAGGCCTGCAATGGCCACAGGTACTAATGGAGGTAATCAAGGTAGCGAGAGAGGCAAGAGGTCCGGTCATCTTAGTTATACAGGCCCGGGGATACTACCTAGGTCATCACAAGAGCGCATAACTAATGGCAATAATGAAACTAGACACTGAGCGCTTCAGAGAATTTTTCACAAAACTAACTATAGTATGGTCAGAGATTGTGCCGATAGCGGTATGGCAAGGTGCGCGAGACATCACGGCCATCGAACGGACAAGGCGGGTAATAAATATTCGGATGGCTAAATTTAGAAGAGACAGAGGCGGTGTAGTGATACAACACCGACAACTGGTAGGAGATAAAGCAGGCCTCATACAGCCCGATGGTGTTCACTTAATGGATATTGGACTGGACATATTCCTGTCAGGACTCCAGGACGGAGTGGAACAAGCGTTAAGAGTGATGGATGGGGGTCAGAGTCCTGCATACAAGTACGCAGGATCCTCCGTGGCCTGGAAATAGAAAGGACATGTTGGAGAGTTACACTTGTTGGTCAACTTGCCGGTGTGGAGAGCCAGGGCATGCTGCAACAAGCTGAATTATTTTAGAAATAAAATGCCTTTCTAAAGGAATGAGTATAAAGAGTTAATAAAGCTGTGACCGATCCTCATCCATCCAGTTGTAAGAGTTACATTATTGTATTGTCAAGGAAAGGGGGGCGGTAGAGGGGCTGAGCGTCTGGGTTTGGTTGGGGGTCCCCACAGTCTGCCTAGGCTAGATGCATTTAAAAATTCTTATTAGATACACAGGAGGTGCAGCTTGCTTCGCAGCTGGGCTACTGCGCCCAAAGTATTGCCTAGGCTAGATGCAGTTAAAAATTCTACGCTGACTAGCAGACACTGAAGCTTTGGAGCAGACCTCTGAGTAAACAGATCTTCAGACTCAACCATCTGTGCTACCACAAGCCACAGTGTATGTAGTTTCTTACAGTTAAAAGGGGGGGGGGGAGCGACCCAACCCATCTGGAATTGCCGATGCCAACGTCAACTAAAACACAGCAAGGGGACTCCAAAAAGAGTTTCCATTTTTTCCAAAAATTGTGGCACAGACACCACTTAAGTGGCATTAATTGCCCCAGAGTTGCTTAAAACGGTTGGTGAGGTGATTTTACCAAATACTCAAGCTTTTAGTCTCCCCAGGATGACACAGGGGTAGAAAAGTCCTTGCGGATCCATGATTTGCTCATCTTTATGAACGTGACTCTGTCTACATTCTCAGTGGACAGCCACGTGTGCTTATCTGTCAGCACACCACCAGCAGCGCTGAACACACGTTCAGACAGAACGCTGGCTGCAGGTCATGACAAGATCTCCAAGGCATGAGTGTCGAGCTCCGGCCATTTTTCCAGATTGGAAGCCCAAAATGAGCAAGGGTCCAGTGACACAGTCATAGCTTCGATGTTCACTTGGAGATACTCCTGTACCATCCTCTCTAGGCGTTGACTATGTGTCAGACTTCTTGTCTCCTGTGGCCTTGCAAAGGATAGTCTAAAAAAGTGGTGAAACGATTCCACAAAATTGCTGTAACCAGCAGATACTGTGTTCCTGTTACGGTTTGAGTGATGAAGACTCGACAGTCCCGCGGTTTGCAAGTTAGAACTGTGAGATTCAATACGTGCACCACTGGTGTTTTGTGGAAAAGCACATGTAAGATTCTGCAACTGCCTCTGCAGATACTCCTGCATGCGTGAATCCCTTTCTATGGCAAGAATTATTTTGGCAAATTTACTTTTTTACCGGGGATCTAAGAATGTGGCAACCCAGTAGTCGGGATTACTTAGAATTCTGACAATCCGAGGGTCATGTTGCAGGTAGTGCAGCAAGAAGGCACTCATGTGTCTTGCACATCCAGGAGGACCAACTCCTTGTTGTGTTGGTAGCGAGGTAAGAATCATGCTTCCTTCCTCTGCCCTCTCCCTCCAACCTCGCACAACAGAAATGTGATCAAGGTCTCCCTCATCTGATGAGTCTTACATGCCCATCGCCAGTTCGTCCTCCACTTCTTCCTCAGCTCCTGCACCTTCCTCAACAGTTTGGCTGCTAACATGCGCCCTGGTTAATCCCTCTGCCCCACCCTCCCATGCCTGCCGCCTTGTTGCTGCCGACCGTCTGGACCTTGGAGATGTTATCCCTTCCGCATACGACTCCTCCTCTACTTCCTCCACCTCCTCTTGTCCCACCAGCTGACTCTGAATTCTGTTTAACGTGTGCTCCAGCATGAAAATCACAAGAATAGTCATGCTGATAATGGCATCGTCGTCAGCACTAAACATCTTCGTCGCCATTTCAAAACTCTGCAGAAGGGTGTGTGGCGCCCCTGAGGGTTCAGTCGCCACAGAGGTACTGCATCTCACCAAGAGGTGTGGTATCTCACCCTCAGGTAAGGAAGGAGTATGGCTCGGGACCCTAACACCTGCATCCAACAAATACCCGCAGTGGGGGTAGGGCGAGATTGCTCCTAAGGGAGAGCACAGTCCCAGGTCCCTAGCTGGTGGGAGGGACCATTGTAGAGGGTGTGGGTGGAGAAAGCAGCTTATGGGAGCACATGACAGGGAGTGTATAAATAGGAAGCCATCTTAGAAATAGCAAGCCAGTCAGAGGAGGAGAAGTGACAGGAGCAGAGGCACTGCATGAGCTCTGCTCCGGAGGCGGGCCTAGCCTGGGAGGCCCAGGACTGAAGGAGAGAAGGGAGGAGTGGGAGCAGGAAGGCTCCAGGAACCAAAGGGACCCTAGGGGTACGGGCCATGCAGAAGGCCACCCGTACGCCCGCTGCTACCAGGAGGTAGAGGGGTCAGGCCTGATAAGGGGAACCGGTCCCTCAACTAGCGGAGAAACAGCAAGGCTCAACTAGAAACCGGAGGCTGCAGCATTTCATGTACTGCAGACCCAAAGTCCACACCAGTCTCACTAAGAAGGTAGCCACATAGGACCCAGGGGATGGAACACACGTCGCCTGCCAAGGCCCGAGGATACTGGATAGAAGTGTCACTGGGTGTGAGGTGCAGGGAGAAGGCCAGAGAAAGGAGACACAGAAGGGGATCCTGCTAAGTACTCCGGAGCTATCTGGGGGTGGACTGAGCCCCTCACTGAGTACGCACAGCATGACGGGGGAGATTGCTCTGGTACCAGTAATCTGGACTGCAACAACTGTGAGTAAAGATATTGGGACTGCATCACGCGGACTCTGTGTTCATTACTGACTCCCTGCACTACAACCACCATCATCCACCCTCACTGCCCTGAAGCTACACTCTTCCTGTGGGGAGTAATAATACCATTGCTGCAAAACCACCAGCTCCAGAGGACTGTTCCGCAGCGGCGGCCCCTTTGGCCGCACTCCACAGGTGGCGTAGCCGAACATTATAAAACCCATATATACAAATTACCCTTGGATTGACCGCCCTGGGTTACGGACCGGGTCGCCGCCACAGTGACTACAACCCCCAGCGTCTACCGGCCCGGCTCCAGGTACCCCACGGCCCAGGGGGGTGCGTCAACTTCATAGGTCCCTGATCTGAGACCCCTCCTGCAGCGTGATTTGCCCCACCTCTGGATCTCGTTGGCCCAGGCTATACGTCAGAACGTATTGCACCAGGGCTTGTCGGTGCTGCCACAGTCGCTGCAACATGTGCAGAGTTGAATTCCACCGGGTAGGCACATCGCATTTCAGCCGGTGAACTGGCAGGCCCAACGACTTCTGTAGAGATGTAAGTCGTTGATCTACGGGATGCGAACGGCGGAAGTGAGCACACAGCGACCGTGCCCTCTGCAGAAGGCCATCTAGTCCGGGATAGTGGGAATACAAATTGCTGGAAAACCAGGTTCAACACGTGAGCCATACAAGGCACGTGAGTGACATTGCCCCGGCGAAGGGCCGCACCCAGGTTTGCAGCATTGTCGCACACGGCCTTCCCTGGTTTCAGGTCCAGTGGAGACAACCATTCATGAAACTGGATCTCCAGAGCTGACCACAACTTCTCAGCTGTGTGACTCACATTTCCCAGACATTTCAAAGTAAACACAGCCTGATGCCATTTAGCCCTGCTGCCAGCATAGTAAGGAGGTGTGCAGGATTCCTTCTGCACAGTTAGAAAGCGGGTGGCATTACCAGACAGGCTTTGGGTGCAGGAGGAGGACCGAGAGGAGGTTGAGGAGGCAGAAGCAGTGGAGGAACTTCTAGATAAAGAGGATTGACGTACAACTCGTGGGGACGGCAATACTTGGACAGTCCCTTGTCCTGCTGTCACCATAGTTACCCAGTGCCCAGTCAGCGACATGTAACGCGCCTGTCCATGCTTACTCGCCCAAGTGGTGAAATGCACCCTGTCACACACAGAGATTCTCAAAGAAGCGGTGATGTTGTGTGCGATATGCTGGTGGAGCGCAGGCACACCTTTCTTTGAGAAGTAGTGCCGACTGGGCATCTGGTACTGGGGCACTGCGACGGACTTAAGGTCTCGAAAATCCTCTGTGTCCACCAAGCAGAAAGGCAGCATTTCTGTAGCCAAGAGCTTGCAAATGGTGAAATTTAACCTCTTAGCTTTGTCCTGGCTAGGAGGAAATGGTCTTTTACTTGTCCACATCTGAGGGACCGAGGGCTGTTGTGATTAGACGGGATTGAGTAGGGTGTCCCCGGAATACTTGCCGGTCTGTGAGGAAGATGCAGGCGGAAAAGTTAGGTTGCCTTGATCCAAAGGTGGTTCTCTCGATGTCGGAGAGCGCTCAACACCATCTGGTGTTTCCACTTCCAAATGAAATGATGACCTGCCATTCACACTGGCTGTTGCGGGTGAAGAGGTGGCAGGTCTGCGTCCAAAAACATGTGTGACTGCTGTCTCCTCAGTCACAGAGGATGAAGAGGCCGCGGATGCACAAGATGGGGCAGTGAGCTTCCCACTGCAACTTATGCTTCATATCCATGTGACGGTTCATATATGAAGTACTCAAACTATGGATTTTTTGGCCTCTACTTAGCTTTTGGTGACAAATATTACAGATAACACTAGTTGGGTCATCCTTATCGATCTGAAAAAATACCCAGGCTATGCAAGGCTTAGAGCCCATGCGACCTGAAGAGCCGCTACGACTTGTGGTCAGAGGCAGAGTTGTGGTTGAGGATGCAGTTGTTGACGTGCTTCCAGTACCCGGTCTCTGTCCAGGAAGGCGCAACCTAACCTCGTCATCCATAGCATCTGTGACTCCCAGCTGTGCTTGGTATCACAGATCTTAGAAGAGTGCATTGATGGAATCCTCCACAAGAGTCCCCCATAAACATTCACACATCTCCACCTTCCACCTCAGACCAGCAGAGGGAGCCAGTTAGGGATATAAATAGGGAATGTGGAGCTAGGCAGTTCAGTTCCTCTGAAGAGTTCCTGCAGTAGAGAAGCCTAAGAGTGGTCAGTCTGCAGTGGAGCTTAGTCTAGTCTAGAGAACTCAGTTAATAGTTCAGCAGTGGAGCTCCTGTTAGCTAGATTCAGGGAGCCCAGTTGCAGCTTAAGGTGTGCCGGCGCCTTAAGATCGGTGAAGGACGGCAAGTTGCCGTTAGTGTGTATAGCCTAGTGAGGGCCTGAGTAGGCCGAAGGCGAGTGGAGAGTTAGTACATAGGGGGCAGAGGAGCTTAACTTGCTGACCCCGAAGCATTTACCGGACACTGGATCCGAGCTTACCGGGATCTCTATGACCCAGTAAGGCATAACCGGAATCCCTGGAGAACTACAAGTCCCAGGATCGCTAAGGTGCTGATACGTAACAGAGTCAGGAGACGCTTAGGCCCCGCATATTGGGAGCATTAACTCCAAGACAAGGCCCTACCATAAGGTCAGCCAGCTCAGGACAGAGACAAAGTTAGGCCTAGCTCCAGGAAGGTCAGAAACTTACTACGCAGAGGCAAGAAACAGGAGGCCCTACACCGGCTCATTGGGGAGGATCCTGATATGAACCCTTCACCCTACAGTGCTCCAGGATGTGCCTGAATTTCCACCAGTAAAAGGTACTGAAGTGACTACCGTGTCCGTTCCCGTTCTTGCTCTGACCCAGCTTGGTCTCGCCTGTCCTGCATTCCCCCTGCATACGCTTTTCTGAGGCCTAGCTCCGCCTGTGGGGAGCTATACAATCGAGCTGCCGTATCACCGGCCTCAGTGGACTACTGCAGCGCTGGTGCTTCTCACCAGATACCACAGGTGGCGTCACGAACTCTTATAAAATTAACAATTATCCACCCTTTTAAAGACTGACCCCAGGGTATGGGCCCGGGAGCCGACCACCGCGACATCCCAAAGGCCAGGCAAATGCCCGGGTACCGAGTCATCCCCATGCCCTGGGCTAGTCACATCCTCCTCCACCCCCTCTGCTGACCACATCGACTGGCTGACTGTGGGTTGACAGTAAGTGGGAACTCCAACCTTGTCATCATCACCCTGTGTGTTCTCACACCCGTCGTCCTCAGAGCCAACCTCTTCCTGCCCTGACTGAAAGGTCAAGCTGTCGCTCCAATCAGGTATTTGAGTCTCATCATCGTCTTCATCATTGTCTCCTCCAACAGGAGTTACAGTTTGGGAACGAGGGTCTACATTATGCTCAGAACCTTCTTCATCTGGTCCTGGATCCGACTCATAAACATTCTGGGCATCAGTGCAGCTCATTTCCTTGTCTGGATTAACAGAAGCTCTGGAGCAGACATCCGGTTCCCAGGCTGTAGTATGAGTAATCAGCTGTGCAGACTCAACCATCTGTGTTACCCCATACTCAGACGGGCAGATGGAGACTTGGGAGCTGTGAGGAAGCAAGTGCGATTGGGGTGACACCTTTGAGGACTGGAGTATTTGTTATGTTGAAGTTGAGATGGAGGAGAGCCCACTTGAAGGAGCACTTGATATCCGTTGAAGCACCTGCTGTTTTTTTTGTGCCTCATCTGGAATTTGTAGCGATGGGCGTGTCCGTAAGAAAGGGATCGTATCACATTGTCCACGAAAAGAAGTAGACATCTTAGTTTGGCTGGAAGATGGTCTTTCTTCTGCAGACGTTACTGTTGCTTTAACACCTACCACACGGACACAACATTTTTTTCCCTTTCCACCAGCAGCAGGCCTTTCGACACACATTTTGGTGGTTAAATAATTGACAACTCTGTAGTTGTTTGCACAAAAAACAATGGATGTAAACCGAGCAGAGCTGAGTGGCCAAACTGTGGTACTAGCCCAAAAGGATTGGCTGGGTTAGATGCAGTAAAACAATTTTATTAGATACACAGGTGGTGTCGCTTGGTACAGATGGGCTACTACAATGAGTAACAGACACTGCTACTATGCCCAAAAGGTTTTACTTGGCTAGATGCAGTAAAAAATTGTTTTTAAATACAAAGGTGGTGTAGCTTGGTACAGCTGGGCTACTACAATGAGTAACAGATGTAACGGGTCTGGGAGGTGGAACCTCTGAGCAACTATACAAAGGGGCAGTCCTTGTAAGGAAGCGGGTGGCTCCCAGGGAAGGCGGGCACGTAGTCACGGCAAGTGACAGGGACAGTCTCTGGGTAGAAGGGCAGGAGGTCACGGCAAGTGACTGGGACAGTCTCTTGACAGGCGGGTGGTCACGGCAAGTGACAGCAGGGTAAGAGTCGCTAGAAAGGCTAGCAGGCAGGTAGCAGGTGAGCGCTCCCAGGTGAGCGGGCAAGAGTCTCTGAATGGGCTGGTGGTCACGGCAAGTGACGGCAGAGCCTCCAGATAGGTTAGCAGGCAGGTAGCAGGTGAGTGCTCCCAGGTGAGCGGGCAAGAGTCTCTGGACAGGCAGGTGGTCACGGCAAGTGACGGCAGAGCCTCCAGGTGGGCTAGCAGGCAGGCAGCAGGCGGGCAGATCCATAGACAGACTGACAGGTGTAGGAAGGCAGACTGTCGGACCGCAGGAATGCAAGCAGACAGACAGGAATCAGGTAGGTATCAAGCAGAGATCTGGCAGGTAACTTGCAGGTATCTGGTAACGGGACCTGAGGGCTGAAGCAGAGTTGAAAGGCTTTGCAACAACATTGCTCTGGCATCTCCATTTTGGAGGAGGTGCCTTATATATGGTGAGGTCCTCCGGCCATTGGCCGGGGACTCCTTCGGATGGCGCGCGCGGCCCCTTTAAGAGAGGGGAAGCGCGAGCGCGCGCCCTAAGCACAGAGGCCGGGAAGCAGCGCGCGCTGCCATCAGAGCGGGAGGAAGCTGCCGGGCACGGAGCTGAGAGGTGAGGAGAACGGCGTCGCTACAGTACCCCCCCCCCTTTAGGCCACCACTTTTTTAGGCCAGAGAGAAATCTATCAAGGATGAGAGGGGCATGGATGTTCTCCCGGGGCTCCCATGTTCTCTCCTCAGGACCAAACCCCTTCTAATCCACTAGAAAAAAGGACTTTCCTCTTACCCCTTTTGTGGCCAGAATGTTCTCTACCTCAAACTCATTTTCAGCGGAAACCGGAGCAGGAGGCGTACCTGTAGACTTGGAAAAAGAGTAAAGTACCACGGGTTTGAGTAGAGATACATGGAAGGAGTTAGGAATCCGCAAATTGGCCAGGAGTTTCAATTTATAGGCCACCGGGTTGATTTGTTTGATAACTTCCAGTGGACCGATGAACCGAGGCCCTAACTTGTAGGATGGAATGTTGAGCCGGACATATTTGGACGAGAGCCAGACCGTATCTCCAGGACAGAATTGTGGTGGATCCAGACGTCTTTTGTCAGCCTGTTTTCTCATCCGCTCGGATGACTGAAGAAGTGCGGATCTGGTACTTTCCCAAATGGAGGAAAATTCGTTAACGAGAGATTCCTTGTCCACCGAGGTGGAGACGGGAAACGGGATCCGAGAATGCTGACCGAAGACTACAAAAAACGGGGATTTGGAGGAAGATTCGCTCTCGTGATTATTGTAGGGAAATTCGGCCCACGGTAAAAGATCCACCCAGTCGGAATGGTGAGATTTAACAAAATGCCGGAGGTAACTGGTTAAAATTTGGTTGATCCGTTCTACTTGGCCATTGGACTGTGGGTGATAAGCAGAAGAAAAGTCCAAGGTGACCCCCAGCAGTTTACACATGGCTCGCCAAAAGCGAGAGGTGAACTGAACCCCTCGGTCGGATACGATGTGGAGAGGAAGACCATGAAGACGGAAGACATGATGGATAAAGTCTTTAGCTAACTCTGATGCAGACGGGAGACCCGGCAGGGGAATAAAGTGAGCCATTTTGGAAAAGCGGTCAGCGACCACCCAAATGACCGTACAACCGGCAGAGACAGGGAGGTCCGTTATAAAGTCCATAGCTATATGCTGCCACGGGGCAGCAGGTACAGGAAGAGGAAGGAGACGTCCGGCTGGCAGTTGTCTCGGAACCTTGTTGCGGCCGCAGGACACACAGGCTGAAACAAAGTCTATTACGTCCTTGTGCAGGGTAGGCCACCAGTAATGCCGGGTAATAAGCTGGAGGGTCTTTTACTGACCAGCGTGGCCAGCTAGCTTGGACGAGTGTCCCCAGTGTAGAACCTTCTCACTATCAGGTACAGTTACGAACGTCTTACCGGGTGGAAGATGATTAAGATTCACGGGGGCCACCTGCATTACTTTGGCGGGGTTGATGATGTGTTTAGGCTCCTCCTCAAGATCAGAGACCAAAAAGGATCGGGACAAGGCATCAGCTTTGATGTTTTTGTCAGCCGGGTGAAAATGAAGAATGAAATGAAAGCGGGCGAAGAACAAGGACCACCGGGCTTGGCGCGGGTTAAGTCTCTGGGCACTCTGGAGGTAAGCCAAGTTCTTGTGGTCCGTGTAAATTATTACCGGGTGAAGAGCCCCCTCGAGCAGGTAACGCCACTCCTCCAGTGCCAGCTTAATGGCCAACAATTCTCGGTCTCCTATAGAATAATTGCGCTCACAAGAGGAGAAGAGTTTGGAGAAGAAGCCGCAGGTTACCATTCTTCCGGAAGACGACTTTTGGGTAAGTACCGCTCCGGCTCCGGAGGAGGAAGCGTCGACTTCTAGGAAGAATTGTTTGTTGCCGTCCAGACGATGCAGCACAGGGGAGGAGGCAAAAGCTTGTTTTAAGGAAAGGAAGGCCTCCTCTGCTTCGGGCTGCCATTCTCTGGGATTAGCGCCCTTACGGGTGAGCGTCGAGGTAGGGGCAGTCCGGGAAGAGAAGAGCGGAATGAAGAGACGGTAGTAGTTGGCGAAGCCCAGGAACCGCTGAATAGCCTTCAACCCCTCTGGTCGGGGCCACTTCTGGATGGCAGACAGTTTCTCAGGATCCATTCGTAGGCCGGTCTGAGAGATTATGTAGCCCAGAAACGGAAGTGAGGTCTGCTCTAAGAGGCACTTCTCATATTTAGCGTAGAGGTGGTTCTGCCTGAGCCTGAGCAGGACCTGACGAACGTCCCTCCGGTGAGTGAGAAGATCCGGAGAGAAGACCAAGATGTGGTTCAGGTACACCACCACGCAGGAGTAGAGAAGGTCACGGAAGATGTCATTGACCAACTCTTGAAAGACGGCGGGAGCGTTACAGAGACCGAAGGACATTGCAAGTTATTCATAGTGGCCATCCCGGGTGTTGAATGCCGTCTTCCATTCATCCCCCTGACGGATACGGACCAGATTATACGCCCCACGGAGGTCCAGCTTGGTGAAGATTCTAGCCCCCCTCAGACCGTCAAATGATTCAGGAATGAGCGGAAGGGGGTATTTATTCTTCACTGTGATCTGGTTAAGGCCTCTATAGTCTATACAGGGACGGAGTGAGCCGTCCTTCTTTTTGACGAAAAAGAAGCCTGCTCCCGCCGGGGAGGTAGATTTCCGGATAAATCCCCGGGCCAGATTCTCCTCAATATATTCAGACATGGACCGGGTCTCAGCAGCGGACAAAGGGTAAATACGCCCACGGGGAGGAGTAGTGCCGGGCATCAGGTCGATTGGGCAGGCGTATGGTCTATGAGGGGGTAATGTCTTTGCTTCTCTTTTATTAAAGACGTCCGCAAAAGACCAATAGGGAACCCGTAGGCCGGGTAGATTGGCTGGGGTAGGAGAAGGACGAGCAGGATGAACGGGAACTAAACAAGTCTTATGGCAGTCCTGTCCCCAGCGAAGAACTTCTCTGGTCTGCCAATCAAGCACGGGTGCATGTCTCTGGAGCCAACGTAGGCCTAACAAGAGGGCGTGAGAGAGTCCAGGCAGAACATGGAAGAAGATGCTCTCAGAGTGCAGCATTCCCACCTGCAGAGTTATGGATTCGGTGATGAGTTGGATGGGATGTGGTAAGAGGCCCCCATCCATGGTGGCGACAGATAAGGGTACAGCCAGAGGTTTGGTGGGAATGCGGTATTTCTCTACCAGGGTCTGAGAGATGAGATTTCCGGCAGCTCCAGAGTCAAGTTGAGCCAGTTCAAAATAACGGTTCTCCCCGCAGATGATAGAGACCTACAGCATTAGAGATGGAGAGGGTTTATTTCTGTCTAGGGCGACCTCTCTGAGCGATCCTAGACACAGGCGTTTCCCAACCTCTCCGGGCTGGAAGGGATCCGGTGCTCCTTACTGCCACAGTAGAAGCAGCTCCCCTCGGCACGGCGTAATTCTTGATGGGACTTGACCATTTTGGTCTGGTCGACCTGCATAGGCTCGGGTGAGTGCGCCGGGGGAGTAACGGAGGAAGTGACGGGTCTCTGGAAGGTAGGGGCAAGGCGTGGAAACCTCCTCTCACGGGTGGCCTCTTTGGTGCGCTCCTGGAACCGGATGTCAATCCGGGTGGCAAGTGTAACTAAGTCGTCGAGAGTGGTAGGAATGTCCCGGCCGGCGAGTTCATCTTTAATACGGTCGGACAGACCCTCCCAGAAGATGGACACCAGGGCGTAGTTATCCCAGGCAAGCTCTGAAGCAAGGGTACCGAACCGAATGGCATATTGGCCCACGGTGAGACTTCCTTGGCGGAGGCGTAGCAGAGATGAGGCGGATGAGGTCTTCTGTCCTGGTTCATCGAAGACCTTCCGGAAAGCCGTGAGAAAGGCTGGCAGGTTGGACACCAGGGGGTCTCCTCTCTCCCATAGAGGATTTAGCCAAGCCAGCGCCTCCCCCGTGAGATGGGACATGATGAAGGCTACTTTGGCTTGGTCGGTGGAAAACTGGTGTGTCAACAGTTCGAAGTGCAGAGTGCACAGGTTAATGAAGCCCCGTGCCTGACCGGGATCTCTGCCAAAATGAGGCGGGGCCGAGAGGCGGGAACCGGGAAGAGATGCCATGGAATTGATGGGCAGCGACGCTGCCGGGGTAGGAGTCGTGCGACTGGAAGCAAATCCCGAAGAGGTAGTCAGTGTGTCCAGGCGGGAGTTAACACTACGCAGGTGGCTCAGGATGGACTCCTGTTGGGACCTCTGACGGGAAAGTTCATGACATAGGTCCAAGAGCGAGGGAGCTTGGGTGCCACCGGGTTCCATGGCCCGAGCAAACTGTAACGGGTCTGGGAGGTGGAACCTCTGAGCAACTATACAAAGGGGCAGTCCTTGTAAGGAAGCGGGTGGCTCCAAGGGAAGGCGGGCAGGTAGTCACGGCAAGTGACAGGGACAGTCTCTGGGCAGAAGGGCAGGAGGTCACGGCAAGTGACGGGGACAGTCTCTTGACAGGCGGATGGTCACGGCAAGTGACAGCAGGGTAAGAGTCTCTAGAAAGGCTAGCAGGCAGGTAGCAGGTGAGCGCTCCCAGGTGAGCGGCCAAGAGTCTCTGGACGGGCAGGTGGTCACGGCAAGTGACGGCAGAGCCTCCAGATAGGCTAGCAGGCAGGTAGCAGGTGAGCACTCCCAGGTGAGCGGGCAAGAGTCTCTGGACAGGCAGGTGGTCACGGCAAGTGACGGCTAAGCCTCCAGGTAGGCTAGCAGGCAGGTAGCAGGTGAGCGCTCCCAGGTGAGCGGGAAAGAGTCTCTGGACAGGCAAGTAGTCACGGCAAGTGACGGCAGAGCCTCCAGGTGGGCTAGCAGGCAGGCAGCAGGTGAGCGCTCCCAGGTGAGCGGGCGGGCAGATCCATAGACAGACTGACAGGTGTTGGAAGGCAGACTGTCGGACCGCAGGAATGCAAGCAGACAGACAGGAATCAGGTAGGTATCAAGCAGAGATCTGGCAGGTAACTGGCAGGTATCTGGTAATGGGACCTGAGGGCTGAAGCAGAGTTGAAAGGCTTTGCAACAACATTGCTCGGGCACCTCCATTTTGGAGGAGGTGCCTTATATATGGTGAGGTCCTCCGGCCATTGGCCGGGGACTCCTTAGGACGGCGCGCGCGGCCCCTTTAAGAGAGGGCACGGAGCGGAGAGGTGAGGGGAACGGCGTCCCTGCCTAGCTGGAGGCAGGGACGCCGATGCTACAACAGACACTGCTACAGGCCCAAAAGTATTTAGTGGGCTATATGCAGTAAAAAATTGTTATTAAATACAAAGGTGGTGTAGCTTGGTACAGATGGGCTACTCCAATGAGTAACAGACACTGCTACTATGCCCAAAAGGTGTTACTGGGCTAGTTGCAGTAAAAAAAAATTATTAAATACAAAGGTGGTGTAGTTGGTACAGATGGGCTACTACAATGAGTAACAGACACTGCTAATATGCCCAAAAGTATTTACTGGGCTAGATGCAGTAAAAAAATATTAAATACAAAGGATGTGTAGCTTGGTACCGATGGGCTACTACAATGAGTAACAGACACTACTACAGGCCCAAATGTATTTACTGGGCTAGATGCAGTAAATAATTGTTATTTTATACAAAGGTGGTGTAGCTTGGTACAGATGGGCTACTACAATGAGTAACAGACACTGCTACAGGCCCAAAAGTATTTACTGTGCTAGATGCAGTAAAAAATTGTTATTAATTACAAAGGTGATGTAGCTTTGTACAGATTGCCTACTACAATGAGTAACAGACACTGCTACTATGCCCAAATATTTTTACTTGGCTAGGTGCAGTAAAAATTTGTTATTAAATACAACGGTGGTGTAGCTTGGTACAGATGGGCTACTACAATGAGTAACAGACACTGCTACAGGCCCAAAAGTATTTACTGGGCTAGATGCAGTAAAAAATTGTTATTAAATACAAAGGTGGTGTAGCTTGGTACAGATGAGCTACTACAATGAGTAACAGACACTGCTACAGGCCCAAAAGTATTTACTGGGCTAGATGCAGTAAAAAATTGTTATTAAATACAAAGGTGGTGTAGCTTGGTACAGATGGGCTACTCCAATGAGTAACAGACACTGCTACAGGCCCAAAAGGATTTACTTGGCTAGATGCAGTATAAAAAAATTATTAAAATCAAAGGTGGTGTAGCTTGGTACAGATGGGCTACTACAATGAGTAACAGACACTGCTACAGGCCCAAAAGTATTTACTGGGCTAGATGCAGTAAAAAATTGTTATTAAATACAAAGGTGGTGTAGCTTGGTACAGATGGGCTACTCCAATGAGTAACAGACACTGCTACAGGCCCAAAAGGATTTACTTGGCTAGATGCAGTATAAAAAAATTATTAAAATCAAAGGTGGTGTAGCTTGGTACAGATGGGCTACTACAATGAGTAACAAACACTGTTACAGGCCCAAAAGTATTTACTGGGCTAGATGCAGTAAAAAATTGTTATTAGATACAAATGTGGTGTAGCTTGCTACAGATGGACTACTGCAATGGGTAACAGACACTGCTACAGGCCCAAAATTATTTACTGGGCTAGATGCAGTAAAAAATTGTTATTAATTTCAAAGGTGGTGTAGCTTGGTACAGATGGGCTACTCCAATGAGTAACAGACACTGCTACAGGTCAAAAAGGTTTTACTTGGCTAGATGCAATAAAAAATTGTTTTAAAATACAAAGGTGGTGTAGCTTGGTACAGATGGGCTACTACAATGAGTAACAGACACTGCTACTATGCCCAGAAGGTTTTCCTGTGCTAGCTGCAGTAAAAAATTGTTATTAAATACAAACGTGGTGTAGCTTGGTACAGATGGGCTACTCCAATGAGTATCAGACACTGCTACAGGCCCAAAAGGTTTTACTTGGCTAGATGCAGTAAAAAATTTTCATTAAATTCAAAGGTGGTGTATCTTGGTACAGATGGGCTACTACAATGAGTAACAGACACTGATACAGGCCCAAAAGTGTTTACTGGGCTAGATGCAGTAAAAAATTGTTATTAGATACAAAGGTGGTGTAGCTTGGTACAGATTGGCTACTGCAATGAGTAACAGACACTGCTACAGGTCCAAAAGTATTTACTGGGCTAGATGCAGTAAAAAATTGTTATTAAATACAAAGGTGGTGTAGCTTGGTACAGATGGGCTACTACAATGAGTAACAGACACTGCTACAGGCCCAAAAGTATTTACTGTGCTAGATGCAGTAAAA
Organism: Phyllobates terribilis; assembly: GCF_046119375.1. Lineage (NCBI taxonomy): Eukaryota > Metazoa > Chordata > Amphibia > Anura > Dendrobatidae > Phyllobates > Phyllobates terribilis. The sequence goes on along the minus strand of NW_027362762.1, from coordinate 764,444,567 downwards.
ATTGTTATTGAATACAAAGGTGGTGTAGCTTGGTACAGATGGGCTACTACAATGTGTAACAGACACTGCTACAGGCCCAAAAGTATTTACTGGGCTAGATGTAGTAAAAAAATTTTATTAAATACAAAGGTGGTGTAGCTTGGTACAGATGGGCTACTCCAATGAGTAACAGACACTGCTACTATGCCCAAAAGGTTTTACTTGGCTAGATGCAGTAAAAAATTGTTATTAAATACAAAGGTGGTGTAGCTTGGTACAGATAGGCTACTCCAATGAGTAACAGACACTGCTACTATGCTCAAAAGGTATTACTTGGCTAGGTGAATTTAAAAATTGTTATTAAATATAAAGGTGGTGTAGCTTGGTACGGATGGGCTACTACAATGAGTAACAGACACTGCTACAGGCCCAAAAGTATTTACTGGACTAGATGCAGTAAAAAATTGTTATTAGATACAAGGGTGGTGTAGCTTGGTACAGATGGGCTACTACAATGAGTAACAGACACTGCTACAGGCCCAAAAGTATTTCTGGGCTAGATGCAGTAAAAAATTGTTATTAGATACAAAGGTGGTGTAGCTTGGTACAGATGGGCTACTACAATGAGTAACAGACACTGCTACAGGCCCAAAAGTATTTACTGGGCTAGATGCAGTAAAAAATTGTTATTAAATACAAAGGTGGTGTAGCTTGGTACAGATGGGCTACTACAATGAGTAACAGACACTGCTACAGGCCCAAAAGTATTTACTGGGCTAGATGTAGTTAAAAATTGTTATTAAATACAAAGGTGGTGTAGCTTGGTACAGAGGGGCTACTACAATGAGTAACAGACACTGCTACAGGCCCAAAAGTATTTACTGGGCTAGATGCAGTAAAAAATTGTTATTAAATACAAAGGTGGTGTAGCTTGGTACAGATGGGCTACTACAATGACTAACAGACACTGCTACAGGCCCAAAAGTATTTACTGGGCTAGATGTAGTTAAAAATTGTTATTAAATACAAAGGTGGTGTAGCTTGGTACAGAGGGGCTACTACAATGATTAACAGACACTGCTACAGGCCCAAAAGTATTTACTGGGCTAGATGCAGTAAAAAATGTTATTAAATACATAAGTGGCGTAGCTTGGTACAGATGGGCTACTCCAATGAGTAACAGACAATGCTACTATGCCCAAAAGGTTTTACTTGGCTAGGTGCAGAAAAAAAATGGTATTAGATACACAGGTGGTGAAGCTTGCAACACAGATAGGCTTTTCCACTGACTAACACACATTGCTAGAGGCCCAAAAGGATTGGCTTAGCTAGATTTAGCCAAATGCTGTGAAAAACACTTGCACAGCACTGGCACAGACCTGCCTGGCAAAAAGTGCTTGGAACTGCTGTAACCTAGCTCTCAAAAGGGCTGCAATTAGAACTAGTCCCTACTCCCTAAACCTATCTGTTTATTTAAGAGCAAATTTGCTTGCAATTCACACAGTTACAAAGTATAGCACCTACAGCAGCAGCGGTGCCGTCTAACACTTAGCTGCAGCGGTGAGAAAATGGTGGCGACGGGGAAAATGGCTGGGTCTTATAGGGCAAGGACATGTGACATACACAGCCAATGACACATTCCCTTGCTTGCGTGAAAAAAAAGCACTTCGCTGTGTGTGTGCGATGCTGATAGGCTGACAGTCTGTACCTCCCCACTGTAAATGCGGGAAAGAAAAAAAAATAGAGATCGGCATTATTTCTGCAGAGATCCATCCCCTGCCCCTCCCCCCACCAACTCTACACTGAAACTGTCTATTAACATTGATTAACAGTATTACTGTGAAAAAATCCAGTTACGATTTTGGTGCATGAACAGTTATCGAACATAGCCTCGAACAGCCGGATTTTTTCAAATCATTGCGGTTCGTCAAACGTCTCGAACGTCGCCCAAAACAGCTCGAATTTGAGATTGGCGAACAGTTCGAGTCGAACACCACTCATCTCTACACATAAGACCTCAGGAGTGGACCTGGATGTCTGACATATGTACCATGCTGACAAACTTTGAGGAGTCCACCAAGATGGTGAGTGGCGATGATGCCATCATTAGCATCAGCATCCCACTTGCCTGTCTTTTGCAATGCTCTCTGCAGAGAATAAAAGAGGAGGCATTGCAGCCAGAGTATGATGAGATGGATCAAGAAGCCGTAGCGGGCGATTACACACAGCCCAGCCTCATCTCATCCCAACGTGCATTGGGGGACAATGAGGGAGAGGTGGAGGAGGAGGAGGAAGAACAGGAGCTGGTATCATGCGCTGTAGACGGTAGTACCTGTACAACTGTCATACTGTCGTTTCAGCGTGGGTGGCCTGAGGACAGGGGGGAGAAGGAGGAGGAGGAGGAAAGCATGGTCAGTCGTCATCTTGGTGAGGACACGGAAGTCTTGCCCGTTACCAGTCTGTCACGCATGGCTGACTTTATGGTACGCTGCCTTAACCGTGACCTTCATGTTGTCAAAATGTTGGGTGACAGTAATTAATGGTTGGTGACACTTTTAGACCCCCGCTACAAGGAGAACTTTCGCTCTCTTATTCTTGAGGTGGAGAGGTCTACAAAAATGGGGCAGTACCAGAAAGCCCTTGATGCAGAACTGTTAAAAAAAATACCCATCTGAAAATGCTAGCGGCAGAGGTCACAGTTCATTTACAAACCAAGGCATACTGGCGATAGAGACGCAACTAAAATCCAGCAGAGGCAGGAGAGCACTGTCAATGTTCTGGGACAGTTTTCTGAGACCCGCCCAGCTACAGACCCTGAGGTGCGGGGTACTCTCACAAGGAGTGGAAAGTTTCAAAAGAAGGTGAGGGAGTACCTCGCCGACTGTACCAGCGTCCTCCGTGATTCCTCTGTGCCTTTTAATTATTGGGTATCCAAGCTGGACTCTTGGAATGAACTCGCTCTGTATGCCTTGGAGGTCTTTGCCTGCCCTGCCACTAGCGTGTTATCAGAGCGTGTTTTTAGTGCCGCTGGGGGAATTATAACTGATAAGCGCACTTGCCTGTCAACTGACAATGCTGACAAGCTGACCCTTATCAAAATGAACAAGGGCTGGATTGGGCCAGACTTCTCATCACCACCAAATGACAGCTGAGTAACATAAAGTCAAATCCACTGTGTTATTTCGGGAGGTGTATTCCCATGCACCGCTTCACACCCACACATGGGTATACGTTTCCTCATTTCAGCTGTTTTTTGCTCTTCACCTTATCCTCAGCCTCCACCACCACTATACCACCAGGATGACCGTGGTCCGTGTTGCCAGCATTGCAAGTTCCTCCGTCCTAATTTTTGGCAGCTTTTGCTTTTAAGGCAAAGGCAATGAATATGGGAGACCCACTCCCCAATAATGGTAATAATGTTTTTAACATGCTGTACTGCATGGCTCTTGTAAGGGGCATTGCCAGTTCCTCCGTCCTAATTTTTGGCAGCTTTTGCTTGAAAGGCATAGGCAAAGACTATGGGAGACCCACTCCCCAATAATGGGAATAATGTCTTTAATATGCTGTACTGCATGGCTCTTGTAAGGGCCATTGCAAGTTCCTCCCTCTTAATTTTTGGCAGCTTTTGCTTGGAAGGCATAGGCAAAGACTATGGTAGACCCACTCCCCAATAATGGGAATAATGTTTTTATTATGCAGTACTGCATGGCTCTTGTAAGGGGCATTGCAAGTTCCTCCGCCCTAATTTTTGGCAGCTTTTGCTTGGAAGGCATAATCCCCCTCTTGTAAGGGACATTAAAATCGTCTTGTTAAGCTAATGTGATCTCCACGTCTCTTCCAAGGGTCATTGATATTGTCTTTTTATTCCACTGAGACCTCCACGTCTCTTCCAAGGGGCATTGATATTGTCTTTTTATTCCACTGTGACCTCCACGTCTCTTCCAAGGGGCATTAAAACCATCTTGTTAAGCTACTGTGACCTCCACGTCTCTTCCAAGGGGCATGATAACTGTCTTGTTAAACCACTCTGACCTCCACGTCTTTACCAAGGGGCATTAAAACTGTCTTGTTAAATTACTGTGACTTCCAAGTCTCTTCCAAGGGACATTAAATCTGTCTTATTAAACCACTCTGACCTCCATGTCTCTTCCAAGGGGCATTAAAACCATCTTGTTAAGCTATTGTGACCTCCACGTCTCCTCCAAGGGGCATTAGAACCGTCTTGTTAAACCACTCTGAACTCCACAACTCCTCCAAGGGGCATTAAAACCATCTTGTTAAACCACTCCGACCTACACGTCTCTTCCAAGGGGCATTAAAACCATTTGTTAAGCTACTGTGACCTCCATGTCTCTTCCAAGTGGCATTAAAACGTCTTGTTAAACCACTCTGAACTCCACGTCTCTACCAAGGGGCATTAAAACCGTCTTGTTAAGCTACTGTGACCTCCATGTCTCTTCCAAGGGGCATTAAAACTGTCTTGTTAAGCTACTGTGACCTCCACGTCTCTTCCAAGGGGCATTAAAACCATCTTGTTAAACCACTCCGACCTACTCGTCTCTTCCAAGGGGCACTAAAACCGTTTGTTAAGATACTGTGACCTCCACATCTCTTCCAAGTGGCATTAAAACCGTCTTGTTGAACCACTCTGACATCTACGTCTCTTCCAAGGGGCATTAAAACCGTCTTGTTAAACGACTTTGAACTACACGTCTCTTCCAAGGGGCATTAAAACCGTCTTGTTAAGCTACTGTGACCTCCACGTCTTTTCCAAGGGGCATTAAAACCGTCTTGTTAAACCACTCTGAACTCCTCGTCTCTTCCAAGGGCATTAAAACCGTCTTGTTAAACCACTCTGAACTCCACGACTCTCAATGGGGCATTAAAACCATCTTGTTAAGCTTCTGTGACCCCCACGTCTCTTCCAAGGGGCATTAACAGCGTCTTGTTAAACCTCTCTGAACTCCACGTGTCTTACAAGGGGCATTAAAACTGTCTTGTTAAGCTACTGTGACCTCCACGTCTCTTCCAAGGGGCATTAAAACCGTCTTGTTAAACCACTCTGACCTCCACGTCTCTTACAAGAGGCATTAAAACCATCTTGTTAAGCTACTGTGACCTCCACGTCTCTTCAAAGGGGAATTAAAATTGTCTTGATAAACCTCTCTGAACTCCACAGCTCTTCCAAGGGCCATTGAAATATTGTTTTTAATTAACTCTAACGTCCACGACTCTTCCAACGGGCATTGCATTTCCTCCTAATTTTAGTAAGCTTTTGCTTTTCAATGCATAGGCGAACACTAAGGGAGACCCATTCCCCAAAAATTGGTAGAAGGTTTTTAATACGCTGTAATCCACATCTGTTTCAAGGGGCAGTGCTGAAAAGACATGGGAACAGCATGGAGAAGAACCCTTGAAGCATCTCTGACACCCAGGTCACTGCCTAAAAGTGTGCCCATCAAAAGTCATCCTTGCCGCATCAGAAGATGCAGACTTGCAACTATCCCCGTGCAAGTTCTTGTCCCAGGGCAGTGTTCAATTGTACCTCCCCCATTTCTTGCAATGCAAGCGCAAATATACAGCCTGCCACACACGCACCCCCAGGCTGCAATATCATACTGCTTGCTTGCTTGCACTTGAAATTGGGCCTTTTTGGCATGTGGAGGCGGAATCTGGCCACCACGTCATGGCTGCGTTGGTGGCCTGGTTTCCATACTCAGTCCCCAGCTGCCCGGTGGCCGGGTGTCCACACTCGGTCCCCAGCCGCCCCGCGGCCGGGTGTCCACAGACAGTCCCCAGCCGCCTGGGGGCAGCCGGGTGTCCATAAATGGTCCCCAGCCACCCCTATTTCTCCTGTCTACTTCCCCCCACATATTTTTCTTAGCCCGGCCTGCTTTAGGGCAGCATTGGATGAGCCCACCAGAGAACAAGATTCCTCCAGTGGGCCCTGGCTTCTACATCAGGGGAGGTGAGAGTGCCAAGGTGAGGAGCATGATGATGATGATAGAAGTTAGCATCTGCTTTGTTTTTTGGAAAGCAAGCATAAGTGTGCAGCCTGCCACCCACCCCCAGGCTGCAATACCATACTGCTTGCTTGCTTGCACTAGAAATTGGGCCTTTTAGGCATGTGAAGGCGGAATCTGGCCACCACCTCATGGCTTTGTTGGCGGCCTGGTATCCTTACTCAGTCCCCAGCCGCCCGGCGGCCGGGTGTCCACACTCGGTCCCCAGCTGCCAGGGGGCGGACGGGTGTCCATACTCGGTCCCCAGCCGCCCCGCGGCCGGGTGTCCACACATGGTCCCCAGACGTCTGTGGGCAGCCGGGTCTCTATAAACGGTCCCCAGCCGCGCCTATTTCTCCTGTCAACTTACCCACACACACTTTTCTTAGCACGGCCTGCTTTATGGCAGCATTGGACGAGCCCACCAGAGAACCAGACTCCTCCGGTGGGCCCTGGCTTCTCCATCAGGTGAGGTGAGAGTGCCAAGGTGAGGACCATGATGATGATGATAGAAGTTAGCATCTGCTTTGTTTTCTTGGAAAGCAAGCATAAGTGTGCAGCCTGCCACCCACCCCCAGGCTGCAATACCATACTGCTTGCTTTCTTGCACTTGAAATTGGGCCATTTAGGCATGTGGAGGCGGAATCTGGCCACCACGTCATGGCTGCGTCGGCGGCCTGGTATCCATACTCAGTCCCCAACCGCCCGGCCCTGGCTTCTCCATCAGGGGAGTTGAGAGTGACAAGGTGAGGACCATGATGATGATGATAGAAGTTAGCATCTGCTTTGTTTTCTTGGAATGCAAGCACATGTATGTTGTAGCGGCTAGGCCTGAGGTGGTCAGTGTTTTGGCGCATATCCTACCTCCTCTGAGGATTGCTGGATGTTTTCCTGCTACTATCCCAGTTCTATGACTCCCGTTAAAACAAAGCTTCAGGTGATAAATTATGGATGAGGTAGTGGCAAAGGAGAAAGAGCAGGAGGAACAGGGACCATTCACAACAATATCAGGCCAGTCAACCACATATGTCTTGTAGGATATGTTTCTGTAACAAAAGGAGCGGTTCGGCTACACAGTTATAGGGCATACAGTGAGTGCAATGCCTACCAAAAATTTTGAGGCACTCCAATGCCCCTTGGAAATGACATGGAGGACAGAGGGCCTTAACTAAACCGTTCTTTTCCATTTAGAGCAACTGGGTCTCCTGTACACTGTTGGCCTAAGCAGTGAATGGAAGGCTTTCCAAAAATTATGAGGAACTGCAATGCTCCTTGATACAGACATGGATTACAGCGTACTAAAAACCTTCTACCCATTATTGGGGAGTGGGTCTCCCTTAGTTTTCACCTTTGCATTGAAAAGCAAAAGCTGACTAAAATTTGGAGGAAATGCAATGCCCGTTGGAAGAGTCGTGGAGGTTAGAGGTAATTAAAAACAACATTTCAATACCCCTTGGAAGACCTGTGGAGTTCAGAGTGGCTTAAGAAGACGCCTTTAATGCCCCTTTGAAGAGACGTGGAGGTCACAGTTGCTTATCAAGACGGTTTTAATGCCCCTCGGAAAAGACGTGGAGGTCCCAGTAGCTTAAAAAGATGGTTTGAATGCCCCTTGGAAGAGACGTGGAGGTCACATTATCTTAACAAGACGGTTTTAATGCCCCTTACAAGAGCCATGCAGTACAGCATATTACAAACATTATTCCCAATATTGGGGAGTGTGTCTCCCATAGTCTTTGCTTATGCCTTCCAAGCAAAAGCTGCCAAAAATTTGGACAGAGGAACTTGCAATACGCTTTACAAAAGCCATGCAGTACAGCATATTACAAACAATATTCTCATGATTGGAGAGTGGTCTCCCATAGTATTTGCTTATGCCTTCCAAGCAAAAGCTGCCAAAAATTAGGACGGAGGTACTTGCAATGCCCCTTACAAGAGCCATACAGTGCAGCATCTTAAAAACATTATTCCCATTATTGGGGAGTGTGTCTCCCATAGTCTTTGCTTATGCCTTCCAAGCAAAAGCTGCCAAAAATTAGGACAGAGGAACTTGCAATGCCCCTTACACGAGCCATGCAGTACAGCATATTACAAATATTATTCACCATTATTGGGGAGTGTGTCTCCTATAGTCTTTGCTTATGCCTTCGAAGCAAAAGCTGCCAAAAATTAGGACGGAGGAACTTGCAATGCTCCTTACAAGAGCCATGCAGTACAGCATATTACAAACATTATTCCCATGATTGGGGAGTGGGTCTCCCATAGTCTTTGCTTATGCCTTCCAAGCAAAAGCTGCCAAAAATTAGGAGGAAATGCAATGCCCGTTCGAAGAGTCGTGGAGGTTAGAGTTAATTAAAAACAACATTTCAATGCCCCTTAGAACAGCTGTGGAGTTCAGAGTGGTTTAAAAAGACACTTTTAATGCCCCTCAGAAGGGACGTGGAGGTCCCAGTAGCTAAACAAGACAGTTTTAATGCCCCTCGGAAAAGTGGTGGAGGTCCCAGTAGCTTAACAAGATGCTTTTAATGCCCCTCAGCAGAGACGTGGAGGTCGCAGTAGATTAACAAGATGGTTTTAATGCCCCTCAGAAGAGATGTGGAGGTCCCAGTAGCTTAACAAGACGCTTTTAATGCCCCTCGGAAAAATGGTGGAGGTCCCAGTAGCTTAACAAGATGCTTTTAATGCCCCTCAGAAGAGACGTGGAGGTCCCAGTAGCTTAGCAAGACAGTTTTAATGCCCCTCGGAAAAGTGGTGGAGGTTGCAGTAGCTTAACAAGACGCTTTTAATGCCCCTCGGAAAAGTGGTGGAGGTCGCAGGAGCTTATCAAGACTCTTTAATGCCCCTTACAAGAGTCATACAGTACAGCATCTTAAAAACATTATTTCCATTATTGGGGAGTGGGTCTCCCACAGTCTATGCTTACGCTTTCCAACCAAAAGCTGACAAAAATAAGGATGGAGGAACTTTCAATAATGGCAACACTGACCACGGTCACCCTGGTGGTATAGTGGTGGTGGAGGCTGAGGATAAGGAGAAGAACATAAAACAGCCGAAATTTGGGGATGTGAAGCAGTGCATGTGAATTCACCTCCCGAAAAAACACAGTGGATTTGACTTTATGTTACTCTGCTGTCATTTGGTGGTGATGAGAAGTATGGCCCAATCCAGCCCTTGTTCATTTTGATAAGGGTCAGTTTGTCAGCATTGTCAGTTTACAGGCGAGTGCGCTTATCAGTTTTAATTCCCCCAGCGGCACTAAAAACACGCTCCGATAACACGCTAGCGGCAGGGCAGGCCAGGACCTCCAAGGCGTACAGAGCGAGTTCATTCCAAGTGTCCAGCTTGGATCCCAATAATTAAAAGGCACAGAGGAATCACGGAGGACAATGGTACGGTCGGCAAGGTACTCCCTCACCATCTTTTGAAACTTTCCACTCCTTGTGTGAATAACCCGTGCCTCAGGGCCTGTAAGCTTGGCGGGTCTCAGAAAAGTGTCCCAGAACATTGACAGTGTTCCCCTGCCTCTGCTGGATTGAAGTTGCCTCTCTCTTGCTAGTACGCCTTGGATGACAACGAACTGTGACCTCTGTCGCCAGCGTGTTCAGATGGGAACTTTTTTAACAGTTCTGCATCATGGGCCTTCTGGTACTGCTGCATTTTTGTAGACCTCTCCACCTCAGGAATAAGAGAGTGAAAGTTCTCCTTGTAGCAGGGGTCTAAAAGTGTCACCAACCAGTAATGACTGTCACCCAACATTTTGACAACGTGAGTGTCACGGTTAAGGCAGAGTAACATAAAGTCAGCCATGCGTGCCAGACTGGTAACAGGCAAGACTTCCGTGTCCTCACCAAGATGACGACGGACCATGCTCTCCTCCTCCTCCTCCTCCTCCCACCTGTCCTCAGGCCACTGACGCTGAACCGACGGTATGACAGTTGTACAGGTACTACCGTCTACAGCGCATGATACAAGCTCCTGTTCTTCGTCCTCCTCCTCTCCCTCATTGTCCCCCAATGCACGTTGGGATGAGATGATGCTGGGCTGTGTGTAATCGACTGCTACGGCTTCTTGATCCATCTCACTATACTCTGGCTGCAATGCCTCCTCTTTAATTCTCTGCAGAGAGAGTTGCAAAAGACAGACAAGTGGAATGCTGATGCTAATGATGGTGTCATCGCCTCTCACCATCTGGGTGGACTCCTCAAAGTTTGTCAAGATGGTACAGATGTCAGACATCCAGGTCCCCTTCTTAGGTCTTATGTGTGGAGTCTGACCTGAATATCGACGGCCTTGTTGCAGCTGGAACTCCACAACTGCTCTCTTCTGCTTACAAATCCTTTGCAACATGTGGAGGGTAGAGTTCCAACGTGTGGGGACATCACACACCAGTCGGTGTGCCGGAAGCTGCAAACGCTGCTGCAACACAGCAAGGGCAGCAGAAGCTGTAGCCGACTTGCGAAAATGGGCTGACAGGTGGCGTACTTTGATGAGCAGATCTGGCAACTCGGGGTACGATTTAAGAAACCGCTGAACCACGACGTTAAGCACATGAGCCAGGCATGGTACGTGTGTGATCTCGCCTCGCCTCAGAGCCGCCACCAGGTTACGGCCATTGTCACACACGACCACGTCTGGATGTAGGTTCAGCGGTCTCAGCCACAGATCTGCCTGCTCTTTCACAGCTGTCCACAACTCACAAGCAGTGTGAGGTTTCTCACCTAAGCTTATGAATTTCAGCACAGCCTGTTGCTGCAGTGCTTCCAGCTTGTAACTGATGTGTTGATATCTGAGATGGAGGCTGACCATGAGGAGGAGGATGATGCGCAGGAGCTGTACACTGTGGGGGCAACTCTGACTGACATAGGGCCCGCAATCCTCGGTGTGGGGAGGATGTGTTCTGTCCCAAGGTCCGACTGGGTCCCGGCTTCCACTATGTTTACCCAGTGTGCCGTCAGGGAGATGTACCGTCCCTGGCCACAAGCACTAGTCCACGTGAACGTTGTCAGGTGGACTCTCCCATTAACTGCGTTGTTGAGGGCACGGCAGATGTTTTGGGACACGTGCTTGTGTGATGCGGGGATGGCACACTGGGCAAAATAGTGTCGGCTGGGGACCGAGTACCCAGGGACGGCCACCGCCATAAGGTTGCGGAAGGATTACGTCTCCACCATCCTAAAAGGCAGCATTTCCAACGCAAGCAGTCGTGAAATGTGCGAATTTAGGACTGTGGCCTGTGGGGTGTTAGCTGCGAATTTCCACTTTCGTTCAAAGGTCTGGGATATGGACAATTGAATGCTGCACTGGGACGTGGACGTGGACGTTGATGCTGTTTCTTGAGAAACTGCCATAACAAGTGAAGACTGAGAGGAGGGAGCATCTTTGCATGCAGTATGGAAAGGGGATTGCCTTGCACACACAACAGTGGGTTCTATTGCATGCACAACAGTGGAAGAAGCAGTGATGACAACCGCTGACACTGGTCGTGGACCCGGGAGTTCGCCCCACAAAGTCAGGTGCTTTGCTGCCATGTGCCTGATCATGCTGGTGGTGGTCAGGCTGGTAGTTTTGTCACCCCTGTTGATGCTGGCATGGCAGGTGGTACAAATGGTCTTTTGGGGATTATCAGCAGAGTCTTTAAAAAAATTCCAGACTCTGGAAAACCTACCACTTGTACTGGCAACGTCCCTCGTGTTGGTGTTACGGGGAACGGTTGCCTGCCTTCTGTCTGCGGCCACCACACTGCTTCTTCCTGCCTTTTGAGGTACTCTGCCTCCCTCCCTCTGTGTGCTGCTGGCCTCACTCTGCATGTCCTCCTGCCATGTTGGGTCAGTTACTAGATCTTCCACCACCTCCTCCTCTTCCACTTGCGCACCACGATCCTCCTCCTCACTTCCTGGCAATTGTGTCTTGTCATCGTCCACCTCTTGTGACAAATTGCCAGCGCCGACTTCCTGTGGCCGTGGCTGTTCAAATATTTGGGCATCGCTACATGGGATCTCCTCTTACACCACTTCAAGCGGAGCAGGCGAGGGGCACAAATCTGGAAATGGACCAGTGAACATCTCTTCAGAGTGTCCAAGTGTGGGATCAGCTGCTGTCTGACAATACTCGGCATGGTGGGAGGAAGGAGCATCAGGGTGAGGAGAAGTATGCGGTCGAGAATCACGGCTACTAAGAGTCAACCGTGGGGAAGACAGGCCGGAGGTGGTGGTGCCCAAGTAACTGGAAGTATTATCTGCTATCCAATTATTAACCTGTTCACACTGATCAGTTCGCAATACTGGTGTTGTTCTGTGCTTCCCTAGTAATTCGGTCAAGAAGTGGGAGCGAGAAGATGTGGCTGTTGGTTGTGGCACATTTTCACCTTGGCCACGGCCCCGTCCTCTGCACGCACCGTCACCAGAACGTCCACTTCCTTGTCCCTTGCCATGCGCCTTACCCATTGTAACTGAAGTAATATAGCTTACACTCGCACTATCAATGGAAAAAGGGTAATAAAAAGTAGATTAGAACCGTGGAAGAGGAAAACAACAGTTCTATTTCTATGGTCTACACCAGACTCTTTTAAACAATCTGAACAGTCAGGGAGAAACTATTACTGTTTTTCTTAAAAATACCGAAAGCTGAATAATAGAGATTTCTTACCGTGGAACAGCAAAACCCAGTTATAATTTACTGGTGTATACCAGACATTTTTAAATATATATATATATGCGGCTGAACAGTGAGCGACACACTCAAACTGTTTTTTTTAGATAAAAATGGCCCAAAAGTGGATAATACAGAGGTTTGAACCGTGGTACTGCAAAACCACACTTGTATTTCTCGGGCCTACACCAGACTATTTTCAACAGATATACTTGTGTCTGAACTATAAGGAGACACTATTATTTATTTTTTACGGCAAAAAATGCCAAAAGCAGGATAATAGAGATTTTTTACCGTGGAACAGCAAATCCACAGTTATAATTTACTGGTGTATACCAGACTTTTTTAAATATATATATTTGCGGCTGAACAGTGAGCGACACACTCAAACTGTTTTTTTTAGATACAAATGGCCCAAAAGTGGATAATACAGAGGTTTGAACCGTGGAACTGCAAAAACCACACTTTTATTTCTCGGGCCTACACCAGACTATTTTCAACAGATATATTTGTGTCTTAACAATCAGGAGACACTATTATTTATTTTTTACTGCAAAAAATGTCAAAAGCAGGATAATAGAGATTTTTTACCGTGGAACAGCAAAACCACAGTTATAATTTACTGGTGTATACCAGACTTTTATAAATATGTATATTTGCGGCTGAACAGTGAGCGACACACTCAAACTGTTTTTGTTAGATACAAATGGCCCAAAAGTGGATAATACAGAGGTTTGAACTGTGGAACTGCAAAACCACACTTGTATTTCTCTGGCCTACACCAGACTATTTTCAACAAATATATTTGTGTCTGAACAATCAGGAGACACTATTATTTATTTTTTACTGCAAAAATGCCAAATGCAGGATAATACAGAGATTTGACCCGTGGAACTGCAAAACCACACTCCTGTCTCTCTGGCCTACACCAGACTATTTTCTACAGATATATTTGTGTCTGAAAAATCAGGGAGACACTATTTTTTTTTTTTACGGCAAAACATGCCAAAAGCAGGATAATAGAGATTTTTTACCGTGGAACTGCAAAACTACACTTCTGTCTCTCTGGTCTACACCAGACTATTTTCAACAGATTTATTTGTGTCTGAAAAATCAGGGACACTATTATTTTTTTTTTACGGCCAAAAATGCCAAAAGCAGGATAATAGAGATTTTTTACCGTGGAACAGCAAAACCACAGTTATAATTTACTGGTGTATACCATACTTTTTTAAATATATATATATGCAGCTGAATAGTGAGCGACACACTCAAACAGTTTTTTTTAGATACAAATGGCCCAAAAGTGGATAATACAGAGGTTTGAACCGTGGAACTGCAAAACCACACTTGTATTTCTCAGGCCTACACCAGACTATTTTCAACAGATATATTTGTGTCTGAACAATCAGGAGACACTATTATTTATTTTTTACGGCAAAAAATGCCAAAAGCAGGATAATAGTGATTTTTTACAGTGGAACAGCAAAACCACAGTTATAATTTACTGGTGTATACCAGACTTTTTTAAATATATATATTTGCGGCTGAACAGTGAGCGGCACACTCAAACAGTGTTTTTTAGATACAAATGGCCCATGGAACTGCAAAACGACACTTCTATTTCTCTGACCTACACCAGACTATTTTCAACAGATATATTTCTGTCTGAAAAATCAGAGACACAATTTTTTTTTGGGGGGGGGGGGTACCAAAAGGTTAATAAGACGGGTATTTGTACAGTGTGAAGGAGGAAAAAAAAAAGAGGATTTAGATGAAAAAAAAAATATTTTTCCTGGCCCCCGAGACCTGGAGCTAAGTCCAGCAATTTCAGAAACAGGTGCACACAGGACTGTAATGCAGCGTTTGCTGGTATAACCACAGCGTTACCTACACAGCCTGCCTGCCTGATATCTGGGATGGATATTAGTCCTGAGGAGGACTGTTTGTTTGATCTGGCAGCCTTTACAGACCCTACAACAACTATTTAGCAGGATATATCGCTCCTAAATCAGCAGCGCTGTCCCTACACTGTCTGATCCGGAGCGACTGTGTCCAATATGGCGGCGCCTGGTTTTAAATAATCGAGGTGACGCTGTGCACTGTAATGCCCTCAAACAACATGGCTGCGGCATTACAGTGACTGGCTGGCAATCCCTGCATGTTCATTGGCTCTGTAAAGAGCGCCAAACATGCAGGGCGGAGACCCGAGCTCCCGCCCGAGTAACCCGGAAATGCTCGGTGCTCGCCGAACATCACTAGTAGCGTGATGCTCGGGCGAGTACCGAGCAGTGTCGAGCATGCTCGCTCAACACTAATCCCTATATCTATAATGGGCCATATGCTGGAAACCTTAATTTAAACCAAACGGCCCATATTTAAGCTATATTACTTTCCATGACTGTATTTGAATCTGACACTTAAAATAAAGGATGTCAGGGAAGAATATCATTTTTTTTCCCTGGTATTGTGTAAATGGTCCACAAATAATGAATCATTTTATACATATCTTACTTTGAAAACACACTCTTTTTGACCATCACCCATAAAGTACACAATTTTTTTTACTTTTGCTAGTATACTTTGCCAAAAAAGGTAACAATTCTAGTGGACATGGTTGTCAGAGCTAGCTACCTGATCCATCAGAAGAGGAGGGGGCGCTAATTGTCCAGTAATCTTAGACTCTGACCCATTCCTTTACTTGGGGGCTTAGGGTTTTTCGGGAGGGGGGGCACCAGCTTCATCTGCCAAGGACATCAAAATACCTTGTCCTGTCCCTGCGCACAACAACATTATAATGTAACCGTAGTACTAGCCTAATGACGAAAGTGGAGTGAATATCACCTATAAAGTCATAAATAGGGTACATGCACCATTAATTAGAAGTCGGCATAATAATGAATAGAAACCATCTTATAAGGCTATACTTAATTAAAACAATGCTACAATAGACAGCAATAGGACACAACATTGCTTCCACTCCATACCTTCTTTTTTCAGGCAACCTCTTAGGAGATAAAAGAGTCCCTGGTATCATTTGATTTAGTGCATACACTTCAGATCACTTAGCACTTTTTACATATGTGACAATAAATGTAGATGTGGGACTTTATTACATCCAAGAGGGGGATGCAGATGTCTTGATACAATTAAGAGAGATTTATGATTTCTATATGTCCTTATTATTCTGCTACTACTTAGACAAACTACCTATCATTGTATTAGCATAATTTTATATCCGTCTGTTTGCGATCTTTGGACTTTTATTTATATTTTTCCACATCATATTAAAATCCTTGCTAAAATAATTTATATGCTTTTTATCATGTACTTTCAATGTATGAATAAGTAAAGGACTTTTTACATACAAATGATTAAAAGGAATTTTTTTGTCTTTTGGTTTTTTTTTCAGTTTAGACTCCTTGTTACTTATAGGCCTTATTGGTTGATATATCTACAGTGGGGAAAATAAGTGTTTGATACACTGATGATTTTGCAAGTTTTCCCACCTACAAAGAATGGAGAAGTCTGTAATTTTTATCGCACATATAATTTGATTTTCTGTTTTTTATTTTTCGTTCTGTCTATCACACTTCAACTGTGGTAGACATAACCAAAAATAAAAAACATAAAATCAAATTGTATGATTTTTAAATAATTAAATTGCATTTTATCGCATTAAATAAGTATTTTATCACCTACCAACGAGAAAGAATTTTGGCTCTCACAGACCCGTTAGTTTTTCTTTAAGAAGCCCTTCTACTCTGCACTGTATCTGTATTAATTGCACCTGTTTGAACTTGTTACCTGTATGAAAAACAACAGTCCACAAGCTAAATCAATCACACTCCAACCTCTCCACCATAGCCAAGACCAAAGAGCTGTCTAAGGATACTAAGGACAAAATTGTAGACATGCACAAGGCTGGGATGAGCTGCAGGACAATAGGCAAGCAGCTTGGTGAGAAGGCAACTGTTAGCCCAATTATTAGAAAATGGAAGAAATACAAGGTGACTGTCAATCTTCCTCGGTCAGGGACTCCATGCAAGCTCCCGCCTCTTGGGGTAAGGATGATTCTGAGAAAGGTCCGGAATCAGCCCAGAACTACATGGGAGGACCTGGTCAATGACTTGAATAGATCTGGGACCACATGGATTAAAATCCTGAAGGGCACTTACTGTCCCACTGCTCATGCTACTACATGTCCAGGCCCATTTGAAGTTCACCAATGACCATCTGGATGATCCAAAGGATGTATGATAAAAGGTCATATGGTCAGATGAGACCAAAATAGAACTTTTTGGTATCAACTCCACTAGCTGTGGGTGGAGGAAGAAGAAGGATGAGAACAACTCCAAGAAAACCGTCCAAACCGTGAAACATGGTGGGGCAAACATCATATTTTGGGGGTGCTTTTCTGCAAAGGGGACAGGGCGAAAGCACTGTATTGAAGAAGGGATGGATAGCGTCATGTATCGCGAGATTTTGTCCAACAACCACATGCCCTCAGTAAGATTATTGAAGATGGGTCGTGGCTTGGTCTTCCAGCATGACAAGTTAAGGCAACTAAGGAGTGGCTCCGTAAGAAGCATTTCAAGGTCCTGAATTGGCCTAGCCAGTTTCCAGACCTGAACCCAATGGATAATGGGGCTCTGACACCCCTTCCACTACGGGCAACCCACCAGATGGAGACCCAACTTGGAGTCTCCACATTTCAAAAATTTTTTAGTAACATCAGCAGCACTAACAACAACAGGCACAAAAGCCACGACAAAGGTGTCACAGACTGCAATAACGCAAGATCAATGCAGCACACTAAAACCTACACCATCGCCTAGTCTTCCCAGTCTCCGACTGGGGTGCAGAATTGGAGATCCATGATTTTTTCATCTTGATGAAAGTTAGGCAGTCTACGCTTTCAGGGGATAATAACATACATATATGACACAACAACTAGAGCAGTATAAAATATAACATTTATTGATAAATAAAGACAATAATATATATACAGTATATATATATATATACAGTATATTTATATATATATATATATATATATATATATATGTGTATGGGAAAAGTAATACAACAAAAAAGTCACAAAGGGGTAGTAGCTATTGCATTATATTCATACGGAAATCAATCAATCATATACCAAAACTAGACATAGGTGTACAACAGGGTCCCTAAATAAATTACAAGATAAATTGCATAGTGCTGATTGTAACGTCTATAGAGACAAGAACATACTTATGCTGTCATTGGAAAGGTAATACAAAGCAAATGTATGTATGAAAGGAGTAAGATAGCCAATACTGACCCATTTGACCAGATCCAACGCGCGTTTTGCCAGAGGCTTTGACAAGGATATGATGTCAGAGCAAAAAGCAGGAGATATTTAACAGGAATTAGGCCAATCATAAATGTGCATAATAAATACCTGATGGGTCTCATGTGTTTGAGCATGGTGCCATGCCAAATCAGCCAAATGCCACCTCCCCACAGAGAGCTGCGGCTACAGAGAGCGCAGGGTATCCAGAGAAGGAGGTGTCGGCGTGCGTGTCACCGTGGAATGCAGAAGCGGAAATGACGCATATGGCGTCATTGAAGTGGGCGGAGTTAATGTGCGCTCCACAGTTGGAACGCATATGGATCAACAAGAAGAAAGACAGTGTAGTGTGAGTCAATGGGTATAAGTGGAGGTGAAAAATATGGTGAGGGATGAATGACAAAAGGAATGGATGAAAAAATAAGAAAAGGAATGTGTAAACTGTAATACACCCCTGAAAGTGATAATGTGCAATTTATATATAGATGAGAAAATAGATGAATAGTCTTTATCCTTTGTTCATCCATTCCAGGAGTCGGCCATCTTCTTCCACATGTTTCATCATGTATTTTTGTCTTATGTCAATTTATTGTTCTCGTATTATTATTATTATTATTCACTAACAGTTTGTCTAGTACCTTGAACCCTCCTTAATCACTATTATCTACCCTCCCATGGAAACTGCCTGTGCGATGACAGTCATAACAGTTTGTCTGGTACCATGAACCCCCCTTGATAACTGTAATCCACCCTCCCATGGAAACTGCTAGTGTGACGACAGTCCAGAGCTTAGAGATATTGTTAGCACATCCACATCCTCTTCTGATTCCTCGTCTTCCTCCTCTTCCCCTGGGACCACCACCTCCCGCAGTCTATTCAAAGTGTGCTCCAGCATGTAGATGACTGGAATAGTGATGTTGATCATGACATCATCAGCACTAAACATCTTAGTAGCCATTTCGAAAATGTGCAGAAGAGCGCAGAGGTCCTTCATCTGTGTCCAGTTTGCAAGTGTGATTTTCACCACGTACTTACTCATTGCTGCTGCCACAGTCACTGCAACATGTGCAGAGTTCAATTACACCATGTCGCAACATTGCATATCATCCGATTAACCGGTAGGCCGAAAGATCTCTGTAGCAATGCAAGTCGATGACCCTTAGGTTTGGAATGGTGGAAGTGAGCACATAGAGGTTTCTGCAGCAGCGCATCCAGGTCGGGATAGTGGCAGAGAAATTGCTGTACCACCATGCTGAGGATGTGAGCCATACAAGGCACATGTGTGAGGTTGCCACGGTGTAGAGCCACCTCCATTATTGCACACAGCCTTCCCTGGCTCCAGGTTCAGTGGAGACAGCCATTGCTCAAAAACTCGTCATGGATAACTGTCCACAACTCTTGATCTGTATGACTGCGATCTCCAAGGCATATTAGTTTAAACACTGCCTGATTGCCGTGAGCCCTAGCTGTGCAGTACAGAGGAGGGGGGATTCGCTCTGCACTGTTGGAGCATGTGTTTCATAAAGGCAGAGGTTGAGGGTGCAGGTGGAGGCCCTAGAGGAGGTGGAGGAGGAAGAAGCAGAGGAGGAAGTGTTAGATTCAGAGGTTTGTCCGGCAAGCCTTCGTGATTCCAAGACTTGGTGTCTAGTGATTTAGTTCTCCATTACCTCGTGCGTAGTGGTTTAGTTCTCAAAATCTAGCTATTTATTAGTTTACTTCTCCAACCCCTGTTGTCTATTTGTTTAGTTCTCCATGTTCTGGTGTGTTTGTTTCATTCTCCAAATCTAGGAGTTAAGTAGTTTCATTCTCCAACCCCTGTTGTCCAGTAGTTTAGTTCTCCATCTTCTGGTGGGTTCTCCATCCCCAAGCACCTTGCAAGCCTTGGGGATTCCAAGACTTGTGGAGCAGCCCTTTCCCCGCCTGCCCCCACACCCACCAGAGTCACCCAGTGCCCATTCAGTGAGAGGTAATTACCCTGGCTATGTTTGCTTGTCCAGGTGTCAGTGGTGAAATGCACCCTGTCAGACAAAGATTTTTTCAAGGAATGGGTGACATTGTCTGCAACATGATGGTGTAGCACAAGCATAGCTTTCTGAGAGAAGTAATGGCGACTGGGCAACTGGTACTGGGGGACTGCGACGGCCATCAGCTTTAGGAAAACGTGTGTAACCACCAGATGAAAAGGCAGCATTTCTGTGGCCAACAGTTTGGAGATGGCAAAGTTCAAATTCTTTGCTTGGGCAAGTGTACAAGGAAACAATCTTTCACATGACCACAGTGGGATTGAGGGTTGGCTGCTGTGCTGAGTGAGGGTGGAGTAGGGTGAACACGACAAACTACTGGACAGTAAGAGAGGTGCAGGTGGAGATATTATGGTGGATTTAGAAAGATTTGATGTGCTTGTTGTCTGACATCGGTCAAAAACAGCAGGCATGTCTACTTTTGTAGAAGTAGATGGGCTCTCACTCACCCCAACTGTAAACAAGTGAAGGTTCTGCAGCCCGAGGCCTGTGTGAGAACACTTGCCATGGTGACAGAGGAGGAAGAAGCCACAGTTGCAGTTGATGGGGCAGCTGGTGGTTATCTAGTCTGCATTTTAGCACAGTGAGATTCCCAGTCTAATGAATGTTGATCGCACATATGCCAGTTCCTGCATGTAGTAGTTAAATTATTGGAATTTTTGCCTCTACTTAGTCGTTTTTAACAAAGTTGACAGATAATGTGAGTTGTGTCATCCTTTGCGGTCTTCAAAAAGACACAGGCTAGGCAACCTTGCCGCCCCTTTGAACTGCAGCCAGAGGGTTTTTTCGCAGATCGTTAAGCCTCTTACTGATCTTACACATAAGGGGGTGGATCTTAAGGTTTGGTTGACAGATGGTATTGGGGCCTTTAATAAACATAAAAAATATTTCTTGTCTGGTCCAGTTTTAATCCAAGCAGGTCTCAAGAGACATTTCCTTGTGGAGGTGGATGCTTCAGAGGTAGTGGCAGGGGCTGTATTATCTCAAGTTTTCAAAACTCTGACCAACTTGTGGCCATGTGCATTTTTCTCAAGAAAATTTTCGTCCATGAGAGAAATTATGATTTTGGGAATCACGAGGTCTGGATGGAGCTATTCATGAGGCCACTGTAGTGATGGATCATAAAATTTAGCTTATATTGATTCAGCTAAACAGCTTACCCCAAGACAGGCCAGATGGTCCTTATTTTATTCTAGATTCAATTTCTCCATCATGTCAAGGCCAGGGTCCAAGAATGTGAGGGCTGATGCCTTGATTTACTTTCTTCTCCAGAACCTCCATCTTCCATTCTTCCTCTGGGTATTGGGGTTTCTATGGTATCCTTGGAGTCCATTACTCTAAAGTCCAAATTATTTGTGCCTGTTTACTTAAGATTATGTCTGTTGCAGGAGTTTCTTGATTCTGTCTTGGATGGTTAGCCGTTATTCACAGCTACACAGAACGCTACTGTTAAACTCTTGTGGCGGCAAGCTATGATTAATTATATTAACCCTTTCATGACCTTGGACATATAGCTACTTCCAATGTCATGTCCCTGCTTTTGATGCGAGCTCTAATGCTGAGCCTGCATCTTTTTATTAAAGTTCGTTCGAACCATACGGACCCGAGCACCCATGGGTCCGCCCATCACTAGTCTGGGTGTCTTGGAGTAGAGGTTGTCATACAAAAACTTGGGGATGTCTGGAGGGAGATTCAAAAGAATATTGTGGTTGCTCTTTGCTCAAGAGGTGTGTGTTTGCTTTGTGATCCAAGTCTTGTATTCCGATCTTTGCTGCTCGACCTTAGATTTGTCTTGACCATCCATTTGCATATCCTTTTTGTCATGATCCGCTATCTTCTTTGAATTCTGACTTCTGACTGTTACCTGACTATGCCTTTGTCTCACCCCCTCAGTCTATGACATACCTTGTCTGTGAGTAGTGACTAGTGTCACAACTACTATAATGCTTAAATCATTTATAGAAATGTTTAACCACACCTAGCCAACCCAGGAAAATATGTAATCAACTATATATGCTAAGCAAAGTTTTACATGACGATCAAGAAGACTAATGCCACACTAAACTGTCCATAAATTGTCTTGGAATGTTTGTGCATTTACTTGACAATTTAAACAAGTGTGCCAAAATACAACTGCATTGTCAAATATTTACTGTAATAATTACTTTGCAGATTTTTGAACTAAGCAGATTAATTCCTCCTGCCTATAATGGAACATGTGACAACAAATGCAACAAGATAAGAATATGGCCTAAAAATGCTGCATTAGCTCACCGTTTATTCAATAGGTGTACAGTTGCTAAATTGGACTATTAAAACTGATACAAAAAGTAAAACGTGTATATATTTTTCAAAGTATTTTTTTTTAAGCTCTAATATTTCCCAGTAATAAAAAAAACACACAAAAAATACTTTATTTGAATAAAGACTCCCCTACACTGTCTCTTGTTCACCAATTTATTATCAAAAATGTTCCCACAAATCTCCTCTGATGTAGTTTGCGTTCCTCGCTGAGCACAGCGTTTAGCCAGCAGCTTTGATGAGAGTTGTTGTCACTCACTACCCAGTGCCTATGAATACCAGTACTTTATTGCTATTCACTGATGACGAACCAAAATGCGAGGAACATGGACTATGATGGAGGAGCTTCGTGGAAACATTTTTTTTTAATAAATTGGTGAAAGACGGATAGTGTGGGGGAATTTTTATTCAAATAAAGTATTATTTTCTGTGTTTTTTTTAATTACTTGGTTAGTAATGGGTGTGTCTGATAGACATCTCTCCATTACTAACTACTGGGCTTGCTGCTGATATTACACATCTGACATCATCCCCAAAAAATATTACCCCTACTCCCACTGCCCAAAGTTAGGCAGAGCACCAGTATTGGCATATCTAATGTGATGCGCCAATTCTGAGGCGGCTGCAGGCTAATATTTTTTTGGGGAAGAGCAAAATAACCATGGACCTTCAAAGCCTGATAATATCAGCACTAGTGTTGAGCCACCCCTGTAGTGTTCGAGTTCAGTTCGGTTCGTCGAACACCCGTATGTTCGCCGAACTGTTCGTCGAACTGTTCGTCGAACACCTTCGAACACCGTTAAAACCAATGGCAGGCAAACAAAAAAAAATAGGAACACATAGAAAACACATAGAAAACACTTCAAAGGTGTCCAAAAGCTGACAAACTGCTCAGAAGACACAACTAACACATGGAAAAGTGACAAGTACATATAGTCATGCGAAAAGAAAAGAGGTGGAGGAGAAAAACGAGGGGGAGACACAGAAATAGGCATGTCATGCCCTTCTAAAACCAAAAAAGTGCGAAGCCGACGCGGCCAGTCCATTCCTGCCCGTGCGACCTCCGTGTCGCCGGGTTTGTGCCAGAGCCGCGGATGACCCTGACGGCCAGCCCCCCTCTCCCAATACTGGTGCCTGTCCGCTGGTGGGTCGAGCGAGCCCCCCTGCGGTGGAGGCAGGTCTAATCTTTTTAATTTAAATTATCTCTCTAATTTGAATGAGTACACTTTAAATCCTTTTACAAGGATCTATTGGAGGGCAAGTGGTAATTCCAGCTCCATTAGCGTCCACTAAAGCTGCTGCAGTTAAAATGCTTTTATAAGGATCTAGCTTGGCTGTCCACTGCAAGGCGTCCTACCGCCAGTCCCAGCCCCTGTGCCTTGGGGTGCCTCCCCGATGCTCTTCACTGAGTTTCCCAGGGGCCCGAACCATTTCCTTTGAAAAAATTAAGTGTCCAAACTACAGGTGGTGTAGCTTGCTTAGCAGCTGGGATAATCCGCTGACTAGCAGACACTGCTACTAGGCACAAAGTATTTCCTGGGCTAGATGCAGTTAAAAATTTGTAATTAGATATTCTCGTTGGATGCTGAGAATGCATTCCATAGAGTCTCCTGGCACGCAATATATTATTCTCTTAAAAAGCTTGGGGTAGGGGTCTAGAGGTTCCCTTTATAGGCAAAATCACTGCCCTGTATCGCAATACGTCACCTAGGCTGAAGATAAATGGAACATTTTCATCACCTTTCATAATCACCAGTGGGACAAGGCAGGGATGTCCTCTGTCCCCTCTCTTATACATCCTAGTGACGGAGCACCTGCTCTCATCAATTCGCCATAACCCCAATATTAGGTGGATTGAGGTGGGAGGCACCGAGTTCAAGTGCTCTGCATTTGCTGCTGATGTCCTAGTATATATCACTCAATCACATATATCCATCCCTGCTGTTATGGCTGAAATAGATCACTTTGTTACATGGTCAAATTTTAAAATCAATGCAGCGAAGTCTGAGGCCCTCGATGTCTCCCTCCCCAAATCCATACAGCATTCCATCCAGTCCAACTTTCCCTTTGCCTGGTATCAAATACTTAGGAATTCGTATCCATAGAGACCTCTCCCGTCTATGTTATCTTAATTTTGGGCCCTTTATTGAACAACTCCATACAGACCACGGTTGGCAAGTTAGAACTGTAAGATTCACTACGTGAACCACTGGTGTTTTGTTGAAAAGCACATGTACACTGTGTTCCAAATTATTATGCAAAAAGTGTTTAGGAGTGATAAGGGAAGAATTTTTTTGTTTGTCAGTTAAACTCATTCATGTTGATGTGTGTTAGGGCTCTTTATATCACTGTAAGCAATTGCAGACACCTGTGCTAATTAGTTTGGCAGGTGTGTCCAATGAAAAGCAAGACTACTTAAGAAGGCTGTCCCACATTATTAAGCAGCTTGCACTTTCTGCCAAAATGGGAAAGAAAAAGGATGTGTCGGCTGCTGAGAAGCAACAAATTGTGAAGTGTTTAGGTCAAGGCATGACTACAATCAACATTGCCAAGACACTTCATCCTGATCATCGCACAATCAAGAAGTATGTAGCTGATTCACAGTACACACGTGTGCGTGCTGATAAGGGAAAATTGAGGACTTTTTACTACAGGCAATTACGTCAGGTTAAAAGAGCAGCAGCAAAAAAGCCTTGTCATAGCAGCAGACAAGTTTTTGAATCTGCTGGTGCCTCCAACGTCCCCCCAACAACAAGATGCAGAGTCCTTCAGAGGTTTGCATCTGTGCGTAAGCCATCCTGTTGACTAGTGTTGAGCCACCCCCGTAGTGTTCGAGTTCGGTTCGGTTCGTCGAACACCCGTGTGTTCGCCGAACTGTTCGTCGAACTGTTCGTCGAACATCTTCGAACACCGTTAAAACCAATGGCAGGCAAACAAAAACACATAGAAACACATAGAAAACACCTTCAAAGGTGTCCAAAAGCTGACAAACTGCTCAGAAGACACAACTAACACATGGAAAAGTGACAAGTACATATAGTCATGCGAAAAGAAAAGAGGTGGAGGAGTAAAAGGAGGGGGAGACACAGATATAGGCATGTCATGCCCTTCTAAAATCCAAAAAGTGAGAAGCCGAGACGGCCAGTCCGCTCCTGCCCGTGCCACCTCCGTGTCGCCGGGTTTGTGCCAGAGCCGCGGTGAACCCTGACGGCCAGCCCCCCTCTCCCAATACTGGTGCCTGTCCGCTGGTGGGTCGAGAGAGCCCCCCTGTGGTGGAGGCAGCTCTAAGCTTTTTAATTTAAATTGTCCCTCTAATTTGAATGAATACACTTTAAATCCATTTACAAGGATCTATTGGAGGGCAAGTCTCATGCCAGCAGCCGCGTAATTCCAGCTCCAGTAGCGTCCACTAAAGCTGCTGCAGTTAAAAAGCTTTTATAAGGATCGAGCTCGGCTGTCCACCGCAAGGCATCCTAGTGCCAGTCCCAGCCCCTATGCCTTGGGGTGCCTCCTGATGCTCTTCACTAAGTATCCCGTGGTCCCGAAGCATTTCCTTTGAAAAAATTAAGTGTCCAAACTACAGGTGGTGTAGCTTGCTTAACAGCCGGGATAATCCGCTGACTAGCAGACACTGCTACTAGGCACAAAGTATTTCCTGGGCTAGATGCAGTTAAAAATTTGTAAGTAGATACTCTCGTTGGATGCTGAGAAAGCATTCCATAGAGTCTCCTGGCACGCCATATATGATTCTCTTAAAAAGCTTGGGGTAGGGGTCTAGGGGACCCTTTTATAGCCAAAATCACGGCCCTGTATCACAATACATCACCTAGGCTGAAGATAAATGGAACTGTAGCACCGAGGGCTCGGTTGCTACAGACGTATTGCACCTCACCCAGAGGTGTGATATCTCACTCTCAGATAAGGATGGAGTGTGGATCAGGACCCGACACCTGCATGCATTACACCACATTGCCGTGGGGCAGGGCGACCAATATGCCCCTGAGATGGGCACGACAGTCCCTGTCCCTGGCTGGAGTGGGGGGAGGGAACACTGAGGAAGGGGAACCCTGCAGTGCAGGAGCAGGGAGGAAGCAGTTCCTGGGTGCATTGAGAAGGGAGTATAAAAGGTGGGCACCATCTTAGTTCAGTGCAGAGAAGTCTGAGCAGAAGTGGCAGGGAGCAGGGGCTCTGCATGAGCTCTGCTCCGGAGGCGGGCCTAGTAACAGAGGCCCAGGCCTGCAAGAGGGAGAAGGAAGGAAGAGGAGCGGAGAAGGCTCCAGGAACTAGGAATGAAGGGATCCCAGGGGTGCGGACGGGCGAGTCGCCACCGCACGCCCGAATCCACCTGCGTGGAGGGGTCAGGCCAAAGGGGGAGACCGGTCCCCGAACTAGTGGAGGCAGGAAACGACCCTCAGCTAGAAACCGGAGGCTCTGACATTTTATGTGGCGCAGCCCCTTGCTCCACCCGCTAGTAAGGCACCACATAGGGTCAGGGAAACTGGCGCCAAGTTTACCAAGAGGAGGCCCGAGGCAGCCGGACAGAAGTGTTGGTAAGAAAGGCCAGACAAAGGACACACAAAGGGGGTCCTGTGAAGCGCTCCAAAGTTATCTGGGAGTTGTCTGAGCCCCTCACCTGGTGAGCACAGTACGACGTGGGCAGCCGTTACCTGCAGACGTGGTCTGGATAATAAGAACTGTGAGTAAAGGCCCTGAACTGCATCACTGACTCCGTGTCGTTACTGCTGCTGCCCTGCACCATCACCCCCATCCTCCGCATACACTGCCCTGAGGCTATACTCCTCCCATGGGGAGTTATGCTACGCTCTGCTGCACCCACAACACCAGCCTTAGCGGTCTGCCCTGTAGCGGCGGTTCACTCTGACCGCAATCCACGGGTGGCGTAGTCGGACATTTAAACATCAAAACCACATAAATAGTTCCGCCACTGGTTTGACCGCCCTGAGCCACGGAACCGGATCGCCGCCACGAAGACTACAACCACCAGCATCCACCAAAAAGGGTCCCAAGGCCCAGGGGGTGCGTCAGAACATTTTCATCACCTTTCACAATCACCAATGGGACAAGGCAGGGATGTCCTCTGTCCCCTCTCTTATACATCCTAGTGACGGAGCACCTGCTCTCATCAATTCGCCATAACCCCAATATTAGGTGGATTGAGGTGGGAGGCACCGAGTACAAGTGCTCTCTATTTGCTGATGATGTCCTAGTATATATCACTCAATCACATATATCCATCCCTGCTGTTATGGCTGAAATAGATCACTTTGTTACATGGTAAAATTTTAAAATCAATGCAGCGAAGTCTGAGGCCCTCGATGTCTCCCTCCCTAAATCCATATAGGATTCCATCCAGTCCAACTTTCCCTTTGCCTGGCCCTCACAGGGTATCAAATACTTAGGAATTCCTATTCATAGAGACCTCTCCCATCTATGTTATCTTAATTTTGGGCCCTTTATTGAACAATTCCATACAGACCACGGTTGGCAAGTTAGAACTGTAAGATTCACTACGTGAACCACTGGTGTTTTGTGGAAAAGCACATGTACACCGCGTTCCAAATTATTATGCAAAAAGTGTTTAGGAGTGATAAGGGAAGAATTTGTTTGTTTGTCAGTTAAACTCATTGATGGTGATGTGTGTCAGGGCTCTTTATATCACTGTAAGCAATTGCAGACACCTGTGCTAATTAGTTTGGCAGGTGTGTCCAATGAAAGGCAAGACTACTTAAGAAGGCTCTCTCACATTATTAAGCAGCCTACATTTTCTGCCAAAATGGGAAAGAAAAAGGATGTGTCGGCTGCTGAGAAGCAACAAATTGTGGAGTGTTTAGGTCAAGGCATGACTACAATCAACATTGTGCGATGATCAGGATGAAGTGTCTTGGCAATCAAGAAGTATGCAGCTGATTCACAGTACACACGTGTGCGTGCTGATAAGGGCAAATTGAGGACTCTTTCCTACAGGCAATTACGTCAGGTTGAAAGAGCAGCGGCAAAAAAGCCTTGTCATAGCAGCAGACAAGTTTTTGAAGCTGCTTGTGCCTCCAACGTCCCCCGAACAACAAGATGCAGGGTCCTTCAGAGGTATGCAGCTGTGCATACGCCATCCTGTCGACCTCCTCTATCCACTTCACACAAGCAGAAACGGCTCCAGTGGGCCAAACATTACATGAAGACTGATTTCAAAACTGTTTTGTTCACGGATGAGTGCCGTGCAGCGCTCGATGGTCCAGATGGATGGAGTGGAGGATGGCTGGTTGATGGACACCCCACGCAAACACGGCTACAGCGCCAACAAGGAGGAGGTGGAGTAATGTTTTGGGCTGGAATCATGGGGAGAGAGATTGTCGGCCCCTTTAGGATCCCTGAAGGCGCTAAAGATGAACTCCATAATGTATGTGGATTTTCTCAAACAGCACTTCCTGCCATGGTTCAAGAAGAAGAACCGTGTATTTCACAGCAAGATCATTTTTCTGCATGATAATGCACCATCTCATGCTGCACATAAAACATCTGCATCTCTGGCTGATATGGGCATAAAAGGGGACAAACTTATGGTGTGACCCCCATGCTCCCCTGACCTCTACCCCATTCAGAACCTTTGGAGCATCATTAAAAGGAGTGTCTATGATGGCGGGAGGCAGTTCACATCTAAGCAACAGCTCTGGGAGGGTATTCTGTCCTCATGCAAAACAATTGAAGCAGAAACCATCCAAAACCTGACAAATTCAATGGACGAGAGAGTTCAGAAGCTCCTTTCGAACAAGGGGTCCTATGTGAAAATGTAACATCACCTAGAATAAAGTTTAGAGTTGAAAACTGTTTGATTTCAGTTTCTAACAACCTGCTAATGCTTATAATTTCAAAAATGACCATTTTTTTGGTCTTTATTAAAATGAAAAGGTTGATCGAAAAGTTTGGGGGATCTAAGAGTGTGGCAACCCAGTAGTCATGATTACTTCGAATTCTGACAATATGAGGGTCATGCTGCAGGTAGTGCAGCAAGAAGGCACTTATGTGCCTTGCGCATCTCGGAGCCCCAAAATTATTTTCCGGGCTAGATGCAGCTAAAAATTATTTTTAATTTTAAATCTGGTGAAGCTTTAGTATAGATGGCCTAATAGGATCAGTGCTGCACACTGCTACAAAGCCCAAATTATTTTCCAGTCAAGATACAGATAAACATGATTAGTAATTTGAAAGCTTAAAACGGTTGGTAGGGTGATTTTAACCAATCATCAAGCTTTTACTCTCCCCAGGATGACACAGGGGTAGAAAAGTCGTTTCGGATCCATGATTTGTTCATCTTTATGAACGTGAGTCTGTCTACATTATCAGTGGAGAGCCGCGTGCGCTTATCTGTCAGCACACCACCAGCAGCGCTGAACACACGTTCAGACAGAACGCTGGCTGCGGGGCATGACAAGATCTCCAAGGCGTAAGTGGCTAGCTCCGGCCATTTATCCAGATTGGAAGCCCAAAAAGAGCAAGGGTCCAGTGACACAGTCGTGGCTTCAATGTTTACTTGGAGATACTCCTGTACCATCGTCTCTAGGCGTTGACTATGTGTCAGACTTCTTGTCTCCTGTGGCCTTGCAAAGGATGGGCTAAAAAAGTGGTGAAATGATTCCGCAAAATTGATGTTACCAGCAGATACTGTGGTTCTGTTACGGTTTGAGTGCTGAACACTTGACGGTCCCACGATTGGCAAGTTGGAACTGTGAGATTCACTACGTGCACCACTGGTATTTTGTGGAAAAGCACATGTAAGATTCTGCAACAGTCTCTGCTGATACTCCTGCATGCGTGCATCCCTTTCTATGGCAGGAATAATTTCTGCAAATTTACTTTTGTACCGGGGATCTAACAGTGTGGCAACCCAGTAGTCAGGATTATTTCTAATTCTCACAATTCGAGGGTCATGTTGCAGGTAGTGCAGCAAGAAGGCACTCATGTGTGTTGCGCATCCAGGAGCACCAAGTCCCTGTTGTGTTGGTGGCGAGGTAACAATCATGCTTCCTTCCTCTGTCCTCTCCCCCCAACCTCGCACAACAGAAATGTGATCAAGGTCTCCCTCATCTGATGAGTCTTCCATCAGTTCGTCCTCCACTTCTTCCTGGGCTCCTGCACCTTCCTCACTAGTTTGGCTGCTACCATGCGCCCTGGTAAAACCATCTCCCCCACCCTCACATGCCTGCCGCCTTGGTGCTGCCGACCGTCTGGACCTTGCAGATGTTAGCCCTTCCGCATACAACTCCTCCTCCTCTACTTCCTCCACCTCCTCTTGTGCCACCACCTGACTCCGAATTCTGTTTAACATGTGCTCCAGCATGTAAATCACCGGAATAGTCATGCTGATAATGGCATCGTCAGCACTAAACATCTTCGTCGCCATTTCAAAACTGTGCAGAAGGGTGCATAGGTCCCTGATCTGAGACCACTCCTCCAGCGTGATTTGCCCCACCTCTGAATCTCGTTGGCCCAGGCTATACATCAGAACGTATTGCACCAGGGCTTGTCGGTGCTGCCACAGTCGCTGCAACATGTGCAGAGTTGAATTCCACCGGGTAGGCACATCGCATTTTAGCCGGTGAAGTGGCAGGCCCAACGACTTCTGTAGAGATGAAAGTCGCTGAGCTGCGGGATGCGAATGGCGGAAGTGAGCACACAGCGACCGTGCCCTCTGCAGAAGGCCATCTAGTCTGGGATAGTGGGCTAAAAATTGCTGGACAACCAGGTTCAACACGTGAGCCATACAAGGCACGTGTGTGACATTGCCCCGGCGAAGGGCCGCACCCAGGTTTGCAGCATTGTCGCACACGGCCTTCCCTGGTTTCAGGTCCAGTGGAGACAACCATTCATGAAATTGGTTCTCCAGAGCTGACCACAACTCCTCAGCTGTGTGACTCACATTTCCCAGACATTTCAATGTAAAAACCGCCTGATGACGTTGAGCCCTACTGCCAGCATAGTAAGGAGGTGTGCAGGATCCCTTCTGCGCAGTTAGAAAGCTTGTGGCATGACCAGACAGGCTTTGGGTGCAGGTGGAAGACCGAGAGGAGGTTGAGGAGGCAGAAGCAGTGGAGGAACTTTGACATAAAGAGGATTGACGCACAACTCGTGGGGACGGCAAGACTTGGACAGCAGCCCCTTGTCCTGCTGTCACCATAGTTACCCAGTGCCCAGTCAGCGACATGTAACGCCCCTGTCCATGCCTACTCGTCCAAGTGTCTGTGGTGAAATGCACCCTGTCACACACAGAGTTTCTCAAAGAAGCGGTGATGTTGTGTGCGACATGCTGGTGGAGCGCAGGCACACCTTTCTTTGAGAAGTAGTGCCGACTGGGCATCTGGTACTGGGGCACTGCGACGGACATAAGGTCTCGAAAATCCTCTGTGTCCACCAGGCGGAAAGGCAGCATTTCTGTAGCCAAGAGCTTGTAGATGGTGAAATTCAACCTCTTAGCTTTCTCATGGCTAGGAGGAAATGGTCTTTTACTTGTCCACATCTGAGGGACCGAGGGCTGGCTATTGTGCTTAGACGGGGTTGATAAGGGTGTCCCCGGCAAACTGCCGGTCTGTGAGGAAGATGCAGGCGGACATGTTAGGTTGCCTTGAACCAAAGGTGGTGCTATCGATGTCGGACAGCGCTCAACACCAGCTGGTGTTACCACCTCCAAAGAAAATGATGACCTGCCAATCACGCTGGCTGTTGCGGGTAAAGAGGTGGCAGGTCTGCGCCCCAAAACAGGTGTGACTGCTGTCCCCCCAGTCACAGAGGATGAAGAGGCCGCGGATGCACAAGATATGGCAGACGGTGATTGGCCCGGCCGGCTAGGCCGCATTGTAGCACACTGAGCTTCCCACTGCAACTTATGCTTCATGTCCATGTGCCGGTTCATGCATGAAGTACTCAAACTATGTATTTTTTGGCCTCTACTTAGCTTTTGCTGACAAATGTTACAGATAACACGAGTTGGGTCATCTTTATCGATCTGAAAAAATGCCCAGGCTATGCAAGGCTTAGCACCCATGCGACCTGAAGAGCCACCACGACTTGTGGTGAGAGGCAGAGTTGTGTTTGAGGATGCAGTTGTTGACGTGCTTCCAGTACTACGTCTCTGTCCAGGAAGGCGCAACCTGACCTCGTCGTCACTAGCATCTTCCTCCACCTCCTCTGCTGACCTCATCTCTTGGCTGACTGTGGGTTGACAGTAAGTGGGATCTCCGACCTCATCATCATCACCCTGTGTGTTATCACACCCGTCGTCCTCAGAGCCAACCTGTTCCTGCCCTGACAAAAAACTAAAGTTGTCGCTCCAATCAGGTATTTGAGTCTTATCATCGTCTTCCTCATTGTCTCCACCAACAGGAGTTACAGTTTGGGAATGAGGGTCTACATTATGGTCAGAACCTTCTGCGTCTGGTCCTGGATCCGACTCATAAAGATTCTGGGCATCAGTGCAGATCATTTCCTCGTCTGGATTCACACAAGCGCTGGAGTCGACCTCTGATTCCCAGGCTATAGTATGAGTAAACAGCTCTGCAGACTCAACCATCTGTTCTACCTCATACTCAGACGGGCAGCTGGAGATTTGGGAGCTGTGAGGAAGCAAGTGCGATTTGGGTGACACCTTTGAGGGCTGGAGTACTTGTGATGTTGAAGTTGATGTGGAGGAGAGCCCACTTAAAGGAGCACTTGATATCCGTTGAAGCACCTGCTGTTTTTGTGCCTCATCTGGAATTTGTAGCGATTGGCGTGGCCGTAAGAAAGGGATCTTATCACATTGTCCGCTAAAAGAAGTAGACATTTTAGTTTGGCTGGAAGATGGTCTTTCTTCTGCAGATGTTACTGTTGCTTTAACACCTACCCCACGGACACAACCTTTTTTCCCCTTCCCAACACGCCTATTCCCCTTTCCACCAGCAGCAGGCCTTTTTCCACTCATTTTGGTGGTTAACTAATTCACAACTCTGGAGTTGTTTGCACAAAAAAACAATGGATGGTAACCGAGCAGAGCTGAGTGGCCAAACTGTGGTATTAGGCCAAAACTATTGGCTGGGTTAGATGCAGAAAAAAATTATTTTGAATTTGCAACCTGATGGAGGTCAGTATAGATGGACTAATACAAATAGTCCCACACACTGCTAGAAGCCCAAATATTTTTTCAGAGGTACTGTAGATGCAGATAAAAATTATTTTTAATTTGCAACCTGATGGAGGTCAGTATAGATGGACTAATAGACCAAGTCCCACACACTGCTAGAAGCCCAAATACTTTTTCAGAGCTAGATGCAGAAAAAAAATATTTTTAATTTGCAACCTGATGGAGGTCAGTATAGATGGACTAATAGACCAAGTCCCACACACCTGGCTGCGGGGCATGATAAGATTTCCAAGGCGTAAGTGTTTGAACTCTCCTGTTAGTTTTTTTTTAGTTTGCTGTTCACATGACCATTTTTGCCTATTTAATCCGGCTCCGCCCTCCTGGTCATGCTGGACTTCATTGTATTTACTACTCTTGAGCTAGCTTGGTGCTCTGTTGCCGTTCTCTGTTAGTTTTGCTAGGTCTTCTGACCTCTATGCTTTTTGTTGTGTGTTTGTCTTTGACTGCTACTATTTCTGCTAGGAGGTGTCCAACTTATCCCAGTCCCTAGTTCTTGTAGAGATCCCTCCCTCACATCCATAGGTCTTCATACAGACTAGCGGGTCTGATCGCAGGATCAGGTTCCCCGTTACATCGTAGGGATCTAGTTTAGTTCTATTGTAGGGACAGATCTCCTGTCTTTCCTTAGTCCCTGTAGCAGATCATAACAGTAAGTGGCGAGCTCCGGCCATTTATCCAGATTGGAAGCCCAAAAAGAGCAAGGGTCCAGTAACACAGTCATGGCTTCAATGTTTACTTGGAGATACTCCTGTACCATCGTCTCTGGGCATTGACTATGTGTCCGACTGCATGTCTACTGTGGCCTTGCAAAGGATGGGCTAAAAAAGTGGTGAAAAGATTCCGCAAAATTGATGTTACCAGCAGATACTGTGTTTCTGTTACGTTTTGAGTGCTGAACACTCGACGGTCCCACGGTTGGCAAGTTGGAACTGTGAGATTCACTACGTGCACCACTGGTGTTTTGTGGAAAAGCGCATGTAAGATTCTGCAACAGTCTCTGCTGATACTCCTGCATGCGTACATCCCTTTCTATGGCAGGAATAATTTCTGCAAACTTACTTTTGTAAAGGGGATCAAACAGTGAGGCAACCCAGTAGTCAGGATTATTTCTAATTCTCACAATTCGAGGGTCATGTTGCAGGTAGTGCAGCAAGAAGGCACTCATGTGTCTTGCGCATCCAGGAGCTCCAAGTCCCTGTTGTGTTGGTGGTGAGGTAACAATCATGCTTCCTTCCTCTGCTCTCTCCCCCCAACCTCGAACAACAGAAATGTGATCAAGGTCTCCCTCATCTGATGAGTCTTCCATCAGTTCGTCCTCCACTTCTTCCTGGGCTCCTGCACCTTCCTCACTAGTTTGGTTGCTACCATGCGCCCTGGTAAAACCATCTCCCCCACCCTCACATGCCTGCCGCCTTGGTGCTGCCGACCGTCTGGACCTTGCAGATGTTAGCCCTTCCGCATACAACTCCTCCTCCTCTACTTCCTCCACCTCCTCTTGTGCCACCACCTGACTCCGAATTCTGTTTAACATGTGCTCCAGCATGTAAATCACCGGAATAGTCATGCTGATAATGGCATCGTCAGCACTAAACATGTTCATCGCCATTTCAAAACTGTGCAGAAGGGTGTATAGGTCCCTGATCTGATACCACTCCTCCAGCGTGATTTGCCCCACCTCTGGATCTCGTTGGCCCAGGCTATACGTCAGAATATATTGCTCCAGGGATTGTCGGTGCTGCCACAGTTGCTGCAACATGTGCAGAGTTGAATTCCACCAGGTAGGCACATCGCATTTTAGCCGGTGAAGTGGCAGGCCCAACGACTTCTGTAGAGATGTAAGTCACTGAGCTGCAGGATGCGAACGGCGGAAGTGAGCACACAGCGACCGTGCCCTCTGCAGAAGGCCATCTAGTCCGGGATAGTGGGCTAAAAAATTACTGGACAACCAGGTTCAACACGTGAGCCATACAAGGCACCAGTGTGACATTGCCACGGCGAAGGGCCGCACCGAGGTTTGCAGCATTGTCACACACGGCCTTCCCTGGTTTCAGGTCCAGTGGAGACAACCAATCATGAAACTGGTTCTCCAGAGCTGACCACAACACCTCAGCTGTGTGACTCACCTTTCCCAGACATTTCAAAGTAAAAACCGCCTGATGACGTTGAGCCCTGCGGCCAGCATAGTAAGGAGGTGTGCAGGATCCCTTCTGCGCAGTTAGAAAGCTTGTGGCATGTCCAGACAGGCTTTGGGTGCAGGTGGAGGAAAGAGAGGAGGTTAAGGAGGCAGAAGCAGTGGAGGAACTTTGAGATAAAGAGGATTGAAGCAAAACTCGTGGGGACGGCAAGACTTGGACAGCAGCCACTTGTCCTGCTGTCACCATAGTTACCCAGTGCCCATTCAGCGACATGTAACACCCCTGTCCATGCCAACTCGTCCAAGTGTCTGTAGTGAAATGCACCCTGTCACACACAGAGTTTCTCAAAGAAGCTGTGATGTTGTGTGCGACATGCTGGTGGAGCGCAGGCACACCTTTCTTTGAGAAGTAGTGCTGACTGGGCATCTGGTACTGTGGCACTGTGACGGACATAAGGTCTCAAAAATCCTCTGTGTCCACCAGGCGGAAAGGCAGCATTTCTGTAGCCAAGAGCTTGCAGATGGTGAAATTCAATCTCTTAGCTTTCTCATGTCTAGGAGGAAATGGTCTTTTACTTGTCCACATCTGAGGGACCGAGGGCTGGCTGTTGTGCTTATACGGGGTTGAGAAGGGTGTCCCCGGCAAACTGTCAGTCTGTGAGGAAGATGCAAGCAGACATGTTAGGTTGCCTTGATCCAAAGGTGGTGCTATCGATGTTGGACTGTGCTGAACACCAGCTGGTGTTTCCACCTCCAAAGAAAATGATGACCTGCCAAACAGGCTGGCTTTTGGGGGTAAAGAGGTGGCAGGTCTGCATCCCAAAACAGGTGTGACTGCTGTCCCCCCAGTCACAGAGGATGAAGAGGCCGCGGATGCACAAGATGTGTCAGACGGTGGTTGGCCCGGCCGGCTAGGCCGCATTGTAGCACAGTGAGCTTCCCACTGCAACTTATGCTTCATATCCATGTGCCGGTTCATGCATGAAGTACTCAAACTATGTATTTTTTGGCCTCTACTTAGCTTTTGCTGACAAATGTTACAGATAACATGAGTTGGGTCATCCTTATTGATCTGAAAAAATGCCCAGGCTATGCAAGGCTTAGCACCCATGCGACCTGAAGCGCTACCACGACTTGTTGTCAGAGGCAGAGTTGTGTTTGAGGATGCAGTTGTTGATGTGCTTCTAGTACTACGTATCTGTCCAGGAAGGCGCAACCTGACCTCGTCGTCACTAGCATCCTCCTCCACCTCCTCTGCTGACCTCTTCGACTGGCTGACTATGGGTTGACAGTAAGTGGGATCTCCATCCTCGTCATCATCACCCTGTGTGTTATCACACCCGTCGTCCTCAGAGACAACCTCTTCCTGCCCTGACAAAAAACTAAATTAGTCACTCAAATCAGGTATTTGAGTCTCATCATCGTCTTCCTCATTGTCTCCACCAACAGCAGTTACAGTTTGGGAATGAGGGTCTACATTACGGTCAGAACCTTCGGCGTCTGGTCCTGGATCCGACTCATGAAGATTCTGGGCATCAGTGCAGATCATTTCCTCGTCTGGATTCACAGAAGCTCTGGAGCCGACCTCTGATTCCTAGGCTATAGTATGAGTAAACAGCTCTGCAGACTCAACCATCTGTTCTACCCCATACTCAGATGGGCAGCTGGAGACTTGGGAGCTGTGAGGAAACAAGTGCGATTGGGGTGACACCTCTGAGGACTGGAGAGCCCAATTAAAGGAGCACTTGATATCCGTTGAAGCACCTGCTGGTTTTGTGCCTCGTCTGGAATTTGCAGCGATTGGCGTGGCCGTAAGAAAGGGATCTTATTACATTGTCCGCTAAAAGAAGTTGACATCTTAGTTTAGCTGGAAATGGTCTTTTTTCTGCAGATGTTACTGTTGCTTTAACAACTACCCCACGGACACAACCTTTTTTTCCCTTCCCAACATGACTATTCCCCTTTCCACCAGCAGCAGGCCTTTTTCCAATCATTTTGGTGGTTAGCTAATTGACAAAGTTGGAGTTGTTTGCGCAAAAAACAATAGATGGGAACCGAGCAGAGCTGAGTGGCCAAACTGTGGTATTAGCCCCAAAGTATTGGCTGAGTTAGAAGCAGTAAAACAATTTTACTACATACACAGTTGGTGGAGGTTAGTATAGATGGACTAATAGAACAAGTCCCACACACTGCTACAAGCCCAAATATTTTTTCAGAGCTAGATGCAGATAAAAATTATTTTGAATTTGCAACCTGGTGGAGGTTAGTATAGATGAACTAATAGAACAAGTCCCACACACTGCTACAAGCTTAAATATTTTTTCAGAGCTAGATGCAGATAAATATTATTTTGAATTTGCAACCTGATGGAGGTTAGTATAGATGGACTAATAGAGCAAGTCCTACACACTGCTACAAGCCCAAATATTTTTTCAGAGCTAGATGCAGATAAAAATTATTTTGAATTTGCAATCTGGTGGAGGTTAGTATAGATGGACTTATAGAACAAGTCCCACACACTGCTACAAGCCCAAAATATTTTTTCAGAGCTAGATGCAGATAAAAATTATTTTGAATTTGCAACCTGGTGGAGGTTAGTATAGATGAACTAATAGAACAAGTCCCACACACTGCTACAAGCCCAAATATTTTTTCAGAGCTTGATGCAGATTAAAATTATTTTGAATTTGCAACCTGGTGGTGGTTAGTATAGATGGACTAATAGAACAAGTCCCACACACTGCTACAAGCTCCAATATTTTTTCAGAGCTAGATGCAGATAAAAATTATTTTGAATTTGCAACCTGGTGGAGGTTAGTATAGATTGACTTATAGAATGATGCTATGCTCAAAAGGTTTTACTTGGCTAGGTGCAGTAAAAAAATTGTATTCTACACACAGGTGGTGTAGCTTGCAACACAGATAGGCTACTCCACTGACTAACACACACTGCAAGAGGCCCAAAAGGATTTGCTTAGCTAGATTTAGCCAAATGCTGAGAAAAAGACTGGCACAGCACTGGCACAGACCTGCCTGGCAAAAAGTGATAGGAACTGATGTAACCTAGCCCTCAAAAGGACTGCAATTACAATTAGTCCCTACTCCCAACCTATCTATTTAAGAGCACAGACCTGCCTGATAAAAGTCGTAGGAAATAAAGTAACCTAGTCCTCAAAAGGACTGCAATCACAACTATTCCCTACTCCCAAGCTATCTGTAGATTTGTGCGAAAATTGGCTTGAAATTAACACTCAAAGTATAGGGCACACAGCAACAGCGGTGCTGTCTATCAAGCAGCGGCAGCAGTGAGAAAATGGTGGCTACGTGGAAAATGGCTGGGTCTTATAGTTCAAGGTCATGTGACATACACTGCCAATTACACATGCCCTTGCTTGTGTGAAAAAAAGCAGTTCGCTCCGTGTGTGCACTGCTGATAGGCTGACAGTTTGCACCTCCCCACTGTAAATGCGGGAAAGAGAAAAAAAAATGGAGATCTTCATTATTTATGCACAGATCCATCCCCTGCCCCTCCCCCTGCCCCGCTGTACACTGAAACTGCGTATTAACATTAACTTTCAGCATTACTGAGAAAAAATCCAGTTATGATTTTGGTGCACGAACAGTTATCAAGCATAACCTCGAACAGACAAATTTTTTTCAAATCGTTCGGGTTCGTCGAACGGCTCGAACACCGCCCAAAACAGCTCGAATTTGAGATTGGCGAACAGTTCGAGTCGAAAACCGCTCATCTCTAATCAGCACTCAGATGTATGGTTCACCTAGGCTGGTTATCATAAATGGGGGAGATCATTTTTTTAAATGATATATTTAGTTTCCAGCAGTGATCTGGGAGTCAGAGATGCATTCAGGCATCTTCGCCATGCTGTTCCCATTCCATTTGAGCGCTGTTTCCACCCCTTTCAGCAATTTTCCTGCCCCCTCAACCCTCCTTTTAGGGTCTTAGGGAAATGCTTGAGTTTTCCATTGACTTCCACTATACTTGACACACAGCCAATACCAGCACTAATAGCTGTGGGTGGAGCAGAGCTCTGACTATGACTGTTTATCGGTTATATGTCACTGTCAAACTCTCACAGCTGCATTAACAATAAAATTAACATTATCCGCATGCTGGCATAGTGGTATATCATTCTATGTAACAATCAGAGTCCATACAATGAGATCGAGATTTGCTAATGGGTTTCTATAACAGCCATCTGGGGGTCTGTTGGAGACCTCCATGCCTGTCATCATGGAGCTTCATTGAAACCAACCCTGTGCCTGAGCTTTAAAAGAGACCCTGATTTTTACTATATGCAGAAATACTGTGGTATTGCTGTATATAGTACAAGCCATTAGACGATCACAGGTTCAGGTTACCTAAGGGAACTAATAAATACAATGAAAAGTAAAAATAGTTTTAAAAAACATAAAAAAATGTAAAAAACCCATAAAAGTTCTACTCACTCATTTTCCCCCATTAAAAGTAAAGATAATAAACCATACACATGTATGAAATCTCCACTCACGTGAAAGTCGGATTTATAAAAATAATTAACCAAATTAGTAAACATTAAATAAAAATAAAAAATCTAATTGTCAAAATTGTGTTTCTTGATCTTTGCAATACCACTAAAATCACTGTAAAAAGCAAACAAAATATGAGATATTTCACAAAATAATATCAATCAAAACATTGTTTTGCCCAGCAAGAAAATAATCCCTCGCACAATTCTATTGACCAAAAATGAAAACATTACGAGTCTCAGAAATTGGCAACACAATCAACAGATTTTTGATTTTTTTCACCACTAAAATAATTTAAAAAAACTGGACAAGTTTGATATCACTATAATCATACTGATGAGGAGAACATTATTTCCAGGTAATTTTTACCACACAATGCATGCTGTAAAAGCACTTCTAAAAAACAATATAAGGAATTGTGACTTTTTTTTATTTTAATTTTATTGTACTTAGAATCTTCTTCCTGTTTTCCAGTATACTATTGTAAAATGAATGGAGTCATTCAAAAGAACAACTCGTATCACAAAAAATGAAGCCTTCATACATCTATGTGGACAGAAAAATAAAAAGTTATTTTTTAGAATGAAGAAGCTTTCTTCTGGCAGCCCTTCCAATCAAATTCAGTATTTTACTATATTCTCATGAACTACAATCTTTAACTACAATCTTTAACATGATGTAAGGCCTTTAACATGTTACGCCTTTAAAGTCTGACCTGTAGCTTTTGGGTTTTCTACAATTTCTCTGAGCATTGCCTGGCCTGTCGGAAAGGAAGGAGCATTGTTTGACTTTTTCAACACAAAGCTTGCAGGAATTGAGAGCGGATGCCATGTCGCGTTTGGAGACCCCCTGTTGTGCCTAAACAGTGTAAACCCCCCACAAATAACCCCATTTTGGAAACTAGAGCCCTTAAGGAACCTACCTAGATGCAGGGTGAGCACTTTGAATCCCCGAGTGTTTCACAAAAGTTTATAACGTAGAGTCATGAAAATACAAAATCACTTCTTTTTCACAAAAATTATCTTTTAGCCGTAATTTTTTTAATTTTTCATAAGGATAAGAGGAGAAATTGGACCCTAAAAGTTGTTGCGCAATTTCTCCTGAGTATGCTGATACTACATATGTGGGGGAAAACCATTGTTTGGGTGTACGCAAGAGTTCGGAAGGGAAGGAGCAACGTTTGACTTTTTCAACGCAAAACTCGCTGGAATTGAGAGTGGAAGCCATGTCGCGCTTGGAGAGCCCCTAATGTGCCTAAACAGTGGAAACCCCCCACAAGTGATCCCATTTTAGAAACTAGACCCCCCAATGAATTTATCTAGATGTGTGGTAAGCACCTTGAACCCCCAGGTGCTTCACAGAAACTTACAAAGTTGACTTGCGAAAATAAAAAAAAAATGTTGTTTTAGCCAAAAAATAATAATTTTACTAGGGTTACAGGAGAAAGTGTACCTCAAAATCTTTTGAGCAATTTCTCCTGAGTACGCTAATGCCCAATATGTGGGAGAAAACTACTGTTTAGGCGCACATCAGAGCTCGGAAGGGAAGGAGTGACATTTTGGAAAGCAGATTTTGATGGAATGGTCTGTGGGCGTCATGTCACATTTGCAGAGCCCCTGATGTGCTTAAACAGTGGAAATGTCCAACAAATGCCCCCTTTTTGGAACTGATCTACTGTTTCGTGGTATGTGAATTTTAAAATGTAGTGGCATATATGTGTTTTGTAGTGTTCGTCAGGTTGTCATACGTCAGTTGTGTAGTGTTCGTCAGGTTGTCATACGTCAGTTGTGTAGTGTTCGTCAGGTTGTCAGTTGTGTAAATCAGAAATGAATTTAGCAGTCCATGGATGTGTGGTACAGTCTGAAGCAATCTTTCAACCACAGATAGGTTTGTCCGGGCAGGTGTCGCATTGATAAATGGTGTCCTTGCGTATTCCCCTTCTGTAACACACTCGGCACCTCTTTTGTGACTAAGCTTTTTTCCGCTTTGAGAGCTCTCCCCTGGGAAATGTTGGCTTGGTATAATACGAGCATCTTCATTTCCATAAGTACTGGGGCCACGTCTGTGGCACCACAAGGCCCAGAATGGCGCACGATTGGATAGCGTGACTGCCCTGTACAAAAAAAATGTCAGTGAAAAAAAAGTGTAAAACAGAGAGCACGAGTGCGGATCAATGCTCGGTGGCAGCTGCTGGATGTGCACACGTAGGTGGTGCAAAGGAAGGGGAATAAATAAAAAGTGTAAAACAGCAAGCGCGAGTGCGTGTCAGTGATTTGCGAAAAATGGACAGGAACAAAAAGAAAGTCGTGGAAAACGGTGAGCATGGACGTTGATCAGTGATTTTCATCACTGATCAGTGCTCGGCCGCTGCATAATGCATGAAAGAAAAACTGCCAAAAATCGAGCCATCAAGTACTGATCAGCCCAGAGAGGGATTGGGGTGAGTGAGGAGAGATCAGGCAAAGATCTTCTTACAGATGTCTTCTCTCTTCTTTTTTCAATCTTCATTCTTCTGTCTTCTTTCTTCTTTCTTCACCAGCAGCAGGCATCAGGAGCCGGGATTGTGGTGTCACAGGCTTCTGTGACATCACAAGGCCCAGCACAGTGATGATCGGACATCATGACTACCCTTCACAAATCTTCAGCTACTATGAGGAAGTGCAGGGTGGTCACCACTTGGTCACAGCACATCTGTGTGCTGTGAT
This sequence comes from Phyllobates terribilis, assembly GCF_046119375.1. Lineage (NCBI taxonomy): Eukaryota > Metazoa > Chordata > Amphibia > Anura > Dendrobatidae > Phyllobates > Phyllobates terribilis. The sequence continues at coordinate 764,401,736 of NW_027362762.1, read as the reverse complement.
TGGTGCGATTGATGTCATCGTCTATCGCACCAATCAGAGTGGGCTCAGGCGAGGCCTGGCATTGCCAGTCACCAGCCTATGATCAATGCTCTTACAGCACCATTCCTAGGCTGGACATCAATGTTTCAGGCAATCTGATTTCCAGAAACATTGAGAAATCCTGCGATTGGCTGTTCAGAATTGAACAGCCAATCACAGTGATTATAGTTGTGGAGGAGTGTCGCCACCCCCCAGGATTATGACGCCATCTACCCTGAGATAAGATAGCACCGGAATTTTAATGTGATCACCACGACTGCAGTCACGGTGACACATTAAAGGTGTTACATAATAATGCGTACCTGGTCATTAAGGCCCAGGGCACAAGGACATATTATTACACCTCATGTCAGAAAGGGGTTAATTATTTAACTAGCCTTCTATAAAAGCCATACAATCTGCCCAATGTACAATGCTGAAATCAATATTATACTCTAGTGGGGTTTTGATGGTTGCGACTGAGCTATGAGTATGGAAATAAGCTTGCTTCTTTCTAACTCCACAAGCAATGAAAGAAATGCAGTGATCCTCAGCAGGACATTATATAAACTGACATGATCCCTTGTCAGCTAAGCAGAATTTGACTTTCATCTCAGTTTTTGGTTTGCACACAACACAAAGACTTACCGCTGGTGAAGTAAATGTTTTTAAATAGGTGTAATTTTCCAGCGTGGTCTTTCTCAGTAGCCTTCTGAAAGCATAAACAGATTTTAAGCCTATGGCTACATTTAATAAAAAAGGAGTTTATCATCTGCCAGTTTCTCCAGGGAAGATAAAAGAGACTAATTATTCTCAAATCATCAGCTTTTGGGAGCTTATTTCAATTTAAGTATGGATGTATTTAGTTGTAAAAGTTTCATTTCATTAAGAGGAAAATTTTATCAACCTGGGCACAGTGTTATTCTATTTGACCCAATTTTTACTTCAGTTTTAAGCTATGTTCAGAACTTACTTGATTGAAGTTTAAAGGGTTATCTTCTTTTAAAATCTTCTGCCTTTATGCTAAGTTAGGTATAAAAATTAACTGAACTCTATTCAGTCTTCACTGGTTCCGCACGGTTTGTCCTCCACTGCACTGTTATCTGCGAGACAGCATGGCAAATCAGGGATGTTTGGGGGCGGAACAAGCGAACAAGCCGGAACCCCGAACACGAACCCTAATTTGAAATGCCAAACAAATTTGCTCAAAACTATTACTGATGCCAGCAAGTGTGGCACATGACCGCTGTTTGGCTGAGCATGTCAAATGCTGCTTCAGCATTTCATAACTGGCAGCTTATAGAAAATAGTTTGGCAGAGGACCACCAGAACATGTGAGACATTATTTAACATTTTTTTCATTTGCAACTTATTTTCTCCCAACCAAGAACCAGAAAGCCCCTGTAAACTGCAAGACAGGCTGACTTCAAATTAATAGATTTACAGTTGCTCATTATTGTATGTAGATTATGCTATGCTCAAGATATAAAATCATGTTCATTGATGAACATAAGCTTTCAAATGCCTAAATGATAACATCTTCCTAACTGTAGAATGATGGTGATTTGAGTTCAGTGAGGCATTTCCATATACTGTGACAAGCTGTAGTACACCTGTCTAACAGCATAATGTTCCTGCACATTGTAGTAGATGGTAATTCATAATGTAAAATCATTTTATTTCTCCTCAGGGATAAGGCAATTATAGCTTCAATATGTGGGAGTATAAGTATAGATGTTCTCTCAGTTATATTTTCCTAGAACAGGTCAACTTAATTTAACATAGGTCATAATATTCATGTATGGAAATTATTTGGCAAGTCAAGTTACAATTACTATATGTTTTTACTTTCTTACAGATATACGAAGGTTTTCAGATTGGAAGCTAGAATACATGCATAAAAATGTTAACAAATGTAATTGTAGCATATTCTTGAAATGGAAAAACTATGTTGAATTTGACTATGAAGAGAACCAAAATAAACCTGGAAATTATCAGAGACAGCTATTTCCGTATTTAAAAGTTAATTGGCAGAAAGTCAGACCTGTGTATAAAATAAAACAGAAAACTTTAGTGAAATGAGAAATAACTTGACAATTTAAATCTGAATATACTAAAATGCAAACAACCCTGATAACATAGAGAGTTTCTAGATCAGCACTTGCAACAAGAAGTTCAGAATGGTATTAGTCAACAATATATGACACACAGAAATAAAATACTCATATTAGGTGTCTAATCACATGTTCAATATTATGAGGAACTACAAAGTGTATTTCTGGATCTCTATCAAGAGATATTCCACTATTTTAGGGCTTAACGACCATTTCTAATACAATTGCCAAATTGTCAGATATTATCCCTCCTATGGGTATTTCAATTTAAGGTATTTATGACATGTTAGTACAGTATTATGTAATGCTTCAGGTGAACAACCCATCATCAGACATATAGGCTATGTTTGACCTACATGCACTGAACATAAAACCAAGCAATGTGAACTGAGGTCTAAGATGGTACACATGCAAGAAATAAGAGCATGTTCACACGAGCAAAAAGATACAAAACCTACAAAAGATAAAAAATATATCACATACCCTACCATCATTATATATAAATGTAAAGCAAAGTTGCATATGAAATATAGGGTACTTAGTGAACTATTATGGTGAATACCAAAGAGCTGTCAAAGGATGACAGGAAAAAAATTGTATCCCTGCACCAGGCTGGGAAGTCTGAATCTGTAATAGGCAAGCATTTTGGTGCGAAGAAATCAACTGTGGGAGCAATAATTAGAAAATGGAAGACATACAAGACCACTGAAAATCTCCCTGGATCTGGGGCTCCACACAAGATCTCATCCCATGGGGTCAAAATGACCTCAAGAATGGTGAGTAAAAATCCCAGAACCACACGGGGGGGACCTAGTGAATGACCTGCAGAGAGGTGGAAACAATGTTACACAGGCTACCATCAGTTACACACTACGCCGTCAGGGACTCAGATCCTGCAGTGCCAGACATGTCCCCCTGCTTAAGCCATTACATGTCCGGGCTTGTCTGAAGTTTGCTAGAGGGCATTTGGATGATCCAGATGAGTGTTGGGAGAATGTCATATGGTCAGATGAAACCAAAGTGGAACTGTTGGGTAGAAGCACAACTCATCGTGTTTGGAGAAGAAAGAATGCTGAGTTGAATCCAAAGAACACTATATCTGCTGTGAAGCATGGGGGTGACAACATCATGCTTTAGGGCTGTTTCTCTGCCAAGGGACCAGGATGACTGATCCGTGTACATGAAAGAATAAATGGGGCCATGTATCGTGAGATTTTGAGTGTAAACCTCCTTCCATATGCACAGGCATTGAAGATGAAATGTGACTGGGTCTTTCAGCATGACAATGATACCAAGCACACCGCCAGGGCAACAAAGGAGTGGCTTTGTAATAAGCATTTCAAGGTCCTGGAGTGGCCTAGCCAGTCTCCATATCTAAACCCTATAGAAAACCTTTGGAAGGAGTTGAAAGTCCATGTTGTCCTGCGACAGCTCCAAAACACCACTGTTCTAGAGGAGATCTGAATGAAGGAATGGGCCAACATACCAGCAACAGTGTGTGCCAACCTTGTGAAGGTTTACAGAAAACGTTTTACCTCTGTCATTGCCAACAAAGGATATATAACAAAGTATTGAGATGAACGTTTATAATTGACCAAATACTTATTTTCCACAAAAATTTGAAAACAATTTCTTTCCAAAATCAGACAATGTGATTTTCAGGATTTGTTTTCTCATTTTGTCTCTCATAGTTGAGGTCTAACCATGATGTCAATTACAGGCCTCTCTCATCTTTTTAAGTGGGAAAACTTGCACAATTGGTGGCTAACTAAATACTTTTTTTCCCCACTGTATGTGTCTGATGAAAGGTTGTTTACCTGAAACATTACGTACTACTGTACATACTGCAATGGATATGAAATACTGCCAATAAATTCTGTCTGAAGTATCTCCATGTGCCTTCAGATGTGAAGTTCCTTCCTTCTTTCTACTACTGTTCTCCAGGAGCTCAGTGGTCTGCTCCAGAAGAACTAGCACCCTTCTCAAGCTAACTTTAATTCGCTGGGTGTGCTACCTGCTTATTTTAATATTTATGGCATGTTGACTTGACAGTTTACTATATGCAGTAAATATATGTTAGGTCTAGTGTTGAGCGAGCACTAAAATGCTCGGGTGCTTGAAGCTCTGGCCGAGCTCACCTTGATACTCGGGTGCTCTACCCGAGCAACGAACCCCATGTTAGTCTATGGGAGACCCGAGCATTTTGCGGCGGCACCCCCGGCAGTCTGTAGAAAGCCTAAAAAGTGCCCAAAACGATAGTGACAGTGCTCAAATGACATGGGGACAGCATGGGAATTGCCCCAGGAAGCATATCTGACCCCCAGGTCACTGCTGTCAACAATGTGGTCAGAGGTATTAAGCCACTTTTACAGGCTCACAATAAAACGTTCAAAAACGAAACTGAAACTGTTTTCCTGTGAAATATATTAAGGAAGTTCCTTTCCAGGGTAAAGACTTGTGTATAAGGTAAAATAAATAACCATAAACAAAAATACTCCTTCACACCTTGGGCTATGTTCACAAGTAGCATTTTTAATGCGTTTTTGCACTTTTGTATTGCTTTCAACCGTGACAAATGCATTCACCGGGAAATGTCATTTTAACATTTTACAACCTTATCTGGCCATGTGCTGTGTAGTGTTGAGCCACCCCCGTAGTGTTCGAGTTCGGTTCGGTTCGTCGAACACCCGTGTGTTCGCCGAACTGTTCGTCGAACTGTTCGTCGAACACCTTCGAACACCGTTAAAACCAATGGCAGGCAAACAAAAACACATAGAAACACATAGAAAACACCTTCAAAGGTGTCCAAAAGCTGACAAACTGCTCAGAAGACATAACTAACACATGGAAAAGTGACAAGTACATATAGTCATGCGAAAATAAAAGAGGTGGAGGAGTAAAAGGAGGGGGAGACACAGATATAGGCATGTCATGCCCTTCTAAAATCCAAAAAGTGAGAAGCCGACACGGCCAGTCCGCTCCTGCCCGTGCCACCTCCGTGTCGCCGGGTTTGTGCCAGAGCCGCGGTGAACCCTGACGGCCAGCCCCCCTCTCCCAATACTGGTGCCTGTCCGCTGGTGGGTCGAGCGAGCCCCCCTGTGGTGGAGGCAGCTCTAAGCTTTTTAATTTAAATTGTCTCTCTAATTTGAATGAATACACTTTAAATCCATTTACAAGGATCTATTGGAGGGCAAGTCTCATGCCAGCAGCCGCGGTAATTCCAGCTCCAGTAGCGTCCACTAAAGCTGCTGCAGTTAAAAAGCTTTTATAAGGATCGAGCTCGGCTGTCCACCGCAAGGCATCCTACTGCCAGTCCCAGCCCCTATGCCTTGGGGTGCCTCCTGATGCTCTTCACTAAGTATCCCATGGTCCCGAAGCATTTCCTTTGAAAAAATTAAGTGTCTAAACTACAGGTGGTGCAGCTTGCTTAACAGCCGGGATAATCCGCTTACTAGCAGACACTGCTACTAGGCACAAAGTATTTCCTGGGCTAGATGCAGTTAAAAATTTGTAATTAGATACTCTCGTTGGATGCTGAGAAAGCATTCCATAGAGTCTCCTGGCACGCCATATATGATTCTCTTAAAAAGCTTGGGGTAGGGGTCTAGGGGACCCTTTTATAGCCAAAATCACGGCCCTGTATCGCAATACGTCACCTAGGCTGAAGATAAATGGAACTGTAGCACCCTGAGGGCTCGGTTGCTAAAGACGTATTGCACCTCACCCAGAGGTGTGATATCTCACTCTCAGGTAAGGATGGAGTGTGGATCAGGACCCGACACCTGCATGCATTACACCACATTGCCGTGGGGCAGGGCGACCAATATGCCCCTGAGATGGGCACGACAGTCCCTGTCCCTGGCTGGAGTGGGGGGAGGGAACACTGAGGAAGGGGAACCCTGTAGTGCAGGAGCAGGGAGGAAGCAGTTCCTGGGTGCATTGAGAAGGGAGTATAAAAGGTGGGCACCATCTTAGTTCAGTGCAGAGAAGTCTGAGCAGAAGTGGCAGGGAGCAGGGGCTCTGCATGAGCTCTGCTCCGGAGGCGGGCCTAGTAACAGAGGCCCAGGCCTGGAAGAGGGAGAAGGAAGGAAGAGGAGCAGAGAAGGCTCCAGGAACGAGGAATGAAGGGATCCCAGGGGTGCGGACGGGCGAGTCGCCACCGCACGCCCGAATCCACCTGCGTGGAGGGGTCAGGCCAAAGGGGGAGACCGGTCCCCGAACTAGTGGAGGCAGGAAACGACCCTCAGCTAGAAACCGGAGGCTCTGACATTTTATGTGGCGCAGCCCCTCGCTACACCCGCTAGGAAGGCACCACATAGGGTCAGGGAAACTGGCGCCAAGTTTACCAAGAGGAGGCCCGAGGCAGCCGGACAGAAGTGTTGGTAAGAAAGGCCAGACAAAGGACACACAAAGGGGGTCCTGTGAAGTGCTCCAAAGTTATCTGGGAGTTGTCTGAGCCCCTCACCTGGTGAGCACAGTATGACGTGGGCAGCCGTTACCTGCAGACGTGGTCTGGATAATAAGAACTGTGAGTAAAGGCCCTGAACTGCATCACTGACTCCGTGTCGTTACTGCTGCTGCCCTGCACCATCACCCCCATCCTCCGCATACACTGCCCTGAGGCTATACTCCTCCCGTGGGGAGTTATGCTACGCTCTGCTGCACCCACAACACCAGCCTCAGTGGTCTGCCCTGTAGCGGCGGTTCACTCTGACCGCAATCCACGGGTGGCGTCGTCGGACATTTAAACATGAAAACCACATAAATAGTTCCGCCACTGGTTTGACCGCCCTGAGCCACGGAACTGGGTCGCCGCCACGAAGACTACAACCACCAGCATCCACCAAAAAGGGTCCGGCTCCGGGTGTCCCAAGGCCCAGGGGGTGCGTCAGAACATTTTCATCACCTTTCACAATCACCAATGGGACAAGGCAGTGATGTCCTCTGTCCCCTCTCTTATACATCCTAGTGACGGAGCACCTGCTCTCATCAATTCGCCATAACCCCAATATTAGGTGGATTGAGGTGGGAGGCACCGAGTACAAGTGCTCTCTATTTGCTGATGATGTCCTAGTATATATCACTCAATCACATATATCCATCCATGCTGTTATGGCTGAAATAGATCACTTTGTTACATGGTAAAATTTTAAAATCAATGCAGCGAAGTCTGAGGCCCTCGATGTCTCCCTCCCCAAATCCATATAGGATTCCATCCAGTCCAACTTTCCCTTTGCCTGGCCCTCACAGGGTATCAAATACTTAGGAATTCCTATTCATAGAGACCTCTCCCATCTATGTTATCTTAATTTTGGGCCCTTTATTGAACAACTCCATACAGACCACGGTTGGCAAGTTAGAACTGTAAGATTCACTACGTGAACCACTGGTGTTTTGTGGAAAAGCACATGTACACTGCGTTCCAAATTATTATACAAAAAGTGTTTAGGAGTGATAAGGGAAGAATTTGTTTGTTTGTCAGTTAAACTCATTGATGGTGATGTGTGTCAGGGCTCTTTATATCACTGTAAGCAATTGCAGACACCTGTGCTAATTAGTTTGGCAGGTGTGTCCAATGAAAGGCAAGACTACTTAAGAAGGCTCTCTCACGTTATTAAGCAGCCTACATTTTCTGCCAAAATGGGAAAGAAAAAGGATGTGTCGGCTGCTGAGAAGCAACAAATTGTGGAGTGTTTAGGTCAAGGCATGACTACAATCAACATTGTGCGATGATCAGGATGAAGTGTCTTGGCAATCAAGAAGTATGTAGCTGATTCACAGTACACACGTGTGCGTGCTGATAAGGGCAAATTGAGGACTCTTTCCTACAGGCAATTACGTCAGGTTGAAAGAGCAGCGGCAAAAAAGCCTTGTCATAGCAGCAGACAAGTTTTTGAAGCTGCTTGTGCCTCCAACGTCCCCCGAACAACAAGATGCAGGGTCCTTCAGAGGTTTGCAGCTGTGCATGCGCCATCCTGTCGACCTCCTCTATCCACTTCACACAAGCAGAAACGGCTCCAGTGGGCCAAACATTACATGAAGACTGATTTCAAAACTGTTTTGTTCACGGATGAGTGCCGTGCAGCGCTCGATGGTCCAGATGGATGGAGTGGAGGATGGCTGGTTGATGGACACCCCACGCAAACACGGCTACAGCGCCAACAAGGAGGAGGTGGAGTAATGTTTTGGGCTGGAATCATGGGGAGAGAGATTGTCGGCCCCTTTAGGATCCCTGAAGGCGCTAAAGATGAACTCCATAATGTATGTGGATTTTCTCAAACAGCACTTCCTGCCATGGTTCAAGAAGAAGAACCGTGTATTTCACAGCAAGATCATTTTTCTGCATGATAATGCACCATCTCATGCTGCACATAAAACATCTGCATCTCTGGCTGATATGGGCATAAAAGGGGACAAACTTATGGTGTGACCCCCATGCTCCCCTGACCTCTACCCCATTCAGAACCTTTGGAGCATCATTAAAAGGAGTGTCTATGATGGCGGGAGGCAGTTCACATCTAAGCAACAGCTCTGGGAGGGTATTCTGTCCTCATGCAAAACAATTGAAGCAGAAACCATCCAAAACCTGACAAATTCAATGGACGAGAGAGTTCAGAAGCTCCTTTCGAACAAGGGGTCCTATGTGAAAATGTAACATCACCTAGAATAAAGTTTTGAGTTGAAAACTGTTTGATTTCAGTTTCTAACAACCTGCTAATGCTTATAATTTCAAAAATGACCATTTTTTTGGTCTTTATTAAAATGAAAAGGTTGATCGAAAAGTTTGGGGGATCTAAGAGTGTGGCAACCCAGTAGTCATGATTACTTCGAATTCTGACAATATGAGGGTCATGCTGCAGGTAGTGCAGCAAGAAGGCACTTATGTGCCTTGCGCATCTCGGAGCCCCAAAATTATTTTCCGGGCTAGATGCAGCTAAAAATTATTTTTAATTTTAAATCTGGTGAAGCTTTAGTATAGATGGCCTAATAGGATCAGTGCTGCACACTGCTACAAAGCCCAAATTATTTTCCAGTCAAGATACAGATAAACATGATTAGTAATTTGAAAGCTTAAAATGGTTGGTAGGGTGATTTTAACCAATCATCAAGCTTTTACTCTCCCCAGGATGACACAGGGGTAGAAAATTCGTTTCGGATCCATGATTTGTTCATCTTTATGAACGTGAGTCTGTCTACATTATCAGTGGAGAGCCGCGTGCGCTTATCTGTCAGCACACCACCAGCAGCGCTGAACACACGTTCAGACAGAACGCTGGCTGCGGGGCATGACAAGATCTCCAAGGCGTAAGTGGCTAGCTCCGGCCATTTATCCAGATTGGAAGCCCAAAAAGAGCAAGGGTCCAGTGACACAGTCGTGGCTTCAATGTTTACTTGGAGATACTCCTGTACCATCGTCTCTAGGCGTTGACTATGTGTCAGACTTCTTGTCTCCTGTGGCCTTGCAAAGGATGGGCTAAAAAAGTGGTGAAATGATTCCGCAAAATTGATGTTACCAGCAGATACTGTGGTTCTGTCACAGTTTGAGTGCTGAACACTTGACGGTCCCACGGTTGGCAAGTTGGAACTGTGAGATTCACTACGTGCACCACTGGTATTTTGTGGAAAAGCACATGTAAGATTCTGCAACAGTCTCTGCTGATACTCCTGCATGCGTGCATCCCTTTCTATGGCAGGAATAATTTCTGCAAATTTACTTTTGTACCGGGGATCTAACAGTGTGGCAACCCAGTAGTCAGGATTATTTCTAATTCTCACAATTCGAGGGTCATGTTGCAGGTAGTGCAGCAAGAAGGCACTCATGTGTGTTGCGCATCCAGGAGCACCAAGTCCCTGTTGTGTTGGTGGCGAGGTAACAATCATGCTTCCTTCCTCTGTCCTCTCCCCCCAACCTCGCACAACAGAAATGTGATCAAGGTCTCCCTCATCTGATGAGTCTTCCATCAGTTCGTCCTCCACTTCTTCCTGGGCTCCTGCACCTTCCTCACTAGTTTGGCTGCTACCATGCGCCCTGGTAAAACCATCTCCCCCACCCTCACATGCCTGCCGCCTTGGTGCTGCCGACCGTCTGGACCTTGCTGATGTTAGCCCTTCCGCATACAACTCCTCCTCCTCTACTTCCTCCACCTCCTCTTGTGCCACCACCTGACTCCGAATTCTGTTTAACATGTGCTCCAGCATGTAAATCACCGGAATAGTCATGCTGATAATGGCATCGTCAGTAGAGATGAGCGGTGTTCGACTAGAACTGTTCGCCAATCTCAAATTCGAGCTGTTTTGGGCGGTGTTCGAGTTGTTCGACGAACCCGAACGATTTGCAAAAAATTCGGCTGTTCGAGGTTATGTTCGATAACTGTTCGTGCACCAAAAGCGTGTCCTGCATGTCTGGCGCTATTTAGAGCACCAATCATGCAGGGATTGTCTGTTACTCACTGTAATGCCACAGCCATGGTGGTTGTGGCATTACAGTGATTGCCCAAATCGATGGGAACAGTGTCAACAGTGAAACATGAAAAGCCGGCAATTCAGCAGCGGCATACACCGGTACCCGACAATTTAGAACCGAAAGAATAGAGCTTCACACATAGATTAGATAGATATAAACATGTCAGCCACATATATACGAAGTACAGTGAAAGTGCTGCTTACTGTACTTGTCATTTAGCGTAAAGGATTTATCAAAAAAAATAATAGTGTTTTCATGCACCGTCTCTTTAAAAAAGCCGGCCGGCAATTCAGCAGCGGTACCCGACAATTTATAACAGACAGAATAGAGCTTCACACATAGATTAGATAGATAGAAACATGTCAGTCACATATATATGAAGTACAGTGATAGTGTTGGTTACTGTACTTGTCATTTAGTATTAAAATAAAGGATTTATTATTAAAAAAAATGGCGTGGGGTTCCCCTTAATTTTAGGCTCTAGCGGAGGTTAAGCAGACGGCTGGGGCAGATGTTTGAAGCCTGGGAAGGGGGTAATACCCACGGAGCTTCCCAGGCTACTAATATCAGCCCCCAGCTGAATACATAGCCTTTACTAGCTATTAAAATGGGGGACCCCCCAAAAAAAATGACGTGGGGTCCCCCCTAATTTAATAGCTAGCAAAGGCTAGGCAGACAGCTGGGGGCTGATATTAATAGCCCAGGAAGGGAGCCATGAATATTGGCCCCCTCCCAGGCTAGAAACACCAGCCGTCAGCCACCCCAGAAATGGCGCATTCATAGGATGCGCCAATTCTGGCACTTAGCCTCGCTCTTCCACGCTGCCCTGGTGCGGTGGCAGGGGGTAATAGGGTTGGGGTTGATGTCAGCTTATAATGCCAGCTGACATCAAGCCCAGGTTAGTAATGGAGAGGCGTCTATAAGACACCCCCATTACTAACCCCATAGTCAAAGTTAAAAAAAACACAAACACCCAGAATAAAGTCCTTTAATTGAAATAAAGACACAATCCTTTATTGTTCTAAATTAAACCATACCTACCGTCACGCCCATTCCAGCTGAAGCCAACGATCTCCTGCAATAAAAGAAAAATAATAAAGCAACCTCATCCTTACCTTTCCATGGTTCCCACGACAGCTTCAGCTCTGCTACATCGAGATGACAGGCTGGACCGCAGCAGAACGCTGCCATCCAGCCTCTCATCCCGGAGACACTGAGAAGCGCAGGCTTACTTGCGCTGCTCAGCGTCTCTCTGTGACGACATCCAGATGAGCCGAGTTCATGTCCAATGAACTCGGCTCACCTCATGCACGTCACTGACAGCGTGGGAAAATTCTCACGCTGAAGCGGTGAGTGCAGGAGAATTCTCCCACGCTGTCAGTGACGTGCATAAGGTGAGCTCATGTCCAATGAACTCAGCTCACCTCCTGCACGTCACTGACAGCGTGGGAGAATTCTCCTGCACTCAGCGCTTCAGCGTGAGAATTCTCCCGCTGAAGCGCTGAGTGCAGGAGAATTTTCCCACGCTGTCAGTGACGTGCATAAGGTGAGCTCATGTCCAATGAACTCAGCTCACCTCCTGCACGTCACTGACAGCGTGGGAGAATTCTCCTGCACTCAGCGCTTCAGTGTGAGAATTCTCCCACGCTGAAGCGGTGAGTGCAGGAGAATTTTCCCACGCTGTCAGTGACGTGCATGAGGTGAGCCGAGTTCATTGGACATTAACTCGGCTCATCTGGATGCCCTCACAGAGAGACACTGTGGAGCGCAAGCAAGCCTGCGCTTCTCAGTGTCTGCGGGATGACAGGCAGGATGGCAGCGTTCTGCTGCGGTCCAGCCTGTCATCTCGATGTAGCAGAGCTGAAGCTGTCATGGGAACCATGGAAAGGTAAGGATGATGTTGCTTTATTATTTTTCTTTTATTTCAGGAGATCGTTGGCTTCAGCTGGAATGGGCGTGATGGTAAGTATGGTTTAATTTAGAACAATAAAGAATTGTGTGTTTATTTCAATTAAAGGACTTTTTTCTGGGTGTTGTGTTTTTTTTAAATACTTTACTAGAAATTCATGGTGGTCATGTCTAATATTGGCGTGACCCCATGAATTTCGGGCTTAGGGCCAGCTGATAATGCCAAGCTGGCCCTAACCCCTTTATTACCCAGTGAGCCACCGCATCAGGGCCCTGGATGAGTTGGGTACAGCGCCAGAAGATGGCGCTTCTATGAACGCGCCATTTTCCGGGGTGGCTGCGGACTGCAATTTGCAGCGGGGGTGGCCCAGAAAGCTTGGGCCTCCCTGCGCTGCGGATTCCAGCCCCCAGCTGCCTAGTTGTACCTGGCTGGACACAAAAACAGGGCGAAGCCCCACGTCAATTTTCTTTAAATTATTTCATGAAATAATTAAGAAAAAAAGGGCTTCCCTATATTGTTGTGTCCGGCCAGGTACAAATAGGCAGCTGGTGGTTGGGGGCAGCCCGTTCCTGCCTGCTGTACCTGACTGGACACAAATATAGTGCGAAGCCCCACGTCAATTTTTTTTAAATTATTTCATGAAATAATTAAGAAAAAAGGGCTTCCCTATATTGTTGTGTCCGGCCAGGTACAAATAGGCAGCTGGTGGATGGGGGCAGCCCGTTCCTGCCTGCTGTACCTGGCTGGACACAAATATAGTGCGAAGCCCCACGTCAATTTTTTTTAAATTATTTCATGAATTTCCTGAAATAATTAAAAAAAATTGAAGTGGGGCTTCGCACTATATTTGTGTCCAGCCAGGTACAGCAGGCAGGAACGGGCTGCCCCCATCCACCAGCTGCCTATTTGTACCTGGCCGGACACAACAATATAGGGAAGCCCTTTTTTTCTTAATTATTTCATGAATTTCATGAAATAATTAAAAAAAATTGAAGTGGGGCTTCGCACTATATTTGTGTCCAGCCAGGTGCAGCAGGCAGGAACGGGCTGCCCCCATCCACCAGCTGCCTATTTGCACCTGGCCGGACACAACAATATAGGGAAGCCCTTTTTTTCTTAATTATTTCATGAATTTCATGAAATAATTAAAAAAAATTGAAGTGGGGCTTCGCACTATATTTGTGTCCAGCCAGGCACAGCAGGCAGGAACGGGCTGCCCCCAACCACCAGCTGCCTATTTGTACCTGGCCGGACACAACAATATAGGGAAGGCCTTTTTTTCTTAATTATTTCATGAATTTCATGAAATAATTAAAAAAAAAGTACGTGGGGCTTCGCCCTATTTTTGTGTCCAGCCAGGTACAACTAGGCAGCTGGGGGCTGGAATCTGCAGCGCAGGGAGGCCCAAGCTTTCTGGTCCCCCCCCCGCTACAAATTGCAGTCCGCAGCCACCCCGGAAAATGGCGCGTTCATAGAATCGCCATCTTCTGGCGCTGTACCCAACTCATCCAGGGCCCTGGTGCGGTGGCTCACTGGGTAATAAAGGGGTTAGGGCCAGCTTGGTATTATCAGCTGGCCCCAAGCCCAAAATTCATGGGGTCACGCCAGTATTAGACATGACCGCCATGAATTTCTAGTAAAGTATTTAAAAAAAACACAACACCCAGAATAAAGTCCTTTAATTGAAATAAAGACACAATTCTTTATTGTTCTAAATTAAACCATACTTACCATCACACCCATTCCAGCTGAAGCCAACGATCTCCTGCAATAAAAGAAAAATAATAAACCAACCTCATCCTTACCTTTCCATGGTTCCCACGACAGCTTCAGCTCTGCTACATCGAGATGACTGGCTGGACCGCAGCAGAACGCTGCCATCCAGTCTGTCATCCCGCAGACACTGAGAAGCGCAGGCATGCTTGCGCTCCTCACTGTCTCGCTGTGACGGCATCCAGATGAGCCGAGGTCATGTCCAATGAACTCGGCTCACCTCATGCACGTCACTGACAGCGTGGGAAAATTCTCACGCTGAAGTGCTGAGTGCAGGAGAATACTCCCACGCTGTCAGTGATGTGCATGAGGTGAGCTCATGTCCAATGAACTCAGCTCACCTCCTGCACGTCACTGACAGCGTGGGAAAATTCTCCTGCAATCAGCGCTTCAGCGTGAGAATTTTCCCACGCTGTCAGTGACGTGCATGAGGTGAGCCGAGTTCATTGGACATGAACTCGGCTCATCTGGATGTCGTCACAGAGAGACGCTGAGCAGCGCAAGCAAGCCTGCGCTTCTCAGTGTCTGCGGGATGACAGGCTGGATGGCAGCGTTCTGCTGCGGTCCAGCCTGTCATCTCGATGTAGCAGAGCTGAAGCTGTCGTGGGAACCATGGAAAGGTAAGGATGAGGTTGCTTTATTATTTTTCTTTTATTGCAGGAGATCGTTGGCTTCAGCTAGAATGGGCGTGATGGTAAGTATGGTTTAATTTAGAACAATAAAGGATTGTGTCTTTATTTCAATTAAAGGACTTTATTCTGGGTGTTTGTGTTTTTTTTAACTTTGACTATGGGGTTAGTAATGGGGGTGTCTTATAGACGCCTCTCCATTACTAACCTGGGCTTGATGTCAGCTGGCATTATAAGCTGACATCAACCCCAACCCTATTACCCCCTGCCACCGCACCAGGGCAGCGTGGAAGAGCGAGGCTAAGTGCCAGAATTGGCGCATACTATGAATGCGCCATTTCTGGGGCGGCTGACGGCTGGTGTTTCTAGCCTGGGAGGGGGCCAATATTCATGGCTCCCTTCCTGGGCTATTAATATCAGCCCCCAGCTGTCTGCCTAGCCTTTGCTAGCTATTAAATTAGGGGGGACCCCACGTCATTTTTTTTGGGGGGTCCCCCATTTTAATAGCTAGTAAAGGCTATGTATTCAGCTGGAGGCTGATATTAGTAGCCTGGGAAGCTCCGTGGGTATTACCCCCTTCCCAGGCTTCAAACATCTGCCCCAGCCGTCTGTTTAACCTCCGCTAGAGCCTAAAATTAAGGGGAACCCCACGCCAATTTTTTTAATAATAAATCCTTTACTTTAATACTAAATGACAAGTACAGTAACCAACACTATCACTGTACTTCATATATATGTGACTGACATGTTTCTATCTATCTAATCTATGTGTGATGCTCTATCTTTCTGTTCTAAATTGTCGGGTACCGCTGCTGAATTGCCGGCCGGCTTTTTTAAAGAGACAGTGCATGAAAACACTATTATTTTTTTAAATAAATCCTTTACACTAAATGACAAGTACAGTAAGCAACACTATCACTGTACTTATTATATATGTGACTGACATGTTTCTATCTATCTAATCTATGTGTGAAGCTCTATTCTTTCTGTTCTAAATTGTCGGGTACAGATGCTGAATTGCCGGCCGGCTTTTTTAAAGAGACGGTGCATGAAAACACTAATATTTTTTTTAATAAATCCTTTACACTAAATGACAAGTGCAGTAACCAACACTGTCACTGTGCTTCTTATATGTGTGACTGACATGTTTCTATCTATCTAATCTATGTGTGATGCTCTATTCCTTCTTGTCTAAATTGTCGGGTACCGGTGTATGCCGCTGCTGAATTTGCCGGCCGGCTTTTATAAAGAGAGTGTCTTCTGAGCAGTTTGTCAGCTTTTGGACACCTTTGCAGGTGTTTTCTATGTGTTTCTATGTGTTTTTGTTTGCCTGCCATTGGTTTTAACGGTGTTCGACGGTGTTCTAAGGTGTTCGACGAACAGTTCGACGAACAGTTCCTCGAACATCCCGGTGTTCGACGAACCGAACCGAACCCGAACACTACGGGGGTGGCTCAACACTAATCGTCAGCACTAAACATCTTCGTCGCCATTTCAAAACTGTGCAGAAGGGTGCATAGGTCCCTGATCTGAGACCACTCCTCCAGCGTGATTTGCCCCACCTCTGAATCTCGTTGGCCCAGGCTATACGTCAGAACGTATTGCACCAGGGCTTGTCGGTGCTGCCACAGTCGCTGCAACATGTGCAGAGTTGAATTCCACCGGGTAGGCACATCGCATTTTAGCCGGTGAAGTGGCAGGCCCAACGACTTCTGTAGAGATGTAAGTCGCTGAGCTGCGGGATGCGAACGGCGGAAGTGAGCACACAGCGACCGTGCCCTCTGCAGAAGGCCATCTAGTCTGGGATAGTGGGCTAAAAATTGCTGGACAACCAGGTTCAACACGTGAGCCATACAAGGCACGTGTGTGACATTGCCCCGGCGAAGGGCCGCACCCAGGTTTGCAGCATTGTCGCACACGGCTTTCCCTGGTTTCAGGTCCAGTGGAGACAACCATTCATGAAATTGGTTCTCCAGAGCTGACCACAACTCCTCAGCTGTGTGACTCACATTTCCCAGACATTTCAATGTAAAAACCGCCTGATGACGTTGAGCCCTACTGCCAGCATAGTAAGGAGGTGTGCAGGATCCCTTCTGCGCAGTTAGAAAGCTTGTGGCATGACCAGACAGGCTTTGGGTGCAGGTGGAAGACCGAGAGGAGGTTGAGGAGGCAGAAGCAGTGGTGGAACTTTGACATAAAGAGGATTGACGCACAACTCGTGGGGACGGCAAGACTTGGACAGCAGCCCCTTGTCCTGCTGTCACCATAGTTACCCAGTGCCCAGTCAGCGACATGTAACGCCCCTGTCCATGCCTACTCGTCCAAGTGTCTGTGGTGAAATGCACCCTGTCACACACAGAGTTTCTCAAAGAAGCGGTGATGTTGTGTGCGACATGCTGGTGGAGCGCAGGCACACCTTTCTTTGAGAAGTAGTGCCGACTGGGCATCTGGTACTGGGGCACTGCGATGGACATAAGGTCTCGAAAATCCTCTGTGTCCACCAGGCGGAAAGGCAGCATTTCTGTAGCCAAGAGCTTGCAGATGGTGAAATTCAACCTCTTAGCTTTCTCATGGCTAGGAGGAAATGGTCTTTTACTTGTCCACATCTGAGGGACCGAGGGCTGGCTATTGTGCTTAGACGGGGTTGATAAGGGTGTCCCCGGCAAACTGCCGGTCTGTGAGGAAGATGCAGGCGGACATGTTAGGTTGCCTTGATCCAAAGGTGGTGCTATCGATGTCGGACAGCGCTCAAGACCAGCTGGTGTTACCACCTCCAAAGAAAATGATGACCTGCCAATCACGCTGGCTGTTGCGGGTAAAGAGGTGGCAGGTCTGCGCCCCAAAACAGGTGTGACTGCTGTCCCCCCAGTCACAGAGGATGAAGAGGCCGCGGATGCACAAGATATGGCAGACGGTGGTTGGCCCGGCCGGCTAGACCGCATTGTAGCACACTGAGCTTCCCACTGCAACTTATGCTTCATGTCCATGTGCCGGTTCATGCATGAAGTACTCAAACTATGTATTTTTTGGCCTCTACTTAGCTTTTGCTGACAAATGTTACAGATAACACGAGTTGGGTCATCTTTATCGATCTGAAAAAATGCCCAGGCTATGCAAGGCTTAGCACCCATGCGACCTGAAGAGCCACCACGACTTGTGGTGAGAGGCAGAGTTGTGTTTGAGGATGCAGTTGTTGACGTGCTTCCAGTACTACGTCTCTGTCCAGGAAGGCGCAACCAGACCTCGTCGTCACTAGCATCTTCCTCCACCTCCTCTGCTGACCTCATCTCTTGGCTGACTGTGGGTTGACAGTAAGTGGGATCTCCGACCTCATCATCATCACCCTGTGCATTATCACACCCGTCGTCCTCAGAGCCAACCTGTTCCTGCCCTGACAAAAAACTAAAGTTGTCGCTCCAATCAGGTATTTGAGTCTTATCATCGTCTTCCTCATTGTCTCCACCAACAGGAGTTACAGTTTGGGAATGAGGGTCTACATTATGGTCAGAACCTTCTGCGTCTGGTCCTGGATCCGACTCATAAAGATTCTGGGCATCAGTGCAGATCATTTCCTCGTCTGGATTCACAGAAGCGCTGGAGTCGACCTCTGATTCCCAGGCTATAGTATGAGTAAACAGCTCTGCAGACTCAACCATCTGTTCTACCTCATACTCAGACGGGCAGCTGGAGATTTGGGAGCTGTGAGGAAGCAAGTGCGATTTGGGTGACACCTTTGAGGACTGGAGTATTTGTGATGTTGAAGTTGATGTGGAGGAGAGCCCACTTAAAGGAGCACTTGATATCCGTTGAAGCACCTGCTGTTTTTGTGCCTCATCTGGAATTTGTAGCGATTGGCGTGGCCGTAAGAAAGGGATCTTATCACATTGTCCGCTAAAAGAAGTAGACATTTTAGTTTGGCTGGAAGATGGTCTTTCTTCTGCACCTACCCCACGGACACAACCTTTTTTCCCCTTCCCAACACGCCTATTCCCCTTTCCACCAGCAGAAGGCCTTTTTCCACTCATTTTGGTGGTTAACTAATTCACAACTCTGGAGTTGTTTGCACAAAAAAACAATGGATGGTAACCGAGCAGAGCTGAGTGGCCAAACTGTGGTATTAAGCCAAAACTATTGGCTGGGTTAGATGCAGAAAAAAATTATTTTTAATTTGCAACCTGATGGAGGTCAGTATAGATGGACTAATAGACCAAGTCCCACACACCGCTAGAAGCCCAAATATTTTTTCAGAGCTAGATGCAGAAATTTTTTTTATTCAATTTGCAACCTGATGGAGGTCAGTATAGATGGACTAATAGACCAAGTCCCACACACTGCTAGAAGCCCAAATATTTTTTCAGAGCTAGATGCAGAAAAAAATTATTTTTAATTTGCAACCTGATGGAGGTCAGTATAGATGGACTAATAGACCAAGTCCCACACACCGCTAGAAGCCCAAATATTTTTTCAGAGCTAGATGCAGAAAAAAATTATATTCAATTTGCAACCTGCTGGAGGTCAGTATAGAAGGACTAATAGAACAAGTCCCACACACTGCTAGAAGCCCAAATATTTTTTCAGAGCTAAATGAAGAAAAAAATTATTTTTAATTTGCAACCTGATGGAGGTCAGTATAGATGGATAAATAGACCAAGTCCCACACACCGCTAGAAGCCCAAATATTTTTTCAGAGCTAGATGCAGAAAATTTTTTTATTCAATTTGCAACCTGATGGAGGTCAGTATAGATGGACTAATAGACCAAGTCCCACACACTGCTAGAAGCCCAAATATTTTTTCAGAGATAAATGAAGAAAAAAATTATTTTTAATTTGCAACCTGATGGAGGTCAGTATAGATGGACTAATAGACCAAGTCCCACACACTGCTAGAAGCCCAAATATTTTTTCAGAGCTAGATGCAGAAAAAAAATATTTTTAATTTGCAACCTGATGGAGGTCAGTATAGATGGACTAATAGACCAAGTCCCACACACCGCTAGAAGCCCAAATATTTTTTCAGAGCTAGATGCAGAAAAAAATTATATTCAGTTTGCAACCTGATGGAGGTCAGTATAGATGGACTAATAGAATGATGCTATGCCCAAAAGATTTTACTTCACTAGGTGCAGTAAAAAAATTGGTATTCTATACACAGGTGGTATATCTTGCAACACAGATAGGCTACTCCACTGACTAACACACTCTGCAATAGGCCAAAAAGGATTAGCTTTGCTAGATTCAGCCAAATGCTGTGAAAAAAACTTGCACAGCACTGGCACAGACCTGCCTGGCAAAAACTGATAGGAACTGATGTAACCTAGTCCTGAAAAGGACTCCAATTACAATTAGTCTTTACTCCCACAATCTATCTATTTAAGAGCACAGACCTGCCTGATAAAAGTCGTAGGAAATGCTGTAACCTAGTCCTTAAAAGGACTGCAATCACAACTATTCCCTACTCCCAAGCTATCTGTATATTTGTGCGAAAATTGGCTTGAAATTAACAAGGTATAGCACACACAGCAACAGCGGTGCCGTCTAACACGCAGCTGCAGCAGTGAGAAAATGGTGGCGACGGGGAAAATGGCTTGGTCTTATAGGGCAAGGACATGTGACATACACTGCCACTCACACATGCCCTTGCTTGTGTGAAAAAAAGCACTTCGCTCCGTGTGTGCGCTGCTGATAGGCTGACAGATTGCACCTCCCCACTGCAAATGCGGGAAAGAGAAAAAAAAATGGAGATCTTCATTGTTCCTGCAGAGATCCATCCCTGCCCCTCCCCCCGCCCCGCTGTACACTCAAACTGCATATTAACATTAATTTTCATCATTACTGAGAAAAAATCCAGTTATGATTTTGGTGCACGAACAGTTATCGAACATAACCTCGAACAGCCGAATTTTTCTCAAATTGTTCGTGTTCGCCGACAGCTCGAACACCGCCCAAAACAGCTCGAATTTGAGATTGGCGAACAGTTCGAGTAGAACAACGCTCATCTCTAGTGCTGTGTTACACATGCATACAGTGCTGAAAAGACATGGGAACAGCATGGGGAAGACCCATGGAAGCATCTCTGACACCCAGGTCACTGCCTAAAAGTGTGCCCATCAGAAGTGATCCTTGCCGCATCAGAAGATGCAGCATTTGTTGGTATAACCACTGCATCTCCTTTACAGCCTGCCTGCCTGCCTTATATCTGGGATGAATATTAGTCCTCAGAAGGACTGTTTGTTTGATTTTTCAGGCTTTAGAGACCCTACACTACCTATTTCGCAGTATAAATCTCTCCCTAGCTCAGCAGCACTCTTCCTACACTGTCTTATCCGGAGCGACTTTGTCCAAGATGGCGGCGAATGGTTTTAAATACTCGAGGTGACGCTGTGCGGCCAGCCAATCACTGTATTGCCCACAACCAACATGGCTGCGGCATTACAGTGACTGGCTGGCAATCCCTGCATGTTCATTGTCTCTGTAAAAGCACCAAACATGCAGGGCGGAGACTCGATCTCCCGCCTGAGTAACCCGAAAATGCTCGGTGTTCGCTAAACATCACAAGTAGTGAGATGCTTGGGCGAGTACCGAGCAGTGTCGAGCATGCTCGCTCAACACTAGTTAGGTCTCATTCAGACATATGTGAAATAATGTTAAGCGTTCCATTAGTGGTAATTTAAAGTCCAACGGGCATCGATGCAAAATTTGGACCTGCCCCCCCTGCATGTTTGTCAAATGTATCGGCTCTTGTAGCAATCTAAAACCTATAATAACAAACGTGTTGCCCCAATTTATATTATGCACTAAAGTCTCACATCCTGCACTAATGTCCCCCATCCTGAGCCCATTCTGACATATATGTCTCCCATCCTGGGCCCCTTCCTGGTATGTACACACCTTCTCATTTAAAGATTTTTCTGTATTTTCATGACAATGAACATTGTATATTCACACTGAAGGCATCAAAACTATGAATTAACACATGTGGAATTATATACTTAGCAAAAAAGTGTGAAACAACTGAAAATATGTCTTATATTCTTGGTTCTTCAAAGTAGCCACCTTTAGCTTTGATGACTGCTTTGCACACTCTTGGCATTCTCTTGATGAGCTTCAAGAGGTAGTCTCCGGAAATGGTTTTCACTTCACAGGTGTGCCCTGTCAGGTTTAATAAGTGGGATTTCTTGCCTTATAAATGGGATTGGGACCATCAGTTCTGTTGTGCAGAAGTCTGGTGGATACACAGCTGATAGTCCTACTGAATAGACTGTTAGAATTTGTATTATGGCAAGAAAAAAGCAGCTAAATAAAGAAAAATGAGTGGCCATCATTACTTACTTAATGCCACATAGAGGTCTAGCAGAAGACACATCTCTACAACAACTGTTAAGAGGAGACTGTGCAGCAGTCCTTCATGGTAAAATAGGAAACCACTGCTAAGGACAGACAACAAGCAGAAGAGACTTGCTTGGGCTAAAGAATACAAGGAATGGACATTAGACCAGTGGAAATCTGTGCTTTGGTCTGATGAGTCCAAATTTGAGATCTTTGGTTCCAACCACCGTGTCTTTGTGCGATGCAGAAAAGGTGAACAGATGGATTCTACATGCCTGGTTCCCACCGTGAAGCATGGAGGAGGAGGTATGATGGTGTGGGGGTGCTTTGATGGTGACACTGTTGGCTATTCATTCAAAATTGAAGGCATACTGAACCAGCATGGCTACCACAACATCTTGCAGCGGCATGCTATTCCATCCGGTTTGCGTTTAGTTGGACCATCATTTATTTTTCAACAGGACAATGACCATAAACACACCTCCAGGCTGTGTAAGGGCTATTTGACCAAGGTGGAGAGTGATGGGGTGCTACGCCAGATGACCTGGCCTCCACAGTCACCAGACCTGAACCCAATCAAGATGGTTTGGGGTGAGCTGGACCTCAGAGTGAAGGCTAAAGGGCCAACAAGTGCTAAGCATCTCTGGGAACTCCTTCAAGATTGTTGGAAGACCATTTCCGGTGACTACCTCTTGAAGCTCATCCAGAGAATGCCAAGAGTGTGCAAAGCAGTCATCAAAGCAAAAGGTGGCTACTTTGAAGAACCTAGAATATAAGACATATTTTCAGTTGCTTAACACGCTGTTGGCCCTCGTCAGTGCAAAGTATGAGAACTGATTTGGCTAGGTGAGAGGCTCTGGACTGAGGTCTAAGGGGTAAAGTTTCTAAGGTGCATACTTTGCACTGACGATGGCCAACAGCCCTAAACATCATGTCTGAAATTTGAGATTCTGATTTGGCTTTTATCCTAAGCCATATTGCACGACTCGTTAAAGGGTTGATTGTGACTTGTAGGATTGCTGCTTCCAATAGGTGGCGCTATAGAGTACAAGTCCTCTTTTTCTCTGAAGAGGCAATTTGCATATTAAATTTCCCCGAGGAGCATTGCATAGCGAATAAGCCTTCTTATATTCACGTGCCAGAGCTGGTGTGTCACTCTCCATAAGGAGAAACGTTACCCCTTAGACTTTGGATCAGAGTGTAATCTGTGTTTTTTCATTGTCTGTCTTTACCATCAGTGTTTTTCATGAATGGATAAATAAATATATGAATTTCAAAGCTTCTCCTATGTTATGCAATGTTAAACACAAGGTCAAGGCTCACGAGTTGAGGGGATAATCAAAAACCCAAGCCCAGCTGGTCACACAGACCCTGGTCGTTGATGCAACATGCTCAAAGGCACCTGAACAGTGAGGACTTGGCATCCTCTGGAATCTCAGAAGCTGCAGGATGGATTAAATGTAACCCACCAGGGATAGAAGCAAGTAAACACAATGTGGACAGAAGGTGGAACAGACCAAACATAGATGTCTAGAAAATCAATCCCAAGATACAGGTGTGTGTGTGCCTATGGGCCTTAAATAGTTTTAGGGAGAGGATGTTATGAACCCATGCCAGGCAATCTGTAAAACCTAACATGAAGCACAAGAGAGTCAGCAGGCGCAGGAGAATGAAGCGAAGACAGGAATTCCAGGGACCGGTGTGTAATACAGGGATAGTACATACACTGCCACTGATGCCATCTACAGTACAGACCAAAAGTTTGGACACACCTTCTCATTTAAAGATTTTTCTGCATTTTCATGACTAGGAAAATTGTACATTCACACTGAAGGCATCAAAACTATGAATTAACACATGTAGAATTATATACTTAACAAAAAAGTATGAAACAACTGAAAATATGTCTTATATTCTAGGTTCTTCAAAGTAACCACCTTTTGCTTTGATGACTGCTTTGCAC
This sequence comes from Phyllobates terribilis, assembly GCF_046119375.1. Lineage (NCBI taxonomy): Eukaryota > Metazoa > Chordata > Amphibia > Anura > Dendrobatidae > Phyllobates > Phyllobates terribilis. The sequence continues at coordinate 764,377,539 of NW_027362762.1, read as the reverse complement.
ACTCTTGGCATGCTCTTGATGAGCTTCAAGAGGTAGTCACTAGTGTTGAGCCACCCCCGTAGTGTTCGAGTTCGGTTCGTCGAACACCCGTGTGTTCGCCGAACTGTTCGTCGAACTGTTCGTCGAACACCTTCGAACACCGTTAAAACCAATGGCAGGCAAACAAAAACACATAGAAACACATAGAAAACACCTTCAAAGGTGTCCAAAAGCTGACAAACTGCTCAGAAGACATAACTAACACATGGAAAAGTGACAAGTACATATAGTCATGCGAAAATAAAAGAGGTGGAGGAGTAAAAGGAGGGGGAGACACAGATATAGGCATGTCATGCTCTTCTAAAATCCAAAAAGTGAGAAGCCGACACGGCCAGTCCGCTCCTGCCCGTGCCACCTCCGTGTCGCCGGGTTTGTGCCAGAGCCGCGGTGAACCCTGACGGCCAGCCCCCCTCTCCCAATACTGGTGCCTGTCCGCTGGTGGGTCGAGCGAGCCCCCCTGTGGTGGAGGCAGCTCTAAGCTTTTTAATTTAAATTGTCTCTCTAATTTGAATGAATACACTTTAAATCCATTTACAAGGATCTATTGGAGGGCAAGTCTCATGCCAGCAGCCGCGGTAATTCCAGCTCCAGTAGCGTCCACTAAAGCTGCTGCAGTTAAAAAGCTTTTATAAGGATCGAGCTCGGCTGTCCACCGCAAGGCATCCTACTGCCAGTCCCAGCCCCTATGCCTTGGGGTGCCTCCTGATGCTCTTCACTAAGTATCCCATGGTCCCGAAGCATTTCCTTTGAAAAAATTAAGTGTCTAAACTACAGGTGTTGCAGCTTGCTTAACAGCCGGGATAATCCGCTCACTAGCAGACACTGCTACTAGGCACAAAGTATTTCCTGGGCTAGATGCAGTTAAAAATTTGTAATTAGATACTCTCATTGGATGCTGAGAAAGCATTCCATAGAGTCTCCTGGCACGCCATATATGATTCTCTTAAAAAGCTTGGGGTAGGGGTCTAGGGGACCCTTTTATAGCCAAAATCACGGCCCTGTATCGCAATACGTCACCTAGGCTGAAGATAAATGGAACTGTAGCACCCTGAGGGCTCGGTTGCTACAGACGTATTGCACCTCACCCAGAGGTGTGATATCTCACTCTCAGGTAAGGATGGAGTGTGGATCAGGACCCGACACCTGCATGCATTACACCACATTGCCGTGGGGCAGGGCGACCAATATGCCCCTGAGATGGGCACGACAGTCCCTGTCCCTGGCTGGAGTGGGGGGAGGGAACACTGAGGAAGGGGAACCCTGTAGTGCAGGAGCAGGGAGGAAGCAGTTCCTGGGTGCATTGAGAAGGGAGTATAAAAGGTGGGCACCATCTTAGTTCAGTGCAGAGAAGTCTGAGCAGAAGTGGCAGGGAGCAGGGGCTCTGCATGAGCTCTGCTCCGGAGGCGGGCCTAGTAACAGAGGCCCAGGCCTGGAAGAGGGAGAAGGAAGGAAGAGGAGCGGAGAAGGCTCCAGGAACGAGGAATGAAGGGATCCCAGGGGTGCGGACGGGCGAGTCGCCACCGCACGCCCGAATCCACCTGCGTGGAGGGGTCAGGCCAAAGGGGGAGACCGGTCCCCGAACTAGTGGAGGCAGGAAACGACCCTCAGCTAGAAACCGGAGGCTCTGACATTTTATGTGGCGCAGCCCCTCGCTACACCCGCTAGGAAGGCACCACATAGGGTCAGGGAAACTGGCGCCAAGTTTACCAAGAGGAGGCCCGAGGCAGCCGGACAGAAGTGTTGGTAAGAAAGGCCAGACAAAGGACACACAAAGGGGGTCCTGTGAAGTGCTCCAAAGTTATCTGGGAGTTGTCTGAGCCCCTCACCTGGTGAGCACAGTATGACGTGGGCAGCCGTTACCTGCAGACGTGGTCTGGATAATAAGAACTGTGAGTAAAGGCCCTGAACTGCATCACTGACTCCGTGTCGTTACTGCTGCTGCCCTGCACCATCACCCCCATCCTCCGCATACACTGCCCTGAGGCTATACTCCTCCCATGGGGGGTTATGCTACGCTCTGCTGCACCCACAACACCAGCCTTAGTGGTCTGCCCTGTAGCGGCGGTTCACTCTGACCGCAATCCACGGGTGGCGTAGTCGGACATTTAAACATGAAAACCACATAAATAGTTCCGCCACTGGTTTGACCGCCCTGAGCCACGGAACTGGGTCGCCGCCACGAAGACTACAACCACCAGCATCCACCAAAAAGGGTCCGGCTCCGGGTGTCCCAAGGCCCAGGGGGTGCGTCAGAACATTTTCATCACCTTTCACAATCACCAATGGGACAAGGCAGTGATGTCCTCTGTCCCCTCTCTTATACATCCTAGTGACGGAGCACCTGGTCTCATCAATTCGCCATAACCCCAATATTAGGTGGATTGAGGTGGGAGGCACCGAGTACAAGTGCTCTCTATTTGCTGATGATGTCCTAGTATATATCACTCAATCACATATATCCATCCATGCTGTTATGGCTGAAATAGATCACTTTGTTACATGGTAAAATTTTAAAATCAATGCAGCGAAGTCTGAGGCCCTCGATGTCTCCCTCCCCAAATCCATATAGGATTCCATCCAGTCCAACTTTCCCTTTGCCTGGCCCTCACAGGGTATCAAATACTTAGGAATTCCTATTCATAGAGACCTCTCCCATCTATGTTATCTTAATTTTGGGCCCTTTATTGAACAACTCCATACAGACCACGGTTGGCAAGTTAGAACTGTAAGATTCACTACGTGAACCACTGGTGTTTTGTGGAAAAGCACATGTACACTGCATTCCAAATTATTATACAAAAAGTGTTTAGGAGTGATAAGGGAAGAATTTGTTTGTTTGTCAGTTAAACTCATTGATGGTGATGTGTGTCAGGGCTCTTTATATGACTGTAAGCAATTGAAGACACCTGTGCTAATTAGTTTGGCAGGTGTGTCCAATGAAAGGCAAGACTACTTAAGAAGGCTCTCTCACATTATTAAGCAGCCTACATTTTCTGCCAAAATGGGAAAGAAAAAGGATGTGTCGGCTGCTGAGAAGCAACAAATTGTGGAGTGTTTAGGTCAAGGCATGACTACAATCAACATTGTGCGATGATCAGGATGAAGTGTCTTGGCAATCAAGAAGTATGTAGCTGATTCACAGTACACACGTGTGCGTGCTGATAAGGGCAAATTGAGGACTCTTTCCTACAGGCAATTACGTCAGGTTGAAAGAGCAGCGGCAAAAAAGCCTTGTCATAGCAGCAGACAAGTTTTTGAAGCTGCTTGTGCATCCAACGTCCCCCGAACAACAAGATGCAGGGTCCTTCAGAGGTTTGCAGCTGTGCATGCGCCATCCTGTCGTCCTCCTCTATCCACTTCACACAAGCAGAAACGGCTCCAGTGGGCCAAACATTACATGAAGACTGATTTCAAAACTGTTTTGTTCACGGATGAGTGCCGTGCAGCGCTCGATGGTCCAGATGGATGGAGTGGAGGATGGCTGGTTGATGGACACCCCACGCAAACACGGCTACAGCGCCAACAAGGAGGAGGTGGAGTAATGTTTTGGGCTGGAATCATGGGGAGAGAGATTGTCGGCCCCTTTAGGATCCCTGAAGGCGCTAAAGATGAACTCCATAATGTATGTGGATTTTCTCAAACAGCACTTCCTGCCATGGTTCAAGAAGAAGAACCGTGTATTTCACAGCAAGATCATTTTTCTGCATGATAATGCACCATCTCATGCTGCACATAAAACATCTGCATCTCTGGCTGATATGGGCATAAAAGGGGACAAACTTATGGTGTGACCCCCATGCTCCCCTGACCTCTACCCCATTCAGAACCTTTGGAGCATCATTAAAAGGAGTGTCTATGATGGCGGGAGGCAGTTCACATCTAAGCAACAGCTCTGGGAGGGTATTCTGTCCTCATGCAAAACAATTGAAGCAGAAACCATCCAAAACCTGACAAATTCAATGGACGAGAGAGTTCAGAAGCTCCTTTCGAACAAGGGGTCCTATGTGAAAATGTAACATCACCTAGAATAAAGTTTTGAGTTGAAAACTGTTTGATATCAGTTTCTAACAACCTGCTAATGCTTATAATTTCAAAAACGACCATTTTTTTGGTCTTTATTAAAATGAAAAGGTTGATCGAAAAGTTTGGGGGATCTAAGAGTGTGGCAACCCAGTAGTCATGATTACTTCGAATTCTGACAATATGAGGGTCATGCTGCAGGTAGTGCAGCAAGAAGGCACTTATGTGCCTTGCGCATCTCGGAGCCGCAAAATTATTTTCCGGGCTAGATGCAGCTAAAAATTATTTTTAATTTTAAATCTGGTGAAGCTTTAATATAGATGGCCTAATAGGATCAGTGCTGCACACTGCTACAAAGCCCAAATTATTTTCCAGTCAAGATACAGATAAACATGATTAGTAATTTGAAAGCTTAAAACGGTTGGTAGGGTGATTTTAACCAATCATCAAGCTTTTACTCTCCCCAGGATGACACAGGGGTAGAAAAGTCGTTTCGGATCCATGATTTGTTCATCTTTATGAACGTGAGTCTGTCTACATTATCAGTGGAGAGCCGCGTGCGCTTATCTGTCAGCACACCACCAGCAGCGCTGAACACACGTTCAGACAGAACGCTGGCTGCGGGGCATGACAAGATCTCCAAGGCGTAAGTGGCTAGCTCCGGCCATTTATCCAGATTGGAAGCCCAAAAAGAGCAAGGGTCCAGTGACACAGTCGTGGCTTCAATGTTTACTTGGAGATACTCCTGTACCATCGTCTCTAGGCGTTGACTATGTGTCAGACTTCTTGTCTCCTGTGGCCTTGCAAAGGATGGGCTAAAAAAGTGGTGAAATGATTCCGCAAAATTGATGTTACCAGCAGATACTGTGGTTCTGTTACGGTTTGAGTGCTGAACACTTGACGGTCCCACGGTTGGCAAGTTGGAACTGTGAGATTCACTACGTGCACCACTGGTATTTTGTGGAAAAGCACATGTAAGATTCTGCAACAGTCTCTGCTGATACTCCTGCATGCGTGCATCCCTTTCTATGGCAGGAATAATTTCTGCAAATTTACTTTTGTACCGGGGATCTAACAGTGTGGCAACCCAGTAGTCAGGATTATTTCTAATTCTCACAATTCGAGGGTCATGTTGCAGGTAGTGCAGCAAGAAGGCACTCATGTGTGTTGCGCATCCAGGAGCACCAAGTCCCTGTTGTGTTGGTGGCGAGGTAACAATCATGCTTCCTTCCTCTGTCCTCTCCCCCCAACCTCGCACAACAGAAATGTGATCAAGGTCTCCCTCATCTGATGAGTCTTCCATCAGTTCGTCCTCCACTTCTTCCTGGGCTCCTGCACCTTCCTCACTAGTTTGGCTGCTACCATGCGCCCTGGTAAAACCATCTCCCCCACCCTCACATGCCTGCCGCCTTGGTGCTTCCGACCGTCTGGACCTTGCAGATGTTAGCCCTTCCGCATACAACTCCTCCTCCTCTACTTCCTCCACCTCCTCTTGTGCCACCACCTGACTCCGAATTCTGTTTAACATGTGCTCCAGCATGTAAATCACCGGAATAGTCATGCTGATAATGGCATCGTCAGCACTAAACATCTTCGTCGCCATTTCAAAACTGTGCAGAAGGGTGCATAGGTCCCTGATCTGAGACCACTCCTCCAGCGTGATTTGCCCCACCTCTGAATCTCGTTGGCCCAGGCTATACGTCAGAACGTATTGCACCAGGGCTTGTCGGTGCTGCCACAGTCGCTGCAACATGTGCAGAGTTGAATTCCACCGGGTAGGCACATCGCATTTTAGCCGGTGAAGTGGCAGGCCCAACGACTTTTGTAGAGATGTAAGTCGCTGAACTGCGGGATGCGAACGGCGGAAGTGAGCACACAGCGACCGTGCCCTCTGCAGAAGGCCATCTAGTCTGGGATAGTGGGCTAAAAATTGCTGGACAACCAGGTTCAACACGTGAGCCATACAAGGCACGTGTGTGACATTGCCCCGGCGAAGGGCCGCACCCAGGTTTGCAGCATTGTCGCACACGGCCTTCCCTGGTTTCAGGTCCAGTGGAGACAACCATTCATGAAATTGGTTCTCCAGAGCTGACCACAACTCCTCATCTGTGTGACTCACATTTCCCAGACATTTCAATGTAAAAACCGCCTGATGACGTTGAGCCCTACTGCCAGCATAGTAAGGAGGTGTGCAGGATCCCTTCTGCGCAGTTAGAAAGCTTGTGGCATGACCAGACAGGCTTTGGGTGCAGGTGGAAGACCGAGAGAAGGTTGAGGAGGCAGAAGCAGTGGAGGAACTTTGACATAAAGAGGATTGACGCACAACTCGTGGGGACGGAAAGACTTGGACAGCAGCCCCTTGTCTTGCTGTCACCATAGTTACCCAGTGCCCAGTCAGCGACATGTAACGCCCCTGTCCATGCCTACTCGTCCAAGTGTCTGTGGTGAAATGCACCCTGTCACACACAGAGTTTCTCAAAGAAGCGGTGATGTTGTGTGCGACATGCTGGTGGAGCGCAGGCACACCTTTCTTTGAGAAGTAGTGCCGACTGGGCATCTGGTACTGGGGCACTGCGACGGACATAAGGTCTCGAAAATCCTCTGTGTCCACCAGGCGGAAACGCAGCATTTCTGTAGCCAAGAGCTTGCAGATGGTGAAATTCAACCTCTTAGCTTTCTCATGGCTAGGAGGAAATGGTCTTTTACTTGTCCACATCTGAGGGACCGAGGGCTGGCTATTGTGCTTAGACGGGGTTGATAAGGGTGTCCCCGGCAAACTGCCGGTCTGTGAGGAAGATGCAGGCGGACATGTTAGGTTGCCTTGATCCAAAGGTTGTGCTATCGATGTCGGACAGCGCTCAACACCAGCTGGTGTTACCACCTCCAAAGAAAATGATGACCTGCCAATCACGCTGGCTGTTGCGGGTAAAGAGGTGGCAGGTCTGCGCCCCAAAACAGGTGTGACTGCTGTCCCCCCAGTCACAGAGGATGAAGAGGCCGCGGATGAACAAGATATGGCAGATGGCGATTGGCCCGGCCGGCTAGGCCGCATTGTAGCACACTGAGCTTCCCACTGCAACTTATGCTTCATGTCCATGTGCCGGTTCATGCATGAAGTACTCAAACTATGTATTTTTTGGCCTCTACTTAGCTTTTGCTGACAAATGTTACAGATAACACGAGTTGGGTCATCTTTATCGATCTGAAAAAATGCCCAGGCTATGCAAGGCTTAGCACCCATGCGACCTGAAGAGCCACCACGACTTGTGGTGAGAGGCAGAGTTGTATTTGAGGATGCAGTTGTTGACGTGCTTCCAGTACTACGTCTCTGTCCAGGAAGGCGCAACCTGACCTCGTCGTCACTAGCATCTTCCTCCACCTCCTCTGCTGACCTCATCTCTTGGCTGACTGTGGGTTGACAGTAAGTGGGATCTCCGACCTCATCATCATCACCCTGTGCGTTATCACACCCGTCGTCCTCAGAGCCAACCTGTTCCTGCCCTGACAAAAAACTAAAGTTGTCGCTCCAATCAGGTATTTGAGTCTTATCATCGTCTTCCTCATTGTCTCCACCAACAGGAGTTACAGTTTGGGAATGAGGGTCTACATTATGGTCAGAACCTTCTGCGTCTGGTCCTGGATCCGACTCATAAAGATTCTGGGCATCAGTGCAGATCATTTCCTCGTCTGGATTCACAGAAGCGCTGGAGTCGACCTCTGATTCCCAGGCTATAGTAAGAGTAAACAGCTCTGCAGACTCAACCATCTGTTCTACCTCATACTCAGACGGGCAGCTGGAGATTTGGGAGCTGTGAGGAAGCAAGTGCGATTTGGGTGACACCTTTGAGGACTGGAGTATTTGTGATGTTGAAGTTGATGTGGAGGAGAGCCCACTTAAAGGAGCACTTGATATCCGTTGAAGCACCTGCTGTTTTTGTGCCTCATCTGGAATTTGTAGCGATTGGCGTGGCCGTAAGAAAGGGATCTTATCACATTGTCCGCTAAAAGAAGTAGACATTTTAGTTTGGCTGGAAGATGGTCTTTCTTCTGCAGATGTTACTGTTGCTTTAACACCTACCCCACGGACACAACCTTTTTTCCCCTTCCCAACACGCCTATTCCCCTTTCCACCAGCAGCAGGCCTTTTTCCACTCATTTTGGTGGTTAACTAATTCACAACTCTGGAGTTGTTTGCACAAAAAAACAATGGATGGTAACCGAGCAGAGCTGAGTGGCCAAACTGTGGTATTAAGCCAAAACTATTGGCTGGGTTAGATGCAGAAAAAAATTATTTTGAATTTGCAACCTGATGGAGGTCAGTATAGATGGACTAATACAAATAGTCCCACACACTGCTAGAAGCCCAAATATTTTTTCAGAGGTACTGTAGATGCAGATAAAAATTATTTTTAATTTGCAAAGTGATGGAGGTCAGTATAGATGGACTAATAGACCAAGTCCCACACACTACTAGAAGGCCAAATATTTTTTCAGAGGTAGATGCAGAAAAAAATATATTCAGTTTGCAGCCTGATGGAGGTCAGTATAGATGGACTAATACAAATAGTCCCACACACAGCTAGAAGCCCAAATATTTTTTCAGAGGTACTGTAGATGCAGATAAAAATTATTTTTAATTTGCAAAGTGATGGAGGTCAGTATAGATGGACTAATAGACCAAGTCCCACACACTGCTAGAAGCCCAAATATTTTTTCAGAGCTAGATGCAGAAAAAAGTTATTTTTAATTTGCAACCTGATGGAGGTCAGTATAGATGGACTAATAGACCAAGTCCCACACACCGCTAGAAGCCCAACTATTTTTTCAGAGCTAGATGCAGAAAAAAATTATATTCAATTTGCAACCTGCTGGAGGTCAGTATAGAAGGACTAATAGAACAAGTCCCACACACTGCTAGAAGCCCAAATATTTTTTCAGAGCTAAATGAAGAAAAAAATTATTTTTAATTTGCAACATGATGGAGGTCAGTATAGATGGACTAATAGACCAAGTCCCACACACTGCTAGAAGCCCAAATATTTTTTCAGAGCTAGATGCAGAAAAAAATTATTTTTAATTTGCAACCTGATGGAGGTCAGTATAGATGGACTAATAGACCAAGTCCCACACACTGCTAGAAGCCCAAATATTTTTTCAGAGCTAGATGCAGAAAAAAATTATTTTTAATTTGCAACCTGATGGAGGTCAGTATAGATGGACTAATAGACCAAGTCCCACACACCGCTAGAAGCCCAACTATTTTTTCAGAGCTAGATGCAGAAAAAAATTATATTCAATTTGCAACCTGCTGGAGGTCAGTATAGAAGGACTAATAGAACAAGTCCCACACACTGCTAGAAGCCCAAATATTTTTTCAGAGCTAAATGAAGAAAAAAATTATTTTTAATTTGCAACCTGATGGAGGTCAGTATAGATGGACTAATAGACCAAGTCCCACACACTGCTAGAAGCCCAAATATTTTTTCAGAGCTAGATGCAGAAAAAATCTATTTTTAATTTGCAACCTGATGGAGGTCAGTATAGAAGGACTAATAGACCAAGTCCCACACACCGCTAGAAGCCCAACTATTTTTTCAGAGCTACATGCAGAAAAAAATTATATTCAATTTGCAACCTGCTGGAGGTCAGTATAGAAGGACTAATAGAACAAGTCCCACACACTGCTAGAAGCCCAAATATTTTTTCAGAGCTAAATGAAGAAAAAAATTATTTTTAATTTGCAACCTGATGGAGGTCAGTATAGATGGACTAATAGACCAAGTCCCACACACTGCTAGAAGCCCAAATATTTTTTCAGAGCTAGATGCAGAAAAAAATTATTTTTAATTTGCAACCTGATGGAGGTCAGTATAGATGGACTAATAGACCAAGTCCCACACACTGCTAGAAGCCCAAATATTTTTTCAGAGCTAGATGCAGAAAAAAATTATTTTTAATTTGCATCCTGATGGAGGTCAGTATAGATGGACTAATAGACCAAGTCCCACACACCGCTAGAAGCCCAACTATTTTTTCAGAGCTAGATGCAGAAAAAAATTATATTCAATTTGCAACCTGCTGGAGGTCAGTATAGAAGGACTAATAGAACAAGTCCCACACACTGCTAGAAGCCCAAATATTTTTTCAGAGCTAAATGAAGAAAAAAATTATTTTTAATTTGCAACCAGATGGAGGTCAGTATAGATGGACTAATAGACCAAGTCCCACACACTGCTAGAAGCCCAAATATTTTTTCAGAGCTAGATGCAGAAAAAAATTATATTCAGTTTGCAACCTGATGGAGGTCAGTATAGATGGACTAATAGACCAAGTCCCACACACCGCTAGAAGCCCAACTATTTTTTCAGAGCTAGATGCAGAAAAAAATTATATTCAATTTGCAACCTGCTGGAGGTCAGTATAGAAGGACTAATAGAACAAGTCCCACACACTGCTAGAAGCCCAAATATTTTTTCAGAGCTAAATGAAGAAAAAAATTATTTTTAATTTGCAACCTGATGGAGGTCAGTATAGATGGACTAATAGACCAAGTCCCACACACTGCTAGAAGCCCAAATATTTTTTCAGAGCTAGATGCAGAAAAAAATTATATTCAGTTTGCAACCTGATGGAGGTCAGTATAGATGGACTAATAGAATGATGCTATGCCCAAAAGATTTTACTTCACTAGGTGCAGTAAAAAAATTGGTATTCTATACACAGGTGTTATATCTTGCAACACAGATAGGCTACTCCACTGACTAACACACTCTGCAATAGGCCAAAAAGGATTAGCTTTGCTAGATTCAGCCAAATGCTGTGAAAAAAACTTGCACAGCACTGGCACAGACCTGCCTGGCAAAAACTGATAGGAACTCATGTAACCTAGTCCTGAAAAGGACTCCAATTACAATTAGTCTTTACTCCCACAACCTATCTATTTAAGAGCACAGACCTCCCTGATAAAAGTCGTAGGAAATGCTGTAACCTAGTCCTTAAAAGGACTGCAATCACAACTATTCCCTACTCCCAAGCTATCTGTATATTTGTGCGAAAATTGGCTTGAAATTAACAAGGTATAGCGCACACAGCAACAGCGGTGCCGTCTAACACGCAGCTGCAGCAGTGAGAAAATGGTGGCGACGGGGAAAATGGCTTGGTCTTATAGGGCAAGGACATGTGACATACACTGCCAATGACACATGCCCTTGCTTGTGTGAAAAAAAGCACTTCGCTCCGTGTGTGCGCTGCTGATAGGCTGACAGATTGCACCTCCCCACTGCAAATGCGGGAAAGAGAAAAAAAAATGGAGATCTTCATTGTTCCTGCAGAGATCCATCCCCTGCCCCTCCCCCCACCCCGCTGTACACTCAAACTGCGTATTAACATTAATTTTCATCATTACTGAGAAAAAATCCAGTTATGATTTTGGTGCACGAACAGTTATCGAACATAACCTCGAACAGCCGAATTTTCCTCAAATTGTTCGTGTTCGCCGAACGGCTCGAACACCGCCCAAAACAGCTCGAATTTGAGATTGGCGAACAGTTCGAGTAGAACAACGCTCATCTCTAGTAGTCACCGGAAATGGTCTTCCAACAATCTTGAATGAGTTCCCAGAGATGCTTAGCACTTGTTGGCCCTTTTGCCTTCACTCTGCAATCCAGCTCACCCCAAACCATCTCGATTGGGTTCAGGTATGGTGACTGTGGAGGCCAGGTCATCTGGCGTAGCACCCCATCACTCTCCTTCTTGGTCAAATAGCCCTTACACAGCCTAGAGGTGTGTTTGGGTCATTGTCCTGTTGAAAAATGAATGATGGTCCAACTAAATGCAAACCGGATGGAATAGTATGCCACTGCAAGATGCTGTGGTAGCCATGCTGGTTCAGTATGCCTTCAATTTTGAATAAATCCCCAACAGTGTCACCATCAAAGCACCCCCATACCATCACACCTCCTCCTCCGTGCTTCACGGTGGGAACCAGGCATGTAGAGTCCGTCCGTTCACTTTTTCTGCATCGCACAATTACACGGTGGTTGGAACCAAAGATCTCAAATTTGGACTCATCAGACCAAAGCACAGATTTCCACTGGTCTAATGTTCATTCCTTGTGTTCTCTAGCCCAAACAAGTCTCTTCTGCTTGTTGCCTGTCCTTAGCAGTGGTTTCCTAGCACCTATTTTACCATGAAGGCCTGCTGCACAAAGTCTCCTCTTAACAGTTGTTGTAGAGATGTGTCTGCTGCTAGAACTCTGTGTGGCATTGACTTGGTCTCTAATCTGAGCTGCTGTTAACCTGCGATTTCTGAGGCTGGTGACTCGGATAAACTTATCCTCAGAAGCAGAGGTGACTCTTGGTCTTCCTTTCCTGGGGCGGTCCTCATGTGAGACAGTTTCTTTGTAGCGCTTGATGGTTTTTGCAACTGCACTTGGGGACACTTTCAAAGTTTGCCCAATTTTTCGCACTGACTGACCTTCATTTCTTAAAGTAATGATGGCCACTCGTTTTTCTTTACTTAGCTGCTTTTTTCTTGCCATAATATAAATTCTAACAGTCTATTCAGTAGGACTATCAGCTTTGTATCCACCTGACTTCTGCACAACACAACTGATGGTCCCAACCCCATTTATAAGGCAAAAAATCCCACTTATTAAACCTGACAGTGCACACCTGTGAAGTGAAAACCATTTCCGGTGACTACCTCTTGTAGCTCATCAAGAGAATGCCAAGAGTGTGCAAAGCAGTCATCAAAGAAAAAGGTGGCTACTTTGAAGAACCTAGAATTTAAGACATATTTTCAGTTGTTTCACACTTTTTTGTTAAATATATAATTCCACATGTGTTAATTCATAGTTTTGATGCCTTCAGTGTGAATGTACAATTTTCATAGTCATGAAAATACAGAAAAATCTCTAAATGAGAAGGTGTGTCCAAACTTTTGGTCTGTACTGTATGTGCTGTCCATGATTTTGCCAGACCCATACACTTGTATTGGTACTTTTGATTTGTGATACTGAAAAAAAACCACGTTGGTGACAGCAGTGACCTGGGGTCAGAAATGCTTCCTGGGCGATCCCCATGCTGTCCCCATTGCATTTGAGCACTGTCACTATCGTTTTGGGCACTTTTTTGGCTTTCTACAGACTGCCAGGGGTGCCGCCACAAAAATGCTCGGGTCTCCCATAGACTAACATTGAGCTCGTTGCTCGGGTCGAGCACCCGAGTATCATGTTGAGCTCGGCCCGAGCTTCGAGCACCGGAGTATTTTAGTGCTCGCTTAACACTAGAGTTGTAAATGCTGGCACAGCTGATCATTAAAAAAGCACAGTTATTACTTCCAATGGAAATGCATAATTTGCAAGATGTACTTATATGTCTGTAGGCTACATTTATCAATGAAATGCATGATTTCTATGATGCCAACAGCTCATCCTGAAAGCATATTGCTATATTTATTCTGCTTATCTCAACAGTTTCTCTACCTGTATTCATGGTTATGATTGAAAAGTTGCATAACTCAAGATTAGAACAATGGCTATGATGTGAAATATCAAAACAGAACAGATAGAACAGAAATGCAAAGTATAATTTCTCTCAAAAACAAAGGGTGCAACTTACTACAGTATTCTTTTTCTTTATTTGTTCAGACACAAGAAAAAAAAGAGAATAATGGAAAACCTCAAGTTAAATAGTTTGGCCAATTTGAAAAAAAAAAGTTATTCTCAACTAACCAGCTCTTGTTCGTCAGCTTCCCGTGTCCCCACTGGTCTATACGTCTGACCCCTCTTGACCAACAGGAAGCTACTGCTTAGCCTATTGCTTCCTGTTGTGTTGAGGCCTTCAAGGACGGATGAGTTAGACCTTTTTTTTTTTTAATGTCATTTTGACCCTATAAGGAAAACAAAAATCACCTAACCCATCAAACAAGGATGTCTTAGTTATAAAGTGGCTGCCATAAGATCTGCTTTTGGTAATACGATGATAAATGGCTGTGGTTATTTTCCCATTGAAGTTACCGCTTAATAATATTCAAATTCTTTAAGGGTCAATTAGTTAACATTAGAGAGTGAAATGTGGAAATGACTGGGGTCATAGTGCTGTAGAATAAAAAAAATACAAAGTTAGAAGCTTATCCCTGAGATATGCCATGGACCAGACTTCCATTAAGCCATGCGTCCTAATGGTTCTTTTATAGCCCAAGAGTGGGTTCTTTCATTTGGAGATTTATATATTTTTTTTGTGCACAAGCCATACAAATACAGTAGCATAGATTATTTACGGTTTCAACATTCTGCAACAGAAATCCATGTAACGTTTTGGGGGTGCTTATTTTTGCGACACAAGCTGTACTTTTGAGTGACACTATTCATTTTACCAAATATTGCACTAGAAAACAGGAAAAAAAATCCAATTCTGGTGAAATTACAAAAAAGAAAAACACAATTCACACATTGTTTTATGAGAATTGTTTTAGTGGCGAAAAAATGACCCGGAAATATGATTCTCCTCATCAGCATAACTACGTCGAACCCAAACTTGTTCAGTTTTTTTATTGTTTTAGTGTTAAAAGAAAATCAGGAATTTGTAAAAATAAATTTTTTGATTGTGTCCAATTTTCTGAGATTCATAACATTTTCATTTTTCGGTCAATAGAGCTGTGTGAAGGCTTTTTTTTCGGGGATAAACAACGTTATTATTGATATAATTTTGGGATCTATATGACATTTTTATTACTTCTTAAAGCATTTTTTCCTGTATTGCGGCTTCCAAACAAAATGCAATTTTATTTTACTTTTTTTTTCTTACGGTGTTTACTGATCGAGTTGATTATTTTTATACTTTGATAGATTGAACATTTAATTAAGCAAAGATGCCACATATGTGAAGTATTTTTTGTTTTATTATCTTCATTTTTAATAGGAGAAAACAGGGTGATTTAAACTTTTTTTTCTTTCTTTTTAAACTTTGTTGTTTTACTTTTTAGTTTATTTATTAGTAACCTTAGGGCACTTGAACTTGGAATCTTCTGATCACTTGTGCTATACACAGCAATACCACAGTATTGTTGCATATAGTGAAAATCGCATTCACATTTAAAGCCAAGCTGCTGGTTGGGTTTCAAGGGAGCATTGTAATGACAGGCACAGAAGTCTTCCTCAGACCCCGACTGTCATAGCAGCCTATTGGCGTCCCACGATAGCATGACAGGGGCACTAATAGGCACATATAATGAAGCACCCCCATGACGGCGCACTGTTAATGCAGCTATCAGAGTTTGAGAGTGGCATTTAACAGGATAACAGTTGCGGGCAGAGCTATTATCCACCCATGACTGTTAGAGTAAGGTCCTACCTGTGTGTCAAATCCATTTCCTGTCAGGTATGCATCAGGCTCAACCTGTGAGCCCGCTCCATAAACCATCTACTTACATGCGCAGCTACTGACTGTAGCATTGGCGACTCAGCCTTCTGCCGGGCAGAAACGCCCTTCCCCTCACCGCCACGGGCCTGGTCCGGCATCTTCCTGCTCCCCTGCTGCTAAGGCGCGCACTGCATGCAGCTTCCCGGGCACTGTACTTATGGCTAGAGATGAGCATTGTTCGACTCGAACTGTTCGCCAATCTCAAATTCGAGCTGTTTTGGGCGGTGTTCGAGCCGTTCAGCGAACCCGAACGATTTGAGAAAAATTCGGCTGTTCGAGGTTATGTTCGATAACTGTTCGTGCACCAAAATCATAACTGGATTTTTTCTCAGTAATGATGAAAATTAATGTTAATACACAGTTTGAGTGTACAGCGGGGTGGGGGGAGGGACAGGGGATGAATCTCTGCAGGAATAATGAAGATCTCCATTTTTTTTTCTCTTTCCCGCATTTACAGTGGGGAGGTGCAATCTGTCAGCCTATCAGCAGCGCACACACGGAGCGAAGTGCTTTTTTTCACACAAGCAAGGGCATGTGTCATTGGCAGTGTATGTCACATGTCCTTGCCCTATAAGACCCATCCATTTTCCCCGTCGCCACCATTTTCTCACTGCTGCAGCTGCATGTTAGACGGCACCACTGTTGCTGTGTGCGCTATACCTTGTTAATTTCAAGCCAATTTTCGCACAAATCTACAGATAGCTTGGGAGTAGGGAATAGTTGTGATTGCAGTCCTTTTAAGGACTAGGTTACAGCATTTCCTGCGACTTTTATCAGGCTGGTCTGTGCTCTTAAATAGATAGGTTGTGGGAGTAAAGACTAATTGTAATTGCAGTGCTTTTCAGGACTAAGTTACATCAGTTCCTATCAGTTTTTGCCAGGCAGGTCTGTGCCAGTGCTGTGCAAGTTTTTTTCACAGCATTTGGCTGAATCTAGCAAAGCTAATCCTTTTTGGCCTATTGCAGATTGTGTTAGTCAGTGGAGTAGCCTATCTGTGTTGCAAGATACACCACCTGTGTATAGAATACCAATTTTTTTACTGCACCTAGTGAAGTAAAACCTTTTGGGCATAGCATCATTCTATTAGTCCATCTATACTGAACTCCATAAGGTTGCAAATTGAATATAATTTTTTTCTGCATCTAGCTCTGAAAAAATATTTGTCCTTCTAGCAGTGCGTGGGACTTGTTCTACTAGTCCGACTATACTGACCTCCATCAGGTTGCAAGTTCAAAATAATTTTTTGTCTGCATCTAGCTCTGAAAAAATATTTGGGCTTCTAGCAGTGTGTGGGACTTGTTCTATTAGTCCATCTATACTGACCTCCATCAGGTTGCAAATTAAAAATATTTTTTTGTCTGCATGTAGCTCTGAAAAAATATTTGGCCTTCTAGCAGTGTGTGGGACTTTGTCTATTAGTCCAACTATACTGACCTCCATCAGGTTGCAAATTAAAAATATTTTTTTGTCTGCATCTAGCTCTGAAAAAATATTTGGCCTTCTAGCAGTGTGTGGGACTTGTTCTATTAGTCCATCTATACTGACCTCCATCAGGTTGCAAATTAAAAATAATTTTTATCTGCATCTAGCTCTGAAAAAATACTTGGGCTTCTAGCAGTGTGTGGGACTTGTTCTATTAGTCCATCTATACTGACCTCCATCAGGTTGCAAATTAAAAATAATTTTTATCTGCATCTATCTCTGAAAAAATATTTGGCCTTCTAGCAGTGTGTGGGACTTGTTCTATTAGTCCATCTATACTGACCTCCATCAGGTTGCAAATTAAAAATAATTTTTTGTCTGCATCTACCTCTGAAAAAATATTTGGCCTTCTAGCAGTGTGTGGGACTTGTTCTACTAGTCCATCTATACTGACCTCCATCAGGTTGCAAACTGAATATAATTTTTTTCTGCATCTACCTCTGAAAAAATATTTGGGCTTCTAGCAGTGTGTGGGACTTGTTTTATTAGTCCATCTATACTGACCTCCATCAGGTTGCAAATTAAAAATAATTTTTATCTGCATCTAGCTCTGAAAAAATATTTGGCCTTCTAGCAGTGTGTGGGACTTTGTCTATTAGTCCATCTATACTAACCTCCAGCAGGTTGCAACTTAAAAATAATTTTTATCTGCAACGAGCTCTGCAAAAATATTTTGGCTTCTAGCAGTGTGTGGGACTTGTTCTATTAGTCCATCTATACTGACCTCCATCAGGTTGCAAATTCAATATAATTTTTTTCTACATCTAGCTCTGAAAAAATATTTGGCTTTCCAGCAGTGTGTGGGACTTGGTCTATTAGTCCATCTATACTAACCTCCACTAGGTTGCAAATTAAAAATAATTTTTATCTGCATCTAGCTCTGAAAAAATATTTGGCCTTCTAGCAGTGTGTGGGACTTGTTCTATTAGTCCATCTATACTGACCTCCATCAGGTTGCAAACTGAATATAGTTTTTTTCTGCATCTACCTCTGAAAAAATATTTGGGCTTCTAGCAGTGTGTGGGACTTGTTTTATTAGTCCATCTATACTGACCTCCATCAGGTTGCAAATTAAAAATAATTTTTATCTGCATCTAGCTCTGAAAAAATATTTGGCCTTCTAGCAGTGTGTGGGACTTGTTCTATTAGTCCATCTATACTGACCTCCATCAGGTTGCAAACTGAATATAATTTTTTTCTGCATCTACCTCTGAAAAAAATATTTGGGCTTCTAGCAGTGTGTGGGACTTGTTCTATTAGTCCAACTATACTGACCTCCATCAGGTTGCAAATTAAAAATATTTTTTTGTCTGCATCTAGCTCTGAAAAAATATTTGGCCTTCTAGCAGTGTGTGGGACTTGGTCTATTAGTCCATCCATACTGACCTCCATCAGGTTGCAAATTGAATATAATTTTTTTCTGCATCTAGCTCTGAAAAAATATTTGTCCTTCTAGCAGTGTGTGGGACTTGTTCTACTAGTCCATCTATACTGACCTCCATCAGGTTGCAAATTAAAAATAAATTTTATCTGCATCTAGCTCTGAAAAAATATTTGTCCTTCTAGCAGTGTGTGGGACTTGTTCTACTAGTCCATCTATACTGACCTACATCAGGTTGCAAACTGAAAATAATTTTTTTCTGAATCTACCTCTGAAAAAATATTTGGGCTTCTAGCAGTGTGTGGGACATGTTCTATTAGTCCATCTATACTGACCTCCATCAGGTTGCAAACTGAATATAATTTTTTTCTGCATCTACCTCTGAAAAAATATTTGGGCTTCTAGCTGTGTGTGGGACTTGCTCTATTAGTCCATCTATACTGACCTCCACCAGGTTGCAAATTGAATATAATTTTTTTCTGCATCTAACCCAGCCAATAGTTTTGGCCTAATACCACAGTTTGGCCACTCAGCTCTGCTCGGTTCCCATCTATTGTTTTTTTGTGCAAACAACTCCAGAGTTGTGAATTAGGTAACCACCAAAATGAGTGGAAAAAGGCCTGCTGCTGGTGGAAAGGGGAATAGGCGTGTTGGGAAGGAGAAAAAAGGTTGTGTCCGTGGGGTAGGTGTTAAAGCAACAGTAACATCTGCAGAAGAAAGACCATCTTCCAGCCAAACTAAAATGTCTACTTCTTTTAGCGGACAATGTGATAAGATCCCTTTCTTACGGCCACGCCAATCGCTACAAATTCCAGATGAGGCACAAAAACAGCAGGTGCTTCAACGGATATCAAGTGTTCCTTTAAGTGGGCTCTCCTCCACCTCAACTTCAACATCACAAATACTCCAGTCCTCAAAGGTGTCACCCCAATCGCACTTGCTTCCTCACAGCTCCCAAATCTCCAGCTGCCCGTCTGAGTATGAGGTAGAACAGATGGTTGAGTCAGCAGAGCTGTTTACTCATACTATAGCCTGGGAATCAGAGGTCGGCTCCAGCGCTTCTGTGAATCCAGACGAGGAAATGATCTGCACTGATTCCCAGAATCTTTATGAGTCGGATCCAGGACCAGACGCTGAAGGTTCTCACCATAATGTAGACCCACATTCCCAAACTGTAACTCCTGTTGGTGGAGACAATGAGGAAGACGATGATGAGACTCAAATACCTGATTGGAGCGACAACTTTAGTTTTTTGTCAGGGCAGGAACAGGTTGGCTCTGAGGACGACGGGTGTGATAACGCACAGGGTGATGATGATGAGGTTGGAGATCCCACTTACTGTCAACCCACAGTCAGCCAAGAGATGAGGTCAGCAGAGGAGGTGGAGGAGAATGCTAGTGACGCCTTCCTGGACAGAGACGTAGTACTGGAAGCACGTCAACAACTGCATCCTCAAACACAACTCTGCCTCTCACCACAAGTCGTGGTGGCTCTTCAGGTCGCATGGGTGCTAAGCCTTGCATAGCCTGGGCATTTTTTCAGGTCGATAAAGATGACCCAACTCATGTTATCTGTAACATTTGTCAGCAAAAGCTAAGTAGAGGCCAAAAAATACATAGTTTGAGTACTTCATGCATGAACCGGCACATGGACATGAAGCATAAGTTGCAGTGGGAAGCTCACTGTGCTACAATGCGACCTAGCCGGCCGGGCCAACCACCGTCTGCCATATCTTGTGCATCCGCGTCCTCTTCATCCTCTGTGACTGGGGGGACAGCATTCACACCTGTTTTGGGGCGCAGACCTGCCACCTCTTTACCCGCAACAGCCAGCGTGATTGGCAGGTCATCATTTTCTTTGGAGGTGGTAACACCAGCTGGTGTTGAGCGCTGTCCGACATCGATAGCACCACCTTTGGATCAAGGCAACCTAACATGTCCACCTGCATCTTCCTCACAGACCGGCAGTTTGCCGGGGACACCCTTATCAACCCCGTCTGAGCACAATAGCCAGCCCTCGGTCCCTACGATGTGGACAAGTAAAAGACGATTTCCTCCTAGCCATGAGAAAGCTAAGAGGTTGAATTTCACCATCTGCAAGCTCTTGGCTACAGAAATGCTGCCTTTCCACTTGGTGCACACAGAGGATTTTCGAGACCTTATGTCCATCGCAGTGTCCCAGTACCAGTTGCCCAGTCGGCACTACTTCTCAAAGAAAGGTGTGCCTGCGCTCCACCAGCATGTCGCACACAACATCACCGTTTCTTTGAGAAACTCTGTGTGTGACAGGGTGCATTTCACCACAGACACTTGGAAGAGTAGGCATGGACAGGGGCGTTACATGTCGCTGACTTGGCACTGGGTAACTATGGTGACAGCAGGACAAGGGGCTGCTGTCCAAGTCTTGCCGTCCCCACGAGTTGTGCGTCAATCCTCTTTATCTCAAAGTTCCTCCAATGCTTCTGCCTCCTCAACCTCCTCTCGGTCCTCCACCTGCACCCAAAGCCAGTCTGGTCATGCCACAAGCTTTCTAACTGCACAGAAGGGATCCTGCACACCTCCTTACTATGCTGGCAGTAGGGTTCAACGTCATCAGGCGGTTTTTACTTTGAAATGTCTGGGAAATGTGAGTCACACAGCTGAGGAGTTGTGGTCAGCTCTGGAGAACCAATTTCTTGAATGGTTGTCTCCACTGGACCAGAAACCAGGGAAGGCCGTGTGCGACAATGCTGCAAACCTGGGTGCGGCCCTTCGCCGGGGCAATGTCACACACGTGCCTTGTATGGCTCACGTGTTGAACCTGGTTGTCCAGCAATGTTTAGCCCACTATCCCGGACTAGATGGCCTTCTGCAGAGGGCACGGTCGCTGTGTGCTCACTTACGCCATTTGCATCCCGCAGCTCAGCGACTTACATCTCTACAGAAGTCGTTGGGCCTGCCACTTCACCGGCTAAAATGCGATGTGCCTACCCGGTGGAATTCAACTCTGCACATGTTGCAGCGACTGTGGCAGCACCGACAAGCTCTGGTGCAATACGTTCTGACGGATAGCCTGGGCCAACGAGATCCAGAGGTGGGGCAAATCACGCTGGAGGAGTGGTCTCAGATCAGGGACCTATGCACCCTTCTGCACAGTTTTGAAATGGCGACGAAGATGTTTAGTGCTGACGATGCCATTATCAGCATGACTATTCCGGTGATTTACATGCTGGAGCACATGTTAAACAGAATTCGGAGTCAGGTGGTGGCACAAGAGGAGGAGGAGTAAGTAGAAGAGGAGGAGTTGTATGCGGAAGGGCTAACATCTGCAAGGTCCAGACGGTCGGCAGCACCAAGGCGGCAGGCATGTGAGGGTGGGGGATATGGTTTTACCAGGGCGCATGGTAGCAGCCAAACTAGTGAGGAAGGTGCAGGAGCCCAGGAAGAAGTGGAGGACGAACTGATGGAAGACTCATCAGATGAGGGAGACCTTGATCACATTTCTGTTGTGCGAGGTTGGGGGGAGAGGACAGAGGAAGGAAGCATGATTGTTACCTCGCCACCAACACAACAGGGACTTGGTGCTCCTGGATGAGCAACACACATGAGTGCCTTCTTGCTGCACTACCTGCAACATGACCCTCGAATTGTGAGAATTAGAAATAATCCTGACTACTGGGTTGCCACAGTGTTAGATCCCCGGTACAAGAGTAAATTTGCAGAAATTATTCCTGCCATAGAAAGGGATGCACGCATGCAGGAGTATCAGCAGAGACTGTTGCAGAATCTTACATGTGCTTTTCCACAAAACACCAGTGGTGCACGTAGTGAATCTCACAGTTCCAACTTGCCAACCGTGGGACTGTCGAGTGTTCAGCACTCAAACCGTAACAGAAACACAGTATCTGCTGGTAACATCAATTTTGCGGAATCATTTCACCACTTTTTTAGCCCATCCTTTGCAAGGCCACAGGAGACAAGAAGTCTGACACATAGTCAACGCCTAGAGACGATGGTACAGGAGTATCTCCAAGTAAACATTGAAGCCATTACTGTGTCACTGGACCCTTGCTCTTTTTGGGCTTCCAATCTGGATAAATGGCCGGAGCTAGCCACTTACGCCTTGGAGATCTTGTCATGCCCCGCAGCCAGCGTTCTGTCTGAACATGTGTTCAGCGCTGCTGGTGGTGTGCTGACAGATAAGCGCACGCGGCTCTCCACTGATAATGTAGACAGACTCACGCTTATAAAGATGAACAAATCATGGATCAGAAAAGACTTTTCTACCCCTGTGTCATCCTGGGGAGAGGAAAAGCTTGATGATTGGTTAAAATCACCTCACCAACTATTTTAAGCTTTCAAATTACTAATCATGTTTATCTGTATCTTGGCTGGAAAATAATTTGGGCTTTGTAGCAGTGTGCAGTACGGATTCTATTAGGCCATCTATACTAAGCTCCACCAGATTTAAAATTACTAATCAAGTTTATCTGTATCTTGGCTGGAAAATAATTTGGGCTTTGTAGCAGTGTGCAGAACTGATTCTATTAGGCCATCTATACTAAGCTCCACCAGATTTAAAATTAATAATAATTTTTAGCTGCATCTAGCCCGGAAAATAATTTTGGGGCTCCGAGATGCACAAGACACATAAGTGCCTTCTTGCTGCACTACCTGCAACATGAAACTCAGATTGTCAGAATTCGAAGTAATCCTGACTACTGGGTTGCCACACTCTTAGATCCCCCACACTCTTCTATCAACCTTTTCATTTTAATAAAGACCAAAAAAATGGTCATTTTTGAAATTATAAGCATTAGCAGGTTATTATAAACTGAAATCAAACAGTTTTCAACTCAAAACTTTATTCTAGGTGATGTTACATTTGCACATAGGACCCCTTGTTCGAAAGGAGCTTCTGAACTCTCTCGTCCATTGAATTTGTCAGGTTTTGGATGGTTTCTGCTTTAATTGTTTTGCATGAGGACAGAATACCCTCCCAGAGCTGTTGCTTAGATGTGAACTGCCTCCCGCCATCATAGACACTCCTTTTGATGATGCTCCAGAGGTTCTGAATGGGGTAGAGGTCAGGGGAGCATGGGGGTCACACCATAAGTTTGTCCCCTTTTATGCCCATATCAGCCAGAGATGCAGATGTGTTATGTGCAGCATGAGACGGTGCATTATCATGCATAAAAATGATCTTGCTGTGGAATACACGGTTCTTCTTCTTGAACCATGGCAGGAAGTGCTGTTTGAGAAACTCCTCATACATTATGGAGTTCATCTTTACTAGTGTTGAGCCACCCCCGTAGTGTTCGGGTTCGGTTCGGTTCGTCGAACACCGGGATGTTCGAGGAACTGTTCGTCGGACTGTTCGTCGAACACCTTAGAACACCGTCGAACACCGTTAAAACCAATGGCAGGCAAACAAAAACACATAGAAACACATAGAAAACATCTTCAAAGGTGTCCAAAAGCTGACAAACTGCTCAGAAGACGCTTTCTTTAAAAAAGCCGGCCGGCAATTCAGCAGCGGCATACACCGGTACCCGACAATTTAGACAAGAAAGAATAGAGCCTCACACATAGATTAGATAGATAGAAACATGTCAGTCGCATATATATGAAGTACAGTGACAGTGTTGCTTACTGTACTTGTCATTTAGTGTAAAGGATTTATTAAAAAATATAATAGTGTTTTCATGCACTGTCTCTTTAAAAAAGCCGGCCGGCAATTCAGCATCTGTACCCGACAATTTATAACAGACAGAATAGAGCTTCACACATAGATTAGATAGATAGAAACATGTCAGTCACATATATATGAAGTACAGTGACAATGTTGCTTACTGTACTTGTCATTTAGTGTAAAGGATTTATTAAAAAAAATAATAGTGTTTTCATGCACCGTCTCTTTAAAAAAGCCGGCCGGCAATTCAGCATCTGTACCCAACAATTTATAACAGACAGAATAGAGCTTCACACAT
Organism: Phyllobates terribilis; assembly: GCF_046119375.1. Lineage (NCBI taxonomy): Eukaryota > Metazoa > Chordata > Amphibia > Anura > Dendrobatidae > Phyllobates > Phyllobates terribilis. Next base: position 764,353,226 of record NW_027362762.1, on the reverse strand, counting down.
AGATTAGATAGATAGAAACATGTCAGTCACATATATATGAAGTACAGTGATAGTGTTGGTTACTGTACTTGTCATTTAGTATTAAAATAAAGGATTTATTATTAAAAAAAATTGGCGTGGGGTTCCCCTTAATTTTAGTCTCTAGCGGAGGTTAAGCAGACAGCTGGGGCAGATGTTTGAAGCCTGGGAAGGGGGTAATACCCACGGAGCTTCCCAGGCTACTAATATGAGCCCCCAGCTGAATACATAGCCTTTACTAGCTATTAAAATGGGGGACCCCCCCAAAAAAATGACTTGGGGTCCCCCCTAATTTAATAGCTAGCAAAGGCTAGGCAGACAGCTGGGGGCTGATATTAATAGTCCAGGAAGGGAGCCATGAATATTGGCCCCCTCCCAGGCTAGAAACACCAGCCGTCAGCCGCCCCAGAAATGGCGCATTCATAGGATGCGCCAATTCTGGCACTTAGCCTCGCTCTTCCACGCTGCCCTGGTGCGGTGGCAGGGGGTAATAGGGCTGGGGTTGATGTCAGCTTATAATGCCAGCTGACATCAAGCCCAGGTTAGTAATGGAGAGGCGTCTATAAGACACCCCCATTACTAACCCCATAGTCAAAGTTAAAAGAAAACACAAACACCCAGAATAAAGTCCTTTAATTGAAATAAAGACACAATCCTTTATTGTTCTAAATTAAACCATACTTACCATCACGCCCATTCCAGCTGAAGCCAACGATCTCCTGCAATAAAAGAAAAATAATAAAGCAACATCATCCTTACCTTTCCATGGTTCCCACGACAGCTTCAGCTCTGCTACATCGAGATGACAGGCTGGACCGCAGCAGAACGCTGCCATCCAGCCTGTCATCCCGCAGACACTGAGAAGCGCAGGCATGCTTGCACTCTGCAGTGTCTGGCTGTGACGGCATAAAGATGAGACGAGTTCATGTCCAATGAACTCGGCGCACCTCATGCACGTCACTGACAGCGTGGGAAAATTCTCACGCTGAAGCGCTGAGTGCAGGAGAATTCTCCCACGCTGTCAGTGACGTGCATAAGGTGAGCTCATGTCCAATGAACTCAGCTCACTTCCTGCACGTCACTGACAGCGTGGGAGAATTCTCCTTCATTCAGCGCTTCAGCGTGAGAATTCTCCCACGCTGAAGCGCTGAGTGCAGGAGAATTTTCCCACGCTGTCAGTGACGTGCATAAGGTGAGCTCATGTCCAATGAACTCAGCTCACCTCCTGCACATCACTGACAGCGTGGGAGAATTCTCCTGCACTCAGCGCTTCAGTGTGAGAATTCTCCCACGCTGAAGCGCTGAGTGCAGGAGAATTCTCCCACGCTGTCAGTGACGTGCATGAGGTGAGCCGAGTTCATTGGACATTAACTTGGCTCATCTGGATGCCGTCACAGAGAGACACTGTGGAGCGCAAGCAAGCCTGCGCTTCTCAGTGTCTGCGGGATGACAGGCTGGATGGCAGCGTTCTGCTGCGGTCCAGCCTGTCATCTCGATGTAGCAGAGCTGAAGCTGTCATGGGAACCATGGAAAGGTAGGGATGATGTTGCTTTATTATTTTTCTTTTATTTCAGGAGATCGTTGGCTTCAGCTGGAATGGGCGTGACGGTAAGTATGGTTTAATTTAGAACAATAAAGAATTGTGTGTTTATTTCAATTAAAGGACTTTTTTCTGGGTGTTGTGTTTTTTTTAAATACTTTACTAGAAAGTCATGGTGGTCATGTCTAATATTGGCATGACCCCATGAATTTTGGGCTTAGGGCCAGCTGATAATGCCAAGCCCTAACCCCTTTATTACCCAGTGAGCCACCGCACCAGGGCCCTGGATGAGTTGGGTACAGCGCCAGAAGATGGCGCTTCTATGAACGCGCCATTTTCCGGGGTGGCTGCGGACTGCAATTTGCAGCGGGGGTGGCCCAGAAAGCTTGGGCCTCCCTGCGCTGCGGATTCCAGCCCCCAGCTGCCTAGTTGTACCTGGCTGGACACAAAAACAGGGCGAAGCCCCACGTCAATTTTCTTTAAATTATTTCATGAAATAATTAAGAAAAAAAGGGCTTCCCTATATTGTTGTGTCCGGCCAGGTACAAATAGGCAGCTGGTGGTTGGGGGCAGCCCGTTCCTGCCTGCTGCACCTGACTGGACACAAATATAGTGCGAAGCCCCACGTCAATTTTTTTTTAATTATTTCATGAATTTCCTGAAATAATTTAAAAAAATTGAAGTGGGGCTTCGCACTATATTTGTGTCCAGCCAGGTACAGCAGGCAGGAATGGGCTGCCCCCAACCACCAGCTGCCTATTTGTACCTGGCCGGACACAACAATATAGGGAAGGCCTTTTTTTCTTAATTATTTCATGAATTTCATGAAATAATTAAAAAAAATTGAAGTGGGGCTTCGCACTATATTTGTGTCCAGCCAGGTACAGCAGGCAGGAACGGGCTGCCCCCAACCACCAGCTGACTATTTGTACCTGGCCGGACACAACAATATAGGGAAGGCCTTTTTTTCTTAATTATTTCATGAATTTCATGAAATAATTAAAAAAAAAATACGTGGGGCTTCGCCCTATTTTTGTGTCCAGCCAGGTACAACTAGGCAGCTGGGGGCTGGAATCTGCAGCGCAGGGAGGCCCAAGCTTTCTGGCCCCCCCCCTGCTGCAAATTGCAGTCCGCAGCCACCCCGGAAAATGGCGCGTTCATAGAAGCGCCATCTTCTGGCGCTGTACCCAACTCATCCAGGGCCCTGGTGCGGTGGCTCACTGGGTAATAAAGGGGTTAGGGCCAGCTTGGTATTATCAGCTGGCCCCAAGCCCAAAATTCATGGGGTCACGCCAGTATTAGACATGACCGCCATGAATTTCTAGTAAAGTATTTAAAAAAAACACAACACCCAGAATAAAGTCCTTTAATTGAAATAAACACACAATTCTTTATTGTTCTAAATTAAACTATACTTACCATCACGCCCATTCCAGCTGAAGCCAACGATCTCCTGCAATAAAAGAAAAATAATAAACCAACCTCATCCTTACCTTTCCATGGTTCCCACGACAGCTTCAGCTCTGCTACATCGAGATGACAGGCTGGACCGCAGCAGAACGCTGCCATCCAGCCTGTCATGCCGCAGACACTGAGAAGAGCAGGCATGCTTGCGCTCCTCAGTGCCTCGCTGTGACGGCATCCAGATGAGCCGAGGTCATGTCCAATGAACTCGGCTCACCTCATGCACGTCACTGACAGCGTGGGAAAATTCTCACGCTGAAGTGCTGAGTGCAGGAGAATTCTCCCACGCTGTCAGTGACGTGCATGAGGTGAGCTCATGTCCAATGAACTCAGCTCACCTCATGCACCTCACTGACAGCGTGGGAAAATTCTCCTGCACTCAGCGCTTCAGCGTGAGAATTCTCCCACGCTGTAAGTGACGTGCATGAGGTGAGCCGAGTTCATTGGACATGACCTCGGCTCATCTTTATGCCGTCACAGAGAGACAATGTGGAGCGCAAGCAAGCCTGCGCTTCTCAGTCTCTGCGGGATGAAAGGCTGGATGGCAGCGTTCTGCTGCGGTCCAGCCTGTCATCTCGATGTAGCAGAGCTGAAGCTGTCGTGGGAACCATGGAAAGGTAAGGATGAGGTTGCTTTATTATTTTATTTTTATTACAGGAGATCGTTGGCTTCAGCTGGAATGGGCGTGACGGTAAGTATGGTTTAATTTAGAACAATAAAGAATTGTGTCTTTATTTCAATTAAAGGACTTTATTCTGGGTGTTTGTGGTTTTTTTAACTTTGGCTATGGGGTTAGTAATGGGGGTGTCTTATAGACGCCTCTCCATTACTAACCTGGGCTTGATGTCAGCTGGCATTATAAGCTGACATCAACCCCAGCCCTATTACCCCCTGCCACCGCACCAGGGCAGCGTGGAAGAGCGAGGCTAAGTGCCAGAATTGGCTGCATCCTATGAATGCGCCATTTCTGGGGCGGCTGACGGCTGGTTTTTCTAGCCTGGGAGGGGGCCCATATTCATGGCTCCCTTCCTGGGCTATTAATATCAGCCCCCAGCTGTCTGCCTAGCCTTTGCTAGCTATTAAATTAGGGGGGACCCCACGTCATTTTTTTGGGGGGGTCCCCCATTTTAATAGCTAGTAAAGGCTATGTATTCAGCTGGGGGCTGATATTAGTAGCCTGGGAAGCTCCGTGGGTATTACCCCCTTCCCAGGCTTCAAACATCTGCCCCAGCTGTCTGCTTAACCTCCGCTAGAGCCTAAAATTAAGGGGAACCCCACGCCAATTTTTTTTAATAATAAATCCTTTATTTTAATACTAAATGACAAGTACAGTAACCAACACTATCACTGTACTTCATATATATGTGACTGACATGTTTCTATCTATCTAATCTATGTGTGAAGCTCTATTCTGTCTGTTATAAATTGTCGGGTACAGATGCTCAATTGCCGGCCGGCTTTCTTAAAGAGACGGTGCATGAAAACACTATTATTTTTTTTAATAAATCCTTTACACTAAATGACAAGTACAGTAATCAACACTGTCACTGTACTTCATATATATGTGACTGACATGTTTCTATCTATCTAATCTATGTGTGATTCTCTATTCCTTCTATTCTAAATTGTCGGGTACCGCTGCTGAATTGCCGGCTGGCTTTTTTAAAGAGACGGTGCATGAAAACACTATTATTTTTTTTGATAAATCCTTTACGCTAAATGACAAGTACAGTAAGCAGCACTTTCACTGTACTTCGTATATATGTGGCTGACATGTTTATATCTATCTAATCTATGTGTGAAGCTCTATTCTTTCGGTTATAAATTGTCGGGTACCGGTGTATGCCGCTGCTGAATTGCCGGCTTTTCATGTTTCACTGTTGGCACTGTTCCCATCGATTTGGGCAATCACTGTAATGCCACAACCACCATGGCTGTGGCATTACAGTGAGTGTCAGACAATCCCTGCATGATTGGTGCTCTAAATAGCACCAGACATGCAGGACACGCTTTTGGTGCACGAACAGTTATCGAACATAACCTCGAACAGCCGAATTTTTTGCAAATCGTTCGGGTTCGTCGATCAACTCGAACACCGCCCAAAACAGCTCGAATTTGAGATTGGCGAACAGTTCTAGTCGAACACCGCTCATCTCTAATCTTTACCCCTTCAGGGATCCTAAAGGGGCCGACAATCTCTCTCCCCATGATTCCAGCCCAAAACATTACTCCACCTCCTCCTTGTTGTCGCTGTAGCCGTGTTTGCGTGGGGTGTCCATCAACCAGCCATCCTCCACTCCATCCATCTGGACTATAGAGCGTTGCATGGCACTCATCCGTGAAAAAAACAGTTTTGAAATCAGTCTTCATGTAATGTTTGGCCCACTGGAGCCGTTTCTGTTTGTGTGAAGTGGATAGAGGAGGTTGACAGGAAGGCATATGCACAGCTGCAAACCTCTGAAGGACCCTGCATCTTGTTGTTCGGGGGACGTTGGAGGCACCAGCAGCTTCAAAAACTTGTCTGCTGCTATGACAAGACTTTTTTGCCACTGCTCTTTTAACCTGACGCAATTGCCTGTAGGAAAGAGTCCTCAATTTGCCCTTATCAGCACGCACACGTGTGTACTGTGAATCAGCTACATACTTCTTGATTGCCAAGACACTTCATCCTGATCATCGCACAATGTTGATTGTAGTCATGCCTTGACCTAAACACTCCACAATTTGTTGCTTCTCAGCAGCCGACACATCCTTTTTCTTTCCCATTTTGGCAGAAAATGTAGGCTGCTTAATAATGTGGGACAGCCTTCTTAAGTAGTCTTGCCTTTCATTGGACACACCTGCCAAACTAATTAGCACAGGTGTCTGCAATTGCTTACAGTGATATAAAGAGCTCTGACACACATCACCATCAATGAGTTTAACTGACAAACAAACAAATTCTTCCCTTATCACTCCTAAACAATTTTTGCATAATAATTTGGAACACAGTGTACATGTGCTTTTCCACAAAACACCAGTGGTTCACGTAGTGAATCTTACAGTTCTAACTTGCCAACCGTGGTCTGTATGGAGTTGTTCAATATAGGGCCCAAAATTAAGATAACATAGATGGGAGAGGTCTCTATGAATAGGAATTCCTAAGTATTTGATACCCTGTGAGGGCCAGGCAAAGGTAAAGTTGGACTGGATGGAATCCTGTATGGATTTGGGGAGGGAGACATCGAGGGCCTCAGACTTCGCAGCATTGATTTTAAAATTTTACCATGTAACAAAGTGATCTATTTCAGCCATAACAGCAGGGATGGATATATGTGATTGAGTGATATATACTAGGACATCATTAGCAAATAGAGAGCACTTGTACTCGGTGCCTCCCACCTCAATCCACCTAATATTGGGGTTATGGCGAATTGATGAGAGCAGGTGCTCCGTCACTAGGATGTATAAGAGAGGGGACAGAGGACATCCCTGCCTTGTCCCATTGGTGATTATGAAAGGTGATGAAAATGTTCTGACGCGCCCCCTGGGCCTTGGGACGCCCGGAGCCGGACCCTTTTTGGTGGATGCTGGTGGTTGTAGTCTCCGTGGCGGCGACCCGGTTCCGTGGCTCAGGGCGATCAAACCAGTGGCGGAACTATTTTTGTGGCTTTGATGTTTAACTGTCCGACTACGCCACCCGTGGATTGCGGTCAGAGTGAACCGCCGCTGCAGGGCAGACCGCTGAGGCTGGTGTTGTGGGTGCAGCAGAGCGTAGCATAACTCCCCACGGGAGGAGCATAGCCTCAGGGCAGTGTATGCGGAGGATGCGGGTGATGGTTCAGGGCAGCAGCAGTAACGACACGGAGTCAGTGATGCAGTCCAGGGCCTTTACTCACAGTTCTTATTATCCAGACCACGTATGCAGGTAACGGCTGCCCACAACGTACTGTGCTCACCAGGTGAGGGGCTCAGACAACTCCCAGATAACTTTGGAGCGCTTCACAGGACCCCGTTTGTGTGTCCTTTGTCTGGCCTTTCTTACCAACCTTCTGTCCGGCTGCCTCGGGCCTCCTCTTGGTAAACTTGGTGCCAGTTTCCCTGACCGTATGTGGTGCCTTCCTAGCGGGTGTAGCGAGGGGCTGCGCCACATAAAATGTCACAGCCTCCGGTTTCTAGCTGAGGGTCGTTTCCCGCCTCCACTAGTTTCAGGGACCAGTCTCCCTCTTTGGCCTAACCCCTCCAAGCAGGTGGATTCGGGTGTGCAGTGGCGACTCGCCCGTCCTCACCCCTGGGATCCCTTCGTTCCTCGTTCCTGGAGCCTTCTCCGCTCCTCTTCCTTCCTTCTCCCTCTTCCAGGCCTGGGCCTCTGTTACTACGCCCGCCTCCGGAGCAGAGCTCATACAGAGCCCCTGCTCTGTGTCACTTCTGCTCAGACTTCTCTGCACTGAACTAAGATGGTGCCCACCTTTTATACTCCCTTCTTAATGCACCCAGGAACTGCTTCCTCCCTGCTCCTGCACTACAGGGTTCCACTTCCTCAGTGTTCCCTCCCCCCACTCCAGCCAGGGACAGGGACTGTCGTGCCCATCTCAGGGGCACATTGGTCGCCCTGCCCCATGGCAATGTGGTGTAATGCATGCAGGTGTCGGGTCCCGATCCACGCTCCATACTTACCTGAGAGTGAGATATCACACCTCTGGGTGAGGTGCAATACCTCTCTAGCAACCGAGCCCTCAGGGTGGTACAGTTCCATGTATCTTCAGCCTAGGTGACGTATTGCGATACAGGGCCGTGATTTTGGCTATAAAAGGATCCCCTAGACCCCTACCCCAAACTTTTTAAGAGAATAATATATGGCGTGCCAGGAGACTCTATGGAATGCTTTCTCAGCATCCAACGAGAGTATCTAATTACAAATTTTTAACTGCATCTAGCCCAGGAAATACTTTGTGCCAAGTAGCAGTGTCTGCTAGTCAGCGGATTATCCCGGCTGTTAAGAAAGCTACACCACCTGTAGTTTGGACACTTAATTTTTTCAAAGGAAATGCTTCGGGACCATGGGATACTCAGTGAAGAGCATCAGGAGGCACCCCAAGGCATAGGGGCTGGGACTGGCAGTAGGATGCCTTGCGGTGGACAGCCGAGCTCGATCCTTATAAAAGCTTTTTAACTGCAGCAGCTTTAGTGGACGCTACTGGAGCTGGAATTACGCGGCTGCTGGCATGAGACTTGCCCTCCAATAGATCCTTGTAGAAGGATTTAAAGTGTATTCATTCAAATTATAGAGACAATTTAAATTAAAAGCTTAGACCTGCCTCCACCACAGGGGGGCTCGCTTGACCCACCAGCGGACAGGCACCAGTATTGGGAGAGGGGGGCTGGCCATCAGGGTTCACCGCAGCTCTGGCACAAACCCGGCGACACGAAGGTGGCACGGGCAGGAGTGGACTGGCCGTGTCGGCTTCTCTCTTTTTTGGATTTTAGAAGGGCATGACATGCCTATATCTGTGTCTCCCCCTCCTTTTACTCCTCCACCTCTTTTCTTTTCGCATGACTATATGTACTTGTCACTTTTCCATGTGTTAGTTATGTCTTCTGAGCAGTTTGTCAGCTTTTGGACACCTTTGAAGGTGTTTTCTATGTGTTTCTATGTGTTTTTGTTTGCCTGCCATTGGTTTTAATGGTGTTCGAAGGTGTTCGACGAACAGTTCGACGAACAGTTCGGCGAACACATGGGTGTTCGACGAACCGAACCGAACTCGAACTCTACGGGGGTGGCTCAACACTACTTATGGCGCGCATGCACGCTCCCTCCCTCTTAAAGGGGCTATCCTAATGAGTCCCCGGCCAATGGAGGAGTTGGCGTGGCTTAACCCTCTGTGGGAGAGAGGGGATCCTCTGGTGTCCGATCTCCAGGCCTTCCTCGCGGCTTTCCAGAAGATGTTCGTTGAACATGGACGAAGATCTTCTACTCCTTCCTCACTTCTCCAACTCCGTCAATGGAGTCTTTCTGTGGGACGGTATGCCGTGTGTTTCCGCACCCTCACATCTAAACTGGCCTGTAATAATGAGGCACTGGTGTCCAGCTTTTGGGAAGGCCTTTCTGGATGGATCAAAAATGAGCTAGCCGGCCGAGACATACCTCCCACCCTGGACAACCTGGTGCCTTTAGCTACCCGGATCGACATCTGCTTTCTGGAATGTGCTAAGGAGACAACCTGGGAGAGAAGACCTCCGCTTCTCGCTCCAACTTTCCAAAGGCCTGTCTCGCAACCAGGTGTCTTCTCCAGAGCCAATGCAAATTGACAAAGCCAAGATGGTCAAGTCTCGCCAGGAGACACGCCGAGCCAAGGGGATTAGCTTCTACTGTGGCAGTATAGAGCATCTGATCCATTCCTACCCGGAGAGATTGGGAAACTCCAGTGTCTAGTACCGCTCGGAGAGGTCATCCTAGGCAAGAGTTCTTCCTCTCCATCCTTGACTCTGTCCATTTCTGTCACCAGTGGTGAAACCCGCTTCTTCGAGACTGCGTTTCTGGATTCCGGTGCGGCAGGAAATCTCATTCAACGGGCGGTTGTGGAGCGTTATCAGATTCCTACCATATGTCTGGATGAACCTTTGGCGGTTTCCTCAGTGGATGGGAAGCTTCTTCCGGAAACTATCTTGCTGGTCACTGAGCCTGTAACTCTTCAGGTGGGAATGCTGCACTCAGAGAAGATCTCCTTTCATGTGCTGTCCGGCCTCTCTCATCAACTCTTGCTTGGTCTGCACTGGTTATAGAGACATGAGCCCATCCTCAATTGGAGATCTGGTGAAGTGCTTCATTTGGGTCAGGAATGCCATGAATCCTGTCTGGTTCTGGTTCGTCCTGCTCGACCCTCGTCTATGCCGGCTAACCTACCTGGTCTGCCGGCACCCTACTGGTCCTATGTGGATGCCTTTGACAAAAAGGAGGCTGAGACACTACCACCTCATAAGCCGTATGATTGCCCCATCGACCTAATACCTGGTGCCTCACTTCCTTGTGGGCGAATCTGTCCCTTGTCGTTGGCCGAGACCCGCGCTATGTCTGAGTACATTGAGGAGAATCTTGCTTGGGGATTTATCCGGAAATCCACCTCTGCACCTGGAGCAGGATTCTTCTTCGTCAAGAAGAAAGACGGCTCTCTCCGTCATTGTATCGACTACAGGGTCTAAACCAGATTACCATAAAAAATAAGTACCCCCTGCCTCTCATCTCAGAATTGTTTGACCTCCTAAAAGGCGAGAAGATCTTCACCAAGTTCGATCTTCGGGGGGGGGGGGCGTACAATCTGGTCCGAATTTGCCAGGGAGACGAGTGGAAGATGGCATTCAACACCTGGGATGGTCACTATGAATACCGCGTGATGCCTTTTGGTCTATGCAATGCTCCAGCCATCTTCCAGAAGCTAGTTAACTACATCTGAGATCTCCTGTATTCCTGCATGGTAGTGTACCTGGATGACATCTTGATGTTCTCCCCAGATTTGCCTTCACACCAGAGGGATGTTCGTCAGGTTCTGCTGAGGCTCCGAAAAATCGCCTGTACGATAAATATGAGAAATGCCTCTTTGAGCAGACCTCCTTGCCGTTCCTTGGTTACATCATTTCTGAGACCGGTCTGCGCATGGATCCCGAGAAGGTGTCAGCCGCCTTAAAGTGGCCCCGACCGGAGGGATTGAAGGCGATTCAACGGTTTCTGGGTTTCGCAAACTATTACCGCCTCTTCATTCCTCATTTTTCCTCCCGGACTGCTCCCATCTCTGCTCTCAGCCATAATGGATCAAATCCCAGGGAGTGGTCTTCCGAGGTGGAGAAAGCCTTTGACTCCCTAAAACAAGCCTTCTCCTTCGCTCCAGTGCTACATCGTCCAGATTGCAACAAACAGTTCTTCATGGAGGTTGATGCCTCCTCCTCCGGGGCCGGAGCAGTGCTCACCCATAAATCCTCATCCTGGAGAATGGTAACCTGCGGCTTCTTCTCCAAGCTCTTCACCTTGTCCAAGCGCAACTACTTCATAGGAGATCGGGAGCTGCTGGCCATCAAATTAGCACTGGAGGAGTGGTCCTACTTGCTGGAGGGGGCTCTGCACCCGGTGGTCATTTACACTGACCATAAAAACCTCGCTTATTTGCAGAATGCCCAAAGACTAAACCTGCGTCAGGCCAGATGGTCACTATTCTTCGCTCGATTCTGCTTTACTCTTCACTACGGCCCGGCAGGCAAGAACATTAAAGCCGACGCACTATCCCGTTCATTTTTGTCTACCAACTCGGAGGAGGAGCCTCTACATATCATTGATCCCTCCAAAATAATGACTGTTGCTCCGTTTGACCTGTCTCATCTACCTCCCGGTAAGACCTTTGTAGCTGTTCAGGATCGGAAGAAGGTTTTACTGTGGGGTCACTCGTCCAAACTTGCTGGTCATGCCGGCCATAGGAAGACATTTCTGCTCATTACCCGACATTATTGGGTTTCCCCCCTGCGCAAGGATGTTGCGGAATTTGTCGCGGCTTGTTCCTCTTGTGCCCGTCTTTCCTCTTCCCGTGCCTTCCGCTCCGTGGCAACATATCGCAATGGAGTTCATCACAGATCTCCCTGTTTCTGCCGGTTGTACAGTCATTTGGGTGGTCGCTGGCCTCTTTTCTAAGATGGCCCACTTCATTCCCCTGCCTGGTCTTCCATCTGCATCGGTGATGGCTAAGGACTTCATCCATCACATCTTCCGTCTTCACGGCTTACCCCTCCACATTGTCTCAGATCGCGGAGTTCAATTCACTTTGCGCTTCTGGAGAGCCAAGTGCAAGCTGCTGGATGTCTCCTTGGATTTTTCTTCAGCCTATCATCCTCAGTCCAATGGCCAAGTGGAACGCATCAATCAAATCCTCTCCAGTTTTCTTCGCCACTTTGTCAACGCTCACCATAACCATCGAGTTGAGCTCCTGCCCTGGGCCGAGTTTTCCTAAATCAACCATGAGAGCGAGTCTTCTGCTAAAACTCTGTTTTTTGTGGTCTACGGTCAACACCCCCAGATTCCGTTTCCCGTCTCCTCTTCAGTGGACAATCCTTCCTCGGAGTCTCTCGTCAGCGAATTTTCTGCAATTTGGGAAGACACTAGATCTGTGCTCCTTCAGTCCTTTGAGCTGATAAAGAAGAATGTTGATAAGAGACGTCTGGATCCACCTCAATTCCGTCCGGGAGACAAGGTCTGGCTTTCTTCCAAATATGTTCGTCTTAAGATACCATCTCACAAGTTGGGTCCGTGGTTCATTGGTTCGTTCGAGGTTCTGAACCAAATTAATCTGGTGGCTTACAAGCTGAAACTCACAGCCTCCTTACAGATTCCCAACTCCTTTCACGTTTCTGTCCTCAAACCGGTTGTCCTTAATTCTTTCTCTGTTGATCCAGGTACCACCCCAGCTCCAGTTTCCACTGAGGACATCTTTGAGGTAGAAAACATTTTGGCCACCAAGAGGGTAAGAGGAAAGGCTTTATTTCTTGTGGATTGGAAAGGGTTTGGCCCTGAGGAGAGGTCTTGGGAGCCCAGGGAGAACAATCATGCTCCTCATCTTCTAGAAAAATTTCTCGTGGGCTTAAAGAAGAGGGGGCATAAAGGGGAGGGGTACTGTAACATCGGCGTCTCTGCCTCCTGCAGAGTAGAGATGCAGTTCCTCTCACCACCGCGAGCCCGGTCCGGCGCCTTCCTGTTCCCCTGCTGATAAGGCGCGCACTGCGCGCTGATTCCCATGCACTGTGCTTAGGGCGTGTGTCCCCTTGCTCCCTCCCTCTCAAAGGGGCCGCGTGTGCCGTCCTAAAGAGTTCCCGGCCAATGGCCAGAGGACTGCCCCTATATTAAGCACCTCCTCCAAAGTGGAGGTGCCTGTGCAAGGTTGTGGTTTGTGTGCTAAGACTCTGCTAAGCCCTCAAGTTACTTGCCCGCCAGTGTGTCTAACAGTCCTGCCCGCCAGTCTATCTATCATCCGTGCCCGCCTGCCTGCCTACCCGGAGCACCTGCCAGATTACCTGCTGTGCCTGCGTGCCTACCCGAAGCACCTGCCAGTTACCTGCCGTGTTAGCCAGCCTGCCAACCCAGAGCACCTGCCAGTTACCTGCCGTACCAGCCTGCTCGTTTACCCGGAGTACCTGTCTGGCTATCTGTCGTACCCGCCTGCTGGTCTACCCGGATCACCCGCCAGCCTGCCTGCCTGCAGTGCTCATCCGCTGTACCGGTCAGCTTCTGTCATCTGACCCATGGGAGTCACCTGCTCTCACACAAGGTTGGTCCCAGAGTGGCACTTGGTTCTCCTGCCCGGTCCTCCTTGGTTCACGGAGTCGACTAAGCCGCCGTTTGACCTGGGTCAGTCCGAGTAGGCACTTAGTTACGCCCCTCTGGTCCCTCTTTGCATCAAAGGACAGAGGTTCCACCACCTGGACCCATAACACTGACTTGCGCCATACATGTTATTAGGGGGTAAAATTTATTTTGAGAGGTATTGTCCGAGGTTGAGAATGCCCTGATCAAATATTGATACAATGATACTTCTTTGCTTGTCTACAATCACATCTTTATTATTATTTTATGACAGGCGTAAGTTATCTGATCACATCTAATTATAGCTTAAATGTTAAAGAAGATCTGTCAATAAGGTCAACTTTCCTAAACCATATGAAAGGGCCTGTATGTCATAGAAAGTTGAATAAAATCTGCATGTCTGATTCTAGAAAAATCAACATTTTTGTTATGTGCAAATAAGCTGTACAGATCTATGAGCAGGACATTGATTTACATGAGAATCTGCTTGCAGAGATTATTTTATGTGAAAGGGGCTGTTATCAGTGTGAACCAAAAATTAATGACACTTTGCTTTCATAATCACACACAGCTCTGCTGTGAGATCCGAACGAACACAGTACAGCAGAGCTAAAAGTACAGTAGAATTTAAGTTTGTCTCATTACAAAAACATTTACAAATGCAGTCCTCTCACAGAGCTTTAGCTTCCATCTCACAGGCAGCCAGCATGGAGCAAGAGCAGCACAGCAGAGCTGACAGCACTGTGAAAGGACACGTACAAATATGATTAATGTGTTTTTAATGAGATAAGATTCACCTCTGCTGTACTGTGTAATTATAATCAGGCAAAGCTCTGCAGCATAGCTGTCAGCACTATGTGAGGAAAAGTGCTGCTGCAAATTTGTGTAATTACACAAAGTTTACTTTTGCTGTAATGTGTTAGTTTTGATCTCACTGCAGAACTGTGTGTGATTATAGTAGCATTTCATGTCGCACACTAGTGATGTCACCTTTCATTTAAAATAAGCTTTGGAGGCTGAAGATCCTATTTTTGGTCCATGAATCTGAGCAGCTCATTTACATAAAAGAAAATGTGGATTTCTCTGGAATAAGATATCAGAATCCTGAAATCAAGGTATCATTTTATTCAGCTTTCTATTAACTACATCCAGAAGCGTAGCTAGGGTTTTGGTTAAGGGGGGGGGCAAAACTTCTAAGTTGGCCCCTAACTAGGTAATCCTGATTACAGCTATGGTGGCACATCCAGAGAGTGGATGTAGGGGAACCTCAATTGATGACCGCACTGTTTCTGAAAAAAATCTCTATAGAGCACTCATATTACAGCCATATGGTGACATATATTGATAGATACCAGTCCTGCAGAACATATAGGAGATTACAGTACAGTTATATATAGTTACTTACAGCTGACATACTTTCTGCTTAAATTGTTCACTTTTCCCATCTTTTCTATCTTGCCCAGACCGACACGACAACTTCTCCATCCAGGACTCAGAGTCTCAGGTCTGCAGAAATCACAACAAAGACACATTTGACTCCTTACCTTTCAGGCACCGTCCCCATCTATTCCCAACCAGCACAAACCCCTCATCCTGCTGATACCCCAATACTGAGCCTCTGTTGCTGTATGTGTCCCTATTACTGCACCTACTGTGTAGTACTGTGTGCCCTCTAGAGGGTAAAACAAACCTCTAGAATATAGTAATGCACTGTGCAAGTGCCCTAGAAAACAGTGCCCACATTGTGCCCCCTAGAAAGTAATAATGCTCTTGTGTGCCCATCTGACAGTCATAATAACCAGAGTTCCCCTATAACGATAAGTGCCCACTTAAGATTTAATAATGTCCTGAGTCTCCCCCCATGTACAGCTCCCCTATACACAGTATGATGATCTTTTAAACATATTATAATGCCACCTCGCTGTACAGTACCCCTCACACAGTATACTGACCCCTAAGTAACCTCCAAACTGATGTCTCCCACACTGTATGATGGCCCCGACACTGTGCAAAGACTAGTGTTGAGCCACCCCCGTAGTGTTCGAGTTCAGTTCGGTTCGTCGAACACCCGTGTGTTCGCCGAACTGTTCGTCGAACTGTTTGTCGAACACCGTCGAACACCGTTAAAACCAATGGCAGGCAAACAAAAACACATAGAAACACATAGAAAACACCTTCAAAGGTGTCCAAAAGCTGACAAACTGCTCAGAAGACATAACTAACACATGGAAAAGTGACAAGTACATATAGTCATGCGAAAAGAAAAGAGGTGGAGGAGTAAAAGGAGGGGGAGACACAGATATAGGCATGTCATGCCCTTCTAAAACCCAAAAAGTGAGAAGCCGATACGGCCAGTCCGTTCCAGCCCGTGCGACCTCCGTGTCGCCGGGTTTGTGCCAGAGCCGCGGTGGACCCTGACGGCCAGCCCCCCTCTCCCAATACTGGTGGGTCGAGCGAGCCCCCCTGTGGTGCAGGCAGGTCTAAGCTTTTTAAATTAAATTGTCTCTCTAATTTGAATGAATACACTTTAAATCCTTTTACAAGGATCTATTGGAGGGCAAGTCTCATGCCAGCAGCCGCGCAATTCCAGCTCCAGTAGAGTGCACTAAAGCTGCTGCAGTTAATAAGCTTTTATAAGGCTTGAGCTCGGCGGTCCACCGCAAGGCGTCCTACCGCCAGTCCCAGCCCCTATGCCTTGGGGTGCCTCCTGATGCTCTTCACTGAGTATCCCGGGGTCCTGAAGCATTTCCTTTGAAAAAATTAAGTGTTCAAACTACAGGTGGTGTAGCTTGCTTAACAGCTGGGATAAACCGCTGACTAGCAGACACTGCTACTAGGCACAAAGTATTTCCTGGGCTAGATACAGTTAAAAATTTGTAATTAGATACTCTCGTTGGATGCTGAGAAAGCATTCCATAGAGTCTCCTTGCATGCTATATATTATTATCTTAAAAAGCTTGGGGTAGGGGTCTAGGGAACCCTTTTATAGCCAAAATCACGGCCCTGTATCGCAATATGTCACCGAGGCTGAAGATAAATGGAACTGTAGCACCCAGAGGGCTCGGTTGCTACAGAGGTATTGCACCTCACCCAGAGGTGTGATATCTCACTCTCAGTTAAGGATGGAGTGTGGATCAGGACCCCAACACCTGCATGCATTACACCACATTGCCGTGGGGCAGGACGACCAATATGCCCCTGAGATGGGCACGACAGTCCCTGTCCCTGGCTGGAGTGGGGGGAGGGAACACTGAGGAAGGGGAACCCTGTAGTGCAGGAGCAGGGAGGAAGCAGTTCCTGGTTGCATTGAGAAGGGAGTATAAAAGGTGGGCACCATCTTAGTTCAGTGCAGAGAAGTCTGAGCAGAAGTGACAGGGAGCAGGGGCTCTGCATGAGCTCTGGTCAGGAGGCGGGCCTAGTAACAGAGGCCCAGGCCTGGAAGAGGGAGAAGGAAGAGGAGCGGAGAAGGCTCCAGGAATGAGGAACGAAGGGATCCCAGGAGTGCGGACGGGCGAGTCGCCACCGCACGCCCGAATCCACCTGCGTGGAAGGGTCAGGCCAAAGGGGGAGACCGGTCCCCGAAACTAGTGGAGGCGGGAAACGACCCTCAGCTACAAACCGGAGGCTGTGACATTTTATGTGGCGCAGCCCCTCGCTACACCCGCTAGGAAGGCACCACATAGGGTCAGGGAAACTGGCGCCAAGTTTACCAAGAGGATGCCCGAGGCAGCCGGACAGAAGCATTGGTAAGAAAGGCCACTCAAAGGACACACAATGGGGGTCCTGTGAAGCGCTCCAAAGTTATCTGGGAGTTATCTGAGCCGCTCACCTGGTGAGCACAGTACGACGTGGGCAGCCGTTACTTGCAGAAGTGGTCTGGATAATAAGAACTGTGAGTAAAGGCCCTGGACTGCATCACTGACTCCGTGTCGTTACTGCTGCTGCCCTGCACCATCATCCCCATTCTCCGCATACACTACCCTGAGGCTATACTCCTCCTGTGGGGAGTTATACTACGCTCTGCTGCACCCACAACACCAGCCTCAGCGGTCTGCCCTGCAGCGGCGGTTCATTCTGACTGCAATCCACGGGTGGCGTAATCGGACATTTAAACATCAAAACCACATAAATAGTTCCGCCACTGGTTTGACCGCCTTGTGCCACGGAACCGGGTTGCCACCACAGAGTCTGCAACCACCAGCATCCACCAAAAAGGGTCCGGCTCTGGGTGTCACAAGGCCCAGGGGGCGCATCAGAACATTTTCATCACCTTTCATAATCACCAATGGGACAAGGCAGGGATGTCCTCTGTCCCCTCTCTTATACATCCTAGTGACGGAGCACCTGCTCTCATCAATTCGCCATAACCCCAATATTTGGTGGATTGAGGTGGGAGGCACCAAGAACAAGTGCTCTCTATTTGCTGATGATGTCCTAGCATATATCACTCAATCACATATATCCATCTCTGCTGTTATGGCTGAAATAGATCACTTTGTTACATGGTCAAATTTTAAAATCAATGCAGCGAAGTCTGAGGCCCTCGATGTCTCCCTCCCCAAATCCATACAGGATTCCATCCAGTCCAACTTTCCCTTTGCCTGGCCCTCACAGGGTATCAAATACTTAGTAATTCCTATTCATAGAGACCTCTCCCGTCTATGTTATCTTAATTTTGGGCCCTTTATTGAACAACTCCATACAGACTATGGTTGGCAAGTTAGAACTGTAAGATTCACTACGTGAACCACTGGTGTTTTGTGGAAAAGCACATGTACACTGTGTTCCAAATTATTATGCAAAAAGTGTTTAGGAGAGATACGGTAAGAATTTTTTTGTTTGTCAGTTAAACTCATTGATGGTGATGTGTGTCAGGACTCTTTATATCACTGTAAGCAATTGCAGACACCTGTGCTAATTAGTTTGGCAGGTGTGTCCAATGAAAGGCAAAACTACTTAAGAAGGCTGTCCCACATTATTAAGCAGCCTACATTTTCTGCCAAAATGGGAAAGAAAAAGGATGTGTCGGCTGCTGAGAAGCAACAAATTGTGGAGTGTTTAGGTCAAGGCATGACTACAATCAACATTGCAAAGACACTTCATCCTGATCATCGCACAATCAAGAAGTATGTAGCTCATTCACAGTACACACGTGTGCGTGCTGATAAGGGAAAATTGAGGACTCATTCCTACAGGCAATTGCGTCAGGTTAAAAGAGCAGCGGCAAAAAAGCCTTGTCATAGCAGCAGACAAGTTTTTGAAGCTGCTGGTGCCTCCAACGTCCCCCGAACAACAAGATGCAGGGTCCTTCAGAGGTTTGCACGTGTGCGTAAGCCATCCTGTCGACCTCCTCTATCCACTGCACACAAGCAGAAACGGCTCCAGTGGGCCAAACAATACATGAAGACTGACTTCAAAACTGTTTTGTACACGGATGAGTGCCGTGCAACGCTCTATGGTCCAGATGGATGGAGTGGAGGATGGCTGGTTGATGGACACCCCACGCAAACCCGGCTACAGCGCCAACAAGGAGGAGGTGGAGTAATGTTTTGTTCTGGAATCATGGGGAGAGAGATTGTCGGCCCCTTTAGGATCCCTGAAGGGGTAAAGATGAACTCCATAATGTATGTGGAGTTTCTCAAACAGCACTTCCTGCCATGATCCAAGAAGAAGAACCGTGTATTCCACAGCAAGATCATTTTCATGCATGATAATGCACAGTCTCATGCTGCACATAACACATCTGCATCTCTGGCTGATATGGGCATAAAAGGGGACAAACTTATGGTGTGACCACCATACTCCCCTGACCTCTACCCCATTCAGAACCTCTGGAGCATCATCAAAAGGAGTGTCTATGATGGCGGGAGGCAGTTAACATCTAAGCTACAGCTCTGGGAGGGTATTCTGTCCTCATGCAAAACAATTGAAGCAGAAACCATCCAAAACCTGACAAATTCAATGGACGAGACAGTTCAGAAGCTCCTTTCGAACAAGGGGTCCTATGTGCAAATGTAACATTACTTAGAATTTAGATTTATTAAAATGAAAAGGTTGATCGAAGAGTGGGGGGATCTAAGAGTGTGGCAACCCAGTAGTCAGGATTATTTCGAATTCTGAGAATCTGAGGGTCATGTTGCAGGTAGTGCAGCAAGAAGGCACTCATGTGTCTTGCGCATCTCGGAGCCCCAAAATTATTTTCCGGGCTAGAAGCAGCTAAAAATTATTATTAATTTTAAATCTGGTGGAGCTTAGTATAGATGGCCTAATAGAATCAGTTCTGCACACTGCTACAAAGCTCAAATTATTTTCCAGCCAAGATACAGATAAACATGATTAGTAATTTTAGATCTGGTGGAGCTTAGCATAGATGGCCTAATAGAATCAGTACTGCACACTGCTGCAAAGCCCAAATTATTTTCCAGCCAAGATACAGATAAACATGGTTAGTAAT
Organism: Phyllobates terribilis; assembly: GCF_046119375.1. NCBI lineage: Eukaryota > Metazoa > Chordata > Amphibia > Anura > Dendrobatidae > Phyllobates > Phyllobates terribilis. The sequence continues at coordinate 764,333,435 of NW_027362762.1, read as the reverse complement.
TTTAAATCTGATGGAGCTTAGTATAGATGGCCTAATAGAACCAGTCAAGATACAGATAAACATGATTAGTAATATGAAAGCTTAAAACGTTTGGTGAGGTGATTTTAACAAATCATCAAGCTTTTACTCTCCCCAGGATGACACAGGGGTAGAAAAGTCGTTTCGGATCCATGATTTGTTCATCTTTATGAACGTGAGTCTGTCTATAATATCAGTGGAGAGCCGCGTGCGCTTATCTGTCAGCACACCACCAGCAGCGCTGAACACATGTTCAGACAGAACGCTGGCTGCGGGTCATGACAAGATCTCCAAGGCGTAAGTGGCGAGCTCCAGCCATTTATCCAGATTAGAAGCCCAAAAAGAGCAAGGGTCCAGTGACACAGTCATGGCTTCAATGTTTACTTGGAGATCCTCCTGTACCATCGTCTCTAGGCGTTGACTATGTGTCAGACTTCTTGTCTCCTGTGGCCTTGCAAAGGATGGGCTAAAAAAGTGGTGAAATGATTCCGCAAAATTGATGTTACCAGCAGATACTGTGTTTCTGTTACGGTTTGAGTGCTGAACAGTCGACGGTCCCACGGTTGGCAAGTTAGAACAGTGAGATTCACTACATGCACCACTGGTGTTTTGTGAAACAGCACATGTAAGATTCTGCAACAGTCTATGCTGATACTCCTGCATGCGTGCATCCCTTTCTATGGCAGGAATAATTTCTGCAAATTTACTTTTGTACTGGGGATTAGAGATGAGCGTTGTTCTACTCGAACTGTTCGCCAATCTCAAATTCGAGCTGTTTTGGGCGGTGTTCGAGCCGGTCGGCGAACACGAACAATTTGAGAAAAATTCGGCTGTTCGAGGTTATGTTCGATAACTGTTCGTGCACCAAAATCATAACTGGATTTTTTCTCAGTAATGATGAAAATTAATGTTAATACGCAGTTTGAGTGTACAGCGGGGCGGGGGGAGGGGCAGGGGATGGATCTCTGCAGGAACAATGAAGATCTCCATTTTTTTTTCTCTTTCCCGCATTTGCAGTGGGGAGGTGCAATCTGTCAGCCTATCAGCAGCGCACACACGGAGCGAAGTGCTTTTTTTCACACAAGCAAGGGCATGTGTGATTGGCAGTGTATGTCACATGTCCTTGCCCTATAAGACCAAGCCATTTTCCCCGTCGCCACCATTTTCTCACTGCTGCAGCTGCGTGTTAGATGGCACCGCTGTTGCTGTGTGTGCTATACCTTGTTAATTTCAAGCCAAATTTCACACAAATCTACAGATAGCTTGGGAGTAGGGAAGAGTTGTGATTGCAGTCCTTTTAAGGACTAGGTTACAGCATTTCCTACGACTTTTATCAGGCAGGTCTGTGCTCTTAAATAGATAGATTGTGGGAGTAAAGACTAATTGTAATTGGAGTCCTTTTCAGGACTAGGTTACATCAGTTCCTATCAGTTTTTGCCAGGCAGGTCTGTGCCAGTGCTGTGCAAGTTTTTTTCACAGCATTTGGCTGAATCTAGCAAAGCTAATCCTTTTTGGCCTATTGCAGAGTGTGTTAGTCAGTGGAGTAGCCTATCTGTGTTGCAAGATATACCACCTGTGTATAGAATACCAATTTTTTTACTGCACCTAGTGAAGTAAAATCTTTTGGGCATAGCATCATTCTATTAGTCCATCTATACTGACCTCCATCAGGTTGCAAACTGAATATAATTTTTTTCTGCATCTAGCTCTGAAAAAATATTTGGGCTTCTAGCAGTGTGTGGGACTTGGTCTATTAGTCCATCTATACTGACCTCCATCAGGTTGCAAATTAAAAATAATTTTTTTCTTCATTTAGCTCTGAAAAAATATTTGGGCTTCTAGCAGTGTGTGGGACTTGTTCTATTAGTCCTTCTATACTGACCTCCAGCAGGTTGCAAATTGAATATAATTTTTTTCTGCATCTAGCTCTGAAAAAATATTTGGGCTTCTAGCGGTGTGTGGGACTTGGTCTATTAGTCCATCTATACTGACCTCCATCAGGTTGCAAATTAAAAATATTTTTTTTCTGCATCTAGCTCTGAAAAAATATTTGGGCTTCTAGCAGTGTGTGGGACTTGGTCTATTAGTCCATCTATACTGACCTCCATCAGGTTGCAAATTAAAAATAATTTTTTTCTTCATTTATCTCTGAAAAAATATTTGGGCTTCTAGCAGCGTGTGGGACTTGTTCTATTAGTCCATCTATACTGACCTCCATCAGGTTGCAAATTAAAAATAATTTTTTTCTGCATCTAGCTCTGAAAAAATATTTGGGCTTCTAGCAGTGTGTGGGACTTGGTCTATTAGTCCATCTATACTGACCTCCATCAGGTTGCAAATTAAAAATAATTTTTTTCTGCATCTAACCCAGCCAATAGTTTTGGCCTAATACCACAGTTTGGCCACTCAGCTCTGCTCGGTTACCATCCATTGTTTTTTTGTGCAAACAACTCCAGAGTTGTGAATTAGTTAACCACCAAAATGAGTGGAAAAAGGCCTGCTGCTGGTGGAAAGGGGAATAGGCGTGTTGGGAAGGGGAAAAAAGGTTGTGTCCGTGGGGTAGCTGCAGAAGAAAGACCATCTTCCAGCCAAACTAAAATGTCTACTTCTTTTAGTGGACAATGTGATAAGATCCCTTTCTTACGGCCACGCCAATCGCTACAAATTCCAGATGAGGCACAAAAACAGCAGGTGCTTCAACGGATATCAAGTGCTCCTTTAAGTGGGCTCTCCTCCACATCAACTTCAACATCACAAATACTCCAGTCCTCAAAGGTGTCACCCAAATCGCACTTGCTTCCTCACAGCTCCCAAATCTCCAGCTGCCCGTCTGAGTATGAGGTAGAACAGATGGTTGAGTCTGCAGAGCTGTTTACTCATACTATAGCCTGGGAATCAGAGGTCGACTCCAGCGCTTCTGTGAATCCAGACGAGGAAATGATCTGCACTGATGCCCAGAATCTTTATGAGTCGGATCCAGGACCAGACGCAGAAGGTTCTGACCATAATGTAGACCCTCATTCCCAAACTGTAACTCCTGTTGGTGGAGACAATGAGGAAGACGATGATAAGACTCAAATACCTGATTGGAGCGACAACTTTAGTTTTTTGTCAGGGCAGGAACAGGTTGGCTCTGAGGACGACGGGTGTGATAACGCACAGGGTGATGATGATGAGGTCGGAGATCCCACTTACTGTCAACCCACAGTCAGCCAAGAGATGAGGTCAGCAGAGGAGGTGGAGGAAGATGCTAGTGACGACGAGGTCAGGTTGCGCCTTCCTGGACAGAGACGTAGTACTGGAAGCACGTCAACAACTGCATCCTCAAACACAACTCTGCCTCTCACCACAAGTCGTGGTGGCTCTTCAGGTCGCATGGGTGCTAAGCCTTGCATAGCCTGGGCATTTTTTCAGATCGACAAAGATGACCCAACTCGTGTTATCTGTAACATTTGTCAGCAAAAGCTAAGTAGAGGCCAAAAAATACATAGTTTGAGTACTTCATGCATGAACCGGCACATGGACATGAAGCATAAGTTGCAGTGGGAAGCTCAGTGTGCTACAATGCGGTCTAGCCGGCCGGGCCAACCACCGTCTGCCATATCTTGTGCATCCGCGGCCTCTTCATCCTCTGTGACTGGGGGGACAGCAGTCACACCTGTTTTGGGGCGCAGACCTGCCACCTCTTTACCCGCAACAGCCAGCGTGATTGGCAGGTCATCATTTTCTTTGGAGGTGGTAACACCAGCTGGTCTTGAGCGCTGTCCGATATCGATAGCACCACCTTTGGATCAAGGCAACCTAACATGTCCGCCTGCATCTTCCTCACAGACCGGCAGTTTGCCGGGGACACCCTTATCAACCCCGTCTAAGCACAATAGCCAGCCCTCGGTCCCTCAGATGTGGACAAGTAAAAGACCATTTCCTCCTAGCCATGAGAAAGCTAAGAGGTTGAATTTCACCATCTGCAAGCTCTTGGCTACAGAAATGCTGCCTTTCCGCCTGGTGGACACAGAGGATTTTCGAGACCTTATGTCCGTCGCAGTGCCCCAGTACCAGATGCCCAGTCGGCACTACTTCTCAAAGAAAGGTGTGCCTGCGCTCCAACAGCATGTCGCACACAACATCACCGCTTCTTTGAGAAACTCTGTGTGTGACAGGGTGCATTTCACCACAGACACTTGGACGAGTAGGCATGGACAGGGGCGTTACATGTCGCTGACTGAGCACTGGGTAACTATGGTGACAGCAGGACAAGGGGCTGCTGTCCAAGTCTTGCCGTCCCCACGAGTTGTGCGTCAATCCTCTTTATGTCATTTTTCCTCCACTGCTTCTGCCTCCTCAACCTCCTCTCGGTCTTCCACCTGCACCCAAAGCCTGTCTGGTCATGCCACAAGCTTTCTAACTGCGCAGAATGGATCCTGCACACCTCCTTACTATGCTGGCAGTAGGGCTCAACGTCATCAGGCGGTTTTTACATTGAAATGTCTGGGAAATGTGAGTCACACAGCTGAGGAGTTGTGGTCAGCTCTGGAGAACCAATTTCATGAATGGTTGTCTCCACTGGACCTGAAACCAGGGAAGGCCGTGTGCGACAATGCTGCAAACCTGGGTGCGGCCCTTCGCCGGGGCAATGTCACACACGTGCCTTGTATGGCTCACGTGTTGAACCTGGTTGTCCAGCAATTTTTAGCCCACTATCCCAGACTAGATGGCCTTCTGCAGAGGGCACGGTCGCTGTGTGCTCACTTCCGCCGTTCGCATCCCGCAGCTCAGCGACTTACATCTCTACAGAAGTCGTTGGGCCTGCCACTTCACCGGCTAAAATGCGATGTGCCTACACGGTGGAATTCAACTCTGCACATGTTGCAGCGACTGTGGCAGCACCGACAAGCCCTGGTGCAATACGTTCTGACGTATAGCCTGGGCCAACGAGATTCAGAGGTGGGGCAAATCACGCTGGAGGAGTGGTCTCAGATCAGGGACCTATGCACCCTTCTGCACAGTTTTGAAATGGCGACGAAGATGTTTAGTGCTGACGATGCCATTATCAGCATGACTATTCCGGTGATTTACATGCTGGAGCACATGTTAAACAGAATTCGGAGTCAGGTGGTGGCACAAGAGGAGGTGGAGGAAGTAGAGGAGGAGGAGTTGTATGCGGAAGGGCTAACATCTGCAAGGTCCAGACGGTCGGCAGCACCAGGGCGGCAGGCATGTGAGGGTGGGGGTGATGATTTTACCAGGGCGCATGGTAGCAGCCAAACTAGTGAGGAAGGTGCAGGAGCCCAGGAAGAAGTGGAGGACGAACTGATGGAAGACTCATCATATGAGGGAGACCTTGATCACATTTCTGTTGTGCGAGGTTGGGGGGAGAGGACAGAGGAAGGAAGCATGATTGTTACCTCGCCACCAACACAACAGGGACTTGGTGCTCCTGGATGCGCAACACACATGAGTGCCTTCTTGCTGCACTACCTGCAACATGACCCTCGAATTGTGAGAATTAGAAATAATCCTGACTACTGGGTTGCCACACTGTTAGATCCCCGGTACAAAAGTAAATTTGCAGAAATTATTCCTGCCATAGAAAGGGATGCACGCATGCAGGAGTATCAGCAGAGACTGTTGCAGAATCTTACATGTGCTTTTCCACAAAATACCAGTGGTGCACGTAGTGAATCTCACAGTTCCAACTTGCCAACCGTGGGACCGTCAAGTGTTCAGCACTCAAACCGTAACAGAACCACAGTATCTGCTGGTAACATCAATTTTGCGGAATCATTTCACCACTTTTTTAGCCCATCCTTTGCAAGGCCACAGGAGACAAGAAGTCTGACACATAGTCAACACCTAGAGACGATGGTACAGGAGTATCTCCAAGTAAACATTGAAGCCACGACTGTGTCACTGGACCCTTGCTCTTTTTGGGCTTCCAATCTGGATAAATGGCCGGAGCTAGCCACTTACGCCTTGGAGATCTTGTCATGCCCCGCAGCCAGCGTTCTGTCTGAACATGTGTTCAGCGCTGCTGGTGGTGTGCTGACAGATAAGCGCACGCGGCTCTCCACTGATAATGTAGACAGACTCACGTTCATAAAGATGAACAAATCATGGATCCGAAACGACTTTTCTACCCCTGTGTCATCCTGGGGAGAGTAAAAGCTTGATGATTGGTTAAAATCACCCTACCAACCGTTTTAAGCTTTCAAATTACTAATCATGTTTATCTGTATCTTGACTGGAAAATAATTTGGGCTTTGTAGCAGTGTGCAGCACTGATCCTATTAGGCCATCTATACTAAAGCTTCACCAGATTTAAAATTAAAAATAATTTTTTGCTGCATCTAGCCCAGAAAATAATTTTGGGGCTCCGAGATGCGCAAGACACATAAGTGCCTTCTTGCTGCACTACCTGCAGCATGACCCTCATATTGTCAGAATTCGAAGTAATCATGACTACTGGGTTGCCACACTCTTAGATCCCCCAAACTTTTCGATCAACCTTTTCATTTTAATAAAGACCAAAAAAATGGTCATTTTTGAAATTATAAGCATTAGCAGGTTGTTAGAAACTGAAATCAAACAGTTTTCAACTCAAAACTTTATTCTAGGTGATGTTACATTTTCACATAGGACCCCTTGTTCGAAAGGAGCTTCTGAACTCTCTCGTCCATTGAATTTGTCAGGTTTTGGATGGTTTCTGCTTCAATTGTTTTGCATGAGGACAGAATACCCTCCCAGAGCTGTTGCTTAGATGTGAACTGCCTCCCGCCATCATAGACACTCCTTTTAATGATGCTCCAAAGGTTCTGAATGGGGTAGAGGTCAGGGGAGCATGGGGGTCACACCATAAGTTTGTCCCCTTTTATGCCCATATCAGCCAGAGATGCAGATGTTTTATGTGCAGCATGAGATGGTGCATTATCATGCAGAAAAATGATCTTGCTGTGAAATACACGGTTCTTCTTCTTGAACCATGGCAGGAAGTGCTGTTTGAGAAAATCCACATACATTATGGAGTTCATCTTTAGCGCCTTCAGGGATCCTAAAGGGGCCGACAATCTCTCTCCCCATGATTCCAGCCCAAAACATTACTCCACCTCCTCCTTGTTGGCGCTGTAGCCGTGTTTGCGTGGGGTGTCCATCAACCAGCCATCCTCCACTCCATTCATCTGGACCATCGAGCGCTGCACGGCACTCATCCGTGAACAAAACAGTTTTGAAATCAGTCTTCATGTAATGTTTGGCCCACTGGAGCCGTTTCTGCTTGTGTGAAGTGGATAGAGGAGGTCGACAGGATGGCGTATGCACAGCTGCAAACCTCTGAAGGACCCTGCATCTTGTTGTTCGGGGGACGTTGGAGGCACAAGCAGCTTCAAAAACTTGTCTGCTGCTATGACAAGGCTTTTTTGCCGCTGCTCTTTCAACCTGACGTAATTGCCTGTAGGAAAGAGTCCTCAATTTGCCCTTATCAGCACGCACACGTGTGTACTGTGAATCAGCTACATACTTCTTGATTGCCAAGACACTTCATCCTGATCATCGCACAATGTTGATTGTAGTCATGCCTTGACCTAAACACTCAACAATTTGTTGCTTCTCAGCAGCCGACACATCCTTTTTCTTTCCCATTTTGGCAGAAAATGTAGGCTGCTTAATAATGTGAGAGAGCCTTCTTAAGTAGTCTTGCCTTTCATTGGACACACCTGCCAAACTAATTAGCACAGGTGTCTGCAATTGCTTACAGTGATATAAAGAGCCCTGACACACATCACCATCAATGAGTTTAACTGACAAACAAACAAATTCTTCTCTTATCACTCCTAAACACTTTTTGCATAATAATTTGGAACGCGGTGTACATGTGCTTTTCCACAAAACACCAGTGGTTCACGTAGTGAATCTTACAGTTCTAACTTGCCAACCGTGGTCTGTATGGAATTGTTCAATAAAGGGCCCAAAATTAAGATAACATAGATGGGAGAGGTCTCTATGAATAGGAATTCCTAAGTATTTGATACCCTGTGAGGGCCAGGCAAAGGGAAAGTTGGACTGGATGGAATCCTATATGGATTTAGGGAGGGAGACATCGAGGGCCTCAGACTTCGCTGCATTGATTTTAAAATTTTACCATGTAACAAAGTGATCTATTTCAGCCATAACAGCAGGGATGGATATATGTGATTGAGTGATATATACTAGGACATCATCAGCAAATAGAGAGCACTTGTACTCGGTGCCTCCCACCTCAATCCACCTAATATTGGGGTTATGGCGAATTGATGAGAGCAGGTGCTCCGTCACTAGGATGTATAAGAGAGGGGACAGAGGACATCCCTGCCTTGTCCCATTGGTGATTATGAAAGGTGATGAAAATGTTCTGACGCACCCCCTGGGCCTTGGGACACTCGGAGCCGGACCCTTTTTGGTGGATGCTGGTGGTTGTAGTCTTCGTGGCGGCGATCCGGTTCCGTGGCTCAGGGCGGTCAAACCAGTGGCGGAACTATTTATGTGGTTTTGATGTTTAAATGTCCGACTACGCCACCCGTGGATTGCGGTCAGAGTGAACCGCCGCTACAGGGCAGACCGCTAAGGCTGGTGTTGTGGGTGCAGCAGAGCGTAGCATAACTCCCCACGGGAGGAGTATAGCCTCAGGGCAGTGTATGCGGAGGATGGGGGTGATGGTGCAGGGCAGCAGCAGTAACGACAAGGAGTCAGTGATGCAGTTCAGGGCCTTTACTCACAGTTCTTATTATCCAGACCACGTCTGCAGGTAACGGCTGCCCACTTCGTACTGTGCTCACCAGGTGAGGGGCTCAGACAACTCCCAGATAACTTTGGAGCGCTTCACAGGACCCCCTTTGTGTGTCCTTTGTCTGGCCTTTCTTACCAACACTTCTGTCCGGCTGCCTCGGGCCTCCTCTTGGTAAACTTGGCGCCAGTTTCCCTGACCCTATGTGGTGCCTTCCTAGCGGGTGGAGCAAGGGGCTGCGCCACATAAAATGTCAGAGCCTCCGGTTTCTAGCTGAGGGTCGTTTCCTGCCTCCACTAGTTCGGGGACCGGTCTCCCCCTTTGGCCTGACCCCTCCACGCAGGTGGATTCGGGCGTGCGGTGGCGACTCGCCCGTCCGCACCCCTGGGATCCCTTCATTCCTCGTTCCTGGAGCCTTCTCCGCTCCTCTTCCTTCCTTCTCCCTCTTGCAGGCCTGGGCCTCTGTTACTAGGCCCGCCTCCGGAGCAGAGCTCATGCAGAGCCCCTGCTCCCTGCCACTTCTGCTCAGACTTCTCTGCACTGAACTAAGATGGTGCCCACCTTTTATACTCCCTTCTCAATGCACCCAGGAACTGCTTCCTCCCTGCTCCTGCACTGCAGGGTTCCCCTTCCTCAGTGTTCCCTCCCCCCACTCCAGCCAGGGACAGGGACTGTCGTGCCCATCTCAGGGGCATATTGGTCGCCCTGCCCCACGGCAATGTGGTGTAATGCATGCAGGTGTCGGGTCCTGATCCACACTCCATCCTTATCTGAGAGTGAGATATCACACCTCTGGGTGAGGTGCAATACGTCTGTAGCAACCGAGCCCTCGGTGCTACAGTTCCATTTATCTTCAGCCTAGGTGACGTATTGTGATACAGGGCCGTGATTTTGGCTATAAAAGGGTCCCCTAGACCCCTACCCCAAGCTTTTTAAGAGAATCATATATGGCGTGCCAGGAGACCTTATGGAATGCTTTCTCAGCATCCAACGAGAGTATCTACTTACAAATTTTTAACTGCATCTAGCCCAGGAAATACTTTGTGCCTAGTAGCAGTGTCTGCTAGTCAGCGGATTATCCCGGCTGTTAAGCAAGCTACACCACCTGTAGTTTGGACACTTAATTTTTTCAAAGGAAATGCTTCGGGACCACGGGATACTCAGTGAAGAGCATCAGGAGGCACCCCAAGGCATAGGGGCTGGGACTGGCACTAGGATGCCTTGCGGTGGACAGCCGAGCTCGATCCTTATAAAAGCTTTTTAACTGCAGCAGCTTTAGTGGACGCTACTGGAGCTGGAATTACGCGGCTGCTGGCATGAGACTTGCCCTCCAATAGATCCTTGTAAATGGATTTAAAGTGTATTCATTCAAATTAGAGGGACAATTTAAATTAAAAAGCTTAGAGCTGCCTCCACCACAGGGGGGCTCTCTCGACCCACCAGCGGACAGGCACCAGTATTGGGAGAGGGGGGCTGGCCGTCAGGGTTCACCGCGGCTCTGGCACAAACCCGGCGACACGGAGGTGGCACGGGCAGGAGCGGACTGGCCGTCTCGGCTTCTCACTTTTTGGATTTTAGAAGGGCATGACATGCCTATATCTGTGTCTCCCCCTCCTTTTACTCCTTCACCTCTTTTCTTTTCGCATGACTATATGTACTTGTCACTTTTCCATGTGTTAGTTGTGTCTTCTGAGCAGTTTGTCAGCTTTTGGACACCTTTGAAGGTGTTTTCTATGTGTTTCTATGTGTTTTTGTTTGCCTGCCATTGGTTTTAACGGTGTTCGAAGGTGTTCGACGAACAGTTCGACGAACAGTTCGGCGAACACACGGGTGTTCGACGAACCGAACCGAACTCGAACACTACGGGGGTGGCTCAACACTACTGGGGATCTAACAGTGTAGCATCCCAGTAGTCAGGATTATTTCTAATTCTCACAATTCGAGGGTCATGTTGCAGGTAGTGCAGCAAGAAGGCACTCATGTGTCTTGCGCATCCAGGAGCACCAAGTCCCTGTTGTGTTGGTGGCGAGGTAACAATCATGCTTCCTTCCTCGGTCCTCTCCCCCCAACCTCGCACAACAGAAATGTGATCAAGGTCTCCCTCATCTGATGAGTCTTCCATCAGTTGGTCCTCCACTTCTCCTGGGCTCCTGCACCTTCCTCACTAGTTTGGCTGCTACCATACGCCCTAGTAAAACCATCTCCCCCACCCTCACATGCCTGCCGCATTGGTGCTGCCGACCGTCTGGACCTTGCAGATGTTAGCCCTTCCGCATACAACTCCTCCTCCTCTACTTCCTCCACCTCCTCTTGTACCACCACCTGACTCCTAATTCTGTTTAACATGTGCTCCAGCATGTAAATCACCGGAATAGTCATGCTGATAATGGCATCGTCAGCACTAAACATCTTCGTCGCCATTTCAAAACTGTGCAGAAGGATGCATAGGTCCCTGATCTGAGACCACTCCTCCAGCGTGATTTGCCCCACCTCTGGATCTCGTTGGCCCAGGCTATATGTCAGAACGTATTGCACCAGGGCTTGTCGGTGCTGCCACAGTCGCTGCAACATGTGCAGAGTTGAATTCCACCGGGTAGGCACATTGCATTTTTGCCGGTGAAGTGGCAGGCCCAACAACTTCTGTAGAGATGTAAGTCGCTGAGCTGCGGGATGCGAATGGCGGAAGTGAGTACACTGCGACCGTGCCCACTGCAGAAGGCTTTCTAGTCCGGGATAGTGGGCTAAAAATTGCTGAACAACCAGGTTCAACCCGTGAGCCATACAAGGCACGTGTGTGACATTGCCCCGGCGAAGGGCTGCACCCAGGTTTGCAGCATTGTCGCACACGGCCTTCCCTGGTTTCAGGTCCACTGGAGACAACAATTCATGAAACTGGTTCTCCAGAGCTGACCACAACTCCTCAGCTGTGTGACTCACATTTCCCAGTCATTTCAAAGTAAAAACCGCCTGATGACGTTGAGCCCTGCTGCCAGCATAGTAAGGAGGTGTGCAGGATCCCTTCTGCGCAGTTAGAAATCTTGTGGCATGAGCAGACAGGCTTTGGGTGTAGGTGGAGGACCAAGAGGAGGTTGAGGAGGCAGAAGCAGTGGAGGAACTTTGAGATAAAGAGGATTGACGCACAACTCGTGGGGATGGCAAGACTTGGACAGCAGCCCCTTGTCCTGCTGTCACCATAGTTACCCAGTGCCCAGTCAGCGACATGTAACGCCCCTGTCCATGCCTACTCGTCCAAGTGTCTGTGGTGAAATGCACCCTGTCACACACAGAGTTTCTCAAAGAAGCGGTGATGTTGTGTGCGACATGCTGGTGGAGTGCAGGCACACCTTTCTTTGAGAAGTAGTGCCGACTGGGCATCTGTTACTGGGGCACTGCGACGGACATAAGGTCTCGAAAATCCTCTGTGTCCACCAGGCTTAAAGGAAGCATTTCTGTAGCCAAGAGCTTGCAGATGGTGAAATTCAACCTCTTAGCTTTCTCATGGCTAGGAGGAAATGGTCTTTTACTTGTCCACATATGAGGGACCGAGGGCTGGCTGTTTTGCTTAGACGGGGTTGAGAAGGGAGTCCCTGGCAAACTGCCGGTCTGTGAGGAAGATGCAGGCGGACATGTTAGGTTGCCTTGATCCAAAGGTGGTGCTATTTATGTCGGACAGCGCTGAACACCAGCTGGTGTTTCCACCTCCAAAAAAAATGATGACCTGCCAATCACGCTGGCTGTTGCGGGTAAAGTGGTGGCAGGTCTGCGTCCCAAAACAGGTGTAACTGCTGTCCCCCCTGTCACAGAGGATGAAGAGGCCACGGATGCACAAGATGGGGCAGACGGTAGTTGGCCCGGCCGGCTAGGCCGCATTGAAGCACAGTGAGCTTCCTACTACAACTTATGCTTCATGTCCATGTGCCGGTTCATGCATGAAGTACTCAAACTATGTATTTTTTGGCCTCTACTTAGCTTTTGCTGACAAATGTTACAGATAACACAAGTTGGGTCAACTTTATTGATCTGAAAAAATGCCCAGGCTATGCAAGGCTTAGCACCCATGCGACCTGAAGAGCCACCACGACTTGTGGTCAGAGGCAGAGTTGTGTTTGAGGATGCAGTTGTTGACGTTCTTCCAGTACTACCTCTCTGTCCAGGAAGGCGCAACCTGACCTCATCGTCACTAGCATCCTCCTCCACCTCCTCTGCTGACCTCATCTCTTGGCTGACTGTGGGTTGACAGTAAGTGGGATCTACAACCTCATCATCATCACCCTGTGTGTTATCACACCCGTCGTCCTCAGAGCCAACCTCTTCCTGCCCTGACAAAAAACTAAAGTTGTCGCTCCAATCAGGTATTTGAGTCTCATCATCGTCTTCCTCATTGTCTCCACCAACAGGAGTTGCAATTTGGGAATGAAGGTCTGCATTATGGTCAGAACCTTCTGCGTCTGGTCCTGGATCTGACTCATAAAGATTCTGGGCATCAGTGCAGATCATTTCCTCATCTGGATTCACAGAAGCTCTGGAGCTGACCTCTGATTCCCAGGCTATAGTATGAGTAAACAGCTCTGCAGACTCAACCATCTGTTCTACCCCATACTCAGATGGGCAGCTGGAGATTTGGGGGCTGTGAGGAAGCAAGTGCGATTGGGGTGACACCTCTGAGGACTGGAGTATTTGTGATGTTGAAGTTGAGGTGGAGGAGAGCCCACTTAAAGGAGCACTTGATATCCGTTGAAGCACCTGCTGTTTTTGTGCCTCATCTGGAATTTGTAGCGATTGGCGTGGCAGTAAGAAAGGGATCTTATCACATTGTCCGCTAAAAGAAGTAGACATTTTAGTTTGGCTGGAAGATGGTCTTTCTTCTGCAGATGTTACTGTTGCTTTAACACCTACCCAACGGACACAACCTTTTTCCCCTTCCCAACACGCCTATTCCCCTTTCCACCAGCAGCAGGCCTTTTTCCACTCATTTTGGTGGTTAACTATTTCACAACTCTGGAGTAGTTTGCACAAAAAAACAATGGATGGGAACCGAGCAGAGCTGAGTGGCCAAATTGTGGTATTAGGCCAAAAGTATTGGCTGGGTTAGATGCAGATAAAACTGATATTGAATTTGCAACCTGGTGGAGGTTAGTATAGATGGACTAATAGAACAAGTCCCACACACTGCTAGAAGCCCAAATATTTTTTCAGAGCTAGATGCAGAAAATTTTTTTATTGAATGTGCAACCTGATCGAGGTCAGTATAGATGGACTAATAGACCAAGTCCCACACTCTGCTGGAAGCCCAAATATTTTTTCAGAGCTAGATGCAGATAAAAATTATTTTTAATTTGCAACCTTGTGGAGGTTAGTATAGATGGTCTAAAAGACCAAGTCCCACACACTGCTAGAAGCCCAAATATTTTTTCAGAGCTAGATGCAGAAAAAAATAATATTGAATTTGCAACCTGATGAAGGTCAGTATAGATGGACTAATAGACCAAGTCCCACACACTGCTAGAAGCAGAAATATTTTTTCAGAGCTAGATGCAGATAAAAATTATTTTTAATTTGCAAACAGGTGGAGGTTAGTATAGATGGACTAATAGAACAAGTCCCACACACTGCTAGAAGCCCAAATATTTTTTCAGAGCTAGATGCAGAAAAAAATTATATTGAATTTGCAACCTGATGGAGGTCAGTATAGATGAACTAATAGACCAAGTCCCACACACTGCTAGAAGCCCAAATATTTTTTCAGAGCTAGATGCAGAAAAAAATTATATTGAATTTGCAACCTGATGGAGGTCAGTATAGATGGACTAATAGACCAAGTCCCACACTCTGCTAGAAGCCCAAATATTTTTTCAGAACTAGATGCAGATAAAAATTATTTTTAATTTGCAAACTGGTGGAGGTTAGTATAGATGGACTAATAGACCAAGTCCCACACACTGCTGGAAACCCAAATATTTTTTCAGAGCTAGATGTAGAAAAAAATTATATTGAATTTGCAACCTGATGGAGGTCAGTATAGATGGACTAATAGAACAAGTCCCACACACTGCTAGAAGCCAAAATATTTTTGCAGAGCTCGTTGCAGATAAAAATTATTTTTAAGTTGCAACCTGCTGGAGGTTAGTATAGATGGACTAATAGACCAAGTCCCACACACTGCTAGAAGCCCAAATACTTTTTCAGAGCTAGATGCAGAAAATGTTTTATTGAATTTGCAACCAGATGGAGGTCAGTATAGGTGGACTAATAGACCAAATCCCACACACTGCTAGAAGCCCAAATATTTTTTCAGAGCTAAATGCAGAAAGAAATTATATTGAATTTGCAACCTGATGGAGGTCAGTACAGATGGACTAATAGAACAAGTCCCACACACTGCTAGAAGCCGAAATATTTTTTCAGTGCTCGATGCAGATAAAAATTATTTTTAATTTGCAACCTAGTGGAGGTTAGTATAGATGGACTAGTAGACCAAGTCCCACACACTGCTAGAAACCCAAATATTTTTTCAGAGCTAGATGCATAAAAAAATTATATTGAATTTGCAACCTGATGGAGGTTAGTATAGATGGACTAATAGAACAAGTCCCACACACTGCTAGAAACCCAAATATTTTTTCAGAGCTAGATGCAGATAAAAATTATTTTTAGTTTGCAACCTGGTGGAGGTTAGTATAGATGAACTAATAGACCAAGTCCCACACACTGCTAGAAGCCCAAATATTTTTTCAGAGCTAGATGCAGAAAAAAATTATATTGAATTTGCAACCTGATGGAGGTCAGTATAGATGGACTAATAGAAAAAAGTCCCACACACTGCTAGAAACAGAAAAAATTTTCAGAGCTCGATGCAGATAAAAATTATTTTTAATTTGCGACCTGGTGGAGGTTAGTATAGATGGACTAATAGACCAAGTCCCACACACTGCTAGAAGCCCAAATATTTTTTCAGAGCTAGATGCAGAACAAAATTATATTGAATTTGCAACCTGATGGAGGTTAGTATAGATCGACTAATAGAACAGGTCCCACACACTGCTTGAAGTCCAAATATTTTTTCAGAGCTCGATGCAGAAAAATTTTATATTGAATTTGCAACCTGGTAGAGGTTAGTATAGATGGACTAATAGAATTATGCTATGCCCAAAAGGTTTTACTTCACTAGGTGCATTAAAAAAATTGGTATTCTATACACAGGTGGTGTAGCTTGCAACACAGATTGGCTACTCCACTGACTAAAACACTCTGCAATAGGCCAAAAAGGATTTGCTTTGCTAGATTTAGCCAAATGCTGTGAAAAAAACTTGCACAGCACTGGCACAGACCTGCCTGGCAAAAACTGCTAGGAACTGATGTAACTTAGTCCTGAAAAGGACTGCAATTACAATTAGTCTTTACTCCCAACCTATCTATTTAAGAGCACAGACCTGCCTGATAAAAATCGTAGGAAATGATGTAACCTAGTCCTTAAAAGGACTGCAATCACAACTCTTCCCTACTCCCAAGCTATCTGTAGATTTGTGCGAAAATTGGCTTGAAATTAACAAGGTATAGCGCACACAGCAACAGCGGTGCCGTCTAACACGCAGCTGCAGCAGTGAGAAAGTGGTGGCGACGGGGAAAATGGCTGGGTCTTAAAGGGCAAGGACTTGTGACATACACTGCCAATGACACATGCCCTTGCTTGTGTGAAATAAAGCAGTTCGCTCCGTGTGTGCGCTGCTGATAGGCTGACAGATTGCACCTCCCCACTGTAAATGCGGGAAAGAGAAAAAAAAATGGAGATCTTCATTTTTCCTGCAGAGATCCATCCCCTGCCCCTCCCCCCTCCCCGCTGTACACTCAAACTGCATATTAACATTAATTTTCAGCATTACTGAGAAAAAATCCAGTTATGATTTTGGTGCACGAACAGTCATTGAACATAACCTCGAACAGCCGAATTTTTTTCAAATCGTTAGTGTTCGCCGAACGGCTCGAACACCGCCCAAAACATCTCGAATTTGAGATTGGCGAACAGTTCGAGTCGAACACCGCTCATCTCTAGCAAAGACCCCAACATTATCTCCCACACTGTAGGATGGATCCCACACTGTGCAAAGACCCCACATTATCTCCCACACTGTATGATGGCACCCACACTATGCAAAGACCCCACATTATCTCCCACACTGTATGGTGGCCCCACATTTTACAAAAACCCCACATTATCTCCCACACTGTATGACCCTAACTGTAATCCCAACACTGTACAAATAGCCTACTTATAGTATAATGCCCCCCATAGGCAGATTCTGAAGGATAATCCCCCATAGCCAGAGATTGTAGTATAATGCTCCCCCCATGGGCATTGTCTGTAGTATAATGCTCCCCCCCTTCCCATAGTCAAAGTCTGTAGTATAATGCTGCCCCCCATAGGCAGAGTTTGTAGTATAATGTCGTCATCCCCCATAGGCAGAGTCTGAAGTACATGCTCCCCCCATAGGCAGAGTCTGTAGTATAATGCCCCCCCTTATAGGCAGAGTCTGTAGTATAATGTGCCCCCCATAGACAGAGTCTGTAGTATAATGTGCCCCCCCTCATAGGCAAAGTCTGTAGTATAATGTGCCATCCCCTCATAGGCAGAGTCTGTAGTATAATGTGCCCCCCCTCATAGGCAGAGTCTGTAGTATAATGTGCCCCCCCTCATAGGCACAGTCTGTAGTTTAATGTGCCCCCCCCACATAGGCAGGATCTGTAGTATAATGCTCCCCCATAGGCAGACTCTGCAGTATAATGTGCCCCCCCTCATAGGCTGAGTCTGTAGTATAATGTGCCCCCCCCTCATAGGTAGAGTCTGTAGTATAATGTGCTCCCCCTCATAGGTAGAGTCTGTAGAATAATTTGCCCCCCTCATAGGCAGAGTCTGTAGTATAATGTGCCCCCCTGCCCCCGGGCAAAAAAATGAATAAGCACGACACTCACCTCTCCTCCTCATTTCCTCGCTGCTCTGAGTGCTGCACCCGGCCCACACATCTCATCACAGTGGGCCGGGCGCCAAGGGATGACTCAGAGGGGACATATGGGAGAGAGGGAGCGTCACGCTCCCTCTCTCATCAGTGAACTTGCGGCAGTGACAAGCGGGGGGGCCTGATACTGGCACCAGGGGCCCTCCTGCATAGCGGCCACCGGGCAGTGCAGGGACAGAGTCTCCCTGCTCTGCCTGGAGTATAACTGTATCCGGATACAGTTGCACAGCGTAGCTCCAGGTGGGCCCCCTCAGAGCCCGGGGCCAGGGGCCACAGCACCCTCTGCCCCCCTGGTAGCTACGCTACTGACTGCATCCCTTTGTGGGTGGCTTAGAAGGGGTGATTCTACTGACAGAATCCCTTTGATTAGAGAATGTCAAAAGAAAATAAACTGCAAACTACCTTAGACATCATAAATATTTTGTCTCCACATACATGTAAGTGCATATAATTTTAAAAATGTTTTAATATGTTAATAATAAAGTTATATGATTATAAACTATCTATGTTATGTGTAGTCTTTATAAGTTTAATAATTGTATTCTTGACTACTATCAGTATGCTTGATTTACCCTTGGCTTGGTGGCTTTCGACAATTTTACAGGATTTCATCATAAATATTAACTCAAGAAAGAACTGTGTACAGTATCAGTACCATGCGGGATACAGAAACAATGTACTCCACAGTACAGCCAGTGTGTAATTAATACAATATAAGTAATGTCATGTACATCTAGCTATTGCAGTGCATACATAGTGCAAAAACTTTACTTGCAGTATTAAAATCATCCTGCAGGAGATGCTAGATCCCAACAAAACAAATGTTCTAGCTTTCACATGAGCTGCATTTATCTTTGCAATGTGCTGTACAAATTCACATTTTTGTGTAAGGTATATAAAATTAAAGATTTAAAATGTTTAAAAAGACAGGTCTGAGAACATTTAATCAAATTATACACCAATGGCTGCCCTTCAAAGATCTGTTTGATTTAATTGCTGAAATAAACTACGGTTTAGTGTCTTATGCTCAGATACCTGCTGCATTAATGAACATTTCACAAAGTGTTAAAATGATGAATATAACTAATTTTTCTGTGTTACTGTGGCATACTGTTGTAGTTGCATACATTTTTTTCATGCTAGTGACACAGTTCATTAATCGTTTAATATCATTTTAATATAAGAACAATTTAAAGTACAAATCTAAAATGAAAAATTAGCTATACACAGACTTAGGCCCCCTTTACACGTCCGTGTTTCCGGTAAATGTGGCGACCATTTTCCCACGTACCGGAGAAACATACAGACGCACACACATTAAAATCTTTGGTGATCCTCACACCTCCATGTTTTCACACGGACCATGTGTCCATGTGAGCCACACGTGGGTCTGAGTGACCCACACATAGACATGTCTGTTTCTTCCCAGCAGCACGAATGTCAATACAAACGGATGACATGGGTGTGAAATCCTTGCGCCATCCATGTGACACCTTGCGGAATAGAATGCACAATAGAAATGACAGATTTTTAGGTGTTAAAGATGTGCAAAGATAGAGATAGATATGGGGTAAATAGATGAACGATATGGGGTAAATAGATGAAAGATAGATAGATATAGGGTAAATAGACGATAGATAGATAGATAGATAGATAGATAGATAGATAGATAGATAATAGATAGAAATGGGGTAGATAGATAGATAGATAGATAGATAGATAGATAGATAGATAGATAGATAGATAGATAGATAGATAGATAGATATGGGGTAGATAGATAGCTAGATAGATATCCGTGAGATATATAATTAGTACCTTGTGTAGTTTACTGTGTACACATATTACATCTATCTATCTATCATATATTTACTCCATATCTAAATATCTATCGATCGATCTATCATCAATTTACTCCATATCTATCTATTGATCTATCTAAAAGAAGAAAATTCAAGCAGCACTTGCAATCAAATTATGAAAATCAGGGTGCCCGTTCTCTAGATATATATGAAACCTTCCATATAGATAAACAATCAATGAAAACAGCACTCTTTGAAGAAAAATGTGATTTATTTAGCTTGAGAAAGGCTCACACTAGAGCCGAAATGTCGCTAGAGCTCTTTTTTTGAGCTAAATAAATCATCTTTGTCTACAAGGAGTGCTGTTTTCATCACTTGTTTATCTATCTATCTATCTATCTATCCTTCTATCTATCCTTCTATCTATCTGTCTATCTATCTATCTATCTTTCACCTAAACATCTGTCATTTCTATTCTGCATTCTGTTCCGGTATGTGTCACACGGATGGTGCACAAGGACGGCACATGGATGGTACACACGTGCACACAGATGGCACACGGATGGTACACATGTACACAAGGACGGTCAAAAGAAAATCTCTCAGATAGTAAAAACAGACATTGTCAAGGTTACTTTTTTTTCAGTGGACGTGTGAAGGGGGCCTTATATGGCTACTCTGAATTTTCATTATGAAAGCTACAATTAAGTTTTAAAGGAAAGTTTGAAAATAGCCATGTCTGTAAATTGCTATGGTCTGACAACAGAAACTGAAAATTAGACTCAGACAGCTGTATGAAAAATTAGACCATGCAGGGTTTTTTTGCGATAAATCGCCTGTGTGCACTGGCCCTTAGATTATTATTGGGTCATTGTTCTGTCTGTTGCGCTTTCTGAATGAAATCTAATACAGAGGTAAGTGGTGCTAGATACATGCTATTACATTTCCTGCAGAAGCGGTCTTTCACTGATTACTTTTCCCTATTATAAACTTTCATCAGGGCCAATTCTGGCTTTCCTGTTGACTGAGGCAGAAATTGAAGTGCCGCCCCTCCCAGCATTGTAATATTAACCTACAGTGAAAAAACACAATTACATTATGGTTTTTTGGGTTTTGCTTTTACGGTATTCATTCATTATTATTTAGTTCTGTTAGGGGACTTGTTCCTGTGATCCTCTGATTGCTTATATTATATACTGCTATTACGATATACCAATATATCGAAAAAATCACTGTCTCCTATGAAATAACACCGCTCCAAAACTAACATCAGTATTGGATTACAACAACAGAGCCAACATCAGTTCAAGAATGCATGATGAGAATCAAAATCTGTATAAAAATTTATAAAAAGAAAACATAAATACATGAATACATCACCAAAACTATCATCAGTAAATAAATATAGCCCCAGAAACATCATCATAACTTGAATACATCACCAGAACCACCATTAGTACATAAGTAGAGCTTCAGAACCTCCAACAGTACATGAATACAGCACAAAATCCACCATCAGTGCTTGAATACAGCATGAGAATCATCATCAGCACATAAATATAGCTCCAGAACCATCATCACTACATGTTTATATCAATACATCCCCAAAATCACCATTAGTATACGAGAACAGCATCAGAATCACTATCAGTACATGAATGCAGAGCCAAAACCTTCATCTGTACAAGAATACAGCACATATAGCACCAAGCTTAGTACAGTAATCAATTACAATGTCAGGTCAGCTCCAGCTCTTAGGCTATGTGTGCACGTTCAGGATTTGAATGTGGAAAATTCCTTAAGGTTTCTGCATCTCTTGGGAGGAAAAACACTGCAGAAAAAACACATTTGATGCGGTTTTTGATGCTTTTTTGATGAGTATTTTTGTGCATCAATGAATGCTTTTTGGATCTAGCTAAAGATATTTGAAAAAAGAAACGTGGAACATCGATTTAAGCCTTGGATTAGCTTTCAGACCTGGGGTGAATATATTGGTTAATTTAAATGATTAAAGAATGTGTCTGTTGTATTTCAAATAAAGTGTTTTACTCTGTGTGTGTGTTTATTTAACTCTTTACTTTACTTTAATAAGGTTTAGTAGTAAAAGGGTTTGATTGACACCTTGTCATAACTAAACAAAAGGGCTAGGTGTCAGCTAATCCAATAAAACCAATCTCATTAGCCTTCCCATTCAACTAATTTCTGGGGCAGCTGAGAATTGTTAGCACGCTCCCGTCAGTGTATTGCTGACTGCCCGGGGTTGCCGGGGGAAATCGGGAAGACGTCGGACAGGTGAGATAAAGTGCTTTTTATTTTAATATTGATTTTTATTCACCACGCACAGATGTCGGCTGAGGAGATTGCTTCTTCCCTCAACCACGCCTGTTCTCGCTGTTATCAGAGGGAGCGGTGATGGGAGGAGTAGCTTTCTCCCCCGGCCCAGATACCATTCTTTCGGCGTTTTTGTGGCGTATTTGACTCATTGACGTAAATTGAGTCAGTCAAATATGCAGCAAACAACTGCAGCAAATCTGGAAATATATTTATGCCTGTGGGTTTGCTGCGATTCAATAGAACTCAATGGGCGGAAAACGCTGCAGAAATGCTAAAAAGAATGGACATGCTGTGGATTTAAATGCAATGACAATCCTGTCAGGAAAATTCCTGATCATGTTCACAGCAAATCAGGATTGTCATTGGATTAGCTGGCCTATGGATTGCCTAGCATTTTTGGTGCATTTCCGCGTGAAAAAAATGCCACGAAAACGCACAGTGTGCACATAGCCTTAAAGATAACACTGTCATTAATATAAAAATATCTGCCCATTAGTGATAAGCGAACATACTCGCCACTGCTCGGTACTTACCCGAGCATCACTGTGCTCTGCAAGCTCAGTGATTGGCGAGTATTTCCGGGTTGCTCGGGCAGGAACTCGGGTCCCCTCCCTGCATGTTTGGCGCTCTTTAGAGTTCCCAGAGATGCTTAGCACTTGTTGGCCCTTTTGCCTTCACTTTGCGGTCCAGCTCACCCCAAACCATCTCGATTCGGTTCAGGTCTGGTGACTGAGGAGGCCAGGTCATCTGGCGTAGCACCCCATCACTCTCCTTCTTGGTTAAATAGCCCTTACACAGCCTGGAGGTGTGTTTGGAGTCATTGTCCTGTTGAAAAATAAATGATGGTCCAACTAAACGCTAACCTGATGGAATAGCATGCTGCTGCAAGATGCTGTGGTAGCCATGCTGGTTTAGTATGCCTTCAATTTTGAATAAATCCCCAACAGTGTCACCCCCACACCATCACACCTCCTCCTCCATGATTCACGGTGGGAACCAAGCATGTAGAGTCCTTCCGTTCATCTTTTCTGCGTCGCACAAAGACAAGGTGGTTGGAACCAAAGATCTCCAATTTGGACTCATCAGACCAAAGCACAGATTTCCACAGGTCTAATGTCCTTTCCTTGTGTTCTTTAGCCCAAACAAGTATCTTCTGCTTGTTGCCTGTCCTTAGCAGTGGTTTCCTAGCAGCTATTTTACCATGAAGGCCTGCTGCACATAGTCTCCTCTTAACAGTTGTTGCAGAGATGTGTCTGCTGCTAGAACTCTGTGTGGCATTGACCTGGTCTCTAATCTGAGCTGCTGTTAACCTGCGATTTCTGAGGCTGATGACTCGGATAAACTTATCCTCAGAAGCAGAGGTGACTCTTGGTCTTCCTTTCCTGGGGCGGTCCTCTTGTGAGCCAGTTTCTTTGTAGCGCTTGATGGTTTTTGCAACTGCAATTAGGGACACATTCAAAGTTTGCCCAATTTTTTCGCACTGAATGTCCTTCATTTCTTAAAGTAATGATGGCCACTCGTTTTTCTTAACTTAGCCGCTTTTTTCTTGCCATAATACAAATTCTAACAGTATATTCAGTAGGACTATCAGCTGTGCATCCACCAGACTTCTGCACAACACAACTGATGGTCCCAACCCCATTTATAAGGCAAGAAATCCCACTTATTAAACCTGACAGGGCACACCTGTGAAGTGAAAACCATTTCCGGTGACTACCTCTTGAAGCTAATCAAGAGAATGCCAAGAGTGTGCAATGCAGTCATCAATACAAAAGCTGGCTGCTTTGAAGAACCAAGAATATAAGACATATTTTCAGTTGTTTCACACTTTCTTGTTAAGTATATAATTCCACATGTGTTAATTCATAGTTTTGATGCCTTCAGTGTGAATGTACAATTTTCAAAGTCATGAAAATACAGAAAAATCTTTAAATGAGAAGGTGTGTTCAAACTTTTGGTCTGTACTGTATATCCATCTGAACTAATAGTCCTTCTGAGGACTAATTCAGCTGCTTATAATCAGTGCTAGGCAGGCAGGCAGTGTATGTGGCAGACTGCAGTGTATGATACAGCACCAGAGGGTCCATTGAAAATCCTGTCAGCTGCTCTAATAATTACAGATATTTGTAGACATAGCCCCAGATATCATAGAGCCAGGGCAAATTTATTTTTTATCTTAATCCTGGTTATTTGCTTAAAAAGCAATCCAGAGTACACCATTTTTTTTGCTCCATTTGCTTATTCTCACTGCAGAATAAAGCCAGATCTGTTCCATATTTCAGCGATAAAAATCCAGAAATTTGAACTGAACGTTGAAAATATTGGCCTCCTTTAACATTCAGTTGCAGTGTGTCGGTCAAGCTATTCACACTAGGTGTCTGAGAAGAATATTATTAGTAAATTACAGGCCTGCTATTTAAAACCGTGGTTCTCTGTCAGACATATCACCTATAAGACTGTTCCAAAATCAGACATTTCTTCCATTTCCATTATGTTGCAGTGTGTCGGTCAAGCTATTTACACTACGTGTCTGTGAAGAATATTATTAGCAAATAAAGATAAGAATTTTGGTGAGTCCCAAAAATACTTAAAATCCTCAATTTATTTCAAAATAATTGATTTAAAAGATCATACAGGTTGGGAATACATCTCAATGAATAATGGCTTTGTGCCAGAAACGCGTTGAGATGTATTCCCAACCTGTATGATCTTTTAAATCAATTATTTTGAAATAAATTGAGGATTTTAATTATTTTTGGGCCTCACCAAAATTCTTTACTTATGTGAAGCTGTAAGTCACGCTACTGGTTGAAGACCCACAACATTGTAAGACGGACTGAGTCATATAAAAATGACACAGTGAGGCTGCTTTTTTGTTTATTTACCTATTAGTAAATTACAGGCCTGCTTTTTAAAACCGTGGTTCTCTGTCAGACATATCACCTAGAAGACTGTTCCAAAATCAGACATTTCTTCTATCTCCATTCTGCTGCAGTGTGTCGGTCAAGCTATTCACACTAGGTCTCTGTGAAGAATAGTATTAGTAAATTACAAGCCTGCTATTTAAAACTGTGGTTGTCTGTCAGACAAATCACCTATAAGAGTGTTGGAAAATAAGACATTTCCTCCATTTCCATTCAGTTGCAGTGTGTCTGTCAAGCTATTAACAGTGGGTCTCTGAGTAGCATAATATTACTAAACTACAGGCCTGCTATTTAAAATTGTGGTTCTTTGTCAGACTTATCACATATTCCTGTGTTCCAAAATCAGCCATTTCTCGAGACCATGGAAAATATTGTCCTCCATTAAAAATGGGCAAGGTGTGAGACAGGGGACAGGTAAGTGGACGTGATTGTGATGGTGCATGAAGAGGCCGAGGACAAAGCCGTGGGCAAGCTGAAATTGTGCCATAACAAACACCCACATCTTGTCACTTGACCTTCCTGTCACAATTACTAGGGGACCGCAGTACACCACTATTGAACCCACAGCAGTGTCAAAAGGTAGTTAGTTGGATAGCAGATAATGCTTCCAGTCACTTTGCCACCACCACCACTACCCTGTCTTCCACATGGTCAAGTCTCAGTAGCCATTAGTCTGGACGCATATTCCTCACCCTGATCCTCCTTCCTCCCACCATGTTGAGTGCCCAGTGACTACTGATCCCACACTTGGACACTAAGAAGAGCAGTTCACTTTTCCATTTGTAGATTTGGCCTCTCGTCCGGCAAGCTTCAAGTGAGTCAAGAGGAGGAAGAGTGTAGCGATGCCCATATATTGGAGCAGCCATGGTCACATGAAGGCGATGGTTGGAAAGTGCATTTACTGTCGCAAGAGGTGGATGATGATGATGAGACACAATTGGCTGAAAATCAGGAGGAAGACCAGGGTGCGGAAGTGGAAGACGAGGTGGTGCATGATATAGTAACTGACCCAACCTGGCAGGGGGACATACAGAGCAAGGACAGCAGCACACAGGGGGAGGCAGGCGTAGCACCACAACAGGCAGGAAGTAGCAGAGTGGTGTCCACAGACACAAGCCGGGAAAGTGCTCCTCGTAACGCCAACTCGACGGAAGTTGCCAGTACAACTGTTAGATCTTCCCGAGTCAGATTATTTTTTAAAGACTTTGCAGATAACCCCAAAAAGGCCATTCACACCACCTCCCAGGCCAGCATCAGCAGCGGTAGCAAAACTACCAGCCTGACCATCACCAGCATGATCAGGCTAATGGCAGCAAAGCACCCAACTAAGTGGGCTGAACCCCAGAGTCCAACAACAGCATCTGCGGGTGACACAACTGCTTGTTCCGCTGTTGTACTTGCATGCCAATCCCCTGTCCATAGCACATGCCAAGATGTCTCCTGCCCTGCTCCTGTCATTGCACACTCTCAACTAGCACCATCAGAAAGCACATTCATGTCCTTGTCCCAGCTCAGCATTCATTTGCCCCTACCCCAGTCGTTGGAACGCAAGCGCAAATACGCAGCCAATGCCCCACAGTCCACACTACTAAATTCACTCATTTCGTGAATGCTTGCGCTCAAAATGTTGCCTTTCAGGCTCGTGGAGACTGAAGCTTTTCGCAACCTGATGGCGGCAGCCGTCCCTCAGTACTCGGTCTCCAAAAGCCACTATTTCTCTGAGTGTACCATCCCCGCATTACACGAGCATGTGTCCCACAACATTAGACGTGCCCTCAACAACACAGTTACTTGGAAAGTCCACATAACCACGTACACGTGGACAAGTGCTTGTGGGCAGAAGCGGTACATCTTGCTGATGGCACAGTGGGTTAATATAGTGGAAGCCGGTACCCAGTCGGACCTTGGGACCGAACACGTCCCCCTGATGCCAAAGATTGCGGGCCCTGGATCAATCAGGGTTGCCCCCACATTCTACAGCTCCTGCACCTCTTCCTCCTCCATCTTCAAAATGACCACATCAGTAGCAAGCTGGAAGCACGGTAGCACTGACTCGGACAAGCAGCAACAGGCAGTGCTGAAGCTAATATGCTTAGGTGACAAAGCGCACAATGCTGAAGAGTTGTGAACAGCTCTGAAAGAGCAGGCAGATCTGTGGCTGACACCGCTGACCCTACAGCTAGGCATGGTGGTGTGTGACAATGGCCGGAACCTGTTGGCATCTCTGAGGTGAGACGAGCTAACACACGAGCCATGCTTGGCCCATGTGCTTAACCTCGTGGTTCAGCGGTTTCTCAAAACTTACCTAGATTTGCCAGATCTGCTTGTCAAAGTACGCCGCCTGTATGCCCATTTTAGAAAGTCTGCTACAGCTTCCGCCGCCCTTGCCGTGCTTCACCAATGTTTGCAGCTTCTGGCTCACTGACTGATCTGCAATGTCCCCACGCTTTGGAGCTCTACATTTCATATGTTGGGAAGAATTAGTGAGCAGAAGAGGGAAGTTATTGACTACCAGCATCAACAAGGCCGTCGATATTCAGTTCAGACTCCACACATAAGACCTCAGGAGTGGACATAGATGTCAGACTTATGTACCATCCTCCCAACTTTTGAGGACTCCACCAAGATGGTGAGTGGGGATGACGCCATAATTAGCATCACCATTCCGCTTTTCTGTCTTCTGAAATGCTCTCTGCTCACAATTAAACAGGATGCATTCCAGGCGGAGAATGATGAGATGGAGCAATGAACCATACAGGGTGATTACACACAGCCCAGCCTCATCTCATCCCAATGTGGATTGGTTGACAATGAAGAAGAGGAGGAGGAAGAACAGGAGCTAGTTTCCTGTGCTATAGATGATACTACCTGCACAACTGTCATGCCTTCTGTTCAGCGTGGATGGCTTGAGGACAGGGAGGAGGAGGAAGAGGAGGAGGATGAGGAGGAGAGCATGATCAGTCGTCCTCTTGGTGAGGACACGGAAGTGCCTCTTTGCAGTCTGGCACACATATCTGAGTTTATGTTATGCTGCCTTTCCCATGACCCTCGCGTTGTCCAAATTCTGGGTGAAAGTCATAACTGGTTGGTGACACTTCTAGACCCATGCTACAAGTAAAACATTCTGTCTCTTATTTCCACACTGGACAGGCCTAATAAATAGTGGCAGTAAAAGAATGTCCTTGTGGCGGAATTAATAAAAAAAATTACCATCTGAAAACTCTGGTGGCAGAGGTCACAGTACGTTGGACAACCAGGAACTATAGGCGAGAGAGACACAAATGCAATCCAGCAGGGGAACACTGTCAAGGTTTTGAGACAGTTTTCTCAGACCCTTCCATTGCACAATTCCATTGATGTGCGGGGTAATTTCACATGGAGGGACAAGTTTTGGGACATACTGAGGGAGTACCTTGCCGACCGTACCAACGTCCTCCGTGATTCCTCCGTGCCTTATAATTATTGGGTATCCAAGCTGGACACGTGGCATGAACTGGCTCTCTACGCCTTGGAGGTCCTGGCCTGTCCTGCCGCTGGCATTTTGTCTGAGAGGGTTTTTAGTTCCGCTGGTGGAATTATAACCGATATGCGCATCTTCCTGTCAACTGAAAATGCTGACAGGCTGACTCCTATAAAAATGAACAAGAGCTGGATTGGGCCAGACTTCTCAACACCACCAAATGATAGCAGCATAACATAAACTCAAATACAGTGTCTTTTTTTTGGGAGGTCTAACTCTATTCCCTGTCTTCACACCCAGACATGGATATACACTTCCTGATTTTGTCTATTTGCTCTTGTCCTCCAGCTTCTCTGCATCCTCATCATCCACCACCATATCACCACCATATGTACAGTACCATATCAACATATCTACGTCTCTTGCAAGGGGCATTGGAGTTCCTCCAAATTTTTTGCAGCCATTTCTTCACTGCATAGCCAAACAATATGGGAGACACATTTGCTAATAATGGGAACATTGTTTTCGGGAGGCCCTTTGACATCAACGTCTCTTGCAAGGGGCATTGGAGTTCATCCAAATTTTTGGCAGCCATTGCTTTATTGCATAGGCTAGCAGTATGGGAGACACACTTACTAATAATGGGAACATTGTTTACAGGAGGCCCTCCGACCTCTACATCTCTCACAAGGGACATTGGAGTTCCTCCAAATTTTTGGCAGCTTTTGCAGTCACTGCATTGGCAAACAGTATGGGAGACCCTCTCCTTTCTAATGGGAACATGTCATTACTAAGGCCCACATCTATGTGTCTTTAAATTGTTAGAGGGGTTTTTCCTAAATTTTGGCAGCCGTTGGACTCACTGCATACCCTATAACTGTATAGCACACCCTCTCCTTTCTAATGGGAACATGTTATTCTGTGGCCCAGCTCTATGTGTCTTTAAATTGTTAGTAGGGATTTTCCTAAAATTTGGCAGCCGCTGTGCTACCTGGACCCGGGACCCGAAGTTTTACCCGAACCATGTGCCCTGTGTCTGCCTCCGGAGAGCCGAGCAAGTTGCTTTACCACAGTTGGTATGAGAGTGCGTGCGTTATTCCGGGAACCTGACACAGAGACTTGTGAATGTCCAGGGTGAAGGCCGCCTGCCAGCGAGAGAAGTCCGGCAGCCAGCCAGAGAAATCTGGCAGCATGGAGAAGCTCATTAAGCACCTGGTGCAGAGCCAATAACAGATGCACCAGCAGCACTTGCAGAGACAGCAGCAGCACCAGGAGACAACCAAACTGTTGCTGCAAAAGGCACAACAGCAGAACCAGCAGGAGCAGCAACAGCAGATACAGCTTCTGGCGGAAGCCATCCAGGGCAGGGCAACTGCCCCACCCCCAGGGACGACTGATGACTCCCACGTCAGGAAGGTGGTAAAATAGGCCATGCAGAAGATGACCCCTGGGGATGATGTAGAGGCATTTCTGACTTTGAGAGGGTGGCTGATCGTGAGAGACTTCCACCAGAACAGTGGCAGAGGTTCTGGAGCCATATTTGTCGGGGGAACCCCAAAAGACATATTACGACTTGGCACTGCAGGATGCCACGGAATACACCACGCTAAAGACAGAGATCTTGGCATGCCTGGGAATGAATATGGTGGTGAGAACCCAACGAGTCCACCACTGGGCGTATGCCAGCGACAAACCCCCTCGCTCGCCGATGTTGGACCTACTGCATTTCGTTCAGAAGTGGTTGCAGCCAGAGTCCTCCACTCCGGCCCAGAGGGTCGAGCATGTGGTCATTGATAGATTTGTCCACTCCCTCCCTAGCGATGCCCAGAACCTAGATGACTTATCGGCCTGGTAGAGAGGTACCAGGTGGTTGAGAAATCCCTCGGAAAACTGGATATAGTCTCTTCTCCATACTGGGATGCCCAAAAGGGGGCGGGTTCACCATGGAAAGGGTCTAGAGCCACCACTGGGGGGGCGTCCCTCTCCCACTGAAGGTACCACAGGGAGTGTTGTGAAAGATATAGTCCGTTGACTGTGTCACAATCTTGGACATGTAGCCGCCCAATGTCATATGTCCTCTGAGCCCATGGACTGCAGCCTAGGCAGATGCATCTCCTATTATGCTTATCCAGCCTGCAGTGTGGACTGTCGACCCAGCAAGGGGCCGCAAGTGTGTGCTGTGTCCATTAATGGGGTAAAGGTGCTTGGACTGTTGGACTCTTGGAGTCTGGTGACCTTAATCAGAGCTACCCTTCCAAAACTGTGGGCGTTCAGTGCATTCATGGGGATGCCAAGGACTATCCTGTGGCCACAGTGACAGTGGTAATAGACAGTGGTTCCCAGTCCCACAAGGTCAGGGTGGTTAAGGACCTGATACATCCCGTCATACTAGGATGTGTTTTTTCTTCATTTCGGGACTTGTGGGGGAAGGGAACCAGACTAAGTAGCATGGGCAAAAGCCAGGTCCCTGTAGAAGAACCCCCGACAAAGTCTCAAGTGGATGAATTCCCACAGTGTGTCCTTGCCGGCGATGAGGGCGAGACGGTGACCATGGAGGCCGACCTCCCTGAGTTAAATGTGTCCGGCGAGAACTTTGGGACTGCTCAAGTTCAGGACCTGACCTTAAAGGGGGCATTTTACCAGGTTAATGAATGTAATGGGGTTGCCCAAGAGCAGGGGGCCGATACCAGGTTCCCTTACTTTGCAGTTCAGGGGGATTTTCTATATCGGGTGGCTAAACTAAGGGGCAGTGAGACAGTGGAACAGCTGTTAGTGCTGGGACCATACAGACGGAGGATACTGGATATGGCCAATTCACATGTTCTGGGGGGACACCTTGGGGTCGAGAAAACTCAGGAGAGGATTTTAAGAAGGTTTTATTGGCCTGGGGATTACTGAGAAATTTTCATCTATTGTAGGTCCTGCCCCACCTGCCAAATAACAGCTCCTTCTTCCCACTTCCGTAGTCCATTAGTCCCACTGCCGGTGATAGAGATCCCCTTTGAGAGGATTGCTATGGACTTAGTAGGGCCTTTAGTCAAGTCAGCCCGAGGTCACCAATACATTCTGGTGATCATGGACTATGCAACCAGGTATCCAGATGCAGTACCAATAAGAAATTCATCAAGTAAATGCATATCCAGGGAACTTGTCCATATATTTGCCAGGACCAGTCTGCCGAAGGAAATCCTAACGGACCAAGGGAGCAAGGTAATGAAGGAGCTGTTCAAGGTCATCCAGATTATCCAACTGCGAACCTCTGTTTACCATCCACAGACAGAAGTAGTAATCACTGCACAAGGTACTGAATACTTTTTGCTTCAAGTGAAATTTTTATTCCAATGTAATAGCGTGAAATCAATGACAGAGTAAAAGCTGACGTTTCGGCCACTATGTGGCGTTGATCACAGTGTCTCTAAAGATAATTGAAAACAAACAAAATAAATACAAAGAATTCATTTGTTATTTACAAGGTAAATACATATTTTGTGAAAGTATGTCAAATGATCATTTG
Source organism: Phyllobates terribilis (assembly GCF_046119375.1). NCBI lineage: Eukaryota > Metazoa > Chordata > Amphibia > Anura > Dendrobatidae > Phyllobates > Phyllobates terribilis. The sequence continues at coordinate 764,301,619 of NW_027362762.1, read as the reverse complement.
CGATAGAGAAATCTAAAATTAAATGTTCATCAGGTCAACTATCTCTCAATAATCTTAAAACAGTCAAAAGGTAGAGAGAAACTGTATGTAGGTTGTTGTGTGAAAGATTTCATTTGGAGTAGGTGTTTGTACCTGTTAGGTCTTGCATCACAGTAGTCATAAGAATCTCCCTATATTGCAAGTTGGTATTGGGGACTCAAAAAGGAAAGTTCAGGTCCCAGGTGTAAATAATGGTTCCTTCTGGCAGAGTGGGTACCTATTCAATTGTAACAATGTAATTACAAAGGTCCACTTGACCTAATCTACTATTATATAAGAAAATTGAGCCATACCACTATGTCAAATGACTTCTGCATATACTGGACTGTTCCTCATCCTCATCCCTGTTTTGTAATATATGGTGCATGAACACCTGTGTTATAGGGAATTTAAAGAAATATGTCTTATTTCCTATGCATGTGATGTGCCATCACCAGCAATGTCTGCATATAGAGAAAAATCACATTTTACCTTAGGGTAGTCTTAGTGAAAGTAAAAATTATTTCCAGGTACTGGTCCTACTATGCTATAAAGAATATTGAAAAGTTCTGAAAAGAGAGCATGGATCTGTTGATAAAGTAGAAGAAATCCAATTTAGAAGTACATGAAAATGGTGATAAAGTTAGCTTATATTAGATCTCCATAGGTATAGGCGGCTCACTGTTGTGTCTGCAGCCGGCACGGTCCGTGCCCTGGCGGTGTGTGGTACATTCTGTGAAGCAGCGCTCCATGATGAAGGACCTGCCAGTCATGTGACCGGAAGTGGTGTCAGACGCCAGCGCATGAGCCGACGTCATGGTGCCGTGTCTCTAATGCGGCAATGCCCCTGTGTGAGAGATGGCCATGGAGATGCTGTGGCGCTTCTCACTGTGCATGCGTGCTACATACAATGTGTAACTAAGTATTGGCCAGAGACTACGGAGTTATATTTAACTATCAGAAAGGTCCCAGAGCCCTTGAAGATAAAATAAGGAATGTTGTAGAGGGGAAGAGGGGAAAATACATTTGGTGAAATGGAATCATCTGTAACACAGACAATAAGCCAAAAAGGCTATTCCATGTATCAATCTCTTTCTACATCCAGTGATGGTATATCTTTATGTTCATCAGTAATGGGTAAAGCTGTAATGTGGCCCTATAAAAGTACGACCAAATAGATCCATGAAATACGTAATGAACACCACCACCTACTATGGATGAAAGTGTGCATTACAGGTATATATAAAAAATTAATGGTTACCACAAGATCAAATTTTGTCCACCATTGTGGGTGAAAGTATATATATTTACACATCTCCATATATATCAACCCTGTATCACAAGTTCATATTCATATAGACAAGATAAATAACAGTCACACACAGGTAGGAGTCCAAACCAAAGTAATCATCAACCATCCGCAGACAGATGGCTTAATAGAGCACTTTAACAAGACCCTGAAAGCGATGGTAGAGAAAGTCGTAGAGAAGGATGGATGTTACTGGGACTACCTGCTTCCCTTCCTGCTCTTCTTGGTAAGGGAGGTTCCATAAGCTTCTACCGGTTTTTCTCCGTTTGAGTTCCTGTATGGATGACATCCGCAAGGGCTCCTGGATATTGCTAAAGAAACCTGGGAAGCCGAGGTTACGCCACACTGGAGCATCGTTGAACATGTCGCCCAGACGCAGGAAAGAATTGCAAAAGTTATGCCGATCTTGAAAGCGCATCTCCTCCAGGTGTAGTAAGCCCAGGCAAGGGTCTATAATAGATTGGTAAGGCTGAGGCATTTCCTGCCTGGGGATCGTGTTTTGGTGCTAATCCCTACAGTCAAGAGCAAGCTCCTGGCCAAATGGCAAGGTCCATACGAGGTGGTGGAGAAAGTCAATGATGTTAATTATAAAGTGCACCAGCTTAGCCAAAGAAAGCCACACCAAGTATACTATGTGAACTTGATCAAGCCGTGGCAGAACTGGGAACCTGTGGCAACTCCTTGCCTGGGAGCCGCTCCGAAGGTAAGGTGGAAGAGGTCACTAAAGCAGAGACTCTATTGCCAGCCCAGAAGCAACAGTGTCAAGAACTACTAAAGCGAAATCGTGAGTTGTTCTCAGAGTTGCCGGGGCATACTCAGGTGGTAGAGCATGACGTGCTGACAGAGCCACATGTAAGAGTGAATCGAAAGCCGTACCAGTTTCCGGAAGCACGCTGGGAGGTGATCTCCGACGAGGTGAAGAGGATGCTAGACCTCGGGGTGATAGAAGAGTCAAAGAGTGGGTGATCGAGCCCAATCATCCTCGTGCCAAAATCCAACGGAGAGTGGAGGTTTTGTAATGACTACTGTCGGATGAATGAGGTATCCAAGTGTGACACGTACCTGATGCCCGGCATTGACGAACTCATCAAGAGACTTGGACCGGCAAGGTACATCACCACTCTTGACCTGATGAACGGCTACTAGCAGATCCCGATGTCTCAGACGGCCAAGGAGAAGTCAACTTTCTCGACACCTGATGGGTGCTTTCAAAACACTCAGATGCCGTTCGGACTACAGGGAGGCCCAGCCACCTTCCAAAGGGCTATGGATCAGATCCTGGCCCCACATAACAAGTATGCCGCAGCCTACCTTGACGACATTGTAGTCTTTAGCCCAGACTAGGCTAGTCATCTACCTAAACTGCAGGCCATTCTGGATGCGCTGAGAAAGGCAGGATTTACTATAAAATTTACTACAAATCCGAGAAAATGTGCCTTTGTCATAGAGGTGGCCAAGTACTTAGGCCATGTCATCGGGAGAGGAGAAATAAAGCCGCAAATCAATAAAGTGGAGGCAATTCAGACCTGTCCGCAACCGATCTCCACGAAGCAAGTAAGACCATTCCTGGGAATGATGGGATATTATCAGTGGTTTATCCCAAATTTTTCCATGATGGTCGCGCCGCTGATGGATCTCCTAAAAGGCACCAGATCAACTATGGTGAAGTGGACGGAGGAAACAGAGACCTCGTTTCAACAGTTGAAGCTAGCGCTGTGTAAGCATCCCGTCCTGGTTGCACCAGACTTCAAGAAAGAGTTTGTGGTCCAGACAGAGGTTGGTCTAGGAGCTGCACTCTCTCAAGAGATACATGGGGAAGAACATCAGATTCTCTACTTGAGCCGGAAACTTTGGTCCTGCGAAAAGAACTACATAAAAGAGTGTTTAACCATAAAGGGGGCCATAGATACTCTAAGATATTATCTACTAGGCCGGAAGTTTAAGTTGGTGTCAGACAATGTCCCTTTGAGATGGTTAAGGGAAAAGAGGGGTAAAAATGCCAAGTAACTAGATGGTTCCTAGGACTTTAGGAATTTAACTTTCACATGGAGCATAGATCCGGGAAGTTACACGGTAACGCGAATGTCCTCTCTAAGATTCCCTGCCTGGTATCGGAAAGTGCCCAAAATTCCGGCTTTGGGCAGAGGGGGGGAATATGTGACAGAGTCACTGGTATGATATATGAGGGGAGGTATGTGTCACACAGGTTTCAAGCCTGTGTGAAATGAAACCAATAAATTTTCTGCCAGCATGTTATATGCTGAGGGTTAACTCTCTTAAAAACTGTGGTTTTATGGGAATGGCAGAGGGTGGGAGGCCATTCCCCTACCTCCCCTCAGGGTGTGGCTAAGTAACATTTAAATGTTAAATTTTTTTTCTCTGAGAAGTGTGTGGCCTGGAGAGGGAAGTCTCCAGGCTGCGTTGGGCTGAAGCCAGAGAGCAACACCGGAGGACGGGCATTGCTGAAGACTTTGCTGTGCTACCTGGAGCAGGCCGAGCCTTGCTTGCTTATAAACTCTGTTGTACTTTCTCTTTTGTTTTCCCGTTAACCTCAGAGAGGGCCTGTTTATTCTTATGGGACACTGCTGGAGTTTATGCCGCATAATAAACCCAAAGGAAGTTTTACCCGAACCATGTGTACTGTGTCTTCCTCTGGAGAGCCGAGCAAGTCGATTTACCACTATATATATCTATATATATATGTGCACACACATGGACACACACATATACATGCATGTACATACATTAACATACCCTGGAATTACATTTATTGATACCGCTATGGTGTGACTTCGGTTGACAAAATGTAGCTGATGCAGGGAAGTGGTCTGTAGCTAATATCGACAGGATTGGGATATGGCCAACAATTACCATACAGCATAAATTACCATAAAGCATAAATTAGTGACACCTTAATTATAGCAGTGTGTCACTTTTCAATATGCAGTAATTTTCAGAAAATCGTAATTTATTACTTGCAGCATGAGATGTATGTGTTCTGGAATCCTCAGTATTAGGGTTCGCTCACATCTGTGTATAAATAAGCAGAGTGCATTGCAATAAAAAATCGCACTGCACTCACACCAGTATTAATCAATGAGTCAGTTCTGATCTGTGATTTTTTTACCAGCTGTAATGGGCCTGAGGAAAAAGATTGCAGCATGCTGTGTGTATATTGGACGAAACTCATCAATGTATGTCAGTGGGTGCGAGAAAAAAAAACAGACAGAACACGGACCTTCCATATAGCACACATCTAAAAGGAACCATTAAATTGAATCAGCCAAGCAGATAATGTTCACAGCAAAAACCCTCAGGAAAGATTGAAAAAGGTTCACTGAAACCAAAATGTTGCCACGACTGAGCTGATTAAAGTCCACTTTATTTTTGGTATCATTGGAGTGCTGTCTGCTTTTTTCATCACTATGTATTTTGAAAAACTGGATATTTAACTTATGAAGTCTTGCATCCACTACTTTTGTTTTACTAGTGGTGTTCCAATTTTCTACTCTAGATAGATAGATAAATAGATAGATAGATAAATAGATAGATAGATAGATAGATAGATATCTGACCCTTATGATGAGTTGGATGTGCAGTTACAGCCACCGCTCTCTATACACAGAGCGGTGATTGAACCTGTGCTGGTGCCTTTGACTAGAACCTGAATGCTGGCAGGACGACTAAAGTTCATTTCTTCCCGGTAGCGTGAGTCTAAGTGCCGGCCAGTGGGCAGGTTCACAACGCTAATAACATGCAGATTAATCCCATATCTGCAGGTTAGTAGCATTTTTCATGTGACAGGTTCCCTTTAAAGAGTTTCTGCTACCCACCCCTCTCACTGCTGGGTGACAGCTTTTTGCCTATGCACAGTTAATGTATGTTCACAGAGTTTTATAATGGAATAATGCTGTGTTTTTCTTGTGGATTCCAAGGCAGAAATTAATTAATTTACAAATCTCTTCTATCACTAAGAAATGGGTTATTATTTACCAGAAGATGGCTATGATGAATCATGTAACCCAACTATTAAAGGTCAAATTGGTTTCATACTCATATTACTTTTCATGTTATAGCATGAAGGAGTTTACAAATAGAACATTTTTTATTACCCAAAGTTTTCCTTTAAGCAAATTATCGTCTCTTTTTACCATTAAAGTCAATTGCCGAACAGAGTTGTTAAGGTGCATAAATAACTGTTGTGTTTGCTAGTTTGTGACTGATGGGCTAGAAATCCAGATGGCCAGCATCTGTCACAAATAGTCCCAGAGTAGATTTTACTCTGCAATTGTTCAATAGTCCAGACATTATAAGTTGTTAAGGCAGAAATCCAAGAGGCTGGAAAGGAACAAGATGATGTGACTTTGAGTGGTGGAAAGGAGCATGAAATCCCATTGAACTGATAAAAGTTCACCTGCAGCAGACATCTGGATAGATCACAACTCTGAAAGATATTTCTGTAATGAGCAGGTTGATTTCATAGCAGTTTGAGAATCCAGGAAATCTGACCAATATGTTTTTACTGTAATGTCGAATTTAATTTATGTAGCCTTTTTTATAATGACTTTCCAGGAAAAAGAGGAGATTGTTAATTCCTATATAGTTTTTTAGTTGGCTCATGACAATCACTATTTTAGAAGGGCATAGTCAGCTGTGCTGAAGGAGCCACCATCATAAAGACCATCAAGGTTTTCTGAAATGGCTGAGACTACAGTAGATAAATGTAAATTTGAGGGTAGAGTGGTTGAGGTCCCTCCAGTAACTTCAAATGTCTCCCTTTGTCAGGCACAGTGTAGGAAAGACAAAGTGCAACAAGAAGGGATGAGGGGAAGGAAGGCCAGACACTAGGGAAAGGGAAAGTGGAGACCTCCTAGGCTGATTTAATATCACCCTGTCTCCATTACTGTCCCTATATTGGTTACTCACCAATCCCCAAACAGGAAACCTAAGCACTGGTCAGTCCCCAATATAAACTAAAGACATCAAGGGAGATAAACACATGGGGATGACACTTTTGCTTGAGCCGACTTCAGAGAGATTACACCAAATGTCCTCCAAGCACCAGAGAGGAAGTAAGCAGACTGCAATAGCTCCAAGCCTTCACAAGGGAACATGTGAATATTAAAGGCCCCTTCCTGCTGCAAACTGAAAGTGTTTAAACACCCAGGCCAGGGTGTCAATCAGAGGAGGAGGGAGGTAGCCTCTGTGTCCTAAAGTAAGACAGATTTAAGAAGGTGTCTGTAATGCCAAATGAAGTGACCTTCTGCAACCAGCTGCAGAATGACTGTCTGCTACATATGACACACCCGTGACACCCTTCTTCCTATAGCCCACATTAAATGCAATATGTGACAGTTATTTAATGGTGTAATTAGAGATCCATTTACACCATATAGCTGCAGCCAGCAGAAAAATTGCCATGGAATTCAAATGCTATATGGACAGAAGTATTCAAACACGAAAACATTACAGCTAAAGGAGCTTTAATGACAATCTCTAAATCCATAGTCATTAACTTTGAGTTGGTCCAGATTTGCAGCTAAAGCAGATTCTACTACTTTAGGAATGTTTTCTACAAGATATTGGAATTAGAATTTTTGCCCATTTATCGAAAAGAGCATTTGTGACATCAGACACTGATGTAGGATAAGACAGCCTGGCTTGCAATCTGTTCTTCTTCTTTATAAAGGTGTTTGATGGGGTTCAGGTCAGTGTGTGCTTATGGGTCAGCTTTGTATGGGTCAGTCAAATTCTTCCACACCAAACTCATCCAACCATAGATTTATGGATCTTGCTTTGTATACTGGGGCATAATCATGTTGGGATAGAAAAGGTCCGTCCCCAACTATTCTCAAAAGATTTAAAGCATACAAATATTCAAAATGTCTTGGCATGCATTAGGATTTCCTTTCACTGCAACTAAAGGACTGTCTCTTAAACCATCCCCTGAAAAACAACTCCATAGAAGTTTACTTCCTTTATAAAATTTTATAAGTGGCAAAACACAGTCAGGTATGTAACATTTTCCTGGAATTCAACAAACAAATTTGTCCACCAAAAAGCCAGATAAAAAAGCATAATTCATTATTCCACAAAACATGTTTCCATTGTTTCACAGTCTTGTGGTGACATGCTTTATATGACGCCATCCAACACTTGTCATTGTGCTGGGTAATGAAAGGCATGATTGTAGCTGTTTGGGCATAGTAACCCATACTCTGAAGCTCCTGGTACACAATTATTGTGCTTATTTTAAGTTTAAAAGTGAAATTCATCTTCAGATATTTAGCAGAGGGCTACAGATTTAGTTGCAAAGTTGACTGATACTTGGAACTGTTCATAATTCACACCTTGACTACAGCTCCAGTTCATGCTGCCAAAAACAGCCCCCCAAAAAAACATAATGATTCCTCCACTATCCTTCACTGTGGCTATGTTGTTTTTTGTAGTGATACGTGATGTTGTTTTTGCACCAAACATACCAAATATACATGCCAATAGAATATTGGAAACATGTTATAGTCTGATGAGAGCAAAGTTGAACTTTGTGGTCATAATTACAAAAGTTATGTTTGTCGTAAATAAAACACTGTGCATCACGAAAGACTACCATACACACAGGAAAGCATGGTGGAAGCAGCAATATGCTTTTGGATTTTTTTCTGAAGCTGGAAGTGGGGCTTTAGTCAAGCTGGAGATAATTATGAGCAATCACATATATCAATTCATTTTGCAACAAAACCTTCATGTGTCTTCTAAAAAACTGAGGAGCAATTCCACCTTTCAGCACAACAAGTACTATGTAAAACTGTAAGAGTTAATCACAGTTTACTGTATTGTTGGAGATCTGTGATGTAATATATGATCTGGCCAGTAGAGTGCAGCGGAGAGGCCGGAGTTGCAGCGCGGGGATTTGGCAGTTGGTGACAGTTGCTAGGGGAGTTAGATGACTGAGTGAAGCTACACATCATTGGAAAAAAGCAATGAGAAATAGACCATAAGTGTTTCAAAAAACCCCAGGGTACAATATAGTTAAGAGACAATGTGATGACTAAAAAATAAGTATTTTATTAAACATATTTAATATATTTAAAAAGACACACATTGTATGATTCCATATATTATCAGACATAATATGGGCAGGTGAGGCAACAGAGGGTAGATAGAGACACAGTTGGTATCAGATATAAACCAAAAATGCAATCACATAGTCCAAGGAAAACAATCAATTGGTCACAGCAAAAGGTGTGTAGGTCAGGTCACAATAATAAAAATCATATGGCCCAAACAAAGGTCAATATAGATAATCAATCAAAAAGTCAAATCCTACAACACACAATAATGCAAGTATCACATGAGTAAGGCTGGATAAGGCATACTTAGTAACAGGTGAGAGATAACCAACAATGTCAGGGGAAGCCCCGACACGTTTTTCCGTACTTCCTCAGGGGGCAGTGGTGGGGTGTGTGTGGATACAAGGCCTCTTATATATGTGAGTCGTCTGGAGAGAAAGGTGGGTATTGACCAATAGAGGCGCATAGCGCCGCGCACCCCGGGACATTGGTGACAGTGACGCAATCTCAGGCAGCGTCCCGGAAGAGGGGAACTCCCCCATTGACGTCACATGTTCCGGGGCGCCGCCCACCAGAGACCGCATCACAGTCACATGACCGCGGCACTTGGTGCATGCGCACAAGGTCAGCCCACATAACAACAGAGGTAAAGAAGCCAGTCATAGACATGCAGGGGAGAGGAATGGGAAGGAGCAGGCGGTTAATACCACATGAGACAGCACACATGTATACCGCATCTATTCTCAATATGACCACGTTACCGCACTCATAGTATATAATCTAAACAGCGCATATGGTGCACAACAAATCACATTGATGAATGTCCATGAATATGGATAAATGTCCATGTCCACTGTATCGCTTGTTTTCTTTAGAAAAAGGAGGGGGAAATTCCATTTTAGTCCAAGTATGTTGTCTGTCATCAGACAATCTGATTCTCCTCCCACTGCAATTAAAGGAGGGCTCCACATATGGAAAGAGGCCAGGGGAAATGAGTGAACTAAAAAGGGATAAAAAATAATAACACACACACACACAATTAAAAGACAGACTGTAAAAAGAGGTATGTTGCAGAAGCACAGAGATAAATCGATCAAAATGTTAATTAATCATACTTAAAACAGTATGTAGGGGAGGTCACCAGGAGGTCAAAGCATCCAAATATGAAAATGTATAATATTCATACACTGGGCCATCATAAGGAGAAGTTGAGCAACAACATATAGCCTATTCAATATGTCCGTTAAATAGCCAGGTCAACCATAACAGAAAGAAAAAGGAAAGAAGAAGAAAGAAAGGGGGAAAGAGGAACAGAGAAAAAAGAGACGGGGAGGAGATAGAGGCAGAAATGATCTAGTGTAGCCCCAGCAACAATGGTAATGACCCAAAAATTATGGATCGCATCATAAGGGTTCCCAAGTCCAAGGAGAAGGGGACGCGGAAGGAGCAGGCAACCGCCACAAAGTTAAAGAAAGGGGGAAAAACTCAATCGTTCATTCTGGCCTGCTAGTGACATAGTTCTCAGTCTATAGATCCAACGACATTCCAGTTTGGCCAATGCCGTCTTTATATCACCTCCTCTTATGCCCAAATGAACCTGGTCAATGCTGCGGATCTGGAGACTCTTGGTGTCACAATGATGATATTGCTTAAAATGTCTTGGCAGGGTCCAAAGTGCTGATAGGTCCGCCACAACCCTGGCCCCCAAAATATCCAACACATGCTCCCTAATGCGCCTCCTTAATTCCCTAGACGTGAGCCCAAATAAATGAGTCCACAGCCACATGTAGCATGGTAAATTACCCCGACGCTGCTGCATTAAATGTATCTCCTTATATCAAACACTCTCGTACAATCAGCATTACAAAATGTTTTTGCCCTAACTATATTTCTGCATGAGAGGCAGGAGCCACAGGGATAACACCTCCATTTGGGGTTGCCAATGTTGAAGGGCAGAGTACTCTGGCGCACATAATGACTGTGCACCAGAGTATCTCTGATGCTTCTGTCCCTCCTCGCAGTCATAAGAGGGCGATCCGGTAGGAACTCTTGGAGGCTTGGATCGGTTTTTAGAACCTACCAGTGTCTGTCAAGGATGCCCCTGATGGTGTGCCACTGATTGTTGAATGTGGATATAAATCTCACCATCGGTCGGCTTGTCGATCTCAACGGCAGTTTGGATGAAAGCAGCTCTTGTCTGGAGGCTCCCTTTGCTCTCTGGGAACTCATCTTAATGCTACGATTACTGTAACCTCTCGAGACAAATCTCTCCCGCATGGCCACCGCACACACATCAAAATCCACCTTATCAGAGCAAATGCGTCTAAATCGTAGAAATTGTCCTGTGGTACTGCGCTGATTGTAGATCTTATGTGCGCAGATGACGCATGCAGAAGAGAATTGACCGAGGTCTCTTTCCTGAATATGGTCGCGCCCATCACCCCATCCTCATGAATTGAAATCTTGATATCTAAGAAGTCAATGCTTTGTAAGTGATGTTTATAGGCGAGGTTGATGTTGTAGTCATTCACATTCAGGAAGGAGATAAATTCCTCCAGCTCGGGGACCGACCCATCCCAAATAATCAGGATGTCGTTGATATAACGAAGCCAGCACTGCGAATGGGCTGCGGCTGGAGCCCCGCCACCGAAAACCTCCCTCTCCCAAAAACCGAGGAAGAGGTTTGCGTATGACTGGGCGCAGGCCGCGCGCATCGCAGCGCCCCTCCTCTGTAGGTAGAATCGGTCCCCGAACAGGAAGAAATTATGTTTGAGTACAAACTCTAATAGGGTAAGAACCAGGGAGCAAAGTGACGCCTCCAAGCTGCTCATCTCCAAAAAATACTTCACCGCCCTCAACCCGTGATGGTGCTCAATACTGGTGTAGAGGGCCTCCACGTCAACAGCAACCAGCGAAACCCCACCCTCCAATACAAGCCCATCTACCAACCGCAGGACGTCCGAAGTGTCTCTGACATAGGAGGGCAGTGTAGTGCCGGCGTCCCTGCCCTCTGCTAGGCAGGGACGCTGCTCCCCTCACCGCTCTGCCCCGTGCCCGGCATCCCTCTCCCGCTCTGCTGTCAGCGCGCGCTCCTTCCCGGCGTCCTCCTCCCGCTCTGCTCTCAGCGCGCGCTCCTTCCCGGCCCCTGTGCTTAGGGCGCACGCGCGCGTGCTCCCCTCCTCTTAAAGGGGCCGCGCGCGCCGTCCTAAGGAGTCCCCGGCCAATGGCCGGAGGACTTCATCATATATAAGGCACCTCCTCCAAAATGGAGGTGCCCGAGCAATGTTGTTTGCACCTGTGTCTCACCTGTGCTTCAGCCCTCAGGTCCCGTTGCCAGTTACCTGCCAGTTACCTGTCAGATTCCTGCCTGATTACTTGCTACCTGTCTGCTAGTCTGAGGTCCGACGGTCTGCCTTACTACTCCTGTCAGTCTGTCTAAGGACCAGCCTGCCCGCTCACCTGGGAGCGCACCTCAGCTACCTGCCTGCTTTCCTGAGGTCCGACGGTCTGCCTTACAACTCCGGTCAGTCTGTCTATGGACCAGCTTGCCCGCTCACCTGGGAGCACTTCTCCGTTACCTGCCTGCTTGCCAGCCCGGAGGCTCCGCTGTCACGTGCTGTGACCACCAGCTATTCCTGAGACTCTTGCCCGCTCACCTGGGAGCGCTTCTCCGTTACCTGCCTGCTTGCCTGCCCGGAGGCTCCGCTGTCACGTGCTGTGACCACCAGCTACTCCAGACTCTTGCCCGCTCACCTGGGAGCGCTTCTCCGCTACCTGCCTGCTTGCCTGCCCGGAGGCTCCGCTGTCACGTGCTGTGACCACCAGCTATTCCTGAGACTCTTGCCCGCTCACCTGGGAGCGCTTCTCCGTTACCTGCCTGCTTGCCTACCTGGAGGCTCCGCCGTCACGTGCTGTGACCACCTGCTATTCCAGAGACTCTCGCTTGCTCACCTGGGAGCACACATTCTTCATCTGCCTTGCTAGCCTACCTGGAGGTTCAGCCATCACAGGTCGTACCTACCCTTTATCCAGAGACTGCCCCGATCACTTGCCGTGTCCTCCTGCCCGTACACCCAGAGACTGTCCTGGTCACCTCCTGTGACTACCTGCCTGGTCGCCACCCGCTCCCTTACAAGGACCGCCCCCTTGTATTGTAGCCCAGAGGTTCCGCCTCCCAGACCCGTTACAGTTTGCTCGGGCCATGGAACCCGGTGGCACCCAAGCTCCCTCGCTCTCGGACCTCTGTCTTGAACTGTCCCGTCAGAGGTCCCAACAGGAGTCCATCCTGGGTCACCTGCGGAATGTCAATACTCGCCTGAACACTCTGTCTGATCCACCAACAACCTCCGCCAGTGCCATATCTTGCAATCCGGCAGCTCCGCTGCCCACTAATACCATGGTATCCTAACCCGGACCCCGGCTTTCTGCACCTCCTCGCTTCGGAGGCTACTCCGTCCAGGCTCGGGGCTTCTTAAATCAGTGCACCCTGCACTTTGAACTTTTGTCCCACCAGTTTAACTCCGATCGGGCCAAAATTGCCTTCATCATGTCCCATCTCACCGGGGAGGCCCTGGCCTGGCTAAATCCTCTATGGGAGAGAGGAGACCCCCTGGTGTCCAACTTGCCTGCTTTTCTCACGGCTTTCCGAAAAGTCTTCGACGAACCCGGACGGAAGACCTCATCTGCATCATCGTTGCTACGCCTCCGTCAGGAGAGTCTCACCGTGGGCCAATATGCCATACGGTTCCGTACCCTTGCCTCGGAGCTGGCCTGGGATAACGACGCTCTGGTTTCCGTCTTCTGGGAGGGTCTGTCCGGCCGTATTAAAGATGAACTTGCCGGTCGGGACATTCCTACCACTCTCGATGACTTAATAACTCTTGCCACCCGGATTGACCTACGGTTCCAGGAGCGTGCCAGAGAGGTCACCCGTGAGAGGAGGTTACCACGTCTAGCTCCTACTTTTCAGAAACCCGTCACTCCTTCTGTCTCTAACCAGGTACACCCTCCTGAGCCTATGCAGGTCGACCAGACCAAGATGGTCAAGACCCGTCAGGACTTACGCCGTGCCGAGGGGACCTGCTTCTACTGTGGCAGCAAGGAGCACCGGATCCGTGCCTGCCCGGAGAGGTCGGGAAACGCCTGTGTCTAGGTTCGCTCAGAGAGGTCCACCTAGACAAGAATAAATCCTCTCCATCCCTGCTGTTGTCAGTTTCAATCGTCTATGGGGAGAACCGTTATTTCGAACTAGCCCAACTGGACTCTGGAGCGGCCGGGAATCTTATTTCACAGTCCCTGGTAGAGAAATACCGCATCCCCACCAAACCTCTGGCTGTACCCTTGTCTGTGGCTGCCGTGGATGGGGGGCTCTTACCACGCCCCATCCAACTCATCACCGAATCCATTACTCTGCAGGTGGGAATGCTGCATTCTGAAAGTATCTCCTTTCATGTTCTGCCTGGACTCTCTCACGCCCTCTTGCTAGGTCTGCCTTGGCTCCAGAGACATGCACCCGTGCTTGACTGGCAAACCGGAGAAGTCCTTCGCTGGGGACAAGACTGTCATAAGACCTGCCTGGTTCCCGTCCATCCCGTCCGTCCCTCTCCTACCCCAGCTATTCTACCTGGACTTCCAATTCCTTATTGGTCTTATGCTGATGTCTTTAATAAAAAGGAAGCAGAGACATTACCCCCTCATAGACCATACGATTGTCCCATCGACCTGTTACCCGGTACTACTCCTCCCCGTGGGCGTATTTATCCTTTATCCGCTGCTGAGACCCGGTCGATGTCCGAATATATTGAGGAGAATCCGGCCAGGGGATTCATCCGGAAATCTACCTCCCCGGCGGGAGCAGGCTTCTTTTTCGTCAAAAAGAAGGACGGCTCTCTCCGTCCCTGTATAGACTATAGAGGCCTAAACCAGATCACGGTGAAGAATAAGTACCCCCTTCCGCTCATTCCAGAATTATTTGATCGTCTGAGGGGGGCTAGAATCTTCACCAAACTAGACCTCCGTGGGGCGTACAACCTGGTTCGTATCCGTCAAGGGGATGAATGGAAGACGGCATTCAACACTCGGGACGGCCACTATGAATACCTGGTAATGCCCTTTGGTCTCTGTAACGCTCCTGCCGTCTTTCAAGAGTTGGTCAATGACATCTTCCGGGACCTTCTCTACTCCTGCGTAGTGGTGTACCTGGACGACATCTTGGTCTTCTCTCCGGATCACCAGACTCACCGGAGGGACGTTCGTCAGGTCCTGCTCAGGCTCAGGCAGAATCACCTCTTCGCTAAATACGAGAAGTGCCTCTTTGAGCAGACCTCGCTTCCGTTTTTGGGCTACATTATTTCTCAGACCGGCCTACGAATGGATCCAGAGAAACTGTCTGCCATCGAGAAATGGCCTCGACCGGAGGGGTTGAAGGCCATTCAGCGGTTCCTGGGCTTCGCCAACTACTACCGCCTCTTCATACCACACTTCTCTTCCCGGACTGCCCCAATTTCCGCGCTCACCCGTAAGGGTACTAATCCCAAAGAGTGGCCGCCCGAAGCAGAAGAAGCCTTTCTTTCCTTAAAACAGGCCTTCTCTTCCGCCCCGGTGCTGCATCGCCCGGACGGCAACAAGCAGTTCTTCCTGGAAGTGGACGCCTCCTCCTCTGGAGCTGGAGCGGTACTTACTCAAAAATCTTCTTCTGGGAGGATGGTAACTTGCGGCTTCTTCTCTAAACTCTTCTCCTCCTCAGAGCGCAATTATTCCATTGGAGATCGAGAGTTATTGGCCATCAAACTGGCATTGGAGGAGTGGCGTTACCTGCTTGAGGGGGCTCTTCACCCGGTAATAATTTACACTGACCACAAGAACTTGGCTTACCTCCAGCATGCCCAGAGACTTAACCCGCGCCAAGCCCGGTGGTCCTTGTTTTTTGCTCGTTTTGATTTTGTCCTTCATTTTCGCCCGGCTGACAAAAACGTCAAGGCGGACGCCTTGTCTCGATCCTTTCTGGTATCTGATCTCGAGGAAGATCCGAAACACATCATCGATCCCGCCAGAGTAATGCAGGTGGCTCCCGTGAGTCTAAATCGTCTCCCTCCCGGAAAGACGTTCGTATCAGTACCTGATCGGGAGAAGATCCTTCACTGGGGTCACTCGTCTAAACTGGCTGGCCACGCTGGTCAGAAGAAGACCCTCCAGCTTATTTCCCGGCACTACTGGTGGCCTACCCTGCACAAGGATGTAATAGACTTTGTTTCTGCCTGTGTGTCCTGCGCCCGCAACAAGGTTCCGAGATATCTGCCAGCCGGTCGCCTCCTTCCGCTCCCAGTGCCTGCTGCCCCCTGGCAGCATATTGCAATGGACTTCATAACTGACCTCCCACTCTCTGCCGGTTGTACGGTCATTTGGGTGGTCGCTGACCGCTTCTCCAAGATGGCTCATTTCGTTCCCCTGCCAGGCCTCCCGTCTGCACCCGAGCTAGCTAGAGACTTTATTCGTCACATCTTCCGTCTTCATGGCCTGCCCCTCCACATCGTGTCGGATCGTGGGGTACAGTTCACCTCACGCTTCTGGAGAGCCACTTGTAAACTACTAGACGTCATCCTGGACTTCTCTTCCGCTTACCACCCACAGTCCAATGGTCAAGTGGAGCGGATCAATCAGAACCTGACCAGTTACCTCCGGCACTTCGTTAATGCCCACCATTCTGACTGGGTGGATCTCCTACCATGGGCCGAGTTCTCTTACAATAATCACGAGAGCGAATCCTCCTCCAAATCCCCGTTTTTTGTAGTCTTTGGTCAGCATCCTCGGATTCCTTTTCCTGTCTCCACCTCGGTGGACAACCCGGCTGCGGAATCTCTCGTTAGCAAATTTTCCTCCATTTGGGAGAGTACCCGATCCGCACTCCTTCAGTCGTCCGAGCGGATGAAAAGACACGCTGACAAAAAACGCCTGGATCCTCCTCAATTTCGTCCAGGAGATAAGGTTTGGCTCTCATCTAAATATGTTCGACTCAAGATACCCTCTTACAAGTTAGGGCCTCGGTTCATCGGACCTCTGGAGGTCACCAGTCAGATCAACCCGGTGGCCTATAAATTGAAACTCCCGGCCAACTTACGGATCCCTAACTCCTTCCATGTATCTCTCCTCAAACCTGTGGTACTTAACTCTTTTTCCAAGTCTACAGGTACGCCTCCTGCTCCGGTTTCTGCTGAGGACGAGTTTGAGGTAGAGAACATTCTTGCCACCAAAAGGGTAAGAGGAAAGACCTTTTTTCTGGTAGATTGGAAGGGGTTTGGTCCTGAGGAGAGAATGTGGGAGCCCCGGGAGAACATCCATGCCCCTCTCATCCTAGCTAAATTTCTGTCTGGCCTAAAAAAGGGGGGGCCTAAAGGGGGGGGTACTGTAGTGCCGGCGTCCCTGCCCTCTGCTAGGCAGGGACGCTGCTCCCCTCACCGCTCTGCCCCGTGCCCGGCGTCCCTCTCCCGCTCTGCTGTCAGCGCGCGCTCCTTCCCGGCGTCCTCCTCCCGCTCTGCTCTCAGCGCGCGCTCCTTCCCGGCCCCTGTGCTTAGGGCGCGCGCGCGCTCCCCTCCTCTTAAAGGGGCCGCGCGCGCCGTCCTAAGGAGTCCCCGGCCAATGGCCAGAGGACTTCATCATATATAAGGCACCTCCTCCAAAATGGAGGTGCCCGAGCAATGTTGTTTGCACCTGTGTCTCACCTGTGCTTCAGCCCTCAGGTCCCGTTGCCAGTTACCTGCCAGTTACCTGTCAGATTCCTGCCTGATTACTTGCTACCTGTCTGCTAGTCTGAGGTCCGACGGTCTGCCTTACTACTCCTGTCAGTCTGTCTAAGGACCAGCCTGCCCGCTCACCTGGGAGCGCACCTCAGCTACCTGCCTGCTTTCCTGAGGTCCGACGGTCTGCCTTACAACTCCGGTCAGTCTGTCTATGGACCAGCTTGCCCGCTCACCTGGGAGCACTTCTCCGTTACCTGCCTGCTTGCCAGCCCGGAGGCTCCGCTGTCACGTGCTGTGACCACCAGCTATTCCTGAGACTCTTGCCCGCTCACCTGGGAGCGCTTCTCCGTTACCTGCCTGCTTGCCTGCCCGGAGGCTCCGCTGTCACGTGCTGTGACCACCAGCTACTCCAGACTCTTGCCCGCTCACCTGGGAGCGCTTCTCCGCTACCTGCCTGCTTGCCTGCCCGGAGGCTCCGCTGTCACGTGCTGTGACCACCAGCTATTCCTGAGACTCTTGCCCGCTCACCTGGGAGCGCTTCTCCGTTACCTGCCTGCTTGCCTACCTGGAGGCTCCGCCGTCACGTGCTGTGACCACCTGCTATTCCAGAGACTCTCGCTTGCTCACCTGGGAGCACACATTCTTCATCTGCCTTGCTAGCCTACCTGGAGGTTCAGCCATCACAGGTCGTACCTACCCTTTATCCAGAGACTGCCCCGATCACTTGCCGTGTCCTCCTGCCCGTACACCCAGAGACTGTCCTGGTCACCTCCTGTGACTACCTGCCTGGTCGCCACCCGCTCCCTTACAAGGACCGCCCCCTTGTATTGTAGCCCAGAGGTTCCGCCTCCCAGACCCGTTACAGGCAGCATCTCAACTAGTGGATGTAGATAGTATTCAATAAACTTACATGTCATATCGCACAGCCCTCCAATGCCAGAGACAATCGGACAACCTGGCGGGGTCAGTGGGTTTTTGTGAATTTTTAGTAATAAATAGAAGGTGGGGATCACCGGGGCCTTGATGAGGAGGCCCTCCAACACATTTTTGGTAATGACATCCCTATCAAGGGCATCCTCAAGAACACTGGCAAGTTTGATTGAATAAGAGGTCATGGGGTTAGAGTGAAGTCGCTCATAGTATTATATGTTGCGCAATTGGCGCATCGCCTCTTTTTCATACATATCCGATGGCCAAATAACGACATTTCCCCCGTTATCAGCCGGCTTGATGACAACCCCCTTTAAATCCCGCAACTCCCGAAGAGCCTCCCTTTGTTTTAAGGAGAGGTTAAACCTGGAATTTTGGGTATTCAGTTTCTCAAGGTCTCTAAGGACCAGTGTATTAAAGATTTCAACTTGGGGACATATCGATAAGGGGGGAAATGTGGCTGACCTCCGGTATACATGCTGCGGGAATTTACCTTTACTACCGGAGTTCAACTCCTCTTCCAATTCCTCCAAAGTCAGCAAGGCCAAGGTCATTGGAAAAAAGGTCTGGATAGAGCTCTGCGACCCTGGATTTGTCTTTGGTGACTCTGGGGACATGTTGTTTGGCTTGACATAAACCGACTCGGGGAGGACAATCAAGGACAAAGCATCTTGGGCTATGCCATGTGAGGCTCTATCTCAAAGGACTTAGAGAAGCCGTGCATTAGGAGATTGGCATTCAATAAGAGATTAAAGTCAGCATTTCAGTTTATTCAGGACTCAGCCCAAAAAGGACCCTTCTACTTCAGTCGGAGGAAATACCGGTACCATCTTACATCTAAAGATATATGTGCTTTTATAAATAACTTTATAGAAGTTTAGTTAGGATAAAAACGGCCTTTTCTGCAAGAGACGCTTCAAAAAACACTCCACCCCGAGGGTGGTTGGAATGTTAATGACCAGGCAAATTTTTACAATGTTGACCACAGTCACTTTATGAGGTAATAATTCTGGTATGCTTCAATGGATCCCACTGCTTCTGAGATAGTTTTTTCATGACATACTGTACTTCATGATTGTTGTAAAATTTGTTCTATATGACTTGCGTTCATTTGTGAAACAAATCGGAAATTTGCCAAAGATTCCAAAAATTTTAGAATTTTCAAACTTTTAATTTTCATGCCCTTAAATCAGAGAGCTTTGTCACACAAAATAGTTAATAAATAAAATTTACCACATGTCTACTTTACATCAGCACAATTTTGGAGCCAAAATTTTTTTAGTTAGGAAGTTATAAGGGTTAAAAGTTGACCAGCGATTTCTCATTTTTCCAACAAAATTTATAAAACCATTTTTATAACGACCACATCTCATTTGAAGTGACCTTGAGGGGCCTTTATGACAGAAAATACCCAAAAGTGACACCATTATAAGAACTACACCCATCAATGTGCTCAAAACCACATTAAAGAAGTTTATTAACCCTTCAGGTGGTTCACAGGAATTTTTGGAACGTGGAAGAAAAAAATGAACATTTAACTTTTTCACAAAATTGTTATTTTAGACCCAATTTTTTTTTATTTTCGCAAGGGTAACATGAAAAAATAGACCACAAAACTTGTTGTGCAATTTCTCCTGAGCATGCCAATACCCCATAAGTGGGGGAAAACCACTGTTTGGGCACACGACAGGGTTCGGAAGGGAAGGAGAACCATTTGACTGAACGTAAAATTGCTTGAATAATTAGCGGATGCCATATTGCATTTTGGGAGCCAAAAGAGTGGAAATCCCCCACAATTGACATTTTGGAAACTAGACCCCTCAGGAAACTTGTTTACCTGTGTGGTGAGCACCTTGAACCTCAAGGTGTTTCACAGAAGTTTATAACATTGAGCCATAAAAATACAATTTTCACATTTTTTCCCACAAAAGTGTTTTTCAGCCTCCAATTTTGCATTTTCATAAGGGTAAAAGGAGAAATTGCACCATGAAATTTGTTGTGCAATTTCTCCTGAGTTCACTGATACCACATATGTGGGAGAAAACTACTGTTTGGGTGCACAGCAGGGTTCAGAAGGGAGGGAGTTCCATTTGACTTTTTGAATGTAAAATTTGCTTGAATAATTAGCGGATGCCATGTCACGTTTTGGGAGCCCTTGATGTGGCCTAAACACTGGAAACCCCCCACAAGTGACACTATTTTGGAAAATAAACCCCTCAGGGAACTTATCTAGATGTGTGGTTAGCATCCTGAACCCCCAGGTGCTTCACAGAGGGTTATAATGTAGAGCCGTGAAAATAA
Source organism: Phyllobates terribilis (assembly GCF_046119375.1). Taxonomy (NCBI): domain Eukaryota; kingdom Metazoa; phylum Chordata; class Amphibia; order Anura; family Dendrobatidae; genus Phyllobates; species Phyllobates terribilis. The sequence goes on along the minus strand of NW_027362762.1, from coordinate 764,281,253 downwards.
AAACAACAAACATTTTAAACAAAAATTTTTAGCCCCAATTTTTTTATTTTCACAAGGGTAAGAGGAAAAAATGGATCACAAAAACTTTTGTGCAATTTCTTTTAAGTACAAGGATACCCCATATATGGGGAAAATGCACTGTTTGGGCAATCGGAGGGGTTTAGAAGGCAAGAAGCACTGTGTGACTTTTTGAACGCAAAGTTGGCTGGAATCGAGAGCTGACGCCATGTTGCATTTGGAGAGCCCCTAATGCATCTAAACAGTGGAAACCCCCTTCAAGTGACCCCATTTTGGAAACTAGACCCCTCGAGGTTTTTATCAAGGAGTATAGTGAACATTTTGAACCCAGAGGTACGACACAGAATTTGATAATATTAGGTCATCATATTGAATAAGTTGTCATTAGTCTTGAGGTCAAGTGCTCGTTACTTGAGTTTGCATCGGGTACTTAAGTATGCACCATGTATCGCAGATGTTCGAGTCTCCGCCCCGCTTGTTTCACGGTTATTAGACACCCAAAAAAATCATGCGGTGATCACACAAGCATGTTGGGGAAAAATATCAACCGCAACCCCAACCCTAACCCCAACCCTAGCACAACCCTAACCCTAGCACAACCCTAACCCTAGCACAACCTTAACCCTAACACTAGCACAACCCTAACCCTAGAGTTTTTTTTTTAACGCCGTTCCTCGTGCAGTATAAGTGATTAAATGACTATTCTTCGGGTCGGTGCTATTACAAGTGATACCAGATTCATACCAGGATTTTATGATTGACAGCTGTCACACACTAAAAAACCTGTAGTTTTTGCATCGCCATATTTTGAGAGCTATAATTTTTCCATATTTCAGCCAACAGAGTGATATGATGGCTTGTTTTTTGCAGGATAAGTTGACATTTTTATTGGTACCATTTTCAGGCATGTGACATTTTTTGATCGCTTTCTATTCCGATTTTTGGGAGGCAGAATAAACAAAAACCAACAATTGAGGAATTAATTTTTGCTTTTTTTATGCCGTTCTGCATGTGGTAAAATTGATAAGGCAGTTTTATTCTTCGGGTCAATATGTTTACAGCGGTACCACATTTATATAGTTTTTTTTATTTTTCGGTGCTTTTACACAAAAAAAACTATTTTATAGAAAAAATATTTTTTTGTATCACTTTATTCTGTGAGCTATAACTTTTATATTTTTCAGCTAATGGAGCTGTATGGTGGCTAGCTTTTTGCGGGACAAGATGACGTTTTCAGCTGTACCATTTTTATTTACATCCATCTTTTTATTTCTGTTTTATTCCACTTTTTGTTTGGCAGTATGATGATAAAGCATTGTTTTTTGTTTTTTTTTTACCGTGCACACTAAAGGGGTTAACTATTGGTACAGTTTAATAGGTCAGGTCGTTCCGGACACGGCGATACCAAATATGTATATATTTTTTGGAATTATTTTTTTCATTTTTTTTTAAATATTTTTACTTTTTTTTTTTCACTTTTTGATAATTTTTCTTACTTTTACACTTTGTCCCACTATGGGACTTTCACTTTTTCATGATGACATCGGGTCACCATGACAACCACTGGGACCCAGCAGAGACAGCGCGGAATGCCTGAGAAAAAGGAATGCTGCAAACGATTTTGATCACAGCATTTTGGGGGTTAATGTGCAGGGAGCTGTGTGGCACCACTCCCTGCACATAGTACAGGGTGTCAGCTGTAAGAATCAGCTGACACCCGGCAGCGATCACGCCTACACAGCCTCTGTGGGTGAAATTGCCAGGGTGTACTAATACATATCTGGCCCAATAGGAGCAGGGCGCAGATACGTATTAGTACGGCCCACGTCAGAAAGGGGTTAAAATACTGGCATAACACTGTACTTTTATGGATTTATACATAGAAAGGGTTAATCATGTGTATTTTGCTTGCATTTATCTGTTAATTCTGTTAAATGTAACTGTGTATACTCTTAGTTGGTATTATTTAGAGTAACTTCTGTCATCCTAGTTGTTATTTATTCATTGTGTATCTACTCCTTTCTTTTTTTTTTATAAACTGTTTAGTAAATATTTATAATATATTATAATATATTATCTAATATTTGTGCGGGTCTGCTGTTTGCTGTTGTACTTCTTGTCCTGTGGCTGTCCCTGATCCATGTTTCAAAAACTGCAAATTGTCAAAAAAACAGCTTCGTCAGAAGAAGATCAATGTTTTTGGAATGGCACAGACAGAGCCCAGACCTTAATCCAATTGAACCAGTAAGAGAAAAGCCAGCACTCTATCCTTCTTGAGAAAACTCTGTGTTTACTGTATATTTATTCCATATGTGCTAAAACCATTGAATACAGGTCATCAAACCTCTGACGCGTTTCGGAAGTAAACTTCCTTATTCATTGGCTATGAATAAGGATGTTTACTTTCGAAATGCGTCAGACTCAGATGTTTTATGACCTGTGTTCAGTGGTTTTAGCACATATTGAATAAAGTTACAATAAAAACAGAGTTTTCTCTTACTGGATTATAATAGTAGGCAAATATTGTCAATTCTAGATGCATCATGCTGATAGACTTCTACCCAAAAAGACTGAGTGCTGTCATAAATTCAAATGGTACTTCATCAAAGTATTAGTTTAAGAGTAGGCATATTTATGCAACCACATTATTTTAGTTCTTTATTTTTCTTTTCTCACCTGAAATGATTTTAGTTTATTTTTCAATTGAATTGTACAGATTATAAATGGCATTGAAGATGTTTATATACTCATCAGACAGTACAGTGTAAAAGGTAAAAAAGAAAAAGAATATATTTGGTATTGCAGCGAGTGCAACTGTCCAAACTACTGTAATGCAATATCATAAAATGTATCCCACATGGCGAATGATGAAATGAAGAAATGTGTCAATATGGTAGAATCACTGATTAAAAAGTCTTATGGACATCCAATTGATACCAATAAAAATTACACCTTGTTCTGCAAAAAACAAGCTTTCACACAAGCTCCTATTGACAGAAAAATAAAAAAGCAGAAATAATTTATAGTTTTTGAAGGATGAGGAGAAAAAAATCAAAAGTGAAAAGGGGGCCACTGGAATTCTGACTCCAAAGAGCCCACATAAACCTGCAGCCGGCCCTGTATTCTAATACAGTACTACGCTCTGATCTAGTGAGCTCTTTAAACAAGCCAATTTTTCACAAATCTTGTAAAGACAGATTACATGGCTAGGATTTTATACACCTGTGATAGTGAGTCTGAATAAAAAACCTGAATTCAGTGATTAAAACATTTGTTCCAATACTTCTGTCCATGTAGTATATGTTCAGCTGACCAGTAATATAGCTATAGAAAATTCACATGGTACAGTACTTTTGTATATCATTCTCTGGTGTTCTGGTAACCGTAATTTCAGGTAACTTTTCAGAATAAGCCGTCTTGTGTGTGTATGAGGAGTAATACTTTACTTGGAATTTATATTACTTGTGTCCTGCATTTTCACCAGTTTCCCTCTCTGCTGGCTCTATATCTTAATTTGATTCTCTGGACTGGTGTGAGGAGACCCATACCATGCACAGCACGTGGAGATGAATTCTGGATCTTTTCTTTTTTAACTCATAGACAGAAGAAGCTGCAGCATGAAGGATACTATATAGCAGTCCTGCATTGCCTGATGTCAATCAAACTCTGGAGTGAGGTAAATGACTTGTTAGATGGCTCAGCAAAATCTTACTGTGTCTACCTTTGCCTTTTTTCCTTCACTGTGCCTCACACTACTCTGCTCCCTTGCTCCTCTCTTCACTACAATGAGCTGTGTTACGTGACACCTGCAGTCCATCTTGGAACAAGATAGATTTGAAACATTTTTTTCAAAGTGAATGACAAGTTCAGGAGGCTGTTGGAAAAGGAAGAAGTGTCAGATAAGGGAGGAAGGAAGCAGATTTCTCTAATAAGGTATATTACAAAGTTTCTTGTATTCCCCTGTGCTAATGATTTATGCAAAGTTTGTTTAAAGTACAGTTTAATTTTAAGTATTTAAACCATATTTCATGCATTCAATAAAGTCTTATTTCTTCTATATCAAAGAAAAATTATTAGCTGGCCAAAGAAATATACTTTCATCACTTTTAGTACCGAAAATGACCCTTAATTAAAGTACAGAATGATTCATATTCCTCTGCTGACCAGCTGCAAGTTATCCCCTCTGTTTCAGAGCATAAAACTTTGCCAGAATAAGAGTGGGAAGATAATATCTCCTGATAATCTAATATGAGGTAGTAAACGTCCAAACATCTGAAGTATCCCTCTGCTGCATTTACATTTCTTGAAAAAAGCTTACACAGGTTAAACAGATTTCATTGCACATTCTTTGGCTTAGAACAAGATATTATCACAATGTCATACAGTATCAAGTCCAAATCTACACCCTTTATTGAACAATGAAATGCTAAAGTTACATTACTTTTAACTGACAACTTACATTTCTTATGTAACCAGCATGTTTCAAAATAGGCTGCTAAACACTCATTCATACCAAAATGGATAAAAATAATGCAATTATTACTGACAATTGCTGCTTCTGCTAGTAGTAATTAGACATATACTGTAGGCCCCAATTCAATAAGACTAGTGTTTGATACTGCAGTCTTAACCCCTTAATACCAAAGACAGGTAAAGTAAGTCAAAAGCAGGTGTTAGTTCCCACATCATGATGTTCTATAACCATCATGTACTTTAACTGTCACTGTGTGAAAACCCCCAGTGAAAGCTCAGTGCTGACGGCAGTCACTCACAGATGACCAGCATGGCTAGAGATGTGTAAACCGATTACAGCGGTTCCCACTCTCCGATCACTGAAATCAGTCAGTCAATCTGACTAACAGATCACAGCATGTGATTAGTAGGAGGTTTTAAAAATATTAGCACTTATTCACCGCCGGGAGCTCGGCTTAGCTGACAGCCCTCACATGAGTCTATCGGCAGAAATATAGAAAAATTATAACTCTCAAAATATGGTGCTGCAAAAACTTTTTTTTGTAGAAAAAGTTTTTTAGTGCTTTATAGTTGAAAAACCTAAAAAAAACTATGTAAATCTGGTATTGCTGTAGTCAGACTGACCCAAAGAATAAAGCCATCTTATCACTTACACTGCACAAGGAACAGCGTAAAAAATAAATAAAACCAATTCCTCACCTACTGTTTATTTGTTTATTCTGCCAAAGATCAAAGTAAGGCTCGGCGCACATTTATCCTGCGCTCGACGCTGAGCACTTACACAGGGGTTTCCCTGTAAATCTTTGAAATGCATGATTCAGACGGAAACCCCAATGAAAGTTTCTCTATAATGAGACAGATGAAATCACTTTGGACAACGTCTGACCTATCATCTGACTGTTCCCATGTTTTTTGTTGTGCATAAAAACAACCACAGGTTTGTGCACCTCTTAAAAGCCAGATAGCACAGAACAGAAGCCACATAGAGTCCAGAGTATCTCTGCTGCCTCATTAGTGAATAGATCCCTCAAGGGTTTCATCCGAATGACATATTTTGTAGATTTTAATGGAAACCCTGATCTAAGTGCTTTGCATAGAGCACAGGATAAATGTGAACTGATCCAAAATGTAAGGTACTCCAAAATGCCATCAATACAGCTTCTACTCAACCTACAAAAAACAAGTCCACACTCAGGTCCATTATCTGTTAACAGAAAAATAGAGGGTGTCCACATTGCTGGTAGCACAAAGGCTCTAGCAGAGTAACATGGTTTCCACCAAAAGAAATCCAGCAAAATCTGCACTCCCATATCCAAATGTTCCCTCCTTCTGAGTTCAACAGTCTACATAAACCACAGTTAGCATCCACATGTTTAGCATTACTGTAGCGAGGAGAGCCCATTTCATTTATGGGGTGCGTGTCTACAAAAGCATGAGCTGGGCGTAATGTATTAGGCACATCAATGTATTGGCCACTATAAAGCTATGTACACACATCAAGGATTTTTGAGTGTTTTTTGATACAGTTTTTTATGAAAATTTTCAGCTGCCTTTTGCAGTACCAGCAAAGTCTATGAGAAAACAGAAATCTCTGTTCACACATCATGTTTTTTTTTTGTTTAGGATTTTGTGCCTTGCATGTTTTTTTGAAAAATAGAGCATGTCACTTCTTTCAGTGTTTTTTCAGCTTTTGCTTAGTTTTTTCACTAATAGAAAGTAATGGGTGGTGAAAAAAAATCCGAAAAACGCATAAAAAACGCATCAAAATTTGTATCAGCGTTTTTTCACCATTTTTGATGCCAAAATAGAATGGGGTTCTTTTTTTTCACAGAACTTTATATACATGCATAAAAAGAGGCATAAGGACAATGAAAAAAATACTGAAAAAGCGCATAAAAAGGCACCAAAACTGCTCACTATCTATTCCTGCAAAGTTTGGGCTTCAAAAGTCAAATGGTACTTCTTCCCTTTTGAGCCCTACCGTGCACTCGAACAGTAGTTTTACAAGTTTTCCATCACATATGAGCTATCGGTGTACTCAGGAGAAATTGCTCAACAAATTGTGCTTTCCATTTTTTTCATGTAACCCTTGTGAAAATGCAAAATTTAGGGCTAATCCAACATTTTTGTGGGAAATATGTGGTTTTCCATTTTCACGACTCAAAGTTATAAAATTCAGTGAAGCATCTGTGGTTCAAGGTGCTCACCACACCTCTAGATAAGTTCCTTGAAGAGTGAAGTTTCCAAAATAGGGTGACTTATGGGGGTTTCCAGTGTTTAGGCACATCAGTGGCTCTGCAAATGCGACATGGCATTCTCTATCAATTCCACCCAATTGGCACTCTAAAGTTAAAAAGTTAAGAAGTTAAAAGCTGAAACAAAATATTTGTGAGAAAAATTTTCATTTTCAGATTTTCCTCCCATATTGCTTTAATCTCTGAGAATCACCCAAAGTACTTCTTGAATGTGATTTTGAGCACTTTGAGGGGTGCAGTTTTTAAAATGGTGTCACTTTTGTGTATTTTTTTCATATGGCCCCTCAAAGTCACTTCAAGTGTGTTGTGGTCCCTGAAAAAATAGATTTTGAAAAAATGTTGATTAAAGGGAATCTGTCACCCCCTGGGAGATATCAGACCTCTACTTTGGACATACAGGTTATAGAAAAGTAAATTTATACATACCTGTATGGCACATAGTAGAGGTATGATTGCAGATAAAAGTGTTTTTATCACCTCTGTTTTCCACAGGCTTGGCGGTGCGCCGCAGGAATCTATTGCACTGGCGCCGGGAAGTGACAGTGACTTCCCGGCGCCTGCGCAATAGAACTCTGTGGCGCAGTGCACGGAGAGACAGGCCGGGAGGAAGCAAAGTGCACTCTATGTGAGCGGCGCTTGGCACATGCCCGGGAAGTGAGGGAGCACAGTGCATGTCACATGGCCCTGTGACGTGCAGGGGAGGGGGGACTATGGTAAATAAGCCTATAGATGGGGATTTCGGGAAATAATAAACAGGTGGGGATTTCTTTGCATTCCCCGGACACCAAGCATGTGGAAAATGGAGTTTATAGAAACACTTTTCTCTGCAATCAAACTTCTACTATGAGATGTACAGGTATGTATAGATTTACTTTTCTATAACCTGTATGCCCATAGTAGAGATATGATATCTCACAGGGGGTGACATATACCCTTTAACCCTTCTAACTTCCTAACAAAAAAAAAAATTATGCTGATGTAAAATAGACATATTGAAAATGTTATTTATTAACTATTTTGTGTGGTATAACTACAGTTACATGAAAAAGTTTGGGCACCCCTATTAATCTTAAGCTTAATGTTTTCTTAAAATTGGTGTTTTTGCAACAGCTATTTCCGTTTGATATATGTAATAACTGTTGGACACAGTAATGTTTCTGCCTTGAAATGAGGTTTATTGTACTAATAGAAAATGTGCAATCTGCATTCAAACAAAATTTGACAGGTGCATAAGTATGGGCACCCTTATCATTTTCTTGTTTTAAATACTCCTACCTACTTTTTACTGACTTACTAAAGCACTTTTTTTGGTTTTGTAACCTCATTGAGCTTTGAACTTCATAGACAGGTGTATGCAATCATGAGAAAAGCTACTTAAAGTGGCCACTTGCAAGTTGTTCTCCTGTTTGAATCTCCTCTGAAGAGTGGCATCATGGGCTCCTCAAAACAACTGTCAAATGATCTGAAAACAAAGATTATTCAACATAGTTGTTCAGGGGAAGGATACAAAAAGCTGTCCCAGAGATTTAACCTGTCAGTTTCCACTGTGAGGAACATAGTAAGTAAATGGAAGAACACAGGGACAGTTCTTGTAAAGGCCAGAAGTGGCAGGCCAAGACAAACATCAGAAAGGCAGAGAAGAAGAATGGTGAGATCAGTCAAGGACAATCCTCAGACCACCTCCAGAGAGCTGCAGCATCAACTTGCTGCAGATGGTGTCACTGTGCATCGGTCAACTATACAACGCACTTTGCACAAGGAGAAGCTGTATGGGAGAGTGATGCGAAAGAAGCCGTTTCTGTAAGCACGCCACAAACAGAGTCGGCTGAGGTATGCAAAAGCACATTTGGAGAAGCCAATTTCTTTTTGGAAGAAGGTCCTGTGGACTGATGAAACCAAGATTGAGTTGTTTGGTCATACAAAAAGGCGTTATGCATGGCGGCAAAAAAACACAGCATTCCAAGAAAAACACTTGCTACCCACAGTAAAATTTGGTGGAGGTTCCATCATGCTTTGGGGCTGTGTGGCCAATGCCGGCACCGGGAATCTTGTTAAAGTTGAGGGACACATGGATTCCACTCAGTATCAGCAAATTCTTGACAATAATGTTCAATAATCAGTGATAAAGTTGAAGTTACGCAGGGGATGGATCTTTCAGCAAGACAATGATCCAAAACACCGCTCCAAATCTACTCAGGCATTCATGCAGAGGAACAATTACAATGTTCTGGAATGGCCATCCCAGTCCCCAGACCTGACTATCATTGAACATCTGTGGGATCATTTGAAGAGGGCTGTCCATGCTCGGCGACCATCAAACTTAACTGAACTGGAATTGTTTTGTAAAGAGGAATGGTCAAAAATACCTTCATCCAGGATCCAGGAACTCATTAAAAGCTACAGGAAGCGACTAGAGGCTGTTATTTTTGCAAAAGGAGGATCTACTAAATATTAATGTCACTTTTCTGGTGAGGTGCCCATACTTATGCACCTGTCAAATTTTGATTGAATGCAGATTGCACATTTTCTGTTAGTACAATAAACCTCATTTCAAGGCAGAAACATTACTGTGTCCAACACTTATTACATATATCAAGCTGAAATAGCTGTTGCTAAAACATCAATTTTTATAAAACATTAAGCTTAAGATTAATAGGGGTGTCCAAACTTTTTCATATAACTGTATCTGATTTAAGGGCATTAAAATTCTAAGCTTGAAAAGTGTTACATTTTCCACTTTTTTGTCAAATTTTTATAAATAAACACAAATCATATTGATGAAAATTTACCACTAACATGAAGTACCATATGTCACAAAAAGAATCTCAGAATTACTTGGATACCTTGAAGTGTTCAAGAGTTATTACTAGAGATGAGCGGTTTTCGAATTGAACTGTTCACCATTTTCAAATTCGAGCTGTTTTGGGCGGTGTTCGAGCCGTTCGACGAACACGAACGATTTGAAAAATATCCGATAACTGTTCGTGCACCAAAATTGTAACTGAATTTTTTCACAGCAATGTTGATAATTAGTGTTGAGCCAACCCCGTAGTGTTCGGGTTCGGTTCGGTTCATCGAACACCGGGATGTTCGTGGAACTGTTCGTCGAACACTTTAGAACACCGTCGAACACCGTTAAAACCAATGGCAGGCAAGCAAAAACACATAGAAACACATAGAAAACACCTTCAAAGGTGTCCAAAAGCTGACAAACTGCTCAGAAGACACTCTCTTTAAAAAAGCCGGCCGGCAACTCAGCAGCTGCATACACCGGTAACCGACAATTTAGACAAGAACGAATAGAGCATCACACATAGATTAGATAGATAGAAACATGTCAGTCACATATATAAGAAGTACAGTGACAGTGTTGGTTACTGTACTTGTCATTTAGTGTTAAAGGATTTATTAAAAAAAATATTAGTGTTTTCATGCACCGTCTCTTTAAAAAAGCCGGGCAGGCAATTCAGCAATGCCTCTTGATAAAGCGAATTTGCGAAACGCGCGTCGAGGCTTGCAGGTCCCACACTGGTCTGCTCCTGCCTTGTCCCCTTCCCCCCCCCTCCCGTGAGCGATCCCTGGTGAACATACTGGTGAGTGTATTTTTATTATGGACTATACCCATTCTTGCCCTATAGTGGGAAAAGTGCGATATTTATCTATCACTTTCTGAAATATTCGTATTTTCCTATATATACCTCTCCTACCCTGCCATCAGTTAGTACATGTAATTCTGGGTCGCTCTCTCTCCTTTTAATGCCATCCTGCTACACAAGGCAACTGTGGATACTCTTTAGGTGATTTTTGTATCCGCACTGGCTCCCCATCTGCATCTATTTATTCATATATGTGGCACTATGTATTTATAATTTTACTAATAAAGCTTTTTCTTATATGCCATACACTCAGTTTTTCTTTGTGTTTTTACATATATAAGAAGTACAGTGACAGTGTTGGTTACTGTACTTGTCATTTAGTGTTAAAGGATTTATTTAAAAAAATATTAGTGTTTTCATGCACCGTCTCTTTAAAAAAGCCGGCCGGCAATTCAGCAGCGGTACCCGACAATTTATAACTAGTGTTGAGCCACCCCCGTAGTGTTCGAGTTCGGTTCGGTTCGTCGAACACCCGTGTGTTCGCCGAACTGTTCGTCGAACTGTTCGTCGAACACCTTCGAACACCGTTAAAACCAATGGCAGGCAAACAAAAACACATAGAAACACATAGAAAACACCTTCAAAGGTGTCCAAAAGCTGACAAACTGCTCAGAAGACACAACTAACACATGGAAAAGTGACAAGTACATATAGTCATGCGAAAAGAAAAGAGGTGGAGGAGTAAAAGGAGGGGGAGACACAGATATAGGCATGTCATGCCCTTCTAAAATCCAAAAAGTGAGAAGCCGAGACGGCCAGTCCGCTCCTGCCCGTGCCACCTCCGTGTCGCCGGGTTTGTGCCAGAGCCGCGGTGAACCCTGACGGCCAGCCCCCCTCTCCCAATACTGGTGCCTGTCCGCTGGTGGGTCGAGAGAGCCCCCCTGTGGTGGAGGCAGCTCTAAGCTTTTTAATTTAAATTGTCCCTCTAATTTGAATGAATACACTTTAAATCCATTTACAAGGATCTATTGGAGGGCAAGTCTCATGCCAGCAGCCGCGTAATTCCAGCTCCAGTAGCGTCCACTAAAGCTGCTGCAGTTAAAAAGCTTTTATAAGGATCGAGCTCGGCTGTCCACCGCAAGGCATCCTAGTGCCAGTCCCAGCCCCTATGCCTTGGGGTGCCTCCTGATGCTCTTCACTAAGTATCCCGTGGTCCCGAAGCATTTCCTTTGAAAAAATTAAGTGTCCAAACTACAGGTGGTGTAGCTTGCTTAACAGCCGGGATAATCCGCTGACTAGCAGACACTGCTACTTGGCACAAAGTATTTCCTGGGCTAGATGCAGTTAAAAATTTGTAAGTAGATACTCTCGTTGGATGCTGAGAAAGCATTCCATAGAGTCTCGTGGCACGCCATATATGATTCTCTTAAAAAGCTTGGGGTAGGGGTCTAGGGGACCCTTTTATAGCCAAAATCACGGCCCTGTATCACAATACGTCACCTAGGCTGAAGATAAATGGAACTGTAGCACCGAGGGCTCGGTTGCTACAGACGTATTGCACCTCACCCAGAGGTGTGATATCTCACTCTCAGATAAGGATGGAGTGTGGATCAGGACCCGACATCTGCATGCATTACACCACATTGCCGTGGGGCAGGGCGACCAATATGCCCCTGAGATGGGCACGACAGTCCCTGTCCCTGGCTGGAGTGGGGGGAGGGAACACTGAGGAAGGGGAACCCTGCAGTGCAGGAGCAGGGAGGAAGCAGTTCCTGGGTGCATTGAGAAGGGAGTATAAAAGGTGGGCACCATCTTAGTTCAGTGCAGAGAAGTCTGAGCAGAAGTGGCAGGGAGCAGGGGCTCTGCATGAGCTCTGCTCCGGAGGCGGGCCTAGTAACAGAGGCCCAGGCCTGCAAGAGGGAGAAGGAAGGAAGAGGAGCGGAGAAGGCTCCAGGAACGAGGAATGAAGGGATCCCAGGGGTGCGGACGGGCGAGTCGCCACCGCACGCCCGAATCCACCTGCGTGGAGGGATCAGGCCAAAGGGGTAGACCGGTCCCCGAACTAGTGGAGGCAGGAAACGACCCTCAGCTAGAAACCGGAGGCTCTGACATTTTATGTGGCGCAGCCCCTTGCTCCACCCGCTAGGAAGGCACCACATAGGGTCAGGGAAACTGGCGCCAAGTTTACCAAGAGGAGGCCCGAGGCAGCCGGACAGAAGAGTTGGTAAGAAAGGCCAGACAAAGGACACACAAAGGGGGTCCTGTGAAGCGCTCCAAAGTTATCTGGGAGTTGTCTGAGCCCCTCACCTGGTGAGCACAGTACGACGTGGGCAGCCGTTACCTGCAGACGTGGTCTGGATAATAAGAACTGTGAGTAAAGGCCCTGAACTGCATCACTGACTCCGTGTCGTTACTGCTGCTGCCCTGCACCATCACCCCCATCCTCCGCATACACTGCCCTGAGGCTATACTCCTCCCGTGGGGAGTTATGCTACGCTCTGCTGCACCCACAACACCAGCCTTAGCGGTCTGCCCTGTAGCGGCGGTTCACTCTGACCGCAATCCACGGGTGGCGTAGTCGGACATTTAAACATCAAAACCACATAAATAGTTCCGCCACTGGTTTGACCGCCCTGAGCCACGGAACCGGATCGCCGCCACGAAGACTACAACCACCAGCATCCACCAAAAAGGGTCCGGCTCCGGGTGTCCCAAGGCCCAGTGGGTGCGTCAGAACATTTTCATCACCTTTCACAATCACCAATGGGACAAGGCAGGGATGTCCTCTGTCCCCTCTCTTATACATCCTAGTGACGGAGCACCTGCTCTCATCAATTCGCCATAACCCCAATATTAGGTGGATTGAGGTGGGAGGCACCGAGTACAAGTGCTCTCTATTTGCTGATGATGTCCTAGTATATATCACTCAATCACATATATCCATCCCTGCTGTTATGGCTGAAATAGATCACTTTGTTACATGGTCAAATTTTAAAATCAATGCAGCGAAGTCTGAGGCCCTCGATGTCTCCCTCCCTAAATCCATATAGGATTCCATCCAGTCCAACTTTCCCTTTGCCTGGCCCTCACAGGGTATCAAATACTTAGGAATTCCTATTCATAGAGACCTCTCCCATCTATGTTATCTTAATTTTGGGCCCTTTATTGAACAATTCCATACAGACCACGGTTGGCAAGTTAGAACTGTAAGATTCACTACGTGAACCACTGGTGTTTTGTGGAAAAGCACATGTACACCGCGTTCCAAATTATTATGCAAAAAGTGTTTAGGAGTGATAAGGGAAGAATTTGTTTGTTTGTCAGTTAAACTCATTGATGGTGATGTGTGTCAGGGCTTTTTATATCACTGTAAGCAATTGCAGACACCTGTGCTAATTAGTTTGGCAGGTGTGTCCAATGAAAGGCAAGACTACTTAAGAAGGCTCTCTCACATTATTAAGCAGCCTACATTTTCTGCCAAAATGGGAAAGAAAAAGGATGTGTCGGCTGCTGAGAAGCAACAAATTGTGGAGTGTTTAGGTCAAGGCATGACTACAATCAACATTGTGCGATGATCAGGATGAAGTGTCTTGGCAATCAAGAAGTATGTAGCTGATTCACAGTACACACGTGTGCGTGCTGATAAGCGCAAATTGAGGACTCTTTCCTACAGGCAATTACGTCAGGTTGAAAGAGCAGCGGCAAAAAAGCCTTGTCATAGCAGCAGACAAGTTTTTGAAGCTGCTTGTGCCTCCAACGTCCCCCGAACAACAAGATGCAGGGTCCTTCAGAGGTTTGCAGCTGTGCATACGCCATCCTGTCGACCTCCTCTATCCACTTCACACAAGCAGAAACGGCTCCAGTGGGCCAAACATTACATGAAGACTGATTTCAAAACTGTTTTGTTCACGGATGAGTGCCGTGCAGCGCTCGATGGTCCAGATGAATGGAGTGGAGGATGGCTGGTTGATGGACACCCCACGCAAACACGGCTACAGCGCCAACAAGGAGGAGGTGGAGTAATGTTTTGGGCTGGAATCATGGGGAGAGAGATTGTCGGCCCCTTTAGGATACCTGAAGGCGCTAAAGATGAACTCCATAATGTATGTGGATTTTCTCAAACAGCACTTCCTGCCATGGTTCAAGAAGAAGAACCGTGTATTTCACAGCAAGATCATTTTTCTGCATGATAATGCACCATCTCATGCTGCACATAAAACATCTGCATCTCTGGCTGATATGGGCATAAAAGGGGACAAACTTATGGTGTGACCCCCATGCTCCCCTGACCTCTACCCCATTCAGAACCTTTGGAGCATCATTAAAATGAGTGTCTATGATGGCAGGAGGCAGTTCACATCTAAGCAACAGCTCTGGGAGGGTATTCTGTCCTCATGCAAAACAATTGAAGCAGAAACCATCCAAAACCTGACAAATTCAATGGACGAGAGAGTTCAGAAGCTCCTTTCGAACAAGGGGTCCTATGTGAAAATGTAACATCACCTAGAATAAAGTTTTGAGTTGAAAACTGTTTGATTTCAGTTTCTAACAACCTGCTAATGCTTATAATTTCAAAAATGACCATTTTTTTGGTCTTTATTAAAATGAAAAGGTTGATCGAAAAGTTTGGGGGATCTAAGAGTGTGGCAACCCAGTAGTCATGATTACTTCGAATTCTGACAATATGAGGGTCATGCTGCAGGTAGTGCAGCAAGAAGGCACTTATGTGTCTTGCGCATCTCGGAGCCCCAAAATTATTTTCCGGGCTAGATGCAGCTAAAAATTATTTTTAATTTTAAATCTGGTGAAGCTTATTATAGATGGCCTAATAGGATCAGTGCTGCACACTGCTACAAAGCCCAAATTATTTTCCAGTCAAGATACAGATAAACATGATTAGTAATTTGAAAGCTTAAAACGGTTGGTAGGGTGATTTTAACCAATCATCAAGCTTTTACTCTCCCCAGGATGACACAGGGGTAGAAAAGTCGTTTCGGATCCATGATTTGTTCATCTTTATGAACGTGAGTCTGTCTACATTATCAGTGGAGAGCCGCGTGCGCTTATCTGTCAGCACACCACCAGCAGCGCTGAACACACGTTCAGACAGAACGCTGGCTGCGGGGCATGACAAGATCTCCAAGGCGTAAGTGGCTAGCTCCGGCCATTTATCCAGATTGGAAGCCCAAAAAGAGCAAGGGTCCAGTGACACAGTCGTGGCTTCAATGTTTACTTGGAGATACTCCTGTACCATCGTCTCTAGGCGTTGACTATGTGTCAGACTTCTTGTCTCCTGTGGCCTTGCAAAGGATGGGCTAAAAAAGTGGTGAAATGATTCCGCAAAATTGATGTTACCAGCAGATACTGTGGTTCTGTTACGGTTTGAGTGCTGAACACTTGACGGTCCCACGGTTGGCAAGTTGGAACTGTGAGATTCACTACGTGCACCACTGGTATTTTGTGGAAAAGCACATGTAAGATTCTGCAACAGTCTCTGCTGATACTCCTGCATGCGTGCATCCCTTTCTATGGCAGGAATAATTTCTGCAAATTTACTTTTGTACCGGGGATCTAACAGTGTGGCAACCCAGTAGTCAGGATTATTTCTAATTCTCACAATTCGAGGGTCATGTTGCAGGTAGTGCAGCAAGAAGGCACTCATGTGTGTTGCGCATCCAGGAGCACCAAGTCCCTGTTGTGTTGGTGGCGAGGTAACAATCATGCTTCCTTCCTCTGTCCTCTCCCCCCAACCTCGCACAACAGAAATGTGATCAAGGTCTCCCTCATCTGATGAGTCTTCCATCAGTTCGTCCTCCACTTCTTCCTGGGCTCCTGCACCTTCCTCACTAGTTTGGCTGCTACCATGCGCCCTGGTAAAACCATCTCCCCCACCCTCACATGCCTGCCGCCTTGGTGCTGCCGACCGTCTGGACCTTGCAGATGTTAGCCCTTCCGCATACAACTCCTCCTCCTCTACTTCCTCCACCTCCTCTTGTGCCACCACCTGACTCCAAATTCTGTTTAACATGTGCTCCAGCATGTAAATCACCGGAATAGTCATGCTGATAATGGCATCGTCAGCACTAAACATCTTCGTCGCCATTTCAAAACTGTGCAGAAGGGTGCATAGGTCCCTGATCTGAGACCACTCCTCCAGCGTGATTTGCCCCACCTCTGAATCTCGTTGGCCCAGGCTATACGTCAGAATGTATTGCACCAGGGCTTGTCGGTGCTGCCACAGTCGCTGCAACATGTGCAGAGTTGAATTCCACCGGGTAGGCACATCGCATTTTAGCCGGTGAAGTGGCAGGCCCAACGACTTCTGTAGAGATGTAAGTCGCTGAGCTGCGGGATGCGAACGGCGGAAGTGAGCACACAGCGACCGTGCCCTCTGCAGAAGGCCATCTAGTCTGGGATAGTGGGCTAAAAATTGCTGGACAACCAGGTTCAACACGTGAGCCATACAAGGCACGTGTGTGACATTGCCCCGGCGAAGGGCCGCACCCAGGTTTGCAGCATTGTCGCACACGGCCTTCCCTGGTTTCAGGTCCAGTGGAGACAACCATTCATGAAATTGGTTCTCCAGAGCTGACCACAACTCCTCAGCTGTGTGACTCACATTTCCCAGACATTTCAATGTAAAAACCGCCTGATGACGTTGAGCCCTACTGCCAGCATAGTAAGGAGGTGTGCAGGATCCCTTCTGCGCAGTTAGAAAGCTTGTGGCATGACCAGACAGGCTTTGGGTGCAGGTGGAAGACCGAGAGGAGGTTGAGGAGGCAGAAGCAGTGGAGGAAAAATGACATAAAGAGGATTGACGCACAAGTAGTGGGGACGGCAAGACTTGGACAGCAGCCCCTTGTCCTGCTGTCACCATAGTTACCCAGTGCCCAGTCAGCGACATGTAACGCCCCTGTCCATGCCTACTCGTCCAAGTGTCTGTGGTGAAATGCACCCTGTCACACACAGAGTTTCTCAAAGAAGCGGTGATGTTGTGTGCGACATGCTGGTGGAGCGCAGGCACACCTTTCTTTGAGAAGTAGTGCCGACTGGGCATCTGGTACTGGGGCACTGCGACGGACATAAGGTCTCGAAAATCCTCTGTGTCCACCAGGCGGAAAGGCAGCATTTCTGTAGCCAAGAGCTTGCAGATGGTGAAATTCAACCTCTTAGCTTTCTCATGGCTAGGAGGAAATGGTCTTTTACTTGTCCACATCTGAGGGACCGAGGGCTGGCTATTGTGCTTAGACGGGGTTGATAAGGGTGTCCCCGGCAAACTGCCGGTCTGTGAGGAAGATGCAGGCGGACATGTTAGGTTGCCTTGATCCAAAGGTGGTGCTATCGATGTCGGACAGCGCTCAAGACCAGCTGGTGTTACCACCTCCAAAGAAAATGATGACCTGCCAATCACGCTGGCTGTTGCGGGTAAAGAGGTGGCAGGTCTGCGCCCCAAAACAGGTGTGACTGCTGTCCCCCCAGTCACAGAGGATGAAGAGGCCGCGGATGCACAAGATATGGCAGACGGTGGTTGGCCCGGCCGGCTAGACCGCATTGTAGCACACTGAGCTTCCCACTGCAACTTATGCTTCATGTCCATGTGCCGGTTCATGCATGAAGTACTCAAACTATGTATTTTTTGGCCTCTACTTAGCTTTTGCTGACAAATGTTACAGATAACACGAGTTGGGTCATCTTTATCGATCTGAAAAAATGCCCAGGCTATGCAAGGCTTAGCACCCATGCGACCTGAAGAGCCACCACGACTTTTGGTGAGAGGCAGAGTTGTGTTTGAGGATGCAGTTGTTGACGTGCTTCCAGTACTACGTCTCTGTCCAGGAAGGCGCAACCTGACCTCGTCGTCACTAGCATCTTCCTC
This sequence comes from Phyllobates terribilis, assembly GCF_046119375.1. Lineage (NCBI taxonomy): Eukaryota > Metazoa > Chordata > Amphibia > Anura > Dendrobatidae > Phyllobates > Phyllobates terribilis. The sequence goes on along the minus strand of NW_027362762.1, from coordinate 764,263,035 downwards.
CACCTCCTCTGCTGACCTCATCTCTTGGCTGACTGTGGGTTGACAGTAAGTGGGATCTCCGACCTCATCATCATCACCCTGTGCGTTATCACACCCGTCGTCCTCAGAGCCAACCTGTTCCTGCCCTGACAAAAAACTAAAGTTGTCGCTCCAATCAGGTATTTGAGTCTTATCATCGTCTTCCTCATTGTCTCCACCAACAGGAGTTACAGTTTGGGAATGAGGGTTTACATTATGGTCAGAACCTTCTGCGTCTGGTCCTGGATCCGACTCATAAAGATTCTGGGCATCAGTGCAGATCATTTCCTCGTCTGGATTCACAGAAGCGCTGGAGTCGACCTCTGATTCCCAGGCTATAGTATGAGTAAACAGCTCTGCAGACTCAACCATCTGTTCTACCTCATACTCAGACGGGCAGCTGGAGATTTGGGAGCTGTGAGGAAGCAAGTGCGATTTGGGTGACACCTTTGAGGACTGGAGTATTTGTGATGTTGAAGTTGATGTGGAGGAGAGCCCACTTAAAGGAGCACTTGATATCCGTTGAAGCACCTGCTGTTTTTGTGCCTCATCTGGAATTTGTAGCGATTGGCGTGGCCGTAAGAAAGGGATCTTATCACATTGTCCGCTAAAAGAAGTAGACATTTTAGTTTGGCTGGAAGATGGTCTTTCTTCTGCACCTACCCCACGGACACAACCTTTTTTCCCCTTCCCAACACGCCTATTCCCCTTTCCACCAGCAGCAGGCCTTTTTCCACTCATTTTGGTGGTTAACTAATTCACAACTCTGGAGTTGTTTGCACAAAAAAACAATGGATGGTAACCGAGCAGAGCTGAGTGGCCAAACTGTGGTATTAGGCCAAAACTATTGGCTGGGTTAGATGCAGAAAAAAAAATTATTTTTAATTTGCAACCTGATGGAGGTCAGTATAGATGGACTAATAGACCAAGTCCCACAAACCGCTAGAAGCCCAAATATTTTTTCAGAGCTAGATGCAGAAAATTTTTTTATTCAATTTGCAACCTGATGGAGGTCAGTATAGATGGACTAATAGACCAAGTCCCACACACTGCTAGAAGCCCAAATATTTTTTCAGAGCTAGATGCAGAAAAAAATTATTTTTAATTTGCAACCTGATGGAGGTCAGTATAGATGGACTAATAGACCAAGTCCCACACACCGCTAGAAGCCCAAATATTTTTTCAGAGCTAGATGCAGAAAAAAATTATTTTTAATTTGCAACCTGATGGAGGTCAGTATAGATGGACTAATAGACCAAGTCCCACACACCGCTAGAAGCCCAAATATTTTTTCAGAGCTAGATGCAGAAAAAAATTATATTCAATTTGCAACCTGCTGGAGGTCAGTATAGAAGGACTAATAGAACAAGTCCCACACACTGCTAGAAGCCCAAATATTTTTTCAGAGCTAAATGAAGAAAAAAATTATTTTTAATTTGCAACCTGATGGAGGTCAGTATAGATAGACTAATAGACCAAGTCCCACACACTGCTAGAAGCCCAAATATTTTTTCAGAGCTAGATGCAGAAAAAAATTATTTTTAATTTGCAACCTGATGGAGGTCAGTATAGATGGACTAATAGACCAAGTCCCACACACTGCTAGAAGCCCAAATATTTTTTCAGAGCTAGATGCAGAAAAAAATTATTTTTAATTTGCAACCTGATGGAGGTCAGTATAGATGGACTAATAGACCAAGTCCCACACACCGCTAGAAGCCCAAATGTTTTTTCAGAGCTAGATGCAGAAAAAAATTATATTCAATTTGCAACCTGCTGGACGTCAGTATAGAAGGACTAATAGAACAAGTCCCACACACTGCTAGAAGCCCAAATATTTTTTCAGAGCTAAATGAAGAAAAAAATTATTTTTAATTTGCAACCTGATGGAGGTCAGTATAGATCGACTAATAGACCAAGTCCCACACACTGCTAGAAGCCCAAATATTTTTTCAGAGCTAGATGCAGAAAAAAATTATTTTTAATTTGCAACCTGATGGAGGTCAGTATAGATGGACTAATAGACCAAGTCCCACACACCGCTAGAAGCCCAAATATTTTTTCAGAGCTAGATGCAGAATTTTTTTTTATTCAATTTGCAACCTGATGGAGGTCAGTATAGATGGACTAATAGACCAAGTCCCACACACTGCTAGAAGCCCAAATATTTTTTCAGAGCTAGATGCAGAAAAAAATTATTTTTAATTTGCAACCTGATGGAGGTCAGTATAGATGGACTAATAGAACAAGTCCCACACGCTGCTAGAAGCCCAAATATTTTTTCAGAGATAAATGAAGAAAAAAATTATTTTTAATTTGCAACCTGATGGAGGTCAGTATAGATGGACTAATAGACCAAGTCCCACACACCGCTAGAAGCCCAAATATTTTTTCAGAGCTGGATGCAGAAAAAAATTATATTCAATTTGCAACCTGCTGGACGTCAGTATAGAAGGACTAATAGAACAAGTCCCACACACTGCTAGAAGCCCAAATATTTTTTCAGAGCTAAATGAAGAAAAAAATTATTTTTAATTTGCAACCTGATGGAGGTCAGTATAGATGGACTAATAGACCAAGTCCCACACACTGCTAGAAGCCCAAATATTTTTTCAGAGCTAGATGCAGAAAAAAATTATTTTTAATTTGCAACCTGATGGAGGTCAGTATAGATGGACTAATAGACCAAGTCCCACACACCGCTAGAAGCCCAAATATTTTTTCAGAGCTAGATGCAGAATTTTTTTTTATTCAATTTGCAACCTGATGGAGGTCAGTATAGATGGACTAATAGACCAAGTCCCACACACTGCTAGAAGCCCAAATATTTTTTCAGAGCTAGATGCAGAAAAAAATTATTTTTAATTTGCAACCTGATGGAGGTCAGTATAGATGGACTAATAGACCAAGTCCCACACACTGCTAGAAGCCCAAATATTTTTTCAGAGCTAGATGCAGAAAAAAATTATTTTTAATTTGCAACCTGATGGAGGTCAGTATAGATGGACTAATAGAACAAGTCCCACACGCTGCTAGAAGCCCAAATATTTTTTCAGAGATAAATGAAGAAAAAAATTATTTTTAATTTGCAACCTGATGGAGGTCAGTATAGATGGACTAATAGACCAAGTCCCACACACTGCTAGAAGCCCAAATATTTTTTCAGAGCTAGATGCAGAAAAAAAATATTTTTAATTTGCAACCTGATGGAGGTCAGTATAGATGGACTAATAGACCAAGTCCCACACACCGCTAGAAGCCCAAATATTTTTTCAGAGCTAGATGCAGAAAAAAATTATATTCAATTTGCAACCTGCTGGAGGTCAGTATAGAAGGACTAATAGAACAAGTCCCACACACTGCTAGAAGCCCAAATATTTTTTCAGAGCTAAATGAAGAAAAAAATTATTTTTAATTTGCAACCTGATGGAGGTCAGTATAGATGGACTAATAGACCAAGTCCCACACACTGCTAGAAGCCCAAATATTTTTTCAGAGCTAGATGCAGAAAAAAATTATATTCAGTTTGCAACCTGATGGAGGTCAGTATAGATGGACTAATAGAATGATGCTATGCCCAAAAGATTTTACTTCACTAGGTGCAGTAAAAAAATTGGTATTCTATACACAGGTGGTATATCTTGCAACACAGATAGGCTACTCCACTGACTAACACACTCTGCAATAGGCCAAAAAGGATTAGCTTTGCTAGATTCAGCCAAATGCTGTGAAAAAAACTTGCACAGCACTGGCACAGACCTGCCTGGCAAAAACTGATAGGAACTGATGTAACCTAGTCCTGAAAAGGACTGCAATTACAATTAGTCTTTACTCCCACAATCTATCTATTTAAGAGCACAGACCTGCCTGATAAAAGTCGTAGGAAATGCTGTAACCTAGTCCTTAAAAGGACTGCAATCACAACTATTCCCTACTCCCAAGCTATCTGTATATTTGTGCGAAAATTGGCTTGAAATTAACAAGGTATAGCGCACACAGCAACAGCGGTGCCGTCTAACACGCAGCTGCAGCAGTGAGAAAATGGTGGCGACGGGGAAAATGGCTTGGTCTTATAGGGCAAGGACATGTGACATACACTGTGTTATGCACACGCCCGGGCTAAGCGGCGTGTGCGTGTGATTGGTAGTGATTCCACTGGACCGTGCCGGAGAGTGAATGCCTGGAGGGGCGTGACTAGGTATTCACCCGATCCGACCAGGGTCGCACGACGGCATACGACGCCAGTGCACCAAGGAGGAACCGAGCAGAGGGACCAGGTGCTACTCCAGGACAGACCCCGGACACGGCTGTTGACCCACACAGGGGAATACAGGAACAGGCTGGTAGGCTGGCACACAGACTGGTGGGTATAGGCAGGCACGACTGGTATGCAGGCAGGCGGGTATGCAGGCAGGGGGGTAAAGGCAAGCACAGCTAGAGTGCAGACAGGGAGGCACTAGCAGGTAGGAACACAGGCGGGATAGGACCCAGTACACACCGGGACACAGGAACAATACAGGCAAAGGGGTACAGGCAAGCACGGCTAGAGTGCAGACAAGGCTGAGAAGGGAGGACAGGGCTCTGTTCACACGGAACAGACAGGAAGGGAAAGACAGAGCCAGATACTCACACAGTACTTGCAGAGACAACAAGCAGGAGTTAGGTACGAGTTCGGACTCTGCAGAAAAAGGAAGGGAACGGACATAGAGGCAAAACAGGTAAAGGACAGGAGAGAGTTCAGACTGGAACTGAGTGTACGGAGGAGACCGACACTGCAGAGGGATACAGGAGCGGGTCTGGGAATACGGCCCCCAGAGAGGCGGAACGAACAGGCAAGGAGCGTGTTCAGACAGGACAGACCAGACACAGGAGCGGGTCGAGGAAATCGGCCACTAAAAGGCGGAACGAACAGGCAAGGAGCGTGTTCAGACAGGACAGACCAGACACAGGAGCGGGTCTAGGAAATCGGCCACTAGAGGGCGAGAGGAACAGGCTAGGAGCGAGTTCAGACAGGTCAGACAAGATACAGGAACGGGTCTAGGTAATCGGCCCCTAGAAGGCAGGAGGAACAGGCTAGGAGCGTGTTCAGACAGGACAGACAAGAGAACACAGAAAGGACTCAGTTCAGACACGGGAGCTGATACCGCAAAGCAGGAGACATACAGGACTCAGTTCAGACACGGGAGCTGATACCGCAAAGCAGGAGACATACAGGACTCAGTTCAGACACGGGAACTGATACAAAAAGCAGGAGACAAGAGACGGGACCTGGCACCTTCAGAGTGCAAGCACACACTGAAGGAAACACTATGCTCAGGCAGGGATAGAAGGGAGCTGCTGAGCTATATACCAAGTGACAGACAGCAATAGGCTGAGGACGCACAAGGGGTGTGACCCACAGCAGGTACAAAAGGCAGGAAGTGATCGGGCGCCGCCCTTAAGCAGCAGAAACAGACACAAACAGACAGCATGGAGGGAAGCCAGAGAGACATTCTGGACAGGAGATCAAGTGCGCCCTCTTGCACAGTGGGAGATGGACCACCATGCAAGGACGCCGCCAGGTATGTTACAGTACCTCCCCCCTTATGCCCCCTCTTCTTCAGGCCTGCCAGAATCTTCCGCAGGGAATTCGAGGGCCAGTCGTTCACTGGGTTGGAGGGGGACAGAGACTTAAGGGTAATCTCTGCTTCGAGGTACATCTTGTCAAGCTCACAGGAAGAAATAGACGGGTTATCACGTACATAATGAGGAAAAGTCACTGTCTCTTTGTTATCTGGTGGTATCCCGGAGGATTCAGGAAACAACTGGAGGTCCTCCGCCGGGTCAGAAGAGTGCAGAGGCTCAGAGAAAACAACTGCTTCAGAGTACACTAGGTCGGACTCACTGGAGGAAGCAGGCGAGGTATCGGGAACCGAGTATAGGAAAGTCTCTGTCCATTCACCACCAGGTGGCACCCCGAAGGGTTCTGGAGACAGCTGGCGGTCCTCCGCCTGGTCAGAGGGGTGTAGAGACTCACGGGTAACCTCTGCTTCAGAGTACACAAGGTCGGACTCACTGGACGAAGCAAGCGAGGTATCAGATCCAGGATATAGGAAAGTCTCTGTCCATTCACCACCAGGTGGCACCCCGAAGGATTCTGAACACAACTGGAGGTCCTCCGCCTGGTCGGAGGGGTGTAGAGACTCAGGAGTAACCTCTGCTTCGGAGTACACTAGGTTGGACTCACCGGACGAAGCAAGCGAGGTATCAGATCCAGGATATAGGAAAGTCTCTGTCCATTCACCACCAGGTGGCACCCCGAAGGATTCTGAACACAACTGGAGGTCCTCCGCCTGGTCGGAGGGGTGTAGAGACTCAGGAGTAACCTCTGCTTCGGAGTACACTAGGTTGGACTCACTGGACGAAGCGAGCGAGGTATCAGGTACAGAGTATAAGAGAGTCTCTGTCCTTTCGCTACCAGGTAGCACCCCGAAGGGTTCAGGAGACAACTGGAGATCCTCCGCCTGGTCGGAGGGGTGTAGAGACTCGGAGGTAACTACCACTTTAGGGTACCCATTGTCAGGCTCACAGGACGAAGCGGACAAAGTATTGAGTACCGGGTGTAGAGAAGTCTCTCTCCATTTGTCATCGAGTGGTATCCCGGAGGGTTCAGGAGGCAACAGGGGATCCTCCGCCAGGTAGTAGAGGTGCACAGACTCTGAGGTAACCACAGCTTTGGAGCATCCTTGGACATGCACACCGGTTAAAGAGAAAGAAGCATCTGATGCCGGGTGCAGGAAGTTCTCCTGTGTGGAGTCTGGATGGGCAGAAGTCTCTTCGGCCAGAAGAACTGGTGCACTACCCACGCACATTACCCATTGGGGTTTCTCCGGGATACAGGGAGATGAAGCTTCAGTAGGGACTTCAAGGTTGGGGTCAGGAGGTCTCAGGGAGGACAGACCCTGGCGTGACGGCTTGCCTCTAAGTCTAGCACGTCTGGACTGCCTCTTGAGGTTGAGAGAAGTATTCCGGAAAGCGTAGTCACCCTGTGAGGATTCTGGGTGGGCAGTAGTCTCATTGGGCTGGAGGACTATTGCGCTACCCACACACATTACCCGTCGGGGCTGCTCCGGGATATTGGGAAGTGAAGCTTCAGCAGGGGCTTCAGAGTTAGGGTCCTCGAAGACCATACGAAAGGCCACCAGGAAGGCCTGCAGGTCAAGGATGACAGGATCCCATGCTTCCCATAGGGGGGTGACCCATTTCAAGGCATCACCCGCTAGGTAGTCAATCATAAAGGCCACTTTAGCCCAATCGGAAGGAAAATAGAGAGGGTAGGCCTTAAAGTGTAGCATGCATTGCTCCACAAATGCACGACACTGTCTTGGATCCCCATAGTAACGTGGCGGATCCGCAGGAACGAGAGCTGATAGATCCATCTGGACGGGTGCGTAATTCGCCTGGAACTCAGCTAAAGGGGGGAAAAAAATTTATTTATTTATTTTAATGCATGTATTCGCAGGAAAAACTTCTCAAAGAGCGAAGGCCGTGGGGCTCAACGGGAACCATGGCCTGAGCATGCTGTTATGCACACGCCCGGGCTAAGCGGCGTGTGCGTGTGATTGGTAGTGATTCCACTGGACCGTGCCGGAGAGTGAATGCCTGGAGGGGCGTGACTAGGTATTCACCCGATCCGACCAGGGTCGCACGACGGCATACGACGCCAGTGCACCAAGGAGGAACCGAGCAGAGGGACCAGGTGCTACTCCAGGACAGACCCCGGACACGGCTGTTGACCCACACAGGGGAATACAGGAACAGGCTGGTAGGCTGGCACACAGACTGGTGGGTATAGGCAGGCACGACTGGTATGCAGGCAGGCGGGTATGCAGGCAGGGGGGTAAAGGCAAGCACAGCTAGAGTGCAGACAGGGAGGCACTAGCAGGTAGGAACACAGGCGGGATAGGACCCAGTACACACCGGGACACAGGAACAATACAGGCAAAGGGGTACAGGCAAGCACGGCTAGAGTGCAGACAAGGCTGAGAAGGGAGGACAGGGCTCTGTTCACACGGAACAGACAGGAAGGGAAAGACAGAGCCAGATACTCACACAGTACTTGCAGAGACAACAAGCAGGAGTTAGGTACGAGTTCGGACTCTGCAGAAAAAGGAAGGGAACGGACATAGAGGCAAAACAGGTAAAGGACAGGAGAGAGTTCAGACTGGAACTGAGTGTACGGAGGAGACCGACACTGCAGAGGGATACAGGAGCGGGTCTGGGAATACGGCCCCCAGAGAGGCGGAACGAACAGGCAAGGAGCGTGTTCAGACAGGACAGACCAGACACAGGAGCGGGTCGAGGAAATCGGCCACTAAAAGGCGGAACGAACAGGCAAGGAGCGTGTTCAGACAGGACAGACCAGACACAGGAGCGGGTCTAGGAAATCGGCCACTAGAGGGCGAGAGGAACAGGCTAGGAGCGAGTTCAGACAGGTCAGACAAGATACAGGAACGGGTCTAGGTAATCGGCCCCTAGAAGGCAGGAGGAACAGGCTAGGAGCGTGTTCAGACAGGACAGACAAGAGAACACAGAAAGGACTCAGTTCAGACACGGGAGCTGATACCGCAAAGCAGGAGACATACAGGACTCAGTTCAGACACGGGAGCTGATACCGCAAAGCAGGAGACATACAGGACTCAGTTCAGACACGGGAACTGATACAAAAAGCAGGAGACAAGAGACGGGACCTGGCACCTTCAGAGTGCAAGCACACACTGAAGGAAACACTATGCTCAGGCAGGGATAGAAGGGAGCTGCTGAGCTATATACCAAGTGACAGACAGCAATAGGCTGAGGACGCACAAGGGGTGTGACCCACAGCAGGTACAAAAGGCAGGAAGTGATCGGGCGCCGCCCTTAAGCAGCAGAAACAGACACAAACAGACAGCATGGAGGGAAGCCAGAGAGACATTCTGGACAGGAGATCAAGTGCGCCCTCTTGCACAGTGGGAGATGGACCACCATGCAAGGACGCCGCCAGGTATGTTACACACTGCCAATCACACATGCCCTTGCTTGTGTGAAAAAAAGCACTTCGCTCCGTGTGTGCGCTGCTGATAGGCTGACAGATTGCACCTCCCCACTGCAAATGCGGGAAAGAGAAAAAAAAATGGAGATCTTCATTGTTCCTGCAGAGATCCATCCCCTGCCCCTCCCCCCACCCCGCTGTACACTCAAACTGCGTATTAACATTAATTTTCATCATTACTGAGAAAAAATACAGTTATGATTTTGGTGCACGAACAGTTATCGAACATAACCTCGAACAGCCGAATTTTTCTCAAATTGTTCGTGTTCGCCGACCGGCTCGAACACCGCCCAAAACAGCTCGAATTTGAGATTGGCGAACAGTTCGAGTAGAACAACGCTCATCTCTATTTATAACAGAAAGAATAGAGCATCACACAAAGATAAGATAGATAGAAACATGTCAGCCACATATATAAGAAGTACAGTGATAGTGTTGATTACTGTACTTGTCATTTAGTGTTAAAATACAGGATTTATTAAAAAAAAAAAAATTGGCGTGGGGTTCCCCGTAATTTTTGTCATGAATATTGGCCCCTCCCAGGCTAGAAACACCAGCCGTCAGCCGCCCCAGAAATGGCGCATCCATAGGATGCCCCAATTCTGGCACTTAGCCTCGCTCTTCCCACTGCCCTGTAGCGGTGGCAGTGGGGTAATAGGGCTGGGGATGATGTTAGCTTATAATGCCAGCTGACATCAAGCCCAGGTTAGTAATGGAGAGGCGTCTATAAGACACCCCCAATACTAATCCCATAGTCAAAGTTACAAAAAAACACAAACACCCAGAATAAAGTCCTTTAATTGAAATAAACACACAATTCTTTAATGTTCTAAATTAAACCATACTTACCGTCACGCCCATTCCAGCTGAAGCCAACGATCTCCTGCAATAAAAGTAAAATAATAAAGCAACATCATCCTTACCTTTCCATGGTTCCCACGACAGCTTCAGCTCTGCTACATTCACATGACAGGCTGGACCGCAGCAGAGCGCTGCCATCCAGCTTGCCATGGATGCGCCATTTCTTGGGCGGCTGACGGCTGGTGTTTCTAGCCTGGGAGGGGGACAATATTCATGGCACCCTTCCTGGGCTATTAATATCAGCCCCCAGCAGGCTGCCTAGCCTTTGCTAGCTATTAAAATAGGGGGGACCTAACGTCATTTTTTTGGGGGTCCCCCATTTTAATAGCTAGAAAAGGCTAGGTATTCAGCTGGGGGCTGATATTAGTAGCCTGGGAAGCTCCGTGGGTATTACCCCCTTCCCAGGCTTTAAACATCTACCCAAGCCGTCTGCTTAACTTCCGCTAGAGACTAAAATTACGGGGAACCCCACGCCAATTTTTTTTTTAATAAATCCTTTATTTTAACACTAAATGACAAATACAGTAATTAACAAAATCACTGTACTTCTTATATATATGACTGACATGTTTCTATGTATCTAATCTATGTGTGATGCTCTATTCTTTCTGTTAAAAATTGTCAGGTACCGCAGCTGAATTTCCGGCCGGCTTTTTTAAAGAGACGGTGCATGAAAACACTAATATTTTTTTTAATAAATCCTTTAACACTAAATGACAAGTACAGTAACCAACACTGTCACTGTACTTCTTATATATGTGACTGACATGTTTCTGTCTATCTAATCTATGTGTGATACTCTATTCTTTCGGTTCTAAATTGTCGGGTACCGGTGTAGGCAGCTGCTGAATTGCCGGCTTTTCATGTTTCACTGTGAGCACTGTTCCCATCGATTTTGGCAACCACTGTAATGCAACAACCACCATGGCTGTGGCATTACAGTAAGTGGCAGACAATCCCTGCATGGTTGGTGCTCTAAATAGCGCCAGACATGCAGGACACGCTTTTGGTGCACGAACAGTTATCGAACATAACCTCGAACAGCCGAATTATTTTCAAATCGTTCGCGTTCGTTGAACGACTGGAACACCGCCCAAAACAGCTCGAATTTGAGATTGGCGAACAGTTCTAGTCGAACAACGCTCATCTCTACTGATAATCAATGTTAATATACAGTTTGAGTGCACAGCGGGGCGGGGGGAGGGGCATGGGATGGATCTCTACAGAAATAATGAAGATCTCCATTTTTTTTTCTCTTTCCCGCATTTACAGTGGGGAGGTGCAGTCTGTCAGCCTATCAGCAGCACACACACGGAGCAAAGTGCTTTTTTTCACACAAGCAAGGGCATGTGTCATTGGTGGTGTATGTCACATGTCCTTGCCCTATAAGACCCAGCCATTTTCTCCATCGCCAACATTTTCTCACTGCTGCAGCTGAGTGTTAGACGGCACTGCTGCTGCTGTTAGCGCTATATTGTGTAACTGTGAATTGCAAGCGAATTTTCTCTTAAATAAACAGAAAGGTTTAGGGAGCAGGGACTAGCTTGTAATTGCAGCCATTTTGAGGGCTAGGTTACAGCAGTTCCTAGCACTTTTAGCAGGCAGGTCTGTGCTCTTAAATTGACAGATAGGTTGGGAGTAGTGACTAGTTTATTTCCAGCCCTTTTGAGGGCTAGGTTACATCAGTTCCTATCACTTTTTGCCAGGCAGCTCTGTTTTAGTTCTGTTCAAGTGTTTTTCACAGCATTTGGCTAAATCTAGCTAAGCAAATCCTTTTGGGCCTCTTGCAGTGTGTGTTAGTCAGTGGAGTAGCCAATCTGTGCTGCAAGCTACACCACCTGTGTATGTAATACAAATTTTTTACTGCACCTAGCCAAGTAATACCTTTTGGGCATATTAGCAGTGTGTGGTACTCAATCTATTAGGCCATCTATACTAAGCTCCACCAGCTTTCAAATTACTAATAATTTTTAGCTGCATCTTGCCTGGAAAATAATTTTGGGCATAGTAGCACTGTGTGGTACTCATTCTATTAGGCCATCTATACTGAGCTCCACCAGCTTTCAAATTACTAATAATTTTTAGCTGCACCTTGCCAGGAAAATAGTTTTTGGCATAGTAGCAGTGTGTGGAACTTATTCTATTAGGCCATCTATACTAAGCTCCATCAGCTTTCAAATTACTAATAATTTTTAGCTGCATCTTGCCTGGAAAATAATTTTTGGCATAGTAGCAGTGTGTGGTACTCATTCAATTAGGCCATCTATACTGAGCCCCACCAGCTTTCAAATTACTAATAATTTTTAGCTGCATCTTTCTTGGAAAATAATTTTGGGCGTAGTAGCAGTATGTGGTACTCATTCTATTAGGCCATCTATACTAAGCTTCACAAGCTTTCAAATTACTAATAATTTTTAGCTGCATCTTGTCTGGAAAATAATTTTGGGCATAATAGCAGTGTGTGGTACTCATTCTAGTAGGCCATTTATACTAAGCTCCAACAGCTTTCAAATTACTATTAATTTTTAGCTGCATCTTGTCTGGAAAATAATTTTGGGCATAGTAGCAGTGTGTGGTACTCATTCTATTAGGCCATCTAAACTAAGCTCCAACAGATTTCAAATTACTAATAATTTTTAGCTACATCTTGCCTGGAAAATAATTTTGGGCATAGTAGCAGTGTGTGGTACTCATTCTATTAGGCCATATATACGAAGCTCCACCAGCTTTCAAATTACTAATAATTTTTAGCTGCATCTTGCCTGGAAAATAATTTTGGGCATAATAGCAGTGTGTGGTACTCATTGTATTAGGCCATCTATACTAAGCTCCACCAGCTTTCAAATTACTAATAATTTTTTGCTGCATCTTGCCTGGAAAATAATTTTGGGCACACTAGCAGTGTGTGGTACTCATTCTATTAGGCCATCAATAATAAGCTCCACCAGCTTTAAAATTACTAATAATTTTCACCTGCATCTAGACCGGAAAATATTTTTGGGGCTGTAGCAGTGTGTGGTACTCATTCCATTAGGCCATCTATACTAAGCTCCATCAGCTTTCAAATTACTAATAATTTTTAGCTGCATCTTGCCTGGAAAATAATTTTTGGCATAGTAGCAGTGTGTGGTACTCATTCTATTAGGCCATCTATACTGAGCCCCACCAGCTTTCAAATTACTAATAATTTTTAGCTGCATATTTCTTGGAAAATAATTTTGGGCATAGTAGCAGTATGTGGTACTCATTCTATTAGGCCATCTATACTAAGCTTCACAAGCTTTCAAATTACTAATAATTTTTAGCTGCATCTTGTCTGGAAAATAATTTTGGGCATAATAGCAGTGTGTGGTACTCATTCTATTAGGCCATTTATACTAAGCTCCAACAGCTTTCAAATTACTATTAATTTTTAGCTGCATCTTGTCTGGAAAATATTTTTGGGCATAGTAGCAGTGTGTGGTACTCATTCTATTAGGTCATCTATACTAAGCTCCACCAGCTTTCAAATTACTAATAATTGTTAGCTGCATCTTGCCTGGAAAATAATTTTGGGCATAGTAGCAGTGTGTGGTACTCATTCTATTAGGCCATCTATACTAAGCTCCAACAGATTTCAAATTACTAATAATTTTTAGCTCCATCTTGCCTGGAAAATAATTTTGGGCACACTAGCAGTGTGTGGTATTCATTCTATTAGGCCATCTATACTAAGCTCCACCAGCTTTCAAATTACTAATAATTTTCAGCTGCATCTTGCCTGGAAAATAATTTTGGGCATAGTAGCAGTGTGTGGTACTCATTCTATTAGGCCATTTATACTAAGCTCCACCAGCTTTCAAATTACTAATAATTTTTAGCTGCATCTTGCCTGGAAAATAATTTTGGGCCTGTAGCAGTGAGTGGTACTCATTCTATTAGGCCATCTATAATAAGCTCCACCAGCTTTAAAATTACTAATAATTTTCACCTGCATCTAGACCGGAAAATATTTTTGGGGCTGTAGCAGTGTGTGGTACTCATTCCATTGGGCCATCTATACTAAGCTCCACCAGCTTTCAAATTACTAACAATTTTTAGCTGCATCTTACCTGGAAAATAATTTTCGGCCTGTAGCAGTGTGTGGTACTCATTGTATTAGGCCATCTATACTTAGCTCCACCTGCTTTCAAATTAATAATAATTTTTAGCTGCATCATGTCTGGAAAATACTTTTGGGCTTATTAGCAGTGTGTGGTACTCATTCTATTAGGCCATCTATACTAACCTCTACCAGCTTTCAAATTAATAATAATTTTTTTTCTCTCTGAACGTGTGTTCAGCGCTGCTGGTGGTGTGCTGACAGATAAGTGCACGCGGCTGTCCACTGACAATGTAGACAGACTCACGTTCAAAAAGATGAACAAATCATGGATCAGCAAGGACTTTTTTACCCCTGTGTCATCCTGGGGAGAGTAAAAGCTTGAGGATTTGTTAAAATCACCTCACCAACCGTTTTAAGCAACTCTGGGGCAATTGATGCCACTTAAGTGGTGTCTGTGCCACAAATTTATGGAAAAAATGGAGTCTCTTTTTGGAGTCCCCTTGCTGTGTTTTACGTGACGTTGGCATCGTCAATTACAGGTGGGTGGGGTCTTTCCCCCCCTCCACCAATTTAACCGTAAGAAACTACATACACTATGGCTTGGGGTAACACAGATGGTTGAGTCTGAAGAGCTGTTTACTCAGAGGTCTGCTCCAAAGCTTCAGTGTCTGCTAGTCAGCGTAGTAACCCAGCTGCAAAGCAAGCTGCACCGCCTGTGTATCTAATAATGATTTTTAACTGCATCTAGCCTAGGCAGACTGTGGTGACCCATAACCAAACCCAGACGCTCAGCCCCCTACCGCCCCCCTTTCTTTGACAATACAATCATGTAACTCTTACAACTGGATTGGTGTGGATCGGTCACAGCTTTATAAACTATTTATACTCATTACATTAGAAAGGCATTTTATTTCTAAAATAATTCAGCTTGTTGCAGCATGCCCTGTGTCTCCAGTCTCCACAAAGGCAAGTTGGCCAACAAGTGGAACTCTCCAACATGTCCTTTCTATTTCCAGGCCACGGAGGATCCTGCGCACTCGTATGCAGGACTCTGACCCCCATCCATCACTCTTAACGCTTGTTCCACTCCGTCCTGGAGTCCTGACAGGAATATGTCCTGTCCAATATCCATTAAGTGAACACAGTCGGGCCGTATGAGGCCTGCTTTATCTTCTTCCAGTTGTCTGCCTCTGTCTCTTATAAATTTTGGCATCCAAATATTTATTAGTCGCCTTGTCCGTTCCATGGCCGTGATGTCTCGGGCACCTTGCCATACCGCGCTCGGCACAATCTCTGACTATTTTTGGGAAAAATTCTCTGAAGCGCTCAGTGTCTAGTTTAATTATTGCCATTAGTTATGCGCTCTTGTGATAACCTAGGTCATTTCCCCCTGCCTGTATAACTAAGATGACCGGACCTCTTGCCTCTCTCCCTACCTTGATTACCTCGATTAGTACCTGTGCTCATTACAGGCCTCTAATACCTCTCCAGTTGAAATATGTGTTATGAAACTCTAATTTCCTCCCACCTGGGCGGACTTTCGCCCTTTTTTCTGCCCAATATATATACGAGTGGCCTATCACCCACACTGTTGGCTTAGCGTCACCTGTAAAATAAACCAACCATGTTAGGATGACAAGTCCGGTCTTATGTATCTCGCCAAACACGTGGATCGCCATCTCCCTATCCTCTGAACTTCCGTTTGTGACAGTGCTGCTCTTGCTGCTTCCGTGGCCGCGCCTATGTGGAATGAGTGTGTCACATAATCTTTGGGGTGGTTCCCTGCCGATGTTATGCAGTTAGTAAATATAGCTTGGAACTGGTATCTTGATAATGGCGTTCCATCAATGTGTGATAGGAAGAAATTACTCTGTGATCTGATGGTTATATATGTTTTTACTATTGTTACCCAACTCAGTGTACCATTTGTGGGTTGTAGAAGTACCCAAGTGCCCCTGCCCGCTGGAACCGTTTTCGACTTGCGTATGCGTAGACGTATTGCATTATTGGCTATGACCCATACATTGTGTTTTAGGCACAGGAATGCTAGCCGGCGTAGTAGGCCTAGCACTGGGAGAGACGATGATGCCATATTATTAATGAAGTGCGCTAGGCTGGTGTTTTTTGCTATGAAGAGTATATTTTTGTTAACCAGGCGCGCGCCCCATATTTCTATTGCTACCACTATTGGAAACAGATCCAGGACTGTCTGTTTTTTTGTCAGCACTTGTTCTGCCCAATAAGGAGGCCATAAGCTTGTGCACCATTGGTTATTTAGTATCGCTGCATATCCGCCTGATTCTGCCGCCCCGGTGAATAATCTTAGTTGAATGTTGGACTGTTCTGCTGACATAAATAACGTGTGACCGTTGAATGATTATAAGAAGGTTTTCCACACCTCTAAGTCCGCCCGTAGCTGCCTGCTGATTCTGATTGTATGACTCGGTTTATATGCCCCTTTTGTTGCGGGCGATAAATGAAGAGAAAAAACCCTTCTGACTGGCATCACCTGGCTCGCAAACTCGAGGAGACCTAGTAATACTTGCATCTGCTGTAGTGTTACTTTCCATACTGCACAAAAAACCTAGATCAGGTGTAATGTTTTGGTATTTTTTCCCATGGGAGGCGGAACAACCTTGCTGTAGTGTCGATTTCGATGCCTAAGAACAATTTTTTTTAGTTGTGGGGCCTATGTTTTTGGTTGGGCATAATGGGACTCCAAACCGACGGGAGATGTTTGTGAATTCGTTGAGTAAGGGGCAGCGAAAGTGGATGACCAATCGACTCATGGCAGAAAAAGAAAGGAAAAAATCAGCTCACCCACCTAGAAGATCAACAGCACGGAGCCAGGAGTGCTACCAGACGAACATGAGGAACCAGGAAGATCTAGCTGAACAAATCTTCTGAAATCCACTTTTTATTGGGTCATACAAAAAATATTTTAAAAGTCCACCTTGGAGAAGAACAGCAAACGCGTTTTGAATGAAAGGTTCTTAATTAGAGATGAGCGGTGTTCGAATCGAACTGTTCACCAATTTCAATTTCGAGCTGTTTTGGGCGGTGTTCGAGCAGTTCGACGAACCCGAACGATTTAAAAAAATTCCGGCTATTCGAGGTTATGTTCGATAACTGTTCGTGCACACAAATCGTAACTGGATTTTTTCACAGTAATGCTGATAATCAATGTAAATACACAGTTTGAGTGTACAGCGGGGCGGGGGGAGGGGCATGGGATGGATCTCTGCAGAAATAATGAAGATCTCCATTTTTTTTTCTCTTTCCCGCATTTACAGTGGGGAGGTGCAGTCTGTCAGCCTATCAGAAGCGCACACATGGAGCAAAGTGCTTTTTTTCACACAAGCAAGGGCATGTGTCATTGGCTGTGTATGTCACATGTCCTTACCCTATAATACCCAGCCATTTTCCCAGTGGCCACCATTTTCTCACTGCTGCAGCTGAGTGTTAGACGGCACTGCTGCTGCTGTTAGCGCTATATTGTGTAACTGAATTGCAAGCGAATTTTCTCTTAAATAGACAGAAAGGTTTAGGGAGTAGTGACTAGTTTGTAATTGCAGCCCTTTTGAGGGCTAGGTTACAGCAGTTCCTAGCACTTTTAGCAGGCAGGTCTGTGCTCTTAAATCGACAGATAGGTTGGGAGTAGTGACTAGTTGTTATTCCAGCCCTTTTGAGGGCTAGGTTACATCAGTTCCTATCACTTTTTGCCAGGCAGGTCTGTTTTAGTGCTGTGCAAGTGTTTTTCACAGCATTTGGCTAAATCCAGCTAAGCTAATTCTTTTGGGACTCTTGCAGTGTGTGTTAGTCAGTGGAGTAGCCTATCTGTGTTGCAAGATACACCACCTGTGTATGTAATACAAATATTTTACTGCACCTAGCCAAGTAAAACCTTTTGATCCTGTAGCAGTGTGTGGTACTCAATCTATTAGGCCATCTATACCAAGCTCCACCAGCTTTGAAATTAATAATAATTTTTAGCTGCATCTAGACTGGAAACTAATTTTGGGCATATTAGCAGTGTGTGGTACTCATTCTATTAGGCCATCTATACTAAGCTCCACCAGCTTTCAAATTACTAATAATTTTTAGCTGCATCTTGCCTGGAAAATAATTTTGGGCATTGTAGCAGTGTGTGGTACTTATTGTAATAGGCCATCTATACCAAGCTCCATCAGCTTTGAAATTAATAACAATTTTTAGCTGCATCTTGCATGGAAAATAATTTTGGGCATATTAGCAGTGTGTGGTACTCATTCTATTAGGCCATCTATACTAAGCTCCACCAGCTTTCAAATTACTAATAATTTTTAGCTGCATCTTGCCTGGAAAATAATTTTGGGCATTGTAGCAGTGTGTGGTACTTATTGTATTAGGCCATCTATACCAAGCTCCATCAGCTTTGAAATTAATAACAATTTTTAGCTGCATCTTGCATGAAAAATAATTTTGGGCATATTAGCAGTGTGTGGTACTCATTCTATTAGGCCATCTATACTAAGCTCCACCAGCTCTCAAATTACTAATAATTTTTAGCTGCATCTTGCCTGGAAAATAATTTTGGGCCTAATAGCAGTGTGTGGTATTCATTGTATTAGGCCATCTATACCAAGTTCCACCAGCTTTGAAATTAATAATAATTTTTAGCTGCATCTTGCCTGTAACATAATTTTGGGCTTAGTAGCAGTGTGTGGTACTCATTGTATTAGGCCATCTATACCAAGCTCCACCTGCTTTGAAATTAATCATAATTTTTAGCTGCATCTTGCCTGGAAAATAATTTTGGGCATATTAGCAGTGTGTGGTAGTCATTCTATTAGGCTTTCTATACTAAGCTCCACCATCTTTCAAATTGCTAATAATTTTTAGCTGCATCTTGCCTGTAAAATAATTTTGGGCATAGTTGCAGTGTGTGGTACTCATTGTATTAGGCCATCTATACAAAGCTCCACCAGCTTTGAAATTAATAATAATTTTTAGCTGAATCTAGCCCGGAAAAGAATTTTGGGCTTAGTAGCAGTGTGTGGTACTCATTGCATTAGGCCATCTATACCAAGCTCTACCAGCTTTGAAATTAATAATAATTTTTAGCTGCATCTAGCCCGGAAAATAATTTTGGGCATATTAGCAGTGTGTGGTACTCATTCTATTAGGCCATCTATACTAATCTCCACCAGCTTTCAAATTACTAATAATTTTTAGCTGCATCTTGCCTGGAAAATAATTTTGGGCATATTAGCAGTGTGTGGTACTCATTCTATTAGGCCATCTATACTAAGATCCACCAACTTTTAAATTACTAATAATTTTTAGCTGCATCTTGTCTGGAAAATAATTTTGGGCCTGTAGCAGTGTTTGGTACTCATTCTATTAGGCCATCTATACCAAGCTCCACCACCTGTGTATCTAATAAAATTGTTTTACTGCTTCTAGCACAGCCAATCCTTTTGTGCTAGTACCACAATTTGGCCACTCAGCTCTGCTCGGCTTCCATCCATCTTTTTTTGTGCAAACAACTCCAGAGTTGTCAATTGGTTAAGCACCAAAATGAGTGGCAAAAGACCTGCTGCTGGTGGAAAGCGGAATAGGCGTGTTGGGAAGGGAAAAAAAGGTTGTGTCCGTGGGGTAGGTGTTAAAGCAACAGTAACATCTGCAGAAGAAAGATCATCTTCCAGCCAAACTAAGAAGTCTACTTCTTTAAGTGGACAATGTGATACGATCCCTTTCTTACAGCCATGCCTATGGCTACAAATTCCAGATGAGGCACAAAAACAGCAGGTGCTTCAACGGATATCAAGTGCTCCTTCAAGTGGGCTCTCGTCCACCTCAACTTCAACATCACAAATGCTCCAGTCCTCAGAGGTGTCACCCCAATCGCACTTGCTTCCTCACAGATTCCAAGTCTCCAGCTGCCCGTCTGAGTATGGGGTAGAACAGATGGTTGAGTATGCAGAGCTGTTTATTCATACTAAAGCCTGGGAATCAGAGGTCGGCTCCAGAGCTTCTGTGAATCCAGACGAGGAAATGATCTGCACTGATGCCTTGAATCTTTATGAGTCGGATCCAGGACAAGATGAAGAAGTTTCTGAACATAATGTAGACCCTCGTTCCCAAACTGTAACTCCTGTTGGTTTAGACAATGAGGAAGACGATGATGAGACTCAAATATCTGATTGGAGCGACAACTTGAGTTTTTTGTCAGGGCAGGAAGAGGTTGGCTTTGAGGACGACGGGTGTGAGAACACACAGGGTGATGATGACGAGTTTGCAGATCCCACTTACTGTCAACCCACAGTCAGCCAGTCGATGAGGTCAGCAGAGGAGGTGGAGGAGAATGCTAGTGACGACGAGGTCAGGTTGCGCCTTCCTGGACAGAGACGTAGTACTGGAAGCACGTGAAAGACTGCATCTTCAAACACAACTCTGCCTCTAACCACAAGTCGTGGCGGCTCTTCAGGTCGCATGGGTTCTAAGCCATGCATAGCCTGGGCATTTTCTCAGATCGATAAGGATGACCCAACTCATGTTATCTGTAACATTTGTCACCAAAAGCTAAGTAGAGGCCAAAAAATCCATAGTTTGAGTACTTCATGCATGAACCGTCACATGGATATGAAGCATAAGTTGCAGTGGGAAGCTCACTGTGCTACAATGCGGCCTAGCGGGCCGGGCCTACCACCGTCTGCCCCATCTTGTGCATCCGTGGCGTCTTCATCCTCTGTGACTGGGGGGACAGCAGTCACACCTGTTTTGAGACGCAGACCTGCCACCTCTTTACCCGCAACAGCCAGTGTGATTGGCAGGTCATCATTTCATTTGGAAGTGGAAACACCAGCTGCTGTTGAGCGCTCTCCGACATCGAGAGCACCACCTTTGGATCAAGGTCACCTAACTTTTCCGCCTGCATCTTCCTCAAAGACCGGCAATTTGCCGGGGACTCCCTTCTTAACCCCGTCTAAGCACAACAGCCAGCCCTCGGTCCCTCAGATGTGGACAAGTAAAAGACCATTTCCTCCTAGCCATGAGACAGCAAAGAGGTTGAATTTCACCATCTGAAGGCTCTTGGCTACAGAAATGCTGCCTTTCCGCCTGGTGGACACAGAGGATTTTCGAGACCTTATGTCCGTCGCAGTGCCCCAGTACCAGATGCCCAGTCGGCACTACTTCTCAAAGAAAGGTGTGCCTGCGCTCGACAAGCATATCGGGTTACATGTCGTTGACTGGGCACTGGGTAACTATGGTGACAGCAGGACAAGGGGCTGCTGTCCAAGTCTTGCCGTCCCCACGAGTTGTGCGTCAATCCTCTTTATCTCAAAGTTCCTCCACTGCTTCTGCCTCCTCAACCTCCTCTCGGTCCTCCACCTGCACCCAAAGCCTGTCTGGTCATGCCACCCACTTTCTAACTGCGCAGAAGGGATCCTGCACACCTCCTTACTATGCTGGCCGCAGGACTCAACGTCATCAGGCGGTTTTTACTTTGAAATGTCTGTGAAATGTGAATCACACAGCTGAGGAGTTGTGGTCAGCTCTGGAGAACCAGTTTCATGAATGGTTGTCTCCACTGGACCTGCAACCAGGGAAGGTCGTGTGCGACAATGCTGCAAACCTGGGTGCGACCCTTCGCCGGGGCAATGTCACACACGTGCCTTGTATGGCTCACGTGTTGAACCTGGTTCACCAGCAATTTTTAGCCCACTATCCCGGACTAGATGGCCTTCTGCAGAAGGCACGGTCACTGTGTGCTCACTTCCGCCGTTCGCATCCCGCAGCTCAGCGACTTACATCTCTACAGAAGTCGTTGGGCCTACCACTTCACCGGCTAAAATGCGATGTGCCAACACGGTGGAATTCAACTCTGCACATGTTGCAGCGACTGTGGCAGCACCGACAAGCCCTGGTGCAATACGTTCTGACTTATAGCCTGGGCCAACGAAATCCAGAGGTGGGGCAAATCACGCTGGAGGAGTGGTCTCAGATCAGGGACCTATGCACCCTTCTGCACAGTTTTGAAAAGGCGACAAAGATGTTTAGTTCTGACGATGCCATTATCAGCATGACTATTCCGGTGATTTACATGCTGGAGCACATGCTAAACAGAATTCGGAGTCAGGTGGTGGGACAAGAGGAGGTGGAGGAAGTAGAGGAGGAGAGTTGTATGCGGAAGGGCTAACATCTGAAAGGTCCAGACGGTCAGCAGCACCAAGGTGGCAGGCATGGGAGGGTGGGGGAGAGGGATTAACCAGGGCGCATGGTAGCTGCCAAACTAGTGAGGAAGGTGCAGGAGCCCAGGAAGAAGTGGAGGATGAACTGGAGGTGGGCATGGAAGACACGTCATATGAGGGAGACCTTGATCACATTTCTGTTGTGCGAGGTTGGGGGGAGAGGGCAGAGGAAGGAAGCATGATTCTTACCTCGCCACCAACACAACATGGACTTGGTGCTCCTGGATGCGCAAGACACATGAGTGCCTTCTTGCTGCACTACCTGCAACATGACCCTTGGATTGTCAGAATTCGAAATAATCCTGACTACTGGGTAGCCACACTCTTAGATCCCCGGTACAAAAGTAAATTTGCTGAAATAATTCCTGCCATAGAAAGGGATTCATGCATGCAGGATTATCAGCAGAGACTGTTGCAGAATCTTACATGTGCTTTTCCACAAAACAACAGTGTTGCACGTAGTGAATCTCACAGTTTTAACTTGCCAATCGTGGGACTGTCGAGTCTTCAGCACTCAAACCGTAACAGAAACACAGTATCTGCTGGTAACAGCAATTTGGCGGAATGCTTTCACCACTTTATTAGCCCATCCTTTGCAAGGCCACAGGAGACAATAAGTCAGACACATAGTCAACGCCTAGAGAAGATGGTACAGGAGTATCTCCAAGTGAACATCGAAGACATGACTGTGTCACTGGACCCTTGCTCTTTTTGGGCTTCCAATCTGGATAAATGGCCGGAGCTCGCCGCTCACGCCTTGGAGATCTTCTCATGCCCTGCAGCCAGCGTTCTTTCTGAACTTGTGTTCAGCGCTGCTGGTGGTGTGCTGACAGATAAGAGCACGCGGCTGTTCACTGACAATGTAGACAGACTCACGTTCATAAAGATAAAAAAATCATGGATCCGCAAGTACTTTTCTACCCCTGTGTCATCCTGGGGAGAGTAAAAGCTGGAGGATTTGTTAAAATCACCTCACCAACCATTTTAAGCTTTCAAATTAATAATAATTTTTAGCTGCATCTAGGCCGGAAAATAATTTTGGGCACACTAGCAGTGTGTGGTACTCATTCTATTAGGCCATCTATACTAAGCTCCACCAGCTTTCAAATTACTAATAATTTTTAGCTGCATCTTGCCTGGAAAATAATTTTGGGCCTGTAGCAGTGTGTGGTACTCATTCTATTAGGCCATCTATACTAAGCTCAATCAGCTTTCAAATTAATAATAATTTTTGCTCTCTCTGAATGTGTGTTCAGCGCTGCTGGTGGTGTGCTGACAGATAAAAGCACGCGGCTGTCCACTGACAATGTAGACAGACTCACGTTCATAAAGATGAACAAATCATGGATCCGCAAGGACTTTTCTACCCCTGTGTCATCCTGGGGAGAGTAAAAGCTTGAGGATTTGTTAAAATCACCTTACCAACCGTTTTAAGCAACTCTGGGGCAATTGATGCCACTTAAGTGGTGTCTGTGCCCCAAATTTTTGCAAAAAATGGAGACTCTTTTGGAAGTCCCCTTGCTGTGTTTTACATGACGTTGCCATCGTCAATTCCAGGTGGGTCGGGTCTCCCCCCCCCCCTTTTAACCGAAAGAAACTACATACACTATGGCTTGGGGTAACATAGATGGTTGAGTCTGAAGAGCTGTTTTATTCAAACTATAGCCAGGGAATCAGAGGTCTGCTCCAAAGATTCAGTGTCTGCTAGTCAGCAGAGTAGCCACCGCCTGTAGATCTAATTACAATTTTTTTTTTCAAATTTAAGTTTTTTTTTGTGTTGAAAAAGTACAGGAAAATACAATATACATAGTAAAACGGGTAGTATAACTATAAATCTATGCATAACAACAGTTCATTGGGGGGTACAGGGAGGGTTTTCCATCAATATCCAGATCAAGCATGTATTTTTCCATATGAAAGATAGAGAAAGAGGGAGCGGACCACGGCAGACCACCAATCAATAGAGTGCGATTATGATCATTGTTGTGCCGACATCACGGATAACTTTAGTTGGGGGCTAGATGGTAGGCGTCAGAGTTTTGCAAATCAATCCAATCCCTCCAAATCACACAGTATCTATCAACATCAGCCGGTGAGATGGCAATCAGATGCTCCATCCTATTAAGGAGGGA
This sequence comes from Phyllobates terribilis, assembly GCF_046119375.1. Taxonomy (NCBI): domain Eukaryota; kingdom Metazoa; phylum Chordata; class Amphibia; order Anura; family Dendrobatidae; genus Phyllobates; species Phyllobates terribilis. The sequence goes on along the minus strand of NW_027362762.1, from coordinate 764,238,636 downwards.
GATCTCCGCAAACCATTCCTCCACAGTGGGTGGGTCTCTGCTTTTCCAGTGTCGTGGAATGACATTCTTAGCCGCCTGTATTAGGTAGCCTATTGATGACCTTTTATAACTACGTTTACTTATTGGTAACATTGATAAAATGAGGGCTTCTGGCGTATTAGGGATAGTCAAACCAGTTATTTTCTCAATCATGGGAACCACCTTTGCCCAAAATGCATTTATTATAGGGCATGCCCACCATATGTGTGACATTGTCCCTTCCCCCTCCCCACATCTCCAACATCTATCTGAGACCACTGGATACAATCTATGAAGGACTGCTGGTACCCGGTACCATCTACAGATAATTTTGAAGGAGGTTTCCTGAGCTTTGGACCCTATTGAGGCTTTATGTGTTAGGAAGAAACATTTATCCCATTGAGAGTCAGAGAAGGACTTCCCCCAGTTCCCTTTCCCATGCACCGCAGAATCCTGGCCTATTGTCAGTTACCTGGGCAATGAGGAGATTATACAGTAGGGAGATGGAGTGTGTAGGGGGTGACAATGATAGGCTCAATTTTTCAAAGTTTGTGAGATCTCTATGAAGATGTGAGCACTTCTTCACAGTTGAATAGAAGTGTTGTAACTGGCTATATTCAAAATTAGCCTTCGGGGAAGTGGCTCTTCCCTTTAACAAGTCATTGAGGGGGAGCAGCGAAGTATTGGAGATGACATGAGAAAATAATATAGGATGGGATTTATTTGAACCGAGAAATCTATTTGCAGATAGTCCTGGTGGGAAATCTGGATTATCTGAAATCGGGAGCAAGGGGCCCTGGGGGTCGATTAAGGATAAGCTTTTTTTTTTGGGATCTCAAAGCCAAAGAAGTGGCATAAGTACTATATGACATGAGGCCAAGAGAGGGGAAATTAAATGGGCGCACCATGGGAGAGTGGTAAGAACTTTAGGACAAATGGAATGAGCTATTTTGACCCACAATTTCCCCTCCGAATGATGGAAGAAGTCCAGGATTCTAGCGTGTACTGCTGCCATGTAATACCTTCTACAATCCGGAAGGCTAAGGCCCCCCTTTTGTTTGTGCCTGATCAGAATGTCCCCCCGAATGCATGGACACCCCCTTGCCCAGAAAAATCTGCAAAAGCTACTACGTAGTTTTTTCCAAAAATTTGAGGCAATTACCACGGGAATGGTTTGGAAGAGGTATAAGAGTTTAGGTTCATTTTTAGTATATTTATTCTGCCGAACCAGGAAAAATCCTTCACCGGCCAAGAAGTAAGATATCCATGGAGTTGTTCAATAAAGGGCCCAAAATTAAGATAAAATAGATTGGAGAGGTCTCTAGGAATACGAATTCCTAAGTATTTGATACCCTGTGAGGGCCAGGCAAAGGGAAAGTTGGACTGGATGGAATCCTGTATGGATTTGGGAAGGGACACATTGGGGGCCTCAGACTTCGCTGCATTGATTTTAAAATTTGACCATGTACCAAAGTGATCTATTTCAGCCATAACAGCAGTGATGGATATATGTGGTTGAGTTATATATACTAGGACATCATCAGCAAATGCAGAGCACTTGTACTCAGTGCCTCCCACCTCAATGCCCCTAATATTGGGGTTATTGTGAATTGATGAGAGCAGGTGCTCCATCACTAGGATGTATAAGAGAGGGGACAGAGGACATCCCTTCCTTGTCCCATTGGTGATTATGAAAGGTGATGATAATGTTCCATTTATCTTCAGCCTAGCTGATGGATTGCGATACAGGGCCATGATTTTGGCTATAAAAGGGTCCCCTACCCCAAGCTTTTTAAGAGAATAATATATGGTGTGCCAGGAGACTCTATGAAATGCTTTCTCAGCATCCAATGAGAGTATCTAATTACAAATTTTTAACTGCATCAAGCCCAAGCAATACTTTGGGCATAGTAGCAGTGTCTGCTAGTCAGCGGATTAACCCAGCTGTTAAGCAAGCTACACCACCTGTAGTTTGGACACTTAATTTTTTCAAAGGAAATAGTTCGGGCCCCCGGGACACTCAGTGAAGAGCATCGGGAAGGCACCCCAAGGCACAGGGGCTGGGACTGGCAGTAGGATGCCTTGCGGTGGACCACCAAGCTCGATCCTTTTAAAAGCTTTTTAACTGCAGAAGCTTTAGTGGACGCTACTGGAGCTGGAACTGTATTTTATTATAAATGTAAAAACACAAACTAGTACAAGTAATGAAAACAATTTCCAGCAATATAACCCATACATAAACAATGTATATACAAGGGACCCCACCTGCCTGACAACCACCATACAACCACAGCCTATCCAAACATACCTCAAACTTCCTCCAGACTTACACCTGATTCTGCCGTAACTAAAAAACAAGAGATGCAGAAGCAAAATACATATAACAAAATATAAACCACATAAACCATATGAAATAACACACAACACTTAAATCATGAGTAACACATAATAACACATACACTACCCCAACTCTCACTATACCCCCAACCCGAACCGGCCTCTAAGTTCCAAAAAAGTCCTTCCAGACTCAGGGCGAACCCCCCACACTTTTGGGCCCGGGCCAGTCCAAGTTCATGCTTAACCCCCCTCATAACCCACAGCCCACCTAACTAACCCCCAAAGTAAAATAACAATAAGACAACAATAATAACAACAAAAACAATAACAAAAATACCATCCCCACCGGTTCGGTGCTTGTAAACCCTTTTCATGATACCATTCTCAAAACAAAAAGCTACGGTGAGAACTTAGCCTACCACCAGGAGGCTTGGAGCAATTCAGAACTAAGGCACCTGGAAGGAGAAACCCCTCCAGAGATGGGAGGCCCCCGATGCACCCAGCCTTTCATACTCCAAGGAGCGCACCTTCACCAGGTCACCAAGGATGTTGCTACATACCTCAACCACTGGGAGGATTTTACTGCCCGTCAACACTAAACACCGTGCATTCCATATGAAAAACCTAACCACTAGGCTAACTAGAAAAAGAGTGCACTGGTCCCGTCCACCAAGGTCTCTGAACGCTCCATAGGCCCACTCAGCGTAGTAGAGGCCCGCCAGCCTAGGCCAGCCAATGGAAGCGCCCATCCTGTTGCATACCTCTGCATTAAAGGGACACTGAAGCAGGAAGTGCTGCATGCTCTCAAGCGTGTCAGCACAACTCTCACGAGGACAATTCCTATCCTCGGAGTTCCTGTACTTCAAGTTGTCCCTCACATACAGCTTACCCTGAAAGCAGCGCCAAGTCAAGTCCCAATACTTCGCGGGGATCCGTTTTGAATTTAAAAGACGCAACCCCACCTCCAGATCCTGACTTGGGCAGTCCCTGAGGACCAGTGGCTTTTGAAAATGGGTCGATAAGATCCTCTCCTCGAGAAGTTTCCTCGTGAGAGTCCTCACCTCCCACACTCCCAAACCTCACCGGCGTATTACTTTCAAAACCGGGGTAACATAAGCCGGGAGATGCCCGTGCGGTGTGCGAAGATCCTTCACACGCCCTCACGTCTCCCAATAATGGAAGAAGGACTGCAACCATCCCCTACAGGAGAATACCCACAGAGGAGCCCTCTCTTTCCAGAGGTTTGATACATTTAGCTTAGGAAAGGTGCAAACCAAGAACACCACGGGGTTGACCATATTCAACCCCCCTAGTCTCCTCGTACGGTAAGTAACCTCCCGCTTGACTAGGTTCAGCCTGTTTCCCCATAACAGTTGGAAAAACAGGCTGTAGACCCGTGTCCAGAGAGGCTCTGGCAAAATACAAACGCTGCCTAGATATATTAACAATGGGAGCAGGAAACCTTTGCACAAGCTCACCCTTTCCCTCTGGGTCAAAGACCAACCCTTCTACTGGTCCACTCTCTTGGCGGCAGTTTTAAGTCTACCTTCCCAGTTTCTGGTTGGGTAATCACCCTGGCCAAATTCAATGCCTAGGATCTTGGCATACTCTTCTGGCTCTGGGAGGGTGTCCGGGAGATCAAACCTGGGATCTCCTCCCCTCAGCCAAAGACTCCCACACTTGTTCCGATTGACATTGGAACCAGTGGCCCTGGAGTAGCCCTCCACCTCACACATCACTGCCCGCACCTCCTCTTCCGAGGAGACAAAAACAGAGACATCATCAGCATAGGCCACTACCTTCAGGGCGGCCTCCCGTTCGCCCACCTGGTCCATCCTCACCCCCGCTATTGGTCCACGATCCAACCTCCTTATGAAGGGATCAATCGCGAACACATACAGCAGGGGACTGAGAGGACATCCCTGACGAACGCCGGAGCCCACCGCAAAGGCCTGTCCAATCCAACCGTTCACAAGTGGGAAACTCTCCGCCCCTCTGTACAATGTCTTCAGCCAGTCCACGAACCTCCCTGGCAGACCATACCTCAGAAGAGCGGACCACAGGTACTCGTGATCAACCCGGTCAAAGCGGTCAAAGGCATTGGCCTGATCCAAGGACAGCAGATACCCCTTCCAGAGGCCAGCCCTACCCTGCTCCACAGCCTCCCGGACACCGAGAACAGCACTAAAAGTGCTACTGCCAGGAACACAGCAGTGCTGGGACTCCGAAAGGAGCCGTGGTGCAAACTTCACCAACCTGTTAAATAGTACTTTAGCCAAAACCTTCCTGTCCACATTGAGAAGCGCTATGGGCCTCCAGTTCTCAATGTGCGACGGATCCTTTCCCTTAGAAAGAAGGATCAAAGCTGACCTCCTCATTGATCTCGGAAGAGTGCCCGAGGAGAGACACTAATTAAAAATCTGAGTCAATAAGGGGACCAAAAGGTCCTTAAAGGTCTTGTAGAACTCCGACGTTAAGCCGTCCGGACCTGGTGATTTTTTGAGCTGGAGCCCGTCAATCGCCAGTCTAACTTCCACTTCTTTGATCTCATCCACCAAGACATCGAGCGAGGGGTCTACCCCTGATTCAGGAATGGCCTCAGCCAGGAAAGCCGACGTCTCATCTCGATCCAGCTGCTTCCTCCCCAAGAGATGTGAGTAAAAGGATCTGATGACTTCCAAGATCCCTGACCTGGACCTTGTCAGGGATCCTGTACTGTCGCTCAGACCTGCTACTATCTTACTACTCACTGACATCTTGCAGTTTCTGTAAGGGTCGGGTGAGCGATACTTCCAGAAGTCCCTCTCAAAAACCAAAGATGTGTGCCTATCATACTGACATCTCTTGAGTAAGGGTTTCAACCTGGTGATGTCCTCACGGCCACCACCAGTCGAGACAAGTTCCTCGAGTTTCCTCCTCAGGCCCCGATACTGGAGATCCCTGTTCAGGCTTCTGAGGTTAGAAAGCTGACGGAAGAATCTCGCCACCTGATGTTTGAAGATCTCCCACCACTCTGACTTAGTGTTACCAAGGCCCAGTAGCGGTACCTGACTTTGAAAGAAATCCTTAAAGGACTGTCTTACAGCTGCTTCCTTCAGGAGTGACGAATTCAGCTTCCAAAAACCTCTTCCCATCCGAAGAGTCTCTGTAACATTCAGAGAAAACATAATCAGGCAGTGGTCGGAGAATTCAACCTCTACCACCGATAAAGGTGAAGAGACTGCCTCCTCCTTCAAATAAAACCTGTCTATTCTAGACCTACTCTGACTACCTCTGAAATAAGTGTAACCTGCGTGGCCCGTGGTGTTCTGGATGTGGACATCCACTAGGCGAGTCTCACTAACTATGCTATTCGAGGCGACGCTGTCGTAAGAAAACCGGTCTCTGGAACCTCCTCTGTCTTGGGGCCACGAGACATTGTTGAAGTCCCCTCCAAAGACCACCTGTCGGCTACAAAACAAAAAGGGTTTAATACTCATAAAGAGACACTTGAGGTCCCACTTAGTCTGGCGACCATAGATGTTTATGAGCCGAAGCTCTGGTCCCCTTATGAACACATCCAAGATCAAGCACCTCCCCATTTCCAACTCAATAACCCGTCGGCATACTACATCTGCGGTCTTGAAAAGGACCACCACCCCGCTATACGGCTCAGCCGCAAGAGACCAATAGGAAGGCCCATGTACCCACTCCCTCTTAGCTTTTTTAAAGGACGTGAGATCGGCCAACCTGGTCTCCTGCAAAAACAAAATGTCGGCATCAAGCTGGTCGAGAAAATGAGAGGCCGTGAACCTAGCCACATCAGACTTTATGCTGGCAACATTAATGGTCGCCAGCGTCAACGGGGTGAGTGCCGCCATCATGAGTGATCAGGTTGGACAGCGACCTTCTTCCCACCCCCCTTACCCTTTTCATGTGCTCCATTTTCCTCCTCAGAGGACGATATAGCATGTTTCAGGCACACTAACACATCCATACCTGCTGTTCCAGACACAACTTTAACGGGCACAACTGTTTCAGGCGCACCCTTGCCCTTGTCAGGAGGCCCTGGGTTGACCCCCCCCACCAGAGGCCCGGTTTCCCTGACCACCGATGTTGAGGGCCTGGCGCCCTCTTTAGCTCCTACATCCTTGTCCGCAACCCCCAGCACCAGACCCCCCTCCTACCCCCCATCCAAAGACAAGGGAGACTCGCTTAGGGCCTGGCACTGGTTGGAGAGCTCTATCGGAGGAAGGGAGGAAGAGCCTTCCTTTGGCATCTGGCCCCGGGTGGCCTTCTCCTTCGAATTTCCCTTTGTCCTCAACCTTTTCCTCTCCCTCTTCTTTTGCTGTTGCCACTCTTCATTCCCCCCCTCATCCACACCTTCGCTGGATGAGGATAAGGGAGAGGTGGCCCCATCCTCCCTGACCATCCTCCTGACCTCTTCGTCTATCTCACTGTCCGGGACCTCAGCTGCATGCTCCCCTGAACTAGGGACCTGAGGCATGGACATAACCCCCTGGTCCCTCTCCACCACTCTCCTCAGATGCTGCTCTTTCCCTCCCGCCTCAGGGGGAGTTCTGCTCCTCACCGGTCCATTACTTCCTCCGCCGCCGCTAGTCCCTTCACCGGCTGGTCTGGTCCTCACCTCCTCCCTACCAGCACCTCCCGGATTCGGGCCAACATTGGCATAGGAGCGCGGACAGCGACTAAACGGTGTCCCAAGACACCACACTGGTTACACCGAATGTCCCTACAGGTTGCGGCCAGATGACCCACCCCTCCACACATCGCGCACTTCTCCACCTTGCACCCCGCGCTGAAGTGAGAGGGGCTGCCGCACCTGTGGCGCAACTTCTGCTGCCCCTGGTAAAAGATCAGGATTCGGTCCCTTCCCTAGAATGTTGAAGTGGGAATGTGGGTAACCGAGTAACCCGAGACCTTCAGTTTTACCATAAAGGTCCAGGCCCCTGACCAGATGCCATGCTTGTCCAGATTCTTTTTGGGAATCTGGACCACCTCCCCATATCTGCTCAGTCAGGTAATGATGTCCATCTCAGAAAGTGACTCGTTACTGGTGAGCACGGTCACTTTCTTCACTGAGTTTTGTCGAGAGATAACCTGGACTATAAACCCTCGCCATTCAGGTCAAATCCGAGCCAGCTCATACTGAGACCAGAAGAGCTCTAGGCCCTCCGATCTCACAAAGCTGACGTCGAAAAAGGTGGCACCATAGGGATGAATCAGGGCATAGATGTCATCAGCCCTGAAGACCATCCCCAGGAAAAACTCCACCACCTTGTCCCTAGAGGGCACATTTCATTGCCTTCCCACCAGAGACGGACCACATTCCTACGGACACCACCCTGCCCTGCTGTCGGCAGAGACCACACAACGTTCTCTGCCCCTAACTCTCGGAAGGCGGAAAGACCATGTCGGTCTATCCAGAACGATAAATCTACCTCCCTACCCTCCACTGTAATGGACTGCTCTCCCCTGTTCAATGCATCCAGGAGACGCCATTGCAAGTAACCCTGCCCAGCGTCCCCTGACAAGAACCCTCCACTACCCGTGGCAGCGGCCGCCGCAAAGGTGCGGACATGTGAACCGCCCTCTAACGAGGCCGCCAATGAACCGGGATTCCTTGGCCTCACACTTGACCCCTCATTCACACTCACACTCTGCCTCACAGCCTCACCTACCATCCCTGCACCACTACCATCACAACCAGCCATACCACTCACCACTTCCATACCTGCATCCTCACCTACATCCTCACCTCCTTCATGTACCCCATTCATCCCCACCTCATGCACCCCATCCATGCCAGCCAGAACAGGTGGGGTACTAACTGCTTTACCCAAGGTCCCGGCATCACTGGGGGGGGTTTCAGGATACTCACCACATCCGCAGCATTGTCCTTACTCCCCTTCTCGCCCTCTGCCACCTTGGACCCTCTTCATGCGCTGGGTATCACAGGGGCCGGGATTTTGGGAGCCGGGTTTTACCAACCTCACAGGTGCAGACACCCCGGCCGGTTTACCCCAGGTAGCCTTGTCCCCAGCATGCGGCCCCTCAACCCTCTGGTCAGATATGGAAGCAGTGGCTCTCTCCTCCCCCACCATCCTCCGGACCTCAGCCAAGATCTCTGAAAAAGCTGCTCCGGCTCCACCGCCACAACCCCCACCTCCCTCTGCCCGAGACCCAGAGGCCATGGGAGACAGAGACGGGAACTCCACCACACTGAATATGTCTGGCACCACCGCCAGTGACGACCCTTTGCCATCCCTACTGTCCTCCGTAGGGATCGCCACACCATCACCACTCACCTTACATTTGCCTTTACTCTCCCCACCGAACCTGCGCCAAGGACCAACTTCATGATCTGGGTGCTCTTGACCGGCGGGGATTACACAGGAGACAGCAGCAGCATCAGTATCATCATTAAACACATAACGCATACTCACCGTCTCCTGTGCCTTATTCTTGCGCCCCTTCTTCTCCTTTCCGGGTCCCGGATCTTCGTCCCCGAAGCAAAAATGCTGGAGGTTCACCGGGGACTCCAGCAATCGGATGGCCGACATGAGCCCCCCGGACCCCGAAGACGCCTCCATGTCCTCCTCCTCTGATGTGCTGGAGGCAGGCAGCGCCACCTGCTCAGGACGTAGACCGGAAGATTAAGGAGGCTCTCCAGTAACGCTGGCAGGCTGCTCGACCGGGGTTACAGCCACCTCCTGGGACACTGTTCCTGGATTCGCCTCTGTCTTCCCTGCTGTTTTTCCTGCTGTCTTCCCTGCTGCCTCCCTCCCAGCCGCAGGTTTCTTCTGGGCAACTCCATGTGCTGCGGTGGGCAGGACAAGGGGCGGGGCACCGGCGCAAGGCTTGCTGAGCCTTGTGGTACTATATGCATTGCTAGCTGCTTTTACTTTCATGTCCCTCATGCCTCCCTCCTTCCCTCCGCCTACAGACTGTACAGAGGCAGTGCCGAGAGCTACGGTGGACGGGACTAGAGGTGGACCGGCAGACCGGGAGCTGCTGGGCTCTGCAGTTCCTCTCGCGGCTCTCATGGTGGTGCGCCAAGTGCCGAGGTGGGTGGGGCTTGGGGTGGGCCGGCTGACTGGGGGCCGCTGGGCTCGGTAGTTCCACGTGTGACTCTCATGGTGGCCGCGCCGAGCTCTGAGGAGGGCGGGGATAGGGGCGGGCCGGCAAACTGGGTGCCACTGGGCTCCGCAGTTCCACGTGTGTCTCTCATGGCGGCCACGCCAAGCGCCGAGGTGGGCAGGGCTAGGGGCGGGCCGGCAAACCGGGTGCCGCTGGGCTCTGCAGTTCCACGTGTGTCTCTCATGGTGGCCACGCCGAGCGCTGAGGTGGGTGGGGCTAGTAGCATGCCAGAAGACCGGGTGCCACTGGGCTCTGCAGTTCCACGTGTGTCTCTCATGGTGGCCACACCGAGCGCCAAGGTGGGCAGGGCAAGGGGCTGGTCCCTGGACCGGGGACCGCTGGGCTCTGTAGTTCCTCCTGAGGCTCTCACAGCCGCCACGCTGAGCTCCGAGGTTGGCGGGGCAAGGGGCGGAGCCCCGGACCGCGATCCCCGGCCATTGTGCCCTCACCCACACTATCCTCTGCTCTCACTAGCAGCGCGCCCCTTTCTCCACCCCTCACCTTCCCCTCCTCCATAGCTGCTGTAACCCCTGGGGCAGCACCCAGCGCTGTGGTGGGTGGGACAGGGGGTGGGGCTCCAGACAAATGTTACTTTACATGCTCCTGGCTGCCATGCATAGTCCTGGGAGTGCCTTCACTGGCCGGCAGGCCCCCTTCATACGCCCCCCTTCCTTGCTGCGTGGTTAACCCCTCCTGGCCCGAGAACCGCCGATCATTAGAGAATTTCTCCAGAAAGGGACCCACAGCCCTCTCTATTTCCGCCTGCCTCTGCTCCACCTCGGCAATCCTATCCTTGACCCTCTGGATTTGCGTAGCGATCGCCGGGCGCTTCCTCTGGGCTGCTGCATTATATAGCGCCTTGGCCTGCGCAACTCCAGCAGGAGTTTCGCCAGTGCCACCTTCCCCTTTTCGTGGCACCGCAACATCTCCACCACCCGCTGGGAGAAAGCCTACGACGACTCATCCGGGCCCCTCTTGGCCCATGGGGAACTCCACTTGCTTCCCTTGGGCTTGCCAGTCACCTTGTTAGCCAATGCCGGCATGCTCACCGTAGCTGCTTCACGCTGGGACAGCCTCCCAGACCTCCTCACAAAGTCCTCCTATGGATCCATATTCAGTCCTCTGACCCCATCCGGCCCAGACCGGGAGGGCCGAAGGCCTGGGATGCCCCGACACCCCTGCCTTGGTCCTGGGAAAACGAAGAGGCAAGGGTCAGGCTTAGAAAAAAGTCCTAGTTGGAGCTTCCCAGGAGCTCCTCCACACAGCTCTCACTCAGCTAGGAACACAGACCACACCTCCTCCACTTCCTGCTACCGTGGCTGCTGGCATGAGACTTGCCCTCCAATAGATCCTTGTAAAAGGTTTTAAAGTGTACTCATTCAAATTAGAGAGACAATTTAAATTAAAAAGATTAGACCTGCCTCCACCGCAGGGGGGCTCGCTCGACCCACCAGCGGACAGGCACCAGAATTGGGAAAGGGGGGCTGGCCGTCAGGGTCCACCGCAGCTCTGGCACAAACCCGGCGACACGGAGGTCGCACGGGCAGGAACGGACTTGCCGTGTCGGCTTCGCACTTTTTTGGTTTTAGAAGGGCATGACATGCCAATATCTGTGTCTCCCCCTCCTTTTACTCCTCCACCTCTTTTCTTTTCGCATAACTATATGTACTTGTCACTTTTCCATGTGTTAGTTGTGTCTTCTGAGCAGTTTGTCAGCTTTTGGACACCTTTGAAGTATTTTCTATGTGTTTTCTATGTGTTTCTATGTGTTTTTGTTTGCCTGTCATTGGTTTTAATAGTGTTCGAAGGTGTTCGACGAACAGTTCGGCGAACATACGGGTGTTCGACGAACCGAACTCGAACACTACGGGGGTGGCTCAACACTAGCTATTACCACATAAGTGATGCATCTCAGATTTTAAAAATGAGGCTCGGACATTAACGTACAAACGTGCTAGGTCCTTAACGTGTTAATGAGGGGATTGCTGGTATAAGATGCACTAAATTAATTAGGAGGCACACACAAGTTACTAATTTTGGCGCAACTTATCACTGATGTGTGCCTCCATTCTCCTATCTAGAAATGTTTTTGCTGATTTTGACGAGCAGGATTAGTCGCTCCCAATCTCACCTCGGCTCCTCCTTAGTTACACCCATTTTGGCAAAACTGTTTCAGTCTAGCGTGAAATGTTCAAAAGTGGCTTTATTTTTCAACAGCAGCGTGTAACAAAATAAAATTGCAACTGTTCAAAGTATTTTCTGGCTTAAAACTTTGATGTGTTTACTCCTTAGGCAGTGTTCACACGCAGCAGTAATTTTCTAGCTACTATCTGCAGAATCCCTTTGCCACTTAGGACTCTTTACTATTTCTCCACACAATCACTTAATTGTGTAGAGAAACAATTGTTTTACCAGCAGGACAAAGTTGCATCATATGGACATCATATGCTGTATTGCCCTTGAAATATTCCTTTATTGTTTTGTTATTTTATCAATGATTTATCTACACAGATTCCAATTTTTGTGAGATTCACATATAAATTAGTGATTGACAAACCTTTTTTCAGTTAACAAGAAACCTATCTCCTTTAATATCATCCCTAAATCTTTGGATCGCATATTTGATTGATGATTGATTTTCATAGCTCTTTTTATCACATCTCAATATTACTTTAAGGTTAGGTTTACATGAGTGTTTACAAATCGTTCAGAGTTTTATCAAGAAAACTTCATTCTTTTTTTCTCACTTGTCATCGAACTGAAATCCGTATGCAATTCTTTTTTTACAGCAGTAATAATTCATAATTTAGAAGACCATTTAAAGTTTCCTGTGTTACAGAATTGCAATGTATCCATAAAAAAAGGATTCTATAATGTTGCTTTGTATAGTATCTGATTTTTTTATTCAACCACCGACTTGAATGGATGAGTCTTATCTGTTATAAGGAGAAAACTAGCGCATGCTTTGATTTTTTTTGTCACACGCAGATTTGGTCAGTGAAAAAAAATGCTCATACGAATGCAGTCAGTTTTTCATAGACAGCACTTGGACCGAAAATGCAGTCATATGAACAATCCCAAAGGGAAAGTACTGAAGATCAGTATTTGGTGCATATTTGATTCTATATTTTTTTTATAATGAATTTCTGCACCAATTAGCAAATTTAGGCTACTTGGGTTTTTAGTGAGACTGTTTTTACATTCGTTTATATCCTATTTTTTCAATTGCAATTTTTATTACTTTTCAAATGAAAGTACTTTGTTTTGGAAAGTTCCTGTTTGCTGTGTTACTTAGCTTGGAAAAATTTTATTGATAATGTCATATGAAGAATACATAGGTTTTTACTGCATTTTTGCTGAAAAACACTAAAAATGCATATGAGACAAGCCTGTAAAATACTGGGAGAGTATCGTCTAGTCAGATGAGATTAAAATTAAAGTCTTTGGATTAAATTAAAGTCTTTGAAGGCATCGCATATCGCCCCATAAAAAACATACCAAAAGTGAAGTTTGGAGGTGGGAACATCATGGTGTGGGGCTGCTTTTCAACAAATAGCACTGGCAAACTTCATATAAATATTATTATTATTATTACTATTATTTATTTTTAGAGCACTGTTGATTTCATAGTGATGTACAAGAGAATGAGTTACATACAAAATACAAATATAAATTGTAATGAACAAACTAAAAATGACAGAATGGTACAGAAAGGAGAGGGCACTGTCCTTGCAGGATTACATAATTGAAGGAAGGAGGAATGGACAAATGTACCGAGACATTCTTGATAAAAATCTGCTGCCATCTACCAGGATGATGAAAATGAAACGAGGTTGAACATTTCAGCAAGACAATGATCCCAACCACACAGCCAAGGAAAGAAAATAAAGCAGCTAGAATTGCCCAGTCAATCACTTGACCTGAATCCAATAGAAAATTAATGGAAGAAACTAAAGGCCAGAGTTCACGGAACCTTCAGGATTTGAAGCGTGTTTGTTTGGAGGAATGAGCCTAAATCACACCTGAGCAATGCCTGCAACCAGTTACTCCATACTGGAGATGTGTTGAAGCAGTCATCACCAACAAAGGCTTTTGCATGAAGAATTAAATAAATTTCAGTAAACGTGTTCATTACTTTTTGAATTACATGTCAATATCTCCTTTAGAAATATATTTCCTTAGACAATTGGTGACGTGTTCACTACTTACTGTATTTTACCTGCTACATACACTTATTTATATATGTGTGTATATATTGTAATGCAGCGGGTGCTTGGTATTACTGTAATGATCCAGTGTGTGTGTTTTGGCTGAACATGTACCTCCCCCTCAGCTGACTGGTCACATGATTGTGACATTGCACAGGTCCTATGCACACAGTAGGTCTGATCACATGACTGTGACATCAGCAAGGTCCTGTCTGTGTGCATTGGATGGATATATAAACCCTGATAGATTTTAGGACAGGGGTGTGTTAGGCGTGAGGCCTGTTCCTGTGTGGGACACCGCCAGAGTGAGGCCTAGTGAGGCCTGGTGATGCTTGGCGTAGCATGAAAGGTCGAGGCTGGATCTTGTGTAGATGCCAGTGGCCTTGGAGGGAAAGCCGGCTTGGAAGGCAAGAGTCCCGGAAGGCGAAGGCTGGATGTTGTAGGTGAGAAAACATACCAGTAGCCTTGGATGGGACGACGGCTAGAGACCCCCATCTGGAAAGCCGCAAAGCCACAGTGGTGGCAAACCAAACGGACTGAAGCAGCCAAAACCCGGCAAAGGTAAAAACACTGCTTAATATGGACATTGCTAATTTATTACCTTGCTGAAGGCTGTACCTGGAGCCAAGTGGGCCTGTCTGCCACTTGGGGCTCGTGGACATTATGTGTGTTAACAGCAGTTTATGATAATAATAAATGGCTGCATTGTGAATTACTGGAAGGACATTGCACGTGTGCAGCGAGTATCCCCCAGTATGATGACTAGCGCTGCCTTATATGTGGTGGAGAATGCGGGCAACTGCAGCCCGGTCGCTAGGGGCAACTGCAGCCCGGTTGCTAGGGGCAATGGCACAGGATGACGAGTGTGGATAAAGTATCTTGCTGTGGCTCGGCGGGGTCACGAAGATTAAAGCATCTGGCTGCAACTCGGTGGGGTTGCGAAGATTGTCTTCGCACTCAAGTCCGGTTTTGCTGTGACTCGGCGGGGTCATGAAGCTTAAAGCATCTTGCTGTACCTCTTCGGGGATTAGGAAAATTGTCCACGCACTCAAATCTGGTATGCTGTGGCTCGGCGGGGCCGCGAAAATTTTCCGGGGAGAGCGGTGTAGTTCTAGTGTGAACAGCGTACCGCGATGGCTGTGAACGAAGCAGCAGATGTGTCTGAAGCTATTGAGCGATTAAAGGGCCGGTTAAAACCGGAGCAGTTATTTGAGAAACTTTTAGAGGACAAAGTGAAGGAACCGCAGGAGCTGTGGGCACCATCTAGAATGGCGGCAGTGGACCATTCTATGAACTCTCCGGGGGTGCCAGTATTGTCCCAGAGTGCCCGGGGAGGTGGTAAGAGATGTTGTGAACTGAGTCCTAAGACTAGTGCTGATTTTTTTTGTAAAAATTACCCTGCCGGTGTGGTTGTTAAAAAGGGGGCAGAGTCTAAAAAGGGGCGGATTTTCACAAAGGTGAGGAGTGTAGAAAACTGAAAATTGTTTCTGGTTGTGGGTTGGTACCTCCTAAAAAGGACAATGTGACCGTTGATAACAGGGTAGCTCCAGTAAAAGGGGGTGATGTCAAAGTGGGTGGTGACCTGTTAGTCCACAACTCCATGGGGAGTGACACAGACCCCGTAGCTGACGGTGACACTACGAAAGTAGAAGGAGAGGTCAGTCAGGAGGGGCTAGACGAGGTGAGAAAGTCCCCATCTCGTAGACGGCGCAAGGGCCACAAAAAGGTTGCTCCTGTAGTCTTCGCTGAAAGAGAAAATAAAAAAAATGTAATTCTGTGTGCCGTTGTTTCAAGGGTGGATCCTCCTTCCGAGGCAGAAGAGGAGGTGACCTTGTAAGTAGCAACCTCGGTACAGTACCGAGTCAGAAGGATCGGACAGCCCTGGAAGAGGAGGCGGCCAGTCGTGACCAAGAGCTGGAACCTATCAGGCATCAGTGTCAGAGTGACGTGCAGCAACTATGTGGAAACCTGGAGATCATGTCCTCAGACCAGCAGAGCCTGGAGTCTGCAAGGCAGAAATTATATCAGGTTGTGAGGATTTTACAGCAAGACCTGAAGGGAAGCAACATGGAAATTAACCAGTGGAAGGAAATGTTCTACGAAATTAAAGAGGACTGCCGCAAAATCAAGGGAGAGGTTTTGGAGTTGAAGCTTGAGAATGAGACGCGGCAGGATGAAGTTTCTGGACGTGATCAGAAACTAGAACAACTGCGCGAACAGTTCAACCAGGAGCTGTGTGAATCCAAAAAGGAGTATGGTGAACTCATGAGGGAGCTGCAGCAATTCCAGGACCAAGTAAAGCCTCTAATGCAGGAGAAGGAGTGGCTGGAGGACTCTCTGTATCAGCGAGAGCAGGAGCTATGCGCCCTGAAAGAGGCAATAAAAGTTGAAGTGTCTGGTCACGACAATGAGGCAGAAAAGAGGCATGAAATAGTCAGTGAGGAACTGCTACAGATTAAGAGAGATTATGAGGATCTCATCAAGATTAAAGAAAAACTAGAGGAGGATAAGGCGGATGCAGAGCAAGTGCGCCAAGTGGTTGAGACCACACTGCAGGACACCCGTGATGAAAATGGTGATCTCCGCAGAAAGACCCTAGGTCTGGAAGCTCAGGTGAAGGAGCTGCAGACGTTCTGTGATAATCTCCAGAGGGCAGAGATGTGCCTGAAGGAAAGAATCAGCAATATGGAAGCTGAGTGGAAAAAGATGGAGTCTGTTGGAGAAGCCACAGACCAGGGCCAGGAGTTGGCCGCTGTAGATGGGAGGTATGAAGCAGATACCTCCTTGAGTGATGTGAGCTCGGATGATTCGGTGGATGTAGGAGCCGAGATCAAGGAGCTCAAGGAGTTGCTACAAACCCATTGGAAGCAAGAGAAGCTTGAGAGACTGGCTGTTGAGAGCCAAGTGGGCGCATTGGAGACAGAGAGGTCTGATAGAACTCTACTGTTAAAGGAACAGTTGAAGCAGGAAGAGCTTCAGAGACGGGCCGCTGAGAGGCGAGTGGCGGAGCTAGAGGAAGAAGTTTCAGGGCTCAAAAGTCGCCTGACAAAGTATCACTCAGTGAACGAGGCCTCCTTGGAGAAGGTGGACCTGAGGAGAGCTAAGAGAGTGTTAACGGAAGATAAATATGAAATGGAAGTAGTCAGGACGAAAATTCGTGAATTTGTAGCTGTGAGTCAGCTCAGGGGAAGCATACAGTGTGAAGAAGCTGGAAGTCAGTTGTCCCTGAAACCTGAGCTGGTTTATCGTCTGGAAACCACTGGTCAGACCAAAACGTCTCGGTACTAGAGCCTCGTAGATGTACCCGAGGATTTGAGGGAAGAATGCACCAGTGAGTCCGTGCATGAGGAGTTTAAGAAGGCCGTGGGAGCCTGTAAGGTGTACTTAACCTCAGAAGCTAAACAGCTGGTGGTCCTGTCCACGACCGAAGTCACAGTGAAGAGGGTGGCTATCCTAAGTGACATGCACTGGCGATGTATTCGCACGAAGCGGTTTCTCCGGTTGAAGACGGAACAAGCCGTTAGACAACTGGAGCTTATGAGAAAAGCTCACAGTCTGCAGGAAGAGGTCATCCGGGTGCCTCATGTTCTGGTGAGAAAGCTCATTGGGAGAAATGGTCGAGCCATGCAGATGAAGGTCAAGAAGTCGGGTGTGGTGAAAGTAAGCAGTCCACGTGATCGTCAGGACTGGATACCAGACGAAGACGGCATGGTGCCATTCTCCGCTGTAGGAACGGAAGAAAGTCTTGCATATATGAGCATGCTGATAGAGTACCAAGTGACCTACCTGCGAGAGGTAGAACAATTGAATCTCACTAGACTGCGAGTGGATAGACTGCATCATCTGAGCAGCAGAAGATGGCAGCCGTCTAGAAATTGTGAGACCAGACAGAGAAAGGGCCCCCTAAATAACAGAACAGCTATAGCTGGAGTTAGGGACCTTTCAAGATGTCCTGGGAGTAGTGGGCGTAGGTTTAGAGGTAGTGAGACCTCCTGTAGCTCAGGTTTGGGAGGCCCATACAAACGACCCAATAGAGTACGGGACAGTACAGAGTATAACTGGACCTTAGATACCAGGGCATGTGAGTCACACTGCTGTATGACTGACCGCTGGGAGCGGGGGAGTTCTGACAAGGTTATGACTGACCGCTGGGAGGGGGGAAATCTGACAAGGCTACGACCCAGAAAGGTGACCTGACGAAGTCAATGACAATGACAGATGGTGGGTCCCTAAGGAATGGGCTAATGTCATTGACTAATGTTCCAGGCGCTGAACAGCGCAATTGTCAAGCACATAGTCTCGGTGTGAACTGAGGGTTATGAGGTAATTGGGTATACTGTGTGTTCAACCCCACAAGTTTGAACAGAGGGGGGGATATGTAATGCAGCGGGTGCTTGGCATTACTGTAATGATCCAGTGTGGGTGTTTTGGCTGAAAATGTACCTCCCCTCAGCTGACTGGTCACATGATTGTGACATCGCACAGGTCCTATGCACACAGAAGGTCTGATCACATGACTGTGACAACAGCAAGGTCCTGTCTGTGTGCATTGGATGGATATATAAACCCTGATAGATTTTAGGACAGGGGTGTGTTAGGTGTGAGGCCTGTTCCTGTGTGGGACACCGCTAGAGTGAGGCCTAGTGAGGCCTGGTGATGCTTGGCGTAGCCTGAAAGGTCGAGGCTGGATCTTGTGTAGATGCCAGTGGCCTTGGAGGGAAAGCCAGCTTGGAAGGCAAGAGTCCCGGAAGGCGAAGGCTGGATGTTGTAGGTGAGAAAACATACTAGTAGCCTTGGATGGGACGACGGCTAGAGACCCCCATCTGGGAAGCCGCAAAGCCACAGTGGTGGCAAACCAAACGGACTGAAGCAGCCAAAACCCGGCAAAGGTAAAAACACTGCTTAATATGGACATTGCTAATTTATTACCTTGCTGAAGGCTGTACCTGGAGCCAAGTGGGCCTGTCTGCCACTTGGGGCTCGTGGACATTATGTGTGTGAACAGCAGTTTATGATAATAATAAACGGCTGCATTGTGAAATACCGGAAGGACATTGCACGTGTCCTTAATTTACCCGGTGCAGCGAGTATCCCCCAGTATGATGACTAGCGCTGCCTTACAATATATATAAATCCATATATATATGGATTTATATATATATATATATATATATATATATATATATATATATATATATATATATGCAGTGTAAAATATATCACTGCAATGCAATTACGGTAGTCTGTGCTTCAACTGTATACTGTGCAATCTAGTTGTTTTCTTGGGGATTAAACCACTGTTTATTTTAAGTGCTGCAGATTGTACAAAGCAGCCCAATCCCCATATGGATGTGTCTCGTATCTTGCGTGAATGAGAAGTAAAAACATTTCACTCCACATAATTGCTCACTGTTTTGAAGACAGAAACCATCTAAACATGCATTAATGGAAATTGCAGCTTGTGGTTGCAGCGAACTCTATACTTATATGAATAATTCAAAATCTGATATCTGGAATTTTAGATAAATATACACTTTAAGTATTTATTTATGTATTTTACTTGTAGTTCCCAATTTCAGATTTCACTGTCTGACCTGTACAAGACACTATTACTTTTAGAATTACATGATTTTTCCTTTCTTCTTACAATATATAAGACTTATCTTTTTTAATGTTCTGTAGCACTTTAGCAGCTCCTAATTTTAATGTTTCCTTGAAATATAGCAGACTGTTTTATGCATTTTTATCAGTATACTGTATATTCACTCTGAGAAGAATTTTTGCAGAAAAAACTGCAAATGAAAACGAGTTTAGTCACTTTAATTGATTTGCTTCTTCAACGTGTGCATAGATTTCTAAATCTTCAGAGAGGAAGAGGACTAGAACTCAATAGTATCACATGACTTAAGATAAAAAGCCAAGACCAGAAACTCAATTTGCAGACACTGTGTTTCGGGGTACTGCCTCTCGTCAGTGCAAAGTGTGAGTTCTGGTTTCGCAGGATGAGAGGCGTCAGACCATTATCTCGGGGTAATATTTCTCTTTGCAGCTCTAAAAGTCTCCTCACCTGACATATTTAACACTTCAATCTCTGCAAGGAGAAGTATTACCCCTAGATACTGGTTTGACGCCTCTCATCCAGCCAAACCAGAACTCACACTATGCACTGATGAGGGACAATACCCCGAAACACAGTCTGCAAATTAAGTTTCTGGTCTTTGCTTTTTATCCTAAGTCATGTGATAAGACTTGTTAAAGGGTAACTATTGACTTTTAGGATTGCTACTTCCTGTAGGCGGCTCTAGAGTTCTAGTCCTCTTCCACTCTGAAGAGACAATTTGCATATTTCCCAGAGGAGCATTGCGGCTTTAAAAGTCTTCTCACCTGACGTGTTTAACAAGTCACTCTCCGCAAGGAGAAATATTACCCCTAGACATAGATTTCTACAAACATCATACACAGAAGTGTAGCAAAAGGCTCATTTGCCCTCATGAAAAAGTTCAGCTTGGGATTCTGCATGACATTGTTACATAGCTAACTGCAAAACAAAACTCCATAAAATGAATCGAGAACTGCAGTAGATCATCCTAATAATTACTAGAAAGCTGCCATTTACAGGGCCATATAGCATCTTAGTAGACAAAATTACATAGCAATCAAGTTTATTGTCTACAGCCCTGGAGGTCTAGAGAAGTAGATGGATTAATATCTGTATCCTTGGTATGTAAGGCAATAAATTGATTGTTATCTGCATAACAGTTGGTCTACGTCAGTAAACTTGGGTAATGAAGTGAAGGAGTCCAATGGCAGTCTATCTTGTGGACTTATATTTAGCCCCCTATACAGTGTGATATTCACCACAGCCTCCCAGAAAGATGTCCCCCACAGTTCCATATATGGGATGGTCACGACAGCTCACAATGTAAGGTCACCAACAGCCCTCTCTATAGTTCAATGTCTGCACAGCCTCAAGTATGATGCCCCCATTATGATTTCTTCCACAGTACGCAATATAAAGTTCTCCACAGTCCCCTACACAGTATGATGTTACCACAGTCCAATGAGAGAACAATGGCCAGAGTGCAGGAGAAAAGCAGTGTTAGTGATTCACTGACACTGCTCATCTTTGACTTACAAATAAAGTAGCATTCTGCAACGCTGAGTATGGGAACATGAAATGTATGAAATTTGAATTGCATTACTGCTCTAGAAAATAGAAATAACTGAGAAATCTTAGCGCATAAATTGGCGAAATCATGTAAACCCGGCAGCCTTGGTACGGCATTTCTCGTTGTTAGGAACCTACCTAATGTGAATCCACTCTGTCAGGAATTCCAACACACACAGAGGGACGACACCGGGGAGATCACGCAATATCTCGCCTTTGCCGTCACGCTTTCTGTATTTCGTCATAGTCGCGAGCATGCGATCCAGACTACTCTCTACGTAGGTTTCGGTAAGCGACCAGTGAGCGTATGGCGTCACATCTCGGGGATTCGAAAGCCTGGAATCCGTTTTTAACGCCCTCCGTAAGGTCACTGTCAGCTTCACGACAGCCCAATTATTTATATTCTCTGCCACCACCGGCCGAGTTTGAAATATAATACAGGCCTGGCCAGATGCCTATGTTTTGGTAGCGTATATGGCTTCGGGGAAGGGAACGATTACAGAACAAAAGAAACAGAACTATTAAATGTTATGTTTAATCCAAAAGGGAGGCAGTGTTTAGGAAAAATATATACATAAGGATGCTACAAATGAGACATTAAAATACATATGCAGTTACATAAAATAAACAGGATGAAAGAAGATAACTTACACTATACTATAGCGGAGACAATTCAATATAGGTGGAGGAGGGGCTCCACAGTTGGATTATGCTGTTATTGAACATGACCCGTTGCTTATAATTCTTATTCCCCCCTAGCAATGAGTGCTTTTGTACTGTCCTTGAGTTCTCTTATACCAAAGGGGAGATCTGGCCACACGCCCCTTATGGTGACACCATGGGGGCCGGTCTCCAGCCAGTACTTTTTTTATTAAAAACGCTAACTTTGGCGATAACTCATTGCTCGTTGATCGCAGAAGCTTGCAAACTACGCCATTTTTTCCCTTATGATTTTATCTTTATTTAGAGACCACACATCACATAGCTGCAATCTGCTATTCTGGTGACTTTGCGCTATAGCTCCCTGATTTTGCTTATAGCCCTGGAAAACTACCTATACATTCCTGGGCTGATTTGGTCACTAAACATATGGGTCCCGTTATTGTCGGACATATGGAGCTCACAATATTTCATAGTTCATATCGGAGTCAGCGCGTCTGCAAATTTTCCTTTGAGGCTCGGGAAGCAGCCTCATGGTTACACGCAAATTAGTGCAAGCCAGCATTTCAATTACCTCCTGCGTCTTTCAGAGACAAGATGCTTGCTTCCTAACGAAGTTATAACACTCCTTGGCTGGCATTGTTTGCATAAGCTATTTCTCAGGCGTGTGCTATTTGGGGCCTTTGTGCTGAGGAAAATGGGACAGCTTGGTGCTGACAAGTGGTGAGGGGTGAACATCTATGTAAGGCAAATATGGAAGATCATTTTCCTGACACTCTCTGAGAGACTAAAGTCTGCATGTGTATGGGAAGGTAAGATCCTGCTGTAATTAAAACCACCTCAGGCTTAGGGGTGGAGTGCTCAGTCAGAAGACCTATGTGTACAAATATCAAAAGACTGACCATCATTTCCAAAACAGAAATCTGGTGTGTACAGGTGCTTACTAAGTGTAGCCATCTCCATATATATCTAACAACTAGCTAACACTAGACTCCTAAGCCTCAAGCAGTTTTAATTGCAGCAGGATCTTACCTTCCCATACACATGCCAACTTTAGTCTTTTAGAGAGGATTCACATTAAGTAGGTTCCTGGCAACTTGAAACGCCTAACTGTGGCTATCGCTTACACATGAATTTGTCAATTTATGCGCTAAAATTTCTTAGTAATTTCTATTTTCTAGAGCAGTAATGCAATTCAAATTTCATATATTTCATACTTAGCGTTGCAGAGTGTTACTTTATTTGTTAGTTATATACGGAGATGGCTAATCTTAGAAAGCACCTGTACACACCAGTCTTCTGTTTTGGAAGTGATGGTCAGTCTTTTGATATTTGTATACACTGCTCATCTTTGTTCCTGTTCCCAGGGCGAGTCTGTGCTGTATGTCTGAGGCTGGAGGAAAGTGACTTATGTTAGTTTTTCTTCTTTAAACTGAGCCCCCTCTAGAGGGAAGGCAAGAGGTAGTGTGCTAGGTGAGTGCTTTTCCTGCCTATCCCTCACCCCGGTCCTGCCTGTTAATGATATACTGGTAGTGGAGGCATTGTCAGCATGTTACATAGTTACATAGTTTATAAGGCCGAAAAAAGACAAGCATCCATCCAGTTCAGCCTATTTCTTGTGCACTGCAGCTATTCCGCAGCGCTGATCCAGGGGAAGGCAAAAAAAAAAACATGCGGTATAGGCCAATTTACATCATTGAGGAAAAATTCACTTCCCGACTCCAATCTGGCAGTCAGATTAAATCCCTGGATTAATTAACTATCACTAAGCATAAGATGTAATTTTATTGTTCTCAAGAAAGGCGTCCAGGCCTCTCTTGAACTCATTAAGTGAGTTGGACATCACCACTTCCTCTCCCAGAGAGTTCCAGAGTCTCATGGCTCTGACCGTAAAGAATCCCCTTCTATGCTGGTGCAGGAACCTCCTTTCCTCCAGACGCATAGTGTGCCCCATCGTCTTTGTCACCATCCTTGGTATAAACAGGTCATGGGAGAGATCTCTGTACTGCCCCCTGATGTATTTATACATGTTTATGAGGTCTCCCCTAAGCCTTCTCTTTTCCAACGTAAATAGGCCTAATTTTGACAACCTCTCTGGGTATTCTAGTCCCTCCATTCCCTTTATTACCTTAGTCGCCCTCCTTTGTACCCTCTCTAGCTCCAATATGTCTTTCCAGAACACCAGAGCCCAGAACTGTGTACAATATTCTAAGTGCGGCCTTACCAGCGCTTTATACAGAGGAAGAACAATATTCTCATCATATGCCCCTATTCCTCTTCTGATGCATGCCATGACTCTATTTGCCTTCACAGCTGCTGCCTGACACTGGGCACTCCAATTTAATTTGCTGTTAACCAAGATGCCCAGGTCCTTCTTCATGTCAGATTTCCCCAACGGTTTCCCATTTAATATGTATGGGTGACTGCTGTTTTTCTTTCCCATGTGCATGACCTTACATTTATCGGCATTGAACCCCATTTGCCATTTTTTGGCCCAACTCCCCAATTTATCTTAATCCTCCTGCAGCTGTGCCCTATCATCATCTGTATTAACTACTTTACAAAGTTTAGTATCATCTGCAAATATTGCTATTTTACTATGCAACCCTTCCACTGGATCATTAATAAATATATTAAATAATATAGGGCCCAAGACAGACCCTTGAGGCACCCCGCTAGTAACCCTGACACACCCTGAGCTTACTCCATTGATAACCACCCTCTGCTTTCTATCACTCAGCCAGCTATTTACCCATATGCACACATTATCCCCTAGACCAAGCATTCTCATTTTATATCCAACCTTTTGTGTGGCATGGTATCAAATGCTTTGGAGAAGTCAAGGTATACAAGATCCACTGACTCTCCCCGGTCCAGCTGTGAGCTCACCTCCTCGTAGAAGGCGATCAGGTTTGTTTGGCAGGAGCGATCCCTCATGAATCCATGTTGATATGGAGTTAGACAGTTATTATCATTAAGATATTCTATAATAGCATCTCTAAGAAATCCTTCAAACAATTTACCCACAACAGACGTTAAGCTTACTGGTCTATAGTTCCCAGGGTCACTTTTAGACCCCTTTTTGAATATTGGTACCACATTTGCTTGGTGCCAGTCTAGTGGGACAGTCCCTGTCCATAAGGAGTGCTTGAATATAAGATACAGCGGCCTGTCTATCACATTACTTAATTCTTTTAGTACCCGGGGGTGTATGCCATCTGGGCCTGGTGACTTGTCTATTTTGATATTATTTAGGCATTTCTGAACTTCCTCCTGGGTTAGGTGGGTGATATTTAGCGGAGGGTTTACTTTATCACTCTGCATTTCCTCCGATAAATTGTTTTCTTTTGTGAAAACAGTGGAGAAGAAGCTATTGAGTAGGTTTGCTTTACCCTCATCTCCCTCTATGATTTTACCCAGGTTATTTTTCAATGGGCCAACTCCATCAGTTTTAATCCTTTTACTGTTTATATAGTTAAAGAACAGTTTGGGATTCGTTTTACTTTCCTTGACATTTAGTCTCTCTGTCTCCTCTTTTGCTATTCTTATTTTTTTCTTACAGATTTTGTTTTTTTCCCTATAAGATATTAGCGCTTCCTCGCTGCCTTCTTGTTTAAGTTTACCGAAAGCCCTTTTTTTGTTTTTCATTGCCCTCTTGACTTCCTTATTTAGCCACATTGGCTTCCTCCTATTTCTAGCCCTTTTATTCCCATAAGGTATGTACCTTCTACAGTGACTATGTAGGACTGTTTTGAAAATTTCCCATTTTTTATCCGTGCTCCTATTACTGAAGATACTATCCCAGTCTATAAGGTGAAGGGCATTTCTTAGCTGATCAAACTTTGCCCTCCTGAAGTTCAGTGATTTTGTGACTCCCTTGCTGGGCACCCTACTGAAGCACATGTGGAATTGTATAATGGTGTGGTCACTATTTCCCAGGTGCCCCCCGACCTGCACCTCAGTTATTCTGTCTGGCCTGTCTGGCATGTTCATGTGAGACAAGTCTCTCTGGGTGGTTTATTTCAGTAAGAACTGTGAGCATATATTTTTCCCATGCTATGATGTTGCCTTTTTATGATTGGACAGAGCTCTACACTCTGGCTCATAGAAAGAAATCCTAAATATCATTCTATGATGTTGATATATTCCAAGAGACCATATGAAAAAATGGTTGTCCAGATGGCAAAACCCATTTTGCAATTACATGTTAGTAATGAAGGAAAAAACATACTAGTTGCATGTCCGTCAATAATCTTGAACCACATTTTTAATTTCATTTTCCAAATTTACTATAATTTACCACCAGTCTTTTCTAACCTTTGACATTATTTACTGAGGAGCATAACACACCACAAACAGTAACAGTAACTTTAAAGCCTGGATATACAGTATGTGCAGTACATGTGATTGGACAAAGTAGTTAATTTCTCCAACCTAGTTCAATAGTTTCTAAGTTCTATCTTTTCCAACTGATGTTCAAAATAAGCAAAATTATTAAAGTAAACAATTATTTCTTTGACAAGATTTGCTCTTCAATTCCCTCTTTTAAATTCTAACTTTTGCTTAATTTAAAAGTGATTTCCACACTTCAAGCTTTTTTGGCTCTCAGCAGTGGAAAAGTATCTGAAAACACTTTCAGGTTATATACTGATCTGACATTTGGATAAAATAGTGGCCATAAAGCAAGAACATGGAAAATAAATAAGTACCAAGTAATAAAAAAGGAGCTGGAAACTACTTTCACACATTTAAAGAGTTTGCAATTGCATACTTGCTTTGCTAAATATGTGTGTGGGGGCACTGAATGAAATAATGTGAGAATGCAATCTGAAGTTTACCCTCCAATTCATAAATAGATTATGGTATATTCCTTTGAGTTTTAGAGCATTATATTAAGATTATGGAATATTCCTTCAAATTTCACTGAATATATAAACCCCTTACATTGGAAAGCTTCATTTTTCCTTTAATGCAGAGTTGTAATTTGTGTTTTATGAAAATATATTTGGTGCATAATTTGATTCTTTTTTATTCATATTAACCTTTTAATAATGTAACTATTTAGTATTCTGTATTCAGTCTGACATCATTTTCATCAGTGCAGCTGAGTGAGGTTTTTATTTTGCTAGATGAGTTGTACATTTTTTAGAATCCATTTTCAGGGAAAATGTATGTTACATTCATTTTTTTACTATAAAAATGCATAAAATCAAATTGTTTTTTGCAAAGTGAATACAGCTAGTGATGAGTGAGCACTAAAATGCTCGGGTGCTCGAAGCTCGGGTCGAGCACATTGGAATACTCGGGTGCTCGACCTGAGCAACGAGCCTAATGTAAGTGACGCGCCCCTGGGCCTGTGCTGAGTAGCGTTGCGCACGCGGGGGCTACCCGGAGGCGGATCTGAGAGGGGTAGTAGTTTCGTGGCGGTGACCCGGTCCGTGCCCAGGGAGTCAAACTGAGCGGCAGTATTTAGCAGTAGATGTTAGAATGTTCGACTACGCCACCCGTTGAATGCGGTCATGAGACCGCCGCTGCAGGGCAGACCGCTGAGGCCGGTGATACGGTTGTGCAGCGGGGATGGTATAACCCCCAACGGGAGGGGTATGGCCTCAGGGCAGCGGACGTGGATGATGAAACACTCAGAGACGGTGCGGTGTAGTTCAGGGTCTTTACTGGTGGCAAAGGTAGACCCTCCCGGAGTACTGGCTAGCGATCGGGGCCTGGTCAGTCCGTGAGCAGATGGAATCTCCCCTGGCCAGGTGGAGTTGTAGGCCTCCCCAACTAATCGTACTCTTCTGGCTACCTTGCTAGAGGCTGATAAAAGTAGCCCACGTCCCTGAGTGTACCGTGTGGTGCTCACCCGTATGTCCGGTGACTCGGGGCCTTCTGGTAGCTTCCGCTCCACGACGGCGGTGCTGGTCCCTTGCGTGTGACCGTGCCTTCGGGTTTCTTGGCCAGAGGACCTGAAATCCCCTGCCGGGCGGTTTCTGCTGCTGGGTAAGGATTAGTCCCCACAGCCTCGGACTCCGGGTCCGGTAAGAACTCTTCAATCAGGGCGAGCTCTACAGCTTCCAGCCCCTGATTCCTTTTAGCACTGCTCCCACTGAGCTCCTGATCTTTCTTTCCTATAGCCGCTCCTCTCCAGACTAGACTATGTCTACATCTGGGACTCCTCTTCTTCTTCTTCTCCTCTAACCCTGCCTCAGCCCTAGTTTTTTATAGGTGAAGTTCTTCCCCTCCCAGGACTGGGCAGGAGGTGTGGCATGCATAGGATTCCTGACCAGGAGACCTCCCACCTGCGCTCAGACGTAATATTGCTATTACTGTGGAAACCAGACCCCTGGGGTGCCACATTCCCCCCTAGTAAAATTTAGTACTCCGGGACTAAACATATTTTTGTAAACATAACAAGTATAAACAGAAACAGCATAATAAAGAAAAACACATTAGGATGGTCACGGCGTGTCCGCAACCGGGTGCAGTTTTTGAAGAAAACAAGGGTGTCCATTTCACCAAGGAACAGGGAGCCGTAACCAGGTAGGGGTCTGTCCTGCCCCGAGTCCTTAACAGTCTTTAGTCCATTCCTGGGTTACGCTCCAAACATATGTACAAAGGATTCCGGATAATCCCTAAACGACACCTATAAAATAACTGGAAATACACAATTATTTACAGGCAACAATAAACAGGTAAATACAAATAAAGCAGTCTAAACACTTAGATCCTCCAACGTACGGGCAACTGGCCTCTAGTGGCCCTAGTAGACCTACAGAGCTTACTGACTGGTCCTGAGCTACAGGGTGTAGGAGCTGTCAAAGGTAAACTGGGCAGCTGTCTACGGGCTCTTTGGCTCACTAGGGGTATGGCAGGCTCACTATAAGCAGAGGGTTGATTCTCCTGGTCTGCTTGTGTGGGGTCTTCTGCCTCCTGGACCGGCTGCTCTTCCAGCTCTACCTGTTTCTCCGTAGGTACTTGCGATGCTGGTTGGAGGAAGGTGAGGATGGGTACCACAACAGCGCCATTGACTTGAGTCCAAGACCGAGGGAAGTCTCCGAGTACAGAACTAACCATCTCCTCCCTTTCCTCTGCGGGTCGAGGGTCTTCTTGTTCTTCTTCAGGGTTCCGTAGCTGTTCGGGACACTTCTTCAGGTGATCTCGGGATACAATGGCTGTGGTTTCTCCTCCATCCTTACTGATTGTGCAGACTTTCGGGTTCTCATGGCTTGAGGGTAGTACGGTGTACGGGTCCTTCTCCCACTGGTCGTCCAACTTGTGGAGCCGTCTCTTCCTCTTCAAGACCTGCTCTCCAGGTACCAGGGGAACAGCGGGAGCATATTGGTTGTAAGTCTTCTCCTGTCTCTCTCTAGCTTGACAGAGACTTCGCTCCACGCTCTCCTGTACTTTCCGGTACTGCTGCTGCCTTTCTGTGTCCCAGTCTGCTTCTGGTGAAGTGTCCTCAGGTGTCAGGACTCCCATCTCCAGATCAACAGGGAGCTTACCAGGTCTTGCTCTCATTAGGTAAGCCGGGGTACAGTTGGTAGAACCTACCGGGATGTGGTTGTATAGGTCCACCAGATCAGGCAGTTTCTCAGGCCACAGATTGCGTTCTTCCAGGGGCAATGTTTTCAGAAGGTTTATCACCACCTGGTTCATTTTCTCACAGAGTCCATTGGTTTGCGGATGATAGGGTGTTGTTCTTATCTTCCGGCAGCCATACAGAGTGCAGAACTCCTGGAAGACTTCCGCTTCAAAGGCAGGTCCTTGGTCCATCAGCACCTGTTCTGGGTATCCGTGTGGACGGCAGAAGTGCTGCTGGAAGGCTCTAGCTGCTGTTTGAGCCGTTAAGTCCTTGACCGGGACCACCACCAGGAACCGGGAGTAATGATCTACGATTGTGAGGGCGTAGACATACCCAGATCTGCTTGGAGCCAGTTTCACATGGTCCAGGGCTACCAGTTCCAGTGGCTGTCGGGTGATGATGGGCTGCAAGGGAGTCTTCTGGCTGGCACGGTCCTTCCTTCTTAGGTGGCACGGTCCACAGTCTCTGCACCACCTCTCGATGGTTCCTCTCATGCCTACCCAGTGGAACCGCCCGCGCAGCAGGAACTCCAGCTTCTTCCATCCGAAGTGCCCAGCTCCGTCGTGGTATGCCTCCAGTACCATAGCCGCATCTCTTCTTGGCACCACTACTTGCCAGATCAGTTCATGCGTCCGGGAGTTAACCATTCTGCGGCACAACTTCCCCTTGTAAAGGAACAGTCGACTCTTCTCAGCCCACAGTTGCTTGGTCTCCTCCGGAGCGTCTGGGTCAAGGCGGGCATCTGGCTGAGTCAGCATCTCCTTCACCAGTCGGACGGCGGGGTCACTGTCTTGCGTTTCCGCCCAGTTGTAATGAGGTAAGGGGTTGAACGTAGTGGATTGCTTACCCCTTACACGGTGGGAATACTGGATAGTCCCATGACGGTGGAACGCGGGGAGTTCAACTTCTTCCAATTCCTCTGGATCTTCCCCTACGTCCGGTAGGTTTGGCATTCTGGACAAGGCATCCGCGTTGGTATTGGAGCGTCCTGCCCGGTATTTGATCGTGAACTCATAGTTGGACAGGCGGGCCATCCATCTCTGCTCCAGGGCACCGAGTCTTGCCTTATCCAGGTGTGTCAACGGGTTGTTATCCGTGTACACGGTGAACCGGAAAGAGGCGAGGTAGTGCTTAAAGCGTTCGGTGACTGCCCACACCACTGCCAGGAATTCTAACTTGAATGAGCTGTAATTCTCAGGGTTTCTTTCGGTGGGTCGCAGTTTTCGGCTGGCGTAAGCAATTACCCGTTCCTTCCCCTGCTGGATCTGGGACAGTACGGCTCCTAGCCCGATGTTACTTGCGTCGGTGTAGAGGATAAAGGGCTGGCTGTAATCCGGGTACGCCAGGATTTCATCCCCCGTGAGGGCCATCTTCAGCTGGCGGAAGGACTCTTCTTCCAGCTTCTCCCACCTGAAGGGCGGCTTCTGGTTCTTGGCCTTCCTGGACTGGCCTATCAGGAGGTCTTGCATAGGAGCTGCCTTTTTGGTGAAACCGGGAATGAATCTTCGGTAGTAGCCTACCAACCCGAGGAACTGCCGCACTTCCTTTACGCTGGAGGGGCTTGGCCATTCCTTAATTGCGGTGATCTTATCAGGGTCGGGAGCCACTCCGTCAGCACTCACCACGTGTCCCAGGTACTGCACCCTTGGTTTCAGGAGGTGACACTTGGAGGGTTTCACCTTTAGGCCGTAGTTTGCCAGGGCTTCGAACACTTCTGCCAGGTGTTTCAGGTGGTCCTCGTAGGTCTTGGAGTAGACGATGACATCGTCCAGGTATAACAGGACCGTCTCGAAGTTTCGGTGTCCCAGACAGCATTCCATCAACCGTTGGAAGGTTCCTGGTGCGTTGCAGAGTCCGAACGGCATGCAGGTAAACTCGCTAAGTCCCATCGGGGTGGTGAATGCGGTCTTCTCCCGGTCCGCCTCTGCTACAGGAACCTGCCAGTACCCGCTAGTGAGATCCAAAGTAGAGAAGAAGTTAGCAGATTTTAAAGCAGCCAAAGACTCCTCTATCCTTGGTAAGGGGTACGCATCTTTGTGTGTGATACGGTTGATTTTCCGGTAATCTACACACATTCTCATGGTGTTGTCTTTCTTTTTAACCAAGACTAGTGGAGCTGCCCAGGGGCTACAGCTATCCCTGATTACCCCAGCCTCCTTCATGTCTCTAAGCATCCCCTTGGCGTGTTGGTAGTGTGCAGGGGGTACGGGTCGGTATCTCTCCTTTATGGGAGGATGGTCTCCCGTGGGGATGTGGTGTTCTACCCCCTTTACTCGCCCTATGTCTAATGGGTGTTTACTAAACACTCTCTCGTACTCTTGAACCACCCGATAGACTCCGTTTCTGGTGTGAGGGAGTGGAGTCAGTACCCAAATGTAGTTGCTGACACGAGTCCTCTATTGTTTTCTTAGAGCCGTTACCTTCCTCTGGTTGAGATGGAGGCAAGGGTTCCACGGCCTGTACAGAATTCTGGTTTATGGTGAACAATTTAGCTAGCGTGGCATACCGGGGCAGGTGTACTTCTCTCTTCCCGATGTTTATTATGCGAATGGGCACCCTCCCATGGCGTACATCAACCACCCCCCGTGCTGTCAAAATGGTGGGCCTACTGTCTGAGTAGACGGGTT
The DNA here is from genome assembly GCF_046119375.1 of Phyllobates terribilis. Classification (NCBI taxonomy): domain Eukaryota; kingdom Metazoa; phylum Chordata; class Amphibia; order Anura; family Dendrobatidae; genus Phyllobates; species Phyllobates terribilis. Next base: position 764,206,899 of record NW_027362762.1, on the reverse strand, counting down.
CTACCATTGCTTGGTAGTCTCTACCTCTTAGACCAATAGCTGCCCGGCACCAAATCATCATTTCACTTTTTGGGGGCATGGCAATTGGGAAAGGGTCACACATTCTCACGCTTCCAATCTCACCACCGGAGAGTTCCACCTGTTGCCGCCGCATCAGTGCCCGGATCTCTTTTTGGAGCACTCGCTGCTGGCCGGAGCTGGCGTTCTTGGCAACCTGCTGTAAAATGAAAATCACCTCTGCAAGACAATTTTCAATCACATTAGTTCCTAGCGTTATCTTTGGGTGACTCTCGCGCTTGTCAATGTCTACAATGATCAGTCCCTGTGCTGCCAGTTCGACTCTACCGACTTTAATGGTCATCTCTTTGAATCCGATCTGTGGCACGGGTTGACCATTGCTGGCGATGATACTCAAGTCATCGTCAGGGTAGCGGGTTATATCCGAGTCATTCCAGTACTGCTTAAAGAGCACGTACGGGATGGTGGTGACCTGTGACCCGGTGTCAAGTAGGGCACTCATAGGAATGCCATCCAGTACCACAGGCAAGACTGGACGTCCTCCCACGTATTTGTCACGCCAGTTCGATGGGCCTGATGATCTTATTCCTGGGGGTTGGCCCTCTACCCCAGGTTGTGCCAGTTTAAAGGACAGTACCTTGCCATATGTCCGGGTTGATTGCAGCGGCGGCAGATGGGTTGTCCGTCCTCGTTGTATCGGTCGCTGGGTCTTCCTCTGGCCGGTGGGGTCCTCCTTGGTCGACGCCACGGGATGTCCTCCGGTCCGGATGCCAGCTGGATCTTCCCTGGAGCAGAAACCTGTAACGACTGCACAGTTCGGGTTAGCGCAGCTACGCTTTTAGCTAGCTCTTGGACCTGATGGTGCAGGTCTGGAGCCGGGTCATTGTTCAAAGCCTGCGCATCAGCTCCCACAGGCCCTGCCGACAAGGGCGCCGCCTCCTGGTGGTAAGCGGTAGTAGGGCGCCTGTGGGCCACAACGCCACCCGGTGCCGGTTCTCGGAGCACCCGAATGGCTCTGTCCTTGAACTGTGCAAAGTCCAGATGAGGATCCTGTAAGGCCATTGCCCGCAACTGGGTTCGGTGGGCATTGCAATATAGTCCCTCTATAAATTGTTCGGTCAACAGCCTGTCCTCGTTTCCCACGCCGTCAGGGTCGGTCTGCTTAATGGCTCTCAGGGCCTCTTGTAGGTTTAGTGCATAGTCCCTTATATTCTCATGTGCTCGCTGTTTGCACCCGTAGAATCTAAGCTTAATCTCAGCTGAGGTGCGGGTATCAAAGGTGTCCTTCAGCCGGGTTAATATCCCTGCGACAGTCCTCCTCCCAGGTGGCCAGGACTTTACCTCCCTTTGGGCTGCCCCGGTTAGTTGGGCCACCAGGATGCTCACTTTTTGCTCTTCTGTGAGGGGGTACACCTGGAAGAGGCTATCCAGCTTTTCTCTAAAGTCATTCAGGGTATGTGACTCCCCTGAGTACTGGGGTAGTCAGGCTGCCCCCGGGATATAGGGCATCGTGAAAGGCATGACCGCTGCAGCGGTGGCGCTGGCGGTGGCTGTGGCAGTGAAGCTCTCCTCCGTATCCGACATCTTCCTCCCCCCTAGTGGACCGTGGCCTACCTTGCGATGATCCTCTTCCGTAGGCCGCGGCTCCACAGTGGATCGTCAGGGTCGAGGACCTTCCGTCGCGCTCCTGTGACATCGGCATCTGCTGGGCTCCTTCCAGGACCTTACGCAACGTCCGGACGTGAGGCGGGGCTTCAGTTCTCGCGGGCTTTTCGGAGTCCACGCCCCTCTTCTTCCCGCGCGGCGTCTTCAAGATGGCGGCCAACGGCGGGAAAACTCCACGGATGGCGGGAACAAGGTAGAAGATGGCGTCGGATGGCAGGAATCTTCACCACAGGTAAGTTGAAAAGTCTCTTTTTCAGGCACGCAGTACCCGGTGGTTGCGGGCACGAAATCCTGCCGACTACGCCAAAATTTGACGCGCCCCTGGGCCTGTGCTGAGTAGCGTTGCGCACGCGGGGGCCTACCCGTAGCCGGATCTGAGAGGGGTAGTAGTTTCGTGGCGGTGACCCGGTCCGTGCCCAGGGAGTCAAACTGAGCGGCAGTATTTAGCAGTAGATGTTAGAATGTTCGACTACGCCACCCGTTGAATGCGGTCATGAGACCGCCGCTGCAGGGCAGACCGCTGAGGCCGGTGATACGGTTGTGCAGCGGGGATGGTATAACCCCCAACGGGAGGGGTATGGCCTCAGGGCAGCGGACGTGGATGATGAAACACTCAGAGACGGTGCGGTGTAGTTCAGGGTCATTACTGGTGGCAAAGGTAGACCCCCCCGGAGTACTGGCTAGCGATCGGGGCCTGGTCAGTCCATGAGCAGATGGAATCTCCCCTGGCCAGGTGGAGTTGTAGGCCTCCCCAACTAATCGTACTCTTCTGGCTACCTTGCTAGAGGCTGATAAAAGTAGCCCACATCCCTGAGTGTACCGTGTGGTGCTCACCCGTATGGCCGGTGACTCGGGGCCTTCTGGTAGCTTCCGCTCCACGACGGCGGTGCTGGTCCCTTGCGTGTGACCGTGCCTTCGGGTTTCTTGGCCAGAGGACCTGAAATCCCCTGCCGGGCGGTTTCTGCTGCTGGGTAAGGATTAGTCCCCACAGCCTCGGACTCCGGGTCCGGTAAGAACTCTTCAATCAGGGCGAGCTCTACAGCTTCCAGCCCCTGATTCCTTTTAGCACTGCTCCCACTGAGCTCCTGATCTTTCTTTCCTATAGCCGCTCCTCTCCAGACTAGACTATGTCTACATCTGGGACTCCTCTTCTTCTTCTTCTCCTCTAACCCTGCCTCAGCCCTAGTTTTTTATAGGGGAAGTTCTTCCCCTCCCAGGACTGGGCAGGAGGTGTGGCATGCATAGGATTCCTGACCAGGAGACCTCCCACCTGCTCTCAGACGTAATATTGCTATTACTGTGGAAACCAGACCCCTAGGGTGCCACATAAGTCTATGGGAAACTCGAGCATTTTTCTGGCGGTCCCCCCCGGCGGTCTGCAGAAGGTCAAAAATTGCCCAAATCGATGGGAACAGTGCTCAGTTAAACGTCAGGCAGGCAGATTATATAGGCAGACAGGCAGGCACGGTATATAGGAGGGTGCATGAAAAACATAGCAGGGCACTTGGAACACACTAGTGCCCTCTGATTTTCATGCACCCGTCTCTTTAAAAAAGCCGGCCGGCAATTCATGAACAGAAAGATTAGAGCATCACACATAGATTAGATGAATAGAAACATGTCTGTCACATATATAATAAGTACAGTGACAGTGTTGGTTACTTTACTTGTCATTTAGTGTTAAAATAAAGGATTTATTATAAAAAAAATTGGCGTGGGGTTCCCAGTAATTTTAGTCTCTAGCGAAGGTTAAGCAGACGGCTGGGGCAGATGTTTGAAGCCTGGGAAGGGGGTAATACCCACGGAGCTTCCCAGGCTACTAATATCAGCCCGCAGCTGAATACCTAGACTTTACTAGCTATTAAAATGGGGGACCCCAAAAAAAAAATGATGTTGGGTCCCCCCTATTTTAATAGCTAGCAAAGGCTAGGCAGACAGCTGGGGGCTGATATTAATAGCCCAGGAAGTGTGCCATGAAAATTGGCCCCCTCCCAGGCTAGAAACACCAGCCGTCAGCCGCCCCAGAAAAGGCGCATCCATAGGATGCGCCAATTCAGGCACTTAGTCTCGCTCTTCCCACTGCCCAGTAGCGGTGGCAGTGAGGTAATAGGGCTGGGGTTGATGTCAGCTTATAATGCCAGCTGACATCAAGCCCAGGTTAGTAATGGAGAGGCGTCTATAAGACACCCCCATTACTAACCCCATATTGAAAGTAAAAAAAAAACACAAACACCCAGAATAAAGTCATTTAATTGAAATAAAGACAATTCTTTAATGTTCTAAATTAAACTCTACTTACCGTCAAGCCTATTCCAGCTGAAGCCAACGATCTCCTGCAATAAAAGTAACGTAATAAAACAACCTCATCCTTACCTTTCCATGGTTCCCAGGACGGCTTCAGCTCTGCTACATTGACATGACAGGTAGGATCGCAGCAGAACGCTGCCATCCAGCTTGCCATGCCGCAGACACTGAGAAGCTCCTCAGTGAAGCCCCTCAGTGTCTGGCTGTGACGGTGTCCAGATGAGCCGAGTTTATGTCCAATGTGGGGTACAGATGTATGCCGCTGATGAATTGCCGGCCGGCTTTTTTAAAGAGACGGGTGCATGAAAACTCTATTTTTTTTTTTAATAAATCCTTTATTTTAACACTAAATAACAAGTACAGTAACCAACACTGTCACTGTACTTATTATATATGTGACTGACATGTTTCTATCTATCTAATCTATGTGTGATGTTCTATTCTTTCTGTTCTAAATTGTTGGGTACCGGTGTATGCTGCTGATGAATTGAGGGCTTTTCATGTTTCAGGAATGGCTGTGGCATTACAGTGAGGGACAGACAATCCCTGCATGATTGGTGCTCTAAATAGCGCCAAACATGCAAGACGGGGACCCGAGCTCCTGCCCGAGCATCTCGCAAGTACTCGGCGAGCTCCAAGCATCTCGAGTACTTAGATGCTCGGGTGAGTACCGAGCAGTGGCGAGCATGTTCGCTCATCACTAAATACAGCCCATTGGCATTTTTTATGTTTCACTACCTTACAACCTGGAATTTCACTGTTTATTTTTTGAGAGTTTGCATCTGTTCATGTATAGAATATATCTACAACTGTGAAAATTTTTATTTTTTTTTATTGTGAAGAAAACAACAAATAGGACAAAATTACTGACAACTTCAGTGTGCTTAACTATTCACCCCCCTAAAGTCAGTATAGAGCCTCCTTTTGCGGCAACTACAAAAGTCGTTTTGGATAAGTCTCTATGAGCTTTCCACATCTTGCCACTGGGATTTTTGGCCATTCTTCAAGGCAAAACTGCTCCAGCTTCTTCAAGTTAGATGGTTTCATCTGCTGAACAGCAATCTTCAAGTCTGACCAAAGATTCTCAATTGGGTTAAGGTCTGGGCTTTGACTAGGCCACTCCAAAACATTTACACGATTCCCCTTAAACCACATGAGTGTTGCTTTAGCAGTAAGCTTCTGGCCATTGTCCTGTTGGAAGGTGAACCTCTGTCCCAGTCTCAAATCGCTGACAGGCCGAAGCTGGTTTTGCTCAAAAATATCCCTGTATTTTGCACCATCCATCTTCCCCTCGATTTGGAACAGTCCAATTTTGATCTCATCTGACCACAGCACCTTCTTCCATACATTTGGAGAGTCTCCCACATGTTTTTTGGCAAACTTAAAATGAGCTTTACAATTTTTATGGGTATGTAAAGGCTTTTTCTGCCCACTCTTCCATAAAGGCCATCTCTATGGAGTGTACGGCTTATTGTGGTCATATGGGCAGATATTCCAGTCTCTGCTTGGGAACTTTGCAGCTCTTTTATGGTTACCTTTGGTCTCTGTGCTGTCTATCTGATTAATGCCCTCTTTGCCAAGGAAGAGAGTTTTGGTTTTTAACGCACTCTTGGAAGGTTTGTTGAGGCTCCATGTTCTTTCCATTTGATGATAATGGATTTGATGTTGCTCCGGGGGATCATCAGAGATTGGGATATTTTTTTATAACCTAATCCTGACTTGTACTTCTCAACAATTTGCCCTTGACTTATTTGGACATCTCCTTGGTCTTCAAGGTGTTATTTAGTTAGTGGTGCCTCTTGCTTAATTGTGTTGCAGCCTCTGTGGCCTTTCAGAAAAGGAGTGTATATACTGACAGACTATGTGACAGATTGCAAACAAGTAGACTTCCTTTCACTAAGCATGTGACTTACAAAGGTAATTGCTTGCACCATAAATTTTTAGGGGCTTCATAGTAAAAGGGGTGATTGCACATACCAATTTTAAGTTATTTGAGCCCATACATTTAATTTTGCCTTTATTTTTTTAAATTCACTTCACTAACTTAGACTATTTAGTGCTGATGCTTCACACACAAATTGGATTAAAAAATATTTAAACACAGGTTATAATGTAACAAAATAAGTAAAAAAGCAAGGTGGTGAATAATTTCACAAGCCACTGTATATATAGTTAAAAGGATATGAAAGAAAGTAAGTATATTATGGTAATTTATTTTATGTAGTATATTTATGTATTTGTGAAAATAACGATTAATTATTCTCTATGATTTTCTTTTTCTTTTTATTTATACTAGTGGTGCTTGAACTATGGAATAGGAGAAAAACGCAGGAAGGTGAGGAAAAATTCTAGGAAAGGCGATGATAAGGAAAAATGGAAGCCAAACATATGAATATAGGCTGCATTTAATGCCATGTTCACACAATCAGTATTTGGTCAGTATTTTACATCACTATTTGTAAGCAAAAACCAGGAGTGGGTGAAAAATACAGAAGTGGTGCTCGTGTTTCTATCATACTCTTCCTCTGATTGTTCCACTTCTGATTTTGGCTTACAAATACTGATGTAAAATACTGACCAAATGCTGAATGTGTGAACATGACTAGTGATGGGCGAGAACTAAAATGCTCGGGTGCTCGCTGCTTGGGTCGAGCAAATTGGAATGCTTGGGTGCTCGACCAACGAGCAACTAGCCCAATGTAAGTCTATGGGAAACTCGAGCATTTTTACGGTGACTCCCCCCGGCGGTCTGCAGAGGGACTAAAAATTGCCCAAATCGATGGGAAAAGTGCTCAAATGACATGGGAACAGCATGGGGAAGACCCCTGGAAGCATTTCTGACTCCAAAGACACTGCTGTCAACAATGTTGTCAGAGCTATTATACCACTTTTACGGACTCACAATAAAACATACAAAAACAAAATCAAAATGGATTTTCCTGGGAAATATGTTAAAGGGGTTGTCCACTACTTTAGACTACCCCCCCAATGTATCCCTTAAGGCCCCTAAGAGTTTTTTAAATACCATTCGTTGCAGATAATACCTGTGAGTGGTGCTATCTGTCGCCGCTCACAGGCATCGCATAACCCCCGGCTGCTGCCGGCTCTGACATCCGCTGATGTCGCGACAAGTGCTGGCAGCAGCCGGGGGTCTTTTTCTTCCTGGTTCCATGGTGGATGTCAGGCTGTGGGTGGGGTTATCGTCCCGCATCACACCCGGCATCCACCGCGTGCTCTGCCTCTCCCCATTCATTGGGAAAGCACGCAATGGATGCTGGGTATGATTTGAGGCGTCACCCCGCCCACAACCCAGCAGCCACCGCGAGGACCCCAGCGCTGAGTCATGCCTCACTTGTCGTGACGTAAGCGTGGGGTCACGTGATGCCTGTGAGCGGCCACCAAAAGCGCCACTCCCAGGCATTATCTGCAATGGAAGGTATATACAAAAAGTCTTAGGGGCCCGGGGGGATACATTGGGGGTGGTAGTCTAAAGTAGTGCACAGCTTCTTTAAGGAACATCCTTTCCAGGGTAATGACTTGTCTATAAGGCAAAATAAATAACCTAAAACAAAAATGATCCTCCACACCTTGGGCTATGTTCACATGTAGCATTTTTGATGCGTTTTTGCACTTTTGCATTGCTTTCAACCCAAGACAAATGCATTCACAGGGAAATGTCATTTTAACATTTTACAACTTTATCTAGCCATGTGGTGTGTGACACATCATCAAACACATCCTGTTTCATTTATGATGGAGGGACTCTGAAAGTCACAAAGCCTATTTTTACTGGGCCATCAGGCGGCCCTTACTATTCTTAAAGGACCAGCAGTCGGCCCTCACTATTGCTAGAGAGCCATCAGCGGGCTATGCTTTGTTGTTCCCATTATTAACGAGTAGGTCTCCTATACTGTTATTGCATATGCAGTGACTGGAAAAGCTGCCAAAAATTTGTAGGAACTCCAATGCCCCCTGCAAGAGAAATAGAGGTCATTGATCCTTCTAAAAAAATGTTCCCATTATTAGGAAGTGGGTCTCCCATAGTGTTTGCCTATGCAGTGAATTAAAAAGCTGCCAAAAATTTGGAGGAACTCCAATACCCCTTGCAAGAGACGTAGAGGAGGTCATATGGTAGATATGGTGGTAAATTATATGGTGATGGAGGATGAGGAGAAGGAGGAGGACAAGAGTAAATAGACAAAATCAGGAAATATATACTCATGTGTAGGTGTGAAGAGGTGCATGGGAATAGACCCCCCCAAATAAAGATACTGGATTTGAGTTTATGTTACGCTGCTATCATTCGGTGGTGGAGTCAGCCTGTCAGCATTTTCGGTTCAGGCAGATGCGCTTATCAGTTATAATTCCACCAGCGGCACTAAAAACCCGCTTTGACAAAACGCTAGTGGCAGGGAAGGCCAGGACCTCCAAGGTGTAGAGAGCCAGTTCATGCCACGTGCCCAGCTTGGATACCCAATAATTATAAGGCACAGAGGAATCACGGAGATCATTGGTACAGTCGGCAAGGTACTCCCTCATCATGTTCCCAAACTTTGCACTCCTTGTGAGAGTACCCTGTGCCTTAGGGCCTGTAAGATGGCAGGGTCTGAGAAAACTGTCCCAGAACTTTGACAGTGTTCCCCTGCCTCTGCTGGATTGGAGTTGTGTCTCTCTCGCCTATACTCCTTGGTTGTCCAACAAACTGTGACCTCTACTGCCAGCGTTTTCAGATGGCAATTTTTTTAATAATTGCACAACAAGGGTCTTCTGGTATTGCCCCATTTTAGCTGACCTGTCTGCCTCGGGAATAAGAGATAGAAAGTTCTCCTTGTAGCATGGGTCTAGAGGTGTCACCAACCAGTAATGACTGTCACCCAAGATTTGGAGAATGCGAGGGTCACGGGAAAGGCATTGTAACATAAACTCAGCCATGCATGCCAGACTGTTAACAGGCAAAACTTCCGTGTCCTCACCAAGAGGACGACTGACCATGCTCTCTTTCTCTTCCTCCTCCTCCCGGTCCTCAGGACACCCACGCTGAACAGACTGTATGACAGTTGTACAGGTAGTACCATCTATAGCGCAAGAAACTAGCTCCTCCTCCTCTTCCTCATTGTCACCCAATCCACGTTGGGATGAGATGAGGCTGGGCTGTGAGTAATCACCCTGTATCGTTCCTTGCTCCATCTCATCATGCTCTGCCTGCAATGCATCCTCTTTGATTGTGAGCATAGAGCATTTCAGAAGACAGAGAAGTGGGATGGTGACGCTAATTATGGTGTCATCGCCGCTTACCATCTTGGTGGAGTCCGCAAAGTTTTGGAGGATGGTACATATGTCTGACATCCATTGTCACGGGTGTGTCGCCATGAAGATCGTCACGATTACACAGCCTGACTTCTCGCAGCTGACTTTTTGGTGCTTTGTGTTTTTCGGCAGTGAGGGAGTTAATTCTCTCTCTCTCTGTGCTAGACGAGGTCCAGCCTCGCCCAGCTGCAATCAATGCTGCTGTAGTGAGACTCCTTCAAATGCCTGCTGGTCTGTTAGGGAAGTGTCGCTGAAAGCATTTCATGCAGACTAACAGAGCGGATCGTGGTATTTGGAGTTTCAGAGATAAGTGTATTCGGAGAGTTTTTTCCCTTCCTCGCTTTATCATTTATCTCCTTTCCCGTTGGTGTTCCCTCTGTTGTAGTTGTGTAGTTTTTGTATGCAAGGTGGTTTTGGTTTTTCCCTTGTACTGTCTCGTTCGTCTAAGTACTATGTGTGGGCATATTATTACTTGTCCCCTTTTGTTGTGATCGGGGTCCTTCTCAGGACTAGATTACTTAGGTGCAGGGATCCTCAGGAGGTAGGGGTTACGCTGACGGCCTGGACCTCTGTACCTTTAACAGTACCTCCAGGTTGAGGGATTAGTCAGGGCCCCAGCTTAGGGTCAGCTTAGGCCCCCTACCTCCAGTATACAGAGACAGCGTGACATTTTCACCGACCACTTAGTTTTTCTCCAGCTACCATGGATCCAGTAGCCGGTCTAGCTCGGCAGTTGCAGAGTTTGTCCATGGAGCTGGCGGACGTTAGGTCCAAGGTTTTGTATCCTCAGGAGCAAGCCGGACCAGAACCTAAAGTAGCTCTCCCTGACAGGTTCACTGGGGGGCGGGACAAGTTTTTTGTTTTCCGGGAGGCATGCAAGTTGTACTTTCGGCTGCGGCCTCGGTCATCGGGGAGTGAAGAACAAAGGGTGGGAATTGTCATCTCGCTCCTACAAGGGGACCCACAATCTAGGGCGTTCTCTCTTCCCCCAGGCTCCCCGGCTCTCCAGTCAGTGGATAGGTTTTTCGCTGCTCTGGGACTCGTATATGATGACCCAGATCGGATCTTCCTTGCTGAGTCTAAGTTACGTAGGATCCAGCAGGGAGATCGTGCGGCGGAGGAATTCTGTTCGGAGTTCCGTAGGTGGGCCACGGACACCCAGTGGAATGACCCGGCTCTTAGGAGCCAGTTTTGTCAAGGTTTATCCGACAAATTACAGGATGTGTTGGCACAGTATGACTCTCCCGCGTCACTGGAAGCCGCTATGGCCCTTGCTATTCGCGTTGACAGACGGCTTCGGGAGAGGTGCGGGATAACTCTACCCCCTGTGATGACTCCACCTCCTACAAGGTCCCCTCATATGGTGGTTCCCCTGGTCAGTCCAGAGGAGCCTATGCAATTAGGAGGGACATCATTTCGGGGGAGGGGACCGGTGGTGCGCCATAAGACAGGAAGGTGTTTCTTCTGCGGGAGAAAGGGACATTTTATTGGGGGGTGTCCATCCCGTCCCTTGCAGAGTGAAGAGTCATCGGAAAACTGTTGATCCCAGGTTGTGTGGTGGACGGCAATCTGGGAGTAGGTATTTCGTCCCTAGGTTCGTCTCAGTTTCTTGTACCGGCGGAGGTGGTGGTGGGTACGAGAACTGAGAGGATATCTGTTCTTCTGGATAGTGGGGCCGGGGCTAATCTGGTTGATGCTCGGTTTGCCCGGGTTCAAGGTATGCGATTGAGTGAGTTGGCTAAACCCATCCCCATATTCTCGATCGATGCCAGGCCTCTCGGTCAGGGAAGTTTTTTGCAAGCTGTGCATGACGTAAAACTTCAAGTGGGGGCGATACATAAAGAACTGTTGTCTTGCTACGTGTTGGAGGGTCTTCCCACTCCTATAGTGTTGGGCCTTCCTTGGTTAACTAAGCATAACCCGGTTATTAATTGGCAAACCAGAGAGATAAGCCAATGGAGTAAATTCTGTAATAAAAACTGCATGAACACGGTCATCGGTGCGGTTACTCCTTGGGTCTTACCTCCATTTCTGGTGGACTTTGAGGATGTATTCTCGGAGAAAGGGTGTCAGGAACTACCTCCTCATCGCGAGTATGACTGTTCTGTAAAACTGCTCCCTGAGGCCAAGTTACCTAAAGCTAGGTTGTATAACCTTTCTGGTCCTGAGAGGCAGGCCATGAAGGATTATATTTCAGAAAGTCTGGCTAAGGGGCATATTAGACCTTCATCTTCACCGGTGGCTGCAGGGTTCTTCTTTGTTAAGAAGAAAGATGGAGGCCTACTCCCTTGCCTGGATTTCCGTGAACTTAATCGGATTACGGTCCGAGATCCGTATCCGCTCCCACTTATTCCCGATCTCTTTAATCAGATCGTGGGCGCCAAATGGTTCTCTAAGTTGGATCTCAGGGGGGCGTACAATCTGATTAGGATGAAGGAGGGGGATGAGTGGAAGACGGCGTTTAACACTCCGGAGGGGCATTATGAGAACCTTGTCATGCCATTCGGTCTGACTAATGCCCCGGCGGTGTTCCAACACTTTGTTAATGACATTTTTCGCCGCCTGGTGGGACAGTTTGTTGTCATATATCTGGATGATATCTTAATTTACTCGCCGGATCTGGTGTCTCATCAGGAGCACGTTAGGCAGGTGTTACAGATCTTGCGGGATAATAAACTGTATGCCAAATGGGAAAAGTGTGTGTTCGCCGTACAGGAACTCCAGTTTTTAGGCTTCCTGGTTTCAGCGTCCGGTTTTCGTATGGACCCTGGGAAAGTGCGGGCAGTTCTTGAGTGGGATCGGCCAGAGAATCTTAAGGCACTACAACGTTTCCTGGGGTTTGCTAATTATTACCGGAAGTTCATTCGTAATTTCTCGTCCATGGTTAAGCCTCTCACAGACATGACTAAAAAGGGGACGGATTTTTCTAGGTGGTCTGACAAGGCTTGTCAAGCATTCTCCTCCTTGAAAAAATGTTTTGCCTCGGCACCCATACTCATTCAACCGGATGCGTCACAGCCATTCATTGTAGAGGTAGACGCTTCCGAGGTAGGGGTGGGAGCGTATTGTCACAAGGTTCATCCCCTGGTAAGTGGCATCCGTGCGCCTTTTTCTCTAAAAAATTGTCGTCCGCTGAGAGGAATTACGATATCGGCAATAGGGAACTCTTGGCCATTAAGTTAGCTTTTGAGGAGTGGCGCCATTTTTTGGAGGGGGCAGTCCATCCGGTCACCGTCATTACCGATCACAAGAACCTGCTATATCTGGAGTCCGCGAAACGTCTGAATCCCAGACAAGCTAGGTGGTCATTGTTTTTTACCAGGTTTAATTTTGTCGTTACATATCATCCTGGGTCAAAAAATGTAAAGGCGGATGCCTTATCTCGTAGTTTCCCTGGGGCCGGGAATACGGACGACCCGATTCCTATCCTTCAGGAGGGGGTGGTGGTTTCGGCAGTATGCTCTGAGCTGGAGGAGGAGGTATTGGAGGCTCAGGGGGATGCCCCTGTTGGACCTCCGGGGAGACTGTTTGTTCCAGATCAGTTGCGACAAAAGGTGATCGAGGCACACCATAACTCAGTTTTTGCAGGACACCCGGGGAGTAGAGCAATTGTGGATCTCCTCTCGCGTCGGTTTTTGGTGGCCTAACTTACATAAGGAGGTGGTAACTTTTGTCGCGTCCTGTGGGGTTTGTGCGCGCTCTAAGACCTCACATACCCGTCCGTCTGGGGCCCTCTTACCTTTGAAGATCCCGGAGCGTCCTTGGACTCATCTGTCTATGGACTTTATTATGGACCTCCCTCCGTCTTCGGGTAAAACGGTCATACTCGTTGTAGTGGACAGGTTCAGCAAGATGGCACATTTTATCGCTCTTCCGGCTCTCCCTAATGCTAAAACTCTTGCGCAGGTGTTCATTGGGGAGATTGTGAGGCTTCACGGGGTACCCTCCGAGGTGGTGTCTGATCGGGGGTCTCAGTTTGTGTCCAAGTTCTGAAAGGCGTTTTGTGCACGGCGGGGTTCTCATCGGCTTTTCATCCTCAGACCAATGGTCAGACGGAATGTATGAACCAGAGCTTGGAGACATATCTCCGGTGTTTTGTGTCAGAGAACCAGGAGGACTGGGCTTCTTTCTTACCTCTGGCAGAGTTTGCTCTTAATAATAGGCGGAGCGAGTCCACTGGTAAGTCCCCGTTTTTTGGGGCATATGGTTTTCACCCCCAGTTTTGTACTTTCAGTAGGGGGGCTCTTCGGGGGTTCCTGAGGAGGAACGATTTTCCTCATCACTCGCTTCAGTATGGAGAGGGGTGCTGAAGAATCTGAATACTATGGGGAACCGATACAAACGTATAGCTGATAGGAGGAGAGTGTCTGGTCCGGACCTAAGTGTGAATGATCGGGTATGGTTGTCTACCAGGAATATAAAACTTAAGGTTCCCTCCTGGAAACTGGGTCCCAGGTTCATCGGGCCGTACAGAATCAGTTCTATTATTAATCCGGTGGCATTCCGTCTTGACCTCCCCCCTAAGTTTAAAATTCACAATGTGTTCCACAGATCGTTGCTTAAGAGGTATGTGGCGCCAGTGGTACCGTCACCTTTACCTCCCCCTCCAGTGGTGGTCAAGGGTAACTTGGAGTTCCAGGTATCGAGGGTCATCGATTCACGCTTTAATCGCCGGTCCCTTCAGTACCTGGTTCATTGGAAAGGGTATGGTCCTGAGGAGAGGATGTGGGTTCCTGCGTCGGATATTAACGCAGACCGATTAGTTCGGGCCTTCCACACGACTCACCCGGATAAAGCTGGCCCTGAGGGTCCGGAGGCCCCTCGTAGAAGGGGGGGTACTGTCACGGGTGTGTCGCCACGAAGATCGTCACGATTACACAGCCTGACTTCTCGCAGCTGACTTTTTGGTGCTTTGTGTTTTTCGGCAGTGAGGGAGTTAATTCTCTCTCTCTCTGTGCTAGACGAGGTCCAGCCTCGCCCAGCTGCAATCAATGCTGCTGTAGTGAGACTCCTTCAAATGCCTGCTGGTCTGTTAGGGAAGTGTCGGTGAAAGCATTTCATGCAGACTAACAGAGCGGATCGTGGTATTTGGAGTTTCAGAGATAAGTGTATTCGCAGAGTTTTTTCCCTTCCTCGCTTTATCATTTATCTCCTTTCCCGTTGGTGTTCCCTCTGTTGTAGTTGTGTAGTTTTTGTATGCAAGGTGGTTTTGGTTTTTCCCTTGTACTGTCTCGTTCGTCTAAGTACTGTGTGTGGGCATATTATTACTTGTCCCCTTTTGTTGTGATCGGGGTCCTTCTCAGGACTAGATTACTTAGGTGCAGGGATCCTCAGGAGGTAGGGGTTAAGCTGGCGGCCTGGACCTCTGTACCTTTAACAGTACCTCCAGGTTGAGGGATTAGTCAGGGCCCCAGCTTAGGGTCAGCTTAGGCCCCCTACCTCCAGTATACAGAGACAGCGTGACATCCATGTCCACTCCTGAGGTCTTATGTGTGAAGTCTGAACTGAATACCAATGGCCTTGTTGGTGCTGGTAGTCAACAACTGCCCTCTTCTGCTCACAAATCCTTCTCAACATCTGCAATGTAGAGTTCCAATGCTACTGAAACACGGCAAGAGCGGCGGAAGCTGTAGGTGATTTTCTAAAATGGGTACACAGGTGGCGTACTTTGACAAGCAGATCCGGCACTAGCAATGTCTAATCAATTTCACTACTGTACACATAGTGTAAATAAGACCCACACCTGTTCCAGTACAGCCAACCCAGGAGATTGAGACCTAACCAGGAGTGTTCACATTGCCCTAAATGAGATCCTAACAGCACCGAACTGGCATCAATTTCACTAGAGTATAAGTATTGCAAAGGAAGCCTTAACTAGTTCCACTACAGCCAACCCAATAGATGGAGACCCAATCAGGATTCTCCACATTTAAAAAAATTTGTGGCAGACGCCAGCAAAGTGGCATCAATTTCACTACTGTTGAAATAGTGTAAATAAAACCCTCACCTCTGCCAGTACAGTCAACCCAGGAGATGGAGACCTAACCAGAAGTGTTCACATTTCCCTAGATGAGGGTCTAATACCACCAAAGTAGCATCAATGTCATCAGACTACAAGTAGTTTAACGCAGACCCAAACCTGTCCCACTACAGCCAACCCAATCAGAATTCTCCACATTTCCCAAAATTAGGGCCTAAAACCTGCAGCAGCAGCAAGTAGAGCAGGCACAGAAGCTATATCACAGACTGCAATTTCAAGAGATCAATGCAGCATGCTCAAAACAACAACATAGCCTATTCTGTACAGTCTGCAATTGGGGTGCAAAAGTCCTTGAAGATCCATGACTTGTTCATCTTGATGAAAGTTAGGTGGTCTACACTTTCAGGGGACAGCCAGGTGCGCTTATCCATCAAGACACTGCCAGCAGCACTGAATACAAGTTCAGAGAGAACGCTGGCTGCCGGTCATGAAAAAACCTCCAAGGCGTGAGAGGCGAGCTCAGGCCATTCAACCATTTTTGAAAACCAAAATGTAAAAGGGTCCAAACCCTCCCTTATGGTATTGATTTTGAACTCTAGATACTCCTGCACCATCCTCTCCAGTCGTTCACCATGTGTCAGACTTGTACTCTGTTGTGCTGGTGCATGAACTGGTGCAAAAAATGTGTGAAAAGACTCCCAGAAATTGCTTCTGCCCCTTACTCTGCTGCTGCTGCTGCTAATGCTTTGGTGTTGACGAACTGATGTGCCCGAGGTTGAAAGACTACAGCTGCGATGCACACTGTGTGCCTCACTGTTATCTTGGGGAAAACCTCTTTTAAGGTTGCTTAAAAGCTTGTTTCGATATTCCAACATAAGCGGGTCCCTTTCCAGGGCGGGAAGCATCTGACAAAATTGACTCTTATAACGTG
Organism: Phyllobates terribilis; assembly: GCF_046119375.1. Classification (NCBI taxonomy): domain Eukaryota; kingdom Metazoa; phylum Chordata; class Amphibia; order Anura; family Dendrobatidae; genus Phyllobates; species Phyllobates terribilis. The sequence goes on along the minus strand of NW_027362762.1, from coordinate 764,190,694 downwards.
GATCTAACAGAGTGACAACCCAGTAGTCAGCATTTTCGAATCCTAACTATACGGGCATCATGTTGCAGATAATGCATCAAAAAGGCACTCATATGTCTGGCTCTTCCAGGAGGTCCAAATCCAGGCTCTATTGTGGGCTGCATAACACTGATGCTTGTTTCCTCTGACCCCTCCTGCCAACCACGTTCAAATGAGACGGGATGATTATCCTCTTCATCCTCTGACAGCTGCTCACCCATCACCTCTACATCCTCCATTTGTTCCTCGGCTCTTGCACCTTCACTAACAGTTTGCCTGGTATTACCAAACCCCCTCGATCGCGGTAATCCACCGTCACTTGGCATTCGCCTGTGTGACGACAGTCTGGAAATTTGAGAAATTGGTGTCCATTCCGCATCCTCCTCTTCTTCTGGGGCCACCACGCCCTGCCGCAGGTTATTCAAAGTTTGCTCCAGCATGTATTTGACCAGAATAGTGATGCTAATGACGGCATCATCAGCGATAACCAGTTTAGTAGCCATTTCAAAACTGTGCAGAAGGATGCAGAGGTCCTTAATCTGTTCCCACTTCGCAAACGTGATATGCCCCAAGTCCGTACTGCGTTGCCCCAAGCTATGCGTCATGACATACTGCATTAGAGCTCGTTGCTGCTGGCACAGTTGCTGCAACATGTGCAAAATGGAATTCCACTGCGTCGGCACATCGCAGATCAACCTGTTAACTGGCACGTACAAAGACCTCTGTATCGATGCAAGTCAATGACATGAGGGGTGCGAATGGTGGAAGTGAGCACACAGCTTCCGTACATTGTAAAGCAGCTCACCCAGGCCAGGATAGTGGCGGAGAAATCTCTGTACCACCAGGTTGAGGACGTGAACCATGCAAGGCATGTGTGCGAGCTTGCCTCGGCCTAGGGCCTCTAAGAGGTTCGCACCGCTTTAGGTTCAGCAGAGACAGCCATTGCTGAAACTGAGCCTGGAGAGTTGCCCATAACTCTTCACCTGTATGACTGCGATCTCCAAGGCAAATCAATTTTAAGACTGCCTGATTACGGTGAGCCCTGACTGCGCAGTACGGAAATGGTGTGTATTCTCTCCGCACCCTGGGAACCCCTGTCTCATTAAGGCAGAGGTTGAGTGTGCAGGTGGAGGCCCTAGAGGAGGTGGAGGACACAGAAGCAGTGGAGGAAGTGGGAAATACAGAGGTTTCTTCTGCAAGCCTTGGGGATTCCAAGATTTGTGGAGCAGCCCCTTCCCCGCATGCCCCCACAGCCACCAGAGTCACCCAGTGACCCAGCCAGCAAGATGTAACGCCCTTGGCCATGCTTACTCATCCAGGTGTCTGTGGTGAAATGCACCCTGACACACATAGATTTATACAAGGAATGGGTGATGTTGTCTGCGACATGCTGGTGTAGCGCAGGCACAGTTTTCTTGGAGAAGTAATGGCGACTGGGCAACTGGTACTGGGGGACTGCGATGGCCATCAGTTTTCGGAAACCGTCTGTATCTTCCAGGCAGAAAAGCAGCATTTCCATGGCCAACAGATTGGAGATGGTGGAGTTCAACCTCTTAGCTCTGTCATGCCTAGGATGAAACAATCTTTTACGTGACCACAACTGCGGGACCGAGGGCTGGCTAAGGTGCTGAGAGAGGGCGAAGTATGGTTAACTAGAAAAACTGGTGGAGCGTGAGTGAGGTGCAGATGTTACGGTGAATTGAGAAACATGCGGTGTGCTTGGCGAAACAAACACAGCAGTCGTGTCTGCTTCCGTTACAGCTGACGGGCTGTCACTCAGCCTGACTGGAGCGGGTAAAAAACAGAGTTTCTGCAATGGGAGACCTGTGTGACAATACTTGGCATGGTAACAGAGGAGGAGGAAGAAGAATCGGATGCGTTTGATGGGGCAGCTCGTGGTTGTTGAGGTGCGCTGGTCCGCATTTCAGCACGGTAAGATGCCAAGCGTAAAGAATGTTGTTTGAGCATGTGAACGTTCATGCATGTAGTAGTCAAATTATTGCAGTTTTTCCCTCTACTGAGTTTTTTATAGCAAAAGTTTGCAGATAACGTGAGTTGGCTAATCCATTGCAGTGACAAAAAAGGCCCATGCTAGGCATCCCTTGCTGCCCCTGCAAACTGCAGACCCGTGACCACTGCTGGTCACAGCCACGGTTGTGGCTAAGGATGCAATGCTCCTCATGCTTTCATCACTCCGTATCTGCACCGTAGGATGAAATGTATCCTCCTCGTCTTCCTCCTCCACCTCCTCAGATGAGCTACTCTGCTGTGTGATTCTGGGTTCACACCAAGTAGGATCTTCAACCTCGTCATCATCCAATGTGTTATCCCATTCCTCGCCCTCAGAGTGACCACTTTCCTCTTGTTGCCCTGACAGCACAATACAGTCCTCATGAGACTCAGGTATCTGAATCTCATCGGGATCACCTCCCTCCCCTGTGGTTAACATCTGGTGATGAAGATCAGGAACCTGCTCAGACCCTACTTCATCCTGCCCCGAATCCAAGCTAAAAAAATTTGGCCATCGGTGCAGAGGATTTCCTCCCCTTGGCTCTGTGACTGTTTGGAGTACACTTCTGATGACCATGGTTTAGAATGGGTGAAGAGTTCTACAGAATCGCCCATCTGTGATTTGCTACAGTCAGTTGGGCAGTTGACAAGTTGTGACGTGGGGTGTAGCATGGGTAATTGGGGTGCCACCACTGTGGACTGTACTGCATGTGATGTTGAGGTGGAGTAAGAAGAGGAGAGGGCACTGGAAGCAGAGATTGCCATCCACTGGAGAACCTGCTCTTTCTGGGCCTTATCAACAAGGCGTATCGCCGTGCTGCTTCCCAAGGGAGAGAGTGCAGTAGACCGTCCACTAACATTTGTTGTCAGTTGTCTTTGGATAGGACCTGTTTGTGTAGGTTCACTAGTGCTTTCATTACCATTATCACGAACACATTTAACATCAAGCCTATTCGCCCTTCCACCACACTCTCTATTTTTCCCACTCATGTTGGTAAGATACAGTGGTAGGAGCACGCAATTAACTAAAGAAAAATATGTTTTTTTCCTACATGATAGCTCAGCACACACCTTAATTTCAGCGACACTAAATGACAAGGTAAGATATGGCCTACAGTATAACGTTACTAACAGACAAAAGAAATTTGTTAGTGTGCATGAGGCTGATAAAACCTACGAGATATTCTCCAAACAATTTCAAACTGAGATGTCCCTTGCTGTACTGTATTACTTTAGGAACAGAAAACATATTTTTTGGTTTGGGCCTAGTAAGAGAAGTTTTTTTTTTTACTGTGAAACTAGGACAAGTTCAACGCCACTAAAATAGGATCAGCCTTTTAGCAGACTGGATCAACTTTGGTGGACTCTGCCTGCCAACCAAAAATATATATAGGTTTGACTGTGTGTACAAGCTAAATTTGACCGCCACTGACGTAGTAGTTGGCTTATAGCACTGTATGACTTTTGGCACAGGAAAAATATTTTTTGGACTGGGCGTAGCAAGAGAAAAAAACATTTTTTTACTCTGAAACCACCTGAAGTTCAACTCCACTAAAATAGTATCTGACACAAAATACTTTACTGCACACAGCTTTCAATATCACAATAGCAACAGAAAAAAAACAGATTCTGTGCTCTGTAATAAGAAGCTCTGCAGACTGTGCAGAGCACAATTTCACCTCCACTAAATGAAAAGGTGCCCTGCACTTGCTTGATCACATTAGCAAGTGCAAAAAAAAGATTCAAGGTATGTTGACACATGGAGCTCTATACCAGCGGTGCACAGCACTATTGTATGGCATGTGCCCTTTGTTTCTGTCAGAATCTCAGTACTTGCACAAGAACACCAAAAATGTGCTTCACCAGTGGTTGCAGAGGTGTACAGGCCAGGAATTATCTACACTATCTGTCTACCACACAAGTGCCCATCAATCTAGCTAATATCTCTCATTACACAGTAGAATACTGAGCTGCGTCTGTCTCCAGCAGTGATATGGATATAATGGTGCTGAGGGAACATGGCCGCTTTTTATATTGAGAGGACATGTGATTTCAGAAGCCCTTATGTCTGGACAGTGTAGATGCTTCCTGCGCTATGATTGGCTGGCCCCGCTTTTAAAGTTATCGCCCACAGGAAAAGAAAAACCAGTGTGCCACTGATCTGACCTGTTCTAAGCTCTCCACAGCCCCCACACTCACCTGGCACATGTCACCACTCATTATACACTTGCACTATGCTAACAAAACTATTCTAAATGCAGTGGTTGCCTTGAATTCACGGTCCTGATCAAATTCGTCAAACTTTTCCGATTTTAAGAAAATTTGCTCGCCTTTGCGATCACAAATCCAAATGTGCCATATACGTGCCGAATTTGAAACTTTTGAACATTCGCCGAACAATTTTGCTCAACACTAATTGTGACTCATCATCGTCCACCTCTTGTGACAGTTTCCCACCGTCGCCTTCGTGTGATTATGGCTGCTCAAATATTTGGGCATTGCTACATGTGATCTCCTTTTGCCCTGCTTCAAGTGGACCGGGCGAGAGGCCTGAATCTTTAAATGGAAAAATGAACAGCTCTTCGGAGTGTCCAAGTGTGGGATCAGCTGTCTCCGGGCACTCGGCATGGTGGGAGGAAGGAGGATCAGGGTTAGGAATATGGAGTCCAGACTCACGTCTAATGAGACTTGACCGTGTGGAAGACAGGGTGGTAGTGGTGGTGGTGGCAAAGTGACTGGAAGCATTATCTGCTATCCAACCAATAACCTTTTCACACTGCTCTGTGTTCAATAGTGGTGTTCTGCAGTCCCCTATTAATTGGGACAGGAAGGTCGAGCGAGAAGATATGGGTGTTTGCTGTGGCACAATTTCAGCTTGCCCACGGCATCATCATCACCATCACGTCCACTTCCCTTTCACTTTGCACGCACCTTGCCCATTTTAAATGGAGGACAATATTTTCCACATTCACTACAAATGGCTGGATTTGAACCGCAGTGATATGTGATACGTGTGACAGAAAACCACAGTTTTAAATATCTGGCCTTTAGGTAACTATTTTTAATAGCGACCTCGTGTCAATAACTTCACTGACATACTACAACAAAATTTCAATGGAGGCCAGAAATGGCAGAATTTTCAGCGCACTTATATGTGATCCGTGTGACAGACAAACCACAGCTTTAAGTAGATGCCCTGTGGGTAACTACTTTTAACAGCGAACTGGGGGTCAATAACTTCGCTAACACACTGCAACAAAATTTCAATGGAGGCCAGATTTGGCAGAATTTTCAGCGCACTTATATGTGATCCGTGTGAAGGACAAACCACAATTTTAAATAGATGGATTTTTAGCACTGTAATATGGAAAGGATCTGGCTGTATTCTGCAGTGCCAGCAAGCAAATGGAGCAGAAAAACTGTGCTCTCTGGATTGCTCTTTAAGCAAATAATCAGGATTAAGATCCGAAAAAAAAATTATTCCTGGCCCCTGATACCTGGGGCTATTTCTAGAAATATCTGTAAAAGTACCAGCAGCAGACAGAACTGGAATGGACCCTCTTGCTATATGCACTGCAGTCTGCCACATACACTGCCTGCCTGCCTAGCACTGATATCTATGCAGCTGGATTAGTCCTCAGAAGGACTGTTAGTTGAGATGGACATGTGTATAATACTGTATATGGTGGTATACCTACACTAACTAAGAAACAAGAAAATCTCTCCCTATCTCAGCAGCATCTCTCCCTACACTGCCTGATTCTGGGGTAGACTGTGACAAGCATGGCTGTGCCAGGTCTGATATACAGTACACAAAGAAAATGACGGCACTTCCACTACAAAAACTAGGTGTGAACAGGTGCTTACTAAGAGCAGCTACCTCCATATAAAATGAACAAACAAAGTAGCACACTGTAACACTGAGTATATAGATGTGAAAAATGAAATATGAATAGCATAACTGCTGTAAAAAATAGAAATAAATGAAAATTTTTTTTTTTGAAAAAATTTTATTAGCGCATGAAATATGAAGTATGGAAAATGAATAGCATTACTGCTGTAAATAAATGAGAAATCTTAGCGCATAAATTGGCCAATTCATGTGTACCTGACAGCCGCGGTAAGGCGTTTCTCGATGTCAGGACCTACCAATGTGAATACCTCTCTAAGAGACCTCCGTCTGCTTATGTGTGGGAAAGACAGATCCTGATGCATTTAAAACCACCTGCGGCATGGGGGTGGGGGTGGAGTGCTCAGTCAATGCTAAATCTAGTAACAAAGAAAATGACGGCACTTCCACTACAAAAACTAGGTGTGAACAGGTGCTTACTAAGAGCAGCTACCTCCATATATAATGAACAAACAAAGTAGCACACTGTAACTAGTGTTGAGCCACCCCCGTAGTGTTCGAGTTCGGTTCGGTTCATCGAACACCCGTGTGTTCGCCGAACTGTTCGTCGAACTGTTCGTCGAACACCTTCGAACATCGTTAAAACCAATGGCAGGCAAACAAAAACACATAGAAACACATAGAAAACACCTTCAAAGGTGTCCAAAAGCTGACAAACTGCTCAGAAGACATAACTAACACATGGAAAAGTGACAAGTACATATAGTCATGCGAAAATAAAAGAGGTGGAGGAGTAAAAGGAGGGGGAGACACAGATATAGGCATGTCATGCCCTTCTAAAATCCAAAAAGTGAGAAGCCGACAAGGCCAGTCCGCTCCTGCCCGTGCCACCTCCGTGTCGCCGGGTTTGTGCCAGAGCCGCGGTGAACCCTGACGGCCAGCCCCCCTCTCCCAATACTGGTGCCTGTCCGCTGGTGGGTCGAGCGAGCCCCCCTGTGGTGGAGGCAGCTCTAAGCTTTTTAATTTAAATTGTCTCTCTAATTTGAATGAATACACTTTAAATCCATTTACAAGGATCTATTGGAGGGCAAGTCTCATGCCAGCAGCCGCGGTAATTCCAGCTCCAGTAGCGTCCACTAAAGCTGCTGCAGTTAAAAAGCTTTTATAAGGATCGAGCTCGGCTGTCCACCGCAAGGCATCCTACTGCCAGTCCCAGCCCCTATGCCTTGGGGTGCCTCCTGATGCTCTTCACTAAGTATCCCATGGTCCCGAAGCATTTCCTTTGAAAAAATTAAGTGTCTAAACTACAGGTGGTGCAGCTTGCTTAACAGCCGGGATAATCCGCTCACTAGCAGACACTGCTACTAGGCACAAAGTATTTCCTGGGCTAGATGCAGTTAAAAATTTGTAATTAGATACTCTCGTTGGATGCTGAGAAAGCATTCCATAGAGTCTCCTGGCGCGCCATATATGATTCTCTTAAAAAGCTTGGGGTAGGGGTCTAGGGGACCCTTTTATAGCCAAAATCACGGCCCTGTATCGCAATACGTCACCTAGGCTGAAGATAAATGGAACTGTAGCACCCTGAGGGCTCGGTTGCTACAGACGTATTGCACCTCACCCAGAGGTGTGATATCTCACTCTCAGGTAAGGATGGAGTGTGGATCAGGACCCGACACCTGCATGCATTACACCACATTGCCGTGGGGCAGGGCGACCAATATGCCCCTGAGATGGGCACGACAGTCCCTGTCCCTGGCTGGAGTGGGGGGAGGGAACACTGAGGAAGGGGAACCCTGTAGTGCAGGAGCAGGGAGGAAGCAGTTCCTGGGTGCATTGAGAAGGGAGTATAAAAGGTGGGCACCATCTTAGTTCAGTACAGAGAAGTCTGAGCAGAAGTGGCAGGGAGCAGGGGCTCTGCATGAGCTCTGCTCCGGAGGCGGGCCTAGTAACAGAGGCCCAGGCCTGGAAGAGGGAGAAGGAAGGAAGAGGAGCGGAGAAGGCTCCAGGAACTAGGAATGAAGGGATCCCAGGGGTGCGGACGGGCGAGTCGCCACCGCACGCCCGAATCCACCTGCGTGGAGGGGTCAGGCCAAAGGGGGAGACCGGTCCCCGAACTAGTGGAGGCAGGAAACGACCCTCAGCTAGAAACCGGAGGCTCTGACATTTTATGTGGCGCAGCCCCTCGCTACACCCGCTAGGAAGGCACCACATAGGGTCAGGGAAACTGGCGCCAAGTTTACCAAGAGGAGGCCCGAGGCAGCCGGACAGAAGTGTTGGTAAGAAAGGCCAGACAAAGGACACACAAAGGGGGTCCTGTGAAGTGCTCCAAAGTTATCTGGGAGTTGTCTGAGCCCCTCACCTGGTGAGCACAGTACGACGTGGGCAGCCGTTACCTGCAGACGTGGTCTGGATAATAAGAACTGTGAGTAAAGGCCCTGAACTGCATCACTGACTCCGTGTCGTTACTGCTGCTGCCCTGCACCATCACCCCCATCCTCCGCATACACTGCCCTGAGGCTATACTCCTCCCGTGGGGAGTTATGCTACGCTCTGCTGCACCCACAACACCAGCCTCAGTGGTCTGCCCTGTAGCGGCGGTTCACTCTGACCGCAATCCACGGGTGGCGTAGTCGGACATTTAAACATGAAAACCACATAAATAGTTCCGCCACTGGTTTGACCGCCCTGAGCCACGGAACTGGGTCGCCGCCACGAAGACTACAACCACCAGCATCCACCAAAAAGGGTCCGGCTCCGGGTGTCCCAAGGCCCAGGGGGTGCGTCAGAACATTTTCATCACCTTTCACAATCACCAATGGGACAAGGCAGTGATGTCCTCTGTCCCCTCTCTTATACATCCTAGTGACGGAGCACCTGCTCTCATCAATTCGCCATAACCCCAATATTAGGTGGATTGAGGTGGGAGGCACCGAGTACAAGTGCTCTCTATTTGCTGATGATGTCCTAGTATATATCACTCAATCACATATATCCATCCATGCTGTTATGGCTGAAATAGATCACTTTGTTACATGGTAAAATTTTAAAATCAATGCAGCGAAGTCTGAGGCCCTCGATGTCTCAATCCCCAAATCCATATAGGATTCCATCCAGTCCAATTTTCCCTTTGCCTGGCCCTCACAGGGTATCAAATACTTAGGAATTCCTATTCATAGAGACCTCTCCCATCTATGTTATCTTAATTTTGGGCCCTTTATTGAACAACTCCATACAGACCACGGTTGGCAAGTTAGAACTGTAAGATTCACTACGTGAACCACTGGTGTTTTGTGGAAAAGCACATGTACACTGCGTTCCAAATTATTATACAAAAAGTGTTTAGGAGTGATAAGGGAAGAATTTGTTTGTTTGTCAGTTAAACTCATTGATGGTGATGTGTGTCAGGGCTCTTTATATCACTGTAAGCAATTGCAGACACCTGTGTTAATTAGTTTGGCAGGTGTGTCCAATGAAAGGCAAGACTACTTAAGAAGGCTCTCTCACATTATTAAGCAGCCTACATTTTCTGCCAAAATGGGAAAGAAAAAGGATGTGTCGGCTGCTGAGAAGCAACAAATTGTGGAGTGTTTAGGTCAAGGCATGACTACAATCAACATTGTGCGATGATCAGGATGAAGTGTCTTGGCAATCAAGAAGTATGTAGCTGATTCACAGTACACACATGTGCGTGCTGATAAGGGCAAATTGAGGACTCTTTCCTACAGGCAATTACGTCAGGTTGAAAGAGCAGCGGCAAAAAAGCCTTGTCATAGCAGCAGACAAGTTTTTGAAGCTGCTTGTGCCTCCAACGTCCCCCGAACAACAAGATGCAGGGTCCTTCAGAGGTTTGCAGCTGTGCATGCGCCATCCTGTCGACCTCCTCTATCCACTTCACACAAGCAGAAACGGCTCCAGTGGGCCAAACATTACATGAAGACTGATTTCAAAACTGTTTTGTTCACGGATGAGTGCCGTGCAGCGCTCGATGGTCCAGATGGATGGAGTGGAGGATGGCTGGTTGATGGACACCCCACGCAAACACGGCTACAGCGCCAACAAGGAGGAGGTGGAGTAATGTTTTGGGCTGCAATCATGGGGAGAGAGATTGTCGGCCCCTTTAGGATCCCTGAAGGCGCTAAAGATGAACTCCATAATGTATGTGGATTTTCTCAAACAGCACTTCCTGCCATGGTTCAAGAAGAAGAACCGTGTATTTCACAGCAAGATCATTTTTCTGCATGATAATGCACCATCTCATGCTGCACATAAAACATCTGCATCTCTGGCTGATATGGGCATAAAAGGGGACAAACTTATAGTGTGACCCCCATGCTCCCCTGACCTCTACCCCATTCAGAACCTTTGGAGCATCATTAAAAGGAGTGTCTATGATGGCGGGAGGCAGTTCACATCTAAGCAACAGCTCTGGGAGGGTATTCTGTCCTCATGCAAAACAATTGAAGCAGAAACCATCCAAAACCTGACAAATTCAATGGACGAGAGAGTTCAGAAGCTCCTTTCGAACAAGGGGTCCTATGTGAAAATGTAACATCACCTAGAATAAAGTTTTGAGTTGAAAACTGTTTGATTTCAGTTTCTAACAACCTGCTAATGCTTATAATTTCAAAAATGACTATTTTTTTGGTCTTTATTAAAATGAAAAGGTTGATCGAAAAGTTTGGGGGATCTAAGAGTGTGGCAACCCAGTAGTCATGATTACTTCGAATTCTGACAATATGAGGGTCATGCTGCAGGTAGTGCAGCAAGAAGGCACTTATGTGCCTTGCGCATCTCGGAGCCCCAAAATTATTTTCCGGGCTAGATGCAGCTAAAAATTATTTTTAATTTTAAATCTGGTGAAGCTTTAGTATAGATGGCCTAATAGGATCAGTGCTGCACACTGCTACAAAGCCCAAATTATTTTCCAGTCAAGATACAGATAAACATGATTAGTAATTTGAAAGCTTAAAACGGTTGGTAGGGTGATTTTAACCAATCATCAAGCTTTTACTCTCCCCAGGATGACACAGGGGTAGAAAAGTCGTTTCGGATCCATGATTTGTTCATCTTTATGAACGTGAGTCTGTCTACATTATCAGTGGAGAGCCGCGTGCGCTTATCTGTCAGCACACCACCAGCAGCGCTGAACACACGTTCAGACAGAATGCTGGCTGCGGGGCATGACAAGATCTCCAAGGCGTAAGTGGCTAGCTCCGGCCATTTATCCAGATTGGAAGCCCAAAAAGAGCAAGGGTCCAGTGACACAGTTGTGGCTTCAATGTTTACTTGGAGATACTCCTGTACCATCGTCTCTAGGCGTTGACTATGTGTCAGACTTCTTGTCTCCTGTGGCCTTGCAAAGGATGGGCTAAAAAAGTGGTGAAATGATTCCGCAAAATTGATGTTACCAGCAGATACTGTGGTTCTGTTACGGTTTGAGTGCTGAACACTTGACGGTCCCACGGTTGGCAAGTTGGAACTGTGAGATTCACTACGTGCACCACTGGTATTTTGTGGAAAAGCACATGTAAGATTCTGCAACAGTCTCTGCTGATACTCCTGCATGCGTGCATCCCTTTCTATGGCAGGAATAATTTCTGCAAATTTACTTTTGTACCGGGGATCTAACAGTGTGGCAACCCAGTAGTCAGGATTATTTCTAATTCTCACAATTCGATGGTCATGTTGCAGGTAGTGCAGCAAGAAGGCACTCATGTGTGTTGCGCATCCAGGAGCACCAAGTCCCTGTTGTGTTGGTGGCGAGATAACAATCATGCTTCCTTCCTCTGTCCTCTCACCCCAACCTCGCACAACAGAAATGTGATCAAGGTCTCCCTCATCTGATGAGTCTTCCATCAGTTCGTCCTCCACTTCTTCCTGGGCTCCTGCACCTTCCTCACTAGTTTGGCTGCTACCATGCGCCCTGGTAAAACCATCTCCCCCACCCTCACATGCCTGCCGCCTTGGTGCTGCCGACCGTCTGGACCTTGCAGATGTTAGCCCTTCCGCATACAACTCCTCCTCCTCTACTTCCTCCACCTCCTCTTGTGCCACCACCTGACTCCGAATTCTGTTTAACATGTGCTCCAGCATGTAAATCACCGGAATAGTCATGCTGATAATGGCATCGTCAGCACTAAACATCTTCGTCGCCATTTCAAAACTGTGCAGAAGGGTGCATAGGTCCCTGATCTGAGACCACTCCTCCAGCGTGATTTGCCCCACCTCTGAATCTCGTTGGCCCAGGCTATACGTCAGAACGTATTGCACCAGGGCTTGTCGGTGCTGCCACAGTCGCTGCAACATGTGCAGAGTTGAATTCCACCGGGTAGGCACATCGCATTTTAGCCGGTGAAGTGGCAGGCCCAACGACTTCTGTAGAGATGTAAGTCGCTGAGCTGCGGGATGCGAATGGCGGAAGTGAGCACACAGCGACCGTGCCCTCTGCAGAAGGCCATCTAGTCTGGGATAGTGGGCTAAAAATTGCTGGACAACCAGGTTCAACACGTGAGCCATACAAGGCACGTGTGTGACATTGCCCCGGCGAAGGGCCGCACCCAGGTTTGCAGCATTGTCGCACACGGCCTTCCCTGGTTTCAGGTCCAGTGGAGACAACCATTCATGAAATTGGTTCTCCAGAGCTGACCACAACTCCTCAGCTGTGTGACTCACATTTCCCAGACATTTCAATGTAAAAACCGCCTGATGACGTTGAGCCCTACTGCCAGCATAGTAAGGAGGTGTGCAGGATCCCTTCTGCGCAGTTAGAAAGCTTGTGGCATGACCAGACAGGCTTTGGGTGCAGGTGGAAGACCGAGAGGAGGTTGAGGAGGCAGAAGCAGTGGAGGAACTTTGACATAAAGAGGATTGACGCACAACTCGTGGGGACGTCAAGACTTGGACAGCAGCCCCTTGTCCTGCTGTCACCATAGTTACCCAGTGCCCAGTCAGCGACATGTAACGCCCCTGTCCATGCCTACTCGTCCAAGTGTCTGTGGTGAAATGCACCCTGTCACACACAGAGTTTCTCAAAGAAGCGGTGATGTTGTGTGCGACATGCTGGTGGAGCGCAGGCACACCTTTCTTTGAGAAGTAGTGCCGACTGGGCATCTGGTACTGGGGCACTGCGACGGACATAAGGTCTCGAAAATCCTCTGTGTCCACCAGGCGGAAAGGCAGCATTTCTGTAGCCAAGAGCTTGCAGATGGTGAAATTCAACCTCTTAGCTTTCTCATGGCTAGGAGGAAATGGTCTTTTACTTGTCCACATCTGAGGGACCGAGGGCTGGCTATTGTGCTTAGACGGGGTTGATAAGGGTGTCCCCGGCAAACTGCCGGTCTGTGAGGAAGATGCAGGCGGACATGTTAGGTTGCCTTGATCCAAAGGTGGTGCTATCGATGTCGGACAGCGCTCAACACCAGCTGGTGTTACCACCTCCAAAGAAAATGATGACCTGCCAATCACGCTGGCTGTTGCGGGTAAAGAGGTGTCAGGTCTGCGCCCCAAAACAGGTGTGACTGCTGTCCCCCCAGTCACAGAGGATGAAGAGGCCGCGGATGCACAAGATATGGCAGACGGTGATTGGCCCGGCCGGCTAGGCCGAATTGTAGCACACTGAGCTTCCCACTGCAACTTATGCTTCATGTCCATGTGCCGGTTCATGCATGAAGTACTCAAACTATGTATTTTTTGGCCTCTACTTAGCTTTTGCTGACAAATGTTACAGATAACACGAGTTGGGTCATCTTTATCGATCTGAAAAAATGCCCAGGCTATGCAAGGCTTAGCACCCATGCGACCTGAAGAGCCACCACGACTTGTGGTGAGAGGCAGAGTTGTGTTTGAGGATGCAGTTGTTGACGTGCTTCCAGTACTACGTCTCTGTCCAGGAAGGCGCAACCTGACCTCGTCGTCACTAGCATCTTCCTCCACCTCCTCTGCTGACCTCATCTCTTGGCTGACTGTGGGTTGACAGTAAGTGGGATCTCCGACTTCATCATCATCACCCTGTGCGTTATCACACCCGTCGTCCTCAGAGCCAACCTGTTCCTGCCCTGACAAAAAACTAAAGTTGTCGCTCCAATCAGGTATTTGAGTCTTATCATCGTCTTCCTCATTGTCTCCACCAACAGGAGTTACAGTTTGGGAATGAGGGTCTACATTATGGTCAGAACCTTCTGCGTCTGGTCCTGGATCCGACTCATAAAGATTCTGGGCATCAGTGCAGATCATTTCCTCGTCTGGATTCACAGAAGCGCTGGAGTCGACCTCTGATTCCCAGGCTATAGTATGAGTAAACAGCTCTGCAGACTCAACCATCTGTTCTACCTCATACTCAGACGGGCAGCTGGAGATTTGGGAGCTGTGAGGAAGCAAGTGCGATTTGGGTGACACCTTTGAGGACTGGAGTATTTGTGATGTTGAAGTTGATGTGGAGGAGAGCCCACTTAAAGGAGCACTTGATATCCGTTGAAGCACCTGCTGTTTTTGTGCCTCATCTGGAATTTGTAGCGATTGGCGTGGCCGTAAGAAAGGGATCTTATCACATTGTCCGCTAAAAGAAGTAGACATTTTAGTTTGGCTGGAAGATGGTCTTTCTTCTGCACCTACCCCACGGACACAACCTTTTTTCCCCTTCCCAACACGCCTATTCCCCTTTCCACCAGCAGCAGGCCTTTTTCCACTCATTTTGGTGGTTAACTAATTCACAACTCTGGAGTTGTTTGCACAAAAAAACAATGGATGGTAACCGAGCAGAGCTGAGTGGCCAAACTGTGGTATTAGGCCAAAACTATTGGCTGGGTTAGATGCAGAAAAAAAATATTTTTAATTTGCAACCTGATGGAGGTCAGTATAGATGGACTAATAGACCAAGTCCCACACACCGCTAGAAGCCCAAATATTTTTTCAGAGCTAGATGCAGAAAAAAATTATTTTTAATTTGCAACCTGATGGAGGTCAGTATAGATGGACTAATAGACCAAGTCCCACACACTGCTAGAAGCCCAAATATTTTTTCAGAGCTAGATGCAGAAAAAAATTATTTTTAATTTGCAACCTGATGGAGGTCAGTATAGATGGACTAATAGACCAAGTCCCACACACCGCTAGAAGCCCAAATATTTTTTCAGAGCTAGATGCAGAAAAAAATTATTTTTAATTTGCAACCTGATGGAGGTCAGTATAGATGGACTAATAGACCAAGTCCCACACACTGCTAGAAGCCCAAATATTTTTTCAGAACTAGATGCAGAAAAAAATTATTTTTAATTTGCAACCTGATGGAGGTCAGTATAGATGGACTAATAGACCAAGTCCCACACACCGCTAGAAGCCCAACTATTTTTTCAGAGCTAGATGCAGAAAAAAATTATATTCAATTTGCAACCTGCTGGAGGTCAGTATAGAAGGACTAATAGAACAAGTCCCACACACTGCTAGAAGCCCAAATATTTTTTCAGCGCTAAATGAAGAAAAAAATTATTTTTAATTTGCAACCTGATGGAGGTCAGTATAGATGGACTAATAGACCAAGTCCCACACACTGCTAGAAGCCCAAATATTTTTTCAGAGCTAGATGCAGAAAAAAATTATTTTTAATTTGCAACCTGATGGAGGTCAGTATAGATGGACTAATAGACCAAGTCCCACACACTGCTAGAAGCCCAAATATTTTTTCAGAGCTAGATGCAGAAAAAAATTATTTTTAATTTGCAACCTGATGGAGGTCAGTATAGATGGACTAATAGACCAAGTCCCACACACCGCTAGAAGCCCAACTATTTTTTCAGAGCTAGATGCAGAAAAAAATTATATTCAATTTGCAACCTGCTGGAGGTCAGTATAGAAGGACTAATAGAACAAGTCCCACACACTGCTAGAAGCCCAAATATTTTTTCAGAGCTAAATGAAGAAAAAAATTATTTTTAATTTGCAACCTGATGGAGGTCAGTATAGATGGACTAATAGACCAAGTCCCACACACTGCTAGAAGCCCAAATATTTTTTCAGAGCTAGATGCAGAAAAAAATTATCTTCAGTTTGCAACCTGATGGAGGTCAGTATAGATGGACTAATAGAATGATGCTATGCCCAAAAGATTTTACTTCACTAGGTGCAGTAAAAAAATTGGTATTCTATACACAGGTGTTATATCTTGCAACACAGATAGGCTACTCCACTGACTAACACACTCTGCAATAGGCCAAAAAGGATTAGCTTTGCTAGATTCAGCCAAATGCTGTGAAAAAAACTTGCACAGCACTGGCACAGACCTGCCTGGCAAAAACTGATAGGAACTGATGTAACCTAGTCCTGAAAAGGACTCCAATTACAATTAGTCTTTACTCCCACAACCTATCTATTTAAGAGCACAGACCTCCCTGATAAAAGTCGTAGGAAATGCTGTAACCTAGTCCTTAAAAGGACTGCAATCACAACTATTCCCTACTCCCAAGCTATCTGTATATTTGTGCGAAAATTGGCTTGAAATTAACAAGGTATAGCGCACACAGCAACAGCGGTGCCGTCTAACACGCAGCTGCAGCAGTGAGAAAATGGTGGCGACGGGGAAAATGGCTTGGTCTTATAGGGCAAGGACATGTGACATACACTGCCAATGACACATGCCCTTGCTTGTGTGAAAAAAAGCACTTCGCTCCGTGTGTGCGCTGCTGATAGGCTGACAGATTGCACCTCCCCACTGCAAATGCGGGAAAGAGAAAAAAAAATGGAGATCTTCATTGTTCCTGCAGAGATCCATCCCCTGCCCCTCCCCCCACCCCGCTGTACACTCAAACTGCGTATTAACATTAATTTTCATCATTACTGAGAAAAAATCCAGTTATGATTTTGGTGCACGAACAGTTATCGAACATAACCTCGAACAGCCGAATTTTTCTCAAATTGTTCGTGTTCGCCGAACGGCTCGAACACCGCCCAAAACAGCTCGAATTTGAGATTGGCGAACAGTTCGAGTAGAACAACGCTCATCTCTAACTGTAACACTGAGTATATAGATGTGAAATATGAAATATGAATAGCATAACTGCTGTAAAAAATAGAAATAAATGAAAAATATATATATTTTTTTTTTGAAATTTTTTTTTTAGCGCATGAAATATGAAGTATGGAAAATGAATAGCATTACTGCTGTAAATAAATGAGAAATCTTAGCGCATAAATTGGCCAATTCATGTGTACCTGACAGCCGCGGTAAGGCGTTTCTCGATGTCAGGACCTACCAATGTGAATACCTCTCTAAGAGACCTCCGTCTGCTTATGTGTGGGAAAGACAGATCCTGATGCATTTAAAACCACTTGCGGCATGGGGGTGGGGGTGGAGTGCTCAGTCAATGCTAAATCTAGTAACAAAGAAAATGACGGCACTTCCACTACAAAAATTGGTGTGAACAGGTGCTTACTAAGAGCAGCTACCTCCATATATAATGAACAAACAAAGTAGCACACTGTAACACTGAGTATATAGATGTGAAATATGAAATATGAATAGCATAACTGCTGTAAAAAATAGAAATAAATGAAAAATTTTTTTTGGAAAAATTTTTTTTTTAGCACATGAAATATGAAGTATGGAAAATGAATAGCATTACTGCTGTAAATAAATGAGAAATCTTAGCGCATAAATTGGCCAATTCATGTGTACCTGACAGCCGCGGTAAGGCGTTTCTCGATGTCAGGACCTACCAATGTGAATACCTCTCTAAGAGACCTCCGTCTGCTTATGTGTGGGAAAGACACACAAAGAAAATGACGGCACTTCCACTACAAAAACTAGGTGTGAACAGGTGCTTACTAAGAGCAGCTACCTCCATTATATATGGAGGTAGCTGCTCTTAGTAAGCACCTGTTCACACTTAGTTTTTGTAGTGGAAGTGCCGTCATTTTCTTTGTTACTAGATTTAGCATTGACTGAGCACTCCACCCCCACCCCCATGCCGCAGGTGGTTTTAAATGCATCTGGATCTGTCTTTCCCACACATAAGCAGACGGAGGTCTCTTAGAGAGGTATTCACATTGGTAGGTCCTGACATCGAGAAACGCCTTACCGCGGCTGTCAGGTACACATGAATTGGCCAATTTATGCGGTAAGATTTCTCATTTATTTACAGCAGTAATGCTATTCATTTTCCATACTTCATATTTCATGCGCTAAAAAAAATTTAAAAAAAAAAATAAAAAATTTTTCATTTATTTCTATTTTTTACAGCAGTTATGCTATTCATATTTCATATTTCACATCTATATACTCAGTGTTACAGTGTGCTACTTTGTTTGATATACAGTACAGACCAAAAGTTTGGACACACCTTCTCATTTATAGATTTTTCTGTATTTTCATGACTATGAAAATTATACATTCTTACTGAAGGCATTAAAACTATGAATTAACACATGTGGAATTATATACTTAACAAATAAGTGTGAAACAACTGAAAATATGTCTTATATTCTAGGTTCTTCAAATTAGCCACCTTTTGCTTTGATGACTGCTTTGCACACTCTTGGCATTCTCTTGATGAGCTTCAAGAGGTAGTCACTGGAAATGGTCTTCCAACAATCTTGAAGGAGTTCCCAGAGATGCTTAGCACTTGTTGGCCCTTTTGCCTTCACTCTGCGGTCCAGCTCACCCCAAACCATCTCGATTGGGTTCAGGTCTGGTGACTGTGGAGGCCAGGTCATCTGGCGTAGTACCCCATCCCTCTCCTTCTTGGTCAAATAGCCCTTACACAGCCTGGAGGTGTGTTTGGGGTAATTTTCCTGTTGAAAAATAAATGATGGTTCAACTAAATGCAGACCGGATGGAATAGCATGCCGCTTCAAGATGCTGTGGTAGCCATGCTGGTTCAGTATAGCATCAATTTTGAATAAATCCCCAACAGTGTCACCAGCAAAGCACCCCCACACCAACACACCTCCTCCTCCATGCTTCACGGTGGGAACCAGGCATGTAGAGTCCATCTATTCACCTTTTCTGCGTCGCACGGTGGATGGGACCAAAGATCTCAAATTTGGACTCATCAGACCAAAGCACAGATTTCCACTGGTCTAATGTCCATTCCTTGTGTTCTTTAGCCCAAACAAGTCTCTTCTGCTTGTTGCCTGTCCTTAGCAGTGGTTTCCTAGCATCTACTTTACCATGAAGGCCTCCTCTTAACAGTTGTTGTAGAGATGTGTCTGCTGCTAGAACTCTGTGTGGCATTGACCTGGTCTCTAATCTGAGCTGCTGTTAACCTGCGATTTCTGAGGCTGGTGACTCGGATAAACTTATCCTCAGAAGCAGAGGTGACTCTTGGTCTTCCTTTCCTGGAGCGGTCCTCATGTGAGCCAGTTTCTTTGTACCGCTTGATGGTTTTTGCAACTGCACTTGGGGACACTTTCAAAGTTTGCCCAATTTTTTGGAATGACTGACCTTCTTTTCTTAAAGTAATGATGGACACTCGTTTTTCTTTACTTAGCTGCTTTTTTCTTGCCATAATGCAAATTCTAACAGTCTATTCAGTAGGACTATCAGCTGTGTATCCACCAGACTTCTGCACAACACAACTGATGGTCCCAACCCCATTTATAAGGCAATAAATTCCACTTATTAAACCTGACAGGGCACACCTGTGATGTGAAACCATTTCCGGTGACTACCTCTTGAAGCTCATCAAGAGAATGCCAAGAGTGTGCAAAGCAGTTATCAAAGCAAAAGGTGGCTACTTTGAAGAACCTAGAATATAAGACATATTTTCAGTTGTTTCACACTTTTTTGTAAAGTATATAATTCCACATGTGTTAATTCATAGTTTTGATGCCTTCAGTGTGAATGTACAATTTTTAAAGTCATGAAAATACAGAAAAATCTTTAAATGAGAAGGTGTGTCCAAACTTTTGGTCTGTACTGCATACCTGATGACGCTGTGCGGCTAGCCAATCACTGTAATGCCACAACTAACAAGACTGCGGCACTACAGTGTGTGGCAGACAATCACTGCATGTTCATTGGCGCTCAAAAGAGTGCCAGACATGCAGGGAGGGGACCCGAGCACCCGCCGAGCAACCCCGGAACTACTTGGCGAATGCCGAGCATCTCGAGCAGTGAGATGCTCGGGCGAGTACCAAGCAGTAGGGAGCATGCTCGCTCATCACTAAACGTTGCCTAATACATGCTTTACATTTTTGGCACAGTATTTGTAATGGATTTTGCTGGGGCGTTTATCTTTTTGCAAATGGCAGTGAAATATTTGAATGTGATTTTTATTTATTTTCCAATAATTTTGTCAACTGTTACTACATGCTGCTTTACCTCTACTCACACTATTGCCTGAGATGTGTCCAGGAAAAACTGTAAAGTTCTGTACATAAGCTTAAAATAATGTGAGGACATTAAATATTGTAGACTGTAAATAAATACATAATATATTCCTTGGGTAAAATGAATCTTAATCAGAGGTTAGCAGGTATAAGACACTCCAAAATCATGCAACTTAATGAATTTAGTGCAGTTTATCAGTGGCGTGTACCTACATGCGCCTGGATTGCCATACCATATTCTGCCTTTGCTCCTCCCGAGGTATGCCCACTTTGGCAAAGCTGCCCAAAACTGGCTTGAAAACAACAAACCCCCCATAAAACAGTTTTATTCATAAACACTTTGATGAATCGGCGTCTAAGTGTACTATCTGGCTTTGCCATTTCACGTTACTGGAAACATTTGGAGTCTACTTTAATAAAAAATGAAATACTCTTTGAAGACAGTACATAATTTTCTGAAAAGTAGGGTGAGAGTTTCAAAATTGTTTGCTATACCTATGCCATATTGTACTTTTTCTTCTCTTTGTGAAATCCAGTTGTATTGTTATTTTTCCTCTGCTATGCAGCATGTTGTATCTTTGTATTGAATAAAAATGGAAGAGAATTGAATGAGCCAAGATCAAGTAGGTCTAACAAATACTCAAGTAAAGACTGACCAAAATTACGGAAAGTCAACATAAGGACATGGTTTACTGAATGCTATTGAGAAGTTAGCATACAGCACAAAGCAGCTTGACCACTTTGCTTTTCACCTTTTGTGACCTTTCTTTCTTTGATGCCCAAATCCTAAATCTTTATTTTTCTATAGTAGTTTGCCAAATCTGTCCTGTGAGCTAAACTGGAAAATAATACATTTGACCCTTCTCATACATCCAATTAACTTCTTATCATTATTTCAACATTTGACCTTCACTTTGTGGAGCAGGATTTTTTCTCACACTACTTAGTTTATGTTGTGGATTTCTTTCTTAATAGTTCTCAGCCCATAATTAGCTAAAATGCATAACTTTTTACTATGTGCTTTGAACATATCATCTTGTGTTATGTGATAACAAAGCATTTTTATCACTTGCCAAGGCTGTCTGCTAATTTAGGCCAAAATTTTTGATTAAAAGCCTGAATAGTATATAAGCAGCAATTATGGCTACTATGGGAACCATAGAGATAGGAGCCAAGCCCTGGGTGGTCCTTTCTCTTTAAGCTATATTGGCAACAATCCAGAATCATCATTACTAGTGTTGAGCGAACATGCTCGACGCTGCTCGGTACTCGCCCGAGCATCACGCTACTCGGGATGTTCGGCGAGCACCGAGCATTTCCGGGTTACTTGGGCGGGAGCTCGGGTCTCCGCCCTGCATGTTTGGCACTCTTTACAGAGCCAATGAACATGCAGGGATTGCCAGCCAGTCACTGTAATGCTGCAGCCATGTTGGTTGTGGGCATTACAGTGATTGGCTGGCCGCACAGAATTTAAAACCGGGCGCCGCCATCTTGGACACAGTCGCTTCGGATTAGACAGTGTAGGGACAGCGTGCTGATTTAGGGAGAGATATAAACTGCGAAATAGTTAGTGTAGGGTCTATAAAGGCTGTCAGAAAAAACAAACAGTCCTTTTCAGGACTAATATCCATCCCAGATACCAGGCAGGCAGGCTGTATAGGAGACACAGTGGTTATACCAGCAAACGCTGCATTACAGTCCTGTGTGCTCCTGTTGCTGAAATTGCTGGACTTAGCACCAGGTGTCGGGGGCCAGGAAAAATCCTTTTTTTTTCATCTAAATCCTCCCTTTTTTTCCTCCTTCACACTGTACAAATACCTGTCTTATTAACCTTTTGGTGTCCCCCCCCCCAAAAAAAAAGCGTGTCTCTGATTTTTCAGACACAAATATAACTGTTGAAAATAGTCTGGTGTAGGCTAGAGAAACAGAAGTGTTGTTTTGCACTTCCACGGTTCAAACCTCTGTATTATCCATTTTGGGTCATTTGTATCTAAAAAAAAAAACAGTTTGAGTGTGTCGCTCACTGTTCAGCCGCAAATATATCTATTTAAAAAAGTGTGGCATACCCCAGTAAACAATAACTGTGGTGTTGCCATCCCACGGTAAAAAAATCTCTATTATTCAGGTTTTGGTAGTTTTTTCCGTAAAGAAAAACAATAGTGTCTCCTGACTGTTGTGACACAAAAATATATCTGTTGAAAATATTCTTGTGTAGGCCCGACATCCCAGTGTGGTTTCGCAGTTCCACGGGTCAAATCGCTGTACTATCCAGTTTTGGGCCTTTGGTATCTAAAAAAAAAGCAGCTTGAGTGTGTCGCTCACTGTTCAGCTGCAAATATCTCTATTTAAAAAAGTGTGGTATACCCAAGTAAACAATAACTGTGGTTTTCCTCTTCCACGGTTCTAATCTACTCTTTATTACCCTTTTTCCATTGATAGTGCAAGTGTAAGATATTTTACTTCATTTACAATGGGCAAGGCGCGTGGCAAGGGACGTGGAAGTGGACGTTCTGGTGATGATTCGTGCAGAGGACGGGGCCGTGGCCAAGGTGAAAATGAGCCACAACCAACAGCCACATCGTCTCGCTCCCACTTCTTTACCGAATTACTAGGGAAGCACAGAACAACACCAGTATTGAGAACTGATCAGTGTGAACAGGTTATTAATTGGATAGCAGAGAATACTTCCAGTTACCTGGGCACCACCACCTCCGGTCTGTCTTCCACACGGTCAACTCTTAGTAGCCGTGAGTCTTGACCGCATACTCCTCACCATGATGCTCCTTCCTCCCACCATGCCGAGTGTCGTCAGACAGCAAGTGATCCCACACTTGGACACTCTGAAGAGCTGTTCTCTGGTCCATTTCCATATTTGGGCCTCTCTCCTGATACGCTTGAAGTGGTGGAAGAGGAGATCCCATGTTGCGATGCCCAAATATTTGAAAAGCCACGGCCACAGGAAGTCGACGTTGGCAATCTGTCACAAGAGGTGGACGATGACGAGACACAATTGCCAGGAAGTGAGGAGGAGGATCGTGGTGCGCAAGTGGAAGAGGAGAAGGTGGTGGATGATCTAGTAACTGACCCAACGTGGAAGGAGGACATGCAGAGTGAGGCCAGCAGCACACAGGGGGAGGGAGGCAGAGTACCCCAACAGGCAGGAAGCAGCAGTGTGGTGGCCGCAGACAGAAGGCAGGCAACCGTTCCCCGTAACACCAACACGAGGGACGTTGCCAGTACAAGCGGTAGTTCTTCCAGAGGCTGGAATTTTTTTAAAGACTCTGCTGATAACCCCAAAAAGGCCATATGTTCCACCTGCCATGCCAGCATCAGCAGGGGTGACAAAACTACCAGCCTGACCACCACCAGCATGATCAGGCACATGACAGCAAAGCACCTGACTTTGTGGGGCGAAACCCAGGGTCCACGACCAGTGTCAGCGCGTGTCACCACTGCTTCTTCCACTGTTGTGCGTGCAATAGAACCCCCTGTTGTGTGTGCAAGGCAATCCCCTGTCCAAACTGCATGTAAAGATGCCCCCTCCTCTCAGTCTTCACTTGTTATGGCAGTTTCTCAAGAAACAGCATCAACGTCCACGTCCATGTCCCACCGCAGCGTTCAATTGTCCATATTCCAGACCTTTGAATGAAAGCGGAAATTCGCAGCTAACGCCCCACAGGCCACAGTCCTAAATTCGCACATTTCACGACTGCTTGCATTGGAAATGCTGCCTTTTAGGCTGGTGGAGATGGAATACTTCCGCAATCT
Source organism: Phyllobates terribilis (assembly GCF_046119375.1). Lineage (NCBI taxonomy): Eukaryota > Metazoa > Chordata > Amphibia > Anura > Dendrobatidae > Phyllobates > Phyllobates terribilis. The sequence goes on along the minus strand of NW_027362762.1, from coordinate 764,166,726 downwards.
TATGGCGGTGGCCGACCCTCGGTACTCGGTCCCCAGCCGACACTATTTTGCCCGGTGTGCCATCCCTGCACTACACAAGCATGTGTCCCAAAGCATCTGCCGTGCCCCCAACAGTGCAATTACTGGGAGAGTCCACCTGACAACGGACACGTGGACAAGTGCTTGTGGCCAGGGACGGTACATCTCTCGGACGGCACACTGGGTAAACATAGTGGAAGCCGGGACCCAGTCGGACCTTGGGACAGAACTCATCCTCCCCACACCGAGGATTGCGGGCACTATGTCAGTCAGAGTTGCCCCCACAGTGTACAGCTCCTGCGCATCCTCCTCCTCCTCCTCATGTTCAGCCTCCATCTCAGATATCACCACATCAGTTACAAGCTGGAAGCATTGCAGTACTGCCTCCGCCAAGCGGCAACAGGCTGTGCTGAAACTCATAAGCTTAGGTGATAAACCTCACACTGCTTGTGAGTTGTGGACAGCTGTGAAAGAGCAGGCAGATCTGTGGCTGAGACCGCTGTACCTACATCCCGGCATGGTCGTGTGTGACAATGGCCGTAACCTGGTGGCGGCTCTGAGGCGAGGTGAGATCACACACGTACCATGCCTGGCTCATGTGCTTAACCTCGTTGTTCATCAGTTTCTTAAATCGTACCCCGAGTTGCCAGATCTGCTCGTGAAAGTACGCCGCCTGTCAGCTCATTTTCGCAAGTCGGCTACAGCTTCCGCCGACCTTGCTGTGTTGCAGCAGCGTTTGCAGCTTCCGGCACACCGACTGGTGTGTGATGTCCCCACACGTTGGAACTCTACCCTCCACATGTTGCAAAGGATTTGTGAGCAGAAGAGAGCAGTTGTGGCGTACCAGCTGCAACAAGGCCGTCGATATTCAGGTCAGACTCCACACATAAGACCTCAGGAGTGGACCTGGATGTCTGACATATCTACCATCCTGACAAACTTTGAGGAGGCCACCAAGATGGTGAGTGGCGATGGCGCCATCATTAGTGTCAGCATCCCACTTGTCTGTCTTTTGAAATGCACTCTGCAGAGAATTAAAGAGGAGGCATTGCAGCCAGAGTATGATGAGATGGATCAAGAAGCCATAGCGGGCGATTACACACAGCCCAGCCTCATCTCATCCCAACGTGCATTGGGGGACAATGAGGGAGAGGAGGAGAAGGAGGAGGAGGAGGAGGAAGAACAGGAGCTGCTATCATGCGTTGTAGACGGTAGTACCTGTAAAAGTGTCATACCGTCGGTTCAGAGTGGGTGGCCTGAGGACAGGGGGGAGGAGGAAGAGGAGGAGGAGGAGGAGGAGAGCATGGTCAGTCGTCATCTTGGTGAGGACACAGAAATATTGCCCGTTACCAGTCTGGCACGCAAGGCTGACTTTATGTTAAGCTGCCTTAACCGTGACCCTCGCGTTGTCAAAATGTTGGGTGACAGTCATTACTGGTTGGTGACACTTGTAGACCCCAGCTACAAGGAGAACTTTCACTCTCTTATTCCTGAGGTGGAGAGGTCTACAAAAATGGGGCAATACCAGAAGGCCCTTGCTGCAGAACTCTTAAAAAAATTCTCATCTGAACACGCTAGCGGCAGAGGTCACAGTTCGTTGCCCAACCAAGGCGTACAGGCGAGAGAGATGCAACTCCAATCCAGCAGAGGCAGGGGAACACTGTCAACGTTCTGGGACAGTTTTCTGACACCCACCCAGCTTACAGGCCCTGAGGCACGGGGTACTCTCACAAGGAGTGGAAAGTTTCAAAAGATGGTGAGGGAGTACCTTGCCGATCGTACCAGCGTCCTCCGTGATTCCTCTGTGCCTTTTAATTATTGGGTATCCAAGCTGGACACTTGGAATGAACTCGCTCTGTACGCCTTGGAGGTCCAGGCCTGCCCTGCCGCTAGCGTGTTATCGGAGCGTGTTTTTAGTGCCGCTGGGGGAATTATAACTGATAAGCGCACTCGCCTGTCAACTGATAATGCTGACAAGCTGACCCTTATCAAAATGAACAAGGGCTGGATTGGGCCAGACTTCTCATCACCACCAAATGACAGCAGAGTAACATAAAGTCAAATCCACTGTGTTATTTCGGGAGGTGTATTCACAAGCAGCACTTCACACCCACACATGGGTATACGCTTCCTCGTTTCAGCTGTTTAATCTTCTTCTCCTTATCCTCAGCCTCCACCACCACTATACCACCAGGGTGCCAGCATTGCAAGTTCCTCCGTCCTTATTTTTGGCAGCTTTTGCTTGCAAGGCATAAGCAAATACTATGGGACATCCACTCCCCAATAATGGGACTTATGTTTGTAATATGCTGTACTGCATGGCTCTTGTAAGGGGCATTGCAAGTTGCTCCATCCTAATTTTTGGCAGCTTTTGCTGGGAAAGCATAAGCCAATACTATGGGACACCCACTCCCCAATAATGGGACTTATGTTTGTAATATGCTGTACTGCATGGCTCTTGTAAGGGGCATTGCAAGTTGCTCCGTCCTAATTTTTGGCAGCTTTTGCTTGGAAAGCATAAGCAAATACCTTGGGACACCCACTCCCCAATAATGGGACTTATATTTGTAATATGCTGTACTGCATGTGACGCGCCCCCTGGGCCGTGTGTACACGTGTGTGGGATACCCGGTGCTGGGTCTCTGGGGTCTGTAGTCTCCGTGGCGGTGACCCGGTCCCGTGGCTCAGGCTGGTCAAACCAGTGGCAGTCTTTCTTAGGTTTTGAGGTTAATTGTCTAACTGCGCCACCCGTGGATTGCGGTCAGGGAGTACCACCGCTGCGAGGCATACTGCTGAGGCTGGTGTTGTGTGCGCAGCATAGAATGGGATAACTCCCCTCGGGAGGAGTATAGCCTCAGGGCAGTGAGTGTGGATGATGGGGGTGATGGTGCACGAGCGCAGCAGGAATGACTCAGAGACTTTGGAGTGCAGTTCAGGGTCTTTACTGATGATTATAAGGTAGACCCTCCCGGGAGTACTGGCTAGCATAAGAGGCCTGGTCAGTCTGTGAGCAAGCAGGAGTTCCCCTGGCCAGGTGGAGTTGTAGGCCTCCCCGTCTGTCTGCACTCTTCCTGGCTACCTTGCTGTAAGCGGGTAGTAGTAGCCCACGTCCCTGAGTGTACCGTGTAGTGCTCACCCGTATGGCTGGTGACTTGGGGCCTTCTGTTAGCCTCCGCTCCACGACGGCGGTGCTGGTCCCTTGCTTGTGACTGAGCCTCCGGGCTTCTATGGCCAGAGGACCTGAAATCCCCTGCCGGCTGGTTTCTGCTGCTGGATATATAAGTCCTCACAGCTTTGGACTCCTGTGTCCGGTTCCTATTGTCTTCTGCCAGGGCGAGCTCTGCTCAGCCTCCAGACCCTGGTCTTTAGCTCCTAGCTCATACAGAGCTCCTTGCTGTTACTTTCCCTTGCTCTCACTCTGACTCTGACTGTTCTCTGACTCACTCAACCCCGCCCCAGATCCAGTTTATAAGGGCAGAATTCTCCCCTCCCAGGATTGGGGCAGGAGGATGTTGCATGTTTAAGGGATCCTGACCAGGAAACCTCCCACTTGCTCTCCGACGTAATATCTCCATTACTGTGGTGACCAGACCCCTGGGGTGCCACACATGGCTCTTGTAAGGGGCATTGCAGTTCCTCATAATTTTTGGAAAGCCTTCCATTCACTGCTTAGGCCAACAGTGCACGTGAGACCCAGTTGCTATAAATGGAAAAAAAGGTTTAGTTAACACACTCTGACCTCCATGTCATTTCCAAGGGGCATTGGAGTGGCTCTAAATTTTTGGTAGGCATTGCACTCACTGTATGCCCTATAACTGTGTAGCCGAACCGCTCCTTTTGTTACAGAAACATATCCTACAAGACATATCTGGTTGACTGGCCTGATATTGATGTGAATGGTTCCTGTTCCTCCTGCTCTTTCTCCTTTGCCACTACCTCATCCATCATTTATCACCTGAAGCTTTGTTTTAACGGGAGTCATAGAACTTGGATAGTAGCAGGAAAACATCCAGCAATCCTCGGAGGAGGTAGGATATGCGTCAAAATGCTGACCACCTCAGGCCTAGCCACTTCTACATACATGCGCTTGCATTACAACAAAACAAAGCAGATGCTAACTTCTATCATCCTCATCATGCTCCTCACCTTGGCACTCTCAACTCCCCTGATGGAGAAGCCAGGGCCCACCGGAGGAGTCTGATAGTCCGGTGGGCTCGGCCAATGCTGCCCTAAAGCAGGCCAGGCTAAGAAAAGTGTGGGAAAGGTTACCGGGACAAATAGGGCTGGCTGGGGACCGAGTATCGACACCCGGCCACCCCCTGGAGGCTGGGGAGCAAGCGGGGACCCCTGTCCACCAGGCGGCTGGGGACTGAGTATGGATACCAGGCCGCCGACACAGCCATGGTGTGGTGGCCAGATTTCGCCTCCACATGCCTAAAAGGCCCAATTTAAAGTGCAAGCAAGCAAGCAGTATGGTATTGCAGCCTGGGGGTGGGTGGGTGGCAGGCTGCATACTTGCGCTTGCATTGCAAGGAATGGGAGAGGTACAATTGAACACTGCCCTGGGACAAGGACTTGAATGGGGATAGTTGCAAGTCTGCAACAACAGGTGCAAGGTGGGAGGCATCTTCGCATGTACCATGAACAGGGGTTTGGCATGCACACACTACAGCGGAATAGGCTCTCCTTCCCACTAAATGCACTGGGGAGGGCACAGGTAATGTTTTGGTATACAAGCTTAATCTTATGTATAAGGCACACCAGGACAAATATGGGCGGCTGTGGACTGAGTATGGATACCTCGCTGCCGAAGCAGCCATGAGGTAGTGGCCAGCTTCGGCCTCCTCCAAACTAAAAGGCCCCATTTTAAGTGCAAGCTAGCAGTATGGAATTGCAGTCTGGGGGTGGGTGGGTGGCAGGCTGCACACTTACCCTTGCATTAAAAGAAAACATAGCAGATGCTAACTTCTGTCATCATCATCATGCTCCTCACCTTGGCACTCTCAACTCCACCGATGGAGAAGTCAGGGCCCACCGGAGGAGTCTGGTTCTCTGGTGGGCTCGTCCAATGCTGCCTAAAGCATGCCGGGCTAAGAAAAGTGTGTGGGGGGATGTTCCAAGGAGAAATAGGGGCGGCTGGGGACCGTTTATGGACACCCGGCTGCCCCCAGGTGGCTGGGGACCGTGTGTGGACACCCGGCCGTGGGGCGGCTGGGGACCGAGTATGGACACCCGGCCGCCGGGCGGCAGGGGACTGAGTATGGATTCCAGGCCGCCAACACAGCCATGACGTGGTGGCCAGATTCCGCCTCCACATGCCTAAAAGGCCCAATTTCAAGTTCAAGCAAGCAAGCAGTATGGTATTGCAGCCTGGGGGTGGGTGGGTGGCAGGCTGCATACTTGAGCTTGTATTGGAAGGAATGGGGGAGGTACAATTGAACACTGCCCTGGGACTAGAACTTGCATGGGGATAGTTTCAAGTCTGCATCTTCTGATGCGGTAAGGATCACTTCTGATGGGCACACTTTTAGACAGTGACCTGGGAGTCAGAGATGCTTCCAGGGGTCTTCCCCATGCTGTTCCCTTGTCTTTTCAGCACTTTATGCATGTGTCACACAGCACATGGCCAGATAAGGTTGTAAAATGTTAAAATGACATTTCACGGTGAATGCATTTGTCATAGTTGAAAGCAATACAAAAGTGCAAAAACGCATAAAAAATGCTACTTGTGAACATAGCCGAAGGTGTGGAGGAGTATTTTTGTTTTTGGTCATTTATTTTAACTTATACACAAGTCTTTACCCTGGAAAGGATGTTCCTTAACATATTTCACAGGAAAAAAGTTTCACTTTCGTTTTTGAACGTTTTATTGTGAGCCTGTAAAAGTGGCTTAATACCTCTGACCACGTTGTTGACAGCAGTGACCTGGGGGTCAGAAATGCTTCCTCGGGCGATCCCCATGCTGTCCCCATGTCATTTGAGCACTGTCACTATCGTTTTGGGCACTTGTTAGGCTTTTAAAAGACTGCCGGGGGTGCCACCGCAAAAATAATCGAGTCTCCCATAGACTAACATTGGGCTCGTTGCTCGGGTCGAGCAGCCGAGTATCACAGCGAGCTTGGCCCGAGCTTCGAGCACCCGAGCATTTTAGTGCTCGCTCAACACTAATCATTACTGATTGCTGCTGGATCCATTTGTTAAATAATTGAAGTCAACGTGAATGGATCAGTTTTATAGTCCATCATTTTTTCACCAGTTTCAACTGATCCAGTTTTTTTGTTTACTGGATAAATTTCAAGTGGATGATTTCTGGACACGTGAAGAAACAAACAAAAAATTGATGAATTTGCTTAAATTCCAAGGAAACAATAAGCTTTATGCCCTTCTGCCTGGGATTGAAAACATAGGTACCAATTCATCAAGACAATCAATGTTCACTACTGGTTTTGATGAGTGGGAGGGGTGGAGTCTGACGCTTATGTCTCTTAATGAATCAGGGGCATCTGACGACTGTCATATACCTCCATGTGCGCCTTGCCACAAATCTTACTTTAGTCCCTTCTGGAGTAAGTTTAGTGGTGTATAAAACGTCACCGCTCATCAGGAGTTTGACAAACCATGATCACTAGGTCCCTGTCCCACTTCAGCTTTGCCTACCTTATTGGAGCTGAGCAAAAATGCACCAAAAGTCACAAAATTTTAGCGTAGCCTTGGGTTTTACCAAAACTTTGTAATTTTTCAAAGCTTTTTTTATGCCAGAATTCTCATGCAAAAGCTTTAATGAATTGGGCCCATAGTGTACCACAAGTTGTATTTTTATCTTTGCTATTGGGTTGTTTCACAACTATGTATATATAAATGAACTAATGTACAGTACAGACCAAAAGTTTGGACACACCTTCTCATTTAAAGATTTTTCTGTATTTTCATGACTTTGAAAATTGTACATTCACACTGAAGGCATCAAAACTATGAATTAACACATGTGGAATTATATAGTTAAGAAAAAAGTGTGAAACAACTGAAAATATGTCTTATATTCTAGGTTCTTCAAAGTAGCCACCTTTTGCTTCGATGACAGCTTTGCACACTCTTGGCATTCTCTTGATGAGCTTCAAGGGGTAGTCACCGGAAATGGTCTTCCAACAATCTTGAAGGAGTTCCCAGAGATGCTTCGCACTTGTTGGCCCTTTTGCCTTCACTCTGCGGTTCAGCTCACCCCAAACCATCTCGATTGGGTTCAGGTCTGGTGATTGTGGAGGCCAGGTCATCTGGCGTAGCGCCCCATCACTCACCTTCTTGGTCAAATAGCCCTTACACAGCCTGGAGGTGTGTTTGGGGTCATTGTCCTGTTGAAAAATAAATGATGGTCCAACTAAACGCAAACCGGATGGAATAGCATGCCGCTGCAAGATGCTGTGGTAGCCATGCTGGTTCAGTATGCCTTCTATTTTGAATAAATCCCCAACAGTGTCACCAGCAAAGCACCCCCACACCACCACACCTCCTCCTCCATGCTTCACGGTGGGAGCCAGGCATGTAGAGTCCATCCGTTCACCTTTTCTGCGTCGCACAAAGACGCGGTGGTTGGAACCAAAGATCTCAAATTTGGACTCATCAGACCAAAGCACAGATTTCCACTGGTCTAATGTCCATTCCTTGTGTTCTTTAGCCCAAACAAGTCTCTTCTGCTTGTTGCCTGTCCTTAGCAGTGGTTTCCTAGCAGCTATTTTACCATGAAGGCCTGCTGCACAAAGTGTTCTCTTAACAGTTGTTGTAGAGATCTGTCTGCTGCTAGAACTCTGTGTGGCATTGACCTGGTTTCTAATCTGAGCTGCTGTTAACCTGCGATTTCTGAGGCTGGTGACTCGGATAAACTTATCCTCAGAAGCAGAGGTGACTCTTGGTCTTCCTTTCCTGGGGCGGTCCTCATATGAGCCAGTTTCTTTGTAGCGCTTCATGTTGTTTGCAACTGCAGTTGGGGACACATTCAAAGTTTGCCCAATTTTTCTGACTGACTGACCTTCATTTCTAAAAGTAATGATGGCCACTCATTTTTCTTTACTTAGCTGCTTTGTTTTGCCATAATACAAATTCTAGCAGTCTATTCAGTAGGACTATCAGCTGTGTATCCACCTGCCTTCTGCACAACACAACTGATGGTCCCAACCCCATTTATAAGGCAAGAAATCACACTTATTAAACCTGAGAGGGCACACCTGTGAAGTGAAGACCATTTCCGGTGACTACCTCTTGAAGCTCATCAAGAGAATGCAAAGAGTGTGCAAAGCAGTCATCAAAGCAAAAGGTGGCTACTTTGAAGAACCTAGAATATAAGACATATTTTCAGTTGTTTCACACTTTTTTGTTAAGTATATAATTCCACATGTGGTAATTCATAGTTTTGATGCCTTCAGTGTGAATGTACAATTTTCAAAGTCATGAAAATACAGAAAAATCTTTAAATGAGAAGGTGTGTCCAAACTTTTGGTCTTTACTGTATATACAAAGTGAAGTGTTTTCCTATGGCAACTGACATGAATCGAGCTTTCATTCTAGGTGCAAGAAGTAATCAAACTAATTATTTGAAGGAGCATAAAAGCTGATTCCTAAAGTAGTTTACTGAATAAAACTACATGAATTGTCACAAATTTTTGTGCAACTTGAAGCTGCTTAAAATTTTTGCATCTTTTGCCATTTTTAAGCTAGTCCCAGGTAGCCCGTCAATGTTTTGAAAAGCAGAATACATTTTGACAGAAATGTACATCAGTCCCTGATTGGCATACATTTATCGTGGCAGCACATGGCAGCTGAAAGATACAGCAAATCCATTAAGAGACACAGACCACTTAATGAATTTGGTGCATTTTGATGACAAAGCACAATTCATCAAGAATGTCATACAAAGTGCCAGTCTTGATGAATCAGTGTTCAGTTAAACATCACCCACCTTATCTACCAAAGGATACAAAAAAGAAAACTTTTCTATGCTGCCAGAATTTTGTAGGGTTTAAGCAAGAATGGTTAATTGTATACTGCTCCAGTCTGCCAGCGCTCTGAGCTGATTTCCATCAGACATCTAAAAAAATAATGAAGTATAATAATAAAATATAATTAAATTATTATGTGGAGAGCTGAAATGGTAGAATCTGCTGAAATTCCAATTCAAAGGATTTCCTCAAATTCTAATATGTGTCATTATGCTCTGAGGTCTCTCCAGACTTAAGTATTTAATATTCATAAGGTTTACTCATCTTGTCCCGGCACTCACATGTCTCTTTGCGCAGCTTCCTGATTGAACTTCCATGCTCCCTTTAGTCTGGTCTTCTGTTCAACATCATGGTTTCATGTGAGGCCTAATGAGCACCAACTGAGTCGGAAAGCACTGTAAAAATAGAAGATTATAATGGAAAGAGCAAGTTGCCCAGAGGACAGATGAGGATGGCCACCATTTTGCTGGCTTTGAATGAATTGAATTGAAAAATCTATATTTAACATTTTTTCATCAATTTTTCCTGATCATTTTAAGTTGTAAATAACAATGCATTGGAATTACGCATTCTAAAAACAGACTGACTGCAGCCAGCAATGCATTACAGGAAGGTATTCACATTGTGTTTGTGCCACAATTCAGTGGCTCTATCCAGGCTTACATCTGAAGCTTTAAGAAATGGGATTCTGATGGAACCACCAACAAATGCTATTGATTTTAATGAGTCAGACAGAGTCACCTTGTGGTCTGGCTGACCTCTGTATCAGCACCATCTGCTTTTTTGATGTCAGGCACAAAAGTAGAGTTAAATTAATCTTCTTATATATTTTTGAAACCTTTGAGACATTGCTGTAATCTGTGATCTTAGACTTATTTTCCAAATGAAAGAGGTTGGTAAATTACATAATGCACCATTAGACAGTGCAACTGGTTGCATTCAATAGAAACCCTGCCCACTGTGATGGTAATTACCGCACGATTTTGTTTTGTAATCATGTGGCTATTGGCAGCTGCACTGTGTGGTCGTAATACTCGATTTCTTGATTCTTGTTCCTTCAAGTCTAATAGCATCTAACTAAGCAAATGGATGTTCTGACAAGTAGTGTTTTTTTATATTTAGCAAAGTGATTTTTTTGATATGCACTTGTGACATACAGTATCAGGTAATATAGTTTCACATGATTTTGGACACTTAGAGATTTGATTTGTTGTTCACAAAAAATGTTTTGCCCTTCATTAAAGAGTGGATTTTCATACCTTGTACAGTGGTGATACCTGCACCATCACAGATCAGCAATTCCCAATGGAATAAAATTTGTACATCAGAGTTAATATTAATATAACACCTGTAGCTAGACATCTGGCTCATAGCCTGCCATGAACAGCACACCGCTTCTAATTGCCAGGACAATCACACAATTGATTGACATTTGAGAGAGATGATTCAATGGCTGCTATTGTTACTAGGCATGTAATTGGGTGCTTCCCAGTGAACGTATAGTATATACATCCGATTCCAGTACATATATATATATATATATATAGATCGTTTGGTATGGTCTCTGCTAAGCTCTTCAATAACCAAAGAAAAACTAGGTGCCACCACCAGTTGTTTATTACAGGCCAATTGAACAACCATTACTGGTGACGTGGGCCCTCATGAGGCTTCAGGGGTGCAGTTAATAGGGTAAGAGGAGCAAACCTATTCCATTTCCTATATTTAATTCACCACTTAGGCAGTGCTTTGAAAAATATACAGAAGATGTTACAAAGTAGACAAGACAAGACAATACAATATATACAATCACATAAAAATGAGAGGGATAAGAAAAGAAAGTTACTAAACCTGTTGTCATAAGAATGGCTCAGATCTTGTCAAGTGGAGCACTCCATTTAAGAAACTGTTACAGTTCTTACAGCAAGCTGTATCTCCTAGCAGTGAACAATGGGTCTGGAAACCACATTTACCAGGTATAAGTCACTCCACTTGTGACCTCAGATGGGGGCTGGTAAATGGGATGGGGCTTAAAAATTAGGAGATCCTTAATCTTAAGGATATCTACCCCCCCTGAACATCCCAGGCAGGAGATATTAATGCCATATTTCCTATCATGATTTTAACTTTCTATAGATATGAGGCATGTAACATACAATTGTATCCATCTAGCCAATACTAATTCAATTCTGGGCTGATGCGCAGACCTCACAGCGATGCAAGTAATTGTATTGTGTTCGCCACTGTGCCACAATGCTGAAAATATATCTCCCATAAATTTAGAACCTCTATCACAAAAAAAAAACTATATTCATATGATATCTGCCTGTCTCTGCTGCCTGTGTTATTTTTAAGCCAGTAAAGACTTATTTACACAGGAGAGAAAAGTATCACCACATGGCCTGCTGTTTCATCTGTGTTCACACTCCATGTCTGCTCTCCATCAATTAAGCTACTTCATTTACCTGTTCACAGTGGGGGTTCTTAGAGCAAAAGGGGTCAAAATGGAGTGTTAGCTCTTTTTTAATTTAGAATTTATAATGAAGCCATGCTTCCATGCTTAAATTGAGGGTGACATAGCCCAATGTTGAGCGAATGTTTTCTGATGGTTTATGCACAAACTGTTTGACATCTTAAGATTGATATATGATAGCGATGATTAAATCTTTTGGAATTTGAATTCATTGACTTTGCTGAATTTTCCTCCAAAATTCAATTTTCTGTCAATAAATTTTCGCAAATGTTAATACTGGATACATTGTAGTTGCTCGTAAATTACAAATAGAGGAGAGGAGAGAGAACCTCGTACACTATAACAGCTTATACTTTACTGGCAAGAAGGAGTGGACCTCTGACCATAAGAGTTTACAATTTGCAGGCAAGAGACAACTCTACTGACCATAAGATGTTACAATCTACATGAGGGAGAGGTCCCCAATGACCTAAATTGATTAAACTTTACAATAGAGAGAGAAATAGCATTGACTATAAGAGCTTAAATTTTGCAGGTGAGAGAGAGAACCCCACTGACCATAAAAGCTTGCACTCTAAAGAAGAGAGAAACTTAACCAGTGACTCTGGGGATGGAAAACAGCTCTGCTGTTCAAACTGCACTCCGCTGGAAACCGCTGATCTGTGATAGTGCAGGTACTGACCACCATTCTACAAGGTGTGATAATACGTAAGAGGGTATTATGAGGAAACCGGAGTGGCAACAGAAAGTGACATTTTCCTGGTCTCTGATGCTTCAGAAGTATGGGAAGTAATGCTGGGCAAGTTTTTTTTATTGGCAAACTGAATTTCAAAATGTTTGAGCTTGCATGAAACCACGAATTTCAGGAAATTTGACTCAAACTGAATCCTTCGCAAATTAATCCACTCATCTCTAGTATGTGGTGCCCAATTAATTTGCACTCCAGGATGAATCAATCGTGAACCCAGTGGAATGACTATTTCTCCAAAGAGTCTCAACATCCATTTTTCAGCAAGACATACCAGGTTACATGTTGCTCCTGCTACTGTGGGGACAGACTGCTTGGCCTACACCTGCTGCCAGAGCCTGCAGCATCTCCAGACTTATTTGCAATCATGCACATATGGAACATTATTGATCACCAATTACAAAGGGAGCTCCAAGGAGCAGATCTTAATGATTTGTTTGCCCAAATGCAATCAGTGTGACAGAACATCTATTACCTAATTGAAAGCATGTCAAGAAGTGTAAGTGCATATAGTTTTGTGCATGAGTCTCATATTTGATGAAGAATAAATCGAGATATTTTAAAAATTTAGTTTCCGTTGTTTCAACAATGCATATCACTAACATGTCTATTGATCCTGTGAATTCAATAATTACACAATTTTCATTCTTGATGTTGCAATTTTAATGTTGAGGAGTAAATTAGAGATTTTTGAAGGACTTAAAGGTCGATGTAGACCATTTATTCACAATCATAGGCACTGTTTGTGACAAAAGGGGCAAGACAGATACTGAAAATTTGCATAAATATTTAAAAATTGTCAGATGATGAATGACAGAATTTCAATAAAAACCCAAATCACAGATTATTGCAGTTTTAAATAATTTAATTGTTGTTTTCTTAGACACATTTATTAGGTAGTTTGTTGCAAACCTGTAATCTGAATATTTAAGAAAGTAAAAGTGAGGTTTTGTTTTTCTTAGGAGAATATCAATGTGTGTATAATTATTGGCAGCTGTTGGTGTGCAGAATTATTATGCAACTCAAAGAAAAATGAAAACTTTGCCATATCAATTGTTTATTTTCATCTGTTAAAGTGAGAGTAATTCCAAAAGGACTTAAAATGTGCAAAATTATATTTTTGACATTTCCCAAAAAAATTATCAGTGACCAATATAGCCACCCTTCTTTTCAATAATAGTCATAAGCCTTCCATCCATGGTCCATGGAGTTTGTCAATTTTATAATCTGGGCATCATTTAAATAATATAATACAATCTGTATGCACCGGTTCACAAGGAATGTCCAAAGGTACAAAAATCAATGAGTTTTTCATGCCTTAATCATGGTCAGGTTATGATCATGGACAGGTTCTCAATAGGGTTTAGGTTGGGTAAGAAAGGAGATCATGTAATTATTCTTTCATTGCAATGATTAAGGACTCGTAGGTCTGAAACGCATCGGTTAACTTTTCCCCTCCCCTTGGGGTTGTAACATTTCACATGTGTGTTTTTTAATGTTTATAATAAAAGTTATGATTTCACGATGACTTCCTGACTCTGGATTTATCCTTCACCTGTTTGCAATTTTCCTCATGGCACTGCCGACTTTCCATGAATCGGACGTGTGAGTGGGTAAGCTGACACAGCTTTCACATTTTGATTTATTATTTTTGTGACCCTATTGACTATTTGCAACAAAACTTTGATGGTTCTGTGATCACACCCCTATATATTAGCAACTTCAAGAGTGCTGCATCTCTATGTAAGACTTTTAACAATTTTTAGCTTTTCAAAGTCAGGTTAATTATTTTTTGACCCATTTTTCCAGAGCAAGGCAGGCTACCTAATAAGTCTGCTCACCTTGATTAATAGTGTTGATATTATTAGGCTGCTCCCTTCCTCATTATAGAAACACACATCAGATCTGCTTCAAAGCAATAAGCTTTCAAGTTTATTCAGCCTGGAATGGGAAAATATGCAAAATAATTATGATATGGTCAAAATCCTCACTTGTCTATTAATTGTGCAAACAGTGTATATTCTCTCTATATATATATATTTAGAAAATTGTACAAAAGTTTAATATACATGGCAATGTATGTAGGTTTTTTTTAGAAAAAAACTCATATATCTCTTCATTCAATGTAAATCTGGAAAGCTACTTCCTTTAAGACTTTTCAGGTCCCCTATGCATTGAAATGTGTGACCTTCTGGAAGTAATGACACCTGAACTTCAATGTGTATGATTTTTCCTGCTGAGAAATTTCCTTTCCTCATAAGACCTAGTTAACTAGATGGGAAGATCATAAATAATAGTCTGTCGAGGTCTGATTCTACTATAGGCTGCACAGCATGCTGCTTTGGAAAGTAACATACTGGCTAAATTATTTGTCAAGCTCCTATGAGCAGAGTACTTTGCTTGTTAGTACTGTAAATGAACAGCGACCTTTTTGGCAGCTCCAATCAAACTATGGATCAGCAAACAAGTGCAATTTTCACAGCAGTTGCTTTTGATGGCATTTAAGTGTTAATTTGAAAGCTATTGACAACACTCATCTTCTAGCCAGTTTCGATCAAAGTTGTCAAAATGATAACATTTCAACTTTTTCATGAACTCAAGGGGATATCTTTCATCCTCTACAAGTGTTTCCTCCTTTTTTGTTCCAAGATCCTTGACCTTTGTGTATAATCTACAGGAACCATCAGAGAACATGTAGCCTAAAGGCCACCTTTCTGAAAAGACACTGGGGAGCAAAACATTCTCAACATTTCTACTGGCAAGCTGCATATAGCAAACAATGTGTATAGAAAGTAGATGTTAGCAATATTTATTATAATATGAATATAACGCAGTTTGCATAGCATAAAAATTGATTGCAATTCTCTGTAAGACAGCAGCATGACCTAAGACTTTCACAGTATGGATTGATGAAATGTATGCTAAGCATGGGTAAATATTATTAGATGCATACTCTTGCTATCTTTTGCCAACATCTTTCTGGTGATGATTGAAGTAGGGATTATTATGAAGTGCCAAAAGTTTCAATAGGGTAATACTATCTATAATCCCCTAGTGGTTTAAGATATTAGGAGCCATAAAACAGCATTTCATTAGAGAAAAGGGAATCAGTGGAATCCCCCCCAAAAATATTGAAGCTGTGAATGCCTAATTGGTCTGAAAAATAAACTAAAGACACAATCTATTGATCTAATATAATAGTATCTGTTCCAGAAGAGTAATTACATTTTGTTGATGGTTTTTGGAGAAAGCCATTTAAATTGGAAAGAAATAGGTTAATGGTTGAATAATTGTTGAATTAATGATTAGCTGGTAAACCATCATTTTGTTCATGCATCCATAAATATTTTAGGACATCAAAAAGAAGGGCAAAACACAAAGAGTTTATTAAATCCGTTAAAAATACGATTTATTAGATAATTTAAAATATACAAAAATAAACAAATACAGAGGCTGCTGAGCACAATGCAGGAACTCACATAATATTGTAATCAGTGGTAACACGTACATATGAATATACAGGTAAAGATATAGTCCTGGTATTCTTGTGTATTATGGGATAAAAAATTCTTCAAGTAAGAAGAATGGGCGAACAATCAATAAATAATGCACTTACATGTACAGACAACCGGTAGCTGTGATGTCTCCACCGCCCCAGGGCTATATCTTTACCTGTATATTCATATGTACATGTTACCACTGTTTACAATTTTATGGGAGTCCCTGTATTGTGATCATCAGCCTCTGTATTTATTTCATTTTGTATATTTTAAATTGACTTTAAAATTGTGTTTTTAACGGGTTTAATATACTCTTTAAGTTTTTGCCCTTCCTTAATTAATCATTTGAATTTTTGCCCTGTTACTTGTTTAAGTTTATATTTATGGGTGTCCTTCTATAGATATTTTATGCCAAATTGGCTATTACTGTCATTTAAATTGGCTATACATATTTAATGACACCGGTTGAAGGATAAATGATTTTTCTTTGAGCATTTATTCAGGGAAACATCATTTATAGATTAATACTGTTTTAAGATTAGCAAGAACAAAACATTTTTTATATGATTTTCTGCCAAAAATTAATCAGCGTAAACAAATGTTTGGTGTTCAATCTTACCAAAAGATTATTTTTTATAGTTGATATCGAAAGATGATTGAATTGATCAGTGGAGAATCGAATTTGAATCAAATTTCATAAAATTCACAGGTTGTTATAAATTCAGTTTGTGATTTGATTTGCGCGGATTGGCCTAAAAATAAGTCTCCGTCCCAGTGTGGACTAATGATGGCAGGTTTCACATCACATGGAATAACTCAAACAAGGGGGAAATACCACAATCTGTATAAAAATGGCGGCCAGCAAAGAAGCATCATATTATGATTTTACAGCATAGTGAAAGAGATTAGAGAGCACATCTTATCCCACATTGGGACAGAATAAGGCTAAAAATGGATTGTGTTGTACTACTGCAGTAATGTTGAAGAACACTGAGTTGCGATCAACAGGGAGAGAATTAGAGCAGGTCTCTCTCCCTCTCTCTCTCTCTCTCTCCTCTCTCTTTCTCTCCCCTCATATGGGTATAATAATGATAAAACAAGATGGATACAGTATTGGTGGACAACAAAATGTTCTACGCACTTTCCAAGGCTATTGAACTACCTGAGATTCACAAAATTCACCGAACCTGGCAAATTTGAATTTCAAAAGGTCTTATCATCTCTATAGATAAAATCTGTTTTCATAAACCTTAATCTAATGTATATAGGCAACATGACAATTTGCTTAGCAATGATCAAAACTGTCTTTAATCTTACAATACTGAAACAGGTTTCATGAAATTAAAACAACATAGTTCTTATCTTTGAGAAAAATAACCACATTTGAATTTGAGTGGTTTGTGCCCCAATTAATGGTCATCATTTTGTTACTAAGTGCCTATTTTAATTAAATATTGGATTGATTTTAAGTTAAAATGGACCATACTCGAATACATAGAGGATTATTTATAATAATGTAGTAGGAGTAGATTTAGCATTGGGCTAGCCATTTCTCCATTGTGACCTGACTTATTTTAACATCCCACTGGGCAGTGGTTGTTGCGAGAACTGCAGCTGTGCTCCAAACTCTAGATCTCCCAGTAACAGTTAAAAGTAGTATTTCACCATAGCTGAGCACTTTAAATGAAATATTTGGAGAATTTTATAAATGCGGATTTAGGGTGCCACTTAGTGTGTACTACAGTGAATGCAAATGCAAACAGTTTTCAAAAATATTTATTAAATTGTCAATTAGAAGTATTCTGTTTATATTAACATTACTGTATTTTGTTAATATTAAAGAAGGTTGTTTTCATGAAGACAGCCATTCTGTGCGGTAGAATGATGCTTACAAACAATAAGAAGAAAAGTCTGCAGTCACACTATCTTTACCAAAATGTCCACCATAATTCCTCCGTATTTGCCATGTGAGAGGGTGGTCACGTTACCGCATGTACAAAATTTGCATACTTTTAGTCATGTGCTGACTAATCTTATCTGGCTTTTCACTTCTATTAATCTACTGGCTGATATGTAAAAAGGATTTGTTTACATGAGACAACACCTTTCATTTTTTTTTCATTGTAGAAATTTTAAGTAATATTATTATTTTAATTATTTTTAGATAGGAAGACAGGATAATCTTTAACATTTTTTTTATGTGGTCTATTGCACAAAGTATCCAGCTTTGAGCAAAATATAAAGCTTTACCTTCTTATAGATAAAAATGAGGAAAATTATCAGCTCACCAAAGGTAGTTCATGGTCATAGATAGTCCATATGGTGATGCAAGAAATAAGCAGGCCAGTATTACTGGCACGGAAAACAAAAAAGGTGAACCTTATTATGACTTATGGAGATACTCATTTTTGGAACTCACTTGCGAATGAATGGAGAGAGCTATCCAAGTATGCTTGACCACTAGTGTCATTTCCAGGAAGTTTGTGACAGTGCCCCCCAATTGTCAAAAATAGATGTGGTTCTGAGTGGTGAGACCCACATCTATCTGACATTATTGGCATATCCTTTTGTTATAGCTCACATGAGGCAATGCCTTTAAGATCACTCTCAAAGATCCATGGTTCCCATGTTTTATACAACTCATTTTAGGTTGTACATTATTAGATACTCTTACAAATTAGATTCATTTTCATGACTCCTCCAACTATTCTAAGGTGGTCGATAAATCCTAAATCCCATGTTTTTGAAATTTTTTGGTTATACATTGGTTATATTTTATGTTACAGTCTTGTTTGTAAAATAGATAACATAACACTGATCCCCATCCACCAATTTTTTTATAGTGCTGAAGATAAGTAAAAAAGTACAATAACAGAAGACAACCATGAGATTACATACAGCTCCAAATACATAAAAAGTAGGGAACCTTTCAACTTGACGATGCAGGTTTTTATTGTAGTAATGCAGAAATCAGCAAAGAATTAATGTTTATTATGTAGTGTGAGAACCTACAAGTGCTGGAAACTGTATTTAGTAGCCAAAGGTGCAAAAAATGTTAGCTTGTTTAACTAGAACTACTGATGGAGTCATTTTGACTCCTTTCGTTTTTTATTTCTCTTCTGTGACTACATTTTTCAGAATTCCGGCTTGAAACTCGGTGACTTTTCCTCAAATATGATGTGAAAAAAGATTTTGTGAGAATAAATAATTTTGGTGAAAAATTTGCGCGTTTTTTTCAAAATTTACCAAGAACTACTGAAGGGAGTCATTTTGACTCCCTACTATATTTTGAGGTCCTTTTGTCACTAAATGTTGCTATAAAGTTTTGTGCATAATTTTTTCACTCTGTCTTATTTACCCTGATGTTCATATAGATGTAGTTCAATTTACATGTCAACTTTTCACATTTTCCTTGTGTTTTACCTGCTTGTATTACTGTGTAATGCTGAACAAAATAGCTTGTTTACTCTAGGCTCTTATCTTATGCTAATGAAGGGTGGTGTTTTTCTAAGGTCCTAGCAGGAGACAGTATTCTGGATAGTAACTTTACTTTCAGTTCAGCTGAAGAGACAAAGAGAACAGACGCAGACATACGAGCTCTGAAGACTCATACAGGTATGAATTGTTATGAAATAGTTTAGCTGTCTGTCAACTGATTCAGCCCACCTACTTTTGAAGGTGGCAGAACAGTTATTATTTCTTTTAGTTTTCATTTCATTTCTATTTTTCAGCAGGGAACTATATAGAATTATGGAATTTGTGAGGAATATGGAGAGAAGACGTTTGATAAAGCCTCAGGATATTCTGGCTACTTTGCAATCCATACAAGAGGATGAATCGGAATCCGAATTGCAGGAACATGTATTTGATTCTGACAGTGATGAAGATTTCATTCCTCAGAACATATCAAGTGAATCTGAAGACTCAGAAGGAACAAATCCAGAAGGTAAGTAGTTATGTGTATTTATTTGTTCTTCCACACACTGAGTTAGGGCCTGTGCACACTAGCAGAATTCTGGCTGAATAGCCATCTGGATATTCTTGCCGCAATACAGGCCGTACCTGCCCGCTCATGCCTGAAGCTCCGAACCCCGGGCTGGAGCCGCTGTCAGGGACAGAGCAGCGCTTGCTTACGCGCGAGCACGGCTCCGTCCCAGACAGCGGCTCCAGCCCGGGGTTCGGAGCGGAGCTTCAGGAATGAAACTCCACTCTGTACCTGAGCGGGCAGGTGCGGGCCGGATTGTGGTGAGAATATCCGGTCGGATATTCCGCCGCTAATCCAGCCAATGTGCACGGACCCTTACAAAACAAAAATTCTAAATATTCATCAACTTTTTTACAGATATTCCAAGCACATCAACTGGGGATCGGGCTCATGCAGTTATGTTGCCTCGTGACCATCCTCCTGGTCGTGGACAGAAAAAATCAGCAAAACGTCCCAGAAATGAAAGAACAACAGATAACGATGGCGGCGAAGGTAATGCAACAACAAACACCAGAGAAGGCGAATCTGAAGGAATACTAGTTTCAGCAGATGGTATTCAATGGAAACCTGTTGAAATTGGAGAACACTTGCCTGGTAGGCGTGACAGCCAAAATATTCTTCGAGAAGCACCTGGCCCTACAGGATACGCCAGAAGAAATATCATTATCGATAGTCCTTTGAGCGCATGGCGTTTATTTTTTGATTCATATATATTGACACATATAAAGAACTGTACGCTTGCAGAAGCATGCAGGAACAATAATTTACAGTTTACTCTATCTGATGAGGAGCTAGATGCATTCATTACGATATTCTATGCTCGTGGAATATCTGGCACGAACCGTCACTCGATTAGCAGTATTTGGTGTAATGACTGGGGAATACCGTTTTGCAAAGCGACAATGTCTAGGGACCGCTTTGTTGAAATTATGAGGTTTCTCAGATTTGATGAGAAATCTACTCGATCGGAGAGACTGCAAACGGACAAGTTTGCTCTATTTTCTACTGTGTGGGACAGGTTTATTGAAAATTGTATTGCGTGTTACAAACCTGGCCCATACATAACGGTGGATGAGCAACTTTTCCCAAGCAAAACTAGGTGTCCATTCATGCAGTACATGCCTTCCAAACCAGATAAATATGGCCACAAATATTGGCTAGCTGTTGATAAGAGGAGCAAATATCTGGCAAATGGCTTCCCTTATCTAGGCAAAGATGACACACGCCGTGCTGAGGACCGTTTAGCTGACCATGTGGTAATGAAGTTATTGGACCAGTTTTTGAAAAAAGGTCGCAATGTTACAACCGATAATTATTTTACTTCAGTAAAATTAGCTAAACAGCTAAAAAGCAAAGGAACAACCATCGTGGGAACACTGAACAAGATAAGGCGAGAAGTGCCTAAAGAAATAAAATCCATGAAAGAGGAATTGTACAACACTAAAGTGTTTAGAAATGAAGACAATTTTACACTTACGGTATATCAAGGAAAGCCCAACAAAAATGTTGAGTTCCGTCCATCCAGATGTTGTTGTTGCGTCTGATTCCGCTAAAAAAACTCCAGAAACGGTAAAGTTTTACAATGAAACAAAATATGGAGTAGATGTAGTGGATCAGATGGCACGAAAATATACCACACGAACATGCACAAGGAGATGGCCTGTTCATGCATTTGAAAATGCCTTAGACTTTGCGGGTATAAATGCATGGATAATATTCAAGGAGATTACCCACCAAAAAATGTCACGCAAGGCATTTTTGCAAACGCTTGTGAGAGAGTTGAGTGGTCCTTATGTCACAGATAGGGAAAAGGGTTCCACGTCCCAAGTTTCTACATGCTCAGAAGTGATGGTTCAAACAAAATTTTGCCAGATCAAAGAAAAGTGCAAGAAAAATAGATCTGTCGGAAATTGTAAGACTTGTGGTAAGTCTTTGTGTGGGCAATGTACTGCCATAAATCAAAGGCAATGCCTAAAATGCGAAACACCAAATGTTTAGAAGGTGAATTCTGCGCCATATTTTCATTTTTATGCTCCTCCACCTACATTTTCTCTGCTTTTTGTTCTTCAGTTGTTGTTTATATGTGTGCACTTGAATAAAAAAAATGTTTGAAAAACGTCTATTATAATTATTGTTATTTTCTGTAGAAAAATAAGAAAAGCAGAAAAAAAAACAATCAAAAGCATTACTGTTGGATCTCACAATAATAATACATTACAAAAAATATAATTATTAATAAATAACCACAAATGAAACTCTAAAAATAAACGAAAACAAGCAAGGAGTCAAAATGACTCCTTTCAGTAGTTCTAGGCGGGGTCACGAGTCCAGTAGTCCTAGTGTTAACTGTTTCTCACTTATTTGCAAATGACTCCTTTTGTCTTTAGATTAAATGGGTTTTAAACTGACATAAATGTGAACCAAGTCTCTTATCATTTGTCTGATAAGCAATGCATGTTTCATGTACTGACCAGACCGTCTCTGTGTATTATTACACTAAATAATATTTGCCATGTGTCTAAACCTTTTTTCTGTTTCTGTCACACCTTTGCTTAACCTTGTTAATTGTGTTAGTCAGAAAACATGGTTTAATGTAGCACAGAGAATGACCCACCAGATGACCTACGGAGATCAAATAACATGAATCCATTTTCTCAACAGGAAAAAGAAAAGCTATTTTTTTACATAATTTCATCTAATTAACATTTACATATCAAGAAGGTGGGAAAATATCAAAACAGAAGACTAAAACAATAATCTAAGTATATGTAATATGCTTAATAATATATATGTAAGAGAACATGACACATATGATCAATTGTATTTATGTCAAATGTGTGCAAGAAGAGATTTCAACATTTTTTTAAGTGATTTTGTCTTGTTATAAAGTAATTGCATATTGGTAGGATATATTAAAGATAAGCAGATATAACTGCGAAGGATAGAGTTTGTTTCAAATTTCCTAAAATTTGTGGTTTCATGGAAATTTGAGAATTTTGAGATTCAATTTGCAGTTTGAAAAAAAGAAACTTGCAGGGCACTATTTACCAGACTGCTGAAGCATGAGAGAGCATGCTAACATAATTTTGTGTTGCTGCTCAGACATCCCCATATTGCTTGCAACTATGACATCTTATGGATTATCATACCTTATACAGTGATGGTCAGTACCTGGGCCATCACAGATCAGCAGTTCTCAGGAGAACACAATTTGCACAGCAAAATCACTCTCCATCTCCACACTCACTGTGGAAGTCTCCCTCCTGTAGAGTGTAAGTTATGGTCAGCAGGGTTCGTTCTCTTTCTACATCCTATAAAGTGGGAGCTCATATGGGCAGCAAGTTCCTTTCTCTCTCTCTCCTTCTCTCTCTCCTATAGAATACAAACGCTTCTGGTCAGCAGGGTCCACTCTTTCTCTCTCTTCTGTATAGAGTAAGCATTTATGGTCAGTTTGATCCTTTCTCTTTCACCTGTAAACTGTTAGCTCTTATAGTTAGCCGGGTTCTTTCTCTGTCTCCCCTGTCTCCCACATGTACTGTATATTCCGAGCAAATGCAAGCTTCACTGTAATGAGATTGGCACAAATTTATTTGCAGCAAATCAAATTTTAGAGGAAAATTTGGCGAAGTCTGCAAATTTGAATTTAAAAATTGAGATTTTGCTTATCTTGAGCCATCATTTGATGATAGGTGAGGGGCACTACTGCGCTTGTGCCTTGTGGCATTAGTCTGAGAAAGACTTTTCCTATTTTTCAAGATGCCAATACCTGTCACGGTTAGGTGTAATTGACAGTCGCTCTGGATCTGGCTATAGGTGATCACTGCACTTGGCATTACAGACACCTTCTTAATCCTTATCCTTATCTTAATCCTTATTCATTTAGGACCCAGCGGCGACCTCCCTCCTGCTGCTGATGGACACAACCTTGCCTCAGAGTTAAAAACACTCAGTTTTCTCCAGGGAATTGCCGGTGATACTTCTATGTACCTTTATGCAGGCTTGGAGCAGTAGCAGTTGGCTAGCTTCTTCTCTGGTCCCCTTGGAGGACAGTTAACGTTACTCCTCTGGTGTCTGCTCAAGCTAAGTTTAATCCCTTTGTTTCTCTTAATTGTTGTCTTTAGTTTGTATTGGGGCCAAAGAGTGCTCATCCCTCCCCCTCCCTTTATAGGGCCAAGCTCTAGGGACATCCAGGGTTTAGGGTCCTGCTATATAGGGACGGTAGAGTAGGCACTTTAATATTAGATCTACCTAGGAGTCTCCACTCCCCCTTTCCCCAGTGTTTGGGCTTCCTCCCCCTCTTCCTTTCATGTTGCAATTAGTCTTTCCCTCTCCTTGCATGACAATACCCACATACATAAGCAGAAACTCATAAAATGGTTTGAAAAACTGAGTAGATTTCACCCGACAAAATCTTTGCAATATTCTTTACCTCTACTACTAGAATCTTTGTTACTGAATTGATGTGCATCTATTTTCTAAAATATCTATTGAAATTACTTCAAAGAAGAGTAAAGTGCCAAGGATAAAGAGCAATTCCTTGGTGACGAGTGCATCTGCCGAAATTTGAATTTTTCAGTTTGCTTGAATTTGGCAAGGAAATTCAATTTGGTTGCCAGTCACTGCCAATAATATTCGTTGCAGGTATGTACCCTATTGATAAGCGGGTTGGTAACATTATATTGTCAATTTATTGATATATTTAAATGTTTTCCTACATTACCAACAGGTATAACCTAATGCAGAGTTCAAAGAAAAAGAGCACCAGCATTGTTATTTCATAGATAAAGCAAGTATATACTAAAACAGGCATGTCAAGAAAGATGACAGGCATCTTTTAAGAGCTATCTTCATGTTATAATAAAACTAAAATAATGTACATGGATATTGTTTTTGAAATTACTGCTTGAGTCACATCTCTGATGGAGCCCTAAGGTCATAAAGTTTCGTAGGTCAGCTCATAATGTGTTTTTCCTTTTTGTCTGGTTTTCTGCTATAGTTTGAAAGTTTGTGTTTAGTATCATTGTTGTGTTGAATAATCCCAATGCTGTCAACTCAAATATTCCTGTTAAAGATTACAAATACAAACCAGAATTTATAGTTATGTCAGCAATCCCAGTGGGCCAAGATACTGTGAGATGCATATTACAAGCCCTAAACTTTATTATTCAAATGAAGCTAGGATGATAAAATCTCTGACTTCTAGTGCCTAAAAGTTACTTTAAAGTGGCTCACTATAGATTTTATTCACATATAGCTAGACAACATGCTATTAAGAGACAATGTCATCTCAGCAAGTTACCCAGCATTGCAAGAACAACTGTATGCATTTTTTAAAATACAGATGTTGAAAATATTAATGAAACAATGTGTACTGATTAGAGATGAGCGAATGTTTCAATGTTAAGTTCGGATTACGATCATCAAAATTGCAATATTTGCCGATTAATTAGTCGAATATTCGTTGAACATTACCAAATGCCCTTGGATTCAATGGGGGGGCAAAAAGAACACAAAGGGGCCCAAAAGCTGTGAAAACACATCAAGTTAGGGACAGACACCAGAAAAGTGCCATCAATTGACCCAGAGTACAAGTACTATAATTATTATTATTATTACAGTGACATTTATTCCATGGCATTTTACATGTGAAAAGGGGTCACCGATTGGTACAAGAGGACTGAGGACCCGGCCTGCGAGGGCGCATAAACAATCTACAAGGGATGGGTGAGGATACAGTAGGTCAGGGTACAACTGGTCGTGCAGCGGTATGCTGGAATGAGAGTTACTGCAGATTGCACGCTTGTCAGAAGAAGTGGGACTTCAGCTTCCTTTTCAAGTTTTCCATGGAAGTGAGAGTCTGATGTGTTGGGGTACAGAGTTACACAGTAGGGGAGATGCACGGGACAAATCTTGTATGCAATTGTGGAAAGAATAGATAAGAGGGAAGTAGAGAAGGACATTTTTTTTGGAAGGATAGGAGGTTGCATGCAGGTAAGTACAGGAAGACTAGGTCACACATATATATAGCAGACAGGTTTTTGTTGGCTTGGTATGCCAAAGTTAGGCTTTTTAACTGGAGTCTATGGGCAACGGGGAGCCAGTGCAGGGATTGACAGAGAGAGGGAAGAAGCCGGGGAATAGCGGGGTGACAGGTGTATTAGTCGGCCAGCACAGTTTACGATAGATTGGAGGGGTGCAAGAGTGGTAGAAGGGAGACCACAGAGCAGGAGCTTGCAGTAGTCGAGGCGGGAGAGGATGAGGGCGTGCACTTGTGTTTTGGTAGATTCATGGTTGAGGAATGTGTGGATACCAGAGATATTTTGGAGTTGGAGCCAGCAGCAAGTGAAAAGGGCAGAGTGGGCATCCATTGACTTTGATGGATAGGTCAGTTGGGGGGCTGAATGAGATGGTGGAAAAATGATGAATTCAGTTTTATCCATGTTAAGTTTTACAAATCTAGCAGAGAAGAAAACTGAAATACTGGACACACATTAAGGGATTCTGGTTATTAAGATGGTGATATCAGGTCCAGAGAGGTAGATCTGTGTGTCATCAGCATAGAAGGGATACTAAAAGCTGTGAGTCTCAACGAGCTATCCCAGGCTGAAGGTTTAGATGGAGAAGAGCAGGAGTCCTAGAACTGAATCTTGGGGGACACCAACACATAGGAGGCGAGATGAGGAGGTGATGTTTGAGTGGGAGATACTGAATGTCCGGTCAGTTAGGTATGAAGAGATCAAAGATCGATGATGCCGAGACAGTGTTACGCCTTTTAGATGAGAGCCAGAAAGAACATGTGCTTCAGAAGATGACAAGTAGTGTTGAGCCACCCCCGTAGTGTTCGGGTTCGGTTCGGTTCGTCGAACACCGGGATGTTCGAGGAACTGTTCGTCGAACTGTTCGTCGAACACCTTAGAACACCGTCGAACACCGTTAAAACCAATGGCAGGCAAACAAAAACACATAGAAACACATAGAAAACACCTTCAAAGGTGTCCAAAAGCTGCCAAACTGCTCAGAAGACGCTTTCTTTAAAAAAGCCGGCCGGCAATTCAGCAGCGGCATACACCGGTACCCGACAATTTAGACATGAAGGAATAGAGCATCACACATAGATTAGATAGATAGAAACATGTCAGTCACATATGTATGAAGTACAGTGACAGTGTTGCTTACTGTACTTGTCATTTAGTGTAAAGGATTTATTAAAAAATATAATAGTGTTTTCATGCACCGTCTCTTTAAAAAAGCCGGCCGGCAATTCAGCAGCGGTACCCGACAATTTATAACAGACAGAATAGAGCTTCACACATAGATTAGATAGATAGAAACATGTCAGTCACATATATATGAAGTACTGTGACAGTGTTGCTTACTGTACTTGTCATTTACTGCAAAGGATTTATTAAAAAAAATAATAGTGTTTTCATGCACCGTCTCTTTAAAAAAGCCGGCTGGCAATTCAGCATCTGTACCCGACAATTTAGAATAGAAGGAATAGAGAATCACACATAGATTAGATAGATAGAAACATGTCAGCCACATATATACGAAGTACAGTGACAGTGTTGCTTACTGTACTTGTCATTTAGTGTAAAGGATTTATTAAAAAATATAATAGTGTTTTCGTGCACCGTCTCTTTAAAAAAGCCGGCCGGCAATTCAGCAGCGGTACCCGACAATTTATAACAGACAGAATAGAGCTTCACACATAGATTAGATAGATAGAAACATGTCAGTCACATATATATGAAGTACTGTGACAGTGTTGCTTACTGTACTTGTCATTTACTGCAAAGGATTTATTAAAAAAAATAATAGTGTTTTCATGCACCGTCTCTTTAAAAAAGCCGGCCGGCAATTCAGCATCTGTACCTGACAATTTATAACAGACAGAATAGAGCTTCACACATAGATTAGATAGATAGAAACATGTCAGTCACATATATAATAAGTACAGTGACAGTGTTGGTTACTGTACTTGTCATTTAGTATTAAAATAAAGGATTTATTATTAAAAAAAATTGGCGTGGGGTTCCCCGTAATTTTAGTCTCTAGCGGAGGTTAAGCAAACAGCTGGGGCAGATGTTTGAAGCCTGGGAAGGGGATAATACCCACGGAGCTTCCCAGGCTACTAATATCAGCCCCCAGCTGAATACCTAGCCTTTACTAGCTATTAAAATGGAGGACCCCCCCCAAAAAAATGACGTGGGGTCCCCCCTAATTTAATAGCTAGCAAAGGCTAGGCAGACAGCTGGGGGCTGATATTAATAGCCCAGGAAGGGAGCCATGAATATTGGCCCCCTCCCAGGCTAGAAACACCAGCCGTCAGCCGCCCCAGAAATGGCGCATCCATAGGATGCGCCAATTCTGGCACTTAGCCTTGCTCTTCCACGCTGCCCTGGTGCGGTGGCAGGGGGTAATAGGGTTGGGGTTGATGTCAGCTTATAATGCCAGCTGACATCAAGCCCAGGTTAGTAATGGAGAGGCGTTTATAAGACACCCCCATTACTAACCCCATAGTCAAAGTTAAAAAAAAAACACAAACACCCAGAATAAAGTCCTTTAATTGAAATAAAGACACAATTCTTTATTGTTCTAAATTAAACCATACTTACCATCACGCCCATTCCAGCTGAAGCCAACGATCTCCTGCAATAAAAGAAAAATAATAAAGCAACCTCATCCTTACCTTTCCATTGTTCCCAGGACAGCTTCTGCTCTGCTACATCGGGATGACAGGCTGGACCGCAGCAGACCACTGCCATCCAGCCTGTCATCCCGCAGACACTGAGAAGCGCAGGCATGCTTGCGCTCCTCAGTGTCTCGCTGTGACGGCATAAAGATGAGGCAAGCTCATGTCCAATGAACTCGGCGCACCTCATGCACGTCACTGACAGCGTGGGAAAATTCTCCTGCACTCAGCACTTCAGCGTGAAAATTCTCCCACGCTGTCAGTGACGTACATGAGGTCAGCTGAGTTCATTGGACATGAGCTCACCTCATGCACGTCACTGACAGCGTGGGGAAATTCTCCTGCACTCAGCGCTACAGCGTGAGAATTCTTCCACGCTGTCAGTGACGTGCATGAGGTGAGCTCATTCATGTCCAATGAACTCAGCTGACCTCATGCATGTCACTGACAGCGTGGGAGAATTCTCACGCTGAAGTGCTGAGTGCAGGAGAATTCTCCCACGCTGTCAGTGACGTGCATGAGGTGCGCCGAGTTCATTGGACATGACCTCGGCTCATCTTTATGCCGTCACAGCCAGACACTGCAGAGCGCAAGCATGCCTGCGCTTCTCAGTGTCTGCGGGATGACAGGCTGGATGGCAGCGTTCTGCAGGTCCAGCCTGTCATCTCGATGTAGCAGAGCTGGAGCCGTCGTGGGAACCATGGAAAGGTAAGGATGAGGTTGCTTTATTATTTTTCTTTTATTGCAGGAGATCGTTGGCTTCAGCTGGAATGGGCGTGACGGTAAGTATGGTTTAATTTAGAACAATAAAGGAATGTGTCTTTATTTCAATTAAAGGACTTTATTCTGGGTGTTTGTGTTTTCTTTTAACTTTGACTATGGGGTTACTAATGGGGGTGTCTTATAGACGCCTCTCCATTACTAACCTGGGCTTGATGTCAGCTGGCATTATAAGCTGACATCAACCCCAACCCTATTACCCCCTGCCACCGCACCAGGGCAGCGTGGAAGAGCGAGGCTAAGTGCCAGAATTGGCGCATCCTATGGATGCGCCATTTCTGGGGTGGCTGACGGCTGGTGTTTCTACCCTGGGAGGGGGCCAATATTCATGGCTCCCTTCCTGGGCTATTAATATCAGCCCCCAGCTGTCTGCC
This sequence comes from Phyllobates terribilis, assembly GCF_046119375.1. Lineage (NCBI taxonomy): Eukaryota > Metazoa > Chordata > Amphibia > Anura > Dendrobatidae > Phyllobates > Phyllobates terribilis. Next base: position 764,137,166 of record NW_027362762.1, on the reverse strand, counting down.
TAGCCTTTGCTAGCTATTAAATTAGGGGGGACCCCACGTCAATTTTTTGGGGGGGTCCTCCATTTTAATAGCTAGTAAAGGCTAGGTATTCAGCTGGGGGCTGATATTAGTAGCCTGGGAAGCTCCGTGGGTATTACCTCCTTCCCAGGCTTCAAACATCTGCCCCAGCTGTCTGCTTAACCTCCGCTAGAGACTAAAATTACGGGGAACCCCACGCCAATTTTTTTTAATAATAAATCCTTTATTTTAATACTAAATGACAAGTACAGTAACCAACACTGTCACTGTACTTATTATATATGTGACTGACATGTTTCTATCTATCTAATCTATGTGTGAAGCTCTATTCTGTCTGTTATAAATTGTCGGGTACAGATGCTGAATTGCCGGCCGGCTTTTTTAAAGAGACGGTGCATGAAAACACTATTATTTTTTTTAATAAATCCTTTGCAGTAAATGACAAGTACAGTAAGCAACACTGTCACAGTACTTCATATATATGTGACTGACATGTTTCTATCTACCTAATCTATGTGTGATTCTCTATTCTTTCTGTTATAAATTGTCGGGTACAGATGCTGAATTGCCGGCCGGCTTTTTTAAAGAGACGGTGCATGAAAACACTATTATTTTTTTTAATAAATCCTTTGCAGTAAATGACAAGTACAGTAAGCAACACTGTCACTGTACTTCATATATATGTGACTGACATGTTTCTATCTATCTAATCTATGTGTGAAGCTCTATTCTGTCTGTTATAAATTGTCGGGTACCGCTGCTGAATTGCCGGCCGGCTTTTTTAAAGAGACGGTGCACGAAAACACTATTATATTTTTTAATAAATCCTTTACACTAAATGACAAGTACAGTAAGCAACACTGTCACTGTACTTCGTATATATGTGGCTGACATGTTTCTATCTATCTAATCTATGTGTGATTCTCTATTCCTTCTTTTCTAAATTGTCGGGTACAGATGCTGAATTGCCAGCCGGCTTTTTTAAAGAGACAGTGCATGAAAACACTATTATTTTTTTTGATAAATCCTTTACAATAAATGACAAGTACAGTAAGCAACACTGTCACTGTGCTTCTTATATGTGTGACTGACATGTTTCTATCTATCTAATCTATGTGTGAAGCTCTATTCTTTCGATTCTAAATTGTCGGGTACCGGTGTATGCCGCTGCTGAATTGCCGGCTTTTCATGTTTCACTGTGAGCACTGTTCCCATCGATTTGGGCAATCACTGTAATGCCACAACCACCATGGCTGTGGCATTACAGTGAGTGGCAGACAATCCCTGCATGATTGGTGCTCTAAATAGCGCCAGACATGCAGGACACGCTTTTGGTGCACGAACAGTTATCGAACATAACCTCGAACAGCCGAATTTTTTGCAAATCGTTCGGGTTCGTCGAACAACTTGAACACCACCCAAAACAGCTCGAATTTGAGATTGGCGAACAGTTCTAGTCGAACACCGCTCATCTCTAATGACAAGCACTGCATCAAGTGGCTTCTGCTCCTCTTCCTCCAACTTAGCATCACACAATATTCAGTTCTCAGAGGTGGCACCCCAATTACCCTTGTTTTCTCCCTATTCTCAACTCTCCTATCGCCAAACTGACTGTGGGTAACCACATATGGGCGAGTCTGCATAGCTGTTCATACATTCTATTCCGGGGCATTAGAGGTCTGATCCAAAGCTTCACAGACTCAAGAGGGGGAAAGCATGTGTAGCGATGCCCAAAATTTTTTTCACTTGATCTGTGCCCGGACAAAGTAGGGTCTGAGCAGAATCCAAACTTCTATCACCAGACTTTAACCCCTTGGGTGGGAGGGGGCATGGATGGGTTTGAAAATGAATCAAATACACACCAGAACATGGAGAACTAAACTAATATACAACAGGGTTTGGAAAACTAAACTACTAAACAGGTAGGAGAACTAAACTACTAGACACCAAGGGATTGAGAACTAATTTTAGCACATTTAGTTCTCGCTCATCAATAATGTGTATGGAGAACAATATCCAATGAAATGTAGCCTGTTTTATATACCACAGTAGAAAGAAAACCAATTTTTACAGTATTTTATCATGTATACCACTCTGAAAACAATATCTGCCCCAAAGAATTAAATGATGAGATGTAGCCTGCTTTATATACGACAGTAGTAAGAAAAGCAATTTCGATTTATTCATATGTACCGTTGTGTGAAGAACAATATCAGCACCTAAAAATTTGAAACTGACATCTGGCCTGCTGTATGACATTAGTAACAGAAGAAAGTATTTTTTTTACTGTCGATGAGGCCTGTATAACATAGGAGATATGCTGCAAACTATTTCAAACTGAGATGTCCCCTGCTGTATCACGTTAGTAGCATAAGAAAGTATTGATTTAATGTGGACGAGGCCTGTATAACATAGAATATATGCTCCAAGATATTTCAAACTCAGACTCTGCATAAGCTCTGCATACAGCTTAACCTCTTAAGGACCCTGGGATTTTCCGTTTTTGCATTTTCGTTTTTTGCTAGCCTTGTTCCCAGAGCCATAGCGTTTTTATTTTTTGGTCAATATAGCCATGTGAGGGCTTATTTTTTGCAGGATGAGTTGTACTTTTGAACGACATCACTGGTTTTACCATATCGTGTACGGGAAACCGGGAAAAAAAATCCAAGTGCGGTGAAATTGCAAAAAAACTGCAATACCACAGATATTTTTTTTTAATTTTTTTACCACATTCACTGAATGCTAAAACTGACCTGCCATTCTTATTCACCAGGTCATTATGAGTTTGTAGATACCAAACATGTACAGGTTCTTTTTTATTTAAGCGGTCAAAAAAAATTCCAAAGTTTGCTTTAAAAAAAAAAAAAAAAAAAAAAAAAAGTGCCATTTTCCAAGACCCGTAGCGTCTCCATTTTTTGGGATCTGGGGCCAGGTGAGGGCTGCACCGAGCTGAAGTTTTTATTGATACCATTTTGGGGTAGATCCGATGTTTTGATCGCCCGGTATATCATTTTATTGCAATGTTGTGGCGACCAAAAAACGTTATTCTGGCTTTTAGAATTTTTTTCTCGTTACGCCGTTTACCGATCGGATTAATTCTTTTTTTATATTGATAGATCAGGCGATTCTGAAAGTGGAGTTACACATATTTGGTATGTGTTTTTTTTTTTATTATTATTATTTTATTTTGAATGGGGCGAAAGGGGGGTGATTTAAACTTTTATATTTTTTAATTTTTTAAATATTTTTAAAAACATTTTTTTCACTTTTTGCTTGCTTCTAGTATTCTCCATAGGAGACTAGAAGCAGCAATTACCTGATCGCGTCTGCTACATAGAGGTGATGAGCAGATCACCTCTATGTAGCAGAAATGCACCTGTGCTATGAGGCCGACCACTAGGTGGCGCTCATAGCGATCAGTACATATCAACCACTGGGGTCTGCTGCAGACCCAGGGTTGTCATGCCCACCCATCAGTGACCCGCGATAACGTGACGGAGTCACCGATGGGCGGGGTAAGTGACGCGCTTCCGGTGTGGCGATGTTAAATGCCGCTGTCAGAGATTGACATCGGCATTTAACTAGTTAACAGTTGCGGGTGTATCACGATTCCACCCGCGGCTGCTGTGGGCACATGTCAGCTGTAAGAATCAGCTGACATGTGCCCAGTTAAGTGTGGGCTCACCACCGGATCCCGCGCTGAACAGGGGGTGACAGCCTCGTGCGTACTGTTATGCCCCAGACTGTAAAGGGGTTAATATCACCGCCACAAAATGACAAAGTGACATATGACATACTGTATCACGTTTGTCACAAAAAACATATTTTTTTTACTCTTGTTAACAACAGAAAAAAAAGTTTGTTTACTCAGTCTACACACAGCTTAATTTCACTGCCACAAAATAACAAAGTGGCTTACAGCAGACTATATCATGTTTGTCACAGAAATTTTTTATTTTTGTACTCTGTCTAGCAACAGAAAAAATATATTTTTTTACTCTGAAAACAGCTCAATTTCAATGCTACAAAAGGACTAGGTGGCTTATAGTGGACTGCATCACGTTTGTCACAGAAAAAAATATTTTTTGTACTCTGGCTAGCAAAAGAAAAACTATATTTTTTTACTCTGAAAACAGCTGAATTTCAACTCCACAAAAGGACTAGGTGGCTTATAGCAGACTGTATCACGTTTGTCACAAAAAAAATAGTTTTTGTACTCTGGCTAGCAACAGAAAAAATAGATATTTTTTTTACTGTTCATACAGCTGAATTTCACCCCCAAAAATGACAATGTGGGCTACTATAGCTTGCACTATCACATTAGTAAATGAAAAAAAAAAGATTTTTGTACTTTGCACTCAGGAGCTCTGCATAATCTGAATTTCAACCCCACAAAATGAAAAGGTTACTTAGCAAGTGAAAAAATAGATTTAAGGGATATTCTTGCATGGATCACAGTAGAAGCAGTGCACAACAGAGTTCTATGACATGGGCCCTGCTGTTTTTGTCTTGACCTCAGTAATAGCACAATAAAGAAAATCTTCTGGAAGGTCGATTTCACAGACACACAGGACAAAAGTAATCTAAACTATCTGACTTAGAAGCAACCGTCTATCTATCTAGCTTTAATCTCTCAGTACACAGGAGCAGGGTAAAACAGCAGCGTCTGTAACCAATTACATGCATAAAATGGCGCACAGAGAACATGTCCGCTCTTTAGCAGCCAATGGCACAAGCCCTTGTGTCTGGACAGTGTGGATGCTTCCTGTGCTCTGATTGGCTAACCGCGATTTGCACACATAAAGTTAGAAAAAAAAAATTAGAAGCATGGCATTGCTCTCAGCTTCTGTCTGCTCTCCCCCCAGCCCCACCCCTCATCAAACACACACCCCTGCTCATCATACACAAGCAGTATGCTAGGCAAGATGCTAAAAACACTTTAGTTGCACCACAATAATTCTCCCACACTTTTTCGCCGAATGTTACTGATTTTTGCCGATTTTAAGAAAAAATGCTTGCGTTTCCGATCACGAATCTGAATGTGCCATATTCATGTTGAATTTAATATTTGAAATCGGATTTCGAACATATTCGCTCATCACTAGTAATGATATCACAATAAAAAAATCAATGTGATATTTTCAATGGCTGTTTAATAGAAAGTTTGCTGGCACATGAGATTTATTTGCATTATGGTTTAAAATGCATTCATTGGCAAGTTAACCTTTACTACATTTACAGTATGTTTTACTTGAACTCCTCATTTGCATTTGTTAAATATTGAAAACTATGTAATCCTAATTGACCTTAAACAGGAAATGTTTATTCTGATTTCATGTCAGATATTGAGAAAAACTTGCATATGTCTTTTTATATAGTGTATGTAAACTTCTGGTTTCAACTGTAGGTCCATCAAGTTCAACCTTTCCCATCAGTTACACATTCTCTGTCACTAGTTAGAATACTACTTTCTGGCAGATGTTTGCTCCAAAATGTTGTAACATTTTTACCTCATATTATGTCACACATTAGTCCTTGGCCCTTTTATGACTAATAATGTCGCTTTCAACGAGTTCACATCACCATGTTAGATAAGGTGTAGAAAGTGCTTAAAAAATATTTTGGGTGGCTCCAATGACATAGTAACATAGTTTTTAAGGTTGAAGGAAGACTAAGTACATCTAGTTCAACCCTTAGCCTAACATGTTGATCCAGAGGAAGGAAAAAAAAACCATGTGGCAAACACTAAGCTCCACATTGGGGAAAAAAATTCCTTCCTGACTCCATACAACAATCAGACTAGTTCCCTGGATCAACGCCCTATCAAGGAATCTAGTAAATATAACCTGTAATATTATACTTTTCAAGAAAGGCATCCATGTCCTTCTTAAATTTTAGCAGTGAATCACTCATTACAACATCATGTGGCAAAGAGTTCCATAGACTCAATGCTCTTACAGTAAAGAATCCACGTCTGTGATTATGATAAAACCTTCTTTCCTCCAGACGTAGAAGATGCCCCCTTGTCCCCGTCTCATGCCTCATAGTAAAAAGATCAGTAGAAATGTCTTTGTACTGTCCCCTCATATATTTGTATATAGTAATAAGATCACCCCTAAGCCTTCATTTTTCCAAAGTAAATAACCCCAAGTGTAATAACCTGTCTTGGCATTGCAGATCCCCAAGTCCTCTAATAACCTTGGTTGCTCTTCTCTGCACCCAGTCTAATTCAGATATGTCTTTTAGCTATGTCTTTCTTTTAAACTGGAGACCAGAACTGCACACAGTGTTCTAGGTGTGGTCGCACTAGTGACTTGTATAGAGGTAAAATTATATTCTCCTCATGAGCATCTATACCTCTTTTAATGCATCCCATAATTTTATTTGCCTTTGCAGCAGCTGCCTGACACTGGCCACCAAACGTGAGCTTGTCGTCCACCAATATACCCAAGTCTTTTTCAGTTATAGCTGTGCCCAATGTTTTACAATTAAGCATATAATTATACATTTTATTTCCTCTGCCCAAGTGCATTTTCTTACATTTATCCCCATTAAATCTCATTTGCCATTTATCAGCCCAAGCTTCTAGTTTACATAGATCCTCCTGTAATATAAAATTGTCCTCCTCTGTATTGATTACCCTGCAGAGTTTAGTGTCATCTGTAAATATAGAAATACTACTCTGTATGTCCCCTACAAGGTCATTAATAAATATGTTAAAAAGAAGCGGGACCAATACTGCCCCCTGTGTTACCCCACTGTTAACTGAGACCCAGTTTGAGTGCGTTCCATTAATAACCACCCTTTGTTTCCTATCATTGAGCCAGTTCTTAACTCACTTACATATATTTTCCCCTATCCCCATTGTTCTCATTTTATGTATCAACTAGTGTTGAGCGAGCATGCTCGACACTGCTCGGTACTCGCCCGAGCATCTCTCTACTCGGGATGTTCGGCGAGCACGGAGCATTTCCGGGTTACTCGGGCGGGAGCTCGGGTCTCCGCCCTGCATGTTTGGCGCTCTTTACAGAGCCAATGAACATGCAGGGATTGCCAGCCAGTCACTGTAATGCCGCAGCCATGTTGGTTGTGGGCATTACAGTGATTGGCTGGCCGTACAGCATCACCTTGAGTATTTAAAACCAGGCGCCGCCATCTTGGACACAGTCGCTCCGGATCAGATGGTGTAGGGAGAGTGCTGCTGAGATTGGGAGAGATTTAAAATGCGAAAGAGGTAGTGTAGGGTCTTTAAAGCCTGCAAAATCAAACAAACAGTCATTCTCAGGACTAATATCCATCCCAGATCTTAGGCAGGCAGGCAGTCAGACTGTACAGGATACGCAGTGGTTATACCAACAAACACTGCATTAGAGTCCTGTGTGCTGCTGTTCAAATTTCTAGACTTAGCCCCAGGTCTCAGGGGCCAGGAAAAATCCTTTTTTTTCCATCTAAATCCTCTTTTTTTATTTTCCTCAGTCAGACTGTACAAATGCCCGTCTTATTAACCTTTTGGTATTTCCCCCCCCCAAAAAAAAATAAAATTGAGTGTGTCTGTGAGTGTTCAGACACAAATAAATCTGTTTAAAAGAATGTGGTGTAGGCCAGATAACTAGAAATGTGGTTTTGCAGTTCCACGCTTCAAATCTCTGTATTATCCACTTTTTTGCCTTTTTTGCATAAAAAAAAAAAATTGAGTGTCCCGCTAACTGTTCAGACACAAATATATCTGTTTAAAAGATTCTGGTGTAGGCCAGATAACTAGAACTGTTGTTTTCCTCTCCCACGGTTCAAATCTGGGTGTAATCCACCTTTTTGCCTAAAAAAAACATTTTGAGTGTGTCGCTGACTGTTCAGACACAAATATATCTGTTTAAAAGAGTCTGGTGTAGGCCAGATAACTAGAACTCTGGTTTTCCTCTCCCATGGTTCAAATCTCTGTATTGTTCACTTTTTTGCCTTTTTTCAATAAAAAAAAAACATTTTGAGGGTCTCACTGACTGTTCAGACACAAATATATCTGTTTAAAAGATTCTGGTGTAGGCCAGATAACTAGAACTGTGGTTTTCCTCTCCCACGGTTCAAATCTCTGTATTGTCCACTTTTTGCCTTTTTTCAATAAAAAAAAACATTTTGAGTGTCTCGCTGACTGTTCAGACATAAATATATCTGTTTAAAAGAGTCTGGTGTAGGCCAGATAACTAGAACTGTGGTTTTCCTCTTTGACGGTACAAATCTCAGTATTTTCCACTTTTTTGCTTTTTTCAATAAAAAACACATTTTGAGTGTCTCGCTGACTGTTTAGACACAAATATATCTGTTTAAATGATTCTGGTGTAGGCCGGAAAACTAGAACTGTGGTTTTGCAGTTCCACGGTTCAAATCTCTGTATTATGCACTTTTTTGCCTTTTTTCAATAAAAAAAAAATATTGAGTGACTCGCTGACTGTTCAGACACAAATATATCTGTTTAAAAGATTCTGGTGTGGGCCAGATAACTAGAACTGTGGTTTTCCTCTCCCACGGTTCAAATCTCTGTATTGTCCACTTTTTTACCTTTTTTCAATAGAAAAAAAACATTGTGAGTGTCTCGCTGACTGTTCAGACACAAATATATCTGTTTAAAAGAGTCTGGTGTAGGCCAGATAACTAGAACTGTGGTTTTCCTCTTCCACGGTTCAAATCTCTGTATAATCCACTTTTTTGCCTTTTTTCAATAAAAAAACATTTTGAGGGTCTCGCTGACTGTTCGGACACAAATATATCTGTTTAAAAGAGTCTGGTGTAGGCCAGAAAACTAGAACTGGGGTTTTGCAGTCCCACGGTTCAAATCTCTGTATTATCCACTTTTTTGCCTTTTTTCAATAAAAAAAAACATTTTGAGTGTCTCGCTGACTGTTCGGACACAAATATATCTGTTTAAAAGATTCTGGTGAAGGCAAGATAACTAGAACTGTGGTTTTCCTCTCCCAGGGTTCAAATCTGGGTGTTATCCACCTTTTTGCATAAAAAAAACATTTTGAGTGACTCGCTGACTGTTCAGACACAAATATATCTGTTTAAAAGATTCTGGTGTAGGCCAGATAACTAGAACTGTTGTTTTCCTCTCCCACGGTTCAAATCTGGGTGTAATCCACCTTTTTGCCTAAAAAAAACATTTTGAGTGTGTCGCTGACTGTTCAGACACAAATATATCTGTTTAAAAGAGTCTGGTGTAGGCCAGATAACTAGAACTCTGGTTTTCCTCTCCCATGGTTCAAATCTCTGTATTGTCCACTTTTTTGCCTTTTTTCAATAAAAAAAAACATTTTGAGGGTCTCGCTGACTGTTCAGACACAAATATATCTGTTTAAAAGATTCTGGTGTAGGCCAAATAACTAGAACTGTGGTTTTCCTCTCCCACGGTTCAAATCTCTGTATTGTCCACTTTTTTGCCTTTTTTCAATAAAAAAAAACATTTTGAGTGTCTCGCTGACTGTTCAGACACAAATATATCTGTTTAAAAGAGTCTGGTGTAGGCCAGATAACTAGAACTGTGGTTTTCCTCTTTGACGGTACAAATCTCAGTATTTTCCACTTTTTTGCTTTTTTCAATAAAAAACACATTTTTTAGTGTCTCGCTGACTGTTTAGACACAAATATATCTGTTTAAATGAGTCTGGTGTAGGCCGGAAAACTAGAACTGTGGTTTTGCAGTTCCACGGTTCAAATCTCTGTATTATCCACTTTTTTGCCTTTTTCAATAAAAAACACATTTTGAGTTTCTCGCTGACTGTTTAGACACAAATATATCTGTTTAAATGAGTCTGGTGTAGGCCGGAAAACTAGAACTGTGGTTTTGCAGTTCCACGGTTCAAATCTTTGTATTATCCACTTTTTTGCCTTTTTTCAATAAAAAAAAAATTTTGAGTGACTCGCTGACTGTTCAGACACAAATATATCTGTTTAAAAGATTCTGGTGTAGGCCAGATAACTAGAACTGTGGTTTTCCTCTCCCACGGTTCAAATCTCTGTATTGTCCACTTTTTTACCTTTTTTCAATGGAAAAAAAACATTTTGAGTGTCTCGCTGACTGTTCAGACACAAATATATCTGTTTAAAAGAGTCTGGTGTAGGCCAGATAACTAGAACTGTGGTTTTCCACTTCCACGGTTCAAATCTCTGTATAATCCACTTTTTTGCCTTTTTTCAATAAAAAAAAAATTTGGAGGGTCTCGCTGACTGTTCAGACACAAATATATCTGTTTAAAAGAGTCTGGTGTAGGCCAGAAAACTAGAACTGGGGTTTTGGAGTCCCACGGTTCAAATCTCTGTATTATCCACTTTTTTGCCTTTTTTCAATAAAAAAAAACATTTTGAGTGTCTCGCTGACTGTTCAGACACAAATATATCTGTTTAAAAGATTCTGGTGAAGGCAAGATAACTAGAACTGTGGTTTTCCTCTCCCAGGGTTCAAATCTGGGTGTTATCCACCTTTTTGCATAAAAAAAACATTTTGAGTGACTCGCTGACTGTTCAGAAAAAAATATATCTGTTTAAAAGAGTCTTGTGTAGGCCGGATAACGAGAACTGTGGTTTTGCAGTTCCACGGTTCAAATCTCTGTATTATCCACTTTTTTGCCTTTTTTCAATAAAAAAAAAACAGTTTGAGTGTCTCGCTGACTGTTCAGAAACAAATATATCTGTTTAAAAGATTCTGGTGTAGGCCAGATAACTAGAACTGTGGTTTTCCTCTCCCATGGTTCAAATCTGGGTGTAATCCACCTTTTTGCATAAAAAAATTACATTTTGAGTTTCTCACTGACTGTTCAGACACAAATATATCTGTTTAAAAGATTCTGGTGTAGGCGAGAATACTAGAACTGTGGTTTTCCTCTTCCACGGTTCAAATCTCCTTTTTATTACCCTTTTGCCATTCATAGTGCGACGGTAATCTATTGTACTTCATTTACAATGGGCAAGGCGCGTGGCAAGGGGAGTGGAACTGGACGTTCTGGTGATAATGCGTGCTGAGGACGTGGCCATGGCCAAGGTGAAAATGTGCCACAATCAACAGCCACATCTTCTCGCTTCCAGTTCTTGACCGAATTACTAAGGAAGCACACAACAGCACCACTATTGCGAACTGATCAGTGTGAACAGGTTATTAATTGGATAGCAGATAATACTTCCACTCACCTGGGCACCACCACCTCCGGTCTGTCTTTCAAGTGTTAGTAGCCGTGAGTCTCGACCGCATACTCCTCCTCACCCTGATGCTCCTTCCTCCCACTATGCAGAGTGTCATCAGACATCAACTGATCCCACAGTTGGACACTCTGAAGAGCTGTTCACTGGTCCATTTCTATATTTGGCCCCTCGCCTGCTCCGCTTGAAGTGGTAGAAGAGGAGATCCCATGTAGCGATGGCCAAAAATTTGAACAGCCACGGCCACAGGAAGGCAACGCTGGCAATTTGTCACAAAAGGTGAACGATGACGAGAAACATTTGCCACGAAGTGAGGAGGAAGACCGTGGTGCGGAGGTGGAAGAGGAGGAGGTGGTGGATGATCTAGTAACTGACCCAACATGGCAGGAGGACATGCAGAGTGAAGCCAGCAGCACACAGGGGGAGGGAGGCAAAGTACAGGCAAGAAGAAGCAGTGTGGTGGCCGCAGACAGAAGGCGGGCAACCGTTCCCTGTAACAGCAACACGAGGGACAATGCCAGTACAACCGGTAAGTCTTCCAGAGTCTGGAATTTTTTTAAAACTCTGCTGGTAACCCCAAAAAGGCCATTTGTACCACCTGCCAGGCCAGCATCAGCAGGGGTGACAAAACAACCAGCCAGACCACCACCAGCATGATCAGGCACATGTCAGCAAAGCACCCGACTTTGTGGGGCGAACCCCAGGGTCCACGACCAATCTCAGCGGGTGTCACCACTGCTTCTTCTGCTGTTGTGCCTGTAAAATAACCCCTTGTTGTGCTTGCAAGGCAATCCCCTGTCCATACTGCATGCAAAGATGCCCCCTGATCTCAGTCTTCACTTGCTATGGCAGTTTCTCAAGAAACAGCATCAACGTCCACGTCCACGTCCCACCGCAGCATTCAATTGTCCATATCCCAGAGCTTTGAACAAAAGCGCAAATTCGCAGCAAACGCCCAACAGGCCACAGTCCTAAATTCGCACATTTCATGACTGCTTGCATTGGAAATGCTGCCTTTAAGGCTGGTGAAGATGGAATCCTTCCGCAACCTTATTGCGGTGGCCGTCCCTCGGTACTCGGTCCCCAGCAGACACTATTTTGCCCGGTGTGCCATCCCCGCACTACACAAGCACGTGTCCCAAAACATCTGCCGTGCCCTCAACAATGCAGTTACTGGGAGAGTCCACCTGACAACGGACACGTGGACAAGTGCTTGTGGCCAGGGATGGTACATCTCCCTGACGGCACACTGGGTAAACATAGTGGAAGCCGGGACCCAGTCGGACCTTGGGACGGAACACATCCTCCCCACACCGAGGATTGTGGGCCCTATGTCAGTCAGAGTTGCCCCCACAGTGTACAGCTCCTGTGCATCATCCTCCTCCTCCTCATGTTCAACCTCCATCTCAGATGTCACCACATCAGTTACAAACTGGAAGCACTGCAGTACTGCCTCAGCCAAGGGGCAACAGGCTGTGCTGAAACTCATAAGCTTAGGTGATAAACCTCACACTGCTTGTGAGTTGTGGATAACTGTGAAAGAGCAGGCAGATCTGTGGCTGAGACCGCTGAATCTAAATCCAGGCATGGTTGTGTATGACAATGGCCGTAACCTGGTGGCAGCTCTGAGGCGAGGCGAGATCACACACGTACCATGCCTGGCTCATGTACTTAAGCTCGTGGTTCAGCGGTTTCTTAAATCGTACCCCGAGTTGCCAGATCTGCTCGTTAAAGTACGCCGCCTGTCAGCTCATTTTCGCAAGTCGGCAACAGCTTCCGCCGCCCTTGCTGTGTTGCAGCAGCGTTTGCAGCTTATGGCACACCGACTGGTGTGTGATGTCCCCACACATTGGAACTCTACCCTCCACATGTTGCAAAGGATTTGTGAGCAGAAGAGAGCAGTTGTGGAGTACCAGTTGCAACTAGGCCGTCGATATTCAGGTCAGACTCCACACATAAGACCTCAGGAGTGGACCTGGATGACTGACATATGTAACATCCTGACAATCTTTGAGGAGTCCACCAAGATGGTGAGTGGCGATGATGCCATCATTAACATCAGCATTCCACTTGTCTGTCTTTTGCAACGCTCTCTGCAGAGAATTAAAGAGGAGGCATTGCAGCCAGAGTATGATGAGATGGATCAAGTAGCTGTAGCGGGCGATTACACACAGCCTAGCCTCATCTTATCCCAACGTGCATTGGGGGACAATGAGGGAGAGAAGTAGGAGGAGGAGGAAGAGGAGGAGGAAGAACTAGAGCTGGTATCATGCGCTGTAGATGGTAGTACCTGTACAACTGTCATACCGTCGGTTCAGTGTGGGTGGCCTGAGGACAGGGGGGAGAAGGAGGAGGAGAGCATGGTCAGTCTTCATCTTGGTGAGGACACAGAAGTCTTGCCCGTTACCAGTCTGGCACGCATGGCTGACTTTATGTTACGCTGCCTTAACAGTGACCCTCGCATTGCCAAAATGTTGGCTGACAGTCATTATTGGTTGGTGACACTTTTAGATCCCCGCTACAAGGAGAACTTTCACTCTCTTATTCCTGAGGTGGAGAGGTCTACAAAAATGGGGCAGTACCAGAAGGCCCTTGCTGCAGAACTGTTAAAAAAATTCCCATCTGAACACTCTAGCGGCAGAGGTCACAGTTTGTTGACCAACCAAGGCGTACAGGTGAGAGAGAAGCAACTTCAATCCAGCAGAGGCAGGGGAACACTGTCAACGTTCTGGGACAGTTTTCTGAGACCCACTCAGCTTAGAGGCCCTGAGGTGCGGGGTACTCTCACAAGGAGAGGAAAGTTTCAAAAGATGGTGAGGGAGTACCTTGCCGACCATACCAGCGTGCTCCGTGATTCCTCTGTGCCTTTTAATTATTGGTTATACAAGCTGGACACTTGGAATGAAATCTCTGTACGCCTTGGATGTCCTTGCTTGCCCTGCTGCTAGAGTGTTATCGGAGCGTGTTTTTAGTGCTGCTGGGGGAATTATAAATGATAAGCGCACTTGCCTGTCAACTGACAATGCTGACAAGCTGACCCTTATCAAAATGAACAAGGGCTGGATTGGGCCCGACTTCTCATCACCACCAAATGACAGCAGAGTAACATAAAGTCAAATCCACTGTGTTATTTCAGGAGGTGTACTCCCATGCACCGCTTCACACCCACCCATGGGTATACGCTTCATCATTTTGGCTGTTTTTTGCTCTTCTCCTTATCCTCAGCTTCCACCACCAGTATACCACCAGGGTGACCGTGGTCTGTGTTGCCAGCATTGCAAGTTCCTCCGTCCTAATTTTTGGCAGCTTTTGCTTGGAAGGTATAGGCAAAGACTATGGGAGACCCACTGCCCAATAATGGGAATAATGTTTTTAATATGCTGTACTGCATGGCTCTTATAAGGGGCATTAAAACCATCTTGTTAAGCTACTGTGACCTCCACGTCTCTTCCAAGGGGCATTAAAACCGCTTTGTTAAACCACTCTGAACTCCACGTTTCTTCCAAGGGGCATTAAAACCGTCTTGTTAAACCTCTCTGAACTCCATGTCTCTTCCTATGGGCATTAAAACTATCTTGTTAAACCCCTCTGACCTCCACGTCTCTTCCAAGGGGCATTAAAACCGTGTTGTTAAGCTACTGTGACCTCCACGTCTCTTCCAAGGGGCATTAAAACCATCTTGTTAAACCACTCTGACCTCCACGTCTCATACAACTGGCATTTAAACCTTTTTGTTAAGCTACTCTGACATCCACATCTCTTCCAAGGGGCATTAAAACTGTCTTGTTAAACCACTCTTACCTCCATGTCTCTTCCAAGGGGCATTAAAACCATCTTGACCTCCACGTCTCTTCCAAGTGACATTAAAACAGTCTTGTTAAAACAAGCTGACCTTCACGTCTCTTCCATGGGTGCATTAAAACTGTCTTGTTAAGTTACTGTGACCTCCATGTCTCTACCAAGGGGCATTAAAACCGTCTTTTTAAACCACTTTGAACTCCACGTCTCTTCCAAGGGGCATAAAAACTGTCTTGTTAAGCTACTGTGATTTCCACGTCTCTTCCAAGGGGCATTAAAACCGTCTTTTTAAACTGCTGTGACCTCCACATCTCTTCCAAGGGGCATTAAAACCGTCTTGTTAAACCACTCTGAACTCAACGTCTCTTCCAAGGGGCATTAAAACCGTCTTGTTAAACCTCTTTTTTCTCCACGTCTCTTCCAAGGGGCATTAAAACCATCTTGTTAAACCACTCTGACCTCCACATCTCGTCGAAGGGGCATTAAAACTGTCTTGTTAGGCTACTGTGACCTCCACGTCTCTTCCAAGGGGCATTAAAACTGTCTTGTTAAACCACTCTGAACTCCTCGTCTCTTTCAAGGGGCATTAAAGCGGTCTTGTTAAACGACTCTGACCTCCACGTCTCATCCAACTGGCATTAAAACCGTCTTGTTAAGCTACTATGAACTCCACGTCTCTTCCATAGGGCATTAAAACCATCTTGTTAAACCACTATGACCGCCACGTTTCTTCCAAGGGGCATTAAAACCATCTTGTTGAGCTACTGTGACCTCCACGTCTCTTCCAAGGGGCATTAAAACCATCTTGTTAAGCTACTGTGACCTCCATGTCTCTTTCAAGGGGCATTAAAACGGTCTTGTTAAACCACTCTGACCTCCACGTCTCATCCAACTGGCATTAAAGCCGTCTTGTTAAGCTATTGTGACCTCGACGTCTCCTCCAAGGGGCACTAAAACCATCTTGTTAAATCACTCTGACCTACACGTCTCGCCCAAGGGGCATTAAAACCATCTTGTTAAACCACACTGACCTTCATGTCTCTTCCCAGGGGCATTAAAACCATCTTGTTAAGCTACTGTGACCACCACATCTCTTACAAGGGGCATTAAAACCATCTTGTTAAACCACTCTGAACTTCACATCTCATCCAAGGGGCATTAAAACCATCTTGTTAAACCACTCTGACCTCCACGCCTCTTCCAGGGGGCATTAAAACCATCTTGTTAAACCACTCTGACCTCCATTTCTCTTCCAAGGGGCATTAAAACCGTGTTGTTAAGCTATTGTGACCTCCACGTTTCTTCCAAGGGGTATTAAAACCGTCTTGTTAAACCACTCTGACCTCCACGTCTCTTCCAAGGGGCATTAAAAAGTTTTTTTAAGCTACTGTGACCTCCACGTCTCTTCCAAGGGGCATTAAAACCGTCTAGTTAAAACAATGTGAACTCCATTTATCTTCCAAGGGGCATTAAAACCGTCTTGTTAAACCACTCTGACCTCCACGTCTCTTTCAAGGGGCATTAAAACGGTCTTGTTAAACCACTCTGACCTCCAAGTCTCATCCAACTGGCATTAAAACCGACTTTTTAAACTACTATGAACTCCAAGTCTCCTCCAAGGGGCATTAAACCATCTTGTTAAACCAATATGACCTTCACGTTTATTCCAAGGGGCATTAAAACCATCTTGTTAAGCTACTGTGACCTCCACGTTTCATCCAAGGGGCATTAAAACCGCCTTGTTAAACAACGCTGAACTACACGTCTCACACAAGGGGCATTAAAACCATCTTGTTAAGCCACTCTGACCTCTACATCTCTTCCAAGGGGCATTAAAACCGTCTTGTTAAACCACTATTAACTCCATGTCTCTTCCAAGGGGCATTAAAACCATCTTGTTAAACCACTCTGACCTCCACGTCTCTTCCAAGGGGCATTTAAACCATCTTGTTAAGCTACTGTGACCTCCACGTCTCCTCCAAGGGGAAATAAAACAGTCTTATTAAACCACTCTGACCTCCACGTCTCTTCCAAGGGGCATTAAAACCGTCTTGTTAAGCTACTGTGACCTACACGTCTCTTCCAAGGGGCATTAAAACCGTCTAGTTAAAACAATCTGAACTCCATGTATCTTCCAAGGGGCATTAAAACCGTCTTGTTAAACCACTCTGATCTCCAAATCTCATCCAACTGGCATTAAAACCGTCTTTTTAAACTACTATGAACTCCAAGTCTCCTCCAAGGGGCATTAAAACATCTTGTTAAACCACTATGACCTTCACGTTTCTTCCAAGGGGCATTAAAACCGTCTTGTTAAGCTACTGTGACCTCCACGTTTCTTCCAAGGGGCATTAAAACCATCTTGTTAAACAACGCTGAACTCCACGTCTCACCCAAGGGGCATTAAAACCATCTTGTTAAGCCACTCTGACCTCCACGTCTCTTCCAAGGGTCATTAAAACCGTCTTGTTAAACCACTCTTAACTCCATGTCTCTTCCAAGGGGCATTAAAATCATCTTGTTAAACCACTCGGACCTCCACGTCTCTTCCAAGGGGCATTTAAACCATCTTGTTAAGCTACTGTGACCTACACGTCTCATCCAAGAGGCATTAAAACCGTCTTATTAAACCACTCTGACCTCCACGTCTCTTCCAAGGGCATTAAAACCGTCTTGTTAAGCTACAGTGACCTCCACGTCTCTTCCAAGGGGCATTAAAACCGTTGTGTTAAACCACTTTAACCTCCACGTCTCTTCCAAGGGGCATAAAAACTGTCTTGTCAAGCTACTGTGACCTCCACGTCTCATCCAAGGGGCATTAAAACCGTTTTGTTAAACCACGCTGACATCCACGTCTCTTCCAAGGGGCATTAAAACCGTCTTGTTTAGCTACTGTGACCTCCACATCTCTTCCAAGAGGCATTAAAACCGTCTTGTTAAACCACTCTGAACTCCACATCTCTTCCAAGGGGCATTAAAACCGTCTTGTTAAACCACTCTGAACTCCACGTCTCTTCCAAGGGGCATTAAAACCATCTTGTTAAACCAATCTGACCTCCACGTCTCACCCAACGGGCATTAAAACTGTCTTGTTAGGCTGCTGTGACCTCCACGTCTCTTCAAAGGAGCATTAAAACCGTCTTGTTAAACCACTCTTAACTCCATGTCTCTTCCAAGGGGCATTAAAACCATCTTGTTAAACCACTCGGACCTCCACGTCTCTTCCAAGGGGCATTTAAACCATCTTGTTAAGCTACTGTGACCTTCACGTCTCATCCAAGAGGCATTAAAACCATCTTATTAAACCACTCTGACCTCCACGTCTCTTCCAAGGGGCATTAAAACCGTCTTGTTAAGCTACAGTGACCTCCACGTCTCTTCCAAGGGGAATTAAAATCGTTGTGTTAAACCACTTTAACCTCCACGTCTCTTCCAAGGGGCATAAAAACTGTCTTGTTAAGCTACTGTGACCTCCACGTCTCTTCCAAGGGGCATTAAAACCGTCTTGTTAAACCATGCTGACCTCCACGTCTCTTCCAAAGGGCATTAAAACCGTCTTGTTTAGCTACTGTGACCTCCACATCTCTTCCAAGAGGCATTAAAACCGTCTTGTTAAACCACTCTGAACTCCACATCTCTTCCAAGGGGCATTAAAACCGTCTTGTTAAGCCACTCTGAACTCCACGTCTCTTCCAAGGGGCATTAAAACCATCTTGTTAAACCAATCTGACCTCCACGTCTCACCCAACGGGCATTAAAACTGTCTTGTTAGGCTACTGTGACCTCCACGTCTCTTCCAAGGGGCATTAAAACCATTTTTTTAAGCTACTGTGACATCCACGTTTCTTCCAAGGGGCATTAAAACCGTCTGGTTAAACCACTCTGAACTCCACGTCTCTTCCAAGGGGCATTAAAACCGTCTTGCTATACCACTCTGAGCTCCACGTCTCTTTCAAGGGGCATTAAAACGGTCTTGTTAAACCACTTTGACCTCCACGTCTCATCAAACTGGCATTAAAACTGTCTTGTTAAGCTACTATGAACGCCACGTCTCTTCCAAGGGGCATTAAAACCATCTTGTTAAACCACTATGACCTCCACGTCTCTTAGAAGGGGCATTAAAACCGTCTTGTTAAGCTCCTGTGACCTCCACGTCTCTTCCAAGGGGCATTAAAACCATCTGGTTAAACCACTATGAACTCCACGTCTCTTCCAAGGGGCATTAAAACCATCTTGTTATACCACTCTGACCTCCACGTCTCTTCCAAGGGGCATTAAAACCATCTTGTTAAACCAGTCTAACCTCCACATCTCTTCCAATTGGCATTAAAACCGTTTTGTTAAGCTACTGTGACCTCCACGTCTCTTCCAAGGGGCATTAAAACCGTCTTGTTAAACCACTCTTACCTCCACGTCTCTTCCAAGGGGCATTAAAACCGTCTTGTTAAGCTACTGTGATCTCCACGTCTCTTCCAAGGGTCATTAAAACTGTCTGGTTAAACCACTCTGAACTCCACAGCTCTTCCAATGGGCATTAAAATGTTGTTTTTAATTACCTCTAACCTCCTCGACTCTTCCAACAGGCATTGCATTTCCTCCTAATTTTAGTCATCTTTTGCTTTTCAATGCATAAGCGAACACAAAGGGAGACCCACTCCCCAATAATGGGTAGAAGGTTTTTAGTATGCTGTAATCCACGTCGGTTTCAAGGGGCATTGCAGTTCCTCTTAATTTTTGTGGCAGGCTGCATACTTGCGCTTGCATTGCAAAGAATGGGGGATGTACACTTGAACACTGCCCTGGGACAAGGACTTGCACGGGGATAGTTGCAAGTCAGCATCTTCTGATGCGGCAAGGATCGCTTCTGATGGGCACACTTTAAGGCAGTGACCTGGGTGTCAGAGATGCTTCCAGAGGTCTCCCCATGCTGTTCCCTTGTCTTTTCAGCAGTGTATGTATGGGTCACACAGCACATGGCCAGATCAGGTTGTAAAATGTTAAAATGACATTTCCCGGTGAATGCATTTGTCACGGTTGAAAGCAATACAAAAGTGCAAAAAAGCATAAAAAATGCTACTTGTGAACATAGTCCAAGGTGTGTAGGAGTATTTTTGTTTTTGGTTATTTATTTTACCTTATACACAAGTCTTTACCCTGGAAAAGGAGTGGTCCCTCGTAAACCCATGTTGATATTGGGTCATGAGGTTATTCTTCTTCAGATACTCTAGTATAGCATCTCTTAGGAAACCCTCCAGGTTTTTACCCACAGTAGAGGTTAAGCTTACTGGTCTATAATTTCCAAGTTCGATTTTTGTCCCCTTTTTGAATATTGGCACAACATTTGCTAAACGCCAATCCTGTGGTACAGACCCTGTTATTATGGAATAATACAGTAATTGGCTTGCCCCCAACCACCAGCTGTCTATTTGTACCTGGCCGGACACAACAATATAGGGAAGCCATTTTTTTTTTATTATTTCATGAATTTCATGAAATAATGAAAAAAAAATACGTGGGGCTTCGCCCTATTTTTGTGTCCAGCCAGGTACAACTAGGCAGCTGGGGGCTTGAATCCGCAGCGCAGGGAGGACCCAAGCTTTCTGGGCCCGCCCTGCTGCAAATTGCAGTGCGCAGCCACCCCAGAAACTGGCGTGTTCATAGAAGCGCCAGATTCTGGCGCTGTACCCAACTCATCCAGGGCCGTGGTGCGGTGGCTCACTGGGTATTAAAGGGGTTAGGGCAAGCTTGGCATTATCAGCTGGACCTAAGCCCGAAATTCATGGGGTCACGCCAGTATTACACATGACCGCCATGAATTTCTAGTAAAGTATTTAAAAAAACACAACACCCAGAATAAAGTCCTTTAATTGAAATAAGCACACAATTTTTTAATGTTCTCAATTAAACCATACATACCATCACGCCCATTCCAGCTGAAGACAATGTCTTCTGCAATAAAAGTAAAATAATAAAGCAACCTCATCCTTACCTTTCCATGGTTCCCACGACGGCTCCAGCTCTGCTACATTCACATGACAGGCTGGATTGCAGCTGAATGCCGCAGACACTGAGTAGCGCAGGCATGCTTGCGCTCCTCAGTGTCTGGCTGTGACGGAATCCAGATGATCCGAGGTCATGTCCAATGAACTCAGCTCACCTCATGCACATCACTGACAGCGTGGGAGAATTCTCCTGCGCTCAGCGCTTGAGCAGGAGAATTCTCCCACACTGGGATGGCATTGAGATGACAGGCTGGATCGCAGCTTAGCGCTGCCACCCAGCTTGCCATGCCACAGACACTGAGAAGTGCAGGCATGCTTGCGCTCTCCAGTGTCTCTGAAGGATGACAAGCTGGATGGCAGCGTTCAGCTGCGATCCAGCCTGTCATCTCAATGCCATCCCAGCGTGGGAGAACTCTCCTGCTCAGGCGCTGAGCGCAGGAGAATTCTCCCACGCTGTCAGTGACGTGCATGAGGTGAGCTGAGTTCACTGGACATGAGCTCACCTCATGCATGTCACGTGGGAAAATTCTCCTGCACTCAGCGCTTCAGCAGGAGAATTCTTTCACGCTCACCGCATGCGCAGGAGAATTCTCCCACACTGTCAGTGACGTGCATGAGGTGAGCTGAGTTCATTGGACATAACCTCGGCTCATCTTTATTCCATCACAGCCAGACACTGAGGAGCGCAAGCATGCCTGCGCTTCTCAGTGTCTGCGGCATGGCAAGCTGGATGGCAGCTTTCGGCTGCGATCCAGCCTCTCATGTGAAAGTAGCAGAGCTGGAGCCGTCGTGGGAACCATGGAAAGGTAAGGATGAGGTTGGTTTATTATTTTACTTTTATTGCAGAAGACATTGGCTTCAGCTGGAATGGGCGTGATGGTAAGTATGGTTTAATTGAGAACAATAAAGAATTGTGTGTTTATTTCAATTAAAGGACTTTATTCTGGGTGTTTGTGTTTTTTTTTAACTTTGACTATGGGGTTAGTAATCGGGGTGTCTTATAGATGCCTCTCCATTACTAACCTGGGCTTGATGTCAGCTGGCATTATAAGCTGACATTAACCTCAACCCTATTACCCCACTTCCACCGCTACAGGGCAGTGGGAAGAGCGAGGCTAAGTGCCTGAATTGGCGGCTGACGGCTGGTGTTTCCAGCCTGGGAGGGGGCCAATATTCATGGCACCCTTCCTGGGCTATTAATATCAGCCCCCAGCTGTCTGCCTAGCCTTTGCTAGCTATAAAAATAGGGGGGACCACACGGCATTTTTTTGAGGGTCCCCTATTTTAATAGCTAGCCAAGGCTAGGTATTCAGCTGGGGGCTGATATTAGTAGTCTGGGAAGCTCCGTGGGTATTACCCCCTTCCCAGGCTTCAAACATCTGCCCCAGCCGTCTGCTTAACCTGCGCTAGAGACTAAAATTTCGGGGAACCCCAAGGCAATTTTTTTTTAAATAAATCCTTTATTTTAACACTAAATGACAAGTATAGTAATCAACACTATCACTGTACTTCTTATATATGTTACTGACATGTTTCTATGTATCTAATCTATGTGTGATGCTCTATTTTTTCTATTCTAAATTGTCGGGTACCGATGCTGAATTGCCAGCCGGCTTTTTTAAAGAGACGGTGCATGAAAACACTATTATCTTTTTTAATAAATCCTTTAACACTAAGTGACAAGTACAGTAAGCAACACTGTCACTGTACTTCTTATATATGTGACTGACATGTTTCTATCTATCTAATCTATGTGTGATGCTCTATTCTTTCTGTTCTAAATTGTCGGGTACCGGTGTATGCCGCTGCTGAATTGCCGGCTTTTCATGTAATACATTCTACATTATTCTTAGTTGTTTTCCTTCATGTAGAATTAACCTACAAGGAAAGAAAGGGTTTATTTTCATTCTGATATATGTGTCCCTTTGACTTGCATTGGTTTTCGGTATCGGAATCGGCGATATCCGATATTTTTTGGGTATCGGTCCGATCCTATCCGATCCAATATTTCCCGATATCGGAAGGTATCGCTCAACACTACTGCTGAAAAAAAATCATTTAGCATATTGGCTTTTTCCTCATCCTCATCCACCATTTCACCCAGACTACTTTTAAGGGGGCCAACACTATCATTTTTTATTTTTTTTCTACTTATGTAGTTTAAAATATTTGGGGATTATTTTTACTTTCTCTGGCAATGAGTCTCTCTGACTCAATCTTTGCTGCCTTGATTCGGTTTTTACAGAATTTATTTAATTTTTTGTATTTATTTAATGCCTCATCACTAGCTACTTGCTTTAGTTCTCTAAATACTTTCTTTTTGTCACTTATTGCGCCTCTTAGAGCTCAATTTAGCCATAGTGGTTTCCTCCTATTTCTAGCATGTTTATTCCCATAGGGTATATATTGTGCACAGGTCCTATTCAGGATGCTAATAAATGTCTCCCATTTGCTTTGAGTAGTTTTATGTCTCAGGATATTGTCCCAGTTTATTGCACTAAGATCATCTCTCAACCGTTGGAAGTTTAGTGTCCTTGTAACCCCTCTACTACACTTCTTATTAAAGGTTACATGAAATCTTATTATTTTGTGATCACTATTACCCAAGTGACCCCCCAACTCTTATATTTGATATGCGGTCTGGCCTGTTGGTTAATATTAGGTCTAGCAGTGCCCCCCTTCTTGTTGGGTCCTGAACCAGTTGTGAAAGGTAATTGTCTCTCATAGTTGTCAAAAACCTATTACCTTTGCTTGAACCACAGGTTTCTGTTCCCCAATGTATTTCACGGTAGTTGAAGTCCCTCATAATAATGACTTCTCCTTGAGTCGCTGCTTCATCTATTTGCTTTATGAGGATATTCTCCACTGCTTCCATTATTTTTGGAGACTTATAACAAACCCCTATCAGTAATTTATTATTTTTTCCCCCTCTCCACCCACAGGGACGCTACATACATTTTCATTAGATTCACATATATTCTCACGCAAGATGGGTTTTAAGGATGATTTTACATATAAACACACACCCCCCCTCGCTTGTTGGACGCTCATTTCTAAACAGACTATAGCACTGTAAATTAACTGCCCAGTCATGGGACGCATCCAGCCATGTCTCAGATATCCCCACCATGCCATAATTATTTTCCAACAAAATTAATTCTAATTCCTCCATTTTGTTGGTGAGGTTCCAGGCATTAGTGTACATGCATTTTATGTATCTCTCTGTACCTCTATTCCTTCTTACTATATTGACTGTTCTAACCCCACCCCCAATTTCTTTATTTGTGCCCAGGTCACTATCTGCACTATCTATCCCACCTATAAAATGAATACCCTCCCCCCAAATCCCTAGTTTAAACACTCCTCGAACCTTCAAGCCATTTTCTCCCCCAGCACAGCTGCACCCTCCACATTGAGGTGCAGCCGTTCCTAGCGTAGAATCTGTAGCCAAATGAGAAGTCGGCCCAGTTCTCCAGGAACCCAAACCCCTTCTTCCTACACCAGTTTATGAGCCACTTATTTATCTCCCTAATCTCTCGTTGCCTCTCTGGCATGGCACGTGGTACAGGTAGTATTTCAGAAAATAACACCTTGGAGGTCCTTGCTTTAAGCTTGCAGCCTAATTCCCTGAATCATCTTTAAGGACTTTCCACTTCCCTCCAACTTTGTCATTTGTGCCAATGTGCACCATGACTGCTGGGTCCTCACCAGCCCCTCCCAGTAATCTGTCAACCCGATCAGCGATGTGCTGGACTCAAGCGCCAGGTAGGCAGCACACTGTTCGATGATCCCTGTCGATCCCTTTGTGACAGATTGCACTATCTGTTCCCCTAATAATTGAGTCCCCCACTACCACCACCTGCCTGGCCTGCCCTGCTCTCATATTTTCCCACTTACTGGAGCTGACACTCCTCCGGCTTTCAGAGCACATGCCTTGCTGCAGCAGTGCTACCCCTGTACCGACACCCCCCTCATCTGCCAACTTTGCAAGCTTATTGGGGTGTGCCAGATCAGGACTAGCCTCCATGGCACTCTTCCCTCTACTCCCACTTCTAACTGTCACCCAGCTAGCTGCCACACTGTCCTGCTACTCCATACTATCACCCTCCCTGGCACATTTAGTTTGATAAAAATGGCCCACTGTTTGCAAAACTACCCTAAAAAAGTAACTGAATCTAGCTCTAAAAAATTAAACAATATATTATAATGCATTACCTATCCAAACATTTATATTTTGAGAACGATTACACACAAAAAGGCTAGCATGACCACAATAAAATGTCACATAAGCAAAAACATTTGTGCAATGTCATCAATTTGCTGTATTTTGGCTGACTATTTTACAGTTTTTATTGTAATAAACAGCTAAGTCACAAGCAAGTTGTCTGCAAGTCAATTGAAATCTGTGACAAGTGAGTCATATGCAGCTTGTGAAAAGTGACAGAAACTACAGCATATTTGGAAAAATTTGCAACTCTGTGTGGCAGTTGCCATAGGTGGCAGGTTGCAATGTGGCACCATAGGATATCATTAGATAATATTTCACAATGTGATGTTAATGACACTACAATCTCAATGTCACACAACACATTACCATTTAGCCAAACTTTTAAAGGGAACCTGTGATCAGATCTCCTGTAATTTAGCTGCAGTCAACATTTTATATTCCTCCTAAATAAGATTCTAATGATCTGCTTCGTGTTCCCCATAGACAGGCATACTGTTAAAATTATCTTTCTGTATTATCTATACAGCTCTCCCTGTATAGTAATCAGCATCAAGTGGTCCGATGGGCATATAAAGACGAATGTCTCAGGTTGAGAGTAAATGGTTTTTATGTTTGACTCTCTAAAACCTAGAGGTTTGAACTCAGAAATCAAACTGTTTGTCTGGCATCCCTGTGGGTTCAGTCGCCACAGAGGTACTGCATCTCACCCAGAGGTGTGGTATCTCACTCTCAGGTAAGGAAGAAGTACTGCCTGGGACCCTAACAGCTGCATCCAACACTACACTATTCCAGATCAGCAGGAGGGGCAAGATGCGTCGATTCCCTGATGAGCCCTGTTCCTGGCTGGAGTGGGGGGAACCAAGAGAGGGGGAACTATGTAGTGGGTGTGGGTAGAGGAAGTAAATCAAGGGAACACTTGTTAGGAATAGTATAAAGAGGGAAGCCATCTTGGGAGTTCGGTTCAGTCAGAGGAGGACAGTGAGAGGAGCAGGAGCTCTTTAGGAGCTCTGGTCAGGAAGAGGGCCTAGCCAGCGAGGCCCAAGACTGAAGAGAGAGAGGAGCAGGAGAAAGGGTCCAGGAACGTTGAAGGGACCCCAGGGGTACAGGTAGTGCTTGAGGCCACACGTACGCCCAAATCTGCCAGGAGGTGGAGAGGTCAGGTCGCACAGAGGGGACCGGTGCCTAAACTAGCAGAGTTCTTTAAGCCTCAACTAGGAAATCGGAGGCTGCAGTGTTTCAGGTACTGCAGCCACAAGCCACATCTGTTTCACCAAGAAAGTGGCCATAGAGGACCCAGGGGACAGACAAGACGTCGCCCTGCAAGGTCTGCGGTCACTGGATTGGGACACTAGGTGTGAGGTGCAGGAAGACGGCCAGATGGAACACACAGAAGGGGGTCCTGTTATGTACTCCGGAGGTACCTGAGGGCTGGCTGAGCCCCTGCCCCGTGAACACAGCATGACGTGGGGAGTTATGATCTGCAGTTTTAACCATGAGCAAAGTCAGAACTGTGAGTAAATCCGGAAGACTGCACCCCAATGTCTCTGTCAATTATTACTGCTGCGCCATCACCCCCTGCACTACACAGCAACATCTTTAACATCTACACTGCCCTGGAGCTAAGCTCTACCTGTGGAGAGCTAAACCAACTCTGCTGTACTGACATCAGCTCCAGAGGACCTGCTCCGCAGCGGCAGCTCTCTCTAGCCGCATACTACAGGTAGCGTCACAAACTCTATATAAGAACTATAAATCCCCTGTAAATATCCCCTTTTATTGACCACCCTGGGTCATGGTCCTGGTCACCGCCACTGTGACATCTCCCCTGCAATGACTGGCCCGGCACCAAGTACCCCACGGCCCAGGGGGTGTGTCATCTTCGTTTAATGAAGATTGACAGCCATAAAAAAAAAAGAAAAAAAAAAAAAGTGACCGCTACCTGCCCAATGGTACACTCCCACCCATAGACCTATAAAAAGGACCCACAAGTGCCTAGGGATCAGCTCTGAAGAAGGAAGCCGGAGTTTCCGAAACGCATCAGCCTTTCTGATCCCCCTAGGCCACCATACTAGTACTCACAAATGTGTCGTGATGCCACGCAGGTCCTCAAGCGGCCAGTGTGCACAAGCGCGCAGGACCTCTACTGCGCAGCCGAGTGCCGGCACACAGAGATTGGTGAGAGAGGCGGGTCTCCGGCCAGGACCCTGCCCCTCCCCTCTCTGCACCACGCCACCAGCGCTCATTAATACAGTGGAGGAAGCTTCTTCTGCCACACGGACCGGCAGCCACACAGGTCCACTGACATTGGATGTCCACAACTGACAAGAAGAGTGCAACTGAACCATAAGTCATTGTGCCAACTTGCTACAATATGTGCAGCTCCCTGGACTGTTCTATGCAATCTGTGATTAAGCTGTGATTTGTTTTCTCTGACCAATGCAAGGATTTAAAACAACAGTGGTCAGGGGACTGCGCCTACTTCTATAAAACCAAGACAAGCCACCCACTACTAGTGCTGCAGAAATTCTACCCCGCTCCTGTGGCGCCCAGCAGCGCTTGGTATCACAGATCCTAGAAGGGTGTATTGAGGGATTCCTAAACAAGAGGTCCCCATAACCATTCACACATCTCCACCTTCCACCTCAGACCACCAGAGGGAGATCGTTAGGGATAGATAAATAGGGAATGTGGAGCCGGGCAGCAGTTATTCTAGACTGGAGTCGACAGAGAGCAAACCTGTTGAGAGAGTTCCTGCAGTAGAAGCCTGGGAGAGGTCAGTCTGCAGTGGAGCACAGTCCAGACTCAGTTGTAGCTCAGAGCAGTGAGCTTTAGGTGTGCCAGCGCCATAAGATCGGTGAAGCACAGCAAGCTGCCTTTAGTGTGAGTAGCCTAGAGAGGGCCCGAGTAGACCGAAGGCGAGAGGAGAGTTAGTACGTAGGGGGCAGAGGAGCTTAACTGGCTCACCCCGAAGATTTTACCGGACACCGGGTCCGAAGTTTACTGGGATCTCTAAGACCCAGTAAGGCATAACCGGAATCCTTGGAGAACTACAAGTCCCAGTATCGCTAAAGTGCTGATACGTAACAGAGCCAGGAGACACATAGGCCCGCAGCTAAGGTGCGTGTACTCCAAGAAAAGGCCCTACCACAAGGTCAGCCAGTGCAGGATAGAGACAAAGTTAGGCCTAGCTCCAGGCAGGTCAGAAACTTACTACACAGAAGCAAGAAACAGGAGGCCCAAAACCCACTCATTGGGGAGGATCCTGACATGCACCCTTCACCCTACAGTGCTCGGGGACATGCCTGAATTTCCATCAGTAAAAGGTACTGAAGTGACTATCGTGTCTGTCCCTATTCTTGCTCGGACCCGGCTGTGTCTCTCCGTCCTGCTTTCCCCATCAGTACGCTGCCCTGAGGCCTAGCTCCACCTGTGGGGAGCTATACCATCTAGCTGCCTTATCACCGGCCTCAGTGGACTGCCGCAGCGCTTGTGATTCTTACCAGAAACCACCGGTGGCGTCACGAACTTTTATAAACTTCACAAATCAACAACCTTTTAAAGGAGCGACCCCAGGGTACGGGCCCGGGAGCCGACCACCGCAACATCCCTAAAGGCCAGGCTAAAGGCCTGGGTACCGAGTTATCCCCATCCCCCTGGGCTAGTCACTCCTCTCCAGCAAGGAACCCATTTGCTTTAACTACTCCTGGGTCCATGAATACACCCACCAGTGTTTAGCACCTTGCAACCACTAAATGTAGGTCTCCTCCTAAACAGCACCAGTCAGCAACAAATAAGTGACTCGACCTGTACAGGTATATTCCACCACTGCTCTGTAGCAGTACTCGTTATAAAATACCACCATTTCCTATTAATCTTTTTTCCCACTCCCTTTGTCACTAAATATAGGTGATCGCCTTCACTCCACAAGTGGAAGCCGCCCCCTTCTCTGCATCCAAACCTTCTAACTACAATCGACCAACACAGGTATAAAAACCCAGTTTTCTCCCCTCTCCCTTCCATAGGCAACTAAGACCTCCCGTGACTGAAG
This sequence comes from Phyllobates terribilis, assembly GCF_046119375.1. Classification (NCBI taxonomy): domain Eukaryota; kingdom Metazoa; phylum Chordata; class Amphibia; order Anura; family Dendrobatidae; genus Phyllobates; species Phyllobates terribilis. Next base: position 764,107,888 of record NW_027362762.1, on the reverse strand, counting down.
GAAAATCGACTCTCATTCCCTTGCAGTCTAACTGGAACGTGGATAACTCACACCTGACCGGACCGCTTCCCCAAAACCCTCCTACACCTCAGATCAGGTAACTAGATATCTCAATAATATAAGAAGGCAACCTCTAAAACTTGCCACTAAACAATTCCCTTCCTTTTCTCCATATAAGGGGGACCCTCCGACCTGGTCATCAAAAGACCCTCCAGGAAGATCATAACTGCCTCTCAAACAGGAAAAACTTCTAGGGCTCCCATCCTGACTATCTTCCCTCCTCCCATTGCTTTTAGCCTACTAGCCACCTTTTAAAACCATCATTGTTAACTTCTTGTAACCTACGTATTTAATAAAATTGGACAATTTTAACATCTTCTTTGTTATTTCTTGCCACATACCCTATACACTAGCGCAAGTTGTTTTATATATAAAGACGAATATTAGTGCCTTATGTGAGCACACTAAACTGACCACATTAATTAAAAATAGATGCAATGGGTTGTCAAGCTCACAGCAGGCACTGAGATTGGTCCACATATGCTCATTGGACCTTTCAGCGCTGTTTGCCATCAGCGGTGAATAAAAGATAATTTTTACCAGTATACCATGCTGTAGTGGAGCACAAAACGGATAGTTAGAATCCAAATTAGGAGGCACGTAAAGAGCTGGCATGGCATAAAGAGCTGGCAGCAGGCAGTAATAAATGAAAAAGCTGTTGCCAGCTTACCATTAAACTTACAGGGAAGAAAAACATGACGAACCTGAAGAAGGTGTAAGTAATGCATCAAAATGCATTCTATATGCATATACATACAGTGGGGAAAATGAGAATTTGATACACTGCCAATTTTGCAAGTTTTCTCACCTACAAAGAATGGAGAGGTTTGTAATTTTTATCATAAGTACACTGTGAGAGACAGAATCTAAAAAAAATCCATAAAATCACATTGTATGATTTTTACATAATTAATTTGCACTTTATTGCATGAAATAAGTATTTGATACAATAGGAAAACAGAACTGAATATTTGCTACAGAAACCTTTGTATGCAATTACAGAGTTCAGACATTTCCTGTAGTTCTTGACTAGAGATGAGCGGTGTTTGACTCGAACTGTTAGCCAATCTCAAATTCGAGTTGTTTTGGGCGGTGTTCGAGCCGTTCGGCGAACACTAACGATTTGAAAAAATCCAGCTGTTCGAGGTTATGTTCGATAACTGTTCGTGCACCAAAATCATAACTGGATTTTTTCTCAGTAATGCTGAAAATTAATGTTAATACGCAGTTTGAGTGTACAGCGGGGCGGGGGGAGGGGCAGGGGATGGATCTCTTCATAAATAATGAAGATCTCCTTTTTTTTTTCTCTTTCCCGCATTTACAGTGGGGAGGTGCAAACTGTCAGCCTATCAGCAGTGCACACACGGAGCGAACTGCTTTTTTTCACACAAGCAAGGGCATGTGTCATTGGCAGTGTATGTCACATGTCCTTGCCCTATAAGACCCAGCCATTTTCCACGTAGCCACCATTTTCTCACTGCTGCAGCTGCGTGTTAGACGGCACCGCTGTTTCTGTGTGCGCTATACTTTGAGTGTCCTTTTCAAGCCAATTTTCTCTGAAATATACAGATAGCTTGGGAGTAGGGAATAGTTGTGATTGCAGTTCTTTTGAGGACTAGGTTACATAATTTCCTACGACTTTTATCATGCAGTTCTTTGCTCTTAAATAGATAGGTTGGGAGTAGGGACTAATTGTAATTGCAGTCCTTTTGAGGGCTAGGTTACATCAGTTCCTATCACTTTTTGCCAGGCAAGTCTGTGCCAGTGCTGTGCAAGTTTTTTTCACAGCATTTGGCAAAATCTAGCTAAGCAAATCCTTTTTGGCCTCTTGCAGTGTGTGTTAGTCAGTGGAGTAGCCTATCTGTGTTGCAAGCTACACCACCTGTGTATAGAATACAATTTTTTTTATTGCACCTAGCCAAGTAAAACCTTTTGGGCATAGCATCATTCTATTAGTCCATCTATACTAACCTCCACCAGGTTGCAAATTAAAAATAATTTTTATCTGCATCTAGCTCTGATAAAATATTTGTGCTTGTAGCAGTGTGTGGGACTTGTTCTATTAGTCCATCTATACTAACCTCCACCAGGTTGCAAATTAAAAATAATTTTTATCTGCATCTAGCTCTGAAAAAATATTTGGGCTTGAATCAGTGTGCGGGACTTGTTCTATTAGTCCATCTATACTAACCTCCACCAGGTTGCAAATTAAAAATAATTTATATCTGCATCTAGCTCTGAAAAAATATTTGGGCTTGTAGCAATGTGTGGTACTCATTGTATTAGGCCATCTATACCAAGCTCCACCAGCTTTGAAATTAAGAATTTTTAGCTGCATTTTGCCTGTAAAATAATTTTGGGCATATTAGCAGTGTGTGGTATTCATTCTTTTAGGCCATCTATACTAAGCTCCACCAGCTTTCAAATTACTAATAATTTTTAGCTGCATCTTGCCTGGAAAATAATTTTGGGCATATTAGCAGTGTGTGGTACTCATTCTTATAGGCCATCTATACTAAGCTCCACCAGCTTTGAAATTAATAATAATTTTTAGCTGCATCTAGCCCAGAAAATAATTTTTCTTTCCAATAGTGGTAGCAATAGAAATATGGGGTGCGCGCCTGGCTAACAAAAATATACGCTTCATAACAAAAAACACCAGCCTAGCGCACTGCATTAATAAGATGGCATCATCGTCTCTCTCAGTGCTAGGCCTACTACGCCGGCTAGCATTCCTGTGCCTAAAACACAATGTATGGGTCCTCGCTAGCCACGATGCAGAGGGGTCTAAAGCTGCTGCTAACGCTTTATCACAATTCAATTGGCAGATTTTCACAGAGCTCCTCCCCAACGCCGACCCATCGGGCAACAGTTGCCCACCCTCCCTATGGGATCTAGTGGTGAATAGTTGATGCCATTAATCAAAGCGTCAGTTGCCCCGTCGACGTGGCAAGCAAACGGGAAGGCATGGGAAGAGTGGACACGACTAGTAGCAGGCAAACGGGTTGACCAATGTGAACAAGCCAGATTACAAGTCACCATAGAATTTCTCCACCAGCTAATGATGAGGGGCATATCAGGGGCGTCAGCGCAGCGGTGTCTGACCGAAGTAGCATTTCACTTCCAACTACTGAATTGGGGAGATTCATCATCAGACGATCCATAAAAGGGTGGAAAAGAGGTCAGCCAAGTCAGGAGTGTAGACGTCCCATCCCGTGTCACTAAAACTGATTTCTCACATCATATCCCTAACACAATTAACATGACACTCACAATTTGAAGCAACACTACTGTCTACTGCATTTGTGATCACCTTCTTCGAGGCGCTATGCATAAGCACATTAATCCCTCAATCCAAAATTACCACCAGTGGAGGCTTATTACACCAGGACATAGTCATAGCCAATAATGCAATACGTCTACGCATACGCCAATCGAAAACGGTTCCAGCGGGCAGGGGCACTTGGGTACTTCTACAACCCACAAAAGGTACACTGAGTCGGGTAACAATAGTAAAAACATATATAACCATCAGATCACAAAGTAATTTCTTCCTATCACACATTGATCGAATGCCATTATCAAGATACCAGTTCCAAGCTATATTTAATAAATGCATAACATCAGCAGGGAACCACCCCAAAGATTATGGGACACACTCATTCCACATAGGCGCGGCCACAGAAGCAGCAAGAGCAGGACTGTCAGAAACGGAAGTTCAGAGGGTAGGGAGATGGCGATCCACGTGTTTGGCGAGATACATAAGACCAGACTTATCCTAACGTGGTTTGTTTCTTTTACAGGTGACGCTAAGCCAACAGTGTGGGTGATAGGCCACTCGTATATATATTGGGCAGAAAAAAAGGCGAAAGTCCACCCAGGTGGGGGGAAATTAGAGTTTCGTAACACATATTTCAACTGGAGAGGTATTAGAGGCCTGCTATGGCCACAGGTACTAATGGAGGTAATCAAGGTAGGGAGAGAGGCAAGAGGTCCCGTCATCTTAGTTATACAGGCCGGGGGAAACGACCTAGGTCATCACAAGAGCGCATAACTAATGGCAATAATGAAACTAGACACTGAGCGCTTCAGAGAATTTTTCACAAAACTAACTATAGTATGGTCAGAGATTGTGCCGATAGCAGTATGGCAAGGTGCGCGAGACATCACGGCCATCAAATGGACAAGGCGGGTAATAAATATTCGGAGGGCAAAATTTAGAAGAGACAGAGGTGGTGTAGTGACACAACACCGACAACTGGAAGGAGATAAAGCAGGCCTCATACGACCCGACGGTGTTCACTTAATGGATATTGGACTGGACTTATTCCTGTCAGGACTCCAGGACGGAGTGGAACAAGCATTAAGAGTGATGGATGGGGGTCAGTGTCCTGCATACGAGTACGCAGGATCCTCCTTGGCCTGGAAATAGAAAGGACATGTTGGAGAGTTACACTTGTTGGCCAACTTGCCGGTGTGGAGACCCAGGGCATGCTGGAACAAGCTTATTTATTTTAGAAATAAAATGCCTTTCTAATGGAATGAGTATAAAGAGTTAATAAAGCTGTGACCGATCCTCACCCATCCAGTTGTAAGAGTTACATTATTGTATTGTCAAGGAAAGGGGGGCGGTAGTGTGGCTGAGCGTCTGGGTTTGGTTGGGGGTCCCAACAGTCTGCCTAGGCTAGATGCATTTAAAAATTCTAGATACACAGGCGGTGCAGCTTTCTTCGCAGCTGGGCTACTACGCCCAAAGTATTGCCTAGGCAATATGCAGTTTAAAATTCTACGCTGACTAGCAGACACTGAAGTTTTGGAGCAGACCTCTGAGTAAACAGCTCTTCAGACTCAACCATCTGTGTTACCCCAAGCCATACGTTATGTTGTTTCTTACAGTTAAAAGGGGGGGGGACGACCCAACCCACCTGGAATTGACGATGCCAACGTCACGTAAAATACAGCAAGGGGACTCCAAAAAGAGTCTCCATTTTTTCCAAAAATTGGGGCACAGACACCACTTAAGTGGCATCAATTGCCCCAGAGTTGCTTAAAATGGTTGGTGAGGTGATTTTACCAAATCCTCAAGATTTTAGTCTCCCCAGGATGACACAGGGGTAGAAAAGTCCTTGCATATCCAAGATTTGTTCATCTTTATGAACGTGAGTCTGTCTACATTCTCAGTGGACAGCCGCGTGCGCTTATCTGTCAGCACACCACCAGCAGCGCTGAACACACATTCTGAGAGAACGCTGGCTGCAGGGCATGACAAGATCTCCAAGGCGTGAGTGGCGAGCTTCGGACATTTTTCCAAATTGAAACCCAAAATGAGCAAGGGTCCAGTGACACAGTCATGGCTTCGATGTTCACTTGGAGATACTCCTCTACCATCGTCTGTAGGCGTTGACTATGTGTCAGACTTCTTGTCTCCTGTGGCCTTGCAAAGGATGGTTTAAAAAAGTGGTCAAACGATTCCACAAAATTGCTGTTACCAGCAGATACTGTGTTACTGTTACGGTTTGAGTGATGAAGGCTCGACAGTCCCACGGTTTGCAAGTTAGAACTGTGAGATTCACTACGTGCACCACTGGTGTTTTGTGGAAAAGCACATGTAAGATTCTGCAACAGCCTCTGCTGATACTCCTGCATGCGTAAATCCCTTTATATGGCAGGAATTATTTCAGCAAATTTACTTTTGAACCGGGGATCTAAGAGTGTGGCAACCCATTAGTCGGGATCACTTTGAATTCTGACAATCCAAGGGTCATGTTGCAGGTAGTGCAGCAAGAAGGCACTCATGTGTCTTGCACATCCAGGAGGACCAAGTCCTTGTTGTGTTGGTTGTGAGGTAAGAATCATGATTCCTTCCTCTGCCCTCTCCCCCCAACCTCACACAACAGAAATGTGATCAAGGTCTCCCTCATCTGATGAGTCTTACATGCCCATCGCCAGTTTGTCCTCCACTTCTTCCTCGGCTCCTGCACCTTCCTCAACAGTTTGGCTGCTACCATGCGCCCTGGTTAATCCCTCTCCCCCACCCTCCCATGCCTGCCGCCTTGGTGCAGCCGACCGTCTGGACCTTGGAGATGTTATCCCTTCCGCATACGACTCCTCCTCTACTTCCTCCACCTCCTCTTGTCCCACCACCTGACTCTGAATTCTGTTTAACGTGTGCTCCAGCATGTAAATCACCGGAATAGTCATGCTGATAATGGCATCGTCAGCACTAAACATCTTCGTCACCATTTCAAAACTGTGCAGAAGGGTGTGTGGTGCCCCTGAGGGTTCAGTCGCCACAGAGGTACTGCATCTCACCCAGAGGTATGGTATCTCACCCTCAGGTAAGGAAGGAGTATGGCTCGGAACCCTAACACCTGCATCCAACACATACCCGCAGTGGGGGTCGGGCGAGACTGCTCCTAAGGGAGAGCACAGTCCCAGGTCCCTAGCTGGCGGGAGGGTCCTATTTAGTGGGTGTGGGTGGAGAAAGCAGCTTAGGGGAGCGCATGACAGGGATAGTATAAATAGGAAGCCATCTTAGAAAGAGCTAGCCAGTCAGAGGAGGAGAAGTGACAGGAGCAGAGGCTCTGCATGAGCTCTGCTCCGAAGGCGGGCCTAGTCTGGGAGGCCCAGGACTGAAGGAGAGAAGAGAGGAGTGGGAGCAGGAAGGCTCCAAAAACCGAAGGGACCCTAGGGGTACGGGCCATGCATAAGGCCACCCATACGCCCGCTGCTACCAGGAGGTAGAGGGGTGAGGCCAGATAAGGGGAACCGGTCCCTCAACTAGCGGAGAAACAGCAAGGCTCAACTAGAAAACGGAGGCTGCAGCATTTCATGTACTGCAGGCCAAAGTCCACACCAGTCTCACTAAGAAGGTAGCCACATAGGACCCAGAGGACGGAACACACCTCACCCGCCAAGGCCCGAGTATACAGAAGTGTCACTGGGTCTGAGGTGCAGGGAGATGGCAACAGAAAGGACACCCAGAAGGGGGTCCTGCTAAGTATTCCGGAGCTATCTGGGGGTGGACTGAGCCCCTCACTGAGTATGCACAGCACGACGGGGGAGATTGCTCTGGTACCTGTAATCTGGACTGCAACAACTGTGAGTAAAGATCTTGGGACTGCATCACACGGACTCTGTGTTCATTACTGACTCCCTGCACTACAAACACCATCATCCACCCACACTGCCCTGAAGCTACACTCTTCCTGTGGTGAGTAATAATACCATTGCTGCAAAACCACCAGCTTCAGAGGACTGTTCCGCAGAGGCGGCCCCTTTGGCCGCACTCCACAGGTGGCGTAGTCAGACATTATAAAACCCATATATACAAATTACCCTTGGATTGACCGCCCTGGGTCACGGACAGGGTCACCGCCACAGTGACTACAACCCCCAGCGTCTACCGGCCCAACTCTGGGTACCCCACGGCCCAGGGGGCGCGTCAACTTCATAGGTCCCTGATCTGAGACCACTCCTGCAGCGTGATTTGCTGCACCTCTGGATCTCGTTGGTCCAGGCTATACGTCAGAATGTATTGCACCAGGGCTTGTCGGTGCTGCCACAGTCGCTGCAACATGTGCAGAGTTGAATTCCACCGTGTCGGCACATCGCTTTTCAGCCGGTGAACTGGCAGGCCCAACGACTTCTGTAGAGATGTAAGTCGTGCTGAGGGATGCGAATGGTGGAAGTGAGCACACAGCGACCGTGCCCTCTGCAGAAGGCCTTCTAGTCCGGGATAGTGGGCTAAAAATTGCTGGACAACCAAGTTCAACTCGTGAGCCATACAAGGAACGTGTGTGACATTGCCCCGGCGAAGGGCCGCACAAAGGTTTGCAGCATTGTCGCACACGGCCTTCCCTGGTTGCAGGTCTAGTGGAGACAACCATTCATGAAACTGGGTCTCCAGAGCTGACCACAACTCCTGAGCTATGTGACTCACATTTCCCAGACATTTCAAAGCAAACACCACCTGATGCCATTGAGCCCTGCTGCCAGCATAGTAAGGATTCCTTCTGCGCAGTTAGAAAGTGGGTGGCAGTACCAGACAGGCTTTGGGTGCAGGTGGAGCACCGAGAGGAGGTTGAGGAGAGCAGAAGCAGTGGAGGAACTTCTAGATAAAGAGGATTGATGTACAACTCGTGGGGAAAGCAAGACTTGAACAGCAGCCCCTGGTCCTTCTGTCACCATAGTTACCCAGTGCCCAGTCAGCGACATGTAATGCCCCTGTCCATGCCTACTCGCCCAAGTGTCTATGGTAAAATGCACCCTGTCACACACAGAGTTTCTCAAAGAAGTGGTGATGTTGTGTGCGACATGCTGGTGGAGCGCAGGCACACCTTTCTTTGAAAAGTAGTGCCGACTGGGCATCAGGAACTGGGGCACTGCAACGGACATAAGGTCTCGAAAATCCTCTGTGTCCACAAGGCGGAAAGGCAGCATTTCTGTAGCCAACATCTTGCAGATGGTGAAATTCAACCTCTTAGCTTTCTCATGGCTAGGAGGAAATGGTCTTTTACTTGTCCACATCTGAGGGACCGAGGGCTGGCTGTTGTGCTTAGACGGGGTTGAGTAGGGTGTCCCCGGCAAACTGCCGGTCTGTGAGGAAGATGCAGGCGGAAAAGTTAGGTTGCCTTGATCCAAAGGTGGTGCTCTCGATGTCGGAGAGCGCTCAACACCAGCTGGTGTTTCCACTTCCAAATGAAATGATGACCTGCCAATCACACTGGCTTTTTCGAGTAAAGAGGTGGCAGGTCTGCGTCCAAAAACATGTGTGACTGCTGTCGCCCCAGTCACAGAGGATGAAAAGGCCGCGGATGCACAAGATGGGGCAGACGGTGGTTGGCCCGGCCCGCTAGGCCGCATTGTAGCACAGTGAGCTTCCCACTGCAACTTATGCTTCATATCCATGTGACGGTTCATGCATGAAGTACTCAAACTATGGATTTTTTGGCCTCTACTTAGCTTTGGGTGACAAATATTACAGATAACATGAGTTGGGTCATCCTTATCGATCTGAAAAAATGCCCAGGCTATGCAAGGCTTAGAGCCCATGCGACCTGAAGAGCCACTATGACTTGTGGTGAGAGGCAGAGTTGTGGTTGAGGATGCAGTTGTTGACGTGCTTCCAGTACTCCGTCTCTGTCCAGGAAGGTGCAACCTAACCTCGTCGTCAATAGCATCTGTGACGCCCAGCTGCACTTGGTATCACAGATCCAAGAAGAGTGCATTGATGGAATCCTCCACGAGAGGCCCCCATAAACATTCACACATCTCCACCTTCCACCTCAGACCAGCAGAGGGAGCCCATTAGGGATATAAATAGGGAAGGTGGAGCTAGGCAGTACAGTTCCTCTGAACAGTTCCTGCAGTAGAGAAGCCTAAGAGAGGTCAGTCTGCAGTGGAGCTCAGTCTAGTCTAGAGAACTCAGTTAATAGTTCAGCAGTGGAGCACGAGGCTCCTCTTAGCTAGATTCAGGGAGGCCAGTTAGAGCTTAAGGTGTGCCGGTGCCATAACATTGGTGGAGCGCGGCAAGCTGCTGTTAGTGTGTATAGCCTAGTGAGGGCCCGATTAGGCCAAAGGCGAGTGGAGAGTTAGTACATAGGGGGAAGAGGGGCTTAACCAGCTCACCCCGATGCATTTACCGGACACCGGATCCAAGCTTACCGGGATCTCTATGACCCAGTAAGGCATAACCGGAATCTCTGGAGAACTACAAGTCCCAGGATCGCTAAGGTGCTGATGCGTAACAGAGCCAGGAGACGCTTAGGCCCCGCATACTGGGAGCGTGAACTCCAAGATAAGGCCCTACCACATGGTCAGCCAGCGCAGGACAGAGACAAAGTTAGGCCTAGCTCCAGGCAGGTCAGAAACATACTACGCAGAGGCAAGAAACAGGAGGCCCTACACCCGTTCATTGGGGAGGATCCTGATATGCACCCTTCACCCTACAGTGCTCCGGGATGTGCCTGAATTTCCACCAGTAAAAGGTACTGAAGTGACTACCGTGTCCGTTCCCGTTCTTGCTCTGACCCAGCTGGGTCTCGCCTGTCCTGCATTCCCCCTGCATACGCTTTTCTGAGGCCTAGCTCCACCTGTGGGGAGTTATACCATCGAGCTGCCTTATCACCGTCCTCAGTGGACTGCTGCAGCGCTGGTGCTTCTCACCAGATACCACAGTGGCGTCACGAATGCTTATAAAATTATCAATTATCCACCCTTTTAAAGAGTGACCCCAGGGTACGGGCCCGGGAGCCAACCACCGCGTAATCCCCAAGGCCAGGGAAAGGCCCGGGCACCGAGTCATCCCCATCCCCTTTGCTATTCACATCCTCCTCCATCTCCTCTGCTGACCTAATCGACTGGCTGACTGTGGGTTGACAGTAAGTGGGATCTGCAACCTCGTCATCAACACCCTGTGTGTTCTTACACCCGTCGTCCTCAGAGCCAACTTCTTCCTGCCCTGACAAAAAACTCAAGTTGTCGCTCCAATCAGGTATTTGAGTCTCATCATCGTCTTCCTCATTGTCTCCACCAACAGGAGTTACAGTTTGGGAACGAGGGTCTACATTATGGTTAGAACCTTCTGCGTCTGGTCCTGGATGCGATTCATAAAGATTCTGGGCATCAGTGCAGATCATTTCCTCGTCTGGATTAACAGAAGCTCTGGAGCAGACCTACATTTCCCAGGCTATAGTATGAGTAAACAGCTGTGCAGACTCAACCATCTGTGTTACCCCATACTCAGACGGGCAGCTGGAGACTTGGGAGCTGTGAGGAAGCAAGTGCGATTGGGGTGACACCTCTGAGAACTGGAGTATTTGTGATGTTAAAGTTGAGGTGGAGGTGAGCCCACTTGAAGGAGCACTTGATATCTGCTGAAACACCTGCTGTTTTTGTGCCTCATCTGGAATTTGTAGCGATGGGTGTGTCCGTAAGAAAGGGATCGTATGACATTGTCCACGAAAAGAAGTAGACATCTTACTATGGCTGGAAGATGGTCTTTCCTCTGCAGATGTTACCCCCCCCACCGCAGGGGGGCTCAACCCACCAGCAGACAGGCACCAGTATTGGGAGAGGGGGGGCTGGCAGTCATGTTACACCGCAGCTCTGGCACAAACCCGGCGACACGCAGGTCGCACGGGCAGGAATGGACTGGCCGTGTCGGCTTCGCACTCCAGCGTAGTCCCTCTGCCCGCTCGCGCCCGTAACCTCAAATGGATGCGCAAGTGGCTTTTCTTCCCAGGGCTGTTCTCTGCCCAGCAGGAACGTGGGGGAGCTCAGGTCGGCCTTCCACTGTACTCCCTTACCTCCCTCGCTCTCTTTCCTTCTTCCCTTCTCCATCTAACCCCTCGGCTCTGTGGTGTCCGCTCTCCCTCCAGCTTTCTTCTTCTCACAGGTGGACTACAGTGTGTATTCACACTGTGGCAAATCTTTTGGGCCCAGGCATAAGAAGTTGACGAGGTAATGGATAATATGTGCCCCCTTAGAAACGTTCATTACAACCCATTCGAGGAAGCAACTAAACGCCTCAAATAGTGAGCAGGATCTGGACCACCACATGGTCAAACAGCAATCTATATAGTATGCTCCTTCCCAGAAGCAGCCCAATAGGTGGACTCTATTCGGAGGCACAGGTAGTAAGTAACCGGAACGCCACATCAATGTCTGTTTTGGCCATTATGGTGACCCTTCCCAACTTCTTGATCCGCCTCATTGCCTTGTCAAAGGATGTACAGTGTATACTACTGTACTTGGTTCCACGTCGATGTTGTCGTTTACTGACCTGCCCCTTGGATATGACAAATGATGGATTAGTCCGAATGTATTGGGTTCCGTTTTTGGCACAACTCACAACGGGGATACCACTACGTCTTGCAAGGAAAGTGTTCTGAATGGAACCGCCATTCTACCTAAAGATATTTATTTTTTTAATTTTCTTGTCACGACGTCTGGGTGTTGGTAGGCTGATTTTAGATTTTTACTCCAGCCTTTCTTGATTTTAGAAGGGCATGACATGCCTATATCTGTGTATCCCCTCCTTTTACTCCTCCACCTCTTTTCTTTTCGCATAACTGTATGTACTTGTCACTTTTCCATGTCTTAGTTGTGTCTTCTGTGCAGTTTGTCAGCTTTTGGACACCTTTGAAGTGTTTTCTATGTGTTTTCTATGTGTTCCTATGTGTTTTTGTTTGCCTGCCATTGGTTTTAACGGTGTTCGAAGGTGTTCGACGAACAGTTCGACGAACAGTTCGGCGAACATACGGGTGTTCGACGAACCGAACCGAACTCGAACACTACGGGTGTGGCTCAACACTATTCTTGACCAAGTTTGCACACACTGCAGCAGGGATTTTGGCCAACTCCTCCATACAGATCTTCTGTAGATCTTTCAGGATTCAAGGTTGTTGCTCGGCAACATTGAGTTTCAGCTCCCTCCAAAGATTTTCAATTGGGTTCAGATCTGGAGACTGGCTAGGCCACTCCAGGACCTTGAAATGCTTCTTTCGGAGCTACTCCTTAGTTGCCCTGTCTGTGTGTTTTGGGTCATTGTCATCCTGGAAGACCCATCCAGGACCCATCTTCAATGCTCTTGCTGAGGGTAGGAGGTTGTTGGCCAAAATTTTGCGATACATGACACCATCCATGCTCCCTTCAATACGGTGCAGTTGTCCTGTCCCCTTTGCAGAAAAGCATCCCCAAAGTATTATGTTTCCCCCGCCATGTTTCATGGTTGGGACGGTGTTCTTGTTGTTGCACTCATCCTTATTCTTCCTCCAAACATGACAAGTGGAGTTGATACCAAAAAGTTCTATTTTGGTCTTAACTGACCACATGACCTTCTCCCATGCCTCCATGCCCTGCATGATTTTAATCCATGACAGCATAGAGTGTTACTAACGGTAATGTTTGAGACTGTGGTCCCAGCTCTCTTCAGATCATTGACCAGGTCCTCCTGTGTAGTTTTGGGCTGATTTCTGACCTTTCACAGAGTCATCCTTACCCCACAAGGTGAGATCTTGTGTGGATCCCCAGACCGAGAAAGATTGTGAGACTTTTCTTCCATTTTCTAATAATTATGAAAATAGTTGTTGCTTTCTCAACAAGCTGCTTGCCTATTGTCCTCTATCCCATCCCTGCCTTGTGCTGGCCTTCAATTTTGTCACTGGTGTCCTTCGACAGCTCTTTGGTCTTGGCCATGGTGGAGGTTGGAGTGTGATTGATAGAGTGTGGGGACCGGTATCCATTCTTTGTAGGTGGGAAAATTTGCAAAATCGGCAGTGTATCAAATACTTATCCACACTGTATATATACAATATGTATATACATATATATGTATATATATATATATTTATATATATATATATTATATATATATATATATATATAGTCATTTCTGAATTTGTTCCAAAAAATTAAGTATTTCTCTCTGAAAATTATTGCAATTACATATGTTGAACAACACAAAAAAACATAGAGAAAAGGGTAAATTGTACATGGTTTTGCACAAAAGCACAAAAATGGGCCAGACAAAATAGTTAGCACCCTAAGCTTAACATTTGCTTGCACACCCTTTGGAATAAAAAACTGCAATCAATCGGTTCCTATAACCATGGAAGCATATTTCACCTCTGAACTGGAATTTTGGACCATTCTTCTTTTGCAAACTGCTCCAGATCTCTCATATTTGAAGAGAGCCTTCTCCCAACAGCAAGGTTAAGATCTCTCCACCGGTGTTCAATGGGATTAAGATCCGAACTCATTTCTGGCCACTTCAGAACTCTCTAGTTCTTTTTTTCTATCCATGTCTGGGTGCTTCTTGAAGTATGTTTGGATTCATTGTCCTGCTGGAAGACCCATAATCTAGGACGCAAACCCAGCTTTCTGATACTGGGCACTACATTGCGACCCAAAATCCTTTGGTAATATTCAGATTTGAGCATGCCTTGCACACAGTCAAGGTATCCAGTGTCAGAGGCATCAAAACATCCTCAAAACATCTTTGAACCTCCACCATATTTGACTGTAGGTACTGTGTTCTTTTCTTTGTAGGCCTCATTCCATTTTTAGCAAACAATAGAATGGTGTGCTTTACCAAATAGCTCTTACTTGGTCTCAACTATACACTAGACCAGAAGAATTTTGGCTCACTCATGTACATTTTGGCAAACTTCAGTCTAACTTTTGTATGTCTATGTGTCAGCAATGGGGTCCTCCTTGGTCTCCTGCCATAGATTTTAATTCATTTAAATGTCGACGGATAGTTCGCACTGACACTGATACACCCTGAGCCTGCAGGACAGCTTGAATTTCTTTGGAACTTGATTGGGGCTGCTTATCCACCATCGGAATATCCTTCGTTGCAACCTTTCATCAATTTTTCTCTGCCGTCCACGTCCAGAGAGATTAGCTACAGTGCCATGGGTCGTAAACTTCTTGATTATGTTGCGCACTGTTCACAAAGGAACATTAAGATCTCTGGAGATGGATTTGTAACCTTGAAAATGTTGATATTTTTCAACAATATTGGTTCTCAAGTCCTCAGACAGTGGAGTACACACAGATACCCAATGCAAAAATTGAGCAAACTTCTTTTTTTATGGGTATGGCATGATTTTCATATTGTCCACACCTGTTACTTGAGTTTTGAACGAGTATCATATGCTTGAAACAAAATTGCTTACCCACAATTTTGGAAAAGCGCCAACAATTGTGTGCGGCCCATTTTTGGGTTTTTGTGTGAAATTATATCCAATGTGCCTTTTTTTCTGTGCTTTTTTGTTTTTTTTCAATTCACACAAAGTAAATAAATATGTGTATAACAAAACAGTGAGGTGAAATTTCAATAATTTTCTAGTAGAAATACTTCATTTTCTGAAACAATTTCAAGGGGGCCAACACTTTTGCCCATGACTGCATATATATATATACAGTTATATGAAAAAGTTTGGGCACCCCTATTAATCTTAAGCTTAATGTTTTATAAAAATTGGTGTTTTTGCAACAGCTATTTCAGTTTGATATATGTAATAACTGTTGGACACAGTAATGTTTCTGCCTTGAAATGAGGTTTATTGTACTAACAGAAAATGTGCAATCTGCATTCAAACAAAATTTGACAGGTGCATAAGTATGGGCACCTCACAAGAAATGTGACATTAAAATTTAGTAGATCCTCCTTTTGAAAAAATAACGGCCTCTAGTTGCTTCCTGTAGCTTTTAATGAGTTCCTGGATGAAGGTATTTTTGACCATTCCTCTTTACAAAACAATTCCAGTTCAGTTAAGTTTGATGGTTGCCGGGCATGGACAACCCTCTTCAAATGATGTAACAGATGTTCAATGATATTCAGGTCTGGGGACTGGGATGGCCATTCCAGAACACTGTAATTGTTCCTCTGCATGAATGCCTGAGTAGATTTGGAGCGGTGTTTTGGATCATTGTCTTGCTGAAAGATCCATCCCCTGCGTAACTTCAACTTTATCACTGATTCTTGAACATTATTGTCAAGAATCTGCTGATACTGAGTGGAATCCATGCGTCCCTCAACTTTAACAAGATTCCCGGTGCCAGCATTGGCCACACAGCCCCAAAGCATGATAGAACCTCCACCAAATTTTACTGTGGGTAGAAAGTGTTTTTCTTGGAATGCTGTGTTTTTTTGCCGCCATGCATTATGCCTTTTGGTATGACCAAACAACTCAATCTTGGTTTCATCAGTCCACAGGACCTTCTTCCAAAAATAAATTGGCTTCTCCAAATGTGTTTTTGCATACCTCAGCTGACTCTGTTTGTGGCGTGCTAGCAGAAACGGCTTCTTTCGCATCACTCTCCCATACAGCTTCTCCTTGTGCAAAGTGCGTTGTATAGTTGACCGATGCACAGTGACACCATCTGCAGTAAGTTGATGCTGCAGCTCTCTGGAGGTGGTCTGAGGATTGTCCTTGACTGATCTCACCATTCTTCTTCTCTGCCTTTCTGATGTTTTTCTTGGCCTGCCACTTCTGGCCTTAACAAGAACTGTCCCTGTGTTCTTCCATTTCCTTACTATGTTCCTCACAGTGGAAACTGACAGTTTAAATCTCTGAGACAGCTTTTTGTAGCCTTCCCCTGAACAACTATGTTGAATAATCTTTGTTTTCAGATCATTTGACAGTTGTTTTGAGGAGCCCATGATGCCACTCTTCAGAGGAGATTCAAACAGGAGAACAACTTGCAAGTGGCCACTTTAAGTAGCTTTTCTCATGATTGCATACACCTGGCTATGAAGTTCAAAGCTCAATGAGGTTACAAAACAAAAAAAAAGTGCTTTAGTAAGTCAGTAAAAAGTAGGTAGGAGTATTTAAAACAAGAAAATGATAAGGGTGCCCATACTTATGCACCTGTCAAATTTTGTTTGAATGCAGATTGCACATTTTCTGTTAGTACAATAAACCTAATTTCAAGGCAGAAACATTACTGTGTCCAACAGTTATTACATATATCAAAATGAAATAGCTGTTGCAAAAACACCAATTTTTATAAAACATTAAGCTTAAGATTAATAGGGGTGCCCAAACTTCTTCATATAACTGTATATATATATATATATATATATATATATATATATATACTTTATATGTACAGTACAGACCAAAAGTTTGGACACACCTTCTCATTTAAAGATTTTTCTGTATTTTCTTGACTGTGAAAATTGTACATTCACACTGAAGGCATCAAAACTATGAATTAACACATGTGGAATTATATACTTAACAAAAAAGTGTGAAACAACTGAAAATATGTCTTATATTCTAGGTTCTTCAAAGTAGCCACCTTTTGCTTTGATAACTGCTTTGCACACTCTTGGCATTCTCTTGATGAGCTTCAAGAGGTAGTCACCGGAAATGGTTTTCACTTCACAGGTGTGCCCTGTCAGGTTTAATAAGTGCGATTTCTTGCCTTATAAATGGGGCTGGGACCATCAGTTGTGTTGTGCAGAAGTCAGGTAGATACAATGCTGATAGTCCTACTGAATAGACTGTTAGAATTTGTATTATGGCAAGAAAAAAGCAGCTAAGTAAAGAAAAACGAGTAGCCATCATTACTTTAAGAAATGAAGGTCAGTCAGTCCGAAAAATTGGGCAAACTTTGAAAGTGTCCCCAAGTGCAATTGCAAAAACCATCAAGCGCTACAAAGAAACTGGCTCACATGAGGACCGCCCCAGGAAAGGAAGACCAAGAGTCACCTCTGCTTCTGAGGATAAGTTTATCTGAGTCACCAGCCTCAGAAATTGCAGGTTAACAGCAGCTCAGATTAGAGACCAGGTCAATGCCACACAGAGTTCTAGCAGCAGACACATCTCTTTAACAACTGTTAAGAGGAGACTTTGTGCAGCAGGCCTTCATGGTAAAATAGCTGCTAGGAAACCACTGCTAAGGACAGGCAACAAGCAGAAGAGACTAGTTTGGGCTAAAGAACACAAGGAATGGACATTAGACCAGTGGAAATCTGTGCTTTTGTCTGATGAGTCCAAATTTGAGATCTTTGGTTCCAACCACCGTGTCTTTGTGCGACGAAGAAAAGGTGAACGGATGGACTCTACATGCCTGGTTCCCACCGTGAAGCATTAGGGAGGAGATGTGATGGTGTGGGGGTGCTTTGCTGGTGACACTGTTGGGGATTTATTCAAAATTGAAGGCATACTGAACCAGCATGGCTACCACAGCATCTTGCAGCGGCATGCTATTCCATCTGGTTTGCGTTTAGTTGGACCATCATTTATTTTTCAACAGGACAATGACCCCAAACACACCTCCCGGCTGTGTAAGGGCTATTTGACCAAGGAGGAGAGTGATGGGGTGCTACACCAGATGACCTGGCCTCCACAGTCACCAGACCTGAACCCAATCGAGATGGTTTGGGGTGAGCTGGACCGCAGAGTGAAGGAAAAAGGGCCAACATGTGCTAAGCATCTCTGGGAACTCCTTCAAGATTGTTGGTAGACGATTTCCGGTGACTACCTCTTGAAGCTCATCAAGAGAATGCCAAGAGTGTGCAAAACAGTCATTAAAGCAAAAGGTGGATACTTTGAGGAACCTAGAATATAAGACATATTTTCAGTTGTTTCACACTTTTTTGTTAAGTATATAATTCCACACGTGTTAATTCATAGTTTTGATGCCTTCAGTGTGAATGTACAATTTTCATAGTCAAGAAAATACAGAAAAATCTTTAAATGAGAAGGTGTGTCCAAACTTTTGGTCTGTACTGTATATATTTATTAATAAAATTCCTCCTCTTTATCACGTTACTAATCATCATTCTATTAGCAGCATCTAGTACAAGGTTGCATGCATATAGCTTTTTTTGATTACTTAACGCTAGAGATGAGCGTTGTTCTACTCGAACTGTTCGCCAATCTCAAATTCGAGCTGTTTTGGGCGGTGTTCGAGCCGGTCGGCGAACACGAACAATTTGAGAAAAATTCGGCTGTTCGAGGTTATGTTCGATAACTGTTCGTGCACCAAAATCATAACTGGATTTTTTCTCAGTAATGATGAAAATTAATGTTAATACGCAGTTTGAGTGTACAGCGGGGCGGGGGGAGGGGCAGGGGATGGATCTCTGCAGGAACAAAGAAGATCTCCATTTTTTTTTCTCTTTCCCGCATTTGCAGTGGGGAGGTGCAATCTGTCAGCCTATCAGCAGCGCACACACGGAGCGAAGTGCTTTTTTTCACACAAGCAAGGGCATGTGTGATTGGCAGTGTATGTCACATGTCCTTGCCCTATAAGACCAAGCCATTTTCCCGTCGCCACCATTTTCTCACTGCTGCAGCTGCGTGTTAGACGGCACCGCTGTTGCTGTGTGCGCTATACCTTGTTAATTTCAAGCCAATTTTCGCAAAAATATACAGATAGCTTGGGAGTAGGGAATAGTTGTGATTGCAGTCCTTTTAAGGACTAGGTTACAGCATTTCCTACGACTTTTATCTAGCAGGTCTGTGCTCTTAAATAGATAGATTGTGGGAGTAAAGACTAATTGTAATTGGAGTCCTTTTCAGGACTAGGTTACATCAGTTCCTATCAGTTTTTGCCAGGCAGGTCTGTGCCAGTGCTGTGCAAGTTTTTTTCACAGCATTTGGCTGAATCTAGCAAAGCTAATCCTTTTTGGCCTATTGCAGAGTGTGTTAGTCAGTGGAGTAGCCTATCTGTGTTGCAAGATATACCACCTGTGTATAGAATACCAATTTTTTTACTGCACCTAGTGAAGTAAAATCTTTTGGGCATAGCATCATTCTATTAGTCCATCTATACTGACCTCCATCAGGTTGCAAACTGAATATAATTTTTTTCTGCATCTAGCTCTGAAAAAATATTTGGGCTTCTAGCAGTGTGTGGGACTTGGTCTATTAGTCCATCTATACTGACCTCCATCAGGTTGCAAATTAAAAATAATTTTTTTCTTCATTTAGCTCTGAAAAAATATTTGGGCTTCTAGCAGTGTGTGGGACTTGTTCTATTAGTCCTTCTATACTGACCTCCAGAAGGTTGCAAATTGAATATAATTTTTTTCTGCATCTAGCTCTGAAAAAATATTTGGGCTTCTAGCGGTGTGTTGGACTTGGTCTATTAGTCCATCTATACTGACCTCCATCAGGTTGCAAATTAAAAATAATTTTTTTCTGCATCTAGCTCTGAAAAAATATTTGGGCTTCTAGCAGTGTGTGGGACTGGGTCTATTACTCCATCTATACTGACCTCCATCAGGTTGCAAATTAAAAATAATTTTTTTCTTCATTTATCTCTGAAAAAATATTTGGGCTTCTAGCAGCGTGTGGGACTTGTTCTATTAGTCCATCTATACTGACCTCCATCAGGTTGCAAATTAAAAATAATTTTTTTCTGCATCTAGCTCTGAAAAAATATTTGGGCTTCTAGCAGTGTGTGGGACTTGGTCTATTAGTCCATCTATACTGACCTCCATCAGGTTGCAAATTAAAAATAATTTTTTTCTGCATCTAGCTCTGAAAAATATTTGGGCTTCTAGCAGTGTGTGGGACTTGGTCTATTAGTCCATCTATACTGACCTCCATCAGGTTGCAAATTGAATAAAAAAATTTTCTGCATCTAGCTCTGAAAAAATATTTGGGCTTCTAGCAGTGTGTGGGACTTGGTCTATTAGTCCATCTATACTGACCTCCATCAGGCTGCAAATTAAAAATAATTTTTTTCTGCATCTAGCTCTGAAAAAATATTTGGGCTTCTAGCAGTGTGTGGGACTTGGTCTATTAGTCCATCTATACTGACCTCCATCAGGTTGCAAATTGAATAAAAAAAATTTCTGCATCTAGCTCTGAAAAAATATTTGGGCTTCTAGCGGTGTGTGGGACTTGGTCTATTAGTCCATCTATACTGACCTCCATCAGGTTGCAAATTAAAAATAATTTTTTTCTGCATCTAGCTCTGAAAAAATATTTGGGCTTCTAGCAGTGTGTGGGACTTGGTCTATTAGTCCATCTATACTGACCTCCATCAGGTTGCAAATTAAAAATAATTTTTTTCTTCATTTATCTCTGAAAAAATATTTGGGCTTCTAGCAGCGTGTGCGACTTGTTGTATTAGTCCATCTATACTGACCTCCATCAGGTTGCAAATTAAAAATAATTTTTTTCTGCATCTAGCTCTGAAAAAATATTTGGGCTTCTAGCAGTGTGTGGGACTTGGTCTATTAGTCCATCTATACTGACCTCCATCAGGTTGCAAATTAAAAATAATTTTTTTCTTCATTTAGCTCTGAAAAAATATTTGGGCTTCTAGCAGTGTGTGGGACTTGTACTATTAGTCCTTCTATACTGACCTCCAGCAGGTTGCAAATTGAATATAATTTTTTTCTGCATCTAGCCCTGAAAAAATATTTGGGCTTCTAGCGGTGTGTTGGACTTGGTCTATTAGTCCATCTATACTGACCTCCATCAGCTTGCAAATTAAAAATAATTTTTTTCTGCATCTAGCTCTGAAAAAATATTTGGGCTTCTAGCAGTGTGTGGGACTTGGTCTATTAGTCCATCTATACTGACCTCCATCAGGTTGCAAATTAAAAATAATTTTTTTCTGCATCTAGCTCTGAAAAAATATTTGGGCTTCTAGCAGTGTGTGGGACTTGGTCTATTAGTCCATCTATACTGACCTCCATCAGGTTGCAAATTGAATAAAAAAATTTTCTGCATCTAGCTCTGAAAAAATATTTGGGCTTCTAGCGGTGTGTGGGACTTGGTCTATTAGTCCATCTATACTGACCTCCATCAGGTTGCAAATTAAAAATAATTTTTTTCTGCATCTATCTCTGAAAAAATATTTGGGCTTCTAGCAGTGTGTGGGACTTGGTCTATTAGTCCATCTATACTGACCTCCATCAGGTTGCAAATTGAATAAAAAAATTTTCTGCATCAAGCTCTGAAAAAATATTTGGGCTTCTAGCGGTGTGTGGGACTTGGTCTATTAGTCCATCTATACTGACCTCCATCAGGTTGCAAATTAAAAATAATTTTTTTCTGCATCTAACCC
This sequence comes from Phyllobates terribilis, assembly GCF_046119375.1. Classification (NCBI taxonomy): domain Eukaryota; kingdom Metazoa; phylum Chordata; class Amphibia; order Anura; family Dendrobatidae; genus Phyllobates; species Phyllobates terribilis. The sequence continues at coordinate 764,086,279 of NW_027362762.1, read as the reverse complement.
AGCCAATAGTTTTGGCCTAATACCACAGTTTGGCCACTCAGCTCTGCTCGGTTACCATCCATTGTTTTTTTGTGCAAACAACTCCAGAGTTGTGAATTAGTTAACCACCAAAATGAGTGGAAAAAGGCCTGCTGCTGGTGGAAAGGGGAATAGGCGTGTTGGGAAGGGGAAAAAAGGTTGTGTCCGTGGGGTAGGTGCAGAAGAAAGACCATCTTCCAGCCAAACTAAAATGTCTACTTCTTTTAGCGGACAATGTGATAAGATCCCTTTCTTACGGCCACGCCAATCGCTACAAATTCCAGATGAGGCACAAAAACAGCAGGTGCTTCAACGGATATCAAGTGCTCCTTTAAGTGGGCTCTCCTCCACATCAACTTCAACATCACAAATACTCCAGTCCTCAAAGGTGTCACCCAAATCGCACTTGCTTCCTCACAGCTCCCAAATCTCCAGCTGCCCGTCTGAGTATGAGGTAGAACAGATGGTTGAGTCTGCAGAGCTGTTTACTCATACTATAGCCTGGGAATCAGAGGTCGACTCCAGCGCTTCTGTGAATCCAGACGAGGAAATGATCTGCACTGATGCCCAGAATCTTTATGAGTCGGATCCAGGACCAGACGCAGAAGGTTCTGACCATAATGTAGACCCTCATTCCCAAACTGTAACTCCTGTTGGTGGAGACAATGAGGAAGACGATGATAAGACTCAAATACCTGATTGGAGCGACAACTTTAGTTTTTTGTCAGGGCAGGAACAGGTTGGCTCTGAGGACGACGGGTGTGATAACGCACAGGGTGATGATGATGAGGTCGGAGATCCCACTTACTGTCAACCCACAGTCAGCCAAGAGATGAGGTCAGCAGAGGAGGTGGAGGAAGATGCTAGTGACGACGAGGTCAGGTTGCGCCTTCCTGGACAGAGACGTAGTACTGGAAGCACGTCAACAACTGCATCCTCAAACACAACTCTGCCTCTCACCACAAGTCGTGGTGGCTCTTCAGGTCACATGGGTGCTAAGCCTTGCATAGCCTGGGCATTTTTTCAGATCGATAAAGATGACCCAACTCGTGTTATCTGTAACATTTGTCAGCAAAAGCTAAGTAAAGGCCAAAAAATACATAGTTTGAGTACTTCATGCATGAACCGGCACATGGACATGAAGCATAAGTTGCAGTGGGAAGCTCAGTGTGCTACAATGCGGCCTAGCCGGCCGGGCCAACCACCGTCTGCCATATCTTGTGCATCCGCGGCCTCTTCATCCTCTGTGACTGGGGGGACAGCAGTCACACCTGTTTTGGGGCGCAGACCTGCCACCTCTTTACCCGCAACAGCCAGCGTGATTGGCAGGTCATCATTTTCTTTGGAGGTGGTAACACCAGCTGGTCTTGAGCGCTGTCCGACATCGATAGCACCACCTTTGGATCAAGGCAACCTAACATGTCCGCCTGCATCTTCCTCACAGACCGGCAGTTTGCCGGGGACACCCTTATCAACCCCGTCTAAGCACAATAGCCAGCCCTCGGTCCCTCAGATGTGGACAAGTAAAAGACCATTTCCTCCTAGCCATGAGAAAGCTAAGAGGTTGAATTTCACCATCTGCAAGCTCTTGGCTACAGAAATGCTGCCTTTCCGCCTGGTGGACACAGAGGATTTTCGAGACCTTATGTCCGTCGCAGTGCCCCAGTACCAGATGCCCAGTCGGCACTACTTCTCAAAGAAAGGTGTGCCTGCGCTCCACCAGCATGTCGCACACAATATCACCGCTTCTTTGAGAAACTCTGTGTGTGACAGGGTGCATTTCACCACAGACACTTGGACGAGTAGGCATGGACAGGGGCGTTACATGTCGCTGACTGGGCACTGGGTAACTATGGTGACAGCAGGACAAGGGGCTGCTGTCCAAGTCTTGCCGTCCCCACGAGTTGTGCGTCAATCCTCTTTATGTCATTTTTCCTCCACTGCTTCTGCCTCCTCAACCTCCTCTCGGTCTTCCACCTGCACCCAAAGCCTGTCTGGTCATGCCACAAGCTTTCTAACTGTGCAGAAGGGATCCTGCACACCTCCTTACTATGCTGGCAGTAGGGCTCAACGTCATCAGGCGGTTTTTACATTGAAATGTCTGGGAAATGTGAGTCACACAGCTGAGGAGTTGTGGTCAGCTCTGGAGAACCAATTTCATGAATGGTTGTCTCCACTGGACCTGAAACCAGGGAAGGCCGTGTGCGACAATGCTGCAAACCTGGGTGCGGCCCTTCGCCGGGGCAATGTCACACACGTGCCTTGTATGGCTCACGTGTTGAACCTGGTTGTCCAGCAATTTTTAGCCCACTATCCCAGACTAGATGGCCTTCTGCAGAGGGCACGGTCGCTGTGTGCTCACTTCCGCCGTTCGCATCCCGCAGCTCAGCGACTTACATCTCTACAGAAGTCGTTGGGCCTGCCACTTCACCGGCTAAAATGCGATGTGCCTACCCGGTGGAATTCAACTCTGCACATGTTGCAGCGACTGTGGCAGCACCGACAAGCCCTGGTGCAATACGTTCTGACGTATAGCCTGGGCCAACGAGATTCAGAGGTGGGGCAAATCACGCTGGAGGAGTGGTCTCAGATCAGGGACCTATGCACCCTTCTGCACAGTTTTGAAATGGCGATGAAGATGTTTAGTGCTGACGATGCCATTATCAGCATGACTATTCCGGTGATTTACATGCTGGAGCACATGTTAAACAGAATTCGGAGTCAGGTGGTGGCACAAGAGGAGGTGGAGGAAGTAGAGGAGGAGGAGTTGTATGCGGAAGGGCTAACATCTGCAAGGTCTAGACGGTCGGCAGCACCAAGGCGGCAGGCATGTGAGGGTGGGGGAGATGATTTTACCAGGGCGCATGGTAGCAGCCAAACTAGTGAGGAAGGTGCAGGAGCCCAGGAAGAAGTGGATGACGAACTGATGGAAGACTCATCAGATGAGGGAGACCTTGATCACATTTCTGTTGTGCGAGGTTGGGGGGAGAGGACAGAGGAAGGAAGCATGATTGTTACCTCGCCACCAACACAACAGGGACTTGGTGCTCCTGGATGCGCAACACACATGAGTGCCTTCTTGCTGCACTACCTGCAACATGACCCTCGAATTGTGAGAATTAGAAATAATCCTGACTACTGGGTTGCCACACTGTTAGATCCCCGGTACAAAAGTAAATTTGCAGAAATTATTCCTGCCATAGAAAGGGATGCACGCATGCAGGAGTATCAGCAGAGACTGTTGCAGAATCTTACATGTGCTTTTCCACAAAATACCAGTGGTGCACGTAGTGAATCTCACAGTTCCAACTTGCCAACCGTGGGACCGTCAAGTGTTCAGCACTCAAACCGTAACAGAACCACAGTATCTGCTGGTAACATCAATTTTGCGGAATCATTTCACCACTTTTTTAGCCCATCCTTTGCAAGGCCACAGGAGACAAGAAGTCTGACACATAGTCAACGCCTAGAGACGATGGTACAGGAGTATCTCCAAGTAAACATTGAAGCCATGACTGTGTCCCTGGACCCTTGCTCTTTTTGGGCTTCCAATCTGGATAAATGGCCGGAGCTAGCCACTTACGCCTTGGAGATCTTGTCATGCCCCGCAGCCAGCGTTCTGTCTGAACGTGTGTTCAGCGCTGCTGGTGGTGTGCTGACAGATAAGCGCACGCGGCTCTCCACTGATAATGTAGACAGACTCACGTTCATAAAGATGAACAAATCATGGATCCGAAACGACTTTTCTACCCCTGTGTCATCCTGGGGAGAGTAAAAGCTTGATGATTGGTTAAAATCACCCTACCAACCGTTTTAAGCTTTCAAATTACTAATCATGTTTATCTGTATCTTGACTGGAAAATAATTTGGGCTTTGTAGCAGTGTGCAGCACTGATCCTATTAGGCCATCTATAATAAGCTTCACCAGATTTAAAATTAAAAATAATTTTTAGCTGCATCTAGCCCGGAAAATAATTTTGGGGCTCCGAGATGCGCAAGACACATAAGTGCCTTCTTGCTGCACTACCTGCAGCATGACCCTCATATTGTCAGAATTCGAAGTAATCATGACTACTGGGTTGCCACACTCTTAGATCCCCCAAACTTTTCGATCAACCTTTTCATTTTAATAAAGACCAAAAAAATGGTCATTTTTGAAATTATAAGCATTAGCAGGTTGTTAGAAACTGAAATCAAACAGTTTTCAACTCAAAACTTTATTCTAGGTGATGTTACATTTTCACATAGGACCCCTTGTTCGAAAGGAGCTTCTGAACTCTCTCGTCCATTGAATTTGTCAGGTTTTGGATGGTTTCTGCTTCAATTGTTTTGCATGAGGACAGAATACCCTCCCAGAGCTGTTGCTTAGATGTGAACTGCCTCCCGCCATCATAGACACTCCTTTTAATGATGCTCCAAAGGTTCTGAATGGGGTAGAGGTCAGGGGAGCATGGGGGTCACACCATAAGTTTGTCCCCTTTTATGCCCATATCAGCCAGAGATGCAGATGTTTTATGTGCAGCATGAGATGGTGCATTATCATGCAGAAAAATGATCTTGCTGTGAAATACACGGTTCTTCTTCTTGAACCATGGCAGGAAGTGCTGTTTGAGAAAATCCACATACATTATGGAGTTCATCTTTAGCGCCTTCAGGGATCCTAAAGGGGCCGACAATCTCTCTCCCCATGATTCCAGCCCAAAACATTACTCCACCTCCTCCTTGTTGGCGCTGTAGCCGTGTTTGCGTGGGGTGTCCATCAACCAGCCATCCTCCACTCCATTCATCTGGACCATCGAGCGCTGCACGGCACTCATCCGTGAACAAAACAGTTTTGAAATCAGTCTTCATGTAATGTTTGGCCCACTGGAGCCGTTTCTGCTTGTGTGAAGTGGATAGAGGAGGTCGACAGGATGGCGTATGCACAGCTGCAAACCTCTGAAGGACCCTGCATCTTGTTGTTCGGGGGACGTTGGAGGCACAAGCAGCTTCAAAAACTTGTCTGCTGCTATGACAAGGCTTTTTTGCCGCTGCTCTTTCAACCTGACGTAATTGCCTGTAGGAAAGAGTCCTCAATTTGCCCTTATCAGCACGCACACGTGTGTACTGTGAATCAGCTACATACTTCTTGATTGCCAAGACACTTCATCCTGATCATCGCACAATGTTGATTGTAGTCATGCCTTGACCTAAACACTCCACAATTTGTTGCTTCTCAGCAGCCGACACATCCTTTTTCTTTCCCATTTTGGCAGAAAATGTAGGCTGCTTAATAATGTGAGAGAGCCTTCTTAAGTAGTCTTGCCTTTCATTGGACACACCTGCCAAACTAATTAGCACAGGTGTCTGCAATTGCTTACAGTGATATAAAGAGCCCTGACACACATCAACATCAATGAGTTTAACTGACTAACAAACAAATTCTTCCCTTATCACTCCTAAACACTTTTTGCATAATAATTTGGAACGCGTTGTACATGTGCTTTTCCACAAAACACCAGTGGTTCACGTAGTGAATCTTACAGTTCTAACTTGCCAACCGTGGTCTGTATGGAATTGTTCAATAAAGGGCCCAAAATTAAGATAACATAGATGGGAGAGGTCTCTATGAATAGGAATTCCTAAGTATTTGATACCCTGTGAGGGCCAGGCAAAGGGAAAGTTGGACTGGATGGAATCCTATATGGATTTAGGGAGGGAGACATCGAGGGCCTCAGACTTCGCTGCATTGATTTTAAAATTTTACCATGTAACAAAGTGATCTATTTCAGCCATAACAGCAGGGATGGATATATGTGATTGAGTGATATATACTAGGACATCATCAGCAAATAGAGAGCACTTGTACTCGGTGCCTCCCACCTCAATCCACCTAATATTGGGGTTATGGCGAATTGATGAGAGCAGGTGCTCCGTCACTAGGATGTATAAGAGAGGGGACAGAGGACATCCCTGCCTTGTCCCATTGGTGATTGTGAAAGGTGATGAAAATGTTCTGACGCACCCCCTGGGCCTTGGGACACCCGGAGCCGGACCCTTTTTGGTGGATGCTGGTGGTTGTAGTCTTCGTGGCGGCGATCCGGTTCCGTGGCTCAGGGCGGTCAAACCAGTGGCGGAACTATTTATGTGGTTTTGATGTTTAAATGTCCGACTACGCCACCCGTGGATTGCGGTCAGAGTGAACCGCCGCTACAGGGCAGACCGCTAAGGCTGGTGTTGTGGGTGCAGCAGAGCGTAGCATAACTCCCCACAGGAGGAGTATAGCCTCAGGGCAGTGTATGCGGAGGATGGGGGTGATGGTGCAGGGCAGCAGCAGTAACGACACGGAGTCAGTGATGCAGTTCAGGGCCTTTACTCACAGTTCTTATTATCCAGACCACGTCTGCAGGTAACGGCTGCCCACGTCGTACTGTGCTCACCAGGTGAGGGGCTCAGACAACTCCCAGATAACTTTGGAGCGCTTCACAGGACCCCCTTTGTGTGTCCTTTGTCTGGCCTTTCTTACCAACACTTCTGTCCGGCTGCCTCGGGCCTCCTCTTGGTAAACTTGGCGCCAGTTTCCCTGACCCTATGTGGTGCCTTCCTAGCGGGTGGAGCAAGGGGCTGCGCCACATAAAATGTCAGAGCCTCCGGTTTCTAGCTGAGGGTCGTTTCCTGCCTCCACTAGTTCGGGGACCGGTCTCCCCCTTTGGCCTGACCCCTCCACGCAGGTGGATTCGGGCGTGCGGTGGCGACTCGCCCGTCCGCACCCCTGGGATCCCTTCATTCCTCGTTCCTGGAGCCTTCTCCGCTCCTCTTCCTTCCTTCTCCCTCTTGCAGGCCTGGGCCTCTGTTACTAGGCCCACCTCCGGAGCAGAGCTCATGCAGAGCCCCTGCTCCCTGCCACTTCTGCTCAGACTTCTCTGCACTGAACTAAGATGGTGCCCACCTTTTATACTCCCTTCTCAATGCACCCAGGAACTGCTTCCTCCCTGCTCCTGCACTACAGGGTTACCCTTCCTCAGTGTTCCCTCCCCCCACTCCAGCCAGGGACAGGGACTGTCGTGCCCATCTCAGGGGCATATTGGTCGCCCTGCCCCACGGCAATGTGGTGTAATGCATGCAGGTGTCGGGTCCTGATCCACACTCCATCCTTACCTGAGAGTGAGATATCACACCTCTGGGTGAGGTGCAATACGTCTGTAGCAACCGAGCCCTCAGGGTGCTACAGTTCCATTTATCTTCAGCCTAGGTGACGTATTGCGATACAGGGCCGTGATTTTGGCTATAAAAGGGTCCCCTAGACCCCTACCCCAAGCTCTTTAAGAGAATCATATATGGCGTGCCAGGAGACTCTATGGAATGCTTTCTCAGCATCCAACGAGAGTATCTAATTACAAATTTTTAACTGCATCTAGCCCAGGAAATACTTTGTGCCTAGTAGCAGTGTCTGCTAGTCAGCGGATTATCTCGGCTGTTAAGCAAGCTACACCACCTGTAGTTTAGACACTTAATTTTTTCAAAGGAAATGCTTCAGGACCATGGGATACTTAGTGAAGAGCATCAGGAGGCACCCCAAGGCATAGGGGCTGGGACTGGCAGTAGGATGCCTTGCCGTGGACAGCCGAGCTCGATCCTTATAAAAGCTTTTTAACTGCAGCAGCTTTAGTGGACGCTACTGGAGCTGGAATTACCGCGGCTGCTGACATGAGACTTGCCCTCCAATAGATCCTTGTAAATGGATTTAAAGTGTATTCATTCAAATTAGAGAGACAATTTAAATTAAAAAGCTTAGAGCTGCCTCCACCACAGGGGGGCTCGCTCGACCCACCAGCGGACAGGCACCAGTATTGGGAGAGGGGGGCTGGCCGTCAGGGTTCACCGCGGCTCTGGCACAAACCCGGCGACACGGAGGTGGCACGGGCAGGAGCGGACTGGCCGTGTCGGCTTCTCACTTTTTGGATTTTAGAAGGGCATGACATGCCTATATCTGTGTCTCCCCCTCCTTTTACTCCTCCACCTCTTTTATTTTCGCATGACTATATGTACTTGTCACTTTTCAATGTGTTAGTTATGTCTTCTGAGCAGTTTGTCAGCTTTTTGACACCTTTGAAGGTGTTTTCTATGTGTTTCTATGTGTTTTTGTTTGCCTGCCATTGGTTTTAACGGTGTTCGAAGGTGTTCGACGAACAGTTCGACGAACAGTTCGGCGAACACACGGGTGTTCGACGAACCGAACCGAACTCGAACACTACGGGGGTGGCTCAACACTACTTAACTCTAATTTGAATGGCATCAGACTTCAGATGAATGCAGCTACATGAAGAAGCATCCTACACTTGCTGGAATGTATCCATTATCCCAGGCATGCTTTTCTTAGAGTTGTACCTAATACCAGCACAATTTTACAAGGTTAGTGCTTCAACCTCATTATCTCACTATCCAATAATCCTAAACGCCTTTGACACTTTTCACTCTCTCCTTAATCAAACAGCACAGGCCCCGACCACCGACCTCAGCGCTGACGACCTGGCCAATTACTTCAAAGAAAAAATTGACCATATCTGACAGGAAATTTTCTCCCAATCCCCAAATATTATGTATTCTCCTCCCTCCCACATTGCATTTGCTCACTTTTTGACTTTGAACCAGTCACGGAAGGAGTGACCAGGCTCCTTGCTCCCTCTCGCCCTACCGCCTGCACCAGTAACCCTATTCCCTCACATCTCCTTCAGTCCCTTTCTCCAGCTGTCATGACTCACCTAACTAAAATATTCAACCTCTCCCTCTCATCTGGTATTGTTCCCCCCTCTTTTAAACATGCTAGAATACATCCATTACTTAAAAAACATCCCTCGAACAGAACTGTGCAGCAAACTACAGACCTGTTTCCAATCTTCCCTTTATCTCTAGACTCCTGCAACACCTGGTTCACTCCCATCTAATCTGCTATCTCTCAGATAACTTTCTTCTTGACCTTTTACAATCTAGTTTCCTCTCTTTACATTCAACTGAAACTGCACTCACTTAAGTCTCTAATGATCTACTAACAGCCAAATCTAATAAACGCTACTCCCTCCTGATTCTCCTGGATCTCACTGCAGCATTCAACACTGTGGATAACCAGCTCTTCCTCACTATGCTCCGCTCTATTGGCCTCAAGGACACTGTTCACTCTTGGTTCCCCTCCTATCTCTCTGACTGCTCCTTCACTTTTGTTGGCTCCTCTTCCTCTCCCCTTCCCCTTATTGTATGGGTTTCTCAAGGATCAGTCCTAGGCCCCCTACTTTTCTCCTTATACACCACTCCTATTCGACAAACAATCAGCAGATTCAGTTTTCAGTACCATCTCTATGCTGGTGTCACCCAATTATATACCTCTTCTCCAGACATCACCCCTACATTATTACAAAATACCAGTGATTGTCTTTCCACTGTCTCTAACATTCTATCTAAAATTGAATCTGTCAAAAACTGAACTACTCATATTTCCTCTCTCCACTAACCTACCTATACCCGATAGTGTCATCTCCGTTTGTGGCTCCACCATTATTCCCGAGCAACAAGCCCGCTGTTTTGGGGTCATACTTTATTCAGATCTTTCCTTCAGTCCTAGCATCAAATCACTCACTCACTCGTGTCATCTACACCTCAAAAACATCTCTAGAATCAGAACTTTTCTTATCTTTGACTCAGTAAAAACTCTTACTGTAGCTCTTATTCATGCTCATCTGGACTATTACAACTCTTTGCTAATCGGTCTCCCTCTTTCTAAACTTTCCCCTCTCCAATCCATTCTGAATGCAGCAGCCAGGATCTTATTCCTCAACAACTGATATGTGACACCCCAGGGGTCTGGTTGCCACAGTAATAGAGATATTATGTCTGAGAGCAAGTGGGAGGTTTCTCTGGTCAGGATCCCTAAGCATGCAACACGGTCCGCCCAGACCTGGGAGGGGAGGAATCTGCCCTTTTAAACTGGGTCTGGGGCGGGATTAGAGCAGTCAGAGCCTGGAGAGGGAAAGGAAGAACTAGGAGCTCTGTAGGAGCAGTAGCAGAAGTCCAGGGGCTGGAGCTGAGCAGAGTTTGCCCTGGACGAAGACACTAAAGCCGGACACAGGAGTCCGAGGCTGTGGGGACTGATCTACACCCAGCAGCAGAAACCAGCCGGCAGGGGATTCCAGGTCCTCTGGCCATAGAAGCCTGGAGGCTCAGTCACAGAGAAGGGACCAGCACCGCCATCCAGGAGCGGAGGCTAACAGAAGGCCCCAAGTCACCAGCCATACGGTTGAGCACCACACGGTATACTCAGGGACGTGGGCTACTTGTAACCGCTGACAGCAAGGTAGCCAGGAAGAGTGCAGATTAACGGGGAGGCCTACAACTCCACCTGGCCAGGGGAACTCCTGCTTGCTCGCAGACTGACCAGGCCTCTTATAGCAGCCAGTACTCCCGGGAGGGTCTGCTTTGTACCATCAGTAAAGACCCTGAACTGCACCTCACGTCTCTGTGATTCCTTGCCGCTCCTGCACCATTAGCACTGGGACCCTCAGACCATCACTCCCATCATCTTTCACATTAGCTGCCCTGAGGCAATACTTCTCCCGTGGGGGGTCATCCCATACTCGGCTGCGCAAACAACATCAGCCACAGCGGTCTGCAGCGCAGCGGCGGTCCCCACTGACCGCAATCCACGGGTGGCGTAGTCGGACACTTATTACAATACAAATAGACTTCCACTGGTTTGACCACCCTGGGCACGGACCGGGTCACCGCCACGGAGAACTACAACCACCAGCGATCCGGCTCCGGGTATTCCCCCTGCACAGCAGCAGCAACACAGGCCCAGGGGGCGCGTCAACTTTGGCGTAGTCGGCAGGATTTCGTGCCCGCAACCACCGGGTACTGCGTGCCTGAAAAAGAGACTTTTATACTTACCTGTGGTGAAGTTTCCCGCCGTCCGGAGTCGTTTCCCGCCATCCGGAGCCGATTCCCGCCATCAGACGCCATCTTGGACCGTTTCCCGCCGTCTTCTGCCTTCTTCCCGCCATCCGCAGCTGCTTCCCGCCTTCGGACGCCATCTTCGGGACTCCGCACGGGAAGAAGAGGGGCGTGGATGCCGAAAGCGCGCGAGATCCGAAGCTCCGCCCCACGCTCCGACGCTGCGCAAGGTCCTGGAAGGGAGGAAGAGCGACGCTGACGTCATCGGAGTGCGACGCCAGGTCCTCGACCCCGACGATTGACTGCGGAGCCGCGGCCTACGGAAGAAGAGCATCGCAAGGTAGGCCACGGTCCACTAGGGGGGAGGAGGATGCCGGATACCGAGGGGAGCTCCACTGCCACCGCCAGCGCAACCGCTGCTGCGGTCATGCCATTCACCATGCCCTATATCCCGGGGGCAACCTGGCTACCCCAGTACTCAGGGGAGTCACATACCCTAAATGACTTTAGAGAAAGACTGGATAGCCTCTTCCAGGTGTACCCCCTCACAGAAGAGCAAAAAGTGAGCATCCTGGTGGCCCAATAAATCGGGGCAGCCCAAAGGGAGGTAAAGTCCTGGCCACCTGGGAGGAAGAGGACTGTCAGAGACATACTAACCCGGCTGAAAGACACATTTGACACCCACACCTCAGCCGAAATAAAACTAAGATTTTATGGGTGCAAACAACGGGCACATGAGAGTATAAGAGACTATGCTCTAAACTTACAAGAGGCCCTGAGAGCCATTAAGCAGGCAGACCCTGACAGCGTGGGAAATGAAGATAAGCTGTTGACTGAACAATTTATTGAGGGTCTACTGTGCAATGCCCACCAAACCCAGTTGCGGGCAATGGCCTTACAGGACCCTGACCTGGACTTTGCACAGTTCAATTACAGAGCCATCCGGGTGCTCCGAGAACCGGCACCAGGTGGCGCTGTGACCCACAGGCGCCCTGCTATCACTTACCACCAGGAGACGGCACCCTTGTCTGCAGGGCCTGTGGGAGCTGATGCACAGGCTTTAAACAGTGACCTGGCAACAGACCTGCACCATTAGGTCCAAGAGCTGACTAAGAGCGTTGCCGCGCTAACCAGAACTGTGCAGTCTTTACAGGTCTCTTCTCCAGGAAAGATCCAGCTGGCATCCGGACCGGAGGACATCCCGTGGCGCCGACTGAGGAGGACCCCACCAGCCAGAGGAAGGCCCAGCGACAGATACAACGAGGACGGACGACCCATCTGCCGCCGCTGCAATCAACCCGGACATGTGGCAAGGTACTGTCATTTAAACGGGCACAACCTGGGGTAGAGGGCCAACTCCCAGGCATAAGATCATCAGGCCCATCAAACTGGCGTGATAAATACGTAGGGGGAAGTCCAATCTTGCCTGTGGTACTGGATGGCATTCCTATGAGTGCCCTACTAGACACTGGGTCACAGGTGACCACCATCCCGTACGTGCTCTTTAAACAGTACTGGAATGACTCGGACATAACCCGCTACCCAGATGACGACCTGAGTATCATCGCCAGCAATGGTCATCCCGTGCCGCAGGTGGGATTCAAAGAGGTGACCATTAAGATCGGTAAAGTCGAACTGGCGGCACAAGGACTGATTATAGTGGACATAGACCGTCATGAGAGTCACCCTAGAATAACCTTGGGAACTAATGTGATTGAAAATTGTCTTGCAGAGGTGATTCTCATTTTACAGCAGGTTGCCAAGAACGCCAGTTCCGGCCAGCAGCGTGTGCTCCTAAAAGAGATCCGGGCACTGATGAAGCGGCAACAGGTGGAACTATCTGGTGGTGAGATAGGTAGCTTGAGAATGTGTGACCCGTTCCCTATTGCCATGCCCCCAAAAAGTGAGATGATGATTTGGTGTCGGGCAGCTATTGGTCTAAGAGGTAGAGACTACCAAGCAATGGTAGAACCCGTCTACTCAGACAGTAGGCCCACCATTTTGACAGCACGGGGGGTGGTCGATGTACGCCATGGGTCGGTGCCCGTTCGCATCATAAATATCAGGGAGAGAGAAGTACACCTGCCCCGGTATGCCACGCTAGCCAAATTGTTCACCATAAACCAGAATTCTGTACAGGCCGTGGAACCCTTGCCTCCATCTCAACCAGAGGAAGGTAACGGCTCTAAGAAACCAATGGAGGACTGGTGTCAGCAACTACATTTGGGTACTGACTCCACTCCCTCACACCAGAAACAGGGAGTCTATCGGGTGGTTCAAGAGTACGAGAGAGTGTTTAGTAAACACCCGTTAGACTTCGGGCGAGTAAAGGGGGTAGAACACCACATCCCCACGGGAGACCATCCTCCCATAAAGGAGAGATACCGACCCGTACCCCCTGCACACTACCAACACGCCAAGGGGATGCTTAGAGACATGAAGGAGGCTGGGGTAATCAGGGACAGCTGTAGCCCCTGGGCAGCTCCACTAGTCTTAGTGAAAAAGAAAGACAACACTATGAGAATGTGTGTAGACTACAAGAAGGTCAACCGTATCACACACAAAGATGCGTACCCGTTACCAAAGATATAAGAGTCCTTAGCTGCATTAAAATCTGATAACTTCTTCTCTACTTTGGATCTCACTAGCCGGTACTGGCAGGTTCCTGTAGCAGAGGCGGACCGGGAGAAGACCGCATTCACTACCCCGATGGGTCTCAGTGAATTTAACTGTATGCCGTTCGGGCTCTGCAACACACCAGGAACCTTCCAACGGTTGATGGAATGCTGTCTGGGACACCGGAACTTCGAGACGGTCCTGTTATACCTGGACGATGTCATCGTCTATTCCAAGACCTACGAGGACCACCTGAAACACCTGGCAGAAGTGTTTGAAGCTCTGGCAAACTACGGCTTAAAGGTGAAACCCTCCAAGTGTCACCTCCTGAAACCAAAGGTGCAGTACCTGGGACACGTGGTGAGTGCTGACGGAGTGGCTCCTGACCCTGATAAGATCACCATGATTAAGGACTGGCCAAGACCCTCCAGCATAAAGGAAGTGCGGCAGTTCCTCGGGTTGGTAGGCTACTACCGAAGATTCATTCCCGGTTTCACCAAAATGGCAGCCCCTATGCAGGACCTCCTGATAGGTCAATCTCGGAAAGCCAAAAACCAGAAGCCGCCCTTCAGGTGGGAAAAGCTGGAAGAGGAGTCCTTCTGCCAGCTGAAGATGGCCCTCACGGGGGATGAAATCCTGGCATATCCAGACTACAGCCAGCCCTTTATCCTCCACACGGACGCAAGCAACATCGGGCTAGGAGCCGTACTGTCCCAGATCCAGCAAGGGAAAGAACGGGTAATCGCTTACGCCAGCCGAAAGCTACGGCCCACGGAGAGGAACCCTGAGAATTATAGCTCATTCAAGCTGGAGTTCCTGGCAGTAGTGTGGGCAGTGACCGAACGTTTCAAGCATTACCTTGCCTCCTCCAAATTCACCGTGTACACGGATAACAACCCGTTGACACACCTGGACACTGCAAGGCTCGGTGCCCTGGAACAGAGATGGATGGCCCGCCTGTCCAACTTCGAATTCACCATCAAATACCGGGCGGGACTCTCAAATGCCAACGCGGATGCCCTGTCTAGAATGCCGAACTTACCGGACGTAGGGGAAGATCCAGAAGATCTGGAAGAAGTCGAACTCCCTGCATTCCACCGTCATGGGATTACCCTGTATTCCCACCGTGTGAAGGACAGGCGCTCCGTGACGTTCAATCCCTTGCCCCACTACAACTGGGCAGAAACGCAAGACAGTGATCCTGCAGTCCGTCTGGTGAAGGAAATGCTGACCCAAACCGATGCCAGTCTTGACCCAGATGCTCCGGAGGAGACCAAGCAACTGTGGAAGGAGAAAAGTAAGCTGTTTCTCTACAGGGAGAAGTTGTGCCGGAGAATGGTTAACTCTCGAACGCATGAGTTGACCTGGCAGGTAGTGGTCCCAAGACGAGACGCGGCTATGGTTCTGGAGGCATACCACAACGGAGCAGGGCATTTTGGATGGAAGAAGCTGGAGTTCTTGTTGCGTGAACGGTTCTACTGGGTAGGCATGAGAGGAGCCATCGAGAGGTGGTGTAGAGACTGTGGCCCGTGCCATTTGAGAAGAAAACACCGTGCCAGCCAGAAGACTCCCCTGCAGCCCATCATCACCAGACAGCCACTGGAACTGGTAGCCCTGGACCATGTGAAACTGGCTCCAAGCAGATCTGGGTATGTCTACGCCCTCACAATCGTAGATCATTACTCCCGGTTCCTGGTGGTGGTCCCGGTCAAGGACTTAACGGCTCAAACAGCAGCTAGAGCCTTCCAGCAGCACTTCTGCAGTCCACACGGGTACCCGGACCAAGTGTTGACAGACCAAGGACCAGCCTTCGAAGCGGAGGTCTTCCAGGAGTTCTGCAACCTGTATGGCTGCAAGAAGATAAGAACAACGCCCTATCACCCTCAAACCAATGGACTCTGCGAGAAGATGAACCAGGTGGTGATAGATCTGCTAAAAACATTGCCCCTGGAAGAACGCAGTCTGTGGCCTGAGAAACTGCCCGATCTGGTGGACCTGTATAACCACATCCCTGTAGGTTCCACCAACTGTACCCCGGCTTACCTAATGAGAGCAAGACCTGGTAAGCTGCCTATTGACCTGGATATGGGAGTCCTGACGCCTGAGGACACCTCGACAGAGGCAGACTGGGATACAGAACGGCAGCAGCAGTATCGGAAAGTGCAGGAGAGCGTCGAGCGAAGTCTGTCTCAAGCTAGAGAAAGGCAAGAGAAGGCTTATAACCAGTATGCTCCCGCTGTTCCCCTGGTACCTGGAGAGCAGGTCTTGAAGAGGAAGAGGCGGCTCCACAAGTTGGACGACCAGTGGGAGAAGGACCCGTACACTGTACTGCCATCAAGCCATGAGAACCCCAAAATTTGCGTAATCAGTAAGGATGGAGGAGAAACCACAGCCATTGTCTACAGAGACCACCTGAAGAAGTGTCCCGAGCAGCTGCAAAGCCCTGAAGAAGATCAAGAAAACCCTCAACCCGCAGAGGAAAGGGAAGAAATGATCAGTACCGTACTCGGAGACTTCCCCCGGTCTTGGACACAAGTAAACGGCGCTGTCGTGGTACCCGTCCTCACCTTTCTCCAGCCAGCCCCGCAAGTGCCTACAGAGGAACCGGTAGAGCTGGAAGAGCAGCCGGCCCAAGAGGCAGAAGAGTCCACACCAGCAGTACAGGAGGATCAACCCTCTGCTAGTAGTGAGCCTGCCGTGCCCCTAGTGAGCCAAAGAGTGCGCAGAAAGCTGCCCAGCTTGCCCATAACACCTCCTACACCCAGTAGTGCAGAACCAGTTAGTGAGCTCCGTAGGTCCACTAGAGTCACTAGAGGTCAGATGCCCGCTCGCTGGAGAATCTAAACCAGTGCACTGTAAAGTTGACTGTATTATTAAATACTACAATTTGGTCTACAAAGGAGAAACACATTTTCATACTGCTATGTCGACAGAAAAATTAAAAAGACAAAAAACAAAAGCAAAAGAAACTGAAAAAATTGTTGATGGAAAATAATGTTATTACTAGAGATGAGCGTTGTTCTACTCGAACTGTTCGCCAATCTCAAATTCGAGCTGTTTTGGGCGGTGTTCGAGCCGGTCGGCGAACACGAACAATTTGAGAAAAATTCGGCTGTTCGAGGTTATGTTCGATAACTGTTCGTGCACCAAAATCATAGCTGGATTTTTTCTCAGTAATGATGAAAATTAATGTTAATACGCAGTTTGAGTGTACAGCGGGGCGGGGGGAGGGGCAGGGGATGGATCTCTGCAGGAGCAATGAAGATCTCCATTTTTTTTTCTCTTTCCCGCATTTGCAGTGGGGAGGTGCAATCTGTCAGCCTATCAGCAGCGCACACACGGAGCGAAGTGCTTTTTTTCACACAAGCAAGGGCATGTGTGATTGGCAGTGTATGTCACATGTCCTTGCCCTATAAGACCAAGCCATTTTCCCCGTCGCCACCATTTTCTCACTGCTGCAGCTGCGTGTTAGACGGCACCGCTGTTGCTGTGTGCGCTATACCTTGTTAATTTCAAGCCAATTTTCGCACAAATATACAGATAGCTTGGGAGTAGGGAATAGTTGTGATTGCAGTCCTTTTAAGGACTAGGTTACAGCATTTCCTACGACTTTTATCAGGCAGGTCTGTGCTCTTAAATAGATAGATTGTGGGAGTAAAGACTAATTGTAATTGGAGTCCTTTTCAGGACTAGGTTACATGAGTTCCTATCAGTTTTTGCCAGGCAGGTCTGTGCCAGTGCTGTGCAAGTTTTTTTCACAGCATTTGGCTGAATCTAGCAAAGCTAATCCTTTTTGGCCTATTGCAGAGTGTGTTAGTCAGTGGAGTAGCCTATCTGTGTTGCAAGATATACCACCTGTGTATAGAATACCAATTTTTTTACTGCACCTAGTGAAGTAAAATCTTTTGGGCATAGCATCATTCTATTAGTCCATCTATACTGACCTCCATCAGGCTGCAAACTGAATATAATTTTTTTCTGCATCTAGCTCTGAAAAAATATTTGGGCTTCTAGCAGTGTGTGGGACTTGGTCTATTAGTCCATCTATACTGACCTCCATCAGGTTGCAAATTAAAAATAATTTTTTTCTGCATCTAGCTCTGAAAAAATATTTGGGCTTCTAGCAGTGTGTGGGACTTGGTCTATTAGTCCATCTATACTGACCTCCATCAGGTTGCAAATTAAAAATAATTTTTTTCTTCATTTATCTCTGAAAAAATATTTGGGCTTCTAGCAGCGTGTGGGACTTGTTCTATTAGTCCATCTATACTGACCTCCATCAGGTTGCAAATTAAAAATAATTTTTTTCTGCATCTAGCTCTGAAAAAATATTTGGGCTTCTAGCAGTGTGTGGGACTTGGTCTATTAGTCCATCTATACTGACCTCCATCAGGTTGCAAATTAAAAATAATTTTTTTCTGCATCTAGCTCTGAAAAAATATTTGGGCTTCTAGCAGTGTGTGGGACTTGGTCTATTAGTCCATCTATACTGACCTCCATCAGGTTGCAAATTGAATAAAAAAATTTTCTGCATCTAGCTCTGAAAAAATATTTGGGCTTCTAGCGGTGTGTGGGACTTGGTCTATTAGTCCATCTATACTGACCTCCATCAGGTTGCAAATTAAAAATAATTTTTTTCTGCATCTAACCCAGCCAATAGTTTTGGCCTAATACCACAGTTTGGCCACTCAGCTCTGCTCGGTTACCATCCATTGTTTTTTTGTGCAAACAACTCCAGAGTTGTGAATTAGTTAACCACCAAAATGAGTGGAAAAAGGCCTGCTGCTGGTGGAAAGGGGAATAGGCGTGTTGGGAAGGGGAAAAAAGGTTGTGTCCGTGGGGTAGGTGCAGAAGAAAGACCATCTTCCAGCCAAACTAAAATGTCTACTTCTTTTAGCGGACAATGTGATAAGATCCCTTTCTTACGGCCACGCCAATCGCTACAAATTCCAGATGAGGCACAAAAACAGCAGGTGCTTCAACGGATATCAAGTGCTCCTTTAAGTGGGCTCTCCTCCACATCAACTTCAACATCACAAATACTCCAGTCCTCAAAGGTGTCACCCAAATCGCACTTGCTTCCTCACAGCTCCCAAATCTCCAGCTGCCTGTCTGAGTATGAGGTAGAACAGATGGTTGAGTCTGCAGAGCTGTTTACTCATACTATAGCCTGGGAATCAGAGGTCGACTCCAGCGCTTCTGTGAATCCAGACGAGGAAATGATCTGCACTGATGCCCAGAATCTTTATGAGTCGGATCCAGGACCAGACGCAGAAGGTTCTGACCATAATGTAGACCCTCATTCCCAAACTGTAACTCCTGTTGGTGGAGACAATGAGGAAGACGATGATAAGACTCAAATACCTGATTGGAGCGACAACTTTAGTTTTTTGTCAGGGCAGGAACAGGTTGGCTCTGAGGACGACGGGTGTGATAACGCACAGGGTGATGATGATGAGGTCGGAGATCCCACTTACTGTCAACCCACAGTCAGCCAAGAGATGAGGTCAGCAGAGGAGGTGGAGGAAGATGCTAGTGACGACGAGGTCAGGTTGCGCCTTCCTGGACAGAGACGTAGTACTGGAAGCACGTCAACAACTGCATCCTCAAACACAACTCTGCCTCTCACCACAAGTCGTGGTGGCTCTTCAGGTCGCATGGGTGCTAAGCCTTGCATAGCCTGGGCATTTTTTCAGATCGATAAAGATGACCCAACTCGTGTTATCTGTAACATTTGTCAGCAAAAGCTAAGTAGAGGCCAAAAAATACATAGTTTGAGTACTTCATGCATGAACCGGCACATGGACATGAAGCATAAGTTGCAGTGGGAAGCTCAGTGTGCTACAATGCGGTCTAGCCGGCCGGGCCAACCACCGTCTGCCATATCTTGTGCATCCGCGGCCTCTTCATCCTCTGTGACTGGGGGGACAGCAGTCACACCTGTTTTGGGGCGCAGACCTGCCACCTCTTTACCCGCAACAGCCAGCGTGATTGGCAGGTCATCATTTTCTTTGGAGGTGGTAACACCAGCTGGTCTTGAGCGCTGTCCGACATCGATAGCACCACCTTTGGATCAAGGCAACCTAACATGTCCGCCTGCATCTTCCTCACAGACCGGCAGTTTGCCGGGGACACCCTTATCAACCCCGTCTAAGCACAATAGCCAGCCCTCGGTCCCTCAGATGTGGACAAGTAAAAGACCATTTCCTCCTAGCCATGAGAAAGCTAAGAGGTTGAATTTCACCATCTGCAAGCTCTTGGCTACAGAAATGCTGCCTTTCCGCCTGGTGGACACAGAGGATTTTCGAGACCTTATGTCCGTCGCAGTGCCCCAGTACCAGATGCCCAGTCGGCACTACTTCTCAAAGAAAGGTGTGCCTGCGCTCCACCAGCATGTCGCACACAACATCACTGCTTCTTTGAGAAACTCTGTGTGTGACAGGGTGCATTTCACCACAGACACTTGGACGAGTAGGCATGGACAGGGGCGTTACATGTCGCTGACTGGGCACTGGGTAACTATGGTGACAGCAGGACAAGGGGCTGCTGTCCAAGTCTTGCCGTCCCCACGAGTTGTGCGTCAATCCTCTTTATGTCATTTTTCCTCCACTGCTTCTGCCTCCTCAACCTCCTCTCGGTCTTCCACCTGCACCCAAAGCCTGTCTGGTCATGCCACAAGCTTTCTAACTGCGCAGAAGGGATCCTGCACACCTCCTTACTATGCTGGCAGTAGGGCTCAACGTCATCAGGCGGTTTTTACATTGAAATGTCTGGGAAATGTGAGTCACACAGCTGAGGAGTTGTGGTCAGCTCTGGAGAACCAATTTCATGAATGGTTGTCTCCACTGGACCTGAAACCAGGGAAGGCCGTGTGCGACAATGCTGCAAACCTGGGTGCGGCCCTTCGCCGGGGCAATGTCACACACGTGCCTTGTATGGCTCACGTGTTGAACCTGGTTGTCCAGCAATTTTTAGCCCACTATCCCAGACTAGATGGCCTTCTGCAGAGGGCACGGTCGCTGTGTGCTCACTTCCGCCGTTCGCATCCCGCAGCTCAGCGACTTACATCTCTACAGAAGTCGTTGGGCCTGCCACTTCACCGGCTAAAATGCGATGTGCCTACCCGGTGGAATTCAACTCTGCACATGTTGCAGCGACTGTGGCAGCACCGACAAGCCCTGGTGCAATGCGTTCTGACGTATAGCCTGGGCCAACGAGATTCAGAGGTGGGGCAAATCACGCTGGAGGAGTGGTCTCAGATCAGGGACCTATGCACCCTTCTGCACAGTTTTGAAATGGCGACGAAGATGTTTAGTGCTGACGATGCCATTATCAGCATGACTATTCTGGTGATTTACATGCTGGAGCACATGTTAAACAGAATTCGGAGTCAGGTGGTGGCACAAGAGGAGGTGGAGGAAGTAGAGGAGGAGGAGTTGTATGCGGAAGGGCTAACATCTGCAAGGTCCAGACGGTCGGCAGCACCAGGGCGGCAGGCATGTGAGGGTGGGGGAGATGATTTTACCAGGGCGCATGGTAGCAGCCAAACTAGTGAGGAAGGTGCAGGAGCCCAGGAAGAAGTGGAGGACGAACTGATGGAAGACTCATCAGATGAGGGAGACCTTGATCACATTTCTGTTGTGCGAGGTTGGGGGGAGAGGACAGAGGAAGGAAGCATGATTGTTACCTCGCCACCAACACAACAGGGACTTGGTGCTCCTGGATGCGCAACACACATGAGTGCCTTCTTGCTGCACTACCTGCAACATGACCCTCGAATTGTGAGAATTAGAAATAATCCTGACTACTGGGTTGCCACACTGTTAGATCCCCGGTACAAAAGTAAATTTGCAGAAATTATTCCTGCCATAGAAAGGGATGCACGCATGCAGGAGTATCAGCAGAGACTGTTGCAGAATCTTACATGTGCTTTTCCACAAAATACCAGTGGTGCACGTAGTGAATCTCACAGTTCCAACTTGCCAACCGTGGTCTGTATGGAATTGTTCAATAAAGGGCCCAAAATTAAGATAACATAGATGGGAGAGGTCTCTATGAATAGGAATTCCTAAGTATTTGATACCCTGTGAGGGCCAGGCAAAGGGAAAGTTGGACTGGATGGAATCCTATATGGATTTAGGGAGGGAGACATCGAGGGCCTCAGACTTCGCTGCATTGATTTTAAAATTTTACCATGTAACAAAGTGATCTATTTCAGCCATAACAGCAGGGATGGATATATGTGATTGAGTGATATATACTAGGACATCATCAGCAAATAGAGAGCACTTGTACTCGGTGCCTCCCACCTCAATCCACCTAATATTGGGGTTATGGCGAATTGATGAGAGCAGGTGCTCCGTCACTAGGATGTATAAGAGAGGGGACAGAGGACATCCCTGCCTTGTCCCATTGGTGATTGTGAAAGGTGATGAAAATGTTCTGACGCATCCCCTGGGCCTTGGGACACCCGGAGCCGGACCCTTTTTGGTGGATTCTGGTGGTTGTAGTCTTCGTGGCGGCGATCCGGTTCCGTGGCTCAGGGCGGTCAAACCAGTGGCGGAACTATTTATGTGGTTTTGATGTTTAAATGTCCGACTACGCCACCCGTGGATTGCGGTCAGAGTGAACCGCCGCTACAGGGCAGACCGCTAAGGCTGGTGTTGTGGGTGCAGCAGAGCGTAGCATAACTCCCCACGGGAGGAGTATAGCCTCAGGGCAGTGTATGCGGAGGATGGGGGTGATGGTGCAGGGCAGCAGCAGTAACGACACGGAGTCAGTGATGCAGTTCAGGGCCTTTACTCACAGTTCTTATTATCCAGACCACGTCTGCAGGTAACGGCTGCCCACGTCGTACTGTGCTCACCAGGTGAGGGGCTCAGACAACTCCCAGATAACTTTGGAGCGCTTCACAGGACCCCCTTTGTGTGTCCTTTTTCTGGCCTTTCTTACCAACACTTCTGTCCGGCTGCCTCGGGCCTCCTCTTGGTAAACTTGGCGCCAGTTTCCCTGACCCTATGTGGTGCCTTCCTAGCGGGTGGAGCAAGGGGCTGCGCCACATAAAATGTCAGAGCCTCCGGTTTCTAGCTGAGGGTCGTTTCCTGCCTCCACTAGTTCGGGGACCGGTCTCCCCCTTTGGCCTGACCCCTCCATGCAGGTGGATTCGGGCGTGCGGTGGCGACTCGCCCGTCCGCACCCCTGGGATCCCTTCATTCCTCGTTCCTGGAGCCTTCTCCGCTCCTCTTCCTTCCTTCTCCCTCTTGCAGGCCTGGGCCTCTGTTACTAGGCCCGCCTCCGGAGCAGAGCTCATGCAGAGCCCCTGCTCCCTGCCACTTCTGCTCAGACTTCTCTGCACTGAACTAAGATGGTGCCCACCTTTTATACTCCCTTCTCAATGCACCCAGGAACTGCTTCCTCCCTGCTCCTGCACTGCAGGTTTCCCCTTCCTCAGTGTTCCCTCCCCCCACTCCAGCCAGGGACAGGGACTGTCGTGCCCATCTCAGGGGCATATTGGTCGCCCTGCCCCATGGCAATGTGGTGTAATGCATGCAGGTGTCGGGTCCTGATCCACACTCCATCCTTATCTGAGAGTGAGATATCACACCTCTGGGTGAGGTGCAATACGTCTGTAGCAACCGAGCCCTCGGTGCTACAGTTCCATTTATCTTCAGCCTAGGTGACGTATTGTGATACAGGGCCGTGATTTTGGCTATAAAAGGGTCCCCTAGACCCCTACCCCAAGCTTTTTAAGAGAATCATATATGGCGTGCCAGGAGACTCTATGGAATGCTTTCTCAGCATCCAACGAGAGTATCTACTTACAAATTTTTAACTGCATCTAGCCCAGGAAACACTTTGTGCCTAGTAGCAGTGTCTGCTAGTCAGCGGATTATCCCGGCTGTTAAGCAAGCTACACCACCTGTAGTTTGGACACTTAATTTTTTCAAAGGAAATGCTTCGGGACCACGGGATACTTAGTGAAGAGCATCAGGAGGCACCCCAAGGCATAGGGGCTGGGACTGGCACTAGGATGCCTTGCGGTGGACAGCCGAGCTCGATCCTTATAAAAGCTTTTTAACTGCAGCAGCTTTAGTGGACGCTACTGGAGCTGGAATTACGCGGCTGCTGGCATGAGACTTGACCTCCAATAGATCCTTGTAAATGGATTTAAAGTGTATTCATTCAAATTAGAGGGACAATTTAAATTAAAAAGCTTAGAGCTGCCTCCACCACAGGGGGGCTCTCTCGACCCACCAGCGGACAGGCACCAGTATTGGGAGAGGGGGGCTGGCCGTCAGGGTTCACCGCGGCTCTGGCACAAACCCGGCGAAAGGGAGGTGGCACGGGCAGGAGCGGACTGGCCGTCTCGGCTTCTCACTTTTTGGATTTTAGAAGGGCATGACATGCCTATATCTGTGTCTCCCCCTCCTTTTACTCCTCCACCTCTTTTCTTTTCGCATGACTATATGTACTTTTCACTTTTCCATGTGTTAGTTGTGTCTTCTGAGCAGTTTGTCAGCTTTTGGACACCTTTGAAGGTGTTTTCTATGTGTTTCTATGTGTTTTTGTTTGCCTGCCATTGGTTTTAACGGTGTTCGAAGGTGTTCGACGAACAGTTCGACGAACACACGGGTGTTCGACGAACCGAACCGAACTCGAACACTACGGGGGTGGCTCAACACTAGTTATTACCTTCTTATTTTTATATTAGTTATTTATATTTGATCAACATTTTCCAAAGTACCACATATACAATTTATGTGTTAATGTATTTTGTGACTTGGTGCTTGGCATTGCCAAATTACACATTCAATTTCACAAGGTGTTCCATAATTATCGATAGAGCTTGGACAAGTTGCAGGGGCCCGTAGGGGTCAGATGTCAGGTGTCTGTCAAAGGCTTATCATCACGCACACTGTGCCGGTGGCTACAGGAAGAAAATATAATGGACATTTTTTTCCTACAGAATGTCGCAAGAAAAGGTAAATTGAGAAATACTGAATATGTTAGTGTAAATTTAAAGTAAGAGTTAACAACACAAAACCTCAGTTTAAACATTTTCATCTGAAACTATTGCAGTTTTCATATTTCTAATTCATACTTTTATCTCCATAGAATCATAGAATCATAGAATGGTAGAGTTGGAAGGGACCTCCTGGGTCATCTGGTCCAACCCCCTGCTCAAAGCAGGATTCACTAGATCATCTCAGACAGATGTCTGCCCAGCCTCTGTTTGAAGACGTCCATTGAAGGGGAACTCACCACCTCTCGTGGCAGCCTGTTCCACTCATTAATCACCCTAACTGTCAAAAAGTTTTTTCTAATATCTAATCTGTGTCTCCTCCCATTTAGTTTCATCCCATTGCTTCTAGTCTTTCCTTGTGCAAATGAGAATAAAGATGATCCTTCTACAATGTGACAGCCCTTGACATATTTGTAGACAGCTATTAAGTCTCCTCTCAGTTTTCTTTTTTGCAAGCTAAACATTCCCAAATCCTGCAACCGTTCCTCATAGGACATGGTTTGCAGACCAGTCACCATTCTGGTCGCTCTTCTCTGAACTTGCTCCAGTTTGTCTATGTCTTTTTAAAATGTGGTGCCCAAAACTGTACACAGTATTCCAGATGAGGTCTGACCAAAGAGGAGTAAAGACCAATAATGACTTCACGTGATCTAGACTGTATGCTTCTGTTAATACATCCCAGAATTGTATTTGCCTTTTTAGCTGCTGCATCACACTGTTGACTCATGTTCAGTCTATGATCTATTAGTATACCTAAGTCTTTTTCACATGTACTGTTGCTTAGCTCTATTCCTCCCATTCTGTATATGCTTTTTTCATTTTTATTGCCCAGATGTAGTACTTTGCATTTTTCCCTGTTAAAAACCATTCTGTTGGTTGCTGCCCACTGCTCCAGTTTATTTAGGTCTTTTTGAATCCTCTCTCTCTCTTCTCTAGTATTAGCTATCCCTCCTAGCTTTGTGTCATCAGCAAATTTAATCAGTTTACCCTCAATTCCTTCATCTAAATCATTGATAAAGATGTTGAACAATACAGGTCCCAGGACGGAGCCCTGTGGTACCCCACTTGAGACATTCATCCAGCTGGATGTGAAGCCATTTACAACCACCCTTTGAGTCCGATCACTAAGCCAGTTATGAATCCACCTAACAGTTGCTTGGTCCATTGCATACTTGGTCATTTTTTCAATAAGGATGGTGTGAGATACTTTGTCAAATGCTTTGCTGAAGTCAAGATATACTATATCTACAGCATTTCCCTGATCCACCCAGTCAGTGATTCTGTCATAGAAGGAAATTAAGTTAGTCTGACATGACTTGTTAGTTACAAACCCATGCTGACTCTGGTTAATCACTTCATTCTTATCCATGTACTTACATACATGTTGTTTAATAATTTGTTCAAAGATCTTTCCTGGTATAGAAGTCAGACTCACCGGCCTATAGCTCCCTGGGTCCACCTTCTTCCCCTTTTTGAAGATAGGAACAACATTTGCTCTTCTCCAGTCTTCTGGGACTTCTCCATCTTACATAATAGATATTACTTGTGCGATCTACAACTGGGAAATCTCGACCCTTTCTTTTATATTGAAGCATTTAATGAACATGTACAAATGTCATGGAGGAGGGAGAGGGAGCAGGATCAGCAGTGACTTCACCTATTGATATTGTTGGATCCATTGTTATTAGCTGTGTATAAAGGTACTTGTCATTGTAATCATGTCTCTAATGATAAAAAGTCTTGCTGAAACATTTTTGTAAAAATATAGAACGTATGAGTATAAAAAAACACTAGTGACCAGTATGAAAATTACTAAATTTCTTAAAAAAATAAAGATAATATAAAAATAATATAAAAGAAAAAAAACATGTTTAAAAAAATGAACACAAAAACCTTATTTACACAAAAGGTCATTTTCTCATGATAGCTGACATTTAATGTTAATGTAGTACTGTATAACAATTTTACAGGGCTCTTTGTAGAGATAGAACATATTTATTTTCATTTTACTTCTGTTGAATGTGTGCCCCACAGCAGTCCCAACAAGCTGATTCTAATTTTACCAACAGTGAATGGTCATAATGACATCATCAGCCCCTATTTATTAATGTGCCTAAAATATAATGACAATGGCAACAAAATTATTGCAATATTGGGAACATTTTGCAAAATCAAATTTTTTACAGAGTTAATTTGGTAAAAAAGTCTATTTTTTGTCAACATAAGATAGAAAAAGACAAATGATCAACAACATGGTATATATATATTGTACATTTAACGGAAATTAATGCATCATAGACTCAATCCTGCCTGGCTCACTTAATTAAAAGACTGATGGTCCAGTCATAGCATATTGATAAACTATCCAAAAGATAGGTAATCAATGTGAGATAAGTGGGGATCCAACACCCAGCACTCTCAACAATCAGCCGGTTATTTGCTATGGATGTAAACGTTTAGGATAGGAGAATGTGAAGTATCCAGCAATGGTCACTTAGCATTGAATGACGTTGAGCTTTGCAAACCCAATTTAAGTGGTAACATCCAGCATCCGCAAAAGCAAATAACAGCTGATCAGTGTCAGTAGCGAATGTCGGACAATCATGAACTGATAATCATGAATTATTCTGTGGGTATGTTTAGCAGTAAAGCAGTAAACACTAAACTGTGCAGAACAATATGCGCAGATACAAGAACAGAAAATGTATATGCAATCTGGTAGCTTGCTTGCAAATTTATGGTTTATAGCAATGCAATCAAGAGCCTGTAGCAAGAATTTTTTTTATCGCAGAATAGCAGTAACTTAGTGTCAAGTATGCTTGCAAAAATGTTGTTCACACATAAGTAGCAGTAATATTTTGGTAAACTGGATACTTGCTTGCAGAAGTCTTAACTTGATTGCTAAGACTGAGGCGTGAACCAAGCAGAGAATGAAAGTAAGAAGTTGGTTAGCTAGAAACTTGATTACAGAATTAAACTGTGGATGTGGACTACACCTTGTTAAGCTGGACTGAGCTTCAAAATAGCACTGGTAGTAGACATTAGGAATAGCAGACACCTTGCTTGAGCTAAGCCACATAGAACATACAGCATCATTTTTTTTTCATTTTTTATTTTTTTTAAAAAGTTTAAAATATCCAATAAATTTCATTCCACTTCATGATTGTGTCCCACTTGTTGATTCTTCCCCAAAAATTAGAATTTTATATCTTTATGTTTGAAGCCAGAAATGTAGCAAAAGGTAGAAAAGTTAAAGGGGGCCAAATACTTTTACAATGCACTGTACATATATATATATATATATATATATATATATATAATTTATACATTTTTTTGCATTGCTATGCACAGAGGACAATGGGAATTTGGAGAGTGTAGATGGCAATGTTAATTTACCTGCTTTTACTTCTTGCAGAAGAACGGTAAATAAAAAGGCCCTTTCTCATTTATGTTTTACATGATATGTACAGTATCAGTCAAATCTTTGGACACGCCTATTCATGCAATGATTTTACTTTTTCTAATTGGAATGTGCATATTGCAGATTCAGACTGAAGACAGAACAAACACAAAAGAACACATGTAGAACAGGGAGTAAATAAACACGTGAAGCAAACTAGAATATATGTTAAACCTTAAATTTCGCAAAGTACACCCTTTTATTCTGATAATAGCTAGACACCTGGAATGGCATACCAGAGCTGTCGGTTGCTTTGCCGTCACTCTGTGGTGCAACTCATCCTAAACTTTCTAAATTGGGTTGAGGTCAGGTAATGATAGAAGCCACATCATCTTATGCAGCAGTCCATCCTTCTCCTTCTTGGTAACAGCACTTACCTAACTCTCACATAGCCTGCAGGTGTATTTGGGTTATTGTCCTGTTGCAACACAAATGAAGGTCCCACTAGGTGAAAATTAGATGAGATGTCATGTCATTGCAGAATACTGTAGTTGCAATGCTGGGTATGTCTTTAGTGTGGAATAAATTACCAACAATGTCAAGAGCAAAGCTCCACCCACCAAATCTTCAACATCAAGTCTAATGCTTCTTCAAAACACACTTGATGGTGGCAAATACTTTCTGAAAGCAGGTGATTTCACAAATGAACTCTTGATTGAGAAGTCATAACTGTTCATGGGAAGCCATCGCAGACAAGTATGTAATGAAGCTGCTTGAGAGACAGCCAAGGGCTTGAAAATCAGTCATCACAATAAAAGGTTGTACTTTAAAGAATCTAAGGTTTAACACATAGTCTGGTTTCTTTCACACATGAGTCTTTACTCCTTGTTTCTATTCATCTTCCTTTCTTGTTTTGCTATTTTCAGTCTGTATCTACAATGTGCACATTCTAATATGAAGTAGGAAAACCATTGCATGAACTGTATGTTGACAAATTTTGCAATAGCTACCCTACATTACTCAGAAGTGATACCTCTGTAAATATGTGTTTTAATGACATAAAAACAAGATGAAGGAGAGTCCTCCGCATAGTACTCTTATGTATTACCGAGAGCAAATAACACTAATAGACTTGATCAAAAAAATCTCGAGGACCCTTGTCCATACGTCATATTGGTAGTCCAATGCTGCTGGAAAAGAGCTCCATGCTTCTGCTATCTGCCATCGTCCCCGGCATCTTTTCTTATTAGTAGGCCCAGAGAATTTATCTTGCAACAACATAATGAAATTGTAGGACCTACTAAGCAGAAAAGGTGTTGAACCAGAGTCTTGAAAATGCTTTTGCTCAACTCTGTGAAGTAATGAATTCATATGGCCTAAAATAATTCTTTCACAGTCAAAGATGCTGTTTCTTAAATGATGATTGTCTTGTACAAGTTGAATCCAAGTGGGAGCAGCAGATAATGACTAGACTTTTGGCTACAAAGCATACTGTTCTTCCTCTTCTTCAATAAAATGAGCGTAAAATCTCTCATATACTTTGCTTCTCATTATTTGTTCATTTATGAACATTTATTGTTCAAAAACTATCGCCGTGATATTATGAACATTTACCAGAATTGTATTAAATGGATAATCCATAATCTTCTATATTTATTTATTTTATGCAATTAAGTAAAGGAAAACCAGAGGCTGCATCATGATATTTTCAAATACAACCTCATCATCATTAAAGCAACGCAAATTATAAAGTCACTACAAACATCCTAAACATTGTGACATATATAGAAAACAGAACACATTCTAACTAATTGTAAAAGTGCTTTCGTGTAATTTTATAGCATCAGATGTATAGAACTTGATAATGTAATGATGCAAATTAATTGCTAAGAAAATTAGACCAATTAAGAAAATAAAAAAAACAAAAAGTTAGTTGGGCTTCCAGATTGCTTGAAAAAAATTGTATAAATCATTGAAAACATCAGGAGATTTCACGTCAATTAACCTATCATTTTACTTCCTTTCCGATCAGATTTAATTTGAGAAAATTAGGAGCTGACAGTTGACACTTAAATGTAAACCATGTGGAGAGATTCGTGGGGTAAAGGATGACCGGGGCTGAAGTACATTTGTTATTGAGCTTCCTACAAGGTGTGTTGTTTTAGGACATTCCAAGTTTTTTCAGCATAACTTTTGCATTACAATAAACTACGATGCCATGTTTTTCAACTTGTAGCTGTAATAAGTCATAATATGTTTGGTAAGGGCAAACAAATCATTTTTAATTAACCAAAACATCACTGCTTTTGTGCTTTATTTGTTGCTACCAAAAAGCAATACAGAGTAATCGCTCTCTAAGTTACCATGTCATGTGTTAAACAAATCAAAAGCAGGCAGACGATTATTTACTCGGATCGAGAAAACCTCTGTAAGGCTGAAATAATATGACACTTCTCCACAGCATGACCATTCTTGTGAGGCCCCAGATGGCTACTTAAATGCAGAAAGGGAGGTTTGTAAGATAATCATATTTCTAAGCGTACAGATTTATTTGTCACAAGGTCCCCAGAGTAAACATTTTTATGTTATAAATAAGACAGGTTTTGCCTAGAAGAGTCCCTTTTGCCTATTAAACCTATAAAATGTAATAACAATATCAAATATCCTGCACAATGTCTTGACACACATATTTTGTGTTTCACAGAGAAGACAATAATTCAGTTTTGAAGACTGAAAAATTGCCACCTAAGTAAGAAAAAGTAAGTGACGGGACTGGTGTAATGATTTCACAGATATTTTTTATGTGCAATGTTCCTTTTCCTGCAAAATCCATTAAACAAAGAACTTTGCTGTTATAAGTCTTAAAAGATAATAATAAAATTTGGCCATTTTTACATGGACTACAATTATTGTATACTCACATACTCAACTAAAAATAGATCATGGATAAATTAATTATTTGATTATTATTCTATTAAAGAAATAATAAGCATACTGGTTAGAGATGAGCGGATTGCAAGAAAATCAAATTCGGCAGCTTTCCCAAGAAATTCAAATTGCAATACTGCAAAGCCTCTAATTGTTCAAGAAAATACATGTATAACAGGCGGAGTTGTGTCAGACTTTTTTTTTTTTGCGATTCTTGAAAAATTTGATTTTTTTTACAAATCAAATTGCAAAGTTGTAATGTTTGTGAGGCCATGGCAATTTAAGGAAATTTTACTTAAAGTTGATGTTGATCAAACTGCCCATCTCTAATACTGAGTCTATCTGAAATTTATAAAACTGGCTTTACTGAAACAAGGTTTTATAAATTAATTATTTAAACATTAATGCACACTGCGACATTAATGCACACTGACATATTGCAATTCCACATTGTATAAAACCATAAACATGTGGCTTTTATTAACTTTAGCCTGTAATAAAGAGTGGCATTTGCCATTGGATGTGTATATCATTTATCTTGGGGGGTCAAGAGTTTGAATAAGTGATCACTGTCTGAATATTGTCGGCGTGTGTGCTGCCACTCGCGTCCTCCTCTTTGTCTCCTTTCTTCTGATGCCGCTGGCTGCACTAATATACTTGGAAGTGCAGCAAGAGACATCAGAAGATATTAGACAGGAAGAGAATATGCCTGGCCACTGAGGGAGCATGCAGCCGTAGACATGGCATCAGCATTCAGACAATGCTTCATCTGGGAAGCTTGCACTGTCAATCAAAAGTGGAAGAAGATTCACGTTTGAAGAGGCATGATGGTGTACCAAACTCTTAGCCATGCCTTTTCATTTACATATGAATTAAAAGTTATTTTCTCAGGCACTGTACCTGTAACTGTTACAGTGCCTGTATGGTTGTTATAGGGGCTAAGTAACCTACAACACTGTATTACCCATTTAAAATGCATTTTGCGGGGTGACAGGCTCCCTTCTAGAGGCATAGATGATATTTAAAAGCAAAAATTACAAAATGTGTACTTTGTATTTTAAGTATATTTCATGATTTTAGAAGGCTTGTTGAAATAAGCCAGGCCCGACACCCATCTACAGACTCTTAGGCGATGTGCTCACGATGAAGAAATGAAGCAGAAAATTTCTGCAGCATTTCTGCCACTCCCTGGCAGAAAAAATGCATGCAGATTGTGCATGCGTTTTTCCTGCAGAATACATGCGGAATACATGCGGATTCACATGCGGATTCACCTGCGTTTCCGCATGCAGATTGACAAGCGCTTTCCAGGCGATAGCATCACTTGGAAAGTGCTTGACAACTAGGTCACACTATATAAATCCATGCAAACAGCATGGATTTATATAGTGTGACCGTAAAAATAAAAAAAATAAAGCTATACTCACCCTCGAGGCCCCGGCGTGTGCTGCAGCACTCGTTCCTGTCTGGTTCCCGGCTGCCGGCATATCGCGAGACACAGCGGTGAAGGGCCTGCGGTCACATGACTGTGATGTCACCGAAGGTCCTTCAGCGCTGCCGGCATGCAGAGAGAGCCGTCGGAAGGTGAATATAACTTTATTTATTATTTTATTCTTTTTTTTACAGGTAAAATGGTACCCAGGTCTGGATGAGAGTCTTCTCTCCTCCAGAACTGGGTACCATTCGCACATAGAGACGCATAGAATCTGCTTGTACAAATGTACAGATGCGCATTCTATGTGTCTCAATGCAAGTCAATGGCGGCGCTTCCGCTGCGCTTCCGCAAAATTAATGAACATGCTGCGGATTTATGAGCGCTGCAGAAACGCTGCGGAAAAATCCACAGCATGTGCATTGACATTGCGGAATGCCATTGTGGACCATGGGGTGCGGATTACCATGCGTTTTTGATGCATTTCCGCTGCAGAAATTCCGCAGCATAAATGTATGAAAAACGAATCATGTGCACGCAGCATAATAAGCGCAAAGTAGAGCTTAGCTGCCTGATTGAGATATACGTAGTGGCATTTATAAAATTTTGTGGGGACTGATTCTTCTTAACTCCCCTTTTCTATTCTGTTTTCTTTTGTGTTTAGATGGTCTATAGACTCTTCATCTATGTTAAAAAATAGGGCAATACGTTTTTGTTTTTTTTTAAGGGGACTTACCAGTCTTAACATATCCTTGTATTCAACTGTTTTTAAGATGCTATAAAGAATGCTCCATAATACTTTATATCTCACAACATCTATATTTTCTATCTTATTTCCTTTGGAAGTTGAGAGTTGTAAAGAACCTACACCATTGACCCTTTTTGCAGTTATAGAGGACATTTGGCAAAATATTTCTAATAAAATATACTTCAAAGTAAAAGTGACGAATGTAACATATGATATAGAGAGTAGGAGTAAAGAATGTCCTTCAAATGGATGTTTTTCTTTCATACTTCTCCATATTTGTGTTAGATGTGAAATTGAAAACAGGTGTATCATTTCTTAAAATGCTTTTGTAAAGTGGAATGTTCTGTCCTTCATTCATCTCTGTCAGTACATGGCGATATACATCATTGACTCATTAGTAAGTCATCTGCCTTACGGCTTTAACATCATTTACCTCCATATGACATGATCCCAGGATACAATTGATGATACATATGGGAGGGACCGAAGATAAATGAACTTTATGCGTGTTTTCAGCTACCAAGTAAAAACAAGCAAGGAATAAAAAATGTGAAAAATAGCTTTACTTTTACTGTTTATACACACACTGCAACTCTACCAACTTAGGTAGAACTAAAGTCTGCCAGCTTTGGCCACATATTAGATATTGATTAGTACAGATTATTCTGAGTTTTGTATGAAAAGTTGCTCTGGCCTACCAGAATATCTGAGAATTATTTTGAGAGCCCAGGTTTTTCCACAGTAATGGACTTTAATAAAACAAGACCAGCAAAAAAGAACTGTATTTGACATGTGTCGCTAAAGTCTATTTTCTACTTTTTAAAAGTTAATTAATAAAACAACTGATAGATGTTTTTTGATGATACCTGTAGGTCCTGTATGTCTAATGATAACAACAAAGACTACCATGTGATTGTATATGATATGTGCATGTTTCATATAGATGGATGGTGGCCCCCAGAATGATTTCCTCTGCTAGCATCATTAATGTTCCATCCACATTGCATTCTACATATGCAAAATTATGATTGAGTGAAGATAATATAGGTATAAACAGTGTTGTTTAGCTTGTAAAGGCGTGCTTCATCACAATAATACAATTATACCAACCTGTATCCCTCGCAATATAGCACATGTGAACTGAATATAATTATTACCGGGCACTTGAACTGTTTGTTACCAGAGTTGATGCTTGCTGGACATTTTTGCCTTGTTAATGTGTCATGCCAATATGTATTTATGCTTGCCAGAGTCAGTACATTTTTTCATTTGCTTTTAGCCCATTGTGGTTTTCAGCTTGTAAATGGACTTAACCCTGGGGTAAGGCAAGGAGATGCGTAAGTTCAGCAAAGCAAATATCATTAAGGCTTTCACTAGTTTTACAACAAAGGTAGATTAATAGCAAATAAAATGTAGATAAACAGTTCACACAAGTGAACATCACATGGCGCATTAAGGCTATGTGCCCACATAGAGTTTTTGTAGCGTTTTTCTGGCATTTTTACGGCCACGAAAATGCTGCGAAAACGCCTGTAAAACAGTCTGCCATGCAAAGCAATGTGAATTTGGATGTGCTGTGCACAAGATGCGCTAATAAGCTCACGGAATTCGCATTGCGTTGCAAAAAGCAGCATGACCATTTCTAGCGCGATTACGCAGCAAATTCGCGGGCATTGAGGAACATTGAAACGCAAACCCGCAGGTATATGTGGATTTGCTGCATTTCAATTAAATTCAATGGCCCCAAATTTGCAGCATAATCGTGGTGCGTGTGGTACCCGGGATGAAGAGGAGACTACAACTTCTCTTCATCCCGGCTACCACGCAGTGAAAAAAAAAAATAAATAAATATAAAATAAAAAAAAACTGTATACTCACCTCTCCGGTCTTCTCCCGGCCATGTCCTCTCTTCTCGGCATCCCGCGGTGTACTTGCAGGACCTGCGGTGACGTCATTTAGTCAGCTGATGGTCACGCGACTGCTGACGTCAGCGGTCAGGTGATGGTCGCGTGACCATTGGCTGACTAAATTACATCACCGCAGGTCCTGCCAGTACACCGCGTGATGCTGAGGAGGGAGGATCGCCACTGGGAGGAGACTGGAGAGGTGAGTATACAGGTTTTATTTATTTTTAACATTTTAATTCTTTTTTTTTTTTTTTACTATAAATGCAGCATTTAAAGCATCTAAGTTGGTCACTCAATATAAATCCATGCCGGTTGCATGAATTTATATTGTGTGACCAACTTGTCAAGCACTTTTCCAAGTAATTCTGAAAATCGCTTGGAAAAGTGCTTGAAAAAACGCATGCGAAAACGCATGTAAAAACGCTTCTCTCTGGCAGGAAAAATGAACGTAAATCTGCATGCATTTTTTTCTGCCAGAGAGAAGCAAAAACGCACTGCATCAAATCTGCTACATGGGCACATAGCCTAAAGCTCGTCATACTTACTAAGGTGCACAATTGTTTAGCAGTCTTTAATAATAGCATGGATCTCTGAATCGCGACTTTTCAACATTTTCGACATTGATATTAGCTGGAGTTTTCTCCATGAAACAACTTCTTTGTAGGCCTCAGACTTAAATTGAATCTGTCTCCAGGTATTTGCCATCTAATCTGAGAGCAGCATAATGTAGTGGCAGAGACTCTGATTCTAGCTCTGTATCACTTCATTGGTTGCTTGCTGTAGGTAGTGTTGATGAAATCTCTGTTTAATCGACAGGAGATTACCACTTGAGGACTAAAACACCCGCTGGCAAGTAGTCCTCCATATTCATGAGCTTTATAAAACCCTACCCCCTCTAATGATTGGCACCTCTATGCCCATGGAAAGTGTGTACAGTATTATGTGAATACCAAGCATCTGTGTCAGTGTGCTGAGCCACAGAGGAGGTGCCAGATGTTACAGAGCATCCAGCTGGGATGGTAGTGCCATGCTAGCTGGCGTGGAGAGCAGGACCCCTAAACACTTCACTTGTGTCCATAACAGTTGTCAATATTATCATTATTATAGCGCCGTTCATTCCATGGTGCTTTACATGTGAAAGGGATATACATAGCACAAACAATTGCAATAAATTTTGAACAATTCAAGTCAGCGACTGGCATAGGAGGAACGAGGACCCTGCCCGGGAGGGCTCACAATCTACAGGGGATGGGTGAGGATACACTAGTTGAGGGTAGAGCTGGTCATTCAGTGAATGGTGTAGCAAGGGTAACTGCAGGTTGTAGGCTTGTCGGAAGAGGTGGGTCTTCAGGTTCCTTTTGAAGGTTTCCATGGTAGGCGAGAGTCTGATGAGTTGGGGTAGAGAGTTCCAGAGTAGGGGGATGCACAGGAGAAAACTTGTATATGATTGTGAGAAAAGGAGATAAGAAGGGAGTAGAGAAGGAGATCTTGTGAGGATCAGAGGTTACGTGTAGGCAACTACCAGAAGACTTGGTCACAGATGTATGGGGGAGACAGGTTGTGGATGGTGTTGTATGCCATGGTTAGGGTTTTGAACTGGAGTCTCTGGGCAATGGGTAGCCAGTGAAGCGATTGACAGAGAGTAGAGTCCGGGGAATAGTGGAGGGACAGGTGAATTAGTCAGGCAGCAGAGTTTAGGATAGATTGGAGAGGTGTGAGATTGGTAGAAGAGAGACCACAGAGTAAGAGGTTGCAGTAGTCGAGGGGGTAGTTGATGAGGGCGTGCACTAGTGTTTTTGCAGATTCGTGGTTGAGGAATGTGTGGATCCGGGAGATATTTTTGAGTTGGAGTCGGCAGGAAGTGGAAAGGTCTTGGATATGTGGTTTAAAGGAGAGCTTAGAGTCCAGGGTTACCCTGAGGCAGTGGGCTTGCAAGACTGGGGAGAGTGGGCAGCCATTGACTTTGATGGATAGGTCAGTTGGGGGGGATGAATGACACGGTAGAAAGATGATGAATTCAATTTTGCCCATGTTAAGTTTTAGAAATCTGTCAGAGAAGAAGGATGAGATAGAGGACAGACATTGTGGGATTTTGGTTAGTAGGGAGGAGATATTGGGTCCAGAGTGGTAGATCTGTGTGTCATCAGCATAGAGGTGATACTGAAAGCCATGGGACTCTATGAGGTGTAGATGGAGAAGAGCAGGGGTCCTAGGACTGAACCTTGGGGGACACCGACAGATAGAGGGCGAGATGAGGAGGTGGTGTGTGAGTGGGAGACACTGAATGTCCTGTCTGTTAAGTATGAGGAGACCCAAGATAGGGCCAAGTCTTTGATGCCAAGAGAAGAGAGAGTCTGTAGTAAGAGGGAATGGTCCACTGTGTCAAAGGCAGATGACAGGTCCAGGAGGAGAAGGACAGAGTAGTGTCGCTTGGATTTGGCAGTTTTTAGGTCATTGGTGACATTAATCAGGGCAGTTTCAGAGGAGTGATGCGGTTGGTAGACAGATTAGAGGTAGTCAAAGAGGGAGCAGGAGGGGAGGTGGGAGGATAGTTCAGAATGAACGTGTTGTTCCAGTAGATCTGAGGCATATGGGAGAAGTGATATGGGGCTATAGCTAGACAGAGAGGATGGATCAAGGGAGGGTTTTTTGAGGATGTGAAGAAATGGCACCAGGGAGGCCCTGCAGAATCCCACTGTCGCCGCTCCTTCTGGTGGATCAACACCTCTCCACCCACACTGTGCCAGACAGAGCATGTGATATGGATCTACCCTTTGCACCAACATGACATTCCGCACCCCCTCAAGGACGCGTAAGGTCAGATTGGCACAGTTCTACACCGTCACCTCCTGTCCACATGGGTACAGAGAGGTACCATGGAGTGGGACAAGGTGGTACACTCAGATGCTGGCCCCACACACTACCATACTCCTGAGAGGCTCTTTCACTACTCCAGTGAAGCAGAGCCTTGTCAGCCTGGATAGAGCTGCCATCAGTTTCTATTTGATATAAAAGACTTATATCATGCTAGAAAAACAGCCCACGATTAAATTATATATTTAATTGCCATAAGGGCTCAATAAACAATCTACTATATACACAAGGTTATACATATACAGAGGTCAGAGTTACAAATACAAAAGCATGGTGCATCAATCATAACAGATCTTAAAGTCAGTTATCAGTAGATAGAAAACATGGCTCGGGGAATACGCGGCCACATGGGGAAGGTATGTGGGCCATGCTTGGCTGCTGGACTTCTCCCACATGTCTTAATGTCACCAGCCTCCACAAGAAAATGATCTTCAAACTCTCTGGGAACACCCACTCCTGTCCCCTTGCTCAACCCCTGTTTCTTCCTAGCTAAGAGACTCCAAGAACTAAAGTGGCTCACACCTCCTTACTGGAAGGTCCCAGGGAACCGGTTCTGGTATCAACGGACCAATCCAGGCCCCTGCTACATGTGGAAACCAAATACTTGTTTTAAGATGTTCTAAAAGGCTAGGACATGTATCTCTTCGTCCTCTAGATTGGGCTAGGATGCAGTCTGGAATTTGCTATCTCCCCCTGAACTAGAAAATCCATTTTGTAAAGAGCTGGGACATATAGTTCTCCCACAACTCAGTATTGAAATATAGTACCCTAACAAAACAGCACATGTTAGTGAACAAAGGAAAAGATCACGGCAGGGAACCTGCCTGTCTGCTCTGCTCACAGCTACAAAGAGACACTCACACTGAAGCCCCCCTCCATTCTCTCTTACAGCTGGGAGTCAGGTTATGCTCTGCCTGGAAACCTGACAACCAGGGCACATGTGATTATTCTGGAATATTCTTCACAAGGATGGGTGTGATCGAGGCATGTTTGTCGGGAAGTTGCACTTATGGAGACAGTCTATGACCCCGCTGGGGCACTCCTGTAGAGGTAATGTTTGGTTTGAGTTGTTGGAGCACCTGTGACATTAGTGCAGTTGGAAATAACCAGACACAGGTGTGAAATTGCAAATGTAATACTTCTTTACAGATGACAGCCTCTCTCCTACAAGCAAAGTAGTAGTAGTACTTGACGGCATAGGATAGATTTATTATTTTGCATATAGGAGGATGTTTTGTCTCTTTGAAAACTGAAAGCAGGTTTTGGGCCTCTCAGGTTACCTAGAGTCTAGTTCGCTTCATTTAGTACTCACATAAAATAATAATTCTAGTAAAAAACTGTCTAATTAATGCTTTGCTGAAGGAGGGACCTACACAGGTTGGCCCCCCTTAGTCACAAACTAGATGTAATGAGTTACTCATGGTTTTGTGCAACTATTCCACATTGAAGGGTATAGGGCAGCCAAAGTTTATAGCTTTGACGTCATGTACCACCGTTTCTTACTGGAGACACATAAAGTGAACTGGATGCAATAGAGCATTTTTCAGCCTTATCACTCTGGAATATACAAATTTTCACACCTTTGTGGTTGGAACTATTTGGAGGATGATGTCACCTCAACATGAACTGGAATTAGACTTTGTAGTAGTTCTTCTTTCCTTTAGCTGGTAAAACCAGGAGTGGACTGTACAGGTTTGCTCCAAGTTACAGGAAGTTTGATGGCACTTACCTGGCTCCACCCACGTCTTTTTATTGTTGCTTATGTTGAGGAGTAGTGTTGAGCCACCCCCGTAGTGTTCGGGTTCGGTTCGGTTCGTCGAACACCGGGATGTTCGAGGAACTGTTCGTCGAACTCTTCGTCGAACACCTTAGAACACCGTCGAACACCGTTAAAACCAATGGCAGGCAAACAAAAACACATAGAAACACATAGAAAACACCTTCAAAGGTGTCCAAAAGCTGACAAACTGCTCAGAAGACGCTTTCTTTAAAAAAGCCGGCCGGCAATTCAGCAGCGGCATACACCGGTACCTGACAATTTAGACAAGAAGGAATAGAGCCTCACACATAGATTAGATAGATAGAAACATGTCAGTCACATATATATGAAGTACAGTGACAGTGTTGCTTACTGTACTTGTCATTTAGTGTAAAGGATTTATTAAAAAATATAATAGTGTTTTCATGCACTGTCTCTTTAAAAAAGCCGGCCGGCAATTCAGCATCTGTACCCGACAATTTATAACAGACAGAATAGAGCTTCACACATAGATTAGATAGATAGAAACATGTCAGTCACATATATATGAAGTACAGTGATAGTGTTGGTTACTGTACTTGTCATTTAGTATTAAAATAAAGGATTTATTATTAAAAAAAATTGGCGTGGGGTTCCCCTTAATTTTAGTCTCTAGCGGAGGTTAAGCAGACAGCTGGGGGAGATGTTTGAAGCCTGGGAAGGGGGTAATACCCACGGAGCTTCCCAGGCTACTAATATGAGCCCCCAGATGAATACATAGCATTTACTAGCTATTAAAATGGGAGACCCCCCCAAAAAAATGACGTGGGGTCCCCCCTATTTTAATAGCTAGCAAAGGCTAGGCAGACAGCTGGGGGCTGATATTAATAGCCCAGGAAGGGAGCCATGAATATTGGCCCCCTCCCAGGCTAGAAACACCAGCCGTCAGCCGCCCCAGAAATGGCGCATTCATAGGATGCGCCAATTCTGGCACTTAGCCTCGCTCTTCCACGCTGCCCTGTAGCGGTGGCAGGGGGTAATAGGGCTGGGGTTGATGTCAGCTTATAATGCCAGCTGACATCAAGCCCAGGTTAGTAATGGAGAGGCGTCTATAAGACACCCCCATTACTAACCCCATAGTCAAAGTTAAAAGAAAACACAAACACCCAGAATAAAGTCCTTTAATTGAAATAAAGACACAATCCTTTATTGTTCTAAATTAAACCATACTTACCATCACGCCCATTCCAGCTGAAGCCAACGATCTCCTGCAATAAAAGAAAAATAATAAAGCAACCTCATCCTTACCTTTCCATGGTTCCCACAACAGCTTCAGCTCTGCTACATCGAGATGACAGGCTGGACCGCAGCAGAACGCTGCCATCCAGCCTGCCATGCCGCACACACTGAGAAGCGCAGGCATGCTTGCGCTCTGCAGTGTCTGGCTGTGACGCCATAAAGATGAGACGAGTTCATGTCCAATGAACTCGGCGCACCTCATGCACGTCACTGACAGCGTGGGAAAATTCTCACGCTGAAGCGCTGAGTGCAGGAGAAT
Source organism: Phyllobates terribilis (assembly GCF_046119375.1). NCBI lineage: Eukaryota > Metazoa > Chordata > Amphibia > Anura > Dendrobatidae > Phyllobates > Phyllobates terribilis. Next base: position 764,045,117 of record NW_027362762.1, on the reverse strand, counting down.
TCTCCCACGCTGTCAGTGACGTGCATAAGGTGAGCTCATGTCCAATGAACTCAGCTCACCTCCTGCACGTCACTGACAGCGTGGGAGAATTCTCCTGCACTAAGCGCTTCAGCGTGAGAATTCTCCCACGCTGAAGCGCTGAGTGCAGGAGAATTTTCCCACGCTGTCAGTGACGTGCATAAGGTGAGCTCATGTCCAATGAACTCAGCTCACCTCCTGCACGTCACTGACAGCGTGGGAGAATTCTCCTGCACTCAGCGCTTCAGTGTGAGAATTCTCCCACGCTGAAGCGCTGAGTGCAGGAGAATTTTCCCACGCTGTCAGTGACGTGCATGAGGTGAGCCGAGTTCATTGGACATTAACTCGGCTCATCTGGATGCCCTCACAGAGAGACACTGTGGAGCGCAAGCAAGCCTGCGCTTCTCAGTGTCTGCGGGATGACAGGCTGGATGGCAGCGTTCTGCTGCGGTCCAGCCTGTCATCTCGATGTAGCAGAGCTGAAGCTGTCATGGGAACCATGGAAAGGTAAGGATGATGTTGCTTTATTATTTTTCTTTTATTTCAGGAGATCGTTGGCTTCAGCTGGAATGGGCGTGACGGTAAGTATGGTTTAATTTAGAACAATAAAGAATTGTGTGTTTATTTCAATTAAAGGACTTTTTTCTGGGTGTTGTGTTTTTTTTAAATACTTTACTAGAAATTCATGATGGTCATGTCTAATATTGGCGTGACCCCATGAATTTTGGGCTTAGGGCCAGCTGATAATGCCAAGCTGGCCCTAACCCCTTTATTACCCAGTGAGCCACCGCATCAGGGCCCTGGATGAGTTGGGTACAGCGCCAGAAGATGGCGCTTCTATGAACGCGCCATTTTCCGGGGTGGCTGCGGACTGCAATTTGCAGCGGGGGTGGCCCAGAAAGCTTGGGCCTCCCTGCGCTGCGGATTCCAGCCCCCAGCTGCCTAGTTGTACCTGGCTGGACACAAAAACAGGGCGAAGCCCCACGTCAATTTTCTTTAAATTATTTCATGAAATAATTAAGAAAAAAGGGCTTCCCTATATTGTTGTGTCCGGCCAGGTACAAATAGGCAGCTGGTGGTTGGGGGCAGCCCGTTCCTGCCTGCTGCACCTGACTGGACACAAATATAGTGCGAAGCCCCACGTCAATTTTTTTTTAATTATTTCATGAATTTCCTGAAATAATTTAAAAAAATTGAAGTGGGGCTTCGCACTATATTTGTGTCCAGCCAGGTACAGCAGGCAGGAATGGGCTGCCCCCAACCACCAGCTGCCTATTTGTACCTGGCCGGACACAACAATATAGGGAAGGCCTTTTTTTCTTAATTATTTCATGAATTTCATGAAATAATTAAAAAAAATTGAAGTGGGGCTTCGCACTATATTTGTGTCCAGCCAGGTACAGCAGGCAGGAACGGGCTGCCCCCAACCACCAGCTGACTATTTGTACCTGGCCGGACACAACAATATAGGGAAGGCATTTTTTTCTTAATTATTTCATGAATTTCATGAAATAATTAAAAAAAAAATACGTGGGGCTTCGCCCTATTTTTGTGTCCAGCCAGGTACAACTAGGCAGCTGGGGGCTGGAATCTGCAGCGCAGGGAGGCCCAAGCTTTCTGGGGCCCCCCCGCTGCAAATTGCAGTCCGCAGCCACCCCGGAAAATGGCGCGTTCATAGAAGCGCCATCTTCTGGCGCTGTACCCAACTCATCCAGGGCCCTGGTGCAGTGGCTCACTGGGTAATAAAGGGGTTAGGGCCAGCTTGGTATTATCAGCTGGCCCCAAGCCCAAAATTCATGGGGTCACGCCAGTATTAGACATGACCGCCATGAATTTCTAGTAAAGTATTTAAAAAAAACACAACACCCAGAATAAAGTCCTTTAATTGAAATAAACACACAATTCTTTATTGTTCTAAATTAAACCATACTTACCATCACGCCCATTCCAGCTGAAGCCAACGATCTCCTGCAATAAAAGAAAAATAATAAACCAACCTCATCCTTACCTTTCCATGGTTCCCACGACAGCTTCAGCTCTGCTACATCGAGATGACAGGCTGGACCGCAGCAGAACGCTGCCATCCAGCCTGTCATCCCGCAGACACTGAGAAGAGCAGGCATGCTTGCGCTCCTCAGTGTCTCGCTGTGACGGCATCCAGATGAGCCGAGGTCATGTCCAATGAACTCGGCTCACCTCATGCACGTCACTGACAGCGTGGGAGAATTCTCACGCTGAAGCGCTGAGTGCAGGAGAATTCTCCCACGCTGTAAGTGACGTGCATGAGGTGAGCCGAGTTCATTGGACATGACCTCGGCTCATCTTTATGCCATCACAGAGAGACAATGTGGAGCGCAAGCAAGCCTGCGCTTCTCAGTGTCTGCGGGATGAGAGGCTGGATGGCGGCGTTCTGCTGCGGTTCAGCCTGTCATCTCGATGTAGCAGAGCTGAAGCTGTCGTGGGAACCATGGAAAGGTAAGGATGAGGTTGCTTTATTATTTTATTTTTATTACAGGAGATCGTTGGCTTCAGCTGGAATGGGCGTGACGGTAAGTATGGTTTAATTTAGAACAATAAAGAATTGTGTCTTTATTTCAATTAAAGGACTTTATTCCGGGTGTTTGTGTTTTTTTTAACTTTGACTATGGGGTTAGTAATGGGGGTGTCTTATAGACGCCTCTCCATTACTAACCTGGGCTTGATGTCAGCTGGCATTATAAGCTGACATCAACCCCAGCCCTATTACCCCCTGCCACCGCACCAGGGCAGCGTGGAAGAGCGAGGCTAAGTGCCAGAATTGGCGCATCCTATGGATGCGCCATTTCTGGGGCGGCTGACGGCTGGTGTTTCTAGCCTGGGAGGGGGCCAATATTCATGGCTCCCTTCCTGGGCTATTAATATCAGCCCCCAGCTGTCTGCCTAGCCTTTGCTAGCTATTAAATTAGGGGGGACCCACGTCATTTTTTTGGGAGGGTCCCCATTTTAATAGCTAGTAAAGGCTATGTATTCAGCTGGGGGCTGATATTAGTAGCCTGGGAAGCTCCGTGGGTATTACCCCCTTCCCAGGCTTCAAACATCTGCCCCAGCTGTCTGCTTAACCTCCGCTAGAGGCTAAAATTAAGGGGAACCCCACGCCAATTTTTTTAATATTAAATCCTTTATTTTAATACTAAATGACAAGTACAGTAACCAACACTATCACTGTAATTCATATATATGTGACTGACATGTTTCTATCTATCTAATCTATGTGTGAAGCTCTATTCTGTCTGTTATAAATTGTCGGGTACCGCTGCTGAATTGCCGGCCGGCTTTCTTAAAGAGACGGTGCATGAAAACACTATTATTTTTTTTAATAAATCCTTTACACTAAATGACAAGTACAGTAAGCAACACTGTCACTGTACTTCATATATATGTGACTGACATGTTTCTATCTATCTAATCTATGTGTGATACGCTATTCTTTCTGTTCTAAATTGTCGGGTACCGCTGCTGAATTGCCGGCCGGCTTTTTTAAAGAGACGGTGCATGAAAACACTATTGTTTTTTTTGATAAATCCTTTACGCTAAATGACAAGTACAGTAAGCAACACTATCACTGTACTTCATATATATGTGGCTGACATGTTTATATCTATCTAATCTATGTGTGAAGCTCTATTCTTTCGGTTCTAAATTGTCGGGTACCGGTGTATGCCGCTGCTGAATTGCCGGCTTTTCATGTTTCACTGTTGGCACTGTTCCCATCGATTTGGGCAATCACTGTAATGCCACAACCTCCATGGCTGTGGCATTACAGTGAGTGGCAGACAATCCCTGCATGATTGGTGCTCTAAATAGCGCCAGACATGCAGGACACGCTTTTGGTGCACGAACAGTTATCGAACATAACCTCGAACAGCCGAATTTTTTGCAAATCGTTCGGGTTCGTCGAACAACTCGAACACCGCCCAAAACAGCTCGAATTTGAGATTGGCGAACAGTTCTAGTCGAACACCGCTCATCTCTATTGAGGAGATTAAATATCTGAATTTCCTATGCGTGTTTCAGTCAGTAGCTGCAAAGTACAAAGCACATTGCACATTAATCTATCCTAAGCATATGTACATTACAACGTGTTATACATTTTCTCACAGTGCAAAAAGTAATTCAGGCACACTGAAACAGACCTTTTGCCACATGACAACCGTTTCACGTAACTGCAATAGAATGGGTACCCGGATACTACATCAGTAGATTGTAACCATCACGTATCTCCATTAATAGACTGCAACCATCAAGTACTTGTGCCAGTAGACTAAGAGTGTAGTATCTATACCAATAAACTGTAAAAAAATATTAGCTATTACTGTTTGCACACTTATTCCTATTCTTCAACTTACAGCTTAGTGCTTCTTAAATATTAACACATTATAGAGATTTAAAGTTGTAAAACAAAGCAAGTGCATCAACAAAAAAAGCCAAAATATAAAAAATATAATCCATAGAAATAATAATTTTCCAATAAAGTAATATAAATTCTGAATAAATAAAACTACAATCAATGCTAACTGATATGTTTATTAAGAGTAGATACATTTTAACATATATTTTTTTAGATTTCACACCATACCTGATGTTTTACTTCACTTAAGAAGTTGTAATTAGTAATCCAAAAAATTTTACACACATAAATTTTCATGATACTGTGTTAAGATCTCTTACAACTTTTAAGTAAACTTCAAAGTGAAATGCAAAATTTCAGTCATGCATTTGTGTTCCAGCATCAGTGAGGTGCAGATATAGCAATACTAATATTGTAGCATGCCAGTATTGTTTGTTCTCTTTTAATCTGTATAAAAGGAGTCACGCTATGCAAATAATGCAGGTGTCTTGGTGCAATCTAGAGTAATATTTGCTACATCTGTATTTTTTATGATAACTTTTAATCTCCTGATCACAAATTATTAGACTATAATAAACAGAAACTACATTTTAATTTGCACATATACATTAACTGGTAACATCATTCAAAGCAAAATCCCAATTTTTATTTTTATTTTATTTTGTTTGTGTCTTACACCAGGCTTTCTCCGTATCATGGCACAGTGTTCCACCACTCCAGTTATCGAGTGCACCATCATGCCAACTAAAATGTCCCATTAGGACCTAATTACAGCCTTTCTGGGATTGAGCACTCTATCTCTCACCCAGGGGTGGATTAAGAGTAGCAAGGGCCCCGGGCAGTTTAGAAGGCGAGGGCACCCCCCCCACCCACACACACACACACCTGACTTATCACGTGACATGTCACATGATCCCCTGTGATAGATCATGTGATAGTTCACGTGAAATTAATTTTGCACAATATTAATTATAATATTTTTTTTTAGGCGGTGTGCCCACTAAGCATTTTTTAAGCGTTTCCGCAGCGGCAATTCCGCTGCAGAAACGCTTAAAAAACGCTTGGTAGAAGGCCTGCCATGTTCCCCAATGATAATCCGCATGTGCTGTGTACATGCTGCGGAAATTTCCGCTGCGGATTATCATTGCGGAAAAATCCGCAGCATTACCAATAATTTTGCGGAAGCGCGGCGTTTTCGCCACCATTGACTTGCATTAGAACGCATGGAATCCGCATCCCTGCATCTGTAGATGTGGAATCCATGTGTTTCAATGTGCGGATGGTACCCGGGTGTGGAGGACAGGAGACTCTCCTCCGACCCGGGTACCATAGAACCTGTAAAAAAAGAATAAAATAAAAAATAAATATTATACTTACCTTCTGATGGCCCCCGGTGTATTTATCTGATGCGTCCTGGCTTGACGGCAGCTCGCGATGGTCTGAAAAAGACCTGCCGTGACGTCATTTAGTCATGTGACGGGTCACGCGACCGCTGACGTCAGCAGGCCATCAGAAGGAAAGTATATATTTTTTATTTTTTACCCTTCTTTTAGGGTCACACTATATAAATCCATGCTGGTTGCATGGATTTAAATAGTGTAACCAAGTTGTCAAGCACTTTCCAAGTGATCCTAAAATCGCTGTGGAAAGCGCTTGTCAACCAGCATGCGGAAAAGCAAGTGAAGAACGCTTCACATCCGCATGTCCCTGGCAGGAAAACGCATGTACAATCCGCATGTAAAATCCGCATGCGTTTTTTCTGCCAGGGAGATGCAGAAACGCTCCAAAAAAATCCGGAACATTTCTGTATCGTGGGCACATAGCCTTACATTAATTGTATGACTCAATATTGAGCACACGTAGCCATCTATACACAGCGGGAGGCTGCACGTTGCCATCTATACACAGCGGGATGCCGCACGTAGCCATCTATACAGAGCGGGAGGCCGCACGAAGCCTTCTATACACAGCAGGGGGCCGCACGTAGCCATCTATACACAGCGGGAGGCCGCACGGCGCCATCTATACACAGCAGGAGGACGCCCGGCGCCATCTATACACAGCGGGAGGCCGCACGTAGCCATCTATACACAGCGGGAGGCCGCACGTAGCCATCTATACACAACGGGAGGCCGCACGTACCCATCTATACACAGCGGGAGGCCGCACGGCGCCCTCTATACACAGCAGGAGGCCGCATGGCGCGCCCCCAGAGACAGCAGGAGGCTGCACGGCGCCATCTATACTCAGCAGGAGGCCGCACGCAGCCATCTATACACAGCAGGAGGCCGCACGGCGCCATCTATACACAGCGGGAGGCCGCACGGCGCCCCCCCAGAGACAGCAGGAGGCCGCACGGTGCCATCTATACTCAGCAGGAGGCTGCACGTAGCCATCTATACACAGTAGGAGGCCACACGTAGCCATCTATACACAGCAGGGGGCCACACGGCGCCATCTATATACAGCAGGGGGCCACACGGCGCCATCTATACACAGCAGGGGGTCGCACGGCACCATCTATACACAGCAGGAGGCCGCACGGCGCCATCCATACACAGCAGGGGGCCACACGGCGCCATCTATACAAAGCAGAGGGCCTCACGGCGCCATCTATACACACCAGGGGGCCGCACGGCGCCATCTATACACAGCGGGAGGCCGCATGGCGCCATATATACATAGCGGGAGGCCGCATGGCGCCCCCCCCCGAGTCAGCAGGAGGCCGCACGGCGCCAACTATACTCAGCAGGAGGCCGCACGCAGTCATGCATGCAGTCACGCACACACACAAACATATACAGACATATACATACACGCATAAACACATTTGAAACACAAAAATACATATAAACAGACATCACACAATGATATCTGCCAGCACACACACACACACACACACACACACATACACATACACATACACACACAGACTCACCATCCCCCGGCTCCATTCCTCCTGCCTGCTCTGACTTCTCCGTTGCAGCAGTGCAGGCCGGGCGCGCACTGCGTGACATCACAGCTAGGAGACACGGACACGCACAGGGTCGTGTCTCCTAGCAGTGACGCGGCTGGGCCAGCACAGGGAAGTTAACTGCTGCAGTGCTGGCCCGGCCGATGAAGAAGTAGCGGCGGCCGCTGCGGGGGGAGCGGTCCGGGGCCCCCCTCCCGCCACTGCTACCAGTATGTGCCGCGGTGGCCGGGCCCGCACATATAATGAGGGCAATCCGGCATTAGACACCCAGCCCGGATTGCCCTCATTATAATCCGCCTATGCTCTCACCCATGATGCCCTGCAGCATACGTCAAAAATTCCCAAGTGTTAACAACTCTTGGTGAATGATGCACTCAGCTGATAACTCAGTGTCATCCCTCAGACCACTAGCGGTCCTTTTGCTAGCTTATCATCTTTCCCATAACAAATGCTCTAGGCTCTGGCTCCAACTATTGCATTCTCCTTTAAAACTCTCTCATTCTTGACAGGTGATCTTCCTTCTCAGTCCTACATGGGACTTTAATAGGCTTTCAACACAGTTCTCAACTTCCAATTTGCCAACTCTACAGCTGAAGCTTCCAGTTTACTCAGCCTCTTCCCCTGTTGACCAGGTTCCTTGCTTAGATCCTCAGAATTCACATAAAGAAACTTATATGAATTATCTGCACTCCTTCTATTGGAGTTAAATATCATCCTTATATGGGCTCTCCAATGACCTCCTCTTGCTGACAGTGTGGTGGTGCAGCATATCAGAATCACTAGGCTTTTCATGGACTTATTCAGTCATCTGTACATACCCTATATCTATCATTCAGAAGATTTTCATTCCTTGCTTAGTCACAGTATCATACATGCAACAGTATCACAAGATATAAAAGTAAAATTTAGTTCTAAGGGGTAACGTCTATCCTTGTGGAAAGTGACATGCCTGACATGCCAGTGTAAAGAGTCTTTTAGGCCATGCAATGTTCCTCTGGGAAGTTAAAGTGGTTGTCCGGTCCAAAATGATAAGTCTGCAGTCACTCTGCGTGACTGTAGACTTATGAATCTCCCCAGTGCACACACTGCGCTTTGAGGATTCACCGGTTTCTGTGCCATGACTGGCGAGTACGTATACATTGTGCATACTTCCAGCCAGAGCCCAACTAGTGGGCGCAGCCTCACTCCATACATGTAGGGAATGTGTGTCTCAGAAAGGCTGAAGTTTAGGGTGCAGTTGGAGGATGAGGAAGCACTGGAGTAGGTGTTAGATCAGGGGTCTCAAACTCGGCTGGGTATATGGGCCACACACGGAAAAAAATTTAATTTGGGGGGCCGCATTCTTTGCAGGACAAATTGACATTTTTAGTGATACCATTTTTTTTTCTATACACCTTTTGAACATTTTTGTTTACTTTAGTTTAGATATAAAGCAGCATTTTTAGTGGCAAAATATTTTTTCATGCTTTATTTTGAAGTTTTTCTGCCAAAATCTTGTAGTAATGTGCCCCACCCTGGTCTGCATCTTGTATTGTCCCGCATCTTTGTCCCCATCTTGTCGTAATATTCCATATTGGGCCCCATATTGTCGTAATGTCACATACCGGTCCCCATATTGTAGATATGTCCTCATCTTGTAGTAATGCCCTCATCTTCTAGGAATGTCCCCATCCTGGTCCCCCTCTTGTAGTAATGTCCCCAGCCTGGTCCCCATGTTTTAGGACTGTCCCCAGCCTGGTCCCCATGTTTCAGAACTGTCCCCAGCCTGGTCTCCATGTTTTAGGACTGTCCCTGGCCTGGTCCCCATGCATTAGGACTGTCCCCAGCCTGGTCCCCATGTTTTAGGACTGTCCCCAGCCTGGTCCCCATGTTTTAGGACTGTCCCCAGCCTGGTCCCCATGTTTTAGGACTGTCCCCAGCCTGGTCCCCATGCTTTTGGACTGTCCCCAGCCTGGTCCCCATCTTTTAGGACTGTCCCCAGCCTTGGCCCCATCTTTGAGGACTGTCCCTTGTGCCGTTCTACACATACAAGAGAGAAAAAAAGATTATTCTCACCAGTCCTCCGTTCCCTCGGCATCCTTTCTGCACCTCTGGCCCACAGGCACCATAGACCCCGACCGAGGCCCGGTCCAGGAGCTGCCAGCAGCTGCGCTTCAGTTCAGTGTATTGCCGCGCAGAGACTGGCTCTCTGCACAGCAATACCAGTGGCAGCCACCGGCCTATCAGAGGCCAGCAGCTGACATCTGCGCGTGTCAGTGACGTCATATGCTGCTGCGCTGGGATGCAGATGTCAGCTGCTGGCCTCTGATAGGCCAGCGGCTGGCACTGGTATTGCTGTGCAGAGAGCCGGTCTCTGCGCGGCAATACACTGAACTGAAGCGCAGCTGCCGGCAGCTCCTGGACTGGGCCGCAATCGAGGTCTATGGTGCATGCGGGCCGCATGAAGCAGCCTGAAGGGCCGCATGAGGCCCGCGGGCTGTGTGTTTGAGACCCCTGTGTTAGATACGAGGTTTGTCCCGCAAGCCTTGGGGATTCCAACACTTGCTGTCTAGTGACACCTTGGTGTCTAGTGGTTTAGTTCTCCATCCCCTGGTGTAAAGTGGTTTAGTTCTACAACCCTAGCTGTTTAGTAGGTTAGTTTTCCTACCCCTGTTGTCTTATTAGTTTAGTTCTCCAACCCCTTTTGTCTTATTAGTTTAGTTCTCCAATGCCTGTTTTCTATTAGTTTAGTTCTCCATGTTCTGATGTGTATTTGTTTCATTCTCCAACCTTAGCTGTTTAGTAGTTTAGTTCTCCAACCCCTGTTGTGTATTAGTTTAGTTCTCCATGTTCTAGTGTGTATTTATTTCTTTCTCCAACTCATCCTTCCCACCCCCAGGGGTTAGCAACTGGTGACGAGGGTTTGGATTCTTCTCGGACCCTACTTTGTCCGGGCCCAGATCAACTGAAAACATTTTTGGGCATCGCTACACATGCTTTCCCCCTCTTGAGTCTCTGAAGCTTTGGATCAGACCTCTGATGCCCCAGAATAGAATGTGTGAACGGCTCTGCCGACTCGCCCATCAGTGCTTCCTCATAGTCAGTTGGCCAGTTGTATAGTTGTGACATAGGTGAAAACAAGGGTATTGGGGTGGCACCTCTGAGGACTGTACTGTGTGTGATGTTAATGTGGAGGAGGAGAAGCAGAGGCCACTTAATGCAGCGCTTGTCATCTACTGGAGCACATGTTCTTCCTGCCCCTCATCTTCAAGGCGTAGAGCTGTGCAACTGCCAAAGAAAGGAAGTGGAGTCCTGTAACAGAAGTTTTCAAAATGCTGCACAATTGCTCATTGCAACAAAATAAACCTACTTCTCATCTCTCATATACATGTCTCACAACCCTAAACAGATATTCAGTATTTTCAAGTCCCTCCTCTGTCCACCAGCTTAACCTCATTCTTCAAGCAGAAGATTGACCACATAGGGCAAAGCTTTTGCTTAAAGTCCCAACAGCCCCTTCTCATAACAACTCAACTCTCCTCCTTCAGCTTCTCTGCCATCACGGAAGATCATCTTTACTCTCCAAATCACATCTCACCACCTGTGAACTTGACCTAATACCATCCCACCTCATTCCAAAGCATACCACAGTCTTCATCCCAAGCCTAACCCTCCTTTTCTACCTGTCACTAACAACTGACATCTTCCCATCATGATTCAAACATACCTCGATCACACCCATCCTCCAAAAGCCTTCCCTTGACCCATCCTATGTTTAGCTATCGGCCCATCTCACTTCTCCCCTATGTCTCCAAACTACTGGATCAACACTTCTATTTTAAACTGTCCTCCAACCTCTCCTCCTGATTCCTCTTTGACCTCTTACAATCAGGCTTCCGACCTCACCATTCCACTGAAACTGCCCTCACTAAAGTCACCAACAACCTACGAACTGCCTAATCCAAGCTAGACTACTCTGTCTTCCTCTTCCTAGACCTGTTATCTGCCTTCGACACAGTAGACCATACCCTCTTACTACAGACTCTCATCTCTCGGCATCACAGACTTGGCCCTGTCTCTGATCTTTCATACCTAACTGACAGGACATTCAATGTCTCCCACTCACACACCACCTCCTCATCTCACCCCCCATGTGTCAGTGTCCCCTAAGGCTCAGTTGTAGGACCCAGGCTCTTCTCCATCTACACCTTTGGCCTGGCACAGCTTATGGTCTCTCGTCTTTCAGTATCACCTCTATGCTGATGACACACAGATATACCTCTCTGGACCAGATATCACCTCCTTACTAACCAGAATCCCACAGTGTGTGTCCAGTATTTCATCGTTCCACTTGCTGCTGACTCCAACTCCAAAATATCTCGGGCATCTGCACATTCCTCAACCATGAATGTAGAAAAACACCAGTGCACGTCCTTATCATCTCCCACCTTGACTACTACAAGCTCCTGCTCTGTGCCTCCTTTCTACTAGAGATGAGCGGTGTTCGACTAGAACTGTTCGCCAATCTCAAATTCGAGCTGTTTTGGGCGGTGTTCGAGTTGTTCGACGAACCGAACGATTTGCAAAAAATTCGGCTGTTCGAGGTTATGTTCGATAACTGTTCGTGCACCAAAAGCGTGTCCTGCATGTCTGGCGCTATTTAGAGCACCAATCATGCAGGGATTGTCTGCCACTCACTGTAATGCCACAGCCATGGTGGTTGTGGCATTACAGTGATTGCCCAAATCGATGGGAACAGTGCCAACAGTGAAACATGAAAAGCCGGCAATTCAGCAGCGGCATACACCGGTACCCGACAATTTAGAACCGAAAGAATAGAGCTTCACACATAGATTAGATAGATATAAACATGTCAGCCACATATATACGAAGTACAGTGAAAGTGCTGCTTACTGTACTTGTCATTTAGCGTAAAGGATTTATCAAAAAAAATAATAGTGTTTTCATGCACCGTCTCTTTAAAAAAGCCGGCCAGCAATTCAGCATCTGTACCCGACAATTTAGAACAGACAGAATAGAGCTTCACACATAGATTAGATAGATAGAAACATGTCAGCCACATATATACGAAGTACAGTGAAAGTGCTGCTTACTGTACTTGTCATTTAGCGTAAAGGATTTATCAAAAAAAATAATAGTGTTTTCATGCACCGTCTCTTTAAAAAAGCCGGCCGGCAATTCAGCAGCGGTACCCGACAATTTATAACAGACAGAATAGAGCTTCACACATAGATTAGATAGATAGAAACATGTCAGTCACATATATATGAAGTACAGTGATAGTGTTGGTTACTGTACTTGTCATTTAGTATTAAAATAAAGGATTTATTATTAAAAAAATTGGCGTGGGGTTCCCCTTAATTTTAGGCTCTAGCGGAGGTTAAGCAGACGGCTGGGGCAGATGTTTGAAGCCTGGGAAGGGGGTAATACCCACGGAGCTTCCCAGGCTACTAATATCAGCCCCCAGCTGAATACATAGCCTTTACTAGCTATTAAAATGGGGGACCCCCCAAAAAAAATTACGTGGGGTCCCCCCTAATTTAATAGCTAGCAAAGGCTAGGCAGACAGCTGGGGGCTGATATTAATAGCCCAGGAAGGGAGCCATGAATATTGGCCCCCTCCCAGGCTAGAAACACCAGCCGTCAGCCGCCCCAGAAATGGCGCATTCATAGGATGCGCCAATTCTGGCACTTAGCCTCGCTCTTCCACGCTGCCCTGGTGCGGTGGCAGGGGGTAATAGGGTTGGGGTTGATGTCAGCTTATAATGCCAGCTGACATCAAGCCCAGGTTAGTAATGGAGAGGCGTCTATAAGACACCCCCATTACTAACCCCATAGTCAAAGTTAAAAAAAACACAAACACCCAGAATAAAGTCCTTTAATTGAAATAAAGACACAATCCTTTATTGTTCTAAATTAAACCATACTTACCGTCACGCCCATTCCAGCTGAAGCCAACGATCTCCTGCAATAAAAGAAAAATAATAAAGCAACCTCATCCTTACCTTTCCATGGTTCCCACGACAGCTTCAGCTCTGCTACATCGAGATGACAGGCTGGACCGCAGCAGAACGCTGCCATCCAGCCTCTCATCCCGCAGACACTGAGAAGCGCAGGCTTGCTTGCGCTGCTCAGCGTCTCTCTGTGACGACATCCAGATGAGCCGAGTTCATGTCCAATGAACTCGGCTCACCTCATGCACGTCACTGACAGCGTGGGAAAATTCTCCTGCACTCAGCGCTTCAGTGTGAGAATTCTCCCGCTGAAGCGCTGAGTGCAGGAGAATTTTCCCACGCTGTCAGTGACGTGCATAAGGTGAGCTCATGTCCAATGAACTCAGCTCACCTCCTGCACGTCACTGACAGCGTGGGAGAATTCTCCTGCACTCAGCGCTTCAGTGTGAGAATTCTCCCACGCTGAAGCGCTGAGTGCAGGAGAATTTTCCCACGCTGTCAGTGACGTGCATGAGGTGAGCCGAGTTCATTGGACATTAACTCGGCTCATCTGGATGCCCTCACAGAGAGACACTGTGGAGCGCAAGCAAGCCTGCGCTTCTCAGTGTCTGCGGGATGACAGTCTGGATGGCAGCGTTCTGCTGCGGTCCAGCCTGTCATCTCGATGTAGCAGAGCTGAAGCTGTCATGGGAACCATGGAAAGGTAAGGATGATGTTGCTTTATTATTTTTCTTTTATTTCAGGAGATCGTTGGCTTCAGCTGGAATGGGCGTGATGGTAAGTATGGTTTAATTTAGAACAATAAAGAATTGTGTGTTTATTTCAATTAAAGGACTTTTTTCTGGGTGTTGTGTTTTTTTTAAATACTTTACTAGAAATTCATGGTGGTCATGTCTAATATTGGCGTGACCCCATGAATTTCGGGCTTAGGGCCAGCTGATAATGCCAAGCTGGCCCTAACCCCTTTATTACCCAGTGAGCCACCGCATCAGGGCCCTGGATGAGTTGGGTACAGCGCCAGAAGATGGCGCTTCTATGAACGCGCCATTTTCCGGGGTGGCTGCAGACTGCAATTTGCAGCGTGGGTGGCCCAGAAAGCTTGGGCCTCCCTGCGCTGCGGATTCCAGCCCCCAGCTGCCTAGTTGTACCTGGCTGGACACAAAAACAGGGCGAAGCCCCACGTCAATTTTCTTTAAATTATTTCATGAAATAATTAAGAAAAAAAGGGCTTCCCTATATTGTTGTGTCCGGCCAGGTACAAATAGGCAGCTGGTGGTTGGGGGCAGCCCGTTCCTGCCTGCTGTACCTGGCTGGACACAAATATAGTGCGAAGCCCCACGTCAATTTTTTTTAAATTATTTCATGAATTTCCTGAAATAATTTAAAAAAATTGAAGTGGGGCTTCGCACTATATTTGTGTCCAGCCAGGTACAGCAGGCAGGAACGGGCTGCCCCCATCCACCAGCTGCCTATTTGTACCTGGCCGGACACAACAATATAGGGAAGCCCTTTTTTTCTTAATTATTTCATGAATTTCATGAAATAATTAAAAAAAATTGAAGTGGGGCTTCGCACTATATTTGTGTCCAGCCAGGTACAGCAGGCAGGAACGGGCTGCCCCCATCCACCAGCTGCCTATTTGTACCTGGCCGGACACAACAATATAGGGAAGCCCTTTTTTTCTTAATTATTTCATGAATTTCATGAAATAATTAAAAAAAATTGAAGTGGGGCTTCGCACTATATTTGTGTCCAGCCAGGTACAGCAGGCAGGAACGGGCTGCCCCCAACCACCAGCTGCCTATTTGTACCTGGCCGGACACAACAATATAGGGAAGGCCTTTTTTTCTTAATTATTTCATGAATTTCATGAAATAATTAAAAAAAAAGTACGTGGGGCTTCGCCCTATTTTTGTGTCCAGCCAGGTACAACTAGGCAGCTGGGGGCTGGAATCTGCAGCGCAGGGAGGCCCAAGCTTTCTGGGCCCCCCCCCGCTACAAATTGCAGTCCGCAGCCACCCCGGAAAATGGCGCGTTCATAGAAGCGCCATCTTCTGGCGCTGTACCCAACTCATCCAGGGCCCTGGTGCGGTGGCTCACTGGGTAGTAAAGGGGTTAGGGCCAGCTTGGTATTATCAGCTGGCCCCAAGCCCAAAATTCATGGGGTCACGCCAGTATTAGACATGACCACTATGAATTTCTAGTAAAGTAATTAAAAAAAACACAACACCCAGAATAAAGTCCTTTAATTGAAATAACGACACAATTCTTTATTGTTCTAAATTAAACCATACTTACCATCACACCCATTCCAGCTGAAGCCAACGATCTCCTGCAATAAAAGAAAAATAATAAACCAACCTCATCCTTACCTTTCCATGGTTCCCACGACAGCTTCAGCTCTGCTACATCGAGATGACTGGCTGGACCGCAGCAGAACGCTGCCATCCAGTCTGTCATCCCGCAGACACTGAGAAGCGCAGGCATGCTTGCGCTCCTCACTGTCTCGCTGTGACGGCATCCAGATGAGCCGAGGTCATGTCCAATGAACTCGGCTCACCTCATGCACGTCACTGACAGCGTGGGAAAATTCTCACGCTGAAGTGCTGAGTGCAGGAGAATACTCCCACGCTGTCAGTGATGTGCATGAGGTGAGCTCATGTCCAATGAACTCAGCTCACCTCCTGCACGTCACTGACAGCGTGGGAAAATTCTCCTGCAATCAGCGCTTCAGCGTGAGAATTTTCCCACGCTGTCAGTGACGTGCATGAGGTGAGCCGAGTTCATTGGACATGACCTCGGCTCATCTGGATGTCGTCACAGAGAGACGCTGAGCAGCGCAAGCAAGCCTGCGCTTCTCAGTGTCTGCGGGATGACAGGATGGATGGCAGCGTTCTGCTGCGGTCCAGCCTATCATCTCGATGTAGCAGAGCTGAAGCTGTCGTGGGAACCATGGAAAGGTAAGGATGAGGTTGCTTTATTATTTTTCTTTTATTGCAGGAGATCGTTGGCTTCAGCTGGAATGGGCGTGATGGTAAGTATGGTTTAATTTAGAACAATAAAGGATCGTGTCTTTATTTCAATTAAAGGACTTTATTCTGGGTGTTTGTGTTTTTTTTAACTTTGACTATGGGGTTAGTAATGGGGGTGTCTTATAGACGCCTCTCCATTACTAACCTGGGCTTGATATCAGCTGGCATTATAAGCTGACATCAACCCCAACCCTATTACCCCCTGCCACCGCACCAGGGCAGCGTGGAAGAGCGAGGCTAAGTGCCAGAATTGGCGCATCCTATGAATGCGCCATTTCTGGGGCGGCTGACGGCTGGTGTTTCTAGCCTGGGAGGGGGCCAATATTCATGGCTCCCTTCCTGGGCTATTAATATCAGCCCCCAGCTGTCTGCCTAGCCTTTGCTAGCTATTAAATTAGGGGGGACCCCACGTCATTTTTTTGGGGGGGTCCCCCATTTTAATAGCTAGTAAAGGCTATGTATTCAGCTGGGGGCTGATATTACTAGCCTGGGAAGCTCCGTGGGTATTACCCCCTTCCCAGGCTTCAAACATCTGCCCCAGCCGTCTGCTTAACCTCCGCTAGAGCCTAAAATTAAGGGGAACCCCACGCCAATTTTTTTAATAATAAATCCTTTATTTTAATACTAAATGACAAGTACAGTAACCAACACTATCACTGTACTTCATATATATGTGACTGACATGTTTCTATCTATCTAATCTATGTGTGATGCTCTATCTTTCTGTTCTAAATTGTCGGGTACCGCTGCTGAATTGCCGGCCGGCATTTTTAAAGAGACGGTGCATGAAAACACTATTATTTTTTTAAATAAATCCTTTACACTAAATGACAAGTACAGTAAGCAACACTATCACTGTACTTATTATATATGTGACTGACATGTTTCTATCTATCTAATCTATGTGTGAAGCTCTATTCTTTCTGTTCTAAATTGTCGGGTACAGATGCTGAATTGCCGGCCGGCTTTTTTAAAGAGACAGTGCATGAAAACACTAATATTTTTTTTAATAAATCCTTTACACTAAATGACAAGTGCAGTAACCAACACTGTCACTGTGCTTCTTATATGTGTGACTGACATGTTTCTATCTATCTAATCTATGTGTGATGCTCTATTCCTTCTTGTCTAAATTGTCGGGTACCGGTATATGCCGCTGCTGAATTTGCCGGCCGGCTTTTTTAAAGAGAGTGTCTTCTGAGCAGTTTGTCAGCTTTTGGACACCTTTGCATGTGTTTTCTTTGTGTTTCTATGTGTTTTTGTTTGCCTGCCATTGGTTTTAACGGTGTTCGACGGTGTTCTAAGGTGTTCGACGAACAGTTCGACGAACAGTTCCTCGAACATCCCGGTGTTCGACGAACCGAACCGAACCCGAACACTACGGGGGTGGCTCAACACTACTTTCTACCACTCTCAAACCCTTCCAATCTATCCTAATTTGTGCTGGCCGATTAATCCACCTGTCACCCCGCTATTCCCATGCTTCTTTCCTCTGTCAATCCCTGAGCTGACTCCCTGTTGCCCAGAGATTCAGGTTGAAAAGCCTAACTTTGGCATACCAAGCCATTGAAAACCTGTCTCCTCCATACATGTGTGACCTAGTCATTCTGTACTAGTTACCTGCATGCAACTTCCCATCCTTCCAAGATCTCCTTCCCTACTTCTCTCTTATCTCTTCTTCTCATGATCGCATAAAAGATTTGTCCCGTGTATCTTTGCTACTGTATATTGCTGTAACCAACCACATCAGACTCTCACCTACCTAGCAAACTTTGAAAAGGAATCTGAAGACCCACTTCTTGTGACAAGAGTACAATCTGCGGTACGCCTCGCTCCAGCATACCACTGACCTACTATATCCTCACCCATCCCTTGTAGATTGTTTGTGCACCCTCGGGGCAGGATCCTCTCTCCTCTTGTATCAGTCGAGGAGTCACCGACAGTGACTCGTTTTCACATGTAAAGCGCCACGGAATAAATGCCGCTGTAAAAGTAATAATAATTTTAGTACTTGTACTTTGGGTCAATTGAGGGCACTTTCCAGGTGTTTAACCCTAATTTGATGTGTATTGGCAGCTTTCGGGCCCATTTTAAGGTGTTGTGTATGCATTTTTTTTGCCCCCCCATTGAATCCTATGGCGTTCAGTAACTTTCGACCATCATTCAACGAATAAATCGGCGAATATTGCAAATTCGGCAATCGTAATCCGAATCGAATATTAAGACATTCGCTCATCTTTACTCCTAACCAAGAGGACGACTGTCCATGCTCTCCTCATAATCCTCCTCCTCTTTCTCATTCTCTCTCTCTTCAGGCCATCCACGCTGAACAAACTGTATGACAGTTGTGTGGGTAGTACCGTCTGTAGCCCAGGAAACGAGCTTCTGATCCTCCTCCTCTTCCTCCTCCTTCTCCTCATTATTACCCAATCTGCGTTGGTTTGAGATGATATGAGATTGGGCTGTGTGGCATCACCCTGTATGGTTCCTTGCTCCATCTCATCATGCTCCGCCTGCAATGCCTCCTATTTAATTGTGAGCAGCGAACATTTCAGTAGACAGGAAGCAGGATGTTGACGCTAATTATGGCGTCATTGCCGCTCACCATCTTGGCAAAGTCCTCAAAGTTTTGGAGGACGGAACAGATGTCTGACATCAATGCTCACTCATCACCTCTAATATGCGGAGGCTGACCTGAATAACGACGGGCGTGTTGAAGCTGGTACTCAACAACTGCCCTCTGCTGCTCACAAATCTTTTCCAACATCTGCAATGTTAAGCTCCAATGCATGGTGACATCGCACACTAGTCGGTCAGCTGGAAGCTACCAATGCTGCTGGAGCACAGCAAGGGCGGCGGAAGCTGTAGATGACTTTCGAAAATGGGCACAGATGCGGCGTACTTTGGCACACATCTTAGGCATATCCAGGTAGGTTTTGAGAAACCGCTGAATCACTAGGTTAAGCACATTGGCCAGGCATGTGTCAGCTTACCTAGCTTACCCAGCCTCCACCAGGTTCCAGACATTGTCACACATGACCATGCTTGGCTGTAGGTTCACCAGTGACAGCCACAGATCTGCTTGCTCTTTTACAGCTGTCAACAACTTTGCAGTGGTGTGCAGTTTGTCACCAAAGCATATTAGCTTCCGCATAGTCTGTTGCCGCTTGGCCAAGGCCGTGCTTCCAGATTACAACTGATGTGGTCATTTTGGACATGGAGTCTGAGGAGTAGGAGGAGGAGGAGGTGCAGAAGCTGTAGAATGTAGGGGCAACCCTGATTGTACCAAAGCCCGCAATCCTCAACGTCGGGAGAACGTGTTCCATCCCATGCTACAACTGGGTCCCGGCTTGTACTATTTTAACCCAGTGTGCCATCAGTGAGATGTACCATCC
Source organism: Phyllobates terribilis (assembly GCF_046119375.1). Classification (NCBI taxonomy): domain Eukaryota; kingdom Metazoa; phylum Chordata; class Amphibia; order Anura; family Dendrobatidae; genus Phyllobates; species Phyllobates terribilis. The sequence continues at coordinate 764,025,357 of NW_027362762.1, read as the reverse complement.
CTGACCACAAGCACTTGTCCATGTGTCCATGGCTAGGTGGACCTTCCCAGTAACTGCGTTGTTGAGAGCACGGGTAATGTTCTGGGACACGTGCTTGTGTAAAACGGGGATGGCACAGAGGGAGAAATAGTGGAGGCTGGAGACTGAGTACAAAGGGATGGCCGCCAAGATCAGGTTGTGGAAAGATTCCATCTCTATGAGCATAAATGGAAGATTTCAATTGCAAGCATTTGAGAAATGTGGGAGTTTAGTAGTGTGGCCTGAGGGGCGTTGCCTGCGTATTTGCCCTTGCGTTCAAAGGACTGGGGAAGGGATAACTAAACGCTGCGCTGGGACAAGGATTTGGACGTGGTTGCTGATGGTGATGGGTGCAAGTCTGCAATGACAGGTGCATGGCGAGAGGCATCTGAGCCTGCGTTATGGACAGGGGATTGGCGTGCACGCACAACAGCGGAAAAGGCACTGGTTTTACCCACAGACACTGTTTCTGGACCTTGACATTCGGCCCAATTAGTCGGGTGCTTTGATGTCGTGTGCCTGGGCATGCTGGTGGTGGTCAGGCTGGTAGTTTTGCTGCCTCTGCTGATGCTGGCATGGCAGAGGTTGTAAATGGCCTTTTTGGGGTTAACTTGACAGTCTTTAAAAAAGAGCTAGACTCTGGAAGACCTAATAGTTGGATTGGAAACTTCCCTCATGTTGGCGTTCCAGGAAACAGTTGCCCGCCTTGTGTCTGTGGTCACCACACTGCTTTTTCCTGCCTGTTGTGGTGCTATGCCTCCTTCATCCTCTGTGCTGCTTTCCTCGCTATGCATGTCACCATGCCAGGTTGGGTCAGTAACGTCATCCTCCACCGCCTCGTCTTCCACGTACGCACCCTGGGCCTACTCCTGATTTGCTGGCAATTGTGTCTCATCATCATCATCCACCTCTTGTGATAGTAATTGCACTTTCCCACCGTCACCTTCATGTGACCATGGCTGCTCAAATATTTGAGCATTGCTACATGCGATCTCCTCCTGCCCCGCTTGAAGCAGGTCAGTCAAGACACCCAAATGTATAAATGGAAAAGTGAACAGCTCTTCAGAGTGTCCAAGTGTGGGATCACTTGTCTCCAGGCAATTGGCATGGTGAGAGGAAGGAGGATCAGAATGTGGAATATGTGGTCCAGATGGTTACTGAAACTGGACCATGTGGAAGAAAGGGTGGTGGTGATGTCAAACTGACTGGAAGCATTATCTGCTATTCAACCAACAACCTTTTCACACTGCTATGGCTTCAAGAGTGGTGTTCCACTGCCTCGTATAAATTGGGACAGGAAGGTAGTTCGACATGATGTGGGTGTTTGTTGTGCTCCCTCAGCAGGTACAGTTTCATCTTGCTCATGGCCTCAGCCTCTGTATGCACCATCAGCATTTCATCCACTTACCCGTCCCTTGCCACACGCGATGCCCTTTTTAAATGGATTGTAAGATTTGGCACCCTCCAAAAAAGTGACGATTATTACCACAGTAATATGGGATCACGTCTGAAGACCACGGTTTTAGGCAGTGGCCTATTAGTAAGATATTGGTCAGTGGCCAAGTGTGAATAGGTTTGAACAACACACAACTGGCAGATTTTAATTGGAGTGTAATATTTGGGACTCTCAAAAAAAGTGACGATTGATACAACAGTAATATGGGATCACGTCTGATGACCACGGTTTTAGGCAAGTGGCCTATTAGTATGATATTGATCAGTGACCAAGTGTGAATAGGTTTGAACAACACACAACTGGCATACTTTAATTGGAGTGTAATATTTGGGACGCTCCAAGAAATGTGACGATTATTACCACAGTAATATCGGATCATATCTGATGATGGACAAGTTTCTCTGCTTCCACAATACAGCAATGCAAATAAAATTGAAAAAAATCTGGCTGTATTCTGCTAACAAGCAACTGGAGCAGTAAAATTGTGTACTCTATTGCTTTTTAAGCAAATAATCAGGATTAAGAGCAAAAAAAATTAGCCCTGATATCTATGGCTATGGATATCAGTAACAGTAGAAGACAAAACTTGCAATGGACCCTATTTTGCTCTATACAGTGTCCACGAACTCTGCCTGCCTAACTCCTTCTATCACCAGTAATAAATATATGCATCTGAATTATCCCTTAGAAGTACTGTTAGTTTAGATGTATATTGCTGTGGACTACCTAATACCTGACTAAATCAGCCGCCAATGCTCTCCCTCACTCAGCTGCAGCTCTCCCTACTCTGTCTGTCTGAAGGGTAGACTGTGACGTGCATAGGGTCACCGGGTCTTTTATAGACCCGATGCAGCTATGCAGCCAGCCAATAGCTGTAATGCCACAACAAACATCGCTGAGGCATTGCAGTGAGTGGAAGGCAATGCCCGCATGTCTATTCACTGTTGAAACAGCACCAAACATGCTGAGCAGGGACTTGAGCTCCCGCCCCAACATCCCAGAAGAACTCGCCGAGCGCTGAGCATTTCGAGCAGTGAGATGCTCAGGCGAGTACCGAGCAGTTGCAAGCACGCTCGCTCATCTCTATATCTTAGCTTTTTCTCTGTTCTCTAATTATTATATTGTTATTATTGTCCTTTAAGGAGCGATACGATCTGCTTTTTTCTTTTTGGCATTGATGTATTTATAAAAAATTTAGGGATTTAATTCAATGTCGTTGGAGATTTTTTTCCCTGTAGATATATTTGCTAGCTTGATTTCTTTATTCATTTCTTATTTAGGTCTTTATACTCCTGAAATACTATTTTTCTATTCTCGGCCTTCAACATTTTGAATGTCCTTTGTTTTTGTCTCATTAAACTTTGTACTGTCTTATTTATCCATAATAGTTTCTCTTTATTCCCTACAATCTAATTACCAGAGGGTATACGTTTTCTACATAAATCTAGTTTTATTTTCATAAACATGCCCTAATTTTGTTCGGTATCCCAGTTACTATGACATGGTCCCAGTGTACACAACAAGCTCTTCTCTTAATTTGTTGAAATCAGCTTTCCTAAAGTTCCAGGTTTTTACATTTTCCCTTAGGAGGCTTGTAGCAAACTCCAATTAGCAGCTTTCCATTATTGCCATCCCCATGTACATTTACCCATATTGACTCTACATTGTCGGAGCTCCCCGTAATGTCATCATTTACTTTGGATTTTAAAAATATACACACCCTCCCACCTTTCTTGTCTTTCCTGTCCTTTCTAAATGTAGTGTAACTCTCTATATTTGTCACCCAGTCATGGTTTTCATCCAGCCAGGTTTCTGTAATGCCCACTACATCATATATGTGACTGACATAAGAGTCTCGAGTTCATTAATTTTGTTTGCGAGACTTTTGCCAGCAGATATTTAATGCTATTAGTACATTTGTTACTCCTTATCAGCTCCCTACTTACATATCCAGGCCCCCCTAAATCCTCATTAAAACCCTACTGTCTCACTCTCTCTGTCTACTCTATATATCCCCTTATTAGCACAACTACCCTCCCCTCAGATCCTAGTTTAAAAGCTCCTCCATTCATCTGACCATTATTTCCCCAGCACAGCTGCACCCTCTCCATTGAGGTGCAGCTTTACCTACCATAGAGCCTGTAGCCGACAGAGAAGTTGGCCCAGTTCTGCATAAGCTCAAACCCTTCCTTCCTGCATGAATTTCAAAGCCACTTATTTTTCTCCCTAATCTCCTGCTGTCTTTCTAGTGACACTCGTGGCACTGTCATTATTTCTGAAAACACCACATTGGGGGTCTTGGCCTTGATCTTCTCTCCTAGTTCCCTTTAATAATCTTAAAGGACCTTCCACCTCCCTCTAACTTTGTCATTGGTACTGATGTGTACCATGACCTCTTGGTTTTCCATAGCCCCACCCAGCAATCTGTCTATCCGATCCATAATATGTCGAACCCAAGCACCTGGTAGAAAACACGCTGTTCGTCATTCACGGCCTTGGCGGCAGGTGACCCTGTCTGTACTCCAAATTATAGAGTCCCTGACAACCAACATCTGTCTGGCCTTTCTACAGCAGTCGTATTTCTAGTTGAAGGAGCAACATTCTTCTGCAGTGAGCCCAGTCCTGGGCCTGCATTCCTAACATTAGCCAAACAGGCATATTTAATAGGCTGTGCCAGACAGGACTGGGCTCCCTGGTACTTTTCCCCCTATGTCTTCTTCTAACTGTTATCCAAGTACCTACTTCTGGGTCCTGATCTTCCCCACTTCCACCCTCCTCCATATCACTGGCCTCAGCCAGCACATGCTCAGACAGCTCTAAACTCCTCTCTAGGTTTGCAATGATCCTGACTGTTGCAAGCTGCACATTTAGATCCAGCTCCTGGGCTTCCAAACATGCAACTCGCTTATATCAAGTGCAGACATATTCACCCTCAAACAGCTGTTCAAGGCATGCATACATCTCACAAGATGCACACCTGGTAGCATTGCCTATGGAGCACATATTAAATGAGGATAAACAATGCAGATAAAACCAGAAAAAACAATGGAAAGCTAGTAAGGAAAACACCAAACTTTTCTCTTGTGTTAAACTATGATATTGTATTTAACTATGCATTATCTGCCGCCTCCACACTTTAATATAGCCTCCGCTCTGCTCAGCAGCCTCACTTAGAGTAAGTGGAATTTGTAGTGCTCCAGACAGCACAACACAGGTGTCGCTCACAGCACAGGTGTTTACTTTTGGACAAGAGTGTGTTACCTTTCTTTGTTTTTCAGTTTGGTTTTGCTCCCCATGTGCACTAATAATGATCCTTTTTCCAGTTTACATTTTATTCTTCTGTGGAAGACTTTTGGTAGGTACTATTAATTGCATATTGAGAAGTTCCAAAAAGATCTTTTGTTTTAAGGTGCTCTATCTCTCATTCATGTAACTAACTGTAAAGATCTGAGGTTGTGGGTTGTAAATAATCACCTAGGCAGGTTAACAATGAAACAATATTTTATTCCTTACATCAAGGTTTTACATGAATTCCAGATAAATGACTAAAATACTGTTCTCTCAGTCCTCAAGTTCCCAACCCAGGATCAGTAGTTCCACTGCCTTTGTATCATGCGATACTCACTGTCTCCCAACATTTGGTTGACTCACAGATTTGATATCTCCAGCCAGTTTAGTCTGAAGCTACAGTCCATGATCCTCCAGATGACAGATAAGACGATGAAAGCACAGGTATCCTGTAGCAACAGTCCTTTAAGAAAGTTTAAATCCAAATGATAGATCCCACAACGGTAGCACATTTAGCCAGCCCAGTCCGTACTGATCTCCAAGACTCCATAGACCATCCATCCCAGGGCTACAAGACCTCAGTTTAGCTCCTCTCCCTTCAAGAACATTTCACACAATGCTGACTAAACATGTGTCTTCTTTTTCTCCTTAACTGGGATCAGCCCCCTCAAAACTAAATGTGCATTAGTGGAGGTATTTTTTCTCAGGCCGAACACATCACCTAGGACTGCATATGCGACTCCCTGTGGTGACGACTCCGCTGTATCTACTTTTCCCACATACGCAATGAGCCTAGTGGCAGAGAGAACAATGGCTAGAGGCTCCTGAGATACTAGTGACATTACTAAAATGCTGGACACTTTACAAGTGAAATTAATGCACATATTGATGAGCAAGCAGAACATTAATAAAACACAGCAAGAAATCACTAATAAGACACAACAATAAGATCGATGGCACCAGTGCTCTGTGCTGGAAAAAGTCTGATAGTCTTTAGAACATGGCCAGGTCCTCACACTAACCATTACAATTTGATCATTGTCAATGTCATTAAGAACCTTAAACTTTTTTTCTGTTTTCTACATATCAACATTGTACCCAAATTTTTGTAATAAAGGTCTTTGTTTTTAACTTTTGACCTCTTGCCGGATTTATTAATATATTGGGTTTTGTAATAACTACAACTGCATATATATACTACTAATATATTGGTCTTAATAAAGTTGACCTTTCACAACCAGAGATTCTAAAACTGACTAAATTTAGGACTCACAACAAATAAGTGCTGACCTTTTAACATTAAAGATGCTTGTAATGACTAGATCTGAGATTGACAACAGCATCAAGGTGACCCAGGCAGAGATTTAAAATCTATCGGAGCTTATCTCTTAATGTGCTACACTACTTTGTTATATTACCATGTATTATCTAGTCTAGAGTTTGACTGCTCATACACTTATTTGATAATCTCAGTGAAATATTGCTAAGTGCAAATAATACAAATCAAAGAGAAAAAGTGAATCAACCTTTATTCTCTTCAAATCGTTTTTATGGCCCTATACACATTAAACTATTGGCAACCTTGGTCGGCAGTATAATATGTATAGGAGCCTCCCATCTCTTCCCTGAAAGATGATGTTAGGGTAGAAAGCAATCAAGGATGTCATTGGACTACCAACCTGTTTGTTATTGTCATAGTTAGCCACCACCTGAGGAGTCTGCCAGTGACTCTCTTTGAGAGGAAAAAAGGGGTTGAGTACCTTGTTACCGTAGGTTGAAAAAAGATTTCTCTCATTGGGAAAAACAATATAGTCTTGTAGTTATGATACTTTTAATGTATAACAAAAACAAAATAAATGATGTTACAAAGCAAGCTTTTGAGACTTCTTTGGTCTCTTCCTCTTCCTCAGGCATGGTAGCGGAAGAGAACTAAGAAGTATCGAAAGCTTGCTTTATAACATCATTTATTTTATAGTTAGCCACTAGTTATGAGCGAGCACTAAAATGCTCGGGTGCTCGATGCTCGGGTCGAGCACATTGGAATACTCGGGTGCTCGACCCGAGCAACGAGCCCAATGTAAGTCTATGGGAAACTCGAGCATTTTTCTGGCGGTCCCCCCCGGCGGTCTGCAGAAGGTCAAAAATTGTCCAAATTCTATGGGAACAGTGCTCGATTAAATGTCAGGCAGGCAGAATATATAGGCAGACAGGCAGGCATGGTATATAAGAGGGTGCAGGAAAAATATAGCAGGGCACTTGGAACACAGTAGTGCCCTCCGATTTTCATGCACCCGTCTCTTTAAAAAAGCCGGAAATTCATCAGCGACATACACCGGTACCCAACAATTTAGAACAGAAAGAATAGAGCATCACACATAGATTAGATAGATAGAAACATGTCAGTCACATATATAATAAGTACAGTGACAGTGTTGGTTACTGTACTTGTCATTTAGTGTTAAAATAAAGGATTTATTAAAAAAAAAAATTGGCATGGGGTTCCCAGTAATTTTAGTCTCTAGAGGAGTCTAAGCAGACAGCTGGGGCAGATGTTTGAAGCCTGGGAAGCGGGTAATACCCACGAAGCTTCCCAGGCTACTAATATCAGCCCCCAGCTGAATACCTAGCATTTACTAGCTATTAAAATGGGGGACCCCCCAATAAATGATGTGGGGTCCCCCTTGTTTTAATAGCTAGCAAAGGCTAGGCAGGCAGCTGGGGGCTGATATTAATAGCCCAGGAAGGGTGCCATGAATATTGGCCCCCTCCCAGGCTAGAACACCAGCTGTCAGCCGCCCCAGCCGCAAGCACAGACATGCTTGCGCTCTGCAATGTCTCTGAAGGATGACAAGCTGGATGGCAGCGCTCTGCTACCATCCAGACTGTCATCTCAATTCCATTCCAGCGTGGGAGTATTCTCCTGCTCAAGCGGTGACGTCATTTGCCGTCACTGCATGCGCAGGAGAATTCTCCCACGCTGTCAGTGACGTGCATGAGGTGAGCTGAGTTCATTGGACATGAACTCAGCTCATCTGGATGCCGTCACAGCGAGACACTGAGGAGCTTCACAGAGAAGCTTCTCAGTGTCTGCGGCATGGCAAGCTGGATGGCAGAGTTCTGCTGCGATCCAGCCTGTCATGTCAATGTAGCACAGCTGAAGCCATCCTGGGAATCATGGAAAGGTAAGGATGAGGTTGGTTTATTATTTTACTTTTATTGCAGGAGATCGTTGGCTTCAGCTGGAATGGGCGTGACGGTAAGTAGAGTTTAATTTAGAACATTAAAGAATTGTGTCTTTATTTCAATTAAAGGACTTTATTCTGGGTGTTTGTGTTTTTTAACTTTCACTATGGGGTTAGTAATGGGAGAATTTTCTCCGCCCCTCCCATCGTACAAGCCCTGAGGCGCGGGGTACCCTTACAAGGAGTGCAAAGTTTGGGAAGATACTGAGGGAGTACCTTGCCGACCATACCAACGTCCTCTGAGATTCCTCTGTGCCTTATAATTATTGGTTATCCAAGCTGGATACGTGGAATGAACTGGCTCTCTATGCCTTGGAGGTCCTGGCCTGCCCTGCCACCAGCGTTTTATCAGAGCAGGTTTTTAGTGCCGTTGGTGAAATTAAACTGATAAGCGCATCCGCCTGTCAACTGAAAATGCTGACAGACTGACTCTTATAAAAATGAACAAGGGCTGGATTGGGCCAGACTTCTCAACACAACCCAATGATAGCAGCGTAACAAACTCAAATCCAGTGTCTTTTCTTGGGAAGTGCATTCCCATGCACCTTTTCACACCCACACTTGGGTATATTCTTCCTGATATTCACTGCATAGGCAAACACAATAGGAGACCCACTTCCATTAATGGGAACATTGTTTTCAGGAGGCTCCCTGACCTCCTTGTCTCTTCCATGAGGCATTAGAGTGCCTCCAAATTTTTGGTAACCCTTGCATTCACTGCATAGGCAAACATAATGGGAGTCCCACTTCCTAATAATGGGAATATTGTTTTCTGGAGGCCCTCTGACCTCCATGTCTCTTCCAAGGGGCATTGGAGTGCCTCCAAATTTTTGCCAATCCTTGCATTCCCTGCATAGGCAAACACAATGGGAGACCCACTTCCTAATAATGGGAACATTGTTTTCAGGAGGCCCTCTGACCTCCTCGTCTCTTCCAAGGGGCATTGGAGTGCCTCCAAATTTTTGGCAACCATTGCATTCACTGCATAGGCAAACATAATGGGAGACCCACTTCCTAATAATGAGAACATTGTTTTCAGGAGGTCCACCTCTAAGTCTCTTCAAAGGGGTATTGGGATGCATCCAAATTTTGGAAAGCCTTGCCACTCACTGCATACGCAATAACAGTATAGGAGACCCACTCTTTAGCAAAGGGAACAATAAAACATAGCCGGCTGATGGCTCTCTAAGAATAGTAAGGGCCGACTTCTGGCCTTTTAAGAATAGTAAAGGCCGCCTCATGGCCCTATAAAAATAGGCTTTGTGACTTTCAGAGTCCCTCCTTCATAAATGAAACAGGATGTGTCTGATGATATCTCACACACCACATGGCCAGATAAGGTCATAAAATGTTAAAATGACATTTCCTGGTGAATGCATTTTTCATGGTTGAAAGCAATGCAAAAGTTAAAACATGCATCAAAAATGCTATGTGTGAACATATCCCAAGGTGTCGAGGAGCATTTTTGTTTTTGGTTATTTATTTTACTTTATATACAAGTCATTACCCTGGAAAGGATGTTTCTTAAAATATTCATAATTTTTTAAATGACCTTTTTGTTAGGATGTTAGAAGGGTTAAAATTTTAGCAACAGTATTTCATTTTTCAATGACATATACAAAATATACAATATACAAAAACTGTACTTTAAAGGATCACTTCACATTTGAAGTGACTTTAAGGGGCCTATATGTCCGAAAACCTCCAAATAAGACTGTATTTTAAAAATTCTACCTGTCAATGTATTTAAAACCGCAATTCGAAAGTTTGATAAGTCCTTCAGTTGCGTCATAGGAATTAATGCAAGCTGGAAGAAAAACTGAATTTTTTATTCTTTTTTTACTAAAATGTTGCTTTAGCTTCCAGTTTTTTATTTCTACAAGGGAAAAGGAGAAAATGGACACCACCATTTGTTATCTTTTCTTTTGAATACATCAGTACCCCCAAATATGGTCAGAAACTACTGTCTGGCACATTGCAGGGCTTGGAATGGAAGGAGTGCTATTTGAGGTATGGAGTTAAAATTTTGCCGGAATAGACTATGGACAACAAGTCACATTTGCATATCCCACAGTGTTGAATCTGTACCCCTCAAGGACTTTACATATGGGTGTGATAACCATCTAGAACCCACAGTGCTTTGTAGAATTTTATAATATTTGACCGTAAAAATGTAATATTTTTTCCCTTCCATGAAAATGTTGCCTGACCCCAAAATTTCCCATTTTCACAAAGATAATTGGAGAAATTGCATAATACATTATGAGTTGCATTTACTCCTCACTAAAAAAGATACCTCACATGTGGGCAGAAACTACTGTTTTGGCACACGGAAGAGTTTAGAAGCAAAGCAGCAACACATTAGACCACAATTTTTGCTGCAATAGATTGTGGATGACATGTTGAATTTGATGAGCCCCTAAAGTGGCAAAAAAGCAGAAACACTCCACAAGCCTCTGTTTTGGAAATTGTGCCTCTCAGTTTAGTGCATGCTCCATTGGGGTTTTGTCTGGTCACATTTTTCAGAGATTTAAACGGAAATATTGATGTGTCAGCGTAGAACACAAGATAAATGTGAGACAATTATTGCGATCTTTGGGTGGCAAAATGAACAAATCAACAGCATTGCTTTTATTTTTGTTTAGGCCAAAAATAGTTAGCACGTTTACAGCAATATCATATTTATGTAGGTTTTTATGTTTTGATACTATCATTCACTAAAACAGGCAAAAAATATTGCCATTTATTTAAGTCTATCATTTTTTATTTTTTGCTAAGGAAGTTAAATGTGGGTATTTTCTTCAGGATGAGTTATACTTTTTATTGGTACCATTTTGCATTTGTATAATTATAGTAATACTGCATTACATGTTTTTTTTTAAGTTTTGCTGACCAATAAAAACTATCTTAAAGAAAAATGAAACTTTTTTTTATATAGCCATATTCTGGAAGCTATAACTTTTTACTTTTTCTGTTAATAGAGCTGAGTTGGGGCTAGTATTCTGCAGGACAGATTGATGCTTTCAGGAATATGATTATCATTTACATATGACTTTTGTTTCTGTTTTAGCCTACTTTCTATCAGTGGTGTGATGAAAAAATATTATTTTGCCATTTTTTTTTATTTGATGGTGTTCACTGTTGGGATTAAATAGTCTGCCAGCTTTATAAGTCAAGTTTCTCCAAAGGCCACAATACCAAATATGTGTACTATTTTTGGTTACTTTGTTTCTACATGAAATAGAGTATTTATTGTGGTAATAATTTTCCATAAATGTTTTGTTTTTTATCTTGTGGGGTCCCTCTATGCGACTTTAACTTTTATTTTTTTGATCCCTGGCCTATTGTATTTCAATACATATTGTGAAAAGGTCACTGGCAAAGTACTGGAGAGATGTGTAACACTAAGAGTGTTAGCTCCAGTGATATATGCATAGAGAAAGTGTTCCAGCACACAAAGTAAATAAAGGGGTTAATCAGACATCTTAGTGCTAGGGTGATTAAACACCTGTAGAAAGAGTGTAATTCAGAGGATAAAATCATAGCCTTTGGGCTCTCTCTCACTTGTGATTAAATTGGACGAATGCAATCCGATAAAAATCGGATTGCAGTCGGACTAATTTAATCCTATGATGGTGTGCTCAGTGGCGTTTTTTTTCCAGCTCCGATCGGATTGTGATCGGGCAGGAAAAAAATCGCAGCATTCTGCGATTGCATGCTGGATTCGGATCGCACGCACCCATATAAGCCTATGGATCACATCCGATGCTCTCGCATTGGATGCCATAGGCTAGTGGGACCCTGGCCTTTCAGAGCATTTGGTGTAGGGTGGGCCTGGAGGCACAAGCTCTAGAGCTGTGATGTTCAAGTTAAGGAAAGATAAACCTTGGGTTTTTTTGCTCCTGAATTGGGTGTTTACCCATAGCAACAAGGACTGTGCCATATGTTTTGGTTATGTTTTGTTTTTCCTGCTAGGCCAGGAGGGCCATGTTTATTTTTGCTAACATTGCTGTAGTTTATGCACTGCAACAAAGTGAATCAATCTACCACAGTTGGTGTTTGAAGTGCGGGCAAGATCCCCAGGAAGTAAGTGTGACAGCTATGGACAGACTGCATGTCCTGGGTGAAGGCAGCTCTGAGCAGGGAACAGTGGTCAACAAAATGGAGGAGCTGATCAAGCACCTGGTCCAAAGCCAACACCAGCAGCACCAGCAGCACCTGCATCAGCTGCAGCAGAACCAGGAGCAGCAGTTCCAACAGCAATAACTGCAGAAGCATCATGAGCAGCTACAGCAGCATCGGGAACAGAAGCAGCTGCATCTACAGCAGCAGCATCAGGAGCAGCAGCAGTAGCATCGGGAGCACCTGCAGCTGCAACTGCTGGCACAAAAGGAGACAAGTAAACTGCTTATGCAACAGCTGCAGCAGCAGCTTCAACAGTGCCAGCAACAGTCGACAACAGCAGCAGCAGATTGATTTGCTCACAGAGTCAGTTCATGGCATGGCAGTGGCTCCAAGTCCAATGTCAGCTGATGATTTCTCTGTGCCATAAGGTGATGAGGAAAGCCTTACAAAAAATTACCCCGGGTGATGACATAGAGGCCTTTTTAACCATTTTTGAAACTGTCACCGATAGAGAGAAACTCCCGCCAGAGTAGTGGGCGGAAGTCCAGGCGCCATACTCAATGGGGGAGCCACAAAAGGCCTACTATGATTTGGCTTCACAGGACGCCAAAGAATATGAAAAATTGAAAACAGAAATGTTGTGCTGGGGGTGACAACGGGTCCACCGCTGAGCATATCACTGTGACAAAACCCCTCGCTCCCAAATGTTTGATCTGCTGCACCTTGTCCAAAAGTGGTTACAGCCTGAGTCCTCTACACCAGCACAGATGGTGGAGTGAGTTGTAATGGACCGGTTTGTGTACTCCCTTCTGAGCCCGATGCAGATTTGGGTTGCCCAGGGAAATCCCCAGAATGCGGATGACTTGGTCCATGGGGAGGCAGCCCATTCCATTCTGGGGGGTGGAGGATAAAAAGGGGATGGGGCGTCTAAAGTCCAAGGGGGCGACAGAGGTCATGCCAAGGCCCTCATCGAGGGATGTAATTTGCTGGAGATGTCACCGTCCAGGTCATATAGCAGCCCATTGTCCCCTGACCACCGAGCAAATGGACTGTAGCATGGGTCGCCGGTGTTCCTTCTATGCATATCCAGCTTGCAGTGTGGACTGTGCACCCAGCAAGGGGCCCCAAACTTGTCCTACAACAGTGAATGGCCTGCAAATGACTGGACTACTAGACTCAGGAAGTTTGGTGACCCTCATAATGGCCACACTCCCTCTCCAGTTGATCCCTGGGAAGAAGGTTGGCGTCCACTGCATTCACGGGGATGCTAAAGACTATCCAGTTGGCCAGAGTGGTCATTAAAATTGCCCAAGGTACTGAGTCCCATGAGGTTGGTGTGGTCCCGGATTTGTTGCACCCAATCATCATAGGCAAGGGCTTTGTGTTATTTTGGGACTTGTGGGGGAAGGGTGGAGACCTGGATTACCAAGTGCGTGTGGGGGGTACTGTGGTTCACTGTAGGGGTATCTTTGTGTTTGAGGGGGCACTTTTATTGACATCTTACTTTACAATTGCAACGAAAGAGGAAGCTAGGGCTCCAGTAGGAGGAAAATTAGAGGGCACACAATACTACACAGTAGGTGCAGTAATAGGGACACATATGGCAGTAGCGGATCAGCATTGGGGATTCAGCAGAATAAAGAGTTTGCACAGGTTGGGGATAGATGGAGATGGTGCCTAAAATGTTAGAAGCTACAGGTGCATCTCACTAAATAAGAATATCATCAAAAAGTTAATTTATTTCAGTTCTTCAATACCAAAAGTGAAACTCATATATTATATAGAGTCATTACAAACAGAGTGATCTATTTCAAGTGTTTATTTCTGTTAGTGTTGATGATTATGGCTTACAGCCAATGAAAACACAAAAGTCATTATTTCAGTAAATAAAAATAATAAACAAAAAACACCTGCAAAGGATTCCAAAGTGTTTAAAAAGGTCTCTTAGTCTGTTTCAGTAGGCTCCACAATCAGGGGAAGACTGCTGACTTGACAGATGTCCAGAAAGCAGTCATTGACACACTCCACAATGTCCCAGAGTTCATATTTTCATTCGGAAATCAAGGTACCAGAGTCTGAATGAAGAGTGGAGAGGCACAAAATCCAAGCTGCTTTAGGTCTGTTGTGAAGTTTCCACAATCAGTGATGGTCTGGGGAGCCAAGTCATCTGCTGGTGTAGGTCCACTGTGTTTTTTCAAGACCAAAGTCAGCACAGCAGTCTACAAGGACATTTTAGAGACCTTCATACTTCCCTCTGCCGACAGGCTTTTTGGAGATGGAAATTTCATTCTCCAGCAGGACTTGGCACCTGTCCACACTGTCAAAAGTACCAATACCTGGTTTAGAAACAACAGTATCACTATGCTTTATTGTCCAGCAAACTCGCCCATAGAGTATTGATCGCCTCCATGCCACGCCGCATTGGTGCAGAAATTAATGCAAAAGGAGCCCCGACCAAGTATTGAGTGCATTTACTGAACATACATTTCAGTAGGCCAACATTTCGGATTTTAAAAACATTTTGTTATAACGTATTCTAATTTACTGAGATAATGACTTCTGTGTTTTCAATGGCTGTAAGTAGTGATGAGCGAGTGTATTTGTTACTATTTGCTATTCGCACAGATAGTACGGTATTCGGCTTACTTGTAATATTGTGAGTATTTGTATACTCGTCTCGCTATATTCGGATTTCCCGCCCTGCAGTTTTGGCATCTTCTTTGCAGCCACTAAACATGCAGGGCTTCTTAGCCAATCACAGTAATGCCGCAGACATCTTGGTTGTGGCAATACTGTGATTGGCTTGGCCGCCCAACATCATACGGTCTATTTAAGCCCTGCCGCCACCATTTTGTGCACATTGCTTCTGGAGCCTGCGTTCTACAAGCATAGGGAGAGATCGCTGAGCTTCTAGGGAGAGTGTTTAGTCCTCTTGATAAAACAAAAGCCCTTTTAAGGGATACCTGAAGTGTATACTAGTTCAGTGTAGCATATGCAGGGAGAGATACTAGAGCAGGGACAGTTTAAAGGAGCCCCTCAATAGCTTCATAATACCACCAAAAAATAGCTCTTTTCAGAGCTGAAGACACACAACAAAGTCAGAGTACTTGGAGGGAGAGATTGTGTATTAGGTAGGGAGAGGTTAAAGTGTTCTTCCAGTGTCCATCTTAAAACAGCTCTTGTCAGAGGTAAAGCAATATTTTTCCAGCACACAGAGTAATAGCATTTTGTGCTGCCTTTTTTTTTAAAAGCACCGGTCTATTTTCCCTGCTGTTTTAGGGGTCAGAGCCTGACTTATGCTGTCCACATTAGTCCACTTAAAAAGGCGGTTAGTGCCCAACGCAAGCAGTACTCCAAACATTTCATACTGCCTGCTACAAAGCATGCACCAGCCCATTTTCCCTGCTGTTTTTGGGGTGTCAGCCTGCCTTCTGTCCATATTAGTCCGCTTAAAAAGGTGTTTAGTGCCCTACACAACGTAGCAGTCCAAACATTTCCTACTGCCTGCTACCAAGCACAAACCATGCCATTTTCCTGCTGTTTTTGTGGTCTCAGCCTGCCTGCTGCTGTACACATTAGTCCACGTAAAAAGGCGGTAAGTGCCCAAAGAAAAGCAGTAGTCCAAACATGTCCTACTGCCTGCTACCAAGCACACACCAGGCCATTTTACCCACTATTTTAGAAGCCACCATCCCAAGGGCCACCAATCACAAATTGTAGTTACGCTGGAGTAGGAATTCCATCCAGGTTTGTCCACTTCCCAATGTGCATAGGGTTTGTAAAAATTAGCCCTATGGGCTGAGTTATGGTTGACGAAGGAAGCCACCATCCCAAGGGGCTCAAATCACAAATAGTAGTTAGGCTGGAGTAGGAATTCCGTCCTGGTTTGTCCACTGCACAATGTGCATAGGGTTTGTAAAAATTAGCCCTATGGGCTGAGTCATGGTTGACGAAGGAAGCCACCATACCAAGGGGCTCAAATCACAAATAGTAGTTAGGCTGGAGTAGGAATTCCATCCTGGTGTGTCCACTGCACAATGTGCATAGGGTTTGTAAAAATTAGCCCTATGGGCCGAGTTATGGTTAACACAGGAAGCCACCATCCCAAGGGGCTCAAATCACAAATAGTAGTTAGGCTGGAGTAGGAATTCCGTCCTGGTTTGTCCACTGCACAATGTGCATAGGGTTTGTAAAAATTAGCCCTATGGGCTGAGTCATGGTTGACAAAGGAAGTAAACAGGTTTTTATGGGAAGGGGGTGACTTTAACAGCAGTAGCATGAATCTGCATTTTTGTTGAATTTAGGTTGGCTTGCTGTCATCTGGAGGGATTACAAACTGTGGAGATATCCATTCCTTGTTGAATTTAATCAGAGTAAGTCTGTCTGCATTGTCCGTGGAGACATGTGTGCGCCTATCAGTGATTATTGCCCCAGCAGAACTGAAAACACGCACATACACCACACTAGCAGTCGGGCAGGCCAGCACCTCCAAGGCATATAAGAAGAGGTCGGGCCAAGTGTTCAGTTTAGGCACCCAATGATTAAAGGGAACTGAAGTGTAAGAAAGGACACACGTATGGTCACTTAAGTACCCCTTGACCATGTTCTGCAACTTATGTCTCCTTGGCATTGTTACAGGCACAGATAGCTCTTGCTGTTGTGCTGGCTTATTGAAAATTGCCCGATTTGTGCACATTTTCCCCCACCTTTGTTGGAGCTGGTGTTCGTGTCTCTCCCCTTTGTCCCTTTGTGTTGAAAAGAGCAAGTACCTCTGCCACCACATTGTCTGAGGGTGATGTTTTCAGCAACTGATCTACAACGGCCCTCTTGAACGATTCCATTGTAAAACTTTTTGGTGACTCCAAAAGGAGAGAAGGAAATTTCTCCTTGTACCATGAATCGAGAAAGGTGGCCAACCAGTATAGGTCACTCTCGTCACCTGCACCTTAAAAACATCTCCAGAATCCGACCTTTTCTCACCCTTGAAACTGCTAAAACTCTTAATGTCGCTCTTATTCACTCTCATCTGGACTACTGCAACTCTCTTCTGATCGGTCTCCCCCTTACCAAACTTTCTCCTCTCCAATCCATCCTGAATGCGGCAGCCAGAGTCATATTTCTGTCCAGCCGCTTCACCGATTTCTTCATCTTGTGCCAGTCATTACACTGGTTGCCCATTCGCTGCAATATAAACTCATCACTCTCATCCATAAAGCTCTCCACAGTTCTGCACCGCTTTATATCTCCTCTCTCATCTCTTTCTATCGTCCTACATGTGCCCTCCATTCTACAAATGACTTATGACTAACATCCCCCCTATTCTGAACCTCGCACCTCCATCTCCAAGACTTCTCTTGTGCTGCACCAGTTCTCTGGAATGCTCTACCCCAGACGATCCGACTGATGCCTAGCTCCCACGTCTTCTAGCGTGCTTTAAAAACCCATCGCTTTAAACAAGCCTACCACCTCAATTACTCAGTAAATTACCCTTTCCCTGTTCCTTTCTTCTAAATATTATTCAGAATCTGCAACCTACTATTCATCTGTCTCCACACCCTCCATGCACACGATAACTGCATTCAATACTTGATTATTGCACATAAACATACTGGCTGATGGCTGGATTATGCAGCTTTAAAGGAAAACCCTACTTATTATAACTGCCAGACCTGAAATAACAAGCACTTTTCAAGTATTGTGTCCACCCATTTCCTTGTATAATTTAAGCTTGCGAGCAGGGACCTCACTCCTAATGTAACTGTTTAAACTGTCTTACCTTGTATTGAATTTATTGTATGTACATGTCCCCGCCTACTAGTAAAGTGCTGCAGAATATGTTGGCGCTATATAAGTAAAAATTATGGATTGGGTGTCCCCTTTGTAGCATTATGAGTCCTCTCGATTGCACAGAAAAACAAGTCCTCTCCCCCTTCATCCTCCTCATCTTCTTCCTCATCACCCAATGTTGCTGCAGAATATTGGCCCATTCACCCATTGGGAAATCTGGCGCCATACCAACATGCTGGGCACGCAAAGCTTCCTCTTTGAGATTATGCAGTGATTGTTTCAAGAGACACAGCAGCGGCATGGTTACGCTGATAATAGCCTGATCACCACTCATGATGTTCGTGCAGTACTCAAAGTCCTCAAGAACCTCACAAATGTCAGCGATCCATACCCAATCGACAGTTCTTATGTGTGCTGGCTGACTCTCCGTCTGACAGGCATGTTGAAGCTGGTTTTCAGCTACTGCCCTCTGCTGTTCACTAATCCTCGCCAACATATAATAGGTTGAGTTCCACTGTGAGGGTAGGTCACAAATGAGTCGGTGACTTTGCAAATTCAAGCGCTTTTGCAGCGCTGTAAGAGCAGCAAAAGCGGTAGAGGAATGGCGGAAATGGGCGCTAATATAGCGCACCTTATCAAGTAGGTACGGCAAGTTACGGTAAGTTTTCAGAAATTTCAGAACAACTAGGTTCAGCACGTGAGCCATGCATGGCACATGTACCAGCTTGCCAACCTTTAAAGCCGCCACCAGGTTACACCCATTATCTCAGACAACCAGACCGGTTTGGAGGTGCAGTGGGGAGAGCCACTGATCAGTCTGTTGTTTTACAGCTTGCCACAGATATGCTGCAGTGTGTGCTTTCTGTTCTAAACAGGTCAGCTTCAGCAGAGCGTGTTGCCGCTTTGCCGATGCACTGTTGCACAGGTCCAAGCTTGGCAGTGATGGGGAGGGTAATTCAGCAGAGGATGAAGAGCAGGAGAAGGGGAGAGAGGAAGTGGAATATGAAGAGGTGGAAACCCTGAAAGAAGTTGGGCCCGCTATTCTTGGCGTGGGTCGGATGTGTGATGTTCCAGTTTGCGCCTTTGTCCCACCCTCCACCAGGTTCACCCAGGGTGCCGTGACAGAAATGTATTGTCCCTGTCCACAACAACTTGTCAAGGTATCTGTTGTTAGGTGGACCTTCCCGGTTATGGCATTGGTGAGAGCACGGTTCAGATTGTTTAACACGTGCTTGTGTAACACTGGGCAAACTAGTGGCGGCTTGGAACACTGTATCATGGGGTAGCCATAGCCAAGAGATCACGGAAAGACTGTTTTCCCTCAAGCCTAAATGGCAACATCTCCACAGCTAGCAATTTGGGACTGTGCGAGTTTAGTATTTGTGCCTATGGGTGCGTGGCTGGGTATTTACGCTTTCTTTCCAAGCTCTCAGGCACGGACAATTGGACGCTTTGCTGGGGCAAGGAAGTGGATGTGGTTGATGTTTGTTGTGTGGGAGCAACCACAGCTTGTGGGCAGGAGATATGAGCGCCTGCTTCCTGAACAGCAGATTCTGAAGGACATATCCCAGGCAACATGGCTTTGGTTTGACCTGTAGACTCAGATTTGGTACCCTGGTGTTCCGCCCACCTACTGGGGTCCTTGGCTGCCATGTGGTTTTGCATACTGCTGGTGTTCAGGTTGCCTTTGCCCTGGTCTCTGCTCAACTTGGTATGGCAGATGCTGCAAACTACAATGTTTTTCTCTGATGGAATTTCAGAAAAAAAATTCCACACAGCAGCTGAAAGCCCCTTGCCCTGACTTGGTGCACAGCGGGGGTGCTCTTGGGAACAGTTGACCCAGTTAACACTCTGAGTAAACCAAGATCCCTTGGTGCCTGTGTTGGTGCTACATATCCATCTTCCTCTGTGTTGCTGACATGGCTATGTGTACCAATGGTACAGGTCGGATCAATGGACTCATCATCGACCACCTCGTCTTTCATCTCATCCTCCTTCCCAGTTGACATTGTAGGCTGACCTGATGGCAACTGTGTCTCATCATCATCAGCCTCCACCTCAGGAGACAGTAAATGAAGTTCCTCCGAGTTGCTTTCTTCTGGCTGTAGGTCCTCAAATACTTGAGCATCAATGCATGTCACCTCTTCTTGTCCCTCTTCAATGCTGCACATTGATAGGCCAGAGCCAACCAAAAGATACGTAGCAAACAAAACCTTGGAGTGGCCAAGCTTGGGGTCATATGTCTCCTGTGACTGATAATAGCGGGAGGAAGGAGAACCAGCTTCAGGATTGGAAGGGCCAGCCTTCTGTGTATCCACAGTAGACCGTGTGGTCGTGGAAGATTTGCTGCTGCTTGACAAATGCGTAGAGGCCTTGTCTGCTATCCAAGACAGACTCTGCTCTCGCTCTTCTGACTTCCACACACGTTTACGTTCCAGACTGGGAAATTTTTCCAGGAACATAGTGGATGCTTCTTCTGACCTGACACCGACTAAGAGCCTTCTCGCGCACCACTGACAACACCACATCCACGTCCATGTCCCTTAACAACAGGCTTTTTTGGCATTTTGGGTTTTGTTGACAGATTTTCAGATGTTGATGGCACAAGCCAAGCTATTTGTGACAGCCAAAATAGTGAGTCAAACATGATTCAGCCCATAGGGCTAATTTTTACAAACCCTATGCACATTGTGCAGTAGACAAACCAGGTCATTATTCCTACTCCAGCCTAACTACTAATTGTGATTGAAGGCCCTTGGGATGGTGGCTTCCTGTGTCAACCTTGACTCAGACCATAGGGCTAAGTTTTACAAACCCTATGCACATTGTGCAGTGGACAAATCTGGAATGTACATTGGTCCTATCAAACTAATATTTGTCATTGGAAGCCCTTTTCACAGGTTGTGCCACATTGTGACTGAGATAGGGGATACATATTAAATAGAAATTTACACTGAATGTTGATGACCGACCGATGGCCCTCTGAACACTTAAATTGAAGGCCACATTTACAATAGTACTCCATCGTAGATAATGTTTGTCAATGGAGGCCCTTGTCATGGAATCTTCTTGCACCTATGACACAGCCCCAGGAGTAATTTTTGGAAATACGATGCACATTCTGCACTGGACCAAGTAGAACAGTATCAAGAAGTCTTCTCTTGCTATATAATCTGGAGAATATTGACAGTCAAAATCTCTGAGCCATTGGGAGAAGCTTCTCCAACCCTTCCTGGATGGGGGACACCATATATCCTTTGTCCATTGACTTGCACAAGTGATATATTTGAGATTGTCATCCAGTTGACTAGTGCAGCTTTATTTTTCCAGTTCACAGAGTTCAGCCATACCTGAGAATCGCAGGCCACACTCACTGCTACTTTCTAGTACTCCATGTCTCTTGGCCTTTTTCTCTGTAGTCTCTGCCCTTAAGGCTAAGTGCCCACATAGCGTTTTTCAAGCGTATATGCTGCGGAATTTCCGCAGCATAAACGCTTGTTAAACGCTAGGTAATCCGCCCCCATGGTCCCCAAGGGGATTCCGCAAGTTCTATGCACATGCTGCGGATTTTTCCGCAGCGTTTATGCTGCGCTCAAAAATCCGCAGCATGTCCATTAATTTTGCGGAAGCGCGGCGTAATCGCCGCCATTGACTTGCAATGAGACGCACATAATCCGTGTCAGTACATTTGTACTCACGGATTATATGCGTTTCAATGTGCGGATGGTACCCAGTTCTGGAGGAGAGGAGACTCTCATCCAGACCTGGGTACCATTGTACTTGTAAAAAAAAGAATAAAATAAAAAATAAAGTTTATATTCACCTTCCGACGGCCTCCGGTCTCCTTCCCTTTGCTTGCGGGCAGGACTGTAGGACCTGCGGTGACATCACAGTCATGTGACCGCAGGCCCTTCAATGCAGTGTCCCGCGATCAGCTGGCAGACAGGAGCGAGCGCAGCAACACACGCCGGGCCATCAGAGGGTAAGTATAGGTTTATTTTTTTATTTTTAAATGAGTTAAATAATAGAGTGAGGGCCCTACAATATGAATAAATGAGGGCACTCTCAAATGTACACAAGAGGCACCTCCAAAATTTCTAGAGGAGGGCACTTCAAAATGTATGTTACAGGGCCACACGAAGGCTCTCACAAAACTCAGCTTTACTGCCAATAGCAGGCCCTCTGAACATTTGAATTTAGGGCCGCAGTATCACATGGTGGTGGAGGAGGAAGAGGAGGAGGGTCAAGCCCAATGGGCACATTGTAAACTGCTATGGAATATGTATTCCTCTATCTGAGTGTCAATGATGGAGGGACCTCCCAAATGTCTAACTAACAGCTGTCCCTCCAAAACGCATGTTTCAGAGCCACTTAAGGCCTCTCAGGTCAAAGATCAACATACCTGCTGGTGAATTCTAGCTGTGCTTAAAAAGTGCTGGGGAATAACGAACTAAAAATTATTTTTGACAGAGTGACCTACAAAATGTATAAGTCAGGACCCTCCCAATTGTAAAAGGTGAAATTGTAATCTCTGCAGACAAGTCCTGGCTGGAAGAAGCTGCCATGTCGGTCTTGGCCAGATGGAAAAGATTGGAGAAGTGAATGACTCCACTTGAAAGAATATCAACTGTAAGTCACCATCAATAATTGTACTGTAATCTCTTATAAGTTCTGCAGGACTGGCATCTACCACTATATGTCACCATAAAGTTGTAATATCAATGTAGAGATTTATTTTAGTAACAGCTCTATCATGAACCTGAACCAAACCCCTAGCTACGCCCATGTTACTGACCCTCTGGTTCTTATGGCAGTCATGCCATTCAAAAAGGAGGAAAAGAGGACACACTCTAACACATAACAGCACCATCCCCTGGAAGGTAAATACAACTTATGTAAGTGGCTTGGGAGGAAGAGGTCAATATTGCAGCTGTATGAGCAACAACAGAAACATCATCTTTATTAGCTACTTACTTCTTACCTCACTGTAAAGTTTTTGATGTATACCTATGCCTGTGATGGATGTCATATGCTATGTATATTCTTATATGGAATATGATATGAGATATATTGTCCCTCTCAAGTACATATATATAGATTAAGTTCATTTGTGTCAAATTTTATAAAATAATTCCTTAGAATCAGATTGTGTTTGCAATTTAAGCTGATCACTATTTTGGTGGATTCATAGAAAGAAAAAAAAATAATGCTCTGCTCATTTGGGTTTCACTAGTCTTTTGTCCAGTCACCGGTGTGGTATTTCCATGTCAGCGTAGGAAGAGCGAAGATGCCCGGTGTTGGAAAATGATGAAATTGGCCAAGTGAACACCATACAAGTGATGGGACCAAAGAAGACCATTGGAATGGAACATTGCATGGCTGTGGGACAGGCAAGGGCCAGATGAGTATTTTTTTGCATATATTTATTATGCTATGAGGTTTGGAGAAATCTTAGAACATAATAATGTATATTCAATTTGTACCAAATAAATTTACTGTAATTAAAAAAAAAATTCTTTCCACATTTAAGCAAACTTTGGCAAATTAATTCATTGCTAATATGGAGTTTTTTTCTGTTATATTTATATTGAATTTAAAAAAACATAGCATGTGTGTCATGTTCCACCAAACTTTGAATATATTCAGTAGCTACCAGAATTTGACCCCTCCTCCTGAAGTCACATTCTTTGCAGAAATCAGAATATTGTTCACAGCTCAGTGTCTTTAATAATATGGATTATAAACAATTTGGATTTCAATGAACACTGCTGCTTCATTCATTTTATAAAAGTATTAAATTAAAATAAGTTATTTTATAGCCAGTGTGCAGACAAGGACCTGTGGCTAACATTGCTATTGACATAAATCAAAGTGAGTCAGTGACTAGTTTATTCCGAAAACACTTTAACATGCTAACACACAGTATAGACACCAGTTTACCTCTCAACATTAACATTTAATTGATTGCTATGGAAATCATATAATGAAGCTGCAAAACCACAAATTCATATGCCTCTAACAATTATATATGTATCCATTGTATAAATTAGCCATGCATTATAGTACAAAGCCATTCAGTGTCCTAAATGAGGTATACAGAAGCTGAAATGTTGCATAGATGACGAACACCTACTTTATAATGATTTTACCACCAGTCCTATTTAATAGGCTCCTTTTATTCCAGTTTTCATTGAGCGAGAAAAAAGCCCCTATAATTGCTAGAGACAGAGCAAAGATCATGGGATTTGGGGGTATGAAACATTTTCCCTTAAAATGCACTTATTGGTAACAGACTTCAAACTGCAACTGCAAAGAACTTCAGAGAGACATTTACTTTTTTACAAGCAGATAAAGAAAGAATCCTTTGTAAGTCTAAATATACAGTGCATCTGCTAACCTTATTGAAGCTGACATTCCCAGGATACAAAGACTATTTCAAAGTGCTCTATATAATAAAATTAACAACCTGGAATTACATTGCCCCTGACTTTAACAGCTTAAACTTGATAAATTATAGATTGAAAGAAAATATTTCTCGCCAAATATATTTAAAACATCAGAAAATGTTAATACTGTTTGAGCTGAGAAGGCATATTCCTTTTGTGGTATTAACAGCCATGAATATAGTGGAGCAGTGTGTTTTGCCATCGCCTGGGGCATGGCAAGAATTTTCACCCCCAACCTGTAGGCACTCCTTTGAGTACCTTTTACTGGTCCAGATCTTAACTCCCTGTATCACAAGCACATGTATTTTTTGAAAATTCTAATATACCATATTTTTCAGATTATAAGACGGACTTGTTTTCCTCCAAATTTCGGAGGAAATGGGGGTGCGTCTTATAATCTGAAGGTAGCTTACCAAGGGGATGGGCACCAAAACCTCGCCCCACTCCTGCTGTTGGCCTCCTGAAGTAGCGATCCTGCCTCCTGTGACCCCGCTCCACTGCCGCCGACCACCCGGTAAGCTACCATTAAAACAGACTATAAGACGCACCACCATTTAATTTAAAACATTTTAAGGGGTGTGTCTTATAGTCCGCAAAATACGGTAATTATATTTTGACATTTGAATCTTTCTTTTCTTGCTTTATAAATTTCAACATAAATAAAATAAAATGAAAAAAATACACACTGTTTTATTATTTATTTTATTATTACTTTTTATGTAGTTATTTTATTTATTAAACAACGGGTATGTGCAAAATATTAGCAGTGTTTAAAACAACTCAGGAAAAGCTCAATTCTCTTAATATTCTTTTTCCATGTACAAAAACACTTACTGACTCCCTTCACTCATCACTGTCCCCAATCTCTTCTTTTTCCTGTCCTGATCTGGCTGTAAATCACTACAATGACACTCTCAGAAGCAACCTGGAACAAGCAGCGCCCTCAGAACCTGTAAAACAGCCCTGGCTCACACCGCAAACCCGATTTCTCCAGCGATGCTCTAGGAGTGCTGAACGCCTATGGAGGAAAACTCGCACACTAGAAAACTTTACCCACTATAAATTTATGTTAAAAATCAATAACTCTGCCCTTCACCTTGCCAAACAGTCCGACTTCACCACCCTGATCTCCTCACTATCCAACAACCCCAAAAAACTCTTCGACACCTTTCTCTTGCTCCACAGTCCTAAAGTGCAGGCCCCTATCACAGACATCTGTGCTGAGGACTTGGCCCCCTTCTTCACCGACAAAATAGAGAACATCCATCAGGAAATCAGATCCCAGCCACCAAGTGCCGTGACTCCCATCCCTCCTCACATCTCTGGATCACTCTCCACATTTGACCCAGTCACAGAAGAAAAAGTCTCCAGGCTCCTCTCTTCCTTTCTTCCTACTGCATGCACCACTGACCCCTTTCCCTCACACCTACTCCAGTCTCTCTCTTCAGTCATTACTACTCAAAAATGTCTGAGGCCTTTAGACCCAATAAGAACAATCTTGCTCTCCTCTGTCCATTGAATGTTTTGCCAATTCTCTTTAGGTCAATCAATGTGTTCTTTCGCAAACTTTAATCTTTTCAAAACATGTCTTTTTTTCAGCAATGGTGATTTACGAGGGTTTCTTGCAAATAGTTTGGCTCCATGTAGCCAGTTTCTGATGGCTGCAGGTCTCACAGGTAATTAAAGATATTCTTTCATCTCCCTGGATACTTCTTTGCCATTCTTGTGATTCCTTGATCTACACGGATGGTAGTATTTATTTTACTACCACGTTTTTTGTTTTGTCTGCTATTTTATAGCAGGGGAAATTTATTTTAAATTATTTTTAACACTTCTTTATATGTTTTCCCTTCTCCAATCAACTTCTTCATAGTTCTTTCTCGCTTGGCACATTGTCTGGAATGATCCGGTTAAGGGGACGGTTGCAAAAAACTTTATTAATAATGGAAAGCAACCGAACCCAGGGTCCGCAATGCAGCCTGGAAGACTATGCCTGAACACCTCCCGGGTAAGAAGGTAAAACAACCAACTAATATATCAATCACTCCCGTGTCACTGCACACTGGGATGGGAATAGGGATTCTCTGTTAACTGCACAAGAGATGTGCGACAAATAATGTAGCCATAGCCCTGTTAACTGCAGAGGCTACGCAGCAGGCACTAGAACGTGTGTGTGATTGTGCGATTCACGCCAGCGTATACGTGCTCCCTACTGGCATGCTACCGGACGGCGGAGTATCTCTCCACGTGGCTAACAGGCATTGCCAGGAATACGGGGTCCGCAGTCTGCTCGGGGTGTATAGCGACCCCCTTGTCGGAGCCAGACTGTCAGTCTAAGCTACCTGCCTCCCTCCAGCTAAGGCTGCCTACCCCCAGATAAACCTGCCTGTCCGAAGCTATAACAGCGAGAGAGCACGTGGAGCCCAAAGAACCAAGCGTCCACTCAGTAACACAATCTCAGCTCAATGAGCAGAGCGCGCCGCCATGTTTGTGGGCGGGCTATTTAAAGATTAAGCTCTGCCCACCGTCGCATTATTGGTGACGTCACCTGTAGGCAATCAGTCAGTGCCAGGTCACTGGATCAGATGACACCCAAACCACCAATCACGGTCTGCCATATCACAGGCATGCTCAGCGTAGTGCATCCTGGACTTAGGCTGTAGTAGCCCTGTTCCCCTCCGCAACCTATGCTTCATGTTGCTAGGAACAAAGACCCAAGAGACAGCTTGTACATCTCGTGCACTAGCTAGGCGTTGGGACTGATGGCAATGCTGAGCAGCATCTGCCCTGGCTGGACCAGAATGGGAGACCACAGAATCCACCAATGATTCTGAACCCATTTCAGATCCAGCAAACACCTTCTAACTAGTGTTGAGCCACCACCATAGTGTTCGAGTTCAGTTCGGTTCGTCGAACACCTTCAAACAGCGTTAAAACCAATGGCAGGCAAATATAAACACATAGAAAACACCTTCAAAGGTGTCCAAAAGCTGACAAACTGCTCAGAAGACATAACTAACACATGGAAAAGTGACAAGTACATATAGTCATGCAAAAATAAAAGAGGTGGAGGAGTAAAAGGAGGGGGAGACACAGATATAGGCATGTCATGCCTTTCTTAAATCCAAAAAGTGAGAAGCCGAGACGGCCAGTCCGCTCCTGCCCGTGCCACCTCCGTGTCGCCGGGTTTGTGCCAGAGCCGTGGTGGACCCTGACGGCCAGCCCCCCTCTCCCAATACTGGTGCCTGTCTGCTGGTGGGTCGAGCCCCCTGCGGTGGGGGGAGTAACATCTGCAGAAGAAAGACCATCTTCCAGCCAAACTAACATGTCGACTTCTTTTCGTGGACAATGTGATACGATCCCTTTGTTACGGATACGCCCATCGCTACAAATTCCAGATGAGGCACAAAAACAGCAGGTGCTTCAACGGATATCAAGTGCTCCTTCAAGTGGGCTCTCCTCCACCTCAACTTCAACATCACAAATACTCCAGTCCTCAGAGGTGTCACCCCAATCGCACTTGCTTCCTCACATCTCCCAAGTCTCCAGCTGCCCGTCTGAGTATGGGGTAACACAGATGGTTGAGTCTGCACAGCTGTTTACTCATACTATAGCCTGGGAAACGGAGGTCTGCTCCAGAGCTTCTGTTAATCCAGACGAGGAAATGATCTGCACTGATGCCCAGAATCTTTATAAGTCGGATCCAGGACAAGATGAAGAAGGTTCTGAGCATAATGTAGACCCTCGTTCCCAAACTGTAACTCCTGTTGGTGGAGACAATGATGAAGACGATGATGAGACTGAAAAACCTGATTGGAGCGACAACTTGACTTTTCGGTCAGGGCAGGAAGAGGTTGGCTTTGAGGACGACGGGTGTGATAACACACAGGATGATGATGACAAGGTTGGAGATCCCACTTACTGTCAACACACAGTCAGCCAGTCGATGAGGTCACCCGGGCCTTTGCCTGGCCTTTGGGATGTCGCGGTGGTCGGCTCCCTGGCCCGTACCCTGGGGTCACTCTTTAAAAGGGTGGATAATTGTTAATTTTATAAGAGTTTGTGACACCACCTGTGGTATCTGGTGAGAAGCACCAGCGCTGCAGCAGTCCACTGAGGCCCGTGATAAGGCAGCTCGATGGTATAGCTCCCCACAGGTGGAGCTAGGTCTCAGGGCAGCGTATGCAGGGGGAATGCAGGACAGGCGAGACCCAGCTGGGTCAGAGCAAGAACGGAAACGGACATGGTAGTCACTTCAGTACCTTTTACTGGAGGAAATTCAGGCACATCCTGGAGCACTGTAGGGTGAAGGGTGCATATCAGGATCCTCCCCAATGAGCGGGTGTAGGGCCTCCTGTTTCTTGCCTCTGCGCAGTAAGTTTCTGACCTGCCTGGAGCTAGGCCTAACTTTGTCTCTGTCCTGCGCTGGCTGACTTTGTGGTAGGGCCTTCTCTTGAAGTTCACGCTCCCAGTATGCGGGGCCTAAGCGTCTCCTGGCTCTGTTACGTATCAGCACCTTAGCGATCCTGGGACTTGTAGTTCTCCAGGGATTCCAGTTATGCCTTACTGGGTCATAGAGATCCCGGTAAGCTCGGATCCGGTGTCCGGTAAATGCTTTGGGGTGAGCTGGTTAAGCTCCTCTGCCCCTTATGTACTAACTCGCCACTCGCCTTCGGCCTACTCGGGCCCTCAATAGGCTATACACACTAACGGCAGCTTGCCGCGCTTCACCGATCTTATGACGCCGGCACACCTTAAGCTCTATCTGGGCTCCCTGAATCTAGCTAGCAGGAGCCTCGTGCTCCACTGCTGAACTATTAACTGAGTTCTCTAGACTAGACTGAGCTCCACTGCAGACTGACCTCTCTTAGGCTTCTCTACTGCAGGAACTCTTCAGAGGAACTGAACTGCCTAGCTCCACCTTCCCTATTTATATCCCTAACGGGCTCCCTCTGCTGGTCTGAGGTGGAAGGTGGAGATGTGTGAATGTTTATGGGGGCCTCTTGTGGAGGATTCCATCAATACACTCTTCTAGGATCTGTGATATCAAGCGCAGCGGGGCGTCACAGATGCTATTGACGACGAGGTTAGGTTGCGCCTTCCTGGACAGAGACGGAGTACTGGAAGCACGTCAACAACTGCATCCTCAACCACAACTCCGCCTCTGACCACAAGTCGTAGTGGCTCTTCAGGTCGCATGGGCTCTAAGCCTTGCATAGCCTGGGCATTTATTCAGATCGATAAGGATGACCCAACTCGTGTTATCTGTAATATTTGTCACCAAAAGCTAAGTAGAGGCCAAAAAATCCATAGTTTGAGTACTTCATGCATGTACCGTCACATGGATATGAAGCATAAGTTGCAGTGGGAAGCTCACTGTGCTACAATGCGGCATAGCAGGCTGGGCCAATCACCGTCTGCCCCATCTTGTACATCCGCGGCCTCTTCATCCTCTGTGACTGGGGGGACAGCAGTCACACATGTTTTTGGACGCAGACCTGCCACCTCTTTACCTGCAACAGCCAGTGTGATTGGCAGGTCGTCAGTTCATTGAGAAGTGGAAACACCTGCTGGTGTTGAGAGCTCTCTGACATCGAGAGCACCACCTTTGGATCAAGGCAACCTAACATGTCCGCCTGCATCTTCCTCACAGACCGGCAGTTTGCCAGGGACACCCTACTCAACCCCGTCAAAGCACAACAGCCAGCCCTCGGTCCCTCAGATGTGGACAAATAAAAGATCATTTCCTCCTAGCCATGAGAAAGCTAAGAGGTTGAATTTCACCATCTGCAAGCTGTTGGCTGCAGAAATGCTGCCTTTCTGCCTGGAGGACACAGTGGATTTTTGAGACCTTATGTCCATCGCAGTGCCCCAGTACCAGATGCCCAGTCGGCACTACTTCTCAAAGAAAGGTGTGCCTGCGCTCCACCAGCATGTCGCACACAACATCACCGCTTCTTTGAGAAACTCTGTGTGTGACAGGGTGCATTTCACCACAGACACTTGGATGAGTAGGCATGGACAGGGGCGTTACATGTCGCTGACAGGGCACTGGGTAACTATGGTGACAGCAGGACAAGGGGCTGCTGTCCAAGTCTTGCCGTCCCCGCGAGTTGTACGTCAATCCTCTTTATCTAGAAGTTCCTCCACTGCTTCTGCCTCCTCAACCTCCTGTCGGTCCTTCACCTGCACCCAAAGCCTGTCTGGTAATGCCACCTGCTTTCTAACTGCGCACCTCCTTACTATGCTGGCAGCAGGGCTCAACGGCATCAGTGTTTACTTTGAAATGTCTGGGAAATGTGAGTCACACAGCTGAGGACTTGTGGTCAGCTCTGGAGACCCAGTTTCATGAATGGTTGTCTCCACTGGACCTGCAACCAGGGAAGGCCGTGTGCGACAATGCTGCAAACCTGGGTGCGTCCCTTCATCGGGGCAATGTTACACACGTGCCTTGTATGGCTCACGTGTTGAACCTGGTTGTCCATAAATTTTTAGCCCACTATCCCGGACTAGATGGCCTTCTGCAGAGGGCACGGTCGCTTTGTGCTCACTTCTGCCGTTCGCATCCCGCAGCTCAACGACTTACATCTCTACAGAAGTCGTTGGGCCTGCCAGTTCACCGGATGAAATGCGATGTGCCGACACGGTGGAATTCAACTCTGCACATGTTGCAGCGACTGTGGCAGCACCGACAAGCCCTGGTGCAATAGTTTCTGACGTATAGCCTGGGCCAACGAGATCCAGAGGTGGGGCAAATCACACAGCAGGAGTGGTCTCAGATCAGGGACCTATGAAGTTGACGCGCCCCCTGGGCCGTGGGGTACCCGGAGCCGGGCTGGTAGACCCAGGGGGTTGTAGTCACTGTGGCGGTGACCCGGTCCGTGACCCAGGGCGGTCAATCCAACGGTAATTTGTATATATGGATTTTATAATGTCCGACTACGCCACCTGTGGAGTGCGGCCAAAGGGGCCGCCGCTGCGGAACAGTCCTCTGAAGCTGGTGGTTTTGCTGCAATGGTATTATTACTCACCACAGGAAGAGTGTAGCTTCAGGGCAGTGTGGGTGGATGATGGTGGTTGTAGTGCAGGGAGTCAGTAATGAACACAGAGTCCGTGTGATGCAGTCCTAAGATCTTTACTCACAGTTGTTGCAGTCCAGATTACAGGTACCAGAGCTATCTCACCCGTCGTGCTGTGCGTACTCAGTGAGGGGCTCAGTCCACCCCCAGATAGCTCCGGAGTACTTAGCAGGACCCCATTCTGTGTGTCCTTTCTCTGGCCTTCTCCCTGCACCTCACACCCAGTGACACTTCTATCCGGTATCCTCGGGCCTTGGCGGGCGACTTGTGTTCCGTCCCCTGGGTCCTATGTGGCTACCTTCTTAGTGAGACTGGTGTGGACTTTTGCCTGCAGTACATGAAATGCTGCAGCCTCCGGTTTCTAGTTGAGCCTTGCTGTTTCTCCTCTAGTTGAGGGACCGGTTCCCCTTATCTGGCCTGACCCCTCTACCTCCTGGTAGCAGCGGGAGTACAGGTGGCCTTCTGCACGGCCCGTAGCCCTAGGGTCCCTTCGGTTCCTGGAGCCTTCCTGCTCCCACTCCTCTCTTCTCTCCTTCAGTCCTGGGCCTCCCAGGCTAGGCCCGCCTCCGGAGCAGAGCTCATGCCGAGCCTCTGCTCCTGTCACTTTTCCTCCTCTGACTGGCTTGCTCTTTCTAAGATGGCTTCCTATTTATACTCTCCCTGTCATGTGCTCCCCTAAGCTGCTCCCCTAAGCACCCACTACATAGGATCCTCCCACCAGCTAGGGACCTGGGACTGTGCTCTCCCTTAGGAGCAATCTCGCCCTAACCCCACTGCGGGTAAGTGTTGGATGCAGGTGTTAGGGTCCCGAGCCATACGCCTTCCTTACCTGAGGGTGAGATACCACACCTCTGGGTGAGATGCAGTAACTCTGTGGTGACTGCACCCTCAGGGGCGCCACACACCTTTCTGCACAGTTTTGAAATGGCGACGAAGATGTTTAGTGCTGACGACGATGCCATTATCAGCATAACTATTCCGGTGATTTACATGCTGGAGCACACATTAAACAGAATTCAGAGTCAGGTGGTCGGACAAGAGGAGGTGGAGGAAGTAGAGGAGGAGTCGTATGCGGAAGGGATAACATCTCCAAGGTCCAGACGGTTGGCAGCACCAAGGAGGCAGGCATGGGAGGGTGGGGGAGAGGGATTAAACAGGGCGCATGGTAGCAGCCAAACTGTTGAGGAAGGTGCAGGAGCCGAGGAAGAAGTGGAGGATGAACTGGCGATGGGCATGAAAGACTCATCAGATGAGGGAGACCTTGATCACATTTCTGTTGTGCGAGGTTGGGGGGAGAGGGCAGAGGAAAGAAGCATGATTCTTACCTCGCTACCAACACAACAAGGACTTGGTACTCCTGGATGCGCAAGACACATGAGTGCCTTCTTGCTGCACTACCTGCAACATGACCCTCAGATTGCAGAATTCGAAGTAATCTCGACTACTGGGTTGCCACACTCTTAGATCCCCGGTACAAAAGTAAATTTGCCGAAATAATTCCTGCCATAAAAAGGGATTGACGCATGCAGGAGTATCTGCAGACAATGTTGCAGAATCTTACATGTGCTTTTCCACAAAACACCAGTGGTGCACGAAGTGAATCTCACAGTTCTAACTTGCCAACCGCGGGACTGTCGAGTCTTCATCACTCAAACCGTAACAGTAACACAGTATCTGCTGGTAACAGCAATTTTGTGAAATCGTTTCACCACTTTTTTAGACCATCCTTTGCAAGGCCACAGGAGACAAGAAGTCTGACACATAGTCAATGCCTAGAGAGGATGGTGCAGGAGTATCTCCAAGTGAACATCGAAGCCATGACTGTGTCACTGGACCCTTGTTCATTTTGGTATTCCAATCTGGAAAAATGTCTGGAGCTCGCCACTCACGCCTTGGAGATCTTGCCATGCCCTGCAGCCAGTGTTCTCTCTGAACGTGTGTTCAGCGCTGCTGATGGTGTGCTGACAGATAAGCGCACGCGGCTGTCCACTGAGAATGTAGACAGACTCACGTTCATAAAGATGAACAAATCATGGATTCGCAAGGACTTTTCTAATCCTGTGTTATCCTTGGGAGGCTAAAAGCTTGAGGATTTGGTATTATCACCTCACCAACCGTTTTAAGCAACTGTGGGGCAATTGATGCCACTTAACCCTAGAACGCATGACCATAAAAATCTACACTTTCATATACCTGGGGCCTTTTAGGCCCGTGTGCAAATAACATTGAATAACTCAAACTCAAATGACAAACAACTATATACATGAAGAATACCTAGAGTTTCAAAATTCTAACTAAAGTAATCTTGCAGAAAATAGAAAACAATTAACAGGGCGGGACTGCGAGGCCCCAGGTATGCGTTCTAGGGTTAAGTGGTGTCTGTGCCACAATTTTGGGAAAAAATGGAAACTCTTTTTGGAGTCCCCTTGCTGTGTCTTACGTGACGTTGGCATCGTCAATTCCAGGTGGGTTGGGTCACTCCCCCCCCCCTTTTAACTGTAAGAAACTATATACACTATGGCTTGGGGTAACACAGATGATTGAGTCTGAAGAGCTGTTTACTCAGAGGTCTGCTCCAAATCTTCAGTGTCTGCTAGTCAGCGTAGAATTTTTAACTGCATCTAGCCTAGGCAATACTTTGGGCGTAGTAGCCCAGCTGCGAAACAAGCTGCACCGCCTGTGTATCTAATAAGAATTTTTAAATGCATCTAGCCTAGGCAGACTGTGGGGACCCCCAACCAAACCCAGACGCTCAGCCCCCCTACCGCCCCCCTTTCCTTGACAATACAATAATGTAACTCTTACAACTGGATGGGTGAGGATCGGTCACAGCTTTATTAACTCTTTATACTCATTCGATTAGAAAGACATTTTATTTCTAAAATAATTCAGCTTGTTGCAGCATGCCCTGGGTCTCCACTCCGGCAACTTGGCCAACAAGTGTAACTCTCCAACATGTCCTTTCTATTTCCAGGCCACGGAGGATCCTGCGTACTCGTATGCAGGACTCTGACCCCCACCCATCACTCTTAACGCTTGTTCCACTCCATCCTGGAGTCCTGACAGGAATATGTCCAGTCCAATATCCATTAAGTGAACACCGTCGGGCCGTATGAGGCCTGCTTTATCTCCTTCCAGTTGTCGGTGTCGTACCACTATGTAGTGCCGGCGTCCCTGCCCTCTGCTAGTCAGGGACGCTGTTCCCCTCACCGCTCTGCTCCGTGCCCGGCGTCCCTCTCCCGCTCTGCTGGCAGCGCGCGCTCCTTCCCGGCCACTGTGCTTAGGGCGCGCGCGCGCGCCCTCCCTCCCTCTTAAAGGGGCCGCGCGCGCCGTCCTAAGGAGTCCCCGGCCAATGGCCGGAGGACTTTACCATATATAAGGCACCTCCTCCAAAATGGAGGTGCTCGAGCAATGTTGTTGCACAGTTCACTACTCTGCTTCAGCCCTCAGGTCCCGTTGCCAGTTACCTGCCAGTTACCTGCCAGATTCCTGCATGATTATCTGCTACCTGCCTGCTAGTCTGAGGTCCGACGGTCTGCCTTGCTACTCCTGTCAGTCTGTCTAAGGACCAGCCTGCCCGCTCACCTGGGAGCGCACACCAGCCACCTGCCTGCTTGCCTGAGGTCCGACGGTCTGCCTTCCTACTCCCGTCAGTCTGTCTATGGACCAGCTTGCCCGCTCACCTGGGAGCGCTCACCTGCTACCTGCCTGCTAGTCTACCTGGAGGCTCCGCCGTCACATGCTGTGACCACCTGCCTGTCCAGTGACTCCTGCTCGCTCACCTGGGAGCGCTCATCTGCTGCCTGTCTGCTAGCCTACCTGTAGGCTCTGCCGTCACGTGCTGTGACCACCCGCCTGTCCAGAGACTTCTGCCCGCTCTCCTGGGAGCGCTCATCTGCCGCCTGTCTGTTGGTCTTCCTGGAGGCTCCGCCGTCACATGCTGTGACCACCCATTTGTCCAGAGACTCTCGCCTGCTCACCTGGGAGCTCAAGTCTACCATCAGCCGCCACAGGTCGTACCAACCCTTTACCCAGAGACTGCCCCGGTCACTTGCCGTGACCATCTGCCCGTTCACCCAGAGACTGCCCCAGTCACTTGTCGTGATCTCCTGCCCGTTCTTCCAGAGACTGTCCCGGTCACCTGCTGTGACTGCCTGCCTGGTCGCCACCCGCTCCCTTACAAGGACTGCCCCCTTGTATAGTAGCTCAGAGGTTCCGCCTCCCAGACCCGTTACACACTACACCGCCTCTGTCTCTTCTAAATTTTGCCATCCGAATATTTATTACCCGCCTTGTACGTTCGATGGCCGTGATGTCTCGCGCACCTTGCCATACCGCTATCGGCACAATCTCTGACCATACTATAGCTAGTTTTGTGAAAAATTCTCTGAAGCGCTCAGTGTCTAGTTTCATTACTGCCATTAGTTATGCGCTCTTGTGATGACCTAGGTTGTTTCCCCCGCCCTGTATAACTAAGATGACCAGACATCTTGCCTCTCTCCCTACCTTGATTACCTCAATTAATACCTGTGGCCATAGCAGGCCTCTAATACCTCTCCAGTTGAAATATGTGTTATGAAACTCTAATTTCCTCCCGCCTGGGTGGACTTTCACCCTTTAATCTGCCCAATATATATACGAGTGGCCTATCACCCACACTGTTGGCTTAGCGTCACCTGTAAAAGAAACAAACCACGTTAGGATAACAAGTCCGGTCTTATGTATCTTGCCAAACACGTGGATCACCATCTCTCTATCCTCTGAACTTCCGTTTCTGACAGTCCTGCTCTTGCTGCTTCTGTGGCCGCGCCTATGCGGAATGAGTGTGTCCCGTAATCTTTGGGGTGGTTCCCTGCCGATGTTATGCATTTATTAAATATAGCTTGGAACTGGTATCTTGATAATGGCGTCCTATCAATGTGTGATAGGAACAAATTACTTTGTGATCTGATGGTTAGATATGGTTTTACTATTGTTACCCGACTCAGTGTACCGTTTGTGGGTTGTAGAAGTACCCAAGTGCCCCTGCCCGCTGGAACCATTTTCGATTTGTGTATGCGTAGACGTATTGCATTATTGCCTATGACTACGTCCTGGTGTAATAAGCCTCCACTGGTGCTAATTTTGGATTGAGGGACTAATTCGCTTATGCATAGCGCCCCGAAGAAGGCGATCACAAATGCAGTAGACAGTAGTGTTGCTTCAAATTGTGAGTGTCATGTTAATGGTGTTAGGGATATGATGTGAGAAATCAGTTTTAGTGATACGGGATGGGACGTCTACACTCCTGACTTGGCTGACCCCTTTTCCACCCTTTTATGGATTGTCTGATGATGAATCTTTGTCACATCTCCCCAATTCAGTAGTTGGAAGTGAAATGCTACTCCGGTCAGACACCACTGCGCTGACGCCCCTGATATGCCCCTCATCATTAGCTGGTGGAGAAATTCTATGGTGACTTGTGATCTGGCTTGTTCACATTGGTCAACCCGTCTGCCTGCTACTAGTCGTGTCCACTCTTCCCATGCCTTACCGTATGCTTGCCACGTCGACGGGGCAACTGACGCTCTGATTAATGGCATCAACTATTCGCCACTAGATCCCATAGGGAAGGTGGGCAACTGTTGTCCCGATGGGTGGGCATTGTGGAAGAGCTCTGTGAAAATCTGACAATTGAATTGTTATAAAGCATTAGCAGCAGCTTTAGACCCCTCAGCATAGTGGCTAGCGCGGACCCATACATTGTGTTTTAGGCACAGGAATGCTAGCCTGGGTAGTAGGCCTAGCACTGGGAGAGACGATGATGCCATCTTATTAATGCAGTGCGCTAAGCTGGTGTTTTTTGTTATGAAGCGTATATTTTTGTAAGCCAGGAGCGCGCCCCATATTTCTATTGCTACCACTATTGGGAAGAAAAATTATTTTCAGGGCTAGATGCAGCGAAAAATTATTATTAATTGAAAAGCTGGTGGAGCTTGGTATAGATGGCCTAATACAATGAGACCCACACACTGCTAGAAGGCCAAATATTTTTTCAGAGTTAGATGCAGAAAAAAATTATATTCAGTTTGCAATCTGATGGAGGTCAGTATAGATGGACTAATAGAACAAGTCCCACACACTGCTAGAAGGCCAAATATTTTTCAGAGGTAGATGCAGACAAAAAATTATTTTGAATTTGCAACCTGATGGAGGTCAGTATAGATGACTAATAGAACAAGTCCCACACACTGCTAGAAGGCCAAATATTTTTTCAGTGCTAGATGCAGAAAAAAATTATATTCAGTTTGCAACCTTATGGAGGTCAGTATAGATGGACTAATAGAACAAGTCCCACACACAGCTAGAAGCCCAAATATTTTTTCAGAGGTAGATGCAGAAAAAAATTATATTCAGTTTGCAACCTGATGGAGGTCTGTATAGATGGATTAATAGAACAAGTCCCACACACAGCTAGAAGCCCAATATTTTTTCAGAGGTAGATGCAGAAAAAAATATATTCAGTTTGCAACCTGATGGAGGTCTGTATAGATGGATTAATAGAACAAGTCCCACACACAGCTAGAAGCCCAATATTTTTTCAGAGGTAGATGCAGAAAAAAATATATTCAGTTTGCAACCTGATGGAGGTCAGTATAGATGGACTAATAGAACGAGTCCCACACACTGCTAGAAGGCCAAATATTTTTTCAGAGCTAGATGCAGAAAAATAATATATTCAGTTTGCAACCTGATGGAGGTCTGTATAGATGGATTAATAGAACAAGTCCCACACACAGCTAGAAGCCCAATATTTTTTCAGAGGTAGATGCAGAAAAAAATATATTCAGTTTGCAACCTGATGGAGGTCTGTATAGATGGATTAATAGAACAAGTCCCACACACAGCTAGAAGCCCAATATTTTTTCAGAGGTAGATGCAGAAAAAAATATATTCAGTTTGCAACCTGATGGAGGTCAGTATAGATGGACTAATAGAACGAGTCCCACACACTGCTAGAAGGCCAAATATTTTTTCAGAGCTAGATGCAGAAAAATATTATATTCAATTTGCAACCTGATGGAGGTCAGTATAGATGGACTAATAGAACAAGTCCCACACACAGCTAGAAGGCCAAATATTTTTTCAGAGGTAGATGCAGAAAAAAAATATTTTCAGTTTGCAACCTTATGGAGGTCAGTATAGATGGACTAATAGAACAAGTCCCACACACAGCTAGAAGCCCAAATATTTTTTCAGAGGTAGATGCAGAAAAAAATTATATTCAGTTTGCAACCTGATGGAGGTCTGTATAGATGGATTAATAGAACAAGTCCCACACACAGCTAGAAGCCCAATATTTTTTCAGAGGTAGATGCAGAAAAAAATATATTCAGTTTGCAACCTGATGGAGGTCTGTATAGATGGATTAATAGAACAAGTCCCACACACAGCTAGAAGCCCAATATTTTTTCAGAGGTAGATGCAGAAAAAAATATATTCAGTTTGCAAACTGATGGAGGTCAGTATAGATGGACTAATAGAACAAGTCCCACACACTGCTAGAAGGCCAAAGATTTTTTCAGAGCTAGATGCAGAAAAATATTATATTCAATTTGCAACCTGATGGAGGTCAGTATAGATGGACTAATAGAACAAGTCCCACACTCAGCTAGAAGGCCAAATATTTTTTCAGAGGTAGATGCAGAAAAAAATTATATTCAGTTTGCAACCTTATGGAGGTCAGTATAGATGGACTAATAGAACAAGTCCCACACACAGCTAGAAGCCCAAATATTTTTTCAGAGGTAGATGCAGAAAAAAATTATATTCAGTTTGCAACCTGATGGAGGTCAGTATAGATGGACTAATAGAACAAGTCCCACACATTGCTAGAAGGCCAAACATTTTTTCAGAGCTAGATGCAGAAAAATATTATATTCAATTTGCAACCTGATGGAGGTCAGTATAGATGGACTAATAGAACAAGTCCCACACACAGCTAGAAGGCCAAATATTTTTTCAGAAGTAGATGCAGAAAAAAATTATATTCAGTTTGCAACCTTATGGAGGTCAGTATAGATGGACTAATAGAACAAGTTCCACACAGAGCTAGAAGCCCAAATATTTTTTCAGAGGTAGATGCAGAAAAAAATTATATTCAGTTTGCAACCTGATGGAGGTCTGTATAGATGGATTAATAGAACAAGTCCCACACACAGCTAGAAGCCCAATATTTTTTCATAGGTAGATGCAGAAAAAAATATATTCAGTTTGCAACCTGATGGAGGTCTGTATAGATGGATTAATAGAACAAGTTCCACACACAGCTAGAAGCCCAATATTTTTTCAGAGGTAGATGCATAAAAAAATATATTCAGTTTGCAACCTGATGGAGGTCTGTATAGATGGATTAATAGAACAAGTCCCACACACAGCTAGAAGCCCAATATTTTTTCAGAGGTAGATGCAGAAAAAAATATATTCAGTTTGCAACCTGATGGAGGTCAGTATAGATGGACTAATAGAACAAGTCCCACACACTGCTAGAAGGCCAAACATTTTTTCAGAGCTAGATGCAGAAAAATATTATATTCAATTTGCAACCTGATGGAGGTCAGTATAGATGGACTAATAGAACAAGTCCCACACACAGCTAGAAGGCCAAATATTTTTTCAGAGGTAGATGCAGAAAAAAATTATATTCAGTTTGCAACCTGATGGAGGTCAGTATAGATGGACTAATAGAACAAGTCACACACACTGCTAGAATGCCAAACATTTTTTCAGAGCTAGATGCAGAAAAATATTATATTCAATTTACAACCTGATGGAGGTCAGTATAGATGGACTAATAGAACAAGTCCCACACACAGCTAGAAGGCCAAATATTTTTTCAGAGGTAGATGCAGAAAAAAATTATATTCAGTTTGCAACCTTATGGAGGTCAGTATAGATGGACTAATAGAACAGGTCCCACACACAGCTAGAAGCCCAAATATTTTTTCAGAGGTAGATGCAGAAAAAAATTATATTCAGTTTGCAACCTGATGGAGGTCTGTATAGATGGATTAATAGAACAAGTCCCACACACAGCTAGAAGCCCAATATTTTTTCAGAGGTAGATGCAGAAAAAAATATATTCATTTTGCAACCTGATGGAGGTCTGTATAGATGGATTAATAGAACAAGTCCCACACACAGCTAGAAGCCCAATATTTTTTCAGAGGTAGATGCAGAAAAAAATATATTCAGTTTGCAACCTGATGGAGGTCTGTATAGATGGATTAATAGAACAAGTCCCACACACAGCTAGAAGCCCAATATTTTTTCAGAGGTAGATGCAGAAAAAAATATATTCAGTTTGCAACCTGATGGAGGTCAGTATAGATGGACTAATACAACAAGTCCCACACACAGCTAGAAGCCCAAATATTTTTTCAGAGGTACATGCAGAAAAAAATATATTCAGTTTGCAACCTAATGGAGGTCTGTATAGATGGATTAATAGAACAAGTCCCACACACAGCTAGAAGCCCAATATTTTTTCAGAG
Organism: Phyllobates terribilis; assembly: GCF_046119375.1. Lineage (NCBI taxonomy): Eukaryota > Metazoa > Chordata > Amphibia > Anura > Dendrobatidae > Phyllobates > Phyllobates terribilis. Next base: position 763,984,383 of record NW_027362762.1, on the reverse strand, counting down.
GTAGATGCAGAAAAAAATATATTCAGTTTGCAACCTGATGGAGGTCTGTATAGATGGATTAATAGAACAAGTCCCACACACAGCTAGAAGCCCAATATTTTTTCAGAGGTAGATGCAGAAAAAAATATATTCAGTTTACAACCTGATGGAGGTCTGTATAGATGGATTAATAGAACAAGTCCCACACACAGCTAGAAGCCCAATATTTTTTCAGAGGTAGATGCAGAAAAAAATATATTCAGTTTGCAACCTGATGGAGGTCTGTATAGATGGATTAATAGAACAAGTCCCACACACAGCTAGAAGCCCAATATTTTTTCAGAGGTAGATGCAGAAAAAAATATATTCAGTTTGCAACCTGATGGAGGTCTGTATAGATGGATTAATAGAACAAGTCCCACACACAGCTAGAAGCCCAATATTTTTTCAGAGGTAGATGCAGAAAAAAATATATTCAGTTTGCAAACTGATGGAGGTCAGTATAGATGGACTAATAGAACAAGTCCCACACACTGCTAGAAGGCCAAAGATTTTTTCAGAGCTAGATGCAGAAAAATATTATATTCAATTTGCAACCTGATGGAGGTCAGTATAGATGGACTAATAGAACAAGTCCCACACTCAGCTAGAAGGCCAAATATTTTTTCAGAGGTAGATGCAGAAAAAAATTATATTCAGTTTGCAACCTTATGGAGGTCAGTATAGATGGACTAATAGAACAAGTCCCACACACAGCTAGAAGCCCAAATATTTTTTCAGAGGTAGATGCAGAAAAAAATTATATTCAGTTTGCAACCTGATGGAGGTCAGTATAGATGGACTAATAGAACAAGTCCCACACATTGCTAGAAGGCCAAACATTTTTTCAGAGCTAGATGCAGAAAAATATTATATTCAATTTGCAACCTGATGGAGGTCAGTATAGATGGACTAATAGAACAAGTCCCACACACAGCTAGAAGGCCAAATATTTTTTCAGAAGTAGATGCAGAAAAAAATTATATTCAGTTTGCAACCTTATGGAGGTCAGTATAGATGGACTAATAGAACAAGTTCCACACAGAGCTAGAAGCCCAAATATTTTTTCAGAGGTAGATGCAGAAAAAAATTATATTCAGTTTGCAACCTGATGGAGGTCTGTATAGATGGATTAATAGAACAAGTCCCACACACAGCTAGAAGCCCAATATTTTTTCATAGGTAGATGCAGAAAAAAATATATTCAGTTTGCAACCTGATGGAGGTCTGTATAGATGGATTAATAGAACAAGTTCCACACACAGCTAGAAGCCCAATATTTTTTCAGAGGTAGATGCATAAAAAAATATATTCAGTTTGCAACCTGATGGAGGTCTGTATAGATGGATTAATAGAACAAGTCCCACACACAGCTAGAAGCCCAATATTTTTTCAGAGGTAGATGCAGAAAAAAATATATTCAGTTTGCAACCTGATGGAGGTCAGTATAGATGGACTAATAGAACAAGTCCCACACACTGCTAGAAGGCCAAACATTTTTTCAGAGCTAGATGCAGAAAAATATTATATTCAATTTGCAACCTGATGGAGGTCAGTATAGATGGACTAATAGAACAAGTCCCACACACAGCTAGAAGGCCAAATATTTTTTCAGAGGTAGATGCAGAAAAAAATTATATTCAGTTTGCAACCTGATGGAGGTCAGTATAGATGGACTAATAGAACAAGTCACACACACTGCTAGAATGCCAAACATTTTTTCAGAGCTAGATGCAGAAAAATATTATATTCAATTTACAACCTGATGGAGGTCAGTATAGATGGACTAATAGAACAAGTCCCACACACAGCTAGAAGGCCAAATATTTTTTCAGAGGTAGATGCAGAAAAAAATTATATTCAGTTTGCAACCTTATGGAGGTCAGTATAGATGGACTAATAGAACAGGTCCCACACACAGCTAGAAGCCCAAATATTTTTTCAGAGGTAGATGCAGAAAAAAATTATATTCAGTTTGCAACCTGATGGAGGTCTGTATAGATGGATTAATAGAACAAGTCCCACACACAGCTAGAAGCCCAATATTTTTTCAGAGGTAGATGCAGAAAAAAATATATTCATTTTGCAACCTGATGGAGGTCTGTATAGATGGATTAATAGAACAAGTCCCACACACAGCTAGAAGCCCAATATTTTTTCAGAGGTAGATGCAGAAAAAAATATATTCAGTTTGCAACCTGATGGAGGTCTGTATAGATGGATTAATAGAACAAGTCCCACACACAGCTAGAAGCCCAATATTTTTTCAGAGGTAGATGCAGAAAAAAATATATTCAGTTTGCAACCTGATGGAGGTCAGTATAGATGGACTAATACAACAAGTCCCACACACAGCTAGAAGCCCAAATATTTTTTCAGAGGTAGATGCAGAAAAAAATATATTCAGTTTGCAACCTAATGGAGGTCTGTATAGATGGATTAATAGAACAAGTCCCACACACAGCTAGAAGCCCAATATTTTTTCAGAGGTAGATGCAGAAAAAAATATATTCAGTTTGCAACCTGATGGAGGTCTGTATAGATGGATTAATAGAACAAGTCCCACACACAGCTAGAAGCCCAATATTTTTTCAGAGGTAGATGCAGAAAAAAATATATTCAGTTTACAACCTGATGGAGGTCTGTATAGATGGATTAATAGAACAAGTCCCACACACAGCTAGAAGCCCAATATTTTTTCAGAGGTAGATGCAGAAAAAAATATATTCAGTTTGCAACCTGATGGAGGTCTGTATAGATGGATTAATAGAACAAGTCCCACACACAGCTAGAAGCCCAATATTTTTTCAGAGGTAGATGCAGAAAAAAATATATTCAGTTTGCAACCTGATGGAGGTCTGTATAGATGGATTAATAGAACAAGTCCCACACACAGCTAGAAGCCCAATATTTTTTCAGAGCTAGATGCAGAAAAAAATTATATTCAATTTGCAACCTGATGGAGGTCAGTATAGATGGACTAATAGAATGATGCTATGCCCAAAAGAATTTACTTCACTAGGTGCAGTAAAAAAATTGGTATTCTATACACAGGTGGTATATCTTGCAACACAGATAGGCTACTACACTGACTAACACACTCTGCAATAGGCCAAAAAGGATTAGCTTTGCTAGATTCAGCCAAATGCTGTGAAAAAAACTTGCACAGCACTGGCACAGACCTGCCTGGCAAAAACTGATAGGAACTGATGTAACCTAGTCCTGAAAAGGACTCCAATTACAATTAGTCTTTACTCCCACAATCTATCTATTTAAGAGCACAGACCTGCCTGATTAAAGTCGTAGGAAATGCTGTAACCTAGTCCTTAAAAGGACTGCAATCACAACTATTCCCTACTCCCAAGCTATCTGTAGATTTGTGCGAAAATTGGCTTGAAATTAACAAGGTATAGCGCACACAGCAACAGCGGTGCCGTCTAACACGCAGCTGCAGCAGTGAGAAAATGGTGGCGACGGGGAAAATGGCTTGGTCTTATAGGGCAAGGACATGTGACATACACTGCCAATGACACATGCCCTTGCTTGTGTGAAAAAAAAGCACTTCGCTCCGTGTGTGCGCTGCTGATAGGCTGACAGATTGCACCTCCCCACTGCAAATGCGGGAAAGAGAAAAAAAAATGGAGATCTTCATTGTTCCTGCAGAGATCCATCCCCTGCCCCTCCCCCCACCCCGCTGTACACTCAAACTGCGTATTAACATTAATTTTCATCATTACTGAGAAAAAATCCAGTTATGATTTTGGTGCACGAACAGTTATCGAACATAACCTCGAACAGCCGAATTTTTCTCAAATTGTTCGTGTTCGCCGAACGGCTCGAACACCGCCCAAAACAGCTCGAATTTGAGATTGGCGAACAGTTCGAGTAGAACAACGCTCATCTCTACTTCTAACATCCCCCTCCACTTGATGCTCATATTCCTCAATGAGCAGGGGAGCATGAATGTGGTCCACCAGTTCCCAGGAACAATCATCAGATCCATGGCCCCTCTAGTGTACTAGGTAATATTTTTTCCCACGAACCATCTTAGACCCCACGATCGCCTATACCTCGAGATCATCACCCCTGGTGTCTGAAGCTGGTTGGGGTTCAGAGAATTTTGTCTGGTGAACAGGCTTAAGGAGCGACACATGAAAAGTGTTGTGAATCTTCATGTGTCGTGGTAACTGTAATCAGCACACTACGGGGTTTATTTGGGCCAAAATTTTGAAAGGACCAATAAAAAGGGGGGCAAACTTAGCAGATTCTCCGCATACTCTGATATTGCGAGCCGGGAGCCACACCCTGTCGGCCGAGGAGAATACGGGGGCTGGACGGCGATGAGTGTCAGCCGACTGACTCATCCAATTCTTGGAGGCCAGTATAGCATCCTGGGTATGGTCCCAAACCTCCCGCGCCTCCAGAGCCCAATCTCTGACCCCAGGTTCCACAGAGGAAACAGGCATAGAAACCGGGACTCGCTGATGTTGGCCATTATTTAGAAGAAACGGAGTCTGACCTGTCGAATCTGCCACTGCGTTGTTTAGAGCAAACTCTGCCCAAGGAAGCAATATCGCCCAATCATTATGGTTGGCCGAAACAAAATGGCGCAAGTATGTCACAAGCGTCTGGTTAGTGCGTTCCACCAGACCATTGGTCTCCGGGTGATATGCAGTAGAAAGATTCAGTTCAATGCTAAGCAAATTACACAGTTCTTTCCAGAACTGTGGACCCCGGGCACAGACAATCCTATCAGGCACTCCGTGAAGATGGAAAACGTGACGAATAGTGTTGAGCGAGCATGCTCGACACTGCTCGGTACTTGCCCGAGCATCACGCTACTCGGGATGTTTGGCGAGCACCAAGCATTTCCGGGTTACTCGATCGGGAGCTTGGGTCTCTGCCCTGCATGTTTGGCACTCTTTACAGAGCCAATGAACATGCAGGGATTGCCAGACAGTCACTGTAATGCCGCAGACATGTTGTTTGTGGGCATTACATTGATTGGCTGGCCACACAGCGTCACCTCGAATATTTAAAACCGGGCGCCGCCATCTTGGACACAGACGGCTGGGATCAGACAGTGTAGGGACAGCGCTGCTGATTTAAGAAGAGATATATACTGCAAAATAGTTAGTGTAGGGTTTGTAAAGGCTGCCAGATCAAACAAAAAGTCCTTCTCAGGACTAATATCCATCCCAGATATCAGGCAGGCAGGCAGGCAGGCTGTATAGGAGACACAGTGGTTATACCAGCAAACGCTGCATTACCGTCCTGTGTGCTCCTGTTGCTGAAATTGCTGGACTTAGCTCCAGGTCTCGGGAACCAGGAAAAATCCTTTTTTTTTTATCTAAAACCTCTTTTTTTTTCCTCCTTCACACTGTACAAATACCCGTCTTATTAACCTTTTGGTGTCCCCCCCCCCCCCCCCAAAAAAAAAAAAAAAAAAAAAAATGTATCTCTGATTTTCAGACACAAATATATCTGTTGAAAAATGTCTGGTGTAGGCTAGAGAAACTGAAGTGTGGTTTTGCAGTTCCACGGTTCAAACCTCTGTATTGTCCTACTTTTGGGCCATTTGTATCTAAAAAAAAACAGTTTGAGTGTGTCGCTCACTGTTCAGCCGTAAAAATATATATTTAAAAAGTCTGGTATACACCAGTAAATTATAACTGTGGTTTTGCTGTTCCACGGTAAAAAAATCTCTATTATCCTGCTTTTGGCATTTTTTGCTGTAAAAAAAAAACTAATACTGTCTCCCTGATTTTTCAGACACAAATATATCTGTTGAAAATAGTCTGGTGTAGGCCCGAGAAATAGAAGTGTGGTTTGGCAGTTCCACGGGTCAAATCTCTGTATTATCCTGCTTTTGGCATTTTTTGCCGTAAAGAAAAACTAACAGTGTCTCCTTGATTTTTCAGACACAAATATATCTGTTGAAAATAGTCTGGTGTAGACCCGAGAAATAGAAGTGTGGTTTTGCAGTTCCACGGGTCAAATCTCTGTATTATCGTGCTTCTGGCATTTTTTGGCCATAAAGAAAAACAGTAATAGTATCTCCTGATTGTTCAGACAAAAACATATCTGTTGAAAATAGTCTGGTGTATGCCCGAGAAATAGAAGTATGGTTTTGCAGTTCCACGGGTCAAATCTCTGTATTATCCTGCTTTTGGCATTTTTTGCTGTGAAGAAAATCTAATAGTGTCTCCCAGATTTTTCAGACACAAATATATCTGTTGAAAATAGTCTGGTGTAGGTCCGAGAAGTAGAAGTGTGGTTTTGCAGTTCCACGGGTCAAATCTCTGTATTATCCTGCTTTTGGCATTTTTTGCCGTAAACAAAAACTAATAGTGTCTCCTAATTGTTCAGACACAAATATATCTGTTGAAAAAAGTCTGGTGTAGGCCCGAGAAACATAAGTGTGTTTTTGCAGTTCCACAGGTCAAATCTCTGTATTATCCTGCTTTTGTCATTTTTTGCCATAAAGAAAAACTAATAGTGTCTCCTGATTGTTCAGACACAAATATATCTGTTGAAAATAGTCTGGTGTAGGCCCGAGAAATAGAAGTGTGGTTTTGCTGTTCCACGAGTCAAAACTCTGTATTATCCTGCTTTTGGTATCTTTTGCCGTAAAGAAAAACAGTAATAGTGTCTCCTGATTGTTCAGACACAAATATATCTGTTGAAAATAGTCTGGTGTATGCCTGAAAAATAGAAGTGTGGTTTGGCAGTTATACGGGTCAGATGTCTGTTTTATCCTGCTTTAGGCATTTTTTGCCGTAAAGAAAAACTAATAGTGTCTCCTGATTTTTCAGACACAAATATATCTGTTGAAAATAGTCTGGTGTAGGCCCGAGAAATAGAAGTGTGGTTTTGCAGTTCCACGGGTCAAATCTCTGTATTATCCTTTTTTTGGCATTTTTTGCCATAAAGAAAAACAATAATAGTGTCTCCTGATTGTTCAGACACAAATATATCTGTTGAAAATAGTCTGGCGTAGGGCAGAGAAATAGAAGTGTGGTTTTACAGTTCCACGGTTCAAACCTCTGTATTATCCACTTTTGGGCCATTTTTACCTAAAAAAAACAGTTTGAGTGTGTCACTTACTGTTCAGCCGCAAAGATATCTATTTAAAATTGTCTGGTATACCCCAGGAAACAATAACTGTGGTTTTGCCATTCCACGGTAAAAAATCTCTATTATTCAGCTTTTGGTATTTTTTCTGTAAAGAAAAACAGTAATAGTTTCTCCCTGATTGTTCAGATTGTTTAAAAGAGTCGGGTGTAGGCCAGAGAAATAGAACTGTGGTTTTCCTCTTCCGCGGTTCTAATCTACTTTTTATTACCCTTTTTCCATTGATAGTGCGAGTGTAAGCTATTTTACTTCCTTTACAATGGGCAAGGCGCGTGGCAAGGGACGTGGAACTGGACTTTCTGGTGATGGTGCGTGTAGAGGACGGGGCCGTGGCCAAGGTGAAAATGTGCCACAACCACAGCCACATCTTCTCGCTCCCACTTCTTGACCGAATTACTAGGGAAGCACAGAACAACACCAGTATTGCGAACTGATCAGTGTGAACAGGTTATTAATTGGATAGCAGATAATACTTCAAGTTACCTGGGCACCACCACCTCCGTTCTGTCTTCCACACAGTCAACTCTTAGTAGCCATGAGTCTCGACCTTTTACTCCTTCTCACCCTGATGCTCCTTCCTCCCACCATGCCGAGTGTCGTCAGACAGCAACTGATCCCACAGTTGGACACTCTGAAGAGCTGTTCACTGGTCGATTTCCAGATTTGTGCCCCTTGCCTGCTCCGCTTGAAGTGGTGGAAGTGGAGATCCCAAGTAGCGATGCCCAAATATTTGAACAGCCACGGCCACAGAAAGTCGACGCTGGCAATTTGTCACAAGAGGTGGACGATAATGAGACACAATTGTCAGGAAGTGAGGAGGAAGATCGTGGTGCACAAGTGGAAGAGGAGGAGGTGGTGGATGATCTAGTAACTGACCGAACGTGGCAGGAGGACATGCAGAGCGAGGCCAGCAGCACACAGGGTGAGGGAGGCAGAGTACCATAACAGGCAGGAAGAAGCAGTGTGGTGGCAGCACACAGAAGGCAGGCAACAGTTCCCTGTAACACCAACATGAGGTACATTGCCAGTACAACCTGTAGGTCTTCCAGAGTCTGCAATTTTTTTAACAACTCTGCTGATAACCCAAAAAAGGCCATTTGTACCACCTGCCATGCCAGCATCAGCAGGGGTGACAAAACTACCAGCCTGACCAACACCAGCATGATCCGTCACATGGCAGCAAAGCACCCGACTTTGTGCGGTGAACTCCAGGGTCCACGACCAGTTTCAGCAGGTGTCACAACTGCTTCTTCCGCTGTTGTGCATGCAATAGAACCCCCTGTTGTGTGTGCAAAGCAATCCCCTGTCCATACTGCATGCAAAGATGCCCCCTCCTCTCAGTATTCACTTGTTATGGCAGTTTCTCAAGAAACAGTATCAACGTCCACGTCCCACCGCAGCGTTCAATTGTCCATATCCCAGACCTTTGAATGAAAGTGGAAATTTGCCGCCAACGCCCGACAGGCCACAGTCCTAAATTTGCACATTTGCGACTGGTTGCGTTAGAAATGCTGCCTTTTAGGCTGGTGGAGATGGAATCCTTCCGCAACCTTATGGCGGTGGCCGTCCCTCAGTACTCGGTCCCCAGCCGACACTATTTTGCCCGGTGTGCCATTCCCGCACTACACAAGCTCGTGTCCCAAAACATCTGCCGTGCCCTCAACAACGTAGTTACTGGGAGAGTCCACCTGACAACGGACACGTGGACAAATGCTTGTGGCCAGGGACGGTACATCACCCTAATGGCACACTGGGTAAACATAGTGGAAGCCGGGACCCAGTCGGACCTTGGGACGGAACACATCCTCCCCACACCGAGGATTGCGGGCCCTATGTCAGTCAGAGTTGCCCCCACAGTGTACAGCTCCTGCGCATCATCCTCCTCCTCATGTTCAGACTCCATCTCAGATATCACCACTAGTGTTGAGCGATACCTTCCGATATCAGGAAATATCGTATCGGATTGGATCGGACCGATACTCAAAAAGTATCGGATATCGCCGATTCCGAAACCGGAAACCAATGCAAGTCAATGGGACACTAATATCGGAATGAAAATAAACCCTTTCTTTCCTTGTAGGTTAATTCTACATGAAGTAAAACAACTAAGAATAATGTAGAATGTATTATGCGAAAAGCCAGCAATTCATCAGCGGCATACACCGGTAACCGACAATTTACAACAGAAAGAATAGAGCTTCACACATAGATTAGATAGATAGAAACATGTCAGTCACATATATATGAAGTACAGTGACAGTGTTGCTTACTGTACTTGTCATTTAGTGTAAAGGATTTATTTAAAAAAATAATAGTGTTTTCATGCACCGTCTCTTTAAAAAAGCCGGCCGGCAATTCAGCAGCGGTACCCGACAATTTATAACAGACAGAATAGAGCTTCACACATAGATGAGATAGATAGAAACATGTCAGTCACACATATAAGAAGCACAGTGACAGTGTTGCTTACTGTACTTGTCATTTAGTGTAAAGGATTTATTTAAAAAAATAATAGTGTTTTCATGCACCGTCTCTTTAAGAAAGCCGGCCGGCAATTCAGCATCTGTACCCGACAATTTAGAATAGAAGGAATAGAGAATCATACATAGATTAGATAGATAGAAACATGTCAATCACATATATATGAAGTACAGTGACAGTGTTGATTACTGTACTTGTCATTTAGTGTTAAAATAAAGGATTTATTAAAAAAAAATTGGCGTGGGGTTCCCCTTAATTTTAGTCTCTAGCGGAGGTTAAGCAGACAGCTGGGGCAGATGTTTGAAGCCTGGGAAGGGGGTAACACCCACGGAGCTTCCCAGGCTACTAATATCAGCCCCCAGCTGAATACCTGGGGTTGATGTCAGCTTATAATGCCAGCTGACATCAAGCCCAGGTTAGTAATGGAGAGGCGTCTATAAGACACCCCCATTACTAACCCCATAGTGAAAGTTAAAAAAAATCCATGAGGTGAGCCGAGTTCATTGAACATGACCTCACCTCATGCACGTCACTGACAGCGTGGGAAAATTCTCCTGTACTCAGTGCTTCAGCGTGAGAATTTTCCCACGCTGTCAGTGACGTGCATGAGGTGAGTCGAGTTCATTGGACATGACCTCGGCTCATCTGGATGCCGTCACAGAGAGACACTGAGGAGCGCAAGCATGCCTGCGCTTCTCAGTGTCAGCGGGATGACAGGCTGGATGGCAGCGTTCTGCTGCGGTCCAGCCTGTCATCTCGATGTAGCAGAGCTGAAGCTGTCGTGGGATCCATGGGAAGGTAAGGATGAGGTTGGTTTATTATTTTTCTTTTATTGCAGGAGATCGTTGGCTTCAGCTGGAATGGGCGTGATGGTAAGTATAGTTTAATTTAGAACAATAAAGAATTGTGTCTTTATTTCAATTAAAGGACTTTTTTCTGGGTGTTGTGTTTTTTTTAAATACTTTACTAGAAATTCATGGTGGTCATGTCTAATATTGGCGTGACCCCATGAATTTCGGACATAGGGCAAGCTGATAATGCCAAGCTGGCCTTAACCCCTTTATTACCCAGTGAGCCACCGCACCAGGGCCCTGGATGAGTTGGGTACAGCGCCAGAAGATGGCGCTTCTATGAACGCGCCATTTTCCGGGGCAGCTGCGGACTGCAATTTGCAGCGGGTGGGGCCCAGAAAGCTTGGGCCTCCCTGCGCTGCGGATTCCAGCCCCCAGCTGCCTAGTTGTACCTGGCTGGACACAAATATAGTGCGAAGCTCCACGTCAATTTTTTTTTAATTATTTCATGAAATAATTTTTTAAAAAAAGGGCTTCCCTATATTGTTGTGTCCGGCCAGGTACAAATAGGCAGCTGGTGATTGGGGGCAGCCCGTTCCTGCCTGCTGTACCTGGCTGGACACAAATATAGGACGAAGCCCCACATCAATTTTTTTTAAATTTTTTCATGAATTTCCTGAAATAATTAAAAAAAAATTGACGTGGGGCTTTGCACTATATTTGTGTCTAGCCAGGTACAGCAGGCAGGAACGGGCTGCCCCCAACCACCAGCTGCCTATTTGTACCTGGCCGGACACAACAATATAGGGAAGCACTTTTTTTCTTTATTATTTCATGAATTTCATGAAATAATTAAAAAAAAAAATACGTGGGGCTTCTCCCTATTTGTGTGTCCAGCCAGGTACAACTAGGCAGCTGGGGGATGGAATCTGCAGCGCAGGGAGACCCAAGCTTTCTGGCCCCCCCCCCGCTGCAAATTGCAGTCCGCAGCCACCCCGGAAAATGACGCGTTCATAGAAGCTGGATGCTGTACCTGGCTGGCATACAAAAATATGGCAAAGCCCACGTCAAAATTTTTGGGAAAAATTAATTAAAAAATAAATAATAATTTAGGGACTGCATCTTTATTAACTCCTCAAATGTCATTTAGTGTTAAAATAAAGGATTTATTTAAAAAAAAATTGGCGTGGGATCTCCCATAATTTTAGTCTCTAGCGGAGGTTAAGCAGACGGCTGGGGCAGATGTTTGAAGCCTGGGAAGGGGGTAATACCCACGTAGCTTCCCAGACTACTAATATCAGCCCCCAGCTGAATACCTAGCCTTTACTAGCTATTAAAATGGGGGACCCCCCCAAAAAAATGACGTGGGGTCCCCCCTATTTTAATAGCTAGCAAAGGCTAGGCAGACAGCTGGGGGCTGATATTAATAGCCCAGGAAGGGTGCCATGAATATTGGCCCCCTCCCAGGCTAGAAACACCAGCCGTCAGCCGCCCCAGAAATGGCGCATCCATAGGATGCGCCAATTCTGGCACTTAGCCTCGCTCTTCCACGCTGCCCTGGTGCGATGGCAGGGGGTAATAGTGGTGGGGTTGATGTCAGCGCCAGCTGCCATGAAGCCCAGGTTAGTAATGATGGGCGTCTATAAGACACCCCCATTACTAACCTACAAATTGTTAAAAAGAAAAAACACACACTACACCCAGAAAAAAATAATTTATTTGAAATAAAACACACAATTTTATTTAATTCTTAGTTTACTAAAAAAAAAATAGTTACCTGTCCATGTTCCTGCGCTGATCTCCCATGCACAGCTGTCACATCTGGAGATGGTGACAGTTGTGCATGGCTGCTGTAAGCTCACGCTGCCGGGAACACGTCCGCTCCCGGCAGCGTGAGCCCTGACTGAGGTCACCAGAGTGCATTCAGTCAGCGCAGCTCCGGAGACCTCCTTTACGGCACTGCTGTACCGTGGGAATTTCTCACGATACAGCAGGGCCGTAAAGGAGTTGACCGGAGCAGCGCTGCCTGAACTCCGGCGAACCCGCTTATGCAATGACGAGGCTGCTTTACGGCCCCGTCATTCTAGCGGCGGCAGCGGTTCAGAGCGGTCACATTCTATGTGGCTGCTCTAAACTGGAGATCTTCGTGGGACACTCGTGGACTACTACGGAGGGGTAAGGATAAGGTTGTGGTTTATTATTTTATATTTTATTACAGGAGATCGATGGCTTCGGGGAATTAGGTGTCTAGGTGAGTAAAGGTGTATTTTTTATTTTTTACTTTATTTTAGGTGGCGATCGGCGGGGACAGGTAATGTATGAACTAATTTATTGTAGGTAACCACTGGCCACCAATGACATGTATTTAAAATTTATTGGGGACACAGTAGGGCAATTTAAATAGCAGGATCAGGCTGATGGGAACTACTGCTCCCATCGAGCTGATCCTGCTGGCACGAGTGGACGGGGGACAGTTATAGGCCGATGGGAGTAGTAGTGTCACATCGGCCTATGTCTGCCTGCACGCACACACCCCCAGACATCGCACAGACACCGCACACACCCCCAGACATCGCACAGACACCGAGCACACCCGCACAGACACCCGCACACACACCCGCAGACACCGCACACACACCGCACAGACACCCGCACACACCAATCATGACCGGTCTGGGAGGTGAGGCTGACCTGTGCGACCGTGGGAAAGTTCATGTGAGTTCATGCTGTCAAGCATGAACTCACATGAACCCTCTGAGGGCACCGCAGCGACTTCAAATGAACAGCTGATCGGCATCACCTGATACCTCAGCTGTTCATTTGAAATAACCGGCGGGAAAGTGCAGCACAGAACGGGAAAGCCGGCGGTGAAGTCTTTTCACTGCCGGCTTCCCCGCCCGGGTCCTTCGCTCCCTGCTCCTTGGTGCTGCGCTCCCCGCCCGGTCCTAACTTACGATCGGGATGGGAGGTGGCGAGGGGAGCGGAGGATCGGGGTGGGAGGCTGTGGGGAAGCAGTATGAGGCTGTGTGATTGTTTAAAAGCCGGCGGCTTTTTACCGCCTGCCGACTTTTAAACAATCAGGAGAATTCTCTCACGCTGGGATGGCATTCTGATGACAGGCTGGATCGCAGCTGAGCGCTGCCATCCAGCTTGTCATCCTTCAGAGACACTGCAGAGCGCAGGCATTATGGGAACTTCCGATTCCGGTATTCGATATTGTAAAAGTATCGGAATTAAGTATCGGAACTCCAATACCGCGAATATCGGCCGATACCCGTTATTACAGTATCGGAATGCTCAACACTAATCACCACATCAGTTACAAGCTGGAAGTACAGCATTACTGCCTCCACCAAGCGGCAACAGCCTGTGCTGAAACTCATAAGCTTAGGTGAGAAACCTCACACTGCTTGTGAGTTGTGGACAGCTGTGAAAGAGCAGGCAGATCTGAGGCTGACACTGCTGAACCTACATCCAGGCATGGTCGTATGTGACAATTGCCGTAACCTTGTGGTGGCTCTGAGGCGAGGCGAGATGACACATGTATCATGCCTGGCTCATGTGCTTAACCTCGTGGTTCAGCGGTTTCTTAAATCGTACCCCGAGTTGCCAGATCTGCTCGTCAAAGTACGCCGCCTGTCAGCTCATTTTCACAAGTCTGCTACAGCTTCCGCCGCCCTTGCTGTGTTGCAGCAGCATTTGCAGATTCCATCACACCGACTGCTGTGTGATGTCCCCACACATTGGAACTCTACCCTCCACATGTTGCAAAGGATTTGTGAGCAGAATAGAGCAATTGTGGAGTACCAGCTGCAACAAGGCCGTCGATATTCAGGTCAGACTCCACACATAAGTCCTCAGGAGTGGACCTCGATGTCTGACATGTGTACCATCTTGACAAACTTTGAGGAGTCCACCAAGATGGTGAGTGGCGATGACGCCATCATTAGCGTCAGCATTCCACTTGTCTGTCTTTTGCAACGCTCGCTGCAGAGAATTAATGAGGAGGCATTGCAGCCAGAGTATGATCAGATGGATGAAGAAGCCGTAGCGGTCGATTACACACAGCCCAGCTTCATCTCATCCCAACATGCATTGGGGGGCAATGAGGGAGAGGAGGTGGAGGAGGAGGAAGAAGAGGAGCTTGTATCATGGGCTGTAGACGGTAGTACATGTATAACTGTCATACTGTCGGTTCAGAGTGGGTGGCCTGAGGACAGGGGGGAGGAAGAGGAGGAGGAGGAGAGCATGGTCAGTTGTCATCTTGGTGAGGACACGGAAGTCTTGCCCGCTACCAGTCTGGCACGCATCGCTGACTTTATGTTACGCTGCCTTAACCGTGACTCTCGCATTGTCAAAATGTTGGGTGACAGTCATTACTGGTTGGTGACACTTTTAGACCCCCGCTACAAGGAGAACTTTCACTCTCTTTTTCCTGAGGTGGAGAGGTCTACAAAAATGGGGCAGTACCAGGCGGCTCTTGCTGCAGAACTGTTAAAAAAATTCCCATCTGAACACGCTAGCGGCAGAGGTCACAGTTCGTTGCCCAACCAAGGCGTACATGCGAGAGAGAAGCATCTCCAATCCAGCAGAGGCAGGGGAACACTGTCAACGTTCTGGGACAGTTTTGTCAGACCCTCTTTTCGGACACACCGTGAGGCACGGTGTACTCTCACAAGGAGTGGAAAGTTTCAAAAGATGATGAGGGAGTACCTTGCCGACCGTACCAGCGTCCTCTGTGATTCCTCTGTGCCTTTTAATTATTGGGTATCCAAGCTGGACACTTGGAATGAACATGCTCTGTATGCCTTAGAGGTCCTGGCCTCCCCTGCCGCTAGCGTGTTATCGGCGCGTGTTTTAGTGCTGCTGGGGGAATTATAACTGATAAGCGCACTCGCCTGTCAACTGACAATGCTGGCAAGCTGACCCTTATCAAAATGAACAATGGCTGGATTGGGCCAGTCTTCTCATCACCACCAAATGACAGCAGAGTAACATTAAGTCAAATCAAATGTGTTATTTTGGGAGGTGTATTCCCATATACCGCTTCACACCCACACATGGGTATATGCTTCCTCGTTTCGGCTGTATTTTGCTCTTCTCCTTATCCTCAGCATCCACCACCACTATACCACCAGGGTGACCATGGTCCGTGTTGCCAGCACTGCAAGTTCCTCCGTGCTAATTTTTGGCAGCTTTTGCTTGTAAGGCATAGGCAAAGACTATGGGAGACCCACTCCCCAATAATGGGAATTATGTTTTTAATATGCTGTACTGCATGGCTCTTGTTTGCCAGCATTGCAAGTTCCTCCTTCAAAATTATTGGCAGCTTTTGCTTGGAAGGCATAGGCAAAGACTATGGGAGACCCACTCCTCAATAATGGGAATAATGTTTTTAATATGCTGTACTGCATGGCACTTGTTTGCCAACATTGCAAGTGCCTCTGTCCTAATTTTTGGCAGCTTTTGCTTGGAAAGCATAGGCAAAGACTATTGGAGACCCACTCCCCAATAATTGAAATAATGTTTTTAAAATGCTGTACTGCATGGCTCTTGTAAGGGGCATTACAACCATGTTGTTAAGATATTGTGCCCTCCACCACTCTTCCAAGGGGCATTAAAACTGTCTTGTTAAGCTTCAGTGACCTCCACGTCTCTTCCAAGGAGCATTAAAACCGTCTTGTTAAACCACCCTGAACTCCACAGCTCTTCCAAGGGGCATTAAAACCGTCTTGTTAAGCTACTGTGACCTCCACGTCTCTTCCACAGGGCATTGATATTGTCTTTTTATTCCACTGCGACCTCCACCACTCTTCCAAGGGGCATTAAAACTGTCTTGTTAAGCTAATGTGACCTCCACATCTCTTCCAAGGGGCATTAAAACCATCTTGTTAAACCACTCTGGACTTCACAGCTCTTCCAAGGGGCATTGATATTGTCTTCTTATTCCACTGGGACCTCCACGTCTCTTCCAAGGAGCATTGATATTGTCTTTTTATTCCACTGCGACCTCCAACACTCTTCCAAGTGGCATTGATATTGTATACTTATTCCACTGCGACCTCCACCACTCATCCAAGGGGCATTAAAACTGTCTTGTTAAGCTACTGTGACCTCCACGTCTCTTCCAAGGGGCATTAAAACCGTCTTGTTAAACCACTTTGAACTCCACGTCTCTTCCAAGGGGCATTAAAACCATCTTGTTAAACCACTCTGAACTCCACAGCTCTTCCAAGGGGCATTAAAACCATCTTGTTAAACCACTCTGAACTCCACAGCTCTTCCAATGGGCATTGATATTGTCTTTTTATTCCACTATGACCTCCACGTCTCTTCCAAGGGGCATTGATATTGTCTTTTTATTCCACTGCGACCTCCAACACTCTTTCAAGGGGCATTGATATTGTCTTTTTATTCCACTGCGACCTCCACCACTCTTCCAAGGGGCATTAAAACTGTCTTGTTAAGCTACTGTGACCTCCACGTCTCTTCTAAGGGGCATTAAAACCGTCTTGTTAAACCACTCTGAACTCCACAGCTATTCCAAGGGGCATGAAAACCATCTTGTTAAGCTACTGTGACCTCCACGTCTCTTCCACGGGGCAGTGATATTGTCTTTTTATTCCACTGCGACCTCCACCACTCTTCCAAGGGGCATTAAAACTGTCTTGTTAAGCTACTGTGACATCCACGTCTCTACCAAGTGGCATTAAAATCGTCTTGTTAAACCACTCTGAACTCCACAGCTCTTCCAAGGGGCATTAAAACCATCTTGTAAAGCTGCTGTGACCTCCACCACTCTTCCAAGGGGCATTAAAACCATCTTGTTAAACCACACTGAACTCCACAGCTCATCCAAGGGGCATTGATATTGTCTTTTTATTCCACTGGGACCGCCACGTCTCTTCCAAGGGGCATTGATATTGTCTTTTTATAACACTGCGTCCTCCAACACTCCTCCAAGGGGCATTGATATTGTCTTTTAATTCCACTGCTACCTCCACCACTCATCCAAGGGGCATTAAAACTGTCTTGTTAAGCTACTGTGACCTCCACCAATCTTCCAAGGGGCATTAAAACCATCTTGTTAGGCTACTGTGACCTCCACCACTCTTCCAAGGGGTATTGATATTGTCTTTTTATTCCACTGCGACCTCCACCCCTCTTCCAAGGGGCATTAAAACTGTCTTGTTAAGCTAATGTGACCTCCACGTCTCTTCCAAGGGGCATTAAAACCGTCTTGTTAAACCTCTCTGGACTTCACAGCTCTTCCAAGGGGCATTGATATTGTCTTTTTATTCCACTGGGACCTCCACGTCTCTTCCAAGGAGCATTGATATTGTCTTTTTATTCCACTACGACCTTCAACACTCTTCCAAGTGGCATTGATATTGTATACTTATTCCACTGCGACCTCCACCACTCTTCCAAGGGGCATTAAAACTGTCTTGTTAAGCTACTGTGACCTCCACGTCTCTTCCAAGGGGCATTAAAACCGTCTTGTTAAACCACTCTGAACTCCACGTCTCTTCCAAGGGGCATTAAAACCATCTTGTTAAACCATTCTGAACTCCACAGCTCTTCCAAGGGGCATGAAAACCGTCTTGTTAAGCTACTGTGACCTCCATGTCTCTTCCACGGGGCATTGATATTGTCCTTTTATTCCACTGCGACCTCCAACACTCTTCCAAGGGGCATTAAAACTGTCTTGTTAAGCTAATGTGACCTCCACGTCTCTACCAAGGGGCATTAAAACTGTCTTGTGAAACCACTCTGAACTCCACAGCTCTTCCAATGGGCATTGATATTGTCTTTTTATTCCACTACGACCTCCACGTCTCTTCCAAGGGGCATTGATATTGCCTTTTTATTCCACTGCGACCTCCAACACTCTTCCAAGGGGCATTTATATTGTCTTTTTATTCCACTGCGACCTCCACCACTCTTCCAAGGGGCATTAAAACTGTCTTGTTAAGCTACTGTGACCTCCACGTCTCTTCCAAGGGGCATTAAAACCGTCTTGTTAAACCACTCTGAACTCCACAGCTATTCCAAGGGGCATGAAAACTGTCTTGTTAAGCTACTGTTACTTCCACGTCTCTTCCATGGGGCATTGATATTGTCTTTTTATTCCACTGTGACCTCCACCACTCTCCCAAGGGGCAATAAAACTGTCTTGTTAATCTACTGTGACATCCACGTCTCTACCAAGTGGCATTAAAATCGTCTTGTTAAACCACTCTGAACTCCACAGCTCTTCCAAGGGGCATTAAAACCATCTTGTAAAGCTACTGTGACCTCCACCACTCTTCCAAGGGGCATTAAAACCATCTTGTTAAACCACACTGAACACCACAGCTCTTCCAAGGGGCATTGATATTGTCTTTTTAATCCACTGGGACCTCCACGTCTCTTCCAAGGGGCATTGATATTGTCTTTTTATAACACTGCGTCCTCCAACACTCTTCCAAGGGGCATTGATATTGTCTTTTTATTCCACTGCCACCTCCACCACTCATCCAAGGGGCATTAAAACTGTCTTGTTAAGCTACTGTGACCTCCACCACTCTTCCAAGGGGCATTAAAACCGTCTTGTTAGGCTACTGTGACCTCCACCACTCTTCCAAGGGGTATTGATATTGTCTTTTTATTCCACTGCGACCTCCACCCCTCTTCCAAGGGGCATTAAAACCATCTTGTTAAGCTACTGTGACCTCCACGTCTCTTCCAAGGGGCATTAAAACCATCTTGTTAAACCACTCTGAACTCCACGTCTCATCTAAGGGGCCTTAAAACCTACTTGTTAAGCTACTGTGACCTCCACCACTCTTCCAAAGGGCATTAAATCCGTCTTGTTAAGCTACTGTGACCTCCACCTCTCTTCCAAGGGACATTGATATTGTCTTTTGATTCCACTGCGACCTCCACCACTCTTCCAAGGGGCATAAAAACTGTCTTTTTATTCAACTGCGACTACCACCACTCTTCCACGGGGCATTAAAACTGTCTTGTTAAGCTACTGTGACCTCCACCACTCTTTCAAGGGGAATTAAAACCATCTTGTTAAGCTACTGTGACCTCCATGTCTCTTCCAAGGGGCATTAAAACCGACTTGTTAAACCACTCTGAACTCCACGTCTCTTCCAAGGGGCTTTAAAACCCTCTTGTTAAGCTACTGTGACCTCCACAACTCTTCCAAGCGGCATTAAAACTGTCTTGTTAAACCACTCTGACCTCCACGTCTCTTCCTAGGGGCACTAAAAGCGTCTTGTTAAACCACTCGGACCTCCACGTCTCTTCCAAGGGGCATTAAAAGCGTCTTGTTAAACCACTCTGACCTCCACAGCTCTTCCAAGGGGCATTGAAATGATGTTTTTAATTAATTCTAACCTCCACGACTCTTCCAACGGGCATTGCATTTCCTCCAAATTTTAGTCAGCTTTTGCTTTTCAATGCATAGACGAACACTAAGGGAGACCCACTCTCCAATAATGGGTAGAAGGTTTTTAGTACGCTGTAATCCACGTTTGTTTCAAGGGGCATTGCAGTTCCTCATAATTTTTGGAAAGCCTTCCATTTACTTCTTATGCCAACAGTGTACAGGAGACCCAGTTGATATAAATGGAAAAAACGGTTTAGTTAAGGCCCTCTGACCTCCATGTCACTTCTAAGTGGCATTGGAGTGCCTCGAAATTTTTGGTAGGCATTGCCCTCACTGTATGCCCTATAGCTTTGTTGCCGAACCGCTCCCTTTGGTACAGAAGCATATCCTACAAGACGTGTGGTTGACTGGCCTGATATTGATGTGAATGGTCCCTGTTTCTCCTGCTCTTTCTCCTTTGCCACCACCTCATCCATCATTCATCACTTGAAGCTTTGTTTTAACAGGAGTCATAGAACTGGGATAGTATCAGGAAAACATCCTTCAATCCTCGGAGGAGGTAGGATATGCGCCAAAACGCTGACCACCTCAGGCCTAGATGCTACTACATACATGCGCTTGCATTCCAAGGAGATGGATGGCCTCATGATCATGAATAATTTACTCATTGTGTCTACCTTCTGAACTTTGTGTTGAAGCCTGATTGACCCAGGACCCGCAATCCTCTATGTCTGGAGGATGTGTTGCATCCCAGTGTCCAACTGTGTCCCGGCTTCCACAATATTAACCCAGTATGACGGCGTCAGTCAGATGGACCATTCCTGGCCACATTCACTTGTCCACGTGTTTGTGGATAGGCTGTCCTTCAAATAGGGGCGGCTGGGGACCGTTTATGGACACCCGGCCGCCCCCAGGCGGCTGGGGACCGTATGTGGGCACCCGGCTGCTGGGCGGCTGGGGACCAATTATGGATACCCGGCCGCCCCCTGGCGGCTGGGGACCAAGCATGGACACCCAGCCGCCGGGTGGCTGGGGACAGAGTATGGATACCAGGCTGCTGACGCAGCCATGACATGGTGGCCAGATTCTGCCTCCACATGCCTAAAAATCCCAAGCAAGCAAGCAGTATGGTATTGCAGCCTGGGGGTGGGTGGATGGCAGGCTGTTTACTTCCGCTTGCATTGCCAGGAATGGGGAGGTACAATTGAACACTGCCCTGGGAAAAGGACTTGCACGGGGATAGTTGCAAGTCTTAATCTTCTGATACGGCAAGGATCACTTCTGATGGGCACACTTTTAGGCAGTGACCCTGGGTGTCAGAGATGCTTCCAGGGGTCTTCCCCATGCTGTTCCCATGTCTTTTCAGAACTGTATGCATGTGTCACACAGCATATGGCCAGATAAGGTTGTAAAATGTAAAAATGACATTTCCCGGTGAATGCATTTGTCACGGTTGAAAGCAATACAAAAGCGAAAAAACGCATAAAAAATGCTACTTGTGAACGTAGCCCAAGGTGTGGAGGAGTATTTTTGTTTCTGGTTATTGATTTTACCTTATACGGAAGTCTTTACCATGGAAAGGATGTTCCTTAACATATTTCACAGGAAAGGAGTTTCTGTTTCATTTTTGAACGTTTTATTGTGAGCACGTAAAAGTGGCTTAATACCTCTGACCACGTTGTTGACAGCAGTGACCTGGTGGTCTGAAATGCTTCCTGGGGTGATCCCCATGCTGTCCCCATGTCATTTGAGCACTGTCACTATCATTTTGGGCACTTTTTAGGCTTTCTAAAGACTGCCGGGGGTGCCGCCGCAAAAATGCTCGGGTCTCCCATAGACTAACATTGTGCTCGTTGCTCGGGTCGAGCACCTGAGTATCACGGTGAGCTCGGCCCGAGCTTCGAGCACCCGAGCATTTTAGTGCTCGCTCAACACTAGTTCCCTGTAATTTTAGTCTCTAGCGGAGGTTAAGCAGATGCCTGGGGCAGATGTTTGAAGCCTGGGAAGGGGGTAATACCCATGGAGATTCCCATGCTACTAATATCAGCCCCCAGCTGAATACCTAGCCTCTACTAGCTATTAAAATGAGGGTCCCCCCAAAAAAATGACGTGGGCCCCCCCCTGTTTAAATAGCTATCAA
This sequence comes from Phyllobates terribilis, assembly GCF_046119375.1. Taxonomy (NCBI): domain Eukaryota; kingdom Metazoa; phylum Chordata; class Amphibia; order Anura; family Dendrobatidae; genus Phyllobates; species Phyllobates terribilis. Next base: position 763,962,437 of record NW_027362762.1, on the reverse strand, counting down.
AGGCTAGACAGACAGCTGGGGGCTGATATTAATAGCCCAGGAAGGGTGCCATGAATATTGGCCCCCTCCCAGGCTAGAAACACCAGCCGTCAGCAGTCCCAGAAATGGCACATCCATAGTAACGGTGGTAGTGGGGTAATAGGGTTGGGGTTGATATCAGGTTATAATGCCAGCTAACATCAAGCCCAGGTTAGTAATGGAGAGGCGTTTATAAGACACCCAAATTACTAACCCCATAGTGAAAGTTAAAAAAAAACACAAACACCCAGAATAAAGTCCTTTAATTGAAATAATGACACAATTCTTTAATGCTCTAAATTAAACTCTACTTACTGTCACGCCCATTCCAGCTGAAGCCAACGATCTCCTGCAATAAAAGTAAAATAATAAACCAACCTCATCCTTACCTTTCCATGGTACCCAGAATGGATTCAGCTCTGCTACATTGACAAGACAGGCTGAATCGCAGCAGAATGCTGCCATCCAGCTTGCCATGCCGCAGACACTGAGAAGCTCCTCAGTGAAGCTCCTCAGTGTCTCGCTGTGACGGCATCCAGATGAGCCGAGTTCATGTCCAATGGACTCAGCTCACCTCGTGCACGTCACTGACAGCGTGGGAGAATTCTCCTGTGCATGCGGTGCCGGCAAATGACGTCACAGTTTGAGCAGGAGATCTCCCACGCTGGGACGGCATTGAGATGGCAGGCTGGATGGTAGCAGAACGCTGTCATCCAGCTTGTCATCTTTCAAAGACACTCCGGACTCTGGATAGCAACAGAAAAAATATATTGTTTTAGTCTTAAAACAGCTGAAGGTCAACGCCACTAAAGTACTATGTGGCTTATAGCAGAGTGTATCACGTTTTCAAAAGAAAAAAATATTTTGTAGACTCTGGCTAGCAACAGAAAAACTATGCTTTTTATCGTGCATACAGCTTAATTTCACCCATGAAAAATTACAAGTTGGGCTACTATAGCTTGCGCTATCACATTAGCTAATGAAAAAAAGAGTTTTGTGCTCTGCACTTAGGAGCTCTGCAGAGTCTGCATACAGCAGAATTTTAACCTCACAAAATTAAAAGGTGGGTTACTAGGACTTGCTTGCTGTATCACATTAGCAAGTGAAAATATAGATAGAAGGGATATTGGTGCATAGAGCACAATACAAGCAGTGCACAACACAGTTCTATGCCATGGGCCCTGCTGTTTTTGTCTGAACCTCAGTAATTGCACAAGAAAAAAAAATGTGCTGCAAGGTTGATTTCACAGGCATACAGCAGACTATTTATCTAAACTATCTGACTTCCTAAAAAACGCCAATCTATCTAGCTAAAATCGCTCTTTACAAAGGAGCACAGTCAGCAGCAGCATCTGTGAGCAGTGACATGAATAAAATGGGGCTGAGGGAGCATGGCCGCTCTTTATATAGAGAGGACATGTGATTTCCGCAGCGAATGGCAGGAGCCCTTGAGTCTGGACAGTGTGGATGTTTCCTGCGCTCTAATTGACTAGCTGCGATTTGCACACTTAAAGTTACCGGGACAAAAAAGATTACAAGTGTGCCACTCCTCTGAGCTCTTCTGAGCTTTCCCCAGCCCCTCCATTGATCAAACACCTCCCCCCACTCATCATAAACAAGCAACAAGCAGTATGCTAGCCAAACTCTTAAAAACATTGTAGTTGCACCGCAATTATTTTTCCGCACTTCTTCGCCGAAAGTTGCAGATTTTCCCGAATTTAAGTAAAAATGCTCACGTTTCTGATCACGAATCCGAATGTGCCATATTCATGTTGAATTTTACTTTTAGATTGTATTTTAAACATATTCGCTCATCACTATCAAGGAGGACTATAATAGACTGCATAAAAGCAAAAACAGGCACTTCAGCTGCCTTAAAAGACAAAAGATAAAGGACCAAAAAACACTAAACAAACTGTACAGATAGTGTGTGGGACAACACAGCAGTGAAAAAGATTAGTGCATGAGGAACAGGTTGTGGGCTACCACTTTCACAATCAGTTTACTCATAGCAAAATATGTTAAGGTCACATTGACATTACTAAGTCTGTCTTTGCATTAAAGAGTAGAGATGAGTGGACCTGTCGATGTTTGGGTTACTCGGGTTCCGACGAACTGTAGTTCAAAGTTCAGTTTTGCATCCTAACTTGACCCCAAACCCAATAGAAATCAATAAGGACCTGAACTTTGGTGCTTTTAAAAATGTCTAAAGCAGACATAGTAAGGGCTTAGGGGCTTGTTTTTACGCACAGGACTTTCACAGACATAACAGTAGACAAAGGCTGTATTATGGGCAAGTTACACCTCCTCCACCACGGCCAAGTCCACTATTTGATGCTCTACTCATTTTCTAAGTGGCTTTTAGGCACAGTATAACCATAGATACTGGTGCAGAATGAAAAATTTATTTTTATGCATAATACTCACACAGACACAAATGCAGAGTAAAAAAAAAAAATGTAGGCACAAAACCTCCGCAGACATGGGTGCAGAGTAGAATTCTTTTTTTATGCACATTACTTCCACAGACATGGGTGCAAAGTAGAAAAAAATGGTTTTAGGCACACTCCCCCCATAGACATGGATGCAGAGTAGAAAAAATTGGTTGTGGCCTCACTACTCCCACAGACACGGGTGCAGAAATCAAACAAAGTTTTTTTTGGAAACTGCGCACACACACAAAGCCTAATACTGTCCCTCACTCCAGCTTCATCCTGTCACTATATTAAGCATAGCAGAATGGCGGTGGCACCCATGATCCAGCATTTATACAGTCCAGGTCAAGTGGTGCGCCAAGCAATCGCAGCCATGCCAATACTTGACAGTGCTATGATGGAAGTGCACAAAGCCTAAAAGCCTCTTGACTGGCTGTACTGCAGCCTTTCAACCATTTTTACTTGGTATCTGAGCCCGAACAGTAAACTGGACTTTCAGTAAAAAAAACTTTACAGTTTGGGTTCACTCATCCCTATTAAAATTTAAAATTGGTTGAGTACATTTCTAGGAGCTCTGAAAATACTGTAAGTATTATAAATTTCTTTTCAGTGCAATTATAGGCTTTTCAGTACTTTCAGTTTGAAATTAATTGATTCAACGTGAGTCAAATTATTTTGAAAAACTCAGTAGAGCTGCTGAATTCTAATTTCAAAATATTTACTCATCTTTAATGGGAAAGAATATAGAATAAAATCAGAAACCTTCACATGTACACTGGGAAGTTACAACTATTAGGCAAATTATTTATTTTATTATTGAACAACTACAGGAGTGTCAGTCAATCCAACTAATAGCTATTATTATTATTAATAATAATTATTGGGCAACTATTAGTGTGTAGAATTATTATGCTCCTGAACTGTAACCTACTACAGTGCAATATGAAGCACCGGAACATAACATATTTCAATAGTACCAATAAATGTAGAAAATACAACCTTGAGTTAGCCAAAAACTATATACAATACAAAGTTTATTAGGTAAACATATGGACACCATTAAAAACCACTTATAAACAAACAACAACCTCAATGAGGAAGTCTGAGTACATGTGAAGTTTCCACCTCTGTGTAAGCCACTAATCACAAGATTGCAAGTACAAATGACAAATTGGTTGTACACACAGGTTTTTTACAACAAATGCCTCCTGCATACAAGTATAACAGAAATGCATATTAAGGTACATATAATATGTTAAAAAGGGCATCTATAATATAACGGGAGATGCGTGTCTCTGTCTGAAGCCTTTATAGACTCCGCAAGCTTGACACGCCTGCGCAGTCTGGCTCCAGACAGAAGACCGCATGGGGCTGTTACAGGTAAGAGGAATGTATGGCGCCGGAGATCAAGGTATGCGAAGACACTGAACGCATACTGCAATCTCCGGCGCCATACTTACATACTTTCCTGACTGGGAGGAGTGTTGCTGCGACGCCTCTCTTCGCCGGAGACTGGTGCAGGTGTGAGGTGTCGGAATCCACGCATGCGCATAGCGCTATCCAGCACCGTTTTACTGAAGACACATTTGCAGTGTGTTCAGCAAAATGGCGACGGACATTGCGGTATGTGCACGCACGTACTCTGACTCCGCACTCCTCCCCTGGCCTCCGGCAGAACAGGGCACAGCAGCGCTGGAGCACAGGGAAGAAAGGTTTATATAAGTGTTTATTTTTTTCTATGTGTCTGCAGCGTGAAAAGGATGAGGGTGCCACACATACCAGGATTGGAAGGTGAGGGGGCCACACATAGCAGGATTGGGGGGATGAAGGGTACCATGCATACCAGGATGAGGGATGGGGTGTCATGCATACCAGGATTGGGGGTGAGGAGGCCATTCATACCAGAATTGGAGGATGAGGGGTGCCATACATAACAGAATAGTGATGAGGGGTACTATGCATACCAGGATGAGGGATGGGGTGCCATGCATACCAGGATTGGGGGATGAGGAGACCATACATAACAGGATTGGTGGATGAGGGGTGCCATACATACCAGAATTGGGATGAGGGGTTCCATGCATACCAGGATGAGGGGTACCATACATACCAGGATAGTGATGAGGGTTACCATACATACCAGGATGAGGGATGGGGTGTCATGCATACCAGGATTGGGGGATGAGTGGTGCTATGCATACCAGGATGAGGGATTGGGTACCATACATACCAGGATTGGGGGATGAGGGGGCCATATTTACCAGGATTGGGATGAGGGGTGCCATGTATACCAGGATGAGCGATTGGGTACCATACATACCAGGATTGGGGGATGAGGGGTGCCATATACCAGGATTGGGATGAGGAGTGCCATGCATACGAGGATAAGGGATGGGGTGCCATGCATACCAGGATTGGGAATGAGGAGGCCATGCATACCAGGATTGGAATGAGGGGTGCCATGCATACAAGGATAAGGGATGGGGTGCCATGCATACCAGGATAGGGATGAGGGGTGCCAAGCATACTAGGATGAGGGATTGGGTGCCATGCAGACCAGGTTTCTGGGATTAGGGGGCCATACATACCAGAATAGGGATGAGGGGTACCATGCATACCAGGATGAGAGATGGGGTGCCATGCATACCAGGATTGGGGGTGAGGAGGCCATACATACCAGAATTGGGGGATGAGGGGTAACATACATTCCAGAATAGTGATGAGGGGTACCATGCATACCAGGATGAGGGATGGGGTGCCATGCATACCAAGATTGGGGGATGAGGAAACCATACATACCAGGATTGGAGGATGATGGATGCCATACATACCAGAATAGGGATGAGGGGTACCATGCATACCAGGATCAGGGATGGGGTGCCATGCATACCAGCATGAGGGGTACCATACATACCAGAATAGTGATGAGGGGTACCATACATACCAGGATGGGGGATGGGGTGTCATGCATACCAGGATTGGGGGATAAGGGGTGCCATACATACCAGGATTGGGATGAGGGGTGCCATGTATACCAGATTTGGAATGAGGGGTACCATACAATCCAGGATTGAGGATCAGGGGTGCCATGCATACCAGGATTGGGGATGAGGGGTGCCATGCATACCAGGATTGGGGATGAGGGATGCCATGTATACCAGGACTGGGGATGAGGGGTGACATGCATACGAGGATTGGGGATGAGGGGTGTCATGCATACCAGGATTGGAGATGAGGGAGCCATGCATACCAGTATTGGGGATGAGGGGTGCGATGCATACCAGGATAGGGGATGAGGGGGCCATGCATACCAGGATAGGCATGAGGGGTGCCATGCATACCAGGATAGGGATGTGGGGGGCCATGCATACCAGGATTCGGATGAGAGGCCATGCATACCAGGATAGGAATGAGGGGTACCATGCATACCAGGATAGGGATGTGGGGGGGGGATATGCATACCAGGATTTGGATGAGGGACCATGAATACCAGGATAGGAATGAGGGGTACCATGCATACTAGGATGGGGGTGAGGGGTGCCGTGCATACCAGGATGTGGGTGAGTGGCCCATGCATGCCAGCATGAGGGATATCATGCATACCAGGATAGGGATGAAGGATGGGGTACCATGCATACCAGGATTGGGGGTGAGGGGTGCCATGCATACCATAATTAGAGGTGAGGGGTGCCATGCATACCAGGATTGGGGGTGAGGGATGCCCTGCAAACCAGGATTGGGGTTGAGGGGTGCCATGCATACCAGGATTGGGGGTGAGGTGTGCCATGCATTCCAGGATTGGGCATGAAGGGTGCAATGCATTACAGGATAGGGACGAGGGTTGCCATGCATTACAGGATAGGGATGAGGGTTGCCATGCATATCAGGATGTGGGTGAGAGGCCCATGCATGCCAGGATGAGTGATACCATACATACCAGGATAGGGATGAGGGATGAGGTACCATGCATACCAGGATTGGGGGTGAGGGGTGCCATGCATACAAGAATTGGGGGTGAGGGGTGCCATGCATACCAGGATTGGGGGTGAGGGGTGCTTTGCATACCAGGATTGGGGGTGAGGGGTGTCATGCATTCCAGGATAGGGATGAGGGGTGCCATGTAGTGTTGAGCGAGTATGTTCTGTTCCGAGTATGCTCGGGCCGAGCTCCGAGTATTTACAGCTGCTCGGTGATATGTTTGAATCGCTCCCGTGTGCATGATTTGCAACTGTTAGACAGCTTTATTACATGTGAGGAATGTGTAAGAAATAGACATTCCTCACATGTAGTAAAACTGTCAAACAGTCGCAAATCATTCACATGGGAGCGATTCAAACATATCACCGAGCAGCTGTAAATACTTGGAGCTCGGCCCAAGCATACTCAGCGAAAGGGTTAATAGAACATACTCGCTCAACACTAGTGCCATGCATACCAGGATGGGGATGAGGGGTGCCAAGCATAGCAGGATAGGGATGAGGGGTGCCATGCATACCAGGATAGGATGGTGTGGATAGGATGGGGGCAGCACAAATACCAGGAGAAGGGCAGCACATACCAGCATGGGAGACCATATACCAATAAAAATGCTCATCACCCTGGCGTAGAACGGGTTCAATAGCTAGTGTAAGTATAACTGTCATGCATTCAAAATACATATCACATGTGCGACCCAAATGCAGGACTATACAGCATAAATATTAGAGCTATACATGCATCAGTATACCCCTAAACCAGTAGTGTACCCCTTAGTCCGCTTCTAGATTAATAATCAGGTCCTATTTACCACCCATGACTATTTAATGTCTTAAGATATAAACTGGCATTGCAGCAACCTGTGAATAGAAAAGAGTGGAAACCTGAAGATACAAAAGGGAAACCCCAGGCGTTATGCCTTTTCAGGCTTCCTCGGGGGTATGAGCCCCACATTATACCAGTCATGGTATTTATACCATATGTGATTAAATAATAAATGAAAAATTCAGATCACATGGTGTGTTAATCAACACACAACTCACCCCCTAAGGGCAATCTCTGTCATTGCATCCTGACTGCTGCCACAATTGTTACTTCAGTATTTGTCCCTGAGCGCAGAGACCAGAAGTGTGCAACGCATGTGAGCACACCCCTGTTAACCAAGACACATCCAGGGAATATTTGCTCCCACAACTTTTGTTTCTCAACTCAGAAACCAGAAGCGTGTAATACATATAAACACACCCGTGGGAACCAAGAAACATAAAAAGTGTCCAAGGAATATTTGTTCCTGGTTAAATAAATGCATATTATGTAGAGATAACGGCACAATTCAGTAGAAATCCACTGGTCACAGAGAGATTTTTTGATCTGAAAACACTTTAGCCAACTCAAGGTAAAAAATAGGGTTACTTAAATCATATAGAATTGTACTATACAGCAAGGGTATTGCTGTAGAAACAGGGCCATAGAAACCCATAATTGAGCAAGTCGATCTCCTGAACACGTAAAGAAATATTCAGAAATTTGAGAAATATAAAATGTTCTCTCACCCCACTGAACTGTGGGGATTGGAAAACATAGATTGAGTAACAAAATGTTATGGCCATAACATATTATAAAAAGCTACTGAATTGTAGTATACTGTACAATCCAGATAGCTAATAAAGATGTAAAAATGTGTTAGAAGAGATGCAGAGAAATAAAAGAAAGAAAAATACCATCATGTACAGAGACTGAAGAATGGTGCAGTCCGCACATATGCCACGGATGCATAAATTGGGAAGAAGCCTGGCGACGAATATCTACAGAGACAGGGGTACTGTCAAAATACCAATATAAAAGGTGCGTATACATACATCCAAAGATTACCTATCGTTTATAAAACCCCGTAAATAGGAGATTTTTATTTATCCTATTTGGTGCTACGCTGTTCAATTTAAAAATCCAGCGCGATTCACTTCGTAGTAATGGGTATGATACGTTGCCCCCTCTGATATTTTGAATGACCCGTTGCAGTCCCACAGTCATTGTGCCTGACAGTCGACTGTTATGACACGCCAAATAGTGTTCGGCGACAGTAGAGATGGTCTTTCCTTTCTTTCGTTATTTTTCTGAATTATTATGCAACTAAATGAGAAACATAAATTTGCCCAACTCAATTATTCATTTTATTTTCATCTTTTACAATGAGAATAATAACCAAATAACTTAAAATGTACTCACAATGTACAAAAATATATTTCTACCCTTTCTTTTCAATAACAGTCATAAATCTTCCATCCAAGGAGTCTGTTAGATTCCTAATCTATTGACCAGCAGCACCAACTACAGCCTCCTAGACACTGTTTGGAGAGATGTACTGTTTTCTTTCACCATAAATCTCCTATTTAAGAAGGGCCAAAAAATTTTCAGTAGGGTTTAAGTCAGGTGAGAAAGGGGCCATGTCATTATTATTTAATCTTTAAACCTTTCTTGGCTAGCCAAGCAGAAAAATACTTTGATTCTCGCGATGGTGCATTGTCCTTCATAAAAATATTGTTTTCTTGAAAGATGCAGACTTTTTCCTGAACCAGCGCTTGAAGAAAATGTCTTTTAAAATGTCTTTTAAAACTGACAGTAAATTTGGGAGATGACTTTAAGTCAATCTTCAACCCAAAAAGGCCAACTAGCTTATCTTAAATAATTCCAGAACATAGCAGTACCCCACCTTCACCTTGTTGGTGTCTGAGTCGAAGTGGAGGTCGTTGCCTGTTAAAGATCCAGCCATGCGCCTATCCATTTTGCCTTTCAACAGTCAATCTCATCCAATTAGTCCATTAAGCCTTTGAAAAATCTGTCTTCAGACATTTATTGGCCCAACCTTGACATTTCAACTTGTGTTTTGTTCAGTGGTGGTCAGGTTTCAGCATTCCTTATTTTGTCATGTCTATGTCTTGGCCAATTTTAACAATTTTTGACTTATCAGAGTCAATGAAATCTTTTTTTTACCATTTTGCCAAAGGAAAACAAACTGTCAAATAACTATGCACACCATGATAAAGAGTGTTGATGTAGAACGAGCAAAAAAGCTTGTAAAAGAACTTCAACATGACGTTTCAAGGATGGAGCGAGACTGCCATCTACTGGCCAGAGACAGTAAAGCGGAACCAAAATATACAAAGGAAGTTGCAGGGAGGGCAGATTCAGAGGCTGGACCCGATCGGGTGACTTCCAGGAAGGAGTTCAGAGAGATAAGAGGCCAGCGCGCCAAACCTGAGGGGTCTTGGGCGCCAAGCAGCAGAGAGGAGCAGACGTGCTCCCTGCGTCCTGAGAAACCCCGCGTGACAGGCCAAATCCAGAGGCCTGAGAGGTGCTCCAGCCGGGCACCGGTAAAAGAGCTCCGGATCCCTCACAGTTGTGACTTGAGTGCTGTGCCTGCTGAGGATACTAGGAACCTGATCGCGGTGCTGAGTGAGTTCGCGGAACCCGACGTCGGCCGCCGACAGACGAGGCCTGGACCCCCCAATCCAAGGCTCGAGAGACTGCCCCCAACAGCCAAGCAGAGAGGAGCTGCATACGTGAGCAGGGCCGTCACTTCCACTGCTCACCCACGGTACCGGGGACAATTGGGTTTAAGTACTCAGGTTGGGAGGGGGACGGTTGGGGCTAAAGTAGCACAACGTGATCTAATTGAATTAATCCGGAAAGAGACTCACGGCCTAGCGGGAATAACCGGTGACCCCCGCTAGGGCCAAAATCACGATTAAAGAACTTGTGTGGTGCTTCTCATGCTTGAGGGCATCACCTTACTTTAAGAGACTGCGCCTTATTTTAAGAGACTGCGCCTTACTTTGAGAAATTTCGTATTTTTCTGATATTTCAAACCACTGTTCATTACCCTTGTTGCTAATCCCTTGTTTCAGTATACCTGTTGTATAAAACTGTTTACAATCATCTCTGACTGTTCTCGCCTTGTGTCTCTGTGCGTTGCATTCCGGCACCTGCATTACATTGATATCCATAAGTTTTGAAGCTTTTTCCAGTGGCTCCTTTGCACATGCATTTCAGCAGCCCTTTCTTTTAATCAATATCTCAATATCAGGGGCATACAAAGGAATCATGGGGCCCCATAGCAGAAGCTCTAATTGGGCCCCCCCCAAAAGAAAATGGAAATAATAGTCGGGATCACCAAAGATCAGATCTCACAACTTTCCATCTTTTACATAGTTATTTTCCTCCTGCTGAAGTCCTAGATTTCTCTTTCATTGCCCCATAAAGTGTGATGCCAATAAAAGGGCCCCCCAAACAAAGTATGATACCCCCATGGTGAATTCCTCCACATAGTAGTACTATACCTCACATCAACTCCCAGGGCAAAGTATGCTGACCCCAACACAGTATGATCCCCCAACTGTGAGCCCCTAGAGCTAGAGAGGATGGTACATAATAAGGGAGGGTGTTATACATAATAAAAGAGGAAACTATATAACTAAGGATGGCGCTATACATAATAAGTGAGTTCACTATATACTAAGGGACTGTGCTATACATAATAAGGCTACATTCCTGCATCTGTGTGCAGTGTCGGTGTGCTGCCCTGTTTTACCGATGCATTGAGCATGTCCTATTCTAATCCTCAAAATCGGATCAGAACAGGACAATCTCTGACCTCTTAGATCTCATTCTCAGATCCTTGATTTTCATGGATGTGTGAATGGATCTATAAAACTCTACAAGTCCATAGACCGTCCTACAAAAAAAATATGGCAGCACACGGACATTTCACACAAATGTGAGAATGTGGCCTAAGGGATTTTACAGATAACATTATCACTCCAAGTCACACAGTGCAGATACAGAATAATATTTACATCCAGGCACATACCGCTGACATCTCGTCTGATCAGAGTCGGTTTCTGCTGCTTCTTCTCCATCTGGTCAGACCTTCATGTCGACATCTCCCAGCCACGACTTGTCTTGTCACGATGATCTCCAGCCTAGAAAATAACAAGGTCACATATTGTATGCATACATGTGTCTCCCCCGCTCTGCGTCCTCGAATACAGATATGTACCCCCCCCATTAATATACTATTAGCCACTTAGTAATCAAAATATAAAGTGATAAGCAGCACTGTGCCCCCCATTAACTATAATCTCCACCGGCCAATAATATAAATTATTCAGTCTCTGTGACTCTCCCCAATTAACTGTAAGGCTATGTGCACACGGCAAATATACAAGGCTTTACAGTACAAGCAAAGTGAAACCCCTATAATTGCTCTCTCCCAGCACCTCCAACATTGCTCTCTCTCATCACCCCCATCATTGCTCTCTCCCAGCAACCCCATCATTGCTCTCTCCCAGTACGCCCATCATTGCTCTCTTCCAGCACCCTCGTCATTGCTTTCTCCCAGAAACCCCATCATTGCTCTCTCCCTGCACCCCCATCATTGCTCTCTCTCAGCACCCGTATCATTGCTCTGTCCCAGCACCTCCATCATTGCTCTCTCCCAGCCCCCATCATTGCTCTGTCCCTGCAACCCCATCATTGCTCTGTCCCAGCACGCCATCATTGCTCTCTCCCAGCCCCCCCATCATTGCTCTGTCCCATGACCTCCATCATTGTTCTCTCTCAGCGCCCCCATCAGTGCTCTCCCCCAGCACCCCCATTATTACTCTCTCCCTGCACGCCCATCATTGCTCTCTCTCAGCACCCCCATCATTGCTCTCTCTCAGCACCCCCATCATTGCCCTCACCCACCACCTCCATCTTTGCTCTCTCTCAGCACCCCTATCATTGCTCTCTCCCAGCACCCCCATCATTGCTCTCTCTCGGCACCCCATCATTGCTCTGTCCCAGCACTGCCATCATTGGTCTCTCCCAGCCCCCCCATCATTGCTCTGTCCCAACACCTCCATCATTGCTCTATCCCAGCACCCCCATCATTGCTCTCTCCCAGCACCCCCATTATTGCTCTCTCCCAGCACGCCCATCATTGCTCTCTCCCAGCAACCCCATCATTGCTCTCTCCCAGCAACCCCATCATTGCTCTCTCCCAGCATCCCCATCATTGCTCTCTCCCAGCACCTCCAACATTGCTCTCTCCCAGCATCCCCATCATTGCTCTCTCCCAGCAACACATCATTGCTCTCCTCTTACCCACCATCCCCATCATTGCTTTCCCCAGCCCTATCAGCCCCATCATTGCTCTTCCCAGCCCCATAATTCCTCTCCCCAGCCCCATCATCCCATCATTCCTCTCCCCAGCCCCATCACCTCCATTATTCCTCTCCCCAGCCCCTTTATTGCTCACCCCAGCCCCACCATCCCATCATTGCTCTCCCCAGCCCCACCATCCCCATCATTGCTCTCCCCAGCCCTCGTCATTCCTCTCCCCAGCTCCATCATTGCATTATTCCTCTCCCCAGCCCCATCAGCCCCAATATTGCTCTTCCCAGCCCCATCATTCCTCTCCCCAGCCCCATCATTCCTCTCCCCCGCCCCATCAGCACCAATATTGCTCTCCCCTGCCAAACAACTGCATTATTTATCTCCCCAGCCCCATCATTCCTCTCCCCAGCCCCATCAGCCCCATTATTGCTCTTCCCAGCCCCATCACTCCTCTCCCCAGCCCCATCAGCCCCATTATTGCTCTTCCCAGACCCACCATTCCTCTCCCCAGCCCCGGCATCAGCTCCATTGTTGCTCTCCCCAGCCCCACCATTGCTCTCCCCCACCTCACCTCCCCAGCGTTTCAGTAAAAAAAAACAAAAAACAAAACAACCTTCCTCAGCTTGCTCTCCTGCAACATCTTCCTGGTTGCCGGCAGCTATCTCCTTGACCCAGGCGCTCTGCATGATGAAGTCATCAAGCTGCGCGTGCCTGGGTCAGAGAGGAAGCAGAGGACGAACCCTCCAGCTCCGCTGCTATTCTCCTCCTGACAGCGGCAGAGCTCCAGGGATCGCTCACTGACCACCACGTGCAGGGAGCAGCTGCACCTTGCGGGCCCCTTGGTGCAGCTGCATGGTGGGGACCCGGCACCGCTGCACCGGTGGTGGTATGTCCACCCCTGGACTGCTATTGGGCCCCCCCCTGCTCACGGTCCCCATAGCAGTCGCGTGGTCTGCCGCCATTGGCGGTACGCCACTGCTCAATATACTACGCATCCATCTATATGTTGCCATTGAACTAGGGTATTTATTTGTTTATTCGCTGTTGCACTTTATTATAAATATATTTAATGATAGCAACCTTTGCTAATATGGTTTAATACACTCAATGGGGTATTTGTAATTTTTGCATTACATATAAATTGCACTCTACTACATGAATTGTATAAATAATGTTTATTGACATTGGATTATTGAGCTTATTTGGTACTATTTTGGGGCTTTTGCTTGAGCAGCAATTTTGATTAATATTGATTTTTTTGTACTCTGGTCCATTGCACAATCTTTTGATAATTCATCAACTACTTTTGATATTTTTTGGTGTGTCTTTATATCCATTATTAGTAATAAAGTTATTTATTTTATTATTGCTTGTTTGCAGTAACTATGTAGGTTTGTAAAAATAGTGTTTAATTATTTTTTGGGTTAAGTGAAGTTCCTCTGAAAAACCCTGTGCAGGATTGGGTTCCTGGCAGATCTAGGAACATAAAACACTTCAAATCGTTTATTGTTATTTATACTGCCTGTATTGTCCATGAAACAAATATCTGATAGCGCTTAGGAGACAGATGGATACTGCTCAGTGCTATCAAATACATCATCAAGAGGGGGCAAATCAATATTAAGCAATTTTTTTGAAAATTTTGTTTCATTAGTAAAGGCTAATTCTTCTAATTATGGAGTACCTATTTTGTGGGTTCTTCATTTATTGCCACTAAGTCCCATAGATGAAAAGGGTAATCATTGGATCTCCATTTCCACTGGTCAGGACCTCATGTTACACATGGAAAGTACCATCCAGAGTCAAAAAGACACATACACTCAAATGTTGACATAAAATGGATTGACATAATCAAGTCCAGAACCCTGCATGCATTGTTTAGAAAAAACATTGTCAATCAGGTTTGGCAAAGACCAAAGGTTTAAGCAAGTGATTTCTGACTTACAGGCAATATCGTGCACCAGATCACAACAGTAAAGAGGATATTTTTTGTTTATTTTTTTAAAATTTCTGTAAAGCATGACAAGTCTGTCTGTACATTGTATTAAACAGGTTTTTGTTTACTACCAGTTAACAACCATTTAGCTCTAACCATATATGTTGAGGTAACTGAAAATTTTAAGCTTGTTTTTGCATTAAAAAGCTACAAATTGGTTCAAAACAGTCTTAGGAGACCTCACAGTGTCACACATATTTTCTGAACAATTTTAGGCTTAGCACCACTTGGAATTTGTAGCTAATCAAATTTTTGGGAAAAATTATTTGAAGCTTGCAAATTCAAATTTCAAAAGATTCAATCATATCTTGTATCTATTAAACATTGTGGTAAAACTGCAGTTTCAATTACACTTAATTCTCCATTGTAATGCAATTGAGTATCTATTACACTTTAATTTGTTTTCACCTTACACAGTATATTAATTTATTTCATTTTAATACACTGTCCTAAATTAGACAGAACTCTAATATATTGAAAAATTTCACACAGTTAAGCATTTTTTAAACTATTTATATCACACTCTTTTTAATTATTAGTATTTTTTCTAGTTTACCCTTTGTAGCCTCTTTTCAGCTTAAGGAGAAATTACATTATTTTTACTTATTGGTTATTTGCACGACAAATCAATACATTATGTAAACTAAGTCAACATATTATATTGCAGTTATTTAAAATATCCAACTTTCCAACAAGTCGTAATATTTTTTATTATTAACTTCCCATGGAGAACAAGAATAGGAACAAAAAGAGAACATTTGGAAATAATTGTCAACATGGTTGAATCAATTCAACAATCAATATGCAATCAGTGTTTAAGTCCATCTAATGTCTGAAAGGTCAGAGGTTAAGCCCATCAGACTAATTTTCTACAGGTCAGATACCATTCATTACATTTTTGTCATGAGTAGACCTGCTGCTCAATTCCATTTCTCTCAGCACTTTCATTATCGGATGCACTCGCATGCTCCATAGTGAAACATTGGGCCCAGTTCTAACCAATAAAATATCAGATAGCACAAGCCGTGTTATATGCCAGTGTGAGAGTACCCTAAAACTGAGAATCTTTGCTGTAGCTATTGGCCAGGAAGTAACTTATATATCCTTAGCTACTGAATTGTCACCCTGCAGGGATATATTAGATATGCTTTTGGCAAGGAGCTACTTAAAACATTGAATTATATATTCTATGAGAAATAGAGCTACAAATAGCTTATGAAGCAAAAGTTACACTGATTTGAAACATACATATATAAAAAAGACATTTTATAGCCACTATAAATATCATGTCTCTACTGGTTATAGCATTCAGAGAACTTTCCTGGAAATAAAGCATTAGCTGAATTTTAATTTATTTATTTCCTGCATAGCTTGCAGCGAGACAGATTTGGCAGTAAATATTCAAATCAGGAATATTATGACTAAATGAGAAGCAGTTATAGGGTTTCTAACTAAAACTCTTGCTTGATAGAAGTACATTTTTTTAAACCTACATTAAACCATATCTTACTGCTTTTACACTCACTAATGGATGTAGTGTAATGTATCTTTTGAGTGACTATAAATCAAAATTACATCCTACCTAGTGTTTATCTGGATGGCTTGTTTAGTGCTGCATTAAATGTGAAAAATGTAACAGGTTTGTTAAACACTTTTATCTACTCATGTAGTAATATACACTGCTCAAAAAATTAAAGGGGACACTTAAACAACAGAATATAACTCCAAGTAAATCAAACGTCTGTGAAATCAAACTGTCCACTTAGGAAGCAACACTGAATGACAATCAATTTCACATGCTGTTGTGCAAATAGAACAGACAATAGATGGAAATTATTGGCAATTATCAAGACACCCTCAATAAAGGAGTGGTTCTGCAGGTGAGGACCACAGACCACATCTCAGTACCAATGCTTTCTGGCTGATGTTTTGGTCACTTTTGAAAGTTGGGTGTGCTTTCATACTCGTGGTAGCATGAGACGGAATCTACAACCCACAGAAGTAGCTCAGGTATTGCAGCTCATCCAGGATGGCGCATCAATGGGAGCTGTGGCAAGAAGGTTTGCTGTGTCTGTCAGCGTAATGTCCAGAGGCTGGAGGTGCTCCCAGAAACAGGCCAGTACACCAGGAGACGTGGAGGGGGCTGTAGGAGGGCAACAATCCAGCAGCAGGACCGCTACCTCCGCCTTTGTGCATGGAGGAACAGGAGGAGCACTGCCAGAGCCCTGCAAAATGACCTCCAGCCGGCCACAAATGTGCATGTGTCTGCACAAACGGTAAGAAACCGACTCCATGAGGGTGGTCTGAGGGCCCAACGTCAACAGATGGGGGTTGTGCTCACAGCTCAACACCATGCAGGATGCTTGGCATTTGCCACAGAACACCAGGATTTGCAAAGTCCCCACTGGTGCCCTGTGCTCTTCACAGATAAAAGCAGGTTCACACTGAGCACATGTGTCAGACGTGACAGAGTCTGGAGACGCCGTGAAGAGCAATCTGCTAAATGCAACATCCTTCAGCATGACCGGTTTGGCAGCGGGTCAGTAATGGTGTGGGGTGGCATTTCTTTGTATGGCCACACAGCCCTCTATGTGCTCCCAAGAGGTAGCCTGACTGCCATTAAGTACCAAGATGGTATCCTCAGACCCCTTGTGAGACAATATGCTTGTGCGGTTGGCCCTGGGTTCCTTCTAAAGCAGGACAATGCCAGACCTCATGTAGATGGAGTGTGTCAGCTGTTCCTGCAAGATGAAGTCATTGAAGCTATGGACTGGCCCGCCTGTTCCCTAGACCTGAATCTGATTGAACACATCTGGGACATCATGTGCCGCTCCATCCACCAACAGACTGTCCAGGAGTTGGCGGATGCTTTAGTCTAGGTCTGGGAAGAGATGCCACAGGAGACTATCAGCAAACTCATCAGGAGCATGCCCAGACGTTGTAGGGAGGTCATACAGGCACGTGGAGGCCACACACAATACTGAGCCTCATTTTGACTTGTTTTAAGGACATTACATCAAAGTTGGATCAGCCTGTAGTGTGTTTTTCCACTTTAATTTTGGGGGTGACTCCAAATCCAGGCCTCCATTGGTTAATTAATTTGATTTTCATTGATGATTTTTGTGTGATTTTGTTGTCAGCACATTCAACTTTGTACAGAACAAAGTATTCAATGAGAATATTTCATTCACTCAGATCTAGGATGTGTTATTTGAGTGTTCCCTTTATTTTTTTGAGCAGTGTATATATATATATATATATATATATATATATATATAAGAAAAAAGATGAGAGCAGCAGTAGCAAACAATAACATGAATAGTTGGGTGCCTGTCCTCCAGGTAAATACCAAACCTTCTTACATATAGAAAAAGATAGTAGAGACAGTACTCCAAAAATAGATGATTTATTCGCTCAGCAGGAGCTGTATCAACGTTTCGGCTGAACACAGCCTTTTTCAAGCCTTGAAAAAGGCTTTGTTCAGCACATACATTGCCACAGCTCCTGCTGAGTAGTGTTGAGCCACCCCCGTAGTGTTCGAGTTCGGTTCGGTTCGTCGAACACCCTTGTGTTCGCCGAACTGTTCGTCGAACTGTTCGTCGAACACCTTCGAACACCGTTAAAACCAATGGCAGGCAAACAAAAACACATAGAAACACATAGAAAACACCTTCAAAGGTGTCCAAAAGCTGACAAACTGCTCAGAAGACACAACTAACACATGGAAAAGTGACAAGTACATATAGTCATGCGAAAAGAAAAGAGGTGGAGGAGTAAAAGGAGGGGGAGACACAGATATAGGCATGTCATGCCCTTCTAAAATCTAAAAAGTGAGAAGCCGACACGTTCAGTCCGCTCCTGCCCGTGCCACCTCCGTGTCGCCGGGTTTGTGCCAGAGCCGCGGTGAACCATGACGGCCAGCCCCCCTCTCCCAATACTGGTGCCTGTCCGCTGGTGGGTCGAGTGAGCCCCCCTGTGGTGGAGGCAGCTCTAAGCTTTTTAATTTAAATTGTCTCTCTAATTTGAATGAATACACTTTAAATCCATTTACAAGGATCTATTGGAGGGCTAGTCTCATGCCAGCAGCCGCGTAATTCCAGCTCCAGTAGCGTCCACTAAAGCTGCTGCAGTTAAAAAGCTTTTATAAGGATCGAGCTCGGCTGTCCACCGCAAGGCATCCTACTGCCAGTCCCAGCCCCTATGACTTGGGGTGCCTCCTGATGCTCTTCACTGAGTATCCAGTGGTCCCGAAGCATTTCCTTTGAAAAAATGAAGTGTCCAAACTACAGGTGGTGTAGCTTGCTTAACAGCCGGGATAATCCGCTGACTAGCAGACACTGCTACTAGGCACAAAGTATTTCCTGGGCTAGATGCAGTTAAAAATTTGTAATTAGATACTCTCGTTGGATGCTGAGAAAGCATTCCATAGAGTCTCCTGGCACGCCATATATGATTCTCTTAAAAAGCTTGGGGTAGGGGTCTAGCGGACCCTTTTATAGCCAAAATCACGGCCCTGTATCACAATACGTCACCTAGGCTGAAGATAAATGGAACTGTAGCACCCTGAGGGCTCGGTTGCTACAGAGGTATTGCACCTCACCCAGAGGTGTGATATCTCACTCTCAGGTAAGGATGGAGTGTGGATAAGGACCCGACACCAGCATGCATTACACCACATTGCCGTGGGGCAGGGCGACCAATATGCCTCTGAGATGGGCACGACAGTCCCTGTCCCTGGCTGGAGTGGGGGGAGGGAACACTGAGGAAGGGGAACCCTGTAGTGCAGGAGCAGGGAGGAAGCAGTTCCTGGGTGCATTGAGAAGGGAGTATAAAAGGTGGGCACCATCTTAGTTCAGTGCAGAGAAGTCTGAGCAGAAGTGGCAGGGAGCAGGGGCTCTGCATGAGCTCTGCTCCGTAGGCTGGCCTAGTAACAGAGGCCCAGGCCTGAAAGAGGGAGAAGGAAGGAAGAGGAGCGGAGAAGGCTCCAGGAACGAGGAATGAAGGGATCCCAGGGGTGCGGACGGGCGAGTCGCCACCGCACGCCCGAATCCACCTGCGTGGAGGGGTCAGGCCAAAGGGGGAGACCGGTCCCCGAAACTAGTGGAGGCAGGAAACGACCGACCCTCAGCTAGAAACCGGAGGCTGTGACATTTTACGTGGCGCAGCCCCTCGCTACACCCGCTAGGAAGGCACCACATAGGGTCAGGGAAACTGGCGCCAAGTTTACCAAGAGGAGGCCCGAGGCAGCCAGACAGAAGTGTTGGTAAGAAAGGCCAGACAAAGAACACACAAAGGGAGTCCTGTGAAGCGCTCCAAAGTTATCTGGGAGTTGTCTGAGCCCCTCACCTGGTGAGCACAGTAGGATGTGGGCAGCCGCTACCTGCAGACGTGGTCTGGATAATAAGAACTGTGAGTAAAGGCCCTGGACTGCATCACTGACTCTGTGTCGTTACTGCTGCTGCCCTGCACCATCACCCCCATCCTCCGCATACACTGCCCTGAGGCTATACTCCTCCCGTGGGGAGTTATGCTACGCTCTGCTGCACCCACAACACCAGCCTCAGCGGTCTGCCCTGCAGCGGCGGTTCACTCTGACCACAATCCACGGGTGGCGTAGTCGGACATTTAAACATCAAAACCACATAAATAGTTCCGCCACTGGTTTGACCACCCTGAGCCACGGAACCGGGTCGCCGCCACGAAGACTACAACCACCAGCATCCACCAAAAAGGGTCCGGCTCCGGGTGTCCCAAGGCCCAGGGGGTGCATCAGAACATTTTCATCACCTTTCACAATCACCAATGGGACAAGGCAGGGATGTCCTCTGTCCCATCTCTTATACATCCTAGTGACGGAGCACCTGCTCTCATCAATTCGCCATAACCCCAATATTAGGTGGATTGAGGTGGGAGGCACCGAGTACAAGTGCTCTCTATTTGCTGATGATGTGCTAGTATATATCACTCAATCACATATATCCATCCATGCTGTTATGGCTGAAATAGATCACTTTGTTACATGGTCAAATTTTAAAATCAATGCAGCGAAGTCTGAGGCCCTCGATGTCTCCCTCCCCAAATCCATATAGGATTCCATCCAGTCCAACTTTCCCTTTGCCTGGCCCTCACAGGGTATCAAATACTTAGGAATTCCTATTCATAGAGACCTCTACCATCTATGTTATCTTAATTTTGGGCCCTTTATTGAACAACTCCATACAGACCACGGTTGGCAAGTTAGAACTGTAAGATTCACTACGTGAACCACTGGTGTTTTGTGGAAAAGCACATGTACACTGTGTTTCAAATTATTATGCAAAAAGTGTTTAGGAGTGATAAGGGAAGAATTTGTTTGTTTGTCAGTTAAACTTATTGATGGTGATGTGTGTCAGGGCTCTTTATATCACTGTAAGCAATTGCAGACACCTGTGCTAATTAGTTTGGCAGGTGTGTCCAATGAAAGGCAAGACTACTTAAGAAGGCTGTCTCACATTATTAAGCAGCCTACATTTTCTGCCAAAATGGGAAAGAAAAAGGATGTGTCGGCTGCTGAGAAGCAACAAATTGTGGAGTGTTTAGGTCAAGGCATGACTACAATCAACATTGTGCGATGATCAGGATGAAGTGTCTTGGCAATCAAGAAGTATGTAGCTGATTCACAGTACACACGTGTGCGTGCTGATAAGGGCAAATTGAGGACTCTTTCCTACAGGCAATTACGTCAGGTTAAAAGAGCAGCGGCAAAAAAGCCTTGTCATAGCAGCAGACAAGTTTTTGAAGCTGCTGGTGCCTCCAACGTCCCCCGAACAACAAGATGCAGGGTCCTTCAGAGGTTTGCAGCTGTGCATACGCCATCCTGTCGACCTCCTCTATCCACTTCACACAAGCAGAAACAGCTCCAGTGGGCCAAACATTACATGAAGACTGATTTCAAAACTGTTTTGTTCACGGATCAGTGCCGTGCAGCGCTCGATGGTCCAGATGGATGGAGTGGAGGATGGCTGGTTGATGGACACCCCACGCAAACACGGCTACAGCGCCAACAAGGAGGAGGTGGAGTAATGTTTTGGGCTGGAATCATGGGGAGAGAGATTGTCGGCCCCTTTAGGATCCCTGAAGGCGCTAAAGATGAACTCCATAATGTATGTGGATTTTCTCAAACAGCACTTCCTGCCATGGTTCAAGAAGAAGAACCGTGTATTTCACAGCAAGATCATTTTTTTGCTTGATAATGCACCATCTCATGCTGCACATAAAACATCTGCATCTCTGGCTGATATGGGCATGAAAGGGGACAAACTTATGGTGTGACCCCCATGCTCCCCTGACCTCTACCCCATTCAGAACCTTTGGAGCATCATCAAAAGGAGTGTCTATGATGGCAGGAGGCAGTTCACATCTAAGCAACAGCTCTGGGAGGGTATTCTGTCCTCATGCAAAACAATTGAAGCAGAAACCATCCAAAACCTGACAAATTCAATGGACGAGAGAGTTCAGAAGCTCCTTTCGAACAAGGGATCCTATGTGAAAATGTAACATCACCTAGAATAAAGTTTTGAGTTGAAAACTGTTTGATTTAAGTTTCTAATAACCTGCTAATGCTTATAATTTCCAAAATGACCATTTTTTTGGTCTTTATTAAAATGAAAAGGTTGATCGAAAAGTTTGGGCGATCTAAGAGTGTGGCAACCCAGTAGTCATGATTACTTCGAATTCTGACAATATGAGGGTCATGTTGCAGGTAGTGCAGCAAGAAGGCACTTATGTGTCTTGCGCATCTCGGAGCCCCAAAATTATTTTCCGGGCTAGATGCAGCTAAAAATTATTATTAATTTTAAATCTGGTGGAGCTTAGTATAGATGGCCTAATAGGATCAGTGCTGCACACTGCTACAAAGCCCAAATTATTTTCCAGTCAAGATACAGATAAACATGATTAGTAATTTTAAATCTGGTGGAGCTTATTATAGATGGCCTAATAGAATCAGTGCTGCACACTGCTACAAAGCCCAAATTATTTTCCAGCCAAGATACAGATAAACATGATTAGTAATTTGAAAGCTTAAAACAGTTGGTAGGGTGATTTTAACCAATCATCAAGCTTTTACTCTCCCCAGGATGACACAGGGGTAGAAAAGTCGTTTCGGATCCATGATTTGTTCATCTTTATGAACGTGAGTCTGTCTACATTATCAGTGGAGAGCCGCGTGCGCTTATCTGTCAGCACACCACCAGCAGCGCTGAACACACGTTCAGACAGAACGCTGGCTGCGGGGCATGACAAGATCTCCAAGGCGTAAGTGGCTAGCTCCAGCCATTTATCCAGATTGAAGCCCAAAAAGAGCAAGGGTCCAGTGACACAGTCATGGCTTCAATGTTTACTTGGAGATACTCCTGTACCATCGTCTCTAGGCGTTGACTATGTGTCAGACTTCTTGTCTCCTGTGGCCTTGCAAAGGATGGGCTAAAAAAGTGGTGAAATGATTCCGCAAAATTGATGTTACAGCAGATACTGTGGTTCTGTTACGGTTTGAGTGCTGAACACTTGACGGTCCCACGGTTGGCAAGTTGGAACTGTGAGATTCACTACGTGCACCACTGGTGTTTTGTGGAAAAGCACATGTAAGATTCTGCAACAGTCTCTGCTGATACTCCTGCATGCGTGCATCCCTTTCTATGGCAGGAATAATTTCTGCAAATTTACTTTTGTACCGGGGATCTAACAGTGTGGCAACCCAGTAGTCAGGATTATTTCTAATTCTCACAATTCGAGG
This sequence comes from Phyllobates terribilis, assembly GCF_046119375.1. Taxonomy (NCBI): domain Eukaryota; kingdom Metazoa; phylum Chordata; class Amphibia; order Anura; family Dendrobatidae; genus Phyllobates; species Phyllobates terribilis. Next base: position 763,939,084 of record NW_027362762.1, on the reverse strand, counting down.
GTCATGTTGCAGGTAGTGCAGCAAGAAGGCACTCATATGTGTTGCGCATCCAGGAGCACCAAGTCCCTGTTGTGTTGGTGGCGAGGTAACAATCATGCTTCCTTCCTCTGTCCTCTCCCCCCAACCTCGCACAACAGAAATGTGATCAAGGTCTCCCTCATCTGATGAGTCTTCCATCAGTTCGTCCTCCACTTCTTCCTGGGCTCCTGCACCTTCCTCACTAGTTTGGCTGCTACCATGCGCCGTGGTAAAACCATCTCCCCCACCCTCACATGCCTGCCGCCTTGGTGCTGCCGACCGTCTGGACCTTGCAGATGTTAGCCCTTCCGCATACAACTCCTCCTCCTCTACTTCCTCCACCTCCTCTTGTGCCACCACCTGACTCCGAATTCTGTTTAACATGTGCTCCAGCATGTAAATCACCGGAATAGTCATGCTGATAATGGCATCGTCAGCACTAAACATCTTCGTCGCCATTTCAAAACTGTGCAGAAGGGTCCATAGGTCCCTGATCTGAGACCACTCCTCCAGCGTGATTTGCCCCACCTCTGGATCTCGTTGGCCCAGGCTATATGTCAGAACGTATTGCACCAGGGCTTGTCGGTGCTGCCACAGTCGCTGCAACATGTGCAGAGTTGAAATCCACCGGGTAGGCACATCGCATTTTAGCCGGTGAAGTGGCAGGCCCAACGACTTCTGTAGAGATGTAAGTCGCTGAGCTGCGGGATGCGAACGGCGGAAGTGAGCACACAGCGACCATGCCCTCTGCAGAAGGCCATCTAGTCTGGGATAGTGGGCTAAAAATTACTGGACAACCAGGTTCAACACGTGAGCCATACAAGGCACGTGTGTGACATTGCCCCGGCGAAGGGCCGCACCCAGGTTTGCAGCATTGTCGCACACGGCCTTCCCTGGTTTCAGGTCCAGTGGAGACAACCATTCATGAAATTGGTTCTCCAGAGCTGACCACAACTCCTCAGCTGTGTGACTCACATTTCCCAGACATTTCAAAGTAAAAACCGCCTGATGACGTTGAGCCCTACTGCCAGCATAGTAAGGACGTGTGCAGGATCCCTTCTGCGCAGTTAGAAAGCTTGTGGCATGACCAGACAGGCTTTGGGTGCAGGTGGAAGACTGAGAGGAGGTTGAGGAGGCAGAAGCAGTGGAGGAACTTTGACATAAAGAGGATTGACGCACAACTCGTGGGGACGGCAAGACTTGGACTGCAGACCCTTGTCCTGCTGTCACCATAGTTACCCAGTGCCCAGTCAGCGACATGTAACGCCCCTGTCCATGCCTACTTGTCCAAGTGTCTGTGGTGAAATGCTCCCTGTCACACACAGAGTTTCTCAAAGAAGCGGTGATGTTGTGTGCGACATGCTGGTTGAGCGCAGGCACACCTTTCTTTGAGAAGTAGTGCCGACTGGGCATCTGGTACTGGGGCACTGCGACGGACAAAAGGTCTCGAAAATCCTCTGTGTCCACCAGGCGGAAAGGCAGCATTTCTGTAGCCAAGAGCTTGCAGATGGTGAAATTCAACCTCTTAGCTTTCTCATGGCTAGGAGGAAATGGTCTTTTACTTGTCCACATCTGAGGGACCGAGGGCTGGCTATTGTGCTTAGACGGGGTTGATAAGGGTGTCCCCGGCAAACTGCCGGTCTGTGAGGAAGATGCAGGCGGACATGTTAGGTTGCCTTGATCCAAAGGTGGTGCTATCGATGTCGGACAGCGCTCAACACCAGCTGGTGTTACCACCTCCAAAGAAAATGATGACCTGCCAATCACGCTGGCTGTTGCGGGTAAAGAGGTGGCAGGTCTGCGCCCCAAAACAGGTGTGACTGCTGTCCCCCCAGTCACAGAGGATGAAGAGGCCGCGGATGCACAAGATATGGCAGACGGTGGTTGGCCCGGCCGGCTAGGCCGCATTGTAGCACACTGAGCTTCCCACTGCAACTTATGCTTCATGTCCATGTGCCGGTTCATGCATGAAGTACTCAAACTATGTATTTTTTGGCCTGTACTTAGCTTTTGCTGACAAATGTTACAGATAACACGAGTTGGGTCATCTTTATCGATCTGAAAAAATGCCCAGGCTATGCAAGGCTTAGCACCCATGCGACCTGAAGAGCCACCACGACTTGTGGTGAGAGGCAGAGTTGTGTTTGAGGATGCAGTTGTTGACGTGCTTCCAGTACTACGTCTCTGTCCAGGAAGGCGCAACCTGACCTCGTCGTCACTAGCATCTTCCTCTGCCTCCTCTGCTGACCTCATCTCTTGGCTGACTGTGGGTTGACAGTAAGTGGGATCTCCAACCTCATCATCATCACCCTGTGCGTTATCACACCCGTCGTCATCAGAGCCAACCTGTTCCTGCCCTGACAAAAAACTAAAGTTGTCGCTCCAATCAGGTATTTGAGTCTCATCATCGTCTTCCTCATTGTCTCCACCAACAGGAGTTATAGTTTGGGAATGAGGGTCTACATTATGGTCAGAACCTTCTGCGTCTGGTCCTGGATCCGACTCATAAAGATTCTGGGCATCAGTGCAGATCATTTCCTCGTCTGGATTCACAGAAGCGCTGGAGTCGACCTCTGATTCCCAGTCTATAGTATGAGTAAACAGCTCTGCAGACTCAACCATCTGTTCTACCTCATACTCAGACGGGCAGCTGGAGATTTGGGAGCTGTGAGGAAGCAAGTGCGATTGGGGTGACACCTTTGAGGACTGGAGTATTTGTAATGTTGAAGATGATGTGGAGGAGAGCCCACTTAAAGGAGCACTTGATATCCGTTGAAGCACCTGCTGTTTTTGTGCCTCATCTGGAATTTGTAGCAATTGGCGTGGCCGTAAGAAAGGGATCTTATCACATTGTCCGCTAAAAGAAGTAGACATTTTAGTTTGGCTGGAAGATGGTCTTTCTTCTGCAGATGTTACTGTTGCTTTAACACCTACCCCACGGACACAACCTTTTTTCCCCTTCCCAACACGCCTATTCCCCTTTCCACCAGCAGCAGGCCTTTTTCCACTCATTTTGGTGGTTAACTAATTCACAACTCTGGAGTTGTTTGCACAAAAAAACAATGGATGGGAACCGAGCAGAGCTGAGTGGCCAAACTGTGGTTTCAGGCCAAAACTATTGGCTGGGATAGATGCAGAAAAAAATTATATTCAATTTGCAACCTGATGGAGGTCAGTATAGATGGACTAATAGAACAAGTCCCACACCCAGCTAGAAGCCCAAATATTTTTTCAGAGGTAGTTGCAGAAAAAAATTGTATTCAGTTTGCAACCTGATGGAGGTCAGTATAGATGGACTAATAGAGAAAGTCCCACACACTGCTAGAAGGCCAAATATTTTTTCAGAGCTAGATGCAGACAAAAAATTATTTTTAATTTGCAACCTGATGGAGGTCAGTATAGATGGACTAATAGAGAAAGTCCCACACACTGCTAGAAGGCCAAATATTTTTTCAGAGCTAGATGCAGATAAAAATTATTTTTAATTTGCAACCTGATGGAGGTCAGTATAGATGGACTAATAGAGAAAGTCCCACACACTGCTAGAAGGCCAAATATTTTTTCAGAGCTAGATGCAGACAAAAAATTATTTTTAATTTGCAACCTGATGGAGGTCAGTATAGATGGACTAATAGAGAAAGACCCACACACTGCTAGAAGGCTAAATATTTTTTCAGAGCTATATGCAGAAAAAAATTATATTCAGTTTGCAACCTGATGGAGGTCGGTATAGATGGACTAATAGAACAAGTCCCACACACAGCTAGAAGGCCAAATATTTTTTCAGAGGTAGATGCAGATAAAAATTATTTTTAATTTGCAGCCTGATGGAGGTCAGTATAGATGGACTAATAGAGAAAGTCAGACACACTGCTAGAAGGCCAAATATTTTTTCAGAGCTAGATGCAGACAAAAAATTATTTTGAATTTGCAACCTGATGGAGGTCAGTATAGATGGACTAATAGAGAAAGTCCCACACACTGCTAGAAGGCCAAATATTTTTTCAGAGCTAGATGCAGACAAAAAATTATTTTGAATTTGCAACCTGATGGAGGTCAGTATAGATGGACCAATAGAGAAAGTCCCACACACTGCTAGAAGGCCAAATATTTTTTCAGAGCTAGATGCAGATAAAAATTATTTTTAATTTGCAACCTGATGGAGGTCAGTATAGATGGACTAATAGAGAAAGTCCCACACACTGCTAGAAGGCCAAATATTTTTTCAGAGCTAGATGCAGAAAAAAATTATATTCAGTTTGCAACCTGATGGAGGTCAGTATAGATGGACTAATAGAACAAGTCCCACACACAGCTAGAAGCCCAAATATTTTTTCAGAGGTAGATGCAGAAAAAAATTATATTCAGTTTGCATCCTGATGGAGGTCTGTATAGTTGGATTAATAGAACAATCCCACACACAGCTAGAAGCCCAAATATTTTTTCAGAGGTAGATGCAGATAAAAATTATATTCAGTTTGCAACCTGATGGAGGTCTGTATAGATGGATTAATAGAACAAGTCCCACACACAGCTAGAAGCCCAATATTTTTTCAGAGGTAGATGCAGAAAAAAAATATATTCAGTTTGCAACCTGATGGAGGTCAGTATAGATGGACTAATAGAGAAAGACCCACACACTGCTAGAAGGCCAAATATTTTTTCAGAGCTAGATGCAGACAAAAAATTATTTTTAATTTGCAACCTGATGGAGGTCAGTATAGTTGGACTAATAGAGAAAGTCCCACACACTGCTAGAAGGCCAAATATTTTTTCAGAGCTAGATGCAGATAAAAATTATTTTTAATTTGCAACCTGATAGAGGTCAGTATAGATGGACTAATATAGAAAGTCCCACACACTGCTAGAAGGCCAAATATTTTTTCAGAGCTAGATGCAGAAAAAAATTATATTCAGTTTGCAACCTGATGGAGGTCAGTATAGATGGACTAATAGAACAAGTCCCACACACAGCTAGAATCCCAAATATTTTTTCAGAGGTAGATGCAGATAAAAATTATTTTTAATTTGCAACCTGATGGAGGTCAGTATAGATGGACTAATAGAGAAAGTCCCACACACTGCTAGAAGGCCAAATATTTTTTCAGAGCTAGATGCAGAAAAAAATTATATTCAGTTTGCAACCTGATTGAGGTCAGTATAGATGGACTAATAGAACAAGTCCCACACACTGCTAGAAGCCCAAATATTTTTTCAGAGCTAGATGCAGAAAAAAATTATATTCAATTTGCAACCTGATGGAGGTCAGTATAGATGGACTAATAGAATGATGCTATGCCCAAAAGATTTTACTTCACTAGGTGCAGTAAAAAAATTGGTATTCTATACACAGGTTGTATATCTTGCAACACAGATAGGCCACTCCACTGACTAACACACTCTGCAATAGGCCAAAAAGGATTAGCTTTGCTAGATTCAGCCAAATGCTGTGAAAAAAACTTGCACAGCACTGGCACAGACCTGCCTGGCAAAAACTGATAGGAACTGATGTAACCTAGTCCTGAAAAGGACTGCAATTACAATTAGTCTTTACTCCCACAATCTATCTATTTAAGAGCACAGACCTGCCTGATAAAAGTCGTAGGAAATGCTGTAACCTAGTCCTTAAAAGGACTGCAATCACAACTATTCCCTACTCCCAAGCTATCTGTAGATTTGTGCGAAAATTGGCTTGAAATTAACAAGGTATAGCGCACACAGCAACAGCGGTGCCGTCTAACACGCAGCTGCAGCAGTGAGAAAATGGTGGCGACGGGGAAAATGGCTTGGTCTTCGAGGGCAAGGACATGTGACATACACTGCCAATGACACATGCCCTTGCTTGTGTGAAAAAAAGCACTTCGCTCCGTGTGTGTGCTGCTGATAGGCTGACAGATTGCACCTCCCCACTGTAAATGTGGGAAAGAGAAAAAAAAATGGAGATCTTCATTATTCCTGCAGAGATCCATCCCCTGCCCCTCCCCCCACCCCGCTGTACACTCAAACTGCGTATTAACATTAATTTTCATCATTACTGAGAAAAAATCCAGTTATGATTTTGGTGCACGAACAGTCATCGAACATAACCTCGGACAGCCGAATTTTTCTCAAATCGTTCATGTTCGCCGAACGGCTCGAACACAGCCCAAAACAGCTCGAATTTGAGATTGGCGAACAGTTCGAGTCGAACAACGCTCATCTCTACTGCTGAGTGAATAAATCATCTATTTGTGGAGAGCTGTCTTACTATTTTTTTTTTATATATATATATATATATATATATATATATAAATATAGATCTAGATATATCTACAGTACAGACCTAAAGTTTGGACTCACCTTCTCATTTAAAGATTTTTCTGTATTTTCATGACTATGAAAATTGTACATTCACACTGAAGGCATCAAAACTATGAATTAACACATGTGGAATTATATACCTAACAAAAAAGTGTGAAGCAACTGAAAATATGTCTTATATTCTAGGTTCTTCAAAGTAGCCACCTTTTGCTTTGATGACTGCTTTGCACACTCTTGGCATTCTCTTAATGAGCTTCAAGAGGTAGTCACCGGAAATGGTTTTCACTTCACAGCTGTGCCCTGTCAGGTTTAATAAGTGGGATTTCTTTCCTTATAAATGGGGTTGGGACCATCAGTTGTGTTGTGCAGAAGTCTGGTGGATACACAGCTAATAGTCCTACTGAATAGACTGTTAGAATTTGTATTATGACAAGAAAAAAGCAGCTAAGTAAAGAAAAACGAATGGCCGTCATTACTTTAAGAAATGAAGGTCAGTCAGTCCGAAAACTTTGGCAAACTTTGAAAGTGTCCCCAAGTGCAGTTTCAAAAACAATCAAGCGCTACAAAGAAACTGGCTCACATGAGGACCGCCCCAGGAAAGGAAGACCAAGAGTCACCTCTGCTACTGAGGATAAGTTTATCCGAGTCACCAGCCTCAGAAATCGCAGGTTAACAGCAGCTCAGAATAGAGACCAGGTCAATGCCACACAGAGTTCTAGCAGCAGACACATCTCTACAACAACTGTTAAGAGGTGACTTTGTGCAGCAGGCCTTCATGGTAAAATAGCTGCTAGGAAACCACTGCTAACGACAGCCAACAAGCAGAAGAGACTTGTTTGGGCTAAAGAACACAAGGAATGGACATTAAACCAGTGGAAATCTGTGCTTTGGTCTGAGATCTTTGGTTCCATCCACCGTGTCTTTGTGCGATGCAGAAAAGTTGAACGGATGGACTCTACATGCCTGGTTCCCACCGTGAAGCCTGGAGGAGGAGGTGTGATGGTGTGGGGGTGCTTTGCTGGTGACACTGTTGGGGATTTATTCAAAATTCAAGGCATACTGAACCAGAATGGCTACCACAGCATCTTGCAGCGGCATGCTATTCCATCCGGTTTGCGTTTAGTTGGACCATCATTTATTTTTCAACAGGACAATGACCACAAACACACCTCCAGGCTGTGTAAGGGTTATTTGAACAAGGAGGAGAGTGATGGGGTGCTACGCCAGATGACCTGGACTCCACAGTCACCAGACCTGAACCCAATCGAGATGGTATGGGGTGAGCTGGACTGCAGAGTGAAGGCAAAAGGGCCAACAAGCATCTCTGGGAACTCCTTCAAGATTGTTGGAACATCATTTCCGGTGACTACCTCTTGAAGCTCATCAAGAGAATGCCAAGAGTGTGCAAAGCAGTCATCAAAGCAAAAGGTGGCTACTTTGAAGAACCTAGAATATAAGACATATTTTCAGTTGTTTCACACTCTTTTGTTAAATATATAATTCTACATGTGTTTATTCAAAGGTTTGATGCCTTCAGTGTGAATGTACAATTTTCATAGTCATGAAAATACAGAAAAATCTTCAAATGAAAAGGTGTGTCCAAACTTTTGGTCTGTACTGTATGGGACCAGAATATGAACACTCATTTCCAGCTGATGATACCATCTAGCACCTGCCCCTATTCTAAAAACAGCTAACAGCGGTATCAATAGGGAATAGAATTTTTTTTTTGCTTTAATACAATAATCCCTAACTAGATGCCTGTAAAATGCTATGCCTACTGATATATCTGACACAAATCTTAGATAAGAGAGGTAATATTGTATAATTAAAAATAGATTTTAACCGGCTCAAAAGAGTTTTTTTTTTGATAAGTTGCAGTACTAAAATGTAAAAGAACGCAAGCAACCCTGCCTGCTTTCATGAATTTGTGAGTCAATATCACCGTTAAAAATTATGAATTGGTCAATGAGTGTATGGAAAAATCAATCAAGTTATGGATTGTTCTAGGGATGTATGTGACCAGAATTAACATTCATTTCCAACTGATGATACCATCCAGCACCTGTCCCTTCTTTAAAAACAGCTAATCCCTGTTTAAAATAAAGGATAATACTCCCCCCCGCTCAGCTGCATCTCTCCCTACTCTGCCTGTTTGACTGGTAAACTGCGAAGAGCATAGGGTCCCGGGTATTATATAGACCCGATGACACTATGCGGCCAGCCAATCACTGTAATACCTCAACCAACATGGCTATGGCATTTCAGTGACTGTCAGGCAATCCCTTCATGGTAATTGGATGCCTAATATGTGTCAAACATGCAGGGAGGGGACTTGAGCTCCCACCCGAACATTAGAAAAATACTCGCCGAGTAACGAGCATTTCCAGCACTGTGATGCTCGGGCGAGTCACGAGTAGTTGCTGTTCTCCAAAACTTTGAGGACTCGACCAAGATGGTGAGCGGTGATGACGCCATAATTATTGTCACCATCCTGCTTCTCTGCCTACTGAAATGATCGCTGCTAACAATTAAAGAGGAGCAGGCAAAGCATGATGAGTAGAGTTGAGCCACCCCTGTAGTGTTCGGGTTCGGTTCGTCGAACACCGGTGTGTTCGACAAACTGTTCGTCGAACACCGTCGAACACCGTTAAAACCAATGGCAGGCAAACAAAAACACATAGAAACACATAGAAAACACCTTCAAAGGTGTCCAAAAGCTTACAAACTGCTCAGAAGACACAACTAACACATGGAAAAGTGACAAGTACATATAGTCATGCGAAAAGTAAAGAGGTGGAGGAGGAAAAGGAAGGGGAGACACAGATATAGGCATGTCATACCTTTCTAAAATCAAGAAAGGCTGGAGTAAAAATCTAAAATCAGCCTACCAAAAACCAGACGTCGTGACAAGAAAATTAAAAAAATAAATATCTTTAGGTAGAATGGTGGTTCCATTCAGAACACTTTCCTTACAAGACGTACTGGTATCCCCGTTGTGAGTTGTGCCAAAAACGGAACCCAATACATTCGGACTAATCCACCATTTGTCATATCCAAGGGGCAGGTCAGTAAACGACAACATCGACGCGGAACCAAGTACAGTAGTATATACTGTACATCCTTTGACAAGGCAATCAGGCGGATCAAGAAGTTGGGAAGGGTCACTCTAATGGCTAAAACAGACATTGATGTGGCGTTCCGGTTACTTACTACCTGTGCCTCCGAATAATGTCCACCTATTGGGCTGCTTCTGGGAAGGAGCATACTATATAGATCGCTGTTTGCCCATGGGGTGGTCCAGCTCCTGCTCTCTATTTGAGGCGTTTAGTTGCTTCCTCGAATGGGTTGTAATGGACATTTCTAAGTGGGCACATATTATCCATTACCTCGACAACTTCTTATGCCTGGGCCCAAAAGATTCACCACAGTGTGAATACACGGGGTAGTGCACCTGTGAGAAGGAGAGAGCAGGAGGGAGAGCTGACACCACAGAGCTGAGGGGTTAGATGGAGAACGGAAGAAGGAAAGAGGGTGAGGGAGGTAAGGGAGTACAGTGGAAGGCCGACCTAAGCTCCCCCACGTTCCTGCTTGGTGGGGAACAGCCCTGGGAAGAAAAGCCGCTTGAGCATCCCTTTGAGGTTACGGGCACGAGCGGGCAGAGGGACTACGCTGGAGTGCGAAGCCGACACGGCCAGTCCGTTCCTGCCCATGCGACCTCCGTGTCACCGGGTTTGTGCCAGAGCCGCTGTGGACCCTGACGGCCAGCCCCCCTCTCCCAATACTGGTGCCTTTCCGCTGGTCGGTCGGGCCCCCCCGCGGTGGGGGGAGTAACATCTGCAGAAGAAAGACCATCTTCCAGCCAAACTAAGATGTCTACTTCTTTTTGTGGACAATGTGATGCGATCCCTTTCTTACGGACACACCAATCGCTACAAATTCCAGATGAGGCACAAAAACAGCAGGTGCTTCAACGGATATCAAGTGCTCCTTCAAGTGGGCTCTCCTCCACCTCAACTTCAACAACACAAATACTCCAGTCCTCAGAGGTGTCACCTCAATCGCACTTGCTTCCTCACAGCTCCCAAGTCTCCAGCTGCCCGTCTGAGTATGGAGTTACACAGATGGTTGAGTATGCAGAGCTGTTTACTCATACTATAGCCTGGGAAACGGAGGTCTGCTCCAGAGCTTCTGTTAATCCAGACGAGGAAATGATCCGCACTTATGCCCAGAATCTTGATGAGTCGGATCCAGGACCAGATGAAGAAGGTTCTGAGCATAATGTAGACCCTTGTTCCCAAACTGTATCTCCTGTTGGAGGAGACAATGATGAAGATGATGATGAGACTCAAATACCTGATTGGAGCGACAACTTGACTTTTCGGTCAGGGCAGGAAGAGGCTGGCTCTGAGGACGACGGGTGTGAGAACACACAGGGTGATGATGATGAGGTTGGAGATCCCACTTACTGTCAACCCACAGTCAGCCAGTCGATGAGGTCAGCAGAGGAGGTGGAGGAGGATGCTATTGACGATGAGGTTAGGTTGCACCTTCCTGGACAGAGACGGAGTACTGGAAGCAAATCAACAACTGCATCCTCAACCACAACTCTGCCTCTGACCACAAGTTATGGTGGCTCTTCAGGTCGCATGGGCTCTAAGCCTTGCATAGCCTGGGCATTTTTTCAGATCGATAAGGATGACCCAACTCGTGTTATCTGTAATATTTGTCACCAAATGCTAAGTAGAGGCCAAAAAATCCATAGTTTGAGTACTTCATGCATGAACCGTCACATGGATATGAAGCATAAGTTGCAGTGGGAAGCTCACTGTGCTACAATGCGGCCTAGGGTGCCGGGCCAACCACCGTCTGCCCCATCTTGTGCATCTGCGGCCTCTTCTTCCTCTGTGACTGGGGGGACAGCAGTCACACAAGTTTTTGGACGCAGACCTGCCACCTCTTTACCCGCAACAGCCAATGTGATTGGCAGGTCATCATTTCATTTGGAAGTGGAAACACCAGTTGGTGTTGAACGCTCTCCGACATCGAGAGCACCACCTTTGGATCAAGGCAACCTAACTTTTCCGCAAGCATCTTCCTCACAGACCTGCAGTTTGCCGGGGACACCCTACTCAATCCCGTCTAAGCCCAACAGCCAGCCCTCGGTCCCTCAGATGTGGACAAGTAAAAGACCATTTCCTACTAGCCATGACAAAGCTAAGAGGTTGAATTTCACCATCTGCAAGCTCTTGGCTACAGAAATGCTGCCTTTCCGCCTTGTGGACACAGAGGATTTTCGAGACCTTATGTCCGTCGCAGTGCCCCAGTACCTGATGCCCAGTTGGCACTACTTCTCAAAGAAACGTGTGCCTGCTCTACACCAGCATGTCACACACAACATCACCGCTTCTTTGAGAAACTCTGTGCGTGACAGGGTGCATTTAACCACAGACACTTGGATGAGTAGGCATGGAAAGGGGCGTTACATGTCGCTGACTGGGCACTGGGTAAATATGTTGACAGCAGGACAAGGGGCTGCTGTCCAAGTCTTGCCGTCCCCACGAGTTGTGCGTCAATCCTCTTTAACTAGAAGTTCCTCCACTGCTTCTGCCTCCTCAACCTCCTCTCGGTCCCCCACCTGCACCCAAAGCCTGTCAGGTAATGCCACCCGCTTTCTAACTGTGCAGAAGGAATCCTGCACACCTCCTTACTCTGCTGGCAGCAGGGCTCAATGGTATCAGGCGGTTTTTACTTTGAAATATCTGGGAAATGTGAGTCACACAGCTGAGGAGTTGTGGTCAGCTCTGGAGACCCAGTTTCATGAATGTTTGTCTCCACTGGACCTGCAACCAGGGAAGGCCATGTGCGACAATGCTGCAAACCGGAATGCGGCCCTTTGCCGGGGCAATGTCACACACGTGCCTTGTATGGCTCATGTGTTGAACCTGGTTGTCCAGCAATTTTTAGCCCACTATCCCGGACTAGATGGCCTTCTGCAGAGGGCACGGTCGCTGTGTGCTCACTTCCGCCGTTCGCATCCCGCAGCTCAATGACTTACATCTCTACAGAAGTAGTTGGTCCTGTCAGTTCACCGGCTGAAGTGCGATGTGCCGACACGGAGGAATTCAACTCTGCACATGTTGCATTGACTGTGGCAGCACCGACAAGCCCTGGTGCAATAATTTCTGATGTATAGCCTGGCCCAATGAGATCCAGAGGTGGGGCAAATCACGCTGCAGGAGTGGTCTCAGATCAGGGTACCCTTCTGCACAGTTCTGAAATGGCGACGAAGATGTTTAGTGCTGACGATGCCATTATCAGCATGACTATTCCGGTGATTTACAAGCTGGAGCACACGTTAAACAGAATTCGGAGTCAGATGGTGGGACAAGAGGAGGTGGAGGAAGTAGAGGAGGATTCTTATGCGGAAGGGATAACATCTCCAAGGTCCAGACGGTCGGCAGCAACAAGGCGGCAGGCATGGAAGGGTGGGGGAGAGGGATTAACCAGGACGCATGGTAGCAGCCAAACTGTTGAGGAAGGTGCAGGAGCCGAGGAAGAAGTGGAGGACGAACTGGTGATGGGCATGGAACGCACATCAGATGAGGGAGACCTTGATCACATTTCTGTTGTGCGAGGTTGGGGGGAGAGGGCAGAGGAAGGAAGCATGATTCTTACCTCGCCACCAACACAACAAGGACTTGGTCCTCCTGGATGCGCAAGACACATAAGTGCCTTCTTCCTGCACTACCTGCAACATGCGCTGCTGGTGGTGTTCTGACAGATAAGCGCACGCGGCTGTCCACTTAGAATGTAGACAGACTCACGTTCATAAAGATGAACAAATCATGGATCCGCAAGGACTTTTCTACCCCTGTGTCATCCTGGGGAGACTAAAAGCTTGAGGATTTGGTAAAATCACCTCACCAACCGTTTTAAGCAACTCTGGGGCAATTTATGCCACTTAAGTGGTGTCTGTGCCACAATTTTTGGAAAAAATGGAGACTCTTTTTGGAGTCCCCTTGCTGTGTTTTACGTGACGTAGGCATTGTCAATTACAGGTGGGTTGGGTCGCCCCCCCCCTCCTTTTAATCGTAAGAAACTACATACACTATGGCTTGGGGTAACACAGATGGTTGAGTCTGAAGAGCTCTTTACTCAAAGGTCTGCTCCAAAGCTTCAGTGTCTGTTAGTCAGCATAGCAGCCCAGCTCTGAAGCAAGCTACACAGCCTGTGTATCTAATAATTTTTTTTTACTGCATCTAGCCCAGGCAATACTTTGGGCGAAGTAGCCCAGCTGCGAAGCAAGCAGCACCGCCTGTGTATCTAATAAGAATTTTTAACTGCATCTAGCTTAGGCATACTGTGGGGACCCCCAGCAAAACCCAGACGCTCAGCCCCCCTACCGCCCCTCTTTCCTTGACAATACAATCATGTAACTTTTACAACTGGATGGGTGAGGATCAGTCACAGCTTTATTAACTCTTTATACTCATTACTTTAGAAAGGCATTTTATTTCTAAAATAATTCAGCTTGTTGCAGCATGCCCTGTGTCTCCACACGGGCAAGTTGGCCAACAAGTGTAACTCTCCAACATGTACTTTCTATTTCCAGGCCACGGAGGATCCTGCGTACTCGTATGCAGGACTCTGACCCACATCCATCACTCTTAACGCTTGTTCCACTCCGTCCTGGAGTCCTGACAGGAATATGTCCAGTCCAATATCCATTAAGTGAACACCGTCGGGCCGTATGAGGCCTGCTTTATCTCCTTCCAGTTGTCGGTGTCGTATCACTACACCGCCTCTGTCTCTTCTAAATTTTGCCATCCGAATATTTATTACCCGCCTAGTCTGTTCGATGGCAGTGATGTCTCACGCACCTTGCCATACCGCTATCGGCACAATCTCTGACCATACTATATTTAGTTTTGTGAAAAATTCCCTGAAGTGCTCAGTGTCTAGTTTCATTATTGCCATTAGTTATGCGCTCTTGTGATGACCTAGGTCGTTTCCCCCGGCCTGTATAACCAAGATGACCGGACCTCTTGCCTCTCTCCCTACCTTGATTACCTCCAATAGTACCTGTGGCCATAGCAGGCCTCTAATACCTCTCCAGTTGATACATGGGTTATGAAACTCTAATCTCCTCCCGCCTGGGCGGACTTTCGCCCTTTTTTCTGCCCAATATATATACGAGTGGCCTATCACTCACACTGTTGTCTTAGCCTCACCTGTAAAAGAAACAAACCACGTTAGGATAACAAGTCCGGTCTTATGTATAACGCCAAACATGTGGATCTCCATCTCCCTATCCTCTGAACTTCCGTTTCTGACAGTCGTGCTCTTGCTGCTTCCATGGCCACGCCTATGCGGAATGAGTGTGTCCCGTAATCTTTGGGGTGGTTCCCTGCCGATGTTAGGCATTTATTAAATATAGCTTGGAATTGGTATCTTGATAATGGCGTTTGATCAATGTGTGATAGGAAGAAATTACAATGTGATCTGATGGTTATATATGTTTTTACTATTGTTACCCGACTCAGTGTACCGTTTGTGGGTTGTAGAAGTACCCAAGTGCCCCTGCCCGCTGGAACCATTTTCGACTTGCGTATGCATAGACGTATTGCATTATTGGCTATGACTACGTCCTCGTGTAATAAGCCTCCACTGGTGGTAATTTTGGATTGAGGGACTAATTCGCTTATGCATAAGGTCCTGAGGAACGTGATCGCAAATGCAGTAGACAGTAGTGTTGCTTCAAATTGTGAGTGTTAGGGATATGATGTGAGAAATCAGTTTTAGTGACATGGGAGGGGACCTCTACACTCCTGACTTGGCTGACCCCTTTTCCATCCTTTTATGGATTGTCTGATGACGAATCTCTTTGTCACATATCCCCAATTCAGTAGTTGGAAGTGAAATGCTACTCCGGTCAGACACCGTTGCGCTGACGCCCCTGAGATGCCCCTCATCATTAGCTGGTGGAGAAATTCTATGGTGACTTGTAATCGGGCTTGTTCACATTGGTCAACCCGTCTGCCTGCTACTAGTCATGTCCACTCTTCCCATGCCTTACCATATGCTTGCCACTTCGACGGGGCATCTGACGCTCTGATTAATGGCATCAACTATTCGCCACTGGATCCCATAGGGAGGGTGGGCAACTGTTGCCCGATGGGTTGGCTTTGGGGAGGAGCTCTGTGAAAATCTGCCAATTGAATTCTGATAAAGTGTTAGCAGCAGCGTTAGACCCCTCAGCATCGTGGCTAGCGCGGACCCATACATTGTGTTTTAGGCACAGGAATGCTAGCCGGCGTATTAAGCCTAGCACTGGGAGAGACGATGATGCCATCTTGTTTTTTGTTATGAAGCGTATATTTTTGTTTGCCAGAGGTGCGCCCCATATTTCTATTTCTACCACTATTGGGAAGAGTTCCAGGAGTGTCTGTTTTTTTGTCAGCATTTGTTCTGCCCAATACGGAGGCCATAAGCTTGTGCACCATTTGTTATTTAGTATCGCTGCATATCCGTACAGATGGGCTACTCCAATGAGTAACAGACACTGCTACAGGCCCAAATGGTTTTACTTGGCTAGATGCAGTAAAAAATTGTTATTAAATACAAAGGTGGTGTAGCTTGGTACAAATGGGCTACTCCAATGAGTAACAGACACTGCTACAGGCCAAAAAGGTTTTACTTGGCTAGATGCAGTAAAAAAATGTTATAAAATACAAAGGTGGTGTAGCTTGGTACAGATGGGCTACTACAATGAGTAACAGACACTGCTACAGGCTCAAAAGTATTAACTGGGCTAGATGCAGTAAAAAATTGTTATTAAATACAAAGGTGGTGTAGCTTGGTACCAATGGGCTACTCCAATGAGTAACAGACACTGCTACAGGCCCAAAAGTATTTACTGGCTAGATGCAGTAAAAAATTGTTATTAAATACAAAGGTGGTGTAGCTTGGTACAGATGGGCTGCTACAATGAGTAACAGACACTGCTACTATGCCCAAAAGTTTTACTTGGCTAGATGCAGTAAAAAATTGTTATTAAATACAAAGGTGATGTAGCTTGGTACCGATGGACTACTACAATGAGTAACAGACACTGCTACTATGCCCAAAAGTATTTACTGGGCTAGATGCAGTAAAAAATTGATATTAAATACAAAGGTGGTGTAGCTTGGTACAGATGGGCTACTACAATGAGTAACAAACACTGAGACAGGCCCAAAAGGTTTTACTTGGCTAGATGCAGTAAAAAATTGTTATTAAATACAAAGGTCGTGTAGCTTGGTACAGATGGGCTACTCCACTGAGTAACAAACACTGCTACTATGCCCAAAAGGTTTTACTTGGCTAGGTGCAGTAAAAAAAATGGTATTAGATACACAGGTGGTTTAGCTTGCAACACAGATAGGCTACTCCACTGACTAACTCACACTGCTAGAGGCCGAAAAGGATTGTTTTAGCTAGATTTAGCCAAATGCTGTGAAAAACGCTTGCACGGCACTGGCACAGACCTGCCTGGAAAAAAGTGCTAGGAACTGCTGTAACTTAGCCCTCAAAAGGGCTGCAATTACAACTAGTCCCTACTCCCTAAACCTATCTGTCTATTTAAGAGCAAATTCGATTGCAATTCACACAGTTACAAAGTATAGCACCCACAGCAGCAGCGGTGCCGTCTATCACTCAGCTGCAGCAGTGAGAAAATGGTGGCGACGGGGAAAATGGCTGGGTCTTATAGGGCAAAGACATGTGACATACACAGCCAATGACACATGCCCTTGATTGTGTGAAAAAAAAACACTTCGCTGTGTGTGTGCGCTGCTGATAGACTGACAGAGATCTGCATTATTTCTGCAGAGATCCATCCCATGCCCCTCCCCCCACCCACTCTACACTGAAACTGTCTATTAACATTGATTAACAGTATTACTGTGAAAAAATCCAGCAACGATTTTGGTGCATGAACAGTTATCGAACATAACCTCGAACAGCCGGATTTTTTGCAAATCGTTCGTTTTCGTCGAACGGCTCGAACACCGCCCAAAACAGCTCGAATTTGAGATTGGCGAACAGTTCGAGTCAAACACCGCTCATCTCAAACGATGAAATGGAGCATGGAACTATACAGGGTGATGCTGCACAGCCCAGCCTCATCTCAATGCGGATTGGGTGATAAATAAGGAGGAGGAGGAGGAGGAAGAGGAGCTGGTTTACTGCGCTACAGACGGTACTACCCACACCACATTCATACGTTCAGCTTGGAAGGCCTGAAGAGGGGAAGGATGAGGAGGAGGATGAGAAGGAGAACATGAACAGTCATCCTCTTGGAGGGGACTGGAAAGTCTTGGCTGTTGGCAGTCTGGCACACATGGCTGACTTTATGTTTCGCTGCCTTTCCTGTAACCCTTGTGGTGTACGCATTTTGGGCAACAGTAATTACTGATTGGTCACACTTCTAGAGCCATGCTACAAGAACTTTTTATCTCTCCTTCCCATGGCAGAGAGGGCTAATAAAATGTTGCAGTACCAGAAGGCCCTTGTTGAAGAATTATTATAAAAATTCCCATCTGACAACGCTGGCGGCAGAGATCACAGTTCCTTGGACAACCAAAGAGTACAGTCGAGGGAGACACAAACCAGATGCAGATGAGGCAGGGGAGCACTGTCAAAGGTCTGGGACAGTTTTCTCTGACCATCTCAGCACCCAGACCCTTATCTACAGGGTACTCTGACAAGGATGGAAAAGTTTTTGCAGATGCTGAAGGAGTACGTTGCCGACCGTACCAGCATCCTCCATGATTTCTCTGTGCCTTACAATTATTGGGTATCCCAGCTGGACACGTGGCATGAACTGTCTCTCTATGCCTACTAGGTCTTGGTCTGCCCTGCCACTAGCATTTTGTCAGAGAGCGTTTTTAGTGTAGCCTGGGGTATTATCACTGATAGGCGCACCCACCTGTGATTTGAAAGTGCTGACAGTGACAGGCTGACTCTTACCAAAGTGTACAGGGACTGGATTGTGCCAGACTTCTCAACACCACCGGATGATAGCAGCGGAACATAAACTCAAACCCAGTGTTTTTTTTTTGGGGGGGGGTCTATTCCCATGCACCTCTTCACACAGAGACATCGGTATACTCCCCAGGATTTTGTCTGTTTTATGATGCCCTCCTCCTTCTCCTTCTCCTCATCCTCCACTACCATATCACAAGGGTGACCATCATGCAACACCCACAAAAATTTTTTTAAAGGTTTTTATGATGCCGGTTTTTAGAGGCCTACCTCTAACACTCTGAAAAATATATATGTATACCCCCCCAGGGGTAAATGTTTTTCAGCCCATGCACTTAGTGCATAGGCATTTCCAGATCCACTCCTTAATAATGGGAATAAAAATTTGACTGAGGCCCCACATTATGTCTCTTCAAAGGGGTATTGGACTGCGTCCTAATTTTTGGCAGCCCTTGCACTTACTGCATACACAATAACAGTATAGGAGATCAACTCCTTATTAATTTTTAAAACAATTTTTCTGAGACCATTCACTATGTCTCTTCAAATTGGTATTTGAGTGCGTCCTTATTTTTGGCAGCCCTTTCACTTACTGCATATACAATAACAGTATAGGAGACCTCTCCTTAATCATTTTTAAAACAATTTTTTTGAGGCCCTTCACTACATCTCTTCAAAATGGTATTAGAGTGCGTCCTAATTTTTGGCAGCCCTTGCACTTACTACATATGCAATAACAGTAAAGGAGACCCATGCCTTAATAATGAGAAGGCCAATTCAAATCGATTCTATCTTCTATAATATTAATTCTCTTATCTGAAATTTGTGTACTGGTGAGCTATCGCAGTATGGATAGCGTATTACACAGATCCATCCAGGGATTTTCGCCTTATACCCCTTGCTGCTACAACCAAACAAAAAAAAGAAAAAAAACATCTATTTTATTCCCTATTAATATGCCTGTTAGCCTCATTTAGAATAGGGACAGGTGCTAGGTCTCATCAGCTGGAAATTAGTTTTCATTCTGGTCACATACATCTCTATAACAGTTAATAACTTGATTGCTTTTTTTTAAAAAATCATTGACAGATTCATTTTTTTTAATATAAATAGAAAAAACAACCAGGTACACATGAATTGGTCAATTTATGAACTAAGATTTCTCAGTTATTTCTATTTTCTAGAGCAGTAATGCTATTCAAGTTTCATATATTTCATGTTTACGTACTTAGCATTGCAGCGTGCTGCTTTATTTGTTAGCTGTATATGGAGGTAGCTACTCCTAGTAAGCACTTGTACACACCTATTTCTTGTTTTGGATGTGCCGGTCATTTTTTTTCTGTTTTTTCTGTTTATATGTATATGCTTTGACTGAGCACTCCACCACTAGCCCATAGGCGGTTTTAATTGCAGCAGGATCTTGCTTTCCCATATCCAGGCAGACTTTTGTCTCTTAGAGAGGAGTTCACTTTGGCAGGGTCCTGGTATACTGAGAAACACCTTATGGTGGCTACCAGGTATACATAAATTGGCCAAGATTTCTCAGTTATTTCTATTTTCTAGAGCAGTAATGCTATTCAGATTTCACATATTTCATGTTCGCATACTTAGGGTTGCAGAGTGCTGCTTTATTTGTTAGTTGTTTTTTAACATAGTCTGTACTCAGAAATTCATGAAATCAGGCAAGGTTGCTTTCATTCCTTCACAGTTTGGTGCTATCACGCACCAAAAAACTCTTCGCAGCCAGTTAAAATCTATTTTTTATTTTACAATATTACCTCCCTTATCTGAAATTTATGTACGGGTGAGCTATCGCAGTATGGATAGCATATTACACTGCTCTAGACAGGGATTATTGCCTTATACTGCATGCTGTTGCAAAAAAAATCTTGTCTATTCCCTACTGACACAGCTATTAGCTGCATTTACAATAGGGACGGTGCTAGGTATCATCAGCCGGAAATGAGTATTCATTCTAGTCACATATATATCTTCCACAGTGCATAACTTGATTGATTTTATCTATGCATTCATTGACAGATTCATAATTTTTAAAGGTAATCTGTAATTAGAAATTCATCAAAGCAGGCAGGATTGCTTGCGTTCATTCACAGTTTTGTGCTGCCACGAACCAAAAATCTGTCCCCTCCCTTACCTCATGAGGCATGGGACAGAAATGTAAGGGAAACAAGACACAAAGAAAGACATAGATGACTGAAAACCACTATTATCCAAAAACACTCCCCAAATATAGGGAGAGGAAGATGGGAAAAAAGGAGGAATAAAGAAACTAAATAGGAATAAGGACAAGGAGATAAACACTCATGAAACTACTGCACACAAAGTGCCCTACAAAGTGATATAAGCACATAGGAAAGGTGACTGCCTAGTCTAATGCAGAGTATGCTCCTAAATAAATATTAGCATCATAGAACATATATTGATAATTGAACAAAGAATAAATTGATAGACATCTTATGTCATAGTAACACCTCAAAGATTGTTTTAGAGGATTTATATGTTCACGCTATAAAATTCTTCTGGTAAATTACATATATGTATTGTTCACAATTAATACAAATAAACTATTCTTCAATTTTTTCTTATTTTGCAGAATTTTTTCCACATCTGTGTCAAACCTTTACACACACGTGCCTGTATACAAATAGAAAGGTAGATAGATATATGCAACTGTGCATGGACAAAGGTGTGGGGTCAGCTGCATATTATACATAAAGAAGATTTTATTGATATTTATTTATTTTTAACTCCTTCACATCATGGCCATTTTCCATTTTTTCATCTTAGTTTTTTCCTCCCCTTCTTGCAAAAGCCATAACTTTTTTATATTTCCATCAATGTAGCCGTATGAGGGCTTGTCTGTTGTGGGATGAGTAGTACTTTTAATTGATTGGCATCATTGATTTCACCATGTAGTGTTCTGGGAAAATAATCCAAGTGTGGTGATATTGCAAAAAGTGCAATTCCGCAATAGTTTTTTTGTTTTCTTATTTACCATGATAACTATATCGTAAAACTGACTGGGCAATGGGATTCCCCAGGTCAGTACAAGTATGCAGATACCAAACATATATAGTTTATTTTTTTATTTATGTGGTGAAAAAAAGTTTGGAAATTTGTATGATTTTTTTTTTGCTTTTGTCGCCATTCTCCGAAATATATATATAATATCAGTATATGACTATTTACTTTCTTGATATTATATTTGATATAATTGTTATTGTGGTAAACCCCTATACTATGCTTGGTTTACCACCATATTTTGTGCAATCCATTTCCCCATTTCCCCGAGATCACATTTAATCTGCTTTGGAAATTAATTTCCAATATATATTATATTTAATATATTTGGTTGTATGTTGCATTTGGAGGTTTTATTCATGATATTTGGATATACAGCCATTTCTTTATGTATTTATAGCCTGAAATAAAATGTTCCTATTATTAGGAAGTGGGTCTCCTATTGTGTTTGCCTATGCAGTGAATGCAAGGGTTGCCAAAAATTTGGAGGCACTCCAATGCCCCTTGGAAGAGACGTGGAAGTCAGAGAGCCTCCTGAAAACAATGTTCCCATTATTAGGAAGTGGGTCTCCCATAGTGTTGGCGTATGCAGTGAATGCAAGGGCTGCCAAAAATTGGGAGGCACTCCAATGCTCCTTTTCAAGAGACGTAGAGTGCCTCATGAAAAAATGTTCCCATTTTTAGGAAGTGGGACTCCCATAGTGTTGGCCTATGCAGTGAATGCAAGGGCAGCCAAAAATTGGGATGCACTCCAATACACCTTGGAAAAGATGTGCAGGAGGGCCTCATAAAAAAATGTTCCCATTAAAAAGGAGCGGGTCTCCTATACTTGTAATGCCCATTCACTAACTGTATGGGCTGACAAACATTTACCCCTGGGGGGTATACATGAACATACTGAATAAAAATTTTTTTTACGGGCATTATAAACACCCTTTATAAAAATTATGTGGGTGTTGCATCACGAACCAGCTTTGCTAGACTTTGTCAGAAGGACTTGCGGCCTAGCAGAAAAAAACGCAGACCCCGGCTAGGCAATGTGTTAGAGGAAGGAACAGTACAGTGACTTACATAGTACTGTGATTACTACCCTTGTTAGGAAGTTATAAGATTATATAACAAGAGAGTGTTATAATAGTTATAGTGAACCTGAGGAGTCATTGTATATCTGATATTGTACATTGCATGTTGAAATTATTCTGGTTTACACTATTCACCATTGCCATAGTTGCCCCATTTTTCCGCTACACTAAAGAAATAAACAATTTAATTGGTTATTTCCGCCTTGTCCTTGTCTGCCTTGTCTGTGTGTTGCATCCGGTCACCTTCTTACAGATGCAAGGCACAAAGAGAGTTAACAATCTGCCAGCCCTGTAGATAAGAGAAGTTTTGGGGGTGAAAATAAACTTACTTCATATATAGTGAGTTAGTAGTGAATTGAAGAGAGTGAAACCAGTCATATGGAGAGTGACAGAATAGGCTGCATACTTAATGTGTGTGCAATGAAAAGATTTTCTGAGATAACAAGCCCTGAACCTACACTACATAAAATGACAGTCTGAATCTTAATACACCCAGAACATCCTGGATCCAAGTGAAGTGGAATAAACAAGAGAGGAGCTCACGTGCAGTGGGTATGGCTGAGAGTCCAAGGAGGTATAGCTGCTGATTAGGGGTAACCCTGAGAACGCCCAGCAATGTGGGAGCTTTATTACCCCTGGCAACCTAGCTCTTTCAGTCATACTGACTGACAATAGGCTCAGCATTAGATCTGAGTCTCAGGCAGTTCTAGGGAAGTGGGTACAGCTGCCGGTCTCAATGAAAAGAGCAGTGACTGAAACCATGCCAGCACCACCCCTGTGAGTGAAAGAGTCATGCTGCAGAATGGAATAAAGTTCATTGCCTTGCAGCAGCGGGGCTCTCAATGCTAGCCCCGCACAGAGTCAGAACGCTATTAAACTGCAGATTAGCCCAATATCTGCAGGTTGATAGGGTTATTTTACATGACAGGTTGCCTTTAAGAGAACTGACATCCAGTCCAAAGATATGGTATTACTGTGCAGATAAAGCTGTTAGAGATAGAGCTGCAGATAATCTGTATGAAGTGAAGTAGTATTACTGTTCTAATCAAAGACACTGAATAAATACTACATAACATTGTCAAAAACATTTATATTAAAGGGAATACAATATGTTTGCAGGATTTTAACCCCCAAAAGTATTTATATGCATATTTAGATCTTTCAGAGACAAGAACAGCAATTCCTTTACCTAGTCAGTCTGTTTCTGCATTATTGAGAAATCAGTATTTTAAATAGATATGCATATTAGACTGAAGCTATTTTGAAGTGTGGAAGCTGTTCTGAAGCCTCTCTCACTTCAGTTCTTTTTTCCCAGCTAGTGCCGCCTCCTATGGCTTGACTGACAGCTCCTTTTCTTGAGCTCACAAAGCATAGGGGCTGTCAGTCAAGTAGGAGAAGACAGCACTGGGCGGAGACTAGCGCAGGAGTTTAAGAGGCTTGGCGAGAGCTATCACATGTCAAAAACACTTTAATTTCATTTCCATATTGATTAAAATGCAGATTTCTCGGTAATGGGTTAATGGACTGGCTATGCAAAGGAATTAAAAGAGCTAAATTTCCATATTTTCGGGGGGTGAAATCCTGCTGATAGATTCCCTTCTGCTATTAAAAAATAATGCTGTTTTCATAAAAGGCACAACATTTAGATCATAAATTCAAAAGTGGAAACTACATTGTTCCTGTTGCAATCATTATTTTTCAATTTCCGTGCTCCACTAAACGCAAAATTTGTATACATTTTATATTTTAGTGTCATTCTTAATACTTAAAAAGATTTTCTGGTACTGTGCAATTGACAATCTATCCTGGGATTTTGATTTTGTCCTGTTTTTCCTCTATCTGGTTAAAACCTGGCTTGATGACAATACCTTGCTAGCTTGATTCACCAGCTAGCAGCCACTCAGTGGACACAATCAAGGGAGCCCTTCATAATTCCAGATTACTTTATAATGGTTAAAGGGAGAAGGCCAAGATATGCTAAGAGAGTGCCTCGAGCAAAGTGGAAGCCATATTAAAGGCTGCCAGGCTTTCACTTACAACTTAATTTACAAAAACCTATCTATTAAATATTTTTTTTTTAAATTTCACCATAGCTCAAAATGTTAGCAATGAAATGTATACCTAGAAATTTGTATTTTTTATAAACTTTCCTTCAATGTTTTTTGTATGAAAAAAGTCTGGTTGACTGTGGCTTCAGAAATTACTTATGTAAAGATTGAAGAAGTAGAAAGTTGGTATTTACCTTTTTTTAAACACTTCTTTTCTGAGTGTTGGTTTACTTAAAAAAAGACTACATATTAATATGTATTTGTTAAATGTTGTCACCAGGGAATATTTGTTTGTTCACAGAAGGATTTAGTCAAGACCATATATTACTATTAAGGCCCTTACACATATTAAACTAGGAAGGAATTTATCAAAGTTTTTACGTGAGTTATTTGGGCTTTAAAAAGTTGCAACTTTTTCTGCTAATCGGGCAACTTCCTTTGCTGAGCAATATTTTTAAACTTTTTGTATTTTTACACCAGGCAGCCCCAATTCTATACAGCCAGGTTTAGCAGCAAGGGGAATGATCAGCTATGGCAAGGCATTACATTAATTTACTCCAAAATTGGTGTTATGATCTACCACAGATTGCTATTTGTGGCAAGTGGAAAGCCCAAAGATGCATCCAATTGAGACATATGCATCTTTAAAATTGTTTCAATCTTTTGTTCAAGAGTAGCCTATGAAAATGTAATATGGCTAAATTTCCCCTCCTAGAATTTCTCTCAAAAGATATACTATTTTGGTCTTGATTCACACATAACTTTACAATCTACTTCTTTCTTTAGCTAAAAGATGCATTAAATACTTGACCAAAACATCCAAGTCTGTATCTATCTGAAAAAATTTAATTTGGGAGTGGACAGGGTAGTGGGACCACTCTCAGGCAAACATAATGTGGGGACATTTTGGATGGATACGACTACTTACCTGACTATAAGGCCTTGTTCACACGTTCAGTATTTGGTCATTATTTTACCTCAGTATGTGTAAGCCAAAATCAGAAGTGGAACAATCAGAGGAAAAGTATAGAAACACGTCACCACTTCTGTATTTATCACCCACACCTGCTTTTGGCTTACAAAAACTGACCAAATACTGAGCGTGTGAATGTGGCCCAAGTCTGACTCAAGCAAAAAAGTAAGATTAGCTTATGAGCTCATTGATAGGATAATAGCAGTTATTAGAAAAAGTATTGAACGCTGCCTTAATTAATATAATTTAATTAAACAATATCAATTTAATTTCTAATATTAATTTCTAACATTTTTAGGTCAAAGTAATAGTTTTTCAACAGTCTCCCATTTGATAACCATCATTCCTAAGAGAATTATAGCTAAAAAGAATTTATTTTTTGTGGCCATGTATAAAAGACAGGAGGAATTATGTCCCATATGTAACCAATTGTAAAATAGTCAAGGAAATTTTATTCCATTTCAGTGTATTTTTACAAACTAAATTAGTATGTGAATTGTACAATGTATTGGCAAGAGAATTGATTAAGGAGTGGGAAATATGGAGTGTCAGACATTGCAATTCTTCTCAAATGACAAATATGCACAGGAAAGCCAAGTATGCATAGAAAACAGATATTGTACATTCCTTTAGCTTGTTGTCACATGTATCAGTTGCAAATACTAGTTTAACAGTGGCATGTTATTAAAATTTAATATGTGCCAAAGAGGTTATGATCTGTCCAAATTAATGGTATCCTTTAAAATTGCAGCATGCTGCTTTTAAGGGATGTCAATGGGAGAGAATGTCTGTAGCTTCATATTGCCATGAGTGATTTATAGCTGTTGTACAATCTCTGTGGTAAGGCCTCATTCAGACATCCATTTTTCATGCTCAAGTTCTATTCATGCTTTTTATGAATAGGACACATACCCAATATTGTTTATGAGGCTGTTCACAAGTGTATGTTTATTCTGTAGACCAAAAGGTTTGCAAGAAAAAATGTAGAGATGTCCATATATTATGCTACTCTTGGATCAAACTCACCCAGCAAAGTGTATTGGTTCGTGAAAAACTTGGACAGCATTTGGATGTCATCCTAGTTGCATCCAAGTGCTATCTGTTTTTCATGTTTGATCAATATGAGAAACTTAATAAATATTCTATGCAAATTAAAGACTGATGAAACTCTGATGGTAAAAATTTACACCATCACCAAATAATGTTGAAAATTGATACATTTTTTGTGTATGAGAAAAATCTCTGATATATGAATGAGGCCAAAATCCACACATTTTTCTGAATAAATAAGAAGAGAAGCTTACTTGTCAATCCATGTCTTGCTCTTCTCGAATAACCACAATTACAACATTCTCTGCTTCACCACATACCTTTGTTGGACCACATGGTATCGAGTACAAGCATATTACAGGTGCTCAGGGGTTTGAGTACTGCACGCAACAGCATGTGTTCAACATCTACCCTCTCCATAAGTGCCGGGCATGAAGATCTTGTAAGTAAGTCTACAGTGATGACACTTTGGAGGAAGCAATCAAAACTATATTACTTTTCAGGGTTCATTTCTTCAAAGTAACTACTCCAGCTGAAAATTTCAAATTTACTAAGATGTAGATGATACCTTCTTTTTCTGCTGATGGCATTACCGGCAATGTTGCTCTGATGGAAGTCCTAGATCAAGGAAGTTTTCAGAATGCTTCCCACCACATTTTGATGCTGAAGTTCGGCTTGATAGCTATTGAATGGACAATCATTAATTTACCTGTATTAATTGGGGGCACTCATTGTACTGGGACAACTTATAAACTGCTGTGACAAAATTGGTTTCACAAAAATATTCAAAGACAGGGAGCATTTTTTTGCTATATTAATACATAAATTGTGCTTTTCCTTAATGGCGCCATAGGCTACCAAACTTTCCTTATAGCTTGTAAAAGCCCAAAATATTACACTTAAATCATTTACAGCATTTTCCTAATTAGAAAAATAAATAATATTTATGTTAGATAATTAAATAATAATATTCTACTTACTTATGAGTATATTTTAAATATATTCGTATGCTTATTTTCTATTTATTTGTATTTTTATTTATTTTTTCTATTTAAAAATTTACCGATTAATATGTTATTTTACTATTTAAATTTGTACATTTTAGTCAACATAGTTCACAAAAATATTTTTTCTTAATTTGATTCAGCATCTTTTGTTGTATTTTCAAACCAATTAAATACTATATTATGTGCCCTATTGTACAATGCATTGTTGAAGTAGAAATAAAAATTAGTGAGGGTTTTGAAAGACTACATGATTTGTCTGGAAGTAATCATTGCCATTGCTAAACATTACATCAATTAAGTAAATGGCTAACTCCAACTGCTCACTCCTTTATTGCCATTAATATCATATTGCAACTAAATATCATACCATAGAATCTTGGGAAATCCTATAATTGAAAATGCCAACAATTTATGGAACTCAAGTAGGTGATGAGTGTTGAAACAAATTAGCAAATAACTTCCTATATCTTTCATCATTGTTTGTGGTGATTTGGCTTCATTAATTACATCCTGAGACATACTAGACAACACCCTAGAGTCAAAACTCTAAATCAATATATGAATATGAAGGTATAGGATGCATTACATGGGCCAGTCAGGAGCTTTCCTAATTTATGTGTTTACTTTTTATTCCTGCCTTGTGTATAAATTACTTTGTTAAAGGCAATGGAGCCTGTTATTTTTTATCAGTCCCAGGACAAAGTATAGGCAAGGAAAGGCACAGAGCCAAAGCACTAAGTTTTGAGAATTATGATTATATGAGGATTGTACAAATGGTTTGGGAACCATGCTGGGCTCAAAAATAAAGGGACTAATTCAAGTTTGGGAGCACAGAGTTGTTTTGGCGCCATGTGACTTTTCCAGCTTCTTTGAGCACCTTTGGAAAGCACCTATTTTTCCATTTAGAGATGATAGACCTGAGTGAGTGGGTTCTTGTTTTCTTTTCAGGAAACATTGAAGTTATAAATGGAATAATTTTGGGGTGCATAACAATTTTGATAACTTTTAAGGCTAAGTACACATTGATACTGTGCTGTATGCTGATCACTTATTACAAGGTTTCCTTCTAAAGCAAGATTCAGACAGAACTACTTCTTGAATCATTCCCTATAAGGCAGATGGATTCACTTTTAACTTTGTTGGGCCTTTATTTTGGCGATGTACTATCTTTAGAAATCCACAAAGCTGTGGTCGACTATGATATTGTTCATGCTTAAAACAAAGACATACAACTAGAATAGAAGTTAGACAAAGTCCAAAGGGACTCCATCTGCCTCATTTTAGTGAATAATTATGTTAGAGGTTTCATTTCAATCACATTTTTTGCAGATTTAGACAGAAACCCAACATAATTCATCAACGTATAGCACAGAATAAATGTAATACTAACATGGCAGGGCCTAAAAGGCCACCATAGCTGGATGTCCCAGAAGCCTCAGGCTGCACAGCCACCATAGCCACCCAATGATGATGTTCTGAGAGTGCCAATGGGGTTAAAAAGGGAACCCATTTCTTCTGTTTACAAGATGATGCTTTCACTATTGACAGAGGCATCTAGGGGGTTAATTAGTCACAATCAGAGGTGAAACCAATAATGACCATTGAAGCATGGTGTCACTTATCCTTATCTGCACTGAAAAACTGCAGCTCTGAGGAATAAGGATCCTCAATGATTGCCTTAAAAAAGCATATCAACAGTCAAAATGGGATTGTTTTATCTTTGCTTTGAAATGTCCTAACATTTAGACAATGGCATAAAAACCTTTGAGCATGTCATTTAAAAAATTAATTTACTAAAAAATATTCTATATAATGCATCCTTATTAACACCTCCCAAAAATGTGCGGGTCGTTCTATACCTCAAAACGACTCTTTTTTTATATAAAAGTACTTTCACAAACACAGGTTTTTCTTACTGATTTAGTGAAAATCAAACAATTCTACAGGGTAATACTCATATTACAGAACTTTAATGAAGTCTGTGCACTTTGCATAGTCAGAAAATCACTGTATAGCCTTATGGGAATCTTGCTACTATGAAAAATGTTTCCAAAATATTACTGATCCCAGCATTACTTCTGTTCCTGAGATGAATTTTAATGTAAATGTCAGTCAATATCATCTAGAAATTCTAAATGAAGTTAATTGCTTGTAGTAATTTTAGTAAGCCAATGACTCACTTCCTGTTGCTAGTGTTAATCAAAAGAAAAACAATTAAAAAAAAATAAAAATTAGTGAACCTGCTTCCTTCTTTAAGTGTAAATGAGACATTCTGTAAACATAAGCTTTATGAATACCGCCACTCTTCATCTTGTGTGGAAACGCAATACTGTGTAAGAGACTTTCAAAGCTTAGCTAGAGGAATGGGAAATGAAAGTAGACAAAACAACCTGCCTCATGACAAATCTTCACATCTGTTTCAGCAATTACACAGGGTTAGCGAGAGATGTTGCCGATTAAGTGGTGCAGTTAGTGCATTGTCATTATTTATTTAATTGTCCTCCCAGTTGGTTTTCTAGAAAGTATGACAAGTGAAAGAAATATTTATGACAGTGTATTTAAAGGAAAATGTTCTATTTGTGTAGGTGTTGCATTATCCATTTATTATTTTATAAGGTCTTTTGGACAGTCCCATTTATTTAATTATTTATTTATTTTACCCATATATCGCCATTTATTACAGTGCTGTACGGACATTTTATTTATTTATTTTTCTCACTTATACAGCGCCATTAATTCCACAGCACTTTACAGACATTATTGGCACTGTCCCCATTGGGGCTCACAATCTTCATTCCCTATCAGTATGTCTTTGGTATGTGGGAGGAAACTGGAGAACCCAGAGGAAACCCACGCAAACACAGGGAGAACATACAAACTCCTTGCAGATGTTTTCCTTGGTGCGATTTGAACTCAGGACCCCAGCGCTGCAAGGCTGCAGTGCTATCCACTGAGCCACCATGCTGTCCATCATCATATTTCATACCTTTGTTGACCTTGTTCATACACTACAAATGTGGTTGCAATTTCTTATGACAAAACTAGAACATTTGATTTTATTTTTTGTTTTCATATTGTATTATTTTCTTTTATTCTATTTTAATTATTTTAAAAAGGATATTCAGAAGTTAGAGTCAGTTCAAAGGCAGGTAACTAGATTATAACAAGTGATGGAAGGTTTCTCCTGTGATGAGAGTTTGGGCTTGTTTAGCTTAGAAAAAAAAACATCTCAGAGGAGATCTCATTTATATGTATAAATACATGTGTGGTCAATGCAAAAGGACTAGCACATGATTTATGCCTTTCAAAGACCATGCCAAGGACCAGGGGGCATTCAGCACTCATTACGGGTGGAAGTAATTCCATTCCAGCAGCTAAACTGGAAAGGGTTCTTTACAGTTAGAGCAGTCAGACTGTGGAATGACCTACCAGAAGAGGTAGTAGTGACAGACACTATAAAAGCTTTTAAAAAAGGACTGGATGATTTCCTCAGCACAAATGACATGATGGGTTATGGATAATCTAGTCACAGAAAATGTATAATTGGTGGAGAAAGATTGAACTTGAGGCACCCAAGCCTTTTTTCAACTTATGTAACTATGTAACTATATGTAACTATGTAATTATGGCTCACAAATTTACCAGCACTTCTGGGCATATGAAAATGAAATCTGATAGGAACAGTCTAATTTCTATGGGAGAGTGTTATGAGCATGCTTTGTGATCTTTCCAGAGCCTATTGTGCACACAGTGGAGAGAGGAGGAGCTGAGCTATTATCATTTTTATAATGCTATGTTATCTACCTCGAGGACTCATTGAAAGGGATAATAAAACGTAACTTTTATTCTAAGATATAAAAACAACCTAAGGTTATTTTTATATCTTACATGGTGCACTCATGTATTTCAATTCCTAGTGACCTCAAGAATTGACACGACTAAACAAAACAAAACCTAAGTCTCCCCAATGTGATCTATTGTAGTCAGAAGTACTAAATGTCTCAGTCTCGATGTGTTTCCTTGTTCTAATTATAACAACTTATCAAGAGAAACAAAAGACATAATAAAAAATGAAGACTACAACCCCTTAAAATAATTACAGATAGTGGATTTCAATACTCTTACTGGTCCGTCTAAAAATGTTTCAGACACAGGACCTCCACTCTATAATGGGGTAATGCACTGTGCCTCTAAATGACAGGAACATCTAAATCTTGCTGATATGGCATTATTAGACTGTTTCGGAGGACTGACCCTTAAGGTTCATATAACAGCATATTGGGAAGGTGCACTATTAGAAAACAGCTCCTGAGCATATTTTCTGATATAAATATTTATACATGCATAGAAGACCATGCAGACATTACACATATGACTGAGATGAGTGTGACATGCTCTAAAAGGTGCTTATATGCTTGCACTCAAATCTCTTTCCTGTGTGCTGCTTCTAGACTTTAATGAACATATTGGACCTACACCTACAGTATATTGCCTAATTGTCTGATGTCCTATATATATCAAGCTTACTATTTCCACTGTCAAGAGAATAGCTAACATGTACAAACCTCTAATATTAAAATCATTTGCTTTATTAATCAAATATAAATAAAATAGGACTAACAACATATTATACACACCGTTGACATGCTAAAAATGCAAAGATAGTGTAAATAATCCTGGATCCTTTGACTCAACCTATTAAATACCATTGCTGAGATCCTGCCTAAACAAGGGAGGTTGGCACCCTTATAATGCAACAGTGGCACCCCCGCTCCTCTACGGCTCTCCCTAAAGTCCCTAGTGCGCCCTCATCGATGTAAAAACATACATGACCAAAACCCTGTAGCCACAATCAACAAACACTATCAGAAAGCTGGACATCATGATTTAGCATCTGATTATCAAGCCTCCTGATGAGCCGAACATGTGAAACGTGTTGAAGCAAATGACTTAAGACATGTCTGGATAAGTACCACATTCTTCACCAAAACTATTTTGTGACTTTGATATCAGATTCATTATACAGATCATGATACTGTTATGTGAACTGCCTTCAGCTAAGGGCACATCTAGTCTAGCTACATTATTGGCTGTTTTATTCAATCATTAATATTATTCACTTATATCTATTTAGGGTTTTGTAAGACATCCTAGGAGTGGGGGTGCCTTTTTCAACTTTGAAGGGAGCCAACCTCCACTTTTAGGCAGACTTCCAGTGAATAGGACAACAATAGGGTGCAGATAGTACTTTCCAGCTATACATTCTATCATAATTGTGCATATATATACCTGGATTGACACTTCAACTTCCTCCCCTTTTTTTGGATATACAGTACATTGCCCCTTAAGAGATATCTCCATCCAGATAAACAAAACAGCAGAACACTAATGGTGCATCCTGCTAGGGCATTAGCTTGTCAAATGGTGCCACCAAGACGCTAATCATTTAAGGACTCGACCATGCCCACTTGGTGACGCAAAACCCGACCTATTCCTGATTGGCCCGCTGGTAACCAATCGGATCACAGAGATTGGGAATCTCCCATGTCACACCTACCAGGAGTTTGGCTCGCTTGACCAATGATAGAGCTGAAGGGGCGTTACACCGGTAAATAGAGCCCAATGCAAACCACAGGTATTCGTCTAAGCAATGCAGTAAAACACAGTTAAATGAATCCTATAAAGCACACATTGGTATTGATCCCTATGCGTGTCTGGGCATGGAGTATGAAAGAAAGTTGCACATTTACTTGGTGCAGAGATAGCATAACACCAGTAAGGAACAATGCAGTATCAATAATGCGTTGACCCTAATATGACTAACAGTAGAAATATTATATGAGGCAGCTCCTAAAAGAAGCCCCATATATAAGTATAGGAGACTGTTATCTACCTCTAGCCATATATTGGAGACATTATATTCATTACAATCCTGCCCTGTGATGATCATTGGACAACTGATGATGATCCTACCTAAGTGTATACATTACAATCAGTATAATACTTCAGAATTGTTTCATGTATGCGCATCTCTAGATTTTAAAAGTTATGGGTTCATGACTCAAAAATAGAGCTCATTCACATTGCATTTTGGACCATCCTTTACGTTTCCATCTTTAATCTGAATCCCCAAAAAAAGAGGGATGAAGACAAATTCATACTGAACCTCTAATAGAGCAACAATGTGTGACAAACTAACGAAAAACACAAATGGAGTCTATTTGAACTTAGTCTCTGTCTTTTCAGATGGGCACAAGAACATAGAAGACTGTCCCACTATGAATCTGCCAGAATCCTGTTTTTCATGGATTCAAAATGAACACCTGGCAGAAGAACCAACATGTAATGTGAATAACCCCTAAGAGAGACATTGCTTAAAAAAATGCTTGACATGTTTAGAATAAAAACAGTAGAAGAAAATGATTAATTCCCAGACAATTTAGATAAATATTATAGTAAAAGAGGAAACAAAAGCGAGAGTTTTAGGACAGCACATGTTCACATTTGTCTGGTTTAAAGCAAATGCAAAATTCTAGAGTAAGAGAAATATACCAAATCTAATACTTGGTAGTAGGAAGGCAGCCTTAGGGTATGTGCACATGATGTCTTTTAGACACTGCTCTACCCGCTGAGTTCTTGAAGCAGAGAGCATGTCAGGAAAGCGCAAGTGATGTATTTCCTGAAATGTCATATTTAATGTTTTTTTAGGCGTTTTTGTTGTGGCTTCCCTGACAGCTGATTTTTTTTTTGTTATGCATATAAACCTGTGAGCAGAAATGGAAGCTCCATATAAAATGGTGATATTACTTCTTTAAGCCACTCCATGGTTTTTGAAGCCTAAATAAGTTAACAGAAGCTCAAAAAGACTGAACACATTTACAGCAAGTCGTTTTTACATTACAGTGGATATATTAATTCTTAGACAACACTTTTTCAGCGCTTTTTCAGGCACCCAGTTTTTAAAGGGTTTCGTTTTTTCGCTGGACAAACCTATTAGGATTTTGAAGATAATTTATAGACATGTAAATCCACGTGTAAAATAAGAAAATAGCTGTCCATTGGCTCTACTATGATTTTAAACATTTAAAGACCTTTTAATGGTCAAACTACATCAGGTTCCTCTAAAGCATGTGAAGAGAATAAATAAACCCCATAAATGGGGCATTGCCAGTGGAATAATTGACGGTCCACATTTAGCACCAGTATCCATATTGTGCGAGTAACCTCACTGTCTTAGATTTTGAAACACTTGCCATTATTAAAAAAAGATCATGAATAATGTAATAAATCACACAATTCTTCAAGAAAACGTATTATCTGTCTTTGAGCTCATCTTAAAATATGATTTAATTTTGTATCAACAATATAAAAACACGATTAAATAATGGAGGCATCACATACAAAGAAATCTTGGCAAACATTCCAATACCTTAATGAAACGAAATACAATATCTGCCATAATTTAGGTTGGAGATTACAGCACACATTTTTGTTTTCGTTCCCAATATATGTTAATTGATATAGATACCACTTAACAATTTATTAAACCATACAGAAGAGCACTAGTCAATACTTTTAAAATGTTGCTTCATTCAGATTTTTCTCTGAATTAACCCATGATTTGGTCCAACTGTAAAAAGGTGTTAATCTACTCTATACAATGTCTCTCAGTCTTGTAGTATTATGGTGCAATGCAGCTGTGCAGTAGCAAATATGTGAAAATGTAACACATTTTCCAATATTATTTAGTATTTAATAGTTTGGGAGTGTCGACTAATTTATATTTTTAATGTATTGTTTGATTGAGAGATTGATTATCTGTTTTTCTCATTAGCCTATTAACACATTCTTTATCACTGAACCTACATTCTACTGCAATTACTTGTAGCTTTTGTCATTCAGTGTAAGTGATTTTGTGTGAACTTGCTCCTCACAGCTGGACATAGAGCTAAGTTATTCCACGCTGGTCACATATCACATTGATTGAGCCAAAGAAAGTCTTTTTACTCCAAGTACTAAATCTACTGAAAAGCTTTAAAATAAAGACGTACTATTCCTCAATTGATGTGTTATGGTTGCTATTTTGTCCCTATTTATGTCAATAAAAATCATGTTTTTAAGCACGACCAATTTCAAAGTGAAGAATCATATTTAGCAGATCTGTAAAAAATTAACAAAATGAAGTACCCTATAAAGCATTTGAAGATGAAAACAACCCATAAAAAAACATAAAGAAATCAAAACGTCAAAAAGATGTAAATTAGGGGGATTTATGGACCCAACAGAATTGTGAATTCTTGTGAACCCAATTTCATCTGGATACTATTTCATAACAAGCAATTTATGGATATGTAACTCATAGGTGGTATTGTTTCATCTGATGAGGAGATCAATAATTGAATGTGCTTGACTAATATAGTACAAGTGTTTTAGGGATAGATAGATATGGTAGCAAAGGTCAAATCACAGCAATAAAAATGTTCTTAGAAGTTGAAGCCCAGAATGGAAAAATTAAAATGCTCAACAATGTTTTACAATCTTAAAGTATATTTGAAGTCATAAATGAGAATGCCACATTAAGTAGAACAGTAGTATTGTTATGAGTAATCACCTAAAGTCTTCTGCTCTTTGCCAAAGGTGTCCTATATGTCCAGTTCCCAAGATTTCACTATCAAGTAACTAAATGTTTTTGAGGTAAAAATGTACTCCAGGGAATCAATTTACAGTTTTTACATTTCCATGCAGACACACATATATTGTAAACACACCCAGCAGAGTCACAGAAATATTAATTTTTCAAACTTAGTCATCTTGCACCATTCATTTCCTATATATATTAAGTCAAGAAGAAAAGTTAGAAAGGTGTCATCAGTAACATAAAAGAGCCTTTCAAACAGTTTCTGACTGATAAAAGATTACACTCTATCAGCATGTTTATTCAGTTGGAAATCGTGTTACTGAAACTGAAAATGGCTCAAAAAAATTATACAGAGCAAAAATAAAAATTACGAAAACTATTATTACACAGAAACGTTATATAGATAATTAAAAGTTACATTTTATAATTGTTCTTTTTTCAAGCTGACAAGAAACTCATAAAATGTGAAAGTGTCTATTATTTTTTTCTATTATGATTTGCTTATACAGCGCTATCATATTCTGCAGCACTTTGCAGACATCATCATTATTGTCTACATTCTAAATTCTCTATAATTATGTGCTTGGAGTGTGGGAGGAAACTGAAGCACCAGGAGGAAACCCATGCAAACACAGGGAGAAGTTGCAAACTCCTTGCAGATGTTGAATTTGGTGGGGTTTGTACCTAGGACCCCAATGCCCAATATAATATATTAATATATAATATAATAAGAACATATAATGATGTTTCATGTAGTTTTAATTACTTAAAACAGTTTGGACAAAAGAGCAAGAAAACACAAGCATGTATGTACAATAAGTGCTCATATTGTTGACTAAATGAACAGTGAGTCTAACCCTTTGTAGGCATTTTTGACCATTTCTCATTTTATAATTAGTTCATATGATCTTGGCTTGGATATGAAATTCTTAAAATGTTAATTAGAATACTTTATAACTTGGATTTTCTGATAGATTCCTTTATAATACAGCTTTTTCAGGTTTAATGTTAACAACCCAAAATTTACAATTAGACCATCACGTACTTCCTACATGGAGTTCTGACTTTTATTACAATATGGACAGAATTTAATTTTAAATATTTAAACACTAACCTATTAGTAGGAATTTTTCTCTACAATATCTATGTAACATCACTGCCGCCATCCCTGCATGGTTTCCCATCCCCCACCATGCAGGGACACTGACTTACTCACCACTCCAGACAGTACAGTGAGCTCTGAACCTCAGCTTGCTGTGCACATTTCCTGGCTGCATGCTTAGAGCAGCTGCGTGAGAACTTCCTGAATCTTAAAGAAACAGTGCGCTCATTCCTAATGTGTCCCCAGCCTATGGCTGGGAGGCACTTGGTACTTAAAGCACCTCCACCTGTAGGGAGGTGCCTGAGCAACACTCTCTCTCA
Organism: Phyllobates terribilis; assembly: GCF_046119375.1. Lineage (NCBI taxonomy): Eukaryota > Metazoa > Chordata > Amphibia > Anura > Dendrobatidae > Phyllobates > Phyllobates terribilis. The sequence goes on along the minus strand of NW_027362762.1, from coordinate 763,901,477 downwards.
GTGTGTTTGTGCAACTACTGAGTTGCTAAGTCCTGTCCCTGTTTCCGTCCCAGTTTCTGCCTCCCCAAGGGCTGAGTTCCCAGGCCTGAACCCTGAACCTGTTTGTACCTGTGTCAGTTCTTGTCTATATTGAGACCTAATCCTGAACCTGTTTTGTATCTGGGTCTGGAGCTTTTCCTTCACCTCTTGTGTCTGTACCCTGAAGTGTCGTAACGAGTGCCTATCTCTAATCTGTTGTCGCTGTGTAACATTAGTGTGTAGTGAGTAGACTTGCTACTTCATTGTAAGTATCCTGTATGAAATTGTTCTGGTCTGTCTTGTCCATACCTATCCTTGTATGTGTCCTGTGTGAACCTTATCCTGTCTACTCCTTGTGAACAGAGTCCTGCCTTGCCTGTCCACGCCTGCTATCCCCTGCCTGTCCATGTCTGTGGTCCCCTGCCTGTCTGCATCTGCAGTTCCCTGCCAGTCCATGTATATGGTTCACTGCCTGTCTGTCCAGACTGAACTGGGTCCTACCTGTGTCTTTATATCAGCCGTGTCAGCCAATACCTGCCTGTGTATCACCTGGACCCATGCGCACCTGTTAGTGCTTATCTGTATACCAGCCAAACCTGCCCGCACCTGCCAGTGCGAATTTGTATACCAGCCGAACCTGCCAGTACCTGCATATCTCGTTGAGGGTCATCAGTCATGTGTCAGAGGTTTTCCCTGGTGTAGCACCTTGTTCCGCCCCTTCCAGACTCTCCTCAGATCGCGGCACCGTCAGTTGCTGTGCATCTCAGGTCAGTATGGGAGTAGTGCTTAGTCATGCCCCTCCAGGCACTCCTCAGTTTATGGCACCATGGAACCATAGCCTGAGCAAACTGTTAAACTCAAGCACAGACTGTTTAGTATGAGCATAACAGTTTTCTCAGGCCATGGTAACTGCCGAGCCCCATGGTCTTTCGCTCTTGAAAATATTCAAATCTTTGCGAACTATATGCGACAGGAAGAATTTTTTTTCACAGACTCAAGATACCCGATCAGAAGCCCTGACTTTTGCTGTACCTGCCCATGTCGTAGTCCCTCCAGCAGTGCTTCGTCAACCTGTGACTTGTGCTCCTGGAGTGGAACCCATACCGCCTGATCCACCACGGTACGATGGGGATCCTAAGTGGTGCAGTGGAATCCTGGATCAGTGCATGCAGCACTACAGATTTTTTGCTCACCATTTTCATTCCGATAGGGCAAAGGTGTGATTTCCTATGTCTGTGCGTAACAGGAGATGCCCTAATGTCAGGACTCAAACCCAGCACCTCTTGTGCATCAGGCAGCAGCTCTTCCCACTGAGCATTTTCAGCTTGCTAGTCAATTCCTTGCTTCCCTGACTACACTACTTGCTAAACCCTTCAAGATAATACTGCTTTTCTGTGTACCGAATTCCTGGTTTCCCTGACTATGCTACCTGCTAAACCCTTCATGATTATACTGCCTTTCCTGTGTACCGAATACCTGGCTTCCCTGACTATGCTACCAACCGGTGCTGCCCCTAATGGTTGCAATGTCACTACTCCAACCCAGGTCAGTTCCTAACAGAAAAATCTCACGCACAATATGCACAATCTGTTGCAGCCACCATGACACATATATAACACATACATTTTTAGTCTGAATTAACTGTACAGTAGTGTTGAGCCACCCCCGTAGTGTTCGAGTTCAGTTCGGTTAGTCGAACACCTGTATGTTCGCCGAACTGTTCGTCGAACTGTTCGTCGAACACCTTCGAACACCGTTAAAACCAATGGCAGGCAAACAAAAACACATAGAAACACATAGAAAACACCTTCAAAGGTGTCCAAAAGCTGACAAACTGCTCAGAAGACACTCTCTTTAAAAAAGCCAGCCGGCAATTCAGCAGCGGCATACACCGGTACCCGACAATTTAGAACAGAAAGAATAAAGCATCACACATAGATTAGATATATAGAAACATGTCAGTCACATATATAAGAAGTACAGTGACAGTGTTGCTTACTGTACTTGTCATTTAGCGTTAAAGAATTTATTAAAAAAAATAATAGTGTTTTCATGCACTGTCTCTTTAAAAAAGCCGGCGGGCAATTCAGCATCGGTACTCGCCAATTTATAACAAAAAGAATAGAGCATCACACATAGATTAGATAGACAGAAACATGTCAGTCACATATATAAGAAGTACAGTGATAGTGTTGATTATTGTACTTGTCATTTAGTGTTAAAATAAAGGATTTATTAAAAAAAAAAATTGGCGTGCGGTTCCCCGTAATTTTAGTCTCTAGCGGAGGTTAAGCAGACGGCTGGGGCAGATGTTTGAAGCCTGGGAAGGGAGTAATACCCATGGAGCTTCCCAGGCTACCAATATCAGCCCCCAGCTGAATACCTAGCCTTTACTAGCTATTAAAATGGGGGATCCCCAAAAAAATGACGTTAGGTCCCCCCTATTTTAATAGCTAGCAAAGGTTAGGCAGACAGCTGGGAGCTGATATTAATAGCCCAGGAAGGGTGCCTTGAATATTGGCCCCCTCCCAGGCTAGAAACACCAGCCGTCAGCCGCCCCAGAAATGGCGCATCCATAGGATGCGCCAATTCTGGCACTTAGCCTCACTCTTCCCACTGCCCTGTAGCGGTGACAGTGGGGTAATAGAGCTGGGGTTGATGTCAGCTTATAATGCCAGCTGACATCAAGCCCAGGTTAATAATGGAGAGGTGTCTATAAGACACCCCCATTACTAACCCCATGGTCAAAGTTTAAAAAAAACACAAACACCCAGAATAAAGTCCTTTAATTGAAATAAACACACAATTCTTTATTGTTCTAAATTAAACCATACTTACCATCACTCCCATTCCAGCTGAAGCCAATGTCTTCTGCAATAAAAGTAAAATAATAAAGCAACATCATCCTTACCTTTCCATGGTTCCCACGACAGCTTCAGCTCTGCTACATTCACAAGACAGGCTGGATCGCAGCCGAAAGCTGCCATCCAGCTTGCCATGCCGCAGACACTGAGAAGTGCAGGCATGCTTGTGCTCCTCTGTGTCTCGCTGTGACGGCATAAATATGAGCCGAGGTCATGTCCAATGAACTCAGCTCACCTCATGCACGTCACTGACAGCATGGGAAAATTCTCCTGCGCTTGCAGTCAGCGTTAGAGAATTCTCCTGCTGAAGCGCTGAGCGCAGGAGAATTTTCCCACGCTGTCAGTGACGTGCATGAGGTGAGCTCATGTCCAATGAACTCAGCTCACCTCATGCATGTCACTGACAGCGTGGGAGATTTCTCCTGCACTCAGCGCTTCAGCAGGAGATTTCTCCCACGCTGGGATGGCATTGAGATGACAGGCTGGATCACAACTGAGCGCTGCCATCCAGCTTGTTATCCTTCAGAGACACTGCAGAGCGCAAGCATGCCTGCGCTCTGCAGTGTCTATGAAGGATGGCATGCTGGATGGCAGCGCTCAGCTGCCATCCAGCCTGTCATCTCAATGCCATGCCAGCGTGGGAGACATGTTCTGCTGAAGCGCTGAGCGCAGGAGAATTCTCCCAAGCTGTCAGTAACGTGCATGAGGTGAGCTCATGACCAATGAACTCAGCTCACCTCATGCACGTCACTGACAGCGTGGGAGAATTGCCTGTGCTCTGCAGTGTCTATGAAGGATGGCATGCTTGATGGCAGCGCTCAGCTGCCATCCAGCCTGTCATCTCAATGCCATCCCAGCATGGGAGAATTCTTCTGCTCAAGGGCTGAGCTCAGGAGAATTTTCCCACGGTGTCAGTAACGTGCATGAGGTCAGTCGAGTTCATTGGACATGACCCCAGCTCATCTGGATGCCGTGACAGCCAGACACTGAGGAGCGCCTCTGCTTCTCAGTGTCTGTGGCGTGGCAAGCTGGATGGCAGCTTTCGGCTGCCATCCAGCCTTTCATGTGAATGTAGCAGAGCTAAAGCTGTCGTGGGAACCATGGAAAGGTAAGGATGATGTTGCTTTATTATTTTACTTTTATAGCAGAAGACATTGGCTTCAGCTGGAATGAGCGTGGTGGTAAGTATGGTTTAATTTAGAAAAATAAAGAATTGTGTGTTTATTTCAATTAAAGGACTTTATTCTGGATGTATGTGTTTTTTTTTTAACTTTGACCATGGGGTTTTTAATGGGGGTGTCTTATAGACGCCTCTCCATTACTAACCTGGGCTTGATGTCAGCTGGCATTATAAGCTGACATCAACCCCAGCCCTCTTACCCCACTGCCACCGCTACAGGGAAGTGGGAAGAGCGAGGCTAAGTGCCAGAATTAGGATGCGCCATTTCTTGGGCGGCTGACGGCTGGTGTTTCTAGCCTTGGAGAGGGCCAATATTCATGGCACCCTTCCTGGGCTATTAATATCAGCCCCCAGCTGTCTGCCTAGCCTTTGCTAGCTATTAAAATAGGGGGGACACAGCGTCATTTTTTGGGGGATCCCCCATTTTAATAGCTAGTAAAGGCTAGGTACTCAGCTGGGGGCTGATATTAGTAGCCTGGGAAGCTCCGTGGGTATTACCCCCTTCCAGGCTTCAAGCATCTGCCCCAGCCGTCTGCTTAAACTCCGCTAGAGACTAAAATTATGGGGAACCCCACACCAATTTTTTTTTAATAAATCCTTTATTTTAATACTAAATGACAAGTACAGTAATCAACACTATCACTGTACTTCTTATATATGTGACTGACATGTTTCTATCTATCTAATCTATGTGTGATGCTATATTCTTTCTGTTATAAATTGTCAGGTACCGATGCTGAATTGCCGGCTGGCTTTTTTAAAGAGACGGTGCATGAAAACACTAATATTTTTTTTTATAAATCCTTTAACACTAAATGACAAGTACAGTAACCACCACTGTCACTGTACTTCTTATATATGTGACTGACATGTTTCTATCTATCTAATCTATGTGTGATACTCTATTCTTTCTGTTCTAAATTGTCGGGTACCGGTGTATGCCGCTGCTGAATTGCCGGCTTTTCATGTTTCACTGTGAGCACTGTTCCCATCGATTTGGGCTACCACTGTAATGCTACAACCACCATGGCTGTGGCATTACAGTGAGTGGCAGAATATCCCTGCATGATTGGTGCTCTAAATAGCGCCAGACATGCAGGACACACTTTTGGTGCACGAACAGTTATCGAACATAACCCCGAACAGCCGAATCTTTTGCAAATCGTTCGCGTTCGTCGATCGACTCGAACACCGCCCAAAACAGCTCGAATTTGAGATTGGCGAACAGTTCTAGTCGAACACCACTCATCTCTACTGTACAGTTATGGACTTTCCAAAAATGAGAATATCCACAAACTAATGACCTGTAGGTCTAAATTTGATAAACATAATTATTCACAGCTTTTTTTTCTGAAATGGGAGAATTTATAAAAGCATCACAACTGAAAAATACCCATTAGTTTAATTAAATGCATCTATTTACTTTTAATTGGTTGCATACAATAGGGTATAAAATAAAATGTTTTTAAAGTAAAGATAGGAAAGTATTTGCTTTACAATACATGCCCTTATGACTTGTTTGTTGTAGTAAATAATTGAATTCTCTTAAAGGATATTTGTACATAGTATTTTTTAGACGCCGGGTATCCGCTGTGTTTTTAAATCTATGTGGTTATTACGGTAGCCACTTTGCCACTGGCATTTTATTAAAACTGTATACATAAACTAGTGAGCAGCTTCCAATCAGAAGCCATCTGAAGACCAGTCATGTCAATTCTTTAAGCCCCTTCATGGCTTTTAAATCCTGAAGTGGTTAAAAGAAGCTCAAAAGGACATATGCAGAAGGATATTGTTTTGACATTGTAGTGCATATGTTAATTTCTTTAAGCATTTTGTAAGTGTTTTTCAGGTTGTATTATTTAACAAAAAAGTCTAAGGTTATCCTGAGTTATTACAATCAATTCACACATAAGCACTTTGTAGTTATTTGCCATTTTGTTTTGAGTGTATATTGACTTTTTTAGAGGAGCCTTTTTTCCTATAACTTATATCTACTTCACAATTAATTGCCACTCATTTTCACAAACATGTACCCCTCCCAAATTATGCATGCCAAAGTGCAATCATTCTGCTGTACCTTCCAAGTGCCAAAAATAAAAATCTGCTATTTCAATAAAGAAAGAGGCTTAAATGTATTAAATTTTAACATTTTCAAATTGTCTACATAGTTTGGCTTCCATATATTGACTTCACACAGCCTATGTTTTACTTTACTTGTCTAAAAAAATAGCTGTGGAAACAAACATTGCCATATTTTCAGACAAATATGGCAGCTAAATTAGTTTGAATTGCCAAAAGAGCATTCCTATAGAATTTTCAGCTCTATCAGTTTGTGGAAAGACTTCCAGTATAAACAGTCTGAAATATTTATGAACTAAAGAGTAGCTAAATTTCAACTGTCTTCACAAATTAGAGTAGCCGTCTCTTTGTCTGTTTTACAAGCTGCTTTCCCAGAATAACTGCAGCAAAACTATGAGCAGAAAACATAACTAATAGCAAGATTTTTTTGTTAATATAGATCTTGAATTACAGGAAAAACTCCATGACTATATGATTTGAGGGATGAGATTCCTTGAATTGAATCCAAACAGCCAGCTTTGGTAGTTCTCAACAAAACCAGGGTCTCTTCAAGCACAAGATTAAAAACATTTAGATGGATCACTCCCCAAAGGATGAACTCTTTCCCTATACTCACTGTGTATGTGCAGTGCATGTTGGATGTGGATGTATGGAGCTGGATCCTGAGCTGAGCCTACATCCTAATAGCCATCATACCAGCCAGATGTCTCATACAGACAGTACAGCCTGTAACAGCAGTGAGCAGAACTAGGCTCCAATCCAGGGCCGGCTCCAGGTTTTTCTGGGCCCCGGGCGAAAGAGTCTCAGTGGGCCCCTTTAATACATACCACGATTCATGATGCAGAGATACGGCGGAGAATATATATATATATATATATATATATATATATATATATATATATATATAGTACCATGCAAAGATTTCACTTCTTACATTATATGAGTGATATCTATTGTAAATTCCACAATAGCTCAAAAACCGGTGAATCACTCCACACAGAATACTGGCCCCCATATAAGGCTCCATACGGAATACTGGCTCCCATATAACGCTTCATACGGAATACTGGCCCCCATATAAGGCCCCATAAGGAATACTGATCCCCATATAAGGCTCCATGCGGAATACTGGCCCCCATATAAGGCTCCATACAGAATACTGGCCCCCATATAAGGCTCCATATGGAATACTGTACCCCATATAAGGCTCCATACGGAATACTGGCCCCCATATAAGGCTCCATACGGAATACTGGCCCCCATGTAAGGCTCCATACGGAATACTGGCCCCCATATAAGGCTCCATACGGAATACTGGCCCCCATATAAGGCTCCATACGGAATACTGGCCCCCATATAAGGCTCCATACGGAATACTGGCCCCCATATAAGGCCCCATACGGAATACTGGCCCCATATAAGGCTCCATATGGAATACTGGCCCCCATATAAGGCTCCATACGGAATACTTGCCCCCATATAAGGCCCCATACGGAATTCTGGCCCCCATATAAGGCTCCATACGGAATACTGGCCTCCATATAAGGCTCCATACGGAATACTGGCCCCCATATAAGGCTCCATACAGAATACTGGCCCCCATTTAACGCTCCATACAGGATACTGGTCCCCTTATAAAGCTCCATACAGGATACTGGCCCCAATATAACGCTCCATACAGGATACTGGTCCCCTTATAAAACTCCATACAGGATACTGGCCCCCATGTAATGCTGCATGCAGGCTGTTACCCCCCACATAATGCCCCATACAGGCTGTCCCCCCCTTATAATGCTCCATGCAGGCTGTTACCCCCCACATAATGCCCCATACAGGCCCCCCCTTTTAATGCTCCATGCAGGCTGTTACCCCCCACATAATGCCCCATACAGGCTGCCCCCCCTTATAATGCTCCATGCAGGCTGTTCCCCCCCCACATAATGCACTATGCAGGCTGCCCCCCCCCTTTATAATGCCCCATGCAGGCTGTTCCCCACCTTATAATGCCCCATGCAGGATGTCACCCCCCCTCTTTATAATGCCCCATGCAGGATGTCCCCCCTCTCTTTATAATGCCCCATGCAGGATGCCCCCCCCTCTCTTTATAATGCTCCATGGAGGATGCCACCCCCCCCTTCTCTTTATAATGCCCCATGCCTCCATACATTAAAAAACAAATAAATCAAATACTCACCTCCCTCCTTCTCACCTGCTACCTGCTGCCTGCTGCTCGGGTCCGGACTCCAGCGTTGTCGGCGTCTTCCCGCTCAACGCTCCCTGTGATGGCTCAGGAGAGGGCGCGGTGTAAAGACGTCACCGCGCCCTCTGACCTGAGACGTCACAGGGAGCGCAGAGCAGGAAGACAGCTGGCACGGGGAGAGGTAAGTATCCAGCTGCCGGGGCCCTGAGCAAGCGGCGGAAAAGGGCGGGCGCTGACACCGCTCTCCTCCGCCCATAGCCCAGCGGGGTGCGTGACCGCCAGTGGGCCCCTCTACCTGCTCAGGGCCCCGACATTTGCCCAGGTGCGCCAGGTGCTGACTCCGGCCCTGCTCCAATCACTGCTGGTAATCTCTTAGGCCACATGCACACATTGAGTATTTGGTGAGTTTTTTATCTCAAAATACAAGGGCAATACACGGTATTAACCACTTTGCGCCAGAGCCTGTTTTTGCCTTCGTGACCGGGCCAATTTTTTCAATTCTGACCACTGTCAATTTATGAAGTAATTACTCTGGAACGCTTCAACGTATTCCCCTGATTCTGAGACTGTTTTTTCATGACATATTGTACTTCATGATAGTGGTAAATTTTCTTCCATATAACTTGCGTTTATTTGTGAAAAAATCGGAAATTTGGCGAAAATTTAGAAAATTTTGCAATTTTCAAACTTTGAATTTTCATGCCCTTAAATCAGAGAGATATGTCACACAAAATAGTTAATAAATAACATTTCCCACATGTCTACTTTACATCAGCACAATTTTGGAACCAAAATTTTTTTTTGTTAGGGAGCTATAAGGGTTAAAAGTTGACCAGCGATTTCTCATTTTTCCAACAAAATTTACAAAAACATTTTTTTAGGGACCACATCATATTTGAAGTCACTTTGAGGGGTCTTTATGACAGAAAATACCCAAAAGTGACACCATTCTAAAAACTGCACCCCTCAAGGTGCTCAAAACCACATTCAAGAACTTTATTAACCCTTCAGGTGCTTCACAGGAATTTTTGGAATGTGGAAAAAAAAAATTAACATTTAACTTTTTTCACAAAAATGTTACTTTAGACCCAATTTTTTTTATTTTCACAGGGGTAACAGGAAAAAATGGACCCCAAATTTTTTTGTGCAATTTCTCTTGAGCGTGCTGATACCCCATATGTGGTGGAAAACCACTGTTTGGGCGCACTGCAGGGTTCGGAAGGGAAGGAGCGCCATTAGACTTTTTGAATGTAAAATTTGTCTGAATAATTAGCAGACGCCATGTTGCGTTTGGAGAGCTCCTGATGTGCCTAAACAGTGGAAACCCCCCACAAGTGACACCATTTTGGAAACTAGACCCCTTAGGGAACTTATCTAGATGTGTGGTGAGCACCTTGAACCCCATGGTGCTTCACAGAAGTTTATAATATTGAGCTGTAAAAATAAAATTTTCACATTTTTCCCACAAAACCGTTTTTCATCCCTTAATTTTGCATTATCATAAGGGTAATAGGATAAATTGCACCATGAAATTTGTTGTGCAATTTCTCCTGAACACGCTGATACCCCATATGTGGAGGCAAATTACTGTTTGGGCGCATGGCAGGGTTTGAAAGGGAAGGAGCGCCATTTGACTTTTTGAATGTAAAATTTGTTTGAATAATTAGCAGATGCCATGTCGCATTTGGGGAGCCCCTAATTTGACTAAACAGTGGAAACCCCCCGCAAGTGCCACCATTTTGGAAACTAGACCCCTTAGGGAACTTATCTAGATGTGTGGTGAGCACCTCGCACCCCCAGCTGCTTCACAGAAGTTTATAATATTGAGCCGTGAAAATAAAATTTTCACATTTTTCCCACAAAAAATCTTTTTCATTCTCTAATTTTGTATTATCATAAGGGTAACAGGATAAATTGCACCATGAAGTTTGTTGTGCAATTTCTCCTGAACACGCCGATACCCCATATGTGAGGGAAAACCACTGTTTGGGCGCACGGCAGGGTTTGAAAGGGAAGGAGCGCCACTTGACTTTTTGAATGTAAAATTTGTTTGAATAATTAGCGGACGCCATGTCACATTTGTGGAGCCCCTAATGTGTCTAAACAGCGGAAACCCCCCACAAGTGCCACCATTTTGGAAACTAGACCCCTTAGGGAACTTATCTAGATGTGTGGTGAGCACCTTGCACCCCCAGCTGCTTCACAGAAGTTTATAATATTGAGCCGTGAAAATAAAATTTTCACATTTTTGCCATAAAAAATGTTTTTCATCCCCTAATTTTGCATTATCATAAGGATAACCGGAGAAATTGCACCATGAAATTTGTTGTACAATTTCTCCTGAGTACGCCGATACCCCACATGTGGGGGAAAACCACTGCTTTGGTGTACGGCAGGGTTCGGAAGAGAAAGGAGCGCTATGTTGGCTGGGATAGGCAGCAGACACCATGTCACATTTGAAGAGTCGCTGACATGCCAAAACAGCAGAAACCTCCACAAATGACCCCATTTTGTAAACTACACCTCTCAAGGAATTCATCTAGGGAAGTAGTGAGCATTTTTTAATTTTTAAATTTATACCATTGGGCAGTGAAAAAATCATAATTATATTTTTACCACAAAAAAATGTTTTACCCTCAGATTTTACATTTTCACACAGGGCAATGGGTAAAAATGGTGCCGAAATGTGTCACACAATTTCTTCTAAAAGTGTCAATACCCCATATGTGGCTGTATCGTACCGCTTAGCCATACGGTGAGATCTGGGGGGGACGGAGTGCTATTTGACAATTGGAGAACAAATTATTGTAGAATAGGCATTTGGATTTGGGAGCACAAAATTTTCTGAATTTCTTTTGGGGGGCAAGGGTCATTTTGCTTTTCCAGAGCCTTTCTGCTACCAGTAACTTGGAAGTCCCTTATATTTTTAACAGATGACGGACCTGAGTGGGGACTAGCTTTTTTTGAGGACTGAGTTGAAGCTTTTATTGGGAACATTTTACGTAACATTTATCCGGCGCTCTAGGCTGAGCACTTACATCGGGGTTTCCATCTAAATTTCCAAGTGATGTAATTCAGATGAAACCCCTGCAGGATCCATTCACTGTAATGAGGCAGCAGAGTTACTCTGGACACCGTCTGGCCTCTGTGTAATGGTGTCCTTTTTTTCAGAAGTGCACAAAACTGTGGCCAACCGCACTTTTATGCACACCTAAAACAAATGACACCGTGGGATCCCAGGCTAGACGGCTTCCACAGTGGCCTATATCTGTCTCATTACAGGGAATCTTCCGTCATGGGTTCCGGCTGAATCATGTATTTCAGAGATTTACACGGAAACTCTGGTGTAAGTGCTCAGCGCAGAGCACAGGATAAATGTGGGCAGAGCCTTACTGGGATCTTTGGGGACATAATAAACAAATCAGTAGCAGGTGAAGAATTGGTTTTATTTATTTTTTACGCCGTTCCTAGTGTGATATAACTGATTAGATTACTTTATTCTTCGGGTCGGTGTGATTACAGAGATACCAGATTGATATCGGGTTTTTATGACTGACAGCTGTCACACACTAAAAGACGCTTTTTTTGCAAAATCTAGTTTTTGCATCACCATATTTTGAGAGCTATAATTTTTCCATATTTCGGCCGACAGAGTCATGTGATGGCTTGTTTTTTGCGGGACGAGTTGACATTTTTATTGGTACCATTTTTGGAGACGTGACATTTTTTGATCGCTTTCTATTCCGTTTTTTGGGAGGTAAAATTAACAAAAACAAACAATTCAGGAATTGTTTTTTGAGTTTTTTTTTTATGCCGTTCTGCGTGTGGTAAAAGTGATCAGGCAGCGTTATTCTTCGGGTCAGTACGTTTACAGCGATACTACACTTACTGTATTTTTTTTATGTTTTGGCGCTTTTACACAATAAAACTATTTTATAGAAAAAAATATTTTTTTTGCATTGCTTTATTCTGAGCGCTATAACTTTTTTATTTTTCGGCTGATGGAGCTGTATGGCGGCTTTTTTTTTGCGTAACAAGATGTCGTTTTCAGTGGTACCATTTTTATTTCTATTTTGTTTTTTGATCGCATTTTTTTCCACTTTTTGTTTGGCAATATGATGAAAAAGCATATTTTTTTGCTCCGTTTTTTATTTATTTTTATTACGGTGTGCACAGAAGGAGTTAATTAGTGTGACAGTTTTATAGCTCGGGTTGTTTCGGACGCGGCGATACCAAATATGTGTACTTTTTTTGGTTTTGTAAAAATATACGGATTTATTGGTTTAATATTTTATTTATTTATTTTTATTTATTTTGTGATTTTTTTATTAATAGTTTAAAAACTTTTTTTTTACTTTTTTTCACATTTTTTCTTAGTCCCTGTATGGGACATTAATTTTTATTTTTCTGATCTCTGATCTCATGTAATGTAATAGACATATATTACATTACATGATATCTTCCCTGACTGTTTCAGTCAGAGTCTCCTGTCTGGCTACAGCTGCAGCTGAGCCAGACAGGACACCATATATGGCAGAGCTGGAGGCGGTCATGTGACCTCCAGCTGCCATAGCAACCCCAGGTCCTGGAAGGACTCGGAGGTCTTCGGAGAGGTAAGTTGACGACCCCCTCTCCTCCTGCTGTCTCCTATATGCCGCGATCACTATAGATCACAGCATATAGAAGACAGCTAAGGGTTAACATCACTGGGACCTGATCTAATCAGGTCCCGATGATGTTCCCTGTCAGAGCTAACGCTCTGCACCGGAATCGCAGCGCTTGCAGGACCCTGGGGGTCCTGAGCGCTGCGAGACCACCCACCGTTTTTAAACGTCGGCGCTGCACAGAGCCCGGCAAGCGCCGACGTTTATCTACAGTGGGCGGTCGGGAACCGGTTAAGAACTGGGGTATGTGAACTTTTGATCAGGGTCATTTGGATGTTTTTGGTTGTCATTAAGATTTAAAAAGAGAAAACACAGTAGTTTGACAATAAATGGCTTCACCCAACCAATAACCATGAGTGGAGAAAAAGTTTTTTTGTTATCATTCATATTCTCTGAAACAAGGCCAAGAAAGGAAAAATTCTGCCGGAGTATGTAAACTTTTGAGCACAATTGTATATATATACACATATACACAGTGACAGATTTTTAGCATCACATCATAATACAAACTTCCCATCATCTTTGAGACGACCATTCCCTAGATCCTTATTCATAAAATGATGATAAAACTAATAGTTAAGTTCTAAGCATAGAAATACCTTCTATGTATGATATTTGCATCTTCTACTGTACATTTATTTCTGTAGTTCAGGTTTTTTTTTAATTAATGGATAGAATAAACATGAAAAGTATAACTGCAACTAAATACTAGATTAAAAGGAACAAACATAAACTAAGAACACATAAAAGATTGAAATGAATGGAATTTATTTTCCCTGATCCCTGATTATATTTATGGCCCTTGCATAAATTATAGTAAAGCTAAGCTGGGACTACAAGACATCTGAGAACAACTTTCTTTATTACTTTTAATTACAGTGCCATGCCTCACTTGAATAGCTTGTCTGGAAACAAATAATTTTATGTTATTAAGAAACATTACATATTTTGGAGATACAATGGAAAACAAATTTACAATGTTTAGCTATGCTAAATTTGTATTTCCTTTTTATGGCTATGTTTTACAAATTAACTCTGAATGAACTGATCAAATGCCGAATCGTTTAGGAGTTTGACCCAATGTGATTGAACTATATTGGGCACCTTTGTTGTACGGGTGCATAATATGGCACAAAGGATAATCTGTTGGCCCATGCAATACCCTGTAAGATTTCTATTTCACAACAATGCATACAGAAAACTATCTTACAGACCTTAGTAAATTATCAGAGTCTGAATTAGAATAAATGGTGGTGTGTTAATATGCTAGTAGTTTGATGCAGTAAATACTGTAATATCTGATGCAGGAAAAGCAGACATTGGACAGGTACAAACAATGATTGCCGTGCCTCACTAAATTGTCACAGTCTGATGTAGAATAAATGGTGGTGTGGTGTTTAAAATGCTAGTAGTTTGTTGTAGAAAATAGTGAAATATTGGTTGAGGCAAAAGCAGACATTAGACTGGTGCAAAAAATGAGTGACATGCAAGAGCAGAGTGACTGAGTGAATTGTAGAAATGACAGCAACAGCTCCCTGCCTAACACAGTTAGTGACTCCTGTCTCTTTATTTTGCTGTAATAATTTCTTGTAATAAAATATACCTAGTTTCTTCTTTTAGCACTGTTCTTGTGGCACCCCAGGGGGTCTGGTTGCCACAGTGGTAGTAATACCATGTCTGGGAGAAAAACAGGAGTTTCCTGGTCATGGAACACACTACAAGCAACACCTCTTGCTCCAGACCAGAAAGGGGGAGGATCCTGCCCTATATAACTGGATCTGGAGGCGGGGTTAGTCAGCAGAGTCTGAGTCTAGACAGTGTCAGGCAGGGCCGACTCCAGGTTTCTCTGGGCCCCGGGCGAAAGAGTCTCAGTGGGCCCCTTTAATACATACCACGATTCATGATGCAGAGATACGGCGGAGAAATATATATATATATATATATATATATACATATATATATATATATATATATATATAGTACAATGCAATGATTTCACTTCTTACATTACGTGAGTGATATCTATTGTAAATTCCACAATAGCTCAGAAACCGGTGAATCGCTCCACACAGAATAGTGGCCCCCATATAAGGCTCCATACGGAATACTGGCCCCCATATAACGCTTCATACAGAATACTGGCCCCCATATAAGGCCCCATAAGGAATACTGGCCCCCATATAAGGCCCCATAAGGAATACTGGCCCCCATATAAGGCCCCATACGGAATACTGGCCCCCATATAAGGCTCCATACGGAATACTGGCCCCCATATAAGGCTCCATACGGAATACTGGCCCCCATATAAGGCTCCATACGGAATACTGGCCCCCAAACGGAATACTGGCCCCCATATAAGGCTCCATACGGAATACTGGCCTCCATATAAGGCTCCATACGGAATATTGACCCCCATATAAGGCTCCATACAGAATACTGGTCCCCTTATAAAGCTCCATACAGGATACTGGCCCCCATATAACGCTCCATACAGGATACTGGTCCCCTTATAAAACTCCATACAGGATACTGACCCCCATATAATGCTCCATACAGAATACCAGTCCCCTTATAACGCTCCATACAGGATACTGGCCCCCATATAATGCTGCATGCAGGCTGTTACCCCCCACATAATGACCCATACAGGCTGTCCCCCCCTTATAATGCTCCATGCAGGCTGTTACCCCCCACATAATGTCCCATACAGGCTGCCCCCCCCTTTTTAATGCCCCATGCAGGCTGTTCCCCACCTTATAATGCCCCATGCAGGCTGTCACCCCTCCTCTTTATAATGCCGCATGCAGGATGTCCCCCCCCTCTTTATAATGCCCCATGCAGGCTGTTCCCCACCTTATAATGCCCCATGCAGGCTGTCACCCCTCCTCTTTATAATGCCCCATGCAGGCTGCTCCCCACCTTATAATGCCCCATGCATGCTGTCACCCCTCCTCTTTATAATGCCCCATGCAGGATGTCCCCCCCTCTTTATAATGCCCCATGCATGCTGTCACCCCTCCTCTTTATAATGTCCCATGCAGGATGTCCCCCCTCCTCTTTATAATGCCCCATGCATGCTGTCACCCCTCCTCTTTATAATGCCCCATGCAGGATGTCCCCCCCTCTTTATAATGCCGCATGCAGGCTGTTCCCCACCTTATAATGCCCCATGCATGCTGTCACCCCTCCTCTTTATAATGCCCCATGCAGGATGTCCCCCCCTCTCTTTATAATGCCCCATGCAGGATGTCCCCCCCTCTCTTTATAATGCCCCATGCAGGATGCCCCCCGCCTTTCTCTTTATACTGCCCCATGCCTCCATACATTAAAAAAAAAAAATCAAATACTCACCTCCCTTCTCCTCACCTGCTACCTGCTGCCTGCTGCCTGCTGCCCGCTGCCCGCTGCTTGCTGCTCGGGTCCAAACTCCAGCGTTGTTGGCGTCTTCCCGCTCAGCGCTCCCTGTGACGGCTCAGGGGAGGGCGCGGTGTAAAGGCGTGCCCTCTGACCTGAGACGTCACAGGGAGCGCAGAGCAGGAAGACAGCTGATCTGCGGAGGCACGGGGAGAGGTAAGTATCCAGCTGCCGGGGCCCTGAGCAAGCGGCGGAGAAGGGCGGGCGCTAACACCGCTCTCCTCCGCCCATAGCCCAGCGGGGTGCGCGATCGCCAGTGGCCCCCTCTGCCTGCTCAGGGCCCCGGCATTTGCCCGGGCGCGCCGGGTGCTGACGCCGGCCCTGGTGTCAGGAGTCAAGCAGGACACAGGAGTAAGGAGCCAGGGACTGGAGCTGGAGTTAGCTCGTCCTGGCCAGTGTATACAGAGGACCGGACACCGGAGTCCGAGGCTGTGGGACCCTTCAAGCCCAGCAGCAGATACCGCAAGGCAGGAGATTGCAGGTCTCCTGGCCAACAGAAGCCCGGAGGCTGAGCCACACAAAAGGACCAGTACCGCCACAGAGGAGCGAGGAATACACGGGATCCGAGTCGCCAGCCATACGCGTGAGCACAGCACGTCACACTCAGGGACGTGGGCTACAACACGACTATAAGTGGAATAGCCAAAGAGTACAGATAGAATGGCAGGCTTACAACTCCACCTGGCCAGGGGAATTCTAGGATTGCTCACAGACTGACCAGGCCCTCATCCCTAGAAAGCACTCCCGTTGGGGCTTATTTAATTGCCACCAGTAAAGACCCTAGGACTGCACTGCAAAGACTCCATGTTATTATTACTGATCCAGGCACTATCACCACCATCATTCACTTACGCTGCCCTGAAGCTCCACTCTTCCTGTGGGAAGTTGCATCACCTTGCTGCCCATTCCATCTGCTTCAGTGGACTGCTCCGCAGCAGCGGTTCCCAGTAACTGCATCCCACAGGTGGCATAGTCGGATTATACATAAGCTACCCTGGTTTAACCGCCCTGGGTCACGGACCGGGTCACCGCCACGGTGACTACAACCCTCAGCATCTACAAGGCCCGGCTCCGGGTACCCCCACGGCCCAGGGGGAGCGTCATACTCCTAACAATGTGTACTATGTCTCACTGACTGAGCTATAAGGTCCCCAGTCGCATCCACATTCCCCACAGAATGGCATCTACAGTTAAGGCTTTATAATGGCCACGAGTCATCAGTGATCTCTAACTAATAATTCTTCATGACTCACTGTGCTATAAATTGAGGTCACTGCAAAGCATTATGGGGAAGCATAACTTGCTACACCAGAGGTCATGTGAACCCTTTCTTCTTTATCTTATGATTTCTGTAACATGGTGTGGCCATTTTAGATCATTCATCTCAATCAAATTAAAAATTTTATGGATTCACACATTTTGACAAATTTACAAAAAATTGTACCGAAAAAATTTTGGGCAAAATTTGATTAACTCATCTCTAGTCTCAATCAGTGATTGGCTCACATAGGACATACACTGTACATTAAAAAAAAATCTCACAGAACAAGAAGCAGGCTTAATAATACCAAGGCAGATTACCAACGCACTAGCAGAATGCAGCAGACGCCCATGACAAAGGAGGGGGGAGCACAGGCGCAAAATACTGATGAAGCAACCACTCACAAATCCATCAATTCATGGAGGAGGTTGTTGCCTCGTATTAAAAATGTACGCAGATGAGGCTTGCATAGGGTACCAGTCACACAGATATGTGTGCTGTACAGTGTCTGGCTTAAAGCCTATTGATGATGCCCATAATGTTAGATCAGATGGACTGCCCAACACCATTGTAACTCACGTGGTAGTGAAACCACTGGGTCATGGACCAAGGAAAGCCTTGAGGGGTGTGACTAGGCGAATACCTGACCCTTCACTAGAGTCCTTTGCTTAAAAAACAATTCTGCCATCACATTATTTTTTTCTTTGCAGTAGATATGTAACAAAATGTAAAAAAAAAAATATCCAATTAAATGTATACAAATGTAAAAAAGTTGATACATATTAAATATATGCAATGGAATATATTAATGAATATACACAATGGTACCTTTACCTTTTAATTGATTAAACACACATAAATATTTGAAAAGAAGGTAGAAAAATATATAGACATGTCTTACTATGGCAAAAAGCACATGGCACAAAACTTACCTTCAGATAACTGAGCAGAACATTAATTAGAGATTATTTATTTGGACATTAATGTCTAAATAAACTTATACTTTTGAAGTCTGAAAACAAAAAAAACAATAGCTACTCTAGGATACAGAACATGTAAACTCTGCACAAAATATAGATATTGTATTCAAATAAAAAAATGATTCTTACACTTAGACAAATTAACAAACTGCTTTGGGAGAACATCAAAGAAGAAAATGTTCAAACATCGAGTTATGATTAGTGTTGAGCGATACCTTCCGATATCAGGAAATATCGTATCGGATTGGATCGGACCGATACTCAAAAAGTATCGGATATCGCCGATTCCGATACCGGAAACCAATGCAAGTCAATGGGACACTAATATCGGAATGAAAATAAACCCTTTCTTTCCTTTTAGGTTAATTCTACATGAAGTAAAACAACTAAGAATAATGTAGAATGTATTATGCGAAAAGCCGGCAATTCATCAGCGCATACACCGGTACCCGACAATTTACAACAGAAAGAATAGAGCTTCACACATAGATTAGATAGATAGAAACATGTCAGTCACATATATATGAAGTACAGTGACAGTGTTGCTTACTGTACTTGTCATTTAGTGTAAAGGATTTATTTAAAAAAATAATAGTGTTTTCATGCACCGTCTTTTTAAGAAAGCCGGCCGGCAATTCAACAGTGGTACCCGACAATTTAGAATAGAAAGAATAAAGGATCACACATAGATTAGATAGATAGAAACATGTCAGTCACATATATAAGAAGTATAGTGACAGTGTTGATTACTGTACTTGTCATTTAGTGTTAAAATAAAGGATTTATTTAAAAAAAAATTGGCGTGGGGTTCCCCTTAATTTTAGTCTCTAGCGGAGGTTAAGCAGACAGCTGGGGCAGATGTTTGAAGCCTGGGAAGGGGGTAATACCCACGGAGCTTCCCAGGCTACTAATATCAGCCCCCAGCTGAATACCTAGCCCTTACTAACTATTAAAATGAGGGACCCCCCCAAAAAAAAGACGTGGGGTCCCCCCTATTTTAATAGCTAGCAAAGGCTAGGCACACAGCTGGGGGCTGATATTAATAGCCCAGGAAGGGAGCCATGAATATTGGCCCCCTCCCAGGCTAGAAACACCAGCCGTCAGCCGCCCCAGAAATGGCGCATCCATAGGATGCGCCAATTCTGGCACTTAGCCTCGCTCTTCCCACTGCCCTGTAGCGGTGGCAGTGGGGTAATAGGGCTGGGGTTGATGTCAGCTTATAATGCCAGCTGACATCAAGCCCAGGTTAGTAATGGAGAGGCGTCTATAAGACACCCCCATTACTAACCCCATAGTGAAAGTTAAAAAAAAAAACACAAACACCCAGAATAAAGTCCTTTAATTGAAATAAACACACAATTCTTTATTGTTCTAAATTAAACCATACTTACCGTCACGCCCATTCCAGCTGAAGCCAACGATCTCCTGCAATAAAAGTAAAATAATAAAGCAACCTCATCCTTACCTTTCCATGGTTCCCACGACGGCTCCAGCTCTGCTACATCGAGATGACAGGCTGGAAAGCAGCAGGACGCTGCCATCCAGCCTGTCATCCCACAGACACTGAGAAGTGCAGGCATGCTTGCGCTCTGCAGTGTCTGGCTGTGACGGCATAAAGATGAGACGAGTTCATGTCCAATGAACTCGGCTCACCTCATGCACGTCACTGACAGCGTGGGAGAATTCTCACGCTGAAGCGCTGAGTGCAGGAGAATTTTCCCACGCTGTCAGTGAGGTGCATGAGGTGAGCTGAGTTCATTGGACATGAACTCGGCTCATCTTTATGCCGTCACAGAGAGACACTGAGGAGCGCAAGCATGCCTGCGCTTCTCAGTGTCTGCGGGATGACAGGCTGGATGGCAGCGTTCTGCTGCGGTCCAGCCTGTCATCTCGATGTAGCAGAGCTGAAGCTGTCGTGGGATCCATGGGAAGGTAAGGATGAGGTTGGTTTATTATTTTTCTTTTATTGCAGGAGATCGTTGGCTTCAGCTGGAATGGGCGTGATGGTAAGTATAGTTTAATTTAGAACAATAAAGAATTGTGTCTTTATTTCAATTAAAGGACTTTATTCTGGGTGTTGTGTTTTTTTTAAATACTTTACTAGAAATTCATGGTGGTCATGTCTAATATTGGCGTGACCCCATGAATTTCGGGCTTAGGGCCAGCTGATAATGCCAAGCTGGCCTTAACCCCTTTATTACCCAGTGAGCCACTGCACCAGGGCCCTGGATGAGTTGGGTACAGCGCCAGAAGATGGCGCTTCTATGAAGGCGCCATTTTCCGGGGTGGCTGCGGACTGCAATTTGCAGCGGGTGGGGCCCAGAAAGCTTGGGCCTCCCTGCGCTGCGGATTCCAGCACCCAGCTGCCTAGTTGTACCTGGCTGGACACAAAAATAGGGCGAAGCCCACGTATTTTTTTTTTTAATTATTTCATGAAATTCATGAAATAATTAAGAAAAAAAGGGCTTCCCTATATTGTTGTGTCCGGCCAGGTACAAATAGGCAGCTGGTGGTTGGGGGCAGCCCATTCCTGCCTGCTGTACCTGGCTGGACCCAAATATAGTGCGAAGCTCCACGTCAATTTTTTTTTAATTATTTCATGAAATAATTTTTTTAACAAAAGGCTTCCCTATATTGTTGTGTCCGGCCAGGTACAAATAGGCAGCTGGTGGTTGGGGGCAGCCCGTTCCTGCCTGCTGTACCTGGCTGGACCCAAATATAGTGCGAAGCGCCACGTCAATTTTTTTTTAATTATTTCATGAAATAATTTTTTAAAAAAAGGGCTTCCCTATATTGTTGTGTCCGGCCAGGTACAAATAGGCAGCTGGTGGTTGGGGGCAGCCGTTCCTGCCTGCTGTATCTGGCTGGACACAAATATAGGACGAAGCCCCACATCAATTTTTTTTTAATTATTTCATGAATTTCCTGAAATAGTTAAAAAAAAATTGACGTGGAGCTTCGCACTATATTTGTGTTCAGCCAGGTACAGCAGGCAGGAACGGGCTGCCCCCAACCACCAGCTGCCTATTTGTACCTGGCCGGACACAACAATATAGGGAAGCCCTTTTTTTCTTTATTATTTCATGAATTTCATGAAATAATTTAAAAAAAAAATACGTGGGGCTTCTCCCTATTTTTGTGTCCAGCCAGGTACAACTAGGCAGCTGGCGGCTGGAATCCGCAGCGCAGGGAGGCCCAAGCTTTCTGGGCCCCCCCCCCGCTGCAAATTGCAGTCCGCAGCTGCCCCGGAATATGGCGCGTTCATAGAAGCTGGATGCTGCACCTGGCTGGCATAC
Organism: Phyllobates terribilis; assembly: GCF_046119375.1. Taxonomy (NCBI): domain Eukaryota; kingdom Metazoa; phylum Chordata; class Amphibia; order Anura; family Dendrobatidae; genus Phyllobates; species Phyllobates terribilis. The sequence goes on along the minus strand of NW_027362762.1, from coordinate 763,879,521 downwards.
AAAAATATGGCAAAGCCCACGTCAAAATTTTTGGGAAAAATTAATTAAAAAATAAATAATAATTTAGGGACTGCATCTTTATTAACTTCTCAAATGTCATTTAGTGTTAAAATAAAGGATTTATTTAAAAAAAAAATTGGCGTGGGATGCCCCATAATTTTAGTCTCTAGCGGAGGTTAAGCAGACGGCTGGGGCAGATGTTTGAAGCCTGGGAAGGGGGTAATACCCACGGAGCTTCCCAGACTACTAATATCAGCCCCCAGCTGAATACCTAGCCTTTACTAGCTATTAAAAAGGGGGACCCCCCCAAAAAAATGACGTGTGGGTCCCCCCTATTTTAATAGCTAGCAAAGGCTAGGCAGACAGCTGGGGGCTGATATTAATAGCCCAGGAAGGGTGCCATGAATATTGGCCCCCTCCCAGGCTAGAAACACCAGCCGTCAGCCGCCCCAGAAATGGCGCATCCATAGGATGCGCCAATTCTGGCACTTAGCCTCGCTCTTCCACGCTGCCCTGGTGCGGTGGCAGGGGGTAATGGGGCTGGGGTTCATGTCAGCGCCAGCTGTCATGAAGCCCAGGTTAGTAATGATGGGCGTCTATAAGACACCCCCATTACTAACCTACAAAGAGTTAAAAAGAAAAAACACACTACACCCAGAAAAAAATAATTTATTTGAAATAAAACACACCATTTTATTTAATTCTTAGTTTACTAAAAAAAAATAGTTACCTGTCCACGTTCCTGCGCTGATCTCCCATGCACAGCTGTCACATCTGGAGATGGTGACAGCTGTGCATGGTTGCTGTAAGCTCACGCTGCCGGGAACACGTCCGCTCCCGGCAGCGTGAGCCCCTGACTGAGGTCACCGGAGTGCATTCAGTCAGCGCTGCTCCGGAGACCTCCTTTACGGCACTGCTGTACCGTGGGAATTTCTCACGATACAGCAGGGCCGTAAAGGAGTTGACCGGAGCAGCGCTGCCTGAACTCCGGTGAACCCGCTTATGCAATGACGGGGCTGCTTTACGGCCCCGTCATTCTAGCGGCGGCAGCGGTTCAGAGCGGTCACATTCTATGTGGCTGCTCTGAACTGGAGATCTTCGTGGGACACTCGTGGACTACTACGGAGGGATAAGGATGAGGTTGTGGTTTATTATTTTACATTTTATTACAGGAGATCGATGGCTTCGGGGAATTAGGTGTCTAGGTGAGTATAGGTGTAGTTTTTTATTTTTTGCTTTATTTTAGGTGGCGATCGGCGGGGACAGGTATTGTATGAACTAATTTATTGTAGGTAACCACTGGCCACCAATGACATGTATTTAAAATTTATTGGGGACACAGTAGGGCAATTTATATAGCAGGATCAGGCTGATGGGAACTACTGCTCCCATCAAGCTGATCCTGCTGGCACGAGTGGACGGGGGACAGACATAGGCCGATGGGAGTAGTAGTGTCACATCGGCCTTTGTCTGCCTGCATGCACACACCCGCACACATCACACAGACACCGCGCACACACACCCGCAGACATCGCACAGACACCGAGCACACTCGCACACATCGCACAGACACAGCACACACCCGCACACACCCCCAGACATCGCACAGACACCGCGCACACACACCCACAGACATCGCACAGACACCGCACACACCCCCAGACATCGCACAGACACCGCGCACACCCCCAGACATCGCACAGACACCGCGCACACACACCCGCAGACATCGCACAGACACCGCACACACCCGCACACATCGCACAGACACCCACACACACCAATCATGATGGGCTGATGGTCTGGGAGGTGAGGCTGACCTGTGTGGCCGTGGGAAAGTTCATGTGAGTCCATGCAGTCAAGCATGAACTCACATGAACCCTCTGAGGGCACCGCGGCTACTTCAAATGAACAGCTGATCGGCATCACCTGATACCTCCGCTGTTCATTTGAAATAACCGGCGGGAAAGCGCAGCACAGAACGGGAAAGCCGGCGGTGAAGTCTTTTCACTGCCGACTTCCCCGCCCGGGTCCTTCGCTCCCCTCTCCTTGGTGCTGCGCTCCCCGCCCGGTCCTAACTTACGATCAGGATGGGAAGTGGCGAGGGGAGCGGAGGATCGGGGTGGAAGGCTGCGGGGAAGCAGTATGGGGCTGTGTGATTGTTTAAAAGCCGGCGGCTTTTTACCGCCCGCCGGCTTTTAAACAATCAGGAGAATTCTCCCATGCCGGGATGGCATTCTGATGACAGGCTGGATCGCAGCTGAGCGCTGCCATCCAGCTTGTCATCCTTCAGAGACCCTGCAGAGCGCAGGCATTATGGGAACTTCCGATTCCGGTATTCGATATTGTAAAAGTATCGGAATTAAGTATCGGAATTCCGATACCGCGAATATCGGCCGATACCCGATATTTCAGTATCGGAATGCTCAACACTAGTTATGATATAGAAGTCTTACAAGTAGAGATGAGCGTTGTTCTACTCGAACTGTTCGCCAATCTCAAATTCGAGCTGTTTTGTGCGGTGTTCGAGCCGTTCGGCGAACACGAACAATTTGAGAAAAATTCGGCTGTTCGAGGTTATGTTCGATAACTGTTCGTGCACCAAAATCATAACTGGATTTTTTCTCAGTAATGATGAAAATTAATGTTAATGCGCAGTTTGAGTGTACAGCGGGGTGGGGGGAGGGGCAGGGGATGGATCTCTGCAGGAACAATGAAGATCTCCATTTTTTTTTCTCTTTCCCGCATTTGCAGTGGGGAGGTGCAATCTGTCAGCCTATCAGCAGCGCACACACGGAGCAAAGTGCTTTTTTTCACACAAGCAAGGGCATGTGTCATTGGCAGTGTATGTCACATGTCCTTGCCCTATAAGACCAAGCCATTTTCCCCGTCGCCACCATTTTCTTACTGCTGCAGCTGCGTGTCAGACGGCACCGCTGTTGCTGTGTGCGCTATACCTTGTTAATTTCAAGCCAATTTTCGCACAAATCTACAGATAGCTTGGGAGTAGGGAATAGTTGTGATTGCAGTCCTTATAAGGACTAGGTTACAGCATTTCCTACGACTTTTATCAGGCAGGTCTGTGCTCTTAAATAGATAGATTGTGGAAGTAAAGACTAATTGTAATTGGAGTCCTTTTCAGGACTAGGTTACATCAGTTCCTATCAGTTTTTGCCAGGCAGGTCTGTGCCAGTGCTGTGCAAGTTTTTTTCACAGCATTTGGCTGAATCTAGCAAAGCTAATCCTTTTTGGCCTATTGCAGAGTGTGTTAGTCAGTGGAGTAGCCTATCTGTGTTGCAAGATATACCACCTGTGTATAGAATACCAATTTTTTTACTGCACCTGGTGAAGTAAAATCTTTTGGGCATAGCATCATTCTATTAGTCCATCTATACTGACCTCCATCAGGTTGCAAATTGAATATAATTTTTTTCTGCATCTAGCTCTGAAAAAATATTGGGCTTCTAGCTGTGTGTGGGACTTGTTCTATTAATCCATCTATACAGACCTCCATCAGGTTGCAAACTGAATATATTTTTTTCTGCATCTACCTCTGAAAAAATATTGGGCTTCTAGCTGTGTGTGGGACTTGTTCTATTAATCCATCTATACAGACCTCCATCAGGTTGCAAACTGAATATATTTTTTTCTGCATCTACCTCTGAAAAAATATTGGGCTTCTAGCTGTGTGTGGGACTTGTTGTATTAGTCCATCTATACTGACCTCCATCACGTTGCAAACTGAATATATTTTTATCTGCATCTACCTCTGAAAAAATATTGGGCTTCTTGCTGTGTGTGGGACTTGTTGTATTAGTCCATCTATACTGACCTCCATCAGGTTGCAAACTGAATATATTTTTTTCTGCATCTACCTCTGAAAAATTATTGGGCTTCTAGCTGTGTGTGGGACTTGTTCTATTAATCCATCTATACAGACCTCCATCAGGTTGCAAACTGAATATATTTTTTTCTGCATCTACCTCTGAAAAATATTGGGCTTCTAGCTGTGTGTGGGACTTGTTCTATTAACACTAGGACTACTGGACTCGTGACCCCGCCTAGAACTACTGAAAGGAGTCATTTTGACTCCTTGCTTGTTTTCGTTTGTTTTTAGAGTTTCATTTGTGGTTATTTATTAATAATTATATTTTTTATAATGTATTATTATTGTGAGATCCAACAGTAATGCTGTTGATTGTTTTTTTTCTGCTTTTCTTATTTTTCTACAGAAAATAACAATAATTATAATAGACGTTTTTCAAACATTTTTTTTTATTCAAGTGCACACATATAAACAACAACTGAAGAACAAAAAGCAGAGAAAATGTAGGTGGAGGAGCATAAAAATGAAAATATGGCGCAGAATTCACCTTCTAAACATTTGGTGTTTCGCATTTTAGGCATTGCCTTTGATTTATGGCAGTACATTGCCCACACAAAGACTTACCACAAGTCTTACAATTTCCGACAGATCTATTTTTCTTGCACTTTTCTTTGATCTGGCAAAATTTTGTTTGAACCATCACTTCTGAGCATGTAGAAACTTGGGACGTGGAACCCTTTTCCCTATCTGTGACATAAGGACCACTCAACTCTCTCACAAGCGTTTGCAAAAATGCCTTGCGTGACATTTTTTGGTGGGTAATCTCCTTGAATATTATCCATGCATTTATACCCGCAAAGTCTAAGGCATTTTCAAATGCATGAACAGGCCATCTCCTTGTGCATGTTCGTGTGGTATATTTTCGTGCCATCTGATCCACTACATCTACTCCATATTTTGTTTCAATGTAAAACTTTACCGTTTCTGGAGTTTTTTTAGCGGAATCAGACGCAACAACAACATCTGGATGGACGGAACTCAAAATGACAACATTTTTGTTGGGCTTTCCTTGATATACTGTAAGTGTAAAATTGTCTTCATTTCTAAACACTTTAGTGTTGTACAATTCCTCTTTCATGGATTTTATTTCTTTAGGCACTTCTCGCCTTATCTTGTTCAGTGTTCCCACGATGGTTGTTCCTTTGCTTTTTAGCTGTTTAGCTAATTTTACTGAAGTAAAATAATTATCGGTTGTAACATTGCGACCTTTTTTCAAAAACGGGTCCAATAACTTCATTACCACATGGTCAGCTAAACGGTCCTCAGCACGGCGTGTGTCATCTTTGCCTAGATAAGGGAAGCCATTTGCCAGATATTTGCTCCTCTTATCAACAGCTAGCCAATATTTGTGGCCATATTTATCTGGTTTGGAAGGCATGTACTGCGTGAATGGACACCTAGTTTTGCTTGGGAAAAGTTGCTCATCCACCGTTATGTATGGGCCAGGTTTTTAGCACGCAATACAATTTTCAATAAACCTGTCCCACACAGTAGAAAATAGAGCAAACTTGTCCGTTTGCAGTCTCTCCGATCGAGTAGATTTCTCATCAAATCTGAGAAACCTCATAATTTCAACAAAGCGGTCCCTAGACATTGTCGCTTTGCAAAACGGTATTCCCCAGTCATTACACCAAATACTGCTAATCGAATGACGGTTCGTGCCAGATATTCCACGAGCATAGAATATCGCAATGAATGCATCTAGCTCCTCATCAGATAGAGTAAACTGTAAATTATTGTTCTTGCATGCTTCTGCAAGCGTACAGTTCTTTATATGTGTCAATATATATGAATCAAAAAATAAACGCCATGCGCTCAAAGGACTATCGATAATGATATTTCTTCCGGCGTATCCTGTAGGGCCAGGTGCTTCTCGAAGAATATTTTGGCTGTCACGCCTACCGGGCAAGTGTTCTCCAATTTCAACAGGTTTCCATTGAATACCATCCGCTGAAACTAGTATTCCTTCAGATTCGCCTTCTCTGGTGTTTGTTGTTGCATTACCTTCGCCGCCATCGTTATCTGTTGTTCTTTCATTTCTGGGACGTTTTGCTGATTTTTTCTGTCCACGACCAGGAGGATGGTCACGAGGCAACATAACTGCATGAGCCCGATCCCCAGTTGATGTGCTTGGAATATCTGTAAAAAAGTTGATGAATATTTAGAATTTTTGTTTTGTAAGGGTCCGTGCACACTGGCTGGATTAGCGGCGGAATATCCGACTGGATATTCTCACCACAATCCGGCCCGTACCTGCCCGCTCAGGTACAGAGCGGAGTTTCATACCTGAAGCTCCGCTCCGAACCCCGGGCTGGAGCCGCTGTCTGGGACGGAGCAGTGCTCGCGCGTAAGCAAGCGCTGCTCTGTCCCTGACAGCGACTCCAGCCCAGGGTTCGGAGCGGAGCTTCAGGCATGAGCGGGCAGGTACGGCCTGTATTGCGGCAAGAATATCCAGATGGCTATTCAGCCAGAATTCTGCTAGTGTGCACAGGCCCTAACTCAGTGTGTGGAAGAACAAATAAATACACATAACTACTTACCTTCTGGATTTGTTCCTTCTGAGTCTTCAGATTCACTTGATATGTTCTGAGGAATGAAATCTTCATCACTGTCAGAATCAAATACATGTTCCTGCAATTCGGATTCCGATTCATCCTCCGGTATGGGTTGCAAAGTAGCCAGAATATCCTGAGGCTTTATCAAACGTCTTCTCTCCATATTCCTCACAAATTCCATAGTTCTATATAGTTCCCTGCTGAAAAATAGAAATTAAATGAAAACTAAAAGAAATAATAACTGTTCTGCCACCTTCAAAAGTAGGTGGGCTGAATCAGTTGACAGACAGCTAAACTATTTCATAACAATTCATACCTGTATGAGTCTTCAGAGCTCATATGTCTGCGTCTGTTCTCTTTGTCTCTTCAGCTGAACTGAAAGTAAAGTTACTATCCAGAATACTGTCTCCTGCTAGGACCTTAGAAAAACACCACCCTTCATTAGCATAAGATAAGAGCCTAGAGTAAACAAGCTATTTTGTTCAGCATTACACAGTAATACAAGCAGGTAAAACACAAGGAAAATGTGAAAAGTTGACATGTAAATTGAACTACATCTATATGAACATCAGGGTAAATAAGACAGAGTGAAAAAATTATGCACAAAACTTTATAGCAACATTTAGTGACAAAAGTACCTCAAAATATAGTAGGGAGTCAAAATGACTCCCTTCAGTAGTTCTTGGTAAATTTTGAAAAAAACGCGCAAATTTTTCACCAAAATTATTTATTCTCACAAAATCTTTTTTCACATCATATTTGAGGAAAAGTCACCGAGTTTCAAGCCGGAATTCTGAAAAATGTAGTCACAGAAGAGAAATAAAAAACGAAAGGAGTCAAAATGACTCCATCAGTAGTTCTAGTGTTAATCCATCTATACAGACCTCCATCAGGTTGCAAACTGAATATATTTTTTTCTGCATCTACCTCTGAAAAAATATTGGGCTTCTAGCTGTGTGTGGGACTTGTTGTAATAGTCCATCTATACTGACCTCCATCAGGTTGCAAACTGAATATATTTTTTTCTGCATCTATCTCTGAAAAAATATTGAGCTTCTAGCTGTGTGTGGGACTTGTTGTATTAGTCCATCTATACAGACCTCCATCAGGTTTCAAACTGAATATATTTTTTTCTGCATCTACCTCTGAAAAAAATATTGGGCTTCTAGCTGTGTGTGGGACTTGTTGTATTAGTCCATCTATACAGACCTCCATCAGGTTGCAAACTGAATATATTTTTTTCTGCATCTACCTCTGAAAAAATATTGGGCTTCTAGCTGTGTGTGGGACTTGTTGTATTAGTCCATCTATACTGACCTCCATCAGGTTGCAAACTGAATATATTTTTTTCTGCATCTACCTCTGAAAAAATATTGGGCTTCTAGCTGTGTGTGGGACTTGTTCTATTAATCCATCTATACAGACCTCCATCAGGTTGCAAACTGAATATATTTTTTTCTGCATCTACCTCTGAAAAAATATTGGGCTTCTAGCTGTGTGTGGGACTTGTTGTATTAGTCCATCTATACTGAGCTCCATCAGGTTGCAAACTGAATATATTTTTTTCTGCATCTACCTCTGAAAAAATATTGGGCTTCTAGCTGTGTGTGGGACTTGTTCTATTAGTCCATCTATACTGAGCTCCATCAGGTTGCAAACTGAATATATTTTTTTCTGCATCTACCTCTGAAAAAATATTTGGCCTTCTAGCAGTGTGTGGGACTTTCTCTATTAGTCCATCTATACTGACCTCCATCAGGTTGCAAATTGAATATAATTTTTTTCTGCATCTAACCCAGCCAATAGTTTTGGCCTAATACCACAGTTTGGCCACTCAGCTCTGCTCGGTTCCCATCCATTGTTTTTTTGTGCAAACAACTCCAGAGTTGTTAATTAGTTAACCACCAAAATGAGTGGAAAAAGGCCTGCTGCTGGTGGAAAGGGGAATAGGCGTGTTGGGAAGGGGAAAAAAGGTTGTGTCCGTGGGGTAGGTGTTAAAGCAACAGTAACATCTGCAGAAGAAAGACCATCTTCCAGCCAAACTAAAATGTCTACTTCTTTTAGCGGACAATGTGATAAGATCCCTTTCTTACGGCCACGCCAATCGCTACAAATTCCAGATGAGGCACAAAAACAGCAGGTGCTTCAACGGATATCAAGTGCTCCTTTAAGTGGGCTCTCCTCCACATCAACTTCAACATCACAAATACTCCAGTCCTCAAAGGTGTCACCCCAATCGCACTTGCTTCCTCACAGCTCCCAAATCTCCAGCTGCCCGTCTGAGTATGAGGTAGAACAGATGGTTGAGTCTGCAGAGCTGTTTACTCATACTATAGCCTGGGAATCAGAGGTCGACTCCAGCGCTTCTGTGAATCCAGACGAGGAAATGATCTGCACTGATGCCCAGAATCTTTATGAGTCGGATCCAGGACCAGACGCAGAAGGTTCTGACCATAATGTAGACCCTCATTCCCAAACTGTAACTCCTGTTGGTGGAGACAATGAGGAAGACGATGATAAGACTCAAATACCTGATTGGAGCGACAACTTTAGTTTTTTGTCAGGGCAGGAACAGGTTGGCTCTGAGGACGACGGGTGTGATAACGCACAGGGTGATGATGATGAGGTTGGAGATCCCACTTACTGTCAACCCACAGTCAGCCAAGAGATGAGGTCAGCAGAGTAGGTGGAGGAAGATGCTAGTGACGACGAGGTCAGGTTGCGCCTTCCTGGACAGAGACGTAGTACTGGAAGCACGTCAACAACTGCATCCTCAAACACAACTCTGCCTCTCACCACAAGTCGTGGTGGCTCTTCAGGTCGCATGGGTGCTAAGCCTTGCATAGCCTGGGCATTTTTTCAGATCGATAAAGATGACCCAACTCGTGTTATCTGTAACATTTGTCAGCAAAAGCTAAGTAGAGGCCAAAAAATACATAGTTTGAGTACTTCATGCATGAACCGGCACATGGACATGAAGCATAAGTTGCAGTGGGAAGCTCAGTGTGCTACAATGCGGCCTAGCCGGCCGGGCCAACCACCGTCTGCCATATCTTGTGCATCCGCGGCCTCTTCATCCTCTGTGACTGGGGGGACAGCAGTCACAACTGTTTTGGGGCGGAGACCTGCCACCTCTTTACCCGCAACAGCCAGCGTGATTGGCAGGTCATCATTTTCTTTGGAGGTGGTAACACCAGCTGGTGTTGAGCGCTGTCCGACATCGATAGCACCACCTTTGGATCAAGGCAACCTAACATGTCCGCCTGCATCTTCCTCACAGACCGGCAGTTTGCCGGGGACACCCTTATCAACCCCGTCTAAGCACAATAGCCAGCCCTCTGTCCCTCAGATGTGGACAAGTAAAAGACGATTTCCTCCTAGCCATGAGAAAGCTAAGAGGTTGAATTTCACCATCTGCAAGTTCTTGGCTACAGAAATGCTGCCTTTCCGCCTGGTGGACACAGAGGATTTTCGAGACCTTATGTCCGTCGCAGTGCCCCAGTACCAGATGCCCAGTCGGCACTACTTCTCAAAGAAAGGTGTGCCTGCGCTCCACCAGCATGTCGCAGACAACGTCACCGCTTCTTTGAGAAACTGTGTGTGTCACAGGGTGCATTTCACCACAGACACTTGGACGAGTAGGCATGGACAGGGGCGTTACATGTCGCTGACTGGGCACTGGGTAACTATGGTGACAGCAGGACAAGGGGCTGCTGTCCAAGTCTTGCCGTCCCCACGAGTTGTGCGTCAATCCTCTTTATGTCAAAGTTCCTCCACTGCTTCTGCCTCCTCAACCTCCTCTCGGTCTTCCACCTGCACCCAAAGCCTGTCTGGTCATGCCACAAGCTTTCTAACTGCGCAGAAGGGATCCTGCACACCTCCTTACTATGCTGGCAGTAGGGCTCAACGTCATCAGGCGGTTTTTACATTGAAATGTCTGGGAAATGTGAGTCACACAGCTGAGGAGTTGTGGTCAGCTCTGGAGAACCAATTTCATGAATGGTTGTCTCCACTGGACCTGAAGCCAGGGAAGGCCGTGTGCGACAATGCTGCAAACCTGGGTGCGGCCCTTCGCCCGGTCAATGTCACACACGTGCCTTGTATGGCTCACGTGTTGAACCTGGTTGTCCAGCAATGTTTAGCCCACTATCCCAGACTAGATGGCCTTCTGCAGAGGGCACGGTCGCTGTGTGCTCACTTTCGCCGTTCGCTTCCCGCAGCTCAGCGACTTACATCTCTACAGAAGTCGTTGGGCCTGCCACTTCACCGGCTAAAATGCGATGTGCCTACCCGGTGGAATTCAACTCTGCACATGTTGCAGCGACTGTGGCAGCACCGACAAGCCCTGGTGCAATACGTTCTGACGTATAGCCTGGGCCAACGAGATCCAGAGGTGGGGCAAATCACGCTGGAGGAGTGGTCTCAGATCAGGGACCTATGCACCCTTCTGCACAGTTTTGAAATGGCGACGAAGATGTTTAGTGCTGACGATGCCATTATCAGCATGACTATTCTGGTGATTTACATGCTGGAGCACATGTTAAACAGAATTCGGAGTCAGGTGGTGGCACAAGAGGAGGTGGAGGAAGTAGAGGAGGAGGAGTTGTATGCGGAAGGGCTAACATCTGCAAGGTCCAGATGGTCGGCAGCACCAAGGCGGCAGGCATGTGAGGGTGGGGGAGATGGTTTTACCAGGGCGCATGGTAGCAGCCAAACTAGTGAGGAAGGTGCAGGAGCCCAGGAAGAAGTGGAGGACGAACTGATGGAAGACTCATCAGATGAGGGAGACCTTGATCACATTTCTGTTGTGCGAGGTTGGGGGGAGAGGACAGAGGAAGGAAGCATGATTGTTACCTCACCACCAACACAACAGGGACTTGGTGCTCCTGGATGCGCAACACACATGAGTGCCTTCTTGCTGCACTACCTGCAACATGACCCTCGAATTGTGAGAATTAGAAATAATCCTGACTCCTGGGTTGCCACACTGTTAGATCCCCGGTACAAAAGTAAATTTGCAGAAATTATTCCTGCCTTAGAAAGGGATGCACGCATGCAGGAGTATCAGCAGAGACGGTTGCAGAACCTTACATGTGCTTTTCCACAAAATACCAGTGGTGCATGTAGTGAATCTCACAGTTCCAACTTGCCAACCGTGGGACCGTCAAGTGTTCAGCACTTAAACCGTAACAGAACCACAGTATCTGCTGGTAACATCAGTTTTGCGGAATCATTTCACCACTTTTTTAGCCCATCCTTTGCAAGGCCACAGGAGACAAGAAGTCTGACACATAGTCAACGCCTAGAGACGATGGTACAGGAGTATCTCCAAGTAAACATTGAAGCCACGACTGTGTCACTGGACCCTTGCTCTTTTTGGGCTTCCAATCTGGATAAATGGCCGGAGCTAGCCACTTACGCCTTGGAGATCTTGTCATGCCCCGCAGCCAGCGTTCTGTCTGAACATGTGTTCAGCACTGCTGGTGGTGTGCTGACAGATAAGCGCACGCGGCTCTCCACTGATAATGTAGACAGACTCACGTTCATAAAGATGAACAAATCATGGATCCGAAACGACTTTTCTACCCATGTGTCATCCTGGGGAGAGTAAAAGCTTGATGATTGGTTAAAATCACCCTACCAACCATTTTAAGATTTCAAATTACTAATCATGTTTATCTGTATCTTGGCTGGAAAATAATTTGGGCTTTGTAGCAGTGTGCAGCACTGATTCTATTAGGCCATCTATAATAAGCTCCACCAGATTTAAAATTACTAATCATGTTTATCTGTATCTTGGCTGGAAATTAATTTGGGCTTTGTAGCAGTGTGCAGCACTGATTCTATTAGGCCATCTATAATAAGCTCCACCAGATTTAAAATTACTAATCATGTTTATCTGTATCTTGACTGGAAAATAATTTGGGCTTTGTAGCAGTGTGCAGCACTGATCCTATTAGGCCATCTATACTAAAGCTTCACCAGATTTAAAATTAATAATAATTTTTAGCTGCATCTAGCCCGGAAAATAATTTTGGGGCTCCGAGATGCGCAAGACACATAAGTGCCTTCTTGCTGCACTACCTGCAGCATGACCCTCATATTGTCAGAATTCGAAGCAATCATGACTACTGGGTTGCCACACTCTTAGATCCCCCAAACTTTTCGATCAACCTTTTCATTTTAATAAAGACCAAAAAAATGGTCATTTTTGAAATTATAAGCATTAGCAGGTTGTTAGAAACTGAAATCAAACAGTTTTCAACTCAAAACTTTATTCTAGGTGATGTTACATTTTCACATAGGACCCCTTGTTCGAAAGGAGCTTCTGAACTCTCTCGTCCATTGAATTTGTCAGGTTTTGGATGGTTTCTGCTTCAATTGTTTTGCATGAGGACAGAATACCCTCCCAGAGCTGTTGCTTAGATGTGAACTGCCTCCCGCCATCATAGACACTCCTTTTAATGATGCTCCAAAGGTTCTGAATGGGGTAGAGGTCAGGGGAGCATGGGGGTCACACCATAAGTTTGTCCCCTTTTATGCCCATATCAGCCAGAGATGCAAATGTTTTATGTGCAGCATGAGATGATACATTATCATGCAGAAAAATGATCTTGCTGTGAAATACACGGTTCTTCTTCTTGAACCATGGCAGGAAGTGCTGTTTGAGAAAATCCACATACATTATGGAGTTCATCTTTAGTGCCTTCAGGGATCCTAAAGGGGCCGACAATCTCTCTCCCCATGATTCCAGCCCAAAACATTACTCCACCTCCTCCTTGTTGGCGCTGTAGCCGTGTTTGCGTGGGGTGTCCATCAACCAGCCATCCTCCACTCCATCCATCTGGACCATCGAGCGCTGCACGGCACTCATCCGTGAACAAAACAGTTTTGAAATCAGTCTTCATGTAATGTTTGGCCCACTGGAGCTGTTTCTGCTTGTGTGAAGTGGATAGAGGAGGTCGACAGGATGGCGTATGCACAGCTGCAAACCTCTGAAGGACCCTGCATCTTGTTGATCGGGGGACGTTGGAGGCACAAGCAGTTTCAAAAACTTGTCTGCTGCTATGACAAGGCTTTTTTGCCTCTGCTCTTTCAACCTGACGTAATTGCCTGTAGGAAAGAGTCCTCAATTTGCCCTTATCAGCACGCACACGTGTGTACTGTGAATCAGCTACATACTTCTTGATTGCCAAGACACTTCATCCTGATCATCGCACAATGTTGATTGTAGTCATGCCTTGACCTAAACACTCCACAATTTGTTGCTTCTCAGCAGCCGACACATCCTTTTTCTTTCCCATTTTGGCAGAAAATGTAGGCTGCTTAATAATGTGAGACAGCCTTCTTAAGTAGTCTTGCCTTTCATTGGACACACCTGCCAAACTAATTAGCACAGGTGTCTGCAATTGCTTACAGTGATATAAAGAGCCCTGACACACATCACCATCAATGAGTTTAACTGACAAACAAACAAATTCTTCCCTTATCACTCCTAAACACTTTTTGCATAATAATTTGGAACACAGTGTACATGTGCTTTTCCACAAAACACCAGTGGTTCACGTAGTGAGTCTTACAGTTCTAACTTGCCAACCGTGGTCTGTATGGAGTTGTTCAATAAATGGCCCAAAATTAAGATAACATAGATGGGAGAGGTCTCTATGAATAGGAATTCCTAAGTATTTGATACCCTGTGAGGGCCAGGCAAAGGGAAAGTTGGACTGGATGGAATCCTATATGGATTTGGGGAGGGAGACATCGAGGGCCTCAGACTTCGCTGCATTGATTTTAAAATTTGACCATGTAACAAAGTGATCTATTTCAGCCATAACAGCATGGATGGATATATGTGATTGAGTGATATATACTAGGACATCATCAGCAAATAGAGAGCACTTGTACTCGGTGCCTCCCACCTCAATCCACCTAATATTGGGGTTATGGCGAATTGATGAGAGCAGGTGCTCCGTCACTAGGATGTATAAGAGAGGGGACAGAGAACATCCCTGCCTTGTCCCATTGGTGATTGTGAAAGGTGATGAAAATGTTCTGACGCGCCCCCTGGGCCTTGGGACACCCGGAGCCGGACCCTTTTTGGTGGATGCTGGTGGTTGTAGTCTCCGTGGCGGCAACCCGGTTCCGTTGCTCAGGGCGGTCAAACCAGTGGCGGAACTATTTATGTGGTTTTGATGTTTAAATGTCCGACTACGCCACCCGTGGATTGCGGTCAGAGTGAACCGCCGCTCCAGGGCAGACCGCTGAGGCTGGTGTTGTGGGTGCAGCAGAGCGTAGCATAACTCCCCACGGGAGGAGTATAGCCTCAGGGCAGTGTATGCGGAGGATGGGGGTGATGGTGCAGGGCAGCAGCAGTAATGACACGGAGTCAGTGATGCAGTCCAGGGCCTTTACTCACAGTTCTTATTATCCAGACCACGTCTGCAGGTAACGGCTGCCCACGTCGTACTGTGCTCACCAGGTGAGGGGCTCAGACAACTCCCAGATAACTTTGGAGTGCTTCACAGGACCCCCTTTGTGTGTCCTTTGTCTGGCCTTTCTTACCAACCCTTCTGTCCGGCTGCCTCGGGCCTCCTCTTGGTAAACTTGGCGCCAGTTTCCCTGACCCTATGTGGTGCCTTCCTAGCGGGTGTAGCGAGGGGCTGCGCCACATAAAATGTCACAGCCTCCTGTTTCTAGCTGAGGGTCGTTTCCTGTCTCCACTATTTTCGGGGACCGGTCTCCCCCTTTGGCCTGACCCCTCCACGCAGGTGGATTCGGGCGTGCGGTGGCGACTCGCCCGTCCGCACCCCTGAGATCCCTTCGTTCCTCGTTCCTGGAGCCTTCTCCGCTCCTCTTCCTTTCTTCTCCCTCTTCCAGGCCTGGGCCTCTGTTACTAGGCCCGCCTCCGGAGCAGAGCTCATGCAGAGCCCCTGCTCCCTGCCACTTCTGCTCAGACTTCTCTGCACTGAACTAAGATGGTGCCCACCTTTTATACTCCCTTCTCAATGCACCCAGGAACTGCTTCCTCCCTGCTCCTGCACTACAGGGTTCCCCTTCCTCAGTGTTCCCTCCCCCCACTCCAGCCAGGGACAGGGACTGTCGTGCCCATCTCAGGGGCATATTGGTCGCCCTGCCCCACGGCAATATGGTGTAATGCATGCAGGTGTCGGGTCCTGATCCACACTACATCCTTACCTGAGAGTGAGATATCACACCTCTGGGTGAGGTGCAATACCTCTGTAGCAACCGAGCCCTCAGGGTGCTACAGTTCCATTTATCTTCAGCTTAGGTGATGTATTGCGATACAGGGCCGTGATTTTGGCTATAAAAGGGTCCCCTAGACCCTTACCCCAAGCTTTTTAAGAGAATCATATATGGCGTGCCAGGAGACTCTATGGAATGCTTTCTCAGCATCCAACGAGAGTATCTAATTACAAATTTTTAACTGCATCTAGCCCAGGAAATACTTTGTGCCTAGTAGCAGTGTCTGCTAGTCAGCGGATTATCCCGGCTGTTAAGCAAGCTACACCACCTGTAGTTTGGACACTTCATTTTTTCAAAGGAAATGCTTCGGTACCACGGGATACTCAGTGAAGAGCATCAGGAGGCACCCCAAGGCATAGGGGCTCGGACTGGCAGTAGGATGCCTTGCGGTGGACAGCCGAGCTCGATCCTTATAAAAGCTTTTTAACTGCAGCAGCTTTAGTGGACACTACTGGAGCTGGAATTACGCGGCTGCTGGCATGAGACTTGCCCTCCAATAGATCCTTGTAAATGGATTTAAAGTGCATTTATTCAAATTAGAGAGACAATTTAAATTAAAAAGCTTAGAGCTGCCTCCACCACAGGGGGGCTCGCTCGACCCACCAGCGGACAGGCACCAGTATTGGGAGAGGGGGGCTGGCCGTCAGGGTTCACCGCGGCTCTGGCACAAACCCGGCGACACGGAGGTGGCACGGGCAGGAGCGGACTGAACGTGTCGGCTTCTCACTTTTTGGATTTTAGAAGGGCATGACATGCCTATATCTGTGTCTCCCCCTCCTTTTACTCCTCCACCTCTTTTCTTTTCGCATGACTATATGTACTTGTCACTTTTCCATGTGTTAGTTGTGTCTTCTGAGCAGTTTGTCAGCTTTTGGACACCTTTGAAGGTATTTTCTATGTGTTTCTATGTGTTTTTGTTTGCCTGCCATTGGTTTTAACGGTGTTAGAAGGTGTTCGACGAACAGTTCGACGAACAGTTCGGCAAACACACGGGTGTTCGACGAACCGAACCGAACTCGAACACTACGGGGGTGGCTCAACACTACTCTTTATGCCTTGGAGGTCCTGGCCTGCCCTTCCGCGACAGTTTTGTCAAAGCGAGTTTTTAGTGCCGCCGGGGGTATTATAACTGATATGCATATCCACCTGTCAACTGAGAATGGTGACAGGCTAACTCTTAGCAAAATGAACAAGGGTTTGATTGGGCCAGACTTCTCAACACCACCGGATGATAGCAGCAGAACATAAATTCAAATATTCCCATGCATCCCTTCACACACAGACGCTTCAGGAATTCATCTATTTTATGTCACCCCCCTCCTTCTCCTTTCTTACACACAGTCAATTCACCCAGTGCCAGAGGCAGCAAAACATCCCTAAATATCTTTGAACATCCTCTATATTTGACTATAAGTACTGTATTCTTTTATTTGTAGCCCTCATTCCATTTACAGTAAACAATTGAATGATGTGCTTTAGCAAAAAGCTCTATCTTGGTCTCATCTGTCCCCAAGACGCCTGATGGCCCTCTAAAAATAGTGGAGGCCACCTTCTGGCACTCTATGAATTATGAGGGCCGCCTGCTGGACATCCATAAATTGTGAGGGCTGCCTACTGGACATCCAAATTTCAAACTTTACAGAATATATACGAAAAAGAAAATTTTGACCTACTCAGATAGATATGCTATATTGCAGTAGCTGATGGCTGATGGCCCTCTAACAATAGTGAGGGTCAACTGCTGGCCCTCTAACAATAGTAAGGGCTGCCTGATGGCCCTGTTAAAATAGGTTTTGTGACTATCAGAGTCCCTCTTTCATAAATTAAACAGGATGTGTCTGATCACGTCTCACACACCACAAGGCCAGATAAGGTAGTAAAATGTAAAATCTCTCCCAAACTGAGCACCTTATTTTTCGTCCCTCTACTAACCTACCTATACCTGACTTTTCAATTTCCTTGGGTGGTGCCACCATAACTCCCAAGCAGCAAGCTCGCTGTCTTGGAGTCATATTTGACACACAACTTTCCTTTATTCTCCATATTCAATCACTCACTCGCTCATGCCACCTACACCTTAAAAACATCTCCAGAATCCAACCTTTTCTCACCTTTGATACTGCAAAAACTCTCACTGTCGCTCTCATTCACTCTCGTCTGGACTACTGCAACTCTTTTCTAATCGATCTCCCTCTAAACAAACTTTCTCCTCTCCAGTCCAGTCTGAATGCAGCAGCCAGGGTCGTATTTCTACTAGGCCGCTTCACCGATGCCTCTACCCTGTGCCAGTCATTGCACTGGTTACCCATTCACCACAGAATACAATACAAACTCATCTCTCTCACCCACAAAGCTCTCCACAGTTCTTCACTGCCCTATATCTCATCCCTCATTTCTATCTATCGCCTCTCCCGTGCCCTCCATTCTGCAATTGATCTAATACTAACATCATCGTTAATGATGGCATACTGAACCAGCATGGCTACCACAGCATCTTGCAGCGGCATGCTATTCCATCCGGTTTGCGTTAAGTTGGACCATCATTTATTTTTCAACAGGACAATGATCCCAAACACACCTCCCGGCTGTGTAAGGGCTATTTGACCAAGGAGGAGAGTGATGGGGTGCTACGCCAGATGACCTGGCCTCCACAATCACCACACCTGAACCCAATCGAGATGGTTTGGGGTGAGTTGGACCGCAGAGTGAAGGCAAAAGGGCCCTCAAATGCTAAGCATCTCTGGGAACTCCTTCAAGATTGTTGGAAACCATTTCCGGTGACTACCTCTTGAAGCTCATCAAGAGAATGCCAAGAGTGAGCAAAGCAGTCATCAAAGCAAAAGGTGGCTATTTTGAAGAACCTAGAATATGACATATTTTCAGTTGTTTCACACTTTTTTGTTAAGTATATAATTCCACATGTGTTAATTCATAGTTTTGATGTCTTCAGTGGGAATGCACAATTTTCAAAGTCATGAAAATACAGAAAATTCTTTAAATGAGAAGGTGTGTCCAAACTTTTCGTCTCTACTGTAGTTATTTTAAAATGTCCAAAAAAGATTACAACAATCCATCAAATTTTAGTATGTGTATTTGAAAATATCCAAAATACATAGTTCCAGATACCTGATGGGTTTGTTACTTCCTGTAAGTGTAGTAGACATTCCAAGGATATCATGATATTTTCCTTTATTCCTTTTATCTAGGGGTGACTTTGTTTATGCATCCCAATATGATATTTAGATAATGTCAAAATTTGATCAATAATTGTTTATTTGCACTCCGAATAAGCATTATGAAGGTCTAAGCATAGAAATATATTGCACTGACAGGTAATATAAGAATGTTGATACCTCTTGCGTATTTGACAAGCTAATCTTGTAAGAGAAGATAAATATCTCTGAGACTCATAAAATCTGTTTTCAATGACAATTTCACTTTAAGCACGCTATCTCAGAAGTCAGGTCTATGGTTCAGTGCGACAGTTCAGTCATGCAGAATTATATGATTACAAATGAATAAGCTGTTGTTTAACTCCATGTGTACAGTCTAGCACAGTATTCATTTTAGTTTAGAATTGTAATCATTATAATGAATCTATTAAAAGCTTATTGAGTATTTGAGAGAACATTAAATGGTGAAATATTCAAGCAAGTGCTTCTTTAATACCATTGTATCAGTTGGTCCAAATCTGTTTCACTTTGCAACCAATACGGGAAGAACTATAAAAAGAATTCAATGTCTCCCAATAATTCCAAAATCACCTTTCATGAACCTCTCTTTGCAATTTAATTGGCTACATAAGAAGCCCTCCCTTAAAGATCTATCTTAACCCCTTAACACAAGGGTCATCTAACCCTTTAAATGCAGATATTAATCGTAACCTTCAGGTCTGCACAAGGTCACTTATTATGCAAGCAGTCAAAGTATCATATTGTAAAGTCCCATTTGGACCTGAAAATACTGTAAAAATCATCCAAAGTTTATAAATGTTCAAATAAAAATTTGAAGTTAAAGAAAAAAACATATTTAGTACTTTGTTCATCCTGTCAAACAAAAATGAAATAAAAAATCACATGCATTCCAAAATAGTACAAATAAAAACGCAAACACATCCTGCAAAAAACAAATGTTTAAAGAGCTGTTGATGGAAAATAAAAAGTTATGGCTCTCAGAATTTGGCAACATAAAAATTATGTATGAATCACAGCATGTCTGAATGATTGCAACAAGGTATGTTAGTCTATAAAATGTTCCAAGAAAATATACTTTGAAGATCCAGTCGAGTACCATATCTAGAGACTAATTTGGCTCTGTCTCCAACCAGTTCTTCCCAGTGCCACTTGCAGGTGATTGACATGTATACCTCATGTATAAATAGTGAGGGACATGTCAATCAATTGTAGAAGTATTGGGAAAATACAGCCTGGGGCTGAGCCGGACTAGTCTCATCTTCTGCTATGGTCCTCGGCTGAATCTTCAAAGTATATTTTTCTAAAATTCCATGTTTCAGAAAATAATAGACCTAACAGACAATCTATGATTTATGCTGCATTTGGTTTGAGTAAGATGAATCACCTGACAGGTTCTCTCTGGTAAAATGTAATCAATGAGTTTCATGAATCCCTCCAAAAAACAAGTCCTCATATGATTGTTGACATTAAGACAGAAAAATTTATGGCTCTATGAATTTGTCAACAAAACCTGAAAAATTCCTGTGTCTTAATGCTAAAGTATGCTTGGTCCTTGTGGAGTTAAGCAAACACATGTGTTCATAAAATATACGCTGAATTTTTTAGTTTAAAAAGTATACTCTAAATTTCTATTAATTTAAATTAAATTTTATATTTTTTTTTAAATAAAGCACAAATAACATTAAGTAAGATTGCCTTATTGTCTTATGTTTAAATAGTTGTCAGCCACTTGGCAATATGCTCATACCAATATCTTTCTGGGCCTCTTGCAAAAATCAAGACCCCTTACCATCAAAGGTCTTTAAAATAATTTGTATTAGGATAGGGGTTAAAAATATATAATGTGCACCCCAGGGCTCTGGGGTGCCAAGGTATGATAGCAACTCCAGGGCCCACTAAAATTATGCCACAAGGAAAGCCCCACTTTTGAATTGTTTCCAGTGTTTTCCTGGTGTCTTCTGATGTTTCCCACATCCACTAAATCACTACACTTTTCCAAAATTACTCCTGATCATGCTTAAATGTGTAATCTGCCAACACGTATATAATATCTTTGAAATTAGTCCCTAAGAGCCAAGTTCAAGTTCAAAGTCCAAATTCCTTCATATTTTGCTGGATTAATTTAGTATATCTATGATGCTCACTACACAGCCACCAGCTCTCTTACAATAGTCTCTCTCAGACTCCCCAACTTTTGCATCTTCCTATCATGAGTGACTCCTCTCAGGGCTTTCATTTACAAGACCTTTCTCTCTCTATTTTATTTTCCTTTCATGATGGTAATTCTGTTGCCACTTCTCCTCAGCCTTCAGTCACTCTTGTTGGCTCTTTTTTAGTCTACCAGTGTGTTCCTCAATGGATGACTAGGACAAAATCTCCACTCAGTCTCACAACAGATCTTTGTCTCATTTTTATGCACATATCTACCAGAGATGTCAAAGACAGCATTTTAACACACCTTAGTTATGTCTAAAAAAATTGATACGCCATTCTTCTGCCATCACAATGTTAACTGTCAAATAAGATGCAAGAGAGAGCTATTGGCTTCTTCTGACTGACACTTTCTCCTTAATAAAGATATCTTTTAGAAACACCTTTCTTGGAGTCTTCAAATACCACAAGATATTTGCAACATCATTGAGGCTACTGTTTTCCAGTTCCCACTATACATGGCAATTTACAGCCAAACAACTGGACCAATCTGGCCCAAATTTACAACATAGGACAACCAGACACTCTTACAGGTCTAAGTCCAGGTTTACACTCAGTAGGATCTACCATTCTTGTGACATATTCGCAAAAGAAAAAATTATACTTGCAAAACAACTAATATAAAGGCTGATATTAAAGGGGTATTCCCATCTCCAAGATCCTATCCCAATATGTAGTAGGTGTAATAATAATAATATTAGCAAATAAATCTAATTAAAAATGTAGTATAGTTTTTTTTATTCGCTATGTCTCTTTTCTCATGTGCAGGCATTGCAGGACCTTAGGCATTCATGGTTACGTACACTAGCAGCTAGCTAACTGTTACTTTATCAGTGGATGTAACCATGAATGCCTAAGGTCCTGCGATGTCTGCACATGAGGAAAGAGACAAAGCGAATCAAAAAAACTCTACTACATTTCTAATTGGAGGTATTTGCTAATATTATTATTATTACACCTACTACATATTGGGATAGGATCTTGGAGATGGGAATACCCCTTTAAATAAGTCTTAGTCTTTAGACCGGGTTTCAGCTCTCTAGGATTTACCATTTCCTGTGATCTACCATTTTCGACATATTAACAAAAAAATAAAAAAAGGAATAGAAATTCAGTTTCAATGCTTTAGGACATATTGTTCTCCATATATTTGCAAGCAACTTATACAAAAGCAAATATTAATAGAAATCTTTTTGGAAACATTACTGCAGAGATGCAAAATGTTTGTGCATAACAACAACTTAACTCAAATTTCTGCTCAAAACAACTCAGACATGTTGGCTTTTTATTAGTACCATGTACAGTTTTTTAACAGACACTGAAGCAACATACAGATAAACAAAATAGACCCTTGTGAAGCCGGGTAATTCTACTAGCTGTATAATATATATTGACTTAATGGATTTATGTCAGCTATCATTCCTAAAAACCTTTGTCTGTAATCATATCTAAATGTATTTAACAATCATAGATAATTGCAGTGTAGGAATATTGTTGTAGCTTGCTTAAATCTGAGCATTGACAGTTCTGTCTTGCAACTTCAAGCCATATTTTAATAGCTACTGACAATCAAGCACCAGTGTCGCTGTGCTATACAGGAAAGTCAATATTTGGTTTAAAAAAGTGTTACCTTATGCAAGGTATTAATGTAATTGGTCATTTGACATACAGACAAATGACAGGCACAATGATTTAAATTAACCCTTCAATTGTCTTGTCACATAAAATGTCAACAAGAATAACTTAGAATTTTGATACATTGTTATGTTAAAACTTTTTGTTACAACAAAGAGGCTATGAGGGTAATAGGAAAAGTCAAGATTTATACATTACAAACAGCTCTATATGACTGGAGATCTTTGATATTGTGCAACAACATATTTATTCAGTTTCTTGCAATTTCCTATTGCTATATAAATTGTTTTTTTTTGTTACCTTATGTCTTGTATAATTTTTATTTATGCTATTGGGTGAATTTAAATCAATCGCATAAATTATGAACTATATAAATTTATATTCCTATTGACATTAAAAATCTCTCCCAATGCTTCCCAATCATAAATTTTATTATTTTATTTTTAAATAAGGAGATGGAAGTAGTGGCTGAGAGCAGTCAAAGCAGGGGACAATATTCTTGTTCTTCTTCCTCTGTTAACCCTCATTCAGATGTCTAATATCCTTGTAAGAGTGCTATCCATGGTTTCACAGATAGCACTCATACCTGCAATACTGTATGGTTCTATTCACATGTCTATGATTTTTCGCAGACCATGCGGTCAGTTGAAAATTGCAGAGACATGTTCGATTTTTGGTCTGAGGGTCGGATCAAAATTGAAAATGCAAATTTATGTGTCTGTGAAAAACTTGGACCACACTTTCACTATTTTTCATGGACTGTCAGAAATGAGAAGATGGAGAAACTTTTTTTTCTCCACCCATGTGAAAAACTAATGATACTTTGTCCAGACCAAACTCTGTCCATTTTTCTCATACGTGAGAAAAATGGATGTCTGAATGAGGCCTCACACGGGACACCAGATAATTTCCTCATCCCATTAAAGTCAACAAACTTAGTCAACTTTCATTGTGACCCACTAATGTCATTACAGGTGCCACAAAGCAATGGACACAAATTTGAAACAGCGTTGACAAAACTTATGCATACATTTTTAAGAGAAATATTTTTCAAATGCAAAAAAAAAATATTTATCAAAATTAAAATGCATATCAAAATCATTAAATAACATACAGGACATAACATATATTAGAGAATAATAATATATAAATAACCCTTAATCATGCCTTCAACCTATAAAAATAAAAAATATATTTAAAAATTGAAAAGGAAGAAAACATAGACACTGATCAGGAAAAAAATTTAAACTGACAGGTGAAATACAAATGTAGCAGCTGTCAGCAAGATATTCAGCATGCTATATAAGTTGTGTAGCCCCCAATGGCACACTATGCCATTTGCGCCGTGTGGCCATTCTCACTTTGTTCCGACGTCATGCTTCACAAATAAAAATGGTGTGTACTGCAATTACTGTAGGGTGCTCGGCTATCGTGTTGGGGTTTTACATCTGCAATTAACATAAATTATCTTGTACAAATGGCACCATTCAAGGTGTGGAATATTTTAGGCAACAAGTGAACTGTCAGTTCTTGAATGTTTCATGCAATCAAAATTGGCACATACAACAATCCAAGCAAATTTGACAAATCTAAATTGTGATGGCTGGAAGATTGGGTTACAGCATCTTCAAAATGATCTCCAAAAGGTTTTGGTGTTCCCTTTAAACAGTGATTAGTAACTATCAAGAGGGGTTAATGAAGGACAACTGATAAGCTAATGACAGGGTCATGGGCGTTAAAGGGTCTTTGAGGCATGTTGAAAAAAGGGGTAGCCCATCTAGTCCAATTCCTTAGAAGAGCAACTTAGTACAATTGTCTGAAAAAAGTTATGACTGTCTAGAATTGAAAGGTGTCAGAACACAGTAAATTTCAGATTGCTGCAAAGGTGGCTCTGCAAACTTCTGTCTATTTATGAAAGCATAAACAATGGGTATGTGACTATTAGAACCCGACGGAGCAATAGAAGAAGGTGACCTGTTTGATGAATTATAAATAATTTTACATCATGTGAATGGTATGTTTGCTGCTAACCTGGGGAAGTAATTGCCCTACTATGTAGTAAAGAGAAAAGTGTTGTGTCCATGTCATCAATGAGTCAAACTATTGTAATTTGGCAAAACTATACCGTAAGATGATAAACTAACACCAAGCTATGTAGCTTTCATATAAAAAAGTGATGCCCGAATGAGAAAACCATCTCTGATTCTTTTCACAAAAATTATGCCCAACTGAAAATTATTTTTTTTATAATGGAGCATTTTTTAGCAACTCAGCTAATAAGTTGGGCGGTCAATAATTAGATCAATAGCTTAAAAAGCTGTTGAGGGCTTGGTGAATTAAAAATTATGTCAGGATGCAGAATTATTGAATTATTTTATTTTCTCTTGGCTAATTATTTTTCTTAAAATCGCTTCTTATGCCTTGTTATTGCTAAATTTAAATAACTGAAATTCAGCATTTATCAATATCATAATCAATTTAATAAAATCAATTTACAATATCAGACAAGTAAAAAGTCATTAATGGTCCTTTATCTAAAAGTAACCTGGATTTCTGAGCTCAATGTGCCACTACACCCTTAGAAATATTTTTGATCAGATTAGTCTTTTCCTCTAGTTTATAATTATTTTTTTCTGTACCATATACCTACTGTATATTGTGAATATTTTTTCCTTTTTTTTATTATTATCATTATTCCGCTATGAATTTATAATTACACATTTGAAGTTACATCTCTATTTAAAGTGGTTTTCTGTTTTTTTTTTAGAAAACTATTGTCCCCTGGTGGAGTTTGTTAAAAAAAATCTTGTTTTACTCATCCTCCCTGGATCCAGCTCTCAGTACGTGGTATTGGCTACAGCTCTGAAGCTATGTGCTGTAAATGTTGTCGAAATCATTGAGCTCACTGATTGACTTCAGCACTGTCAACTTGCCATCAGCCCTGCAGACAATCATTGACACCTAGAAAAGCAACAGAGACTCAGTGCTTGATCTGGGTAAGGTGAGAAAATAACAATTTGCTGGGATTTTTTTTAAACTGCGTCTGGGGGCAGGGGGGGTTCTGAAAATGGAAAACCCCTTTAGTATTGATTCCATATCTCCAAATAATTTTACGGTGCTGAATGGTCAGCTTTGCTGACATACATGTAGATGATTGTTTTTACTGTGCTGTCTTGAACACAATGTTATAAATTGTTGAAAAGTGGATTAGGCGAAAAATGAATAAAATCTGTACTGGTGAAGTAATAATAATGTATATACATTGCTCAAAAAAATAAAGGGAACACTTAAACAACACAATATAACTCCAAGTAAATCAAACTTCTGTGAAATCAAACTGTCCACTTAGGAAGCAACACTGATTCACAATAAATTTCACATGCTGTTGTGCAAATGGAATAGACAATAGATGGAAATTATTGACAATTATCAAGACACCCTCAATAAAGGAGTGGTTCTGCAAGTGGGGACCACAGACCACATCTCAGTACCAATGCTTTCTGGCTGATGTTTTGGTCACTTTTGAATATTGGTTGTGCTTTCACACTCATGGTAGCATGAGACAGACTCTACAACCCAGAAAAGTTGCTCAGGTAGTGCAGCTCATCCAGGATGGTACATCAATGCGAGCTGTGGCAAGAAGGTTTGCTGTGTCTGTCAGCATAGTGTCCAGAGGCTGGAGGCGCTACCAGGAGACAGGCCAGTATACCAGGAGACATGGAGGGGGCCATAGGAGGGCAACAAACCAGCAGCAGGACCGCTACCTCCGCCTTTGTGCAAGGAGGAACAGGAGAAGCACTGCCAGAGGCATGCAAAATGACCTCCAGCAGGCCACAAATGTGCATGTGTCTGCACAAACGGTTAGAAACCGACTCCATGAGGGTGGTATAAGGGCCCGACGTCCACAGATGGGGGTTGTGCTCACAGCCCAACACCATGCAGGACGCTTGGCATTTGCCACAAAACACCAGGATTGGCAAAGTCGCCACTGGCACCCAGTGCTCTTCACAGATGAAAGCAGGTTCACACTGAGCACATGTGTCAGATGTGTCAAAGTCTGGAGACGCCGTGGAGAGCGATCTGCTGCCTGCAACATCCTTCAGCATGTCCGGTTTGGCAGTGGGTCAGTAATGGTGTGGGGTGGCATTTCTTTGGAGGACCGTACAGCCCTCCATGTCCTCGCCAGAGGTAGCTTGACTGCCATTAGGTACCAAGATGAGATCCTCAGACCCCTTTGAGACCATATGCTGGTGCGGTTGGCCCTGGGATCCTCCTAATGCAGGACAATGCCAGACTTCATTTGGCTGAAGTGTGCCAGCAGTTCCTGCAAGATGAAGGCATTGAAGCTATGGACTGGCCCGTCCATTCCCCAGACCTGAATCTGATTGAGCACATCTGGGACATCATGTCTTGCTCAATCCACCAACGTCACCTTGCACCACATACTGTCCAGGAGTTGGTGGATGCTTTAGTCCAGGTCTTAGAGGAGATCCCACAGGAGACCATCCCCAAACTCATCAGGAGCATGCCCAGGCGCTGCAGGGGGTTCATACTAGCACGTGGAGGCCACACACAATACTAAGCCTCATTTTGACTTGTTTTAAGGACATTACATCAAAGTTGGATCAGCCTGTAGTGTGTTTTTCCACTTTAATTTTTGGGGTGACTCCAAATCCAGGCCTCCATTGGTTAATAAATTTGATTTCCATTGATGATTTTTGTGTGATTTTGTTGTCAGCACATTCAACTTTGTAAAGAAAAAAGTATTCAATGAGAATATTTCATTCATTCAGATCTAGGATATGTTATTTGAGCGCTCCCTTTATTTTTTTGAGCAGTGTATATATATATACAGATGTTTTTTCTAGTGCTCATCTGAAATGTCATGGACATATGGCCCAAGATTTAACGAGGTGATCTTTAATTCATGAGGATTTGCAGCCATATGTTCCAGATCTTAGGTTTACAAAATCTCGAACCACATAATGCTTATTCTTAGAGTAAAGCCCATATGTCAACATTTTCAATAGCAAAACACACATTTATATGATGTTTTTGTGACCTTTGACACCAAACCTTAAGTAAGGATTTTAAAGTTCAGCATTCTGATTGTGTGTGTTCCTCATTGATGATTTTGGTTTTGCTGTTAAAACAATAATTTGTAATAGATCCTAAGAAAATGTTTAAATAACAAATACAGTTAGTAATTTACAAAATTATCAATTGGATTAATATATTGTAATAAATAAATATATAATGTATAGTATATACTGTATTATGAATATTTATAACATGCATAAACGATCATTTGAAACTACACACTGTAGCAAGGAGATAAACATTTTAAAATGAAATTTTGTATTAGAAAACATTTTTTTTTCCATTTTGGGTTTATAGAAAGATTTATGCTAATGTGTTTAATTATTAAAAAGCATTTGTAGGTAGTGACAGGCCTCTTTGAAATTTAGCACCAGGTAAAAGAGATATTCCACCAGCACAGACCTAAATTTATTTAATCCTCAGGAGCTATATGATGATCATGCAAACAAAAAAACTGAGGCCAGTGATTGCCTGCAACCTGGAGCTGTAGAGAATTCAAGTGGTAACAAATTGGTTAAGTCTTTGTTTATATATATATTTTTTTGTAATTTTCTGTAAACTCCATTATAGTCAATGAAAATATGTTCACTGAAAACTTAAAGGCGTGGAGATAAAATTTCCACTGACCACTATCCTTTCACTTTAATATATTTTGTGTATTCTAATACCTGGCAGTAGTGGAGATCTTTGTGAGTTTAACATTCCCTTACGCATGTTTAAACAAAATTTTTGTGAGCTCAGTCACATAGGTCAATATTCTTTCATCTCAGTTGTTTCTCATGATGTAACCAAATTCTCTAGATTAATATAAGAATCATTTTTAATTCAAAGGGTGTTTTTGGCAATATTTAACCTATGAATTATACTGCATTTTTTTAGATTTGTCATCACTTCACTCAGAGAACATATAGTCATTAGTGTTGAGCCACCACCGTAGTGTTCGAGTTCGGTTCGTCGAACACCCGTATGTTTGCCGAACTGTTCGTCGAACTGTTCGTCGAACACCGTCGAACACCATTAAAACCAATGGCAGGCAAACAAAAACACATAGAAACAGATAGAAAACACCTTCAAAGGTGTCCAAAAGCTGACAAACTGCTCAGAAGACACAACTAACACATGGAAAAGTGACAAGTACATATAGTCATGCGAAAAGAAAAGAGGTGGAGGAGTAAAAGGAGGGGGAGACACAGATACAGGCATGTCATGCACTTCTAAAACCAAAAAAGTGTGAAGCCGACACAGCCAGTCCGTTCCTGCCAGTGCGACCTCCGTGTCGCCGAGTTTGGGCCAGAGCTGCGGTGAACCCTGACGGCCAGCCCCCCTCTCCCAATACTGGTGCCTGTCCGCTGGTGGGTCGAGCGAGCCCCCCTGTGGTGGAGGCAGGTCTAAGCTTTTTCATTTAAATTGTCTCTCTAATTTGAATGAATGCACTTTAAATCCTTTTCCAAGGATCTATTGGAGGGCAAGTCTCATGCCAGCAGCCGCGTAATTCCAGCTCTAATAGCGTCCACTAAAGCTGCTGCAGTTAGAAAGCTTTTATAAGGATCGCAAGGCGTCCTACCGCCAGTCCCAGCCCCTATGTCTTGGGGTGCATCCCCGATGCTCTTCACTGAGTGTCCCGGGGGTCCGAACCATTTCCTTTGAAAAATTTAAGTGTCCAAACTACAGGTGGTGTAGCTTGCTTAACAGCTGGGATAATCCGCTGACTAGCAGACACTGCTACTAGGCACAAAGTATTTCCTGGGCTAGATGCAGTTAAAATATGTAAGTAGATACTCTCATTGGATGCTGAGAAAGCACTGCATAGTGTTTCCTGGCACGCCATATATTAGTCCGTTAAAAAAGCTTGGGGTAGGTGTCTAGGGGACCCTTTTATAGGCAAAACCACGGCCCTGTATCGCAATACGTCACCTAGGCTGAAGATAAATGGAACATTTTCATCACCTTTCATAATCACCAATGGGACAAGGCAGGGATGTCCTCTGTCCCCTCTCATATACATCCTAATGACGGAGCACCTGCTCTCATCAATTCGCCATAGCCCCAATATTAGGTGGATTGAGGTGGGAGGCACCGAGTACAAGTGCTCTGCATTTGCTGATGATGTCCTAGTATATATCACTCAATCACATATATCTATCCCTGCTGTTATGGCTGAAATAGATCACTTTGTTACATGGTCAAATTTTTAAATCAATGCAGCGAAGTCTGAGGCCCTCGATGTCTCCCTCCCCAAATCCATACAGGATTCCATCCAATCCAACTTTCCCTTTGCCTGGCCCTCACAGGGTATCAAATACTTAGGAATTCCTATTCATAGAGACCTCTCCCATCTATGTTATCTTCATTTTGGGCCCTTTATTGAACAACTCCATACAGACCACGGTTGGCAAGTTAGAACTGTAAGATTCACTATGTGAACCACTGGTGTTTTGTGGAAAAGCACATGTACACTGTGTTCCAAATTATTATGCAAAAAGTGTTTAGGAGTGATAAGGAAAGATTTTTTTGTTTGTCAGTTAAACTCATTGATGGTGATGTGTGTCAGGGCTCTTTATATCACTGTAAGCAATTGCAGACACATGTGCTAATTAGTTTTTCAGGTGTGTCCAATGAAAGGCCAGACTACTTAAGAAGGCTGTCCCACATTATTAAGCAGCCTACATTTTCTGCCAAAATGGGAAAGAAAAAGGATGTGTCGGCTGCTGAGAAGCAACAAATTGTGGAGTGTTTAGGTCAAGGTATGACTACAATCAACATTGCCAAGACATTTCATCCTTATCATCGCACAATCAATAAGCATGTAGCTGATTCACAGTACACACGTGTGTGTGCTGATAAGGGAAAAACGAGGACTCTTTCCTACAGGCAATTACGTCAGGTTAAAAGAGCAGCGGCAAAAAAGACTTGTCATAGCAGCAGACAAGTTTTTGAAGCTGCTGGTGCCTCCAACGTACCCCAAACAACAAGATGCAGAGTCCTTCAGAGGTTGGCAGCTGTGCGTAAGCCATCCTGTCGACCTCCTCTATCCACTGCACACAAGCAGAAACTGCTCCAGTGGGCCAAACAATACATGAAGACTGACTTCAAAACTGTTTAGTTCACCGATGAGTGCCGTGCAACGCTCGATGGTCCAGATGGATGGAGTGGAGGATGGCTGATTGATGGACCCCCCACGCAAACATGGCTAAAGCGCCAACAATGAGGAGGTGGAGTAATGTTTTAGGCTGGAATCATGGGGAGAGAGATTGTCGGCCCCTTTATGATCCCTGAAGGGGTAAAGATGAACTCCATAATGTATGTGGAGTTTCTCAAACAGCGCTTCCTGCCATGGTTCAAGAAGAAGAACCGTGTATTCCGCAGCAAGATTATTTTCATGCATGATAATGCACCTTCTCATGCTGCACATAACAAATCTGCATCTCTGGCTGATATGGGCTTAAAAGGGGACAAACTTATGGTGTGACACCCATGCTCCCCTGACCTCAATTCAGAACCTCTGGAGCATCATCAAAATGAGTTTCTATGATGGCGGGAGGCAGTTCACATCTAAGCAACAGCTCTGGGAGGGTATTCTGTCCTCATGGAAAACAATTGAAGCAGAAACCATCCAAAACATGACAAATTCAATGGACGAGAGAGTTGAGAAGCTCCTTTCGAACAAGGGGTCCTATGTGCAATTTTAACATCACGTAGAATAAAGTTTTGAGTTGAAAAATGTTTGATTTCAGTTTCTAATAACCTGCTAATGCTGATAATTTCAAAAATGACCATTTTTTTTGTTCTTTATTAAAATGAAAAGGTTGATCGAAGAGTGTGGGGGATCTAAGAGTGTGGCAACCCAGTAGTCAGGATTACTTCGAATTCTGACAATATGAGGGTCATGTTGAAGGTAGTGCAGCAAGAAGGACCCATGTGTCTTGCTCATCTAGGAGCCCCAAAATTATTTTCCGGGCTAGATGCAGCTAAAAATTATTAATAATTTTAAATCTGGTGGAGCTTAGTATAGATGGCCTAATAGAATCAGTACTGCAAACTGCTACAAAGCCCAAATTATTTTCAAGTCAAGATACAGATAAACATGATTAGTAATTTTAAATCTGGTGGAGCTTAGTATAGATGGCCTAATAGAATCAGTACTGCACACTGCTACAAGGCCCAAATTATTTTCCAGCCAAGATACAGATAAACATGATTAGTAATTTTAAATCTGGTGGAGCTTAGTATAGATGGCCTAATAGAATCTGTACTGCACACTGCTGCAAGGCCCAAATTATTTTCCAGCCAAGATACAGATAAACATGATTAGTAATTTTAAAGCTTAAAATGGTTTGTGAGGTGATTTTAACAAATCATCAAGCTTTTACTCTCCCCAGGATGACACAGGAGTACAAAAGTCAGTTCGGATCCATGATTTGTTCATCTTTATGAACGTGAGTCTGTCTATATTATCAGTGGAGAGACGCGTGCGCTTATCTGTCAGCACACCACTAGCAGCGCTGAATACACGTTCAGACAGAACGCTGGCTGCGGGGCATGACAAGATCTCCAAGGCGTAAGTGGCGAGCTCCGGCCATTTATCCAGATTGGAAGCCCAAAAAGAGCAAGGGTCTAGTGACACATTCATGGCTTCAATGTTTACTTGGAGATACTCCTGTACCATCGTCTCTAGGCGTTGACTATGTGTCAGACTTCTTGTCTCCTGTGGCCTTGCAAAGGATGGGCTAAAAAAGTGGTGAAATGATTCCGCAAAATTGATGTTACCATCAGATACTGAATTTCTGTTACGTTTTGAGAGCTGAACACTCGACGGTCCCATGGTTGGCAAGTTGGAACTGTGAGATTCACTACGTGCACCACTAGTGTTTTGGGGAAAAGCACATGTAAGATTCTGCAACAGTCTCTGCTGATACTCCTGCATTCGTGCATCTCTTTCTATGGCAGGAATAATTTCTTCAAATTTACTTTTGTACCGGGGATCTAACAGTGTGGCAACCCAGTAGTCAGGATTATTTCTAATTCTCACAATTCGAGGGTCATGTTGCAGGTAGTGCAGCAAGAAGGCACTCATGTGTCTTGTGCATCCAGGAGCACCAAGTTCCTGTTGTGTTGGTGGCGAGGTAACAATCATGCTTCCTTCCTCTGCCCTCTACTCCCAACCTCACACAACAGAAATGTGATCAAGGTTTCCCTCATCTGATGAGTCTTCCATCAGTTCGTCCTCCACTTCTTCCTGGGCTCCTGCACCTTCCTCCCTAGTTTGGCTGCTACCATGCGCCCTGGTAAAACCATATCCCCCACCCTCACATGCCCGTCTGGACCTTGCAGATGTTAGCCCTTCTGCATACAAGTCCTCCTCCTCTACTTCCTCCACCTCCTCTTGTGCCACCACCTGACTCCGAATTCTGTTTAACATGTGCTCCAGCATGTAAATCACCGGAAGAGTCATGCTGATAATGGCATCGTCAGCACTAAACATCTTCGTCGCCATTTCAAAACTGTGCAGAAGGGTGCATAGGTCCCTGATCTGAGACCACTCCTCCAGCGTGATTTGCCCCACCTCTGGATCTCGTTGGCCCAGGCTATACGTCACAAAGTATTGCACCAGGGCTTGTCAGTGCTGCCACAGTCGCTGCAACATGTGCAGAGTTGAATTCCACCGGGTAGGCACATCGCACTTTAGCCAGTGAAGTGGCAGGCCCAACGACTTCTGTAGACATGTAAGTCGCTGAGCTGCAGGATGCGAATGGCGGAAGGGAGCACACAGCGACCGTGCCCTCTGTAGAAGGCCATCTAGTCCGGGATAGTTGGCTAAAAATTGCTGGACAACCAGGTTCAACACGTGAGCCATACAAGGCACGTGTGTGACATTCCCCCTGCGAAGGGCCGCACCCAGGTTTGCAGCATTGTCGCACACGGCCTTCCCTGGTTTCAGGTCCTGTGGAGACAACCATTCATGAAACAGGTTCTCCAGAGCTGACCACAACTCCTCAGCTGTGTGACTCTCATTTCCCAGACATTTCAAAGTAAAAACCGCCTAATGACGTTGACCCCTGCTGCCAGTATAGTAAGGAGGTGTGCAAGATCCCTTCTGCGCAGTTAGAAACCTTGGGGCATTACCAGACAGGCTTTGGGTGCAGGTGGAGGACCGAGAGGAGGTTGAGGAAGCAGAAGCAGTGGAGGAACTTTGAGATAAAGAGGATTGACGCACAACTCGTGGGGACGGCAAGACTTGGACAGCAGCCCCTTGTCCTGCTGTCACCATAGTTACCCAGTGCCCAGTCAGCGACATGTAACGCCCCTGTCCATGCCTACTCGTCCAAGTGTCTGTGGTGAAATGCACCCTGTCACACACAGAGTTTCTCAAAGAAGCGGTGATGTTGTGTGCGACATGCTGGTGGAGCGCTGGCACACCTTTCTTTGAGAAGTAGTGCCGACTGGGCATCTGGTACTGGGGCACTGCGACGGACATAAGGTCTCGAAAATCCTCTGTGTCCACCAGGCGGAAAGGAAGCATTTCTGTAGCCAAGAGCTTGCAGATGGTGAAATTCAACCTCTTAGCTTTCTCATGGCTAGGAGGAAATGGTCTTTTACTTGTCCATATCTGAGGGACCGAGGGCTGGCTGTTGTGCTTAGACGGGGTTGAGAAGGGTGTCCCCGGCAAACTGCCGGTCTGTGAGGAATATGCAGGTGGACATGTTAGGTTGCCTTGATCCAAAGGTGGTGCTATCGATGTCGGACAGCGCTGAACCCCAGCTGGTGTTTCCACCTCCAAAGAAAATGATGACCTGCCAATCACGCGGACTGTTGCGGGTAAAGAGGTGGCAGGTCTGCGTCCCAAAACAGGTGTGACTGCTGTCCCCCCAGTCACAGAGGATGAAGAGGCCACGGATGCACAAGATGTGGCAGACGGTGGTTGGCCCGGCCGGCTAGGCCGCATTGTAGCACAGTGAGCTTCCCACTGCAACTTACGCTTCATATCCATCTGCCGGTTCATGCATGAAGTACTCAAACTATGTATTTTTTGGCCTCTACTTAGCTTTTGCTGACAAATGTTACAGATAACACGAGTTGGGTCATGTTTATCGATCTGAAAAATGCCCAGGCTATGCAAGGCTTAGCACTAGTGTTGAGCCACCCCCGTAGTGTTCGGGTTCGGTTCGGTTCGTCGAACACCGGGATGTTGGAGGAACTGTTCGTCGAACTGTTCGTCGAACACCTTAGAACACCGTCGAACACCGTTAAAACCAATGGCAGGCAAACAAAAACACATAGAAACACATAGAAAACACCTGCAAAGGTGTCCAAAAGCTGACAAACTGCTCAGAAGACACTCTCTTTAAAAAAGCCGGCCGGCAAATTCAGCAGCGGCATACACCGGTACCCGACAATTTAGACATGAAGGAATAGAGCATCACACATAGATTAGATAGATAGAAACATGTCAGTCACACATATAAGAAGCACAGTGACAGTGTTGGTTACTGCACTTGTCATTTAGTGTAAAGGATTTATTAAAAAAAATATTAGTGTTTTCATGCACCGTCTCTTTAAAAAAGCCGGCCGGCAATTCAGCAGCGGTACCCGACAATTTAGAACAGAAAGATAGAGCATCACACATAGATTAGATAGATAGAAACATGTCAGTCACATATATATGAAGTACAGTGATAGTGTTGGTTACTGTACTTGTCATTTAGTATTAAAATAAAGGATTTATTATTAAAAAAATTGGCGTGGGGTTCCCCTTAATTTTAGGCTCTAGCGGAGGTTAAGCAGACGGCTGGGGCAGATGTTTGAAGCCTGGGAAGGGGGTAATACCCACGGAGCTTCCCAGACTACTAATATCAGCCCCCAGCTGAATACATAGCCTTTACTAGCTATTAAAATGGGGGACCCCCCCAAAAAAATGACGTGGGGTCCCCCCTAATTTAATAGCTAGCAAAGGCTAGGCAGACAGCTGGGGGCTGATATTAATAGCCCAGGAAGGGAGCCATGAATATTGGCCCCCTCCCAGGCTAGAAACACCAGCCGTCAGCCGCCCCAGAAATGGCGCATTCATAGGATGCGCCAATCTCTGGCACTTAGCCTCGCTCTTCCACGCTGCCCTGGTGCGGTGGCAGGGGGTAATAGGGTTGGGGTTGATGTCAGCTTATAATGCCAGCTGACATCAAGCCCAGGTTAGTAATGGAGAGGCGTCTATAAGACACCCCCATTACTAACCCCATAGTCAAAGTTAAAAAAAACACAAACACCCAGAATAAAGTCCTTTAATTGAAATAAAGACACAATCCTTTATTGTTCTAAATTAAACCATACTTACCATCACGCCCATTCCAGCTGAAGCCAACGATCTCCTGCAATAAAAGAAAAATAATAAAGCAACCTCATCCTTACCTTTCCATGGTTCCCACGACAGCTTCAGCTCTGCTACATCGAGATGACAGGCTGGACCGCAGCAGAACGCCGCCATCCAGCCTGTCATCCCGCAGACACTGAGAAGCGCAGGCTTGCTTGCGCTGCTCAGCGTCTCTCTGTGACGACATCCAGATGAGCCGAGTTCATGTCCAATGAACTCGGCTCACCTCATGCACGTCACTGACAGCGTGGGAAAATTCTCACGCTGAAGCGCTGATTGCAGGAGAATTTTCCCACGCTGTCAGTGACGTGCAGGAGGTGAGCTGAGTTCATTGGACATGAGCTCACCTCATGCACATCACTGACAGCGTGGGAGAATTCTCCTGCACTCAGCACTTCAGCGTGAGAATTTTCCCACGCTGTCAGTGACGTGCATGAGGTGAGCCGAGTTCATTGGACATGACCTCGGCTCATCTGGATGCCGTCACAGCGAGACAGTGAGGAGCGCAAGCATGCCTGCGCTTCTCAGTGTCTGCGGGATGAGAGGCTGGATGGCAGCGTTCTGCTGCGGTCCAGCCTGTCATCTCGATGTAGCAGAGCTGAAGCTGTCGTGGGAACCATGGAAAGGTAAGGATGAGGTTGCTTTATTATTTTTCTTTTATTGCAGGAGATCGTTGGCTTCAGCTGGAATGGGTGTGATGGTAAGTATGGTTTAATTTAGAACAATAAAGAATTGTGTCTTTATTTCAATTAAAGGACTTTATTCTGGGTGTTGTGTTTTTTTTAAATACTTTACTAGAAATTCATGGCGGTCATGTCTAATACTGGCGTGACCCCATGAATTTTGGGCTTGGGGCCAGCTGATAATAGCAAGCTGGCCCTAACCCCTTTATTACCCAGTGAGCCACCGCACCAGGGCCCTGGATGAGTTGGGTACAGCGCCAGAAGATGGCGCTTCTATGAACGCGCCATTTTCCGGGGTGGCTGCGGACTGCAATTTGTAGCGGGGGGGGCCCAGAAAGCTTGGGCCTCCCTGCGCTGCAGATTCCAGCCCCCAGCTGCCTAGTTGTACCTGGCTGGACACAAAAATAGGGCGAAGCCCCACGTACTTTTTTTTTAATTATTTCATGAAATTCATGAAATAATTAAGAAAAAAAGGGCTTCCCTATATTGTTGTGTCCGGCCAGGTACAAATAGGCAGCTGGTGGATGGGGGCAGCCCGTTCCTGCCTTCTGTACCTGGCTGGACACAAATATAGTGCGAAGCCCCACTTCAATTTTTTTTAATTATTTCAGGAAATTCATGAAATAATTTAAAAAAAATTGACGTGGGGCTTCGCACTATATTTGTGTCCAGCCAGGTACAGCAGGCAGGAACGGGCTGCCCCCAACCACCAGCTGCCTATTTGTACCTGGCCGGACACAACAATATAGGGAAGCCCTTTTTTTCTTAATTATTTAATGAAATAATTTAAAGAAAATTGACGTGGGGCTTCGCCCTGTTTTTGTGTCCAGCCAGGTACAACTAGGCAGCTGGGGGCTGGA
Organism: Phyllobates terribilis; assembly: GCF_046119375.1. NCBI lineage: Eukaryota > Metazoa > Chordata > Amphibia > Anura > Dendrobatidae > Phyllobates > Phyllobates terribilis. The sequence continues at coordinate 763,841,771 of NW_027362762.1, read as the reverse complement.
ATCCGCAGCGCAGGGAGGCCCAAGCTTTCTGGGCCACCCCCGCTGCAAATTGCAGTCCGCAGCCACCCCGGAAAATGGCGCGTTCATAGAAGCGCCATCTTCTGGCGCTGTACCCAACTCATCCAGGGCCCTGATGCGGTGGCTCACTGGGTAATAAAGGGGTTAGGGCCAGCTTGGCATTATCAGCTGGCCCTAAGCCCGAAATTCATGGGGTCACGCCAATATTAGACATGACCACCATGAATTTCTAGTAAAGTATTTAAAAAAAACACAACACCCAGAAAAAAGTCCTTTAATTGAAATAAACACACAATTCTTTATTGTTCTAAATTAAACCATACTTACCATCACGCCCATTCCAGCTGAAGCCAACGATCTCCTGAAATAAAAGAAAAATAATAAAGCAACATCATCCTTACCTTTCCATGGTTCCCATGACAGCTTCAGCTCTGCTACATCGAGATGACAGGCTGGACCGCAGCAGAACACTGCCATCCAGCCTGTCATCCCGCAGACACTGAGAAGCGCAGGCTTGCTTGCGCTCCACAGTGTCTCTCTGTGAGGGCATCCAGATGAGCCGAGTTAATGTCCAATGAACTCGGCTCACCTCATGCACGTCACTGACAGCGTGGGAAAATTCTCCTGCACTCAGCGCTTCAGCGTGGGAGAATTCTCACACTGAAGCGCTGAGTGCAGGAGAATTCTCCCACGCTGTCAGTGACGTGCATGAGGTGAGCCGAGTTCATTGGACATGAGCTCACCTTATGCACGTCACTGACAGCGTGGGAAAATTCTCCTGCACTCAGCGCTTCAGCGGGAGAATTCTCACGCTGAAGCGCTGAGTGCAGGAGAATTCTCCCACGCTGTCAGTGACGTGCAGGAGGTGAGCTGAGTTCATTGGACATGAGCTCACCTTATGCACGTCACTGACAGCGTGGGAAAATTCTCCTGCACTCAGCGCTTCAGCGGGAGAATTCTCACGCTGAAGCGCTGAGTGCAGGAGAATTCTCCCACGCTGTCAGTGACGTGCAGGAGGTGAGCTGAGTTCATTGGACATGAGCTCACCTTATGCACGTCACTGACAGCGTGGGAGAATTCTCCTGCACTCACCGCTTCAGCGTGAGAATTTTCCCACGCTGTCAGTGACGTGCATGAGGTGAGCCGAGTTCATTGGACATGAACTCGGCTCATCTGGATGTCGTCACAGAGAGACGCTGAGCAGCGCAAGCAAGCCTGCGCTTCTCAGTGTCTGCGGGATGAGAGGCTGGATGGCAGCGTTCTGCTGCAGTCCAGCCTGTCATCTCGATGTAGCAGAGCTGAAGCTGTCGTGGGAACCATGGAAAGGTAAGGATGAGGTTGCTTTATTATTTTTCTTTTATTGCAGGAGATCGTTGGCTTCAGCTGGAATGGGCGTGACGGTAAGTATGGTTTAATTTAGAAAAATAAAGGATTGTGTCTTTATTTCAATTAAAGGACTTTATTCTGGGTGTTTGTGTTTTTTTTAACTTTGACTATGGGGTTAGTAATGGGGGTGTCTTATAGACGCCTCTCCATTACTAACCTGGGCTTGATGTCAGCTGGCATTATAAGCTGACATCAACCCCAACCCTATTACCCCCTGCCACCGCACCAGGGCAGCGTGGAAGAGCGAGGCTAAGTGCCAGAATTGGCGCATCCTATGAATGCGCCATTTCTGGGGCGGCTGACGGCTGGTGTTTCTAGCCTGGGAGGGGGCCAATATTCATGGCTCCCTTCCTGGGCTATTAATATCAGCCCCCAGCTGTCTGCCTAGCCTTTGCTAGCTATTAAATAAGGGGGGACCCCACGTCATTTTTTTGGGGGGGTCCCCCATTTTAATAGCTAGTAAAGGCTAGGTATTCAGCTGGGGGCTGATATTAGTAGCCTGGGAAGCTCCGTGGGTATTACCCCCTTCCCAGGCTTCAAACATCTGCCCCAGCCGTCTGCTTAACCTCCGCTAGAGCCTAAAATTAAGGGGAACCCCACGCCAATTTTTTTAATAATAAATCCTTTATTTTAATACTAAATGACAAGTACAGTAACCAACACTATCACTGTACTTCATATATATGTGACTGACATGTTTCTATCTATCTAATCTATGTGTGAAGCTCTATTCTGTCTGTTCTAAATTGTCGGGTACCGCTGCTGAATTGCCGGCCGGCTTTTTTAAAGAGACGGTGCATGAAAACACTATTATTTTTTTTGATAAATCCTTTACGCTAAATGACAAGTACAGTAAGCAACACTGTTACTGTACTTCGTATATATGTGGCTGACATGTTTCTATCTATCTAATCTATGTGTGATGCTCTATTCTGTCTGTTATAAATTGTCGGGTACCGCTGCTGAATTGCCGGCGGCTTTTTTAAAGAGACGGTGCATGAAAACACTATTATTTTTTTTGATAAATCCTTTACGCTAAATGACAAGTACAGTAAGCAGCACTTTCACTGTACTTCGTATATATGTGGCTGACATGTTTATATCTATCTAATCTATGTGTGAAGCTCTATTCTTTCGGTTCTAAATTGTCGGGTACAGGTGTATGCCGCTGCTGAATTGCCGGCTTTTCATGTTTCACTGTGAGCACTGTTCCCATCGATTTGGGCAATCACTGTAATGCCACAACCACCATGGCTGTGGCATTACAGTGAGTGGCAGACAATCCCTGCATGATTTGTGCTCTAAATAGCGCCAGACATGCAGGACACGCTTTTGGTGCACGAACAGTTATCGAACATAACCTCGAACAGACGAATTTTTTGCAAATCGTTCGGGTTCGTCGAACAACTCGAACACCACCCAAAACAGCTCGAATTTGAGATTGGCGAACAGTTCTAGTCGAACACCGCTCATCTCTACTTAGCACCCATGCGACCTGAAGAGCCACCACGACTTGTGGTCAGAGGCAGAGTTGTGTTTGAGGATGCAGTTGTTGACGTGCTTCCAGTACAACGTCTCTGTCCAGGAAGGCGCAACCTGACCTCGTCACTAGCATCCTCCTCCACCTCCTCTGCTGACCTCATCTCTTGGCTGACTGTGGGTTGACAGTAAGTGGGATCTCCAACCTCGTCATCATCACCCTGTGTGTTATCACACCCGTCGTCCTCAGAGCCAACCTCTTCGTGCCCTGACAAAAAACTAAAGTTGTCGCTCCAATCAGGTATTTGAGTTTCATCATCGTCTTCCTCATTGTCTCCACCAACAGGAGTTACAGTTTGGGAACGAGGGTCTACATTATGGTCAGAACCTTCTGCGTCTGCTACTGGATCCGACTCATAAAGATTCTGGGCATCAGTGCAGATCATTTCCTCATCTGGATTCACAGAAGCTCTGGAGCCGACCTCTGATTCCCAGGCTATAGTATGAGTAAGCAGCTCTGCAAACTCAACCATCTGTTCTACCCCATACTTAGACGGGCAGCTGGAGACTTGGGAGCTGTGAGGAAGCAAGTGCGATTGGGGCGACACCTCTGAGGACTGGAGTATTTGTGAAGTTGAAGTTGAGGTGGAGGAGAGCCCAATTAAAGGAGCACATGATATCCGTTGAAGCACCTGCTGTTTTTGTGCCTCATCTGGAATTTGTAGCGATTGGCGTGGCCGTAAGAAAGGGATCTTATCACATTGTCCGCTAAAAGAAGTAGACATCTTAGTTTGGCTGGAAGATGGTCTTTCTTCTACAGATGTTACTGTTGCTTTAACACCTACCCCACGGACACAACCTTTTTTTCCCTTCCCAACACGCCTATTCCCCTTTCCACCAGCAGCAGGACTTTTCCACTCATTTTGGTGGTTAACTAATTCACAACTCTGAAGTTGTTTGCACAAAAAACAATGGATGGGAACCGAGCGAAGCTGAATGGCCAAACTGTGGTATTAGCCCAAGAGTATTGGCTGGGTTAGATGCAGATAAAAATTATTTTGAATTTGTAACCTGCTTGAGGTTAGTATAGATGGACTAATAGAACAAGTCCTACACAATGCTACAAGCCAAAATATTTTTTCAGAGCTAGATGCAGAAAAAAATTATATTGAATTTGCAACCTGATGGAGGTTAGTATAGATGGACTAATAGACCAAGTCCCACACACTGCTAGAAGCCGAAATATTTTTTCAGAGCTAGATGCAGAAAAAAATTATATTGAATTTGCAACCTGATGGAGGTTAGTATAGATGGACTAATAGACCAAGTCCCACACACTGCTAGAAGCCGAAATATTTTTTCAGAGCTAGATGCAGAAAAAATTATATTGAATTTGCAACCTGATGGAGGTTAGTATAGATGGACTAATAGAACAAGTCCCACACACTGCTACAAGCCGAAATCATTTTTCAGAGCTAGATGCAGATAAAAATTATATTGAATTTGCAACCTGATGGAGGTTAGCATAGATGGACTAATAGAACAAGTCCCACACACTGCTACAAGCCGAAAATTTTTTTCAGAGCTAGATGCAGAAAAAATTATATTAAATTTGAAACCTGATGGAGGTTAGTATATATGGACTAATAGAACAAGTCCCACACACTGCTACAAGCTGAAATATTTTTTCAGAGCTAGATGCAGAGAAAAATTATATTGAATTTGCAACCTGATGGAGGTTAGTATAGATGGACTAATAGAACAAGTCCCACACACTGCTAGAAGCCGAAATATTTTTTCAGAGCTAGATGCAGAAAAAAATTATATTGAATTTGCAACCTGATAGAGGTTAGTATAGATGGACTAATAGAATGATGCTATGCCCAAAAGGTTTTACTTCACTAGGTGCAGTAAAAAAATTTGTATTCTATACACAGGTGGTGTAGCTTGCAACACAGATAGTCTTCTCCACTGACTAACACACACTGCAAGAGGACAAAAAGGATTTGCTTTGCTAGATTTAGCCAAATGCTGTGCAAAAAACTTGCACAGCACTGGCACAGACCTGCCTGGCAAAAAGTGATAGGAACTGATGTAACGTAGCCCTGAAAAGGACTGCAATTACAATTAGTCTTTACTTCCAACCTATCTATTTAAGAGCACAGACCTGCTTGATAAAATTCGTAGAAAATGATGTAACCTAGTCCTTAAAAGGACTGCAATCACAACCATTCCCTACTCGCAAGCTATCTGTAGATTTGTGCGAAAATTGGCTTGAAATTAACAAAGTATAGCGCACACAGCAACAGTGGTGCCGTCTAACACGCAGCTGACGAACATAACCTCGAACAGCCGAATTTTTTTCAAATCGTTTGTGTTCGCCGAACGGCTCGAACACCGCCCAAAACAGCTCGAATTTGAGATTGGCGAACAGCTCGAGTCGAACAATGCTCATCTCTAATAGTCATATTAGGGCCTTTTTTAAATGACTGAGCATATTTAATGGTATCATTTAGCAACATTTAGGGGTAAGTATAATATATTGATAAAACCTTCATTTTGTCGGCTGAATGGTACAGATGATCAAATCGATCTAATGTGAATTGACTTTGACTAAAATTTTCTGATATTCCCAGGTGCTACACAAAGAGGTCTAACTTGCTGAGGTCGATCCTCTTAGTCCAATCCTATTACTGTTATTACTGACCATAAGAACCTGTCATATATCCAATCAGCTAAACGTCTCAACCCTAGGCAAGCCAGACGGTCCCTGTTTTTTACTAGGTTCAATTTTGTTGTCACTTTTCATCCAGAGGTCAAAAATGTCAAGGCTGATGCTTTGTCCTGGTCTTCCTTGGTGGCAGTGACCATGAGAACCCTTCCCCGATATTACAGAAGGGGGAAGTCATTTCGGCATTATATCCTGTACTGGAGGGTGAGGTGTTGGAGGCTCAGAGGGATGCTCCTGCCACTTGCCCTTCAGGAAGGTTATTTGTACCATCTAATCTGCGCTGCAAAGTAATTAAGGAACATCATAACTCTGTGCTTGCTGGTCATCCAGGTGGTAAGGCAACCACGGACCTCCTGTCTCGTCATTTTTGGTGGCCGGGGTTGCATCGGGATATGATTAAACATGTATCTGCTTGTAGCATTTGCACGCATTCTAAGGTTTTGCATACACGTCCGTCTGGTACTATTCTTCTGCTACCTATCCCTAGTAGGCCATGGGCACACCTGTCCATGGATTTTATTTCTGACTTACCGGTTTCTGCAGGCAAAACGGTGGTTTAGGTAGCTGTAGATAGGTTCAGTAAAATGGTTCACTTCGTCGCATTACCTGCACTCCCAAATGTCAAAACACTTGCTCATGTGTTTATAAATGAGATTCTGAAGCATCACGGGGTTCCCTCCAATGTGGTGTCAGATCGGGGGACCCAGTTTGTTTCCATGTTCTGGAAGGCATTCTGTTTTCGACTGGGGGTGCAGCTCTCCTTTTCCTCTGCCTTCCACCCTCAGTCGAATGGACAGACCAAGAGCACCAATCAAAATTTGGAGACCTACCTCAGGTGTTTCGTCTCCGAAAATCAGGAAGATTGGGCATCCTACTTACCGCCGGCAGAATTTGCCATTAATAATCATCATCAAGAATCCACTGGCAGGTCATTGTTCTTTGGTGCATACGGTTACCATCCACAGTTTGGTACCTTTAGTGGGGGTGGAGCTTTGGGAGTTCCTGAGGAGAAATGTTTTGCTTCATCGCTCTCCCTGGTGTGCCAGGGGGTTCTGAGTAATTTAAAGATCATGGGAGACAGGTATAAACATATGGCTGACATAAAACGCTTGCCAGGTCAGTACCTGAAGGTGAATGACTGTGTGGTTGTCTACCAGGAATATAAGATTGAAAGTTCCTTCTTGGAAGCTGGGACCTAGGTTTATTGGTCCCTATAAAATAACCACCATCATTAACCCAGCAGCGTTTCATCTTGAGCTTCCTCAGGCCCTTAAGGTCCACAATGTATTCCACAGGTCCTTACTCAAGAAGTATGAGAAACCTCTTGAGTCCTCACCTCTACCGCCGCCCCCAGTAATGGTTGATGGTAATCTGGAGTTTCAGATTTCGAGGATTGTAGATTCTCATCTCCAACATCGTTCTCTACAATACTTGGTGCACTGGAAGGGTTATGGTTCATAGGAGAGGATGTGGGTTTCAGCATCAGAGGTGAACACGCCCAGGTTAGTTCATTATTTTCACACCTCTTATCCTGAGAAACCTGGTCCTGAGTGTCCAGAGGCTATTCATAGAGGATGGGGGTGTTGTCGTGGTGTGTCAGAAGTGACAGACAATCGTCCTGCAATTGGTTGCAGAAGATCTCTTTGTTTGGCATAACAGACACCTTCTTAGCTGTTTCACTCTAGGACCCAGCGGCTATCTCCTTCCTGCTAATTGACACTCTGGCCTGGGTGTTTAAATAGTTTCAATTTACAGCAGGAAGGTGCCAGTGATACTCACTTGTTTCCTTGAGAATGCTTGGAGCTCTCACACTGCTATCGTCCTCTGTCGTGCTAGGAGGAAGCTTGGAGTTATCTCTCTGAAATCAGCTAAAGCTAAGCTACTTCCCCCCCCGTGTTTGTGTGGCACCCCAGGGGTCTGGTTTCCACAGTAATGTAATGTTATGTCTGAGAGCAGGTGGGAGGTCCTTTGGTCAGGGATCCTGTGCATGCCACACCTCCTGCCCAGTCTTGGGAGGGGAAGAACTTCCCCTATATAAACCCGGGGCTGAAGCAGGGTTAGCAGTCAAGGAAAGTAGAGACAAGAAACAGCAGAAGCAATACTACTACGAGTCAGGGGCTGGCAGCTGCAGAGCTCGCCCTGACTGAGAAGCTTTCTTACCGGACCCGGCGTCCGAGGCTGTGGGGACTAACTCATACCCAGCAGCAGAAGCCGACCGGCAGGGGATTTCAGGTCCTCAGGCCCAGAAACCCGAAGGCACGGTCACACGCGTGGGACCAGCACCGCCATCGTGGAGCGGAAGCCATTAGAAGGCCCCGAGTCACCGGCCATACGGGTGAGCACCACACGGTACACTCAGGGACGTGGGCTACTTATATCCGCTTCTAGCAAGGTAGCCAGAAGAGTACAGTCAGTTTGGGAGGCCTACAACTCCGCCTGGCCAGGGGAGATCCCATCTGCTCAAGGACTGACCAGGCCCCGTTCACTAGCAAGTACTCCGGGAGGGTCTATCGTTGTTACCAGTAAAGACCCTGAATTACACCGCACCGTCTCTGAGTGGTTCCTGCTACCCCCATCATCCACACCTGCTGCCCTGAGGCCATACCCCTCCCGTTGGGGGTTATACCATCTACGCTGCACCATCCATCCACCGGCCTCAGCGGACTGTCCTGCAGCGGCAGCTCCATAGCTGCATTCAACGGGTGGCGTAGTCGTCCTACATCTACCGCTGTTACATCGCCGCTCAGTTTGACTCCCTGGGCACGGACCGGGTCACCGCCACGAGACTACAACCCTCAAGAGATCCGGCTCCGGGTAAGCTCCCGCGTGCGCAACGCAGCGCGACACAGGCCCAGGGGCGCGTCAACTTTGGCGTAGTCGGCAGGATTTCGTGCCCGCAACCACCGGGTACTGCGTGCCTGAAAAAGAGACTTTTCAAACTTACCTGTGGTGAAGATTCCCGCCATCCGGCGCCATCTTCTGCCTTCTTCCCGCCATCCGTGGAGTTTTCCCGCCATTGGACGCCATCTTGAGGACACCGCGCGGGAAGAAGAGGGGCGTGGACTCCGAAAGCGCGCGAGAACTGAAGCCCCGCCTCACGTCCGGACGTTGCGTAAGGTCCTGGAAGGAGCCCAGCAAACGCCGACGTCACAGGAGCGCGACGGAAGGTCCTCAACCCTGACGATCCACTGCGGAGCCGCAGCCTACGGAAGAGGATCATCGCAAGGTAGGCCACGGTCCACTAGGGGGGAGGAAGATGTCGGATACGGAGGAGAGCTTCACTGCCTCAACCCCCGCCAGCGCTACCGCTGCTGCAGTTATGCCCTTCACCATGCCCTATATCCCGGGAGCAGCTTGGCTACCCCAGTACTCAGAGGAGTCACATACCCTGCATGACTTTAGAGAAAAGCTGGATAGCCTCTTCCAGGTGTACCCCCTCACAGAAGAGCAAAAAGTGAGCATCCTGGTGGCCCAACTAACCGGGGCAGCCAAAAGGGAAGTAAAATCCTGGCCACCTGGGAGGAAGACTGTCGCAGGGATACTAACCCGGCTGAAGGACACCTTTGATACCCGCATCTCAGCCGAGATTAAGCTTAGATTCTACGGGTGCAAGCAGTGAGCGCATGAGAGTATAAGGGACTATGCACTAAACTTACAAGAGGCCCTGAGGGCCATTAAGCAGACTGACCCTGGCGGAGTGGGAAACGAGGACAGGCTGTTGACCGAACAGTTTATAGAGGGACTATATTGTAATACCCACCGAACCCAGTTGCGGGCAATGGCCTTACAGGACCCCCATCTGGGCTTTGCACAGTTCAAGGACAGAGCCATCCGGGTGCTCCGAGAACCGGCACCGGGTGGCGTTGTGACCCACAGGCGCCCTTCTATCACTTACCACCAGGAGACGGCGACCTTGTCGGCAGGGCCTGTGGGAGCTGATGCGCAGGCTTTGGACAATGACCTGGCTCCAGACCTACACCATCAGGTCCAAGAGCTAGCTAAGAGCGTTGCTGCGCTAACCCGAACTGTGCAGTCTTTACAGGCTTCCACTCCAGGGAAGATTCAGCTGGCATCCAGACCGGAGGACATCCCGTGGCGTCGACCAAGGAGGACCCCACCGGCCAGAGGAAGACCCAGTGACCAATACAGCGAGGACGGACGACCCATCTGCCGCCGCTGCAATCAACCCGGACATATGACAAGGTACTGTTCTTTAAACGGGCACAACCTGGGGTAGAGGGCCAACCCCCAGGAAAAAGATCACCAGGCCCATCGAACTGGCGCGACAGATATGTGGGAGGACGTCCAGTCTTGCCTGTGGTACTGGATGGCATTCCCATGAGTGCCCTACTGGACACCGGGTCACAGGTCACCACTATCCCGTACGTGCTCTTTAAGCAGTACTGGAATGACTCGGATATTACCCGCTAATCTGACGACGACTTGAGTATCATCGCCAGCAATGGCCAGCCCGTGCCACAGATCGGATTTAAAGAGGTGACCATCAAAATCGGTAGAGTCGAACTGGCCGCACAGGGACTGATCATTGTAGATATTGACAAACATGAGAGTCACCCAAAAATAACTCTAGGAACTAATGTAATTGAAAATTGTCTTGCAGAGGTGATTTTCCTTTTACAGCAGGTTGCCAAGAACGCCAGCTCCGGCGAGCAGCGGGTGCTCCAGAAAGAGATCCGGGCACTGATGCGACGGCAACAAGTGGAACTCTCCGGCGGTGAGATTGGTAGCGTAAGAATGTGTGACCCTTTTCCTATTGCCATGCCCCCAAAAAGTGAAATGATGATTTGGTGCCGGGCAGCTATTGGTCTGAGAGGTAGAGATTACCAGGCAATGGTAGAACCAGTTTACTCAGACAGTAGGCCCACCATTTTGACAGCACGGGGGGTGGTCAATGTACGCCATGGGAGGGTGCCCGTTCGCATAATCAATATCGGGGAGAGGGAAGTGTACCTGCCCCGGTATGCCACGCTAGCCAAATTATATACCATCCACCAAAACTCTATACAGTCTGTGGAACCCTTGCCTCCATCTCACCCGGAGGAAGGTAACGGCTCTAAGAAAGTAATGGAGGATTGGTGTCAGCAACTACACTTGGGAACTGACTCCACTCCCTCCCACCAGAAACAGGGAGTCTACCGGGTGGTTCAAGAGTATGAGAGAGTGTTTAGTAAACACCCGTTAGACTTCGGGCGAGTCAAGGGGGTAGAACACCGCATCCCCACGGGAGATCATCCTCCCATAAAAGAGAGGTATCGACCCGTACCCCCTGCACATTACCAACATGCCAAGGGGATGCTTAGAGACATGAAGGAGGCTGGGGTAATCCGGGATAGCTGTAGCCCCTGGGCAGCCCCACTAGTTTTAGTCAAAAAGAAAGACAACACCATGAGGATGTGTGTAGATTACCGGAAAATCAACCGTATCACACACAAGGATGCGTACCCCTTACCAAGGATAGAGGAGTCATTGGCTGCTTTAAGATCTGCTAACTTCTTCTCTACCTTGGATCTCACTAGCGGGTACTGGCAGGTTCCTGTAGCAGAGGCGGACCGGGAGAAGACCGCATTCACCACCCCGATGGGACTTAGCGAGTTCACCTGCATGCCGTTCGGACTCTGCAACGCCCTAGGAACCTTCCAACGATTAATGGAGTGCTGTCTGGGCCACAGAAACTTCGTGACGGTCCTGTTGTACCTGGACGATGTCATCGTATATTCCAAGACTTATGAGGACCACCTGAAACACCTGGCGGAGGTGTTTGAAGCTCTGGCGAGTTACGGCCTAAAGGTGAAACCCTCCAAGTGTCACCTCCTGAAACCAAAGGTGCAGTACCTGGGACACGTGGTGAGCGCTGACGGAGTGGCTCCCGACCCTGATAAGATCACCGCAATTAAGGGATGGCCAAGCCCCTCCAGCGTAAAAGAAGTGCGGCAGTTCCTCGGGTTGGTAGGCTACTACCGAAGGTTTATTCCCGGTTTCACCAAAAAGGCAGCGCCTATGCAGGACCTCCTGATAGGCCAGTCCCGGAAGGCCAAGAACCAGAAGCCGCCCTTCAAATGGGAAGAGCTAGAAGAAGAGTCCTTCCGCCAGCTGAAGATGGCCCTCACGGGGGATGAAATCTTGGCGTACCCGGATTATAGCCAGCCCTTCATCCTCTACACCGACGCCAGTAACATCGGGCTAGGAGCCGTACTGTCCCAGATCCAGCAGGGGAAAGAACGAGTAATCGCCTACGCCAGCCGAAAACTGCGACCCACCGAAAGGAACCCCGAGAATTATAGCTCATTTAAGCTAGAGTTCCTGGCCGTGGTATGGGCAGTCACTGAGCGCTTTAAGCATTACCTTGCTTCTTCCCGGTTCACCGTGTACACGGATAACAACCCGTTGACACACCTGGACACGGCAAGACTCGGTGCCCTGGAGCAGAGGTGGATGGCCCGTCTGTCCAACTACGAGTTCACAATCAAATACCGGGCAGGGCGCTCTAATACTAACGCGGACGCCCTGTCCAGGATGCCCAACCTGCCGGACGAAGGAGAAGATCCGGAGGGACTGGAAGAAATTGAACTCCCTGCGTTCCACCGTCATGGGACTATCCAGTATTCCCACCGGGTAAGGAGTAAGCAGGCTGCTACGTCGAACCCCTTACCACACTACAACTGGGCGGAAACGCAAGACAGCGACCCTGCCGTCCGACTGGTAAAGGAGATGTTGACTCGGCCGGAGGCTCGCCTTGAACCAGACGCTCCGGAGGAAGCCAAACAACTATGGGCGGAGAAAAGTCGACTGTTCCTTTACAAGGGGAAATTGTGCCGCAGAATGGTCAACTCCCGGACGCATGTACTACTCTGGCAAGTAGTGGTGCCACGAAGAGACGCAGCCATGGTGATGGAGGCATACCACGACGGAGCTGGACACTTCGGGTGGAAGAAGCTGGAGTTCCTGCTGCTCGAGCGGTTCCACTGGGTAGGCATGAGGGGAACCATCGAGAAGTGGTGCAGAGACTGTGGCCCGTGCAATCTGAGAAGGAAGGACCGGGCCAGCCAGAAGACTCCCCTGCAGTCCATCGTCACCCGGCAACCGTTGGAACTGGTAGCCTTGGATCATGTAAAACTGACCCCAAGCAGAAGTGGCTACATCTACGCGTTAACCATCGTGGATCATTACTCCCGGTTTCTGGTTGTCGTCCCCGTCAAGGACTTAACGGCTCAAACAGCAGCTAGAGCCTTCCAGCAGCACTTTTGCCGTCCACACGGGTACCCGGACCAAGTGCTGACGGACCAGGGACCTGCCTTTGAAGCGGAGGTCTTCCAGGAATTCTGCAATCTGTATGGCTGCCGGAAGATAAGGACGACACCCTACCATCCGCAAACTAATGGACTTTGTGAGAAAATGAACCAGGTGGTAATGGATCTTCTAAAAACGTTGCCCCTGGAAGAACGCAATCTGTGGCCTGAGAAGTTGCCCGATCTGGTGGACCTATACAACCACATCCCGGTAGGTTCCACCAACTGTACCCCGGCTTACCTAATGAGGGCAAGACCTGGTAAGTTACCTGTTGACCTGGAAATGGGAGTCCTGACACCCGAGGACACTTCACCAGAAACAGACTGGGACACAGAGAGGCAGCAGCAGTACCGGAGAGTACAGGAGAGCGTGGAGCGAAGTCTCTGTCAGGCTAGGGAAAGACAAGAGAAAACTTACAACCAGTATGCTCCCGCTGTTCCCCTGGTACCCGGAGAGCAGGTCTTGAAGAGGAAGAGACGGCTCCACAAGTTGGACGACCAGTGGGAGAAGGACCCGTACACCGTACTGCCCTCAAGCCACGAGAACCCGAAGGTTTGTACCATCAGTAAAGACGGAGGGGACACCACAGCCATTGTATCCCGGGACCACCTGAAGAAGTGTCCCGAACAACTGAGGAACCCTGAAGAGGAACAAGAAGACCATCGACCCGTAGAGGAAAGGGAAGATATGGTTAGTACTGTGCTCGGGGACTTCCCTCGGTCTTGGACTCAAGTCAATGGTGCAGTTGTGGTACCCGTACTCACCTTCCTCCAACCAGCATCCCAAGCACCTACGGAGCAACAGGTAGAGCTGGAAGAACAGCCGGTCCAGGAGGCAGAAGACTCCACACAAGCAGAACAGGAGGATCAACCCTCTGCTTATAGTGAGCCTGCCGTACCCCTAGTGAGACAAAGAGCCAGTAGACAGCGGCCCAGTTTACCCTTGACAGCTCCTACACCCTGTAGTTCAGGGCCAGACAGTCAGCTCCGTAGGTCCACTAGGGCCACTAGAGGCCAGTTACCCGCACGCTGGGGGATTTGAAGTGTATAAATTGTTTTATTTATGTTTATCTGTGTATTGTTGCTTGTGTATAATTTTGTGTTTCCAGTTATTTTTAGGAATCCTTGGTGGATTTACCGGGAATCCTTGTACATAGTTGGAGCGTAACCCAGGATGGACTAGAGACTGTTAAGGACTCGGGGTAGGACAGACCCCTACCTGGTTACGTCTCCCTGTTTTGGTGAAATGGACACCTTGCTTCTCCTCAAAGACTGCACCCGGTTATGGACATGCCGTAACCATCTTTATATGTTTTTCTTATTGTATTATTATTGTTTTTACCTTGTTATGTTTTTCTAAAATGTGTTTAGTCCCGGAGTACTAAATTTTACTAGGGGGGAATGTGGCACCCCAGGGGTCTGGTTTCCACAGTAATGTAATGTTATGTCTGAGAGCAGGTGGGAGGTCCTTTGGTCAGGGATCCTGTGCATGCCACACCTCCTGCCCAGTCTTGGGAGGGGAAGAACTTCCCCTATATAAACCCGGGGCTGAAGCAGGGTTAGCAGTCAAGGAAAGTAGAGACAAGAAACAGCAGAAGCAATACTACTACGAGTCAGGGGCTGGCAGCTGCAGAGCTCGCCCTGACTGAGAAGCTTTCTTACCGGACCCGGCGTCCGAGGCTGTGGGGACTAACTCATACCCAGCAGCAGAAGCCGACCGGCAGGGGATTTCAGGTCCTCAGGCCCAGAAACCCGAAGGCACGGTCACACGCGTGGGACCAGCACCGCCATCGTGGAGCGGAAGCCATTAGAAGGCCCCGAGTCACCGGCCATACGGGTGAGCACCACACGGTACACTCAGGGACGTGGGCTACTTATATCCGCTTCTAGCAAGGTAGCCAGAAGAGTACAGTCAGTTTGGGAGGCCTACAACTCCGCCTGGCCAGGGGAGATCCCATCTGCTCAAGGACTGACCAGGCCCCGTTCACTAGCAAGTACTCCGGGAGGGTCTATCGTTGTTACCAGTAAAGACCCTGAATTACACCGCACCTTCTCTGAGTGATTCCTGCTACCCCCATCATCCACACCTGCTGCCCTGAGGCCATACCCCTCCCGTTGGGGGTTATACCATCTACGCTGCACCATCCATCCACCGGCCTCAGCGGACTGTCCTGCAGCGGCAGCTCCATAGCTGCATTCAATGGGTGGCGTAGTCGTCCTACATCTACCGCTGTTACATCGCCGCTCAGTTTGACTCCCTGGGCACGGACCGGGTCACCGCCACGAGACTACAACCCTCAAGAGATCCGGCTCCGGGTAAGCTCCCGCGTGCTCAACGCAGCGCGACACAGGCCCAGGGGCGCGTCATTTGTCTCCCTTGTTGTCTTTAGTCGTTAGTGAGGATCAACTAGTGTTCATCCCCCCTTTTCTATCCAGGGCCAAGCGCTAGGGAAATACAGGGTTTAGGTTCGTGTGCGTCGATTGGTGAGGAACCAATATAGGGACGTTAGTGGAGACAGGGTGATATCAGATCAGCTTAGGAGGTCTCCACTCCCCCTTTCCCTAGAGTCTGGGCTCCCATTCCCTTTTCCCTTTGTGTTGCACTTAGTCTTTCACACACCTTGCATGACACAACCACGAGACTTCCTGATGAGAGAGGGCTGGACCGATGCACAGACAACTAGAATAATTACTAGCAAGTCTTAATGCAATACCAAGGCACAGGTGTGCGTCTTGGGAGGCCTTATACAGTATAAGCATAGGAAATAAAACACATGGGATCAAACAGGGCTATTTGCAAAGCACAAGAAAATCTAATGGACTGATTTGCAAGCAAAAAAATGTCCAGCGCTATGTCACGCATTGCTAAAGAGACAGAACAAGCTCACATGATGACAAGTATGGCTGCTACCACATCATATAGTCTAGTATAGCCAATCAGGGGAGAACTATCACAGGCACTATAAAACATTGGGGCAGGAAAAGCCATGTCCAGTTTAGGCTATGTGCACACTGTGCATATTTGGTGTGTTTTCACAGTGTTTTTTTCCACGCAAAAATGGTCCAAAAATGCTCCAGAATCCTTGTGCCAGCTACTGAAATGACAATCCTGAAGTGCTGTCTACATGATCAGGAATTTTCTTGTCAGGATTGTCATTGCATTTAAATCTGCAGCATGTCAATTCTTTGTGCGCTTTTCCAGCATTTTTCACCCATTAACTTCAAATGAGTCAGTCAAGTCCGCAGCAAAAGAGCAGGTATAAAAATATTTGTGGATTTGTTGCTGATGTTTGCTGCATATTTGATGACTCAATTCAAGTCGATGAGTCAAAAATGCAGCAAAAATGCACAAAGAATTGCCCGTGAAAGACTAGCAGGCACGGCTGAATGGAGAAGTAGTCTCCTCAGCCGAAGTCTGTGCGTAGTACAAAAAAAAAAAAGTTCAAATAAATCAATATTAAAATAAAAAAACACATCATACTCACCTATTGCCGTAATCATGAGTTTCTCACAGAGATCCAATCACCCGGCAGCATTCTATACACTGACACGAGTGCGATAGCTCCCGACAGTGTATAGCGCTGAGCTGCCGGGATGGAGGTCACTGGAGTCCAATCAGCTGATTGTCAACTGATTGAACTCTGGTGACCTCACTCCCAGCAGTTTAGCACTATACACTGACAGGAGCGATTACACTCCTGTCAGTGTTTAGAGTGCTGAACTCTAGAACAGTCACACCAGTGATTGCTGATGTGGCTGCTGTAGAAGTGACCGAGATCCTCATGGGACACTGGATTATGTCATCACAGTGGAGAGGTGAGGGATATGGTTGTTTTTTATTGTTGTTTTTTTGTTGTTGTTTTTTTACAGGTGACAAGGGCTTCAGCGGAATGGGCGTTAGGTGAGTGTTTTTTATTTTTAAATAAATTATTAAAACCATGTGTAATTTTATTTTAAATAAAATACTTTATTCTGGCCGTGTCTTTATTTAAAAAACTTAACTATGGGGTTAGTAATGGGGGTGTCTTATACTAACCTTGTCTTCATTTCAGCTGCCAATACAAGGCTGACATGAACCTCAACCCTATTACCCTACTAAAGGTAAAACATAAAATAACAAGTCCATACAATAGTGCTGGTTAGCTCACCTGGCTTAGATTCCAGCTTCCATGTCCTTTAAACGAGTTGTCCAGCACTATTGAAAATGCCCCAATGTATTTTTATGGGGAAAAGAAGTATCTTTGTAAATACCTTGTGCTGCTGTTATTGCCTGTGAGCGGCACTATCCTTGGCCGCTCACAGGCATCACGTGACCCCCCGCCGATGTCACGTCAAGTGAGGCGTGACATCAGTGACGTGGTCCCCATGGTGGCTGCTGGGGTGGGGTTAACTCGCGCATCACACCCAGCATCCACCGTGCGCTTTCCCGATGAATGAGGAGAGGGAAAGTGCGCGGTGGATTCTTGGTCTAAGGCACGGGGTAGCCCCGCACACAGCCCAGCATCCACCATGGAAGTGTGTCACCCCCGGCTGCAGCCGGAACTTGACATGACATCAGCAGATGTTAGAGCCGGCTGCAGCCGGGGGTCACGTGATTCCTGTGAGTGGCCAGCATTAGCGCTGCTCACAGGCAAGAACAGCAGCGCAAGGTATTTACAAAGAAACTTCTTTTAACCATAAATAAACATTGGGGCATTATCAATAGTAGTGGACAACCCTTTTAACAAAGGGATTCACACCAGGAGACCAGCAATCTCCATACATCAAGCATATATGAAGCAAACAGCTCAGAACTTTCACCTCCAGCCCACCCCCACACTAAATGCTCTACAGGCTGGGATTTTATCCTCTGACCTCCTCCCTCTCTACAGGTGTTCAATCACCCTAGCATCCAAGAAGGCTGTTTAACCTACACATGGGCTAGAACCTTTTTCCTATTTTTAATTACAGGAAGTAACAACCTCAAGCTGACAGCCTGCTCAGATAAGGAGTGAAACAATGGCTCCATGAATTCAATCGTACTTATATCTTTCAGTCATGAGTGCAATTGAAGCCCTGACTGCTGACACTTCTAGGTCAGGATGATGTCAGCAGAAAGATCAGGTCAGCTGATCATGCTGGTGACATCACTCCTGCGCTTCACAGGAGGAAAAGATGGCTATTAGGTACAGTAAGTATGTGAGGAGAAGAGGAAACAATATTGATGGAGAGGTGAGGAGATAGTATGAGCAAGGATGTGAGGAAATGTATGAGGAGACAGTATGGGCAGAGGGGGATTTGTGAGGGGCTAGTGGTGGAGAATTTGAGGCGACAGTAAGCAGGGTGATGCCCCCTCTGTGACTTGAATAGTAATAGCACCCTTCTTTTGTGCTACTACACAATAACAGTGTCCCCTCTATGATCCTATGTAATGCGGATGATCAAATGCAACACACAGAGGACACTACGCAGGAACAGTCAATGAACTATTTACTTCCTCCCGATTTGGGAGAAATTCACAGTGGTCAGGGAACAGTTAATAATACGAAACAGTGCAAACAGTAGTAAACCATAGACAGTAAACATATAATGGAATTCAGAATAAAATCTGAATAACAAAAACATCTCTCAGGGATTATATTTGTGTCCTTCTTACGAGGGTGGTACACCCATTTGTGAGAAGCTATTATGTTAGCTCTTTCTGCATCAATGGCCCTAGCTGGGGTCACCGTGTTTTCCCGCTAAGTCCTTCATGTAAAGGACTTTGTAAAGTTTATCAAGGAATGTTGAGCTTCCCGTGTACCAACCGGCCCCCACCCAACCAGCTGGCCTAACCAAGGCTGACCCCTGTACCATACATTATTTACGTTATTGCTGGAAGTGACGGCCTGGCTCACTCATGTCGTCCTTCTGTAACCGCAGAAGTCCTCTTCCAGGCGGAGTAACCTTGGGAGTCTTTGGTGCTTTACCAACAACAGTTGTCTCCCAGATCGGGGGAGAAGAGGGCTGAACTCCGGATATTGGCTGGCATCGTCAGGTTATGATATCTTGACCGGCACAGGTCTGGGATTCAAGCCTTGACCAGCGCAGTTTGAACTTGGAACCTTGACTGGCAAAGATTGGGTCCTCGGATATGGAACGGCATAGTCAGGGCTCTGGAACAGATTTGCTGTAGTCTGGATTGCATCCTCAAGTGGCCAGCAACCTGCTGGCACACGGTTCCTGCTGTGGCCTGTCTCTCTGGCTACAGCATCTTCTCCTGTTCACGTCTACACCTTACGCTCTCTTGGCGCCAAGCTCCCGGCGGTTTGGCGCGCAGGGCTTTTATATCCGGGAACTCATGTGATGCAAGGCACCTGACCAGGTTTTGCACAAGAACTGGCTCCCCCTGCAGTTCCTCTGGTGAAAGTTGGTTCTGCATGGTTTTGTCTAGCCAGCAGACTACAGTCTTTTTTCACTAATGTCACTTTGTGCAGAGGCTCCTCAGGGATACCATTGCTTCCTCTAACACCTACACAGTAAAATTGTTCCTTCTATACTTCCTTGAACAAAGTTGAGTTCATTGGCAGCAGAGTGTGTGGCAACCATTCTTACTTGCTAAATTATGGCCGACAGAATTTGCAGCGACTGAGGGGTATAATCGACTTATTTGCAAAATTGCAAAATTGAAAGGTCATGCACATGTGGCAGAATCTGTACGAGTAACATCAGGTGGTGAGATGACAAATGATATTATGCATTATACAAATTGGATCTTGTCCTACTTTTGAATCCACCATTGGTAGTTGATTCGGGCCATATATCACATACTGAAGGCTTTGAAAGAAGGCATCATATTCTTTGTCTTCTATTACTCACATTTTTCGTAAATACTCCTTATTTTCACAGAAATTTATTGGGGGGTGGTGTGGAATGAAATCCCTAGATAGGGCCCTGCACAGAATTAGGCCCTGTGAAGGAATGGGCACAAAGGGCAAAATATGTTACAAAAATTCTTGGGCTTCTATGACTCCCAATATTCTTTAGATCTCTGCTTCAACATCAATTAAAGTGTAAATCCAATTTTTTAGGCTGCAGCATCTGGGATGAATACCCCAGGTAGCAACCTGCAAAGGATTGTGCCCTTGGAAAGAGATAAGCACAAAGAGCAAAAAATTTAAAATAGCAAGCAAAAAATATTGGTATTTCTTTAATGCAATTTTAATGCAATTTTAACAAAATGTGCAATTTTTATTTAAATATTTAATAATCTTTTAGCTTGGGTGTAGTTTCCTAATAGAACCCATAGCTTTATTTGGCTCCTGCTCAGTGATGAGCACAACATTTGTTAGTTTTCAATAACTCACTTTCTTCCTTTCAAAATTCCGCTGTTAATCTCTGACAGCGGCATTTAACCCCTTCCCGACCGCCCGCTGTATATAAACGTCGGTGCTGCCTGGGCTCTGTGCAGCGCCGACGTTTATAAACAGTCGGTGGTCCCGCAGCGCTAAGGACCCCCAGGGTCCTGCAAGCACTGCGGGTGCGGTGCAGAGCGATAGCTCTGACAGGGGACATCATCGGGACCTGATTGGATCAGGTCCCAATAATGTTAACCCTTTGCTACCTTTTAGATGCCGTGATCTATAGTGATTGCGGCATTTAGAAGATGTCTAAGAGGATGTCTAAGAGGACCCCCTGATGTCTAAGAGGACCTGGCGTTGTCATGGCAGCTGGAGGTCACATGACCGTCTCCGGGTCTGCCATGTATGGTGTCCTGCTAGGCTCAGCCTGCAGCTAAGTCTAGCAGGAGATAATGACAGTTTTACACAGTCAGCAGAGCTCTCATGCAATGCATACATGTCTATTGCATTGCATGAGAACAGTGATTAGAAAAATAAAAAACAAGCCCTCACATGACTCTGTCGGCCGAAATATGGAAAAATTATAGCTCTCAAAATATGGAGATGCAAAAACTTTTGCAAAAAAAAGCGTTTTTTATTGTGTGTCAGCTGTCAGTCATAAAAACCCGATATGAATCTGGGATCGCTGTAATCGCTGTAATCGCACCGATCCGAAGAATAAAGTCGTCTAATCACTTATACCACACGAGGAACGGCGTAAAAAATAAATAAAACCAATTCTTCACCTGCTACTGATATGTTTATTATGTCTCCCAAAGATCGCAGTAAGGCTCTGCTCACATTTATCCTGTGCTTTGCGCTGAGCACTTACACCAGAGTTTCTTTGTAAATCTCTGAAATACGTAATTCAGACGGAATCCCTGACGGAAGATTCCCTATAATAAGGCAGATGGAGGCACTGTGGATACCGTCTGGCCTGTGATCCCACGGTGTCAGTTTTTTTAGGCGTGCATAAAAGTGCGGTTGGACACCGCTAAACAGAGGCCAGATGGAGTCCAGAGTAACTCTGCTGCCTCATTATCATGAATGGATCCCGCAGGGGTTTCATCTGAATTACATCACTTGGAAATTTAGATGGAAACCCCGATGTAAGTGCTCAGCCTAGAGCGCCGGATAAATGTTACGTAAAATGTTCCCAATAAAAGGTTCAACTCAGTCCTCAAAAAAAGCTAGTCCCTACTCAGGTCCGTTTTCTGTTAAAAATATAAGGGACTTCCAAGTTACTGGTAGCAGAAAGACTCTGGAAAAGCAAAATGGCCCTTGCCCCCCAAAAGAAATTCAGAAAATGTTGTGCTCCCAAATCCAAATGCCTCTCTCCCTTCTGAGCCCCACAATGTGCCTAAACTACATTTAGGGTCCACATGTTTGGCATTCCTGTAGCGATGAGAGCTTGCCTAATTTACAGGTACATGTCTCCAGAAGCACGAGCTGGGCACAACGTACTGGTCACTACAGCGTACTGGTCACTTCAACGGCAGTTTGAAATTTTCACTGAGCAACATCCACTGCTGCTTGTTTCTGGAAAAGACCCATGGAGTCAAAATCATCACTACACCTGTAGGCAAATTCGGAAAGGAGTATAATTTCCAAAATAGGGTCACTTGAGGGGGGATTCTGCTCTTCTAGCACTTTGGGGCTGTATATATGGAGTCAGCAAACTATTCTACAATAATTTGTTCTCCAAGAGTCAAATAGCGCTCCGTCCCTCCCGGCTCTCGCCGTATAGCTAAGGGGTACGGTACAGTCACATATGGGGTATTGCCACGTTTAGAAGAAATTGTGTGACACATTTTGGCACCATTTTTACCCATTGCCCTGTGTGAATATGTAAAATCTGAGAGTAAAACATTTTTTTGTGGTAAAAATATAATAGTTTTCTTCACTGCCCAATGGTATAAATTTAAAAATCAAAAAATACTCACTACTTCCCTAGAAGAATTCCTTGAGAGGTGTAGTTTACAAAATGGGGTCACTTGTGGGGGTTTCTGCTGTTTCGGCATGTCAGCGACTCTTCAAATGTGACATGGTGTCTACAACCTATCCCAGCCAACATAGCGCACCCTTCCTTCCGAACCCTGCTGTACACCAAAGCAGTGGTTTTCTCCCACATATGAGGTATTGGCGTACTCAGAAGAAATTGCACAACAAATTTTATGGTGCAATTTCTCCTGTTACCATTATGATAATGCAAAATTAGAAGATGAAACACATTTTTGTGGAAAAATGTGAAAATTTTATTTTTAAGGCTCAATATTATAAACTTCTGTGAAGCATCTGGGGGTGCAAAGTGCTCAACACACATCTAGATAAGTTCCCTAAGAGATCTAGTTTCCAAAATGGTGTCACTTGGGGGGGTTTCCACTGTTTAGACACACCAGGAGCTCCCCAAATGCGACATGGCGTCTGCTAATTATTCAAACAAATTTTACATTCAAAAAATCAAATGGCACTCCTTCCCTTCCGAACCCTGCAGTGCGCCCAAGCAGTGGTTTTCCCCCACATATGGGGTATCGGCATACTCAGAAGAAATTGCACAACAAATTTCATTGTGCAATTTCTCCTGTTACCCTTATGATTATGCAAAATTAGAAGATGAAAAACATTTTTATGGGAAAAATGTGAAAATTTTATTTTTAAGGCTCAATATTATAAACTTCTGTGAAGCATCTGGGGGTGCAAGGTGCTCACCACACATCTAGATAATTTCCCTAAGAGGTATAGTTTCCAAAATGGTGTCACTTGGGGGGGTTTCCACTGTTTAGGTACATCAGGAGCTCCCCAAATGGGACATTGCGTCTGCTAACTTTTCAAATAAATTTTACATTCAAAAAGTCTAATGGCGTTCCTTCCCTTCTGAACCCTGCAGTGCGCCCAAATAGTAATTTTCCCTCACATATCAGGTATCAGCGTGCTCAGGAGAAATTGCACTACAAATTGTGTGGTCCATTTTTTCCTGCTACCCTTGTGAAAATAAAAAAATTGGGTGTAAAGTAACATTTTTGTGAAAAAAAGTTAAATGTTCATTGTTTTCTTCCACATTCCAAAAATTGCCGTGAAGCACCTGAAGGGTTAATAAACTTCTTGAATGTGGTTTTCAGCACCTTGAGGGGATACAGTTTTTAGAATGGTGTCACTTTTGGGTAATTTCTGTCATAAAGGCCCCTCAAAGTCACTTCAAATGTGATGTGGTCTCTAAAAAAATGTTTTTGCAAATTTTGTTGGAAAAATGAGAGATCGCTGGTCAACTTTGAACCCTTAGAACTTCCTAACAAAAAAAATGTTGGTTCCAAAATTGTGCTGATATAAAGTAGATATGTGTGAAATGTTGTTTATTAACTATTTTTTGTGACATATCTCTCTGATTTAAGGGCATGTAAATTCAAAGTTTGAAAATTTTCAAAATTTTCAAAATTTTTGCCAAATTTCCGTTTTTTTCACAAATAAGCGCAAGTGATATCGAAGAAATTTTACCACTATCATGAAGTACAAGATGTCACAAAAAACAATCTCAGAATCGGGAATCCGTTGAAGCATTCCAGAGCTATTACCTCATAAAGTGACAGTGGTCAGAATTGAAAAAATTGGCCTGGTCAAGAAGGCGAAAACAGGCTCTGGCGCGAAAAGGTTAACATCCATCAGCAAGGGGGCGCGTCATTTTTCCCACCCATCAGCACACCAATAACATGATCATGGGCTGCTGATAGATTGCTATGACAGCTGAGGGTCTGCCGAAGACCCCCATGCCTGTCATTACATTCCTCCTCTGAAAACCAGTATTTAGCTGGAGTTCATAGGGATCATGATCACAGCTTCAAGTCCCCTAAGGGACACTCAGACAGTGCTTTTAAATTTAAAAAGCATGAAAAGTTGGTCTGTGCTGGGTGTTAGTTAACAGGCTGTTCATTCCCACTAGTTACCAACTATTTGCACATAGCCAGATATGAGACCTCAAAATGTTACACACATGTTTTCTGGGTAATTAGAGGCTTTCTAATAATGAGATCTTTAGCCAATTGATTAATTTTGATTGCAATTTTTTAGAAAGAATTGTCGAACTTGGCAAAATCAGTTTAAAAAAATTCAATAATCTCTAGTGAATGGATTTAGTTTCTGGGTTGTTTGGGTTTTATTTACACCATAACTTTTTCAGCAGGACAGTGCTATTATAGTGTTACAAAATATAATAATTGTATATGATTTTCAATTTTTACACAATAAAAACATTTAAAAAATTGTCCTTTTTATGTCACCTTATTGTGAGAGCTTTGCAGGTTTTTTTGCATTGAAATGAAAAACTGCATTTTTAATTATTATCATTTGGGGGCACAAAGGCTTTTATTACTTTTTAAGGAACAATAAATTATGTTGAGTCATTGTTTTTTTATGGCATTCACTCTGCAGGTCAGTGTTAATTTTAAAGTAGCGACAACCCTCCTGAATGTCTAAATGTGTAGATGCTGCAATAACTTTAAACGCAAATCACAGGATTTTCATATAAGGGGTCTAATGTTTAAAAGTAAAAGAAGGAGGAATTTAATCAATTTCTGTATCGAAATGATGAACTTTTATTTGCAGTTTATACCTTTTATACTGGTACCAAAGTTAAAATAAACAATTTCAAAGGATCCTTGTGTATAGAGTGATGACAGCCAGATAGTAGACTAGACCAAAATTATTTCCAGCAATCATGTTGGTAGTCTATGGCCCCTGGACCTGAGCCCTTCAGACCTTCTTCTTTCTCCTTCAACCTCCAGCTCCTTTTTTGATTAGTCATTCAGATAATATGGTGCAGGGCTTACTAATCAAATGAGGAACTGAGGATGATGGCAGGTATAAGGACTCTGCTCCAGGATTATGCAAATCATTTTGCTCAGCTCTACCAGGTTGTCATTTTTACAGTGGGAATGGTAATGTCTCACATAGTTTATCAATAGAAAAACAAATATTATATGGATATAAAAAATAAGTCTTTTCCTGTTGTTATAAATAATGGATTAAACTTTTGAGCATAACCAACACTAAACTGTTTACATCACCAGTTGCATAATACTTACTTGATAATGCATTTAACAAATAAGAATATATTTGATATATTTTACCAGTTTATGGCTGTTTTATGCAATAAGTCCAGCAAAGAAGACAATATTAGAAAAATACCTTCAGAAGAAGACAGCCATCAATAATATCTAATATGCAATATTGGCAAGCATAAAATAATCTCCCATCGAAAATAATAATCACAAATACAGCAGCATTGTTTTTAATATCTAGCACTGATCACATTTTACACATGGTTGGCAGCATTTGTAATGTAATTTTTTCTGTATCTTCATTTATTGCACATATATTGCACCTGTATTTTACTCAACAGGTCCACAATTTGGCTGTCATGATATAAATAGCATTTGTCATTGGTCTTTTAGATCAATTTTAGCTTGCCATAATGTTCTATTTTTTCCTTCATATATCTCATTCTTCAATGCTCTTTCTCTCATGATTTTGAATACAGAAAGATGCAAATAGTGTAAATCTGAAATAATGCATTTCTATGACAATGTATTATGAACTGGGATTTCTATGCATTAGGTAAAAATTATATATGACCTGTGATAGACATCACTGTGTTCTGTATGTTCAAATGGCAAAAGTTAGGAACCTAATGGTAAACAGTTTCATACATGTAAAAATTACTAATCAGTTCTTATTTTTTACATTTTTTATATTTATTGAAGTAACAAAAGTAGTTACAATATATCATTAAGTCGTGTGCAATCTATTCTCATAGGAAAGTGCACATAAAGTGAGGCATTATAGAAAATATAAAAAAAAAGAACAGACTATCTATACAATTTCAGATTCAAATTTTTGTACTCTGATACTGTTGGCAGAAATAGTTTAAAATGAAAGGTTCAATTTCTGGTAGCTAGTTGGCACAAATGTATATATAGATGCCTAGTGAAAAAATAATCATGCGGAAAAGACACGCGTGGGGTTGGATATTTATTGCATTGATCAAGGACCAATCCAGAACAACAATGTGCTAGCTCATGGGGGAGTAGATTAGGTAAAAAATATGAAATGGGGCTCCTCATGATCCTAAACTACAGCCAATGGGCTCAAACATCTGCATAATGGAAGTGCTGCCTAAATTCCCACTTTATTCGCTCCTCCATCTTTTCTGCATAGGGTGTCTACTGTCTACCTTACCTGCAAACAACAGGTCCCTGTTCACACTAGGAAAGCCCATAATATGACCCTGATTTTTCCCTGCCTGACCACTGAGGTTGGCACCCTAAGCAAACATAATGGCACCCTCCACTAAATGTCGACTGACTTTGAATGTCCTTAACTGCACCCTATTTATAGATACTGTGCGAAAGTAAAACAATTATAACTAGAAAATGAAATAAATATGTCAAAAACACAAAAAGTAGTGATATTGTCGAGGCGTAGATGTGTCTCTATCAGACCAAACCTATATGTATGACACACCAACTCAATATATAGAAGAGTATAATATATATTTTATTAGTTAAAAGTCTAAAAATATAACAGAAAATAGATGGAGGGATACACAACTAAGAGGGGCTTTCTGGGTAAAATGGTACTAAAATACACTTGTTATCATGAAATTACATATTAAATGCCTGAACAGTGCTTAATACATCCAATGAGATAAAAAATATAAATTGAACAATAAAGTGCAAAGTGCTAATATAGATCTCATTAGTGTAAACATGAATTTTCTAAAATAACTAGAACTCCATAAGTGTTTATATAATCAATAAATATATATAAATAAATAGATAAATCAATAAACAGATGACTACAGACAGCAGGCAATAAATAGGAGAATAAGTAAAAGTGTATACAGACCCTGTTGGCCCAATCCAACGAGCGTTTCGCCGGAGCTTTGACGAGGATATAGAAGCAAGATGAAGTAAGGATATTTATGTGGGGCCAGACGAATAAAATGATACATTATAAATATGCATGCATGTGTGTGCTGCATCCTGGCGCCATGATTAATGACATATCGCTCCCCCGTACCCAACTGCAGCTCAGAAAGAGTGCAGTGAGTAGGGGGAAGTCGAATGTCAGCGTGCGTTCCACAGTGGAACGCACGGACCGGAAGTGATGTAGAACCGCTTATGGGAACTCCCAATAGCATGTGATAAGTTTCCATAGTACAGTGCAGTGCGTAGGGGGGAAGTTGAGTGTCAGCGTGCGTTCCACTGTGGAATGCACGAACCGGAAATGATGTGAAATAGCTCATGGGAACTCCCAAGAGCACGTGGTGCGTTCCACAGTGGAACGCACGACTGGACAGAAGGAAGTAACGCCTGCGACAAGTATAAGAAGTGAGTGCAAGAGGTGCAGAAGTGTAAGTATATGTGAGAAGTACAAGAAAAAGAAAATGTGAATAATAATAGGAATGTACCAATGAGTAGATGCATATTGGTATATGAGGGAAGTGAAAATAAGCGTGAAAAAGCAAGAAGAAAAAAATAGTGAAAAACATGAAATCATGAAAAACACACACAAGTTGGAGTGTAATAAAAAATAATAATAACGTAGATAATGTGAGAAAATGAATACATTGTCAATACCAAATAGTATATTCTATTAAAATAGTGGTAAATGCACCAGTTGAATAATACATATACAGACACATCATACAAGCATAAGGGTATACTTTATAAATACTATATGATAATTCTGTTGAAATGACCCAATGGGATAGGCTGGCTCCCACATGTAATCAAACATGGATACATCGTCAGGCGAAAGAACTAGAAAAAAGAGGAGAAACAAATGACTAACTAATATAACACAATTAGATTAAAAACCAATTAAAAAATATATATATACATATATATATAAGAGATGAAACTACACACGTATAAAAGATATACAATACGATTATTTACTCTCAAACTTATAAAAAGGAGGTGAAACTATTGATTTCATTGAGATTGTATGGAGTCAAAGTATTCAAAATAGTGATCCACCTCGTCTCTTTCTGTGCCAATATTTTCTTCCAATTGCCGCCCCAAACCCCAGGGTAAACCCAATCTATACCACTTACCTTGAGACCTGAAGAATATTTTGAAATGTCGGGTTAGTGTCTTCAAGTTGTCCAAATTTTCAACCTCCCTAGCTGCTTTTATGTCAAGGATGTGTTCTCTTATGCTTCGCCTTAATTCCCTCGATGTTAGGCCAATATATTTTTTGCCACAAGGACATTTTGCACAATAGATGACTCCAATTGTTGTGCATGTGATACTGTGGGTAATCTTAAATTCTTTAGATTTATCCGAATTAGTAAAGGTCTTCGTAAAATTGATGTTTACACAGGCGACACATGAGCCACATGGACGGCATCCCCACAAAGGGCCTCTTGATCCAAACAGGTTATGGGTCTTGGTTGGTTCCAGATGGCTGTGGACTAACAAATCTTTCAAGTTTTTGGAGCGGCGATATGTGATTGCTGGGTTGGAAAGTAGATGTTTATTGAGTGTTTGATCAATTCGTAACACCTTCCAATGTTTTTTTAGGGCCTGCCACATTTCGCCGTTTCTCACATTATATGTGGAGATAAATCTCACTGTGTCATCCTTGGTCCTAATTTTGTCCTGGTATAGGAGGTCCCTTCTTTTCAAACATTTAGCATGTCGATAGCCTTGATTTATAGTCCTGTCGTTATATCCTCTATTTCGAAATCTATTTTTGAGGTCCTGGGCTTTTTCTTCAAATTTTGCGTCGTTCGAACAAATGCGACACATTCGTAGAAATTGACCAGTGGGAATGCTTTTGATAAGATTTTTTGGATGGGAAGATGTTGCATGGAGTAATGCATTTGTAGAGGTAGATTTACGAAAAACGTCCGTCTGGATGTGACCATTGGAGTGCCATCTCCAATAGAACATCCAAATATTCAATCCTTTCTCTACCCATCTTGAAGGTCAGTCTGATGTTGTGATCATTTCTGTTGAGAAGATTAATCAAAGATGTAACATCTTCAGTAGAGCCCTGCCATAGAAAAAATATATCATCTATGTATCTGCCCCAATATAAGATGTTATTAATTAGGGGCAGTGGGTTAGTCATGAAGATCTCCCTCTCCCACAGACCCAGGAATAGATTCGCATAAGAGGGGGCACATGCTGCCCCCCATTGCAGTACCCCTGAGCTGTAGGAAGAAGGAGTCTTGAAACAAGAAAAAGTTATGCATCAATATGAAACTCAGTAATCGCAGTATAAGTGTCTTCATGTTTGTCTCATAATTGGACATAGTGAGAAACACGTTCACTGCCTGCAGACCATCCTCATGATCAATTGAGGTATACAGTGATTCCACATCACAAGTGACCATCAAGACATCACTGTCTACTTGCAATCCATCTAATTTTCTCAAAAAGTCAGTGGTGTCCTGAATAAAAGAGGGGAGTGTTTGGACCAGGGGGCTTAATAGATGGTCTATAAACCTACGTATTGGTTCACAGAAATTGTCTATACCTGAAACGATTGGCCTATCTGGAGGGTTCCTCGCATTCTGATGAATTTTTGGAATCAGGTAAAATGCAGCAATGCGAAGCTCTTTTTTGAAAAGGTATTCACATTCCTTCTTTGTCAGGACCCCTATAGTTTCTGCTTCATCCAAAATAGCTCGAAGTTCATCCTGAAATTTGGACAAGGGGTTGAACGTAAGTTTTTTATACGTTTTTTCATCTCCCAATTGTTTTTTAGCCTCCCGAATGTATGAAATAGATGGCCACTAAACAACATTGCCACCCTTGTCCGAAGGTTTTATAATTATATCCTGAAATTGTTTGAGTTCCTTGATGGCTCTCCTCTCCTCCCTAGTACAATTGTCATAGGGAAGAGATGGGGCAATCTGCTTAAACTCATCATCCACTAATCAGACAAAGAGGTCAATGTTGGGATACATTGACAGAGGTGGAAATCGTTGGGATTTAGGAATTATTGACGTGGGCAACTTACTTGTTTTATTGTGAAATTGTTCATCCAGGAGGCTCTGAAGTATATTCACTGCTTCCTGTTCCTCTAGAGTGGGAAACAAGACCGTGTCAGCAGGTCTGTCAAACATTTTTTTGAAAGTTAATTTTCGTGCAAACAAATGGAGATCTTTCAATGCAGTGAAATAGTCAAAGAAGGAAATTATATCATCGCACACTCATAAGATTAGTTGCAGTGTTCATTTATTAGAATAGGCATAACATCAAATCAGTATCATGTAGTGGCGACAATAAATGGCGACAGTAGTAGTACACGTTTCGGCCTAATCCAGGCCTTATTCATTAAGTCGCGCTACTGTAAAAGAGAGGTAAGATGTTTAGGATACATACATGTGAGGGAAGCAATAGTGGTATACAAATCCATATAAAGTAATATTGACGGACGAGAAAAAGGCCAAAAAAGGGAGGGGGGCGGGGGAAGGGGAAGTGAGGTGGATCGGGAGCAAGAAGTAAAATAACAAACAAGATGGATGAACTGGAAGCAGAAATATCTACAGGTAACTATGACATAGTGGGAATAACCAAGACATGGTTAGATGAAAGCTATGACTGGGCAGTTAACTTACAGGGATACAGTCTGTTAAGAAGGGATCGAAGAAATCAGAAAGGGGGTGGAGTCTGTCTATATGTAAAGACGTGTCTAAAGCCTACAATACGGGAGGATGTATGGGAGGGAAATGAGGAGGTCGAGTCCTTATCGGTGGAGATACATGGGGCAAAAAACAATAATAAAATTATCATAGGAGTCTGTTATAAACCACCAAATATAGCAGAAGCCATGGAAAGTCTATTAATGAGACAAATAGACGAAGTAGCAAAAAATAACGAGGTGATTATTATGGGGGACTTCAACTACCCCGATATAGACTGGGAAACCGAAAGCTGTAGATCTCAGAAAGGAAACAGGTTTCTGTCAATTATCAAAGACAATTATTTGGCACAACTTGTGCAGGAACCAACTAGAGGGACAGCCCTTTTAGACTTAATATTAACTAACAGCCAGACAGAATAACTGAGGTGCAGGTCGGGGGGCACCTGGGAAATAGTGACCACAACATTATACAATTCCACATGTGCTTCAGTAGGGTGCCCAGCAAGGGAGTCACAAAAACACTGAACTTCAGGAGGGCAAAGTTTGATCAGCTAAGAGATGCCCTTCACCTTATAGACTGGGATAGTATCTTTAGTAATAGGAGCACGGATAGAAAATGCTACAATGGGTCGTCCCGGGGGATTGGTCAATGATTTATGAATCTTGGGAAGGATATAGAACACGGGAGTTATAGGGTGGGAATTGGTTAGAAAAGTTGCTGTTTTGTGGTCAATGATTTTGAGATCAAGGTATCATACCTGGGACCACAGCACCAAATGGAGACGCAGGAGCACTGTACCACACCTTTAACGATTCACTAGTCTTGAGCGTTGCACCAGTCTTCCAAATGTCAACCGAAGGTGACCAATCCCCCGGGACGACCCATTGTAGCTTCTACTGATTCTATTCTTTCTCCATTAGCAATCTATCTAGAAAAGATTCTTACACCACTTGTCAAGAAAACACAAGCTTTTCTACTTGACACAAATGCCTTCTTGGAAATCATCAGGAGCACCTCAGGTCTTACCCCGACCAGCCTACTAGTTACATTGGATGTTAACAGCTTGTACACTTCAATTACCCATGAACTAGGTTTAAAGCCACGGCACATCTTCTTACAGAGTCTGATCTATCTCCCCCATCTATCCAATTCTGCTTAGAACTTCTGACACTAGTCCAACACCAGAACTTCTTCCTATTTGGCGACGACTTCTTTGTGCAAAAGCGGGGCACCGCAATGGGCTTAAATGTAGCTCCTGCTTACGCTAATGCCTATATGCACAGGTTCGAGGAGAGTTTCATTTATCCTAATGAGTCATTCAAACTACACTGCACCACCTATCATCGCTATATAGATACTATCTTTCTCATATGGCAGGGCCCACCAGAGACACTCATTACCTTCTTCACGTATATCAACTCCGTCAGACCTGAACTACAGTTCACAATTACCTATGACCCAAATCAAATCTCCTTTCTTCACACTCTAGTCATCCGTGATGGCAACAATAAACTTATAACTGACCTCTTCTCAAAACCAACAGACTGTAACAGCCTTCTACACTATTCTAGCTGCCACACCAAAGCTACAAAAAATAGTCTTCCACGCTCCCAATTTCATAGAGTGACCCGAATCGTCTCTGACCCGAACACTCTCTCCCAACAGCTACAGGACATGTCTGCCAAATTCAGGGAACGCAATTACCCGAAACAGCTCCTCCAGCATGAGGCAGATCAAGCGCTGGAACCAAAACCCCCTCATCTGCCCACGACAAAAATGGAAAGGATACCATTTGTACACACGTATCACCCCTTAATGCTTAAAGTTCAAGCCATCATTAAAAAACTCTGGCCCCTCCTGGCCAGAGCCTACCCAGAAATTCCCACATTTGCAAATCCGGTACTCATGTGCGCAAAAAGAGCACCCAACATCAAAGATAAGATCATTAGGGCAGACATAGGGTCCTCACGTACAACTGCCTCTCAACGCCTGCTCAGCACTCGTCGCCACGGCACTTTTCCCTGTCTCAATTGTGCAGCATGCTCCAACATCATTAAGTCTGACACTATCACACATCCCAGGACAAGGAAAAGCTACCCCATCAGGGGATTTTTTACATGTGACTCGAATTTTGTAATCTACGTTATCAAATGCCCATGTGGTCTGCTGTACGTAGACGATACCACAGAGCACATTAAAGATCGCATAGCAAGCCACAAGTCAACCATCCGTTGTGGCAAGAATTGTCTCCCACTACCAGATCACTTTACCAGAGCCAGACATACGGTGGCCCAACTCCGCTTCCAAGTGATTGAACATGTGGCAAGACCTAGACGGGGGGGCAACCACGTTAAATTATTAAGACAACGGGAGTCTTACTGGATCTATACACTTCAGACGTTATCCCCAAAAGGTCTAAACAGAGAGATCGATTGGATCCATTGAATTCTTATATAATGCCACCTAATTGATATAGTCTGCTATACACCTCCAATAACTGACTGTCTTTTCTTCTTACAGACCCACTGAACCCACTTGTACATGTAGGTGAGTTAACTCCTCTAGGACTAACCTAAGTGCCTCAAACTAACAATGTCTAGTAGTGCCCCCCTGTTCCCATTCACAGCGCAATACTGTACATTACACCTTAACATATAAGTCCTCTTCCCATACTCGTAACAGCGCTATATTATGGATTACTCCTGAATATGTATGCCCCGCTGCGCTCTGTGCATGCGCTAGTCAGCCAGCCACTGTTGTGTACTGAGTACCTTTGCAACCTTCAGCGTCTATACACCATTATACCCAGAGCGTAACGTCACTTCCGGGGCGACGTCCCCTCCCGTGACGCACTACCGGTTTAGCGCTCAGCCCAAACATATTTAAACGGGGACTCCAAGTGTTCAATAAGCAGCACAGGGAGACAGACACGCCGTCCTCCTCCCCTATATGAACGGCCATACCTGGGACCACAGCACCAAATGGAGACGCAGGAGCACTGTACCACACCATAAGCAAAGGTATTTACCTTATAGGGGTTTGACTTACTTCCCTTTGCATAGCACTGATTAACTGGGACTTCCTCTGTTTTCAGTCCCCTATAAGCTGATAAGCACAAGGCATACGAACGAGGTACTGGTCTTCAAAATTCCCCCTCCTACCTGTTACCGTGACATGTTTTTTTCTAATATACATCCCTTGCCATTACAGTGTTACTTAGGATTTCCCATAATAATTCCTTCTGGCACATTTCTGCATCTCAACCTATACAAGGTAACCTTACTGTGAACTCCATGATACTTAGCAATTGTAACCCTATGTATATATGTATATATGTATATTTGTTATTTTACTTCTTGCTCCCTATCCACCTCCCTTCCCCTTCCCCCGCCCCCCCTCCCTTTTTTTTGCCTTTTTCTCGTCCGTCAATATTACTTTATATGGATTTGTATACCACTATTTCTTCCCTCACATGTATGTATCCTAAACATCATACCTCTCTTTTACAGTAGCGCGACTTAATGAATAAGGCCTGGATTAGGCCGAAATGTCTACTACTACTGTCGCCATTTATTGTCGCCACTACATGATACTGTTTTGATGTTATGCCTATACTAATAAATGAACACTGCAACTAATCTTATGAGTGTGCGATGATATAATTTCCTTGTACGTACTGGGCACCACGCGCCCCTTCATCAGCACCTCTAACTTACTGACAGATTGCACGCTAATTATCTATTTTAGTGAAATAATCAAAGACTGTTGTTGGTGAAAATGGCAGGCCCTTACCAAGAACTTTATATTGAGCTGGAGTAAGAACATGCTGAGACAAGTTAATTATCTTCATTGAGGTGGAAGCAGTGTCAGAGTCATCCTGGACGAAATCCCAGGATTTAGATTTCTTGGATCCAAAGTTTTTGTGGCCAAGTCTGGTATTGTAGTTAGTACTCCTGGGGGGTGATCTTGTCACTTCACTATCCGTGGATATGGCTGATGATGTGGATGGTTTACGATCGCCTCGAACATTTTGAGGGATTTTCCATTTATAAATATGATTGTTGTCCTTATCTTGGCAGTCTCTTTGGTATTTTGATATTTTAGTGGCCTTAATTTGTTTTTCCCATAGGGAAAAGCATTCCTCCATATCACTGTAGAATCTTTCCAAGTCCTCCTTAAGAATGAGGGCTTTCAGTTGATCCTGTAATACTTTAATTTCTTGGTCCGTTTCACTTAGCTTACTGGTATTTTTCTTGACAATAAGGTTAAGAAAATTGTTAGAACAGGTGTTACAGAACTCCTCCCACTGGGAAGAGAACTCTGGATCATCTTTGCCATATGAGGGAAATACTTGTACTCGGAGGCCATGTGGAATGAGACTTTCTTCCAAGTATTGTTCTAACGTGAATTTATTCCACCATATCTTTAGGCGGCGATGATATAAAAGTTTGAGAGAATTTTTTAAGCAATGTGTAGTTTTATCATTCGACAAAGTTTGTGTACCCTTCCCTTTAAAATCTGATAAAGCTTGGCTATGCCAAGCTGCCTCCTTAGCTTGAAAATCCATGTAAGGAAAATGATGAAACCTCTGTAATGATACAGGAACAAACGAATATGTCAAAAACACAAAAAGTAGTGATATTGTTGAAGCGTAGATGTGTCTCTATCAGACCAAACCTATATGTATGACACACCAACTCAATATATAGAAGAGTATAATATATATTTTATTAGTTAAAAGACTAAAAATATAACAGAAAATAGATGGAGGGATACACAACTAAGAGGGGCTTTCTGGGAAAAATGGTACTAAAATACACTTGTTATCATGAAATTACATATTAAATGCCTGAACAGTGCTTAATACATCCAATGAGATAAAAAATATAAATTGAACAATAAAGTGCAAAGTGCTAATATAGATCTCTTGAGTGTTAACATGAATTTTCTAAAATAACTAGAACTCCATAAGTGTTTATATAATCAATAAATATATATAAATAAATAGATAAATCAATAAACAGATGACTACAGACAGCAGGCAATAAATAGGAGAATAAGTAAAAGTGTATACAGACCCTGTTGGCCCAATCCAATGAGCGTTTTGCCGGAGCTTTGACGAGGATATAGAAGCAAGATGAAGTAAGGATATTTATGTGGGGCCAGACCAATGAAATGATATATTATAAATATGCACGCATGTGTGTGCTGCATCATGGCGCCATGATTAATGACATATCGCTCCCCCGTACCCAACAGCAGCTCAGAAAGAGTGCAGTGAGTAGGGTGAAGTCGAATGTCAGCGTGCGTTCCACTGTGGAACGCACGGACCGGAAGTGATGTAGAACCGCTTATGGGAGCTCCCAATAGCACGTGATAAGTTTCCACAGTACAGTGCAGTGCGTAGGGGGGAAGTTGAGTGTCAGCGTGCGTTCCACTGTGGAATGCACGAACCGGAAATTATGTGAAATAGCTCATGGGAACTCCCAAGAGCACGTAGAAAATGAAATACACATAAATCTGAGGATGAGGCACAGGCTTATGAATGTATCCACACAGTCACACATAAAAGATGGAGGAAAATAAGAAGAATAAATCACAGAAAGAAAGTAGATTCTTTTGGTACTAATCAATCTAGGGACTCACAGAAATTGTACCTTTTATAGACATTTTAAAATATAACTTTTAATATATATTTTAAAATATTACCAACATTTAAACAACAACCCACATTATCAGTGCACAATCAAAGATGAAGGGAGGGGAATTGTGGCTTACCCTGTTTTGGCGCTACCTGGCCCTGCCTTGCCGCGGAGGTTGGCACCCTCTATCCTGTGCAATGGTGCCCCCACTCACCAATGACTCTCCCCTTTGCCCCTATATCACCCTATAGTGACAAAAAATGGGGTTAAAAGCGCAAAGTGCAAAAAATTGAGGTAGAGATAAAGTAATTTTGTGACAGCATATGGTATGTAAATATATATGCAGCCCTGATCAGTGCAATTTGGCTCCAGATACCATAATCAAAAGATGGTGCAAAAAAAATCAATACTGAAGGTCCAGAATGTATCTTACAATCAGCTTAGTGGAATAGCAAGTTCACATCATTGACATGATTTCAGATTTCATGATATTGACATGATTTCAGATTTCATGATATATGCAGTTCACTCAAATAGCATAGTAGCTTTCCATTTAGCAATTATTACCGTAACACTATTGATTCTAAAGGTGCAGCAGCTATAACACTGTTGCCATTGGATATAAAGGATTTTCCTGGACTGGTTGTGCAACTTGCTGTCAGCCAAAGGGAACCTGTCAAGGCTGTGTAAAATTGATCAGACTATATGGATGAACTGTCTCATAATCCTGCAGTTTCATCACTAGCTCCTCAACACAATAGTCACATGTAACATTCTGCTTGAGAAGCATCTACACATTTTCCCGCTTCTTCAAATTTTAATATTGAACCTAAGGCTTCTATGACAGAATCACTGACTTGGTGGATCAGGGAAATGCTGTAGATATAGCATACCTTGACTACAGCAAAGCATTTGGCAAAGTATCTCACACGATCCTTATGGAAAAAGTTACCAAGAATGGAATGGACAAGGCAACTGTTAGGTGGATTCATATCTGGCTAAGTGATCGGACTCAAAGAGTGGTCGTAAATGGCTTCACATCCAGTTGGATGAATGTCTCAAGTGGGGTACCACAGGGCTCTGTCCTGGGACCTGTATTGTTCAACATCTTTATCAATGATTTAGATGAAGGAATTGAGGGTAAACTGATTAAATTTGCTTATGACACAAAGCTAGGAGGGATAGCTAATACTAGAGAAGAGAGAGGATTCAAAAAGACCTAAATAAACTGGAGCAGTGGGCAGTAACTAACAGAATGGTTTTTAACAGGGAAAAATGCAAAGTACTACATCTGGGCAATAAAAATGAAAAAAGCATATACAAAATGGGAGGAGTATAGCTAAGCAACAGTACATGTGAAAAAGACTTAGGTATACTAATAGATCATAGACTGAACATGAGTCAACAGTGTGATGCAGCAGCAAAAAGGCAAATACAATTCTGGGATTTATTAACAGAAGCATACAGTCTAGATCACGTGAAGTCATTATCGGACTTTACTCCTCTTTGGTCTGACCTCATCTGGAATACTGCGTCCAGTTTTGGTCACAACATTTTAAAAAAGACATTGACAAACTGGAGCAAGTTCAGAGAAGAGCGACCAGAATGGTGACCGGTCTGCAAACCATTTCCTATGAGGAAAGGTTACAGGATTTGGGAATGTTTAGCTTGCAAAGAAGAAGACTGAGAGGAGACTTAATAGCTGTCTACAAATATCTTAAGGGCTGTCACATTGTAGAAGGATCATCTTTATTCTCATTTGCACAAGGAAAGACTAGAAGCAATGGGATGAAACTGAATGGGAGGAGACACAGATTAGATATTTGGAAAAACTTTTTGACAGTTAAGGTGATCAATGAGTGGAACAGGCTGCCACGAGAGGAGGTGAGTTCCCCTTCAGTGAACGTCTTCAAACATAGGCTGGACAGATATCTGTTTGAGATGATTAAGTGAATCCTGCTTTGAGCAGGGGGTTGGACCTGATGACCCAGGAGGTCCCCTCCAACTCTACCATTCTATGCTTGCTGGAGTTTTGTGAATAAATGCACAGTACACTTTTTGATCAGCAATTTTTTTCTGACAGATTCAAAGTGGCATATGTTTTACTTTATTGTCTATAGATGCATTAGCATGGGCTGTGCCATTGTGGGAGCAGGACAACTTTATGATTCAATCTGTACTTCCCTTCTTGACTGCCGTTTGTTAAGTGTATGACGAACTAGGTTGCTTTTGCTAAGCTGCTTTTTCCATACAACTACTAAAATAAGGTTGTAATTTTCTTATCCCATACATTACCTATCTAGCAAATTAGCCTGCAACAATGATGTTCTATGCACTGTTTATGTTGGGCACCAGGCAGTTGCAGGATCTGAAATGGGTTCAGAATCTTCAGTGGCCTCCCATTCTGGTCCAGCCAGGGATGATGATGCACAGCATCACGAGCGGTCCCAACACCTAGCTAGTGCACGAGATGCACAAGTTGTATCTCAGGTATTTGTGCCTAGCAGTATGAAGTACAGTGGTGGCCAAAAGTATTGGCACCCCTGTAATTCTGTCAGATAATACTCAGTTTCTTCCTGAAAATGATTGCAATCACAAATTCTTTGGTATTATTATCTTCATTTAATTTGCTTGCAAGGAAAAAACCCAAAAGAGAATGAAGCAAAAATGAAATCATTGATCATTTCACACAAAACTCCAAAAATGGGCCAGACAAAAGTATTGGCACCCTCAGCCTTATACTTGGTTTCACAACCTTTAGCCAAAATAACTGCGAACAACCGCTTCCGGTAACCATCAATGAGTTTCTTACAATGCTCTGCTGGAATTGTAGACCATTCTTCTTTGGCAAACTGCTCCAGGTCCCTGATATTTGAAGGGTGCCTTCTCCAAACTGCCATTTTGAGATCTCTCCACAGGTGTTCTATGGGATTCAGGTCTGGACTCATTGCTGGCCAACTTAGAAGTCTCCAGTGCTTACTCTCAAACCATTTTATAGTGCTTTTGGAAGTGTGTTTTGGGTCATTGTCCTGCTGGAAGACCCATGACCACTGAGGGAGACACAGCTTTCTCACACTGGGCCCTACATT
Organism: Phyllobates terribilis; assembly: GCF_046119375.1. Taxonomy (NCBI): domain Eukaryota; kingdom Metazoa; phylum Chordata; class Amphibia; order Anura; family Dendrobatidae; genus Phyllobates; species Phyllobates terribilis. The sequence goes on along the minus strand of NW_027362762.1, from coordinate 763,802,107 downwards.
ATGCTGCAAAATTTGATGGTAGTCTTCAGACTTCATAATGCCATGCACACGGTCAAGCAGTCCAGTGCCCGAGGCAGCAAAGCGACCCCAAAGCATCAGGGAACCTCCGCCATGTTTGACTGTAAGGACCGTGTTCTTTTCTTTGAATGCCTCTTTTTTTTTCCTGTACACTCTATGTTGATGCTTTTTGCCAAAAAGCACTACTTTTGTCTCATCTGACCAGAGAACATTCTTCCAAAACGTTTTAGGCTTTCGCAGGTAAGTTTTTGCAAACTCCAGCCTGGCTTTTTTATGTCTCGGGGTAAGAAGTGGGGTCTTCCTGGGTTTCCTACCATACAGTCCCTTTTCATTCAGATGCCGACGGATAGTACGGGTTGACACTGTTGTACCCTCGGATTGTAGGGCAGCTTCAACTTGTTTGGATGTTAGTCGAGGTTCTTTATCCACCATCTGCACAATCTTGCGTTGAAATCTCTCGTCAATTTTTCTTTTCCATCCACATCTAGGGAGGTTAGCCACAGTGCCATGGGCTTTAAACTTCTTAATGACACTGCGCACGGAAGACACAGGAACATTCAGGTCTTTGGAGATGGACTTGTTACATAGTTACATAGTTACATAGTTTATAAGGCCGAAAAAAGACAAGCGTCCATCCAGTTCAGCCTATTTCTTGTGCACTGCAGCTATTCCGCAGCGTTGATCCAGGGGAAGGCAAAAAAAAACCCATGCGGTATAGGCCAATTTACATCATTGAGGAAAATTCACTTCCCGACTCCAATCTGGCAGTCAGATTAAATCCCTGGATTAATTAACTATCACTAAGCATAAGATGTAATTTTATTGTTCTCAAGAAAGGCGTCCAGGCCTCTCTTGAACTCATTAGTTGAGTTGGACATCACCACTTCCTCTCCCAGAGAGTTTCATAGTCTCATGGCTCTGACCATAAAGAATCCCCTTCTATGCTGGTGCAGGAACCTCCTTTCCTCCAGACGCATAGTGTGCCCCCTCGTCTTTGTCACCATCCTTGGTATAAACAGGTCATGGTAGAGATCTCTGTACTGCCCCCTGATGTATTTATACATGTTTATGATGTCTCCCCTAAGCCTTCTCTTTTCCAACGTAAATAGGCCTAATTTTGACAACCTCTCTGGGTATTCTAGTCCCTCCTTTCCCTTTATTACCTTAGTCGCCCTCCTTTCTACCCCACTCTAGCTCCAATATGTCTTTCCTGAGCACCGGAGCCCAGAACTGTGCACATTATTCTAAGTGCGGCCTTACCAGCGCTTTATACAGAGGAAGAACAATGTTCTCATCATATGCCCCTATTCCTCTTCTGATGCATGCCATGACTCTATTTGCCTTCGCAGCTGCTGCCTGACACTGGGCACTCCAATTTAATTTGATGTTAACCAAGACGCCCAGGTCCTTCTCCATGTCAGATTTCCCCAACGGTTTCCCATTTCATATGTATGGGTGACTGCTGTTTTTCTTTCCCATGTGCATGACCTTACATTTATCGGCATTGAACCCCATTTGCCATTTTTTGGCCCAACTCCCCAATTTATCTAAATCCTCCTGTAGCTGTGCCCTATCCTCATCTGTATTAACTACTTTACAAAGTTTAGTATCATCTGCAAATATTGCTATTTTACTATGTAACCCTTCCACTAGATCATTAAGAAATATATTAAATAATATAGGGCCCAAGACAGACCCTTGAGTCACCCCGCTAGTAACCCTGACACACCCTGAGCTTACTTCATGGATAACCACCCTCTGCTTTCGATCACTCAGCCAGCTATTTACCCACTTGCACACATTATCCCCCAGACCAAGCATTCTCATTTTATATACCAACCTTTTGTGTGGCACGGTATCAAACGCTTTGGAGAAGTCAAGGTATACAACCTCCACTGACTCTCCCCGGTCCAGCTGTGAGCTTACCTCCTCGTAGAAGGCGATCAGGTTTGTTTGGCAGGAGCGATCCCTCATGAATAGTGTTGAGCATTCCGATACTGAAATATCGGGTATCGGCCGATATTCGCGGTATTGGAATTCCAATACTTAATTCCGATACTTTTACAATATCGAATACCGGAATCGGAAGTTCCCATAATGCCTGCGCTCTGCAGTGTCTCTGAAGGATGACAAGCTGGATGGTAGCGCTCAGCTGAGATCCAGCCTGTCATCAGAATGCCATCCCAGCGTGGGAGAATTCTCCTGATCGTTTAAAAGCCGGCAGGCGGTAAAAAGCCGCCAGCTTTTAAACAATCGCACAGCCCCATACTGCTTCCCTGCAGCCTCCCACCCCGATCCTCCTCTCCCCTCGCCACCTCCCATCCCGATCGTAAGTTAAGACCGGGCGGGGAGCGCAGCACCAAGGAGCGGGGAGCGAAGGACCTGGGCGGGGAAGCCGACAGTGAAAAGATTTCACCGCCGGCTTTCCGTTTCTGTGCTGCGCTTTCCCGCCGGTTATTTCAAATGAACAGCTGAGGTATCAGATGATGCCGATCAGCTGTTCATTTGAAGTAGCCGCGGTTCCCTCAGAGGGTTCATGTGAATTCATGCTTGACTGCATTGCATGAACTCACATGAACTTTCCCACGGCCGCACAGGTCAGCCTCACCTCCCAGACGATCAGACCCATCATGATTGTGTGTGTGTCTGCGAGTGTGTGCGGGGTGTCTGTGCGATGTCTGCGGGTGTGTGCAGTATCTGTGCGATGTGTGCGGGTGTGTGCGTGCAGGCAGACATAGGCCGATGTGACACTACTACTCCTATCGGCCTATGTCTGTCCCCCGTCCACTCGTGCCAGCAGGATCAGCTCAATGGGAGCAGTAGTTCCCATCAGCCTGATCCTGCTATTTAAATTGCCCTACTGTGTCCCCAATAAATTTTAAATACATGTCATTGGTGGCCAGTGGTTACCTAAAATAAATTAGTTTATACATTACCTGTCCCCACTGATCGCCACCTAAAATAAAGTAAAAAATAAAAAACTACACCTATACTCACCTAGACACCTAATTCCCTGAAGCCATCGATCTCCTGTAATAAAATATAAAATAATAAACCACAACCTTATCCTTACCCCTCCGTAATAGTCCACGAGTGTCCCACGATGATCTCCAGTTTAGAGCAGCCACATAGAATGTGACCGCTCTGAACCACTGCCGCCGCTAGAATGATGGGGCCGTAAAGCAGCCCCGTCATTGCATAAGCAGGTTCGCCGGAGTTCAGGCAGCGCTGCTCCGGTTAGCTCCTTTACGGCCCTGCTGTATCGTGAGAAATTCCCACGGTACAGCAGTGCCGTAAAGGAGGTCTCCAGAGCTGCGCTGCCTGAATGCACTCCTGTGACCTCAGTCAGTGGCTCCCGCTGCCGGGAGCGGACGTGTTCCCGGAAGCGTGAGCTTACAGCAGCCATGCACAGCTGTCACCATCTCCAGATGTGACAGCTGTGCATGGGAGATCAGCGCAGGAACGTGGACAGGTAACTATTTTTTTTAAGTAAACTAAGAATTAAATAAAATTGTGTGTTTTATTTCAAATAAATTATTTTTTTCTGGGTGTAGTGTGTTTTTTCTTTTTAACACTTTGTAGGTTAGTAATGGGGGTGTCTTATAGACGCCCATCATTACTAACCTGGGCTTCATGGCAGCTGGCGCTGACATGAACCCCAACCATATTAGCCCCTGCCACCGCACCAGGGCAGTGTGGAAGAGCGAGGCTAAGTGCCAGAATTGGCGGATCCTATGGATGCGCCATTTCTGGGGCGGCTGACGGCTGGTGTTTCTAGCCTGGGAGGGGGCCAATATTCATGGCACCCTTCCTGGGCTATTAATATCAGCCCCCAGCTGTCTGCCTAGCCTTTGCTAGCTATTAAATAGGGGGTACCCCACGTCATTTTTTTGGGGGGGTCCCCCATTTTAATAGCTAGTAAAGGCTAGGTATTCAGCTGGGGGCTGATATTAGTAGTCTGGGAAGCTACATGGGTATTACCCACTTCCCAGGCTTCAACCATCTGCCCCAGCCGTCTGCTTAACCTCCGCTAGAGACTAAAATTACGGGGAATCCCACGCCAATTTTTTTTTAAATAAATCGTTTATTTTAACACTAAATGACATTTGAGGAGTTAATAAAGATGCAGTCCCTAAATTATTATTTATTTTTTAATTAATTTTTCCCAAAAATTTTGACGTGGGCTTTGCCATATTTTTGTATGCCAGCCAGGTACAGCATCCAGCTTCTGTGAACGCGCCATTTTCCGGGGTGGCTGCGGACTGCAATTTGCACCGGGGGGGCAGAAAGCTTGGGCCTCCCTGTGCTGCAGATTCCAGCCCCCAGCTGCCTAGTTGTACCTGGCTGGACACACAAATAGGGAGAAGCCCCACGTATTTTTTTTTTTTATTATTTCATGAAATTCATGAAATAATAAAGAAAAAAAGGGCTTCCCTATATTGTTGTGTCCGACCAGTTATAAATAGGCAGCTGGTGGTTGGGGGCAGCCCGTTCCTGCCTGCTGTACCTGGCTGGACACAAATATACTGCGAAGCCCCACGTCAATTTTTTTAAAATTATTTCAGGAAATTCATGAAATAATTGAAAAAAAATTGACGTGAGGCTTCACGCTATAGTTGTGTCCAGCCAGGTACAGGAGGCAGAAACGGGCTGCCCCCAACCACCAGCTGCCTATTTGTACCTGGTTGGACACAACAATATAGGGAAGCCCTTTTTTTCTTAATTATTTCATGAATTTCATGAAATAATTAAAAAAAAAAATACGTGGGGCTTCGCCCTACTTTTGTGTCCAGCCAGGTACAACTAGGCAGCTGGGGGCTGGAATCCACAGCGCAGGGAGGCCCAAGCTTTCTGGGCCCCACCCCGCTGCAAATTGCAGTCCACAGCCGCCCCGGAAAATGGCGCGTTCATAGAAGCGCCATCTTCTGGCGCTGTACCCAACTCATCCAGGGCCCTGGTGCAGTGGCTCACTGGGTAATAAAGGGGTTAAAGCCACCTTGGCATTATCAGCTGGCCCTAAGCCCGAAATTCATGGGGTCACGCCAATATTAGACATGACCACCATGAATTTCTAGTAAAGTATTTACAAAAAACACAACACCCAGAAAAAAGTCCATTAATTGAAATAAAGACGCAATTCTTTATTGTTCTAAATTAAACCATACTTACCGTCACGCCCATTCCAGCTGAAGCCAACGATCTCCTGCAATAAAAGAAAAATAATAAAGCAACCTCATCCTTACCTTTCCATGGTTCCCAGGACAGCTTCAGCTCTGCTACATCGAGATGACAGGCTGGACTGCTGCAGAAAGCTGCAATCCATCCTGTCATCCCGCAGACACTGAGAAGCGCAGGCATGCTTGCGCTCCTCAGTGTCTCTCTTTGACGGCATCCCGATGAGCCTAGTTCATGTCCAATGAACTCGGCTCACCTCATGCACGTCACTGACAGCGTGGGAGAATTCTCCTGCACTCAGCGCTTCAGCGTGAGAATTCTCCCACGGTGTCAGTGACGTGAATGAGGTGAGATCATGTCCAATGAACTCAGCTCACCTCATGCACGTCACTGACAGCATGGGAAAATTCTCACGCTGAAGCGCTGAGTGCAGGAGAATTTTCCCACGCTGTCAGTGACGTGCATGAGGTGAGCCGAGTTCATTGGACATGTGCTCACCTCATGCACGTCACTGACACTGTGGGAGAATTCTCACGCTGAAGCGCTGAGTGCAGGAGAATTCTCCCACGCTGTCAGTGACGTGCATGAGGTGAGCTGAGTTCATTGGACATGAACTCGGCTCATCTGGATGCCGTCACAGAGAGACACTGAGGAGCGCAAGCATGCCTGCGCTTCTCAGTGTCTGCGGGATGGCAGGCTGGATGGATGGCAGCGTTCTGCTGCGGTCCAGCCTGTCATCTCGATGTAGCAGAGCTGGAGCCATCCTGGGAACCATGGAAAGGTAAGGATGATGTTGCTTTATTATTTTTCTTTTATTGCAGGAGATCATTGGCTTCAGCTGGAATGGGCGTGACGGTAAGTATGGTTTAATTTAGAACAATAAAGAATTGTGTGTTTATTTCAATTAAAGGACTTTATTCTGGGTGTTTGTGTTTTTTTTTTTTAACTTTGACTATGGGGTTAGTAATGGGGGTGTCTTATAGACGCCTCTCCATTACTAACCTGGGCTTGATGTCAGCTGGCATTATAAGCTGACATCAACCCCAACCCTATTACCCCACTGCCACCGCTACAGGGCAGTGGGAAGAGCGAGGCTAAGTGCCAGAATTGGCGCATCCTGTGGATGCGCCATTTCTGGGGCGGCTGACGGCTGGTGTTTCTAGCCTGGGAGGGGGCCAATATTCATGGCACCCTTCCTGGGCTATTAATATCAGCCCCCAGCTGTCTGCCTAGCCTTTGCTAGCTATTAAATTAGGGGGGACCCCACGTCATTTTTTTTGAGGGGGTCCCCCATTTTAATAGCTAGTAAAGGCTAGGTATTCAGCTGGGGGCTGATATTAGTAGCCTGGGAAGCTCCGTGGGTATTACCCCCTTCCCAGGCTTCAAACATCTGCCCCAGCCGTCTGCTTAACCTCCGCTAGAGACTAAAATTAAGGGGAACCCCACGCCAATTTTTTTTTAAATAAATCCTTTATTTTAACACTAAATGACAAGTACAGTAATCAACACTGTCACTGTACTTCATATATGTGACTGACCTGTTTTTATCTATCTAATCTATGTATGATTCTCTATTCCTTCTATTCTAAATTGTCGGGTACAAATGCCGAATTGCCGGCCGGCTATTTTAAAGAGACGGTGCATGAAAACACTATTATATTTTTAAATAAATCCTTTACACTAAATGACAAGTACAGTAAGCAACACTGTCACTGTACTTCATATATATGTGACTGACATGTTTCTATGTATCTAATCTATGTGTGAAGCTCTATTCTGTCTGTTATAAATTGTCGGGTACCGCTGCTGAATTGCCGGCCGGCTTTTTTAAAGAGACGGTGCATGAAAACACAATTATTTATTTAAATAAATCCTTTACACTAAATGACAAGTACAGAAATCAACACTGTCACTGTACTTCTTATATATGTGACTGACATGTTTATATGTATCTAATCTATGTGTGATGTTCTATTCTTTCTGTTGTAAATTGTCGGGTACCGGTGTATGCCGCTGATGAATTGCCGGCTTTTCGCGTAATACATTCTACATTATTCTTAGTTGTTTTACTTCATGTAGAATTAACCTACAAGGAAGAAAGGGTTTATTTTCATTCCGATATTTGTGTCCCATTGACTTGCATTGGTTTCCGGTATCGGAATCGGCGATATCCGATACTTTTTGGGTATCGATCCGATCCAATCCGATACGATATTTCCTGATATCGGAAGGTATCGCTCAACACTACTCATGAATCCATGTTGATATGGAGTTAGACAGTTATTATCATTAAGATATTCTACAATAGCATCTCTAAGAAATCCTTCAAACAATTTACCCACAACAGAAGTTAAGCTTACAGGTCTATAGTTCCCAGGGTCACTTTTAGACCCCTTTTTGAATATTGGTACCACATTTGCTTGGTGCTAGTCTAGTGGGACAGTCCCTGTCCATAAAGAGTGCTTGAATATAAGATACAGTGGCCTGTCTATCACATTACTTATTTCTTTTAGTACCCGGGGGTGTATGTCATCTGGGCCTGGTGACTTCTCTATTTTGATATTATTTAGGCGTTTCTGAACTTCCTCCTGGCTTAGGTGGGTGATATTTAGCGGAGGGTTTACTTTATCACTCTGCATTTCCTCCGATAAATTGTTTTCTTTTGTGAAAACAGTAGAGAAGAAGCTTTTAAGTAGGTTTGCTTTACCCTCATCGCCCTCTATGATTTTACCCAGGTTATTTTTCAATGGGCCTTGAGATTTCACATGCTTCCTCATAATTTGGTTTCTCAAGACCTCAGACAGTTCTTTGGTCTTCTTTCTTTTCTCCATGCTCAATGTGGTACACACAAGGACACAGGACAGAGGTTGAGTCAACTTTCATCCATGTTAACTGGCTGCAAGTGTGATTTAGTTATTGCCAACACGTGTTAGGTGTTACAGGTACCTTACAGGTGCTGTTAATTACACGAATTAGAGAAGCATCACATGATTTTTCAAACAGTGCAAATACTTTTGTCCACCCCCTTTTTTAGGTTTGGTGTGGAATTTTATCCAATTTGGCTTTAGGACCATTCTTTTTGTGTTTTTTCATTGAAGACAAATTAAATGAAGATAATAATACCAAAGAATTTGTGATTGCAATCATTTTCAGGAAGAAACTGAGTATTATCTGACAAAATTTAAGGGGTGCCTATACTTTTGGCCACCACTGTATAGGTTGCAGAGGGAGTCAGGGCTCCGTCAGCCTAAGTCCAAGATGCATCGCACTGAGCATGCACGTGACATGGCGGACTGTGATTGGTGATTCAGGAGCCAGCTGATCCATTGACCTGGCACCGCCTGATTGGTCATGGGTGACGTCACCAATGGTGCGACGGTGGGCAGGGCTTAATCATTAAAAGGCCCGCCCACAAACTTGGCGGCGCGCTCTGATCTTTGAGCAGTGATGGTGTGGTGTGTACGCTTGGGTGTTTGAGCTCCCTGTGAGCTGTAGTGGAAATAGGCAGGTCTAGTGAAAATAGGCAGGTTAGTGGAAATAGGCAGGTAGCTTCGCACGGCAGTCTGGCTCTGACAAGGGGGTCGCCATACACCCCGAGCCGTCTGCAGACGCCGTATTCCTGGTACAGCCTGTGAGCCATATGGACCGAGTCTCCACAGTACGGTAGCACGCCGGCTGAGAGCACGTATACCAGGCGGGTATCACACCCGCACCCTAGCGCCTACTGCATAGCCCCTGTATAGTTAACAGGGCTACAGCTACTTCCCCGGTCGCACATCTCCCGTGCAGTTAACGGAAATAGAGCGAACCGCTATACCCAGTCCTGTGTGCTGTAACACGGAAGGGTTTCTATTTAAGTTGGTTGTTTTCCTTCTCACCCGGAAAGTGTTCGGCCGCAGTCCACCAGGCTGAATTGCGGACCCCGGGGTCGGTTGCTTTCCTTTATAATTAAGTTTGCTTGAAACCGTCCCCATAACAGTATCAGAGCGCCAGGGTCTTGCCAAACATGGCCGACAACCAGCAACTGCAGCGCTATGTTCAGCAACTTGAGGCCAGACTTAGGTCTCTGGAACAAGCTGTCCCAGTCGCTGATATCACTGCAGTAGCTTCCCAGGTGGATTCTCTAGCAGCTAATCTGGTTAACTCAGCTGCGGTGAATGCTGCAAGGGTCCCATTACCCCGTTTTGCTCTCCCAGAGAAATTTTCTGGGGACAGTAAATCCTGCAGGGATTTTATCAATTTATGCTCCATTCAGTTGGAAATGATGGAGGCACTATTCCCCTCCGAAAGAGCCAAAGTGAGATATGTCATCTCATTACTTTCCCACCGGGCTCTGGAGTGGGCTACTCCTCTCTGGGAGCGGAATGACCCGGTAGTGGCAAATGCGGGTCTTTTCCTTAAGGCCCTGAAGAGCATATTCCTAGGTCCTCAGGTCACGCACGATACGGCTCGTGAGCTTCTTGTGTTGATTCAGGGTTCGGCCACCACCTGCCACTATGCCATCCAGTTCAGAACCCTAGCGGCGGAACTGGATTAGCCTGAGTGGTCGCTAATCCCTGTGTTTTGGAGAGGGCTGGCTGGGCATATTAAAGATGCTCTAGCCACCAGAGAGATCTCAACCTCTCTGGAAGAGTTAATTACTCTCGCTAACCGAATAGATCTACGTCATGCAGAACGCAAGTTAGAACTGGAGGTTTCTAGACCTCGGTTTCAGTTGGCACCCTCTTTCTCTAGGCCTATCTCCAAACCCGTGGCTTCTGACCCGGAGCCTGAGGCTATGGATATATCCTGGACTAAGTCTAAGTCCCCTCGTTCCCGACCTGCGCATCTCTTGGAGTTCCCCGTTAATAAGGTTTCTAAGCGGTCGGGAAACAAATGTGTCTAACCACCGTTGGAGGGGGTGTGTTAGATTCTGGGGTTTCTTCCTCCAAATTATTGTTTGAGGTGACGTTGTCCTTCGGGACAACCATGGTTACGGCAAGGGCGTGGGTGGATTCTGGAGCCGTTGGCAATTTTTTGTCATCAACATTTGCCCAGAGGCATGCCATCCCTCTGGAGTTACTGCCAAAGCCGATGAACATCAGGGTGGTCAACAGTGCTCTGCTGGACACACAAATCACTCACCAGTCAGCCCCCCTCACCATGTCATTTCCTCAGGGTCACCGGAAGGTTATCTCCCTCCTTATTATCCCCGGGGGATTAGATGAGGTGTTATTGGGTCTCCCTTGGCTACGTTGTCACACTCCACACATTGATTGGAGTACAGGGAGAATTTCTTCCTGGGGTAAGAGCTGTGTGTCTTAATGTATGATTGCAGCCGCCCGGAGGGTAGTCTCTGAGCCTTCTCCTGACTTGTCCGCTCTGCCTGTACAATATCGGAGCTTTGCGGACGTCTTTTCCAAAAAGGGCGCAGAGACTCTACCTCCCCACTGACCGTTTGACTGTCCTATTGATTAGATCCCCGGCACGGAGCCCCCTCGCGGTAGGGTTTACCCCCTGTCTGTACCCGAGACCCAGGCCATGTCAAACTATATCAAAAAGAATCTGGCCCGGGGTTTATCAGAAAATCGGTTTCTCCTGCTGGAGCAGGGTTTTTCTTCGCCCAGAAGAAAGAGGGTGATTTACGTCCCTGCATTGATTACAGAGGACTAAATGCCATCACCATCAAGAATAAATACCCTCTACCCCTGATTTCTGAACTATTTGACAGGTTGTGAGGGGCTAACATCTTCACTAAATAGGACCTGCGAGGGGCATATAACCTTGTGCGAATCCGTGAAGGTGACGAATGGAAAACAGCCTTTAACACTCGTGATGGTCATTACGAGTATCTCGTCATGCCTTTCGGGTTATGCAATGCCCCAGCGGTTTTTCAAGATTTTGTCAATGATATCTTTCAGAATTTGCTGCTATCTTCCATGGTAGTCTATCTTGACGATATCCTTATTTTTTCCCCGGACCTCTCTACACACAGAGAAGATGTTCTCCGGGTTTTTGAACGTTTGCAAGCAAATTCTTTATACTGTAAGCTGGAGATGTGTCAGTTTGTACGAGAGTCTCTACCGTTCCTGGGCTGCATCATATCCAGTAAGGGATTGGCTATGGACCCACAAAAGTTGGTGGCGGTACAGAACTGGCAGGAGCCCCATTCTCTTAAAGTGGTACAACGCTTCATGGGCTTTATTAATTACTACCAGCAGCTCATACCACATTTTTCCACACTGGGGGCTCCCTCTTAGCCGCTTTAACCCGGAAGGGTGCCAATCCCAAGAATTGGTCAAAGGAGACATCCAAGGCGCTTTGGGAGATTAAATCCTACAGTTATATGAAAAAGTTTGGGCACCCCTATTAATCTTAAGCTTAATGTTTTATAAAAATTGGTGTTTTTGCAACAGCTATTTCAGTTTGCTATATGTAATAACTGTTATTACATATATCAAACTGAAATAGCTGTTGCAAAAACACCAAAAAGCTGTCTCAGCGATTTAACCTGTCAGTTTCCACTGTGAGGAACATAGTAAGGAAATGGAAGAACACAGGGACAGTTCTTGTTAAGGCCAGAAGTGGCAGGCCAAGAAAAACATCAGAAAGGCAGAGAAGAAGAATGGTGAGATCAGTCAAGGACAATCCTCAGACCACCTCCAGAGAGCTGCAGCATCAACTTGCTGCAGATGGTGTCACTGTGCATCGGTCCACTATACAACGCACTTTGCACAAGGAGAAGCTGTATGGGACAGTAATGAGAAAGAAGCCGTTTCGGCAAGCACGCCACAAACAGAGTCGGCTGAGGTATGCAAAAGCACATTTGGAGAAGCCAATTTCTTTTTGGAAGAAGGTCCTGTGGACTGATGAAACCAAGATTGAGTTGTTTGGTCATACAAAAAGGCATTATGCATGGCGGCAAAAAAACACAGCATTCCAAGAAAAACACTTGCTACCCACAGTAAAATTTGGTAGAGGTTCCATCATGCTTTGGGGCTGTGTGGCCAATGCCGGCACCGGGAATCTTGTTAAAGTTGAGGGACGCATGGATTCCACTCAGTATCAGCAGATTCTTGACAATAATGTTCAAGAGTCAGTGACAAAGTTGAATTTACGCAGGGGATGAATCTTTCAGCAAGACAATGATCCAAAACACCGCTCCAAATCTACTCAGGCATTCATGCAGAGGAACAATTACAATGTTCTGGAATGGCCATCCCAGTCCCCAGACCTGAATATCATTGAACATCTGTGGGATCATTTGAAGAGGGCTGTCCATGCTCGGCGACCATCAAACTTATCTGAACTGGAATTGTTTTGTAAAGAGGAATGGTCAAAAATACCTTCATCCAGGATCCAGGAAATCATTAAAAGCTACAGGAAGCTACTAGAGGCTGTTATTTTTGCAAAAGGAGGATCTACTAAATATTAATGTCACTTTTCTGGTGAGGTGCCCATACTTATGCACCTGTCAAATTTTGTTTGAATGCAGATTGCTCATTTTCTGTTAGTACAATAAACCTCATTTCAAGGCAGAAACATTACTGTGTCGAACAGTTATTACATATATCAAACTGAAATAGCTGTTGCAAAAACACCAATTTTTATAAAACATTAAGCTTAAGATTAATAGGCGTGCCCAAACTTTTTCATATAACTGTATTTCTCCAAAGCTCCCATTCTCCATCGCCCGGATGTGGACAAGCCATTCTTTCTGGAAGTCGATGCCTCCTCTGTCGGTGCAGGAGCGGCTCTCTCAAAAGAATGGACAGGGTCGGACAAGACCATGTTTTCTCTTTTCCAAGACCTTCTCTCCAGCAGAGAAGAATTATACGATTGGTGACAAGGAATTACTGGCTATTAAGATGGCTTTTTCGGAATGGAGGTACCTCTTGGAGGGAGCTAAACATCCTTTTGTGGTATATTCCGATCACAAAAATCTTTCATACCTACAGACGGCGCAGCGTCTTAACCCGAGGCAGGCCAGGTGGTCTCTTTTCTTTTCCCGATTTAATTTTTCCATTTATTTTTTAAAAGGGGAAAAGAACCCTCGGGCGGACGCTTTGTCGTGGTCTATGGATACGGCTGAGGACGAGGACGAGCCCAGGCTCATTGTTCCGCCAGAGTGTATGCGGACAGTGGCTCCAGTGTCCCTAAACCTGGTTGCTCCTGGGAGGATGTTCGTTCCTCCCAATTTACAGAATGAAGTACTGTCCTGGGCACATGCCTCTAAGATCGGAGGTCATTTTGGGGTCAAACGTACCACGGAGCTTCTCCAACGGTCGTATTGGTGGCCTCGGTTGTCCCAGGACATTAAGGAATATGTCCAAGCGTGTGTCTCATGTGCGAGAAATAAATCGTTCCGTCAGAGGCCAGCTGGTCTTTTTCTTCCGTTACCCGTGGCAGATAGACCGTGGGAGCTGGTTGGGATGAAGTTTATTGTTGAGTTTTGTAAGTCCTGGGGAAACACGACAATATGGGTGGTGTCTGACCATTTCTCTAAGATGGTTCACCTGGTTCCTCTGCCTAGGGTTCCTTCTTCCCGGGTTCTGGCATCATTGTTCATTCATCATGTTTTCCGTCTCCACGGAATGCCTGATAGAATTGTCTGTGACCGGGGTCCACAGTTTTCCTCCCAGTTTTGGAGAGAATTGTGTAATTTGCTCAGCATTGAACTAAATCACTCTACTGCCTATCACCCGGAGACCATTGGTCTGGTGGAACGCACTGACCAGACGCTTGTGACATACTTGCGTCATTTCGTTTCAGCCAACCAGAATGACTGGTTGATGCTGCTCCCCTGGGCTGAGTTTGCCCTAAACAACGCAGTGGCGGATTCCACAGGTCAGACTCTGTTTCTCCTAAATAATGGTCAACATCCGCGAGTCCCGGCTCCTATACCTGTTTGCTCTGTGGAACCTGGGGTCAGAGATTGGGCTCTGGAGGCGCGGGAGGTTTGGGATCATACCCAGGAGGCAATATTGGCCTCCAAGAATTGGATGAGAGAGTCGACTGACACTCATCGCCGTCCGGCCCTCGTATTGACTCCGGGCGACAGAGTGTGGCTCGCGGCTCATAATATCAGAGTACGCGGGAAATCCGCTAACTTTGCTCCCAGTTTTATTGGTCCTTTCAAAATTTTGACCCACATAAACCCTGTAGTGTACCGGTTACAGTTGCCACGACACGTTTCATGTGTCGCTCCTCAAGCCGGTTCGCCTGACAAAATTCTTGGAACCCCCAACCTGCTCCAGACACCAGGGGTGATGATTTCGAGGTACAGGCAATTGTGGGGTCCAAGATGGTCCATGGGAAAAAGCATTACCTCGTACACTGGAGGGGCCACGGATCTGAGGATCGTTCCTGGGAACCAGTGGACCACATTCATTCTCCCCTGCTCATTGAGGAATATGAGTGTCAAGTGGAGGGGGATGTTAGAAGGTGGGATAATGTTAGGTGCTGGGTGGTTGCTGGATCTGAAATGGGTTCAGAATCTTCAGTAGATTCTGTGGTCTCCCATTCTGGTCCAGCCAGGGCTGATGCTGCACAGCATTGCCATCAGTCCCAACGCCTAGCTAGTAGTGTTGAACCACCCCCGTAGTGTTTGGGTTCGGTTCGGTTCGTCGAACACCGGGATGTTCGAGGAACTGTTCGTCGAACTGTTCGTCGAACACCTTAGAACACCGTCGAACACCGTTAAAACTAATGGCAGGCAAACAAAAACACATAGGAACACATAGAAAACACCTTCAAAGGTGTCCAAAAGCTCACAAACTGCTCAGAAGACGCTTTCTTTAAAAAAGCCGGCCGGCAATTCAGCAGCGGCATACACCGGTACTCGACAATTTAGACATGAAGGAATAGAGCATCACACATAGATTAGATAGATAGAAACATGTCAGTCACATATATATGAAGTACAGTGACAGTGTTGCTTACTGTACTTGTCATTTAGTGTAAAGGATTTATTAAAAAATATAATAGTGTTTTCGTGCACCGTCTCTTTAAAAAAGCCCGCCGGCAATTCAGCAGCGGTACCCGACAATTTATAACAGACAGAATAGAGCTTCACACATAGATTAGATAGATAGAAACATGTCAGTCACATATATATGAAGTACTGTGACAGTGTTGCTTACTGTACTTGTCATTTACTGCAAAGGATTTATTAAAAAAAATAATAGTGTTTTCATGCACCGTCTCTTTAAAAAAGCCGGCCGGCAATTCAGCATCTGTACCCGACAATTTAGAATAGAAGGAATAGAGAATCACACATAGATTAGATAGATAGAAACATGTCAGCCACATATATACGAAGTACAGTGACAGTGTTGCTTACTGTAATTGTCATTTAGTGTAAAGGATTTATCAAAAAAAATAATAATGTTTTCATGCACCGTCTCTTTAAAAAAGCCGGCCGGCAATTCAGCATCTGTACCCGACAATTTATAACAGACAGAATAGAGCTTCACACATAGATTAGATAGATAGAAACATGTCAGTCACATATATATGAAGTACAGTGATAGTGTTGGTTACTGTACTTGTCATTTAGTATAAAGGATTTATAAAAAAAAATAATAGTGTTTTCATGCACTGTCTCTTTAAAAAAGCCGTCCGGCAATTCAGCATCTGTACCCGACAATTTAGAATAGAAGGAATAGAGAATCACACATAGATTAGATAGATTGAAACATGTCAGTCACATATATATGAAGTACAGTGACAGTGTTGATTACTGTACTTGTCATTTAGTATAAAGGATTTATTAAAAAAAATAATAGTGTTTTCATGCACTGTCTCTTTAAAAAATCCTTTACACTAAATGACAAGTACAGTAAGCAACACTGTCACTGTACTTCGTATATATGTGTCACTGACATGTTTCTATCTATCTAATCTATGTGTGAAGCTCTATTCTTTCGGTTCTAAATTGTCGGGTACCGGTGTATGCCGCTGATGAATTGCCAGCTTTTCATGTTTCACTGTTGGCACTGTTCCCATCGATTTGGGCAATCACTGTAATGCCACAACCACCATGGCTGTGGCATTACAGTGAGTGGCAGACAATCCCTGCATGATTGGTGCTCTAAATAGCGCCAGACATGCAGGACACGCTTTTGGTGCACGAACAGTTATCGAACATAACCTCGAACAGCCGAATTTTTTGCAAATCGTTCGGGTTCGTCGAACAACTCGAACACCGCCCAAAACAGCTCGAATTTGAGATTGGCGAACAGTTCTAGTCGAACACCGCTCATCTCTACTAGCTAGTGCACGAGATGCACAAGTTGTATCTTGGGTGTTTGTGCCTAGCAGTATGAAGTATAAGTTGCGGAGGGAGTCAGGGCTCCGTCAGCCTAAGTCCAAGATGCATCGCACTGAGCATGCCCGTGACATGGCGGACTGTGATTGGTGGTTCGGGAACCAGCTGATCCGGTGACCTGGCACCGCCTAATTGGTCACGGGTGACTTCACCAATGGTTCGACGGTGGGCAGGGCTTAATCTTTAAAAGGCCCGCCCACAAATATGGCGGCACACTCTGATCTTTAAACAGTGGTGGTGTGGTGTGTACGCTTGGGCATTTGAGCTCCCTGTGAGCTGTAGTGGAAATAGGCAGGTCTAGTGGAAATAGGCAGGTTAGTGGAAATAGGCAGGTAGCTTTGCCCGGCGGTCTGGCTCTGACAAGGGGGTTGCCATACACCCCGAGCCGTCTGCATATGCCATATTCCCGGTACCGCCTGTGAGCCTCATGGACCGAGTCTCCACAGTCCGGTAGCACGCCGGCTAGCGCCTACTGCATAGCCCCTGTGTAGTTAACAGGGCTACAGCTACTTCCCCGGTCGCACATCTCCCATGCAGTTAACGGAGATAGAGCAAACCGCTTTACCCAGTCCTGTGTGCTGTAACACGGAAGGGTTTCTATTTAAGCTGGTAGTTTTCCTTCTCACCCGGAAGGTGTTCGGCCACAGTCCACCAGGCTCCATTGCTGACCCCGGGGTCGGTTGCTTTCCATTATAATAAAGTTTATTTGCAACCGTCCCCATAACAGTTTTTTAGGCCGGCCTATTAAATTTTGTAAAAAATGAACGTGTGGGTAAAGATTTACTTTCCTCACGTGATAATTTAATTTTCGTTGCTACTCTTGTTGACTTATACTTTAAAGAATGATCTAGAAAAAATGATGGATCACTGCATTTCACCTCCAAGAGTGTCTTCAAATTCTCCTCCCAGAGTGGCCACATCAGAACTTATGCAAATCAGTGAGAAAGGATTTTTATTGCCAGAAAGATCCCGTCAACTTACAGAAGGACTATATTTATATTGTGGTGAATGAGATGACTCTTGCTCCAAACTGAAGGCCAGAAAGGATAACTTCAGACCCGAGGCAGAGAAGAAGGGATCACCCTGGGATTAACTCTATCCTCTACTAAAGATAAATTATTCATGATTATGTCTGTTTCCTTCGGTTCCTCGGTTTTTATTCAGTCTTGAATACTTTTTTTGCCATCATTTATAGCACACCCTATAAATAGCAAGTCACTAGGATAGATCAGGATTCCCCTTTGAAAATGGATGCAGTGTAGTGGAAGTCTTTATGGTATTGTGCATACTAGTGAATACAATAACACCAACTAAACAGCCTGTCACTTAAACATCCTTTTAAAACTTTTAAAATATTTCTTCCTTTCAAAACACAAAAATGTTAATAACTCAAATTCTGTCGATTTTAATATGTTTTAGCACATTTTGCATGCACATGTATTTTTACTCTCAGTTTTTGTTCCCTTTATCATAGTTGAAGAGCTGTCTCCTAAAATAAAACAAACAATCCAATATTTCATACCACTAAATCACATTTTTGGAGAAAGCATCTATTTCTTTTGCTTTCCCTTAGTCTCCAGAGCTGCATAAACCACAGTATTTAAGCCATTCTCCTCTCTGAACCCATCTTACAGCTGTTATACTGCCACAATCAGTATTACCACTGACCTCCTCCCTCTCATTTGGGAATATGTGTTTCTAGCAACACTTTATCATGGATGAGGTTTCTTACATTCAAGAAAATCTTGCAGTAATGGAATCAGCCAAGCTTATTTAAAACTTTTAAATAAAGCATTATTTAAATACTATAAATATTTCGTACATACATAGATATTAATTGAATTATCCGAATCAAACGATGTTTCCAACAATCTCAATAATTAGCTGTATAGGTATGTGATGGGCTCTCTGGCCTGGAATGTGAACATAGGGCCCCAACTTTCTCTACAAAATAGCGAGTACTACGGGGTAAAACACAGGTATAATATTTTATGACTTCTCTAAAATTGGTATATATTAGTATCGTGTATTGCCGTAATGGGAAAAAATAGGCAGCAACATGGGGCACCAATAGGCAAGGAGTAAAATGTATGAATTAGGGAAACAAATCATTACTTTTTATTGGCTTTGTTTGCCTGCACGTCAATGTTGCAGGTGCCAAGGCGTAGTAAGAACTTCCTTTTAATGTATCAGTGAGGGATTGTTATAGTTGTAAGGGTTGAAAAGGTAAAAAATGGTGCTAAGCTGATGTGGTCCTTATAAAGGAATGGAAGTCTGATGAAATAAAAACCCTTAGCTCCTTTGAGAATAAAACATTAGTTAGCAAATAATTCAGAGGTGGTCTTAACCTCTTCTGGATTGTAAGGCCCTGTGCAGGAATCCCATTTCCAAAACAACTGCATTAGGGGTGGGGGTGCTTACCATACTTCAATCATAGGTTGTCAATGTCCGCAACATAGTATGGGGCATATTTGGACCATTGCTATGCAAGAAGTCCCTTCTCATTTATGTATTCAACTTTGTGTAAATTCTGCATTTTATGAGCACAGTACTATCAGAAAGTGTATTTTATGCTAGTAAAAGTAATTTTTATTCATCTTTCTGAGAAGAATATTTCTTGATCAGATTAACAACATAGAAATGTACAGGGCGTGTTAATATAGTAAATGAATGTAAGCTGTACATGAAGAATGTAGTCTTTGGAATTAATACCTTTCCCGTGATGTTGTGCTCTCAAGCAAAGATGAGTTCACATGCATTTAAATATGAACTGTGTCTTAAAGTGTCAGCCAAAAGTCAACTGGTCATAACCTTTTATTCATAGCGTTAAAACTTATCCATATAAATCCATCAGTATCCTCTAATTCACAGCTTCAGAAAAATATGAATTTCTTTAACATACGTATATTAGGCATTTTAGAAGGTTTTAGTAAGAATATCAATAAAAGTTTTGTTCATTTTCAAATATTAGAACATGATTCTCATTACCTCTTTGTTATAAAATATGCAAATTATACATTTTCAAAATTCATATAAATGTAATTTTTGCCATATGGGAGAAGTTATAAAAATGTTCAGGTCATATGTGGGCTATGTCATTGTAAGCCCTTACTATTAAAGTTCAGAACAATTCACCGGTGAAATTACATTTGGGAATTAAGATTATTAGGGAAAAAATTCACTGCAAATGTTGCTTGAGGACTTTTCATGCAAGATATATCTAATATTAATATTGCAAGCATTAGATTTTTATTGGTAACTGAAATAAAGGTTACGTTATTGACATTTCTGTAGATTATATTTTGGCATACTCTTTATGATTTCTTTTCTAATAATGTAATAAGCTAGTGTAATGAAACTCAAAAACATACTGCTGCCCTTCAGTGCATTCCTGGCTAGTTGCTAAAATATGCTCACTTTTCTGTCATCACATGCTTTGCTGTTATAGGCTGAAATTTCGCCATAGAGACTTCCTGGTTATGCCTTTGCCTTCATTGTCAGTCATGTAGGGCACTCCATATTGCCATACTAAAAGCTGTAATTAAATTGTTTCATCCAGTATTTAAAGCTGAAGAGGCATTGTTTTGTCAGCTTCTCCTGTACAGCTCAGTAACATGCAAACATATTGTTTATTATTTACACAGTGAAAAAAAAATGAATGATCATGCTATAACATGTGGCTCTAGTTAGATCCATTTTATTAAAGGGGTTTTCCCACAAGCAAGTATATTGTATTCAATAGATCTTGGAATAATATAAGTTTCAAAATTGGATGTGTTAGAAAAAATGTTCCTCTCCTGAGATAATCTTATAAATGTGCCCCTGCTGTGTACTGTGTAATGGCTGCATCTGACCATGCAAGAACATGGTCTGATCATACCACAGCTCCAGGGCTGGAGAGGACACAAAAAAAGTATACAGATATTACAGCATGGGATCGCAGCTGATTCTTTCTGGGAGGTAAACAAACAGGAAATGTTTTAACTCACAAAAAATAATCAGCTGCCATCCCATGCTGTCATGTCTGTATACTTTCTTTTGCTACCTCCCCTGCCCAAGAGCTGTGATATGATCACACCATGTTCCTGCACAGTCAGACACAGCCATTACACAGTACACAGCAGGGACACATTTATAAGATTAAC
The DNA here is from genome assembly GCF_046119375.1 of Phyllobates terribilis. Classification (NCBI taxonomy): domain Eukaryota; kingdom Metazoa; phylum Chordata; class Amphibia; order Anura; family Dendrobatidae; genus Phyllobates; species Phyllobates terribilis. The sequence continues at coordinate 763,781,461 of NW_027362762.1, read as the reverse complement.
TCAGCACAGGAACATTTTTTAAACACATTCAGTTGTGGAACTTATTGTTATTTTCAAAATCTATTGAATGAAATGTACGTTGTTAGTGGGAAATCTCCTATGATTTCACTTTAAACCTTTTTCTTTTATAACATTGCAATCATTTTGATGCAGTATTTAATTAAACTGTACAATATAGTCCGAGAAAAGTGAAACAATTCAAACCAAATTAACTTGAAATTTCACAAGAGTTCATGTTTAAGAAATAATAGTAAATTTCTAAAATATCAACATATTATGCAGCACTTTACAATTCAGAGGTGACATGTGCAAATGATATAAAACATTAGAGAGTAACATATAAATCAATAATAAACCAGAGAAGTGTGGACCCTGCTCACAAGTTTACAATATATAAGGAAAAGGGTGACAGAAAAGGTAAAAATTAATTTTGCATTACCTGGGCATCTGCCAGTATTTGTAAAAGTACAGCTACAAAGTGCTACTGAGTGCATGGAGTGTGTAGAAACAAATGATTAAAAGGACCAGATTCTGAGGAAAATTTAGAAAGGGTGAACAGAGAATAATTCAATTAGTGAGGTGATGTGATAGGCCTGTCTAAAGTGTTGTGATTTTAGAGCACACTTAAAGCTATGAATACTGGGAATGACCACATTTACTGAGATAGTGCAATCCAGAGTAATAGTACAGTCCTGGAGAAGAAAATGGGAAATTCAGATTGTAGAGGACTTTAGTCTTAGATGAGCAGAATGAAGACCTTGGGTAGGTTGTTATACAGAGATGAGGAAGGGGATGCAGGGTGGTGCAGAGCTTTATGAGTTAGAGTGATAAGTTTATATCAAACTCTTTAGCAAATGAGCATCCAGTACAATGACTGAGTAAAGTGGAGGCATCTATGGAAAGGCTGAACAGAAATATAACCTTGGCTTCTGCATTCAGCACAGACTGGAGAGGAAAAAGTTTAATAAGAGGGAGACCAATTAACAGAGTGTTCCAGAAGTCCAAATGAGAATGAATCAGAGCAACAGTGCTATTTTTTGCAGTCTCAGGTGCAGTCAATAATTCTGGATATGTATTTGGATATAAAGAGTAAGGAGAGATTTGTGTCATATATAACCCCAAGACAGTGACCGTGCTGCTTGGGAGTTATGGTAAGGCCATCCACCCACAGAAATGGCAATATAGGGTTTAGTTAGTTTAGTAGAGGGAGGAAATATAATAAGTTCAGATTTGCAAAGATACCATTTCATATAAAAGGAGGACATGATAGTAAATACAGCAGACAGTCAATGGAATATTGTAGGAATGCAGAAGTGATGTCAGAAAAAGTGTATAATTGGATTTCATCGGCATAGAGATTGTACTGAAAATCAAATCTGCTAATAGTTTGTCCAATAGGGGCAAGGTATAAAGTAAAGTTGATGGTAACTAGGACTGAACCTTGAGGAAACCCAACAGTAAGAGCGAAGTGGAGAGGAAAAAGAATCCACAAATGATACACTAAAGGAGTGGTCAGAAAGGTAGGAAAAGAACCAACAAAGAGCATTATCCTTGTGACCAATTGACTGGAGCATAGTGAGGAGGAGTTGGTGATTCAAGGTGTCAAATGCTGCAGACAGGTCAAGGAAAATCAGAAGGGTGCAGTGACCATTAGATTTAGCCATTGTTGGAGACTTCAGTAAGGGCAGTTTTTATAAAGTATAAGACCGGAAACCAGATTTTAAAAAGTCAAGGAGAGAGTTATCTGACAGATAGCAGATTAGATAAGAGTAGACAAAGCATTTCAGTAGTTTAGAGATGAAGTGGACATTAGAGATAGGTCTGTATGTAGCAAAGTAGTTCTGGTCAAGTGATTTATTTTAGTAAAGTGTTTATGATTGCATGCTCAAAGAAAGAGGAAAAGATACTGAAAAAGGTGAGCGGTTAAATATTTTAGTTAGTTGGGTAGTGACAGCTGCAGAGAAGAATTGGAAAAAATGTGGGGGAATAAACTCATTGGTGAAGGTTGTAGGTTAAGAAGAGGCAAAGAGCTTGGTAACTTCTACTTCTGTGATTGGTTCAAAAGTTAACCTTATCAAGTGTGAGAGGCAAGAAGATCTATGCAGGAGGGAGAAAATTTGCCAGAATTAAATTTTTTTTTGCTATTGCGATATTTCATTTTGTTGAATTCTCCTCAAGGCTCACTTGTCCCAAAACAAAGCTTTCTCCGGCTCCGATCAGTCTTCTCTCATGAATTTGTGAGGTCTAGTCAGTACCGGAAGCACTGAACAGTCCAGAAGAGTGACTGAAGCCAGAAGCAGCTGTACGACCAGAGAAGTAAGAGTAAAGGAGGGGTATTATATTTTTTTAACCCATTGTTTTGTTATGCTCTGGTGACTGAAGAGACCTTAGAGTACAATAAATGGGATTAAATGGCAAACTGGTTTGGCATAAAAAAAAATTGATGCAAATTGAATTTACTGCTGAATTCAAAATGTTCCAGATTCAAATTTTAGCAGATTCATTCGCATCTATTCACAGATGTAAAGATAGAAAATATAAATGTTTGTGCATTGGTTAAATAATATTTCCTAGAGAGGGTTTACAGGAAGAAAAAAGCACAAGCACAACCAGAACAAATGTTTTAATCGAGGTAGTGATAACATTACATTTAGTACATTAGACATGGTATAGAATGGTCAGGGTATAAAATTTACATTCACAGGCATCTCTGTACTGGAATTCTATCGACTGCAGACTAGTTATAAAATAATTAACTTTACATCAGCTTCCACCAAGACTGCCTTGAAATTCTAGATGACCAGCAATGGCATGTGCTATAAAATATCATAGCAGGAGGAATACTACATTTATGATCACTTTCCTGTGTCAGTTGTAGGAAACGCTTGAAATTTATTAAATCATCACACTTGTGAAGTTTAAGTTAGAACAGATGTGTTTTCCGGTCTCCACAGATGCTGATCTATTATATTAAGACTTTCTAACTAGACACATTTACAAAACTTTTATTAGTTACTGTGTGGTATTGGAAGCAGGTGAACTAGGTGCTTGACTTGCAGTCACATTAAGTGCTGAAAATGTAATTCATAGCTTTCCATGCAATCATTATTGAGTTTTTCACAATATTATTTCTTGTAGCAAAAATAAAGCAATGGAGCACATTGTATTTGAGCTTTCAATATCTAAACAATCATCATGTAGCTCTGAGTGCACATTTAATGAAGAAAATATATTTTATACATTCCTCAACATTAAAATTGCAACATCAAGGTGGAAAAATTGTAGCTAGAAATAACTGTATAGATCTACAGAGGATTGAGTCTGAGTCAAAATTGCCAAAATTTGAACACTTTAACCCTAAAATGCGTATCGGGGGCCTTTTAGGCCCCAGTGCTTACTTTTTTGCTATTATCTGAAAAATTACTTTAGTTAGAATTTTTAAACTCTAGGTATTCCTCAAGTATGTCATTGTATTCCTCAAGTATGTCATTGTCCAGTTGTTCATATAATTTTTTTGATAGGCATTTTGGTGTAACAATGCTTTTTTGGGGAAAACCACATCTGTATGGAACGGGGGCCTTTTAGGCCCCTGCTATTTTTATCATGTACTTAGCAGTGTTTGTGTCTCAAGTTACTTTATTTGTAGTCAAGGTTGCTGGTGGAGGGGCCAGGGGGTGGATCATGCCATGTGAGGATGTCATGTGATTTTGGTAGGGAGTGATAAGGCCTAGAAGGAAGATGTATTGCTTCTGCAAAAAATAAGCCCTGAAAAATATCTCAAAAGAGGAACTTTATGCATATATTGGGCTTTTACTGCTGACAGGGAGTCAAAAATCGTATGATGTTCCAATCAGAGAATTTTTTCTGGACCCACTTTCTGATCCACACTATAAAGCGACAATGGCAGTGGACAGATATGAGGAAATTAGAAGAAACATTTGATTTGATGATAAGCGAACTCATTCAGCGAGGTTCCAAACAGACAAATTAGCCCCTATCAGTTATATCTGGAACATATTTATCAAAAATTGCACCAAACTTTACAATCCTAGTATTAATGTTACAGTAGATGAGCAACTTGTTGCAACTTGTTGCAAGTTCATACAATACATGCCCAGTAAACCAGCCAAGTATGGAATAAAAATCTTTTGGATGTGTGATTCAGCAAATTATGATGGCATAAATGGGCTTATCTACTGTGGCAAAGAAGTTGATGCACCAGTACAGAAAGATCTAGGGTCTGAGATTGTGAAAACACTTGCTGTACCAATATACAATTCAGGTAGAAACATTACCATGGACAATTATTTTACCAATGTTGCACTGGGCAATTTTCTGCTTTAAAAAGCTGTTACACTTATTGGTACTATGAAGCCAAACCGACGAGAAATTCCTCAAGCAATGAAACACAATCCACAGCGAGCACTTTATGAGAGTGTCTTTGGTTTCAACAACAAAGCAACACTGGTATCTTAGAAAGCGAAGAAGGAGAAATCCGTTATATTACTCAGTACCATGCATTATGATTGCAGTATTGACAGCAATGACAGGAAATTGAAATCAGAAATCATCCTGTATTACAATAAAACTAAAGGAGGTGTAGACAAAATGGATGAAATAGTGGGAGAATATTCATGCAAGAGGCAAACAAGATGTTGGCCTCTAGTAATTTTTTCAAATATGCTTGATGGAGCAGCCCTGAATTCATTCATTATTTATACAGAAACTCAGGACAGGAGACTCCTATTCTTGAAGGACCTTTGCCAAGAACTTGTAATGCCTCACATGATGGAGCGAAGCAACATGAAATGCTTGCCAAAGCAAACTAAAGAAGCAATGAAATGGTGTGGCGTACAGTTTCAGGAAATTCCAGGGCCAGGAGAAAGAAAACGAAAGCGTTGTTTCATTTTTCCAAGAAACTTAGAGAGGAAAACTGAGTGATATTGTACCACTTGTGGGGAAAAAGGCTGTAAAGAACATTCTTCAGAAAAGATAACGTGAAAATTGTTTGGAAGACCAATAAAATTGAAAAGAAAAAGTTAGAAAAGAAATGTAGCTGCAGCTAGTTTACTCTAGATGTATATACCTTTGTGTGTTTTTCATATCTTTGCTTGAAATTTGGAAAAAAAAATGTTTTTTGTGTTTTCTACAAAAAATTATATTTAAAATGTTGTGCATTATTCATATCTTAATTTGCAATTTTGAAATAAACTTGTAAAAGTTATTTATGTGAGTTTCTTCATATGATTTTCACAAAAGTGTAGATTTGTGACATCACGCATGCTAGGGTTAAGATCCAATTCGAAAAAAAGCAAAAAAAAAACAAACTTGACACAATTTCCTACCCTGCTGATGCTCATGTTTTTTTTTTTTGTGTGACTGCGCGCCCTTCCCGATAATGCCTTGCAGCTATGGCATCTAGTGAATTATCATATTTTGTACAGTGTTGGTCAGTACTTGGGACATCACAGATCAGCAATCCCCAGTAGAGCACAGTTTGTATAGCAGACTCCTTTTACATCTCCAGAATCACTGGGTAAGTCGTCTTTATCTCCTGTAGAGTGTAAGCTCTTATGGTCAGCATGGTCCTTTCTCTCTCTACTAAGTTGTAAACTCTTATGGCCAACGTGTTCTTCTCATACTCTCTCCTATAGGGTGTCTTTCTTATGGCCAGCAGGGTCCTCTTTCTTTGTCGCCTCTCACCGATTTGTATTTTTAAGCTTTCTAGTATTGAGATTCATGCAAACTTATCTGCCACAAATCAAATTTTTTGGGGAAAATACAATGAGGTTGGCAAATTTGAATTTCAAAAAATCCTCTCATCTCTAGTATGTGGGATTATGGAAATCATGGGATCAATAAATATGTTAATGATATACAAGTGATGAAAAACTGGAAATATTTTTAAAATATTGCAATTTATTCTGGTTTGCATATGAGCATAACGCAAGAACACAAACTTTTACACACCTTGCCAATGAGGTTGTTAATTGTTATCTGAGGAATGTTCTGTTAAGCTGAATTCACTTCAGCGTGCAAATCATTAAAATCTGCTGCCTTCAGCTGCATTTGCTATTGCCAACCAATGACATCCCAGATGTGCTCAATGGGAGACAAGTCCTGAGATGCTGCAGACCATGGTAGCATGCTTAGGTCATGCAGGCTGCTCACAGTAGCTTGAGCAACATACGGCCTGGAATTGTAGTGTTCTAAAATGACTCTTTGTATTCTTTGTAAAAATGGACATAGCACTGGCTCCAAGACCAAATCAATGTAAAAACGAGCTGTTAACACATTTGGAATGAAGACCCGAGGAGTCTTGATTCAGTACTTTATGCCACATCCATGGCATTGCTCTTGTGATCTCCAGGCCAATCTCCAGCTATCATTGAATCCAAGATAAAAGCAGGACTCGTGGCTGAAGAAAATAAACTTCTGTTTAATCTTCCATTACCACCTTTCTATGCACTATGATAGCCTTTGTGGGCATTGAAATGAGACCAATGATACAACTGTAGTTGGACATCTGGAACAAAGCTCAATGCCTTGCAAATGTCCTCTCATGGTTTGTGCAGAACCAGTAAAAAACCTTAGGCTTGGTATATGGCATCCACTTTCATCTTGCAGTATAGAATGGATCAATCGTGGTACTAGTGGTATGGCCATTTAGCGTGGCAGAACATTTCTCAAACAGCCATAGACTGTATAACTGATGGAATGCCTTAGCATGCAAGTACATGTATTTCTACCCATGGCACTCATACTTAATGCATTATAAATCAAGATGTTTTAACATTTTTTTCAATTTTTTCATTATTTGCATAACATTAATATGCCTATCAGTCATCTGAGTTCCATAATTCAATGCCTTTTCCTTCTTGGTGTTGTAATTTCAGTCTTGAGGAGTTTATATGGCTTTAATAGTATTGAAAACGAATGAAATGCACACCGGTCAGTCCTCAAATATTCTGTTTTATTTGCTGTCAGTAGTGAACTGCAAAGACCAAGAGCAACTGTTATAAGTATTTCTTTTATATTTATGCAATTACCATTGAGAAATCATCAAAAGCTTTCTTTGCTCTATAATCATTTTTATAGTACACAATAATACAATATAAAAAACTATAACCCCCCCACCCTCCATAATATTGCGCACAGCTTTCCCAAATATGTGGTAATTACTGGTTGTTAGAAATAGTAGTAGACATACTTAGTATGTTGGTAAATAGAAACAATCTGTATATCTTTTATATCAATTTCAATACATTTATCATCCACATGATATTTGATAAATGGTTCCCCCCTGTGGATACCCAATAAGCATCATACTCTGCTGACCTATTTAAAGGTAGCATAGTATGAAAACTATTAGTCCAGTGAGTCACAATGACTACTTTTAAGTCCACTATATTTTTTGATGGCTGCTGTTGTAATGTTTTCTGTCATCCAAAAAGGTAACTGTACTTTTAATCATTTCATTCTGTATTAGGTTAAGTTGCCACTAGATCTCAGCGAATAAAGCTAATTCTAAATTTGCCTGTTTGTGTGAATTTTCCCAGGAAATTTGATTTGCAGAGGTTATCGCCACAAATTTAATTTCCCTTATTATGCTCTGGAGTCTTCTAGACCCCAGAGCATAAAAAATAAAATATATAAAAAATAAGGAAAATCCTTATACTTACATTAATGCTACACTCACACTAGCGTATAAAAATTTGGTCCCATTCTTATCCAGAAAAGTGGGACGATTTTTTCCCACTTGTCATCCGTGTGCTGTATAATCCGTTTTTTGCTCAGCATCTATTAATCTTTTACAGGATCATTTACAGTTTCCTATCTTACAGAATTGTAATGTATCTGCAATAATTGAACACTGATGGTCGTCATGGCCTGCGATTATTTTCTCTCAGTGCACTGATTTTGGAGTGAAATTGCAGCATGCTGATGTTTTTCTTTTCATACCAAATACAGATGAGAAAAAAATACACTGATCTGCACTGCCTCATTGAATAACATTGGTCTGAGTGCAATCCAATTTTTTATCGGATTGTATTCATATGATTTAACATCTGCATGACAGTGTGGCAAATCAGAGATGTTTATGGGTGGAGCTGGTTTTTTGGCACGAACAAGCCGGAACCACGAACACGAACCCTGAATTTGAAATGACGAACAAATTCGCTCAACACTAGTCCTCACTGCCTCTTCTGATCAATCCAACAAAGGAAAAGTGGTGCTATAAATCTCATAAAACTTAATATGTATTTGAAGAATTTAAAATACAAATTGAAAAAAAAATTAAAAATAAAACAGAGTAAACCAATGGAGCACCACATGTGTATTCATGATATAATTACTATTATCCAGTATATGTAATACGTTTACCAAATAAATATAACAAATAGAAATTGCTAGCCAACACCTAAAGTAACAACACAGTGGACTAACAAGTGTTCTGAGGAGGTAGGAACACAAGTACTAACATTGTGATGAAAAGAGAAGCTAATGTGACATGTGGTCCAGTCACCATAATGCTCATTTCTCCTTAGCTTAGTCAGGGGGCTTGTCAGAGAAGGAGCATGAAGGTGGGTATATAAAGGTAAGCATGTGAATTAATTAACCGATGATAACTATAAACCTTTTTATATTGTATTTACTAGGCCAATCAGAAGGGTAGTGTTTGAAATGTTAGCCTACACTGGCCAATCACATGATGTGTATGGCATATGTCCAAGTGGACAACCTATATTAGAAATACACCCCCAATTGATGGGTCACTTTATGACAGCCTATCTTCTATTATGTCTCTAAGATAGATTCTCATTGGGCAATGTCGGTATGACATAGCGCCTCAGCAATCAATGGGTGGATAGTAGGTGTTCCAGAGTATCTAAGCTATATTGCTCTAGATAGGCCATTTAGCCATATACCTTAGAGACATAGTAGATAATAAGCTGCCAAGTCACAGTGCCATAATGTTATGTTTTATTCATAACATTCAAGGAACTGATTAGAACCAGAAATCCCAGCTCAGGGATTTCAGCACTCACTGCGGGTATCAAAAGATGCAACAAGGAACAAACGTGAGACGGTGAGGAGAAAGCAGACTGGAGAGGAGAATGGTGTGGTGAAAATATATATTTTTGGGGAGCTCAATTTGGAGAGGGTCAGCATTGGGAGGGAGACAGTGTGAATGTGTGAAGAGAGTGCTCAGTATGGAGTAAGTGGCAGTGTGAGGGGGACAGTGTAAATAGGGAGCAGTATGAGAGGAACAGTTCATAGTTCATAAGGGCAGACAGTGTGGTGGTCACAACCTTTAAGAAGAGATGGTGTGTTGGGAATATTTTATAGGACAGGATAATGTGGAGGCCATCTGCCATAAGAGGGGCAGGATAGGGTCATTTTTGTGCATGGAGTACAGTGAGGAGCAATTATTTATTCAGGTGCACAGCATAGGGCTTATTTATGACATAGTATGCGTGGTTATTTTTATTCAAGTGGCATTATAATGACACTGTAATTTTTAAGAGCTCCGTGTCAGGATGTGCTGCAGAGGAAAAGAGAAGAGGGAAGTCTGCAGACACAAGCTATGTTTGTGAAAAGTCATCATGGAGTCAGGACCTATCGAGATCTTATGAGTCCATTTACATTTGCTTGTTGCAGCAATTAAACCAATGCCAATCTGCTATATGAAGCCTATCTGCAGAAGTTTATTAGCCTGTTTAGATAGGCTGTGACCTCACATAGGACGTAACTCCTATGAAAATCATATCAAGCATAAACAAGTCAACTTAAAAGAGCACTTCCAAAGTTTTTTTCATAAACCTGTGGAAATGTTGCAAAATAGGAGGGCAGAGCATTGCTCCAAGGTATAGGCAATGCCAAAGGTGCATCAAAGCACCCTCATTTGCATAATAAAAAGTAGACTTGTTTGCAAATCTTAAAGAAACACTCGCCGATATTATTTTTCTCTAATCCTGTGTAAATGTTAATGTAGTGTCAGAGTTTTAAAATCCTTTCCATTGTTAAGGACATAATGGGAATTTTAGTTTATCAGGATAAAATTGTGTATACTAGGGCTTACCGTGACCTGATATTGCAATTGACTGCTGTACTAAAAGTGGTGTTGTATTTATGTACTATTATTGGTTCTAGTGATGTACTCTTGTACTGATGGTGATTCTGTAGTCATGAACTGATGGAGTTCTGGTCATGTAGTTGTGTACTGACGCTGGATTGGATGATGTAGCCATGTATTGACAGTTTATTTAGTTATGCACTGATGATGGTTCTGATGATGATTTAATAGAGGTTCTGGTGGTGTATTAATGTAGATGTACTAATCTTTAGTTTATTAGACTTGATATTAGCTCATTATATCTACAGTGTGCTGGACTAGAATACAGTCATCTGAATGAGGCCATGAATGTCAGCTGAACAATTACACTGCTCAAAAAAATAAAGGAAACACTTAAACAACAGAATATAACTCCAAATAAATCAAACTTCTGTGAAATCAAATGGTCCACTTAGGAAGCAACACTGATTGACAATCAATTTCACATGCTATCTTGCAAATTGAATAGACAATAGATGAAAATTATTGGCAATTATCAAGACACCCTCAATAAAGGAGTGGTTCTGCAGGTGGGGACCACAGACCACATCTCAGTACTAGGGATGAGCGAGTATGTTCTGTTAACCATTTCGCCGAGTATGCTCGGCCGAGCACCGAGTAGTTACAGCTGCTCGGTGTTATGTTTAAATCACTCCCATGTGCATGATTTGCGACTGTTTGACAGCTTTATTACATGTGAGGAATGATTGTTTCTTTTGCATTCCTCACATGTAATAAAGCTGTCAAATAGTCGCAAATCATGCACACGGGAGTGATTTAAACATAACACCTAGCAGCTGTAACTACTCGGTTCTTGGCCGAGCATACTCGGCAAACGGGTTAACAGAACATACTCGCTCATCACTACTCAGTACCAATGCTTTCTGACTGATGTTTTGGTCACTTTTGAATGTTGGTTGTGCTTTCACACTCGTGGTAGCATGAGACGGACTCTACAACCCACAGAAATTGCTCAGGCAGTGCAGCTCATCCAGGATAAAACATCAATGCGAGCTGTGGCAAGAAGGTTTGCTGTATCTGTCAGCGTAGTGTCCAGAGGCTGGAGGCGCTCTAAGGAGACAGGCCAGTACACCAGGAGATGTGGAGGGGGCCGTAGGAGGGCAACAACCCAGCAGCAGGACCGCTACCTCTGCCTTTTTGCAAGGAGGAACAGGAGGAGCACTGCCAGAGCCCTGCAAAATGACCTCCAGCGGGCCACAAATGTGTATGGGTCTGCACAAATGGTTAGAAACCGACTCCATGAGGGTGGCATGAGGGCCCGACGTCCACAGATGGGGGTTGTGCTCACAGCCCAACACTGTGCAGGGTGCTTGGCATTTGCCACAGAACACCAGGATTGGCAAAGTCGCCACTTGCGCCCTGTGCTCTTCACAGATGAAAGCAGGTTCACACTGAGCACATATGACAGACGTGACAGAGTCTGGAGATGCCGTGGAGAGCGATCTGCTGCCTGCAACATCCTTAAGCATGACCAGTTTGGCAGTGGGCCAGTAATGGTGTTGGGTGGCATTTCTTTGGAGGGCCGCACAGCCCTCCATGTGCTCGCCAGAGGTAGCCTGACTGCCATTAGGTACCGAGATGAGATCCTCATACCCCTCATACCCCTTGTGAGACCATATGCTGGTGCGGTTGGCCCTGGGTTCCTCCTAATGCAGGACAATGCCAGACCTCATGTGGCTGGAGTGTGTCAGCAATTCCTGCAAGATGAAGGCATTGAAGCTATCAACTGGCCCGCCCGTTCCCCAGACCTGCATCCGATTGAGCACATCTAGGACATCATATCTCGCTCCATCCACCAACGTCACGTTGCACCACAGACTGTCCAGGAGTTGGTGGATGCTTTAGTCCAGGTCTGGGAGGAGATCCCACAGGAGACCATCCGCAACCTCATCAGGAGCATGCCCAGGCATTATAGGGAGGTCATACAGGCACGTGGAGGCCACACACAATACTGAGCCTCATTTTGGCTTGTTTTAAGGACATTACATCAAAGTTGGATCAGAACTGTAGTGTGTTTTTTAACTTTAATTTTGCGGTGACTCCAAATCCAGGCCTCCATTGGTTAATAAATTTGATTTCCATTGATGATTTTTGTGTGATTTTGCTGTCAGCACATTCAACTTTGTACAGAACAAAGTATTCAATGAGAATATTTCATTCATTCAGATCTAGGATGTGTTATTTGAGTGTTCCCTTTATTTTTTGAGCAGTGTATTTAATTAAAGCCCCCATATATTACAGATGTCTGATTATTCTGCTGGCTGCTATCTTGCCCCTCTTTCCCATACACAGGAGTGCTCACTACACCGAGTGCTCCTGTATCAATGCTAGACATCTCTGGTGGCGGATTATCACTTATGGAATAACAGAATCTTCAGTACGAAATAGGAAATGCCAGATCTTATCCCCTGAAATCAAGGGTATGGGACATTTTACCATAGGTCTTTAAGACGTCTGTGAACCTGGTGGGTTTTTAAGGCATAAGACACTTCAATGCATGCTGGCATCTTTTATTTTCTTCTTTTCAGTCATCTTTTCTAACATCTTTTGGCCATCTTTTTTTTTTGAATTTCAACTATTTTAAATGAGTTGATGAGTGGTTTGCAAGCAGAAGTCACACAGAAAATAGTTTGATATCTTCTTTTATCAGCTTTATGTCTTTGAAAAGTGGTTAAAGGAAGCACAAGAAACTGAACATATGCACAGCAGGTCATTTTTACACTGCAGTGCATATGTTCATTCTTTTCAGCATATATTTAGCTCTTTTTAAGGCAGGTTACAGAACAGATCAGCCTGAAATAGATGTTGTCTGTGCATACCCTTGATGTGACTTATCAGTTGGGGGTGTGACCACTTAAAGTGACCATGGCAGCATGAATGCCAAATACAGCCCTTAGTCAGTGTTTAAGAAGGAAAGAATTGTGCGGTGTTAGGGAAGCGCTAGAACAACTAGACAGGGAATTAAGGTTATAAAACACAAACCTTTTATTGTTTAATACTCTCTCTAATGACGCGTTTCGATAGCAGAAGCTATCGTCCTACCTGAGGAATGATTTACCTGCTGACTAACCCTATGTTTGAAGATAAATAGCATTTTTGGACATGACAGGTTCCTTTTAAATAACACCATCCTTATATTTTCGGAAAATAATAATGCATGCTTATTTAATGTAATCAATACCTGTGCTTGTTCATGTCTTTGCTATAAAAGTTTATCTGACATGATCCTGATCACATTGCCTAAAACTATTTTTCATTGTCTTTGAAAGAGATACATATCTAATGGAAAAAAAACCGTGGTCATCTGGTTTTAAACATTTATTTTTCTCCTCTTAGTGCAGTAAATGTTAACTTAAAGCAAATGTTTACTATGAAATCCAAGCAGCAGGACTGTTACCATCTGCTACCTAATGTAATTGTTTTGGCATGGCCTTTTGGTTTCTTCTACTTTTTATCTGTAAATCATCATTGGAATTTGTTTCAGGTACTCAGCAGGTGCAGAAGAATGGTGACAGAGAAATCTGTTTTCCATAACTCTGTTGTCTGTCTGAATCCTAAGTAACATTCAAAACACGTTTATTATTTAGAGGAAAATGTATAATGTTGTGAATTTTACTAGAAAGATAATCTACAATATTTAAATAACAATATCAAGTTTAAGTTATATTCAGCATAAAAAAAACTCAGCAAAATAATCAGAAGTATTTACCTGCTCAAATCTTCAGACCAAAATGAACTACCAGGGTGCATCAGACCCATATAAAGATGGCGGCAAAATACTGATGAGAAAACCACTCACAACCTACCATTTCAAGATATAATGTTAGTCCTGGCTAGAGACATATCTGTATCCATCTCCCCATTAACAGTATTGAAAAATTACATGCAGTGGATTACTCCATACATTAACCTACTCATGGAAACTCAGTCTCCATAAACCACTCGCAAGAACAAGTGTAAATTCTATCATGTTTTATTGACAAAATATTTCTTTAAAAACATGTACCATGCAATATATGAAGTGACACACTTATAAAGATTGAACAAAGAGGATTATCCAAGCAAAGAAAAATGAGTTATGGTAACCATGGTAATATTTAAAACATTATTACAAAGTCAGGTTTGCTTAGAGTAATATAAATGATAGCCACCGACCGAACGTTATATGTATTCTTTGTCTACAATGTTCTACAATGAACTTCTATCAGTCAAACATAAACAATTTAGAGCAAAGCTATATCAATTTGTTTGCTTACCCATAATTAGTTTGCTCCAATAATTTGTTCGCACCAAAAAATCGGCTCCGCCCATGAACATCCCTGATTTGCCACGCTGTCACGCAGATGTTATCTGCTTGACAGCATGGCAAATCAGGGATGTTCATGGGTGGAGCTGATTTTTTGGCGTGAACAAGCCGGAACCCCGAACACGAACCCGAATTTGAAATGCCGAAAAAATTTGCTCAACACTACCCATAATGATATCAACATGTGGGGACCACCACAGCCACCCCAACGTGCGTTTCACACTCAATGCTTTCTCAAGGGGAGTGTGTGATAGAAGTCCATTGCAGACAAAAAATATATATAACATTCTGTCGGTGGCTATCTTTTATATTGCTGTAAGCAAACCAGACTTTGTAATTATGTCTTAAATATTAATTTGGCTATCATTAGTGATGAGCGAGATTGTTCTGTTAACCCTTGATGCCTAACAAACAGGAATTCCTCACATTTGTTAAAGCTGTCACACAGTCGCAAATCATGCACAGAGAGTGTCTCAAACATTCGAGCATGCCGAAGATACTCGGAAAACACCCAAGCATGCTCATAAATCTCGAATAACGAGCATGCTCGTCATCACTAGTTACCATCACTCCTTTTTCTTTACTTGAATAATCCTCTTTTGTCAAACTGGTCACAGGTGAGGATGTTACCTTTAGTAGCCATTCAAACCCATTTGTGTCAAATTCTGTTTTCTTGGTGTCTTCTGCACAACACAACTGATGGTCCCAACCCCATTTATAAGGCAAGAAATCCCACTTATTAAACCTGACAGGGCACACCTGTGAAGAGAAAAACCATTTCAAGTGACTACCTCTTGAAGCTCATCAAGAGAATGCCAAGAGTGTGTAAAGCAGTCATCAAAGCAAAAGGTGGCTACTTTGAAGAACCTAGAATATAAGACATATTTTCAGTTATTTCACACTTTTTTGTTAAGTATATAATTCCACATGTGTTAATTCATAGTTTTGATGCCTTCACTGTGAATGTACAATTTTCATAGTCATGAAAATACAGAAAAATCTTTAAATGAGAAGGTGTGTCCAAACTTTTGGTCTGTACTGTACATTAGTCTTTAATCTATAAAATATAATGACATATTGGCATTTTATGTGTGGCTGGATGTTTGTCTTGCATGTGCCCAAATAGTAGATTATGACCACATAAGGTAACAAATTATGGGGTCCATTTTCTACCTCTTGTGAAGATGAAAAATTTTGTCTGAAGTAAAATTTTTGTAGAAAAAAATATAATTTTTATTTTTTAAGTAACAATGTTAGAAATTTTTGTGAATTACCTTTGGATCCAAAATTGTTAACACACAACTGCATGAGGTCCGTGAATCATGTAGTTTTCAAAATGAGGCCACTTTAGGGGGGAATTCTGCTGTTTTGAAACTCTGAGGCTCTGTAAATGCAATATGGCATTCACAATCTATACCAGCGAAATTGCCATGTACCCAAACAGTAGATTCCAACCACATACTGGTTATCACAGCATTCATAAGAACACATTTTTAGGTACATATTCTCTCATTATAGCTTGAAAAAAGAAAATGTCAGGCTAAAGCAACATTTTAATCAAAATAATGTGATTTTGATTTTTTTCATTCCACACTGCATTAATTTTTGTAAGGTCATGTTCACACGTTCAGTATTTGCTGATTATTCTACATCAGTATTTGTAAGCCAAAATCAGAAACGGAACAATCAGAGGAAAAGTATAATAGAAACACGTCAACACTTCTACATTTTTCACCAGCACCTGATTTTGACTTACAAATACTGATGTGAAATACTGACCAAATACTGAACGTGTGAATGTTGCCTTAAAGGGGCTTTCCTATGAACGAAAGTTAATTTTAATCAATATATTTTGGAATAATAATAACCTCCACAATTTAATGTATTTAAATAAAATGTTCCTGTGCTGAGATAATCAAACAAATGTTCCCCCATGGTATGGCTGTGTCTGACCATGTACGGAACACGGTCTGATCATACCACAGCTCCCGGGCAAGGGGGGAAGCAAAATATTTTGCAGATATTACAGCAGGGGATCACATCTGATTCTTTTTGTGAGGTAAAACATTTCACTGCCTGTTTTTAAACAATGTTTTACTTCAAAGAAAGAATCAGCAGCAATCCCCTGCTGAAATGTCTGTATTCTCTTTTGCATCTTCCTCTACCCAGGAGATGTGGAATGATCAGACCGTGTTCCGTACATGGTGAGACACAGTCATTACTCAGTACAAAGCAGGGGCACATTTATAAGATTATCTCAGCACAGGGACATTTTATTTAAATACATTTAATTGTGGAACTTATTATTCCAAGATCTATTGATTAAAATTAACTTTTGTTTGTGGGAAACCACTTTAAGCACTTGAAGGATTAAAAAACTTTCTGATTGCAGTTTTGAATACTTTTAGGAGTGCAGTATTTCAAACTTTCTCATTTTTGGATGTTTTCTTACATAAAGGTCCTTCAAAGTCACTTCAAATCGATATTAGTATGTAAAAATAATAAATTTTATAAATATTTTGAAAAAAAAAGAAAAATTGTTGCTAAATGTTTAATGCTTCTAACATTCTAAAGGGTTTAAAGGACATTTAAAAATAATGGAAACATAAAGGTATATGGGGAATGTTAATTATTAACTATTTTGTTTAGTTTGACTGTTTTATAAGAATAAAAACTCAACATTTGAAAAGTGCACATCTTCCATTTTTTTCCTAATTTCTGATGTTTTCCTGAAAGAACACAATCATATCAAATCATATCAACCTACATGTACTAATATCATGAAGTACAAAGTGTCACAAAAATTTTTTCAAAATCACCAAATTGGAAGAATCATCCGAAAGTTAATACCATATTAAGAGACACATGTTGATTTTAAAAGTGGGGCTAGCTCAAAACTGGCTTGATGGTAAGGGGGCTTAAAACTTGTGATATAAATTAGTTAATAGAATGCATTTAAGCTTTTTCACCCGCAGACATGAGCAAATCCTTTTAAATTCCCTGTCTTCACTGAACTTTTCCCAAAAATTTCATTATCGATGAATAAATTTGTGCAAATCTTAATACTGGAAAGCTTGGAATTTATCAGAAAAACCACTGTGGGTAGAAGACAAACCATCCCGGCGAACATAAGAGCTTACACTCTATAAGAGAGAGAGATAGAGAACCCCACTTACCATAAGAGCTTAAGCTCTACAGTAGAGAGACTGACTTTGCACATAGAAAATGACTCTACCATACAAATGGTGCTCCATTGGGAACTGTTGATCTGTGATGGTCCAAGAATTTACAACCATTGTGTAAGGTAAAATAATGTGCAATAGGTTATTATTAGAGATGAGCGGTGTTCGAATCGAACTGTTCGCCAATCTCAAATTCGAGCTGTTTTGGGCGGTGTTCGAGCCGTTCGGCGAACACGAACGATTTGAAAAAAATTCGGCTGTTCCAGGCTATGTTCGATAACGGTTCATGCACCAAAATCATAACTGGATTTTTTCTCAGTAATGCTGAAAATTAATGTTAATACGCAGTTTGAGTGTACAGCGGGGTGGGGGGGGGGGGCAGGGTATGGATCTCTGCAGAAATAATGAAGATCTCCATTTTTTTTCTCTTTCCCGCATTTACAGTGGGGAGGTGCAATCTGTCAGCCTATCAGCAGCGCACACACGGAGCGAACTGCTTTTTTTCACACAAGCAAGTGCATGTTTCATTGGCAGTGTATGTCACATGTCCTTGCCCTATAAGACTCAGCCATTTTCCCCGTCGCCACCATTTTATCACTGCTGCAGCTGCGTGTTAGATGGCACAGCTGTTGCTGTGTGCGCTATACTTTCTTAATTTCAAGTCAATTTTCGCACAAATCTACAGATAGCTTGGGAGTATGGAAGAGTTGTGATTGCAGTCCTTTTAAGGACTAGGTTACATCATTTCCTACGACTTTTATCAGGCAGATCTGTGCTCTTAAATAGATAGGTTGGGAGTAAAGACTAATTGTAATTGCAGTCCTTTTCAGGGCTAGGTTACTTCAGTTCCTATCACTTTTAACTGGCAGGTCTGTGCCCTTAAATAGATAGGTTGGGAGTAAAGACTAATTGTAATTGCAGTCCTTTTGAGGGCTAGGTTACATCTGTTCCTATCACTTTTTGCCAGCCAGGTCTGTGCCAGTGCTGTGCAAGTTTTTTTCACAGCATTTGGCTAAATCTAGCAAAGCAAATCCTTTTTGGCCTCTTGCAGTGTGTGTTAGTCAGTGGAGTAGCCTATCTGTGTTGCAAGCTACACCACCTGTGTATAGAATACCAATTTTTTTTAACTGCACCTAGTTAAGTAAAACATTTTGGGCATAGCATCATTCTATTAGTCCATATATTCTAACCTCCACCAGGTTGCAAATTCAATATAATTTTTATCTGCATCTAGCTCTGAAAAAATATTTCGGCTTGTAGCAGTGTGTGGGACTTGTTCTATTAGTCGATCTATACTAATCTCCACCAGGTTGCAAATTCAATATAATTTTTATCTGCATCTAGCTCTGAAAAAATATTTCGGCTTGTAGCAGTGTTTGGGACTTGTTCTATTAGTCCATCTATTCTAACCTACACCTGGTTGCAAATTTAATATAATTTTTATCTGCATCTTGCTCTGAAAAAATCTTTCGGCTTGTAGCAGTGTGTGGGACTTGTTCTATTAGTCCATCTATACTAACCTCCACCAGGTTGCAAATTCAATATAATTTTTTTCTGCATCTAGCTCTGAAAAAATATTTCGGCTTGTAGCAGTGTGTGGGACTTGTTCTATTAGTCCATCTATACTAACCTTCACCAGGTTGCAAATTCAATATAATTTTTTTCTGCATCTAGCTCTGAAAAAATATTTTGGCTTGTAGCAGTGTGTGGGACTTGTTCTATTAGTCCATCTGTTCTAACCTCCACCTGGTTGCAAATTCAATATAATTATTATCTGCATCTTGCTCTGAAATAATATTTCGGCTTGTAGCAGTGTGTGGGACTTGTTCTATTAGTCGATCAATACTGACCACCACCAGGTTGCAATTTCAATATAATTTTTTTCTGCCTCTAGCTCTGAAAAAATATTTTGGCTTGTAGCAGTGTGTGGGACTTGTCCTGTTAGTCCATCTATACTAACCTCCACCCGGTTGCAAATTCAATATAATTTTTTTCTGCATCTAGCTCTGAAAAAATATTTCGGCTTGTAGCAGTGTGTGGGACTTGTTCTATTAGTCCATCTATACTAACCTCCACCAGGTTGCAAATTCAATATAATTTTTTTCTGCATCTAGCTCTGAAAAAATATTTTGGCTTTTAGCAGTGAGTGGGACTTGTTCTATTAGTCCATCTATACTAACCTCCACCAGGTTGCAAATTCAATATAATTTTTTTCTGCATCTAGCTCTGAAAAAATATTTTGGCTTGTAGCAGTGTGTGGGACTTGTTCTATTAGTCCATCTGTTCTAACCTCCACCTGGTTGCAAATTCAATATAATTTTTATCTGCATCTAGCTCTGAAATAATATTTTGGCTTGTAGCAGTGTGTGGGACTTGTTCTATTAGTCCATCTGTTCTAACCTCCACCTGGTTGCAAATTCAATATAATTTTTATCTGCATCTTGCTCTGAAATAATATTTCGGCTTGTAGCAGTGTGTGGGACTTGTTCTATTAGTCGATCAATACTGACCACCACCAGGTTGCAATTTCAATATAATTTTTTTCTGCCTCTAGCTCTGAAAAAATATTTTGGCTTGTAGCAGTGTGTGGGACTTGTCCTGTTAGTCCATCTATACTAACCTCCACCCGGTTGCAAATTCAATATAATTTTTTTCTGCATCTAGCTCTGAAAAAATATTTCGGCTTGTAGCAGTGTGTGGGACTTGTTCTATTAGTCCATCTATACTAACCTCCACCAGGTTGCAAATTCAATATAATTTTTTTCTGCATCTAGCTCTGAAAAAATATTTTGGCTTTTAGCAGTGAGTGGGACTTGTTCTATTAGTCCATCTATACTAACCTCCACCAGGTTGCAAATTCAATATAATTTTTTTCTGCATCTAGCTCTGAAAAAATATTTTGGCTTGTAGCAGTGTGTGGGACTTGTTCTGTTAGTCCATCTATACTAACCTCCACCCGGTTGCAAATTCAATATAATTTTTTTCTGCATCTAGCTCTGAAAAAATATTTCGGCTTGTAGCAGTGTGTGGGACTTGTTCTATTAGTCCATCTATACTAACCTCCACCAGGTTGCAAATTCAATATAATTTTTTTCTGCATCTAGCTCTGAAAAAATATTTTGGCTTTTAGCAGTGAGTGGGACTTGTTCTATTAGTCCATCTATACTAACCTCCACCAGGTTGCAAATTCAATATAATTTTTTTCTGCATCTAGCTCTGAAAAAATATTTTGGCTTGTAGCAGTGTGTGGGACTTGTTCTATTAGTCCATCTGTTCTAACCTCCACCTGGTTGCAAATTCAATATAATTTTTATCTGCATCTAGCTCTGAAATAATATTTCGGCTTGTAGCAGTGTGTGGGACTTGTTCTATTAGTCGATCAATACTAACCACCACCAGGTTGCAAATTCAATATAATTTTTTTCTGCATCTAGCTCTGAAAAAATATTTTGGCTTTTAGCAGTGAGTGGGACTTGTTCTATTAGTCCATCTATACTAACCTCCACCAGGTTGCAAATTCAATATAATTTTTTTCTGCATCTAGCTCTGAAAAAATATTTTGGCTTGTAGCAGTGTGTGGGACTTGTTCTATTAGTCCATCTGTTCTAACCTCCACCTGGTTGCAAATTCAATATAATTTTTATCTGCATCTAGCTCTGAAATAATATTTCGGCTTGTAGCAGTGTGTGGGACTTGTTCTATTAGTCGATCAATACTAACCACCACCAGGTTGCAATTTCAATATAATTTTTTTCTGCCTCTAGCTCTGAAAAAATATTTTGGCTTGTAGCAGTGTGTGGGACTTGTTCTATTAGTCCATCTATACTAACCTCCACCTGGTTGCAAATTCAATATAATTTTTATCTGCATCTAGCTCTGAAATAATATTTTGGCTTGTAGCAGTGTGTGGGACTTGTTCTATTAGTCCATCTATACTAACCTCCACCAGGTTGCAAATTCAAAATAATTTTTATCTGCATCTAACCCATCCAATACTTTTGGGCTAATACCACAGTTTGGCCACTCAGCTCTGCTCGGTTCCCATCCATTGTTTTTTGTGCAAACAACTCCAGAGTTGTGAATTAGTTAACCACCAAAATGAGTGGAAAAAGGCCTGCTGCTGGTGGAAAGGGGAATAGGCATGTTGGGAAGGGAAAAAAAGATTGTGTCCGTGGGGTAGGTGTTAAAGCAACAGTAACATCTGCAGAAGAAAGACCATCTTCCAGCCAAACTAAGATGTCTACTTCTTTTAGCGGACAATGTGATAAGATCCCTTTCATACGGCTACGCCAATCGCTACAAATTCCAGATCAGGCACAAAAACAGCAGGTGCTTCAACGGATATAAAGTGCTCCTTTAAGTGGGCTCTCCTCCACCTCCACTTCAACATCACAAATACTCCAGTCCTCAGAGGTGTCACCCCAATCGCACTTGCTTCCTCACAGCTCCCAAGTCTCCAGCTGCTCGTCTGAGTATGGGGTAGAACAGATGGTTGAGTCTGCAGAGCTGTTTACTCATACTATAACCTGGGAATCAGAGGTCGGCTCCAGAGCTTCTGTGAATCCAGACGAGGAAATGATCTGCACTGATGCCCAGAATCTTTATGAGTCGGATCCAGGACCAGACGCAGAAGGTTCTGACCATAATGTCGACCCAAGTTCAGAAACTGTAACTCCTGTCGGTGGAGACAATGAGGAAGATGATGATGAGACTCAAATACCTGATGGGAGCGACAACTTTAGTTTTTTGTCAGGGCAGGAAGAGGTTGGCTCTGAGGACAACGGGTGTGATAACACCCAGGGTGAAGATGACGAGGTTGGAGATCCCACTTACTGTCAACTCACAGTCAGCCAGTCGATGAGGTCAGCAGAGGAGGTGGAGGAGGATGCTAGTGACGACGAGGTCAGGTTGCGCCTTCCTGGACATAGATGTAGTACTGGAAGCATGTCAACAACTGCATCCTCAAACAAAACTCTGCCTCTGACCACAAGTCGTGGTGGCTCTTCAGGTCGCATGGGTGCTAAGCCTTGCATAGCCTGGGCATTTTTTCAGAATGATAAAGATGACCCAACTCGTGCTATCTGTAACATTTGTCAGCAAAAGCTAAGTAGAGGCCACAAAATCCATAGTTTGAGTACTTCATGCATGAACTGGCACATGGATATGAAGCATAAGTTGCAGTGAGAAGCTCACTGTGCTACAATGTGGCCTAGCCGGCCGGGCCAACCACCGTCTGCCACATCTTGTGCATCCACGGCCTCTTCATCCTCTGTGACTGGGGGGACAGCAGTCACACCTGTTTTGGGACTCAGACCAGCCACCTCTTTAACCGCAAGAGCCAGCGTGATTGGCAGGTCATCATTTTCTTTGGAGGTGGAAACACCAGCTGGTGTTCAGCGCTGTCCGACATCGAGAGCACCACCTTTGGATCAAGGCAACCTAACATGTCCGCCTGCATATTCCTCACAAACTGGCAGTTTGCCGGGGACACCCTTCTCAACCCCGTCTATGCACAACAGCCAGCCCTCGGTCCCTCAGATGTGGACAAGTAAAAGACCATTTCCTCCTAGCCATGAGAAAGCTAAGAGGTTGAATTTCACCATCTGAAAGCTCATGGCTACAGAAATGCTGTCTTTCCGCCTGGTGGACACAGAGGATTTTCGAGACCTTATGTCCATCGCAGTGCCCCAGTACCAGATGCCCAGTCGGCACTACTTCTCAAAGAAAGGTGTGCCTGCACTCCACCAGCATGTCGCACACAACATCACCCCTTCTTTGAGAAACTCTGTGTGTGACAGTGTGGATTTCACCACAGACACTTGGACGAGTAGGCATGGACAGGGGCGTTACATGTCGCTGACTGGGCACTGGGTAACTATTGTGACAGCAGGACAAGGGGCTGCTGTCCCAGTCTTGCCGTCCCCATGAGTTGTGCGTCAATCCTCTTTATCTCAAAGTTCCTCCACTGCTTCTGCCTCCTCAACCTCCTCTCGGTCCTCCACCTGCACCCAAAGCCTATCTGGTCATGCCACAAGCTTTCTAACTGCGCAGAAGGGATCCTGCACACCTCCTTACAATGCTGTCAGCAGGGCTCAACGTCATCAGGCGGTGTTTACTTTGAAATGTCTGGGAAATGTGAGTCACACAGCTGAAGAGTTGTGGTCAGCTCTGGAGAACCAGTTTCATGAATGGTTGTCTCCACTGGACCTGAAACCAGGGAAGGCCGTGTGCGACACTGCTGCAAACCTGGGTGCGGCCCTTCGCCGGGGCAATGTCACACACGTGCCTTGTATGGCTCACGTGTTGAACCTGGTTATCCAGCAATTTTTAGCCCACTATCCCGGACTAGATTGCCTTCTGCAGAGGGCACGGTCGCTGTGTGCTCACTTCCGCCATTCGCTTCCCGCAGCTCTGCGACTTACATCTCTACAGAAGTCGTTGGGCCTGCCACTTCACCGGCTAAAATGCGATGTGCCTACCCAGTGGAATTTAACTCTGCACATGTTGCAGCAACTGTGGCAGCACCGACAAGCCCTGGTGCAATACGTTCTGACATATAGCATGGGCCAACGAGATCCTGAGGTGGGACAAATCACGCTGGAGGAGTGGTCTCAGATCAGGGACCTATGCACCTTTCTGCACAGTTTTGAAATGGCGACGAAGATGTTTAGTGCTGACGATGCCATTATCAGCATGACTATTCCGATGATGTACATGCTGGAGCACATGTTAAACAGAATTCGGAGTCAAGTGGTGGCACAAGAGGAGGTGGAGGAAGTAGAGGCGGAGGAGTTGTATGCGGAAGGGCTAACATCTGCAAGGTCCAGACGGTCGGCAGCACCAAGGCGGCAGGCATGTGAGGGTGGGGGAGATGGTTTTACCAGGGCACATGGTAGCAGCCAAACTAGTGAGGAAGGTGCAGGAGCCCAGGAAGAAGTTGAGGACAAACTGATGGAAGACTCATCAGATGAGGGAGACCTTGATCACATTTCTGTTGTGCGAGGTTGGGGGGAGAGGACAGAGGAAGGAAGAATGATTGTTACCTCGCCACCAACACAACAGGGACTCGGTGCTCCTGGATGCGCAAGACACATGAGTGCTTTCTTGCTGCACTACCTGCAACATGACCCTCGAATTGTGAGAATTAGAAATAATCCTGACTACTGGGTTGCCACACTGTTAGATCCCCGGTACAAAAGTAAATTTGCAGAAATTATTCCTGCCATAGAAAGGGATGCATGCATGCAGGAGTATCAGCAGAGACTGTTGCAGAATCTTACATGTGCTTTTCCACAAAACACCAGTGGTGCACGTAGTGAATCTCACAGTTCCAACTTGCCAACCGTGGGACCGTCGAGTGTTCAGCACTCAAACCGTAGCAGAAACACAGTATCTGCTGGTAACATCAATTTGGCGGAATCATTTCACCACTTTTTTAGCCCATCCTTTGCAAGAACATAGGAGACAAGAAGTCTGACACATAGTCAACGCCTAGAGACGATGGTACAGGAGTATCTCCAAGTAAACATTGAAGCCATGACTGTGTCACTGGACCCTTGCTCTTTTTGGTCTTCCAATCTGGATAAATGGCCGGAGCTCGCCACTTACGCCTTGGAGATCTTGTCATGCCCCGCAGCCAGCGTTCTGTCTGAACGTGTGTTCAGCGCTGGTGTGCTGACAGATAAGCGCACGCGGCTCTCCACTGATAATGTAGACAGACTCATGTTCATAAAGATGAACAAATCATGCATCCGAAATGACTTTTCTACCCCTGTGTCATCCTGGGGAGAGTAAAAGCTTGATGATTTGTTAAAATCACCTCACCAACCGTTTTAAGCTTTCAAATTACTAATCATGTTTATCTGTATCGGCTGGAAAATAATTTGGGCCTTGTAGCAGTGTGCAGTACTGATTCTATTAGGCCATCTATACTTAACTCCACCAGATTTAAAATTACTTTTAATGTTTATCTGTATCTTGGCTGGAAAATAATTTGGGCCTTGTAGCAGTTTGCAGTACTGATTTTATTAGGCCATCTATACTAAGCTCCACCAGCTTTCAAATTAATAATAATTTTTAGCTGCATCTAGCCCGGAAAATAATTTTGGTGCTCCTAGATGCGCAAGACGCATGAGTACCTTCTAGCTGCACTACCTGCAACATGACCCTCAGATTGTCAGAATTCGAAATAATCCTGACTACTGGGTTGCCACACTCTTAGATCCCCCACACTCTTCGATCAACCTTTTCATTTTAATAAAGACCAAAAAAATGGTCATTTTTGAAATTGTAAGCATTAGCAGGTTATTAGAAACTGAAATCAAACACTTTTCAACTCAAAACTTTATTCTAGGTGATGTTACATTTGCACATAGGACCCCTTGTTCGAAAGGAGCTTCTGAACTCTCTCGTGAATTGAATTTGTCAGGTTTTGGATGGTTTCTGCTTCAATTGTTTTGCATGAGGACAGAATACCCTCCCAGAGCTGTTGCATAGATGTGAACTGCCTCCTGCCATCATAGACACTCCTTTTGATGATGCTCCAGAGGTTCTCAATGAGGTTGAGGTCAGGGGAGCATTGGGGTCACACCATAAGTTTGTCCCCTTTTATGCCCATATCAGCCAGAGATGCAGATGTGTTATGTGCAGCATGAGACTGTGCATTATCATGCATGAAAATGATCTTGCTGCGGAACACACGGTTCTTCTTCTTGAACCATGGCAGAGAGTGCTGTTTGAGAAACTCCACATACATTATGGAGTTCATCTTTACCCCTTCAGGGATCCTAAAGGGGCTGACAATCTCTCTCCCCATGATTCCAGCCCAAAACATTACTCCACCTCCTCCTTGTTGGCACTGTAGCCGTGTTTGCATGGGGTGTCCATCAACCAGCCATCCTCTACTCCATCCATCTGGACCATCGAGCGTTGCACGGCACTCATCCGTGAACAAAACAGTTTTGAAATCAGTCTTCATGTAATGTTTGGCCCACTGGAGCCGTTTCTGCTTGTTTACAGTGGAAAGAGGAGGTCGACAGCTGCAAACCTCTGAAGTATCCTGCATCTTGTTGTTCAGGGGACGTTGGAGGCACCAGCAGCTTCAAAAACTTGTCTGCTGCTATGACATGGCTTTTTTGCCGCTGCTCTTTTAACCTGACGTAATTGCCTGTAGGAAAGAGTCCTCAATTTTCCCTTATCAGCACGCACATGTTTGTACTGTGAATCAGCTACATACTTCTTGATTGTGCGATGATCAGGATGAAGTGTCTTGGCAATGTTGATTGTAGTCATGCCTTGACCTAAACACTCCACAATTTGTTGCTTCTCAGCAGCCGACACATCCTTTTTCTTTCCCATTTTGACAGAAAATGTAGGCTGCTTAATAATGTGGGACAGCCTTCTTAAGTAGTCTTGCCTTTCATTGGACACACCTGCCAAACTAATTAGCACAGGTGTCTGCAATTGCTTACAGTGATATAAAGAGCCCTGACACACATCACCATCAATGAGTTTAACTGACAATCAAAAAAATTCTTCACTTATCACTCCTAAACACTTTTTGCATAATAAATTGGAACACAGTGTACATGTGCTTTTCCACAAAACACCAGTGGTTCATAAAGTGAATCTTAGAGTTCTAACTTGCCGACCATGGTGTTAGGCTTCGGGCATTTGCTGGATCTGAAATGGGTTCAGAGCCATCTGAGGATTCTGTGGTTTCCCATTCAGGTCCAGCCAGGGCTGATGTTGTACAGCATTTCCTTCAGTCCCAACGCCTAGCTAGTGCACGAGATACTCGGGTTGTATCTCGGGTGTTTGTGCCTAGCACTATGAAGTATAGGTTGCGGAGGGAGTCGGGGCTCCGGCAGCCTAAGTCCAAGATGCGCCGCACTGAGCAAGTCCGTGACAAAGCAGACCGTGATTGGTGGTTCAGGAACCAGCTGATCCGGTGACCTGGCACCGCCTGATTGGTCACGGGTGTCGTCACCAATGGTGCGACAGTGGGGCAGGGCTTAATCTTTAAAAGGCCCGCACACAAACATGGCGACGCGCTCAGATCATTTGAGCTGGCTGTATGGTGTGTGCACGCTTTCTCTTGGGCTCCTCGAAGAGCCATAGCTTTAGCTAGGCAGGTAGAAAAAGTAGGCAGGTAGCTTCGCCTTGCAGACTGGCTCTAACCAAGGGGGTTCGCCTTACACCCCGAGCCGCCTGTGAGCTGTATAGAGCGGGTTTGCTCAGTCCGGTGGCACTCCGGCTGAGTGCTCGAATACCCGGCGGGAATCGCACCCGTACGCTTGCGCCGTCTCCTATAGCGTAGCGCCTGTACCGTAGACAGGGCTACTGCTCCTAGTCCGGTCACACGTCTCCCTGCGGTTCTTGGAGATAGTGTGAACCGCTTTAGCGCCAATCCCCAAAGCGTAGCGCCTGTATCAAAGACAGGGCTACTGGTGTTCCCACGGTCGCACGTCTCCCTGCGGTTCTTGGAGATTATGCGAACTGTCTTACCCTTTCCGTGTGCATTAACATGAAGGGCTAAGATTGTTGATAGGTGCATCGCCGGTCGCTCTCCCTCCGTGCAGTTAACGGAGAGATAGCATACCGCTGTACCCTGTCTGGTGTGAAGTTAACACGGAAGGGTTATCTTTAGATGGTTGTCTTCCCTTCTCACCCAGGAAGAGTTCAGCAGCAGTCCACCAGGCTGCATCGCGGACCCCGGGGTCAGTTGCATTCCATTAAACAAAGTTGTCTGCAACCGCCCTCCTAACAGTATCTGAGCGCCAGGGTCTTGCCGAACATGGCTGACAATCAGCAACTGCAGCGCTATATACAGTGACTTGAGGCCAGACTAAAGTCTCTGGAGCAAGCTTCCCTGGTCGCTGATATTACTGCGGTAGCTACCCAGGCGGCTTCTCTAGCAGCCAATATGATAAACTCGGCCGCGGGGAATGCTGCGACCACTGCAAGTGCCCCATTACCCCGTTTTGCTCTCCCGGAAAAATTTTCTGGGGACAGTAAAGCCTGCAGGGGTTTTATTAATTTATGCTCCATTCACTTGGAGATGATGGAGGCTCGGTTCCCCTCCGAAAGAGCAAAAGTGGGTTATGTCATCTCTTTACTCACCCACAGGGCTCTGGAGTGGGGTACTCCACTGTGGGAGCGGAATGACCCGGTAGTAACTAATGCGGGATTTTTCCTTAGAGCCCTAAAGAGTGTTTTCCTGGGGCCTCAGGTCACGCATGATATGGCCCTTGAACTGCTTGCGTTGATCCAGGGTTCGGCCACCGCCAGTCACTATGCCATCCAGTTCAGAACCTTAGCGGCTGAACTGGATTGGTCTGAGCAATCGCTTATTCCAGTGTTTTGGAGGGGGCTGGCTGGGCATGTCAAAAATGCTCTATCTACCAGGGAGATTCCAACCTCCCTGGAGGAGTTAATCTCCCTAGCTAACCGAATAGATTTGCGGCAGAACATAAGTTAGAGCTGGAGGTCCCTGGACCTCAGTATCGGTTGGCACCATCGTTTTCCAGACCCATTTCCAAACCCGTAGATCCCGACCCGGAGCCTGAGGCTATGGACATATCCCGGACTGTCTCTAGCTCCTCTCGTCCCCGACCTGTACATCTCTTGGAGTGCCCCATTAATAAGGGTTCCAAGCAGTCAGGAGAACGAGTGGGTTTATCCACCGTTGGTGCGTTAGATTCTGGGGCGCTTTCCTCTAAATTATTATGCAAGGTGACATTGCCCTTCGGCACAGCCACGGTTGCTGCCAAAGCCGGGGTGGATTCTGGTGCCGACGAAAATTTTTTGTCACTCACATTTGCCCAGAGGCATGGTATCCCTATGGAGTCTCTGCCAAAGCCCATGAACATCAGGGTGGTTAATGGTTCTCGGCTGGACACACTGATTACTCAACAGTCAGTTCCCCTCATCATGTCGTTCCATCAGGGTCACCAGGAGGTTATCTCCTTCCTTATTATCCCTGGGGGATTAGATGAGGTGCGATTGGGTCTTCGATGGCTACGTACTCATGCTCCACACATTGATTGGCGTATGGGGAGGATTTCTTCTTGGGGAAAGAATTGTGTGTCCCAATGTATGGTACCAGTCTCTCAGAGGGTAGCCTCTGAGCCTTCTACTAATTTGACCCCTGGCACAGATTCTTTGTCTGTACCCTAGACTCATGTCTCGTCAGTTTATGTCAAAAAGAATCCCCGTATAGACCTTTTGTCCCAGTCCTTGAATATGGCTAGGGACGATGACGAGCCCAGTCTTACTCTTCCCCCTGGGAGGATGTTCGTCCCTCCTAATCTACAAAAGGAGTTGCTCTCCTGGGCTCATGCCCCTAAAATCGGAGGTCATTTTGGGGTCAAACGTACCACCAAGTTCCTTCAACGGTCGTATTGGTAGCCCCGGTGGCGCCAGGACGTTAAGGAACATATTCTAGTGTGTGCCATCTGTGCGAGAGATAGATCTTTCTGTCGAAGTCCGGCTGGACGTTGCCACTCATTATCCGTGGCGGACTCCACAGATAGTGAGTCGGTTGACACTTTTTGTCGTACCGCCCCCGTGTTCTATCCGGGCGACAGAGTGTGGCTCACGTCTTGCAAAAATAAAGTACGCAGGGAATCTGCTAACTTTGTCCCCCGCTCTACTGGTCCTTTTAAAATTTCGGCCCGAGTAGAGCATCAAGTGGAGGAGGATGTTATAGGGGGGGATATTGTTAGGTGTCGGGTGTTTGCTGGATCTGAAATGGGTTCAGAGCCATCTGAGGATTCTGTGGTCTCCCATTCAGGTCCAGCCAGGGTTGATGTTGCACAGCACTTCCTTCAGTCCCAAAGCCTAGCTAGTGCACGAGATACTCGGGTTGTATCTTGGGTGTTTGTGCCTAGCACTATGAAGTATAGGTTGCGGAGGGAGTCGGGGCTCCAGCAGCCTAAGTCCGAGATGCGCCGCACTGAGCATGTCCGTGACATGGCAGACCGTGATTGGTGGTTCAGGAACCAGCTGATCCCGTGACCTGGCACCGCCTGATTGGTCACGGGTGTCGTCACCAATGGTGCGACAGTGGGGCAGGGCTTAATCTTTAAAAGGCCCGCCCACAAACATGGCGACACGCTCAGATCATTTGAGCTGGCTGTATGGTGTGTGCACACTTTCTCTTGGGCTCCTCGAAGAGCCATAGCTTTAGCTAGGCAGGTAGAAAAAGTAGGCAGGTAGCTTCGCCTTGCAGACTGGCTCTAACCAAGGGGGTTCGCCTTACACCCCGAGCCGCCTGTGACCTATATAGAGCGGGTTTGCTCAGTCCGGTGGCACGCCGGCTGAGTGCTCGAATACCCGGTGGGAATCACACCCGTACGCTAGCGCCGTCTCCTATAGCGTAGCGCCTGTACCGTATACAGGGCTACTGCTCCTAGTCCGGTCACACGTCTCCCTGCGGTTCTTGGAGATAGTGTGAACCGCTTTAGTGCCAATCCCCATAGCGTAGCACCTGTATCAACGACAGGGCTACTGCTGTTCCCACGGTCGCACGTCTCCCTGCAGTTCTTGGAGATTGTGCGAACCGTCTTACCCTTTCCATGTGCATTAACACGAAGGGCTAAGATTGTTGATAGGTGCGTCGCCGGTCGCTTACCCTCCGTGCAGTTAACGGAGATAGAGCGTACCGCTATACCCTGTCCGGTGTGAAGTTAACACGGAAGGGTTATCTTTAGTTGGTTGTCTTCCCTTCTCACCCAGGAAGAGTTCGGCAGCAGTCCACCAGGCTGCATCGCGGACCCCGGGGTCAGTTGTGTTCCCTTAAATAAAGTTGTCTGCAACCGCCCTCCTAAAACGTGGTCTGTATGGAGTTGTTCAAGAAAGGGCCCAAAATTAAAATAACATAGACGGGAGAGGTCTCTATGAATACGAATTCCTAAGTATTTGATACCCTGTGAGGCAAAGGGAAAGTTGGACTGGATGGAGTCCTGTATGGATTTGGGGAAGGGAACATCGAGGGCCTCAGACTTTGCTGCATTGATTTTAAAATTAGACCATGTAGCAAAGTGATCTATTTCAGCCATAACAGCAGGGATGGATATATGTGATTGAGTGATATATACTGGGACATCATCATCTAGGACATCATCAGCAAATGCAGAGCACTTGTACTCGGTGCCTCCCACCTCAATCCACCTAATATTGGGGTTATGGCGAATTGATGAGAGCAGGTGCTCCGTCACTAGGATGTATAAGAGAGGGGAGAGAGGACATCCCTGCCTTGTCCCATTGGTGATTATGAAAGGTGATGAAAATGTTCTGACGCGCCCCCTGGGCCTTGGGACACCCGGAGCCGGACCCTTTTTGGTGGATGCTGGTGGTCGTAGTCTCCATGGCAGCTACCCGGTTCCGTGGCTCAGGGCGGTCAAACCAGTGGCGGAACTATTTATGTGGTTTTGATGTTCAAATGTCCGACTAAGCCACCCGTGGATTGCGGTCAGAGTGAACCGCCGCTGCAGGGCAGACCGCTGAGGCTGGTGCTGTGGGTGCAGCAGAGCGTAGTATAACTTCCCACGGGAGGAGTATGCCCTCAGGGCAGTGTATGCGGAGGATGGGGGTGATGGTGCAGGGCAGCAGCAGTAACGACACGGAGTCAATGATGCAGTCCAGGGCCTTTACTCACAGTTCTTATTATCCAGACCACTTCTGCAGGTAACGGCTGCCCACGCCTTACTGTGCTCACCAGGTCAGGGGCTCGGCCAACTCCCACATAACTTTGGAGTGCTTCACAGGACCCCCTTTGTGTGTCCTTTCTCTGGCCTTTTTTACCCCACCAGTGACCACGCTTCTGTCCGGCTGCCTCGGGCCTCCTCTTGATAAACTGGGCGCCAGTTTCCCTGACCCTATGTGGTGCCTTTCTAGCGGGTGTAGCGAGGGGCTGCGCCACATAAAATGTCACAGCCTCCGGTTTCTAGCTGAGGGTCATTTCCCGCCTCCACTCATTTCGGGGACCGGTCTCCCCCTTTGGCCTGACCCCTCCACGCAGGTGGATTCGTGCGTGCGGTGGCGACTTGCCCGTCCGCACCCCTGGGATCCCTTCATTCCTTGTTCCTGGAGCCTTCTCCTCTCCTCTTCCTTCCATCTTCCTCTTCCAGGCCTGGGCCTCTGCTACTAGGCCCGCCTCCGGAGCCGAGCTCATGCAGATCCCCTGCTCCCTGTCACTTCTGCTCAGACTTCTCTGCACTGAACTAAGATGGTTCCCACCTTTTATACTCCCTTCTCAATGCACCCAGGAACTGCTTCCACCCTGCTCCTGCACTACAGGGTTCCCCTTCCTCAGTGTACCCTCCCCCCACTCCAGCCAGGGACAGGGACTGTCATGCCCATCTCAGGGGCATATTGGTCGCCCTGCCCCACGGCAATGTGGTGTAATGCATGCAGGTGTCGGGGTCCTGATCCACACTCCATCCTTACCTGAGAGTGAGATATCACACCTCTGGGTGAGGTGCAATACCTCTGTAGCAACCGAGCCCTCGGGGTGCTACAGTTCCATTTATCTTCAGCCTAGGTGACGTATTGCGATACAGGGCCGTGATTTTGGCTATAAAAGGGTCCCCTAGACCCCTACCCCAAGCATTTTAAGAGAATAATATATGGCGTGCCAGAAGACTCTATGGAATGCTTTCTCAGCATCAAACGAGAGTATCTAATTACAAATTTTTAACTGAATCTAGCCCAGGAAATACTTTGTGCCAAGTAGCAGTGTCTGCTAGTCAGCGGATTATCCCAGCTGTTAAGCAAGCTACACCACCTGTAGTTTGGACACTTAATTTTTTCAAAGGAAATGCTTCGGGCCCCCGGGATACTCATTGAAGAGCATCGGGAGGCACCCCAAGGCACAGGGGCTGGGACTGGCGGTAGGACGCCTTGCGGTGGACCGCCAAGCTCGATCCTTCTAAAAGCTTTTTAACTGCAGCAGCTTTAGTGGACGCTACTGGAGCTGGAATTCCCGCAGCTGCTGGCATCAGATTTGCCCTCCAATAGATCCTTGTAAAAGGATTTAAAGTGTACTCATTCAAATTAGAGAGACAATTTAAATGAAAAAGCTTAGACCTGCCTCCTCCACAGGGGGGCTCGCTCGACCCACCAGCGGACAGGCACCAGTATTAGGAGAGGGGGGCTGGCCGTCAGGGTCCATCGCAGCTCAGGCAGAAACACGGCAACATGGAGGTCGCACAGGCAGGAACGGACTGGCCGTGTCGGCTTCGCACTTATTTGGTTTTAAAAGGGCATGACATGCCTATATCTGTGTCTCCCCCTCCTTTTACTCCTCCACCTCTTTTCTTTTCGCATGACTATATGTACTTGTCACTTTTCCATGTGTTAGTTGTGTCTTCTGAGCAGTTTGTCAGCTTTTGGACACCTTTGAAGTGTTTTCTATGTGTTTTCTATGTGTTGCTATGTGTTTTTGTTTGCCTGGCCTGCCATTGGTTTTAACGGTGTTCGAAGGTGTTGGTCGAACAGTTCGATGAACGGTTCGTCGAACATACGGGTGTTCGACGAACCAAACACGAACACTACGTTGGTGGCTCAACACTAGTTATTATAGCTGCAGGGCATTATGGGGAGGCCCACGTGGCAATGCAATATGATGTTAGCCCACTCTTTTATGCTTCAGCTATGTGGGAAACGTTTCTAATAAGTTTTTTGGGTTTTTTTTGTTAACTGCGAATTGAATCTCAAAATGTTAGAATTGACATGAATGCAAATTTCAAGAAATTCAACTCAAACCTCCAGGAATTGATTCGCTCATCTCTAATCACCAAAATCTATGTCCTATTACTGAAAGAAGAAAAATATTTTCTTTTTTCAAAAATGAAAAGTACATTTGTAGATGATTTTTTCTTTTTTTTAATATAAGTTTTGAAGGGAGTCTTTTTTTTTTTACAGTAAACTGATTCAAAGACTTAATCCTTGACCATAATAAGTATTAATTATTTAAGTTCTTTGCTGAAATACGCTTTCCCCATAGAATCATAAAGAGGCTAAAGCCATACTTATATACAAATGTCATAATATTTAATTGTTGACTGAGTATTTTATTAAGGCATAGAAATAGAATAAAGGGATATTGCTTGGAAATAAATTTATATCCAATAAGGAATGTGACTTGGCAATATTTTTGTGCTCCGCTGCCAAAGAATGAACTGGTAAAAGAGAACTATAATAAAATACATTCCTTTGTGTTTAAATTTGTATTTTATTATACTTTAATATTGGTAGCCTAAAAAAGAGACTCATGTATCTTTTTATCCTATGCCACCTACGAAGTTGGATTCTTTAACTCTGCTTTTAATCTTCTGAATTCAATACATCACTTAGCTGCCATTAAATATTTAATGTTCATAAATAGGGTTTCATATTCATTGCAGACCTTGCCATATTTGTTCGTGATCACACTCATAATATCAAATATAAATGTGCAGTGTTCCTCTTACCAAATATAATTTTTTAACATTGTAAGCCAATAGACAATTATAATTTATACCATTTGTGAAATAAAAAAAGAAGACTATATATACTTGTCTGCATGCTAAAGGTTTTCTTTTCACTTTTTGTAATCTTGTATTGTGCTTTATGCAAGAAATAAAAAAAAATACAAAAAATGTATCTTATTTTTGCTCCTCTGGTTTTAACCTGCTCACCAAAAACGTAATTGTTTTATTTGACAATTTATTCTACAGTACAGCTAAAACAATGTAAATTAACCACCCATGGGGATTGTTCTAAACTATTATTGTGATCCCTAATATTTCATCATGACTAAATATGCTTTTGACTAATTTACATTTATTAAAAAAAATTAACATTTAGTCCATTTCCTGATCAACTGGTCTCATTCACTTCAGATGACATTCTGACCGAATCACCCATCACTGGCATCACGAGTACATGTGGTCACATGGGGGGCCAACTCACTATAATGATGTGCATGGCTCTTCCAAGTGACCATCTAAGTCCAGGCACTAGCCAACCACTAGCCTCAGTGATGGTCACCAAGGAGGCGATGCATATCATGACGTGCGTAG
Source organism: Phyllobates terribilis (assembly GCF_046119375.1). Lineage (NCBI taxonomy): Eukaryota > Metazoa > Chordata > Amphibia > Anura > Dendrobatidae > Phyllobates > Phyllobates terribilis. The sequence continues at coordinate 763,745,770 of NW_027362762.1, read as the reverse complement.
ATCCCCACACATGACTGCATTAAATTAATCTCTGGCAGTGTAAGACATGTGAGTATTACAGGTGAGTATTATGTATATTATTATTTTAACCTCTTTTCAACACTAAAAATAATCCAGCTTGGGATTTTTGAGTATTGAATCAAAAAAATTTGGATTCATTTCAATCTGAAATTATATAGAAATGTGTGACCTTTTCAATTTGTTTTGATCAATTCCCTCTTTTCTTTCGGGACACCTTCAAAAAGAGAAGATGTGTTAGAAATTTGTTGAGGCCCCCAAGGTCAACTCTCTTACTTAAATACCAGGCATTTATCAGTGTGTTGAACCATTAGGAAATGCAATATATGATATCCATCACTTTACTTGAAGCTTCAGGTTTCTCAGGTGACTTGCACCTGGGCAGAGAAGGATACACGTTGTGTCCTATCCCCAGCAACATAAGTTTCACAACAAGGACTATTTGTTCTGTTTCTGGAGTTTTTACCTATTGCTAATTTTGGCAATAAGCAGATGATAAAGAAGATGAGAGAAAAATAAACATATCTTTCAAAGTATAATATTTTTAAAAGATATATTTTCTTTTCTAGGGGCTGTTAAGTTAGAAAAACTTTTAGGAGGAATGATTTAAGAGATATATTTTAGATGAGGATATCATAGGGTATTTAGAATGGATCAAGTAATGATAAAGGTGTATTTTCACAGATGTTTTGGTGTTTTAATTCATGGGAGCTTTTTTTAGCAACAGGGTGTTTTTAACAGTTATATATCTTTTTGCTTGACATTCTTTCACAGTATTTTTTTATGTTTGTTTTTAAAAGGAAAAAATCTGGACATGAGAACATAGCCTAAATTTCCCCCATAGTTTTTTAATCCAAAATATTTTCTAAAATATTACATGGTACATTATTTGTTCTTTTCTTAGTACAATGTGCATAATAGAGGTTACCTATTCCTCGGTAATTAAAATTACAGGACACTGAAACCATCCTCAGTGTAAAGTTAAAACATCTAGCAACTGCTGTGGGCTACATGTGACCAAACACCTAAAGGACAATTACAGGACACATGAACATTGTACAATAAAATTACCTTTATTAATGTATATAATAAAATGTACCAGTAAAACTACAACAATACAGACCACAATGACAGATGGGTGTGTCAAATAAGAAAAAATTATAGATTGCAGGATATAAACACTTCATCCCTTGGTTTAATATTCTGCGGGTGTGTGATCATGGCTGAGCCATTGTGAATTTACTATTCACAGTTTTTTTTTACCTCTGTGAAAGATTTAAAGGTTCAGTATCTATCTGTTAAATTCATATGAGTGTTTTTTTTGGTCACATAACATTTTAGCTTTTGTCTTTTCTTTATCTGCCACTTTAGTGCTATTCAGTTTTTGCTTAACTAGGGACACATTTTATTAACTATCAAGCTGTGCTCTTTGGCTCATCTGTCCAATAATGTTGTGTCTATTTTGTATGGTTTCACTTGAATATTTTTATATGTGCATTAATCACAGATAATTGCATTTATACACTGTTAACGTGTCTTACAACAAAGTTAAAGCTGAATGTTAAAGAACTAGTTTTTCAGTTTTCTTCCAGTCAACAAGTTGTCCTGCAAAATCTTTTTACGATTGAACTATAATTGATGTATTTGCAACATTCTTATATACAAAGGCCCACTTTGTTTCACCTTTGAGAGAGAATAGGTCTAAACATGTAAGCAATGAATTATTTCAGTAAATTGTCAAAATGAGTGACACTAAAAAATATGTATCAGTCCTAATTAGTGGAAAGAAATTAAGCAAACGAACACACCTGCAAAATACCAAACATTTTATGTCTACGCTTTGTAAAGCTAAATGGATGGGAGAAGTAATATATGTCAGTGAACACAAGGTGATTATATCCTTAGGGATATTTCATTGAACAACAAGTATATGAGCTGTCATAACACCTGGTAGGCACATTGGGTTTCCTCACAGATTTTACACACCCTGAGTATATGAAAACAGCTAACTAAATAAAGCTCACATATATATAAGTTCACTAAATATTTTAATGTAAAAAACTGCAGTCTTGATGTATTTTAAACTCGTGTGGACACCCTTCAGGAAACGCAAGCAATTTTTGTGGTGTTTTTAAAATGCCGAAATGATGCCAGGTATCTTCCATCTGTCTTTATGAGCTCCCGTAGATTTATTTATCTATCTTGTGGCTTTTTTATCAAAACTTTTTCAGGTGGGTTTCAGAGCAGACCCCCTGAAAAATACATATTTTACACATATCCTTTATATGTGAAGGGTGGCTACACCATTGAGAGGCTGTCTCTGACACTGCAACTCATCTGAATCAAACAATAGGGTTTATATAGGGCAGTATAAGATACATAAGCGTAAGCACTAGAGATGAGCATATCTGACGAGATTCAAATTCACCAAAGGGCGCAGATTTTAACATGAAATTGGATCTTCAGCAAATGTATTCTCTGTGAATTCAATGTCTCTTATTATGCTACAAAATCTGGAGAGACCCCAATAATCATAAACATAAGATGTAAAAGAAAATCAACTAATAATCACCTCATTTTATTATAGAATAATAAATAATTCCTCTCTAGTTTTACAGAATGTAATGCTAGAGAGGAATTATTCTCACTGTTGTTGGTACTTAGCACAACTCTTTTTTAAATTGTGTTCAAATGTGTAATATTTAATAAAATGTTGATTGATTTTTCGATAACCATTTATTTGGATCTTTTTATTACTCAGTAATGGTGCTTCATAGGGTTAATATTCTTGTGAGTCTTGATCAATAATGGTGCACTTTACCCAGGATTTCTTTTTGTTTTTCTAATACACACCTCACCTCTCTGGACACTCCCATTGCTCGCTGTCCCTTATATAGTACTTGGTGCTTCTTCTTACCATTGTCACACACTGAAATCTTAGGCTTCTTCACGCTTAGCCGGGAGATTAAATGACCTCACATGTTTCCCTTCAGTATGCACAGGTCCTGCAGAATATTAACTTTCTTGGGATCCTTAGCATTAAATCCATAGAGTAAGCAGTATCTGGTGGTGATGGGCACCCAGGTTTTTTTAGCCAAATTGAAATATATATACCATATGTAGTGAAATAGTAGTTCATAACTAGTGGCATCAAAATTAAACAAAATAAAAAACACAATAGAGGGGTGCCTGAAGTAATAAATCAATTTAAAATACCTGAGGTAAAAAAATTGGTAGCAGTAAATCAAGTCAAGTTACAGAGAAGTATTACAAACTAAGAATTTATTAGACCAATAAACAAGAAGAACATTAAAAGTATAACAGCCATGTACAGAGTAAGTATCCCATTAATTGCCAGTAGCAGGAGGCCAGAGAGAGAATTTTGAATAGGGTGCTTTCTGTTATCAATGGTCATGTGTCATGTATAGTGCATCCTGTCATTTTGGAAGTGGACTTCTGTAGATGTTTCTGAAAAGCAAAGAGGTACATTTTTTCTGCAATCTCTAGTTATTCAAAATTACATTTACATAACCTTCACTTGTTTTATCTTAAAGGTAAAGAGATGAGGAGGTAGAGGGAGAAGGGTGAGGCAGAGGACAGGTAATATGTCCTGCAAACTTAGTAAGAAAAGGAAAGATAAAGTCTAAGGGATGTTAAATGGTTGTTAAAAAAAAAAAAGAAAACTGGATATTTTGAGATAGGGCCAGGTAATATTTTCAACTGTCTTACATGTTTTCCACTTGTGAATATTTTTTCTCATTGCAGAATAATGGATTCTAAATAGTTTGCACCTAACCATACAATCCTTATGAGATTAATGGGCAGCAACAATTGCTACTCTAAGATCACTGCTTATGTGTTCAATTCTTCACATTGTGTTAAGGCTAAATGCTCAAGACCAGCAAGTTGCTAAAACATTTACTTTTATAGAGATGTTCACACTTGCTGATGAACAATTATTCAAGGACATTTATTTGATTGGTAGCACCTGGATGCTACTTACACTCTTAATTAATATGGAAGCCATAAAAGCGTTCTTCATTTTTCACACACCGCTTTTGCATTTTGGCTTAAACTGTGTTAAATAAATAATGACTTTGTAATATGTCATGTTTGTAATTTTTAGACCTTTTAACCACCTGGTGATTTTTTATGTTATGTCTTGATAGGTAAATCCATTTAGTTCATAAAGGGTGTCCTTAGTTTTACTCTTAATTGTATATACTCTAGAAATGCCAAATATATTATATTACAGCTTCTTTAATAGTTAATCAAATGATCAAATCTTTTGAAATTTGAATTTGGCAAATTCAATTAATTTTTTCAAAAAATTAGATTTTCAGCAAATCAATTTACTGCTTATGGCAGTAATGCGAAGACTTCAACTGCCCTCAAAAATGCATATAACATTCTGAGGTCTCCTAGAACTGTATCTTGCCTCTTTTAATCTCTTTAACACACATACAGCCTTAGTAAAGTCAAAAAATTACTTCACTGTAGAAATAGATGATAGCCCAGTCATAACGAACAGCTCATTTAATAATACAGTGCACTGACAGATTTTTATTTTACTTTTATTTTCTTTCATTTTAGCAATAAAAAATGGTCCAAAAATTATCCCTTTGAGACGGGATCAGGCAGACAATTCTGTGCAGAATACTGACTCAAACTGTCAGATATAACATCATATTGCTGTGACTGACATGAGTTATGTGCCATATGTATCATAACACCCTCTGCTTCCTCCACCGAATATGTTTGCTTGAGGCAAAAGAGGCCAATTGTGGCCTGCTACTTTTTGGACAGCTACTGCCATTAGAGGTGATGCTATTGCTGCTGCTAGCAACTTGCATATTCTTAGTCATGATAGCATAAACTTAGCATACACATTTAGAGGTAGGTAAATCTATTGATTTTATAAAAATATATTTTAATTTTTTTTAATTATTCCCCATATCACAAAAAAAGATTGCACAAGAAGTGTGAAAACTCATTTACTTGTGACAAGGAAGTATATAGTCTCTGACTGATACTAATTTCAGATTTTTTTTCTGTAAAAAATATTGTTCTGACTTGCTGCTGCTTTTTAGTGCTTTTAGAATTTTATAAAATGTGTAAGTGTAATTCATATGTAGCAGGACAGATGCCAGCTACACCCTATCACTAACCAATCCCATTGACTCTTGCACTGTGTCTGGCACCTCTCTTATTTCTCTCTCTCTCCCATCAACTGAATTTCTGCATTATTCATGGACTACTGCAGTTTTCACTGCTGTAGTTGTCCAATACATTACTTTCTGGAGTATTTGTCCAATGTTTTAGGCTGGGGTCAACAACTCCAGTTCTCAAGGGCCACCTACAGTGCATGTTTTCAGAATTTCCTTAGTATCCCACAGGTGACAATTTAACCACCTGCACAGGTGATGATTCCAACACCTTGTGCAATGCTAAGTAAATCCTGAAAACATGCACTGTTGGTGGTCCTTGAGGACTGGATTTGTGCTGTTTTATAGCTTTGTTTTCCGATATACCAATAGACATACATAACCTTACTAGCTTTTTTATGCTTTGAAAAGTATATACTGTATACCAGAAGTGCTCTCAATTATTGCTTTTTTTTCTGGTTTTACAGGTTATATTTAACAGGTCAGTGTGTTCATGGGGATTCAATCTAAATGTATGTCAGCGGGGAATAAATTTGATGACCATTTGATCTGAGATTAATAAATTGTCTAACCCTTTTTGATCCTGCCATTTTGAGTCTATGAAGACTTTTGATTTGGAATATATGTTTTTCCAATTAAAATAGAATTGTATTTATTTTCTGATGACGTCTTCGGATTATCTACAAGTCTAAACATCATCCAATGGTTAGAGCACAAAGTTGTAATATATGATTGTAAAAGATATTCAGGAAGCATTTTTGCTTGACATTGCCTTTTATATTAAAATCCATAAAATAGGGAATTGTTAAAAAATAATGATCAAAATTTAAAAATGAAAAATTACAATTGCGACTTATAGGAAACTAATTTTACTAGTTTTATTTAATTATTTCTAGTATTTTTAGTGTTTAAACCTTTAATGCAATATTATATACATGTACATCAGGGAATGCAGTGTCTTATTGCATTCTGCCGTACATTCATATTATTGAGTTAAACAATCTTTGAGCAAAATTGCACAGTGACAATTTATTACATATTGCAATACTCTATATGAGAGACATCCAGCGAGCTGGCCTGGGAGTAGTTTTGGCTCCACCTAGTGATGAGCGAAAGTGCTCAGTACTCGCCCGTGCATCACTGTGCTCTACGAGCTCTGCGATCTGCGAGTATTTCTGGGCTGCTCGGGCGGGAACTCAGGTGCCCTCCTTGCATGTTTGGTGATCTTTAGAGAGCCAATGAACATGCAGGGATTGCCTGCCATGCACTGTGATGTCGTAACCATGTTGATTGTGGGAATTACAGTGATTGGCTGGCCGCACAGCGTCATCAGGTCTATATAAGACCTAGCACCGCTATTCTCATCACAGTCTACCCCGGAAACAGGCAGAGTAGGGAGAGCTGCTGCTGCGTAAGGGATAGATTTGCTTGTTTATAAAACCACATACACTACCAGTGCTAGGCAGGCAGGTAGTGTATGTGGCAGACTGCAATGTATGATACAGCATAAGAAGGTCCATTGTATGTCCTGTCTGCTGCTGCTGTAATAATTACAAATATTTGTAGACATAGACCCAGATATCAAGGACCAGGGCAACTTTTTTTTATTTTATCTTAATCCTGGTTATTTGCTTAAAAAGCAATCCAGAGCACTTCATTTGCTTGTTCTCACTGCAGAATAAAGTCAGATCTGTTCCATATTTCAGTGATAAAAATTTAGAAATTTGAACTGAACGTGGAAAATATTGGCCTCCTTTTCCATTCTGTTGCAGTGTGTCGGTCAAGCTATTCACACTAGGTGTCTGTGAAGAATAGTATTAGTAAATAACAGGCCGGCAATTTAAAACCATGGTTCTCTGTCAGACATATCACATATAAGACTGTTCCAAAATCAGACATTTCTTACATTTCCATTCTGTTGCAGTGTGTCGGTCAAGCTATTCACACTAGGTGTCTGTGAAGAAGAGTATTAGTAAATTAAAGGAATTCTATTTAAAACCGTGGTTCTCTGTCAGGCATATCACCTATAAAACTGTTCCAAAATCAGACATTTCTTCCATTTTAATTTCGTTGCAATGTGTTGGTCAAGTTATTCACACTAGGTCTCATTGTAGAATAATATTAGTAAATTACTTGTCTGCTATTTAAAACCGTGGTTCTCTGTCAGATGTATCACATATAACTTCGGTTCAAATCCAGCCATTTGTAGTGAACGTGGAAAATATTGTCCTCCTCTTATAGATCGTAACAGTGTGTCAGTGTACACGATTTTACAGCTCCATTTGCTTGTTCACAGAATACAGACAGATTTTTCTTTTGTTTTATTCATATTAGTGTATTGTGGAAGCAAAGGAACTTTTTTCAATGATCAGTCACACGTGATCCATATGACTGCCATAATAATGCAGAAATTTTGTGGAGCGTATCAAATATTCCTCTCCTTTTAAAGTCAGCCACCTGTGTTTTGTTGAACCAATTGACACTTGGTCGCTGATAAATACCATACTATTAGGTGACTGCCTGAAACCGTGGCCATCAGACGTTATCACATATGACTGCCCTAATAATCCAGCAAATATTGTGAGCGAGTCAAATATTACACTCCATTTAAAGTATTGCAGTTGAGGGTTCAAACTTATTCTCAGTTGGCCGCTGACAAATAGCATATCTGTGAACAATGTTGTCAGAGTATTTTGCCACTTTTGCGGACTGACAAAAAAACATGCAAAAAACAAGGTAAAATGGAAAAAATGTTAAGAAACATTCTTTCAAGGGTAATGACTTGTATATAAGGCCAAAGAAATGAAAAAAATTAAAGTTATGGACTGTGGAAGACATTTATGCGACCAGAATGAACACTCATCTGTAGCTTGATACCACGTAGCAGCACTTGTTCCTATTGTGAATGCGTCTGACAGCGTTATCGATAGGGAATAGAATAGATTTTAAATTTTTTGGGCAGCACCAGCAGCATGCAATATAAGACAATAATACCTTGCTGGATCGGTGTAGTACGCTATCCATACTGCGACACCTCATCCGTAAAAGAATTTCAGATAAGACAGTTAATATTCTAGAACATAGAATCTATTTGAAATGTCCTTCCTATTATTAAGTAGTGTGTCTCCTATACTGTTATTACATATACAACAATTTCAAGGGCTGCCAAAAATTAGGACGCACTCCAATACACATTTGAAGAGACGTAAAATAAAAAAATGTTTTAAAAAAATAAAAACACAGTAGGATCTTCCTTTAGTATAAAAACTAGACTCACCAATGAGACCTCAACGTAATCACATTGTTCAGCTCCTGCACCTCCTTCTCCAGTTCGGCCTCCATCTCCAAAATGACCAAAAGCTAGTCACAAGCTGGAAGCACTGCAGCACTGCCTTGGCCAAGCGGCAACAGGCTGTGCTCAAGATAATATGCTTAATTCTTAGGTGACAAACTGCCCACCGCTGCAGAGTTGTTGAAAGCAATAACACCGCAGTCTGATCTGTGGCTCTCACCACTGAACATACAGCCAGGCATGGTCGTGTGTGAGAATGGCCGGCACCTGGTAGAGGACAAATGACAGCAAGAGTAGATACAGTTTCCCTCTATGCCAGTCCTTTCACTGATATAAAGAATAGGGCTGTGGTGAAATACAACTTTCACCAAGAAGCAGTGTCAGTGTAAAACATTGGGCCCACCAGAGGATTTTATTTTGAGGGCCCACCTTTCTCCCCCACTCAAGAGCCCCATAGCAGCTGAAAAGCTTGTGCTATCATGAATTCTCCTGATGGAGAAGCCAGGGCCCCCCCGAGGATTCTCGGGTGGGCCCGAAAAACCCTGCTGAGAAGCAGCCCTGGCTAAGAAAAGTGTGTGGGAAGGTTCCTGGACACTCTATGGCTGCTTTTTCACTGTGGACTGGCTCCAGCAATCTATAAGTTTAAATCCGTAACCATGACATGCAAAGATATCCACAACCTGTCTGCTCTATATATCTGTGACCTAGTCTCCCGGTACATTTCAGCACGCAACCTCAGATCCTCACAAGATCTCCTTCTCTACTCCCGTCTTCTCTCCTCTTCCCACAATCGCATACAAGATTTTTCCTATGCATCCCTTCTACTCTTGAACTGTGTACCCCAACATATCAGACTCTCGCCTACTGTTGAAACCTTTAAAAGTAAGCTAAAGACCCACCTCTTCCGACAAGCCTAGAACCTGCAGTAACCCTTGCTCCACCATACCGCTGCACGACTAGCTGTACCCTCACCTACTGTATCCTTACCCATCCCTTATAGACTGTTTGTGCGCCCACACAGGCAGGGTCCTCTCTGATCTTGTAGTGGGATCTTGTAATGCGCAGTAGAATAAATGGCGCTGTAATAAATAATTATAATTATACTACTTGTACTCTGGGTCAATTGATGGCACTTTCCTGATGACTGCCCCTAAATTGATGTATTTGGCAGCTTTTGGTCCCGTTTGAAGGTGTTGTGTACACATTTGGTTTTGGCACCCATTGAATCCAATGGCGTTTGGCAATTTTCGGCGAATATTCGACAAATACATTGGCAAATATTGCAAAAACGGCAAAATCTGAAGTGAATATTGAAATATTTGCTCATCTCTAATCAGAAACACCTTTAAAAAAATTACATTGTGGTTGCATCACGGTCTTGCTGGTGATATGGTGGTGGAGTATGAGGAGAAGGAGAAGGGCAACATAAAATAGAACAATTCCTGAAGGGTATACCCATGTCTCGGTGGGAAGGGATGCATGGGAATAGACCCCCCCCAAAAAAAACCACTGGATTTGAGTTTACGCTTGATGCTATCATCTGGTGGTGTTGAGAAATCTGGCCCAATTCAGCCCTTGTTCATTTTTATAAGAGTCAGCCTTTCAGCATTTTCAGTTGACAGGCGGATACGCCTACAAGTTTTATCAGTTATAAAAACTGTCTCTGACAAAATTCTAGCAGCCATGACCTCCAAGTCGTAGAAAGACAGTTCATGCCACGTGTCCAGCTTGCATCTTACAATACTTTTCCCTCCTTGTCAAAATACCCCGTGTATCAGGGCCTGGGCACTGGGAGGATCTGAGAAAACTGTCCCAGACATTTGAGAGCGTTCTCCTGCCTCTGCCGCATCTGGTTTGTGTCTTCCTCGCTTGTACTCCTTGGTTGTCCAATGAACTGTCTGACTGTGACCTCTGCCACCAGCATTGTCAGATGGGAATTTTTTTTTGTTTTACTTCTTCAACAAGAGCCTGATCTTAATATCTCCCAAAATGTAATCCTTCGGTATCCTCCCTCTAATAACCTACCTATACCTGACTTTGAAATTTCCTTTAGGTGCTGTCACCATAACTCCCACTAGGCACGCCTGCTATCTTGGAGTCATATTTGACACACAACTTTCCTTTATTCAACTTGGAAAATCACTCACTCGCTCATATCACCTGAAAACTTCTCCAGAAGTCTACCTTTTCTCATTATTGATACTGCAAAAACTCTTACTGTCACTCTTATTCACTAGTGCAACTCTCTTCTAATCGGTCTTCCTCGAAACAAACTGTCTCCTCTCCAATCCCTTCTGAATGCAGCAGCCAGGGTAGTATTTCTATCAAGCCACTTCACTGACGCCTCTACCTTGTGCCAGTTATTGCATGGGTTAGGTTAAACAATCACTACAGAATACAATACAAACTCATCTCTCTCACCCACCAAGTTGTCCACAATTCTGCACAGGTCTATATCTCTTCCCTCATTTCTGTGTATCACCCCTCCTGTGCCCTCCATTCTGCAACTGATCTAAGACAGACATTCTTCTTAATCAGAACCTCACACCTCCGTCTCCAAGAATTCTCTCGTGCCGTGACAGTTTTCTGTAATGACCAAAATGCATGCAACGCGATGGTCATGGTAAAGGCAGGGTAACATAAAGTCGGCCTTGTGTGTCAGACTGCCAACAGCCAAGACTTCCCTGTTCTCACCAAGAGTATTACTGTCTATGTTCTCTTCCTCCTCTTCCTCATTATCACCCAATATGTGCTGAGATGAGGCTGGGTAGCATCACTCTGTAGAGTTACTTGCTCCGCCTGCAATGCCTCCTCTTTAATTGTGTGCAGTGAGCATTTCAGTAGACAGAGAAGCGGGATGGAAACGCTAATTATGGCATGCGATGCTTCTTGGTGGAGTCCTCAAAGTTTTGGAGGAGGGCACAGATGTCAGACATCCATGCCCACTCATCAGCTCTTATGTGCGGGAGCTGACCTGAATGCCGATGGACGTGTTGAAGCTGGTACTCAATAACTGCTCTCTGCTGCTCAAAATCATTCCAAACATCTGCAACGCTGATTTCCAACACATAGTCACATCGCACACCAGTTGGTGAGCTGGAAGCTGCAAACACTGCAGAAGCCCTGCAAGGGCGGTGGATGCTGTAGCTGACTTTCTGAAATGGGCACACAGGTAGCGTACTTTCACAAGCAGCTCTGGCAGATCTGTGTAGATTTTGAGAAACTTCAGAACCACTAAGTTGAGCTCATGGGCCAGGCATGGAACATGTGTGAGCTTGCCTATCTTCAGAGCTGACATCAGGTTCTCTGATACAGCTTTCAACAACTCTGCAACGGTGTCCGGTTTGTTGGCTAAGCATTTACAGTCCTGCTTATTGTTATTGTCACACACAAAGTTTAAGTAAATATTCTTGAATATGTCCTGAAAAAATGAATAAAGTGATGGAGATGGAGGCTGAAGAGGACGAGGAGGATGTGGTGCAGGAGTTGGAGAATGTAGGGGAAACCCTGATTGACCCAGGGCCAGCAATACTCTGCATTGGGAGGACGTGTTCCATCCCAGGGTTCCAATGGGTCCCGGCTTCCACAACATTAACCCAGTGGAATGCGTCAGTGAGATGAACCATCCCTGGCCACATTCACTTGTCCACGTGTTCGTTGTTAGGCGGTCCTTCCCACTTAAGTGCACTGGGGAGGGCACGGATAATGTTCTGGGACTCGTGCTTGTGGAAGACAGAGACGATACCAGGAGAAATAGTGGCGTCGGGGGAGCAAGTATGGACACCCAGCCGCCGCTATGAGGTTGTGGAAAACGTCCACCTCCATGAGCCTAAAAGGCGGGAGGCATCATTGCATGCGCCATGAACAGGGGATTGGTGTGCACACACAACAGCGGAAAAGGCAGTGGTGTCACCCACAGACACTGTTTCTGGAACTTGGTGTTTGGCCCAGCTTGTCATGTTCCTGAGCATGCTGGTGGTGGTCAGGCAGGTAGTTTTGGTGCAAATGACCTTTTTGGGGTTATCTAAACAGTCTTTGAAAAAGAACCTGACTCGGGAAGACCTAACAGTTGTACTGGCAACTTCTGTCGTGTTGGTGTTTCGGGAAGCAGTTGCCCGCTTTGTGTCTCACTTTCAGTCTATTGTGTCTCATCATTATTGACCTCTTGAGACAGTATTTGCACTTTCCCACCATCTCTTTTGGGTGACCATGGCTCCTCAAATCGCTACATGTGATTTTCTGTTTGCCATGCTCAAAGCTGGTCGGTCGAGAGGCCGGTCGAGAGGCCTAACCTTGGAATTCAAAGCTATCCACAACCTGTCTTCTCCATACATATGTGAAATAGTTTTCCAGCACTTACCTGCACGCAAGCTCCGATCCTCACAAGATCTCCTTCTCTCCTCTCCTCTTATCTCCTTTTCCCACAATCTCATACAATATTTCTCCCGTGCATCCCCCCTTCTCTGGAACTCTCTACCCCACCATTTCTGACTCTTGCCTACTGGTGAAACCTTTAAAAGGAAGCTGAAGACCAACCCCTTGCGATATGCGTACAACCTGCAGTAACACTCGCTCCGCCACACCGCTGCAAAACCAGCTCTAACCTCACCTACTCTATCTTCACCCATGACTTGTAGACTGAGCCCTCGTGGGCAGGATCCTCTCTTCTCCTGTGCCAGTCGCTGTCACATTTTTGTTCAAGATTATTGTAATTGTTTTTGCGATGTATACCCCTTTTTGACATGTAAAGTGCCATGGAATAAATGGCGATAAAGTAATAATAATAATGTGATCCAGACTCACATCTACTGAGACTGGACCATGTGGAATACAGGGTTGTGGTGGTGGCAAACTGACTGGAAACTTTATCTGCTATCCAACCAACAACCTTTTCACACTGCTCTGGCTTCAATAGTGGTGTTTCGCGGAACCCTAGAAATTGGGACAGGAAGGTAGTTCGACATGACGTGGGTGTTTGTTGTGCTCCCTCAGCAGGCAGTTTCATCTTGCCCACTGCCTCTGCATGTACTATCACAATCACCATAACGTCCACTTCCCTGTCCCTTGACACACACCTTGCCCATTTTAAATCGAGTTGAAGATATGTCACGTTGCCAAAAATGTCTGTATTATTACCGCAGAAATATAGGATCACGTCTGATGAGATGACCACAGTTTTAGGGAGTGCTCTGGGAGTCAGAGATGCTCCCAGGGGTCTTCCCCATGCTATTCCCATGTCACACACCACTTGGCCAGTAAAGGTTGTAAAATGTTAAAATGACATTTCCCGGTGAATGCATTTGTCATGCAATGCAAAAGTGCAAAAACGCATCAAAAACGCTACGTGTGAACATAGTCCAAGGTGTGGAGGAGAATTTTTGTTTTTGCGTTTTTGTATATTTATTTTGCCTTATATACAAGTCATTACCCTGGAAAGGATGTTCCTTAACATATTTCCCAGGAAAATCCATTTTGATTTTGTTTTTGTATGTTTTATTGTGAGTCCGTAAAAGTGGCAAAATACCTCTGACAACATTGATGACAGCAGTGACCTGGGAGTCAGAAATGCTTCCAGGGGTCTTCACCATGCTGTTCCCATGTCACTTGAGCACTCTTCCCATTGATTTGGGCAATTTTTAGGCCCTCTACAGACCGACAGGGGCAGTCAAAAAAATGCTTGAGTTTTCCAAAGACTTACATTGCGCTTGTTACTCGGACCGAGTACTCAAGCATTCCAATTTGCTTGACTCAAACAATGACTACCCTAGCATTTTAGTGCTCGCTCTTCACTAGTGAAACTTCTAGATCCACACTATAAGGAAAACTTTCTGTCTCTTATTCCCACGCTGGATAGGCCTAATAAAATGGGGCAGTACCAGAATGCCCTTGTTGCGGAATTATTAAAAAAATTCTCATCTGAAAACGCTGGTGGCAGAGGTCACAGTTCATTGGACAACCAAGGAGTACAGACGAGAGAGACACAAATGCAATCCAGCAGAGGTAAGGGAACACTGTCAAAGTTCTGGGACAGTTTTCTCTGACCCTCCCATCGCACAAGCTCTGATTAGAGATGAGCGGTGTTCGAATCGAACTGTTCGCCAATCTCAAATTCGAGCTGTTTTGGGCGGTGTTCTAGCCGTTCGGCGAACACGAGCGATTTGAAAAAAGTTTGGCTGTTCGAGGTTATGTTTGATAACTGTTCGTGCACCAAAATCATAACTGGATTTTTTCTCAGTAATGCTGAAAATTAATGTTAATACGCAGTTTGAGTGTACAGCGGGGCGGGGGGGGGGGGGGGGGCAGGGGATGGATCTCTGCAGAAATAATGAAGATCTCCATTTTTTTTCTCTTTCCTGCATTTACAGTGGGGAGGTGCAGTCTGTCAGCCTATCAGCAGCGAAAACACTGAGTGAACTACTGTTTTTCACACAAGCAAAGGCATGTGTCATTGGCAGTGTATGTCACATGTCCTTGCCCTATAAGACCCAGGCATTTTCCCCGTCGCCACCAGTTTCTCACTGCTGCAGCTGCATGTTAGACGGCAACGCTGTTGCTGTGTGCGCTATACTTTGTTAATTTCAAGCCAATTTTCGCACAAATCTACAGATAGCTTGGGAGTAGGGAATAGTTGTGATTGCAGTCCTTTAAAGGACTAGGTTACATCATTTCCTACGACTTTTATCAGGCAGGTCTGTGCTCTTAAATAGATAGGTTGGGAGTAAAGACTAATTGTAATTGCAGTCCTTTTCAGGGCTGGGTTACATCAGTTCCTATCACTTTTATCAGGCAGGTCTGTGCTCTTAAATAGATAGGGTGGGAGTAAAGAATAATTGTAATTGCAGTCCTTTTGAGGGCTAGGTTACATCAGTTCCTATCACTTTTTGCCAGGCAGGTCTGTTTTAGTGCTGTGCAAGTTTTTTCACAGCATTTGGCAAAATCTAGCAAAGCAAATCCTTTTTGGCCTCTTGCAGTGTGTGTTAGTCAGTGGAGTAGCCTATCTGTGTTGCAAGCTACACCACCTGTGTATAGAATACCAATTTTTTTACTGCACCGAGTGAAGTAAAACCTTTTGGGCAAAGCATCATTCTGTTAGTACATCTATTCTAACCTCCACCAGGTTGCAAATTCAATATCATTTTTATCTGCATCTAGCTCTGAAAAAATATTTCGGCTTGTAGCAGTGTGTGGGACTTGTTCTATTAGTCCATCTATACTAACCTCCACCAGGTTGCAAATTCAAAATAATTTTTATCTGCATCTAGCTCTGAAAAAATATTTGGGCTTCAGCTTGTAGCAGTGTGTGGGACTTGTTCTATTAGTCCATCTATACTAACCTCCACCAGGTTGCAAATTCAAATAAATTTTTATCTGCATCTAGCTCTGAAAAAATATTTAGGCTTCGGCTTGTAGCAGTGTGTGGGACTTGTTCTATTAGTCCATCTATACTAACCTCCACCAGGTTGCAAATTCAAAATAATTTTTATCTGCATCAAGCTATGAATAAATATTTGGGCTTGGGCTTGTAGTAGTGTGTGGGACTTGTTCTATTAGTCCATCTATACTAAACTCCACCAGGTTGCAAATTCAAAATAATTTTTATCTGCATCTAGCTCTGAAATAATATTTGGGCTTCGGCTTGTAGCAGTGTGTGGGACTTGTTCTATTAGTCCATCTATACTAACCTCCACCAGGTTGCAAATTCAAAATAATTTTATCCGCATCTAGCTCTGAAAAAATATTTGGGCTTCAGCTTGTAGCAGTTTGTGGGACTTGCTCTATTAGTCCATCTATACTAACCTCCACCAGGTTGCAAATTCAAAATAATTTTTAAGCTGCATCTTTCCTGTAATCTAATTTGGGGCATATTAGCTGTGTGTGGTACTCATTGTATTAGGCCATCTATACTAATCTCCACCAGCTTTTAAATTCCTAATAATTTTTAGCTGCATCTTGCCTGGAAAATAATTTTGGGCATAGTAGCAGTGTGTGGTACTCATTGCATTAGGCTATCTATACCAAGCTCCACCAGCTTTGAAATTAATAATAATTTTTAGCTGCATCTAGCCAGTAAAAAAATTTTTCATCCCAATAGTGGTAGCAATAGAAATATGGGGCGCACTCCTGGCTAACAAAAATATACGCTTCTTAACAAAAAACACCAGCCTAGCGCACTGCATTAATAAGATGGCATCATCGTCTCTCCCGTCTACGCCGGCTAGCATTCCTGTGCCTAAAACACAATGCATGGGTCCACGCTAGCCACGATGCTGAGGGGTCTAAAGCTGCTGCTAACGCTTTATCATAATTCAATTGGCAGATTTTCACAGAGCGCCTCCCCAATGCCCACCCATCGGGCAACAGTTGCCCACCCTCCCTATGGGATCTAGAGGCGAATAGTTGATGCCATTAATCAGAGCGTCAGTTGCCCCGTCGACGTGGCAAGCATACGGTAAGGCATGGGAAGAGTGGACACGACTAGTAGCAGGCAGACGGGTTGACCAATGTGAACAAGCCAGATCACAAGTCACCATAGAATTTCTCCACCAGCTAATGATGACGGGCATATCAGGGGCGTCAGCGCAGCAGTGTCTGACCGGAGTAGCATTTCACTTCCAACTACTGAATTGGGGAGATGTGACAAAGAGATTCATCATCAGACAATCCTGTGAACAAGCCAGATCACAAGTCACCATAGAATTTCTCCACCAGCTAATGATGACGGGCATATCAGGGGCGTCAGCGCAGCAGTGTCTGACCGGAGTAGCATTTCACTTCCAACTACTGAATTGGGGAGATGTGACAAAGAGATTCATCATCAGACAATCCATAAAAGGATGGAAAAGGGGTCAGCCAAGTCAGGAGTATAGACGTCCCGTCCCGTGTCACTAAAACTGATTTCTCACATCATATCCCTATCCCCATTAACATGACACTCACAATTTGAAGCAACACTACTGTCTACTGCATTTGCAATCGCCTTCTTCTGGTCGCTATGCATAAGCAAATTAGTCCCTCAATCCAAAATTACCACCAGTGGAGGCTTATTACACCAGGACGTAGTCATAGCCAATAATGCAATACGTCTACGCATACGCCAATCGAAAACGGTTCCAGCGGGCAGGGGCACTTGGGTTCTTCTACAACCCACAAACGGTACACTGAATCGGGTAACAATAGTAAAAACATATACAACCATGAGATCACAAAGTAATTTCTTCCTATCACACATTGATATCAAGATACCAGTTCCAAGCTATATTTAATAAATGCATAACATTGGCAGGGAACCACCCCAGAGATTACGGGACACACTCATTCCGCATAGGCGCGGCCACGGATGCAGCAAGAGCAGGTCTGTCAGAAACGGAAGTTCAGAGGATAGGGAGAAGCCGATCCATGTGTTTGGCAAGATACATAAGACCGGACTTGTTATCCTAACGTGGTTTCTTTCTTTTACAGGTGACGGTAAGCCAATAGTGTGGGTGATAGGTCACTCGCATATATATTGGGCAGAAAAAAGGGCGAAAGTCCACCCAGGCTGGAGGAAATTAGAGTTTCCTAACACATATTTCAACTGGAGAGGTATTAGAGGTCTGCTATGGCCACAGGTACTAATGGAGGTAATCAAGTTAGGGAGAGAGGCAAGAGGTCCGGTCATCTTAGGTATACAGGCCGGGGGAAACGACCTAGGTCATCACAAAAGCGCATAACTAATGGCAATAATGAAAATAGACACTGAGCGCTTCAGAGAATTTTTCACAAAACTAACTATAGTATGGTCAGAAATTGTGCCGATAGCGGTATGGCAAGGTGCGCGAGACATCACGGCCATCAAACGGACAAGGCGGGTAATAAATATTTGGATGGCAAAATTTAGAAGAGACAGAGGCTGTGTAGTGACACAACACCGTCAACTGGAGGGAGATAAAGCAGGCCTCATACGGCCTGACGGTGTTCACTTAATGGATATTGGACTGGACATATTCCTGTCAGGACTCCAGGACGGAGTGGAACAAGCGTTAAGAGTGATGGGTGGGGGTCAGAGTCCTGCATACGAGTATGCAGGATCCCCCGTGGCCTGGAAATAGAAAGGATATGTTGGAGAGTTACACTTGTTGGCCAACTTGCCGGTTTGGAGACCCAGGGCATGCCACAACAAGCTGAATTATTTTAGAAATAAAATGCCTTTCTAATGGAATGAGTATAAAGAGTTAATAAAGCTGTGACCGATCCTCACCCATCCAGTTGTAAGAGTTACATTATTGTATTGTCAAGGAAAGGGGGCCGGTAGAGGGGCTTAGCCTCTGGGATTGGTTGGGAGTCCCCACAGTCTGCCTAGGCTAGATGCATTTTAAAATTCTTATTAGATACACAGGCACCTGGGCAACTGGGCTAATACGCCCAAAGTATTTCCTAGGCTAGATGCAGTTAAAAATTCTACGCTGACTAGCAGACACTGAAGCTTTGGAGCAGACCTCTGAGTAAACAGCTCTTCAGACTCAACCATCTGTGTTACCCCAAGCAATAGTGTATGTAGTTTCTGACAGTTAAAAGGGGGGGGAGTGACCCAACCCACCAGGAATTGACGATGCCAACGTCACATAAAACACAGCAAGGGGACTCCAAAAAGAGTCTCCATTATTTCCAAAAATTGTGGCACAGACACCACTTAAGTGGCATCAATTGCCCCAGAGTTGCTTAAAACTGTTGGTGAAGTGATTTTACCAAATCCTCAAGCTTTTAGTCTCCCCAGGATGACACACGGGTAGAAAAGTCCTTGCGGATCCATGATTTGTTCATCTTTATGAACGTGAGTCTGTCTACATTCTCAGTGGACAGCTGCGTGCGCTTATCTGTCAGCACACCACCAGCAGCGCTGAACACACGTTCAGAGAGAACGCTGGCTGCAGGGCATGACAAGATCTCCAAGGCATGAGTGGCGAGCTCCAGCCATTTTTCCAGATTGGAAGCCCAAAATGAGCAAGGGTCCAGTGACACAGTCATAGCTTCGATGTTCACGTGGAGATACTCCTGTACCATCCTCTCTAGGCGTTGACTATGTGTCAGACTTCTTGTCTCCTGTGGCCTTGCAAAGGATGGTCTAAAAAAGTGGTGAAACAATTCCACAAAATTGCTGTTACCAGCAGATACTGTGTTACTGTTATGGTTTGAGTGATGAAGACTCGACAGTCCCACGGTTTGCAATTTAGAACTGTGAGATTCACTACGTGCACCACTGGTGTTTTGTGGAAAAGCACATGTAAGATTCTGCAACAGCCTCTGCAGGTACTCCTGCATGCGTGAATCCCTTTCTATGGCAGGAATTATTTCGGCAATTTTACTTTTGTACCGGGGATCTAAGAGTGTGGCAACCCAGTAGTCGGGATTACTTCGAATTCTGACAATCCGAGGGTCATGTTGCAGGTAGTGCAGCAAGAAGGCACTCATGTGTCTTGCGCATCCAGGAGGACCAAGTCCTTGTTGTGTTGGTAGCGAGGTAAGAATCATGTTTCCTTCCTCTGCCCTCTCCCCCCAACCTCGCACAACAGAAATGTGATCAAGGTCTCCCTTATCTGATGAGTCTTACATGCCCATCGCCAGTTCGTTCTCCACTTCTTCCCCAGCTCCTGCACCATGCTCAACAGTTTGGCTGCTACCATGCGCCCTGGTTAATCCCTCTCCCCCACCCTCCCATGCCTGACACCTTGGTGCTGCCAACCGTTTGGACCTTGGAGATGTTATCCTTTCCGCATACGACTCCTCCTCTACTTCCTCCACCTCCTCTTGTCTCACCACCTGACTCTGAATTCTGTTTAACGTGTGCTCCAGCATGTAAATCACAAGAATAGTCATGCTGATAATGGCATCGTCGTCAGCACTAAACATTTTCGTCGCCAATTCAAAACTGTGCAGAAGGGTGTGTGGTGCCCCTAAGGGTTCAGTCACCACAGAGGTACTGCATCTCACCCAGAGGTGTGGTATCTCACCCTCAGGTAGGGAAGGAGTATGGCTCGGGACCCTAACACCTGCATCCAACACATACCCGCAGTGGGGGTAGGGCGAGATTGCTCCTAAGGGAGAGCACAGTCCCAGGTCCCTAGCTGGTGGGAGGGTCCAATGTAGTGGCTGTGGGTGGAGAAAGCAGCTTAGGGGAGCACATGACATAGGAAGCCATCTTAGAAAGAGCAAGTCAGTCAGAGGAGGAGAAGTGACAGGAGCAGAGGCTCTGCATGAGCTCTGCTCCGGAGGCGGGCCTAGCCTGGGGGGCCCAGGACTGAAGGAGAGAAGAGATGAGTGGGAGCAGGAAGGCTCCAGGAACCAAAGGGACCCTAGGGGTATGGGCTGTGCAGATGGCCACCCATACGCCCGCTGCTACCAGGAGGTACAGGGGTCAGGCCAGATAAGGGGAACCGGTCCCTCAACTAGCAGAGAAACAGCAAGGCTCAACTAGAAACCGGAGGCTGCAGCATTTCATGTACTGCAAGCCAAAGTCCACACCAGTCTCACTAAGAAGGTAGCCACATAGGACGCAGGGGACGGAACACACGTCACCCGCCAAGGCCCGAGGGTAGCGGATAGAAGTGTCACTGGGTGTGAGGTGCAGGGAGAAGGCCAGAGAAAAGGACACACAGAAGGGGGTACTGCTAAGTAATCTGGAGCTATCTGGGGGTGGACTGAGCCCCTCACTGAGTACGCACAGCTCGACGGGGGAGATTGCTCTGGTACCTGTAATCTGGACTGCAACAACTGTGAGTAAAGATCTTGGGACTGCATCACACGGACTCTGTGTTCATTACTGACTCCCTGCACTACAACCACCATCATCCACCCACACTGCCCTGAAGCTACACTCTTCCTGTGGGGAGTAATAATACTATTGCTGAAAAACCACCAGCTTCAGATGACTGTTCCGCAGCGGCAGCCCCTTTGGCTGCACTCCACAGGTGGCGTAGTGGGACATTATAAAACCCGTATATACAAATTACCCTTGGATTGACCGCCCTGGGTCACGGACCTTGTCACCGCCACAGTGACTACAACCCCCAGCGTCTACCGGCCTGGCTCCGGGTACCCCATGGCCCAGGGGGCACGTCAACTTTATAGGTCCCTGATCTGAGACCACTCCTGCAGCGTGATTTGCCCCATCTCTGGATCTCGTTGGCCCAGGCTATACGTCAGAACATATTGCACCAGGGCTTGTCGGTGCTGCCACAGTCGCTGCAACATGTGCAGAGTTGAATTCCACCATGTCGGCACATCGCATTTCAGCCGGTGAACTGGCAGGCCCAACGACTTCTGTAGAGATGTGGGATGCAAACGGCGGAAGTGAGCACACAGCGACCGTGCCCTCTGCAGAAGGCCATCTATTCCAGGATAGTGGGCTAAAAATTGCTGGACAACCAGGTTCAACACGTTAGCCATACAAGGCACGTGTGTGACATTGCCCCGGTGAAGGGCAGCACCCAGGTTTGCAGCATTGTCGCACACGGCCTTCCCTGGTTGCAGGTCCAGTGGAGACAACCATTCATGAAACTGGGTCTCCAGAGCTGACCACAACTCCTCAGCTGTGTGACTCACATTTCTGAGACATTTCAAAGTAAACACCGCCTGATGCCGTTGAGCCCTGCTGCCAGCATAGTAAGGAGGTGTGCAGGATTCCTTCTGCACAGTTAGAAAGCGGGTGGCATTACCAGACAGGCTTTGGGTGCAGGTGGAGGACCGAGAGGAGGTTGAGGAGGCAGAAGCAGTGGAGGAACTTCGAGATAAAGAGGATTGACGCACAACTCGTGGGGATGGCAAGACTTGGACAGCATCCCCTTGTCCTTCTGTCACCATAGTTACCAAGTGCCCAGTCAGCGACATGTAACGCCCCTGTCCATGTCTTCTCATCCAAGTGTCTGTGGTGAAATGCACCCTGTCACACACAGAGTTTCTCAAAGAAGCAGTGATGTTGTGTGCGACATGCTGGTGGAGATCAGGCACAGCTTTCTTTGAGAAGTAGTGCCAACTAGGCATCTGCTACTGGGGCACTGCGACGGACATAAGGTCTCAAAAATCCTCTGTGTCCACCAGGCGGAAAGGCAGCATTTCTGTAGCCAAGAGTTTGCAGATGGTGAAATTTAACCTCTTTGCTTTGTCATGGCTAGGATCTGAATTACAGACAAAGGGAGGACAACAACAGGGTACCTCTTGTGGTCACATACAACCCCCACATGAACATCCTAAGGAAAATTGGTGCTGATCTCCAACTCATATTCCACAGAGACCACAAACTGAAAGAAATATTCCCAGAACTACCACTTCTCTCCTACAAATTGCCCCCTAACTTAAGGAATCTCCTTGTCAGAAGTGTCCTCTCATCACCATCAGTGATGGGCACATTCCCATGTAAAAACAAAAAATGCAAAACTTGTACCCACATATTACCATCAAATACAATCTGCATACCTAACACAAATCAGGACTACAAAATCATGGATGTCTTTTCATGTACATGCTCCAATGTGGTGTACATGATACAATGTACAAAGTGCCCAGAAGGAGTTTATATTGGAGAAACTATGCAAAGGCTGCAAACCAGAATGAATTTACACAGACACACAATTAAGAATGAACTGGATACACCTGTGGGAAAACATTTCTCTGGCCGGGGACACTGTATGAAAGATCTAAAAGTTTTAATACTGAAAGGTCACTTCAAGGGCAACAGAGAAAGAAAAATAAGGGAATTCAAATATATAAGGATGTTCAATTCACTGACACCTGGATTTATGAGTCACTACATGGACACAATTCACACCTCCAGATAATTAAACATTACCAAGGCCTCTCATTTTGCAACAAAAAAAAAATAATTAGCTCTCCCTAACTTATCAGTAGGAGGCATCACAACTTACACCCCATGAACAAATGTCTTGTAACATCTCTCAAATGCTGTGCCTTTTGTCTTATGAATTCATTTGTAATCTTGCCTGAAGAAGGAGCCTCTGTGCTCTGAAAGCTTGCATATATATATATTTTTTTTTTTCTGGTTAGCCAATAAAGGTATCACCACAAGAATACTTCTGTCATTTTTGTCATAAAAGTATTTGCATCGATTTTTCTGGCTAACACGGTACCCCAATATAACTTTGTATTGTAAATCATCATGGCTAGGAGGAAATGGTCTTTTACTTGTCCACATCTGAGGGACCGAGGGCTGGCTGCTGTGTTTAGATGGGGTTGAGTAGGGTGTCCCCGGCAAACTGCGGGTCTGTGAGGAAGATGCAAGAGGACATATTATGTTGCCTTGTTCCAAAGTTGGTGCTCTCGATGTCGGAGAGCGCTCAACACCAGCAGGTGTTTTCACTTCTAAATGAACTGACGACCTGCCAATCACACTGGCTGTTGCGGGTAAAGAGGTGGCAGGTCTGCGTCCAAAAACATGTGTGACTGCTGTCCCCCCAGTCACAGAGGATGAAGAGGCTGCGGATGCACAAGATGGGGCAGACGGTGGTTGGCCCAGCCCGCTAGGCCGCATTGTAGCACAGTGAGCTTCCCACTGTAACTTATGCTTCATATCCTTGTGACGGTTCATGCATGAAGTACTCAAACTATGGATTTTTTGGCCTCTACTTAGCTTTTGGTGACAAATGTTACAGATAACATGAGTTGGGTCATCCTTATCGATCTCAAAAAATGCCCAGGCTATGCAAGGCTTAGAGCCCATGCGACCAGAAGAGCCACCACGACTTGTGGTCAGAGGCAGAGTTGTGGTTGAGGATGCAGTTGTTGACGTGCTCCCAGTACTCCGTCTCTGTCCAGGAAGGCGCAACCTAACCTCGTCGTCAATAGAATCCTCCTCCACCTCCTCTGCTGACCTCATCGACTGGTTGACTGTGGTTTCACAGTAAGTGGACTCTCCAACCTCGTCATCATCACCCTGTGTGTTCTCACACCCGTTGTCCTCAGAGCCAACCTCTTCCTGCCCTGACCGAAAAGTCAAGTTGTCGCTCCAATCAGGTATCTGAGTCTCATCATCGTCTTCCTGATTGTCTCCACCAACAGGAGTTACAGTTTGGGAACGAGGGTCTACATTATGCTCAGAACCTTTTTCATCTGGGCCTGGATCCGACTCATAAACATTTTGGGCATCAGTGCAAATCATTTCCTCGTCTGGATTCACAGAAGCTCTGGAGCAGACCTCTGATTCCCAGGCTATAGTATGAGTAAACAGCTCTGCAGACTCAACCATCTGTGTTACCCCATACTCAGACGGGCAGCTGGAGACTTGGGAGCTGTGAGGAAGCAAGTGCGATTGGGGTGACACCTCTGAGGACTGGAGTATTTGTGATGTTGAAGTTGAGGTGGAGGAGAGTCAACTTGAAGGAGCACTTGATATACATTGAAGCACCTGCTGTTTTTGTGCCTCATCTGGAATTTTTAGCGATGGGCGTGTCCGTAAGAAAGGGATCATATAACATTGTCCACGAAAAGAAGTAGACATCTTAGTTTGGCTGGAAGATGATCTTTCTTCTGCAGATGTTACTCCCCCCTCACTGCGGGGGGACTCGACCCACCAGCGGACAGGCACAAGTATTGGGAGTGGCGGCTGGCCGTCAGGGTCCACGGCGGCTCTGGCACAAACCCGGTGACACGGAGGTCGCATGGGCAGGAACGGACTGGCCGTGTCGGCTTCGCACTCCAGCGTAGTCCCTCTGCCCGCTCGCGCACGTATCCTCAAAGGGATGCGCAAGCGGCTTTTCTTCCCAGGGCTGTTCCCTGCCCAGCAGGAACGTGGGGGAGCTCAGGTTGGCCTTCCACTCTACTCCCTTACCTCCCTCGCCCTCTTTCCTTTTTACGTTCTCCATCTAACCCCTCGGCTCTGTGGTGTCCATTCTCCCTCCTGCTCTCTCCTTCTCACAGGTGGACTACTGCGTGTATTCACACTGTGGCGAATCTTTTGGGCCCAGGCATAAGAAGTTGTCGAGGTAATGAATAATATGTGCCCCCTTAGAAACGTCCATTACAACCCATTCGAGGAAGCAACTAAACGCCTCAAATAGTGAGCAGGATCTGGAGCACCCCATGGGCAAACAGCGATCTATATAGTATGCTCCTTCCCAGAAGCAGCCCAATAGGTGGACACAATTCGGAGGCACAGGTAGTAAGTAACCGGAACGCCGCATCAATGTATGTTTTGGCCATTAGGGTGACCCTTCCCAACTTCTTGATCCGCCTGATTGCCTTGTCAAAGGATGTACAGTATATACTACTGTACTTGGTTCCGCGTCGATGTTGTCGTTTACTGACCTGCCCCTTGGATATGACAAATGGTGGATTAGTCCGAATGTATTGGGTTCCGTTTTTGGCACAACTCACAACGGGGATACCACTACGTCTTGTAAGGAAAGTGTTCTGAATTGAACCGCCATTCTACCTAAAGATATTTCTTTTTTTAATTTTCTTGTCACGACGTCAGGGTGTTGGTAGGCTGAATTTAGATTTTTACTCCAGCCTTTCTTGATTTTAGAAGGGCATGACATGCCTATATCTGTGTCTCCCCCTCCTTTTACTCCTCCACCTCTTTTCTTTTCGCATGACTATATGTACTTGTCACTTTTCCATGTGTCAGTTGTGTCTTCTGAGCAGTTTGTCAGCTTTTGGACACCTTTGAAGTGTTTTCTATGTGTTTTCTATGTGTTCCTATGTGTTTTTGTTTGCCTGCCATAGGTTTTAACGGTGTTCAACGGTGTTCGACGAACAGTTCGACGAACATACAGGTGTTCAGCGAACCGAACCGAACTCGAACACTACAGGGGTGGCTCAACACTAGCCCTGATGCGCGGGGGACTCTCACAAGAAGGGATGGAGTACCTTGTTGACTGTACCAACATCCTCCGTGATTCCTCTGTGCCTTACAATTATTCGGTATCCAAGCTGGACACGTGGCATGAACTGACTCTCTACGCCTTGGAGGTCCTGGCCTCCCCTGCCACTTGCGTTTTGTCAGAGCAAGTTTTTAATGCCAGTGGAATTATAACTGATAGACGCATCCACCTGTCAACTGAAAATGCTGACAGGCTGACTCTTATAAAAATGTAAAATGCTGGATTGGGCCAGACTTCTCAACACCACCGAATGATAGCAGCATAACATAAACTCAAATACAATGTCTTTTTTTGGGAGGTCTAACTCTATTCCCATGCACCTCTGTCTTCACACCCGGATATGGGTATACGTTTCCTGATTTTGTCTATTTGCTCTTGTCCTCCTTCTCCGCATCCTCCTCCTCCACCACCATATCACCACCAGATGTACCATATCAACATATCTACGTCTCTTGCAAGGGACATTTGAGCACATTTTTGGCAGCTGTTGCTTCACTGCATAGGCAAACAGTATGGGAGACCCACTTCCTAATAATGGGAGCATTTTTTTCAGGAGGCCCTCTGACTTCTATGTCTCTTGCAAGGGGCATTGGAGTTCCTCCAAATTTTTGGCAGCCATTGCTTCACTGCATAGACAAACAGTACAAAGAGTATGGGAGACACACTTCCTAATAATGGGAACATTGTTTTCAGGAGGCCCTCTGACCTCTATGTCTCTTGCAAGGGGCATTGAAGTGCCTCCAAATTTTTAACAGCCAAGGCAGTCACTGCATAGGCAAACAGTATGGGAGACCCTCTCCTTTCTTTTGGGAATATGTCGTTAATGAGGCCCACCTCTATGTGTCTTTAAATTGTTAGAAGGGTTTTTCCTAAAATTTTGGCAGCCGTTGGACTCACTGCATACCCTATAACTGAATAGCAGACCCTCTCCTTTTTAATGGGAACATGTTGTACTCATTACTGTGGCCCATCTCTATGTGTCTTTAAATTGTTATTGGGTTTTTTCCCAAATTTTGGCAGCCATTGGACTCACTGCATACCCTATAACTGTAACAGAAAATCCCAGAGGCATATTGCCCAGGAGCACACAGTAAATGCCACTCACTGTGTGCGTCTATAGATATAAAACTCCAAAGACATGCATAACACAAAAGAGAAAAGTTTTTCAAATGTTATAAAAATTGCATAAATTTTATTAACCAATAATTAGAGCAAGACAAAACATATCATTAAAAGAAGGGACGTGTGCCAGAGGACTGGAAAGAGTAGCAGCAAGGCACCAACAATGTCGGGGGAAGGCTACATAGAATCACATAATATGATTACTGTCACAAATTGGCAAGTATAAATAACACCCATGAATCACATAATAAAGTTGCTGTTACAGGCTAGCTAAACCGCATTTACTTCTGTAGGTTAGATATTTAACATGGCAATTTCATTACTATTAAGTAGCTGTAAAGTATACTAGCAATGATAAATTAAGCAATGTGACGGTAAGCCACTTCAAGATTCAGCAGCAACAGCATTAACTGGATGGAAGGTGGTAACGCTTACCCCAGGCCGTGGTCGTGCCAAGAAAGAAAAGTGTAAGCCGCTTCCCAACGCGCGTTTCGCATGGAATCTAGTCGGCTTTCTCAAGGGAAGGTAGATTTGTGTGGCCGAAGGACCTTAAAATACATGACAGATTATGGCACTTTAACTTCTTAGATGTCAATATCAGTAGTGACAGTAGAATCTAGGCGATTAACCCTAATCTTGCAATTGTGTGGTTCCAATGTTCTACTGATTACAATAGCAACCCTGATGGCTGGTAATACCCATAAAAATGGTCTAACAAGTCAAGTGCCAGTGTAATGTTCACACGTTCAGTATTTTACATCAGTATTAGTATGTCAAAATCAGTAGTAGAACAATCAGAGGAAAAGTATAATAGAAACAAGTGAACTTCTCAAGCATTTTTTACTCAGTCCTGGTTTTGGCTTGTAAATGCTGTTGAAAAATACTGACCAAATACTGAACATTTGAACGTGGCCTAAAACTAGCAGTTCTTATGCACTGCAGTGCAAATCCAAAAAAAAATTGTAAAAATGCAAAAAAAATATCCACAAATAAATCATGTCATATGTTATATATCTGAACTAACAGTCCTTTAAGGACTAATACAGCTGCATATATTCAGTGGTGATAGCAGGAGTTAGGCAGGCAGGCAGAGTTTGTGGCAGTGTATACAGCACAAGGGTCCATTGAATGTTCTCTCTGCTCCTGCTGTTACAGGTACGTAGACATAGATATCAGATACCAGGGGCCAGGGCTATTTTTTTTTTTATCTTAATCCTGACTATTTGCTTAAAAAGAAATCCAGAGTACACCAATTTACTGCTCCATTTTCTTCTTAGCACAGTATAATACAGTCAGATCTTTTCCATCATCAGATATGATACAATAATAATAATAATTTTTATTTATATAGCGCCATAAAGATGATAAATTCAATGCAAGGTAAGTGTAGCATCGGCGTCTCTGCCCTCTGCTTGGCAGGGATGCCGTCCCTCTCACCTCCGCGCTCCTCACGTGGGTCCCTCCAGTGCTCCTGTCTCTGTCGGCGCAGCGGCGTCCCTGCCCCATGTCAGACAGGGACACCGTCTCTTTCGCCCACCGGCTCCTGGCGCGGCTTCTCCCTGCGCTCCGTTCCCTGCTGTGGCCGGCGCGCGTTCCTCCTCCGGCAGAGTGCTTAGGGCGCGCGCGCGCACCCCCCCCTCTTAAAGGGACAGTGCGCGTCTTCCTTAAAAGTCCCCGGCCAATGGCCAGAGGACTTCCCACATTTAAGGCACCTCCTCCAAAATGGAGGTGCCCGAGCAACAGTTGTCGCACTGTGTCTTCACCTCTGCTTCAGCCCTCAGGTCCCTCTGCTAGCCTGACTAGTCCAGCCTGATTCCTGTCTGTCACCTGTCTGCTTCCTGGAAGCACCTGCCAGCTCCCCCTGAGTTTATCTACCTGCTTATCCGGAAGCGACTGCCAGCACCTGCCACGGCTATCCACCTGCTTACCTGGAAGCACCAGCCAGCTCCCGCTGAGTTTATCTACCTGCTTATCCGGAAGCGCCCGCCAGCACCTGCCGTGGCTATCCACCAGCTTACCCGGGAGCACCTGCCAGTACCTGCCGTGTCTATCTGCCCGCTGGGTTGAAGGTACCTGCCGTCTACCCTAAGACTGTTCCCGTCACTTGCCGTGACCACCTGCCTGTCTACCCAAAGACTGTCCCTGTCACTTGCCGTGACTGCCTGCCTGCCTACCCCCGTCACTTGCCGTGACCACCTGCCTGCTTACCCAGAGACTGTCCCCGTCACTTGCCGTGACCGCCTGCCTGCTTACCCAGAGACTGTCCCCATCACTTGCCGTGACCACCTGCCTGTCTACCCAGAGACTGTCCCCGTCACTTGCCGTGACCACCTGCCTGCTTACCCAGAGACTGTCCCCGTCACTTGCGGTGACTACCTGCTTGCCTTCCCTGGGAGTCACCCGCTTCCTTACAAGGACTTCCCCTTTGTATTGCAGCTCAGAGGTTCCACCTCCCGGACCCATTACAGTTTGCTCGGGCCATGGAACCCGGTGGCACCCAAGTTCCCTCATTCTCGGACGAATGCCATGAACTATCCCGTCAGAGGTCCCAACAGGAGTCCATCCTGAGCCACCTGCGTAATGTTAACTCCCGCCTGGACACACTGACTGCCTCATCGGGACCTGCATCCAGTCACACGACTCCTACCCCGGCAGCGTCGCTGCCCTTCAATACCATGGCATCCCTTCCCGGTCCCCGCCTATCCGCCCCGCCTCGTTTTGGTGGAGACCCCGGTCTGGAACGAGGCTTCATTAACCAGTGCACCCTGCACTTCGAACTTTTGGCACACCAATTCACCTCCGACCGGGCCAAAGTGGCCTTCATCATGTCCCATCTCACTGGGGAGGCACTGGCTTGGCTAAATTCCCTATGGGAGAGAGGAGACCCCCTGGTGTCCAACCTGCCAGCCTTTCTCACGGCTTTCCGGAAAGTCTTTGACGAACCAGGACGAAAGACCTCATCCGCCTCCTCTCTGCTACTGGTGTCCGTCTTTTGGGAGGGCCTATCCAGCCGGATTAAAGATGAACTCGCCGTTCGGGACATTCCTACCTCCCTGGATGACTTAGTAATACTTACCACCCAGATTGACATCCGGTTCCTGGAGCGTACCAAAGAGGTCACCCGTGAAAGGAGGTTTCCCCGCCTTGCTCCCACTTTCCAGAGACCCGTCTCTTCCTCTGTAACTCCCCAGGCGCACTCGCCAGAGCCCATGCAGCTCGACCAGACCAAGATGGTAAAAACCCATCAAGAGTCACGCCGTGCCAAGGGGAGCTATTACTACTGTGGCAGTAAGGAGCACCGGATCCGTTCCTGCCCGGAGAGGTCGGAAAACGCCAGTGTCTAGGATCGCTCGGAGAGGTGGTCCTAGACAAAAGTAAACCCCCTCCATCTCTGATGCTGTCGGTCTCTATCATCTGCGGGGAGAACCGCTACTTTGAACTAGCTCATCTCGATTCTGGAGCTGCCGGAAACCTAATTTCCCAGTCTCTGGTAGAGAAATACCGCATTCTCACTAAACCTTTGGCTGAACCCTTATCTGTCGCCTCCGTGGATGGAGGGCTCTTACCACTAACCATCCAACTCATCACCGAACCCTTAACTCTGCAGGTGGGAACGCTGCACTCTGAGAGGATCTTCGTCCATGTTCTACCTGGACTCGCTCACGCCCTTTTGTTAGGCCTTCCTTGGCTTCAGAGACATGCACCCATGCTGAATTGGCAGATCGGAGAAGTCCTTCGCTGGGGGCAGGACTGTCATAAGACTTGTTTAGTTCCTGTTCGTCCTGCTCGTCCTTCTCCTACTCCAGCCAATCTACCCGGCCTACCGGTTCCTTATTGGTCTTATGTTGATGTTTTCAACAAGAAAGAAGCAGAGACATTACCCCCCCATAGACCATACGATTGCCCAATCGACCTGGTACCCGGCGCTGCTCTACCCCATGGGTGTATCTACCCGTTGTCCGCTGCCGAGACCCGGGCCATGTCTGAATATATCGAGGAAAATCTGACCCGGGGATTTATCCGGAAATCTACCTCCCCGGCGGGAGCAGGCTTCTTCTTCGTTAAAAAGAAGGATGGCTCACTCCATCCCTGTATAGACTATAGAGGTCTTAATCAGATCATGGTGAAGAATAAATACCCCCTTCCACTCATTCCTGAATTATTTGACCGTCTGAGGGGTGCCAGAATCTTCACCATGCTGGATCTCCGTGGGGCGTATAACCTGCTCCGTATCCACCGGGGGGATGAATGGAAGACGGCATTCAACACCCGGGATGGCCACTATGAATACCTCGTAATGCCCTTCGGCCTCTGTAATGCTACCGCCGTCTTTCAAGAGTTGGTCAATGGCATCTTCCGTGACCTTCTCTACTCCTGCGTGGTGGTGTACCTGGACAACATCTTGATCTTCTCTCCGGATCTTCCCACACACCGGAGGGACGTTCGTCAGGTCCTGCTAAGGCTCAGGCCGAACCACCTCTAAGCAAAATTTGAGAAGTGAGTCTTTGAGCAGTCCTCGCTTCCATTTCTGGGCTACGTCATCTCCCAGACCGGCCTACGAATGGATCCTGAGAAACTTTCTGCTATCCTGAAATGGCCCCGACCGGAGGGGTTGAAGGCTATTCAGCGGTTCCTGGGCTTCGCCAATTACTACCGCCTCTTCATTCCGCACTTCTCTTCCCGGACTGCCCCTATCTCCGCGCTCACCCGTAAGGGTGCTAGTCCCAAAGAATGGCCGCCTGAGGTGAAGAGGCCTTCCTTTCTTTGAAACAAGCTTTCTTCTCCGCTTCTGGGCTGCACTGTCCGGACTGCAACAAACAATTCTTCTTAGAGGTAGATGCTTCCTCCTCCGGAGCCGGAGCGGTGCTCACCCAGAAGTCGCCATCCGGGAGAATGGTAACTGCGGCTTCTTCTCCAAACTCTTCTCCTCGTCTGAGCGCGATTATTCTAAAGGAGACCAAGAATTGTTAGCCGTTAAATTGGCACTGGAGGAGTGGCGTTACCTGCTCTTCACCTGGTAATAATTTATACAGAAAACAAAAACTTGGCTTACCTCCAGAGTGCCCAAAGACTTAACCCGCGCCAGGCCCGGTGGTCCTTGTTCTTTGCCCGCTTTGATTTCATTCTTCATTTCCGCCCGGCAGACAAAAATATCAAAGCCGATGCCTTGTCCCGATCCTTTCTGTTCTCCGATCTAGAGGAGGAGCCTAAGCACATCATCGACCCCGCCAAGGTAATGCAAGTGGCTCCCTTGGATCTGAATCGTCTTCCACCTGGTAAGACGTTCGTGACAGTACCTGATCGAGAGAAGGTTCTGCACTGGGGACATTCGTCTAAGCTAGCCGGCCATGGTGGCCAAAAGAAGACCCTCCAGCTTATTGCCTGGCATTACTGGTGGCCTACCCTGCGCAAGGAGGTAATAGACTTTGTCTCGGCCTGTGCGTCCTGCGCCCGCAACAAGGTTCCTAGACATCTGCCAGCCGGCCGCCTTCTGCCTCTTCCCGTACCTGCTGCCCCGTGGCAGCATATAGCCAAGGACTTTATAATGGATCTCCCTGTCTCTGCTGGTTGTACGGTCATTTGGGTGGTCTCTGATCGCTTCTCTAAAATGGCCCACTTCATTCCACTGCCGGGTCTTCCGTCTGCATCTGAGTTGGCTAAGGACTTTATTCATCATATTTTCCGTCTCCATGGTCTTCCTCTCCACATCGTGTCCGATCAAGGGGTTCTGTTCACCTCTCGCTTCTGGAGAGCCACGTGTAAACTGCTGGGGGTCACCTTGGACTTCTCTTCTGCTTATCACCCTCAGTCCAATGGTCAAGTAGAGCGGATCAACCAAATCTTAACCAGTTACCTCCGGCACTTTGTTAATGCCCACCATTCCGATTGGGTGGATCTTTTACCGTGGGCCGAATTCTCCTACAATAATCACGAGAGCGAATCGTCTTCCAAATCCCCATTTTTTACAGTCTACGGCCAACATCCCCGGATCCCATTTCCCGTCTCCGCCTCGGTGGACAACCCGGCCGCGGAATCTCTTGTTAGTGAATTCTCCACCATTTGGGAGAGTACCAGATCCGCACTTCTTCAGTCCTCCGAGCGGATGAAGAGACAGGCTGACAAGAGATGTCTGGATCCGCCCCAATTCCATCCTGGAGGTAAGGGCTGGCTCTCGTCCAAATTTGTCTGGCTCAAGATTCCTTCCTACAAGTAAGGGCCCCGGTTCATCGGCCCACTGGAAGTTATCAAGCAAATCAACCCGGTGGCCTTTAAATTGAAACTCCCGGCCAACTTGTAGATCCCCAACTCCATCCATGTATCTCTCCTCAAACCCGTGGTACTTAACTCTTTTTCCAAATCTTCAGGTACACCTCCTGCTCCGGTTTCCGCTGAAAACGAGTTTGTGGTAGAGAGCATTCTGGCCACCAAGAGGGTAAGAGGAAAGACCTTTTTTCTAGTGGATTGGAAGGGGTTTGGTCCTGAGGAGAGAACGTGGGAGCCCCGGGAGAACATCCATGCCCCGCTCATCCTTGATAAATTTCTTTCTGGCCTAAAGAGGAGGGGGCGTAAGGGGGGGTACTGTAGCATCGGCGTCTCTGCCCTCTGCTAGGCAGGGAGGCCGTCCCTCTCACCTCCGCGCTCCTCGCGTGGGTCCCTCCTGCGCTCCTGTCTCTGTCGGCGCAGCGGCGTCCCTGCCCCATGTCAGACAGGGACACCGTCTCTCCCGCCCCCGGTTCCTGGCGTGGCTTCTCTCTGCACTCCGTTCCCTTCTGTGGCCGGCGCGCGTTCCTCCTTCGGCAGAGTGCTTAGGGCGCGCCTGCGCGCACTCCCCCCCTCTTAAAGGGATGGCGCGCGCCTTCCTAAAAAGTCCCCGGCCAATGGCCAGAGGACTTCCCACATTTAAGGCACCTCCTCCAAAATGGAGGTGCCCGAGCAACAGTTGTCACACTGTGTCTTCACCTCTGCTTCAGCCCTCAGGTCCCTCTGCTAGCCTGACTAGTCCAGCCTGATTCCTGCCTGTCATCTGTCTGTTTCCTGGAAGCACCTGCCAGCTCCCGCTGAGTTTATCTACCTGCTTATCCGGAAGCGCCCGCCAGCACCTGCCGCGGCTATCCACCTGCTTACCTGGAAGCACCTGCCAGCTCCCGCTGAGTTTATCTACCTTCTTATCCGGAAGCGCCCGCCAGCACCTGCCACGGCTATTTACCTGCTTACCCGGGAGCACCTGCCAGTACCTGCCATGTCTATCTGCCCACTGGGTTGAAGGTACCTGCCGTCTACCCTGAGACTGTTCCCGTCACTTGCCGTGACCACCTGCCTGGCTACCCAGAGACTGTCCCCGTCACTTGCCGTGACCACCTGCCTGCTTACCCAGAGACTGTCCCCGTCACTTGCCGTGACCGCCTGCCTGCCTACCCCGTCACTTGCCGTGACCAGCTGCCTGCTTACCCAGAGACTGTCCCCGTCACTTGCCGTGACCGCCTGCCTGCTTACCCAGAGACTGTGCCAGTCACTTGCCGCGACCACCTGCCTGTCTACCCAGAGACTGTCCCCGTCACTTGTCGTGAACACCTGCCTGCTTACCCAGAGACTGTCCCCGTCACTTGCGGTGACTACCTGCTTGCCTTCCCTGGAAGTCACCCGCTTCCTTACAAGGACTTCCTCTTTGTATTGCAGCTCAGAGGTTCCACCTCCTAGACCCGTTACAGTAAGACAGTTTAAACAGTTACATTAAGTCCCTGCTCGCAAGCTTACAATCTGCAAGAGAATAGAGGGACAAAATACAGTAGGTGAAAAGTGCTTGTTATTTCAGGTCTAGCAATTATAATAAATAGGGATTTTCATATAAAGCTGCATGATCCGGTCTTCAGCCCGTATGTTTAAGTGCAATAATCAAGTACCAAGTGCAGTTATCGTATGCATACAGATGTGGGTGTGGAGACAGATGAATAGTAGAGAGCAGATTCTAAATAATATTTAGAAGGAGGGAACAGGGGAAAGTTAGTTTACCGAGTAGTTGAGGTGGTAGGCTTGTTTAAAGAATTGGATTTTAAAGAGCGCTTGAAGACATGGGGTCGATATTATAGAGATAAAAATCCAGAAATTTGTAGTGAACATGGAAAATATTATCTTTCATTTACTACTAGCCCGCTATTTAAAACCGTGTCAGACGTATCACATATAACTGCTGTACAAATCCAGCCATTTGTAGCGACCATGGAAAATAATGTCTTCTATTTACAGTTTGTAGCAGCGTGTCGGTGAAGCTATTCACACATGGTTGTTGTGAATAATAGGAAACTACAAGCCCACTATTTAAATCCGTGAGCGTCCATCAGACGTATCACATATAACTGCTGTACAAATCCAGGAATTTTTAGCGACCATGGAAAATATTGTCTTCCATTTACAGTTTATAGCAGCGTGTCAGTGAAGCTATTCACATGTGGTCACTGTGAATAATAGGAAACTACAAGCACGCTATTTAAAACTGTGGGCGTCCATCAGACGTATCATATATAACTGCGGTACAAATCCAGCCATTTATAGCAACCGCGAAAAATATTGTCCTCTATTTAAAATGGGCAAGGCGCGTGGCAAGGGACGGGGAAGTAAACGTGATGTTGATGATGC
This sequence comes from Phyllobates terribilis, assembly GCF_046119375.1. Lineage (NCBI taxonomy): Eukaryota > Metazoa > Chordata > Amphibia > Anura > Dendrobatidae > Phyllobates > Phyllobates terribilis. The sequence goes on along the minus strand of NW_027362762.1, from coordinate 763,709,669 downwards.
ATGCAGAGGCTGATGCAGAGTCCATAGGCAAGCTGAAATTGTGGCACAACAAACACCCACATCTTGTCGCTCGACCTTTCGGTCCCAATTGCTAGGGGACCGCAGCACACCACTATTGAAGGCAGAGCAATGTCAAAAGGTTGTTGGTTGGATAGCAGATAATGCTTCCAGTCACTTTGCCACCACCACCAGCACCCTGTCTTCCACACGGTCAAGTCTCATTAGCCGTGAGTCTGGACCGCATATTCCTCACCCTGATCCTCCTTCCTCCCACAATTCCGAGTGCCCAGAAACAACTGATCCCCCACTTGGACACTCCGAAGAGCTGTTCACTATTCCATTTATAGATTCAGGCTTCTCGCCCGGCCAGCTTCAAGCAGGGCAAGAGGAGAACGCGTGCAGCGATGCCCAAATACTTGAGCAGACAAGGTCCCATGAAGGTGATGGTGGGAAAGTGCAATTATTGTTGCAAGAGGTGGATGATGATTATGAGACAAAATTGCCTGAAAGTCAGAAGGAGCACCAGGGTGCAGAAGTGGAAGATGAATGGTGGACGATGAAGTCACTAACCTAACCTGGCAAAGTGACATCGACATGCAGAGCGAAGTACGCAGCATACAGAGGGAGGGAGACATAGCACCACAACAGGCAGGAACAAGCAGTGTGGTAGCCGTAGACACAATCGGGCAACTGTTCCCAAGAACAGCAACATGGCGGAAGCTGCCAGTACAACTGTTAGGTCTTCCCGAGTCTGATTCTTTTTAAAGACTTTGCAGATAAACCCAAAAAGGCCATTTGCACCATCTGCCAGAGAAGAATCAGCAGGGTTAGCAAAACTAGAGCTCCTACTCTGGCTTTGAGAAGAAGCACTTCTTCATTTTTAAGACATATTTTATTTCTTCTGGCAGGACAGGGGTTAAACGGCCATGTTGGAAATCTTGGTGCTCTCAGCTGAGCTTGGTTAGCCACTCCTTTTCCCTTTATAAACTAGGCTCTGAATTTAGTCCTTGTCAGAGCTAGCTTTTGCTGCATGGCTAAAGGAGGGAGAGGAGTTATTATGAGAAGGAGAGTTGGAGGTGTATCAGATACTGTTGTTTGGTTTGTACTCATAGTAATTCCTTTTCCTTCTCCATTTTGGTGTATTCCCTTAGCTCCATACCCTGGTGCTTCCCTTTGTTATATGTAAATGAATATTTTGTGTGCCTGGAGTTTTCTGTTTATACCTGTCTGTGTAGCCTGATTTGTTGGGTGGGTATTCTATGGTGCACAGTAGCACACCCTTCCCTGGGTAGGGGAGGAGAGCAAACAGAGGGATAACTCAACAGTTAGGGTGAGGGTGGAGGCCCCAGTGTCCTCATGTTCAGAGGAATCTAGGGGAATAGGGTGAGCTGGGGTTCCCCCTAGTGCTAGGGACAGGGTAGAAGCCCCAGTTCCCTGGTCACCAACCAACTGTGCGGTGACATTAGCTCTGACCGTAACCATTTTTTCTGCTCCATTATGGATCCAATCACTGCTCTGAAGGGGCAATTGGAGCAGCTTAGTCTGGAGGTAGCGGATTTAAAGTGGGTATGGAATGTATTCAGACCCCTTTAAATTTTTCACTCTTTGTTTCGTTGCAGCCATTAAAGTACACTCTGCACCCCATCTTGACTTCAAAAAAACTGAAATGTAGAAATTTTTGCAAACTTATTAAAAAAGAAAAACTGAAATATCACATGGTCATAAGTATTCAGACCCTTTGCTCAGACACTCATATTTAAGTCACATGCTGTCCATTTCCTTGTGATCCTCCTTGAGATAGTTCTACTCCTTCATTGGAGTCTTGCTGTGCTTAATTAAAATGATAGGATTTGATTTGGAAAGCCTCATACCTGTCTATAGAAGACTTCACAGCTCAGAGTACATGTCAGACCAAATGAGAATCATGAGCTCAAAGGAATTGCCCAAAAAGCTCAGAGACAGAATTGTGGCAAGGCACAGATCTGGCCAAGGTTATAAAAGAATTTCTGCATTAATAAGGGTTCCTAAGAGGACAGTGGCCTCCATAATCCTTAAATGGAAGAAGTTTGGGACAACCAGAATTCTTCCTAGACCTGGCCATCCAGCCAGACTGAGCAATCGTGGGAGAAGAGCCTTGGTGAGAGAGGTAAAGAAGAACCCCAAGATCACTGAGGCTGAGCTCCAGAGATGCAGTAGGGAGATGGGAGAAAGTTCCACAAAGTCAACTATCACTGCAGCTCTCCACCAGTCGGGCCTTTATGACAGAGTGGCCCGACAAAAGCCTCTCCTCAGAGCACGACATACGAAAGCCCACATAGAGTTTACTCAAAAACACATGAAGGACTACCAGACTATGAGAAATAGGATTCTCTGGTCTGAGGACACGAAGATAGAACTTTTTGGTGATAATTGTAAGTGGTATGTGTAGAGAAAACCAGGCACTGCTCATCACCTGCCCAACACAGTCGCAACATTGAAACATGGTGGTGGCAGTATCATGCTTTGGGGTTGTTTTTCAGCTGCAGGGGCAGGACGACTGGTTGCAATTGAAGGAAACATGAATGCAGCCAAGAACAGCGATATCCTGGATGAAAACCTCTTCCAGAGGGCTCTGGACCTCAGACTGGGCCAAAGGTTCACCTTCCAATAAGACATTGACCCTAAGCACACAGCTAAAATAACAAAGGACTGAAATCAGAACACCTCTGTGACCATTCTTGACTGGCCCAGCCAGCCAGAGCCCTGATCTAATCCCAATTGAGCATTTCTGGCGAGACCTGAAAATGGCTGTCCACCAATATCCAACCATCCAACCTGACTGAACTGGAGTGGATCTGCAAGGAAGAATGGCAGAAGATCCCCAAATCCAGGTGTGAAAAACTTATATCATTCCCAAGAAGACTCATGGCTGTACTAGCTTAAAAGGGTGCTTCTACTCAATACTGAGCAAAGCGTCTGAATACTTATGACTAGTGTTGAGCCACCCCCGTAGTGTTCGAGTTCGGTTCGGTTCGTCGAACACCCGTGTGTTCGCTGAACTGTTCGTCGAACTGTTCGTCGAACACCTTCGAACACCGTTAAAACCAATGGCAGGCAAACAAAAACACATAGAAACACATAGAAAACACCTTCAAAGGTGTCCAAAAGCTGACAAACTGCTCAGAAGACACAACTAACACATGGAAAAGTGACAAGTACATATAGTCATGCGAAAAGAAAAGAGGTGGAGGAGTAAAAGGAGGGGGAGACACAGATATAGGCATGTCATGCCCTTCTAAAATCCAAAAAGTGAGAAGCCGACACGTTCAGTCCGCTCCTGCCCGTGCCACCTCCGTGTCGCTGGCTTTTTTGTGCCAGAGCCGCGGTGAACCCTGACGGCCAGCCCCCCTCTCCCAATACTGGTGCCTGTCCGCTGGTGGGTCGAGCGAGCCCCCCTGTGGTGGAGGCAGCTCTAAGTTTTTAATTTAAATTGTCTCTCTAATTTGAATAAATACACTTTAAATCCATTTACAAGGATCTATTGGAGGGCAAGTCTCATGCCAGCAGCCGCGTAATTCCAGCTACAGTAGCGTCCACTAAAGCTGCTGCAGTTAAAAAGCTTTTATAAGGATCGAGCTCGGCTGTCCACCGCAAGGCATCCTACTGCCAGTCCGAGCCCCTATGCATTGGGGTGCCTCCTGATGCTCTTCACTGAGTATCCCGTGGTCCCGAAGCATTTCCTTTGAAAAAATGAAGTGTCCAAACTACAGGTGGTGTAGCTTGCTTAACAGCCGGGATAATCCGCTGACTAGCAGACCCTGCTACTAGGCACAAAGTATTTCCTGGGCTAGATGCAGTTAAAAATTTGTAATTAGATACTCTCGTTGGATGCTGAGAAAGCATTCCATAGAGTCTCCTGGCACGCCATATATGATTCTCTTAAAAAGCTTGGGATAGGGGTCTAGGGGACCCTTTTATAGCCAAAATCACGGCTCTGTATCGCAATGCGTCACCTAGGCTGAAGATAAATGGAACTGTAGCACCCTGAGGGCTCGGATGCTACAGATGTATTGCACCTCACCCAGAGGTGTGATATCTCACTCTCAGGTAAGGATGTAGTGTGGATCAGGACCCGACACCTGCATGCATTACACCACATTGCCGTGGGGCAGGGCGACCAATATGCCCCTGAGATGGGCACGACAGTCCCTGTCCCTGGCTGGAGTGGGGGGAGGGAACACTGAGGAAGGGGAACCCTGTAGTGCAGGAGCAGGGAGGAAGCAGTTCCTGGGTGCATTGAGAAGGGAGTATAAAAGGTGGGCACCATCTTAGTTCAGTGCAGAGAAGTCTGAGCAGAAGTGGCAGGGAGCAGGGGCTCTGCATCAGCTCTGCTCCGGAGGCGGGCCTAGTAACAGAGGCCCAGGCCTGGAAGAGGGAGAAGGAAGGAAGAGGAGCGGAGAAGGCTCCAGGAACGAGGAACGAAGGGATCTCAGGGGTGCGGACGGGCGAGTCGCCACTGCACGCCCGAATCCACCTGCGTGGAGGGGTCAGGCCAAAGGGGGAGACCGGTCCCCGAAACTAGTGGAGGCAGGAAACGACCCTCAGCTAGAAACAGGAGGCTGTGACATTTTATGTGGCGCAGCCCCTCGCTACACCCGCTAGGAAGGCACCACATAGGGTCAGGGAAACTGGCGCCAAGTTTACCAAGAGGAGGCCCGAGGCAGCCGGACAAAAGGGTTGATAAGAAAGGCCAGACAAAGGACACACAAAGGGGGTCCTGTGAAGCACTCCAAAGTTATCTGGGAGTTGTCTGAGCCCCTCACCTGGTGAGCACAGTACGGCGTGGGCAGCCGTTACCTGCAGACGTGGTCTGGATAATAAGAACTGTGAGTAAAGGCCCTGGACTGCATCACTGACTCCGTGTCATTACTGCTGCTGCCCTGCACCATCACCCCCATCCTCCGCATACACTGCCCTGAGGCTATACTCCTCCCGTGGGGAGTTATGCTACGCTCTGCTGCACCCACAACACCAGCCTCAGCGGTCTGCCCTGGAGCGGCGGTTTACTCTGACCGCAATCCACGGGTGGCGTAGTCGGACATTTAAACATCAAAACCACATAAATAGTTCCGCCACTGGTTTGACCGCCCTGAGCCACGGAACCGGGTTGCCGCCACGGAGACTACAACCACCAGCATCCACCAAAAAGGGTCCGGCTCCGGGTGTCCCAAGGCCCAGGGGGCGCGTCAGAACATTTTCATCACCTTTCACAATCACCAATGGGACAAGGCAGGGATGTTCTCTGTCCCCTCTCTTATACATCCTAGTGACGGAGCACCTGCTCTCATCAATTCGCCATAACCCCAATATTAGGTGGATTGAGGTGGGAGGCACCGAGTACAAGTGCTCTCTATTTGCTGATGATGTCCTAGTATATATCACTCAATCACATATATCCATCCATGCTGTTATGGCTGAAATAGATCACTTTGTTAAATGGTCAAATTTTAAAATCAATGCAGCGAAGTCTGAGGCCCTCGATGTCTCCCTCCCCAAATCCATATAGGATTCCATCCAGTCCAACTTTCCCTTTGCCTGGTCCTCACAGGGTATCAAATACTTAGGAATTCCTATTCATAGAGACCTCTCCCATCTATGTTATCTTAATTTTGGGCCCTTTATTGAACAACTCCATACAGACCACGGTTGGCAAGTTAGAACTGTAAGATTCACTACGTGAACCACTGGTGTTTTGTGGAAAAGCACATGTACACTGTGTTCCAAATTATTATGCAAAAAGTGTTTAGGAGTGATAAGGGAAGAATTTGTTTGTTTGTCAGTTAAACTCATTGATGGTGATGTGTGTCAGTGCTCTTTATATCACTGTAAGCAATTGCAGACACCTGGGCTAATTAGTTTGGCAGGTGTGTCCAATGAAAGGCAAGACTACTTAAGAAGGCTGTCTCACATTATTAAGCAGCCTACATTTTCTGCCAAAATGGGAAAGAAAAAGGATGTGTCGGCTGCTGAGAAGCAACAAATTGTGGAGTGTTTAGGTCAAGGCATGACTACAATCAACATTGTGCGATGATCAGGATGAAGTGTCTTGGCAATCAAGAAGTATGTAGCTGATTCACAGTACACACGTGTGCGTGCTGATAAGGGCAAATTGAGGACTCTTTCCTACAGGCAATTACGTCAGGTTGAAAGAGCAGCGGCAAAAAAGCCTTGTCATAGCAGCAGACAAGTTTTTGAAGCTGCTTGTGCCTCCAACGTCCCCCGAACAACAAGATGCAGGGTCCTTCAGAGGTTTGCAGCTGTGCATACGCCATCCTGTCGACCTCCTCTATCCACTTCACACAAGCAGAAACGGCTCCAGTGGGCCAAACATTACATGAAGACTGATTTCAAAACTGTTTTGTTCAAGGATGAGTGCCGTGCAGCGCTCGATGGTCCAGATGGATGGAGTGGAGGATGGCTGGTTGATGGACACCCCACGCAAACACGGCTACAGCGCCAACAAGGAGGAGGTGGAGTAATGTTTTGGGCTGGAATCATGGGGAGAGAGATTGTCGGCCCCTTTAGGATCCCTGAAGGCGCTAAAGATGAACTCCATAATGTATGTGGATTTTCTCAAACAGCACTTCCTGCCATGGTTCAAGAAGAAGAACCGTGTATTTCACAGCAAGATCATTTTTCTGCATGATAATGCACCATCTCATGCTGCACATAAAACATCTGCATCTCTGGCTGATATGGGCATAAAAGGGGACAAACTTATGGTGTGACCCCCATGCTCCCCTGACCTCTACCCCATTCAGAACCTTTGGAGCATCATTAAAAGGAGTGTCTATGATGGCGGGAGGCAGTTCACATCTAAGCAACAGCTCTGGGAGGGTATTCTGTCCTCATGCAAAACAATTGAAGCAGAAACCATCCAAAACCTGACAAATTCAATGGACGAGAGAGTTCAGAAGCTCCTTTCGAACAAGGGGTCCTATGTGAAAATGTAACATCACCTAGAATAAATTTCAAAAATGACCATTTTTTTGGTCTTTATTAAAATGAAAAGGTTGATCGAAAAGTTTGGGGGATCTAAGAGTGTGGCAACCCAGTAGTCATGATTACTTCGAATTCTGACAATATGAGGGTCATGCTGCAGGTAGTGCAGCAAGAAGGCACTGATGTGTCTTGCGCATCTCGGAGCCCCAAAATTATTTTCCGGGCTAGATGCAGCTAAAAATTATTATTAATTTTTAATCTGGTGAAGCTTTAGTATAGATGGCCTAATAGGATCAGTGCTGCACACTGCTACAAAGCCCAAATTATTTTCCAGCCAAGATACAGATAAACATGATTAGTAATTTTAAATCTGGTGGAGCTTATTATAGATGGCCTAATAGAATCAGTGCTGCACACTGCTACAAAGCCCAAATTATTTTCCAGCCAAGATACAGATAAACATGATTAGTAATTTGAAAGCTTAAAACAATTGGTAGGGTGATTTTAATCAATCGTCAAGCTTTTACTCTCCCCAGGATGACACAGGGGTAGAAAAGTCGTTTCAGATCCATGATTTGTTCATCTTTATGAACGTGAGTCTGTCTACATTATCAGTGGAGAGCCGCGTGCGCTTATCTGTCAGCACACCACCAGCAGCGCTGAACACACGTTCAGACAGAACGCTGGCTGCGGGGCATGACAAGATCTCCAAGGCGTAAGTGGCTAGCTCCGGCCATTTATCCAGATTGGAAGCCCAAAAAGAGCAAGGGTCCAGTGACACAGTCGTGGCTTCAATGTTTACTTGGAGATACTCCTGTACCATCGTCTCTAGGCGTTGACTATGTGTCAGACTTCTTGTCTCCTGTGGCCTTGCAAAGGATGGGCTAAAAAAGTGGTGAAATGATTCCGCAAAATTGATGTTACCAGCAGATACTGTGGTTCTGTTACGGTTTGAGTGCTGAACACTTGACGGTCCCACGGTTGGCAAGTTGGAACTGTGAGATTCACTACGTGCACCACTGGTATTTTGTGGAAAAGCACATGTAAGATTCTGCAACAGTCTCTGCTGATACTCCTGCATGCGTGCATCCCTTTCTATGGCAGGAATAATTTCTGCAAATTTACTTTTGTACCGGGGATCTAACAGTGTGGCAACCCAGTAGTCAGGATTATTTCTAATTCTCACAATTTGAGGGTCATGTTGCAGGTAGTGCAGCAAGAAAGCACTCATGTGTGTTGCGCATGCAGGAGCACCAAGTCCCTGTTGTGTTGGTGGCGAGGTAACAATCATGCTTCCTTCCTCTGTCCTCTCCCCCCAACCTCGCACAACAGAAATGTGATCAAGGTCTCCCTCATCTGATGAGTCTTCCATCAGTTCGTCCTCCACTTCTTCCTGGGCTCCTGCACCTTCCTCACTAGTTTGGCTGCTACCATGCGCCCTGGTAAAACCATCTCCCCCACCCTCACATGCCTGCCACCTTGGTGCTGCCGACCGTCTGGACCTTGCAGATGTTAGCCCTTCCGCATACAACTCCTCCTCCTCTACTTCCTCCACCTCCTCTTGTGCCACCACCTGACTCCAAATTCTGTTTAACATGTGCTCCTGCATGTAAATCACCGGAATAGTCATGCTGATAATGGCATCGTCAGCACTAAACATCTTCGTCGCCATTTCAAAACTGTGCAGAAGGGTGCATAGGTCCCTGATCTGAGACCACTCCTCCAGCGTGATTTGCCCCACCTCTGGATCTCGTTGGCCCAGGCTATACATCAGAACGTATTGCACCAGGGCTTGTCGGTGCTGCCACAGTCGCTGCAACATGTGCAGAGTTGAATTCCACCGGGTAGGCACATCGTATTTTAGCCGGTGAAGTGGCAGGCCCAGCGACTTCTGTAGAGATGTTAGTCGCTGAGCTGCGGGATGCGAACGGCGGAAGTGAGCACACAGCGACCGTGCCCTCTGCAGAAGGCCATCTAGTCTGGGATAGTGGGCTAAAAATTGCTGGACAACCAGGTTCAACACGTGAGCCATACAAGGCATGTGTGTGACATTGCCCCGGCGAAGGGCCGCACCCAGGTTTGCAGCATTGTCGCACACGGCCTTCCCTGGTTTCAGGTCCAGTGGAGACAACCATTCATGAAATTGGTTCTCCAGAGCTGACCACAACTCCTCAGCTGTGTGACTCACATTTCCCAGACATTTCAATTTAAAAACCGCCTGATGACGTTGAGCCCTACTGCCAGCATAGTAAGGAGGTGTGCAGGATCCCTTCTGCGCAGTTAGAAAGCTTGTGGCATGACCAGACAGGCTTTGGATGCAGGTGGAAGACTGAGAGGAGGTTGAGGAGGCAGAAGCAGTGGAGGAACTTTGACATAAAGAGGATTGACGCACAACTCGTGGGGACGGCAAGACTTGGACAGCAGCCCCTTGTCCTGCTGTCACCATAGTTACCCAGTGCCCAGTCAGCAACATGTAACGCCCCTGTCCATGCCTACTCGTCCAAGTGTCTGTGGTGAAATGCACCCTGTCACACACAGAGTTTCTCAAAGAAGCAGTGATGTTGTGTGCGACATGCTGGTGGAGCGCAGGCACACCTTTCTTTGAGAAGTAGTGCCGACTGGGCATCTGGTACTGGGGCACTGCGACGGACATAAGGTCTCGAAAATCCTCTGTGTCCACCAGGCGGAAAGGCAGCATTTCTGTAGCCAAGAACTTGCAGATGGTGAAATTCAACCTCTTAGCTTTCTCATGGCTAGGAGGAAATGGTCTTTTACTTGTCCACATCTGAGGGACCAAGGGCTGGCTATTGTGCTTAGACGGGGTTGATAAGGGTGTCCCCGGCAAACTGCCGGTCTGTGAGGAAGATGCAGGCGGACATGTTAGGTTGGCTTGATCCAAAGGTGGTGCTATCGATGTCGGACAGCGCTCAACACCAGCTGGTGTTACCACCTCCAAAGAAAATGATGACCTGCCAATCACGCTGGCTGTTGCGGGTAAAGAGGTGGCAGGTCTGCGCCCCAAAACAGGTGTGACTGCTGTCCCCCCAGTCACAGAGGATGAAGAGGCCGCGGATGCACAAGATGTGGCAGACGGTGGTTGGCCTGGCCGGCTAGGCCGCAGTGCAGCACACTGAGCTTCCCACTGCAACTTATGCTTCATGTCCATGTGCCGGTTCATGCATGAAGTACTCAAACTATGTATTTTTTGGCCTCTACTTAGCTTTTGCTGACAAATGTTACAGATAACACGAGTTGGGTCATCTTTATCGATCTGAAAAAATGCCCAGGCTATGCAAGGCTTAGCACCCATGCGACCTGAAGAGCCACCACGACTTGTGGTGAGAGGCAGAGTTGTGTTTGAGGATGCAGTTGTTGACGTGCTTCCAGTACTACGTCTCTGTCCAGGAAGGCGCAACCTGACCTCGTCGTCACTAGCATCTTCCTCCACCTCCTCTGCTGACCTCATCTCTTGGCTGACTGTGGGTTGACAGTAAGTGGGATCTCCAACCTCATCATCATCACCCTGTGCGTTATCACACCCGTCGTCCTCAGAGCCAACCTGTTCCTGCCCTGACAAAAAACTAAAGTTGTCGCTCCAATCAGGTATTTGAGTCTTATCATCGTCTTCCTCATTGTCTCCACCAACAGGAGTTACAGTTTGGGAATGAGGGTCTACATTATGGTCAGAACCTTCTGCGTCTGGTCCTGGATCCGACTCATAAAGATTCTGGGCATCAGTGCAGATCATTTCCTCGTCTGGATTCACAGAAGCGCTGGAGTCGACCTCTGATTCCCAGGCTATAGTTTGAGTAAACAGCTCTGCAGACTCAACCATCTGTTCTACCTCATACTCAGACGGGCAGCTGGAGATTTGGGAGCTGTGAGGAAGCAAGTGCGATTGGGGTGACACCTTTGAGGACTGGAGTATTTGTGATGTTGAAGTTGATGTGGAGGAGAGCCCACTTAAAGGAGCACTTGATATCCGTTGAAGCACCTGCTGTTTTTGTGCCTCATCTGGAATTTGTAGCGATTGGCGTGGCCGTAAGAAAGGGATCTTATCACATTGTCCTCTAAAAGAAGTAGACATTTTAGTTTGGCTGGAAGATGGTCTTTCTTTTGCAGATGTTACTGTTGCTTTAACACCTACCCCACAGACACAACCTTTTTTCCCCTTCCCAACACGCCTATTCCCCTTTCCACCAGCAGCAGGCCTTTTTCCACTCATTTTGGTGGTTAACTAATTAACAACTCTGGAGTTGTTTGCACAAAAAAACAATGGATGGGAACCGAGCAGAGCTGAGTGGCCAAACTGTGGTATTAGGCCAAAACTATTGGCTGGGTTAGATGCAGAAAAAAATTATATTCAATTTGCAACCTGATGGAGGTCAGTATAGATGGACTAATAGAGAAAGTCCCACACACTGCTAGAAGGTCAAATATTTTTTCAGAGCTAGATGCAGATAAAAATTATTTTTAATTTGCAACCTGATGGAGGTCAGTATGGATGGACTAATAGAGAAAGTCCCACACACTGCTAGAAGGCCAAATATTTTTTCAGAGCTAGATGCAGATAAAAATTATTTTTAATTTGCAACCTGATGGAGGTCAGTATAGATGGACTAATAGAGAAAGTCCCACACACTGCTAGAAGACCAAATATTTTTTCAGAGGTAGATGCAGAAAAAAATGTATTCAGTTTGCAACCTGATGGAGGTCTGTATAGATGGATTAATAGAACAAGTCCCACACACAGCTAGAAGCCCAATATTTTTTCAGAGGTAGATGCAGAAAAAAATATATTCAATTTGCAACCTGATGGAGGTCAGTATAGATGGACTAATACAACAAGTCCCACACACAGCTAGAAGCCCAATATTTTTTCAGAAGTAGATGCAGAAAAAAATATATTCAGTTTGCAACCTGATGGAGGTCTGTATAGATGGATTAATAGAACAAGTCCCACACACAGCTAGAAGCCCAATATTTTTTCAGAGGTAGATGCAGAAAAAAATATATTCAGTTTGCAACCTGATGGAGGTCAGTATAGATGGACTAATACAACAAGTCCCACACACAGCTAGAAGCCCAATATTTTTTCAGAGGTAGATGCAGAAAAAAATATATTCAGTTTGCAACCTGATGGAGGTCTGTATAGATGGATTAATAGAACAAGTCCCACACACAGCTAGAAGCCCAATATTTTTTCAGAGGTAGATGCAGAAAAAAATATATTCAGTTTGCAACCTGATGGAGCTCAGTATAGATGGACTAATACAACAAGTCCCACACACAGCTAGAAGCCCAATATTTTTTCAGAGGTAGATGCAGAAAAAAATATATTCAGTTTGCAACCTGATGGAGGTCTGTATAGATGGATTAATAGAACAAGTCCCACACACAGCTAGAAGCCCAATATTTTTTCAGAGGTAGATGCAGAAAAAAATATATTCAGTTTGCAACCTGATGGAGGTCAGTATAGATGGACTAATACAACAAGTCCCACACACAGCTAGAAGCCCAATATTTTTTCAGAGCTAGATGCAGAAAAAAATTATATTCAATTTGCAACCTGATGAAGGTCAGTATAGATGGACTAATAGAATGATGCTATGCCCAAAAGATTTTACTTCACTAGGTGCAGTAAAAAAATTGGTATTCTATACACAGGTGGTATATCTTGCAACACAGATAGGCTACTCCACTGACTAACACACTCTGCAATAGGCCAAAAAGGATTAGCTTTGCTAGATTCAGCCAAATGCTGTGAAAAAAACTTGCACAGCACTGGCACAGACCTGCCTGGCAAAAACTGATAGGAACTGATGTAACCTAGTCCTGAAAAGGACTCCAATTACAATTAGTCTTTACTCCCACAATCTATCTATTTAAGGGCACAGACCTGCCTGATAAAAGTCGTAGGAAATGCTGTAACCTAGTCCTTAAAAGGACTGCAATCACAACTATTCCCTACTCCCAAGCTATCTGTAGATTTGTGCGAAAATTGGCTTGAAATTAACAAGGTATAGCGCACACAGCAACAGCGGTGCCGTCTAACACGCAGCTGCAGCAGTGAGAAAATGGTGGCGACGGGGAAAATGGCTTGGTCTTATAGGGCAAGGACATGTGACATACACTGCCAATGACACATGCCCTTGCTTGTGTGAAAAAAAGCACTTCGCTCCGTGTGTGCGCTGCTGATAGGCTGACAGATTGCACCTCCCCACTGTAAATGCGGGAAAGAGAAAAAAAAAATGGAGATCTTCATTGTTCCTGCAGAGATCAATCCCCTGCCCCTCCCCCCACCCCGCTGTACACTCAAACTGCGTATTAACATTAATTTTCATCATTACTGAGAAAAAATCCAGTTATGATTTTGGTGCACGAACAGTTATCGAACATAACCTCGAACAGCCGAATTTTTCTCAAATTGTTCGTGTTCGCCGAACGGCTCGAACACCGCCCAAAACAGCTCGAATTTGAGATTGGCGAACAGTTCGAGTAGAACAACGCTCATCTCTACTTATGACCATATGATATTTCAGTTTTTCTTTTTTAATAAATTTGCAAAAATTCTACATTTCTATTTTTTTTCATTCAAGATGGGATGCAGAGGGTACTTTAATGAGAAAAAAAAATAACTTTTTAAAATTTACCAAATGGCTGCAGTGAAACAAAGAGTGAAAAATTTAAAGGGGTGTGAGCACTTTCCGTACCCACTGTATATAGGTTTGACTGTGCATACAAACTGAATTTGACCGCTACTGACATACTAGCTGGCTTATAGCACTGTATGACTTTTGGCACAAAATAAATATTTTTTGGACTGGGCCTAGTAAGAGAAGTTTTCTTTTTTTTACTGTGAAACCAGGATAAGTTCAACACCACTAAAATAGGATCTGCCTTTTAGCAGACTGGATTAACTTTGCCACAGTTAAAAACCTTTGGTGGACTCTGCCTGCCAACAAAAATATATATAGATTTGACTGTGCGTACAAGCTGAATTTGACTGCCACTGGCATAGTAGGTGGCTTATAGCACTGTATGACTTTTGGCACAGGAAAGAATATTTTTTGGACTGGGCCTAGTAAGAGAAGTTTTTGTTTTTTACTGTGGAACCAGGATAAGTTCAACACCACTAAAATAGGATCTGCCTTTTCGCTGACTGGATCAACTTTGCTACAGTAAAAAGCTTTGGTGGACTCTGCCTGCCAGCCAAAAATATATATATATTTGACTGTGCGTACAAGCCGAATTTGACAGCCACTGGCGTAGTAAATGGCTTATAGCACTGTATGACTTTTGGCACAGGAAAAAATTGTTTTTGGACTGGGCCTAGTAAGAGAAGATTTGTTTTTTTTTACTGTGAAACCAGGACAAGTTCAACACAAACTAAAATAGGATCTGCCTTTTAGCAGACTGGATCAACTTTGCCACATTAAAAAACCTTTGGTGGACTCTGCCTGCCAACAAAAATATATATAGGTTTGACTGTGCGTACAAGCTGAATTTGACCGCCACTGACGTAGTAGCTGGCTTATAGTACTGTATGACTTTTGGCGCAGGAAAGAATATTTTTTTGACTGGGCCTAGTAAGAGAAGTTTTTTTTTTTACTGTGAAACCAGGACAAGTTCAACACCACTAAATTAGGATCTGCCTTTTAGCAGACTGGATCAACTTTGCCACATTAAAAAACCTTTGGTGGACTCTGCCTGCCAACAAAAATATATATAGGTTTGACTGTGCGTACAAGCTGAATTTGACCGCCACTGACGTAGTAGCTGGCTTATAGTACTGTATGACTTTTGGCACAGGAAAGAATATTTTTTGGACTGGGCCTAGTAAGAGAAGTTTTTTTTTACTGTGAAATGAGGACAAGTTCAACACCACTAAATTAGGATCTGCCTTTTAGCAGAATGGATCAACTTTGCCACAGTAAAAAACCTTTGCTGGACTCTGCCTGCCAGTCAAATATATATATATATTTGACTGTGCGTACAAGCTGAATTTGACAGCAACTGGCATAGTAGCTGGCTTATAGCACTGTATGACTTTTGACACAGGAAAAAATATTTTTTGGACTGGGCCCAGTAAGAGAAGATTTGTTTTTTTTTTACTGTGAAACCAGGACAAGTTCAACACAAACTAAAATAGGATCTGCCTTTTAGCAGACAGGATCAACTTTGCCACATTAAAAAACCTTTGGTGGACTCTGCCTGCCAACAAAAATATATATAGGTTTGACTGTGCATACAAGCTGAATTGGACCGCCACTGACGTAGTAGCTGGCTTATAGTACTGTATGACTTATGGCACAAGTAAAAATATTTTTTGGACTGGGCGTAGCAAGAGAAAAAAATGTATTTTTTTACTCTGAAACCACCTTAAGTTCAACTCCACTAAAATAGTATCTGACACAAAAAAAAACTTTAGTGCACACAGCTTTCAATATCACAATAGCAAGAGAAAAAAAACAGATTTTGTGCTCTGCAATAAGAAGCTCTGCAGACTGTGCAGAGCACAATTTCAATCCCACTAAATGAAAAGGTTCACTGCGCTTGCTTAATCACATTAGCAAGTGCAAAAAAAGATTCAAGGTATACTGAGACATGGAGCTCTATACCAGCGGTGCACAGCACTATTGTATGGCATGGGCCCTCTGTTTCTGTCAGAATCTCAGTACTTGCACAAGCACAGCAAAAATGTGCTGCACCAGCGATTGCAGAGGTACACAGGGCAGGAATTATCTACACTATCTGACTGCGACACAAGCGCCCATCTATCAAGCTAATATCTCTCATTACACAGGAGAACACTGAGCTGCATCTGTCTCCAGCAGTGACATGGATATAATGGCGCTGACGGAACATGGCCGCTTTTTATATTGAAAGGACATGTGATTTCTGCAGCCAATTGCAGAAGCCCTTATGTCTGGACAGTGTAGATGCTTCCTGCACTATGATTGGTTGGCCATGCTTTCCTCAGTTAAAGTTGCCGCCCACAGGAAAAAAATAAAAAATCAGCGCCGCTGATCTGACATGTTCTAAGCTCACAATCGCCCCCACACCCACCTGGCACATGTCACCGTTCATCATACACTTGCACTATGCTAACAAACTGTTCAAAACACCTTGGCTGCCCTGTATTCGCGGTCCCACACAAGTTCATCAAACTTTTCCGATTTTAAGAAAAGTTGATCGCCTTTGCGATCACGAATCTGAATGTGCCATATTCGTGCCAAATTTGAAACTTTCGAACATTCGCCCAACAAATTTGTTCAACTATACTCACTGTTTCCTGGCCTTTCCTCTCCGTAAATCCCTTCACTGGCTCCCCATTACCCAGAGACTTTCGTTCAAAACCCTAACCTTGGCATGCAAAGCCATCCACAACCTGTCTCCTCAATACATCTGTGACCTAGTCTCCTGGTACTTACCTGCACGCAAACTCCGATCCTCACAAGATCACTTTCTCTCCTCCCCTCTTATCTCCTCTTCCCACAATCGCATACATGATTTTTCCCGTGTGTCCCTTGTTCTCTGGAACTCTCTACCCCAACATTTTTGACTCTCGCCTATTGTTGAAACCTTTAAAAGGTAACCCTCGCTCCACCATACCGCTGCACGACAAGCTTTATCTTCACCTACTATATCCTCACTCATCCCTTGTAGACTGTGAGCCCTCGCGGTAAGGGTCCTATCCTGTAGCAGTCACTGTCACATGGAATAAATGGAGGTAAAGTAAAAATAATAATGTGGTCCAGACTCATGGCTACTGAGACTGGACCATGTGGAAGACAGGGAGATGGTGGTGGCAAACTGACTGGAAGCATTATCTCATTATTTGCTATCCAACCATCGACCTTTTCACAATGCTCTGCCTTCAATAGTGGTGTTTAGTGGCCCACTAGAACTTGGGACAGGAAGGTAGTTTGAGATGACGTCGGTGTTTGTTGGGTCAGCAGGCATAGTTTCATCTTTCATCTATTATTACAGCAATAATATAGGATCACGTCTGATGAACATGGTTTTAGGCAGTGACCTGGGAGTCAGATTCTTCCAGGGGCCTTCCCCATGCTTTTCAGCAACGCATTAATGTGTCTAATCATGTCTCACACACCACATGGCAAGATAAGGTAGTAAAATGTTAAAATTACATATCCCGGTGAATGCATTTTTCATAGTTGAAAGCAATGCAAAAATGCCAAAACAAAAACACTACATGTGAACATAGCCCAAAGTATGGAGGATCATTTTTGTTTTTGTATATTTATTTTACCTAATATACAAGTCAATACCCTGGAAAGGATGTTCCTTAACATATTTCCCAGGAAAATCCATTTTGGTTTCGTTTTTGTATGTTTTATTGTGAGTCCGTAAAAGTAGGGTAATACTCTGACAACATTGTTGACAACAGTGACCTGGGAGTGATAGATGCTTCCAGTGGTCTTCCCCATGTTGTTCCCATGTAATTTGAGCACTGTTCCCATCGATTTAGGCAATTTTTAGGCCCTCTTCAGACCTCTGGGGAGGAGCACCGGAAAAATGTTCGAGTTTCCCATAGACTTATATTGAGCTTGTTGCTCGGACCGAGCACTCAAGCATTCCAATTTGTTTCACTCGAGGATCGAGTACCCGAGCATTTTAGTGCTCGCTCACCACTAGTTCTGAGCTAACTCCACCTCCCCCACTCACCCACCACATCCCCCCACTCATCATACACAAGCACTATGCTAGCAAAACTGTTAAAACCGCTGTAGTTGCCCCGTAATCACGTTCCCTCATTTATTCGCCGAACATTGACGATTTTTCCCGAATTTAAGAATTTTTGCTCGCATTTCAGACTACGAATCCGAATGCGCCATATTCATGTCGAATTTAAGTTGTAAGTTCGGATTTTGAACAAATTCGCTCATCAATGGTAGGGATTTCACATTCTTTGGCAGCCGTTAGCATTTATACAGGCAATGAGGTTAAGCCCAAACGTGAAATTTTATTGACTTTATAAAAAAAAAGTTGTTTCAAAACAAAACAGCCTCTTCTGGGTACAAAGATATAGCATAAAATAAACAGTTCATGTGCCAGTAGATAACAAATACCAGGGTGGGCTCACCCATCCAGATCACTTACCTCTCTCTCTCTTCACTGCTTCTGGCTAAGTCTGCCAGCACTATAGGTCTTTTCCACCTCCCACACACAACCCACATCTGAGACAGCTCACCTGCCTTTTTAATGGGCTGCAAAGCCTTGATTGGAGATATGGGAGCAACAAGTCCCACCCATCTCTTCTAGATGCTCCTAAAACCCGGACCCAGAAACTGGGCCCATTAACAAACCCTCTCAGCACTAATGGTGCTGGAGCCTGCTTGGAGGAGGCTAACCACCTGAAGGAGGAACAATGAAGGCTAACCACCTAGGTGACACATATCTCCCATCCAGCACCTGTCCAGCTGCATTCTTACAGTAGATAACAATATAGTACATTCAATACAGGGAGATTGCAGTAATTATATATGGTATAATAGAGAGCTGTACAGTACATGTAATATAATTATATAACAGGACTTTATATGCAGCACAAATATATATCATTGTAGAAAATATAGTATGTAATACACTGTCAGAATTCCAGTTGTTCTTCTACAGTTTGAACACTAGTGGCTGCTATTGTTCACCTTAATAATTGTGCTGCAATCCCATTTCTTACTATTGGAGGCTGCTGTTTTGTTCTGTAATTGCCCCTTACTAAGATGACAGATTTTGAACCTGTGGGATCCATCTTGTTTCCTGTTTGGGCCTACTTAAAGCCTCATAGATCTTTTACTCATTGCTTCAGTATTGTGTCTAGCTGTTAGACTACTTTCCAGTCTCCAAGCTCCTGAACATTCTTACCTAAATTGTTCTCACCTGTGTATGGATTGTTTCCTACAACTCCTTCTGCGAACTACAAGAACTTCTACTACTGCTTGCTGTTCCTGCTTGTGCTCCTTCAGCCAATGTTTTCCAGCAGTACTATGCCAGTATCGTAACAGGATACTCAAACCATCATCATGGATGCCATAGAGGAAAATTTGAAGGTTCGTGTAAATAAGATGAACTGTTTGCTTACCAACATCTATGCAGATATGCAAACACTAAAAGCAAAATACACGGCATTTGAAACTCAGACATCTCATAAAGTTCAAATTTTTGGACAAGCTACACAGGATCTACTAAATATTGTGCAAGGTCTAAGAAATATGACTGCACTTCAGTCTTAACAGATCCTTCGATTACAAAATCAAGATATTGCTCTGGCCCCTGCACCAACCCTTCCACTTCCACCTTTCAGGTTTGGTGGAGACTGAATAAAATTTTGTGGATTCATCAACAAGTGCAGACTGTGCTTTGATGCACACCCTGTTCATTTCCATACTGACAGATAAAACGTATTGTACAGTGGGGAAAAAAGTATTTAGTCAGCCACCAATTGTGCAAGTTCTCCCACTTAAAAAGATGAGAAAGGCCCATAATTGACGTCATAGGTAGACCTCAACTATGAGAGACAAAATGAGAAAGCAAATCCTGAAAATCACATTGTCTGATTTGGAAAGAAATTGTTTTCAAATTTTGGTGGAAAATAAGTATTTGATCCACTACAAACAAGCAAGATTTCTGGCTCTCACAGACCTGTAACTTCTTCTTTAAGAGGCTCCTCTGTCATCCACTCCACCTGTAGTACTGGCACCTGTTTGAACTTGTTATCAGTAAAAAAGACACCTGTCCACAACCTCAAACAGTCACACTCCAAACTCCACTATGGTGAAGACCAGAGAGCTGTCAAAGGACACCAGAAACAAAATTATAGCCCTGCACCAGGCTGGGAAGACTGAATCTGCAATTGGCAATCAGCTTGTTGTGAAGAAATCAACTGTGGGAGCAATAATTAGAAAATGGAAGGCTTACAAGACCACTGATAATCTCCCTCGATCTGGGGCTCCACACAAGATCTCACCCCGTGGGGTCAAAATGAGCTCAAGAACGGTGAGTAAAAATCCCAGAACCACATGGGGGACCTAGTGAATGACCTGCAGAGAGCTGGGACCAACATTACACAGGCTACCATCAGTGACACACTACACCGCCAGGGACTCAGGTCCTTCAGTGTCAGACGTGTCCCCCTGCTTAAGCCATTACTTGTCCAGGCCCGTCTGAAGTTTGCTAGAGAGCATTTGGATAATCCAGAAGATTATTGGGAGAATGTCATATGGTCAGATAAATCCAAAATAGAACAGTTTGGTAGAAACACAACTCGTCGTGTTTGGAGGAGAAAGAATGCTGAGTTGCATCCAAAGAACACCATACCTACTGTGAAGCATGGGGGTGGCAACATCATGCTTTGGGGCTGTTTCTTTGCCAAGGGACCAGGACGACTGATCCATTTACATGAAAGAATGAATGGGGCCATGTATCGTGAGATTTTGAGCGCAAACCTCCTTCCATCAGCAAGGGCATTGAAGATGAATCGTGGCTGGGTCTTTCAGCATGACAATGATCCCAAGCACACCGTGAGGGCAATGAAGGAGTGGCTTCGTAAGAAGTATTTCAAGGTCCTGGAGTGGCCTAGCCAGTCTCCAGATCTAAACCCTATAGAAAACCTTTGGAGGGAGTTGAAAGTCCGTGTTGCCCAGCGACAGCCCCAAATCATCACTGCTCTAGAGGAGATTTGAATGAAGGAATGGGCCAACATAACCAGCAACAGTGTGTGCCAACCTTGTGAAGAATTACAGAAAACCTTTGACCTCTGTCATTGCTAACAAAGGATATATAACAAAGTATTGAGATGATTTTTTGTAGGTGACCAAATGCTTATTTTCCACCAAAATTTGAAAAAAATATCTTAACTAATCAGACAATGTGATTTTCAGGATTTGTTTTCTCATTTTGTCTCTCATAGTTGAGGTCTACCTATGATGTCAATTACAGGCCTTTCTCATCTTTTTAAGTGGGAGAACTTACACAATTGGTGGCTGACTAAATACTTTTTTCCCCACTGTATATCATTATGCTAGTGACACATAATGCTTTGGCTTGGGCCAGCCCCCTTATTGAAACTCATGATGATCGACTTAATGATCTGGAGGCTTTCGTAGCAGCCATGAGCCAGGTGTTTGATGACCCTAATCATTGTGCAACAGCTTCATCTACACTGATGGCGCTATGTCAGGGTAAATGCTCTGTTGCGGAATACGCGTAAGAATTCAGATGGTGGGTGATTGATACCAAATGGAATAATGCTGCAAAATTAACTGTTTTTAAGAATGGACTCTCCAGAACCCGCAAACATGAATGAACCTGGACTGATGCTCCCATGAATTTTGATGACTTCATTCACAATTCTATTCATATAGACAATCAATTATCAGAGAGAAGATTGGAAAAGTGGAATTCAAACTGGTCCAGCAACAGTAGTCATTATCTACTTATTTTAACCACCAGTCTCAGAGACTTTGAGATAAAGAGTCTTCATATATCTGAAGTTGGATCCATGCAGGTCGACTGCCTGATAAAATGTGAAAATGCTGAGAGAAAAGAACGGAAACTTTGGAAAGATCAGTGTTTTTTTTGTGGCAAGACTGACCACTTTCTCATCAATTGTCCTTCTCGACTCCGTAAAACAGTGGCAGTAGTAGCGCATCCCAACTTTTGTCAGAACCAGCGCTTCCAGTGAATGCTGTCATCCATTCAATTTCTTCTATTGCACCCAACATTAAAAAAAGAAAACAAGGACTCTCATTGCTTAATTTCTATCAAGTTTCAAATTGATTCTCGATGGATTTCCACATCTGCCATGGTTAATTCAGGAGCAAACGGAAATTTTATGGACATCTCTTTTGCAATGGAACATGGGGTAAAAATTCAAAGCAGACTTTTATCTATTATAATGGAAACTGTTGATGGATCTCCACTAAATTCGGGACCAATGAACAAAGAGACTGAACCCCTAGAGAAAGTTATGGAACCTAATCACCATAAAGTTTTATCCTTCCTACTAATCTCAGCTCCACATTTTCCAATAATCCCGGGGTTGCCATGGCTACATTCTCAAAATACCACAATCAATTGGGAAACCAAAGAAGTGTCTTTTCCATCTACTATACACTTCCCACAGGCTTTACTGAATAAAGAGGTTGTTGAGGATCCTGAACAATCTTTTAAATTACCATCTATGTATAAGGAATTTAATGATTTATATGACAAGAAAAATGCAGACAAACTCCATCCTCATCAGCCATATGATTGTCCAATTGATCTATTACCTGGAGCAACAATACCCTTTGGAAACACTTGCCTACTGGCAGAACAGGAATTAAAACACTCAAGGAATACATAGATGAAAATTTAGCTAAAGGGTTTATTCGTCCATCTTCATCATCAGCAGGTGCGTTTATATTTTTTGTTAAAAAGAAAGACTGTTCCTTAAGACCCTGCGTTGATTACAGAGAATTGAATAAATGACTGAAAAAAATCGTTACCCTCTGCCTTTCATCCCTGAATTGCTGGACAGAATTAGTCATGCAAAGTTGTTCACAAAACTGGATCTCTGTGGGGCATACAACTTGGTTCGCGTTAGTCCAGGTGATGAATGGAAAACGGCATTCAGATCACGTTATGGACACTTTGAGTACTTAGTCATGTTGATTGGACTGTGCAATGCTCCTGCAACATTTCAGCATTTTGTTAATGACATTTTCAGAGACTTGCTTGATCAGTTTGTAGTCATTTATCTAGATGATATACTAATCTTTTCTAATTCTGCAGAAGAACATCAGAATCATGTGAAAACTGCTAGAGCATCTAAGAACCCATCATCTTTATATTAAGCTGGAAAAATGTAAGTTCCATCAAACAGATATCCAGTTCTTCGGCCATATAATCTCTACTAGGATTGCAAATGAACTCTAGCAAGATTCAAGTACAACAATTTGTGGGCTTTGCCAATTTTTACAGACGTTTCATTAAGAATTTTTTCAGGTATAATTGCACCATTCCACGAATTGACAAAGAAAGGCATATCATTTCCTTGGTCTCCTCAAGCACAAGATGCTTTTTCTTGCCTATCACAAAAAAACAGGAACAAAAGATTTGCTACATCCTTGTGCTTATTTCTCCAGAAGTATAACCATGTCAGAGAAGAATTATGATGTGGGGAACAATAAGCTCTTAGCTATCATTGCTACTTTCAAGGAATGGATACATTATCTAGAAGGAGCAGCTCAACAAATTTTTGTTCTAACTGACCATTGTAACCTTGAATTTATCAGTTCTTCCAAATGTTTGTCCCCCCGTCAGGCTCGATGGAGTCTGTTTCTTAACCAATTCAACTTTGTTATCTCTTATAGACCTGGCTCCCGTAACGGTACGGCTGATGCTTTATCTAGGAGCTTCTCTAAAGATCCTTCTACAGCAGCGCCATCAAAAACTGTTCTGCCCGAGTCCAACTTCCTGGGGGTGATCCATAACAAAGACTTGCTGGAAGATATATGGGAAGCATACGAGACAGACACATTTCTTCTGCATCCACCAGATGATATATCTCTTATCTTTCAAAATAAAGTATGGGCTCATAATCATTGCATCTATGTTCCAGAAACTGTGAGACTAAAAGTATTAAAACTAATCCATGACTCCAAGTTAGCAGGACACAAAGGAATTAAGAAAACACAAGAATTTCTGTCTTGTTTCTTTTGGTGGCCCAATTACCAAAAAGATGATAAACAATATGTATCTTCCTGTAGCACCTGTGCCATGTATAAAACTCCCCGCATATCACCAATGGGATTATTGCAGCCTCATTAAAATTCCATATCATTCTTGGGCCTCTATATCTATGAACTTTATTGTGGAACTACCAGTTTCAAAGGGGAAGAGTTCAATCTTATTAGTGGTGGACCGACTAACCAAAGAAGCACATTTTGTCCCCTGCACTGGTTAAACTTCTGCAAAAGAGACTGCTGATTTTGTAATTCAAAATGTGTTCTGTCTTCATGGGGTTCCAGACAAAGTCGTCTCTGATCTCAAACAAAATTTATATCGAGACTCTGGAAGAATTTTTTTACAGCATTGGACATTGATGTCAGTTTATCTTCTGCATTCCATCCCCAATCTAATGATCAGACTGAAAGCACAAAGCAAACCATAGAGCAATATCTAATATCAACTACAAGAAGGTGGGCACTGCTATAGAATTATAAATGTAACGGGGTACTACAGTACCCTGATATAATTGAGCAAAGTAGTTTAGAAGAAAAAGACTCAGGATATACAACCGTGCACACCCAATGTTGAAAAAACATTGGGTGTGCACGGTGGTATATTCAGCAATATCTCATATGCTACATTTGTCATCTCCAGGATGACTGGGTTGATTTCTTCCTATGGCAGAATTTTCATACAATTCTCAAAATGCTTTGACCAAACATCATTCTTCGCAAATTCTGGATGCCATCCAAGTATCCTTCCTAATTTTCCAAGAGAAACGCCTATCCCTGCTGTCACCGAAAGAATACAATCCCTGCAACAGAATCTGCAAATAGTAAAAGACACTTTAAGAATTGCCCAGATGAAATACAAGGAAGCAGCAGGAAAATCTTTCAGACCTTCTCCAAGCTTCCAAGTGAGTGATGAAATATGACTTTCCACCAAGAATATGAAACCCCATATACACTTACCTAAGCTTGGTCAAAAATGTATTTGTCCTTTTAAAACAATCGGACAAGTTAGCTCAGTAGCTTTTCGCCTTCAACTGCCCAGAACAATGAAGACACATCCAGAGTTCCATTTCTCCTTACTAAAGCCATTTGCTTCAAATCTTTTCCAGGGCGTCATCTTCCTCCTCCTGATCTTTGTGAAGTTGATACCCAAGAACATTACACAGTTGAAAAGGTTCTGGATTCCAGAATATTCAGAAACAAGTTACAGTGCTTAATAAAGTGACAAGGGTACTTCTCTGAAGATAACTCCTGGGAACCTGTAGAAAATATCAAGGCTCCTCGACTGCTTAAAGATTTTCACCAAAAATATCCACATAAAATGAGGCCGCTGTTGAAAGGGGGGAGTAATGTCAGAATTCCAGTTGTCCATCTACAGTTTGACCACTAGTGGCTGCTATTGTTCACCTTAATAATTATGCTGCAATCCCACTCCTTACCACTGGAGGCTGCTGTTGTGTTCTGCAATTGCCCTTAACTAATATGGCAAATTCTAGACCTGTGGGATCCATCTTGTTTGGGCCTACTTAAAGCCGCCTGGATCTGTCACTCATTGCTTGAGTATTGTGTCTAGCTGTTAGCCTAGTTTCCAGTCTCCAAGCTCTTGAACATTCTTACCTAGATTGTCCTCACCTATCTATGGATTGTTTCCTACAACTCCTTTTGCTAACTACAAGAACTTCTACTGCTGATAGCTGTTCCTGCTCGTGCTTCTTTGGCCACTGGTTTCCAGCAGTACTACGCCAGTATCATAACATACATGTAGTTTAGGTAGAAAGCAGTATAGTGCACATAGTATAGGTAGAGAGCAATGCAGTACATGCATTAGTAGAGAGCAGTATAATACATGAAGTACCTATAGCTATAAATGCAGTACATGTAGTATAAGTAGAGAGCAGGAAAGTACATGTAGTATTAGTAGAATGTAGTGCAGTACATGTAACTAAAATCCAGTACATGTAGAAGAGGCAGAGGCAGTACTTATAGGTACAGCACATGTAGTATGAGTAGAAAACAATACATTTCGTGTAAGTTGAATGCTGTTTAAAGTAATAAAAGCCATTGTACGGTGAAATCAGTGTAATCTGAGGTCATTGCACCATGAGGAACCACTGTACTTAAAGTATATGGCTCGCCAGCATGTGTTTAGAGTTAGTCTGTACTGCACAGTATGTGTCAAAGAATTACATGTGACCTTAAAAAAATTAATTGTAAAAGATGGCAAGTCCAAAAAGATTTTCATAAAAATATGTAACATTTTTCCATGATTGAGTGAATGAGTATGCTTTAGTCTTCACCTTTGGGACCTTACCTTGCCAACACAGAGGTGTGCTGGCACAAGATGTTTCACAGTATGTGACATGCTTTATTCTACAAACATTACTCGGCATGTGTTATAAATGTTACAACCACAAGAATGCAACAGGAACGGAAGCATGGTTACGCGATAGTTCTTCATCCTTGGTTAGCCCTCCAGAAATTTTTTTATTAACCATTCATGCATTTCAATACTTGAAACAACTATTTGATTGTAGGTTTCTAGTAATGCATCCAAATAGTCTGAAAAAAAATTCACCCCACGTTTCAGGAGCAGTTCACTTGATTGATCTTTAGAATATTTATGAAGTTGAAGAATTTGTCAGGCTTGTAAGGTCAAATTACATTCTCTCAAAATTTGGAAATGACCGTAAAAGACATTTGAACAATATTTTAAGAAAACACATAGAAATATTAGTATAAGAGAAATAATATATTGTCTTTGACATTTTAAATTCATGAAATTTATTAGTTCGGGGATATGTTTTCTATTTGCTACATTAAATGAAAATAATCCTTTTTAAATGATAAGTCAATCTACACTTAGCAATAACTGAGTGTAGTTTAAACAGCATGATTTGTCTTGAAGTATGATACGTAGCTGTATTTTTATGATTTTATATTCATCTGTGCATGTAGTTAATTCTTAAAACTGATAAAGCTGATTGGACAAAACAGATGTAACTAAACATATATTACAAGGTACCTTAATGGGACTTTCTACTCTTTAACCCAATTGTGTGTAGTATTGTATCCTCTAGATACATCCAAAATGACTTGATGTTTCATTTCATAATATATCTATAATTATCAGAGTTACAATGTTACAAATATATGGAATCAGATTCAATTAAGCAAATTGTATCTGTTCTAAATCACCATTAAACCATTAAAGGGCAGCGAGGGGATTACTTTGCTATGATTATAGTTTAGATTTACAGAGTTTGTGCACTTCATTGCACCCTATGACCTATTCTGACCTTTGAACTAAAGAGTCAAAATAAAAAATAGATACATCTACTTACAACTTTTGCCTTATTCTCATTGAGCAGGTAGAGGTCATGTGATCTTGTCATCAGCTTTTCCCTGGATTGCTGGCACATTCCATCTGTTGACTTTTCCTTACCGCCCTTCTTGAACCAACAGTGGGCTGCCAGCTTTTACCTGTAACAGATTGGTCAGACATGATTTGCTGAACAGCCATGTTACGGCTAGCAGCCATCTTGTACAATCTCTAGTCAACTAACTTTTGTAATATCCCTGGCGGCGTGCTTTCATGGCTTACCATCTCCCACCTTGGAAGACCGCAAACTTACCTATCAGGCCAGACTGCACACTTTGCTCCAGTACCTGCTGTTTGCATGTCTCTTGTCTGCTGGCTTAGGGCGGCAGCGCTGTTGCGTCATGATTCTTAAAGCTACAGTGTGCGTAGTCCTAATGCGTCCCCAGCCTATTGCTGTGAGTCACTGGATATGTAAACCCCCTCCACCCAGTAGGAGGTGCCTGAGCAACAATTTCTTACTGTGTGTTCTCTGCAACTTTGAGTTGCCAGGTCCTGTCCTGAATCTAGTCTGTTTCTGCCACCCTGGAGGCTGAGTACCCAGGGCGGTTACCTGTATCTCTGACTTCTAGTCTTACCTGTTCAGTTCCTGTCTGAACAGTGTCCTAGTCCGTTACCTGTTTTTCTCTATTTCCGAACCTTCCCTTTTCCTGCAGTTTCTTAACCTGCACCTTACTCCAACTCATTGTCTCTGTACTTCTGTTTGTGAGTTTTGTGTCCACTCGCTACTTCATTGTAAGTACCTTCTGTGTATCTGGTTCTGCTTGTCCCCTTTCCCTGCCTCCGTATCTACCTCCTGTGTTTTAACCATCTTCCTGTATTTTCCAGTCTGTTCCATGAGAACAGAGCCCTGTCCTGTCTGCCTGCACCTTCTGCTCTGTTCTGCTCTGCTTGTTCACCACACCTGCAGTTCCACTCAGCTTGGTCACCACACCTGCGGTTCCGCTCTGCTCTGCTTGTTCACCGCACCGGCCGTTCTGCTCTGCTCTGCTTGTTCACCGCACCTGCGGTTCTGCTCTGCTCTGCTTGTTCACCGCACCTGCGGTTCCGCTCTGCTCTGCTTGTTCACTGCACCTGCGGTTCCGCTCTGCTCTGCTTGTTCACCGCACCTGTGGTTCCGCTCTGCTCTGCTTGTTCACCGCACCTGCGGTTCCACCATCTTCCTGTATTTTCCAGTCTGTTCCATGAGAACAGAGCCCTGTCCTGTCTGCCTGTACCTTCTGCTCTGTTCTGCTCTGCTTGTTTACCACACCTGCGGTTCCGCTCAGTTTGTTCATCGCACCTGCAGTTCCGCTCCGCTCTGCTTGTTCACTCCACATGCGGTTCCGCTCCGCTCTGCTTGTTCACTGCACCTGCGGTTCCGTTCTGCTCTGCTTGTTCACCGCACCTGCGGTTCCACTCTGCTCTGCTTGTTCACCGCACCTGCGGTTCTGCTCTGCTCTGCTTGTTCACCGCACCTGCGGCTCCGTTCCTGTGTCCCAGTCTGTACTGGTCCCTATCCTGCCTGCGTTCCTACCTGCCAGTACCCGCCTGTCTGCATACCAGCCATGCCTGCCAGAGCCCACCTGTCTGCATGCCAGCTGTGCCTGCCAGTCCCCACCTGTCTGTAAACCAGCCGTGCCTGCCAATATCCACCTGTCTTCATACCAGTCATGCCAGCCAGTACTCTCCTGTCTGTATGCCAGCCTAACCTGCCTGTTCCTGCATTCCCCGGTGTGGGTCAACAACTGTGACTGGGGTCTGACCTGGAGTAGCACCTGGTCCCTCTGCTCAGTTCCTCCCTGGTTCACGGAGTTGACTGAGCCGCCGTGTGACCTTGGTTGGACAGAGTTGATACTTAGTTACGCCCCTCCAGGCACTCCTCGGTTCATGGTCTAGTGGGATCACTAATCAAGCACACGCCAGTCAGTCCGGGCGCGAGCGTAACAACTTTGCTAAAATAGCTGAGGCTCTCCCCAGAATAAAGGTATAAAATGACCTCAGTACCATTAGTAATTATGGGTGGAGTCCAGGGAGACGAATTGGAATAGCTGCAGTGGACTGTGATGGTTAATAAGTGGCATGGTATGGGAGCGAATAGTCCATATGTTGAATTGAGATAGAAAACAGGACCAAAGGGTTGTAGTGTTTAAAGAATTATAAGAGTAACATTAGCTAAAAGTTACATGGGGATTTATGAGCAATACTCATAAACGTTATGTTGCTAGCTTTGTTCTAAAATATATAGGCCTTATGTCGCAGTTATCTCATTTTCCTTGTCTAACCATGTATAAATAGCCCATTATAAAGTTGTCTGGCGCCTGACCATAGCTAGATCGCAAACCGTTGTGTTACTTGTCTGGACACCTGTGCGTGTCTGTGTAGTTCAGCTCACCTGTCTTCTGCATCTGCTCCATTGCACTTATCTATTAAACCTCAGTCATTGCTTCAAAGAAGGATTGTCTACTGTGTCTTCTCAGATCTTCCAGCTCTCAGTGAGGACTTTTTTACATTGACCTCATCATTCCCAGTCACAAGTTGTTTTTCTGTCATCTGAAGTGGCCATCTAAGATTTGTTTTTAATTTTTTCCCCAGTTTGTACTGTGAATGCGCTAAAAAGGCTGACATTCACAGTACAAACAGGACAAGGAGAGAAGAAAGAGGAATGCTGTTTTTCCAGCATTCCTCACATGTATTAAATCTGTCAAACAGTTGCAAATCATGTTCACAGAGCGACGAAAACTTAAAGCCCGAGCGTTCTATAAATACTTGGTGCTCGGCCGTGTATACTCGGCGAAAGGGTTAACCGAACATACTCTCTCATCACAAGTCATAAGTATTCAGACCATTTGCTCAGACACTCATATTTAAGTCACATGCTGTCCATTTCCTTGTGATGCTCCTTGAGATGGTTCTACTCCTTCATTGGATTCCAGCTGTGTTTAATTAAACTGATAGAAATTGATTTGGAATGGCAGACACCTGTCTATATAAGACTTCACAGCTCACAGTGCATGTCAGACCAAATGAGAATTATGAGCTCAAAGGAACTGCCCAAGGAGCTCAGAGACAGAATTGTGGCAAGGCACAGATCTGACCAAGGTTCTAAAAGAATTTCTGCATTACTCAAGGTTCCTAAGAGCACAGTGGCCTCCATAATCCTTAAATGGAAGAAGTTTGTGACCACCAGAAGTCTTCCAAGACCTGGCCGTCCAGCTAAACTGAGCAATCATGAGAAAAGAGCCTTGGTGAGAGAGGTAAAGAAGAACCCCAAGATCACTGTGGCTGAGCTCCAGAGATGCAGTAGGGAGATGGGAGAAAGTTCCACAAAGTCAACTATCACTGCAGCCCTCCACCAGTCAGGCCTTTATGGCAGAACTGCCCGACAGAAGCCTCTCCTCAGTGCAAAATATATGAAAGCCCTCATAGAGTTTGTTCGAAAACACATGAAGGACTCCCAGACTATGAGAAATAAGATTCTCTGGTCTGATGAGACAAAGATAGAACTTTTTGGTGATAATTCTAAGCGGTATGTGTGGAGAAAACCCGGCAATGCTCATCATCTACCAAAAACAATCCCAACAGTGAAACATGGTGCTGGCAGCATCATGCTATGGGGGTGTTTTTCAGCTGCAGGGACAGGGCGACTGGTTGCAATTGAAGGAAACATGAATGCTGCCAAGTACAGCGATATCCAGGATGAAAACCTCTTCCAGAGTACTCTGGACCTCAAATTTGGCTGAAGGTTCGCCTTCCAACAAGACATTGACTCTAAGCACACAGCTAAAATAACAAAGGAGTGGCTTCAGAACATCTCTGTGACCATTCTTGACTGGCCCAGCCAGAGCCCTAAGCTAAACCCAATTGAGCATCTCTGGAAAGACCTGAAAATGTTTGTCCACCAACGTTCACCATCCAACCAGACAGAACTGGAGAGGATCTGCAAGGAAGTATGGCAGAGGTGAAAAAAAAGGGGTGTGAAATACTTGTTGCATCATTCCCAAGAAGACTCATGGTTGTACTAGCTGAAAAGGGTGCTTCTACTCAATACTGAGCAAAGGGCCTGTATACCTATGACCTTGTGATATTTCAGTTTTTCATTTTTAATAAATTTGCAAAAATTTCTACATTTATGTTTTTTTTCAGTCTAGATGGGGTGCAGAGTGTACTTTAATGAGAAAAAAAATGAACTTTTTAGAATTTACCAAATGGCTGCAATGAAACAAAGAGTGAAAAATTTAAAGGGGTCTGAATACTTTCCGTACCCACTGTATATAGCAGTGTCAGTGTATGCTATGTGATACATATAAATAAGTCTCAGTGTATCGTATGTGATATATACAGTAAAGTCCGAGTGTACAACCCCTGGCAAAAATTATGGAATTACCGGGCTCAAAGGATCTTCATTCAGTTGCTTAATGTTGTTGAAAAAAAGCATATCACAGACATGGCACAAAACTAAAGTCATTTCAAATGGCAACTTTAGGGCTTTAAGAAACACTAAAAGAAATCAGATTAATAATGTGGTACTCAGTAAGGGTAATTTTTTTCAGACCAAGTAGAGGGAAAAATTATGGAATCACTCAATTCTGAGGAAAAAATTATTCAATCACCCTGTAAATTTTCATTTTTAAAACTAACACCTGCATCAAATTAGATCTGCTCATTAGTCTGCATCTAAAAAGGAGTGATCACACCTTGGAGAGCTGTTGCACCAAGTGGACTGACATGAATCATGGCTCCAACATGAGAGATGTAAATTGAAACAAAGCAGAGGATTATCAAACTCTTAGAAAGTAAATCATCACGCAATGTTGCAAAAGATGTTGGTTGTTCACAGTCAGCTGTGTCTAAAATCTGGACCAAATACAAACAACATGGGAAGGTTAATAAAGGCAAACATACTGGTAGACCAAGGAAGACATCAAAGCGTCAAGACCGGAAACTTAAAGCAATATGTCTCCAAAACAGGAAATGCACAACAAAACAAATGATGAACGAATGGGAGGAAAGTGAAGTCAATGTCTGTGACCAAGCTGTAAGAAACCGCCTAAAGGAAATGGGATTTACATACAGAAAAGCTAAACATAAGCCATCATTGACACCTAAACAGAAAAATGCAAGGTTACAATGGGCTAAGGAAAAGCAATTGTGGACTGTTGATAACTGGATGAAAGTCATATTCAGTGATGAATCGCGAATCTACATTGGGCAAGGTGATGATGCTGGGACTTTTGTTTGGTGCCGTTCCAATTAGTTTTATAAAGATGACAGCATGAAGAGAATATGCAAATTTCCACAGTCATTGATGATATTCGGCTGCATGTCAGGTAAAGGCATTGGGGAGATGGCTGTCATTACATATTCAATAAATGCCCAAGTTTACATTGATATTTTTGACGGTTTTCTTATCCCATCAATTGAAAGGATGTTCGGGGATGATGACATAATTTTTCAAGATGATAATGCATCCAGCCATAGAGCAAAAACTGTCAAAACATTCTATGAAAGAAGACACATAAGGTCAATGTCATGACCTGCAAATAGTCCGGATCTCAACCCAATTGAAAATCTTCGGTGGAAGTTGAAGAAAATGGTCCATGACAAGGCTCCAACCTGCAAAGCTGATCTGGCAACAGCAAACACTGAAAGTTAGAGCCAGATTGATGAAGAGTACTGTTTGTCACTCATTAAGTCCATGCCTCAGAGACTGCAAGCTGTTATTAAAGCCAGAGGTGGTGCAACAAAATACTAGTAATTGGAGTGTTCTTTGGTGTTTGTTTTTCATGATTCCATCATTTTTTCCTCAGAATTGAGTGATTCCATAATTTTTTCCCTCTGCTTGGTCTGAAAAAAATTACCCTTACTGAGTACCACATTTTAATCTTGATTTCTTTTAGTGTTTCTTAAAGCCCTAAAGTTGCCATTTGAAATGAATTTAGTTTTGTGCCATGTCTGTGATCTGCTTTTTTTCAACAACATTAAACAACTGAATGAACATCCTCCGAGCCCGGTGATTCCATAATTTTTGCCAGGGGTTGTATAATGCAGGGAAAAACATACCATTGGTGCAAGCTGTGAAGCCACATTGAGGCCTGATAGCTAATGAGGCCCATTTTCACCTCCAAAGCAGATGAAGTTGTGCATTATTTTGAGCTTTTGGACTGCAAGAGGCCCATATATTGTTCATGCACAGGGGCCCTCTTCTGTCTGTGTCCGCTAATGGTATAACCTATGTGATCTACAGTCTCAGGGTATCTGATATGATGTATATAGCAGAATCTAAGTGTATCCTATGTGGTGTATACAGCAAAATCTCTGTTTATTCTATGTGATGTATACAACAGTCTCACTGTTACCTATGAGATGTATACACAACAGTCTCAGAGTATTATATGTTATGTTCCCAACAGAGTTCCAGTGTATGCTATTTGATGTATATACAGCAGTGTCATTGTACGCTTTGTGATGCAACAATATCAATGTGTCCTATGACATGTATGCACAACAGTCGCAGAGTATGATATTTGATGTTTGATATATTTGATGTATACAGCGTTATAAAATATATTTTATTTTATATGTATATACTACATGCAATATACACAGTCCCACAAAATACTATAATATAGACCACATATTGATATAGTTGAAACATAAAGTACACTGCTCAAAAAATAAAGGGAACACTCAAATAACGCATCCTAGATCTAAATGAATGAAATATTCTCATTGAATACTTTGTTCTGTGCAAAGTTGAATGTGCTGACAACAAAATCACACAAAAATCATCAATGGAAATCAAATTTATTAACCAATGGAGGCCTGGATTTGGAGTCACCCCCAAAATTAAAGTGGAAAAACACACTACAGGCTGATCCAACTTTGATGTAATGTCCTTAAAACAAGTCAAAATGAGGCTCAGTATTGTGTGTGGCCTCCACGTGCTTGTATAACCTCCCTACAACGCCTGGGAATGCTCCTGATGAGTTTGCGGGTGGACTCCTATGGGAACTCCTCCCAGACCCGGACTAAAGCATCCACCAACTCCTGGACAGTCTGTGGTGCAAAGTGATATTGGTGGATGGAGCGAGACATGATGCTCCAGATGTGCTCAAATGGTTTCAGGTCTGGGGAATGGGCGTACCCGTCCATAGCTTCAATGCCTTCATCTTGCAGGAACTGCTGACACACTCCAGCCATATGAGGTCGGGCATTGTCCTGCATTAGGAGGAACCCAGGGCCAACTGCACCAGCATAAGGTCTCACAAGGGGTCTGAGGATCTCATCTCGGTACCTAATGGCAGTCAGGCTACCTCTGGCGAGCACATGGAGGGCTGTGCGGCCCTCCAAAGAAATGCCACCCCACACCATTACTGATCCACTGCCCAATCGGTCATGCTGAAGGATGTTGTAGGCAGTAAATCACTCTCCACGGCATCTCCAGACTCTGTCACGTCTGTCACATGTGCTCAGTGTGAACCTGCTTTCATCTGTGATGAGCACAGGGAGCCAGTGGCAACTTTGCCAATCCTGGTGTTCTGTGGCAAATGTCAAGCGTCCTGCACGGTGTTGGGCTGTGAGCACAACCCCCATCTGTGAACATCAGGCCCTGATACCATCCTCATGGAGTCGGTTTCTAACCGTTTGTGCAGACACATGTACATTTGTGGCCTACTGGAGGTCATTTTGCAGGGCTCTGGCAGTGCTCCTCCCGTTCCTCCTTGCACAAAGGCAGAGGTAGCGGTCCTGCTGCTGGGTTGTTGCCCTCCTATGGCCACCTCCATGTCTCCTGGTATACTGGCCTGTCTCCAGGTAGCGCTTCCAGCCTCTGGACACTACGATGACCAACACAACAAGCCTTCTTGCCACAGCTCGCATTGATGTGCCATCCTGGATGAGCTGCACTACCTGAGCAACTTCTGTGGGTTGTAGAGTCTGTCTCATGCTACTACGAGTGTGAAAGCACAACCAACATTCAAAAGTGACCAAAACATCAGCCAGAAAGCATTGGTATGGAGATGTGGTCTGTGGTCCCCACCTGCAGAACCACTCCTTTATTGAGGGTGTCTTGATAATTGCCAATAATTTCCATCTACTATCTATTCCATTTGCACAACAGCATGTGAAATTGATTGTCAATCAGTGTTGCTTCCTAAGTGGACAGTTTGATTTCACAGAAGTTTGATTTACTTGGAGTTATATTCTGTTGTTTAAGTGTTCCCTTTATTTTTTTTGAGCAGTGTATATAGTGTGGAGCTGTATATGCTGGATATACTTTTTGTAATATACTTCTATTCTGTAATGTTGACTGGGAGGTATTCTCAGTATTTGTGTTATTTTGCATACATACTACACAAAGTATGAAAGAGAAGGGGATTTGAAGGCAAATTCGACCAGGAGGAATAAAACTTGATTCTTTATTGGTAACTCTTTAAAAGTACATCTTAAAACTAACGAAACCAGACACATTTCTGGTGCATACCAGCACCCTTATTCATAGGATACTACAAGGACTAAACCACATTGTATATATAGAGGAAGCCACAATCCGTTCATTAGCAAAATTAACATAATTAGCATAATTATAGGAGACCAGCTGTGATATAGACAGAAATAGAGAAATGGAAAAACAACCCAAATAATTACTGACGATGTAACTATAGCATAACACTATTACATCACAGACAAAATGACAATGAACATACTGCAAATGAAAAAATCAATAGATATAAAACAAATCATTCCTGAAGTTTAATTTTAATATCCAGCATGCTTCCCGGAAGGGCTAATTGCTTCTGCCAGTTGCCACCACGTACTGGTAATTCCACCTTCTCAATTGCAACAAATGAAAAATGGGTAATGTCACATTTTGTGTACAGTAGAAAAATGTTTTACCCCTCCAAAGTAACTGCATTAATTTTCTGTATATTGAAAATATGATCAGTTATTCTCTTTTTTTTAATTTCCTGGTGGTTTAACCAATGTAGTATAAATTGCATGAATTGCACTGAATACAATAAATTACATGAGTAGACCCCAAACACCGTAGCGGTACTTAGAACACTTGAAAAAAACGGTAATAGACACCATGATCCCTGCTTTTTCCCACTTGGTAAAAGACTTGGAGATAACATATCACCAAGAGACCTCACTCTCCTGGTGACACACCTGCACCCCCCTTTAATTATATCACGGAGATTGTCATCTTGGTTTACAATGGGTAGATAATGCAACACAATATCTCTTATCTAGTGATGGGCAAAACCGAACACTAAAGTTGGAATCCGTACCGAACACCTACTGTTCGGGCACGGACCCTGAACACGGACTTCCTCGGGAAGCCCGTGTTAACGCTCGGGCGTTTCCCGCACTATCACTTGTGTGACAGCGCAGGAACCACAGGCTCTGATCAGCGGTAATAGCATTAGCGGTCAGAGCGCTGTGAGATCATGCTGACAGGTGTCAGCATGATCCCACAACTGTGACAGTGACCCGCGGTAAAAAGCTAACCCGAGTCATAGGCGCCGACTGATGATAATACTACCACCATCAGCCGTTGCCTACTGCCATAGGAAATAGCAAGCACAGGCACCGCTGGATGGGAGCAGAAGTCTCTCACCAGCGGTGCCTGTGCTCAAAGTAACAAAAAAAGTTAAAATTAATAAAAAAAGATTCAAATAAAAATAAAATACTCATCTACACCTTGTCCCCGATGTTCTCCGCCCCCCCCCAAAAAATAAAAAAAAACATGTACTCAACTTATAGCTAATCCCCAAAGCTCATGATCACCTGTAATAAAAGTAAAATAATAAACCAACCTCATCTTCGCCTGTCCGCCGCAGTTCAAATGTGGAGGGTCCCATGATGATCCCATGACCGCTCTGTTTATTTGCTGACAATACACTGATGCTCACTGCTGGCAAATGAGGCCAGCGCATGCACAGTGAGAATTTTCAAATGCTTGCTCTGATGTGAATGAGTTGAACTGAGTTTAACTCATTGATGCAAGCATTTGAAAATACACACCGCACACGCTTTGACATTATTTGCCGGCACTGAGAGTCAGTGTATTGCTGGCAAATGAACAGAGCGGTTACATTTTACAATGTGGCCATTCTGTTCATTGGATCATCGTGGGACCCTTGATATTTGGACTGCAGCGGACAAGTGAGGATGAGGTTGGTTTATTATTTTACTTTCATTGCAGGTGACAATGGCTTCAACTGGAATGGGCGTGATGGTAAGTATGGTTTAATTTAGAACATTAAAGGTGTTTGTCTTTATTTCAATTAAAATATTTTAATCTGGGTGTGGGTGTCTTTATTTTACATTTCACCTTCACAATGGGGTTAGTAATGGGGGCGTCTTATAGACGCCTCTCCATTACTAACCTGGGCTTGATATCAGATGGCATTATAAGCTGACATAAACCCCAACCCTATAACCCCACTGCCACCGCTACAGCGCACTGGGCAGAGCGAGGCTAAGAGCTAGAATTGGCGCATCATATGGATGCACCATTGCTGGGGTGGCTGAAGGCTGCTGTTTCTAGCCTCGGAGGGGGCCAATATTCATGGCCCCTTCCTAGGCTATTAATATCAGCCCCCAACTGTCTGCATAGCCTTTGCTAGCTGTTAAAATAGGGGTCCCCCATTTTAATAGTCAGTAAAGGCTAAGTATACAGCTGGGGGTTAATATTAGTAGCCTGGGAAGCTCCATGGATATTACCCCGTTCCCAGGCTAAAAACATCCGCCCCAGCTGTCCGCTTTCCCTCTGCTGGTTAATAAAATTATGGGGGACCCCACGCCATTTTTTTTACTGAAATTTACTCATTTATTAATAAATTACATGAACAGTAAGGAACACACGCAAAGCATGTTTTATACATATCACATATTTATATCTAACTGTATATCTATTATCTATCTATTATCTTTATATCTAGCTATCCATATATTTACCTATCTGTCGAACTATTGATCTATTATCGATTTATCTATCTATCCATATATCTATTATCTATCCATACAGTGTCTACAAGTAGTATTCAACCCCCTGCAGATTTAGCTGGTTGACACATGCGGAATTAACTTGGCATTGTGACATTTGTACTGTAGATCAGCCTGCAAGTGGGAAATGCACTGCAGCAATTTATTTTTTTTTTTTTTAAACGTTAAAAGTTAATTCAGAGTGTCATTTATTATTCAACCCCTCAAACCACAAGAATTCTGTTTGGTCTCCCTAAAGTATTAAGAAGTAGTTCAGGCACCAAGAATACTGAACTTCACATGTGTGGATTAAAGATCTCTTTTGCCAGCCTTTTCTGACTATTTAAGATCCTCCCCAAACTTGTGAACAGCACTCAGACATGGTCAACATGGGAAAGACAAAGGAGCATTCCAAGGCCATCAGAGACAAGATCGTGGAAGGTCACAAGGCTGGCAAGGGGTACAAAACCCTTTCCAAGGAGTTGGGCCTACCTGTCTCCACTGTTGGGAACATCATCCGTAAGTGGAAGGCTTATGGAACTACTGTTAGCCTTCCACGGCCTGGACAGCCTTTGAAAGTGTCCTCCCGCGCCAAGGCCAGGCTTGTCCGAAGAGTCAAGGCTAACCCAAGGACAACAAGGAAGAAGCTCCGGGAAGATCTCATGGCAGTGGGGACATTGGTTTCAGTCAATACCATAAGTAACGTACTCCACCGCAATGGTCTCCGTTCCAGACGAGCCTGTATGGTACCTTTACTTTCAAAGCGTCATGTCAAGGCTCATCTACAGTTTGCTCATGATCACTTGGAGGACTCTGAGACAGACTGGTTCAAGGTTCTATGGTCTGATGAGACCAAGATCGAGATCGTTGGTGCCAACCACACACGTGACGTTTGGAGACTGGATGGCACTGCATACGACCCCAAGAATACCATCCCTACAGTTAAGCATGGTGGTGGCAGCATCATGCTGTGGGGCTGTTTCTCAGCCAAGGGGCCTGGCCATCTGGTCCGCATCCATGGAAAGATGGATAGCACGGCCTACCTGGATATTTTGGCCAAGAACCTCCGCTCTTCCATCAAGGATCTTAAGATGGGTCGTAATTTCATCTTCCAACAAGACAACGACCCAAAGCACACAGCCAATAAAACCAAGGCCTGTTTCAAGAGGAAAAAAGTCAAGGTGTTGGAGTGGCCTAGTCAGTCTCCTGACCTTAACCCAATTGAAAACTTGTGGAAGGAGCTCAAGAATAAAGTCCACATGAGACACCCAAAGAACCTAGATAACTTGGAGAAGATCTGCATGGAGGAGTGGGCCAAGATAACTCCACAGACCTGTGCCGGCCTGATCAGGTCTTATAAAAGACAATTATTAGCTGTAATTGCAAACAAGGGTTATTCCACAAAATATTAAACATAGGGGTTGTATAATAATTGACCCACACTTTTATGTTTAAAATTTAATAAAATTCAACTGAGCAGCATAACTTTTTGGTTTGTAAGATTTATGCTTCTGTTCATAAAACCTACTCTCGTTTGCAGTTTGAAGGCTCTAACTTATTTGCATCTTATCAAACCAGCTAAATCTGCAGGGGGTTGAATACTACTTGTAGGCACTGTATCTCTTTCTATTCATATATCTATTTATCTATATACATAGCTATCTATCAATATATGGATATATCCATATATCTAATTATTATCTATCTATCTATCTATTATCTATTATCTATCCATATATCTACCTATTATATATATATCTATCTTGCTATATCAATTATCTATCTATATATCTATCAATAAATCTATCCATATATCTATTATATATCAATCAATATATCTATTTCCAAATATTTATTAACTATCTATCCATATAGCTTTCTATCTATCTATTTATCTATTATCTAACTATCAATATATCTATATATCTATATATTCATATATATGCAGGGTGGAGAGCCACCTTGTTTGCACATCGAATGTGAGGCGATGAGCAGGAAGACAGAAGTGAAGCTGCAATGCAGATAGGCGTGCTTCTGCAGGGTGAGAACGTTGAAAGTGCGCACACACTGCCCGCACTTTCTCCAGCAGATTGGAAATACAAGTATTTGAGTAATTTTTGAGGAAGGCCTGCATGACCAATTTAAACACATGTGCCAGTCAAGTTATGTGTGTCAGTTAAGCTAAGCCCACAGCTGCTAACAGAGTTTGCCCATTATCGCACACCACCAGGCCGGGCTTGAGGTGCAGCGGCACCGACCATTCATCTGTCTAAACTTTTGATCCCCATCCACAGCTCCTGTGTGGTGTTGGATCTGTCCCCCAAACAGATCAGTTCCAGAACCGCCTGCTGTAATTTCCCCCTGGCTGTGCTCAAGTTGGTGGTGAAGGTCTTACTGTGAGTGGAAGATGGGGTGGTAGAGAAAGCAGAGTAGGAGGAAGAGGCAACCTGGACAGAGGAACGTCCAGAAATCCTCGGTGGTGGTAATACATGCGGTACATTGCCTTCTGACTCTGTCCCATCCGCTGTTACATTGACCCAGTAAGCAGTTAGGGAGATTTAACATCCCTGGCCGTGCTTACTGGTCCACATATCGGTTGTTTTAGGGACTTTGCCACTGATGGCGTTGCACAGTGCACACCTAATTTGCTATGCCAAATATGTGTGCAGGGCAGGGATGGCCCACGTGGAAAAGTGGTAGTGGCTGGTAACATCATACTGTCGGACAGCCATTGCCATCAAGTTTTTGAAACTGTCTATCTCCACCATCTGGAATGGCAGCATTTTGAAGGCGAGTCATTTTTCAATGCTGAAATTCATGACCATGACTCATGGGTGACTAGGGGGGCATCTCCTCTTTTTCTCCAATGTTTGAGGGATGGAGTGCTGAACACTATAAAAAACACTGGAAGTGCACTGTGCACCAGGCTAGATGAGCACTATACAACACGCTAGAAGAGTACTGTGCACTAGGCTGCACGGGTACTATACACAACACTAAGTGCACTGTGCACCAGGCTGAACAGGCACAATACAAAAGACTGGATCTTCAATGTGCAACAGGCTTAATGTGCACTATACACAACACTGTAAGTGCACTGTGCACCAGGCTGGATAGACGCTATAAACAAGACTGTATATTCACTCTGTACTTATCTGTAGGAAGGATGTATATTCACTCTGTACTAGGTTGTAATCAGGCTGTAAAAACGGAACACAGGGGTTGTATACACTAGGCTGTACTGCACTCTATTCTCCTCACATACAACACTGATAATGGTGGCGAAACTCGTGAACCTGCTTTAATACAGGCTGTCTCACGTGCTGCACCTCCCAATCGCAGCCTTGCCAATACTTGTCATGGCTGTGAGTGAGCAGGACGTACCCACACTCATAAAGCTTGGTAATTGGCTGCGATGCAGCCTTTCACGAACCTTTATTAGGGCAGAAGATAAACTTCCTATTTGAAGTCTGTGTTTGGGGTCCATGCACAGACATTAGGCGACCCTGAAGTTTAGTGCAGTGCGGGTGTATTTGACTGTATTTTACATGTTTTAACCCCTTAGTGACCGCCAATACATCTTTTTACTGACCTGCAATATAAAAGACTAGCATCCCTCAACAGGTGAAAATCCTGTAGCTGTCAGGTGTACACTATAGCTGACAAATTTCTGCATCTGCTACGATCAGTGCTGGCACCGACCATGGCCTCTTTAACCCCATTGGCAGCCTAAGATCTTGATTGTGTGGTCCTGATGTCTGTCATGGCAGTTCATGGTCAAATAACGGCCTTTGAGTTTGCCGGCTATAGCGACCTTTTCAGAAGTTATCAAAATTTAGGTGGGAAAAATTATTTTTTTCATTCCAGTCATGTCACTTTGCATTAATTCCTGAAAAACACCTGAAGGGATAATGAACTATTTGAAAAAAAATTTGAATACATTAAGGGGTGCGTTTTTTAAAACGGTATCACTTTTGGGTAGTTTCCAATATATAGGACCCCCAAAGTCACTTCAAAACTGAACAGGGCCCTATAAAAATACGTTTTGTAAATTTCCTTGAAAAAATGAAAAATTACTGCTACATTTTTATACCTTCTAAAATGTTAACAAAATAAAACAAAATTTTACAAATGGTGCTGATGTAAAGCAGACATGAGGGAAATGTTATTTTATTAATCTTTTTGTGTGGTATAACTATTGGGATTAAAGGGATAATCATTCAAAGTTTGAAAATTGCAGATTTTTAAAAAATGTCAAATTTCTGATATTTTTATAAATGAACGCAAAACATATCCAGCTAAATTTACCATTACAATAAAGTATAATGTGTCACGAAAAAACAAACTCAAGATCAATGGGATATGTTGAAGCTTTCCAGAGTTATTACCACTTAAGGTGACACTGGTCAGATTTAAAAAAAAATGATCCGGTCACTAAGGGGTTAAATAAATAAATAAATAATTTATAAAAATGTCTCAGAGTCTAGCCCAATTCATTGTAATCAATGCAAGAAAAGCTGACAGCTGCGGACTGCAGCCCTCAGCTCTCAGCTTTATGTTGGCTGGTTCTAAAAAAAAATAAAGGTATCCCACTCTGTTTCTTTAATTATTTAAATAAATAATTAAAAACAACATTGCGTCCCCTCCATTTTTGACAATCAGCCAAGTGAAAGTAAACAGCTGGGGGCTGACATTCTTTGACAGGGAAGGGGCCATGGATATTGACCCTCCCGAGCCTAAAAATAGCAGCCAGCCGCCACCCACCAAAGGCACATCTATTTGTGGGGTTGATATCAGCTTTGTAATGTCAGCTGACATCAAGCCCATAGGTTACTAATGGAGAGGTGTCTATAGGATGCCCCCATTACTAACCCCAAAGTCAAATGTAATAAAAAAACACGTAGTAAAAGTCCTTTAATTGAAATAAAAACACAGACTGCTTTATTTAAAAGAAACACTCCCCACCCTACTTTATCTATTTATTAATGTAAATTTAAAAATAATAAAACACCATATTCCTCACCTGTCTGATGATAATCCATATCTCCCACAACATTATCCAACTGATCTGGATTGCATGGCTTAGAGATGGAATGGTGAGCCCACTCAGCCATGAATCCAGGAGACATTGAGTTGCTGAGAGCGCAACTTCAGTGACCTGCGGTGACGTCATTGAGGTTACCGCAAGTCACAGGCTGCGGTTCCCAAAGGAAGCTCAGTCTGAGCAGGTTGATGAACTGTGGTGACCTCAATGAGATCACCACTAGCACTGTGTGAAATTTCTCACAGCTTGTGACCAGTGGTAACCTCAATGTCATCATTGCACGTTACTGAAGCTCCACTAATAC
This sequence comes from Phyllobates terribilis, assembly GCF_046119375.1. Classification (NCBI taxonomy): domain Eukaryota; kingdom Metazoa; phylum Chordata; class Amphibia; order Anura; family Dendrobatidae; genus Phyllobates; species Phyllobates terribilis. Next base: position 763,666,245 of record NW_027362762.1, on the reverse strand, counting down.
GCTCAGCTTACTGTCTCATGGATTCACTACTGAGTGGTCACTAGTGTTGAGCCACCCCCGTAGTGTTCGAGTTCGGTTCGGTTCGTCGAACACCCGTGTGTTCGCCGAACTGTTCGTCGAATTGTTCGTCGAACACCTTCGAACACCGTTAAAACCAATGGCAGGCAAACAAAAACACATAGAAACACATAGAAAACACCTTCAAAGGTTTCCAAAAGCTGACAAACTGCTCTGAAGACACAACTAACACATGGAAAAGTGACAAGTACATATAGTCATGCGAAAAGAAAAGAGGTGGAGGAGTAAAAGGAGGGGGAGACACAGATATAGGCATGTCATGCCCTTCTAAAATCCAAAAAGTGAGAAGCCGACACGTTCAGTCCGCTCCTGCCCGTGACACCTCCGTGTCGCCGGGTTTGTGCCAGAGTCCGCGGTGAACCCTGACGGCCAGCCCCCCTCTCAAAATACTGGTGCCTGTCCGCTGGTTGGTCGAGCGAGCCCTCCTGTGGTGGAGGCAGCTCTAAGCTTTTTAATTTAAATTGTCTCTTTAATTTGAATGAATACACTTTAAATCCATTTACAAGGATCTATTGGAGAGCAAGTCTCATGCCAGCAGCCGCGTAATTCCAGCTCCAGTAGCGTCCACTAAAGCTGCTGCAGCTAAAAAGCTTTTATAAGGATCGAGCTCGGCTGTCCACCGCAAGGCATCCTACTGCCAGTCCCAGCCCCTATGCCTTGGGGTGCCTCCTGATGCTCTTCACTGACTATCCCGTGGTCCCGAAGCATTTCCTTTGAAAAAATTAAGTGTCAAAACTACAGGTGGTGTAGCTTGCTTAACAGCCGGGATAATCCGCTGACTAGCAGACACTGCTACTAGGCACAAAGTATTTCCTGGGCTAGATGCAGTTAAAAATTTGTAATTAGATACTCTCGTTGGATGCTGAGAAAGCATTCCATAGAGTCTCCTGGCACGCCATATATGATTCTCTTAAAAAGCTTGGGGTAGGGGTCTAGGGGACCCTTTTATAGCCAAAATCACAGCCCTGTATCGCAATACATCACCTAGGCTGAAGATAAATGGAACTGTATTACCCTGAGGGCTCGGTTGCTACAGAGGTATTGCACCTCACCCAGAGGTGTGATATCTCACTCTCAGGTAAGGATGGAGTGTGGATCAGGACCCGACACCTGCATGCATTACACCACATTGCCGTGGGGCAGGGCGACCAATATGCCCCTGAGATGGGCACGACAGTCCCTGTCCCTGGCTGGAGTGGGGGGAGGGAACACTGAGGAAGTGGAACCCTGTAGTGCAGGAGCAGGGAGGAAGCAGTTCCTGGGTGCATTGAGAAGGGAGTATAAAAGGTGGGCACCATCTTAGTTCAGTGCAGAGAAGTCTGAGCAGAAGTGACAGGGAGCAGGGGCTCTGCATGAGCTCTGCTCCGGAGACGGGCCTAGTAACAGAGGCCAAGGCCTGGAAGAGGGAGAAGGAAGGAAGAGGAGCGGAGAAGGCTCCAGGAACGAGGAATGAAGGGATCCCAGGGGTGCGGACGGGCGAGTCGCCACCGCACGCCCAAATCCACCTGCGTGGAGGGGTCAGGCCAAAGGGGGAGACCGGTCCCCGAAACTAGTGGAGGCAGGAAACGACCCTCAGCTAGAAACCGGATGCTGTGACATTTTATGTGGCGCAGCCCCTCGCTACACCCGCTAGGAAGGCACCACATAGGGTCAGGGAAACTGGTGCCAAGTTTACCAAGAGGAGGCACGAGGCAGCCGGACAGAAGGGTTGGTAAGAAAGGCCAGACAAAGGACACACAAAGGGGGTCCTGTGAAGCGCTCCAAAGTTATCTGGGAGTTGTCTGAGCCCCTCACCTGGTGAGCACAGTACGACGTGGGCAGCCATTACCTGCAGACGTGGTCTGGATAATAAGAACTGTGAGTAAAGGCCCTGGACTGCATCACTGACTCCGTGTCGTTACTGCTGCTGCCCTGCACCATCACCCCCATCCTCCGCATACACTGCCCTGAGGCTATACTCCTCCCATGGGGAGTTATGCTACGCTCTGCTGCACCCACAACCCAGCCTCAGCGGTCTGCCCTGGAGCGGCGGTTCACTCTGACCGCAATCCACGGGTGGCGTAGTCGGACATTTAAACATCAAAACCACATAAATAGTTCCGCCACTGGTTTGACCACCCTGAGCCACGGAACCGGGTCGCCGCCACGGAGACTACAACCACCAGCATCCACCAAAAAGGGTCCGGCTCCGAGTGTCCCAAGGCCCAGGGGGAGCGTCGGAACATTTTCATCACCTTTCACAATCACCAATGGGACAAGGCAGGGATGTTCTCTGTCCCCTCTCTTATACATCCTAGTGACGGAGCACCTGCTCTCATCAATTCGCCATAACCCCAATATTAGGTGGATTGAGGTGGGAGGCACCGAGTACAAGTGCTCTCTATTTGCTGATGATGTCCTAGTATATATCACTCAATCACATATATCCATACATGCTGTTATGGCTGAAATAGATCACTTTGTTACATGGTCAAATTTTAAAATCAATGCAGCGAAGTCTGAGGCCCTCGATGTCTCCCTCCCCAAATCCATATAGGATTCCATCCAGTCCAACTTTCCCTTTGCCTGGCCCTCACAGGGTATCAAATACTTAGGAATTCCTATTCATAGAGACCTCTCCCATCTATGTTATCTTAATTTTGGGCCCTTTATTGAACAACTCCATACAGACCACGGTTGGCAAGTTAGAACTGTAAGATTCACTACGTGAACCATTGGTGTTTTCTGGAAAAGCACATGTACACTGTGTTCCAAATTATTATGCAAAAAGTGTTTAGGAGTGATAAGGGAAGAATTTGTTTGTCAGTTAAACTCATTGATGGTGATGTGTGTCAGGGCTCTTTATATCACTGTAAGCAATTGCAGACACCTGTGCTAATTAGTTTGGCAGGTGTGTCCAATGAAAGGCAAGACCACTTAAGAAGGCTGTCTCACATTATTAAGCAGCCTACATTTTCTGCCAAAATGGGAAAGAAAAAGGATGTGTCGGCTGCTGAGAAGCAACAAATTGTGGAGTGTTTAGGTCAAGGCATGACTACAATCAACATTGTGCGATGATCAGGATGAAGTGTCTTGGCAATCAAGAAGTATGTAGCTTATTCACAGTACACACGTGTGCGTGCTGATAAGGGCAAATTGAGGACTCTTTCCTACAAGCAATTACGTCAGGTTAAAAGAGCAGCGGCAAAAAAGCCTTGTCATAGCAGCAGACAAGTTTTTGAAGCTGCTGGTGCCTCCAACGTCCCCCGAACAACAAGATGCAGGGTCCTTCAGAGGTTTGCAGCTGTGCATACGCCATCCTATCGACCTCCTCTATCCACTTCACACAAGCAGAAACGGCTCCAGTGGGCCAAACATTACATGAAGACTGATTTCAAAACTGTTTTGTTCACGGATGAGTGCCGTGCAGCGCTCGATGGTCCAGATGGATGGAGTGGAGGATGGCTGGTTGATGGACACCCCACGCAAACACGGCTACAGCGCCAACAAGGAGGAGGTGGAGTAATGTTTTAGGCTGGAATCATGGGGAGAGAGATTGTCGGCCCCTTTAGGATACCTGAAGGCGCTAAAGATGAACTCCATAATGTATGTGGATTTTCTCAAACAGCACTTCCTGCCATGGTTCAAGAAGAAGAACCGTGTATTTCACAGCAAGATCATTTTTTTGCATGATAATGCACCATCTCATGCTGCACATAAAACATCTGCATCTCTGGCTGATATGGGCATAAAAGGGGACAAACTTATGGTGTGACCCCCATGCCCCCCTGACCTCTACCCCATTCAGAACCTCTGGAGCATCATCAAAAGGAGTGTCTATGATGGCGGGAGGCAGTTCACATCTAAGCAACAGCTCTGGGAGGGTATTCTGTCCTCATGCAAAACAATTGAAGCAGAAACCATCCAAAACCTGACAAATTCAATGGACGAGAGAGTTCAGAAGCTCCTTTCGAACAAGGGGTCCTATGTGAAATTGTAACATCACCTAGAATAAAGTTTTGAGTTGAAAACTGTTTGATTTCAGTTTCAAATAACCTGCTAATGCTTATAATTTCAAAAATGACCATTTTTTTTGGTCTTTATTAAAATGAAAAGGTTGATCGAAAAGTTTGGCGGATCTAAGAGTGTGGCAACCCAGTAGTCATGATTACTTCGAATTCTGACAATATGAGGGTCATGTTGCAGGTAGTGCAGCAAGAAATCACTTATGTGTCTTGCGCATCTCGGAGCCCCAAAATTATTTTCCGGGCTAGATGCAGCTAAAAATTATTATTAATTTTAAATCTGGTGGAGCTTAGTATAGATGGCCTAATAGGATGAGTGCTGCACACTGCTACAAAGCCCAAATTATTTTCCAGCCAAGATACAGATAAACATGATTAGTAATTTTAAATCTGGTGGAGCTTATTATAGATGGCCTAATAGAATCAGTGCTGCACACTGCTACAAAGCCCAAATTATTTTCCAGCCAAGATACAGATAAACATGATTAATAATTTGAAAGCTTAAAACGGTTGGTAGGGTGTTTTTAACAAATCATCCATCTTTTACTCTCCCCAGGATGACACAGGGGTAGAAAAGTCGTTTCGGATCCATGATTTGTTCATCTTTATGAACGTGAGTCTGTCTACATTATCAGTGGAGAGCCGCGTGCGCTTATCTGTCAGCACACCACCAGCAGCGCTGAACACACGTTCAGACAGAACGCTGGCTGCGGGGCATGACAAGATCTCCAAGGCGTAAGTGGCTAGCTCCGGCCATTTATCCAATTTGGAAGCCCAAAAAGAGCAAGGGTCCAGTGACACAGTCATGGCTTCAATGTTTACTTGGAGATACTCCTGTACCATCGTCTCTAGGCGTTGACTATGTGTCAGACTTCTAGTCTCCTGTGGCCTTGCAAAAGATGGGCTAAAAAAGTGGTGAAATGATTGCGCAAAATTGATGTTACCAGCAGATACTGTGGTTCTGTTACGATTTGAGTGCTGAACACTTGACGGTCCCACGGTTGGCAAGTTGGAACTGTGAGATTCGCTACGTGCACCACTGGTGTTTTGTGGAAAAGCACATGTAAGATTCTGCAACAGTCTCTGCTGATACTCCTGCATGCGTGCATCCCTTTCTATGGCAGGAATAATTTCTGCAAATTTACTTTTGTACCGGGGATCTAACAGTGTGGCAACCCAGTAGTCAGGATTATTTCTAATTCTCACAATTCGAGGGTCATGTTGCAGGTAGTGCAGCAAGAAGGCACTCATGTGTGTTGCGCATCCAGGAGCACCAAGTCCCTGTTGTGTTGGTGGCGAGGTAACAATCATGCTTCCTTCCTCTGTCCTCTCCCCCCAACCTCGCAGAACAGAAATGTGATCAAGGTCTCCCTCATCTGATGAGTCTTCCATCAGTTCGTCCTCCACTTCTTCCTGGGCTCCTGCTCCTTCCTCACTAGTTTGGCTGCTACCATGCGCCCTGGTAAAACCATCTCCCCCACCCTCACATGCCTGCCGCCTTGGTGCTGCCGACCGTCTGGACCTTGCAGATGTTAGCCCTTCCGCATACAACGCCTCCTCCTCTACTTCCTCCACCTCCTCTTGTGCCACCACCTGTCTCCGAATTCTGTTTAACATGTGCTCCAGCATGTAAATCACCGGAATAGTCATGCTGATAATGGCATCGTCAGCACTAAACATCTTCGTCGCCATTTCAAAACTGTTCAGAAGGTTGCATAGGTTACTGATCTCACTCCTCCAGCGTGATTTGCCCCACCTCTGGATCTCATTGGCCCAGGCTATACGTCAGAACGTATTGCACCAGGGCTTGTCGGTGCTGCCACAGTTGCTGCAACATGTGCAGAGTTGAATTTCACCGGGTAGGCACATCGTATTTTAGCCGGTGAAGTTGCAGGCCCAACGACTTCTGTAGAGATGTAAGTCGCTGAGCTGCGGGATGCGAACGGCGGAAGTGAGCACACAGCGACCGTGCCCTCTGCAGAAGGCCATCTAGTCTGGGATAGTGGGCTAAAAATTGCTGGACAACCAGGTTCAACACGTGAGCCATACAAGGCACGTGTGTGACATTGCCCCGGCGAAGGGCAGCACCCAGGTTTGCAGCATTGTCGCACACGGCCTTCCCTGGTTTCAGGTCCAGTGGAGACAACCATTCATGAAATTGGTTCTCCAGAGCTGACCACAACTCCTCAGCTGTGTGACTCACATTTCCCAGACATTTCAAAGTAAAAACCGCCTGATGACGTTGAGCCCTACTGCCAGCATAGTAAGGAGGTGTGCAGGATCCCTTCTGCGCAGTTAGAAAGCTTGTGGCATGACCAGACAGGCTTTGGGTGCAGGTGGAAGACCGAGAGGAGGTTGAGGAGGCAGAAGCAGTGGAGGAACTTTGACATAAAGAGGATTGACGCACAACTCGTGGGGACGGCAAGACTTGGACAGCAGCCCCTTGTCCTGCTGTCACCATAGTTACCCAATGCCCAGTCAGCGACATGTAACGCCCCTGTCCATGCCTACTCGTCCAAGTGTGTGTGGTGAAATGCACCCTGTCACACACAGAGTTTCTCAAAGAAGCGGTGATGTTGTGTGCGACATGCTGGTGGAGCGCAGGCACACCTTTCTTTGAGAAGTAGTGCCGACTGGGCATCTGGTACTGGGGCACTGCGACGGACATAAGGTCTCGAAAATCCTCTGTGTCCACCAGGCGTAAAGGCAGCATTTCTGTAGCCAAGAGCTTGCAGATGGTGAAATTCAACCTCTTAGCTTTCTCATGGCTAGGAGGAAATGGTCTTTTACTTGTCCACACCTGAGGGACCGAGGGCTGACTATTGTGCTTAGACGGGGTTGATAAGGGTGTCCCCGGCAAACTGCCGGTCTGTGAGGAAGATGCAGGCGGACATGTTAGGTTGCCTTGATCCAAAGGTGGTGCTATCGATGTCAGACAGCGCTCAACACCAGCTGGTGTTACCACCTCCAAAGAAAATGATGACCTGTCAATCACGCTGGCTGTTGCGGGTAAAGAGGTGGCAGGTCTGCGCCCCAAAACAGGTGTGACTGCTGTCCCCCCAGTCACAGAGGATGAAGAGGCCGCGGATGCACAAGATATGGCAGACGGTGGTTGGCCCGGCCGGCTAGGCCGCATTGTAGCACACTGAGCTTCCCACTGCAACTTATGCTTCATGTCCATGTGCCGGTTTATGCATGAAGTACTCAAACTATGTATTTTTTGGCCTCTACTTAGCTTTTGCTGACAAATGTTACAGATAACACGAGTTGGGTCATCTTTATCGATCTGAAAAAATGCCCAGGCTATGCAAGGCTTAGCACCCATGCGACCTGAAGAGCCACCACGACTTGTGGTGAGAGGCAGAGTTGTGTTTGAGGATGCAGTTGTTGACGTGCTTCCAGTACTACGTCTCTGTCCAGGAAGGCGCAACCTGACCTCCTCGTCACTAGCATCTTCCTCCACCTCCTCTGCTGACCTCATCTCTTGGCTGACTGTGGGTTGACAGTAAGTGGGATCTCCAACCTCATCATCATCACCCTGTGCGTTATCACACCCGTCATCCTCAGAGCCAACCTGTTCCTGCCCTGACAAAAAACTAAAGTTGTCGCTCCAATCAGGTATTTGAGTCTCATCATCGTCTTCCTCATTGTCTCCACCAACAGGAGTTACAGTTTGGGAATGAGGGTCTACATTATGGTCAGAACCTTCTGCGTCTGGTCCTGGATCCGACTCATAAAGATTCTGGGCATCAGTGCAGATCATTTCCTCGTCTGGAATCACAGAAGTCCTGGAGTCAACCTCTGATTCCCAGGCTATAGTATGAGTAAACAGCTCTGCAGACTCAACTATCTGTTCTACCTCATACTCAGACGGGCAGCTGGAGATTTGGGAGCTGTGAGGAAGCAAGTGCGATTGGGGTGACACCTTTGAGGACTGGAGTATTTGTGATGTTGAAGTTGATGTGGAGGAGAGCCCACTTAAAGGAGCACTTGTTATCCGTTGAAGCACCTGCTGGTTTTGTGCCTCATCTGGAATTTGTAGCGATTGGCGTGGCCGTAAGAAAGGGATCTTATCACATTGTCCGCTAAAGAAGTAGACATTTTAGTTTGGCTGGAAGATGGTCTTTCTTCTGCAGATGTTACTGTTGCTTTAACACCTACCCCACGGACACAACCTTTTTTCCCCTTCCCAACACGCCTATTCCCCTTTCCACCAGCAGCAGGCCTTTTTCCACTCATTTTGGTGGTTAACTATATCACAACTCTGGAGTTGTTTGCACAAAAAAACAATGGATGGGAACCGAGCAGAGCTGAGTGGCCAAACTGTGGTATTAGGCCAAAACTATTGGCTGGGTTAGATGCAGAAAAAAATTATATTCAATTTGCAATCTGATGGAGGTCAGTATAGATGGACTAATAGAACAAGTCCCACACACAGCTAGAAGCCCAAATATTTTTTCAGAGGTTGATGCAGAAAAAAAATATTCAGTTTGCAACCTGATGGAGGTCAGTATAGATGGACTAATAGAGAAAGTCCCACACACTGCTAGAAGGCCAAATATTTTTTCAGAGCTAGATGCAGAAAAAAATTATATTCAGTTTGCAACCTGATGGAGGTCTGTATAGATGGATTAATAGAACAAGTCCCACACACAGCTAGAAGCCCAATATTTTTTCAGAGGTAGATGCAGAAAAAAAATATATTCAGTTTGCAACCTGATGGAGGTCTGTATAGATGGATTAATAGAACAAGTCCCACACACAGCTAGAAGCCCAATATTTTGTTCAGAGGTAGATGCAGAAAAAAATATATTCAGTTTGCAACTTGATGGAGGTCAGTATAGATGGAGTAATAGAACAAGTCCCACACACAGCTAGAAGCCCAAATATTTTTTCAGAGGTAGATGTAGATAAAAATTATTTATAATTTGCAACCTGATGGAGGTCAGTATAGATGGACTAATAGAGAAAGTCCCACACACTGCTAGAAGGCCAAATATTTTTTCAGAGCTAGATGCAGAAAAAAATTATATTCAGTTTGCAACCTGATGGAGGTCTGTATAGATGGAATAATAGAACAAGTCCCACACACAGCTAGAAGCCCAAATATTTTTTCAGAGGTAGATGCAGATAAAAAATATTTTTAATTTGCAACCTGATGGAGGTCAGTTTAGATGGACTAATAGAGAAAGTCCCACACACTGCTAGAAGGCCAAATTTTTTTTCAGAGCTAGATGCAGAAAAAAATTATGTTCAGTTTGCAACCTGATGGAGGTCTGTATAGATGGATTAATAGAACAAGTCCCACACAAAGCTAGAAGCCCAATATTTTTTCAGAGGTAGATGCAGAAAAAAATATATTCAGTTTGCAACCTGATGGAGGTCAGTATAGATGGACTAATACAACAAGTCCCACACACAGCTAGAAGCCCAATATTTTTTCAGAGCTAGATGCAGAAAAAAATTATATTCAATTTGCAACCTGATGGAGGTCAGTATAGATGGAGTAATAGAACAAGTCCCACACACAGCTAGAAGCCCAAATATTTTTTCAGAGCTAGATGCAGATAAAAATTATTTTTAATTTGCAACCTGATGGAGGTCAGTATAGATGGACTAATAGAGAAAGTCCCACACACTGCTAAACGGCCAAATATTTTTTCAGAGCTAGATGCAGAAAGAAATTATATTCAGTTTGCAACCTGATGGAGGTCAGTATAGATGGACTAATAGAGAAAGTCCCACACACTGCTACAAGGCCAAATATTTTTTCAGAGCTAGATGCAGAAAAAAATTATATTCAGTTTGCAACCTGATGGAGGTCTGTATAGATGGATTAATAGAACAAGTCCCACACACAGCTAGAAGCCCAATATTTTTTCAGAGGTAGATGCAGAAAAAAATATATTCAGTTTGCAACCTGATGGAGGTCAGTATAGATGAACTAATACAACAAGTCCCACACACAGCTAGAAGCCCAATATTTTTTCAGAGCTAGATGCAGAAAAAAATTATATTCAATTTGCAACCTGATGGAGGTCAGTATAGATGGAGTAATAGAACAAGTCCCACACACAGCTAGAAGCCCAAATATTTTTTCAGAGCTAGATGCAGATAAAAAATATTTTTAATTTGCAACCTGATGGAGGTCAGTATAGATGGACTAATAGAGAAAGTCCCACACACTGCTAGAAGGCCAAATATTTTTTCAGAGCTAGATGCAGAAAAAAATTATATTCAGTTTGCAACCTGATGGAGGTCTGTATAGATGGATTAATAGAAGAAGTCCCACACACAGCTAGAAGCCCAATATTTTTTCAGAGGTAGATGCAGAAAAAAATGTATTCAGTTTGCAACCTGATGGAGGTCAGTATAGATGGACTAATACAACAAGTCCCACACACAGCTAGAAGCCCAATATTTTTTCAGTGCTAGATGCATAAAAAAATATATTCAATTTGCAACCTGATGGAGGTCAGTATAGATGGAGTAATAGAACAAGTCCCACACACAGCTAGAAGCCCAAATATTTTTTCAGAGGTAGATGCAGAAAAAAATTATATTCAGTTTGCAACCTGATGGAGGTCTGTATAGATGGATTAATAGAACAAGTCCCACACACAGCTACAAGCCCAATATTTTTTCAGAGGTAGATGCAGAAAAAAATATATTCAGTTTGCAACCTGATGGAGGTCAGTATAGATGGACTAATAGAATGATGCTATGTCCAAAAGATTTTACTTCACTAGGTGCAGTAAAAAAATTGGTATTCTATACACAGGTGGTATATCTTGCAACACAGATAGGCTACTCCACTGACTAGCACACTCTGCAATAGGTCAAAAAGGATTAGCTTTGCTAGATTCAGCCAAATGCTGTGAAAAAAACTTGCACAGCACTGGCACAGACCTGCCTGGCAAAAACTGATAGGAACTGATGTAACCTAGTCCTGAAAAGGACTGCAATTACAATTAGTCTTTACTCCCACAATCTATCTATTTAAGAGCACAGACCTGCCTGATAAAAGTCGCAGGAAATGCTGTAACCTAGTCCTTAAAAGGACTGCAATCACAACTATTCCCTACTCCCAAGCTATCTGTAGATTTGTGCGAAAATTGGCTTGAAATTAACAAGGTATAGCGCACACAGCAACAGCGGTGCCGTCTAACACGCAGCTGCAGCAGTGAGAAAATGGTGGCGACGGGGAAAAAGGCTTGGTCTTATAGGGCAAGGACATGTGACATACACTGCCAATGACACATGCCCTTGCTTGTGTGAAAAAAAGCACTTCGCTCCGTGTGTGCGCTGCTGATAGGCTGACAGATTGCACCTCCCCACTGTAAATGCGGGAAAGAGAAAAAAAAATGGAGATCTTCATTATTCCTGCACAGATCCATCCCCTGCCCCTCCCCCCACCCCGCTGTACACTCAAACTGCGTATTAACATTAATTTTCATCATTACTGAGAAAAAATCCAGTTATGATTTTGGTGCACGAACAGTTATCGAACATAACTTCGAACAGCCGAATTTTTCTCAAATCGTTCGTGTTCGCCGAACGGCTCGAACACCGCCCAAAACAGCTCGAATTTGAGATTGGCGAACAGTTCGAGTAGAACACCGCTCATCTCTAGTGGTCATATCATGACATCACTCAACCATACAATTCAGATGTAGCAGAGTTGGAGCACGTTGTGGGACATATGGATTATTGTCAGACAGGTGAGGAATATGGTGTTTTATTATTTTTAATTTTACAGTAATAAATATTTCTTTCTTTCAATCAATAGAGTCTGTGTTTTTAGTTCAATTAAAGGACTTTTATCTGTGTGTGTGTGTTTTTTTACATTTGACATTGGAGTTAGTAATGGGGGCATCTTATAGATGCCTCTCCATTATTCACCTGTGGGCTTGATGTCTGCTGACATTACAAAGCTAACATCAATCCCACAATTTTTACCCCACTTGCCACCACACCAGGGCAAGTGAGAAGAGCCGGGCAAAGTGACAGAATTGGCGCATCTAATAGATGTGCCTTTTCTGGGGCAGCTGTGGGCTGCTATTTTTAGGCTTGGGATATCCATGGCCCCTTCCAAGTCTGAGGATACTAACCTCCAGTTGTCTGCTTTAGCTTGGCTGGTTGTCAAAAATGGGCGGGACCATATGCCATTTTTTTAATTATTTATTTAAATAATTAAAAAAACAACATGAGACCCCTCTATTTTTGATAACCAGCGCAAGTAAAGCTTTATATTGGCTGCTTATCTAAAATAGAGGTATCTGACACTGTTTTTTTGTGTTGTCAGTGTTCTGTCAGTGTGACACTTATCGAATGAAATGCAGCATAGAAATTAAAGAGTTTAGGTATTAAAGATGTTCAAAGGTAGGGATACAAGAAAGGGAGACTGGAAGGAGACAAAGCTCAGATCGGGACTTATCTGGTAAACCGATATGGAAGAAATAGCAGAATTGCGCTCACCTGGTTTGAGTTTTGCACACACAACCACTGAAAACGCTTAAGGCTGCTGCAGAACAACAAGGAGATAAAAGCATCGATTCTGGAAAACAAATGGGTTGATTCTGTGCTGCCGTAGGAAGAAGAATGACGGATGCCATTCTAATTGGAAGATTAGTTGACCGCAGAGTGACATTTCACCCGAGGTCTGCAGTTAAATGTCACATGTTGTAGCTTGAAACAAATATCCTGTAGCTAAACATAATAATACATATTATCTTAGTGGTTCATAGTGAATGCACAATGACTTAGAAATATGCAAGAAGTTATATAGTTTACAGGGGGACCACAGGAAAAAAATGATGTAGGGTGCCCCTATAATTGCTAATTAGCAAAGGCTAAACATACAGCTGTGGGATGATATTAATAGACAGCTATGGGGCCATGGATATTGGCCCCCCTCCCAGACTAAGAACATCAGCCCTCAATCACCCTAGAAATGACGCATCCATAAGATGCTCCAAATCTGGCCCTTAGCCTCAGATCTTCCCACTTGTCCTGGTGTGGTGGCAAGTGGGGAAATAGGATTGAGGTTGATGTCAGCTGTTTTATGGCTGCTGACAACAAGCCTAGGGGTTAGTAATGGAAAGGCGTCTATAAGACGCCCCTATTACTAAACTCATAATGAAAATTAAATAAAAACACACAGAAAAAGTCCCTTAAATAAAATAAAAACACAAGGTCCTTTGTTTGAAAGAAACACTCCTTGTCCTCTTTTACCTATTTTTTACTTCAAAATAAAAAAAAAAAACATTCCTCACCTTTCCGACAACAGTCCATTTGTCTCATGATGAGGCCAGCTCTGCTTCATCTGAATAGCATGGCTGAGCAGGGGCATGATGTCCAGAAGACAGTAATCTGCTGAGAGTGCAGCTTCAGTGACCAGTGATGATGTCATTGAGGTTACCGCAGGTCACAGACTGCAGTTCCCACTGGCAGCTCAGTGTGAGCGGGCCGATGAACTGCAGTGACGTCAACGAGATCACCGCTAGCACTGTGAGAGATTTTTCATGGTCCGAGAGGTAACGTAATTGAGGTTACCTCAGGTCATCGGCCGGCTCATGCTGAGCTGACCATGGGAACACTTCTGCCTGTGACCTCTTGTAACCTCAATGATGTCACCGCACTGAAGGTGCACTTTTATGCTCACTGTCTCCTGGATTCACAGCTGAGTGATAAGACCATGCCATCGCTCAGCCATACAATCCAGATGAAACAGAGTTGGGCTTGTCACGGGAAAGATGGATTGTCGTCGGACAGGTGAGGAACATGGTGTTTTATTATTTTTAATTTTATATTAATAAATGGATAGAAGAGGGTCAGAAGTGTTTATTTCAAGTAAAGGACTTTTTTCTATGTGTATGTTTTTATTACATTTGAATTTGAGGTTTGTAATGGGGGGCGTCTGATAGATGCCTCTTCATTATTAACCTATGAGCTTGATGTCAGCTGATATTACAAAGCTGACATCAACCCCCAAAAAATTACCCCACTTGCCACCGCAAGTGGGAAGAGCCATGCAAAGCTCCAGAATTAGCGCATCTAACAGATGCACCTTTTCTGGGGCAGCTGCGGGCTGCTATTTTTAGGCTGGGGAGGGCCAATTATCTCAGACTGGCCCCATCCCAGTCTGAGAATACCAGCCCCTTGCTGTCTGCCTTAGCTTGGCTGGTTGTCAAAAATGAGGGGTACCCCACACCAATTTTTAAAATTATTTATTTAATTATTAATAATAATGGCGTGGCACCTCTCTATTTTTGATAACAAGCCAATATAAAGCTGACTGCTGGGGGCTGCAGCGCGCAGATGTCAGCTTTACTTGCCCTGGTTAGAACAAATAGAGTGGACTGCACATCATTTTTTATTCACACAGTGCCAATCACAGCCATGCCAATATTTGTCATGGATGTGATTGAGACTGAAGTGCCCACCCCAGAAAAGCTTATTGATTGCGCTGCGCCTTTCAAAAAACTTTGTTCGGGCTGTCAAACCTGAACAGTAGCATGGACTTCCTGGAGAAATCTGAGTTTGGGGTCCATGCACGGACACTAGGTGTTTGGTATGGACCCCGAACCGTATTGCTCAGGTTCTCCCATCCCTACAAGTGACAAGTATCATCTCTAAGTATCAAAAAAGAAAAGTTGGATTTTTTTATTATACTTGTATGCAATAATGAATTGAATGTATTTATAGGCTATAACATAAGAATTAAGAAGTTAAATATATAAAACATACTCTCATACATCTCTCATGCTAATTTTTGTTCCCTGCCATTTAATGCTTGACATTTTGTTGTTTTACAGATAAGGTACTAGACACATTATTATGTGAAAATGTTCAAACTACAGGGCTGTATCATTAAACAATAACAAAATTGTACTTTTTAAAATGGGTAATTATATTAAAACATTGCAGTGTTTATGTTTTTAGCACATGAAAGCCAACTATTAGGGAATGGTTCCCAGAAATCTACCTTTTCTCATTGTAGAAATTAACTGTCAATCACATGTGGTAGGTTGAAGTTCTTGACATTTTAAGCTGCTTGTGTTATTCTACGGCCAAAAAACAAGATATGAGAGCCAAGTTGTAAGAACTTTCCCATTACTGTCCAAAACTTTCCATTATTTATTTGACAGAAACACTACATTTTTTGACCAGAATCACATATATTAATAGTAGTTCCCAAGTGATCAAAATTCTATAAAATTAATCAAAATCTAGATAATACATGTGTAAATATTTATTAGAGCAATAATATTTTTATTGTATCTTACTGTATATAAGAGTAAACTGTTACACAAGTTTTCTATAAAAATATATGTAGAGTAATTATACTAAAAACAGAATATAAAGTTTATGATGGTAATATGATCTGCAAAGAATAAAAAGATGGTTTTCAAAGTTGAGTTTGTAATAGGCATAGCAATGATTATATAGTTCCATTAACCCCTTTACCTCCCCCAGCCTGTTTGCACCTTAATGACCAAGCCAATTTTTAAATTTCTGACCACTGTCACTTTATGAGGTAAGAACTCTGGAATGCTTCAATGGATACTAATAATTCTGAAATTTTTTTGTGATATAGTGTACTTTATGATACTCATTGAAGAAATTTTAACAGACTTGCGTTTATTTGTGAAAGAAATGCAATTTTCAAACTTCGAATTTTTATGCCCTTAAATCAGAGAGATATGTCACACAAAATATTTAATAAACATTTCCCACATGTCTAGTTTACATCAGAACAATTTTTGAAACTATTTTGTTTTTCTTAGAAAGTTATAATGGTTAAAAGTTGACCAGCAATCTCTAATTTTTCCAACAAAATTTACAAAACCATTTTTTTTATATATATGACATAAAATACCCCAAAGTGACACCATTCTAAAAACTGCATCCCTCAAGATGCTCAAAACCACATTCAAGGAGTTTATTAACCCTTCAGGTGCTTCAGAGAAATTTTTGGAATGTGGAATGAACAAATGAACATTTAACTTTTTTCCACAAAAATTTTACTTAAGACCCAATTTTTTTCATTTTCACAAGGATACCAGGAAAAAATGGACCCCAAAATTTGTTGAGCAATTTCTGTTGAGCATTCCAATAGCCCATATGTGGGGGAAAAAACTATTTTTGGGTGCACATTAGGGCTTGGAAGGGAAAGAGCGCGATTTGACTTTTTGAATGCAAAATTTGCTGGAATAATTAGCAGACACCATGTCGCATTTGGAGAGCCCCTGATGTGCCTAAAGAGTGAAAACAAGTCACACCACTTTGGAAACTAGACCCCTTGAGGAACTTATCTAGATGTGTGATGAGTACCTTGAACCCCCACGTTCTTCACAGAAGTTTATAACATTTAGCCGTGAAAATAAAAATTTCACATATTTCCCACAAAAATGTTTTTAAGCCCTAAATTTTGCATTTTCATAAGAGTAACAGGAGAAATTGCACCAAATAATTTGTTGTGCTATTTTTCCTGAGTACGCCGATACCCAATATGTGGAGGAAAACTACTGTTTGTTCGCACAGCAGGGCTTGGAAGCAAAGGAGCACCTTTAAAACGAGATGACATTTTAATTGCTACCATTCTCGGGCACATAACATTTTTTGATCGCTTTCTATTTTTGGGAAGCAGTACAAACAATAACCAACAAATCAGGAATTGATTTTGGGGATTTTTTAAGACATCCAGCACATGGTAAAATTAGTAAGGCAGCTGTATTCTTCGGGTCAGTATGATTACAGCGATACCACATTTATTTCATTTTCTTATGTTTTGTTGCTTTTACACAATAAAAATTATTTTCAAGAAATAATAATTATTTTTGCATCACTTTATTCTGAGAGATATAACTTTTATATTTTTCCACTGATGTAGGCATATTGTGGCTTGTTTTTTGCGGGATAAAATGACGTTTTCAATGATACCATTTTTATTTACCTTTGTCATTTTGATCACGTTTTACTCCAATTTTTGTCGGCGGTATGATGATAAAGCATAGTTTTTTGCCATGATTTTTTTTTTTACGGTGTTCACTAAAGGAGGTAGTTAACTAGTGCGACAGTTTTACAGGTCAGGTTGTTCCTGATGCGGCGATACCAAATTTTATTGGTTTTTTTTTCATAATAATATTTATTTCTGGGTACAACATACATTTTTTTTTTTTTATTAATTTGTGATTTTTTTAAAAAAATATTTTTACAACTTTTTTTTCACTTTTTTACTTTGTCCCACTATGGGACTTTCACTTTCTGCAGTCTGATTGCACTTATAAGGCATAGCAATGCAGGATCGCTGCTATACCTTATAACCTGTCAGTGCTGCAGATACTAGTTAGTTAAATCATGTGCAATGCATGATCTAACATTAGGACACCATGGCAAAGATTGGGACCCCATGTTGACATTGCGGGGTCTCCGATCCGAGAGTAGAGGGGCTTTTGTCCTTTTGCCCGCTTGCTAAATACTGCAATCGCAGTGATCTCAGCATTTAGGGGGTTATAGTTCTGGAAACGTACCTGGCACTGAGTGCTGGGTGTCAGCTGTCAGAATGAGCTGACACCCAGCGGCGATGGCATGCACACAGCCTCTTTGCGCACAAAATCGCCTAGACGTATCCATACATCTAAGGTCAGTAAGTACCAGGCCACGTGGACACATCGATATTTCTAAGGTCAGAAAGGGGTTAATTTCTACTTCATGTGAAATACAAAGGGGTTTTAAATAATGTACAAAATATGATCATACAATTAAAAAAATCAAGGACAATAAACATTGGCTTGCTGAGAAATCATTACAAATTAAATTATTATTCTGAAAAAGATCTAAAATATTGGATAGATAGGTTTTCTTGAATTGATGCAAAGCTAAAGAAATGAGCGGGCACACCTGTGCAATGTGAATGTGCACCTTCAGATGTGCTGGCCCATTTCTTCGGTTTTGCTTTAGTTCCTTGTATTTTGTACATGTAGAGACTAGGTGGTGTTATGCCCTCATCTATTTGAGGCCTATTGATACAGAGCAAGGTGAAATGCTTGAGTTTTAGGCCATCCTGATTGGGTACACCTTGTCTCGGTCAATGGCTTTTATGCTTTTTTGACCAAAATAGTGTCAGCTAAGTACCCTATGTTATTTATATATACTATTAGTATATATTTATTTACATCAGGGTATTTGCTCATTTTTATCCTAGGTTTTGTTTCTTGAATTAATATCTGAGCAAAGTAGAACAATAGAACAATAGAAGTTGGAATGTAAAACCTGGGGATACATATAATTTCTTAAGAACAGCATCTGGTGACACAAGTTGTCAAAGAATTATGAAATACAATGCTAAAACTAATATGTAAGAGAAATAAAAGATCTGTAACTGTAGAAACCTAATTTTTATACTCTCCCTGATAAAATGAAGTTATACATAAGAAGACATTAAGAGGGAGAGCATAATTGTTTTATATGGCAATAATGCATTGAATAGAAGTTGAGAAGTAGAAAATCAATCTTGAATAATAAAACATGTATTGTATAAAGTACAAGGAAAGAAAATGAGAATTTCAACAGAAGAGGAGATGTGACCTATTGAAAAGTGAAATGACTTTTCAATATAAATGTGACATTTCAGTTTGTTTTATGAAATTTATTTTGTACAGAACAGGCAGTGGGGCAAACATTTCTTGTTTTTGGTGACTTTTTATGCTTGGCTGCAAAGTTTTTTAGCTATGATATTAGATAATAATACCGAAAACATTTCTGTCGACTTTACTGATTACTCGTAATAATATAATTAGCATGTTTGAGTTATTCACTTAATTGTGAGTCTCTCTCAATCTGAAATCCACCTTAGTTTCTTTGATTTAGTGTTTTAGAAAATTATATTCTGAGACCCATTGGGTCAGTGAGTGATGTAAATTGTGTCAGTCTTTACTCCCTGTGTAAAAGAGGAAAAGCACAAATAGACGAGCTTCTCTTTTAATTCACAATGATAGCATACATTCTTTGAAAAAAATAAGTCTAAGCAACACAACTTTTAAACACAGAAGCAAGTTAAGTATAACCTTCATCTTCTGTTACAGCAGATAAAAGCAGAATTAAAGGAGTGTAATAAATTTATTTGTTATTTCAAAACCATGGCTGGATTTATCTTATATAAAGTTTGATATCTATGAAGACACAGACATTGGAAGACGAATAAAAACATTTTATGTTTAATTTTTTGAGATAATATATACCAACTGAGCTGAGGTTTAATTGAAAGTAATTTATTAAAAATATCCAACTTATATTCCAGTTCATTTCTTTAGGTTTTTGTTACATTTTTTTTTTGCACTCTTTGCAAATAAGGGTGTGATCTCCCTTTTACTTGAGTTGGTCATTACATTCATAGAGTTTCCCATGGCTGAGTGTCCATTAACTGGGTCTCAGTCCTTCTCAGCCCTTATTCACATTACATCATTTGACATATGGTAAGGTTTTAATACTAGAGGTTAGAACTGTCCCAAATAGGGTCACCTTGACGTCGTGGGATGGCTTTTTACATTTTCTCTATCAACATTATGTTAACAGAGTATTCTATATTATTTTCATTCACTGCTGATATTTATTTATTTACTGCAGGGTGCTTGCTTATTTTGTTTTTATCTTAGCTTTTACGAGAATTTTATCGTGAATAGATTGTTACAGTAAGCGTAAAAGGCTGGGGAAAACTGTTAATTAGTTGCTCACGCTGCACTTACACATTTCTTTGTGATCAGACAAAGCAAAAATGGCCTTTACCTCCTGCCCAAGCAAAGATTAGCCTTTGCATGGTTTAGATAACTACAGTTGTGCTCAAAAATTTACATAACCCGACTGAATTTTTCCTTTCTTGGCCTTGTTTCAGAGAATATGAATGATAACAAAAAACCTTTTTCTCCACTCATGGTTATTGGTTGGGTGAAGCCATTTATTGTCAAACTACTGTGTTTTCTCTTTTTAAATCTTAATGACTATCAAAAACATGTAAATGACCCTGATCAAAAGTTCACATACCCCAGTTCTTAATACCGTGTATTTCTCCATTTAACATCAATGACAGCTTGAAGTCTTTTGTGGTAGTTGTGGATGAGGTTCTTTATTTTCTCAGATGGTAAAGCTGCCCATTCTTCTTGGCAAAAAGCCTCCAGTTTCTGTAAATTCCGGAGCTGTTTAGCATGAACTGCGCGCTTGAGATCTCCCCAGAGTGGCTCAATGATATTGAGGTAAGGAGACTGAGATGGCTGCTCCAGAACCTTCACTTTGTTGTGCTGTAGCCAATGACCAGTTGACTTGGCCTTGTGTTTTGGATCGTTGTCATGTTGGAACGTCCAAGTACGTCCCATGCGCAGCTTCCGGGCTGATGAGTGCAAATTTACCTCCAGTATTTGCTGATAACCTGCTGAATTCATCTTTCCTTCAACTTTTACCAAGTTTCCTGTGCCTTTGTAGCTCACACATCCCCAAAACATCAATGATCCACCTCTGTGCTTTACAGTAGGAATGGCGTTCCTTTCATCATAGGCCTTGTTGACCTCTCTCCAAATGTAACATTTATGGTTGTGGCAAAAAAGTTCAATTTTGGTCTCATCACTCCAAATTACCTTGTTCCAGAAGTTTTGAGGCTTGCCTCTGTGCTGTTTGGCATATTGTAGGCGAGATACTTTGTGACATTTGCGCAGTAATCGCTTTCTTCTGGCGACTCGACCATGCAGCCCATTTTTCTTCAAGTGCCTCCTTATTGTGCATCTTGAAACAGCCACACCGCTAGTTTACAGAAAGTCCTGAATTTCAGCTGATGTTATTTGTGGGTTTTCTTTGCATCCCAAACAATCTCCCTGGCAGTTGTGGACGAAATTCTTTGTTGGTCTACCTGACTGTGGTTTGGTTTTTACAGAGCCCCTGATTTTCCATATGTTAATAACAGTTTGAACGCTGCTGACTGGCATTATCAATTCCTTGGATATCTTTTTGTATCCCTTTCCTGTGTTATACAGTTCAACTATCTTTTCCCGTAGATCCATTGACAATTCTTTTGCATTCCCCATGACTCACAATCCAGAAATGTCAGTGGCTGGATGAAAGAAGCAAGAGTCTGTCTGGATCCCAGAAACACACTCAGCTTTTATGCACACACACTGATTACAAGCAAACAGGTCACAGGGGAGGATGTTACCTTTACTAGCCATTCAAACCCATTTGTGTCAAATTCTGTGCATGTTATCAGGCCAAAATCACAAGGATATGTGAACTTTTGATCAGGGTCGTTTGGATGTTTTTGGTTGTCATTAATTTTTCAAAAGAGAAAACACAGTAGTTTGTCAATAAATGGCTTCACCCAACCAATAACCATGAGTGGAGAAAAAGTTTTTTTGTTATCATTGAAACAAGACCAAGAAAGCAAAAATTCTGCCGGGTATGTAAATTTTTGAGCACGACTGTATACTTCATTGTCTATGCAGTATATGAACTGCGCTGTCTGGACTGACCGCAAGTCTCCTGATCTTAAGTTACAGCCTCACATGCACCTATGACTCTGTAAGCTTGGATTGAGAAACCTGTGGTCAGTCCAGAAAATACAGCTGTCTCAATTTGGCTTTAGCAGTAGATGTTAATAATGGTCTATGAGTTTGAATGAATGCAAACCTTCTGAGCTATCAAGCTGTCATTATGATGATAAAAAAGTTGAATAGCTTTTCTAGCTGTACCTGAGTCTTCATTGACCCAGGAAAAACTCATAATACTAGCACTAAATTCTTCAATTAAATTCTGTAATATGACAATGGTAACATTTGACGACACAGCACTGTGGACTCATCTATTTTGGACTTAATGTCACTACCTGACTTCCTAAAGAGAGTAAATTTTAGAGAACCCATCACTTCTAAGAAAAGCACAAAAAGTAACAGTAGATGAAATTCTAAGACTTTCTCCAATACCTATCATTAGCAATTCAGACAATTCCTCACACTCTAACAGTGACACAGCTTTTACTCTCATTTTACCACAGTGAACTCAAAATATGGCGAGATTCTCTTCATGTACCATCACTCTAATTTTCTAAAAAAAAAAAAACACATAGTAAATTCAATGTATCCTAATAATCAACAAAATAATGAAGCGGAAAAAAAAAAATTAGTTCATCTCTCAACATGAGCTTTACTAAATATAGAATACTATTATTTATCAGTCATGTAATGTGATATCCGTGTGTAGTCTACTTCTGAGTTTGAGGAGGAGGCTATAGCTGCATTCTGTAGGATTAAAAAACTAAAGGAGGACAAAGCTGCTTGTAAAGAGTTAATCTGAGTCTCTCTCTACATACACACACAGGCCAGAGCAGATGCAATGAAAAAAATACTGAAAGTATTTACTTTGATGGCTGCTTTTTCAATCCTTTTGCTCCTATTGATACTTCATAATATGTAGGATTTCTTTATGCATTAACACTTATATAAATGCATTCAGCATGAATGACATGAATACAACTGCAGCACAGATCTCACCATGGACAGAGCTTTAATTACAGTAACAAAAATGAGAGGAGATATTTAACTTTTTCCTAATCATAATCATCTGATAAATGTTTTATGGTATATTTTGGCTTCCTATTACCTCATGAAGGAGGTGTAGGCCCTCTTTAAGCAGTCTTTTCAAAAATATATAATTTTAAACGTATCTTATTATTTCTGGTACAGTGAAGGGATCTTAATTAGTATACATAAATCTGGGTAAGGCGTTTTGTATCATATATTTTCATTCACACCAATGACATCGGAAACAAGTTTTTACAGATCTAGGTTTATTCAGAATGAAATTATGATATTTCATGCAGATTCAATGTTTTTTACCAAAAATTCTAACATCAAAATAATGAAAACAGCATGTTATATGAAGCACAATAACTGTCCCCACACTCTGTACTTCGTAAACCTAAGAAAACCCACAAGTAACTCTTCACATCCATAGATATATTATATTAGTTATTTTTCTGTGGTAATGAATGGACTATTCATTGGGATTTCATTGTAACTCAGAGGGAGTTGACAACATTTGATTTTCCAGCTAAATAAAAAAAGTCACAGCTCAGTAGACATTAGATGTAACATTAGCTAGAGAGGGGAGAACCTGCTCCAGGTCCTTAATATATGTGATGAAATAGTGATGACATATAGTGAAAGAAGAGAGACAGTTTGTTTTAGTTCATTGACTGCTTATTCCTTACCTATTTATGGATCTAAACAACAAAATCATCTATGAAGTTTTTTTTTTTTACTTTCTATATACAAAAATAATCTACTGAGTAAAAAATATTAGATCAGTTAAAAATACAGTATAGCTTTCTGACAATAAAAAGATGAACAAAGCCGGTAACCAGTTGATTGTGAGAGCCTTTACACATAGTTGGGTTAGCAAAAATCTCCTGAAAATGATGTTTCACCCCAGTTATTCTATGTAATGCAAAATTCCTTGATCTGAACACCTATAGCAATATTTAAAGAGATTATTACAATAGTGGGGAAATTAATATAGAGTTTAATACTAGCTAGAAAGAGAAAGTAAGTATTACTGCTTCCTTTGATGACAGAGGGATTTTATCTTCTAAGTTTTTATCTGTACTTTAAGATTTCATATATGTCCCATTTTAAACAAAACACAATAGGTACAATTATAAAATATATCCTAGGGGAAAAAGAATTTAATAATGAACAACAGTCATCGGAGGAAATATTAGAAATGGGATGGAGTAATAGTAAATGATGCAAATTAGATCAGATATTATGAGATTGATTCATAAGGTCTGGAACAAGCTGAAAAGGCATCTAGAAGAGCGGAGATAAATATTCAAGAGGAATTCAATTTTATTTAAATATTACAAAATATCTGCATTCACCAAAATGTAGGATTTTTGTAATTTGCTTCTGTGCAGATTCAGCAAAGTGGCAGCTAATAGCTCCCATTTTGCTGAGCTAGAAAGTAACATCAAAGATTAAAAAATAAAAAAGTACTTATACTCACCTGATTGCTCACTTTTCTGGCCCTTACACTCTTCACCATCACCTGTTTGGTCCTCAGTGCTTGAAATTCTTCACACTTGCGGAATTCCTGTGTGTCTTGATGACCTTAAGAGCCTATGTGCGTTTGCACAGAAATATTCTGGGCTTCATCAGAGCTAGAAATCTGGCCTAGGGTGAAGAAGCTTGGGGCTTGTGGTGATGATATGAAGATGCAATGATGACTGGGCAGGTGACAGTAAAGAGCAGAGAGTCTCTGAAAGGAAAGCAGTAGGGTGAGTATAAGTATTTTTTTTTACATCTTACATTTACTGTGCTCTGGGGTCTGCATAGACACAGGAGCATTGTAAGGGACATACAATTCATGGAGAATAACTTCTCTGCAAACCCAATTTCTTGTGTAAATCTACACAAACATGTGAATTCGAATTTTGCCTGATCCGCTAATCTCTAGCTATTATATGTCACAGGTAAGATAAGCTTCACTCCTCTTTGGAACAATTTTATTTTGGAGGAAGTATATAAAACAAGGGTTATCTGGATTGGGAGAAAAGAGGAATTGTAAGGCTAGAACAAATAGAAGTATAAAAGAGGTTTACAGAATAGCAAAGGTTGCAAATAGCGGTGAGTGAATTTATTTGAGCCGGATTGAATTCTAATTACATTTTTCAAAAAATCAGTATTCTCCATAACATGGATTTTTGTATTTCAGTCTAAATTAAATAAAATAGCAAGAAGCTATATTACTGAACTGTAAAGAGATGGCAAAAAAAAATATCTAAGACTCATCTTGCCGTTCATTTGTTCCAGCAACCCTATTACTTTAAGTGTTCACTGCCTACTCTCCAGTCGTCTGGGCTTTTTTTCATATAGTGACTTCACAGTAGAACAGGACTTCTTATTGCAGCAAGGCCTCAGAGGTTACAATGTGTGCCACAAAGTTATGATGCATCTTCAACTTCGAGGACTGTTCTTTGCTGTAAGTCTTGTTCTAAAGTGAATACTCCATCATGCGACTGTTTAAAGAATGGGCCCTGAGGAACAAATGGTAGGCACCAGGTAGGGCCGGCTCCATGTTTTCGTGGGCCCCAGGTGAAAGAGTCTCAGTGGGCCCCTTTAACACATGTCACGATTCATGATGCACAGATACGGCAGAGAAATATATATATAATCCCACTAAGGACAATATCTGCAAGGAGTTTGTATGTTTTCCCCGTGTTTGCGTGGGTTTCCTCCGGGTTCTCCGGTTTCCTCCCACATTCTAAAGACATACTGATATGGAATTTAGATTGTGAGCCTCGATGGGGACAGTGCCCATAATGTCTGTAAAGCGCTGTGGAATTAATGGCGCTATAAGTGAGTAAAATAAATAAATAAAATATATAGTACAAGGCCAAAGATTTCACTTACTTCTAAAATTTCATGAGTGATATTTATTGTAAATTCTACAATAGTTCAGAAACCTGCGCATTCTCGCAGTGCACAGTGTAGACCGGACAGTATAGTACTCCATTCAGAATGCTGGGCCCCCTTATAATGTCCTCAATGCAGAATGCTGGACCCCCATATAATGTCCTCCATGCAGAATGCTGGGCCCCCATGTAACACCCCATGCAAAATTCTGGGCCTCCATGCAGAATGCTGGGCCCCAATATAATGCCGTCATGCAGAATGATGGGCCCCCATATAATGCCCCCATGCAGAATGCTGGGCCCCCATATAATGCCCCCATGCAGAATGCCGGGCC
This sequence comes from Phyllobates terribilis, assembly GCF_046119375.1. Classification (NCBI taxonomy): domain Eukaryota; kingdom Metazoa; phylum Chordata; class Amphibia; order Anura; family Dendrobatidae; genus Phyllobates; species Phyllobates terribilis. The sequence continues at coordinate 763,640,374 of NW_027362762.1, read as the reverse complement.
ATAAAAAAAAAATCAAATGCTCACCTCACCTCACCTGCTGCCGCTGCTCTGCTCCAGACTCTTAAGCCGCGTCGCAGTCTTCTCGCTCTCTGCGCTGTGACTGCTGAGAAGAGGGCGCGGTGGAAAGATGTCATCGAGCCCTCTGACCTGAAACGTCATAGTCAGGAGCCACGGAAGATACAGGACCTGCTGCGGAGGCAAGTGGAGAGGTAAGTATTGTGCCCGGGGCCCTGAGCCAGTGGAGGGGCCCAGTTGTGGGCAATGGCATCAGACTCCTCAGCCCACAGGTCCCATAGAGCGCCAAGGTGCTCGACAGCAAGTGGGCCCCCCCTGCCTGCTCAGGGCACTTGCCTGGGTGCGCCGGGTGCTGACGCCGGACCTAGCACCAGACACCCGGGCCAGTGGAAGTATTGAACAGAAGAGCGGTGACTAGTGATGAGCAAACATGCTCGCCACTGCTTGGTACTCGCCCGAGCATCTCACTGCTGGAGATGCTCGGTGCTGAACGAGTATTTCCGGGTTGCTCGGGCGGGAGCTCGGTTCTTCTCCCTGCATGTTTGGCGCTCTTTAGAGAGCCAATGAACATGCAGGGATTGCCTGCCACACACTGTAATGCCGTAGCCTTGTTGGTTGTGGGCATTACAGTGACTGGCTGGCCGTATAGCGTCATCAGGTGAATATAAGACCGGGCGCTGCCATGTTCGTCACAGTCTACCCCGGTATCAGGCAGAATAGAGAGAGGTGCTGCTGCATCAGGGAGAGATTTTCTTGTTTAGAGTTAGCATAGGTATTTCTCAACATACAGTACAGACCAAAAGTTTGGACACACCTTCTCATTTAAAGATTTTTCTGTATTTTCATGACTATGAAAATTGTACATTCACACTGAAGGCATCAAAACTATGAATTAACACATGTGGAATTATATACTTAACAAAAAAGTGTGAAACAACTGAAAATATGTCTTATATTCTAGGTTCTTCAAAGTAGCCACCTTTTGCTTTGATGACTGCTTTGCACACTCTTGGCATTCTCTTGATGAGCTTCAAGAGGTAGTCACCGGAAATGGTCTTCCAACAATCTTGAAGGAGTCCCCAGAGATGCTTAGCACTTGTTGGCCCTTTTGCCTTCACTCTGCAGTCCAGCTCACCCCAAACCATCTCGATTGGGTTCAGGTCTGGTGACTGTGGAGGCCAGGTCATCTGGCGTAGCACCCCATCACTCTCTTTCTTTGTCAAATAGCCCTTACACAGCTTGGAGGTGTGTTTAGGGTCATTGTCCTGTTGAAAAATAAATGATGGTCCAACTAAATGCAAACCGGATGGAATAGCATGCCGCTGCAAGATGCTGTGGTAGCCATGCTGGTTCAGTATGCCTTCAATTTTGAATAAATCCCCAACAGTGTCACTAGCAAAGCACCCCCACACCATCACACCTCCTACTCCATGCTTCACGGTGGGAACCAGGCATGTAGAGTCCATCCGTTCACCTTTTCTGCGTCGCACAAAGACATGGTGGTTGGAGCCATAGATCTCAAATTTGTACTCATCAGACCAAAGCACAGATTTCCACTGGTCTAATGTTCATTCCTAGTGTTCTTTAGCCCAAACAAGTCTCTTTTGCTTGTTGCTTGTCCTTAGCAGTGGTTTCCAAGCAGCTATTTTACCATGAAGGCCTGCTGCTCAAAGTCTACTCCTAACAGTAGTTGTAGAGATGTGTCTGCTGTAAGAACTCTGTGTAGCATTGACCTGGTCTCTAATCTGAGCTGCTGTTAACCTGCGATTTCTGAGGCTGGTGACTCGGATTAACTTATCCTCAGAAGCAGAGGTGACTCTTGGTCTTCCTTTCCTGGGGCGGTCCTCATGTGAGCCAGTTTCTTTGTAGCGCTAGATGGTTTTTGCAACTGCACTTGGGGACACTTTCAAAGTTTTCCCAATTTTTCAGACTGACTAACCGTCATTTCTTAAAGTAATGATGGCCACTCGTTTTTCTTTACTTAGCTGCTTTTTTCTTGCCATAATACAAATTCTAACAGTCTATTCAGTAGGACTATCAGCTGTGTATCCACCTGACTTCTGCACAACACAACTGATGGTCCCAACCCCATTTTAAAGGCAAGAAATCCAATTTATCAAACCTGACAGGGCACACCTGTGAAGTGAAAACCATTTCCGGTGACTACCTCTTGAAGCTCATCAAGAGAATGCCAAGAGTGTGCAAAGCAGTCATCAAAGCAAAAGGTGGCTACTTTGAAGAACCTAGAATATAAGACATATTTTCTTGTTTCACACTTTTTTGTTAAGTATATAATTCCACATGTGTTAATTCAGAGTTTTGATGCCTTCAGTATGATTGTACAATTTTCAAAGTCATGAAAATACAGAAAAATCTTTAAATGAGAAGGTGTGTCCAAATTTTGGTCTTTATTGGATATCTATAAAATCCATCTGAACTAACAGTTCTTCTGAGGACTAATCCAGCTGCATATAATCCATGCTAGGCAGGCAGGCAGTGTATGTTGCAGACTGCAGTGCATGATAAAGCACAAGAAGGTCCATTGAACATCCTGTAAGCATAGATATTCCACAACATATATCTATATCTATCTGAACTAACAGTCCTTCAGAGAACTAATCCAGCTGCATATAATCAGTGCCAGGCAGGCAGGCAGTGTATGTGGCAGACTGCAGTGCATATAGTGCAAGAGGGTCCATTGAACGTTCCTGCCGCTGCTGTTCTAAGAGATATTTGTAGACATAGCCCCAGATACCAGGGGCCAGCGAAAATTTTTTTTTATCATAATTCTGGTTATTTGCTTAAAAACAATCCAGAGTACACAATTTTTCTGCTCCATTTGCTTGTTGGCAATGCAGAATACAGCCAGATCCTTTCCATATTACAGCGATAAAAATCCAGAAATTTATAGTGAACGTGGAAAATATTGGCCTCCATTTAAATTTTGTTGCAGTGTGTCAGTGAAGTTATTGACACGAGGTCGCTGTGAAAAATATTAACCTACAGGCCAGCTATTTAAAACTGTGGTTTTCCTTCACACGTATCACATATAAGTGTGCTCCAAATTCAGCCATTTCTTGCCTCCACTTAAATTTTGTTGCAGTGTGTCAGTGAAGTTATTGACAAGAGGTTGCTGAGAAAAATAGTAACCTACAGGCCAGTTATTTAAAACTGTGGTTTTCCGTCACACGTATCACATTTAAGTGCGCTTCAAATTCAGGCATTTGTGGCCTCAATTTAAATTTTGTTGCAGTGTGTCAGTGAAGTTATTGACACAAGGTCGCTGTGAAAAATAGTAACCTACGGGTTATCTATTTAAAACTGTGGATTTCCGTCACACGTATCACATATAAGTGTGCTCCAAATTCAGCCATTTATGGCCTCCATTTAAATTTTGTTGCAGTGTGTCAGTGAAGTTATTGACACGAAGTCGCTGTGAAAAATAGTAACCTATAGGCCAGCTATTTAAAACTGCGATTTTCCGTCACACGTATCACATTTAAGTGCGCTCTAAATTCAGCCATTTCTGGCTTCCATTTAAATTTTGTTGCAGTGTGTCAGTGAAGATATTGACATGAAACTGCTGTGAAAAATAGAAACCTACAGGACAGCTATTTAAAATGGTGGTTTTCCGTCACATGTATCACATATACACTACTGTTCAAAAGTTTGGGATCACCCAAACAATTTTGTGTTTTCCATGAAAACTCATACTTTTATTTATCAAATGAGTAGCAAAATGAATAGAAAATATAGTTCAGATATTGACAAGGTTAGAAATAATGATTTTTATTTGAAAGAATAATTTTCTCCTTCAAACTTTGCTTTCATCAAAGAATGCTCCCTTTGCAGCAATTACAGCATTGCAGACCTTTGGCATTTTAGCTATTAATTTGCTGAGGTAATCTTGAGAAATTTCACCCCATGCATCCTGAAGCCCCTCCCATAATTTGGATTGGCTTGATGGGCACTTTTTGCGTACCGTACGGTTAAGCTGCTCCCACAACAGCTCAATGGGGTTGAGATCTGGTGTCTGCACTGGCCACTCCATTACAGATAGAATATCAACTGCCTGCTTCTTCCCTAAATAGTTCATGCATAATTTCGAGGCATGCTTTGAGTCATTGTCCTGTTGTAGGATGAAATTGGCTCCAATCAAGCGCTGTTCACAGGGTATGGCATGGCATTGCAAAATGAAGTGATAGCCTTCCTTATTCAAAATCCCATTACTTTGAACAAATCTCCCTCTTTTTCAGCACCAAAGCAACCCCAAACCATCACTTTGCCTCCAGCATGCTTGACAGATGGTGTCAAGCAATCTTCAAGCATCTTTTCAGTTGTTCTCCGTCTCACAAATGTTCTTCTGTGTGATCTAAACACCTCAAACTTTGATTCGTCTGTCCTTAAAACTTTTTTCCAATCTTCCTCTGTCCAATGTCTGTGTTCTTTTGCCCATATTAATCTTTTCCTTTTATTAGCCAGTCTCAGATATGGCTTTTTCTTTGCCACTTTGCCCTGAAGGCCTGCATCCCGGAGTTGCCTCTTCACTGTAGACGTTGACACTGGCATTTTGCGTGTACTATTTAATGAAGCTGCCAGTGGAGGACCTGTGAGGCGTCGATTTCTCAAACTAGAGACTCTAATGTACTTGTTTTGTTGCTCAGTTGTGCAGCGGGACCTCTTACTTATCTTTCTACTCTGGTTAGAGCCTGTTTGTGCTCTCCTCTGAAGGGAGTAGTACACACTGTTGTAGGAAATCTTCAGTTTCTTGGCAACTTCTCGCATGGAATAGCCTTCATTTCTAAGAACAAGAATAGACTGTTGAGGTTCACATGAAAGTTCTCTTTTTCTGGACATTTTGAGAGTTTCATAGAACAAACAAATGTAATGCTCCAGATTCTCAACTAGCTCAAAGAAAGGTCCATTTTACAGCTTCTCAAATCAGCCAAACCATTTTTAGCTGGGCTACCATACTTGTGCAAGGGTTTTCTAGGGTTTTCTAAACATCCATTAGCCTTCTTACACAGTTAGCAAACACAATGTACCATTAAAACACTGGAGTGGTGGTTGTTGGAAATGGGCCTCTATACACCTATATACACTGTGTGCCGAATTATTAGGCAAGTTGTATTTTAGAGGATTATTTTTATTATTGCTCAACAACTATGTTCTCAATCAACCCAAAAGACTCATAAATATCCAAGCTTAATATTTTTGGAAGTTGGAGTGTTTTTTTTTTTAGATTTGGCTATCTTAGGAGGATATCTGTTTGTGCAGGTAAGTATTACTGTGCAGAATTATTAGGCAACTTAATAAAAACCAAATGTAATCCCTCCTCACTTATTTATTTTCACCAGGAAAACCAATATCAGTGAACAAAATTTAGAAATAAAGATTTCTGACATGCAAAAACAAAAACTGTGGATTTTCTGTCACACGTATCACGTGTGCTTCAAATTCAGCCATTTCTGTCTTCCATTTAAATTTTGTTGCAGTGTGTCAGTGAAGTTATTGACACGAGGTCACTGTGAAAAATAGTAACATACAGGCCAGCTATTTAAAGCTGTGGTTTTCCGTCACATGAATCACATATAAGTGTGCTTCAAATTCAGCCATTGCTGGACTCCAATTAAATTTTGTTGCAGTGTGTTAGTGAAGTTATTAACACAAGGTTGCTGTGAAAAATAGTAACCTACAGGCCAGTTATTTAAAACTGTTGTTTTCCATCACATGCATCACATATAAGTGTGCTTCAAAATCAGCTATTTCTGGCCTCCATTTAAATTTTTTTGCAGTGAGTCAGTGAAGTTATTGATACAAGGTCACTGTTAAAAAATAGTAACCTATAGGGCAGCTAATTAAAACTGTGGTTTTCCTCACACGTATATCACAACTCACTGTGATTCAAATCCAGCCATTTGTAGTGATTGTGGAAAATATTGTCCTCCATTTAAAATGGGCAAGGCATGTGGCAAGGGACGGGGAAGTCAACATGATGTTGATGGTACATGCAGAGGATGAGGCCGAGGCTGTGGACCATCTGAAATTTTGCCATAACAAACAACCACATCTTGTCGCTCAACTTTCCTGTCCCAATTAATAGGGAACCGCAGAACACCACTATTGAACACAGAGCAGTGAAAAAAAAAGGTTATTGGTTGAATAGCAGATAATGCTTCCAGTCAATTAGCCATCACCACCACCACCCTGTCTTCCACACGGTCAAGTCTCAGTAGCCGTGTGTCTGGACTGCATATTCCTCACCCTGATTCTTCTTCCTCCCACCATGCCGAGTGCCCAGAGAAAACTGATCCCACACTTGGACATTCAGAAGAGCTGTTCACTTTTCCATTTAAAGATTTGGGCCTCTCGTCCGATCCACTTGAAGTGGGGCAAGAGGAGATCGCATTTAGCGATACCCAAATATTTGAGTAGCCACGGTCACATGAAGGTGACGGTGGGAAGCTGTCACAAAAAGTGGATGATGATGAGACACAATTGCCAAAAAGTCAGGAGGAGAATCAGGGTGAGTAAGTGGAAGATGAGGTGGTAGACGATGAAGTCTAAGACCCAAGTTGGCAAGGTGACATTCAGAGCGAAGACAGCAGCACACAGGGGGAGGGAGGCATAGCACCACAACAGGCAAGAACTAGCAGTGTGGTGGCTCCAGACAGAAGGCAGGCAACTGTTCCCCGTAACATCAACAGGACAGAATTTGCCAGTACAACTGTTAGGTCTTCCCGAGTCTGGTTGCTTTTTAAAGACTCTGCCGATAACCACAAAAAGGCCATTTGCACCACCTGCCAGGCTAGCATCAGCAGGGGGAACTAGCAGCCTGATCACCACCAGAATTATCAGGCACATGGCATCAAAGATGCCGACTTAGTGGGCCAAACTCCAGGGTCCAGCAACAGTGTCTGTGGGTGACACCACTGCTTGTTCCGCTATTATGCATGCACGCCAATCCCCTGTCCATGGAGCATGCAAAGATTCCTCCCGCCCTTCACCTGTCATTGAACACTCTCAACTAGCACCATCAGTAAGCACTACGTACATATCCCAGCGCAGCGTTCAGTTGTCCTTATACCAGTCCTTGGAATGCAAGCGCAAATGCGCAGCTAACGCCCCACAGGCCACACTACTAAATTCATGCATTTTACGAATGCTTGCATTAGACATTTTGCCTTTTAGGCTCATGGAGATGGAAGCTTTCCACAACCTGATGGAGGCTGCCGTCCCTCAGTAATCAGTCCCCAGTCACCACTATTTCTCCCGGTGTGACGTCCATGCATTATACAAGCACGTGTCCCACAACATTAGCCGTGTCCTCAACAATTCAGTTACTGGAAAGTCCACCTAACCACAGACACGTGGACAAGTGCTTGTGGGGAGGGGCGGTACATCTCGCTGGCGGCACACTGGGTTAACATAGTTGAAGCCGGGACCCAGTCGGACCTTGGAACAGAACACGTCCTCCCAATGCCGAGGATTGAGGGCCCTAGGTCAATCAGGGTTGCCCCCACATTCTACAGCTCCTGCAGATCAATCTCCTCCTCCTCTTCAGCCTACATCTCCGAAATGGCCATATCAGTCACAAGCTGGAAGCACTGCAGCACTGCCTCAGCGGCATCAGGCTGTGCTGAGCTGATATGCTTGGGTGACAAACCGCTAAACTGAAACTTACTATAGTGCAATATGAAGCATCGGAACATAAAATATTTCTATAGTACCAATAAATGTAGCCCATAAAACCATGAGTTAGCCAAAAAGTGAATACAAAGTTTATTAGGTAAACATGTGGACACCATTAAAAACCAATTAAAAACAAACAACAACCTCAATGAGGAAGTGTGAGTACTTGTGAAGTTTCCACCTGACAAACCGCACAATGCTGAAGCGTTGTGGACAGCTCTGAAAGAGCAGACAGATCTGTGGCTGACATTGCTGAACCTAGAGCCAGGCATGGTCGTGTCTGACAATGGACGGAACCTGATGGCGGCCCTGAAGTGAGCAGAGCTCACACACATACCATGCTTAACCTCGTGGTTTAGCGGTTTCTAAAAATCTACCCTGATCAGCAGGATCTGCTTGTCAAAGTATGCCGCCTGTGTGCCCATTTTAGAAAGTCAGCTACAGCTTCTGCCGCCCTTGCCGTGCTTCTCGATGACTGGTGTGTGATGTCCCCATGTGTTGGAACTCTACATTGCAGATGTTGGGAAGGATTTGTGAGCAGAAGAGGGCAGTTGTTGACTACCAGCATCAACAAGGCCATCGGTATTCTGGTCAGACTCCACACATAAGACCTCAGGAATGGACATGGATGTCAGACATCTGTACCATCCTCCAAAACTTTGAGGACTGCACCAAGATGGTGAGCGGTGATAACGCCATAATTAGTGTCACCATCCCGCTTCTCTGTCTTCTGAAACACTCTCTGCTCACAATTAAAGAGGATGCATTGTAGGTGGAGCATGATGAGATGGAGCAAGGAACCATACAGGGTGATTACACACAGCCCAGCCTCATCTCATCCCAACAAGGATTGGGTGACAATGAAGAAGAGGAGGTGGAGGAGGAACAACAGGAGCTAGTTTTCTGCGCTATAGATGGTACTACCTGCTCAATTGTCATACCGTATGTTCAACGTGGATGGCCTGAGGACAGGGGGGAGGAGGAAGAGGAAGAAGAGGAGGAGGATGAGGAGGAGAGCATTGTCAGTCATCCTCTTGGTGATGACACGGAAGTCTTGCCTCTTAGCAGTCTGGCACACATGGCTGAGTTTGTTACACTGCCTTTCCCGTGACCCTCGTGTTGTCCAAGTTTTGGGTGACAGTCATTACTGGTTGGTGACGCTTCTAGACCCACGCTACAGGGAGAACTTTATGTCTCTTGTTACTTTGCAGGACAGACCTAATAAAATGGTGCAGAACGAGAAGGCCCTTGTTGTGGAATTATTAAAAAAAATTCCCATCTGAAAACGCTGACGACAGAGGTCACAGTTCATTGGACAACCAAGGAGTACAGGCAAGAAAGGTACAAATTCAATCCAGCAGAGTAAGAGGAACATTGTCAAAGTTCTGGGACAGTTTTCTCAGACCCTCCCATCGCAGAGTTCCTGAGGTGCGGGGTACTCTCCCAAGGAGTCTCTTGCATTGGAGTTCCTCCAAATTTTTGGCAGCCGTTCCTTCACTGCATAGGCAAACAGTATGCAAGACCCAATTCTTAATAATGGGAACATTTTTTTTAGGAGGTTCACCGACCTCTACGTCTCTTGCAAGGGGCTTTGGAGTTCCTCCAAAGATTTGGCAGCCGTCGCTTCACTGCATAGGCAAACAGTATGGAAGAACCACTTCCTAATAATGGGAACATTGTTTTCAGGAGGCCCTCCGACCTCTACGTCTCTTCCAAGGGGCATTGGAGTGCCTCCAAATTTTGGACAGCCATTGCAGTCACTGCGTAGGCTAACAGTATGGGAAACCCGCTCCTTTCTAATGGGAATATGTCGTTACTGTTGCCCTGCTCTATGTGTCTTTAAATTATTAGTGGGGTTTTTCCTAAATTTTGGCAGCCGTTGGACTCACTGCTTACCCTATAATAGTATAGCAGGCCCTCTACTTTCTAATGGAAACATGTCATTACTGCGGCCCTGCTCTATAGGTCTTTAAATTGTTAGTGGGGTTTTTCCTAAATTTTGGCAGCAATTGGACTCACTGCATAAACTATAACTGTATAACTGACCCTCTCCTTTCTAATGGGAACATGTCGTCACTGTGGCCCTGCTCTTTGTGTCTTTAAATTGTTATTGGGGTTTTTCCTACATTTTGGCAGTCGTTGGACTCACTGCATACCCTATAACTGTATAGCAGACCCTCTCCTTTCTAATGAGAACATCTCATTACTGTGGCCCAGCTCTATGTGTCTTCAAATTGTTAGTGGGGTTTTTCCTAAAATTTGGCAGCCTTTGCAGTCACAGCATGGACATTACCACTATAGGAGATCCGCTATTTTATAATGGGAACATATTTTTTTATTGAGACCATCCTCTTTGTCTCTTCAAAGGGGTATTGGGTTGCTTCAAAATTTTTGGCAGCCCTTGCAGTCACTGCATATGCAATAACAGTATAGGAAACCCACTCATTAATAATGGGAATTATAAAGCATAGACGGCTGATGTCTCTCTGACAATAGCGAGGGCTGACTGTTCACCCATTAAAAATAGTAAGGGCTGCCTGATAACCCTACGAAAACAGTCTTTATGTCTTTCAGAGTCCCTCCATCATAAATGAAACAGAATGTGTCTGATGATGTGTCACACACCACATGGCCAGATAAGGTTGCAAAATGTTAAAATGACATTTACCGGTGAATGCATTTGTCTAAAAAAATCAATAAATTTAAAAAATAAAAACATAGTAGGATATTTGTTTAGTATAAAAACCAGGCTCGCCAATGCAACCTCAATGTAATAACATTGTTCAGCTCTTGCACTTCCTCCTCCAGTTCGGCCTCTATCTCTGAAATGACCACATCAGTCACAAGCTGGAAACACTGCAGCACTGCATTGGACAAGCGGCAACAGGCTGTGCTGAAGATAACATGCTTAATGCGTAGGTGACAAACCGCCCACCACTGCAGAGTTGTTGAAAGCTGTAACACAGCAGCCTGATCTGAGGCTCTCACCGCTGAACATACAGCCAGACATGGTCATGTGTGACAATGGGCAGAATCTGGCGATGGAGAAAGGACAGTAAGAGTAGATATGGTTTCCCTCTGCGCCCATCCTTTCACTGATCTAAAGAATATGGCTGTGGTGAAATACAACGCCGACTGAGAAGCAGTTTCAAATTGAAAAACATTGGGCCCACCAGAGGATTTGATTCTGAGGTCTCACCTTTCTCCCCTGCTCAAGAGCCCCATGGCTGCTGCAAAGTTTGCGCTATCTGGATTCTCTGGTGGGACCGTCCAACCCTGTCGAGAAGCAATCCTGGCTAAGAAAAGAGTGTGAGAAGGTTTCAGGACACTCTATGGCTGCTTTTTTAATTTGGAAATGGGGTAAGTAAAACTGAATGCTGGGCTGGGATAAGAATGTGGACGGTGATTGTTGCAAATCTGCAATGATAGGTGCATGGCGGGCAGCATCATTGCATGCGTCAAGGATCACTTATAATGACTAGTGTTGAGCCACCCCCGTAGTGTTCGAGTTCGGTTCGGTTCGTCGAACACCCTTGTGTTCGCCGAACTGTTCGTCGAACTGTTCGTCGAACACCTTCGAACACCGTTAAAACCAATGGCAGGCAAACAAAAACACATAGAAACTCATAGAAAACACCTTCAAAGGTGTCCAAAAGCTGACAAACTGCTCAGAAGACATAACTAACACATGGAAAAGTGACAAGTACATATAGTCATGCGAAAAGAAAAGAGGTGGAGGAGTAAAAGGAGGGGGAGACACAGATATAGGCATGTCATGCCCTTCTAAAATCCAAAAAGTGAGAAGCCGACACGGCCAGTCCGTTCCTGCCCGTGCCACCTCCGTTTGTGCCAGAGCCGCGGTGGACCCTGACAGCCAGCCCCCCTCTCCCAATACTGGTGCCTGTCCGCTGGTGGGTCGAGCGAGCCCCCCTGTGGTGGAGGCAGCTCTAAGCTTTTTAATTTAAATTGTCTCTCTAATCTGAATGAATACACTTTAAATCCTTTTACAAAGATCTATTGAAGGGCAAGTCTCATGCCAGCAGCCGCGTAATTCCAGCTCCAGTAGCGTCCACTAAAGCTGCTGCAGTTAAAAAGCTTTTATAAGGATCGAGCTCGGCTGTCCACCGCAAGGCGTCCTACCGCCAGTCCCAGCCCCTATGCCTTGGGGTGCATCCTGATGCTCTTCAATGAGTATCCCGTGGTCCGGAAGCATTTCCTTTGAAAAAATTAAGTGTCCAAACTACAGGTGGTGTAGCTTGCTTAACAGCTGTGATAATCTGCTGACTGGCAGACACTGCTACTAGGCACAAAGTATTTCCTGGGCTAGATGCAGTTAAAAATTTGTAATTAGATACTCTCGTTGGATGCTGAGAAAGCATTCCATAGAGTCTCCTGGCACGCCATATATTATTCTCTTAAAAAGCTTGGGGTAGGGGTCTAGGGGACCCTTTTATAGCCAAAATCACGGCCCTGTATCGCAATGCGTCACCTAGGCTGAAGATAAATGGAACTGTAGCACCCCGAGGGCTCGGTTGCTGCAGAGGTATTGCACCTCACCCAGAGGTGTGATATCTCACTCTCAGGAAAGGATGGAGTGTGGATCAGGACCCCGAAACCTGCATGCATTAAACCACATTGCCGTGGGGCAGGGCGACCAATATGCCCCTGAGATGGGCACGACAGTCCCTGTCCCTGGCTGGAGTGGGGGGAGGGAACACTGAGGAAGGGGAACCCTGTAGTGCAGGAGAAGGGAGGAAGCAGTTCCTGGGTGCATTGAGAAGGGAGTATAAAAGGTGGGCACCATCTTAGTTCAGTGCAGAGAAGTCTGAGCAGAAGTGACAGGGAGCAGGGCCTCTGCATGAGCTCTGCTCCAGAGGCGAGCCTAGTAACAGAGGCCCAGGCCTGGAAGAGGGAGAAGGAAGGAAGAGGAGCAGGGAAGGCTCCAGGAACGAGGAACGAAGGGATCCCAGGGGTGTGGACGGATGAGTCGCCACCGCACGCCCGAATCCACCTGCGTGGAGGGGTCAGGCCAAAGGGGGAGACCGGTCCCAGAAACTAGTGGAGGAGGGAAACGACCCTCAGCTACAAACTGGAGGCTGTGACATTTTATGTGGCGCAGCCCCTCGCTACACCCGCTAGGAGGGCAGCACATAGTGTCAGGGAAACTGGCACCAAGTTTACCAAGAGGAGGCCCGAGGCAGCCGGACAGATGGGTTGGTAAGAAAGGCCAGACAAAGGACACACAAAGGGGGTCCTGTGAAGCGCTCCAAAGTTATCTGGGAGTTGTCTGAGCCCCTCATCTGGTGAGCACAGTACGATGTGGGCAGCCGTTACCTGCAGAAGTGGTCTGGATAATAAGAACTGTGAGTAAAGGCCCTGGACTGCATCACTGACTCCGTGTCGTTACTGCTGCTGCCCTGCACCATCACCCCCATCCTCCGCATATACTGCCCTGAGGCTATGCTCTGCTGCACCCACAACACCAGCCTCAACGGTCTTCCCTGCAGCGGCGGTTCACTCTGACCGCAATCCACGTGTGGCGTAGTCGGACATTTAAACATCAAAACCACATAAATAGTTCCGCAACTGCTTTGACCGCCCTGAGCCACGGAACCGGGTCGCCGCCACGGAGACTACAACCACCAGCATCCACCAAAAAGGGTCCGGCTCCGGATGTCCCATGGCCCGGGGGGCGCGTCAGAACATTTTCATCACCTTTCATAATCACCAATGGGACAAGGCAGGGATGTCCTCTGTCCCCTCTCTTATACATCCTAGTGACGGAGCACCTGCTCTCATCAATTCGCCATAACCCCAATATTAGGTGGATTGAGGTGGGAGGCACCGAGTACAAGTGTTCTGCATTTGCTGATGATGTCAATCACATACAGTGCTGGCCAAAAGTATTGGCACCCCTGCAATTCTGTCAGATAATACTCAATTTCTTCCTGAAAATGATTGCAATCACAAATTCTTTGGTATTATTCTCTTCATTTAATTTGCTTCCAAGGAAAAAAGACAAAAGAGAATGAAGCAAAAATCAAATCATTGATCATTTCACACAAAACTCCAAAAAAGGGCCAGACAAAAGTATTGGCATCCTCAGCCTAATACTTGGTTGCACAACCTTTAGCCATCATAACTGCGAACAACCGCTTCCCGTAACCATCAATGAGTTTCTTACAATGCTCTGCTGGAATTGTAGACCATTCTTATTAGGCAAACTGCTCCAGGTCCCTGATATTTGAAGGGTGCCTTCTCCAAACTGCCATTTTGAGATCTCTCCACAGGTGTTCTATGGGATTCAGGTCTGGACTCATTGCTGGCCACCTTAGAAGTCTCCAGTGCTTTCTCTAAAACCATTTTATAGTGCTTTTGAAAGTGTGTTATGTGTCATTGTCCTGCTGGAAGACCCATGACCTCTGAGGGAGACCCAGCTTTCTCACACAGGGCCCTACATTATGCTGCAAAATTTGTCTTCAGACTTCATAATGCCATGCACACGGTCAAGCAGTCCAGTGCCAGAGGCAGCAAAGCAACCCCAAAACATCAGGGAACTTCCGCCATGTTTGACTGTATGGACCATGATCTTTTCTTTGAATGCCTCTTTTTTTTTCCTGTACACTCTATGTTGATGCTTTTTCCCAAAAAGCTCTACTTTTGTCTCATCTGACCAGAGAACATTCTTCCATAACGTTTTAGGCTTTCTCAGGTAAGTTTTGTCAAACTCCAGCCTGGCTTTTTTATGTCTCGGGGTAAGAAGTGGGGTCTTCCTGGGTATCCTACCATATAGTCCCTTTTCATTCAGGTGCCGACGGATAGTACGGGTTGACACTGTTGTACCCTCGGACTGCAGGGCAGCTTGAACTTGTTTGGATGTTAGTCGAGGTTCTTTATCCACCATCTGCACAATCTTGCGTTGAAATCTCTCGTCAATTTTTCTTTTCCGTCCACATCTAGGGAGGTTAGCCACAGTGCCATGGGCTTTAAACTTCTTGATGACACTGCGCATGGAAGACACAGGAACATTCAGGCCTTTGGAGATGGACTTGTAGCCTTGACATTGCTCATGCTTCCTCACAATTTGGTTTCTCAAGTCATCAGACAGTTCTTTGGTCTTCTTTCTTTTCTCCATGCTCAATGTGGTACACACAAGGACACAGGACAGAGGTTGAGTCAACTTTAATCCATGTTAACTGGCTGCAAGTGTGATTTAGTTATTGCCAACACCTGTTAGGTGCCACAGGTAAGTTACAGGTGCTGTTAATTACACGAATTAGAGAAGCATCACATGATTTTTCCAAGGGTGCCAATACTTTTGTCCACCCCCTTTTTTAGGTTTTGTGTGGAATTATATCCATTTTGGCTTTAGGACAATTCTTTTTGTGTTTTTTTCATTGAAGACAAAATAAATGAAGAAAATAATACCAAAGAATTTGTGATTGCAATCATTTTCAGGAAGAAACTGAGTATTATCAGACAGAATTGCAGGGGTGCCAATACTTTTGGCCAGCACTGTATATCCATCAGCAGGCTGTTATGGCTGAAATAGATCACTTTGTTACATGGTCAAATTTTAAAATCAATACAGCGAAGTCTGAGGCCCTCGATGTCTCCCTCCCCAAATCCATACAGGATTCCATCCAGTCCAACTTTCCCTTTGCCTGGCCCTCACAGGGTATCAAATTCTTAGGAATTCCTATTCATAGAGACCTCTCCCATCTATGTTATCTTAATTTTGGGCCCTTTATTGAACAACTCCATACAGACCACGGTTGGCAAGTTAGAACTGTAAGATTCACTAGGTGAACCACTGTTTTTATGTGGAAAAGCACATGTACCCTGTGTTCCAAATTATTATACAAAAAGTGTTTAGGAGTGATAAGGGAAGAATTTGTTTGTTTGTCAGTTAAACTCATTGATGGTGATGTGTGTCAAGGCTCTTTATATCACTGTAAGCAATTGCAGACACCTGTGCTAATTAGTTTGGCAGGTGTGTCCAATGAACGGCAAGACTACTGAAGAAGGCTGTCCCACATTATTAAGCAGCGTACATTTTCTGCCAAAATGGGAAAGAAAAAGGATGTGTCGGCTGCTGAGAAGCAACAAATTGTGGAGTGTTTAGGTCAAGGCATGACTACAATCAACATTGTGCGATGATCAGGATGAAGTGTCTTGGCAATCAAGGAGTATGTAGCTGACTCACAGTACACACGTGTGCGTGCTGATAAGGGCAAATTGAGGACTCTTTCCTACAGGCAATTACGTCAGGTTAAAAGAGCAGCGGCAAAAAAGCCTTGTCATAGCAGCAGACAAGTTTTTGAAGCTGCTGGTGCCTCCAACGTCCCCCGAACAACAAGATGCAGGGTCCTTCAGAGGTTTGCAGCTGTGCGTACGCCATCCTGTCGACCTCCTCCACAGCACACAAGCAGAAACGGCTCCAGTGGGCCAAACATTACATGAAGACTGATTTCAAAACTGTTTTGTTCACGGATGAGTGCCGTGCAACGCTCGATGGTCCAGATGGATGGAGTGGAGGATGGCTGGTTGATGGACACCCCACGCAAACACGGCTACAGCGCCAACAAGGAGGAGGTGGAGTAATGTTTTGGGCTGGAATCATGGGGAGAGAGATTGTCAGCCCCTTTAGGATCCCTGAAGGGGTAAAGATGAACTCCATAATGTATGTGAAGTTTCTCAAACAGCACTTCCTGCCATGGTTCAAGAAGAAGAACCGTGTATTCCACAGCAAGATCATTTTCATGCATGATAATGTAACGTCTCATGCTGCACATAACACATCTGCATCTCTGGCTGATATGGGCATAAAAGGGGACAAACTTATGGTGTGACCCCCATGCTCCCCTGACCTCTACCCCATTCAGAACCTCAGGAGCATCATCAAAAGGAGTGTCTATGATGGCAGGAGGCAGTTCACATCTAAGCAACAGCTCTGGGAGGGTATTCTGTCCTCATGCAAAACAATTGAAGCAGAAACCATCCAAAACCTGACAAATTCAATGGACGAGAGAGTTCAGAAGCTCCATTCGAACAAGGGGTCCTATGTGCAAATGTAACATCACCTAGAATAAAGTTTTGAGTTGAAAACTGTTTGATTTCAGTTTCTAATAACCTGCTAATGCTTATAATTTCAAAAATGACCATTTTTTTTGTCTTTATTAAAATGAAAAGGTTGATCGAAGAGTGTGGGGGATCTAAGAGTGTGGCAACCCAGTAGTCAGGATTACTTCGAATTCTGACAATCTGAGGGTCATGTTGCAGGTAGTGCAGCAAGAAGACACTTATGTGTCTTGCGCATCTCGGAGCCCCAAAATTATTTTCCGGGCTAGATGCAGCTAAAAAATATAATTAATTTTAAATCTGGTGTAGCTTAGTATAGCTGGCCTAATAGAATCAGTACTGCACACTGCTACAAAGCCCAAATTATTTTCCAGCCAAGATACAGATAATTATGATTAGTAATTTTAAATCTGGAGGAGCTTAGTATAGATGGCCTAATAGAATCATTACTGCACACTGCTACAAAGCCCAAATAGTTTTCCAGCCAAGATACAGATAAACATGATTAGTAATTTTAAATCTGGTGGAGCTTAGTATAGATGGCCAAATAGAATCATTATTGCACACTGCTACAAAACCCAAATAATTTTCCAGCCAAGATACAGATAAACATGATTAGTAATTTGAAAGCTTAAAACGGTTCGTGAGGTGATTTTAACCAATCATCAAGCTTTTACTCTCCCCAGGATGACACAGGGGTAGAAAAGTCATTTCGGATGCATGATTTGTTCATCTTTATGAATATGAGTCTGTCTACATTATCAGTGGAGAGCCGCGTGCGCTTATCTGTCAGCACACCACCACCAGCGCTGAACACACATTCAGACAGAAGGCTGGGTGTGGAGCATGACAAGATCTCAAAGGCGTAAGTGGCGAGCTCCGGCCATTTATCCAGATTGGAAGCCCAAAAAGAACAAGGGTCCAGTGACACAGTCATGGCTTCAATGTTTACTTGGAGATACTCCTGTACCATCGTCTCTAGGCGTTGACTATGTGTCAGACTTCTTGTCTCCTGTGGCCTTGCAAATGATGAGCTAAAAAAGTGGTGAAATGATTCCGCAAAATTGATGTTACCAGCAGATACTGTGGTTCTGTTACGGTTTGAGTGCTGAACACTTGACGGTCCCACGGTTGGCAAGTTGGAACTGTGAGATTCACTACGTGCACCACTGGTGTTTTGTGGAAAAGCACATGTAAGATTCTGCAACAGTCTCTGCTGATACTCCAGCATGCGTGCATCCCTTTCTATGGCAGGAATTATTTCTGCAAATTTACTATTGTACCGGGGATCTAACAGTGTGGCAACCCAGTAGTCAGGATTATTTCTAATTCTCCCAATTCGAGGGTCATGTTGCAGGTAGTGCAGCAAGAAGGCACTCATGTGTCTTGCACATCCAGGAGCACGAAGTCCCTGTTGTGTTGGTGGCGAGGTAACAATCATGCTTCCTTCCTCTATCCTCTCCCCCCAACCTCACACAACAGAAATGTGATCAAAGTCTCCTTCTTATGATGAGTCTTCCATCAATTCGTCCTCCACTTCTTCCTGGGCTCCTGCACCTTCCTCACTAGTTTGGCTGCTACCATGCGCCCTGGTAAAACCATCTCCCCCTCCCTCACATGCCTGCCGCCTTGGTGCTGCCGACCGTCTGGACCTTGCAGATGTTAGCCCTTCCGCATACAACTCCTCCTCCTCTACTTCCTCCACCTCCTCTTGTGCCACCACCTGACTCCAAATTCTGTTTAACATGTGCTCCAGCATGTAAATCACCGGAATAGTCATGCTGATAATGGCATCGTCAGCACTAAACATCTTCGTCGCCATTTCAAAACTGTGCAGAAGGGTGCATAGGTCCCTGATCTGAGACCACTCCTCCAGCGTGATTTGCCCCACCTCTGGATCCCGTTGGCCCAGGCTATACGTCAGAACGTATTGCACCAGGGCTTGTCGGTGCTGCCACAGTCGCTGCAACAGGTGCAGAGTTGTATTCCACCGGGTAGACACATCGCATTTTAGCCGGTGAAGTGGCAGGCCCAACGACTTCTGTAGAGATGTAAGTCGCTGAGCTGCGGGATGCGAACGGCGAAAGTGAGCACACAGCGACCGTGCCCTCTGCAGAAGGCCGTCAAGTCCGGGATAGTGGGCTAAAAATTGCTGGACAACCAGGTTCAAAATGTGAGCCATACAAAGCACGTGTGTGACATTGCCCCGGAGAAGGGCCGCACCCAGGTTTGCAGCATTGTCGCACACGGCCTTCCCTGGTTTCAGGTCCAGTGGAGACAACCATTCATGAAATTGGCTCTCCAGAACTGACCACAACTCCTCAGCTGTGTGACTCACATTTCCCAGCATTTCAAAGTAAAAACTGCCTGATGACGTTGAGCCCTACTGCCAGCATAGTTAGGAGGTGTGCAGGATCCCTTCTGCGCAGTTAGAAAGCTTGTGGCATGACCAGACAGGCTTTGGGTGCAGGTGGAGGACCGAGAGGAGGTTGAGGAGGCTGAAGCAGTGGAGGAACTTTGACATAAAGAGGATTGACACACAACTCGTGGGGAAGGCAAGACTTGGACAGCAGCCCCTTGTCCTGCTGTCACCATAGTTACCCAGTGCCCAGTCAGCGACATGTAACGCCCCTGTCCATGCCTACTTATCCAAGTGTCTGTGGTGAAATGCACCCTGTCCCACACAGAGTTTCTCAAAGAAGCGGTGATGTTGTGTGCGACATGCTGGTGGAGCGCAGGCACACCTTTCTTTGAGAAGTAGTGCCGACTGGGCATCTGGTACTGGGACACTGCGACGGACATAAGGTCTCGAAAATCCTCTGTGTCCACCAGGCGAAAAGGCAGCTTTTCTGTAGCCAAGAGCTTGCAGATGGTGAAATTCAACCTCTTAGCTTTCTCATGGCTAGGAGGAAATGGTCTTTTACTTGTCCACATCTGAGGGACTGAGGGCTGGCTGTTGTGCTTAGACGGGGTTGATAAGGGTGTCCCCGGCAAACTGCTGGCCTGTGAGGAAGATGCAGGCAGACATGTTAGGTTGCCTTGATCCAAAGGTGGTGCTATCGATGTCGGACAGCGCTCAACACCAGCTGATGTTACCACCTCCAAAGAAAATGATGATCTGCCAATCACGCTGGCTGTTGCGGGTAAAGAGGTGGCAGGTCTGCGTCCCAAAACAGGTGTGACTGCTGTCCCCCCAGTCACAGAGGATGAAGAGGCCACAGATGCACTAGATAGGGGCAGACTGTGGTTGGCCCAGCCGGCTAGGCCGCATTGTAGCACAGTGTGCTTCCCACTGCAACTTATGCTTCATGTCCATGTGCCTGTTCATGCATGAAGTACTCAAACTATGTATTTTTTGGCCTCTACTTAGCTTTTGTTGACAAATATTACAGATAACACGAGTTGGGTCATCTTTATTGATCTGAAAAAATGCCCAGACAATGCAAGGCTTAGCACCCATGCGACCTGAAGAGCCACCACGACTTGTGGTCAGAGGCAGAGTTGTGTTTGAGGATGCAGTTGTTGACGTGCTTCCAGTACTACGTCTCTGTCCAGGAAGGCGCAACCTGACCTCGTCATCACTAGCATCCTTCTCCACCTCCTCTGCTGACCTCATCTCTTGGCTGACTGTGGGTTGACAGTAAGTGGGATCTCCAACCTCATCAACATCACCCTGTGTGTTATCACACCCGTCGTCCTCAGAGCCAACCTGTTCCTGCCCTGACAAAAAGCTAAAGTTGTCGCTCCAATCAGGTATTTGAGTCTTATCATCGTCTTCCTCATTGTCTCCACCAACAGGAGTTACAGTTTGGGAATGAGGGTCTACATTATGGTCAGAACCTTCTGCGTCTGGTCCTGGATCCGACTCATAAAGATTCTGGGCATCAGTGCAGATCATTTCCTCGTCTGGATTCACAGAAGCGCTGGAGTCGACCTCTGATTCCCAGGCTATAGTATGAGTAAACAGCTCTGCAGACTCAACCATCTGTTCTACCTCATGCTCAGACGGGCAGCTGGAGATTTGGGAGCTGTGAGGAAGCAAGTGCGATTGGGGTGACACCTCTGAGGACTGGAGTATTTGTGATGTTGAAGTTGATGTGGAGGAGAGCCCTCTTAAAGGAGCACTTGATATCCGTTGAAGCACCTGCTGTTTCTGTGCCTCATCTGGAATTTGTAGCCATTGGCGTGGCCGTAAGAAAGGGATCTTACCACATTGTCCGATAAAAGAAGTAGACATTTTAGTTTTGATGGAAGATGGTCTTTCTCCTGCAGATGTTACTGTTGCTTTAACACCTACTCCACAGACACAACCTTTTTTCCCCTTCCCAACACGCCTATTCCCCTTTCCACCAGCAGCAGGCCTTTTTCCACTCATTTTGGTGGTTAACTAATTCACAACTCTGGAGTTGTTTGCACAAAAAAACAATGGATGGGAACCGAGCAGAGCTGAGTGGCCTAACTGTGGTATTAGGCCAAAACTATTGTCTGGGTTAGATGCAGAAAAAAATTATATTCAGTTTGCAACCTGATGGAGGTCAGTATAGATGGACTAATAGAACAAGTCCCACACACAGCTAGAAGGCCAAATATTTTTTCTGAGCTAGATGCAGAAAAATATTATGTTAAATTTGCAACCTGATGGAGGTCAGTATAGATGGACTAATAGAACAAGTCCCACACATAGCTAGAAGCCCAAATATTTTTTCAGAGGTAGATGCAGAAAAAAATTATATTCAGTTTGCAACCTGATGGAGGTCAGTATAGATGGACTAATAGAAAAATTCCCACACACTGCTAGAAGGCCAAATATTTTTTCAGAGCTAGATGCAGAAAAATATTATATTCAAATTGCAACCTGATGGAGGTCAGTATAGATGGACTAATAGAACAAGTCCCACACACAGCTAGAAGCCCAAATATTTTTTCAGAGGTAGATGCAGAAAAAAATAATATTCTGTTTGCAACCTGATGGAGGTCAGTATAGATGAACTAATAGAACAAGTCCCACACACTGCTAGAAGGCCAAATATTTTTTCAGAGCTAGATGCAGAAAAATATTATATTCAATTTGCAACCTGATGGAGGTCAGTATAGATGGACTAATAGAACAAGTCCCACACACAGCTAGAAGGCCAAATATTTTTTCAGAGCTAGATGCAGAAAAAAATTATATTCAATTTGCAACCTTATGGAGGTCAATATAGATGGACTAATAGAATGATGCTATGCCCAAAAGGTTTTACTTCACTAGGTACAGTAAAAATTGGGTATTCTATACACAGGTGGTGTAGCTTGCAACACAGATAGGCTACTCCACTGACTAACACACTCTGCAATAGGCCAAAAAGGATTAGCTTTGCTAGATTTAGCCAAATGCTGTGAAAAAAACACAGCACTGGCATAGACCTGCCTGGCAAAAACTGATAGGAACTGATGTAACTTAGTCCTGAAAAGGACTGCAATTACAATAAGTCTTTATTCCCACAACCTATCTATTTAAGAGCACAGACCTGCCTGATAAAAGTCGTAGGAAATGCTGTAACCTATTCCTTAAAAGGACTGCAATAACAACTATTCCCTACTCCCAAGCTATCTGTAGATTTGTGCGAAAATTGGCTTGAAATTAACAAGGTATAGCATACACAGCAACAGCGGTGCCGTCTAACACGCAGCTGCAGCAGTGAGAAAATGGTGGCGACGGGGAAAATGACTGGGTCTTATAGGGCAAGGACATGTGACATACACTGCCAATGACACATGCCCTTGCTTGTGTCAAAAAAAGCACTTCGCTCCGTGTGTGCGCTGCTGATAGGCTGACAGATTGCACCTCCCCACTGTAAATTCGGGAAAGAGAAAAAAAAAATGGAGATCTTCATTATTCCTGCAGAGATCCATCCCCCGCCCCGCTGTACACTCAAACTGCGTATTAACATTCATTTTCATCATTACTGAGAAAAAATCCAGTTATGATTTTGGTGCACGAACAGTTATTGAACATAACCTCGAACAGCCGAATTTTTTTCAAATCGTTCGTGTTCGCTGAACGGCTCGAACACCACCCAAAACAGCTCGAATTTGAGATTGGCGAACAATTCGAGTCGAACAACGCTCATCTCTAATAATGACCACACTTTTAGGCAGTGAGCTGGGAGTGAGTGATGCTTCCAGGGGTCTTCCCATGCTGTTCTCATGTCTTTTCAGCACAGTATGCATGTGTCTGATGATGAGTCACGCACCACATGGCCAGATAAGCTTGTAAAATGTTAAAATGACATTTCCCGCTGAATGCATTTGTCTTGGTTGAAAGCAATGCAAAAGTGCAAAAACGCATCAAAAACGCTACGTGTGAACATAGCCCAGGGTGTGGAGGAGCATTTTTGTTTTTGTATATTTATTTTGCCTTATATACAAGTTATTACCCTGGAAAGATGTTCCTTAACATATTGCCCAGGAAAATACATTTTGGTTTCATTTTTGTATGTTTTCTTGTGAGTCCGTAAAAGTGGTGTAATACCTCTGACAACATTGTTGACAGCAATGACCTAGGAGTCAGAAATGCTTTCAGGGGTCTTCCCCATGCTTTTCTCATGTCATTTGAGCATTGTTCCCATTGATTTGGGCAATTTTGAGGCACTCTGCAGACCGCCGGGGGGAGCCGCCGGAAAAATGCTCAAGTTTCCCATAGACTTACAGTACATTGGGCTCGTTACTCAGACCAAGCACTCGAGCATTTCTAATTTGCTCGACTCGAACAACAAGTACCCAAGCATTTTAGTGCTGGCTCATCACTAGCAGTGACTATTAGGTTTTTTTTACATGTTATGTTTATTATGCTCTTGTGTCTGAAGAGACTCCAGACATAATAGGCAACATTCAATTTGCAGAGAATAACTTCACTGTGAACCAAATTTAATGAGCTTGAATATTGTTAGATCCGTTCATCTCTAGATGCAATTATCAAGGAAAAGAGAAATCTAAATCAATTGTACAAACCTCAAACAAATTGGAAAAGATAAGGAAAGATGACAAAGTAAAACAATCAATATCCAGAACATATAATACTATCCACATGTATAAATGGAGAAATAAGATAGAATGATGAAAAAGTTATGGAAGATAGAGGTGAGAAATATAGTTTAGGATTTGTCGTTAAAGATAATGAAAGTGATGGCAATAATGGAAAACTGCTAATTGGAGTTTGCTGTAAACCTCCTAATAAAGCTGAACAGGTAGCAGATGAAATGCTGCAACATATGAAATAGGCAGTAAACAACATTAGAGTCCTTATTATGAGGATTTTAGCTATCCAGACATTCAGTGGGAAATACGAGAGATGCTACTGCGTATGCTCTGGTGGCCATGGCGGCAAACTTTGGGAATGTAAATTTCAATGTGACAGAAATTACAAAGTCAGTATGTAAACTAATAGGCAGGTCACTGAAAGCATAGTGACCTGTCACAAGGCACAGATAGGAATACATGAATACATACTGAGAGCACCAGAGTACATGCATATCATTATGGCAGAAATGAAAATAAAGATTACACAAGAACCACTGGACGGATTTCATCAACAAAGGTATCATTTTACTCAGTATAGCGGTGCACATCTGACAGTGTATGTGGATTACTAAGCACAATCCTGCTGACAGGTGTGCTTTAAAGCTCTCAAAATATAGGCATGCAAAACCTTTTTCTTAAATAAAAAGCATTTTTTAGTGTTTGATAGCAACAAAATATAAAAAATATATAAATCTGGTATCGCTATATTCACACCGACCCAAAGAATAAAGTAATCAAATCAATTATACTGCAGGAGGAAAAGCATAAAAAGTAAATAGAACCAATTTTTTACTTACTGTTGTTTTATTGATTCTGCTTCCCAAATATTGCAGTAAGGCACAGCTCACATTTATCCTGAGCTCTACATTGCATGCTTACACCAGGGTTTCCATGTAAATCTCTGAAATACATCATTAAGACTTAACCCCCAACAGAAGATTCCCTATAATGATGCATATGGAGTTATTTGGACTCTGTCTGTCCTTTGATTCGGTGATGTCCGTCTTTTTAGGCGTGTATAAAACAACGGTCAGCTACAGTTTTGTGTACCTCTGAAAAGAAGGATACCGCTGACTAGACACCAGACAGAGTCCAGAGTAACACTTCTGCCTCCTTATAGTGAATGGATCCCTCAAGGGTTTCATCTGTATCACATCATTTAGAGATTTCAATGGAAACCCCAATGTAAGTACTCAGCTTAGAGAGCAGGATAAATGTGGTCCAAAATGTTATGACAAAAGTTTCCGACAAAAGCTACAACTCAATACACAAAAAAGCTAGCCCCCACTCAGATGCGTCATCAGTCAATGGAAATTTAGGAGGCTTCCACGTTGCTTAAAGCTCTGGAAAAGCGCTCTGACTCCTCGCCCCCCAAATGAAATCCAGAGAATTCTGCACTCCAAAATACTAATGTCACTCTCTCATTTGAGCCCCACAGTGTGCCTGAATGACATGTTTGGTATTTCTGTAGCGATGAGAGCCCACCTCATTTATGAGATCCATGTCTACAGAAGCAAGGGCTCCGCACAATGTATGGGATCACTTGAGGGGGACTCTGCTTTTCTTGCACTTAGGGGTTCTGTAAATGGAGTCCACAAACTATTCTACAAAAAATTGTTCTCCAAAAGTCAAATAGCCCTCCTTCCCTCCCGAGCCTCGTCGTGTACAGTACAGTACAGTCACATGTTGGGTATTGCCATATTCAGCAAAAATTGTATAACAAATTTTGATTCCATTTTAACCCATTTTGCCATGTAAAAATGTAAAATCTGCATCTAAAACAAACCAATTGCTTTGTGGTAAAAATGTAATCATTTGTTCTTCACTGCCCAATGGTATTCAATTCTGTGATCTCTGCACCCTTAGATGAACTCATTGAGAGGTATAGTTTTTAAAATGGAGTTGAGTCACTTGTGGGGAGTTCTTCTTTTCTGGCACCTCAGGGGTTTTTCCAGTGGGTCACCATAACAGCAAAATCTGCACTACAATATGGCGCTCCTTCCCTTTTGACTTTTCCACTGTGTCTGAAAAGTAACTCCTTATTAAATGAAGAGTATGGGCAGTGGCATAACTCAAAGCTCATGGGCCCCAATGCAAAAGCTCCAATGGGGCCCCCAATAATTGCAAGTCTTTAATAGTATTGGTCTTTTCATATAAGCCAAATAGACGTTTTGGGCTCCTTAGACTCCATGGCCCAGGTATGAATGCAACCCCGGAATCAATTGCAGTTACACCCCTGGGTATGGGCACACTCTGGAAAAATTGCTCAACAAACTGTCAAGTCTATTTTGTCCTATTAACCCTTATAAAAATTAAAAACTTGGGGCTAAAACAACATTTTTGTGGTAAAAATGTAATTATTCTTTCTTCATCGCCCAATGGTATAAAATTCTGTGAGGCACATATGGTATCAATATGCTCACTCCAGCCCTAGATGAAATCATTCAAGGGTGTACATTGTAAAATGGAGTCACTTATGGAGAAGTTCTGCTGTTCTGGCATTCCAGCAGCTCTGGCAATGTGACACGGCACCCTCAAACAATTTGAGCAAAATCTTAACTCCAATATGGTGCTTCTTCACTTTTGAACTCTCTACTGTGCCTGAAATGTAGTTTTCAACCACATATGAGGTTTTGGGGTAGTCGGGAGAAATTACATAACAAATTGTATGGTCCATTTTCTCCTATTACCCCTTTGAAAATTAAAAACTTGGGGCTAAAGCAACATTTTAGTGGAAAAAAAATAATTTTCCGTTGATTCTGTCCAATGTCATAAAATTATATGAATCACCTGAGGGTTAAAAATATGCTCACTACACCCATAGATGAATTACACAAGAGGTGAAGTTTCCAAAATGGGATCTTTTGTGGGTGTTTCTGCTGTTCTGGCATAAAGGGTGCTTTTCAAATGTGACATGGCATCCCCAATCTATTCCAACCAAAATTGCGCTCCGGAATTTAATTGTCACTACTTCCCCTTTGAGCCCTGCCATGTGCCCAAACAGTAGTTTTCCACCACATATGGGGTATCAGCATATTCAGGAAAAATCATACAACATATTTTGTGGTGGTTTATTCTTTTACCTTTGTGAAAAGGAAAAATTTGAGACTAAAACAAAATTTTTCTGGAAAAATGTATTCTTTCATTCTTATGGCTCAACGTTATAAAATTTTGTGAAGTACCTTTTGGTTAAAGGTGCTCACCACACCTCTAGATAAGTTTCTTGAGAGGTTTAGTTTCCAAAATGGGGTTACTTGTAGGGAGTTTCCATTGTTTAGGCACACCAGTGGCTCTGCAAAGGCGACATGGCATCTGCTGTCTATTCCAGCCAATTTTGTGCTTCAAAAGTCAAATAGTGCGCCTTCATTTCCGAGCTCTATTGTGTGCCCAAACAGTAGTTTTCCCCCAAATATGGGGTATTGGTGTACTCTGGGGAAATTGCACAACATATTGTATCATCCATTCTCTCTTTTTACCCTTGTGAAAATGAACAATTTAGGGCTAAAGCAAGATTTTTGCTGGAAACATGTGAATTTTTATTTTCACGGCTTGACTAAATAAAATTCTGTGAAACACTAGATAAGTTCCTTGAGAGTTGTAGTTTGCAAAATTGGGTCACTTATGGAAGTCTCCACTGTTTAGGCACATTGGGGGCTCTGCAAACGTAACATGGTGCCTGATATCTATTCCATACAATTTTGTGCTCCAAAAGTCAATGCGCCCAAACAGTAATTTTCCACCAAATATTGCATACTTAAGAGAAGTTGCACAACAAATTGATTGTATGGTTTATTTTCTCCTGTTACCCTTCTGAAAATGCAAAATTTGGGGCCAAAGCAAGTTTTTTTGGGGAAAAAGTTGGATTTGAATTGTTTCCTTCCACATTGCTTTCATTCCTGTGAAGCACCTGAAGGGTTAATAAACTTCTTGAATGTTGTTTTGAGCTCTTTGAAGGGTGCAGTTTTTAAAATGGTGTCACTTTTGGGTATTCTTTGTCACCTAATACACTCAAAGTCACTTCAAATATGATGTGGTCCCTCAAAAAATGGTATTGTAAATTTTGTTTGAAAAATGAGAAAATACTGATACATTTTTAACCCTTCCAAATGAAAAAAAAAAAAATATATAATTCAAATATGATGGTGATGTAAAGTATACGTGGTAAATGTCATTTTTTACTATTTTGTGTGATGTAACTCTCTGGTTTAACAGCATAAAAATTCAAAGTTTGAATATTGTTAAATTTTCAACATTTTACCATAATTATGATACTTTCACAAATAAATGCAAAAAATATCAACTTAATTTTACCACTAACATAAAGTACAATGTAAAAAACAAGAAAAAAAGCTGAAAAGAGGCACTTCTGAGGAGGGATGAGGGGAAGAAAAACCAATAAAACCCTTACACTAAATAGATATCTTGCATCTGGACAACTTTGTTACAGCACAATCAGCCTGCTGCTACCAAGTCTGGGCATCCTAATCAGGTGTTGTATTGTAAAACAGCTGAAAAAATAAACAAAAAAAGGAGGGCCAGCCAACTGAGCAGAATAGGTCCACACTTGGAGTTGGGACATTGAAGGATTGAAGCTCCACTTATTTTGTAGTGGGGAAGAAAGATTCCTAGCCTCTCCTCCTTGCACACTGAGCAGTGCAGTGGAAGTTAAACCATATACTGGAGTGATTGCCAATCCAGCCAGAGACTCGCAGAAATAATTTAATAGCTAAAACTACTTTTACAACTCAGTAACAAGTAAACAAACAGAGCCAAATCTACCGGTTTCAGGTTACCTGTTCATCAGGATTTTTATCTATAAAATTGTTTCTGCGAGGCTCTGGCTGGATTGGCAATCACTCCACTATACCGTTTAACTTCCACTGCATTGCTCAGCGTGCAAGGAGGAGAGGCTGACCTGGAAGAAGGGGTAGATAGGAATCTTTCTCCCCACTATGAAGTAAGTGGAGCTTCAATCCTTCAACTCCCCAATTCCACATGTGGAACTACCGTGCTCGTTGGCTGGCGCTCCTTTTTTTGCTTGTTTTTAAGGTCGTTGTGAAGAACAGTATTAGTAAACTACAGGCCCGCTTTTTAATACCGTGGTACTCCGTCAGACGTATCACATATACCTGCATTCCAAATTCAGCCATTTCTGGCCTCCATTTCCATTTTGTTGCAGTGTGTCGGTAAAGCCATGCACATGAGGTCACTGTGAAGAATAGTATTAGTAAACTACAAGCCCACTTTTTAAAACCGTGGTTCTCCGTCAGACATATCACATATAACTGCGATCCAAATTCAGCCATTTCTGGCCTCCATTTCCATTTCTGACCGCAGAACACCACTATTGAACACACAGCAGTGTCAAAAGATTGTTGGTTGGATAGCAGATAATGCTTCCAGATACTTTGCCACCACCACCACTTGTCTTCCACACAGTCAAATCTCAGTAGCCATGAGTCTGGACAGCATATTCCTCACCCTGATCCTCCTTCCTTCCACCATGCCGAGTGCCTGGAGACAACTGAATCCACACTTGGACACTCAGAAGAGCTGTTCACTTTTCCATTTATAGATTCTGGCCTCTCGCTCGGCCAGCTTCAAGCGAGCCAATAGGAGAACGCGTGAAGCGATGCCCAAATATTTGAGCAGCCACAGTCACATGAAGGCAACGGTTGGAAGTTCAATTACTGTCGCAAGTAGGTGGATGATGATGAGACACAATTGCCAGAAAGTCAGGAGGAGGACCAGGGTGCGGAAGTGGAAGACAAGGTGGTGGATGATAACTGACCCAACCTGGCAGGGGAACATGCAGAACAAGGACAGCAGCACACAGGGGGAGGAAGGCGTAGCACCACAACAGGCAGAAAGAAGCAGTGTGGTGGCCGCAGACACAAGGCAGGAAAGGGTTCTCCGTAACACCAACACCACGGAAGTTGCCAGTACAACTGTTAGGTCTTCCCAAGTCAGGTTGTCTTTTAAAGACTCTGCAGATAACCCCCAAAAGGACATTTGCACCACCTGTCAGGCTAGCATCAGCAGGGGTAGGAAAACTAGCAGCCTGACCACCACCAGCATGATCAGGCACATGGCAGCAAAACAGCCAACTAAGTGGGCCGAAACCCAGGTCCAGAAACAGTGTCCGTGGGTGACACTACTGCTTCTCCCGCTGTTGTGCATGCACGCCAATCACATGTCCATGGCACATGCAAAGATGCCTCCTGCCCTGCACCTGTTGTTGCACACTCTCAACTAGCATCATCAGCAAGCACGTCCACATCCTTGTCCCAGGTACCGTCTGAAGGATCCAAATGTGGAGGCTAATTGGACGTGTTGAGGCACAGAATTCCATAGGATGGGGGATATTCAGGAGAAATCATGGAGACGATTGGGTGAGGAATGGATAAATGTGGAGGCGAGAAGGAGGTCTTGGGAGAACCGGAGATTACGTAAGGGAATTATAAAAGAGATTAGTTTAGTGATGTACTGAGGAGAAAGGTTATGGATAGCTTTGTAAATTAGTGTGAGTAATTTGAACTGGATACGCTGGGCAATTGGAGTCAGTAAAGGGATATGCAGGGGGGGTAGCAGAGGAGTAGCGAGGCAAGAGATGAACTAGTCGTGCAGTAGAGTTGAGGACTGATTGGAGGGGTGCGACAGTGTTAGCAGGTAGGTCACAGAGGAGGATGTTGAAGTAGTCGAGGCGGGAGATGATGAGGGCATGAACAAGCAGTTTAGTAGATTGAGGGTTGAGGAAAGGACGGATTCTGGAAATATTCTTGAGCTGGAGGCGACAGGAGGTGGTGAGAGCTTGGATGTGCGGTTTGATGGACAGGGTAGAGTCAAGGGTTACTTCGAGGCAGCGGATTGCAGTTACCGGGGAAAGTGTGATATAATTTATTGTGATAGAAAGATCAGGTGGGGAACATATGCGATATGGGGGAAAGATGATGAGTTCAGTTTTGTCCACATTGAGCTTAAGGAAGCGAGAGGAGAAGAAGGAGCATATGGCTGATAGACATGCTGGGATTCTGGAAAACAGGGAGGTGACATCTGAGCCAGTGAGGTAGATCTGGGTGTCATCAGCGTACAGGTGGTACTGGAAGCCATGGTATTTTATGAGCTGTCCCCGGCCAATGGTATAGATTGAGAATAGTAGAGGTGATAGGACAGAGCCTTAAAGGACTCCAATAGAGAGGGGGTGAGATGAGGAGGTAGTGTGGGAGTGAGAGATGCTAAATGAGCGGTTAGAAAGGTATGAGGAGATCCAAGATAGGGCAAGATCTTTGACGGCAAAGAAAGAGAGGATCTGTAGAAGGAGGCAGTGGTCAACTGTTTCGAAGGCAGAGGACAGATCAACAAGAAGAAGTACAGAGAATTGTCTGTTAGCTTTGGCTGTAAGTCATTAGTAATTTTGGTAAGGGCAGTTTTCGTGGAATGGTGGAGGCGGAAGCTAGATTCTCGGTTGTCGAAGAGAGAGTTACATGAGAATTGAGAGGAAAGTTCCGCATGAACGTGTTGCTCAAGGAGTTTTGAGGCAAATGGGAGCAGCTATATGGGGCGGTAGCTGGACAAGGCAATTGGGTGGAGGCATAGCTTTTTGAGGATGGGCATGATTGTGGCATGTTTGAAGGCAGCGGGGAAGGTGCCAGAAGTTAGTGATACTTTGAACGGATGGGTTATGGATGGGATGAGTGTGGGGGTGAGGTTGGGGAGGAGGTAGGATGGCATGGGGTCGAGTGCACAAGTGGTGAGGTGTGACTTGGAGAGGAGACGAGTGAGGTCTCCTTCCGTGATGTTGGAAAGGGAGGTTATGGGGAAGGGCAATGGTCTGGGAAACTAAGGGGTTGTGGTGGTCGGATAGTAAAGACTTGCCATGTTTGGTGAATCTTGTTTTTGAAGTGTGTGGCAAACTCCTCAGCAGAGATGATGGAGGTCAGGGGGGGGCAGTGGGGGCTGGAGAATAGAGTTAAAAGTGTGGAATAACTGTTTGGGGTTGTAGGATAAGGAAGATATGAGAGTTGAGAAGTAGGCCTGTTTATCAGAGTTGAGGGCTGATTTGAATGCGAGAGTTGTTTTAGTAGCGTTGTACGCTACTAAATTCACACATTTTGCGATTGCTTGCTCTCAAATTGTTGACTTTTAGGCTCTAGGAGATGGAAGCTTTCCGCAAACTGATGGCGGCGGCAACCCCCGGGATACTCGGTCCCCAGCCGCCACTATTTTTCCCGGTGTGCTGTCCCCACATTACATGAGCACATGTCCCACAACAATAGCCGTGCCCTCAACAATGCAGTTACTGGGAAAGTCCACCTAACCACAGACAAGTGGACAAGTGCTTGTGGTCAGGGACGGTACATCTCGTTGACAGCACACTGGATTAATGTAGTGGAAGCCGGGACCCAGTCGGACCTTGGAATTGAACTCCCAACGCCGAGGATTGCGGGCCTTGGGTAAATCAGGGTTTCCCCTACATTGTACAACTCCTGCACCTCTTCCTCCTCTTTAGCGTCCATCTCCAAAATGTCCACATCAGTCACAAGCTGGAAGCACTGCAGCACCTCCTCGGCCAAGCGGCAACAGGCAGTGCTGATGCTAATATGCTTAGGTGACAGACCGCATAATGCTGAAGAGTTGTGGACAGCTCTGAAAGAGCAGGCAGTTCTGTGGCTGACACCACTGACCCTACAGCCAGGCATGGTCATGTGTGACAATGGCCAGAACCTGGTGGCGGCTCTGAAGCGAGGCAAGCTCACACACGTACCATGCCTGGCTCATGTGCTTAACCTCGTGGTTCAGTTGTTTCTCAAAACCTACCCAGATGTGTATTCCTGTTTTAGAAAGTCAGCTACAGCTTCCGCCGCCCTTGCCATTCTTCAGCAGCGTTTGCAGCTTCTGGCTCACCAACTGGTGTGCGATGTCCCCAAGCCTTGGAACTCTACATTGCAGATGTTTGGAAGGATTTGTGAGCAGAATAGGGCAGTTCTTTACTACCAGCATCAACACGGCCATCAATATTCAGGTCAGACTCCACACATAAGACCTGAGGAGTGGACATGGATGGCAGACATCTGAACCATCCTCCAAAATTTGAGGACTCCACTAATATGGTGAGCCGTGATGACGCCATAATTAGCGTCACCATCCTGCTTCTCTGTCTTCTGAAATGCTCTCTGCTCACAATTAAAGAGGATGCATTGCAAGCGGAGCACAATGAGATGGAGCAAGGAACCATACAGGGTGGTACCACACAGCCCAGCCTCATCTCATCCCAATGTGGATTGGGTGACAATGAAGAAGAGGAGGAGGAGAAAGAACAAGAGCTAGTTTCCTGTGCTATAGGCTGCACTACCTGCACAACTGTCATACCGTCTGTTCAGAATGGATGGCCTGAGGACAGAGAAGAGGAGGATGAGGAGGAGACCACGGTCAGTCGTCCTCTTGGTGAGGACACGGAAGTCTTGCCTGTTAGCAGTCTGACACACATGGCTGAGTTTATGTTACGCTGCCTTTCCCGTGACCCTTGCATTGTTCAAATTTTGGGTGACAGTCATTAATGGTTGGTGACACTTCTAGACCCACGCTACAAGGAGAACTTTCTGTCTCTTATTCCCGCGCCGGACAGGCCTAATAAAATGGAGCATAAGGCCCTTGTTGTGGAATTATTAAAAAATTCCCATCTGAAAAACTGGCAGCAGAGGTGACAGTTCGTTGGACATTCAAGGAATACAGGCAAGAGAGACACAAATCCAATCCAGCTGAGGCAGGGGAACACTGTCAAAGTTCTGGGACAGTTTTCTCAGACCCTCCCATCGCAGAGGCCTTGATGCATGGTGTACTCTCACAAGGAGGAAAAAGTTTGGGTAGATGTTGAAGAAGTACCTTGCCGACCATACCAGCTAGTGATGAGCGAATATGTTCAAGATCTTATCTCCAAACTTAAGTTTGACAAGAATGTGGCATATTCGAATTCGTGATCAGAAAGGCGAGCAAAATTTGTTAAATTCAGTAAAATCAGTAAAGCTTTTCTAGCATAGTGCTTGTGTATGATGAGCGTGGACACGTCGCAGATGAGTGGTGGGGCTGGTGATAGCTCAGAACAGGTCAGATCAACGGCGCACTTTTCTTTTTTTCCTGTAGGTGGTAACTTTAAATCAGGAATGCGCAGCTAGCCAATCAGCGCAAGAAGCATCTACAGTGTCCCAGACACAAGGGCTTCTGCAATTGGCTGCTGAAATGACATTTTCTCTCCATATAAAAATCCGCCATGTTCCCTCAGCGCCATTATATTTATGTCACTGAAGTAGATAGACGCTGCTGATTGTTCTCTGTCCAGTGTAATGAGAGATATTAGCTAGATAGATAGGCGCTTCTGTGGATGTCTGATAGTGTAGATAAGTCCTGTGCTGTGTACCTGTTCAATTGACCTTGCAGCCCTTTTTTTTATTTTGTGTGCATTTACTGAGATTCTGACAGAAAGAGCAGGGCCTATGGCATAGAACAGTGTTGTACTGTCTGTGCTCCATGCAGACCTTCAATCTATTTTTGCATTTGCTAATGTTATAAAGCAAGCAAGCAAGCCCTTGTAGGCCACTTTTTGTTTTTGTGTGGTTGAAATTCAGCTATCTGCAGAGCTTGTCAGTGCCGAGCACAAAAAACTTTTTTTTCATTTGCTAATGTGATAGTGCAAGCTGTGTTAGCCCAGTTTGTCATTTTTTTGGTGGGTGAACTTCAGCTGTTTTCAGAGTAAAAAAATAGATTTTTTTCTGTTGCTAGACACAGTCCAAATTTTTTTTTTCTTCTGTTGCAAACATGTTACACTCTGCTATAAGCCACCTAGTCCTTTTAGTGGCGGTGAAATTCAGCTGTATTCAGCTTGTGCAGAGTCAAAAAATCTATTTTTTGCTGTTGCTAACCTTATACAGGAGGTGAGATCTGAGTATGAAATTGTTTGGAGAATATCTCCTATGTTATACAGGCATCATCCACAGTTAAAAAATACTTTGTTCGGTTCCTAACGTTATACAGCAGGGACATCTCAGTTTGAAATAGTTTGGAGAATATATCCTATGTTATACAGGCCTCATCCACCTTAAAAAATACTTTGGTTCGTTAGTAATGTTATACAGCATGTTACCTTGTCATTTAGTGCCGCTGAAATTCAGGTGTGTGCAGAGCTGTTGCAGAGGAAAAAATCTAATTTTGTTTTGGTAATAGCGTGCTCCTACTACAATATCTGAGCAACATAAGTGCAAAAAAGAGAGCTTGTGGTGGAAGGGGGAATAGGCTTGATGTTCAAGGTATATGAGGGGCAGGTGGTAGAGTTAGTGAAAGCACTAGTGAGCCAACACCGTTATGTCCTATCCAAAGAAAACTGACAACTTCTGTTATTGGACGGGCTACTCCACTCCTTTTCTTTGGCAGCCGCACAGTGATACACCTTGTTGATAAGGGCCAGAAAGAGCAGGTGCTCCAGTGGTTGGCAAGCGCTGCTTCAAGTGGCCTCTCCTCTTCTTCCTCCACCTCAGCATCATACACAGTACAGTCCACAGAGGTGGCAAACCAATTACCCTTGCTTCCCCCCATGTCACAACTGTCCAAGCGCCTAACTGACTGTAACGAATCACAGATGGGCGAATCAGTAGAACTGTTCACCCATTCTTTACCATGGGCATCAGAAGTATACTCTAAACATTCACAGAGTCAAGAGGAAGAGGAAAGCATCTGCAGCGATGGCCAAATTTTTTTTACTTTGGATTCGGGGCAGGACAGAGTAGGTTCCGAGTATGTTTCTGACCCTCATCACCAGACATTAACCACCGGGGAGGGAGGTGATACTGATGAGACTCAGATACCTGAGGCTTATGCGGACTGTACTGTGCTAGCAGGGCAACAAGAGGAGAAGGGTCACTTTGAGGCTGAGGAATGGGATAACATATTGGATGATGATGAGGTTGAAGATCCTTCTTGGATAGAACCCAGAGACACGGAGCCGAGTAGCTCATCTGAGGAGGTGGAGGAGGAAGACGAGGAGGTTACCTTCCACCCTTCAGCGCAGACATGGAGTGATGCAAGCACGAGGAGCACTGCATCCTTAGCCACAACTGTGTCTGTGGCCAGCAGCGGTCGCGAGTCTGCAGCTTGCAAGGGTGGCAAGGGTTGCCTAGCCTGGGCCTTTTTTGATACTGCAAAGGATGCGTCAACTCACGGTATCTGCAAACTTTGCAAGAAAAAACTTAGCAGAGGGAGAAAAAAGGGCAATAATTGTACTACTACATGCATGAACCTTCACATGCGCACACAGCATGCGTTATGCCGGGAATCTCACTGCGATAAAATGCAGACCAACGACAACGGACCTCAACAAGCATCAACTGACCCATCAACTGCATCCTTTGCTTCTTCCTCCTTCTCTGCTACCGTGCCAAGTACTGGCACTCAGGTCTCCCACCACAAAATCTTCTGGTTCTCTACCCACTCCAATCAGGCTGAGTGAGAGCCTGTCAGTTTTAACGGAAGCAGGCATGCCTGCTATGTTTGTTTCACCGAGCACATCACACGTTTCTCAATCCACCATAACATCTGCACCTGCCCCTCACTCACGGTTCAGCAGTTTGTCTGTTTCACCATACTCTGCCCTCTCTCTGCACCGCAACCAGCCCTCGGTCCCGCAGTTGTGGTCACGTAAAAGATTGCTTCATCCTGCACATGACAAAGCCAAGAGGTTTAACTCCACCACCTCAAATCTGTTGGCTACGGAAATTCAGCCTTTCCGCCTGGTAGATAACAACAGTTTCTGAAAGCTCCCCCAGTACCAGTTGCCCAGTCGCCATTACTTCTCTAAGAAAGCTGTGCCTGCGCTACACCAGAATGTCGTAGACAACATCACCCATTCTTTGACTAAATCTATATCTGCGAGGGTGCATTTCACAACAGAGACCTGGACGAGTAAGCATGGCCAAAGGCGTTACATCTCACTGACTGGGCACTGGGTGACTGGTGGCTGTGGGGACAGGTGGGGAATGGGCTGCTCCATAAATCTTGGAATCCCCAAGGCTTGCAGAAGAAACCTCTGTATTTCACGCTTCCTCCACTGCTTCTGCGTTTTCCACCTCTTCTAGGGCCTCTACCGGCTCAATCAACCTCTGCCTTATGTAAGGTGGTCCAACATAAACAGCTTTTATTCAGCAACTTACGGGTAAACAGAAAGTCCTCCTGTTCGCATCCGGGTTAACATAAGTCCATAAATATTGGTTGCCATGGGCAACGGCCGCGCCGAGCCGCTTAGAGCCTGAAGGGTGCAGAGCCTTCCCAGGCTAGGGTTCAGCTACACACAGGTCTGCCGAGCTTTCCTGCTATACTCCTAGCTGGTCCCAACCCTGAACAACACTAATCCTTAATGCAGGGTTTTTAAAGGACCTGTGGCAAGAGCCACTGGAAAACACCTTAGAGGGAGAAGGCCGCCCCACTGCCTTCCTGTAGCCTCCTCCAATGAATGAAGGCCCTGCCGGGTTTTACTAATCTGCCTTAGCCAGATAGCTTGACCAGGTCAATGCTCACCTTCATTCCTGCATTGCAGCCGCAGGTGTGTCTGTGACTGCAATGCACTTCAATGGGTTTAATAGGTCTCTGTACACATTCTGGGGGATATATACTGCCCCTCATATATGATCCCTGTCACTGCCTCACACTTAGCTAGACATGCGTTCCAACAGTGCAGAGCGAATCCACACCACCTCCGTACTGCGCAGCCAGGGGTCACCGCAATCAGGCAGTCTTTAAGCTAATAAGCCTTGTAAATCACAATCATACAGCTGAAGAGTTGTGGACATCTCTCCAGGCTCAGTTTCAGCAATGGCTGTCTCCGCTGAACATGGAGACTGGGAAGGTCGTGTGCGACAACGGTGCAATCCTGTTGGCGGCCTTACACTGAGGCAAACTCACACACATGCCTTGCATGGCTCATGTCCTCAACCTGGTGGTACAGCAATTTCTCCACTACTATCCCGGCCTGGATGAGCTACTTCAGAAAGTACGGAAGCTGTGTTCTCACTTCCACCATTCGCATCTCTCATGTCATCGACTTGCATCGATACAGAGGTCTTTCTCCATGACAGTTACCAGGTTGATATGCGATGTGCCGACTTGGTGGAATTCCACTCTGCACATGTTGCAGTGACTGTGGCAGCAGTAATGAGTCCAGACGCAGTATGTCATGTCATAGAACCTAAGCCATCGCAGTACGGACGTGGGGCATATTACGTTTGTGGAGTGGGACCAGATTATGGACCTCTACACCCTTCTGCACAATTTTGAAATGGCTACTAAACTAGTTAGCTCTGACAATGCCTTCATCAGCATCACTGTTCCGGTCATCTACATGCTGGAGAAGACTTTGAATAGCGTGCGGAAAAAGGTGATTGTCCCAGAAGAAGAGGAGGTTGCGGAATGGATAAAATTGTCTCAAAGTTCCAGACTGACGTCACACAGGCAGATGCCAAGTGATGGTGGCTTCCTGCAATCGAGGGGGTTTGGAGATACCAGACATACTGTTAGTGAAGGTGCAAGAGCCGAGGAACAAATGGAGGAGGAAGAGGTGATGGGCAGGCAACAGTAAGAAGATGAAGAGGATAATCATCCTCTCTCTGTTGAACGTGGTTGGCAGGAGGGGACGGAGGAAACATGCATCAGTGTTACGCAGCCAACAATAGAGTCTGGCTTTGGACCACCTGGAATATATGAGTGCCTTCTTGCTGCACTTTCTGCAACATCATCCCCTTATAGTTAGGATTCTAAATAATGCTGATTAAGGGGTTGCCACTCTGTTAGATCCACATTATGAGTAAATTTTGCCAGATGATTCCCGCCCTGGAAATGGACCCGCTTATGTAGGAGTATCGATACAAGCTTTTAAGCAACCTTAATAGAGCTTTTCCCCAAGATAGGAGGGAGTCACACAGTGTGCATCGCAGCTGTAGTCTTTTAACCTCCGGCACTTCAATTCGTCAATGCCAAAACATAAGCAGAAGCAGAAGAGTAAGTGGCAGAAGCAATATCTTTGAGTCCTTTCACACATTTTTTAGACCAGCTCGTGCACCAGCACAACAGAGTAGAAGTCTGAGGATGGTGGAGGGCTATCGAGAGCTCAAAACAAATACCATCAGTGAGGATTTTGACCCTTTTACATTTTGGTCTTCAAAAATGGATGAGCTCGCCTCTCACGCCTTGGAGGTTTTATGATGCCGGCAGGCAGGGTTCTCTCAGAACGTGTGTTCAGTGTTGCTGGTGGTGTCCTGATGGATAAGCACACCCGGCTGTCCCATGAAAGTGTTGACTACCTAATATTCATCAAGATGAAAAACTCATGTATCTCAAAGGACTTTTGCACCCCAATTGCAGACTGTACAGAGTAGGCAATGTTGTAGTTTTTCGTGTGCTGCATTGATCTTGCAGAATTGCAGCCTGCTCTTGCTGCGGCTGCAGGTTTTAGGCCCCAATTTTTTGAAATGTGGAGAATACAGAATTGGTCTCTCAATCCATTGGTGTGGCTGTAGTGGAAGAGGTGTCGGACCCCATTATACTATTTATTTTCTAGTGAAATTGGTGCCACTTTGGTGGTTTTAGGCCCAAATGTTTTCAAATGGGAACAGTCCTGATTGGGTCTCCGTCTACTGGGTTGGCTGTTGTGGAAGAGGTGTCGGTCCCCATTATACTACTTATACTCTAGTGAATTGATGCCACTTTGATGGTTTTAGGCCCAAATGTTTTCAAATGGGAACAATCCTCATGGGGTCTCCATCTACTGGGTTGGCTGAAGGGGAAGAGGTGTCGTTCCTAATTGTACAATTTCTACTGTACTGAAATTGATGCCACTTTGTTGGTGTCTGCCAGTAATTTTTTGAAATGTGGGGAATCCTGATTGGGTCTCCATCTATTGTGTTGGCTGTAGTGGAAGAGGTGTCGGTCCTCATTATTAGTGTTGTGCCACCCCCATAGTGTTCGAGTTTGGTTCGGTTCGTCGAACACCTTCGAACACCGTTAAAACCTATGGCAGGCAAACAAAAACACATAGAAACACATAGAAAACACCTTCAAAGGTGTCCAAAAGCTGACAAACTGCTCAGAAGACATAACTAACACATGGAAAAGTGACAAGTACATATAGTCATGCAAAAAGAAAAGAGGTGGAGGAGTAAAAGGAGGGGGAGACACAGATATAGGCATGTCATGCCCTTCTAAAATCCAAAAAGTGAGAAGCCGACACGGCCAGTTCGTTCCTGCCCGTGCCACCTCCGTGTCGCCGGGTTTGTGCCAGAGCCGTGGAGGACCCTGACGGCCAGCCCCCCTCTCTCAATACTGGTGCCTGTCCGCTGGTGGGTTGAGCCCCCCCGCGGTGGGGGGGGGGGTAACATCTGCAGAAGAAACACCATGTTCCAGCCAAACTAAGATGTCGACTTCTTTTCGTGGACAATGTGATACGATCCCTTTCTTACGGACACACCCATCGCTACAAATCCAGATGAGGCACAAAAACAGCAGGTACTTCAGCGGATATCAAGTGCTCCTTCAAGTGGGCTCTCCTCCACCTCAATTTCAACATCACAAATACTCCAGTCCTCAGAGGTGTCACCCCAATCGCACTTGCTTCCTCACAGCTCCCAAGTCTCCAGCTGCCCGTCAGAGTATGGGGTAACACAGATGGTTGAGTCTGCAGAGCTGTTTACTCATACTATAGCCTGGGAAACGGAGGTCTGCTCCAGAGCTTCTGTTAATCCAGACGAAATGATCTGCACTGATTCCCAGAATCTTTATAAGTCGGATCCAGGATCAGATGAAGAAGGTTCTGAGCATAATGTAGAAACTCGTTCCC
The DNA here is from genome assembly GCF_046119375.1 of Phyllobates terribilis. Lineage (NCBI taxonomy): Eukaryota > Metazoa > Chordata > Amphibia > Anura > Dendrobatidae > Phyllobates > Phyllobates terribilis. The sequence goes on along the minus strand of NW_027362762.1, from coordinate 763,599,654 downwards.
AAACTGTCACTCCTGTTGGTGGAGACAATGATGAAGACGATGATGAGACTCAAATACCTGATTGGAGCGACAACTTGACTTTTCGGTCAGGGCAGGAAGAGGTTGGCTTTGAGGACGACGGGTGTGATAACACACATGGTGATGATGACGAGGTTGGAGATCCCACTTACTGTCAACCCACAGTCAGCCAGTCGATGAGGTCAACAGAGGAGGTGGAGGAGGATGTGACTAGCCCAGGGGATGGGGATGACTCGGTACCCGGGCCTTTACCTGGCCTTGGGAATGTCGTGGTGGTCGGCTCCCTGGCCCGTACCCTGGGGTCACTCTTTAAAAGAGTGGATAATTGTTTATTTTGTAAGAGTTCGTGACGCCACCTGTGGTATCGGGTGAGAAGCACCAGCGCTGCAGCAGTCCACTGCGACCCGTGATAAGGCAGCTCGATGGTATAGCTCTCCACAGGTGGAGCTAGGTCTCAGGGCAGCGTATGCAGGGGGAATACATGACAGGCGAGACCCAGCTGGGTCAAAGCAAGAACGGGAAAGGACACGGTAGTCACTTCAGTACCTTTTACTGGAGGACATTCAGGCACATCCCGAAGTACTATAGGGTGAAAGGTGAATATCAGGATCCTCCCCAATGAGCGGGTGTAGGGCCTCCTGTTTCTTGCCTCTGCGAAGTAAGTTTCTGACCTGCCTGGAGCTAGGCCTAACTTTGTCTCTGTCCTGCGCTGGCTGACCTTGTTGTAGGGCCTTCTTTTGGAGTTCACACTCCCACTATGCGGGGCCTAAGCGTCTCCTGGCTCTGTTACGTATCAGCACCTTAGCAATCCTGGGACTTGTAGTTCTCCAGGGATTCCGGTTATGCCTTACTGAATCTAGCTAGCAGGAGCCTCGTGCTCCACTGCTGAACTATTAACTGAGTTCTCTAGACTAGACTGAGCTCCACTGCAGACTGACCTCTCTTAGGCTTCTCTACTGCAGGAACTCTTCAGAGGAACTGAACTGCCTAGCTCCACCTTCCCTATTTATATCCCTAACGGGCTCCCTCTGCTGGTCGGAGGTGGAAGGTGGAGATGTGTGAATGTTTATGGGGGCCTCTTGTGGAGGATTCCATCAATACACTCTTCTAGGATCTGTGATACCAAGCACAGCGCGGAGTCACAGATGCTATTGACGATGAGGTTAGGTTGCGCCTTCCTTGACAGAGACGGAGTACTGGAAGCACGTCAACAACTGCATCCTCAACCACAACTCTGCCTCTGACCACAAGTCGTAGTGGCTCTTCAGGACCTTATGTCCATCGCAGTGCCCCAGTACCAGATGCCCAGTCTGCACTACTTCTCAAAGAAAGGTGTGCCTGCGCTCCACTAGCATGTCGCACACAACATCACCGCTTCTTTGAGAAACTCTGTGTGTGACAGGGTGCATTTCACCACAGACACTTGGACGAGTAGGCATGGACAGGGGCGTTACATGTCGCTGACTGGGCACTGGGTAACTATGGTGACAGCAGGACAAGGGGCTGCTGTCCAAGTCTTACCGTCCCCACGAGTTGTGCGTCAATCCTCTTTATCTCGAAGTTCCTCCACTGCTTCTGCCTTCTCAACCTCCTCTCGGTCCTCCACCTGCACCCAAAGCCTGTCTGGTAATGCCATCCGCTTTCTAACTGCGCAGAAGGAATCCTGCACACCTCCTTACTATGCTGGCAGCAGGGCTCAAGGCATCAGTGTTTACTTTGAAATGTCTGGGAAATGTGAGTCACACAGCTGAGGAGTTGTGGTCAGCTCTGGAGACCCAGTTTCATGAATGGTTGTCTCCACTGGACCTGCAACCAGGGAAGGCCGTGTGCGACAATGCTGCAAACCTGGGTGCGGACCTTCGCCGGGGCAATGTCACACACGTGCCTTGTATGGCTCAGGTGTTGAACCTGGTTGTCCATAAATTGTTAGCCCACTATCCTGGACTAGATGGCCTTCTGCAGAGGGCACGGTCGCTGTGTGCTCACTTCCGCCGTTTGCATCCCGCAGCTCAACGACTTACATCTCTACAGAAGTCGTTGGGCCTGCCAGTTCACCGGCTGAAATGCGATGTGCCGACACGGTTGAATTCAACTCTGACCATGTTGCAGCGACTGTGGCAGCATCGACATGCCCTGGTGCAATTCGTTCTAAAGTATAGCCTGGGCCAACGAGATCCAGAGGTGGGGCAAATCACGCTGCAGGAGTGGTCTCAGATCAGGGACCTATGAAGTTGACGCGCCACATGGGCCATGGGGTACCCTGAGCCGGGCCGGTAGACGCTGGGGGTTGTAGTCACTGTGGCGGTGACCCGGTCCGTGATCCAGGGCGGTCAATCCAAGGGTAATTTGTATATATGGGTTTTATAATGTCCGACTACGCCACCTCTGGAGTGGGGCAAAAGGGGCCGCCGCTGCGGAACAGTCCTCTGAAGCTGGTGGTTTTGCAGCAATGGTATTATTACTCACCACAGGAAGAGTGTAGCTTCAGGGCAGTGTGGGTGGATGATGGTGGTTGTAGTGCAGGGAGTCAGTAATGAACACAGAGTCCGTGTGATGCAGTCCCAAGATCTTTACTCACAGTTGTTGCAGTCCAGATTACAGGTACCAGAGCAATCTCACCCGTCGTGCTGTGCGTACTCAGTGAGGGGCTCAGTCCACCCCCAGATAGCTCCGGAGTACTAAGCAGGACCCCCTTCAGTGTGTCCTTTCTCTGGCCTTCTCCCTGCACCTCACACCCAGTGACACTTCTATCCGGTATCCTCGGGCCTTGGCGGGCGACTTGTGTTCCGTCCCCTGGGTCCTATGTGGCTACCTTCTTAGTGAGACTGGTGTGGACTTTTACCTGCAGTACATGAAATGCTGCAGCCTCCGGTTTCTAGTTGAGCCTTGCTGTTTCTCCGCTAGTTGAGGGACCGGTTCCCCTTATCTGGCCTAACCCCTCTACCTCCTGGTAGCAGCAGGAGTACGGGTGGCTTTCTGCACGGCCCGTAGCCCTAGGGTCCCTTCGGTTCCTGGAACCTTCCTGCTCCCACTCCTCTCTTCTCTCCTTCAGTCCTGGGCCTCCCAGGCTAGGCCCGCCTCTGGAGCAGAGCTAATGCCGAGCCTCTGCTCCTGTCACTTTTCCTCCTCTGACTGGCTTGCTCTTTCTAAGATGGCTTCCTATTTATACTCTCCCTGTCATGTGCTCCGCTAAGCTGCGCACCTAAGCACCCACTACATAGGACCCTCCCACCAGCTAGGGACCTGGGACGGTGCTCTCCCTTAGGAGCAATCTCTCCCTACTAGAGATGAGCGTTGTTCTACTCGAACTGTTCGCCAAACTCAAATTCGAGCTGTTTTGGGCGGTGTTCGAGCCGTTCGGCGAACACGAACAATTTGAGAAAAATTCGGCTGTTCGAGGTTATGTTCGATAACTATTCGTGCACCAAAATCATAACTGGATTTTTTCTCAGTAATGATGAAAATTAATGTTAATACGCAGTTTGAGTGTACAGCGGGGTGGGGGGAGGGGCAGGGGATGGATCTCTGCAGGAACAATGAAGATCTCCATTTTTTTTTCTCTTTCCCCCATTTGCAGTGGGGAGGTGCAATCTGTCAGCCTATCAGCAGCGCACACACGGAGCGAAGTGCTTTTTTTCACACAAGCAAGGGCATGTGTCATTGGCAGTGTATGTCACATGTCCTTGCCCTATAAGACCAAGCCATTTTCCCCGTCGCCACCATTTTCTCACTGCTGCAGCTGCGTGTTAGACGGCACCGCTGTTGCTGTGTGCGCTATACCTTGTTAATTTCAAGCCAATTTTCGCACAAATATACAGATAGCTTGGGAGTAGGGGATAGTTGTGATTGCAGTCCTTTTAAGACTAGGTTACAGCATTTCCTACGACTTTTATCAGGGAGGTCTGTGCTCTTAAATAGATAGGTTGTGGGAGTAAAGACTAATTGTAATTGGAGTCCTTTTCAGGACTAGGTTACATGAGTTCCTATCAGTTTTTGCCAGGCAGGTCTGTGCCAGTGCTGTGCAAGTTTTTTTCACAGCATTTGGCTGAATCTAGCAAAGCTAATCCTTTTTGGCCTATTGCAGAGTGTGTTAGTCAGTGGAGTAGCCTATCTGTGTTGCAAGATATAACACCTGTGTATAGAATACCAATTTTTTTACTGCACCTAGTGAAGTAAAATCTTTTGGGCATAGCATCATTCTATTAGTCCATCTATACTGACCTCCATCAGGTTGCAAACTGAATATAATTTTTTTCTGCATCTAGCTCTGAAAAAATAGTTGGGCTTCTAGCAGTGTGTGGGACTTGGTCTATTAGTCCATCTATACTGACCTCCATCAGGTTGCAAATTAAAAATAATTTTTTTCTTCATTTAGCTCTGAAAAAATATTTGGGCTTCTAGCAGTGTGTGGGACTTGTTCTATTAGTCCTTCTATACTGACCTCCAGCAGGTTGCAAATTGAATATAATTTTTTTCTGCATCTAGCTCTGAAAAAATAGTTGGGCTTCTAGCGGTGTGTGGGACTTGGTCTATTAGTCCATCTATACTGACCTCCATCAGGTTGCAAATTAAAAATAATTTTTTTCTGCATCTAGCTCTGAAAAAATATTTGGGCTTCTAGCAGTGTGTGGGACTTGGTCTAGTAGTCCATCTATACTGACCTCCATCAGGTTGCAAATTAAAAATAATTTTTTTCTGCATCTAGCTCTGAAAAAATATTTGGGCTTCTATCATTGTGTGGGACTTGGTCTATTAGTCCATCTATACTGACCTCCATCAGGTTGCAAATTAAAAATAATTTTTTTCTGCATCTAGCTCTGAAAAAATATTTGGGCTTCTAGCAGTGTGTGGGACTTGGTCTATTAGTCCATCTATACTGACCTCCATCAGGTTGCAAATTAAAAATAATTTTTTTCTTCATTTAGCTCTGAAAAAATATTTGGGCTTCTAGCAGTGTGTGGGACTTGTTCTATTAGTCCTTCTATACTGACCTCCAGCAGGTTGCAAATTGAATATAATTTTTTTCTGCATCTAGCTCTGAAAAAATAGTTGGGCTTCTAGCGGTGTGTGGGACTTGGTCTATTAGTCCATCTATACTGACCTCCATCAGGTTGCAAATTAAAAATAATTTTTTTCTGCATCTAGCTCTGAAAAAATATTTGGGCTTCTAGCAGTGTGTGGGACTTGGTCTATTAGTCCATCTATACTGACCTCCATCAGGTTGCAAATTAAAAATAATTTTTTTCTGCATCTAGCTCTGAAAAAATATTTGGGCTTCTAGCGGTGTGTGGGACTTGGTCTATTAGTCCATCTATACTGACCTCCATCAGGTTGCAAATTAAAAATAATTTTTTTCTGCATCTAGCTCTGAAAAAATATTTGTGCTTCTAGCAGTGTGTGGGACTTGGTCTATTAGTCCATCTATACTGACCTCCATCAGGTTGCAAATTAAAAATAATTTTTATCTGCATCTACAGTACCTCTGAAAAAATATTTGGGCTTCTAGCAGTGTGTGGGACTATTTGTATTAGTCCATCTATACTGACCTCCATCAGGTTGCAAATTCAAAATAATTTTTTTCTGCATCTAACCCAGCCAATAGTTTTGGCCTAATACCACAGTTTGGCCACGCAGCTCTGCTCGGTTACCATCCATTGTTTTTTTGTGCAAACAACTCCAGAGTTGTGAATTAGTTAACCACCAAAATGAGTGGAAAAAGGCCTGCTGCTGGTGGAAAGGGGAATAGGCGTGTTGGAAAGGGGAAAAAAGGTTGTGTCCGTGGGGTAGGTGTTAAAGCAACAGTAACATCTGCAGAAGAAAGACCATCTTCCAGCCAAACTAAAATGTCTACTTCTTTTAGTGGACAATGTGATAAGATCCCTTTCTTACGGCCACGCCAATCGCTACAAATTCCAGATGAGGCACAAAAACAGCAGGTGCTTCAACGGATATCAAGTGCTCCTTTAAGTGGGCTCTCCTCCACATCAACTTCAACATCACAAATACTCCAGTCCTCAAAGGTGTCACCCAAATCGCACTTGCTTCCTCACAGCTCCCAAATCTCCAGCTGCCCGTCTGAGTATGAGGTAGAACAGATGGTTGAGTCTGCAGAGCTGTTTACTCATACTATAGCCTGGGAATCAGAGGTCGACTCCAGCGCTTCTGTGAATCCAGACGAGGAAATGATCTGCACTGATGCCCAGAATCTTTATGAGTCGGATCCAGGACCAGACGCAGAAGGTTCTGACCATAATGTAGACCCTCATTCCCAAACTGTAACTCCTGTTGGTGGAGACAATGAGGAAGACGATGATAAGACTCAAATACCTGATTGGAGCGACAACTTTAGTTTTTTGTCAGGGCAGGAACAGGTTGGCTCTGAGGACGACGGGTGTGATAACGCACAGGGTGATGATGATGAGGTCGGAGATCCCACTTACTGTCAACCCACAGTCAGCCAAGAGATGAGGTTAGCAGAGGAGGTGGAGGAAGATGCTAGTGACGACGAGGTCAGGTTGCGCCTTCCTGGACAGAGACGTAGTACTGGAAGCACGTCAACAACTGCATCCTCAAACACAACTCTGCCTCTCACCACAAGTCGTGGTGGCTCTTCAGGTCGCATGGGTGCTAAGCCTTGCATAGCCTGGGCATTTTTTCAGATCGATAAAGATGACTCAACTCGTGTTATCTGTAACATTTGTCAGCAAAAGCTAAGTAGAGGCCAAAAAATACATAGTTTGAGTACTTCATGCATGAACCGGCACATGGACATGAAGCATAAGTTGCAGTGGGAAGCTCAGTGTGCTACAATGCGGCCTAGCAGGCCGGGCCAATCACCGTCTGCCATATCTTGTGCATCCGCGGCCTCTTCATCCTCTGTGACTGGGGGGACAGCAGTCACACCTGTTTTGGGGCGCAGACCTGCCACCTCTTTACCCGCAACAGCCAGCGTGATTGGCAGGTCATCATTTTCTTTGGAGGTGGTAACACCAGCTGGTGTTGAGCGCTGTCCGACATCGATAGCACCACCTTTGGATCAAGGCAACCTAACATGTCCGCCTGCATCTTCCTCACAGACCGGCAGTTTGCCGGGGACACCCTTATCAACCCCGTCTAAGCACAATAGCCAGCCCTCGGTCCCTCAGATGTGGACAAGTAAAAGACCATTTCCTCCTAGCCATGAGAAAGCTAAGAGGTTGAATTTCACCATCTGCAAGCTCTTGGCTATAGAAATGCTGCCTTTCCGCCTGGTGGACACAGAGGATTTTCGAGACCTTATGTCCGTCGCAGTGCCCCAGTACCAGATGCCCAGTCAGCACTGCTTCTCAAAGAAAGGTGTGCCTGCGCTCCACCAGCATGTCGCACACAACATCACCGCTTCTTTGAGAAACTCTGTGTGTGACAGGGTGCATTTCACCACAGACACTTGGACGAGTAGGCATGGACAGGGGCGTTACATGTCGCTGACTGGGCACTGGGTAACTATGGTGACAGCAGGACAAGGGGCTGCTGTCCAAGTCTTGCCGTCCCCACGAGTTGTGCGTCAATCCTCTTTATGTCAAAGTTCCTCCACTGCTTCTGCCTCCTCAACCTCCTCTCGGTCTTCCACCTGCACCCAAAGCCTGTCTGGTCATGCCACAAGCTTTCTAACTGCGCAGAAGGGATCCTGCACACCTCCTTACTATGCTGGCAGTAGGGCTCAACGTCATCAGGCGGTTTTTACATTGAAATGTCTGGGAAATGTGAGTCACACAGCTGAGGAGTTGTGATCAGCTCTGGAGAACCATTTTCATGAATGGTTGTCTCCACTGGACCTGAAACCAGGGAAGGCCGTGTGCGACAATGCTGCAAACCTGGGTGCGGCCCTTCGCCGGGGCAATGTCACACACGTGCCTTGTATGGCTCACGTGTTGAACCTGGTTGTCCAGCAATTTTTAGCCCACTATCCCAGACTAGATGGCCTTCTGCAGAGGGCACGGTCGCTGTGTGCTCACTTCCGCCGTTCGCATCCCGCAGCTCAGCGACTTACATCTCTACAGAAGTCGTTGGGCCTGCCACTTCACCGGCTAAAATGCGATGTGCCTACCCGGTGGAATTCAACTCTGCACATGTTGCAGCGACTGTGGCAGCACCGACAAGCCCTGGTGCAATACGTTCTGACGTATAGCCTGGGCCAACGAGATTCAGAGGTGGGGCAAATCACGCTGGAGGAGTGGTCTCAGATCAGGGACCTATGCACCCTTCTGCACAGTTTTGAAATGGCGACGAAGATGTTTAGTGCTGACGATGCCATTATCAGCATGACTATTCCGGTGATTTACATGCTGGAGCACATGTTAAACAGAATTCGGAGTCAGGTGGTGGCACAAGAGGAGGTGGAGGAAGTAGAGGAGGAGGAGTTGTATGCGGAAGGGCTAACATCTGCAAGGTCCAGACGGTCGGCAGCACCAAGGCGGCAGGCATGTGAGGGTGGGGGAGATGGTTTTACCAGGGCGCATGGTAGCAGCCAAACTAGTGAGGAAGGTGCAGGAGCCCAGGAAGAAGTGGAGGACGAACTGATGGAAGACTCATCAGATGAGGGAGACCTTGATCACATTTCTGTTGTGCGAGGTTGGGGGGAGATGACAGAGGAAGGAAGCATGATTGTTACCTCGCCACCAACACAACAGGGACTTGGTGCTCCTGGATGCGCAACACACATGAGTGCCTTCTTGCTGCACTACCTGCAACATGACCCTCGAATTGTGAGAATTAGAAATAATCCTGACTACTGGGTTGCCACACTGTTAGATCCCCGGTACAAAAGTAAATTTGCCGAAATTATTCCTGCCATAGAAAGGGATGCACGCATGCAGGAGTATCAGCAGAGACTGTTGCAGAATCTTACATGTGCTTTTCCACAAAATACCAGTGGTGCACGTAGTGAATCTCACAGTTCCAACTTGCCAACCGTGGGACCGTCAAGTGTTCAGCACTCAAACCGTAACAGAACCACAGTATCTGCTGGTAACATCAATTTTGCGGAATCATTTCACCACTTTTTTAGCCCATCCTTTGCAAGGCCACAGGAGACAAGAAGTCTGACACATAGTCAACGCCTAGAGACGATGGTACAGGAGTATCTCCAAGTAAACATTGAAGCCACGACTGTGTCACTGGACCCTTGCTCTTTTTGGGCTTCCAATCTGGATAAATGGCCGGAGCTAGCCACTTACGCCTTGGAGATCTTGTCATGCCCCGCAGCCAGCGTTCTGTCTGAACGTGTGTTCAGCGCTGCTGGTGGTGTGCTGACAGATAAGCGCATGCGGCTCTCCACTGATAATGTAGACAGACTCACGTTCATAAAGATGAACAAATCATGGATCCGAAACGACTTTTCTACCCCTGTGTCATCCTGGGGAGAGTAAAAGCTTGATGATTGGTTAAAATCACCCTACCAACCGTTTTAAGCTTTCAAATTACTAATCATGTTTATCTGTATCTTGACTGGAAAATAATTTGGGCTTTGTAGCAGTGTGCAGCACTGATCCTATTAGGCCATCTATACTAAAGCTTCACCAGATTTAAAATTAAAAATAATTTTTAGCTGCATCTAGCCCGGAAAATAATTTTGGGGCTCCGAGATGCGCAAGGCACATAAGTGCCTTCTTGCTGCACTACCTGCAGCATGACCCTCATATTGTCAGAATTCGAAGTAATCATGACTACTGGGTTGCCACACTCTTAGATCCCCCAAACTTTTCGATCAACTTTTTCATTTTAATAAAGACCAAAAAAATGGTCATTTTTGAAATTATAAGCATTAGCAGGTTGTTAGAAACTGAAATCAAACAGTTTTCAACTCAAAACTTTATTCTAGGTGATGTTACATTTTCACATAGGACCCCTTGTTCGAAAGGAGCTTCTGAACTCTCTCGTCCATTGAATTTGTCAGGTTTTGGATGGTTTCTGCTTCAATTGTTTTGCATGAGGACAGAATACCCTCCCAGAGCTGTTGCTTAGATGTGAACTGCCTCCTGCCATCATAGACACTCCTTTTAATGATGCTCCAAAGGTTCTGAATGGGGTAGAGGTCAGGGGAGCATGGGGGTCACACCATAAGTTTGTCCCCTTTTATGCCCATATCAGCCAGAGATGCAGATGTTTTATGTGCAGCATGAGATGGTGCATTATCATGCAGAAAAATGATCTTGCTGTGAAATACACGGTTCTTCTTCTTGAACCATGGCAGGAAGTGCTGTTTGAGAAAATCCACATACATTATGGAGTTCATCTTTAGCGCCTTCAGGGATCCTAAAGGGGCCGACAATCTCTCTCCCCATGATTCCAGCCCAAAACATACTCCACCTCCTCCTTGTTGGCGCTGTAGCCGTGTTTGCGTGGGGTGTCCATCAACCAGCCATCCTCCACTCCATCCATCTGGACCATCGAGCGCTGCACGGGACTCATCCGTGAACAAAACAGTTTTGAAATCAGTCTTCATGTAATGTTTGGCCCACTGGAGCCGTTTCTGCTTGTGTGAAGTGGATAGAGGAGGTCGACAGGATGGCGCATGCACAGCTGCAAACCTCTGAAGGACCCTGCATCTTGTTGTTCGGGGGACGTTGGAGGCACAAGCAGCTTCAAAAACTTGTCTGCTGCTATGACAAGGCTTTTTTGCCGCTGCTCTTTCAACCTGACGTAATTGCCTATAGGAAAGAGTCCTCAATTTTCCCTTATCAGCACGCACACGTGTGTACTGTGAATCAGCTACATACTTCTTGATTGCCAAGACACTTCATCCTGATCATCGCACAATGTTGATTGTAGTCATGCCTTGACCTAAACACTCCACAATTTGTTGCTTCTCAGCAGCCGACACATCCTTTTTCTTTCCCATTTTGGCAGAAAATGTAGGCTGCTTAATAATGTGAGAGAGCCTTCTTAAGTAGTCTTGCCTTTCATTGGACACACCTGCCAAACTAATTAGCACAGGTGTCTGCAATTGCTTACAGTGATATAAAGAGCCCTGACACACATCACCATCAATGAGTTTAACTGACAAACAAACAAATTCTTCCCTTATCACTCCTAAACACTTTTTGTATAATAATTTGGAACGCAGTGTACATGTGCTTTTCCACAAAACACCAGTGGTTCACGTAGTGAATCTTACAGTTCTAACTTGCCAACCGTGGTCTGTATGGAGTTGTTCAATAAAGGGCCCAAAATTAAGATAACATAGATGGGAGAGGTCTCTATGAATAGGAATTCCTAAGTATTTGATACCCTGTGAGGGCCAGGCAAAGGGAAAGTTGGACTGGATGGAATCCTATATGGATTTGGGGAGGTAGACATCGAGGGCCTCAGACTTCGCTGCATTGATTTTAAAATTTTACCATGTAACAAAGTGATCTATTTCAGCCATAACAGCATGGATGGATATATGTGATTGAGTGATATATACTAGGACATCATCAGCAAATAGAGAGCACTTGTACTCGGTGCCTCCCACCTCAATCCACCTAATATTGGGGTTATGGCGAATTGATGAGAGCAGGTGCTCCGTCACTAGGATGTATAAGAGAGGGGACAGAGGACATCACTGCCTTGTCCCATTGGTGATTGTGAAAGGTGATGAAAATGTTCTGACGCACCCCCTGGGCCTTGGGACACCCGGAGCCGGACCCTTTTTGGTGGATGCTGGTGGTTGTAGTCTTCGTGGCGGCGACCCAGTTCCGTGGCTCAGGGCGGTCAAACCAGTGGCGGAACTATTTATGTGGTTTTCATGTTTAAATGTCCGACTACGCCACCCGTGGATTGCGGTCAGAGTGAACCACCGCTACAGGGCAGACCACTGAGGCTGGTGTTGTGGGTGCAGCAGAGCGTAGCATAACTCCCCACGGGAGGAGTATAGCCTCAGGGCAGTGTATGCGGAGGATGGGGGTGATGGTGCAGGGCAGCAGCAGTAACGACACGGAGTCAGTGATGCAGTTCAGGGCCTTTACTCACAGTTCTTATTATCCAGACCACGTCTGCAGGTAACGGCTGCCCACGTCGTACTGTGCTCACCAGGTGAGGGGCTCAGACAACTCCCAGATAACTTTGGAGCACTTCACAGGACCCCCTTTGTGTGTCCTTTGTCTGGCCTTTCTTACCAACACTTCTGTCCGGCTGCCTCGGGCCTCCTCTTGGTAAACTTGGCGCCAGTTTCCCTGACCCTATGTGGTGCCTTCCTAGCGGGTGTAGCGAGGGGCTGCGCCACATAAAATGTCAGAGCCTCCGGTTTCTAGCTGAGGGTCGTTTCCTGCCTCCACTAGTTCGGGGACCGGTCTACCCCTTTGGCCTGACCCCTCCACGCAGGTGGATTCGGGCGTGCGGTGGCGACTCGCCCGTCCGCACCCCTGGGATCCCTTCATTCCTCGTTCCTGGAGCCTTCTCCGCTCCTCTTCCTTCCTTCTCCCTCTTCCAGGCCTGGGCCTCTGTTACTAGGCCCGCCTCCGGAGCAGAGCTCATGCAGAGCCCCTGCTCCCTGCCACTTCTGCTCAGACTTCTCTGCACTGAACTAAGATGGTGCCCACCTTTTATACTCCCTTCTCAATGCACCCAGGAACTGCTTCCTCCCTGCTCCTGCACTACAGGGTTCCCCTTCCTCAGTGTTCCCTCCCCCCACTCCAGCCAGGGACAGGGACTGTCGTGCCCATCTCAGGGGCATATTGGTCGCCCTGCCCCACGGCAATGTGGTGTAATGCATGCAGGTGTCGGGTCCTGATCCACACTCCATCCTTACCTGAGAGTGAGATATCACACCTCTGGGTGAGGTGCAATACGTCTGTAGCAACCGAGCCCTCAGGGTGCTACAGTTCCATTTATCTTCAGCCTAGGTGACGTATTGCGATACAGGGCCATGATTTTGGCTATAAAAGGGTCCCCTAGACCCCTACTCCAAGCTTCTTAAGAGAATCATATATGGCGTGCCAGGAGACTCTATGGAATGCTTTCTCAGCATCCAACGAGAGTATCTAATTACAAATTTTTAACTGCATCTAGCCCAGGAAATACTTTGTGCCTAGTAGCAGTGTCTGCTAGTGAGCGGATTATTCCGGCTGTTAAGCAAGCTGCACCACCTGTAGTTTAGACACTTAATTTTTTCAAAGGAAATGCTTCGGGACAATGGGATACTTAGTGAAGAGCATCAGGAGGCACCCCAAGGCATAGGGGCTGGGACTGGCAGTAGGATGCCTTGCGGTGGACAGCCGAGCTCGATCCTTATAAAAGCTTTTTAACTGCAGCAGCTTTAGTGGACGCTACTGGAGCTGGAATTACCGCGGCTGCTGGCATGAGACTTGCCCTCCAATAGATCCTTGTAAATGGATTTAAAGTGTATTCATTCAAATTAGAGAGACAATTTAAATTAAAAGCTTAGAGCTGCCTCCACCACAGGGGGGCTCGCTCGACCCACCAGCGGACAGGCACCAGTATTGGGAGAGGGGGGCTGGCCGTCAGGGTTCACCGCGGCTCTGGCACAAACCCGGCGACACGGAGGTGGCACGGGCAGGAGCGGACTGGCCGTGTCGGCTTCTCACTTTTTGGATTTTAGAAGGGCATGACATGCCTATATCTGTGTCTCCCCCTACTTTTACTCCTCCACCTCTTTTATTTTCGCATGACTATATGTACTTGTCACTTTTCCATGTGTTAGTTATGTCTTCTGAGCAGTTTGTCAGCTTTTGGACACCTTTGAAGGTGTTTTCTATGTGTTTCTATGTGTTTTTGTTTGCCTGCCATTGGTTTTAACGGTGTTCGAAGGTGTTCGACGAACAGTTCGACGAACAGTTCGGCGAACACACGGGTGTTCGACGAACCGAACTCGAACACTACGGGGGTGGCTCAACACTACTCCCTACCCCCACTGCGGGTATGTGTTGGATGCAGGTGTTAGGGTCCCGAGCCATATGCCTTCCGTACCTGAGGGTGAGATACCACACCTCTGGGTGAGATGCAGTACCTCTGTGGCGACTGAACACTCAGAGGTGCCACACACCCTTCTGCACAGTTTTGAAATGGCGATGAAGATGTTTAGTGCTGACGACGATGCCATTATCAGCATGACTATTCTGGTGATTTACATGCTGGAGCACACATTAAACAGAATTCAGAGTCAGGTGGTGGGACAAGAGGAGGTGGAGGAAGTAGAGGAGGAGTCCTATGCGGAAGGGATAACATCTCCAAGGTCCAGACGGTTGGCAGCACCAAGGCAGCAGGCATGGGAGGGTGGGGGAGAGGGATTAACCAGGGCGCATGGTAGAAGCCAAACTGTTGAGGAAGGTGCAGGAGCCGAGGAAGAAGTGGAGGACGAACTGGCGATGGGCATGGAAGACTCATCAGATGAGGGAGACCTTGATCACATTTCTGCTGTGCGAGGTTGGGGGAGAGGGCAGAGGAAGGAAGCATGATTCTTACCTCGCTACCAACACAACAAGGACTTGGTCCTCCTGGATGCGCAAGACACATGAGTGCCTTCTTGCTGCACTACCTGCAACATGACCCTCAGATTGTCAGAATTCAAAGTAATCCCGACTACTGGGTTGCCACACTCTTAGATCCCCGGTACAAAAGTAAATTTGCCGAAATAATTCCTGCCTTAAAAAGGGATTGACACATGCAGGAGTATCTGCAGACTATGTTGCAGAATCTTACATGTGCTTTTCCACAAAACACCAGTGGTGCACATAGTGAATCTCACAGTTCTAACTTGCCAACCGTGGGACTGTCGAGTCTTCATCACTCAAACCGTAACAGTAACACAGTACCTGCTGGTAACAGCAATTTTGTGGAATCGTTTCACCACTTTTTTAGACCATCCTTTGCAAGGCCACAGGAGACAAGAAGTCTGACACATAGTCAATGCCTAGAGAGGATGGTGCAGGAGTATCTCCAAGTGAACATCGAAGCCATGACTGTGTCACTGGACCCTTGCTCATTTTGGTATTCCAGTCTGGAAAAATGGCCGGAGCTCGCCACTCACGCCTTGGAGATCTTGTCATGCCCTGCAGCCAGTGTTCTCTCTGAACGTGTGTTCAGCGCTGCTGGTGGTGTGCTGACAGATAAGCGCACGCGTCTGTCCACTGAGAATGTAGACAGACTCACGTTCATAAAGATGAACAAATCATGGATTCGCAAGGACTTTTCTACCCCTGTGTTATCCTTGGGAGACTAAAACCTTGAGGATTTGGTAAAATCACCTCACCAACCGTTTTACGCAACTGTGGGGCAATTGATGCCACTTAACCCTAGAACGCATGACCATAAAAATCTACACTTTCATATACCTGGGGACTTTTAGGCCCGTGTGCAAATTACATGGAATAATTCAAACTCAAATGACAAACAACTATATACATGATGAATACCTAGAGTTTCAAAATTCTAACTAAAGTAATCTTGCAGAAAATAGAAAACAATTAACAGGGCAGGCCTGCGAGGCCCCAGGTATGCGTTCCAAGGTTAAGTGCTGTCTGTGCCACTATTTTGGGAAAAAATGGAGACTCTTTTTGGAGTCCCCTTGCTGTATCTTACGTGACGTTGGCATCGTCAATTCCAGGTGGGTTGGGTCGCCCCCCCCCCTTTTAAATGTAAGAAACTACATACACTATGGCTTGGGGTAACACAGATGGTTGAGTCTGAAGAGCTGTTTACTCAGAAGTCTGCTCAAATCTTCAGTGTCTGCTAGTCAGCGTAGAATTTTTAACTGCATCTAGCCTAGGCAATAGTTTGGGCGTAGTAGCCCAGCTGCGAAGCAAGCTGCACCGCCTGTGTATCTAATAAGAATTTTTAAATGCATCTAGCCTAGGCAGACTGTGGGGACCCCCAACCAAACCCAGACGCTCAGCCCCCCTACCGCCCCCCTTTCCTTGACAATACAATAATGTAACTCTTATAACTGGATGGGTGAGGATCGGTCACAGCTTTATTAACTCTTTATACTCATTCCATTAGAAAGGCATTTTATTTCTATATTAATTCAGCTTGTTGCAGCATGCCCTGGGTCTCCACTCCGGCAAGTTGGCCAACAAATGTAACTCTCCAACATGTCCTTTGTATTTCCAGGCCACGGAGGAGCCTGCGTACTCGTATGCAGGACTCTGACCCCCACCCATCACTCTTAACGCTTGTTCCACTCCGTCCTGGAGTCCTGACAGGAATATGTCCAGTACAATATCCATTAAGTGAACAACGTCGGGCCATATGAGGCCTGCTTTATCTCCTTCCAGTTGTTGGTGTCATAAAACTACACCGCCTCTGTCTCTTCTAAATTTTGCCATCCGAATATTTATTACCCGCCTTGTCCGTTCGATGGCCGTGATGTCTCGCGCACCTTGCCATACCGCTATCGACACAATCTCTGACCATACTATAGCTAGTTTTGTGAAAAATTCTCTGAAGCGCTCAGTGTCTAGTTTCATTATTGCCATTAGTTATGCGCTGTTGTGATGACCTAGCTTGTTTCCCCCGGCCTGTATAACTAAGATGACCGGACATCTTGCCTCTCTCCCTACCTTGATTACCTCCATTAGTGCCTGTGGCCATAGCAGGCCTCTAATACCTCTCTAGTTGAAATATGTGTTATGAAACTCTAATTTCCTCCTGCCTGGGCAGACTTTTGCCCTTTTTTCTGCCCAATATATATACAAGTGGCCTATCACCCACACTGTGGGCTTAGCGTCACCTGTAAAAGAAACAAACCACGTTAGGATAACAAGTCCGGTCTTATGTATCTTGCCAAACACGTGGATCGCCATCTCCCTATCCTCTGAACTTCCGTTTCTGACAGTCCTGCTCTTGCTGCTTCCATGGCCGCGCCTATGCGGAATGAGTGTGTCCCGTAATCTTTGGGGTGGTTCCCTGCCGATGTTATGCATTTATTAAATATAGCTTAGAACTGGTATCTTGATAATGGCATTCCATCAATGTGTGATAGGAAGAAATTACTTTGTGATCTGATGGTTAGATATGTTTTTACTACTGTTACCCGACTCAGTATACCGTTTGTGGGTTGTAGAAGTACCCAAGTGCCCCTGCCTGCTGGAACCATTTTCGATTTGTGTATGCGTAGACGTATTGCATTATTGGCTATGATTATGTCCTGGTGTAATAAGCCTCCACTGGTGGTAATTTTGGATTGAGGGACTAATTCGCTTATGCATAGCGCCCCGAAGAAGGCGATCACAAATGCAGTAGACAGTAGTGTTGCTTCAAATTGTCAGTGTCATGTTAATGGTGTTAGGGATATGATGTGAGAAATCAGTTTTAGTGACACGGGATGGGACTTCTACACTCCTGACTTGGCTGACCCCTTTTCCACCCTTTTATGGATTGTCTGATGATGAACCTTTGTCACATCTCCCCAATTCAGTAGTTGGAAGTGAAATGCTACTCCGATCAGACACCGCTGTGCTGACGCCCCTGATATGCCCCTCATAATTAGCTGGTGGAGAAATTCTATGGTGACTTGTGATCTGGCTTGTTCACATTGGTCAACCCGTCTGCCTGCTGTTAGTTGTGTCCACTCTTCCCATGCCTTACCGTATGCTTGCCACTTCGACGGGGCAACTTACGCTCTGATTAATGGCATCAACTATTCGCCACTAGATCCCATAGGGAAGGTGGGCAACTGTTGCCCGATGGGTGGGCGTTGTGGAAGAGCTCTGTGAAAATCTGCCAAATGAATTGTTATAAAGCGTTAGCAGCAGCTTTAGACCCCTCAGCATAGTGGCTAGCGCGGACCCATACATTGTGTTTTAGGCACAGGAATGCTAGCCTGGGTAGTAGGCCTAGCACTGGGAGAGACGATGATGCCATCTTATTAATGCAGTGCGCTAGGCTGGTGTTTTTTGTTATGAAGCGTATATTTTTGTAAGCCAGGCGCACGCCCCATATTTCTATTGCTACCACTATTGGGAAGAAAAATTATTTTCAGGGCTAGATGCAGCTAAAAATTATTATTAAATTAAAAGCTGGTGGAGCTTGGTATAGATGGCCTAATACAATGAGTCCCACACACTGCTAGAAGGCCAAATATTTTTTCAGAGCTAGATGCAGATAAAAATTATTTTTAATTTGCAACCTGATGGAGGTCAGTATAGATGGACTAATAGAGAAAGTCCCACACACTGCTAGAAGGCCAAATATTTTTTCAGAGCTAGATGCAGATAAAAATTATTTTTCATTTGCAACCTGATGGAGGTCAGTATAGATGGACTAATAGAGAAAGTCCCACACACTGCTATAAGGCCAAATATTTTTTTCAGAGCTAGATGCAGAAAAAAATTATATTCAATTTGCAACCTGATGGAGGTCAGTATAGATGGACTAATAGAACAAGTCCCACACACTGCTAGAAGGCCAAATATTTTTTCAGAGCTAGATGCAGAAAAAAATTATATTCAATTTGCAACCTGATGGAGGTCAGTATAGATGGACTAATAGAACAAGTCCCACACACTGCTAGGCCAAATATTTTTTCAGAGCTAGATGCAGATAAAAATTATTTTTAATTTGCAACCTGATGGAGGTCAGTATAGATGGACTAATAAAGAAAGTCCCACACACTGCTAGAAGGCCAAAAATTTTTTCAGAGCAAGATGCAGATAAAAATTATTTTTAATTTGCAACCTGATGGAGGTCAGTATAGATGGTCTAATAGAGAAAGTCCCACACACTGCTAGAAGGCGAAATATTTTTTCAGAGCTAGATGCAGATAAAAATTATTTTTCATTTGCAACCTGATGGAGGTCAGTATAGATGGACTAACAGAGAAAGTCCCACACACTGCTAGAAGGCAAAATATTTTTTCAGAGCTATATGCAGATAAAAATTATTTTTAATTTGCAAACTGATGGAGGTCTGTATAGATGGACTAATAGAGAAAGTCCCACACACTGCTAGAAGGCCAAATATTTTTTCAGAGCTAGATGCAGATAAAAATTATTTTTAATTTCCAACCTGATGGAGGTCAGTATAGATGGACTAATAGAGAAAGTCCCACACACTGCTAGAAGGCCAAATATTTTTTCAGAGCTAGATGCAGATAAAAAATATTTTTAATTTGCAACCTGATGGAGGTCAGTATAGATGGACTAATAGAGAAAGTCCCACACACTGCTAGAAGGCCAAATATTTTTTCAGAGCTAGATACAGATAAAAATTATTTTTAATTTGCAACCTGATAGAGGTCAGTATAGATGGACTAATAGAGAAAGTCCCACACACTGCTAGAAGGCCAAATATTTTTTCAGAGCTAGATGCAGATAAAAATTATTTTTAATTTGCAACCTGATGGAGGTCAGTATAGATGGGCTAATAGAGAAAGTCCCACACACTGCTAGAAGGCCAAATATTTTTTCAGAGTTAGATGCAGATAAAAATTATTTTTAATTTGCAACCTGATGGAGGTAAGTATAGATGGACTAATAGAGAAAGTCCCACACACTGCTAGAAGGCCAAATATTTTTTCAGAGCTAGATACAGACAAAAAATTATTTTGAATTTGCAACTTGATGGAGGTCAGTATAGATGGACTAATAGAGAAAGTCCCACACATTGCTAGAAGGCCAAATATTTTTTCAGAGTTAGATGCAGATAAAAATTATTTTGAATTTGCAACCTGATGGAGGTCAGTATAAAAGGCCTAATAGAGAAAGTCCCACACACTGCTAGAAGGCCAAATATTTTTTCAGAGGTAGATGCAGAAAAAAATTATATTCAATTTGCAACGTGATGGAGGTCAGTATAGATGGACTAATAGAACAAGTCCCACACACAGCTAGAAGGCCAAATATTTTTTCCGAGCTAGAAGCAGAAAAAAAATATATTCAATTTGCAACCTTATGGAGGTCAGTATAGATGGACTAATAGAATGATGCTATGCCCAAAAGGTTTAACTTCACTAGGTGCAGTAAAAAAATTGGTATTCTATACACAGGTGGTGTATCTTGCAACACAGATAGGCTACTCCACTGACTAACACACTCTGCAATAGGCCAAAAAAGATTAGCTTTGCTAGATTCAGCCAAATGCTGTGAAAAAAACTTGCACAGCACTGGCACAGACCTGCCTGGCAAAAAGTGATAGGAACTGATGTAACCTAGCCCTGAAAAGGACTGCAATTACAATTAGTCTTTACTCCCAACCTATCTATTTAAGAGCACAGACCTGCCTGATAAAAGTCGTATGAAATGATGTAACGTAAACCTTAAAAGGACTGCAATCACAACTATTCCCTACTCCCAAGCTATCTGTAGATTTATGCGAAAATTGGCCTGAAATTAACAAGGTATAGCGCACACAGCAACAGCGGTGCCGCCTAACACGCAGCTGCAGCAGTGAGAAAATGGTGGTGACGGGGAAAATGGCTGGGTCTTATAGGGCAAGGACATGTGACATACACTGCCAAAGACACATGCCCTTGCTTGTGTGAAAAAAAGCACTTCGCTCCGTGTGTGCGCTGCTGATAGGCTGACAGATTGCACCTCCCCACTGTAAATGCGGGAAAGAGAGAAAAAAAATGAAGATCTTCATTATTCCTGCAGAGATCCATCCCCTGCCCCTCCCCCCGCCCCTCTGTACACTCAAACTGCGTATTAACATTAATTTTCAGCATTACTGAGAAAAAATCCAGTTATGATTTTGGTGCACGAACAGTTATCGAACATAACCTCGAACAGCCGAATTTTTCTCAAATTGTTCGTGTTCGCCGAACGGCTCGAACACCGCCCAAAACAGCTCGAATTTGAGATTGGCGAACAGTTCAAGTCGAACAACGCTCATCTCTACTCATTATGCTACTTATACTCTAGTGAAATTGATGCCACTTTTGTGGTTTTAGGCCCATATGTTTTCAAATGGGAACAGTCCTAATTGGGTCTCCATATACTGGGTTGACTGTAGTGGAAGAGGTGTCAGTCCCCATTATACTACTTATATTCTAGTAAAATTGATGCCACTTTGGTGGTTTTAGGCCAAAGTGTTTTCAAATGTGAACACTCCTGATTGGGTCTCCATCTACTGGGTTGGCTGTAGGGGAAGAAGTGTCAGTCCTAATTATACTATTTCTACTGTACTGAAATGTATGCCACTTCAGTGTTATTAGGCCCTAATTTAGGGAAATGTTAACACTCCTGCTTGGGTCTCCATGTGCTGGGTTGGCTGCAGTGGGAGATGTTTTGGTCTCATTTACAATAGTTCTACTCTAGTGAAATTATTTTTTTGGTGCAGATATTGTTCTCTACACAGGGGTACACAGACCTGATAAATTCAAAATGGGTATATAAAGCAGACTGCATCTCAGCTTAAACTTATTTGGGTCAGATATTCTTTTCCACACAGGGGAAAAAAAAAAGGTTGGGTCCGAGCAACTTCCTGCCCCTCGAATGTACTGTGCTGTCACGGCAAGAAGAAGAGGAATGGGATAACACATTGGATGATGATGAGGTTGCACATACAACTTGGTGTGAACCCAGAGGCATCCTGAGTAGCTCATCTGAGGAGGTGGAGAAGGAAGACGAGGTTATGTTGCATCCAATGACGCAGACAAGGAGTGATGCAAGCACGAGGAGCACTGCATCCTTAGCCACAACTGTGGCAGTGACCAGCAGTGGTTGCGGGTCTGCAGCTTGCAGGGGCGGCAAAGGTTGCCTAGCCTGGGCCTTTTTTGATACCGCAAAGGATGAGCCAGCTCACGTTATATGCAAACTTTGTGATAAAAAACTCATTAGAGGGAAAAAGCGCAATAATTTGACAACTACATGTATGAACCTTCACATGCGCAATCAACATACAATACTCTGGCATCCCCACTGCAATAAAATGTGGACCAGCGGACATCAACAACCATCAGCTGCCCCATCAACTGCACCCGCTGCTTCTTCCTCCTCCTCTGTTACCATGCCAAGTATTGGCATGCAGGTCTCCCACTGCAGAACCTTTGCTTCTCTACCCACTCCAGTCAGGCTGAGTGGGAGCCCCTCAGCTGTAATGGAAGTGGACATGCATGCGGTGTTTGTTTCACCAAACACACCCCCTGCACCTCACTAATGGTCCAGCAGCTTGTCTGTTTCACAATACTCCGCCCTTTCTCAGCACTGCATCCAGCTCTCGGTCCCGCATTTGTGGTCACGTAAAAGATTGTTTCCTCCCATACATGACAAAGCTAAGAGGTGGAAATCATCCCTCTCCAATCTGTTGGCCACGGAAATGGTGGTGTCAGGCCCTAATTTTTTGAATTGTGAACACTCCTGTATGGCTGCTTTTTTACTGAGGAGTAGTGATGTGCGAGCACTAAAATGCTCGGGTGCTCAATGCTCGGGTCGAGCACTTTGGAATACTCGGGTGGTTAACCCGAGTAACGAGCCCAATGTAAGTCTGTGGGAAACTCGAGCATTTTTCAGGTGGCTCCCCCCAGCGGTCTGCAGAGGGCCTAAAAATTGCCCAAATCGATGGGAACAGTGATCAAATTACATGGGGACAGCATGGGGAAGACCCCTGGAAGAATTTCTGACTCCCAGGACACTTCTGTCAACAACGCTGTCAGAGGTATTACGCCACTTTTACGGACTCACAATGAAACATACAAAAACGAAACCAAAATGGATTTTCCTGGGAAATATGTTAAGAAACATCCTTTCCATGGTAATGACTTATATATAAAGCAAAATAAATAACCAAAAGCAAAAATACTCCTCCAGACCTTGGGCTATGTTCACACCTAGCGGTTCTGATGCGTTTTTGCACTTTTGCATTGCTTTCAACCGTGACAAATGCATTCACCAGGAAATGTCATTTTAACATTTTACAACCTTATCTGGCCATGTGGTGTGTGAGATATCATCAGACACATTGTGTTTCATTTATGAAGGAGGGACTCTGAAAGTCACAAAGCCTATTTTTATAGGGCCATCAGGTGGCCTTTACTATTCTTAAAGGGCCAGCAGTCAGCCCTCACTATTCTTAGAGAATCATCAACCGGCTATGATTTATTGTTCCCATTACTAAAAAGTTGGTCTCATATACTGTTCTTGCATATGCAGTGAGTGGCAGGGCTGCCTAAAATTTGGACGCACCCCAATACCACTCTGAAAATTTGGATGCATTCCAATATCCCTTTGAAGAGACTTAGAGGAGGGCCTCCAGAAAACAATGTTCCCATTATTAGGGAGTAGGTCTCCCATTGTGTTTGCCTGTGCAGCGAATGCAAGGGCTGCCAAAAATTGTGAGGCACTCCAATGCCCCTTGGAAGAGACTTGGAGGAGGGCCTCATAAAAAATGTTCCCATTAGAAAGGAGCGGGTCTCCTATACTTGTAATGCCCATGCACTAAGTGTATGGGCTGACAAACATTTACCCCTGGGGGGTATACATGAACATACTGTATAAAAAATTTTTTTACGGGCATCATGAACACCCTTTAATACAAATTATGTGGGTGTTGCATCAAGGACCACGGTCAACCTGGTGAAATGGTGGTGGAGGATGAGGATGAGGAGAAGGAGGAGGACCAGAGCAAATAGCCAAACTCAAGAAACATATACCCATGTGTGGGTGTGAAGAGGTGCATGGGAATACACCTCCCAAAAAAGACACTGGATTTGAGTTTATGCTAAGCTGCTATCATTCGGTGGTGTTGAGAAGTCTGGCCCAATCCTGCCCTTGTTCATTTTTATAAGAGTCAGACTGCCAGCATTTTCAGTTGACAGGCGGATGCGCTTATCAATAGTGATGAGCGAGCACTAAAATGCTCGGGTACTCGTTGCTCGGGTCAAGCAAATTGGAATACTCGAGTGCTCGACCCGAGCAATGAGCCCAATGTAAGTCTTTGGGAAACTCGAGCATTTTTCAGGCGGCTCCCTCCGGCCGTCTGCAAAGGGCCTAAAAATTGCCCAAATCGATGGGAACAGTTTTCAAATGACATGGGAACAGCATGAGGAAGACCCCTGGAAGCATCTCTGACTCCCAGATCACTGCTGTCAGCAACGTGGTCAGAGGTATTACGCCACTTTTACGGACTTACAATAAAACATACAAAAACTAAACCAAAATGGATTTTCCTGGGAAATATGTTAAGGAACATCATTTCCAGAGTAATGACTTGTATATAAGGCAAAATAAATAACCAAAAACGAAAATACTCCTCCACAACTTGGGCTATGTTCACACGTAGCGTTTTTGATTCGTTTTTGCACTTTGGAATTGCTTTCAACCAAGACAAATGCATTCACCAGGAAATGTCATTTTAACATTTTACAACCTTATCTGGCCATGTGGTGTGTGATACATCATCAGACACATGCATACAGTGCTGGAAAGACATGGGAACAGCATGGGGAAGCATCTCTGACTCCCAGGTCACTGCCTAAAAGTGTGCCCATCATAAGTGAGCCTCCCGCCATGCACCTGTCATTGCAGAATTGCAACAATCACCATCCACGTCCTTGTCCCAATGCAGCGTTCAGTTGTCCTTACCCCATTCATTGGAATGCAAGCGCAAGTATGCAGGCAGCCACCCACCCACCCACAGACTGCAATACTATACTGCCAAATTTTTGACAGCTGCTTGCACTTGAAATGTGGCCTTTTAGGCTCGTGAAGGTGGAAGCTTTTCACAACTTCATGCCGGCGGCGGCCAGGTGTCCATACTCTGTCCCCAGCCGCCACTATATTTCCCGGTATCGCCTCCGCCTTCCACAAGCACGAGTCCCACAAAATTACCCGTGCCCTCCCCAGTGCACTTACTGGGAAGGGCCGGCTAACCACAAACACGTGGACAGGTGAATGAGGCAAGGGACGGTATAGAGCAAGTCCACAACTTTTTTTGCTAAGAGTTGTATTTAGCTCCGTGAAAGGACTGGCATAGAGGGAAACCATATCTACCCTGCGTGTCATTTCTCCCAGTAAGTCCTGTATTTGAGCTTGTTGCAGAAGCAATGGCAGCCCGTCCAACATCAACTCGCACTTGTCGGTGGTGCTTTGACACACACACATCTTTCTTTGTGCATTTAATTTCTTGAACACAGAGTTGGACAATGGGCTGATCTGTAATTCGTTTTGAGAAATAACATGCATAAGCATGGCCGATCCTCATTAAAAAAGCAGCCATAGAGTGTCCGGGAACCTTCCCCCACACTTTTCTTAGCCAGGGCTGCTTTTCGGCATTGTTGGACGGGCTCACCAGAGAACCGGAGACTCCTCCGGCGGGCCCTGGCTTCTCCTGGAGGAGAGTTCATAGTGCTGTGGTGAGGTCATGATGATGATAGAGGCCACCATCTGCTTAGTTTTCTGTTACTTGGAATGCAAGTACAAGTATGCAGCCAGCCAAACAGGCCGCAACACTAAACTGACAGATTTCTGGGCAGCTCTTTGCACTTGAAATATGGCCTTTTAAGCTCGTGGAGGCGGAAGCTTTTCACAACCTCATGCCGGCGGCGGGTGTCCATACTCGTTCCCCAGCTGCCACTATATTTCCCGGTATTGCCTCCACCTTCCACAAGCACGGGACCTACAACATTACCCGTGCCATTCCCAGTGCACTTACTGGGAAGGACCGCCTAACCACAAACACGTGGACAGGTGAATGTGGCCAGGGAGGGTACGGAACTTTTTTTGCTTAGAGTTGTATTTTTTATTTATCATGGAGGGACTCTGAAAGTCATAAAGCCTATTTTTACAGGGACATCAGACAGCCCTTACTATTCTTAACCCCTTCAGGACCCAGCCTATTTTGACCATAAAGACCTTGGCATTTTTGTCAATTCTGACCAGTGTCCCTTTACAAAGTAAAAACTCTGGAACACTTCAACAAATCCTAGCGATTCTGAGACTGTTTTTTCATGACATATTGGGCTTCATGTTAGTATCAAATTTAGGTTGATAATATTTGCGTTTATTTGTGAAAAAATCAAAAATTTGGCAAAAATTTTGAGAATTTTGCAATTTTCAAATATTGAATTTTTATTCTGCTAAACCAGAGAGTGATGACACAAAATAGTTAATAAATAACATTTTCCACATGTCTACTTTTCATCAGCACAATTTTGGAAAAAAAAAAAATTTTGGTAGGAAGTTTGAAGGGTTCAAATTTCATCAGCAATTTATCTTTTTTCCAGCAAAATTTACCAAACCATTTTTTTAGTGACCACATCACATTTGAAGTCCCTTTGAGGGGTGTACATGACAGAAAACACCCAAAAGTGACACCATTCCAAAAACTGCACCCCTCAAGCTACTCAAAACTACATTCAATAAGATTATTAACCCTTCAGGTGCATCACAGGAACTAAAGCAACATGGAAGAAAAAAATGAACATTTTAAATTTTCTAACAAAAATTTTATTTTAGCCTAAATGTTTTAATTTTCACATGGGTAGCAGTATAAAATGCATCCTCAAGTTTGTTGGGCAATTTCTCCTGAGTACACCGATACCTCATATGTGGTCATAAACCACTGTTTAAGTGCACGGCGGGGCTCAAAAGGGAACGAGCGCCATTTCACTTTTTGAAAGGAAAATTAGCTCCAAATGTCAAATTGCGCTCCTTTCCTTCTGAGCCCTGCCATGCGCCCAAGCAGTGGTTTATGACCACATATGCGGTATCGGTGTACTCAGGAGAAATTGCCCAACAAATTTTAGGATGCATTTTATCCTGTTACCCATGTGAAAATTAAAAAATTTAGGCTGAAAGGAAATTTTTGTGAAAAAAAAAAGTACTTTTTCGTTTTCACAGATCAATTTGTGAAGCACCTGGGTGTTTAAAGTGCTGACTATGCATCTAGATAAGTTCCCTGGGGGGTATAGTTTCCAAAATGAGGTCACTTGTGGGGGAGCTCCAATGTTTAGGCACACAGGGGCATTCCAAACACAACATGGTGTCCGCTAACAATTTGAGCCGATTTTCCATTCATTTTGTTAGCGGACACCATGTCACGTTTAGAGAGCCCCTGTGTGCCTAAACATTGGAGCTCCCCCACAAGTTACCCCATTTTGGAAACTAGACCCCTCAGATGCTTCACAAATTAATCCGTAAAAATGAAAAAAGAAAATTTTTGTGGAAATTTGTTCTTTTCATTTTTACAAATCAATTTGTGAAGCACCTGGGGGATCAAAATGCTCACCACCCATCTAGATATGTTCCCTGGGGGGTCTAGTTTCCAAAATGTTGGTCACTTGTCGGGGAGCTCCAATGTTTAGGCACACGGGGGCTCTCCAAACACGACATGGTGTCAGCTAACAAATTGGAACCATGTCGCGTTTGGAGAGCCCCTGTGTGTCTAAACATTGGAGCTCCCCCACAAGTGACCCCATTTTGGAAACTAGACCCTCCAGGGAACTTATCTAGATGCATAGTGAGCACCCCCAGGTGCTTTACAAATTGTGTAGTGTATGTCATGTTGGTGTGCGGTGTGGTATATTGTTGTGTATACACAACCTCACATACACTACAACACACACACCAACCTGATATAGCCTCCTCAGCTGAGCACGACCTAGACTAGGATGATCGGGACGGGCGGGACATTTTGTGTGCTGTGTGCGTGTGTAAAAAAAAAATATTGAAACTTTATTATAGTGTAAGTGTACGTGTGTGTGTGTGCTTTATGTAGCCTTCTGTAGTGACGTGTGGGGGTGGTCAGGCGTAGGGGGCGCGCTCAGGCACACGGGGTGCATGAGGGGGCGGTCAGGCGTAGGAGGGGGCTGAGGAGATGGAGGATCCAGCAGCAGCAAGGGGGGTGATCACTGGGGCAGAAAGAGGGGCAGGAGCCGGCAGCAGCAGCAGCAAGGGGGTGAACCCTGGGGCAGAAAGGGGGGCAGGAGCCGGCAGCAGCAAGGGGGATAGGAAGCTGGCAGCATCGGGGGGGTGATCACTTGGGCAGAAAGGGGAGCAGGAGCCGGCAGAAGCAGAGGGGTGATCACTGGGTTTGCGGGGGGGATGAGCACCTGGATGGGGGGGTGATCACTGGGAGGGGGGGTGGGTGATCACTGGGATGGGGGGGTGATTACTGGGACGGGGGGGTGATTACTGGGATGGGGGGGTGATCACTGGGACAGTGGGGTGATCACTGGGATGAGGGGATGATCACTGGGATGGGGGGTGATCATTGGGACGGGGGGTGGTCACTGGAAGGGATGGTGGGTGATGACAGGCGCAGGGAATTCACATTGAGCCTGCTGCTGCCTGTGATCACGGTACACCAGCTGGCAGAAGGAGAGCACCAGCCGGTGGATGCAGACGTGGGAGATGGCGGAGGTCGGGGTGTAGTTATGAAATTGGACTGGGGTGGAGGGGTTTGGAGGGGGGGGGTCGGGGTGGTGAGTGGGGTCAGGAATCGGACAAGGGGGGTAATAATACCGGTGTTGGATCGGCGGAGGATCAGTGGCGGCGGAGACCGGTGGCGGCGGCAGCAGCACATCGGTGGGTGACCAAGCTCCACAGCTTCCACGACGGGAGGAAGCTGTGGAGCTTGATCAGCCATTGTAAAAACGACACCCTCCACATCTGATTGGAGGGCTAGCGTCACATGGACACTAGCCCCAATCAGATCTGGGGTGGGGGTGACAGAACTGACACTCCCCCCAGCCAATGACTGATGCTATATGCATCAGGCCATGCCCAGATCATAAATATTTCACCAATTTCCATTGGCGAAATATTTAATTCATTCCGATTGGCAGTTTCACTAAAGTGAAAGTGAAACTGCCAATCGGATGGGTTCTAGGCATGGGGGGGTTAATCCACCACCCATTGGGTCAACTACAGTTTGTCCAGTTGCAGTAGAAAATGTGACACCTGAGCGACCCCTTCTGTGACACGGGTCGGAAAGGGGTTTTAAAAGGCCAGCAGTCGGCCCTAGATATTGTTAGAGAGCCATCAGCCGGCTATGCTTTGTTGTTCCCATTATTAACAAGTGAGTCTCCTAAACTGTTATTGCATATCCAGTGACTGCAAGGGCTTCCAAAAATTTGGACGCA
The DNA here is from genome assembly GCF_046119375.1 of Phyllobates terribilis. Lineage (NCBI taxonomy): Eukaryota > Metazoa > Chordata > Amphibia > Anura > Dendrobatidae > Phyllobates > Phyllobates terribilis. Next base: position 763,570,640 of record NW_027362762.1, on the reverse strand, counting down.
ACTCAATACCCCTTTGAAGAGACATAGGGTAGGGTCTCAGTTAAAAAAATGTTCCCATTATAAAGGAGTGGGTCTCCTATAGTGGTAATGCCCATGCTGTGACTGCAAGGGCTGCCTAAATTTGGGAAAAACCCCACTAAAAATTTAAAGACACATAGAGCAAGGCCACAGTAACAAGGTACGACATGTTCCCATTAGAAAGGAGAGGGTCTGCTTTACAGTTATAGGGTATGCAGTGAGTCCAACGGCTGACCAATTTTAGGAAAAACCCCACTAAAAATTAAAAGACACATAGAGCAGGGCCACAGTAACAAGGTACGACATCTTCCCATTAGAAAGGAGAGGGTCTGCTATACAGTTATAGGGTATGCAGTGAGTCCAATGGCTGACCAATTTTAGGAAAAACCCCACTAAGAATTTAAAGACACATAAAGCAGGGCCACAGTAACAAGGTACGACATGATCCCATTAGAAAGGAGAGGGTCTGCTATACAGTTATAGGGTATGCAGTGAGTCCAACGGCTGACCAATTTTAGGAAAAACCCGACTAAGAATTTAACCCCTTTACCCCCGAGGATGGTTTGCACGTTAATGACCAGGCCAATTTTTACAATTCTGACCACTGTCATTTTATGAGGTTATTACTCTGGAATGCTTCAACTGATCCCCCTGATTCTGAGACTGTTTTTTCATGACATATTTTACTTCATGAATGTGGTAAAATTTCTTCGATATCACTTGTGTTTATTTGTGAAAAAAATGGAAATTTGCCGAAAATTTTGAAAATTTTGCAATTTTCTAAATTTGAATTTTTATGCCCTTAAATTAGAGAGATATGTCACACAAAAGAGTTAATAAATAACATTTACTACATGTCTACTTTACATCAGCACAATTTTGGAGCCAAAATTTTTTTTTGCTAGGGAGCTATAAGGGTTAAAAGTTGACCAGCGATTTCTCATTTTTCCAACAAAATTTACAAAACCATTTTTTTAGGGACCACATCACATTTGAAGTCACTTTGAAGGGTCTTTATGACAGAAAATACCCAAAAGTGACACCATTCTAAAAACTGCACCCCTCAAGGTGCTCAAAACCACATTCAAGAACTTCATTAACCCTTCAGGTGCTTCACGGGAATTTTTGGAATGTGTAAGAAAAAAATGAACATTTTACTTTTTTCACAAAAATGTTACTTTAGACCCAATTTTTTTATTTTCGCATGGGTAACAGGAAAAAATGGACCCCAAAATTTGTTGTTCAATTTCTCCTGGGCACGCAGATATCCCATATGTGGGGAAAAAACATTGTTTGGGCGCACAGCAGGGCTCGGAAGGGAAGGAGCGCCATTTGACTTTTTGATTGTAAAATTTGCTTGAATAACGAGGGGACGCCATGTTGCGTTTGGAGAGACCCTGTGTGCCCAAACATTAGAGCTCCCCCACAAGTGACCCCATTTTGGAAACTAGACCACCCAAGGCACCTATCTAGATGCATAGTGAGCACTTGGAACCCCAGGTGCTTCACAAACTGATTCGTAAAAATGAAAAAGTGAAAAAAAAAACACTTTTTCATTTTTATGAATCAATTTGTGAAGCACCAGGAGGTTCCAAGTGCTCACTATGGATCTAGATAGGTGCCTTGGGGGGGGCTAGTTTCTAAAATGGGGTCACTTGTGGGGGAGCTCCAATGTTTGGGCACACAGGGACTCTCCAAATGCAACATGGTGTCCGCTAACAAATTGAATGGAAAATCGGCTCAAATTGTTAGCGGACACCATGTTGCATTTAGAGAGCCCCTGTGTGCCCAAACATTGGAGCTCCCCCAAAAGTGACCCCATTTTGGAAACTAGACCCCCCAAGGCACCTATCTAGATGCCTAGTGAGCTCTTGGAACCCCCAGGTGCTTCACAAATCGATTCGTAAAAATGAAAAAGTGAAAAAAAAAACACTTTTCCATTTTTATGAATCCATTTGTGAAGCACCTGGGGGTTCCAAGTGCTCACAATGCATCTAGATAGGTGCCTTGGGGTGTGTAGTTTCCAAAATGGGGTCACTTGTGGGGGAGCTCCAATGTTTGGGCACACAGGGGCTCTCCAAATGCAACATGGTGTCCGCTAACAATTTGAGCCGACAATTTGTTAGCGGACACCATGTTGCATTTGGAGAGTTCCTGTGTGCCCAAACATTGGAGCTCCCCCACAAGTGACCCCATTTTGGAAACTAGACCCCCCAAGGCACTTATCTAGATGCATAGTGAGCACTTGGAACCCCAAGGTGCTTCACAAATTGATTCGTAAAAATGAAAAAGTGAAAAAAAAACACTTTTTCATTTTTATGAATCAATTTGTGAAGCACCTGGGGGTTCCAAGTGCTCACTATGCATCTAGATTGGTGCCTTGGGGGGTCTAGTTTCCAAAATGGGTTTACTTGTGGGGGAGCTCCAATGTTTGGGCACACAGGGACTCTCCAATTTAACATGGTATCCGCTAACAAATTGTAGGCTCAAATTGATAGCGGACACCATGTTGCGTTTGGAGAGTCCCTGTGTGCCCAAACATTGGAGCTCCCCCACAAGTGACCACATTTTGGAAACTAGACCCCCCAAGGCACCTATCTAGATGCATAGTGAGCACTTGGAACCCCCAGGTGCTTCACAAATTGATTCGTAAAAAATGAAAAAGTATTTTTTTTCCACTTTTTCATTTTTACGAATCAATTTGTAAAGCACCTGGGGGTTCCAAGTGCTCATTATGCATCTGGATAGGTGATTTCGGTGGTCTAGTTTCCAAAATGGGGCCACTTGTGGGGGAGCTCCAAAGTTTAGGCACGCAGGGGCTCTCCAAACGCAACATGGCGTCCGCTAACAATTTGAGCCGATTTTCCATTCAATTTGTTAGCGGACACCATGTCGCGTTTGGAGAGCCCCTGATGTGCCTAAACAGTGGAGCTCCCCCACAATTTACCCCATTTTGGAAACTATACCCCTCAAGGATTTTATTAAGGTGTATAGTGAACATTTTGAACCCAGAGGTACGACACAGAATTTGATAACATTAGGTCATCATATTGAATAAGTTGTCATTAGTCTTGAGCGCAAGTGCTCGCTACTTGAGTTTGCATCGGGTACTCAGGTATGCACCATGTACTGCGTGTGCTCGAGTGACATGCTCGAGTCCCCGCCCAGATGTTTCACGGTTATTAGACACCCAAAAAAAAACATGCGGGGATCGCTCGTGCATGGCAGGTAATCCCTGCAAAGTTTTTTGGGCCGTGAAGCATATGGGGCGGAGACTCGAGCATGTCACTCAAATACCCACGATACTCAATGCATACCAGAACACCCAATGCAAACTCAAGTAGCGAGCACTTGCGCTCAACACTAGTCGCCATATCGTCATCTTTTTATCTTACTTTTGAAAAAAATTACAACCCCATCACAACCCTAACCCCAACCCTAAGCCCAACCCCAGCCCTAACCCTAGCACAACACTATCCTGAGAGTTTATTTTATACGCCGTTCCTCATGCGGTATAAGTGATGAGATTACTTTATTCTTCGGGTCGGTGCGATTACAGCGATACCAGAATCATAAGGGGTTTTTATGACCGACAGCTGTCACACACTAAAAGACGCATTTTTTGTAAAATCTAGATTTTGCATCGCCATATTTTGAGAGCTATAATTTTTCCAGATTTTGGCAAACAGTCATGTGACGGCTTGTTTTTTGCGTGATGAGTTGACGTTGTTATTGGTGCCATTTTCAGGCACGTGACATTTTTTGATCGCTTTCTATTCCGATTTTTGGGAGGCAGAATAAACAAAAACCAACAATTCAGGAATTTTTTTTTTTTTTTTTTTTATTCTGTTCCGCGTGTGGTAAAATTGATAAGGCAGCTTTATTCTTCGGGTCAGTACGTTTACAGCGTTACCACATTTATATCGTATTTCTATGTTTTGCACTTTAACATAATAAAAGCAATTTTATAGAAAAAATTATTTTTTAGCATAGCTTTATTCTGAGAGCTATAACTTTTTTATTTTTCGGCTGATGGAGCTGTATGGTGGCTTGTTTTTTGTGGGACAAGATGATGTTTTCAGCGGTATCATTTTTATTTATATTTGTCTTTTTGATCGCGTGTTATTCCATTTTTTGTTTGGCGTTATGATGATAAAGCATTGTTTTTTGCTTCGGGTTTTTTTTTTTTTTTTACCGTGTTCACTGAAGGGGTTAACTAGTGGGACAGTTTTATAGGTCAGGTTGTTCCGGATGCAGCGATACCAAATATGTGTACTTTTATTGTTTTTTTTATAATAATATTTATTGATTGGTACATTATATTTTTATTTTTGGTGGATTATTTTTTTTATTTTTTTTTACATATTTTTTCAATTTTTTTTTTTTTTTTTTTTTTTCACTTTCTGATAGTTTTTATACTTTTTTACTTTGTCCCACTCTGGGACTTTCACTTTTTTTTCTCTGATCGCCTGCATGGCACAGGAATGCAGCACCATCCCTGTGCCATGCAGGCTGTCAGCACTGGACAGGGAGAAGATTGTTTGGAGATGCACTGCGCATGTCCAAAATATCTTCCTGCTGTCTGGTGACCCGGATGTTGTCATGACGACATCGGGTCACCATGGCAACATCCTGGAAGCCACGTCAGACATCGCTGGAGGCCGGAAGAGGAGGTGAGTATCGGCGATCACCTCCCCTTGCCACCTCAATGCTGCGATCGACTTCGATCGCAGCATCGCGGGGGTTAATGTGCTGGGAGCGGTACATGACCGCTCCCTGCACATAGTACCGGGTGTCAGCTAGGACAATCAGCTGACACCCGGCGGCAATTGCGCCTGCACAGCCTTTGTGCGGGCGAAATCGCCAGGGCGTACTAATACGTATCAGGTCCATAAGTCCCAGGGCACAGATACATATTAGTACGCCTTGGGTCGGAAAGGGGTTAAAGACACATGGAGCAGGGCCACAGTAGCAAGGTACGACATCTTCCCATTAGAAAGGAGAGGGTCTGCTATACAGTTATAGGGTATGCAGTGAGTACAACGGCTGACCAATTTTAGGAAAAACCCCACTTAGAATTTAAAGACACACGGAGCAGGGCCACAGTATTGACAAATTCCAATTAGAAAGGAGAGAGTCTCCCATAGTGTTGGCCTATGCAGTGCATGCAAGGGCTGCCAAAAATTTGGAGGCACTTCAATGCCCCTTGGAAGAGACTTGGAGGAGGGCCTCATAAAAAAATGTTCCCATTAGAAAGGAACGGACCTCCTATACTTGTAATGCCCATGCACTAAGTGCTTGCGTTCCAAAGACTGGGGTATAGACAACTGAACGCTGCACTGGGACAAGGACATTGATGTGCTTCCTGATGCTGCTACTTGAGAGTGTGCAACGACAGCTGCAGTGCAGGAGGGGTCTTCGCATGCACCATGGACAGGGGATTGGCTTGCATGCACAACAGTGGAAGAAGCAATGGTGCCACCCGCAGACACTGATCCTGGACCCTGGGGTACGGCCCACAAAGTCAGGTGCTTTGCTGCCATGTGCCTGATCATGCTGGTGGTGGTCAAGCTCGTCGTTTTGCCACTCCTGCTGATGCTGGCCTGGCAGGTGGTGCAAATGGCCTTCTTGGGGTTATCGGCAGAGTCTTTAAAAAAATAAACCAGACTCGGGAAGACCTAACAGTTGTACTGGCAACGTCCATCGTGTTGGTGTTACGGGGAACGGTTGCCTGCCTTCTGTCTGCGGCCACCACACTGCTTCTTCCTGCCTGTTGGGGTGCTCCGCCTCCCTCCCCCTGTGTGCTGCTGTCCTCGCTCTGCATGTCCCCCTGCCAGGTTGGGTCAGTTACTATATCATCCACCACCTTGTCTTCCACTTCCGCACCCTGGTCCTCCTCCTGACTTTCTGGCAATTGTGTCTCATCATCGTCCACCTCTTGTGACACTTTCCAACCGTCGCCTTCGTGGTATCAGTTGTCTCTGGGCACTCGTCATGGTGGGAGGATGGAGGATCAGGGTGAGGAATATGTGGTCCAGACTCACGGCTACTGAGAATTGACTGTGTGGAAGACAGGGTGGTGGTGGTGGTGGCTAAGTGACTGGAAGCATTATCCGCTATCCAACCAACAACCTTTTCACACTGCTCTGGGTTCAATAGTGGTGTGCTGCTGTCTCCTAGAAATTGGGACAGGAAGGTCAGGCGAGAACATGTGGGTGTTTGTTGTGGCACAATTTCGGCTTGCCCACGGCCTTGTTGTTGGCCTCTGCATGCACCATTACCATCACATCCAGTTCCCTGTCCCTTGCCATGTGACTTGCCCATTTTAAATGGAGGACAGTATCTTCCACGCTCACTGCAAATGTCTGAGTTTGGAGCGAACTTATATCTGGTCCGTGTGATAGAGAAAACAGAGTTTTAAATTCCTGACCTGTAGGTAAGTAGTTTGAACAGCAAACTGCGGTGAATTGCTTTAATGACACACTAAAGGAAATTTTTAATGTAGGCCAGAAATGGCAGTATTTTCAGACAACGTATATGTGATCCGTTTGACGGAGAAAACAGAGTTTTAAATACCTTGCCTGTAGGTAAGTAGTTTGAACAGCAAACTGCGGTGAATTGCTTCAATGACACACTAAAGGAAATTTTTAATGGAGGCCAGAAATGGCAGTATTTTCTGACAACGTATATGTGATCCGTTTGACGGAGAAAACACAGTTTTAAATAGCTGGATTTCTAGCGCTCTAATATGGAAAAGACCTGGCTGTATTCTGCAGTGCCAACAAGCAAATGGTGCAAAAAAAATGGTGTTCTTTGGATTGCTTTTTAAGCAAATAATGAGGATTAAGATCCAAAGAAAAGTATTCCTGGCCCCTGAGACCTGGGCCTTTGTATAGAAATATCTAAAAGCAGTAGAAGGCAGAATTGCAATGGAGCCTCTTGTGCTATATGTTATGATCTGCTACAAGCACTAAGGAAAGAAAGGAGATCTGTCCCTACAATAGAACTAAGCTAGATCCCTACGATGTAACGGGGAACCTGATCCTGCGATCAGACCCGCTAAAGTCCTCGGCTAGTCTGTACGAAGACCTATAGATGTGAGGGAGGGATCCCTACAAGAACTAGGGACTGGGAGAAAGATGGACACCTCCTAGCAGAAATTGTAGCAGTAAAAGACAAACACACAACATAGAACATAGAGGTCCGAAGACCTAGCTAAACTTACTGAGAAAGGTAACTAAGCACCAGGCTAACTTAAGAGTAGAAATTACAATGAAGTCCAGCAAGGCCAGGAGGGCGGAGCAGGATTAAATAGGCAAAAAAGGTCATGTGACCAGCAAGATAGAAAAAATCTAACAGGAGAGTTCTAACAGTACCCCCTCTTCTATGAGGATCCTCCGGATCCCCTAGGGCCAGGCTTATCAGGAAACATCTTGTGAAACGCTCTGACAAGTCTGGAAGCAGAAACATCATCCGCCCTCACCCATGAGTTATCCTCGGGTCCGAAACCCTTCCAAGAGACGAGATACTGCAAACTCCCTCTATACCGTCTAGAATTTAGGATGCGGGAAATTTCGTATTCCCCGTCCTCCACCACCGGAGGAACAGTGGCAGAGGCGTCTCCATCCGACACATAAGCTCTTTTCAACAGAGAAACATGAAACACCGGATTAATCTTCCAGGAGGTAGGAACCTCCAACCTAACAGCAGATTGGTTAACTACCTGAAGCACCTTAAAGGGCCCTACAAACTTGGGACCCAATTTTTTAGAAGGAATCCTCAACCGCAGATTCTTAGAGGACAACCAAACCATGTCACCAATAGCAAATAAAAACCTTTTGCTGTTTCCTATCAAAGTACCTCTTAGATTTTTTGTTAGCCTCCTGAAGATTACCACGCACATACGTCCAAACTCTCTCCAAATCACCGGAAAAACTCTCCTCCTCAGGCACAGCCGATACCAATTTGGAGAATGACCCAAAAGACGGATGTCTCCCAGAACAACAAAAAAAAGGCGAACAACCAGCAGAAGAGGATGTATGGTTGTTAAGAGCAAGCTCAGCAAGTGGCAGAAACTCAGACGACCCCTCTTGATTGTCTGCCACAAAACAACGCAAGAACTGCTCAACATCCTGATTCTTCCTTTCTGTCTGGCCATTAGACTCAGGATGATATCCGGATGAAAACGACAAATGAACTCCCAACCTGTCACAAAAAGCACGCCAAAAACGAGCCACGAACTGAGGTCCCCTTTCCGAAACAATGTCAGTAGGAACGCCATGTAGTCTGACAATTTCCTTGACAAAGGCGTTAGCGATTGTCTTAGCGCAGGGCAGTTTGATGAAAGGAACCAAGTGACACATCCTGCTAAAACGGTCCACGACCACCCAGAGGGCAAAGCAACCCCGCTGCAGGAGCATGCAAAGACTTAGATCTAGCACACACCGTACATTGACGCACCCACTTAATGACTTCCTTCTGCCATCCAGGCCACCAAAAACTGCGACCCACAAGTCTCTTGGTCTCAGAAATTCCTGGATGACCTGCCAACCGAGACTCATGACACTCAACAAACAAATCTCTCCTAAAGGTCCTAGGCACAAACAACCTCCCATGGGGAGTGTTAGATGGGACATTCTCCTGTGCTTTAAGAATCTCATCTTCCAAAAAGGAGTGCAATGCAGCAATCACAACACCTTCTTGTAAAATGCTCCCCTCCTCCTCAGCACCAACCATGGGAGAAAAGCTGCGAGACAAAGCATCAGCTTTAACATTCTTGGTGCCAGGTGGTGGTGACCAGGAGGTGATCAGGAGGACCCGTAAGAGGCGACCGGAGGGACAAGCGCGCTGTGATAGCATGCAGCGTCCCTAGAGGAGGTGAGTGAGGGGCAGAAGGCCGCGATAAGCGGCCCTACTGAACCCAAGTGTGTACTGTACTGTATTGTATTTGTATCTGTATTGTAATTGTATTGTATTCCCTAGTCCATATTTAATTGATTACCCCCCCGTCCATATTTAATTGATCACCCCCGTCCATATTTAAATTGACTCCCCTGAACACCCCCGTCCATATTTAACTGATCCCTCTGACCACATTAAATTGACCCCCCCGTCCTCATTTAATTGATCCCCGACCACCCCCCGTCCATATTAAAGTGATCCCCCTGACCACATTTAAATGATTGACCCCCCCAGCCCATAATTGAGTGATCCCCCTTGTCTTATTTAATAGATTCCCCTTGTCCACTTTTACTCATCCCCAGTCCCTATCTATTTGCCTTATCCCCCACCATATTTAATTAACCCCTGTCCATAATTAATTGATTGATTCCCCAGACCACAATTAATTATTTCCCCAGTCCATATTTATTGATATTATTGATACTTATTGATCCCCAGTCCTTAGTTAATTGACCCACCGTCCATACCTATTTATTTGCTTTACCCCCCATCCTATTTAATTAAACCCCCTGTCCATAATTAATTGATTGATTCCCTAGTCCACAATTAATTATTTCCCCAGTTCATACTTATTGATCCCAGTCCATAGTTAATTGACACACCGTCCATACTTAATTAATCCACCTGACCCACTCAGCTGATTCCCCGTCCATACTTAATTGATACTTAATTGATCCCCCGTCCATACTTAACTGATCCCGCGCCGATATCTAATCGATACACTTGCACATCCCTAATTGATCCCCGTCCATACACCTATATATAAATAATTGTGTTTTGTACTTGTACATATATACTGACTGTATCCCCATATTTAGAATGACGTCCATGTTGGCCGGAGCCGTGCAGTGTACATCTTGCGCTATGTATGCATTCCCTGAGCTACCGCTCAGGGATCCATACTGCTGCGAGAGATGTGAGCATATTGTGCACTTGGAAGCCCAAATCCTGGATCTAAGTGCTCAGATAGCGGTACTGAGGAGCATCGACAACATGGAACGGAGTTTGCTGCTCACCGAGCAGACACTCAATGGGTCAACACTGGGGGTGGAGCTTAGTGGGGAAGCGCAGGCTGAACAGGCAGGGAGCTGGGTAACAGTTAGAAGGGATAGAGGGAAGAAGTATAGGAAGGCTGGTTCAGAACCGGCATTATTGGAGCACGACAGATCCTCTGACCGCCGAGGGAGTGTATGCTCCAGTAATGAGGGGGAGGGGGGAAGTGTAGGGCAGGCTAGACAGGTCCTGGTAGTGGGTGACTCTATTATTAGGGGGACAGACAGGGCAATCTGTCACAAAGACCGGGATCGCCGAACGGTGTGCTGCCTCCCTGGCGCTCGAGTCCGGCACATCGCGGATCGGGTTGACAGGTTACTGGGTGGGGCTGGCGAAGACCCAGCGGTCATGGTCCACATTGGCACCAATGACAAAGTGAGTGGTAGATGGAGGGTCCTTAAAAATGATTTCAGGGATCTAAGTAGGAAGCTTAGGGCAAGGACCTCCAAGGTAGTTTTCTCAGAAATACTACCAATCCCGCGAGCCACTCAGGAGCGCCAACGGGAGGTTAGGGAGGTGAATAAGTGGCTAAAGAGTTAGTGCAAGGCAGAAGGGTTTGGGTTCATGGAGAACTGGGCCGACTTCGCTGTCGGCTACAGGCTCTACCGTAGGGACGGGCTGCACCTCAATGGGGAGGGTGCAGCGGTGCTGGGGAAGAAGATGGCTAATAGGTTGGAGGAGTTTTTAAACTAGAGACGGGGGGGGAAACCAAGGAAATAGGTGGGATGTGAGGCAAGCAAGGGGGAAGGGGAGAAGTGAATATAATGAGGGTGGAGAGGGGGGTGGGGATAGTACAGTTAGATCGTTACAGAAGAATAGGATGCTAAATAACCCCAAAGTTTTATCTTGCATGCTGACCAACGAAAGAAGCCTGACCAATAAGGCGGATGAGCTGCAGGCGCTTATATCGGAGGAGAGGAATGACATCGTAGGTATAACAGAGACTTGGCTAGACGATAGCTACGACTGGGCGGTAAATTTATTAGATTATAGTTTATTTAGAAGTGACCAGAAACAGGGGAAGGGCGGAGGAGTCTGCTTATATGTAAGGTCACGTCTAAAGCCCAGACTAAGGGAAGATATAGGAGAGGGAGAAGAGGGGGTCGAGTCCATGGGGGTAGAGATAGAGGGGGCAAAAAATAATAATAAAATATTACTGGGGGTCTGCTATAAGCCACCCAATATAACAGAGGAGAATGAGAAACTGCTATTAGGACAAATAGACAAAGTAGCAAAACATAATGAGGTGATTGTAATGGGGGACTTCAACTACCCGGATATTGACTGGGAAACAGAAACCTGTAGATCGCAGAAAGGAAAAAGGTTCTTGACAAATATCAAGGATAATTATCTCTCCCAACTAGTGCAGGAACCAACGAGAGGGAAGGCCGTGTTGGACTTAATATTGACTAATAGGCCTGATAGAATAACTGAGGTACAGATAGGGGGGCACCTAGGTAATAGCGATCATAATATTATCAATTTCAAAATGCCCTTCAGTAGGGTTATCAATAAGGGAACAACTAAAACATTAAACTTTAGGAGGGCGAAGTTTGATCAGCTGAAAGAAAACCTTCAACTTATAGACTGGGACAAAGTTCTTAATCAAAGGAATACGAATAGTAAATGGGAAACCTTCAAAAGAATTCTGAATACTCAGTGCGAGAGGTATATACCGTATGGGAATAAAAGGGCCAGAAATAAGAGGAAACCAATATGGTTGAATAAGAACGTAAAAGGGGCGTTAAATAGCAAAAAAGAGGCATTCAAGAGATTAAAACAGGAAAACAGCAAGGAGGCACTAATGTGTTACAAGGAAAAAACGAGAACCTGCAAAAAACAAATAAAAATAGCAAAGGAGGAAACAGAGAGACGTATTGCTAGGGAAAGTAGATCAAATCCCAAACTGTTCTTTACGTATATAAATAGTAAAAGGATTAAATCGGATAATATTGGACCGATAAAAAGTGATGAAGGCAAAATCATAGAGAAAGATGAGGATAAAGCTAATCTATTAAATAAATTTTTTTCGCCAACTTTCACAAAGGAAAAAGAACTAACAGGCGAAATGAGAAGTGACAAACTTAATCCTCCACTAAGTATGACAAATCTAACCCAAGCTGGGGTACAGAAACGCCTCAGTAACATTAAAATAAACAAATCACCAGGACCTGATGGCATACACCCACGGGTACTAAGGGAACTAAGTAATGTGATAGACAGACCGTTATATCTTATATTTAAGGACTCTGTTGAGACTGGGTCTGTGCCACTTGATTGGCGACAGGCGAATGTAGTGCCAATATTCAAAAAGGGAGCGAAAAGTGACGCCGGAAACTATCGGCCGGTGAGTCTGACGTCCGTTGTGGGCAAAATTTTTGAAGGCTTTATTAATGAGGCAATCATGGAGCATCTTGATGCTAATAATCTATTAACCCCGAACCAACATGGATTCATGAGGAATCGCTCCTGCCAAACAAACCTGATTGACTTCTACGAGGAGGTTAGCTCTCGAGTAGATCAGGGGGAACCAGTGGATGTCGTGTATCTCGACTTCTCAAAAGCGTTCGATAGCGTGCCACATAATAGGTTGGTATACAAAATGAGAATGATGGGGCTGGGGGAAAATGTCTGCAAGTGGGTAGCTAACTGGCTAAAGGATAGAAGGCAGAGGGTGGTTATAAATGGAATATACTCAGATTGGGTAAGCGTCACTAGTGGGGTACCACAGGGGTCTGTACTAGGCCCAATGTTATTTAATATCTTTATTAACGACATAGTCAACGGGATAAATAGTAAAATATCAATATTTGCAGATGACACAAAGTTATGTAAAACAATTAATACAAAAGAGGACAGTGCAGACCTACAGAGGGATTTGGATAAGCTGGGTAGGTGGAGCATTAAATGGCAAATGAGGTTTAACGAGGAGAAATGTAAGGTCATACATATGGGAAGGAAAAATGGAAGTCACCAGTACTCACTGAATGGGAAATCATTGGGGAATTCAGAGATGGAGAAGGACTTGGGCATCTTGATTGATAGCAAACTAAATTGGAGTGCCCAAAGTCAGGCCGCTGCTGTAAGGGCAAACAGGGTAATGGGATGTATCAGAAGAGGTATAGCTGCAAAGGAGGAGAACATTGTTCTTCCACTGTACAAAGCACTGGTCAGACCACACTTGGAATACTGTGCTCAGTTATGGGCCCCAATATATAGAAAGGATATAAATGAGCATGAAAAGGTACAAAGGAGGGCAAAAAAATTAATAAAGGGAATGGAGGGACTGCAATACCCAGAGAGGTTGGCAAAACTAGGACTATTCAGCCTGGAAAAGAGAAGGTTGAGGGGGGACATAATAAATGTGTACAAATATGTTAGGGGACAGTATAGAGACCTTGGCCGGGATTTGTTCAAAAGGAGGGATAATACGGTAACAAGAGGGCATTCACTAAGACTGGAAGAGAAAAGGTTTCAGCACCAGCATAGGAAGGGGTTCTTTACGGTAAGAGCAGTGAGAATATGGAATTCACTGAGTGAGGAGACGGTAATGTCGGATTCACTACACCAGTTCAAGCGGGGACTGGATGCATTTCTAGATACCAGGCAGATTTCAGCATATACTTAAAAATAAAATAAAATAGTAGGTTGATACAGGGATTTATTCTGACTGCTGGTTTCAGAGTCGGGAGGGAATTTTTCCTCAGGTGAAGATTGGCCAAATCATTTGGGGTTTTTGCCCTCCTCTGGATCAACCTTAGCAATTACAGAACTAACAGGTCGAACTTGATGGACGCAAGTCTTTATTCGGCTTTACTAACTATGTACTATGTACTATGTACTATGTAAGTAACGGAAAAATTAAACCGCGAGAAAAAAAGTGCCCACCTAGCCTGACGGGCATTCAAGCGCTTGGCAGCATCAAGATAGATCAGATTTTTATGATCAGTGAAAACCTGAATGGGAAATTCAGCACCTTCCAAGAGATGACGCCAGTGTTCAAATGCGAGTTTAATAGCCAGCAATTCCCGATTACCAATATCGTAATTAAGTTCAGTCTCAGAAAATTTTTTTGAAAAAAAAGCACAGGGATGTACTCCATCCTTGTTTTTCTGAGACAACACCGCACCGACCCCCACCGAAGAAGCATCAACCTCAACCAAAAACGGCTTAGTCCCATCAGGCTGCATAAGGATGGGGGCAGAGCTGAACCTCTCCTTTAGAAACACAAACGTTTTTTTTTTTTTTTTTTTACCGTGTTCACTGAAGGGGTTAACTAGTGGGACAGTTTTATAGGTCAGGTTGTTCCGGATGCAGCGATACCAAATATGTGTACTTTTATTGTTTTTTTTTTTTTTTTTTTTATAATAATATTTATTGATTGGTACATTATATTTTTATTTTTGGTGGATTATTTTTTTTATTTTTTTTTACATATTTTTTCAATTTTTTTTTTTTTTTTTTTTTTTTCACTTTCTGATAGTTTTTATACTTTTTTACTTTGTCCCACTCTGGGACTTTCACTTTTTTTTCTCTGATCGCCTGCATGGCACAGGAATGCAGCACCATCCCTGTGCCATGCAGGCTGTCAGCACTGGACAGGGAGAAGATTGTTTGGAGATGCACTGCGCATGTTCAAAATATCTTCCTGCTGTCTGGTGACCCGGATGTTGTCATGACGACATCGGGTCACCATGGCAACATCCTGGAAGCCACGTCAGACATCGCTGGAGGCCGGAAGAGGAGGTGAGTATCGGCGATCACCTCCCCTTGCCACTGCAATGCTGCGATCGACTTCGATCGCAGCATCGCGGGGGTTAATGTGCTGGGAGCGGTGCATGACCGCTCCCTGCACATAGTACCGGGTGTCAGCTAGGACAATCAGCTGACACCCGGCGGCGATTGCGCCTGCACAGCCTTTGTGCGGGCGAAATCGCCAGGGCGTACTAATACGTATCAGGTCCATAAGTCCCAGGGCACAGATACATATTAGTACGCCTTTAGTCGGAAAGGGGTTAAAGACACATGGAGCAGGGCCACAGTAGCAAGGTACGACATTTTCCCATTAGAAAGGAGAGGGTCTGCTATACATTTATAGGGTATGCAGTGAGTACAACGGCTGACCAATTTTAGGAAAAACCCCACTTAGAATTTAAAGACACACGGAGCAGGGCCACAGTATTGACAAATTCCAATTAGAAAGGAGAGAGTCTCCCATAGTGTTGGCCTATGCAGTGCATGCAAGGGCTGCCAAAAATTTGGAGGCACTTCAATGCCCCTTGGAAGAGACGTGGAGGAGGGCCTCATAAAAAAATGTTCCCATTAGAAAGGAACGGACCTCCTATACTTGTAATGCCCATGCACTAAGTGCTTGCGTTCCAAAGACTGGGGTATAGACAACTGAACGCTGCACTGGGACAAGGACATTGATGTGCTTCCTGATGCTGCTACTTGAGAGTGTGCAACGACAGCTGCAGTGCAGGAGGGGTCTTCGCATGCACCATGGACAGGGGATTGGCTTGCATGCACAACAGTGGAAGAAGCAATGGTGCCACCCGCAGACACTGATCCTGGACCCTGGGGTACGGCCCACAAAGTCAGGTGCTTTGCTGCCATGTGCCTGATCATGCTGGTGGTGGTCAAGCTCGTCGTTTTGCCACTCCTGCTGATGCTGGCCTGGCAGGTGGTGCAAATGGCCTTTTTGGGGTTATCGGCAGAGTCTTTAAAAAAATAAACCAGACTCGGGAAGACCTAACAGTTGTACTGGCAACGTCCATCGTGTTGGTGTTACGGGGAACGGTTGCCTGCCTTCTGTCTGCGGCCACCACACTGCTTCTTCCTGCCTGTTGGGGTGCTCCGCCTCCCTCCCCCTGTGTGCTGCTGTCCTCGCTCTGCATGTCCCCCTGCCAGGTTGGGTCAGTTACTATATCATCCACCACCTTGTCTTCCACTTCCGCACCCTGGTCCTCCTCCTGACTTTCTGGCAATTGTGTCTCATCATCGTCCACCTCTTGTGACACTTTCCAACCGTCGCCTTCGTGGTATCAGTTGTCTCTGGGCACTCGTCATGGTGGGAGGATGGAGGATCAGGGTGAGGAATATGTGGTCCAGACTCACGGCTACTGAGAATTGACTGTGTGGAAGACAGGGTGGTGGTGGTGGTGGCTAAGTGACTGGAAGCATTATCCGCTATCCAACCAACAACCTTTTCACACTGCTCTGTGTTCAATAGTGGTGTGCTGCTGTCTCCTAGAAATTGGGACAGGAAGGTCAGGCGAGAACATGTGGGTGTTTGTTGTGGCACAATTTCGGCTTTCCCACGGCCTTGTTGTTGGCCTCTGCATGCACCATTACCATCACATCCAGTTCCCTGTCCCTTGCCATGTGACTTGCCCATTTTAAATGGAGGACAGTATCTTCCACGCTCACTACAAATGTCTGAGTTTGGAGCGAACTTATATCTGGTCCGTGTGATAGAGAAAACAGAGTTTTAAATTCCTGACCTGTAGGTAAGTAGTTTGAACAGCAAACTGCGGTGAATTGCTTTAATGACACACTAAAGGAAATTTTTAATGTAGGCCAGAAATGGCAGTATTTTCAGACAACGTATATGTGATCCGTTTGACGGAGAAAACAGAGTTTTAAATACCTTGCCTGTAGGTAAGTAGTTTGAACAGCAAACTGCGGTGAATTGCTTCAATGACACAATAAAGGAAATTTTTAATGGAGGCCAGAAATGGCAGTATTTTCTGACAACGTATATATGATCCGTTTGACGGAGAAAACACAGTTTTAAATAGCTGGATTTCTAGCGCTCTAATATGGAAAAGACCTGGCTGTATTCTGCAGTGCCAACAAGCAAATGGTGCAAAAAAAATGGTGTTCTCTGGATTGCTTTTTAAGCAAATAATGAGGATTAAGATCCAAAGAAAAGTATTCCTGGCCCCTGAGACCTGGGCCTTTGTATAGAAATATCTAAAAGCAGTAGAAGGCAGAATTGCAATGGAGCCTCTTGTGCTATATGTTATGATCTGCTACAAGCACTAAGGAAAGAAAGGAGATCTGTCCCTACAATAGAACTAAGCTAGATCCCTACGATGTAACGGGGAACCTGATCCTGCGATCAGACCCGCTAAATTCCTCAGCTAGTCTGTACGAAGACCTATAGATGTGAGCGAGGGATCCCTACAAGAACTAGGGACTCTGAGAAAGATGGACACCTCCTAGCAGAAATTGTAGCAGTAAAAGACAAACACACAACATAGAACATAGAAGTCCGAAGACCTAGCTAAACTGACTGAGAAAGGTAACTAAGCACCAGGCTAACTTAAGAGTAGAAATTACAATGAAGTCCAGCAAGGCAAGGAGGGCGGAGCAGGATTAAATAGGCAAAAAAGGTCATGTGACCAGCAAGATAGAAAAAACCTAACAGGAGAGTTCTAACAGTACCCCCTCTTCTATGAGGATCCTCCGGATCCCCTAGGGCCAGGCTTATCAGGAAACATCTTGTGAAACGCTCTGACAAGTCTGGAAGCAGAAAAATCATCCGCCCTCACCCATGAGTTATCCTCGGGTCCGAAACCCTTCCAAGAGACGAGATACTGCAAACTCCCTCTATACCGTCTAGAATTTAGGATGCGGGAAATTTCGTATTCCCCGTCCTCCACCACCGGAGGAACAGTGGCAGAGGTGTCTCCATCCGACACATAAGCTCTTTTCAACAGAGAAACATGAAACACCGGATTAATCTTCCAGGAGGTAGGAACCTCCAACCTAACAGCAGATTGGTTAACTACCTGAAGCACCTTAAAGGGCCCTACAAACTTGGGACCCAATTTTTTAGAAGGAATCCTCAACCGCAGATTCTTAGAGGACAACCAAACCATGTCACCAATAGCAAATAAAAACCTCTTGCTGTTTCCTATCAAAGTACCTCTTAGATTTTTTGTTAGCCTCCTGAAGATTACCACGCACATACGTCCAAACTCTCTCCAAATCACCGGAAAAACTCTCCTCCTCAGGCACAGCCGATACCAATTTGGAGAATGACCCAAAAGACGGATGTCTCCCAGAACAACAAAAAAAAGGCGAACAACCAGCAGAAGAGGATGTATGGTTGTTAAGAGCAAACTCAGCAAGTGGCAGAAACTCAGACGACCCCTCTTGATTGTCTGCCACAAAACAACGCAAGAACTGCTCAACATCCTGATTCTTCCTTTCTGTCTGGCCATTAGACTCAGGATGATATCCGGATGAAAACGACAAATGAACTCCCAACCTGTCACAAAAAGCACGCCAAAAACGAGCCACGAACTGAGGTCCCCTTTCCGAAACAATGTCAGTAGGAACGCCATGTAGTCTGACAATTTCCTTGACAAAGGCCTTAGCGATTATCTTAGCGCAGGGCAGTTTGATGAAAGGAACCAAGTGACACATCCTGCTAAAACGGTCCACGACCACCCAGAGGGCAAAGCAACCCCGCTGCAGGAGCATGCAAAGACTTAGATCTAGCACACACCGTACATTGACGCACCCACTTAATGACTTCCTTCTGCCATCCAGGCCACCAAAAACTGCGACCCACAAGTCTCTTGGTCTCAGAAATTCCTGGATGACCTGCCAACCGAGACTCATGACACTCAACAAACAAATCTCTCCTAAAGGTCCTAGGCACAAACAACCTCCCATGGGGAGTGTTAGATGGGACATTCTCCTGTGCTTTAAGAATCTCATCTTCCAAAATGGAGTGCAATGCAGCAATCACAACACCTTCTTGTAAAATGCTCCCCTCCTCCTCAGCACCAACCATGGGAGAAAAGCTGCGAGACAAAGCATCAGCTTTAACATTCTTGGTGCCTGGGATGTAAGTAACGGAAAAATTAAACCGCGAGAAAAAAAGTGCCCACCTAGCCTGACGGGCATTCAAGCGCTTGGCAGCATCAAGATAGATCAGATTTTTATGATCAGTGAAAACCTGAATGGGAAATTCAGCACCTTCCAAGAGATGACGCCAGTGTTCAAATGCGAGTTTAATAGCCAGCAATTCCCGATTACCAATATCGTAATTAAGTTCAGTCTCAGAAAATTTTTTACTCCATCCTTGTTTTTCTGAGACAACACCGCACCGACCCCCACCGAAGAAGCATCAACCTCAACCAAAAACGGCTTAGTCCCATCAGGCTGCATAAGGATGGGGGCAGAGCTGAACCTCTCCTTTAGAAACACAAACGCCTCAATGGCCTCAGTAGTCCACTGAACCGCATTAGCACCTTTCCTGTTGAGATCGGTCAGTGGTTTGACAATAATAGAACATTTTTTAATGAATTTTCTGTAATAATTGGCGAAACCTAAAAACCTCTGTATCGATTACAAACCAATAGGCCTAGGCCTTTCCTGAACCGCCTGAACCTTTACAGGGTCCATCTCAAAGCCCTCGCTGGAGATAATATAGTCCAAAAAACTAATTCTCTGTACAGCGAACTCACATTTCTCCAGCTTAGCAAAAAGTGAATTGTCAATTAATAACTGTAATACCTCACGTACGCTCCGCCAATGAGACTCCAGATCTGGTGAATAAATCAAAATGTCATCCAAATATACAACCACATTTTTGCCGATCAAAGGTGTAAGGATGTCATTAATAAGATTCTGAAAAAATGCTGGAGCATTGGTAAGACCAAAAGGCTTAACCAGGTTCTCAAAATGACCCACAGGAGTGTTAAAAGCAGTCGTCCATTCATCACCCTCCTTCATGCGCAACAAATTGTATGCCCCCCGGAGATCAATTTTAGAGAACTACTTGGCCCCCACTAACTGGTTAAACAAATCAGGAATCAATGGCAGTGGGTAAGGATTGCGTACAGTAATTTTATTAATCACACGAAAATCCAGACAAGGACGTAAACCGCCGTCCTTTTTTTTAGCAAAAAAAAAATCCAACAGCCACAGGAGACTTGGAAGGCCTAATTTGACCGGCGGCCAAGCTTGTCTGTATGTATTCCTCCAAAGCCTTTCTCTCAGGAATAGTAAGATTAAATAAACGACTTTTAGGAAGAGTCGCTCCAGGGACAAATTCAATGGTACAATCATAGTCTCTATGGGGAGGCAAAATTTGTGACTCCTCCTCAGAAAAAACTCTCCAAAAATCCTGAATAGGTACAGGTAATTCCCCTTTTTCCACCGCAGCAATACGTCCGTTACAACACTTGTCATAACACTTAGGGCTCCAGGACTTAATTTCATTGGTAGACCAATCCAGTACAGGATTGTGCAATTTTAACCAGGGTAACCCCAAAATTACTGGAGAAGGCAAATTATTTAATACCACTAAATCCAAATTTTCTTGGTGAATACCATTAATAGTGAGGGGAAATTCACAGGCCGTGTGAGTAACACTCTTCAAGGGGGAGCCATCGACAGAAACCACAGCAATAGGGGATGACAAAGGTTTGGGTTTTAATTTAAGCTTTTCCAAGAATCCCCCATCAATCACATTCAGAGTAGAACCACAATCCACAAATATCCGAAATTCAATTAATTCTTCCTGAGCAGCAGTAGTAGCAGAAAGAAATACCCCCTTAGTATTTAAACAGGCAATACAGGCGTAACTGACTTTTTTTTTTTCTTTGTTCATACGAAGCACACAGTTCTTAATAAAATGGTCAGATTTCCCGCAATAAAATCACAAACCTTCAGAAGATCTGCGGTCTTTTTCCTGAGAGCGGGGTGACATCGCCCCAATCTCCATCGGCTCTCCAATGTCAGTACAGACCCTCTCAAGACTCGGAGCTGAAATGGCAGAGGATTTACTCTCATTAACCCTTGCACGCAGTCTCCTGTCCACCCGTATAGCTAATTGTATTGCCTCCTGCAAGTTTCCAGGTGTGGGATAAGCAATCAGCAAATCCTTAACCCTTTCACCTAGCCCCGCAAGTAACAAACTTTTCAAAGCTGAATCGTTCCACCCCACCTGGGCAGACCACCGACGGAAGTGAGAACAATATTTTTCCACATTACCTGATCCCTGCCTCAAACGTCTCAATTCAGTCTCAGCTGATGAGACACGATCAGGATCATCATACAACAAACCCAAAGCAGAAAAAAAACTATCCACTGATCTAAAGCATGGATCACTAGGTTGGAGAGAAAAGGCCCATCCCTGAGGTTCTTTGCGCAAAAGTGACATTATGAACCCTATGCGCTGTGATTCATCACCAGAGGATCTGGGTCTCAAACGAAAATACAACAAACAAGCATTTTTAAAGGAAAAAAATTCTTTTTGATCACCAAAAAATAAATCAGGCAAACGTACCTTTGGCTCCACAAAATGTGCTCCAGAACAGCTACTCACGTGTTGTTGGAGCTCGACCACCTCCAGAGAGAGTCCCTGTAGGCGTTGAGCCAAATCCTGAACCGACACCATGATGGAAACTGGAAGTCTTTCCTTAGAGATATTTTTGGGCTGGACTTACTGTTATGATCTGCTACAAGCACTAAGGAAAGAAAGGAGATCTCTCCCTACAATAGAACTAAGCTAGATCCCTACGATGTAACGGGGAACCTGATCCTGCGATCAGACCCACTAAAGTCCTCAGCTAGTCTGTACGAAGACCTATAGATGTGAGGGAGGGATCCCTACAAGAACTAGGGACAGGGAGAAAGATGGACACCTCCTAGCAGAAATTGTAGCAGTAAAAGACAAACACACAACATAGAACATAGAGGTCCGAAGACCTAGCTAAACTGACTGAGAAAGGTAACTAAGCACCAGGCTAACTTAAGAGTAGAAATTACAATGAAGTCCAGCAAGGCCAGGAGGGCGGAGTAGGATTAAATAGGCAAAAAAGGTCATGTGACCAGCAAGATAGAAAAAAACTAACAGGAGAGTTATAACACTATATGCACTGCAGTCTGCTATATACACTTCCTGCCTATACACCCTGCCTGCCTGATATCTCTGCAGATGGATTAGTCCTCAGAAGGACTGTTTGTTAAGATGGATATGTGTAATGTATGGTTTTTCTCCCTACACTACCTAATACACAAGCAAATCTGTCCCTGACACAGCAGCACCTCTCCCAAAACAACAAATGGCGCAGAAAAATGGTGTTCTCTGGATTACTTTTTAAGCAAATAATGAGGATTAAGATCCAAAGAAAAGTATTCCTGGCCCCTGAGACCTGGGCCTTTGCATAGAAATATCTAACAGCAGCAGAAGGCAGAATTGGAATGGAGCCTCTTGTGCTATATGCACTGCAGTATGCTATATACACTTCCTGCCTATATACCCTGCCTGCCTGATATCTCTGCAGATGGATTAATTAGTCCTCAGAAGGACTGTTTGTTAAGATGCATATGTGTAATGTACAGTTTTTCTCCCTACACTACCTAATACACGAACAATTCTCTCCCTGACGCAGCAGCAGCTCTCCCTACTCTGTCTGATCCAGAGTGACTGTGACGAGCATGGTGGCTCCAGGTCTGATATAGACCTGATGACACTGGGCGGGCGGCCAATCACCGTAATGCCCACAACCAACATGGCTATGGCTTTACAGTGTATGGCAGGCAATCCTTGCATGTTCATTGGCTCTATAAAGAGCGCCAAAGATGCCTGAGCAACCTGGAAATACTCGACGAGCGCCGAGCATCTCGAGCAGAGAAATGCTCGGGCGAGCACCGAGCAGTAGCGAGCATGCTCGCTCATCACTACTTATCAATTATAATTCCACAAGTGCATAAAAAACCCGCTCTGATAAAACGCTGGCTGTAGGGCAGGCTAGGACCTCCAAGGAGTAGAGAGCCAGTTCATTCCACATATCCACCTTGGATACCCAATAATTATAACGCACAGAGGATTCACGGAGGACGTTGGTACGGTCGGCAAGGTACTCCCTCAGCATCTTCTCAAGCTTTGCACTCCTTGTGAGAGTACCCGACGCCTCAGGGCCTCTGCAATGGGAGGGCCTGAGAAAATTCTCCCAAAACTTTGACAGTGTTCCCCTGCCTCTGCTGTATTGAAGTTGTGTCTCTCTTGCCTATACTCCTTGGTTGTACAACGAACTGTGACCTCTGCCGCCAGCGTTTTCAGAAGGGAATTTTTTTAATAGTTCCACAACAAGGGAATTCTGGTATCAAAGCTGGACACGTGGCATGAGCTGGCTCTCTATGCCTTGGAGGTCCTGGCCTGCCCTGCCGCTAGCGTTTTATCAGAGCGGGTTTTTAGTGCCCCTGGTAGAATTATAACTGATAGGCGCATCCACCTGTCAACTGAAAATGCTGACAGACTGACTGTTATAAAAATGATAAGGGCTCGATTGGGCCAGACTTCTCAACACAAGCGAATGATAGCCGGGTGACATAAACTCAAATAGTGTGTTTTTTTTAAGGTCTAACTCTATTCCCATGCACCTCTGTCTTCACACCCAGACATGTGTATATGCTTCCTGATTTTGTCTATTTACTCTTGTCCTCCTCCTTCTCCTCATCCTCCACTACCATATCACTACCATATCTACCATATCACCATATCTCCATCTCTTGCAAGGGGAATTGGAGTGCCTCCAAATTTTTGGCAGCCATAGCATTCACTGCATAGGCAAACAGTATGAGAGACCCACTTCCTAATAATGGGAGCATTTTTGTTAAAGAGGCCCTCCTCTATGTCTCTTTCAAAGGTCATTGGAGTGCCTCCAAAATTTTGGCCCCCGTTGCATTCACTGTATAGGCAAACAGTATGGGAGACTTACTTCCTAATAATAGGAAAAAAAAAATTAAGGAGGCCCTCCTCTACATCTCTTGCAAGGGGAATTGGAGTGCCTCCAAACTTTTGGCAGCTGTTGCAGTCACTGCATACTCAAGATCAGTATGGGAGACCCACTCTTTTCTAATGGGAATATGTCATTACTGAGGCTCACCTCTGTGTCTTTAAAATGTTATTGAGGTTTTTCCCAAATTTTAGCAGCCATTGTACTCACTGCATACCCTATAACTATATAGTAGGACCGCTCCTTTCTAAGAACATGTCTTTACTGAGGCCCACCTCTATGTGACTTTAAATTGGTATTGGGGTTTTTCCCAAATTTAGTCAGCCCTTGCAGTCACTGCATTGGCATTACCACTATAGGAGACCCACTCCTTTATAATGGGAACATTTGTTTTACTGAGGCACTCCTCTATGTCTTTTCAAAGACATTACAAGAAGGGCCTTGCAGTCACTGCATTGGCATTACTCTTTACCAATGGTATCAATATTTTTAATGAGGACCTCCTCTACGTTTCTTCAAAGTGGTATTGGGGTGCGTCCAAATTTTTGGCAGCCCTTGCAGTCACTGCATGCACAATAACAGTATAGGAGACCCACTCCTTTATAATGGGAACATTTTTTTTACGAGGCCCTCCTCTATGTCTCTTCAAAGGGGTATTGGGGTGCATCCAAATTTTTAGCAGCCCTTGCAGTCACTGCATACACAATTACAGTATAGGAGACCCTCTGCTTTATAATGGGATTTTTTTTTTTACTGAGGACCTCCTATATGTCTCTTTAAAGGGGTATTGGTATGCGTCCAAATTTTTGGCAATCCTTGCAGTCACTGCATAGGCAATAACAGTATAGGAGACCAACTCCTTTATAATGGGAACATTTTTTTGACTGAGGCCCTCCTGTATTTCTCTTCAAAGGGGTATTGGGGTGCGACCAAATTTTTGTCAACACTTGCAGTCACTGCATACGCAATAACAGTATAGGAGACCAACTCCTTTATAATGGGAACATTTTTTTGCTGATGCCCTCCTCTATGTCTCTTCAAAGGAGTATTGAGGTACGTCCAAATTTTTGGCAGCCCTTGCAGTCACTGCATACACAATAACAGTATAGGAGACCCTCTGCTTTATAATGGGATTTTTTTTCTGAGGCCCTCCTATATGTCTCTTTAAAGGGGTATTGATATGTATCCAAATTTTTGGCAACTCTAGCAGTCACTGCATACGCAATAACAATATAGTAGACCAACTCTATTATAATGGGAACTTTTTTAATTAAGGCCCTCCTCTATTTCTCTTAAAAGAGGTATTGGGGTGCGTCCAAATTTTTGGCAGCCCCTGCAGTCACTGCATACGCAATAACAGTATAGGAGACCCACTTCTTTATGATGGGAACATTTATTTTACTGAGGCCCTCCTCTATGTCTCTTCAAAGGGGTATTTGTAGGCATCCAAATTTTTGGCAACCCTTGCAGTAACTGCATATACAATAACAGTATAGGAGACCCACTCCTTTATAATGGGAACATTTTTTCTACTGAGGCCCTCCTCTATGCCTCTTCAAAGGGATATTGTGGTGTGTCCAAATTTTTGGCAGGCCTTGCATTCACTGCATACGCAATAACAGCATGGGAGACCCACTTCTTTATTATGAGAACATTTTTTTACTGAGGCCCTCCTCTATGTCTCTTTAAAGGGGTATTTAGTTGTGTCCAAATTTTTGGCAGCCCTTTGCAGTCACTGCATACACAATAACAGTAGAGAGACCCACTCCTTTATAATGGGAACATTTTTTTTACTGAGGCCCTCCTCTATGTCTCTTCAAAGGGGTATTTGGGTGGGTCCAAAATTTGGGCAGACCTTGCAGTCACTGCATACACAATAACAGTATAGGAGACCCACTCTTTAATTATGGGAACAACAAAGCATAGCCGGCTGATGGCCCTTTAACAATAGTGAAGGCCGACTGCTGGCCCTTTAACAATAGTAAGGGCCACCTTATGGCCTTGTAAAAATAGGCTTTGTGACTTTCAGAGTCCTTCATAAATGAAACAGGATGTGTGTCATCATGCCTCACACACTACATGGGCATTGTTCCTGGGTAGAAAGATGTGGTGGAGAAAGGGAAACAAAGCACTACCTAAGCATAGTAAGTAGTGACTAAAAAACTTTGAGAGAATAAAAAATTTTTTATGCTCACCTGAGGAAGTGTATCTATGGGTGCTACACAATGATCACATACTATAAACAAATTGATCAAATCAATGTGGCGCTAATACCAACGGATGCATTGTCTGAATGGATTCCTGTGGAAGAAGATGAAAAGTTCCTCCCACCAACACATATAAAGATTTGCAAGGGATGGAGAGAATTTCAACAGCATTGGGGCCCCCTCCACTTGTTGCAACGTTTACTATTACAACTTTATTAAAGAGGGCTATTAATTTCAATCTTTCTTGCCTCGTTCAATTATACAATTGTGTATCTTGTATTCTTTATATTCTACAATATCATTTATCAATAAATAAGAACCAGCCTTCATAGATGCTGATATAGCTTCTGTCAATGCTGCTTTTTGCAATATGGCATTCCATAGTCTAATTACTCAAACTTCAAAACATCTCTCCATATTCAGATGTCTAAATTGCCTTTTCTCCATATAAATTGAATGCCCATAAATCATGTGCCAGTTCTATGTATTGACCACACATAAATTAGATGATCTCTGAGATGGCTTTTTTTCTAAGATAAACAAGCTCACTATTTTTATGCAATTGTAGCATTACTCTAATCTATTATACATTATATATTCTTATTATTTTAATATCCATTTTCAAAATGTAAAATCCAAAATTGAATCTCAATCAGCATATGGCCTTATTCGGGATTTATAGAAGGTTAATATTACATTGGGATCACAGGTTGTATCTCTTTTTTTATACAGCCTAAAGTTTTATTTGCTCAGCTAAGCACAGACTAGCATAAACTTCTGCACTGCAAGACACCGCTGTGCAGAGCAGGAAGGATTTGGCAGCACTAGATGGCGGCGTATAGAGCTGCAGAAAGCTGCAGGCCAGGAAAGGCCTGGAACCTAAGTTCCTAAAGAGGAGGAGGATCTCTGCAGCACCCAAAGCATGGGTGTAAAAGCGGCAGTGTGACAACACATACAATGGCCGAGACCTGGAATGCTGGATCAGTAGCGAGGACGCCTCGGTGGCGTGGACACCAACGGGTGAACCGACACGGTAGAGCGTGCTGCTCACAGCATTCCCCTAGCCCTAATCAATGCCTAGGATGACTAGGGAGCACACAGCAGGAACCCTTGACAATGACTCACACACATTGCATTTACTGCCAGAGACCTCACCCCAGGATTAGAAAGAGATAGACTTGGCACCAGGGCGGAGCCCACGGAGCCCTTAAATTCACTAGAGACAGCCCCAGCCCCCCAGGACAACCAACCACACTGTACCAGACAGCAGGGGAAGTGGCTTAGCGGCACATGACCGCAAGGGGCGTGGCTTAGTGACACATGAGCAGAAACGCAGAAACCACACTTAGAATCCCTAGAACGTAACCTAAATGCTGACAATTACTGACCAGCAGGAAAGGGCCTGGCCGGATGCCGCGAGAAAGCCCTTCTCCTGCGTACCAGCCTAACATTACCCCCTTCTCTAGGGCTCCCCCCCCAGAATTATGGATACGCTCAAAAGCGGCAATAAGATCCGGAGCATTGATATTGTCTACCGGCTCTCAAGTCCTATCCTCCGGATCATAATCCCGCCAATCCACCAAATAAAACTTCTTGCCCCTAACCATATTAGAAGCAATGATTTCATTTACCTCAAAGTCTTCCTGTGCAGATTCTGATTCAGCCGGAAAGGAACCAGAGAATTCATTTAGAGCAACTGGCTTGAGTAAAGAAACTTGGAAGGTGTTACAAATTCGCCAAGCGGCCGGCAATTTCTGCCGATAAGCCAAGATTTTAAATGGCCCCAAATACCGAGGAGTAAATTTAGTCGAAACCACCCGGAGGCGAATATTGCATGCTGAAAGCCACACCAAGTCACCAGGAGCATAACTTGGAGCACAACGCCGATGCCTATCGGCCGTGACCCTCATACGCTCCTTAGAAGCATGCAAAGACTCCTGAGTCTGATCCCAGATATCCCTGGCATTAGTTGCCCAATCCTCCACAGCGGGAAGAGGATTAGTACCAGGTACAGGCATCGGAACACAAGGATGTTGTCCGAAATTCATCAAGAATGGCGTCTGCCCCGTAGAATCTGCCACCGAGTTGTTTAAGGCAAACTCCACCCAGGGTAGAAACGATGCCCAAGAAACATGGCGGGCAGACACAAAATGTCGCAAATAAGTTGCCAATGTCTGATTAGTCCTCTCAACCAAACCGTTAGTTTGGGGATGATACGAGGAGGAAAAGCACAACTCGATTTGTAAGAGGCGGCAAAAGTCTCGCCAAAATCTTGAGGCAAACTGAGGACCCCGGTCAGACACAATCCGATCAGGCATACCATGCAAGCAGAAGATATGGGCAACAAACAATTGAGCAAGCTCTCGGGAAGATGGAAGACCGGGCAGAGGAATCAGGTGGGACGTCTTAGAGAAGTAGTCCGTAACCACCCAAATCAGCCTGTTACCCTGTGAAAGCGGCAAATCCGTAATGAAATCCATCGCAATCATCTCCCACGGCCTATCAGCCACGGGAAGAGGCATAAGAAGCCCCACCGGCCGTTCCCTAGACGTCTTATTTCACGCGCAAGGAACGCAGGCGGCGACAAAATAGGAGATATCAGTAGACATCTTGGGCCACCAATAGGACCGAGAAATTAACTCTTTGGTCCGTTTGTCCCCAAAGTGCCCTCCAATCTTGGAGGATTGACCCCAATGGAGAACCTCTTGCCTACGAGACTCTGGCACAAAGGTCCAGGTGGAAGTCCTTGCAAGGTGACCGGGGTTCAGAGAGAGTAAACTCTCGGATGGGACAATAAGTCGCGATACCGACTCTTCACCCAGGGGGTCAAAAGAGCGAGACAGAGCATCTGCCCGTGGATTCCTCTCTCCAGGCACAAAATGGACATAGAAGTGAAGTCGAGAGAAGAACAAGGACCACCTTGCCTGTCTGGGATTTAAGCTCTGTGCCGTCTGAAGGTACAAAAGAGTTTTGTGGTCAGTGTACACATGAAAAGGATGGATTGCACCCTCCAGTAGGTGCCTTCATTCCTCAAAGGAGGGTTTCATCGCGAGCAGTTCCATATCACCAATCGAATAATTTCACTCAGCCGAGAAAAAGGATTTAGAGAAAAAGAAAGAGACTCTTTTTCTACCTTTAGCATTCTTCTGGTACAGCACAGCTCCTGCACCGACAGAAGACGCATCTATCTCCAAAAAGAACGGTTTGAAATTGTCAGGACGGTGCAAGATAGGAGCTTTAGTGAAGCAGAGTTTCAATTTAGCGAAAGACTCCTCTGCCTCAGGAGTCCAATCCTTAGGGTTTGCCTCTTTTAGAGTGAGGGTGGTGATAGACGAAGCAAGTGTGGAAAAGTGCAGAATAAAGTGCCTGTAATAATTTATGAACCCCAAAAAACACTGAACAGCTTTCAGAGAACAAGGCTCCGGCCACTTCAAAACAGCCTTGAGTTTCTTGGGATCCATAGTAAGACCGGACCCAGAAACAATATAACCCAGGAAGGTTAAGGACTCTTGCTCGAAAAGAAACTTCTCAAGCTTCGCATATAAGCGATTCAATCGCAGACGGTGCAATACAGTTTTCACCGTCTGACGATGCTGCTCAAGGTCCGAAGAAAAAATCAAGATGTCATCAAGATACACGACAAAAGCCGTAAGAAGTAAATCCCTGAAGACATCATTCATGTAGTCCTGAAAAACTCCGGGAGCATTGCATAATCCGAAAGGCATGACGAGGTACTCATAATGACCATCCCTGGTATTAAAAGCCGTTTTCCACTCATCACCTTCACGGATTCGCAAAAGATTATATGCCCCGCGGAGATCCAATTTAGAGAAAATTGTCGCACCCCAAAACCGATCAAACAGCTCGGTAATCAGAGGCAAAGGATATTTATTCTTTACTGTCAACGCATTTAGACCACGATAGTCAATGCAAGGAGGCAAAGTCCCATCCTTCTTAGTGACAAAAAGTAATCCAGCCCCTGCTGGGGATGTAGATTTACAGATAAATCCCCTAGCCAGATTATCTGCAATGTATTCTGACATTGCTTTTGTCTCAGGAACCGACAAAGGATACACCCTGCCTCTTGGGGGTTCAGACCCCGGTAGTAAGTTTATGGCGCAATCATACGCCTGGTGAGGTGGTAGAGTCTCTGCAGCCTTTTTGGAGAAAACATCTGCATACTCCGCGTATTGGACGGGTAACGCCGACAGCTCCGGAGGTAACTCAGAATGAGAAACTGGAAGCACCAGATGAATACAATTCCTCTGGCAAGAAGAGCTCCACTGGATAACCTGACCAGTTGACCAGTCCAGATGGGGGGAATGCCTCTGGAGCCAGGGCAGACCCAAAAGTACCGAATCCACCCCCTCCTCCATCACCAGGAAAGAAATAGATTCACAATGGCTATCTCCTATCTGGAGCTGTATAGCCTCAGTACGATGGGTAACCTCCTTAGGCAGAACAAACCAATTAACTACCCGGATCTTAACAGGATTAGGAAGTAAAATTAATGGGACTGAGTGACTCTGAGCGAAAGACGCAGGCATAAAATTTGCCTCTGCTCCCAAGTCCACACAGGCTCTTATCTCCACAGTCTTCTGATCAAGAATGACTGAGGAAGGCAACAGAATTTTGGAGGAAACAAATTCATTCTCTAGCGACTCGCCTCCAACAGACACTAGAACTCCCCGTTTATCATGCGGGGAGCGACTGGCGCATCGCTCAGACCCTTGAGGGGTGTGGGACAATAGACCCGATTTTATTGACTGTTTGAGAAGACAAAGACCCTCCCTGCGTGACACCTCCATGGGCACAGAGGTGTCGAAATTGCCAAAACCCTAACTCAGAGGCACTGAGAAGGTTGGAGCAGAACGCTCCGTAGCTTCTCAGCAGTCACCTCCAGTCGTCTCTCGGCAAGGTCAGAAGGTCAATTCTGGTAGCGAGATTAATCAATGCCTCAATCTTTACTGGCACCTCTCGGGTAGCCAACGCATCTTTTACATGGGAGGCCAGACCTCTCCAGGAAATGGGAATCAGAGCTTTGTGTGGCCAATCCAACTCAGCTGCTAGGGTGCAGAAACGCACCGCATAGTCGCTTACAGACGATGTAGCCTGACTAATAGCAAGAAGATGCATTGCAGTGTCATTGGTGACCTCAGGACCCAAAAAGACCTGTTTGAGGGCTGTTGTGAAACCAGCTACAGTCTGCACAACTGGATTCGACCATTCCCAGAGTGGAGTAGCCCACTCCAGCGCCCGCTGGAAGAGCAAGGAAAATATAAATCCCACTCTAGACCTATCAGTGGGGTACACCTGCGGTTGTAACTCGAAGTGCACCGCACATTGATTGAGAAAACCCCAACAGGGCCGAGCGCTCCCAGAAAACTTACTTGGAAGCGCTAGGCGAGGAGTTGGGACAGGGGAGGGTATTAGGGCGGCTACCGTTTGTCCCACAGCCTGAGCGGTCAGAGTTGGAATGTCCAGAGTTGGCGCACATTGTTCTACTCGTTGCAACCGAGACTCCAGCTGCTGGATATAGCGTTGCATCGAGGATGAGCCGTTCTGACTCTGTGCAGTAGCTGACATACTCAGCCAGACCCTGGCCTAGACTATTGTTAAGCTGGTGTGTCCTTTAATGAAATAAAATAAAACTCAAAGGACACGTCGGGGTCCACCGGACTGTAAAGGAGCTGCTGCGGCTGAGTCCCAGAGGAATGTTCAGCTAAGCACAGAGAAAGAAATAAAATAGTGTGTTAAGTGCACACACAAGTAGTAACTAAACAAGGTACAATACTGAGAGTTAGCTACACTCCAGAAACAAAACTAATAAACTTCTGTACAGCAAGACACCGCTGTGCAAAGTAGGAAGGATTTGGCAGCTTGAAACGCCCGAGCACTAGATGGCGGCGTGTAGAGCTGCAGATAGCTGTGGGCCAGGAAAGGCCTGGAACCTAAGTTACTAAAGAGGAGGAGGATCTCTGCAGCACCCAACACATGGGTGTAAATGCGGCAGTGTGACCACACATACAATGGTGGAGACCTGGAATGCTGCATCGGTAGCGAGGATGCCTCCGTGGCGTGGACACCAAACGGTGAACCGACACGGTAGAACGTGCTGCTCACATCATTCCCCTAGCCCTAATTGATGGCTAGGATAACTAGGGAGCACACATCAGGAACCCTTGACAATGGCTCACACACACTGCATTTACTGCCAGAGAACTCACCCCAGGTTAGAAAGAGATAGACTAGGCAGCCCCAGCCCCCCAGGACAACCAACCATGCTGTACCAGACAGCAGAGGGCGTGGCTTAGCGACACATGACCGCAAGGACATGGCTTAGCGGCACATGACCACAGGAGGCGAGGCTTAGCAGCACATGACCGCAAGGGGGGTGGCTTAGCGGCACATGAGTAGAAACGCAGAAACCCCTAGAACGGAACCTAAATGCTGACAATTACTGACCAGCAGGAAAGGGCCTGGCTGGACGCAGCGGGAAAGCCCTTCTCCTGCGTACCTGCCTAAAACTTATCTAGGTATTTCTGTCCTACAATAAATTTAGTTTTTATAATGCTGCAAAGTTTTGCATCATTCAGTACCAATAGCTGACACTTTACTTTTAGTCTTATCCAGAAGGTAAAAGGAACCCGTGAATTAACTTGTGTTAGTCAAACCATGGACAGCATGAATCAGATACTAACTGCATGACTGCAGCCACTCTGCACCACTCTGCATCACTCTGCATCATAATATATAATTGATAGTTCTATCCCTAAGTACACAAATGAGAAAAACCTGTCAATCACCTGGATCGGGATAGGGAAACGTCCAGACAAAAGGGTCACTGGACTGGTCACATCTCTAGTCTTTGACCAGCTTTTTTAACCTATGTTTTCCCCAAAACATCAGAGAATTTCAGAGAAAAATACACCTGGCTACAACCGTGCAGCCAGCCTCTGACCCATGCTTTAGACAGCATCAAATGAGAGACAGGTTCCCTTTAATAAAGAAATTAAAAGAGATTAAAACAAATTCTGCCTAACACAGATCTTTGTGGCATCCTTCTGCTGACTTTAACTCATTTAGATAATGTATAATTTACACCAGCTTTTTGTTTCCTGTATTTTATTATTTTTTTTCCTCTATGTATTTTTTCAACACATCAGCCATCCTTTCGTTCTGTTTCTTTAATAACATGGATGATTACTATCAGTTGGATGGACTTTATCAATATATCATTTACTAATACATGAGATGAGTGGACAGATTTGCGAAGGATCGAATTTTGTGAAATTTGTGTTTTCAGAAGAAGCTAAATGCTTTGAGATTCACGGTTCGTAAAAAAAAAAAAACTACTAGGCATCATTTCCCAGAGTTCAGGCTAATGTCTTTTTGCATGGCCAACAAGATTATCATAGCTTGTACAGTGGTGGACTTTACCTGGGCCAACACACATCAGCGGTTCCCAGTGGAGCACAGTTTGTATCTCCAGAGTCACTTGTAAGTCTCTCTTCTGTAGTGTCTAAGCTCTTATGGATAGTAGGTAGTGTTGAGCGAGCACTAAAATGCTCGGGTGCTCGAAGCTCGGGCCGAGCTCACTGTGATACTCGGGTGCTCGACCCGAGCAACGAGCCCAATGTTAGTCTATGGGAGACCCGAACATTTTTGCGGCGGCTCCCCCGGCAGTCTGTAGAAAGCCTAAAAAGTGCCCAAAACGATAGTGACAGTGCTCAAATGACATGGGGACAACATGGGGATCGCCCCTGGAAGCATTTCTGACCCCCAGGTCACTGTTGTCAACAACGTGGTCAGAGGTATTAAGCCACTTTTACAGGCTCACAATAAAACGTTCAAAAACGAAAGTGAAAGTGCTTTCCTGTGAATTATGTTAACCCCTTAACGACCATGGGTCTTTCTGTTTTTGTGTTTTCCTTTTTTGCTCCCCTTCTTCCTAGAGCCAGAACTTTTTTAATTTTAGTTCAATATGGCCATGTGAGGGCTTATTTTTTGTGGGACGAGTTGTACTTTTAAACACCATCAGTGGTTTTACCATACCGGGTGCTGGAAAATGGGAAAAAAATTCCAAGTGCAGTGAAACTGCAAAAAAAATGCAATTCCATAGTTGTTTTTTGGGTCCTTTTTTTACCACGTTCACAGATTGCTAAAACTGACCTGCCATCATTATTTTCCAGGTGGTTACGAGTTCATAGACACCAAACATGTGTAGGTTCTTTTTTATTTAAGTGGTGAAAAAAAAATCCAAAGCTTGCTAGAAAAGCAAAAAAAAATGACGCCATTTTCCGAGACCCTTAGCTTCTCCTTTTTTCAGGATCTGGGGCCAGGTGAGGGCTTATTTTTTGCATGCTGGGCTGACGTTTTTATTTATACCATTTTGGGGTAGATCCGATGTTTTGATCGCCCGTTATTGCATTTTATTGCAAAGTTGTAGCGACCAAAAAAACTTAATTCTGGTGTTTAAAATTTTTTTCTCGTTACGCCGTTTACTGATTGTATTAATTCTTCTTTTATATTGATAGATCGGGCGATTCTGAACGCGGCGATACCAAATATGTGTATGTGGTTTTTTTTTTTATATATATATATTTTATTTTGAATGGGGCGAAAGGGGGGTGACAAACTTTTATATATTTTTTATTTTTTTTATTTTTTTAAAAACTTTTGTTTTACACTTTCTGCTTGCTTCTATAGTCTCCAGAGGAGACTAGAAGCAGCAGTTGTCTGATTGCTTCTACTGCATACAAGCGATGAGCAGATCGCTTGTATGCAGGAGAAATGCTCACTTGCTATGAGCTCTGACCACTAGGTGGCGCTCATAGCAATTGAGACATGACAACCAGAGGCGTCTGCTGCAGACCCTGAGTTGTCATGCCCACCCATTGGTGACCCGCGATCACGTGACGGGGTCACTGATGGGCGGGGCTTAGGATTCCCGGAAGCGCGAGTTAAATGCCACTGTCAGAGATTTAACATGTTAACAGCCGCAGGTGGATTGCGATTCCAATAATCAGCTGACATGTGCTCGCTTCAGTGCGGGCTTAACGCCGGAGCCCCCGTTGAACCGGCCTTCCCGGCCTGGTGCGTACTATTACTGACCAGGTCGGAAAGGGGTTAAGGAACATCCTTTCTAGGGTAAAGACTTGTGTATAAGGTAAAATAAATAACCAAAAACAAAGATACTCCTCCACACCTTGGGCTATGTTCACAAGTAGCATTTTTTATGCGTTTTTGCACATTTGTATTGCTTTCAACCGTGAGAAATGCATTCACCGGGAAATGTCATTTTAGCATTTTACAACCTTATCTGGCCATGTGCTGTGTGACACATGCATACAGTGCACTGCCTAAAAGTGTGCCCATCAGAAGTGATCCTTGCCGCATCAGAAGATGCAGACTTGCAACTATCCCCGTGCAAGTCCTTGTCCCAGGGCAGTGTTCAATTGTATCTCCCCCATAACTTGCAATACAAGCGCAAGTATGCAGCCTGCCACCCACCCACCCCCAGGCTGCAATACCATACTGCTAGCTTGCTTGCACTTGAAATTGGGCCTTTTAGACATGTGGAGGTGGAATCTGGCCACCACGTCATGGCTGGGTCGGTAGCCTGGTATTCATACTCAGTCCCCAGCCGTCCGGCAGCCGGGTGTCCATGCTTGGTCCCCAGCCGCACCGCGGCCGGGTGCCCACACACAGTCCCCAGCCACGTGGGGGTGGCCCGGTGTCCATAAACGGTCCCCAGCCGCCCCTATTTGTCCCGGTGCGCCTTATACACAAGCGCGCATACCAAAACATTACCTGTGCCCTCCCCAGTGCATTTAGTGGTAAGGACAGCCTAACCACAAACACGTGGACAAGTGAATGTGGCCAGGAATGGTCCATCTCACTGACGCCTTCACACTGGGTTAATATTGTGGAAGCCGGGACACAGTTGGACACTGGGATGCAACACGTCCTCCAGACATAGAGGATTGCGGGTCCTGGGTCAATCAGGCTTCAACACAAAGTTCAGAAGGTAGACAGCAGCAGTGGTCGGCCTCCTACACAATGAGTAAATTATTCATGATCATGAGGCCATCCACCTCCTTAGCTTTCTGTTCCTTGGAATGCAAGCGCATGTATGTAGTAGCAGCTAGGCCTGAGGTGGTCAGCGTTTTGGCGCATATTCTACCTCCTTCGAGGATTGCTGGATGTTTTCCTGCTACTATCCCAGTTCTACGACTCCCGTTAAAACAAAGCTTCAGGTGATGAATGATGGATGAGGTGGTGGCAAAGGAGAAAGAGCAGGAGGAACAGGGACCATTCACATCAATATCAGGCCAGCCAACCACACATGTCTTGTAGGATATGTTTCTGTACCAAAAGGAGCGGTTCAGCTACACAGTTATAAGGCATACAGTGAATGCAATGCCTACCAAAAATTTCGAGGCACTCCAATGCCCCGTGGAAGTGACATGGAGGTCAGAGGGCCTTAACTAAACCGTTTTTTCCATTTATAGCAACTGGGTCTCCTGTACACTGTTGGCCTAAGCAGGGAATGGAAGGCTTTCCAAAAATTATTAGGCACTGCAATGACCCTTGAAACAGACGTGGATTAAAGCGTATTAAAAACCATCTACCCATTATTGGGGAGTGGGTCTCCCTTAGTGTTCGCCTATGCATTGAAAAGCAAAAGCTGACAAAAATTAGGAGGAAATGCAATGCCCGTTGCAAGAGTCGTGGAGGTTAGAGGTAATTAAAAACAACATGTCAATGCCCCTTGGAAGAGCTCTGGAGTTCAGAGTGGTTTAACAAGATGGTTTTAACGCCCCTTAGAAAAGACGTGGAGTTCAGAGTGGTTTAACAAGACAGTTTTAATGCCCCTTGGAAGAGATGTGGAGGTCACAGTAGCTTAACAAGGTGGTTTTAATGCCCCTTGGAAGAGACGTGGAGTTCAGAGTGGTTTAACAAGACAGTTTTAATGCCCCTTGGAAGAGTGGTGGAGGTTACAGTGGAATAAAAAGACAATATCAATGCCCCGTGGAAGAGACGTGGAGGTCACAGTAGCTTAACAAGACGGTTTTAATGCCCCTTGGAAGAGTGGTGGAGGTCGCAGTGGAATAAAAAGACAATATCAATGCCCCTTGGAAGAGTGGTGGAGGTTACAGTGGAATAAAAAAACAATATCAACGCCCTGTGGAAGAGACGTGGAGGTCACAGTAGCTTAACAAGACGCTTTTAATGCCCCTTGGAAGAGTGGTGGAGGTCGCAGTCTAATAAAAAGACAATATTAACGACCCTTGGAAGAGACGTGGAGGTCACAGTAGCTTAACAAGACGATTTTAATGCCCCTTACAAGAGCCATGCAGTACAGCATATTAAAAACATTATTCCCATTATTGGGGAGTGGGTCTCCCATAGTCTTTGCCTATGCCTTCCAAGCAAAAGCTGCCAAAAATTAGGAAGGGGGAACTTGCAATGTCCCTTACAAGAGCCATGCAGTACAGCATATTAAAAACATTATTCCCATTATTGGGGAGTGGGTCTCCCATAGTCTTTGCCTATGCCTTCCAAACAAAAGCTGCCAAAAATTAGGACAGAGGAACATGCAATGCTGGCAACATGGACCACGGTCATCCTGGTGGTATAGTGGTCGTGGAGGCTGAGGATAAGGAGAAGAGCAAAAAACAGCCGAAATGAGGAAGCGTATACCCATGTGTGGGTGTGAAGCGAAGCATGGGAATACACCTCCCGAAATAACATAGTGGATTTGACTTTATGTTACTCTGCTGTCATTTGGTGGTGATGAGAAGTCTGGCCCAATCCAGCCCTTGTTCATTTTGATAAGGGTCAGCTTGTCAGCATTGTCAGTTGACAGGCGAGTGTGCTTATCAGTTATAATTCCCCCAGCGGCACTAAAAACACGCTCCGATAACACGCTAGCAGCAGGGCAGGCCAGGACCTCCAAGGCATACAGAGTGAGTTCATTCCAAGTGTCCAGCTTGGATACCCAATAATTAAAAGGCACAGAGGAATCACGGAGGACGCTGGTACTCCCTCACCATCTTTTGAAACTTTCCACTCCTTTTGAGAGTACCCTGCGCCTCAGGGCCTGTAAGCTGGGCAGGTCTCAGAAAACTGTCCTAGAATATTGACAGTGTTCCCCTGCCTCTGCTGGATTGGAGTTGCGTCTCTCTCGCCTGTATGCCTTAGTTGGGCAGCGAACTGTGACCTCTGCCGCTACCGTGTTCAGATGGGAATTTTTTTAATAGTTCTGCAGCAAGGGCCTTCTAGTACTGCCCCATTTTTGCAGACCTCTCCAACTCAGGAATAAGAGAGTGAAAGTTCTCCTTGTAGAGGGGGTCTAAAAGTGTCATCAACCAGTAATGACTGTGACCCAAAATTTTGACAATGCGAGGGTCACGGTTAGGCAGCTTAACATAAAGTCAGCCATGGGTGCCAGACTGGTAACGGGCAAGACTTCCGTGTCCTCACCAAGATGACGACTGATAGTGTTGAGCGATCACTAAAATTCTCGGGTGCTCGAAGCTCGGGCCGAGCTTACCGTGATACTCGCGTGCTCGACCCGAGCAACGAGCCCAATGTTAGTCTATGAGAGACCCGAGCATTTTTGCGGCAGCACCCCCGGCAGTCTGTAGAAAGCCTAAAAAGTGCCCAAAACGATAGTGACAGAGCTCAAAAGACATGGTGGCAGCATGGGGATCGCCCCTGGAAGCATTTCTGACCCCCAGGTCACTGCTGTCAACAACGTGGTCAGAGGTATTAAGCCACTTTTGTGGGCTCACAATAAAACGTTAAAAAACGAAACTGAAACGGTTTTCCTGTGAAATATGTTAAGGAATTTCCTTTCCAGGGTAAAAACTTGTGTATAAGGTAAAATAATTAACCAAAAACAAAAATACTCCTCCACACCTTGGGCTATGTTCACAAGAAGCATTTTTCATGCGTTTTTGCACTTTGTATTGCTTTCAACCGTGACAAATGCGTTCACCGGGAAATGTCATTTTAACATTTTACAACCTTATCTGGCCATGTGCTGTGTGACACATGCATACAGTGCTGAAAAGACAAGGGATCAGCATGGGGAAGACCCCTGGAAGCATCTCTGACCCCCAGGTCACTGTCTAAAAGTGTGCCCATCAGAAGTGATCCTTGCCGCATCAGAAGATGCAGACTTGCAACTATCCCCGTGCAAGTCCTTGTCCCAGGGCAGTGTTCAATTGTACCTCCCCCATTCCTTGCAATGCAAGCGAAAATATGCAGCCAACCACCCACCCACCCACATGCTGAAATACCATACTGCTAGCTTTCACTTGAAATGGGGCCTTTTAGTTTGGAGGAGGCCGAAGCTGGTCACTACCTCATGGCCGCTTCGGCAGCGAGGTATCCATACTCTGTCCCCAGCCGCCCGGCGGCCGGGTGTCCACGCTCGGTCCCCATCCGCCAGGTGGCGGCCAGGTGTTCATACTCGGTCCCCAGCCACCCTGATTTCTCCTGTCACCTTCCCCCACACTTTTCTTAGCCTGGCCTGCTTTAGGGCTGCATTGGACCAGCCCACCAGAAAACCAGACTCCTCCGGTGGGCCCTGGCTTCTCCATCAGGGGAGTTGAGAGTGCCTAGGTGAGGAGCATGATGATGATGATAGAAGTTAGCATCTGCTTTGTTTTCTTGGAATGCAAGCGCATGTATGTAGTAGCGGCTAGGCCTGAGGTGGTCAGCGTTTTGGCGCATATCCTACCTCTTCCGAGGATTGCTGGATGTTTTCCTGCTACTTTCCCAGTTCTATGACTCCCGTTAAAACAAAGCTTCAGGTGATAAATGATGGATGAGGTGGTGGCAAAGGAGAAAGAGCAGGAGGAACAGGGACCATTCACATCAATATCAGGCCAGTCAACCAGATATGTCTTGTAGGATATGTTTCTGTAACAAAAGGAGCGGTTCGGCTACACAGTTATAGGGCATACAGTGAGTGCAATGCCTACCAAAAATTTCGAGCCACTCCAAAGCCCCTTGGAAATGACATGGAGGTCAGAGGGCGTTAACTAAACCTTTTTTTCGATTTATAGCAACTGGGTCTCCCGTGCACTGTTGGCCTAAGCAGTGAATGGAAGGCTTTCCAAAAATTATGAGGAACTGCAATGCCCCTTATAAGAGCCATGTGTGGCACCCCAGGGGTCTGGTCACCACAGTAATAGAGAGATTACGTCGGAGAGCAAGTGGGAGGTTTCCTGGTCAGGATCCCTTAAACATGCAACATCCTCCTGCCCCAGTCCTGGGAGGGGAGAATTCTGCCCTTATCAACTGGATCTGGGGCGGGGTTGAGTGAGTCAGAGAACAGTCAGAGTCAGAGTGAGAGCAAGGAAAAGTAACAGCAAGGAGCTCTGTAGGAGCTAGGAGCTAAAGAACAGGGGCTGGAAGCTGAGCAGAGCTCGCCCTGGCAGAAGACAATAGGAACCGTACACAGGAGTCCAAAGCTGTGAGGACTTATATATCCAGCAGCAGAAACCAGCCGGCAGGGGATTTCAGGTCCTCTGGCCATAGAAGCCCAGAGGCTCAGTCACAAGCAAGGGACCAGCATCGCTGTCGTGGAGCGTAGGCTAACAGAAGGCCCCAAGTCACCAGCTATACGGGTGAGCACTACACGGTACACTCAGGGACGTGGGCTACTTCTACCCGCTTACAGCAAGGTAGCCAGAGTGCAGACAGACGGGGAGGCCTACAACTCCACCTGGCCAGGGGAACTCCTGCTTGCTCACAGACTGACCAGGCCTCTTATGCTAGCCAGTACTCCCGGGAGGGTCTACCTTATAATCATCAGTAAAGAACCTGAACTGCACTTCAAAGACTCTGAGTCATTCCTGCTGCGCTCGTGCACCATCACCCCCATCATCCACACTCACTGCCCTTAGGCTATACTCCTCCTGAGGGGAGTTATCCCATTCTATGCTGTGCACACAACACCAGCCTCAGCGGTCTGCCTCGCAGCGGTGGTACTCCCTGACCGCAATCCACAGGTGGCGCAGTCGGACAATTAACCTCAAAACCTAAGAAAGACTGCCACTGGTTTGACCAGCCTGAGCCACGGGTCCGGGTCCCCGCCACGGAGACTACAGACCCCAGAGACCCGGCACCGGGTATCCCACACACGTGTACACACGGCCCAGGGGGCGCGTCACATGCAGTACAGCATATTACAAACATAAGTCCCATTATTGGGAAGTGGGTGTCCCATAGTATTTGCTTATGCCTTGCAAGCAAAAGCTGCCAAAAATTAGGACGGAGCAACTTGCAATGCCCCTTACAAGAGCCATGCAGTACAGCATATTACAAACATAAGTCCCATTATTGGGGAGTGGATCTCCCATAGTATTTGCTTATGCTTTGCAAGCAAAAGCTGCCAAAAATTAGAACGGAGCAACTTGCAATACCCCTTACAAGAGCCATGCAGTACAGCATATTACAAACATAAGTCCCATTATTGGGGAGTGGGTGTCCCATGGTATTTGCTTATGCTTTCCCAGCAAAAGCTGCCAAAAATTAGGAAGGAGGAACTTGCAATGCTGGCACCCTGGTGGTATAGTGGTGATGGAGGCTGAGGATAAGGAGAAGAAGATTACACAGCCGAAACGAGGAAGAGTATACCCATGTGTGGGTGTGAAGCGGTGCATGTGAATACACCTCCCGAAATAACACAGTGGATTTGACATTATGTTACTCTGCTGTCATTTGGTGGTGATGAGAAGTCTGGCCCAATCCAGCCCTTGTTCATTTTGATAAGGGTCAGCTTGTCAGCATTGTCAGTTGACAGGCGAGTGCGATTATCAGTTATAATTCCCCCAGCGGCACTAAAAACACGCTCCGATAACACGCTAGCAGCAGGGCAGGCCAGGACCTCCAAGGCGTACAGAGCGAGTTCATTCCAAGTGTCCAGCTTGGACACCCAATAATTAAAAGGCACAGAGGAATCACGGAGGACGCTGGTACGATCGGCAAGGTACTCCCTCACCATCTTTTGAAACTTTCCACTCCTTGTGAGAGTACCCCGCGTCTCAGGGCCTGTAAGCTGGGCGGGTGTCAGAAAACTGTCCCAGAACGTTGACAGTGTTCTCCTGCCTCTGCTGGATTGGAGTTGCGTCTCTCTCGCCTGTACGCCTTGGTTGGGCAATGAACTGTGACCTCTGCCGCTAGCGTGTTCAGATGGGAATTTTTTTAAGAATTCTGCAGCAAGGGCCTTCTGGTATTGCCCCATTTTGGTAGACCTCTCCACCTCAGGAATAAGAGAGTGAAAGTTCTCCTTGTAGCGGGGGTCTACAAGTGTCACCAACCAGTAATGACTGTCACCCAACATTTTGACAACGCGAGGGTCACGGTTAAGGCAGCTTAACATAAAGTCAGCCATGCGTGCCAGACTGGTAACGGGCAAGATTTCCGTGTCCTCACCAAGATGACGACTGACCATGCTCTCCTCCTCCTCCTCCTCTTCCTCCTCCCCCCTGTCCTCAGGCCACCCACGCTGAACCGACGGTATGACACTTGTACAGGTACTACCATCTACAATGCATGATAGCAGCTCCTGTTCTTCCTCCTTCTCCTCCTCCTCCTCCTCTCCCTCATTGTCCCCCAATGCACGTTGGGATGAGATGAGGCTGGGCTGTGTGTAATCGCCCGCTACGGCTTCTTGATCCATCTCATCATACTCTGGCTGCAATGCCTCCTCTTTAATTCTCTGCAGAGAGCGTTGCAAAAGACAGACAAGTGGGATGTTGACACTAATGATGGTGTCATCACCACTCACCATCTTGGTGGCCTCCTCAAAGTTTGTCAGGATGGTACATATGTCAGACATCCAGGTCCACTCCTGAGGTCTTATGTGTGGAGTCTGACCTGAATATCGACGGCCTTGTTGCAGCTGGTACTCCACAGCTGCTCTCTTCTGCTCACAAATCCTTTGCAACATGTGGAGGGTAGAGTTCCAACGTGTGGGGACATCACACACCAGTCGGTGTGCCGGAAGCTGCAAACGCTGCTGCAACACAGCAAGGGCGGCAGAAGCTGTAGCCGACTTGCGAAAATGAGCT
The DNA here is from genome assembly GCF_046119375.1 of Phyllobates terribilis. Classification (NCBI taxonomy): domain Eukaryota; kingdom Metazoa; phylum Chordata; class Amphibia; order Anura; family Dendrobatidae; genus Phyllobates; species Phyllobates terribilis. The sequence continues at coordinate 763,527,542 of NW_027362762.1, read as the reverse complement.
GACAGGCGGCGTACTTTCACGAGCAGATCTGGCAACTCGGGGTATGATTTAAGAAACCGCTGAACCACGAGGTTAAGCACATGAGCCAGGCATGGTACGTGTGTGATCTCACCTCGCCTCAGAGCCGCCACCAGGTTACGGCCATTGTCACACACGACCATGCAGGGATGTAGGTTCAGCGGTCTCAGCCACAGATCTGCCTGCTCTTTCACAGCTGTCCACAACTCACAAGCAATGTGAGGTTTATCACCTAAGCTTATGAGTTTCAGCACAGCCTGTTGCCGCTTGGCGGAGGCAGTACTGCAATGCTTCCAGCTTGTAACTGATGTGGTGATATCTGAGATGGAGGCTGAACTTGAGGGGGAGGAGGAGGAGGAGGATGCGCAGGAGCTGTACACTGTGGGGGCAACTCTGACTGACATAGGGCCCGCAATCCTCGGTGTGGGGAGGATGTGTTCCGTCCCAAGGTCCGACTGGGTCCCGGCTTCCACTATGTTTATCCAGTGTTCCGTCAGAGAGATGTACCGTCCCTGGCCACAAGCACTTGTCCACGTGTCCGTTGTCAGGTGGACTCTCCCAGTAAATGCGTTGTTGAGGGCACGGCAGATGCTTTGGGACACGTGCTTGGGTAGTGTGGGGATGGCACACCGGGCAAAATAGTGTCGGCTGGGGACCTAGTACCGAGGGACGGCCACCGCCATAAGATTGCAGAAGGATTCCGTCTCCACAAGCCTAAAAGGCAGCATTTCCAATGCAACCAGTCATGAAATGTGCGAATTTATGACTGTGGCCTGTGGGGCGTTAGCTACAAATTTCCGCTTTCGTTCAAAGGTCTGGGATATGGACAATTGAACGCTGCGGTGGGACTTGGACGTGGACGTTGATGCTGTTTCTTGTGAAACTGCCATAACAAGTGAAGACTGAGAGGAGGGGGCATCTTTACATGCAGTATGGACAGGGGATTGCCTTGCACACACAACAGGGGGTTCTATTGCACGCACAACAGTGGAAGAAGCAGTGGTGACACCCGCTGACACTGGTCGTGGACCCTGGGTTTCGCCCCACAAAGTCGGGTGCTTTGCTGCCATGTGCCTGATCATGCTGGTGGTGGTCTGGCTGGTAGTTTTGTCACGCCTGCTGATGCTGGCATGGCAGGTGGAACATATTGCCTTTTTGGGGTTATCAGCAGAGTCTTTAAAAAAATTCCAGACTCTGGAAGACCTACCGCTTGTGCTGGCAACATCCCTCGTGTTGGTGTTACTGGGAACGGTTGCCTGCCTTCTGTCTGCGGCCACCACACTGCTTCATCCTGCCTGTTGGGGTACTCTGCCTCCCTCCCCCTGTGTGCTGCTGGCCTCACTCTGCATGTCCTCCTTCCACGTTGGGTCAGTTACTAGATCATCCACCACCTCCTCCTCTTCCACTTGCGCACCACGATCCTCCTCCTCACTTCCTGGCAATTGTGTCTCGTCATCGTCCACCTCTTGTGACAGATTGCCAACGTCGACTTCCTGTTGCCGTGGCTGTTCAAATATTTGGGCATCGCAACATAGGATCTCCTCTTCCACCACTTCAAGCGTATCAGGCGAGGGGCCCAAATATGGAAATGGACCAGTGAACAGCTCTTCAGAGTGTCCAAGTGTGGGATCACTTGCTGTATGACGACACTCGGCATGGTGGGAGGAAGGAGCATCAGGGTGAGGAGGAGTATGCGGTCGAGACTCACGGCTACTAAGAGTTGACCGTGTGGAAGACAGACCGGAGGTGGTGGTGCCCAGGTAACTGGAAGTATTGTCTGCTATCCAATTAATAACCTGTTCACACTGATCAGTTCTCAATACTGGTGTTGTTCTGTGCTTCCCTAGTAATTCGGTCAAGAAGTGGGAGTGAGAAGATGTGGCTGTTGGTTGTGGCACATTTTCACCTTGGCCACGGCCCCGTCCTCTGCACGAACCACCACCAGAACTTCCACTTCCAACTTCCACTTCCACGCGCCTTGCCCATTGTAAATGAAGTAAAATAGCTTGCACTTGCACTATCAATGGAAAAAGGGTAATAAAGAGTAGATTAGAACCGTGGAAGAGGAAAACCACAGTTATTCTTTACTGGGGTATACCACACTTTTTTAAATAGAGATATTTGCGGCTGAACAGTGAGCGACACACTCAAACTGCTTTTTTTTAGATACCAAAGGCCCAAAACTGGATAGTACAGCGATTTAACCCGTGGAACTGCGAAACCACACTGGGATGTCAGGCCTACACAAGACTATTTTCAACAGATATATTTTTGTGTCACAACAGTCAGGAGACACTACTGTTTTTCTTTACGGAAAAAACTACCAAAACCTGAGTAATAGAGATTTTTTACCGTGGGATGGCAAAACCACAGTTATTGTTTACTGGGGTATACCACACTTTTTTAAATAGAGATATTTGCGGCTGAACAGTGAGCGACACACTCAAACTGCTTTTTTTTTAGATACCAAAGGCCCAAAACTGGATAGTACAGCGATTTGACCCGTGGAACTGCGAAACCACACTGGGATGTCGGGCCTACACAAGACTATTTTCAACAGATATATTTTTGTGTCACAACAGTCAGGAGACACTACTGTTTTTCTTTACGGAAAAAACTACCAAAACCTGAATAATAGAGATTTTTTACCGTGGGATGGCAAAACCACAGTTATTGTTTACTGGGTTATACCACACTTTTTTAAATAGAGATATTTGCAGCTGAACAGTGAGCGACACACTCAAACTGTTTTTTTTAGATACAAATGGCCCAAAAGTGGATAGTACAGAGGTTTGAACCGTGAAACTGCAAAGCCACACTTGTATTTCTCGGGCCTACACCAGACTATTTTCAACAGATATATTTGTGTCTGAACAATCAGGAGAAACTATTTATTTTTTACGGCAAAAAATGCCAAAAGCAGGATAATAGAGATGTTTTACCGTGGAACAGCAAAACCACAGTTATAATTTACTGGTGTATACCAGACTTTTTTGAATATATATATATTTGCGGCTGAACAGTGAGCGACACACTCAAACTGTTTTTTTTTTAGATACAAATGGCCCAAAAGTGGATAATACAGAGGTTTGAACCGTGAAACTGCAAAGCCACACTTGTATTTCTCGGGCCTACACCAGACTATTTTCAACAGATATATTTGTGTCTGAACAATCAGGAGAAACTATTTATTTTTTACGGCAAAAAATGCCAAAAGCAGGATAATAGAGATGTTTTACCGTGGAACAGCAAAACCACAGTTATAATTTACTGGTGTATACCAGACTTTTTTGAATATATATATATTTGCGGCTGAACAGTGAGCGACACACTCAAACTGTTTTTTTTTAGATACAAATGGCCCAAAAGTGGATAATGCAGAGGTTTGAACCGTGGAACTATAAAACCACACTTGTATTTCTCGGGCCTACACCAGGCTATTTTCAACAGATATATTTGTGTCTGAACAATCAGGAGACACAATTTATTTTTTACGGAAAAAAATGCCAAAAGCAGGATAATAGAGATGTTTTACCGTGGAACAGCAAAACCACAGTTATAATTTACTGGTGTATACCAGACTTTTTTGAATATATATATATTTGCGGCTGAGCAGTGAGCGACACACTCAAACTGTTTTTTTTAGATACAAATGGCCCAAAAGTGGATAATGCAGAGGTTTGAACTGTGGAACTGCAAAACCACACTTGTATTTCTCGGGCCTACACCAGACTATTTTCAACAGATATATTTGTGTCTGAACAATCAGGAGACACTATTTTTTACGGCAAAAAATGCCAAAAGCAGGATAATAGAGATTTTTTACTGTGGAACAGAAAAACCACAGTTATAATTTACTGGTGTATACAAGGCTTTTTAAAATATATATATATTTGCGGCTGAACAGTGAGCGACACACTTAAACTGTTTTTTTTTAGATACAAATGGCCCAAAAGTGGATAATACAGATGTTTGTACCGTAGAACTGCAAAACCACACTTGTATTTCTCGGGCCTACACCAGACTATTTTCAACAGATATATTTGTGTCTGAAAAATCAGGGAGACACTATTATTTTTTTTTTTTACAGTAAAAAATGCAAAAAGCAGGATAATAGAGATTTTTTACCGTGGAACAGCAAAAGCTGTCTCTCTGGCCTACACCAGACTATTTTCAACAGATATATTTGTGTCTGAAAAATCAGGGAGACACTATTATTATTTTTATACAGCAAAAAATGCCAAAAACAGGATAATAGAGATGTTTTACCGTGGAACATCAAAACCACAGTAATAATTTACTGGTGTATACCAGACTTTTTTAAAAATATATATATTTGCGGCTGAACAGTGAGCGACACACTCAAACTGTTTTTTTTCGATACAAATGGGCCATAGAACTGCAAAACCACACTTCTATTTCTCTGGCCTACACCAGACTATTTTCAACAGATATATTTGTGTCTGAAAAATCAGAGGCACACTTTTTTTTTTTTGGGGGGGGGGGACACCGAAAGGGTAATAAGATGGGTATTTGTACATTGTGAAGGAGGAAAAAAAAAAGAGGATTTAGATAAAAAAAAAAAGATTTTTCCTGGCCCCCAGGACCTGGAGCTAAGTCCAGCAATTTCAGCAACAGGAGCAGCACACAGGACTGTAATGCAGAGTTTGCTGGTATAACCACTGCGTATCCTATAAAGCCTGCCTGCCTGATATACCTGGGATGGATATTAGTCCTGAGAAGGACTGTTTGTTTGATCTGGCAGCCTTTACAGACCCTACACTAGCTATTTTGCAGGATATATCTCTCCCTAAATCAGCAGCGCTGTCCCTACACTGTCTGATCCGGAGCGACTGTGTCCAAGATGGCGGCGCCTGGTTTTAAATACTCGAGGTGACGCTGTGCGGCCAGCCAATCACTCTAATGCCCACAAGCAACATGGCTGTGGCATTACAGTGACTGGCTGGCAATCCCTGCATGTTCATTGGCTCTGTAAAGAGCGCCAAACATGCAGGGCGGAGACCCGAGCTCCCGCCCGAGTAACCCGGAAATGCTCGGTGCTCGCCGAACATCCCGAGTAGCGTATGCTCAGGCGAGTACCGAGCAGTGTGGAGCATGTTCGCTCAACACTAATAGTAGGGTCCTCTTGCTCCTGGTGAGTGTTAGCTCTTATGATCAGCGGGGTCCTCCTTTCTCCCTCTTTCTCTCTCTCTCTCCTATAGAGTGAAAGTAATTATGGTCAGTGGGGTTTTCTTTCTCTCCTCTGCCTCACATGTATTTTCTGAGCAATTACAAGCTTTCTAGTACTGACAATTGAATCTTTAGGGGAAATTCTGTGAAGATGGTGAAAGCGAATTTCAAAAGCTCCATTCATGTTTAGCTAAGACACTGTTACGGGTCCGGGTGGTGGAACCTCTGTGCCGAGGTGCCAGGAGGGACCCAGAGGGGCGTGACTAAGTATCAACCCGAACCGAGCCTGGTCGGACGGCGGCTAACGACTCTGTGACCAGGGAGGATCAGGGCAGAGGGACCATGTTGCTACTCTTGGGACTACCTTGGAAGAGAGCATGTGGCTCCCACGAGTCAGATAGCTGGGACTGACCGGTATAACGGATGGACACGGCAAGCAGGCAGAAGTCTCTGGTTAGCTGACAGGTGGTCACGGTACGTGACAGCAGAACGGGTAGTAGTCTCTAGGTTTACCAGGCAGGTGGTCAAAGCAAGTGATGGCAGAGTCTCCAGGCAGGCTGGCAGGAAACAGGCGGGTGCTCCCATGTGAGACGGCAGACAGAGAAGACTGGTAACAAGCAGGTAACAGGTAGGCGCTCCCAGGTGAGAGGGCTTACGGACACAGCAAGTAACAGGCGGATGCTCCCAGGTGAGCGGGCTGGCAGGCTCAGCAGGTAATGGGCAGATAACAGGCTGGCAGGCAGGACGAGGAGTCAGGCTAGCAGCGGGACCTGAGGGCTGAAGCAGAGATAAGAAACTGTGCAACAACTTTGCTCGGGCACCTCCATTTTGGAGGAGGTGCCTTAATATGGGAGGTCCTCCGGCAATTGGCCGGGGACTCCTTAGGACGGCGCGCGTGGTTCCTTTAAGAGAGGGGAGCGCGCGCGCGTGCGCCCTAAGCACAGTGCTGGGGAAGGAGCGCGCGCCGGCAGCAGCGGGGAGAGAAGCGCTGGAGGACGCCACGCCAGGAGCGGGAAGGTGAGAGGGACGGCGTTTCTGCCTAGCAAGGGGCAGAGATGCCGCTGCTACAGTACCCCCCACTTTAGGCCACCTCTTTTTTGGCCTGAAAGAAATTTTTCAAGGAGAAGTGGGGCGTTGATATTCTCCCTGGGTTCCCAAGTTCTCTCCTCAGGACCAAACCCCTTCCAATCTACCAGAAAAAAGGTCTTTCCTCTTACCCTCTTGGTGGCCAGAATACTCTCTACCTCAAAGACGTCCTCAGCGGAAACCGGAGCAGGGGGAGTACCTAGATTGTTGGAAAAAGAGTTAAAGACAACGGGTTTGAGGAGAGATACGTGGAAGGAGTTGGGAATCCGTAAGGTGGCCGGGAGATTTAACTTGTAGGCCACTGGATTAATTTGCTTGAGGATTTCGAAAGAGCCGATGAAACGAGGACCCAACTTGTAGGAGGGTTTCTTGAGCCGCACATGTTTGGAGGAGAGCCAAACCTTGTCTCCCGGACGGAATTGAGGCGGATCCAGTCGCCTCTTATCAGCTTATCTCTTCATCCGCTCGGAGGACTGAAGAAGTGCGGATTTAGTACTCTCCCAAATGGTGGAAAATTCGCTGACAAGAGACTCTGTGGCAGGGCTGTCCACAGAAGCGGAGACGGGAAACGGAATCCGGGGATGTTGGCCATAGACTATGAAGAACGGAGACTTCGAAGAGGATTTGCTCTCGTGGTTATTATATGAGAATTTGGCCCATGGTAGGAGGTCCACCCAATCAGAATGGTGGTCATTAACGAAGTGCCGGAGGTAACTGGTAAGGATCTGATTGATCCACTCCACTTGACCATTGGACTGAGGATGGTAAGCGGAGGAGAAATCCAGGGTAACATCCAGCAGTTTACATGTGGCTCTCCAGAAGCATGGGGTTAACTGAACCCATCGATCCGACACGATGTGGACGGGGAGGCCATGGAGATGGAAGATATGGCGGATAAAGTCTTTAGCCAGCTCAGATGCAGACGGGAGACCAGGCAGGGGAATGAAGTGGGCCATTTTAGAAAAGCGGTCCGCAACCACCCAAATGACTGTACACCCGGCAGAAACAGGAAGATCGGTAATGAAGTCCATGGGGATATGTTGCCATGGGGCAACAGGTACGGGAAGCAGCAGAAGATGACCGGCTGGTAAGTGTCTGGGAACTTTGTTGCGGGCACAGGATGAACAGGTAGAGACGAAGTCTACCACATCCTTACGCAGGGTAGGCCACCAGTAATGCCGGTAATGAGCAGGAAGGTCTTCTTTTGGCCAGCATGGCCAGCTAGTTTAGAAGAATGACCCCAGCGAAGAACCTTCTCACGGTCTGGAACCGCTACAAACGTCTTGCGGGGTGGAAGGCGAGTCAAATTCAAGGGGGCCACATTCATCTCCTTGGAGGGGTCGATGATGTGCATAGGCTCCTCCTCTTGATCGGAGGACAGGAAGGATCGGTACAAGGCATCACCTTTGACATTCTTGTCCGCCGGGCGGAAATGCAGGATGAAGTCGAAGCGAGCAAAAAACAAAGACCACCGGGCCTGACGCGGATTAAGTCTCTGGGCATTTTGGAGATATGCCAGATTTTTGTGATCTGTGTAAATGATCACCGGGTATAGAGCCCCTTCAAGCAGGTAGCGCCACTCCTCAGCGCCAATTTGATGGCTAGCAATTCTTGGTCTCCTATGGAGTAGTTGCGCTCAGAAGAGGAGAAGATTTTGGAGAAGAAGCCGCAGGTTACCATTCTGCCGGAAGAAGATTTTTGGGTAAGTACTGCTCCGGCTCCAGAAGAGGAGGCATTAACCTCCAGGTAGAATTGTTTATTGCAGTCTGGACTGTGCAGAACAGGGGCAGAGGAGAAGGCTTGCTTTAAGGAGAGGAAGGCCTCCTCGGCCTCGAGCGACCATACCTTGGGATTTGCCCCCTTGCGGGTGAGCGCAGATATGGGAGCAGTCCAGGACGAGAAGTGTGGAATGAAGAGACGATAGTAATTGGTGAAGCCCAGGAATCGCTGTATCGCCTTCAACCCCTCCGGACGGGGCCACTTAAGGACAGCAGAGAGCTTCTCAGGATCCATTCATAGGCCTGTCTGGGAGATAACATAGCCCAGGAATGGAAGAGAGGTCTCCTCGAAGAGGCACTTCTCGTATTTTGCGTAGAGGTGGTTCTGCCTGAGCCTAAGCAGGACCTGATGAACATCCCTCCGGTGTGTGGGAAGGTCCAGAGAGAAGACCAAGATATCGTCCAGGTATACCACCACGCAGGAGTAAAGAAGGTCACGGAAGATGTCGTTGACCAGTTCTTGGAAGACGGCGGGAGCATTGCAGAGGCCGAAGGGCATCACACGGTACTCATAGTGTCCGTCCCGGGTATTAAATGCCGTTTTCCACTCGACTCCTTGACGGATACGGATCAGGTTATACGTTCCACGTAGATCCAGCTTGGAAAAGATTCTGGCGCCTTTAAGGCGATCAAACAACTCGGAGATGAGTGGCAGGGGGTATTTATTTTTTACGGTGATCTGATTGAGTCCTCTATAGTCAATACAGGGGCGTAGCGAGCCATCTTTTTTTTGGACAAAGAAGAATCCGGCTCCAGCCGGGGAGGTAGACTTCCAGATGAACCCTCTAGCCAGATTCTCCTCTATGTACTCTGACATGACCCGGGTCTCGGCTGCAGACAACGGATAAATATGCCCCCGGGGTGGAGTGGCGCCAGGTACCAAGTCGATCGGGCAATCATATGGCCTATGAGGTGGTAATGTCTCTGCCTCCTTTTTACCGAAGACGCCTGCATAGGGCCAGTAAGGAGCCGGAAGACCAGGTAAAAAATTAGCTGGAGTGGGTAGTGGATGAATCGGGCGAACCGGAACCAGGCAGGTCCTATGGCAGTCCGGGCCCCACCGGAGTACTTCACCGGATTGCCAGTTCAACACGGGTTCATGCGTCTGGAGCCAAGGTAGGCCTAGCAATAGGGAGTGAGAGAGTCCGGGTAGCACATGGAAGAAGATCCTGTCAGAGTGCAGCATTCCCACCTGCAGGGCTATGGGTTCCGTGACGAGCAGGATGGTCACCGGTAGGAGTCTTCCATCCACGGTGGCGACAGACAAAGGTTCAGCCAGAGGTTTGGTGGGAATGCAGTTTTTCTCTACTAGGGTCTGGGAAATGAGATTTCCAGCAGCTCCAGAATCTAGCTGAGCAAGTACAAAGTGACGGATCTCTCCCCAGGAGATAGAGACAGACAGAGCCAGGGATGGAGAGGGCTTACTTTTGTCTAGGACGACCTCTCCGAGCGGTTCTAGACACCGAAGTTTCCTCGTCTCTCCGGGCAGGAACGAATCAGGTGCACCTTACTGTCACAATAGAAACAGCTCCCCTCGGCTCAGCGTGACTCTTGGCGAGATTTGATCATCTTGGTCTGGTCGATCTGCATGGGCTCGGGTGAGTGCGCCCGGGGAGTGACAGATGAAGTGACAGGTCTCTGGAAAGTAGGAGCAAGGCGGGGAAACCTCCTCTCACGGGTGGTCTCTTTGGTACGTTCCTGGAACTGTATGTCAATCCGGGTAGCTAGTGTCACCAAGTCATCCAGGGTGGTTGGAATGTCCGAACCGGCAAGTTCATCTTTAATCCAACCAGAAAGGCCCTCCCAGAAGACGGACACCAGAGCCTCGTTATCCCAGGCAAGCTCAGAAGCAAGGGTACGGAACCGTATGGCATATTGGCCCACGGTGAGACTCCTTTGGCGGAGACGTAGCAGAGAGGAGGCTGAAGAGGTCTTTCGTCCCGGTTCATAGAAGACTATCTGGAAAGCAGTGAGGAAAGCTGACAAGTTGAATACCAGGGGATCCCCTCTTTCCCACAGGGGATTAAGCCAAGCCAGTGCTTCCCCAGTGAGATGGGACATGATGAAGGCCACTTTGGCCCGGTCGGGGGTAAAATGATGTGCCAAGAGTTCAAAGTGCAGGGTGCACTGGTTAATGAAGCCTCGAGCCAAGGCGGGGTCTCCACCAAAACGAGAGAGCCGGAGACCAGGACCGGGTGCCATGGTATTGATGGGCAGCGGCGCTGCCGAGGCGTGAGTCATGCAACTGGAGGCAGGTCCTGGTGGGGCAGTCAGTGTGTCCAGGCGGGAGTTGACATTACGCAGGTGGTTCAGGATGGATTCCTGTTGGGATCTCTGAAGAGAGACTTCATGGAATAGGTCAGAGAGCGAGGGAGCTTGGGTGCCACCGGGTTCCATGGCCCGAGCAAACTGTTACGGGTTCGGGTGGTGGAACCTCTGTGCCGAGGTGCAAGGAGGGACCCAGAGGGGCATGACTAAGTATCAACCTGAACGGACCCTGGTCGGACGGCGGCTAACGACTCCGTGACCAGGGAGGATCCGGGCAGAAGGAACAGGTGCTACTCTGGGAACGACCTTGTAAGAGAGAAGGTGGCTACTGTGAGTCAGATAGCTGGGACTGACCGGTATAACTGATGGACACGGCAAGCAGGCAGAAGTCTCTGGTTAGCTGACAGGTGGTCACGGTATGTGACAGCAGAGCGGGTAGTAGTCTCTAGGTTTACCAGGCAGGTGGTCACAGCAAGTGACGGCAGAGTCTCCAGGCAGGCTGGCAGGAAACAGGCGGGTGCTCCCAGGTGAGCAGGCAGACAGAGAAGACTGGTAACAAGCAGGTAACAGGTGGGCGCTCCCAGGTGAGCGGGCTGATGGACACAGCAAGTAACAGGCGGGTGCTGCCAGGTGAGCGGGCTGGCAGGCTCGGCAGATAATGGGCAGATAACAGGCTGGCAGGCAGGACGAGGAGTCAGGCTAGCAGCGGGACCTGAGGGCTGAAGCAGAGATAAGAAACTGTGCAACAACTTTGCTCGGGCACCTCCATTTTGGAGGAGGTGCCTTAAATATGGGAGGTCCTCCGGCAATTGGCCAGGGACTCCTTAGGACGGCGCGCGTGGTCCCTTTAAGAGAGGGGAGCGCGCGCGCCCTAAACACAGTGCCGGGGAAGGAGCGCGCGTCGGCAGCAGCGGGGAGAGAAGCGCTGGAGGACGCCGCGCCAGGAGCGGGAAGGTGAGAGGGATGGCGTCTCTGCCTAGCAAGGGGCAGAGATGCCGATGCTACAGACACAGTCATACTTCATCATTTGTTAAGTTTGTGATGTTGCTTTGATTATAACTAAGCAAAATTGATTTACCGTACTTTTAATGCTTTTCAATTTTTGCAGAATAAAATGCATAATTTTTAAAAATAATTTGTTTGTGCTATTGAATTCAAATACAACATTTAAATTTTTTCATTACACTATTGTATAAAGGCATGTTTTTTGAAGAGCTAGTTATATTTCCTATTGGTGCAATTTTGGAGTGCATATAATTCTTGATTGTTTTTTTTCACCAGTTAAATAGCATTAAATGGCTATAATTGCCATTAATTTTTATTCTGGCCATCAAAGTGGGCTTCCTGTACAATATAGCAGGCACAGCTGGCATCCGCATGTAATGATTAGTGATGGTATATTTCTGCAACATACCATTATGTGCAATAAGAGGTAAAAAATGGATATTCCTTGGCATATTTGGAATGGAATCCTTACAATAAAGACAGGAAAGGGATGTGTAACTTTAGCTGTATATTTTAGTCCATCATTGCCACTCTTATAAGGAATGTAAACGCTACCTTAAATTTTAGCCACATACCGCGAGAAACTATTTTTGTTGTACTATCAGTTTAATTTTTATATCTCGATGCTTCATACAGAAAATAAATTTCATTAGCTCGATGCCATGTAGAGGGAAGAAAACACTGTCTAAGTTTACAAAATACAATGAGTCCTCTTATAAAAATTCTTGAATTCTCATTGGACCTAATTAAATAGAATTGAAAGAATGTACTACTCCAGTAGAATATTCACCATTATAATTAGAATACTTCACTTATAATTTCAAAACGCTTTTTGAAATTCATGTCATCTTTGATTTGAGTTGGAGAAATCACCATACTCTTTTACATACTTAAAAGGAATACTTTAAAAAAAAATGTAAACGATAGCAAAAGATAACTTTTGTTAAAGGGTACTTATTATTATTTTTTATATGTTATTCCCCATTAAACGACTTGCAGAATGGTCTCACATTCAGGTCCCTCAATGACCTTTGAACATATTTAAAATGATAGCTGTATGAGACCTTGTCTTAATTAGGATAAGTTGTCATTTTGAATTATAGCATTTATAACGTCGTACAATGTATTGAAAAATGGGAAAAAAATTCTAGTGGGATGAAATGGTGAAAAAAATACAAATCTTTTGTTTTATTTTGGGAAGGAGGGGAAATTAAAGCATTCATCATGCCGAAAACATGATTGTCCAGTTCAGTGTCATTACGGCAATACCAAACTTACATCAATTTTTTTCTTTCTATTTATATGATGAAAAAAAATCTGAATTTTTCTGTTGATAGATCTGAGAGAGGTCTTGTCTTTTAAAAATGACAATTTTTATTGATACAAATTTGGGGTATATATGACTTTTGATTCCTTTTTTTAACAATGTTTTTTTTTTTCTCTGTACGTTGTTTACACTTAGGAGACTTTATCCTGTAACATTTTCATCACTTGTACTTTATACTATAATACTACAGTATTGCAGTATATAGGAAAATTCATGGTCTCCAATTGAGCTCAGCCTGTGGCTAAGCTTCACAGGAGTACCAAGATGGCAGACATGTGGGCCTTCAGTAGACCTCCAGCTGATATCTCATAATTTCCCCATGGTCATTTCACGGAAGGGCAGATGGAAGCTGGATCGTGCACAAACCGGAAACCACTCCACTTAAATGCCAATGTCAGAAATTGTTAGCGACATCTAAAGTTTATAGAGCCACAGGCAGAGCTTATCTCTGGCTCCAGCTGTTAGACACAGATGCCAAGTATGGGGCATCATTAACAGCTACCACATATGGGAAGGGCTCAGTCCACTTGGCACTTGCAAACACCTACGCAGAACATTTATTCAAATTCTAATGCGGAAATCAGTTAACCTAAGATTCAACTTATTGGGTTCACAATTTTGAAGGAACTGTTCCCTTATTTACAAGTTTGTTAATGGGCCCGGAGTGGTTTTGAAAACAAGCATTTACTCACCTCCTTAACTGGCACGGCTGCTCCACATTTGTTACTTTATCCACCACCAGTCTGTTGGCATCAACAGCTGGAAGGGATGTTATTGAACCACTGCCAATCAACCATGGTCACTGATTGGCTGCAGTAATCATGTGATGCCCCCATCATATATTGATGCCAGCAGACAGGTGTAGAATGCAGTAAAGAAGGCAGAGGACACTTGGCATCCCCACCGATCAGCTGTAATCATTGACAGCGGCGGCCGCCAGATGGAAGTACTCACTTGCTGAGCTGCTCTGTCTTCTTGTAGTGGCCGGGGCTTGGTACTACACATCCGCCTCCAATTTATTTGAATAGGAGGTGGATGTGCAGTACCAAGCACTGGCCACTGCCAGAAGACGGAGAGGCTTGTCAAGTGAGTACTTGCGGCCACCGCTGCCACCGTTAACTGCTGATCGACGGGGGTGCCTAAGGATAGGACATCAATGTAAAAGTAGGTCACAACGTCTTTAAATTATAAAATAGGGAACGACTTTTTCAAAGCTGTGAGATTACCACAAAACATCTAAATCATAATTTAAATGCCATTTACTGACATATACCTGAAAATGGTGATACATATCACTATGATTTACAATTTCTCCTTTTCCTTTTTATCATAGTGTGACTATATTGTTTCAATGTATTCTTGTTGTTTCTGCAAGTGTATCTTTAAAGTACTATATTGAAGAAGCTTCCATTAAACTGAATGTGTCCTACACAATTCACATCGCATATATGTGAATTAATTAGCTGATTATATCTGATAAATATATTAATATATATTATTTGTAGTAAATTATCATGTCACTATTCTCAAAGGACAGCTCAACATTACAGTCTGATTCATTTATTCTAATTATTGTGGTGTGTAGAGATATAGTATGCTTCCCGATCCATATAGTAAATTAAATACGCTACAGAAAAAAGTATATCTGAAAAACTTTAATTTTATTGTACAAAGTCCTGAAGCAGAAGAGAGTGCGAAGGAGGTTGTAGACATATTACAACATTGTATATACAGTGTGTATAAATATGCAACAAAGTCAAATAAATAGAACAAACCTAGAAATAAGAAAAATACTTGCTAGTTATGAAATCAGAACACAGACATTATAATACTTATTAGTAATAAAACAAGTGACATTGCAGCATTCAGATCAGTCTATACATATACATATATGCCCATGCTTTGGCAATCCACATCAAGATGGCTTTAGCATGCACCTGTCATTTTTTTCTAATTATTGACTTCTTCACTTCAAGCAGAAAATTTTTGTTATAAGAAATTGCTATATGCGGACTAAAAATTCTGTACCTTCAGACTCTGTACCCCCAAACCAGAACAACAAAGAGAGCAAAACTAATAGATTTCAAGTTAACATTTAAGACTCATTTTAAAATTTGCTTGTGGATTTGACTTTTATAGCTTAAAATGCATCATGCTTCCTTTGGTCCTTGATTTCTTTTAGCTCTGTCAACCAAAATTAGACTCATATTGTTGATTAATTGCATTATTTAAGGTTCAATAACTTTTGCACTATGCAACAATATTTTTCTGGAACAGGTATATTAGGGTTTTTTTCTACTTCAACCATGATGTATGATTCCATAGCTATAAATATTCATCACAACCTAACTCATGCAGAATGTTGCCTTTGGCTTACAGTGTCTTATGTTTCATCACATCTCAAGAAATAATAGTGACATCTGATTTAAAATAAACATCTAAGTCTAGCCTTCTGGTTAGAACAGAGACTTGCAAGACAACTTGAACCATAGCCAGCATCTTATGTGTAACCTTTTATCTATTTTTATTTAAGCATATTTCAGGGCAGAATGACAATTCTCTGTGTATGTATGATACAAGATTCTATCATTCTATAGTTAAAATAAACTAGAACCATAATACCGTGGCACGCAAAAGTTTGGACACCCCTGGTCAAAATTACTGTTATTGTTAATACTTAAGCAAGTTGAGGGTAAAATGATCTCTAAAAGGCCTAAAGTTAAAGATGACAAATTTCCTTAGCATTTTAGGCAAAAAAATAATACAGTGTAATTTTTTTATTTTAAAAATTACAAAAAGGAAAATGGGTTGATGCAAAAGTTTCAGCACCCTTGGAGATTTGTGTGCTCAGATAACTTTCACCAAGGTTTCAGACCTTCATTAACCTGTTATGGATATGGATTATTCATTTTCATTGTTAGGAAAGGCTAGGTGATGCAAATTTCCCAGCTTTTTAAAAACCCAGCCTCCTCTAACCTTTTGACAAAAAAAGGCAGTCATGGGTTCTTCTAAGCAGCAACCTAGCACTCTGAAAATGAAAACAGTGGAGGCCCACAAAGCAGGAGAAGGCTGTAAGAAGATAACACGTTTTCAAGGTGCCTTTTCCTCAGTTTGAAATGTAATTAAGAAATGTCAGTTAACAGGAACAGTGGAGGTCAAGATAAGTTCTGGAAGACCAAGCAAAATTTCAGTGAGAGCTACTCATACAATTGCTAGAGAAGTAAATCAGAACTCCTGCTTGACTTCAAAAGATATTCAGAAAAATTTAGCTGACTCTGGAGTTGTGGTACATTGTTCTACTTTTCAGAGACACCTGCACAAATATGGCCTTCATGGAAGAGTCATCAGAAGAAAACCTCTCCTGCATCCATCCTGACCATAAAAATTCAGCATCAGAAGTATGCAAAAGAACATCTAAACAAGCCTGATGCATTTTGGAATCAAGACCTGTGGACCGATGAGGTCAAAATAGAACTCTTTGGCCACAATAATCAAAGGTATGTGTGGAAAAAAAAAGACACAGAATTACAGAAAAAGAACATCTTGCCAACCATTAAACATGGGGTGAATCAATCATGCTATGGAGTTGTGTTGCAGCCAATGGCACGGAGAACATTTCACGAGTAGAGAGAAGAATGGATTCAATGGAATTTCAACAAATTCTTGATGCAAACATAACGCCATCTGTAAAAAAAGCTAAAGCTGAAAAGAGGGTGGCTTCTCCACATGGATAATGATCGTAAACGCACGTCAAAATCCACTAACGACTACCTCAAAAGGTGAAAGCTGAAGGTTTTACAATGGCCCTCATACAGTGGGTATGGGAAGTATTCAGACCCCTTTAAATTTTTCACTCTTTGTTTCATTGCAGCCATTTAGTAAATTCTAAAAAGTTCATTTTTTTCTCATTAAAGTACACTCTGCACTCCATTTGGATTTAAAAAAAAACAGAAATGTAGAAATGTTTGCAAATTCATTAAAAAAGAAAAACTGAAATATCACATGGTTCATAAGTATTCAGACCCTTTGCTCAGACACTCATATTTAAGTCACATGCTGTCCATTTCCTTGTGATCCTCCTTGAGATGGTTCTACTTCTTCATTGGAGTCCAGCTGTGTTTAACTAAACTGATAGGACTTGATTGGGAAAGGCACACACCTGTCTATATAAAACCTCACAGCTCACAGTGCATGTCAGACCAAATAAGAATCATGAGCTCAAAGTAACTGCCCAAGGAGCTCAGAGACATAACTGTGGCAAGGCACAGATCTGGCCAAGGTTACAAAAGAATTTCTGCATTACTCAAGGTTCCTAAGAGCACAGTGGCCTCCATAATCCTTAACACTAGAACTACTGATGGAGTCATTTTCATAGAATCATAGAATCATAGAATCATAGAATCATAGAATGGTAGAGTTGGAAGGGACCTCCTGGGTCATCTGGTCCAACCCCCTGCTCAAAGCAGGATTCACTAGATCATCTCAGACAGATGTCTGTCCAGCCTCTGTTTGAAGACGTCCATTGAAGGGGAACTCACCACTTCTCGTGGCAGCCTGTTCCACTCATTAATCACCCTAACTGTCAAAAAGTTTTTTCTAATATCTAATCTGTGTCTCCTCCCATTTAGTTTCATCCCATTGCTTCTAGTCTTTCCTTGTGCAAATGAGAATAAAGATGATCCTTCTACAATGTGACAGCCCTTGACATATTTGTAGACAGCTATTAAGTCTCCTCTCAGTCTTCTTTTTTGCAAGGTAAACATTCCCAAATCCTGCAACCGTTCCTCATAGGACATGGTTTGCAGACCAGTCACCATTCTGGTCGCTCTTCTCTGAACTTGCTCCAGTTTGTCTATGTCTTTTTTAAAATGTGGTGCCCAAAACTGTACACAGTATTCCAGATGAGGTCTGACCAAAGAGGAGTAAAGACCGATAATGACTTCACGTGATCTAGACTGTATGCTTCTGTTAATACATCCCAGAATTGTATTTGCCTTTTTTGCTGCTGCATCACACTGATGACTCATGTTCAGTCTATGATCTATTAGTATACCTAAGTCTTTTTCACATGTACTGTTGCTTAGCTCTATTCCTCCCATTCTGTATATGCTTTTTTCATTTTTATTGCCCAGATGTAGTACTTTGCATTTTTCCCTGTTAAAAACCATTCTGTTGGTTGCTGCCCACTGCTCCAGTTTATTTAGGTCTTTTTGAATCCTCTCTCTCTCTTCTCTAGTATTAGCTATCCCTCCTAGCTTTGTGTCATCAGCAAATTTAATCAGTTTACCCTCAATTCCTTCATCTAAATCATTGATAAAGATGTTGAACAATACAGGTCCCAGGACGGAGCCCTGTGGTACCCCACTTGAGACATTCATCCAGCTGGATGTGAAGCCATTTACAACCACCCTTTGAGTCCGATCACTAAGCCAGTTATGAATCCACCTAACAGTTGCCTGGTCCATTGCATACTTGGTCATTTTTTCAATAAGGATGGTGTGAGATACTTTGTCAAATGCTTTGCTGAAGTCAAGATATACTATATCTACAGCATTTCCCTGATCCACCCAGTCAGTGATTCTGTCATAGAAGGAAATTAAGTTAGTCTGACTTGACTTGTTAGTTACAAACCCATGCTGACTCTGGTTAATCACTTCATTCTTATCCATGTACTTACATACATGTTGTTTAATAATTTGTTCAAAGATCTTTCCTGGTATAGAAGTCAGACTCACCGGCCTATAGTTCCCTAGGTCCACCTTCTTCCCCTTTTTGAAGATAGGAACAACATTTGCTCTTCTCCAGTCTTCTGGGACTTCTCCTGTTCTCCAAGAATTTTCAAAGATTATGGAGAGTGGTTCTAAAATTTCTTCTACGATCTCCTTCAGTACTCTGGGGTGTAATTCATCTGGACCTGGAGACTTGAACTCGTTTATGTTAGCTAAATATTCCCTCACAATCTTTCTGTTTACAGATAACTTGGATTCCTCTATTCCTTTAAAAGGACAGTGAAGATCAGTTGATGTTACATTTTCTTTCTGAGAGAAAACAGATGCAAAATAGGAATTAAAAAGTTCGGCCTTCTCAACATCCTCTCTTACCATTTCTCCATTTTCATCCTGTAAAAATCCTATAGCATCTTTGACTTTTCTTTTACTTTTGAAATACCCCCAAAATCCTTTTTTATTTCTTTTGACATCTCTTGCAAGCCTTAATTCATTGTCAGCTTTAGCTAACCTGATACGTGCCCTACAGGATCTGCAGACTGCATTATAATCTTCTTTAGATATGCCTCCCTCTTTCCATTTAATAAACATTTCTTTCTTTCTTTTTAGCATGTGTTTAAGTTCTGTGTTCATCCATTTTGACTCCTTTCGTTTTTTATTTCTCTTCTTTCACTACATTTTTCAGAATTCCGGCTTGAAACTCGGTGACTTTTCCTCAAATATGATATGAAAAAAGATTTTGTGAGAATAAATAATTTTGGTGAAAAATTTGCGCGTTTTTTTCAAAATTTACCAAGAACTACTGAAGGGAGTCATTTTGACTCCCTACTATATTTTGAGGTCCTTTTGTCACTAAATGTTGCTATAAAGTTTTGTGCATAATTTTTTCACTCTGTCTTATTTACCCTGATGTTCATATAGATGTAGTTCAATTTACATGTCAACTTTTCACATTTTCCTTGTGTTTTACCTGCTTGTATTACTCTGTAATGCTGAACAAAATAGCTTGTTTACTCTAGGCTCTTATCTTATGCTAATGAAGGGTGGTGTTTTTCTAAGGTCCTAGCAGGAGACAGTATTCTGGATAGTAACTTTACTTTCAGTTCAGCTGAAGAGACAAAGAGAACAGACGCAGACATACGAGCTCTGAAGACTCATACAGGTATGAATTGTTATGAAATAGTTTACCTGTCTGTCAACTGATTCAGCCCACCTACTTTTGAAGGTGGCAGAACAGTTATTATTTCTTTTAGTTTTCATTTCATTTCTATTTTTCAGCAGGGAACTATATAGAATTATGGGATTTGTGAGGAATATGGAGAGAAGACGTTTGATAAAGCCTCAGGATATTCTGGCTACTTTGCAATCCATACCGGAGGATGAATCGGAATCCGAATTGCAGGAACATGTATTTGATTCTGACAGTGATGAAGATTTCATTCCTCAGAACATATCAAGTGAATCTGAAGACTCAGAAGGAACAAATCCAGAAGGTAAGTAGTTATGTGTATTTATTTGTTCTTCCACACACTGAGTTAGGGCCTGTGCACACTAGCAGAATTCTGTCTGAATAGCCATCTGGATATTCTTGCCGCAATACAGGCCGTACCTGCCCGCTCATGCCTGAAGCTCCGCTCCGAACCCCGGGCTGGAGCTTCAGGTATGAAACTCCGCTCTGTACCTGAGCGGGCAGGTACGGGCCGGATTGTGGTGAGAATATCCGGTCGGATATTCCGCCGCTAATCCAGCCAGTGTGCACGGACCCATACAAAACAAAAATTCTAAATATTCATCAACTTTTTTCCAGATATTCCAAGCACATCAACTGGGGATCGGGCTCATGCAGTTATGTTGCCTCGTGACCATCCTCCTGGTCGTGGACAGAAAAAATCAGCAAAACGTCCCAGAAATGAAAGAACAACAGATAACGATGGCGGCGAAGGTAATGTAACAACAAACACCAGAGAAGGCGAATCTGAAGGAATACTAGTTTCAGCGGATGGTATTCAATGGAAACCTGTTGAAATTGGAGAACACTTGCCTGGTAGGCGTGACAGCCAAAATATTCTTCGAGAAGCACCTGGCCCTACAGGATACGCCAGAAGAAATATCATTATCGATAGTCCTTTGAGCGCATGGCGTTTATTTTTTGATTCATATATATTGACACATATAAAGAACTGTACGCTTGCAGAAGCATGCAGGAACAATAATTTACAGTTTACTCTATCTGATGAGGAGCTAGATGCATTCATTGCGATATTCTATGCTCGTGGAATATCTGGCACGAACCGTCACTCGATTAGCAGTATTTGGTGTAATGACTGGGGAATACCATTTTGCAAAGCGACAATGTCTAGGGACCGCTTTGTTGAAATTATGAGGTTTCTCAGATTTGATGAGAAATCTACTCGATCGGAGAGACTGCAAACGGACAAGTTTGCTCTATTTTCTACTGTGTGGGACAGGTTTATTGAAAATTGTATTGCGTGTTACAAACCTGGCCCATACATAACGGTGGATGAGCAACTTTTCCCAAGCAAAACTAGGTGTCCATTCACGCAGTACATGCCCTCCAAACCAGATAAATATGGCCACAAATATTGGCTAGCTGTTGATAAGGAGAGCAAATATCTGGCAAATGGCTTCCCTTATCTAGGCAAAGATGACACACGCCGTGCTGAGGACCGTTTAGATGACCATGTGGTAATGAAGTTATTGGACCCGTTTTTGAAAAAAGGTCGCAATGTTACAACCGATAATTATTTTACTTCAGTAAAATTAGCTAAACAGCTAAAAAGCAAAGGAACAACCATCGTGGGAACACTGAACAAGATAAGGCGAGAAGTGCCTAAAGAAATAAAATCCATGAAAGAGGAATTGTACAACACTAAAGTGTTTAGAAATGAAGACAATTTTACACTTACAGTATATCAAGGAAAGCCCAACAAAAATGTTGTCATTTTGAGTTCCGTCCATCCAGATGTTGTTGTTGCGTCTGATTCCGCTAAAAAAACTCCAGAAACGGTAAAGTTTTACAATGAAACAAAATATGGAGTAGATGTAGTGGATCAGATGGCACGAAAATATACCACACGAACATGCACAAGGAGAAGGCCTGTTCATGCATTTGAAAATGCCTTAGACTTTGCGGGTATAAATGCATGGATAATATTCAAGGAGATTGCCCACCAAAAAATGTCACGCAAGGCATTTTTGCAAACGCTTGTGAGAGAGTTGAGTGGTCCTTATGTCACAGATAGGGAAAAGGGTTCCACGTCCCAAGTTTCTACATGCTCAGAAGTGATGGTTCAAACAAAATTTTGCCAGATCAAAGAAAAGTGCAAGAAAAATAGATCTGTCGGCAATTGTAAGACTTGTGGTAAGTCTTTGTGTGGGCAATGTACTGCCATAAATCAAAGGCAATGCCTAAAATGCGAAACACCAAATGTTTAGAAGGTGAATTCTGCGCCATATTTTCATTTTTATGCTCCTCCACCTACATTTTCTCTGCTTTTTGTTCTTCAGTTGTTGTTTATATGTGTGCACTTGAATAAAAAAAAATGTTTGAAAAACGTCTATTATAATTATTGTTATTTTCTGTAGAAAAATAAGAAAAGCAGAAAAAAAACAATCAAAAGCATTACTGTTGGATCTCACAATAATAATACATTACAAAAAATATAATTATTAATAAATAACCACAAATGAAACTCTAAAAATAAACGAAAACAAGCAAGGAGTCAAAATGACTCCTTTCAGTAGTTCTAGGCGGGGTCACGAGTCCAGTAGTCCTAGTGTTAAATGGAAGAAATTTGGGACCACCAGACTTCCTAGAGCCTTGGTGAGAGAGGTAAAGAAGAACCCCAAGAACCCCAAAGAAGAACCCCAAGATCCCTGTGGCTGAGCTCCAGAGATGCAGTAGGGAGATGGGAGAAAGTTCCACAAAGTCAACTATCACTGCAGCCCTAAACCAGTCAGGCCTTTATGGCAGAGTGGCCTGACAGAAGCCTCTCCTCAATGCAAGACATATGAAAGCCCACATAGAGTTTGCTCAAAACACATGAAGGACTCCCAGACTATGAGAAATAAGTTTCTCTGGTCTGATGAGACGAAGATTGAATTTTTGGTGATAATTCTAAGCAGTATGTGTGGAGAAAACCAGGCACTGCTCATCACCTGCCAAATACAATCCCAACAGTGAAACATGGTGGTGGCAGCATCATGCTATGGGGGTGTTTATCAGCTGCAGGGACAGGACGACTGGTTGCAATTGAAGGAAACATGAATGCAGCCAAGTACAGAGATATCCTGGATGAAATCCACTTTCAGTGTGCTCTGGACCTCAGACTTGGTCTAAGCTTCACCTTCCCACAAGACAATAACTCTAAGCACACAGCAAAAATAACAAAGGAGTGGCTTCAGAACAACTCTGTGACTGTTCTTGACGGGCCTAGCCAGAGCCCTGACCTAAATCTAATTGAGCATCTCTGGCGAGACCTGAAAATGGCTGTTCACCAACATTCACCATCCAACCTGATGGAACTGGAGAGGATCTGCAAGGAAGAATGGCAGAGGATCCCCAAAACCAGGTGTGAGAAACTTGTTGCATCATTCCCAAGAAGACTCATGGCTGTACTAGCTCAAAAAGGGTGCTTCTACTCAATACTGAGCAAAGGGTCTGAATACTTATGACCATGTGATAGATCAGTTTTTCTTTTTTAATAAATTTGCAAAAATTTCTACATTTCTGAATTTACCAAATAGTTGCAATGAAACAAAGAGGGAAAAATTTAAAGGGGTCTGAATACTTCCGTACTCACTGTAGTCCCCTGATCTGAACATCATTGAAAATGTGTGACTAGACCTCAGAATAGCAGAACTTGAAGAATTTTCAAAGGAAAAATGGATGAAAATCCCGCAAACAAAAATTTCTTCATTTGGTATTTTATATTTAGGTTTTCAAATTTAAATTTGATATTCTATTACTTTTATAAAAATACTGACAAATTGATGACATATTTATGACTACATGGTTAACAAATGGAACAAAAGTGATACTACTTGTGAAAGTTGAAAATGTAGCTTTTGCACAACTCTAGCCTGAAAATCTCACTTATGAAATCCAACTTATGAAGGCCCACTCATTAGAGGATGGGTGGTATATGGCAGACCTGTACAATCAGTCTTTATTCAAAGTTACTACTGCGTTCTGCAGTTTTAATGCCCCGCATAGGAACCTATACAGTAAGTTATTCACTATCTAAGATCAGCAGAACCTGAGCAAAACAGGCCTCCTGCAGTAGATGCCTGCCAGAAGACATTTGTGGATTATTCTATCATTACGGCAATTGCAGATAAGATTTTGGGGCAATACATAGCAGTAATTTTAGATTTCAACTCGAGTATCACTTTGGTAAGGTCATGCAAATAACTCATTACTTAAAGGTAATTTAGTACTCCAGCTTGAATCGTGAGTAGTAATAGTTTCTAGATTATTAATAGTGGTGGATGCAGCAAAGATTGCTCTGGCTAGCATTCGTTGTCTCTATGAATAATGCTCTGAGGGAATGTCCAGAACACAGAAGAAAATATTCTTAATGGTCTTCTTCAATATTGTTCTAGGAGTATATCTATCCTACCTATTTCTGCAACAAACCTCTCTGTACACCATGTGCATTTTTGCTGTGTAAACTCTGCCACTTTTGTTCTAGTATCAGGCCATTACAAGAACTTATTTCACTGATTGTGATGAATTCTTGAGGATTCTCTGTACTGTACCACAATACTCCACTTTGCATTTTTAGCTTCTCCTGTAATCTCCTCTTGCTAAATCAGTACATTGGCTTAATCGGGAGCCTTTCAGATGGATACCTCTCTCCACTACCTTAGTGCAAAATGGAGTTCTGCAGACGTATCTGCAAAAAAAATATGCTCCACCCATTTCCAATTCAAGACAAATCTGTTTCCAAGGAGGTCATGACTAGTGTCAAGCGAATTTGTTCGGCTTTTCAAATTCGGGTTCGTGTTCGGGGTTCTGGCTTGTTCGTGCCAAAAAAACGGCTCCACCTACGAACATCCTTGATTTGCCACGCTGTCACACAGATATGTTTTGGCGCAAACAAGCTGTAACCCCGAACATGAACCCGAATTTGAAATGCCAAACAAATTCACTCAACACTAGTTATGACTAGTGATGAGCAAGCGTGCTTGCTACTGCTCGGTACTCGCCCGAGCATCTCACTGTTTGAGATGCTCGGCAAGTACTTCCGGGATGCTCGGGCGGGAGCTCAAGTCCCCGCCCCACATGTGTGGCACTGTTTAGACAGCAAATAAACATGCGGGGATTGCCTGCCACTCACTGTAGTACCGCAGCCATGTTGGTTGTGGCATTACAGTGATTGGCTGGCCGCATAGCGTCATCGGGTCCATATTAGACCCGATGACCCTATGCTAGTCACAGTCTACCCTTCAGACAGGCAGAGTAGGGAGAGGTGCGGCTGAACTAGGGAGAGAATTGGCGGTTTATTAGTGAGGTATTAGGTATTCCACAGCAATATATACACTTCTGAACTGTCAGTCCTTCTAAGGACTAATCCAGCTGTATATAGTATTCCTGGTGATAGCAGGAGTTAGGCAGGCAGAGTTTTTGGAGAATGTATAGAGCACAATGCGGTCCATTGCATGCTCTGTCTGCTGCTGTTACAGATATCCATAGCCCTAGATATCCGGTCTAATTTTTTTTTTGCTCTTAATCCTGATTATTTGCTTAAAAATCAATATACTATACCATCCAGGCAGATTTTTGATTTTATTTGCATTGCTGTATTGTGGAAGCAGAGAAACTTGCCCATCATCAGACGTGATCTGATATTACTACAGTAATAATCGTGACATTTTTTGCAGCATGCCAAATATTAAACTCCAGTTAAAGTCTGCCAGTTGTGTGTAGTTCAACCTATTCACACTTAATCTCTGACCAATACCATATCTCTAACGCCACTGCCTAAAATCGTGGTCATCAGACGTGATTCAATATTACTGCCGTAATAATCATGAAATTTTTTGGAGTGTGCCAAATATTACACTCTATTTAAAATGGGCAAGGCGTGTGGCAAGGGATGGGGAAGTGAACGTGATGGTGATGGTGCATGCAGAAGCTGAGGCCGTGGGCAAGCTGAAATTGTGCCTGTTGAAGGAGCACAACAAGCAGCCACATCATGTCACCCTACCTTCCTGTCCCACTTTGTAGGGGGCCGCAGAATACCACAATTGAAGCCAGAGAAGTATGAAAAGGTTGTTGGTTGTATAGCAGATAATGATTCCCGCCATTTTGTCACCACCACCACCACCCTATCTTCCACATGGTCCAGTCTCAGAAACTGTGAGTCTGGACCACATATTCCTCACCCTGACCCTCTTTCCTTCCACCATGCCAAGTGCCGGGAGACAACTGATCTCATACTTGGACACTCCGAAGAGCTGTTCACTTTCCCATTTATAAATTCTTGCTTCTCGCCCGGCCCGCTTCAAGCGGGAAAAGAGGAGATCGCATGTAGCAATGCCCAAATATTTGAGCAGCCACGGTTGCACAAAGGCGACGGTGAGAAAGTTCAATTACTGTTTCAAGAGGTGGATGATGATGAGACACAATTGCCAGCAAGTCAGGAGGAGGGCCATGGTGAGAAAGTGGAAGATGAGGTGGTGGACGATGAAGTCACCGACCCATCCTAGCAAGGTGACCTGCATAGCGGGGACAGCAGCAAAGAGAGGGAGGGAGGCATAGCACCACAACAGGCAGGAGCAAGCAGTGTGGTGGCCGAAGACACAAGGCGGGCAACTCTTCCCCGGTATACCAACACAAGGGAAGTTGCCAATCAAACTGTTAGGTCTACCAGAGTCTGGCTCCATTTTAAAGACTGTTCAGTTAACTCCAAAAAGGTCTTTTGCAACATCTACCATGCCAGCATCGGCAGGGGTAGCAACACTACTAGCCTGACCACCAGCAGCATGCTCAGGCACATGACAGCAAAGCACCCGACTAGCTGGGCTGAACGCCAGAGTCAAGAAACAGTGTCTGCGGGTGATACCACTGCCTGTTTCGCTGTTGTGCGTGCACGCCCATCCCCTGTCCATGTCATAGGCAAAGATGCTTCCAGCCCTGCACCTGTCTTTGCACACTCGCAACCAACACCATCAGCAACCACATCCACGTCCTTGTCCCAGCGCAGTGTTCAGTTGTTCCTACCCCAGTCCTTTGAACACAAGCACAATTACCCAGCCAACCACCCACAGGCCACAGCACTAAACTGCAACATTTATCGAATGCTTGCACTTGAAATGTTGCATTTTAGGATCTTGGAGACGGAATCTTTCCACAATTTCATGGCAGCGGCCGTCTCTCAGTACTTGGTACCAAGCCACCAGTATTTCTCTCTGTGTGCAGTCCCCGCCTTACACAAGCACCTGTCCCAGAACATTACCTGTGCCCTCAACAACACAGCTAATAGGAAGGACAACTTAACAACGGACACAAGGACAAGTGCTTGTGGCCAGGGACAGTACATCTCACTGACGGCTCACTGGGTTAATATAGTGGAAGCCGGGACCCAGTCAGACCCTGGGATGGAACACGTCCTTCCGATGCTGAGGATTCACCTCACATTCTACAGCTCCTGCACCTCCTCCTCCAGTCAGAAGCTGAAAGCTGAAAACAGAGCAGGCAGATCTGTGGCAGTCACCGCTGAACCTACAGCCAGGCATGGTTGTGTGTGACAATGGCCGGTACCTAGTGGTGGCTCTGAAGCTTGGCAACCTCGCACACATACCATGCCTGCCACTGTGCTCAACCTAGTGGTTCAGTGGTTTCTCAAAACCTACCCAGATCTGCCTGAGCTGTTTGTGAAAGTATGCCATATGTGCCCATTTAAGAAAGTCAGCTACAGTTTCCGCCGCCCTCACTGTGCTTCAGCAGTGTTTGCAGCTTCCAGCTCACCGACTGGTGTGCGATGTCACCATGCATTGGATCTCAATCTTTCATATATTGGGAATGATTAGCAGAGGGCAGTTGTTGAGTACCAGCTTCAACACCCCCGTCGGTATTCAGGTAAGCCTCCGCACATAAGAGCTGATGAGTGAGCATTGATGTCAAACATCTGTACTGTCCTCCAAAACTTTGAGGACTCCACCAAGATGGTGAGCGGTGATGAAACTATAATTAGCGTCACCATCCTGTTTCTCTGTCTACTAAAACGTGATGCCACACAGCCCAGCCTCATCTCATCTCAACACGGATTGGGTGATAATGAGGAGGAAGAGGAGGAACAGGAGATGGTTTCCTGCGCTACAGACGGTTCTACCCACACAACATTCATATCGTCTGTTCAGCGTGGATTATCTGAGGAAAGGGAGAACGACAAGGAGGACCAAGAGGAAGATGAGAAGGAGGAGAGCATGGACAGTCATCCTCTTGGTCAGGACAGGGAAGTCTTGGCTGTTGGCAGTCTGGCTCACATGGCTGATTTTATGTTCTGCTGCCTTTCCTGTGACCCTCGTGTTGTACGCATTTTGGATGACAGTAATTACTGGTTGATCACTCTTCTAGACCCACACTACAAGATGCCTTTTTTATCTCCCCTTCCCATGATGGAGAGATCTAATAAAATGTTGCAGTACTAGAAGGCCCTTTGTTGAGTAGTTATTAAAAAAAATTACCATCTGAAAAAGCTAGCGGCCGAGGTCACAGTTCGTTGTACAACCAAGTAGTACAGGCGAGGGAGACACAAATAATATGGAGCAGAGGCAAGGGAGCACTGTCAAAGGTGTGGGACAGTTTTCTCAGACCCTCCCAGTGCACAGGCCTTGATGCGAGGGGTACTCTGACAAGTAAAGAAAAGTTTTGGAAGATGCTGAAGGAGTACCTTGCTGACTGTACCAAAGTCCTCGGTGATTCCTCTGTGCCTTATAAATATTGGGTATCCAAGCTGGACACGTGTCATGAACTGGCTCTCTATGCCTTGGAGGTCCTGGCCTGACCTGCTGCTAGCGTTTTGTCATGGCAGGTTTTTAGTGCCGCCGGGAGTATTATAACTGATAGGCGCATCCGCCTGTCAACTGAAAATGCTGACAGGCTGACTCTTATCAAAATGAACAAGGGCTGGATTGGGCCAGACTTCTCAATGCCACCAGATGAAAGCAGAAGAACATAAAGTCAAATCCAGTGTTTTTTTTTAGGAGGTCTAATCCCATGGACCTCTTCACATCCAGACATGGATATACGCTGTTATGCACACACCCAGGCTGACTGGCGTGTGTGTGATTTCGTGATTCCACTGTGCCATGAACCGGAGAGTGCCTGGAGGGGCGTAACTAAGTATCTACCCGATCCGACCAAGGTCGCACGATGGCTAACGACGCCGTGCACCAGGGAGGAACCGAGCAGAGGGACCAGGTGCTACTCCAGGCCAGACCCCGGACACGGCTGTTGACCCACACCGGGGAATACAGGAACAGGCAGGTTAGGCTGGCACACAGACAGGTGGGTATTGGCAGGCACGGCTGGAGTGCAGACAGGAGGATACTGGCAGGCACGGCTGGTATGCAGGCAGGAGGATACTGACAAGTACGGCTGGCAAGCAGACAGAGAGGTACTAGTAGGTTGGAGCACAGGCTGGATAGGGTCCAGTACAGATTGGGATTCAGGAACAGAACCGCAAGTGCGGTAGACAAGCAGAGCAGAGAGGAACCGCCGCAGCGGTGGGCAAGGAGGAGCATAGAGGAACCTCTGGAGCGGTGAGCAAGACAGAGCAGGCAGGAACCACCGGAGCGATGAGCAAGGCAGAGCAGGCAAGAACCGCCGGAGAGGTGAGCAAGGCAGAGCAGGCAAGAACTGCCGGAGCGGTGAGCAAGGCAGAGCAGGCAAGAACCGCCGGAGCGGTGAGCAAGGTAGAGCAGGCAAGAACCGCCGGAGCGATGAGCAAGGCAGAGCAGGCAGGAACCGCTGGAGCGGTGAGCAAGGCTGAGCAGGCAGGAACCGCCGGAGCGATGAGCAAGGCATAGCAGGCAAGAACCGCCAGAGCGGTGAGCAAGGCAGAGCAGGCAAGAACCGCTGGAGCGGTGAGCAAGGCAGAGCAGGCAAGAACCGCCAGAGCGGAGAGCAAGGCAGAGCAGGCAGGAACCGCCAGAGCGGTGAGCAAGGCAGAGCAGAGAGAAACCGCCGGAGCGGTGAGCAAGGCAGAGTGGGCAGAAACCGCCAGAGCGGTGAGCAAGGCAGAGTGGGCAGGAACCGCCGGAGCGGTGAGCAAGGCAGAGTGGGCAGAAACCGCCAGAGCGGTGAGCAAGGCAGAGTGGGCAGGAACCGCCGGAGCGGTGAGCAAGGCAGAGCAGAGATAAACCGCCGGAGCGGTGAACAAGGCAGAGCGGGCAGAAACCGCCGGAGCGGTGAGCAAGGCTGAGTGGGCAGGAACCGCCGGAGCGGTGAGCAAAGCAGAGCAGAGATAAACCACCAGAGCGGTGAGCAAGGCAGAGCAGAGATAAACCGCCGGAGCGGTGAGCAAGGCAGAGTAGAGGGGACAGTGCTCTGTTCACACGGAACAGACTGGAAGGGAAAGGCAGAACCAGATACACACAAGATACTTGCAATGAAGTAGCGAGTGGACTCTAAACTCACAAACGGAAGTACAGCGACAACAACAAGGAGTTAGGTGCAGGTTCAGACTCTGCAGAAAAAGGGAAGGTACGGACATAGAGAAAAACAGGTAACAGACTAGGAGAGAGTTCAGACAGGAACTGAGTGTTCAGACAGGAACTGACACTGCAGCGAGATACAGGAGCGAGTCTGGGTATGCGGCCCCCAGAAGGCGAGACGAACAGGCTAGGAGCGTGTTCACACTGGCCTTGAAATACAGCCTCCAGGAAGGCGGACAGACAACAGGCTAGGAGATAGTTCAGACAGGCCTGAGAATACAGCCCCCAGGTTGGCAGACAGGCAAGAACAGAACAGGACCTGGCACATTCAGAGTCAGGGAGCACACTGAATGATAGAGTTGCTCAGGCACCAGCTTCCAGGTGGAGCTGGTTTAAATATCCAGTGACAGACAGCCAGACAGCAATAGGCTGAGGACGCATTAGGGGTGTGCCCACAGCAGCTACAAGAAACATGAAGTAACTGGGCCACCGCCCTAAGCAGTCAGAAACGAGACAAACAGACAGCATGAATAGTAGCCAGGCTAGCAGACTGGACTGAAGATCAAGTTTGCGATCTTGCATAGTGAGATGGTGCACCATGCAAGCCCGCCACCAGGTGTGTTACAGTACCCCCACCCCTTACGCCCCCACTTCTTCAAGCCTGCAAGTGTGTTCCGCAGAGAATTGGGAGGCCAATCCTTCTCTTCAAGAGGATTACCTCTTCTGTCCACAAGAGGAAACAAAACTGGTCTCATCTTATTGGTGACTAGGATGCTTCCTCCCATCAAGCCATCCTCAGCAACGGATGAAGTGGGTGAAGTACCAGGTACAGGGTGTAAGAAAGTCTCTGTTCATTTGTTATCAGGTAGCACCCCGGAGGGTTCAGGAGAAAACTGGAGGTCCTCCGTCTGGTTGGAGGGGTGCAGAGACTCGGGGTTAACCACTGCTTCGGGGTCCACTTGGTCAAGCTCACTGGATGAAGCGGGCGAGGTATCAGGTGCAGGTTGTAGGAAAGTCTCTCTCCATTTGTTATCAGTTAGCACCCCAGAGGATTCAGGAGTCAACTGGAGTTCCTCAACCTGGTTGGAGGGGTGCAGAGACTTAGGGGTATCCACCGCCTTGATTGACGCAAGGCCAGATTTATTAAAGATGGAGAGTCCATGCTTTGGGACCATCCTAAAACTGGTTTCAGAGATGACATGTCTGTGAGGCGGGACGGTACCTGAAGCCAGATCAATGGTACAATCGTCGAGACTGTGTGGGGACATTGCCTCCGTTTCTCATCCTTCGGAGACTTCAGCGCACAGCGAGTCAGCGACTAGCAGATCTGGTGAAGAAGAAGAAGACATTGCTGACTGTCCTGAAGATATGGGGACTGGACACCCCTTGTACCTTAACAGTCCCCCAAGATACACCATGCAAGGTCTCCAGACCTGAGCGGGCACTAGATCTCTCGGCTCTGGACGACTTGTGGGTAAACCAGTCAGCACCATTGTTCACAGCGGTGACTTAGGAGTCAGAGATGCATCCAGGGGTCTTCCTCATGCTGTTCCCATACCATTTGAGCACTGTTTCCATCGATTTGGCCAATTTATAGACCCCCTCCAGGCCGCAAGGGGGGGCCAATGGAAAAATACTGGAGTTTCCCATTGACTTGGGATCGTTGCTCTATTCCAGCACCTGAGCATTATGATTTGCTCGACCTGATCAACGAGCACCCGAGCATTTTAGTGCTTGCTCATCACTAGTCATGACCAAGATTCCTGTGCGCTTTGTCATGAAAACAGGAGCATAAAATGTTACATAGAAGATATTCTGATGTGATCTTTAAAATAAATTGCAAGACAATATTAAGATTTCACTTTTTTTTTTGTTTTGTTTTTCTTTTTTTATTTGTATGAAGAATTGAAGATGAGTTTTTCTGATATTATTCTCACTGCTATGCCATCAGTTGAATGTAAGTTGCATATGTTAAATTAGGATTTAGGATGGAAGAATAGTGTATTAGTGTTATAATGCTATCCTATCCAGTATAAAAAGTTGGAAATCTTTTAGGTCTCAATAATAATATATTATTGTAGTGTATGGTATAGGCAATCAAGAGAAAACAGGTTTAAGGGACTAATAAAAAAAGTAAAAAATGTGACAAAATAACTTTAAAAGTATGAAAAAAATATATAAAGTTAGTTTTCAATTAGAGGCTGAATAACGGGTATGGTCACTTTCCCCTCCATCAACTGCCATTTAGAGAACAGGAGACCGTTGTGTTCTCTGTGAAGAAGAATGTACTAACAAATTCAGGAGAAAATATTTTATCTTTCTATTAGTAAGCAGTAAAAAATCATGTTCTCTTTAGTATGATTGATTGCTCAATGTCTGACTCAATGTCTGATTTCCTTGCCTTGCACATGACTTCCCACAGGCAGTCAGCTATCAATCAGGCTAAAGCAGCTGGGTGCTAGGTTCAGAAACAACCTCAGGAGTGTGAGTGCTCTGTCAAATTTAGAGAACTTAATGCTTCATTTGTATATGAATTACAATGCTAATTTCTTGAGCTTTAAAAAAACTGCATGCCCATATATGCAGTTTGAGAGGTTGATCTTACTGACAGACTCACTTTAGTTTCATAGTTTCACATTTTTTAAGGTTGAAGGTTAAAAACAAAAGTTGTAATAGTATACATTACTTTATATTGAATAATAAATAGTGTTGAGTGAGCACTAAAATGCTCGGGTGCTCGAAGCTCGGGCCAAGCTCGCCGTGATGCTCGGGTGCTCGACCCAAGCAACGAGCCCAATATTAGTCTACGGGAGACCGGAGCATTTTTGCGACGGCACCCCCGGCAGTCTTTTAAAAGCCTAACAAGTGCCCAAAATGATGGTGACAGTGTTCAAATGACATGGGGACAGCATGGGGATCACCCCAGGAAGCATTTCTGACCCCCAAGTCACTGCTGTCAACAACGTGGTCAGAGGTATTAAGCCACTTTTAAGGGCTCACAATAAAACGTTCAAAAACTAAACTGGAACTGCTTTCCTGTGAAATATGTTAAGGAAGTTCCTTTCCAGGGTAAAGACTTGTGTATAAGGTAAAATAAATAACCAAAACAAAAATAGTCCTCCACACCTTGGGCTATGTTCACAAGTAGCATTTTTTATGCGTTTTTGCACTTTTGTATTGCTTTCAACCGTGACAAATGCATTCACCGGGAAATGTCATTTTAACCTTTTACAACCTTATCTGGCCATGTGCTGTGTGACACATGCATACAGTGCTGAAAAGACATGGGAACAGCATGGGGTTTACCTCTGGAAGCATCTCTGACACCCAGGTCACTGCCTAAAAGTGTGCCCATCAGAAGTCATCCTTGCGGCATCAGAAGATGCAGACTTGCAACTATCCCCGTGCAAGTTCTTGTCCCAGGGCAGTGTTCAATTGTACCATCCCCATTCCTTGCAATGCAAGCGTAAATATGCAGCCAACCACCCACCCACCCCCAGGCTGCAATACCATACTGCTTGCTTGCACTTGAAATTGGGCCTTTTAGGCATGTGGAGGCGGAATCTGGCCACCATGTCATGGCTGCGTTGGTGGACTGGAATCCATACTCAGTCCCCAGCTGCAGGGCGGCCGGTTGTCCACACTCGGTCCCCAGCCGTCAGGGGGCGGCCGGGTGTCCATACTCGGTCCCAAGCCGCCTGGGGGCAGCCATGTGTCCATAAACGGTCCCCAGCCACGCCTATTACTCCTTGGAGCATCCCCCCACACACTTTTCTTAGACCGGCCTGCTTTAGGGCAGCATTGGACGAGCACACCATAGTACCAAACTACTCCGGTGGGCTCTGGCTTCTCCATCAGGGGAGCTGAGAGTGCCAAGGTGAGGACCATGATGCTGATGATACAAGTTAGCATCTGCTTTGTTTTCTTGGAATGCAAGTGTAAGTATGCAGCCTGCCAGCCACCCGCCCCCAGGCTGCAATACCATACTGCTTGCTTGTTTGCACTTGAAATTGGGCCTTTTAGGCATGTGGAGGCGGAATCTGGCCACCACGTCATGGCTGCATTGGCGTCCTGGAATCCATTCTCAGTCCCCAGCCGCGTGGCGGCCGGGTGTCCACACTCGGTCCCCAGCCACCAGGGGGTGGCCCGGTGTCCATACTCGGTCGCCAGCCGCCCCTCAGCCGGGTGTCCATAAACGGTCCCCAGCCACCCCTATTTCTCCTTGGAACATCCCCCCACACACTTTTCTTAGCCCGGCCTGCTTTAGGTCAGCATTGGACGAGCCCACCAGAGAAACAGACTACTCCGGTAGGCCCTGGTTTCTCCATCAGGGGAGTTGAGAGTGCAATGGTGAGGACCATGATGATGATGATACAAGTTAGCATATGCTATGTTTTCTTGGAATGCAAACTTAAGTGTGCAGCCTGCCACCCACCCACCCACCCCCAGGCTGCAATACCATACTGCTTGCTTGCTTGCACTTGAAATTGGGCCATTTAGGCATGTGGAGGCGGAATCTGGCCACCACATCATGGCTGCATTGGCGGCCTGAAATCCATACTCAGTCCCCAGTCGCCCGGTGGCCGGGTGTCCACACTCGGTCCCCAGCCACCAGGGGGCAGCCGGGTGTCCACACACGGTCCCCAGCCGCCTGGGGGCAGACGGGTGTCCATAAATTGTCCCCAGCCGCCCCTATTTCTCCTTGGAACATCCCCCCACACACTTTTCTTAGCCCGGCCTGCTTTATAGCATTTGGACGAGCCCACCAGAGAACCAGATTACTCCGGTGGACCCTGGCTTCTCCATCAGGGGAGTTGAGAGTGCCAAGGTGAGGACCAAGATGATGATGATACAAGTTAGCATATGCTATGTTTTCTTGGAATGCAAGCCTAAGTGTGCAGCCTGCCACCCACCCACCCCAGGCTGCAATACCATACTGCTTGCTTGCTTGCACTTGAAATTGGGCCTTTTAGGCATGTGGAGGCGGAATCTGGCCACCACATCATGGCTGCATTGGCGGCCTGGAATCCATACTCAGTCCCCAGCCGCCCGGTGGCCGGGTGTCCACATTCGGTCCCCAGCCACCAGGGGGCAGCCGGGTGTCCACACACTGTCCCCAGCCGCCTGGGGGCAGCCGGGTGTCCATAAATTGTCCCCAGCTGCCCCTATTTCTCCTTGGAACATCCCCCCACACACTTTTCTTAGCCCGGCCTGCTTTATGGCAGCATTGGACGAGCCCACCAGAGAACCAGATTACTCCGGTGGACCCTGGCTTCTCCATCAGGGGAGTTGAGAGTGCCAAGGTGAGGACCATGATGATGATGATACAAGTTAGCATCTGCTTTGTTTTCTTGGAATGCAAGATTGTAACGGGTCCGGGAGGCGGAACCTCTGAGCTACTATACAAGGGGGCGGCCCTTGTAAGGGAGCGGGTGGCAGTCTCTGGGTGAACGGACAGGGAGTTACGGCAAGTGATCAGGGCAGTCTCTGGGTAAGGGGTAGGTACGACCTGTGATGGCAGAGCCTCCGGGTAGGCTAGCAGGCAGATGGTAGATGTGTGCTCCCAGGTGAGCAAGCGAGAGTCTCTGGAATAGCAGGTGGTCACGGCACGTGACGGCGGAACCTCCGGGCTGGCAGGCAGGTAGGTAACGGAGAAGCGCTCCCAGGTGAGCGGGCAAGAGTCTCTGGAATAGCTGGTGGTCACCGCACGTGACAACGGGACCTCCGGGCTGGCAAGCAGGCAGGTAACGGAGATGCGCTCCCAGGTGAGCGGGCAAGAGTCTCTGAGATAGCTGGTGGTCACAGCACGTGACAACGGAGCCTCCGGGCTGGCAAGCAGGCAGATAACGGAGAAGCGCTCCCAGGTGAGCGGGCAAGCTGGTCCATAGACAGACTGACCGGAGTAGTAAGGCAGACCGTCGGACCTCAGGCAAGCAGGCAGGTAGCTGATATGCGCTCCCAGGTGAGCGGGCAGGCTGGTCCTTTAGACAGACTGACAGGAGTAGTAAGGCAGACCGTCGGACCTCAGACTGGCAGACAGGTAACAAGTATTCAGGCAGGAATCAGGCAGGTAACTGGCAGGTAACTAGCAGGAAACTGGCAGGAAACTGGCAGGTAACTGGCAGGTAACTGGCAATGGGACCTGAGGGCTGAAGCACAGGTGAGACACAGGTGCAAACAACATTGCTCGGGCACCTCCATTTTGGAGGAGGTGCCTTATATATGATGAAGTCCTCCGGCCATTGGCCGGGGACTCCTTAGGACGACGCGCGCGGCCCCTTTAAGAGGAGGGGAGCGCGCGCGCGCGCGCCCTAAGCACAGGGGCCGGGAAGGAGCGCGCGCTGAGAGCAGAGCGGGAGGAGGACGCCGGGAAGGAGCGCGCGCTGACAGCAGAGCGGGGAGAGGACGCCGGGCACGGAGCAGAGCGGTGAGGGGAGCAGCGTCCCTGCCTAGCAGAGGGCAGGGACGCCAGCGCTACAGTACCCCCCCCTTTAGGCCCCCCCTTTTTTAGGCCAGACAGAAATTTAGCTAGGATGAGAGGGGCATGGATGTTCTCCCGGGGCTCCCACGTTCTCTCCTCAGGACCAAACCCCTTCCAATCTACCAGAAAAAAGGTCTTTCCTCTTACCCTTTTGGTGGCAAGAATGTTCTCTACCTCAAACTCGTCCTCAGCAGAAACCGGAGCAGGAGGCGTACCTGTAGACTTGGAAAAAGAGTTAAGCACCACAGGTTTGAGGAGAGACACATGGAAGGAGTTAGGGATCCGTAAGTTGGCCGGGAGTTTCAATTTATAGGCCACCGGGTTGATCTGACTGATGACCTCCAGTGGGCCGATGAACCGAGGCCCTAACTTATAGGAAGGGATCTTGAGCCGGACATATTTGGACGAGAGCCAGACTTTATCCCCAGGGCGGAATTGAGGAGGGTCCAGACGTTTTTTGTCAGCGTGTCTTTTCATACGCTCGGATGACAGAAGGAGTGCGGACCGGGTACTCTCCCATATGGAGGAAAATTTGTTAACAAGAGATTCCGCAGCCGGATTGTCCGCCGAGGTGGAGACGGGAAACGGGATCCGAGGATGCTGACCGTAGACTACAAAAAACGGGGATTTGGAGGAAGACTCGCTCTCGTGATTGTTGTACGAGAATTCGGCCCATGGCAGGAGATCCACCCAGTCAGAATGGTGGGCATTAACGAAGTGCCGAAGGTAACTGGTCAGGTTCTGATTGATCCGCTCCACTTGACCATTAGACTGTGGGTGGTAAGCGGAGGAGAAGTCTAGGGTGACGTCCAGCAATTTACAAGTGGCTCTCCAGAAACGGGAAGTGAACTGTACCCCACGATCCGAGACGATGTGACGGGGCAGGCCATGAAGACGGAAGATGTGGCGGATAAAGTCTTTAGCCAGCTCGGGTGCAGACGGAAGACCTGGCAGTGGAATGAAGTGAGCCATCTTGGAGAAGCGGTCAGCGACCACCCAAATGACCGTACAACCGGCAGAGACGGGCAGATCAGTAATGAAGTCCATCGCTATATGCTGCCAGGGGGCAGCAGGTACTGGCAGAGGTAGGAGGCGGCCGGCCGGCAGGTGTCTCGGAACTTTGTTGCGGGCGCAGGACACACAGGCAGAAACAAAGTCTATTACATCCTTGTGCAGGTTAGGCCACCAGTAGTGCCGGGTAATAAGCTGGAGGGTCTTTTTCTGACCGGCGTGGCCAGCTAGTTTAGACGAATGACCCCAGTGTAGGATCTTCTCCCGATCAGGTACTGGTACGAACGTCTTACCAGGAGGAAGACGATTTAGACTCACGGGAGCCACCTGCATTACTCTGGCGGGATCGATGATGTGTTTCGGATCTTCCTCGAGATCAGACACCAGAAAGGATCGAGACAAGGCGTCCGCCTTGACGTTTTTGTCAGCCGGGCGAAAATGAAGGACAAAATCAAAACGAGCAAAAAACAAGGACCACCGGGCTTGGCGCGGGTTAAGTCTCTGGGCATGCTGGAGGTAAGCCAAGTTCTTGTGGTCAGTGTAAATTATTACCGGGTGAAGAGCCCCCTCGAGCAGGTAACGCCACTCCTCCAATGCCAGTTTGATGGCCAATAACTCACGGTCTCCTATGGAATAGTTGCGCTCAGAGGAGAGAAGAGTTTAGAGAAGAAGCCACAAGTTACCATCCTCCCGGAAGATGATTTTTGAGTAAGTACCGCTCCGGCTCCAGAGGAGGAGGCGTCAACTTCCAGGAAGAACTGCTTGTTGCCATCTGGGCGATGCAGCACCGGGGCGGAAGAGAAGGCCTGTTTAAGGGAAAGAAAGGCCTCCTCTGCTTCGGGTGGCCACTCTTTGGGATTAGTACCTTTACGGGTGAGCGCAGAAATTGGGGCCGTCCGGGAAGAGAAGTGTGGTATGAAGAGGCGGTAGTAGTTGGCGAAGCCCAGGAATCGCTGAATGGCCTTCAACCCCTCCGGTCGGGGCCATTTCTCGATGGCAGACAGTTTCTCAGGATCCATTTGTAGGCCGGTCTGAGAGATAATGTAGCCCAGAAACGGAAGCGAGGTCTGCTCAAAGAGGCACTTCTCAAATTTAGCGTAGAGATGGTTCTGCCTTAGCCTGAGCAGGACCTGACGAACGTCCCTCCGGTGAGTCTGGAGATCCGGAGAGAAGACCAAGATGTCGTCCAGGTACACCACTACGCAGGAGTAGAGAAGGTCCCGGAAGATGTCATTGACCAACTCTTGAAAGACGGCAGGAGCGTTACAGAGACCAAAGGGCAGTACCAGGTATTCATAGTGGCCGTCCCGGGTGTTGAATGCCGTCTTCCATTCATCCCCCTGACGAATACGAACCAGGTTGTACGCCCCACGAAGGTCCAGTTTGGTGAAGATCCTAGCCCCCCTCAGACGATCAAATAATTCTGGAATGAGCGGAAGGGGGTACTTATTCTTCACCGTGATCAGGTTTAGGCCTCTATAGTCTATACAGGGACGGAGAGAGCCGTCCTTCTTTTTGACGAAAAAGAAGCCTGCTCCCGCCGGGGAGGTAGATTTCCGGATGAATCCTCTGGCCAGATTCTCCTCAATATATTCGGACATTGACCGGGTCTCAGCAGCGGATAAAGGATAGATACGCCCACGGGGAGGAGTAGTACCGGGTAGCAGATCGATGGGACAGTCGTATGGTCTATGTGGTGGTAATGTCTCTGCCTCCTTTTTATTAAAGACATCTGCATAAGACCAATAAGGAATCGGAAGTCCAGGTAGATTAGCTGGGGTAGGAGAGGGACGGACGGGATGGACGGGAACCAGGCAGGTTTTATGACAGTCTTGTCCCCAGCGAAGGACCTCTCCGGTTTGCCAGTCTAGCACGGGTGCATGTCTCTGGAGCCAGGGCAGACCTAGCAAGAGGGCGTGAGAGAGTCCAGGCAGAACATGAAAGGAGATACTTTCAGAATGCAGCATTCCCACCTGCAGGGTAATGGATTCGGTGATGAGTTGAATGGGGCGAGGTAAGAGGCCCCCATCCACGGCAGCGACAGACAAGGGTACAGCCAGAGGTTTGGTAGGGATGCGGTATTTCTCAACCAGGGACTGTGAAATAAGGTTCCCGGCTGCTCCAGAGTCAAGTTGGGCTAGTTCGAAATAACGGTTCTCCCCGTAGATGATCGAAACAGACAACAGCAGGGATGGAGAGGATTTATTCTTGTCTAGGTGGACCTCTCTGAGCGAACCTAGACACAGGCGTTTCCCGACCTCTCCGGGCAGGCACGGATCCGGTGCTCCTTACTGCCACAGTAGAAGCAGCTCCCCTCGGCACGGCGTGAGTCCTGACGGGTTTTGACCATCTTGGTCTGGTCGACCTGCATAGGCTCAGGAGAGTGTACCTGGGGAGAGATGGAGGGAATGACGGGTTTCTGGAAAGTAGGAGCTAAACGTGGAATCCTTCTCTCACGGGTGACCTCTTTGGCACGCTCCTGGAACCGTAGGTCAATCCGGGTGGCAAGAGTTATTAAGTCATCGAGAGTGGTAGGAATGTCCCGACCGGCAAGTTCATCTTTAATACGGCCGGACAGACCCTCCCAGAAGACGGAAACCAGAGCATCGTTATCCCAGGCCAGCTCCGAGGCAAGGGTACGGAACCGTATGGCATATTGGCCCACGGTGAGACTCCCCTGACGGAGGCGTAGCAACGATGATGCAGATGAGGTCTTCCGTCCGGGTTCGTCGAAGACTTTCCGGAAAGCCGTGAGAAAAGCAGGCAAGTTGGACACCAGGGGGTCTCCTCTCTCCCATAGAGGATTCAGCCAGGCCAGGGCCTCCCCGGTGAGATGGGACATGATGAAGGCAATTTTGGCCCGGTCGGAGTTAAACTGGTAGGACAAAAGTTCAAAATGCAGGGTGCACTGATTTAAGAAGCCCCGAGCCTGGACGGGGTCGCCTCCGAAGCGAGGAGGTGCAGAAAGCCGGGGTCCGGGGTAGGATACCATAGTATTAGTGGGCAGCGGAGCTGCCGGATTGCAAGATATGGCACTGGCGGAGGTTGTTGGTGGATCAGACAGAGTGTTCAGGCGAGTATTAACATTCCGCAGGTGACCCAGGATGGCCTCCTGTTGGGACCTCTGACGGGACAGTTCAAGACAGAGGTCCGAGAGCGAGGGAGCTTGGGTGCCACCGGGTTCCATGGCCCGAGCAAACTGTAACGGGTCCGGGAGGCGGAACCTCTGAGCTACTATACAAGGGGGCGGCCCTTGTAAGGGAGCGGGTGGCAGTCTCTGGGTGAACGGACAGGGAGTTACGGCAAGTGATCAGGGCAGTCTCTGGGTAAGGGGTAGGTACGACCTGTGATGGCAGAGCCTCCGGGTAGGCTAGCAGGCAGATGGTAGATGTGTGCTCCCAGGTGAGCAAGCGAGAGTCTCTGGAATAGCAGGTGGTCACGGCACGTGACGGCGGAACCTCCGGGCTGGCAGGCAGGTAGGTAACGGAGAAGCGCTCCCAGGTGAGCGGGCAAGAGTCTCTGGAATAGCTGGTGGTCACCGCACGTGACAACGGGACCTCCGGGCTGGCAAGCAGGCAGGTAACGGAGATGCGCTCCCAGGTGAGCGGGCAAGAGTCTCTGAGATAGCTGGTGGTCACAGCACGTGACAACGGAGCCTCCGGGCTGGCAAGCAGGCAGATAACGGAGAAGCGCTCCCAGGTGAGCGGGCAAGCTGGTCCATAGACAGACTGACCGGAGTAGTAAGGCAGACCGTCGGACCTCAGGCAAGCAGGCAGGTAGCTGATATGCGCTCCCAGGTGAGCGGGCAGGCTGGTCCTTTAGACAGACTGACAGGAGTAGTAAGGCAGACCGTCGGACCTCAGACTGGCAGACAGGTAACAAGTATTCAGGCAGGAATCAGGCAGGTAACTGGCAGGTAACTAGCAGGAAACTGGCAGGAAACTGGCAGGTAACTGGCAGGTAACTGGCAACGGGACCTGAGGGCTGAAGCACAGGTGAGACACAGGTGCAAACAACATTGCTCGGGCACCTCCATTTTGGAGGAGGTGCCTTATATATGATGAAGTCCTCCGGCCATTGGCCGGGGACTCCTTAGGACGACGCGCGCGGTCCCTTTAAGAGGAGGGGAGCGCGCGCGCGCGCGCCCTAAGCACAGGGGCCGGGAAGGAGCGCGCGCTGAGAGCAGAGCGGGAGGAGGACGCCGGGAAGGAGCGCGCGCTGACAGCAGAGCGGGGAGAGGACGCCGGGCACGGAGCAGAGCGGTGAGGGGAGCAGCGTCCCTGCCTAGCAGAGGGCAGGGACGCCAGCGCTACAAAGATTAAGTGTGCAGCCTGCCTCCCACCCACCCCCAGGCTGCAATGCCATACTGCTCGCTTGCACTTGAAATGGGGCCTTTTAGTTTGGAGAAGGCCAATGCTGGCCACTACCTCATGGCTGCTTCGGCAGCGAGGTATCCATAATAAGTCCCCAGCCGCCCCTATTTGTCCCAGTGTGCCTTATACATAAGATTAAGCGCGCATACCAAAACATTACCTGTGCCCTCCCCAGTGCATTTAGTGGGAAGGACTGCCTATTCCGCTATAGTGTGTGCATGCCAAACCCCTGTTCATGGTACATGCGAAGATGCCTCCGACCCTGCACCTTTCATTGCAGAATTGCAACAATCCCCGTTCAAGTCCTTGTCCCAGGGCAGTGTTCAATTGTACCTCTCCCATTCTTTGCAATGCAAGCGCAAGTATGCAGCCTGCCACCCCCAGGCTGCAATACCATACTGCTTGCTTGCACTTGAAATTGGGCCTTTTAGGTATGTGGAAGCGGAATCTGGCCACAACATCATGGCTGCGTTGGCAGCCTGGAATCCATACTCAGTCCCCAGCCGCGTGGCGGCTGGGTGTCCGCACTCGGTCCCCAGCCGCCAGGGGGCGCCCGGGTGTCCATACTCAGTCCCCAGCCGCCCCGCGGCCGGGTGTCCACACACGGTCCCCAGCCGCCTGGGGCAGCCGGGTGTCCATAAGTGGTCCCTAGCCGCCCCTATTTCTCCTGTCAACTTCCCCCCACACACTTTTCTTATCCCGGCCTGCTTTAGGGCAGCATTGGACGAGCCCACCAGAGAACCAGACTCCTCCGGTGGCCCTGGCTTCTCCATCAGGGGAGTTGAGAGTGCCAAGGTGAGGAGCATGATGAGGATGATAGAAGTTAGCATCTGCTTTCTTTCAAGGAATGCTTGAGTATGGATGTAGTAGCGGCTAGGTCTGAGGTGGTCAGCGTTTTGGTGCATATCCTACCTCCTCCGAGGATTGCTGGATGTTTTCCCGCTGCTATCCAAGTTCTATGACTCCTGTTAAAACAAAGCTTCCGGTGATAAATGATGGATGAGGTAGTGGCAAAGGAGAGCAGGAGGAACAGGGACCATTCACATCAATATCAGGCCAGTCAACCACATATGTCTTGTAGGATATGTTTCTGTAACAAAAGGAGTGGTTCGGCTACACAGTTATAGGGCAGACAGTGAGTGCAATGCCTACCAAAAATTTTAAGGCACTCCAATGCCCCTTGGAAATGACATGGGGGTCAGAGGACCTTAACTAAACCTTTTTTTCCATTTATAGCAACTGGGTCTCCTGTACACTGTTGGCCTAAGCAGTGAATGGAAGGCTTTCCAAAAATTATGAGGAACTGCAATACCCCTTGAAACAGACGTGGATTACAGCGTACTAAAAACCTTCTACCTATTATTGGGGAGTGTGTCTCCCTTAGCTTTCACCTTTGCATTGAAAAGCAAAAGCTGACTAAAATTAGGAGGAACTGCAATGCCCGTTGGAAGAGTCGTGGTGATTAGAGGTAATTAAAAAGAACATTTCAATACCCCTTGGAAGAGCTGTGGAGTTCAGAGTGGTTTAAGAAGACGCTTTCAATGCCCCTTTGAGGAGACATGGAGGTCACAGTAGCTTAACAAGATGGTTTTAATGCCCCTTGGAAGAGCTGTGGAGTTCAGAGTGGTTTAACAAGACGGTTTTAATGCCCCTTGGAAGAGTGGAGGAGGTCGCAGTGGAATAAAAAGACAATATCAATGCCCCTTGGAAGAGACGTGGAGGTAATAGTAGCTTAACAAGACAGTTTTAATGCCCCTTGGACGAGGGGTGGAGGTCGCAGAGGAATGAAAAGACAAAATCAATGCCCCATGGAAGAGACGTGGAGGTCACAGTAGCTTAACAAGATGGTTTTAATGCCCCTTACAAGAGCCATACAGTACAGCATCTTAAAAACATTATTCCCATTATTGAGGAGTGGGTTTCCCATAGTATTTGCTTATGCCTTCCAAGCAAAAGCTCCAAAAATTAGGATGGAGCAACTTGAAATGCCTCTTACAAGAGCCATGCAGTACAGCATATTACAAACATTAGTCCCATTATTGGGGAGTGGGTCTCTCATAGTATTTGCTTATGCCTTCCAAGCAAAAGCTTCCAAAAATTATAATGGAGCAACTTGCAATTCCTCTTATAAGAGCCATGCAGTACAGCATATTACAAACATTAGTCCCATTATTGGGGAGTGTGTCTCCCATAGTGTTTGCTTATGCCTTCCAAGCAAAAGCTTCCAAAAATTAGGATGGAGCAACTTGCATTGCCCCTTACAAGAGCCATGCAGTACAGCATATTA
This sequence comes from Phyllobates terribilis, assembly GCF_046119375.1. NCBI lineage: Eukaryota > Metazoa > Chordata > Amphibia > Anura > Dendrobatidae > Phyllobates > Phyllobates terribilis. Next base: position 763,483,307 of record NW_027362762.1, on the reverse strand, counting down.
CAAACATTAGTCCCATTATTGTGGAGTGGGTCTCCCATAGTATTTGCTTAAGCCTTCCAAGCAAAAGCTTCCAAAAATTATGAGGAAATGCAATGCCCGTTCAAAGAGTCGTGGAGGTCCCAGTAGCTTAAGACGCTTTTAATGCCCCTCAGAAGAGAGGTAGCGGTCAGAGTGGTATAACCAGATGATTTTATTGCACCTCAGAAGAGATGTGGACGTAAGAGTAGTATATCAAGATGGTTTTAATGCCCCTTGCAAGAGACGTGGAGGTCAGAGTGGTATAACAAGACACTTTTAATGCCCCTCAGAAGAGACGTGGAGGTCAGAGTGGTATAACAAGATGGTTTTAATGCCCCTCAGAAGAGACGTGGAGGTCAGAGTGGTATAACAAGACGGTTTTAATGCCCCTTACAAGAGATGTGGAGGTCAGAGTGGTATAACAAAACGGTTTTAATGCCCCTCAGAAGAGACGTGGAGGTCAGATTGGTATAATAAGATGGTTTTAATGCCCCTTGAAAGAGACGTGGAGGTCAAAGTGGTATAACAAGACGCTTTTAATGCCCCTTACAAGAGACGTGGAGGTCAGAGTGGTATAAGATGACTCTTTTAATGCCCCTCAGAATAGACGTGGAGGTCAGAGTGGTATAAGAAGACGCTTTTAATGCCCCTCAGAAGAGACGTGGAGGTCAGAGTGGTATAACAAGACGGTTTTAATGCCCCTTTCAAGAGAAGTGGAGGTCAGAGTGTTATAACAAGACGCTTTTAATGCCCCTCAGAAGAGATGTGGAGGTCAGAATGGTATAACAAGACGGTTTTAATGCGCCTTGGAAGAGACGTGGAGGTCAGAGTGGTATAACAAGACACTTTTAATGCCCCTCAGAATAGACGTGGAGGTCAGAGTGGTATAACAAGATGGTTTTAATGCCCCTTACAAGAGATGTGGAGGTCAGAGTGGTATAACAAGACGCTTTTAATGCCCCTCAGAAGAGACGTGCAGGTCAGAGAGAGTGGTTTAACAAGACGGTTTAATGCCACTTGGAAGAGACGTGGAGGTCAGAGCGGTATTACAAGACGCTTTTAATGCCCCTCAGAAGAGACGTGGAGGTCAGAGTGGTATAACAAGACGGTTTTAATGCCCCTTACAAGAGACGTGGAGGTCAGAGTGGTATAACAAGACACTTTTAATGCCCCTCAGAAGAGACGTGAAGGTCAGAATGGTATAACAAGACGGTTTTAATGCCCCTTGGAAGAGCCATACAGTACAGCATCTTAAAAATATTATTCCCATTATTGGCATTATTGGTGAGTGGGTCTCCCACAGTCTTTGCTTATGCCTTCCAAGCAAAAGCTGACAAAAACCAGGATGGAGGAACTTTCAATAATGGCAACACGGACCACGGTCACCCTGGCGGTATAGTGGTGGTGGAGGCTGAGGATAAGGAGAAGAACATAAAACAGCCAAAATGAGGAAGCGCATACCCATGTCTGGGTGTGAAGCGGTGCATGTCAATACACCTCCCGAAGTAACACAGTGGATTTGACTTTATGTTACTCTGCTGTCATTTGGTGGTGATGAGAAGTTTGGCCCATCCAGCCCTTGTTCATTTTGATAAGGGTCAGCTTGTCAGCATTGCCAGTTGACAGGTGAGTGCGCTCATCAGTTATAATTCCCCCAGCGGCACTAAAAACACGCTCAGATAATACGCTAGCGTCAGGGCAGGCCAGGACCTCCAAGACATACAGAGCGAGTTCGTTCTTAGTGTCCAGCTTGGATACCCAATAATTAAAAGGTACAGAGGAGTCACGGAGTACGCTGGTACGGTTGGCAAGGTACTCCCTCACCATCTTTTGCAACTTTCCACTCCTTGTGAGAGTACCCCGTGCCTCAGGGTCTGTCCGAAGGGATGGTCTGAGAAAACTATCCCAGAACGTTGACAGTGTTCCCCTGCCTCTGCTGGATTGGAGTTGCGTCTCTCTCACATGTATGCCTTGGTTGGGCAACGAACTGTGACCTCTGCCGCTAGCGTGTTCAGATGGGAATTTTTTTAACAGTTCTGCAGCAAGGGCCTTCTGGTACTGCCCTATTTTTGTAGACCTCTCCACCTCAGGAATAAGAGTTTGAAAGTTCTACTTGTAACGGGGGTCTACAAGTGTCACCAACCAGTAATGACTGTCACCCAACATTTTGACAATGCGAGGGTCACGGTTAAGGCAGCGTAACATTAAGTCAGCCATGCGTGCCAGACTGGTAATGGGTAAGATTTCCTCACCAAGATGACGACTAACCATGCTCTCCTCTTCCTCCTCCTCCTCCCTCCTGTCCTCAGGCCACCCACGCTGAACCAATGGTATGACAGTTGTACAGGAACTACCATCTACAGCTCATGATACCAGCTTCTGCTCTTCCTCCTCCTCCTCCTCCTCTCCCTCATTGTCCCCCAATGCACGTTGGGATGAGATGAAGCTGGGCTGTGTGTAATCACCCGCTACGGCTTCTTGCTCCATCTTATCATACTCTGACTTCAATGCCTCCTCTTTAATTCTCTGCAGAAAGCGTTGCAAAAGTCAGACAAGTGGGATGCTGACACTAATGATGGCATCATCGCCACTCACCATCTTGGTGGCCTCCAAAAAGTTTGTCAGGATGGTACATATGTCAGACATCCAGGTCCACTCTTGAGGTCTTATGTGTGGAGTGTGACCTGAATATCGACTGCCTTGTTGCAGCTGGTACTCCACAACTGCTCTCTTCTGCTCACAAATCCTTAGCAACATGTGGAGGGCAGAGTTCCAACGTGTGGGGACATCACACACCAGTCGGTGTGCCGGAAGCTGCAAACGCTGCTGCAACACTGCAAGGGCGGCGGAAGCTGAAGCCAACTTGCGAAAATGAGCTGACAGGCGGCGTACTTTCACGAGCAGATCTGGCAACTCGGGGTACGATTTAAGAAACTGCTGAACCACGAGGTTAAGCACATGAGCCAGGCAAGGTACATGTGTGATCTCGCCTCGCCTCAGAGCCGCCACCGGGTTACGGCCATTGTCACACATGACCATGCCTGGATGTAGGTTCAGCGGTCTCAGCCACCCACAGATCTGCCTGCTCTTTCACAGCTGTCTACAACTCACAAGCAGTGTGAATTTATCACCTAAGCTTATGAGTTTCAGTACAGCCTGTTGCCACTTGGCTGAGGCAGTACTGCAGTGCTTCCAGTTTGTAACTGATGTGGTGATATCTGAGATGGACGCTGAACATGAGGAGGAGGAGGATGATGCGCAGAAGTTGTGGGGGCAACTCTGACTGACATAGGGCCCACAATCCTTGGTGTGGGGAGGATGTGTTCCGTCCCAAGATCCAACTGGGTCCCGGCTTCCACTATGTTTACCCAGTATGCCGTCAGGGAGATGTACCGTCTCTGGCCACAAGCACTTGTCCACGTGTCCGTTGTCAGGTGGACTCTCCCAGTAACTCCGTTGTTGAGGGCACGGCAGATGTTTTGGGACACGTGCTTGTTTAGTGAGGGGATGGCACACCGGTCAAAATAGTGTCGGCTGGGGACCGAGTACTGAGGGACGGCCACCGCCATAAGGTTGCAGAAGGATTCCGTTTCCACCAGCCTAAAAGGCAGCATTTCCAATGCAAGCAGTTGTGAAATGTGTGAATTTAGGACTGTGGCCTGTGGGGCATTAGCTGCGAATTTGCGCTTTCATTCAAAGGTCTGGGATATGGACAATTGAACGCTGTGGTGGGACGTGAACATGGACGTTGATGCGGTTTCTTGAGAAACTGCCATAACAAGTGAAGACTGAGAGGAGGGGGCATCTTTACATGCAGTATGGACAGGGGATTGCCTTTCACTCACAATAGGGGGTTCTATTGCACACACAACAGCGGAAGAAGCAGTGATGACACCCGCTGACACTGGTCGTGGACCCTGGGGTTTGCCCCACAAATTCGGGTGCTTTGCTGCCATGTGCCTGATCATGCTGGTGGTGGTCAGGCTGGTAGTTTTGTCACCCCTTCTGATGCTGGCGTGGCAGGTGGTACAAATGGCCTTTTTGGGGTTATCAGCAGAGTCTTTAAAAAAATTCCAGACTCTGGATAACCTACTGCTTGTACTGGCAACGTCCCTCGTGATCGTGTTACGGGGAACTGTTGCCCGTCTTCTGTCTGCAGCTACCACACTGCTTCTTCCTGCCTGTTGGCATAATCTGCCTCCCTCCCCCTGTGTGCTGCTGGCCTCACTCTGCATGTCCTCCTGCCACATTGGGTCAGTTACTAGATCATCCACCACCTCCTCCTCTTCCACTTGCGCACCACGATCCTCCTCCTCGCTTCCTGGCTATTGTGTCTCATCATCGTCCACCTCTTGGGACAAATTGCCAGCGTCGACTTCCTGTGGCCGTGGCTGATGAAATATTTGGGTATCGCAACATGGGATCTCCTCTTCCACCACTTCAAGCGTATCAGGCGAGGGGCCCAAATATGGAAATGAACCAGTGAACAGGTCTTCAGAGTGTCCAAGTGTGGGATCACTTGCTGTCTGACGACACTCGGCATGGTGGCAGGAAGGAGCATCAGGGTGAGGAGGAGTATGCATTCGAGACTCACGGCTACAAAGAGTTGACTGGGTGGAAGACAGACTGGAGGTGGTGGTGCTCAGGTAACTGGAAGTATTATCTGCTATCCAATTAATAACCTGTTCACACTGATCAGTTCGCAATACTGGTGTTGTTCTATGCTTCCCTAGTAATTCGGTCAAGAAGTGGGCGCGAGAAGATGTGGCTGTTGGTTGTGGCACATTTTCGCCTTGGCCACAGCCCCGTCCTCTGCATGCACCATCACCAGAACGTCCACTTCCACGTCCCTTGCCACGCGCCTTGCCCATTGTAAGGGAAGCAAAATAGCTTACACTCGCACTATCAATGGAAAAAGGGTAATAAAAAGTAGATTAGAACCGTGGAAGAGGAAAACCACAGTTCTATTTCTCTGGCCTACACCCGACTCTTTTAAACAATCAGAACAATCAGGGAGAAACTATTACTGTTTTTCTTTACGGAAAAAATACCAAAACCTGAATAATAGAGATTTTTTTACCGTGTAATGGCAAAACAACAGTTATTGTTTACTGGGGTATACCATAAAATTTGAAATATATATATTTGCGGCTGAACAGTGAGTGACACACTAAAACAGTTTTTTTTAGATACAAAAGGCCCAAAACTGGATGCTACAGAGATTTGACCCGTGGAACTGCAAAACCACACTTGGATTTGTCGGGCCTACAACAGACTATTTTCAACAGATATATTTTTGTGTCAGAACAGTCAGGAGACACTACTGGAATTTTTTAAGGCAAAAAATGTGAAAAGCAGGATAATAGAGATTTTTTACCGTGGAATAGCAAAACCACAGTTATAATTTACTGGTATATACCAGACTTTTTTAAATATATATATATTTGCGGTTGAACAGTGAGCGACAAACTCAAACTGTGTTTTTTTAGATACAAAAGGCCCAAAACTGGATAATACAGAGATTTGACTCGTGGAACTGCAAAACCACACTTCTGTTTCTGTGGCCTATACCAGACCTTTTCAACAGATATATTTGTGTCTGAAAAATCAGAGACACAATTTTTTTTTGGGGGGTGGACACCAATAAGTTAATAAGACGGGTATTTGTACATTGTGAAGGAGGAAAAAAAAAGAGGATTTAGATGAAAAAAAAGGATTTTTCCTGGCCCCCGAGACCTGGAGCTAAGTCCAGCAATTTAAGAAACAGGAGCACACAGGACTGTAATGCAGCGTTTGCTGGTATAACCACTGCATCTCATATAAAGCCTGCCTGCCTGATATCTGGGATGGATATTAGTCCTGAGAAGGACTGTTTGTTTGATCTGGCAGCCTTAACTAACTATTTCACAGGATAAATCTCTCCCTAGCTCAGCAGCGCTGTCCCTACACTGTCTCATCCGGAGCGACTGTGTCCAAGATGGCGGCGCCCGGTTTTAAATACTCGACTTGACGCTGTGCGGCCAGCCAATCACTTAAATGCCCACAAACAACATGGCTGCGGCATTACAGTGACTGGCTGGCAATCCCTGCATGTTCATTGGCTCTGTAAAGAGCACCAAACATGCAGGGCGGAGACCCGAGCTCCCGCCCGAGTAGCCAGGAAATGCTCGGTGCACTCCGAACATCCCGAGTAGCTTGATGCTCGGGCGAGTACCGAGCAGTGTCGAGCATGCTTGCTCAACACTAATAATAAAACTTTTTGCTCAAAATGTAAAGATTTAATTACTTTTACAAACTCATGAAATACATTTTTTAAACACTCTTTTAATTTATTATAAGTAACTTAATTCCATGTGTTCAACATTCCTTAATGTCTACTTGAATGCCCAAACTTGACTGCTTATGAAAATTCTGAACACATTGTTTCAAATCATTTTGTTGTAAATATATTTCACCTGAAAATTACAATATTTATTGGTAAGCGAATTGATTCACAATGAATCAAACTTGCAACAAACTTTGACTAAAAAATTCATATTCCCTGGAATAGACTGAATTCTCAGGAAACCAACAAAATTGCTGTCAGAAAGTTGCTGGTCTGCTGTCTTTTTTTTTAAATCAGGGCAGAAATAAGCATCATATAGTTGTTTGCCTTAAAGTCACTGCAGCTCCCTGCTCCTCCACATCGATCTTTGGATCTTCTTACATTCCTTTCTGATGTGAGGTCTGTGATTGGCCTCACATGGTTTCACGAAACCAAACAAGTGTATTTCAGTAAAAAGAAATTGCCTCCAAATGTGTTCATAGCCTGACCCCTAATGTCATACTAAAACATAAGTTGAAAGATATTGAGGCAATTAGTTCTAATTTACAGAATTTATCAAAGAACACTGTTCACATACTGATTTTTTTAATCTCAACAGAAAACACAAGAAAGTTTCCTTAAAATGGAGTAACTAATTACACAGCAAATAAATAAAAATTGAAATGGCTACATATGGTCTTCTTGACCCCAATACCCATACTATACACACTTGTAAGGAGAGAGAAAAAACATCTAGTATGTCTAACCATACAAAAGTGGAAAGAAGACATAAAATCATGAGGCTTTCAGCTCATCGGAGTGTGATATTAATTTTTTCAATGGCAAATGTACTGGTTTCTTTTTGGTAGGGATTGGAACAATTAGATAACTGCCCACAGCATCCACTACAAATAAAATAAGAAGAAACAAGGAAACAACATGACAGAAGAATAAGCCAAAAAATATATATTTAATAGCCACCCTTAAACATTATTAATCCAAAGAACAGGACATGTCTAGTGTCTTAAATCTGATGGCAATAACAGCATGTAAAGTAATTACATTACTTTAAATTTGGCTTTATACATCTATAATACATTACAACATTTTAATGGCACCATCACATCATCTGTCCAATAGTAGCAACTATTTAATGGACTTGAGGAATTACTTTTATCTGTATCTCAATTTCTTTTGTCATATCTGTTAAGGGGATTATTACCTCTAGATTTAGGTTTGCAAAAAGGAAGCAAAATGTTTCCCTTCATTGGCAACCTAAATATGTCAGCTCATCAGTCTGTTGCATCGCATTTTGAAAGTGCACACATAGATATGGAATCAAGTTTCTATGGCATACAAGAGAGGAAAAAATACTCAAAGATGCCAAAAAAGATCATCAAAGCTATCAAGAGCCATCAAAAGATTAAAAATTGTAAAAAAGTACATAGACTGACCTTACCACTCACCATTCCCCGACTGGGCCTCATCGCATCTTCTTATCACTGCTGAAAGTGTTGACATCCTGGGCGTCTTCAAGCTAAAGCATTACTTTCTGCTCTCCACGACGGTTCTCTGCATGGGTGTTTAAGGTCACAACATGTGCCATGACCTTATGCAAGCATATGCAAAATGGTTTTGGACCTCACCTCAACAGAGTCGGAAGGGCTAGCCTCGCATGAAGAAGCCAATGGTTTTCAGCAGCCATGGTGATAATAAGAATATGAGATGAGCTGTAATATGAGTATGAATATTATTTATTTTTTACATATTATGTTTATTACAATCTGTGGACAGGATAGACCAAGTGACATTTAATTCTCGAAAAATAAAGTTGCTATGAATTGAATTTCCTGAAAAATCTGCACTAGCGGGAAAATTCGAATTTGACCAGATCCACACATCTCTACTTACTGTCATAAAAAGTGACTACTCTCCAGACTATGACTTCAGTATCTGGGAAATTGAGACCAGACTTTTTTGCTTAGAACTTTTGTGAACAAGGGCAATATCTCTTAGACTTAGTTGGTGCCAGACTGATTGCAAAGCTAAGGCTCAACTCTCAATAGCAATTAAATAAGTTGTATACTTTCTGGCCAAATTTTGGTAAATAAACTATTGTGTGCAGACCTAAGCAATTATGTAGAGTCCCATTTCATAACCCTTAAATGGATAAGTTGTGTTAAAAATTAAAGTTGCTAATTCCTTTAACTTTTTATTTATCATTGGACATATAGACTAGCTATCAATAAGGTCAATTAGGTTGATTTTAAATCTATAGATATATAGTTCTATAGCTAGTTCCAAGTGTCTTCTGCTACATCGTTATTGTGTCATGGCCTTGACTCACAAGAAAATGGTACATTAGTAGTCCAAAGTACCAAAATTGTTTATCCAAAGTAGAGGTAACCAAGACACAATGTGAAAACAGAGAAATCCTCTAAAAACCCATGTGATAAAGAGTTTAAAAGTTGTGACCATACCAAAGTCACACAAGCAAACCAATATCCGTAAAGGACAAACTATAGACCAGAATGTTAGCGGAGTAATGACTTGACACAGGCAAAAAAGTCCTATACACAATAATGTCTTAACTTGCCCTGTCTAGATCCTAAACTGGTACTGCCTGTCATGGGGGTTGGCACCCTATAAACAAATTTGGTGACCCCGTTCATCAGCGGCTGTCCCTCACTCTCCCTGTATAGCCCTGATGAGGTGAGCTATATACAAGTAATGAGTGATAAATATAGAAATAGATAGGTACATCATGATAAAGAAACATGTCATAAATCTGAAAACTGCCTCAACGTTTTTCCCCATCCTGTTGGTTCATCAGGAGGCCAAATATGCAGAGCTCCAGAGAGATGTCAGCATGGATACAGAAAGATATCAGCATGGATAAGATGGCAGGCTATGCTAGATCGTCAGGTGGATGTACTTAAATACACCTGACAATCATTGCATAAAGTGTCCCATACGCCTACTTCCCATAAAGTTCAACTTTATCGGCAAGAGTCAACCTTTCTATTCATTAGAGGTTGTGTGTTTGATAAAACCATATGCGCACTCGTCATTTCCAGAACCCCCGGTGCATGCATTCCACAATTGACCGCATATGGAAGGATGGGCGCTTTGCGCATGCGGCAATGCATAACTTCCGAACTGAAAGTGATGTGTGCATCTCACAGTGGAGCGCATGTGGAGAAAATAATCGCGCCTTTGCCGATGCGTACATCTGGTTGTTATAGTACTAATGTATCCTTATATGACATACATTGCGCCCATATCTTATAATACAATAAGGCGCACCAGCAATAGAGTTTCATATATAAAAATACATACCGTATTTTTCTGACTATAAGATGCGCCAGACCATAAGACGCACCCCAAATTTTGGGGTGGAGAATAGGAGATTTTTTTTTTTTGATAAGATGGGGGTCCATCTTATAGTCTGAATAGGTATCTTAACTGGATGGGCCGTGTAGCTGGGGCACAGGAGTAGAGATGAGCGTTGTTCTACTCGAACTGTTCGCCAATCTCAAATTCGAGCTGTTTTGGGCGGTGTTCGAGCCGTTAGGCGAACACGAACAATTTGAGAAAAATTCGGCTGTTCGAGGTTATGTTCGATAACTGTTCGTGCACCAAAATCATAACTGGATTTTTTCTCAGTAATGATGAAAATTAATGTTAATACGCAGTTTGAGTGTACAGCGGGGTGGCGGGAGGGGCAGGGGATGGATCTCTGCAGGAACAATGAAGATCTCCAATTTTTTTTTCTTTTTCCCGCATTTACAGTGGGGAGGTGCAATCTGTCAGCCTATCAGCAGCGCACACACGGAGCGAAGTGCTTTTTTTCACACAAGCAAGGGCATGTGTCATTGGCAGTGTATGTCACATGTCCTTGCCCTATAAGACCAAGCCATTTTCCCCGTCGCCACCATTTTCTCACTGCTGCAGCTGCGTGTTAGACGGCACCGCTGTTGCTGTGTGCGCTATACCTTGTTAATTTTAGTGTTGAGCCACCCCCGTAGTGTTCGAGTTCGGTTCGGTTCGTCGAACACCCGTGTGTTCGCCGAACTGTTCGTCGAACTGTTCGTCGAACACCTTCGAACACCGTTAAAACCAATGGCAGGCAAACAAAAACACATAGAAACACATAGAAAACACCTTCAAAGGTGTCCAAAAGCTGACAAACTGCTCAGAAGACATAACTAACACATGGAAAAGTGACAAGTACATATAGTCATGCGAAAATAAAAGAGGTGGAGGAGTAAAAGGAGGGGGAGACACAGATATAGGCATGTCATGCCCTTCTAAAATCCAAAAAGTGAGAAGCCAACACGGCCAGTCCGCTCCTGCCCGTGCCACCTCCGTGTCGCCGGGTTTGTGCCAGAGCCGCGGTGAACCCTGACGGCCAGCCCCCCTCTCCCAATACTGGTGCCTGTCCGCTGGTGGGTCGAGCGAGCCCCCCTGTGGTGGAGGCAGCTCTAAGCTTTTTAATTTAAATTGTCTCTCTAATTTGAATGAATACACTTTAAATCCATTTACAAGGATCTATTGGAGGGCAAGTCTCATGCCAGCAGCCGCGGTAATTCCAGCTCCAGTAGCGTCCACTAAAGCTGCTGCAGTTAAAAGGTTTTTATAAGGATCGAGCTCGGCTGTCCACCGCAAGGCATCCTACTGCCAGTCCCAGCCCCTATGCCTTGGGGTGCCTCCTGATGCTCTTCACTAAGTATCCCATGGTCCCGAAGCATTTCCTTTGAAAAAATTAAGTGTCTAAACTACAGGTGGTGTAGCTTGCTTAACAGCCGGGATAATCCACTGACTAGCAGACACTGCTACTAGGCACAAAGTATTTCCTGGGCTAGATGCAGTTAAAAATTTGTAATTAGATACTCTCGTTGGATGCTGAGAAAGCATTCCATAGAGTCTCCTGGCACGCCATATATGATTCTCTTAAAAAGCTTGGGGTAGGGGTCTAGGGGACCCTTTTATAGCCAAAATCACGGCCCTGTATCGCAATACGTCACCTAGGCTGAAGATAAATGGAACTGTAGCACCCTGAGGGCTCGGTTGCTACAGACGTATTGCACCTCACCCAGAGGTGTGATATCTCACTCTCAGGTAAGGATGGAGTGTGGATCAGGACCCGACACCTGCATGCATTACACCACATTGCCGTGGGGCAGGGCGACCAATATGCCCCTGAGATGGGCACGACAGTCCCTGTCCCTGGCTGGAGTGGGGGGAGGGAACACTGAGGAAGGGGAACCCTGTAGTGCAGGAGCAGGGAGGAAACAGTTCCTGGGTGCATTGAGAAGGGAGTGTAAAAGGTGGGCACCATCTTAGTTCAGTGCAGAGAAGTCTGAGCAGAAGTGGCAGGGAGCAGGGGCTCTGCATGAGCTCTGCTCCGGAGGCGGGCCTAGTAACAGAGGCCCAGGCCTGGAAGAGGGAGAAGGAAGGAAGAGGAGCGGAGAAGGCTCCAGGAACGAGGAATGAAGGGATCCCAGGGGTGCGGACGGGCGAGTCGCCACAGCACGCCCGAATCCACCTGCGTGGAGGGGTCAGGCCAAAGGGGCAGACCGGTCCCCGAACTAATGGAGGCAGGAAACGACCCTCAGCTAGAAACCGGAGGCTCTGAAATTTTATGTGGCGCAGCCCCTCGCTACACCCGCTAGGAAGGCACCACATAGGGTCAGGGAAACTGGCGCCAAGTTTACCAAGAGGAGGCCCGAGGCAGCCGGACAGAAGTGTTGGTAAGAAAGGCCAGACAAAGGACACACAAAGGGGGTCCTGTGAAGTGCTCCAAAGTTATCTGGGAGTTGTCTGAGCCCCTCACCTGGTGAGCACAGTACGACATGGGCAGCCGTTACCTGCAGACGTGGTCTGGATAATAAGAACTGTGAGTAAAGGCCCTGGACTGCATCACTGACTCCGTCTCGTTACAGCTGCTGCCCTGCACCATCACCCCCATCCTCCGCATACACTGCCCTGAGGCTATACTCCTCCGTGGGGAGTTATGCTACGCTCTGCTGCACCCACAACACCAGCCTCAGCGGTCTGCCCTGTAGCGGCGGTTCACTCTGACCACAATCCACGTGTGGCGTAGTCGGACATTTAAACATCAAAACCACATAAATAGTTCCGCCACTGGTTTGACCGCCCTGAGCCACGGAACCGGGTCGCCGTCACGAAGACTACAACCACCAGCATCCACCAAAAAGGGTCCGGCTCCGGGTGTCCCAAGGCCCAGGGGGTGCGTCAGAACATTTTCATCACCTTTCACAGTCACCAATGGGACAAGGCAGGGATGTCCTCTGTCCCCTCTCTTATACATCCTAGTGACGGAGCACCTGCTCTCATCAATTCGCCATAACCCCAATATTAGGTGGATTGAGGTGGGAGGCACCGAGTACAAGTGCTCTCTATTTGCTGATGATGTCCTAGTATATATCACTCAATCACATATATCCATCCCTGCTGTTATGGCTGAAATAGATCACTTTGTTACATGGTAAAATTTTAAAATCAATGCAGCGAAGTCTGAGGCCTTCGATGTCTCCCTCCCCAAATCCATATAGGATTCCATCCAGTCCAACTTTCCCTTTGCCTGGCCCTCACAGGGTATCAAATACTTAGGAATTCCTATTCATAGAGACCTCTCCCATCTATGTTATCTTAATTTTGGGCCCTTTATTGAACAATTCCATACAGACCACGGTTGGCAAGTTAGAACTGTAAGATTCACTACGTGAACCACTGGTGTTTTGTGGAAAAGCACATGTACACTGCGTTCCAAATTATTATGCAAAAAGTGTTTAGGAGTGATAAGGGAAGAATTTGTTTGTTTGTCAGTTAAACTCATTGATGGTGATGTGTGTCAGGGCTCTTTATATCACGGTAAGCAATTGCAGACACCTGTGCTAATTAGTTTGTCAGGTGTGTCCAATGAAAGGCAAGACTACTTAAGAAGTCTCTCTCACATTATTAAGCAGCCTACATTTTCTGCCAAAATGGGAAAGAAAAAGGATGTGTCGGCTGCTGAGAAGCAACAAATTGTGGAGTGTTTAGGTCAAGGCATGACTACAATCAACATTGTGCGATGATCAGGATGAAGTGTCTTGGCAATCAAGAAGTATGTAGCTGATTCACAGTACACACGTGTGCGTGCTGATAAGGGAAAATTGAGGACTCTTTCCTACAGGCAATTACGTCAGGTTAAAAGAGCAGCGGCAAGAAAGCCTTGTCATAGCAGCAGACAAGTTTTTGAAGCTGCTGGTGCCTCCAACGTCCCCCGAACAACAAGATGCAGGGTCCTTCAGAGGTTTGCAGCTGTGCATACGCCATCCTGTCGACCTCCTCTATCCACTTCACACAAGCAGAAACGGCTCCAGTGGGCCAAACATTACATGAAGACTGATTTCAAAACTGTTTTGTTCACGGATGAGTGCCGTGCAGCGCTCGATGGTCCAGATGGATGGAGTGGAGGATGGCTGGTTGATGGACACCCCACGCAAACACGGCTACAGCGCCAACATGGAGGAGGTGGAGTAATGTTTTGGGCTGGAATCATGGGGAGAGAGATTGTCGGCCCCTTTAGGATCCCTGAAGGCGCTAAAGATGAACTCCATAATGTATGTGGATTTTCTCAAACAGCACTTCCTGCCATGGTTCAAGAAGAAGAACCGTGTATTTCACAGCAAGATCATTTTTCTGCATGATAATGCACCATCTCATGCTGCACATAAAACATCTGCATCTCTGGCTGATATGGGCATAAAAGGGGACAAACTTATGGTGTGACCCCCATGCTCCCCTGACCTCTACCTCATTCAGAACCTTTGGAGCATCATTAAAAGGAGTGTCTATGATGGCGGGAGGCAGTTCACATCTAAGCAACAGCTCTGGGAGGGTATTCTGTCCTCATGCAAAACAATTGAAGCAGAAACCATCCAAAACCTGACAAATTCAATGGACGAGAGAGTTCAGAAGCTCCTTTCGAACAAGGGGTCCTATGTGAAAATGTAACATCACCTAGAATAAAGTTTTGAGTTGAAAACTGTTTGATTTCAGTTTCTAACAACCTGCTAATGCTTATAATTTCAAAAATGACCATTTTTTTGGTCTTTATTAAAATGAAAAGGTTGATCGAAAAGTTTGGGGGATCTAAGAGTGTGGCAACCCAGTAGTCATGATTACTTCGAATTCTGACAATATGAGGGTCATGTTGCAGGTAGTGCAGCAAGAAGGCACTTATGTGTCTTGCGCATCTCGGAGCCCCAAAATTATTTTCCGGGCTAGATGCAGCTAAAAATTATTTTTAATTTTAAATCTGGTGGAGCTTATTATAGATGGCCTAATAGGATCAGTGCTGCACACTGCTACAAAGCCCAAATTATTTTCCAGTCAAGATACAGATAAACATGATTAGTAATTTGAAAGCTTAAAACGGTTGGTAGGGTGATTTTAACCAATCATCAAGCTTTTACTCTCCCCAGGATGACACAGGGGTAGAAAAGTCGTTTCGGATCCATGATTTGTTCATCTTTATGAACGTGAGTCTGTCTACATTATCAGTGGAGAGCCGCGTGCGCTTATCTGTCAGCACACCACCAGCAGCGCTGAACACACGTTCAGACAGAACGCTGGCTGCGGGGCATGACAAGATCTCCAAGGCGTAAGTGGCTAGCTCTGGCCAATTATCCAGATTGGAAGCCCAAAAAGAGCAAGGGTCCAGTGACACAGTCGTGGCTTCAATATTTACTTGGAGATACTCCTGTACCATCGTCTCTAGGCGTTGACTATGTGTCAGACTTCTTGTCTCCTGTGGCCTTGCAAAGGATGGGCTAAAAAAGTGGTGAAATGATCCCGCAAAATTGATGTTACCAGCAGATACTGTGGTTCTGTTACGGTTTGAGTGCTGAACACTTGACGGTCCCACGGTTGGCAAGTTGGAACTGTGAGATTCACTACGTGCATCACTGGTATTTTGTGGAAAAGCACATGTAAGATTCTGCAACAGTCTCTGCTGATACTCCTGCATGCGTGCATCCCTTTCTATGGCAGGAATAATTTCTGCAAATTTACTTTTGTACCGGGGATCTAACAGTGTGGCAACCCAGTAGTCAGGATTATTTCTAATTCTCACAATTCGAGGGTCATGTTGCAGGTAGTGCAGCAAGAAGGCACTCATGTGGTTGCGCATCCAGGAGCACCAAGTCCCTGTTGTGTTGGTGGCGAGGTAACAATCACGCTTCCTTCCTCTGTCCTCTCCCCCCAACCTCGCACAACAGAAATGTGATCAAGGTCTCCCTCATCTGATGAGTCTTCCATCAGTTCGTCCTCCACTTCTTCCTGGGCTCCTGCACCTTCCTCACTAGTTTGGCTGCTACCATGCGCCCTGGTAAAACCATCTCCCCCACCCTCACATGCCTGCCGCCTTGGTGCTGCCGACCGTCTGGACCTTGCAGATGTTAGCCCTTCCGCATACAACTCCTCCTCCTCTACTTCCTCCACCTCCTCTTGTGCCACCACCTGACTCCGAATTCTGTTTAACATGTGCTCCAGCATGTAAATCACCGGAATAGTCATGCTGATAATGGCATCGTCAGCACTAAACATCTTCGTCGCCATTTCAAAACTGTGCAGAAGGGTGCATAGGTCCCGGATCTGAGACCACTCCTCCAGCGTGATTTGCCCCACCTCTGAATCTCGTTGGCCCAGGCTATACGTCAGAACGTATTGCACCAGGGCTTGTCGGTGCTGCCACAGTCGCTGCAACATGTGCAGAGTTGAATTCCACCGGGTAGGCACATCGCATTTTAGCCGGTGAAGTGGCAGGCCCAACGACTTCTGTAGAGATGTAAGTCGCTGAGCTGCGGGATGCGAACGGCGGAAGTGAGCACACAGCGACCGTGCCCTCTGCAGAAGGCCATCTAGTCTGGGATAGTGGGCTAAAAATTGCTGGACAACCAGGTTCAACAAGTGAGCCATACAAGGCACGTGTGTGACATTGCCCCGGCGAAGGGCCGCACCCAGGTTTGCAGCATTGTCGCACACGGCCTTCCCTGATTTCAGGTCCAGTGGAGACAACCATTCATGAAATTGGTTCTCCAGAGCTGACCACAACTCCTCAGCTGTGTGACTCACATTTCCCAGACATTTCAAAGTAAAAACCGCCTGATGACGTTGAGCCCTACTGCCAGCATAGTAAGGAGGTGTGCAGGATCCCTTCTGCGCAGTTAGAAAGCTTGTGGCATGACCAGACAGGCTTTGGGTGCAGGTGGAAGACCGAGAGGAGGTTGAGGAGGCAGAAGCAGTGGAGGAACTTTGACATAAAGAGGATTGACGCACAACTCGTGGGGACGGCAAGACTTGGACAGCAGCCCCTTGTCCTGCTGTCACCATAGTTACCCAGTGCCCAGTCAGCGACATGTATCGCCCCTGTCCATGCCTACTCGTCCAAGTGTCTGTGGTGAAATGCACCCTGTCACACACAGAGTTTCTCAAAGAAGCGGTGATGTTGTGTGCGACATGCTGGTGGAGCGCAGGCACACCTTTCTTTGAGAAGTAGTGCCGACTGGGCATCTGGTACTGGGGCACTGCGACGGACATAAGGTCTCGAAAATCCTCTGTGTCCACCAGGCGGAAAGGCAGCATTTCTGTAGCCAAGAGCTTGCAGATGGTGAAATTCAACCTCTTAGCTTTCTCATGGCTAGGAGGAAATGGTCTTTTACTTGTCCACATCTGAGGGACCGAGGGCTGGCTATTGTGCTTAGACGGGGTTGATAAGGGTGTCCCCGGCAAACTGCCGGTCTGTGAGGAAGATGCAGGCGGACATGTTAGGTTGCCTTGATCCAAAGGTGGTGCTATCGATGTCGGACAGCGCTCAACACCAGCTGGTGTTACCACCTCCAAAGAAAATGATGACCTGCCAATCACGCTGGCTGTTGCGGGTAAAGAGGTGGCAGGTCTGCGCCCCAAAACAGGTGTGACTGCTGTCCCCCCAGTCACAGAGGATGAAGAGGCCGCGGATGCACAAGATATGGCAGACGGCGGTTGGCCCGGCCGGCTAGGCCACATTGTAGCACACTGAGCTTCCCACTGCAACTTATGCTTCATGTCCATGTGCCGGTTCATGCATGAAATACTCAAACTATGTATTTTTTGGCCTCTACTTAGCTTTTGCTGACAAATGTTACAGATAACACGAGTTGGGTCATCTTTATCGATCTGAAAAGATTCCCAGGCTATGCAAGGCTTAGCACCCATGCGACCTGAAGAGCCACCACGACTTGTGGTGAGAGGCAGAGTTGTGTTTGAGGATCCAGTTGTTGACGTGCTTCCAGTACTACGTCTCTGTCCAGGAAGGCGCAACCTGACCTCGTCGTCACTAGCATCTTCCTCCACCTCCTCTGCTGACCTCATCTCTTGGCTGACTGTGGGTTGACAGTAAGTGGGATCTCCAACCTCATCATCATCACCCTGTGTGTTATCACACCCGTCGTCCTCAGAGCCAACCTGTTCCTGCCCTGACAAAAAACTAAAGTTGTCGCTCCAATCAGGTATTTGAGTCTTATCATCGTCTTCCTCATTGTCTCCACCAACAGGAGTTACAGTTTGGGAATGAGGGTCTACATTATGGTCAGAACCTTCTGCGTCTGGTCCTGGATCCGACTCATAAAGATTCTGGGCATCAGTGCAGATCATTTCCTCGTCTGGATTCACAGAAGCGCTGGAGTCGACCTCTGATTCCCAGGCTATAGTATGAGTAAACAGCTCTGCAGACTCAACCATCTGTTCTACCTCATACTCAGACGGGCAGCTGGAGATTTGGGAGCTGTGAGGAAGCAAGTGCGATTTGGGTGACACCTTTGAGGACTGGAGTATTTGTGATGTTGAAGTTGATGTGGAGGAGAGCCCACTTAAAGGAGCACTTGATATCCGTTGAAGCACCTGCTGTTTTTGTGCCTCATCTGGAATTTGTAGCGATTGGCGTGGCCGTAAGAAAGGGATCTTATCACATTGTCCGCTAAAAGAAGTAGACATTTCAGTTTGGCTGGAAGATGGTCTTTCTTCTGCAGATGTTACTGTTGCTTTAACACCTACCCCACGGACACAACCTTTTTTCCCCTTCCCAACATGCCTATTCCCCTTTCCACCAGCAGCAGGCCTTTTTCCACTCATTTTGGTGGTTAACTAATTCACAACTCTGGAGTTGTTTGCACAAAAAAACAATGGATGGTAACCGAGCAGAGCTGAGTGGCCAAACTGTGGTATTAGGCCAAAACTATTGGCTGGGTTAGATGCAGAAAAAAATTATATTCAATTTGCAACCTGATGGAGGTCAGTATGGATGGACTAATACAACAAGTCCCACACACAGCTAGAAGCCCAATATTTTTTCAGAGGTAGATGCAGAAAAAAATATATTCAGTTTGCAACCTGATGGAGGTCAGTATAGATGGACTAATACAACAAGTCCCACACACAGCTAGAAGCCCAATATTTTTTCAGAGGAAGATGCAGAAAAAAATATATTCAGTTTGCAACCTGATGGAGGTCAGTATAGATGGACTAATACAACAAGTCCCACACACAGCTAGAAGCCCAATATTTTTTCAGAGGTAGATGCAGAAAAAAATATATTCAGTTTGCAACCTGATGGAGGTCAGTATAGATGGACTAATACAACAAGTCCCACACACAGCTAGAAGCCCAAATATTTTTTCAGAGGTACTGTAGATGCAGATAAAAATTATTTTGAATTTGCAACCTGATGGAGGTCAGTATAGATGGACTAATAGAGAAAGTCCGACACACTGCTAGAAGGCCAAATATTTTTTCAGAGCTAGATGCAGAAAAAAATTATATTCAGTTTGCAACCTGATGGAGGTCTGTATAGATGGATTAATAGAACAAGACCCACACACAGCTAGAAGCCCAATATTTTTTCAGAGGTAGATGCAGAAAAAAATATATTCAGTTTGCAACCTGATGGAGGTCAGTATAGATGGACTAATACAACAAGTCCCACACACAGCTAGAAGCCCAAATATTTTTTCAGAGGTACTGTAGATGCAGATAAAAATTATTTTGAATTTGCAACCTGATGGAGGTCAGTATAGATGGACTAATAGAGAAAGTCCGACACACTACTAGAAGGCCAAATATTTTTTCAGAGCTAGATGCAGAAAAAAATTATATTCCGTTTGCAACCTGATGGAGGTCCGTATAGATGGACTAATACAACAAGTCCCACACACAGCTAGAAGCCCAATATTTTTTCAGAGGTAGATGCAGAAAAAAATATTTTCAGTTTGCAACCTGATGGAGGTCAGTATAGATGGACTAATACAACAAGTCCCACACACAGCTAGAAGCCCAATATTTTTTCAGAGGTAGATGCAGAAAAAAATATATTCAGTTTGCAACCTGATGGAGGTCAGTATAGATGGACTAATACAACAAGTCCCACACACAGCTAGAAGCCCAAATATTTTTTCAGAGGTACTGTAGATGCAGATAAAAATTATTTTGATTTTGCAACCTGATGAAGGTCAGTATAGATGGACTAATAGAGAAAGTCCGACACACTGCTAGAAGGCCAAATATTTTTTCAGAGCTAGATGCAGAAAAAAATTATATTCAGTTTGCAACCTGATGGAGGTCTGTATAGATGGATTAATAGAACAAGACCCACACACAGATAGAAGCCCAATATTTTTTCAGAGGTAGATGCAGAAAAAAATATATTCAGTTTGCAACCTGATGGAGGTCAGTATAGATGGACTAATACAACAAGTCCCACACACAGCTAGAAGCCCAAATATTTTTTCAGAGGTACTGTAGATGCAGATAAAAATTATTTTGAATTTGCAACCTGATGGAGGTCAGTATAGATGGACTAATAGAGAAAGTCCGACACACTGCTAGAAGGCCAAATATTTTTTCAGAGCTAGATGCAAAAAAAAATTAGATTCAGTTTGCAACCTGATGGAGGTCAGTATAGATGGACTAATAGAATGATGCTATGCCCAAAAGATTTTACTTCACTAGGTGCAGTAAAAAAATTGGTATTCTATACACAGGTGGTATATCTTGCAACACAGATAGGCTACTCCACTGACTAACACACTCTGCAATAGGCCAAAAAGGATTAGCTTTGCTAGATTCAGCCAAATGCTGTGAAAAAAACTTGCACAGCACTGGCACAGACCTGCCTGGCAAAAACTGATAGGAACTGATGTAAGCTAGTCCTGAAAAGGACTCCAATTACAATTAGTCTTTACTCCCACAACCTATCTATTTAAGAGCACAGACCTGCCTGATAAAAGTCGTAGGAAATGCTGTAACCTAGTCCTTAAAAGGACTGCAATCACAACTATTCCCTACTCCCAAGCTATCTGTATATTTGTGCGAAAATTGGCTTGAAATTAACAAGGTATAGCTCACACAGCAACAGCGGTGCCGTCTAACACGCAGCTGCAGCAGTGAGAAAATGGTGGCGACGGGGAAAATGGCTTGGTCTTATAGGGCAAGGACATGTGACATACACTGCCAATGACACATGCCCTTGCTTGTGTGAAAAAAAGAACTTCGCTCCGTGTGTGCGCTGCTGATAGGCTGACAGATTGCACCTCCCCACTGTAAATGCGGGAAAGAGAAAAAAAAATGGAGATCTTCATTGTTCCTACAGAGATCCATCCCCTGCCCCTCCCCCCACCCCGCTGTACACTCAAACTGCGTATTAACATTAATTTTCATCATTACAGAGAAAATCCAGTTATGATTTTGGTGCACGAACAGTTATCGAACATAACCTCGAACAGCCGAATTTTTCTCAAATTGTTCGTGTTCGCCGAACGGCTGGAACACCGCCCAAAACAGCTCGAATTTGAGATTGGCGAACAGTTCGAGTAGAACAACGCTCATCTCTAGTTAATTTCAAGCCAATTTTCGCACAAATCTACAGATAGCTTGGGAGTAGGGAATAGTTGTGATTGCAGTCCTTTTAAGGACTAGGTTACAGCATTTCCTACGACTTTTATCAGGCAGGTCTGTGCTCTTAAATAGATAGATTGTGGGAGTAAAGACTAATTGTAATTGGAGTCCTTTTCAGGACTAGGTTACATCAGTTCCTATCAGTTTTTGCCAGGCAGGTCTGTGCCAGTGCTGTGCAAGTTTTTTTCACAGCATTTGGCTGAATCTAGCAAAGCTAATCCTTTTTGGCCTATTGCAGAGTGTGTTAGTCAGTGGAGTAGCCTATCTGTGTTGCAAGATATACCACCTGTGTATAGAATACCAATTTTTTTACTGCACCTAGTGAAGTAAAATCTTTTGGGCATAGCATCATTCTATTAGTCCATCTATACTGACCTCCATCAGGTTGCAAATTGAATATAATTTTTTTCTGCATCTAGCTCTGAAAAAATATTGGGCTTCTAGCTGTGTGTGGGACTTGTTGTATTAGTCCATCTATACTGACCTCCATCAGGTTGCAAACTGCATATATTTTTTTCTTCATCTACCTCTGAAAAAATATTGGGCTTCTAGCTGTGTGTGGGACTTGTTCTATTAATCCATCTATACAGACCTCCATCAGGTTGCAAACTGAATATATTTTTTTCTGCATCTACCTCTGAAAAAATATTGGGCTTCTAGCTGTGTGTGGGACTTGTTGTATTAGTCCATCTATACAGACCTCCATCAGGTTGCAAACTGAATATATTTTTTTCTGCATCTACCTCTGAAAAAATATTGGGCTTCTAGCTGTGTGTGGGACTTGTTGTATTAGTCCATCTATACTGACCTCCATCAGGTTGCAAACTGAATATATTTTTTTCTGCATCTACCTCTGAAAAAATATTGGGCTTCTAGCTGTGTGTGGGACTTGTTCTATTAACCCATCTATACAGACCTCCATCAGGTTGCAAACTGAATATATTTTTTTCTGCATCTACCTCTGAAAAAAAATTGGGCTTCTAGCTGTGTGTGGGACTTGTTGTATCAGTCCATCTATACTGACCTCCATCAGGTTGCAAACTGAATATATTTTTTTCTGCAACTACCTCTGGAAAAATATTGGGCTTCTAGCTGTGTGTGGGACTTGTTGTATTAGTCCATCTATACTGACCTCCATCAGGTTGCAAACTGAAAATATTTTTTTCTGCATCTACCTCTGAAAAAATATTGGGCTTCTAGCTGTGTGTGGGACTTGTTCTATTAATCCATCTATACAGACCTCCATCAGGTTGCAAACTGAATATATTTTTTTCTGCATCTACCTCTGAAAAAATATTTGGCCTTCTAGCAGTGTGTGGGACTTTCTCTATTAGTCCATCTATACTGACCTCCATCAGGTTGCAAATTAGAAATAATTTTTATCTGCATCTAGCTCTGAAAAAATATTTGGCCTTCTAGCAGTGTGTGGGACTTTCTCTATTAGTCCATCTATACTGACCTCCATCAGGTTGCAAATTAAAAATAATTTTTATCTGCATCTAGCTCTCAAAAAATATTTGGCCTTCTAGCAGTGTGTGGGACTTTCTCTATTAGTCCATCTATACTGACCTCCATCAGGTTGCAAATTGAATATAATTTTTTTCTGCATCTAACCCAGCCAATAGTTTTGGCCTAATACCACAGTTTGGCCACTCAGCTCTGCTCGGTTCCCATCCATTGTTTTTTTGTGCAAACAACTCCAGAGTTGTTAATTAGTTAACCACCAAAATGAGTGGAAAAAGGCCTGCTGCTGGTGGAAAGGGGAATAGGCGTGTTGGGAAGGGGAAAAAAGGTTGTGTCCGTGGGGTAGGTGTTAAAGCAACAGTAACATCTGCAGAAGAAAGACCATCTTCAGCCAAACTAAAATGTCTACTTCTTTTAGCGGACAATGTGATAAGATCCCTTTCTTACGGCCACGCCAATCGCTACAAATTCCAGATGAGGCACAAAAACAGCAGGTGCTTCAATGGATATCAAGTGCTCCTTTAAGTGGGCTCTCCTCCACATCAACTTCAACATCACAAATACTCCAGTCCTCAAAGGTGTCAACCCAATCGCACTTGCTTCCTCACAGCTCCCAAATCTCCAGCTGCCCGTCTGAGTATAAGGTAGAACAGATGGTTGAGTCTGCAGAGCTTTTTACTCATACTATAGACTGGGAATCAGAGGTCGACTCCAGCGCTTCTGTGAATCCAGACGAGGAAATGATCTGCACTGATGCCCAGAATCTTTATGAGTCGGATCCAGGACCAGACGCAGAAGGTTCTGACCATAATGTAGACCCTCATTCCCAAACTGTAACTCCTGTTGGTGGAGACAATGAGGAAGACGATGATAAGACTCAAATACCTGATTGGAGCGACAACTTTAGTTTTTTGTCAGGGCAGGAACAGGTTGGCTCTGAGGACGACGGGTGTGATAACGCACAGGGTGTTGATGATGAGGTTGGAGATCCCACTTGCTGTCAACCCACAGTCAGCCAAGAGATGAGGTCAGCAGAGGAGGTGGAGGAAGATGCTAGTGACGACGAGGTCAGGTTGCGCCTTCCTGGACAGAGACGTAGTACTGGAAGCATGTCAACAACTGCATCCTCAAACACAACTCTGCCTCTCACCACAAGTCGTGGTGGCTCTTCAGGTCGCATGGGTGCTAAGCCTTGCATAGCCTGGGCATTTTTTCAGATCGATAAAGATGACCCAACTCGTGTTATCTGTAACATTTGTCAGCAAAAGCTAAGTAGAGGCCAAAAAATACATAGTTTGAGTACTTCATGCATGAACCGGCACATGGACATGAAGCATAAGTTGCAGTGGGAAGCTCAGTGTGCTACAATGCGGCCTAGCCGGCCGGGCCAACCACCGTCTGCCATATCTTGTGCATCCGCGGCCTCTTCATCCTCTGTGACTGGGGGGACAGCAGTCACACCTGTTTTGGGGCGCAGACCTGCCACCTCTTTACCCGCAACAGCCAGCGTGATTGGCAGGTCATCATTTTCTTTGGAGGTGGTAACACCAGCTGGTGTTGAGCGCTGTCCGACATCGATAGCACCACCTTTGGATCAAGGCAACCTAACATGTCCGCCTGCATCTTCCTCACAGACCGGCAGTTTGCCGGGGACACCCTTATCAACCCCGTCTAAGCACAATAGCCAGCCCTCGGTCCCTCAGATGTGGACAAGTAAAAGACCATTTCCTCCTAGCCATGAGAAAGCTAAGAGGTTGAATTTCACCATCTGCAAGTTCTTGGCTACAGAAATGCTGCCTTTCCGCCTGGTGGACACAGAGGATTTTCGAGACCTTATGTCCGTCGCAGTGCCCCAGTACCAGATGCCCAGTCGGCACTACTTCTCAAAGAAAGGTGTGCCTGCGCTCCACCAGCATGTCGCACACAACATCACCGCTTCTTTGAGAAACTCTGTGTGTGACAGGGTGCATTTCACCACAGACACTTGGACGAGTAGGCATGGACAGGGTCGTTACATGTCGCTGACTGGGCACTGGGAAACTATGGTGACAGCAGGACAAGGGGCTGCTGTCCAAGTCTTGCCGTCCCCACGAGTTGTGCGTCAATCCTCTTTATGTCAAAGTTCCTCCACTGCTTCTGCCTCCTCAACCTCCTCTCGGTCTTCCACCTGCACCCAAAGCCTGTCTGGTCATGCCACAAGCTTTCTAACTGCGCAGAAGGGATCCTGCACACCTCCTTACTATGCTGGCAGTAGGGCTCAACGTCATCAGGCGGTTTTTACATTGAAATGTCTGGGAAATGTGAATCACACAGCTGAGGAGTTGTGGTCAGCTCTGGAGAACCAATTTCATGAATGGTTGTCTCCACTGGACCTGACACCAGGGAAGGCCGTGTGCGACAATGCTGCAAACCTGGGTGCGGCCCTTCGCCGGGGCAATGTCACACACGTGCCTTGTATGGCTCACGTGTTGAACCTGGTTGTCCAGCAAATTTTAGCCCACTATCCCAGACTAGATGGCCTTCTGCAGAGGGCACGGTCGCTGTGTGCTCACTTTCGCCGTTCGC
Organism: Phyllobates terribilis; assembly: GCF_046119375.1. NCBI lineage: Eukaryota > Metazoa > Chordata > Amphibia > Anura > Dendrobatidae > Phyllobates > Phyllobates terribilis. The sequence continues at coordinate 763,457,956 of NW_027362762.1, read as the reverse complement.
ATCCCGCAGCTCAGCGACTTACATCTCTACAGAAGTCGTTGGGCCTGCCACTTCACCGGCTAAAATGCGATGTGCCTACCCGGTGGAATTCAACTCTGCACATGTTGCAGCGACTGTGGCAGCACCGACAAGCCCTGGTGCAATACGTTCTGACATATAGCCTGGGCCAACGAGATCCAGAGGTGGGGCAAATCACGCTGGAGGAGTGGTCTCAGATCAGGGACCTATGCACCCTTCTGCACAGTATTGAAATGGCGACGAAGATGTTTAGTGCTGACGATGCCATTATCAGCATGACTATTCCGGTGATTTACATGCTGGAGCACATGTTAAACAGAATTCGGAGTCAGGTGGTGGCACAAGAGGAGGTGGAGGAAGTAGAGGAGGAGGAGCTGTATGCGGAAGGGCTAACATCTGCAAGGTCCAGACGGTCGGCAGCACCAAGGCGGCAGGCATGTGAGGGTGGGGGAGATGGTTTTACCAGGGCGCATGGTAGCAGCCAAACTAGTGAGGAAGGTGCAGGAGCCCAGGAAGAAGTGGAGGACGAACTGATGGAAGACTCATCAGATGAGGGAGACCTTGATCACATTTCTGTTGTGCGAGGTTGGGGGGAGAGGACAGAGGAAGGAAGCATGATTGTTACCTCGCCACCAACACAACAGGGACTTGGTGCTTCTGGATGCGCAACACACGTGAGTGCCTTCTTGCTGCACTACCTGCAACATGACCCTCGAATTGTGAGAATTAGAAATAATCCTGAATACTGGGTTGCCACACTGTTAGATCCCCGGTACAAAAGTAAATTTGCAGAAATTATTCCTGCCATAGAAAGGGATGCACGCATGCAGGAGTATCAGCAGAGACTGTTGCAGAATCTTACATGTGCTTTTCCACAAAATACCAGTGGTGCACGTAGTGAATCTCACAGTTCCAACTTGCCAACCGTGGGACCGTCAAGTGTTCAGCACTCAAACCGTAACAGAACCACAGTATCTGCTGGTAACATCAATTTTGCGGAATCATTTCACCACTTTTTTAGCCCATCCTTTGCAAGGCCACAGGAGACAAGAAGTCTGACACATAGTCAACGCCTAGAGACGATGGTACAGGAGTATCTCCAAGTAAACATTGAAGCCTCGACTGTGTCACTGGACCCTTGCTCTTTTTGGGCTTCCAATCTGGATAAATGGCCGGAGCTAGCCACTTACGCCTTGGAGATCTTGTCATGCCCCGCAGCCAGCGTTCTGTCTGAACGTGTGTTCAGCGCTGCTTTTGGTGTGCTGACAGATAAGCGCACGCGGCTCTCCACTGATAATGTAGACAGACTCACGTTCATAAAGATGAACAAATCATGGATCCGAAACGACTTTTCTACCCCTGTGTCATCCTGGGGAGAGTAAAAGCTTGATGATTGGTTAAAATCACCCTACCAACCGTTTTAAGCTTTCAAATTACTAATCATGTTTATCTGTATCTTGGCTGGAAAATAATTTGGGCTTTGTAGCAGTGTGCAGCACTGATTCTATTAGACCATCTATAATAAGCTCCACCAGATTTAAAATTACTAATCATGTTTATCTGTATCTTGACTGAAAAATAATTTGAGCTTTGTAGCAGTGTGCAGCACTGATCCTATTAGGCCATCTATACTAAAGCTTCACCAGATTTAAAATTAATAATAATTTTTAGCTGCATCTAGCCCGGAAAATAATTTTGGGGCTCCGAGATGCGCAAGACACATAATTGCCTTCTTGCTGCACTACCTGCAGCATGACCCTCATATTGTCAGAAGTCGAAGTAATCATGACTACTGGGTTGCCACACTCTTAGATCCCCCAAACTTTTCGATCAACCTTTTCATTTTAATAAAGACCAAAAAAATGGTCATTTTTGAAATTATAAGCATTAGCAGGTTGTTAGAAACTGAAATCAAACAGTTTTCAACTCAAAACTTTATTCTAGGTGATGTTACATTTTCACATAGGACCCCTTGTTCGAAAGGAGCTTCTGAACTCTCTCGTCCATTGAATTTGTCAGGTTTTGGATGGTTTCTGCTTCAATTGTTTTGCATGAGGACAGAATACCCTCCCAGAGCTGTTGCTTAGATGTGAACTGCCTCCCGCCATCATAGACACTCCTTTTAATGATGCTCCAAAGGTTCTGAATGGGGTAGCGGTCAGGGGAGCATGGGGGTCACACCATAAGTTTGTCCCCTTTTATGCCCATATCAGCCAGAGATGCAGATGTTTTATGTGCAGCATGAGATGGTGCATTATCATGCAGAAAAATGATCTTGCTGTGAAATACACGGTTCTTCTTCTTGAACCATGGCAGGAAGTGCTGTTTGAGAAAATCCACATACATTATGGAGTTCATCTTTAGCGCCTTCAGGGATCCTAAAGGGGCCGACAATCTCTCTCCCCATGATTCCAGCCCAAAACATTACTCCACCTCCTCCTTGTTGGCGCTGTAGCCGTGTTTGCGTGGGGTGTCCATCAACCAGCCATCCTCCACTCCATCCATCTGGCCCATCGAGCGCTGCACGGCACTCATCCGTGAACAAAACAGTTTTGAAATCAGTCTTCATGTAATGTTTGGCCCACTGGAGCCGTTTCTGCTTGTGTGAAGTGGATAGAGGAGGTCGACAGGATGGCGTATGCACAGCTGCAAACCTCTGAAGGACCCTGCATCTTGTTGTTCGGGGGGACGTTAGAGGCACTATCAGCTTCAAAAACTTGTCTGCTGCTATGACAAGGCTTGTTTGCCGCTGCTCTTTCAACCTGACGTAATTGCCTGTAGGAAAGAGTCCTCAATTTGCCCTTATCAGCACGCACACGTGTGTACTGTGAATCAGCTACATACTTCTTGATTGCCAAGACACTTCATCCTGATCATCGCACAATGTTGATTGTAGTCATGCCTTGACCTAAACACTCCACAATTTGTTGCTTCTCAGCAGCCGACACATCCTTTTTCTTTCCCATTTTGGCAGAAAATGTAGGCTGCTTAATAATGTGAGACAGCCTTCTTAAGTAGTCTTGCCTTTCATTGGACACACCTGCCAAACTAATTAGCACAGGAGTCTGCAATTGCTTACAGTGATATAAAGAGCCCTGACACGCATCACCATCAATGAGTTTAACTGACAAACAAACAAATTCTTCCCTTATCACTCCTAAACACTTTTTGCATAATAATTTGGAACACAGTGTACATGTGCTTTTCCACAAAACACCAGTGGTTCACGTAGTGAATCTTACAGTTCTAACTTGCCAACCGTGGTCTGTATGGAGTTGTTCAATAAAGGGCCCAAAATTAAGATAACATAGATGGGAGAGGTCTCTATGAATAGGAATTCCTAAGTATTTGATACCCTGTGAGGGCCAGGCAAAGGGAAAGTTGGACTGGATGGAATCCTATATGGATTTGGGGAGGGAGACATCGAGGGCCTCAGACTTCGCTGCATTGATTTTAAAATTTGACCATGTAACAAAGTGATCTATTTCAGCCATAACAGCATGGATGGATATATGTGATTGAGTGATATATACTAGGACATCATCAGCAAATAGAGAGCACTTGTACTCGGTGCCTCCCACCTCAATCCACCTAATATTGGGGTTATGGCGAATTGATGAGAGCAGGTGCTCCGTCACTAGGATGTATAAGAGAGGGGACAGAGAACATCCCTGCCTTGTCCCATTGGTGATTGTGAAAGGTGATGAAAATGTTCTGATGTTCTGACGTGCCCCCTGGGCCTTGGGACACCCGGAGCCGGACCCTTTTTGGTGGATGCTGGTGGTTGTAGTCTCCGTGGCTCAGGGCGGTCAAACCAGTGGCGGAACTATTTATGTGGTTTTGATGTTTAAATGTCCGACTATGCCACCCGTGGATTGCGGTCAGTGTGAACCGCCGCTCCAGGGCAGACCGCTGAGGCTGGTGTTGTGGGTGCAGCAGAGCGTAGCATAAGTCCCCACGGGAGGAGTATAGCCTCAGGGCAGTGTATGCGGAGGATGGGGGTGATGGTGCAGGGCAGCAGCAGTAATGACACGGAGTCAGTGATGCAGTCCAGGGCCTTTACTCACAGTTCTTATTATCCAGACCACGTCTGCAGGTAACGGCTGCCCACGTCGTACTGTGCTCACCAGGTGAGGGGCTCAGACAACTCCCAGATAACTTTGGAGTGCTTCTCAGGACCCCCTTTGTTTGTCCTTTGTCTGGCCTTTCTTACCAACACTTCTGTCCGGCTGCCTCGGGCCTCCTCTTGGTAAACTTGGCGCCAGTTTCCCTGACCCTATGTGGTGCCTTCCTAGCGGGTGTAGCGAGGGGCTGCGCCACAAAAAATGTCACAGCCTCCTGCTTCTAGCTGAGGGTCGTTTCCTGCCTCCACTAGTTTCGGGGACCGGTCTACCCCTTTGGCCTGACCCCTCCACGCAGGTGGATTCGGGCGTGCGGTGGCGACTCGCCCGTCCGCACCCCTGAGATCCCTTCGTTCCTCGTTCCTGGAGCCTTCTCCGCTCCTCTTCCTTCCTTCTCCCTCTTCCAGGCCTGGGCCTCTGTTACTAGGCCCGCCTCCGGAGCAGAGCTCATGCAGAGCCCCTGCTCCCTGCCACTTCTGCTCAGACTTCTCTGCACTGAACTAAGATGGTGCCCACCTTTTATACTCCCTTCTCAATGCACCCAGGAACTGCTTCCTCCCTGCTCCTGCACTACAGGGTTCCCCTTCCTCAGTGTTCCCTCCAGCCAGGGACAGGGACTGTCGTGCCCATCTCAGGTGCATATTGGTCGCCCTGCCCCACGACAATGTGGTGTAATGCATGCAGGTGTCGGGTCCTGATCCACACTCCATCCTTACCTGAGAGTGAGATATCACACCTCTGGGTGAGGTGCAATACCTCTGTAGCAATCGAGCCCTCAGGGTGCTACAGTTCCATTTATCTTCAGCCTAGGTGACGTATTGCGATACAGGGCCGTGATTTTGGCTATAAAAGGGTCCCCTAGACCCCTACCCCAAGCTTTTTAAGAGAATCATATATGGCGTGCCAGGAGACTCTATGGAATGCTTTCTCAGCATCCAACGAGAGTATCTAATTACAAATTTTTAACTGCATCTAGCCCAGGAAATACTTTGTGCCTAGTAGCAGGGTCTGCTAGTCAGCGGATTATCCCGGCTGTTAAGCAAGCTACACCACCTGTAGTTTGGACACTTCATTTTTTCAAAGGAAATGCTTCGGGACCACGGGATACTCAGTGAAGAGCATCAGGAGGCACCCCAAGGCATAGGGGCTCGGACTGGCAGTAGGATGCCTTGCGGTGGACAGCCGAGCTCGATCCTTATAAAAGCTTTTCAACTGCAGCAGCTTTAGTGGATGCTACTGGAGCTGGAATTACGCGACTGCTGGCATGAGACTTGTCCTCCAATAGATCCTTGTAAATGGATTAAAAGTGTATTTATTCAAATTAGAGAGACAATTTAAATTAAAAAGCTTAGAGCTGCCTCCACCACAGGGGGGCTCGCTCGACCCACCAGCGGACAGGCACCAGTATTGGGAGAGGGGGTCTGGCCGTCAGGGTTCACCGCGGCTCTGGCACAAACCCGGCGACACGGAGGTGGCACGGGCAGGAGCGGACTGAACGTGTCGGCTTCTCACTTTTTGGATTTTAGAAGGGCATGACATGCCTATATCTGTGTCTCCCCCTCCTTTTACTCCTCCACCTCTTTTCTTTTCGCATGACTATATGTACTTGTCACTTTTCCATGTGTTAGTTGTGTCTTCTGAGCAGTTTGTCAGCTTTTGGACACCTTTGAAGGTGTTTTCTATGTGTTTCTATGTGTTTTTGTTTGCCTGGCATTGGTTTTAACGGTGTTCGAAGGTGTTCGACGAACAGTTCGACGAACAGTTCGGCGAACACACGGGTGTTCGACGAACCGAACCGAACTCGAACACTACGGGGGTGGCTCAACACTACACAGGAGGCAAGGTCCTTCAGGAAGCCGGGCCTGGCACTGGTGGCTTGCGCTGGTCGCTGGACAATATGTACTCATATGGTGAACAATGCACTACATTATCTCATGATTTAGATATACTTCATGTACAGATTAGACATAAATGAATGTGCATTAATCTTGTTTTAGGAAATGAAAAAAGAGGAGTCTGAAGAGGCTCTAGGAGAAACATTGCCGGTGAGGGGAATTATGAAACAGTCCTAAGGCTATATAAGGAAATTAGTGACAATAATTGATATGTACAAACAGATCGGCATCCTCACAGAGTTCGGTTAAGTTCACATGATGCGTTTTTGATGCGTTTTTGTGGTGGTTCTCCCGCAGCGGAAATGCGGCGAAAGTGCTTGTTAATAGGTCTTGCAGGTATAGCAATGCGAATCCGAATGTGCTGTGTACATGATGCGGAAATCTCCATTCCGGATTCACATTATAGTAAAAACCGCAGCATGACCATTGTTTGGGCATTTCCGATGCAAATTTGCACCCATTGACTTGCATTGAAACGCAGCAAACCCTCAGGTATAATATCTATACCTGCGGATATGGTGCGTTTCAATGAAAGTCAATGGGTGAAAAATCGCACCAGAAACGCACTGCGGGTGATACCTGGGTCGGGAGAGGAGGACTACATCTCCTCTCATCCGACCGCCACTCTCGCAGTAGCCTTCTCTGCTCAGCCCGCGTGCCCGCTGTAAAAAAATGAATAAAAAAATTAAAAATAAACCTCTATACTCACCTGTCCGGGTTCACTCCCCACAGTATACTGTGCTTCCAGGACCTGCGCTGACATCACCGAATAGCTGAGCAGTGTCGTGACGCCCGCGATCAGCTGATGCTCACCTGACCCTGGGAACATTCGCAATGCCATGAATTTGGCCATGAACTGCCATGGCAAACATCAGGACCACACAATCAAGATCTCAAAGTGCCGATGAGGTTATAGAGGGAGCCGCCACACGCTGTTAACTATTTAGATTCTGTAGTTACTATTGACAGCAGAATCTAAGGGGTTAAACGTGCATGGTCGGTGCCAGCACTAATCGTGGCTGATGCAGCAAGTTGTCAGCTATAATGTACAGCTGACAGCTACAGGATTGTCACCTGTCGGGGAACGCTAGTCAATTATATCTCAAGTCAGTAAAAAGACATCTATTGGTCACTAGGGGGTTATGCAATGTCCCACCAAAAAACTTTATTTAGCTCCATAAAGCTTTCATTGATGTACAAAAACGCTTTAAAAACCACATAAAAAATGCATCAAAAACGCATCAAAGATACCCAGCGTTTTTCCTGCCAAGGAGATTCAGAAACACTCAGGAAATTTTTGCTTCAAATCCTGAACGTCCGCACATACCCTTAGACCCCTAGTGTAAACAAGGGAAGGGGTGGGCACCATTCAGGATGATGTGGGACCAGGAAAATCATTTTATTGTGTCATGTGAGCACTTGTACCAAAATAGGTAACGGGGGGAGTTTCTTTACAAAAAGCACATATAGGTGAGCTGCTCATTTAGCCCTTTTGGTGACACTGATTGTAATCTGAATATCCATTCAGTTTCTTTCCTTAGGATTATCTTATTCAGTTTTCCTTCCATTTGTTTTGGTCTTATACATTCAACCATATTGAATGATATTTCTCTGAGTTGCCCTCCATGTACCTCATTCATGCGACGTTGTAACATACCTGGCGGCATCCTTGCATAGTGGTCCAACTCCCACTGTGCAAGAGCGCGCACTTGATTTCCAGTCGAGACTATCACTCTGGCTTTCCTCCATGCTGTCTGCTTGCCTCTGTTTCTTCTGCTTAAGGGCGGCGCCCGATCACTTCCTGCTTCTTGTAGCTGCTGCGGGCACACCACTTGTGCGTCCTCAGCCTATTGCTGTCTGTCACCTGGTATTTAACCCAGCTCTTTCCTGGAATCCTTGCCTGAGCATTGTGTTCTGTCAATTGGCTTCTAGTCACTGATGTGCCAGGTCCTGTCTATGTTTCCTGCCTTGTGGTATCAGTTCCCGTGTCTAAACTGTGTCCTGTCTGAACTATCTTCTAGCCTGTTGTCTTCTGCCTATCCTGGAGGCTGTATTTCCAGGCCAGTGTGAACACGCTCCTAGCCTGTTCTTTCCACCTTCTAGGGGCCGCATACCTAGACCCGTTCCTGTATCTTGCCTGTTCCTGTCTGAACACGCTCCTAGCCTGTTCGTTCCGCCTTATAGGGGCCGCATACCTAGAACCGCTCCTGTATCTTGCTGCTGTGTCTGTTCTTGTCTGAATACTCTCCTAGCCTGTTACCTGTTTTTTTCTATGTCCGTACTTTCCCTTTTCCTGCAGAATCTGATCCCGTACCTAACTCCTACTCGTTGTCCCTGTACTCCGGTTTGTGAGTTTAGAGTCCACTAGCTACTTCATTGCAAGTATCTTGTGTGTACCTGGTTCTGCTTCTCCCTTCCAGTCTGTTCCGTGTGAACAGAGCCCTGTCCCCTCTGCTCTGCCTTGCTCACCGCTCCGGCAGTCTCGCTCTGCTCTGACCCTTTGCTCGCTGCTCTGGCAGTCTCGCTCTGCTCTGACCCTTTGCTCGCTGCTCCGGCAGTCTCGCTCTGCTCTGACCCTTTGCTCGCTGCTCCGGCAGTCTCGCTCTGCTCTGACCCTTTGCTCGCTGCTCCAGCAGTCTCGCTCTGCTCTGACCCTTTGCTCGCTGCTCCGGCAGTCTCGTCCTGCTTCTCTCGCTCACCGCTCCAGGCGGCCTTGTCCTGCTCTTCTCTCGCTCACCGCTCCAGGCGGTCTCATCTTGCTCTGCTCTTGCTCGCCGCTCTGGGCGGCCTCACTCTGCTGTGTTTGTCCACCGCATCTGTTCTGTTCCTGAGTCCCAGTCTGTGCTGGGTCCTATCCACTCGGTGCTCCAACCTGTTGTACCTGCCAGTACCTCCCTGCCTGCATACCAGTCGTGCTTACCAGCATCCGCCAGTCTGCATACCAGCCTATACCCACCAGTCTGTGTGCCAGCCTAACCTGCCTGTTCCTGTATTCCCCTGTGTGGGTCAACAGTCGTGTCCGGGGTCTGTCCTGGAGTAGCACCTTGTCCCTCTGCTCGGTTCCTCCTTGGTGCACTGGCGTCGTATGCCGTTATGCGACCCTGGTCAGATTGGGTGGATACTTAGTTACGCCCCTCCAGGCATTCACTCTCCGGCACAGTCCAGTGGAATCACTACATATACACGCACACGCCACTCAGCCCGGGTGTGTGCATTACAGACGTGCAATAGGTGTATCACGTTTATTCCTATTGTCACCTAAATGCTCACCCACATGAACTCTTATCTCCCTTGTGGTTTTACCCACATAGTCCATTAGACATGTTCATGTGACTTTATATTCAACTCTCGATGACCTGCAGTTTCCAAAGTCCCTAAGTGAGAAGAGTCTACAGTTGCTGAGCTGATGAAGGTCTTGCATACCTTCATCCAATCGCATCTACTGCAACTACCACACCTAAAGTACCCACAAGTTTTCCTATCAAGCCAGGCTCCAGGTTGAGTAGGTCTTTGGTAGAGACTGTGCACCAGATGGTAACCAATAGATTTGCCCCTTCTATATGTGATACTCGGGACAGGGGGGATCAGGCTATTAATAGTGTTGAGCGAGTATGTTCAATTAACCCTTTCGCCGAGTATGCTCTGGCCGAGCTCCGAGTATTTATAGCTGCTCAGTGATAAGGTTAAATCGCTCCCGTGTGCATGATTTGCAACTTTTTGACAGTTTTATTACATGCGAGAATTGTCTATTTCTTACACATTCCTCCCATGTAATAAAGCTGTCAAACAGTTGCAAATCATGCACACGGGAGTGATTTAACCTTATCATTGAGCAGCTATAAATACTCGGAGTTTGGCCCGAGCATACTCGGACAGAACATACTCGCTCAACCCTAGCTATTAACATTTGGATCTGCCAACAAAATCCCCCAATACTTCTTCAGAACATGTGACACCCTCTCAGATGAATTATCTAAGGTGCCCACTATCCTCATCTTATCCTTCTCATATCTTTTGTTGCTGTTGGGGTTAGCTCGAAGCGACCATCTGTCTCTGCCCAAAGCCTCTGAATAGGATTTATATAAGACCTGGGAAGGATATCCCATCTCACGAAACCTGTGGTACAGCTCGTTGGCCTGTTCCCAAAAAACACTCATTTTGGTACAATTACTCCTCACACGTAAGAATTGGCCTTTTAGGATACCTCGCTTCAGAGCCTCGGGATGGTGGCTATCCCAATCAAGGAAGCTATTTGTTGCAATGGGTTTTCATTTGTACATGTACTGATGGAGCCATCCTTCTCCTTCTTTATTTTTACGTCGAGGAAGGCAATGCTGTTACTCTGGCATTCGGGTGTAAACCTAAGTTCTAGCACATTTATATTGATAACCTCAATAAATTTCCTAAATTCAGCCTCTGAGCCAGACCAGAACACCAAGATGTCATCGATATATCTAGCCCAGAGGCCAATATGCAAATGCCACTACCTCTCCTCTTCTCCAAAGATGATTGTTTCCTCCCACCAGCCCAGGAGCAAATTGGCATACGTGGGCGCGAAAGGACTCCCCATTGCCGTGCCCCTGAGCAGGTGGAAGTACTTGCCATCGAAGAGGAAATAGTTATCAGTAAGGATGAAATGCAGCAACTCCTCCACCAGTCTGTTGTGGTCTTGACATTCCACCGCCCTGGTTTTTAGGTAGTGTTGAACTGGAAATGACGCGTGCGCATATGGTTTTATCAAATACACAACCTCTAGTGCTTAGAAATGTTGGACATGCGCAGATCCAACTTGGGGGCCAGAGACTCTTGCCGGTAAAGGTGAACTTTATGTGAAGTAGGCGTATGGAACACTTTATGCAATGATTGTCAGGTGTATTTAAGTACATCAACCTGACGATCTAGCATAGCCTGCCATCTTATCCATGCTGGCATCTCTCTGGAGCTCTGTATATTTGGCCTCCTGATGAACCAACAGGATGGGGAAAAGCGTTGAGGCAGTTTTCAGATTTATGAGATAAGTTTCTTTATCATGATGTATCTATCTATTTCTATATTTATCAGCATAGTATTAATATTGTATTAAACCAGGCAGTCACTCATTACTTGTATATAGCTCACCTCATCAGGGTTATACAGGGAGAGTGAGGGACAGGGTGCCAACCCCCATGACAGGCAGTACCAGTTAAGGATCTAGATGGGGCAAGTTAAGACATTATTGTGTATAAGACTTTTTTTGCCTGTGTCAAGTCATTACGCCTCTATCATTCTGGTCTATAGTGCCACAGGCTGATCGCCTCCATGACATGCTGAATTGATGCAGTAATTGATGCAAAATGAGCCCCAACCAAGTATTGAGTGCATTTACTGAACATACATTTCAGTAGGCCAACATTTCGGATTTTAAAAACATTTTTCAAGCTGCTGTTATAAAGTATTGTTATTTACTGAGATAATGACTTTGGTGTTTTCATTAGCTGTAAGCCATAATCATCAACATTAACAGAAATAAACATTTGAAATAGATCACTCTTTTTGTAATGACTCTATATAATATATGAGTTTCACTTTTTGTATTGAAGAACTGAACTAAATTAACATTTTAATGATATTCTAATTTAGTGAGATGCACCTGTAATATTAATAACTTTAAGTGTCAATAGGAAATATCATCATAACAACCTTAGTGTTTGAAATAAAATATAATTATTCACTTTTCTCCCAAGATTAGGCTATTTTTGATTGTGTTATGATATTGTATTTGATTTTACTTAAACTTACTGGCTTTTGATTTCATTTTCAATTAGATATTAAATAAAAAACAAAATTACTTTTACTAATTATTTAAACCTCACCAGTTTTACAAAGATTCATTTTGACATATTTTCTCAATATTTTATCTTTGATCTTCTGCAGTAAAAAAATAAATAATTTGACTGAGATTAAATACATAAGGCCCTTGCCAAGTTTTCATTGCAATTTTCTATCATTGACATTAACAGATAATATCCATATGGAAACAAAAGTTAATTCACTTGAATGAACATATATTGGTTGCATTAAAAATGCTTCATCAGCCTGGCTTTATCAGAGTTAACATTCCAGGAATATAGTTAAATAAATGATTATGAACCCTGAAAGTCTGAACGTTTCTTAATTTTACTACTATTTATATTAACACACATTAACACACACATACAAAAATAAAATCAGACAGGAAGACGAAAGACCTATCTTTCCGACTCCCTTAGCCCCAAACTTATTAAACACATTGGCCACTATTTTTTTATTGATGGCCTATTCTTCAAAACCTATAATGGCCATGACCGGGTACTTGAGATCGACCTCATGTTCAATATAGAAATGATGGAGCTGCTGTGTGCTGGCAGCATCAAACAACTTCCAGATGCTTCTTGCTCTGGAACCAGCTGATCAGCAAGAGTGCTAGGTGTCACATCCCCACCAATCAAGTATTGATGGCCTAACTTAAGGATGCACCATCAATAAAACAGTAGTGGCCAAGTTCTATAAGTTAAAAAGCAACACATTGCAGTTTTAAACTTTTATATTTTCTTCCTGTAGTTTGTTACACATTTGACTTTAAGGTTGGGCTCCATTCTGTCCCCTATGGTTGCTATCCTTTGCTGTGGTTTCACCAGTTGTCTATATACCTCTCTGACATCATCACCCAAGGCCTTTTAAAGGGGTTGGCCTCCTTTGAGGACAATTTTTTTCACTTATATCATTTTAAATTTTGCGCTATTTGGCTTTTACAGGTTATTTGTTTACCTGCACATTCAACCTTAATGTAGGTTGTAGCCATAAATTATCTGAGAGGAACTCAGAAGAAGTATCTCTATTGCTGAAAATATAAGTACAGCGAGAACAGTGTGGTATACAATTAAATTAAAAGTGAAAGGCAACTGCTCTGTAGTCAGATCACTTACATTTTACATGACCTTTTTAATGAGATTTTGAGTGTTTTAACTATTTTCTTATGTCATGCAGTATATTTTTGAGACAAATATTACTGGAATCATTTTCTGAACTTGTCAGAAAATAAACTCAATGATGTGTATTCATCTGAAAAGTAAAAATGTTAATTATATCCAAAAGAATGATTTAATCTTTATGATTGTGTAATGACTATAGAAATGATGGCTGAAAAGCAACAGAAAATGCTGTATTTAACAGTTTTATGGTAATTGTCCTTATTTTAATTAATTGCTATTGCTCCAATAACTGCTTAAAGATATTTTCTCATTAATGCCTATATTTCTGGTAAATTTGCTACTCACATCCATCCACTTTTCTGCAAAATTTTTTACCTAAAGTTAAAATATGTAAAGGCAATGTTTTTTTTCTTGGGAGTTGGAAAGGAGGAAAAAGGGGTTTCAATTATTTACATGAAATTTTTAATGGTTTTAAATAGTGTTTGGTTTGTTAAACTAGTGTAGTATTTTGTATCATGCTTTGGGCCAATATTTCTTGATAGGAATCTTTGTCCTTATTCTCCCATGAAGTTTTTAACTCAGTTTTGTGGCATACAAAGTCAAACAAATTCCTTGTTATACACAAAAGAGAAGTTTCAATCTATACCTATCCTCCTTTAGAAATCCACTTATGGTTTTGACTCAAGAAAAACTGCAGGTATAAGTGTAGCCATAAATTAAATCTGACAGCAATCTTGATGTCTCAAAACTGCTGTCATCGCTAGCTCAGCGAGGGTTGAAGAACTTTAAACAGACCAAAGAAATCAAATTTTAAAGGGAACCTATCACCAGATTTTTAGTATCCCAACAAATGCCATCATATTTTTCTGCTATTGTTATGCATTTCACAAATAATTACATTGCCTCCTGACTACCCTTTTTCACCTCAAAAATACCATTTGATTTGGTCTCACGCTGTATTTAATTGCAGCTGGTCTGGTCCAATGGGCGTCCTCCTTGCGGCATCTGTTCCTCCTCACTGCTAGTGCGGCATCAGTTCCTCCTCACTGCTAGTAAAAGCTGTCTTCCATCTTTGATTGATGTGGATGCTGTGTTCTACGCCATCCACATGAGTGGCAATTGTAGTGTCCATCCTAGAGCGAAATCTATCATAAAGCTATGACTTGGGATAACTGATTACACTTGGGATAACTGTAGATGATCTTGGATTCAGTTCAGAGCAGTAAGTCAAGGATACCCTACATGAAGTGAACTCCTATCCATTTTTCTTTCACCACTCTGTGGCTCTCATACACCTGTGATCACAGCAAACAGGGGAATAAAACTAATCTACCTCTGGCATATTATTAGCATGAACCTCTATGTATCTAGCAGTTTTGAGATGCTATTGATAAATTTCCTCTATTATCTGTAATGTAGCCAACTTTAGTACTGGTATTGAGCCCTCCAAACAAGTTTTATCACAAGAGAGTTGTTACCCGCATATCAACCATAGGAGTATAGCTTCACTATGAATTGTAAATCAGGGCCATGGAAAAGAAGAGCTGACAGTCTCTTCCTCTTATTTGCTTTACGGCACCCAGCTGTGATGCAGCCAACTCCTGTGAAGTGGTCAGTATGAATTGTAGACAACAGGTCTGTGTGTAGTGACATTTTTATTTTCCTGTGTAATTGGGTACTTCCTGACATCAAAGCAAAATAGGGGTAATGGCTCAGACATGTCAGGGGTAATGGCTCAGACGTGACAGAGCCATGTACAAGATATGAATATTGGATTTTTTTGTGATAGGTGTAGGTTCTATAGATATGGAATGCATATTTTCAGCTTTTTGGCTCAGTGCCGAATGCAAAACATTCACTTTCATTGCAGGGTGGCCTATACATTATTCAGAATTAATATTGGCCAGATGGATAAAGTTGTATATGCCATATTTAAAATTGTGATAGGAAATATAGGGTTAATATCTCCCACCTGGGACCTCTAGGAGACAGATAACCTTAAGAGTGAGAATCTCATAATTTTTAGTTTCTGAGCCCACATCTCATTTACTGGCCCCCATCTGAGGTCACCAAGGGAGGTACTGTAGGTGGGAGAGTATGGTACCTGGTAAAAGCAGGTTCTAACCTAGAACCATTATTCAGCGCTGGTAGATACATCATGCTGTAAGGACTATGCCATTTTCTAAATGGACTGCTCCTCTTCGCAAAATCTGTGCCATGATTATGACAACAGTTCTAGTAACTTTCTTTTGTTTATCCCTTTTATATTTATATGACTGCATTTACTGTTTTGCTTTGCCTCCATTATAATATCTTATGTATATTTATATAAGCACTGCCTAATTGTTGGATTGAAAATGCAAAATTTAATAACTTATTTCCTCTTGCTCTTTAAACAAAACCCCTGAAGCTTCATGAGGCTCAACCTTACCAATAAAGAATGTTCAACCGGCCGGTAATAATCGATTGGTGGTAGCAGCTGATTTTTTCTTTGTTATTGCAGAACGTGGTGGTGACCGAACCAAAGTGTACAGTGGGGAAAAAAAGTAGTTAGTCAGCCACCAATTGTGCAAGTTCTCCGACTTAAAAAGATGAGAGAGACCTGTAATTGACATCATAGGTAGACCTCAACTATGAGAGACAAAATGAGAAAGCAAATCCTGAAAATCACATTGTCTGATTTGGAAAGAATTTTTTTTCAAATTTTGGTGGAAAATAAGTATTTGGTCAAATACAAAAGTTCATCTCAATACTTTGTTATATATCCTTTGTTGGCAATGACAGAGCTCAAGCGTTTTCTGTAAGTCTTCACAAGGTTAGCACTAGTGTTGAGTCACCCCCGTAGTGTTCGGGTTCGGTTCGGTTCGTCGAACACCGGGATGTTCGAGGAACTGTTCGTCGAACTGTTCGTCGAACACCTTAGAACACCGTCGAACACCGTTAAAACCAATGGCAGGCAAACAAAAACACATAGAAACACATAGAAAACACCTGCAAAGGTGTCCAAAAGCTGACAAACTGCTCAGAAGACACTCTCTTTAAAAAAGCCGACCGGCAAATTCAGCAGCGGCATACACCGGTACCCGACAATTTAGACAAGAAGGAATAGAGCATCACACATAGATTAGATAGATAGAAACATGTCAGTCACACATATAAGAAGCACAGTGACAGTGTTGGTTACTGCACTTGTCATTTAGTGTAAAGGATTTATTAAAAAAAATATTAGTGTTTTCATGCACCGTCTCTTTAAAAAAGCCGGCCGGCAATTCAGCATCTGTACCCGACAATTTAGAACAGAAAGATAGAGCTTCACACATAGATTAGATAGATAGAAACATGTCAGTCACATATATAATAAGTACAGTGATAGTGTTGCTTACTGTACTTGTCATTTAGTGTAAAGGATTTATTTAAAAAAATAATAGTGTTTTCATGCACTGTCTCTTTAAAAAAGCCGGCCGGCAATTCAGCAGCGGTACCCGACAATTTAGAACAGAAAGATAGAGCATCTCACATAGATTAGATAGATAGAAACATGTCAGTCACATATATGTGAAGTACAGTGATAGTGTTGGTTACTGTACTTGTCATTTAGTATTAAACTAAAGGATTTATTATTAAAAAAATTGGCGTGGGGTTCCCCTTAATTTTAGGCTCTAGCGGAGGTTAAGCAGACGGCTGGGGCAGATGTTTGAAGCCTGGGAAGGGGGTAATACCCACGGAGCTTCCCAGGCTACTAATATCAGCCCCCAGCTGAATACATAGCCTTTACTAGCTATTAAAATGGGGGACCCCCCAAAAAAAATGACGTGGGGTCCCCCCTAATTTAATAGCTAGCAAAGGCTAGGCAGACAGCTGGGGGCTGATATTAATAGCCCAGGAAGGGAGCCATGAATATTGGCCCCCTCCCAGGCTAGAAACACCAGCCGTCAGCCGCCCCAGAAATGGCGCATTCATAGGATGCGCCAATTCTGGCACTTAGCCTCGCTCTTCCACGCTGCCCTGGTGCGGTGGCAGGGGGTAATAGGGTTGGGGTTGATGTCAGCTTATAATGCCTGCTGACATCAAGCCCAGGTTAGTAATGGAGAGGCGTCTATAAGACACCCCCATTACTAACCCCATAGTCAAAGTTAAAAAAAACACAAACACCCAGAATAAAGTCCTTTAATTGAAATAAAGACACAATCCTTTATTGTTCTAAATTAAACCATACTTACCATCACGCCCATTCCGGCTGAAGCCAACGATCTCCTGCAATAAAAGAAAAATAATAAAGCAACCTCATCCTTACCTTTCCATGGTTCCCACGACAGCTTCAGCTCTGCTACATCGAGATGACAGGCTGGACCGCAGCAGAACGCTGCCATCCAGCCTCTCATCCCGCAGACACTGAGAAGCGCAGGCTTGCTTGCGCTGCTCAGCGTCTCTCTGTGACGACATCCAGATGAGCCGAGTTCATGTCCAATGAACTCGGCTCACCTCATGCACGTCACTGACAGCGTGGGAAAATTCTCACGCTGAAGCGGTGAGTGCAGGAGAATTCTCCCACGCTGTCAGTGACGTGCATAAGGTGAGCTCATGTCCAATGAACTCAGCTCACCTCCTGCACGTCACTGACAGCGTGGGAGAATTCTCCTGCACTCAGCGCTTCAGCGTGAGAATTTTCCCACGCTGTCAGTGACGTGCATGAGGTGAGCCGAGTTCATTGGACATGACCTCGGCTCATCTGGATGCCGTCACAGCGAGACAGTGAGGAGCGCAAGCATGCCTGCGCTTCTCAGTGTCTGCGGGATGACAGACTGGATGGCAGCGTTCTGCTGCGGTCCAGCCAGTCATCTCGATGTAGCAGAGCTGAAGCTGTCGTGGGAACCATGGAAAGGTAAGGATGAGGTTGGTTTATTATTTTTCTTTTATTGCAGGAGATCGTTGGCTTCAGCTGGAATGGGTGTGATGGTAAGTATGGTTTAATTTAGAACAATAAAGAATTGTGTCTTTATTTCAATTAAAGGACTTTATTCTGGGCGTTGTGTTTTTTTTAAATACTTTACTAGAAATTCATGGCGGTCATGTCTAATACTGGCGTGACCCCATGAATTTTGGGCTTGGGGCCAGCTGATAATACCAAGCTGGCCCTAACCCCTTTATTACCCAGTGAGCCACCGCACCAGGGCCCTGGATGAGTTGGGTACAGCGCCAGAAGATGGCGCTTCTATGAACGCGCCATTTTCCGGGGTGGCTGCGGACTGCAATTTGTAGCGGGGGGGGCCCAGAAAGCATGGGCCTCCCTGCGCTGCAGATTCCAGCCCCCAGCTGCCTAGTTGTACCTGGCTGGACACAAAAATAGGGCGAAGCCCCACGTACTTTTTTTTTAATTATTTCATGAAATTCATGAAATAATTAAGAAAAAAAGGCCTTCCCTATATTGTTGTGTCCGGCCAGGTACAAATAGGCAGCTGGTGGTTGGGGGCAGCCCGTTCCTGCCTGCTGTACCTGGCTGGACACAAATATAGTGCGAAGCCCCACTTCAATTTTTTTTAATTATTTCATGAAATTCATGAAATAATTTAAAAAAAATTGACGTGGGGCTTCGCACTATATTTGTGTCCAGCCAGGTACAGCAGGCAGGAACGGGCTGCCCCCAACCACCAGCTGCCTATTTGTACCTGGCCGGACACAACAATATAGGGAAGCCCTTTTTTTCTTAATTATTTCATGAAATAATTTAAAGAAAATTGACGTGGGGCTTCGCCCTGTTTTTGTGTCCAGCCAGGTACAACTAGGCAGCTGGGGGCTGTAATCCGCAGCGCAGGGAGGCCCAAGCTTTCTGGGCCACCCCCGCTGCAAATTGCAGTCCGCAGCCACCCCGGAAAATGGCGCGTTCATAGAAGCGCCATCTTGTGGCGCTGTACCCAACTCATCCAGGGCCCTGATGCGGTGGCTCACTGGGTAATAAAGGGGTTAGGGCCAGCTTGGCATTATCAGCTGGCCCTAAGCCCGAAATTCATGGGGTCACGCCAATATTAGACATGACCACCATGAATTTCTAGTAAAGTATTTAAAAAAAACACAACACCCAGAAAAAAGTCCTTTAATTGAAATAAACACACAATTCTTTACTGTTCTAAATTAAACCATACTTACCATCACGCCCATTCCAGCTGAAGCCAACGATCTCCTGAAATAAAAGAAAAATAATAAAGCAACATCATCCTTACCTTTCCATGGTTCCCATGACAGCTTCAGCTCTGCTACATCGAGATGACAGGCTGGACCGCAGCAGAACGCTGCCATCCAGCCTGTCATCCCGCAGACACTGAGAAGCGCAGGCTTGCTTGCGCTCCACAGTGTCTCTCTGTGAGGGCATCCAGATGAGCCGAGTTATTGTCCAATGAACTCGGCTCACCTCATGCACGTCACTGACAGCGTGGGAAAATTCTCCTGCACTCAGCGCTTCAGCGTGGGAGAATTCTCACACTGAAGCGCTGAGTGCAGGAGAATTCTCCCACGCTGTCAGTGACGTGCAGGAGGTGAGCTGAGTTCATTGGACATGAGCTCACCTTATGCACGTCACTGACAGCGTGGGAAAATTCTCCTGCACTCAGCGCTTCAGCGTGGGAGAATTCTCACGCTGAAGCGCTGAGTGCAGGAGAATTCTCCCACGCTGTCAGTGACGTGCAGGAGGTGAGCTGAGTTCATTGGACATGAGCTCACCTTATGCACGTCACTGACAGCGTGGGAGAATTCTCCTGCACTCACCGCTTCAGCGTGAGAATTTTCCCACGCTGTCAGTGACGTGCATGAGGTGAGCCGAGTTCATTGGACATGAACTCGGCTCATCTGGATGTCGTCACAGAGAGACGCTGAGCAGCGCAAGCAAGCCTGCGCTTCTCAGTGTCTGCGGGATGAGAGGCTGGATGGCAGCGTTCTGCTGCGGTCCAGCCTGTCATCTCGATGTAGCAGAGCTGAAGCTGTCGTGGGAACCATGGAAAGGTAAGGATGAGGTTGCTTTATTATTTTTCTTTTATTGCAGGAGATCGTTGGCTTCAGCTGGAATGGGCGTGACGGTAAGTATGGTTTAATTTAGAACAATAAAGGAATGTGTCTTTATTTCAATTAAAGGACTTTATTCTGGGTGTTTGTGTTTTTTTTAACTTTGACTATGGGGTTAGTAATGGGGGTGTCTTATAGACGCCTCTCCATTACTAACCTGGGCTTGATGTCAGCTGGCATTATAAGCTGACATCAACCCCAACCCTATTACCCCCTGCCACCGCACCAGGGCAGCGTGGAAGAGCGAGGCTAAGTGCCAGAATTGGCGCATCCTATGAATGCGCCATTTCTGGGGCGGCTGACGGCTGGTGTTTCTAGCCTGGGAGGGGGCCAATATTCATGGCTCCCTTCCTGGGCTATTAATATCAGCCCCCAGCTGTCTGCCTAGCCTTTGCTAGCTATTAAATTAGGGGGGACCCCACGTCATTTTTTTTGGGGGGGTCCCCCATTTTAATAGCTAGTAAAGGCTATGTATTCAGCTGGGGGCTGATATTAGTAGCCTGGGAAGCTCCGTGGGTATTACCCCCTTCCCAGGCTTCAAACATCTGCCCCAGCCGTCTGCTTAACCTCCGCTAGAGCCTAAAATTAAGGGGAACCCCACGCCAATTTTTTTAATAATAAATCCTTTATTTTAATACTAAATGACAAGTACAGTAACCAACACTATCACTGTACTTCATATATATGTGACTGACATGTTTCTCTCTATTCTGTCTGTTATAAATTGTCGGGTACCGCTGCTGAATTGCCGGCCGGCTTTATTAAAGAGACGGTGCATGAAAACACTATTATTTTTTTTGATAAATCCTTTACGCTAAATGACAAGTGCAGTAAGCAGCACTTTCACTGTACTTCGTATATATGTGGCTGACATGTTTATATCTATCTAATCTATGTGTGAAGCTCTATTCTTTCGGTTCTAAATTGTCGGGTACCGGTGTATGCCGCTGCTGAATTGCCGGCTTTTCATGTTTCACTGTTGGCACTGTTCCCATCGATTTGGGCAATCACTGTAATGCCACAACCACCATGGCTGTGGCATTACAGTGAGTGGCAGACAATCCCTGCATGATTGGTGCTCTAAATAGCGCCAGACATGCAGGACACGCTTTTGGTGCACGAACAGTTATCGAACATAACCTCGAACAGCCGAATTTTTTGCAAATCGTTCGGGTTCGTCGAACAACTCGAACACCGCCCAAAACAGCTCGAATTTGAGATTGGCGAACAGTTCTAGTCGAACACCGCTCATCTCTAGTTAGCACACACTGTTGCTGGTATGTTGGCCTATTCCTCCATGCAGATCTCCTCTAGAGCAGTAATGTTGTGGGGCTGTCGCTGGGCAACAAGGACTTTCAACTCCGTCCAAAGGTTTTCTATAGTGTTTATATCTGGAGACTGGCTAGGCCACTCCAGGACCTTGAAATGCTTCTTAAGAAGCCACTCTTTCATTGCCCTGGCGGTATGTTTGGGATCATTGTCATGCTGAAAGACCCAGCCACGTTTCATCTTCATTGCCCTTGCTGATGGAAGGAGGTTTGCACTCAAAATCTCATGATACATGGCCCCATTTATTCTTTCATGCACACAGATCAGTCATCCTGGTTCCTTGGTAGAGAAACAGCCCTAAAGCATGATGTTGCCACCCCCATGCTTCACAGTAGGTATGGTGTTCTTCCGATGCAACTCAGAATTCTTTTTCCTCCAAACACGGAGTTGTATTTCTACCAAACAGTTCTACTTTGGTTTCATCTGACCATATGACATTCTTCCAATGCTCTTCTGGATCATCCAAATTCTCTCTAGCAAACTTCAGATGGGCCCCGACAAGTAATGGCTTTGTAACGGGTCTGGGAGGCGGAACCTCTGAGCAACTATACAAGGGGGCGGTCCTTGTAAGGAAGCGGGTGGCTCCCAGGGAAGACGGGCAGGTAGTCACGGCAAGTGACAGGGACAGTCTCTGGGTAGAAGGGCAGGCAGTCACGGCAAGTGACAGGGACAGTCTCTGAGTAGAAGGACGGGTACTCACGTCAAGTGACAGGGACAGTCTCTGGGTAGAAGGACAGCAGGCAGGAGGCTGGTGAGCGCTCCCAGGTGAGCGGGCGAGAGTCCTTGGACAGGCAGGTGGTCACGGCAAGTGACGGCAGAGCCTCCAGGTAGGCTAGCAGGCAGGTAGCAGGTGAGCACTCCCAGGTGAGCGGGCAAGAGTCTCTGAACGGGCAGGTGGTCACGGCAAGTGACGGCAGAGCCTCCAGGTAGGCTAGCAGACAGGTAGCAGGTGAGCGCTCCCAGGTGAGCAGGCAAGAGTCTCTGGACAGGCAGGTGGTCACGGCAGGTGACGGCAGAGCCTCCAGGTAGGCTAGCAGGCAGGTAGCAGGTGAGCGCTCCCAGGTGAGCAGGCAAGAGTCTCTGGACAGGCAGGTGGTCACGGCAAGTGACGGCGGAGCCTCCAGGTAGGCTAGCAGGCAGGTAGCAGATGAGCAGGTGTCGGAAGGCAGACCGTCGGACCGCAGGCTTGCAAGCAGGTAAACGGATATCAGGCTGGTATCAAGCAGGAATCTGGCAGGTGACTGGCAGGTAACAGGCAGGAATCTGGCAGGTGACTGGCAGGTAACTGGTAACGGGACCTGAGGGCTGAAGCAGAGTGAAGGCTTTGCAACAACAATGCTCGGGCACCTCCATTTTGGAGGAGGTGCCTTATATATGGTGGGGTCCTCCGGCCATTGGCCGGGGACTCCTTAGGACGTCGCGCGCGGCCCCTTTAAGAGAGGGGGAGCGCGCGCGCGCCCTAAGCACAGTGGCCGGGAAGCAGCGCGCGCTGCCAGCAGAGCGGGAGGAGGACGCCGGGCACGGAGTGGAGAGGTGAGGGGAACAGCGTCCCTGCCTAGCAGGAGGCAGGGACGCCGACGCTACAGTACCCCCCCCTTTAGGCCCCCCCTTTTTTAGGCCAGACAGAAATTTATCAAGGATGAGAGGGGCATGGATTTTCTCCCGGGCTCCCACGTTCTCTCCTCAGGACCAAACCCCTTCCAATCTACCAAAAAAAAGGTTTTTCCTCTTAACCTTTTGGTGGCCAGAATGTTCTCTACCTCAAACTCATTTTCAGTGGAAACCGGAGCAGGAGGCGTACCTGTAGACTTGGAAAAAGAGTTAAGTACCACGGGTTTGAGGAGAGATACATGGAAGGAGTTAGGGATCCGCAAGTTGGCCGGGAGCTTCAATTTATAGGCCACTGGGTTGATTTGTTTGATAACTTCTAGTGGACCGATGAACCGAGGCCCTAACTTTTAGGAAGGAATCTTGAGCCGGACATACTTGGACGAGAGCCAGACTTTATCTCCAGGACGGAATTGTGGAGGATCCAGGCGTTTTTTGTCAGCGTGTTTTTTCATCCGCTCGGACGACTGAAGGAGTGCGGATCGGGTACTCTCCCAAATGGAGGAAAATTTGCTGACGAGAGATTCCGCAGCCGGATTGTCCACCGAGGTGGAGACAGGAAATGGGATCCGAGGATGCTGACCGAAGACTACAAAAAACGGGGATTTGGAGGAAGATTCGCTCTCGTGATTATTGTAAGAGAATTCGGCCCATGGCAGGAGATCCACCCAGTCTGAATGGTGGGCATTAACGAAGTGCCAGAGGTAACTGGTCAGGATCTGATTGATCCGCTCCACTTGACCATTGGACTGTGGATGGTATGCAGAGGAGAAGTCCAGGGTGACGTCTAGCAGCTTACATGTGGCTCTCCAGAAGCGTGAGGTGAACTGAACCCCACGATCCGACACAATGTGGAGGGGCAGGCCATGGAGACGGAAGATGTGGCGGATAAAGTCTTTAGCCAGCTCGGGTGGCCTGGCAGGGGAATGAAATGAGCCATTTTGGAAAAGCGGTCAGCGACCACCCAAATGACCGTACAACCGGCAGAGACAGGGAGATCTGTTATGAAGTCCATAGCTATATGCTGCCAGGGGGCAGCAGGTACTGGAAGAGGAAGGAGACGACCGGCTGTCAGGTGTCTCGGAACCTTGTTGCGGGTGCAGGACACACAGGCAGAAACAAAGTCTATTACGTCCTTGTGCAGGGTAGGCCACCAGTAGTGCCGGGTGATAAGCTGGATGGTCTTTTTCTGACCGGCATGGCCAGCAAGCTTAGACGAGTGACCCCAGTGTAGGATCTTCTCCCGATCAGGTACCGTTTCGAACATCTTACCGGGAGGGAGACGATTTAGTCTCACGGGGGCCACCTGCATTACTCTGGCGGGATCGATGATGTGTTTAGGTTCCTCCTCGAGATCAGACACCAGGAAGGATCAGGACAAGGCGTCAGCTTTGATGTTTTTGTCAGCCGGGAGAAAATGAAGAACAAAATAAAAGCGAGCAAAAAACAAGGACCACCGGGCTTGGCGCGGGTTAAGTCTCTGGGCACTCTGGAGGTAAGCCAAGTTCTAGTGGTCTGTGTAAATTATTACCGGGTGAAGAGCCCCCTCGAGCAGGTAACGCCACTCCTCCAATGCCAGCTTAATGGCCAATAACTCTCGGTCTCCTATAGAATAGTTGTGCTTGGAAGAGGAGAAGAGTTTGGAGAAGAAGCCGCAAGTTACCATTCTCCCGGAAGACGATTTTTGGGTAAGTACCACTCCGGCTCCAGAGGAGGAGGCGTCAACTTCCAGGAAGAATTGCTTGTTGCCGTCCGGGCGATGCAGCACCGGGGCAGAAGAGAAAGCCTGTTTTAAGGAAAGAAAGGCTTCCTCAGCTTCGGGCGGCCATTCTCTGGGATTAGTGCCCTTACGGGTGAGCGCAGAGATTGGGGCAGTCAGGGAAGAGAAGTGTGGTATGAACAGGTGGTAGTAGTTGGCGAAGCCCAGGAACCGCTGAATAGCCTTCAACCCCTCTGGTCGAGGCCACTTCTCGATGGCAGACAGTTTCTCAGGATCCATTCGTAGGCCGGTCTGAGAAATTATGTAGCCCAAAAACAGAAGCGAGGTCTGCTCAAAGAGGCACTTCTCATATTTAGCGTAGAGGTGGTTCTGCCTGAGCCTGAGCAGAGCCTGACGAACATCCCTCCGGTGTGTGGGGAGATCCGGAGGGAAGACCAAGATGTTGTCCAGGTACACCACTACGCAGGGGTAGAGAAGGTCCCGGAAGATGTCATTGACCAACTCTTGAAAGACGGCGGGAGCATTACAGAGACCGAAGGGCATTACCAGGTATTCATAGTGGCCGTCCCGGGTGTTGAATGCCGTCTTCCATTCATCCCCCTGACGGATACGGTCCAGGTTATACGCCCCACGGAGGTCCAGCTTGGTGAAGATTCTAGCCCCCCTCAGACTGTCAAATAATTCCAGAATGAGTGGAAGGGGGTATTTATTCTCCACCGTGATCAAGTTAAGGCCTCTATAGTCTATACAGGGACGGAGTGAGCCATCCTTCTTTTTGACGAAGAAGAAGCCTGCTCCCGCCGGGGAAGTAGATTTCCGGATGAATCCCCGGGCCAGATTCTCCTCAATATATTCAGACATGGATCGAGTCTCAGCAGCGGACAAAGGGTAAATGCGCCCACGGGGAGGAGTAGCGCCGGGCATCAGGTCGATTGGGCAGTCGTTTGGTCTATGAGGGGGTAATGTCTCTGCCTCCTTTTTATTAAAGACGTCCGCATACGACCAATAAGGAGCCGGAAGACCAGGTAGATTGGCTGGAGTAGGTGAAGGACGGACAGGATGTACGGGAACTAAACAAATCTTATGGCAGTCCTGTCCCCAGCGAAAGACTTCTCTGGTCTGCCAATCAAGCACGGGTGCATGTCTCTGAAGCCAAGGTAGGCCTAGTAAGAGAGCGTGAGAGAGTCCAGGCAGAGCATGAAAGAAGATGCTCTCAGAGTGCAGCATTCCCACCTGCAGGGTTATGGATTCGGTGATGAGTTGGATGGGATGTGATAAGAGGCCCCCATCCATGGCAGCGACAGATAAGGGTACAGCTAGAGGTTTGGTGGGAATGCGGTATTTCTCTACCAGAGACTGAGAAATGAAATTTCCGGCAGCTCCAGAGTCAAGTTGGGCTAGTTTAAAATAACGGTTCTCCCAGCAGATGATAGAGACCGACAGCAACAGAGATGGAGAGGGTTTACTCTTGTCTAGGACGACCTCTCTGAGCGATCCTAGACACAGGCGTTTCCCGACCTCTCCGGGCAGGAACGGATCCGGTGCTCCTTACTGCCACAGTAGAAGCAGCTCCCCTCGGCACGGCGTAGCTCTTGACGGGTTTTGACCATCTTGGTCTGGTTGACCTGCATAGGCTCGGGTGAGTGCGCCTGGGGAGTAGCGGGAGAAGTGACAGGTTTCTGAAAGGTAGAGGTTAGACGTGGAAACCTCCTCTCATGGGTGACCTCTTTGGCGCGTTCCTGGAACCGGATGTCAATCCGGGTGGCAAGAGTTATTAAGTCGTCGAGAGTGGTAGGTATGTCCCGACCGGTGAGTTCATCTTTAATACGGCCGGACAGACCCTCCCAAAAGACAGACACCAGGGCGTCGTTATCCCAGGCCAGCTCCGAAGCAAGGGTACGGAACCGTATGGCATATTGGCCCACGGTGAGATTTCCTTGATGGAGGCGTAGCAGAGAAGATGCGGATGAGGTCTTCCGTCCGGGTTCGTCGAAGACTTTCCGGAAAGCCGTGAGAAAGGCTGGCAGGTTGGACACCAGGGGGTCTCCTCTCTCCCAAGCCAGTGCCTCCCCCGTGAGATGGGACATGATGAAGGCTACTTTGGCCCGGTCGGAGATAAACTGGTGGGACAGGAGTTCAAAGTGCAGGGTGCACTGGTTTATGAAGCCCCGAGCTTGAGCGGGGTCGCCTCCGAAGCGTGGAGGTGCAGAAAGCCGGGGTCCGGGGCAGGAAGCCATGGTATTGGTGGGCAGCGGCGCTGCCGGGCTGCGAGTCTTGACACTAGCGGTGGTTGCTGGTGGAGCAGTCAGAGTGTCCAGGCGAGAGTTGACATTCCGCAGATGACTCAGGATGGACTCCTGTTGGGACCTCTGACGGGACAGTTCATGACATAGGTCCGAGAGCGAGGGAGCTTGGGTGCCACCGGGTTCCATGGCCCGAGCAAACTGTAACGGGTCTGGGAGGCGGAACCTCTGAGCAACTATACAAGGGGGCGGTCCTTGTAAGGAAGCGGGTGGCTCCCAGGGAAGATGGGCAGTTAGTCACGGCAAGTGACAGGGACAGTCTCTGGGTAGAAAGGCAGGTAGTCACGGCAAGTGACAGGGACAGTCTCTGGGTAGAAGGGCAGGTAGTCACGGCAAGTGACAGGGACAGTCTCTGATTAGAAGGACGGGTACTCACGTCAAGTGACAGGGACAGTCTCTGGGTAGAAGGACAGCAGGCAGGAGGCTGGTGAGCGCTCCCAGGTGAGCGGGCGAGAGTCCTTGGAGAGGCAGGTAGTCACAGCAAGTGACGGCAGAGCCTCCAAGTAGGCTAGCAGGCAGGTAGCAGGTGAGCGCTCCCAGGTGAGCGGGCAAGAGTCTCTAAATGGGCAGGTGGTCACGGCAAGTGACGGCAGAGCCTCCAGGTAGGCTAGCAGACAGGTAGCAGGTGAGCGCTCCCAGGTGAGCAGGCAAGAGTCTCTGGACAGGCAGGTGGTCACGGCAGGTGACAGCAGAGCCTCCAGGTAGACTAGCAGGCAGGTAGCAGGTGAGCGCTCCCAGGTGAGCGGGCAAGAGTCTCTGGACAGGCAGGTGGTCACGGCAAGTGACAGCAGAGCCTCCAGGTAGGCTAGCAGACAGGTAGCAGATGAGCGCTCCCAGGTGAGCAGGCAAGAGTCTCTGGACAGGCAGGTGGTCACGGCAAGTAACGGCGGAGCCTCCAGGTAGGCTAGCAGTAGAGATGAGCGTTGTTCTACTCGAACTGTTCGCCAATCTCAAATTCGAGCTGTTTTGGGCGGTGTTCGAGCCGGTCGGCGAACACGAACAATTTGAGAAAAATTCGGCTGTTCGAGGTTATGTTCGATAACTGTTCGTGCACCAAAATCATAACTGGATTTTTTCTCAGTAATGATAAAAATTAATGTTAATACGCAGTTTGAGTGTACAGCGGGGCGGGGGGAGGGGCAGGGGATGGATCTCTGCAGGAACAATGAAGATCTCCATTTTTTTTTCTCTTTCCCGCATTTGCAGTGGGGAGGTGCAATCTGTCAGCCTATCAGCAGCGCACACACGGAGCGAAGTGCTTTTTTTCACACAAGCAAGGGCATGTGTGATTGGCAGTGTATGTCACATGTCCTTGCCCTATAAGACCAAGCCATTTTCCCCGTCGCCACCATTTTCTCACTGCTGCAGCTGCGTGTTAGACGGCACCGCTGTTGCTGTGTGCGCTATACCTTGTTAATTTCAAGCCAATTTTCGCACAAATATACAGATAGCTTGGGAGTAGGGAATAGTTGTGATTGCAGTCCTTTTAAGGACTAGGTTACAGCATTTCCTACGACTTTTATCAAGCAGGTCTGTGCTCTTAAATAGATAGATTGTGGGAGTAAAGACTAATTGTAATTGGAGTCCTTTTCAGGACTAGGTTACATCAGTTCCTATCAGTTTTTGCCAGGCAGGTCTGTGCCAGTGCTGTGCAAGTTTTTTTCACAGCATTTGGCTGAATCTAGCAAAGCTAATCCTTTTTGGCCTATTGCAGAGTGTGTTAGTCAGTGGAGTAGCCTATCTGTGTTGCAAGATATACCACCTGTGTATAGAATACCAATTTTTTTACTGCACCTAGTGAAGTAAAATCTTTTGGGCATAGCATCATTCTATTAGTCCATCTATACTGACCTCCATCAGGTTGCAAACTGAATATAATTTTTTTCTGCATCTAGCTCTGAAAAAATATTTGGGCTTCTAGCAGTGTGTGGGACTTGGTCTATTAGTCCATCTATACTGACCTCCATCAGGTTGCAAATTAAAAATAATTTTTTTCTTCATTTAGCTCTGAAAAAATATTTGGGCTTCTAGCAGTGTGTGGGACTTGTTCTATTAGTCCTTCTATACTGACCTCCAGCAGGTTGCAAATTGAATATAATTTTTTTCTGCATCTAGCTCTGAAAAAATATTTGGGCTTCTAGCGGTGTGTGGGACTTGGTCTATTAGTCCATCTATACTGACCTCCATCAGGTTGCAAATTAAAAATAATTTTTTTCTGCATCTAGCTCTGAAAAAATATTTGGGCTTCTAGCAGTGTGTGGGACTTGGTCTATTAGTCCATGTATACTGACCTCCATCAGGTTGCAAATTGAATAAAAAAAATTTCTGCATCTAGCTCTGAAAAAATATTTGGGCTTCTAGCGGTGTGTGGGACTTGGTGTATTAGTCCATCTATACTGACCTCCATCAGGTTGCAAATTAAAAATAATTTTTTTCTGCATCTAACCCAGCCAATAGTTTTGGCCTAATACCACAGTTTGGCCACTCAGCTCTGCTCGGTTACCATCCATTGTTTTTTTGTGCAAACAACTCCAGAGTTGTGAATTAGTTAACCACCAAAATGAGTGGAAAAAGGCCTGCTGCTGGTGGAAAGGGGAATAGGCGTGTTGGGAAGGGGAAAAAAGGTTGTGTCCGTGGGGTAGGTGCAGAAGAAAGACCATCTTCCAGCCAAACTAAAATGTCTACTTCTTTTAGCGGACAATGTGATAAGATCCCTTTCTTACGGCCACGCCAATCGCTACAAATTCCAGATGAGGCACAAAAACAGCAGGTGCTTCAACGGATATCAAGTGCTCCTTTAAGTGGGCTCTCCTCCACATCAACTTCAACATCACAAATACTCCAGTCCTCAAAGGTGTCACCCAAATCGCACTTGCTTCCTCACAGCTCCCAAATCTCCAGCTGCCCGTCTGAGTATGAGGTAGAACAGATGGTTGAGTCTGCAGAGCTGTTTACTCATACTATAGCCTGGGAATCAGAGGTCGACTCCAGCGCTTCTGTGAATCCAGACGAGGAAATGATCTGCACTGATGCCCAGAATCTTTATGAGTCGGATCCAGGACCAGACGCAGAAGGTTCTGACCATAATGTAGACTCTCATTCCCAAACTGTAACTCCTGTTGGTGGAGACAATGAGGAAGACGATGATAAGACTCAAATACCTGATTGGAGCGACAACTTTAGTTTTTTGTCAGGGCAGGAACAGGTTGGCTCTGAGGACGACGGGTGTGATAACGCACAGGGTGATGATGATGAGGTCGGAGATCCCACTTACTGTCAACCCACAGTCAGCCAAGAGATGAGGTCAGCAGAGGAGGTGGAGGAAGATGCTAGTGACGACGAGGTCAGGTTGCGCCTTCCTGGACAGAGACGTAGTACTGGAAGCACGTCAACAACTGCATCCTCAAACACAACTCTGCCTCTCACCACAAGTCGTGGTGGCTCTTCAGGTCGCATGGGTGCTAAGGCTTGCATAGCCTGGGAATTTTTTCAGATCGATAAAGATGACCCAACTCGTGTTATCTGTAACATTTGTCAGGAAAAGCTAAGTAGAGGCCAAAAAATACATAGTTTGAGTACTTCATGCATGAACCGGCACATGGACATGAAGCATAAGTTGCAGTGGGAAGCTCAGTGTGCTACAATGCGGCCTAGCCGGCCCGGCCAACCACCGTCTGCCATATCTTGTGCATCCGCGGCCTCTTCATCCTCTGTGACTGGGGGGACAGCAGTCACACCTGTTTTGGGGCGCAGACCTGCCACCTCTTTACCCGCAACAGCCAGCGTGATTGGCAGGTCATCATTTTCTTTGGAGGTGGTAACACCAGCTGGTCTTGAGCGCTGTCCGACATCGATAGCACCACCTTTGGATCAAGGCAACCTAACATGTCCGCCTGCATCTTCCTCACAGACCGGCAGTTTGCCGGGGACACCCTTATCAACCCCGTCTAAGCACAATAGCCAGCCCTCGGTCCCTCAGATGTGGACAAGTAAAAGACCATTTCCTCCTAGCCATGAGAAAGCTAAGAGGTTGAATTTCACCATCTGCAAGCTCTTGGCTACAGAAATGCTGCCTTTCCGCCTGGTGGACACAGAGGATTTTCGAGACCTTATGTCCGTCGCAGTGCCCCAGTACCAGATGCCCAGTCGGCACTACTTCTCAAAGAAAGGTGTGCCTGCGCTCCACCAGCATGTCGCACACAACATCACCGCTTCTTTGAGAAACTCTGTGTGTGACAGGGTGCATTTCACCACAGACACTTGGACGAGTAGGCATGGACAGGGGCGTTACATGTCGCTGACTGGGCACTGGGTAATTATGGTGACAGCAGGACAAGGGGCTGCTGTCCAAGTCTTGCCGTCCCCACGAGTTGTGCGTCAATCCTCTTTATGTCAAAGTTCCTCCACTGCTTCTGCCTCCTCAACCTCCTCTCGGTCTTCCACCTGCACCCAAAGCCTGTCTGGTCATGCCACAAGCTTTCTAACTGCACAGAAGGGATCCTGCACACCTCCTTACTATGCTGGCAGTAGGGCTCAACGTCATCAGGCGGTTTTTACATTGAAATGTCTGGGAAATGTGAGTCACACAGCTGAGGAGTTGTGGTCAGCTCTGGAGAACCAATTTCATGAATGGTTGTCTCCACTGGACCTGAAACCAGGGAAGGCCGTGTGCGACAATGCTGCAAACCTGGGTGCGGCCCTTCGCCGGGGCAATGTCACACACGTGCCTTGTATGGCTCACGTGTTGAACCTGGTTGTCCAGCAATTTTTAGCCCACTATCCCAGACTAGATGGCCTTCTGCAGAGGGCACGGTCGCTGTGTGCTCACTTCCGCCGTTCGCATCCCGCAGCTCAGCGACTTACATCTCTTCAGAAGTCGTTGGGCCTGCCACTTCACCGGCTAAAATGCGATGTGCCTACCCGGTGGAATTCAACTCTGCACATGTTGCAGCGACTGTGGCAGCACCGACAAGCCCTGGTGCAATACGTTCTGACGTATAGCCTGGGCCAATGAGATTCAGAGGTGGGGCAAATCACGCTGGAGGAGTGGTCTCAGATCAGGGACCTATGCACCCTTCTGCACAGTTTTGAAATGGCGACGAAGATGTTTAGTGCTGACGATGCCATTATCAGCATGACTATTCCGGTGATTTACATGCTGGAGCACATGTTAAACAGAATTCGGAGTCAGGTGGTGGCACAAGAGGAGGTGGAGGAAGTAGAGGAGGAGGAGTTGTATGCGGAAGGGCTAACATCTGCAAGGTCCAGACGGTCGGCAGCACCAAGGCGGCAGGCATGTGAGGGTGGGGGAGATGATTTTACCAGGGCGCATGGTAGCAGCCAAACTAGTGAGGAAGGTGCAGGAGCCCAGGAAGAAGTGGAGGACGAACTGATGGAAGACTCATCAGATGAGGGAGACCTTGATCACATTTCTGTTGTGCGAGGTTGGGGGGAGAGGACAGAGGAAGGAAGCATGATTGTTACCTCGCCACCAACACAACAGGGACTTGGTGCTCCTGGATGCGCAACACACATGAGTGCCTTCTTGCTGCACTACCTGCAACATGACCCTCGAATTGTGAGAATTAGAAATAATCCTGACTACTGGGTTGCCACACTGTTAGATCCCCGGTACAAATGTAAATTTGCAGAAATTATTCCTGCCATAGAAAGGGATGCACGCATGCAGGAGTATCAGCAGAGACTGTTGCAGAATCTTACATGTGCTTTTCCACAAAATACCAGTGGTGCACGTAGTGAATCTCACAGTTCCAACTTGCCAACCGTGGGACCGTCAAGTGTTCAGCACTCAAACCGTAACAGAACCACAGTATCTGCTGGTAACATCAATTTTGCGGAATCATTTCACCACTTTTTTAGCCCATCCTTTGCAAGGCCACAGGAGACAAGAAGTCTGACACATAGTCAACGCCTAGAGATGATGGTACAGGAGTATCTCCAAGTAAACATTGAAGCCACGACTGTGTCACTGGACCCTTGCTCTTTTTGGGCTTCCAATCTGGATAAATGGCCGGAGCTAGCCACTTACGCCTTGGAGATCTTGTCATGCCCCGCAGCCAGCGTTCTGTCTGAACGTGTGTTCAGCGCTGCTGGTGGTGTGCTGACAGATAAGCGCACGCGGCTCTCCACTGATAATGTAGACAGACTCACGTTCATAAAGATGAACAAATCATGGATCCGAAATGACTTTTCTACCCCTGTGTCATCCTGGGGAGAGTAAAAGCTTGATGATTGGTTAAAATCACCCTACCAACCGTTTTAAGCTTTCAAATTACTAATCATGTTTATCTGTATCTTGACTGGAAAATAATTTGGGCTTTGTAGCAGTGTGCAGCACTGATCCTATTAGGCCATCTATAATAAGCTTCACCAGATTTAAAATTAAAAATAATTTTTAGCTGCATCTAGCCCGGAAAATAATTTTGGGGCTCCGAGATGCGCAAGACACATAAGTGCCTTCTTGCTGCACTACCTGCAGCATGACCCTCATATTGTCAGAATTCGAAGTAATCATGACTACTGGGTTGCCACACTCTTAGATCCCCCAAACTTTTCGATCAACCTTTTCATTTTAATAAAGACCAAAAAAATGGTCATTTTTGAAATTATAAGCATTAGCAGGTTGTTAGAAACTGAAATCAAACAGTTTTCAACTCAAAACTTTATTGTAGGTGATGTTACATTTTCACATAGGACCCCTTGTTCGAAAGGAGCTTCTGAACTCTCTCGTCCATTGAATTTGTCAGGTTTTGGATGGTTTCTGCTTCAATTGTTTTGCATGAGGACAGAATACCCTCCCAGAGCTGTTGCTTAGATGTGAACTGCCTCCCGCCATCATAGACACTCCTTTTAATGATGCTCCAAAGGTTCTGAATGGGGTAGAGGTCAGGGGAGCATGGGGGTCACACCATAAGTTTGTCCCCTTTTATGCCCATATCAGCCAGAGATGCAGATGTTTTATGTGCAGCATGAGATGGTGCATTATCATGCAGAAAAATGATCTTGCTGTGAAATACACGGTTCTTCTTCTTGAACCATGGCAGGAAGTGCTGTTTGAGAAAATCCACATACATTATGGAGTTCATCTTTAGCGCCTTCAGGGATCCTAAAGGGGCCGACAATCTCTCTCCCCATGATTCCAGCCCAAAACATTACTCCACCTCCTCCTTGTTGGCGCTGTAGCCGTGTTTGCGTGGGGTGTCCATCAACCAGCCATCCTCCACTCCATTCATCTGGACCATCGAGCGCTGCACGGCACTCATCCGTGAACAAAACAGTTTTGAAATCAGTCTTCATGTAATGTTTGGCCCACTGGAGCCGTTTCTGCTTGTGTGAAGTGGATAGAGGAGGTCGACAGGATGGCATATGCACAGCTGCAAACCTCTGAAGGACCCTGCATCTTGTTGTTCGGGGGACGTTGGAGGCACAAGCAGCTTCAAAAACTTGTCTGCTGCTATGACAAGGCTTTTTTGCCGCTGCTCTTTCAACCTGACGTAATTGCCTGTAGGAAAGAGTCCTCAATTTGCCCTTATCAGCACGCACACGTTTGTACTGTGAATCAGCTACATACTTCTTGATTGCTAAGACACTTCATCCTGATCATCGCACAATGTTGATTGTAGTCATGCCTTGACCTAAACACTCCACAATTTGTTGCTTCTCAGCTGCCGACACATCCTTTTTCTTTCCCATTTTGGCAGAAAATGTAGGCTGCTTAATAATGTGAGAGAGCCTTCTTAAGTAGTCTTGCCTTTCATTGGACACACCTGCCAAACTAATTAGCACAGGTGTCTGCAATTGCTTACAGTGATATAAAGAGCCCTGACACACATCACCATCAATGAGTTTAACTGACAAACAAACAAATTCTTCCCTTATCACTCCTAAACACTTTTTGCATAATAATTTGGAACGCGGTGTACATGTGCTTTTCCACAAAACACCAGTGGTTCACGTAGTGAATCTTACAGTTCTAACTTGCCAACCGTGGTCTGTATGGAATTGTTCAATAAAGGGCCCAAAATTAAGATAACATAGATGGGAGAGGTCTCTATGAATAGGAATTCCTAAGTATTTGATACCCTGTGAGGGCCAGGCAAAGGGAAAGTTGGACTGGATGGAATCCTATATGGATTTAGGGAGGGAGACATCGAGGGCCTCAGACTTCGCTGCATTGATTTTAAAATTTTACCATGTAACAAAGTGATCTATTTCAGCCATAACAGCAGGGATGGATATATGTGATTGAGTGATATATACTAGGACATCATCAGCAAATAGAGAGCACTTGTACTCGGTGCCTCCCACCTCAATTCACCTAATATTGGGGTTATGGCGAATTGATGAGAGCAGGTGCTCCGTCACTAGGATGTATAAGAGAGGGGACAGAGGACATCCCTGCCTTGTCCCATTGGTGATTGTGAAAGGTGATGAAAATGTTCTGACCCACCCCCTGGGCCTTGGGACACCCGGAGCCGGACCCTTTTTGGTGGATGCTGGTGGTTGTAGTCTTCGTGGCGGCGATCCGGTTCCGTGGCTCAGGGCGGTCAAACCAGTGGCGGAACTATTTATGTGGTTTTGATGTTTAAATGTCCGACTACGCCACCCGTGGATTGCGGTCAGAGTGAACCGCCGCTACAGGGCAGACCGCTAAGGCTGGTGTTGTGGGTGCAGCAGAGCGTAGCATAACTCCCAAAGGGAGGAGTATAGCCTCAGGGCAGTGTATGCGGAGGATGGGGGTGATGGTGCAGGGCAGCAGCAGTAACGACACGGAGTCAGTGATGCAGTTCAGGGCCTTTACTCACAGTTCTTATTATCCAGACCACGTCTGCAGGTAACGGCTGCCCACGTCGTACTGTGCTCACCAGGTGAGGGGCTCAGACAACTCCCAGATAACTTTGGAGCGCTTCACAGGACCCCCTTTGTGTGTCCTTTGTCTGGCCTTTCTTACCAACACTTCTGTCCGGCTGCCTCGGGCCTCCTCTTGGTAAACTTGGCGCCAGTTTCCCTGACCCTATGTGGTGCCTTCCTAGCGGGTGGAGCAAGGGGCTGCGCCACATAAAATGTCAGAGCCTCCGGTTTCTAGCTGAGGGTCGTTTCCTGCCTCCACTAGTTCGGGGACCGGTCTCCCCCTTTGGCCTGACCCCTCCACGCAGGTGGATTCGGGCGTGCGGTGGCGACTCGCCCGTCCGCACCCCTGGGATCCCTTCATTCCTCGTTCCTGGAGCCTTCTCCGCTCCTATTCCTTCCTTCTCCCTCTTGCAGGCCTGGGCCTC
Source organism: Phyllobates terribilis (assembly GCF_046119375.1). Classification (NCBI taxonomy): domain Eukaryota; kingdom Metazoa; phylum Chordata; class Amphibia; order Anura; family Dendrobatidae; genus Phyllobates; species Phyllobates terribilis. The sequence continues at coordinate 763,421,663 of NW_027362762.1, read as the reverse complement.
TGTTACTAGGCCCGCCTCCGGAGCAGAGCTCATGCAGAGCCCCTGCTCCCTGCCACTTCTGCTCAGACTTCTCTGCACTGAAGTAAGATGGTGCCCACCTTTTATACTCCCTTCTCAATGCACCCAGGAACTGCTTCCTCCCTGCTCCTGCACTACAGGGTTCCCCTTCCTCAGTGTTCCCTCCCAACACTCCAGCCATGGACAGGGACTGTCGTGCCCATCTCAGGGGCATATTGGTCGCCCTGCCCCACGGCAATGTGGTGTAATGCATGCAGGTGTCGGGTCCTGATCCACACTCCATCCTTACCTGAGAGTGAGATATCACACCTCTGGGTGAGGTGCAATACGTCTGTAGCAACCGAGCCCTCAGGGTGCTACAGTTCCATTTATCTTCAGCCTAGGTGACGTATTGCGATACAGGGCCGTGATTTTGGCTATAAAAGGGTCCCCTAGACCCCTACCCCAAGCTCTTTAAGAGAATCATATATGGCGTGCCAGGAGACTCTATGGAATGCTTTCTCAGCATCCAACGAGAGTATCTAATTACAAATTTTTAACTGCATCTAGCCCAGGAAATACTTTGTGCCTAGTAGCAGTGTCTGCTAGTCAGCGGATTATCCCGGCTGTTAAGCAAGCTACACCACCTGTAGTTTAGACACTTAATTTTTTCAAAGGAAATGCTTCGGGACCATGGGATACTTAGTGAAGAGCATCAGGAGGCACCCTAAGGCATAGGGGCTGGGACTGGCAGTAGGATGCCTTGCGGTGGACAGCCGAGCTCGATCCTTATAAAAGCTTTTTAACTGCAGCAGCTTTAGTGGACGCTACTGGAGCTGGAATTACCGCGGCTGCTGGCATGAGACTTGCCCTCCAATAGATCCTTGTAAATGGATTTAAAGTGTATTCATTCAAATTAGAGAGACAATTTAAATTAAAAAGCTTAGAGCTGCCTCCACCACAGGGGGGCTCGCTCGACCCACCAGCGGACAGGCACCAGTATTGGGAGAGGGGGGCTGGCCGTCAGGGTTCACCGCGGCTCTGGCACAAACCCAGCGACACGGAGGTGGCACGGGCAGGAGCGGACTGGCCGTGTCGGCTTCTCACTTTTTGGATTTTAGAAGGGCATGACATGCCTATATCTGTGTCTCCCCCTCCTTTTACTCCTCCACCTTTTATTTTCGCATGACTATATGTACTTGTCACTTTTCCATGTGTTAGTTATGTCTTCTGAGCAGTTTGTCAGCTTTTGGACACCTTTGAAGGTGTTTTCTATGTGTTTCTATGTGTTTTTGTTTGCCTGCCATTGGTTTTAACGGTGTTCGAAGGTGTTCGACGAACAGTTCGACGAACAGTTCGGCGAACACACGGGTGTTCGACGAACCGAACCGAACTCGAACACTACGGGGGTGGCTCAACACTAGCTAGCAGGCAGGTAGCAGATGAGCGCTCCCAGGTGAGCGGGCAGGCTGGTCCATAGACAGACTGACAGGTGTCGGAAGGCAAACCGTCGGACAGCAAGCTTGCAAGCAGGTAAACGGATATCAGGCTGGTATCAAGCAGGAATCTGGCAGGTGACTGGCAGGTAACAGGCAGGAATCTGGCATGTGACTGGCAGGTAACTGGTAACGGGACCTGAGGGCTGAAGCAGAGTGAAGGCTTTGCAACAACATTGCTCGGGCACCTCCATTTTGGAGGAGGTGCCTTATATATGGTGAGGTCCTCCGGCCATTGGCCGGGGACTCCTTAGGACGGCGCGCGCGGCCCCTTTAAGAGAGGGGGAGCGCGCGCGCGCCCTAAGCACAGTGGCCGGGAAGCAGCGCGCGCTGCCAGCAGAGCGGGAGGAGGACGCCGGGCACGGAGTGGAGAGGTGAGGGGAACAGTGTCCCTGCCTAGCAGGAGGCAGGGACGCCGACGCTACAGGCTTAAGTAGTTGTACACGTCTGGCACTGCAGGATCTGAGCCCCTGGCGGTGTAGTATGTTACTGATGGTAGCCTGTGTAAAGTTGGTCCCAGCTCTCTGCAGGTCATTCACTAGGTCCCCTCATGTAGTTATGTGATTTTTTCTCACCATTCTTGAGATTATTTTGACCCCACAGGGTGAGTTCTTATGTGGAGCCCCAGATCGAGGTAGATTATCAGCGGTCTTGTATGTCTTACATTTGATTTCTTCACACCAAGCTGCTTGACTATTGCAGATTCAGTTTTCCCAGCCTGCTGCAGGGCTACAACTTTATTTCTGGTGTCCTTTGACAGCTCTTTGGTCTTCACCATAATGGAGTTTGAAGTGTGACTGTTTGAAGTTGCAGACAGTTTTCTTTTATACTGAGAACAAGTTCAAACAGTTGCCAGTACTACAGGTAATGAGTGGAGGACAGAGGAGCCTCTTAAAGAAGAAGTTACAGGTCAGTGAGAGGCAGAAATCTTGCTTGTTTGTAATTGACCAAATACTTATTTTCCACCAAAATTTGAAAAAAAATTCTTTCCCAATCAGATAATGGGATTTTCAGGATTTGTTTTCTCATTATGTTTCTCATAGTTGAGGTCTACCTATGATGTCAATTACAGGCCTCTCTCATCTTTTTAAGTGGGAGACTAAATAAATTTTTTCCCCACTGTATACAGTACAGACCAAAAGTTTGGACACACCTTCTCATTTAAAGATTTTTCTGTATTTTCATGACTTTGAAAATTGTACATTCACACTGAAGGCATCAAAACTATGAATTAACACATGTGGAATTATATACTTAACAAAAAAGTGTGAAACAACAGAAAATATGTCTTATATTCTAGGCTCTTCAAAGTAGCCACCTTTTGCTTTGATGACTGCTTTGCACACTCTTGGCATTCTCTTGATGAGCTTCAAGAGGTAGTCACCGGAAATGGTTTTCACTTCACAGGTGTGCCCTGTCAGGTTTAATAATTGGGATTTCTTGCCTTATAAATGGGGTTGGGACCATCAGTTGTGTTGTGCAGAAGTCAGGTGGATACACAGCTGATAGTCCTACTGAATAGACTGTTAGAATTTGTATTATGGCAAGAAAAAAACAGCTAAGTAAAGAAAAACGAGTGACCATCATTACTTTAAGAAATGAAGGTCAGTCAGTCTGAAAAATTGGGAAAACTTTGAAAGTGTCCCCAAGTGCAGTTGCAAAAACCATCAAGCACTACAAAGAAACTGGCTCAAATGAGGACCGCCCCAGGAAAGGAAGACCAAGAGTCACCTCTGCTTCTGAGGATAAGTTTATCCGAGTCACCAGCCTCAGAAATCACAGGTTAACAGCAGCCCAGATTAGAGACCAGGTCAATGCCACACAGAGTTCTAGCAGCAGACACATCTCTACAACAACTGCTAAGAGGAGACTTGGTGCAGCAGACCTTCATGGTAAAATAGCTGCTAGGAAACCACTGCTAAGGACAGGCAACAAGCAGAAGAGACTTGTTTGGGCTAAAGAACACAAGGAATGGACATTAGACCAGTGAAAATCTGTGCTTTGGTCTGATGAGTCCAAATTTGAGATCTTTAGTTCCAACCACCATGTCTTTGTGCGACGCAGAAAAGGTGAACGGATGGACTCTACATGCCTGGTTCCCACTGTGAAGCATGGAGGAGGAAGTGTGATAGTGTGTGGGTGCTTTGCTGGTGACACTGTTTGGGATATATTCAAAATTGAAGGCATACTGAACCAGCATGGCTACCAAAGCATCTTGCAGCAGCATGCTATTCCATCCGGTTTGCATTTAGTTGGACCATCATTTATTTTTCAACAGGACAATGACCCCAAACACACCTCCAGGCTGTGTAAGGGCTATTTGACCAAGAACAAAAGTGATGGGGTGCTACGCCAGATGACCTAGCCTCCACAGTCACCAGACCTGAACCCAATCGAGATTGTTTGGGGTGAGCTGGACCGCAGAGTTAAGGCAAAAGGGCCAACAAGTGCTAAGCATCTCTGGGAACTCCTTCAAGATTGTTGGAAGACCATTTCCGGTGACTACCTCTTGAAGCTCATCAAGAGAAAGCCAAGAATGTGCAAAGAATTCATCAAAGCAAAAGGTGGCTACTTTGAAGAGCCTAGAATATAAGACATATTTTCAGTTGTTTCACACTTTTTTGTTAAGTATATAATTCCACATGTGTTAATTCATAGTTTTGATGCCTTCAGTGTGAATGTACAATATTCAAAGTCATGGAAATACAGAAAAATCTTTAAATGAGAAGGTGTATCCAAACATTTGGTCTTTGTACTGTATATATCAGTCAATCTTGTGATTGTCCTGACAATTGATGGCAGTGGTGGCATTGGAACTGTTGGTCCCTGATTAATTGGTGGCAAGCAGAGTGCTGTTTCTGACAAACTGGTGGCAGCAGCTTTAATATAATAACTTTAATATTTGACTTTTTTTGTAGTGTTGCTATCCTCCCTGTACTATTATGCACTGTAGTTTTTGAGCTGATGTGCTTGGAATTCTGACATTATAGCAAAACAGAAATATATAGACGGAATTGTAATTACATTTTTAAATAAAATGGATATTCTTAGAATTGAAAGTTATATTTTAAAGTTAAACGTGATAGCTTTAGGTATATTTACAGGATTGGTGGATAGATGATTTGGTCAAACGGCTGGTACACCCCTAAACCTGAGGCTCTCAGGATTGTGAGGGTCCAAGCAGACAGACCCCTAATAATATTCAATATATTACATGTGCTGTCCTGTTTAAAGTATTTGTCAGTTATAGACAACACATGAAATCTCCTCCACCATTGTTATGATCATCTTTTATCAGCCAGGGAGGAGAACAGTTCAAAAGGAGAAATTAAATAATACAAATGCTTATTGAAATCACTGAGTTTTCTAATAATGAGCAGAAATGAGCAGAGGTCTTTAGAGAAAATACTAAAATCTGAAGACCACCTCTGTTATATTTATAGCTCATATAGATCTTATGAAATTGGTTGCTTAAAAAGACATCTCCTCTTTAAAACAACAAATAGTGTCATGCAATATACAAAGAATAATGTGAGGGTATGTGTACATTGGGCACTTACAAAGAGGATTTTCAAAGTGAAAAATTCAGTGCATTCTACAATACCTGCATTGTGGATGAGATTTCCCAATATTCCCATCCTTATACTGCATGGAAATCTAAAGTGTAAATTGACCACTGCTATGTGTTTGAAATATCCAGCTTATTAATGCAGTAATGCAGTGTATTTTTCTCTTTGCAATTCAAAAAGTGAAATTCACAGTAAGTTTTCAGCATTTTTCAAATAAAAAGTGCATTGGTATTACTAAGACAGATTTCACTGAGATTTTCCATTTTTAAAAACAAGACATCACTATTTTGATCAAAAGATCATAAAAGCCATCCCACCACGACAAGTTGTACCCAATCAGCATGCTCTGTCTAATAAATGGTCACAGTATCTAGACTTTGCACTAATACCAACAAGTGTTCCGGCTCATTTCTTTGGTTTCACTCTTATTTTGGTAACTTCCACAGTCGTAAGCCTTGTGTACACCGTAAAAGCCAAGCACCAAAATACAAAGCTCAACTAATAAATAGTAATTTTATTCCTTTAGCACCAGCATATTCTGCAGCACTTTACAATTCAGAGTGGAAATGTATCAGACATTGCAGAGTAACACATAATTCAACACAAACTATGGCTCGCAAACTTACAATCTACTATACAGTTGAGTATGTTTATTATTTTTTTTATGTTATTTTTTCATATTATATTCTTCTGTTTTCAAAAATAAATGAAACAGTTTTATGTATTGCATAATAAAGTTGTTACTTTTTTTTTTAAATCTAACAAAAAAATTAGGCTGTTAAATGACCGTATTTATTAGAAGAATTGAGTGAGTATTGTAGTAGCAGCAGTAGTATTAGCATTATGCCAGTATAATATGTATAACATAAGTATTTCAACATTTATGCTTCGATTAATTTTCTACTTATCTGTAAAAGACAAGTGGATAAAAATGTATCACATCTTTGTTTACTGAGAAAAGATGTCCATGCAATTTAGCTCATGCGTTGAAAGGTTATGACTATGTGTGTGATATTTCAAGCCAACATAATTTGAAAGTCGAGTGGAAATGTAACATCTGTAAATGCTAAGAACCTTTTTCTGCCACTATATATGTAATGCATGTGGCCAATAAATGACTTGAAACTGGAGCTTGCTCAATGATGTAATCCATATCCTTGTGCATTTTCTGCAAATGTCTTCAATGAGCCAGGTCACTTAGCTCATACCTGCTGGAGCAAATCATTGAAGACTCTGGAAATTGAAGTGTCTGCTCTGACAAGCTCCATTCATTTATGATTATTATTTTTCTTGCAGGTTAATACCTGTATGTGATTTTCATTTTCCTACAAGTCACATATGCATAAAATAAGACATAAAACCCACGATCTTCAATTGCTGATTAAATATGATGGAAATATATGCAGAGCAGAAAATGCTTAAACTGATCTTTATGATACAGATTTCAGAAAAGACTTAAAAATGAATAGGCATGAAAACAAATTAGAAAAATTGGGAAATGTAGTTCTTTATATATGGACTTAATTGCAAATATGTGTTTTTTCTAGTTGGTTACCTTTAATTTGTGTTATATTGTTTGCATTTTATTTAATAATAAGAGATATACATTTTTTTTGTTGCATTATTTTTCTTTTATATTTTGGTATCATTGGGGACTTTTGATTTTCATCATTCTTTTTTCATTATTATTTACTGATACATTTTGTACTTTCTGCTTATGTATCACAATAAGCACATGCATCTGTTAGAGTAGTGCCTTTCAAATTGTGAGGTAAATTTCAGTTGTTGATGATGACTAGTGTTGAGCGAGCATGCTCGACACTGCTGGGTGCTCGCCCGAGCATCTCACTACTCGGGATGCTCGGCGACCATCGACATTTCCGGGTTACTCGGGTGGGAGCTCGGGTCTCCGCCCTGCATGTTTGGCGCTCTTTACATAGCCAATGAACATGCAGGGATTGCCAGCCAGTCACTGTAATGCTGCAGCCATGTTGTTTGTGGGCATTACAGTGATTGGCTGGCCGCACAGCATCAACTCGAGTATTTAAAACCAGACGCCGCCATCTTGGACACAGTTGCTCCGGATCAGACAGTGTAGGGAGAGTGCTGCAGAGCTAGGGAGAGATTTATACTGTGAAATAGTTAATGTAGGGTTTCTAAAGCCTGCCAAATCAAACAAATAGTCCTTCTCAGGACTAATATCCATCCCAGATATCAGGCAGGCAGGCTGTATAGGAGACGCAGTGGTTATACAAGCAAACACTGCATTACAGTTCTGTGTGCTTCTGCTGGTCAAATTGATAGACTTATCCCCAGGTCTCAGGTGCCAAGAAAAATCCTTTCTTTTACACCTAAATCCAGTTTTGTTTTGTTTTTCCTCAGTCAGACTGTACAAATACTCATCTTATTAACCTTTTGGTATTTCCCCCCCCCCCAAAAAAAAAAAATTGAGTGTCTCGCTGACTGTTCAGACACGAATATATCTGTTTAAAAGAGTCTGGTGTAGGCCAGAGAACTAGAACTGTGTTCAAATCTGAGTGTTATCAACCTGCTTGCCCTTTTTCCATAAAAAACAACAGTTTGAGTGTGTCGCAGACTGTTCAGACACAAATATATCTATTTAACAAGTCTAGTGTACACCAGTAAATTATAACTGTGGTTTGGCAGTTTCACGGTTCAAATCGCTGTATTATCCACTTTTTTGTCTTTTTTGCATAAAAAAAACATTTTCATTGTCTCGCTGACTGTTCAGACACCAATATATCTGTTTAAAACAGTCTGGTGTAGGCCAGAGAACTAGAACTGTGTTTTTCCTCTTCCACGGTTCAAATCTGGGTGTTATTAACCTTCTTGCCTTTTTTCCATAAAAAAAAACAGCTTGAGTGTGTAGCTGACTGTTCAGACCCAAATATATCTATTTTAACAAGTCTGGTATACACCAGGAAAATATAACTGTGGTTTTGCAGTTCCACGGTTGAAATCGCTGTATTATCCACTTTTTGGTCTCTTATGCATAAAAAAAAACATTTTCAATGTCTTGCTGACTGTTCAGACACCAACATATCTGTTTAAAAGAGAATGGTGTAGGCCAGAGAGCTAGAACTGTGTTTTTCCTCTTACACAGTTCAAATCTGGGTGTTATTAACCTGCTTGTCATTTTTCCATAAAAAAAACAGTTGGACTGTGTCGCTGACTGTTCAGACACAAATATATCTATTTTAACAAGTCTGGTATACACTAGGAAATTATAACTTGTCGTTTTGCAGTTCCACGGTTCAAATCTCTGTATTATCCACTTTTTGGTCTTTTTTGCATAGAAAAAAACATTTTCAGTGTCTTGTTGACTGTTCAGACACCTATATATCTGTTTAAAAGAGTCTGGTGTAGACCAGAGAAATAGAACTGTGTTTTTCCTCTTCCACGGTTCAAATCTGGGTGTTATCAACCTGCTTGCATTTCTTCCATAAAAAGAAACTGTTGGAGTGTGTCACTGACTGTTCAGACAAAAATATATCTATTTTAACAAGTCTGGTATTCACTAGGAAATTACAACTGTGGTTTTGCAGTTCCATGGTTCAAATCTCTGTATTATCCACTTTTTGGTCTTTTTTGCATAAGAAAAAACATTTTCAGTGTCTCGCTGACTGTTCAGACACCAATATATCTGTTTAATAGAGTCTGGTGTAGGCCAAAGAGCTATAACTGTGTTTTTCCTCTTCCACGGTTCAAATCTGGGCGTTATCAACCTGCTTGCCTTTTTTCCATAAAAAAAACAGTTGGAGTGTGTCGCTGACTGTTCAGAAACAAATATATCTATTTTAACAAATCTTGTATACACCAGGAAATTATAACTGTGGTTTTGCAGTTCCACGGTTCAAATCTCAGTATTATCCACTTTTTGGTCCTTGTTGCATAAAAAAACATTTTCAGTGTCTCGCTGACTGTTCAGACACCAATATATCTGTTTAAAAGAGTCTGGTGTAGGCCAGAGAACTAGAACTGTGTTCAAATCTGGGTGTTATCAACCTGCTTGCCTTTTTTCCATAAAAAAAAACTGTTTGAGTGTGTCGCTGAATGTTCAGACACAAATATATCTATTTTAATAAGTCTGGAATACACCAGGAAATTATGACTGTGGTTTTTCAGTTCCACGGTTCAAATCTCTGTATTATCCACTTTTTTGTCTTTTTTGCATCAAAAAAAACATTTTCAGTGTCTCGCTGACTGTTCAGACACCAATATATCGGTTTAAAAGAGTCTGGTGTAGGCCAGAGAACTAAGACTGTGTTCAAATCTGGGGGTTATCAACCAGCTTGCCTTTTTTCCAAAAAAAAAAAACAGTTTGAGTGTGTCGCTGACTGTTCAGACACAAATATATCTATTTGACAAGTCTGGTGTAGGCCAGAGAACTAGAACTGTGTTTTTCCTCTTCCAAGGTTGAAACCTGGGTGTTATTAATAGAGATGAGCGGTGTTCGACTCGAACTGTACGCCAATCTCAAATTCGAGCTGTTTTGGGCGGTGTTCGAGCCGTTCGGCGAACACGAACAATTTGAAAAAAATTCGGCTGTTCGAGGCTATGTTCGATAACTGTTCGTGCACCAAAATCATAACTGGATTTTTTCTCATTAATGCTGAAAATTAATGTTAATACGCAGTTTGAGTGTACAGCGGGGTGGGGGGAGGGGCATTGGAAGGATCTCTGCATAAATAATGAAGATCTCCATTTTTTTTCCTCTTTCCCGCATTTACAGTGGGGAGGTGCAATCTATCAGCCCATCAGCAGCGCACACACGGAGCGAACTGCTTTTTTTCACACAAGCAAGTGCATGTGTCATTGGCAGTGTATGTCACATGTCCTTGCCCTATAAGACCCAGCCATTTTCCAAGTGGCCACCATTTTCTCACTGCTGCAGCTGCGTGTTAGACGGCACCGCTGTTGCTGTGTGCGCTATACTTTGAGTGTTAATTTCAAGCCAATTTTCGCACAAATCTATAGATAGCTTGGGAGTAGGGAATAGTTGTGATTGCAGTCCTTTGAGGACTAGGTTACATCATTTACTATGACTTTTATCTGGCAGGTCTGTGCTCTTAAATAGATTGGTTGGGAGTAAAGACTAATTGTAATTGCAGTCCTTTTGAGGGCTAGGTTACATCAGTTCCTATCACTTTTTGCCAGTCAGGTATGTGCCAGTGCTGTGCAAGTTTTTTTTCACAGCATTTGGCTAAATCTAGCTAAGCAAGTCCTTTTTGGCCTCTTGCAGTGTGTCTTAGTCAGTGGAGTAGCCTATCTGTGTTGCAAGCTACACAGCCTGTGTATAGAATACAAATTTTTTTATTGCAACTAGCCAAGTAAAACCTTTTGGGCATAGCATCATTCTATTAGTCCATCTATACTAACCTCCACCAGGTTTCAAATTAGTAATAATTTTTATCTGCATCTAGCTCTGAAAAAATATTTGGGCTTGTAGCAGTGTGTGGGACTTGTTCTATTAGTCCATCGATACTAACCTCCACCAGGTTGCAAATTCAAAATAATTTTTATCTGCATCTAGCTCTGTAAAAATATTTGGGCTTGTAGCAGTGTGTGGGACTTGTTCTATTAGTCCATCTATACTAACCTCGACCAGGTTGCAAATTCAAAATAAATTTTATCTGCATCTAGCTCTGAAAAAATATTTGGGCTTGTAGCAGTGTGTGGGACTTGTTCTATTAGTCGATCTATACTAACCTCCACCAGGTTTCAAATTCAAAATATTTTTTAACGCATCTAGCTCTGAAAAAATATTTGGGCTTGAAGCAGTGTGTGGGACTTGTTCTACTAGTCCTTCTATACTAACCACCACCAGGTTGCAAATTCAAAATAATTTTTATCTGCATCTAGCTCTGAAAAAATATTTGGGCTTGTAGCAGTGTGTTGGACTTGTTCTATTAGTCCATCTATACTAACCTCCACCAGGTTGCAAATTCAAAATAATTTTTATCTGCATCTAGCTCTGAAAAAAAATTTGTGCTTGTAGCAGTGTGTGGGACTTGTTCTACTAGTCCATCTATACTAATCTCCACCAGGTTGCAAATTCAAAAAAATTTAAATCTGCATCTAGTTCTGGGAAAATATTTGGGCTTATAGCAGTGTCTGGGACTTGTTTTATTCGTCGATTTATACTAACCTCCACCAGGTTGCAAATTCAAAATAATTTTTATCTGCATCTAGCTCTGAAATAAAATTTGGGCTTGTAGCAGTGTGTGGGACTTGTTCTATTAGTCCATCTATACCAACCTCCACAGGTTGCAAATTCAAAATAATTTTTATCTGCATCTAGCTCTGAAAAAATATTTGGGCTTGTAGCAGTGTGTGGGACTTTTTCAATTAGTCCATCTATACTAACCTCCACTAGGTTGCAAATTCAAAATAATTTTTATCTGCATCTAGCTCTGAAGAAATATTTGGGTTTGTAGCAGTGTGTGGGACTTGTTCTATTAGTCCATCTATACTAACCTCCACCAGGTTGCAAATTCAAAATAATTTTTATCTGCATCTAGCTATGAAAAAATATTTGGGCTTGTAGCAGTGTGTGGGACTTGTTCTACTAGTCCATCTATACTAATCTCCACCAGGTTGCAAATTCAAAAAAATGTAAATCTGCATCTAGCTCTGAGAAAATATTTGGGCTTGTAGCAGTGTTTGGGACTTGTTCTATTAGTCCATCTATAGTAACCTCCACCAGGTTGCAAATTCAAAATAATATTTATCTGCATCTAGCTCTGAAAAAATATTTGGGCTAGTAGCAGTGTGTTGGACTTGTTCTATTCGTCCATTTATACTAACCTCCACCAGGTTGCAAATTCAAAATAATTTTTATCTGCATCTAGCTCTGAAAAAAAATTTGGGCTTGTAGCAGTGTGTGGGACTTGTTCTATTAGTCCATCTATACCAACCTCCACCAGGTTGCAAATTCAAAATAATTTTTATCTGCATCTAGCTCTGAAAAAATATTTGGGCTTGTAGCAGTGTGTGGGACTTTTTCAATTAGTCCATCTATATTAACCTCCACCAGGTTGCAAATTCAAAATAATTTTTATCTGCATCTAGCTCTAAAGAAATATTTGGGCTTGTAGCAGTGTGTGGGACTTGTTCTATTAGTCCATCTATACTAACCTCCACCAGGTTGCAAATTCAAAATAATTTTTATCTGCATCTAGCTCTGAAAATATATTTGGGCTTGTAGCAGTGTGTGGGACTTGTTCTATTAGTCAATCTATACTAACCTCAGCCAGGTTGCAAATTCAAAATAATTTTTATCTGCATCTAGCTCTAAAGAAATATTTGGGCTTGTAGCAGTGTGTGGGACTTGTTCTATTAGTCCATCTATACTAACCTCCACCAGGTTGCAAATTCAAAATAATTTTTATCTGCATCTAGCTCTGAAAATATATTTGGGCTTGTAGCAGTGTGTGGGACTTGTTCTATTAGTCAATCTATACTAACCTCAGCCAGGTTGCAAATTCAAAATAATTTTATCTGCATCTAGCTCTGAATTTTTTTTTCGGCTTGTAGCACTGTGTGGGACGTGTTCTATAAGTCCATCTATACTAACCTCCACCAGGTTGCAAATTCAAAATAATTTTTATCTGCATCTAGCTCTGAAAAAATATTTGGGCTTGTAGCAGTGTGTGGGACTTGTTCTATTAGTCCATCTATACTAACTAGTGTTGAGCCACCCCCATAGTGTTCGGGTTCGGTTCGGTTCGTCGAACACCGGGATGTTCGAGGAACTGTTCGTCGAACACCTTAGAACACCGTCGAACACCGTTAAAACCAATGGCAGGCAAACAAAAACACATAGAAAACACCTGCAAAGGTGTCCAAAAGCTGACAAACTGCTCAGAAGACACTCTCTTTAAAAAAGCCGGCCGGCAAATTCAGCAGCGGCATACACCGGTACCCGACAATTTAGACAAGAAGGAATAGAGCATCACACATAGATTAGATAGATAGAAACATGTCAGTCACATATATAAGAAGTATAGTGACAGTGTTGGTTACTGCACTTGTCATTTAGTGTAAAGGATTTAGTAAAAAAAATATTAGTGTTTTCATGCACTGTCTCTTTAAAAAAGCCGGCCGGCAATTCAGCAGCGGTACCCGACAATTTAGAACAGAAAGAATAGAGCTTCACACATAGATTAGATAGATAGAAACATGTCAGTCACATTTATAATAAGTACAGCGACAGTGTTGGTTACTGTACTTGTCATTTAGTGTTAAAATAAAGGATTTATTAAAATAAAAATTGGCGTGGGGTTCCCCGTAATTTTAGGCTCTAGCGGAGGTTAAGCAGACAGCTGGGGCAGAGGTTTGAAGCCTGGGAAGGGGGGTAATACCCACTGAGCTTCCCAGGCTACTAATATCAGCCCCCAGCTGAATACTTAGCCTTTACTAGCTATTAAAATGGGGGACCCCCCCCAAAAAAATGTCGTAGGGTCCCCCCTATGTTAATAGCTAGCAAAGGCTAGGCAGACAGCTGGGGGCTGATATTAATAGCTCAGGAAGGGTGCCATGAATATCGGCCCCCTCCCAGGCTAGAAACACCAGCCGTCAGCCGCCCCAGAAATGGCGCATCATTAGGATGTGCCAATTCTGGCACTTAGCCTCGCTCTTCCCACTGCCCTGGTGCGGTGGCAGTGGGGTAATAGGGCTGGGGTTGATGTCAGCTTATAATGCCTGCTGACATCAAGCCCAGGTTAGTAATGGGGAGGCGTCTATAAGACACCCCCATTACTAACCCCATAGTAAAAGTTAAAAAAACACAAACACCCAGAATAAAGTCCTTTAATTGAAATAAACACACAATTCTTTATTGTTCTAAATTAAACCATACTTACCATCACGCCCATTCCAGCTGAAGCCAACGATCTCCTGTAATAGAAATAAAATAATAAACCAACATCATCCTTACCTTTCGATGGTTCCCAGGACAGCTCCAGCTCTGCTACATCGAGATGACAGGCTGGACCGCAGGAGAAAGCTGCCATCCAGCCTGTCATCCCGCGGACACTGAGAAGCGCAGGCATGCTTGCGCTCCTCAGTGTCTCGCTGTGACGGCATCCAGATGAGCCGAGGTCATGTCCAATGAACTCGGCGCACCTCATGCATGTCACTGACAGCGTGGGAGAATTCTCACGCTGAAGCGCTGTCAGTGACGTGCATGAGGTGAGTTCATGTCCAATGATCTCTGCTCACCTCATGCACGTCACTTACAGCGTGGGAGAATTCTCCTGCACTCAGCATTTCAGCGTGAGAATTTTCCCACGCTGTCAGTGACGTGCATGAGGTGAGCTGAGTTCATTGGACATGACCTCGGTTCATCTTTATGCCGTCACAGCGAGACACTGAGGAGCGCAATCATGCCTGCGCTTCTCAGTGTCTGCGGGATGACAGGCTGGATGGCAGCGTTCTGCTGCGGTCCAGCCTGTCATCTCGATGTAGCAGAGCTGGAGCCGTCCTGGGAACCATGGAAAGGTAAGGATGATGTTGCTTTATTATTTTTCTTTTATTGCAGGAGATCGTTGGCTTCAGCTGGAATGGGTGTGATGGTAAGTATGGTTTAATTTAGAACAATAAAGAATTGTGTGTTTATTTCAATTAAAGGACTTTATTCTGGGTGTTGTGTTTTTTTTAAATACTTTACTAGAAATTCATGGCGGTCATGTCTAATACTGGCGTGACCCCATGAATTTTGGGCTTAGAGCCAGCTGATAATACCAAGCTGTCCCTAACCCCTTTATTACCCAGTGAGCCACCGCACCAGGGCCCTGGATGAGTTGGGTACAGCGCCAGAAGATGGCGCTTCTATGAACGCGCCATTTTCCGGGGTGGCTGCGGACTGCAATTTGCAGCGGGGGGGGGCCAGAAAGCTTGGGCCTCACTGCGCTGCAGATTCCAGCCCCCAGCTGCCTAGTTGTACCTGGCTGGACACAAAAATAGGGCAAAGCCCCACGTATTTTTTTTAAATTATTTAATGAAATTCATGAAATAATTAAGAAAAAAAGGCCTTCCCTATATTGTTGTGTCCGGCCAGGTACAAATAGGCAGCTGGTGGTTGGGGGCAGCCCGTTCGTGCCTGCTGTACCTGGCTGGACACAAATATAGTGCGAAGCCCCACTTCAATTTTTTTTTATTATTTCATGAAATTCATGAAATAATTAAGAAAAAAAGGCCTTCCCTATATTGTTGTGTCCGGCCAGGTACAAATAGGCAGCTGGTGGTTGGGGGCAGCCCGTTCCTGCCTGCTGTACCTGGCTGGACACAAATATAGTGCGAAGCCCCACTTCAATTTTTTTTTATTATTTCATGAAATTCATGAAATAATTAAGAAAAAAAGGCCTTCCCTATATTGTTGTGTCCGGCCAGGTACAAATAGGCAGCTGGTGGTTGGGGGCAGCCCGTTCCTGCCTGCTGTACCTGGCTGGACACAAATATAGTGCGAAGCCCCACTTCAATTTTTTTAAATTATTTCAGGAAATTCATGAAATAATTAAAAAAAAATTGACGTGGGGCTTCGCACTATATTTGTGTCCAGTCAGGTGCAGCAGGCAGGAACGGGCTGCCCCCAACCACCAGCTGCCTATTTGTACCTGGCCGGACACAACAATATAGGGAAGCCCTTTTTTTCTTAATTATTTCATGAAATAATTTAAAGAAAATTGACGTGGGGCTTCGCCCTGATTTTGAGTCCAGCCAGGTACAACTAGGCAGCTGGGGGCTGGAATCCGCAGCGCAGGGAGACCCAAGCTTTCTGGGCCACCCCCGCTGCAAATTGCAGTCCGCAGCCACCCCGGAAAATGGCGCGTTCATAGAAGCGCCATCTTCTGGCGCTGTACCCAACTCATCCAGGGCCCTGATGCGTTGGCTCACTGGGTAATAAAGGGGTTAGGGCCAGCTTGGCATTATCAGCTGGCCCTAAGCCCGAAATTCATGGGGTCACGCCAATATTAGACATGACCACCATGAATTTCTAGTAAAGTATTTAAAAAAAACACAACACCCAGAAAAAAGTCCTTTAATTGAAATAAACACACAATTCTTTATTGTTCTAAATTAAACCATACTTACCGTCACGCCCATTCCAGCTGAAGCCAACGATCTCCTGAAATAAAAGAAAAATAATAAAGCAACATCATCCTTACCTTTCCATGGTTCCCAGGACGGCTCCAGGTCTGCTACATCGAGATGACAGGCTGGACCTGCAGAACGCTGCCATCCAGCCTGTCATCCCGCTGAAAACTGAGAAGCGCAGGCATGCTTGCGCTCCACAGTGTCTCTCTGTGAGGGCATCCAGATGAGCCGAGTTAATGTCCAATGAACTCGGCTCACCTCATGCACATCACTGACAGCGTGGGAAAATTCTCCTGCACTCAGCGCTTCAGCGTGGGAGAATTCTCACGCTGAAGCGCTGAGTGCAGGAGAATTTTCCCACGCTGTCAGTGACGTGCATGAGGTGAGCTGAGTTCATTGGTCATGAGCTCACCTTATGCACGTCACTGAGAGCGTGGGAGAATTCTCCTGCACTCAGCGCTTCAGCGTGAGAATTTTCCCACGCTGTCAGTGACGTGCATGAGGTGAGTCGAGTTCATTGGACATGACCTCGGCTCATCTGGATGCCGTCACAGAGAGACGCTGAGGAGCGCAGGCAAGCCTGCACTTCTCAGTGTCTGCGGGATGACAGGCTGGATGGCAGCGTTCTGCTGCGGTCCAGCCTGTCATCTCGATGTAGCAGAGCTGAAGCTGTCGTGGGAACCATGGAAAGGTAAGGATGATGTTGCTTTATTATTTTTCTTTTATTGCAGGGGATCGTTGGCTTCAGCTGGAATGGGCGTGACGGTAAGTATGGTTTAATTTAGAACAATAAAGAATTGTGTCTTTATTTCAATTAAAGGACTTTATTCTGGGTGTTTGTGTTTTTTTTTAACTTTGACTATGGGGTTAGTAATGCCGGTGTCTTATAGACGCCTCTCCATTACTAACCTGGGCTTGATGTCAGCTGGCATTATAAGCTGACATCAACCCTAGCCCTATTACCCCACTGCCACCACTACAGGGCAGTGGGAAGAGCGAGGCTAAGTGCCAGAATTGGCGCATCCTATGGATGTGCCATTTCTGGGGCGGCTGATGGCTGGTGTTTCTAGCCTGGGAGGGGGCCAATATTCATGGCACCCTTCCTGGGCTATTAATATCAGCCCCCAGCTGTCTGCCTAGCCTTTGCTAGCTATTAAAATAGGGGGGACCCCACGTCAATTTTTGGGGGGTCCCCCATTTTAATAGCTACTAAAGGCTAGGCACTCAGCTGGGGGCTGATATTAGTAGCCTGGGAAGCTCCATGGGTATTACCCCCTTCCCAGGCTTCAAACATCTGCCCCAGCCGTCTGCTTAACCTCCGCTAGAGCCTAAAATTAAGGGGAACCCCACGCTAATTTTTTTTAAAATAAATCCTTTATTTTAACACTAAATGACAAGTACAGTAATCAACACTGTCACTGTACTTCATATATATGTGACTGACATGTTTCTATCTATCTAATTTATGTGTGATTCTCTATTCCTTCTATTCTAAATTGTCGGGTACCGCTGCTGAATTGCCGGCCGGCTTTTTTAAAGAGACGGTGCATGAAAACACTAATATTTTTTTTTATAAATCCTTTACACTAAATGACAAGTACAGTAATCAACACTGTCACTGTACTTCTTATATATGTGACTGACATGTTTCTATTTATCTAATCTATGTGTGAAGCTCTATTCTTTCGGTTCTAAATTGTCGGGTACCGGTGTATGCCGCTGCTGAATTGCCGGCTTTTCATGTTTCACTGTGAGCACAGTTCCCATCGATTTGGGCAATCACTCTAATGCCACAACCACCATGACTGTGGCATTACAGTAAGTGGCAGACAATCCCTGCATGATTGGTGCTCTAAATAGTGCCAGACATGCAGGACACGCTTTTGGTGCACGAACAGTTATCGAACATAACCTCGAACAGCCGAATTTTTTGCAAATCGTTCGGGTTCGTCGAACAACTCGAACACCGCCCAAAACAGCTCGAATTTGAGATTGGCGAACAGCTCTAGTCGAACACCGCTCATCTCTAATACTAACCTCCACCAGGTTGCAAATTCAAAATAATTTTTTTTTGCATCGAGCACTGAAAAAATATTTGGGCTTGCAGCAGTGTGTGGGACTTGTTCTATTAGTCCATCTATACTAACCTCCACCAGGTTGCAAATTTAAAATAATTTTTATCTTCATATAGCTCTGAAAAAATATTTGGGCTTGTAGCAGTGTGTGGGACTTGTTCTATTAATCCATCTATACTAACCTCCACCAGGTTTCAAATTCAAAATAATTTTTATCGACATCTAGCTCTGAAAAAATATTTGGGCTTTTAGCAGTGTGTGGGAATTGTTCTATTAGTCCATCTATACTAACCTCCACCAGGTTGCAAATTCAAAATAATTTTTATCTGCATCTAGCTCTGAAAAATTATTTGGGCTTGTAGGTGAGTGTGGGCTTGTTCTATTAGTCCATCTCTACTAACCTCCACCAGGTTGCAAATTCAAAATAATTTTTATCTGCATCTAGCTCTGAAAATATATTTGGGCATGTAGCAGTGTGTGGGACTTGTTCTATTAGTCCATCTATACTAACATCCACCAGGTTGCAAATTCAAAATAATTTTAATCTGCATCTAGCTCTAAAAAAAAAATTGAGCTTGTAGCAGTGTGTGGGACAAGTTCTATTAGTCCATCTATACTAACCTCCACCAGGTTGCAAATTCAAAATAATTTTTATCTGCATCTAGCTCTGAAAAAAAATTTGGGCTTGTAGCAGTGTGTGGGACTTGTTCCATTAGTCCATCTATACTAACCTCCACCAGGTTGCAAATTCAAAATAATTTTTATCTGCATCTAGCTCTGAAAAAATATTTCGGCTTGTAGCAGTTTGTGGGACTTGTTCTATTAGTCTATCTATACTAACCTCCACCAGGTTGCAAATTCAAAATAAATTTAATCTGCATCTAGCTCTGAAAAAATATTTGGGCTTGTAGCAGTGTGTGGGACTCGTTCTATTAGTCCATCTATACTAACCTCCACCAGGTTGCAAATTCAAAATAAATTTAATCTGCATCTAGCTCTGAAAAAATATTTGGGCTTGTAGCAGTGTGTGGGACTCGTTCTATTAGTCCATCTATACTAACCTCCACCAGGTTGCAAATTCAAAATAATTTTTATCTGCATCTAGCTCTGAAAAATATTTGGGCTTGTAGCAGTGTGTAGGACTTGTTCTATGAGTCCATCTATACTAACATCCACCAGGTTGCAAATTCAAAATAATTTTTATCTGCATCTAGCTCTGAAAAAATATTTGGGCTTGTAGCAATGTTTGGGACTTGTTCTGTTAGTCCATCTAAACTAAGCTCCACCAGGTTGCAAATTCAAAACAATTTTTATCTGCATCTAGCTCTGAAAAAATATTTGGGCTTGTAGCAGTGTGTGGGACTTGTTCTATTTGTCGATCTATACTAACCTCCACCAGGTTGCAAATTCAAAATAATTTTTATCTGCATCTTGCTCTGAAAAAAAATTTGTGCTTGTAGCAGTGTGTGGGACTTGTTCTACTAGTCCATCTATACTAATCTCCACCAGGTTGCAAATTCAAAAAAATTTAAATCTGCATCTAGTTCTGAGAAAATATTTGGGCTTATAGCAGTGTCTGGGACTTGTTTTATTCGTCGATTTATACTAACCTCCACCAGGTTGCAAATTCAAAATAATTTTTATCTGCATCTAGCTCTGAAATAAAATTTGGGCTTGTAGCAGTGTGTGGGACTTGTTCTATTAGTCCATCTATACCAACCTCCACAGGTTGCAAATTCAAAATAATTTTTATCTGCATCTAGCTCTGAAAAAATATTTGGGCTTGTAGCAGTGTGTGGGACTTTTTCAATTAGTCCATCTATACTAACCTCCACCAGGTTGCAAATTCAAAATAATTTTTATCTGCATCTAGCTCTGAAGAAATATTTGGGTTTGTAGCAGTGTGTGGGACTTGTTCTATTAGTCCATCTATACTAACCTCCACCAGGTTGCAAATTCAAAATAATTTTTATCTGCATCTAGCTCTGAAAAAATATTTGGGCTTGTAGCAGTGTGTGGGACTTGTTCTACTAGTCCATCTATACTAATCTCCACCAGGTTGCAAATTCAAAAAAATTTAAATCTGCATCTAGCTCTGAGAAAATATTTGGGCTTGTATCAGTATTTGGGACTTGTTCTATTAGTCCATCTATAGTAACCTCCACCAGGTTGCAAATTCAAAATAATATTTATCTGCATCTAGCTCTGAAAAAATATTTGGGCTAGTAGCAGAGTGTTGGACTTGTTCTATTCGTCCATTTATACTAACCTCCACCAGGTTGCAAATTCAAAATAATTTTTATCTGCATCTAGCTCTGAAAAAAAATTTGGGCTTGTAGCAGTGTGTGGGTCTTGTTCTATTAGTCCATCTATACCAACCTCCACCAAGTTGCAAATTCAAAATAATTTTTATCTGCATCTTGCTCTGAAAAAAAATTTGTGCTTGTAGCAGTGTGTGGGACTTGTTCTACTAGTCCATCTATACTAATCTCCACCAGGTTGCAAATTCAAAAAAATTTAAATCTGCATCTAGTTCTGAGAAAATATTTGGGCTTATAGCAGTGTCTGGGACTTGTTTTATTCGTCGATTTATACTAACCTCCACCAGGTTGCAAATTCAAAATAATTTTTATCTGCATCTAGCTCTGAAATAAAATTTGGGCTTGTAGCAGTGTGTGGGACTTGTTCTATTAGTCCATCTATACCAACCTCCACAGGTTGCAAATTCAAAATAATTTTTATCTGCATCTAGCTCTGAAAATATATTTGGGCTTGTAGCAGTGTGTGGGACTTTTTCAATTAGTCCATCTATATTAACCTCCACCAGGTTGCAAATTCAAAATAATTTTTATCTGCATCTAGCTCTAAAGAAATATTTGGGCTTGTAGCAGTGTGTGGGACTTGTTCTATTAGTCCATCTATACTAACCTCCACCAGGTTGCAAATTCAAAATAATTTTTATCTGCATCTAGCTCTGAAAATATATTTGGGCTTGTAGCAGTGTGTGGGACTTGTTCTATTAGTCAATCTATACTAACCTCAGCCAGGTTGCAAATTCAAAATAATTTTATCTGCATCTAGCTCTGAATTTTTTTTTCGGCTTGTAGCACTGTGTGGGACGTGTTCTATAAGTCCATCTATACTAACCTCCACCAGGTTGCAAATTCAAAATAATTTTTATCTGCATCTAGCTCTGAAAAAATATTTGGGCTTGTAGCAGTGTGTGGGACTTGTTCTATTAGTCCATCTATACTAACTAGTGTTGAGCCACCCCCATAGTGTTCGGGTTCGGTTCGGTTCGTCGAACACCGGGATGTTCGAGGAACTGTTCGTCGAACACCTTAGAACACCGTCGAACACCGTTAAAACCAATGGCAGGCAAACAAAAACACATAGAAAACACCTGCAAAGGTGTCCAAAAGCTGACAAACTGCTCAGAAGACACTCTCTTTAAAAAAGCCAGCCGGCAAATTCAGCAGCGTCATACACCGGTACCCGACAATTTAGACAAGAAGGAATAGAGCATCACACATAGATTAGATAGATAGAAACATGTCAGTCACATATATAAGAAGTATAGTGACAGTGTTGGTTACTGCACTTGTCATTTAGTGTAAAGGATTTAGTAAAAAAAATATTAGTGTTTTCATGCACTGTCTCTTTAAAAAAGCCGGCCGGCAATTCCGCAGCGGTACCCGACAATTTAGAACAGAAAGAATAGAGCTTCACACATAGATTAGATAGATAGAAACATGTCAGTCACATTTATAATATGTACAGCGACAGTGTTGGTTACTGTACTTGTCATTTAGTGTTAAAATAAAGGATTTATTAAAATAAAAATTGGCGTGGGGTTCCCCGTAATTTTAGGCTCTAGCGGAGGTTAAGCAGACAGCTGGGGCAGAGGTTTGAAGCCTGGGAAGGGGGGTAATACCCACTGAGCTTCCCAGGCTACTAATATCAGCCCCCAGCTGAATACTTAGCCTTTACTAGCCATTAAAATGGGGGACCCCCCCCAAAAAAATGTCGTGGGGTCCCCCCTATGTTAATAGCTAGCAAAGGCTAGGCAGACAGCTGGGGGCTGATATTAATAGCTCAGGAAGGGTGCCATGAATATTGGCCCCCTCCCAGGCTAGAAACACCAGCCGTCAGCCGCCCCAGAAATTGCACATCATTAGGATGTGCCAATTCTGGCACTTAGCCTCGCTCTTCCCACTGCCCTGGTGCGGTGGCAGTGGGGTAATAGGGCTGGGGTTGATGTCAGCTTATAATGCCTGTTGACATCAAGCCCAGGTTAGTAATGGGGAGGCGTCTATAAGACACCCCCATTACTAACCCCATAGTAAAAGTTAAAAAAACACAAACACCCAGAATAAAGTCCTTTAATTGAAATAAACACACAATTCTTTATTGTTCTAAATTAAACCATACTTACCATCACGCCCATTCCAGCTGAAGCCAACGATCTCCTGTAATAAAAATAAAATAATAAACCAACATCATCCTTACCTTTCGATGGTTCCCAGGACAGCTCCAGCTCTGCTACATCGAGATGACAGGCTGGACCGCAGGAGAAAGCTGCCATCCAGCCTGTCATCCCGCGGACACTGAGAAGCGCAGGCATGCTTGCGCTCCTCAGTGTCTCGCTGTGACGGCATCCAGATGAGCCGAGGTCATGTCCAATGAACTCGGCGCACCTCATGCACGTCACTGACAGCGTGGGAGAATTCTCACGCTGAAGCGCTGTCAGTGACGTGCATGAGGTGAGTTCATGTCCAATGATCTCTGCTCACCTCATGCACGTCACTTACAGCGTGGGAGAATTCTCCTGCACTCAGCATTTCAGCGTGAGAATTTTCCCACGCTGTCAGTGACGTGCATGAGGTGAGCTGAGTTCATTGGACATGACCTCGGCTCATCTTTATGCCGTCACAGCGAGACACTGAGGAGCGCAAGCATGCCTGCGCTTCTCAGTGTCTGCGGGATGACAGGCTGGATGGCAGCGTTCTGCTGCGGTCCAGCCTGTCATCTCGATGTAGCAGAGCTGGAGCCGTCCTGGGAACCATGGAAAGGTAAGGATGATGTTGCTTTATTATTTTTCTTTTATTGCAGGAGATCGTTGGCTTCAGCTGGAATGGGTGTGATGGTAAGTATGGTTTAATTTAGAACAATAAAGAATTGTGTGTTTATTTCAATTAAAGGACTTTATTCTGGGTGTTGTGTTTTTTTTAAATACTTTACTAGAAATTCATGGCGGTCATGTCTAATACTGGCGTGACCCCATGAATTTTGGGCTTAGAGCCAGCTGATAATACCAAGCTGTCCCTAACCCCTTTATTACCCAGTGAGCCACCGCACCAGGGCCCTGGATGAGTTGGGTACAGCGCCAGAAGATGGCGCTTCTATGAACGCGCCATTTTCCGGGGTGGCTGCGGACTGCAATTTGCAGCGGGGGGGGGCCAGAAAGCTTGGGCCTCACTGCGCTGCAGATTCCAGCCCCCAGCTGCCTAGTTGTACCTGGCTGGACACAAAAATAGGGCGAAGCCCCACGTATTTTTTTTTAATTATTTAATGAAATTCATGAAATAATTAAGAAAAAAAGGCCTTCCCTATATTGTTGTGTACGGTGAGGGACAAATAGGCAGCTGGTGGTTGGGGGCAGCCCGTTCGTGCCTGCTGTACCTGGCTGGACACAAATATAGTGCGAAGCCCCACTTCAATTTTTTTTTATTATTTCATAATATTTCTCATTGTCTGCGGGATGACAGGCTGGATGGCAGCGTTCTGCTGCGGTCCAGCCTGTCATCTCGATGTAGCAGAGCTGAAGCTGTCGTGGGAACCATGGAAAGGTAAGGATGATGTTGCTTTATTATTTTTCTTTTATTGCAGGGGATCGTTGGCTTCAGCTGGAATGGGCGTGACGGTAAGTATGGTTTAATTTAGAACAATAAAGAATTGTGTCTTTATTTCAATTAAAGGACTTTATTCTGGGTGTTTGTGTTTTTTTTTAACTTTGACTATGGGGTTAGTAATGCCGGTGTCTTATAGACGCCTCTCCATTACTAACCTGGGCTTGATGTCAGCTGGCATTATAAGCTGACATCAACCCCAGCCCTATTACCCCACTGCCACCACTACAGGGCAGTGGGAAGAGCGAGGCTAAGTGCCAGAATTGGCGCATCCTATGGATGTGCCATTTCTGGGGCGGCTGACGGCTGGTGTTTCTAGCCTGGGAGGGGGCCAATATTCATGGCACCCTTCCTGGGCTATTAATATCAGCCCCCAGCTGTCTGCCTAGCCTTTGCTAGCTATTAAAATAGGGGGGACCCCACGTCAATTTTTAGGGGGTCCCCCATTTTAATAGCTACTAAAGGCTAGGCATTCAGCTGGGGGCTGATATTAGTAGCCTGGGAAGCTCCATGGGTATTACCCCCTTCCCAGGCTTCAAACATCTGCCCCAGCCATCTGCTTAACCTCCGCTAGAGCCTAAAATTAAGGGGAACCCCACGCTAATTTTTTTTAAAATAAATCCTTTATTTTAACACTAAATGACAAGTACAGTAATCAACACTGTCACTGTACTTCATATATATGTGACTGACATGTTTCTATCTATCTAATCTATGTGTGATGCTCTATTCCTTCCATTCTAAATTGTCGGGTACCGCTGCTGAATTGCCAGCCGGCTTTTTTAAAGAGACCGTGCATGAAAACACTAATATTTTTTTTAATAAATCCTTTACACTAAATGGCAAGTACAGTAATCAACACTGTCACTGTACTTCTTATATATGTGACTGACATGTTTCTATCTATCTAATTTATGTGTGATTCTCTATTCCTTCTATTCTAAATTGTCGGGTACCGCTGCTGAATTGCCGGCCGGCTTTTTTAAAGAGACGGTGCATGAAAACACTAATATTTTTTTTTATAAATCCTTTACACTAAATGACAAGTACAGTAATCAACACTGTCACTGTACTTCTTATATATGTGAGTGACATGTTTCTATTTATCTAATCTATGTGTGAAGCTCTATTCTTTCGGTTCTAAATTGTCGGGTACCGGTGTATGCCGCTGCTGAATTGCCGGCTTTTCATGTTTCACTGTGAGCACAGTTCTCATCGATTTGGGCAATCACTCTAATGCCACAACCACCATGGCTGTGGCATTACAGTGAGTGGCAGACAATCCCTGCATGATTGGTGCTCTAAATAGTGCCAGACATGCAGGACACGCTCTTGGTGCACGAACAGTTATCGAACATAACCTCGAACAGCCGAATTTTTTGCAAATCGTTCGGGTTCGTCGAACAACTCGAACACCGCCCAAAACAGCTCTAATACTAACCTCCACCAGGTTGCAAATTCAAAATAATTTTTTTTTGCATCTAGCACTGAAAAAATATTTGGGCTTGCAGCAGTGTGTGGGACTTGTTCTATTAGTCCATCTATACTAACCTCCACCAGGTTGCAAATTTAAAATAATTTTTATCTTCATATAGCTCTGAAAAAATATTTGGGCTTGTAGCAGTGTGTGGGACTTGTTCTATTAATCCATCTATACTAACCTCCACCAGGTTTCAAATTCAAAATAATTTTTATCGACATCTAGCTCTGAAAAAATATTTGGGCTTTTAGCAGTGTGTGGGAATTGTTCTATTAGTCCATCTATACTAACCTCCACCAGGTTGCAAATTTAATAACATTTTTATCTGCATCTAGCTCTGAAAAATTATTTGGGCTTGTAGGTGAGTGTGGGCTTGTTCTATTAGTCCATCTCTACTAACCTCCACCAGGTTGCAAATTCAAAATAATTTTTATCTGCATCTAGCTCTGAAAATATATTTGGGCATGTAGCAGTGTGTGGGACTTGTTCTATTAGTCCATCTATACTAACATCCACCAGGTTGCAAATTCAAAATAATTTTAATCTGCATCTAGCTCTAAAAAAAAAATTGAGCTTGTAGCAGTGTGTGGGACAAGTTCTATTAGTCCATCTATACTAACCTCCACCAGGTTGCAAATTCAAAATAATTTTTATCTGCATCTAGCTCTGAAAAAAAATTTGGGCTTGTAGCAGTGTGTGGGACTTGTTCCATTAGTCCATCTATACTAACCTCCACCAGGTTGCAAATTCAAAATAATTTTTATCTGCATCTACCTCTGAAAAAATATTTCGGCTTGTAGCAGTTTGTGGGACTTGTTCTATTAGTCTATCTATACTAACCTCCACCAGGTTGCAAATTCAAAATAAATTTAATCTGCATCTAGCTCTGAAAAAATATTTGGGCTTGTAGCAGTGTGTGGGACTCGTTCTATTAGTCCATCTATACTAACCTCCACCAGGTTGCAAATTCAAAATAATTTTTATCTGCATCTAGCTCTGAAAAATATTTGGGCTTGTAGCAGTGTGTGGGACTTGTTCTATGAGTCCATCTATACTAACATCCACCAGGTTGCAAATTCAAAATAATTTTTATCTGCATCTAGCTCTGAAAAAATATTTGGGCTTGTAGCAGTGTGTGGGACTTGTTCTGTTAGTCCATCTAAACTAAGCTCCACCAGGTTGCAAATTCAAAATAATTTTTATCTGCATCTAGCTCTGAAAAAATATTTGGGCTTGTAGCAGTGTGTGGGACTTGTTCTATTAGTCCATCTATACTAACCTCCAGCAGGTTGAAAATTCAAAATAATTTTTATCTGCATCTTGCTCTGAAAAAATATTTGGGTTAGTAGCAGTGTGTGGGACTTGTTCTATTAGTCCATCTATACTAATCTCCACCAGGTTGCAAATTCAAAATAATTTTTATCTGCATCTAGCTCTGAAAAAATATTTGGGTTAGTAGCAGTGTGTGGTGCTCATTGTATTATGCCGTCTATACCAAGCTCCACCAGCTTTGAAATTAATAATAATTTTTAGCTGCATCTAGCCCGGAAAATAATTTTTCTATCCAATATTAGTATCTATAGAAATATGGGGCGTGCGCCTGGCTAACAAAAATATACGCTTCATAACAAAAAACACCAGCCTAGCACACTGCATTAATAAGATGGCATCATCGTCTCTCCCAGTGCTAGGCCTACTACGCCGGCTAGCATTCCTGTGCCTAAAACACAATGTATGTGTCCGCGCTAGCCACGATGCTGAGGGGTCTAACGCTGCTGCTAATGCTTTATCGAAATTCAATTGGCAGATTTTCACAGAGCTCCTCCCCAACGCCCACCCATCTGGCAACAGTTGCCCACCCTCCCTATGGGATCTATTGGCGAATAGTTGATGCCATTAATAAGAGCGTCAGTTGCCCCGTCGATGTGGCAAGCATACGGTAAGGCATGGGAAGAGTGGACATGACTAGAAGCAGGCAGACGGGTTGACGAAGCCAGATTACAAGTCACCATAGAATTTCTCCACCAGCTAATGATGAGGGGCATATCAGGGTCGTCAGCGCAGCGGTGTCTGACCGGAGTAGCATTTCACTTCCAACTACTGAATTGGGGAGATGTGACAAAGAGATTCATCATCAGACAATCCATAAAAGGGTGGAAAAGGGGTCAGCCAAGTCAGGAGTGTAGACGTCCCATCGCGTGTCACTAAAACTGATTTCTCCCATCATATCCCTAATACCATTAACATGACACTCACAATTTGAAGCAACACTACTGTCTACTGCATTTGCGATTGCCTTCTTCGGGGCGCTATGCATAAGCGAATTAGTCCCTCAATCCAAAATTACCACCAGTGGAGACTTATTACACCAGGACGTAGTCATAGCCACTAATGCAATACATCTACGCATACGCAAATCGAAAACGGTTCCAGCGGGTAGGGCCACTTGGGTACTTCTACAACCCACAAACGGTAAAATGAGTCGGATAACAATAGTAAAAACATATATAACCATCAGATCACAAAGTAATTTCTTCCTATCACACATTGATGGAACGCCATTATCAAGATACCAGTTCCAAACTATATTTAATAAATGCATAACATCAGCAGGGAACCACCCCATAGATTACGGGACAAACTCATGCCGCATAGGCGCGGCCACGGAAGCAGCAAGAGCAGGACTGTCGGAAACGGAAGTTCAGAGGATAGGGAGATGGCGATCCACGTGTTAGGCGAGATACATAAGACCGGACTTGTTATCCTAATGTGGTTTGTTTCTTTTACAGGTGACGCTAAGCCAACAGTGTGGGTGATAGGCCACTCGTATATATATTGGGCAGAAAAAAGGGCGAAAGTCCGCTCAGGCGGGATGAAATTAGAGTTTCATAACACATATTTCAAATGGAGAGGTATTAGAGGCCTGCTATGGCCACAGGTACTAATGGAGGTAATCAAGGTAGGGAGAGAGGCAAGAGGTCCGGTCATCTTAGTTATACAGGCCCGGGGAAACGACCTAGGTCATCACAAGAGTGCATAACAAATGGCAATAATGAAACTAGACACTGAGCGCTTCAGATAATTTTTCACAAAACTAACTATAGTATGGTCAGAGATTGTGCCGATAGCGGTATGGCAAGGTACGCGAGACATCGCGGCCATCGAACGGACAAGGCGGGTAATAAATATTCGGATGGCAAAATTTAGAAGAGACAGAGGCAGTGTAGTGATACAACACCGACAACTGGAAGGAGATAAAGCAGGCCTCATACGGCCCGACGGTGTTCACTTAATGGATATTGGACTGGACATATTCCTGTCAGGACTACAGGATGGAGTGGAAGAAGCGTTAAGAGAGATGGATGGGGGTCAGAGTCCTGCATACGAGTACGCAGGATCCTCCGTGGCCTGGAAATAGAAAGGACATGTTGGAGAGTTACAATTGTTGGCCAACTTGCCGGTGTGGAGACCCAGGGCATGCTGCAACAAGCTGAATTATTTTAGAAATAAAATGCCTTTCTAATGGAATGAGTATAAAGAGTTAATAAAGCTGTGACCGATCCTCACCCATCCAGTTGTAAGAGTTACATTATTGTATTGTCAAGGAAAGGGGGGCGGCAGGGGGCTGAGCGTCTGGGTTTGGTTGAGGGTCCCCACAGTCTACCTAGGCTAGATGCATTTAAAAATTCTTATTAGATACACAGGCGGTGCAGCTTGCTTCGCAGCTGGGCTACTACGCCCAAAGTGTTGCCTGAGCTAGATGCAGTTAAAAATTCTACTCTGACTAGCAGACACTGAAGCTTTGGAGCAGACCTCTGAGAAAACAGCTCTTCAGACTGAACCATCTGTGTTACCCCAAGCCATAGTGTATGTAGTTTCTTACAGTTTAAAGGGGGGGGGCCACCCAACCCAACTGGAATTGACAATGCCAACGTCACGTAAAACACAGCAAGGGGACTCCAAAAAGAGTCTCCATTTTTTCCAAAAATTGTGGCTCAGACACCACTTAAGTGGCATCAATTGCACCAGAGTTGCTTAAAACGGTTGGTGAGGTGATTTTACCAAATCCTCAAGCTTTTAGTCTCCCAGGATGACACAGTGGTAGAAAAGTCCTTGCGGATCTATGATTTGTTCATCTTTATGAACATGAGTCTGTCTACATTCTCAGTGGACAGCCGCGTGCGCTTATCTGTCAGCACACCACCAGAAGAACTGAACACACAATTAGAGAGAACGCTGGCTGCAGGATATGACAAGATCTCCAAGGCGTGAGTGGCGAGCTCCAGACATTTTTCCATATTGGAATCCCAAAATGAGCAAGGGTCCAGTGACTCAGTCATGGCTTCGATGTTCACTTGGAGATACTCCTGTACCATCCTCTCTAGGCATTGACTATGCGTCAAACTTCTTGTCTCCTGTGGCCTTGAAAAGGATGGTCTAAAAAAGTGGTGAAACGATTCCACAAAATTGCTGTTACCAGCAGATACTGTGTTACTGTTACGGTTTGAGTGATGAAGACTCGACAGTCCCATCATTTGCAAGTTAGAACTGTGAGATTCACTACGTGCACCACTTGTGTTTTGTGGAAAAGCACATGTAAGATTCTGCAACAGCCTCTGCTGATACTCCTGCATGCGTGAATCCCTTTCTATGGCAGGAATTATTTCGGCAAATTTACTTTTTTACCGGGCATCTAAGAGTGTGGCAACCCAGTAGTCGGGATTACTTCGAATTCTGACAATCCAAGGGTCATGTTGCAGGTAGTGCAGCAATAAGGCACTCATGTATCTTGCGCAGCTAGGAGGACCAAGTCCTTGTTGTGTTGGTAGCGAGGTAAGAATCATGCTTCCTTCCTCTGCCCTCTCCCCCCAACCTCACACAACAGAAATGTGATCAAGGTCTCCCTCATCTAATGAGTCTTACATGCCCATCGCCAGTTCGTCCTCCACTTCTTCCTCGGCTCCTGCACCTTCCTCAACAGTTTGGATGCTACCATGCGCCCTGGCTAATCTCTCTCCCCCACATTCCCATGCCTACCGCCTTTGTGCTGCCGACCGTTTGGACCTTGGAAATGTTATCCTTTCCGCATACGACTCCTCCTCTACTTCCTCCACCACCACTTGTCCCACCACCTGATTCTGAATTCTCTTTAACGTGTGCTCCAGCATGTAAATCACCGGAATAGTCATGCTGATAATGGCATCGGCGTCAGCACTAAACATCTTCATCTCCATTTCAAACATGTGCAGAAGGGTGTGTGGCACCCCTGAGGGTTCAGTCGCCACAGAGGTACTGCATCTCACCCAGAGGTGTGGTATCTCACCCTCAGGTAAGGAAGGAGTATGGCTCGGGACCCTAACACCTGCATCCAACACATATCCGCAGTGGGGATAGGGCGAGATTGCTCCTAAGGGAGAGCACAGTCCCAGATCCCTAGCTGGCGAGACGGTCCTATGTAGTGGGTGTTTGTGGAGAAAGCAGCTTAGGGGAGCACATGACAGGGAGAGTATAAATAGGAAGCCATCTTAGAAAGAGCAAGCCAGTCAGAGGAGGAGAAGTGAAAGGAGCAGAGGCTCTGCATGAGCTCTGCTCCGGAGGCGGGCCTAGCCTGGGAGGGCCAGTACTGAAGGAGAGAAGAGAGGAGTGGGAGCAGGAAGGCTACAGGAACCGAAGGGACCCTAGGGGTATGGGCCGTGCAGAAGGCCACCCGTACGACTGCTGCTACCAGGAGGTAGAGGGGTTAGGCCAGATAAGGGGAACCAGTCCTTCAACTAGCGGAGAAACAGCAAGGCTCAACTGGAAACCGGAGGCTGCAGCATTTCATGTACTAGAGGCCAAAGTCCACACCAGTCTCACTAAGAAGGTAGCCACATAGGACCCAGGGGAGGGAACAAACGTCGCCCGCCAAGGCCCGAGGATACCGGATAGAAGTGTCACTGGGTGTGAGGTGCAGGGAGAAGGCCAGAGAAAGGACACACAGAAGGGGGTCCTGCTAAGTACTCCAGAGCTATCTGGGGGTGGACTGAGCACCTCACTGAGTACGCACAGCACGACGGGGGTGATTGCTCTGGTACCTGTAATCTGGACTGCAACAGCTGTGAATAAAGATCTTGGGACTGCATCACACGGACTCTGTGTTCATTACTGACTCCCTGCACTACAACCACCATCATCTCCCCACACTGCCCTGAAGCTAAACTCTTCCTGTGGGGAGTAATAATACTATTGCTGCAAAACCACCAGCTTCAGAGGACTGTTCCGCTGCAGCGGCCCCTTTGGCCACAGTCCACAGGTGGCGTAGTCGGACATTATAAAACCCATATATACAAATTACCCTTGGATTGACAGCCCTGGGTCACGGACCGGGTCTCCGCCACTGTGACTACAACCCCCAGCGTCTACCGGTCCGGCTCCGGGTACCCCACGGCCCAGGGGGCGCGTCAACTTCTTAGGTACCTGATCTGAGACCACTCCTCCAGCGTGATTTGCCCCACCTCTGGATCTCGTTGGCCCAGGCTATAAGTCAGAACTAATTGCACCAGGGCTTGTCGGTGCTGCCACAGTCTCTGCAACATGTGCAGAGTTGAATTCCACCATGTCGGCACATCGCATTTCAGCCGGTGAACAGGCAGGCCAATGACTTCTGTAGAGATGTAAGTCGTTGAGCTGCGGGATGCGAACGGCAGAAGTGAGCACACAGCGACCGTGCCCTCTGCAGAAGGCCATCTAGTCTGGGATAGTGGGCTAAAAATTGCTGGACAACCAGGTTCAACACGTGAGCCATACAAGGCACGTGTGTGACATTGCCCCGGGTTAGGGCCGCACCCAGGTTTGCAGCATTGTCGCACATGGCCTTCCCTGGTTTCAGGTCCAGTGGAGACAACCATTCATGAAACTGGGTCTCCAGAGCTGACCACAACTTCTCAGCTGTGTGACTCACATTTCCCAGACATTTCAAAGTAAACACCGCCTGATGCCTTTGAGCCCTGCTGCCAGCATAGTAAGGAGGTGTGCAGGATTACTTCTGCGCAGTTAGAAAGTGGGTGGCATTACCAGAAAGGTTTTGGATGCAGGTGGAGGACCGAGAGGAGGTTGAGGAGGCAGAAGCAGTGGAGGAACTTCTAGATAAAGAGGATTGACGTACAACTCGTGGGGACGGCAAGACTTGGACAGCAGCCCCTTGTCCTGCTGTCACCATAGTTAGCCAGTGCCCAGTCAGCGACATGTAACACCCCTGTCCATGCCTACTCGCCCAAGTGTCTGTGGTGAAATGCACCCTGTCACACACAGAGTTTCTCAAAGAAGCGGTGATGTTGTGTGCGACATGCTGGTGGAGCGCAGGCACACCTTTCTTTGAGAAGTAGTGCCGACTGGGCATCTGGTACTGGGGCACTGCGACGGACATAAGGTCTCGTAAATCCTCTGTGTCCACCAGGCGGAAAGGCAGCATTTCTGTAGCCAACAGCTTGCAGAGGGTGAAACTCAACCTCTTAGCTTTGTCATGGCTAGGAGGAATTGGTCTTTTACTTGTCCACATCTGAGGGACAGAGGGTTGGCTGTTGTGCATAGACGGGGTTGAGTAGGGTGTCCCCGGCAAACTTGCCGGTCTGTGAGGAAGATGCAGGCGGAATAGTTAGGTTGCCTTGATCCAAAGGTGGTGCTCTCGATGTCGGAGAGTGCTCAACACCAGCTGGTGTTTCCACTTCCAAATGAAATGATGACCTGCCAATCACACTGGCTGTTGCGGGTAAAGAGGTGGCAGGTCTGCATCCAAAAACATGTGTGACAGCTGTCCCCCCAGTCACAGAGGATGAAGAGGCCACGGATGCACAAGATGGGGCAGACGGTAGTTGGCCCGGCCCGCTAGGCTGCATTGTGGCACAGTGAGCTTCCCACTGCAACTTATGCTTCATATCCATGTGCCGGTTCAAGCATGAAGTACTCAAACTATGGATTTTTTGGCCTCTACTTAGCTTTTGGTGACAAATATTACAGATAACACGAGTTGGGTCATCCTTATCGATCTGAAAAAATGTACAGGCTATGCAAGGCTTAGAGCCCATGCGACCTGAAGAGCCACTACGACTTGTGGTCAGAGGCAGAGTTGTGTTTGAGGATGCAGTTGTTGACGTGCTTCCAGTACTCCGTCTCTGTCTAGGAAGGCGCAACCTAACCCCGTCGTCAATAGCATCTGTGACGCCCAGCTGCGCTGGGCCCTACCACAAGGCCCTACCACAAGGTCAGCCAGCGCAGGGCAGAGACAAAGTTAGGCCAGGCTGGTCAGAAACTTACTACGCAGAGGCAAGAAACAGGAGGCCCTACACCCGCTCATTGGGGAGGATCCTGATATGCACCCTTCACCCTACAGTGCCCCGGGATGTGCCTGAATTTCTACCAGTAAAAGGTACTGAAGTGACTATCGTGTCCATTCCCATTCTTGCTCTGACCCAGCTGGGTCTCGCCTGTCCTGCATTCCCCCTGCATACGCTTTTCTGTGGCCTAGCTCCAGCTGTGGGGAGATATACCATCGACCTGCCTTATCACCGGCCTCAGTGGAATGCTGCAGCACTGGTGCTTCCCACCAGATACCACAGGTGGCGTCACGAACTCTTATAAAATTAACAATTATCCACCCTTTTAAAGAGTGACCCTAGGGTACGGGCCCGGGAGCCGACCACCGTGAAATCCCAAAGGCCAGGCAAAGGCCCGGGTACTGAGTCATCCCCATCCCCTGGGCTACTCACATCCTCCTCCACCTCATCGACTTGCTGACTGTGGGTTGACAGTAAGTGGGATCTCCAACCTCGTCATCATCACCCTGTGTGTTCTCACACCCATCGTCCTCAGAGCCAACCTCTTCCTGCCCTGACCGAAAAGTCAAGTTGTCGCTCCAATCAGGTATTTGAGTCACATCATCATCTTCATTGTCTCCACCAACAGGAGTTACAGTTTGGGAACGAGGGACTACATTATGCTCAGAACCTTCTTCATCTGGTCCTGGATACGACTCATAAAGATTCTGGGCATCAGTGCAGATCATTTCCTCGTCTGGATTAACAGAAGCTCTGGAGCAGACCTCCGTTTCCCAGGCTATAGTATGAGTAAACAGCTGTGCAGACTCAACCATCTGTGTTACCCCATACTAAGACGGGCAGCTGGAGACTTGGGAGATGAGAGGAAGCAAGTGCGATTGGGGTGACACCTTTGAGGACTGGTGTATTTGTGATGTTGAAGTTGAGGTGGAGGATAGCCCACTTGAAGGAGGACTTGATATCCGTTGAAGCACCTCCTGTTTTTGTGCCTCATCTGGAATTTGTAGTGATGGCCATGTCCTTAAGAAAGGGATCGTATCACATTCTCCACGAAAAGAAGTAGAAATCTTAGTTCAGCTGGAAGATGGTCTTTCTTCTGCAGATGTTACTCCCCCCCCCACCACGGGGGGGCTCGACCCACCAGCGGACAGGCACCAGTATTGGGAGAGGGGGGCTGTCCGTCAGTGTCCACCGCGGCTCTGGCACAAACCCGGCGACACGGAGGTGGCACGGGCCGGAATGGACTGGCCGTGTCGGCTTCGCACTCCAGCGTAGTCCCTCTGCCAGCTCGCGCCCGTAACCTCAAAGGGATGCGCAAGCGGCTTTTCCTCCCAGGGCTGTTCCCCACCCAGGAGGAACGTGGGGGAGCTCAGGTCGGCCTTCCACTGTACTCCCTTACCTCCCTCGCCCTCTTTCCTTCTTCCGTTCTCCATCTAACCCCTCGGCTCTTTGGTGTCCGCTCTCCCTCCAGCTCTCTCCTTCTCACAGGTGGACTACCGCGTGTATTCACACTGTGGCGAATCTTTTGGGCCCAGGCATAAGAAGTTGTCGAGGTAATGGATAATATGTGCCCACTTAGAAACGTCCATTGCAACCCATTCGAGGAAGCAACTAAACGCCTCAAATAGTGAGCAGAATCTGGAGCACCCCATTGGCAAACAGCGATCTATATAGTATGCTCCTTCCCAGATGCTGCCCAATAGGTGGACACTATTCGGAAGCACAGGTAGTAAGTAATCGGAATGTCGCATCAATGTCTGTTTTGGTCATTACGGTGACCCTTCCCAACTTCTTGATCCGCCTGATTGCCTTGTCAAAGGATGTACAGTATATACTACTGTACTTGGTTCCGCATCGATGTTGTTGTTTACTGACCTGACCCTTGGATATGACAAATGGTGGATTAGTCCGAATGTATTGGGTTCCGTTTTTGGCACAGCTAACAACGGGGATACCACTATGTCTTGTAAGGAAAGTGTTCTGAATAGAACCGCCATTCTACCTAAAGATATTTCTTTTTTTAATTTTCTTGTCACGACGTCTGGGTGTTGATAGGCTGATTTTAGACTTTTACTCTAGCCTTTCTTGATTTTAGAAGGGCATGACATGCCAATATCTGTGTCTCCCCCTCCTTTTACTCCTCCACCTCTTTTTATTTCGCATGACTATATGTAGTTGTCACTTTTCCATGTGTTAGTTGTGTCTTCTGAGCAGCTTGTCAGCTTTTGGACACCTTTGAAGTGTGTTCTATGTGTTTTCTATGTGTTTCTATGCGTTTTTGTTTGCCTGCCATTGGTTTTAACGGTGTTCGAAGGTGTTCGACGAACAGTTCGACGAACAGTTCGGCGAACATCCGGGTGTTCGACGAACCGAACCGAACTCGAACACTACGGGGGTGGCTCAACACTAGTTATTCACCTGCTTGCCTTTTTTCAATAAGAAAAAAACAGTTTGAGTGTGTCGCTGACTGTTCAGACACAAATATATCTATTTAACAAGTCTGGTATACACCAGGAAATTATAACTGTGGTTTTGCAGTTCAACGGTTCAAATCGCTGTATTATCCACTTTTTGGTCATTTTTTTATAAACAAAAACATTTTCAGTGTCTCGGTGACTGTTCAGACACCAAAATATCTGTTTAAAAGAATCTGGTGTAGGCCAGAGAACTAGAACTGTGTTTTTCCTCTTCCACGGCTCAAATCTGGGTGTTATTAACCTGCTTGACTTTTTCCATAAAAAAAAACAGTTTGATTGTGTCGCTGACTGTTCAGACACAAATAAATCTATTTTAACAAGTCTGTTATACGCTAGGAAATTATAACTGTGGTTTTGCAGTTCCACGGTTAAAATCTCTGTGTTATCCACTTTTTGTTTTTTTTGCATAAAAAAAACATTTTCAGTGTCTCGCTGACTGTTCAGACACCAATAAATCTGTTAAATAGAGTCGGGTGTAGGCCAGTGAACTAGTACTCGGTTTTTCCTCTTCCACAGTTCAAATCTGGGTGTTATCAACCTGCTTGCCTTTTTTCCATGAAAAAAATAGTTGGAGTGTGTCGCTGACTGTTCAGACACAAATCTATCTATTTTAACACGTCTGGTACACACCAGGAACTTATAACTATGGTTTTACAGTTCCATGGTTCAAATCTCTGTATTATCCACTTTTTGGTCTTTTTTGCATAAAAAAAAAACATTTTCAGCGTCTCGCTGACTGTTCAGACACCAATATATCTGTTTAAAAGAGTCTGGTGTAGGCCAGAGAACTAGAACTGTGGTTTTCCTCTTCCACGGTTCAAATCTCCTTTTTATTACCCTTTTGCCATTGATAGTGCGAGTGTAAGCTATTTTACGTCATTTACAATGGGCAAGGCGCTTGGCAAGGGACGTGGAACTGGACGTTCTGGTGATGGTGCGTGCAGAGGATAGGGCCGTGGCCAAGGTGAAAATGTGCCCCAACCAACAGCCACATCTTCTCGCTCCCAGTTCTTGACCGAATTACTAGGGAAGCACACAACAGCACCACTATCAGTGTGAACAGTTTATTAATTGGATAGCAGATAATACTTCCAGTCACCTGGGCACCACCACCTCGGGTCTGTCTTCCACATGTTCAAGTGTTAGTAGCCGTGAGTCTCGACTGCATACTCCTCACCACCCTGATGCTCCTTCCTCCCACCATGCCGAGTGTCGTCAGATAGCAACTGATCCCACAGTTGGACACTCTGAAGAGCTGTTCACTGGTCCATTTCCATATCTGTGACCCTCGCCTGCTCCGCTTGAAGTGGTGGAAGAGGAGATCCCATGTAGCGATGGCCAAATATTTGAATAGCCATGGCCACAGGAAGGCGACACTGGCAATTTGTCACAAGAGGTGGACGATGACGAGACACAATTGCCACAAAGTGAGGAGGAGGACCGTGGTGCAGAAGTGGAAGAGGAGGAGGTGGTGGATGATCTAGTATCTGACCCTACGTGGCAGGAGGACAAGTAGAGCGAGGCCAGCAGCACACAGGGGGAGGCAGAGTACCCAAACAGGCAGGAAGAAGCAGTGTGGTGGCCGCAGACAGAAGACAGGCAACTGTTCCCCGTAACATCAATACGAGGGACGTTGCCAGTACAACCGGTAGGTCTTCCAGAGTCTGGAATTTTTTTAAAGACTCTGCTGATAGCCCCAAAAAGGCCATTTGTACCACCTGCCAGGCCAGCAACAGAAGGGGTGACAAAACTACCAGCCTGACCACCACCAGCATGATAAGGCACATGGCAGCAAAGCACCCGACTTTGTGGGGCGAACCCCAGGGTCCACGACCAGTGTCAGCGGGTGTCACCAATACTTCTTATGCTGTTGTGCGTGTAATAGAACCCCCAGTTGTGCGAATAAGGCTATCCCCAGTCCATACTGCATGCAAAGATGCCCCCTCCTCTCAGTCTTCACTTATTATGGCAGTTTCTCAAGAAACAGCATCAACGTCCATGTCCACGTCCCACCGCAGCATTCAATTGTCCATATCCCAGAGCTTTGAACGAAAGTGCAAATTCGCAGCCAACGCCCCACAGGCCACAGTCCTAAATTCGCACATTTCATGACTGCTTACGTTGGAAATGCTGCCTTTTAGTCTGGTGGATACTGAATCCTTCCGCAACCTTATGGCGGTGGCCGTCCCTCGGTACTCGGTACCCAGCCGACACTATTTTGCCCAGAGTGCCATCTCTGCACTACACAAGCACGTGTCCCAAAACATCTGCCATGCCCTCAACAACGCAGTTACTGGGAGAGTCCACCTGACAACGGACACGTGGACAAGTGCTTGTGGCCAGGGACGGTACATCTCCCTGACGGCACATTGGGTAAACATAGTGGAAGCTGGGACCCAGTCGGACCTTGGGACGAAACACATCCTCCCCACACCGAGGATTGGGGGCCCTATGTCAGAGTTGCCCCCACAGTTTACAGCTCCTGTGCATCATCCTCCTCCTCCTCCTCATGTTCAGCCTCCATCTCAGATATCACCACATCATTTACAAGCTGGAAGCACTGCATTACTGCCTCAGCCAAGCAGCAACAGGCTGTGCTGAAACTCATAAGCTTAGGTGATAAACCTCACACTGCTTGTGAGTTGTGGACAGCTGTGAAAGAGCAGGCAGATCTGTGGCTGAGACCGCTGAACGTACATCCAGGCATGGTCGTGTGTGACAATGGCCTTAACCTGGTGGCGGCTCTGAGGCGAGGCGAGATCACACACGTACCATGCCTGGCTCATGTGCTTAACCTCATGGTTCAGCGGTTTCTTAAATCATACCCCGAGTTGCAAGATCTGCTCCTCAAAGTTCGTCCCCTGTCAGCTCATTTTCGGTAGTCGGCTACGGCTTCCGCCGCCCTTGCTGTGTTGCAGAAGCGTTTGCAGCTACTGGCACACCGACTGGTGTGTGATGTCCGCACACGTTGGAACTCTACCCTCTACCACATGTTGCAAAGGATT
This sequence comes from Phyllobates terribilis, assembly GCF_046119375.1. Taxonomy (NCBI): domain Eukaryota; kingdom Metazoa; phylum Chordata; class Amphibia; order Anura; family Dendrobatidae; genus Phyllobates; species Phyllobates terribilis. The sequence continues at coordinate 763,382,225 of NW_027362762.1, read as the reverse complement.
TGTGAGCAGAAGAGAGCAGTTGTGAAGTACCAGCTGCAACAAGGCCATCGATATTCAGGTCAGATTCCACACATAAGACCTCAGGAGTGGACCTGGATGTCTGACATATTTACCATCCTGACAAACTTTGAGGAGTCCACCAAGATGGTGAATGGCGATGATGCCATCATTAGCGTCAGCATCCCACTTGTCTGTCTTTTGCAACGCTCTCTGCAGAGAATTAAAGAGGGGGCATTGCAGCCAGAGTATGATGAGATGGATCAAGAAGCCGTAGCGGGCAATTCCACACAGCCCAGCCTCATCTCATCCCAATGTGCATTGGGGACAATGAGGGAGAGGAGGAGCAGGAGGAAGAGGAAGAACAGGAGCTGGTATCATGCGCTGTAGATGGTAGTACCTGTGCAAGTGTCATACCGTCGGTTCAGCGTGGGTGGCCTGAGGACAGGGGGGAGGAGGAGGAGGAGGAGAGCATGGTCAGTCATCATCTTGGTGAGGACACGGAAGTCTTGCCCATTACCAGTCTGGCACGCATGGCTGACTTTATGTTACGCTGCCTTAACCGTGACCCTCACGTTGTCAAAATGTTGGGTGACAGTCATTACTGGTTGGTGTCACTTTTAGACTCCCGCTACAAGGAGAACTTTCACTCTCTTATTCCTGAGGTGGAGAGGTCTACAAAAATGGGGCAGTACCAGAAGGCCCTTGCTGCAGGAGTGTTAAAAAAATTCAGCAATCCAGCAGGGGAACACTGTCAACGTTCTGGTACAGTTTTCTTATACCCGCCCAGTTTACAGACCCTGAGGCGCAGAGTACTCTCACAAGGAGTGGAAAGTTTCAAAAGATGGTGAGGGAGTACCTTGCCAACCGTATCAGCATCCTCCATGATTCCTCTGTGGCTTTTAATTATTGGGTATTCAAGCAGGACACTTGGAATGATCTCGCTCTGTGTGCCTTGGAGGTCCTAGCCTGCCCTCCCGCTAGCGTGTTATCGGAGCGTGTTTTTAGTGCCGCTGGGGGAATTATAACTGATAAGCGCACTCGCCTGTCAACTGACAATGCTGACAAGCTGACCTTTATCAAAATGAACAAGGGCGGGATTGGGCCAGACTTCTCATCACCACCAAATGACAGCAGAGTAACATAAAGTCAAATTCACTGTGTTGTTTCGGGAGGTGTATTCCCATGCACCGCTTCACACCCACACATGGGTATACTTTTCCTCATTTCGGCTGTTTTTTGCTCTTCTCCATATCCTCAGCCTCCACCACCACTATACCACCAGGGTGATGGTGGTCCGTGATGCCAGCATTGCAAGTTCCTCCGTCCTAATTTTTGGCAGCTTTTGCTTGGAAGGCATAGGCAAAGACTATGGGAGACCCACTCCCCAATAAAGGAAATAATGTTTTTAATTTGCTGTACTGCATGGCTCTTGTAAGGGGCATTAAAATCGTCTTGTTCAGCTTCTGTGACCTCAATGTCTCTTCCACAGGGTATTGTTAATGTCTTTTTAATCCACTGCGACCTCCACCACTCATCCAAGGGTCATTAAAATAGTCTTGTTAAGCTACTGCGACTTCCACCACTCTTCCAAGGGGCATTGATATTGTCTTTTTATTCCACTGCGACCTCCACCTCTCTTCCAAGGGGCATTAAAACCTTCTTGTTAAGATACTGTGATCTCCACGTCTCTTCCAAGGGCCATTAAAACCGTCTAGTTAAGCTACTGCGACCTCCACCACTCTTCCAAGGTGCATTGATATTGTCTTTTTATTCCACTGTAACTCCACCACCCTTCCAAGGAGCATTAAAACCATCTTGTTAAGCTACTGTGACCTCCACGTCTCTTTCAAGGGGCCTTAAAACCGTCTTGTTAAGCTACTGTGACCTCCACGTCTCTGCCAAGGGGCATTAAAGCCGTCTTGTTAAGCTACTGCGACCTCCACCACTCTTCCAAGGGGCAATGATATTGTCTTTTTATTCCACTGCGACCTCCACCACTCTTCCAAGGGGCATTAAAACTGTCTTGTTAAGCTACCGTGACCTCCAAGTCTCTTGCAAGGGAAGTTAAAACCTTCTTGTTAAGCTACTGCGACCACCACCACTTTTCCAAGGGGCATTGATATTGTCTTTTTATTTAACTGTGACCTCCACCACTCTTCCAAGGTGCATTAAAACCATCTTGTCAAGCAACTGTGACCTCCATGTCATTTCCAAGGGGCATTAAAACCGTCTTGTTAAGCTACTGTGACCTCCATGTCTTTTCAAAGGGGCATTAAAACCGTCTTTTTAAGCTACAGCAACCATCACCACTCTTCAAAGGGGCATTAAAACCGTCTTGTTAAGCTACTGTGACCTCCACATCTCTTCCAAGGGGCATTAAAACCATCTTGTTAAGCTACTGTGACCTCCACCACGCCTCCAAGGGGCATTTATATTGTCTTTTTATTCCACTGGGACCTCCACCACTCTTCCAAGGGGCACTAAAACTGTCTTTTTAAGCTACTGTGACCTCCACGTGTCTTCGAAGGGGCATTAAAACCGTCTTGTTAAGCTACTGTGACTTCCATGTTTCTCCCAAAGGCATTAAAACTGTCATGTTAAGATACTGTGACCACCACGTCTCTTCCAGAGGGCATTAAAACCGTCTTGTTAAGTTTCTGCGACCTCCACCACTCTTCCAAGGGACATTAACACCATCTTGTTAAGCTACTGTGATCTTCACGTCTCTTCCAAGGTGCATTAAAGCCGTCTTGTTAAACCACTCTGAACTCCACGTCTCTTCCTAGGGGCATTAAAACCATCTTGTTAAACCACTCTGAACTCCACAGCTCTTCCAAGGGGCATTGAAATGTTGTTTTTAATTACCTCTAACCTCCACGACTCTTCCAACGGGTATTGCATTTCCTCCTAATTTTAGTCAACTTTTGCTTTTCAATGCATAGGCGAACACTAAAAGAGACCCACTCCCCAATAATGGGTAGAAGGTTTTTAGTACGCTGTAATCCACGTCTGTTTCAAGGGGCATTGCAGTTCCTCATAATTTTTTGGAAAGCCTTCCATTCACTGCTTAGTCCAACAGTGTACAGGAGACCCAGTTGCTCTAAATGGAAAAAACGGTTTAGTTAAGGCCCTCTGACCTACATGTCACTTCCAAGGGGCATTGGAGTGCCTCAAAATTTTTGGTAGGCATTGCACTCACTGTATGCCATTTAACTGTGTAGCCGAACCGCTCCTTTTGGTACAGAAACATATCCTACAAGACATGTGTGGTTGACTGGCCTGATATTGATGTGAATGGTCTGTGTTCCTCCTGCTCTTTCTCCTTTGCCACCACCTCATCCATCATTCATCACCTGAAGCTTTGTTTTAACGGGAGTCATAGAACTGGGATAGTAGCAGGAAAACATCCAGCAATCCTCGGAGGAGGTAGGATATGTACCAAAACGCTGACCACCTCAGGCCTAGCCGCTACTACATACATGCGCTTGCATTCCAAGGAACAGAAAGCTAAGGAGAAGGATGGCCTCATGATCATGAATAATTTACTCATTTCTAGGAGGTCGACCACTGCTGCTGTCTACCTTCTGAACTTTGTGTTGAAGCCTGATTGACCCATGACCCGCAATCCTCTATGTCTGGAGGACGTGTTGCATCCCAGTGTCCAACTGTGTCCAGGCTTCCACAATATTAACCCAGTGTGAAGGGGTCAGTGAGATGGACCATCCCTGGCCACATTGACTTGTCCACGTGTTTGTGGTTAAGCTGTCCTCAAATAGGGGCGGCTGGGGACCGTTTATGGACATCCGGCCGCCCCCAGGTGGCTGGGGACCGTGTGTGGGCACCCGGTCGCGGGGTGGCTGGGTACCGAGTATGGACATCCGGCTGCCCCCTGGTGGATGGGGACCGAGAGTGGACACCCTGCCGCCAGGCGGCAGGGGACTGAGTATGGAATACCAGGCCGCCGACGCAGCCATGACGTGGTGGCCAGTTTCCACCTCCACATGCCTAAAAGGCCCAATTTCAAGTGCAAGCAAGCAAGCAGTATGGTATTGCAGCCTGGGGATGGGTGGTTGGCAGGCTGCATACTTGAGCTTGCACTGCAAGGAATGGGTGAGGTACATTTGAACACTGCCCTGGGACAAGGACTTGCACGGGGATAGTTGCAAGTCTGCATCTTCTGATACGGCAAAGATCACTTCTGATGGGCACACTTATAGGCAGTGACCTGGGTGTCAGAGATGCTTCCAGGGGTCTTCCCCATGCTGTTCCCATGTCTTTTCAGCACTGTATGCATGTGTCACACAGCACATGGCCAGATAAGGTTGTAAAATGTTAAAATGACATTTCACGATGAATGCAGTTGTCACGGTTGAAAGCAATACAAAAGTGCAAAAGCGCATAAAAAATGCTACTTGTGAACATAGCCCAAGGTGTGGAGGAGTATTTTTGTTTTTGGATATTTATTTTCCCTTATACACAAGTCTTTACCCTGGAAAGGATGTTCCTTAACATATTTCACAGGAAAGAAGTTTCAGTTTTCTTTTTTGAACGTTTTATTGTGAGCCCATTAAAGTGGCTTAATACCTCTGACCACGTTGTTGAGAGCAGTGACCTGGGGGTCAAAAATGCTTCCTGGGGCGATCCCTATGCTTTCCCCATGTCATTTGAGCACTGTTGCTATCATTTTAGGCACTTTTTAGGCTTTCTACAGACTGCCCGGGGTGCCGCCGCAAAAATGCCCGGGTCTCCCATAGACTAACATTGGGCTCGTTGCTCGGGTCGAGCACCCGAGTATCACGGTGAGCTCGGCCTGAGCTTCAAGCACCCGAGCATTTTAGTGCCCGCTCAACACTAATGATGACCAATTTTGACAAAAGGATTATATGCTTATTGCTCTGACTTCAAAAGGCTTCCTTTGATTTCAATACTATCTGTTTTAAAGAAAACCTGTCACTAGATCAAATGTGACCAGTTTCTGTAAATATTTTACATCTGCTATTCTCCGAGACATTCTGTTTTGTTTTTTTTATTTTAAAGTGCCACATGTTCCAGAGATATGAACTACAGATCTGATAGGCAACTTGCTTTCCAATTCCATGATAAAAGACACGTAGAAGAGTGGCAATGTTTGTTAGGTCTTATTCTTTTCACATAAACCCTTCTGTATTGGAAACTAAACTCAAAATAATTAGGAACTAGTGATGAGCCACTGCTCGGAACGCGCCCGAGCATCTCACTTCTCGAGATGCTCGGCGCACTGCGAGTATTTCCTGGATGCTTGGGCGGCAGCTTGAGTCCCCTCCCTGCATGTTTGCCTGCCACACATTGTAATGCCAAAGCCATGTTGGTTGTGGCATTACAGTGATTGGCTGGCCGCACAGCATCTTCAGATCTATATAAGACCTGGCGCCGCCATGCTCGTCACAGTCTACCCCGGAAACATTCAGTGTAGTAAGAGATGCTGCTGAGCTTGGGAGAGATTTGCTTGTTTATTAGTTAGAGTAGGTATACCACAACATCTATATATATCCATCTGAAGTAACAGTCCTTCTGAGGACTTATCCAGCTGCATATTTTCAGTGGTGAAGGTTATAGCAAGAGTTAGGCAGGCAGGCAGCATATGTGACAGACTGCAGGGCACATAGCAAGAGGGTCCATTGAACCTTCCGTTAGTCTAGGTATTCCACAACATATATGTATATATATATATATATATATATATATACATACAGTATAGGCCAAAAGATTGAACACAACATCTCATTTACAGATTTTTCTATATTTTCATGACTATGAAAATTGTACATTCACACTGAAGGCATCAAAACTATGAATTAACACATGTGGAATTATATACTTAACAAAAAAGTGTGAAACAACTGAAAATATGTCTTATATTCTAGGTTCTTCAAAGTAGTCACCATTTGCTCTGATGACTGCTTTGCATACTCTTGGCATTCTCTTGATGAGCTTCAAGAGTTAGTCACCGGAAATGGTCTTCCAACAATCTTGAAGGAGTTCCCAGAGCACTTGTTGGCCCTTTTGCCTTCACTCTGTGGTCCAGCTCACCCCAAACCATCTCGATTGGGTTCAGGTCTGGTGACTGTGGAGGCTAGGTCATCTGGCGTAGCACCCCATCACTCTCCTTCTTGGTCAAATAGCTCTTACACAGCCTGGAGGTGTGCTTGGGGTCATTGTCCTGTTGAAAAATAAATGATGGTCCAACTAAACGCAAACCGGATGGAATAGCATGCCGCTGCAAGATGCTGTGGTAGCCATGCTGGTTCAGTATGCCTTCAATTTTTAATAAATCCCCAACAGTGTCACCAGCAAAGCACCCCCATACCATTACACCTCCTCCTCCATGCTTCACAGTGGGAACCAGGCATGTAGAGTCCATCCGTTCACTTTTTCTGCGTCGCACAAAGACACGGTGGTTGGAACCAAAGATCTCAAATTTGGACTCATCAGACCAAAGCACTGATTTCCACTGGTCTAATGTCCATTCCTTGTGTTCTTTTGCCCAAACAAGTCTCTTCTGCTTGTTGCCTGTCCTTAGCATTGGTTTCCTAGCAGCTATTTTACCATGAAAGCCTGCTGCACAAAGTCTCCTCTTAACAGTTTTTGAAGAGATGTGTCTGCTGCTAGAACTCTGTGTGGCATTGACCTGGTCACTAATCTGAGCTGCTGTTAACCTGTGATTTCTGAGGCTGGTGACTCGGATAAACTTATCCTCAGAAGCAGAGGTGACTCTTGGTCTTCCTTTCCTGGGGCGGTCCTCATGTGAGCCAGTTTCTTTGTAGCACTTGATGGTTTTTGCAACTGCACTTGGGGACACTTTCAAAGTTTTCCCAATTTTTCGCACTGACTGACCTTCATTTCTTAGTACATAATAATGGCCACTTGTTTTTCTTTACTTAGCTGCTTTTCTCTTGCCATAATGCAAATTCTAACAGTCTATTCATTAGGACTATCAGCTGTGTATCCACCAGACTTCTGCACAACACAACTGATGGTCCCAACCCCATTTATAAGGCAAGAAATCCCACTTATTAAACCTGACAGGGCACACCTGTGAAGTGAAAACCATTTCCGGTGACTACCTCCTGAAGCTCATCAAGAGAATGCCAAGAGTGTGCAAAGCAGTCATCAAAGCAAAAGGTGGCTACTTTGAAGAACCTAGAATATAAGACATATTTTCAGTTGTTTCACACTTTTTTGTTAAATATATAATTCCACATGTGTTAATTCATAGTTTTGATGCCTTCAGTGTGAATTTACAATTTTCATAGTCATGAAAATACAGAAAAATCTGTAAATGAGAAGGTGTGTCCAAACTTTTGGTCTGTGCTGTATGTACTGTATATCAGAGCTAGGCAAGCAGGCTGTGTATGTGGCAGACTGCAGTGCATACAGCACAAGAAGGTCCATTCCAGTTCTGTCTGCTGCTGCTGTTACAAATATTTCTAGAAATAGCCCCAGGTATCAGAGGCCAGGGATAATTATTTTTTTGATCTTAATCCTGATTTTTTGCCTCAAAAGCTGTGAAAAATAGTAACCTGCAGGCCAGCTATATAAAATTGGTTTTCCATCACACGTATCACATATAAGTGTACTCCAAATTCAGCCATTTCGGGACTCCATTTAAATTTTGTTGCTGTGTGTCAGTGAAGTTATTGACACGAGGTCGCTGTGAAAAATAGTAACCTACAGGTCAGCTATTTAAAACTGTGGTTTTCCGTCACAAATAACGAATATACGTTCACTCCAAATTCAGCCATTTCTGGCCTATATTTAAATTTTGTTGCAGTGTGTGAGTAAAGTTCTTGACACGAGGTAGCTGTAAAAATAGTAACTTACAGGCCAGCTATAAAAAAATGGTTTTCGGTCACACTTATCACATATAAGTTCGCTTCAAATTCAGCCATTTCTGGCCTATATTTAAATTTTGCAGTGTGTGAGTAAAGTTCTTGACACGAGGTCGCCATCCTCCAAAACTTTGAAGACTCCACCAAGATGGTGAGCGGCGATGATGCCATAATTAGCGACACCATCCCGCTTCTCAGTCTTCTGAAACGCTCTCTGCTCTCGAGGATGCATTGCAGGCAAAGCAAGTTGAGATGGAGCAAAGAACTATACTGGGAGATTACAAATAGCCCAGCCTCATCTCATCCCAACGTGGATTGGGTGACAATGAGGAAGAGGAGGAAGAGGAGGAGGAGGAGGAGGAGGAGGAAGAACAGAAGCTAGTTTCCTGCGCTATAGATGGTCCTACCTGCATAACTCTAATACCATCTGTTCAGCGTCGATGGCCTGAGGACAGGGAGGAGGAGGAGGAAGAGGAGGAGGATGAGGAGGAGAGCATGGTCAGTACTCCTCTCGGTGAGGACACAGAAGTCTTGCCTCTTTGCAGTCTGGCACGCATGGCTCAGTTTATGTTACGCTGCATTTCCCATGACCCTCACGTTGTCCAAATTTTTGGTGACAGTCATTACTGGTTGGTGACGCTTCTTGACCCACACTACAGGGAGAACTTTATGTCTTTTATTCCTTTGCAGGACAGGCATATTAAAATAGGGCAGTACGAGAAGGCCCTTGTTGCTGAATTAGTGAAAAAATTCCCATCTGAAAACGCTGGCGGCAGAGGTCACAGTTTGTTGGACAACAAAGGAGTACAGGCAAGAGAGCCACAAATGCTATCCAGCAGAGGCAAGGGAACACTGTCAAAGTTCTAGGACAGTTTTCTCAGGCCCTTCCATTGCACAGGTTCTGAGGCGTGGGGTACTCTCAAAAGGAGTGCAAAGTTTCAGAAGATGGTGAGGGAGTACCTTGCCCACCGTACCAATGTCCTCCATGATACCTCCGTAATTCCTCTGTGTCTTATAAATATTGGGTATCCAAGCTGGACACATGTCATGAACTGGCTCTCTAAGCCTTGGAGGTCCCGGCCTGCCCTGCCGCTAGCGTTTTGTCAGATCAGGTTTTTAGTGCCACCGGTGGAAGTATAACCGATAGGCACATCCGCACCTCTGTCTTAACATCCAGACATGGGTATAAGCTTCCTGACTTTGTCTACTTGCTCTTGTCCTCCTCCTTCTCCACATCCTCATTATCCACCACCATACCACCACCATATGTACCATATCAACATATCTACATCTCTTGCAAGAGCATTGGAGTACCTCCAAATTTTTGGCAACCGTGGCTTCACTGCATAGGCAAACACAATGGAAGACCCACTTCCTAATAATGGGAACATTATTTTCAAGAGGCCTTCCGACGTCTACTTCCCTTGCAAGGGGCATTGGAGTTCCTCAAAATTTTGACAGCCATTGCAGTCACTATATAGGCAAACAGTATGGGAGACCCGCTCCTTTCTAATGGGAATATGTCATTACTGTGGCCCAGATCTATGTGTCTTTAAATTGTTAGTGGAGTGTTTCCTGAATTTTGGCAGCCATTGGACTCACTGCATACCCTATAACTTTATAGCATAACTGTATAGCAGACCGTCTTCTTTCTAATGGGAACCTGTTGTACTCATTACTGTGGCACAGCTCTATGTGTCTTTAAATTGTTAGTGGGGTGTTTTCCAAATTTTGACAGTCACAGCATGGGCATTACCACTATAGGAGACCTGCTCTTTTATGATGGAAACATTTTTTATTACTGAGACACTCCTCTATGTCTCTTCAAAGGGGTATTGGGTTGCGTCCAAATTTTTGGCAGCCCTTCCAGTCACTGCATAAGCAAAAACAGTATAGGTGACCCACTCATTAATAATGGGAGCAACAAAGCATAATCGGCTGATGGCTCTCTAACAATAGCGAGGGCCGACTGCTGGCCCTTTAAGAATAGTAAGGGCTGCCTGATGACCCTATAAAAATAGGCTTTGTGACTTTCAGAATCCCTCCATCATAAATTAAACAGGATATGTCGGATGAAGTGTCACACATCACATGGCCAAATAAGGTTGTAAAATGTTAAAATAACTTTCCCGGTGAATGCATTTGTCTTAAAAAAATAACGTAAAAAAAAAAACACAGTAGGATATTTTTTTAGTATAAAAACCATACTTGCCAATGTAATCTCAATGTAATCACATTGCTCAGCTCCTGCACCTCCTCCTCCAGTTCAGCCTCCATCTCCAAAATGACCACATCAGTCACAAGCTGAAAGAACTGCAGCACTGCCTTGGAAAAGCGGCAATAGGCTATGCTTAAAATAACATGCTTAACCCCTTTACCCCCCAAGGTGGTTTGCACGTTAATGACCAGGCCAATTTTTACAATTCTGACCACTGTCAATTTATGAGGTAATTACTCTGGAACGCTTCAATGTATCCCACTGATTCAGAGACTGTTCTTTCATGCCATATTGTACTTCATGTAAGTGGTAAAATTTCTTCGATATCACTTGCGTTTATTTGTCCAAAAAAAATTAAATTTGGCGAAGATTTTGAATTTTTCAAACTTTGAATTTTCATGTCCTTAAATCAGAGAGATATGTCACACAAAGTATTGAATAAATAACATTTCCCACATGTCTACTTTTCATCAGCACAATTTTGGAACCAATTTTTTTTTATGGTAGGGGGTTAAGGGTTAAAATTTGACCAGCGAAGTTTCATTTTTAGAACAAAATTTACAAAACTAAAAACATTTTTTTAGGGATCACATCAAATTTGATGTGACTTTGAGGGGCCTTTATTACAAAAAATACCCAAAAGTGACACCATTCTTAAAACTGCACCCCTCAAGGTGCTAAAAACCACATTCAAGAAGATTATTAACCCTTCAGATGCTTCACAGGAATTTTTGGAATGTGGAAGAAAAAAAATGAACATTTATTTTTTTTCACAAAAATGTTCCTTTAGACCCAAGTTTTTTTATTTTCACAAGGGTATCATTAAAAATGGACCCTAAAATTTGATGTGCAATTCCTGCTGAGCACGCCCATACCCCATATGTGGGGGAAAGCTACTATTTGGGCGCACGGCAGAGTTCGGAAAGGAAGGAGTGCCATTTTACTTTTTAAATGTAAAATTTGCTTAAATAATTAGCGGACGCAATGTTGTGTTTGGGGAGTCCCTGATGTACCTAAACAATGGAAACGCCACACAAGTGACACCATTTTGGAAACTAGACCCCTCAGGGAACTTATCTAGATGTATGGTGAGCACCCTGAACTCCCAGGTGCTTTACAGAAGTTTATAACATTGAGCCGTAAAAATAAAATGTTCACATTTTTCAAACAAAAAAGTTTTTCAGCCCCCAATTTTGAATTTTCATAAGGGTAACAGGAGAAATTGCACCATATGATTTGTTGTGCAATTTCTCTTGAGTAAGCTGGTACCCCATATGTCAGAGAAAGTCATTGTTTAGGCACACGGCAGGGTTCGGAAAGGAAGGAGCGCCATTTGACTTTTTGAATGTAAAATTTGTTTGAATAATTAGTGGACGCCAGTTGCGTTTGGAGAGCCCCTGATTTGCCTAAACAGTAGAAATCCCCCACAAGTGACACCATTTTGGAAACTAGACACCTCAGTTAACTTATGTAAATGTGTGGTGAGACCCCTGAATCCCCCGGAGCTTAACAAAAGTTTATAACATAATAAAATAAAAAAATCTAACTTTTTCCTCAAAAATTATGCTTTAGCCCAAATTTTTTTTATTTCACAAAGGTAAGAGGAGAAAATGGACCCTAAAAATTTTTTTGAATTTTTTTCTGAGTACGCCGATACCCCATATGTGGGGAAAATTCACTGTTTGGGCTCACGGCAGGATTCAGAAGGGAAGGACCACTGTGTGACTTTATGAACACAAAATTGTCTGAAATCGAGAGTGGACGCCATGTCGCGTTTGGAGAGCTCCTGACGCACCTAAACAGAAGTGACTCCATTTTGGAAACTTGACCCTCAAGGATTTTATCAAGGGGTATAGTAAACATTTTGTTCGACACAGATTTTGATAACATCAGGTCATCATATTGAATAAGTTCTCATTAGTATTGAGCGCAAGTGCTAGCTACTTGACTTTGCATCGGGTGCTCGGGTATGCACCATGTATCGCGGGTGCTCAAGTGACATGCTCAAGTCCCTGCCCCGCATGTTTCACGGTTATTAGACACCCAGAAAAGAACATGCGGGGATCGCTCGTGCATGGCAGGCAATCCTCAAAAGTTTTTTTGGCTGTATAAGAGCTTGAAAACATATGAGGCGGAAATTCAAGGATGTCACTCGAGCACCCACGATATTCTGTGAATACCCAAGCACCCGATGCAAACTCAAATAGCGAGTACTTTTTGTAAAAATCCCAACCCCAATACAACCCTAACCCCAATCTTAATATAACCCCAACCCTAGCACAACCCCAACCCTAACCCTAGCCCAACCCTAACCATAGCCAAACCATAACCGTAGCCTACCCCTAGCACAACTCTAGCCCTATAACACCCCTAGCCCAACCCTAACCCTAGCCCAACCCTAACCCTAGCCCTGACCCTAGCCCTAACCCTAGCCCAACTCTAACCCTAGCACAACCCTAACCCTAGGACAACCCTAGCCCTAAAGTTTATTATTTACGCCGTTCCTCGTGCGGCATAAGTGATTAGATGACTTTATGTTACGGATCCGGGTGGTGGAACCCATGTGCTGCGGTGCACGGAGGGACCCAGAGGGGGGTAACTACATATCAACTCGGACCGACCTAGGTCGTACGGCAGCTAACGACTCTGTGACCAGGGAGGGACCGAGCAGAGGGACCAGGGGCTTTTCTGGGGACGACCTTGTAAAAGAGCAGGTGACTCCCACGGGTCAGATGGCTGGGACTTACCGGTATAGCAGATGTGCACAGCAGACAGGCTGACGAGTGGTCCTGGTGGATGGACTGGCAGACACGGCAGGCGACAGGTGGGAGCCTCTATGTAGGCTGTCAAGGTGTCACGGCAAGTGACAGGCAGGAGCCTCTAGGTAGGCTGTCAGGTGGTCACAGCAAGTGACGGGCAGGAGCCTCCAGGTAGGCTGACAGGTGGTCATGGCAAGTGACAGGCAAGAGCCTCTAGGTAGGCTGTTAGGTGGTCACGGCAAGTGACAGGCAGGAGCCTCTAGGTAGGCTGATAGGTGGTCACAGCAAGTGACAGCAGGAGCCTCCAGGTAGGCACGGCAGGTATCAAGCAGGAGCCTCCAGGTAGGCATGGCAGGTAACAAGCAGGAGCCTCCAGGTAGGCACGGCATGTAGTGGGCAGGTGCTTCCAGGAAAGCAGGCGGGCAAAGCCCATAGACAGACTGGGAGACTGAACGGAAGACAGACTGTCAGGCTGGAGAGTAGTCAGGCTGGCGGACTTGACTGATAGTAAGGCTGGCGGGCAGGACTAGTAGTCTAGCTAGCAGCAGGACCTGAGGGCTGAAGCAGAGGTAAGTACACTGTGCATAAACTATTACTCGGCCACCTCCATATTGGAGGAGTTGCTTTATATATGGGAGTACCAACAGCAATTGGCCGGGGACTCCTTAGGGCGGCACGCGGCCCCTTTAAGAGGGAAGGAGTGCGCGCGTGCCCTGAGAACGGTGCCCGGGAAGCTGCACGCGCCGGCAGAAGCAGGAAGAGGAACACTGGAGGATGCCGGGCGGGGACCACGGCAGTGAGAGGGACAGCATCTCTGCCTGGCAGGGGGAAGAGACGCCGATGCCACAGTACCCCCCCCTTTACGCCCCCTCTTTTTTAGGCCAGAAAGAAATTTTTCAAGGAGAAGCGGGGCATGAATGTTCTCCCTGGGTTCCCAAGTTCTCTCCTCTGGGCCAAACCCCTTCCAATCCACCAGAAAAAAGTTTTTTCCTCTTACTCTCTTGGTAGCCAGAATGTTCTCTACCTCAAAAACGTCCTCAGCGGAAACCGGAGCAGGGGGAGTACCTGGATTGTTGGAAAAGGAATTAAACACAACTGGTTTGTGGAGAGATACGTGGAAGGAGTTGGGAATCCGTAAGGTGGCCGGGAGCTTTAACTTGTAGGCCACTGGGTTGATTTGGTTGAGGACTTCAAATGGACCATTGAACCGAGGACTAGAGATGAGCGGTGTTCTACTCGAACTGTTCGCCAATCTCAAATTCGAGCTGTTTTGGGGTTGCTCGAGCCGTTCGGCGAACACGAACAATTTGAAAAAAATTTGGCTTTTCGAGGTTATGTTCGATAACTGTTCGTGCACCAAAATCATAACTGGATTTTTTCTCAGTAATGCTGAAAATTAATGTTAATACGCAGTTTGAGTGTACAGCGGGGCGGGGGGAGGGGCAGGGGATGGATCTCTGCAGGAACAATGAAGATCTCCATTTTTTTTTCTCTTTCCCGCATTTACAATGGGAAGGTGCAATCTGTCAGCCTATCAGCAGCACACACACGGAGCGAACTGCTTTTTTTCACACAAGCAAGGGCATGTGTCATTGGCAGTGTATGTCACATGTCCTTGCCCTTTAAGACCCAGCCATTATCCCCCATCGCCACCATTTTCTCACTGCTGCAGCTGAGTGTTAGACGGCACCGCTGTTGCTGTGTGCGCTATACTTTGTTAATTTCAAGCCAATTTTCGCACAATTCTACAGATAGCTTGGGAGTAGGGAATAGTTGTGATTGCAGTCCTTTTAAGGACTAGGTTACATCATTTCCTACGACTTTTATCAGGCAGGTCTGTGCTCTTAAATAGATAGGTTGGGAGTAAAGACTAATTGTAATTGCAGTCCTTTTCAGGGCTAGGTTACATCAGTTCCTATCACTTTTATCAGGCAGGTCTGTGCTCTTAAATAGATAGGTTGAGAGTAAAGACTAATTGTAATTGCAGTCCTTTTAAGGGCTAGGTTACATCAGTTCCTATCACTTTTTGCCAGGCAGGTCTGTTTTAGTGCTGTGCAAATTTTTTTCACAGCATTTGGCTAAATCTAGCAAAGCAAATCCTTTTTGGCCTCTTGCAGTGTGTGTTAGTCAGTGGAGTAGCCTATCTGTGTTGCAAGCTACACCACCTGTATATAGAATACCAATTTTTTTACTGCACCTAGTGAAGTAAAAACTTTTTGGCATAGCATCATTCTATTAGTCCATCTATACTAACCTCCACCAGGTTGAAATTCAAAATAATTTTTATCTGCATCTAGCTCTGAAAAAATATTTTGGCTTGTAGCAGTGTGTGGGACTTGTTCTATTAGTCCACCTATACTAACCTTCACCAGGTTGCAAATTCAAAATAATTTTTATCTGCATCTAGCTCTGAAAAAATATTTTGGCTTCGGCTTGTAGCAGTGTGTGGGACTTGTTCTATTAGTCCATCTATGCTAACCTCCACCAGGTTGCAAATTCAAAATAATTTTTACCTGCATCTAGCTCTGAAAAAATATTTGGGCTTGGGCTTGTAGCAGTGTGTGGGACTTGTTCTATTAGTCCATCTATACTAACCTCCACCTGGTTGCAAATTCAAAATAATTTTTATCTGCATCTAGCTATGAATAAATATTTGGGCTTGGGCTTGTCGCAGTGTGTGGGACTTGTTCTATTAGTCCATCTATACTAACCTCCACCAGGTTTCAAATTCAAAATAATTTTTATCTGCATCTAGCTATGAATAAATATTTGGGCTTGGGCTTGTAGCAGTGTGTGGGACTTGTTCTATTAGTCCATCTATACTAACCTCCACCAGGTTTCAAATTCAAAATAATTTTTATCTGCATCTAGCTCTGAAAAAATATTTCGGCTTCGGCTTGTAGCAGTGTGTGGGACTTGTTCTATTAGTCCATCTATACTAACCTCCACCAGGTTGCAAATTCAAAATAATTTTTAGCTGCATCTTGCCTGTAAACTTATTTTGGGCATATTAGCTGTGTGTGGTACTCATTCTATTAGGCCATCTATACTTAGCTCCACCAGCTTTCAAATTTCTAATAATTTTTAGCTACATCTTGCCTGGAAAATAATTTTGGGCATAGTAGCAGTGTGTGGTGCTCATTGTATTAGGCCATTTATACCAAGCTCCACCAGCTTTGAAATTAATAATAATTTTTAGCTGCATCTAGCCCAGAAAAAAATGTTTCTTCCCAATACTGGTAGCAAAATAAATATGGGGCACGCTCCTGGCTAACAAAAATATACGCTTCATAACAAAAAACACCAGCCTAGCGCACTGCATTAATACGATGGCATCATCGTCTCTCCCGTCTACGCCGGCTAGCATTCCTGTGCCTAAAACACAATGCATGGGTCCACGCTAGCCACGATGCTGAGGGGTCTAACGCTGCTGCTAACGCTTTATCACATTTCAATTGGCTGATTTTCACAGAGCTCCTCCCCAACGCCCACAAATCGGGCAACAGTTGCCCACCCTCCCTATGGGATCTAGTGGTGAATAGTTGATGCCATTAATCAGAGCGTCAGTTGCCCCGTCGACGTGGCAAGCATACGGTAAGGCATGGGAAGAGTGGACACGACTAGTAGCAGGCAGACGGGTTGACAAAGCCAGATTACAAGTCACCATAGAATTTCTCCACCAGCTAATGATGAGGGGCATATCGAGGGCGTCAGCGAAGCGGTGTCTGACCGGAGTAGCATTTCACTTCCAACTACTGAATTGGGGAGATGTGACAAAGAGATTCATCATCAGACAATCCATAAAAGGGTGGAAAAGGGGTCAGCCAAGTCAGGAGTGTAGACGTCCCGTCCCGTGTCACTAAAACTGATTTCTCACATCATATCCCTAACACCATTAAGATGACACTCACAATTTGAAGCAACACTACTGTCTACTGCATTTGCGATCGCCTTCATCGGGGCGCTATGCATAAGCGAATTAGTCCCTCAATCCAAAATTACCACCAGTGGAGGCTTATTATACCAGGACATAGTCATAGCCAATAATGTAATACGTCTACGCATACGCCAATCGAAAACGGTTCCAGCGGGCAGGGGCACTTGGGTACTTCTGCAACCTACAAACTGTACACTGAGTCGGGTAACAATAGTAAAAACATATATAACCATCAGATCACAAAGTAATTTCTTCCTATCATACATTGATGGAACGCCATTATAAAGATACCAGTTCCAAGCTATATTTAATAAATGCATAACATCAGCAGGGAACCACCCCAAAGATTACGGGACACACTCATTACGCATAGGCACGGCCACGGAAGCAGCAAGAGCAGGTCTGTCAGAAACGGAAGTTCAGAGGATAGGGAGATGGCGATCCACGTGTAGTGATACAACACCGACAACTGGTAGGAGATAAAGCAGGCCTCATACGACCCGACGGTGTTCACTTAATGGATATTGGACTGGACATATTCCTGTCAGGACTCCAGGACGGAGTGAAAAAAGCGTTAAGAGTGATGGATGGGGGTCAGAGTCCTGCATACGAGTACGCAGGATCCTCCGTGGCCTGGAAATAGAAATGACATGTTGGAGAGTTACACTTGTTGGCCAACTTGCCAGTGTGGAGACCCAGGGCATGCTGCAACAAGCTGAATTATTTTAGAAATAAAATGCCTTTCTAATGGAATGAGTATAGAGTAAGAGTTACATTATTGTATTGTCAAGGAAAGGGGGGCGTTAGGGGGGCTGAGCGTCTGGGTTTGGTTGGGGGTCCCCACAGTCTGCCTAGGCTAGATGCATTTAAAAATTCTTATTAGATACACAGGCGGTGCAGCTTGCTTCGCAGCTGGGCTACTACGTCCAAAGTATTGCCTAGGCTAGTTGAAGTTAAATATTCTACGCTGACTAGCAGACGCTGGAGCTTTGAAGCAGACCTCTAAGTAAACAGCCCTTCAGACTCAACCATCTGTGTTACCCCAAGCCATAGTGTATGTATTTTCTTACAGTTAAAAGGGGGGGGGGCGACCGAAGCCACCTGGAATTGACGATGCCAACGTCACGTAAAACACAGCAAGGGGACTCCAAAAAGAGTGTCCATTTTTTCCAAAAATTGTGGCACAGACAGCACTTAAGTGGCATCAATTTCCCCAGAGTTGCTAAAAACGGTTGGTGAGGTGATTTTACCAAATCCTCAAGCCTTTAGTCTCCCCAGGAAGACACAGGGGTAGAAAAGTCCTTGCGGATCCATGATTTGTTCATCTTTATGAACGTGAGTCTGTGTGCATTCTCAGTGCACAGCCGCGTGCGCTTATCTGTCAGCACACCACCAGCAGCGCTGAACACACGTTCAGAGAGGACCCTGGCTGAAGGTCATGACAAGATCTCCAAGGCATGAGTGGTGAGCTCCAGACATTTTTCCAGATTGGAATACCAAAATGAGCAAGGGTCCAGTGACTCAGTCATAGCTTCGATGTTCACTTGGAGATACTCCTGTACCATCCTCTCTAGACATTAACTATGTGTCAGACTTCTTGTCTCTTGTGGCCTTGCAAAGGATGGTCTAAAAAAGTGGTGAAACGATTCCACAAAATTGCTGTTACCAGCAGATACTGCGTTACTGTTACGGTTTGAGTGATGAAGACTCGACAGTCCCACGGTTTGCAAGTTAGAACTGTGAGATTCACTACGTGCACCACTGGTGTTTTGTGGAAAAGCACATATAAGATTCTGCAACAGCCTCTGCAGATACTCCTGCATGCGTGAATCCCTTTCTATGGCAGAAATTATTTCGGCAAATTTACTTTTGTACCGGGGATCTAAGAGTGTGGCAACCCAGTAGTCGGGATTACTTCGAATTCTGACAATCTGAGGGTCATGTTGAAGGTAGTGTAGCAAGAAGGCACTCATGTGTCTTGCGCATCCAGGAGGACCAAGTCCTTGTTGTGTTGGTAGCGAGGTAAGAATCATGCTTCCTTCCTCTGCCCTCTCCCCCCAACCTCGCACAACAGAAATGTGATCAAGGTCTCCCTCATCTGATGAGTCTTACATGCCCATCGCCCATTCGTCCTCCACTTCTTCCTCAGATCCTGCACCTTCCTCAACAGTTTGGCTGCTACCATGTGCCCTGGTTAATCTCTCTCCCCCACCCTCCCATTCCAGCCACCTTGGTGCTGCCGAACGTCTGGACCTTGGAGATATTATCCCTTCCGCATACGATTCCTCCTCTACTTCCTCCACCTCCTCTTGTCCCACCACCTGACTATGAATTCTGTTTAACGTGTGCTCCAGCATGTAAATCACAAGAATAGTCATGCTGATAATGGCATCGTCGTCAGCACTAAACATCTTCGTCGTCATTTCAAAACTGTGCAGAAGGGTGTGTGGCACCCCTGAGGGTTCAGTCACCACAGAGGTACTGCATCTCACACAGAGGTGTGGTATCTCACCCTCAGGTAAGGAAGGAGTATGGCTCGGGACCCTAACACCTTCATCCAACACATACCCGCAGTGGGGGTAGGGCGAGATTGCTCCTAAGGGAGAGTACAGTCCCAGGTCCCTAGCAGCTTAGGAGAGCACATGACAGGGAGAGTATAAATAGGAAGCAATCTTAGAAAGAGCAAGCCAGTCAGAGGAGGAGAAGTGACAGGAGCAGAGGGTCTGCATGAGCTCTTCTCCGGAGGCGGGTCTAGCCTGGGAGGCCCAAGACTGAAGGAGAGAAGAGAGGAGTGGGAGCAGGAAGGCTACAGGAACCGAAGGGACCCTAGGTGTAAGGGCCATGCAGAAGGCCACCTATACTCCCGCTGCTACCAGGAGGTAGAGGGGTCAGGCCAGATAAGGGGAACCGGTCCCTCAACTAGCGGAGAAACAGAAAGTCTCATCTAGAAACCGGAGGCTGCAGCACTTCACGTACTGCAGGCCAAAGTCCACACCAGTCTCACTAAGAAGGTAGCCACATACGACCCAGGGGACGGAACACACGTCGCCCGCCAAGGCCCGAGGATACCGGATAGAAGTGTCACTGGGTGTGAGGTGCAGGGAGAAGGTCAGAGAAAGGACACACAGAAGGGGGTCCTGCTAAGTACTCCGGAGCTATCTGGGGGTGGACTGAGCCCCTCACTGAGTACACACAGCGCGACTTGGGAGATTGCTCTGGTACCTGTAATCTGGACTGCAACAACTGTAAGAAAAGATCTTGGGACTGCATCACACGGACTCTGTGTTCATTACTGACTCCCTGCACTACAACCGCCATCATCCACCCACACTGCCCTGAAGCTACACTCTTCCTGTGGGGAGTAATAATACCATTGCTGCAAACAACCAGCTTCAGAGGACTGTTCCGCAGCGGCAGCCCCTTTGGCCACACTCCACAGGTGGCGTAGTCGGACATTATAAAACCCATATATACAAATTACCCTTGGATTGACCGCCCTGGGTCATGGACCGGGTCACCGCCACAGAGACTTCAACCCCTAGCGTCTACCGGCCTGGCTCCGGGTACCCCACGGCCCAGGGGGCGCGTCAACTTCATAGGTCCCGGATCTGAGACCACTCCTGCAGCGTGATTTGCCCCACCTCTGGATCTGGTTGGCCGAGGCTATACGTCAGAACGTATTGCACCAGGGCTTGTCGGTGCTGCCACAGTCGCTGCAACATGTGCAGAGTTGAATTCCACAGTGTCGGCACAGCGCATTTCAGCCGGTGAACTGGCAGGCCCAACGACTTCTGTAGAGATGTAAGTCGTTGATCTGCGGGATGCGAGCGACAGAAGTGAGCACACAGCGACTGTGCCCTCTGCAGAAGGCCATCTAGTCCGGAATAGTGAGCTTAAAATTGCTGGACAACCAGGTTCAACACGTGAGCCATACAAGGCACGTGTGTGACATTGCCCCGGCGAAGGGCCGCACCCAGGTTTGCAGCAATGTCGCACACGGCCTTCCCTGGTTGCAGGTCCAGTGGAGACAACCATTCATGAAACTGGGTCTCCAGAGCTGTCCACAACTTCTCAGCTGTGTGACTCACATTTCCCAGACATTTCAAAGTAAACACCGCCTGATGCCGTTGAGCCCTGCTGCCAGCATAGTAAGGAGGTGTGCAGGATTCCTTCTGCGCAGTTAGAAAGCGGGTGGCATTACCAGACAGGTTTTGGGTGCAGGTGGAGGACCAAGAGGAGGTTGAGGAGGCAGAAGCAGTGGCGGAACTTCTAGATAAAGAGGATTGACGTACAACTCGTGGGGACGGCAAGACTTGAACAGCAGCCCTTTGTCCTGCTGTCACCATAGTTACCCAGTGCCCAGTCAGCGACATGTAACGCCCCTGTCCATGCTTACTCGCCCAAGTGTCTGTGTTGAAATGCACCCTGTCACACACAGAGTTTCTCAAAGTAGCGGTGATGTTGTGTGCGACATGCTGGTGGAGCGCAGGCACACCTTTCTTTGAGAAGTAGTGCCGACTGGGCATTTGGTACTGGGGCACTGCGACGGACATAAGGTCTCGAAAATCCTCTGTGCCCACCAGGCGGAAAAGCAGCATTTCTGTTGCCAACAGCTTGCAGATGGTGAAATTCAACCTCTTAGCTAGGAGGAAGTGGTCTTTTACATGACCACATCTGAGGCGCCGAGGGCTGGCTGTTGTGCTTAGACGGGGTTGAGTAGGGTGTCCCTGGCAAACTTGCCGGTCTGTGAGGAAGATGTAGGCGGAAAAGTTAGGTTGCCTTGATCCAAAGGTGGTGCTCTCGATGTCGGAGAGCGCCCAACACCAGCTGGTGTTTCCACTTCCAAATGAAATGATGACCTGACAATCATACTGGCTGTTGCGGGTAAAGAGGTGGCAGGTCTGCGTCCAAAAACATGTGTGAGTGTTGTCCCCCAGTCACAGAGGATGAATAGGCCGCGGATGCACAAGATGGGGCAGACGGTGGTTGGCACGGCCCGCTAGGCCACTGCAACTTATGCTTCATATCCATGTGACGGTTCATGCATGAAGTACTCAAACTATGGATTTTTTGGCCTCTACTTAGCTTTTGGTGACAAATATTACAGATAACACGAATTGGGTCATCCTTATCGATCTGAAAAATACCCAGGCTATGCAAGGCTTAGAGCCCATGCGACCTGAAGAGCCACTACGACTTGTGGTCAGAGGCAGAGTTGTGGTTGAGGATCAAGTTGTTGACGTGCTTCCAGTGCTCCGTCTCTGTCCAGGAAGGCGCAACCGAACCTCGCCGTCAATAGCATCTGTGACACCCAGCTGCGCTTGGTATCACAGATCCTAGAAGAGTGCATTTATGGAATCCTCCACAAGAGGACCCCATAAACATTCACACATCTCCACTTTCCACCTCAGACCAGCAGAGGGAGCCTGTTAGGGATATAAATAGGGAAGGTGGAGCTAGGCAGTTCAGTTCCTCTGAAGAGTTCCTGCAGTAGAGAAGCCTAAGAGAGGTCAGTCTGCAGTGGAGCTCAGTCGTGTCTTGAGAACTCAGTTAATAGTTCATCAGTGGAGCACGAGGCTCCTGTTAGCTAGATTCAGGGAGCCCAGTTAGGGTTTAAGGTGTCCCGGCGCCATAAGTTTGGTGAAGCGTGGCAAGATGCCATTAGTGTGTATAGCCTAGTGAGGGCCCGAGTAGGCCGAAGGCGAGTGGAGAGTTAGTACATAGGGGGCAAAGGATCTTAACCAGCTCACCCCGAAGCTTTTACTGGACACCGGATCCGAGCTTACCGGGATCTCTATGACCCAGTAAGGCATAACTGGAATCCCTGGAGAGCTACAAGTCCCAGGATCGCTAAGGTGCTGATACGTAACAGAGCCAGGAGACGCTTAGGCCCCGCATACTCGAAGCGTGAACTCCAAGACAAGGCCCTACCACATGGTCAGCCCGCACAGGACAGAGACAAAGCTAGGCCTAGCTCCAGGCAGGTCAGAAACTTACTGCGCAGAGGCAAGAAACAGGAGGCCCTACACCCGCTCATTGGGGAGGATCCTGATATGCACCCTTCACCCTACAGTGCTCTGGGATGTGCCTGAATTTCCACCAGTAAAAGGTACTGAAGTGACTACCGTGTCCGTTCCCTGTCCTGCATTCCCCCTGCATACGCTGCCCTGAGGCCTAGCTCCACCTGTGGGGAGCTATACCATCGAGCTGCCTTATCACCGGCCTCTGTGGACTACTGCAGCGCTGGTGCTTCTCACCAGATACCACAGGTGGCGTCACGAACTCTTATAAAATTAACAATTATCCACCCTTTTAAAGAGTGACCCCAGGGTACGGGCCAGGGAGCCGACCACCGCGACATCCCAAAGGCCAGGCAAAGGCCCGTGTACCGAGTCACCCCCATCTCCTGGGCTAGTCAGATCCTCGTCCACCTCCTCTGCTGACCTCATCGACTGGCTGACTGTGGGTTGAAAGTAAGTGGGATCTCCAAACTCGTCATCATCACCCTGTGTGTTATCACACCCGTCGTCCTCAGAGCCAACCTCTTCCTGCCCTGACCGAAAAGTCAAGTTGTCGCTCCAATCAGGTATTTGAGTCTCATCATCGTCTTCATCATTGTCTCCACCAACAGGAGTTACAGTTTGGGAACGAGGGTCTACCTTATGCTCAGAACCTTCTTCATCAGGTACAGGATCCGACTCATAAAGATTCTGGGCATCAGTGCAAATCATTTCCTCGTCTGGATTAACAGAAGCTCTGGAGCAGACCTCTGTTTCCCAGGCTATAGTATGAGTAAACAGCTGTGCAGACTCAACCATCTGTGTTACCCCATACTCAGACGGGCAGCTGGAGACTTGGGAGCTCTGAGGAAGCAAGTGCGATTGGGGTGACACCTTTGAGGACTGGAGTATTTGTGATGTTGAAGTTGAGGTGGAGGAGAGCCCACTTGAAGGAGCACTTGATATACGTTGAAGCACCTTCTGTTTTTGTGCATCATCTGGAATTTGTAGCGATGGGCATGTCCGTAAGAAAGGGATCGTATCACATTGTCCACGAAAAGAACTAGACATCTTAGTTTGGCTGGAAGATGGTCTTTCTTCTGCAGATGTTATTCCCCCCCACCGCGGGGGGGCTCGACCCACCAGCGGACAGGCTCCAGTATTGAGAGACGGGGGCTGGCCGTCAGGGTCCACTGCAGCTCTGGCACAAACCCGGCGACACGGAGGTCGCACGGGCAGGAACGGACTGGCCTTGTCGGCTTCGCACTTTTTTGGTTTTAGAAGGGCATGACATGCCTATATCTGTGTCTCCCCCTCCTTTTACTCCTCCACCTCTTTTCTTTTCGCATGACTATATGTACTTGTCACTTTTCCATGTGTTAGTTGTGTCTTCTGAGCAGTTTGTCAGCTTTTGGACACCTTTGAAGGTGTTTTCTATGTGTTTCTATGTGTTTTTGTTTGCCTGCCATTGGTTTTAACGGTGTTTGACGGTGTTCGATGAACAGTTTGACGAACAGTTCGGCGAACATACTGATGTTTGACGAACTGAACCGAACTCGAACACTACGGGGTTGGCTCAACACTACCGAAGACCCAACTTGTAGGAGGGTATTTTGAGCCGAACATGTTTGGAGGAGAGCCAAACCTTGTCTCCCTGACGGAATTGAGGCGGATCCAGACGTCTCATGTCAGCATATCCCTTCATCCGCTCGGAGGACTGAAGAAGTGCGGACCTAGTATTTTCCCAAATGGTTGAAAATTCGCTGACCAGAGACTCCGCGGCAGGGTTGTCCACAGAAGCGGAGATGGGAAACGGAATCCGGGGATGTTGACCATAGACTACAAAGAACGGAGACTTGGAAGTCGATTTGCTCTCATGGTTGTTGTAGGAGAATTCAGTCCACCCAATCGGTATGGTGAGCATTAACAAAGTGCCAGAGGTAGCTGGTAAAGATCTGGTTGATATGCTCCACTTGGCCATTGGACTGTGGATGGTAAGCGGAGGAGAAATCCAGAGTGACATCCAACAGTTTACACGTAGCTCTCCAGAAGCGTGAGGTGAACTGAACCCCTCTATCCGACACAATGTGGACGGGTAGGCCATGGAGACTGATGATGTGAAGGATGAAGTCCTTAGCCAGCTCTGATGCAGACGGGAGACCAGGCAGAGGGATGAAGTGGGCCATTTTAGAAAAGCGGTCGGCAGAAACAGGGATATCTGTAATAAAGTCAATAGCAATATGTTGCCAAGGGGCAGCAGGTACGGGAAGAGGCAGGAGGTGGCCGGCTGGAAGATGTCTGGGAACTTTGCTGTTGCGGGCACAAGATGAACAGGCCGAGACGAAGTCTACCACATCCTTGCGCAGGGTAGGCCACCAGTAATGCCGGGTAATGAGCAGGAAAGTTTTCTTCTGACCGGCATGGCCGGCTAGTTTAGATGAATGACCCCAGTGAAGAATCTTCTCCTGATCTGGAACCGCTACAAACATCTTACCGGGTGGGAGACGAGTCAGATCTAAGGGGGTCATACTCATCACTTTGGAGGGGTCGATGATGTGCATAGGCTCCTCCTTTAGATCGGAGGATTGGAAGGATCGGGACAAGGCGTCAGCTTTAACATTCTTGTCCGCCGGGCGGAAATGTAGGATAAAGTCGAAGCGAGCGAAGAACAAAGACCACCGGGCCTGACACGGATTGAGTCTTTGGGCATTCTGGAGATATGCAAGGTTTTTGTGATCAGTATAGATGATCACTGGGTATAGAGCCCCTTCAAGCAGGTAAAGCCACTCTTCCAGTGCTAATTTGATGGCTAGTAGTTCTCGGTCTCCTATGGAGTAGTTGCGCTCAGATGAGGAGAAGAGTTTGGAGAAGAAGCCGCAGGTTACCATTCTCCTGGAAGAAGATTTTTGGGTGAGTACCACTCCGGCTCCGGAGGAGGAAGCATCAACCTCCAGGAAGAACTGTTTGTTGCAGTCCGGACGGTGCAGCACTGGGGCAGAGGAGAAGGCTTGCTTTAAGGAAAGGAAGGCCTCCTCAGATTCGGGCGGCCATACCTTGGGATTTGTTCCCTTATGGGTGAGCAGTGATGGGAGCAATCCGGGAAGAGAAGTGCGGGATGAAGAGACGGTAGTAGTTGGCGAAGCCCAGGAATCACTGAATCTCCTTCAACCACTCCGGAAGGGGCCACTTTAAGACAGCAGAGAGCTTCTCGGTGTCCATTCGTAGACCTGTCTGGGAGATAATATAACCCAGGAACGGAAGTGAGGTCTGCTCGAAGAGGCACTTCTCAAATTTGGCATAGAGGTGATTCTGCCTGAACCTAAGCAGGACCTGACGAACATCCCTCCGGTGTGTGGGAAGGTCCGGAGAGAAGACCAAGATGTCGTCCAGGTACACCACCACGCAGGAATATAGAAGGTCATGGAAGATGTCATTGACTAATTCTTGGAAGACGGCGGGAGCATTGCAGAGACCGAAGGGCATCACACGGTATTCATAGTGACCGTCCCGGGTATTGAATGCCGTCTTCCACTCGTCTCCTTGATGGATCCGGACCAGGTTATATGCCCCACGTAGATCCAGCTTGGAAAAGATCCTGGCGCCCTTAAGGCGGTCAAACAACTCGGAGATGAGCAGCAGGGGGTATTTGATTTTGACCGTGATTTGATTGAGTACTCTATAGTCAATACCGGGGCGTAGCGAGCCATCCTTCTTTTTGACGAAGAAGAATCCGGCTCCAGCCGGGGAGGTAGATTTCCGGATGAATCCCCTAGCCAGATTCTCCTCAATGTACTCCAACATGGCCCGGGTTTCGGCCGACGACAACGGGTAAATACGCCCATGGGGTGGGGTAGCTCCGGGTACCAGGTAGATCGGGCAATCATATGGCCTATGAGGTGGCAGTGTCTCTGCTTCCTTTTTGTCGAAGACATCTGCATAGTACAAGTAAGGTGCCGGTAAACCGGGTAGATTAGCCGGGGTGGGTGGAGGACGAACCGGGCGAACCGGGACCAGGCAGGTCTTATGACAATCCTGCCCCCAGCGGAGAACTTTACCGGATTGCCAATTCAGCACAGGTTCATGTTTCTGAAGCCAGGGTAGACCTAGCAATAGGGAGTGAGAGAGACCGGAAAGCACATGGAAGGAGATCCTCTCAGAGTGCAGCATTCCCACCTGCAGGGCTATAGGTTCTGTGATGAGCAGGATGGTCACCGGAAGGAGTCTTCCATCCACGGAGGTGACTGCCAATGGTTCAGCCAGAGGTATGGTGGGAATGTGATATTTTTCTACCAGGGACTGGGAAATGAGGTTCCCAGCAGCTCTGGAATCTATGTGTGCAATTTCAAAGTAGCGGTTCTCTCCCCAGGACATGGAGACAGATAAAGTCAGAGAAGGAGAGGGATTACTTTTGCCTAGGATTACCTCTCCAAGCGGTCCTAGACACTGGCGTTTCCCGGCTTCACCGGGCAGGAACGGATGAAGTGCTCCTTATTGCCACAGTAGAAACAGCTCCCCTCGGCTCGGCGTGACTCTTGGCGAGATTTGACCATCTTGGTCTGGTCGACCTGCATAGGTTCGGGCGAGCGTGCCCGGGGAGCTGCTAATTTAGAGGCAGGTCTCTGAAAAGTAGGAGCAAGATGAGGAAATCTTCCCTCGCGGGTAGTCTCTTTAGCACGTTCCAGGAAACGGATGTCGATCCGGGTAGCTAGCGACAGCAGGTCATCCAGGGTGGTAGGAATGTCCCGGCGGGCTAACTCGTCCTTAATCCGAACGGAAAGGCCCTCCCAGAAGATGGACATTAGGGCCTCGTTGTTCCAGGCAAGTTCAGAAGCGAGGGTACAGAACCGTATGGCATATTGGCCCATGGTGAGACTCCCTTGGCAGATATGAAGCAGAGAGGAGGCAGTAGAGGATTTTTGTCCTGGTTCATCGAAGACTTTCCGGAAATCAACAAGGAAAGATGATAAATCGGACATCAGGGGATCCCCTCTCTCCCACAGGGGATTTAGCCATGCCAGTGCTACTCCAGTGAGGTGAGACATGATGAACGCCACCTTTGCCCGGTCGGAGGGAAACTGATGTGCCAAAAGTTCAAAGTGCAGGGTGCACTGGTTTATGAAACCCCAAGCTAGAGCGGGGTCGCCTCCAAAACGAGGAGGTGCAGAAATCCGGGGACCTGGGTTGGATGCCGTGGTATAGGTGGGCAGCGGGCTGCCCGAGCGGGAGTCGCACACAGGTGGAACAGTCAGTGGGTCCAGGCGGGAGTTGACACTCCGCAGGAAGTTCAGGATGGTTTCCTGTTGGGATCTCTAACGAGAAACCTCCTGGTACAGGTCAGAGAGCGAAGGAGCTTGGGGGCCACCGGGTTCCATGGCCCGAGCAAACTGTTATGGATCCGGGTGGTGGAACCTATGTGCTGCGGTGCAAGGAGGGACCCAGAGGGGCGTAACTAAGTATCAACTCGGACCGACCTAGGTCGTACGGCGGCTAACGACTCCGTGACAAGGGAGGGACCGAGCAGAGGGACCAGGGGCTTCTCTGGGGATGACCTTGTAAGAGAGCAGGTGACTCCCACTTTTCAGATGGCTGGGACTGACCGGTATAGCAGATGGGCACAGCAGGCAGGCTAACGAGTGGTCCTGGTGGATGGACTGGCAGACACGGCAGGCAACAGGCGGGAGCCTCTAGGTAGGCTGTCAGGTGGTCACGGCAAGTGACAGGCAGGAGCCTCTAGGTAGGCTGTCAGGTGGTCACAGCAAGTGACGGGCAGGAGCCTCCAGGTAGGCTGACAGGTGGTCACGGCAAGTGACGGGCAGGAGCCTCCAGGTAGGCTGATAGGTGGTCACAGCAAGTGACAGCAGGAGCCTCCAGGTAGGCACAGCAGGTAGCAAGCAGGAGCCTCCAGGTAAGCACGGCAGGTAAAAACCTGAAGGCTGATAGGTGGTCACAGCAAGTGACAGCAGGAGCCTCCAGGTAAGCACGGCAGGTAACAAGCAGGAGCCTCCAGGTAGGCATGGCAGGTAGCGGGCAGGTGCTTCCAGGTAAGCAGGCGGGCAAAGCCCATAGACAGACTGGGAGACTGAACGGAAGACAGACTGTCGGGCTGGAGAGTAGTCAGGCTGGTGGACTGGACTGATAGGCTGGCGGGCAGGACTAGTAGTCAGGCTAGCAGCAGAACCTGAGGGCTTAAGCAGAGGTATGTACACTGTGCATCAACTATTGCTCGGGCACCTCCATATTTGAGGAGGTGCTCTATATAAGGGAGCCGGGGACTCCTTAGGGCGGCGTGCACGGCTCCTTTAAGAGGGAGGGAGCACGCCCTAAGCACAGTGCCCGTGATGCTGCACGTGCCGGCAGAAGCAGGAAGATAAGCGCTGGAGGACGCCGGGCGGGGAGCACGGCGGTGAGAGGGACGGCGTCTCTGCCTGGCAGGCGGCAGAGACGCTGATGCTACACTTTATTCTTCGGTTCGGTGCGAGTACAGTGACGCGCCCCCTGGGACATATTCCTTTTTGAGGGGAATACCCGGCACCGGATCAGATGGGGGGTTGTAGTCTCCGAGCGGCTGTGACCCGGTCCCGTGCCCAGGGCGTCAAGCTAAGTGTTATGTGGCAGTCCTTACTGATGTTATAAGAGTTCTTTTGTGTCGACTACGCCACCCGTTGTAATGCGGTCACTGTGGCCGCCGCTGCAGCAGGGTCCGCTGAGGCTGATGGTGGATGTGCAGCTTGGTGGGATAACCCCCGACGGGAGGGGTATAGCCTCAGAGGGGACAGGCGCAGAGGATGGGGGTTGTGGTGGTGCGGTGCAGCCGGCAATGAAGACAGACTCGGGTTGTGCAGTTAAGGGAGTTTACTTACTGCTGATGTTTCGGTCACTCCAGCTGTTAGTGACCACCCGAGCCGTGCTGCGTCCACCAGGTCCTGGATCCGGCCAACCCCCAAACAAGTCCGGAGCGTGGCCCTGAGCTCTCCCTCTGTCCTTTCTTCAGCCGTCCCCACCAGTGATCCACCTAGGTCCAGCTCCCTCGGGCCTTCTGTGGGGCAACCCTTGGCCTTAGGTTCCCTGACCCTCCATGTGGTATGCCTTCAGGGTGGATGTAGTGGGTGGCCGTGGCAGATGCTGCCCACAGCCTCCGGTCTCTGGCTAGGGATGTTTTTGCCCCCACCAGCTTGGGTTCCGGTACCCTCGTGCTGACTCCTCACCCGGTGCTCTAATTTGGGTTCTTGGGTCCCTTCAGTCTTCCCCCTCTGGGTCTTTCTCTTTCTTTCTCCTCTCTCTCTCTCTCCAGGGCTGCTGTTTTCTTCTCTCTCCTCTCCAACTGACTTGTTCTCAGCGTCTGACCCTGATCTAAGTTGGTGCCCTCCTTATATATCCCTCTATATGTGAGCTCAGGTGACCAGCACCCAATGAGCTCCTATCACTACCCAGACTGCTCCCCCTATCTGCCCCTACACTACATGGGATGTACCACCCCCCTCCCACTCCAGCCAGGAACAGGCTCGGTTGTACCTGCACATTTCTAAGTGGGAGTACCGTCGGCCTGCTCCTCTGGAATGGGATGTATGTAGTGCATGCAGTCTATCTGAGCTCAGTTCCACACTCCTTCCTTACCCGGGAGTGGAATATCACACCTCTGGGTTGAGGTGCAATACCCCTGTAGCAGCCGAATCCTCAGGGTGCTACATTCCCCCCTGGTAAATCACAGCACGTCCTCGGGCTGTAAAGACAAAAACACCAAAACATACAAAATTTTTATATGAACATATAAAACATATAAAACATTATATATATATAAA
The DNA here is from genome assembly GCF_046119375.1 of Phyllobates terribilis. Classification (NCBI taxonomy): domain Eukaryota; kingdom Metazoa; phylum Chordata; class Amphibia; order Anura; family Dendrobatidae; genus Phyllobates; species Phyllobates terribilis. The sequence goes on along the minus strand of NW_027362762.1, from coordinate 763,351,645 downwards.
ACTTTTTCATATAAACATTCTCGTCGTCTCTGGTTTCAGGTTCCTCCTCCGGACACTGTGCAACGTGTGTCCGGGAAAAGTGCGACAGTCTTTCTAGAAAAATGGTTTCTCCTATAAAACCGGTAGGGGGCGCTTTAGAAAGCGCAACTATGTACAGGGAAAAGTTGGAAGTTGGCCGCTCTCAGTCCTCGGCCAGGTAGAGGAAAGGGAATGGCTGCTCACAGTCCTCAGCCTGTAGGATGAAGGGGTTAACGGGTAAAACAGTTCACTGGTCCCAACGGGGACTATTTTAGCAGCAACAACAGTTCCAGTTCCTTTATACCCTGATTGGGTAACTATTTACAACACCTGCTCTGCCGCACTCAACGGCGTCTTCCTCCTGCTCTTTGCTTATAGCTGGTTGTTACTTCAGACCCGTCCGGGTCCTCTTGCTCCTCCCAGATGCGGCACTCTTGGTCTTATGGGCGCGGTGGTGGTGGCGCCCGGGTTGCCCAGGCCTTGCGGCCAGGCCTGGGGCACCTGGAAGGTGAAGGGCACCGTTAATACGGCGACGCCCTGGGCTACCTGGCCTTGCGGCCAGGCCGGAGGCTCCGCGGAGGTAGGGGGCGCTGTTGGTGGTGCGGCGCCCGGGGGTACTAGGCCTTGCGACCAGGCTGGTGGTACTTCCTGCTTTGTCACGCTCCGGGTCGGGGCGCGTGACGTCACAGGGGTCGCGGCGGCGGCTTCCGGTTGGGGCCTAGTCCATGGCGGTGACCTGGCGGCTACGGGCACAGCAGGGGGACTTTCGGGCTCTGCGACGGGGAGCTGGGGCAGGTGAGCGGTGTCACGGCTTGGGGTATAGGCGTCCCCTTTACCTGCCTCCATGCGTTCGGCTCCCTCCTCGGCGCCGTCTCCGGCCTTGGGTCCTCCTGCGCCATCCTCAGAGGCGGTCTGCTTCCTCTTCCAGGGTAGCGTGCTCCGCTGACTGGTCTCTGCGTGCTGAGCCATCTCCCGGCTCCACTCCGCCAGTATCTCCCGCTGTACCCGGGCCATCCTCCGTGCGAGGCCCTCCAGGGCTGTTTGTGCACACTCCCGGTCTCGGGGGAGCTGCGCTAGGATCTCCGCTAGACCTAGCGGGGTTGTGGACTCTAGCAGGCTCCTGACCATCGGGTCGGTGCTGCTCTGCTCTGCTTCCGGCAGGCTCCTGGCCAGCGGGCCGGTGCTGCTCTGCCCTCCTTCCTCGGTCTCTAGCAGACTCCTGGCCAGCGGGCCGGTGCTGTTCTGCTCTCTTTCCAGGCTTCCTGCCTCCGGGTGCGCTCGCTCCAGACTCCTCCAAGCGACACCCATCTTTTCTCTTCTCTTTCGTCTCCTCCCACTTAGAGGGCGGTCCCGGGGCAACTCGGTGACTGTCAGCTCCAGGGGGAGTTCTTTCACGCTGACAGACACCTCCAGCATCACAGTCTCCGTTGGTGGGGGCGGTTTCCACTTTTGGCGCCATTTTCTGTCCCGGCCCACGATGGGATGTGGCCTCTTGCCCTCCTTTGGCACGCCCATAATGGCGTCCGCTGCTCTTCCAAGGCGGGAAATCTGCGGTTTTGGCGGGAAGCGTCGCCCAGTGGCGGGAAACTCTGCAGATGGCGGGAACAAGCTGGAAATGGCGGACAATCGGCGGGAAACGACTGGTGATGGAGTCCGATGGCGTGGACCCTCCGGAACCGGCAGAAGTCTTCTTTCTGAGGTAAACTTGCACTTTTCTTCAGGCACGCAGTACCCGGGTGTTGCGGGCACGTAATCCTGCCGACTACGCCAAAGTTGACGCGCCCCCTGGGACATATTCCTTTTTGAGGGGAATACCCGGCACCGGATCAGATGGGGGGTTGTAGTCTCCGAGCGGCTGTGACCCGGTCCCGTGCCCAGGGCGTCAAGCTAAGTGTTATGTGGCAGTCCTTACTGATGTTATAAGAGTTCTTTTGTGTCGACTACGCCACCCGTTGTAATGCGGTCACTGTGGCCGCCGCTGCAGCAGGGTCCGCTGAGGCTGATGGTGGATGTGCAGCTTGGTGGGATAACCCCCAACGGGAGGGGTATAGCCTCAGAGGGGACAGGCGCAGAGGATGGGGGTTGTGGTGGTGCGGTGCAGCCGGCAATGAAGACAGACTCGGGTTGTGCAGTTAAGGGAGTTTACTTACTGCTGATGTTTCGGTCACTCCAGCTGTTAGTGACCACCCGAGCCGTGCTGCGTCCACCAGGTCCTGGATCCGGCCAACCCCCAAACAAGTCCGGAGCGTGGCCCTGAGCTCTCCCTCTGTCCTTTCTTCAGCCGTCCCCACCAGTGATCCACCTAGGTCCAGCTCCCTCGGGCCTTCTGTTGGGCAACCCTTGGCCTTAGGTTCCCTGACCCTCCATGTGGTATGCCTTCAGGGTGGATGTAGTGGGTGGCCGTGGCAGATGCTGCCCACAGCCTCCGGTCTCTGGCTAGGGATGTTTTTGCCCCCACCAGCTTGGGTTCCGGTACCCTCGTGCTGACTCCTCACCCGGTGCTCTAATTTGGGTTCTTGGGTCCCTTCAGTCTTCCCCCTCTGGGTCTTTCTCTTTCTTTCTCCTCTCTCTCTCTCTCCAGGGCTGCTGTTTTCTTCTCTCTCCTCTCCAACTGACTTGTTCTCAGCGTCTGACCCTGATCTAAGTTGGTGCCCTCCTTATATATCCCTCTATGTGTGAGCTCAGGTGACCAGCACCCAATGAGCTCCTATCACTACCCAGACTGCTCCCCCTATCTGCCCCTACACTACATGGGATGTACCACCCCCCTCCCACTCCAGCCAGGAACAGGCTCGGTTGTACCTGCACATTTCTAAGTGGGAGTACCGTCGGCCTGCTCCTCTGGAATGGGATGTATGTAGTGCATGCAGTCTATCTGAGCTCAGTTCCACACTCCTTCCTTACCCGGGAGTGGAATATCACACCTCTGGGTTGAGGTGCAATACCCCTGTAGCAGCCGAATCCTCAGGGTGCTACAACAGCGATGCCAGATTCATATCGGGTTTTTATGACTGACTGCTGTCACACACTAAAAGATGCTTTTTGTGCAAAGACTAGTTTTTGCATCACCATATTTTGAGAGCTGTAATTTTTCCATATTTTGGCCAACAGAGTCATGTGATGGCTTATTTTTTGCCAGACAATTTGACATTTTATTGGTACCATTTTCGGCCACGTGACATTTTTTGATCGCATTCTATTCCGATTGTTGGGAGGCAGAATAAACAAAAGCTAACAATTCCAGAATTGTTTTATTAATTTTTTTTATACTGTTCCTCGTGTGTTAAAATTGATAAGGCAGCTTTATTCTTCAGGTCAGTATGTTTACAGTGGTACCACATTTATATCTTTTTTATGTTTTGGCACTTTTACACAATAAAAACAATTTATATGAAAAAAGAATTGTTGTTGCATCGCTTTATTCTGAGATCTATAACTTTTTTATTTTTTGGTCTTTGGAGCTATAAGGGGACTTGTTTTTTGCGGGGCAAGATGACGTTTTCAGAGGTACCATTTTTATTTGCATTTGTCTTTTTGATCGCGTTTTATTCCATTTTTTGTTTGACGGTATCATGATAAAGCATCGTTTTTTGCTTTGCTTTTTATTTTCTTTTTTTACCGTGTTCACTAAAGAGTAGTGTTGAGCGAGCATGCTCGACACTGCTTGGTACTCGCCCGAGCATCTCACTACTCGGGATGCTCGGTGAGCACCGAGCATTTTCGGGTTACTCGGACAGGAGCTCGGGTCTCCGCCCTGCAAATTTGGCGCTCTTTACAGAGCCAATGAACATGCAGGGATTGCCAGCCAGTCACTAATGCCGCAGCCATCTTGGTTGTGGGCATTACAGTGATTGGCTGGCCGCACAGCGTCACCTCGAGTATTTAAAACCGGGCGCCGCCATCTTGGACACAGTCGCTCCAGATCAGACAGTGTAGGGAGAGTGCTGCTGAGCTAGGGAGAGATTTATACTGCGAAATAGGTAGTGTAGGGTCTCTAAAACCTGCAAAATCAAACAAACAGTCCTTCTGAGGACTTATATCCATCCTAGATATCAGGCAGGCAGGCTGCATAGGAGACGTAGTGGTTATACCAGGGGTCTCAGCGCAGCACAGCGGTGTATGACGTCACTGCCATGCGCAGATTTCAGCTGCTGGCCTCTGATAGTCCGGCGGCTGACACTGGTATTGCTGTGCAGAGAGCCGGTCTCTGCGCGGCAATACTCTGAATTACAGCGCTGATGTCCATGGCTGCTGGAGAAAGCCACAATCGTTACGGGGTCTGTGACTGCGGGCCATAGGTGCAGAAAGGACGCCGAGGGAACGGTGAGAATCTTTTTTTTTTTTCTCTGTCATGTGAAATACAGCACAGGGGACCTGTGCTCAGTACAGGGGGATGGGGACACGGAGCGCAGTATGAGGGAGAACGGAGACCCTGAGCTCAGTTTTGGGGGACAGGGACCCCAAGCGCAGTATGGGGGGACGGGGACCCTGAGTGCAGTATGGGGGCCACGGGGACCCTGAGTGCTGTATGGGGTGGACGGGGACACTGAGCCCTGTATGGGGGGACAGGGACCCTCAGCACAGTATGGGGGAGGACGGGGACCCTGAGCGCAGTATGGGGGGTATGGGGACCCTGAGCACAGTATGGGGGGGGACCCAGAGCGCAGTATGAAGTGACTGGGACCCTGAGTGCAGTATGGGGGGATGGGGACCCTGAGCGCAGTATGGGGGGACAGGGACGGGGACCGTGAGTGAAGTATGGGGAGACGGGGACCCTGAGTGCAGTATGGGGGGACGGGGACCCTGAAATCAGTATGGAGTGGGACCGGGACCCTTAGCCCAGTATGGGGGGATGGGAACCCGGAGCGCAGGATGGGGGGGACGGGGACCCTGAGCATAGTATGGGGGGGGACCCTGAGCGCAGTATGAAGGGACTGGGACCCTGAGCGCAGTATGGGGGGACGGGGACCCTGAGCGCAGTATGGGGGGACGGGGACCATGAGCGCAGTATGGGGGGGGCGGGGACCATGTGCGCAGTATGGGGGGCGGCCCTGTGCGCAGTATGGGGGGGGGCCTGTATGGGGGACATGTCTGCAACATGGGGACCTGGATGGGGGACATGTCTGCAACATAAGGACCAGGATGGGGGACCATGTCTGCAATATGGGGGACCTGGATGTGGGACATTGTCTGCAATATGAGGGACCTGGATGGGGGACCATGTCTGCAATATTGGTGACCTGGATGGGGGACCATGTCTGCAATATGGGGACCATGTCTGCAATATGAAGACCATGTCTGCAATATGGGGGACCTGGATGGGGGACCATGTCTGCAATATGGGGGACCATGTCTGCAATATGGGGGACCTGGATGGGAGACCATGTCTTCTGGATGGGGGACCTGGATGGGGGATATGTCTGCAATATGGGGGACCTGGATGGGAGACCGTGTCTGCAATATGGGGGACCTGGGTTGGAGACCACATCTGGAATCTTGGGGACCTGGAAGGGGGACCATGTTTGCAATATGTGGGACCTGGACGGGAGACTGTGTCTGCAATATGGGGGACCTGGATGGGAGACCATGTCTGCAATATGGGGGACCTGGACGGGAGACCGTGTCTGCAATATGGGGGACCTGGATGGGGGACCATGTATGCAATATTGGGGACCTGGATGGGAGACCATGTCTGCAATATGGGGGACCTGGACGGAAGACCGTGTCTGCAATATGTGGGACCTGGAGGGGAGACCATGTCTGCAATATGGGGGACCTGGAGGGGAGACTATGTCTGCAATATGGGGGACCTGGTGGGGAAACCAAGTCTGCAATATGTGGGACCAGGAGGGGAGACCATGTCTACAAGATGAGGACCAGTTCAAAAGGTGTATAAAAAACAAAATGATATCACTAAAAATGTCACTTTGTCATGCAAATAATGTTTTCCGTGCGCGGCCCATATTCCCAGCTGAGTTTGAGACCCCTTGGTTATACCAACAAACATTGCACTACAGTCCTCTGTGCTGCTGCTGCTCAAATTGCTAGACTTAGCCCCAGGTCTCAGGGGCCAGGAAAAATCCTTTGTTTTTCATCTAAATCCGCTTTTTTTTTTTCCCTCAGTCAGACTGTACAAATACCCGTCTTATTAACCTTTTGGTATCCCCCCCCCCCCCCCCCAAAAAAAATTAGTGTGTCAGTGAGTGTTCAGACACAAATATACCTGTTTAAAAGAGGGTGGTTTTGGCCAGATAACTAGAACTGTGGTTCTGCTGTTCCATGGTTCAATTCTGGGTGTTATCCACCTTTTTGCCTTTTTTCCATAAAAAAAACCAGTTTGAGTGTCTCGGTGACAGTTCAGACACAAATATATCTATTTAAAAAAGTCTGGTATACGCCAAGAAATTAGAACTGTGGTTTTCCTCTTCCAGGGTTAAAATCTGGGTGTTATCCACCTTTTTGCCCTTTTTTCCATAAAAAAAAACAGTTTGAGTGTCTCGCTGACTGTTCAGACATAAATATATCTGTTTAAAAGATTCTGGTGTAGGCCAGAGAACTAGAACTGTGGTTTTCCTCTTCCACGGTTCTAATCTCCTTTTTATTACCCTTTTGCCATTGATAGTACGAGTGTAAGCTGTTTTACTTCATTTACAATGGGCAAGGCGCGTGGCAAGGGACGTGGAACTGGACATTCTGGTGATGGTGCGTGCAGAGGACGGGGCCGTGGCCAAGGTGAAAATGTGCCACAACCAACAGCCACATCTTCTCGCTCCCAGTTCTTTACCGAATTACTAGGGAAGCACACAACAACACCACTATTGCCAACTGATCAGTGTGAACAGGTTATTAATTAGATAGCAGATAATACTTCCAGTCATCTGGGCACCACCACCTCTGGTCTGTCTTCCACACGGTCAAGTCTTAGTAGCCGTTAGTCTCGACCGCATACTCCTTCCTCCCACCATGCCGAGTGTCGTCAGACAGCACCTGATCCCACAGTTGGACACTCTGAAGAGCTGTTCACTGGTCCATTTCCATATTTGGGCCCCTCCCATGCTTGAAGCGGTGGAAGAGGAGATCCCATGTAGCGATGGCCAAATATTTGAACAGCCACGGCCACAGGAAGGCGACGCTGGCAATTTGTCACAAGAGGTGGACGATGACGAGACACAATTGCCACAAAGTGAGGAGGATGATCGTGGTGCGGAAGTGGAAGAGGAGGATGTGGTGGATGATCTAGTAACTGACCCAACGTGGCAGGAGTTCACGCAGAGCGAGGCCAGCAGCACACAGGGGGAGGGAGGCAGAGAACCCCAACAGGCAGGAAGAAGCAGTGTGGTGGCCGCAGACAGAAGGCGGGCAACCATTCCTCGTAACACCAACACGAGGGACGTTGCCAGTACAAGCGGTAGGTCTTCCAGAGTCTGGAATTTTTTTAAAGACTCTACTGATATCTCCAAAAAGGCCATTTGCACCACCTGCCAGGCCAGCATCAGCAGGGATGACAAAACTACCAGCCTGACCACCACCAGCATGATCAGGCACATGTCAGTATAGCACCCGACTTTGTGGGGCGAACCCCAGGGTCCACGACCAGTGTCAGCGGGTGTCACCACTGCTTCTTCCACTGTTGTGCATGTAAGAGAACCCCCTGTTGTGTGTGGAAGGCAATCCCTTGTCCATACTGCTTGCAAAGATGCCTCCTCCTCTCAGTCTTCACTTGTTATGGCAGTTTCACAAGAAACAGCATCAATGTCCACGTCCACATTAAACCGCAGCGTTCAATTGTCCATATCCCAGACCTTTGAACGAAAGCACAAATTTGAAGCCAACGCCACACAGGCCACAGTCCTAAATTCACACATTTCACGACTGCTTGCGTTGGAAATGCTGCCTTTTAGGCTGGTGGAAACAGAATCCTTCCGCAACCTTATGGCGGTGGCCGTCCCTCGGTACTCGGTCCCCAGCCGACACTATTTTGCCGGTGTGCCATCCCCGCACTACACAAGCACGTGTCCCAAAGCATCTGCCGTGCCATCAACAACGCAGTTACAGGGTGAGTCCACCTGACAATTGACACGTGGACAAGTGCTTGTAGCCAGGGACGGTACATCTCCCTAACGGCACACAGGGAAAACATAGTGGAAGCCGGGACCCAGTCAGACCTTGGACGGAACACATCCTCCCCACACTGAGGATTGCAGGCCCTATGTCATTCAGAGTTGCCCCCACAGTATACAGCTCCTGTGCATCATCCTCCTCCTCCTCCTTATGTTCAGCCTCGATCACAGATATCACTACATCAGTTGCAAGCTGGAAGCAATGCAGTACTGCCTCAGCCAAGCGGCAGAAGGCTGTGCTGAAACTCATAAGCTTAGGTGATAAACCTCACACTGCTTGTGAGTTGTGGACAGCTGTGAAAGAGCAGGCAGATGTGTGGCTGAGACCGCTGAACCTACATCAAGGCATGGTCATGTGTGACAATGGCCGTAACCTGGTGGCGGCTCTGAGGCGAGGCGAGATCACACACGTACCATGCCTGGCTCATGTGCTTAACCTCATGGTTAAGCGGTTTCTTAAATCGTACCCTGAGTTGCCAGATCTGCTCGTCAAAGTACACCGCCTGTCAGCTCATTTTCACAAGTCGGCTACAGCTTCCGCTGCCCTTGCTGTGCTGCAGCAGCGTTTGCAGCTTTCAGCACACCGACTGGTGTGTGATGTCCCCACACATTGGAACTCTACCCCCCACATGTTGCAAAGGATTTGTGAGCAGAAGAGAGCAGTTGTGGAGTACCAGCTGCAACAAGGGCGTTGATATTCAGGTCAGACTCCACACATAAGACCTCAGGAGTAGTGTTGAGCCACCCCCGTAGTGTTCGGGTTCGGTTCGGTTCGTCGAACACCGGGATGTTCGAGGAACTGTTCGTCGAACTGTTCGTCGAACACCTTAGAACACCGTCGAACACCGTTAAAACCAATGGCAGGCAAACAAAAACACATAGAAACACATAGAAAACACCTTCAAAGGTGTCCAAAAGCTGACAAACTGCTCAGAAGACGCTTTCTTTAAAAAAGCCGGCCGGCAATTCAGCAGCGGCATACACCGGTACCCGACAATTTAGACAAGAAGGAATAGAGCCTCACACATAGATTAGATAGATAGAAATATGTCAGTCACATATATATGAAGTACAGTGACAGTGTTGCTGACTGTACTTGTAATTTAGTGTAAAGGATTTATTAAAAAATATAATAGTGTTTTCATGCACTGTCTCTTTAAAAAAGCCGGCCGGCAATTCAGCAGCGGTACCCGACAATTTATAACAGACAGAATAGAGCTTCACACATAGATTAGATAGATAGAAACATGTCAGTCACATATATATGAAGTACAGTGACAATGTTGCTTACTGTACTTGTCATTTAGTGTAAAGGATTTATTAAAAAAAATAATAGTGTTTTCATGCACCGTCTCTTTAAAAACGCCGGCCGGCAATTCAGCAGCGGTACCCGACAATTTATAACAGAAAGAATAGAGCATCACACATAGATTAGATAGATAGAAACATGTCAGTCACATATATATGAAGTACAGTGATAGTGTTGGTTACTGTACTTGTCATTTAGTATTAAAATAAAGGATTTATTATTAAAAAAAATTGGCGGGGGGTTCCCCTTAATTTTAGTCTCTAGCGGAGGTTAAGCAGACAGCTGGGGCAGATGTTTGAAGCCTGGGAAGGGGGTAATACCCACGGAGCTTCCCAGGCTACTAATATGAGCCCCCAGCTGAATACATAGCCTTTACTAGCTATTAAAATGGGGGACCCCCCGAAAAAAATGACGTGGGGTCCCCCCTAATTTAATAGCTAGCAAAGGCTAGGCAGACAGCTGGGGGCTGATATTAATAGCCCAGGAAGGGTGCCATGAATATTGGCCCCCTCCCAGGCTAGAAACACCAGCCAGCAGCCGCCCCAGAAATGGCGCATTCATAGGATGCGCCAATTCTGGCACTTAGCCTCGCTCTTCCCACTGCCCTGTAGCGGTGGCAGTGGGGTAATAGGGCTGGGGTTGATGTCAGCTTATAATGCCAGCTGACATCAAGCCCAGGTTAGTAATGGAGAGGCGTCTATAAGACACCCCCATTACTAACCCCATAGTCAAAGTTAAAAGAAAACACAAACACCCAGAATAAAGTTCTTTAATTGAAATAAAGACACAATCCTTTATTGTTCTAAATTAAACCATACTTACCGTCACGCCCATTCCAGCTGAAGCCAACGATCTCCTGCAATAAAAGAAAAATAATAAAGCAACATCATCCTTACCTTTCCATGGTTCCCACGACAGCTTCAGCTCTGCTACATCGAGATGACAGGCTGGACCGCAGCAGAAAGCTGCCATCCAGCCTGTCATCCCGCAGACACTGAGAAGCGCAGGCTTGCTTGCGCTCTGCAGTGTCTGGCTGTGACGGCATAAAGATGAGACGAGTTCATGTCCAATGAACTCGGCGCACCTCATGCACGTCACTGACAGCGTGGGAAAATTCTCATGCTGAAGCGCTGAGTGCAGGAGAATTCTCCCACGCTGTCAGTGACGTGCATAAGGTGAGCTCATGTCCAATGAACTCAGCTCACCTCCTGCACGTCACTGACAGCGTGGGAGAATTCTCCTGCACTCAGCGCTTCAGCGTGAGAATTCTCCTACGCTGAAGTGCTGAGTGCAGGAGAATTTTCCCACGCTGTCAGTGACGTGCATAAGGTGAGCTCATGTCCAATGAACTCAGCTCACCTCCTGCACGTCACTGACAGCATGGGAGAATTCTCCTGCACTCAGCGCTTCAGTGTGAGAATTCTCCTACGCTGAAGCGCTGAGTGCAGGAGAATTTTCCCACGCTGTCAGTGACGTGCATGAGGTGAGCCGAGTTCATTGGACATTAACTCGGCTCATCTGGATGCCCTCACAGATAGACACTGTGGAGCGCAAGCAAGCCTGCGCTTCTCAGTGTCTGCGGGATGACAAGCTGGATGGCAGCTTTCTGCTGCGGTCCAGCCTGTCATCTCGATGTAGCAGAGCTGAAGCTGTCATGGGAACCATGGAAAGGTAAGGATGATGTTGCTTTATTATTTTTCTTTTATTTCAGGAGATCGTTGGCTTCAGCTTGAATGGGCGTGACGGTAAGTATGGTTTAATTTAGAACAATAAAGAATTGTGTGTTTATTTCAATTAAAGGACTTTTTTCTGGGTGTTGTGTTTTTTTTAAATACTTTACTAGAAATTCATGGTGGTCATGTCTAATATTGGCGTGACCCAATGAATTTTGGGCTTAGGGCCAGCTGATAATGCCAAGCTGGCCCTAACCCCTTTATTACCCAGTGAGCCACCGCATCAGGGCCCTGGATGAGTTGGGTACAGCGCCAGAAGATGGCGCTTCTATGAACGCGCCATTTTCCGGGGTGGCTGCGGACTGCAATTTGCAGCGGGGGGGGGCCAGAAAGCTTGGGCCTCCCTGCGCTGCGGATTCCAGCCCCCAGCTGCATAGTTGTACCTGGCTGGACACAAAAACAGGGCGAAGCCCCACGTCAATTTTCTTTAAATTATTTCATGAAATAATTAAGAAAAAAAGGGCTTCCCTATATTGTTGTGTCCGGCCAGGTACAAATAGGCAGCTGGTGGTTGGGGGCAGCCCGTTCCTGCCTGCTGCACCTGACTGGACACAAATATAGTGCGAAGCCCCACGTCAATTTTTTTTTAATTATTTCATGAATTTCCTGAAATAATTAAAAAAAATTGAAGTGGGGCTTCGCACTATATTTGTGTCCAGCCAGGTACAGCAGGCAGGACCGTGCTGCCCCCAACCACCAGCTGACTATTTGTACCTGGCCGGACACAACAATATAGGGAAGGCCTTATTTTCTTAATTATTTCATGAATTTCCTGAAATAATTAAAAAAAATTGAAGTGGGGCTTCGCACTATATTTGTGTCCAGCCAGGTACAGCAGGCAGGACCGTGCTGCCCCCAACCACCAGCTGACTATTTGTACCTGGCCGGACACAACAATATAGGGAAGGCCTTTTTTTCTTAATTATTTCATGAATTTCATGAAATAATTAAAAAAAATTGAAGTGGGGCTTCGCACTATATTTGTGTCCAGCCAGGTACAGCAGGCAGGAACGGGCTGCCCCCAACCACCAGCTGACTATTTGTACCTGGCCGGACACAACAATATAGGGAAAGCCTTTTTTTCTTAATTATTTCATGAATTTCATGAAATAATTAAAAAAAATTGAAGTGGGGCTTCGCACTATATTTGTGTCCAGCCAGGTACAGCAGGCAGGAACGGGCTGCCCCCAACCACCAGCTGACTATTTGTACCTGGCCGGACACAACAATATAGGGAAGGCCTTTTTTTCATAATTATTTCATGAATTTCATGAAATAATTAAAAAAAAAATACGTGGGGCTTCGCCCTATTTTTGTGTCCAGCCAGGTACAACTAGGCAGCTGGGGGCTGGAATCTGCAGCGCAGGGAGGCCCAAGCTTTCTGGGCCCCCCCCGCTGCAAATTGCAGTCCGCAGCCACCCCGGAAAATGGCGCGTTCATAGAAGCGCCATCTTCTGGCGCTGTACCCAACTCATCCAGGGCCCTGGTGCGGTGGCTCACTGGGTAATAAAGGGGTTAGGGCCAGCTTGGTATTATCAGCTGGCCCCAAGCCCAAAATTCATGGGGTCACGCCAGTATTAGACATGACCACCATGAATTTCTAGTAAAGTATTTGAAAAAAACACAACACCCAGAATAAAGTCCTTTAATTGAAATAAACACACAATTCTTTATTGTTCTAAATTAAACTATACTTACCATCACGCCCATTCCAGCTGAAGCCAACGATCTCCTGCAATAAAAGAAAAATAATAAAGCAACCTCATCCTTACCTTTCCATGGTTCCCACGACAGCTTCAGCTCTGCTACATCGAGATGACAGGCTGGACCGCAGCAGAACGCTGCCATCCAGCCTGTCATGCCGCAGACACTGAGAAGAGCAGGCATGCTTGCGCTCTTCAGTGTGTCGCTGTGACGGCATAAAGATGAGCCGAGGTCATGTCCAATGAACTCGGCTCACCTCATGCACGTCACTGACAGCGTGGGAAAATTCTCCTGCACTCAGCGCTTCAGCGTGAGAATTCTCCCACGCTGTCAGTGACGTGCATAAGGTGAGCTCATGTCCAATGAACTCAGCTCACCTCATGCACGTCACTGACAGCGTGGGAGAATTCTCCTGCACTCAGCGCTTCAGCGTGAGAATTCTCCCACGCTGTCAGTGACGTGCATGAGGTGAGCTGAGTTCATTGGACATGACCTCGGCTCATCTTTATGCCGTCACAGAGAGACACTGTGGAGCGCAAGCAAGCCTGCTCTTCTCAGTGTCTGCGGGATGACAGGCTGGATGGCAGCGTTCTGCTGCGCTCCAGCCTGTCATCTCGATGTAGCAGAGCTGAAGCTGTCGTGGAAACCATGGAAAGGTAAGGATGAGGTTGCTTTATTATTTTATTTTTATTACAGGAGATCGTTGGCTTCAGCTGGAATGGGCGTGACGGTAAGTATGGTTTAATTTAGAACAATAAAGAATTGTGTCTTTATTTCAATTAAAGGACTTTATTCTGGGTGTTTGTGTTTTTTTTAACTTTGACTATGGGGTTAGTAATGGGGGTGTCTTATAGACGCCTCTCCATTACTAACCTGGGCTTGATGTCAGCTGGCATTATAAGCTGACATCAACCCCAGCCCTATTACCCCACTGCCACCGCTACAGGGCAGTGGGAAGAGCGAGGCTAAGTGCCAGAATTGGCGCATCCTATGAATGCGCCATTTCTGGGGCGGCTGACGGCTGGTGTTTCTAGCCTGGGAGGGGGCCAATATTCATGGCTCCCTTCCTGGGCTATTAATATCAGCCCCCAGCTGTCTGCCTAGCCTTTGCTAGCTATTAAATTAGGGGGGACCCCACGTCATTTTTTGGGGGGGTCCCCCATTTTAATAGCTAGTAAAGGCTATGTATTCAGCTGGGGGCTGATATTAGTAGCCTGGGAAGCTCCGTGGGTATTACCCCCTTCCCAGGCTTCAAACATCTGCCCCAGCTGTCTGCTTAACCTCCGCTAGAGCCTAAAATTAAGGGGAACCCCACGCCAATTTTTTTAATAATAAATCCTTTATTTTAATACTAAATGACAAGTACAGTAACCAACACTATCACTGTACTTCATATATATGTGACTGACATGTTTCTATCTATCTAATCTATGTGTGAAGCTCTATTCTGTCTGTTATAAATTGTCGGGTACAGATGCTGAATTGCCGGCCGGCTTTCTTAAAGAGACGGTGCATGAAAACACTATTATTTTTTTTAATAAATCCTTTACACTAAATGACAAGTACAGTAATCAACACTGTCACTGTACTTCATATATATGTGACTGACATGTTTCTATCTATCTAATCTATGTGTGATTCTCTATTCCTTCTATTCTAAATTGTCGGGTACCGCTGCTGAATTGCCAGCCTGCTTTTTTAAAGAGGCGGCGCATGAAAACACTAATATTTTTTTTGATAAATCCTTTACGCTAAATGACAAGTACAGTAAGCAGCACTTTCACTGTACTTCGTATATATGTGGCTGACATGTTTATATCTATCTAATCTATGTGTGAAGCTCTATTCTTTCGGTTCTAAATTGTCGGGTACCGGTGTATGCCGCTGCTGAATTGCCGGCTTTTCATGTTTCACTGTTGGCACTGTTCCCATTGATTTGGGCAATCACTGTAATGCCACAACCACCATGGCTGTGGCATTACAGTGAGTGGCAGACAATCCCTGCATGATTGGTGCTCTAAATAGCACCAGACATGCAGGACACGCTTTTGGTGCACGAACAGTTATCGAACATAACCTCGAACAGCCGAATTTTTTGCAAATCGTTGGGGTTCGTCGAACAACTCGAACACCACCCAAAACAGCTCGAATTTGAGATTGGCGAACAGTTCTAGTCGAACAACGCTCATCTCTACTCAGGAGTGGACCTGGATGTCTGACATATGTACCATCCTGACAAACTTTGAGGAGTCCACCAAGATGGTGAGTGGCGATGATACCATCATTAGCGTCAGCATCCCACTTGTCTGTCTTTTGCAACGCTCTCTGCAGAGAATTAAAGAGGGGGCATTGCAGCCAGAGTATGATGAGATGGATCAAGAAGCCGTAGCGGGCAATTACACACAGCCCAGCCTCATCGCATCCCAACGTGCATTGGGGGACTATGAGGGAGAGGAGGAGGAGGAAGAGGAGGAGGAAGAACAGAAGCTGGTATCATGCGCTGTAGACGGTAGTACCTGTACAACTATCATACCGTCGGTTCAGAGTGGGTGGCCTGAGGACTGGGGAGGAGGAGGTGGAGGTGGAGAGCATGGTCAGTCGTCATCTTGGTGAGGACATGGAAGTCTTGCCCTTTACCAGTCTGGCACGCATGGCTGACTTTATGTTACGTTGCCTTAACCGTGACCCTCTTGTTGTCAAAATATTGGGTGACAGTCATTACTGGTGGGTGACAATTTTAGACCCCCGCTACAAGGAGAACTTTCACTCTCTTATTCCTGAGGTGGAGAGGTCTACAAAAATAGGGCAGTACCAGAAGGCCCTTGCTGCAGAACTGTTAAAAAAAATTCTCATCTGAACACGCTAACGGCAGAGGTCACAGTTCGTTGCCCAACCAAGGCGTAAAGGCGAGAGAGACGCAACTCCAATCCAGCAGAGGCAGGGGAACACTGTTAACGTTCTCGGACAGTTTTCTGAGAGCCGCCCAGCTTACAGGCCCTGAGGCGCGGGGTACTTTCACAAGAAGTGGAAAGTTTCAAAAGATGGTGAGGGAGTACTTTGCCGACCATACCAGCGTCCTCCGTGATTCCTCTTTGTCTTTTAATTATTGGGTATCCAAGCTGGACACTTGGAATGACCTCGCTCTGTACGCCTTGGAGGTCCTGGCCTGCCCTGCTGCTAGCGTGTTATCATAGCATGTTTTTAGTGCCGCTGGGAGAATTATAACTGTAAGCGCACTCGCCTGTCAACTGACAATGCTGACAAGCTGACCTTTATCAAAATGAACAAGGGCTGGATTGGGCCATGACTTCTCATCACCACCAAATGACAGCAGAGTAACATAGAGTCAAATCCACTGTGTTATTTCATTAGGTGTATTCCCATGCACCGCTTCATACCCACACATGGGTATACGTTTCCTCATTTCGGCTGTTTCTTGCTCTTCTCCTTATCCTCAGCCTCCACCACTAATATACCACCAGGTTGACCATGGTCCGTGTTGCCAGCATTGCAAGTTCCTCCGTCCTAATTTTTGGCAGCTTTTGCTTGGAAGGCATAGGCAAAGACTTTGGGAGACCCACTCCCAAATAATGTGAATAATGTTTATTAATATGCTGTATTGCATGGCTCTTGTAAGGGGCATTGCAAGTTCCTCTGTCCTAACTTTTGGCAGCTTTTGCTTGGAAGGCATAGGCAAAGATTATGGGAGACCCACTCCTCAATAATGGGAATAATATTTTTAATATGCTGTACTGCATGGCTCTGGTAAGGGGCATTGAAATCATCTTGTTAAGCTACTGTGACCTCCATGTCTCTTCCTAGGGTCATTGATATTGTCTTTTTATTCCACTGTAACCTTCACCACTCTTCCAAGGGGCATTGATATTGTCTTTTTATTCCACTGGGACCTCCACCACTTTTCCAAGGGGCATTGACATTGTCTTTTTATTCCACTTCGACGTCCACCACTCTTCCAAGGGGCATTGATATTGTCTTTTTATTCCTCTGGGACCTTCACGTCTCTTCCATGGGGCATTAAAACCATCTTGTTGAAACACTCTGAAGTCCACGTCTCTTCTAGGGGGCATTAAAACCGTCTTGTTAAGCTACTGTGACCTCCACGTCTCTTCCAAGGGGCATTAAAACCGTCTTCTTAGTCCACTCTGAACTCCACAGCTCTTCCAAGGGGCATTGAAATGTTGTTTTTAATTACCTCTAACCTTAACGACTCTTCCAACGGGCATTGCATTTCTTCCTAATTTTAGTCAGCTTTTGCTCTTCAATGCATAGGCGAACACTAAGGGAGACCCACTCCCCAATAATGGGTAGAAGGTTTTTAGTACGCTGTATTCCACGTCTGTTTCAAGGTGCATTGCAGTTCCTCATAATTTTTGGAAAGCCTTCCATTCACTGCTTAAGCCAACAGTGTACAGGAGACCCAGTTGCTATAAATGGAAAAAATGGTTTACTTAAGGCCCTCTGTCCTCCTTGTCACTTCCTAGTGGCATTGGAGTACCTCGAAATTTTTGGCAGGCATTGCACTCACTGTATGCCCTATAACTGTGTAGCCGAGCCGCTCCTTTTGGTACAGAAACATATCCTACAAGACATGTGTGGTTGACTGGCCTGATATTGATGTGAATGGTCCCTGTTCCTCCTGCTCTTTCTCCTTTGCCACCACCTCACCCATCATTCATCACCTGAAGCTTTGTTTTAACGGGAGTCATAGAACTGGGATAGTAGCAGGAAAACATCCAGCAATCCTAGAAGGAGGTAGGAACTGCGCCAAAACGCTAACTACCTCAGGCCTAGCCGCTACTACATACATCCGCTTGCATTCCAAGGAACAGAAAGCTAAGGAGATGGATGACCTCATGATCATGAATAATTTGCTCACTGAGTAGGTGGCCGACCACTGCTGCTGTCTACCTTCTGAACTTTGTGTTGAAACCTGATTGACACAGGACCCGCAATCCTCTATGTCTGGAGTACGTGTTGTATCCCAGTGTCCAACTGCGTCCCGGCTTCCACAATATTAACCCAGTGTGAAGGCATCAGTGAGATGGACCATCCCTGGCCACATTCAATTGTCCACGTGTTTGTGGTTAGGCTGTCCTTCCCACTAAATGCACTGCGGAGGGCACAGGTAATGTTTTTGTATGCGCGCTTGTGTATAATGCTCATCGGGACAAAGAGGGGCGGCTGGGGACTGTTTATGGACACCCTGCTGCCCCCAGGCGGCTGGGGACCGTGTGCTGGCACCCGGCCGCAGGGCGGCTGGAGACCGAGTATGGACACCCGGCCGCCCCCTGGCAGCTGGGGACCAAGCCTGAACATCCGGCCACCGGGCGGCTGGGGACTGAGTATGGATACCAGCCCGCCGACGGAGCAATGACGTGGTGGCCAGATTCCACCTCCACATGCCTAAAAGGCCCAATTTCAAGTGCAAGCAAGCTAGCAGTATGGTATTGCAGCCTGGGGGTGGGTGGGTGGCAGGCTGCATACTTGCGCTTGCATTGCAAGGAATGGGGGAGGTACAATTGAACACTGCCCTGGGACAAGGTCTTGCATGGCGATAGTTGTAAGTCTGCATCTTCTGATACGGCAAAGATCACTTCTGATGGGCACACTTATAGGCAGTGACCTGGGTGTCAGAGATGCTTCCAGGGGTCTTCCCCATGCTGTTCCCATGTCTTTTCAGCACTGTATGCATGTGTCACACATCACATGGCCAGATAAGGTTGTAAAATGTTAAAATGACACTTCCCGGTGAATGCATTTGTCACGGTTGAAAGCAATACAAAAGTGCAAAAACGCATAAAAAATGCTACTTGTGAACATAGCCCAAGTTGTGGAGATGTATTTTTGTTTTTGGTTATTTATTTTACCTTATACACAAGTCTTTACCCTGGAAAGGATGTTCCTTAACATATTTCACAGGAAAACAGTTTCAGTTTTGTTTTTGAACGTTTTATTGTGAGCCCGAAAAAGTGGCTTAATACCTCTAACCACGTTGTTTACAGCAGTGACCTGAGGGTCAGAAATGCTTCCTGGCGCGATCCCCATGCTGTCCCCATGTAATTTGAGCACTGTCACCATCGTTTTGGGCACTTTTTAGGCTTTCTACAGACTGCCGGGGGTGACGCCGCAAAAATGCTTGGGTTTCCCATAGACTAACATTGGGCTCGTTGCTCGGGTCGAGCACCCAAGTATCACGGTGAGCTCGGCCCGAGCTTCGAGCACCCGAGCTTTTTAGTGCTCGATCAACACTGCTAAATAGGTTAACTAGTAGGTCTGTTTTATAGGTCAGGTTGTTCCGGACGCGACAATACCAAATATGTGTACTTTTATTGCTTTTTTTATTTGCTTCATAATAAATACATATTATGGGTACAATATATTTTTATTTTTTGGGGATTTTTTTTTCTTTATATATATTTTTACTCATTTTTTTTTTCTTTCTGGCTCATTTTTTACACTTTGTTACACTATGGGACTTTCACTTTTTGCAGCCTGATCGGTTGTATAGCACAGGAATGCTGCACCATCCCTGTGCTACACAGCCTGTCAGCGCTGGACAGGGAGAAGTTACCTTGGACAAGCACTGTGCATGACCAAAGTAATTTCCTGCTTTCTGGTGACCCGGATGTTGTCATGATAACATCCGGGAGCTGCCCAGACTCCGCGGGATGCCAGCAGGAGAGGTGAGTACCGGCGCTTGCCTGCCCTTGCCCCTGCAATGCTGCGATCGACTTCAATCACAGCATTGCAGGGGTAAATATGCCAGCAGTGGTGCGGGACCACTCCTAGCACATAGCACCGGGTGTCTGCTGTGACAATCAGCAGACACCCGGCGACGATCACCCCGCACCACTTGTCTGCGGGCATGATCGCAGCACGCATAATAGTACGTAGCTGGCCCTATAGGCCCATGGCTCAGCTACGTACTATTACTGACAAGGTCGTAAAGGGGTTAATGCTTAGGTGACAAACCATCCACCGCTGCAGAGTTTTTGAAAGCTGTAACACAGCAGCCTGATCTGAGGCTCTCACCGCTGAACATACAGCCAGGCATGGTCGTATGTGACAATGGGTAAAACCTGGCGATGGAGAAATGACAGCAGGAGTAGATACGGTTTCCCTCTCTGCCAGTCCTTTCACCGAGCTAAAGAATATGACTGTGGTGAAATACAGCTCCCACTGAAAAGCAGTTTCAAACTGAAAAACACTGGGCCCACCAGAGGATTTGATTCTGAGGGCTCACTTTTCTCACCCTCTCAAAATCCCCATAGCGGCTGCAAAGTCTGCGCTATCATGAACTCTCTTGATGGAGAAGCCAGGGCCCACCCGAGGATTCTCTGGTGGGACCATTCAACCCTGCCGAGAAGCAGTCCTGGCTAAGAAAAGTGTGTGGGAATGTTCCCGGACACTCTATGGCTACTTTTTTCAATGTGGATTGGGCGTGCTTAATTGCATGTTATTTATGAAACCGCATTGCAGATCAGGCCATTGCCCAACTCTGTAGTCATGAAATTAAGGGGCAAAGAAAGATGTTTGTGTGTCGAAGCACTACCGACAAGTGTGAGCTGATGTTGGATGGTCTGCTGCCATTGCTTATGCGCCAAGCTGCATTAGAGGACTTCCTGGGACAAATGACAACTGGAGTAGGTACGGTTTCCCAAGAGTCAGTCCTTTCACCGAGCTAAAAAATGTGGCTGTGGTGAAATACAACTTTCACCGACAAGCTGTGGACTGGCTCCATACCACCTCTGACCACGATCACTTGTCCACATGTTTGTGGTTAGGCGGGCCTTCCCAGTAAGCGCACTGGAGAGGGCACGGGTAATATTGTAGGACCCGTGCTTGTGGAAGATGGAGACAACAACGGAACAAAGAGTGGCGGCTTGGGACCGAGTATGAACACCCAGCCGCCGTATCCATAAGGTTGTGGACAGCTTCCACCTTCAAGAGCCTAAAAGGCCACATTTCAATTGCAATCAGCTGTAAAAAATTTGGCAGTATAGTATTGCAGCCTGTGGGTGGGTGGGTGTCTGACTGCATACTTGCGCTTGCATTCCAAGTAACAGAGAAGTAAGCAAATGGTGGCCTCTATCATCATCATTGCCTCACCTCGGCACGATGAACTCTCCTGAAGGAGAAGCCAGGGCCCACCGAGGAGTGTCCGGTTCTCTGGAGGGCCAGTCCAACTCTGCTGAGAAGCAGCCCAGGCTAAGAAAAGTGTGTGGGAATGTTCCCAAACACTCTATGGCTGCATTTTTTATGCGGACTTGCTCCGTACCATTCACCTATCCACATGTTTGTGATTAGGCGGTCCTTCCCAGTAAGTGCATTGGAGAGGGCACAGGTAATGTTCTGGGACCCATGCTTATGGAAGGCGGAGATGACACCGGGAGAAATAGTGGCTGCTGGGGACCGAGTATGGATATCCAGCTGCCAATAGGTTGTGGAAAACTTCCACTTCCACAAGCCTAAAAGGCCACATTTCAAGTGCAAGCAGCTGTCAAATGGGTGGCTGGTTGCATACTTGTGCTTGCATTCCAAGGAATGGGGTAGAGACAAATGAACACTGTGCTGGGACAAGTACGTGGACGTTGATTGTTGCAAGTCTGCAATGACAGGTACATGGTGGGAGTCATCTTCGCATGCGCCAAGGATCACTTATTATGGGCACACTTTTAGTTAGTGACCTGGGAGTCAGAGATGCTTCCTGGAGTCTTCCCCATGCTGTTCCCATGTCTTTTCAGCACTGTATGCATGTGTCTGATGATGTGTCATACACCACATGGCCAGAAAAGGTTGTAAAATGTTAAAATGACATTTCCCAGTAAATATATTTGAATAGGTTGAAAGCAATGCAATGCAATGCAATGCAAAAGTACATCAAAAACGCTATGCTTGAACATAGCCCAAGGTGTGGAGGAGCATTTTTGCTTTTGTTTATCTATTTTGCCTTATATACACGTCATTACCCTGGACAGGATGTTCCTTAACATAGTTCCCAGGAAAATCCATTTTGTTTTCAGTTTTGCATGTTTTATTGTCCGTAAAAGTGGCGTAATACCTTTGATAACATTGTTGACAGCAGTGATCTGGGTGTCCGAAATGCTTCCAGGGTTCTTCACCATGCTGATTCCTTGTCATTTGAGCACTGTTCCCATTGATTTCAGCAATTTTTAGACCCTCTGCAGACGGGGGGAGCTGCCGGAAAAATGCTTGAGTTTCCCATAGACTTACCTTAGGCTTGTTACTTGGTCCAAGCTCTCGAGCATTCCAACTTGCTCGACCGAACAATGAGTACCCGAGCATTTTAGTGCTCCCTCATCACTATTAGGAACTCTTCCTTTTCACTAATTTTGATAAATATATCCAAATGACTTCCCATTCTGTCAGTAAGGGTATGTGCACATGGATTTCTAAAGACTAGTCAAAGTTTTGCCAGCCAAAGCAGCTTTAAGATAAAGCTTGCAGACTTTCTCCTGAAGTGGCTTCACTGGTGGTTTTGCCATTATTTTCGTGAAAGCTCTTCTATTGGTGACTTTTTTAAATTATTTAAACTATAACTGGAAAGCAGCTTCCCAGCAGAACCAAAGAATGAACATTCTCCCTATTTTAACCCCATGGGGAACCTTTATTCTCCCATGAGCAATTTGGATATAAAAAACTTCTTTCAAAGGCCATGTAAAAACTTATATAAACTTAACGCTTAAGAATTTAATTAAGTTACCCCTAATGTAATGGCTGAAATTGCTTCTCTTTGGTGAGGCTTGTAATGTTAAGTGGTATTGAAGATTTTGCTACTTGCAACTGCTCTTCCAGGTTTGCATTAGTTAGTCTAGAACATAGTCGACTCTTTACAATGGAAAGTGTTGAAAAAACCTGCTTGCAGCAGTAAGATGGTCTGAACACAGATGCATATTACATTGCAGGTCTCCTCAAAGTATTAAAATCATCACTGCTCATGTTACAATTATAGCACTCAAGTAGTGGGAGGTCTGCTGTATACATCACAGAGGCGACACCGAGACTGCAGCATACATCAAATATAAAATAGTGAAGCTGCTGTATAAACATCTCATAACATACATTCAGACCGCTGTATATACATCACAGAGGATACACTGAGACTGCTTTTACACATCATACTAAATACACTGAGACTGCTGTACACATCACATAGGAGACATCGAGACTCTGCTGTACACATCACATAGAATACACCAAGACTCTGCTGTATTCACCGCATAGGATAAACTGAGACTGATGTTTATACATCAAATAGTAAACACTTAGATTCTTCTGTAAACATCACATAGGATTCACAGACTGTTGTATATACATCACATACAATACACTGAGACTGCTGTATCTATCACATAATATAAGCTGAGACTCTTCTATATATCACATAGGATACATTCAGAATGCTCTATATACGTAACATGTGCGACACATTGATTGCTGAATATACAGCAGATAGAAGATACTGAAATTCTGCTGAATTTACAGCACGTAAAATCCAATGAGACTGCTGTATACATCACATTGAATACCCTGAGAATGTTGGACATATCACATAGGTACATGTAGAGTCTTCTATATATACTACACAAAAAGACAATGAGACTGTTGTCTACATCCCATAGCAGACACTGAGACTACTGTATTAACATCATATAAGATACTATGAGATGGCTTTATGTACATCAGTAGAATATAGTGAGACTGTTGTAAAAATCTCATAGGTTTCACACATACTGCTGCATATACCGTGGATATAAAAATTCTACACACCTCTGTTGAAATGTCAGGTTTTCATCATGCAAAAAAATCATACAAAAAGAATAAATTTTTGCACCTTTAATTTCACCTGTAATCTGTTCAATTCAATTGAAAAATAAAGTGGAATCTTTCCAGATAAAAAACAAAAAATAAAAAAATAACTAAAATGATATGTTGACATAAATATGCACACCCTTAAGTAAATAATTTATTAAAGTACCCACTAAATGTATGACAGCATTCATTCTTTATAGGTAGAAGTCTATTAGAATTTTTTTCCCACTCTTCCTTGCAGTACCGCTCCAAATATTTGAAATTGTCAGGCATCTGCTATGTACAGTCCTCTCAGGTCAACATATAAACTTTCAGTTGGATTCATGTCTGGGCTCTGACTGGACCATTCCAAAATTTAGATTTTCTTCTAGCTGTCATTCTTTTGTTGATTTGGATGTTTGCTTAGGGTCATTGTCATTCTGAAAGGTAAAATTCTTCTTCAGCTTTTTAGCAGAGGCCTGATGGTTTTGATATTAAATTGATTGATAGTTGGAACTGTTCATAATTTCCTCCACCTTAACAAAAGTCCTAATTTCAGCTGCCAAAAAATAGCACCAAGCATAATTTTACCTCCATCATGCTTCACTGTGGGTATAGTGTTCTTTTGTTGACATGCAGTGTTGGCTTTGTGCCAAACATAACTTTTGGAATAATGGCCAAAAAGTTAACCCTGGTCTCATCAGAATTTATCAGGTTTTCCACATCTGTTAGGCATATTTGATATATTTACAAAAAAAGGCTTCCATCTTAGCACCCTACTCCACAGGCCAGAAATGAAGAATATGTGAGATTGTTGGCACATGCAATATACAACTATTACTTGCTATAAATTTCTGCAGCTTCCTTAATGTTGCTGTAGGCTTCTTAGCAGACCCCCGGACCAATTTTCTTCTTGTCTTTTCATCAATTTTTGAGGACATTCAGTTCTAGGAAATATCAATCTTGTGCCATATTTAAGCCACTTCTTGATGACTGCCTTCACAGTGTTCTATGATATATCTAATGCATTAGATTTTTTTGGCACCCTGCTGACTTTCAGGAATGAGATCTCTTTGCTGTGTTGTAAGCTGTCAATAGACCATGGCCTTTACTGTAAAATTCAAATAAGAAAATGTCAGGATAATCCTACTAGAACAGCTAAGCTTTATATGGAGTTAATCAGAATCACTTAATATAATGGCAGCTACTGTATGTGCTGGCTATTATTTAACATGAGTATTGATGTGATTGGCTAATTTTAAACACAACCACATCCCCAATTATAAGAGGGTGTTTACATTTATGTAACCACATTATTTTAGTTTTGTTATTTTTTCCCCCTCTAATGTTTTTAGTTTATTTCTCAATGGATTGTACCAATAATGGATGACATTAACGGTGGAAAAGTTCTGAAATGATTCTTCTTGGAATGATTTTTTTACATGACAAAAAATTGCCATTTTAACAGGAATTTGTTAACATCATACTAGAGATGAGCGTTGTTCTACTCGAACTGTTCGCCAATCTCAAATTCGAGCTGTTTTGGGCGGTGTTCGAGCCGTTCTGCGAACACGAACAATTTGAGAAAAATTCGGCTGTTCGAGGCTATGTTCGATTACTGTTCGTGCACCAAAATCATAACTGGATTTTTTCTCAGTAATGATGAAAATTCATGTTAATACGCAGTTTGAGTGTACAGCGGGGTGGGGGGAGGGGCAGGGGATGGATCTTTGCAGGAACAATGAAGATCTCCATTTTTTTTTCTCTTTCCCGCATTTGCAGTGGGGAGGTGCAATCTGTCAGCCTATCAGCAGCGCACACACGGAGCGAAGTGCTTTTTTTCACACAAGCAAGGGCATGTGTCATTGGGAGTGTATGTCACATGTCCTTGCCCTATAAGACCAAGCCATTTTCCCCGTCGCCACCATTTTCTCACTGCTGCAGCTGCGTGTTAGACGGCACCGCTGTTGCTGTGTGCGCTATACCTTGTTAATTTCAAGCCAATTTTCGCACAAATCTACAGATAGCTTGGGAGTAGGGAATAGTTGTGATTGCAGTCCTTTTAAGGACTAGGTTACAGCATTTCCTACGACTTTTATCAGGCAGGTCTGTGCTCTTAAATAGATAGATTGTGGGAGTAAAGACTAATTGTAATTGGAGTCCTTTTCAGGACTAGGTTACATCAGTTCCTATCAGTTTTTCAAGGCAGATCTGTGCCAGTGCTGTGCAAGTTTTTTTCACAGCATTTGGCTGAATCTAGCAAAGCTAATCCTTTTTGGCCTATTGCAGAGTGTGTTAGTCAGTGGAGTAGCCTATCTGTGTTGCAAGATATACCACCTGTGTATAGAATACCAATTTTTTTACTGCACCTAGTGAAGTAAAATCTTTTGGGCATAGCATCATTCTATTAGTCCATCTATACTGACCTCCATCAGGTTGCAAATTGAATATAATTTTTTTCTGCATCTAGCTCTGAAAAAATATTGGGCTTCTAGCTGTGTGTGGGACTTGTTGTATTAGTCCATCTATACTGACCTCCATCAGGTTGCAAACTGAATATATTTTTTTCGTCATCTACCTCTGAAATAATATTGGGCTTCTAGCTGTGTGTGGTACTTGTTCTATTAATCCATCTATACAGACCTCCATCAGGTTGCAAACTGAATATATTTTTTTCTGCATCTACCTCTGAAAAAATATTGGGCTTCTAGCTGTGTGTGGGACTTGTTGTATTAGTCCATCTATACTGACCTCCATCAGGTTGCAAACTGAATATATTTTTTTCTGCATCTAAGTCTGAAAAAATATTGGGCTTCTAGCTGTGTGTGGGACTTGTTCTATTAATCCATCTATACAGACCTCCATCAGGTTGCAAACTGAATATATTTTTTTCTGCATCTACCTCTGAAAAAATATTGGGCTTCTAGCTGTGTGTGGGACTTGTTCTATTAATCCATCTATACAGACCTCCATCAGGTTGCAAACTGAATATATTTTTTTCTGCATCTACCTCTGAAAAAATATTGGGCTTCTAGCTGTGTGTGGGACTTGTTCTATTAATCCATCTATACAGACCTCCATCAGGTTGCAAACTGAATATATTTTTTTCTGCATCTACCTCTGAAAAAATATTGGGCTTCTAGCTGTGTGTGGGACTTGTTGTATTAGTCCATCTATACTGACCTCCATCAGGTTGCAAACTGAATATATTTTATTCTGCATCTACCTCTGAAAAAATATTGGGCTTCTAGCTGTGTGTGGGACTTGTTCTATTAATCCATCTATACAGACCTCCATCAGGTTGCAAACTGAATATATTTTTTTCTGCATCTACCTCTGAAAAAATATTGGGCTTCTAGCTGTGTGTGGGACTTGTTCTATTAATCCATCTATACAGACCTCCATCAGGTTGCAAACTGAATATATTTTTTTCTGCATCTACCTCTGAAAAAATATTGGGCTTCTAGCTGTGTGTGGGACTTGTTCTATTAATCCATCTATACAGACCTCCATCAGGTTGCAAACTGAATATATTTTTTTCTGCATCTACCTCTGAAAAAATATTGGGCTTCTAGCTGTGTGTGGGACTTGTTGTATTAGTCCATCTATACTGACCTCCATCAGGTTGCAAACTGAATATATTTTTTTCTGCATCTACCTCTGAAAAAATATTGGGCTTCTAGCTGTGTGTGGGACTTGTTGTATTAGTCCATCTATACTGACCTCCATCAGGTTGAAAACTGAATATATTTTTTTCTGCATCTAAGTCTGAAAAAATATTGGGCTTCTAGCTGTGTGTGGGACTTGTTCTATTAATCCATCTATACAGACCTCCATCAGGTTGCAAACTGAATATATTTTTTTCTGCATCTACCTCTGAAAAAATATTGGGCTTCTAGCTGTGTGTGGGACTTGTTCTATTAATCCATCTATACAGACCTCCATCAGGTTGCAAACTGAATATATTTTTTTCTGCATCTACCTCTGAAAAAATATTGGGCTTCTAGCTGTGTGTGGGACTTGTTCTATTAATCCATCTATACAGACCTCCATCAGGTTGCAAACTGAATATATTTTTTTATGCATCTACCTCTGAAAAAATATTGGGCTTCTAGCTGTGTGTTGGACTTGTTGTATTAGTCCATCTATACTGACCTCCATCAGGTTGCAAATTGAATATATTTTATTCTGCATCTACCTCTGAAAAAATATTGGGCTTCTAGCTGTGTGTGGGACTTGTTCTATTAATCCATCTATACAGACCTCCATCAGGTTGCAAACTGAATATATTTTTTTCTGCATCTACCTCTGAAAAAATATTGGGCTTCTAGCTGTGTGTGGGACTTGTTCTATTAATCCATCTATACAGACCTCCATCAGGTTGCAAACTGAATATATTTTTTTCTGCATCTACCTCTGAAAAAATATTGGGCTTCTAGCTGTGTGTGGGACTTGTTCTATTAATCCATCTATACAGACCTCCATCAGGTTGCAAACTGAATATATTTTTTTCTGCATCTACCTCTGAAAAAATATTGGGCTTCTAGCTGTGTGTGGGACTTGTTGTATTAGTCCATCTATACTGACCTCCATCAGGTTGCAAACTGAATATATTTTTTTCTGCATCTACCTCTGAAAAAATATTGGGCTTCTAGCTGTGTGTGGGACTTGTTGTATTAGTCCATCTATACTGACCTCCATCAGGTTGCAAACTGAATATATTTTTTTCTGCATCTAAGTCTGAAAAAATATTGGGCTTCTAGCTGTGTGTGGGACTTGTTCTATTAATCCATCTATACAGACCTCCATCAGGTTGCAAACTGAATATATTTTTTTCTGCATCTACCTCTGAAAAAATATTGGGCTTCTAGCTGTGTGTGGGACTTGTTCTATTAATCCATCTATACAGACCTCCATCAGGTTGCAAACTGAATATATTTTTTTCTGCATCTACCTCTGAAAAAATATTGGGCTTCTAGCTGTGTGTGGGACTTGTTGTATTAGTCCATCTATACTGACCTCCATCAGGTTGCAAACTGAATATATTTTTTTCTGCATCTACCTCTGAAAAAATATTGGGCTTCTAGCTGTGTGTGGGACTTGTTGTATTAGTCCATCTATACTGACCTCCATCAGGTTGCAAACTGAATATATTTTTTTCTGCATCTAAGTCTGAAAAAATATTGGGCTTCTAGCTGTGTGTGGGACTTGTTCTATTAATCCATCTATACAGACCTCCATCAGGTTGCAAACTGAATATATTTTTTTCTGCATCTACCTCTGAAAAAATATTGGGCTTCTAGCTGTGTGTGGGACTTGTTCTATTAATCCATCTATACAGACCTCCATCAGGTTGCAAACTGAATATATTTTTTTCTGCATCTACCTCTGAAAAAATATTGGGCTTCTAGCTGTGTGTGGGACTTGTTCTATTAATCCATCTATACAGACCTCCATCAGGTTGCAAACTGAATATATTTTTTTCTGCATCTACCTCTGAAAAAATATTGGGCTTCTAGCTGTGTGTTGGACTTGTTGTATTAGTCCATCTATACTGACCTCCATCAGGTTGCAAACTGAATATATTTTATTCTGCATCTACCTCTGAAAAAATATTGGGCTTCTAGCTGTGTGTGGGACTTGTTCTATTAATCCATCTATACAGACCTCCATCAGGTTGCAAACTGAATATATTTTTTTCTGCATCTACCTCTGAAAAAATATTGGGCTTCTAGCTGTGTGTGGGACTTGTTCTATTAATCCATCTATACAGACCTCCATCAGGTTGCAAACTGAATATATTTTTTTCTGCATCTACCTCTGAAAAAATATTGGGCTTCTAGCTGTGTGTGGGACTTGTTCTATTAATCCATCTATACAGACCTCCATCAGGTTGCAAACTGAATATATTTTTTTCTGCATCTACCTCTGAAAAAATATTGGGCTTCTAGCTGTGTGTGGGACTTGTTGTATTAGTCCATCTACACTGACCTCCATCAGGTTGCAAACTGAATATATTTTTTTCTGCATCTACCTCTGAAAAAATATTGGGCTTCTAGCTGTGTGTGGGACTTGTTCTATTAATCCATCTATACAGACCTCCATCAGGTTGCAAACTGAATATATTTTTTTCTGCATCTACCTCTGAAAAAATATTGGGCTTCTAGCTGTGTGTGGGACTTGTTCTATTAATCCATCTATACAGACCTCCATCAGGTTGCAAACTGAATATATTTTTTTCTGCATCTACCTCTGAAAAAATATTGGGCTTCTAGCTGTGTGTGGGACTTGTTCTATTAATCCATCTATACAGACCTCCATCAGGTTGCAAACTGAATATATTTTTTTCTGCATCTACCTCTGAAAAAATATTGGGCTTCTAGCTGTGTGTGGGACTTGTTGTATTAGTCCATCTATACTGACCTCCATCAGGTTGCAAACTGAATATATTTTTTTCTGCATCTACCTCTGAAAAAATATTGGGCTTCTAGCTGTGTGTGGGACTTGTTCTATTAATCCATCTATACAGACCTCCATCAGGTTGCAAACTGAATATATTTTTTTCTGCATCTACCTCTGAAAAAATATTGGGCTTCTAGCTGTGCGTGGGACTTGTTCTGTTAATCCATCTATACAGACCTCCATCAGGTTGCAAACTGAATATATTTTTTTCTGCATCTACCTCTGAAAAAATATTGGGCTTCTAGCTGTGTGTGGGACTTGTTCTATTAATCCATCTATACAGACCTCCATCAGGTTGCAAACTGAATATATTTTTTTCTGCATCTACCTCTGAAAAAATATTGGGCTTCTAGCTGTGTGTGGGACTTGTTCTATTAATCCATCTATACAGACCTCCATCAGGTTGCAAACTGAATATATTTTTTTCTGCATCTACCTCTGAAAAAATATTGGGCTTCTAGCTGTGTGTGGGACTTGTTGTATTAGTCCATCTATACTGACCTCCATCAGGTTGCAAACTGAATATGTTTTTTTCTGCATCTACCTCTGAAAAAATATTGGGCTTCTAGCTGTGTGTGGGACTTGTTCTATTAATCCATCTATACAGACCTCCATCAGGTTGCAAACTGAATATATTTTTTTCTGCATCTACCTCTGAAAAAATATTGGGCTTCTAGCTGTGTGTGGGACTTGTTCTATTAATTCATCTATACAGACCTCCATCAGGTTGCAAACTGAATATATTTTTTTCTGCATCTACCTCTGAAAAAATATTGGGCTTCTAGCTGTGTGTGGGACTTGTTGTATTAGTCCATCTATACTGACCTCCATCAGGTTGCAAACTGAATATATTTTTTTCTGCATCTACCTCTGAAAAAATATTGGGCTTCTAGCTGTGTGTGGGACTTGTTGTATTAGTCCATCTATACTGACCTCCATCAGGTTGCAAACTGAATATATTTTTTTCTGCATCTAAGTCTGAAAAAATATTGGGCTTCTAGCTGTGTGTGGGACTTGTTCTATTAATCCATCTATACAGACCTCCATCAGGTTGCAAACTGAATATATTTTTTTCTGCATCTACCTCTGAAAAAATATTGGGCTTCTAGCTGTGTGTGGGACTTGTTCTATTAATCCATCTATACAGACCTCCATCAGGTTGCAAACTGAATATATTTTTTTCTGCATCTACCTCTGAAAAAATATTGGGCTTCTAGCTGTGTGTGGGACTTGTTGTATTAGTCCATCTATACTGACCTCCATCAGGTTGCAAACTGAATATATTTTTTTCTGCATCTACCTCTGAAAAAATATTGGGCTTCTAGCTGTGTGTGGGACTTGTTCTATTAATCCATCTATACAGACCTCCATCAGGTTGCAAACTGAATATATTTTTTTCTGCATCTACCTCTGAAAAAATATTGGGCTTCTAGCTGTGTGTGGGACTTGTTCTATTAATCCATCTATACAGACCTCCATCAGGTTGCAAACTGAATATATTTTTTTCTGCATCTACCTCTGAAAAAATATTGGGCTTCTAGCTGTGTGTGGGACTTGTTCTATTAATCCATCTATACAGACCTCCATCAGGTTGCAAACTGAATATATTTTTTTCTGCATCTACCTCTGAAAAAATATTGGGCTTCTAGCTGTGTGTTGGACTTGTTGTATTAGTCCATCTATACTGACCTCCATCAGGTTGCAAACTGAATATATTTTATTCTGCATCTACCTCTGAAAAAATATTTGGCTTCTATCTGTGTGTGGGACTTGTTCTATTAATCCATCTATACAGACCTCCATCAGGTTGCAAACTGAATATATTTTTTTCTGCATCTACCTCTGAAAAAATATTGGGCTTCTAGCTGTGTGTGGGACTTGTTCTATTAATCCATCTATACAGACCTCCATCAGGTTGCAAACTGAATATATTTTTTTCTGCATCTACCTCTGAAAAAATATTGGGCTTCTAGCTGTGTGTGGGACTTGTTCTATTAATCCATCTATACAGACCTCCATCAGGTTGCAAACTGAATATATTTTTTTCTGCATCTACCTCTGAAAAAATATTGGGCTTCTAGCTGTGTGTGGGACTTGTTGTATTAGTCCATCTACACTGACCTCCATCAGGTTGCAAACTGAATATATTTTTTTCTGCATCTACCTCTGAAAAAATATTGGGCTTCTAGCTGTGTGTGGGACTTGTTCTATTAATCCATCTATACAGACCTCCATCAGGTTGCAAACTGAATATATTTTTTTCTGCATCTACCTCTGAAAAAATATTGGGCTTCTAGCTGTGTGTGGGACTTGTTCTATTAATCCATCTATACAGACCTCCATCAGGTTGCAAACTGAATATATTTTTTTCTGCATCTGCCTCTGAAAAAATATTGGGCTTCTAGCTGTGTGTGGGACTTGTTCTATTAATCCATCTATACAGACCTCCATCAGGTTGCAAACTGAATATATTTTTTTCTGCATCTACCTCTGAAAAAATATTGGGCTTCTAGCTGTGTGTGGGACTTGTTGTATTAGTCCATCTATACTGACCTCCATCAGGTTGCAAACTGAATATATTTTTTTCTGCATCTACCTCTGAAAAAATATTGAGCTTCTAGCTGTGTGTGGGACTTGTTCTATTAATCCATCTATACAGACCTCCATCAGGTTGCAAACTGAATATATTTTTTTCTGCATCTACCTCTGAAAAAATATTGGGCTTCTAGCTGTGCGTGGGACTTGTTCTGTTAATCCATCTATACAGACCTCCATCAGGTTGCAAACTGAATATATTTTTTTCTGCATCTACCTCTGAAAAAATATTGGGCTTCTAGCTGTGTGTGGGACTTGTTCTATTAATCCATCTATACAGACCTCCATCAGGTTGCAAACTGAATATATTTTTTTCTGCATCTACCTCTGAAAAAATATTGGGCTTCTAGCTGTGTGTGGGACTTGTTGTATTAGTCCATCTATACTGACCTCCATCAGGTTGCAAACTGAATATATTTTTTTCTGCATCTACCTCTGAAAAAATATTGGGCTTCTAGCTGTGTGTGGGACTTGTTGTATTAGTCCATCTATACTGACCTCCATCAGGTTGCAAACTGAATATATTTTTTTCTGCATCTAAGTCTGAAAAAATATTGGGCTTCTAGCTGTGTGTGGGACTTGTTCTATTAATCCATCTATACAGACCTCCATCAGGTTGCAAACTGAATATATTTTTTTCTGCATCTACCTCTGAAAAAATATTGGGCTTCTAGCTGTGTGTGGGACTTGTTCTATTAATCCATCTATACAGACCTCCATCAGGTTGCAAACTGAATATATTTTTTTCTGCATCTACCTCTGAAAAAATATTGGGCTTCTAGCTGTGTGTGGGACTTGTTCTATTAATCCATCTATACAGACCTCCATCAGGTTGCAAACTGAATATATTTTTTTCTGCATCTACCTCTGAAAAAATATTGGGCTTCTAACTGTGTGTTGGACTTGTTGTATTAGTCCATCTATACTGACCTCCATCAGGTTGCAAACTGAATATATTTTATTCTGCATCTACCTCTGAAAAAATATTGGGCTTCTAGCTGTGTGTGGGACTTGTTCTATTAATCCATCTATACAGACCTCCATCAGGTTGCAAACTGAATATATTTTTTTCTGCATCTACCTCTGAAAAAATATTGGGCTTCTAGCTGTGTGTGGGACTTGTTCTATTAATCCATCTATACAGACCTCCATCAGGTTGCAAACTGAATATATTTTTTTCTGCATCTACCTCTGAAAAAATATTGGGCTTCTAGCTGTGTGTGGGACTTGTTCTATTAATCCATCTATACAGACCTCCATCAGGTTGCAAACTGAATATATTTTTTTCTGCATCTACCTCTGAAAAAATATTGGGCTTCTAGCTGTGTGTGGGACTTGTTGTATTAGTCCATCTACACTGACCTCCATCAGGTTGCAAACTGAATATATTTTTTTCTGCATCTACCTCTGAAAAAATATTGGGCTTCTAGCTGTGTGTGGGACTTGTTCTATTAATCCATCTATACAGACCTCCATCAGGTTGCAAACTGAATATATTTTTTTCTGAATCTACCTCTGAAAAAATATTGGGCTTCTAGCTGTGTGTGGGACTTGTTCTATTAATCCATCTATACAGACCTCCATCAGGTTGCAAACTGAATATATTTTTTTCTGCATCTGCCTCTGAAAAAATATTGGGCTTCTAGCTGTGTGTGGGACTTGTTCTATTAATCCATCTATACAGACCTCCATCAGGTTGCAAACTGAATATATTTTTTTCTGCATCTACCTCTGAAAAAATATTGGGCTTCTAGCTGTGTGTGGGACTTGTTGTATTAGTCCATCTATACTGACCTCCATCAGGTTGCAAACTGAATATATTTTTTTCTGCATCTACCTCTGAAAAAATATTGAGCTTCTAGCTGTGTGTGGGACTTGTTCTATTAATCCATCTATACAGACCTCCATCAGGTTGCAAACTGAATATATTTTTTTCTGCATCTACCTCTGAAAAAATATTGGGCTTCTAGCTGTGCGTGGGACTTGTTCTGTTAATCCATCTATACAGACCTCCATCAGGTTGCAAACTGAATATATTTTTTTCTGCATCTACCTCTGAAAAAATATTGGGCTTCTAGCTGTGTGTGGGACTTGTTCTATTAATCCATCTATACAGACCTCCATCAGGTTGCAAACTGAATATATTTTTTTCTGCATCTACCTCTGAAAAAATATTGGGCTTCTAGCTGTGTGTGGGACTTGTTCTATTAATCCATCTATACAGACCTCCATCAGGTTGCAAACTGAATATATTTTTTTCTGCATCTACCTCTGAAAAAATATTGGGCTTCTAGCTGTGTGTGGGACTTGTTGTATTAGTCCATCTATACTGACCTCCATCAGGTTGCAAACTGAATATGTTTTTTTCTGCATCTACCTCTGAAAAAATATTGGGCTTCTAGCTGTGTGTGGGACTTGTTCTATTAATCCATCTATACAGACCTCCATCAGGTTGCAAACTGAATATATTTTTTTCTGCATCTACCTCTGAAAAAATATTGGGCTTCTAGCTGTGTGTGGGACTTGTTCTATTAATTCATCTATACAGACCTCCATCAGGTTGCAAACTGAATATATTTTTTTCTGCATCTACCTCTGAAAAAATATTGGGCTTCTAGCTGTGTGTGGGACTTTTTCTATTAATCCATCTATACAGACCTCAATCAGGTTGCAAACTGAATATATTTTTTTCTGCATCTACCTCTGAAAAAATATTGGGCTTCTAGCTGTGTGTGGGACTTTCTCTATTAATCCATCTATACTGACCTCCATCAGGTTGCAAATTAAAAATAATTTTTTTCTGCATCTACCTCTGAAGAAATATTGGGCTTCTAGCTGTGTGTGGGACTTTCTCTATTAGTCCATCTATACTGACCTCCATCAGGTTGCAAATTAAAACTAATTTTTGTCTGCATCTAGCTCTGAAAAAATATTTGGCCTTCTAGCAGTGTGTGGGACTTTCTCTATTAGTCCATCTATACTGACCTCCATCAGGTTGCAAATTGAATATAATTTTTTTCTGCATCTAACCCAGCCAATAGTTTTGGCCTAATACCCCAGTTTGGCCACTCAGCTCTGCTCGGTTCCCATCCATTGTTTTTTTGTGCAAACAACTCCAGAGTTGTTAATTAGTTAACCACCAAAATGAGTGGAAAAAGGCCTGCTGCTGGTGGAAAGGGGAATAGGCGTGTTGGGAAGGGGAAAAAAGGGTGTGTCCGTGGGGTAGGTGTTAAAGCAACAGTAACATCTGCAGAAGAAAGACCATCTTCCAGCCAAACTAAAATGTCTACTTCTTTTAGTGGACAATGTGATAAGATCCCTTTCTTACGGCCACGCCAATCGCTACAAATTCCAGATGAGGCACAAAAACAGCAGGTGCTTCAACGGATGTCAAGTGCTCCTTTAAGTGGGCTCTCCTCCACATTAACTTCAACATCACAAATACTCCAGTCCTCAAAGGTGTCACCCCAATCGCACGTGCTTCCTCACAGCTCCCAAATCTCCAGCTGCCCGTCTGAGTATGAGGTAGAACAGATGGTTGAGTCTGCAGAGCTGTTTACTCATACTATAGCCTGGGAATCAGAGGTCGACTCCAGCGCTTCTGTGAGTCCAGACGAGGAAATGATCTGCACTGATGCCCAGAATCTTTATGAGTCGGATCCAGGACCAGACGCAGAAGGTTCTGACCATAATGTAGACCCTCATTCCCAAACTGTAACTCCTGTTGCTGGAGACAATGAGGAAGATGATGATAAGACTCAAATACCTGATTGGAGCGACAACTTTAGTTTTTTGTCAGGGCAGGAACAGGTTGGCTTTGAGGACGACGGGTGTGATAACGCACAGGGTGATGATGATGAGGTTGGAGATCCCAATTACTGTCAACCCACAGTCAGCCAAGAGATGAGGTCAGCAGAGGAGGTGGAGGATGATGCTAGTGATGACGAGGTCAGGTTGCGCCTTCCTGGACAGAGACGTAGTACTGGAAGCACGTCAACAACTACATCCTCAAACACAACTCTGCCTCTCACCACAAGTCGTGGTGGCTCTTCAGGTCGCATGGGTGCTAAGCCTTGCATAGCCTGGGCATTTTTTCAGATCAATAAAGATGACCCAACTCGTGTTATCTGTAACATTTGTCAGCAAAAGCTAAGTAGAGGCCAAAAAATACATAGTTTGAGTACTTCATGCATGAACCGGCACATGGACATGAAGCATAATTTGCAGTGGGAAGCTCAGTGTGCTACAATGCGGCCTAGCCGGCCGGGCCAACCACCGTCTGCCATATCTTGTGCATCCGCGGCCTCTTCATCCCCTGTGACTGGGGGGACAGCAGTCACACCTGTTTTGGGGCGCAGACCTGCCACCTCTTTACCCGCAACAGCCAGCGTGATTGGCAGATCATCATTTTCTTTGGAGGTGGTAACACCAGCTGGTGTTGAGCGCTGTCCGACATCGATAGCACCACCTTTGGATCAAGGCAACCTAACATGTCCGCCTGCATCTTCCTCACAGACCGGCAGTTTGCCGGGGACACCCTTATCAACCCCGTCTAAGCACAATAGCCAGCCCTCGGTCCCTCAGATGTGGACAAGTAAAAGACCATTTCCTCCTAGCCATGAGAAAGCTAAGAGGTTGAATTTCACCATCTGCAAGCTCTTGGCTACAGAAATGCTGCCTTTCCGCCTGGTGGACACAGAGGATTTTCGAGACCTTATGTCCGTCGCAGTGCCCCAGTACCAGATGCCCAGTCGGCACTACTTCTCAAAGAAAGGTGTGCCTGCGCTCCACCAGCATGTCGCACACAACATCACCGCTTCTTTGAGAAACTCTGTGTGTGACAGGGTGCATTTCACCACAGACACTTGGACGAGTAGGCATGGACAGGGGCGTTACATGTCGCTGACTGGGCACTGGGTAACTATGGTGACAGCAGGACAAGGGGCTGCTGTCCAAGTCTTGCCGTCCCCACGAGTTGTGCGTCAATCCTCTTTATGTCAAAGTTCCTCCACTGCTTCTGCCTCCTCAACCTCCTCTCGGTCTTCCACCTGCACCCAAAGCCTGTCTGGTCATGCCACAAGCTTTCTAACTGCACAGAAGGGATCCTGCACACCTCCTTACTATGCTGGCAGTAGGGCTCAACGTCATCAGGTGGTTTTTACATTGAAATGTCTGGGAAATGTGAGTCACACAGCTGAGGAGTTGTGGTCAGCTCTGGAGAACCAATTTCATGAATGGTTGTCTCCACTGGACCTGAAACCAGGGAAGACCGTGTGCGACAATGCTGCAAACCTGGGTGCGGCCCTTCGACGGATCAATGTCACACACGTGCCTTGTATGGCTCACGTGTTGAACCTGTGTTGTCCAGCAATTTTTAGCCCACTATCCCAGACTAGATGGCCTTCTGCAGAGGGCACGGTCGCTGTGTGCTCACTTTCGCCGTTCGCAGCCCGCAGCTCAGCGACTTACATCTCTACAGAAGTCGTTGGGCCTGCCACTTCACCGGCTAAAATGCGATGTGCCTACCCGGTGGAATTCAACTCTGCACATGTTGCAGCGACTGTGGCAGCACCGACAAGCCCTGGTGCAATACGTTCTGACGTATAGCCTGGGCCAACGAGATCCAGAGGTGGGGCAAATCACGCTGGAGGAGTGGTCTCAGATCAGGGACCTATGCACCCTTCTGCACAGTTTTGAAATGGCGACGAAGATGTTTAGTGCTGACGATGCCATTATCAGCATGACTATTCCGGTGATTTACATGCTGGAGCACATGTTAAACAGAATTCGGAGTCAGGTGGTGGCACAAGAGGAGGTGGAGGAAGTAGAGGAGGAGGAGTTGTATGCGGAAGGGCTAACATCTGCAAGGTCCAGACGGTCGGCAGCACCAAGGCGGCAGGCATGTGAGGGTGGGGGAGATGGTTTTACCAGGGCGCATGGTAGCAGCCAAACTAGTGAGGAAGGTGCAGGAGCCCAGGAAGAAGTGGAGGACGAACTGATGGAAGACTCATTAGATGAGGGAGACCTTGATCACATTTCTGTTGTGCGAGGTTGGGGGGAGAGGACAGAGGAAGTAAGCATGATTGTTACCTCGCCACCAACACAACAGGGACTTGGTGCTCCTGGATGCGCAAGACAAATGAGTGCCTTCTTGCTGCACTACCTGCAACATGACCCTCGAATTGTGAGAATTAGAAATAATCCTGACTACTGGGTTGCCACACTGTTAGATCCCCGGTACAAAAGTAAATTTGCAGAAATTATTCCTGCCATAGAAAGGGATGCACGCATGCAGGAGTATCAGCAGAGACTGTTGCAGAATCTTACATGTGCGTTTCCACAAAATACCAGTGGTGCACGTAGTGAATCTCACAGTTCCAACTTGCCAACCGTGGGACCGTCAAGTGTTCAGCACTCAAACCGTAACAGAACCACAGTATCTGCTGGTAACATCAATTTTGCGGAATCATTTCACCACTTTTTTAGCCCATCCTTTGCAAGGCCACAGGAGACAAGAAGTCTGACACATAGTCAACGCCTAGAGACGATGGTACAGGAGTATCTCCAAGTAAACATTGAAGCCACGACTGTGTCACTGGACCCTTGCTCTTTTTGGGCTTCCAATCTGGATAAATGGCCGGAGCTAGCCACTTACGCCTTGGAGATCTTGTCATGCCCTGCAGCCAGCGTTCTGTCTGAACGTGTGTTCAGCGCTGCTGGTGGTGTGCTGACAGAT
Organism: Phyllobates terribilis; assembly: GCF_046119375.1. Lineage (NCBI taxonomy): Eukaryota > Metazoa > Chordata > Amphibia > Anura > Dendrobatidae > Phyllobates > Phyllobates terribilis. The sequence goes on along the minus strand of NW_027362762.1, from coordinate 763,312,135 downwards.
AAGCGCACGCGGCTCTCCACTGATAATGTAGACAGACTTACATTCATAAAGATGAACAAATCATGGATCCGAAACGACTTTTCTACCCCTGTGTCATCCTGGGGAGAGTTAAAGCTTGATGATTGGTTAAAATCACCTCACCAACCGTTTTAAGCTTTCAAATTACTAATCACGTTTATCTGTATCTTGGCTGGAAAATAATTTGGGCTTTGTAGCAGTGTGCAGCACTGATCCTATTAGGCCATCTATACTAAAGCTTCACCAGATTTAAAATTAATAATAATTTTTAGCTGCATCTAGCCCGGAAAATAATTTTGGGGCTCCGAGATGCGCAAGACACATAAGTGCCTTCTTGCTGCACTACCTGCAGCATGACCCTCATATTGTCAGAATTCGAAGTAATCATGACTACTGGGTTGCCACACTCTTAGATCCCCCAAACTTTTCGATCAACCTTTTCATTTTAATAAAGACCAAAAAAATGGTAATTTTTGAAATTATAAGCATTAGCAGGTTGCTAGAAACTGAAATCAAACAGTTTTCAACTCAAAACTTTATTCTAGGTGATGTTACATTTTCACATAGGACCCCTTGTTCGAAAGGAGCTTCTGAACTCTCTCGTCCATTGAATTTGTCAGGTTTTGGATGGTTTCTGCTTCAATTGTTTTGCATGAGGACAGAATACCCTCCCAGAGCTGTTGCTTAGATGTGAACTGCCTCCCGCCATCATAGACACTCCTTTTAATGATGCTCCAAAGGTTCTGAATGGGGTACAGGTCAGGGGAGCATGGGGGTCACACCATAAGTTTGTCCCCTTTTATGCCCATATCAGCCAGAGATGCAGATGAGTTATGTGCAGCATGAGATGGTGCATTATCATGCAGAAAAATGATCTTGCTGTGAAATACACGGTTCTTCTTCTTGAACCATGGCAGGAAGTGCTGTTTGAGAAAATCCACATACATTATGGAGTTCATCTTTAGCGCCTTCAGGGATCCTAAAGGGGCCGACAATCTCTCTCCCCATGATTCCAGCCCAAAACATTACTCCACCTCCTCCTTGTGGCGCTGTAGCCGTGTTTGCGTGGGGTGTCCATCAACAAGCCATCCTCCACTCCATCCATCTGGACCATCAGCGCTGCACGGCACTCATCCGTGAACAAAACAGTTTTGAAATCAGTCTTCATGTAATGTTTGGCCCACTGGAGCCGTTTCTGCTTGTGTGAAGTGGATAGAGGAGGTCGACAGGATGGCGTATGCACAGCTGCAAACCTCTGAAGGACCCTGCATCTTGTTGTTCGGGGGACGTTGGAGGCACAAGCAGCTTCAAAAACTTGTCTGCTGCTATGACAAGGCTTTTTTGCCGCTGCTCTTTCAACCTGACGTAATTGCCTGTAGGAAAGAGTCCTCAATTTGCCCTTATCAGCACGCACACGTGTGTACTGTGAATCAGCTACATACTTCTTGATTGCCAAGACACTTCATCCTGATCATCGCACAATGTTGATTGTAGTCATGCCTTGACCTAAACACTCCACAATTTGTTGCTTCTCAGCAGCCGACACATCCTTTTTCTTTCCCATTTTGGCAGAAAATGTAGGCTGCTTAATAATGTGAGAGAGCCTTCTTAAGTAGTCTTGCCTTTCATTGGACACACCTGCCAAACTAATTAGCACAGGTGTCTGCAATTGCTTACAGTGATATAAAGAGCCCTGACACGCATCACCATCAATGAGTTTAACTGACAAACAAACAAATTCTTCCCTTATCACTCCTAAACACTTTTTGCATAATAATTTGGAACACAGTGTACATGTGCTTTTCCACAAAACACCAGTGGTTCACGTAGTGAATCTTACAGTTCTAACTTGCCAACCGTGGTCTGTATGGAGTTGTTCAATAAAGGGCCCAAAATTAAGATAACATAGATGGGAGAGGTCTCTATGAATAGGAATTCCTAAGTATTTGATACCCTGTGAGGGCCAGGCAAAGGGAAAGTTGGACTGGATGGAATCCTATATGGATTTGGGGAGGGAGACATCGAGGGCCTCAGACTTCGCTGCATTGATTTTAAAATTTGACCATGTAACAAAGTGATCTATTTCAGCCATAACAGCATGGATGGATATATGTGATTGAGTGATATATACTAGGACATCATCAGCAAATAGAGAGCACTTGTACTCGGTGCCTCCCACCTCAATCCACCTAATATTGGGGTTATGGCGAATTGATGAGAGCAGGTGCTCCGTCACTAGGATGTATAAGAGAGGGGACAGAGGACATCCCTGCCTTGTCCCATTGGTGATTGTGAAAGGTGATGAAAATGTTCTGATGCACCCCCTGGGCCTTGGGACACCCGCAGCCGGACCCTTTTTGGTGGATGCTGGTGGTTGTAGTTTTCGTGGCGGCGACCCGGTTCCGTGGCTCAGGGTGGTCAAACCAGTGGCGGAACTATTTATGTGGTTTTGATGTTTAAATGTCCGACTACGCCACCCGTGGATTGCGGTCAGAGTGAACCGCCGCTACAGGGCAGACCGCTGAGGCTGGTGTTGTGGATGCAGCAGAGCGTAGCATAACTCCCCACGGGAGGAGTATAGCCTCAGGGCAGTGTATGCGGAGGATGGGGGTGATGGTGCAGGGCAGCAGCAGTAACGACACGGAGTCAGTGATGCAGTTCAGTGCCTTTACTCACAGTTCTTATTATCCAGACCACGTCTGCAGGTAGCAGCTGCCCACGTCGTACTGTGCTCACCAGGTGAGGGGCTCAGACAACTCCCAGATAATTTTGGAGCGCTTCACAGGACCCCTTTGTGTGTCCTTTGTCTGGCCTTTCCTACCAACACTTCTGTCCGGCTGCCTCGGGCCTCCTCTTGGTAAACTTGGCGTCACTTTCCCTGACCCTATGTGGTGCCTTCCTAGCGGGTGTAGCGAGGGGCTGCGCCACATAAAATGTCAGAGCCTCCGGTTTCTAGCTGAGGGTCGTTTCCTGCCTCCACTAGTTCGGGGACCGGTCTCCCCCTTTGGCCTGACCCCTCCACGCAGGTGGATTCGGGCGTGCGGTGGCGACTCGCCCGTCCGCACCCCTGGGATCCCTTCATTCCTCGTTCCTGGAGCCTTCTCTGCTCCTCTTCCTTCCTTCTCCCTCTTCCAGGCCTGGGCCTCTGTTACTAGGCCCGCCTCCGGAGCAGAGCTCATGCAGAGCCCCTGCTCCCTGCCACTTCTGCTCAGACTTCTCTGCACTGAACTAAGATGGTGCCCACCTTTTATACTCCCTTCTCAATGCACCCAGGAACTGCTTCCTCCCTGCTCCTGCACTACAGGGTTCCCCTTCCTCAGTGTTCCCTCCCCCCACTCCAGCCAGGGACAGGGACTGTCGTGCCCATCTCAGGGGCATATTGGTCGCCCTGCCCCACGGCAATGTGGTGTAATGCATGCAGGTGTCGGGTCCTGATCCACACTCCATCCTTACCTGAGAGTGAGATATCACACCTCTGGGTGAGGTGCAATACCTCTGTAGCAACCGAGCCCTCAGGGTGCTACAGTTCCATTTATCTTCAGCCTAGGTGACGTATTGTGATACAGGGCCGTGATTTTGGCTATAAAAGGGTCCCCTAGACCCCTACCCCAAGCTTTTTAAGAGAATCATATATGGCGTGCCAGGAGACTCTATGGAATGCTTTCTCAGCATCCAACGAGAGTATCTAATTACAAATTTTTAACTGCATCTAGCCCAGGAAATACTTTGTGCCTAGTAGCAGTGTCTGCTAGTCAGCGGATTATCCCGGCTGTTAAGCAAGCTACACCACCTGTACTTTGGACACTTAATTTTTTCAAAGGAAATGCTTCGGGACCACGGGATACTCAGTGAAAAGCATCAGGAGGCACCCCAAGGCATAGGGGCTGGGACTGGCAGTAGGATGCCTTGCGGTGGACAGCCGAGCTCGATCCTTATAAAAGCTTTTTAACTGCAGCAGCTTTAGTGGACTCTACTGGAGCTGGAATTACGCGGCTACTGGCATGAGACTTGCCCTCCTATAGATCCTTGTAAATGGATTTAAAGTGTATTCATTCAAATTAGAGAAACAATTTAAATTAAAAAGCTTAGAGCTGCCTCCACCACAGGGGGGCTCTCTCGACCCACCAGCGGACAGGCACCAGTATTGGGAGAGGGGGGCTGGCCATCAGGGTTCACCGCGGCTCTGGCACAAACCCGGCGACACGGAGGTGGCACGGGCAGGAGCGGACTGGCCGTGTCGGCTTCTCACTTTTTGGATTTTAGAAGGGCATGACATGCCTATATCTGTGTCTCCCCCTCCTTTTACTCCTCCACCTCTTTTATTTTCGCATGACTATATGTACTTGTCACTTTTCCATGTGTTAGTTATGTCTTCAGAGCAGTTTGTCAGCTTTTGGACACCTTTGAAGGTGTTTTCTATGTGTTTCTATGTGTTTTTGTTTGCCTGCCATTGGTTTTAACGGTGTTCGAAGGTGTTCGACGAACAGCTCGACGAACAGTTCGGCGAACACACGGGTGTTCGACGAACCGAACCGAACTCGAACACTACGGGGGTGGCTCAACACTTCATCATACATGATAAAATGAGACTGCTGTATATGCATGACATAGAAGACACTGAGACTACTGTGTTTAAATCACTTAGAATACACTGAGACTGGGGAATATATATCACTTATGAGATACTAGTTATGATGTACCTGTATATACATCACATAGGAGACACGGATACTGTTGTATTCATATCACATAGGAGAGACTGAGACTGCTGTACTTACATCACATAGGAGACACTGGGATTGCTATTTATATATTTCAAAGGACACACTGCAACTGCTGCATACATCACATAGGAGACACTGTAGTAGTAGCAATTAAAAAATTAGGGAGCCTGCAGCCCAAACATTGTAACTCACCCGTAATCTGCCCTAGGGATGAACCAAATTACAATGTGGGCTGTTACTAGCCCACGGGCCAAACTTTCCCCAACTGTGTTCACTCTGAAGTGATTCAAAGAAGTCGAAAAAGACTGAGCAATTGCACAGCAATGTTGTTTTTACATTGCTGTGCATTGTATTAGTTTTTAGGGTAATTTTTGCAGTGCTTTTCCAGTCTGATTCCAGGAGGAATCCACCCTAAACAATACATCATGTGTACATACCCCAAGTAGTAAGGCAGATTTATGAAACACTGTGTAAAAGAAAAAGAGCCTATAGCAATCTATCACAGTTCAGCTTTCTTTTTAACATATCACATTAAGAAATAAAAACTGATTATTCTAATAATTTAATAATTTAGGAAGGCTGTGTTTGTGTTGCCTGTCACAATATACTTTATCTATTTGTGCTTTTCTAGTATGTTGTGCTATTTGTGCTTTTTTAGTCTCTTTTTACATTAACACACTATTTCTTCTTTATTGTGCGTTATTTGATAGTAAAACTACTTGATGATCTCTGTTAGTGATTGTCTATTTATTTGGTATTTGACAAAAATATCTTTAGATATGTCATACATCTCTGTATATAGGATGTAGGAAATTATCTCCAGTGATTTTGTCTTTTACTAGATCCATTATTTCTGCTTCATACTCCTTTTTTAAGCTTTAAATTTAGCAGGCATTTCATTGTAGTCAAATTCAATTACCTGATCACATCTGAGATACAACTATATCTGATCACTGCAGAAAACTCAAAACTGACCATGTTTTATAGCAGTAAGGAAACTAAGTGTTTTAAATTGAAAATAAAGTTATCAAAGAGAGAAGAAAAATATGTTACTTGGTTTGGAACCAATATTTTGAAGATGTTACTCATTAACTCGTTGGCGTAATGATGAATCCTATGTAACAAGAGAAAGGGTTTCTGCATTTCGAGATGATTAAAATGATTCTACATAAGCCCGACAATGGCAAACTATTCAACATAATAGCTTCCATTAACCTATTCTCAAAACATTGAATGATTGCTTATGATTTAAAGAAAATGAATGTTAATCTAAAAAGTGGATGCATAGTTTACATATGTTGAATGTTAATTTCATAGATTACATTAGATACAATAGAACAGAAGGAATATCCATAAACACAAGATCTTGTGCATTTACTTTACCTTATAGGCAATTTCAGGCTACCTGTGGTAATTAAGGCATTTTAGAAAATGAATACAACCTGTTGCAAAATTGCCAAAATAATCGTTTTAAGCAATTGCATACTTTATATCTACTGTAGTATGATTTTATGTTTTCTACAATGTACATAGAAGAAAACCTAAGATAGAAACAAAAGAACATATACCCTGTTATAAGTAAGTAAAAAGTAATAGTGCATAGAAATAACATAGGATACTCAGTAATAGAGATGAGCGTTGTTCTACTCGAACTGTTCGCCAATCTCAAATTCGAGCTGTTTTGGGCGGTGTTCGAGCCGTTCGGCGAACACGAACAATTTGAGAAAAATTCGGTTGTTCGAGGTTATGTTCGATAACTGTTCATGCACCAAAATCGTAACTGGATTTTTTCTCAGTAATGATGAAAATTAATGTTAATACACAGTTTGAGTGTACAGCGGGGTGGGGGGAGGGGCAGGGGATGGATCTCTGCAGGAACAATGAAGATCTCCATTTTTTTTTTCTCTTTCCCGCATTTACAGTGGGGAGGTGCAATCTGTCAGCCTATCAGCAGCGCACACACGGAGCGAAGTGCTTTTTTTCACACAAGCAAGGGCATGTGTCATTGGCAGTGTATGACACATGTCCTTGCCCTATAAGACCAAGCCATTTTCCCCGTCGCCACCATTTTCTCACTGCTGCAGCTGCGTGTTAGACGGCACCGCTGTTGCTGTGTGCGCTATATCTTGTTAATTTCAAGCCAATTTTCGCACAAATCTAAAGATAGCTTGGGAGTAGGGAATAGTTGTGATTGCAGTCCTTTTAAGGACTAGGTTACAGCATTTCCTACGACTTTTATCAGGCAGGTCTGTGCTCTTAAATAGATAGACTGTGGGAGTAAAGACTAATTGTAATTGGAGTCCTTTTCAGGACTAGGTTACATCAGTTCCTATCAGCTTTTGCCAGGCAGGTCTGTGCCAGTGCTGTGCAAGTTTTTTTCACAGCATTTGGCTGAATCTAGCAAAGCTAATCCTTTTTGGCCTATTACAGAGTGTGTTAGTCAGTGGAGTAGCCTATCTGTGTTGCAAGATATACCACCTGTGTATAGAATTCCAATTTTTTTACTGCACCTAGTGAAGTAAAATCTTTTGGGCATAGCATCATTCTATTAGTCCATCTATACTGACCTCCATCAGGTTGCAAATTGAATATAATTTTTTTCTGCATCTAGCTCTGAAAAAATATTGGGCTTCTAGCTGTGTGTGGGACTTGTTCTATTAATACATCTATACAGACCTCCATCAGGTTGCAAACTGAATATATTTTTTTCTGCATCTACCTCTGAAAAAATATTGGGCTTCTAGCTGTGTGTGGGACTTGTTGTATTAGTCCATCTATACTGACCTCCATCAGGTTGCAAACTGAATATATTTTTTTTTGCATCTACCTCTGAAAAAATATTGGGCTTCTAGCTGTGTGTGGGACTTGTTGTATTAGTCCATCTATACTGACCTCCATCAGGTTGCAAACTGAATATATTTTTTTCTGCATCTACCTCTGAAAAAATATTGGGCTTCTGGCTGTGTGTGGGACTTGTTATATTAATCCATCTATACAGACCTCCATCAGGTTGCAAACTGAATATATTTTTTTCTGCATCTACCTCTGAAAAAATATTGGGCTTCTAGCTGTGTGTGGGACTTGTTGTATTAGTCCATCTATACTGACCTCCATCAGGTTGCAAACTGAATATATTTTTTTCTGCATCTACCTCTGAAAAAATATTGGGCTTCTAGCTGTGTGTGGGACTTGTTCTATTAATCCATCTATACAGACCTCCATCAGGTTGCAAACTGAATATATTTTTTTCTGCATCTACCTCTGAAAAAATATTGGGCTTCTAGCTGTGTGTGGGACTTGTTGTATTAGTCCATCTATACTGACCTCCATCAGGTTGGAAACTGAATATATTTTTTTCTGCATCTACCTCTGAAAAAATATTGGGCTTCTAGCTGTGTGTGGGACTTGTTCTATTAATCCATCTATACAGACCTCCATCAGGTTGCAAACTGAATATATTTTTTTCTGCATCTACCTCTGAAAAAATATTGGGCTTCTAGCTGTGTGTGGGACTTGTTGTATTAGTCCATCTATACTGACCTCCATCAGTTTGGAAACTGAATATATTTTTTTCTGCATCTACCTCTGAAAAAATATTGGGCTTCTAGCTGTGTGTGGGACTTGTTCTATTAATCCATCTATACAGACCTCCATCAGGTTGCAAACTGAATATATTTTTTTCTGCATCTACCTCTGAAAAAATATTTGGCCTTCTAGCAGTGTGTGGGACTTTCTCTATTAGTCCATCTATACTGACCTCCATCAGGTTGCAAATTAAAAATAATTTTTATCTGCATCTAGCTCTGAAAAAATATTTGGCCTTCTAGCAGTGTGTGGGACTTTCTCTATTAGTCCATCTATACTGACCACCATCAGGTTGCAAATTAAAAATAATTTTTATCTGCATCTAGCTCTGAAAAAATATTTGGCCTTCTAGCAGTGTGTGGGACTTTCTCTATTAGTCCATCTATACTGACCTCCATCAGGTTGCAAATTGAATATAATTTTTTTCTTCATCTAACCCAGCCAATAGTTTTAGCCTAATACCACAGTTTGGCCACTCAGCTCTGCTCGGTTTCCATCCATTGTTTTTTTGTGCAAACAACTCCAGAGTTGTTAATTAGTTAACCACCAAAATGAGTGGAAAAAGGCCTGCTGCTGGTGGAAAGGGGAATAGGCGTGTTGGGAAGGGGAAAAAAGGTTGTGTCCGTGGGGTAGGTGTTAAAGCAACAGTAACATCTGCAGAAGAAAGACCATCTTCCAGCCAAACTAAAATGTCTACTTCTTTTAGCGGACAATGTGATAAGATCCCTTTCTTACGGCCACGCCAATCGCTACAAATTCCAGATGAGGCACAAAAACAGCAGGTGCTTCAACGGATATCAAGTGCTCCTTTAAGTGGGCTCTCCTCCACATCAACTTCAACATCACAAATACTCCAGTCCTCAAAGGTGTCACCCCAATCGCACTTGCTTCCTCACAGCTCCCAAATCTCCAGCTGCCCGTCTGAGTATGAGGTAGAACAGATGGTTGAGTCTGCAGAGCTGTTTACTCATACTATAGCCTGGGAATCAGAGGTCGACTCCAGCGCTTCTGTGAATCCAGACGAGGAAATGATCTGCACTGATGCCCAGAATCTTTATGAGTCGGATCCAGGACCAGACGCAGAAGGTTCTGACCATAATGTAGACCCTCATTCCCAAACTGTAACTCCTGTTGGTGGAGACAATGAGGAAGACGATGATAAGACTCAAATACCTGATTGGAGCGACAACTTTAGTTTTTTGTCAGGGCAGGAACAGGTTGGCTCTGAGGACGACGGGTGTGATAACGCACAGGGTGATGATGATGAGGTTGGAGATCCCACTTACTGTCAACCCACAGTCAGCCAAGAGATGAGGTCAGCAGAGGAGGTGGAGGAAGATGCTAGTGACGACGAGGTCAGGTTGCGCCTTCCTGGACAGAGACGTAGTACTGGAAGCACGTCAACAACTGCATCCTCAAACACAACTCTGCCTCTCACCACAAGTCGTGGTGGCTCTTCAGGTCGCATGGGTGGTAAGCCTTGCATAGCCTGGGCATTTTTTCAGATCGATAAAGATGACCCAACTCGTGTTATCTGTAACATTTGTCAGCAAAAGCTAAGTAGAGGCCAAAAAATACATAGTTTGAGTACTTCATGCATGAACCGGCACATGGACATGAAGCATAAGTTGCAGTGGGAAGCTCAGTGTGCTACAATGCGGCCTAGCCGGCCGGGCCAACTACCGTCTGCCATATCTTGTGCATCCGCGGCCTCTTCATCCTCTGTGACTGGGGGGACAGCAGTCACACCTGTTTTGGGGCGCAGACCTGCCACCTCTTTACCCGCAACAGCCAGCGTGATTGGCAGGTCATCATTTTCTTTGGAGGTGGTAACACCAGCTGGTGTTGAGTGCTGTCCGACATCGATAGCACCACCTTTGGATCAAGGCAACCTAACTAGTGTTGAGCCACCCCCGTAGTGTTCGAGTTCGGTTCGGTTCGTCGAACACCCGTGTGTTCGCCGAACTGTTCGTCGAACTGTTCGTCGAACACCTTCGAACACCGTTAAAACCAATGGCAGGCAAACAAAAACACATAGAAAGACATAGAAAACACCTTCAAAGGTGTCCAAAAGCTGACAAACTGCTCAGAAGACACAACTAACACATGGCAAAGTGACAAGTACATATAGTCATGCGAAAAGAAAAGAGGTGGAGGAGTAAAAGGAGGGGGAGACACAGATATAGGCATGTCATGCCCTTCTAAAATCCAAAAAGTGAGAAGCCGAGACGGCCAGTCCGCTCCTGCCCGTGCCACCTCCGTGTCGCCGGGTTTGTGCCAGAGCCGCGGTGAACCCTGACGGCCAGCCCCCCTCTCCCAATACTGATGCCTGTCCGCTGGTGGGTCGAGAGAGCCCCCCTGTGGTGGAGGCAGCTCTAAGCTTTTTAATTTAAATTGTCCCTCTAATTTGAATGAATACACTTTAAATCCATTTACAAGGATCTATTGGAGGGCAAGTCTCATGCCAGCAGCCGCGTAATTCCAGCTCCAGTAGCGTCCACTAAAGCTGCTGCAGTTAAAAAGCTTTTATAAGGATCGAGCTCGGCTGTCCACCGCAAGGCATCCTAGTGCCAGTCCCAGCCCCTATGCCTTGGGGTGCCTCCTGATGCTCTTCACTAAGTATCCCGTGGTCCCGAAGCATTTCCTTTGAAAAAATTAAGTGTCCAAACTACAGGTGGTGTAGCTTGCTTAACAGCCGGGATAATCCGCTGACTAGCAGACACTGCTACTAGGCACAAAGTATTTCCTGGGCTAGATGCAGTTAAAAATTTGTAAGTAGATACTCTCGTTGGATGCTGAGAAAGCATTCCATAGAGTCTCCTGGCACGCCATATATGATTCTCTTAAAAAGCTTGGGGTAGGGGTCATGGGGACCCTTTTATAGCCAAAATCACGGCCCTGTATCACAATACGTCACCTAGGCTGAAGATAAATGGAACTGTAGCACCGAGGGCTCGGAAGCTACAGACGTATTGCACCTCACCCAGAGGTGTGATATCTCACTCTCAGATAAGGATGGAGTGTGGATCAGGACCCGACACCTGCATGCATTACACCACATTGCCGTGGGGCAGGGCGACCAATATGCCCCTGAGATGGGCACGACAGTCCCTGTCCCTGGCTGGAGTGGGGGGAGGGAACACTGAGGAAGGGGAACCCTGCAGTGCAGGAGCAGGGAGGAAGCAGTTCCTGGGTGCATTGAGAAGGGAGTATAAAAGGTGGGCACCATCTTAGTTCAGTGCAGAGAAGTCTGAGCAGAAGTGGCAGGGAGCAGGGGCTCTGCATGAGCTCTGCTCCGGAGGCGGGCCTAGTAACAGAGGCCCAGGCCTGCAAGAGGGAGAAGGAAGGAAGAGGAGCGGAGAAGGCTCCAGGAACGAGGAATGAAGGGATCCCAGGGGTGCGGACGGGCGAGTCGCCACCGCACGCCCGAATCCACCTGCGTGGAGGGGTCAGGCCAAAGGGGGAGACCGGTCCCCGAAACTAGTGGAGGCAGGAAACGACCCTCAGCTAGAAACCGGAGGCTCTGACATTTTATGTGGCGCAGCCCCTTGCTCCACCCGCTAGGAAGGCACCACCTAGGTTCAGGGAAACTGGCGCCAAGTTTACCAAGAGGAGGCCCGAGGCAGCCGGACAGAAGTGTTGGTAAGAAAGGCCAGACAAAGGACACACAAAGGGGGTCCTGTGAAGCGCTCCAAAGTTATCTGGGAGTTGTCTGAGCCCCTCACCTGGTGAGCACAGTACGACGTGGGCAGCCGTTACCTGCAGACGTGGTCTGGATAATAAGAACTGTGAGTAAAGGCCCTGAACTGCATCACTGACTCCGTGTCGTTACTGCTGCTGCCCTGCACCATCACCCCCATCCTCCGCATACACTGCCCTGAGGCTATACTCCTCCCGTGGGGAGTTATGCTACGCTCTGCTGCACCCACAACACCAGCCTTAGCGGTCTGCCCTGTAGCGGCGGTTCACTCTGACCGCAATCCACGGGTGGCGTAGTCGGACATTTAAACATCAAAACCACATAAATAGTTCCGCCACTGGTTTGACCGCCCTGAGTCACGGAACCGGATCGCCGCCACGAAGACTACAACCACCAGCATCCACCAAAAAGGGTCCGGCTCCGGGTGTCCCAAGGCCCAGGGGGTGCGTCAGAACATTTTCATCACCTTTCACAATCACCAATGGGACAAGGCAGGGATGTCCTCTGTCCCCTCTCTTATACATCCTAGTGACGGAGCACCTGCTCTCATCAATTCGCCATAACCCCAATATTAGGTGGATTGAGGTGGGAGGCACCGAGTACAAGTGCTCTCTATTTGCTGATGATGTCCTAGTATATATCACTCAATCACATATATCCATCCCTGCTGTTATGGCTGAAATAGATCACTTTGTTACATGGTAAAATTTTAAAATCAATGCAGCGAAGTCTGAGGCCCTCGATGTCTCCCTCCCTAAATCCATATAGGATTCCATCCAGTCCAACTTTCCCTTTGCCTGGCCCTCACAGGGTATCAAATACTTAGGAATTCCTATTCATAGAGACCTCTCCCATCTATGTTATCTTAATTTTGGGCCCTTTATTGAACAATTCCATACAGACCACGGTTGGCAAGTTAGAACTGTAAGATTCACTACGTGAACCACTGGTGTTTTGTGGAAAAGCACATGTACACCGCGTTCCAAATTATTATGCAAAAAGTGTTTAGGAGTGATAAGGGAAGAATTTGTTTGTTTGTCAGTTAAACTCATTGATGGTGATGTGTGTCAGGGCTCTTTATATCACTGTAAGCAATTGCAGACACCTGTGCTAATTAGTTTGGCAGGTGTGTCCAATGAAAGGCAAGACTACTTAAGAAGGCTCTCTCACATTATTAAGCAGCCTACATTTTCTGCCAAAATGGGAAAGAAAAAGGATGTGTCGGCTGCTGAGAAGCAACAAATTGTGGAGTGTTTAGGTCAAGGCATGACTACAATCAACATTGTGCGATGATCAGGATGAAGTGTCTTGGCAATCAAGAAGTATGTAGCTGATTCACAGTACACACGTGTGCGTGCTGATAAGGGCAAATTGAGGACTCTTTCCTACAGGCAATTACGTCAGGTTGAAACAGCAGCGGCAAAAAAGCCTTGTCATAGCAGCAGACAAGTTTTTGAAGCTGCTTGTGCCTCCAACGTCCCCCGAACAACAAGATGCAGGGTCCTTCAGAGGATTGCAGCTGTGCATATGCCATCCTGTCGACCTCCTCTATTCACTTCACACAAGCAGAAACGGCCCCAGTGGGCCAAACATTACATGAAGACTGATTTCAAAACTGTTTTGTTCACGGATGAGTGCCGTGCAGCGCTCGATGGTCCAGATGAATGGAGTGGAGGATGGCTGGTTGATGGACACCCCACGCAAACACGGCTACAGCGCCAACAAGGAGGAGGTGGAGTAATGTTTTGGGCTGGAATCATGGGGAGAGAGATTGTCGGCCCCTTTAGAATCCCTGAAGGCGCTAAAGATGAACTCCATAATGTATGTGGATTTTCTCAAACAGCACTTCCTGCCATGGTTCAAGAAGAAGAACCGTGTATTTCACAGCAAGATCATTTTTCTGCATGATAATGCACCATCTCATGCTGCACATGAAACATCTGCATCTCTGGCTGATATGGGCATAAAAGGGGACAAACTTATGGTGTGACCCCCATGCTCCCCTGACCTCTACCCCATTCAGAACCTTTGGAGCATCATTAAAAGGAGTGTCTATGATGGCGGGAGGCAGTTCACATCTAAGCAACAGCTCTGGGAGGGTATTCTGTCCTCATGCAAAACAATTGAAGCAGAAACCATCCAAAACCTGACAAATTCAATGGACGAGAGAGTTCAGAAGCTCCTTTCGAACAAGGGGTCCTATGTGAAAATGTAACATCACCTAGAATAAAGTTTTGAGTTGAAAACTGTTTGATTTCAGTTTCTAACAACCTGCTAATGCTTATAATTTCAAAAATGACCATTTTTTTGGTCTTTATTAAAATGAAAAGGTTGATCGAAAAGTTTGGGGGATCTAAGAGTGTGGCAACCCAGTAGTCATGATTACTTCGAATTCTGACAATATGAGGGTCATGCTGCAGGTAGTGCAGCAAGAAGGCACTTATGTGTCTTGCGCATCTCGGAGCCCCAAAATTATTTTCCGGGCTAGATGCAGCTAAAAATTATTTTTAATTTTAAATCTGGTGAAGCTTATTATAGATGGCCTAATAGGATCAGTGCTGCACACTGCTACAAAGCCCAAATTATTTTCCAGTCAAGATACAGATAAACATGATTAGTAATTTGAAAGCTTAAAACGGTTGGTAGGGTGATTTTAACCAATCATCAAGCTTTTACTCTCCCCAGGATGACACAGGGGTAGAAAAGTCGTTTCGGATCCATGATTTGTTCATCTTTATGAACGTGAGTCTGTCTACATTATCAGTGGAGAGCCGCGTGCGCTTATCTGTCAGCACACCACCAGCAGCGCTGAACACACGTTCAGACAGAACGCTGGCTGCGGGGCATGACAAGATCTCCAAGCCGTAAGTGGCTAGCTCCGGCCATTTATCCAGATTGGAAGCCCAAAAAGAGCAAGGGTCCAGTGACACAGTCGTGGCTTCAATGTTTACTTGGAGATACTCCTGTACCATCGTCTCTAGGCGTTGACTATGTGTCAGACTTCTTGTCTCCTGTGGCCTTGCAAAGGATGGGCTAAAAAAGTGGTGAAATGATTCCGCAAAATTGATGTTACCAGCAGATACTGTGGTTCTGTTACGGTTTGAGTGCTGAACACTTGACGGTCCCACGGTTGGCAAGTTGGAACTGTGAGATTCACTACGTGCACCACTGGTATTTTGTGGAAAAGCACATGTAAGATTCTGCAACAGTCTCTGCTGATACTCCTGCATGCGTGCATCCCTTTCTATGGCAGGAATAATTTCTGCAAATTTACTTTTGTACCGGGGATCTAACAGTGTGGCAACCCAGTAGTCAGGATTATTTCTAATTCTCACAATTCGAGGGTCATGTTGCAGGTAGTGCAGCAAGAAGGCACTCATGTGTGTTGCGCATCCAGGAGCACCAAGTCCCTGTTGTGTTGGTGGCGAGGTAGCAATCATGCTTCCTTCCTCTGTCCTCTCCCCCCAACCTCGCACAACAGAAATGTGATCAAGGTCTCCCTCATCTGATGAGTCTTCCATCAGTTCGTCCTCCACTTCTTCCTGGGCTCCTGCACCTTCCTCACTAGTTTGGCTGCTACCATGCGCCCTGGTAAAATCATCTCCCCCACCCTCACATGCCTGCCGCCTTGGTGCTGCCGACCGTCTGGACCTTGCAGATGTTAGCCCTTCCGCATACAACTCCTCCTCCTCTACTTCCTCCACCTCCTCTTGTGCCACCACCTGACTCCGAATTCTGTTTAACATGTGCTCCAGCATGTAAATCACCGGAATAGTCATGCTGATAATGGCATCGTCAGCACTAAACATCTTCGTCGCCATTTCAAAACTGTGCAGAAGGGTGCATAGGTCCCTGATCTGAGACCACTCCTCCAGCGTGATTTGCCCCACCTCTGAATCTCGTTGGCCCAGGCTATACGTCAGAACGTATTGCACCAGGGCTTGTCGGTGCTGCCACAGTCGCTGCAACATGTGCAGAGTTGAATTCCACCGGGTAGGCACATCGCATTTTAGCCGGTGAAGTGGCAGGCCCAACGACTTCTGTAGAGATGTAAGTCGCTGAGCTGCGGGATGCGAACGGCGAAAGTGAGCACACAGCGACCGTGCCCTCTGCAGAAGGCCATCTAGTCTGGGATAGTGGGCTAAAAATTGCTGGACAACCAGGTTCAACACGTGAGCCATACAAGGCACGTGTGTGACATTGCCCCGGCGAAGGGCCGCACCCAGGTTTGCAGCATTGTCGCACACGGCCTTCCCTGGTTTCAGGTCCAGTGGAGACAACCATTCATGAAATTGGTTCTCCAGAGCTGACCACAACTCCTCAGCTGTGTGACTCACATTTCCCAGACATTTCAATGTAAAAACCGCCTGATGACGTTGAGCCCTACTGCCAGCATAGTAAGGAGGTGTGCAGGATCCCTTCTGCGCAGTTAGAAAGCTTGTGGCATGACCAGACAGGCTTTGGGTGCAGGTGGAAGACCGAGAGGAGGTTGAGGAGGCAGAAGCAGTGGAAGAAAAATGACATAAAGAGGATTGACGCACAACTCGTGGGGACGGCAAGACTTGGACAGCAGCCCCTTGTCCTGCTGTCACCATAGTTACCCAGTGCCCAGTCAGCGACATGTAACGCCCCTGTCCATGCCTACTCGTCCAAGTGTCTGTGGTGAAATGCACCCTGTCACACACAGAGTTTCTCAAAGAAGCGGTGATGTTGTGTGCGACATGCTGGTGGAGCGCAGGCACACCTTTCTTTGAGAAGTAGTGCCGACTGGGCATCTGGTACTGGGGCACTGCGACGGACATAAGGTCTCGAAAATCCTCTGTGTCCACCAGGCGGAAAGGCAGCATTTCTGTAGCCAAGAGCTTGCAGATGGTGAAATTCAACCTCTTAGCTTTCTCATGGCTAGGAGGAAATGGTCTTTTACTTGTCCACATCTGAGGGACCGAGGGCTGGCTATTGTGCTTAGACGGGGTTGATAAGGGTGTCCCCGGCAAACTGCCGGTCTGTGAGGAAGATGCAGGCGGACATGTTAGGTTGCCTTGATCCAAAGGTGGTGCTATCGATGTCGGACAGCGCTCAACACCAGCTGGTGTTACCACCTCCAAAGAAAATGATGACCTGCCAATCACGCTGGCTGTTGCGGGTAAAGAGGTGGCAGGTCTGCGCCCCAAAACAGGTGTGACTGCTGTCCCCCCAGTCACAGAGGATGAAGAGGCCGCGGATGCACAAGATATGGCAGACGGTGGTTGGCCCGGCCGGCTAGACCGCATTGTAGCACACTGAGCTTCCCACTGCAACTTATGCTTCATGTCCATGTGCCGGTTCATGCATGAAGTACTCAAACTATGTATTTTTTGGCCTCTACTTAGCTTTTGCTGACAAATGTTACAGATAACACGAGTTGGGTCATCTTTATCGATCTGAAAAAATGGCCAGGCTATGCAAGGCTTAGCACCCATGCGACCTGAAGAGCCACCACGACTTGTGGTGAGAGGCAGAGTTGTGTTTGAGGATGCAGTTGTTGACGTGCTTCCAGTACTACGTCTCTGTCCAGGAAGGCGCAACCTGACCTCGTCGTCACTAGCATCTTCCTCCACCTCCTCTGCTGACCTCATCTCTTGGCTGACTGTGGGTTGACAGTAAGTGGGATCTCCGACCTCATCATCATCACCCTGTGCGTTATCACACCCGTCGTCCTCAGAGCCAACCTGTTCCTGCCCTGACAAAAAACTAAAGTTGTCGCTCCAATCAGGTATTTGAGTCTTATCATCGTCTTCCTCATTGTCTCCACCAACAGGAGTTACAGTTTGGGAATGAGGGTCTACATTATGGTCAGAACCTTCTGCGTCTGGTCCTGGATCCGACTCATAAAGATTCTGGGCATCAGTGCAGATCATTTCCTCGTCTGGATTCACAGAAGCGCTGGAGTCGACCTCTGATTCCCAGGCTATAGTATGAGTAAACAGCTCTGCAGACTCAACCATCTGTTCTACCTCATACTCAGACGGGCAGCTGGAGATTTGGGAGCTGTGAGGAAGCAAGTGCGATTTGGGTGACACCTTTGAGGACTGGAGTATTTGTGATGTTGAAGTTGATGTGGAGGAGAGCCCACTTAAAGGAGCACTTGATATCCGTTGAAGCACCTGCTGTTTTTGTGCCTCATCTGGAATTTGTAGCGATTGGCGTGGCCGTAAGAAAGGGATCTTATCACATTGTCCGCTAAAAGAAGTAGACATTTTAGTTTGGCTGGAAGATGGTCTTTCTTCTGCACCTACCCCACGGACACAACCTTTTTTCCCCTTCCCAACACGCCTATTCCCCTTTCCACCAGCAGCAGGCCTTTTTCCACTCATTTTGGTGGTTAACTAATTCACAACTCTGGAGTTGTTTGCACAAAAAAACAATGGATGGTAACCGAGCAGAGCTGAGTGGCCAAACTGTGGTATTAGGCCAAAACTATTGGCTGGGTTAGATGCAGAAAAAAATTATTTTTAATTTGCAACCTGATGGAGGTCAGTATAGTTGGACTAATAGACCAAGTCCCACACACCGCTAGAAGCCCAAATATTTTTTCAGAGCTAGATGCAGAATATTTTTTTATTCAATTTGCAACCTGATGGAGGTCAGTATAGATGGACTAATAGACCAAGTCCCACACACTGCTAGAAGCCCAAATATTTTTTCAGAGCTAGATGCAGAAAAAAATTATTTTTAATTTGCAACCTGATGGAGGTCAGTATAGATGGACTAATAGACCAAGTCCCACACACCGCTAGAAGCCCAAATATTTTTTCAGAGCTAGACGCAGAAAAAAATTATTTTTAATTTGCAACCTGATAGAGGTCAGTATAGATGGACTAATAGACCAAGTCCCACACACCGCTAGAAGCCCAAAAATTTTTTCAGAGCTAGATGCAGAAAAAAATTATATTCAATTTGCAACCTGATGGAGGTCAGTATAGATGGACTAATAGACCAAGTCCCACACACCGCTAGAAGCCCAAATATTTTTTCAGAGCTAGATGCAGAAAAAAATTATTTTTAATTTGCAACCTGATGGAGGTCAGTATAGATGGACTAATAGACCAAGTCCCACACACCGCTAGAAGCCCAAATATTTTTTCAGAGCTAGATGCAGAAAAAAATTATATTCAATTTGCAACCTGCTGGACGTCAGTATAGAAGGACTAATAGAACAAGTCCCACACACTGCTAGAAGCCCAAATATTTTTTCAGAGCTAAATGAAGAAAAAAATTATTTTTAATTTGCAACCTGATGGAGGTCAGTATACATGGACTAATAGACCAAGTCCCACACACTGCTAGAAGCCCAAATATTTTTTCAGAGCTAGATGCAGAAAAAAATTATTTTTAATTTGCAACCTGATGGAGGTCAGTATAGATGGACTAATAGACCAAGTCCCACACACCGCTAGAAGCCCAAATATTTTTTCAGAGCTAGATGCAGAAAATTTTTTTATTCAATTTGCAACCTGATGGAGGTCAGTATAGATGGACTAATAGACCAAGTCCCACACACTGCTAGAAGCCCAAATATTTTTTCAGAGCTAGATGCAGAAAAAAATTATTTTTAATTTGCAACCTGATGGAGGTCAGTATAGATGGACTAATAGACCAAGTCCCACACACTGCTAGAAGCCAAAATATTTTTTCAGAGCTAGATGCAGAAAAAAATTATTTTTAATTTGCAACCTGATGGAGGTCAGTATAGATGAACTAATAGAACAAGTCCCACACGCTGCTAGAAGCCCAAATATTTTTTCAGAGATAAATGAAGAAAAAAATTATTTTTAATTTGCAACCTGATGGAGGTCAGTATAGATGGACTAATAGACCAAGTCCCACACACTGCTAGAAGCCCAAATATTTTTTCAGAGCTAGATGCAGAAAAAAATTATTTTTAATTTGCAACCTGATGGAGGTCAGTATAGATGGACTAATAGACCAAGTCCCACACACCGCTAGAAGCCCAAATATTTTTTCAGAGCTAGATGCAGAAAAAAATTATATTCAATTTGCAACCTGCTGGAGGTCAGTATAGAAGGACTAATAGAACAAGTCCCACACACTGCTAGAAGCCCAAATATTTTTTCAGAGCTAGATGCAGAAAAAAATTATTTTTAATTTGCAACCTGATGGAGGTCAGTATAGATGGACTAATAGACCAAGTCCCACACACTGCTAGAAGCCCAAATATTTTTTCAGAGCTAGATGCAGAAAAAAATTATTTTTAATTTGCAACCTGATGGAGGTCAGTATAGATGGACTAATAGAACAAGTCCCACACGCTGCTAGAAGCCCAAATATTTTTTCAGAGATAAATGAAGAAAAAAATTATTTTTAATTTGCAACCTGATGGAGGTCAGTATAGATGGACTAATAGACCAAGTCCCACACACTGCTAGAAGCCCAAATATTTTTTCAGAGCTAGATGCAGAAAAAAATTATATTCAGTTTGCAACCTGATGGAGGTCAGTATAGATGGACTAATAGAATGATGCTATGCCCAAAAGATTTTACTTCACTAGGTGCAGTAAAAAAATTGGTATTCTATACACAGGTGGTATATCTTGCAACACAGATAGGCTACTCCACTGACTAACACACTCTGCAATAGGCCAAAAAGGATTAGCTTTGCTAGATTCAGCCAAATGCTGTGAAAAAAACTTGCACAGCACTGGCACAGACCTGCCTGGCAAAAACTGATAGGAACTGATGTAACCTAGTCCTGAAAAGGACTGCAATTACAATTAGTCTTTACTCCCACAATCTATCTATTTAAGAGCACAGACCTGCCTGATAAAAGTCGTAGGAAATGCTGTAACCTAGTCCTTAAAAGGACTGCAATCACAACTATTCCCTACTCCCAAGCTATCTGTATATTTGTGCGAAAATTGGCTTGAAATTAACAAGGTATAGCGCACACAGCAACAGCGGTGCCGTCTAACACGCAGCTGCAGCAGTGAGAAAATGGTGGCGACGGGGAAAATGGCTTGGTCTTATAGGGCAAGGACATGTGACATACACTGCCAATCACACATGCCCTTGCTTGTGTGAAAAAAAGCACTTCGCTCCGTGTGTGCGCTGCTGATAGGCTGACAGATTGCACCTCCCCACTGCAAATGCGGGAAAGAGAAAAAAAAATGGAGATCTTCATTGTTCCTGCAGAGATCCATCCCCTGCCCCTCCCCCCGCCCCGCTGTACACTCAAACTGCGTATTAACATTAATTTTCATCATTACTGAGAAAAAATCCAGTTATGATTTTGGTGCACGAACAGTTATCGAACATAACCTCGAACAGCCGAATTTTTCTCAAATTGTTCGTGTTCGCCGACCGGCTCGAACACCGCCCAAAACAGCTCGAATTTGAGATTGGCGAACAGTTCGAGTAGAACAACGCTCATCTCTAAACCTAACATGTCCGCCTGCATCTTCCTCACAGACCGGCAGTTTGCCGGGGACAACCTTATCAACCCCTTCTAAGCACAATAGCCAGCCCTCGGTCCCTCAGATGTGGACAAGTAAAAGACCATTTCCTCCTAGCCATGAGAAAGCTAAGAGGTTGAATTTCACCATCTGCAAGTTCTTGGCTACAGAAATGCTGCCTTTCCGCCAGGTGGACACAGAGGATTTTCGAGACCTTATGTCTGTCGCAGTGCCCCAGTACCAGATGCCCAGTCGGCACTACTTCTCAAAGAAAGGTGTGCCTGCGCTCCACCAGCATGTCGCACACAACATCACCGCTTCTTTGAGAAACTCTGTGTGTGACAGGGTGCATTTCACCACAGACACTTGGACGAGTAGGCATGGACAGGGGCGTTACATGTCGCTGACTGGGCACTGGGTAACTATGGTGACAGCAGGACAAGGGGCTGCTGTCCAAGTCTTGCCGTCCCCACGAGTTGTGCGTCAATCCTCTTTATGTCAAAGTTCCTCCACTGCTTCTGCCTCCTCAACCTCCTCTCGGTCTTCCACCTGCACCCAAAGCCTGTCTGGTCATGCCACAAGCTTTCTAACTGCGCAGAAGGGATCCTGCACACCTCCTTACTATTCTGGCAGTAGGGCTCAACGTCATCAGGCGGTTTTTACATTGAAATGTCTGGGAAATGTGAGTCACACAGCTGAGGAGTTGTGGTCAGCTCTGGAGAACCAATTTCATGAATGGTTATCTCCACTGGACCTGAAACCAGGGAAGGCCGTGTGCGACAATGCTGCAAACCTGGGTGCGGCCCTTCGCCGGGGCAATGTCACACACGTGCCTTGTATGGCTCACGTGTTGAACCTGGTTGTTCAGCAATTTTTAGCCCACTATCCCAGACTAGATGGCCTTCTGCAGAGGGCACGGTCGCTGTGTGCTCACTTTCGCCGTTCGCATCCCGCAGCTCAGCGACTTACATCTCTACAGAAGTCGTTGGGCCTGCCACTTCACCGGCTAAAATGCGATGTGCCTACCCGGTGGAATTCAACTCTGCACATGTTGCAGCGACTGAGGCAGCACCGACAAGCCCTGGTGCAATACGTTCTGACGTATAGCCTGGGCCAACGAGAACCAGAGGTGGGGCAAATCACGCTGGAGGAGTGGTCTCAGATCAGGGACCTATGCACCCTTCTGCACAGTTTTGAAATGGTGACGAAGATGTTTAGTGCTGACGATGCCATTATCAGCATGACTATTCCGGTGATTTACATGCTGGAGCACATGTTAAACAGAATTCGGAGTCAGGTGGTGGCACAAGAGGAGGTGGAGGAAGTAGAGGAGGAGGAGTTGTATGCGGAAGGGCTAACATCTGCAAGGTCCAGACGGTCGGCAGCACCAAGGCGGCAGGCATGTGAGGGTGGGGGAGATGGTTTTACCAGGGCGCATGGTAGCAGCCAAACTAGTGAGGAAGGTGCAGGAGCCCAGGAAGAAGTGGAGGACAAACTGATGGAAGACTCATCAGATGAGGGAGACCTTGATCACATTTCTGTTGTGCGAGGTTGGGGGGAGAGGACAGAGGAAGGAAGCATGATTGTTACCTCGCCACCAACACAACAGGGACTTGGTGCTCCTGGATGCGCAAGACACATGAGTGCCTTCTTGCTGCACTACCTGCAACATGACCCTCAAATTGTGAGAATTAGAAATAATCCTGACTACTGGGTTGCCACACTGTTAGATCCCCGGTACAAAAGTAAATTTGCAGAAATTATTCCTGCCATAGAAAGGGATGCACGCATGCAGGAGTATCAGCAGAGACTGTTGCAGAATCTTACATGTGCTTTTCCACAAAATACCAGTGGTGCACGTAGTGAATCTCACAGTTCCAACTTGCCAACCGTGGGACCGTCAAGTGTTCAGCACTCAAACCGTAACAGAACCACAGCATCTGCTGGTAACATCAATTTTGCGGAATCATTTCACCACTTTTTTAGCCCATCCTTTGCAAGGCCACAGGAGACAAGAAGTCTGACACATAGTCAACGCCTAGAGACGATGGTACAGGAGTATCTCCAAGTAAACATTGAAGCCACGACTGTGTCACTGGACCCTTGCTCTTTTTGGCCTTCCAATCTGGATAAATGGCCAGAGCTAGCCACTTACGCCTTGGAGATCTTGTCATGCCCCGCAGCCAGCGTTCTGTCTGAACGTGTGTTCAGCGCTGCTGGTGGTGTGCTGACAGATTAGCGCACGCGGCTCTCCACTGATAATGTAGACAGA
Source organism: Phyllobates terribilis (assembly GCF_046119375.1). Lineage (NCBI taxonomy): Eukaryota > Metazoa > Chordata > Amphibia > Anura > Dendrobatidae > Phyllobates > Phyllobates terribilis. Next base: position 763,288,387 of record NW_027362762.1, on the reverse strand, counting down.
CTCACGTTCATAAAGATGAACAAATCATGGATCCGAAACGACTTTTCTACCCCTGTGTCATCCTGGGGAGAGTAAAAGCTTGATGATTGGTTAAAATCACCCTACCAACCGTTTTAAGCTTTCAAATTACTAATCATGTTTATCTGTATCTTGGCTGGAAAATAATTTGGGCTTTGTAGCAGTGTGCAGCACTGATTCTATTAGGCCATCTATAATAAGCTCCACCAGATTTAAAATTACTAATCATGTTTATCTGTATCTTGACTGGAAAATAATTTGGGCTTTGTAGCAGTGTGCAGCACTGATCCTATTAGGCCATCTATACTAAAGCTTCACCAGATTTAAAATTAATAATAATTTTTAGCTGCATCTAGCCCGGAAAATAATTTTGGGGCTCCGAGATGCGCAAGACACATAAGTGCCTTCTTGCTGCACTACCTTCAGCATGACCCTCATATTGTCAGAATTCGATGTAATCATGACTACTGGGTTGCCACACTCTTAGATCCCCCAAACTTTTCGATCAACCTTTTCATTTTAATAAAGACCAAAAAAATGGTCATTTTTGAAATTATAAGCATTAGAAGGTTGTTAGAAACTGAAATCAAACAGTTTTCAACTCAAAACTTTATTCTAGGTGATGTTACATTTTCACATAGGACCCCTTGTTCGAAAGGAGCTTCTGAACTCTCTCGTCCATTGAATTTGTCAGGTTTTGGATGGTTTCTGCTTCAATTGTTTTGCATGAGGACAGAATACCCTCCCAGAGCTGTTGCTTAGATGTGAACTGCCTCCCGCCATCATAGACACTCCTTTTAATGATGCTCCAAAGGTTCTGAATGGGGTACAGGTCAGGGGAGCATGGGGGTCACACCATAAGTTTGTCCCCTTTTATGCCCATATCAGCCAGAGATGCAGATGTTTTATGTGCAGCATGAGATGGTGCATTATCATGCAGAAAAATGATCTTGCTGTGAAATACACGGTTCTTCTTCTTGAACCATGGCAGGAAGTGCTGTTTGAGAAAATCCACATACATTATGGAGTTCATCTTTAGCGCCTTCAGGGATCCTAAAGGGGCCGACAATCTCTCTCCCCATGATTCCAGCCCAAAACATTACTCCACTTCCTCCTTGTTGGCGCTGTAGCCGTGTTTGCGTGGGGTGTCCATCAACCAGCCATCCTCCACTCCATCCATGTGGACCATCGAGCGCTGCACGGCACTCATCCGTGAACAAAACAGTTTTGAAATCAGTCTTCATGTAATGTTTGGCCCACTGGAGCCGTTTCTGCTTGTGTGAAGTGGATAGAGGAGGTCGACAGGATGGCGTATGCACAGCTGCAAACCTCTGAAAGACCCTGCATCTTGTTGTTCGGGGGACGTTGGAGGCACAAGCAGCTTCAAAAACTTGTCTGCTGCTGTGACAAGGCTTTTTTGCCGCTGCTCTTTCAACCTGACGTAATTGCCTGTAGGAAAGAGTCCTCAATTTGCCCTTATCAGCACGCACACGTGTGTACTGTGAATCAGCTACATACTTCTTTATTGCCAAGACACTTCATCCTGATCATCGCACAGTGTTGATTGTAGTCATGCCTTGACCTAAACACTCCACAATTTGTTGCTTCTCAGCAGCCGACACATCCTTTTTCTTTCCCATTTTGGCAGAAAATGTAGGCTGCTTAATAATGTGAGACAGCCTTCTTAAGTAGTCTTGCCTTTCATTGGACACACCTGCCAAACTAATTAGCACAGGTGTCTGCAATTGCTTACAGTGATATAAAGAGCCCTGACACGCATCACCATCAATGAGTTTAACTGACAAACAAACAAATTCTTCCCTTATCACTCCTAAACACTTTTTGCATAATAATTTGGAACACAGTGTACATGTGCTTTTCCACAAAACACCAGTGGTTCACGTAGTGAATCTTACAGTTCTAACTTGCCAACCGTGGTCTGTATGGAGTTGTTCAATAAAGGGCCCAAAATTAAGATAACATAGATGGGAGAGGTCTCTATGAATAGGAATTCCTAAGTATTTGATACCCTGTGAGGGCCAGGCAAAGGGAAAGTTGGACTGGATGGAATCCTATATGGATTTGGGGAGGGAGACATCGAGGGCCTCAGACTTCGCTGCATTGATTTTAAAATTTGACCATGTAACAAAGTGATCTATTTCAGCCATAACAGCATGGATGGATATATGTGATTGAGTGATATATACTAGGACATCATCAGCAAATAGAGAGCACTTGTACTCGGTGCCTCCCACCTCAATCCACCTAATATTGGGGTTATGGCGAATTGATGAGAGCAGGTGCTCTGTCACTAGGATGTATAAGAGAGGGGACAGAGAACATCCCTGCCTTGTCCCATTGGTGATTGTGAAAGGTGATGAAAATGTTCTGACGCACCCCCTGGGCCTTGGGACACCCGGAGCCGGACCCTTTTTGGTGGATGTTGGTGGTTGTAGTCTCCGTGGCGGCAACCCGGTTCCGTGGCTCAGGGCGGTCAAACCAGTGGGGAAACTATTTATGTGGTTTTGATGTTTAAATGTCCGACTACGCCACCCGTGGATTGCGGTCAGAGTGAACCGCCGCTCCAGGGCAGACCGCTGAGGCTGGTGTTGTGGGTGCAGCAGAGCATAGCATAACTCCCCACGGGAGGAGTATAGCCTCAGGGCAGTGTATGCGTAGGATGGGGGTGATGGTGCAGGGCAGCAGCAGTAATGACACGGAGTCAGTGATGCAGTCCAGGGCCTTTACTCACAGTTCTTATTATCCAGACCACGTCTGCAGGTAACGGCTGCCCACATCGTACTGTGCTCACCAGGTGAGGGGCTCAGACAACTCCCAGATAACTTTGGAGCGCTTCACAGGACCCCCTTTGTGTGTCCTTTGTCTGGCCTTTCTTACCAACCCTTCTGTCCGGCTGCCTCGGGCCTCCTCTTGGTAAACTTGGCGCCAGTTTCCCTGACCCTATGTGGTGCCTTCCTAGCGGGTGTAGCGAGGGGCTGCGTCACTTAAAATGTCACAGCCTCCTGTTTCTAGCTGAGGGTCATTTCCTGCCTCCACTAGTTTCGGGGACCGGTCTCCCCCTTTTGCCTGACCCCTCCACGCAGGTGGATTCGGGCGTGCGGAGGCGACTCGCCCGTCCGCACCCCTGAGATCCCTTCGTTCCTCGTTCCTGGAGCCTTCTCCCCTCCTCTTCCTTCCTTCTCCCTCTTCCAGGCCTGGGCCTCTGTTACTAGGCCCGCCTCTGGAGCAGAGCACATGCAGAGCCCCTGCTCCCTGCCACTTCTGCTCAGACTTCTCTGCACTGAACTAAGATGGTGCCCACCTTTTATACTCCCTTCTCAATGCACCCAGGAACTGCTTCCTCCCTGCTCCTGCACTACAGGGTTCACCTTCCTCAGTGTTCCCTCCCCCCACTCCAGCCAGGGACAGCGACTGTCGTGCCCATCTCAGGGGCATATTGGTCGCCCTGCCCCACGGCAATGTGGTGTAATGCATGCAGGTGTCGGGTCCTGATCCACACTACATCCTTACCTGAGAGTGAGATATCACACCTCTGGGTGAGGTGCAATACCTCTGTAGCAACCGAGCCCTCAGGGTGCTACAGTTCCATTTATCTTCAGCCTAGGTGTCGTATTGCGATACAGGGCCGTGATTTTGGCTATAAAAGGGTCCCCTAGACCCCTACCCCAAGCTTTTTAAGAGAATCATATATGGCGTGCCAGGAGACTCTATGGAATGCTTTCTCAGCATCCAACGAGAGTATCTAATTACAAATTTTTAACTGCATCCAGCCCAGGAAATACTTTGTGCCTAGTAGCAGGGTCTGCTAGTCAGCGGATTTTCCCGGCTGTTAAGCAAGCTACACCACCTGTAGTTTGGACTCTTCATTTTTTCAAAGGAAATGCTTTGGGACCACGGGATACTCAGTGAAGAGCATCAGGAGGCACCCCAAGGCATAGGGGCTCGGACTGGCAGTAGGATGCCTTGCGGTGGACAGCCGAGCTCGATCCTTATAAAAGCTTTTTAACTGCAGCAGCTTTAGTGGACGCTACTGGAGCTGGAATTACGCGGCTGCTGGCATGAGACTTGCCCTCCAATAGATCCTTGTAAATGGATTTAAAGTGTATTTATTCAAATTAGAGAGACAATTTAAATTAAAAAGCTTAGAGCTGCCTCCACCACAGGGGGGCTCGCTCGACCCACCAGCGGACAGGCACCAGTATTGGGAGAGGGGGGCTGGCCGTCAGGGTTCACCGCGGCTCTGGCACAAACCCGGCGACACGGAGGTGGCACGGGCAGGAGTGGACTGAACGTGTCGGCTTCTCACTTTTTGGATTTTAGAAGGGCATGACATGCCTATATCTGTGTCTCCCCCTCCTTTTACTCCTCCACCTCTTTTCTTTTCGCATGACTATATGTACTTGTCACTTTTCCATGTGTTAGTTGTGTCTTCTGAGCAGTTTGTCAGCTTTTGGACACCTTTGAAGGTGTTTTCTATGTGTTTCTATGTGTTTTTGTTTGCCTGCCATTGGTTTTAACGGTGTTCGAAGGTGTTCGACGAACAGTTCGACGAACAGTTCGGCGAACACACGGGTGTTCGACGAACCGAACCGAACTCGAACACTACGGGGGTGGCTCAACACTACTCAGTAAGCACTGCTTTTGATAAAAAAAAACGTAAAAGCCATTCCACCAACGACAAGGTGTACCCAATCGGGAAGGTCCTAACCTCTAATATTAAAACCTTACCATGTGTCGATAATTGCCCGATGTCGCTGATGGGATATCTTTTACACATTTTTTGATCAAAAACAGTGTTTACTAAGTAAGTACCCTATGTTATTTATGTACACTGTTGCTTTTTACTTACCTATAACAGGGTATATGTTCATTTTGTTTCTATCTTAGTATTTGTCTGTTGAATGGCCAGTGTGAACATGCTCCTACACATTGCTTGTATATCAACTTAAACTCCAGTTAATTTCTTTCGGTTTTGCAAAATATACATAAAAGGTATTAAAAAATCAAAGGCTTAAAAAGCTATGTAGAGGAAATTATAAAGATAGTTTAGAAAAAAACAATAACTTCAATGATAATGCTTTTAGATTGTTGCTGAATAATTATTGATACAGACTAATAAAAGGGTTGTCCATTTTTGATGAAATGCATAAATTTAACCCCTTTACCCCCGAGGGTGGTTTGCACGTTAATGACCAGGCCAATTTTTACAATTCTGACCACTATCACTTTATGAGGTAATTACTCTGGAACGCTTCAACGGATCCCCCTGATTCTGAAACTGTTTTTTCATGACATATTGTACTTCATGATTTTGGTAAAATTTCTTCGATATCACTAGCGTTTATTTGTGAAAAAATGGAAATTTGGCAAAAATTTTGAAAATTTAGCAATTTTCAAAATTTTAATTTTTAATAAATAACATTTCTCACATGAGTACTTTACATCAGCACAATTTTGGAACCAAAATTTTTTTTTGTTAGGGAGCTAAAAGGGTTAAAAGTTGACCAGCGATTTCTCATTTTTCCAACAAAATTTACAAAACCATTTTTTTAGGGACCACATCACATTTGAAGTCACTTTGAGAGGTCTTTATGACAGAAAATACCCAAAAGAGACACGATTCTAAAAACTGCACCCCACAAGGTGCTCAAAACCACATTCAAGAACTTTATTAACCCTTCAGGTGCTTCACAGGAATTTTTGGAATGTGGAAGAAAAAAATGAACATTTAACTTTTTTCACAAAAATGTTACTTTAGACGCAATTTTTTTTATTTTCACAGGGGTAACAAGAAAAAATGGACCACAAAATTTGTTTTGAAATTTCCCCTGGGCACGCAGATACCCAATATGTGGGGAAAAACCACTGTTTGGGCGCACGGCAGGGCTCGGAAGGGAAGGAGCACCATTTGACTATTTGATTGTAAAATTTGCTTGAATAATTAGCGGACGCCATGTTGCATTTGGAGAGCCCCTGATGTGCCTAAACATTGGAACTCCCCCACAAGTGACCCCATTTTGGAAACTAGACCCCCCAAGGCACCTATGTAGATGCATAGTGAGCACTTAGAACCCCCAGGTGCTTCACAAATTGATTCATAAAAATAAAAAAGTGTTTTTTTTTCCACTTTTTCATTTTTACAAATCAATTTGTGAAGCACCTGGGGGTTCCAAGTGCTCACTATGCATTTAGATAGGTGCCTTGGGGGGTCTAGTTTCCAAAATGGGGTCACTTGTGGTGGAGCTCCAATGTTTAGGTACACAGGGGCTCTCCAAAGTGCACACAGGGGCTCTCCAAATGCGACATGGTTCAAAATTGTTAGCGGACACCATGTCGCTTTTGGAGAGCTCCTGTGTGCCTAAACATTGGAGCTCCCCCACAAGTGACTCCATTTTGGAAACTAGACCTCCCAAGGCACCTATCTAGATGCATACTAAGCACTTGGAACCCCCAAGTGCTTCCCAAATTGATTCGTAAAAATGAAAAAGTGGAAAAAAAAACACTTTTTCATTTTTACGAATCAATTTGTGAAGCACCTGGGGGTTCCAAGTGCTCAATCTGCATCTAGATAGGTGCCATGTGGGGTCTAGTTTCCAAAATGGGGTCACATGTGGGGGAGCTCCAATGTTTGGGCACACAGGGACTCTCCAAATGCAACATGGTGTCCGCTAACAAATTGAATGGAAAATCGTCTCAAATTGTTAGAGGACACCATGTTGCATTTGGAGAGCCCCTGTTTGCCTAAACATTGGAGCTCCCCCACAAGTGACTCCATTTTGGAAACTAGAACCCCCAAGGCACCTATCTAGATGCATAGTGAGCACTTGGAACCCCCAGGTACTTCACAAATTGATTCGCAAAAATGAAAAAGTGGAAAAAAAAAATACACTTTTTCATTTTTACGAATCAATTTGTGAAGCACCTGGGGGTTCATAGTGCTCTCTATGCATCTAGATAGGTGCCTTGGGGGGTCTAGTTTCCAAAATGGGGTCACTTGTGGGGGAGCTCCAATGTTTAGGCACGCAGGGGCACTCCAAACGCAACATGGCGTCCGCTAACAATTTGAGCCGATTTTCCTTTCAATTTGTTAGCGGACACCATGTCGCGTTTGGAGAGCCCCTGATGTGCCTAAACAGTGAAGCTCCCCCACAAGTGACCCCATTTTGGAAACTATAACCCTCAAGGATTTTATTAAGCGGTATAGTGAACATTTTGAACCCAGAGGTACGACACAGAATTTGATAACGTTAGGTCATCTTATTGAATAAGTTGTCATCAGTCTTGAGCACAAGTGCTTGCTACTTGAGTTTGCATCGGGTACTCAGGTATGCACCATGTACTGTGTGTGCTCGAGTGACATGCTCCAGTCCCTGCCCCGCATGTTTCACGGTTATTAGACACCCAAAAAAAAACATGCAGTGATCGCTCGTGCATGGCAGGCAATCCCCGCAAAGTTTTTTTGGCCGTGAAGCATATGGGGTGGAGACTCGAGCATGTCACTCAAATACCCACGATACTCAATGTAAACCAGAGCACCCGATGCAAACTCAAGTAGCGAGGACTTGCGCTCAACACTAGTTGCCATATCGTCATCTTTTTTTCTTACTTTTGAAAAAAATCACAACCCCATCACAACCCTAACCCCAAACCCAGCCCTAACCCTAGCCCTAACTCTAGCCCAACCCTAACCCTAGCACAACCCTAACCCGAGAGTTTATTTTTTACGCCGTTCCTCGTGCGGTATAAGTGATTAGATGACCTTATTCTTCGGGTCGGTGAGACTACAGATATACCAGAATCATATGGGGTTTTTATGACTGACAGCTGTCACACACTAAAAGACGCATTTTTTGTAAAATCTAGTTTTTGCATCGCAATATTTTGAGAGCTATAATTTTTTCCAGATTTTTGCAGACAGTCATGTGACAGCTTGTTTTTTGCGGGATGAGTTGACGTTGTTATTGGTGCCATTTTCAGGCACGTGACATTTATTGATCGCTTTCTATTCCGATTTTTGGGAGGCAGAATAAACAAAAACCAACAATTCAGGAATTGTTTTATTTTTTATTTTTTTTTATTCTGTTCCGCATGTGGTAAAATTGATAAGGCAGCTTTATTCTTCGGGTCAGTAAGTTTACAGCGGTACCACATTAATATCGTTTTTCTATGTTTTGCACTTTTACATAATAAAAGCAATTTTATAGAAAAAATTATTTTTTAGCATAGCTTTATTCTGAGAGCTATAACTTTTTTTATTTTTCGGCTGATGGAGCTGTATGGTAGCTTGTTTTTTGCAAAACGAGATGACGTTTTCAGTGGTTTTTATTTTTGGTGGATTATTTTATTTTTATTTTTTTAAATATTTTTACTATTTTTTTAAATTTTTTTTCACTTTCTGACAGTTTTTATACTTTTTTACTTTGTCCCACTATGGGACTTTAACTTTTTTTATTCTGATCGCCTGCATGGCATAGGAATGGAGCACCATCCCTGTGCCATGCAGGCTGTCAGCGCTGGACAGGGAGAAGATAGTTTGGAGATACACTGCGCATGTCCACAAAATCTTCCTGCTGTCTGGTGACCCGGATGTTGTCATGATGACATCGGGTCGTCATGGCAACATCCTGGAAGCCACGGCAGACAGCGCTGGAGGCCGGAAGAGGATGTGAGTATTGGCGATCACCTCCCCTTGCCACCGCAATGCTGCGATTGACTGCAATCAACTTCGATCACAACATTGCGGGGGTTAATGTACCGGGAGCGGTGAGGGACCGCTCCCTGCACATAGCACCGGGTGTCATCTGTGACAATCAGCTGACGCCCGGCGGCGATCGCACCCGCACAGCCTGTGTGCGGGCGAAATCGCCAGGGCGTATAAATACGAATCCGGTCCATAAGTCCCAGGGCACAGATACATACTAATACGCCCTATGTCGTGAAGGGGTTAAAAATCATTTTTGCAATTGAGTTTCATTAAACATGTTCATCTGTTTACCTTTCATAGCCTCTGGGTTACTCTGTCTATTGCTGGCTATACAATGAACTAACTGAGAATATGTCAGTAAGCCCACTTTGATGGATTCATGAGCATGTTTTAACTCTTTTATCTGTCTTTTGTTCTGAGCTCCTCTTAGCTCATTAATATCCACAGACAACATCAAAGTAGATTGTTAAAGGAAATAATGAGTGTGTAAAAGCTAAATGGTGCAAGCTTTTTAATGAGGCCCAAATGTAAAAGTGATTGATAGCCCCAAATACATGCATTTAAGTAAAAAAAAATGCCATCAAAGATGGACAATCACTTTAATGTTTTAAAAACATAATATTTCTTATCTACGTATTACTTTTTGATAATTAGTAGTTAGGTTCCTATACCTCTAGAACAAGCAAAAAACATCATAACAGGGTTTCTCCTACTATACGTTATTTTACTTCCATTGGCTTGCAATAGGGAGCAATAAGAATCTGCACTTTTGTGTCTCACTTGGGGGGACAGATCTTTGAAGTTTCTAGTGCAGATGAGCAAATCCTACACAGACCTATGGCGCTGATTCAGCAGGGTAGAAGCATCTCTACTCCCAGGTCATTGCCTAAAAGTGTGCCCATCATAAGTGATCCTTGGCGCATGCGAAGATGCCTCCCACCATGCACCTGTCATTGCAGACTTGCAACAATCACCGTCCTCGTCCTTGTCCCAGTGCAGCCTTCAGTTGTCCCAACCCCATTGCTTGGAATGCAAGCACAAGTATTCAGCCAGCCCCCCACCCACCCACCCATTGACTGCAATACTATACTGCCAAATTTTTGACACTTGCTTGCACTTGAAGTGTGACCTTTTAGGCTCGTGGAGGCGGAAGCTGTACACAACCTTATGGCGGCGGTGACCAGGTATCCATACTCGGTCCCCAGCCGCCACTATTTGTCCCGGTGTTGCCTCTACCTTCCACAAGCACGGGTTCTACAACATTACCCGTGCTCTATCCAGTTTACTTACTGGGAAGGACCGCCTAACCACAAACACGTGGACAAGTGAATGTGGTCAGGGACGGTATGGAGCCAGTCCACAGCTTGTCGGTGAGTTGTATTTCACCCCAGCCATATTGTTTAGCTTGGTGAAAGGACTTGGGAAACTGTATCTACTCCAGCTGTCATTTCTCTCAGGAAGTCATCTTAAGGTGCTTGCACTTGAAATGTAGCCTTTTAGTCTCATGGAGGTGGAAGCTTATCACAACCTCATGCCGGCAGTGACCGGGTGTCGATACTCGGTTACCAGTCGCCACTATTTCTCCAGGTGTTGTTCCCACCTTCCACAAGCGCAGGTTCCACAACATTACCCATGCCCTCCCCAGTGCTTGTGACTGATGTGGTCATTTCAGAGATGGAGGCTAAAGAGGAGGAGTGTTATGATCTGCAACATGTACTAAGGAAAGATAGGGGAAAGCTGTCCCTACAGTAAGACTAAGCTGAATCCCTACGACGTAGCGGGCTGCCTGTTCCTAGTGAACAGACCCGCCTAAGTCCTCGGCTAGTCTGAACAAAGACCTATAGAATTAAGGGAGGGGTCCCTAAAAGAACTAAGGACTGGAAAAAAAATTGGACACCTCCTAAACAGAAGTTGTTGCAGAACACAAAACACAAACTGACAAAAAGTATTAGAGGTCCCAGAGGACAAAGCGAACTTGACAGAGAAAGGCATAGAAGCACCTGGCTAGAGAGACAGTCAAACACTGAAATCCAGCACAGCCAGAAGGGCGGAGCTGGAATATAAAGGCAGATGGTCACGTGACTGCAAACACAAGATAGAAAAAACAAACAGGAGGGTTCTAACAAGGAGGAGGCTGAGTAGGATGAGGTGCAGGAGCTGTAGACCGTAATCCTTGGTGTCGGGAGGACGTGTTCCGTACCAAGGTCTGACTGGGTCCCGGCTTCCACTATGTTAACCCAGTGTGCCGTCAGCGAGATGTACTCTCTATGCCCTCAAGCACTTCTCCACGTGTCGTTGGTAAGGTGGACTTTCCCGGTAACTGCGTTGTTGAGGACACAGCTAATGTTTTGGGACACGTGCTTGTGTAATGCGGGGACTGCACACCGGGAGAAATTGTGGTGGCTGGGGACCGAGTACCGAGGGTTGGCCGCCGCCATCAGGTTGAGGAATGCTTCCATCTCCATGAGCCTAAAAGGCAACATTTCGAGCACAAGCTGTCGTGAAATGTGAGAATTTAGTAGTGTGGACTGTGGGGCGTTGGCTGCATATTTGCGCTTGCATTCCAAGGACTAGGTTATGGACAACTAAACGCTGCGCTGGGACAAGGACATGGACGTGCTTCCTGATGCTGCTACTTCAGAGTGTGCAACAACAGGTGCAGGGCAGGAGGCATCTTTGCATTCACCATGGACAGGGGATTGGCTTGCATGCACAACAGCGGAAGACGCAATGGTGCCATCCACAAACACTGTTCCTGGACCCTGGGGTTCGGCCAACAAAGTCGGGTGCTTTGCTGCATTGTGCCTGATCATGCTGGTGGTGGTCAGGCTGGTCGTTTTGCCACCCCTCCTGATGCTGGCCTGGCAGGTGGTTCAAATAGCCTTTTTGGGGTTATCGGCCGAGTCTTTAAAAAACAACCAGACTCGGGAAGACCTAACAGTTGTAATGGCAACTTCCTTCATTTTGGTGTTACGGGGAATGGTTGCCTGCCTTCTGTCTGCGGCCCCCGCACTGCTTCTTCCAAATGTTGGGGTGCTCTGCCTCCCTCCCCCTGTGTGCTGCTGTCCTCGCTCTGCATGTCCTCCTGCCTGGTTGGGTCAGTTACTCTATCATCCACCACCTCGTCTTCCACTTCTGCACCCTGGTCTTCCTACTGACTTTCTGGCAATTGTGTCTCATCGTCCACCTCTTGTGACACTTTCCAACCTTCGCCTTCGTGTGACTGTGGCTGCTCAAATATTTGGGCAGCACTACATGCGATCTCCTCTTGCCTCGCTTCAAGTGGACTGGGCGAGAGGCCCGAATCTATAAATGGAAAAGTGAACAGCTCTTCAGAGTGTCCAAATGTGGGATCATTTGTCTCCGGGCACTCGTCATGGTGGGAGGAAGGAGGTTCAGGGTGAGGAATATGCCGTCCAGACTCACGGCTACTTAGACTTGTCAATGTGGAAGACAGGGTGGTGGTGGTCGTGGTGGCTAAGTGACTGGAAGCATTATCCCCTATCCAACCAACAACCTTTTGATACTGCTCTGGGTTCAATAGTGGTGTGCTGTGGTCCCTAGGAATTGGGACAGGAAGGTTGAGCGAAAAGATGTGGCACAATTTCAGCTTGCCCACGGCCTTGTCCTCGGCCTCTGCATGCACCATCACCATCACATCCAGTTCCCCGTCCCTTGCCACGTGCCTTGCCCATTTTAAATGGAGGACAGTATCTTCCACGCTCACTACAAATGACTGAGTTTGGAGCAAACTTATATGTGATCCGTGTGACGGAAAAAACAGAGTTTTAAATACCTATCCTGTAGGCAACTAGTTTGAACAGCAAACTGGTGTGAATTGCTTCACTGGCACACTGAAACAAATTTTTAATGGAGGCCAGAAATGACAGTATTTTCTGAAAATGTATATGTGAGCCGTGTGACGGAGAAAACACAATTTTAAATACCTGGCCTGTGGGTAACTAGTTTGAACAGCAAACTGGTGTGAATTGCTTAACTGACACACTAAAGGAAATTTTTAATGGAAGCCAGAAATGGCAGTATTTTCTGGCAACGTATATGTGATCCGTGTAACGGAGAAAACAGAGTTTAATATAGCTGGATTTCTAGCGTTGTAATATGGAAAGGACCTGGCTGTATTCTGCAGTGCCAACAAGCAAATGGCGCAGAAAAACGGTGTTCTCTGGATTGCTTTTTAAGCAAATAATGAGCATTAAGATCCAAAAAAAGTGTTCCTGGCCCCTGAGACCTGTTCCTTTGTCTAGAAATATCTAAGAGCAGCAGAAGGCAGAATTGGAATGGAGCCTCTTGTACTATATGCACTGCAGTCTGCTATATACACTGCCTGCCTGCCTATATACACTGCCTGCCTGATATCTCTGCAGATGGATTAGTTAGTCCTCAAAAAGACTGTTTATTAAGATGGATATGTGTAATGTACGGTATTTCTCCCTACACTACCTATTACACAAGCAAAACTCTCCCTGACGAAGCAGCACCTCTCCCTACTCTGCCTGATTCCGGAGTGACTGTGACGAGCACAGGACGCCAGGTCTGATATAGACCTGATGACGCTGTGCGGCCAACCAATCACTGTAATGCCACAACCACTATGTCTGTGGCATTACAATGAGTGGCAGGCAATCCCTGCATGTTGCTTGGCATTCTAAAGAGCGGCAAATATGCAGTAAGGGGACCTGAGCATCCGTCCAAGCATCTCGCAAGTACTCGGCGAGCTCCAAGCATCTCGAGTACTGCGATGCTCGGGCGAGTACCGAGTACTTTCGAGTATGCTCGCTCATCACTAGATGCCATGCATTCCAGAATCAAGGGGTGCCATGCATACCAGGATGGGGGATCAAGGTGTGCGATGCATGCCAGGATGGGGGATTGGGGTGCCATGCATGCAGGATGACGCTGTGCGGCCAACCAATCACTGTAATGCCACAACCACTATGTCTGTGGCAATACAATGAGTGGCAGGCAATCCCTGCATGTTGATTGGTGCTCTAAAGAGCACGAAACATGTAGGGAGGGCACCCAAGCATCCGCCCGAGCATCTCGCAAGTACTCGGAGAGCTCCGAGCATCTCAAGTTCTGAGATGCTCGGGCGAGTACCGAGTACTTGCGAGTATGCTTGCTCATCACTACTGACCACATATTCAGTGTTCAGTGCTATGCATACTTGAAAATGGTTATAAGGCTCGTCATACAACTCTCTCTGGAATCTCAAACAAGCCAGTGGAGAGGGGTGGGAGCAAGGTCTGTCAGTGCCAATTTCACCTGGACTCACCTTGAGCCGAAATGTGTTAGGGCACAGAGACCTGCCGGCTGTCTTCACTGCAATACACACTTCCAGCCAATCAGAGGCTGGCAGCAGATGTTGGCTTGCCTATGACAGGTGGCTCAAGGCAGTAGCGTTAAGCACTGCCCATGCCGGAAGACTGAAGTTAGCTGCCAACATCTTTGCAGCTATAGAGGAGGACACAGCATGTCATGGGAGCGGGGGGAAGATATAAGAATAATTCTTCCACTTCCAATTATTCCACTGGGGAACACAATTTTTGTTGGGTTAGATCTGACACATGTTTCTGACTAACTTTTGGCTTCTCAATCAAAAAATAACCCCATGTTTTCTCTTCCACAACTTTGTAAGCTATAGGATATCCTCCCTTTGTCTCCAAAACCATACAATATGTACATATAGTGGAAAATAATGCAAAAAACAACCTGAATTCAAATTTATTTAAAATTATTATGTTCATACAAAGGAGATATTGTTACTGAAAGTTTAATTGTGTGCAAGTAGCAAAGTTAGGTAGCAGTTAAGGAAATAAATTACGCTCATAAGTTTTCCTGGAGTGTTCAATCTGTGAACAATCTTGTCTTATACTCCAACAATAGTCAGCCACCATATGTACACCTCTATACCCTCTATGACCTTCAAATCTTTGTGGAATCGTTCACCTTGCTTATTACTGGCTGCCCCAGAGTTTTCTGGGAATTTGGCAAGATGGCTATGTAGAAAATGCACCTTGATGCTTATGCTGCACCCAAGCATTTTGTAGTTCTCCAAGAGTTTCTGGACAATTTTGGTGTAATTGTTTAATTATTTGCTTATGTATTTCCAAGAAAGTTGTTGACAAGGTCTTTGGATGATAACCAAGCACTTTTGGAGTTCTGACATTGTCCCTTTGAAATGTTCATTCATTTGCTGATCTGCCGAATCTGTGCACTATCAAACACACCAGCCAAAATTAGATACTTAAAACATTGTCTTTCAGTTGTCAAAGATTTAATGAATTGCTTCTTGGGAGCCAGTTTCATGAGAAGAGGTGGGAATAAAAAGTTCTTTCTGTCAACAAGTGGCTCATGTAGAATGTTTGGATCACTAGCTTTGAGGCCAGATCTTGGGGGCCAATTCGTCTCCAGTGGAACATAATAAAATATAACCTTTATTGAATATATAAAATAATACTCTAATTCCACCGTGCTTGTGTGCAGTCTACCCAAGTGTGTCTGCACAGGCAGAACACACCTTGGGTAATAATAGACCTAAAATGACAATTAAATGTCCAGCATTAGCTCATAATATATGGAGGTACTAGACTCACTAATCCCCAACTGATGAAAGAGGGCATAGAAAAAAAAAAACTATACCAAGAAGGGAGAACACCCCCTTCATAGAGTGCAATTAGTTGTATATTGCACAATAGCCCAAATACTTGTCATAGAGCCCTGTCACAGAGCTCCTTATCTCATAAAGTGCAATCACAGTATATTGCACAATAGCCCACACTGCTTCATTCATAGCAGGGGAGCACATTCATATCACACCTTGACGCGTTTCATCCCTTTTTAATACTCATAGGGATACATCAGGAGGCTTATTAGAATAGGGTGCATTCGTTTAGCACTGGAGCTCAACAGGTACCGGCCATGATATGAGCCGCACGCGGCAGTACGGACGCCCGACATTTGTAAAGAATACTCCGCCCCAACAGATGACGCACGCTCACGCCGGCCAATCCCATGCTTCGTCCCATCGGACCAATCAGCGGTGGCCACGTCTAGCGAAAAACATCACAGCGCCGTCCCGGATGCGGAGGTATCCTAGATACAGGCATAGAAACAACAGATAGATTGCGGAGAAGAGTACACAGTGGGCAAAGTCTGCGCAAACAAATCCTGCCCACTATGTGAATCCTCACTATACAGTCATATGAAAAAGTTTGGGCACCCCTATTATTCTTAAGCTTAATGTTTTCTAAAAATTGGTGTTTCTGCAACAGCTATTTCAGTTTGATATATGTAATAACTGTTGGACACAGTAATGTTTCTGCCTTGAAATGAGGTTTATTGTACTAACAGAAAATGTGCAATCTGCATTCAAACAAAATTTGACAGGTGCATAAGTATGGGCACCCTTATCATTTTCTTGTTTTAAATATTCCTACCTACTTTTTACTGACTTACTAAAGCACTTTTTTGGGTTTTGTAACCTCATTGAGCTTTGAACTTCATAGCCAGATGTATGCAATCATGAGAAAAGCTACTTAAAGTGGCCACTTGCAAGTTGTTCTCCTGTTTGAAGCTCCACTGAAGAGTGCCATCATGGGCTCCTCAAAACAACTGTCAAATGATCTGAAAACAAAGATTATTCAACATAGTTGTTCAGGGGAAGGATACAAAAAGCTGTCTCAGAGATTTAACCTGTCAGTTTCCACTGTGAGGAACATAGTAAGGAAATGGAAGAACACAGGGACAGTTCTTGTTAAGGCCAGAAGTGGCAGGCCAAGAAAAACTTCAGAAAGGCAGAGAAGAAGAATGGTGAGATCAGTCAAGGACAATCCTCAGACCACCTCCAGAGAGCTGCAGCATCAACTTGCTGCAGATGGTGTCACTGTGCATCGGTCAACTATACAACGCACTTTGCACAAGGAGAAGCTGTATGGGAGAGTGATGCGAAAGAAGCCATTTCTGCAAGCACGCCACAAACAGAGTCGGCTGAGGTATGCAAAAGCACATTTGGAGAAGCCAATTTCTTTTTGGAAGAAGGTCCTATGGACTGATGAAACCAAGATTGAGTTGTTTGGTCATACAAAAAGGCGTTATGCATGGTGGCAAAAAAACACAGCATTCCAAGAAAAACACTTGCTACCCACAGTAAAATTTGGTGGAGGTTCCATCATGCTTTGGGGCTGTGTGGCCAATGCCGGCACCGGGAATCTTGTTAAAGTTGAGGGACGCATGGATTCCACTCAGTATCAGCAGATTCTTGACAATAATTTTCAAGAATCAGTGATAAAGTTGAAGTTACGCAGGGGATTGGATCTTTCAGCAAGACAATGATCCAAAACACCGCTCCAAATCTACTCAGGCATTCATGCAGAGGAACAATTACAATGTTCTGGAATGGCCATCCTAGTCCCCAGACCTGAATATCATTGAACATCTGTGGGATCATTTGAAGAGGGCTGTCCATGCTCGGCGACCATCAAACTTAACTGAACTGGAATTGTTTTGTAAAGAGGAATGGTCAAAAATACCTTCATCCAGGATCCAGGAACTCATTAAAAGCTACAGGAAGCGACTAGAGGCTGTTATTTTTGCAAAAGGAGGATCTACTAAATATTAATGTCACTTTTCTGGTGAGGTGCCCATACTTATGCACCTGTCAAATTTTGTTTGAATACAGATTGCACATTTTCTGTTAGTACAATAAACCTCATTTCAAGGCAGAAACATTTCTGTGTCCAACAGTTATTACATATATCAAACTGAAATAGCTGTTGCAAAAATACCAATTTTTTTAAAACATTAAGCTTAAGATTAATAGGGGTGCCCAAACTTTTTCATATGACTGTATAACACAAGAATTACTAAGCTTGTCTGAAGGATCATATAAGGGACTACAAGGTCTGTACTGATCACTTCCAATAATGAAAATAGGCCCTCATATCAATATAAGCATAATTCCTAACTTATTGACAACTATAGGGCACTATATTAGACTACTATCTTCTCACAGTTTGGGGCATTTTTACCCTAAAGACAGTACCACTCTCTTAGTTCCTCTGACTACGATACTTCAGATAGTGAGAGAATCCTACCAAATTTCGGTAGAGGGAATAGAAATAAGGGAAGGAATAGAGGTAGGAATAGGAACAGTGATAGGGGCAGAGGGAGATTTGAATATAATACACGTTCTAGAGATATTCAACAATGCACATCGGTTGGTCTATATCATGGAGAATCATCTACTGGTTTGCCTGGATCTAGGGCCTCTTCTTTTTTGGCTCAGGGACCACCCCTAATGGTGGGGGGTGGTCTGCTCATAGAAAAGAAGAACTAAGGGTAACCCCTACCAATGCCAATATAGAAAGAAGAGGAGAGATTAATGTGAGCGAAGACATATCGAGGGGGGCCATTCCAAAATGATCAGGAACTTGTGATCGGAGTTTAGGACAGGGGGATGATGATCTTAGAGTGATTAATTTATCGGAGAGGGCTCTAACTGAGAGTGAAATTGATTTACTCTCAAGGGGGCTATCATTTGTCCCCACTGCACGCTTTGACAGCTTTGAGTGGACGAAGGATGTTGCCCTATTTGCAAGAAAACTGAGGTGGAAAAAATTTATGAAACAAAATGAAAGAGACAAATGTATAGGGGCAAGAATCTCAGAAAATGAATTAATGGATCTTAGATTGTTGGAGGATCTATGGCAGGAGGGACAAGGTGGCATAGGTGATGGTCCCTTCACTAAATATTTGAAGGGATAGTCACACAGAGCCTAGAAGAGGTGCAGAATAATGGAGTAATAATTGCTAATTTAACAAAGAAAGAGATACAGGCCCGCATGTGTCTTGAGAATGACCCTAATTTGATAATTAAGCCCTCTTATCTGATCGTGAGTGTTATGATATTCTTAAAACTAATACCACTACTAAATATGAAGCTGAACTCGAGCATATATTAGTGAAAGCATTGGAGGATAGATTGAGTGACAAAAATGAGATGTCTTATTTAAAACTGAGACACCCCCAAACCCCAACTTTTTATGGACTTCCTAAAGTTCATAAGGGGTGCAACCCATTAATGGGACGTCCGATTGTCTTGGGCATAGGAAGTCTTACCCAGGGCATAAGCATCTATGTGGATATCTTCCTTAGGCCCTTTGTGTTGGCATTGCCTTCCTATGTCGGAGACACAATGGACATCCTTAGAAAATTGGAGGACTTGCAGGTTGAGAAGGAGGTATATTTGGCGAGCCTCGATGTAGAGGCGCTCTACAGCTCGATACCACATGGGGCGGGCAGGGACCGATTGAACATTTTTTGAAAATGAGAGGGTTGCACCTCAGAAGACATAATATCCTAGTGATGGACCTTGTAAGATTCATATTGGAGCATAATTATTTTTTATTTGATGGGCAGTACTTACACCAGCTCAGGGGTACAGTGATGGGGAGCCCTTGTGCCCCTCACGTATTCAAATTTATTCCTGGGCTAGTGGGAGGAAACTCTGGTTTTTAGTGATGCTAAAGAGGAATGGACGTCTAATGTGTCGTTGTGGATAAGGTTCATAGACGACGTCCTCATTTTGTGAATGGGAACCATCGAGTTGTTTGAAAACTTTGTCTTAGTATTAAACAATAATAACATTGGTCTGAGACTTACATCCGCCATTCATAAACATCAAATGTCATTTTTGGATTTGTATAAACAAATTGACTCCACAGGACATCTGGTCACGAATCTTTTTCCTAAATCTACGGCCACTAATAGCCTCCTTCAATTCAATAGCCATCATCCTCCTCCTTTAAAACGTGGAATCCCAAAGGGATAATATTTAAGACTTAGGTGTAATTGTTCATCTTTGGTGGATTTTGAGAAGGAGGCTATTAATTTGAGAGATAGATTTGTGAGTAGTGTTGAGCGATACCTTCCGATATTGGGAAACATCGGATCGGATTGGATCGGACCAATACCCAAAAACTATCGGATATCGCCGATTCCGATACCGGAACCCAATGCAAGTCAATGGGACAGAAATATCGGAATAAAAATAAACCCTTTATTTCCTTGTAGGTTAATTCTACATGAAGGAAAACAACTAAGAATAATATAGAATGTATTGGGGGAGGTGGGGGAGACAATAAAGGCATAGAGGTTTAGCCCAATCAAATGGAATAGCAGGAATTAATATTTTTTTTAAGACGTTCTGAGTTACGGAAATATTGACTATGTTAAGTTTTTTTATATTTTGTCAGATATTTATGTTTCACTACTTTCATGCTCTTCACCTTCTTTTTTACTTCTCCCACACTTTCTCCTTCATCATCCTTAGCATCAGCATCTTTTTCATCAACTTCTTCTTCACCCTCTTCATCTTCTTCTTCTTCACCTTCTTCGCATTATTCTTTTTTTTACATTCTTCATATTCTTCTTATTCAACTATTATTCTTCTTCATATTCTACTTCTTCATCTTCTTCATATTCTTCTTCTTCATCATATTCTTATTTGTGACAGGAATTCCTGTAGTTGTTATCTATAAAAGTTTGAACATTACACCTTTCGTTCTGCCCGTCACAAAAGATTTACAACAGGATTTGTATGCGTTCAGTTTGGCCTGCAGCAGCAGGTCTTTTCCAGGGGCACAACGAGGAGGAACAGACTCACCCCCATACACTGCTTAGTCATCTTCTGCTTATAATTTAGATAATATCTTTTGCTCTGATTTTTAGTCTTATGCTTAATGTTCTTCCGCTTTTTGTTCTGCAGCTTCTTGTACTTCTGCTTCTTGGTTTTCTGTCTCTTGTTCTTCTGTATCTTGGCGGTTGTTCTTTGTCCTCTTGGTCAACTTCTTCAGGGTCATCTTCTTGGTCTTCTTCGGGGTGGTCTATAGGGTCGTCGTCTTCAGGGTCATCGTCTTTGGGGTCCTCGTCTTCGGAGTCCTCGTCTTCTGGGACCTCGTGTTAGGGGTCCTCGTCGTCTTCGGGGTGGTCTTCAGGGTCGTCATCTTCAGGGTCCTCGTCTTCTTCGGGGTGGTCTTCAGGGTCGTCGTCTTCAGGGTCATAGTCTTCGGGGTCCTTGTTTTCTTCGGGGTGGTCTTCAGGGTCCTCGTCTTCAGGGTCCTCGTCTTCGGGGTCCTCATCTTCTTTGGGGTGGTCTTCAGGGTCCTCGTCTTCAGGGTCTTCGTCTTCGGGGTCCTAGTCTTCTTCAGGGTCGTCGTCTTCAGGGTCGTTGTCTTTGGGGTCCTCGTCTTCTTCGGGTTGGTCTTCAGGGTCCTCATCTTCAGGGTCCTCGTCTTCGGGGTCCTCATCTTCTTCGGGGTGGTCTTCAGGGTTCTCGTCTTCAGGGTCCTCGTCAGGGAGATCCAGAGTGATTACCAAGAACCATTTCAAAAAGCTTGAACTTGGAAATGTAGCAGAAGGTACAAGAAGGCTGAGGAACTGCCGAGAACCAGCTGATGGTACTGGAACCAGGATGGGTAGCAGAAGGTACAAGAGCCAATGGAACTACCGAGGACCAGCTGACGGTACTGGAACTCGGTTGCTAAGCAGGAGGTACCTGAGCCAAAAAGCACTACCAAGGACCAGCAGACGTTGGTGGAACTTGGATACCGAGAATGAGGCATCTAAGCCAAAGGCACTGCTGAGAACCAGCTGACGGTACTGGAACCCGGATGAGTAGCAGAAGGTACCCATGTAAAAAAACTTGCAAGGCCGCGAGCCGGCCGCAGTTACCAAAACCCACAGTCCTATATGGGGTGCTTGTCTTATTGGCACTATGGAACCAGCCTTCATTGCCAGATCCCACAGTCCACATAGGAGTCACCTAAACTGCAGGCACCATAGAGTCGGCTAACCCGACCGCAACACGACAGGACAACGCATTTGAGGCAAAGTGACGTTGACACTACCCGGAAACAGCTGGCGTGCTGGAACCAGGCTGGGCAGGAGGGAGCACCTGTGCCCAAGACACTGCCGAGAACAAGCTGACAGTACTAGAACCCGGATGGGTAGTAGAAGGTACAAGAGCAAAAGGAACTAACGAGGACCAGATGATGGTACTGGAACCAGGATGGGTAGCAGAAGGTACAAGAGCCAATGGAACTACCGAGGACCAGCTGACGGTACTGGAACTCGGTTACTAAGCAGGAGGTACATGTGCGAGAAAGCACTACCAAGGACCAGCAGACGTTGGTGGAACTTGGATACCGAGAAGGAGGCATCTAAGCCAAGGGCACTGCCGAGAACCAGCTGACGGTACTGGAACCCGGATGAGTAGCAGAAGGTACCCATGTAAAAAAAAGGTTCAAGGCCGCGAGGCGGCCGCAGTTACCGAAACCCACAGTCCTACAGGGGGTGCTTGTCTTATTGGCACTATGGAACCAGCCTTCATTGCCAGATCCCACAGTCCACATAGGAGTCACCTAAACTGCAGGCACCATAGAGTCGGCTAACCCAACCGCAACACGACAGGACAACGCATTCGAGGCAAAGTGACATTGACACTACCCGGAAACAGCTGGCGTGCTGCAACCAGGCTAGGCAGGAGGGAGTAACCATGCAAATGACACTGCCGAGAACCAGCTGATGGTACTGGAACCCGGATGGGTAGTAGAAGGTACAAGAGCAAATGGAACTACCAAGGAACAGCTGATAGTACTGGAACCCGGATGGGTAGCAGAAGGTACAAGAGCCAATGGAACTACCGAAGACCAGCTGACGGTACTGGAACTCGGTTACTAAGCAGGAGGTACCTGTGCCAGAAAGCACTACCAAGGACCAGCAGACGTTGGTGGAACTTGGATACCGAGAAGGAGGCATCTAAGCCAAAGGCACAAGCGAGAACCAGCTGATGGTACTGGAACCCGGATGAGTAGCAGAAGGTACCCATGTAAAAAAAAGTTGCAAGGCCGCGAGCCAGCCGCAGTTACCGAAACCCACAGTCCTACAGGGGGTGCTTGTCTTATTGGCACTATGGAACCAGCCTTTATTGCCAGATCCCACAGCCCACATAGGAGTCACCTAAACTGCAGGCACCATAGAGTCGGCTAACCCGACTGCAACACGACAGGACAACGCATTCGAGGAAAAGTGACGTTGACACTACCCGGAAACAGCTGGCGTGCTGGAACCAGGCTGGGCAGGAGGGAGTAACCATGCCAATGACACTGCCGAGAACCAGCTGATGGTACTGGAACCCAGATGGGTAGTAGAAGGTATAAGAGCAAATTGAACTACCGAGGACCAGCTGACGGTACTGGAACCAGGATGGGTAGCAGAAGGTACAAGAGCCAATGGAACTACCGAGGACCAGCTGATGGTACTGGAACTCGGTTACTAAGCAGGAGGTACGTGTGCCAGAAAGCACTACCAAGGACCAGCAGACGTTGGTGGAACTTGGATACCGAGAAGGAGGCATCTAAGCCAAAGGCACTTCCGAGAACCAGCTGACGGTACTGGAACCCGGATGAGTAGCAGAAGGTACCCATGTAAAAAAAAGTTGCAAGGCCGCGAGCCGGCCGCAGTTACCGAAACCCACAGTCCTACAGGGGGTGCATGTCTTATTGTCACTATGGAACCAGCCTTCATTGCCAGATCCTGCAGCCCACATAGGAGACACCTAAACTGCAGGCACCATAGAGTCGGCTAACCCGACTGCAACACGACAGGACAACGCATTGGAGGCAAAGTGACGTTGACACTACCCAGAAACAGCTGGCGTGCTGGAACCAGGCTGGGCAGGAGGGAGTACCGTGCCAAAGACACTGCTGGGAAACAGCTGGCGGTGCTGGAACCCAGGGTAAATACTAAAAACAGAGTGGAGCCAGAGGCCTAATTGAAGCAAGTTTAAAATCAGTAGTAGTGTGAATGTGGACAGACCAGGAGAAATTGCCGTACGCACAGCAGGGGAACAGCTGACGTTACTGAACCCCAATAACACGGCAGCAAGTGTTGACTGTGCAGACAGCACTTCTGACCGCCAACTGGCGGTGCTGAAGCTCAGGGATAATACTGAAAACAGAGTAGCCAGAGGTGTAATTGGAGCAACTTTAAAATCTGTAGTAGTGTGAATGTGGACAGAGCAGGAGAAATTGCCGTACGCACAGCAGGGGAACAGCTGACATTACTGAACCCCAATAACATGGCAGCAAGTGTTGACTGTGCAGACAGCACTTCTGAGCGCCAACTGGCGGTGTTGGAGCTCAGGGATAATGCTGAAAACAGAGGAGCCAGAGGTCTAATTGGAGCAAGTTTTAAATCTGTAGTACAGTGGATGTGGACAGAGCAGGAGAATTTGCCGGACACACAGCTGGGGATCAGCTGACGTAACTGAACCCCAATAACACTGGAGCAAGCGTTGACTGTGCAGACGGCACTTCTGAGCAGCAACTGGTGGTGTTGGAGCTCAGGGATTACAGTTCAGGTGGCAGAAACATGAACACAACAGGAGACCTGGATACTGTTGCCAACCAATTATTTATTCTGGAAGAGGACTGGCAAATTCATGCGAGATCCAGGCCTTGTTAATTTTGAGAAAATTAAGCTGGTCAACCTTATCGGAGGATAGTTGCATGTGACGGTCTGTTAGTACACCACCTGCTGCACTAAAGACGCGTTCCGATAATACACTAGCAGCAGGGCAAGCTAGCACCTCCAATGCATACTGGCTAAGCTCTGGGCATGTATCTTGCTTACAGACCCAAAACTTGAAGGGGGAAGAGCCGTCTGGGAGTACACTGAGAGGGTAAGACATGTAGTCTGTCATCATCTGACGGAAACGTTGCCTCCTGCTGACTAGAGCCGTCTGTGATGGTGTAGACATTTGTGGCGGCGGGGACACAAAACTTTGCCACATTTGGGCCTTACTGGTCTTGCCTTGTGCTGAGGCGCTGCTTCTGCTCCCTCTTTGTGCAGAGCTTCCTCCACTGCCTCGACTCACTGAGCTGCTTTGTAAAGCACTAGCAGCACTGCTCTCAGTTGGAATGGAGAACATGATGGAATGCACCAGTGCGTCTTGGTACTCCCGCATTTTACGCTCCCGGTTCAACGGTGTTATGAGGCTTTGTAAGTTGTCCCGGTAGCGATGATCTAGGATGGTGGACACTCAATAATCAGCCGTGTTGAGAATGTGGGCGATGCGTCGGTCGTTTCTCAGGCACTGCAGCATGAAATCAACCATGTGCTGCAGACTGCCAACTGGCCAAGAAACGCTGTCCCCTGCTTGAGGCGTGATCTCTGCCTGCTCTGCATCACCCCACCCTCGCTCTAGATACTGACTACTAGAGCATTGTGTACCTCCCTCCTCTGGACAGATGTCTTCCTCCTCCATTGACTCCTCCTCATCCTCCTCACAAAGTGTCCCCTGCCTAGGCCTTTGTGAGGAACCACGTTGCGCAGACTGTAGAGAAGCAGATGGCATTTGTGACTCCTCATCCTCCACCTCTTCCAAAACCTCGTCCCTTAGTGCTTGCAGTGTTTTTTCAAGCAGGCAGATAAGGGGGATAGTCATGCTGACTAGTGCATCATCTGCACGCGCCATCCGCGTGGAATAATCGAAGGCACGCAAAACGTGGCAAATGTCCTTCATAGAGGCCCACTCAGTGGTGGTGAAGTGTGAACGGCGCGCACTGCGACTTGTTTGCGCCTGCTGCAGCTGGTACTCCATTACTGCTGCCTGCTGCTCACACAACCTCTCCAACATATGTAACGTTGAATTCCACCTGGTGGGTAGGTCACATATGATGCGATGTTCCGGAAGACGTAATCGGCGCTGCAGAGCTGCAATGCGAGATCTTGCGTTGCTGGAACGCCGCAAGTGAGCGCACTCTATGCGGACTTTGTGAAGCAGTGCATCAAAATCCGGATAGTCCCTCAAAAAACTCTGCACGACCAAGTTGAGCACATGTGCCAGACATGGGATGTGAGTGAGGTTGCCTAGGCCCAGAGCTGCCACCAGATTTCGGCCATTGTCACACACTACCATGCCTGGCTGGAGATTCGTTGGCACAAACCACACGTCGCTCTGCTGCTTGATGGCATTCCAGAGCTCCTGCGCTGTGTGGCTTCGATTCCCCAAAGAAATTAATTTTAATACGGCCTGTTGACGTTTGACCACGGCTGTGCTCATATCGGTCATCATAACAGGTAACCGTTCACGGGTCGATGTGGAGGTAGACCGTGACGGCTCCTGCAGCGCTGATTCAGAGGAACTGGAGTATGAGGAGGAGTCAATGTGTAGAGACTAGTGTTGAGCCACCCCCATAGTGTTCGAGTTCGGTTCGGTTCATCGAACACCCGTGTGTTCGCCGAACTGTTCGTCGAACTGTTCGTCGAACACCTTCGAACACCATTAAAACCAATGGCAGGCAAACAAAAACACATAGAAACACATAGAAAACACCTTCAAAGGTGTCCAAAAGCTGACAAACTGCTCAGAAGACATAACTAACACATGGAAAAGTGACAAGAACATATAGTCATGCGAAAAGAAAAGAGGTGGAGGAGTAAAAGGAGGGGGAGACACAGATATAGGCATGTCATGCCCTTCTAAAATCCAAAAAGTGATAAGCCGACACGGCCAGTTCGTTCCTGCCCGTGCCACCTCCGTGTCACCGGGTTTGTGCCAGAGCCGCGGTGGACCCTGACGGCCAGCCCCCCTCTCCCAATACTGGTGCCTGTCCGCTGGTGGGTAGAGCCCCCCCGCAGTGGGGGGGGGGGTGGGGGGTAACATCTGCAGAAGAAAGACCATCTTCCAGCCAAGCTAAGATGTCGACTTCTTTTCGTGGACAATGTGATACGATCCCTTTCTTACGGACACGCCCATCGCTACAAATTCCAGATGAGGCACAAAATCAGCAGGTGCTTCAGCGGATATCAAGTGCTCCTTCAAGTGGGCTCTCCTCCACCTCAATTTCAACATCACAAATATTCCAGTCCTCAGAGGTGTCACCCCAATCTCACTTGCTTCCTCACAGCTCCCAAGTCTCCAGCTGCCCGTCTGAGTATGGGGTAACACAGATGGTTGAGTCTGCAGAGCTGTTTACTCATACTATAGCCTGGGAAACGTAAGTCTGCTCCAGAGCTTCTGTTAATCCAGACGAGGAAATGATCTGCACTGATGCCCAGAATCTTTATAAGTCGGATCCAGGACCAGATGAAGAAGGTTCTGAGCATAATGTAGACCCTCGTTCCCAAACTGTCACTCCTGTTGGTGGAGACAATGATGAAGACGATGATGAGACTCAAATACCTGATTGGAGCGACAACTTGACTTTTCGGTCAGGGCAGGAAGAGGTTGGCTTTGAGGACGACGGGTGTGATAACACACAGGGTGATGATGACGAGGTTGGAGATCCCACTTACTGTCAACCCACAGTCAGCCAGTCGATGAGGTCAACAGAGGAGGTGGAGGAGGATGTGACTAGCCCAGGGGATGGGGATGACTCGGTACCCGGGCCTTTGCCTGGCCTTGGGGATGTCGCGGTGGTCGGCTCCCTGGCCCGTACCCTGGGGTCACTCTTTAAAAGAGTGGATAATTGTTAATTTTATAAGAGTTTGTGACGCCACCTGTGGTATCTGGTGAGAAGCACCAGCGCTGCAGCAGTCCACTGAGACCCGTGATAAGGCTGCTCGATGGTATAGCTCCCCACAGGTGGAGCTAGGTCTCAGGGCAGCGTATGCAGGGGGAATGCAGGACAGGCGAGACCCAGCTGGGTCAGAGCAAGAACGGGAACGGACACGGTAGTCACTTCAGTACCTTTTACTGGAGGAACTTCAGGCACATCCCGGAGCACTGTAGGGTGAAGGGTGAATATCAGGATCCTCCCCAATGAGCGGGTGTAGGGCCTCCTGTTTCTTGCCTCTGCGTAGTAAGTTTCTGACCTGCCTGGAGCTAGGCCTAACTTTGTCTCTGTCCTGCGCTGGCTGAGCTTGTGGTAGGGCCTTCTCTTGGAGTTCACGCTCCCACTATGCGGGGCCTAAGCGTCTCTTGGCTCTGTTACGTATCAGCACCTTAGCCATCCTGGGACTTGTAGTTCTCCAGGGATTCCGGTTATGCCTTACTGAATCTAGTTAGCAGGAGCCTCGTGCTTCACTGCTGAACTATTAACTGAGTTCTCTAGACTAGACTGAGCTCCACTGCAGACTGACCTCTCTTAGGCTTCTCTACTGCAGGAACTCTTCAGAGGAACTGAACTGCCTAGCTCCACCTTCTCTATTTATATCCCTAACGGGCTCCCTCTGCTGGTCTGAGGTGGAAGGTGGAGATGTGTGAATGTTTATGGGGGCCTCTTGTGGAGGATTCCATCAATACACTCTTCTAGGATATGTGATACCAAGCACAGCGGGGCGTCACAGATGCTATTGACGACGAGGTTAGGTTGCGCCTTCCTGGACACAGATGGAGTACTGGAAGCACGTCAACAACTGCATCCTCAACCACAACTCTGCCTCTGACCACAAGTCGTAGTGGCTCTTCAGGTCGCATGGGCTCTAAGCCTTGCATAGCCTGGGCATTTATTCAGAATGATAAGGATGACCCAACTCGTGTTATCTGTAATATTTGTAACCAAAACATAAGTAGAGGCCAAAAAATCAATAGTTTGAGTACTTCATGCATGAACCGGCACATGGATATGAAGCATAAGTTGATGTGGGAAGCTCACTGTGCTACAATGCGGCCTAGCAGGCTGGGCCAACCACCGTCTGCCCCATCTTGTGCATCCGCGGCCTCTTCATCCTCTGTGACGGGGGGGACAGCAGTCACACATGTTTTTGGATGCAGACCTGCCACCTCTTTACCTGCAACAGCCAGTGTGATTGGCAGGTCATCAGTTCATTTGGAAGTGGAAACACCTGCTGGTGTTGAGCGCTCTCTGACATCGAGAGCACCAGCTTTGGATCAAGGCAATCTATCATGTCTGCCTGCATCTTCCTCACAGACCGGCAGTTTGCTGGGGACATCCTACTCAACCCCGTCTAAGAACAACAGCCAGCCCTCGGTCCCTCAGATGTGGAAAAGTAAAAGACCATTTCCTCCTAGCCATGAGAAAGCTAAGAGGTTGAATTTCACCATCTGCAAGCTTTTGGCTACAGAAATGCTGCCTTTCCGCCTGGAGGACACAGTGGATTTTCGAGACCTTATGTCCGTCTCAGTGCCACAGTACCAGATGCTCAGTCGGCACTACTTCTCAAAGAAAGGTGTGCCTGCGCTCCACCAGCATGTAGCACACAACATCACCGCTTCTTTGAGAAACTCTGTGTGTGACAGTGTGCATTTCACCACAGACACTTGGACGAGTAGGCATGGACAGGGGCGTTACATGTCGCTGAATGGGCACTGGGTAACTATGGTGACAGCAGGACAAGGGGCTGCTTTCCAAGTCTTACCGTCCCCACGAGTTGTGCGTCAATCCTCTTTATCTCGAAGTTCCTCCACTGCTTCTGCCTCCTCAACCTCCTCTCGGTCCTCCACCTGCACCCAAAGCCTGTCTGGTAATGCCACCTGCATTCTAACTGCGCAGAAGGAATCCTGCACACCTCCTTACTATGCTGGCAGCAGGGCTCAAGGCATCAGTGTTTACTTTGAAATGTCTGGGAAATGTGAGTCACACAGCTGAGGAGTTGTGGTCAGCTCTGGAGACCCAGTTTCATGAATGGTTGTCTCCACTGGACCTGCAACCAGGGAAGGCCGTGTGTGACAATGCTGCATCGCCGGGGCAATGTCACACACGTGCCTTGTATGGCTCACGTGTTGAACCTGGTTGTCCATAAATTGTTAGCCCACTATCCCGGACTAGATGGCCTTCTGCAGGGGGCACGGTCGCTGTGTGCTCACTTCCGCCGTTCGCATCCCGCAGCTCAATGACTTACATCTCTACAGAAGTCGTTGGGCCTGCCAGTTCACCGGTTGAAATGCGATGTGCCGACACGGTGGAATTCAACTCTGACAATGTTGCAGCGACTGTGGCAGCACAGACAAGCCCTGGTGCAATACGTTCTGACGTATAGCCTGGGCCAACGAGATCCAGAGGTGGGGCAAATCACGCTGCAGGAGTGGTCTCAGATCAGGGACCTATGAAGTTGACGCGCCCCCTGGGCCGTTGGGTACCCTGAGCCGGGCCGGTAGACGCTGGGGGTTGTAGTCACTGTGGCGGTGACCCAGTCCGTGATCCAGGGCGGTCAAACCAAGGGTAATTTGTATATATGGGTTTTATAATGTCCGACTACGCCACCTCTGGAGTGGGGCAAAAGGGGCCGCCGCTGCGGAACAGTCCTCTGAAGCTGGTGGTTTTGCAGCAATGGTATTATTACTCACCACAGGAAGAGTGTAGCTTGAGGGCAGTGTGGGTGGATGATGGTGGTTGTAGTGCAAGGAGTCAGTAATGAACACAGAGTCCGTGTGATGCAGTCCCAAGATCTTTACTCACAGTTGTTGCAGTCCAGATTACAGGTACCAGAGCAATCTCACCCGTCGTGCTGTGCGTACTCAGTGAGGGGCTCAGTCCACCCCCAGATAGCTCTGGAGTACTTAGCAGGACACCCTTCTGTTTGTCCTTTCTCTGGCCTTCTACCTGCACCTCACACCCAGTGACACTTCTATCCAGTATCCTCGGGCCTTGGCGGGCAACTTGTGTTCCGTCCCCTGGGTCCTATGTGGCTACCTTCTTAGTGAGACTGGTGTGGACTTTTACCTGCAGTACATGAAATGCTGCAGCCTCCGGTTTCTAGTTGAGCCTTGCTGTTTCTCCGCTAGTTGAGGGACCGGTTCCCCTTATCTGGTCTGATCCCTCTACCTCCTGGTAGCAGCAGGAGTACGGGTGGCCTTCTGCACGGCCCATAGCCCTAGGGTCCCTTCGGTTTCTGGAGCCTTCCTGCTCCCACTCCTCTCTTCTCTCCTTCAGTCCTGGGCCTCCCAGGCTAGGCCCGTCTCTGGAGCAGAGCTCATGCAGTGCCTCTGCTCCTGTCACTTTTCCTCCTCTGACTGGCTTGCTCTTTCTAAGATAGCTTCCTATTTATACTCTCCCTGTCATGTGCTCCGCTAAGCTGCTCCCCTAATCACCCACTACATAGGACCCTTCCACCAGCTAGGGACCTGGGACTGTGCTCTCCCTTAGGAGCAATATTGCCCTACCCCCACTGCGGGTATGTGTTGGATGCAGGTGTTAGGGTCCCGAGCCATATGCCTTCCTTACCTGAGGGTGAGATACCACACCTCTGGGTGAGATGCAGTAACTCTGTGGCGACTGAACCCTCAGGGGTGCCACACACCCTTCTGCACAGTTTTGAAATGGCGACGAAGATGTTTAGTGCTGACGACGATGCCATTATCAGCATGACTATTCCGGTGATTTACATGCTGGAGCACACACTAAACAGAATTCAGAGTCAGGTGGTGGGACAAGAGGAGGTGGAGGAAGTAGAGGAGGAGTCGTATGCAGAAGGGATAACATCTCCAAGGTCCAGACGGTTGGCAGCACCAAGGCGGCAGGCATGGGAGGGTGGGGGAGAGGGATTAACCAGGGCGCATGGTAGCAGCCAAACTGTTGAGGAAGGTGCAGGAGCCGAGGAAGAAGTGGAGGACGAACTGGCGATGGGCATGGAAGACTCATCAGATGAGGGAGACCTTGATCACATTTCTGTTGTGCGAGGTTGAGGGGAGAGGGCAGAGGAAGGAAGCATGATTCTTACCTCGCTACCAACACAACAAGGACTTGGTCCTCCTGGATGCGCAAGACTCATGAGTGCCTTCTTGCTGCACTACCTGCAACATGACCCTCAGATTGTCAGAATTCGAAGTAATCCCGACTACTGGGTTGCCACACTCTTAGATCCCCGGTACAAAAGTAAATTTGCCGAAATAATTCCTGCCATAAAAAGGGATTGACACATGCAGGAGTATCTGCAGACGCTGTTGCAGAATCTTACATGTGCTTTTCCACAAAACACCAGTGGTGCACGTAGTGAATCTCACAGTTCTAACTTGCCAACCGTGGGACTGTCGAGTCTTCATCACTCAAACCGTAACAGTAACACAGTATCTGCTGGTAACAGCAATTTTGTGGAATCATTTCACCACTGTTTTAGACCATCCTTTGCAAGGCCACAGGAGACAAGAAGTCTGACACATAGTCAACGCCTAGAGAGGATGGTGCAGGAGTATCTCCAAGTGAACATCGAAGCCATGACTGTGTCACTGGACCCTTGCTCATTTTGGTATTCCAATCTGGAAAAATGGCCGGAGCTCGCCACTCACGCCTTGGAGATCTTGTCATGCCCTGCAGCCAGTGTTCTCTCTGAACGTGTGTTCAACGCTGCTGGTGGTGTGCTGACAGATAAGCGCACGCATCTGTCCACTGAGAATGTAGACAGACTCACGTTCATAAAGATGAACAAATCATGGATTTGCAAGGACTTTTCTACCCCTGTGTTATCCTTGGGAGACTAAAACCTTGAGGATTTGGTAAAATCACCTCACCAACCGTTTTAAGCAACTGTGGGGCAATTGATGCCACTTAACCCTAGAATGCATGACCATAAAAATCTACACTTTCATATACCTGGGGCCTTTTAGGCTCGTGTGCAATTAACATGGAATAACTCAAACTCAAATTACAAACAACTATATACATGAAGAATACCTAGAGTTTCAAAATTCTAACTAAAGTAATCTTGCAGAAAATAGAAAACAATTAACAGGGCGGGCCTGCGAGGCCCCAGGTATGCGTTCTAGAGTTAAGTGGTGTCTGTGCCACAATTTTGGGAAAAAATGGAGACTCTTTTTGGAGTCCCCTTGCTGTGTCTTACGTGACGTTGGCATCGTCAATTCCAGGTGGGTTGGGTCGCTCCCCCCCCCTTTTTAACTGTAAGAAACTAGATACACTATGGCTTGGGGTAACACAGATGGTTGAGTCTGAAGAGCTCAGAGGTCTGCTCCAAATCTTCAGTGTCTGCTAGTCAGCGTAGAATTTTTAACTGCATCTAGCCTAGGCAATACTTTGGGCGTAGTAGCCCAGCTGCGAAGCAAGCTGCACCGCCTGTGTATCTAATAAGAATTTTTAAATGCATCTAGCCTAGGCAGACTGTGGGGACCCCCAACCAAACCCAGACGCTCAGCCCCCCTACCGCCCCCCTTTCCTTGACAATACAATAATGTAACTCTTACAACTGGATGGGTGAGGATCGGTCACAGCTTTATTAACTCTTTATACTCATTCCATTAGAAAGGCATTTTATTTCTAAAATAATTCAGCTTGTTGCAGCATGCCCTGGGTCTCCACTCCGGCAAGTTGGCCAACAAGTGTAACTCTCCAACATGTCCTTTCTATTTCCAGGCCACGGAAGATCCTGCGTACTCGTATGCAGGACTCTGACCCCCACCCATCACTCTTAACGCTTGTTCCACTCTGTCCTGGAGTCCTGACAGGAATATGTCCAGTTCAATATTCATTAAGTGAACAACGTCGGGCCGTATGAGGCCTGCTTTATCTCCTTCCAGTTGTCGGTGTCGTACCACTACACTGCCTCTGTCTCTTCTAAATTTTGCCATCCGAATATTTATTACCCGCCTTGTCCGTTCGATGGCCGTGATGTCTCGCGCACCTTGCCATACCGCTATCGGCACAATCTCTGACCATACTATCGCTAGTTTTGTGAAAAATTCTCTGAAGCGCTCAGTGTCTAGTTTCATTATTGCCATTAGTTATGCGCTGTTATGATGACCTAGGTTGTTTCCCTGGGCCTGTATAACTAAGATGACCGGACATCTTGCCTCTCTCCCTACCTTGATTTCCTCCATTAGTACCTGTGGCCATAGCAGGCCTCTAATACCTCTCTAGTTGAAATATGTGTTATGAAACTCTAATTTCCTCCTGCCTGGGTGGACTTTCGCCCTTTTTTCTGCCCAATACATATACGAGTGGCCTATCACCCACACTGTTGGCTTAGCGTCACCTGTAAAAGAAACAAACCACGTTAGGAAAACAAGTCCGGTCTTATGTATCTTGCCAAACACGTGGATCGCCATCTCCCTATCCTCTGAACTTCCGTTTCTGACAGTCCTGCTCTTGCTGCTTCCGTGGCCGCGCCTATGCGGAATGAGTGTGTCCCGTAATCTTTGGGGTGGTTCCCTGACGTGTTATGCATTTATTAAATATAGCTTGGAACTGGTATCTTGATAATGGCATTCCATCAATGTGTGATAGGAAGAAATTACTTTGTGATCTGATGGTTAGATATGTTTTTACGATTGTTACCCAACTCAGTGTACCGTTTGTGGGTTGTAGAAGTACCCAAGTGCCCCTGCCCGCTGGAACCGTTTTCGATTTGTGTATGCGTAGACGTATTGCATTATTGGCTATGACTACGTCCTGGTGTAATAAGCCTCCACTGGTGGTAATTTTGGATTGAGGGACTAATTCGCTTATGCATAGCGCCCCGAAGAAGGCGATCACAAATGCAGTAGACAGTAGTGTTGCTTCAAATTGTGAGTGTCATGTTATTGGTGTTAGGGATATGATGTGAGAAATCAGTTTTAGTGACAGGGGACGGGACGTCTACACTCCTGACATGGCTGACCCCTTTTCCACCCTTTTATGGATTGTCTGATGATGAACCTTTGTCACATCTCCCCAATTCAGTAGTTGGAAGTGAAATGCTACTCCGGTCAGACACCGCTGCGCTGACGCCCCTGATATGCCCCTCATAATTAGCTGGTGGAGAAATTCTATGGTGACTTGTGATCTGGCTTGTTCACATTGGTCAACCCGTCTGCCTGCTACTAGTGGTGTCCACTCTTCCCATGCCTTACCGTATGCTTGCCACGTCGACGGGGCAACTGACGCTCTGATTAATGGCATCAACTATTCGCCACTAGATCCCATAGGGAAGGTGGGCAACTGTTGCCCGATGGGTGGGCATTGTGGAAGAGCTCTGTGAAAATCTGCCAATTGAATTGTTATAAAGCATTAGCAGCAGCTTTAGACCCCTCAGCATAGTGGCTAGCGCGGACCCATACATTGTGTTTTAGGCACAGGAATGCTAGCCTGGGTAGTAGGCCTAGCACTGGGGAAGACGATGATGCCATCTTATTAATGCAGTGCGCTAGGCTGGTGTTTTTTGTTATGAAGCGTATATTTTTGTAAGCCAGGCGCGCGCCCCATATTTCTATTGCTACCACTATTGGGAAGAAAAATTATTTTCAGGGCTAGATGCAGCTAATAATTATTATTAATTTAAAAAACTGGTGGAGCTTGGTATAGATGGACTAATACAATGAGTCCCACACACTGCTAGAAGGCCAAATATTTTTTCAGAGCTAGATGCAGATAAAAATTATTTTTCATTTGCAACCTGATGGAGGTCAGTATAGATGGACTAATAGAGAAAGTCCCACACACTGCTAGAAGGCCAAATATTTTTTCAGAGCTAGATGCAGACAAAAAATTATTTTCAGTTTGCAACCTGATGGAGGTCAGTATAGATGGACTAATAGAACAAGTCCCAAACACAGCTAGAAGCCCAAATATTTTTTCAGAGCTAGATGCAGAAAAAAATTATATTCAGTTTGCAACCTGATGGAGGTCTGTATAGATGGATTAATAGAACAAGTCCCACACACAGCTAGAAGCCCAATATTTTTTCAGAGGTAGATGCAGAAAAAAAATATATTCAGTTTGCAACCTGATGGAGGTCAGTATAGATGGACTAATAGAACAAGTCCCACACACAGCTAGAAGCCCAATATTTTTTCAGAGGTAGATGCAGAAAAAAAATATATTCAGTTTGCAACCTGATGGAGGTCAGTATAGATGGACTAATAGAGAAAGTCCCACACACTGCTAGAAGGCCAAATATTTTTTCAGAGCTAGATGCAGACAAAAAATTATTTTTAATTTGCAACCTGATGGAGGTCAGTATAGATGGACTAATAGAGAAAGTCCCACACACTGCTAGAAGGCGAAATATTTTTTCAGAGCTGGATGCAGATAAAAATTATTTTTAATTTGCAACCTGATGGAGGTCAGTATAGATGGACTAATAGAGAAAGTCCCACACACTGCTAGAAGGCCAAATATTTTTTCAGAGCTGGATGCAGATAAAAATTATTTTTAATTTGCAACCTGATGGAGGTCAGTATAGATGGACTAATAGAGAAAGTCCCACACACTGCTAGAAGGCCAAATATTTTTTCAGAGCTAGATGCAGAAAAAAATTATATTCAGTTTGCAACCTGATGGAGGTCAGTATAGATGGACCAATAGAACAAGTCCCACACACAGCTAGAAGCCCAAATATTTTTTCAGAGGTAGATGCAGAAAAAAATTATATTCAGTTTGCAACCTGATGGAGGTCTGTATAGATGGATTAATAGAACAAGTCCCACACACAGCTAGAAGCCCAATATTTTTTCAGAGGTAGATGCAGAAAAAAAATATATTCAGTTTGCAACCTGATGGAGGTCAGTATAGATGGACTAATAGAGAAAGTCCCACACACTGCTAGAAGGCCAAATATTGTTTCAGAGCTAGATGCAGAAAAAAATTATATTCAGTTTGCAACCTGATGGAGGTCAGTATAGATGGACTAATAGAACAAGTCCCACACACTGCTAGAAGCCCAAATATTTTTTCAGAGCTAGATGCAGAAAAAAATTATATTCAATTTGCAACCTGATGGAGGTCAGTATAGATGGACTAATAGAATGATGCTATGCCCAAAAGATTTTACTTCACTATGTGCAGTAAAAAAATTGGTATTCTATACACAGGTGGTATATCTTGCAACACAGATAGGCTACTCCACTGACTAACACACTCTGCAATAGGCCAAAAAGGATTAGCTTTGCTAGATTCAGCCAAATGCTGTGAAAAAAACTTGCACAGCACTGGCACAGACCTGCCTGGCAAAAACTGATAGGAACTGATGTAACCTAGTCCTGAAAAGGACTGCAATTACAATTAGTCTTTACTCCCACAATCTATCTGTTTAAGAGCACAGACCTGCCTGATAAAAGTCGTAGGAAATGCTGTAACCTAGTCCTTAAAAGGACTGCAATCACAACTATTCCCTACTCCCAAGCTATCTGTAGATTTGTGCGAAAATTGGCTTGAAATTAACAAGGTATAGCGCACACAGCAACAGCGGTGCCGTCTAACACGCAGCTGCAGCAGTGAGAAAATGGTGGCGACGGGGAAAATGGCTTGGTCTTATAGGGCAAGGACATGTGACATACACTGCCAATGACACATGCCCTTGCTTGTGTGAAAAAAGCACTTCGCTCCGTGTGTGCGCTGCTGATAGGCTGACAGATTGCACCTCCCCACTGTAAATGCGGGAAAGAGAAAAAAAAATGGAGATCTTCATTATTCCTGCAGAGATCCATCCCCTGCCCCTCCCCCCACCCCGCTGTACACTCAAACTGCGTATTAACATTAATTTTCATCATTACTGAGAAAAAATCCAGTTATGATTTTGGTGCACGAACAGTTATCGAACATAACCTCGAACAGCCGAATTTTTCTCAAATCGTTCGTGCTCGCCGAACGGCTCGAACACCGCCCAAAACAGCTCGAATTTGAGATTGGTGAACAGTTCGAGTAGAACAACGCTCATCTCTAGTACAGACTGGATTCCTGCAATACTTGGAGTTGGCAGAACACGTACAGCACCACTCTCAAGATCTGTACCCGGCTCCACAACATTTACCCAATGGGCCGTGAGGGAAAGGTATAGTCCCTGTCCATGCTTACTGGTCCACGCATCGGTGGTCAGGTGGACCTTGCTACTGATGGCGTTTTGTACCGCATGTTTAATTTTTCCCTCCACATGTTGTTGCAGGGCAGGGACAGCTTGCCTGCTGAAATAAAAGCGGCTGGGCATGTTGTATTGTGGGACTGCCAATGCCTTAAAGTTATGGAAGGTGTGAGTCTCCACCAGCCTGAATTATAGCATTTCAAGAGCCAGTAGTTTTGCAATGCCAGCATTCAGAGCCTGTGCTTGGGGGCGGTGAGGATGACAGGGAAAGTGGTGCTGTGGGTGGAATTACACTGTGTCTCTGTACAACAGTGCCAGAGGTTCTTCCATGGCGATCCTGTGAGGAAGCCGAACCAGCTGTGTGTGTGCTGGAGGAAGATGCTACAACATGAGCTGAAGAGGTGGTAGGTGGCGCTGTAGGTTGGCCTAAGTCTTCAGTGTGTTTTTGTAACTCCACCACGTGCTTGGTCCGCACATATTTCCACATATTTGTGGTATTGAGGTTGCTGACACTTTTCCTTCTTTTCATCTTCTGATTACACAGCTTGCATTTGACAAAGCAAATGTCATCTGCAACTGTGTCAAAAAAGGACCAGGCACTGCAAGTCTTGGGAGCGCCCACTTTCGATCTTGGAAGAGTCATGCTCCTAATGGGTTCCGAAGTGGAGGCTACACGCAACCAAGTCTGCCCCCTCCCTCTCCCTCCTTTTTGGGTCATTCGGGGAATCTCTTCCTCAGAGCTGCTCCCACCACCTTCCTGTCCCTCACGCCATGATGGGTCAAGGACCTCATCATCTACACCACCCTATTCAAACAACTGCTTCTCCTGGGAAGTCTCGACAGCACAGTACGCACCCGAAATTGGCACCTGAGTCTCATCATCAGATGCGTACTGAGGTGTGCTGCTGACCATAGGCACTGGCCCACCCGCCTCTTCAGATTCAGAGAGACAAAACGGTTGTGCATCACTGCATACTACCTCTTCTTCAAATTCTCGAATTCTGCTTGGCTGGCCCCCTCTTTCCAAGCCAAGAGATTCAGAGAACAGAAGTAGAGATGGCTCCTGTCCAGGGCTCTCTGACTGCCTGGGCAATTTGGCAGGGGGTGAAGAGACAGATGGGTGCTCTTCAGTGCTCAGGACCTGAGAGGATCTGGAACTAATTGAAGTCGATGCGTTAGCTGCCATCCATCTGACAACGGCTTCAATTTGGTCCTCCCGCAGCAGTGGGGTACTGCTAGCTCCTACAAAGCTGCGCATAAAGGACTGTTCCCTGGTAAAACTGGGGGATGCTGAGTCACTGGTGCCCGCAGCAGGCACAGAATCCCCACATCCTCTCTCTGCAGGCACAGAATCCTCACGTCCTCTCCCTGCAGAAACTCCATGCCCACGACCACGACCACATGCCTTACTCCCTGCCTTCTTCATCTTGGTAGACTGATAAAGATAGGCAGAAAAGTACTAAGGGCTTAGTGTGCTTATTCCTGAACAGCTGCTAACAGGTATAAGAAACAATAATTTTATAAAGTGTGGACTAGACTTTAATATGAGCTAATGTGGCCTACACAACTGTAAAGTGGAGTGTTTGGTGAACTTTATTTAGGTTTTTTTTGTCACAAAAAGACACTGGATGTGCCCAAAGATGTAATACCAATAGTATCACAAACTTTTTGTAGCTATTACAATGTAGGAAGGTAACCTGGTATGCAATAGATGTGGCTACAAAAAACAGGCTAATACTAATCTGTCTGGGGCTGCAGGGCACAATGCTGCAGAAAGGCTCCTCTATCTACTCCTATATAGTGTGTTTGGAACCAATGTAGCTGAATACGGATGGAACCACCACACTAATAGGAGAAATCAGGAAAAATGATCAATTAGCAAAAAAGGACAATGTATGAGCAGTGACGCACGTTGAGCGCACTACAACCAGACGTGGCTGAAGCACACACTACATCGTGAGCTGCACTCACACACACAGACCTTGCAGACAGCGGTGAACAGTGCAGATGCAGAGCACTGTGCACTAGCGCTGCAAGACAAAAAAAAAATTCTCTATCTACTCCTATATAGTGTGTTTGGAACCAATTTAGCTGAATACGGATGGAGCCACCACACTAATAGGAGAAATCAGGAAAAATTATCAATTAGCAAAAAAGGACAATGTATGAGGCAGTGATGCACACTGAGCGCACTGCAACCAGACTTGGC
The DNA here is from genome assembly GCF_046119375.1 of Phyllobates terribilis. NCBI lineage: Eukaryota > Metazoa > Chordata > Amphibia > Anura > Dendrobatidae > Phyllobates > Phyllobates terribilis. The sequence goes on along the minus strand of NW_027362762.1, from coordinate 763,248,668 downwards.
TGAAGCACACACTACAGCGTGAACTGCACTCACACACACAGACCTTGCAGACAGCGGTGAACAGCACAGAGAACTGTGCACTAGAGCTTGGGTAAAGCAGAATAGAGCAGATAGGTAGCTAAAACTGTCCCTCAGAACAACAGCGTCCTATCCCTAACTGAATTCACAGCAGAGTGAGCTCAAAATGGCGGCGGCTTTTATAGTGCATCATGACATCATTTCAGCAGCCAATCACAGCCATGCCATTAGTCAACATGCCTACATGCCTAACAGGATGTGCCCACGCTTCGTAGGATCCTCATTGGCTGAATAAAATGAAACTGGCTCATTGCATTATGGGAACTTCCGATTCCAGTATACGATATTCTAAAAGTATCGAAATTAAGTATCGGAATTCCGATACCGCGAATATCGGCCGATACCCGATATTTCTGTATCGGAATGCTCAACACTATTTGTGAGACGCGGATATCCCAAGAGTACGTTGGAATCAGCATACCATCATGCTAAAGCTGCCAATAGAACCTCCCTGTTGGTTCCTAGGCAGAGAAAAGAGGATGATAAATGTATACGCCTTATAGGTGTTATGCACACGCCCGGACTGACTGGCGTGTGCGGGTGTTGTGGTTCCACTGGACCATAGACCGGAGAGTGCCTGGAGGGGCGTGACTAAGTATCTGGCCGATCTGACCAAGGTGGCACGATGGCATACGACGCCAGTGCACCAGGGAGAAACCGGGCAGAGGGACCAGGTGCTACTCCAGGTCAAACTCCGGACACGGGGGTTGACCCACACTGGGATTACTGGAACAGGCAGGTTAGGCTGGCACAGACTGGTGGATGTAAGCAAACACGGCAGGTATGCAGATGGGTGGATACAGGCGAGTATGCAGGCAGGGAGGTACTGGCCGAAAGGACGGGCTGGAGCACAGAGAGGTTAAGACCCAGTACAGACTGGGTCACAGAACCGCAGATGCGGTAGACAACCACAGCAGAGAGGGAACGCCCGAAGCGGTGGGCAAGAACAGAGCAGGACGGGGCTGCAGGAGCAGCGAGCACAAGCAGGGCAGGACAGGACTGCAGGAGCAGCGGGCAGAAGCAGGGCAGGGCGGAAACCGCAGAAGCAGTAAGCAAGATAAGAGCAGAGCAGAAACCGCAGGAGCGGCAAGCAAGGCAAGAGCAGAGTGAAAACCGCAAGAGCGGCAAGCTAAGCAGGAGCAGAGCGGACACCGCAGAGCGGTAAACAAGGCAGGAGCAGAGCAGAAACCGCAAGAGCGGCAAGCTAAGCAGGAGCAGAGCGGACACCGCAGAGCGGTAAACAAGGCAGGAGCAGAGCAGAAACCGCAAGAGCGGCAAGCTAAGCAGGAGCAGAGCGGACACCGCAGAGCGGTAAACAAGGCAACGGGATAGGACTCTGTTCACAAAGAACAGACGGAGAAGGAAAGGCAGAACCAGAAGCACGCACAGTACTTACATAGAAGTAGCGAGCGTACACTAAATTCACAACAGAGGTACAGAGACGACGAGAAGGAATTTAGGAGCGGGTTCAGACCCTGCAGAAAGACACAGAAAACAGACATAGAGGGAAAAGGGAGACAAGGTTTAAAGTAGAAACGAGGCACAGACAACAGGGAACAGAGGAACGGGAACAGAGACAGCAAGGCAGGAACACAAACAGGACTCTGTTCAGACGGGAACAGATACCGCAAGGCAGAAACACAAACAGGACTCTGTTCAGACGGGAACAGATACCGCAAGGCAGGGACACAAACAGGACTCTGTTCAGATGGGAACAGATACCGCAAGGCAGAGACACAAACAGGACTCTGTTCAGACGGGAACAGATACCGCAAGGCACAGACAGGCAGATCTAGGAATACGGCCCCTAGAAGGCGAAAGAACAGGCAAGAAGCGTGTTCACAAGAACAGACCACAGTTCAGACACAGAACTGGAAAACAGGCAGGAAAACAGGATAGGACCTGGCATGTCAGAGACAAAAAGCCAACTGACAAGAAACAATGCTCAGGCGCCATCTTGAGGAAGAAGGTGGTATCAATACCCAAAGATGGACAGCAATAGGCTGAAGGTGTGTAACATACCTGGCGGCGTCCTTGCATGGTGGTCCATCTCCCACTGTGCAAGAGAGCGCACTTGATCTCCTGTCCAGAGTGTCTCTCTGGCTTCCCTCCATGCTGTCTGTTTGTGTCTGTCTCTGCTGCTTAAGGGCGGCGCCCGATCACTTCCTGCTTTTTGTACCTGCTGTGGGTCACACCCCTTGTGCGTCCTCAGCCTATTGCTGTCTGACACTTGGTATATAGCTCAGCAGCTCCCTTCTATCCCTGCCTGAGCATAAGTGTTTCCTTCAGTGTGTGCTTGCACTCTGAAGGTGCCAGGTCCCGTCCTTTGTTTCCTTGTCTGCCTTTCCTGGAGGCTGTATTTCCAGGCCTGTCTGAACTGTGTCCTGTATGTCTCCTGCTTTGCGGTATTAGTTCCCGTGTCTGAACTGAGTCCTGTATGTCTCCTGCTTTGCGGTATTAGTTCCCGTGTCTGAACTGAGTCCTTTCTGTGTATCTTGTCTGTCCTGTCTGAACACGCTCCTAGCCTGTTCCCCCCGCCTTCTAGGGGCCGATTACCTAGACCCGCTCCTGTCTCTTGTCAGTCCTGTCTGAACACGCTCCTAGCCTGTTCCTCCTGCCTTCTAGGGGCCGATTACCTAGACCCGTTCCTGTATCTTGTCTGACCTGTCTGAACTCGCTCCTAGCCTGTTCCTCTCGCCTTCTAGTGGCCGTTTTCCTAGACCCGCTCCTGTGTCTGGTCTGTCCTGTCTTAACACGCTCCTTGCCTGTTCGTTCCGCCTCTCTGGGGGCCGTATTCCCAGACCCGCTCCTGTATCCCTCTGCAGTGTCGGTCTCCTCCGTACACTCAGTTCCAGTCTGAACTCTCTCCTGTCCTTTACCTGTTTTGCCTCTATGTCCGTTTCCTTCCTTTTTCTGCAGAGTCTGAACTCGTACCTAACTCCTGCTTATTGTCTCTGCAAGTACTGTGTGAGTATCTGGCTCTGTCTTTCCCTTCCTGTCTGTTCCGTGTGAACAGAGCCCTGTCCTCCCTGCTCAGCCTTGTCGGCACTCTAGCTGTGCTTGCCTGTAACCCTCTGCCTGTATTGTTCCTGAGTCCCGGTGTGTACTGGGTCCTATCCCGCCTGTGTTCCTACCTGCTAGTGCCTCCCTGTCTGCACTCTAGCTGTGCTTGCCTGTAACCCTCTGCCTGTATTGTTCCTGAGTCCCGGTGTGTACTGGGTCCTATCCCGCCTGTGTTCCTACCTGCTAGTGCCTCCCTGTCTGCACTCTAGCTGTGCTTGCCTTTACCCCCCTGCCTGCATACCCGCCTGCCTGCATACCAGTCGTGCCTGCCTATACCCTCCAGTCTGTGTGCCAGCCTACCAGCCTGTTCCTGTATTTCCCTGTGTGGGTCAACAGCCGTGTCTGGGGTCTGTCCTGGAGTAGCACCTGGTCCCTCTGCTCGGTTCCTCCTTGGTGCACTGGCGTCGTATGCCGTCGTGCGACCCTGGTCGGATTGGGTGAATACTTAGTCACGCCCCTCCAGGCATTCACTCTCCGGCACGGTCCAGTGGAATCACTACCAATCACACGCACACGCCGCTTAGCCCGGGCGTGTGCATAACAGCATGCTCAGGCCATGGTTCCCGTTGAGCCCCACGGCCTTCGCTCTCTGAGAAGTTTTTCCAGCGAATACATGCATTAAAATAAATAAATTTTTTTTCTCTTAGCTGAGTTCCAGGCGAATTACGCACCGTCCAGATGGATCTATCAGCTCTCGTTCCTGCGGATCCGCCACGTTACTATGGGGATCCAAGACAGTGTCGTGCATTTGTGGAGCAATGCATGTTACACTTTAAGGCCTACCCTCTTTATTTTCCTTCCGATTGGGCTAAAGTGGCCTTTATGATGTCTTACCTGGCGGGTGACGCCTTGGAATGGATCAACCCCCTATATGAAACACAGGATCCGATCCTCCGGGACCTAATGGCCTTCCTGGTGGCCTTTCTAGTGGTCTTCGATGATCCTAACCCGGAGGCTCCTGCTGAAGCTTCACTTCCCAATATCCCGGAGCAGCCCCAATGGGTAATGTGTGTGGGTAGCGCAATAGTCCTCCAGCCCAATGAGACTACTGCCCACCCAGAATCCTCACAGGGTGACTACGCTTTCCGGAATACTTCTCTCAACCTCAAGAGGCAGTCCAGACGTGCTAGACTTAGAGGCAAGCCGTCACGCCAGGGTCCGTCCTCCCTGAGACCTCCTGACCCCAACCTTGAAGTCCCTACTGAAGCTTCATCTCCCTGTATCCCGGAGAAACCCCAATGGGTAATGTGCGTGGGTAGTGCACCAGTTCTCCTGCCCGAAGAGACTTCTGCCCATCCAGACTCCACACAGGAGAACTTCCTGCACCCGGCATCAGATGCTTCTCTCTCTTTAACCGGTGTGCATGTCCAAGGATGCTCCAAAGCTGTGGTTTCCTCTGAGTCTGTGCACCTCTACTACCTGGCGGAGGATCCCCTGTTGCCTCCTGAATCCTCCGGGATACCACTCGATGACAAATGGAGAGAGACTTCTCTACACCCGGTACTCAATACTGTGTCCGCTTCGTCCTGTGAGCCTGACAATGGGTACCCCAAAGTGGTAGTTACCTCCGAGTCTCTACACCCCTCCGACCAGGCGGAGGATCTCCAGTTGTCTCCTGAACCCTTCGGGGTGCTACCTGGTAGCGAAAGGACAGAGACTCTCCTATACTCTGTACCTGATACCTCGCTCGCTTCGTCCAGTGAGTCCAACTTAGTGTACTCCGAAGCAGAGGTTACTCCTGAGTCTCTACACCCCTCTGACCAGGCGGAGGACCGCCAGCTGTCTCCAGAACCCTTCGGGGTGCCACCTGGTGGTGAATGGACAGAGACTTTCCTATACTCGGTACCCGATACCTCGCCTGCTTCCTCCAGTGAGTCCGACCTAGTGTACTCTGAAGCAGTTGTTTTCTCTGAGCCTCTGTACTCTTCTGACCCAGCGGAGGACCTCCAGTTGTTTCCTGAATCCTCCGGGATACCACCAGATAACAAAGAGACAGTGACTTTTCCTCATTATGTACCTGATAACCCGTCTATTTTTTCCTGTGAGCTTGACAAGATGTACCTCGAAGCAGAGATTACCCTCAAGTCTCTGTCCCCCTCCAACCCAGTGAACGACTGGTCCTCGAATTCCCTGCGGAAGATTCTGGCAGGCCTGAAGAAGAGGGGGCGTAAGGGGGGAGGTACTGTAACATACCTGGCGGCGTCCTTGCATGGTGGTCCATCTCCCACTGTGCAAGAGAGCGCACTTGATCTCCTGTCCAGAGTGTCTCTCTGGCTTCCCTCCAAGCTGTCTGTTTGTGTCTGTCTCTGCTGCTTAAGGGCGGCGCCCGATCACTTCCTGCTTTTTGTACCTGCTGTGGGTCACACCCCTTGTGCGTCCTCAGCCTATTGCTGTCTGACACTTGGTATATAGCTCAGCAGCTCCCTTCTATCCCTGCCTGAGCATAAGTGTTTCCTTCAGTGTGTGCTTGCACTCTGAAGGTGCCAGGTCCCGTCCTTTGTTTCCTTGTCTGCCTTTCCTGGAGGCTGTATTTCCAGGCCTGTCTGAACTGTGTCCTGTATGTCTCCTGCTTTGCGGTATTAGTTCCCGTGTCTGAACTGAGTCCTGTATGTCTCCTGCTTTGCGGTATTAGTTCCCGTGTCTGAACTGAGTCCTTTCTGTGTATCTTGTCTGTCCTGTCTGAACACGCTCCTAGCCTGTTCCCCCCGCCTTCTAGGGGCCGATTACCTAGACCCGCTCCTGTCTCTTGTCAGTCCTGTCTGAACACGCTCCTAGCCTGTTCCTCCTGCCTTCTAGGGGCCGATTACCTAGACCCGTTCCTGTATCTTGTCTGACCTGTCTGAACTCGCTCCTAGCCTGTTCCTCTCGCCTTCTAGTGGCCGTTTTCCTAGACCCGCTCCTGTGTCTGGTCTGTCCTGTCTGAACACGCTCCTTGCCTGTTCGTTCCGCCTCTCTGGGGGCCGTATTCCCAGACCCGCTCCTGTATCCCTCTGCAGTGTCGGTCTCCTCCGTACACTCAGTTCCAGTCTGAACTCTCTCCTGTCCTTTACCTGTTTTGCCTCTATGTCCGTTCCCTTCCTTTTTCTGCAGAGTCTGAACTCGTACCTAACTCCTGCTTATTGTCTCTGCAAGTACTGTGTGAGTATCTGGCTCTGTCTTTCCCTTCCTGTCTGTTCCGTGTGAACAGAGCCCTGTCCTCCCTGCTCAGCCTTGTCGGCACTCTAGCTGTGCTTGCCTGTAACCCTCTGCCTGTATTGTTCCTGAGTCCCGGTGTGTACTGGGTCCTATCCCGCCTGTGTTCCTACCTGCTAGTGCCTCCCTGTCTGCACTCTAGCTGTGCTTGCCTGTAACCCTCTGCCTGTATTGTTCCTGAGTCCCGGTGTGTACTGGGTCCTATCCCGCCTGTGTTCCTACCTGCTAGTGCCTCCCTGTCTGCACTCTAGCTGTGCTTGCCTTTACCCCCCTGCCTGCATACCCGCCTGCCTGCATACCAGTCGTGCCTGCCTATACCCTCCAGTCTGTGTGCCAGCCTACCAGCCTGTTCCTGTATTTCCCTGTGTGGGTCAACAGCCGTGTCTGGGGTCTGTCCTGGAGTAGCACCTGGTCCCTCTGCTCGGTTCCTCCTTGGTGCACTGGCGTCGTATGCCGTCGTGCGACCCTGGTCGGATCGGGTGAATACTTAGTCACGCCCCTCCAGGCATTCACTCTCCGGCACGGTCCAGTGGAATCACTACCAATCACACGCACACGCCACTTAGCCCGGGCGTGTGCATAACAGCGTGCAACAGGGGCGTGTCCGCAGCAGGTACAAGAAACAGGAAGTTCAGCGGGCGTCGCCCTATGCAGCCAAAGTGGAGCAGAGCAGAGCACAAGGAAAGAAGCCAGACCAGGAAGCTGGGCGGGAGATGAAGTTTGCGATCTTGCATGATGAGAGATGGAACACCATGCAAGAACGCCGCCAGGTATGCTACAGTACCCCCCCCCCCTTGCGCCCCCTCTTCTTCAGGCCTGCAAGGATCTTCCGCAGGGAATTTGGGGGCCAATCCCTCTCTTCAAGGAGATTACTTCTATTGTCCACAGGAGGAGACAAAACTGGTCTCATAATCTGGATGGCTGGGATGCGACTTCCCATCCAGCCATCTTCAGCAACAGATGAAACGGGTGAAGTACCAGAAACAGCACACAAAAAAGTCTCTCTACATTTATTTTTAGGCAGCACCCCAAAAGTTCATGAGACAACTGGAGGTCCTCTGCCGGGTTGGAGGGGTGCAGAGACTCGGGGGTAGCCTCTGCTTCGGGGTACATCTTGTCAAGCACACAGGATGAAATGGGCAAAGTATCAGGTACAAGGTGTAGAGAAGACACTGCCTCTTTGTTATGTGGTGGTACCCCGGAGGATTCAGGAAACAACTGGGGGTCCTCCGCCAGGTTGGAGGGATACCGAGACTCGAGGGTAACCTCTGCTTCGGAGTACACAAGGTCAGACTCACTGGAAGAAGCGGGCGAGGTATCAGGTACCGAGTAAAGGAGAGTCTCTGTCCATTCGCTATCAGGTAGCACCCCGGAGGGTTCAGGAGACGACTGGAGGTCCTCCGCCTGGTCGGAGGGGTGTAGAAACTCGGGGGTAACCTCTGCTTCGGAGTACACTAGGTCGGACTCACTGGAAGAAGCGGGCGAGGTATCAGGTACCGAGTAAAGGAGAGTCTCAGTCCATTCGCTATCAGGTAGCACCCCGAAGGGTTCAGGAGACGACTGGAGGTCCTCCGCCTGGTCGGAGGGGTGTAGAGACTCGGGGGTAACCTCTGCTTCGGAGTACACTAGGTCGGACTCACTGGAAGAAGCGGGCGAGGTATCAGGTACAGAGAATAGGAGAGTCTCTGTCCTTTCGCTACCAGGTAGCACCCCGAAGGGTTCTGGAGACAACTGGAGGTCCTCCGCCTGGTCAGAGGGGTGTAGAGACTCGGGAGTAACTACCACTTTGAGGCACCCATTGTCAGGCCCACAGGACTGAGCGGACGAAGTATCGGGTACCGGGTGTAGGGAAGTCTCTCTCCAATTGTCATCGAGTGGTATCCCGGAGGATTCAGGAGGCAACAAGGGGTCCTCCGCCAGGTAGTAGAGGTGTACAGACTCGGAGGTAAACACAGCTTCGGAGCATCCTTGGACATGCACACTGGTTAAAGTGGGTGTAGAATCTGATGCCAGGTGCAGGAAGCTCTCCTGTGTGGACTCTGGATGGGTAGCAGTCTCTTCTGGCTGGAGAACTGGTGCACCACCCACGCACATCACCCGCTGGGGCTTCTCCGGGATATAGGAAGATGAAGCTTCAGTAGGGACTTCAAGGTTGGGGTCAGGAGGTCTCAGGGAGTACAGACCCTGGCGTGACGGCTTGCCTCTGCGTCTAGCACGTCTGGACTGCCTCTTGAGGTTGGGAGCAGTATTCCGGAGAGTGTAGTCATCCTGAGAGGATTCAGGGCAAGCAACAGTCTTTTCGGGCAGGAGAACTTGTGCGCTACCTATGCACATTACCCGTCGGGGCTGCTCCGGGATACAGGGAAGTGAAGCTTCAGCAGGGGCTTCAGGGTTAGGATCATCGAAAGCCAAAAGGAAGGCCACCAGGAAGGCCTGTAGGTCAAGAACGATATTATCCTGTGCTTCCCATAGGGGGTTGATCCATTCCAAGGCATCACCCGCTAGGTTGGACATTATAAATCCCACCTTAACCCGATCAGAAGAATAAGCATTAGCATAGAACTGGAACTGCAGCAAGCATTGCCACACAAACGCACGGCATTGTTTTGGATCCCCGTAGTACCGTGGTGGATCCGCGGGAGCAGGTGCAGCTTCAGTAGGGACTCCAGGGTTGGGGTCATCGAAGACCATTAGGAAGGCCACCAGGAAGGCCTGCAGGTCAAGGACGATAGGATCCCAAGCTTCCCATAGGGGGGTGACCCACTTCAAGGCATCCCCCGCTAGGTAGTCAATTATAAATGCCACTTTAGACCAATCAGAAGGAAAAGAAAGAGGGTAGAACTTGAAGTGCAGCATGCATTGCTCCACAAATGCACGACTTTGTTTTGGATCCCCATAGTACTGGGGCGGATCCGCAGGAACGGGTGCAGAAAGCTCCATCTGGACGGGTGCGAAATTAGCCTGGAACTCAGCTAGAGAAAAAAAAAAAAATTATTTATTTATTTTTAATGCACGTATTAGCTGGAAAACGTCTCAGAGAGCGAAGGCCGTGGGGCTCAACGGGAACGATGGCCTGAGCATGCTGTTATGCACACGCCCGGACTGACTGGCGTGTGCGGGTGTTGTGGTTCCACTGGACCATAGACCGGAGAGTGCCTGGAGGGGCGTGACTAAGTATCTGGCCGATCCGACCAAGGTGGCACGACGGCATACGACTCCAGTGCACCAGGGAGAAACCGGGCAGAGGGACCAGGTGCTACTCCAGGTCAAACTCCGGACACGGGGGTTGACCCACACTGGGATTACTGGAACAGGCAGGTTAGGCTGGCACAGACTGGTGGATGTAAGCAAACACGGCAGGTATGCAGATGGGTGGATACAGGCGAGTATGCAGGCAGGGAGGTACTGGCCGAAAGGATGGGCTGGAGCACAGAGAGGTTAAGACCCAGTACAGACTGGGTCACAGAACCGTAGATGCGGTAGACAACCACAGCAGAGAGGGAATGCCCGAAGCGGTGGGCAAGAACAGAGCAGGACAGGGCTGCAGGAGCAGCGAGCACAAGCAGGGCAGGACAGGACTGCCGGAGCAGCGGGCAGAAGCAGGGCAGGGCGGAAACCGCAGAAGCAGTAAGCAAGATAAGAGCAGAGCAGAAACCGCAGGAGCGGCAAGCAAGGCAAGAGCAGAGTGAAAACCGCAAGAGCGGCAAGCTAAGCAGGAGCAGAGCGGACACCGCAGAGCGGTAAACAAGGCAGGAGCAGAGCAGAAACCGCAAGAGCGGCAAGCTAAGCAGGAGCAGAGCGGACACCGCAGAGCGGTAAACAAGGCAGGAGCAGAGTAGAAACCGCAAGAGCGGCAAGCTAAGCAGGAGCAGAGCGGACACCGCAGAGCGGTAAACAAGGCAGGAGCAGAGCAGAAACCGCAAGAGCGGCAAGCTAAGCAGGAGCAGAGCGGACACCGCACAGCGGTAAACAAGGCAAGGGGATAGGACTCTGTTCACAAAGAACAGACGGAGAAGGAAAGGCAGAACCAGAAGCACGCACAGTACTTACATAGAAGTAGCGAGCGTACACTAAATTCACAACAGAGGTACAGAGACGACGAGAAGGAATTTAGGAGGGGTTCAGACTCTGCAGAAAGACGCAGAAAACAGACATAGAGGGAAAAGGGAGACAAGGTTTAAAGTAGAAACGAGGCACAGACAACAGGGAACAGAGGAACGGGAACAGAGACAGCAAGGCAGGAACACAAACAGGACTCTGTTCAGACGGGAACAGATACCGCAAGGCAGGAACACAAACAGGACTCTGTTCAGACGGGAACAGATACCGCAAGGCAGGGACACAAACAGGACTCTGTTCAGACGGGAACAGATACCGCAAGGCAGAGACACAAACAGGACTCTGTTCAGACGGGAACAGATACCGCAAGGCACAGACAGGCAGATCTAGGAATACGGCCCCTAGAAGGCGAAAGAACAGGCAAGAAGCGTGTTCACAAGAACAGACCACAGTTCAGACACAGAACTGGAAAACAGGCAGGAAAACAGGATAGGACCTGGCATGTCAGAGACAAAAAGCCAACTGACAAGAAACAATGCTCAGGCGCCATCTTGAGGAAGAAGGTGGTATAAATACCCAAAGATGGACAGCAATAGGCTGAAGGTGCAACAGGGGCATGTCCGCAGCAGGTACAAGAAACAGGAAGTTCAGCGGGCGTCACCCTATGCAGCCAAAGTGGAGCAGAGCAGAGCACAAGGAAAGAAGCCAGACCAGGAAGCTGGGCGGGAGATGAAGTTTGCGATCTTGCATGATGAGAGATGGAACACCATGCAAGAACGCCGCCAGGTATGCTACAATAGGTACCTACGATGATAAGTCAAGAGAGGTTATGAACATCTTAGGGACTTTTTGGAAAATCCTTAAACTGGATCCTGATTTGAAGGAAGTGTTAACTCCTTGCCCTTCGGTCACTTATTGGAGAGTCCGAAATTTGAAGGATCGTCTCGTCCACAGTCATCTCTCACCTGATGTGGCCGACCCGACATGGTTGAATAAGACGACACCTAGGGGTACCTTTAGATGTGGCCTATGTAAGGCTTGTGATTATATCCTAAAGGGTAATACCTTTTAAAGTGATACAACGGGGATTGTCTATGAAAATAGAGAGTTCATCAATTGTGGTACTGAAGGCCTAGTGTATTTGGCTAAGTGCACATGTCCTAAATCTTATGTTGGGAAGACGAGTCATGAATTTAGAAGGAGAATTCTTGAACACATAGGGGATATTAGGAGAAAAGAGGACACCCCTATTGCTAGGTATGTTTGGGAGAAACATGGTGGTGACCTCAAAGTAATGCGGTTTCAAGGTGAGGAGAAAATTAGATCCTCGCCCAGGGGGGGTGATCATGATAATAGGATTTTGAGGAAGGAGGCCCAATGGATTTTTAGATTGAAAACGGTGACCCCATTGGGACTTAATGAATGTATTTCCTTTGTCCCCTTTATTTGATGAGAAGAGAGTGGGATTGTCTTTACGGTAAAAATGCCCCAAACTGTGAGAAGTTAGTAGTCTAATATAGTGCCCTATAGTTGTCAATCAGTTATGAATTATGCTTAGATTGATATGAGGGCCTATTTTAATTATTGGAAGTGATCAGTAGAGACATTGTAGTCCCTTATATGTTCCTTCAGACAAGCTTAGTAATCCTTGTGTTATATAGTGGGGATTCACATAGTGGGCAGGATTTGTTTGCGCAGACTTTGCCCACTGTGTATTCTTCTCTGCAATCTATCTGTTGTTTCTATGCCAGTATCTAGGATACCTCCACATCCGGGACGGCGCTGTGATGTTTGCGCTAGACGTGGCCACCGCTGATTGATCCGATGGGGCGAAGCATGGGATTGGCTGGCATGAGCGTGCGTCATCTGTTGGGGGCGGAGTATTCTTTACAAATGTTGGGCGTCCGTGCTGCTGCATGCGGCTCATATCGTGGCCGGTACCTGTTGAGCTCCAGTGCTAAACTAATGCACCGTATTCTAATAAGCCTCCTGATGTATCCATATGAGTATTAAAAAGGGATGAAATGCGTCAAGGTGTGATATGAATGTGCTCCCCTGCTATGAATGAAGCAGTGTGAGCTATAGTATTAGGAGCTGGTAATTAACCTCAAGGCAGTGACCTGTGATATAGACCATAATATTTGTGGGAGCTATCAGTAGTAATCTCTAAGGTACTCTGGGTGAATGAGGGTTTTAAAGAAGGAGCTCTATGACAGGGCTCTATGATAGGCAATTGGGCTATTGTGCAATATACAACTGATTGCACTTTATGAGATAAGGAGCTCTGTGACAGGGCTCTATGACAAGTATTTGGGCTAGTGTGCAATATACAACTAATTGCACTCTATGAAGGGGGTGCTCTCCCTTCTTGGTTTAGTTTTTCTATGCCCTCTTTCATCAGTTGGGGATTAGTGAGTCTAGTACCTCCATATATTATGAGCTGATGCTGGACATTTAATTGTCATTTTAGGTCTATTATTACCCATGGTGTGTTCTGCCTGTGCAGACACACTTGGGTAGATTGCACGCAAGCACGGTGGATTTAGAGTATTATTTTATATATTCAATAAAGGTTATATTTTAATATGTTCCACCGCAGTCAGTGATATACTATCATATTTGGTGGTAAATTGCGAGTTGGTAGGTCCTCTTTCAGTGATTAGCCAATTCCTCTCCAGCCAATGTTTCTCATGAGTTTTGCTGTCCCGCATGCACAAAAAACAAGGATACTTGGTGTATCCGCATTGCTGACCAAGAAGTTAGTATACCATTTTAAGATGAACACTAGTGATGAGTGAGCACTGCTCGATACTCGATCGTCCATTGGGATGCTCAGCAATGCTCGTTACTCGATCGAGTATTGCGGGTGCTCAAGCACCATGCTCGAGTGTGCTGAAAAGAGAAAATGGACTGCACCTCCAAAATTAAAACATTGATCTAATGTCGCCAGGGAAAAATATATATAACTGTATAACTGTATATGTATAACAGATCAGACTTTATGAAGCCCACTGCCACGCTATGGCAAAACTCGAACACCTTCGAACACCGTTAAAACCAATGGCAGGCAAACAAAAACACATAGAAACACATAGAAAACACCTTCAAAGGTGTCCAAAAGCTGACAAACTGCTCAGAAGACACAACTAACACATGGAAAAGTGACAAGTACATATAGTCATGCGAAAAGAAAAGAGGTGGAGGAGTAAAAGGAGGGGGAGACACAGATATAGGCATGTCATGCCCTTCTAAAGCACAAAAAAGTGCGAAGCCGACACGGCCAGTCCGTTCCTGCCCGTGCGACCTCCGTGTCGCCGGGTTTGTGCCAGAGCTGTGGTGGACCCTGACGGCCAGCCCCCCTCTTCCAATACTGGTGCCTGTCCGCTGGTGGGTCGAGCGAGCCCCCCTGCGGTGGAGGCAGGTCTAAGCTTTTTAATTTAAATTGTCTCTCTAATTTGAATGTATACACATTAAATCCTTTTAAAGGATCTATTGGAGGGCAAGTCTCATGCCAGCAGCCGCGTAATTCCAGCTCCAGTAGTGTCCACTAAAGCTGCTGCAGTTAAAAAGCTTTTATAAGTATCAAGCTCGGCTGTCCACCGCAAGGCGTCCTACCGCCAGTCCCAGCCCCTATGCCTTGGGGTGCTCTTCACTGAGTGTCCCGGGGGCCCGAACCATTTCCTTTGAAAAAATTAAGTGTCCAAACTACAGGTGGTGTAGCTTGCTTAACAGCTGGGATAATCCGCTGACTAGCAGACACTGCTACTAGGCACAAAGTATTTCCTTTGCTAGATGCAGTTAAAAATTTGTAATTAGATACTCTCGTTGGATGCTGAGAAAGCACTCCATAGAGTCTCCTGGCACGCCATAAATTATTCCCTTAAAAAGCTTGGGGTAGGGGTCTAGGGGATCCTTTTATAGCCAAAATCACGGCCCTGTATCGCAATACATCACCTAGGCTGAAGATAAATGGAACATTTTCATCACCTTTCATAATCACCAATGGGACAAGCAGGGATGTCCTCTCTCCCCTCTCTTATACATCCTAGTGACGGAGCACCTGCTCTCATCAATTCGCCATAACCCCAATATTAGGTGGATTGAGGTGGGAGGCACCGAGTACAAGTGCTCTGCATTTGCTGCTGATGTCCTAGTATATATCACTCAATCACATATATCCATCCCTGCTGTTATGGCTGAAATAGATCACTTTGTTACATGGTCAAATTTTAAAATCAATGCAGCGAAGTCTGAGGCCCTCGATGTCTCCCTCCCCAAATCCATACAGGATTCCATCCAGTCCAACTTTCCCTTTGCCTGGCCCTCACAGGGTATCAAATACTTAGGAATTCCTATTCATAGAGACCTCTCCCATCTATGTTATCTTAATTTTGGGCCCTTTATTGAACAACTCCATACAGACCACGGTTGGCAAGTTAGAACTGTAAGATTCATTATGTGAACCACTGGTGTTTTGTGGAAAAGCACATGTACACTGAGTTCCAAATTATTATGCAAAAAGTGTTTAGGAGTGATAAGGGAAGAATTTTTTTGTTTGTCAGTTAAACTCATTGATGGTGATGTGTGTCAGGGCTCTTTATATCACTGTAAGCAATTGCAGACACCTGTGCTAATTAGTTTGGCAGGTGTGTCCAATGAAAGGCAAGACTACTTAAGAAGGCTGTCCCACATTATTAAGCAGCCTACATTTTCTGCCAAAATGGGAAAGAAAAAGGATGTGTCGGCTGCTGAGAAGCAACAAATTGTGGAGTGTTTAGGTCAAGGCATGACTACAATCAACATTGCAAAGACACTTCATCCTGATCATCGCACAATCAAGAAGCATGTAGCTGATTCACAGTACACACGTGTGCGTGCTGATAAGGGAAAATTGAGGACCCTTTCCTACAGGCAATTACGTCAGGTTAAAAGAGCAGCCGCAAAAAAGCCTTGTCATAGCAGCAGACAAGTTTTTAAGCTGCTGGTGCCTCCAACGTCCCCCGAACAACAGGATGCAGAGTCCTTCAGAGGTTTGCAGCTGTGCGTAAGCCATCCTGTCGACCTCCTCTATCCACTGCACACACGCAGAAACGGCTCCAGTGGGCCAAACAATACATGAAGACTGACTTCAAAACTGTTTTTTTCACCGATGAGTGCCATGCAACGCTCGATGGTTCAGATGGATGGAGTGGAGGATGGCTGGTTGATGGACACCCCACGCAAACACGGCTACGGCGCCAACAAGGAGGAGGTGGAGTAATGTTTTGGGCTGGAATCATGGGGAGAGAGATTGTCGGCCCCTTTAGGATCCCTGAAGGGGTAAAGATGAACTCCATAATGTATGTGGAGTTTCTCAAACAGCACTTCCTGCCATGGTTCAAGAAGAACCGTGTATTCCGCAGCAAGATCATTTTCATGCATGATAATGCTCCGTCTCATGCTGCACATAACACATCTGCATCTCTGGCTGATATGGGCATAAAAGGGGACAAACTTATGGTGTGACCCCCATGCTCCCCTGACCTCAACCCCATTCAGAACCTCTGGAGCATCATCAAAAGGAGTGTCTATGATGGCGGGAGGCAGTTCACATCTAAGCAACAGCTCTGGGAGGGTATTCTGTCCTCATGCAAAACAATGGAAGCAGAAACCATCCAAAACCTGACAAATTCAATGGACGAGAGAGTTCAGAAGCTCCTTTTGAACAAGGGGTCCTATGTGCAAATGTAACATCACCTAGAATAACGTTTTGAGTTGAAAACTGTTTGATTTCAGTTTCTAATAACCTGCTAATGCTTATAATTTCAAAAATGACCATTTTTTGATCTTTATTAAAATGAAAAAGTTGATCGAAAAGTGTGGGGGATCTAAGAGTGTGGCAACCCAGTAGTCAGGATTACTTTGAATTCTGACAATCTGAGGGTCATGTTGCAGGTAGTGCAGCAAGAAGGCACTCATGTGTCTTGCGCGTCTATGAGCCCCAAAATTATTTTCCAGGCTAGATGCAGCTAAAAGTTATTATTAATTTGAAAGCTGGTGGAGCTTAGTATAGATGGCCTAATAGAATCAGTACTGCAAACTGCTACAAAGCCCAAATTATTTTCCAGCCAAGATACAGATAAACATGATTAGAAATTTTAAATCTGGTGGAGTAAAGTATAGATGGCCTAATAGAATCAGTTCTGCACACTGCTACAAGGCCAAAATTATTTTCCAGCCAAGATACAGATAAACATGATTAGTAATTTTAAAGCTTAAAACGGTTGGTGAGGTGATTTTAACAAATCATCAAGCTTTTCCTCTCCCCAGGATGACACAGGGGTAGAAAAGTCATTTCGGATCCATGATTTGTTCATTTTTATGAGCGTGAGTCTATCTACATTATCAGTGGAGAGCCGCGTGTGCTTATCTGCCAGCACACCACCAGCAGCGCTTAACACACGTTCAGACAGAACGAGGGCTGCGGGGCATGACAAGATCTCCAAGGCGTAAGTGGCAAGCTCCGGCCATTTATCCAGATTGGAAGCCCAAAAAGAGAAAGGGTCCAGTGACACAGTCATGGCTTCAATGTTTACTTGGAGATACTCCTGTACCATCAACTCTAGGCGTTGACTATGTGTCAGACTTCTTGTCTCCTGTGGCCTTGCAAAGGATGGGCTAAAAAAGTGGTGAAATGATTCCGCAAAATTGATGTTACCAGCAGATACTGTGTTTCTGTTACGTTTTGAGAACTGAACACTCGATGGTCCCACGGCTGGCAAGTTGGAACTGTGAGATTCACTACGTGCACCACAAGTATTTTGGGGAAAAGCACATGTAAGATTCTGCAACTGTCTCTACTGATATTCCTGCATGCGTGCATCTCTTTCTATGGCAGGAATAATTTCTGCAAATTTACTTTTGTATCGGAGATCTAACAGTGTGGCAACCCAGTAGTCAGGATTATTTCTAATTCTCATATTACGAGGGTCATGTTGCAGGTAGTGCAGCAAGAAGGCACTCATGTGTCTTGCGCATCCAGGAGCACCAAGTCCCTGTTGTGTTAGTGGCGAGGTAAAAATCATGCTTCCTTCCTCTGCCCTCTCCCCCCAACCTCGCACAACAGAAATGTGATCAAGGTCTCCCTCATCTGATGAGTCTTCCATCAGTTCGTCCTCCACTTCTTCCTGGGCTCCTGCATCTTCCTCACTAGTTTGTCTGCTACCATGCACCCTGGTAAAACCATCTCCCCCACCCTCACATGCCTGCCACCTTGGTGCTGCCGACCGTCTGGACCTTGCAGATGTTAGCCCTTCCGCATACAACTCCTCCTCCTCTACTTCCTCCACCTCCTCTTGTGCCACCACCTGACTCCGAATTCTGTTTAACATGTGCTACAGCATGTAAATCACCGGAATAGTCATGCTGATAATGGCATCGTCAGCACTAAACATCTTCTTCGCCAATTCAAAACTGTGCAGAAGGGTGCATAGGTCCCTGATCTGAGACCACTCCTCCAGCGTGATTTGCCCCACCTCTGGATCGCGTTGGCCCAGGCTATACGTCACAACCTATTGCACCAGGGCTTGTCGGTGCTGCCACAGTCGCTGCAACATGTGCAGAGTTGAATTCCACAGGGTAGGCACATCGCATTTTAGCCGATGAAATTGCATGCCCAACGACTTCTGTAGAGATGTAAGTCGCTGACCTGTGGGATGCGGACGGCGGAAGAGAGCACACAGCGACCGTGCCCTCTGCAGAAGTCCATCTGGTCCGGGATAGTGGGCTAAAAATTGCTGGACAACCAGGTTCAACACGTGAGCCATTAAAGGCATGTGTGTGACATTGCCCCGGCAAAGGGCCGCACCCAGGTTTGCAGCATTGTCGCACACGGCCTTCCCTGGTTTCAGGTCCAGTGGAGACAACCATTCATGAAAGTGGTTCTCCAAAGCAGACCACAACTCCTCAGCTGTGTGACTCACATTTTCCAGACATTTCAAAGTAAAAACCACCTGATGCCGTTGAGCCCTGCTGCCAGCATAGTAAGGAGGTGTGCAGGATCCCTTCTGCGCAGTTAGAAAGCTTGTGGCATGACCCGACAGGCTTTGGGTGCAGGTGGAGGACCGAGAGGAGGTTGAGGAGGCAGAAGCAGTGGAGGAGCTTTGAGATAAAGAGGATTAACGCACAACTCGTGGGGACGGCAAGACTTGGACAGCAGCCCCTTGTCCTGCTGTCACCATAGTTACCCAGTGCTCAGTCAGCGACATGTAACGCCCCTGTCCATGCCTACTCATCCAAGTGTCTGTGGTGAAATGCACCCTGTCACACACAGAGTTTCTCAAAGAAGCAGTGATGTTGTGTGCAACATGCTGGTGGAGCGCAGGCACACCTTTATTTGAGAAGTAGTGCCGACTGGGCATCTGGTACTGGGGCACTGCGACGGACATAAGGTCTCGAAAATCCTCTGTGTCACCAGGCGGAAAGGCAGCATTTCTGTAGCCAAGAGCTTGAAGATGGTGAAATTCAACCTCTTAGCTTTCTCATGGCTAGGAGGAAATGGTCTTTTACTTGTCCACATCTGAGGAACCGAGGGCTGGCTGTTGTGCTTAGACGGGGTTGAGAAGGGTGTCCCCGGCAAACTGCTGGGCTGTGAGGAAGATGCAGGTGGACATGTTAGGTTGCCTTGATCCAAAGTTGGTGCTATCGATGTCAGACAGCGCTGAACACCAGCTGGTGTTTCCACCTCCAAAGAAAATGATGACCTGCCAATCACGCTGGCTGTTGCGGGTAAAGAGGTGGCAGGTCTGGGTCCCAAAACAGGTGTAACTGCTGTCCCCCCAGTCACAGAGGATGAAGAGGCCGCGGACGCACAAGATGTGGTAGATGGTGGTTGGGCCGGCCGGCTAGGCCGCATTGTAGCACAGTGAGCTTCCCACTGCAACTTACACTTCATATCCATGTGCCGGTTCATGCATGAAGTACTCAAACTATTAATTTTTTTGGCCTCTACTTAGCTTTTGCTGACAAATGTTACAGATAACACGAGTTGGGTCATCTTTATCGATCTGAAAAAATGCTCAGGCTATGCAAGGCTTAGCACCCATGCGACCTGTAGAGCCACCACGTCTTGTGTTCAGAGGCACAGTTGTGTTTGAGGATGCAGTTGTTGACGTGCTTCCAGTACTACGTCTCTGTCCAGGATGGCGCAACCTGACCTCGTCGTCAGTAGCATCCTCCTCCACCTCCTCTGCTGACCTCATCTTTTGGCTGTCTGTGGGTTGACAGTAAGTGGGATCTCCAACCTCGTCATCATCACCCTGTGTGTTATCACACCCGTCGTCCTCAGAGCCAACCTCTTCCTGCCCTGACAAAAAACTCAAGTTGTCACCCAATGAGGTATTTGAGTCTCATCATCGTCTTCCTCATTGTCTCCACCAACAGGAGTTACAGTTTGGGAACGAGGGTCTACATTATGGTCAGAACCTTCTGCGTCTGGTCCTGGATCCGACTCATAAAGATTCTGGGCATCAGTGCAGATTATTTCCTCGTCTGGATTCACAGAAGCTCTGGAGCCGACCTCTAATTCCCAGGCTATAGTATGAGTAAACAGCTCTGCAGACTCAACCATCAGTTCTACCCCATATTCAGACGGGCAGCTGGAGACTTGAGAGCTGTGAGGAAGCAAGTGCGATTGGGGTGACACATCTGAGGACTGGAGTATTTGTGATGTTGAAGTTGATGTAGAGGAGAGCCCACTTAAAGGAGCACTTGATATCTGTTGAAGCACCTGCTGTTTTTGTACCTCATCTGGAATTTGTAGCGATTGGCGTGGCCTTAAGAAAGGGATCTTATCACATTGTCCGCTAAAAGAAGTAGACATCTTAGTTTGGCTGGAAGATGGTCTTTCTTCTGCAGATGTTACGGTTGCTTTAACACCTACCCCACGGACATAACCTCTTTTCCCTTCCCAACACGCCTACTCCCCTTTCCACCAGCAGCAGGCCTTTTTCCACTCATTTTGGTGGTTAACTACTTCACAACTCTGGAGTTGTTTGCACAAAAAACAATGGATGGGAACCGGGCAGAGCTAAGTGGCCCAACTGTGGTATTAGCCCAAAAGTATTGGCTGGGATAGATGCAGATAAAAATTATTTTGAATTTGCAACCTGCTGGAGGTTAGTATAGATGGACTAATAGAACAAGTCCCACACACTGCTAGAAGCCAAAATATTTTTTCATAGCTAGATGCAGATAAAAATTATATTGAAGTTGCAACCTGATGGAGGTTAGTATAGATGGACTAATAGAACAAGTCCCACACACTGCTAGAAGCCCAAATATTTTTTCAGAGCTAGATGCAGAAAAAAATTATATCGAATTTGCAACCTGATGGAGGTTAGTATAGATGGCATAATAGAACAAGTCCCACACACTTCTAGAAGCCGAAATAGTTTTTCAGAGCTAGATGCAGAAAAAAATTATATTAAATTTGCATCCTGATGGAGGTTAGTATAGATGGACTAATAGAACAAGTCCCACACACTGCTAGAAGCCAAAATATTTTTTCAGAGCTAGATGCAGAAAAAAATTATATTCAATTTGCAACCTGCTGGAGGTTAGTATAGATGGACTAATAGAACAAGTCCCACACACTGCTAGAAGCCGAAATATTTTTTCAGAGCTAGATGCAGAAAAAAATTATATTGAATTTGCAACCTGATGGAGGTTAGTAAAGATGGAATAATAGAACAAGTCCCACACACTGTTAGAAGCTGAAATATTTTTTCTGAGCTAAATGCAGAAAAAAATTTGATTGAATTTGCAACATGGTGGAGGTGAGTATAGATGGACTAATAGAACAAGTCCCACACACTGCTACAAGCCGAAACCCAAATATTTTTTCAGAGCTAGATGCAGATAAAAATTATTTTGAATTTGCAACCTGCTGGAGGTTAGTATAGATGGACTAATAGAACAAGTCCCACACACTGCTAGAAGCCGAAATATTTTTTCAGAGCTAGATGCAGAAAAAAATTATATTGAATTTGCAACCTGATGGAGGTTAGTATAGATGGAATAATAGAACAAGTCCCACACACTGCTACAAGCTGAAATATTTTTTCTGAGCTAGATGCAAAAAAAAATTAGATTGAATTTGCAACCTGGTGGAAGTTAGTATAGATGGACTTATAGAACAAGTCCCACACACTGCTACAAGCCGAAGCCGAAATATTTTTTCAGAGCTAGATGCAGATAAAAATTATTTTGAATTTGCAACCTGCTGGAGGTTAGTATTGATGGACTAATAGAACAAGTCCCACACACTGCTAGAAGCCGAAATATTTTTTCAGAGCTAGATGCAGATAAAAATTATATTGAATTTGCAACCAGCTGGAGGTTAGTATAGATGGACTAATAGAACAAGTCCCACACACTGCTACAAGCCGAAATATTTTTTCACAGCTAGATGCAGAAAAAAATTATTTTGAATTTGCAACCGGCTGGAGGTTAGTATAGATGGACTAATAGAACAAGTCCCACACACTGCTAGAAGCCGAAGTAGTTTTTCAGAGCTAGATGCAGAAAAAAATTACATTGAATTTGCAACCTGATGGAGGTTAGTATAGATGGACTAATAGAACAAGTCCCACACACTGCTAGAAGCCGAAATATTTTTTCACAGCTAGATGCAGAAAAAAATTATATTGAATTTGCAACCTGCTGGAGGTTAGTATAGATGGACTAATAGAACAAGTCCCACACACTGCTAGAAGCCGAAATATTTTTTCAGAGCTAGATGCAGAAAAAATTATATTGAATTTGCAACCTGATGGAGGTTAGTATAGATGGATTAATAGAACAAGTCCCACACACTGCTAGAAGCCGAAATATTTTTTCACAGCTAGATGCAGAAAAAAATTATATTGAATTTGCAACCTGCTGGAGGTTAGTATAGATGGACTAATAGAACAAGTCCCACACACTGCTAGAAGCCGAAATATTTTTTCAGAGCTAGATGCAGAAAAAATCATATTGAATTTGCAACCTGATGGAGGTTAGTATAGATGGACTAATAGAACAAGTCCCACACACTGCTACAAGCCGAAATAGTTTTTCAGAGCTAGATGCAGAAAAAAAATTATATTGAGTTTGCAACCTGATGGAGGTTAGTATAGATGGACTAATAGAATGATGCTATGCCCAAAAGGTTTTACTTCACTAGGTGCAGTAAAAAAATTTGTATTCTATACACAGGTGGTGTAGCTTGCAACACAGATAGGCTTCTCCACTGACTAAGACACACTTCAAGAGGACAAAAAGGATTAGCTTTGCTAGATTTAGCCAAATGCTGTGAAAAAATCTTGCACAGCACTGGCACAGACCTGCCTTGCAAAAAGTGATAGGAACTATTGTAACCTAGCCCTGAAAAGGACTGCAATTACAATTAGTCTTTACTCCCAACCTATCTATTTAAGAGCACAGACCTGCCTGATAAAAGTCGTAGGAAATGATGTAACCTAGTCCTTTAAAGGACTGCAATCACAACTATTCCCTACTCCCAATCTATCTGTAGATTTGTGCGAAAATTGGCTTGAAATTAACAAAGTATAGCGCACACAGCAACAGCGGTGCCGTCTAACACGCAGTTGCAGCAGTGAGAAAATGGTGGCGACTCGGAAAATGGCTGGGTCTTATAGGGCAAGGACATGTGACATACACTGCCAATGACACATGCCCTTGCTTGTGTGAAAAAAAGCACTTCGCTCCGTGTGTGCGCTTCTGATAGGCTGACAGATTGCACCTCCCCACTGTAAAAGCGGGAAAGAGAAAAAAAATGGAGATCTTCATTATTTCTGCAGAGACCCATCACCTGCCCCTCCCCTCGCCCTCTGTACACTCAAACTGCGTATTAACATTAATTTTCAGCATTACTGAGAAAAAATCCAGTTATGATTTTGGTGCACGAACAGTTATCCAACATAACCTCGAACAGCCGAATTTTTTTCAAATCGTTCGTGTTCGCTGAACGGCTCGAACACTGCCGAAAACAGCTCGAATTTGAGAATGGTGAACAGTTCGAGTCGAACACCGTTCATCTCTACTTGTCATGCTTAAATATTTTTCTTTCTGTTCTAAAACTGCTTATCCTGCATTCAGTGGATGGAAAGTTTAGGACTTGAGGCATCTAAGCACAGCTTAATGTTGCTATTGCAGTACCTATGTACCACTGCTGCATCATTAAAACAACAGTCCTTTTCAGGGCTAAATATTTATTTTCCCTATTAATACTGGAAAGTTTGCAGACATATATACTAGTGATGAACGAACGTGGTTGCCACTTCTCGGTACTCGCCCGAGCATCAAGGTGCTCGACAACCTCGGTAAGTATTTCCAAGTTGTTTGGACGGGAACTTGTGTCCCCGCCCTACGTGTTTGGCACTCTATGCAGGGATTGCTTACCACGCAATGTAATTCCATTGCCATGTTGGTTGTGGGCATTACAGTGATTGGCTGGCCACACAGCATCATCAGGTCTATATAAGACCTGGAGCCGCTATGCTCATCACAGTCTACCCTGGAACTAAGCAAAGTAGGGAGAGCTGCTGCTGAGTCAGGGAGAGATTTACTTGTTTATAGTTAGTAAAAGTATTTCACAGCATAACTATATATCTATCTAAACTAATAGTCCTTCTGAGGACTAATCCAGCTGCATATATTCAGTGGTGATAGCAGGAGTTAGGCAGGCAGGCAATGTATGTGGCTGACTGCAGTGCATATAGAGCAAGAGGGTCCATAGCACGTTCATGCTGCTGCTGTTCTTACAGATATTTGTAGACATAGCCCCAGGTATCAGGGGCCAGGGCAAATTTTTTTTTTATCTTAATCCTGGTTATGTGCTTAAAAACGAAGGCAGGCTGGGTATGTGACAGACAGCAGTGCATGATACAGCACAAGAGGGTCCATTGCATGTTCAACTTTTGAGTGATCCTGCTGTGACATATATTTCTAGACATAGCCCCAGGTATCAGGGTCAGGGCAAGTTTTTTTATCTTAATCCTGATTATGTGCTTAAAAAGCAATCCAGAGTACATCATTTTTCTGCTCCATTTGCTTGTCAGTAATGCAGAATGCAGCCAAATCTGTTCCATATTTCAGAGATAAAAATCCAGAAATTTGAACTGAACCTGGAAAATTTTGGCCTCTTTTTCCATTCTGTTGCAGTGTGTCAGTCAAGCTATTCACACTAGGTCTGTGTGTAGAATAATATCAATAAATTACGGCCTGCTATTTAAAACCGTGGTTCTCTGTCAGACATATCACATATAAGAGTATTCCAAAATCAGCCATTTCGGCCTTCCATTTCGTTGCAGTGTGTCAGTCAAGCTATTCACACTAGGTCTCTGTGTAGAATAATATCAGCAAATTACAGGCCTGCTGTTTAAAACCGTGGTTCTCTGTCAGACATATCACATATAACAGTGTTCCAAAATCAGCCATTTGTGCCTTCCATTTCGTTGCAGTGTGTCGGTCAAGCTATTCACACTAGGTCTCTGTGTAGAATAATGTTAGTAAATTACAGGCTTGCTATTTAAAACTGTGGTTCTCTGTCAGACATATCACATATGAGAGTGATCCAAAATCAGCCATTTGTGCCTTCCATTTTGTAGCAGTGTGTTGGTCAAGCTATTCACACTAAGTCTCTGTGTAGAATAATATTAGTAAATTACAGGCCTGCTATTTAAAACCGTGGTTCTCTATCAGACATATCTATAATATACTTACCTTGTAATGTCTTCACATCCTGTTCCATCCAGATATGCCTGGATCCCAGAATTCCAAGCGGTGAAAGTTTATCGACCGCCATATTGGGACTCCCAAGTGATGGGTGTCTCAATATGGAAACCGCTGGTGGTACCAGCCTCTTGCACGGTACCACCAGCGGAACACCGTCACACCATACACATCGCCGTTGGGATCAGCCGAATGATTCAATGACCGCCGCCATCTTTGTACAGGGGGAGCGCATGCACATTTTTAATGTGACCGCCGCTATCTGCCTGCACAAAGATGGCGGCGGTCTGATTTACTGCGCGGGGAGACAGCTGAAATGAGAGAACACATGAGGGAATCAGACAGCACAGGGTTGGAGAGAGAGAGCAGACAAGGGGGAGAGCACATGGGGTACACAGGTCAAAGAAGAGATCACATGAGAGGAGAAGACAGCAGTTGGGGAGAGAGAAAGCACACAGGGGGAGAGAGACAGAGCACACGGGGGAGACAGCTCAAACGGGACAGCACATGAGGGGAGAACACAGCACAGGAAGGAGAGAGACAGCAGACAAGGGGGGTAGCATATGAGGTAGACAGGTCAATGAAGAGAGCACAGATGGAAAAATTCAGCACATGGGGAAAGAGAGAGTGGATAGGTGGGTGAGCACATGGGGGGAGAGATTCTCAATGCTGAAAAGCCTGCCCCCATCGTGACATTACCGCTCTCCCGATGCAATAGCATCGGGCCTCCATCTAGTCACATAGAACAGTGTTCTAAAATCAGCCATTTCTGCCTTCCATTTCATTGCAGTGTGTCGGTCAAGCTATTCACACTAGGTCTCTGAAGAATAGTATTAGTAAACTGCTATTTAAAAATGTGGTTCTCTTTCAGACGTATCACATATAACTGCGGTTCAAATCCAGCCTTTTGTAGTGAACGTGGAAAATATTGTCCTTCATTTATAGATAGTAGCAGTGTGTCAGTGTACACCATTTTACTGCTTTATTGGCTTGTTTGCAGAATACAGCCAGATTTTTTTAAGTTTGATTCATATTACTATATTGTGGAAGCAGATGTACTTTTTTCAATGATCAGATGCACATGATCCATATGACTGCCGTAATAATACAGAGATTTTGTGGAGCATGGCAAATATTCCATTCCATTTAAAGTCTGCCATCTGTGTTTTGTTGAAACAATTGACATTTGGTCGCTGATAAATACCATACTATTAGGCAACTGCCTGAAACTGTGGCCATCAGACGTTATCCCATATGACTGCCTTATTAATTCAGCAATTAATGTTAGCGTGTCAAATATTACACTACATTTAAGGTATTGCAGTTGTGGGTACAAACCTATTCTCAGTTGGCTGCTGACAAATAGCATATCTGTGAACAATGTTGTCAGAGTATTACGCCACTTTTGCGAACTGACAAAAAAAAAGCATACAAAAACAAGCTAAAATGGAAAAAATGTTAAGAAACATTCTTTCCAGGGTAATGACCAAAGAAAGGCCAAAGAAATAATAAAAAATAAAGTTATGGACTGTGGAAGACATTTATGCGACCAGAATGGACACTCATCTGTAGCTGGTGATGATAACACCTAGCAGTACCTGTCCCTATTGTAAATGCATCTAACAGCGTTATTGATAGGGAAGAGAATAGATTTTAAATTTTTTTGGGCAGCACCAGCAGCACGCAGAATAAGGCCAAAATACCTGGCTGGATCGGTGTAATATGCTATCCATACTGCAATACCTCACCCGTAAAAGTATTTCAGATAAGACAGTTAATTTTCTATAACATAGAATTTATTTGAATTGTCCTTCCCATTATTAAAGAGTGTGTCTCCTATACTATTATTGTATATGCAACAATTTCAATGGCTGCAAAAATTAGGACGCACTCAAATAAACATTTGAAGAGATGCTAAAAAAAAAAAAGAAAACACAGTAGAATTTTTCTTTAGTATAAAAACCAGACTTGCCAATGTAAACTCAATGTAATCACACTGTTCAGCTCCTGCACCTCCTCCTCCAGTTAAACCTCCATCTCCGAAATGACAATATCAGTCACAAGCTGGAAGTACTGCTGCACTGCTTTGCCCAAGCGGCAACAGGCTGTGCTGAAGATAATATGCTTAAAGCTTAGATGACAAACCGCCCACCACTGCAGAGTTGTTGAAAGCTGTAACACAGCAGCCTGATCCGTGGCTCTCGCCGCTGAACATACAGCCAGGCATAGTCGTGTGTGACAATGGGCGGAACCTGGTGGTGGAGAAATGACAGCTGGAGTAGATATGGTTTCCCTCTCTGCCAGTCCTTTCACTGAGCTAAAGAATATGGCTGTGGTGAAATACAATTCTCAGCAAGAAGTAGTTTCATTCTGAAAAACATTGGGCTCACCAGAGGATTTCATTTTGAGGGCCCCCCTTTCTCCCCCGCTCAAGAGCCCCATAGCAGCTGCAAAGTTTGTGCTATCATGAACTCTCCTGATGGAGAAGCCAGGGCCCACCAAAGGATTCTCTGGTGGGCCTGTCCAACCTTGCCAAGAAGCAGCCCTGGCTAAGAAAAATGTGTGGGAAGGTTCCTGAACACTTTATGACTGCTTTTTTACTGAGGGGCAAACCCACGCAAGCACCGGGCAGAACATACAAAATCCTTACAGATATTGTCCTTGGTGGGATATGGACCCAGGAACTCAGCGCTAAAAGGTTTCAGTGCTAACCACTGAGCCACTGTGATGCCGTCTCTGTTCTCCCTCTGATATCTAACATGCTGGACAAACTTGCACCTACTGCCACTCAGTATCTTCATCTCCTTTTTGAGAAACTATTGTATTTGGGCAGAAGAAAAGGAAATTGTGGATGGCTTCACTACTGGTACTGGGGGCACTGCTAATACAATGGCATCATGCCATCATTCACTGGAAATATTTCAGGCTGGTTGGAGCCAAGCTGATTCCCATAGAAAAGCACCAGCAGCAAGCTAAGGAGATGGTGGCCTCTGTCATCACCACAACCTCAGCTCGGCACTCACTGGCTCCCCATTGGCCAATGACTTCAGTTCAAAACTGTAACCATGACATGCAAAGCCATCCACAACCTGTCTTCTCCATATATCTGTGACCTAGTCTCCCAGTACATACCTGCATGCAACCTCCAATCCTCACAAGATCTCCTTCTCTACTCCTGTCTTCTCTCCTCTTCCCACAATCACATACAAGATATTTCAGAGCATCTCTTCTACTCTTGAACTCTGTACCTCGACTTATCAGACTCTCGCCTACTGTTGAAATCTTTAAAAGAAAGCTGAACACCCACCTCTTCCAACAACCCTACAACCTGCAGTAACCCTCGCTCCACCATACCGCTGCACGACTAGCTGTACCTTCACCTACTGTATCCTCACCCATCCCTTTTAGACTGTTTGTGCACCCTCACGGGCAGGGTCCTCTCTGCTCTTGTGCCGATCAGTGACCTTTTTTCACATGTAAAGCGCAATGGAATAAATGGTGCTATAATAATAATTAATAATAATTATACTACTTGTACTCTTGGTCAATTGATGGCACTTTCCTGGTGACTGACCCTAAATTGATGTGTTTTGGCAGCTTTTGGTCCTGTTTGAAGGTGTTGTGTATAAGTTGGGTTTTGGCACGCATTGAATCCAATGGCTTTTGGCAATGTTCGGCGAATATTCCACAATTACATTGGCGAATATTGCAAAAATGGCAATTGTAATCCAAAAAAAATATTGAAATATTCGCTCGTCTCTAATCAGAAACACCCTTAAAAAAATTATGTGGGTGTTGCATCATGGTCTCCCTGGTGATATGGTGGTGGAGGATGAGGAGAAGGAGTAGGAAGACATAAAATAGAACAATTCCTGAAGGGTATACCCATGTCTGGGTGTGAAGGGGTGCATGGGAATAGACCCCCAAAAAATAACCACTGGATTTGAGTTTATGTTTGATGCCATAATCTGGTGGTGTTGAGAAGTCTGGCCCAATGCAGCCCTTGTTCATTTTTATAAGAGTCAGCTTGTCAGCATTTTCGTTGACATGCAATGCGCCTATCAGTTTTATCAGCTATAATGGCCCCGGCTGCACTAAAAACTATCTGTGACAAAATGCTAGCGGCCAGGACCTCAAAGGCGTAGAAAAACATTTCATGCCACGTGTCCAGCTTGCATCTTCCAAAACTTTTCTCTCTTTGTCAGAGTACCCCGTGCATGAAGGCCTGGGCACTGGGAGGATCTGAGAAAACTGTCCCAGACCTTCGACAGAGTTCTCCTGCCAATGCCGCATCTGGTTTGTGTCTCCCTCGTTTGTACTCCTTCGTTGTCCAATGAACTGTCTGACTGTGACCTCTGCCGCCAGCATTGTCACATGGGAATTTTTTTTGTTATAATTTTTCAATAAGAGCCTGAACTCAATATCTCCAAAAATTAACTCCTTTGGTTTCCTCCCTCTACTAACCAACCTATACCTGACTTTGCAATTTCCTTAGGTGGTGACACAATAACTCCCACAAGGCATGCCTGCTATCTTGGAGTCATATTTGACACACAACTTTGATTTATTCAACATGGAAAATCACTCACTCGCCCATGTCCCTGCACCTTAAAAACTTCTCCAGAATAGTGTTGAGCCACCCCCGTAGTGTTCGAGTTCGGTTCGGTTCGTCGAACACCCGTATGTTCGCCGAACTGTTCTTCGAACTGTTCGTCGAACACCTTCGAACACTGTTAAAACCAATGGCAGGCAAACAAAAACACATAGAAACACATAGAAAACAATTCAAAGGTGTTCAAAAGCTGACAAACTGCTCAGAAGACACAACTAACACATGGAAAAGTGACAAGTACATATAGTCATGCGAAAAGAAAAGAGGTGTAGGAGTAAAAGGAGGCGGAGACACAGATATAGGCATGTCATACCCTTCTAAAACCAAAAAAGTGCAAAGCCGACACGGCCAGTCCATTCCTGCCCGTGCGACCTCCGTGTCGCCAGATTTGTGCCAGAGCTGCGGTGGACCCTGACGGCCAGCCCCCCTCTCTCAATACTGGTGCCTGTCCGCTGGTAGGTCGAGCCCCCCCGCGGTGGGGGGGAGTAACATCTCCAGAAGAAAGACCATCTTCCAGCCAAACTAAGATGTCTAGTTCTTTTCGCGGACAATGTGATACGATCCCTTTCTTACGGACACGCCCATCGCTACAAATTCCAGATGAGGCACAAAAACAGCAGGTGCTTCAACGTATATCAAGTGCTCCTTCAAGTGGGCTCTCCTCCACCTCAACTTCAGCATCACAAATACTCCAGTCCTCAGAGTTGTCACCCCAATCGCACTTGCTTCCTCACAGCTCCCAAGTCTCCAGCTGCCCGTCTGAGTATGGGGTACCACAGATGGTTGAGTCTGCAGAGCTGTTCACTCATACTATAGCCTGGGAAATGGAGGTCGGCTCCAGAGCTTCTGTTAATCCAGACGAGGAAATGATCTACACTGATGCCCATAATCTTTATGAGTCGGATCCAGGACCAGTTGAAGAAGGCTCTGAGCATAATGTAGACCCTCGTTCCCAAACTGTAACTCCTGTTGGTGGAGACAGTGATGAAGACGATGATGAGACTCAAATACCTGATTGGAGCGACAACTTGACTTTTCGGTCAGGGCAGGAAGAGGTTGGCTCTGAGGACGACGGGTGTGAGAACACACAGGGTGATGATGACGAGGTTGGAGATCCCACTTACTTTCAACCCACAGTCAGCCAGTCGATGAGGTCAGCAGAGGAGGTGGAGGAGGATGTGACTAGCCCAGGGGATGGGGATGACTCGGTACCCGGGCCTTTGCCTGGCCTTTGGGATGTCGCGGTGGTGGGCTCCCGGGCCCGTACCCTGGGGTCAGTCTTTAAAAGGGTGGATAATTGTTAATTTTATAAGAGTTCGTGACGCCACCTGTGGTATCTGGTGAGAAGCACCAGCGCTGCAGTAGTCCACTGAGGCCGGTGATAAGACAGCTCGATGGTATAGCTCCCCACAGGTGGAGCTAGGCCTCAGAAAAGCGTATGCAGGGGGAATGCAGGACAGGCGAGACCCAGCTGGGTCAGAGCAAGAACGGGAATGGACACAGTAGTCACTTCAGTACCTTTTACTGGTCGAAATTCAGGCACATCCCGAAGCACTGTAGGATGAAGGGTTCATATCAGGATCCTCCCCAATGAGCGGGTGTAGGGCCTCCTGTTTCTTGCCTCTGCATAGTAAGTTTCTGACCTGCCTGGAGCTAGGCCTAACTTTGTCTCTGTCCAGCGCTGGCTGACCTTATGGTAGGGCCTTGTGTTGGAGTTCACGCTCCCAGTATGCGGGGCCTAAGCGTCTCTTGGCTCTGTTACTTATCAGCACCTTAGCGATCCTGGGACTTGTAGTTCTCCAGGGATTCCGGTTATGCCTTACTGGGTCATAGAGATCCCGGTAAGCTCGGATCGGGTGTCCGGTAAATGCTTCGGGGTGAGCTGGTTAAGCTCCTCTGCCCCCTATGTACTAACTCTCCACTCGCGTTCGGCCTTCTCAGGCCCTCACTAGGCTATACACACTAACGGCAAATTGCCGCGCTTCACGAATCTTATGGCGCCGGCACACCTTAAGCTCTAACTGGGCTCCCTGGATCTAGCTAACAGGAGCCTCGTGCTCCACTGCTGTACTATTAACTGAGTTCTCTAGACTAGACTGAGCTCCACTGCAGACTGACCTCTCTTAGGCTTCTGTACTGCAGGAACTCTTCAGAGGAACTGAACTGCCTAGCTCTACCTTCCCTATTTATATTGCTAACGGGCTCCCTCTGCTGGTCTGAGGTAGAAGGTGGAGATGTGTGGATGTTTATGGGGGCCTCTTGTGGAGGATTCCATCAATGCACTCTTCTAGGATCTTGATACCAAGCGCAGCTGGGCGTCACAGATGCTTTTGACGACGAGTTTAGGTTGCGCCTTCCTGGACAGAGTTGGAGTACTGGAAGCACGTCAACAACTGCATCCTCAACCACAACTCTGCCTCTGACCACAAGTCGTAGTGGCTCTTCAGGTCGCATGGGCTCTAAGCCTTGCATAGCCTGGGTATTTTTTCACAATGATAATGATGACCCAACTTGTGTTATCTGTAATATTTGTCACCAAAAGCTAAGTAGAGGCCAAAAAATCCATAATTTGAGTACTTCATGCATGAACCGTCACATGGATATGAAGCATAAGTTGCAGTGGGATGCTCACTGTGCTACAATGCGGCCTAGCAGGCCGTGCCAACCACCGTCTGCCCCATCTTGTGCATCCGCGGCCTCTTCATCCTCTGTGACTGGGGGGACAGCAGTCACACATGTTTTTGGACACAGACCTGCCACCTCTCTACCCGCAACAGCTAGTGTGATTGGCAGGTCATCATTTCATTTGGAAGTCGAAACACCAGCTGGTGTTGAGCGCTCTACGACATCGAGAGCATCACCTTTAAATCAAGGCAACCTAACTTTTCCGCCTGCATCTTCCTCACAGACCGGCAAATTTGCCGGGGACACCCTACTCAACCATGTCTAAGCACAACAGCCAGCCCTCGGTCCCTCAGATGTGGACAAGTAAAAGACCATTTCCTCCTAGCCATGACAAAGCTAAGAGGTTGAATTTCACCATCAGCAAGCAGTTGGCTACAGAACTGCTGCCTTTCCGCTTGGTGGACACAGAGGATTTTCGAGACCTTATGTCCGTCGCAGTGCCCCAGTACCAGATGCCCAGTCGGCGCTACTTCTCAAAGAAAGGTGTGCCTGCGCTCCACCAGCGTGTCGCACACAACATCACTGCTTCTTTGAGAAACTCTGTATGTGACAGGGCACATTTCACCACAGACACTTGGGCGAGTAGGCATGGACAGGGGCGTTACATGTCGCTGACTGGGCACTGGCTAACTATGGTGACAGCAGGACAAGGGGCTGCTGTCCAAGTCTTGCCGTCCCCACGAGTTGTACGTCAATCCTCTTTATCTAGAAGTTCCTCCACTGCTTCTGCCTCCTCAACCTCCTCTCGGTCCTCCACCTGCACCCAAAGCCTGTCTGGTAATGCCACCCGCTTTCTAACTGCGCAGAAGGAATCCTGCACACCTCCTTACTATGCTGGCAGCAATGCTCAACAGCATCAGGCGGTGTTTACTTTGAAATGTCTGGGAAATGTGAGTCACACAGCTGAGGAGTTGTGGTCAGCTCTGGAGACCCAGTTTCATGAATGGTTGTCTCCACTGTACCTGCAACCAGGGAAGGCCATGTGCGACAATGCTGCAAACCTGGGTGCGGCCCTTCGCCGGGCCAATGTCACACACATGCCTTATATGGCTCACGTGTTGAACCTGGTTGTCCAGCAATTTTTAGCCCATTATCCCGGACTAGATGGCCTTCTGCAGAGGGCACGGTCGCTGTGTGCTCACTTCTGCCATTCGCATCCCACAGCTCAACGACTTACATGTCTACAGAAGTCGTTGGGCCTGGCAGTTCACCGGCTGAAATGCGATGTGCCGACATGGTGGAATTCAACTCTGCACATGTTGCAGCGACTGTGGCAGCACCGTCAAGCCCTGGTGCAATACGTTTTGACGTATAGCCTGGGCCAACGAGATCCAGAGGTGGGGCAAGTCACGCTGCAGGAGTGGTCTCAGATCAGGGACCTATGAAGTTGACGTGCCCCCTGGGCCGTGGGGTACCCGGAGCCAGGCCGGTAGACGCTGGGGGTTTTAGTCACTGTGGCGGCGACCCGGTCCGTGACCCAGGGCGGTCAATCCAAGGGTAATTTGTATATATGGGTTTTATAATGTCCGACTATGCCACCTGTGGAGTGCGGTAAAGGGGCCACTGCTGCAGAACAGTCCTCTGAAGCTCGTGGTTTTGCAGCAATGGTATTAATACTCCCCACAGGAAGAGTGTAGCTTCAGGGCAGTGTGGGTGGATGATGGTGGTTGTAGTGCAGGGAGTCAGTAATGAACACAGAGTCCATGTGATGCAGTCCCAAGATCTTTACTCACAGTTGTTGCAGTCCAGATAACAGGTACCAGAGCAACCTCCCCCGTCGTGCTGTGCGTACTCAGTGAGGGGCTCAGTCCACCCCCAGATAGCTCTGGAGTACTTAGCAGGACCCCCTTCTGTGTGTCCTTTCTCTGGCCTTCTCCCTGCACCTCACACCCAGTGACACTTCTATCCGGTATCCTCGGGCCTTGGCGGGCGACGTGTGTTGCGTTACCTGGGTTCTTTGTGGCTACCTTCTTAGTAAGACTGGTGTGGACTTTGGCCTGCAATACATGAAATGCTGCAACCTCCGGGTTCTAGTTGAGCCTTGCTGTTTCTCCGCTAGTTGAGGGACCGGTTCCCCTTTTCTGGCCTGACCCCTCTACCTCCTGGTAGCAGCGGGCGTAAGGGTGGCCTTCTGCACGTCCCATACCCCTAGGGTCCCTTCGGTTCCTGGAGCCTTCCTGCTCCCACTCCTCTCTTCTCTCCTTCAGTCATGGGCCTCCCAGGCTAGGCCCGCCTCCGGAGCAGAGCTCATGCAGAGCCTCTGCTCCTGTCACTTCTCCTCCTCTGACTGGATTGCTCTAAGATGGCTTCCTATTTATACTCTCCCTGTCATATGCTCCCCTAAGCTGCTTTCTCCACCCACACCCACTACATAGGACCCTCCCACCAGCTAGGGACCTGGGACTGTGCTCTCCCTTAGGAGCAATCTCGCCCTACCCCTACTGCGGGTATGTGTTTCATGCAGGTGTTAGGGTCCCAAGCCATACTCCTTCCTTACCTGAGGGTGAGATTCCACACCTCTGGGTGAGATGCAGTACCTCTGTGGTGACTGAACCCTCGGGGGCGCCATACACCCTTCTGCACAGTATTGAAATGGCGACGAAGATGTTTAGTGCTGACGACGATGCCATTATCAGCATGACTATTCTTGTGATTTACATGCTGGATCACAGGTTAAACATAATTCAGAGTCAGGTGGCGGGACAAGAGGAGGTGGAGGAAGTAGAGGAGGAGTCGTATGCGGAAGGGATAACATCTCCAAAGTCCAGACAGTCGGCAGAACCAAGGCGGCAGGCATGGGAGGGTGGGGGAGATGGATTAACCAGGGCGCATGGTAGCAGCCAAACTGTTGAGGAAGGTGCAGGAGCCGAGGAAGAAGTAGAGAACGAACTGGCGATGGGCATGTAAGACTCATCAGATGAGGGAGACCTTGATCACATTTCTGTTGTGCAAGCTTGAGGAGAGAGGGCAGAGGAAGGAAGCATGATTCTTACCTCGCTACCAACACAACAAGGACTTGGTCCTCCTGGATGCGCAAGACACATGAGTGCCTTCTTGCTGCACTACCTGCCTTCTGACCCTCGGATTGTCAGAATTCGAAGTAATCCCGACTACTGGGTTGCTACACTCTTAGATCCCCGGTACAAAAGTAAATTTGATGAAATATTTCCTGCCATAGAAAGGGATTCACGCATGCAGGAGTATCAGCAGAGGCTGTTGCAGAATCTTACATGTGCTTTTCCACAAAACACCAGTGGTGCACGTAGTGAATCTCACAGTTCTAACTTTCAAACCGTGGGACTGTAGAGTCTTCATCACTCAAACCGTAACAGTAACACAGTATCTGCTGGTAACAGCAATTTTGTGGAATCGTTTCACCACTATTTTAGACCATACTTTGCAAGGCCACAGGAGACAAGAAGTCTGACACATAGTCAACGCCTAGAGAGGACGGTACAGGAGTATCTCCAAGAGAACATCAAAGCTATGACTGTGTCACTGGACCCTTGCTCATTTTGGGCTTCCAATCTGGAAAAATGGCCGTAGCTCGCAACTCACGCCTGGGAGATCTTTTCATGCCCTGCAGCCAGCGTTCTCTCTGAACATGTGTTCAGCGCTGATGGTGGTGTGCTGACAGATAAGGGCACGCGGCTGTCCACTGAGAATGTAGACAGACTCACGTTCAATAAGATGAACAAATCATGGATCCGCAAGGACTTTTCTACCCCTGTGTAATCCTGGGGAGACTAAAAGCTTGAGGATATGGTAAAATCACCCCACCAACCGTTTTAAGCAACTTTGGGGCAATTGATGCCACTTAAGTGGTGTCTGTGCCACAATTTTTGGAAAAATTGGAGACTCTTTTTGGAGTCCCCTTGCTGTGTTTTACGTGACGTTGGCATCGTCAATTCCAGGTGGGTTGGGTCGCTCCCCCCCTTTTAACTGTAAGAAACTACATACACTATGGCTTGGGGTAACACAGATGGTTGAGTCTGAAGAGCTGTTTACTAAGAGGTCTGCTCCAAAGCTTCAGTGTCTGCTAGTCAGCATAGAATTTTTAACTAGCCTAGGCAATACTTTGGGCGTAGTAGCCCAGCTGCGAAGCAAGCTGCACCGCCTGTGTATCTAATAAGAATTTTTAAATGCATCTAGCCTAGGCAGACTGTGGGGACGCCCAACCAAACCCAGACGCTCAGCCCCCCTACCGCCCCCCTTTCCTTGACAATACAATAATGTAAGTCTTACAACTGGATGGGTGAGGATCGGTCACAGCTTTATTAACTCTTTATACTCATTCCATTAGAAAGGCATTTTATTTCTAAAATAATTCAGCTTGTTGCAGCATGCCCTGGGTCTCCACACCGGCAAGTTGGCCAACAAGTGTAACTCTCCAACATGTCCTTTCTATTTCCAGGCCACGGAGGATCCTGCAAACTCGTATGCAGGACTCTGACCCCCATTCATCACTCTTAACGCTTGTTCCACTCCATCCTGGAATCCTGACAGGAATATGTCCAGTCCAATATCCATTAAGTGAACACCGTCGGGCCATATGAGGCCTGCTTTATCTCCTTCCAGTTGTCTGTGTTGTATAACTACACCGCCTCTGTCTCTTCTAAATTTTGCCATCCGAATATTTATTACCCGCCTTGTCCGTTCGATGGCCGTGATGTCTCGCGCACCTTGCCATACCGCTATCGGCACAATCTCTGACCATACTATAGTTAGTTTTGTCAAAAATTCTCTGAAGCGCTCAGTGTCTAGTTTCATTATTGCCATTAGTTATGCGCTCTTGTGATGACCTAGGTCGTTTCCCCGGGCCTGTATAGCTAAGATGACCGGACCTGTTGCCTCTCTCCCTACCTTGATTACCTCAATTAGTACCTGTGGCCATAGCAGGCCTCTAATACCTCTTCATTT
Organism: Phyllobates terribilis; assembly: GCF_046119375.1. Lineage (NCBI taxonomy): Eukaryota > Metazoa > Chordata > Amphibia > Anura > Dendrobatidae > Phyllobates > Phyllobates terribilis. The sequence continues at coordinate 763,211,287 of NW_027362762.1, read as the reverse complement.
GAAATATGTGTAATGAAACTCTAATTTCCTCCCGCCTGGGCGGACTTTCGCCCTTTTTTCTGCCCAATATATATACGAGTGGCCTATCACCCACACTGTTGGCTTAGCGTCACCTGTAAAAGAAACAAACTACGTTAGGATAACAAGTTCGGTCTTATGTATCTCGCCAAACACGTGGATCGCCATCTCCCTATCCTCTGAACTTCCGTTTCTGACAGTCCTGCTCTTGCTGCTTCCGTGGCGGCGCCTATGCGGAATGAGTGTGTCCCGTAATCTTTGGGGTGGTTCCCGGCCGATGTTATGCATTTAGTAAATATAGCTTGGAACTGGTTTCTTGATAATGGCGTTCCAACAATGTGTGATAGGAAGAAATTACTTTGTGGTCTGATGGTTATATATGTTTTTACTATTGTTACCCGACTCAGTGTACCGTTTGTGGGTTGTAGAACTACCCAAGTGCCCCTGCCCGCTGGAACCGTTTTCGATTGGCGTATGCGTAGACATATTGCATTATTGGCTATGACTATGTCCTGGTGTAGTAAGCCTCCACTGGTGGTAATTTTGGATTGAGGGACTAATTCGCTTATGCATAGCGCCCCAAAGAAGGTGATCGCAAATGCAGTAGACAGTAGTGTTGCTTCAAATTGTGAGTGTCATGTTAATGGTGTTAGGGATATGATGTGAGAAATCAGTTTTAGTGACACGGGATGGGACGTCTACACTCCTGACTTGGCTGACCCCTTTTCCACCCTTTTATGGATTGTCTGATGGTGAATCTCTTTGTCACATCTCCCCAATTCAGTAGTTGGAAGTGAAATGCTACTCCGGTCAGATATCGCTGTGTTGACGCCCCTGATATGCCCCTCAACATTAGCTGGTGGAGAAATTCTATGGTGACTTGTAATCTGGCTTGTTCACATTGTTCAACCCGTCTGCCTGCTACTAATCCTGTCCACTCTTCCCATGCCTTACCGTATGCTTGCCATGTCGACGGGGCAACTGACGCTCTGATTATTGGCATCAACTATTCGCCACTAGATCCCATAGGGAGGGTGGGCAACTGTTGCCCGATGGGTGGGCGTTGGGGAGGAGCTCTGTGAAAATCTGCCAATTGAATTGTGATAAAGCATTAGCAGCAGCTTTAGAACCCTCAGCATCGTGTTTTAGGCACAGGAATGCTAGCCGGGAGAGACAATGATGCCATCTTATTAATGCAGTGCACTAGACTGGTGTTTTTTGTTATGAAGCGTATATTTTTGTTAGCCATATTTCTATTGCTACCACTATTGGGAAGAAAAAATATTTTCCGGGCTAGATGCAGCTAAAAATTATTATTAATTTCAAAGCTGGTGGAGCTTGGTATAGATGGCCTAATACAATGAGTACCACACACTGCTACTATGCCCAAAATTATTTTCCAGGCAGGATGCAGCTAAAAATTATTAGTAATTTGAAAGCTGGTGGAGCTTAGTATAGATGGCCTAATAGACTGAGTACCACACACTGCTAATATGCCCAAAATTAGTTTACAGGCTAGATGCAGCTAAAAATTTAAATTAATTTACAACCTGGTGCAGGTTAGTATAGATGGACTAATAGAAAAAGTCCCACACACTGCTACAAGCCGAAGCCCAAATATTTTTTCAGAGCTAGATGCAGATAAAAATTATTTTGAATTTGCAACATGGTGGAGGTTAGTATAGATGGACGAATAGAACAAGTCCCACACACTGCTACAAGCCGAAGCCCAAATATTTTTTCAGAGCTAGATGCAGATAAAAATTATTTTGAATTTGCAACCTGGTGGAGGTTAGTATAGATGGACTAAAAGAACAAGTCCCACACACTGCTACAAGCCGAAGCCCAAATATTTTTTCAGAGCTAGATGCATATAAAAATTATTTAGAATTTGCAACATGGTGGAGGTCAGTATAGATGGACTAATAGAACAAGTCCCACACACTGCTACAAGCCCAAGCCCAAATATTTTTTCTGAGCCAGATGCAGATAAAAATTATTTTGAATTTGCAACCTGGTGGAGGTTAGTATAGATGGACTAATAGAACAAGTCCCACACACTGCTACAAGCCGAAGCCAAAATATTTTTGAAGAGCTAGATGCAGATAAAAATTATTTTGAATTTGCAACCTGGTGGAGGTTAGTATAGATGGACTAATAGAACAAGTCCCACACACTGCTACAAGCAAAAGCCAAAATATTTTTTCAGAGCTAGATGCAGATAAAAATTATTTAGAATTTCCAACCTGGTGGAGGATAGTATAGATTTACTAATAGAATGATGCTATGCCCAAAAGGTTTTACTTCACTAGGTGCAGTAAAAAAATTTGTATTCTATACACAGGTGGTCTAGCTTGCAACACAGATAGGCTACTCCACTGACTAACACACACTGCAAGAGGCCAAAAAGGATTTGCTATGCTAGATTTAGCCAAATGCTGTGAAAAAAACTTGCACAGCACTGGCACAGACCTGCCTCAAAAGGACTGCAATTGCAATTAGTCTTTACTCCCAACCTATCTATTTAAGAGCACAGACCTGCCTGATAAAAGTGATAGGAACTGATGTAACCTAGCCCTGAAAAGGACTGCAATTACAATTAGTCTTTACTCCCAACCTATCTATTTAAGAGCACAGACCTGCCTGATAAAAGTCGTAGGAAATGATGTAACCTAGTCCTCAAAAGGACTGCAATCACAACTATTCCCTACTCCCAAGCTATCTGTAGATTTGTGCGAAAATTGGCTTGAAATTAACACTGAAAGTATAGCGCACACAGCAACAGCGGTGCCGTCTAACACGCAGCTGCAGCAGTGAGAAAATTGTGGCGACGGGGGAAATGGCTGGGTCTTACAGGGCAAGGACATGTGACATACACTGCCAATGACACATGCCCTTGCTTGTGTGAAAAAAAGCACTTCGCTCCATGTGTGCGCTGCTGATAGGCTGACAGACTGCACCTCCCCACTGTAAATACGGGAAAGAGAAAAAAAATTGGAGATCTTCATTATTTATGCAGAGATCCATCCCCTGCCCCTCCCCCCGCCCCGCTGTACACTCAAACTGCGTATTAACATTAATTTTCAGCATTACTGAGAGAAAATGCAGTTATGATTTTGGTGCACGAACAGTTATCGAACATAACCTCGAACAGCCAAATTTTTTTCAAATTGTTCGTGTTCGCCCAGCGGCTCGGACACCGCCCAAAACAGCTCGAATTTGAGATTGGCGAACAGTTCGAGTCGAACACCGCTCATCTCTCCTCCAGAAGTCGACCTTTTCTCACCTTTGATACTGCAAAAACTCTTACTGTTGCTCTTATTCACTAGTTCAACTCTCTTCTAATCAGTCTCCCTCTAAACCAGGGGTCTCAAACACGCGGCCCGCGGGCCGCATGCGGCCCCTGAGGCTGCTTTATGCGGCCCGCAGGCACAGACCCCTTGATGATCCCGACCTTGTCCAGGAGGAGCCGCCGACAGCAGCGCTGCATTGCCGCACAGAGACTGTTTCCCAGCACTGCATTTCCAATGCCAGCCGCCGGCCAATCAGAGGCCAGCAGCTGATATCTGCGTGTCGGCGCAGCGAGTATGACGTCATTGCCATATGCAGATGTCAGCTGCTGGCCTCTGATTGGCCGCCGGCTGACATTGGAAATGCTGTGCTGGGAGACAGTCTCTGTGCGGCAATGCAGCGCTGCTGTCGGCGGCTCCTCCTGGACCAGGTCGGGATCGTCAAGGGGTCTGACTCTGTGGTGCCTGCGGGCCACATCTGCAGGAAGGGAGGGTAGGTGAGAATCATCTTTTTTTTCTATTTTATGTGTGTGAAGAACAGCACAGGGAAAACATAGCCACAGGATGGGGACCTGGATGGGGCACATAGCCACAGGATGGGGACCTGGATGGGGCACATAGCCACAAGAGGGGACCTGGATGGGGCACATAGCCACAGGATGGGGACCTGGATGGGGCACATAGCCACAAGAGGGGACCTGGATGGGGCACATAGCCACAGGATGGGGACCTGGATGGGGCACATATCCACAAGAGGGGACCTGGATGGGGCACATAGCCACAAGAGGGGACCTGGATGGGGCACAGAGCCACAAGAGGGGACCTGGATGGGGCACATAGCCACAAGATGGGGACCTGGATGGGGAGCATTGCCAGAGGATGGAGACCTGGATGGGGCACATAGCCACAAGAGGGGACCTGGATGGGGCACATAGCCACAAGAGGGGACCTGGATGGGGCACATAGCCACAAGAGGGGACCTGGATGGGGCACATAGCCACAAGAGGGGACCTGGATGGGGCACATAGCCACAAGAGGGGACCTGGATGGGGCACAGAGCCACAAGAGGGGACCTGGATGGGGCACATAGCCACAAGATGGGGACCTGGATGGGGAGCATTGCCAGAGGATGGAGACCTGGATGGGGCACATATCCACAAGAGGGGACCTGGATGGGGCACATAGCCACAAGAGGGGACCTGGATGGGGCACATAGCCACAAGAGAGGACCTGGACGGGGCACATAGCCACAAGAGGGGACCTGGATAGGGCACATAGCCACAAGAGGGGACCTGGATTGGGCACATAGCCACAAGAGGGGACCTGGATGGGGCACATAGCCACAAGAGGGGACCTTGATGGGGCACATAGCCACAAGAGGGGACCTGGATGGGGCACATAGCCACAAGAGGGGACCTGGATGGGGCACATAGCCACAAGATGGGGACCTGGATGAGGCACATTAGTACAAGATGGGCGCCAGGATGGGGAACATTGCCAAAAGATGGGGACCTGGATGGAGCACATAGACACAAGATGGGGACCTGGATCGGGAACATTGCCACAGGATGGGGATCTGGATGGGGCAAATAGCCACAGGATGGGGACCTGGATGGGGTACATAGCCACAAGATGGGGACCTGGATTGTGTACATAGCCACAAGATGGGGACCTGGATGGGACACATAGCCACAGGATGGGGACCTGGATGGGGCACATAGCCACAGGATGGGGACCTGGATGGGGTACATAGCCACAAGATGGAGACCTGGATGGGGTACATAGCCACAAGATGGGGACCTGGATGGGACACATAGCCACAGGATGGGGACCTGGATGAGGCACATAGCCACAGGATGGGGACCTGGATGGGGTACATAGCCACAAGATGGAGACCTGGATGGGGTACATAGCCACAAGATGGAGACCTGGATGGGACACATAGCCACAGGATGGGGACCTGGATGGGGCACATAGCCACAGGATGGGGACCTGGATGGGGTACATAGCCACAAGATGGAGACCTGGATGGGGTACATAGCCACAAGATGGGGACCTGGATGGGACACATAGCCACAGGATGGGGACCTGGATGGGGCACATAGCCACAGGATGGGGACCTGGATGGGGTACATAGCCACAAGATGGAGACCTGGATGGGGTACATAGCCACAAGATGGGGACCTGGATGGGACACAAAGCCACAGGATGGGGACCTGGATGGGGCACATAGCCACAGGATGGGGACCTGGATGGGGCACATAGCCACAGGATGGGGACCTGGATGGGGCACATTAGTACAAGATGGGGACTTGGATGGGGAACATTACTACAAGATGTTTTCCATTATTACTATATGATGCTAATTGTAAGATAATATTACTGTATGTGGCCAATTGGGGGAAATAAAATTGTAAAAAAAATTAAAAATATAATAAAGCATGAAAAAATATTGGGCACTAAAAATGCTGTTTTATATGTAAACTAAAGTAAACACAAAAAAGTGCACGTTTATTATCGCCACATCCATAACGACCCAAGCCATAAAAAATAAACACGGCAAAAATGTTCAAAAGGTGTATACAAAAAAATGGTATCACTAAAAATGTCACATTGAACAAAGAATGCGGCCCCCCAAATTCAAATTTTTTCCATGTGCGGCCCATATACCCAGCCGAGTTTGAGACCCCTGCTCTAAACAAACTGTCTCCTTTCCAATCCCTTCAGAATGCAGCAGCCAGGGTCGTATTTCTATCAAGCCGCTTCACCGACGCCTCTACCCTGTGCCAGTCATTGCACGGTTTAGTTTAAACAATCACTACAGAATACAATACAAACTCATCTCTCTCACCCACCAAGCTGTCTACAGTTCTGCACCAGCCTGTATCTCTTCCCTCATTTCTGTGTGTCACCCCTCCGGTGCCCTCCATTCTGCAAATGATCTAAGACAGACATCCTCCTTAATCAGAACCTCACAGTTTCATCTCCAAGAATTCTCTTGTGCCGTGCCAGTTTTCTATAATGACGAAAATGCATACAATGTGATGGTCACAGTAAAGGCAGGGGAACATAAAGTCGGCCTTGTGTGCCAGACTGCCAACAGCCAAGACTTCCCTGTTCTCACCAAGAGTATGACTGTCTATGTTCTCTTCCTCCTCCTCCTCATTATCACCCAATCCGCATTGAGATGAGATAGGGCTGGTCTTTGTAGCATCACCCTGTATAGTTCCTTGCTCCGCCTGCAATGCCTCCTCTTTAATCGTGAGTAGCGAGTGTTTCAGTAGACAGAGAAGCAGGATGGTGAAGCTAATTATGGCGTCATCACCGCTCACCATCTTTGTGGAGTCCTCAAAGTTTTGGAGGAGGGCACAGATGTCAGACATCCATGCCCACTCATCAGCTCTTATGTGCGGAGGCTGACCTGAATGCCGATGGACGTATTGAAGCTGGTACTCAACAACTGCTCTCTGCTGCTTAAAATCATTCCATACATCTGCAACATTGATTTCCAACGCATAGTCACATCGCACACCAGTCAGTGAGCTGGAAGATGCAAATGCTGCTGAAGCCCTGCCAGGGTGGTGGAAGCTGTAGCTGACTTTCTGAAATGGGCACACATGCGGCGTACTTTCACAAGCAGCTCTTTCAGATCTGTGTAGATTTTGAGAAACTGCAGAACCACTAAGTTGAGCACATGGGCCAGACATGGTACATGTGCGAGCTTGCCTAGTTTCAGAGCCGCCACCAGGTTCTCTGATACAGCTTTCAACAACTCTATAACGGTATGCAGTTTGTCGCCTAAGCAAACGGTCCTGCTTAATGTTAATGGAACACACAAAGTTTAAGTAAATAATCTGGAATATGTCCTGAAAAAATGAATCAAGTGATGGAGATGGAGGCTGAAGAGGAGAATGAGGAGGTGGTGCAGGAGCTTTAGAATGTAGGGGTAACCCTGAGTAACCCAGGGCCCGCAATCCTCTGCGTTGGGAGGACGTGTTCCGTCCCAGGCTCCCACTGGGTCCCAGCTTCCACAATATTAACCCAGTGGAATGCTTCAGTGAGATGAACCGTCCTGGCCACATTAACTTGTCCACATGTTTGTGGTTAGTAGGTCCTTCCCACTTAAGTGCACTGGGGAGGGCACAGGTAATGTTCTAGGACCCATGTTTGAGGAAGGCAGAGACGATACCGGGAGAAATAGTGGCGGCTGGGGACCGAGTATGGACATCCGTCCCCCACCGGCATGAGGTTGTGAAAAGCTTCCGCCTCCATGAGCCTGAAAGGTAACATTTCAACTGCAAGCAAGCAGTCCAGAAATGTGGCAGTTTAGTATTGCGGCCTGTGGGTGGGTGGGTGGTTGGCTGCATACTTGTGCTTTCATTCGAAGTAACAGAAAACTAAGCAGATGGTGGCCCCTATCATCATCACGACCTCATCTCGGCACTATGAACTCTCCTGATGGAGAAGCCAAGGCCTACCGGAGGATTCTCCTGTTCTCTGGTTGGCCCGTTCAACCCTGCCGAGAAGCAGCCCTGGCTAAGAAAAGTTTTACTATGGACTGGCTCTGTACTGTACCTGGCCACATTCACCTGTTCATGTGTTTGTGGTTAGGTGGTCCTTCCCAGTAAGTGCACTGGGGAGGGCACGGGTAATGTTCTGGGACCCGTGCTTGTGGAAGGCAGAGACGATACCGGGAGAAATAGTGGCAGCTGGGGACTGAATATGGACACCCGGCCGCCGCCGGCATGAGGTTGTGGAAAGCTTCAGCCTCCATGAGCCTAAAAGGTAACATTTCAAGTGCAAGCAGTCCAGAAATGTTGCAGTTTAGTTTTGCGGCCTGTGGGTGGGTGGCTGCATACTTGTGTTTGCATTCCAAGGACTATGGTAGGGACAAGTGAACGCTGCAAAGGGACAAGGACGTGGATGGTGATGGTTGCAAGTCTGAAATGACAGGTGAAGGGTGGGAGGCATCTTCGCATGCGCCATTGACAGGGGATTGGCGTGCACGCACAACAGTGGAAGATGCAGTGGTGTCACCCGCAGACACTGTTTCTGGACCTTGGTGTTCGGCTCAGCTAGTCAGGTGCTTTGCTGTCAAGTGCCTGAGCATGCTGATGGTGGTCAGGCTGCTAGTGTTGGTGCTCTTGCTGATGCTGGCCTGGCAGATGTTGCAAAAGGCCTTTTTGGGGTTATCTAAACAAGATTTAAAAAAGAACCAGACTCGGGAAGACCTAACAGTTGTACTTGCAACTTCCTTCATCTTGGTGTTCCGAGGAGTAGTTGCACACCTTGTGTCTGTGGCCACCACACTGCTAGTTCCTGCCTGTTGTGGTGCTATGCCTCAATCCCCCTGTGTGCTGCTGTCCTCGTTATACATGTCCCCTTGCCTAGTTGGGTTAGTAACTTCATCGTCCACTGCTTCATTTTCCACTTCCGCACCCTGGTCCCCCTCTTGACTTTCTGTCCATTGGGTTTCATCCTTATCCACCTCTTGCGACAGTAATTGCACTTTCCTCCATCACCTTCGGGTCACCATGGCTGCTCAAATCGCAACATGTGATTTTCTGTTGCCCTGCTCGAAGCTCGCCGGTCGAGAGGCCTACATTTATTGATGAAAAAGTGAACAGCTTTTTGAGTAACCCTGGACTCTAATCTCTCCTTCAAACAACATACCAAGCTCTTTCCACTTCCGAGCTGACCGAGCAAGAGGCCAGAATCTATAACTGGAATGATGAACAAAACAGCTCTTCGGAGTGTCCAAGTGTGGGATCAGTTGTCTCAGGGCACTCTAAATGGTGGGAAGAAGGAGGATCAGGGTGAGGAAGATGCCAACTCCAAGTCAAAAAAATTCTCCCGGATCCGCACATTCCTCAACCACGAATCTACAAAAATACTAGTGCACTCACTCATCATCTCCCTTCTCGACGACTGCAACCTCCTGCTCTGTGGCTTCCTTTCTAAAACTCTCGCATTCCTCCAATCTATCCTAAACTCTGTTGCCTGACTAATCCACCTGTCCCTTCACTATTCCTAGGCCTCTCCTCTCTGTCAATCCCTTCACTGGCATAGCATGCAAAGCTATCCACAACCTGTCTCCGCCATACATCAGTGACCTAGTCTCCCGGTACTTACCTGCACACAACCTCCGATCCTCACAAGATCTCCTTCTCTACTCCCCTCTTATCTCCTCTTCCCACAATCGCATACAAGATTTCTCCCATGCATCCCTCCTTCTCTGGAACTCTCTACCCCACCACTTCTGACACTCGCCTACTATTGAAACCTTCAAAAAGCACCTGAAGACCCACCTCTTGTGACACGTGTACAACCTGCAGTAACCCACACTCCACTATACCGCTGCACGACCAGCTCTATCCTCACCTACTGTAGCCTCACCCATCCCTTGTAGACTGTGAGCCCTAGCAGGCAGGATCATCTCCTCTCCTGTACCAGTCGCTGTCACATTTTTGTTCAAGATTATTATAATTGTTTTTGCGATTTATACCCCTTTTTTACATGTAAAGTGCCATGGAATAAATGGCGATAAAGTAATAATAATAATGTGGTCCAAACTTACATTTACTGAGACTGGACCATGTGGTATACAGGGTGGTGGTGGCGGCAAACTGACTGGAAACTTTATCTGCTATCCAACCAACCTTTTCACACTGCTCTGGCTTCAATAGTGGTGTTCTGCGGCCCTCTAGAAATTGGGAGAGGAAAGTAGTTCGAAATGATGTGGGCGTTTGTTGTGCTCCCTCAGCAGGCACAGTTTCATCTTGCCCATGGCCTCTGCGTGCACTATCACCATCACCACAACGTCCACTTCCCCATCCCTTGACACACACCGTGCCCATTTTAAATGGAGTTTAAGATTTGTCACATTGCCAAAAATGTCTGTATTATTACCGCAGTAATATAGGATCACGTCTGATGAGATGACCACAGTTTTAGGCAGTGCACTGGGAGTCAGAGATGCTCCCAGGGGTCTTCCCAATGCTATCCCCATGTCACACACTACATGGCCAGATAAGGTAGCAAAATGTTAAAATGACATTTTCCGGTGAATACATTTTTCACGGTTGAAAGTAATGCAAAAGTGCAAAAACGCATCAAAAATGCTACGTGTGAACATAGCCTAAGTCATTACCCTGGAAAGGATGTTCCTTAGCATATTTCCCAGGAAAATCAATTTTGGTTTCGTTTTTGTATGTTTTATTGTGAGTCCGTAAAAGTGGTGTAATACCTCTGATAACATTGCTGACAGCAGTGACCTGGGAGTCAGAAATGCTTCCAGGGGTCTTCCCCATGCTGTTACCATGTCATTTGAGCACTGTTCCCATCTATTTAGGCAATTTTTATGCCCCCTACAGACCGCCAGGGGGGGTGCCGCCGGAAAAATGCTTGAGTTTCTCATAGACTTACATTGGGCTTTTGGGCTTGTTACTCAGACTGAGCACTTAAGCATTCCAATTTGCGCGACCCGAGCAACGAGTACCCAAGCATTTTATTGCTTGCTCATCACTAATATATGCGTACCTAATTTAAAATGTGCAGTGCATGTGGTAAGGGAGGAAGACGTGGATATGCTGCTGATGGTGCATGCAGAGGCTGGGGCCGTGCGACAGGTGAAACTGTGCCTGCTGCGGGAGAATAACTAACACCTTTATCCAAGAGACTTAGCTTCCTGTCCCACTTTGCAGGGGGTGCGGGACACCACTTTTGAAACCAGAACAGTGAGAACAAGAGGTCGGTTGGAATACAGATAATGCTTCCAGTATGTTTCCCAACACCACCCTGTCTTCCATATAGTACAGTCTCAGTAGCTAAGAGTCTGAACCACATAATCCTCACCCTGATCCTCCTTCTTCCCACCATGGCGAGTGCCAAGAGACAAGTGATCTTCTCTTGGACACTCCAAGGAGCTCTTTATAATTATATTGATTGATTCTGGCCTCTCGCCCTGCACATTTCAAGACGGACATGAGGAGGTTGTGTGTAGTGATACCCAATATTTGAGCAGCAACCCTTAGTAGAAGACGACGGTGGAGAATGGCAATTGGTGTCTCAAGAGGTAGATGATGATGAGACACAGTTGCTAACAAGTGATGTTGTTAGGTCAACAAGTCAAGAGTACCAAAGTGCGGAAGTGGAAGACGAGATGGTGGACAATGAAGTCACTGACCCAACCTGGAAAGGTGCCATGCAGAGCGAGGCCAGCAGCACAGAGATGGAGGGATCCACAGCACTGCAACAAGCAGGAAGAAGCAGTGAGGTGGCCAGAGGGAGAAAGCAGCAACTGTTCCCCAGAACACCCACATGCATCAGCAAGGGCCTGACCATTACCAGCCTGAGCACCACCAGCATGCTCAGGAACATGTCATCAAAGCACCCGACTAAGTGGGTCTTTCGCCTGGGTCCATAATTAGTGTCTGCAGTTGACACTACTGCCTCTTCTCCTCTGCTACATACTAGCCAATCCCCTGTCCATGATGCAGGTGCAGATGTCTTCCTCCCTGCACCTGTCGTTGCACATTTACAAGCACCATCAGCAACCATGTCCAATTCTTTGTCACAGTGACGCGTTTAGCTGTCTCTACCCCAGGCCTAGGAACGCAAGCATAAATACCCAGCCACTCACCCACAAGCCCAAATATTAAACGGACACATTTCCAGACTGCTTGCCCTCGAAATGTTGCTGTTAGGCTTGTGGAAACTGAGGCTTTCTGCAAACTCATGACTTACACCAGCATGTGTCATATAACATCACCAGTGCCCTGGCCAAAGTAGTTACTGGGAAGGTCCACTTAACGACTGACACATGGACAAGTGATTATGGCCAGGGATGCTACCTTTCCCTCATCTTAGTCAGCATTTCTTCATATTTAAAGAACACTTGTGAGTTTCTTAAAGAACTGCATGTCATAGATTGGCAAAATGATTTTGTTTCAGCATCTATAGGTGTAGAGAGTCTCTACATGAGAATTAAACAACATTTGGGTATATTGTGCTTTCTCATAATGCCTTTAAGTTATTAGAAAAATGCTATTTACAACAAACAGGGACTGCAATGGGTACACCAGTTGCATGTGTTTTAGCAAATAATTTTTTAGTGATTTTTGAAAGCAAATGTGTTTTTTCAGTAACCAATACTTTTATTAAATATATTAAGACATATTTATAATATGTAGATTATATATTAGTTGTGTAGTAATGGTCTAAATATTAATTTAATACATGTGCTTCATACTTAAATAATACCAATTATTTAAACATGAAATTTAACTCAGTGTATGGAGGTGATACTATGGAATTTCTGGATGTTAGGCTGTGTGCCCACTATGCGTTTTTTAAGCATTTCCACAACTGCAATTCAGCTGCAGAAATGCTTAAAAAACCCTTGGTAGAAGGTCTGCCATGTTCCCCAATGATAATCCGCATGTGCTATGCACATGCTGCAGTGGATTATCAGTGCAGAAAAATTCGCAGCACTACCAATTATTTTGCGGAATCGCGGCGTTTTTGCTGCCATTGACTTGCATTGGACCGCATGACATTCGCATCACTACATATGCACATGCGGATATCATGTGGTTCATTGTGCGGATGGTCCTCCAGACCCGGGTACCATAGTCCAGACCCACGATAGTCTAAAAGGACCGGAATCGTCATTTGGTCATGTGATTGGTCACGCGACCGTCGACATCAGTGGTCGCGTGACATGTCACATGACTAAATGACGTCATGGCAGGTCCTTTTAGACTATCGTGAGCTACCAGCAAGCCAGGACGGATCGGATAAGGACACCGGGGGCCATCAGAAGGGAAGTATAATATTTATTTTTTATTTTTTACCATTCTTTTACGGTCACACTATATAAATCCATGCCAGTTGCATGGATTTATATAGTGTGACCAAGTTGTCAAGCACTTTCCAAGTGATGCTAAAGTCACTTGGAAAGCGCTTGACAACCCGCTTGCGGAAATGCTTGTGAAAAACACGCTTCACTTCCCTGGCAGGAAAAGCACATGTAAAATCTGCATGCATTTTTTCTGCCAGGGAGATGCAGAAATGCTCAGGAAAAATCCGAAGCATTGCTGCATCGTGGGCACATAGCCTTAAGGTCAAAATCATAGAAGGGAAAATACTTACTAAGACCTATAGGAAGTCAACATATATCAATACTCTTTTACACTATAATAATGCACATCCGAACCACACTAAATGGGCTCTTCCCTGCAGTCGGTTCTTGCAGTTATGGAAAATTAATAATGGCACCAAGAGATTTCATGAATAGGCAATTGAGTTTAAGATTAGATTATGAAATAGAGGATATCCGATTCCTATTCTAAATGAAGCCCTAAAAAAGCAAGTAAAGCAACCCAAAATGATCTGTTAAATAAAAATAAGAATTAAAAGATTAAGAGTAACATGGTCTCAAAAGAAAAAATGGATAAAAGATTTAGATTTCATTTTAAATGTGGTCCCACAGTTAATGCTATTCACTAGACAATAAATAGAAATTGGTATCTTCTTGAAAGTGACATAGATGTACAGTACATGAAATAGTTAGATTTAAACCATTACTTACCTATAGAAGAAGTTGCAATTTTGGAAATATTCTAGTCCAAAATCGTTTAAATCAAGAATCCAAAAATTGGTTAAAAAAGCCTGCCCAGCTGGCAATTTCCAATTCGGTAACTGTTCTTTTTGTAGTCTTCATCTCATGAAGAATCTCCTACAAATAGTTTCTGATTCACATCTAGTCTCTCAATTTATTTCCTGTAGAACTAATTTTGAGGCCTATATTATTTTTAATTCATGCAATTTCTATTCTGTTTTAAAAACTATTAGAGATTAGTGTTGAGCGAGTATGTTCTGTTAACCCTTTCGCCGAGTATGCTCGGGCCGAGCTCCGAGTATTTACAGCTGCTCGGTGATATGTTTGAATCGCTCCCATGTGCATGATTTGCAACTGCTTGACAGTTTTAATACATGTGAGGAATGTCTGTTACTTACACATTCCTCACATGTAATAAAACTGTCAAACAGTTGCAAATCATGCACACGGGAGCGATTCAACCATATCCCCGAGCAGCTGTAAATACTCGGAGCTCGGCCCGAGCATACATTAGAGAACTATTTGTCAGTTTTTGTGAACATTATCATTCCATTACTTCTGGGAAGGGCTCTCCCAGGCTGATTAAGCACATTCAGGAATGCCATGGCTCTAATCCACAAGCATTATGCTTTGCACCCTTAGAAAGAGATAACTATGCATCGCAAGGTGGAGATCACCTTAAATTGTTGCTGAAAAAAGAAGCCAGATGGCTTATCCATCAAAATGCTTATGGACTGTTTGGTTTAGATGACAGGATCGATCTGTCTGTATTTTTGTAACATAATGTTGGTTTTATAATTGTGTGTAGTTTTAGGTCATTACATGCTAGGACCCGTAAAAGCATTGGATTAACGCAAAACTGCCCTTGTCCCTCACGCTGCCCACAACCACCCACTTAAAATGCCTATGTCTTAATGAAAGAATAAAGAACTGTTTCTATAGATTGGTGAGTGTCGCTTTTTCTTGATCTATCTTTGCAACTGATTATACCAGAAAGGGGCCCAGGATGGGGAACATTTTACTAAGAAGGGGTCAAGGATGTGGGACATTGTTATAGGATGGGGCCAAGGAAGGGGGCCATTATTACTGGAAGTTGCCAAGGATTGAAGACATTAATAAAGGAAAGGATCCAGGATGGGGGACATTATTACATGATGGGGAATATTGTACCTGGGAAGGGTCCAGGATGAGGGACTTTATTCCTGGAAGAGGCCCAAGATGGGGTCATTATTACAGAAAGGAGGCAGGATGGGGGAGATTATTGCAGGATGGAGCCAGGATAGGAACATTATTATATGAGGGGCAAACACAAATGTCTTAATAGAATCTAGACTGCTACAAGGGCCCATACATCTGATCAACATGCAGGTGGGGTTCCAGGTCCAAATTTTGCACCAGGGATAGTTGGACTCTAATTACGCCACTACCAGTGGATCTATCACGAACACATGTGCCTATGAAAAAAATGTGTCTAATGACCAATGTGATCCGCAATTACACATAAAACATTTTGGCACATGTGGAAAGCTAATATCAATTTATGAGAAGAGTAACTTGAAAATACTATCGCTATAGGTAGAAACTTTCTCTTTACTGTTAAAATTAAAGATTTTCTATACTGCAGACTGTTTTATTTTCTCTGCTCTAAAGCACTAAACCTCTCACCACTACAGATTATTTCTTATTTACAAGCAAAGTGATTCAAAAAATGACAAGCTGTTTGCTTAGGAATATAATTGTCATTTATGTTTCCTTTGTCATGTTGTGACATTATGGGTTCTGGGAGGATAAGTATGAAGCTCAAGAATTTGCCACTTGGAATGACTTAAAAGAAGAAGTCATCTGGTTTTGATTAAAGATCCCCTAAGCAACAAGTAGATGAACACATTCTTACAATGTCTATGATGGCATCCTCGATCTATGTTATTTATTGTCTTCTTCAAAGTTATCATCTGCCATACAATTCTTATTGTTTGTCAATGCAAATTAAATTAGGCTAATGTAGATTAAGCACTGTAGTAAATCTCAGTATTTCATTAACTTTTGAAGAAAAAACGGATATGTTTTAAATTAACATTGAACCACAGAAAGGGGTCAGTTGGAATCCAATGATTCAATGAGACCTTTGCTTGGTAATATGTTAAATAGAAAAACCAAATCAAATACTGATCAAGGTAATTCCAAAATCAAGTATCGTATTTTTCAGACTATAAGACACATCTAGGTTTTAGAGGAGGAAAATAGAAAAAAAATATTTAACCAAAAAATGTGGTCATGATTCCCTGTTAAGGAGGAGGGGGTCTCCTGCTGACACTATTATAGGGATAATGTCCCCCAATTCTGTTAATATCCCCCATCTTGGTATATATGGCCCTCTCTTCCTGTTATACGTGGCCCTCATCCCCATCCTGATATGCATGGCACCCCAATCCACCATCCTGGTATGCATGGCACCCCAATCCCCCATCCTGGTATGCATGGCCCCCTTATCCCTCTTCCTGGTGTGTATGGCACCCTTCATCCTGTTATGTATGGCCCCCCCTCACACCCATCCTGGTATGTATAGCACCTTCATCCCTCTTCCTTGTATGTATGCAACCTTCATTCCTCTTCCTGGTATGTATGGCACTTTTCATCCCTGTATGTATGGCCCCACTCATCCTGGTATGTATGGCCTCCTTCATCCCTGTATGTATAGCCCCCCTCATCCTTCTTCCATGTATGTTTGGCTTCCTCATCCCTGTATGTATGGCCCCCTTCATGCCTCAGCCCTGTATGTATGGCCCCCCTCATGCCTCATCCCTATAGGTATGCCCCCCCTCATCCTGGTATGCATGGCCATCTTCATACCTGTATGTATGGCCCCCTCATCCTGGTATGCTTGGCACCCCCTGATCTCCATCACGCTGCACAGAAAAAAAATAAACTTTCATGGTCATCTCCTCTCTCCTCCAGCGTGGTGTGCAGTGACCATTCATTCTCCCTAATAGTGCGCACGCTGTAGCCGCAGCACGGCTCCTGCTGCACTCGGTTGTCAGCGTGCCCGCTATTAAAGGCCTTGAATATTCACTACACGCAAGGGGTGAGTATTTATGGCCTTTAATATCGGGCACACTGACAGCCGTATGAGCTCCGCGTTGCTCATACTTGATCCAAAAAAAATCAAGATGTTTTATTTCCATTTTGTCATTATTTGCAATCAAAAAAATGTCTATTGTTCTAGTGATTTTCATAATTCCATGACGTTTCCTTCTTGGTGTTGTCATTTCAATGGTGTGAATTGTAGAATTGTGAAATATGCTTCTGCATAACTGACCTTAAGAGTGCAGTTGGTGGTTCTAGTGAGTGATTGATAGCAATCTATGTGTGTAAACTCATAAACTCATATAGGAAAGGCAATTAATTATTGAGTTAGACTGCACACTTGAGTTCAAAGCCCAAAATGAGCAGGTTTTCTTTATGCCTAGGATTGTGACTATAACAAGGGCACAGCCACTAGCTTTAGAGGAAAATGTTTTCTACACAAACACAAGTTGTGATTTTTTACTTTGAGAACTGTAAGACTATGATATACTAGAGAATTGGAGATTTCTAGAGAGATGGGTTGTTAATCCAGGGATTTATCCTGGATGCCATATTGTGAGCTAAAATATTTTTTTTTTGCTGAGATGAGAAACATTGATTTTTGCCTCATTAATGTATTTGTCTTGGATCATCATTGGAGGATCATAAACTAAATTAAATATATGTATTTTCCCAGCATCACAAACCAGGTACTATATAATGTTTCCTTTCCTCTAGTGGCAAAGGAGTAAAAATTAACTTTTTATGTCATGTTCCCCTAAAGGGCATTCCATGCTCAACTTATCATGAAGCCATCGTAGAGGGCAATGTATTTTAAAGTAATCGGTAATCCTGAAAAACAGCCACAAACTATTGTAACGTGCGTCTCATTGGACAGCATTATAGCCTTGCAGCACTGGGATCTGTAATGAATTGATATGTTCTTATCAATTGTCCATGGGTTTCATCCCACAGTCTAAAGACATATGGATAGTGAAGCTAGATTGTGAACCTCATTGGGGACAAAGATAACAATGTCTGTAAAGTGATGTGGAATTAATGTTACTATCGAAGTATGTAAAAAAAAATGAACTAAAAAAACACAAATTCCAATGAAAAAAATATCTCTGAACTCTGATTCACTCCCCTAAAGGAAGCCTCAAGATGTGCTCTGTGCTCTGTATGCTAATTAAGCGGCTATACACTGTGTTCCAAATTATTATGCAAATAATATTTTCTCAGATTTTCCCAAATTATCTATATGAATTGCAGTCATTGTAATTTTCCAGTCAAATAACTATTAGAGTACAATTGAAAGGTTTTTGTACAATCTGCCTATGATAACAGTATATTTTTAACTCAAACTGCACTCAAAATGCATGTTCCAAATTATTATGCACAGCAGAGTTTTCAACCTATTCATTTTAATAAAGAACAAAAAAATGGTCATTTTTGAAATTATAAGCATTATCAGGTTATTACAAACTGAAATCAAACAGTTTTCAACTCAAAACTTTATTCTAGGTGATGTAACATTTGCACATAGGACCCCTTGTTCGAAAGGAGCTTCTGAACTCTCTCGTCCATTGAATTTGTCAGGTTTTGGAAGGTTTCTGCTTTAATTGTTTTGCATGAGGACAAAATACCCTCCCAGAGCTGTTGCTTAGATGTGAACTGCCTCCCTCCATCATAGACACTCCTTTTGATGATGCTACAGAGGTTCTCAATGGGGTTGAGGTCAGGGGAGCATGGGGGTCACACCATAAGTTTGTCCCCTTTTATGCCCATAGCAGCCAGAGATGCAGTTGTGTTATGTTCAGCATGAGATGGGGCATTATCATGCTTGAAATGATCTCGATGGTCCAGATGGATGGAGTGGAGGATGGCTGGTTGATGGACACTCCATGCAAACACGGCTAAGGCGCTAACAAGGAGGAGGTGGAGTAATGTTTTGGGCTGGAATCATGGGGAGAGAGATTGTCGGCCTTTTTAGGATCCCTGAAGGGGTAAAGATGAACTCCATAATGTATGTTGAGTTTCTCTAACAGCACTTCCTTCCATGGTTCAAGAAGAAAAACAGTGTATTCCGCAGCAAGATCATTTCATGCATGAGGGTCAATTGCACGTTCTGTCTGATCCTGCTGTTACAGATATTTGTAGGCATTGCCCAAGGTATCAGGGGTCAGGGCTAATTTTTTTTTAATCTTAATGCTGATTATTTGCTTAAAAAGCAATCCAGAGTACACAAATTTTCTGCTCCATTTGCTTGTTAGCACTGCAGCATGCAGCCAGATCTTTTCCATATTAAAGCTATAAAAATCCAGAAATTTGTTGTGAATGTGGAAAATATTGGCCTCCATTTACTGTTTGTTGCAGTGTGTCAGTGAAGCTATTCACACATGGTCGCTCTGAAAAATAGTAACCTACAGGCCCACTATTTAAAATCGTGGTTGTCCGTCAGATGAGTCATATATAATTGTGGTCCAAATTCAGCCATTTCTGGCCTCCATTTACATTTTGCTGCAGTGTGTCAGTGAAACCGTGGATGTCCCTCAGACATACCTCTTATAACTGCGGTCCAAATTCTGCCATTTCTGGCCTCCATTTACTTTTTGTTGCAGTGTGTCAGTGAAGCTATTCACATGAGGTCGCTGCAAAGAATAGTAACCTACAGGCCGGCTCTTTAAAACCTTGGTTGTCCCTCACACGTATCACATATAACTGCGGTTCAAATCCAGACATTTGTAGTTATCGTGGAAAATATTGTCCTTCATTTAAAATGGGCAAGGTGCGTGGCCAGGGACGGGGAAGTGGATGTGATGGTGATGGTGCATGCAGAGGTCGAGGCCATGGGCGAGCTGAAATTATGCCACAACAAACACCCACATCTTGTCGCTCGACCTTCCTGTCCCAATTACTAGGGGACCACAGATCACCACTATTGAACACAGAGCAGTGTCAAAAGGTTGTTGGTTGGATATCAGATAATGCTTCCAGTCACTTTGCCACCACCACCACCACCACCACTCTGTCTCAGTAGTCGTGAGTCTGGACTGCATATTCCTCACCCTGATCCTCCTTCATCCCACCATGCCGAGTGCCCGGAGGCAACTGATCACACATTTGGACACTCAGAAGAGCTGTTCACTTTTCTATTCATAGATTCGGACCTGTCGTCCGGCCAGCTTCAAGTGGGTGAAGAGTAGAACGCGTGTAGCAATGCCCAAATATTTGAGCAGCCACGGTCACACAAAGGCAATGGTGTGAAAGTGCAATTACTGTCCCAAGAGGAGGATGATGATGAGACTCAAATGCCAGAAAGTCAGGATGAGGACCAGGGTGTGAAAGTGGAAGATGAGGTGGTGGATCATACAGTAACTGACCCAACCTGGAAGGGGGACATGCAGAGAGCAAGGACTGAAGCACACAGGGGGAGGAAGGCATAGCACCAAAATAAGCAGGAAGAAGCAGTGTGGTGGCCACAGACACAAGGCGGGAAAGCTTTCCCCGTAACACCAACACGACGGAAGTTGCCAGTACAACTGTTAGGTCTTCCCGAGTCTGGTTGTTTTTTAAATACTCTGTAGATATCACCAAAGAGGCCATTTGCACCACCTGCCAGGCCAGCATTAGTAGGGGTAGCAAAACTAGTAGCCTGACCACCACCAGCATGATCAGGCACATGGCAGCAAAGCACCCAACTAAGTAGGCAGAACCCCAGGGTCAAGAAACAGCAGAAACAGTGACTGCGGGTGACGCCACTGCTTCTTCTGCTGTTGTGTGTGCACGCCAATCCCCTGTCCATGGTGCATGAGAAGATGCCTCCCGCCCTGCACCTATTGTTGCACACTCTCAACTAGCATCATCAGCAAGCATGTCCACATCCTTGCCCCAGCGCAACGTTTAGTTGTCCCTACCCCAGTCCTTGGAACATGAGCGCAAATACGCAGCCCACGCCCCACAGGCACATTTTGCGGATACTTGGGCTAGAAACATTGCCTTTTTAGGCTCATAGAGACGGAAGCTTTCCGCAACCTGATCGTGGCGGCTGTCCCTCGGTACTCAGTCCCCAGCCGCTACTATTTCTCCTGCTGTTCCGTCGCCGTGTCCCACAACATTAGCCTTGCCCTCAACAATGAAGTTACTGGCAAAGTCCACTTAACCACAGACATGTGGACACATGCTTGTGGGCAGGGGTGGTACATCTCGCTGATGGCACATTGGGTTAATATAGTGGAAGCCGGGAACCAGTTGGAACTTGGAATGGAACACGTCCTCCCGAAGCCGAGGATGGCAGGCCCTGGGTCAATCAGGGTTGCCTCCACATTCTACAGCTCCTTCACCTCCTCCTCCTCCTCTTCAGCCTCCATCTCTGAAAAGACCACATTAGTCACCAGCTGGAAGCACTGCAGCACTGCCTCGGCCAAGTGGCAACAGGCTGTGCTGAAGCTAATATGCTTAGGTTACAAACCCCACAATGCTGAAGAGTTGTGGACAGCTCTGAAATAGCAGGCAGATTTGTGGCTAACACCGCTGAATCTACAGCCAGGCATGGTCGTGTGTGACAATGGCCGGAACCTTGTGGCGGCTCTGAAACGAGGCGAGCTCACACACATACCATGCCTGGCCCATGTGCTTAATCTCATGGTTCAGGGGTTTCTCAAAACCTACCCAGATCTGCCAGAACTGCTTGTCAAAGTATGCCGCATGTGTGCCCATTTTAGAAAGTCACCTACAGCTTTCGCCGCTCTTGCCGTGTTTCAGCAGCGTTTGCAGCTTCCAGCTCACCAACTGGTTTGCGATGTCCCCACGCATTGGAACTCTACATTGAAGATGTTGGGAAGGATTTGTGAGCAGAAGAGGGCAGTTGATGACTACCAGCATCAACAAGGCTGTCAGTATTAAGATCAGACTCCACACATAAGACCTCAGGAGTGGACATGGATGTTAGACATCTGTACCATCTTCCAAAACTTTGAGGGATTCATCAAGATGGTGAGCGGTGGTGATGCCATACTTAACGTCACTATCCTGCTTCTCTGTCTTCTGAAAAGCTCTCTGCTCACAATTAAAGAGGATGCATTGCAGGCTGAGCACGATGAGATGGAGCAAGGAACCATACAGGGTGACTCCACACAGCCTAGCCTCATCTCATCCCAATGTGGATTGGGTGACAATGAGGAAGAGGAGGAGGAGGAAGAAGGACGGGAGCTAGTTTCCTGCGTAACTCTCATACCGTCTGTTCAGCGTGGATGGCCTGAGGACAGGGAGGAGGAGGATGAGGAGGAGATCATGGTCAGTCGTCCTCTTGCTGAGGACACGGAATTCTTGCCTGTTAGCAGTTTGGCACACATGGCTGAGTTTATGTTACGCTGCCTTTCCCATGACCCTCGCGTTTTCCAAATTTTGAGTGACAGTCATTACTGGTTGGTGACACTTCTAGACCCACGCTGCAAGGAGAACTTTATATCTCTTATTCCTGTGGCGTATAGGCCTAATAAAATAGAGCAGTACCAGAAGGCCCTTGTTGTGAAATTATTAAAAAAATTTCCATCTGAAAACGCTGGGGGCAGAGATCACAGTTCGTTGGACAACCAATGAGTACAGGCGAGAGAGACGCAAATCCAATCAAGCAGAGGCAGGGGAACACTGTCAAAGGTCTGGGACAGTATTCTCAGACCCTCTCATCACACAGGCCCTGATGCATGGGGTACTCTCACAAAGAGGGAAAAGTTTGGGAAGATGCTGAGGGAGTACCTTACCAACCGTACCAATGTCCTCCGTGATTCCTCTGTGCCTTTTAGTTATTGGTATCCAAGCTGGACATGTGGCATGAACTGACTCTCTATGCCTTGGAGGTCCTAGCGTTTTGTTACAGCGGGGTTTTAGTGCCGCCAGTAGAATTATAACTGATAGGCGCATCCGCCTGTCAACTGAAAATGCTGACAGGCAGACACTTATCAAAATGAACAAGAGCTGGATTGGGACAGACTTCTCAACACCACCGAATGAGAGCAGCATAACTTAAACTCAAATCCATTTTTTTTGGGGGGAAGTCTATTCCCATGCAACTCTTCACACACAGACATGAGTATATGCTTCCTGATTTTTCTATTTGCTCTTGTCCTCCTCCTTCTCCTCCTCCTCCATCATCATATCATTCACCACAATATCTATCATATCACTTCCTCTACGTCTCTTGCAAGAGGCATTGGAGTGCCTCCAAATTTTTGGCAGCCATTGCAGTCACTGCATATGTAAGAACAGTTTGAGAAACCCACTCCTTTCTAATGGGAACATGTCATTACTGAGGCCCACCTCTATGTGTCTTTAAATTGTTATTGGGGTTTTTCCTTAAATTTTGCTAGCCCTTGCAGCCACTGCATGGTAATTACAACTATTGGAGACCCACTCCTTTATAATGGGAATTTTTTTTTTTTTTACTGAGGCCCTCCTTTATTTCTTGTCAAAGGAGTATTGGGGTGTGTCCAAATTTAAGGCAGCCCTTGCAGTCACTTCATGTGCAATAACAATATATAGGAGACCCACTCTTTAAGATTGGGAACAACAAAGCATAGCCGGCTGATGTCCCTCTTAAAATAGTGAGGGCTGACTGATGGCCCTTTAAGAATAGTAAGGGCCGCTTGATGACCCTATAGAAATAGTCTTTGTGAATTTCAGAGTCTCTCCTTCATAAATGAAACAGGATGTGTCTGATCATGTCTCACACTCCACATGGCTAGATAAGTTAGTAAAATGTGAAAATGACATTTACCAGTGAATGTATTTTTCACCCTTGAAAGTAATGCAAAAGTGCAAAAATGCATCCAAAATGCTACGTGTGAACATAGCTCCAGCTGTGGGGGAGCATTTTTGTTTTTGTATATTTATTTTGCCTTATATACAAGTCATTACCCCGGAAAGGATGTTCCTTAACATTTTTCCCTGACAAATCAATTTTGGTTTCTTTTTTGTATGTTTTATTGTGAGTCTGTAAAAGTGGCGTAATATAAACTTGTTGACAGCAAAATTGTTGACAGCAGTGACCTGAGAGTCAGAGATGCTTACAGGGGTCTTCCCCATGCTGTTCCCATCTAATTTGAACATTGTTCCCTTCGATTTGGGCAATTTTTAGGCCCCTGCAGACCACTGGCTGCCGGAAAAATGCTCGAGTTTCTCATAGACTTACATTGGGCTCGTTGCTCAGACCGAGCACTCCAGCATTCCAATTTGCTCGACTCGAGCAACGAGTACCCGTGCATTTTAGTGCTCGCTCATCACTATTAACTACTCTAATTTTTATAGCTCTTGTATGAAAAGCTGCTCAGAAATTGGGTTTTCTAGACAGAAAGTTCATCAGAACAGTGCACTGGGGAAATGAAAGCTAGAAATCTTTTAATATTGTATGATACGCAATTTAAAAACTATTATTCAGCTTTAAGGTGAAACTCCAATCGGCGGCACAAGAGAATCTGTTTTTATCTCTTTATATCTTAGGATATTTACAAACTTCACAGGTAGACTATAAGTCTCCCTATATTAGCTACTCACTCTCCTCTAGGATGAAAGCCAAACCAGAACCTCAACTTGCAGACATAGTGTTTTGGGGTGTTGCGTCTTGTTAGTGTAAAGTAAGAGATCTGATTTGACTGTATGAGAGATCTCTGAATGGTATATTCCATTCAAAAATCTCTCACTTAGCCAAATTAAATCTCATACTTTGCACTCACAAGGGGCCACACCCGGAAATGCCATGTCGGCAAATTGAGATTTTGGATTGACTTTTATTCTAAGTGATTTGGCAAGGCTCGTTAAAGGGTCAGTATGGACTTTTCGGATAGCTACTTCCAATAGGTGGCACAGTTCTATTACTCGTATTCTCTAAAGACGCAATGCATCATTACATTTCATTTCCAGAGGAGCACTGCATGGTGTATAAGCCTCCTCACACTGGCATGCCAAGTATGTCACTCTCCACAAAGAGAAAAGTTACCCCTTAGCTCCTCCTCTATGATAAATTTTACCCTCAATATTTCCATGAAAAGCATCTCACCCAGCCAACCAGTTTCCTTCTTTAGATGAATAGAGGACATGGATCTCCAAATAGCTATCTGCAAATGGAAGTCATTTTCTTTTGGTGAAGATTCTGGTTTGCTTCTATATACTAAGTCACATTAAATGGCTCTTTAAAGAGTCGATCTTGACTTCTAGGACTGCTCCCTTCAATAGACACTAGAGACCTTTGCTTTTTAAAGAGATTATTTGCATACTGTGACAACACTGCTTTTCTTCTTAATTATGCCGGACATATTATTCAGTATGCGCAGGGACATGACCTATTTTTCACACGAGTCTGAACGTTGACTCTTGTTTTAGGTTGAATTGATGTTTGTTGAATGGTCGCTGACTACCTATTTTATCAATCCTAGCAGCTTATTGTTCTGTTATCCTTAAGGGACAAAGGCGCAGGTTAATTGAATAATCGATGTTTGTTAATTTGATGAATACCTGCTGACTACCTATTGCATCAGGCCATGCAGCTTGTTGTTCTACAAACACTGAAGGACAACATATGCAGGTTAATTGAACACTTGAGCAATGAGAGATGACCTCCTCCCACTTCCCCCCAAACCTACGGATAATGGACTGAAGGACATCTGTGGGTATAAAAGAGACATGTCTTCTTCTACAGAGAGACTCTAGAGAACTGCAGCCAAGGCACCATGGCTCCAACCAGAGGAATACAGATGTGATCCACTGCCCATCACTGAACCCACAGACACATTTGGAGAACCCAGGTTGGGACAATCAGGTCACCTGGCCACGTACATCAATGTACTCTGTCAGCTTCCTAAGCTTGCTGCTAACTCCTCTCTTTGGGTGCCTGCCAAAAGTGGAATGTTACTGGTTGGGGTAGTTTGCCCTGGAAGCCCCGAAGTCTCAGAAGTTCTAATTCTCAACGAGCCAGCAAAAGGGTTAGACACTGTCATTTGCACCATCTTATGTACTTGCTAGGACAGTACTATATGTTATTGACCATTAGTGATCCAATAAAGTATCACCCCATTGAGTTACCCTCACCCTGTGTTGTCTAAGTAGTATTATGTCCATGGGAAAAGATAATGAGTGTTCAGTGGGATGAGCACTGGTCAATGTGGTCTTTCAAAAGACAGCCAGGCCAGTGGATGAGAGCACCCACTGACCCGCATGTCTCCACAAATTCTATTCTCCCAGGATGTATTGGCTGGCTTATAAATTTCTCTATGCTTGTTTGACACAATCCTAAGGGCAAACTTATTCCTTTCTAGCTACTATACAGAGCTTAATTGACATGGCATTTAATAGTCCCTTTTAATCAGGGGTTGAACTGGCAATGAACACAGCGGAGCTGCGTTGACTAAGTATTGTTATCGCAAAATACATTGAAGTAGCTTTCAATACACAATAGACTACTGGTGATCTCTCCCAGAAGAGGCCTATAATAATTACTCAGAGATGAAGGGCAGAATGCAGCTTGAGACCTACACAACCAGTAGATCTTCAGATGAAGGTCAAAGTCTTCCTCGCTGTACATAGGCCAGAAGTCTATGTTGCTGTTTCATATATTATAGCATAATGGGTTAATGCGTCTTATATTTAACATTCACAGACAAAAAAACAGGCAGTGTAAGTTTAAATTTATATAAAAAACTCCTGGTTCCACCAATTCCCCAATTTAAATGCATTTTACCATGATTTGCTAAGTTGCCTCTGTTAGGATGTGTTCGAGACAATTCATGCCCTTCATCCCTTCCTGATGAAATAAGTATGCTCCAGCTGTAATGTGTACAAGGTTTTATGATTATTAACATTGTGAATAATTTAAATGTGTTTTATTGAAATTGACAGGCTATAGTGTTGTATTACATGGCTAGATAGGGATAGTGTAAGGATAAGCAGTTAACACGTAGGTATGGGTTTAACACTAGGCATAAGCTAAAACTTTAGATAGTGCAGTTGTGGGCACAAAAGAGATAGGAAGTGTGAAGTGTCAGTGATGACACAGGTGTGCGTGCTGATAAGGGCAAATTGAGGACTCTTTCCTACAGGCAATTACGTCAGGTTAAAAGAGCAGCGGCAAGAGAGCCTTGTCATAGCAGCAGACAAGTTTTTGAAGCTGCTGGTGCCTCCAACGTCCCCCAAACAACAAGATGCGGGGTACTTCAGAGGTTTGCAGCTGTGTGTAAGCCATCCTGTCGACCTCCTCTTTCCACTGCACACAAGCAGAAACGGCTCCATTGGGCCAAACATTATATGAAGACTGATTTCAAAACTGTTTTGTTCACGGATGAGTGCCGTGCAACGCTCAATGGTCCAGATGGATGGAGTGGAGGATGACTGGTTGATGGACACCCCACGCAAACACGGCTACAGCGCCAACAAGGAGGAGGTGGAGTAATGTTTTGGGCTGGAATCATGGGGAAAGAGATTGTCAGCCCCTTTAGGATCCCTGAAGGGGTAAAGATGAACTCCATAATGTATGTTGAGTTTCTCAAACACCACTTCCTGCCATGGTTCAAGAAGAAGAACCGTGTATTCCGCAGCAAGATAATTTTCATGCATGATAATGCACCGTCTCATGCTGCACATAACACATCTGCATCTCTGGCTGATATGGGCATAAAAGGGGACAAACTTATGGTGTGACCCCCATGCTCCCCTGACCTCTACCCCATTCAGAACCTCTGTAGCATCATCAAAAGGAGTGTCTATGATGGCGGGAGGCAGTTCACATCTAAGCAACAGCTCTGGGAGGGTATTCTGTCCTCATGCAAAACAATTGAAGCAGAAACCATCCAAAACGTGACAAATTCAATGGACGAGAGAGTTCAGAAGCTCCTTTCGAGCAAGGGGTCCTATATGCAAATGTAACATCACCTAGAATGAAGTTTTGAGTTGAAAACTGTTTGATTTCAGTTTCTAATAACCTGCTAATGCTTATAATTTCAAAATTGACCATTTTTTTGGTCTTTATTAAAATAAAAAGGTTGATCGAAGAGTGTGGGGGATCTAAGAGTGTGGCAACCCAGTAGTTAGGATTACTTCGAATTCTGACAATCTGACGGTCATGTTGCAGGTAGTGCAGCAAGAAGGCACTTATGTGTCTTGCGCATCTCGGAGCCCCAAAATTATTTTCCGGATTAGATGCAGCTGAAAATTATTATTAATTTTAAATCTGGTGGAGCTTAGTATAGATGGCCTAATAGAATCAGTACTGCACACTGCTACAAAGCCCAAATTATTTTCCAGCCAAGATACAGATAAACATGATTAGTAATTTGAAAGCTTAAAACGGATGGTGAGGTGATTTTAACCAATCATCAAGCTTTTACTCTCCCCAGGATGACACAGGGGTAGAAAAGTCACTTCGGATCCATGATTTGTTCATCTCTATGAACGTGAGTCTGTCTACATTATCAGTGGAGAGCCGCGTGCGCTTATCTGTCTGCACACCACCAGCAGTGCTGAACACACATTCAGACAGAACGCTGGCTGCGGGGCATGACAAGATCTACAAGGCGTAAGTGGCGAGCTCCGACCATTTAGCCAGATTGGAAGCCCAAAAAGAGCAAGGGTCCAGTGACACAGTCATGGCTTCAATGTTTACTTGGAGATACTCCTGTACCATCGTCTCTAGAAGATGACTATGTGTCAGACTTCATGTCTCCTGTGGCCTTGCAAAGGATGAGCTAAAAAAGTGGTGAAATGATTCCGCAAAATTGATGTTACCAGCAGATGCTGTGTTTCTGTTGCGGTTTGAGTGCTGAACACTCGACGGTCCCATGGTTGGCAAGTTGGAACTATGAGATTCACTACGTGCACCACTGGTGTTTTGTGGAAAAGCACATGTAAAATTCTGCAACAGTCTCTGCTGATACTCCAGCATGCGTGCATCCCTTTCTATGGCAGGAATTATTTCTGCAAATTTACTTTTGTACCGGGGATCTAACAGTGTGGCAACCCAGTAGTCAGGATTATTTCTAATTCTCCCAATTCGAGGGTCATGTTGCAGGTAGTGCTGCAAGAAGGCACTCATGTGTCTTGCGCATCCAGGAGCAACAAGTCTCTGTTGTGTTGGTGGCGAGGTAACAATCATGCTTCCATCCTCTGTCCTCTTCCCCCAACCTCGCACAACAGAAATGTGATCAAGGTCTCCCTCATCTGATGAGTCTTCCATCAGTTCGTCCTCCACTTCTTCCTGGGCTCCAGCACCTTCTTCACTAGTTTGGCTGCTACCATGCGCCCTGGTAAAATCATCTCCCCCACCCTCACATGCCTGCCGCCTTGGTGCTGCCGACCGTCAGGACCTTGCAGATGTTAGCCCTTCAGCATACAACTCCTCCTCCTCTACTTCCTCCACCTCCTCTTGAGCCACCACCTGACTCCGAATTCTGTTTAACATGTGCTTCAGCATGTAAATCACCGGAATAGTCATGCTGATAATGGCATCGTCACCACTAAACATCTTCGACGCCATTTCAAAACTGTGCAGAAGGGTGCATAGGTACCTGATCTGAGACCACTCCTCCAGCATGATTTGCCCCACCTCTGGATCCCGTTGGCCCAGGCTATACGTCAGAACGTATTGCACCAGGGTTTGTCGGTGCTGCCACAGTCGCTGCAACATATGCAGAGTTGAATTCCACTGGGTAGGCCATCGCATTTTAGCCGGTGAAGTGGCAGGCCCAATGACTTCTGTAGAGATGTAAGTCGCTGAGCTGCGGGATGCGAACGGCGGAAGTGAGCACACAGCGACCGTGCCCTCTGCAGAAGGCCATCTAGTCCGGGAAAGTGGGTTAAAAATTGCTGGACAACCAGGTTCAACACGTGAGCCATACAAGGCACATGTGTGATACTGCCCCGGCGAAGGGCCGCACCCAGGTTTGCAGCATTGTCGCACACGGCCTTCCCTGGTTTCAGGTCCAGTGGAGACAACCATTCATGAAATTGGTTCTCCAGAGCTGACCACACCTCCTCAGCTGTGTGACTAACATTTCCCAGACATTTCAAAGTAAAAACCGCCTGATGACGTTGAGCCCTACTGCCAGCATAGTAAGGAGCTGTGCAGGATCCCTTCTGCGCAGTTAGAAAGCTTGTGGCATGACTAGACAGGCTTTGGGTGCAGGTGGAGGACCAAGAGGAGGTTGAGGAGGCAGAAGCAGTGGAGGAACTTTGACATAAAGAGGATTGACGCACAACTCGTGGGGACGGCAAGACTTGGACAGCAGCCCCTTGTCCTGCTGTCACCATAGTTACCCAGTGCCCAGTCAGCGACATGTAACGCCCCTGTCTATGCCTACTCGTCCCAGTGTCTGTGGTGAAATGCACCCTGTCACACACAGAGTTTCTCAAAGAAGCGGTGATGTTGTGTGCGACATGCTGGTGGAGCGCAGGCACACCTTTCTTTGAGAAGTAGTGCCGACTGGGAATCTGGTACTGGGGCACTGTGACGGACATAAGGTCTCGAAAATCCTCTGTGTCCACCAGGTGGAAAGGCAGCATTTCTGTAGACAAGAGCTTGCAGATGGTGAAATTCAACCTCTTAGCTTTCTCATGGCTAGGAGGAAATGGTCTATTACTTGTCCACATCTGAGGGACTGAGGGCTGGCTGTTGTGCTTAGAAGGGGTTGATAAGGGAGTCCCCGGCAAACTGCCGGTCTGTGAGGAAGATGCAGGCGGACATATTAGGTTGCCTTGATCCAAAGTTGGTGCTATCGATGTCGGACAGTGCTCAACACCAGCTGGTGTTGCGACCTCCAAAGAAAATGATGACCTGCCAATCACGCTGGCTGTTGCCGGTAAAGAGGTGGCAGGTCTGCTTCCAAAAACAGGTGTGACTGCTGTCCCCCCAGTCACAGAGGATGAAGAGGCCGCAGGAGCACAAGATGGGGCAGACGGTGGTTGGCCCGGCCGGCTAGGCCGCATTGTAGCACAGTGAGCTTCCCACTGTAACTTATGCTTCATATCCATGTGCCGGTTCATGCATGAAGCACTCAAACTATGTATTTTTTGGCCTCTACTTAGCTTTTGTTGACAAATGTTACAGATAACACGAGTTGGGTCATCTTTATCGATCTGAAAAAATGCCCAGGCTATGCAAGGCTTAGCACCCATGCGACCTGAAGAGCCACCACGACTTGTGGTCAGAGGCAGAGTTGTGTTTGAGGATGCAGTTGTTGACGTGCTTCCAGTACTACGTCTCTGTCCAGGAAGGCGCAACCTGACCTCGTCGTCACTAGCATCTTCCTCCACCTCCTCTGCTGACCTCATCTCTTGGCTGACTGTGGGTTGACTGTAAGTGGGATCTCCAACCTCATCATCATCACCCTGTGTGTTATCACACCCGTCGTCCTCAGAGCCAACCTGTTCCTGCCCTGACAAAAAACTAAAGTTGTCGTTCCAATCAGGTATTTGAGTCTCATCATCGTCTTCCTCATTGTCTCCACCAACAGGAGTTACAGTTTGGGAATGATGGTCTACATTATGGTCAGAACCTTCTGCATCTGTATAGTATGAGTAAACAGCTCTGCAGACTCAACCATCTGTTCTACCTCATACTCAGACGGTCAGCTGGAGATTTGGGAGCTGGGAGGAAGCAAGTGCGATTAGGGTGACACCTCTGAGGACTGGAGTATTTGTGATGTTGAAGTTGATGTGGAGGAGAGCCCACTTAAAGGAGGACTTGATATCCGTTGAAGCACCTGCTGTTTTTGTGCCTCATCTGGAATTTGTAGCGATTGGCGTGGCCGTAAGAAAGGGATCTTATCACATTGTCCGCTAAAAGAAGTAGATATTTTAGTTTTGCTGGAAGATGGTCTTTCTTCTGGAGATGTTACTGTTGCTTTAACACCTACTCCACAGACACAACCTTTTTTCCCCTTCCCAACACGCCTATTCCCCTTTCCACCAGTAGCAGGCCTTTTTCCACTCATTTTGGTGGTTAACTAATTCACAACTCTGGAGTTGTTTGCACAAAAAAACAATGGATGGGAACCGAGCAGAGCTGAGTGGCCAAACTGTGGTATTAGGCCAAAACTATAGTCTGGGTTAGATGCAGAAAAAAATTCTATTCAGTTTGCAACCTGATGCAGGTCAGTATAGATGGACTAATAGAACAAGTCCCACACACAGCTAGAAGCCCAAATAATTTTTCAGAGCTAGATGCAGAAAAAAATTATACTCAATTTGCAACCTGATGGAGGTCAGTATAGATGGACTAATAGAACAAGTCCCACACACAGCTAGAAGCCCAAATATTTTTTCAGAGGTAGATGCAGAAAAAAATTATATTCAGTTTGCAACCTGATGGAGGTCAGTATAGATGGACTAATAGAACAAGTCCCACACACAGCTAGAAGCCCAAATATTTTTTCAGAGCTAGATGCAGAAAAAAATTATATTCAATTTGCAACGTGATGGAGGTCAGTATAGATGGACTAATAGAACAAGTCCCACACACTGCTAGAAGGCCAAATATTTTTTCAGAGCTAGATGCAGAAAAAAATTATATTCAATTTGCAACCTGATGGAGGTCAGTATAGATGGACTAATAGAACAAGTCCCACACACTGCTAGAGGGCCAAATATTTTTTCAGAGCTAGATGCAGAAAAAAATTATATTCAATTTGCAACCTGATGGAGGTCAGTATAGATGGACTAATAGAACAAGTCCCACACACAGCTAGAAGCCCAAATATTTTTTCAGAGGTAGATGCAGAAAAAAATTATATTCAATTTGTAACCTTATGGAGGTCAGTATAGATGGACTAATAGAATGATGCTAATGCCCAAAAGGTTTTACTTCACTAGTGCAGTAAAAAAATTGGTATTCTATACACAGGTGGTGTAGCTTGCAACACAGATAGGCTACTCCACTGACTAACACACTCTGCAATAGGCCAAAAAGGATTAGCTTTGCTAGATTCAGCTAAATGCTGTGAAAGAAACTTGCACAGCACTGGCACAGACCTGCCTGGCAAAAACTGATAGGAACTGATCTAACTTAGTCCTGAAAAGGACTGCAATTACAATTAGTCTTTACTCCCAACCTATCTATTTAAGAGCACAGACCTGCCTGATAAAAGTCATAGGAAATGCTGTAACCTAGTCCTTAAAAGGACTGCAATCACAACTATTCCCTACTCCCAAGCTATCTGTAGATTTGTGCGAAAATTGGCTTGAAATTAACAAGGTATAGCGCACACAGCAACAGCGGTGCCGTCTAACATGCAGCTGCAGCAGTGAGAAAATGGTGGCGACGGGGAAAATGGCTGGGTCTTATAGGGCAAGGACATGTGACATACACTGCCAATGACACATGCCCTTGCTTGTGTGAAAAAAAGCACTTCGCTCCATGTGTGCGCTGCTGATAGGCTGAAAGATTGCACCTCTCCACTGTAAATGCGGGAAAGAGAAAAAAAAATGGAGATCTTCATTATTCCTGCAGAGATCCATCCCCTGCCCCTCCCCCCGCCCCGCTGTACACTCAAACTGCGTATTAACATTAATTTTCATCATTACTGAGATTAAATCCAGTTATGATTTTGGTGCACGAACATTTATCGAACATAACCTCGAACAGGCAAATTTTTTTAAAATCGTTCTTGTTCGCCGAACGGCTCGAATACCGCCCAAAACAGCTCGAATTTGAGATTGGCGAACAGTTCAAGTTGAACACCGCTCATCTCTACTGGGAACGTATCATAGAATTCTGAATCATTGGAAATTCAGATAAAAGAGGTGGCTCTGGAAGTCAACCTGCATATACATTGTTGCAGATAGAGAAGACAGAGATACTATTAAAGATTGTGAATAGAGATGAGTGAATCTTTTGAAATTCAAATTCACTACCTTTGCCGAATTTTCCAAAGACAGCTTAGGTGGGTTGATCCTTCTGACAGATTCCCTTTTAGGAAAAGGCCACTGACATTGTACTTCAACACCCACTTATCACAATGATCCAAAATGCAGTAAGTGCAATTCTACAGTGATACAGACCAAACATCTCTCAGCTGTCTCACTAAGTTTGAGGTCTCCCTCCTCTTACCAGCACATACTACACTCAAAAGATGCACAGTTTTTAACCCAGACAATCTACTTTGCATGGGTTCAGAAGAGTGAGGAAATTCAGAACTTTATAAATAATATGATTGCCTTGAATTGATGAACAGTAAACCACAAGGTCTTTAAAATATTACCAGTGTTCTTTTTACTAACCCACGATTTTAGTTTTTTGTTGATGGCAACAGATTTCATGAAAATAGTCACTATCAATACAGAACTGGCTATGTGGCAGTTACACACCATGAGGGATTGTTCACAATTACAAGCTTATTTTGCAAACCAATTAAGAATGTAGAAACAATTGCCCAGCTCTTGTTTGCCCTTGCCCAATTTCAAAAGGTGGTCAATGTAAAGTTGCAGGCTCATACCAGAGCGATAAGCCAATGAGGCTGCCAAGTAGGCAGTATTTCTTCTATTAGACCCTTGTATAACTGTTGCTGTCATTCAGAAACTGAAATCAGGAGTGGATATAACTGCAATGGTAACCTACAAGCCCAAGCTCCTGAGGCAGAAAGGAAGAGTGATTGGAGAAAACAACCCAGGGCAGAAATGAGGTCTGACAAAGAGAGTGGGGATAGTGTCTCCTTAGAGTCTTGTACTTAGAGGGGTATTCCCATCTCCAAGATCATATCCCAATATGTAGTAGGTGTAATAATTAGTGTTGAGCCACCCCTGTAGTGTTCGAGTTCGGTTCGGTTCGTCGAACACCCGTGTGTTCGCAGAACTGTTCGTCGAACTGTTCGTCGAACACCTTCGAACACCGTTAAAACCAATGGCAGGCAAACAAAAACACATAGAAACACATAGAAAACACCTTCAAAGGTGTCCAAAAGCTGACAAACTGCTCTGAAGACATAACTAACACATGGAAAAGTGACAAGTACATATAGTCATGCAAAAAGAAAAGAGGTGGAGGAGTAAAAGGAGGGGGAGACACAGATATAGGCATGTCATGCCCTTCTAAAATCCAAAAAGTGAGAAGCCGACACGGCCAGTCCGTTCCTGCCCGTGCCACCTCCGTTTGTGCCAGAGCCGCGGTGGACCCTGACTGCCAGCCCCCCTCTCCCAATACTGGTGCCGGTCCGCTGCTGGGTCGAGCGAGCCCCCCTGTGGTGGAGGCAGCTCTAAGCTTTTTAATTTAAATTGTCTCTCTAATTTGAATGAATACACTTTAAATCCTTTTACAAGGATCTATTGAAAGGCAAGTCTCATGCCAGCAGCTGAGTAATTCCAGCTCCAGTAGCTTCCACTAAAGCTGCTGCAGTTAAAAAGCTTTTATAAGGATCGAGCTCGGCGGTCCACCGCAAGGCGTCCTACCGCCAGTCCCAGCCCCTATGCCTTGGGGTGCCTCCTGATGCTCTTCACTGAGTATCCCGTGGTCCCGAAGCATTTCCTTTGAAAAAATTAAGTGTCCAAACTACAGGTGGTGTAGCTTGCTTAACAGCCGGGATAATCCGCTGACTAGCAGACACTGCTACTAGGCACAAAGTATTTCCTGGGCTAGATGCAGTTAAAAATTTGTAATTAGATACTCTCGTTGGATGCTGAGAAAACATTCCATAGAGTCTCCTGGCACGCCATATATTATTCTCTTAAAAAGCTTGGGGTAGGGGTCTAGGGGACCCTTTTATACCCAAAAGAACGGCCCTGTATCGCAATGCGTCACCTAGGCTGAAGATAAATGGAACTGTAGCACCCCGAGGGCTCGATTGCTGCAGAGGTATTGCACCTCACCCAGAGGTGTGATATCTCACTCTCAGGTAAGGATGGAGTGTGGATCAGGACCCCGACACCTGCATGCATTACACCACATTGCCGTGGGGCAGGGCGACCAATATGCCCCTGAGATGGGCACGACAGTCCCTGTCCCTGGCTGGACTGGGGGGAGGGAACACTGAGGAAGGGGAACCCTGTAGTGCAGGAGCAGGGAGGAAGCAGTTACTGGGTGCATTGAGAAGGGAGTATAAAAGGTGGGCACCATCTTAGTTCAGTGCAGAGAAGTCTGAGCAGAAGTGACAGGGAGCAGGGACTCTGCATGAGCTCTGCTCCGGAGGCGGGCACAGTAACAGAGGTCCAGGCCAGGAAGAGGGAGAAGGAAGGAAGAGGAGCGGATAAGACTCCAGGAACGAGCAACGAAGGGATCCCAGGGGTGTGGACGGGCGAGTCGCCACTGCACGCCCGAATCCACCTGCGTGGAGGGGTCAGGCCAAAGGGGGAGACCGGTCCCCGAAACTAGTGGAGGCGGGAAACGACCCTCAGCTAGAAACCGGAGGCTGTGACATTTTATGTGGCACAGCCCCTCGCTACACCCGCTAGGAGGGCAGCACATAGGGTCAGGGAAACTGGCGCCAAGTTTACCAAGAGGAGGCCCGAGGCAGCCGGACAGAAGGGTTGGTAAGAAAGGCCAGACAAAGGACACACAAAGGGGGTCCTGTGAAGCGCTCCAAAGTTATCTGGGAGTTGTCTGAGCCCCTCGCCTGGTGAGCACAGTACGACGTGGGCAGCCATTACCTACAGAAGTGGTCTGGATAATAAGAACTGTGAGTAAAGGCCCTGGACTGCATCACTGACTCCGTGTCGTTATTGCTGCTGCCCTGCACCATCACCCCCATCCTCCGCATACACTGCCCTGAGACTATACTCCTCCAGTGGGGAGTTATGCTACGCTCTGCTGCACCCACAACACCAGCCTCAGCGGTCTGCCCTGCAGCGGCGGTTCACTCTGACCGCAATCCACGGGTGGCGTAGTCGGACACTTAAACATCAAAACCACATAAATAGTTCCGCCACTGCTTTGACCGCCCTGAGCCACGGAACCGGTTCGCCGCCACGGAGACTACAACCACCAGCATCCACCAAAAAGGGTCCGGCTCCGGATGTCGCAAGGCCCAGGGGGTGCGTCAGAACATTTTCATCACCTTTCATAATCACCAATGGGACAAGGCAGGGATGTCCTCTGTCCCCTCTCTTATACATCCTAGTGACGGAGCACCTGCTCTCATCAATTCATCATAACTAGTGTTGAGCGAGCACTAAAATGCTCGGGTGCTCGAAGCTCGGGCCGAGCTCGCCGTGATACTCGGGTGCTCGACCCGAGCAACGAGCCCAATGTTAGTCTATGGGAAACTCGAGCATTTTTGCGGTGGCACCCCTGGCAGTCTTTTAAAAGCCTAACAAGTGCCCAAAACGATAGTGACAGTGCTCAAATGACATGGGGACAGCATGGGGATCGCCCCAGGAAGGATTTCAGACCCCCAGGTCACTACTGTCAACAACGTGGTCAGAGGTATTAAGCCACTTTTACAGGCTCACAATAAAACGTTCAAAAACGAAAGTGAAACTTTTTTCCTGTGAAATATGTTAAGGAACATCCTTTCCAGGGTAAAGACTTGTGTATAAGTTAAAATAAATGACCAAAAACAAAAATACTCCTCCACACCTTCGGCTATGTTCACAAGTAGCATTTTTTATGCGTTTTTGCACTTTTGTATTGCTTTCAACTATGACAAATGCATTCACCGTGAAATGTAATTTTAACATTTTACAACCTTATCTGGCCGTGTGCTGTGTGATACATGCTTAAAGTGCTGAAAAGACAAGGGAACAGCATGGGGAACACCCCTGGAAGCATCTCTGACTCCCAGGTCACTGTCTAAAAGTGTGCCCATCATAAGTGATCCTTACCGCATCAGAAGATGCAGACTTGCAACTATCCCCATGCAAGTTCTAGTCCCAGGGCAGTGTTCAATTGTACCTCCCCTATTCCTTGCAATACATGCTCAAGTATGCAGCCTGACACCCACCCACCCCCAGGCTGCAATACCATACTGCTTGCTTGCTTGAACTTGAAATTGGGCCTTTTAGGCATGTGGAGGCGGAATCTGGCCACCACGTCATGGCTGTGTTGGCGGCCTGGAATCCATACTCAGTCCCCAGCTGCCCGGCGGCCGGGTGTCCATACTCGGTCCCCAGCCGCCTGGGGGCAGCCGGGTGTCCATAAACGGTCCCCAGCCGCCCCTATTTCTCCTTGGAACATCCCCCCACACACTTTTCTTAGCCCGGCCTGCTTTAGGCAGCATTGGACAAGCCCACCAGAGAACCAGACTACTCCGGTGGGCCCTGACTTCTCCATCGGTGGAGTTGAGAGTGCCAAGGTGAGGAGCATGATGATGATGACAGAAGTTAGCATCTGCTAGGTTTTCTTTTAATGCAGTGTATGTGTGCAGCCTGCCACCCACCCACCCCCAGACTGCAATTCCATACTGCTAGCTTGCACTTGAAATGGGGCCTTTTAGTTTGGAGGAGGCCGATGCTGGCCACTACCTCATGGCTGCTTCGGCAGCGAGGTATCCATACTCAGTCCCCAGCCGCCCATATTTGTCCTGGTGTGCCTTATACATACAGTGGTGGCCAAAAGTATTGGCACTCCTGCAGTTCTGTCAGATAATACTCAGTTTCTTCCTGAAAATGATTGCAATCACAAATTCTTTGGTATTATTATCTTCATTTAATTTGCTTGCAAGGAAAACACAAAAGAGAATGAAGCAAAAATCAAATCATTGATCATTTCACACAAAACTCCAAAAATGAGCCAGACAAAAGTATTGGCACCCTCAGCCTAATACTTGGTTTCACAACCTTTAGCCAAAATAACTGCGAACAACCGCTTCCGGTAACCATCAATGAGTTTCTTACAATGCTCTGCTGGAATTGTAGACCATTCTTCTTTGGCAAACTGCTCCAGGTCCCTGATATTTGAATGGTGCCTTCTCCAAACTGCCATTTTGAGATCTCTCCACAGGTGTTCTATGGGATTCAGGTCTGGACTCATTCCTGGCCACCTTAGAAGTCTCCAGTGCTTTCTCTCAAACCATTTTATAGTGCTTTTGGAAGTGTGTTTTGGGTCATTGTCCTGCTGGAAGACCCATAACCTCTGAGGGAGACCAAGCTTTCTCACACTGGGCCCTACATTATGCTGCAAAATTTGTTGGTAATCTTCAGACTTCATAATGCCATGCACACGGTCAAGCAGTCCAGTGCCAG
This sequence comes from Phyllobates terribilis, assembly GCF_046119375.1. Classification (NCBI taxonomy): domain Eukaryota; kingdom Metazoa; phylum Chordata; class Amphibia; order Anura; family Dendrobatidae; genus Phyllobates; species Phyllobates terribilis. The sequence goes on along the minus strand of NW_027362762.1, from coordinate 763,172,149 downwards.
AGGCAGCAAAGCAACCCCAAAACATCAGGGAACCTCCGCCATGTTTGACTCTAGGGACCATGTTCTTTTCTTTGAATGCCTCTTTTTTTTTCCTGTACACTCTATGTTGATACTTTTTCCCTAAAAGCTCTACTTTTGTCTCATCTGACCAGAGAACATTCTTCTAAAACGTTTTAGGCTTCCTCAGGTAAGTTTTGGCAAACTCCAGCCTGGCTTTTTTATGTCTCGGGGTAAGAAGTGGGGTCTTCCTGGGTATCCTACCATACAGTCCCTTTTCATTCAGACGTCGACGGATAGTACGGGTTGACACTGTTGTACCCTCGGACTGCAGGGCAGCTTGAACTTGTTTGGATGTTAGTCGAGGTTCTTTATCCACCTTCCGCACAATCTTGCGTTGAAATCTCTCGTCAATTTTTATTTTCCGTCCACATCTAGGGAGGTTAGCCACAGTGCCATGGGCTTTAAACTTCTTGATGACACTGCGCTCGGAAGACACAGGAACATTCAGGTCTTTGGAGATGGACTTGTAGCCTTGCGATTGCTCATGCTTCCTCACAATTTGGTTTCTCAAGTCCTCAGACAGTTCTTTGGTCTTCTTTCTTTTCTCCATGTTCAATGTGGTACACACAAGGACACAGGACAGAGGTTGAGTCAACTTTAATCCATGTTAACTGGCTGAAAGTGTGATTTAGTTATTGCCAACACCTGTTAGGTGCCACAGGTAAGTTACAGGTGCTGTTAATTACACGAATTAGAGAAGCATCACATGATTTTTCAAACAGTGCCAATACTTTTGTCCACCCTCTTTTTTAGGTTTGGTGTGGAATTGTATCCAATTTGGCTTTAGGACAATTCTTTTTGTGCTTTTTCATTGAAGACAAATTAAATGAAGATAATAATACCAAAGAATTTGTGATTGCAATCATTTTCAGGAAGAAACTGAGTATTATCTGACAGAATTGCTGGGGTGTCAATACTTTTGGCCACCACTGTAAGATTAAGCGCGTATACCAAAACATTACCTGTGCCCTCCCCAGTGCATTTAGTGGGAAGGAGAGCCTATTCCGCTGTAGTGTGTGCATGCCAAACCCTTGTTCATGGTACATGCGAAGATGCCTCCCACCTTGCACCTGTCGTTGCAGACTTGCAACTGTCCCCATTCAAGTCCTTGTCCCAGGGCAGTGTTCAATTGTACCTCTCCCATTCCTTGCAATGCAAGCGCAAGTATGCAGCCTGCCACCCACCCACCCCCAGGCTGCAATACCATACTGCTTGCTTGCTTGCACTTTAAATTGGGCCTTTTAGGCATGTGGAGGCGGAATCTGGCCACCACGCCATGGCTGTGTCGGCGGCCTGGTATCCATACTCAGTCCCCAGCCGCCTGGTCGCCGGGTGTCCCCGCTTGCTCCCCAGCCTCCAGGGGGTGGCCGGGTGTCCATACTCAGTCCTCAGCCACCCTTATTTGTCTCGGTAACCTTTCCCACACTTTTCTTAGCCTGGCCTGCTTTAGGGCAGCATTGGCCGAGCCCACCGGACTATCAAACTCCTCCGGTGGGCCCTGGCTTCTCCATCAGGGGAGTTGAGAGTGCCAAGGTGAGGAGCATGATGAGGATGATAGAAGTTAGCATCTGCTTTGTTTTGTTGTAATGCAAGCGCATGTATGTAGTAGCGGCTAGGCCTGAGGTGGTCAGCGTTTTGGCGCATATCCTGCCTCCTCTGAGAATTGCTGGATGTTTTCCTGCTACTATCCAAGTTTTATGACTCCCGTTAAAACAAAGCTTCAGGTGATAAATGATGGATGAGGTAGTGGCAAAGGATAAAGAGCAGGAGGAACAGGGACCATTCACATCAATATCAGGCCAGTCAACCAGATATGTCTTGTAGGATATGTTTCTGTAACAAAAGGAGCGGTTCGGCTACACAGTTATAGGGCATACAGTGAGTGCAATGCCTACCAAAAATTTCGAGCCACTCCAATGCCCCTTGGAAATGACATGGAGGTCAAAGGGCGTTAACTAAACCTCTTTTTCCATTTATAGCAACTGGGTCTCCCGTGCACTGTTGGCCTAAGCAGTGAATGGAAGGCTTTCCAAAAATTATGAGGAACTGCAATGCCCCTTACAAGAGCCATGTGTGGCACCCCAGGGGTCTGGTCACCACAGTAATAGAGATATTACGTCGGAGAGCAAGTGGGAGGTTTCCTGGTCAGGATCCCTTAAACATGCAACATCCTCCTGCCCCAATCCTGGGAGGGGAGAATTCTGCACTTAGAAACTGGATCTGGGGCGGGGTTGAGTGAGTCAGAGAACAGTCAGAGTCAGAGTGAGAGCAAGGGAAAGTAACAGCAAGGAGCTCTGTAGGAGCTAGGAGTAAAGACCAGGGGCTGGAAGCTGAGCAGAGCTCACCCTGGCAGAAGACAATAGGAACCGGACACAGGAGTCCGAAGCTGTCAGGACTTATATATCCAGCAGCAGAAACCAGCCGGCAGGGGCTTTCAGGTCCTCTGGCCATAGAAGCCCGGAGGCTCAGTCACAAGCAAGGGACCAGCACCGCCATCGTGGAGCGGAGGCTAACAGAAGGCCCCAAGTCACCAGCCATACGGGTGAGCACTACACGGTACACTCAGGGACGTGGGCTACTTCTACCCGCTTACAGCAAGGTAGCCAGGAAGAGTGCAGACAGACAGGGAGGCCTACAACTCCACCTGGCCAGGGGATCTCCTGCTTGCTCACAGACTGACCAGGCCTCTTATGCTAGCCAGTACTCCCGGGAGGGTCTACCTTATAATCATCAGTAAAGACCCTGAACAGCACTGCAAAGACTCTGAGTCATTCCTGCTGCGCTCGTGCACCATCACCCCCATCATCCACACTCACTGCCCTGAGGCTATACTACTCCCAAGGGGAGTTATCCCATTCTATGCTGCGCACACAACACCAGCCTCAGCAGTCTGCCTCGCAGCGGTGGTACTCCCTGACCGCAATCCACGGGTGGTGCAGTCGGACAATTAACCTCAAAACCTAAGAAAGACTACCACTGGTTTGACCAGCCTGAGCCATGGGACCGGGTCACCGCCACGGAGACTACAGACCCCAGAGACCCGGCACTGGGTATCCCACACACGTGTACACACGGCCCAGGGGGCGCGTCACATGCAGTACAGCATATTACAAACATAAGTCCCATTATTGGGGAGTGGGTGTCCCATGGTATTTGCTTATGCTTTCCAAGCAAAAGCTGCCAAAAATTAGGACGGAGCAACTTGCAATGCCCCTTACAAGAGCCATGCAGTACAGCATATTACAAACATAAGTCCCATTATTGGGGAGTGGGTGTCCCATAGTATTTGAGAATGCATTCCCAGCAAAAGCTGCCAAAAATTAGGATGGAGCAACTTGCAATGCCCCTTACAAGAGCCATGCAGTACAGCATATTACAAACATAAGTCCCATTATTGGGAAGTGGGTGTCCCATGGTATTTGCTTATGCTTTCCCAGCAAAAGCTGCCAAAAATTAGGACGGAACAACTTGCAATGCCCCTTACAAGAGCCATGCAGTACAGCATATTACAAACATAAGTCCCATTATTGGGGAGTGGGTGTCCCATGGTATTTGCTTATGCTTTCCCAGCAAAAGCTGCCAAAAATTAGGACGGAGCAACTTGCAATGCCCCTTACAAGAGCCATGCAGTGCAGCATATTACAAACATAAGTCCCATTATTGGGGAGTGGGTGTCCCATAGTATTTGCTTATGCTTTCCCAGCAAAAGCTGCCAAAAATTAGGACAGAGCAACTTGCAATGCCCCTTACAAGAGCCATGCAGTACAGCATATTACAAACATAAGTCCCATTATTGGGGAGTGGGTGTCCCATAGTATTTGCTTATGCCTTGCAAGCAAAAGCTGCCCAAAATAAGGACGGAGGAACTTGCAATTCTGGCACCCTGGTGGTATAGTGGTGGTGGAGGCTGAGGATAAGGAGAAGATTAAACAGCCGTGGGTGTGAAGCGGTGTAAGTGAATACACCTCCCAAAATAACACAGTGGATTTGACTTTATGTTACTCTTCTGTCATTTGGTGGTGATGAGAAGTCTGGCCCAATCCAGCCCTTGCTCATTTTGATAAGGGTCAGCTTGTCAGCATTGTCAGTTGACAGGCGAGTGCGCTTATCAGTTATAATTCCCCCAGCGGCACTAAAAACACTCTCCGATAACACGCTAGCGGCAGGGCAGGCCAGGACCTCCAAGGCGTACAGAGCGAGTTCATTCCAAGTGTCCAGCTTGGATACCCAATAATTAAAAGGCACAGAGGAATCACGGGGGACGCTGGTACGATCGGCCAGGTACTCCCTCACCATCTTTTGAAACTTTCCACTCCTTGTGAGAGTACCCCGCGCCTCAGGGCCTGTAAGCTGGGCGAGTGTCAAAAAACTGTCCCAGAACATTGACAGTGTTTCCCTGCCTCTGCTGGATTGGAGTTGCATCTCTCTCGCCTGTACGCCTTGGTTGGGCAACGAACTGTGACCTCTGCAGCTAGCGTGTTCAGATGGGAATTTTTTTAAGAGTTCTGCAGCAATGACCTTCTGGTATTGCCCCATTTTTGTAGACCTCTCCACCTCAGGAATAAGAGAGTGAAAGTTCTCCTTGTAGCGGGGGTCTACAAGTGTCACCAACCAGTAATGACTATCACCCAACATTTTGACAACGCGAGGGTCACGGTTAAGGCAGCGTAACATAAAGTCAGCCATGCGTGCTAGACTGGTAACGGGCAAGATTTCCGTGTCCTCACCAAGATGATGACTGACCATGCTCTCCTCCTCCTCCTCCTCCTCTTCCTCCTCCCCCCTGTCCTCAGGCCACCAATGCTGAACCGACGGTATGACACTTGTACAGGTACTACCGTCTACAACGCATGATAGCGGCTCCTGTTCTTCCTTCTCCTCCTCCTCCTCCTCCTCTCCCTCATTGTCCCCCAATGCATGTTGGGATGAGATGAGGCTGGGCTGTGTGTAGTCGCCCGCTACGGCTTCTTGATCCATCTCATCATACTCTGGCTGCAATGCCTCCTCTTTAATTCTCTGCAGAGAGCGTTGCAAAAGACAGAGAAGTGGGATGCTGACACTAATGATGGCGTCATCGCCACTCACCATCTTGGTGGCCTCCTCAAAGTTTGTCAGGATGGTACATATGTCAGACATCCAGGTCCACTCCTGAGGTCTTATGTGTGGAGTCTGACCTGAATATCGACAGCCTTGTTGCAGCTGGTACTCCACAACTGCTCTCTTCTGCTCACAAATCCTTTGCAACATGTGGAGGGTAGAGTTCCAACGTGTGGGGACATCACACACCAGTCGGTGTGCCGGAAGCTGCAAACGCTGCTGCAACACAGCAAGGGCGGCGGAAGCTGTAGCCGACTTGCGAAAATGAGCTGACAGGCGGCGTACTTTCACGAGCAGATCTGGCAACTCGGGGTACGATTTAAGAAACCGCTGAACCACGAGGTTAAGCACATGAGCCAGGCATGGTACGTGTGTGATCTCACCTCGCCTCAGAGCCGCCACCAGGTTACGGCCATTGTCACACACGACCATGCCGGGATGTAGGTTCAGCGGTCTCAGCCACAGATCTGCCTGCTCTTTCACAGCTGTCCACAACTCACAAGCAGTGTGAGGTTTATCACCTAAGCTTATGAGTTTCAGCACAGCCTGTTGCCGCTTGGTGGAGGCAGTACTGCAATGCTTCCAGCTTGTAACTGATGTGGTGATATCTGAGATGGAGCCTGAACATGAGGAAGAGGAGGATGCGCAGGAACTGTACACTGTGGGGGCAACTCTGACTGACATAGGGCCCACAATCCTCGGTGTGGGGAGGATGTGTTCCGTCCCAAGGTCCGACTGGGTCCCGGCTTCCACTATGTTTACCAAGTGTGCCGTCAGAGAGATGTACCATCCCTGGCCACAAGCACTTGTCCACGTGTCCATTGTCAGGTGGACTCTCCCAGTAACTGCGTTGTTGAGCGCACGGCAGATGCTTTGGGACACGTGCTTGTGTAGTGCGGGGATGGCACACCGGGTAAAATAGTGTCGGTTGGGGACCGAGTACCGAGGGACGGCCACCGCCATAAGATTGCGGAAGGATTCCGTCTCCACCAGCCTAAAGGCAGCATTTCCAATGCAAGCAGTTGTGAAATGTGCGAATTTAGGACTGTGGCCTGTGGGGCGTTAGCTGCGAATTTCCGCTTCGTTCAAAGGTCTGGGATATGGACAATTGAACGCTGCGGTGGGACGTGGACGTGGACGTTGATGCTGTTTCTTGAGAAACTGCCATAAAAAGTGAAGACTGAGAGGAGGGGGCATCTTTACATGCAGTATGGACAGGGTATTGCCTTGCACACACAACAGGGGGTTCTATTGCACACACAACAGTGGAAGAAGCAGTGGTGACACCCGCTGACACTGGTCGTGGACCCTGGGTTTCGCCCCACAAAGTCGGGTGCTTTGCTGCCATGTGCCTGATCATGCTGGTGGTGGTCAGGCTGGTAGTTTTGTCACCCCTGCTGATGCTGGCATGGCAGGTGGAACATATGGCCTTTTTGGGGTTATCAGCAGAGTCTTTAAAAAAATTCCAGACTCTGGAAGACCTACCGCTTGTACTGGCAACGTCCCTCGTGTTGGTGTTACGGGAACGGTTGCCTGCCTTCTGTCTGCGGCCACCACACTGCTTCTTCCGGCCTGTTGAGGTACTCTGCCTCCCTCCCCCTGTGTGCTGCTGGCCTCACTCTGCATGTCCTCCTTCCACGTTGGGTCAGTTACTAGATCATCCACCACCTCCTCCTCTTCCACTTGCGCACCACGATCCTCCTCCTCACTTCCTGGCAATTGTGTCTCGTCATCGTCCACCTCTTGTGACAGATTGCCAACGTCGACTTCCTGTGGCCGTGGCTGTTCAAATATTTGGGCATCGCAACATGGGATCTCCTCTTCCACCACATCAAGCGTATCAGGCAAGGGGCCCAAATATGGAAATAACCAGTGAACAGCTCTTCAGAGTGTCCAAGTGTGGGATCACTTCCTGTCTGACGACACTCGACATGGTGGGAGGAAGGAGCATCAGGGTGAGGAGGAGTATGCGGTCGAGACTCACGGCTACTAAGAGTTGACCGTGTGGAAGACAGACCGGAGGTGGTGGTGCCCAGGTAACTGGAAGTATTATCTGCTATCCAATTAATAAACTGTTCACACTGATCAGTTCTCAATACTGGTGTTGTTCTGTGCTTCCCTAGTAATTCAGTCAAGAAGTGGGAGCGAGAAGATGTGGCTGTTGGTTGTGGCACATTTTCACCTTGGCCACGGCCCCGTCCTCTGCACGAACCATCACCAGAACGTCCACTTCCACGTCCCTTGCCACGCGCCTTGCCCATTGTAAATGAAGTAAAATAGCTTACACTTGCACTATCAATGGAAAAAGGGTAATAAAGAGTAGATTAGAACCGTGGAAGAGGAAAACCACAGTTATTGTTTACTGGGGTATACCACACTTTTTTAAAAAGAGATATTTGCAGCTGAACAGTGAGCGACACACTCAAACTGCTTTTTTTTTAGATACCAAAGGCCCAAAACTGGATAGTACAGCGATTTGACCCGTGGAACTGCGAAACCACACTGGGATGTCGGGCCTACACAAGACTATTTTCAACATATATATTTTTGTGTCACAACAGTCAGGAGACACTACTGTTTTTCTTTACTGAAAAAACTACCAAAACCTGAATAATAGAGATTTTTTACCGTGGGATGGCAAAACCACAGTTATTGTTTACTGGGGTATACCACACTTTTTTAAATAGAGATATTTGCGGCTGAACAGTGAGCGACACACTCAAACTGCTTTTTTTTTAGATACCAAAGGCCCAAAACTGGATAGTACAGCGATTTGACCCGTGGAACTGCGAAACCACACTGGGATGTCGGGCCTACACAATGTTAGAACCTTGCTGCTAGGTTTTTTTTCCTTTGCTGGTCACATGACCTTGTTGGCCTATTTAATCCTGCTCCGCCCTTCTGGCTTTGCTGGACTTCATTGTATATCTACTTTCTAGCTAGCCTGTGCTCTGTATCTAACTCTGTTAGTTTGCTTGGTCTTCGGACCTCTATGTTCTATCTATTTTGTTTGTTCGTCTGTCTGCTACTATTTCTGTTAGGAGGTGTCCCATATTCCTCCCAGTCCTTAGTACTTGTAGGGATTCCCTCCCCACATCTATAGGTCTTCGTACAGACTAGATTAGGACTTTAGCAGGTCTGATCGCAGGATCAGGTTCCCTGTTACATCGTAGGGATTCAGCTGAGTCTCATAGTAGGGACAGATCTCCTCTCTTTCCTTAGCTTTGGTAGCAGAACATAACAGTAAGTCCAGCCAGCAAATTCTCTAAGGAAAGATTTTTCTGTTCCATCATGGTGTCGGTTCAGGATTTGGCTCATCGCCTGCAGGGACTCTCTCTGGAGGTGGCCGAGCTCCGTCAGCACGTGAGTAACTGTCCTGGAGCACATTTCTTGGAGCCTAAGGTATGTTTGCCGGATTTGTTTTTTGGTGAACACCGAGAATTTTTTTCATTTAAAAATGCTTGCTTATTGTATTTTCGTTTGAGACCTAAGTCCTCTGGGGATGAATCCCAGCGCGTAGGGTTCATAATGTCACTTTTGCGCAAAGAGCCTCAGGAGTGGGCCTTTTCTTTGCAACCTAGTGATTCATGCTTCAGATCAGTGGATAGTTTTTTTTCTGCTTTGGGACTATTATATGATGATCCTGACCGTGTCGCATCAGCTGAGACTGAGTTGAGACGTCTAAAACAAGGATCGGGTAATGTGGAAAAATATTGTACACATTTTCGTCGTTGGTCCACTCAAACAGGGTGGAACGATTCTGTTCTGAAAAGTCTATTTCTTGCTGGGCTCAGTGAAAGGGTTAAAGACCTGCTAATTGCTTATCCTACACCTGAAGATTTGCAACAGGCTATGCAATTAGCTATACGGGTGGATAGAAGACTGCGTGCTAGGGTTAATGAGAGCAAATCCTCTGCTATGTCAGTTTCTGGTTATGATAATGTGTGTACTAACAGTGGTGAACCGATGGAGATTGGATCGGTGGCACCTCGCTCTCAAGAAAAAGACCGTCGTTTTTCGCAAGGCTTGTGTTTCTACTGCGGAAAATCTGGTCATTTGATTAAAGGCTGTGAGCTTCGTATGAAGAAAGAAAAAAAAATGGTCAGTCACGCCCGTATTGCCTGTTTAAATTCCAAGGGTATATTATTAGCTGCTTCCACGATTGCTCAGGAAAAATTAATGGAATTTCGGGTGTTTGTTGATTGCGGGTCTACACTGAATGTAATTGATGGGGGATTCGTGGAAAAACTCAATTTAAAACCTGAACCTTTGTCATCCCCCATTGCTGTGGTTTCTGTGGATGGCTTCCCTTTGAAGAATATTACTCTCAAGGTCAGTGAATTTCCTCTCACAGTTAATGGTGTTCACCATGAGAAATTGGATTTGGTAGTGTTGAATAACTTGCCTTCTCCAGTAATATTGGGTTTGCCCTGGTTAAAATTTTACAATCCTGTACTGGATTGGTCTACCAGTGAAATTAAATCCTGGAGCCATAAATGTTATGACAAGTGTTGTAACGGGCGTATTGCAGCTTTGGATAGGGGAGAATTGCCTGTTCCTATTCAGGATTTTTGGAGAGTTTTTTCTGAGAAGGAATCGCAGGTTTTGCCTCCCCATAGAGACTATGATTGTTCTATTGAATTTGTCCCTGGAGCGACTCTTCCTAAGAGTCGTTTATTTAACCTTACTATTCCTGAGAGGAAGGCTTTGGAGGAATACATACAGACAAGCTTGGCCGCCGGTCACATTAGGCCCTCTAAGTCTCCTGTGGCGGTTGGATTTTTTTTTGTAAAAAAAAAGGACGGCGGTTTACGTCCTTGTCTGGATTTTCGTGAGATTAACAAAATTACGGTACGCAATCCTTACCCACTGCCATTGATTCCTGATCTGTTTAACCAGTTATTGGGGGCCAAGTGGTTCTCTAAAATTGACCTTAAGGGGGCATACAATCTGTTGCGCATGAAGGAGGGTGATGAATGGAAGACTGCTTTTAACACTCCTGTGGGTCATTTTGAGAATCTGGTTATGCCTTTTGGTCTCACTAATGCTCCTGCATTTTTTCAGAATCTGATTAATGACATCCTTAGACCTTTGATCGGTAAAAATGTGGTTGTGTATTTGGATGACATTTTGATTTATTCGCCAGATCTGGAGTCTCATTGGCGGAGCGTGCGTGAGGTATTACAGTTATTAATGGACAATTCGCTTTTTGCTAAGCTGGAGAAATGTGAGTTCGCTGTACAGAGAATTAGTTTTTTGGGCTACATTATCTCCAGCAAAGGTTTTGAGATGGATCCGGTTAAGGTTCAGGCTGTGCAGGAATGGCCTAGGCCTATTGGTTTGAAATCGATACAGAGGTTTTTGGGTTTCGCCAATTACTATAGAAAGTTCATAAAAAATTTTTCTAGTATTGTCAAACTTCTGACTGATCTCACCAGGAAAGGTGCTGATGCGGTTCAGTGGTCTTCTGAGGCCATTGAAGCTTTTGTGTATCTCAAGGAGAGGTTCACCTCTGCTCCCATCCTTATGCAGCCTGATGTTACTAGGCCGTTTTTGGTTGAGGTTGATGCTTCCTCTGTGGGGGTTGGCGCAGTATTGTCTCAGGATAACGGGGATGGATTACATCCCTGTGCCTTTCTTTCAAAAAAATTTTCGGAGACTGAATTGAATTACGATATTGGTAATCGGGAATTATTGGCTATTAAACTCGCATTTGAACACTGGCGCCACTTCTTGGAAGGTGCGGAATTTCCCGTTCAGGTTCTTACGGATCATAAAAATCTGATATATCTTGATGCTGCCAAGCGCCTGAATGCCCGTCAGGCTAGGTGGGCACTGTTTTTCTCGCGGTTTAATTTCTCCGTTACTTACATCCCTCGTACTAAGAATGTAAAGGCGGATGCCTTGTCTCGCAGTTTTTCTCCCATAGTCGGTGCTGAGAAAGAGGAAAACATTTTACAAGAAGGTGTTGTGATAGCTGCTTTAGACTCCGTTTTGGAAGATGACATTCTTAAAGCTCAGGAGAATGCCCCATCTAACACTCCTCATGGGAGGTTGTTTGTGCCTGAGACCTTTAGGAGAGATTTGTTTGTTGAGTGTCACGAATCTCGGTTGGCAGGTCATCCCGGAATCTCTGAGACCAAGAGACTGGTGGGTCGCAGTTTTTGGTGGCCTGGATGGCAGAAGGAAGTCATTAAGTGGGTGCGCCAATGTACTATATGTGCTAGATCTAAGTCCTCACATACTCCTGCTGCGGGGTTTCTTTGTCCTTTGGAGGTCCCCAGTGCTCCTTGGACACATTTGGCTATGGACTTTATAACTGACCTTCCCCCCTCTGAGGGTTTTACTGTCATCTGGGTGGTCGTGGACCGCTTTAGCAAGATGTGTCACTTGGTTCCTTTCGTCAAACTGCCCTGCGCTAAAACTCTCGCTAAGGCCTTTGTCAAGGAAATTGTCAGACTTCATGGCGTTCCTACTGACATTGTTTCTGATAGGGGTCCTCAGTTCGTGGCTCGTTTTTGGCGTGCCTTTTGTGACAGGTTGGGAATTCATTTGTCGTTTTCGTCCGGATATCATCCTGAATCTAATGGCCAGACTGAAAGGAAAAACCAGGATGTTGAGCAGTTCTTGCGTTGTTTTGTGGCAGACAATCAGGAGGGGTGGTCTGAGTTTCTGCCACTTGCCGAATTTGCTCTGAACAATCATACATCTTCTTCTGCTGGTTGTTCGCCTTTTTTTTTTGTTCTGGGAGACATCCGTCGTTTGGGTCGTTCTCCAAGTTGGGATCTGCCGTGCCTGAGGAGGAGAATTTTTCCGGTGATTTGGAAAGAGTTTGGACGGATGTGCGTGGTAATCTTCAGGAGGCCAACAGAAAATCTAAAGACTACTTTGATAGGAAACGACAGGAGGTTTTGTTCGCTGTTGGTGACATGGTTTGGTTGTCCTCTAGGAATCTGCGGTTGAGGATTCCTTCTAAGAAATTGGGTCCCAAGTTTGTAGGGCCCTTTAAGGTGCTTCAGGTTGTCAACCAATCTGCTGTTAGGTTGGAGGTTCCTACCTCCTGGAGAATTAATCCGGTCTTTCATGTCTCTCTGTTAAAAAAAGCTGTTGTGTCGGATGGTGACGCCTCTGCCTCTGTTCCTCCGGTGGTGGAGGACGGGGAATATGAAATTTCTCGCATCCTTGACTCTAGACGGTATAGAGGTAGTTTGCAGTATCTTGTGGCCTGGAAAGGTTTCGGACCCGAGGATAACTCTTGGGTGAGGTCAGATGATGTTTCCGCGTCCAGACTTATCAGAGCGTTTCACAGGAGATTTCCTGATAAGCCTGGTCCTAGGGGATCCGGAGGATCCTCTTAGAAGGGGGGGTACTGTTAGAACCTTGCTGTTAGGTTTTTTTTCCTTTGCTGGTCACATGACCTTGTTGGCCTATTTAATCCTGCTCCGCCCTTCTGGCTTTGCTGGACTTCATTGTATATCTACTTTCTAGCTAGCCTGTGCTCTGTATCTAACTCTGTTAGTTTGCTTGGTCTTCGGACCTCTATGTTCTATCTATTTTGTTTGTTCGTCTGTCTGCTACTATTTCTGTTAGGAGGTGTCCCATATTCCTCCCAGTCCTTAGTACTTGTAGGGATTCCCTCCCCACATCTATAGGTCTTCGTACAGACTAGATTAGGACTTTAGCAGGTCTGATCGCAGGATCAGGTTCCCTGTTACATCGTAGGGATTCAGCTGAGTCTCATAGTAGGGACAGATCTCCTCTCTTTCCTTAGCTTTGGTAGCAGAACATAACACACAAGACTATTTTCAACAGATATATTTTTGTGTCACAACAGTCAGGAGACACTACTGTTTTTCTTTATGGAAAAAACTACCAAAAGCTGAATAATAGAGACTTTTTACCGTGGGATGGCAAACCACAGTTATTGTTTACTGGGGTATACCACACTTTTTTAAATAGAGATATTTGCGGCTGAACAGTGAGCGACACACTCAAACTGCTTTTTTTTTAGATACCAAAGGCCCAAAACTGGATAGTACAGCGATTTGACGCGTGGAACTGCAAAACCACAGTGGGATGTCGGGCCTACACAAGACTATTTTCAACAGATATATTTTTGTGTCACAGCAGTCAGGAGACACTACTGTTTTTCTTTACGGAAAAAACTACCAAAAGCTGAATAATAGAGATTTTTTACCGTGGGATGGCAAAACCACAATTATTGTTTACTGGGGTATACCACACTTTTTTAAATAGAGATATTTGTGGCTGAACAGTGAGCGACACACTCAAACTGCTTTTTTTTTAGATACCAAAGGCCCAAAACTGGATAGTACAGCGATTTGACCCGTGGAACTGCGAAACCACACTGGGATGTCAGGTCTACACAAGACTATTTTCAACAGATATATTTTTGTGTCACAACAGTCAGGAGACACTACTGTTTTTATTTACGGAAGAAACTACCAAAACCTGAATAATAGAGATTTTTTACCGTGGGATGGCAAAACCACAGTTATTGTTTACTGGGGTATACCACACTTTTTTAAATACAGATATTTGCGGCTGAACAGTGAGCGACAAAATCAAACAGTTTTTTTTTTAGATACAAATGGCCCAAAATGGATAATACAGAGGTTTGAACCGTGGAAGTGCAAAACAACACTTCTGTTTCTCTAGCCTACACCAGACTATTTTCAACAGTTATATTTGTGTCTTAAAAATCAGAGACACGCCTTTTTTTTTGGGGGGGGGGGACACACCAAAAGGTTAATAAGACGGGTATTTGTACAGTATGAAGGAGGAAAAAAAAAGGAGGATTTAGATGAAAAAAAAAAGGATTTTTCCGGGCCCCCGACACCTGGTACTAAGTCCAGCAATTTCAGCAATAGGAGCACACAGGACTGTAATGCAGCGTTTGCTGGTATAACCACTGTGTCTCCTATACAGCCTGCCTGCCTGGTATCTGGGATGGATATTAGTCCTGAAAAGGACTGTTTGTTTGTTCTGGCAGCCTTTACAGACCCTACACTAACTATTTCGCAGTTTATATCTCTCCCTAAATCAGCAGCGCTGTCCCTACACTGTCTAATCCGGAGCGACTGTGTCCAAGATGGCGGCGCCCCGTTTTAAATACTCGAGGTGATGCTGTGCGGCCAGCCAATCACTGTAATGCCCACAACCAACATGGCTGCAGCATTACAGTGACTGGCTGGCAATCCCTGCATGTTCATTGGCTCTATAAAGAGCGCCAAACATGCAGGGCGGAGACCCGAGCTCCCGCCCGAGTAACCCGGAAATGCTCGGTGCTCGCCGAACATCCCGAGTAGCGTGATGCTCGGGCGAGTACCGAGCAGTGTCGAGCACGTTCGCTCACCACTAGTCATAACCCCATTATTAGGTGGATTGAGGTGGGAGGCACCGAGTACAAGTACTCTGCATTTGCTGATGATGTCAATCACATATATCCATCAGCCGGCTGTTATGGCTGAAATAGATCACTTTGTTACATGGTCAAATTTTAAAATCAATACAGCGAAGTCTGAGGCCCTCGATGTCTCCCTCCCCAAATCCATACAGGATTCCATCCAGTCCAACTTTCCCTTTGCCTGGCCCTCACAGGGTATCAAATTCTTAGGAATTCCTATTCATAGAGACCTCTCCCATCTATGTTATCTTAATTTTGGGCCCTTTATTGAACAACTCCATACAGACCACGGTTGGCAAGTTAGAACTGTAAGATTCACTACGTGAACCACTGGTGTTTTGTGGAAAAGCACATGTACACTGTGTTCCAAATTATTATGCAAAAAGTGTTTAGGAGTGATAAGGGAAGAATTTGTTTGTTTGTCAGTTAAGCTCATTGATGGTGATGTGTGTCAGGGCTCTTTATATCACTGTAAGCAATTGCAGACACCTGTGCTAATTAGTTTGGCAGGTGTGTCCAATGAACGGCAAGACTACTTAAGAAGGCTGTCCCACATTATTAAGCAGCCTACATTTTCTGCCAAAATGGGAAAGAAAAAGGATATGTCGGCTGCTGAGAAGCAACAAATTGTGGAGTGTTTAGGTCAAGGCATGACTACAATCAACATTGTGCGATGATCAGGATGAAGTGTCTTGGCAATCAAGAAGTATGTAGCTGATTCACAGTACACACGTGTGCGTGCTGATAAGGGCAAATTGAGGACTCTTTCCTACAGGCAATTACGTCAGGTTAAAAGAGCAGTGGCAAAAAAGCCATGTCATAGCAGCAGACAAGTTTTTGAAGCTGCTGGTGCCTCCAACGTCCCCCGAACAACAAGATGCAGGGTCCTTCAGAGGTTTGCAGCTGTGCGTACGCCATCCTGTCGACCTCCTCTATCCACTGCACACAAGCAGAAACGGCTCCAGTGGGCCAAACATTACATGAAGACTGATTTCAAAACTGTTTTGTTCACGGATGAGTGCCGTGCAACGCTCGATGGTCCAGAATGATGGAGTGGAGGATGGCTGGTTGATGGACACCAAACGCAAACACGGCTACAGCGCCAACAAGGAGGAGGTGGAGTAATGTTTTGGGCTGAAATCATGGGGAGAGAGATTGTCAGCCCCTTTAGGATCCCTGAAGGGGTAAAGATGAACTCCATAATGTATGTGGAGTTTCTTAAACAGCACTTCCTGCCATGGTTCAAGAAGAAGAACCGTGTATTCCACAGCAAGATCATTTTCCTGCATGATAATGCACCGTCTCATGCTGCACATAACACATCTGCATCTCTGGCTGATATGGGCATAAAAGGGGACAAACTTATGGTGTGACCCCCATGCTCCCCTGACCTCTACCCCATTCAGAACCTCTGGAGCATCATCAAAAGGAGTGTCTATGATGGCGGGAGGCAGTTCACAACTAAGCAACAGCTCTGGGAGGGTATTCTGTCCTCATGCAAAACAATTGAAGCAGAAACCATCCAAAACGTGATAAATTCAATGGATGAGAGAGTTCAGAAGCTCCTTTCGAACAAGGGGTCCTATGTGCAAATGTAACATCACCTAGAATAAAGTTTTGAGTTGAAAACTGTTTGATTTCAGTTTCTTATAACCTGCTAATGCAACCCAGTAGTCAGGATTACTTCGAATTCTGACAATCTGAGGGTCATGTTGCCGGTAGTGCAGCAAGAAGGCACTTATGTGTCTTGCGCATCTCGGAGCCCCAAAATTATTTTCCGGGCTAGATGCAGCTAAAAATTATTATTAATTTTAAATCTGCTGGAGCTTAGTATAGATGGCCTAATAGAATCAGTACTGCACACTGCTACAAAGCCCAAATTATTTTCCCGCCAAGATATAGATAAACATGAGTAGTAATTTTAAATCTGGTGGAGCTTAGTATAGATGGCCTAATAGAATCATTACTGCACACTGCTACAAAGCCCAAATAATTTTCCAGCCAAGATACAGATAAACATGATTAGTAATTTTAAATCTGGTGGAGCTTAGTATAGATGGCCTAATAGAATCAGTACTGCACACTGCTACAAAGCTCAAATAATTTTCCAGCCAAGATACATATAAACATGATAAGTAATTTGAAAGCTTAAAACGGTTGGTGAGGTGATTTTAACCAATCATCAAGCTTTTACTCTCCCCAGGGTGACACAGGGGTAGAAAAGTCATTTCGGATCCATGATTTGTTCATCTTTATGAACGTGAGTCAGTCTACATTATCAGTGGAGAGCCACATGCGCTTATCTGTCAGCACACCACCAGCAGCGCTGAACACACGTTCAGAAAGAACGCTGGCTGTGGGGCATGACAAGATCTCCAAGGCGTAAGTGGCGAGCTCCGGCCATTTATCCAGATTGGAAGCCCAAAAAGAGCAAGGGTCCAGTGACACAGTCATGGCTTCAATGTTTACTTGGAGATACTCCTGTACCATCATCTCTAGGCGTTGACTATGTGTCAGACTTCTTGTCTCCTGTGGCCTTGCAAAGGATGAGCTAAAAAAGTGGTGAAATGATTCCGCAAAATTGATGTTACCAGCAGATACTGTGTTTCTGTTACGGTTTGAGTGCTGAACACTCGACGGTCCCACGGTTGGCAAGTTGGAACTGTGAGCTTCACTACGTGCACCACTGGTGTTTTGTGGAAAAGCACATGTAAGATTCTGCAACAGTCTCTGTTGATACTCCTGCATGCGTGCATCCCTTTCTATGGCAGGAATTATTTCTGCAAATTTACTTTTGTACCGGGGATCTAACAGTGTGGCAACCCAGTAGTCAGGATTATTTCTAATTCTCCCAATTCAAGGGTCATGTTGCAGGTAGTGCAGCAAGAAGGCACTCATGTGTCTTGCGCATCCAGGAGCACCAAGTTCCTGTTGTGTTGGTGGCGAGGTAACAATCATGCTTCCTTCCTCTGTATTCTCCCCCTAACCTCGCACAACAGAAATGTGATCAAGGTCTCCCTCATCTGATGAGTCTTCCATCAGTTCGTCCTCCACTTCTTCCTGGGCTCCTGCACCTTCCTCACTAGTTTGGCTGCTACCATGCGCCCTGGTAAAACCATCTCCCCCACCCTCACATGCCTGCCGCCTTGGTGCTGCCAACCGTCTGGACCTTGCAGATGTTAGCCCTTCCGCATACAACTCCTCCTCCTCTATTTCCACCACCTCCTCTTGTGCCACCACCTGACTCCGAATTCTGTTTAACATGTGCTACAGCATGTAAATCACCGGAATAGTCATGCTGATAATGGCATCGTCAGCACTAAACATCTTCGTCGCCATTTCAAAACTGTGCAGAAGGGTGCATAGGTTCCTGATCTGAGACCACTCCTCCAGCGTGATTTGCCCCACCTCTGGATCCCGTTGGCCCAGGCTATACGTCAGAACGTATTGCACCAGGCTTGTCGGTGCTGCCACAGTCGCTGCAACATGTGCAGAGTTGAATTCCACTGGGTAGGCACATCGCATTTTAGCCGGTGAAGTGGCAGGCCAAACGACTTCTGTAGAGATGTAAGTCGCTGAGCTGCGGGATGTGAACGGCGGAAGTGAGCACACAGCGACCGTGCCCTCTGCAGAAGGCCATCTAGTCTGGGATAGTGGGCTAAAAATTGCTGGACAACCAGGTTCAACACGTGAGCCATACAAGGCACTTGTGTGACATTGCCGCGGCGAAGGGCCGCACCCAGGTTTGCATCATTGTCGCACACGGCCTTCCCTGGTTTCAGGTCCAGTGGAGACAACCATTCATGAAATTGGTTCTCCAAAGCTGACCACAACTCCTCAGCTGTGTGACTCACATTTCCCAGACATTTCAAAGTAAAAACTGCCTGATGACGTTGAGCCCTACTGCCAGCATAGTAAGGAGGTGTGCAGGATCCCTTCTGCGCAGTTAGAAAGCTTGTGGCATGACCCGACAGGCTTTGGGTGCAGGTGGAGGACCGAGAGGAGGTTGAGGAGGCAGAAGCAGTGGAGGAACTTTGACATAAAGAGGACTGACACACAACTCGTGGGGACGGCAAGACTTAGACAGCAGCCCCTTGTCCTGCTGTCACCATAGTTACCCAGTGCCCAGTCAGCGACATGTAACGCCCCTGTCCATGCCTACTCATCCAAGTGTCTGTGGTGAAATGCACCCTGTCACACACAGAGTTTCTCAAAGAAGCTGTGATGTTGTGTGCGACATGTTGGTGGAGCGCAGGCACACCTTTCTTTGAGAAGTAGTGCCGACTGGGCATCTGGTACTGGGGCACTGCGACGGACATAAGGTCTCGAAAATCCTCTGTGTCCACCAGGCGGAAAGGCAGCAATTCTGTAGCCAAGAGCTTGCAGATGGTGAAATTCAACCTCTTAGCTTTCTCATGGCTAGGAGGAAATGGTCTTTTACTTGTCCACATCTGAGGGACTGAGGGCTGGCTGTTGTGCTTAGACGGGGTTGATAAGGGTGTCCCCGGCAAACTGCCGGTCTGTGAGGAAGATGCAGGCAGACATGTTAGGTTGCCTTGATCCAAAGGTGGTGATATCGATGTCGGACAGCGCTCAACACCAGCTGGTTTTACCACCTCCAAAGAAAATGATGACTTGCCAATCACGCTGACTGTTGCGGGTAAAGAGGTGGAAGGTCTGCGTCCCAAAACAGGTGTGACTGCTGTACCCCCCAGTCACAGAGGATGAAGAGGCCGCAGATGCACGAGATGGGGCAGACGGTGGTTGGCCTGGCCCGCTAGGCCGCTTTGTAGCACAGTGAGCTTCCCACTGCAACTTATGCTTCATGTCCATGTGCCGGTTCATGCATGAAGTACTCAAACTATGTATTTTTTGGCCTCTACTTAGCTTTTGTTGACAAATGTTACAGATAACACGAGTTGGGTCATCTTTATCGATCTGAAAAAATGCCCAGGCTATGCAAGGCTTAGCACCCATGCGACCTGAAGAGCCACCACGACTTGTGGTGAGAGGCAGAGTTGTGTTTGAGGATGCAGTTGTTGACGTGCTTCCAATACTACGTCTCTGTCCAGGAAGGCGAAACCTGACCTCGTCGTCACTAGCATCCTCCTCCACCTCCTTTGCTGACCTCATCTCTTGGCTGACTGTGGGTTGACAGTAAGTGGGATCTCCAACCTCATCATCATCACCCTGTGTGTTATCACACCCATCGTCCTCAGAGCCAACCTGTTCCTGCCCTGACAAAAAACTAAAGTTGTCGCTCCAATCAGGTATTTGAGTCTCATCATCGTCTTCCTCATTGTCTCCACCAACAGGAGTTACAGTTTGGGAATGAGGGTCTACATTATGGTCAGAACCTTCTGTGTCTGGTCCTGGATCCGACTCACAAATATTCTGGGCATCAGTGCAGATCATTTCCTCGTCTGGATTCACAGAAGCGCTGGAGCCGACCTCTGATTCCCAGGCTATAGTATGAGTAAACAGCTCTGCAGACTCAAACAACTGTTCTACCTCATACTCAGACGGGCAGCGGGAGATTTGGGAGCTGTGAGGAAGCAAGTGCGATTGGGGTGACACCTCTGAGGACTGGAGTATTTGTGATGTTGAAGTTAATGTGGATGAGAGCCCACTTAAAGGAGCACTTGATATCCGTTGAAGCACCTGCTGTTTTTGTGCCTCATCTGGAATTTGTAGCGATTGACGTGGCCATAAGAAACGGATCTTATCACATTGTCCGCTAAAAGAAGTAGCCATTTTAGTTTTGCTGGAAGATGGTCTTTCTTCTGCAGATGTTACTGTTGCTTTAACACCTACTCCACGGACAGAACCTTTTTTCCCCTTCCCAACACGCCTATTCCCCTTTCCACCAGCAGCAGGCCTTTTTCCACTCATTTTGGTGGTTAACTAATTCACAACTCTGGAGTTGTTTGCACAAAAAAACAATGGATGGGAACCGAGCAGAGCTGAGTGGCCAAACTGTGGTATTAGGCCAAAACTATTGTCTGGGTTAGATGCAGAAAAAAATTATATTCAGTTTGCAACATGATGGAGGTCAGTATAGATGGACTAATAGAACAAGTCCCACACACAGCTAGAAGCCCAAATATTTTTTCAGAGCCAGATGCAGAAAAAAATTATATTCAATTTGCAACCTGATGGAGGTCAGTATAGATGGACTAATAGAACAAGTCCCACACACTGCTAGAAGGCCAAATATTTTTTCAGAGCTAGATGCAGAAAAATATTATATTCAATTTGAAACCTGATGGAGGTCAGTATAGATGGAATAATAGAACAAGTCCCACACACAGCTAGAAGGCCAAATATTTTTTCAGAGGTAGATGCAGAAAAAAATTATATTCAGTTTGCAACCAGATGGAGGTCAGTATAGATGGACTAATAGAACAAGTCCCACACACTGCTAGAAGGCCAAATATTTTTTCAGAGCTAGATGCAGAAAAATATTATATTCAATTTGCAACCTGATGGAGGTCAGTATAGATGGAATAATAGAACAAGTCCCACACACAGCTAGAAGGCCAAATATTTTTTCAGAGGTAGATGCAGAAAAAAAATATATTCAGTTTGCAACCAGATGGAGGTCAGTATAAATGGACTAATAGAACAAGTCCCACACACTGCTAGAAGGCCAAATATTTTTTCAGAGCTAGATGCAGAAAAATATTATATTCAATTTGCAACCTTATGGAGGTCAGTATAGTTGGACTAATAGAACAAGTCCCACACACTGCTAGAAGGCCAAATATTTTTTCAAAGCTAGATGCAGAAAAAATTATATTCAATTTGCAACCTGATGGAGGTCAGTATAGATGGACTAATAGAACAAGTCCCACACACTGCTAGAAGCCCAAATATTTTTTCAGAGGTAGATGCAGAAAAAAATTATATTCAGTTTGCAACCTGATGGAGGTCAGTATAGATGGACTAATAGAACAAGTCCCACACACTGCTAGAAGCCCAAATATTTTTTCAGAGGTAGATGCAGAAAAAAATTATATTCAGTTTGCAACTTGATGGAGGTCAGTATAGATGGACTAATAGAACATGTCCCACACATTGCTAGAAGGCCAAATATTTTTTCAGAGCTAGATGCAGAAAAATATTATACTCAATTTGCAACCTGATGGAGGTCAGTATAGATGGACTAATTGAACAAGTCCCACACACTGGTAGAAGCCCAAATATTTTTTTCAGAGCTAGATGCAGAAAAAAATTATATTCAGTTTGCAACCTGATGGAGGTCAGTATAGATGGACTAATAGAAAAAGTCCCACACACTGCTAGAAGGCCAAATATTTTTTCAGAGCTAGATGCAGAAAAATATTATATTCAATTTGCAACCTGATGGAGGTCAGTATATATGGACTAATAGAATGATGCTATGCCCAAAAGGTTTTACTTCACTAGGTGCAGTAAAAAAATTGGTATTCTATACACAGGTGGTGTAGCTTGCAACACAGATAGGCTACTCCGCTGGCTAACACACTCTGCAGTAGGCCAAAAAGGATTAGCTTTGCTAGATTTTGCCAAATGCTGTGAAAAAAACTTGCACAGCACTGGCACAGACCTGCCTGGCAAAAACTGATAGGAACTGATGTAACTTAGTCCTGAAAAGGACTGCAATTACAATTAGTCTTTACTCCCATAACCTATCTATTTAAGAGCACAGACCTGCCTGATAAAAGTCGTAGGAAATGCTGTAACCTAGTCCTTAAAAGGACTGCAATCACAACTATTCCCTACTCCCAAGCTATCTGTAGATTTGTGCGGAAATTGGCTTGAAATTAACAAGCTATAGCGCACACAGCAACAGCGGTGCCGTCTAACACGCAGCTGCAGCAGTGAGAAAATGGTGGCGATGGGGTAAATGGCTGGGTCTTATAGAGCAAGGACATGTGACATACACAGCCAAAGACACATGCCCTTGCTTGTGTGAAAAAAAGCACTTTGCTCCGTGTGTGCGCTGCTGATAGTCTGACAGATTGCACCACCCCACTGTAAATGCGGGAAAGAGAAAAAAAAATGGAGATCTTCATTATTCCTCCAGAGATCCATCTCCTGCCCCTCCCCCCGCCCCACTGTACACTCAAACTGCATATTAACATTAATTTTCATCATTACTGAGAAAAAATCCAGTTATGATTTTGGTGCACGAACATTTATCGAACATAACCTCGAACAGCCGAATTTTTTTCAAATCGTTCGTGTTTGCCAAACAGCTCGAACACCGCCCAAAACAGCTCGAATTTGAGATTGGCGAACAGTTCGAGTCGAACAACGCTCATCTCTAGTAATAATAATAATATTAGCAAATACCTACAATTAGAAATGTAGTATATTTCTTTATGATTCGCTATATCTTTTTCCTTATGTGCAGGGGATTGCAGGACCTTAGGAATCCATGGTTATGTCCACTGATAAAGTGACAGTCAGCTAGTTGCTAGTGGTCGTAACCATGGATACCTAAGGTCCTACAATGCCTGCACATGAAGAAAGAGATAGAATCAAGAAAACTATACTACATTTCTAATTGGAGGTATTTGCTAATATTATTACACCTACTACATATTGGGATAGGATATTGGAGATGGGAATACCCCTTTAATGATGGCCCATTAGTCCTACAGGAAAATGCATGCCTCTGAAGACTGCTATTGTCTCCACATCATGAGTTGCCCATGAATTCAACATTATTGCCACCTGCATTGTACAGAGCTGCATCATTTATGCCTGTTATAACCTAGATACAACAGTAAAAGTACTTGCCAGGTGGGACCAGAGTACTCATTTTAACATCTGCAGATGGACTCGATACTGCTAACTAAGGTAAGTCTATTTCAGTACGTTCTGGTGTGTGTGTTGTAAAGTAAAAACCACTGCTAAAAAGCTCATGCTGGAAATTATATGCTGATATGGGGTCTCTGAACTAATGATAACAGTGATGTGGACACACTTCACTAGGGAAATAATTCAGACTATATTGAGTGACCTGGGAATCATACATGCTTTCCATACTCCATATAACCCAAAGAGCAGAGGCACAGTAAAGAGACTAAATAGCACACTCGAATTAAAGAACCAGAAAGCCATGTAGGAGACTGGATAGAAGATTTTCCTTTCGAATTGAACCTAATCTGCAAAAACCCCACACAGAAAGACAGCTCTCTTCCCTTCTTATCTACTTTGGGTCAGCCTCAAAAAACGGGCTATACTTTTTGCAACTACAAGTCCTGCATAATGATCTCACTCTCTATTAGCCTTGTTTCAGCAACAATTAACTTGCACTTATACTGTAAGTATGTGTTCTCCTCCATCCCAGATACTGACTTATAGGAAGAAACCACTCCTTGCAGCCTGTTAATTGGTTTGTCCTTAAAAGACATGTAAGGAAAAACCTGGAGCCTCTACTGGAACCATGAATAGTTCAGCTGTTGACTGCTACTTGAGTCAAACTAGAAGGCAAAACAACATAAGTGTACTGTATGTAAGTCACTATAAATAGGTCCAGGCCTCTGCCCCGCTTCTGGAGACAGAATTTTCATCTGTCTCTTTATTGTGTTGCAAATGACTTACTTGCTTAATAAGGTTTTGAAGGAGTACTAATTAATAAGTTGGTTAAACACCCTCAAGTCCTTATTGAAGACATCAATAACCCAAAAGAAAAAGCCCACAATTGCTAGACAGTGATAGACAAACCAAAATTAGTGAAGATAAACTGGTATATTCAAGTAGAATTGAATTCTATACAAATTTAACAAAAATCCACATTCACGAAATTGTAGGTTTTTTGCAATAAGCTTCTGCACGGATTCAGCAAAATGGTGGCTGCCGAAAGACATCTTTCTGAATCGTAGAGGACCATCAAAAGGTTAAAAAGTAAAAAAAAAATTAGTTATCTTACCTCTCCCCTCATTTTCCTCTCCACTCCTCACCATCACTCGTCTGGTCCTCGCTACATCTTCTTATCACTTCTGCTCGCACTTAGAGGGTTCTGAGCATGCGTGTTCAAGGTCAATCGCACGTTGTGATGTTGTGAATTCATTACCTTTCACGTTTTTGCGGAGTCCTAATATAAGAGGCCCGGTGATTTCTGTGCAAGTTGAGGTGATTAAAAGATGCAAAGAGGACCTGATGGGTGACGTTGAGGAGTGAAAGGGCCAGAGATGAGAGTAGTGAGGTGAGTATAAGATTTTTTTTAATTTTTTCCATCTTACATTAATTATGCTCTGGGATCTGTAGTGAACCCAGAACATAATAAAGGTAATTAAATGTATTGAGAATAAATTCTCTATGAATCAAATTTCCCAGGAAAATCTGAGTGAACAGGCAAATTAGAATTTTACCTAATTCGCTCATCTCCAAAAATAACCTCTATCCTATAAATCTATAGATCGTAATCAGTGTAAATAGCAGTTGTAGAGCCCTGGAGATGAGGAATAGAGTGAAGAATATCCAAAGTTTCCTCATACCAGAAGAAATAAAAACTGTATCTGGAATGGAGTGTACACTCTCTAATTAACCAAGAAGGTCAAAATAAAAAAAAAGGTTAAAATAGGAGTTAAAAGAGAGGGCTATCTAAATATAATGGGTCAATGCTTCTTATGCTCTGATGTATAGTTTGTCTAGTGGGTATGAACACAAAGAAACATGGTATAAATGATTCAGATTTGCCAGTTAATTCACTTATTCTTTTACGTGTCTGTGGCAATACTTGAATCATTACTGTAGAATATTTTGCCTATATAAAATAATCTCCAGCAAATGATTACATTAATGCATCTATATAATAAAGTTTTTGCTTCAGACATGCCAGCACATGTCCAGGCCCGTTTGAAGTTCGCCAATGACCATCTGGATGATCCAGAGGAGGCATGCGACAAGGTAATGTGGTCAGATGAGAAAAATATAACTTTTTGGTATCAACTCCACTCACTATATTTGTAGGAAGAGAAAGGATGGGTACAACCCCAAAAACACTGTCCCAACCATGAAGTAGGAAACATCATACTTTGGGGTGATTTTCAGCAAAGGGAACAGGGCGACTGCATCGTATTGAAGAGAGGATGGATGGGGTCATGTATCTCGATCCCAACAACCTCCTTCCCTCAGCAAGAGCAATGAAGATGGATCGTGGCTGGGTCTTCCAGCATGACATTGACCCAAAACACACAGCCAGGGCTCTGTAAGAAGCATGTCAAAGTCATGGAATGGTCCAGCCAGTCTCCAGACCTGAAACCAATAGAAAATCTTTGAAGGGAGCTGAAACTAAATGTTGCCCAGCGATAACCCCAAAACCTAAGCGATCTGGAGAAGATCTGAACGGAGGAGTGGGCCAAAATCCCTTCTGCAGTATATGAAAACTTGGTGAAGAACTACAGGAAATGTCTGACCTTTTTAATTGCAAACAAAGGTTTCAATACCAAATATTAAGTTCTGTTTTTCTATTGTATCAAATATTTATTTCATGTAATATAATGCAAATAAATTCTGTAAAAATCATACGATGTGATTTTGTGCTTTTTATTTTTAGATTCTGTCTCTCACAGTTAAAGTGTATCTTATAAGAAAATTACAGACCTTTCCATTCTTTCTGGGTGGGAAAACTTGCAAGATCTACAGTATATCAAATACTTATTTTCCCCACTGTACATGGAGCTGTGGGAGCAGTATTCTGCAGTTTATATATTGCAATCTCAGCTTTGTTATCTTGACATTATTTTCATTCAAACCTCTGCTGGCAAATGAGGTGGACATTGGGAATGCATAAAAAGCAACGTGAGCAGAGGTTTGTGAGATGTGTAAGGAGCATATAGTGTATATTTAATTATCTGACTGTGTATTGCAAGGAGGGCTGTGTAACATATGCATACAGTGGAACTGTGTATAGGGGTAGCCAAGCCTATACACAGTTCCACTGTAAGCATTTTATACTGCTTTGCTATACACATGTTATATATACTCACACCTCTGCTTCCAATATAATTATAATATATTTATATATAATATTTGCTGACACACACACAAAACACAAACACACAGCTCTGCTCCCATTACTGTATTTGCCTTACAAATTTCCACCTCATCTCCCAACAAAGGTTTAAAAAGGTATACATGAAAGTAATGTCAGCACGGCTGCAATGCTGTGTGTATATAGCACATACTCTAATAATAATAATTAAATTTTTATAGCACCAACATATTCCGCAGCACTTTACAATTAAGTGGGGTCATGAATAGTGTTGAGCCACCCCCGTAGTGTTCGAGTTCGGTTCGGTTCGTCGAACACCCATGTGTTCGCCGAACTGTTCGTCGAACTGTTCGTCGAACACCTTCGAACACCGTTAAAACCAATGGCAGGCAAACAAAAACACATAGAAACACATAGAAAACACCTTCAAAGGTGTCCAAAAGCTGACAAACTGCTCAGAAGACACAACTAACACATGGAAAAGTGACAAGTACATATAGTCATGTGAAAAGAAAAGAGGTGGAGGAGTAAAAGGAGGGGGAGACACAGATATAGGCATGTCATGCCCTTCTAAAATCCAAAAAGTGAGAAGCCGAGACAGCCAGTCCGCTCCTGCCCGTGCCACCTCCGTGTCGCCGGGTTTGTGCCAGAGCCGCGGTGAACCCTGACGGCCAGCCCCCCTCTCCCAATACTGGTGCCTGTCCGCTGGTGGGTCGAGAGAGCCCCCCTGTGGTGGAGGCAGCTCTAAGCTTTTTAATTTAAATTGTCCCTCTAATTTGAATGAATACACTTTAAATCCATTTACAAGGATCTATTGGAGGGCAAGTCTCATGCCAGCAGCCGCGTAATTCCAGCTCCAGTAGCGTCCACTAAAGCTGCTGCAGTTAAAAAGCTTTTATAAGGATCGAGCTCGGCTGTCCTCCGCAAGGCATCCTAGTGCCAGTCCCAGCCCCTATGCCTTGGGGTGCCTCCTGATGCTCTTCACTGAGTATCCCGTGGTCCCGAAGCATTTCCTTTGAAAAAATTAAGTGTCCAAACTACAGGTGGTGTAGCTTGCTTAACAGCCGGGATAATCCGCTGACTAGCAGACACTGCTACTAGGCACAAAGTATTTCCTGGGCTAGATGCAGTTAAAAATTTGTAAGTAGATACTCTCGTTGGATGCTGAGAAAGCATTCCATAGAGTCTCCTGGCACGCCATATATGATTCTCTTAAAAAGCTTGGGGTAGGGGTCTAGGGGACCCTTTTATAGCCAAAATCACGGCCCTGTATCACAATACGTCACCTAGGCTGAAGATAAATGGAACTGTAGCACCGAGGGCTCGGTTGCTACAGACATATTGCACCTCACCCAGAGGTGTGATATCTCACTCTCAGATAAGGATGGAGTGTGGATCAGGACCCGACACCTGCACGCATTACACCACATTGCCGTTGGGCAGGGCGACCAATATGCCCCTGAAATGGGCACGACAGTCCCTGTCCCTGGCTGGAGTGGGGGGAGGGAACACTGAGGAAGGGGAACCCTGCAGTGCAGGAGCAGGGAGGAAGCAGTTCCTGGGTGCATTGAGAAGGGAGTATAAAAGGTGGGCACCATCTTAGTTCAGTGCAGAGAAGTCTGAGCAGAAGTGGCAGGGAGCAGGGGCTCTGCCTAGTAACAGAGGCCCAGGCCTGCAAGAGGGAGAAGGAAGGAAGAGGAGCCGAGAAGGCTCCAGGAACGAGGAATGAAGGGATCCCAGGGGTGCGGACGGGCGAGTCGCCACCGCACGCCCGAATCCACCTGCGTGGAGGGGTCAGGCCAAAGGGGGAGACCGGTCCCCGAACTAGTGGAGGCAGGAAACGACCCTCAGCTAGAAACCGGAGGCTCTGACATTTTATGTGGCGCAGCCCCTTGCTCCACCCGCTAGGAAGGCACCACATAGGGTCAGGGAAACTGGCGCCAAGTTTACCAAGAGGAGGCCCGAGGCAGCCGGACAGAAGTGTTGGTAAGAAAGGCCAGACAAAGGACACACAAAGGGGGTCCTGTGAAGCGCTCCAAAGTTATCTGGGAGTTGTCTGAGCCCCTCACCTGGTGAGCACAGTACGACGTGGGCAGCCGTTACCTGCAGACGTGGTCTGGATAATAAGAACTGTGAGTAAAGGCCCTGAACTGCATCACTGACTCCTTGTCGTTACTGCTGCTGCCCTGCACCATCACCCCCATCCTCCGCATACACTGCCCTGAGGCTATACTCCTCCCGTGGGGAGTTATGCTACGCTCTGCTGCACCCACAACACCAGCCTTAGCGGTCTGCCCTGTAGCAGCGGTTCACTCTGACCGCAATCCACGGGTGGCGTAGTCGGACATTTAAACATCAAAACCACATAAATAGTTCCGCCACTGGTTTGACCGCCCTGAGCCACGGAACCGGATCGCCGCCACGAAGACTACAACCACCAGCATCCACCAAAAAGGGTCCGGCTCCGGGTGTCCCAAGGCCCAGGGGGTGCGTCAGAACATTTTCATCACCTTTCACAATCACCAATGGGACAAGGCAGGGATGTCCTCTGTCCCCTCTCTTATACATCCTAGTGACGGAGCACCTGCTCTCATCAATTCGCCATAACCCCAATATTAGGTGGATTGAGGTGGGAGGCACCGAGTACAAGTGCTCTCTATTTGCTGATGATGTACTAGTATATATCACTCAATCACATATATCCATCCCTGCTGTTATGGCTGAAATAGATCACTTTGTTACATGGTAAAATTTTAAAATCAATGCAGCGAAGTCTGAGGCCCTCGATGTCTCCCTCCCTAAATCCATATAGGATTCCATCCAGTCCAACTTTCCCTTTGCCTGGCCCTCACAGGGTATCAAATACTTAGGAATTCCTATTCATAGAGACCTCTCCCATCTATGTTATCTTAATTTTGGGCCCTTTATTGAACAATTCCATACAGACCACGGTTGGCAAGTTAGAACTGTAAGATTCACTACGTGAACCACTGGTGTTTTGTGGAAAAGCACATGTACACCGCGTTCCAAATTATTATGCAAAAAGTGTTTAGGAGTGATAAGGGAAGAATTTGTTTGTTTGTCAGTTAAGCTCATTGATGGTGATGTGTGTCAGGGCTCTTTATATCACTGTAAGCAATTGCAGACACCTGTGCTAATTAGTTTGGCAGGTGTGTCCAATGAAAGGCAAGACTACTTAAGAAGGCTCTCTCACATTATTAAGCAGCCTACATTTTCTGCCAAAATGGGAAAGAAAAAGGATGTGTCGGCTGCTGAGAAGCAACAAATTGTGGAGTGTTTAGGTCAAGGCATGACTACAATCAACATTGTGCGATGATCAGGATGAAGTGTCTTGGCAATCAAGAAGTATGTAGCTGATTCACAGTACACACGTGTGCGTGCTGATAAGGGCAAATTGAGGACTCTTTCCTACAGGCAATTACGTCAGGTTGAAAGAGCAGCGGCAAAAAAGCCTTGTCATAGCAGCAGACAAGTTTTTGAAGCTGCTTGTGCCTCCAACGTCCCCCGAACAACAAGATGCAGGGTCCTTCAGAGGTTTGCAGCTGTGCATACGCCATCCTGTCGACCTCCTCTATCCACTTCACACAAGCAGAAACGGCTCCAGTGGGCCAAACATTACATGAAGACTGATTTCAAAACTGTTTTGTTCACGGATGAGTGCCGTGCAGCGCTCGATGGTCCAGATGAATGGAGTGGAGGATGGCTGGTTGATGGACACCCCACGCAAACACGGCTACAGCGCCAACAAGGAGGAGGTGGAGTAATGTTTTGGGCTGGAATCATGGGGAGAGAGATTGTCGGCCCCTTTAGGATCCCTGAAGGCGCTAAAGATGAACTCCATAATGTATGTGGATTTTCTCAAACAGCACTTCCTGCCATGGTTCAAGAAGAAGAACCGTGTATTTCACAGCAAGATCATTTTTCTGCATGATAATGCACCATCTCATGCTGCACATAAAACATCTGCATCTCTGGCTGATATGGGCATAAAAGGGGACAAACTTATGGTGTGACCCCCATGCTCCCCTGACCTCTACCCCATTCAGAACCTTTGGAGCATCATTAAAAGGAGTGTCTATGATGGCGGGAGGCAGTTCACATCTAAGCAACAGCTCTGGGAGGGTATTCTGTCCTCATGCAAAACAATTGAAGCAGAAACCATCCAAAACCTGACAAATTCAATGGACGAGAGAGTTCAGAAGCTCCTTTCGAACAAGGGGTCCTATGTGAAAATGTAACATCACCTAGAATAAAGTTTTGAGTTGAAAACTGTTTGATTTCAGTTTCTAACAACCTGCTAATGCTTATAATTTCAAAAATGACCATTTTTTTGGTCTTTATTAAAATGAAAAGGTTGATCGAAAAGTTTGGGGGATCTAAGAGTGTGGCAACCCAGTAGTCATGATTACTTCGAATTCTGACAATATGAGGGTCATGCTGCAGGTAGTGCAGCAAGAAGGCACTTATGTGTCTTGCGCATCTCGGAGCCCCAAAATTATTTTCCGGGCTAGATGCAGCTAAAAATTATTTTTAATTTTAAATCTGGTGAAGCTTATTATAGATGGCCTAATAGGATCAGTGCTGCACACTGCTACAAAGCCCAAATTATTTTCCAGTCAAGATACAGATAAACATGATTAGTAATTTGAAAGCTTAAAACGGTTGGTAGGGTGATTTTAACCAATCATCAAGCTTTTACTCTCTCCAGGATGACACAGGGGTAGAAAAGTCGTTTCGGATCCATGATTTGTTCATCTTTATGAACGTGAGTCTGTCTACATTATCAGTGGAGAGCCGCGTGCGCTTATCTGTCAGCACACCACCAGCAGCGCTGAACACACGTTCAGACAGAACGCTGGCTGCGGGGCATGACAAGATCTCCAAGGCGTAAGTGGCTAGCTCCGGCCATTTATCCAGATTGGAAGCCCAAAAAGAGCAAGGGTCCAGTGACACAGTCGTGGCTTCAATGTTTACTTGGAGATACTCCTGTACCATCGTCTCTAGGCGTTGACTATGTGTCAGACTTCTTGTCTCCTGTGGCCTTGCAAAGGATGGGCTAAAAAAGTGGTGAAATGATTCCGCAAAATTGATGTTACCAGCAGATACTGTGGTTCTGTTACGGTTTGAGTGCTGAACACTTGACGGTTCCACGGTTGGCAAGTTGGAACTGTGAGATTCACTACGTGCACCACTGGTATTTTGTGGAAAAGCACATGTAAGATTCTGCAACAGTCTCTGCTGATACTCCTGCATGCGTGCATCCCTTTCTATGGCAGGAATAATTTCTGCAAATTTACTTTTGTACCGGGGATCTAACAGTGTGGCAACCCAGTAGTCAGGATTATTTCTAATTCTCACAATTCGAGGGTCATGTTGCAGGTAGTGCAGCAAGAAGGCACTCATGTGTGTTGCGCATCCAGGAGCACCAAGTCCCTGTTGTGTTGGTGGCGAGGTAACAATCATGCTTCCTTCCTCTGTCCTCTCCCCCCAACCTCGCACAACAGAAATGTGATCAAGGTCTCCCTCATCTGATGAGTCTTCCATCAGTTCGTCCTCCACTTCTTCCTGGGCTCCTGCACCTTCCTCACTAGTTTGGCTGCTACCATGCGCCCTGGTAAAATCATCTCCCCCACCCTCACATGCCTGTCGCCTTGGTGCTGCCGACCGTCTGGACCTTGCAGATGTTAGCCCTTCCGCATACAACTCCTCCTCCTCTACTTCCTCCACCTCCTCTTGTGCCACCACCTGACTCCGAATTCTGTTTAACATGTGCTCCAGCATGTAAATCACCGGAATAGTCATGCTGATAATGGCATCGTCAGCACTAAACATCTTCGTCGCCATTTCAAAACTGTGCAGAAGGGTGCATAGGTCCCTGATCTGAGACCACTCCTCCAGCGTGATTTGCCCCACCTCTGAATCTCGTTGGCCCAGGCTATACGTCAGAACGTATTGCACCAGGGCTTGTCGGTGCTGCCACAGTCGCTGCAACATGTGCAGAGTTGAATTCCACCGGGTAGGCACATCGCATTTTAGCCGGTAAAGTGGCAGGCCCAACGACTTCTGTAGAGATGTAAGTCGCTGAGCTGCGGGATGCGAACGGCGGAAGTGAGCACACAGCGACCGTGCCCTCTGCAGAAGGTCATCTAGTCTGGGATAGTGGGCTAAAAATTGCTGGACAACCAGGTTCAACACGTGAGCCATACAAGGCACGTGTGTGACATTGCCCCGGCGAAGGGCCGCACCCAGGTTTGCAGCATTGTCGCACACGGCCTTCCCTGGTTTCAGGTCCAGTGGAGACAACCATTCATGAAATTGGTTCTCCAGAGCTGACCACAACTCCTCAGCTGTGTGACTCACATTTCCCAGACATTTCAATGTAAAAACCGCCTGATGACGTTGAGCCCTACTGCCAGCATAGTAAGGAGGTGTGCAGTATCCCTTCTGTGCAGTTAGAAAGCTTGTGGCATGACCAGACAGGCTTTGGGTGCAGGTGGAAGACCGAGAGGAGGTTGAGGAGGCAGAAGCAGTGGAGGAACTTTGACATAAAGAGGATTGACGCACAACTCGTGGGGATGGCAAGACTTGGACAGCAGCCCCTTGTCCTGCTGTCACCATAGTTACCCAGTGCCCAGTCAGCGACATGTAACGCCCCTGTCCATGCCTACTCGTCCAAGTGTCTGTGGTGAAATGCACCCTGTCACACACAGAGTTTCTCAAAGAAGCGGTGATGTTGTGTGCGACATGCTGGTGGAGCGCAGGCACACCTTTCTTTGAGAAGTAGTGCCGACTGGGCATCTGGTACTGGGGCACTGCGACGGACATAAGGTCTCGAAAATCCTCTGTGTCCACCAGGCGGAAAGGCAGCATTTCTGTAGCCAAGAGCTTGCAGATGGTGAAATTCAACCTCTTAGCTTTCTCATGGCTAGGAGGAAATGGTCTTTTACTTGTCCACATCTGAGGGACCGAGGGCTGGCTATTGTGCTTAGACGGGGTTGATAAGGGTGTCCCCGGCAAACTGCCGGTCTGTGAGGAAGATGCAGGCGGACATGTTAGGTTGCCTTGATCCAAAGGTGGTGCTATCGATGTCGGACAGCGCTCAAGACCAGCTGGTGTTACCACCTCCAAAGAAAATGATGACCTGCCAATCACGCTGGCTGTTGCGGGTAAAGAGGTGGCAGGTCTGCGCCCCAAAACAGGTGTGACTGCTGTCCCCCCAGTCACAGAGGATGAAGAGGCCGCGGATGCACAAGATATGGCAGACGGTGGTTGGCCCGGCCGGCTAGGCCGCATTGTAGCACACTGAGCTTCCCACTGCAACTTATGCTTCATGTCCATGTGCCGGTTCATGCATGAAGTACTCAAACTATGTATTTTTTGGCCTCTACTTAGCTTTTGCTGACAAATGTTACAGATAACACGAGTTGGGTCATCTTTATCGATCTGAAAAAATGCCCAGGCTATGCAAGGCTTAGCACCCATGCGACCTGAAGAGCCACCACGACTTGTGGTGAGAGGCAGAGTTGTGTTTGAGGATGCAGTTGTTGACGTGCTTCCAGTACTACGTCTCTGTCCAGGAAGGCGCAACCTGACCTCGTCGTCACTAGCATCTTCCTCCACCTCCTCTGCTGACCTCATCTCTTGGCTGACTGTGGGTTGACAGTAAGTGGGATCTCTGACCTCATCATCATCACCCTGTGCGTTATCACACCCGTCGTCCTCAGAGCCAACCTGTTCCTGCCCTGACAAAAAACTAAAGTTGTCGCTCCAATCAGGTATTTGAGTCTTATCATCGTCTTCCTCATTGTCTCCACCAACAGGAGTTACAGTTTGGGAATGAGGGTCTACATTATGGTCAGAACCTTCTGCGTCTGGTCCTGGATCCGACTCATAAAGATTCTGGGCATCAGTGCAGATCATTTCCTCGTCTGGATTCACAGAAGCGCTGGAGTCGACCTCTGATTCCCAGGCTATAGTATGAGTAAACAGCTCTGCAGACTCAACCATCTGTTCTACCTCATACTCAGACGGGCAGCTGGAGATTTGGGAGCTGTGAGGAAGCAAGTGCGATTTGGGTGACACCTTTGAGGACTGGAGTATTTGTGATGTTGAAGTTGATGTGGAGGAGAGCCCACTTAAAGGAGCACTTGATATCCGTTGAAGCACCTGCTGTTTTTGTGCCTCATCTGGAATTTGTAGCGATTGGCGTGGCCGTAAGAAAGCGATCTTATCACATTGTCCGCTAAAAGAAGTAGACATTTTAGTTTGGCTGGAAGATGGTCTTTCTTCTGCACCTACCCCACGGACACAACCTTTTTTCCCCTTCCCAACACGCCTACTCCCCTTTCCACCAGCAGCAGGCCTTTTTCCACTCATTTTGGTGGTTAACTAATTCACAACTCTGGAGTTGTTTGCACAAAAAAACAATGGATGGTAACCGAGCAGAGCTGAGTGGCCAAACTGTGGTATTAGGCCAAAACTATTGGCTGGGTTAGATGCAGAAAAAAATTATTTTTAATTTGCAACCTGATGGAGGTCAGTATAGATGGACTAATAGACCAAGTCCCACACACCGCTAGAAGCCCAAATATTTTTTCAGAGCTAGATGCAGAAAAAAATTATATTCAAATTGCAACCTGCTGGAGGTCAGTATAGAAAGACTAATAGAACAAGTCCCACACACTGCTAGAAGCCCAAATATTTTTTCAGAGCTAAATGAAGAAAAAAATTATTTTTAATTTGCAACCTGATGGAGGTCAGTATAAGTGGACTAATAGACCAAGTCCCACACACTGCTAGAAGCCCAAATATTTTTTCAGAGCTAGATGCAGAAAAAAATTATTTTTAATTTGCAACCTGATGGAGGTCAGTATAGATGGACTAATAGACCAAGTCCCACACACCGCTAGAAGCCCAAATATTTTTTCAGAGCTAGATGCAGAAAATTTTTTTATTCAATTTGCAACCTGATGGAGGTCAGTATAGATGGACTAATAGACCAAGTCCCACACACTGCTAGAAGCCCAAATATTTTTTCAGAGCTAGATGCAGAAAAAAATTATTTTTAATTTGCAACCTGATGGAGGTCAGTATAGATGGACTAATAGACCAAGTCCCACACACTGCTAGAAGCCCAAATATTTTTTCAGAGCTAGATGCAGAAAAAAATTATTTTTAATTTGCAACCTGATGGAGGTCAGTATAGATGGACTAATAGACCAAGTCCCACACACCGCTAGAAGCCCAAATATTTTTTCAGAGCTAGATGCAGAAAAAAATTATATTCAATTTGCAACCTGCTGGAGGTCAGTATAGAAGGACTAATAGAACAAGTTCCACACACTGCTAGAAGCCCAAATATTTTTTCAGAGCTAAATGAAGAAAAAAATTATTTTTAATTTGCAACCTGATGGAGGTCAGTATAGATGGACTAATAGACCAATTCCCACACACTGCTAGAAGCCCAAATATTTTTTCAGAGCTAGATGCAGAAAAAAATTATTTTTAATTTGCAACCTGATGGAGGTCAGTATAGATGGACTAATAGACCAAGTCCCACACACCGCTAGAGCCCAAATATTTTTTCAGAGCTAGATGCAGAATTTTTTTTTATTCAATTTGCAACCTGATGGAGGTCAGTATAGATGGACTAATAGACCAAGTCCCACACACTGCTAGAAGCCCAAATATTTTTTCAGAGCTAGATGCAGAAAAAAATTATTTTTAATTTGCAACCTGATGGAGGTCAGTATAGATGGACTAATAGACCAAGTCCCACACACTGCTAGAAGCCCAAATATTTTTTCAGAGCTAGATGCAGAAAAAAATTATATTCAATTTGCAACCTGCTGGAGGTCAGTATAGAAGGACTAATAGAACAAGTCCCACACACTGCTAGAAGCCCAAATATTTTTTCAGAGCTAAATGAAGAAAAAAATTATTTTTAATTTGCAACCTGATGGAGGTCAGTATAGATGGACTAATAGACCAAGTCCCACACACTGCTAGAAGCCCAAATATTTTTTCAGAGCTAGATGCAGAAAAAAAT
Source organism: Phyllobates terribilis (assembly GCF_046119375.1). Taxonomy (NCBI): domain Eukaryota; kingdom Metazoa; phylum Chordata; class Amphibia; order Anura; family Dendrobatidae; genus Phyllobates; species Phyllobates terribilis. The sequence goes on along the minus strand of NW_027362762.1, from coordinate 763,135,507 downwards.
TATTTTTAATTTGCAACCTGATGGAGGTCAGTATAGATGGACTAATAGACCAAGTCCCACACACCGCTAGAAGCCCAAATATTTTTTCAGAGCTAGATGCAGAAATTTTTTTTATTCAATTTGCAACCTGAGGGAGGTCAGTATAGATGGACTAATAGACCAAGTCCCACACACTGCTAGAAGCCCAAATATTTTTTCAGAGCTAGATGCAGAAAAAAATTATTTTTAATTTGCAACCTGATGGAGGTCAGTATAGATGGACTAATAGACCAAGTCCCACACACTGCTAGAAGCCCAAATATTTTTTCAGAGCTAGATGCAGAAAAAAATTATTTTTAATTTGCAACCTGATGGAGGTCAGTATAGATGGACTAATAGAACAAGTCCCACACGCTGCTAGAAGCCCAAATATTTTTTCAGAGATAAATGAAGAAAAAAATTATTTTTAATTTGCAACCTGATGGAGGTCAGTATAGATGGACTAAGAGACCAAGTCCCACACACTGCTAGAAGCCCAAATATTTTTTCAGAGCTAGATGCAGAAAAAAATTATTTTTAATTTGCAACCTGATGGAGGTCAGTATAGATGGACTAATAGACCAAGTCCCACACACCGCTAGAAGCCCAAATATTTTTTCAGAGCTAGATGCAGAAAAAAATTAAATTCAATTTGCAACCTGCTGGAGGTCAGTATAGAAGGACTAATAGAACAAGTCCCACACACTGCTAGAAGCCCAAATATTTTTTCAGAGCTAAATGAAGAAAAAAATTATTTTTAATTTGCAACCTGATGGAGGTCAGTATAGATGGACTAATAGACCAAGTCCCACACACTGCTAGAAGCCCAAATATTTTTTCAGAGCTAGATGCAGAAAAAAATTATATTCAGTTTGCAACCTGATGGAGGTCAGTATAGATGGACTAATAGAATGATGCTATGCCCAAAAGATTTTACTTCACTAGGTGCAGTAAAAAAATTGGTATTCTATAAACAGGTGGTATATCTTGCAACACAGATAGGCTACTCCACTGACTAACACACTCTGCAATAGGCCAAAAAGGATTAGCTTTGCTAGATTCAGCCAAATGCTGTGAAAAAAACTTGCACAGCACTGGCACAGACCTGCCTGGCAAAAACTGATAGGAACTGATGTAACCTAGTCCTGAAAAGGACTCCAATTACAATTAGTCTTTACTCCCACAATCTATCTATTTAAGAGCACAGACCTGCTTGATAAAAGTCGTAGGAAATGCTGTAACCTAGTCCTTAAAAGGACTGCAATCACAACTATTCCCTACTCCCAAGCTATCTGTATATTTGTGCGAAAATTGGCTTGAAATTAACAAGGTATAGCGCACACAGCAACAGCGGTGCCGTCTAACACGCAGCTGCAGCAGTGAGAAAATGGTGGCGACGGGGAAAATGGCTTGGTCTTATAGGGCAAGGACATGTGACATACACTGCCAATCACACATGCCCTTGCTTGTGTGAAAAAAAGCACTTCGCTCCGTGTGTGCGCTGCTGATAGGCTGACAGATTGCACCTCCCCACTGTAAATGCGGGAAAGAGAAAAAAAAATGGAGATGTTCATTGTTCCTGCAGAGATCCATCCCCTGCCCCTCCCCCCGCCCCGCTGTACACTCAAACTGCGTATTAACATTAATTTTCATCATTACTGAGAAAAAATCCAGTTATGATTTTGGTGCACGAACAGTTATCGAACATAACCTCGAACAGCCGAATTTTTCTCAAATTGTTCGTGTTCGCCGACCGGCTCGAACACCGCCCAAAACAGCTCGAATTTGAGATTGGCGAACAGTTCGAGTAGAACAACGCTCATCTCTAGTCATGAACAAACAATAAAGACATCACAAACTAACACATAGGTCAACAATTGCAGGAGGAAGAAGAGCCCTGCTCACAAGCTTGCAATCTATAAGGAAATAGAGGGTACACAATAGGTACACAGTGCTTGTCATGTATGGTCCAACCATCATAATAAATAGTGCATTTTAAATAAGCTGCATGATATGGTCACCAGTTAGTATCTGTCTAAGTACAGCTACCAAGTGCTATTGAGTGCATGGAGGATTGCACACAGATGAATAGGAGGAACCAGATTCTGAGTAAAATTTTGAAATATGGAACAGGAGAGAGATAGGTTAGTGAATTGAGATGATAGGCCTGTCTAAAGAGATGTGTTTTCAAAGCATGCTTAAAAATGTCTGTGGTAGATATTAGTCGGATTGTCCAAGGTAGTGCATTCCAGAAAACTGGCGCAGCACAAGAGAAGTCTTGAAGATAGAAATGGGCAGTTTGGATTATGGAGGATGTTTGTTTTAGATCAGTGAATATCAAGAAAGCTATTGCCTAGCTGATATAATAAATTGATTAACATGCAATAGTAAACCAATATATATTCAGTATATATTTTGAATATATGATGCCTTTATTTTTGAACTTTAAGCATAAATTCAATTTGAAATCAATTTAATTTTATATATAGTAAGTAAAAGTTATATTTCATTCACATACCTATCCCCTTCTTTTTTCTCTTTCTTGATATTTAATGTTCTTAGGCTGGGTGCCCACGTAGCGTTTTTCAAGCGTTTATGCTGCGGAATTTCCGCAGCGTAAATGCTTGTGAAGCGCTAGGTAATCCGCACCCCATGGTCCCCAAGGGGATTGAGCATGTTCTATGCACATGCTGCGGATTTTTCCGCAGCGTTTATGCTGCGTACAAAAATCCTCATCATGTCATTTAATTTTGCGGTAGCGCAGAGGAACTCCCGCCATTGACTTGCATTGAAACGCATAGAAACCGCGACTGTACATTTCTACAAGCGGATTCTATGCGTTTCTATGTACGGATGGTTCCCAGTTCTGGAGGAGAGGAGACTCTCCTCCAGACCTGGGTACCATTCTACCTGTAAAAAAAGAATAAAATAACAAATAAAGTTATATTCGCCTGTCCGGCGGCTTCTCTCTGAATGCCGGCATCGCTTGAGGACCTGCGGTGACGTCACAGTCATGTGACCGCAGGCCCTTCACCGCTCTGTCTCGCGATATGCCGGCAGCCGGGAACCAGACAGGAACGAGCGCTGCAGCCACGCCGAGCCTCGGGGGTGAGTATAGCTTTATTTGTTTTAATTTTTACGGTTCACACTGTATAAATCCATGCCGTTTGCATGGATTTATACAGTGTGACCTAGTTGTCAAGCACTTTCCAAGTGATGCTATCGCCTGGAAAGCGCTTGTCAATCTGCATGCGGTAACTCATGTGAATCCGCATGTGGATCCGCATGTATTCTGCAGGAAAAACGCATGCACAATCTGCATCCGTTTTTTCTGCCAGGGAGATGCAGAAATGCTGCAGAAATTTTCTGCTTCATTTCTGCATCGTGGGCACATAGCCTTATAGTGGTGTACACTTTTGTGACTCAAATCTGATTTCTGAGATTAGACAACCCTAATTACATTAGTCTTAGATCAATTGTCAAGTGGAAACACAGGAAGGGTGATAGACAGAGATGTGAGAGGAGATACAGGGTGGTGCAGAACTATGGAGAGCTTTGTAAGTGAGATAGATCAGTTTGTATTGTTTTCTGAAGTGAATTGGCAACAAGTGCAATGACTAGCACAAGGTGGAGGCATTGGTGAAGCGAATGGACAGAAATACAACCCTGGCTGCCGCATTCAGGACAAATTGGTTTGGTTAGAGAATGTTTGGTTAGAGGGAAACTGATCAGTTGAAATTGTCCAGACAAGAATGAAAAAGAGCGACAGTGAGAGTTTTCGCATTTTCAAGGGTGAGGAATAGTCATATTCTGGAGATGTTTTTAAGATGCAGGTAACATGAGCGAGTGAGTGATCGGATATGGGGAATAAAGGAAAGTTCAGTGTTATATATAACCCCAAGACATGCTGGGGTTATATGTGACATGCTGCTTGAGAGTTATGGTTGAACCAGCCAAGGCAATTGCAATATCTGGTATAAATCGGTTATTAGGGGGAGGAAACACGAGAAGTTCAGTTTTGGAGAGATTCAGTTTCAGATAGAGTGAGGACAGCGGACAGACAATTCCTGGTATTTTGTACTTAGGTGGGGGTAATGTCAGGAGAAGAGGTGTATAACTGGGTGTCATCGGCACATAGAGATGATCCTTGAAATCAAATCTGCTGATGGTTTGCCCAATAGTAATGGTGTATAGAGAGAAGAGGAGGGGGCCTAGGACTGAGCCTTGAGGAACCTGATAGTAAGGGGAAGATTAGAGGAGTAAGAGCCGGCAAAATATATAGTGAAAGAGTGGTCAGATAGGAAGGAGAAGAACCAACAGAGCAAGGATTAGTGCCCATTTGATTTCACAGTTAGTAGATCTTTAGAGACTTTAGTGAGAACAGTTTGAGTAGAGCAAAAAGAGCAGAAACCAAACTGTAAATGATAGAGAGTGATCTGAGAGATAGCAGATTAGACGAGAGTGGACTAACCATTCCATAAGTTTATTCATGAAGGGAAGATTAGAGAAAGGTCTGTAGTTAGCAGTGCAGTTCTGGTAGAGGGAGGTTTTTATAAATAAAGTGGTTATGACAGCATGTTTGAATGAAGAGGGAAAGATAATAGAAGAAAGAGAGAGGTTAAAAACTGGGGAGAGGGACTGTAGGAGATGTGAGGGGAAAGATTCACTGGTGCAGGTTGTAGAGTGAGAAGAAGAAAGGAGCCTTTTAACTTATTTTTCTGTGACAGGCTTGAAGGAGAAAAGTGAGCTTAAGGTGCGGAAAGGAATGGAATACATGCTCTGAGGGGATTGTGTAAAAATGTCCTGATGGATATGGTTGATTTTTCCTAGGTAATAAGTGTCACGAACATCAGCAGTGAGGTTAGTGATAGGGGCCTGTTCTTTTGGGCTCAGGAGGCAGTGGAAACTTTTGAAGTGTTGTTTTTTATTTTAACCCCTTTAAAGCCCAAGACGTACTAATACGCATCTGCGCCATGGGCTTTAAGAGCCTCATACGTATTAGTACGTCTTTGCGATCGCGCCCGCACAGCCTGATTGTCACAGCTGACACCCAGTGCTATGTGCTTGGAGTGGTCCCACACCACTTCCGGCACATTAACCCCTGCAATGCTGGAATCAAAGTCGATCGCAGCATTGTGGGGGCAAGGGGAGGTGATTGCAATACTTACCTCTTCTCCCGGCCTCCAGCGCTGTCTGCCGCGGCTTCACGGATGTTGCCATGACGACCCGATGTCGTCGTGACAACATCCGGGTCACCAGACAGCAGGAAGATATTTTGGTCATGCGCAGTGCATGACCAAAGTATTTTCTGCATCTGCAGCACTGACAGCCTGCATAGCACAGGGATGGTGCTCCATCCCTGTGCTACACAGGCGATCAGAATAAAAAAAGTGAAAGTCCCATAGTCGGACAAAGAATAAAAGTAAAAAAACTGTCAGAAATGTAAAAAAAAAAAAAAAAATTGTAAAAATAATAAAAAAAAATAAATAAATAATCCACCAAAAATAAAAATATAATGTACCCATCAATAAATATTATTATGAAAAAAAAAAAAACAATAAAAGTACACATATTTGGTATCACCGCATCCAGAATGACCTGATCTATAAAACTGTCCCACTAGCTAACCCCTTTAGTGAACATGGTAAAAAAAATAAATAAAAAACGATGCAAAAAACAATGCTTTATCATATTACCGCCAAACAAAAAAATGGAATAACACGCGATCAAAAAGACGAATATAAATAAAAATGGTACAGCTGAAAACATCATCTTGTCCCGTAAAAAACAGGCTGCCATACTGCTCCATGAGTCAAAAAATAAAAAAGTTAAAGCTCTCAGAACAAAGCGATGCAAAAAAATAATTTTTTCTATAAAATAGCTTTTATTTTGTAAAAGCGCCAAAACATAGAAAAACTATATAAATGTGGCACCACTGTAAACGTACTGACCCGAAGAATAAAGCTGCCTTATCAATTTTCCCACACACAGAACAGCATAAAAAAAGTAAAAAAAAAACAATTCCTGAATTGTTGGTTTTTGTTTATTCTGCCTCCCAAAAATCGGAATAGAAAGCGACCAAAAAATGTCACGTGCCTGAAAATGGCACCAATAAAAACGTCAACTCATCCCGCAAAAATCAAGCTGTCACATGACTATGTCAGCCAAAATATGGAAAAATTATAGCTCTCAAAATATGGAGATGCATAAACTAGATTTTACAAAAAAAATGAGTCTTTTAGTGTGTGACAGCTGTCAATCATAAAAACCAGATATGATTCTGGTATCGCTGTAATTGCACCGACCCGAATAATAAAGTCATCAAATCATTTATACCACATGAGGAACGGCGTAAAAAATAAACTCTAGGGTTAGGGATGTGCTAAGGTTAGGGTTGGGGTTAGGGTTGGGCTATGGTTAGGATTGGTCTAGGGTTCGGCTAGGGTAAGGGTTGAGCTAGGGTTAGGGTTGGGCTAGGGTGAGGGTTGGGGTTAGGGTTGGGGTTAGGGTTGGGCTAGGGTTAGGGTTGGGGTTGGGATTGGGGTTGGGATTGGGCTAGGGTTAGAGTTAGGTTAGGGTTGGGGTTAGGGTTGGGGTTAGGGTTGGGCTAGGGTTAGGGTTGGGCTAGGTTTAGGGTTGGGATTTTTTTCAAAAGTTAGAAAAAAATATGACGATATGGCAACTAGTGTTGAGCGCAAGTGCTCGCTACTTGAATTTACATCGGGAGCTCGGGTATGCACTGACTTTCGCGGGTGCTCAAGTGACAGGCTCGAGTCTCTGTTCCATATGCTTCGCGACCAAAAAAAACTCACGGGGATTGCCTGCCATGCACGAGCAATCCCCGCATATTTTTTTTGGGTGTCTAATAACAGTGAAACATGTGGGTGGGGACTCAAGCATATCACTCGAGCACCCGCAATACATGGTGCATATCTGAGTACCCGATGCAAACTCAAGTAGCGAGCTCTTGTGCTCAAGACTAATGACAACTTATTCAATATGATTGCCTAATGTTATCAAATTCTGTGTCGTACCTCTGGGTTCAAAATGTTCACTATACCCCTTGATAAAATCCTTGAGGGGTGTAGTTTTCAAAATGGGGTCACTTGTGGGGGGGTTTCCACTATTTAGGCACATCAGGGGCTCTCCAAACGCGACATGGCGTCCGCTCTTGATTCCAGCCAATTTTGCATTCAAAAAGTCACACAGTGCTCCTTCCCTTCTGAACTCTGCCGTGCGCCCAAACACTGCATTTTTCCCACATATGGGGTATTGTCGTACTCAGGAGAAATTGCACAAAAGTTTTTGTGGTCCATTTTCTCCTCTTACCCTTGTGAAAATAAAAAAATTGGGGCTAAAACATAATTTTTGGGGAAAAAGTTAGATTTTTTTATTTTTACGGCTCCATGTTATAAACTTCTGTAAAGCACTTGGGGGTTCAGGGTGCTCACCACACATCTAGATAAGTTCCCTGAGGGGTCTAGTTTCCAAAATGGTGCCACTTGTGGGGGGTTTCCACTGCTTAGGCACATCAGGGGCACATCCGCTTATTATTCAATCAAATTTTACATTCAAAAAAGTCAAGTAGTGCTCTTTCCCTTCCGAACCCTGCCGTATGCCCAAGAAGTGGTTTTCCCCCACATATGGGGTATCAGCTTACTCAGGAGAAATTTCACAACAAACAGCATGGTGCAATTTCTGCTGTTACTCTTATGAAAATGCAAAATTGGGGGCTGAAAAGCATTTTTGTGGGAAAAATGGGAAAATTTTATTTTTACAGCTCAATGTTATAACATTATGTGAAGCACCTGGTGGTTCAAGGTGCTCATCACACATCTAGATAAGTTCCCTGAGGGGTCTAGTTTCCAAAATGGTGTCACTTGTTGGGGGTTTCCACTGTTTAGGCACATCAGCGGCTTCCCAAATGCAACATGGCGTCTGCTAATTATTCAAGCAAATTTTATATTCAAAAAGTCAAATGGCGCTCCTTCCCTTCCGAACCCTGTCGTGCACCCAAACAGTGTTTTTTCCCCACTTATGGGGTATCTTCATGCCAAGAGGAAATTTCAAAACAAATTTTGGGGTCCATTTTTTCCTGTTACCCCTGCAAAAATAAAAAAATTTGGGTCTAAAATAACATTTTTGTGAAAAAAGTTAAATGTTCATTTTTCTCTTCCACATTTCAAAAATTCCTGGGAAGCACCTGAAGGGTTAATAAAGTTCTTGAATGTGGTTTTGAGCACCATGAGGGGTGAAGTTTTTAGAATGGTGTCACTTTTGGGTATTTTCTGTCATAAAGACCCCTTAAATTGACTTCAAATGTGATGTGGTCCCTTAAAAAAGTTTTTTAAAATTTTGTTGGAAAAATGAGAAATCGCTGATCAACTTTTAAGCCTTATAGCTCCCTAATAAAAAAAAAATTTGGTTCCAAAATTGCGCTGATGTAAAGTAGACATATGGAAAATGTTATTTATTAACTATTTTGTGTGACATATCTCTCTGATTTAAGGGCATAAAAATTCAAATTTTGAAAATTGCTAAATTTTCAACATTTTCACCAAATTTCCATTTTTTTCACAAATAAACGCAAGTGATATCGAAGAAATTTTACCACAATCATGAAGTACAATATGTCACGAAAAAACAAACTCAGAATCAGGGGGATCCGTTGAAGCATTCCAGAGTAATTACCTCATTAAGTGACAGTGGTCAGAATTGTAAAAATTGGCCTGGTCATTAACGTGAAAACCACCTTGGGTTGTAAAGGGGTTAAGTAGACATGGTTGGCCAGATGGAGAGCAGAGTTATAAGCTTTGAGCATGAACTTATAGTGGATGAATTCTTCTGCTAAAAGTGATTTTCTATACTGATGCTCGGCACACCTTGAGCAATGCTGGAGAAAACAGGTTTGCAAGGTGTGCCAGGGTTTTCATCATCTCTGTTGGGTCTTTCTGCATGTAACAGGTGTTGCTTCATACAAGGCACTCTGCAATGTATTATTATAATGTGACAATGTCGATTTTGGACATGAGTGGGAGAAGATTGGAGCTAAAGAAGAATGTAGATTGTTTATAAGCTACTGGGTATTGATGGCATGTGGATTTCTGTATGTAAACTTCTGGTTTTAACTGTACACTATATAAAAAGACACATGCATGTTTTTCTCAATATCTGACATGAAATCAGAATAAACCTTTCCTGTTTTAGGTCAATTAGGATTACCATAATTTTTAATATTTGCCAGAATAATGGAAGAGAGAGAATGTTTTAAGGCATTTTTATTACTCACTGCACAGTCAAAAGTTTACATACACTAAGATTACTATGCCTCTAAACAATTCTGGGCTGCCCATATAATAATGTCATGTGTTTGAAAGCTTCTGATATGTTGTTTGGCAACATCCGAGTTAATTATAGACACACCTGTGGATGTATTTTAATGCACACCTGAAACACACTGCTTCTTTGTGTGGCATCATGGGAAAGTCTAAAGAAATCAGCCAAGATATCAGGAAGAGAATTGTGGACCTAAAGGTGCCTTGTTCATCTGTACAAACAATTATACACAAGTACAAAAAAGTTGGGAATATCCAGCCATCATACTGCTCAGGAAGGAGACGGGTTCTGTGTCCCAGAGATGAACGTGCTTTGGTCTGATATGTGCATATCAACCCAAGGACAAAAGCAAAAGACCTTGTGAAGATGATGGTGGAAGCTGGTAAGATTGTGTCAACATCCACAGTGAAATGAGTACTGTATCAGTGGGCTGAAAGGCCACTCTGCCAGGAAGAAGCCATTACTCCACAAGAAACATAAAAAAAGCCAGATTAATGTTTGCAAATGCACACAGAAACAAAGACCTTAATTTTTGGAGACATGTCCTGTGTTCTGATGAAACTAAAATTGAACTTTTTGGGCATAGTGACCATCATTACATTTGGAGGAAAAAGGGAGAAGCTTGGAAGCCTAAAAACACCATCCCAACTGTGAAACATGGGGGTGGCAGCATCATTTTGTGTGGTTGTTTTGCTGCAGAAGGGACTGGTGCACTTCACAAAATAGATGGCATCATGATGAGAAAAGATTATGTGGCAATACTGAAGCAACATCTCAAGACATCAGCCAGGAAGTTACAGCTTGGGCGGAAATGGATCTTCTAAATGGACAATGACCCAAAGCATACTGCCTGTAACAAAGTGGCTTAAGGATAACAAAGTCAATGTTTTGGAGTGGCCACCACAAAGTCCTTATCAAAATCCTATTGAAAACTTATGGGCAAAGCTGAAAAGGCAGGTGCGAGCAAGGCGACCTACATACCTGGATCAGTTACACCAGTTTTGTCAGGAGGAATGGGCCCAAATTCCGACCAACTATTGTGAAAAGCTTGTGGAAGGATATCCAAAATGTTTGACCCAGGTCATTTAGTCTAAGGGCAATGGTACCAAATACTAATGAAATGTATATAAACTTTTGACTTTGCAGTAAGTAATAAAAATGCCTTAAAACATTCTCTCATTATTCTGGTATTTGGCAAATATTAAAAATTATGTTAATCCTAACTGACCTTAAACGGAGAAAGTTTATTCTGATTTAATGTCAGAAATTGAGAAAAACATGCATATGTGTCTTTTTATATAGAGAATGTAAACTTCCGGTTTCAACTGTATATATCTATTTAACTATCCATATATCTATCTATCCATATATCTATCTATTATCTATCTTTATATCTATCTATTATCTATCTGTATATCTATCCATATATCTATCTATTATCTATCTATATATCTATATATCTATTATCTATATGTCTATCTATCCATATATCTATCTATTATCTATCTGTATATCTATCTATTATCGATTTATCTATCTGTATATCAATTTATCTATCTATCTACCTATATAGTGAATATATACACTATATATACTGTACATCTATCTATCCATTTATCTATCTGTCTGTTATATATTTATCCATTTATCTATCTTTTATCTATCTTTCTATTTAGCTATCTTTCTATTATCTATCTAATTATCTATCCATATATCTATTTATCAATCTATCTATTATCTATCTACCTATCTATCTATCTATCAATCCATCTATCTATCTACCTATATATTTATCTATCTATCTATCTATCTATCTATCTATCTATCTATATATTTATCTATCTATCTATCTATCTATCTAATATCTATATAGCATCTATCTATCTATCTATGTACCGTATTTTTCGGACTATAAGATGCACCGGACCAAAAGATGCACCTAGGTTTTAGAGGAGGAAAATATTAAAAATATGTAAGCAAAAAATGTGGTCATGATGCACTGTTATAGGGGAGGGGGTCTGCTGCTGACACTGGTATTGGGGTAATGTCCCCCAATTCTGTTAATATTCTCCATCCTGGTATGTATGCCCCCTCCTTCCTGGTATACGTGGCCCTCTTCCCCATCCTGGTAAACGTGGCCCTCATCCTGATCCTGATATACATGGCCCCCATCCCCATCCTGGTATGCATGGCACCCCAATACTCCATCCTGGTATGCAGGGCACCCCTTGATCCCCCATCCTGGCATGCATGGCACCCCAATCCCCCATCCTGGCATGCATGGCACACCTTGATCCCCCATCCTGGTATGCATGGCACCCCTTGATTCTGGAATGCATGGCATCTAGTGATGAGCGAACATACTCGAAAGCACTCGGTACTCGCCCGAGCATCTCAGTACTCGAGATGCTTGGAGCTCGCTGAGTACTTGCGAGATGCTTGGGCGGATGCTCGGGTCCCCTTACTGCATATTTGCCGCTCTTTAGAATGCCAAGCAACATGCAGGGATTGCCTGCCACTCATTGTAATGCCACAGCCATGGTGGTTGTGGCATTACAGTGATTGGCTGGCTGCACAGCGTCATCAGGTCTATATTAGACCTGGCGCCGCTGTGCTCATCACAGTCACTCCGGAATCAGGCAGAGTAGGGAGAGGTGCTGCTGAACTAGGGAGAGATTTGCTTGTGTATTAGGTAGTGTAGGGAGAAAACACGTACATTACACATATCCATCTCAACAAACAGTCCTTCTGAGGACTAATCGATCTGCAGAGATATCAGGCAGGCAGTGTATATAGAAAGGCAGTGTATATAGCAGACTGCAGTGCATATAGCACAAGAGACTCCATTCTAGTTCTGCCTTCTACTGCTGTTAGATATTTCTAGACAAAGGCACAGGTCTCAGGGGCCAGGAATAATTTTTTTTGGATCTTATTCCTCATTATTTGCTTAAAAAGCAATCCAGAGAACACTGTTTTTCTGCACCATTTGCTTGTTCGCACTGCAGAATACAGCCAGGTCCTTTCCATATTGCAGAGCTAAAAATCCAGTTATTTAAAACTGTGTTTTCTCTGTCACACGGATCACATATACGTTTTCAGAAAATACTGCCATTTTTCGTCTCCATTCAAATTATTTTTCACTGTGTCAGCAAAGTTTTTGACACCGGTTTGCTGTTCAAAATAGTTACCTACAGGACAGGTATTTAAAACTGTGTTTTCACCGTCACACGGATCACATATACGTTTTCAGAAAATACTGCCATTTCTGACCTCCGTTAAAAATTTGTTTCAGTGTGTCAGTGAAGCAACTGACACCGATTGCTGTTCAAAATAGTTACCTACAGGCCAGGTATTTAAAACTGTGCTTTCTCCATCACACGGATCACATATTTGTTTTCAGAAAATACTGACATTTTTGGCCTCCATTCAAATTTTTTTTCACTGTGTCAGCGAAGTTTTTGACACCAGTTTGCTGTTCAAACTATTTACCTCCAGGACAGGTATTTAAAACTGTGTTTTCTCCGTGACACGGATCACATATACGTTTTCAGAAAATACTGCCATTTCTGACCTCCGTTAAAAATTTGTTTCAGTGTGTCAGTAAAGAAATCGACACCAGATTGCTGTTCAAAATAGTTACCTACAGGCCAGGTATTTAAAACTGTGGTTTCTCCGTCACACGGATCACATATAAGTTCGCTCCAAATTCAGTCATTTATAGTGAGCGTGGAAGATATTGTCCTCCATTTAAAATGGGCAAGGCACGTGGCAAGGGACGGGGAACTGGACGTGATGGTGATGGTGCATGCAGAGGCCGAGGCCAAGGCAGTGGGCAAGCTGAAATTGTGCCACAACAAACACCCACATCTTCTCGCCAAACCTTCCTGTCCCAATTCCTAGGGGACAGCAGCACACCACTATTGAACGCAGAGCAGTGTCAAAAGGTTGCTGGTTGGATAGCAGATAATGCTTCCAGTCACTTAGCCACCACCACCACCCTGTCTTGCACATGGTCAAGTCTCAGTAGCCGTGAGTCTGGACCGCATATTCCTCACCCTTATCCTCCTTCCTCCCACCATGTCGAGTGCCCGGAGACAAATGATCCCACACTTGGACACTCTGAAGAGCTGTTCACTTTTCCATTTATAGATTCGGGCCTCTCGCCCGGTCCACTTGAAGCGGTGCAAGATGAGATCGCATATAGCGATGCCCAAATATTTGAGCAGCCACGGTCACACGAAGGCAAAGGTGGGAAAGGGTCACAAGAGGTGGACAATGATGAGAAACAATTGCCAGAAAGTCACAAGGAGGACCAGGGTACGGAAGTGGAAGACGAGGTGGTGGATGATATAGTAACTGACCCAACCTGGCAGGAGGACATGCAGAGCGAGGAGAGCAGCACACAGGGGGAGGGAGGCAGACCTCCACAACAGGCAGGATGAAGCAGTGTGGTGGCTGCAAACAGAAGGCAGGCAACCATTCCCCGTAACACCAACACGAAGGAAGTTGCCAGTACAACTGTTAAGTATTCCCGAGTCTGGTTGGCTTTTAAAGACTCTGCCGATAACCCCAGAAAGGCCATTTGCAACACCTGCCAGGCCAGCATCAGTAAGGGTGGCAAAACGACCAGCCTGACTACCATCAGCATGATCAGGCACATGGCAGCAGAGCACCCAACTTTGTGGGCCAAACCCCAGGGTCCAGGAACAGTGTCTGCAGGTGGCACCATTGCTTCTTCCGCTGTTGTGCATACAAGCCAATCCCTGTCCACAGTGCATGCGAAGACGCCTCATGCCCTGCACCTGTCATTGCACACTCTCAAGTAGTAGCATCAGGAAGCACGTCCACATCCTTGTCCCAGCGCAGCGTTCAGTTGTTCATACCCCAGTCCTTGGAACGCAAGTGAAAATATGCAGCCAACACCCCACAGGCCACACTTCTGAATTCTCACATTTCACGACTGCTTGCACTCGAAATGTTGAGTTTTTGGCTCATGGAGATGGAAGCATTCCGCAACCTGATGGCAGCAGCCTCGGTACTTGGTCCCCAGCCGCCACTATTTCTCCCGGTGTGCTGTCCCCGCATTACACAAGCACGTGTCCCAAAACATTAGCCGTGCCCTCAAAAACGCAGTTACCGGGAAAGTCCACCTAACCACGGACACGTGGACAAGTGATTGTGGGCAGGGACGGTACATCTCGCTGACGGCACACTGGGTTAACATAGTGGAAGCTCGGACCCAGTCGGACCTTGGGACAGAACAAGTCCTCCCGACGCCAAGGATTGCGGGCCCTAGGTCAATCAGGGTTGCCCCAATGGTCTACAGCTCCTGCACCTCATCCTCCTCAGCCTCCTCATCCTCTTCAGCCTCCATCTCCAAAATGACCACATCAGTAACAAGCTGGAAGCACTGCAGCGCTGACTTGGCAAAGCGTCAACAGGGTGTGCTGAAGATAATATGCTTAGGTGACAAACCACACAATTCTGAAGAGTTGTAGACAACTCTGAAAGAGCAGGCAGATCTGTGGCTCACACCGCTGAACCTACAGCCAGGCATGGTCGTGTGTGACAATGGCCGGAACCTGGTGACGGCTCTGAGGCGAGGTGAGCTCACACACATACCATGCCTGGCACATGTGCTTAACCTCGTGGTTTAGCGGTTTCTCAAATCCGACCCGGATCTTCCGGATCTTCTTATTAAAGTACGCCGCCTGTGTGCCTATTTTAGAAAGTCACCTACAGCGTCCGCCGCCCTTGCCGTGTTTCAGCAGCGTTTGCAGCTTCCGGCTCACAGACTGGTGTGTGATGTCCCCACGCATTGGAACTCTACTCTGCAGATGTTGGGAAGGATTTGTGAGCAGAAGAGGGCAGTTTTTGAGTACCAGCATCAACAAGGCTGTCGGTATTCAGTTCAGACTCCACATATAAGACCTCAGGAGTGGACATGGATGTCAGACATATGTACCATCCTCCAAAACTTTGAGGACTCCACAAAGATGGTGAGCGGCGATGACGCCAAAATTAGCATCACCATTCCACTTCTCTGTCTTCTGAAATGCTCTCTGCCCACAAAGAGGATGCATTGCAAGCGGAGCACGATGAGATGGATCAAGGAACCATACAGGGTGATTACACACAGTCCTGCCTCATCTCATCCCAACGTGGATCGTGGGACAATGAGGAAGAGGAGAAGGAAGAACAGGAGCTAGTTTCATGCGCTATAGACGGTACTACCTGCACAGCTTTCATACCGTCTGTTCAGAGTGGATGGCCAGAGGACAGGGAGGAGGAGGAGAGCATGGTTAGTCATCCTCTTGATGAGGACACGGAAGTCTTGCCTGTTAGTAGTCTGGCACGCATGGCTGAGTTTATTTTATGCTGTCTTTCACATGACCCTCGCGTTCTCAAAATTTTTGGTGACAGTCATTACTGGTTGGTGACACTTCTAGACCCATGCTACAAAGAGAACTTTATATCTCTTATTCCTGAGGCGGACAGGTCTATTATTAAAAAAATTCCCATCTGAAAACGCTGGCAGCAGAGGTCACACTTCGTTGGACAACCAAGGACTATGGGCGAGAGAGACACAACTTCAATCCAGCAGAGGCAGGGGAACACTGTCAAAGTTCTGGGAGAATTTTCTCAGCCCCTTCCATCGCACAAGCCCTGAGGCGCTGGGTAATCTCACAAGGAGTGCAAAGTTTGGGAAGATGGTGAGGGAGTACCTTGCCAACCGTACCAACGTCCTCCGTGATTCCTCTGTGTCTTATAATTATTAGGTATCCCAGCTGGATACGTGGAATGAACTGGCTCTCTATGCCTTGGAGGTCCTGGCCTGCCCTGCTGCCAGCATTTTATTAGAGCGGGTTTTTAGCGCCGCTGGTGGAATTATAACTGATAAGCGCATCCGCCTGTCAACTGAAAATGCGGACAGGCTGACTCTTATATAAATGAACAAGGGTTGGATTGGGCCAGACTTCTCAACACCACCACCAACATGATAGCAGCGTAACATAAACTCAAATCCAGTGTCTTTTCTTGGGAGGTGTATTCCCATGCACCTTTTCACACCCAGACATGGGTATATACTTCCTGATTTTGACTATTTGCTCTTGTCCTCCTCCTTCTCCTCATCCTCCACCACCATATAAACAGGGTTACCGTGGTCCGTGATGCAACACCCACATAATTTTTTAAAGGGTGTTTATGATTCCCATGAAAAAATTTTTTGGGCAACCCTCACAGTCACAGCTGACATCTGACAGTATGATCCCGCAGTGCTCTGACTCGCTGTAATGATGTTAACACGGACTTCCACAGTAGGTGTTCGGTATGGACCCCGAACTTTACTGTTCCGATTCACCCATCTCTGATAGAGAGAAGTTTAACCAAGACTTGGCAGGATTTGAGTGCCTTGCTCTGTATTTTTTGATGGGCCACTCCAAGTCATGACTACAGATCAGATATGTACTGTACAAGCCAAACAGCAGTCGTTTACTGACTGTTCATATAGACTAACCACACTTACATGGAAACAGAACTATTATTATTACAATCATTCTGTACACGTAGAATGTAATGTTATAGGCAGCACATGTCCTGATTACAAAGGGCAAAGTGCTGCTAAGAATGATGATTTTTAAGCTGGTTAAAAATCATCACATTTAACAATTTAGCTTTTATCTCATTTTTTAAGTGTTTGCTGACCTGTTTAGACAGACAATAGTCAGAAATGTGCGTTCCTACAAATGTTCATTTTTCGATTATTGGGCCATAATAAAGTGGCTGTTTGCTATACAGGTCAGTAGCACACACCCTTTTCACTGTGATGCTGACCTGCAGTTTTACTACCTAGAAAAGTATAATTACAGAAGTGGGCCTGTGTGCTTTCAAATGCCAGGGCTGAATTTCAACCCCAATTTGGCCCTGAACTCAGTCTATGTTATTAAATAAATTTCTTAACAAATCATGATCATGGTAACCAAGACTTTCATTATGTTTTGAATTTTAAAGGAAAACCAGCAGTGTGTGTCAATATGTGTAGAATTCTCCTTCTATTAATATGATAAGTGTATGTGTTAAATGTGATTAAAAGCTTGTCAATTTCTATTCTTTTAAAATGTAAACTTCAATAACTGCAATCAATCAAATGCAAAATACCCACAGAAGCTTCACATTCCTGCATTTGATTTGGCATTGATGGATGACATGAGTATTCTGCTTTATACTGTCAAGTATAATGTATAGTAGGGAAAAAAGATAAACTTTTAATCATCAATTACCATTTTAGAAGAAATCAAGATGAAATTGAGAACAAAGATCTGAATAAAAATGTATTCTTGTGAATTATTGAAGCATGCATAACCTATCTTAAAATGGTCTGCAAAAGAAATAAAACTTTTTGAAAATGATTGTAAGGTTACTTACAGCTTGATTTATTTAGAGTCATTTGAGTTTGTTATGATGGCTGTTCTGTGCATTTGAAATTAAAGCACTTTTATTATACAAGAAAAGAAACAAAGTGTCTATACACATTAGGTATATGTTGCCTTAATCTTGTGAGATCAACTGACTGTCTAATGTGTTTGGGAGGTTTTTCAATTATCACCCAGTAATTACTGATGAACGAGCATGCTCGGATATGGAGTTGTCTGAACATGCTCAGGTTCAGATAGAGGAGCCGGTGTGCTCGAGTCAAA
This sequence comes from Phyllobates terribilis, assembly GCF_046119375.1. Lineage (NCBI taxonomy): Eukaryota > Metazoa > Chordata > Amphibia > Anura > Dendrobatidae > Phyllobates > Phyllobates terribilis. Next base: position 763,117,454 of record NW_027362762.1, on the reverse strand, counting down.
TGCTTGGGTAGCCGAAGCCACATCTATCGTGGCTGATACACTGCCACTAGACATGCTGAGATTGCCCAATACAATTGGAATGGAGTTGTGCCAAATTTTGCGAATTTTTAAAATGTTGCAAATGATGAATCAGGCAAAAACATCTAGAACCGTTAAAATTTGCCTGCAAAGCGGAAAAAAAATCAGACAAGCACATATAACATAGACTTTTAAAAAGGTGCAAATACAATAATAAATAATTGAATACAAACAAAAATAGGCACAGAGTGCACAAAATTAGACAATACAAGCCAAAAGCAAAGATGAATGAGTTAACTATTTTGTAAGTACAAGTGTGTGTTTTTAGTTTTCATTGATGGCATGTACTTGTTTTGTCTGTATGAGTTGCCCAATCATAAGTAGGGAGCAACACAGTAGAGAAAGAACACAACCCCTCCATAGCTTAGGTTTCTCTCCTGGCCTAACCTCCTGCATGTGTAGACAATGTTGACTCAGACCCTTCAGATAAGGTCTATCTTGAGCAAGAAGCAGAATAAGCAAGTTTAGCAATGTCACATTGCAAATCCTTCTGTCATCTTTCTTCCTATTACAGCGTCCCAAACTCTGCTCTACTGCTCCTCCCTTCCCGCCACTGTCTGTCCGAAGATGATAGCTCAACTTGTAACGCTCTATGTCTGTTCTGGGCTGCTCCTGAGTGGTACATACAATGACAGCCTGCTCTGCAGTGAGAGCTTCTACTTGCAGAGCAGGCTGTGAGAGTTTCCATTTGAATTTACTTGGAAGTTTTCTATTTTTGTTGTTAATGAAGCACAAGTAATTTACAACATTGAGATTAATGACACAGTGAACAGAGGAACTATATATACAGGCAGGATAGAGTAAATTAAGACAGAGGTCAGTGACCGCTTTGGGGCTGCAGAAAACAGAAAAGACACTTTCCTGCATAGTGATGACAGGTACTGACTTCCAGCCTCTTATAGGACAAGCAGGCACCCTAGTTATTCTTCCCCAACAAGTGCTTACTAGAGATGAGCATTGTTCTACTCGAACTGTTCGCCAATCTCAAATTCGAGCTGTTTTGGGCGGTGTTCGAGCCGTTCGGCGAACACGAACAATTTGAGAAAAATTTGGCTGTTCGAGGTTATGTTCGATAACTGTTCGTGCACCAAAATCATAACTGGATTTTTTCTCAGTAATGATGAAAATTAATGTTAATACGCAGTTTGAGTGTACAGCGGGGTGGGGGGAGGGGCAGGGGATGGATCTCTGCAGGAACAATGAAGATCTCCATTTTTTTTTTCTCTTTCCCGCATTTACAGTGGGGAGGTGCAATCTGTCAGCCTATCAGCAGCGCACACACGGAGCGAAGTGCTTTTTTTCACACAAGCAAGGGCATGTGTCATTGGCAGTGTATGTCACATGTCCTTGCCCTATAAGACCAAGCCATTTTCCCCGTCGCCACCATTTTGTCACTGCTGCAGCTGCGTGTTAGACGGCACCGCTGTTGCTGTGTGCGCTATACCTTGTTAATTTCAAGGCAATTTTCGCACAAATCTACAGATAGCTTGGGAGTAGGGAATAGTTGTGATTGCAGTCCTTTTAAGGACTAGGTTACAGCATTTCCTACGACTTTTATCAGGCAGGTCTGTGCTCTTAAATAGATAGATTGTGGGAGTAAAGACTAATTGTAATTGGAGTCCTTTTCAGGACTAGGTTACATCAGTTCCTATCAGTTTTTGCCAGGCAGGTCTGTGCCAGTGCTGTGCAAGTTTTTTTCACAGCATTTGGCTGAATCTAGCAAAGCTAATCCTTTTTGGCCTATTGCAGAGTGTGTTAGTCAGTGGAGTAGCCTATCTGTGTTGCAAGATATACCACCTGTGTATAGAATACCAATTTTTTTACTGCACCTAGTGAAGTAAAATCTTTTGGGCATAGCATCATTCTATTAGTCCATCTATACTGACCTCCATCAGGTTGCAAATTGAATATAATTTTTTTCTGCATCTAGCTCTGAAAAAATATTAGGCTTCTAGCTGTGTGTGGGACTTGTTGTATTAGTCCATCTATACTGACCTCCATCAGGTTGCAAACTGAATATATTTTTTTCTGCATCTACCTCTGAAAAAATATTGGGCTTCTAGCTGTGTGTGGGACTTGTTCTATTAATCCATCTATACAGACCTCCATCAGGTTGCAAACTGAATATATTTTTTTCTGCATCTACCTCTGAAAAAATATTGGGCTTCTAGCTGTGTGTGGGACTTGTTGTATTAGTCCATCTATACTGACCTCCATCAGGTTGCAAACTGAATATATTTTTTTCTGCATCTACCTCTGAAAAAATATTGGGCTTCTAGCTGTGTGTGGGACTTGTTCTATTAATCCATCTATACAGACCTCCATCAGGTTGCAAACTGAATATATTTTTTTCTGCATCTACCTCTGAAAAAATATTGGGCTTCTAGCTGTGTGTGGGACTTGTTGTATTAGTCCATCTATACTGACCTCCATCAGGTTGCAAACTGAATATATTTTTTTCTGCATCTACCTCTGAAAAAATATTGGGCTTCTAGCTGTGTGTGGGACTTGTTCTATTAATCCATCTATACAGACCTCCATCAGGTTGCAAACTGAATATATTTTTTTCTGCATCTACCTCTGAAAAAATATTATGCTTCTAGCTGTGTGTGGGACTTGTTGTATTAGTCCATCTATACTGACCTCCATCAGGTTGCAAACTGAATATATTTTTTTCTGCATCTACCTCTGAAAAAATATTGGGCTTCTAGCTGTGTGTGGGACTTGTTCTATTAATCCATCTATACAGACCTCCATCAGGTTGCAAACTGAATATATTTTTTTCTGCATCTACCTCTGAAAAAATATGTGGCCTTCTAGCAGTGTGTGGGACTTTCTCTATTAGTCCATCTATACTGACCTCCATCAGGTTGCAAACTGAATATATTTTTTTTCTGCATCTACCTCTGAAAAAATATTTGGCCTTCTAGCAGTGTGTGGGACTTGTTCTATTAGTCCACCTATACTGACCTCCATCAGGTTGCAAATTCAAAATAATTTTTTGTCTGCATCTAGCTCTGAAAAAATATTTGGCCTTCTAGCAGTGTGTGGGACTTTCTCTATTAGTCCATCTATACTGACCTCCATCAGGTTGCAAACTGAATATATTTTTTTTCTGCATCTACCTCTGAAAAAATATTTGGCCTTCTAGCAGTGTGTGGGACTTTCTCTATTAGTCCATCTATACTGACCTCCATCAGGTTGCAAATTAAAAATAATTTTTATCTGCATCTACAGTACCTCTGAAAAAATATTTGGGCTTCTAGCTGTGTGTGGGACTTGTTCTATTAGTCCATCTATGCTGACCTCCATCAGGTTGCAAATTGAATATAATTTTTATCTGCATCTAGCTCTGAAAAAATATTTGGCCTTCTAGCAGTGTGTGGGACTTTCTCTATTAGTCCATCTATACTGACCTCCATCAGGTTGCAAATTGAATATAATTTTTATCTGCATCTAGCTCTGAAAAAATATTTGGCCTTCTAGCAGTGTGTGGGACTTTCTCTATTAGTCCATCTATACTGACCTCCATCAGGTTGCAAATTAAAAATAATTTTTATCTGCATGTAACTCTGAAAAAATATTTGGTCTTCTAGCTGTGTGTGGGACTTGTTCTATTACTCCATCTATACTGACCTCCATCAGGTTGCAAACTGAATATATTTTTTTCTGCATCTACCTCTGAAAAAATATTGGGCTTCTAGCTGTGTGTGGGACTTGTTGTATTAGTCCATCTATACTGACCTCCATCAGGTTGCAAATTAAAAATAATTTTTATCTGCATCTACAGTACCTCTGAAAAAATATTTGGGCTTCTAGCTGTGTGTGGGACTTGTTCTATTAGTCCATCTATACTGACCTCCATCAGGTTGCAAATTGAATATAATTTTTATCTGCATCTAGCTCTGAAAACATATTTGGCCTTCTAGCAGTGTGTGGTACTTTCTCTATTAGTCCATCTATACTGACCTCCATCAGGTGGCAAATTAAAAATAATTTTTATCTGCATCTAGCTCTGAAAAAATATTTGGCCTTCTAGTAGTGTGTGGGACTTTCTCTATTAGTCCATCTATACTGACCTCCATCAGGTTGCAAATTAAAAATAATTTTTAACTGCATCTACCTCTGAAAAAATATTTGGGCTTCTAGCTGTGTGTGGGACTTGTTCTATTAATCCATCTATATAGACCTCCATCAGGTTGCAAACTGAATATAATTTTTTTCTGCATCTAGCTCTGAAAAAATATTTGGCCTTCTAGCAGTGTATGGGACTTGTTCTATTAGTCCACCTATACTGACTTCCATCAGGTTGCAAATTCAAAATAATTTTTTGTCTGCATCTAGCTCTGAAAAAATATTTGGAAAACTAGCAGTGTGTGGGACTTTCTCTATTAGTCCATCTATTCTGACCTCCATCAGGTTGCAAACTGAATATATTTTTTTTCTGCATCTACCTCTGAAAAAATATTGGGCTTGTAGCTGTGTGTGGGACTTGTTCTATTAATCCATCTATACAGACCTCCATCAGGTTGCAAACTGAATAAAAATTTTTTCTGCATCTACCTCTGAAAAAATATTTGGGCTTCTAGCTGTGTGTGGGACTTGTTCTATTAGTCCATCTATACTGACCTCCATCAGGTTGCAAATTGAATATAATTTTTTTCTGCATCTAACCCAGCCAATAGTTTTGGCCTAATACCATAGTTTGGCCACTCAGCTCTGCTCGGTTCCCATCCATTGTTTTTTTGTGCAAACAACTCCAGAGTTGTGAATTAGTTAACCACCAAAATGAGTGGAAAAAGGCCTGCTGCTGGTGGAAAGGGGAATAGGCGTGTTGGGAAGGGGAAAAAAGGTTGTGTCCATGGGGTAGGTGTTAAATCAACAGTAACATCTGCAGAAGAAAGACCATCTTCCAGCCAAACTAAAATGTCTACTTCTTTTAGCGGACAATGTGATAAGATCCCTTTCTTACAGCCACGCCAATCGCTACAAATTCTAGATGAGGCACAAAAACAGCAGGTGCTTCAACGGATATCAAGTGCTCCTTTAAGTGGGCTCTCCTCCACATCAACTTCAACATCACAAATACTCCAGTCCTCAAAGGTGTCACCCCAATCGCACTTGCTTCCTCACAGCTCCCAAATCTCCAGCTGCCCATCTGAGTATGAGGTAGAACAGATGGTTGAGTCTGCAGAGCTGTTTACTCATACTATAGCCTGGGAATCAGAGGTCGACTCCAGCGCTTCTGTGAATCCAGACGAGGAAATGATCTGCACTGATGCCCAGAATCTTTATGAGTCGGATCCAGGACCAGACGCAGAAGGTTCTGACCATAATGTAGACCCTCATTCCCAAACTGTAACTCCTGTTGGTGGAGACAATGAGGAAGACGATTATAAGACTCAAATACCTGATTGGAGCGACAACTTAAGTTTTTTGTCAGGGCAGGAATAGGTTGGCTCTGAGGACGACGGGTGTTATAACGCACAGGGTGATGATGATGAGGTTGGAGATCCCACTTACTGTCAACCCACAGTCAGCCAAGAGATGAGGTCAGCAGAGGAGGTGGAGGAAGATGCTAGTGACGACGAGGTCAGGTTGCGCCTTCCTGGACAGAGACGTAGTACTGGAAGCACGTCAACAACTGCATCCTCAAACACAACTCTGCCTCTCACCACAAGTCGTGGTGGCTCTTCAGGTCGCATGGGTGCTAAGCCTTGCATAGCCTGGGCATTTTTTCAGATCGATAAAGATTACCCAACTCGTGTTATCTGTAACATTTGTCAGCAAAAGCTAAGTAGAGGCCAAAAAATACATAGTTTGAGTACTTCAAGCATGAACCGGCACATGGACATGAAGCATAAGTTGCAGTGGGAAGCTCAGTGTGCTACAATGCGGCCTAGCCGGCCGGGCCAACCACCGTCTGCCATATCTTGTGCATCCGCGGCCTCTTCATCCTCTGTGACTGGGGGGACAGCAGTCACACCTGTTTTGGGGCGCAGACCTGCCACCTCTTTACTCGCAACAGCCAGCGTGATTGGCAGGTCATCATTTTCTTTGGAGGTGGTAAAACCAGCTGGTGTTGAGCGCTGTCCGACATCGATAGCACCACCTTTGGATCAAGGCAACCTAACATGTCCGCCTGCATCTTCCTCACAGACCGGCAGTTTGCCGGGGACACCCTTATCAACCCCGTCTAAGCACAATAGCCAGCCCTCGGTCCCTCAGATGTGGACAAGTAAAAGACCATTTCCTCCTAGCCATGAGAAAGCTAAGAGGTTGAATTTCACCATCTGCAAGCTCTTGGCTACAGAAATGCTGCCTTTCCGCCTGGTGGACACAGAGGATTTTCGAGACCTTATGTCCGTCGCAGTGCCCCAGTACCAGATGCCCAGTCGGCACTACTTCTCAAAGAAAGGTGTGCCTGCGCTCCACCAGCATGTCGCACACAACATCACCGCTTCTTTGAGAAACTCTGTGTGTGACAGGGTGCATTTCACCACAGACACTTGGACGAGTAGGCATGGACAGGGGCGTTACATGTCGCTGACTGGGCACTGGGTAACTATGGTGACAGCAGGACAAGGGGCTGCTGTCCAAGTCTTGCCGTCCCCACGAGTTGTGCGTCAATCCTCTTTATGTCAAAGTTCCTCCACTGCTTCTGCCTCCTCAACCTCCTCTCGGTCTTCCACCTGCACCCAAAGCCTGTCTGGTCATGCCACAAGCTTTCTAACTGCGCAGAAGGGATCCTGCACACCTCCTTACTATGCTGGCAGTAGGGCTCAACGTCATCAGGCGGTTTTTACATTGAAATGTCTGGGAAATGTGAGTCACACAGCTGAGGAGTTGTGGTCAGCTCTGGAGAACCAATTTCATGAATGGTTATCTCCACTGGACCTGAAACCAGGGAAGGCCGTGTGCGACAATGCTGCAAACCTGGGTGCGGCCCTTCGCCGGGGCAATGTCACACACGTGCCTTGTATGGCTCACGTGTTGAACCTGGTTGTCCAGCAATTTTTAGCCCACTATCCCAGACTAGATGGCCTTCTGCAGAGGGCACGGTCGCTGTGTGCTCACTTCCGTCGTTCGCATCCCGCAGCTCAGCGACTTACATCTCTACAGAAGTCGTTGGGCCTGCCACTTCACCGGCTAAAATGCGATGTGCCTACCCGGTGGAATTCAACTCTGCACATGTTGCAGCGACTGTGGCAGCACCGACAAGCCCTGGTGCAATACGATCTGACGTATAGCCTGGGCCAACGAGATCCAGAGGTGGGGCAAATCACGCTGGAGGAGTGGTCTCAGATCAGGGACCTATGCACCCTTCTGCACAGTTTTGAAATGGCGACGAAGATGTTTAGTGCTGACGATGCCATTATCAGCATGACTATTCCGGTGATTTACATGCTGGAGCACATGTTAAACAGAATTCGGAGTCAGGTGGTGGCACAAGAGGAGGTGTAGGAAGTAGAGGAGGAGGAGTTGTATGCGGAAGGGCTAACATCTGCAAGGTCCAGACGGTCGGCAGCACCAAGGCGGCAGGCATGTGAGGGTGGGGGAGATGGTTTTACCAGGGCGCATGGTAGCAGCCAAACTAGTGAGGAAGGTGCAGGAGCCCAGGAAGAAGTGGAGGACGAACTGATGGAAGACTCATCAGATGAGGGAGACCTTGATCACATTTCTGTTGTGCGAGGTTGGGGGGAGAGGACAGAGGAAGGAAGCATGATTGTTACCTCGCCACCAACACAACAGGGACTTGGTGCTCCTGGATGCGCAACACACATGAGTGCCTTCTTGCTGCACTACCTGCAACATGACCCTCGAATTGTGAGAATTAGAAATAATCCTGACTACTGGGTTGCCACACTGTTAGATCCCCGGTACAAAAGTAAATTTGCAGAAATTATTCCTGCCATAGAAAGGGATGCACGCATGCAGGAGTATCAGCAGAGACTGTTGCAGAATCTTACATGTGCTTTTCCACAAAATACCAGTGGTGCACGTAGTGAATCTCACAGTTCCAACTTGCCAACCGTGGGACCGTCAAGTGTTCAGCACTCAAACCGTAACAGAACCACAGTATCTGCTGGTAACATCAATTTTGCGGAATCATTTCACCACTTTTTTAGCCCATCCTTTGCAAGGCCACAGGAGACAAGAAGTCTGACACATAGTCAACGCCTAGAGACGATGGTACAGGAGTATCTCCAAGTAAACATTGAAGCCATGACTGTGTCACTGGACCCTTGCTCTTTTTGGGCTTCCAATCTGGATAAATAGTCGGAGCTAGCCACTTACGCCTTGGAGATCTTGTCATGCCCCGCAGCCAGCGTTCTGTCTGAACGTGTGTTCAGCGCTGCTGGTGGTGTGCTGACAGATAAGCGCACGCGGCTCTCCACTGATAATGTAGACAGACTCACGTTCATAAAGATGAACAAATCATGGATCCGAAACGACTTTTCTACCCCTGTGTCATCCTGGGGAGAGTAAAAGCTTGATGATTGGTTAAAATCACCCTACCAACCGTTTTAAGCTTTCAAATTACTAATCATGTTTATCTGTATCTTGGCTGGAAAATAATTTGGGCTTTGTAGCAGTGTGCAGCACTGATTCTATTAGGCCATCTATAATAAGCTCCACCAGATTTAAAATTACTAATCATGTTTATCTGTATCTTGACTGGAAAATAATTTGGGCTTTGTAGCAGTGTGCAGCACTGATCCTATTAAGCCATCTATACTAAAGCTTCACCAGATTTAAAATTAATAATAATTTTTAGCTGCATCTAGCCCGGAAAATAATTTTGGGGCTCCGAGATGCGCAAGACACATAAGTGCCTTCTTGCTGCACTACCTGCAGCATGACCCTCATATTGTCAGAATTCGAAGTAATCATGACTACTGGGTTGCCACACTCTTAGATCCCCCAAACTTTTCGATCAACCTTTTCATTTTAATAAAGACCAAAAAAATTGTCATTTTTGAAATTATAAGCATTAGCAGGTTGTTAGAAACTGAAATCAAACAGTTTTCAACTCAAAACTTTATTCTAGGTGATGTTACATTTTCACATAGGACCCCTTGTTCGAAAGGAGCTTCTGAACTCTCTCGTCCATTGAATTTGTCAGGTTTTGGATGGTTTCTGCTTCAATTGTTTTGCATGAGGACAGAATACCCTCCCAGAGCTGTTGCTTAGATGTGAACTGCCTCCCGCCATCATAGACACTCCTTTTAATGATGCTCCAAAGGTTCTGAATGGGGTAGAGGTCAGGGGAGCATGGGGGTCACACCATAAGTTTGTCCCCTTTTATGCCCATATCAGCCAGAGATGCAGATGTTTTATGTGCAGCATGAGATGGTGCATTATCATGCAAAAAAATGATCTTGCTGTGAAATACACGGTTCTTCTTCTTGAAACATGGCAGGAAGTGCTGTTTGAGAAAATCCACATACATTATTGAGTTCATCTTTAGCACCTTCAGGGATCCTAAAGGGGCCGACAATCTCTCTCCCCATGATTCCAGCCCAAAACATTACTCCACCTCCTCCTTGTTGGCGCTGTAGCCGTGTTTGCGTGGGGTGTCCATCAACCAGCCAACCTCCACTCCATCCATCTGGACCATCGAGCGCTGCACGGCACTCATCCGTGAACAAAACAGTTTTGAAATCAGTCTTCATGTAATGATTGGCCCACTGGAGCCGTTTCTGCTTGTGTGAAATGGCCAAGCAATGTGAACTGAGGTCTTAGATGGCAGACATGCAAGAAATAGGGGCATGTTCACACTAGCAAAAAGAAGCAAAACCTACAAAAGACAAAAATATATCTCATACCCTACCATCATTATATATAAATGTAAAGCAAAGTTGCATAATAAATATAGGGTACTTAGTGAACTATTTTTGATCAAAAAAAGTATACAAGCCGTCCCACCAGCGGCAAGGTGACCCTAAATTGGGACGGTACCTATACTGCCTATATTAAAAACCTTACTGTATATCAAAGTTGAAGTAATGCATATAAAAGGGTAGACAAATAGGACCGGGTCCCAACTCCAGACCACCTAGGCCCGTGGTAAGCTACATATATACTAATCAGCTCAACAAAGGGTATGCCACACCCTTAAATTGCACAGAATGCAAACAAGACAAAAAACCAAGCAATGTGAACTGAGGTCTAAGATGGCAGACATGCAAGAAATAGGGGCATGTTCACACTAGCAAAAAGAAGCAAGACCTACAAAAGACAAAAATATATCTCATACCCTACCATCATTATATATAAATGTAAAGCAAAGTTGCATAATAAATATAGGGTACTTAGTGAACTATTTTTGATCAAAAAAAGTATACAAGCCGTCCCACCAGCGGCAAGGTGACCCTAAATTGGGACGGTACCTATACTGCCTATATTAAAAACCTTACTGTATATCAAAGTTGAAGTAATGCATATAAAAGGGTAGACAAATAGGACCGGGTCCCAACTCCAAACCACCTAGGCCCGTGGTAAGCTACATATATACTAATCAACTCAACAAAGGGTATGCAACACCCTTAAATTGCACAGAATGCAAACAGGACAAAAAACCAAGCAATGTGAACTGAGGTCTAAGATGGCAGACATGCAAGAAATAGGGGCATGTTCACACTAGCAAAAAGAAGCAAAACCTACAAAAGACAAAAATATATCTCATACCCTACCATCATTATACATAAATGTAAAGCAAAGTTGCATAATAAATATAGGGTACTTAGTGAACTATTTTTGATCAAAAAAAGTATACAAGCCGTCCCACCAGCGGCAAGGTGACCCTAAATTTTGACGGTACCTATACTGCCTATATTAAAAACCTTACTGTATATCAAAGTTGAAGTAATGCATATAAAAGGGTAGACAAATAGGACCGGGTCCCAACTCCAGACCACCTAGGCCCGTGGTAAGCTACATATATACTAATCAGCACAACAAAGGGTATGCCACACCCTTAAATTGCACAGAATGCAAACAAGACAAAAAACCAAGCAATGTGAACTGAGGTCTAAGATGGCAGACATGCAAGAAATAGGGGCATGTTCACACTAGCAAAAAGAAGCAAAACCTACAAAAGACAAAAATATATCTCATACCCTACCATCATTATATATAAATGTAAAGCAAAGTTGCATAATAAATATAGGGTACTTAGTGAACTATTTTTGATCAAAAAAAGTATACAAGCCGTCCCACCAGCGGCAAGGTGACCCTAAATTGGGACGGTACCTATACTGCCTATATTAAAAACCTTACTGTATATCAAAGTTGAAGTAATGCATATAAAAGGTAGACAAATAGGACCGGGTCCCAACTCCAGACCACCTAGGCCCGTGGTAAGCTACATATATACTAATCAGCTCAACAAAGGGTATGCCACACCCTTAAATTGCACAGAATGCAAACAAGACAAAAAACCAAGCAATGTGAACTGAGGTCTAAGATGGCAGACATGCAAGAAATAGGGGCATGTTCACACTAGCAAAAAGAAGCAAAACCTACAAAAGACAAAAATATATCTCATACCCTACCATCATTATATATAAATGTAAAGCAAAGTTGCATAATAAATATAGGGTACTTAGTGAACTATTTTTGATCAAAAAAAGTATACAAGCCGTCCCACCAGCGGCAAGGTGACCCTAAATTGGGACGGTACCTATACTGCCTATATTAAAAACCTTACTGTATATCAAAGTTGAAGTAATGCATATAAAAGGGTAGACAAATAGGACCGGGTCCCAACTCCAGACCACCTAGGCCCGTGGTAAGCTACATATATACTAATCAGCTCAACAAAGGGTATGCCACACCCTTAAATTGCACAGAATGCAAACAAGACAAAAAACCAAGCAATGTGAACTGAGGTCTAAGATGGCAGACATGCAAGAAATAGGGGCATGTTCACACTAGCAAAAAGAAGCAAAACCTACAAAAGACAAAAATATATCTCATACCCTACCATCATTATATATAAATGTAAAGCAAAGTTGCATAATAAATATAGGGTACTTAGTGAACTATTTTTGATCAAAAAAAGTATACAAGCCGTCCCACCAGCGGCAAGGTGACCCTAAATTGGGACGGTACCTATACTGCCTATATTAAAAACCTTACTGTATATCAAAGTTGAAGTAATGCATATAAAAGGGTAGACAAATAGGACCGGGTCCCAACTCCAGACCACCTAGGCCCGTGGTAAGCTACATATATACTAATCAGCTCAACAAAGGGTATGCCACACCCTTAAATTGCACAGAATGCAAACAAGACAAAAAACCAAGCAATGTGAACTGAGGTCTAAGATGGCAGACATGCAAGAAATAGGGGCATGTTCACACTAGCAAAAGAAGCAAAACCTACAAAAGACAAAAATATATCTCATACCCTACCATCATTATATATAAATGTAAAGCAAAGTTGCATAATAAATATAGGGTACTTAGTGAACTATTTTTGATCAAAAAAAGTATACAAGCCGTCCCACCAGCGGCAAGGTGACCCTAAATTGGGACGGTACCTATACTGCCTATATTAAAAACCTTACTGTATATCAAAGTTGAAGTAATGCATATAAAAGGGTAGACAAATAGGACCGGGTCCCAACTCCAGACCACCTAGGCCCGTGGTAAGCTACATATATACTAATCAGCTCAACAAAGGGTATGCCACACCCTTAAATTGCACAGAATGCAAACAAGACAAAAAACCAAGCAATGTGAACTGAGGTCTAAGATGGCAGACATGCAAGAAATAGGGGCATGTTCACACTAGCAAAAGAAGCAAAACCTACAAAAGACAAAAATATATCTCATACCCTACCATCATTATATATAAATGTAAAGCAAAGTTGCATAATAAATATAGGGTACTTAGTGAACTATTTTTGATCAAAAAAAGTATACAAGCTGTCCCACCAGCGGCAAGGTGACCCTAAATTGGGACGGTACCTATACTGCCTATATTAAAAACCTTACTGTATATCAAAGTTGAAGTAATGCATATAAAAGGGTAGACAAATAGGACCGGGTCCCAACTCCAGACCACCTAGGCCCGTGGTAAGCTACATATATACTAATCAGCTCAACAAAGGGTATGCCACACCCTTAAATTGCACAGAATGCAAACAAGACAAAAAACCAAGCAATGTGAACTGAGGTCTAAGATGGCAGACATGCAAGAAATAGGGGCATGTTCACACTAGCAAAAAGAAGCAAAACCTACAAAAGACAAAAATATATCTCATACCCTACCATCATTATATATAAATGTAAAGCAAAGTTGCATAATAAATATAGGGTACTTAGTGAACTATTTTTGATCAAAAAAAGTATACAAGCCGTCCCACCAGCGGCAAGGTGACCCTAAATTGGGACGGTACCTATACTGCCTATATTAAAAACCTTACTGTATATCAAAGTTGAAGTAATGCATATAAAAGGGTAGACAAATAGGACCGGGTCCCAACTCCAGACCACCTAGGCCCGTGGTAAGCTACATATATACTAATCAGCTCAACAAAGGGTATGCCACACCCTTAAATTGCACAGAATGCAAACAAGACAAAAAACCAAGCAATGTGAACTGAGGTCTAAGATGGCAGACATGCAAGAAATAGGGGCATGTTCACACTAGCAAAAAGAAGCAAGACCTACAAAAGACAAAAATATATCTCATACCCTACCATCATTATATATAAATGTAAAGCAAAGTTGCATAATAAATATAGGGTACTTAGTGAACTATTTTTGATCAAAAAAAGTATACAAGCCGTCCCACCAGCGGCAAGGTGACCCTAAATTGGGACGGTACCTATACTGCCTATATTAAAAACCTTACTGTATATCAAAGTTGAAGTAATGCATATAAAAGGGTAGACAAATAGGACCGGGTCCCAACTCCAAACCACCTAGGCCCGTGGTAAGCTACATATATACTAATCAGCTCAACAAAGGGTATGCAACACCCTTAAATTGCACAGAATGCAAACAGGACAAAAAACCAAGCAATGTGAACTGAGGTCTAAGATGGCAGACATGCAAGAAATAGGGGCATGTTCACACTAGCAAAAAGAAGCAAAACCTACAAAAGACAAAAATATATCTCATACCCTACCATCATTATATATAAATGTAAAGCAAAGTTGCATAATAAATATAGGGTACTTAGTGAACTATTTTTGATCAAAAAAAGTATACAAGCCGTCCCACCAGCGGCAAGGTGACCCTAAATTGGGACGGTACCTATACTGCCTATATTAAAAACCTTACTGTATATCAAAGTTGAAGTAATGCATATAAAAGGGTAGACAAATAGGACCGGGTCCCAACTCCAGACCACCTAGGCCCGTGGTAAGCTACATATATACTAATCAGCTCAACAAAGGGTATGCCACACCCTTAAATTGCACAGAATGCAAACAAGACAAAAAACCAAGCAATGTGAACTGAGGTCTAAGATGGCAGACATGCAAGAAATAGGGGCATGTTCACACTAGCAAAAGAAGCAAAACCTACAAAAGACAAAAATATATCTCATACCCTACCATCATTATATATAAATGTAAAGCAAAGTTGCATAATAAATATAGGGTACTTAGTGAACTATTTTTGATCAAAAAAAGTATACAAGCCGTCCCACCAGCGGCAAGGTGACCCTAAATTGGGACGGTACCTATACTGCCTATATTAAAAACCTTACTGTATATCAAAGTTGAAGTAATGCATATAAAAGGGTAGACAAATAGGACCGGGTCCCAACTCCAAACCACCTAGGCCCGTGGTAAGCTACATATATACTAATCAGCTCAACAAAGGGTATGCAACACCCTTAAATTGCACAGAATGCAAACAGGACAAAAAACCAAGCAATGTGAACTGAGGTCTAAGATGGCAGACATGCAAGAAATAGGGGCATGTTCACACTAGCAAAAAGAAGCAAAACCTACAAAAGACAAAAATATATCTCATACCCTACCATCATTATATATAAATGTAAAGCAAAGTTGCATAATAAATATAGGGTACTTAGTGAACTATTTTTGATCAAAAAAAGTATACAAGCCGTCCCACCAGCGGCAAGGTGACCCTAAATTGGGACGGTACCTATACTGCCTATATTAAAAACCTTACTGTATATCAAAGTTGAAGTAATGCATATAAAAGGGTAGACAAATAGGACCGGGTCCCAACTCCAGACCACCTAGGCCCGTGGTAAGCTACATATATACTAATCAGCTCAACAAAGGGTATGCCACACCCTTAAATTGCACAGAATGCAAACAAGACAAAAAACCAAGCAATGTGAACTGAGGTCTAAGATGGCAGACATGCAAGAAATAGGGGCATGTTCACACTAGCAAAAGAAGCAAAACCTACAAAAGACAAAAATATATCTCATACCCTACCATCATTATATATAAATGTAAAGCAAAGTTGCATAATAAATATAGGGTACTTAGTGAACTATTTTTGATCAAAAAAAGTATACAAGCCGTCCCACCAGCGGCAAGGTGACCCTAAATTGGGACGGTACCTATACTGCCTATATTAAAAACCTTACTGTATATCAAAGTTGAAGTAATGCATATAAAAGGGTAGACAAATAGGACCGGGTCCCAACTCCAGACCACCTAGGCCCGTGGTAAGCTACATATATACTAATCAGCTCAACAAAGGGTATGCCACACCCTTAAATTGCACAGAATGCAAACAAGACAAAAAACCAAGCAATGTGAACTGAGGTCTAAGATGGCAGACATGCAAGAAATAGGGGCATGTTCACACTAGCAAAAAGAAGCAAAACCTACAAAAGCCAAAAATATATCTCATACCCTACCATCATTATATATAAATGTAAAGCAAAGTTGCATAATAAATATAGGGTACTTAGTGAACTATTTTTGATCAAAAAAAGTATACGAGCCGTCCTACCAGCGGCAAGGTGACCCTAAATTGGGACGGTACCTATACTGCCTATATTAAAAACCTTACTGTATATCAAAGTTGAAGTAATGCATATAAAAGGGTAGACAAATAGGACCGGGTCCCAACTCCAGACCACCTAGGCCCGTGGTAAGCTACATATATACTAATCAGCTCAACAAAGGGTATGCCACACCCTTAAATTGCACAGAATGCAAACAAGACAAAAAACCAAGCAATGTGAACTGAGGTCTAAGATGGCAGACATGCAAGAAATAGGGGCATGTTCACACTAGCAAAAGAAGCAAAACCTACAAAAGACAAAAATATATCTCATACCCTACCATCATTATATATAAATGTAAAGCAAAGTTGCATAATAAATATAGGGTACTTAATGAACTATTTTTAATCAAAAAAAGTATACAAGCCGTCCCACCAGCGGCAAGGTGACCCTAAATTGGGACGGTACCTATACTGCCTATATTAAAAACCTTACTGTATATCAAAGTTGAAGTAATGCATATAAAAGGGTAGACAAATAGGACCGGGTCCCAACTCCAGACCACCCAGGCCCGTGGTAAGCTACATATATACTAATCAGCTCAACAAATGGTATGCCACACCCTTAAATTGCACAGAATGCAAACAAGACAAAAAACCAAGCAATGTGAACTGAGGTCTAAGATGGCAGACATGCAAGAAATAGGGGCATGTTCACACTAGCAAAAGAAGCAAAACCTACAAAAGACAAAAATATATCTCATACCCTACCATCATTATATATAAATGTAAAGCAAAGTTGCATAATAAATATAGGGTACTTAATGAACTATTTTTGATCAAAAAAAGTATACAAGCCGTCCCACCAGCGGCAAGGTGACCCTAAATTGGGACGGTACCTATACTGCCTATATTAAAAACCTTACTGTATATCAAAGTTGAAGTAATGCATATAAAAGGGTAGACAAATAGGACCGGGTCCCAACTCCAGACCACCTAGGCCCGTGGTAAGCTACATATATACTAATCAGCTCAACAAAGGGTATGCCACACCCTTAAATTGCACAGAATGCAAACAAGACAAAAAACCAAGCAATGTGAACTGAGGTCTAAGATGGCAGACATGCAAGAAATAGGGGCATGTTCACACTAGCAAAAAGAAGCAAAACCTACAAAAGACAAAAATATATCTCATACCCTACCATCATTATATATAAATGTAAAGCAAAGTTGCATAATAAATATAGGGTACTTAGTGAACTATTTTTGATCAAAAAAAGTATACAAGCCGTCCCACCAGCGGCAAGGTGACCCTAAATTGGGACGGTACCTATACTGCCTATATTAAAAACCTTACTGTATATCAAAGTTGAAGTAATGCATATAAAAGGGTAGACAAATAGGACCGGGTCCCAACTCCAGACCACCTAGGCCCGTGGTAAGCTACATATATACTAATCAGCTCAACAAAGGGTATGCCACACCCTTAAATTGCACAGAATGCAAACAAGACAAAAAACCAAGCAATGTGAACTGAGGTCTAAGATGGCAGACATGCAAGAAATAGGGGCATGTTCACACTAGCAAAAAGAAGCAAGACCTACAAAAGACAAAAATATATCTCATACCCTACCATCATTATATATAAATGTAAAGCAAAGTTGCATAATAAATATAGGGTGCTTAGTGAACTATTTTTGATCAAAAAAAGTATACAAGCCGTCCCACCAGCGGCAAGGTGACCCTAAATTGGGACGGTACCTATACTGCCTATATTAAAAACCTTACTGTATATCAAAGTTGAAGTAATGCATATAAAAGGGTAGACAAATAGGACCGGGTCCCAACTCCAGACCACCTAGGCCCGTGGTAAGCTACATATATACTAATCAGCTCAACAAAGGGTATGCCACACCCTTAAATTGCACAGAATGCAAACAAGACAAAAAACCAAGCAATGTGAACTGAGGTCTAAGATGGCAGACATGCAAGAAATAGGGGCATGTTCACACTAGCAAAAGAAGCAAAACCTACAAAAGACAAAAATATATCTCATACCCTACCATCATTATATATAAATGTAAAGCAAAGTTGCATAATAAATATAGGGTACTTAGTGAACTATTTTTGATCAAAAAAAGTATACAAGCCGTCCCACCAGCGGCAAGGTGACCCTAAATTGGGACGGTACCTATACTGCCTATATTAAAAACCTTACTGTATATCAAAGTTGAAGTAATGCATATAAAAGGGTAGACAAATAGGACCGGGTCCCAACTCCAGACCACCTAGGCCCGTGGTAAGCTACATATATACTAATCAGCTCAACAAAGGGTATGCCACACCCTTAAATTGCACAGAATGCAAACAAGACAAAAAACCAAGCAATGTGAACTGAGGTCTAAGATGGCAGACATGCAAGAAATAGGGGCATGTTCACACTAGCAAAAAGAAGCAAAACCTACAAAAGACAAAAATATATCTCATACCCTACCATCATTATATATAAATGTAAAGCAAAGTTGCATAATAAATATAGGGTACTTAGTGAACTATTTTTGATCAAAAAAAGTATACAAGCCGTCCCACCAGCGGCAAGGTGACCCTAATTTGGGACGGTACCTATACTGCCTATATTAAAAACCTTACTGTATATCAAAGTTGAAGTAATGCATACAAAAGGGTAGACAAATAGGACCGGGTCCCAACTCCAGACCACCTAGGCCCGTGGTAAGCTACATATATACTAATCAGCTCAACAAAGGGTATGCCACACCCTTAAATTGCACAGAATGCAAACAAGACAAAAAACCAAGCAATGTGAACTGAGGTCTAAGATGGCAGACATGCAAGAAATAGGGGCATGTTCACACTAGCAAAAAGAAGCAAAACCTACAAAAGCCAAAAATATATCTCATACCCTACCATCATTATATATAAATGTAAAGCAAAGTTGCATAATAAATATAGGGTACTTAGTGAACTATTTTTGATCAAAAAAAGTATACAAGCCGTCCTACCAGTGGCAAGGTGACCCTTAATTGGGACGGTACCTATACTGCCTATATTAAAAACCTTACTGTATATCAAAGTTGAAGTAATGCATATAAAAGGGTAGACAAATAGGACCGGGTCCCAACTCCAGACCACCCAGGCCCGTGGTAAGCTACATATATACTAATCAGCTCAACAAAGGGTATGCCACACCCTTAAATTGCACAGAATGCAAACAAGACAAAAAACCAAGCAATGTGAACTGAGGTCTAAGATGGCAGACATGCAAGAAATAGGGGCATGTTCACACTAGCAAAAGAAGCAAAACCTACAAAAGACAAAAATATATCTCATACCCTACCATCATTATATATAAATGTAAAGCAAAGTTGCATAATAAATATAGGGTACTTAATGAACTATTTTTGATCAAAAAAAGTATACAAGCCGTCCCACCAGCGGCAAGGTGACCCTAAATTGGGACGGTACCTATACTGCCTATATTAAAAACCTTACTGTATATCAAAGTTGAAGTAATGCATATAAAAGGGTAGACAAATAGGACCGGGTCCCAACTCCAGACCACCTAGGCCCGTGGTAAGCTACATATATACTAATCAGCTCAACAAAGGGTATGCCACACCCTTAAATTGCACAGAATGCAAACAAGACAAAAAACCAAGCAATGTGAACTGAGGTCTAAGATGGCAGACATGCAAGAAATAGGGGCATGTTCACACTAGCAAAAAGAAGCAAAACCTACAAAAGACAAAAATATATCTCATACCCTACCATCATTATATATAAATGTAAAGCAAAGTTGCATAATAAATACAGGGTACTTAGTGAACTATTTTTGATCAAAAAAAGTATATATTTATTATGCAACTTTGCTTTACATTTATATATAATGATGGTAGGGTATGAGATATATTTTTGTCTTTTGTAGGTTTTGCTTCTTTTTGCTAGTGTGAACATGCCCCTATTTCTTGCATGTCTGCCATCTTAGACCTCAGTTCACATTGCTTGGTTTTTTGTCTTGTTTGCATTCTGTGCAATTTAAGGGTGTGGCATACCCTTTGTTGAGCTGATTAGTATATATGTAGCTTACCACGGGCCTAGGTGGTCTGGAGTTGGGACCCGGTCCTATTTTTCTACCCTTTTATATGCATTACTTCAACTTTGATATACAGTAAGGTTTTTAATATAGGCAGTATAGGTACCGTCCCAATTTAGGGTCACCTTGCCGCTGGTGGGACGGCTTGTATACTTTTTTTGATCAAAAATAGTTCACTAAGTACCCTATATTTATTATGCAACTTTGCTTTACATTTATATATAATGATGGTAGGGTATGAGATATATTTTTGTCTTTTGTAGGTTTTGCTTCTTTTTGCTAGTGTGGACATGCCCCTTTTTCTTGCATGTCTGCCATCTTAGACCTCAGTTCACATTGCTTGGTTTTTTGTCTTGTTTGCATTCTGTGCAATTTAAGGGTGTGGCATACCCTTTGTTGAGCTGATTAGTATATATGTAGCTTACCACGGGCCTAGGTGGTCTGGAGTTGGGACCCGGTCCTATTTGTCTACCCTTTTATATGCATTACTTCAACTTTGATATACAGTAAGGTTTTTAATATAGGCAGTATAGGTACCGTCCCAATTTAGGGTCACCTTGCCGCTGGTGGGACGGCTTGTATACTTTTTTTGATCAAAAATAGTTCACTAAGTACCCTATATTTATTATGCAACTTTGCTTTACATTTATATATAATGATGGTAGGGTATGAGATATATTTTTGTCTTTTGTAGGTTTTGCTTCTTTTTGTGTGAAATGGATAGAGGAGGTCGACAGGATGGCGTATGCACAGCTGCAAACCTCTGAAGGACCCTGCATCTTGTAGTTCGGGGGACGTTGAGGCACCAGCAGCTTCAAAAACTTGTCTGCTGCTATGACAAGGCTTTTTTGCCGCTGCTCTTTCAACCTAACGTAATTGCCTGTAGGAAAGAGTCCTCAATTTGCCCTTATCAGCACGCACACGTGTGTACTGTGAATCAGCTACATACTTCTTGATTGCCAAGACACTTCATCCTGATCATCGCACAATGTTGATTGTAGTCATGCCTTGACCTAAACACTCCACAATTTGTTGCTTCTCAGCAGCCGACACATCCTTTTTCTGTCCCATTTTGGCAGAAAATGTAGGCTGCTTAATAATGTGAGACAGCCTTCTTAAGTAGTCTTGCCTTTCATTGGACACACCTGCCAAACTAATTAGCACAGGTGTCTGCAATTGCTTACAGTGATATAAAGTGCCCTGAAACACATCACCATCAATGAGTTTAACTGACAAACAAACAAATTCTTCCCTTATCACTCCTAAACACTTTTTGCATAATAATTTGGAACACAGTGTACATGTGCTTTTCCACAAAACACCAGTGGTTCACGTAGTGAATCTTACAGTTCTAACTTGCCAACCGTGGTCTGTATGGAGTTGTTCAATAAAGGGCCCAAAATTAAGATAACATAGATGGGAGAGGTCTCTATGAATAGGAATTCCTAAGTATTTGATACCCTGTGAGGGCCAGGCAAAGGGAAAGTTGGACTGGATGGAATCCTATATGGATTTGGGGAGGGAGACATCGAGGGCCTCAGACTTCGCTGCATTGATTCTAAAATTTGACCATGTAACAAAGTGATCTATTTCAGCCATAACAGCATGGATGGATATATGTGATTGAGAGATATATACTAGGACATCATCAGCAAATAGAGAGCACTTGTACTCGGTGCCTCCCACCTCAATCCACCTAATATTGGGGTTATGGCGAATTGATGAGAGCAGGTGCTCCGTCACTAGGATGTATAAGAGAGGGGACAGAGAACATCCCTGCCTTGTCCCATTGGTGATTGTGAAAGGTGATGAAAATGTTCTGACGCGCCCCCTGGGCCTTGGGACACCCGGAGCCGGACCCTTTTTGGTGGATGCTGGTGGTTGTAGTCTCCGTGGCGGCGACCCGGTTCCGTGGCTCAGGGCACTCAAACCAGTGGCAGAACTATTTATGTGGTTTTGATGTTTAAATGTCCGACTACGCCACCCGTGGATTGCGGTCAGAGTGAACCGCCGCTCCAGGGCAGACCGCTGAGGCTGGTGTTGTGGGTGCAGCAGAGCGTAGCATAACTCCCCACGGGAGGAGTATAGCCTCAGGGCAGTGTATGCGGAGGATGGGGGTGATGGTGCAGGGCAGCAGCAGTAACGACACGGAGTCAGTGATGCAGTCCAGGGCCTTTACTCACAGTTCTTATTATCCAGACCACGTCTGCAGGTAACGGCTGCCCACGTCGTACTGTGCTCACCAGGTGAGGGGCTCAGACAACTCCCAGATAACTTTGGAGCGCTTCACAGGACCCCCTTTGTGTGTCCTTTGTCTGGCCTTTCTTACCAACCCTTCTGTCCGGCTGCCTCGGGCCTCCTCTTGCTAAACTTGGCGCCAGTTTCCCTGACCCTATGTGGTGCCTTCCTAGCGGGTGTAGCGAGGGGCTGCGCCACATAAAATGTCACAGCCTCCTGTTTCTAGCTGAGGGTCGTTTCCTGCCTCCACTAGTTTCGGGGACCGGTCTCCCCCTTTGGCCTGACCCCTCCACGCAGGTGGATTCGGGCGTGCGGTGGCGACTCGCCCGTCCGCACCCCTGGGATCCCTTCGTTCCTCGTTCCTGGAGCCTTCTCCGCTCCTCTTCCTTCCTTCTCCCTCTTCCAGGCCTGGGCCTCTGTTACTAGGCCCGCCTCCGGAGCAGAGCTCATGCAGAGCCCCTGCTCCCTGCCACTTCTGCTCAGACTTCTCTGCACTGAACTAAGATGGTGCCCACCTTTTATACTCCCTTCTCAATGCACCCAGGAACTGCTTCCTCCCTGCTCCTGCACTACAGGGTTCCCCTTCCTCAGTGTTCCCTCCCCCCACTCCAGCCAGGGACAGGGACTGTCGTGCCCATCTCAGGGGCATATTGATCGCCCTGCCCCACGGCAATGTGGTGTAATGCATGCAGGTGTCGGGTCCTGATCCACACTACATCCTTACCTGAGAGTGAGATATCACACCTCTGGGTGAGGTGCAATACCTCTGTAGCAACCGAGCCCTCAGGGTGCTACAGTTCCATTTATCTTCAGCCTAGGTGACGTATTGCGATACAGGGCCGTGATTTTGGCTATAAAAGGGTCCCCTAGACCCCTACCCCAAGCTTTTTAAGAGAATCATATATGGCGTGCCAGGAGACTCTATGGAATGCTTTCTCAGCATCCAACGAGAGTATCTAATTACAAATTTTTAACTGCATCTAGCCCAGGAAATACTTTGTGCCTAGTAGCAGTGTCTGCTAGTCAGCGGATTATCCCGGCTGTTAAGCAAGCTACACCACCTGTAGTTTGGACACTTAATTTTTTCAAAGGAAATGCTTCGGGACCACGGGATACTCAGTGAAGAGCATCAGGAGGCACCCCAAGGCATAGGGGCTTGGACTGGCAGTAGGATGCCTTGCGGTGGACAGCCGAGCTCGATCCTTATAAAAGCTTTTTAACTGCAGCAGCTTTAGTGGACGCTACTGGAGCTGGAATTACGCGGCTGCTGGCATGAGACTTGCCCTCCAATAGATCCTTGTAAATGGATTTAAAGTGTATTCATTCAAATTAGAGAGACAATTTAAATTAAAAAGCTTAGAGCTGCCTCCACCACAGGGGGGCTCGCTCGACCCACCAGCGGACAGGCACCAGTATTGGGAGAGGGGGGCTGGCCGTCAGGGTTCACCGCGGCTCTGGCACAAACCCGGCGACGCGGAGGTGGCACGGGCAGGAGCGGACTGAACGTGTCGGCTTCTCACTTTTTGGATTTTAGAAGGGCATGACATGCCTATATCTGTGTCTCCCCCTCCTTTTACTCCTCCACCTCTTTTCTTTTCGCATGACTATATGTACTTGTCACTTTTCCATGTGTTAGTTGTGTCTTCTGAGCAGTTTGTCAGCTTTTGGACACCTTTGAAGGTGTTTTCTATGTGTTTCTATGTGTTTTTGTTTGCCTGCCATTGGTTTTAACGGTGTTCGAAGGTGTTCGACGAACAGTTCGACGAACAGTTCGGCGAACACACGGGTGTTCGACGAACCGAACCGAACTCGAACACTACGGGGGTGGCTCAGCACTAGTGCTTACTGCACCCAAGATGCTTCTACACTGATTTTGCATCATGGATCTTATCTTAGCGTTACAACTCATATTTCACTTTTTTTTTAGCTGTTTGTAAGGGTGACTACTCTTTGGTTGTATACAAATATAAAAAGACTAACCGTCACTTCCAAAACAGAAAACTGGTGTTTACAGGTGCTCACTAAGAGTAGCCATTTCCATAAATTCCAACAAATAAAGTCTCACTCTGTAGTGCTATAGTACGCAAATATTAAATATATCAAATTTGAATTGCATTACTGCTCTATGTAGCATCGTCGTTCCCCTCACCGCCGCGGTCCCAGTACGGCGTTTTCCTGCTTCTCTCCTGCTGCTGCTGTGGCACGCACCGCGCGCAGCTTCCCAGGCACTGTGCTTAGGGCGCACACGCACTTCCTCCCTCTTAAAGGGGCCGCGCGCTGTCCTAAACAGTCCCCGGCCAATGACCGGAGGACTTCCCCTATATAAGGCACCTCCTCCAAAATGGAGGGGCCTGTGCAAGGTTGTTGTTTTGTGTGCTAACACTTTCCTCAGCCCTCAGGTCCCGCTGCCTGTCAGCCTTGCCCACCAGTCTGTCTAACAGTCCTGCCCTCCAGCTTGTCTACCCGGAGCACCTGCCAGTTTCCTGCCATGCCCGTCAGCCTGCCTACCTGGAGCACCTGCCTGTTACCTGCCGTGTCTGCCAGTTTGCCTACCTGGAGCACCTGTCTGGCTATCAGCCATACCTGCCTGCTTATCTACCCGGATCACCCGCCTGCCTTCCTGCCGTGCTCATCCGCTGTACCAGTCAGCTCCTTTCATCTGACCCGTGGGAGTCGACTGCTCTCACACAAGGTCGGTCCCAGAGTGGCACCTGGTTTACCTGCCCAGTACCTCCCTGGTTCACGGAGTCGACTGAGCAGCCATGTGACCAGGGTCGGTCTGAGTAGGCACTTAGTTATTCCCCTCTGGTCCCTCCTTGCACCGAAGCGCAGAGTTTCCACCACCCAGACCCGTAACACTCTAGAAAATAGAAATAAATGAGAATTCTTAGAGCATAAATTGGCTCTTAGATTGTGTCCTAGAAAACCCTGCAGTAAAGTCCAGACTCTTGTGCAAGGGTTAGAAGGTGAAATCCAGGGGGTCCTAGTTAGAGATGAACAGATCGTGGAAGTTCGAGTAGAATTTCCTAAAATTTGCGGTTTTACATAAATTTGAACATTTTGAGAATCAATTTGCGATTTGCAATAAGGAAACTTGCCAGAACAATTTCTCACACTGCTAAAGTATCAGAGAGTAGGTTAATGTAATTTTGCATTGTGTTACGGGCTTTCCATGATGCCCTGCAGATATAACATCTAACAGATTACCATACCTTGTACCAGTTGTGGTCAGTACCTGGACCAGACGAGCCAGACTTAGGCGCGGGAGTGCATTCTCTCCACTCGGCATCAAGCATCATTGTAAACAAAACCCAGGACGGTTGAAACATTTTGTTTCTGAAAATTAAGTTTTATGATAGTAGGTCCTACCTTTTATTAGCTTAATCCTTTACTAGAAGAAAGCATGTTTTTATAATATTTTATTATTCAATGTTTATTATTTATTTACTTTATTGGTACATTACGTTTTATTTTTTTGAATTGCTTAAAATAGTCTGTTATTGCTACATACAGGAAAAGCATGGAGACACTCAAATGTCACATTCAATTATTGCATCAATAAAATGAAGCTAAAATGGAATGGTATATATATATATATATACGTATGTATATATATATATATATATATATATATATATATATACAGTACAGACCAAAAGTTTGGACACACCTTCTCATTTAAAGATTTTTCTGTATTTTCATGACTATGAAAATTGTACATTCACACTGAAGGCATCAAAACTTTGAATTAACACATGTGAAATTATATACTTAACAAAAAAGTGTGAAACAACTGAAAATATGTCTTATATTCAAGGTTCTTCAAAGTAGCCACCTTTTTCTTTGATGACTGCTTTGCACACTCTTGGCATTCTCTTGATGAGCTTCAAGTGGTAGTCACTGGAAATGGTCTTCCAACAATCTTGAAGGAGTTCCCAGAGATGATTAGCACTTGTTGGCCCTTTTGCCTTCACTCTGCAGTCCAGCTCACCCCAAACCATCTCGATTGGGTTCAGGTCTGGTGACTGTGGCGGCCAGGTCATCTGGCATAGCACCCCATCACTCTCCTTCTTGGTCAAATAGCCCTTACACAGCCTGGAGGTGTGTTTGGGATCATTGTCCTGTTGAAAAATAAATGATGGTCCAACTAAACGCAAACTGGATGGAATAGCATGCCGCTGCAAGATGCTGTGGTAGGCATACTGGTTCACTATGCCTTCAAGTTTGAATAAATCCCCAACAGTGTCACCAGCAAAGCAACCCCACACCATCACATCTCCTCCTCCATGCTTCATGGTGGGAACCAGGCATGTAGAGTCCATCCGTTCACATTTTCTGCGTCGC
Organism: Phyllobates terribilis; assembly: GCF_046119375.1. Taxonomy (NCBI): domain Eukaryota; kingdom Metazoa; phylum Chordata; class Amphibia; order Anura; family Dendrobatidae; genus Phyllobates; species Phyllobates terribilis. The sequence goes on along the minus strand of NW_027362762.1, from coordinate 763,090,730 downwards.
ACAAAGACATGGTGGTTGGAACCAAAGATCTCAAATTTGGACTCATCAGACCAAAGCACAGTTTTCCACTGGTCTAATGTCCATTCCTTGTGTTCTTTAGCCCAAACAAGTCTCTTCTGCTTGTTGCCGGTCCTTAGCAGTGGTTTCCTAGCAGCTATTTTACCATGAAGGCCTGCTGCACAAAGTCTCCTCTTAGCAGTTGTTGAAGAGATGTGTCTGCTGCTAGAACTCTGTGTGGCATTGACCTGGTCTCTAATCTGAGCTGCTGTTAACCTGTGATTTCTGAGGCTGGTGACTCGGATAAACTTATCCTCAGAAGCAGAGGAGACTCTTGGACTTCCTTTACTGGGGAGGTCCTCATGTGAGCCAGTTTCTTTGTAGCGCTTGATGATTTTTGCAACTGCACTTGGGGACACTTTCAAAGTTTGCCCAATTTTTCGGACTGACTGACCTTCATTTCTTAAAGTAATGATGGCCACTCGTTTTTCTTTACTTAGCTGCTTTTTTCTTGCCATAATACAAATTCTAACAGTCTATTCAGTAGGACTATCAGCTGTTTATCCATCAGACTTCTGCACAACACAACTGATGGTCCCAACCCCATTTATAAGGCAAGAAATCCCACTTATTAAACCTGACAGGGCACACCTGTGAAGTGAAAACAATTTCCGGTGACTACCTCTTGAAGCTCATCAAGAGAATGCCAAGAGTGTGCAAAGCAGTCATCAAAGCAAAAGGTGGCTACTTTGAAGAACCTAGAATATAAGACATATTTTCAGTTGTTTCACACTTTTTTGTTAAGTATATAATTCCACATGTGTTAATTCATAGCTTTGATGCCTTCAGTGTGAATGTACAATTTTCATAGTCATGAAAATACAGAAAAAGCTTTAAATGAGGTGTGTCCAAACTTTTGGTCTGTACTGTATATATATATATATATATATATATATATATATATATATATATAGATTTTACATTGTTGCCAAGACAATCTTACAATAAGTGTGAAGAAACCCTGCTATATTTTGGAATATCTTTAGACATGATAAAACAATGTTGTCAGCAGAACTATATTTATCCTATTCCTTTCTGCTTAATTAAAAAGATTTTCTCTAAACAATGAAAGTAGAAATACTTGGAAAACTAGATGGAAAGAAGATAATCTATAATGAGGTTTCTTAGTTACCCAACCCGAAGTAAAAATCAGATAACTTATATTGTGAATTTCTTTTACTGGAAATACAGATGCAATAATAGCATCAGTAAGCCAATTATTATGTCACTGTATAACTAACTGAAACTGTATAATTTACTGTACTTGCTATCTTTGTCATGTTATAATTTTCAACCTCCATCATCAAAGTCTTTATTGTTAGAAAGAAACAATGAAGGTTAGTAAAATGAAGCAAAAAGCAATTACTTAGTATAGCTATGAAGTGCTATAATTGTCTACTTACACCTCAAAGAGAAAGTCTGATATTGTATAAATAAAGTTTCGCCATTGTATAATGAAAAGTTCTGCAACTTTCTAATATACTATGGAGAGAATTGATCAAAAAATATAAGCCAGTCTTCAGTTTTTGCACAATGTGTAGTGGCGCCAAAAATTTGTCACTTGAAGGGGGTGATTCATTAAGATGTTTATGCCAGAAATCTGGTGTAAACACCTTAACAAGTCACAAAATGACAATATTTTTGTGCAACTCTGCAGTTGTTGAAGAAAACTGTGACTTATAGCATCTACACCCCAGTCCCAGACAGCTACATCAATATGGGCATTGCGTGAATGGTATATGGGTGGGGCGGGACATGGTCACTCTCATCCATCAAATTTCTCATAACTTTAATGGTGAAACTTACTCCACAAATGTATGACCCTGGCTGGCATACAGTTCTAGTAATGTCTCATGCTGGGTTCTAGATGTGCCTGATTCATTAAACGGCGAATGCCACTTAATGAATCAGGTCAGTGTACTCCAGTGTGTGATTCATTAAGACTGGTGTGCGTTACACCAGTCTTAACAAACAACCTAAAAAAATATTTTTCTAAATGTTAAGCAGAAGTTAGCAGGAGGAGGCATGTCCAAATTCAGCACACCTGAAAGTGGCATAAATGATAGAAGAAACTTACTCTATCCTTACAGCCCCATTGTGTTTAAATTCCTCAACATTGTCATTATCTCTGCTTGCAGATAATTAATGAAAACAGTTTCCTTTATATTGTAAACATCCTAGCCTAATAGTGACCAAACAGATTAAGGACTTGATAGTGCTCCATCATGTTGGAAAAAGCATTGTTTGTGGCACCCCTGTGGGTCCAGTTGCCACAGAGGTACTGCATCTCACCCAGAGGTGTGGGACCCCACACTCAGGTAATGAGGGAGCACTACCCGGACCCACACACCTACATCCAACACTACACCACTCCAGACTAGCAGGCGGGGCAAGATGCACTTGGTCACTGCTGAGCCCTGTCCCTGGCTGGAAGGGGGGGGGACCAAAAGAGAGGGAACCTTGTAGTGGGTGTGGGTGGAGGAAGAAGTTCAGGGGAGCACTGAGAGAGCAGTATATAAGGAAGGTGGAAAGATCTAGAAGTACAGTGCCTACAAGTAGTATTCAACCCCCTGCAGATTTAGCTGGTTGACACATGCGGAATTAACTTGGCATTGTGACATTTGTACTCTAGATCAGCCTGGAAGTGGGAAATGCACTGCAGCAAATTTTGTTTGTTTTTTTTTTTTGTTTGCTTTTTTTTTAAACGTAAAAAGTTAATTCAGAGTGTCATTTATTATTCAACCCCTCAAACCACAAGAATTCTGTTTGGTCCCCCTAAAGTATTAAGAAGTAGTTCAGGCACCTAGAATAATGAGCTTCACATGTGTGGATTAAAGATCTCTTTTGCCAGCCTTTTCTGACTATTTAAGACCCTCCCCAAACTTGTGAACAGCACTCAGACATGGTCAACATGGGAAAGACAAAGGAGCATTCCAAGGCCATCAGAGACAAGATCATGGAGGGTCACAAGGCTGGCAAGGGGTACAAAACCCTTTCCAAGGAGTTGGGCCTACCTGTCTCCACTGTTGGGAGCATCATCCGTAAGTGGAAGGCTTATGGAACTACTGTTAGCCTTCCACGGCCAGGACAGCCTTTGAAGGTGTCCTCCCGTGCCGAGGCCAGGCTTGTCCGAAGAGTCAAGGCTAACCCAAGGACAACAAGGAAGGAGCTCCGGGAAGATCTCATGGCAGTGGGGACATTGGTTTCAGTCAATACCATAAGTAACGTACTCCACCGCAATGGTCTCCATTCCAGACGAGCCCGTAAGGTACCTTTACTTTCAAAGCGTCATGTCAAGGCTCGTCTACAGTTTGCTCATGATCACTTGGAGGACTCTGAGACAGACTGGTTCAAGGTTCTATGGTCTGATGAGACCAAGATCGAGATCTTTGGTGCCAACCACACACGTGACGTTTGGAGACTGGATGGCACTGCATACGACCCCAAGAATACCATCCCTACAGTCAAGCATGGTGGTGGCAGCATCATGCTGTGGGGCTGTTTCTCTGCCAAGGGGCCTGGCCATCTGGTCGGCATCCATGGGAAGATGGATAGCACGGCCTACCTGGAGATTTTGGCCAAGAACCTCCGCTCCTCCATCAAGGATCTTAAGATGGGTCGTAATTTCATCTTCCAACAAGACAACGACCCAAAGCACACAGCCAAGAAAACCAAGGCCTGGTTCAATAGGGAAAAAGTCAAGGTGTTGGAGTGGCCTAGTCAATCTCCTGACCTTAACCCAATTGAAAACTTGTGGAAGGAGCTCAAGAATAAAGTCCACATGAGACACCCAAAGAACCTAGATAACTTGGAGAAGATCTGCATGGAGGAGTGGGCCAAGATAACTCCACAGACCTGTGCCGGCCTGATCAGGTCTTATAAAAGACGATTATTAGCTGTAATTGCAAACAAGGGTTATTCCACAAAATATTAAACATAGGGGTTGTATAATAATTGACCCACACTTTTATATTTAAAATTTAATAAAATTCAACTGAGCAACATAACTTTTTGGTTTGTAAGATTTATGCTTCTGTTCATAAAACCTACTCTCGTTTGCAGTTTGAAGGCTCTAACTTATTTGCATCTTATCAAACCAGCTAAATCTGCAGGGGGTTGAATACTACTTGTAGGCACTGTAAGTCAGTTCTGCTCAGGGGAGCAAGAGGAGAGTCTCCTGTTCCAGTGCTTGGAGTCAGGAGTTCCAATTCAGTGGAGAGTTCTGGCAAAGGCCAGTCTCCTGTTCAAGTGATTGGAGCAGGAGGGGAGAGGAGTGAAGTGAGGAGTAGGGCCCAGCCAGAGAGGGCCAGGAGGAAAGTGAGAAGAGAAGATCGGAGCTGTGAGGAGGGCTCCAGAGAGAGAGAGAGAAGGGATCCCAGGGGCACGGCGACTGCGGGATGCCACCCGTGCGCCCGAATTCAGGCTGAAGTGAAGGGATCAGGCCGCAGTAGGGGACCTGCCCCAGCCTAGTGGAATACTTTAGGGCTCAGCTAGCAAACCAGAGGTTTCAGAATTTCAGGTGCTGTAACCACATTCCACACACAATCGCTGAAAAGGTGGCCATATAGGACCAAGAGGACAGAGAGGATGTTGCCCGACAAGGCCTGTGGCCACTGGCTTGGGACACTGTGTGTGAGGCGCAGGGCAGGAGGGCGAGAGCCAGCGCAGGGAGACGATCTGGAGAGGCACACAGAAAGGGGTCCCGTTCAAGTGCTTCCAAGATAACTGAGAGTTGGCTGGATCACTTCCCCGGAGGACATAGGACGACGTGGGCGGTTACACACCAGTAACTGTAACTTGGATAACTTAAGAACTGTCAGTAAAGCACCCCACTGTGTCCTTCACTAATTACTACGTCACTTGCCCTGCACTACACTGTCCCTGCCGACAACATCTACCTCATAAAATCATCTATACTGCCCTGGAGCTTAGCTCTGCCCGTGGAGAGCTGAACCAACTCTGCTGCTTCACCATCAGCCCTAGTGGATCTGCACAGCAGCAGTGGCCTCATATAGCCGCATACCATGGGTGGCGACACGAACATTATCCCCAAAAACTTTATTCCCCTTTTCTTTAATTTATTTGACTGCCCGGGGCCACGGACTGGGTCACTACCACCGTGACTACCCCGAAAAGGACTGGCCTGGCTACCGAGTACCCCACGGCCCCAGGGGGCGCGTCATGTTCATCATTACATTTAATAAAATATGGCATCTAAACATCTTCCAAGAGTAACTTCTCCCAACGATAAAGTTGCAATTTAATGATAACAATGCTTTTTCCAGCATGGTGGAGATCATGTCACAAGGAAAATGTTATAAGTAAGTGACTCAATGAACAAAACATTCAAATTTTACTTCCATAGACAGGAAACTCTCCAAATCTCTATGTTATTTATTTATTATGCATTGCTTACATAGTGCTATCATATTCCACTGCGCTTTACAGATATTATCATCTCTGTCATCATTGGGGCTCACAATCTTGATACCCTATGTCTTTGGAGTGTGGCAAGAAACTGGAGAACCCAGAGGAAACTCACATAAACAAAGGGAGAACATATAAATTCCTTGCAGATGTTGTCCTTTGTGGGATTTGAACCCGGGATCCCAGGGCTGCAAGGCTGCAGTGCTATCCATTGTGAACCTGTATTCAATCTTCAAAACGTGAGTGGACAAGCAAAAACACAGAAATTGTGATAAACTGCAGGATTTGGCTCAAAAGATAATTTTCAGCACACAGTGGGAATTGAATAAGTCTTAAAAAATAAGAACCAACACTATAATTTTGAGAATTTGCATAAGCTTGGTGTATTCGTTAATAAGTTTAAAAACGGATAAAATGCTTATAAATTTACTTCAATATACCATAGAAGCATTTGACTAAAATTTTTAAAAACACTAAACGTGCAATCTTTATGTAAACCAAAATTTGTGTATAGCAATTATCAATTTAGTTATATAAGTAGACATACTCAGCTAGAATCATTAATTCTATGAGAAAATGTCTTCCTTCTTCTGGCAGTGCAAGATTTATGCATGTGTGACATTTGTACAATTTTTATGTAATGTTTATACACTGTATGTGTAATGTGTTTAAACGTACCTACTGTATATATTTTTTTATCTACATAAGATACTGAAATTTAAGAAAGTATTTATATATACAGGTGCATCTCACAAAATTAGAATATCATCAAAAAGTAAATTTATATATTATATAGAGTGATTATAAACAGAGTGATCTATTTCAAGTGTTTATTTCTGTTAATGTTAAGGCTTACAGCCAATGAAAACACAAAAGTCATTATCTCAGTAAACTATAATAATTAACTAAAAACACCGGCAAAGACTTCTTAAGCGTTTACAAAGGTCCCTTAGTTTGTTTCAGTAGGCTCCATATTCATAGGGAAGACTGCTGACTTGACATATGACCAGAAGGCAGTCATTGACACACTCCACAAGGTCCCAGAGTTCCAATTTTCATTTGGAGATCAAGGTCCCAGAGTCAGGAGGAAGAGTGGAGAGGCCACAATCCAAGCTGTTTGAGGTCTAGTGTGAAGTTTCCACAATTAGTGATGGTTTAGGGAGCCATGTCATCTGCTAGTGTAGGTCCACTGTGTTTTATTAAGACCAAAGTCATCACAGCCGTCTACCAGGAAATTTTAGAGCACTTCATGCTTCTCTCTGCCGACAACCTCTTTGGAGATGGAAAATTCATTCTCCAGCAGGACTTGGCACCTGTCCACTCTGCCAAAAGTACCAATACCTGGTTTAAAAACATCAGTATCACTGTGCTTGATTGGCCAGCAAACTCGCCTGACCTTAGACCCTATAGAGAATCTATGGGATATTGTCAAGAGGAAGAAGAGAGACACCAGACCCAACAATGCAGACGAGCTGAAGGCTGCTATCAAAGCAACCTGGGCTTCCATAACACCTCAGCAGTGCCACAGGCTGATCACCTCTATGCCACGCCGCAATGATGCAGTAATTGATGCAAAATGAGCTCCGACCAAGTATTGAGTACATTTACTGAACATACATTTCAGTAGGTTATCATTTAGGATTTTAAAATCATTTTTCAAGCTGTTGTTATAATGTATTGTTATTTACTGAGATAATGACTTTTCTGTTTTCATTGGCTGTAAGCCATATTCATCAACATTAACAGAAATAAACACTTCAAATAGATCACTCTGTTTGTAATGACTCTATATAATATATGAGTTTCACTTTTTGCATTGCAGAACTGAAATAAATTAACTTTTTGATGATATTCTAATTTTGTGAGATGCACCTGTATATAGCAAGATGGCATTATTAAAATATACAGCAGCACTGTAAATATCTTAAAGAGAGGCTGTTATGTGAAAAAAACACTATTAATCTGCAGCTACGGGGCTAATCTACAGGTTAACGGTGCTCTGAACCTACTTGGCACTTGTGCCGGGAGAAAACTAACTCTATTACTCCTAGTAGCATTCGATTTTTCAGCCAAGGGGGTGGCGCCGACGTGGGTTTGGTCACTGCTCTGTGTATATGTAGTCATGTACCGGGAGTGTTCTTCAGGACATGGCGGACCATCGGATGAGGAAATTCAATTCTTACACAGTTTGTTCCCGAAAAACTATTTTAACCAGACAATATAAAACATTAATAACATTCTGCATATATTTGCCAAACGGCTGGAACCTCTGTATTGTACAGTGTGGCACTCAAGTAATCTGGATTCACTCTTTCTCTACAAATTTGCCTATTGGCGTCCCTGTCTAAACCGGCCCGCTACTACCGGTTTACACCCTAAGTATTAGATTAATTGCATGAGTGCAACTAAGAGATTAGCCTGTGGTACAGCACTGAAGTTTACAAACTTATCAACGTTTTCCTCTATTTCCCCCAAAAAATTTCCCTCTCCCTTTCTGCAATGTTTTCAGTAAACTCAGTGGAATAGTCCATCCTCAACTGCATAGAAGAAACCCCAAAAATTACTGTGACGGCTGTTTAGCCATGTATGAAGTCTATCAGAGTTAAATAACTGTCTACTAATATAATGCTCCCCAGAATCTTTCTCCTGAAACAGAATGAAGTTCAAGTTTTGGTCCGGAGTCCGTTTTGTGCATCGTCGGCAGCTAAGAGGAGGTTTGGATTTTTAGTTATTAAACAAAACAGAAAACTTGGCAGCAAATCTAAAATCCCTGGACGCTGAAGTTAGCAATAAGCGAATTTTGAATCAGTCAATTTGCCTGACTATCTAACTACAGGTTATATCTCAGGCTTAGATACTATGGTACCAAAATGTTATATGTTTTGTGCACAACTACTCACTGCAGGGCCCCTCCAACCGGTGAGTGGTACCAATGATGCTTGTGGCTTCAGTCCTCAACAGTGTCCTTCACCTCTCACTGTGGATCCTGGCCTTTATCATCTCTTAACAGCGTTCCTGACAGAAATCTCCTCTAATCTGGACAGGTTCTGGTCACGAGCAAGTTCAGCTCCAATCTGCCGCTTCTGTGCTTTCTGTGGGATGTTCCCAGATGCAGATGCTGCTGGATTCCCTTCCAGCACGTCCTTTTACTGTTTAGGACATCTCCAGACTGTCCTGAAGATGGATGTACTTCCTCTTCCTGTGTTCCCATGAGTCAGACTGTAATCCCTCCTCTGACACTTCTATATGCATTACACAGTCTTTCAACACTACTTAGACAACAGCGACATCTTATGGCCAGATATCAACATCGTTGTAAAGAAGCAAAATCTATTTACAACAAGTACAGTGTTACACTGGTATGAATACAGGTATACACAACTATATCACCTGGATGGGCTGACACATATCTCACATATAGAGCAGCTATAACTGTGCCCCTTGTACTGACTGACAGCTGTATGTAATGCTGAGCTGCTGTCATTCAGTGACAGGGGTGCGCTTACAGACACTCCTCTCTATACATAGAAAGGTGACTGAACCTGCACCGGCACTGCTTCTGTTACTGTTTCCTGAACACACTACCGGGAGGAATAAAGTTCATTTCCTCCTGGCTGTGGTGGTCTAAGTGCATGTGCTGGGCAGGTTGAGACTGCTATTAACCTGCAGCTTATCCCCATATCTGCAGGTTAATAGCATTTTTTCACGTGACGGGTTCCCTTGAAACATTGTTGTAGGCCTCGAAGAACTGAATCCACAATAAGAAAAACTTATAAGAGATCTGTGCACCACTCCACTTGAAATATTTGTATTTTCTTATTATATGTACATTATGTCAGCACTATCTATACAGCATAGGCAGTACATGGCAGCATCAATTACATGTACAATGTATGACCACGTTAATATGTGCAATATATGACCACATTTATGTACATTATTACTTTATGCTCTACAAAAATATTCCCACCATCTACACATGCTTTATAAATATGTTTAAGTTGACATTTATGCACTTTGACACATCATTATTAAAGCATCTGTACACAAATAAAAGAATCAGCATACTTATACACTGTTTTTAAATACTTTTTATGACTAATAATGACAAATTGTCTACAGAGCAGAAAGGTGATACTTGTGAGGCTAAACATTCTTTCAGTCAGCAATTATCACATGTATATCACCATATTTAGTCTTGGTATATTGTAGAATGGTGCTTTTTTCTTATTATTTCAGTTTCTCCTACAATCACTCACTGTGGATTAGAAGAGGCGCCTCACAGCGGCATACTAAGATTCACACATTGATATGCTGATACTCTTGGAACACAGTCTGACACCAATGTTTGGCTCAGCATATAAATGGCTTGGTATTTTTAAGACTATTTTCTGAACATATTGCATGGAACCACATTAATAATCATAACAAAATATGTGCATAGCATCTGATACATTCTCCTATTTACTTTTTACTATCTAACAAACAAAATCTGTTTCATATTTATCAACAAATATGTTACCGCAGTGGCTGCAGAGATCCTCAGTGTACATGCAGTGAATTTAATTGAGGAGCCATGGGTTACTTGTAGAGATGAGCCGATCATGCAGAAAGTATGCACGCATGCACAGAACCATCCACCTGGCCTCAATAGAGCCAGAAGACCCAGTCCAGCGTAAGAGGTTAATACTGAAGGGTCTTCCAACCTTAATTTTGAATTACCGACAGAATCCTGAGACTGCCATTTGGCTCTAATAACGCCCCCCACGTACCTTTTTCTTACTTTTCCTTTGACCAACCTTCTGATTTCCTCTTCACTGCCATGCACCCACTTGTTTAATTCCTCGAGAGGCAGTTCCGGTCTTCACCCATCAAACTCATGTTGCATAGCACATCACTGATAATTCTGCCAAAACCTGTTTTGCTTTTTCAGCATCCACACTGGAAAAGCTTTAATAGGATGGTGTTCTGACTACTGTGATCCATCTGCTCTTCCTGCTTTCTCAGTAGTCATGAAGTTACTAGCTTGCTTGGTAGACTGAATATGCTGAGGACAAAAACTATTGATAGCTTTCCAGGGTATGCTCAAAAGAAGTAGTTAATCTCCAGTACACCAATCTAATCAATGGAAACCATGTCATTAATGACATCCAGACCACTATGAAAGCAGGAAGAGAAGGTAAAGCTGTTATCCATTTCAGCCTTTATTTATACCCATTAATGTAAAAGATCCAGAAATAAGGGTAGATTAGAGATTATAAATGAGTGAATGTTTTGAAATTCAAATTTTCCAACATTGTTGAATTTTCCCTAGAAAATGAATTTGCATTAAGCCAATTTGCTGCAAAAATAAATTACTGCAAAGGCTCAGATTGCCATAAAAAGATATCTAAAGCTGTCACAGGTCTCCTAGGTCGGTATTCCAGCCCTTTCAAGCCTTTTAACACCAACACAGCCTTAGTAGTGTATGTAGAAGAGACCTCATCATAAATGGCTATGGGTAAATTCATGAAAACTGGTAATAACCAACAACCGGTATAATAACATACTGCACTGAAAGACATTTTATGTTTTTTAAATGTAACAGTATCTAAAAATAATCCCCCTTTTGGGGAGTAGCAGCAGGTTTGTTGATTACAAAATATACAAGCAATAGCTTTTTAATAAGCCTTCCATCAGTTATCCCTTTTTTTGGGAGCAGCAGTATATTTGCTGCTTGTAAAGAGAAGAAGTGATTGCTTTTTAGCAAGCAAAAAATATTGATTTTAGAAGGAGGAGCAACAGATTTGCAGTATGCAAAAGAAGAAGAAATGGCTTTAAAAAGACATACAATAATTATCTCTTAGCTGGAGGGAAAGGAGGCCATCTTCTTTGTGTTGAATAGCAGTTCCATGTTCAAACTTTCCATCTTGACACTCCATAATAAGTCCTTCATTCCATCTACTCTTAAATTCTGTCTTCGTATTTAAGATTGCTGATGACTCATCCAGAAATTTTGATTCCTTCTTCTTTTTCAGCAAGTCCAGCCTTTCTGAAAATAGTTTCTGCATATCAATTGAAGAGAAATGGTGACAGGATGCACCCTTGTCTGATACCTTGCTCTCCTTTGAACCATGCCGTCTCGCCGTGTCCCGTTCTGACTGTTCCTTCTTGGTCAATGTAAAGTTTTCCAATGAGGCTGATCAGATGGTTCGGCACACCCATATCTTTCATGGTATTCCAAAGTTTGTGTTGATCAATACAGTCAAAGGCTTTGCTGTAGTCGATGAAGCAAAAATATATCTCCTTTTATTCTTTGGCCTTTTTCATTATCCATCTAACATTAACAATTACATCTCTTGCTCCTCTGCCTTTTCTGAATCCTGCTTATTCCTCTGAAAGCCCTTTGTGAAAGTATGGCTGTAATTATCTTTGTAGGATGTTCAGTAGTATTTTGCTGGCATGACATATGAGCACACTAGTCTGATAGTTTCCACAGTTGGTAGCATCTCACATCTTCGGATTAGGAATAAATACCGATCTTCTCCAGTCCTTGGGCCATTTACCAGTTGCCCAAATCTGTTGACACAAGAGTGTGATGATATCAATTGCTGCTTCTTCAAATGACTATATTACCTCTAATGGCACATTGTTGTTTGACAGAAGCTTTATCGTAGCAATGACTTTATCTTTCAGCAAGTTCTGTTATCTATCATTTCCAGTCTCAGGTTCTTCCCATATCACTGAGTCGTTCTTGTAGAGGAGCTCCATGTACTCTTTCCATCTTTCCTTGATTTATTCGAGCTTGGTTAGGCTGTTCCCATTGGTGTCTTTCAACATGCCCACTCTTGGCTGAAATGTTCGTCATATTTCTTTGTTCTTTAGGTATGCCTTTCTTGTCTTGCCCCTCAGGTGTTCGCTTTTTATCATATGTTTTGGTGATTAAGTGCTTTATCTGCTGAAATGGCTGTCTTTAGTCTTTTACTGATGTTGTCTACATCCTGCTTGATATGTAAATTGAAGTTGGAAACAGCCTGTTGTTTAGTCTGTTTGCACAGCTTGACTCTAATCTTTGCTGCCAAAAGTTCATTATCAGTCCCACAGTCACCTCCTGGCCTTGCTTTCACCGTAATGATCCATGACCTCCATGTTTGGCGAACACGTATGTAGTAAATCTGATTCTTATGGGCCCAATTCGGTGATGCCAATATTGGGGTGTGCGTCACACTCGGTACCTTGGACCACTAAGGTAATATATATTCTTTAATGCCTGTCCTCGCCTACCTACTTTCAGGGTTGTTACTGAGGTATATACCTTTCAACTCGGCCCGTATGTGGAATATCATTTGTTACATCTCACCAGCACTTGCTGGTCACTTGTCAAGCCCTCTTTTGCACTGTCTATTACATCAAGTACTTTTGTCTATTGGCTCATCATACTCATACTTTACATCTAATAAGTATTTGTTTGATATTTGTCAGGCCTTTCTCTCTAATTTAAGCATGCTCATTTCATGGCTTGTTTTTGAATATTTTTGCCATCAGTATTTTGGTGTTGTACACACCCAATCCCCTACTTGTTTGTACTACCTATTATCTAACTCATACAAGCATTAATAATTATAAACTACAGTCTATTATTGTTGGTTATGGGTCCTTTTTCCTTTTTTATTCTTTTTTATCCTTATGTTTATAAGGCTGTTTTACACCTATCAATTTCCAATGCCTTATTATGTAGGGCCTTATCTGATTTATCCATGCTAGACCTTTGCAAGTCTACCATTATTGCATACAAGGCATATTACCCTATATACTTGGCCCTTTGGACCTGTATATATTTGCTTTCTATGGTTCAAGATACATATATATACAATGGGGAAAAAAAGTATTTGATACACTGCCGATTTTGCAAGTTTTCCCACCTACAAAGAATGGAGAGGTCTGTAATTTTTCTCGTAGGTACACGTCAACTGTGAGAGAGAGAATCTTAAAACAAAGACCAGAAAATCACATTGTATGCTTTTTAAATAATTAAATTGCATTTTATTGCATTAAATAAGTATTTGATCAGCTACCAACCAGCAAGAATTCTGGCTCTCACAGACCTGTTAGTTTTTCTTTTACAAACCCTCTTACACTGCACATATTACTTGTGTTAATTGCACCTTTTTGAACTCGCTATCTGTATAAAATACATCTGTCCAGACACTCAATCAATCACACTCCAACCTCTCCACCATGGCCAAGACCAAAGAGCTGTCTAAGGACACCAGGGAAAAAAATGTAGACATGCACAAGGCTGGGATATGCTACAGGACAATAAGCAAGCAGCTTGGTGAGAAGGCAACAAATGTTGGCACAATTATTATAAAATGGAAGAAACACAAGATGATTGTCAATCTTCCTTGATCTGGGGCTCCATGCAAGATCTCGCCTCGTGGGGTAAAGATGATTCTGAGAAAGGTCAGACATCAGCCCAGAACTACATGCAAGGACCTGGTCAATGATCTGAAGAGATGTAGGACCACAGTCTCAAACATTACCATTAGTAACACACTACATCATCAAGGATTAAAATCCTGCAGGACACGCAAAGTTCCCCTGCTCACAACACAACGTGTCTAGGCCTGTTTGAAGGTCCCCAATGACAATCTGGATGATCCAGAGGAGGCATGGGAGAAGGTCATGTGGTCAGATGAGACCAAAGTAGAACTTTTTGGTATCAACTTCTCTCGCCATGTTTGGAGGAAGAAGAAGGATGAGTACAACGCCAAAAACACCATCCCAACTGTGAAGCATGGTGGGAAAACATCATACTTTGTGGGTGCTTTTCTGCAAAGGGGACAGAATAACTACATCCGGGTCATGTATTGCGAGATTTTGGCCAACAACCTCCTTCCCTAAGTAAGAGCCATGAAGATGGGTCATGGCTGGGTCTTCCACCATGACAATGACCAGAAACAAACAGTCAGGGAAAAAAAGGACTTGCTTCTTAAGAAGCATTTCAAGGTCCTGGAGTGGCTTAGCCATTCTCCAGACCTGAACCCAATAGAAAATCTTTAGAGAGAGCTGAAACTCAATGTTGCCCAGAGACAGCCCTAAAACCTGAAATACATGGAGAAGATCTGTATGGAGCCGTGGGTCAAAATCCCTGCTGCAATGTGTGCAAACTTGGTCAACAACTACAAGAAACATCTGATCACTGTAATTGTAAACAAAGGTTTCTGTACTAAATATTAAGTTCTGTTTTTTCATTGTGTTAAATACTTATTTCCTGCAATAAAATGCAAATACATTTTGTAAAAATCATAGAATGTAATTTTCTGGATGTTTTTTAAGATTCTGTCTCTCACAATTGAAGTGTACCTACAAAAAAAAATTACAGACCTCTCTATTCTTTGTAAGTGGGAAAACTTGCAAAATCGACAGTGTATCAAATACTCATTTTCCCCAATGTAATTATATACACTGCTCAAAAAAATAAAGGGAACACTCAAATAACACATCCTAGATCTGAATGAATGAAATATTCTCATTGAATACTTTGTTCTGTACAAAGTTGAATGTGTTGACAACAAAATCACACAAAAATCACCAATGGAAATCAAATTTATTAACCAATGGAGGCCTGGATTTGCATTCAACCCCAAAATTAAATTGGAAAAACACGCTACAGGCTGATCCAACTTTGATGTAATGTCCGTAAAATAAGTCAAAATGAGGCTCAGTATTGTGTGTGGTCTCCACGTGCCTGTATGACCTCCTTACAATGCCTGGGCATGCTCCTGATGAGGTTGTGGATGGTCTCCTGTGGGATCTCCTCCCAGACCTGGACTAAAGCATCCACCAACTCCTGGAC
This sequence comes from Phyllobates terribilis, assembly GCF_046119375.1. Classification (NCBI taxonomy): domain Eukaryota; kingdom Metazoa; phylum Chordata; class Amphibia; order Anura; family Dendrobatidae; genus Phyllobates; species Phyllobates terribilis. The sequence goes on along the minus strand of NW_027362762.1, from coordinate 763,075,408 downwards.
AGTGTGTGGTGCTACACGACGTTGGTGGATGGAGCGAGAGATGATGTCCCAGATGTGCTCAATCAGATCCAGGTCTAGGAAACAGGCGGGCTAGTCCATAGCTTCAATGCCTTCATCTTGCAGGAACTGCTGATACACTCCAGCCACATGAGGTCTGGCATTGTCCTGCATTAGGAGGAACCCAGGGACAACCGCAACAGCATATGATCTCAGAAGTAGTGATGAGAGAGCATGCTCGCCACTGCTCGGTATTCGCCCGAGCATCTCAGTACTCAAGATGCTCGGAGCTCGCCAAGTACTTTCGAGATGCTCGGGCTGGAGCTCGGGTCCCCGTCCTGCATGTCTGGCACTATTTAGAGCACCGATCATGCAGGGATTGTCTGCCACTCACTGTAACCATGGTGGTTGTGGCATTACAGTGATTGCCCAAATCGATGGGAACAGTTCTCACAGTGAAACATGAAAAGCCGGCAATTCAGCAGCGGCCTAGACCGGTACCTGACAATTTAGAACAGAAAGAATAGAGCATCACACATAGATTAGCTAAATAGAAACATGTCAGTCTCATATATAATAAGTATAGTGACAGTGTTGGTTACTGTACTTGTCATTTAGTGTTAAAATAAAGGATTTATTTAAAAAAAATTGGCGTGGGGTTCCCCGTAATTTTAGTCTCTAGCGGAGGTTAAGCAGACGGTTGGGGCAGATGTTTGAAGCCTGGGAAGGGGGTCATACCCACTGAGCTTCCCAGGCTACTAATATCATCCCCCAGCTGAATACCTAGCCTTTACTAGCTATTAAAATGGGGGACCCAAAAAAAAAAATGACGTGGGGTCCCCCTATTTTAATAACTAGCAAAGGCTAGGCAGACAGCTGGGGGCTGATATTAATAGCCCAGGAAGGGTGACATGAATATTGGCCCCCTACCAGCCGTCAGCCGCCCCAGAAATGGCGCATCCAGAGGAATTAGTAGCAAGAGGTTAAAAATATCAATGTTTTATTTAATTCTAATAAAAAAACACAGAATTATCACGCACTGTGCACTTTTTTTTTTTTTTTCTGGGTGATAATTCTATGTGTTTTTTTATTAGAATAAAATAAAACATTGATATTTTTAACCTCTTGCTGCTAATTCCTGATTGATAATTGAGGTTATCTCTGCTAGCTAAATTGTTAGCAGAATACAGCCAGATTTGTTTGATTTTATTCACATTGCTGTATTGTAGAAGCAGAGAAACTTTTCCATCATCAAACGTGATCCGATATTACTTCCGTAATAATCGTCACATTTTTTGGAGCGTGCCAAATTTTGCACTCCAGTTAAATTCTGCCAGTTGAGTTTTGTTCAACCTTTTCTACACTTGGTCACTGACCAATATCATATTTCTAATGCCACTGCCTAAAACCGTGGTCATCAGATGTGATCCGATATTACTGCGGTAATATTTGTCAAATTTTTTGGAGCGTGCCAAATATTACACTCCAGTTAAAGTCTGCAAGTTGTGTGTTGTTCAATCTTTCTACACTTGGTCGCTGACAAATACCATATTTCTAACCCCAAAGCCTAAAACCGTGGTCATCAGACAAGTTCCAATATTTCTGCGGTAATATTTGTCACATTTTTTGGAGCGTGCCAAATATTACACTCCAGTTAAAGTCTGCCAGTTGTGTGTTGTTCAACCTTTTCTACATTTGGTCACTGACCAATACCATATCTCTAACGACACTGCGTAAGACGCTGTCATCAGACGTGATCCGATATATCTGCCGTAATAATTGTGACACTTTTGGAGTGTGCCAAATATTACACTCCAGGTAAAGTCAGCCAGTTGTGTGTTGTTCAACCTTTTCTACACTTGGTCACTGACCAATACCATATCTAGAACACCACTGCCTAAAACCGTGGTCATCAGACATGATCCGATATTACTGCGGTAATAATTCTGAAAATTTTTGGATTGTGCCAAATATTACACTCCTTTTAAAGTCTCCAAGTTGTGTGTTGTTCAACCTTTTCTACACTTGGTCACTGACCAATACTATATCTATAAGGCCACTGCCTAAAACTGTGGTCACCAGACGTGATCTGATATTACTGCGGCAATAATCGTCACATTTTTGGAGCGTGCCAAATATTACACTCATTTAAAATGGGCAAGGCGCGTGGCAAGGGATGGCGAGGTGGATGTGATGCTAATGGTGCATTCAGAGGCCGAGGCCATGGGCAAGATGAAACTGTGCCTGCTGAGGGATTACAGCAAACACCCACATCATGTAAAACTACCTTCCTGTTCCAATTTCTAGTGGGCCAAGGAACACCACTCTTAAAGCCAGAGCAGTGTGAAAAGGTTGTTGGTTGGATAGCAGGTAATGCTTCCAGTCAGTTTGCCATTACCACCACCCTGTCTTCCACATGGTCCAGTCTCATAAGCCGTGAATCTTGATCCTAATCCTCCTTTTCCCACCGTGCCGAGTGCCCGGAGACAAGTGATCCCACACTTGGACACTCCGAAGAGCTGTTAACTTTTCCAATTATAGATTCAGGCCACTCGTCCAGCCAGCTTCAAGCAGGGCAAGAGGAGATCGCATTTAGCAATGCCCAAATATTTGAGAAGCCATGGTCACACAAAGGTGATGGTGGGAAACTGCAATTTCTGTCGCAAGAGGTGGATGATGAGACACAATTGCCACCAAGTCAGGAGAAGGCCCAGGGTGCATACGTGGAAGACGAGGTGGTGGTGGACAATGAAGTCACTGACCCAACCTGGCAAAGTGACCTGCATAGCAAGGACATCAGCACAGAGGTTGAGGGAGGCGTACCACCACAACAGGCAGCAACAAGCAATGGAGTGGCCACAGACACAAGGCAGGCAACTGTTCCCCGGAACACCAACATGACAGAAGTTGCCAGTACAACTTTTAGGTCTTTCAGAGTCTGGCTCTTTTTTAAGACTGTCCAGATAACCCCAAAACAGCCATTTGCCACATCTGTCATTCCAGCATCAGTAAGGGCAGCAAAACTACCAGCCTGATCACCACAAGCATGCTCAGGCACATGACAGCAAAGCACTCGACTAGTTGGGCCGAATGCCAGGGTCCAGAAACATTATCTGTGGGTGACACCACTACCTGTTACATTGCTGTGCGTGCACGCCAATCCTTAGTCCATGGCGCATGCCAAGATGCCTCCCGCCCTGCACCTGTCATTGAGCACTCTCAACTAGCACCATCAGCAAGCAAGTGCACATCAATCCCCTGTCCATGGCGCAGGCGAAGATGTCTCCTGCCCTGCACCTATTGTTGCACGCCTTCAACCACCACCATCAACAAGCACGTCCACAGCCCTACCCAGTCCTTTGAATGCAAGTGCAAATATGAGGCCAGTGCTCTACAGGCCACAGCGCTAAACTGCTACATTTCTCGACTGCTTGCACTTTAAATGTTGCCTTTTAAGCTCATGGAGACGGAATCTTTCCATAACCTCAGGGCGGCAGCCATCTCTCGGTACTTGGTCTCCAGCCACCACTATTTCTCCCCGTGTTCCAACCTAGTCGGACCCTGGATGGAACAAGTTCTTCCTATGCCAAGGATTGCGGGCCCTGGGTCAATCCGGGTCGCCCCCACATTATACAGCTCCTGCTCCTCCCCCTCCTCTTCAGCCTCCATCTCCGAAATGATCACATCAGTTGGAAGCTGGATGCACTGCAGCACTGCCTCGGCCAAGCGGCAACAGGCTGTGCTGAAGCTAATATGCTTAGGGGACAAACTGCACACCACTGCAGAGTTGTTGACAGCTGTAACAGAGCAGGCAGATCTTTGGCTGTCACCGCTGAGCCTACAGCCAGGCATGATCATATGTGACAATGTCCGGAACCTGGTGGTGGCTCTGATGCTAGGCGAACTTGCACACATACCATGCCTGGCCCATGTGCTCAACCTAGTGGTTCAGCAGTTTCTCAAACCTACTCGGATCTGCCTGATCTGCTTGTGAAAGTACGCCGTGCGTGTGCCCATTTCCGTAAGTCAGCTACAGCTCCCACTGCCATCCGCCAAGCTTCAGCAGCATTTGCAGCTTCCAGTTCACTGACTCGTGTGCGATGTCACCATGCATTGTAACTCAACATTGCAAATGTTGGGAAGGATTTGTGAGTAGCAGAGGGCAGTTGCTGAGTACCAACTTCAACACACCCATCAGTATTCAGGTCAGCCTCCTCACATAAGAGCTCATGAGTGGGCATGGGTGTCTGACATCTGTGCCGTCCTTAAAAACTTTGAGGACTCCACCAAGATGGTGAGCCATAATTACCATCATCATCCTGCTTCTCTGTCTACTGAAACGCTCGCCGCTCACAATTACAGAGGAGGCATTGTAGGTGGAGCATGATGAGATGAAGCAAGGAACCTACAGGGTGATGCCATACAGCCCAGCCTCATCTCATCTCAATGCGGATTGGTTGATAATGAGCAGGAGGAAGTGGAGGAGCAGGAACCGGAGCTGTCTTCCTGCGCTACAGATGGTACTACCCACAGAACAGTCATACCGTTTGTTCAGAGTGGATGACCTGAGGAGAGGGAGAATGAGTAGGAGGACAAGGAGGAGGAGGAGGAGAGCAGGGACAGTCATCCTCTTGGTAAGGACAGGGAAGTCTTGGCTGTTGGCAGTCTGGAACATATGGTTGACTTTATGTTCCACTGCCTTTCCCGTGACCCTCACATTGTACACATTTTGATTGACAGTAATTAATGGTTGGTCACACTTCTAGACCCACTTTCTATCTCTCCTTCCTTTGGCGGAGAGGTTTAAAAAAATAAACCACTATAGAAGACCCACTAAAAGACCCACTCCTTAATAAATATTTTTAATGAGGCCCTCCTCTGAGTCTCTTCAAAGGGGTATTGGAGTGCGTCCTAATTTTTTGCAGCCCTTGCAGTCACTGCATACCCAATAACAGTATAGGAGACCCACTCTTTAATAATGGGTACAACAAAACATAGGGCTTGGATAAAGAATGCACAATCTGCGTTCGAAACGCGTTGCTTTGATGGACATGTGCTATGGCATCTGTATCTTAATTCAATAAAGGAAACTATTTTGGGATTTATCTGCGGCTGGAGCTCCTCCTTTCTTTTTCCTACAACAAAACATAGCCGGCTGAAGGCCCTCTAATAATAGTGAGGGACGACTACTGGCTCTCTAACAATAGTAAGGACTGCCTGATGGCCTTGTAAAAATAGGCTTTGCGGCTTTCACAGTCCCTCCTTCATAAATGAAACAGGATGTGTCTGATCATGTCTCACACACCACATGGCCAGATAAGGTAGTAAAATGTTAGAATTACATTTACCAGAGAATGTATTTTTCACTGTTGAAAGCAATGCAAAAGTGCAAAAACGCATAAAAAACGTTACATGTGAACATAGCCCAAGGTGTGGAGGAGCATTTTTGGTTTTGATTATTTATTTTGTCTTATATACAAGTCATTACCCTGGAAAGAATGTTCATTAACATTTTTGCCAGGAAAATCTATTTTGGCTTTGTTTTTGTACTTTTTATTGTCAGTCCATAAAATTGACATAATACTCTGACAACATTGTTTACAGAAGTGACCTGGGATTCAGAGATGCTTCCAGGGGTCTTCTCCATGCTGTTCCCATACCATTTGAGCACTGTTCCCATCGATTTGGCCAATTTTTAAGCCCCCTCCCGACCTCCAGGTGGAAGGGGTGCCGGAAAAATGCTCAAATTTCCCACTGACTTACATTGGACTCATTGCTCAGGTCGAGCACCTGAGCATTACGATTTGCTCGACGTGCTTAACGAACACCCGAGCATTTTAGTGCAATAATAATTTTATGTTCTTCATGTTTTGTTAATTTGTACGTTCTATTGCTATCTCTGAAGCTTGATGCCAACTTGTTAGATACTGTTCACAATACATATGGCCGTAATATCAGCAGTTTATGAGTGGATATATAAAATTACGTGGGACGTTACAGGCATAAAAATTTAAAGCATGACCTTTTGGGATATGTCAGGCCTATTTTATGTGGCAACAAAGAATGCATCAACAGGCACACAGTTTGCTTGATTGGACCTTTGATTTATCTTCTGCATCGGTTGTGACCAGCAGAAAATATGACATCATTTAGTGAATCTTCAATATAACAAAAGAAAGGCTGCATTCACCATGTTATGAAAAATGTGGCCCCTGTTGGAGTCAACACTGGTTCACATAACATGCAATGGCCATTTTACGCTGGGATGTGCTTCACATAGTCTGACGTCATCAGCGTGTCTGTCTGCACACACACTCTTTTCATGACATGTTTTCTTGATCACGCATAAAGACAGACTCGCCAGTGCCATGACGCTGTTCAGGCCAAACGAAGCGCATCCCAGCTTGAACAAACCTTGACTCTAACATGCCATGTTTTTCATTATATGAAATAAAGCACTTTGAAGATATCCCCTGGGAGAGTTCCACCTTTCTTTGCTATGTATAAGCCTATTTTATGCCTCATTTTTTATATACAGCAAAAAACAGAGAGCGGACCATATGACATTGAAGACATAGAGGAACAGTATGGCCAATAGACTGATGTGGATGCCATGTTATAACTGTATACAATACGAGTAATTAGCTGTGCTGTAATTTGCTATAATATGCTAGTAAACAAATTCTTTGGTAACATTTTATTTGGGGATTTTATAAAGTTCCAGCATTAAAAAAAAAATACTGTATTTCATTAATTTAGCATATACTGTACAAACTATTGTTGAACTGATTTTTTTGGGGGGGCAATTTAATTACTTGTTTTATAAGGATAGAACTACTTTTCTTGCTTTATACTTTATAAATATTCTGCTTTGTTGAACATATGTGTCCTTTGCCACTAAAGATTTACCCTTCTACCTTTGTAGTTTGTTATACAGAAAAAGTAATAATAAATTAGCAAAAAGTCAAACATATAGATCACATGTAGAAAAAGAAGTGCACTTCACTCGAACTTGCAATTCTATGGTGTTTATGCACATGTGTGCAACATCTCCAACATTCACAGCTCCATACAAACTATAGATTCAATGAAAAAAAAACAATGTATAAATCCACAATTAAAACATATATCACTGACTGATGTGGATTACAACAATTTCTAAAATATATCCAGCATTATATCAATTAAAACTTTTATAACAATTCCACCATGCTAAGGTACTCGTCTATTCAGTAAAATTCACCATAATTCAATCTTACCCTGAAGTACGTTTAATTGCGGATGGCATTAGTTATTGGATAAATAGCTGCAGTGAGGAAGATAGAATTTTTTATGGACCCAGAGTGAGGGCTACTACCTTGGCAATAGTTTTATTTTGACGCTACTTAAATTGTTTTAGACATTTTTAATCTACCTTGGTGAGTTAGTCTACAATTTATATAATCTCATACAAATCTATAATATAACAGGAGATGTGTGTCTCTGTCTGAAGCCTTTACAGACTGCGCATGCGCAAAGCGCAGTCTGGCTCCGGACAGAGGCACGCATCCAGCCGTGTATAGATCACGGTATGCGAAGACACTGAATGCATACCGCGATCTCCGGCGCCATACTCACATATTTATCTGACTGGGAGGAGCGTTGCCGTGGCGCCTCTCTTCGCCGGAGACCGGGCAGGAGTGAGACGTCAGATCGGCGCATGCGCATAGCGCTATCCGGCGCCATTTTACTGAAGACACATTTGCAGTGTGTCTTCAGCAAAATGGCACCGGACAGCGCGGCATTGGCACACACGTACTCCGGCGCCACACTCCTCCCCCGGCCTCCAGCAGAACAGGACGCCGCAGCGCTGGAGCACAGGGAAGAAAGGTGAGTATAAGTGTTTATTTTTTTGTATGTGTGTACAGCGTGAAAGGGATGAGGGGGCCACACATACCAGGATTGAGGGATGAGGGGTACCACACATACCAGGATTTGGGGGGTGAGGGGACCATGCATGCCTGTATTGGGGGGTGAGGGGTACCACACATACCAGGATTGGGGGGTGAGGGAACCATGCATACCAGGATGAGGGGTACCACACATACCATTATTGGGGGATGAGGGGACCATGTATACCAGGATTGGCGGGTGAGGGGATCATGCATACCAGGATTGGGGGGTGAGGGGACCATGCATACCAGGATTGGGGGTGAGGGGACCATGCATACTAGGATTGGGGGATGAGGGGACCATGCATACCAGGATTGGGGGGTGATGGGGACCATGCATACCAGGAATGGGGGGTGAGAGGACCATGCATACCAGGATTGGGGGGTGAGGGGACCATGCATACCAGGATTGGGGGGGTGAGGGGTGCCATGCATACCAGAATAGGGATGAGGGTACCATACATACCAAGATAGGAATGCGGGGTACCATGCATATTAGGACGAGGGATGGGGTGCCATGCATGCCAAGATGAGGGGTACCATGCATACCAGAATAGGGATGAGGGGTACCATGCATACCAGGATAAGGATGAGGGGTACCATTCATACTAGGATGAGGGATTGGGTGCCATGCATACCAGGTTTCTGGGATGAGGAGGACATACATACCAGAATTGAGATGAGGGGTGCCATACACACCAGGATGAGGGGTACCATACATACCAGGATAGGGATGAGTGGTACCATGTATGCCTGGATTGTGGATGAGGGGCCCATGCATACCAGGATAGGGATGAGGAGAGCCATGCATACCAGGATAGGGATGACGAGTACCATGCATACCAGGATAGGGATGAGGAGTGCCATGCATACCAGGATGGAGGTAAGGGAGCCATGCATACCAGGATTGGGGATGATGGAGCCATGCATACCAAGATTGGGGATGAGGGGCGCCATGTATACCAGGATTGGGGATGAGGGAGCCATGCATACCAGGATTGGGGATGAGGGGGGCCATGCTTACCAGGATTGGGGATGAGGGGTACCATGTATACCAGGATTGGGGATGAGGGAGCCATTCAAACCATGATTGGGGATGAGGGAGCCATGCATACCAGGATTGGGGATGAGGGGTGCCATGCATACCAGGATTGGGGATGAGGGGTGCCATGCATACCAGGATTGGGGATGAGGGAGCCATGCATACCAGGATTGGGGATGAGGGAGCCATGCATACCAGAATTGGGGATGAGGGGTGCCATGCATTCCAGGATTGGGGGTGAGGGGTGCCATGCATACCAAGATTTGGGATGAGGGGTGCCATGCATATGAGGATTGGGGATGAGGGGTGCCATTCATGCCAGGATTCGGATGAGGGGCCATGCATACCAGGATAGGGATGAGGAGTGCCATGCATACCAGGATGGGGGTGAGGGGTGCCATGCATACGAGGATGTGCGTGAGGGGCCCAATCATACCAGGATGAGGGATACCATACATACCAGGATAGGAATGAGGTACCATTCATACCAGGATAGGGATGAGGAGTACCACACATGCCAGGATTGGGGATAAGGGGTGCCATGCATACCAGGATTGGGGATGAGGGGTGCTATGCATACCAGGATTGGGGATGAGGGGTGCCATGCATACCAGGATTGGGGATGAGGGAGCCATGCATACCAGGATTGGGGATGAGGGAGCCATGCATACCAGAATTGGGGATGAGGGGTGCCATGCATTCCAGGATTGGGGGTGAGGGGTGCCATGCATACCAGAATTGGGGATGAGGGGTGCCATGCATACCAGGATTTGGGATGAGGGGTGCCATGCATACGAGGATTGGGGATGAGGGGTGCCATTCATACCAGGATTCGGATGAGGGGCCATGCATACCAGGATAGGGATGAGGAGTGCCATGCATACCAGGATGGGGGTGAGGGGTGCCATGCATACGAGGATGTGCGTGAGGGGCCCAATCATACCAGGATGAGGGATACCATACATACCAGGATAGGAATGAGGTACCATTCATACCAGGATAGGGATGAGGAGTACCACACATACCAGGATTGGGGATAAGGGGTGCCATGCATACCAGGATTGGGGGTGAGGGGTGCCATGCATACCAGGATTGGGAATGAGGGGTGCCATGCCTTTCAGGATTGGGGGTGAGGGGTGCCATGCATACCAGGATGGGGGTGAGGGATGCCATGCATACTTGGATAGGGATGAGGGGTGTCATGCATACCAGGATGGGGGTGAGGGATGCCGTGCATACCTGGATATGGATGAGGGGTGCCGTGCATACCAGGATAGGATGGTGGGGACAGGATGGGGGCAGCACAAATACCAGGAGGGGGGCAGCACATACCAGCATGGGAGACCATATACCAATAAAAATGCTCGACACCCGGGCGTAGAACGGGTTCAATACCTAGTATTATATAATCAATCCTGTCCCATTTGTGTGTGCAGCATCAGATATCTTCTCCACCTGAATTATTGTTGTACTGCTCAAAATATTCCAGCCATGCTCCTGTACCTTGACATTCAAAAGGTCTTTCTTCCCCAATTTTTAACTCACCTTGTTTCCATCATAGCAGACTGAGCTGTGATGGAGAGCTTCTACCAGGGTCTTCCTATCTTTATAAAAACATTAATCCTAACCATAGATCTATATGTCATTCAGATCCACCTAAATATTAACATAAAATGTACTGAACTTGCCTCTGTTTAGCATAAACTTTAGATAATTGCTGATAATATTCTCCTGGTATTTTGACATCTATTTACCTCTCTTCAGAAAAGGAGCTGTATAATTATGCTGTCCTCTCTGAATTTAGACATAATAAATCAAATACTGGGCCTTCAATCTTATCTTGTCCAATACTATAGTTATGGCATTAAAATTCTCCTTTCAAATTTTCTAGTCAATTTCCTGCTTGGATTATGTAACTAGTAATGGAGTGAATATGCTTGAAATCCGATCTCAAAAGTTAAATTAGAAAGGAACATGGCACATTCGAATTCGTGATCGGAAATGCGAGCATTTTTGCTTAAATTCGGGATAATCGGTAACATTCGGCGTAGAAGTGCAGGAAAATTATTGCAGTGCAACTACAGTGTTTTTAACAGTTTGGCTAGCATACTGCTTGTGTATGATGAGCAGGGGGACGTGATTGATGAGGGGAGGGGCTGTGGAGAGCTCAGAAGAGCTCTGAGGAGCGGCGCTCTTGTAATTTTTTTTTCCTGTAACTTTAAGTGTGCAAATCGCGGCTAGCCAATCACTCTGAGTGCGAGGAATGGGATAGCACATTGGATCATGAAGAGGTTGAAGATCCTTCTAGGTTTGAACCCAGAGTCACGCAGCCGAGTAGCTCATCTGAGGAGGTTGAGGAGGAAGATGAGGAGATTACCTTTCGCCCTACAGCACAGACATGGAGTGATGCAAGCCTGAGAAGCACTGTATCCTTAGCCACAACTGTGGCTGTCGCCAGCAGCGGTCACGGGTCTGCAGCTCGCAGGGGCGACAAGGGTTGCCTAGCCTGGGCCTTTTTTGACACAGCAAAGGATGAGTAACTCACATTATCTGCAGACTTTGCCTGAAAAAAACTCAGTAGAGGAAAAAAGTACAATAATTTGACAACTACATGCATGAACCTTCACATGCGCAATCAACATGCGCTACTCTGGAAATGTTACTGCGCTGAAATGTGGACCAGTGGAACTCAACAATCATCAGCTGCGTGAGAGTCCATCAGCGGTAACGGAAGCGGACAGGCCTGCTCTGTTTGTTTTACTGAGTACACCACATGCTGCTCAATCCACCCTAACATCTCCACCTTCACCTCACTCACAGTCGACCAGTTTGTCTGGTTCACCTTACTCCACCCTCTCTCAGCACTGCAGCCAGCCCTTGGTCCCGCAGTTGTGGTAATGTAAAGGATTGTTTCATCCTCCACATGAGAAAGCTAAGGGGTCGAACTCCACCATCACCAATCTGTTGACAACGGAAATGCTGCTTTTCCGCCTGGTAGATACAGACGGTTTCCGAAAGCTAATGGTCATTGCAGTCCCCCAGTACCAGTTGCCCAGTCGCCATTACTTCTCTAAGAAAGCTGTGCCTGCACTACACCAGCATATCACCAACAACATCACCCGTTTCTTGACTAAATCTATGTCTGCCAGGGTGCATTTCACCACAGACATCTGGACGAGTAAGCATGGCCAAGGGCGTTACATCTCGTTGACTGGGCGCTGGATGACTCTGGTGGCTGTGGGGGCAGGCGGGGAAGGAGCTGCTTCACAAATCTTATAATCCCTAAGGCTTGCAGAACAAACCTCTGTATTTCCCACTTCCTCCACTGCTTCTGCCTCCTCCACCTCCTCTAGGGCCTCCACCTGTGCACTCAAGCTCTTCCTTAATGAGACACGCGTTTCAACAGTGCAGAGCGAATCCACACCACCTCCGGACTGTGCAGCCACGGCTCAAAGCAATCAGGCAGTCTTCAAATTAATATGCCTTGGAGATCGCAGTCATACAGCTGAAGAGTTGTAGAAAGCTCTCCAGGATGAGTTTGAGCAATGGCTGTCTCCGCTGAACCTGAAGCAAGGGAAGGCCATGTTCAATGATGGTGCGAACCTGGTGGCGTCCCTACGCTGAGTCAAGCTCACACAGGTCTTTGCTAATTCCAGTTAACAGGTTGATATGCGATGTGATGATACGATGGAATTCCACTTTGCACATGTAGCTGCGACTGTGGCAGCAGCAACAATCCCTGACGCAATATGTCATGTTGCATAGTCTAGGCCAATGCAGTACGGACGTGGGGCATAAAACGTTTATGGAGTGGACACAGATTAAGGACCTCTGCACCCTTCTGCACAGTTTTGAAAAGGCTATTAAAATGATCAGCGCTGATGATGCCATCATCAATATCTATATTCTGGTCATCTACATGCTGGAGCAGACTTTGAATAACCTGCGGCAGGAGGTGGTAGTCTGAGAAGCAAAGGAGGATACGGAAGGGGTAAGAATGTCTCAAAGTTCCAGACTGTTGTCACACAGGAGGATGCCAAGTGACAGTGGATTACTGCTATGGGGGGGGGGGGGTGTGGTGGTGGTACCAGACTAACTGTTAGTTGTTATGTACTGCAACTTAGAACTAAGGAATAGGAGGGAAAATGCTGTCCCTGCACTGAGACTCAGCTTTACCCTATGCTGGGGTGGGTGCCCTATTCCTTATGAATAGCCCCGCCGAAACTCCTGCACTGAACTCAAACGAAAACCTGTAGGAAAGGGAAAGGGGTCCCTAAAAAATCAAAGGACTGGGATCAAAATCAGGAGACCTCCTAACAGAAAAGTTAGTTGCAGAAACGAAAATTAAAGGAAACAAAACTGGTGTAACAAGAAGTCCCAGGATAGCAATAGTCAAAAGCAAGAATTACTAAACCAGGCTACTTAGCCAGAGCATGAGCAAAACAACCCTGATGTCCAGCAGGGAATGGGGGCCAGGTGCTGGGTAATAAATAGTGCAGAGATCACATGACCAAGAAACCCAGCACCAATGGAAAAGACTAGAAGCCAGCAAACCACAACAAGATGGTCGATAGTAAAAGAACATAGATTCTAACATGTTATAAGAGTAAATTTTGTCAATTTCTTCCCGCCCTGGAAAGGGACCCGCTAATGCTGGAGTAGCGAAATAAACTTTTAAGCAACCTTAAGAGGAGTTTTCCCTAAGATAGCAGTGAGGCATACAGCATGCATCGCAGCTGTAGTCTTTCAACCTCTGGCATGTCAGTTCATCAATGTCAAAACATTAGCAGCAGCAGCGTAAATGGCAGAAGCAATTTCTGTAAGTCCTTTCACACATTTTTTACAAAAGCTCATGCACCAGCACAACAGAGCACAAGTCTGACACATTGTGAATGACTGGAGAAGATAGTGCAGGAGTCTTAAGAGCTCAATATGAATACCATCAGGGAGGATTTGGACCCTTTTACATTTTGGTCTTCAAAAATAGATGAATGGCCTGAGTTCGCCTGTCATGTCTTGGAAGTTTTATCATGCTCGGCAGCCAGCGTTCTCTCACAACGTGTCTTCAGCGCTGCTGGAGGTGTCCTGATGGATAAGCTCAGCCGGCTGTCCCCTGAAAGAGTAGACCGCCTAACTTTCACCAAGATGAACAAGTCATGGATCTCCAAGGACTTTTGCACCCCAATCGCAGACTATACAGACTAGGCGATGCTGTAGTTTTTAGTGTGCAGCATTGATCTCGCGAAATTGCAGTCTGTGATATGGCTTCTGTGCCTGCTCTTGCTGCTGCTGCAGGTTTTAGGCCCTAATTTTCTTAAATATGAACACTCCTGATAGTGTCTCCATTTTCTGGGTTGGCTGTAGTGGAAGCGGTATCGGTCCCCATTATACTACTTATACTCTAGTGAAATTGATGTCACTTTACATACATAGTAACATAGAAACATAGTTTTTAAGGTTGAAGGAAGACTAAGTCCATCTAGTTCAACCCATAGCCTAACATGTTGATCCAGAGGAAGGCAAAAAAAACCATGTGGCAAACACTAGGCTCCACATTGGGGAAAAATTTTCTTCCCGACTCCATACGACAATCAGACTAGTTCCCTGGATCAACGCCCTATCAAGGAATCTAGTATATATAACCAGTAATATTATACTTTTCAAGAAAGGCATCCATGCCCTTCTTAAATTTTAATAGTAAATCACTCATTACAACATTATGCGGCAGAGAGTTCCATAGTCTCACTGCTCTTATAGTAAAGAATCCACGTCTGTGATTATGATTAAACCTTTTTTCCTCCAGATGTAGAAGATGCCCCCTTGTCCCCGTCTCTGGCCTCAGAGTAAAAAGATCAGTAGACAGGTCTTTGTACTGTCCCCTCATATACTTGTACATAGTAATAAGATCCCCCCTAAGTCTTCTTTTTTCCACAGTAAACAACCCCAAGTGTAATAACCTGTCTTGGTATTGCAGACCCCCCAGTCCTCTAATAACCTTGGTCTCTCTTCTCTGCACCCTCTCTAGTTCAGCTATGTCTTTCTTATACACAGGAGACCAGAACTGTACACAGTATTCTAAGTGTGGTCTCACTAATGACTTGTATAGAGGTAAAATTATGTTCTCCTCATGAGAATCTATGCCTCTTTTAATGCATCCCATTATTTTATTTGCCTTTGCAGCAGCTGCCTGACACTGGCCACAAAGCGTGAGCTTGTCGTCCACCAATACACCCAGGTCTTTTTCAGTTACAGTTTTGCCCAGTGTTTTACAATTAAGCATATAATTATACATTTTATTTCCTCTGCCCAAGTGCATTACCTTTCATTTATCCCCATTAAAGCTCATTTGCCACTTATCAGCCCAAGCTTCTAGTTTACATAGATCCTCCTGTAATATAAAATTGTCCTCCTCTGTATTGATTACCTGCAGAGTTTAATGTCATCTGCAAATATTGAAATATTACTCTGTATACCCCCTACAAGGTCATTAATAAATATGTTAAAAAGAAGAGGGCCCAATACTGACCCCTGTGGTACCCCACTGTTAACTGAGACCCAGTCTGAGTGTTTTCCATTAATAACCACCCTTTGTTTCCTATCACTGAGACAATTCTTAACCCACATACATATATTTTCTCCTATCCCCATTGTTCTCATTTAATGTATCAACCTTTTGTGTGGAACCATATCAAAAGCTTTTGAAAAGTCCATGTACACAACATCCACTGCATTTCCTTGGTCCAGTCCAGAACTTGCCTCCTCATAAATACTTTGGTGGTTTGAGGCCCTCATTTTTGTAACTGTGAACACTCCTGATTGTGTCTCCATCTGCTGGGTTGGCTGTAGTGGAAGAGGTGTCATTCCTAATTCTACTATTTCTACTAGTGAAACTTTGCAGGTGTCTTCCACTAATTTTTAGACATGTGTAAAATCCTTATTGGGTCTCCATCTACTGGGTTGGCTGTAGTGGAAGAGGTTTTGGTCTCTTTTGCAATTGTTATACTCTAGTGAACTTAATTGTTTGGTGCATATATTGTTCTCCACACAGGGGTATACAGACATGATAAACTCAAAATTGTTTTTCTTGCTACCATGATTTATAAAGCAGGCTACATCTCAGCTTAAAATTCTTTGGTGCAAATATTGTTCTCCATACAGGGGTGCACGGACATGATAAACTCAAAATCGGTATATAAAGCAGACTATATCTCCGCTTAAAATTCTTTAGGGCAGATATTGTTCTCCATACAGGGCAAAAAAAAGGTTGGGTCTGAGCAGCTTCCTAACCCTCGACTGTACTGAGCTGTCAGGGTAAGAAAAGGGGGGGTGACTCTCAGGGTGAGGAATGGGATAACACATTGAGTGATGATGAGGTTGTAGATCCCACATGGTGTGAACTCAAAGGCACGCAGCTGAGTAGCTCATCTGAGGAGGTGGAGGAGGATGAAGATGAGGATGATATGTTGCGTCCTATGGCGCAGACATGGAGTAATGCAAGCGTGATGTGCACTACATCCTTAGCCAGAACTGTGACTGTGGCCAGCAGCGGTCACGGGTCTACAGCTCGCAGGGACGGCATTGGTTGCCTAGCCTGGGCCTTTTTTGAGACTGAAAAGGATGAGCCAGCTCATGTTATCTGCAAAACTTTGCAAGAAAAATCTCAGTAGAGGGAAAAAGTGCAATAATTTCACTAATACATGCATAAACCTTCACATGCTCAATCAACATGATTTACACTGCCAGTCTCACTGCAATAAAATGCGGACCTCAACAACAATCAGCCATGCAATCAACCACATCCGCTACTTCTTCCTCCTCCTCTCTTACCGTGCCAAGTATTTTCAAGCAGGTTTCCGACCGTAGAACCTACGGTTGTATACCCGCTCCAGTCACCCTAAGTGCTAGCCCGTTACCTGTAACAGAAGCAAATATACCTGCTGTGTTTGTTTCACCGTGTACACCACATCTTTCTCAATGCACTGTAACATCTCCATCTGCATCTCACTAACGGTCCAGCCGTTTGTCTGGTTCACCATACTCCACCCTCTCTCAGCATTGCAGCCAGCCTTCGGTTCCTCAGTTGTGGTCACATAAAAGATTGTTTCCTCTACACATGGCACAGCTAAAAATTTGAACTCCACCATCTCCAATCTGTTGGCCACGGAAATGGTGGTGTTAGGCCCTAATTGTTTAAAATGTGAACACTCCTGATTGTGTCTCCATCTGCTGGATTGGCTATCGTGGAAGACTTGTCGGTCCTCATTATAATACTTATACTCTATTTAAATTAATTGTTTGGTGAAGATATTGTTCTCACAGGAGAACACATGATAAAATAGAAATTAGTTTTATTTCTACCATGGCATATAAAGCAGGCTACATCTCTGCCTAAAATTCTTTGGGGCAGATATTGTTCTCCACACAGGGGTACACAGACATGATAAAATCAAAATTAGTATATAAAGCAGACTACATATCAGCTTAAAATACTTTGGGTCAAATATTGTTCTCCATACAGGGGTACACAGACATGATGAACTCAAAATTGGTATATAAGCAGACTAAATCTCAGCTTATAATTCTTTGGGGCAAATATTGTTCTCCATACAGGGGTACACAGACATGATGAACCCAAAATTGGTATATAAAGCAGACTACATCTCTGCTTAAATTTCTTTGGGGCAGATATTGCAGGGTACACATTAGTGATGAGTGAGCACTAAATGTGCTCAACTTAGTGGTTCAGCGGTTTCTCTAAACCTACTCGATCTGCCATAGCTGCTTGTGAAATTATGCCGAATGTGTGCCCATTTCAGAAAGTCAGCTACAGCTTCCGCCACCCTTGCAGTGCTTCAGCAGTGTTTGCAGCTTCCAGCTCACCGACTTGTGTGCGATGTGACCACACATTGGAAATCTACATTGCAGATGTTGGGAAGGATTTGTGAGCAGCAGAGGGCAGTTGTTGAGTACCAGCTTCAACATGCCCATTGGAATTCAGGTTTGCCTCCGCACATAAGAGCTGATGAGTGAGCGGCGATGTTGCCATAATTAAAATCACCATCCTTCTTCTCTGTCTACTGAAATGCTCTCGCTGATCACAGTTAAGGAGGAGGCATTGCAGTCAGAGCAAGGAACTATACAGCCCAGCCTCATCTCATCTCAACTCGGATTGGGTGATAATGAGGAGGAGGAGGAGAACATGGACAGTCATCCTCTTGATAAGGACAGGGAAGTCTTGGCTGTCTTGGAAGTCTTGATACTCCTCTTTCAGTCTGTGGGAAAGCTGTGTGATATTCGCTGAATGATGACCTTCAGTAGCCTAAACCATGGCTTTGCTACAGCCGGAGTAGATACGATTTCCCTCTATGCCAGTCCTTTCACAGACCAAAAGAATATGGCTGAGGTGAAATACAACTATCACCGAGAAGCAGTGTCAGACTGATGAACTTTGGGCCCATCTGAGGATTTGATTCTGAGGGCCCACCTTTCTCCCCCGCTCAAGAACCCCATAGCAACTGCAAGGTTTTGCATTGCAGAGCATTAGAAGTGTCAATCAGACACAGGCAGGAGGCGTGTCAGGTCCTGCTCTCGGTAGGAACTTATAGGCCACCAGGGTGATCCTGTGGGTCATCTTTTGGCTAAGCATCACCATGGAGACCATTGGCACAACGTGATCACAATCGTGTTGTGCTGATCAGAGCAGAGAGTGATTCTTCTCACTCTACTAAGCAGATTGATGCTGCTGTCACTATTGACAGCGGCATAAACGCCCACGATTGGCACGAGCACCGATCGTGGGCATTACTGCAGTGTGTCAGATATAATGTATAGCTGACACCCGCTGATGATTGTGCCAGCCCTGCTAGTGAACATGTACAGTGCATGTCTGAAGGGGTGGAGGATTCACCCTAAATCTATCTAATTTTAACTTGGCAATTACTGCTGCTACATGTACACTTACAGAAGCATGCACACAAACAAACATATTAATTCATTACAGTACTTAAAAATACATTTCTCAATAATTAAATTTTAATTTCTTAAATTTCTGTGGTAACATAAGTTTCTTTGTTAACATACAGATGCGAAACCTGCAGGAAACTAAACAGAAGAAGAATCAATGCCTTCAAAATGTGACACTGGAGAAGCATATTATCAATACCATGGATGGCAAGAAGAACAAATCAATTTTGGAACAAATCAAGCCAGACATGTCACTTGAAGCAGGGATCACCAAGTTATGACTTGCCTACTTTGGACACATCATTCGAAGCGAGCAATCACTGGAGATGGACATCATGGTCAGAAGAATAGAAAGAACAAGGCGAAGACCAATATCCCGATGTCTTGATACTATTAAGATAATGGAGGAGAAAACCCTGGTGTACCTATCTTGGAATGTACAAGATCTATCTTCCTACAGATCATTCATCCATCAAGTCGCCATGGCTTGGGATCGAGCTGAAGGCTGCAAAATTTTTAAAAAAACTACGCAAGAAATGGAACAGGTGCCATATTTCTTGAAGCTCTATTAACACCCCTTTTCTTAATGAAATATAGAATAATGCTGGTATTTTATTGGGGTGATGGGATGGCAGCTGGGATGTTTCTGCTCCCCACAGGCGGAGCGGGCCCCCGGGGCAGTGTAGTTGCAAATGGTGATGATGCTGGGGCTTGCAGTGCAGGAGAGATGGCGCAGCAGGCGTAACTAAGAGAGACAGGGGATTCACTTCAGTACCTTTACTGGTGCAGATGTCAGGTACGGTCCAGGGTACTCGGTAGGAAGGGTGCACTTCAGGACTTCTCCCCAGTGAGCGGGTATAAGGCCTCCTGGTCCGTGTCTCCCTCTCTCTAAGCTCCTGGCCAGCCTGAAACTGGGCATGGTTTCTGTGTCGTGCTGTTCCTTCACCTGTCGCTTGGTAGTAGGACCTTTTTCTGGCAACCACTATCCCTGGATGCCGGGGCCTTTTGTGGTTCCTAGTCCTATCAAGGGTTTAGCTTCAGGTTGACCGGGGACTTGTAGTCCTCCTGGTATGCCGGTGATCCCTACTGGGTATAAAGGACCCTGTAGGCGCGGACCCAGTGTCCGGTTTGTGTCTTGGGGTGAGCCTATGATGCTCCTCTGCCCCTTCAACTCCTCTCCTCTTTGCCTCCAGCCACACTCGGGGCCCTCAATACAGCAGCAGACGTGCTGCATCTTCACTGCTCTCAGTGGCAGCACACTCTCTCTCAGACTGAGAGACTCACTGACTGCCTAACTCCACCCTCCAGTATATATATCCCTAACAGGGCTCCCTCTGGTGGTATGAGGTGGAAGGGTGGAGGTGTCTGTTTGTAGTGAGGGCCTCTTGTGGAGAAGTCTGTCCATGCACCCTTTTGGGTCCTGTGGTACCTGTTGTAGCAGGGTTCCACATTCCCCCCTAGTACAATTCAGTACTCCTGGACTGAAGCATTTTGTAACAGGTAACAACAATAATTATAATAACAATAACAATAATCAAGTTATAGTAAGTCCCGTAACCTGGTGTCCATTTCAACGATGAAAGTGTAACAAGAATAACATGAGGGACCCGCCTGAAAACCCTCAACGTATGCCCTGGGCGTGGCTACAGGGCATATGTGATCCAGGTGTTGGACCACGTCTTCGGCCACGCCAAACGGGTTTTTGTTCAGTGGTCAACTAAGGGGGCACTTTTGATGAGTGCAACTATTTACAAGGACAGTTTTTGGCTGCTCACAGTCCTCAGCCTACAAGTCTTTGTACCCTACGGGTAACTAAATGCACACATTGATTTCAGTTTACACAATAAACAATAGGCAATACCCAACTGGGTAACTATTTATACTTTAGGCATTTTGTATTTTAATTCCTAAACCTGGCAGGGATTTGGCCTTGTGTGCTGCGTGTGGCCCTTCGCAGCACTGGGGTGATACTGGTGTCTGTGCATGCACTCTCTGCTAACCTATCAGGTGTAAGTGCTGGTAGATTATAAAACTGCCTCAAATCTCTCTATGGCACTGGCAAGTGCACTAATAACTGGGCCTTCAAGCTCTGCCTCAACTGGTGATCCTCCTCTGACTGGGGACTCTTCCTGTTCCTGAGCAGGTTCTTCTAGGGTGCTCACAGGTTCTTCTTGTTGTTGATAGAAGTGTATTACTGGTATAATAACTGCTCCATCAAGTTGAGGCCAGTCTGCAGGGAAATCTCCTAGAACTGTGTGAAGCACATCTTCTTTGGGTTCTTCCGGTGCTATAGGAGGTACTTCTTCCTCCGTTGTCTTCAGTAGACCTGGGTACACTTTCAAGTGGTCTCTTGAGACTGTTGTGGTTGTCTTACCTCCATCCTTACTCATCAGGCAGGTTTTACTGTTGTCAAATCGAGAGTTTAGCACAGTGTAGGGCTCTCTTTCCCACTGGTCATCGAGCTTGTGACCTCGTCTTTTCCGCTTCAGCACTATCTCTCCAGGTGCCAAGGGTTCTGCTGGTGCATGTTTATTGTACTGCTCTTCCTGTCTTTCCCTCATCTTGTTTAGACTGTCTTCGACACAGGCCTGTACCTTTCTGTACTGCTCTTGTCGACTTGTGTCCCAATCTTCAGTGGACGTATCTGCTGCAGGTTCTACCACTCCGAGCTCCAGGTCCATGGGCAATTTTCCAGGTCTTGCTCTCATAAGGTACGCTGGAGTACAATTAGTAGAACTCATGGGTATGTGGTTATACAGGTCCACCAGGTCAGGTAGCTTATCTGGCCACTGGTTCCTCTCTTCCAAAGGTAGGGTTTTCAACAGGTCTATAACGATGTTCATTTTCTCGCACATACCGTTGGTTTGTAAATGATATGGTGTAGTCTGGATCTTCTTGCATCCATACAGGTGCAGGATTCTTTGAATAGCTCAGCTTCGAAAGCAGGGCCTTGATCTGTGAGCACCTTTTCCGGATATCCATGGGGTCTACAGAAGTAGGCTTGGAACATTCTTGCTGCAGTTTCTGCTGTCAGGTCCTTGACAGGGGCTACCACCAGGAACCGGGAATAGTGATCCACCATGGTCAGGGCATAGGAATAGCCTGATCTGCTGGGTGACAGTTTGACGTGATCCAGAGCGACAATCTCCAGGAGTTGGGTTGTCTTGATGGACTGCAAGGGTGCTTTCTGGCTGCCGTCGTCTTTCCTTCTGTGGCTACAGGGTCCAAAATTCCGGCACCACCTTTCTATGGAACTCCACATTCCAACCTAATAGAACCGGTCCTTCAGCAGGGTTTCCTGCTTCTTCCAGCCAAAGTGACCTGCTTGGTCGTGGTAGACCTCTAACACCATATGGATATCTGTCCTGGGTACATCAATCTGCCACACCATTTCATGGGTCTTGGGGTTGACATACCTTCTGCACAGCTTCTCTCTGTAGATGAACAGCCGGCTTCTCTCATTCCACAGGTGTTTGGCTTGTGGAGGAGCATCCTTCTCCAGGTGAGAGCCTTCTTGGGTTATCAGTCCTTTGATGAGGCTGACAACCAGGTCACTGTCCTGGGTCTCCTTCCAGCTGTGATGAGGTAGAGGGTTTGGCGTCCTACCATGACATCTTCTGGAGGCGTGTTGCTCGTGGACCACTCCGCTTCTGTGGAAGGCAGGTAAATCAATTTCTTCAAGATCATCCACTTCATCCTCGGTGTCCGACTGGTGGGGCATTCTTGACAAGGCATCAGCATTGGTATTCTTGTGACCTGCCCAGTACTTGATTGTGAACTGATAATTCGACAGTCTGGCCACCCAACGCTGTTCCATGGCTCCCAACCTGGCTGTCTCCAGGTGTGTCAAGGGATTATTGTCTGTAAAGGCTGTGAATTTAGTTGAGGCTAGGTAATGCTTGAATCTTTCAGTGATAGCCCAGACCAAGGCCAGGAACTCCAGCTTGAAGGAACTGTAATTCTCCAGGTTCCTCTCAGTAGGGCGAAGCTTTCTACTGGCATACGCAATTACCTTTTCTCTGCCATTTTGTTTCTGGGACAACACAGCTCCCAGTCCCTCGTTGCTGGCATTGGTGTACAACAGGAAAGGCTGGCTGTAGTCAGGGTAGGCCAGGATTTCTTCACCAGTTAGGACTTCCTTCATTACTGCAAAGGATTCAGCCTGTTCCTTACCCCACTGGAATGGGGGACTTTTACCTCTCTTGGACTGTCCTACTAGGAGACCTTGTAAAGGTGCTGCCTTTTTGGTGTAATCCATTATGAACCTCCGGTAGTACCCGACCAGTCCCAGAAACTGACATACTTCCTTGATGTTTTTCGGTTCAGGCCACTTCTGGATGGCAGTGACCTTCTCCGGGTCCGGTGCTACTCCCTCTGAGCTGACTACGTGTCCCAGGTACTGAAACTTCTGTTTGAGCAGGTGGTACTTGGAAGGTTTTAGCTTCATACCATATCGGGACAATGCTTCAAATACCTCCGCCAGGTGCTTCAGATGGTCTTCATGCATCCTCGATTACACGATAACGTCATCCAGGTACAGCAGCACTGTCTCAAAGTTCCGGTGTCCTAAGCAACACTCCATCAGCCTCTGGAACGTCCCGGGGGCGTTGCAGAGCCCAAACAGCATACTGTTGAACTCGCATAATCCCATCGGGGTGGTAAAGGATGTCTTCTCCCGGTCTTCCTCAGCAACTGAGACTTGCCAGTACCCGCTAGTGAGATCCAATGTAGTGAAGTAATTGGCAGATTTTAGTCCAGCCAGGGATTCCTCTATACGGGGCAAAGGGTATGCATCTTTATGTGTTATTCGATTAATTTGTCTATAATCTACAAACATCCTTATGCTACCGTCCTTCTTTCTGACCAGGACCAGGGGAGCTGCCCAGGGGCTATAGCTATCCCTTACTACCCCTGCCTTTTTCATGTCATGCAACATTTCCTTGGCTTTTTGGTAATGTGCTGGTGGTATGCGTCTGTAACGCTCCTTAATGGGTGGATGGTTAACTATGGGTATGTGGTGTTGTACCCCTTTAACCATTCCAAAATCAAGTGGGTGTTTACTAAACACCTGTTCATATTCCTGAACCACTTTGTAAACACCGTGTTTCTGATGGACAGGGGTGGAGTCAGTCGCAACATGGAGCTGTTGACACCATTCCCCCGGCTGAGCTTCGGAGTCATTGTCCTCCACTGTATCTGGTGGGGTCAAGGATTCCACTATGTGTATGGCATCATTATTCACAGTATACAGTCTGGCAACAGTGGCGTATCTTGGCAATTTGACTTCCTCCTCCCCACAATTTAGGAGACATACAGGCACCCTCCCATTGCGTACATCAACTACCCCTCTAGCAGTTAAGAGTGTAGGTCTGTGCTCTAAGCTAGTGGGCTCCATACCGCCTGGTATTTCTGTCCCTTGAGACCTATTGCTGCCCTACACCAAATCAGCATCTCACTCATTGGGGGAATCACAATGGGTATCGGGTCTGTCACCCATACATTACCAATCTCACCACCTGTTATCTTTACCTGTTGCTGGTACAGGAGGGCTCAAATTTCTTTCTGGAGCACCTTCCTCTGCCCTGGTTTGGCAGTGTCAGCAATCTGTTGGAGTAAAAACAACACTTCTCCCAAACAGTTACCAACAATATTTGTACCAAGTATCATATACGGATTGGTATCACCAGGATTAGATTCTATGACATTTAGTCCTTGGTCCTTTAGTTCCACTCTCCCCACCTTCACTGCCACATCCTTAACCCCTACTAGGTTAAGAGGAATGCTGTTAGAGGCATACACAGAGAGGTTCAGGGCTGGTGGGTGGAGTTCATCTATGGACCAGTACCTTTTGTAGAGGACATCAGGTATGATGATTACCTGTGAGCCAGTGTCCAGTAGTGCAGGTGTTGCTATGCCGTCCAGCATGATGGACACGAAAGGCCTTCCTCCTACAAACCGGTCGTACCAGCTTGATGGGCCTGGTTGATCTACTCCTGGGTGTCGGCCCTTGACCCCAGAGTTTGACCGTTTAAAGGACAGTTCCGCGTAATGTGGCCTGCCTTGTGGCAACGGTAGCAGATGACTTCTCCTGGAGGGCGATGTTGGTCGTCGGTCCTCCCACAGGGTGGCATTGTCCTCCTACGGGGTGGCGTTGTCCTCCTCCTTCTCCTCATCCAGGGGACATCCTCAGGCCTGTCGGCGAGTAAGATCGTTCCTTCCGGCTCGGGCTCCGTTCGTAGCTGCAGGGCGCTCAAAACAGTGGTCAGGGTTTTACTTAGCTGACGCACTTCAGAGCACATGCTGTCCAGCTCGCTAGGGGGCACTGTTTGAATTTTTGTTTCAGCCGTTAATGAAGGAGCAGTGGGTGCTGCGGGCACTGGGGTGGCCTCACCCTGGTAAGGCTGGATAGAGTATCTGATGGTTCCAGGGGCTGCAGACCCTTAATAGCCATGTCCTTTAGGGCATCAAAGGTGGCATCTGGATGATCTAAGGCTGACCACCGTATGGTTCTGCTCTCCTCCTGGAACCTCAACCCACGGATGAACTGTTCTGTCAGCATTTTGTCCTCACCTTGTATGCTGGCTGGATTAACCTGTTTCAGGGCCCGCAGGACCTCTTGTAGATGCCAGGCATAATCCCAGATACTGTCCTCAGGTTTCTGGGTACAGTGGTAGAACCTCATCCGGAGATCTGTCTCAGTGTGGATTTCAAAGACAGTTTGCAGTCTCTTAAAGATAATAGATACTGATTCCTGGTCTGCAGCTGGCCAGGTTTCATCTTCCCGCTCTGCGGCATCAGTCAATTGTCCCAGCACAACAGCGGCTCTCTGCTTACCAGTCATTGAGTACATATCCCAGTACACCGCATATTTTCCTTTTGAATCCAGACAGGGCATCTGGTTTGCCATTATACTGGGGAAGCCATTTTGCTCCAGGGATATACGGAAGTGCCATGGGCATCAACGGAGTCACGACCACTGCTGGTGGGGCGGCCGCTCCGACCTGAGCAAAGCCGGGCGCGAGTTGAGCATCAGGAGCGTTAACCGGTGCTCCGGCGTTTTGCTGGTCATCGGCCATGGTTGCGCCCCCCTAGTGAACCGTAGCCTACCTCCTTTACTTTAATCGGGTAGGCCGCAGCTCCGCAGACGACGGTCTCCTTCCAGGACCTGACGCTTCCTGGTGCTCCATCAGAGCGTGAGGCGGGGCTTGAGCTTTGCGCGCTTCTTACGGTTACGCCTCTCTGGTTCCCGCGGTTATGCCCCTCTTCTTCCTGCGCGGCTACGAGGTAATGGCGGTGAAGTTCACCACAGTTAAAACACAGTTCAAATACGGCACACAGTGGCAACAGGCACGAAATCCTGTTCGTGACGCCAGAAAAGAGTGATGTGTCACCCAGGGGGAATATAGGGGACTCGCTGCCCGGGCCTTTTACCTTGTTTAGGAGGTCACAGCAGTCGGCTCCTGGGCCCGTACTCTGGGTCTCTCGTTAAAAAGGGATTTTTGTGTACAGTTTGTCTCGTGACGCCACCTGTGGTTTCCTGTAATGGTTACCGGCGCTGCTGCCGACCTCCGGGAGGTGATGGGATGGCAGCTGGGATGTTTCTGCTCCCCACAGGCAGAGCAGGCCCCAGTGGCAGTGTAGGTGCAAATGGTAGGGATGCTGGGGCTTGCAGTGCAGGAGAGATGGCGCAGCAGGAGTAACTGACAGAGACAGGAGATTCACTTCAGTACCTTTACTGGTGCAGATGTCAGGTACGGTCCAGGGTACTCAGTAGGAAGGGTGCACTTCAGGACGTCTCCCCAGTGAGCGGATATAAGGCCTCCTGGTCCGTGTCTCCCTCTCTCTAAGCTCCTGGCCAGCCTGCAACTGGGCCTAGCTTCTGTGTCGTGCTGTTCCTTCACCTGTCGCTTGGTAGTAGGACCTTTTTCTGGCAACCCCTATCCCTGGACGCTGGGGCCTTCGTGGTTCCTAGTCCTGTCAAGGGTTTAGCTTCAGGTCGAACGGGGACTTGTAGTCCTCCTGGTATGCCGGTGATCCCTACTGGGTATAATGGACCCTGTAGGCGCGGACCCGGTGTCCGGTTTGTGTCTTGGGGTGAGCCTATGATGCTCTTCTGCCCCCTCAACTCCTCTCTCCTCTCCTCTTTGCTTCCGGCCACACTCGGGGCCCTCAATACAGCAGCAGACATGCTGCGTCTTCACTGCTCTCAGTGGCAGCACACTCTCTCTCAGACTGAGAGACTCACTGACTGCCTAACTCCACCCTCCAGTATATATATCCCTAACAGGGCTCCCTCTGGTGGTATGAGGTGGAAGGGTGGAGGTGTCTGTTTGTAGTGTGGGCCTCTTGTGGAGAAGTCCGTCCATGCACCCTTTTGGGTCCTGTGGTACCTGTTGTAGCAGGGTGCCACATGTCTACCATTCTTTTCATGCTATTACAAGACACAATTTATTCTAGTATGTTAGACTGCTGAGTAAAGAATTGGAATTGCCTTTGTTTCTCTGGAAATAAAGCAAATCTTTGTTCCGGCTTTGAAATCCCCACTCCTCCTCTGATTCTTAGATCCGGCATGACATCATCATCGTGGCACAACACATGCACGGCATCACAACGGGCCTTCAAATCAGAAAAAACTCTGAGAGCCGAGCCTCCTAAAACAGCATAGGAAAAGTAACATGACAACTAATAAAACTGTAGAAAGCAATTGAGGATGCTACAAATGTGAAAAGAAAAAATGTTTATGCTGAAAGAACATAAATCATATTAACACAACTTTCCCATCCACTACAACTGGAGAAACATTTTTTTATTAAATAACAAATTGTAAATCCAGTTATGTCATCTATCTCATTGCGTGTATGTGTGGAAAACAATATACCGGACAAACAACGCAGGAACTCCAGAATTGTATCAACAAACACCGATCTAATGTGAATAATAACGTTAGGAAACAAAGTTTATCTAAACATTGTATTCATACTCATGAAGGTAATTTAAGGTTCCTAAAAGTCACTGCAATTAATTTTATCCCTGAAACAATCCAAAATTGGATTATTGAATCAAAAAATAGAGAGATGTATTGCATATTAAATTGGGGACATTAACCCCAGGTGGATTAAATGAAGCCTCGGGGGCTTAATGAATGTATATCCATGCTTGAGCTACATCTATATGTTTTTTGCATTTTTATATTGAGTATGGAGATAAGATCTACAAGTGTACATCAAGATATAGATATCAATTCCTTAAATATAGTATTGCAACTTTCAGTATATATACATTATGTGCTCATCATAAATTATATATATTATATATATTTTTAGGACAGAGTAGATCACACTTTTAGCTGTCAAGACATACTTATAATGAGAACAGTAAATGCCTTGGATCAGAAGAAAGTGAAAAATTATCATATATAACTGATGTTCACTTCCCCCTCTATGTTTTATGTATTCCCATTGCATATTGTGCTATATGGTGATGTTTCGTTATTAATTTTTTAATCAATTCTTGCACCTAAGATCATTTTCATGTCTCAGGTCTCATAAATAGTGTTGAGCGATACCTTACGATATCAGGAAATATCGTATCGGATTGGATTGGACCGATACCCAAAAAGTATCGGATATCGCCGATTCCGATACCGGAAACCAATGCAAGTCAATGGGACACAAATATCGGAATGAAAATAAACCCTTTCTTTCCTTGCAGGTTAATTCTACATGAAGTAAAACAACTAAGAATAATGTAGAATGTATTACACGAAAAGCCGGCAATTCAGCAGCGGCATACACCGGTACCTGACAATTTACAACAGAAAGAATAGAGCATCACACATAGATTAGATAGATAGAAACATGTCAGTCACATATATATGAAGTACAGTGACAGTGTCGATTACTGTACTTGTCATTTAGTGTAAATGATTTATAAAAAAAAATAATAGTGTTTTCATGCATCGTCTCTTTAAAAAAGCCGGCCGGCAATTCAGCATCTGTACCCGACAATTTAGAATAGAAGGAATAGAGAGTCACACATAGATTAGATAGATAGAAACATGTCAGTCACATATATATGAAGTACAGTGACAGTGTTGATTACTGTACTTGTCATTTAGTGTTAAAATAAAGGATTTATTTAAAAAAAAATTGGCGTGGGGTTCCCCGTAATTTTAGGCTCTAGCGGAGGTTAAGCAGACGGCTGGGGCAGATGTTTGAAGCCTGGGAAGGGGGTAATACCCACGGAGCTTCCCAGGTTACTAATATCAGCCCCCAGCTGAATACCTAGCCTTTATTAGCTATTAAAATGGGGGACGCCCCAAAAAAATGACGTGGGGTCCCCCCTAATTTAATAGCTAGCAAAGGCTAGGCAGACAGCTGGGGGCTGACATTAATAGCCCAGGAAGGGTGCCATGAATATTGGCCCCCTCCCAGGCTAGAAACACCAGCCGTCAGCCGCCCCAGAAATGGAGCATCCATAGGATGCGCCAATTCTGGCACTTAGCCTCGCTCTTCCATGCTGCCCTGGTTCGGTGGCAGGGGGTAATAGTGGTGGGGTTCATGTCAGCGCCAGCTGCCATGAAGCCCAGGTTAGTAATGATGGACGTCTATAAGACACCCCCATTACTAACCTACAAAGTGTTAAAAATAAAAAACACACTACACCCAGAAAAAAATATTTTATTTGAAATAAAACACACAATTTTATTTAATTCTAAGTTTACTAAAAAAAAAATAGTTACCTGTCCATGTTCCTGCACTGATCTCCCATGCACAGCTGTCACATCTGGAGATGGTGACAGCTGTGCATGGATGCTGTAAGCTCACACTGCCGGGAACACATCCGCTCCAGGAAGCGGGAGCCCCTGACTGAGGTCACCGGAGTGCATTCAGTCAGCGCTGCTCCGGAGACCTCCTTTACGGCACTGCTGTACCGTGGGAATTTCTCACGGTACAGCAGGGCCGTAAAGCAGCTAACCTTAGCAGCGCTGCCTGAACTCCGGCGAACCCGCTTATGCAATGACGGGGCTGCTTTACGGCCCCATCATTCTAGCGGCGGCGGCGGTTCAGAGCGGTCACATTCTATGTGGCTGCTCTAAACTGGAGATCTTCGTGGGACACTCATGGACTACTACGGAGGGGTAAGGATAAGGTTGTGGTTTATTATTTTATATTTTATTACAGGAGATCGATGGCTTCGGGGAATTAGGTGTCTAGGTGAGTATAGGTGTAGTTTTTTATTTTTTACTTTATTTTAGGTGGCGATCGGCGGGGACAGGTAATGTATAAACTAATTTATTGTAGGTAACCACTGGCCACCAATGACATGTATTTAAAATTTATTGGGGACACAGTAGGGCAATTTAAATAGCAGGATCAGGCTGATGGGAACTACTGCTCCCATCGAGCTGATCCTGCTGGCACGAGTGGACGGGGGACAGACATAGGCCGATGGGAGTAGTAGTGTCACATCGGCCTATGTTTGCCTGCACGCACACACCCACAGACATTGCACAGACACCGCGCACACCCGCAGACATCGCACACCCGCACACACCCGCAGACATCGCACAGACACCGCGCACACCCGCACACATCGCACAGACACCGAGCACACCCGCACACATCGCACAGACACCCACACACACCAATCATGATGGGTCTGATCATCTGGGAGGTGAGGCTGACCTATGCGGCCGTGGGAAAGTTCATGTGAGTTCATGCAATGCAGTCAAGTATGAACTCACATGAACCCTCCAAGGGCACCGCAGCTACTTCAAATGAACAACTGATCGGCATCACCTGATGCCTCAGCTGTTCATTTGAAATAACCGGCGGGAAAGCGCAGCACAGAACGGGAAAGCCGGCGGTGAAGTCTTTTCACTGCCGGCTTCCCCGCCCGGGTCCCTCGCTCCCCGCTCCTTGGTGCTATGCTCCCTGCCCGGTCCTAACTTACGATTGGGATGGGAGGTGGCGAGGGGAGCGGAGGATCGGGGTGGGAGGCTGCGGGGAAGCAGTATGGGGCTGTGTGATTGTTTAAAAGACGGCGGCTTTTTACCGCCCGTCGGCTTTTAAACAATCAGGAGAATTCTCTCACGCTGGGATGGCATTCTGATGACAGGCTGGATCGCAGCTGAGCGGTGCCACCCAGCTTGTCATCCTTCAGAGACACTGCAGAGCGCAGGCATTATGAGAACTTCCGATTCCGGTATTCGATATTGTAAAAGTATCGGAATTAAGTATCGGAATTCCGATACCGCGAATATCGGCCGATACCCGATATTTCAGTATCAGAATGCTCAACACTACTCATAAACCATTTTTAATTACATACTGGTCCTTGCGAACCAGTTTTTAATTAATGTGATCAGTGATTGATGCAAACTTTCATAAATGGACAATGTTATTTTGATGACTTTAAGAACACGTCATGAGAGTAACCTTTGCCTTTAGGTTGGCGCTCTTCTTTTTAAATTTACTAACTGGTAACATTTTATGTATGATAAATGGTCCTGTGTAAAGGAAATGAATGATCTCATAACGCAAAGACATGTTATCAATAAGGGATATTTTGGTAAGTACATTGCACTTCAGACATGCGAGCAGAGCGGGATACCGAACCCTATAGTTTTCATCATACAAATCCTCCTTACACAAATGGACCAGATAGGATCTAGGAACAGGATTGCTAGTTACAATTCCAGACAGACTTGGATAAAAATCACATGAGTGTTGTGTCTTTAACACAACATTTACAGGTTAGAGTCCACACTTACGTTCCTTTGCCCTATGAAGCATGGTCCTCCTTTTTTGCCTGTAATTTATTTGCATTTACTATTCAGAAAAGTCACGGTCGATTCTGACAGCTAGAAGAAGGTTTGTAGGGGTCTAGACCGGCAGTCATGGAATACTGACATCACCAATGACCAGTGCCATGAAAATATTCTGATTATTTCTACGGATTGACTTTTAATTTCACACTTTTACCTGTTTCACACTTTAATTTCACACTTTTGCCTGTTAATTGCAATAACTGCTAAATACATTATATATTGCCAACCATAAATGGTTTTATACAAATAATGTGTGTCTCACAATTTCTCTTTTGACTCTCATTATGCTTTGTTGTTTGTTGTTTATTACACTGTATTGAAAATGCAAAAGAAAATTGTAAAACGTAAACTGAAACAAAGTAAGAAGAAAAAAAGAGTCAAAATATGAGAAATATTAAGAAGGTCAAATGTTAAAATATTAACAGTAGCAAATAACGCACACATTATTACAGAAAAACCGAAAAGTGTCAGCTGTATTATACCTACTGCATGAAGCAGAAAATCTTTTTAATTTAAATATTAAATGTGTTCACCAGCAAAAAGAACAGGAAAAGCTATAATACACATTACATAAGCTGGATTTATTCCTGTTCCTTCTTTTCCCCTTTAACTTTGTAATGTGGCTGAGCATGGAAATAGGCATGGCATTGTTGAAGTTAACCAGCAGCTGACAAAACATTGTCTGCTTGAATATCCACTTTAAAAACCTTTAAGCCTGTGTGTTGACTACTGTGAAAATCCATGCTATAGTTTTGTCTAATAAAAATACCAAAATGATGTCATAGCCGAAAAAAAAAAGCTTTGTTAACCCTCCCAGAGTGTGGCATGTTTAAACGAGCCCGCAAAGTCACCCAATGACATAGACTCCATGTGCATTTCTTATTAACATGCTCGTACATAGGACTGGCTTTTATTATTAGGCCGGCAGAAAGCCTTTGTAGTTTTTAAAGGTGTATTGCAATCGTATCTCAGTGAGACCAATTAAAAATACTGACATTCTTACAGATGTTTCCAACAGGTGCTCTCTGATGTGCTAAACATAGTGAAGATTTCTTTCTTCTGGGTGCTGCAACATGAGTTAAAGGTTATTACTCGGTGTAAGGTCTTGAAGTATGGAAAGTCTCACAGGTCTTTGTTAAGGAGAAAAAAATATGGTCTTCATGAAATGTATGTACTGCAAAAGATAACTGCAGCTGCAAACCTATGTTCTTATTGAAAGCATATGAAAGCTATTGCTTGTAATACAAAATGTTGCTCTACAAAGGATAAATGAGAAACATGTCGGAACCCCAACAGTCTGTAACATTTCAGTGTTTTACCAAATGGCTTTTTATATTCTGCTACATATATATCCTGCTATGTGAAAAACTTCCATTGTGTAGGTCCAGCCTTCAGGTTTTTAACAATTATATGGTGATTATTATAAAATTATTTTTTATAATGGGTCAATATTGTTACATAGGTTGTAAAAAGACCTAGGTCCATCAAGTTCAACCTATAACCTATAATTTACAAAACCTGTATAGATGACTAAAAGCGCTAGAGCAGCAAACTGGAATGACAAATGGGGGACTTAGTGATATTAAAATAAGAAGGATGTATTAAAACGTACAATATTCATGGTTTGAGTACAAAGCACAATGTCCAGAGCAGCTGTGGGTCTCCTGATCTGAACTCAATGGACTCATAGGCATACAGTATATGAGAATGTTTAGTTTGAGTCAAGAGACCTGCAGACACTCCTGACATTGCAATCTGTAGTCGGCCCATGAATTTCAGTATGTGTAACCGATCTAAGGCCACATTCACACGTTCAGTATGTGGTCAGTATTTTACATCAGTATTTGTAAGCCAAAACCAGGAGGGGAACAATCAGAGGAAAAGTATTATTGAAACACGTCGCCACGTCTATATTTATCACCTGCTCCTGATTTTGGTTTGAAAATACTGACTAAATACTGTACGTGTGAACATGACCTTAGGCTAGTTATATGCAATTGAATTAAAAGCAATAGGGATCTATGAAGCTGTCAGTTCGAGTCTTTAGACCTATAACAGGACAGTACTTAAAGCGCACCTGTCAGCAGGATTGTGCTCAGTAAACTACATTCACTGTCAGGTGGGCGCCATTACACTGATTAATATGATACCTTGGTTGATGAAATCCGTCCTGTGGTTCTTGTGTAATCTTTACTTTCAGTTTAAAGATAATGATATGCTCGAGCTTCGGGGCGGCCTGTGGGGGGCGCTCTATCTGGTGCTCTGCTTACATATTCATCTGTATGCTCTTATGACAGCTCACTGATCGTTCACTGACCTGCCTCCTATTTTACATAATGTATTTAGAATAGTGGGGTTATGTAAAATAGGAGGCAGGTCACTGAAGGATCAGTGATCTGTTATAAGAGCATGTAGCACACCCCACAGGCCTCCCCAAAGCACGAGCATATCATTATCTCAAAACTGAAAGTAAAGATTACACAAGAACCATAGGATGGATTTCATCAACCAAGGTATCATTTTAATCAGTGTAATGTTTCACTCCTGACAGTGTATGTGGTTTACTGAGCACAATCCTGCTGACAGGTACGTTTTAAAACCATATTACAAATGCACTTGAAATACGCTCGTCTAACATTGGCCCATGGCTTTCTTCAAGGACACATTTTTTTTTAGAGTTTATAAACATTTGTAAAAAAAATAACGGCATAGTTTACAGCATTTTTTATCATTTTGTTTTGGTGTTTTTTTGTTTCTTTTTTATTCTGTTACTTTTTTATGTGTTCTTGAGATCCTATAGAGACATTTTGGGGAAAAAATCCAGAAAAAGATATATCTACAACTAATGTTGTGCAAGAAATAGACAAGTGTGTTCTTGGTAATAAATCCTAACAAGCATACAGTATGTCTGCTGCTCCTATTGATTTATTCAGCTAAGAAATAGGAGTACAAAAGAAAAAGAAACAAGTTTCAACTGGGTTCTCCACAACCAGAATAAGGTTAAGTGCCCCCAAAGTGTTTTTGATGCATTTTCACTGCTATTTTCCCACAGCGGAAACGCTGTGAAAACGCTTGTTAATAGGTTTGCCAGCTGTAGCAATGGTAATCCTGATGTGCTGTGCACATGATGTGGAAAATTCCACTCAGAATTATCAATTATCAATGCGAAAAAAACGCAGCATGACCATTGTTCGGGCGTTTCCAGCCCGAATTTGCGCCCATTGACTTGCATTGAATAGCAGCAAACCTGCAGGTATAATATCTATAATTTTCTGCATTTCAATTAAAGCCAATGGGCATGAATTTGCGGCGGTAAAGCCGTGCGGGTGGTAAATGGGTCAGGAGAGGAGGACTACAGCTCCTCTCATCTGACTGTTGTTCCTGCTTTTAACAGTGAGAGCGACGTGGCTGGGAGAATCAGTAGTCTGCTCTGCCCAGCCTGCATGCCCGCAGGCAAAAAAAAGGAAAAAAAACCTTATGCTGACCTGTCTGGCGGCACCCGGTTTCCTCCTGGTCCCCGGCGACAATCCGATGATCCCAGCGGCCAGCGGTACACTGCGGGAGCGTGCTCGCTCCCAGCAGTGTACTGAGCTGCCAGGACCTGCGGTGAAATCAGTGATCAGCTGATTGGGGTGATATTAATAGCCGCGGAGGGGGCTAGTATTCATGGCCCCTTCCCTGGCTATTAATATCAGCCCGCAGCTGTCTGATTAGCCGTTGCTTGTTAGATTTCAAAGGGGGACCCCATGTCAATTTTTTTCTGGGGTCCCCCTGTAATCTAGCCAATAAAGGCTAAACAAATAGCTGTGGGCTGATATTAATAGACAGGAAACATTGTTGGCTAATGACCCCTTCCTTGACTACTAATAACATCCCCCAGTGGTCAGCTTTCACTCTGCTGGTTATAAAAATGGCGCGGGAGCCCACTAATCCAACATGGATGGTTACATTAACTCATTTGCTTCCCTAAATCATCAGGGATTTTTATACTTTAAAAGTTTGTTTTTTTTCAATTTGAATGCAGACTAGAGATGAATGGATATTTTGAACTTAGAATTTTCCAGCTTCGACATTTTTCCCAGTTTTTTTTGCCGTGAATAAATTGGCTCAAATCTCAATTTTGCTAAGCGTGTAACAGCTCAGGAAATACACGTGGAGGAAAGAAGAAAGAGAGAACCCCAATGAACATAAAAGCTTACACTCTATATGAGATAAAGAGGACATCACAGAACATAAGACCTTGCACGCTACAGAAGAGAGAGAGAAAGGACCACACTAATCATAATAGCTTATACTCTATAAGAGAGTGAGGATATCACTGACCATAAGACATTCTATAGAAGGGAAAGAGCAAGGATATCACTAACCATACAAGCTTACTCTCCATAGGAGAGAGAAGTCCACACTAATGTTATGACCTTAAACTCTTCAAACCAGAGAGAAAGAAGACCTTGCCGACTATAAGAGATTACACACTACAGAAGATAGAGACTTATCCAGTGACTCTGGAGATGGAAAAAAACCTCTGTCGTACAAAGTGTGTTCCACCAGAAATGACTGATTTGTGATGGTGTAGGTTCTGCCCACCGCTACATAAAGGAGGGGGGTTAACCTCCTGCCCGCCATTTACGCTCCCACAAAGTCCTTTCCTCCAGCCCCCTAGAAGATTCCTGGGGACCAGAGCGATAGTGTGAGCAGCCAGACCCTTTAATTGCTCCTTGCAGTGCAACCATGTGCATGCAGCATTTATATCCCATCAGCGAAGACTGCAGCGACAGCCCCAGGGTATCATGTAATGTACAGTAGAAACCAGAAGTTTTCATACACTATATAAAAAGACACATATGCATGTTTTTTCTCAATATTTGACATGAAATCAGAATAAACCATTCCTGCTTTAGGTTATTTACCATAAGTTTTAAAATTTGCCAAATGCCAGAATAATGAGAGAGAGAGAATGTTTTAAGGCATTTTTATTACTTACTGCAAAGTCAAAAGTTTACATGCATTTCATTAGTATTTGGTACCATTGCCCTTAGACCCAATGACTTGTGTCAAACATTATGGATATCCTTCCACAAGCTTCTCACAATAGATGGTCAGAATTTGGGCCCATTCCTCCTGACAAAAGTGATGTAACTGATCCAGGTTTGTCTTGCTCGCACCTGCCTTTACAGCTTTGCCAATAAATTTTCAATAGGATTGAGATCAGGGATTTGTGATGACCACTCCAAAACATTGACTTTGTTATCATTAAGCCACTTTGTTACCATTTTGGCAGTATGCTTTTTGAGTCATTGTCCATTTGGAAGACCCATTTCTGCCCAAACTTTAATTTCCTGGCTGATGTCTTGAGATGTTGCTTTAATAGTGCCACATAATCTTCTTTTCTCATGATGCCATCTATTTTGTGAAATGCACCAGTCCCTCCTGCAGCAGAACAACCCCACAACATGATGCTGCCACCCCCGTGTTTCACAGTTGGAATGGTGTTCTTAGGCTTCCAAGCTTCTCCCTTTTTCCTCCAAATGTAATGATGGTCATTATGTCCATAAAGTTCAATTTTAGTTTCATCAGACCACAGGACATGTCTCC
The DNA here is from genome assembly GCF_046119375.1 of Phyllobates terribilis. NCBI lineage: Eukaryota > Metazoa > Chordata > Amphibia > Anura > Dendrobatidae > Phyllobates > Phyllobates terribilis. The sequence continues at coordinate 763,038,048 of NW_027362762.1, read as the reverse complement.
AAGAATTAAGGTTTTTGTTCCTGTGTGCATTTGCAAACATTAATCTGGCTTTTTTTATGTTTCTTTTGGAGTAATGGCTTCTTCCTGGCAGAGTGGCTTTTCAGCCCATGTTGATGCAGTACTCGTTTCACTGTGCATATTGACACAATCTTACCAGCTTCCGTCATCATCTTCACAAGGTCTTTTGATTTTGTCCTTGGGTTGATATGCACATGTTTCTGGGACACAAAACCCGTCTCCTTCCAGAGTAGCATGATTGCTGGACATCCCCGTCTTGTTTGCACTTGCATATAATTGTTTGTACAGATGAACGAGGCACCTTCAGGTATCTTTAAATTGTACCCAAGGATGAGCCAGACTTGTGCAAGTCCACAATTCTCTTCCTGATATTTTGGCTGATTTCTTTAGACTTTCCCATGATGCTACACAAAGAAGCAGTGTTTTTCAGGTGTACATTTAAATACATCCACAGGTGTGTCTCTAATTAACTCAGATGTTGCAAAACAACCTATCAGGAGCTTCCAAAAACATCTTATGGGCAGTCCAGAATTGTTTAAAGGCATAGTAATCTTAATGTACCATATTTTTCGGACTATAGGACGCACCGGACCATAAGACGCACCTAAGTTTTAGAAGAGGAAAATAAAAAAATAAAAATTTAAGCAAAAAATGTGGTCATGATGCACTTTTAAGGGGGAGGGGGTCTTCTGCTGACACTGCTATAGGGTCTAATGTCCCACAATTCTGACAATATCCCCCATCCTGGTATATATGCCGCCCCCCTTCCTTTTATACATGGTCCCCATCCCCATCCTGGTATGCCTGGCATACCTCCATCCTGGTATGCATAGCACCCCTCATCCTTATCCTGGTATGCATGGCACCCCTCATACCTATCCTTATATGCATGGCACCCCTCGTCCCTGTCCTAGTATGCATGGTACCCCTCATCCCTGTCCAGGTATGCATGGTATCCCTAATCCCTATCCTGGTATGCATAGCACCCATCATCGCTGTCATAATATGCATGGAACCCCTCATTCCTGTCCTGGAATGCATGGCACCCCTCATCCCTGTCCTGGTATGCATGGCACACCTAATCCCTGTCCTAGTATGCATGGGGTCCCCCTAATCCCCATCATGCTGCACATTAAAAAAAATAAACACTCCTACTCACCTTTCTTCTCTCCTATAGCGCTGCGTCCGGTCTGCCTGCACTGATCTCTCCATGCGAGCCGCGCATGACGTCACTGCCATGCGCGGCTCACAAGGAGAGATCATCTGCTGGAAGTCACTGCTCCCCACGCCGGGACTATGTGCGCGGGGAGCAGTGACTTCACTCTCCTTCATAGCCGGCACACAGCGGAGCCACGCTGCGGCTGCTGCTGCTGCCGGCTATCTCCTGTGCCCGCTCATTAAAGGGCATGAATATTCACCCCCTCCCCACGCCCATTGGTGTGGAGAGAGGTTGAATATTCATGCCCTTTAACAGCGGGCACAGGAGATAGCCGGCAGCAGTAGGAGCCGCAGCGCGGCTACACTGTATACCGCTATTAAGGAGCATGAATATTCAGTGCTCCCCATGCCTCATGGGCGTGGGGAGCAGTGAATATTCATTTTCTTTTGCAGCAGGGACAGTGTACCCTGCAGTAGGCGGCCTCTGCCTCCTGTGCCCCGCTCCTCCACCGATACCACTCCCCCCATGCCACAGCTAAATATACAGCCCCCCCCCAACATTCAGACTATAAGACGCACCCCCTATTTTCCTCCAAAATTTTGGAGGAAAAAAGTGCCTCTTATAGTCCGAAAAATACGGTATGTAAACTTTTGACTTTGCAGTAAGTAAAAATGCCTTAAAACATTCTCTCATTATTCTGGCATTTGGCAAATATTAAAAATTATGGTAATCCTTATTGACCTAAAAAGGGAAAAGTTTATTCTGATTTCATGTCAGATATTGAGAAAACCATGCACATGTGTCTTTTTTTATAGTGTATGTAAACTTCTGGTTTCAACTCTATATGGCCCAGGACCAGCTCCACATCCTCCTGTGATGATATTTAAAAAAAAAATTCTTGCATAATCTGTGATAAAAAAAAAAACATAAAATAATTTACAACATTATTTTTTTTGGAAGATTAAAAAAATAAACAGAGTACAAAGTAGTCAATGAGCTCTACATATAAAAAATAGTTTTTATAAAGTCATTCCACAAAAAATAGACTAAGTCATCTGTAGCATAAAAAATACTATGGCTCTTGAAAAGTGGCAATGCAAAATCAAATTATGGTTTTGAAAAATGAATAAAAATATAAAAATGTGCTCAATATTTAAATTTGGTGTTGCCATAATTGTACTAAAGTATTTTTTGTTGTCTTAAAATTGAAATTTTACATTTTAACCATATTGTAAACTAAAATCCCAACAGTCATTGCTTTATATGTGTTATGAAATTCAAGACACATACCTTAGGCCACTATAACACATGTAGGTATAATTGAAAAGGTATTTAGAAGAAACATTCACATACACAAAAAACGTTACCATAAAATGTGTTAGCACTGCAATCTAAAAGGTAATCAAAGAAAATGTTTCTTTTGCAGTAATCACAAAATCTAATGCAAAACGGTCACCGAGAAGTGCATATCTCATAATCATCTTTCACTGAAAGATATATCCTTATCAAACAACAGCTCATTGACTGAAGGAACTTGCACTCCCTGTAGTTTAGATGTTCACATAACCAAATGAATGGAACCTTTATTTCTGAAGATCATTCTCCTATTACCTGCCTAGAGGGAGTAATCTGAGTGTCCCAATTCACTAATAAAACAGCTAGTTAACAGCTAAGCCTATTTCATGTGTGCAGTCAAGAATTTTAGAAGAAAAAAAATATAAAGCTATATTTAAAAAAAACAATAATATATACATATATATATATTTGCTAAGAAAACAGAATACATTTGCTGATGCCCATTTGTACACAAATATGTCCCTTGTTTCATGATATCTGAAAGACTCATTTAGTTAATATGGCTTTATTTTTGGCACATTTTTACTATACGCATTAGAAAGATATTACCTACAATGTACTTTGGCATTAGTCAGAGCATTTAAGGCACTGAACTGCAAAGATTATTCCAGTATATCAACATGTCTATCAGTGCTGGACCTCCCAAGCGTCCGGTTTTGATTGCAGAGATCTGCACAGGAAGAAGTTATTAGAAAGAAGCTGATGATTTCTTTCAGAATTAAGAAAGAGCAGCACAAAGGCGCGAAGTTTAGTGTATTGTATGCTAAGGGTATTGAAATTAGAACTTTTATAATATTATTATTGAGGATTACTTTAATTCAAGGTCATGGTAGTCAATATTACTAATGGTTTTACTGTGTTTGGCATTTTTCAAATGGAACAATGACCAGCATTATTATTAAAATGTTACTGATAGCAACTTTGTTATTATAACTGATAATAGTATTGTTCTAGAGCCACTGTAACTGGCATTATTATATTACTATTATAGGGAAGGATTTGTTCTACAGCTATTGTAACTGGCATTATTATAATACTATTATAGCAGAAGGATTTGTCCTAGAGGTACTGTTACTAGCATTATTCTAATATTATTACATAGCGAGGCCTTGGTCTAAAGAAGGAGTGGGGAACCTCAGGCCCCCGGGCAGTTTACAGCCCACGATAACCTTTTCTCCAGCCCAAGGTCAGATTTCCAAGGAGTGCAGTTCTCTGGCCGGCAGCTGCGTTTTAATGGCTGCTGTTCCTTTTAACTGAACGTTGCAGTGCATGAAATGAAAGATTACATAAGGACACTAGCCAGTAGCAGCATTTGGATGTGTAGCACCCTGAGGACTCGGCTGCTACAGGGGTATTACACCTCAAGCCAGAGGTGTGGTATTCCACTCCCGGGTAAGGATGGAGTGTGGAACTGAGCTCAGTTAGCTGCATACACTACATACATCCCATTTCCGGGGGACAGATCGACGGTACTCCCACCAGTTTATGTGCAGGTATGACAGTGTCTGTCCCTGGCTGGAGTGGGAGGGGTGTGGAACATCCCAGTAGTGTAGGGGCAGATAGGGGGAGCAGTCTGGGTAAGGCTAGGAGCTCATTGGGTGCTGTTCACCTGAGCTCACACATAGAGGGAGTATATAAGGTGGGCACCATCTTAGGACAGGGTCTTTTGTAGAGTGAGTCAGTCTGTCAGAGTTGAGTCAGAAGGACCCAGAGAGAAGGAGAAGGAACCCCAAGACCCCAGAATACAAACAGCAGGGTGAAGGGTTGGCACCCAGGGTACCGGATCCCAAGCTGGCAGAGAGAAAAGCACACCTTAGCCAGAGACCGGAGGTTGTGGGCAGGATCTGCCACGACCCTCATTAAATCCACTCGGAAGGCATACCAAGTATAGGGTCAGGGAACCCAGAAGAGGTGTACCCACCAAGAGACCCGAGGGAGCCGGACATAGGTGGATCCCTGGTGAGAACGGCCAGAAGAGAGGGAAAGTCAGAAAGGGAGCTCAGGACCACGCTCCAGAATTACTTGGGGGTTGGCCGAGTCCAGGACCTGGTGGACGCAGCACGGCTCGGGTGGTTGCTTCAGGCCAGAGTGACCATAAGAACACCCGTAAGTAAATACCCCTGAACTGCACAGCCCGACTCTGAGTCTTCTTGCTGATTCATCCTGCACCTGCACAACCACCATCCTCTACATCTGACCCCCTGAATCTAATACCCCTCCCGTTGGGGGTTATACTATCACAGCTGCACACACACCACCAGCCTCAGCGGACCCTTCTGCAGCGGCGGCCTTTTGACCGTGACTCAACGGGTGGCGTAGTCGACACTAAGGACCTTTAACAACATCTGTAAAGACTGCCACACACTGAGTTTGACACCCTGGGCACGGACCGGGTCGCCGCCACTCGGAGACTACAACCCCCATCTGATCCGGCTCCGGGTAATCCCCAAACAGCACTGGCCCAGGGGGCGCGTCAACTTTGGCGTAGTCGGCAGGATTTCGTGCCCGCCACAACCGGGTACTGCGTGCCTGAAGAAAAGTTCAAATTTACCTCAAGAAGAAGTCTCCCGCCGGTTCCAGAGGGTCCCCGCCATGGGACGCCATCACGGATCGTTTCCCGCCGGTTGCCCGCCATCTGCAGCTTTTTCCCGCCATCCACGGAGTTTCCCGCCACTGGGAGACGATTCCCGCCATTTCCAGAAGATTTCCCGCCTTGGAAGAGCGGACGCCATTATGGGCGTGCCAGAGGGTGGCAAGAGGTCACCTCCCATCGTGGGCCAGGTCAAGAAATGGTGTCAAAAGTGGAAACCGCCCCCACCAGCAGAGACTGTGATGATTGATATGTCCATCAGCGTGAGAGAACTGCCCCTGGAACTGACAATCACAAAGTTGCCCCCGGACCACATTCGGTGTGGGCGGAGACAGAACAAGAGAGAGAAGATGGGTGCAGCCTGGAGGAGTCTGGAGAGAGCGCACCCGGAGACAAGAAGTCTGGAGAGGACTCCGGAGAAGTCGTACCCGGAGATGGAAGGAGAGGCAGGCAGCACCGACCCAGTGGTCAGGAGCCTGTTGCAAGCGACAACCCCACTAGGCTTAGTGGAGATCCTGGCACAGCTCCCCCGAGACCGGGAGTGTGCGCAGACCGAGCTGGAGCGCCTCGCACGGAGGATGGCCCAGGTGCAGCGAGAGACGCTGACGGAGTGGAGCCGAGAGATGGCCCTGCAGGCAAGAACCCGCCAGCGAAGCACGCCACCCGAGACGAGGAGACAGACCGCCTCTGAGGATGGTGCAGGAGGAGTGAAGGCCGGAGACGGCGCCGAGGAGGGAGCTGAACAGACGGAGGCAGGTAAAGGGGACGTCCCTACCCCGAGCCGAGAAACCGCGTGCCTGCCCCAGCTCCCCGTCGCAGAGCCCGAAATTCCCCCTGCCGTGCCCGTCGCTGCATCGTCACCGCTCCAGACAAGGCCTCAAGCAGAAGCCGCGGCCGTGACCCCTGTGACGTCACGCGCCTCAACCCTGAGCGCGGAAAAGCAGGAAACACCACCGGCCTGGTCGCAAGGTCTAGTAACCCCGGGCGCCGCAGTACCAACAGCGCCCTCTACCTCTGCTGAGCCACCGGCCTGGTCGCTGGGTCAAGTAACCCTGGGCGCCGCCGTCTTCACGGTGCCCTTTACGTTCAGGGTGCCCCAAGCCTGGTCGCAAGGCCTGGCGAACCCGGGCGCCGCTTCCACCACCGCGCCCTCAACATCTAGAGTGCCGCACCTGGGTGAAGACTTGTTTGCCCAGCACACGTGCCCGGATGGGCAGCCCTTTGTGTGGCCACCGGAGTTCCACCATCCCCGACTCCGGAAAGAAAGACCCCTAGATGAGCCCCTGATTCCTGTTCCGAAGCCCGTTAAGATCACCCCACTCTCGTTGGAGGAAGCGCAGTTTGCGTGGGACCCCACCGGAGGAGACCTCATGGGATTCACCCAAGAGACTCGGGCAGCCGCAGCTGAGCGTGCGGAGTGCTGCCGGCAGCAGTTAGAGGTCTTCGACCGGGAGCGAAGAGAGAGGCGGGTCCGAGAGCAGCGGCTGCAGGAACAGAGTGCAGAGCAGAAGAGCCGGACCAGGAGGAACCCCCGTGCAGCCCACGGTCCCCGTGCCACCGGGACTGTAATTAAATTCCAACTGCAGCACGGTTGGGGTTTCATCAGGGATCATCACACCCCCGGCGACGTCTTTGTCACCCGCAGAGACGTGGAGTCCCATCTGCCGGAGGGACACAGAGGTCGTGACCTATATGTAGGGGACGAGGTCACGTTCACCCGGCACAAGTGTGCCAAAGGACCCTACGCCCTCCATGTACACCGGCTGACGGAGGAGGAGCTACGGTGTGAAGAGGAGCAAGAGGACCCGGACGGGTCTGAAGGAGGAGCAGGAGTATGCCGTCATTAAAGTACGGTAAAGAGACTGTACATAGTTACCCGTCAGGGTATATGCCATGCTGCTAACTTAAAATACGGTCCCCGTTGGGACAAGTGTGAACTGTTCCAGTCTGTCCCATCTCCCCACAGGCTGAGGACTGTGAGCAGCCATCCCTAATCCCACTGGCCGAGGACTGAGAGCGGCCACCTTCCCTTGTATATAGTTGCGCTTTCTAAGGCGCCCCCTACCGGTTTTATAGGAAACTGTTGTTTTTACTACAAGAGACTGTCGCACTTTACCCGGTCACAAGTTGCACCGTGGCCGGAGGAACAAGAGTGTTATTTATGAAAAATGTTTATATGAAAAAGTTTTATGCTGATAGTATATATATTGTTTTATATGTTTATGTTTTGAAAAAAAATTGTATGTTTTTGGATGTTTATTCTTTTACAGCCCGAGGACGTGCTGTGATTTACCAGGGGGGAATGTAGCACCCTGAGGACTCGGCTGCTACAGGGGTATTACACCTCAAGCCAGAGGTGTGGTATTCCACTCCCGGATAAGGATGGAGTGTGGAACTGAGCTCAGTTAGCTGCATACACTACATACATCCCATTTCCGGGGGACAGATCGACGGTACTCCCACCAGTTTATGTGCAGGTACGACTGTGTCTGTCCCTGGCTGGAGTGGGAGGGGGGTGGAACATCCCAGTAGTGTAGGGGCAGATAGGGGGAGCAGTCTGGGTAAGGCTAGGAGCTCATTGGGTGCTGGTCACCTGAGCTCACACATAGAGGGAGTATATAAGGTGGGCACCATCTTAGGACAGGGTCTTTTGTAGAGTGAGTCAGTCTGTCAGAGTTGAGTCAGAAGGACCCAGAGAGAAGGAGAAGGAACCCCAAGACCCCAGAATACAAACAGCAGGGTGAAGGGTTGGCACCCAGGGTACCGGATCCCAAGCTGGCAGAGAGAAAAGCACACCTTAGCCAGAGACCGGAGGTTGTGGGCAGGATCTGCCACGACCCTCACTAAATCCACTCGGAAGGCATACCAAGTATAGGGTCAGGGAACCCAGAAGAGGTGTACCCACCGAGAGACCCGAGGGAGCCGGACATAAGTGGATCCCTGGTGAGAACGGCCAGAAGAGAGGGAAAGTCAGAAAGGGAGCTCAGGACCACGCTCCAGAATTACTTGGGGGTTGGCCGAGTCCAGGACCTGGTGGACGCAGCACGGCTCGGGTGGTCGCTTCAGGCCAGAGTGACCATAAGAACACCCGTAAGTAAATACCCCTGAACTGCACAGCCCGACTCTGAGTCTTCTTGCTGATTCATCCTGCACCTGCACAACCACCATCCTCTACATCTGACCCCCTGAGGCTAATACCCCTCCCGTTGGGGGTTATACTATCACAGCTGCACACACACCACCAGCCTCAGCGGACCCTTCTGCAGCGGCGGCCTTTTGACCGCGACTCAACGGGTGGCGTAGTCGACACTAAGGACCTTTAACAACATCTGTAAAGACTGCCACACACTGAGTTTGACACCCTGGGCACGGACCGGGTCGCCGCCACTCGGAGACTACAACCCCCATCTGATCCGGCTCCGGGTAATCCCCAAACAGCACTGGCCCAGGGGGCGCGTCAGATGTACTCCGTGGGCGGAATTAGTGCACGATGCACGATGCACTCCCGCCCGACAGAAGACTGCAGCAGCAGCATTTCCTGTGATGTAAATAGTGCAGCCCGGTGTCTCCTCATTGGATGCATATGGTGCAGCCCCATATTTACTATGATGTCTATACTGCAGCCCCTGTGTCTCCTCCTATGATGTATACATCGCATTCAAATGACTCCTATGATGTATATACCGCAGACCCTGTGTCTCCTATGATGTATATACCGCAGACCCTGTGTCTCCAATGATGTATATACCGCAGACCCTGTGTCTCCTGTGATGTATATAGCGCTTCTCCTGTGTCTCCTCCTGCAATGTGTATATGCAGGCCCTGTATTTGCTCATTGGATGTACAGTATATACCGCAGCGCCATGTGACCTGTGATGTATATACCACAGCACCTGTGTCTCCTCCTATGATGTATATTCTGCAGCCCCATGTCTCCTCCTGGGATGTATCTACCACAGCCCCATGTCTCCTGTGATGTATATATCACAGCCCCCATGTCTCCTCCTAAGATATATGTACTACATACAGCTTCTATGTCTCCTTCTGTGATGTATACAGTATACCGCAGCCTCATGTCTACTCCTTTGATGAATATACCACAGCCTCATGTCTCCTGTGATATATATACCACAGTCCCTGTGTCTCTTCCTGTCATATACAGTGGCATGTAAAAGTTTGGGCATCGCTGGTCAAAATTACTGTTATTGTGAACAGTTAAGCAAGTTGATGAAGTGATTAGAGATGAGCGAATGTTTCAATATTCGATTTGGATTACGATCACTGAATTTGCGATATTCGACAATTTATTCGCCGAAAGTTTGTCGAACGTTACCCAACGTCATAGGATTCAATGGGGAGACAAAACACCTTAAAACCAGCCCAAAAGCTGCCAAAACACATCAAATTAGGGGTAGACACCTGGTTAGTGCCATCAATTGACCCAGAGTACAAGTACTATAATTATTATTACTATTACAGCGACATTTATTCCGTGGCGCGTTACATGCCAAAAGGGGTCAACGACTGGTACAAGAGAAGAGAGGACCCTGCCCACCAGGGCGCGCAAACAATCTACAAGGGATGGGTGAGGATACAGTAGGTCAGGGTACAGCAAGTCGTGCAACGGTGTGTTGGAGCGAGGGTTACCGCATATTGTACGTCTGTCACAAGAAGTGGGTCTTCAGCTTCCTTTTCAAGGTTTCCATGGTAGGCGACAGTCTGATGTGTTGCGGTACAGCATTATCACAGTAGGGGAAATGCATGGGACAAATCTGTCGAGAGTCTAAATCACGTTAAGCTTCCAGGAGCTCACAACTGAGCAGATTAACCCCTGCACCGATAAATATGAAGGCGAAAGGTTTCTTTTTAATGACTGCAGGAGTGTGAGGAATCAGACGCTGCAGTATTCTGGCTCCTCTCTGTCATGCATGGTAAACCTGTGACACCTTGCAAGCTTCAACACAATGTTCACAAAGTAGACAGCAGTGGTGGTCGGTCTCCTAGACAACGAGCTAACTCCTTTATGATGATAGAGGACAACATCTTCAAGTAGTTTGTATGTTCTCCCCGTGTTTGCAGGGGTTTCCTTCAGGTTCTCCGGTTACCTCCTCAGTAAAAAAGCAGCCATACATGATTTCACAAATAAAAATATTAGGGCCTGACACCACGATTTCCATGGCCAATAGATTGGAGATGGTGGATTTCCACCTCTTAGCTTTGTCATGTGTGGGAGGAAACAATTTTTTTACGTGACCACAAATGCGGGACCGAGGGCTGGCTGCGGTGCTGAGAGAGAGCGCAGTACGGTGAAACAGACAAACTGCTGGACTGTGAGTGAGGTGCAGGCACAGATGTTACGGTGGATTGAGAAATGTGTGGTGTGCTCGGTGAAAAAAATACAGCATGAATGTCCGCTTCAGTTACAGCTGACGGGCTCTCACTCAGCCTGACCGGAGCAGTTAGAGAAGCAGAGGTTCTGCAGTGGGAGACCTGTGTGCCAATACTTGACATGGTAACAGAGGAGGAGGAAGAAGCAGCGGATGTGGGTGATGGGGTTGCTGATGGCTGTTGAAGTCCACTAGTCCGCATTTTATCGCAGTGAGATTGTCAGAGTAACGCATGTTGATTGCGCATGAAAAGGTTCATGCATATAGTAGTCAAATTGTGGAGGTTTCACCAATTTAAGATACACTAGGTAACTTCTCTCCACCAAATTAAAGATGTCCGAGTGCATGCAAAGAAGTTAATCAACCAAATTTGCTTATCTGGTTGAAAAACTTCACTCAGAGACTGAACCATGCAAAATGGGATACTTTATTACGTAGACATGGGGTTATATAGTATTCTACTTCTAGGTGGGATTAGTAAAATTCATTGCTCTTTCTGATAGCTTGGCACACTGCAATTTGCTCATCCATGTATCTCTTGGCCTCAGTAAAGCCTTAGGAATTCTGATGGGAGGGATGAAGTCGTCTTTCAGCGTCATCTTTGCCAACTCAACATGAATCTCTCTGTTATCAGCCATGCACATGCATACGTCATTCCCAGGAAGTCATTTAGTTGTTCATGTCTACAATAAGAACATAAGCTGTTAGTTATATGTTCATTAACTATTAACATAATCCGTGTGCATATACACATTTGCATACATACATACATATAGATTATTCCATCATCTCTTCATTAATTCACACTGATTAGGTAATCTATTAAAAGAAACTAATTGATTTTCTATAATATATATATTTTACCTTGACAGACCCCCCTAAAATCAATTATTTGCTCTAATATCCATATGCTAAAAATTAGTGGGGGAGAAGGAATTGACCCCATGTTAAGGCTATTCTGGAACCCTACGATGTGGCGGGCGCCCCGTCCCTTTTTGACGGACTCACCAACAATTCCTAAATCTAACTCAAATGAAGACCTACAGGAAAGGGATGGAGACCCTAAAAGATCTAGTGACTGGGTAATCGAGGGCCACCCCTAACACAGAAATATGGATATTAACTTTACAAACCTATTTACTGCCAGTAATCTCTCTGGTACAACACCTTTGTTCTGTTTGTTCATAGTCCTCTTCATTAAATTCTTCGGACAAGACGCTGACAGGTACTGCTGCATCTACTGTTTTGGCAATTAACCTCTTGACACAAGGAATCACACAGATTAGCAATACACTAATTAGAATTATCACACTTAGTAAAATAATTCTCCCTTGGATTAACCAACTCTTTCAATCTGTCATCCAAGAAAAATATTTATCCCAGGGATCAGTCACACCTGAGTTCCTTTCCAGTTCTTTACTTAAATCTGTCAATTTTTTGTGAGCCTTAGTAACTTTCAATGTGGGGCCAGTATTGTCTGGGATATAAGTACAACAATGCCCACCTATCATTTTGCATACCCCTCCTTTTTATGCAAATAACATATGCAGAGCTATTCTGTTTTGGAAGGCCATGGTAGATGTGGGTGCTAGTTGGTCAGCTATCCCTTGTAAGGCATCTTTGGTGTAATTGACAAATCTTCATTGGTTATAATTAGAGATGAGCGTTGTTCTACTCGAACTGTTCGCCAATTTCAAATTCGAGCTGTTTTGGGCGGTGTTCGAGCCGTTCGGCGAACACGAACAATTTGAGAAAAATTCGGCTGTTCGAGGTTATGTTCGATAACTGTTCGTGCACCAAAATCATAACTGGATTTTTTCTCAGTAATGATGAAAATTAATGTTAATACGCAGTTTGAGTGTACAGCGGGGTGGGGGGAGGGGCAGGGGATGGATCTCTGCAGGAACAATGAAGATCTCCATTTTTTTTTTCTCTTTCCCGCATTTACAGTGGGGAGGTGCAATATGTCAGCCTATCAGCAGCGCACACACGGAGCGAAGTGCTTTTTTTCACACAAGCAAGGGCATGTGTCATTGGCAGTGTATGTCACATGTCCTTGCCCTATAAGACCAAGCCATTTTCCCCATCGCCACCATTTTCTCACTGCTGCAGTTGCGTGTTAGACGGCACCGCTGTTGCTGTGTGCGCTATACCTTGTTAATTTCAAGCCAATTTTCGCACAAATCTACAGATAGCTTGGGAGTAGGGAATAGTTGTGATTGCAGTCCTTTTAAGGACTAGGTTACAGCATTTCCTACGACTTTTATCAGGCAGGTCTGTGCTCTTAAATAGATAGGTTGTGGGAGTAAAAACTAATTGTAATTGGAGTCGTTTTCAGGACTAGGTTACATCAGTTCCTATCAGTTTTTGCCAGGCAGGTCTGTGCCAGTACTGTGCAAGTTTTTTTCACAGCATTTGGCTGAATCTAGCAAAGCTAATCCTTTTTGGCCTATTGCAGAGTGTGTTAGTCAGTGGAGTAGCCTATCTGTGTTGCAAGATATACCACCTGTGTATAGAATACCAATTTTTTACTGCACCTAGTGAAGTAAAATCTTTTGGGCATAGCATCATTCTATTAGTCCATCTATACTGACCTCCATCAGGTTGCAAATTGAATATAATTTTTTTTTGCATCTAGCTCTGAAAAAATATTGGGCTTCTAGCTGTGTGTGGGACTTGTTGTATTAGTCCATCTATGCTGACCTCCATCAGGTTGCAAACTGAATATATTTTTTCTGCATCTACCTCTGAAAAAATATTGGGCTTCTAGCTGTGTGTGGGACTTGTTCTATTAATCCATCTATACAGACCTCCATCACGTTGCAAACTGAATATATTTTTTTCTGCATCTACCTCTGAAAAAATATTGGGCTTCTAGCTGTGTGTGGGACTTGTTGTATTAGTCCATCTATACTGACCTCCATCAGGTTGCAAACTGAATATATTTTTTTCTGCATCTACCTCTGAAAAAATATTGGGCTTCTAGCTGTGTGTGGGACTTGTTCTATTAATCCATCTATACAGACCTCCATCAGGTTGCAAACTGAATATATTTTTTTCTGCATCTACCTCTGAAAAAATATGTGGCCTTCTAGCAGTGTGTGGGACTTTCTCTATTAGTCCATCTATACTGACCTCCATCAGGTTGCAAACTGAATATAATTTTTTTCTGCATCTAGCTCTGAAAAAAATATTTGGCCTTCTAGCAGTGTGTGGGACTTTCTCTATTAGTCCATCTATACTGACCTCCATCAGGTTGCAAATTAAAAATAATTTTTATCTGCATCTACATTACCTCTGAAAAAACATTTGGGCTTCTAGCTGTGTGTGGGACTTGTTCTATTAGTCCATCTATACTGACCTCCATCAGGTTGCAAATTGAATATTATTTTTATCTGCATCTAGCTCTGAAAAAATATTTGGCCTTCTAGCAGTGTGTGGGACTTTCTCTATTAGTCCATCTATACTGACCTCCATCAGGTTGCAAATTAAAAATAATTTTTATCTGCATCTACCTCTGAAAAAATATTTGGGCTTCTAGCTGTGTGTGGGACTTGTTCTATTACTCCATCTATACTGACCTCCATCAGGTTGCAAACTGAATATATTTTTTCCTGCATCTACCTCTGAAAAAATATTGGGCTTCTAGCTGTGTGTGGGACTTGTTGTATTAGTCCATCTATACTGACCTCCATCAGGTTGCAAATTAAAAATAATTTTTATCTGCATCTACAGTACCTCTGAAAAAATATTTGGCCTTCTAGCTGTGTGTGGGACTTGTTCTATTAGTCCGTCTATACTGATCTCCATCAGGTTGCAAATTGAATATAATTTTTATCTGCATCTAGCTCTGAAAAAATATTTGGCCTTCTAGCAGTGTGTGGGACTTTCTCTATTAGTCCATCTATACTGACCTCCATCAGGTTGCAAATTAAAAATAATTTTTATCTGCATCTAGCTCTGAAAAAATATTTGGCCTTCTAGCAGTGTGTGGGACTTTTTCTATTAGTCCATCTATACTGACCTCCATCAGGTTGCAAATTCAAAATAATTTTTATCTGCATCTACCTCTGAAAAAATATTTGGCCTTCTAGCAGTGTGTTGGACTTTTTCTATTAGTCCATCTATACTGACCTCCATCAGGTTGCAAATTCAAAATAATTTTTTGTCTGCATCTAGCTCTGAAAAAATATTTGGCCTTCTAGCAGTGTGTGGGACTTTCTCTATTAGTCCATCTATACTGACCTCCATCAGGTTGCAAACTGAATATATTTTTTTTTTGCATCTACCTCTGAAAAAATATTGGGCTTGTAGCTGTGTGTGGGACTTGTTCTATTAATCCATCTATACAGACCTCCATCAGGTTGCAAACTGAATAAAAAATTTTTCTGCATCTACCTCTGAAAAAATATTTGGGCTTCTAGCTGTGTGTGGGACTTGTTCTATTAGTCCATCTATACTGACCTCCATCAGGTTGCAAATTGAATATAATTTTTTTCTGCATCTAACCCAGCCAATAGTTTTGGCCTAATACCACAGTTTGGCCACTCAGCTCTGCTCGGTTCCCATCCATTGTTTTTTTGTGCAAACAACTCCAGAGTTGTGAATTAGTTAACCACCAAAATGAGTGGAAAAAGGCCTGCTGCTGGTGGAAAGGGGAATAGGCGTGTTGGGAAGGGGAAATAAGGTTGTGTCCATGGGGTAGGTGTTAAAGCAACAGTAACATCTGCAGAAGAAAGACCATCTTCCAGCCAAACTAAAATGTCTACTTCTTTTAGCGGACAATGTGATAAGATCCCTTTCTTACGGCCACGCCAATCGCTACAAATTCCAGATGAGACACAAAAACAGCAGGTGCTTCAACGGATATCAAGTGCTCCTTTAAGTGGGCTCTCCTCCACATCAACTTCAACATCACAAATACTCCAGTCCTCAAAGGTGTCACCCCAATCGCACTTGCTTCCTCACAGCTCCCAAATCTCCAGCTGCCCGTCTGAGTATGAGGTAGAACAGATGGTTGAGTCTGCAGAGCTGTTTACTCATACTATAGCCTGGGAATCAGAGGTCGACTCCAGCGCTTCTGTGAATCCAGACGAGGAAATGATCTGCACTGATGCCCAGAATCTTTATGAGTCAGATCCACGACCAGACGCAGAAGGTTCTGACCATAATGTATACCCTCATTCCCAAACTGTAACTCCTGTTGGTGGAGACAATGAGGAAGACGATGATAAGACTCAAATACCTGATTGGAGCGACAACTTTAGTTTTTTGTCAGGGCAGGAACAGGTTGGCTCTGAGGACGACGGGTGTGATAACGCACAGGGTGATGATGATGAGGTTGGAGATCCCACTTACTGTCAACCCACAGTCAGCCAAGAGATGATGTCAGCAGAGGAGGTGGAGGAAGATGCTAGTGACGACGAGGTCAGGTTGCACCTTCCTGGACAGAGACGTAGTACTGGAAGCACGTCAACAACTGCATCCTCAAACACAACTCTGCCTCTCACCACAAGTCGTGTTGGCTCTTCAGGTCGCATGGGTGCTAAGCCTTGCATAGACTGGGCATTTTTTCAGATCGATAAAGATGACCCAACTCGTGTTATCTGTAACATTTGTCAGCAAAAGCTAAGTAGAGGCCAAAAAATACATAGTTTGAGTACTTCATGCATGAACCGGCACATGGACATGAAGCATAAGTTGCAGTGGGAAGCTCAGTGTGCTACAATGCGGCCTAGCCGGCCGGGCCAACCACCGTCTGCCATATCTTGTGCATCCGCGGCCTCTTCATCCTCTGTGACTGGGGGGACAGCAGTCACACCTGTTTTGGGGCGCAGACCTGCCACCTCTTTACCCGCAACAGCCAGCGTGATTGGCAGGTCATCATTTTCTTTGGAGGTGGGAACACCAGCTGGTGTTGAGCGCTGTCCGACATCGATAGCACCACCTTTGGATCAAGGCAACCTAACATGTCCGCCTGCATCTTCCTCACAGACCGGCAGTTTGCCGGGGACACCCTTATCAACCCCGTCTAAGCACAATAGCCAGCCCTCGGTCCCTCAGATGTGGACAAGTAAAAGACCATTTCCTCCTAGCCATGAGAAAGCTAAGAGGTTGAATTTCACCATCTGCAAGCTCTTGGCTACAGAAATGCTGCCTTTCCGCCTGGTGGACACAGAGGATTTTCGAGACCTTATGTCCGTCGCAGTGCCCCAGTACCAGATGCCCAGTCGGCACTACTTCTCAAAGAAAGGTGTGCCTGCGCTCCACCAGCATGTCGCACACAACATCACCGCTTCTTTGAGAAACTCTGTGTGCGACAGGATGCATTTCACCACAGACACTTGGACGAGTAGGCATGGACAGGGGCGTTACATGTCGCTGACTGGGCACTGGGTAACTATGGTGACAGCAGGACAAGGGGCTGCTGTCCAAGTCTTGCCGTCCCCACGAGTTGTGCGTCAATCCTCTTTATGTCAAAGTTCCTCCACTGCTTCTGCCTCCTCAACCTCCTCTCGGTCTTCCACCTGCACCCAAAGCCTGTCTGGTCATGCCACAAGCTTTCTAACTGCGCAGAAGGGATCCTGCACACCTCCTTACTATGCTGGCAGTAGGGCTCAACGTCATCAGGCGGTTTTTACATTGAAATGTCTGGGAAATGTGAGTCACACAGCTGAGGAGTTGTGGTCAGCTCTGGAGAACCAATTTCATGAATGGTTGTCTCCACTGGACCTGAAACCAGGGAAGGCCGTGTGCGACAATGCTGCAAACCTGGGTGCGGCCCTTCGCCGGGGCAATGTCACACACGTGCCTTGTATGGCTCACGTGTTGAACCTGGTTGTCCAGCAATTTTTAGCCCACTATCCCAGACTAGATGGCCTTCTGCAGAGGGCACGGTCGCTGTGTGCTCACTTCCGCCGTTCGCATCCCGCAGCTCAGCGACTTACATCTCTACAGAAGTCGTTGGGCCTGCCACTTCACCGGCTAAAATGCGATGTGCCTACCCGGTGGAATTCAACTCTGCACATGTTGCAGCGACTGCGGCAGCACCGACAAGCCCTGGTGCAATACGTTCTGACGTATAGCCTGGGCCAACGAGATCCAGAGGTGGGGCAAATCACGCTGGAGGAGTGGTCTCAGATCAGGGACCTATGCACCCTTCTGCACAGTTTTGAAATGGCGACGAAGATGTTTAGTGCTGACGATGCCATTATCAGCATGACTATTCCGGTGATTTACATGCTGGAGCACATGTTAAACAGAATTCGGAGTCAGGTGGTGGCACAAGAGGAGGTGGAGGAAGTAGAGGAGGAGGAGTTGTATGCGGAAGGGCTAACATCTGCAAGGTCCAGACGGTCGGCAGCACCAAGGCGGCAGGCATGTGAGGGTGGGGGAGATGGTTTTACCAGGGCGCATGGTAGCAGCCAAACTAGTGAGGAAGGTGCAGGAGACCAGGAAGAAGTGGAGGACAAACTGATGGAAGACTCATCAGATGAGGGAGACCTTGATCACATTTCTGTTGTGCGAGGTTGGGTTGAGAGGACAGAGGAAGGAAGCATGATTGTTACCTCGCCACCAACACAACAGGGACTTGGTGCTCCTGGATGCGCAACACACATGAGTGCCTTCTTGCTGCACTACCTGCAACATGACCCTCGAATTGTGAGAATTAGAAATAATCCTGACTACTGGGTTGCCACACTGTTAGATCCCCGGTACAAAAGTAAATTTGCAGAAATTATTCCTGCCATTGAAAGGGATGCAAGCATGCAGGAGTATCAGCAGAGACTGTTGCAGAATCTTACATGTGCTTTTCCACAAAATACCAGTGGTGCACGTAGTGAATCTCACAGTTCCAACTTGCCAACCGTGGGACCGTCAAGTGTTCAGCACTCAAACCGTAACAGAACCACATTATCTGCTGGTAACATCAATTTTGCGGAATCATTTCACCACTTTTTTAGCCCATCCTTTGCAAGGCCACAGGAGACAAGAAGTCTGACACATAGTCAACGCCTAGAGACGATGGTACAGGAGTATCTCCAAGTAAACATTGAAGCCATGACTGTGTCACTGGACCCTTGCTCTTTTTGGGCTTCCAATCTGGATAAATGGCCGGAGCTAGCCACTTACGCCTTGGAGATCTTGTCATGCCCCGCAGCCAGCGTTCTGTCTGAACGTGTGTTCAGCGCTGCTGGTGGTGTGCTGACTAGTGTTGAGCATTCCGATACTGAAATATCGGGTATCGGCCGATATTCGCGGTATCGGAATTCCGATACTTAATTCCGATACTTTTACAATATTGAATACCGGAATCGGAAGTTCCCATAATGCCTGCGCTCTGCAGTGTCTCTGAAGGATGACAAGCTGGATGGCAGCGCTCAGCTGAGATCCAGCCTGTCATCAGAATGCCATCCCAGCGTGGGAGAATTCTCCTGATTGTTTAAAAGCCGGCGGGCGGTAAAAAGCCACCGGCTTTTAAACAATCACACAGCCCCACACTGCTTCCCCGCAGCCTCCCACCCCGATCCTCCGCTCCCATCGCCACCTCCCATCCCGATCGTAAGTTAGGACCGGGCGGGGAGCGCAGCTCCAAGGAGCGAGGAGCGAAGGACCCGGGCGGGGAAGCCGGCAGTGAAAAGACTTCACCGCCGGCTTTCTCGTTCTGTGCTGCGCTTTCCCGCCGGTTATTTCAAATGAACAGCTGAGGTATCAGCTGATGCCGATCAGCTGTTCATTTGAAGTCGCCGCGGTGCCCTCAGAGGGTTCATGTGAGTTCATGCTTGACTGCATGAACTCACATGAACTTTCCCACGGCGGCACAGGTCAGCCTCACCTCCAAGACCATCACACCGGTCATGATTAGTGTGTATGCGAGTGTATGCGGGGTGTGTGTGCGATGTCTGCGTGTGTGTGCGCGGTGTCTGTGCGATGTTTGTGGGTGTGTGCGGGTGTGCGCGGTGTCTGTGCGTGCAGGCAGACATAGGCCGATGTGACACTACTACTCCCATCGGCCTATGTCTGTCCCCCGTCCACTCGTGCCAGCAGGATCAGCTCGATGGGAGCAGTAGTTCCCATCAGCAGTCCGCAGCCGCCCCGGAAAATGGCGCGTTCATAGAAGCTGGATGCTGTAACTGGCTGGCATACAAAAATATGGCGAAGCCCACGTCAAAGGTTTTGGGAAAAATTAATTAAAAAATAAATAATAATTTAGGGACTGCATCTTTATTAACTCCTCAAATGTCATTTAGTGTTAAAATAAAGGATTTATTTTTAAAAAAATTGATGTGGGGCTTCACCCTATATTTGTGTCCAGCCAGGTACAGCAGGCAGGAACGGGCTGCCCCCAACCACCAGCTGCCTATTTGTACCTGGTTGGACACAACAATATAGGGACGCCCTTTTTTTCTTAATTATTCCATGAATTTCATGAAATAATTAAAAAAAAAAATGCGTGGGGCTTCGCCCTATTTTTGTGCCCAGCCAGGTACAACTAGGCAGCTGGGGGCTGGAATCTGCAGCGCAGGGAGGCCCAAGCTTTCTGGGCCCCACCCGCTGCAAATTGCAGTCCGCAGCCGCCCCAGACAATGGCGCGTTCATAGAAGCGCCATCTTCTGGCGCTGTACCCAACTCATCCAGGGCCCTGGTGCGGTGGCTCACTGGGTAATAAAGGGGTTAAGGCCAGCTTGGCATTATCAGCTGGCCCTAAGCCCGAAATTCATGGGGTCACGCCAATATTAGACATGACCACCATGAATTTCTAGTAAAGTATTTAAAAAAAACACAAACACCCAGAAAAAAGTCCTTTAATTGAAATAAACACACAATTCTTTATTGTTCTAAATTAAACCATACTTACCATCACGCCCATTCCAGCTGAAGCCAACGATCTCCTGCAATAAAAGTAAAATAATAAAGCAACATCATCCTTACCTTTCCATGGTTCCCACGACAGCTTCAGCTCTTCTACATCGAGATGACAGGCTGGACCGCAGCAGAACGCTGCCATCCAGCCTGTCATCCCGCAGACACTGAGAAGGGCAGGCATGCTTGCGCTCCTCAGTGCCTCGCTGTGACGGCATAAAGATGAGCCGAGTTCATGTCCAATGAACTCAGCTCACCTCATGCACGTCACTGACAGCGTGGGAAAATTCTCCTGCACTCAGCGCTTCAGCGTGAGAATTTTCCCACGCTGTCAGTGACGTGCATGAGGCGAGTTGAGTTCATTGGACATGACCTCACCTCATGTATGTCACTGACAGCGTGGGAGAATTCTCACGCTGAAGCGCTGAGTGCAGGAGAATTTTCCCACGCTGTCAGTGACGTGCATGAGGTGAGCTGAGTTCATTGGACTTGACCTCGTCTCATCTTTATGCCGTCACAGCCTGACACTGAGGAGCGCAAGCATGCCTACGCTTCTCAGTATCTGCGGGATGACAGGCTGGATGGCAGCTTTCTGCTGCGGTCCAGCCTGTCATCTCGATGTAGCAGAGCTGAAGCTGTCGTGGGAACCATGGAAAGGTAAGGATGAGGTTGCTTTATTATTTTATTTTTATTGCAGGAGATCGTTGGCTTCAGCTGGAATGGGCGTGGTTGTAAGTATGGTTTAATTTAGAACAATAAAGAATTGTGTGTTTATTTCAATTAAAGGACTTTATTCTGGGTGTTTGTGTTTTTTTTTTAACTTTGACTATGGGGTTAGTAATGGGGGTGTCTTATAGACGCCTCTCCATTACTAACCTGGGCTTGATGTCAGCTGGCATTATAAGCTGACATCAACCCCAACCCTATTACCCCACTGCCACCGCTACAGGGCAGTGGGAAGAGCGAGGCTAAGTGCCAGAATTGGCGCATCCTATGGATGCGCCATTTCTGGGGCGGCTGACGGCTGGTGTTTCTAGCCTGGGAGGGGGCCAATATTCATGGCACCCTTCCTGGGCTATTAAAATCAGCCCCCAGCTGTCTGCCTAGCCTTTGCTAGCTATTAAATTAGGGGGGACCCCACGTTATTTTTTTTGGGAGGTTCCCCCATTTTAATAGCTAGTAAAGGCTAGGTATTCAGCTGGGGGCTGATATTAGTAGCCTGGGAAGCTCCGTGGGTTTTACCCCTTTCCCAGGCTTCAAACATCTGCCCCAGCTGTCTGCTTAACCTCCGCTAGAGCCTAAAATTAAGGGGAACCCCACGCCAATTTTTTTTTAAATAAATCCTTTATTTTAACACTAAATGACAAGTACAGTAATCAACACTATCACTGTACTTCTTATATATGTGACTGACATGTTTCTATCTATCTAATCTATGTATGATTTTCTATTCTGTCTGTTATAAATTGTCGGGTACAGATGCCGAATTGCCGGCCGGCTTTTTTAAAGAGACGGTGCACGAAAACACTATTATTTTTTTAAATAAATCCTTTACACTAAATGACAAGTACAGTAACCAACACTGTCACTGTGCTTCTTATATATGTGACTGACATGTTTCTATCTATCTAATCTATGTGTGATGCTCTATTCTTTCTGTTATAAATTGCCGGGTACCGCTGCTGAATTGCCGGCCGGCTTTTTTAAAGAGACGGTGCACGAAAACACTATTATTTTTTTAAATAAATCCTTTACACTAAATGACAAGTACAGTAAGCAACACTGTCACTGTACTTCATATATATGTGACTGACATGTTTCTATCTATCTAATCTATGTGTGAAGCTCTATTCTTTCTGTTGTAAATTGTCGGGTACCGGTGTATGCCGCTGATGAATTGCCGGCTTTTCATGTCATTTTACATTATTCTTAGTTGTTTTACTTCATGTAGAATTAACCTACAAGGAAAGAAAGGGTTTATTTTCGTTCCGATATTTGTGTCCCATTGACTTGCATTGGTTTCCGGTATCGGAATCGGCGATATCCGATACTTTTTGGACATCGGCCCGATCCAATCCGATATGATATTTCCTGATATCGGAAGGTATCGCTCAACACTAGTGCTGACAGATAAGCGCACGCGGCTCTCCACTGATAATGTAGACAGACTCACGTTCATAAAGATGAACAAATCATGGATCCGAAACGACTTTTCTACCCCTGTGTCATCCTGGGGAGAGTAAAAGCTTGATGATTGGTTAAAATCACCCTACCAACCGTTTTAAGCTTTCAAATTACTAATCATGTTTATCTGTATCTTGGCTGGAAAATAATTTGGGCTTTGTAGCAGTGTGCAGCACTGATTCTATTAGGCCATCTATAATAAGCTCCACCAGATTTAAAATTATTAATCATGTTTATCTATATCTTGACTGGAAAATAATTTGGGCTTTGTAGCAGTGTGCAGCACTGATCGTATTAGGCCATCTATACTAAAGCTTCACCAGATATAAATTAATAATAATTTTTAGCTGCATCTAGCCCGGAAAATAATTTTGGGGCTCCGAGATGCGCAAGACACATAAGTGCATTCTTGCTGCACTACCTGCAGCATGACCCTCATATTGTCAGAATTCGAAGTAATCATGACTACTGGGTTGCCACACTCTTAGATCCCCCAAACTTTTCGATCAACCTTTTCATTTTAATAAAGACCAAAAAAATGGTTATTTTTGAAATTATAAGCATTAGCAGGTTGTTAGAAACTGAAATCAAACAGTTTTCAACTCAAAACTTTATTCTAGGTGATGTTACATTTTCACATAGGACCCCTTGTTCGAAAGGAGCTTCTGAACTCTCTCGTCCATTGAATTTGTCAGGTTTTGGATGGTTTCTGCTTCAATTGTTTTGCATGAGGACAGAATACCCTCCCAGAGCTGTTGCTTAGATGTGAACTGCCTCCCGCCATCATAGACACTCCTTTTAATGATGCTCCAAAGGTTCTGAATGGGGTAGAGGTCAGGGGAGCATGGGGGTCACACCATAAGTTTGTCCCCTTTTATGCCCATATCAGCCAGAGATGCAGATGTTTTATGTGCAGCATGAGATGGTGCATTATCATGCAAAAAAATGATCTTGCTGTGAAATACACGGTTCTTCTTCTTGAACCATGGCAGGAAGTGCTGTTTGAGAAAATCCACATACATTATGGAGTTAATCTTTAGCGCCTTCAGGGATCCTTAAGGGGCCGACAATCTCTCTCCCCATGATTCCAGCCAAAACATTACTCCACCTCCTCCTTGTTGGCGCTGTAGCCGTGTTTGCGTGGGGTGTCCATCAACCAGCCATCCTCCACTCCATCCATCTGGACCATCGAGCGCTGCATGGCACTCATCCATGAACAAAACAGTTTTGAAATCAGTCTTCATGTAATGTTTGGCCCACTGGAGCCGTTTCTGTTTCTGTGAAGTGGATAGAGGAGGTCGACAGGATGGCGTATGCACAGCTGCAAACCTCTGAAGGACCCTGCATCTTGTTGTTCGGGGGACGTTGGAGGCACCAGCAGCTTCAAAAACTTGTCTGCTGCTATGACAAGGCTTTTTTGCCGCTGCTCTTTCAACCTGACGTAATTGCCTGTAGGAAAGAGTCCTCAATTTGCCCTTATCAGCACGCACACGTGTGTAACGTGAATCAGCTACATACTTCTTGATTGCCAAGACACTTCATCCTGATCATCGCACAATGTTGATTGTAGTCATGCCTTGACCTAAACACTCCACAATTTGCTGCTTCTCAGCAGCCGACACATCCTTTTTCTTTCCCATTTTGGCAGAAAATGTAGGCTGCTTAATAATGTGAGACAGCCTTCTTAAGTAGTCTTGCCTTTCATTGGACACACCTGCCAAACTAATTAGCACAGGTGTCTGCAATTGCTTACAGTGATATAAAGAGCCCTGACACACATCACCATCAATGAGTTTAACTGACAAACAAACAAATTCTTCCCTTATCACTCCTAAACACTTTTTGCATAATAATTTGGAACACAGTGTACATGTGCTTTTCCACAAAACACCAGTGGTTCACGTAGTGAATCTTACAGTTCTAACTTGCCAACCGTGGTCTGTATGGAGTTGTTCAATAAAGGGCCCAAAATTAAGATAACATAGATGGGAGAGGTCTCTATGAATAGGAATTCCTAAGTATTTGATACCCTGTGAGGGCCAGGCAAAGGGAAAGTTGGACTGGATGGAATCCTATATGGATTTGGGGAGGGAGACATCGAGGGCCTCAGACTTCGCTGCATTGATTTTAAAATTTGACCATGTAACAAAGTGATCTATTTCAGCCATAACAGCATGGATGGATATATGTGATTGAGTGATATATACTAGGACATCATCAGCAAATAGAGAGCACTTGTACTCGGTGCCTCCCACCTCAATCCACCTAATATTGGGGTTATGGCGAATTGATGAGAGCAGGTGCTCCATCACTAGGATGTATAAGAGAGGGGACAGAGAACATCCCTGCCTTGTCCCATTGGTGATTGTGAAAGGTGATGAAAATGTTCTGACGCGCCCCCTGGGCCTTGGGACACCCGGAGCCGGACCCTTTTTGGTGGATGCTGGTGGTTGTAGTCTCCGTGGCGGCGACCCGGTTCCGTGGCTCAGGGCGGTCAAACCAGTGGCGGAACTATTTATGTGGTTTTGATGTTTAAATGTCCGACTACGCCACCCGTGGATTGCGGTCAGAGTGAACCGCCGCTCCAGGGCAGACCGCTGAGGCTGGTGTTGTGGGTGCAGCAGAGCGTAGCATAACTCCCAACGGGAGGAGTATAGCCTCAGGGCAGTGTATGCGGAGGATGGGGGTGATGGTGCAGGGCAGCAGCAGTAACGACATGGAGTCAGTGATGCAGTCCAGGGCCTTAACTCACAGTTCTTATTATCCAGACCACGTCTGCAGGTAACGGCTGCCCACGTCGTACTGTGCTCACCCGGTGAGGGGCTCAGACAACTCCCAGATAACTTTGGAGCGCTTCACACGACCCCCTTTGTGTGTCCTTTGCCTGGCCTTTCTTACCAACCCTTCTGTCCGGCTGCCTCGGGCCTCCTCTTGGTAAACTTGGCGCCAATTTCCCTGACCCTATGTGGTGCCTTCCTAGCGGGTGTAGCAAGGGGCTGCGCCACATAAAATGTCACAGCCTCCTGTTTCTAGCTGAGGGTCGTTTCCTGCCTCCACTAGTTTCGGGGACCGGTCTCCCCCTTTGGCCTGACCCCTCCACGCAGGTGGATTCGGGCGTGCGGTGGCGACTCGCCCGTCCGCACCCCTGGGATCCCTTCGTTCCTCGTTCCTGGAGCCTTCTCCGCTCCTCTTCCTTCCTTCTCCCTCTTCCAGGTCTGGGCCTCTGTTACTAGGCCCGCCTCCGGAGCAGAGCTCATGCAGAGCCCCTGCTCCCTGCCACTTCTGCTCAGACTTCTCTGCACTGAACTAAGATGGTGCCCACCTTTTATACTCCCTTCTCAATGCACCCAGGAACTGCTTCCTCCCTGCTCCTGCACTACAGGGTTCCCCTTCCTCAGTGTTCCCTCCCCCCACTCCAGCCAGGGACAGGGACTGTCGTGCCCATCTCAGGGGCATATTGGTCGCCCTGCCCCACGGCAATGTGGTGTAATGCATGCAGGTGTCGGGTCTTGATCCACACTACATCCTTACCTGAGAGTGAGATATCACACCTCTGGGTGAGGTGCAATACCTCTGTAGCAACCGAGCCCTCAGGGTGCTACAGTTCCATTTATCTTCAGCCTAGGTGACGTATTGCGATACAGGGCCATGATTTTGGCTATAAAAGGGTCCCCTAGACCCCTACCCCAAGCTTTTTAAGAGAATCATATATGGCGTGCCAGGAGACTCTATGGAATGCTTTCTCAGCATCCAACGAGAGTATCTAATTACAAATTTTTAACTGCATCTAGCCCAGGAAATACTTTGTGCCTAGTAGCAGTGTCTGCTAGTCAGCGGATTATCCCGGCTGTTAAGCAAGCTACACCACCTGTAGTTTGGACACTTAATTTTTTCAAAGGAAATGCTTCGGGACCACGGGATACTCAGTGAAGAGCATCAGGAGGCACCCCAAGGCATAGGGGCTGGGACTGGCAGTAGGATGCCTTGCGGTGGACAGCCGAGCTCGATCCTTATAAAAGCTTTTTAACTGCAGCAGCTTTAGTGGACGCTACTGGAGCTGGAATTACGCGGCTGCTGGCATGAGACTTGCCCTCCAATAGATCCTTGTAAATGGATTTAAAGTGTATTCATTCAAATTAGAGAGACAATTTAAATTAAAAAGCTTAGAGCTGCCTCCACCACAGGGGGGCTCGCTCGACCCACCAGCGGACAGGCACCAGTATTGGGAGAGGGAGGCTGGCCGTCAGGGTTCACCGCGGCTCTGGCACAAACCCGGCGACGCGGAGGTGGCACGGGCAGGAGCGGACTGAACGTGTCGGCTTCTCACTTTTTGGATTTTAGAAGGGCATGACATGCCTATATCTGTGTCTCCCCCTCCTTTTACTCCTCCACCTCTTTTCTTTTCGCATGACTATATGTACTTGTCACTTTTCCATGTGTTAGTTGTGTCTTCTGAGCAGTTTGTCAGCTTTTGGACACCTTTGAAGGTGTTTTCTATGTGTTTCTATGTGTTTTTGTTTGCCTGCCATTGGTTTTAACGGTGTTCGAAGGTGTTCAACAAACAGTTCGACGAACAGTTCGGCGAACACACGGGTGTTCGACGAACCGAACCGAACTCGAACACTACGGGGGTGGCTCAACACTAGTTATAATATATGTAATTTATCCAATCTACATTCTTGTCAACGGTTATTATGGGTATTATGGACTCAAATCCCGCCTTCACTTTGTCTCTTGCCTTGAATTCGTCTGGCACCCCCCTAGTCACTCCGAGGACATCAATATATATATGTGGGTCAAAACTGCCTTTGGGGTTAACTTCTCTCTTGGCCCTGTATGTACCTGCAAACGCAGCCTTTATTTCCTCTTTGGATTCCTGGGACTCAGATATAAGGTAAACAGACATTATTGCTTTAGTTAAGGCACATTCCCCAGTCATAGTAACCTATGTTTCAAGTAATTGTCAGTGACACAGATATATTGGTCATCGTCCACCCACAAAGCTCTTAACCAGTCACTACTCAATCTCTCATACCCCCTACAAGATATATCCCACAGTAATCAAATTGGAAAGTCACCACATTCAAGGAGGTGTAGTACCAGAAAATTGGAATATCATTCTCTTTAGTAATAATTGCTTGGAATGCACGTGTTACCATAACAAAGGCTTCCCCCATAGCTACCGTCATCAGAAAAAGGAACATCAGGGTTGAGGGTCTGAGACCGCCTTCTTGCAATGGGATGCGTGGACCCATGATGTTCGGCCTTCGACCTTCACAGCCCTAGGTGATGTAAGCAACACTTGGTAGGGCCCTTCAAATCTGGCATCCAGTGTGCCTCGCACGTGATTCTTTATCCATACAAAATCTCCCGGCTGGATGCTGTGAGTACCTGGTTCAAGATATGAATCTGGAATAGAAGAGTACACTGTAGCATGTGTTAGTTTTAACTCTTTAACAAGTCCAACAACAACAATTTAACAAGCTTATCATTCCCTGGACTAAGCTGCTGTGGGTAATATCGACCCATTCTAGGTGGCCCCCCAAACAAGATCTCATATGGTGTGAGCCCTGTGGGTTGTCTCGGGGTATTTTGGACTGAATATAGGGCAATAGGCAGCACCTCCAGCCATGGAAGTGACAATTCTTTACTGGCTTTAAGAATTTTGCTTTTCAAAGTGCCATTCATCCTTTAAACTTTGCCACTACTTTGAGGATGATAACGAGTATGCAGGCCCAAATCTGCCCCAATCATCTCCCAGATTGATTTGGTAACTTCTGCAGTGAAGGCGGGTCCTTGATCACTTTCAATCACTTCTGGAATCCCGAATCTGCAGATAAGTTCTGCCAGAAGCTTTTTCACTGAGTTCTAGCGGTCATGTTGGCTACTGGGTATGCTTCTGTCCAGCCGGAAAACATATCCACCACCACCATAACATATTCATATCTTCCACTCTTAGGTAATTGCATATGATCAATTTGGATTCTCTGGAAAGGATACTGTGACTTTGCCAGTTTCTTCTTTGGCACATGTTTTGTTCTTCCGGGATTACAAGTGCTACAAATCTCACAGCTCCTAGTATAGTTTGTAGTACGAACTGAGATCTCGGGTGCAATATAGAGTTTATTGATAGCTGAAATCATCTGATTGTTCCCTCTATGTTCCTTTCCATGATCCCACTGAACCACTGCAGGATACAGTGCTCTTGGCAGACATATTCTTCTTCCCACTCTGCAGATTCCGTCATTACAAAATGTTCCTCCCCGTCCGATCCATCCTTGTTTTTCTTCTTCTGTTACTGCATTCTGCCGGTCCACTAAAGTCCTGTGTGCGGGATTCTCTTCCAGTCTTTGCTGCTCTTCATCTTCCTCCTCTTCTTCTTCGAACCTCAAATTTCTCATTCCCATTTCTTCCTCATCCCCTCGTTGTCTCTGACTTCTGGTGAGCACAAACTCCTCCGTACCCCTGACACCACTGCTTCCTCTGGAAATATTGGTTCCAAAGCTGCTGCTTTTGCTGTAGTGTCAGCCATATGATTCCCCTTGGCTTCCTCCGAATTTAGTTTCCCATGAGCCTTAATTTTGATCACAACCACTTGCCTAGGTAACTTTAGAGTTTTTAGCAGACTTCTCACTGCCGCCGCATTCCGGATTGGAGCTCCACTGGCTGTCTTGAAGCCCCTCAGGGCCCATATCAGGCCAAAGTCGAGGGCAATCCCGAATCCGTACCTTGAGTCTGTGTAGATATTGGCCACTCGACTCTCTGCGCACTTTCAGGCTTTGGTCAGAGCATACATTTCGGCCTCTTGAGCTGACATACAAGATGGCAGTGGTCCAGCAGAAACAACCGTTGGTGGGGACACCACTGCATATCTGGTATGGTAAGTTCCATATTCATCTGCGTATCTGGACCCGTCAGTATACAGTATCAGATCCGCTTCAGGCAGTGGCTGTTCAGAGACAGTAGGTAGGAGAGTGGTTTCTGCCTTCATGACCTCAAGGCAATCATGGTCACTCGAATAAGGGTATTCATGGTCTTCTGAGGTCCCCCCTAAGTCTTCAGAGCAGTCCCCCCTTGACAGAGGAAGCAGAGTGGAGGGGTTCAAGACAGTACATCGCCAAAGAGCTATATTTTCTGGTAAAAGGAGCTCACATTGGATTCTGACACGACATTGCATAGATAGATGGTTGTGCTGGGTTTGTGCAAGGATAGCTTTCAAATCATGAGGGGCCAGTCTAGTTGTGGGATGGCCAAGTACAACAACTGCTGTTCTGTGGAGGAGTTCTGTAGCTGCCAACACTGCTTTGAGACATGTTGGAGCTGTTTGCGCCACTGGATCCAATTTACTGGAATAATATCCGATGGGTCTCATGTGGCCTCTATGTTTTTGTGCCAGAACTCCTGAGGCATGGCCACATGCTTCAGAGACAAATAGAAAGAATGGATATTCATAGTTGGGAATCCCCAGTGCAGGGGCTGAAATGATGAGTTCTTTCAACTGGTCCATGACATCCTCAGCTTCTTGGTCAAAATGCAGGTCAAGCTCAGAAGAGTGGACCCGATCATATAGAGGTCGCATGAGAACTGACGCGTTAGGGATCCACTGCCTGCAGTATGAGACCATTCCCAGGAAAGCTTGGAGTTGTTTGACAGTTCTTGGGTACGGGATGTCACAGATGGCAGTTTTCCGCTCTTCAGTGAGATGCTTGATACCTTGGGATATGCAATGACCCAAAAACACAACTTTGGTACAACACCATTGTAGCTTTCGCAGAGTAACTTTGCGTCCGATAGTGGCCAGAAATCGGAGCAAAGAATAGGTGAACCTGTGGCAAGTTTGGTCATCGGGACAACAGAGGAGTACATCATCGACATATTGTATCAATGTGACTTCAGGGTTCTCACTATTTCAGGGTTGGAGACAGGTAGTTAAAGCCAGTGTGAAGTTATGAGGAGAGTTCTGAGCTCCTTGAGGCAGTACATGGTCCAGGTGTACTGTACTCCTCTGTGTGTAAAAGCAAAAAGATACTGACAGTCTGGATGCAGAGGCACACTGAAGAAGGCGTTTGCCAAGTCGATTACTGTAAAATGCGTTGCCTCAGGGGGAATTTCACTGAGTAATGTATGTGGATTTGGTGCCACTGGGGTCTCCAGGATTGTAACTGCATTCACAGCTCTCAGATCTTGCACCATCCTAAATATATCCGGTTCTCCTCTAACAGTTTTCTTCTTCACTGGAAACAATGGAGTATTAGCAGGAGAAATACAAGGAATTAATGCTCCTTTCTTGAGTAATTCTTGGATCTGGGTATCTAATCACGCTTCTTGGGCTGCTTTCAGTGGGTACTGTGGGAGTTTGGGAATCAGTGCACCTTCTTTCAGGAAAACTTGGACTGGCGGGACAGGCAGCTGGCCTATATCATCAGGACCTTGAGACGAGAGTTCAGGTGGTATGCAGTCAAGATAATGCTGTGGTATGGCAGTTGGTGCAAATTGGATAACACACACTGGGAGGGCATGTACCTTTGTTTGCTCCTCTAATTATAACAGAGTGGAGACATCTAGATGCATTCCATTCTCATAATATGATATCTGAGCATTTAACTTCTGGAGTAGATCTGCTCCCAACAAATTAAGCGGGCAGGTGTCTGAAATGAGCCATCTGGCTAGCAGCTCCTGTTCTTTCCCAATAGGCAATGGAAATGTTAGTCGGGATGAGTGTGGTTTTCCATCCACTCCCACACATGAAAGGAAATCATAAGAAATAAGTGATTCATAGGGTAAATCTCTTGATCAGGTGCTGGAGCAGGCTCGGGAGCAGGCCTTGGTACAGCATTCAATTGTTTCTCTATAGCTTTAGAAATAAGGAGTACCTTCTGCGAGGACATGTCCACATATTCTGGCCTGGAGTCTGTAAGCTTCGCTGAGATTTCCTCTCTGAGTCCCCTAACAAATGAAGTGACTAGCAGATTCTGTTGGATCCTCTGACCTTCATTGAACCCTTGATCCTTGAACAGAGTATAGATTCTGGTGTAAAATTTTTCTACATTCTTCCCTGATTCTTGAGTACAGTTCAATATACTGGGAGATGAGTCTGTGAGCCGCTCCTTGGCCCACTGCTGAAGTTGTTGACAAAAGCTCCTCCTGATTAATACGTCTCCTTGTCTGTCACTTGGCTGTCATTCAGAGCTACTTGAATTATTGGCCAGAAGGTATATCCCGCTTTAATGCTAGTGATTTCATGAAGATCTTTCCAAGTGGCTGAAAAAGTTTGTTGAATTTGTCTGATTCTTCTGTAGAACACCATAGGGTGTCTGTCTGGGTCAGGTAGTTGACTAATCACGCGATAAACTTGCGAAGGTGTGAATGCCACATATCTATTATTGTAATCTGGAACTGGAGATTCGAACTGAGAAGATGTTGAGGGAGATACCGGCAACAAAGCAACTGGAGGTAGGCTTGTTTGTCCAGGAAATAGTTCATTTGGGTTATCTTCTGAGGTCATCTGGCAGCTGAGTGGGTCTGATCTAGCTGTGGCACTTTCCACAGATCGGGTGAGAATTTGAGATTTATGATAGCCATTGCTGATTAGTCTTATCTCCTCCAACCTAGTTAGTCCTGTATAGCTTGGACTATTGTTTGGACACAGTATTGCATAAAAAATCCATACATTCTAGAACTTATAGCAGGAAGAGCAATAGAAGTTAGGTTCCTTGTTCCAGCATAGTTCAGAATATTGATGATTGTAGCTCTAAGTTGTGTGACACATTGATCATGATGAACTTCATCATACACTGAACCTACAGCATGAATGATAAACCTGCATGGTAATCTCCCTGGTCTGGTGGCTACCAGATCTGTTGCCTCGACCGGTCCTGAAGAATGTACAATGCTGTTACAGTCTTCCTGAATAGCATTACCTCCGGCTTGCACAATAGTCTTAGCCACTCCTCCCCTATGTTGCAATCTAGAGTTTGCTGCATTAACTATAGCATCCACCCGCTGTGCTACCAGATCCCCCA
Organism: Phyllobates terribilis; assembly: GCF_046119375.1. Classification (NCBI taxonomy): domain Eukaryota; kingdom Metazoa; phylum Chordata; class Amphibia; order Anura; family Dendrobatidae; genus Phyllobates; species Phyllobates terribilis. Next base: position 763,005,468 of record NW_027362762.1, on the reverse strand, counting down.
GACCTGCTGTTAGTACCGTTGATGACTTCCAAATCATTCTTTCTGTCCACACCTGTGGGTATTCTTCATCTGAAAGGGTGGTACGGGAATCCTCCCTATCCGGAGAGAATTCTGATATTGGTGTATGAGCCGGTTTACCTTCTGGATCGCTTATTGGTGTGGACGCTGATGGTGGTGGTGGTGTTGCTGCCTCTTCATCCCATGGCTCCTCTGGTTCAATAGTTTTTCTCCTTCGGTTAAGGGCCTGCCGGAACTCAGGACTGTTAAATAGAGCTTCGGCACTAGGCAAATAAGGATAGAGAGGGACATAATCTTTTGGGACATAGTACGTACCATCCGGAGTGACAACCAGACTCGCTGGCATAGGAGTAAATATTGCAGTTGATGTTCCGGGTGTGGTTTGTATTGTGACCTGTATTCCAGGTGTGCCATGATGGCCGCCACCGGAAAGAAGCACACTACAGGAAGGGTGTGTGCCACTGGGAAGGAGCACACCCACTGACATCTGTTTAGAGGCCGGAGGTGATGCAATGGGTGTAGCAACATGGCCGCTGCAGGAAGGGTTGGAATTTTGGGCGTACATACAGTACAGACCAAAAGTTTGGACACACCTTCTCATTTAAAGATTTTTCTGTATTTTCTTGACTATGAAAATTGTACATTCACACTGAAGGCATCAAAACTATGAATTAACACATGTGGAATTATATACTTAACAAAAAAGTGTGAAACAACTGAAAATATGTCTTATATTCTAGGTTCTTCAAAGTAGCCACCTTTTACTTTGATGACTGCTTTGCACACTCTTGGCATTCTCTTGATGAGCTTCAAGAGGTAGTCACCGGAAATGGTCTTCCAACAATCTTGAAGGAGTTCCCAGAGATGCTTAGCACTTGTTGGCCCTTTTGCCTTCACTCTGCGGTCCAGCTCACCCCAAACCATCTCGATTGAGTTCAGGTCTGGTGACTGTGGAGGCCAGGTTATCTGGCTTAGCACCCCATCACTCTCCTTCTTGGTCAAATAGCCCTTACACAGCCTGGAGGTGTGTTTGGGGTGATTGTCCTGTTGAAAAATAAATGATGGTCCAACTAAACGCAAACCGGATGGAATAGCATGCCGCTGCAAGATGCTGTGGTAGCCATGCTGGTTCAGTATGCCTTCAATTTTGAATAAATCCCCAACAGTGTCACCAGAAAAGCACCCCCACACCATCACACCTCCTCCTCCATGCTTCACGGTGGGAACCAGGCATGTAGAGTCCATCCGTTCACCTTTTCTGCATGCACAAAGACACGGTGGTTGGAACCAAAGATCTCAAATTTGGACTCATCAGACCAAAGCACAGATTTCCTCTGGCCTAATGTCCATTCCTTGTGTTATTTAGTCCAAAGAAGTCTCTTCTGCTTGTTGCCTGTCTTTAGCAGTGATTTCCTAGCAGCGATTTTACCATGAAGGCCTGCTGCACAAAGTCTCCTCTTAACAGTTGTTGTAGAGATGTGTCTGCTGCTAGAACTCTGCGTGGCATTGACCTGGTCTCTAATCTGGTCTCTAATCTGAGCTGCTGTTAACCTACGATTTCAGAGGCTGGTGACTCGGATAAACTTATCCTCAGAAGCAGAGGTGACTCTTGGTCTTCCTTTCCTGGGGCGGTCCTCATGTGAGCCAGTTCCTTTGTAGCGCTTGATGGTTTTTGCAACTGCACTTGGGGACACTTTCAAAGTTTGCCCAATTTTTTGGACTGACTGACCTTCAGTAATGATGGCCCCTCGTTTTTCTTTACTTAGCTGCTTTCTTCTTGCCATAATACAAAGTCTAACAGTCTATTCAGTAGGACTATCAGCTGTGTACCCACCAGACTTCTGCACAACACAACTGATGGTCCCAACCCCATTTATAAGGCAAGAAATCCCTCTTATTAAACCTGACAGGGCACACCTATGAAGTGAAAACCATTTTCGGTGACTACCTCTTGAAGCTCATCAAGAGAATTCCAAGAACCTAGAATATAAGACATTTTTTCAGTTGTTTCACACTTTTTTGTTAAGTATATAATTCCACATGTGTTAATTCATAGTTTTGATGCCTTCAGTGTGAATGTACAATTTTCAAAGTCATGAAAATGCAGAAAAATCTTTAAATGAGAAGGTGTGTTCAAACTTTTGGACTGTACTGTAGGTATAACGGATGAGGATGGGGCACTAGGAGTGGCTTGGGAAGTAGCGAGGGCGCGTGACATGCAACACAATAATCAAGCGCAGGGAGGGGTTCAAGACAGTACATCTGGTAAAAGGAGCTCACATTGGTTTCAGCACAATAATGTCATGCGTGGGGCTCGAGACATGCAACACAATAATCTGCTGACAATGGATTCTGCTGACCACAATTAGAACACACCCAACAATTCATTGCGCCGCCATTATAGGGCCATGGCTTAGGCATCTCTCTAACATAGAAATAACCAGTTATGTTTCCTTTCTTATCCTTATCCTCAATCTCCACAAACCCTTCTTTCGATAAACTCAGCCAACCTTTTTCCACATGTATGCACTTTGCAACAACCCATTATCTTCCAGTTTTCCCCTGTTTTCACAAATTGCTGCATTCAACATCTCGTACTGTAATCTACCCCCCGGGTACAACCCACTCAATGACATTACTTTTTGGTTTCCTCTACATATTTCCTTCCTTCTCTTCTAGCAACTATATCTTTGGGGTCCTGTCGCTCCTGATTGAGCGACCCCTGTGACACAAAACAATGTCTTTTGTTTTTCCGTGATTTTAGCTCCAGGCGTTCCATCTCCTTAGACTTATGATCAGACCAGGCAGCTGATACACAAGTAGAATTGTAACAGGTCCCTACACTCCCTACCAAGAACTGAATTGATTCTTTTACGACTTAATGAAGCACTGAACACCCCGCATACCCGCGTCCTAGTGACGTCTTAATATACGGCTTAACGATGCAGTTGGCTCCCCGCGTATTCCACGTCTTAATAGAGGATTGGTTGACCCCGCGTACCCGCTCCCTAATGGCGTCTTAATACACGACTTATCAGCAACTTCACTCCCCGCATGTCCCACGACTTAATACATGACTTACCCCTTTACACGGAGGGTGGTTTGCACGTTAATGACCAGGCCAATTTTTTCAATTCTGACCATTGTCAATTTATGAGGTAAAACCTCTGGAACGCTTCAACGGATCCTGCTGATTATGAGAATGATTTTTTGTGACATATTGTACTTCATGATAGTAGTAAAATTTCTTCGATATCACTTGTGTCTATTTGTGAAAAAAACGGAAATTTGGCAAAAATTTTGAAAATTTTGCAATTTTCAAAATTTGAATTTTTATGCCCTTAAATCAAAGAGATATGTCACACAAAATAGTTAATAAATAACATTTCCCACATGTCTACTTTACATCAGCACAATTTTGGAACCAACATTTTTTTTTACTAGGGAGCTATAAGAGTTAAAAGATGACCAGCGATTTCTCATTTTTACAACAAAATTTACAAAACCATTTTTTTAGGGACCACATCACATTTGAAGTCACTTTTGGGTATTTTCTGTCATAAAGACCCCACAAAGTGACACAATTCTAAAAACTGCACCTCTCAAGGTACTCAAAACCACATTCAAGAACTTTATTAACCCTTCAGGTGCTTCACAGGAATTTTTGGAATGTGGAAGAAAAAAATGAACATTTAACTTTTTTCACAAAAATGTTACTTTAGACTTAATTTTCATTATTTTCACAGGGGTAACAGGAAAAAATGGACCCCAAAATTTGTTGTGCAATTTCCCCCGAGCACGGAGATACCCCATACATGGGGAAAAACCACTGTTTGGGCGCACGGCAGAGCTTGGAAGAGAAGGAGCGCCATTTGACTTTTTGAATGTAATATTTGCTTGAATAATTGGCGGACGCCATGTTGCGTTTGGAGAGCCCCTGATGTCCCTAAACAGTGGAAACCCCCCACAAGTGTCACCATTTTGGAAACTAGACCCCTCAGGGAACTTATCTAGATGTGTGTTGAGCACCTTGAACCCCCAGATGCTTCACAGAAGTTTAGGACATTGAGCCGTAAAAATAAAATTTTCACATTTTTCCCACAAAAATTTTTTTCAGCCCCCAATTTTGCATTTTCATAAGGGTAACAGGAGAAATTGCACCATACAGTTTGTTGTGCAATTTCTCCTGAGTAAACAGATACCCCATATGTGGGGGAAAACCACTGTTTAGGTGCACGGCAGAGCTCGGAAGAGAAGGAGCGCCATATGACTTTTGAATGTAAAATTTGCTTGAATAATTAGCGGACGCCATGTTGCGTTTGGAGAGCCCCTGATGTGCCCAAACAGTGGAATCCTGCAAAAGTGATACCATTTTGGAAACTAGACCCCTCAGGGAACTTATCTAGATGTGTGTTGAGCACCTTGATCCCCCAGGTGCTTCACAGAATTTTAGAACATTGAGCCGTAAAAATAAAATTTTCACATTTTTCCCACAAAAATGTTTTTTCAGCCCCCAATTTTGCATTTTCATAAGGGTAACAGGAGAAATTTCACCATGAAATTTGTTGTGAAATTTCTCTTGAGTTTGAAGATACCTCATATGTGGGGGAAAACCACTGTTTGGGTGCACGGCAGGGTTCGGAAGGGAAGGAGCGCCATTTAAATTTTTGAATGTAAAATTTACTTGAATACTTAGAGGATGTGCCCCTGATGTGCCCAAACAGTGGAAAAACCCCACGTGACACCATTTTGGAAACTAGACCCCTCAGGGAACTTATCTAGATGTGTGGTGAGCACCCTGAACCCCCAAGTGCTTTGCAGAAGTTTATAACATGGTGAAAATAAAAATGGACCACAAAAACGGTTGTGCAATTTCTCCTGAGTAAGCCAATACCCCATATGTGGGGAAAATACAGTGTTTGGGCACATGGCAAAGTTCAGAAGGGAATGAGCATTGTGTGACTTTTTGAAGGCAAAATTGGCTGAAATTCAGAGCGGACACCATGTCGCGTTTGGAGAGCCCCTGATGTGCCTAAAGAGTGGAAAGCCCCCATAAGTGACCCCATTTTGGAAACTACACCCCTCAAGGATTTTATCAAGGTGTATAGTGAACATTTTGAATCCAGAGGTATGACACAGAATTTGATAACATTAGGTCATCATATTGAATAAGTTGTCATTAGTCTTGAGCGCAAGTGCTCGCTACTTGAGTTTGCATCAGGTGCACAGGTATGCACCATGTATCACACGTGCTTGAGGGACATGCTCGAGTCCTCGCTCTCATGTTTCATGGTTGTTAGACACTCCAAAAAAACATGCGGGGATTGCTCGTGCATGGCAGGCAATCCCCGCAAGTTTTTTTTGGCCACGAAGCATATGGGTCAGAGACTCGAGCATGTCACTTGAGCACCTGCGATACTCAGTGCATACCCAAGCACCTGATGCAAACCCAAGTAGCAAGCACTTGCGCTCAACACTAGTCGCCATATCGTCATCTTTTTTTTTACTTTTGAAAAAAATCCCAACCCCATCACAATCCTAACCGTTACACAACCCTAACCCTAGAGTTTATTTTTTACGCCGTTCCTCATGCGGTATAAGTGATTAGACGACTTTATTCTTCGGGCCGGTTTGATTACAGCGATAATAGATCATATCAGGTTTTTATGATGGACAGCTGTCACACGCTAAAAGATGCATTTTTTTGCAAAATCTAGTTTTTGCATCTCCATATTTTGAGAGCTATAATTTTTCCATATTTTGGCCGACAGAGTCATGTGATGGCTTGATTTTTGCGGGATGAGTTGCCGGTTTTATTGGTGCCATTTTCAGGCATGTGACATTTTTGATCGCTTTCTATTCCGATTTTTGGGAGGCAGAATAAACAAAAAACAGAAATTCCAGAGTTTTTTTATGGGTTTTTTTTATGCTGTTGTGGTAAAATTGATAAGGCAGTGTTATTCTTCGGGTCAGTATGTTTACAGCGGTACCACATTTATATTGTTTTTCTATGTTTTGGCACTTTTACACAATAAAAGCTATTTTATATAAAAAAATATTTTTTTGCATCGCTTTATTCTGAGAGCTATAACTTTTTACTTTTTGGCTGATGGAGCTGTATGGCAGCTTGTTTTTTTGTGGGACAAGATGATGTTTTCAGTGGTACCATTTTTATTTATATTCGTCTTTTTGATCACGTGTTATTTCATTTTCTGTTTCGTGGTATGATGATAAAGCATTGTTTTTTGCTTCGGTTTTTATTTATTTTTTTACCGTGTTCACTGAAGGGGCTAACTAGTGGGTCCGTTTCATAGGTCAGGTTGTTCCAGACGTGGCGATACCAAATATGTGTACTTTTATTGTTCTTTTGTTTTTGTTTTTCATAATAATATTTATTGATGGGTACATTATATTTTTATTTTTGGTGGATTATTTTTTTTATTTTTTAAAAAATATTTTTACAATTTTTTTTTTTTCATTTTTTAACACTTTTTGGGCTTTTATTCTGTGTTCCACTCTGGGACTTTCACTTTTTTTATTCAAATCGCCTGTATATCACAGGAATGCATCACCATTCCTGTGCTATACAGGCTGTCAGTGCTGCACAGGGAGAATATTCTTTGGTCATGGACTGCGCATGACCAAAGAATCTTCCTGCTGTCTGGTGACCCGGATGTTGTCATGACGACATCGGGTCATCAAGGCAACATCCAGGAAGCCGCGGCAGACAGCGCTGGAGGCCGGAAGAGGAGGTGAGTATTGCGATCACATCCCCTAATGCTGCTATCGACTTCGATCGCAGCATTGAGGGTTTTAATGTGCCGGGAGCCGTGCTGGACCGCTCCCTGCACATAGTATCGGGTGTCAGCTGTGACTATCAGCCGACACCCGGCGGCGATCGCCCCGCACCACTTGTGTGCAGAGCGATTGCCATATGACCTAATAGTATGTCATTGGTCGAATCGGCCCAGGTCACGAAGACGTACTATTAGGTCATACGCCAGAAAGGGGTTAATAGAAGACCCGCGTGCCCACGTCCAAATGGCGTCTTAATACACGACTTATCAGCAACGTCACTCCCCGCGTGCCCACATTATAAACAAAGAAATTTTCCTAAATTCTCAAGTGTATACTTGTACGACCCTGTGTACAAAGTTTGTTCTAATGGGACGGAACACCTCAGAAACCACAGAGTAGCAGTTAGCCATGAGCGATGACACACCAGAGTTCTTGGAAACCCCAGCGGGGACGCGCCCAGTCACACGTGGCTGTCCCTAAGGGCCAATCTAGACACCACAAACTCATCAGAGACCGCTCAAAATACGAATAAGCACTACGGATTCATTAAATCTGCAGACTTACCATATTCAGTGATGAGCGTTAATCAGGCTCTTGCTTTGAGCAGTCCCGGCTCATCCGTAGGTGGTCCGGTGATGGGCACCCCAAGACCTAGAGTTCCCTCGAGTGTGATCCGAGTCACGGCACCATTTGTGGAGGTTTCACCAATTTAAGATACACTAGGTAACTACTCTCCTCCAAATTAAAGATGTCCTAGTGCATGCAAAGAAGCTAATCAACCAAATTTGCTTATCTGGTTGATAAACTTCACTCAGACACTGAACCACGCAAAATGGCATACTTTATTATGTAGACATGGGGTTATATAGTATTCTACTTCTAGGTGGGATTAATAAAATTCATTGCTCTTTCTGATAGCTTGGCACACTGCAATTTGCTCATCCATGTATCTCCTGGCCTCAGTAACGCCTTAGGAATTCTGATGGGAGGGGTGAAGTCATCTCTCAGCGCCATCTTTGCCAACTTGACTTTGCCTTGCTGCCCATGCGAGCTGCAGACCAGCGACTGCTCCTGATCATTGCCACGGTTGTGGCTAAGGATGCAGTGCTCCTCATGCTTGCATCACTCTGTGTCGGCACCATAACATGCAACGTAACTTCCTTGTCTTCCTCCTCCACCTCCTCAGATGAGCTACTGAGCTGCATGCCTCTGGGTTCACACCAAGTTGGATATCCCTTTCCTCGCTCTCAGAGTAACCCTCCTCTTCTTTTTGCCCTGACACCACAGTACAGTCGAGGGTCAGGAATCTGCTTGGACCCTACCTTATTTTTCCCCCTGTGTGGAGAAGAATATCTGCCCCAAACAATTTTAAGCTGAGATGCAGTCTGCTTTGTATACCCATGTTGAGTTTATCAGGTCTGTGCACCCCTGTGTTGAGATCAATATCTGCACCAAAAATTATTTTCTCTAGAGTATAACTATTGTAAAGGAGACCAAAACCTCTTCCACTGCACATGGAGGCCCAATCAGAAGTGTTCATATTTCCCTAAGTTATGGCCTAATACCACCGAAGTGGCATCAATTTCAGTACAGTAGAAATTGTACAATTAGGTGCGACACTTCTTCCCCTACTGCCAACACAGTAGATGGAGACCCAATCAGTACTGTTCCCATTTGAAAACACTTGGGCCTATAGCCACCAAATTGGCATCAATTTCACTAGAGTATAAGTAGTATAATGGGGACAGACACCTCTTCCACTACAACCAGCCCAATAAATTGAGACCCAATCAGGATTCCCCACATTTCCAAAAATTAGGGCCTAAAACCTGCAGCCGCAGCAAGAGTAGGCACACAAGCCATATCACAGACTGCAATTCCGTAAGATCAATGCAGCATACTAAAAACTACAACATCGCCTACTCTGTATAGTATACGATTGGGGTGCAAAAGTCCTTGGAGATCCATGACTTGTTCATCATGATGAAAGTTAGGCGGTCAACACTTTCATGGGACAGCCGGGTGCACTTATCCGTCAGGACACCACCAGCAATGACGGGCATGATAAAACCTCCAAGGCATGAAAGGCGAGCTCAGGCCATTCATCCATTTTTGAAGACCAAAATGTAAAAGGGTCAAAATCCTCACTGATGGTATTCGTATTGAGCTCTAGATAGTTCTCCACCATCCTCTTCAGTCGTTCTCGACGTGTCAGACTTGTACTCTGTTGTGCTAGTGCACGAGCTGGTCTAAAAAATGTGTGAAAGGACTCACAGAAATTTCTTCTACCACTTTCTTTGCTGCTTCTGCTAATGTTTTGGCACTGACAAACTGACATGCCATAGGTTGAAAGACTACAGCTGCGATGCACACTATGTGCCTCACTCCTATCTTCGGGAAAAGCTCTATTAAGGTTGCTTAAAAGCTTGTTTCGATACTCCAACATTAGCGTGTCCCTTTCCAGGGTGGGAAGCATCTGGCAAAATGTACTCTTATAACGTGGATCTAACGGAGTGGCAACTCAATAGTCAGCATTATTTTGAATCCTAACTATACGGGGATCATGTTGCAGAAAGTGCAGCAAGAACGCACTCATATGTCAGCTCTTCCAGGTGGTCCAAAGCCAGACTCTATTGTTGGCTGCGTAACACTGAAGCATGTTTTTTCCGTCCCCTTCTGCAAACAACGTTCAACAGAGATGGGAAGATTATCTCCTTTGTATTCTGACTGTTGCTCGCCCATCACCTCTTCCTCCTCCATTTGTTCCTCAGCTCTTGCACCTTCACTAACAGTTAGTGCTGAGTGATACCTTCCGATATCGGGAAATATCGGATCGGATTGGATCGGACCGATACCCAAAAAGTATCGGATATCGCCGATTCCGATACCGGAAACCAATGCAAGTCAATGGGACAGAAATATCGGAATGAAAATAAACCCTTTCTTTCCTTGTAGGTTAATTCTACATGAAGGAAAACAACTAAGAATAATGTAGAATGTATTGGGGGAAGTGGGGGAGACAATAAAGGCATAGAGGTTTAGCCCAATCAAATGGAATAGCAGGAATTAATATTTTTTTTAAGACGTTCTGAGTTCCGGAAATATTGACTATGTTAAGTATTTTTATATTTTGTCAGATATTTATGTTTCACTACTTCCATGCTCTTCACCTTCTTTTTTACTTCTCCCACACTTTCTCCTTCATCATCCTCAGCATCAGCATCTTTTTCATCAACTTCTTCTTCACCTTCTTCATCTTCTTCTTCACCTTCTTCGTATTATTCATTTTTTTACATTCTTCATATTCTTCTTATTCAACTATTATTCTTCTTCATATTCTACTTCTTCATCTTCTTCATATTTTTCTTCTTCATCACATTCTTATTTGTGACAGGCATTCCTGTAGTTGTTATCTATAAAAGTTTGAACATTACACCTTTCGTTCTGCCCGTCAGAAAAGATTTACAACAGGATTTGTCCGCGTTCAGTTTGGCCTGCAGCAGCAGGTCTTTTCCAGGGGCACCATGAGGAGGAACGGACTCACCCTCATACACTGCTTAGTCATCTTCTGCTTATAATTTAGATATTATCTTTTGCTCTGATTTTTAGTCTTATGCTTAATGTTCTTCCGCTTTTTGTTCTGCAGCTTCTTGTACTTCTGCTTCTTGGTTTTCTGTCTCTTGTTCTTCTGTATCTTGGTGGTTGTCTTCTCTTCTTTGTCCTCTTGGTCAACTTCCTCAGGGTCATCTTCTTGGTCTTCTTCGGGATGGTCTTCAGGGTCGACGTCTTCGGGGTCCTCGTCTTCAGGGTCGTCGTCTTCGGGGTCCTCGTCTTCTTTGGGGCGGTCTTCAGGGTCCTCGTGTTCAGGGTCGTCATCTTCAGGGTCCTCGTCTTCTTCGGGTTGGTCTTCAGGGTCCTCATATTCAGGGTCCTCGTCTTCGGGGTCCTCATCTTCTTCGGGTTGGTCTTCAGGCTCCTCATCTTCAGGGTTCTCGTCTTCAGGGTCCTCGTCTTCGGGGTCCTCGTCTTCTTCGGGTTGGTCTTCAGGGTCCTCGTCTTTAGGGTCCTCGTCTTCGGGGTCCTCGTCTTCTTCGGGGTGGTCTTCATGGTCCTCGTCTTCAGAGTCCTCGGCAGGGAGATCCAGAGTGATTACCAAGAACCATTTCAAAAAGTTTGAACTTGGAAATGTAGCAGAAGGTACAAGAAGGCTGAGGAACTACCGAGGACCAGCTGACGGTACTGGAACCCGGATGGGTAGCAGAAGGTACAAGAGCCAATGGAACTACCGAGGACCAGCTGACGGTACTGGAACTCAGTTACTAAGCAGGAGGTACCTGTGCCAGAAAGCACTACCAAGGACCAGCAGACATTGGTGGAACTTGGATACCGAGAAGGAGGCACCTAAGCCAAAGGCACTGCCGAGAACCAGCTGACGGTACTGGAACCCGGATGGGTAGCAGAAGGTAACCATGTAAAAAAAAGTTTCAAGGCCGCGAGCCGGCCGCAGTTACCAAAACCCACAGTCCTACAGGGGGTGCTTGTCCTATTGGCACTATGGAACCAGCCTTCATTGCCAGATCCCGCAGCCCACATAGGAGTCACCTAAACTGCAGGCACCATAAAGTCGGCTAACCCGACCGCAACACGACAGGACAACGCATTGGAGGCAAAGTGACGTTGACACTACCCGGAAACAGCTGGCGTGCTGGAACCAGGCTGGGCAGAAGGGAGTACCCGTGCCATAGACACTGCCGAGAACCAGCTGACGGTACTGGAACCCGGATGGGTAACAGAAGGTACAAGAGCCAATGGAACTACCGAAGACCAGCTGACGGTACTGGAACTTGGTTACTAAGCAGGAGGTACCTGTGCCAGAAAGCACTACCAAGGACCAGCAGACGTTGGTGGAACTTGGATACCGAGAAGGAGGCACCTAAGCCAAAGGCACTGCCGAGAACCAGCTGACGGTACTGGAACCCGGATGGGTAGCAGAAGGTACCCATGTTAAAAAAAGTTTCAAGGCCGCGAGCCGGCCGCAGTTACCAAAACCCACAGTCCTACAGGGGGTGCTTGTCCTATTGGCACTATGGAACCAGCCTTCATTGCCAGATCCCACAGCCCTCATAGGAGTCACCTAAACTGCAGGCACCATAGAGTCGGCTAACCCGACCGCAACACGACAGGACAACGCATTGGAGGCAAAGTGACGTTGACACTACCCGGAAACAGCTGGCGTGCTGGAACCAGGCTGGGCAGGAGGGAGTACCCGTGCCAAAGACACTGCGAGAACCAGCTGACGGTACTGGAACCCGGATGGGTAGCAGAAGGTACAAGAGCCAATGGAACTACCGAAGGCCAGCTGACGATACTGGAACTCGGTGAAGCGTCGGCGTCCCTGCCTCCTGCTAGGCAGGGATGCCGTTCCCCTCAACTCTCCGCTCCGTGCCCGGCATCTTCCTCCCGCTCTGCTGGCAGCGCGCGCTGCTTCCTGGTCTCTGTGCTTAGGGCGCGCGCTCCCCCTCACTTAAAGGGGCCGCGCGCGCCGTTCTAAGGAGTCCCCGGCCAATGGCCGGAGGACCTCACCATATATAAGGCACCTCCTCCAAAATGGAGGTGCCCGAGCAATGTTGTTGCAAAGCCTTTCAACTTTGCTTCAGCCCTCAGGTCCCATTACCAGTTACCTGCCAGTCACCTGCCAGATTCCTGCTTGATACCTGCCTGATATCTGCTTACCTGCTTGCTATCCTGTGGTCCGACAGTCTGCCTACCAGCACCTGCCAGTCTGTCTATGGATCAGTCCGCCTGCGGACCAGGAAGTGCCTGCCAGATACCTGCCTGATACCTGCCTGCCTGTCCAGAGACTCTTACTCGCTCACCTGGGAGCGTTCACCTGCTACCTGCCTGCTAGCCTACCTGGAGGCTTAGCCGTCACTTGCTGTGACCACCTGCCTGTCCAGAGACTCTTACTCGCTCACCTGGGAGCGCTCAGCTGCTACCTACCTGCTAGCCTACCTGGAGGCTTAGCCGTCACTTGCTGTGACCACCTGCCTGTCCAGAGACTCTTGCTCGCTCACCTGGGAGGGCTCACCTGCTACCTGCCTGCTAGCCTACCTGGAGGTTCTGCCGTCACTTGCCGTGACCACCTGCCTGTCCAGAGACTCTTGCCCGCTCATCTGGGAGTGCTCACCTGCTACTTGCCTGCTAGCCTACCTGGAGGCTCTGCCGTCACTTGCCGTGACCACCTGCCTGTCCAGAGACTCTTGTCCGCTCACCTGGGAGCGCTCACCTGCTACCTGCCTGCTAGCCTATCTAGAGACTCTTTCCCTGCTGTCACTTGCCGTTACCACATGCCCGTCTAGAGACTCTTTCCCTGCTGTCACTTGCCGTGACCACCTGCCCGTCTAGAGACTCTTACCCTGCTGTCACGTGCCGTGACCATCCGCCTGTCAAGAGACTGTCCCCGTCACTTGCCGTGACCATCCGCCTGTCAAGAGACTGTCCCCGTCACTTGCCGTGACCTCCTGCCCTTCTACCCAGAGACTGTCCCTGTCACTTGCCGTGACTACCTGCCCGCCTTTCCTGGGAGCCACCCGCTTCCTTACAAGGACTGCCCCTTTGTATAGTTGCTCAGAGGTTCCACCTCCCAGACCCGTTACAGTTTGCTCGGACCATGGAACCCGGTGGCACCCAAGCTCCCTTGCTCTCGGACCTATGCCATGAACTGTCCCGTCAGAGGTCCCAACAGGAGTCGATCCTGAGTCACCTGCGTAGTGTTAACTCCCGCCTGGACACACTGACAGCATTTTCGGGACCGGCTTCCAGTCGCACGACTCCTACCCCGGCAGCATCGCTGCCCATCAATTCCATGGCATCTCTTCCCTGTCCCCGCCTCACCGCCCCGCCTCGTTTTGGCGGAGATCCTGGTCAGGCACGGGGCTTCATTAACCTGTGCACTCTGCAGTTCGAACTGTTGGCACATCAGTTTTCCACCGACCGAGCCAAAGTAGCCTTCATCATGTCACATCTCACGGGGGAGGCGCTGGCTTGGCTAAATCCTCTATGGGAGAGAGGAGACCCCCTGGTGTCCAATCAGCCAGCCTTTCTCTCGGCTTTCCGGAAGGTCTTCGACGAACCAGGACGGAGGACCTCATCCTCCTCATCTCTGCTACGCCTTCGCCAATGAAGTCTCACCGTGAGCCAATATGCCATACGGTTCCGTACCCTTGCTTCGGAGCTTGCCTGGGATAACAATGCCCTGGTGTCCGTCTTCTGGTAGGGTCTGTCCGGCCGTATTAAAGATGATCTCGCCGGTCGGGACATTCCTACCACTCTCGACGACTTAATTACACTTGCCACCCGGATTGACATCCGGTTCCAGGAGCGCCCCAAAGAGGTCACCCGTGAGAGGAGGTTTCCACGCCTTGCCCCTACCTTCCAGAGACCCGTCACTTCCTCCGCTACTCCTCCGGCGCACTCACCCGAGCCTATGCAGGTCGACCAGACCAAGATGGTCAAGACCCATCAAGAATTAAGCCGTCCCGAGGGGAGCTGCTTCTACTGTGGCAGTAAGGGGCACTGGATCCGTTCCTGCCGGAGAGGTCGGGAAACGCCTGTGTCTAGGATCGCTCAGAGAGGTCACCCTTGACAGAAATAAACCCTCTCCATCTCTAATGCTGTCAGTCTCTATCATCTGCGGGGAGAACCATTATTTTGAACTGGCTCAACTTGACTCTGGAGCTGCCGGAAATTTCATTTCTCAGTCCCTGGTAGAGAAATACCGCATTCCCACCAAATCTCTGGCTGTACCCTTATCTGTCGCCGCCGTGGATGGGGGCCTCTTACCACATCCCATCCAACTCATCACCGAATCCATAACTCTGCAGGTGGGAATGCTGCACTCTGAGAGCATCTTCTTCCATGTTCTGCCTGGACTCTCTCACGCCCTCTTGCTAGGCCTACCTTGGCTCCAGAGACACGCACCCGTGCTTGATTGGCAGACCGGAGAAGTTCTTCGCGGGGGACAGGACTGCCATAAGACTTGTTTAGTTCCCGTTCATCCTGCTCGTCCTTCTCCTACCCCAGCCAATCTACCCGGCCTACCGGTTCCCTATTGGTCTTTTGCGGACGTCTTTAATAAAAGAGAAGCAGAGAAATTACCCCCTCATAAACCATACGACTGCCCAATTGACTTGATGCCCGGCGCTACTCCTCCCCGTGGGCGTATTTACCCTTTTGTCCGCTGCTGAGACCCGGTCGATGTCTGAATATATTGAGGAGAATTTGGCCCGGGGATTTATCCGGAAATTTACCTCCCCGGCGGGAGCAGGCTTCTTCTTCGTCAAAAAGAAGGACGGCTCACTCCGTCCCTGTATAGACTATAGAGGCCTTAACCAGATCACAGTGAAGAATAAATACCCCCTCCCTCTCATTCCTGAATTATTTGACCATCTGAGGGGGGCTAGAATCTTCACCAAGCTGGACCTCCGTGGGGCATATAATCTGGTCCGTATCCGTCAGGGGGATGAATGGAAGACAGCATTCAACACCCGGGACGGCCACTATGAATATCTTGTAATGCCCTTCGGTCTCTGTAACGCTCCCGCCGTCTTTCAAGAGTTGGTCAATGACATCTTCCGTGACCTTCTCTACTCCTGCGTGGTGGTATACCTGGACGACATCTTGGTCTTCTCTCCGGATCTTCTCACTCACCGGAGGGACGTTCGTCAGGTCCTGCTCAGGCTCAGGCAGAACCACCTGTACGCTAAATATGAGAAGTGCCTCTTTGAGCAGACCTCGCTTCCGTTTCGGGGCTACATAATCTCTCAGACCGGTCTACAAATGGACCCTGAGAAACTGTCTGCCATCCAGAAGTGGCCCCGACCAGAGGGGTTGAAGGCTATTCAGCGGTTCCTGGGCTTCGCCAACTACTACCGCCTCTTCATTCCGCACTTCTCTTCCCGGACTGCCCCTATCTCGGTGCTCACCCATAAGGGCGCTAATCCCAGAGAATGGCCGCCCGAAGTAGAGGAGGCCTTCCTTTCCTTAAAATGAGCTTTTTCCTCCGCCCCTGTGCTGCATCGTCCGGACGGCAACAAACAATTCTTTCTAGAAGTCGATGCTTCCTCCTCAGGAGCCGGAGCAGTACTTACCCAAAAGTCGTCTTCCGGAAGAATGGTAACTTGCAGCATCTTCTCCAAACTCTTCTCCTCTGCTGAGCGCAATGATTCTATAGGAGACCGAGAATTGTTGGCCATTAAGCTGGCACTGGAGGAGTGGCGTTACCTGCTCGAGGGGGCTCTTCACCCGGTAATAATTTACATGGACCACAAGAACTTGGCTTACCTCCAGAGTGCCCAGAGACTTAGCCAGCGCCAAGCCCGGTGGTCCTTGTTCTTCGCCCGCTTTAATTTCATTCTTCATTTTTGCCCGGCTGACAAAAAACATCAAAGCTGACGCCTTATCCCGATCCTTTTTGGTCTCTGATCTTGTGGAGGAGCCTAAACACACCATCGACCCCGTCAAAGTAATGCAGGTGGCCCCCGTGAATCTAAATCGTCTTCCACCCGGTAAGACGTTCGTAACTGTTCCTGATCGTGAGAAGGTTCTACACTGGGGACACTCGTCCAAGCTAGCTGGCCACGCTGGTCAGAAAAAGACCCTCCAGCTTAATACCCGGCATTACTGGTGGCCTACCCTGCACAAGGACGTAATAGACTTTGTTTCAGCCTGTGTGTCCTGCCCCCGCAACAAGGTTCCGAGACATCTGCCAGCCGGCCGTCTCCTTCCTCTTCCTGTACCTGCTGCCCCGTGGCAGCATATAGCTATGGACTTTATAACGGACCTCCCTGTCTCTGCCGGTTGTATGGTCATATGGGTGGTCGCTGACCGCTTTTCCAAAATGGCTCACTTTATTCCCCTGCTGGGTCTCCCGTCTGCATCAGAGTTAGCTAAAGACTTTATCCATCATGTCTTCCGTCTTCATGGTCTTCCTCTCCTCATCATATCCGACCGAGGGGTTCAGTTCACCTCTCGTTTTTAGCGAGCCATGTGTAAACTGCTGGGGGTCACCTTGGACTTTTCTTCTGCTTATCACCCACAGTCCAATGGCCAAGTAGAACGGATCAACCAAATTTTAACCAGTTACCTCCGGCACTTTGTTAATGCTCACCATTCCGACTGGGTAGATCTTTTACCGTGGGCCGAATTTTCTTACAATAATCACGAGAGCAAATCTTCCTCTAAATCCCCGTTTTTTGTAGTCTTCGGTCATCATCCTCGGATCCCGTTTCCCGTCTCCGCCTCGGTGGACAATCTGGCTGCGGAATCTCTCGTTAATGAATTTTCCTCCATTTGGGAAAGTAGAAGATCCACACTTCTTCAGTCATCCGAGCGGATGAAAAAACAGGCTGACAAGAGACTAGTGTTGAGCCACCCCCGTAGTGTTCGGGTTCGGTTTGGTTCGTCGAACACCGGTATGTTCGAGGAACTGTTCGTCGAACTGTTCGTCGAACACCTTAGAACACCGTCGAACACCGTTAAAACCAATGGCAGGCAAACAAAAACACATAGGAACACATAGAAAACACCTTCAAAGGTGTCCAAAAGCTGACAAACTGCTCAGAAGACGCTTTCTTTAAAAAAGCCGGCCGGCAATTCAGCAGCGGCATACACCGGTACCCGACAATTTAGACATGAAGGAATAGAGCATCACACATAGATTAGATAGATAGAAACATGTCAGTCACATATATATGAAGTACAGTGACAGTGTTGCTTACTGTACTTGTCATTTAGTGTAAAGGATTTATTAAAAAATATAATAGTGTTTTCGTGCACCGTCTCTTTAAAAAAGCCGGCCGGCAATTCAGCAGCGGTACCCGACAATTTTTAACAGACAGAATAGAGCTTCACACATAGATTAGATAGATAGAAACATGTCAGTCACATATATATGAAGTACTGTGACAGTGTTGCTTACTGTACTTGTCATTTACTGCAAAGAATTTATTAAAAAAAATAATAGTGTTTTCATGCACCGTCTCTTTAAAAAAGCCGGCTGGCAATTCAGCATCTGTACCCGACAATTTAGAATAGAAGGAATAGAGAATCACACGTAGATTAGATAGATAGAAACATGTCAGCCACATATATACGAAGTACAGTGACAGTGTTGCTTACTGTACTTGTCATTTAGTGTAAAGGATTTATTAAAAAATATAATAGTGTTTTCATGCACCGTCTCTTTAAAAAAGCCGGCCGGCAATTCAGCATCTGTACCCGACAATTTATAACAGACAGAATAGAGCTTCACACATAGATTAGATAGATAGAAACATGTCAGTCACATATATAATAAGTACAGTGACAGTGTTGGTTACTGTACTTGTCATTTAGTATTAAAATAAAGGATTTATTATTAAAAAAAATTGGCGTGGGGTTCCCCGTAATTTTAGTCTCTAGCGGAGGTTAAGCAGACGGCTGGGGCAGATGTTTGAAGCGTGGGAAGGGGGTAATACCGACGGAGCTTCCCAGGCTACTAATATCAGCCCCCAGCTGAATACCTAGCCTTTACTAGCTATTAAAATGGAGGACCCCCCCCAAAAAAATGACGTGGGGTCCCCCTTAATTTAATAGCTAGCAAAGGCTAGGCAGACAGCTGGGGGCTGATATTAATAGCCCAGGAAGGGAGCCATGAATATTGGCCCCCTCCCAGGCTAGAAACACCAGCCGTCAGCCGCCCAAGAAATGGCGCATCCATAGGATGCGCCAATTCTGGCACTTAGCCTCGCTCTTCCACGCTGCCCTGGTGCTTCTCAGTGTCTGCGGGATGACAGGCTGGATGGCAGCGTTCTGCGGCGGTCCAGCCTGTTATCTCGATGTAGCAGAGCTGAAGCTGTCGTGGGAACCATGGAAAGGTAAGGATGAGGTTGCTTTATTATTTTTCTTTTATTGCAGGAGATCGTTGGCTTCAGCTGGAATGGGCGTGACGGTAAGTATGGTTTAATTTAGAACAATAAAGGATTGTGTCTTTATTTCAATTACAGGACTTTATTCTGGGTGTTTGTGTTTTCTTTTAACTTTGACTATGGGGTTAGTAATGGGGGTGTCTTATAGACGCCTCTCCATTACTAACCTGGGCTTGATGTCAGCTGGCATTATAAGCTGACATCAACCCCAACCCTATTACCCCCTGCCACCGCACCAGGGCAGCGTGGAAGAGCGAGGCTAAGTGCCAGAATTGGCGCATCCTATGGATGCGCCATTTCTGGGGCGGCTGACGGCTGGTGTTTCTAGCCTGGGAGGGGGCCAATATTCATGGTTCCCTTCCTGGGCTCTTAATATCAGCCCCCAGCTGTCTGCCTAGCCTTTGCTAGCTATTAAATTAGGGGGGACCCCACGTCATTTTTTTGGGGGGGTCCTCCATTTTAATAGCTAGTAAAGGCTAGGTATTCAGCTGGGGGCTGATATTAGTAACCTGGGAAGCTCCGTGGGTATTACCCCCTTCCCAGGCTTCAAACATCTGCCCCAGCTGTCTGCTTAACCTCCGCTAGAGACTAAAATTACGGGGAACCCCACGCCAATTTTTTTTAATAATAAATCCTTTATTTTAATACTAAATGACAAGTACAGTAACCAACACTGTCACTGTACTTATTATATATGTGACTGACATGTTTCTATCTATCTAATCTATGTGTGAAGCTCTATTCTGTCTGTTATAAATTGTCGGGTACAGATGCTGAATTGCCGGCCGGCTTTTTTAAAGAGACGGTGCATGAAAACACTATTATTTTTTTTAATAAATCCTTTGCAGTAAATGACAAGTACAGTAAGCAACACTGTCACAGTACTTCATATATATGTGACTGACATGTTTCTATCTATCTAATCTATGTGTGAAGCTCTATTCTGTCTGTTATAAATTGTCGGGTACCGCTGCTGAATTGCCGGCCGGCTTTTTTAAAGAGACGGTGCACGAAAACACTATTATATTTTTTAATAAATCCTTTACACTAAATGACAAGTACAGTAAGCAACACTGTCACTGTACTTCGTATATATGTGGCTGACATGTTTCTATCTATCTAATCTATGTGTGATTCTCTATTCCTTCTATTCTAAATTGTCGGGTACAGATGCTGAATTGCTGGCCGGCTTTTTTAAAGAGACGGTGCATGAAAACACTATTATTTTTTTTGATAAATCCTTTACACTAAATGACAAGTACAGTAAGCAACACTGTCACTGTGCTTCTTATATGTGTGACTGACATGTTTCTATCTATCTAATCTATGTGTGATTCTCTATTCTTTCTGTTCTAAATTGTCGGGTACCGGTGTATGCCGCTGCTGAATTGCCGGCTTTTCATGTTTCACTGTGAGCACTGTTCCCATCGATTTGGGCAATCACTGTAATGCCACAACCACCATGGCTGTGGCATTACAGTGAGTGGCAGACAATCCCTGCATGATTGGTGCTCTAAATAGCGCCAGACATGCAGGACACGCTTTTGGTGCACGAACAGTTATCGAACATAACCTCGAACAGCCGAATTTTTTGCAAATCGTTCGGGTTCGTCGAACAACTCGAACACCACCCAAAACAGCTCGAATTTGAGATTGGCGAACAGTTCTAGTCGAACACCGCTCATCTCTACAAGAGACGTCTGGATCCACCACAATTCCGTCCTGGAGATAAGGTCTGGCTCTCGTCCAAATATGTCCGGCTCAAGATTCCTTCCTACAAGTTAGGGCCTCGGTTCATCGGCCCACTGGAAGTTATCAAACAAATCAACCCGGTGGCCTATAAATTGAAACTCCCGGCCAATTTGCGGATTCCTAACTCCTTCCATGTATCTCTACTCTAACCCGTGATACTTAACTCTTTTTCCAAGTCTACAGGTACGCCTCCTGCTCCGGTTTCCGCTGAAAACGAGTTTGAGGTAGAGAACATTCTGGCCACCAAAAGGGTAAGAGGAAGGACCTTTTTTCTAGTGGATTGGAAGGAGTTTGGTCCTGAGGAGAGAACATGGGAGCCCCGGGAGAACATCCATGCCCCGCTCATCCTTGATAAATTTCTGTCTGGCCTAAAAAAGGGGGGGCCTAAAGGGGGGGGTACTGTAGCATCGGCGTCCCTGCCTCCTGCTGGGCAGGGACGTCGTTCCCCTCACCTCTACGCTCCGTGCCCGGCGTCTTCCTCCGGCTCTGCTGGCAGCGAGCGCTGCTTCCTGGTCTTTGTGTTTAGGGCGCGCGCGCGCGCGCTCCCCCTCTCTTAAAGGGGCCGCGCGCGCCATCCTAAAGAGTCCCCGGCCAATGGCCGGAGGACCACACCATATATAAGGCACCTCCTCCAAAATGGAGGTGCCCGAGCAATGTTGTTGCAAAGCCTTTCAACTCTGCTTCAGCCCTCAGGTTCCGTTACCAGTTACCTGCCAGTCACCTACCAGAATCCTGCTTGATACCTGCCTGATACCTGCCTGATATCTGCTTACCTGCTTGCTATCCTGTGGTCCGACAGTCTGCCTACCAGCACCTGCCAGTCTGTTTATGGATCAGTCCGCCTGCGGACCAGGAAGTACCTGCCAGATACCTGCCTGATACCTGCCTGCCTGTCCAGAGACTTTTACTCGCTCACCTGGGAGCGTTCACCTGCTACCTGCCTGCTAGCCTACCTGGAGGCTTAGCCGTCACTTGCTGTGACCACCTACCTGTCCAGAGACTCTTACTCGCTCACCTGGGAGCGCTCACATGCTACCTGTGTGCTAGCCTACCTGGAGGCTCTGCCGTCACTTGCCGTGACCACCTGCCTGTCCAGAGACTCTTGCCCGCTCACCTGGGAGCGATCACCTGCTACTTGCCTGCTAGCCTACCTGGAGGCTCTGCCGTCACTTGCCGTGACCACCTGCCTGTCCAGAGACTCTTGCCCGCTCACCTGGGAGCGCTCACCTGCTACCTGCCTGCTAGCCTATCTAGAGACTCTTTCCCTGCTGTCACTTGCCGTGATCACCTGCCCGTCTAGAGACTCTTTCCCTGCAGTCACTTGCCGTGACCACCTGCCCATCTAGAGACCCTTACCCTGCTGTCACTTGCCGTGACCATCCGCCTGTCAAGAGACTGTGCCCGTCACTTGCCGTGACCATCCGCCTGTCAAGAGACTGTCTCCGTCACTTGCCGTGACCTCCTGCCCTTCTACCCAGAGACTGTCCCTGTCACTTGCCGTGACTACCTGCCCGTCTTTCTTGGGAGCCACCTGCTTCCTTACAAGGACTGCCCCTTTGTATAGTTGCTCAGAGGTTCCACCTCCCAGACCCGTTACAGTCGGTTACTAAGCAGGAGGTACCTGTGCCAGAAAGCACTACCAAGGACCAGCAGACGTTGGTGGAACTTGGATACCGAGAAGGAGGCACCTAAGCCAAAGGCACTGCCGAGAACTAGCTGACGGTACTGGAACCCGGATGGGTAGCAGAAGGTACCCATGTAAAAAATGTTTCAAGGCCGCGAGCCGGCCGCAGTTACCAAAACCCACAGTCCTACAGGGGGTGCTTGTCCTATTGGCACTATGGAACCAGCCTTCATTGCCAGATCCCGCAGCCCACATAGGTGTCACCTAAACTGCAGGCACCATAGAGTCGGCTAACCCGACCGCAACACGACAGGACAACGCATTGGAGGCAAAGTGACGTTGACACTACCCGGAAACAGCTGGCGTGCTGGAACCAGGCTTGGCAGGAGGGAGTACCCGTGCCAAAGACACTGCCGATAACCAGCTGACGGTACTGGAACCCGGATGGGTAGCAGAAGGTTCAAGAGGCAATGGAACTACCGAAGACCAGCTGACGGTACTGGAACTCGGTTACCAAGCAGGAGGTACCTGTGCCAGAAAGCACTACGAAGGACCAGCAGACGTTGGTGGAACTTGGATACCGAGAAGGAGGCACCTAAGCCAAAGGCACTGCCGAGAACTAGCTGACGGTACTGGAACCCGGATGGGTAGCAGAAGGTACCCATGTAAAAAAAGTTTCAAGGCCGCGAGCCGGCCGCAGTTACCAAAACCCACAGTCCTACAGGGGGTGCTTGTCCTATTGGCACTATGGAACCAGTCTTCATTGCCAGATCCCGCAGCCCACATAGAAGTCACCTAAACTGCAGGCACCATAGAGTCGGCTAACCCGACCGCAACACGACAGGACAACGCATTGGAGGCAAAGTGATGTTGACACTACCCGGAAACAGCTGGCGTGCTGGAACCAGGCTGGGCAGGAGGGAGTACCCGTGCCAAAGACACTGCCGAGAACCAGCTGACGGTACTGGAATCCGGATGGGTAGCAGAAGGTTCAAGAGGCAATGGAACTACCGAAGACCAGCTGACGGTACTGGAACTCGGTTACTAAGCAGGAGGTACCTGTGCCAGAAAGCACTACCAAGGACCAGCAGACGTTGGTGGAACTTGGATATCGAGAAGGAGGCACCTAAGCCAAAGGCACTGCCGAGAACCAGCTGACAGTACTGGAACCCGGATGGGTATATTAAGGTACAAGAGCAAATGGAACTAACGAGGACCAGCTGACGGTACTGGAACCCGGATGGGTAGCAGAAGGTACAAGAGCCAACTGAACTACCGAAGACCAGCTGACGGTACTTTAACTCGGTTACTAAGCAGGAGGTACCTGTGCCAGAAAGCACTACCAAGGAACAGGAGACGCTGGTGGAACTTGGATACCGAGAAGGAGGCACCTAAGCCAAAGGCACTGCCGAGAACCAGCTGACGGTACTGGAACCCGTATGCTTAGCAGAAGGTACCCCTTTAAAAAAAAGTTTCAAGGCCGCGAGCTGGCCTCAGTTAACAAAACCCACAGTCAAACAGGGGGTGCTTGTCCTATTGGCACTATGGAACCAGCCTTCATTGCCAGATCCCACAGCCCACATAGGAGTCACCTAAACTGCAGGCACCATAGAGTCGGCTAACCCGACCGCAACACGACAGGACAATGCATTGGAGGCAAAGTGACGTTGACACTACCCGGAAACAGCTGGCGTGCTGGAACCAGGCAGGGCAGGAGGGAGTACCCGTGCCAAAGACACTGCCGAGAACCAGCTGACGGTACTAGAACCCGGATGGGTAGCAGAAGGTACAAGAGCCAGTGGAACTACCGAAGACCAGCTGACGGTTCTGGAACTCGGTTACTAAGCAGGAGGTACCTGTGCCAGTAAGCACTACCAAGGACCAGCAGACGTTGGTGGAACTTGAATACCGAGAAGGAGGCACCGAAGCCAAAGGCACTGCCGAGAACCAGCTGACGGTACTGGAACCCGGATGGATAGCAGAAGGTACAAGAGCCAATGGAACTACCGAAGACCAGCTGGAGGTACTGGAACTTGGTTACTGAGCAGGAGGTACCTGTGCCAGAAAGCACTACCAAGGACCAGCAGATTTTGGTGGAACTTGGATACCGAGAAGTAGGCACCTTAGCCAAAGGCACTGCCGAGAGCCAGCTGACGGTACTGGAACCCGGATGGGTAGTAGAAGGTACAAGAGCAAATGGAACTAACGAGGACCAGCTGACGGTATTGGAACCTGGATGGGTAGCAGAAGGTACAAGAGCCAATGGAACTACCAAAGACCAGCTGACGGTGCTGGAACTCGGTTACTAAGCAGGAGGTACCTGTGCCAGAAAGCACTACCAAGGACCAGCAGACGTTGGTGGAACTTGGATACCGAGAAGGAGGCACCTAAGCCAAAGGCACTGCCGAGAAACAGCTGACGGTACTGGAACCCGGATGGGTAGTAGAAGGTACAAAAGCAAATGGAACTAACGAGGACCAGCTGACGGTACTGGAACCCGGATGGGTAGCAGAAGTTATCCATGTAAAAAAAAGTTTCAAGGCCGCGAGCTGGCCGACGTTACCAAAACCCACAGTCCTACAGGGGGTGCTTGTCCTATTGGCTCTATGGAACCAGCCTTCATTGCCAGATCCCGCAGCCCACATAGGAGTCACCTAAACTGCAGGCTCCATAGAGTCGGCTAATCCGACCACAACACGACAGGACAACTCATTGGAGGCAAAGTGACGTTGACACTACCCGGAAACAGCTGGTGCAGGAAGGAGTACCTGTGCCAAAGAAACTGCTGGGAAACAGCTGGAAGTGCTGGATCCCAGGGTAAATACTAAAAACAGAGTGGAGCCAGAGGCGTAATTGGTGAAACTTTAAAATCTGTAGTAGTGTGAATGTGGACAGAGCAGGAGAAATTGCCGGACACACAGATGGGGATCAGCTGACGTTACTGAACCCCAATAACACTGGAGCAAGCGTTGACTGTGCAGACGGCACTTCTGAGCAGCAACTAGCGGTATTGGAGCCCAGGGTAAATACTAAAAACAGAGGAGCCAGAGGTGTAGTTGTAGCAAGTTTTAAATCAGTAGTACAGTGGATGTGGACAAAGCAGGAGAATTTGCCAGACACACAGCTGGGGATCAGCTGATGTTACTGAACCCCAATAACACTGGAGCAAGCTTGGACTGTGCAGACGGCACTTCTGAGCAGCAACTAGCAGTATTGGAGCCCAGTGTAAATACTAAAAATAGAGGAGCCAGAGGTGTAATTGGAGCAAGTTTTAAATCAGTAGTACAGTGGATGTGGACAAAGCAGGAGAATTTGCCTGACACACAGCTGGGGATCAGCTGACGTTACTGAACCCCAATAACACTGGAGCAAGCGTTGACTGTGCAGACGGCACTTCTGAGCGCCAACTGGCGGTGTTGGAGCTCAGGGATAATACTGAAAACAGAGGAGCCAGAGGTGTAATTGGAGCAACATTAAAATCTGTAGTAGTGTGAATGAGGACAGAGCAGGAGAAATTGCCGTCCGCACAGCAGGGGAACAGCTGACGTTACTGAACCCCAATAACACGGCAGCAAGTGTTGACTGTGCAGACGGCACTTCCAAGCGCCAACTGGCGATGTTGGAGCTCAGGGATAATACTGAAAACAGAGGAGCCAGAGGTGTAATTGGAGCAACTTTAAAATCTGTAGTAGTGAGAATGTGGACAGAGCAGGAGAAATTGCCGTCCGCACAGCAGGGGAACAACTGACGTTACTGAACCCCAATAACACGGCAGCAAGTGTTGACTGTGCAGACTGCACTTCCGAGCGCCAACTGGTGGTGTTGGAGCTCAGGGATAATACTGAAAACAGAGGAGCCAGAGGTGTAATTGGAGCAATATTAAAATCTGTAGTAGTGAGAATGTGGACAGAGCAGGAGAAATTTCCGTCCGCACAGCAGGGGAACAGCTGATATTACTGAGCCCCAATAACACGGCAGCAAGTGTTGACTGTGCAGACGGCACTTCTGAGCGCCAACTGGCGGTGTTGGAGCTCAGGGATAATACTGAAAACAGAGGAGCCAGAGGTGTAATTGGAGCAACTTTAAAATCTGTAGTAGTGTGAATGAGGACAGAGCAGGAGAATTTGCCATCCGCACAGCAGGGGAACAGCTGACGTTACTGAACCCCAATAACACGGCAGCAAGTGTTGACTGTGCAGACAGCACTTCCGAGCGCCAATTGGCGGTGTTGGAGCTCAGGGATAATACTGAAAACAGAGGAGCCAGAGGTGTAATTGGAGCAACTTTAAAATCTGTAGTAGTGAGAATGTGGACAGAGCTTGAGAAATTGCCGTCCGCACAGCAGGGGAACAGCTGACGTTACTGAACCCCAATAACACGCCAGCAAGTGTTGACTGTGCAGACTGCACTTCTGAGCGCCAACTGGCGGTGTTGGAGCTCAGGGATAATACTGAAAATAGAGGAGCCAGATGTGTAATTGGAGCAACTTTAAAATCTGTAGTAGTGTGAATGAGGACAGAGCAGGAGAAATTGCCGTCGGCACAGCAGGGGAACAGCTGACGTTACTGAACCCCAATAACACGGCAGCAAGTGTTGACTGTGCAGACGGCACTTCCGAGCGCCAACTGGCGGTGTTGGAGCTCAGGGATTACAGTTCAGGTGGTAGAAACATGAACACAACAGGAGACCTGGATACTGTTGGCAACCAATTATTTATTCTGGAAGAGGACTGGCAAATTCATGAGAGATCCAGGCCTTGTTCATTTTGAGAAAAGTAAGCCGGTCAACGTTATCGGAGGATAGTCGCATGCGACGGTCTGTTAGTACACCACCTGCGGCACTAAAGACGCGTTCCGATAATACACTAGCAGCAGGGCAATCTATCACCTCCAATGCATACTGACTAATCTCTGGCCATGTATCCAGCTTACAGACCCAAAACTTGAAGGGAGAAGAGCCATCTGGGAGTACACTAAGAGGGCAAGACATGTAGTCTGTCACCATCTGACGGAAACGTTGCCTCCTGCTGACTGGAGCCATCTGTGATTGTGTGGACAGTTGTGGCGGCGGGGATACAAAACTTTGCCACATTTCGGCCATACTGGTCTTGC
The DNA here is from genome assembly GCF_046119375.1 of Phyllobates terribilis. NCBI lineage: Eukaryota > Metazoa > Chordata > Amphibia > Anura > Dendrobatidae > Phyllobates > Phyllobates terribilis. The sequence continues at coordinate 762,978,199 of NW_027362762.1, read as the reverse complement.
CTTGTGCTGAGGCGCTTCTTCTGCTCCCTCTTTGTGCAGAGCTTCCTCCACTGCCTCGACGCACTGAGCTGCTTTGTAAAGCACTAGCAGCACTGCTCTCGGTTGGAATGGAGAACATGATGGATTGCACCAGTGCGTCTTGGTACTCCCGCATTTTACGCTCCCGGTTCAATGGTGTTATGAGGCTTTGTAAGTTGTCCCGGTAGCGAGGATCTAGGAGGGTGGACACCCAATAATCAGCCGTGTTGAGAATGTGGGCGATGCGGCGGTCGTTTCTCAGGCACTGCAGCATGAAATCAACCATGTGCTGCAGACTGCCAACTGGCCAAGAAACGCTGTCCCCTGCTTGAGGCGTGATCTCTGCCTGCTCTGCATCGCTCTAGATACTGACTTCTAGAGCATTTTGTACCTCCCTCCTCTTGACAGATGTCTTCCTCATCCATTGACTCCTCCTCATCCTCCTCACAAAGTGTCCCCTGCCTAGGCCTTTGTGAGGAACCACGTTGCGCAGACTGTAGAGAAGCAGATGGCATTTGTGACTCCTCATCCTCCACCTCTTCCAAAACCTCGTCCCTTAGTGCTTGCAGTGTTTTTTCAAGCAGGCAGATAAGGGGGATAGTCATGCTGACTAGTGCATCATCTGCACTCGCCATCCGTGTGGAATAATCGAAGGCACGCAAAACGTGGCAAATGTCCTTCATAGAGGCCCACTCAGTGGTGGTGAAGTGTGAACGGCGAGCACTGCGACTTGTTTGCGCCTGCTGCAGCTGGTACTCCATTACTGCTGCCTGCTGCTCACACAACCTCTCCAACATATGTAACGTTGAATTCCACCTGGTGGGTAGGTCACATATGATGCGATGTTCCGGAAGACGTAATCGACGCTGCAGAGCTGCAATGCGTGATCTTGCGTTGCTGGAACGCCGCAAGTGAGCGCACTCTATGCGGACCTTGTGAAGCAGTGCATCAAGATCCGGATAGTCCCTCAAAAAACTCTGCATGACCAAGTTGAGCACATGTGCCAGACATGGGATGTGAGTGAGGTTGCCTAGGCCCAGAGCTGCCACCAGATTTCGGCCATTGTCACACACTACCATGCCTGGCTGGAGATTCGCTGGCACAAACCACACGTCGCTTTGCTGATTGATGGAATTCCAGAGCTCCAGCGCTCTGTGGCTTCGATTCCCCAAAGAAATTAATTTTAATACGGCCTGTTGACGTTTGGCCACGGCTGTGCTCATATCGGTCATCATAACAGGTAACCGTTCACGGGTCGATGTGGAGGTAGACCGTGACGGCTCCTGCAGCGCTGATTCAGAGGAACTGGAGTATGAGGAGGAGTCAATGTGTACAGACTGGATTCCTGCAATCCTTGGAGTTGGCAGAACACGTATAGCGCCACTCTCAAGATCTGTACCCGGCTCCACAACATTTACCCAATGGGCAGTGAGGGAAAGGTATCGTCCCTGTCCATGCTTACTGGTCCACGCATCGGTGGTCAGGTGGACCTTGCTACTGACGGCGTTTTGTAGCGCATGTTTAATTTTTCCCTCCACATGATGTTGCAGGGCAGGGACGGCTTGCCTGCTGAAATAAAAGCGGCTGGGCACGTTGTATTGTGGGACTGCCAATGCCATAAAGTTACGGAAGGTGTCAGTCTCCACCAGCATGAATGATAGCATTTGAAGGGCCAGTAGTTTAGCAATGCCAGCATTCAGAGCCTGTGCTCAGGGGTGGTTTGCCGAGTATGGGCGCCTTTTCTCCCATGCCTGTGCTAACGATGGCTGTAGACTGGCCTGGGAGTGTGAGGATGACTGGGAAAGTGTTGCTGTGGGTGGAATTACACTGTGTCACTGTACAACAGTGCCAGAGATTCTTCCATGGCGATCCTGTGAGGAAGCCGAACCAGCTGTGTGTGAGCTGGAGGAAGAGGCTACAACACGAGCTGAAGATGTGGTAGGTGGCGCTGTAGGTTGGCCTAGGTCTTCAATGTGTTTTTGAAACTCCACCACGTGCTTGGTCCGCATATGTTTCCACATATTTGTGGTATTGAGGTTGCTGACACTTTTCCCTCTTTTCACCTTCTGATTACACAGCTTGCATTTGACAAAGCAAATGTCATCTGCAACTGTGTCAAAAAAGGACCAGGCACTGCAAGTTTTGGGAGCGCCCGCTTTGGATTTTGGAAGAGCCATGCTCCTAATGGATGCCGAAGTGGAGGCTACAAGCAACCAAGTCTGCCCCCTCCCTCTCCCTCCTTTTTGGGCTGTTCGGGGAATCTCTTCCTCAGAGCTGCTCCCACCACCTTCCTGTCCCTCACGCCATGATGGGTCAAGTACCTCATCATCTACACCACCCTCTTCAAACAACTGCTTCTCCTTGGTAGTCTCGACAGCACAGTATGCACCAGAAAGTGGCACCTGAGTCTCATCATCAGATGCGTACTGAGGTGTGTTACTGACCATAGGCACTGGCCCACCCGCCTCTTCAGATTCAGAGAGACAAAACGGTTGCGCATCACTACATACTACCTCTTCTTCAAATTCTCAAATTCTGCTTGGCTGGCCCCCTCTTTCCAAGCAAAGAGATTCAGAGAACAGAAGTAGAGATGGCTCCTGTCTAGGGCTCTCTGACTGCCTGGGCAATTTGGCAGGTGGTGAAGAGACAGATGGGCGCTCTTCAGTGCTCAGGACCTGAGAGGATCTGGAACTAATTGAAGTCAATGCGTTAGCTGCCATCCATCCGACAACGGCTTCAATTTGGTCCTCCCACAGCAGTGGGGTAAGGCTAGCTCCTACAAAGCTGCGCATAAAGGACTGTTCCCTGGTAAAACTGGGGGATGCTGAGTCACTGGTGCCCGCAGCAGGCAGAGAATCCCCACGTCCTCTCCCTGCTGGCACAGAATCCTCACGTCCTCTCCCTGCAGAAACTCCAACGCCCACGACCACGATCACGACCACATGCCTTACTCCCTGCCTTCTTCATCTTGGTAGACTGATAAAGATAGGCAGAAAAGTACTAAGGGCTTAGTGTGCTTATTCCTGAACCGCTGCTAACAGGTATAAGAAACACTAATTTTATAAAGTGTGGACTAGACTTTAATATGAGCTAATGTGGCCTACACAACTGTAAAGTGGAGGGTTTGGTGAACTTTATTTAGGTTTTTTTTGTCACAAAAAGACACTGGATGTGCCCAAAGATGTAATACCGATACTATCACAAACTTTCTGTAGCTATTACAATGTAGGAAGGTAACCTGCAATGCAATAGATGAGGCTACAAAAAATAGGCTAATACTAATCTGGCTGGGGCTGCAGGGCACAATGCTGCAGAAAGGCTCCTCTAACTACTCCTATATAGTGTGATTGGAACCAATGTAGCTGAATACGGATGGAACCACCACACTAATAGGAGAAATCAGGAAAAATTATGAATTGGCAAAATAGGACAATGTATGAGGCAGTGACACACACTAAGTGCACTACAAACAGACGTGGCTGAAGCACACACTACAGGGTGAGCTGCACTCACACACACAGACCTTGCAGACAGCGGTCAACAGTGCAGATGCAGAACACTGTGCACTAGCGCTGCAAGACAAAAAAAAATTCTATATCTACTCCTATATAGTGTGTTTGGAACCAATTTAGCTGAATACGGATGGAACCACCACACTAATAGGAGATATCAGGAAATATTATGAATTGGCAAAAAAGGACAATGTATGAGGTAGTGACACACACTGAGTGCACTACAACCAGACGTGGCTGAAGCACACTACAGGGTGAGCTGCACTCACACACACAAACCTTGCAGACAGCGGTGAACAGCACAGAGAACTGTGCACTAGCGCTGCAAGGCACAGCGATTTATAAAGTAGCTTGGGTATAGCAGAATAGAGCAAATAGGTAGCTAAAACTGTCCCTCAGAACAACAGCATCCTATCCCTAACTGAATTCACAGTAGAGTGAGCTCAAAATGGCGGCGGCGGCTTTTATAGTGCATCATGACATCATTTCAGCAGCCAATCACAGCCATGCCATTAGTTAAGATGCCTACATGCCTAACAGGATGTGCCCACACTTCTTAGGATCCTCATTGGCTGAATAAAATGAAACTGGCTCATTGCATTATGGGAACTTCCGATTCCGGTATACGATATTGCTAAAGTATCGGAATTAAGTATCGGAATTCCGATACCGCGAATATTGGCCGATACCCGATATTTCAGTATCGGAATGCTCAAAACTACTAACAGTTTGTCTTGTATCACCAACCTCCCCCGATCGCAGGAAGCCATCGTCATTTGGCATCCGCCTGTGTAACGACAGTCTGGAACTTTGAGACATTCTTATTCCTTCCGCATCCTCTTCATGTTCTGGGACAACCACCTCCTGCCGCACACTATTCAAAGTGTTCTCCAGTATGTAGATGACTGGAATAGTGATGCTGATGATTATAGATGAGCGGTGTTCGACTAGAACTGTTCGCCAATCTCAAATTCGAGCTGTTTGGGGCGGTGTTCGAGTCGTTCGATGAACGCGAACGATTTGCAAAATATTCGGCTATTCGAGGTTATGTTCGATAACTGTTCGTACACCAAAAGCGTAACTGGATTTTTTCACATCATGCAGTGATTGTCTGCCACTCACTGTAATGCCACAGCCATGGTGGTTGTGGCATTACAGTGGTTGCCCAAATCGATGGGAACAGTGCTCACAGTGAAACATGAAAAGCCGGCAACTCAGCAGCTGCATACACCGGTACCCGACAATTTAGAACCGAAAGAATAGAGTATCACACATAGATTAGATATATAGAAACATGTCAGTCACATATATAAGAAGTACAGTGACAATGTTGGTTACTGTACTTGTCATTTAGTGTTAAAGGATTTATTAAAAAAAATATTAGTGTTTTCATGCACCGTCTCTTTAAAAAAGCCGGCCGGCAATTCAGCAGCGGTACCCGACAATTTATAACAGAAAGAATAGAGCATCACACATAGATTAGATAGATAGAAACATGTCAGTCACATTTATAAGAAGTACAGTGATAGTGTTGATTACTGTACTTGTCATTTAGTGTTAAAATAAAGGATTTATTAAAAAAAAAATTGGCGTGGGGTTCCCCTTAATTTTAGTCTCTAGCGGAGGTTAAGCATACGGCTGGGGCAGATGTTTGAAGCCTGGGAAGGGGGTAATACCCACGGAGCTTCCCAGGCTACTAATATCAGCCCCCAGCTGAATACCTAGCCTTTACTAGCTATTAAAATGGGGGACCCCCAAAAAAATTACATGGGGTCCCCCCTATTTTAATAGCTAACAAAGGCTAGGCAGACAGCTGGGGGCTGATATTAATAGCCCAGGAAGGGTGCCATGAATATTGGCCCCCTCCCAGGCTAGAAACACCAGCCGTCAGCCGCCCCAGAAATGGCGCATCCATAGGATGCGCCAATTCTGGCACTTAGCCTCGCTCTTCCCACTGCCCTGTAGCGGTGGCAGTGGGGTAATAGGGTTGGGGTTGATGTCAGCTTATAATGCCAGCTGACATCAAGCCCAAGGATAGTAATGGAGAGGCATCTATAAGACACCCCCATTACTAACCCCATAGTCAAAGTTACAAAAAAACACAAACACCCAGAATAAAGTCCTTTAATTGAAATAAAGACACCATTCTTTATTGTTCTAAATTAAACCATACTTATCATCACGCCCATTCCAGCTGAAGCCAACGATCTCCTGCAATAAAAGTAAAATAATAAAGCAACATCATCCTTACCTTTCCATGGTTCCCACGACAGCTTCAGCTCTGCTACATTCACATGACAGGCTGGACCGCAGCAGAACGCTGCCATCCAGCTTGCCATGCGGCAGACACTGAGAAGCGCAGGCATGCTTGCGCTCTGCAGTGTCTCTGAAGGATGGCATGCTGGATGACAGCGCTCAGCTGTGATCCAGCCTGTCATCTCAATGCCATCCCAGCGTTGGAGAATTCTCCAGCTCAAGCGCTGAGCGCTGAGAATTTTCCCACGCTGTCAGTGACGTGCATGAGGTGAGCTGAGTTCATTGGACATGAACTCGGCTCATCTGGATGCCGTCACAGCCAGACACTGAGGAGCGCAAGCATGCCTGCGCTTCTCAGTGTCTGCCGCACATGAGGAATTATATACTTAACAAAAAAGTGTGAAACAACTGAAAATATGTCTTATATTCTAGGTTCTTCAAACCTTTTGCTTTGATGACTGCTTTGCACACTCTTGGCATTCTCTTGATGAGCTTCAAGAGGTAGTCACCGGAAATGGTCTTCCAACAATCTTGAAGGAGTTCCCAGAGATGCTTAGCACTTGTTGGCCCTTTTGCCTTCACTCTGCGGTCCAGCTCACCCCAAACCATCTCGATTGGGTTCAGGTCTGGTGACTGTGGAGGCCAGGTCATGTAAAATATTGACCTCCATTTACAGTTTGTGCCAGTTATCGCTGGGAATAATAGGAAATTACAAGCCCACTATTTAAAACCGTGGCCATCCCTCAGACGTATCACATATAACTGCGGTAAAAATGCAGCCATTTGTAGCGACCGTGAAAAATATTATCCTCCATTTAAAATGGGCAAGGTGTTTGGCAAGGGACGGGGAAGTGGACATGATGGTGCACGCAGAGGCCGAGGCCATGGAGAAGCTTAAATTGTGCCACAACAAACACCCACATCTTGTTGCCCTAGCTTCCAGTGCTAATTACTAGGGGACCGCAGCACATCACTATTGAACCCAGAGAAGTGTCAAAAGGTTGTTGGTTGGATAGCAGATAATGCTTCCAGTCACTTTGCCACTACCACCACCGTGTCTTCCACTCGGTCAAGTCTCAGCAGCCGTGAGTCTTGACCACATATTCCTCACTCTGACCCTCCTTCCTTCCACCTTGCCGAGTGGTCATAGACACAAGGCGGGCAACCGTTCCCCGTAACACCAACACGACAGAAGTTGCCAGTACAACTGTTAGGTCTTTCTGAGTCTGGTTGTTTTTTAAAGACTCTGCAGATAACCCCAAAAAGGCCACTTACACCGTCTGCCAGGCAAACATCAGCATGGGTGGCAAAACTACCAGCCTGACCACCACCAGCATGATCAGGCACATGACAGCAAAGCACTTGACTAAGTGGGCCGAACGCCAGGGTCCAGAAACAGTGTCTGCGGGTGACACCACTGGTTGTTCCGCTGTTGTGCATGAACACCAATCCCCTGTCCATCTTCAATGTCTCCCACACTGCACCTGTCGTTGCGCACTCGCAATTACCACCATCAGCAACCACATCCACGTCCTTGTCCTCCTAAATTTAGGCAGCCGTTGCAGTCACTGCATACGCAATACAGTAACTGTGCAGCAAAAACGCTCCTTTCTAATGGGAACATTTTGTTACTGAGTAACCATAAGAAAGAAAAATGAGCTGCACTCACCAGTCCTTAAAAGCAGTATCTTTATTCCATAAGAATAAAAAGTCCGGCAAGCAGGGAGAGCAGGGAAGAAAAAAGCAGACAACAGCTGTTTCGCGTGAAGACGCTTCTACAGGTCTGTGTAGCTCATTTTTATTTCTTATGGTTATTTTGGACTGTTTAAACTTTTTTATGAGCTTTTGTACCTGAAATGTTACCAAGTCCTATTTAGGTGTCTGTATTGTACATGGTCAGCTTTCCACTGACTATTGCAGCTGCTTGCAGGTGGTGCAGGTTTTTCACTTTCCTTGCTGTAAGATTTTGTTACTGAGGCCCACCTCAGTATGTCTTAAAATTGGTATTGGAGTATTTCCCAAATTTAGGCAGCCGTTACAGTCACTGCATATGCAATAACTGTATAGCAGAACTTCTCCTTTATAATTAGAACATTTTGTTAAGGAGGCCCACCTCTATGTCTCTTCAAATTTGTATTGGGGTATTTCCCAAATTTAGGCAGCCATTGTAGTCACTGCAAATACAATAACTGTATAGCAGAATTGCTCCCTTCTAATGGGAACATGTTGTTACGCAGGCCTTCCTCTATGTGTCTATAAATTTGTATTAGGGCTTTTCCTACATTTAGGCAGCCATTGCAGTCACTGCATACGCAAAAACTGTATAGGAAAAATCACTCTTTTCTAATGATAACATGTTACAGAGGCCCTCCTCTATGTGTCTTTAAATTGGTATTGAGGTATTTCCCAAATTAAGGCAGAAGTTGTAGTCACTGCATATGCAATAACTATATAGCAGAACCGCTCCTTTATAATGGGAACATTTTGTTACTGAGGCCCACCTCTATGTGTCTTCAAATTGGTAGTGATCCATTTCCCAAATTTAGGCAGCTGTTGTAGTCACTGCATATGCAATTACTGTATAGCAGAACCGCTCCTTTTTAATGCGAATATTTTGTTACTGAGGCCCACCTCTATGTGTCTTCAAATTGGTATTGGGATGCGTCCAAAATTTAGGCAGCTGTTGCAGTCACTACATACGCAATAACTGCAAAGCAGAATCGCTCCTTTATAATGGGAACATTTTGTTACTGAGGCCCACCTCTATGTATCTTCAAATTGGTATTGGAATATTTCCCAAATTTAGGCAACCATTATAGTCACTGCATATACAATAACTGTATAGCAGAACTGCTGCTTTCTAGTGGGAACATTTTGTTAAGTAGGCCCACCTCTATGTCTCTTTAAATTGGTAGTGATCCATTTCCCAAATTTAGGCAGCTGTTGTAGTCACTGCATATGCAATAACTGTATAGCAGAACTGCTGCTTTCTAGTGGGAACATTTTGTTAAGTAGGCCCACCTCTATGTCTCTTTAAATTGGTAGTGATCCATTTCCCAAATTTAGGCAGCTGTTGTAGTCACTGCATATGCAATAACTGTATAGCAGAACCGCTCCATTTTAATGCGAATATTTTGTTACTGAGGCCCACCTCTATGTGTCTTCAAATTGGTATTGGGATGCGTCCAAAATTTAGGCAGCTGTTGCAGTCACTACATACGCAATAACTGCAAAGCAGAATCGCTCCTTTATAATGGGAACATTTTGTTACTGAGGCCCACCTCTAGGTATCTTCAAATTGGTATTGGAATATTTCCCAAATTTAGGCAACCATTATAGTCACTGCATATACAATAACTGTATAGCAGAACTGCTGCTTTCTAGTGGGAACATTTTGTTAAGTAGGCCCACCTCTATGTCTCTTTAAATTGGTAGTGATCCATTTCCCAAATTTAGGCAGCTGTTGTAGTCACTGCATATGCAATAACTGTATAGCAGAACCGCTCCTTTTTAATGCGAATATTTTGTTACTGAGGCCCACCTCTATGTGTCTTCAAATTGGTATTGGGATGCGTCCAAAATTTAGGCAGCTGTTGCAGTCACTACATACGCAATAACTGCAAAGCAGAATCGCTCCTTTATAATGGGAACATTTTGTTACTGAGGCCCACCTCTATGTATCTTCAAATTGGTATTGGAATATTTCCCAAATTTAGGCAACCATTATAGTCACTGCATATACAATAACTGTATAGCAGAACTGCTGCTTTCTAGTGGGAACATTTTGTTAAGTAGGCCCACCTCTATGTCTCTTTAAATTGGTAGTGATCCATTTCCCAAATTTAGGCAGCTGTTGTAGTCACTGCATATGCAATAACTGTATAGCAGAACAGTTCCTTTTAATGGGAACATTTTGTTACTCAGGCCCTCCTCTATATATCTTTAAATTGATATTTTGTTTTTTCCTAAATTTAGGCAGCCGTTGCAGTCACTGCATGCACAATAACTGTATAGCAGAAAAACTCCTTTCTAATGGGAACATGTCGTTACTGAGGCCCACATCTATGTGTCTTCAAATTGGTATTGGGGTATTTCCCAAATTTAGGCAACCATTGTAGTCACTGTATACACAATAACTGTATAGCAGAACCGCTCCTTTCTAATGGGAACATGTTGTTATGAAGGCCCTCCTTTATGTGTCTTTAAATTTATATTGAGTTTTTTCCTACATGTAGGCAGCCATTGCAGTCACTGCATACGCCATAACTGTAGAGCAGAACTGCTCCTTTCTAATGGGAAAATGTTGTTACTGAGTACTACATCTATGTGTCTTCAATTTGGTACTGGGGTATTTAAAAAATGTAAGCAACACTTGTAGTCACTGCATGGGCATTACCACTATAGGAGACCTACTCCTTTATAATGTGAACATTTTTTTTTACTGAGGCCCTCCTCTATGTCTCTTCAAAGGGATATTGGTGTGTGTCCAAATTTAAGGCAGCCCTTGCAGTCACTGCATATGCAATAACAGTATAGGAGACCCACTCTTTAATAATAGGAACAACAAAGAATAGGTGGCTGACGGCCCTCTAACAATACTGAAGGCCTACTGCTGGCCCTTTAAGAATCGTAAGGGCCCCTATAAAATAGGCTTTGTGACTTTCAGAGTCTCTCCTTCATTAATGAAACAGGATGTGTCTGTTCATGTCTCACACACCACATGGGAAGATAAGGTAGTAAAATGTTAAAATTACATTTACTGGTTAATGTATTTTTCGCCGTTGAAAGCAATGCAAAAGTGCAAAAATGCATCAAAACGCTACATGTGAACATAGCCCAAGGTGTGTAGGATAATTTTTGTTTTTGGTTATTTATTAACCTTTTTCCCAGGAAAATCCATTTTGGTTTCATTTTTGTATGTTTTATTGTGAGCCCATAAAAGTTGCGTAATACTCTGACAACATTGTTCACAACAGTGAACTGAGAATCAGAGATGCTTCCAGGGGTCTTCCCCATGCTGTTCCCATGTCATTTCAGCACTGTTCCCATCAATTTCGGCAATTTTTAGACCCTCAGCAGACCTCTAGGGGGCCGCCGGAGAAATGCTCTAGTTTCCCATAGACTTACATTGGGCTCGTTGCTCGGGTCGAGCAATCTAATTTGCTCAATTTGGGCAACGAATACCCAAGCATTTTAGTGCTCGCTCATCACTAATAATGATCTTAAATGCATGTCAAATTCTACAATAGACTACCTCAAAAGGCGCAAGCTGAAGGTTTTGCCATGGCCTTCACAGTCCCCTGATCTGAACATCATTAAAAATATGTGGCTAGACCTCAAAATAGCAGTGCATGCAAAACAACAAATGAATATCACAGAACTGGAAGAATTTTCCAAGGAAGAATGGATGAAAATCCCTCAAACAAGAACTGAAAGACTCTTGGCTAGCTACAGAGAGCATTTACAAGCTGTGATACTTTCAAAAGGGGGTACTACTAAGTACTATGCAAGCTTCCCAAACTTTTGCATCGGCCCATTCTTCTTTTTGTAATTTTTAAAACGTAAAAGATGAAAATATACAGTATATGTGAAGGATCCACACTTTGCCTGACATCACTATTACGTCAGACAGATCACGTCATATGGATCCGCACTTTGTATCAACTCTGTACCCCTCGGGGACACGTAATGTCAGATTGGTACAGTTTTACACAGACACCCCCTGTCCTCGGGGGCTCAGAAAGAAAGGTACAGGGAATGAGAAGAGATGGCCCACTCAGTCACTGACATGGCCCCACACTCGCTCAAACCCCTGACAGTTGAGAGACCCCTGACAGGTTGAGAGGCCCCTTTCACTAGCTCCAGTGAAACAAAACCTTATCAGCCTGGTATAGCCGCCATCAGTTCCCATTCGCTATAAGCACGGTCCATTAACGGGAATTACATCAGGACAGAAACCAGCCCTGGTAGCATTGGAAATTAACCCCAAAAAAAGTGTGGATTCGTGGATCGAGATAAAAGAGCAGCCCAAGGTTAAATTATATCTTTAATTGCCTTAAGGGCACACTAGACAATACACTATATACATAAGGGTTATACATAAACAGTGAAGTAAATAATTATTTGATCCCTTGGTGTTTTTGTAAGTTTGCCCACTGACAAAGAAATGAACAGGCTATAATTTTAAGGGTAGCTTAATTTTAACATTGAGAGAATATCCAAATTAAAATCAAGAAAATCACATTGTATATATTAGATACATATATTTGCATTTTGTAGTGAGAAATTAGTATTTGATTACTTTGACAACACTTAATACTTGGTGGCAAAAACCTTGTTGGCAAGCACAGCAGTCAGACATTTTTTATAGTTGATGATGAGGGTTGCGCACATGTCAGGAGGAATTTTGGTCCACTCCTCTTTGCAGATCATCTCTAAATCATTCAAATTTTGAAGCTGTCGCTTGGCAACTCGGAGCTTCAACTCCCTCCATAAGTTTTCTATGGGATTAAGGTCTGGAGACTGGCTAGGCCACTCCATGACCTTAATGTGCTTCTTTTTGAGCCACTGCTTTGTTGCCTTGGTTGTATGTTTTGGATCATTGTCTTGATGGAAGACCCAGCCACAACCCATTTCTAATGTCTTGGTGGTGAGAAGGAGGTTGTCACTTAGGATTTTATGGTACATGGCTCCATCCATTCTCCCATTGATGCGGTGAAGTAGTCCTGTGCCCTTAGCAGAGAAACACCCCCAAAACATAATGTTTCCACCTCCATGCTTGACAGTGGGGATGGTGTTCTTTGGGTCATAGGCAGCATTTCTCTTCCCCCAAACACGGCAAGTTGAGTTAATGCCAAAGAGCTAAATTTTTGACTCATCTGACCACAGCACCTTCTCCTAATAACTCACAGAATCATCCAGGTGTTCATTGGCAAACTTCAGACGGTCCTGCACATGTGCCTTTTTGAACAGGGGGACCTTGCGGGCACTGCAGGATTTTAAACCTTTAAGGCGTAATGTGTTACCAATGGTTTTCTTGATGACTGTGGTCCCAGCTACCTTGAGATCATTAACAAGTTCCCCTTGTGTAGTTTTAGGCTGATCTCTCACCTTCCTCTTGATCCAGGATATCCCATGGGGTGAGATTTTGCATGGTGCCCCAGATAGATGTTGATTGACAGTCATTTCGTATTTCTTCCATTTTCTTACTATTGCACCATCAGTTGTCTCCTTCTCACCCAGCGTCTTACTTATGGTTTTGTAGCACATTGCAGCTTTGTGCAGGTCTATGATCTTGTCCTTGACATCCTTAGAAAGCTCTTTGGTCTTGCCCATGTTGTAGAGGTTAGAGTCTGACTGATTAATTGAGTCTGTGGACAGGAGACCTTTATACTGGTGACTATGTAAGACAGCTGTCTTTAATGCAGGTAACGAGTTGATTAGGAGCATCTATCTGGTCTGTAGGAGCCAGAACTCATAATGGGTTGTAGGGGATCAAATACTTATTTCTCACTACATAATGCAAATAAATTTATCTAATTTATACAATGTGATTTTCTTGATCTTCTTTGGGATATTCTATCTCTTTCTTGATTTTGTTATGGATATTCTATCTCTCTTAAAATTATAGACCGTTCATGTCTTTGTCAGTGGGCAAACTTATATAAACAGCAAGGGATCAAATAATTATTTCCTTCACTGTATAATAGTCAGAGATGCAAATACAATAGTGGTAGGTCAAACAGTATAAGCAGATGAATCATGTCAATTACCGGTGACATCTGACCATGTGTGCACTGAGCCTCATGGGGGTCTGAGCTTCCAGCGGGTTCCTTAGTCCTTCGCAGCACGTTACTCAACGTGAACCCCCTGTTCGAAGTGGCCTCATGAATCAGAGAGAGAGAGAGGGAGCCACATGGCCTTACTCTAGCTTATATATCCTTTGGGTATCTCCCCTCCTGGACTCTAGATTGTACCTGAGTCCCTTCCCTGTGACCCTGGCAGATAATAACTTCAAAACTTCAGATGGGTCATAACTCCTTAATGGTGGGTCCTAGGGAGGCGTTTCTGGTGTCATCGGATCCAGTCAGGCCCATGCTATGCGTGGAAACAAAATACAGCTGTACTATCTGTTTCCTGCCAGATATTATACATATCTCCCCATCCTGTGAGGCCAGAACAGATAGGGACTCTGGGTGGTGTGCGGTCTGGTTTGGAGATCTCTGACATATATACGATATATGGCTAGGATGTATGATAAGTCCATATTCTCCTTATAAAATCATAGCTGACTCAGAGGACATGGTATCCACATGGCAAGCAAGCCATTTGGGATGAGGTGGCTCTGTCACTGTATCTGTATCTGTCACTCACAGTCGCTTGACTCTTGATCCCCCCCTGCTGCTGCTAGCTGTTCTGTTACAATTGCACACTGAGTATATATATATATATATATATATATATATATATATATATATATATAGTACAGATAAAAGTTTGGACACACCTTCTCACTTAATGATTTTTCTGTATTTTCATGACTATGAAAATTGTACATTCACACTGAAGGCATCAAAACTATGATTTAACACATGTGGAATTATATACTTAACAAAAAAGTGTGAAACAACTGAAATATGTCTTATATTCTAGGTTCTTCAAAGTAGCCACCTTTTGCTTTGATGACTGCTTTGCACACTCTTGGCATTCTCTTGATGAGCTTCAAGAGGTAGTCACCGGAAATGGTCTTCCAACAATCGTGAAGGAGTTCCCAGAGATGCTTAGCACTTGTTGGCCCTTTTGCCTTCACTCTGCGGTCCAGCTCACCCCAAACCATCTCGATTGGGTTCAAGTCTGGTGACTGTGGAGGCCAGGTCATCTGGCGTAGCACCCCATCACTCTCCTTCTTGGTCAAATAGCCCTTACACAGCCTGGAGGTGTGTTTGGAGTCATTGTCCTGTTGAAAAATAAATGATGGTTCAACTAAACGCAAACCGAATGGAATAGCATGCCGCTGCAAGATGCTGTGGTAGCCATTCTGGTTCAGTATGCCTTTAATTTTGAATAAATCCCCAACAGTGTCACCAGCAAAGCACCCCCACACCATCACTCCTCCATGCTTCACGGAGGGAACCAGGCATGTAGAGTCCATCCGTTCACCTTTTCTGCGCCGCACAAAGACACGGTGGGTGGAACCAAAGATCTCAAATTTGGACTCATCAGACCAAAGCACATATTTCCACTGGTCTATTGTCCGTTCCTTGTGTTCTTTAGACCAAACAAGTCTCTTCTGCTTGTTGCCTGTCCTTAGCAGTGGTTTCCTAACAGCTAGTTTACCATGAAGGCCTGCTGCACAAAGTCTCTTCTTAACAGTTGTTGAAGAGATGTGTCTGCTGCTAGAACTTTGTGTGGCATAGACCTGGTCTCTAATCTGAGCTGCTGTTAACCTGCAATTTCTGAGGCTGATGACTCGGATAAACTTATCCTCAGAAGCAGAGGTAACTCTTGGTCTTCCTTTCCTGGGGCGGTACTCATGTGAGCCAGTTTCTTTGTAGCACTTGATGGTTTTTGCAACTGAACTTGGGGACACAACTGATGGTCCCAACCCCGTTTATAAGGAAAGAAATCCCACTTATTAAACCTGACAGGGCACACCTGTGAAGTGAAAACCATTTCCGATGACTACCTCATGACTGCCTCTTGAAGCTCATCAAGAGAATGCCAAGATTGTGCAAAGCAGTCATCAAAGCAAAAGGTGGCTACTTTGAAGAACCAAGAATATAAGACATATTTTCAGTTGTTTCACACTTTTTTGTTAAGTATATAATTCCACATGTGTTAATTCATAGTTTTGATGCCTTCAGTGTGAATGTTCAATTTTCATAGTCATGAAAATACAGAAAAATCTTTAAATGAGAAGGTGTGTCCAAACTTTTAGTCTGTACTGTATATTAGCATAAAATACAAAGGAAATGTGTCATCTTCAACAATTTTCACAAGGGCTACCCAGACTTTTACATGGCACTGTATGTACCACAGCCCCTGTGTCTCCTCCTATTATGTATATACTGCAGCCCCTGTGTCTCCTCCTGAGATGTATATACCGAATGCTCTATGTCTCATACTGGGATGCACATACCACAGCCCCATGTCTCTTGTTCTGCTTGTAACCCAGCCCCATGTCTCGTATGATGTATAGACTACAGCCCCTGTATCTCCTCCTGTGATGTATATACCACAGCGCCAAGTCTCATACTGGAATGTATATACCGCAGCCCCTGTGGCTATTCCTGGGATGAATATACTGCAGCCCATGTGTCTCCTTCTGGGATCTATATACTGCAGCCCCTGAGTCTCCTCCTGTGATGTCTACATCAAATCCCCATGTCTCCTTCTGTGATGTGTATATACTGCAGCCTCATGTCTCCTCCTGTGATGTCTATACCACAGCCTAATGTCTCCTCCCGGCATGTAAATACCACAGCTCCACTTTTCCTGTAATGTATATATCACAGCCCAATGTCTACTGTGATGTATATACTGCAGCCCCATGTCTCCTCCTGTGATGTATATACTCCAGCCCCAGTGTTTCTTACGTGATGTATATACTGGAGCCCCAGTGTATCCTTATTGATGTATATACTTCAGCCCCGCTGTCTCCTATGTGATGTATGTACAGTAGTATCGGTGTCTCCTATGTGTTGTAGATACAGCAGTCTCGGTGTCTCCTATGTGATGTATATGGAAGTCACAGTGTTTCCTATAGTTTGTATATACAGCAGTCTCAGTGTCTCCTATGTGATGTATATACAGAAGCCTTGGTGTCTCCTATGTGATGTATATACAGCATGGTGATGTGCTGCAGGTAACAAAGCATTATTTTAGCACTGAACAATCATATTAATGAACATAAAAAGGCTAGTAAATGACTGCCAATCAGGCTTTTATATAGTTTATCGGCAGCCGTTTAACAGCCTGACTCGGCCCATTAAAATGGATAGTAACTAATTCACGATTATTCTGGACCATTTTAGATACCAGACTTCATGACCTATCATTGTAGACATTATTTTACATACAATCTGTATGAAAATTAGAACTTGGGATACATGTTTAAAGAATATCTATCATCACTAGCCTTGGAATCAGGCAGTTCTGAGATGTAAATCATTACAACATAGATCAATAAGTATGCAGTTCTTTGTACAATAATTAGAATAATGATTATGGTAATGTACATCATCATCATTATACACATGGATGAGATTCCCATAATGCACCAGACTAGTGATGATAGGTCTAGCAGGGAATTAGACAAACCGCTTAAGTAAAGAACATCTTCACAGTGTTCTATATTACAGTAGATCGATTCATTTGAGCCATTAAACAGGAGTGTGACAAAATGTAATTTAGCACCTCCTGGTCTCATTTTCTTTAGATACCATGTGTTAGTAGCTACAACTCCTTTCCAATCAGGTCATATAGTGTTGTAATTTTTATATGACTTGCAATTTTGAATTGCACTTTAAAAAAGATTTTTTTTGCAAATGCATTTATGTCATCTACCCTATAATGATAAGTTTGGTACAGTTTGTACCATCTTAACTGATTTTTAAATTCATTTATCCTATTCCACTATAGATAACATTTTCTCAATATTAAAACAAAATATAAAGTACGCAAAAAACTTCTCAAATATATACTGTTTGGTTTGGATTAGTATAGATTGATTAACATCACAGGCAAACTCCTGTCTTCCTCTGTACCACTTTGTCACTCATTTAATCATGTGTACTTGTTTTAATATTAGGTACTAGATGGTGGCCCGATTCTAACGCATCGGGTATTCTAGCATATGTTTCCCTCCTTTATAATGCCCCATGAAGTCACATCCCCCGTATATAATTCCCCATGCAGGATGTCACATCCCCCGCATATAATGCCCCATGCAGGAAGTCACATCCCCCGTATATAATACCCCATGCAGGAAGTCACATCCCCCGTATATAATGCCCCATGCAGGATGTCACCTCTCCCTCATATAATGCCCCATGTAGGATGTGACCTCTCCCCCCATATAATGCCCCATGCAGGATGTGACCTCTCCCCCCATATAATGCCCCATGCAGGATGTCACCACTCCCCCATATAATGCCCCATGTAGGATGTCACCTCTCCCCCCCATATAATGCCCCATGTAGGATGTCACCTCTCCCCCCCATATAATGCCCCATGCAGGATGTCACCTCTCCCCCCATATAATGCCCCATGCAGGATGTGACCTCTCCCCCCATATAATGCCCCATGTAGGATGTGACCTCTCCCTCATATAATGCCCCATGTAGGATGTGACCTCTCCCCCCATATAATGCCCCATGCAGGATGTGACCTCTCCCCCCATATAATGCCCCATGCAGGATGTCACCTCTCAACCATATAATGCCCAATGTAGGATGTGACCTCTCCCTCATATAATGCCCCATGTAGGATGTCACCACTCCCCCATATAATGCCCCATGTAGGATGTCACCTCTCCCCCCCATAAAATGCCCCATGTAGGATGTCACCTCTCCCCCCCATATAATGCCCCATGCAGGATGTCACCTCTCCCCCCATATAATGCCCCATGCAGGATGTGACCTCTCCCCCCATATAATGCCCCATGTAGGATGTGACCTCTCCCTCATATAATGCCCCATGTAGGATGTGACCTCTCCCCCCATATAATGGCCCATGTAGGATGTGACCTCTCCCCCCATATAATGCCCCATGCAGGATGTGACCTCTCCCCCCATATAATGCCCCATGTAGGATGTGACCTCTCCCTCATATAATGCCCCATGTAGGATGTGACCTCTCCCCCCATATAATGCCCCATGCAGGATGTGACCTCTCCCCCCATATAATGCCCCATGCAGGATGTCACCACTCCCCCATATAATGCCCCATGTAGGATGTCACCTCCCCCCCCCATAAAATGCCCCATGTAGGATGTCACCTCTCCCCCCCATATAATGCCCCATGCAGGATGTCACCTCTCCCCCTATATAATGCCCCATGTAGGATGTGACCTCTCCCCCCCATATAATGCCCCATGCAGGAAGTCATATCCCCTGTATATCCATCCCCCATAGTGCCCCATGCAGGTCCCCTATGGCCCCATACAAAAAAAAAAAAATCCAATACTCACCTCCCTTCTCAGCTGCTTCTCTGGACTCCAGCGTAGCCGGCATGTTGACGCTGTGCGCTGTGACCAGTCAGGAGAGAGCGCGGTGTAAAGACGTCACCGCGCCCTCTGAACTGAGACATCACAGAGCATCAGCGGAAGACACAGGAGCTGCTGTGGAGGCACGGGGAGGGGTAAGTATGTCGCCGGTGCCAGGGTCCTGATCAAGCGGGGGAGGGACGGGAGGAGAGGGGAGGGACGGGAGGAGAGGAGAGGGGAGGGGAGAGGAGGGGAGGGGTAAGTATGACGCCGGGTGCCGGGGTCCTGATCGAGTGGGGGGAGGGACGGGAGGAGAGGGGAGGGGAGAGGAGAGGAGGAGATAGGAGGGGAGTGGCGTACACTTGTCCTCGGGCGATAAGCGGCCGTAGCCGCTGATCTCCCGACGATAGCCGCATGTAGGTCAGCGGTCGGGAGACTTATGCTGCGAGTAGCCGGCTGCATCACCTGGCTGCATCGCCGCTGACCTCCGTGCCGCACATGAGCCGCTAACGGCCGCCATGTTTTTCAGAAATGCCGCATCGCTGATTGGCCGCGGCCGGACAAATCAGCGACCCGGGATTTCCAGGACAGACAGACAGACAGAAAGACAGACAGACAGACGGGATAAGACAATTATATAGTAGATTTTGTTCTGTACTGAAATCCTTTTAAATATATACAATGATCTAATATGAAAAACGCTTTAAAAAAATAATAACATAATTATATGTTTGCAAAACTACTCGAATTATCCTTTGTTTGCAAATTGTTAAGTTAATTTTTTTAGATGTAATGATTAGTGATGAGTGAGTACCATAATATTCGTAATCGCTATACTCGTAACGAGTACTTTGTAATAATCGCGTATATGTTCCGAATAGCGAGTACAATGTAAGTCAATGGGAAATGCGAGTAATTTTCTGCTGGACCCTACAAAGGGATTTGGGGGCCTGAGGAAAAGGCTGAAATGGATGGGAAAGTGATGTAACAGAATGGGAAGAGTCTGGAGAGTATGCCTGCATGCATTTCTGACTCACATATGGTTTCTGGGAATAAGTTTGTCACAGTATTACGCCACTTTTACAGACACACAAGAACAACTACCAAACCTTACCTAAATTGCATTTAACAGGCCAAAAAGGTTAAGAAACAGTTTTTCCTGAATAATCACTTGTATATAAGGCTAAATAAACCAGAGAAAACAAAAAAATATCCCTTTTAGCCTTTGTTCACACATACTATTGTGGCTTTTTTACAATCACCTTTTACAATTGGGAGGGCCCTGACATACATTTTGTAGGTCCCTATGTCATACATCATTTTAAGTTCGCTATTCCCCAGCACTTTACAAGCACAGCTAGAACGTACCATTAGGTATGCTGATCTTTGACCTGAGAGGCCTCAGGTGGCTCTGTAACATGCATTTTTGAGGGACAGCTGTTACTTAGACATTTGGGCGGTCCCTCCATCATTGACACTCAGATAGTGGAATACATATTTCATAGCAGTTTACAATGTGCCCATTGTAGTGTTGGGCTTGATCTTCCTCCTCCTCCTCTACCACCATGTGCTACTGCGGCCCTAAATTCAAATGTTCAGAGGGCCTGCAGTAGGCAGGAAAGTTGAGTTTTGTGAGAGCCCTCGTGTGGCCCTGTAACATACATTTTGAAGTGCCTTCCTCTAGAAATTTTGGCGGTGCCTCTTGTGTACATTTGAGAGTGCCCTCACTTATTCATATTGTAGGGCCCTCACTATTATTTAACTCATTTAAGGACAGAGACTACAGAGAAAATGGCCAAGAGACATGGAGAACTAGAAGGTAGCAGTGAATGAGGCCTACAATTCTATGGTATGGCTGAACTCTGTGAACCGGAAAAATAAAGCTGCACTAGTTAACTGGATGACAAGCTCAAATATATCACTTATGCAAGTCAATGGACAAAGGATATATGGTGCCCCCCATCCAGGATGGGTTGGAGAAGCTTCTCTAAATGGCTTAGAGATTTTTATTGTCAATATTCCCCAGATTATATAGGAAGAGAGGACTTCTTGATACTGTACTACTTGTTCCAGTGCAGAATGTGCATCGTATTTCCAAAAATTACTCCTGGGGCTGGGTGCTGTGTCATAGGTGCAGGAAGATTCCATGACAAAGGCCTCCCTTGACAAACATTATCTACGATGGAGTACTGTAGTAGTTGTGGACCTCAATTCAAGTTTTCAGAGGGCCATCAGTCGGTCATCAACAGTCTATTGAATATGTATCCCCTATCTCAGTCACAATGTGGCACAACCTGTGACAAGGGCCTCCAATGACAAATATTAGTTTGGTAGGACTACTGTACATTCCAGATTTGTCCACTGCACAATGTGCATAGGGTTTTTGAAAATTAGCCCTATGGGCTGAGTCATGGTTGACGCAGGAAGCCACCATCCCAAGGGCTTCCAATCACAAATAGTAGTTAGGCTGGAGTAGGAATACTGTCCTGGTTTGTCCACTGCACAATGTGCATAGGATTTGTAAAAATTAGCCCTATGAGGTGTGTCATGGTTGACTCACTATTTTGGCTGTGCCTGTGACAGCTTGCTTGTCTTGTGCCATCAACATCTGAAAATCTGTCAACAAAACCCAAAATGCCAAAAAAGCCTGTTTTTAAGGGACGTGGACGTGGTGTTGTCAGTGGTGCGTGAGAAGGCACTCAGTCTGTGTCAGGTCAGAAGAAGCTTGATGCATCCACTATGTTCCTGGAAAAAGTTCCCTTTTTGTAATGTAAACGTGTATGGAAGCCAAAAGAGTGGGAGCAGATTCTGTCTTGGATAGCAGACAAGGCCTCTACGCATTTATCAAGCAGCAACAAATCTTTCACGACCACACAGTCTACTGTGGATACACAGAAGGCTGGCCCTTCCAATCCTGAAGCTGGTTCTCCTTCCTCCTGCCATTATCAGTCACAGGAGACATATGATCCCAAGCTTGGCCACTCTGAGGATCTGTTTGGTACGTATCTCTTGGTTGGCTGTGGCCTATCACCATGCAGCATTGAAGAGGGACAAGAGGAGGTGGCATACACTGATGCTCAAGTATTTGAGGACCTAGGCCAGAAGAAAGCCACTTGGAGGAACGTCATTTACTGTCTCCAGAGGTGGAGGCTGATAATGATGAAACACAGTTGCCATCAGGTCAGCCTACAATGTCAACTGGGAAGGAGGATGAGATAGAAGATGAGGTGGTCGATGATGAGTCTACTGATCTGACCTGGACCGTTGGCACGCATAGCCATGACAGCAACACAGAGGAAGATGGATATGTAGCACCAACACAGGCACCAAGGGGTCGTGGTTAACCCAGAGTGAGAACTGGGTCAACTGTTCCCAAGAGCACTCCCACTGTGCGCCAAGTCAAGGCTTGGGGGCGTTCAGCTGCTGTGTGGAATTTCTTTTTCTGAAAGTCCTTCAGAGAAAAACATTTTTGTCTGTAGCATCTGCCATACCAAGTTGAGTAGAGGCCAGGGCAAAGGCAACCTGAGCACCACCACCAGTATGAGAAACCACATGGCAGCCAAGCACCCCAGTAGGTGGATGGAACACAAGGGTACCAAATCTGTGTCTGCCGGTTAAACCAATAATAATAATAATAATACTCCTTATTTATATAGCGTCAACCTATTCCGCAGGGCTTTACATTTGAGAGGTTCATATTCAACAGTCATAAGTAACATAGCTAAAGATAATACAATAATTAAAGCAAAAATAATGACGACCCTGCTCATAAGAGCTTACGATCTACAATGCGGTGGAGGCATAGGCGGATTATAATGAGGGCACTCTGGGCTACCGCCCGGGGCCCCGAGCCTCCTGGGGGCCCGGGGCTCTGGGGTGTCTATGGCCAGATTGCCCTCATTATATGTGCGGCGCCGCGGTACATACCGGAAGACAGTGGCGGGCGGGCCCCCGGACCGCTCCCCCCGGCAGCGGCACACGGCGCCTACTTCTTCGGCCGGGGCAGCATGGCAGCAGTTAACTTCCCTGTGCTGGCCCGGCCGCGTCACTGCGAGGAGACACGGCCCTGTGCGCGGCCGTGCCTCCTTGCTGTGACGTCATGCACTGCTGCACCGGAGAAGAGCAGGAGGACTGGAGCCGAGCCGGGGGATGGTGAGTCTGTGTGTCTGTGTAAGTGAGTGTGTGTGTGTGAGAGTGTGAGTGTGTGTATGTGTGTGTGTGTGTGTGTGTGTGCAGGCAGATATCATTGTGTGATATCTGTTTATATGTATTTTGTGTTTCAAATGTGTTTATGTGTGTATGTATATGTCTGTATATGTTTGTGTGTGTGCGTGACTGCGTGCGTGACTGCATCCAGCCTCCTGCTGAGTATAGATGGCGCCGTGCGGCTTCCCGCTGTGTATAGATGGCACCGTGCGGCCTCCTGCTGTGTATAGATGGCACCGTGCTGCCCCCTGCTGTGTATAGATGGTGCCGTGCGGCCTCCTGCTGTGTATAGATGGCTACGTGCGGCCTCCTGCTGTGTATAGATGGCTATGTGCGATCCCTGCTGTGTATAGATGGCTCCGTGAGGCCTCCCGCTGTGTATCGATGGCTACGTGCGGCCCCCTGCTGTGTATAGATGGCACCGTGTGGCCCCCTGCTGTGTATAGATGGCACCATGCAGCCTCCCACTGTGTATAGATGGCGCCGTGCTGCCCCCTGCTATGTATAGATGGCGCTGTGCGGCCCCCTGCTGTGTATAGATGATGCCGTGCCGCCCCCTGCTGTGTATAGATGGCGCCGTGCGGCCTACCGATGTGTATAGATGACACCGTGCGGCCTCCCGCTGTGTATAGATGGCTACGTGCGGCCTCCCGCTGTGTATAGATGGCTTCGTGCGGCCTCCCGCTGTGTATAGATGGCGCCGTGCGGCCTACTGCTGTGTATAGATGGCTACGTGGGGCCCCCTGCTGTGTATAGATGGCGCCGTGTGGCCTCCTGCTGTGAATAGATGGCGACGTGCGGCCTCCTGCTGTGTATAGATGGCACCGTGCGGCCTCCTGCTGTGTATAGATGGCGCTGTGCGGCCTCCTGCTGTGTATAGATGGCACCGTGTGGCCTCCTGCTGTGTATAGATGGCACCGATCGGCCTCCCGCTGTGTATAGATGGTGCCGTGCGGCCTCCTGCTGTGTATAGATGGCACCGTGCGGCCCCCTGCTGTGTATAGATGGCGCCGTGCGGCCTCCTGCTGTGTATAGATGGCTACGTGTGCTCAATATTGAGTCAAACAATTAATGTAAGGCTATGTGCCCACGATGCAGAAATGCTCCGGATTTTTTTTTAGCATTTCTGCATCTCCCTGGCAGAAAAAATGCATGCGGATTTTACATGCGTTTTTCCTGCCAGGGACAAGTGGATGTGAAGCGTTCTTCACATGCATTTCAGCATGCGGGTTGACAAGCGCTTTCCAAGCGATTTCAGCATCACTTGGAAAGTGCTTGACAACTTGGTCACATTATATAAATCCATGCAACCAGCATGAATTTATATACACCGCGTGCAGAATTATTAGGCAAATGCGTATTTTGATCACTTTGATTCTTTTTATACATGTTGTCCTACTCTAAGCTGTATAGGCTTGAGAGCCAACTACCAATTAAGTAAATCTGGTGATGTGCATCTCTGTAATGAGGAGGGATGTTGACTAATGACATCAACACCCTATATAAGGTGTGCTTAATTATTAGGCAACTTCCTTTTCCTTTGGCAAAATGGGTCAGAAGAGAGATTTGGCGTCTCGGAAAAGTCCAAAATTGTGAGATGTCTTGCAGAGGGATGCAGCAGTCTTGAAATTTACAAACTTTTGAAGCGTGATCACCGAACAATCAAGCGTTTCATGGCAAATAGCCAACAGGGTCGCAAGAAGCATGTTGGCCAAAAGAGGCGCAAAATAACTGCCCATGAATTGAGGAAAATCAAGCGTGAAGCTGCCAAGATGCCATTCACCGCCAGTTTTGCCATATTTCAGAGCTGCAATGTTACTGGAGTATCAAAAAGCACAAGGTGTGCGATATTCAGGGACATGGCCAAGGTAAGGAAGGCTGAAAAACGACCACCTTTGAACAAGAAACATGAGATAAAACGTCAAGAATGGGCCAAGAAATATCTTAAGACTGATTTTTCAAAGGTTTTATGGACTGATGAAATGAGAGTGACTCTTGATGGGCCAGATGGATGGGACAGAGGCTGGATCAGTAAATGGCAGAGAGCTCCACTCCTACTCAGATGCCAGCAAGGTGGAGGTGGGGTACTGGTATGGGCTGGTATCATCAAAGATGAACTTGTGGGATCTTTTCAGGTTGAAGATGGAGTGAAGCTCAACTCCCAGACCTACTGCCAGTTTCTGGAAGACAACTTCTTCAAGCAGTGGTTGTGCCAAATAAATTTCACGTGAACTATCACATGATCTATCACAGGGGATCATGTGACATGTCACGTGATACATCAGGTGTGTGTGTGGGGGGGGGCCCGTGCCCTCTAAACTGCCCGGGACCCTTGCTACTCTTAATCCACCACTGGGTGGAGGTGACAAAAAAGACAGGGACTTATTTACAATGATGGTCCAGCCATCTTGAGGGGATGAGGGATAGATAAAGGCTGCATGAGCTCATCACCAGCCAGTATTTGCAGTGATTTTGGGTTCAGTGGAGACTTATGACATGTTGCCTGGGCTATGTCCTTCAGAATCTGCTGTTCCAGAAGTAGGCGCTCATACCTCCTGCCCACAAGCTGCGGTTGCTCACACACAACAAACATCAACCACATCCACTTCCTTGTGCCAGCAAAGTGTCCAATTGTCCGTGACTGAGAGCTTGGAAAGAAAGCGCAAATGCCCAGCCACACACTCACAAGCACAAATACTAAACTCGCACATTGCCAAATTGCTAGCTGTGGAGATTTTGCCGTTTAGGCTTGTGGGAGTACAGTCTTCCGTGATCTCTTGGCTTTGACTGCCCCACAATACAGTGTTCCCAGCCGCCACTATTTTGCCCGGTGTGCCATCCCACCGTTACACAAGCACGTGTTAAACAATCTGAACTGTGCTCTCACCAACGCCAAAAGCCAGAAGGTCCACCTAACAACAGACACCTGGACAAATTGTTGTGTACAGGGACGATATATTTCTGTCATGGCACACTGGGGGAATCTGGTGTAGGGTGGGACAAAGGCGCAAACTGGAACATCATACATCCCACCCACACTAAGAATAGCGGGCCCAACTTCTGTCAAGGTTTCCACCTCTGCATATTCCACTTGCTATTTCTCTTTCTCCTGCTCCTCATCCTCAGCTGAATTACCCTCCCCATCACTGCCAAGCTGGGACCTGTGCAGCAGCACATCGGCAAAGTGGCAAGACGCTCTGCTGAAGCTGTTCTGTTTTGGTCAGAAAGCACACACTTCAACAGAGTTGTAGCAAGCTTTAAAACAACAGACCAATCAGTGGCTCTCCCCACTGCACCTCCAACCCGGTCTGGTCGTCTGTGATAATGGGCGTAACCTGATGGTGGCTTTAAAGATCGGCAAGCTGGTACACGTGCCATGCATGGCTCACGTGCTGACCCTAGTTGTTTAGAAATTTCTAAAAACTTTCCATGACTTGCCGTACCTACTTGAAAAGGTGCGCCGTATTAGCGCCCATTTCCACCATTCCTCTACTGCTTTTGCTGCTTTTACAGCGCTGCAAAAGCGCTTGAATTTGCCAAGTCACCGACTCATTTGCGACCTGCCCACGCGGTGGAACTTCACCTATCATTTGTTGGCGAGGACTAGTGAACAGCAGAGAACAGTAGCTGAATACCGCTTCAGATTGCCGGTCAGACTGAGAGCCAGCCATTACACATAACAACTGTCGAGTGGGTGTGGATCGCTGACATTTGGGAGGTTCTTGAGAACTTTGAGTACTGCACCAACATTGTGAGCAGTGATCAGGCTATTATCAGTGTAACCATTCCGCTGCTGTGTCTCTTGAAACAATCACTGCATAAACTCAAAGATGTAGCTTTGAATGCCCAGCATGTTGGTATGGAGCCATATTTCCCAATGGGTGATACTACCCAGCCTTGCCAACATTCTCAGGCAACATTGGGTGATGAGGAGGAAGATGAGGAGGGAGAGGACTTGTTTTTCAGTGCTACCGAGGGGACTCGTAATGCTACAGAGGGGACACCCAACCAAAGCATCATTTCTGTCCAGCCTCGATGGGCTGGAGAGGACGAGGTGGAGGAGGAGGAGGCGAGTCAGCATGAGGAGAGGATGGATACTGTTTCTACTGTTGGGGACACAGAACATTTGCCTTTTGTAGCTTGGCCCACATGGCACAGTTCATGTGTAAGTGTCTGTGGCAAGACGCTCACGTCATGCACATTTTATCCAACAGTAATAATAATAAGAAAATGTATTTATATAGTGCCAACATATTCCACAGCACTTTCCAAATAAGCGGAGACATGTACATACAATAAATTCAGTTTAAACAGTTACATTAGGAGTGAGGTCTCTGCTCACAAGCTTACATTCAACAAGGTAATGGGTGGACACAATAGATGAAAAGTGCTTGTTATTTCAGGTCAGGCAATTATAATAAGTAGGGATTTTCATATAAGACTGCATGATCCGGTCATCAGCCAGTATGTTTAAGTGCAATAATCAAGTATCGAGTGTAGTTATCGTGTGCATGGAGGGTGTGGAGACAGATGAATAGTAGGGTGCAGATTCAGAATAATATTTAGAAGGAGGAAACAGGGGAAAGTTAGTTTACTGAGTAATTGAGGTGGTAGGCTTGTTTAAAGAGATGGGTTTTTAAAGCGCGCTTGAAGACGTGGTGGCTAGGCATCAGTCGGATCGTCTGGGGTAGAGCATTCCAGAGAACTGGTGCAGCATGAGAGAAGTCTTGGAGACAGAGGTGTGAGGTTCAGATTATGGGGAATCTTAGTCTTAGGTCATTTGAACGGAGGGCACGTGTAGGGCGATAGACAGAGATGAGAGAGGAGATACAAGGCTGTGCAGAACTGTGGAGAGCTTTGTGGGTGAGAGTGATGAGTTCATATTGGACCCTATAGCAAATGGGCAACCAGTGTAAAGACTGGTATTCAAGATGGAGGCATCGATGAAGCAGCTGGACAGAGATACGACCCTGGCTGCCGCATTCAGGATGGATTGAAGTGAAGAAAGTTTGGTAAGAGGGAGACCAATCAAAAGAGAGTTGGAGTAGTCCAGACAAGAGTGAATAAGACCGACAGTAAGAGTATTAGCAGTTTCAAAGGTGAGAAAAGATCAGATTCTGGAGATGTTTTTAACGTGGAGGTGACAAGAGCGACCTATACTGATTGGTCACCTTTCTCGATCCACATGACAAGGAGAAATTTCATTCTCTCCTTTTGGAGTCAACAAAGAGTTTTACAATTGAATTGTTCAAGAGGGCCGTTGTAGATCAGTTGCTGAAAACATCACCCTCAGGCAATGCTGGTGGCAGAGGTACCGACTCTTTTCAACACCAAGGGATAATGGGGAGAGACAAGAACACCAGCTTCAACAGAGGTGGGGGAAAATGTGCACAAATTGGGCAATTTTCAATAAACCAGCACAACAGTAAAGGCTATATGTGGCTGTAACAATGCCAAGGAGGGATAAGTTGCAGAACATGGTCAAGGGGTACTTAAGTGACCATACGTGTGTCCTTTCTGACGCTTCAGTTCCATTTAATTATTGGGTGTCTAAACTGAACACTTGGCCTGACCTCTCCTTATATGCCTTGGAGGTGCTGACCTGCCCAGCTGCTAATGTGGTATCTGAGCGTGTTTTCAGTTCCACTGGGGCAATCATCACTGATAGGTGCACACGCCTCTCCACGGAAAATGCAGACAGACTTACTCTGATTAAATTCATCAAGGACTGGATATCTCCACAGTTGGTAATCCCTCCAGATGAGAGTAAGCCAACCTAAATTCACCAAAAATTCAGATTTATGCTACTGCTGTTAACATCACCCCCTTCCCATAAGAACCCGTTCCTTCCTGCGTCAACCATGACTCAGCACATAGGGCTAATTTTTAGAAACCCTATGCACATTGTGCAGTGGACAAACCAGGACAGTATTCCCTCCAGTCTAACTACTATTTGTGATTGGAGGCCCTTGGAATGGTGGCTTCCTGAGTCAACCATGACTCAGCCCACAGGACTAATTTTTACAAACCCTGCGCAGATTGTGCAGTGGACAAGCCAGGACAGTATTCCTACTCCAGCCTAACTACTATTTGTGATTGGAGGCCATTAGGATGGTGGCTTCCTGTGTCAACCATGACTCAGCCCTTAGGGCTAATTTTTACAAACCCTACGCAGATTGTGCAGTGGACAAACCAGGACAGTATTCCTACTCCAGCCTAACTACTATTTGCGATTGGTGGCCCTTGGGGTGGTGGCTTCCAAAATAGTGGTTAAAATGGCCTGGTGCTTGCTTGTAGCAGGCAGTAGGAAACATTTTGGACTACTGATTTGTGCAGGGCAATCAAAGATTTTTTACGAATACTAATACAGACAAAAGTCAGGCTGACACCCTAAAATAGTGGTTAAAATGGCCTGGTGCTTGCTTGTAGCAGGCAGTAGGAAATGTTTGCACTACTGCTTTGTGCAGGGCACTAATTCAGACAGAATGCAGATTCTGACCCCTAAAACAGCAGGGAAAATAGACCAGTGCTTAAAAAAAAAGGCAGCACACAATGCTAATTCTGTGTGTGCAGGAAAAATATTGCTTTGCCTCTGACAAGAGCTGTTTTAAGATGGACACTGGAAGAATACTTTATCCTCTTCCTAGCTAATACACAAGCTCTCCCGTGTACTCTGACTTTGTTGTGAGTCTTCAGCTCTGAAAAGAGCTATTTTTTGGTGGTATTATGGAGCTAGTGAGCGGCTCCTTTAAACACAGAACTAGCACACACTGCAGGTAGCCCTTACAAGGGCTTTTGTTTGTTCAAGAGGCCTAAACACTCTCCCTAGCAGCTCAGCGATCTCTCCCTATGCTTATAGAACACAGGCTCCAGAAGCAATGTGCACAAAATGGCGGCGGCAGGGATTAAATAGACCCTATGACACTGGGCGGCCAGTCAATCACAGTAATGCCACAATCAAGATGTCTGTGGCATTACTGTTATTGGTTAAGAAGCCCAGCATGTTTAGTGGCTGCAAAGGAGGCGCCAAAACTGCAGGGCGGGACATCCGAATATAGCGAGGCGAGTGCACAAATACTCACCGAATAACGATTAACCCGAATACCGTACTATTCGTGAGAATAGCGAATAGTAACGAATACACTCGCTCATCACTAGTAATGATACTTTCGGACAGTAGAGCTAATACAGCATTCAACATTAAAGGGATTGTCCAGTCTAAAATGACAAGTCTGCAGTCACGTAGAGGAATCCTCTTGGTGTCTGCAGTCAGGTAGAAGAATCGTCCCAGCGTACACACTGCGCACTCTGAAGATTCTGGGATGTCAGTGCAGGGAGCGGCGGTCACATGACTGCAAGAATCAGATACGCATAATCCTATCCAGAACTAGAGATGAGCGAATCTTTCAAGGTTCGATTCGGTTTTGATCAATGAATTTCCTAATGTTCACTGAACAGTTCGTCGAATGGTTCGCCGAACATATCCGTACCCCATTGGATTCAACTGAAGGCAAAACCAAACTCATAGACAACACATTCAAAGGGGCCCAAAAGCTGCTAAAACAGTTCAAATCAGTTGCAGACACCAGGAACAGTGGAATCAATTAACCCCAGTCAAAATTTTATAATGGCACAGCAGCATTCAGCCATGGGCTATGTATGAGGTATCAAGGTCTGGGCCAGCATTTACAGCTTTGAATTTAACTTCAAATTTAGATGAGGTGGGTGAGGGATTGGTGTAGATCTGCTGTTCTGGGAGCCCTGATACCTCATGCAACAGCTCAAGCTGCTTTTCTGCTCAGCCACACTCAGGTAGCACAAGCATAAGTTTCATAGAGTACTATTGGTAGAAAAATTTACACAGGTAGTTGACTGAAAGTAAGTGCAGGCATGCTGGTCTGGGAGCCCTACTGCTATAGGCAACACAAATGAAAAAGACCCAAATTGGAGTCTCCACATTTCAAAAAATTATTGCCATACACGATTAAAGTGGCATCAATTTCACCAGAGCAGACATGGTATAATGTGGACTGACACCCCTTCCACTACAGGAAACACAACAGATGGAGACCCAACCCGGAGTCTTCACGTTTCAAAAAAATTATTATCATACACCTCTAAACTTGCACCAATTTCACCAGATTAGAAATAGTATAATGGGGACTGACACCCCGTCCACTACAGGAAACACACCAGATGGATACCCAACTTGGAGTCTCCACATTTCAAAAAATTATTGATAACATCAGCGACAGTAGCATGAGCAGGCACAGAAGCCACAACAATGGTGTCACAGACTGCAATAACGCAAGATCAATGCAGCACACTAAAAACTACACCATCGCCTAGTCTGCACAGTCTGCAATTGGGGTGCAAAAGTCGTTGGAGATCCATGACACGAGATTAATAATTATCTTGATGAAAATTAGGCAGTCTAAACTTTCAGGGGATAGCCGGATGCTCTTATCTGTCAGGACACCACGAGCAGCGCTAAAGACACACTCTGAGAGAACGCTGGCTGCCGAGCATTACAAAACCTCCAAGGCGTGAAAGTCGAGCTCAGGCCACTCTTACATTTTTGAAGACCAAAGTGCAAAAGGGTCCAAACCTTCCAGATGGCATTGATATGGAGCTTGAGATACTCCTGCACCATCCTCTCCTGTCATTCACTACGAGTCAGACTTGTACTCTCTTTTGCTGGTGCACAGGCTAGTCTAAAAAATGTGTGAAAAGACTCACAGAAATTGCTACTGTCACTTAGACTGCGTCTAATGTTTATGAATTGACAAATTGATAGTACTGAGGTTGGAAGTTTTCAAATGTGATGCACATTGTGTGCCTCACTGCTGTCTTGGGGAAAACCACTCTTAAGGTTGTCTACAAGCGTGTTTTGATACTCCAGTATGCGCGCGTCTCTTTCTAGGGTGGGAAGCACCTAGAAAAAATTTACTCTTGTACCATGAATCTAACAGAGTGCAACCCAGTGGTAAGCACTATTTTGAATACCGTGATCATGTTGCAGATAGTGCCGTTAGAATGCACTCAAGTGTCGCGCTCTTCCATGAGATCCAAGTTCATGGTGACAATAGAGAGGGGATCATTTTCATCTCCTGACTGTTGGGAGACCATCACCTCTTTCTCCTCATTCTCCTCCATTTGTTCCTTGGCTCATGTAACTTCACTACCAGTTTGTCAGGTACCACAAGTTCCCCTTGATCGCTGTAATCCACCCTCTCTTGGCAAGCCTGTGCTTCCTCCTCTTCCTCTGACAGAACTGAAAGAAGCATTGGACAGGTTAGGAGCCTCCCTATAATCGTGTGAACCTATTGACTTCTGTTTTTGTGATTGACATGTGTGTCTACCAATGTTGTTAGATTTTAAGAAGGATTTCCTTTGTAGGACCTGTATGACATCACTAACCTATGTTTTATAAACCTTGGGGTCCCACCCACTTTTCATTGTAGCCTCAATCCCCTGATGAAGCCAGTGATGTCGAAACTAGTTTGGGGGGCAGCTGATCATTTTTATTAGGACCAGCACAAACTTGTGTTTTTAAACTACACAAACTGAAAAGGTGAAGAATAGATAATAAAGATTACCTTTTTAATAGTCACAGAACCTTTAGTTAGGGCTTATTTGCCTTATGCCAATTTGTAAATAAAAAATCCTCCTCTTCCTCTGGCACCACCACTTCCTCCCACAGACTATTCAAAGTGTGTTCCATCCAGCATGTATATGATCAGAATAGGGATGCTGTTGACAGCATCGTCAGAGCTAACCATCTTAGTAGTCATTTCAAAACAGTGTAGAAGTGTGCAGAGGTCCTTAATCTGTGCCCACTCCGCAAATGTGATTTTCACCACATCCGTACTATGTTGGCCCAGGTTATGCAAAATTAAATACTGCATCAGGGCTCATCGCTGCTGCTACAGTTGTTGCAACATGTGCAGAGTGGAGTTCCACCATGTCGGCACATCGCATATCAACCGATTAACCAGTAGGCCGAAAGATCTCTGTAGCGACGTAAGTTGATGACCCATGGGTTACGAATGGCGGAAGTGAGTACACAGCAACCGTGGTTTCTGCAGAAGCACATCCAGGCCAGGATAGTGGTGGAGAAATTGCTGGACCTCCAGATTGAGGATGTAAGCCATGCAAGACATTTGTGAGTTTGCCCCGGCAAAGGGCCACCACCAGGTGGCCATCATTATCGCACACAGTCTTCCCTGACTCCAGGTTCAGTGTAGACAGCCATTGCTCAAACTTAACCTGGATACCTGTGAATAGCCCAGGGGGATGGGGACGACTCGGTTCCCGGGCCTTTGCATGGCCTTTGGGGATGTCGCGGTGGTCGGCTCCCGGGCCCCTACCCTGGGGTCAGCTTTTAAAAGAGGATTATTTGTTAACTCTATAAAAGTTTGTGATGCCACCTGTGGTTTCTGGTGAGAATCACCAGCGCTGCGGCAGTCCACTGAGGCCGGTGATAAGGCAGCTCGATGGTATAGCCCCCCACAGGTGGAGCTAGTCCTCAGGGCAGCGTACTGAGAGGGGGATGCAGGACAGGCGTGACCCAACCGGGTCAGAGCAAGAACGTCGACGGACACAGTAGTCACTTCAGTACCTTTCACTGATGGTAGTTCAGGCACATCCCGGAGCACTATAGGTTGAAGGGTGCATATCAGGATCCTCCCCAATGAGCAGGTGTAGGGCCTCCTGTTTCTTGCCTCTGCGTAATAAGTTTCTGACCTGCCTGAAGCTAGGCCTAACTTTATCTCTGTCCAGCACCAGCTGACGTTGTGGTAGGGCCTTCTCTTGAAGTTCACGCTCCCAATTTGCGGGGCCTATGTGTCTCCTGGCTCTGTTTCGTATCAGCTCTCTGGTGAACCTGGGGCCTGTAGTTCTCCAGGGATTCCGGTTATGCCTTACTGGGTCGTAGAGATCCCGGTAAGCTCGGACCCCGTGTCTGGTATATGTTTAGGGGTGAGCTGGGTAAGCTCCTCTGCTCCCACTGCTACTCACTTTCCACTCGCCTTCGGTCA
Organism: Phyllobates terribilis; assembly: GCF_046119375.1. Classification (NCBI taxonomy): domain Eukaryota; kingdom Metazoa; phylum Chordata; class Amphibia; order Anura; family Dendrobatidae; genus Phyllobates; species Phyllobates terribilis. The sequence continues at coordinate 762,943,964 of NW_027362762.1, read as the reverse complement.
CGCTTGGGCCCTCACTAGGCTACTCATACTAACGGCAGCTTGCCGCTCTTCACCGCTCTTACAGGTGTTGGCACACCTTGGGCTCACTTACTTGAGCTCCTGAGTCTAGACTGGGCTTCAGGACCGCTGGAGGCCTAGCTTGCCTACACAGCAACCCATGTGCTTCTCCGCACACAGCTTTTCACTCTCTGTGCACTCGAGACTAACTGAGCTCGACTCTGTATTCAGATCTGTACTCGCTGAACTCTCCAGAGGAACTGAACTGCCTAGCTTCACCTTCCCTATTTATTTCCCTAACGGGCTCCCTCTGCTGGTCTGAGGTGGAAGGTGGAGATGTGTGAATGTTTATGGGGGCCTCTTGTGAAGGATTCCATTAATGCACCCTTCTAAGATCTGTGGTACCAAGCGCAGCGGGGCGCCACACCTGTCCACAACTGTTGAGCTGTATAACTGTAAACTCCAAGGCATATTAATTTTAACACTGCCAGATTGTGGTGAGCCCTAGCTGCGCAGCATGGTGATGGGGTTGATTCTTGCTTCACTGTTTGAACATGTGTCTCACTAAGGCACAGGTTGAGGGTGCAGGTGGAGGCCCTAGAGGAGGTGGAGGCAGAAGCAGTACAGTAGAGGAAGCCCCTTCCCCCCTGTACCAACAGCCACCAGAGTCATCCAGTGCCCAGTCAGCGAGATGTAAGACCCCTGGCCATGCTTACTCGTCCAGGTGTCTGTGGTGAAATGCACACTGGCAGACATAGATTTTTTCAAGGAATGGCTGATGTTGTCTGCAACATGCTGGTGTAGCACAGGCACAGATTTCTTACAGAAGTAATGGAGACTGGGCAACTGGTAGTGGGGGACTGCAATAGCCTTCAGCTTTCAGAAACCATCTGTATCCATCAGGAGAAGAGGCAGCATTTCTGTGGCCCACAGATTGGAGATGGTGGAGTTCAAGGAAAGGAGGAAATAATCTTTTACGTGACCACAACTGCAGGATCGAGGGCTGGCTGCTGTGCCAAGACAGCATGGAGTAGGGTGAACACAACAAAATGCTGTACTGTGAGTCAGGTGCAGGCGGAGATGTTACGGTGGATTGAGAAAGATGTGGTGTGCGCAGTGAAACAAAAAAAGCAGGCATGTGCGCCTCCATAACAGCTGACAAGCTCTCACTTAGCCCAACTGGGACCGGTAAAGTGAAGGCTCTGCAACTGGAGACCTGTGTGAGAAAACTTGCCACTGTGATGGAGAAAGAATAAGTATGGGGGCGGCCAGTTGTTGGTGAGGCCAGTTAGTCCCCATTTTAGTGCAGTAAGATTCCCAGACTAACGCATGTTGATCACGCAACCCTTGCCGCCCCTGTGAATTGCAGACCCACGACCGCTGCTGGCCACAGTCAGAGATGTGGATGAAGATTCAGTGTTTGTCATGGTTGCATCACTCCATGTCTGAGAGGAGGGCTGCAACATAACCTCCTCATCTTCCCCCTTCTCTACCTCCTGTGCTGAGCTACTCAGCTGCGTGCCTATGAGTTCACACCAAGTGGGATCTACAACTACATTGTCATCCTCTCTGTTATCCCACTCTCCATCATGAGAGTCATCATCCTCCTCTTCCTGCCCTTACAGCACAGTACAGTCCTCAGGTATCTAAGTCTAATCAGGATCACATCTCCCCCCCCCCCCCCGGTGGTTAATGTCTGGTGACAAGGGTCAGGATTCTGCTTGGACCCTACTTCCACCAGCCCCGGATTCAACAAAAAAAATTTTGGGCATCAGTGCAGATGTTTTCCTGCTCTTGAGTATGTGAATGTTTGGAACAGACCTCTGAAGTCCATGTCATAGAATGTGTGATTTTCTAATGTGAACTATTGCCTGGCCAAAAAAAATACCAGCACCAAATCTTTCTATGCACAAATGTGGACTTGTTTCAGCGCCACATTATTAGCAGAAAGAATTTAGATTGTATAATGTGAACTCTTGTCTGGCCAAAAATATTACTAGCACAAAATATTTCTATGCACAAATGTGGCATTGTTTCAGGACCATGGTGTTAGTAGAAAGAATTTATAGTTTCAAAGGTGTACTCCTGCATGGAGCACAATTTTAGCAGCACAACACAGTTACATGCTGAAATGTGGCCTGGTGTCTCCAGACCAAACTACTAGCAAAAAGGCTTGATCTGCTAGCTAACTATCCCACCATCCAGTAGCAGCAGCAGGAGAAGCTTCTCTGCGCTATTACACTGACAAAATCTTGCAAAAACAACAGGTATGCTCTTTATTTGGATAGGGACATGTGACTTCGGCAGCCAATGACTCAAGCCCTTGTGTCTCGACAATATGGATGGTTCCTGCGCCCTTATTGGCTGCCAAAACCTCCACCTATTAAGTTCTAAATTCTTTCTATTACTAGCGTCCTTTAGAAACACTATCTCTGCAAATAAATACTGATAATTTAGTGACAGATGACTGACAGGCATAGGACTAGGGTTGTGAAACAGCTGGTTAAAAGAGGGGAAGGATAAATACAACATTAGTGGGAAAAAGCGATGTTGTGCTGGAAGGGGGAAAAGGCTTAGTGTTCAAGGTGTACGTGGGGTAGGTGGTAATGTTAGTGAAGGCTTTACTGAACAAACACCATCTCGTCCAATCCAAAGAAAACTGACAACTTCAGTTACTGGATGGGCTACTCCACTCTCTTTCTTTGGCAGCTGCACAGCGGTACACCTTGCAGATGAGGGCCAGAAAGAGCATGTGCTCCAGTGGACTGCAAGAGCTGCATCAAGTGGCCTCTCCTCTTCTTCCTCTACCTCAACATCACATACAGTACAGTCCTCAGAGATGGCACCTCAATTACCCTTGTTTCCCCCTGCCTAACAACTCTCCAACTGCCCAACTGACTGAGGGGAAACACAGACAGGGGAGTCTGCAGAGTTGTTCACACATTCTATGCCATGGGAATCAGAGGTCTGCTCCAAACATTCGCAGACTCAAGAGGAGAAAAGCATCTGCACTGATGCCCAAATTTTTTTTCTGTTGGATCCGGGGCTGGAGGAAGTAGGGTCCAGGAAGAATCCTGACCCTCGTCACCAGACGTTAACCCCCGGGGGGGAGATGATCCTGATGAGACTCAGATACCTGAGGAGCACGCGGACTGTACTGTGCTGTCAGGGCCGCAATAGGAGGAGGGTGACTCTTAGGGCGAGGAGTGGGAGAACAGGGAGGATGACGATGAGGTTGTAGACCCTACTTGGTGCGAACCCAGAGGCACGCAGCTGAATATCTCAGTAAAGGAGGTGAAGGAGGAGGAAGACAAGGGGGTGACATTGTGGCCTCCTGCACAGACACGGAGTGATGCAAACATGACAAGCAATGCATCCTCAGTAGTGATGGAGAGCACTAAAATGCTCGAGTGCTCGATGCTCAGGTCGAGCAAATTGGAATGCTCAGGTGCTCGACCCGAGCAACGAGCTCAATGTAAGTCTATGGGAAACGCGAGCATTTTTCAAGAAGCTCCCCCCGGTGGTCTGCAGAGGGCCTAAAAATTGCCCAAATCGATGGGAACAGTGCTCAAATGACATGGGAACAGCATGGGGAAGAGCCCTGGAAGCATTTCTGACTCCAAGGTCACTGCTGTCAACAACATTGTCAGAGGTATTTCGCCACTTTTACGGACTCACAATAAAACATACAAAAATGAAAGCAAAATGGATTTTCCTGGGAAATATGTTAAGGAACATCCTTTCCAAGGTAATGGCTTGTATATAAGGCAAAATAAATATACAAAAACAAAAATGCTACTTCACACCTTGGGCTATGTTCACACTTAGCATTTTTGATGCGTTTTTGCACTTTTGCATTGCTTTCAACCAAGACAAATGCAGTCACTGGTAAATATCATTTTAACATTTTACAACCTTATCTGGCCATATGGTTTGTGACACATCATCCGACACATCCTGTTTCATTTATGATGGAGGGACTCTGAAAGTCACAAAGCCTATTTTTATAGGGCCATTAGGCAGCCCTCACTATTCTTAAAGGGCCACAGCAGTCGGCCCTCACTATTGTTAGAGAGCCATCAGCTGGCTATGCTTTGTTGTTCCCATTATTAACGAGTGGGTCTCCTATACTGTTATTGCGTATGCAGTAACTGCAAAGGCTGCCAAAAATTTGGAAGCACTCCAATGCCCCTTGCAAGAGACGTAGACGTCAGAGAGCCTCCTATAAACAATGTTCCCATTATTAGGAAGTGGGTCTCCTATAGTGTTTGCCTATGCAGTGAAGCAACGCTACCAAAAATTTGGAGGAACTCCAATGCCCCTTGCAAGAGACGCAGAGGTCGGAGAGCCTCCTAAAAACAATATTCCCATTATTAGGAAGTGGGTCTTCCATATTGGTTGCCTATGCAGTGAATATAAAAGCTTCCAAAAATTTGGAGGCACTCCAATGCCCCTTGGAAGAGACATAGGGGTCAGAGAGCCTCCTTAAAACAATGTTCCCATTATTAGGAAGTGGGTCTCCCATAGTGTTTGCCTATGCAGTGAATGCAAAAGTTGTCAAAAAATTTGGAGGCACTCCAATGCCCGTTGGAAGAGACGTAGAAGTCAGAGCACCTTCTAAAAACAATGTTCCCATCATTAGGAAGTGGGTCTCCCATAGTATTTTCCTCTGCAGTGAATGCAAAAGCTGCCAAAAATTTGGAGACACTCCAATGCCCCTTGGAAGAGACTTAGAGGTCGGGAAGCCTCCTAAAAACAATGTTCCCATTATTAGGAAGTGGGTCTCCTATAGTGTTTGCCTATGCAGTGAAGCAATGGCTGCCAAAAATTTGGAGGCACTCCAATGCCCCTTGCAAGAAACGCAGAGGTCAGAGAGCCTCCGAAAAACAATATTCCCAGTATTAGGAAGTGGGTCTCCCATAGTGTTTGCCTATGCAGTGAATGCAAAAGCTGGCAAAAATTTGGAGGCACTCTAATGCCTCTTGGAAGAGACGTAAAGGTCGGAGAGCCTCATAAAAACAATTTTCCCATTATTAGGAAGTGGGTCTCTCATTGTGTTTGCCTAATCAGTGAATACAAAAGCTGCCAAAAATTTGGAGGAACTCCAATGCCCCATGCAAGACACGTAGAGGAGGTGATATGATAGATATAATGGTGAATGATATGGTGATGGAGGATGAAGAGAAGGAGGAGGACAAGAGCAAATTGACAAAATCAGGAAGCGTATACCCATGTGTAGGTGTGGGAGGTGCATGAGATAGACCTCCCAAAAAACACACTGGATTTGAGTTTATGTTACGCTGCTATCATTTGGGGGTGTTAAGTAGTCTGCCCCAATCCAGCCCTTGTTCATTTTTAGAAGAGTCAGCCTGTCAGCATTTTCAGTTGACAGGTGGATACGCCTATTGGTTATAATTCTACTGGCGGCACTAAAAACATGCTCTGATAAAACGTGTCGAGCTTGGATACCCAATAATTAAAAGGCACAGAGGAATCACGGAGGACGTCGGTACGGTCGACAAGGTACTCCCTCACCATCTTCCCAAACTTTGCACTCCTTGTGAGAGTACCCCACACCTCAGGGCCTGTAAGATGGGAGGGTCTGAGAAAACTGTACCAGAACTTTGACAGTGTTCCCCTGCCTCTGATGGATTGGAGTTGTGTCTCTCTCGCCTGTACTCCTTGGTTGTCCAACGAACTGTGACCTCTGCCACCAGCGCTTTCAGATGGGAATTTTTTTAATAATACTGCAACAAGGGCCTTCTGGTACCGCCCCATTTTAGTAGACATTTCCACCTCGAGAATAAGTTCTCCTTGTAGCGTGGGTCTAGAAGTGTCACCAACCAGTAATGACTGTCACCCAAAATTTGGAGAATGTGAGGGTCAGGGGAAAGGCAGTTTAACATAAACTCAGTCATGTGTGCCAGACTGCTAACAGGCAAGACTTCTGTGTCCTCACCAAGAGAGCAATTGACCATGCTCTCCTCCTCCTCCTCCCTGTCCTCTGGCCATCCACGCTGAACAGACGGTATTACAGTTGTACAGGTAGTACCATCTATAGCACATGAAACTAGCTCCTCCTCCTCTTCTTCATTGTCACCCAATCCATGTTGGGATGAGACGGGGCTGGGTTGTGTGGAATCACACTTTCTCCATCTCATAATGCTCCGCCTGCAATGCATCCTCTTTGATTGGGAACAGAGAGCACTTCAGAAGAAAGAGAAGCTGGAATGGTGACGCTAATTATGGCATCATCGCCACTCACCATCTTGGTGGAGTCCTCAAAGTTTTGGATGATGGTACATATGTGTGACATCCATGTCCGCTCCTGAGGTCTTATGTGTGGAGTCTGAACTGAATACCGAAGGCCTTGTTGAGGCTGGTAGTCAACAACAGCCCTCTTCTGCTCACAAATCCTTCCCAACATCTGCAAAGTAGAGTTCAAATGCGTGGGAACATCACACACCAGTCAGTGAGCCGGAAGCTGCAAACGTTGCTGAAACACGGCAAGGGCGACGGAAGCTGTAGGTGACTTTCTAAAATGGGCACACAGGCAGCGTACTCTGACAAGCAGATCCAGCAGCTCCAGATAGGTTTTGATAAACCGCTGAACCACGAGGTTAAGCACATGGGCCAGGCATGGTACTTGTATCAGCTCGCCTCGCCTCAGCCGCCACCAGGTTCCGGCCATTCTCACACACAACCATGCCTGGCTGAAGGTTCAGCGGTGTCAACTACAGATCTGTCTATTCTTTCAGAGCTGTCCACAACTCTTCAGCATTGTGTGGTTTGTCACTTAAGCATATTAGCTTCAGCACAGCCTGTTGCCGCTTGGCAGAGGCAGTGTTGCAGTGCTTCCAGCTTGCTACTGATGTGGTCATTTTGGAGATGGATGCTGCAGAGGAAGAGGAGGTGCAGGAGCTGTAGAATGTGGGGGCAACCCTGATTGACCCAGGGCCCGCAATCCTTGGTGTCAGGAGAACATGTTTCATCCCAAGGTCCGACTGGGTCCCGGCTTCCAGTATGTTAACCCAGTGTGCCATAATCGAGATGTACCGTCCCTGCCCACAAGCACTTCTCCACGTGTCCGTGGTTAGGTGGACTTTCCCAGTAACTGCGTTGTTGAGGGCACGTCTTATTTTGTGGAACACATGCTCGTGTAATGCGGGGACGGCACTCCGGGAGAAATAGTGGCGGCTGGGGACTGAGTACCGAGGGACAGCAGCCGCCATCAGGTTGCGAAAAGCTTCTGTCTCTACGAGCCTAAAAGGCAAAATTTCGAGCGCAAGCAGTCGCGAAATGTGTGAATTTAATTGTGAGGCCTGTGGGGCGTTTGCTGCGTATTTGCGCTTGCGTTCCAAGGATTGGGGTAAGGACAACTGAACGCTACACTGAGAAAAGGACGTGGATGTGCTTGCTGATGTTGCTACTTGAGAATGTGTAATGACAGGTGCAGGGCAGGAGGCATCTTTGCATGCGCCATAGATAGAGGATTGGCTTGCATGCACAACTTAGGAAGAAGCAATGGTGCCACCTGCAGACACTGTTCCTGGACCTTGGGGTTTGACCCACTTAGTTGGGTGCTTTGATGCCAGGTGGTGCAAATGGCCTTTTTGGTGTTATCGGCAGAGTCTTTAAAAAACAACCAGACTCGAGAAGACCTAACAGTTGTACTGGCTACTTCCGTCGTGTTGGTGTTACGGGGAACGGTCGCCCGCCTTCTGTCTGCGGCCACCACAATGCTTCTTCCTGCCCGTTGTGGTTCTACGCCTCCCTCCCCCTGTGTGCTCGCTCTGTATGTCCCCTTGCCAGGTTGGATCAGTTGCTATATCATATATCATCCACCACCTCATCTTCCACTTCCACACCCTTGTCCACTTTTTGGCAATTGTGTCTAATCATCGTCCGCCTCTTGTGACAGTTTCTCACCGTCGCCTTCGTGTGACCATGGCTGCTCAAATATTTGGGCATCGCTACATGCGATCTCCTCTTGCCCTACTTCAAGTGGACCGGGCGAGAGGCCCGAATCTATAAATGGAAAAGTGAACAGCCCTTCGGAGTGTCCAAGTGTGGGATCAGTTGTCTCCGGGCACTCGGCATGGTGGGAGGAAGGAGGATCATGGTAAGGAATATGCGGTTCAGACTCATGGCTACTGAGACCTGACCGTGTGGAAGACAGGATGGTGGTGGTGGTGGCTAAGTGACTGGAAGCATTATCTGCTATCCTGCCAATAACCTTTTCACACTGCTCTGTGTTCAATAGTGGTGTTCTGCGGTTCCTTATTAATTGGGACAGGAAGGTTGAGCGAGAAGATGTGGGTGTTTGTTGTGGCACAATTTCAGCTTGCTCACGGCCTCGGCCTCGTCCTCTGCGTGCACCATCATAACCATCATGTCCACTTCCCCGTCCCTTGCCACGCGCCTTGCCCATTTTAAATGGAGGACAATATTTTCCACTTTCAGTAATAATGGCTGGATTTGAACCTCTGTGATATGTGATACGTGTGACGGAAAAGCAAATGGCTTAATTTTAACCTCAGTGATATGTGATACATGTGACTTAAAAGCACAGTTTTAAATAGCTGACCTGTAGGTAACAATTTTTAACAGCGACATCATGTCACTAACTTCACTGACACACTGCAACAAAATTTCAATGGAGGCCAGAAATGGCAGAATTTTCAGCACAATTATATGTGATCCATGTCATGGATAAATCACAGTTTTAAATAGCTGGCCTGTAGGTAACTATTTTTAACAGCGACCTCGTGTCAATAACTTCGCTGACACACTGCAACAAAATTTCAATGGAGGCCAGAAATGGCAGAATTTTCAGAGCAATTATATGTGGTCCGTGTGACGGACAAACCACAGTTTTAAATAGATGGATTTTTAGCACTGTAATATGGAAAGGATCTGGCTGTATTCTGCAGTGCTGACAAGCAAATGGCGCAGAAAAATTGTGCTCTCCGGATTGTTTATTAAGCAAATAATCAGGATTAAGATCCAAAAAAATTATTCCTGGCCCCTGATACCTGGGGCTATTTGAAGAAATATCTGTAAAAGCACCAGCAGACAGAACTGGAATGGACCCTCTTGCTATACTGTATGCACTGCAGTCTGCCACATACACTGCCTGCCTGCCTAGCACTGATATGTATGCAGCTGGATTAGTACTCAGAAGGACTGTTAGTTGAGATGGATATGTGTAGAATATGTTGTGGTATACCTACACTAACTAAGAAACAAGCTAATCTCTCCCTAGCTCAGCAGCACCTCTCCCTACACTGCCTGATTCCGGAGTAGACTGTGACGAGCATGTCGGCGCCAGGTCTGATATAGATCTGATGACGCTGTGCGGCCAGCCAATCACTGTAATGCCACAATCAACATGGCCGCGGCATTACAGTGTGTGGCAGACAATCCCTGCATGTTCATTGGTGCTCTAAAGAGCGCCAAACATGCAGGGAGGGGACCCAAGCTCCCTCTGAGCAACTCCTGAAATACTCGGCGAGCACCGAGCAGTAGCGAGCATGCTCGCTCATCACTAATCCTCAGCCACAGCTCTGACTGTGTCCAGCAGTGGTCATGGGTCTGCAGTTCTCAAGGGCGGCAAGGGTTGTCTAGTCTAGGCCTTTTTTAAGACTGCACAGGATGACCCAACTATCTGTCAACTTTGTAAAAAAAGACTTAGTAGAGGCAAAAATTGCAATAATTTGACTACTACATTCATGAACCGGGACATGCACGATCAACATGCATTAGTCTGGGAATCTTACTGCACTAAAATGCGGACTAACGGGCCTCGCCATCCAACGACTGCCCCATCAACTGCATCTGCTGCTTCTTCCTTCTTCATCACTATGGCAATTGTTCTCACACAGGTCTCTAGCCGTAAAACCTCCACTTGTTTACCCACTACAGTTGGGGTGAGTGAGAGCCCATCAACTTTTACAGAAGTGGACATGCCTGCTGTTTTTGTTTTACCCAGCATACCACATCTCTCTCAATCCACCATAACATCTCCTTCTGCACCTCACTCATCATCCAGCAGTTTGTCGTGTTCACCCTACTCCACCCTTTCTCAGAAAAGCATCCAGCCTTCGGTCCCACAGTTGTGATCACATAAAAGATTGTTTCCTCCAGCATGTTGCAGACAACATCACCCATTCCTTGAAAAAAATCTATGTCTTCCAGGGTGCATTTCACCACAGAAACCTGGACGAGTAAGCATGGCCAGGGGCGTTACATCTTGCTGACTGGGCACTGGGTGACTCTGGTTGCTGCTGGGGTAGGGGGGAAAGGGCCTGCTCCACAAGTCTTGAAACACCTCTGAATCGAACAGTTCCTCTACTGCTTCTGCCTACATCTCCTATAGGACCTCCACCTGTGCTCTCAACCTGTGCCTTAATGAGACACGCGTTCCAACAATGCAGAGAGAATCTTCACCATCACGATACTGCACAGCTAGGGCTCACCGCAATCAGGCACTGTTAAAATTAATATGGCTTGGAGATCGCAGTCATACAGCTCAAGAGTTGTGGACAGCTATCTAGGCCAAGATTGAGCAATGGCTGTCTCCAATGAACCTGGAGGAAGGCCGTGTGCGATAACGGTCCAAACCTGGTGGTGGCCCTATGCTAGAGCAACCTCCCACACTTGCCTTGCATAGATCACGCCCTCAACCTGAGGGTACAGCAATTTCTCTGCCACTATCCCGGCAAAATGCACTGTCGCTGTGTGCTCACTTCTGCCATTCACACCAAGCATGTCATCGACTTGCATCGCTACAGATGGTTCTACCAGTTAACTGGTTGATATGTAATGCGCTGAAACTGTGGAATTCCACTCTGCACATGTTGCAGCAACTGTGGCAACAGCGACAAGCCCTGACGCAGTGTCTCATTTTGCATAGCCTGGGCCAGCATAGTACAGACGTGGTGCAAATCAAGTTTGCGGAGTGGGCACAAATTAAGGACCTCTGCACCCTTCTGCACTGTTTTGAAATTGATACTAAGATGATTATAGCTGACGATGCCATCATCAGCATCACTATTCTGGTCATATACATGCTGGAGCACACTTTGAATAGCCTGTGGGAAGAGGTGTTGGTCCCAGAGGAATAAGAGGAAGCAGAGGAGGATGTGGAAGGGATAACAATATTTCTAAGTTCCAGACTGTCATCGCATAAGTCAGTGCCAAGGTAGGGTGGCTCATGGTACCAGACAAACTGTTAGTCAAGGTGCAGGAGCCAAGGAACAAATGGAAGAGGATGAGGAGGAAGAGGTGATGGGCGTGCAACAGTCAGGAGATGAAGAGGATAATGATTCCCTCTTTGTTGTCCGGATGGAGGAAGCAAACTTCAGTGTTTCCCTGCCACCAACACACCATGGACTTGGATCTCATGGAAGAGCCTGACACATATGATCACATTCTTGCTGTACTATCTTCAACATGATGCCCGTATTGTTAGGATTCAAAATAGTGCTTACTCCTGGGTTGCCACTCTGCTAGATCCACGGTACAAAAGTAAATTTTGCCAGATGCTTCCTGCCCTGAAAAGAGACGCGCGCATTTTGCAGTATCGAAAACACTTGTAGAAAACTTTAAAAGTGGTTTTCCCCAAGGCAGTAGTGAGGCACACAGTGTGCATCGCAGTTGTAGACTTCCAACCCCAGGAACGTTAAGTCATCATTGCAAATCATTAGCAGCAGCAGTGTAAGTGGCAGAATCACTTTCTGTGAGCCGTTTCACACATTTTTTACACCAGCCTGTGCACCAGTATAACAGAGTACATGTCTGACACTTAGTGAATGACTGGAGAATATGGATCAGGAATATCTCAAGCTCAATATCAATACCATCAGGAAGGGTTTGGACCCTTTTGAAATTTGGTCTTCAAAAATGTAAGAGTGGCCTGAACTCGCCTGTCAAGACTTGGCGATTTTGTCATGCCCGGCAGCCAGCGTTCTCTCAGAACGTGCCTTTAGCGCTGCTGGTGGTGTCCTGAGAGATAAGCGCATCTGGCTGACTCATGAAAGTTTTGACTGCTTAACTTTAATCAAGACGAACAAGTCATGTATCTCCAAGGACTTTTGCACCCGAATCGCAGACTGTGCAGACTAGGCGATACTGTAGGGAGCTGCATTGATCTCACGTTATTGCAGTCTGTGAAATCTTTGTCGTGCCTTCTGTGCCTGCTGTTGCTGCTGATGTTATCAATAATTTTTTGAAAATTGGAGACTCCTAGTTGGGTCTTTATCTGGTGGGTTGCTTGTAGTGGAAGGGGTGTCAGAGCCCCATTATACTATTTCTATTGTGGTAAAATTGATGCCCCTTTAGTGGTGTGTGGCAATATTTTTTTAAAATGTGAAGACTCCTAGTTGGTTCTTCATCTTGTGGGTTGCCTGTAGTGGAAGAGTGTCAGTGCCCCATTATACTCCTTTGAAATTGATGCCACTTTAGTAGCGTCTGCCTTTAATTTTTGGAAATGTTTGCACTTCAACTTGGGTCTTCTTCATGTGTGTTGCCTGTAGCAGTAGAGCTCCCAGCCCGGCATGCCTGCACTTACTTTCAGTCAACTACCTGTTTTACCATTCTTAAATTTTTCTAGCAATAGTAGTCTACAAAACTGGTATTTGAGCCACCTGAGTGTGGCTGAGCAGAAAAGCAGCTTGAGCTGTTGCATGTGGTATCACAGCTCTCAGCACCGCAGGCCTACACCAGTCCCTCACCCACCTCGTCCTAATTTGAAGTTAAATTCACAGCTGTAAATGCTGGCCCAACCCTGATACCTCATGCATGGCCCATGGCTTACTACTGCTGCTTTGCCATTATAAAATTTAGACTGTGGGTCAATTGATGCCACTTTTCCTGGTGTATGCCCCTAATTTGAGCTGTTTTGGCAGCTTTTGGGCCCCTTTGAATTTGTTGTCTATGCGTTTGGTTTTGCCTCCCATTGAATTCAATGGGGTTCAGAGATGTTCAACGAACTGTTCGGCAGTTTGTTCGGTGAACATCGTGAAATTCACCAATTAGAACCGAACCTTGAAAGGTTTGCTCATCTCTAGCTGTCACGTGACCACCATAACTGGTGCTGATGTGGCACCCCAGGTCTGGTCGCCACAGTGGCAGCAATGTCATGTCTGAGAGCTGGTGGGAGGTTCCCTGGTTGGGGACAATTAGCATGCAGCACCTCCTGCCTCAGTCCAGGGAGGGGAGAAACCTGCCCTCTATAAACTGGATCTGGGGGGGGTTTGGGAGTCCAGTCCAGTTAGAGACAAGTGCCAGACAAGATAGGGACAGGTCAGCAGCAGGCTGAGGAGTCCCTGTAGGCAGAGGAGGAACACGAAGCCAGGAGGGGAGGTAGCAGAGCTCGTCCTGCCTAGAGACTAACAAAGTCGGACACTGGAGTCCGAGGCTGTGAGGGTTATAAGCCAAGCAGCAGAAAACCACCACGCAGGGGACTTCAAGTCCTCTGGCCCAAGGAAGCCCAGAGGCTCAGCCACACGAGAGGGACCACTACTGCCCCGAGGGGTGAGAAGTACGCAAGGCCCGAGTCGCCAGTCATACGGGTGAGAACAACATGGTACACTCAGAGACGTGGGCTACCACTACACTACAGCGGGATAGCCAAGAAAGGGTGAAGTCAGCACGGTAGGCCTACAAACTCCCCCTGACCAGCGGGATTTCCCAGATGCTCTCAGACTGACCAGGCCTCCATTGTTAGCCTGTATTCCGGACGGGTCCCTTAATACCACCAACAGTAAAGACCCTGAATTGCATGACAGACTCTGTGTGGTTACTGCTGCTCCCGCGCACCATCACCCCCAACATCTGCACTTGCTGCCCTGAGGCTATACTCCTCCCGTGGGGAGTTATACTACCCTCTGCTGCACCCTCAACACCGCCTCAGCGGTCTGCCCTGCAGCGGCGGTTCACTCTGACCGCAATCCAAGGGTGGCGTAGTCGGACATTCAGCATACAGACCGCCATTTGGGTTGACCACCCTGAGCCATGGGACCGGGTCCCTGCCACGCAAGGACTACAATCCGCAGCATCCACAAAATGTCCGGTTCCGGGTATCCCCACACACACACGGCCCAGGGGGCGCGTCACTGACACCAGAGAATTCTCACAGCGTGCAGTGTGTGAGCTGGGTGGATTCACAAGTCTGCAGTCACATAGAGAGACTGCAGACTTGTCATTTTAGATCGGACAACCCCTTTAGTGTCACATTTTATGGGTGCAAGCAGCGGGCCCAAGACAGTATAAGAGACTATGCTTTGAATTTGCAAGAGGCCCTGAGAGCCATTAAGCAGGCAGACCCTGACAGTGTGCGGAATGCAGGTAAACTGCTGACTGAACAATTCATTGAGTGTCTGCTGTCCAGTGCCTACCGAACCCAGTTACGCCTAATGGCCCTGCAGAACCCGGAGTTAGACTTTGCACAGTTCAAAGACAGGGCCATCCGGGTGCTCCGAGAACCAGCACCTGGTGGCGCTGTGACCCATAGGCGCCCTGCTATCACCTATCACTAGGAGGCGGTGCCCTTGTCTGCAGAGCCTGAGGGAGCTGATGCACAAGCTTTGGGCAAAGACCCGGCTGCAGACCTGCACCATCAGGTCCAAGAGCTGACTAAAAGCGTTGCCACACTAACCAGGACTGTGCAGTCGTTACAGGTATCCTCTCCAGGAAAGATCCCGCTGGCTACCAGTCCGGAGGACATCCCGTGGCGCCGACAGAAGAGGATCCCACCATCCAGAGGGAAGCCAACGGACCGCTATGACCAGGATGGACAACCCATCTGGCGCCGCTGCAGCCAGACAGGACATATAGCGAGGTACTGTAATTTAAACGAGCCCAACCGGGGGCAGAGGGCCAACCCCCAGGCGTAAGATCATCAGGCCCGTCAAACTGGCATGACAAGTATGTGGGGGGACGACCGGTCTTGCCTGTGGTACTGGATGGCTTTCCCATGAGTGCCCTGTTGGACACCGGGTCACAGGTAACCACCATCCCCTATGTACTTTTCAAGCGGTACTGGGATGACACGGATATTACCCATTACCCAGATAATGACTTGAGCATCATCGCCAGCAATGGTCAGCCCGTGCCGCAGGTGGGGTTCAAGGAGGTGACCATCAAAATTGGTAAGGTTGAACTACCGGCACCAGGACTGATTATTGTGGACATTGACCATCGTGAAAGTCACCCTAAAATAACCTTGGGTACTAACGTTATTGAAAATTGTCTTTCAGAGATAATTGTTATATTACAGCAGGTTGCAATGAATGCCAGCTCCAGCCAACAGCGTGTCTTACAAAAGGAGATTAGAGCCCTGATGAAGGGGCAACAGGTAGAACTGTCTGGTGGTGAGATTGGTAGCGTTAGGATGAGTGACCCGTTCCCTATCGCCATGCCCCCAAAAAGCGAAATGATGATCTGTTGCCGGACTGCAATCGGGTTAAGAGGTAGAGACTGCCAAGCTATGGTAGAACCCGTTTACTCACACAGTAGGCCCACCATTTTGACAGCACGGGGGGTGGTTGATGTCCGCCATGGGAGGGTGCCGGTCCGCATCCTAAATATTGGGGAAAGAGAAGTACACTTGCCCCGGTATGCCACTCTGGCCAAATTGTTCACCATTAATCAAAACTCTGTAAAAGCCGTGGAACCCGTGCCTCCATCTTCCCCAGAGGAAGGTAACGGCTCCAACAAACAAATGGAGGACTGGTGCCAGAAGCTGCACGTGGGCACTGACTCCACTCCCCCACACCAGAAACAGGGAGTTTACCGGGTGGTTCAGGAGTACGAAAGAGTCTTTAGCAAACACCCGCTACACTTTGAGCAAGTAAAGGGGGTAGAACACCAAATCCCCACGGGAGACCATCCACCCTTAAAAGAGAGATACCGTCCTGTACCCCCTGCACACTATCAGAATGCCAAGGGTATGTTACGAGAGATGAAGGAGGCTGGGGTGATCAGGGATAGCAGTAGCCCCTGGGCTGCTCCTCTAGTTCTTGTAAAAAAGAAAGATGGCACGATGAGGATGTATGTAGATTATAGAAAGGTCAACAGAATAACACACAAAGATGCATACCCGTTACCTAGGATAGAGGAGTCTTTGGCTGCACTAAAATCTGCTAACTTCTTCTCTACTTTGGATCTCACTAGCGGGTACTGGCAGATTCCTGTAGCAGAGTCGGACAAGGAGAAGACCGCCTTCACCACCCCGATGGGTCTCAGTGAATTCAACTGTATTCCGTTAGGACTCTGCAACGCACCAGGGACCTTCCAGAGGCTGATGGAGTGCGGTCTGGGGCACAGAAATTTTGAGACGGTCCTACTCTACCTGGACGATGTCATTGTGTATTCCAAGACCTATGAGGACCATCTAAAGCACCTGGCAGAGGTGTTCGATGCCCTGGCAGGCTTCGGTCTAAAGGTGGAACCCTCCAAGTGTCATCTACTGAAGCCAAAAGTACAGTACCTGGGACACGTGGTGAGTGCTGACGGAGTAGCCCCAGACCCTGACAAGATCGCGGTGATTAAGGACTGGCCAAAACCCTCCAGCGTAAAGGAAGTGCGGCAGTTCCTCGGGTTGGTAGGCTACTACCGAAGATTCATCTCCGGGTTCACCAAGATGGCAGCCCCTATGCAGGACCTCCTGTTAGGTCAGTCAAAGACTAAAAGTCAGAAGCCGCCCTTTAAGTGGGACATGCTGGAGGAGGAGTCTTTCCGCCAGCTGAAGATGGCCCTCACGGGGGATGAGATCCTGGCCTACCCTGATTGCGGCCAGCCTTTTATCCTCCACACTGACGCCAGTAACATGGGGCTAGGAGCCGTACTGTCCCAGATCCAGCAGGGCAGAGAACGGGTAATTGCTAGCAGAAAGCTGAGACCCACAGTGAGAAACCTTGAGAATTATAGCTCCTTCAAGCTAGAGTTCCTGGCAGTGGTGTGGGCAATCACCGAACGCTTCAAGCATTACCTGGCTTCTTCTAAGTTCACTGTGTACACGGACAACAGCCCATTGACACACCTGGACACTGCAAGACTTGGTGCCCTAGAGCAGAGATGGATAGCCCGGCTGTCCAATTATGAATTTACTATCAAATACTGGACAGGGCGCTCAAATGCCAACGCAGATGCATTGTCCAGAATGCCTCACTTGCAGAATGGGGAGAGGATCCAGAAGAACTGGAAGAAATTGAACTCCCTGCATTCCACCATCATGGGGTCACCCAGTGTTCCCACTGCGTAAAGGAGAGGTGCTCTGCCACCGCTACGTTCAATCCCTTACCCCACCACGGCAGGGCAGAGACACAAGATAGTGACTCCGCAGTCCACCTGATAAAAGAGATGCTGACCCAGGCTGATGCCCACCTTGATCTGGATGCTCCAGAAGAGGCCAAACAGCTGTGGAAAGAGAGGAGCAAGCTGTTTCTCTAAGAGGGGAGGCTGTGCCGCAGAACCGTCAACTCTCGAACACATGAGCTGATCTGGCAGGTAGTGGTCCCAAGGTGGGATGCAGCTATGGTCCTAGAAGCATACCATGATGGAGCAGGGCACTTTGGATGGAAGAAGCTGGAGTTCCTGTTGCGTGAGCGGTTCTTCTGGATAGGCATGAGAGGGGCTATCGAGAGATGGTGCAGAGACTGTGGCCCGTGCAACCTAAGGAGTAAAGACCACGCCAGCAAGAAGACTCCCCTCCAGCCCATCATCACAAAGCAGCCCCTTGAGCTGGTGGCCCTGGACCACGTAAAGCTGGCTCCGAGCAGATCGGGATACGTCTACGCCCTCACAATCGTAGATCACTCCTCCCGGTTCCTAGTGGTGGTCCCTGTCAAAGACTTAACAGCTCAGACGGCCGCCAGAGCATTTCAGTGGCATTTCTGCTGCCCACATGGGTATCCAGAGCAAGTGTTGACTGATCAAGGCCCAGCGTTCGAGGCTGGAGTCTTCCTGTAACTCTGCAACCTCTATAGCTGCAAGAAGGTAAGGACAACACCTTACCACCCCCAAACCAACGGGATGTGTGAGAAAATTAACCAGGAAGTAATAGACCTGCTCAAGACGTTGCCCCTGGAGGACCGCAGCCTGTGGCCTGGGAAACTGCCGGATCTGGTGCACTTGTATAACCATATCCCAGTGGGTTCTACCAACTGCACCCCGGCTTACCTAATGAGAGCAAGACCTGGTAAGCTGCCAATTGACCTGGAGATGAGAATCCTGACACCCGAGGACACCTCACCAGAAGCAGACTGGGACACAGAATGACAGCAGCAGTACCGGAAAGTACAGGAGAGTGTGGAGCGAAGTCTGTCTCAAGCAAGAGAGAGGCAAGAGAGGAATTATAACCAGCATGCTCCTGCTGCTCCCCTTGCACCTGGAGAGCAGGTCTTGAAGAGGAAGAGACGGCTCCACAAGTTGGATGACCAGTGGGAGAAAGACCCGTACACCGTACTGCCCTCAAGCCATGAAGACCCAAAGGTGTGTGTTATCAGTAAGGATGGAGGAGAGACCACAGCCACTGTCTCCAGAGACCACCTTAAAAAGTGTCCCGAGCAGCTGCAAAGAGCTGGTGAAGACCAAGATAGCCCTCAACCTGCAGAGGAAAGGGAAGAAATGGTCAGTACAGTGCTCGGAGAATTTCCTCGGTCCTGGACACAAATCAACAACGCTATAGTGGTACCCGTCCTTACCATTCTCCAGCCAGCCCCTCAAGGGCCTTCAGAAGAGACAGTAGTGTTGGAAGAGCAAGTGGCCCCGGAGGCAGAAGATTCCGTACCAGCAGCTCAGGAGAATCAACCCCCTGCTAGTAGTGAACCTGCCATGCCCTTGGTTAGCCAAAGAGTACGCAGAAAGCTGCCCAACCTACCCGTAACATCTGCAAACATCTCTAGTGCAGACACGAGTTCACCCAGTACACAGGGGGTGGAAACAGGGGACCCGATTAGAGTACCACCAGACAGTGGGTTACGTAGGTCCACCAGGAGCACTAGGGATCAAATGCCCGCTCGTTGGAGAATTTAAAATGTAATATATCTACCAGTATATTGCAAAAGTTGAAATGTTTTGTGTTTGTTGCTTGAATACTAATTATGTTTTTCTAGTCACCCAACACGGTTTGTGGACTAACAGGTTATGGACAATGAATAACAGGAACTGTATCTTGTACATAGTTGCACCTGGTAAGGTGCCCTCTTTTGAAGACGACCACAGAACACAAAACTCGTGGAGGAGGCTGAAGACGTGGTCCAACTCCGGATCATCAAAGCCCTGTAGCCACCCCAGGGCCTACGTGGAGGGTTTGGGATGGGTCCCTCAAAGTGCATCATGGGTGACAAGGACATCTGGTTACGGGAGCGCCGTGACCTAAAAAGACTAAACTTCTTGTATATATGTTAATGTATTGTTATTACCTGTTGTGTTTTTGCAAAAATGTGTTTAGTCCCGGAGTACTAAATTTCACTAGGGGGGAATGTGGCACCCCAGGTCTGGTCGCCACAGTGGCAGCAATGTCATGTCTGAGAGCAGGTGAAAGGTTCCCTGGCTGGGGACAATTAGCATGCAGCACTTCCTGCCTCAGTCCAGGGAGGGGAGAAACCTGCCCTTTATAAACTGGATCTGGGGCGGGGTTAGGGAGTCCAGTCCAGTTAGAGACAAGTGCCAGACAAGATAGGGACAAGTCAGCAGCAGGCTGAGGAGTCCCTGTAGGCAGAGGAGGAACACGAGGCCAGGAGGGGAGCTAGCAGAGCTCGTCCTGCATAGAGACTAACAAAGCCGGATACTGGAGTCCGAGGCTGTGAGGGTTATAAGGCCAGCAGCAGAAAACCACCACGCAGGGGACTTCAAGTCCTCTGGCCCAAGGAAGCCCGGAGGCTCAGCCACACGAGAGGGACCACTACTGCCCCGAGGGGTGAGAAGTACGGAAGGCCCGAGTCGCCAGTCATACGGGTGAGAACAACACGTACACTCAGAGACGTGGGCTACCAATACACTACAGCGGGATAGCCAAGAAAGAGTGAAGTCAGCACGGTAGGCCTACAAACTGCCCCTGACCAGCAGGATTTCCCAGTTGCTCTCAGACTGACCAGGCCTCCATTGTTAGCCTGTATTCCGGACGGGTCCCTTAATACCATCAACAGTAAAGACCCTGAATTGCATGACAGACTCTGTGTGGTTACTGCTGCTCCTGCGCACCATCACCCCCAACATCCGCACTTGCTGCCCTGAGGCTATACTCCTCCCATGGGGAGTTATACTACCCTCTGCTGCACCCTCAACACCAGCCTCAGCGGTCTGCCCTGCAGCGGCAGTTCACTCTGACCGCAATCCCCGGGTGGCGTAGTCGGACATTCAGCATACAGACCGCCATTTGGGTTGACCACCCTGAGCCACGGGACCGGGTCCCCATCACGCAAGGACTACAATCCCCAGCATCCACAAAAGGTCCGGTTCCGGGTATCCCCACACACACACGGCCCAGGGGGCGCGTCACTGACACCAGAGAATTCTCACAGCGTGCAGTGTGTGAGCTGGGTGGATTCACAAGTCTGCAGTCACATAGAGAGACTGCAGACTTGTCATTTTAGATCGGACAACCCCTTTAGTGTCACATTTTTCAAAGTATAAAATTTGAGAATATCCACATAAATAGAGCTTTGATTTGGAGCATTTTATATTGTTTTTATGATCAGTGGAATTTTGTCAAAATGCAACATTCTCTAGGTGTCATTTTTTTACTGGTGCTATTCTCAATAGGATCCTCCTAATAACTTCAAAGAATCTAGAAAAGAAGGCTGTATTGAATGACACAACCTGAAAAGACGCCACCAAAAATGCTTGTAAAAAATTGCCATAAAACTCCTGGCATTTCTTACATCTATTTTAAAAAGCTAAAAAAAAACACATCGTAAAGAAGGCCAGAAAAGATTTCATGGTAGAAATATCACAATTCAAGTTTTAAAAGTAGCACATATACTTTTCCATCTCGACCTGCAGCATGATTTATGTTAGGACCGCTAACAAACTGTTTAATAGGTGTGGTTGCTTTGCACAATGGAAGCATATAACATTTTTTTGCAATTTTACAAGCACATCAATGTATCAAACATGATGTCAGGTTTGGCAGTTTCCTTATATACCATGTAACAATTTTATGAATATATTGCTTGGCTGACACATTTTTTATACACCCAAGAGACATTGTTTATACATGAGAAATGTATTCTGCATAATAAAAAGTCATGGAACACACCAACTTTTAAAACTGACTACAGCTTGGCTTACCAATGTCACATATCTTGCTTTAATTGTAAAAACCTTTTTTTAAAATTTGGTTATGCTATTTTTTCATTTTTATATTACCAGTTTTTAGACAACTAGAATTCTGGGGTTAATAATTTGTAAAAAAAAAACAAAAGAACAACAGAATAGTCTACTTTTTTCTATTGCTAAACATTAAAATTTAATCTGTGAGTCTTCCACATCATTAGTTATTTAATTATTTTTCAATAATATAGCTAGTTACTTTTTAGAAACTAAAGAATATAGCAGCACGCTATAAGCTATACA
Organism: Phyllobates terribilis; assembly: GCF_046119375.1. NCBI lineage: Eukaryota > Metazoa > Chordata > Amphibia > Anura > Dendrobatidae > Phyllobates > Phyllobates terribilis. The sequence continues at coordinate 762,922,385 of NW_027362762.1, read as the reverse complement.
AAGTTTGCTAAGATGAATGCATACATTGATTATATAAAATTAGAACTGCATTACTGCTCTATTGTACTTAGAAAAATAAAGGTACTTAGTGCATATATTACCTTTCTTTCATGGACCCTAGCCTAATATTTATCAAACATGCATCTCCCGGACCTAAAGCCTACACATTTGAAGGGCAGGTAGGATCCAGCACTAATTAAAAATAGCATTAGGATACGTGCACACAACTGTGAAAAAAGGTCCTATTATTCTGATAGTATGGCATCAGTTTTTCTTGGAGGTCTCGGCCCTCTCCATTCTGTCTTTTCGTGAAAATCTGACTGCACTGAGATGTCATGCAAGTACGGTCCGATGTTTTTCATGGACCCATAGACTTACACTGCAGTGATCTGACACTCAGACGTTTGATCCTTTTCTGACTGTGCACTCTTCCCATCAGCAAAAGGACCTTTGTAGAATTTAGGGCCGGGAGAGGCATGTTTGATAAATATAAGGTTAGGGTCCCATGAAATAAAGATATGCCTTGTTGCGACTGGAGAGCTATCATACATTTGCCGATTTATCCTCTAAGTAACTGTCATGATTCCGCCACTCGCTGAGTCCTAAGGACTCTGCGAATGACAGTTCAGCCACCCTATGGATAGCAGGTGATGTCGGGCTGTCAGTGCTGAGAGTGACAGCTCAGCTGTCCTATGGATAGCAGGGGATGTCGGACTGTCAGTGCTGAGAGGGACAGCTCAGCCGGCCTATGGATAGCAGGGGATGTCGGGCTGTCAGTCCTGTGAGTAACAGCTCAGCTGCCCTATGGATAGCAGGGGCATGTCATGCTGTCAGTGCTGTGAGTAACAGCTCAGCTGGCCTATGGATAGCATGTGACTCGCCCCCTGGGCCGTGGAGCACCAGGAACCGGGCTTCTATGCGATGCTGGGGGTAGTAGTGGCAACCCGATCCCGTGGCTCAGGGTGGTCAGACCAAATGCTGTGGCAGTTTATTTGTAGAGTTATGAATGTCCGACTACGCCACCCGAGGATTGCGGTCAGAGATGACCGCCGCTGCAAGGCAGACCGCTGAGGCTGGTGTTGGTGTGCAGCACAGGGATAGGATAACTCCCCACGGGAAGAGTGTAGCCTCAGGGCAATGTAGGTGGATGCTGGGGGTGATGGTGCAGGCACAGCATAAATCACACAGAGTCCAATGGTGCAGTTCAGGCCTTTTACTCACAGTTGTTATCCAAGTCACTTCCGTCGGCAAGGACTGCCTGAGCCGTGCTGCGTCCACCAGGTGAGGGGCTCGGTCAACCCCCAGGCAATTCAGGAGTATGGCACAGGACCCCCTTCTATCCTTTCTCTGGCCTCTCATGCCCCACCAGCGACCACGCTTCTGTCCTGCTGCCTCGGGCCTTCTCTGGTAAATCTTGGCGTCAGTTTACCTGACCCTATGTGGTGCCTTCCTAGTGGGTGTAGCAAGAGGTTGCACCAATAAATGATCACGACCTCCGGTTTTTGGCTGAGGGATGATTTACCTCCACCAACTTGGGAATCCGGTACCCTTCCATGGCCTGACCCTTCACCCGATATAACGCAGGCTTGTAATGGTTTCTGTCCATTCTGCTCTCTTAGGGTCCCTTCTGCCTTCTTGTTTCTGGAGCCTTTCTACTCCTCTGTCTCTCCTCTTTCCTTTCCTCTACTTCTCCTCTTTCTCCCTTCTTCTCTCTAGCCCCGGCATTCTCTCTAGGCCTGCCTCGTGGAGCTGAGCTCAGGCCGAGCCTGTCAGCTCTCTCTCCCTTTCTGCTCTCCCTCTCTGAACTGAACTCCCTCCTAAGATGGCCCCCACCTTTTATCTGCTTCTCTGTGTCTGAGCTCAGGTGACCTGCACCCAATGAGCTCCTTCCTATGGTCCAGAAACCGTCCCCTACTGCTCCTACATCACTGGGTTCTCTCCCCCCTCCCCACTCCAGCCAGGGACATGGTCTGTTGTGCCTGCATAAATGGGAGCACCGTCGAGCCTAGTCAGTTGTGCCTGCATAAATGGGAGCACCGTCGAGCTGTCCACCGGAAATGGGGCGAGTGTGTGTATGCAGCTAACTGAGCCCTGGTCCACACTCCATCCTTACCTGGGAGTGGAATATCACACCCCTGGTTGAGGTGCAATACCCCTGTAGCAACCGAACCCTCGGGGCGCTACATTCCCCCCTGCTAAACCACAGCATGTCCTCGAGCTGGAACAAAGCAAAAGACCATTCAGAAACATGCAAGTTTTTAGAATGCATTCACATATAAGATTACAAACAATTAAAACTCATCCCTTTATGGGAGGCACTTCTTCTCTTTTAACGTTACTGGCACATTTTCAAGCAGTTATTTTAGGACTCTCTTCACATGTATAAAACAGTATAAAACTCTTTTCACTTTTACAATCACATCTATCACATATAAAACACTTTTCTTATAAAGATTTTTCATGTAAAACTTTTGTTAACTGGTCACAGTGCATTTTGCAACCAGGTGTCCATCTTTCTACAAAATGCAAACTTATAAACACAAACATGAGGGACCCGTTCGTAAACCCCCAACTTAGGCCCTCGGGTGGCGGCAGGGCGCAGCTGATTCAGCTGCTGGACCTCGTCTTCTGCCACCTCTAACGAGTTTTTGTTCTGAGGTCAGTTGTTGTTGAGGTTTCTCATAAAACCAGTAGGGGGCACTTTAAGAAGTGCAATTATGTACAAGATTGACCGCTCCCAGTCCTCGGCCGGATAGTTCAGTAATTTGGCTGCTCCCAGTACTCAGCCCATTCTAACTGACCCGATACTGGGTAACTCTCTGTAACAGTTCCTTCACCCTGACGGGCAACTATGTTCATTGGTACGCTGCCATTCCTTAGTAGCGGCGTCCTCCCTGCGCACCTTCTTCCTCCTCGCCATATTCTTCAGACCCGTCCGGGTCCTCTGGATAACCGGGTTCAGCGAGCTGGCTGTACAGGTCAGTCCCAAGGGGTGGTGGCTTTGGGACCGGGGGTGCACGCGGTTGGGAGGTGCCTGGGGAGATCAGGCCTTGCTACCGGGCCTGGAGAGGGCCGCAGTTGATGACGCCCGGGATCGGCGGCTCCACCAGGGGGCCCGGGAGCAGGCTGACACTGGCTGTGTCCGGGACAGGGAGACTCCTCTTACCTGCTCCCGCGACCGCTACTGCATCACGCGTCTTCTCCTGGCGCTGGTCTGGACCCGCGACGACTGGGGCACCGCCGATGCTGGGCAGCTTAGTCTGCTGCCGGTCCGCCATCTTGCCCTCCATTCCTGATGTCTTCCTCCCCCTGGTTAACCGTGGCCTACCTTCCGCCGATCCTCTTCTGTAGGCCACGGCTCTGCTGACGATGGTCTGCATTGAGGACCTGGCGTCGTGCACTACTGACATCAGCGCTCGCTGGGGTCCTTCCAGGACCTTGTGCGGCGTCAACGCGAGGCGGGGCTTTGGACTTTGCGCATTTTTGACGTCCACGCCCATCTTCTTCCCGCGCGGCGTCCCAAAGATGGCGCCCGATGGCGGGAAAACGGCTGTAGATGGCGGGAAACGGCTCCGGATGGCGGGAAATGGCCCCGAATGGCGGGAAATCTCTTTTGAAGGTTCGTATACAGTGTTTTCAGGCACGCAATACCCGTTTGTGGCTGGTTGGTCACAATCCTGATGACTACACCAAAGCTGACTCGCCCCTTGGGCCGTGGGGCACCCGGAACCGGGCTTCTATGTGATGCTGGGGGTAGTAGTGGCAACACGATCCCGTGGCTCAGGGTGGTCAGACCAAATGCTGTGGCAGTCTATTTGTAGAGTTATGAATGTCCGATTACGCCACCCGTGGATTGCGGTCAGAGATGACCGCCGCTGCAAGGCAGACCGCTGAGGCTGGTGTTGGTGTGCAGCACAGGGATTGGATAACTCCCCACGGGAAGAGTGTAGCCTCAGGGCAATGTAGGTGGATACTGGGGGTGATGGAGCAGGCGCAGCATAAATCACACAGAGTCCAATGGTGCAGTTCAGGCCTTTTACTCACAGTTGTTATCCAAGTCACTTCCGTCGGCAAGGACTGCCTGAGCCATGCTGCGTCCACCAGGTGAGGGGCTCGGTCAACCCCCAGGCAATTCAGGAGTATGGCACAGGACCCCCTACTATCCTTTCTCTAGCCTCTCGTGCCCCACCAGTGACCACGCTTCTGTCCAGCTGCCTCGGGCCTTCTCTGGTAAAACTTGGCGCCAGTTTCCCTGACCCTATGTGGTGCCTTCCTAGCGGGTGTAGCAAGGGGTCGCACCAATAAATGATCACGACCTCCGGTTTTTGGCTGAGGGATGATTTACCTCCACCAACTTGGGAATCCGGTACCCTTCCACGGCCTGACCCTTCACCCGATATAACGCGGGCTTGCAACGGTTTCTGTCCATTCTGTTCTCTTAGGGTCCCTTCTGCCTTCTTGTTTCTGGAGCCTTTCTACTCCTCTGTCTCTCCTCTTTCCTTTCTTCTCCTTCTCCTCTATCTCCCTTCTTCTCTCTGGCCCCGGCCTTCTCTCTAGGCCTGCCTCGTGGAGCTGAGCTCAGGCCGAGCCTGTCAGCTCTCTCTCCCTTTCTGCTCTCCCTCTCTGAACTGAACTCCCTCCTAAGATGGCCTCCACCTTTTATCTGTTTCTCTGTGTCTGAGCTCTGGTGACCTGCACCCAATGAGCTCCTTCCTATGCTCCAGAGACCATCCCCTACTGCTCCTACATCACTGGGTTCTCTCCCCCTTCCCCACTCCAGCCAGGGACATGGTCAGTTGTGCCTGCATAAATGGGAGCACCGTCGAGCCTAGTCAGTAATGCCTGCATAAATGGGAGCACCGATGAGCTGTCCCCCGGAAATGGGTCGAGTGTGTGTATGCAGCCAACTGAGCCCTGGTCCACACTCCATCCTTACCTGGGAGTGGAATATCACACCTCTGGTTGAGGTGAAATACCCCTGTAGCAACCGAACCCTCGGGGTGCTACACATGGGCTGTCAGGATGTCAGTGCTGTGAGTGACAGCTCAGCCACCCTATGTATATCAGGGGCATGTGGAGCTGTCAGTCCTGTGAGTAACAGCTCAGCTGCCCTATTGATAGCAGGGGCATGTTGGGCTGTTAGTGCTGTGACTAACAGCTCAGCCGGCCTATGGATAGCATGGGCTGTCAGGATGTCAGTGCTGTGAGTGACAGCTCAGCCGCCCAATGTATATCAGGGGCATGTGGGGCTGTCAGTCCTGTGAATAACAGCTCAGCTGCCCTATGGATAGCAAGGGCATGTTGGGCTGTTAGTGCTGTGACTAACAGCTCAGCCGGCCTATGGATAGCATGGGCTGTCAGGATGTCAGTGCTGTGAGTGACAACTCAGCCGCCCTATGTATATCAGGGGCATGTCGGGCTCTCAGTCTTGTGAGTAACAGCTCAGCTGCCCTATGGTTAGCAGGGGCGTGTCAGGATGTCAGTGTTGTGTTTGGGTCTCCTCCAGGTGTTTTCCTTTCCAGATAATTGCCAGGCTATTTAAATGGCTAGCAATGCCAGATCAGTGCTAATTGTAGCTTCAGCTCAGCTGTGTGCTTGCTCTGTGCTCTGTATTTTGATATTCTGATTTTTGTTGCTGGACCTAGGATTTGTATTTTGACTATCTGTTTGTATAACCCCTTTGCCTGTGATGTTTTCTGATTTTAGTTAACAGACCCCGGACTTTGCCCCTGACTATCCATTTGTCTTATCCCTCTGTCTTTGATGTATCTTCCTGGCTTTTTAACTTGGATCTCTTGACCACTCAGCCTCACAGTTATTTCGTGAGCAGTATCTAGCATCACAGTTGATTCTACATAGCAGTAATGCAGTCCAAATTTTATATATTCAAGGTTTGCATACATCTTAGCACTAAGTGTGCTGTTATATTATTTTCTTTGTAGATTATGCAGTCATAGCAGCTTGCACCTGTTCACACTTATTTTCTTGTGTTTTGGAGGTGCTGGTCAGTTTTTTGCTTTTTGCTGTTTTTTTTAGGGTTTTTCTTATTGTCAGATCACTTTAGTTGAATTTCAATGATGAGAACAGAGTAGTCTATCAGTAGAAGTTGAGAACTGTTGAGGTTTTTTGGCCAATTGTGTGAGATCTTACCACGTGTGTCTGACACACCAGTGCTGGAGCACATGCTGCACTGTTTACATCTCATTCGCTTTGCTTAGAGGATGCAGAGACAGTATGAAAAAGACACGGGAAGCGTCGAAACATCAAGCACTGACTGTTTCTTTATGTTCCCTTACCCAGCACCACTGTGAATTATTTTGTATCAATTAAATCAGCATTAGGCTAAGTGCCCACAATGCAGAAATGCTCCGGATTTTTCCTGAGTGTTTCTGCATCTCCCTGGCAGAAAAAACGCATGCGGATTGTACATGCGGATTGTACATGCGGATTGTACATGCGTTTTTCCTGCCAGGGACAAGCAGAAGTGAAGCGTTTTGATCATGCGATTTCGCATGCGGGTTGTCAAGCGCTTTCCAAGCAATTTTAGCATCACTTGGAAAGTGCTTGACAACTTGCTCACACTATATAAATCCATGCAACCGGCATGGATTTTATATAGTGTGACCAAGTTATAGTAAAAGAATGGTAAAAAATAAATATTATACTCACCTTCCGATGGCTCCTGGTCTCCTCCGGTGCGTCCGGTCTTCCCGGAGTCTCACGGTTGTGTAAAAGGACCTGCCATTACGTTATTTAGTCATGGGATGGGTCACGTGACCGCCGTCGTCAGCGGTTGCGCGACCCATCACATGATAAAAAATTACGTCATCGCAGGTCCTTTTAGACCATCGTGAGCTGCCGGGAAGCTATCGCTATGGAGACCAGGGGCCATCAGAAGGTAAGTATAATGTATATTTTTTATTTTAATTCTTTTTTTTTACAGGTACTATGGTACCCGGGTCTGGAGGAGAGTCTCCTCTTCTCCAAACCCGAGTACCATCAGCACATTGAATCGCTTAATATCCGCATGTGCACATGTAGTCATGCGGATATTAAGTAATTCAATGCAAGTCAATGGCGGCAAAAACGCCGCGATTACGCAAAATAATTGGTAGTGCTGCGTTTTTTTCCCCAATGATAATCCGCAGCGGAGATTTCCGCAGCATGTGCACAGCACATGCAGATTATCATTGGGGAACATAGCAGACCTTCTACCAAGCGATTTTTAAGCGTTTCTGCAGCGGAATTGCCGCTGCGGAAACGCTTAAAAAACGCACAGTGGGCACACAGCCTTAAAATTTCAAGATCTTCTTGTGAGTGTGGTTGATTCCTTACAGCTTACAGCGTGTTTTCACACATTGACAGTTTAAACTCATAAAGGACATAGCACATCACGATGCAGGAACTGACACTCACTCATGACATACCATACGCGGCATTAAGGTGTTAATGTTTCTTTAAGCTTTGAAACTTTTTGATTTAACTAATAAAATGCATACTTTTATGAACAAATAAAAGCATGCTTTTATACTTTCTTTTAGCATGTCCTATAAGAGAAGCACTGTGCAAAGAAAAGCAGGAGCCAGGGTTTGGAAATGTTACTATATAACAGATAGAGTTTGTGAACTTTTGGCATTGTCCACATTCTTTCTATTACACTCCAGATGAGTTTAGATCTGTACTATACAAATGAAAGCATATACCTTTATGGAAATGTTTATATTTACAAAATTTACATGTTTCTGTTGGGCTCAGTAAACATTTATTCACAGTTAATGAAAACCAGACAAGAATTAAAATCAACCTATTGCGAATAACAATAGTTGCAATGAATTTTTTAAGCACTCTCCAAATACCGTCATGAGCTACTGGAAGAATGAACCTCTGGTTGTGATTAATCTTAGTAATATAAAAAACAATATTAAACAACTACACGAAATCTTTTGATTAGAAATAAGCTTGCCAGTAAAGCATTTATAGACATATGATTTACCATTGCAGTCAGAACGCTCCTATAGCCAAGAAGGAATAGCAGTGTTGGAGGTCTTACTTCAGCCTCTTAAGAAATATTATTGCATATTGGTGTTGCCTTGGGGTCTTGTAGATGGACAACACTGACTAACTTAATAGGCTTAGAAGAGGGTAAAATAAATGAAATATAATTAGATCATCATGGAAGAAATTATTTGCTACTCTTTGCATCATTATTTGGAATATCTTTAGGAGTGATTATTAGAATTTACTATAGTGGTTAAAAGTGCATAAAACGAAATAAAAACATGCACACTCGTTTGTTTACAGCTTGTACAAAAGACATCAGGATGTGATTATACTGTGGCCCGTGTTTTCCATCCATACAGTTCACAGCAATTGTATTTGACTTACTATGAACACAAAGTCAGATTTTCATTAACAAAATGTGTTTTGTCTTAACTCATTGAAAATTGGAAGAAAATGAGTGTGGAACGTTTGCTGGTAGGTGGTTGTCTATATGTACAGTATATCAAATATAAATCATATGTAAAATATGTAAAATTATTCCTAAAATGTAATTAGCGAAAACTGACAACAGTGAATTCCCATTCTTTTGGATAAAAATAGTTGAAAGATCTAATAAAATTGCTATTAGATGGTTATTTTTATACAGCTCTGATCTTTTTCATGTAGTAATGCATTGGGCAATACATAAGTTGCACTGTCCATTGGCTTTTGTGACATGTAGTTATGCATGTAGTCCTTGCATGTAGTTATTTCACCCATCAAACATGACATCATTGACTACATTGCCAAGTGTGTTTAGCTGTCAGATAGTTTACTTTAGAGTCATCATTTGCTAACTATGTTTACTTTTATTGTTCATAAATTTAATTTATGCTGCCCTTGTACCTTTTCATGAGTCTATCTGCTGATTTAAAGCACCACTCCAGTATTTTTCTTATTTCACCACTGGAGTGGTGCCACTAATCTATCTTCCCTGCCTCTAGTCTCATACCAACCAGGCAAAGTGTTCTTCTCTTATCAACACAGCTCCAGTCATCTACAGCAGCTTGTGACCTGCTGAATCGCTCCAGTGTTTGTTGAGTGAGCCAGAAGTCACAACTCGATGTAATTCTTTGAGAGCCAGAATGAAGCTCTCATAGACTTAGATTGAATTCTTATGATTGTTACTTCTGACTTCTGGTCAGTCAGAAATTGGAATCACAAGATGGTATAATACTAGGGTCAGGGACCATACATTTGTGGCACTACTCCAGCAGTGAATTTAAAAAAATGCTTTAATGGAGGTTCTTACTATTCACAATTATGATATTTCAATTATTAAGGGTCTAGAAATGTAACCAAATTGAGCTGGCTATTTGATTCTCCCAATTTTTCTCAAATAATAATTAGTGAGGACTTTGTACACATACGAGTTAACTCTCAAATAGAGATGAGTGAACTTGTTTGGAATACGTTCACCAATCTCAAAGTCGGCACAAACATTGCACATTCGGATTCATTTTCGGATTCCCAAGCATTTTCCTCAAAATTCAGCCAAGGTTCGATAAATGATCTAGTTTCGACTAATGCTTTTGTTAAGACTTTGGCTAGGATAGTGGTGCTGTATGATGAGTGAGGGAGACGTGTTTGATGAGGGGAGAGGGTAGGGAGAGGTCAGAGGAGCGGCAGACTGTTATTCTTTTTTTTTTTTTATTAACGTAATCTGTAGAGTTTCCAGAAGCCAATTAGGGCACAGAAACCATCCACAATGTCCAGACACAAGGGATTGTGTCATTGGCTTCTGAAGTCACATGTCCCTCTCCATATAAAAAGCGGACATGTGGCTTCGGCGCCATTTTGTCAGTGTAACAGCATAGTGAGGCATCTAAATCCTTTGTGCTAATTTTGTGGTTCAGACACCAGTACACATTTCAGCATCTAAATCTACTTGTGTTAATTGTGTGATCCAGACACCAGTCCACATTTCAACATCTAAATCCTTTGTGCTAATTGTATGCTCAAGACACTGGTCCATATTTCAGCATCTAAATCCTTTATGCTAATCATGTGATCCTGCCACCAGTCCACATTTCAGCATCTAAATCCTTTTGTGCCAATTGTGTGGTTCAGATACCAGTCCACATTTCAGCATCTAAATCCTTTGTGCTAATTCTGTGGTCCAGTCACACTATCTCAGCAAATAATTACTGATTGTTAATTTAGTGACAGGTGACTGACAGGTCTGGGCCTAGGGTTGTGAAACAGCTGGTAAAAAGAGGGAAAGGGTACATGCAACATGAGTGCAAAAAAGCGAGGTCATGGTGAAAGGGGGAATAGACTTGGTGTTCGAGGTGTACGTGGGATAGGTGGTAAAGTTCCAGAAAGCTCTACTGAACAAACACTGGCTCATCCGATTCAAAGACAAGTGACAACTTCTGTTACTGGACGGGCTACTCCACTCCCTTTCTTTGGCAGCTGCACAGCAGTATGACTTGTAGATGAGGGCCAGAAAGAGCATGTGCTCCAGTGGACAGCAAGCGGTGCATCAAATGGCCTTTCCTCCTCTTCCCCTCTCTTCCTCCACCTTAACATCACACACAGTACAGTCCTCAGAGGTGGAAGCCCAATTACCCTTGTTTCCCCCCGTGTCACAACTCTCTAACCGCCCAACTGACTGTAGGGAACCACAAATGGGCGAGTCTGCAGAGCTGCTCACACATTCTATTCCATGGGCATCAGAGGTCTACTCCAAAGATTCACAGACTCAAGAGGAGGAAAGCATCTGCATCGATGCCCAAAATTTTTTTCTGTTGGAACTGGGGCCAGATGAAGTAGGGTCCGAGCAGAATCCAGACCCTCGTTACCAGACATTAACCTCCAGGGTGGAGGTGATCCCGATGAAACTCAAATACCTGAGGCACACGCAGACTGTACTGTGCTGTCAGGGCAGGAAAAGGAGGAGGATGACTCTCAGGGCGAGGAGTGGGAGAACAGAGAGAATGATGATGAGGTTGTAGATCCAAGCTGTTGTGAACCCAGAGGCACGCAGCTGAGCCACTGCTCAGCCGAGGAGGTGGAGGAAGATGAAGAGGTTATGTTGTGGCTTTCCACACAGACTTTGAGTGATGCAACGACGACAAGCACTGCATCCTCAGTCACAACTCTGACTGTGGCCAGCAGCGGTTGCGGGTTTGCAGTTCGCAGGGGTGGCAAGGGTTGCCTAGTCTGAGCTTTTATTCAGACCGCAAAGGATGACCCAACTCACATTATCTGCCAACTTTGTAAAAAACCACTCAGTAGAGGCAAAAATTCCAATAATTTGACTACAATATGCATGAATCAGCACACGCGCAGTGAGATTCCCACTTTCCTACTATTTGTACTCGGGGTCAATTAATGCCTCTTTTCCTGATGTCTGCCCCTAATTTTAGCTGTTTTGCCAGCTTCTGAGCCCCCTGAAGGTGTTGTCTTTCCCTTTGATTTTGCCTCCCATTGAATTCAATGGGGTTCGGATAAATTCGGCGAACTGAACCTTGAAAGGTTCTCTTATCTCTCCTCTCAAACTGCTCATTGGTACAGACAGAGGGAGAGCTTCAGTGGCTAAGAGTGCATATGATGCAAGTACTGGATGATGTATGTAAAAACAATGAGATCCTAGAAATGCTGGAGACACCTCTCGTTTCAAGGTCATTATACAGAAGTAGCCTCAGACCATTTCTGCCTCACTGTTTATGTGGTCTCTTCTCTTGCTTATATCACACTTTCTATCTTCCCTTCCTTCTCAGATTAACTACATCATTGTTTAATATAACACTATTTTTCCATAGGGAACTATCCCTGGAAAAGAATATGAGTATGTTAGACCATAAAATTCAAACTTTATTATGACATGATTATAAAAAGGTAAAAAATTGTGATGAGCGAGCATTAAAATGTTCAGATATTCGTTGCTCGAGTCGAGCAAATTGAAATGCTTGAGTGCTCAACCCGAGCAACGAGCCCAATGTAAGTCTATGGGAAACTCGAACAATTTTCTGGCGGCTCCCTCCGGCGGTATGCAGGGGGCCTAGAAATTGCCAAAATTGATAGAAAAAGTGCTGTAATGACATGGGAACAGCATGAGGAAGACCCCTTTAAGCATCTCTTAAGCATCTCTGAATATTACGCTACTTTTACGGACTCACAATAAAACATACCAAAATGGATTTTCCTGGGAAAAAAAATGTTAATGAACATCCTTTCCAGGGTAATGACTTGTATATAAGGCAAAATAAATAACCAAAAACAAAAATGCTCCTCCACACCTTGGGCTAAGTTCACACGTTGCGTTTTTGATGCGTTTTTGCAATTTTGCATTGCTTTCAACGGTAAAAAAAACATTCACCGGTAAATGTCATTTTAACATTTTACTACTTTATCTGGCCATGTGGTGTGTGAGGCATAATCAGACGCATCCTGTTTTATTTATGAAGGAGGGACTCTGAAAGTCGCAAAGCCTATTTTTATGGGGCCATCAGGCGTCCTTTACTATTCTTAAAGGGCCAGTAGTCAGCCCTTACTATTATTAGAGGGCCATCAGCCGGCTATGCTTGTTGTTCCCATTATTAAAGAGTGGGTCTACTATACTGTTATTGAAGAGAAGAGACATAGAGGAGGGCCTCAGAAAAAAAATGGTCCCATTTTAAAGGAGTTGGTCTCCTATAGTGGTAATGCCCATGCAGTGACTGCAAGGGCTTCCTAAATTAGGGAAATACCCCAATACCAATTTGAAGACACATAGAGGTGGGCCTCAGTAACGACATGTTCCCATTAAAAACGAGTGGTTCTGCTATACAGTTGTTGCATATGCAGTGACTACAACGGCTGCCTAAATTTGGGAAATACCCCAATACCAATGTAATGACACATAGAGGAGGGCCTCAGTAACAACATGTTCCCATTAGAAAGGAGCTGTTCTGCTATAGAGTTATTGCATATGCAGTGACTACAATGGCTGCTTACATATTGGAAATACCCCAATACCAATTTAAAGACACATAGAGGTGGGCCTCAGTAACAAAATGTTCCCATTATAAAAGAGCGGGTCTCCTATACTGTTCTTGTGTATGCAGTGACTGCAACGGCTGCCAAAAATTTGGAGGCACTCCAATGCCCCTTGGAAGAGACATAGAGGATGGCCTCATGAAAAAAATGTTTCCATTATTAGGAAGTCGGTCTCCTATACTGTTATTGCCTATGCAGTGAATGCAAGGGCTGCAAAAAATTTGGAGGCACTCCAATACCCCTTGCAAGAGACGTAGAGGAGGGCCTCATGAAAAAAATGTTCCTATTATTAGGAAGTGGGTCTCCCATACTGTTTTTGCCTATGCAGTGAATGCAAGGGCTGTGAATAATTTGGAGGCACTCCAATGCTCCTTGCAAAAGGCGTAGAGGAGGGCCTCATGAAAAAAAATTTCACATTATTAAGAAGAGGGTCTCCCATACTGTTATTGCATATGCAGTGAATGAAAGGGCTGCCAAAAATTTGGAGACACTAAAATGCCCTTTTTAAGAGACGTAGATATGGTGATATGGTAGATATGGTGGTGGAGGATGAGGATGAGGAGAAGGAGGAGGGCAACAGCAAATAGACAAAATCAGGAAGCATATACCCATGTGAAGACATGGATGGGAATTGACCTCCCAAAAAAAGACACTGGATTTGAGTTTATGTTATGCTGCTATCATTTGGTTGTGTTAAGAAGTCTGGCCCAATCCAGCCCTTGTTCAATTTTATAAGAGTCAGCCTGTCAGCATTATCAGTTGATAGGCGGACGTGCCTGTCAGTCATAATTCCCCCGGTGGCACTAAAAACCCATTCTAACAAAACGCTAGAGGCAGGGCACACCAGGAGCTCCAAGGCATAGAGAGCCAGTTCATGCCATGCGTCCAGCTTGGATACCCAATAATTATAAGGCACAGAGGAATCACGGAGGACGTTGGTACAGTCGGCAAAGTACTCCTTCAGCATCTTCGTAAAATTATCCCTCCTTGTTAGAGTACCCCGCTCATCAGGGCCTGTGCAATGGAAGGGTCTTAGAAAACTCTCCAAGACCTTTAACAGTGTTCCCCTGCCTCTGCAGGATCGTATTCGTGTCTCTCTCGCCTGTACTCCTTGGTTGTCCAACGAACTGTGACTTCTGCTGCCAGCATTTTCAAATGGGAATTTTATCATTTCAGAAGACAGAAAAGGGGGATGGTGATGCTAATTACTGTATGGAATCATCACCGCTCACCATCTTGGTGGAGTCCTCAAAGTTTTGGAGGATGGCACAGATATCTGATATCCATTCCCACTCCTGAGCTCTTATGTGCGAAGGCTGACCTGAATACCGATGGACGTTTTGAAGCTGGTACTCAACAACTGCCCTGTGCTGATCATAAATCTTTCCCAACATCTGCAAGGTTGAGTTCCAAAGTGTGTGAACATCGCACACCAGTCAGTGAGCTGGAAGCTGCAAACGCTGCTGAAACATGGCAAGGGCTGCGGACTCTGGAGCTGACTTTCTAAAATGGACACACATGCAGCATACTTTGCCAAGCAGATCCAGCAGATCTGGGTGGGTTTTGAGAAACCGCTGAACCACAAGGTTAAGCACATGGGCCAGGCATGGTACGTGTGAGCCCGCCTCACTTCAGAGCCGCCACCAGGTTCCGGCCATTGTCATTCACTACCATTTAAACACAAATAATCCCAGAAGGGGCATGATACGTATATACATTGGAGCACTGCCGTAAAATTACGGCCTTGCAACCACATCAAACTCCAAACAAGACATAATAAATGAGGAGAAAATGGAGTATTTGTAGATAGAATAAAATCATTTTTTTATTAGATATATGTAAAAAGGTGAATTTCTAGTGCACAGACAGTTTAGACAGAAATAAATATGAAAACAGAATATGTATACAGCACAAGAATGTAAACATCAAAGATTAATGCACCAAATTAGCTGCAACCCATGTTGTGGATTATTAGTTGCATGTCTAAACCACACAAAATGTTGAAGATCGAATAATGTTGGTGCATGCCATACAATGGCCACAGGGAAAACAGCCCAAAAGGGGTGGTCGAGAACCGAACAGTCCAGGCACCGGGGGAGCATAATGACTACGTGTTAGTAAGTCTTTTAAATTTTTGCTACGCCTTGAGGTCATAGATGGCCCCTCACCCATGCATTCTGCAAAACAGGGTTCAATCATGAGCACCAACCAATGCTTCAACAAGGCCTGCCTCATTGTTTCCCACTCATGATTGAAAATGGAAATGAATCGGATTGTCTGGTCAGACCCATTTCCCCTATTCCTAGGTTGAAGTAACTGCCCGCGGGACACTTTTCTGGCCCTGTTGTAGCCTGCCTTAACACTCCTCCTACTGTACCCCCTCTGAAGAAAACGGTCTTTTAGGTCACTCGCCTCCGTCTGGAATCGTTCCTCCGTAGAGCATATCCGCTTCATCCGGAGGTACTGACCCATCGGGACGGCCCTAATCGCTGAGCCGTGGTGGGCTGAAGTAGCATGGAGGAGGGAATTAACAGAAGTCTAAAGACATCAGTCTGCAGGGACGCGTCCGCATCAACCTCCAGACTGATGTCCAGGAAATCAATACAATGTGTATTGTGTTTGTAAGTCAACCTGATGTTCATCGAGTTCTGATTTAACTCCTCCATGAAGTGGTCGAGTTCCCCAACTGTGCCCCGCCAAAAAAACAAAACATCGTCGATATATCTCAGCCAGCACTGCACATGGTCAACGGCAAGCACCCCGCCATCGCCAAAAACGAATCTCTCCCAGTATCCCAAGAAAAGATTGGCGTAGGCGGGCGCGCAAGCCGCGCCCATGGCAGTGCCGCGTTGTTGTAAATAAAAACAATCCTTGAAAACAAAAAAGTTATGCATGAGCACAAACTGGAGAAGCTCGACCACAAGTTCACACAAAGGGCCGTCCCGATCAGTCCCCCTCAGGAAGAAGCGGACAGCCTCAAGTCCATCCTTATGGTTTATGCAGGTATAAAGTGATTCAATGTCTGCCGTGACAATGATCCAGTCTGGGTCCACATAGACCCCGTTCACCCTGTTCAGGGCATCCGTCGTGTCTTTTACATATGAGGGGAGAGTCTCCACCAGCGGTTTTAAATAGTAGTCAATAAATCTGCAGATAGGGTCACATAGACCATCTATCCCAGACACGATCGGACGCCCCGGAGTGGCGACGGGGTCCTTGTGGACTTTTGGCAAAAGATAGAAAGTTGGAACTTTTGGAAAAGATATCATTAGGCCCTCAAAGACTTTTTTGGTAATAACCCCATCATCTGCTGCTCTGGATAGAATTTCCTGCAAGGTACGGGAAAACAATGGAAGGGGATTATGAGAAAGCTTAACATATGTTGTTTTGTCCCGTAGTTGACGGAATGCTTCCTTCGCGTATAAAGTGTTCGGCCAGATCACTATGTTCCCCCCCTTGTCCGCCGCCTTAATAACTACATCATCAAGCGATTGAAGTTCTGTCAAGGCCTCCCTCTGGCGATGTGTTAAATTCTCGTAATGCCGTTTTGTCGATATCTTTTTAAATTCCTCAGTAACCAATCTTGTAAAAATCTCTACGGGGGCA
Organism: Phyllobates terribilis; assembly: GCF_046119375.1. NCBI lineage: Eukaryota > Metazoa > Chordata > Amphibia > Anura > Dendrobatidae > Phyllobates > Phyllobates terribilis. The sequence goes on along the minus strand of NW_027362762.1, from coordinate 762,905,756 downwards.
CATAGGGACAAGGGGGGGAACCTAGTAGATCTAAGCAGAACACTAGTGGGGATCGTACCTTCTGAATCAATCATCTGTTCCCTGAGAAGGTCCTCAAGGACCCTAAGGGCCTCAACTTCAGCTGGAGTATCCAAACCATGTATATTCATCTGTTTATTAAAGTGAGGCCTCCTCAAAATCAATTTTCGTGAAAAAATATGCAGATCTTTTAATGCTGCAAAAAATTAAAACAGTTAGTAGGGGCAAATGTAAGTCCCTTAGACAAAACATCAATCTGAGCATCAGATAATACATGGTTGGAAAGGTTAATCACCTGCAGCATATTTTTATTGTTCTTAACATTCGACATAGTGCGGGTATTCATTTTCCCTTGATATCTTGTAGCAGCCGCAGGCAATTCCACCTCCAGATTCTTAGTTTTAGATATAGCCCCCATATTTGAATCTTCAACCGAGGAACTGGACTTAATTGATGTTGAACGAGATCGAGTGCTTGACCCCGTCCGTGATAGAGCCCTGGATCGATCATTTGAAGTACGCCATTTATATACTCTATCCATTTGTAGGTCGTTCATATCGCTCTGAAATGTTTTAATTTTTTGTTCCCTCACTTCCTTTTCCCATTTCTGATAGTCCTGATCTAAGCCCTCATTAAATCTCTTTAGGGCCTTAGCTGATAATTCTTTTTTAATGGAGTTTTGTAAATCATCCATTTCAAGCTCCATCTCAGTTAGGGATGAGGAATTAAATTCAGACAAAAGTCTCATATAGCCAACAGAACATGTGTTTGATAGTTCCTCCCATTTCTCCTTAAATCCTGGTCTATCAATAGGGAATGAGGGAAACACCTGAATTCTCAGGCCTCTAGGTACCAAACATTTAGAGATGTACTTATCGAGGAAAGCTCGATTGCACCAAATACGCGTCCGCTTTTTGGTGAGTTCCTTATATCTGGTTAATCGTTCTTGTAGACCAATATCATCAACACCAAGCACTATGTCATCACCATCTTTAAAAACATTGTTTAATTGGAGGGCCCACGCCTCATCGCGTGTCTTAAAGTCCATAATGGCCCTGGGATACACTGTAAATGATACAGAAAAACAGATTAACACAAATAATCCCAGAAGAGGCATGATACGTATATACATTGGAGCACTGCCGTAAAATTACGGCCTTGCAACCACATCAAACTCCAAACAAGACATAATAAATGAGGAGAAAATGGAGTATTTCTAGATAGAATAAAATCTATTTTTTATTAGATATATGTAAAAAGGTGAATTTCTATATAGGGGTCTATAGGGGATTCTGTTTGTAACAGCCTCTTGCACATTGCACCTTTTTTCTGTCAGGGTAAGCCGTGGACATTTACTTGTCGGTATTTCACTGTTATGATGTGATTTATTAATGCTTATGTGTATGACTTGGTACTGTTCACACTACCCTGTATTTTGCATGTGGCAAATTATCTATTACCATGTGTGGTTTAGACATGTAACTAGTAATCCACAACATGGGTTGCAGCTAATTTGGTGAATTAATCTTTGATGTTTACATTCTTGTGCTGTATACATATTCTGTTTTCATATTTATTTCAGTCTAATCTGTCTGTGCTCTATAAATTCAGCTTTTACTTATATGTAATAAAAAATTGATTTCACTCACTACCATGCCTGGCTGTTGGTTTAGCACTGAGAGACACAGATCTGCCTGTTCTTTGAGAGCTATCCACAACTCTTCGGGGGTGTGCAGTTTGTCACCTAAGCATATTAGCTTCAGCACAGCCTGTTGCTGCTTGGCCGAGGCAGTGCTGCTGTGCTTCCTGCTTCTGACTGATGTGGGCATTTCAGAGATGGAGGATGAAGAGGAGGAGGAGGAGGAGGTCCAGGAGCTGAAAAATGGGGGGGCAACCCTGATTGACACAGAGACAACAATCCTCAGTGTTGTTAGGACTTGTTCCGTCTCAGGGTCTGATTGAATCCCGGCTTCCATTATAATAAGCCAGTGTGCCATCAGAGAGATGTACCATACCTGCCCACAAGCACTTGTCCACGTGTCCGTGGTTAGGTGGACCTTCCCAGGAACTGCGTTGTTGAGGGCACGGCCAATGTTGTGGGACACGTGCTTGTGTAATGCGGGGATGGCACACATGGAAAAATAGTGGTGACTGGGGTCCGAGAACCGAGTGACTGCCGCTGCCATCAAGTTGCAGAAAGCTTCGGTCTCCACGAGCCTAAAAGGCAACATTTCAAGTTCAAGCATTTGTAAAATGTGTGAATTTAGTAGTTTGGCCTGTGGGGCGTTGGCTGCGTATTTGGACTTGCGTTCCAAGGACTGGGGTAGGGACAACTGAACGCTGCGCTGGGACAAGGATGTGGTTGCTGATGGTGCTAGTTGAGAGTGTGCAACGACAGGTGCAGGGCAGGAGGCATGTTCGCATGCGCCATGGACAGGGGATTGGCATGTACGCACAACAGCAGAACAAGCAGTGGTGTCATCCGCAGACACTGTTTCTGGACCCTGCCGTTCGGCCCACTTAGTCGAGTGCTTTGCTATCATGTGCCTGATCATGCTGGTGGTGGTCAGGCTGCTAGTTTTGCTACCCCTGTTGATATTGGCCTGGCAGATGGTGCAAATAGCCTTTTCGGTGTTATCTGCAGAGTCTTTAAAATCAAACAGACTCAGGAAGACTTAACAGTTGTACTGGGGAACGGTATTCTGGGGAACGGTTGCCCGCCTTGTGTTTGTGGCCACCACACTACTTGTTCGTGCCTGTTGTGGTCCTCCCTCCCCCTGTGTGCTGCTGTTCTCGCTCTTCATGTAGATGTCACCTTGCCAGGTTGGGTCAGTGACTTCATCGTCCACCACCTCATCTTCCACTTTCGCACCCTGGTCCGCCTCCTGACTTTCTGCCAATTGTGTCTCATCATCATCATCCACCTCTTGTGACAGTAATTGCACTTTCCCACCATCGCCTTCGTGTGACTGTATCTGCTCAAATATTTGGCATCGCTTCATGCGTTCTCGTCTTGCCCCCCTTGAAGCTGGCCAGGCGAGAGGCCCGAATCTATAAATGGAAAAGTGAACAGCTCTTCTGAGTGTCCAAGTGTGGGATCAGTTGTCTCCGTTCACTCGGCATGGTGGGAGGAAGGAGGATCAGGGTGATGAACATGCGGTACCCTGACACTGCTCTGGGTTCAAAAGTGATGTGCTTCGGTCCCCTAGCAATAGGGACAGGAATGTCGGGTGACAAAATGTGGGTGCTTGTTGTGGCACAATTTCAGATTGCCCAAGGCCTCGGCCTCGGCATGCACCATCTGCATCACGTCCACTTCCCTGTCCCATGCCACGCACCTTGCCCATTTTAAATGGAGGACAATATTTTCCACGGTCGCTACAATGGCTGGATTTGTACCGTAGTTATTTATGATATGTCTGACAGACGCCCACGGTTTTAAATAGTGGGCTTGTAGTTTTCTGTTATTCTCAGCGACCACATGTGAATAGCTTCACTGACACACAGCTACAAACTGTAAATGGAGGACAAATTTTCCACGGTGGCTAAAAATGGCTGCATTTGTACCACAGTTATATGTGATGCCTACTTTCTCAAAATAGCCGGCTTGTAGTTTCCTACTATTCACAGCGACCACGTATGAATAGCTTCACTGACACACTGCTGCAATCTGTAAATGGAAGACAATATTTTCCACGGTGGTTACAAATGGCTGGATTTGTACCGCAGTTATATGTGATATTTCTGACGGACGCGCACAGTTTTAAATAGCGGGCTTGTTTCCTGTTATTCACAGCAACCATGTGTGAATAGCTTCACTGACACGCTGATACAAACTGTAAATAAAGGATAATATTTTCCACATGCACTACAAATTTCTGGATTTTTATTGCTGTAACATGGGATCATGTCTGATGATGGAAAAGATCTGGCTGTATTCTGCAGTGCTAAAATGTTGGACACTATTATTTTTGTAGAAAATAAACAGGATTAAGATTAAAAAAAATTAGCCCTTTCCCATGATATCTGGGGCTATGTCTACTGATATCTGTAACAGCAGGAGCAGACAGAACGTGCAATGGATCCTCTTGTGCTGTATATACTGCCACAAACCCTTCCTGCCTGCCTAACTCCTATCAGGATTAATATATGCAGCTGGATTAGTCCTCAGAAGGACTGTTAGTTCAGATGGATATATATATACTCTCGGAGTACCAATATCTATATCTAACTATTAAACTGCTAATTCTGTCCCTCACAAAGCAGCACCTCTCCCTACGCTGCCTGTTTCCGGGATAGACTGTGTTGAGCCTAGCGTCACCAGGTCTTATATAGACCTGATGACGCTATGCGGTCAGCCAATCACTGTAATGCCACACCCAACAGGGCTGCGGCATTACAGTGCGTGGCAAGCAATCCCTACATGTTCATTTGCTCTCTAAAGAGCGCCAAACATGCAGGGCGGAGACCCGAACTCCCTCCCGATCAACCCGGAAATACGTACCAAGCATGTAGAGTAATGTGATGCTCGGGCGAGTACCGAGCAGTGGCGGGCACCCTCGTTCATCACTAGTAAAAAAACAAGTGCTTCACAACAAAAGCAGGTAACATCTGGAAATAAATCATGCACATTCTTTAAGCAATGCTATAAAGTATATATAACAAGTACATGCAGGTTAAGATCTATTTTGCGTAATAATGAGTATGGTTAGTTTACATCAAATAATTTTGGCATGTGCACAATGTGCATCATATATACATAACTATAAATGCTTGAGAAACCCTCGCCATGAGAAGGTAGACAAAATGCTCGTCAGGCCGTCACTTACCCGCATACATCATTCAATCAAGGTAACGGTTCATGTTATTTAATTTTGGCATAATGTGCAGGTTTAGACATGGGTATGACATAGATGTAGGCGTCACATGTCAGATTTAACTAATTTGATTGATACCCACATTTGCATGAGATTCATAAAGGGTTTTCAAAGCATTTATAATTTGATATTACTAACCTGGGAAGGGGTCATTAGCCCAAAATGTTCACTGGCTAACAATAACATCTCACAGCTGTTTGATTAGCCTTTACTGGCTAGAATACAGGGGGACCCCAGAAAAAAATTGACGTGGGGTCCCCCTTTAATATCTAATCAGCACAGGCTAAACAGACAGCTGCCTTGGTTACTGGTCCTCAGAAACCCCAGAAATGGCGCATCAATAAGATGCGCCAAATCAGGCACTTAGCCTCGCTCTTCATTTGTATTGGCAGCTGACATGAAGCCCAGGTTAGTAATGGAGAGGCGTCTATAAGATACCCCCATTACTAACCCCATAGTCAAATTTGAACTAAATAATACTCAGAATGAAGTATTTTATTTTATATAATGACACAGACTCCTTTACTTACTTAAATAAAAAAAACACTTAAAATATTCACCTGTATGCCCATTCCATTGAAGCCAATGTCTGCTGTAACAAAATGTAATAATAAAGCAGCATAATACTCACCTCACCTGTCCCCGACGTGAAGATAATCCTCCAGATGCCCTTGTCCCCTCTAAATGAATTTAAAAAATAAATAACCATATTTCTCACCTTTTCAAGGTACAGATAATAATCCATTTGTGTCCCGTGGCATGTCCAGCTTTGCTACATCTGCTGGCAGGCTGAATGCTGGCATGATGCTAGTGTTCAGCCTGTCAGGCAGCAGAGACACTGAGCTGTGCATGCTAGCACAGCCCAGTGCTTCATGGTGCCATCAATTACGTGAGCGTAGTTCATAACCAATGAACTCCGTTCACCTCAATGACGTCGCCGTGAGTGACGTGAGAAATTTCCCACACTCCTGTCAGTGTATAGAGTGCTGCCGGGTGATCCGATCGTCGTGGAACACTCGCAATTACGGCACATAGGTGAGTATAATGTGTTTTTTAGTTTCATATCTATTTATTTTAACTTTTTTTTTTTTTTACACTGTGAGCACAGGTGCTGGCAGATTAGACTACTTCTCCTATCCACAGCACCTGCGCTCGCTGTTAACAGTGAGAGGAGGCGCTGGCTGATGGGAGAAGTAGCCTCATCAGTCGGTGCCTGTGACCTATGGTAAGCTTTTTACCGCGGGTCACTGTCACATCTGCGGGATCACGCTGACATCTATGTTACCACAGATCAAAGCCCCTGTTGCCTGCACTGTCACACAGATGACAGCATGGGAAACTACTGATGTTCGGGGCCCCTTTCCGGTTTGTGTTCAGGCCTTTTGTTTGATGTTCGGGTTTAGTCGAAAAAACGTTCGCTCATCTCTATACGTGATACACTCTCTGTACGTGATACACTCGACAGCTTTTTAGGGATCCAGGTCCATGTTGCCTCCTCTGGTTTTTACCTTCGGGGTTTATCCAGGATTTATTAAGGTCATGCTGCAGCTGTTAGGGCCTGAGTTACTTGATACTATAGTCTGTACAGGAGCCGGATGGGGTTTGTGAAACTTTTTCATAGTTAGATCCTTTATCACCATATTTAGTACTACGTGTGCATAACACTGGGTTTGCATCCTAGGCCATGGGTCTTTCAGGAGGACAATGACTCCAAACATATTTCAAGAAGCACCCAGAAATGGATGGAAACAAAATGCTGGAGAGCTCTGAAGTGGCCAGCAATGAGTCCTGATCTAAATCCTATTGAACACCTATGGAGAGATCTTAAAATTGCTGTGGGGAGAAGACGCCCTTCCAATATGATATACCTGGAGCAGTTTGCAAAAGAAGAGTGGCCCAAAATTCTAGCTGAGAGGTGTAAGAAACTTTTTGATCATTACAAGAAGCGATTGATTGCAGTTATTTATTCCAAAGGGTGTGCAACCAAATATTAAGTTTAGGGTGCCAACAATTTTGACGGGCCCATTTTTAGGGTTTTGTATGAAATTATGTCCAATTTGTTTTTTATTTCTATTTTTGTGTTTTTGAAATACACACAAACGAAATCAACATGTGTATAACAAAATATGTGTAATTGAAATAATTTTCTGGGAGAAATACTTCATTTTCTGGTACAATTTCCATGCTGCCAACACTTTGCTTATGACTGTATGTTAACTCTAAAATTAAGTTTGTATGGATAAATTAAATAGAATATCAAACGTATGCATTAAGTGGGCGATGTAAGCTAATGTCCAAACTCTCTCAGTGTTTTGCATAATAAATAAAAATTCTTACTTATCTTCAGGAGTCTAAAAATGAATTACATAACCCCTTTTGAGCACTCAGATAGTTTTCAATCATTTTCAAAATTGAAGGGTTCGGCCAACAGTCAAATGTAAATTAGAGTGCTGGCTTACTGATGGTTGGGATAGATGTTGATCGCTCATGTCCCACTTCGGACTGCCACTCTTATTGTTCTCACTGAGATAAGCCGCCGGCCGACGTGTCAGTTTTCAGCATTCTCATAGGAGCATTTGGCTGAACAAGTGCTCCTGTGTATGGGAGAGTTTGCTGATATGATTGTCGGACAAATGACTGGCCAAAAGCATTATCCAGCTGATAGCCATCTAGTGTCTATGTCCAGCTTTATTTGACATTTAGGGGGACAAATTAGTGAGTGCAGTTGTAACTGTGGCGCCCAGCTGCGCTTGGAACCACAGATCCTTGAAGGGTGTATTAATGGAATCCTCCACAAGAGGCCCCCATAAACATTCACACATCTCCACCTTCCACCTCAGACCAGCAGAGGGTGCCCGTTAGGGATATAAATAGGGAAGGTGGAGCTAGGCAGCTCAGTTTTAGAGTACAGAGTGATTCAGCAGTTTCTCTGAAGAGTTCCTGCAGTAGAGAAGCCTGAAAGAGGTCTGTCTGCAGTGGAGCTCAGTCTAGTTTAGAGAACTCAGTTGTAGCTCAGTTAGAGCTTAAGGTGTGCCGACGCCTGTAAGAGCGGTGAAGAGCGGCAATCTGCCGTTAGTGTGAGTAGCCTAGTTAGGGCCCAAGCGTGGCCGAAGGCGAGTGGAAAGAGAGTTGCAGTGAGGGCAGAGGAGCTTACCCAGCTCACCCCGAAACATATACCGGACACAGGGTCCGAGCTTACTGGGATCTCTACGACCCAGTAGGGCATAGCCGGAATCGCTGGAGAACTACAGGTCCCAGGTTCACCAGAGAGCTGATACGTAACAGAGCCAGGAGACACATAGGCCCCGTAAGCTGGGAGCGTGCACTCCAAGAGAAGGCCCTACTACAACACCAGCCAGTGCAGGAGAGAGATAAAGTTAGTCCTAGCTTCAGGCAGGTCAGAAACTTACTACGCAGAGGCAAGAAGCAGGAGGCCCTATACCCGCTCTTTGGGGAGGATCCTGATATGCACCCTTTGCCCTACAGTGCTCCGGGAGGTGCTTGAATTACCACCAGTAAAAGGTACTGAAGTGACTACTGTGTTTGTCCCCGTTCTTGCTCTGACCCGGCTGGGTCTTGCCTGTCCTGCACCCCCCCTCTCCGTACGCTGCCCTGAGGCCTAGCTCCACCTGTGGGGAGCTATACCATCGAGTTGCCTTATCACCGGCCTCAGTGGACTGCCGCAGCGCTGGTGATTCTCACCAGAAACCACAGGTGGCATCACGAACTTTTATAGAGTTAATAAATAATCCCCTTTTAAAAGCTGACCCCAGGGTATGGGCCCAGGAGCCGACCACCGCGACATCCCCAAGGCCAGGCAAAGGCCCAGGTACCGAGTCGTCCCCATCCCCCTGGGCGAGTCATAACCACATTTGCAAACCTATTGATAACTTTGTCAGTGAGACAGGCTCTTTAAATTGAATAATATGCATCACATCTCTTTAAATATTTGATTTGTTAATAGACTTTTACTGTAAATTTGGGAATACGGCACTCCTAGAACTTAGGTGCTCAGAAAGGATCCCACCTCGTATATTTTGCAAAGAATCCAGAATTTTATTGGATGCAAAGTTAGTGATATTTATTCATGCCATAAAATCCAAAGTGTAAAACTTGATATTTCACCCAAAACACCTTCATCAGACTCACCGATTGGATATAGCTGAGGGAACAGAAGATATTCAGTAGATAGATGAGTAGTTGTTATGTGAAGTGCGACAAACATAGCGTTGTGCAAGCACCTGTACTAATGGACTTCACATACAGTATAATTTATGGATTTTTAAATTTTTGCTAAAACTTGTAAATATTATTGACACATTGAAACCAAACAAAATCACTGTCAACTTGTTCAGACAGGACAATTTCATATTGAATAGTTCTATTTCAATCATTTGACAGACATTGGTCCTTACTTGATCATTAAAAGCATATTTTATATAATTAGGGAAAAATTAGTTATAATACCTTAAGTCTCCTATTTCAATTTTCCAACCACAGACAGTCTTAACTAAGTTTTAAGGGATATCCATTAAAAACAAAGTCAAGATAGTTGTCTTCAGGGTTAAGAGTACCGTAATCACAATAATTAAAGGATTTTCAAAGGTTTAAACAGAAGGTTGTCATTCATATTGTGTGGAGAAGTCCAAACCGTAGACTTCAGGCACTCTACCTATTTAACATTATTTGCTTTGCGGGGAACCTTTTTGACCTTTCTAAGAAGGAATTATGAAGTGATTCAATAGCTTTCTGAAAACACATTTGTAACTTGTGCGTTCCAAGACTATTGGAAAAATATAGCCTAGAACAATATGTTCACTAATTGATTTTCATATATAGTGCAGGCCTGAGGTGCTGTAACTGACACCAAAAAGTAGTCAGAAGATTTGTGGTACTTCTTCAAACAGACCTAAGAAGCTGGAGCATATGGCCACTTGCCTTGCTGTCAGTAATACACTAATGTTTTGGTGTAGTTAGGAGCAATAAAACATTTTATAACTACAGGACTGTAGATCAGATGAATTGAACATGTATTTAACATTCACTCTAAATTTTATGATTGGATGGATCCCCTTGTAGGAATTCTTGAAAAGTTTTAGAGATATTTGGAAGAATTATCTATCATTTAAAAAAGCAAGGTCTACTGCAGGCAAGTAAGAGGAGTATGAAGTGCAATTCCTTCCCTAATTATTATACCTACTTTGCTAATTACTACAACATACATTTTTATGAAGCCAGTAGCATTACCCTTTGTTTTGCAGAGTATAAATTGATAGATCATTGAATTGGATCTGTCAGACACAGCATATTTCACAATACAAATTTGCATTTATTATAAAATAAAGTAAATATCTTAGACCTAGTGAGGCTGGTGTATTATTTTGAAAATTCAATGCGCAATGACTGTGTAATCCAAATATTAAAGGGAATCTGTCATAAGAGTACACTCTCCTAAGCCATCTACATGGGCATGCAGCTCATAGAAAGTTGAATAAAATGATACTGTTATGCAGTGCCTTGGGACTGTGGCCGCTAACCAGGTCCCTAGAAAAGGGCGCCCTAGTCTATCCCTGTCCCCTGAATTACTCCTGAAGGTGAAGATGCCAGGTTCTCGTGCCTTGCTATGCTCCAAAATAAACCCTTATCTGTCCCCTCCCTGACCTAGGGAGGTTGGAAGCCATAGTGTATAGGATAGCACTAACCAGACAAACAAGGAAAGATGGACAGGGATAAATGAAAACAACAATGATACAAAATTCACTCACCAAACAACAAAGTGGAACACAGTGGAGATAAGGAAGGAGAAACCAAAGAGGAAAGGATGAGGATGTGCACACAAAACAAATCTCCAAGCCACAATCTCCTGAACAAATCTCCAAATGCCAACTCCAACCACGAATTACACCTCCATCTCCCATCCAGGCAGTAAGAACTAACGCTGGCAATTCCTAAGATTGTCTCAGCTGTTCAGTGTTGGCCACATCCCTCTGCAATATTCAGAGCATATATGTAGCAGAGTGGTGTGGCCAACACTGAGCAGCTGAAACAAGGTAGAAAAATTCCAGAAGCTTCAACTGAACAGATTAACCCTTGCACTGCCAAGGAAAACAACTGCACTGTTTAATAAGATGGTGAAGTACTGCTAACCAATGCAGGAGATCGTGAAACCAGATGCCGTGATCTTTTGGCCCCTCTATGTTGTGGTACCCCTATGACAGATACCTTGATATCTGTAATCCCAAGAGAAATCCAAATGTTTAATGTATACAAATGAGCTGTCCAGGACTATGGGCTCTATACAGATCTGCATAAGAATCTGCCTCCAGAGCTTATGTTAAATCAAACCCAGCATTCTCTTTGTGAACCATGTAATGACTAACACTTTGCTCTCATAATCACACACAGCTATGCAGTGAAATCAGAACTAGCTAAGTAAAGCAGAAGTGAACTTTGTCACAATGCAAACATTTTCAGAGCTGTGCTTGATTATAACTAACACAATGCAGCAGATTTGAACCATGTCTGATTACAAACACAACAAGCAAATTTGCAGTTAAGCTCTCACGGTGTTGTCAGCTTTGCTGTACTGCCCTTCCCACAGACTGGCTGCATGTGACATAAAAGCACTATGAGAGAACAACTGCAGCTGCAAATGTTTTTGCAATATGACAGAATTCACTTGAGCTGTACTGTGTTAGTTCTGCTGTAGTTACCGTAGTTAGTTCTGATATCACTGCAGACCTGTGTGTTATAATGAGAACAGGCTATCAATTATTTTATGTCTCACTATGGCAATGCCCCCTTTTATTTAAAATAATCTTTGGAGGCAGGTTCTGATGCAGATCTGTGTCCAGCCCATAGATAATAACAGCTCATCTCTGGAATGAGACATGAGTTGTTAAAGTCCATGAGCTCCCCTGATTCTGCCACTCTTTTGCTTTTTTGCTGTTTTTCCCTCTATTGCAAATATATTCACATGTGTTGCTTTTGGAGCTCAGTATGTGAAATCTCTACTTGCCATGCAACTGGGAATTTCTTCAGAGTTTTCACTGGGGACATGCCCTTTCACCCATTCCTCCCTGTCAATCACAGCTCGGTAAAAGGCATTCCATTAAAAATATATGCATCATTAGGCTGTGTGCCCACATATCGTTTTACAAGCGTTTATGCTGTGGAATTTCCGCACATAAACGCTTGGGAAACGCTTGGTAATCCGCCCCCCATGATCCCCAATGACAAGCCGCACTTTCAATGCCCATGTTGCGGATTTTTCCGCAGCGTTTATGCTGCGCTCAAAAATCCGCAGCATGTCCATTAATTTTGTGGACACGCAGTGTAATCGCCGCCATTGACTTGCATTGAAACGCATAATATTCGTGTCAGTACTTTTGTGCGGATGGTATCCAAGTCTGGAGGAGAGGAGACTCTCATCCAGACCTGGGTACCATAGAAACTGTAAAAAAAAGAATTTAAAATAAAAAATAAAGTCCAGTGTCTTGCAATGTTCGCGTTGTTGTGAAGGACCTGCCATGACGTCAGTGAGTCATGTGACCCTATACACCACCGCGAGCAGTGTAAGACACTGGACGTAGCAGACAAAACACCGGGAAGACACCGGAAGGTGAGAATAAACTTTATTTTTTTTATTTTTCACCATTCTTATTCTTTTTTTTAACTAACTTGGTCACACTACTATAAATCCATGCCAGTTGCATGGATTTATATAGTGTGAACAAGTTGTCAAGCACTTTTCCAAGTGATGCTAAAATCGCTTGGAAAAGCGCTCGATAACCCGCATGCAGAAATGCATGCAAAGACGCTTCACAAACGCTTCTACCTGGCGGAAAAACCGCATGTAAAAACCGCATGCGTTTTTCCTGCCAGGGAGAAGCGTAAAAAATATGTAGCATTTCTGCATCATGGGCACATAGCCTTACAATTATAGTGACCTAATGCACAACTTTACATTTAACAATATAAAATGTCAAATGTCAAGTGTTTGCCCATACAGCTATCTTATCTAGATCATTCCGCATTGTTATACACTGTGTGCAGAATTATTAGGCAAGTTGTATTTTAGAGGATTATTTTTATTATTGATCAACAACTATGATCTCAATCAACCGAAAAGACTCATAAATATCCAAGCTTAATATTTTTGGAAGTTGGAGTGGGCTTTTTTTCGATTTGGCTATCTTAGGAGGATATCTGTTTGTGCAGGTAACTATTATTGTGGAGAATTATTAGGCAACTTAATAAAAACCAAATATAATCCCATCTCACTTGTTTATTTTCACCAGGTAAACCAATATCAGTACACAAAATTTAGAAATAAACATTTCTGACATGCAGAAACAAAAACAAAAAAAAATTTGTGATGAATATAGCCACCTTTCCTTACGATGACACTCAACAGCCTTCCATCCATAGATGCTGTCAGTTGCTTGATCTGTTTTCAATCAACATTGCGCGCAGCAGCCACAACAGCCTCCCAGACACTGTTCCAAGAGGTGCACTGTTTTCCCTCCCTGTAGATCTCACATTTTATGATGGACCACAGGTTCTCTATGGGGTTCAGATCAGGTGAACAAGGGGGCCATGTCATTATTTTATCTTCTTTTAGACCTTTACTGGCCAGCCATGCTGTGGAGTAGTTGGTTGCATGTGATGGAGCATTGTCCTGCATGAAAATCAAGTTTTTCTTGAACGATACTGACTTCTTCCTGTACCACTGCTTGAAGAAGTTGTCTTCCAGAAACTGGCAGTAGGTCAGGAAGTTGAGCTTCACTCCATCCTCAACCCGAAAAGGTCCCACAAGTTCATCTTTGATGATACCAGCCCTTACCAGTACCCCACCTCCACCTTGCTGGCATCTGAGTCGGAGTGGAGCTCTCTGCCCTTTACTGATCCAGCCTCTGGCCCATCCATCTGACCCATCAAAAGTCACTCTCATTTTATCAGTCCATAAAACCTGTGAAAAATCAGTCTTAAGATATTTCTTGTCCCATTCTTCACATTTATCTTATGTTTCTTATTCAAAGGTGGTCATTTTTCAGCCTTCCTTACCTTGGCCATGTCCCTGAGTATCGCACACCTATTGCTTTTTGATACTCCAGTAACGTTGCAGCTCTGAAATATGGCAAAACTGCTGGCAAATGGCATCTTGGCAGCTTCACGCTTGATTTTCCTCAATTCATGGGCAGATATTTTGCGCCTTTTTTGGCCAACACACTTCTTGCGACCCTGTTGTCTATTTGCCATGAAACGCTTGATTGTTCGGTGATCACGCTTCAAAAGTTTGGAAATTTCAAGACTGCTGCTTCCCTCTGCAAGACATCTCACAATTTTGGACTTTTCAGAGCCCGTCAAATCTCTCTTCTGACCCTTTTTACCAAAGGAAAGGAAGTTGCCTAATAATTAAGCACACCTTATATTGGGTGTTGATGTCATTAGTCAACACCCCTCCTCATTACAGAGATGCACATCACCAGATTTACTTAATTGGTAGTTGGTTCTCAAGCCTATGCAGCTTGGAGTAGGACAACATGTATAAAAAATATCATGTGATCAAAATACTCATTTGCCTAATAATTCTGCATGCAGTGTATAGCTTTTCTCAGTTTTTTATTATTCTACAAAGTTTGTGTCATCAGCAAAGACTAACACTTTACTCTCAATCCCGGCTATACTTTTTATCACTAATCCCAAATTTTAGCACTTATGGTAAACAAAAAAATGTAAAATAAAAAAAGAACTTGCCATAATTTGTGAAACAACCCCTATTCAACCACTTATTCTGCCTATTCCTGTATTTTCCCTTGGTGACAACCAAATTTTGAAAAAATTGAGGAGGGTAATAATCATTGGTCCCATCGGGCTTATGTTCGAAACCTTTGCAAAAAGAGATTCGAGCGTATATGCTGACCGGGCCATAAATTATAATGGGGCTGACAGAGCAAACGTGCACTCTGACATGCATCATTTTTGGACGTGTATTCCTACTGAATGTGGACACTCAGACGTAGTAGACTGCATCTGGATGTCCATCTCCAGTAGACATACACAGCAGAAATGATACACAACAGAGCGCACGTTCGCTCTTTTGGCACCATTATAGTCTATAGCTCCGTTGATGCATGCGCCCTAATCTAGTTTTAAGGGGGGTTCGGACATAAGCCCCGAGGGAGCCACTGAAATGGTGCCTAAACGCAATGTGAAAGCACCCTTACTAATGTATTATACTTTGCTGTGAGTCAGTTATTATGACTGAATGTCTAGTCAACTGCGGACCTCAAGTATGAAGGACATATCTGAAGTCTAGTTTTAAATACATCACTCATCAAGCTTAGTATTTTCCTGAAAAAGCGGATAGTATTTACTCTTAGGTTAAATTCAATCCTGGCATATTTGCAGGTGGAATTTTTGTGACTGCCCCATTCATCTAAAAGAGGTTTGTATAAATTCATACACATGCTGCTGAAACAACCATTCAGATTTATGGATTAGATGTCTAAATCACTTAAATTTCTACTTGAAATCTGCTAAGAGTGAAGAATCATCTGTAAATTGTGTCTAAAAATTTTAAATGCTTGGAATCTACACCTTGATTATTATGATGTTTGTGCCATTTTCCAGTGTTTGCTAAAATGATGTTTTTTCTATGTAATTTTAATAGTTGAATTTGATTATCTAGCTTATCCCCTTTCCAGCAGCAATAGATTATCTAGTAAAAATTTTTTATGGTTTTATCAAATGAAACTTAACCATTTTATAAAATATATTATACTACATTTTGATGTATTTGGTACATTAATTCCTTATAGCTTTCAATTCTTTGATGATGATTGTCATCAGGACTTTGCAATTTATATAGATATTGGTAGCAGTGTCAATTCATCTGGAAAGTGATGTAAAAATACAAAAAAATAGAACAAAGAAAACTAATGCCATCTCTGATAATCACATAATAATTGTCACCCTGAAGCTACACTGGTGACTGACAAGTGTCAGTGTGGTATTGACGCTGTTGTCTGAAATGCACTTGTCTCTTCCTTGTTAATCCATCATATGAACTACACCCCCCACATTGTTGAAATAGTTAGCCGAGTGTTAAATGAAGAAGACGCCTCAGATTAGTGTTGTAATTCTCTCTTTTTTTCTGTTTTATTCCTTTTACATCTGTAGTGTCATCGAAACAGATTAGGAAACCTGATTTTCAAAATACTTGAATCTGCAAATTCATTACCATTCCTATCTTATTTTGTTGTATAAGGGGTAGATGCTGCTATAGTATGTAAATTGTATAAAAGAAACATAGCAGACTTTTAGTAGATTTAGTAAAAGATGGTTCTGCAGTTATTTCTCTAGGTACTGTACCTTGCAAGAAGGCTGAAATATGAACCCCTATTTCTTCCAGATTATGAACCGCTATTTATTCTTTTTACTGCAAATCATTTTATAGACTGCCATTTGCTAAAAAACTGCTTAGATCTTTATTTTTTTTGTCTGTACTGTACATATCATTGTATATATGTTCTATTACACTATACAGTACATATGTCCTATTTCTGCAGGGCCTTGCTGTACTGTTGTGTGTTTATATTGCTGTGACTAGAGGAAAAAATGAGAGGATTTTGGGGATACTAATAGGCAAGCTACATTATATCAGCTAGGTCCAGGAGAAGGTGCTAGCGGCTGGGGAGTTATGGTGTGATGGAACTCATGTGTTGTGCTATCTTGTTAATAGGAGAGGACTAAAGGGAGCCAATAAATTGAAGAGGGTTGGGGTCATTTGGTAGAATGTGTAGTTTATCGCTTGAGACTGGGGTATCATTGGTCTTAGCAATTTATAAGCTAAGACCGAGGTCTCTAGGAGTGCCAACTGGTTGCTCTGCAGTGTATTGGGGAATGACAGGGAATTTGCTTTCCTGGAGTGGTAATCGAATGATAGGGGAGAAGCGATAGAAAGGCTTGTAAGAACTGCAGGAAGAGGAGGTGCTGTCGTTGAACCATAAGACAATTCAGCAGCCAAGGTCAGAATTCTAGGAAGGTAGCGGATCAAGACAAAGGGTCAAAGGAAAGGTTCAAGGTCGGGCAGCAAAACATCAGAAACTGGAAAACAAGGCACACACACCACCGAGCTAAAGCTATGACTGGCAATAATTAGACACGGACAGCCAGCTAAATAGCCAGATAACCACCCAGAATGGGAAACAACTGGAAGAAGCTCAGCACTCTCCTTGCCCTGATTGGTGGCCGGACTGTCACTCACAATACTGACAGCTCATTATGCCTCGGCACCAGATCGGACAGCTGAGCTGCCACTTCCATTACTTACAGCTCAACACAACTCTGATTCTGATTCTTTTGGGAGGCCGAGCTGTCACTCAGTGGGTCCAGGACACGGGGGGGAGGGGTGAAATTGTGACACTTTCTATGTGAGATCTGGTGACTAGGGATAAGCAGACCCGTGGAAGTTCGGAGTCATCAGGTTTGACCGTACTTTAGTCCAAAGTTCTGTTCTGGTATCAAAACTCTACCCAAACTTTAACCAGAACCCAGACCCTATAGAAATCAATGGTGACTGATTGAGAAATTCCATGTGGCCTGATAAGTGACTATAGGGGAGATCTGGTTTATCATGTAGGCCTGAGATGTGACCTGGAGGCACAGTCTTAGATTATTTTCGACTGTAGAATGTTCAGTAGATAGACTGAAAGTGGTCAGCTAGTTACAAATCTTGCTGTAGGCAGGGTTTTGATGCTGAGCTGCTGTATTTGTGTGCCTGTGCATATGAGTCTGGATGTGTGTATGTGTAAGTGCATGTGTGTGTGGATGTGTGTGTGATTATGGTAAGGACTCGAAGTGTACTCTGTAATGGAAGTTTTTTGGTGAGAGTGTGAAAGCTCCTGTACTATGTAATTATGATAGATGGAAAATGTGAAGACCTTAAATCTGAGAGGCAGGATGTGCTGACAGAGTGGCATAATGCAGTGACCAAAGGGTAGAGCCCTTGAGAGAGAGAAAATGGTCTCACAGAACAGAAACGAATGTCCAGTGGACTGATGGAATGACAAGAAAATAGAGACCAAGTACTTGAAGTCGAGACTTTATGAGATGACACAGTGTGAGTGCAGTCTCTGTGAAAGCAACACCAACCAGAACATAACCATTGTACGTATTTTATTGTTTATTCAGTTTTGTTTGCATTTGCAACGTCAAAAATGTCCAATAGTATTTACTCATTTGAAAGCGCATTCTATTTGTTTGTGTATTCTTTCATCGACTCTTGTTTGACCCAAGTTGCAACTTCATCCAGAAATGTAATGTACTACTTTAATGTTTTCTATCTTAGGGATGTCCTTATTGTTTGATCATAAGCAGCACTAGTAATGGGCAAATTCCAAGGTGCGGGAGAGCTCTGTCATATCTCTGGAAATATACCAGATGGCTAGGAACATTAAGGTGTAAATGGTACCATGGATAATAGCTCCTTTGCCCTTCAAGTTCCAGTCTCACTTTCAACAACAGTTCCTGTTCTTACAACATAAAATAAAGAAAAAAATACTTCTTGTCGATATATTATGTTTGTATTGCTGTAACCCTTATGCTATAGAATTCAACTGCTAGTAATTTAAAAATTATGTATCCATGAATTACGTTTTTTGCTTTAAAGAAAATCAGTTCTACGTTTTTTATCCCTTTGAAACAAATATTCCCAAGATTACAGCAGGCTTGTGTAAGTAAACATATTTTTATGATAATAACAATTAAGCAACATATCTACAAATAAAAATTAAAACAGAGATCAGTATACTGAAGCATCCTACACTCCCTATAGATTTTTATCAACAGCATATGAATGGGTTTTTTTTAAGCCTTTTCTGGTCTGTATTTGAACTGTAATAGTTTAATGCAGAATTTCCACAATGAAAACACAGAACAATCCTGCTACATCTGAAATTAAAGTGTTATTCCCATGTTCAGAAATGGATAATATCAGATAGTGCTTGTAATGTACTGCTTATTAAAATTTCAAGCCATTCTTGAGGTATTAATACTTTTCTTTAGAGATGAGCTGATGGCTTCACGCAAATTTGGTCTGTGGTCCAGGGCAGTGCTTTCTAGCAGTGGACATAAGTTAGGTGAGTTTCCAGAACTTCTGGGTTGCCTAACGCATCATTTGATTCACCAATCAGGAATGACATCATCTGTGCGGTGTGCAGTGAACATGTGACAACGAGCCAGTCAGCAAATCATAAGCCGAGCCTGTGATCCTGGTGGGTAAGGAAATTCATGCAACTCCTGTCCACGGTCCGAGAACACTGACCCAGACAGTGGGATAGGGTTATGATCCACTATTCTCTTCTTATTATTATATATATTATATATCTTCTTATTTACTTCTTACTTTTTTTTTTTATTTATTCCAGCTTGTTAACCAGGAGATTGACCACCACTGGTGTCTGGATAGAAATAACTGCACTGAAGGTGACTGGTATTAGGAGGTAATAGCATACTCTAGCAATCTTGGCCAAAAGAAAAGAACTTGAAAGTACAGCATATATTTTTCTTTCTAGCAGTGGTCGGTCTCCGATGCAACAAGCTGTAAACAAAAGAAAAGTGTTAATATCTGATGAGAAGCTGAAAATTTTAATAAACAGTAAATTGCAAAATTGCTTGTATTTACTACCACTATCAGACAATACCCATCTATGAAGATAGAAATATTCAGCAAAGCTAACATTATGGGGGGGTTTTCATTGTTTTGTTTGCCTTTGCTGCAACCTTGCTCTGCCCTTCAACTATAAGCTTTATTCATATTTTGCCAAGATGTAATGTTTTATGTAAATGCATGAGCATACAATTACAATAGTATAGATTTCAGTGAAGGAACATATTGTCAAATATTCTGTGCAAATTTTATATTCACACACTCCACATTCCTTCTTTGCTTTATACACTTTGCACTTAATATTAAGCAAAAATTTCACAACCGATTAAAAATCAGATTTCAATTTCACAGTTAAGAGAAGCTGTGTTTTACTGCTCATGTAAATCAAGAAAAGAAGAAACATTTGTAGTGTGAATAGGTCGCTTAATCCATTTGCTTCTGTTCGTTTGCAATTAATGTAGCTAAATCAATAGATCAAACCAACCCAAATTATATACATTATTGACATGTAACAACAAATCATTAACTTTTATAAAACTAGCAGCTCTATTTAAATATTATAAAAAGCTGGAGAGTGATGAATAGCAATATAGCATCATCAGTGGCATCCATACTTGATCAGTGAGAACAAAGAATCATTTTGTAATTCATTAGTTTATTTGTACAATTTGGAAGTCAGTCTATTATTATAGCTCTGTCTTGCTTGTGATTTTGATTCCTGACACCAGAATCATTCATAACCATGATTGCCTACTATATTGAAATGTCCAGAAGACTCCTAAAAATGTTTGAGAGACCTCCCACACTCCCAAAAGAACACACATGTTCCTCAAGCTCTGAATCTAAATAGTCACCTTCTCACTTCTTCAGTCTCCTCCTCAGAAGGCCACTGCTGCAGTGGTGTATGGTCTATAATCTGTATCTGATTAGGAGGTCTTTTTAAATTTGCATGTATTCAAGGGGTGGGAGACTGTATTTTATCTGTGTCGACTAAAATGTGTATTTGTTTAGGGTTTTTTTTGGGTCTCCATTTTTTCTTGAGGGAAAAAAGGCACATTTTATATTTTAATACCTTCTGCCGCATGTTCCTTTCTGGCATGAACCTACTTATGGCTACTTAACAATGCAGCGTTTTAGGGTTACCATTTGACCAATTTTGGTCAATGGGGGGTTATTTAAGGATAAGATTTTGCAACTGTACACGCCACAACAATACTGCAAGCTATTGCCACAACTTCCTTTCCATTTGTTTACGTACTGTACCTAGCAACATAGTTTTTTAGGGTTATGGAATTTTTATAAATTGGAGATTTAAACACAAAATATGAATAAAAACTAAAAAAGTTAAGTTTTAGCATAACTGTTTTACAAGTCTAATTTAACACTTGTATGTACTGCAACAATACTGATGCATGTTTTTGAAACATACTTGACTATACCCCGGTAAATGACGATTGTTGTCGCAGAGGGTGCGACCATGATGGAGCACAATCATTTTGATATTTGCAAATATGTTACAAATCACAAAAAAGGAATACATTTTTAACTACTAGCTCTTTCTTTTTCACTTTCAATATAGCACGCCCATTTTTGCTCCCTAAATAAAGGGATAATTATTGGACAGCTTGTGAAAATGCTATCGTTTCTTCATTTAGCAAAGTAAAAAGCTCTTATTACTTCCCAAACAGGGAAAATTTTTACACCACCCTTTTCCATTTTTCTCAAGCTATACATTTTGTATCACAATTAAAATTATAGGTTATAGAACAGGTTTCACACCAACGCAGGGGTGTTAATCATATTCAATTTCTTAAACAAAGAGATTCATTCACACACAACAGACTCTGTCTTCTCAGAGTTTTGAATTAGGAATTTGACCATTTAATCTGATCTTCAAATCATTTTCTTTATTCTCTAATGTAATATGTTTCTGTTTCAGATTTGTTCATCATTCAGTCCAGTGGAATGTATATCTGTATATCTCTTCCATATCATCTCTTTGCTTTACTCCCTTTTACAAATTGACCCTGGGTTAAAAATTAGATAAGTAATAGAGGTTTGTTTGTACACTGAATTTGTATGAAAGTTGCAACACAGCCAGCAAAAATAAAATCTAATACTCACCTTAAAGGGAACTGTCACCCCCTGGGAGATTTGAGACCTCTAATATGGGCATACAGGTTATAGAAAAATAAATCTATACATACCTGTATGGCCCATAGTAGAGGTTTGATTACATAGAAATGGAGTTTTATAAAATTTGTTTTCATATGCTTGGCATCCCCCGAATGCCAAGAAATCCCCGCCTATCTCTTTAGTTAGCCCAGAAATCACCGCCTATCTTTTAGCTAGCCCAGAAATCCCCGTCTACCTGGTTATTTAGCATGTCCCCCCCTCCCCTGTACATCACAGGGCCCTGTGACGTTCACTCATCTCACTCACTTCCCGCGCATGTGCACATCATCGCTATCATCAGGAGCGCTTTGTTTCCTCCCGGCCCATTTGTCTCTGCACTGTTCCACAGTGTTCTGGTGCACCGGGGAGCCTGCGCACCAGAACACAGGAGAGACAAACGGGGCCGGGAGGAAACATGGCGATGTGCGCTTGTGCAGGAAGTGAGTGAGATGAGTGCACGTCACAGGGCCCTGTCATGTGCAGGGGAAGGGGGAACATGCTAAATAAGCAGATAGGCAGGGATTTATGGGCTAACTAAAGAGATAGGCGGGAATTTCTTGGCGTCCGGGGGATGCCAAGCATGTGAAAACAGATTTTATAAAACTCAATTTCACTGCAAGCAGAGCTCTACTATGGGCCATACAGGTATGTATAGATTTACTTTTCTATAACCTGTATGCCCTTTTTAGAGGTCTCAAATCTCCCAGAGGGTGATAGATTCCCTCTAATGCTTACTTCTCCATAGTATCACTGCTCACTGCTAGACTTCTGTTCCTCTTCTTTCCTTTCTAGAGCACGGTATCTCTAGCCTCTTCAAAATTATTATTAATATATTATTATAATTATGGCCACATCCAGGCATTGGAAGTCAATCCATGTTACAAGATCATTATGTCAAGACATGCTTCGCGATCTTATGACATGCACTAACCTGGGAGGCGTGGACTCAACTGATACTCCTGTCTGTAGTGAAGAGGCCAGATGTGCAATGTGGGATGGTGAAAAAAAGAGGGCCAGACAGTGAGCAATGCCAGTCCTCTTCTCACAGCCGGCACATGCTACATTTCGGGCCTCCTCTTTATAATCTCGGACTTCTGGCCAAGTCCAGGCATCTGTGATCACTCCACGTCAAAGGGTATCAGCGCAAATCTTGGTGTATTGACGTTACAACCTTACAACATGCATTTACTTCCTATGACTGGGAAAGACTAGAAGGCTTAGCCTATAGTGTAGAGACCGGAGATGCGGCATGCACTGGCAGAAAGAAGAGGACCAGAGGGTAAGTAGTGTGCAGTAGGGTGGCCAGAGAGGTGAGGAATTAGGTGGAAATTATTATTTTTTCATCTTATGTTCATAACCATGAGTTGTACTTAAGTGGCCGGTATGTTCGTAAGTCGGGGACTGCCTGATTTTTAATTCCTTATCCCTGTATCCTCCCTCTCCTTTTTCATGCTTTTAACTTCATGATTGTCTCTCACTTTGTCTTTCCTATTCTATTTTACATTCATCTACTTATTTAGAGTTTCATCTATTTTCTGCCATTCTGTCTTTCTACTGCTATATAGTTAATATATATTCCTGATCATGCAGTTTCCTCCATACTCCTTTAAGCCATAAAACATATATTTAGTTGTTACCAGAACAATACACCTTCCTTCTACTTCTTCCACTCTTCCCAAGTCACGTGACCTCCCATCAACACGTTCCTGTAGGTCACCACAGCAGCATGATTCTGAGAGGCCCATGACATCAATTCCATTTTCCAGTTCTATTTAAAATGTTATACACAGTGCTATGTACATCTATACGTGGAGCTACAGGCACAATTTCCACTTACTATCTATTCTTATTGTCACCTACTGCTTGTGAGGTTGATCAACCTTCTTTCTCATCAAGCTGGAGTGCATATATTGATAACTTTATATCTTGAATTTTGTATTTTTTTCATAGTCCAACTGTGATACATTTATATTCCATGTAATTACAGGTACATAGAAAGATTCATCAATCCTCAGTTCTTTAGTCCCATCTCTTATCAACCATATGTGTTATTACTTTGTTACAATTGGTTTTACGATTCTATGATGATCCTTCATGTGAACCAAACTGTTGCAAAAATGTAAATATATATACAGGTGCATCTCACAAAATTAGAATATCACCAAAAAGTTAATTTATTTCAGGTCTTCAATCCAAAAAGTGAAACTCATGTATTATATAGAGTTATTACAAACAGAGTGATCTATTTCAAGTGTTTATTTCTGTTAATGTTGATGATTATGGCTTCCAGCCAATGAAAACACAAAAGTCATTATCTCAGTAAATCAAAATAATTAACAAAAAAAACCTGCAAAGGCTTTCTAAGCATTTAAAAATGTACCTCAGTCTGTTTCAGTAGGCTCAGCAATCATGGGGAAGACTGCTGACTTGATAGATGTCCAGAAGACAGTCATTGACACACTCCACAAGGTCCCAGAGTTCAAATTTTCATTTGGAAATCAAGGTCCCAGAGTCTGGAGGAAGATTGGAGAGGCACACAAACCAAGCTGCTTGAGGTCTTGTGTGACCAGGTCAGTGATGGTTTGGGGAGCCATGTCATCACCTGGTGTAGGTCCACTTTGTTTTATCAAGACCAAAGTCAGCGTAGCCGTCAAACCAAGAAATTTTAGAGCACTTCATGCTTCCCTCTGCCAACAAGCTTTTTGGAGATGGAAATTTCATTCTCCAGCTGGACTTGGCACCTGTCATCACTGCAAAAAGTACCAATACCTGGTTTAAAAACAACAGTATCACTGTGCTTGATTGGCCAGCAAACTCACCTGACCTTAATCCTAAAGAGAATCTATGGGGTATATTCAAGAGGAAGATGAGTGACACCAGACCCAACAATGCAGACGAGCTGAAGGCTGCTATCAAAGCAACCTGGGCTTCCATAACACCTCAGCAGTGCCACAGGCTGATCGCCTCCATGCCACGCTGCATTGATGCAGTATTTGATGCAAAAGGGGCCCCGACCAAGTATTGAGTGCATTTACTGAACATACATTTCAGTAGGCCAAACATTTTTCAAGCTGTTGTTACAAAGTATTCTAATTTACTGAGATAATGAGTTTTGTGTTTTCATTGGCTGTCAGCCATAATCATCAACACTAACAAAAATAAACACTTGAAATAGATAACTCTGTTTGTAATGACTCTATATAATATATGAGTTTCACTTTTTGTATTGAAGAACTGAAATAAATACAATTTTTCATGGTATTTTAATTTAGTGAGATGCACCTGTACATATACATATAAATGCAGTGCCTTGAAAAAGCATTCATACCCTGTGAATCCTTCCATATTTTTTTTCTCATTACACAAACTTAATTGTATTTTATTAGGATTTTATATGATATACCAAAGCAAAGTAGAAAGTATTTGTGATGTGTAATGGAAATGATACATGGCTTTCTAATTATTTAAAAAATTAAAACCTGCATTTGTATTCAGCCCCCTGTAGTCATCTACCCCTAAATAAATTCTTGAGCGACCAATTGCCTCCAGAAATCACATCACTAGTAAATTGAGTTAACCTGTGTATAATTAATTCTCAGTATAACTACAGTTGTTCTGCAAGGCCTCAGAAGTTTATTTGAGATCATTAGGGATCAAACAGCATCATGGAAACAAAGGAAGACACCAGATGAGAAATAAAGTTGAGGACAAGAGTAAAGCAAGGTTTGGTTCTAAAAAATAGCCCAAGCTCTGAACATTTCACGGAGCACTGTTTAATCCATCATCCAAAAATAGAAGGAATATGGCACAACTGCAAACCTACCAAGACATGGCCATTTAACTAAACTGACATCCTAAGCAAGGAGAGCACTAATTAGTGAATCAGCCAGAAAGTCCATGTTCACTATGGAGGAGCTGTACAAATTTACAGATCAGAAAGGAAAATCTGTCCACAGGACAACTATTGGATACTCCACAAATCTGCCCATTATGGAAGAGTGGCAAGAAGAAAGCCATTTTGAAAATAAACCATAGGAAGTCCCATTTGCAGTTTGCAAAAAGCCATATAGTTAAAACAGCTAGCACGTGGAAGAGGGTGCTCTGGTCAGATAGGACCCAAGTAGACGTTTTTGGGCTAAATGCAAAATACTATGTGTGGCAGAATGCTAACACTGCACATCACCCTGAAAATAACATCCCCACTGTCAAACATGTTGGTGGCAGTATCATGCTGTGCAAATGCTCTTTTTTCAGTAGGGAGAGGAAATGTGGTCAGAGTTGATGGGAAGATGGAAGGATCGAAATATAGGGTAATCCTGTTAGAGGCTGCAAAAGACTTGAGACTGGGGCATAGGTTCACCTTCCAGCTGGACAATGACCCTAAACATACTGCCCGAGCTACAATGGAATGGTTTAGATCAAAGCATATTTATGTGTTTGAATGACCCAGTCAAAGTCCAGATCTAAATACGATTGAGAATCTGTTGCAAGATTTGAACATTTCTGTTCATAAACACTCACCATGGGCAAAAATTTCTCTAGATGTGCAAAGCTGGTAGACACATACCCCAAAAGACTTCCAGCAGTAAATGCAACAAAAGGTGATTCTACAAAGTATTTAATTATGGAGGCACAATACAAATGCATGTCACAAATTTCAGATTTATATTGTTAAAATATTTAGAAAACCATGTCTCAAGTCCAATACTCTTCACAAATAAAATCCAAGTAAAAAAAATATAAGTTTGTTGGTGCAACGTAAAAATATGTAGAAAAGTTAACGAGGTATGAATATTTCTTCAACACACTGTATATTGTATCATTAGATGGAACATCACAGTTTTAATACAATTTCTTTCTTGCTTCTAACGATACTTTGCAAATGTCTTGTGAGAGCCAACATTTCTTTAGGATTATCTCCTATAAGCACCATTTTAATGATCCAGAACTGTAAATGTGATGTATCCACTATACTAATAACCTTTCACGTATTTTATTGAAACTCCAGAGGATGCAGTGAAACTTTCTACATTGAATTTTGGGGTCCCATTCCTGTCTGCTTGCACCTCCCTCCATCTAAGATTGAATTGAATTAATTATCTCTATAAATATCAGCAAGGCAGGCATCGGTCTTGAAAAAGGGATTATTTTTGGTCTGTCGCCTTTTAAGTACCCTAAAAGTTTTGATACTGCAGTGGGTTATTAAATAGACTGTTGGTTACCATCCATTTTCCTTTAGCCTGATTGTATTGTCCAAATGACTTCAACCTAAGTCTGTGTTTGCATTAAACAGATTAACAAAGATTCAATACAGTCCTGTTAGAAGCTTTGCAGTATTGACATTTGCGGTGAATTTATGTGCCACAAATCAAACTTTTGGGGAAAATTCGACAAAGCTGGCGAGTTTGAATTTCAAAAAATCCTCTCATCTCTAATAGACGAGTTTTTTTTACGGCGGTAGGGTGACTGAAAAATCATAATTCTTGCATTTTGGTTATCTTTCTGTTAATGTCACTTACCATAGGGGTTAATTAATTTTATTTCTTAATAGAACAGACTTTTCCAGTTGGCAATAGCAACTATTTTTTTTTTTTTACTGTTTTATTTTTATTGGAGAAGAGAGTGATTTTAATTTTATTTCTTTTATATCTTTTTCAACATTTTTTTTTGTTATTTTATTTTTATTCAATATGCAGAGCACAGCAGTCAAATAATTGGTGGTTGCTGCGCTGTGCACACTGAACACTTACTGAGCTCTGTCATGCCAGTGTAACTACTGCCTCTGCAGAGAGCAGCAAACAAGCTGACTTTGTCACTAACTACTGTGCTCTGTCAATTGAATTTTAAAGGGCAGAGTGCAGTAGGCAGTGACCATATCATCTCATTTGCTCACTGACAAAGCAAAGCTCGGTAAGTGTTTCAGTGTTAATAGCACAGCAGTTGGTGATGATTTGATTGCTGCACTCTGAAAACTGCAGCAGTGAGCATTGACAGCAGGTCCTGGCACCAGAGCTATGGTGGTGAATTCTTCTAGTGGTAAGCAATGACAGCAGGTTAGTGGTGGCGAGTGCAGACCGAGCAGCAGAACTGTGGCAGTGACTTCATCCAGCAGTGCGAGCAGGTTAAAAAAAAAACTACCATTGTACTACTAATGCCAGGCTATCAGACTGTTCTTACCACTGGAAAAAGTCTTGGAGCAATCCTGGTGCCCTGTAGTATCGGCATCTCTGCCCCTTGCTAGGCAGAGACGCAGTCCCTCTCACCTCCCCGCTCCTGGCGCGGCGTCCTCTAGCGCTTCTCTCCCCGCTGCTTCCGGCACGCGCTCCTTCCCCGGCTGTGTGCTTAGGGCGCGTGCGCGCTGCCCCTCTCTTAAAGGGACCGCGTGCGCCGTCCTAAGGAGTCCCCGGCCTATTGCCGGAGGACCTCCCATATATAAGGCACCTCCTCCAAAATGGAGGTGCCCGAGCAAAGGTGTTTGCACTGTGTCTGATCTGTGCTTCAGCCCTCAGGTCACGCTGCTAGCCTGACTTCTCATCCTGCCTGCCAGCCTGTTTTCTGCCCATTACCTGCCGAGCCTGCCAGCCTGCTCACCTGGAGCGCTCACCTGTTACCTGCCTGTTACCTGCCTTGGCTCTCTGTCCACTCACCTGGGAGCATCCGCCTGCCTTGTCTGTCAGACCACTCACCTGGGAGCGCCCACCAGTTACCTGCCAGTTACCCGCCTCGTCTCTCTGCCCACTCACCTGGGAGCACCTGCCTGTTTCCTGCCAGCCTGCCAGGAAACCCTGCCGTCACTTGCTGTGACCACCTTCCTGGTAAACCTAAAGACTGCTACTTGCCTTGCTTTCTCAAACTGTGACCACGTGTCTGCTACCAGAGACTTCCGACTGCTTGCCGTGTACATCCGCCATACCGGTCAGTCCCAGCCATCTGACCCGTGGGAGCCACCTGCTCTCTTACAAGGTCGTCCCCAGAGTAGCACCTGGTCCCTCAGCCCGGATCCTCCCTGGTCACGGTGTCGTTTGCTGCCGTAAGACCAGGGTCGGTTCGGGTGGATACTTAGTCACGCCCCTCTGGGTCCCTCCTTGCACCTCGGCACAGAGGTTCCACCACCCGGACCCGTAACAGTTTGCTCGGGCTTGCTCGGGCCATGGAACCCGGTTGCACCCAAGCTCCCTCGCTCTCTGACCTATACCAGGAAGTCTCCCATCAGAGATCCCAGCAGGAGTCCATCCTGAACCACCTGCGGAATGTCAACTCCCGCCTGGACACACTGACTGCTCCACCAGCAACCACCGCTAGTCGCACGACTCGCACCCCGCTGCCCACCACTACCATGGCATCCTGCCCCGCACCCCGGCTTTCTGCACCTCCTCGTTTCGGAGGCTACCCCGCTAAAGCTCGGGGCTTCATAAACCAGTGCACCCTGCACTTTGAACTCTTGGCTCACCAGTTTATCTCCGACCGGGCCAAAGTGGCATTCATCATGTCCCATCTCACTTGGGAGGCACTGGCATGGCTTAACCCCCTGTGGGAGAGAGGGGACCCCCTGGTGTCCGACCTGTCATCTTTCCTCACTGCTTTCCGGAGAGTCGTCGATGAACCGGGACGAAAGACCTCATCTGCCTCCTCTCTGCTACGTCTCCGCCAAGGGAGTCTCACCGTGGGCCAATATGCCATACGGTTCCGCACCCTCACTTCTGAGCTTGCCTGGGATAACGAGTAGAGATGAGCGTTGTTCTACTCGAACTGTTCGCCAATCTCAAATTCGAGCTGTTTTGGGCGGTGTTCGAGCCGGTCGGCGAACACGAACAATTTGAGAAAAATTCGGCTGTTCGAGGTTATGTTCGATAACTGTTCGTGCACCAAAATCATAACTGGATTTTTTCTCAGTAATGATGAAAATTAATGTTAATACGCAGTTTGAGTGTACAGCGGGGCGGGGGGAGGGGCAGGGGATGGATCTCTGCAGGAACAATGAAGATCTCCATTTTTTTTTCTCTTTCCCGCATTTGCAGTGGGGAGGTGCAATCTGTCAGCCTATCAGCAGCGCACACACGGAGCGAAGTGCTTTTTTTCACACAAGCAAGGGCATGTGTGATTGGCAGTGTATGTCACATGTCCTTGCCCTATAAGACCAAGCCATTTTCCCCGTCGCCACCATTTTCTCACTGCTGCAGCTGCGTGTTAGACGGCACCGCTGTTGCTGTGTGCGCTATACCTTGTTAATTTCAAGCCAATTTTCGCACAAATATACAGATAGCTTGGGAGTAGGGAATAGTTGTGATTGCAGTCCTTTTAAGGACTAGGTTACAGCATTTCCTACGACTTTTATCAGGCAGGTCTGTGCTCTTAAATAGATAGATTGTGGGAGTAAAGACTAATTGTAATTGGAGTCCTTTTCAGGACTAGGTTACATCAGTTCCTATCAGTTTTTGCCAGGCAGGTCTGTGCCAGTGCTGTGCAAGTTTTTTTCACAGCATTTGGCTGAATCTAGCAAAGCTAATCCTTTTTGGCCTATTGCAGAGTGTGTTAGTCAGTGGAGTAGCCTATCTGTGTTGCAAGATATACCACCTGTGTATAGAATACCAATTTTTTTACTGCACCTAGTGAAGTAAAATCTTTTGGGCATAGCATCATTCTATTAGTCCATCTATACTGACCTCCATCAGGTTGCAAACTGAATATAATTTTTTTCTGCATCTAGCTCTGAAAAAATATTTGGGCTTCTAGCAGTGTGTGGGACTTGGTCTATTAGTCCATCTATACTGACCTCCATCAGGTTGCAAATTAAAAATAATTTTTTTCTTCATTTAGCTCTGAAAAAATATTTGGGCTTCTAGCAGTGTGTGGGACTTGTTCTATTAGTCCTTCTATACTGACCTCCAGCAGGTTGCAAATTGAATATAATTTTTTTCTGCATCTAGCTCTGAAAAAATATTTGGGCTTCTAGCGGTGTGTGGGACTTGGTCTATTAGTCCATCTATACTGACCTCCATCAGGTTGCAAATTAAAAATAATTTTTTTCTGCATCTAGCTCTGAAAAAATATTTGGGCTTCTAGCAGTGTGTGGGACTTGGTCTATTAGTCCATCTATACTGACCTCCATCAGGTTGCAAATTAAAAATAATTTTTTTCTTCATTTATCTCTGAAAAAATATTTGGGCTTCTAGCAGCGTGTGGGACTTGTTCTATTAGTCCATCTATAATGACCTCCATCAGGTTGCAAATTAAAAATAATTTTTTTCTGCATCTAGCTCTGAAAAAATATTTGGGCTTCTAGCAGTGTGTGGGACTTGGTCTATTAGTCCATCTATACTGACCTCCATCAGGTTGCAAATTAAAAATAATTTTTTTCTGCATCTAGCTCTGAAAAAATATTTGGGCTTCTATCAGTGTGTGGGACTTGGTCTATTAGTCCATCTATACTGACCTCCATCAGGTTGCAAATTGAATAAAAAAATTTTCTGCATCTAGCTCTGAAAAAATATTTGGGCTTCTAGCGGTGTGTGGGACTTGGTCTATTAGTCCATCTATACTGACCTCCATCAGGTTGCAAATTAAAAATAATTTTTTTCTGCATCTAGCTCTGAAAAAATATTTGGGCTTCTAGCAGTGTGTGGGACTTGGTCTATTAGTCCATCTATACTGACCTCCATCAGGTTGCAAATTAAAAATAATTTTTTTCTGCATCTAGCTCTGAAAAAATATTTGGGCTTCTAGCAGTGTGTGGGACTTGGTCTATTAGTCCATCTATACTGACCTCCATCAGGTTGCAAATTAAAAATAATTTTTTTCTTCATTTAGCTCTGAAAAAATATTTGGGCTTCTAGCAGTGTGTGGGACTTGTTCTATTAGTCCTTCTATACTGACCTCCAGCAGGTTGCAAATTGAATATAATTTTTTTCTGCATCTAGCTCTGAAAAAATATTTGGGCTTCTAGCGGTGTGTGGGACTTGGTCTATTAGTCCATCTATACTGACCTCCATCAGGTTGCAACTTAAAAATAATTTTTTTCTGCATCTAGCTCTGAAAAAATATTTGGGCTTCTAGCGGTGTGTGGGACTTGGTCTATTAGTCCATCTATACTGACCTCCATCAGGTTGCAAATTAAAAATAATTTTTTTCTGCATCTAACCCAGCCAATAGTTTTGGCCTAATACCACAGTTTGGCCACTCAGCTCTGCTCGGTTACCATCCATTGTTTTTTTGTGCAAACAACTCCAGAGTTGTGAATTAGTTAACCACCAAAATGAGTGGAAAAAGGCCTGCTGCTGGTGGAAAGGGGAATAGGCGTGTTGGGAAGGGGAAAAAAGGTTGTGTCCGTGGGGTAGGTGCAGAAGAAAGACCATCTTCCAGCCAAACTAAAATGTCTACTTCTTTTAGCGGACAATGTGATAAGATCCCTTTCTTACGGCCACGCCAATCGCTACAAATTCCAGATGAGGCACAAAAACAGCAGGTGCTTCAACGGATATCAAGTGCTCCTTTAAGTGGGCTCTCCTCCACATCAACTTCAACATCACAAATACTCCAGTCCTCAAAGGTGTCACCCAAATCGCACTTGCTTCCTCACAGCTCCCAAATCTCCAGCTGCCCGTCTGAGTATGAGGTAGAACAGATGGTTGAGTCTGCAGAGCTGTTTACTCATACTATAGCCTGGGAATCAGAGGTCGACTCCAGCGCTTCTGTGAATCCAGACGAGGAAATGATCTGCACTGATGCCCAGAATCTTTATGAGTCGGATCCAGGACCAGACGCAGAAGGTTCTGACCATAATGTAGACCCTCATTCCCAAACTGTAACTCCTGTTGGTGGAGACAATGAGGAAGACGATGATAAGACTCAAATACCTGATTGGAGCGACAACTTTAGTTTTTTGTCAGGGCAGGAACAGGTTGGCTCTGAGGACGACGGGTGTGATAACGCACAGGGTGATGATGATGAGGTCGGAGATCCCACTTACTGTCAACCCACAGTCAGCCAAGAGATGAGGTCAGCAGAGGAGGTGGAGGAAGATGCTAGTGACGACGAGGTCAGGTTGCGCCTTCCTGGACAGAGACGTAGTACTGGAAGCACGTCAACAACTGCATCCTCAAACACAACTCTGCCTCTCACCACAAGTCGTGGTGGCTCTTCAGGTCGCATGGGTGCTAAGCCTTGCATAGCCTGGGCATTTTTTCAGATCGATAAAGATGACCCAACTCGTGTTATCTGTAACATTTGTCAGCAAAAGCTAAGTAGAGGCCAAAAAATACATAGTTTGAGTACTTCATGCATGAATCGGCACATGGACATGAAGCATAAGTTGCAGTGGGAAGCTCAGTGTGCTACAATGCAGTCTAGCCGGCCGGGCCAACCACCGTCTGCCATATCTTGTGCATCCGCGGCCTCTTCATCCTCTGTGACTGGGGGGACAGCAGTCACACCTGTTTTGGGGCGCAGACCTGCCACCTCTTTACCCGCAACAGCCAGCGTGATTGGCAGGTCGTCATTTTCTTTGGAGGTGGTAACACCAGCTGGTCTTGAGCGCTGTCCGACATCGATAGCACCACCTTTGGATCAAGGCAACCTAACATGTCCGCCTGCATCTTCCTCACAGACCGGCAGTTTGCCGGGGACACCCTTATCAACCCCGTCTAAGCACAATAGCCAGCCCTCGGTCCCTCAGATGTGGACAAGTAAAAGACCATTTCCTCCTAGCGATGAGAAAGCTAAGAGGTTGAATTTCACCATCTGCAAGCTCTTGGCTACAGAAATGCTGCCTTTCTGCCTGGTGGACACAGAGGATTTTCGAGACCTTATGTCCGTCGCAGTGCCCCAGTACCAGATGCCCAGTCGGCACTACTTCTCAAAGAAAGGTGTGCCTGCGCTCCACCAGCATGTCGCACACAACATCTCCGCTTCTTTGAGAAACTCTGTGTGTGACAGGGTGCATTTCACCACAGACACTTGGACGAGTAGGCATGGACAGGGGCGTTACATGTCGCTGACTGGGCACTGGGTAACTATGGTGACAGCAGGACAAGGGGCTGCTGTCCAAGTCTTGCCGTCCCCACGAGTTGTGCGTCAATCCTCTTTATGTCATTTTTCCTCCACTGCTTCTGTCTCTTCAACCTCCTCTCGGTCTTCCACCTGCACCCAAAGCCTGTCTGGTCATGCCACAAGCTTTCTAACTGCGCAGAAGGGATCCTGCACACCTCCTTACTATGCTGGCAGTAGGGCTCAACGTCATCAGGCGGTTTTTACATTGAAATGTCTGGGAAATGTGAGTCACACAGCTGAGGAGTTGTGGTCAGCTCTGGAGAACCAATTTCATGAATGGTTGTCTCCACTGGACCTGAAACCAGGGAAGGCCGTGTGCGACAATGCTGCAAACCTGGGTGCGGCCCTTCGCCGGGGCAATGTCACACACGTGCCTTGTATGGCTCACGTGTTGAACCTGGTTGTCCAGCAATTTTTAGCCCACTATTCCAGACTAGATGGCCTTCTGCAGAGGGCACGGTCGCTGTGTGCTCACTTCCGCCGTTCGCATCCCGCAGCTCAGAGACTTACATCTCTACAGAAGTCGTTGGGCCTGCCACTTCACCGGCTAAAATGCGATGTGCCTACCCGGTGGAATTCAACTCTGCACATGTTGCAGCGACTGTGGCAGCACCGACAAGCCCTGGTGCAATACGTTCTGACGTATAGCCTGGGCCAACGAGATTCAGAGGTGGGGCAAATCACGCTGGAGGAGTGGTCTCAGATCAGGGACCTATGCACCCTTCTGCACAGTTTTGAAATGGCGACGAAGATGTTTAGTGCTGACGATGCCATTATCAGCATGACTATTCCGGTGATTTACATGCTGGAGCACATGTTAAACAGAATTCGGAGTCAGGTGGTGGCACAAGAGGAGGTGGAGGAAGTAGAGGAGGAGGAGTTGTATGCGGAAGGGCTAACATCTGCAAGGTCCAGACGGTCGGCAGCACCAAGGCGGCAGGCATGTGAGGGTGGGGGAGATGATTTTACCAGGGCGCATGGTAGCAGCCAAACTAGTGAGGAAGGTGCAGGAGCCCAGGAAGAAGTGGAGGACGAACTGATGGAAGACTCATCAGATGAGGGAGACCTTGATCACAATTCTGTTGTGCGAGGTTGGGGGGAGAGGACAGAGGAAGGAAGCATGATTGCTACCTCGCCACCAACACAACAGGGACTTGGTGCTCCTGGATGCGCAACACACATGAGTGCCTTCTTGCTGCACTACCTGCAACATGACCCTCGAATTGTGAGAATTAGAAATAATCCTGACTACTGGGTTGCCACACTGTTAGATCCCCGGTACAAAAGTAAATTTGCAGAAATTATTCCTGCCATAGAAAGGGATGCACGCATGCAGGAGTATCAGCAGAGACTGTTGCAGAATCTTACATGTGCTTTTCCACAAAATACCAGTGGTGCACGTAGTGAATCTCACAGTTCCAACTTGCCAACCGTGGGACCGTCAAGTGTTCAGCACTCAAACCGTAACAGAACCACAGTATCTGCTGGTAACATCAATTTTGCGGAATCATTTCACCACTTTTTTAGCCCATCCTTTGCAAGGCCACAGGAGACAAGAAGTCTGACACATAGTCAACGCCTAGAGACGATGGTACAGGAGTATCTCCAAGTAAACATTGAAGCCACGACTGTGTCACTGGACCCTTGCTCTTTTTGGGCTTCCAATCTGGATAAATGGCCGAAGCTAGCCACTTACGCCTTGGAGATCTTGTCATGCCCCGCAGCCAGCGTTCTGTCTGAAAGTGTGTTCAGCGCTGCTGGTGGTGTGCTGACAGATAAGCGCACGCGGCTCTCCACTGATAATGTAGACAGACTCACGTTCATAAAGATGAACAAATCATGGATCCGAAATGACTTTTCTACCCCTGTATCATCCTGGGGAGAGTAAAAGCTTGATGATTGGTTAAAATCACCCTACCAACCGTTTTAAGCTTTCAAATTACTAATCATGTTTATCTGTATCTTGACTGGAAAATAATTTGGGCTTTGTAGCAGTGTGCAGCACTGATCCTATTAGGCCATCTATAATAAGCTTCACCAGATTTAAAATTAAAAATAATTTTTAGCTGCATCTAGCCCGGAAAATAATTTTGGGGCTCCGAGATGCGCAAGACACATAAGTGCCTTCTTGCTGCACTACCTGCAGCATGACCCTCATATTGTCAGAATTCGAAGTAATCATGACTACTGGGTTGCCACACTCTTAGATCCCCCAAACTTTTCGATCAACCTTTTCATTTTAATAAAGACCAAAAAAATGGTCATTTTTGAAATTATAAGCATTAGCAGGTTGTTAGAAACTGAAATCAAACAGTTTTCAACTCAAAAC
The DNA here is from genome assembly GCF_046119375.1 of Phyllobates terribilis. NCBI lineage: Eukaryota > Metazoa > Chordata > Amphibia > Anura > Dendrobatidae > Phyllobates > Phyllobates terribilis. Next base: position 762,869,638 of record NW_027362762.1, on the reverse strand, counting down.
TTTATTCTAGGTGATGTTACATTTTCACATAGGACCCCTTGTTCGAAAGGAGCTTCTGAACTCTCTCGTCCATTGAATTTGTCAGGTTTTGGATGGTTTCTGCTTCAATTGTTTTGCATGAGGACAGAATACCCTCCCAGAGCTGTTGCTTAGATGTGAACTGCCTCCCGCCATCATAGACACTCCTTTTAATGATGCTCCAAAGGTTCTGAATGGGGTAGAGGTCAGGGGAGCATGGGGGTCACACCATAAGTTTGTCCCCTTTTATGCCCATATCAGCCAGAGATGCAGATGTTTTATGTGCAGCATGAGATGGTGCATTATCATGCAGAAAAATGATCTTGCTGTGAAATACACGGTTCTTCTTCTTGAACCATGGCAGGAAGTGCTGTTTGAGAAAATCCACATACATTATGGAGTTCATCTTTAGCGCCTTCAGGGATCCTAAAGGGGCCGACAATCTCTCTCCCCATGATTCCAGCCCAAAACATTACTCCACCTCCTCCTTGTTGGCGCTGTAGCCGTGTTTGCGTGGGGTGTCCATCAACCAGCCATCCTCCACTCCATTCATCTGGACCATCGAGCGCTGCACGGCACTCATCCGTGAACAAAACAGTTTTGAAATCAGTCTTCATGTAATGTTTGGCCCACTGGAGCCGTTTCTGCTTGTGTGAAGTGGATAGAGGAGGTCGACAGGATGGCATATGCACAGCTGCAAACCTCTGAAGGACCCTGCATCTTGTTGTTCGGGGGACGTTGGAGGCACAAGCAGCTTCAAAAACTTGTCTGCTGCTATGACAAGGCTTTTTTGCCGCTGCTGTTTCAACCTGACGTAATTGCCTGTAGGAAAGAGTCCTCAATTTGCCCTTATCAGCACGCACACGTGTGTACTGTGAATCAGCTACATACTTCTTGATTGCCAAGACACTTCATCCTGATCATCGCACAATGTTGATTGTAGTCATGCCTTGACCTAAACACTCCACAATTTGTTGCTTCTCAGCAGCCGACACATCCTTTTTCTTTCCCATTTTGGCAGAAAATGTAGGCTGCTTAATAATGTGAGAGAGCCTTCTTAAGTAGTCTTGCCTTTCATTGGACACACCTGCCAAACTAATTAGCACAGGTGTCTGCAATTGCTTACAGTGATATAAAGAGCCCTGACACACATCACCATCAATGAGTTTAACTGACAAACAAACAAATTCTTCCCTTATCACTCCTAAACACTTTTTGCATAATAATTTGGAACGCGGTGTACATGTGCTTTTCCACAAAACACCAGTGGTTCACGTAGTGAATCTTACAGTTCTAACTTGCCAACCGTGGTCTGTATGGAATTGTTCAATAAAGGGCCCAAAATTAAGATAACATAGATGGGAGAGGTCTCTATGAATAGGAATTCCTAAGTATTTGATACCCTGTGAGGGCCAGGCAAAGGGAAAGTTGGACTGGATGGAATCTCATATGGATTTAGGGAGGGAGACATCGAGGGCCTCAGACTTCGCTGCATTGATTTTAAAATTTTACCATGTAACAAAGTGATCTATTTCAGCCATAACAGCAGGGATGGATATATGTGATTGAGTGATATATACTAGGACATCATCAGCAAATAGAGAGCACTTGTACTCGGTGCCTCCCACCTCAATCCACCTAATATTGGGGTTATGGCGAATTGATGAGAGCAGGTGCTCCGTCAATAGGATGTATAAGAGAGGGGACAGAGGACATCCCTGCCTTGTCCCATTGGTGATTGTGAAAGGTGATGAAAATGTTCTGACGCACCCCCTGGGCCTTGGGACACCCGGAGCCGGACCCTTTTTGGTGGATGCTGGTGGTTGTAGTCTTCGTGGCGGCGATCCGGTTCCGTGGCTCAGGGCGGTCAAACCAGTGGCGGAACTATTTATGTGGTTTTGATGTTTAAATGTCCGACTACGCCACCCGTGGATTGCGGTCAGAGTGAACCGCCGCTACAGGGCAGACCGCTAAGGCTGGTGTTGTGGGTGCAGCAGAGCGTAGCATAACTCCCCACGGGAGGAGTATAGCCTCAGGGCAGTGTATGCGGAGGATGGGGGTGATGGTGCAGGGCAGCAGCAGTAACGACACGAAGTCAGTGATGCAGTTCAGGGCCTTTACTCACAGTTCTTATTATCCAGACCACGTCTGCAGGTAACGGCTGCCCACGTCGTACTGTGCTCACCAGGTGAGGGGCTCAGACAACTCCCAGATAACTTTGGAGCGCTTCACAGGACCCCCTTTGTGTGTCCTTTGTCTGGCCTTTCTTACCAACACTTCTGTCCGGCTGCCTCCTCTTGGTAAACTTGGCGCCAGTTTCCCTGACCCTATGTGGTGCCTTCCTAGCGGGTGGAGCAAGGGGCTGCGCCACATAAAATGTCAGAGCCTCCGGTTTCTAGCTGAGGGTCGTTTCCTGCCTCCACTAGTTCGGGGACCGGTCTCCCCCTTTGGCCTGACCCCTCCACGCAGGTGGATTCGGGCGTGCGGTGGCGACTCGCCCGTCCGCACCCCTGGGATCCCTTCATTCCTCGTTCCTGGAGCCTTCTCCGCTCCTCTTCCTTCCTTCTCCCTCTTGCAGGCCTCTGTTACTAGGCCCGCCTCCGGAGCAGAGCTCATGCAGAGCCCCTGCTCCCTGCCACTTCTGCTCAGACTTCTCTGCACTGAACTAAGATGGTGCCCACCTTTTATACTCCCTTCTCAATGCACCCAGGAACTGCTTCCTCCCTGCTCCTGCACTGCAGGGTTCCCCTTCCTCAGTGTTCCCTCCCCCCACTCCAGCCAGGGACAGGGACTGTCGTGCCCATCTCAGGGGCATATTGGTCGCCCTGCCCCGCGGCAATGTGGTGTAATGCATGCAGGTGTCGGGTCCTGATCCACACTCCATCCTTATCTGAGAGTGAGATATCACACCTCTGGGTGACGTGCAATACGTCTGTAGCAACCGAGCCCTCGGTGCTACAGTTCCATTTATCTTCAGCCTAGGTGACGTATTGTGATACAGGGCCGTGATTTTGGCTATAAAAGGGTCCCCTAGACCCCTACCCCAAGCTTTTTAAGAGAATCATATATGGCGTGCCAGGAGACTCTATGGAATGCTTTCTCAGCATCCAACGAGAGTATCTACTTACAAATTTTTAACTGCATCTAGCCCAGGAAATACTTTGTGCCTAGTAGCAGTGTCTGCTAGTCAGCGGATTATCCCGGCTGTTAAGCAAGCTACACCACCTGTAGTTTGGACACTTAATTTTTTCAAAGGAAATGCTTCGGGACCACGGGATACTTAGTGAAGAGCATCAGGAGGCACCCCAAGGCATAGGGGCTGGGACTGGCACTAGGATGCCTTGCGGTGGACAGCCGAGCTCGATCCTTATAAAAGCTTTTTAACTGCAGCAGCTTTAGTGGACGCTACTGGAGCTGGAATTACGCGGCTGCTGGCATGAGACTTGCCCTCCAATAGATCCTTGTAAATGGATTTAAAGTGTATTCATTCAAATTAGAGAGACAATTTAAATTAAAAAGCTTAGAGCTGCCTCCACCACAGGGGGGCTCTCTCGACCCACCAGCGGACAGGCACCAGTATTGGGAGAGGGGGGCTGGCCGTCAGGGTTCACCGCGGCTCTGGCACAAACCCGGCGACACGGAGGTGGCACGGGCAGGAGCGGACTGGCCGTCTCGGCTTCTCACTTTTTGGATTTTAGAAGGGCATGACATGCCTATATCTGTGTCTCCCCCTCCTTTTACTCCTCCACCTCTTTTCTTTTCGCATGACTATATGTACTTGTCACTTTTCCATGTGTTAGTTGTGTCTTCTGAGCAGTTTGTCAGCTTTTGGACACCTTTGAAGGTGTTTTCTATGTGTTTCTATGTGTTTTTGTTTGCCTGCCATTGGTTTTAACGGTGTTCGAAGGTGTTCGACGAACAGTTCGATGAACAGTTCGGCGAACACACGGGTGTTCGACGAACCGAACCGAACTCGAACACTACGGGGGTGGCTCAACACTAATAACGAGGCCCTGGTGTCCGTCTTCTGGGAGGGTCTTTCCGGTCGGATTAAAGATGAGCTCGCCGGTCGGGACATTCCTACCACCCTGGATGACCTGGTGTCGCTGGCTACCTGGATTGACATCCGGTTTCAAGAACGCACCAAAGAGACCACCCGTGAGAGAAGGTTTCCCCGCCTAGCTCCTACTTTCCAGAGACCTGTCTCCTCTTCTGTCACTCCCCGGGCACACTCACCCGAGCCCATGCAGATAGACCAGACCAAGATGGTCAAATCTCGTCAAGACTCACGCCGAGCCGAGGGGAGCTGTTTCTATTATGCCAGTAAGAGGCAGGGAAACTCCAGTGTCTAGGACCGCTCGGAGAGGTCACCCTAGACAAAAGTAAGTCCTCTCCAACCCTGACTTTGTCTGTATCTATCTCCTGGGGAGAGAACCATCACTTTGAACTCGCCCACCTGGATTCTGGATCCGCCGGAAACCTCATCTCCCAATCCCTGGTTGAGAAATACCGTATTCCCACCAAGTCTCTGGCTGAACCTTTATCAGTCGCCTCCGTGGATGGAAGACTCCTTCCGGAGACCATCCTGCTCACCACGGAACCCATAACCCTGCAGGTGGGAATGCTGCACTCTGAGGTAATCTACTTCCATGTGTTGCCCAGACTCTCCCACTCCCTATTGCTAGGTCTACCTTGGCTCCAGACACATGAACCCGTGTTGAACTGGCATTCCGGTGAAGTACTCCGGTGGGGGCCGCTCTGCCATAAGACCTGCCTGGTTCCGGTTCGTCCGGTTCGTCCTCCACCTACCCAAGCTAATTTACCCGGTCTTCTGGCTCCTTACTGGCCCTATGCTGATGTCTTCGGTAAAAAGGAAGCAGAGACATTGCCACCTCATAGGCCATATGATTGCCCGATTGACCTGGTACCTGGCGTCACTCCACCCCGTGGGCGTATTTATCCGTTGTCTGCGGCTGAAACCCGGGCCATGTCTGAGTACATAGAGGAGAATCTGGCCAGGGGATTCATCCGGAAGTCTACTTCCCCGGCTGGAGCCAGATTCTTCTTTGTCAAAAAAAAGGATGGCTCGCTACACCCCTGTATTGACTATAGAGGACTCAATCAGATCACGGTTAAAAATAAATACCCCCTTCCACTCATCTCTGAGTTATTTGATCGCCTTAAAGGTGCCAGGATCTTTTCCAAGCTGGATCTACGTGGAGCGTATAACCTGGTCCATATCCGTCAAGGAGACGAGTGGAAAACGGCGTTTAATACCCGGGACGGACACTATGAGTACCGTGTGATGCCCTTCGGCCCCTGCAATGCTCCCGCCGTCTTCCAAGAACTAGCCAACGACATCTTCCGTGACCTTCTTTACTCCTGCGTGGTGGTATACCTGGACGACATCTTGGTCTTCTCTCCGGATCTTCCCACACACCGGAGGGATGTTCGTCAGGTCCTGCTTAGGCTCAGGCAGAACCACCTCTATGCTAAATACGAGAAGTGCCTTTTTGAGCAGACCTCTCTTCCATTCCTGGGCTATGTTATCTCCCAGACAGGCTTGCGAATGGATCCCGAGAAGCTCTCTGCTGTCCTAAAGTGGCCCCGTCCGGAGGGCTTGAAGGCGATACAGCGATTCCTGGGCTTCGCTAATTACTATCGTCTCTTCATTCCTCACTTCTCGTCTCGGACTGCTCCCATATCTGCGCTCACCCGTAAGGGAGCAAATCCCAAGGTATGGCCACCCGAAGCTGAGGAGGCCTTCCTTTCCCTGAAGCAAGCCTTCTCCTCTGACCCTGTGCTGCACCGTCCGGACTGCAATAAACAGTTCTACCTGGAGGTTGATGCTTCCTCCTCTGGAGCCGGAGCGGTGCTCACTCAAAAGTCTTCATCCGGGAGATTGGTAACCTGCGGCTTTTTCTCCAAAATCTTCTCCTCTGAGTGCAATTACTCCATAGGAGACCGAGAACTGCTAGCCGTCAAATTGGCGCTGGAAGAGTGGCGCTATCTGCTTGAAGGGGCTCTATACCCGGTGATCATCTACATGGATCACAAAAATCTGGCATTTCTCCAAAATGCCCAGAGACTTAATCCACGTCAGGCCCGGTGATCTTTGTTTTTTGCCCGCTTCGATTTCATCCTTCATTTCCGCCCGGCGGACAAGAATGTCAAAGCTGATGCCTTGTCCCGATCCTTCCTGTCCTCCGACCAAGAGGAGGAGCCTACGCACATTATCGACCCCTCCAAGGTGATGAATGTGGCCCCCTTGGATTTGACTCGTCTTCCACCCGGCAAGACATTCGTGGCGGCTCCTGACCGTGAGAAGGTTCTTCGCTGGGGTCATTCTTCTAAACTAGCTGGCCATGCCGGCCAAAAGAAGACCTTCCTACTCATTTTCCGGCATTACTGGTGGTCTACCCTGCGTAAGGATGTGGTAGACTTCGTCTCTGCCTGTTCATCTTGTGGCCGCAACAAAGTTCCCAGACACTTACCAGCTGGTCATCTCCTGCCGCTTCCCATACCTGTTGCCCCGTGACAACACATCGCTATGGACTTCATTACCGATCTCCCTGTTTCTGCCGGGTGTACAGTCATTTGGGTGGTCGCGGACCGCTTTTCGAAAATGGCTCACTTCATTCCCCTGCCTGGTCTCCCGACTGCACCTGAGCTGGCTAAGGACTTTATCTGCCATATCTTCCGTCTCCATGGCCTACCCCTCCACATCCTGTCGGATCGAGGGGTTCAGTTCACCTCACGCTTCTGGAGAGCCACATGTAAACTGCTGGACGTCACCCTGGATTTCTCCTCCGCTTACCACCCTCAGTCCAATGGTCAAGTGGAGTGGATCAATCAGATCCTTACCAGCTATCTCCGGCACTTTGCTAATGCCCACCATTCTGTTTGGGTGGACATCCTTCCTTGGGCCGAATTCTCTTATAATAACCACGAGAGCGAATCCTCTTCCAAGTCCCCGTTCTTTATTGTCTATGGCCAGCACCCCCGGATTCCGTTTCCCGTCTCCGCCTCTGTGGACAACCCTGCCGCGCAGTCTCTTGTCAGCGAATTTTCTACCATTTGGGAGAGTACTAGGTCCGCATTTCTTCAGTCCTCCAAGCGGATGAAGAGATATGCTGATAAGAGACGTCTTGATCCGCCTCAATTCCGTCCGGGAGAGAAGGTTTGGCTCTCCTCCAAACATGTACGGCTCAAGATACCCTCCTACAAGTTAGGTCCTCGCTTCATCGGCCCTTTCGAAATCCTCAGGCAAATTTATCCAGTGGCCTACAAATTAAAACTCCCGGCCACCTTACGGATTCCCAACTCCTTCCACGTATCTCTCCTCAAACCCGTTGTCTTTAACTCTTTTTTCAACAATCCAGGTACTCCCCCTGCTCCGGTTTCCGCTGAAGACGTCTTTGAGGTCGAGAGTATTCTGGCCACCAAGAGGGTAAGAAGAAAGACCTTTTTTCTGGTAGCTTTGAATGGGTTTGGTCCTGAGGAGAGAACTTGGGAACCCAGGGAGAACATCAATGCCCCGCTTCTCCTTGAAAAATTTCAATCTGGCCTAAAAAAGAGGGGGCCTAAAGGGGGGGTACTGTAGCATCGGCGTCTCTGCCCCTTGCTAGGCAGAGACGCCGTCCCTCTCACCTCCCTGCTCCTGCCGCGGCGTCCTCTAGCGCTTCTCTCCCCGCTGCTTCCGGCACGCTCTCCTTCCCCGGCTGTGTGCTTAGGGCGCGCGCGCGCGCGCGCGCGCGCTCACCCTCTCTTACAGGGACCGCGCGCGCCGTCCTAAGGAATCCCCGGCTTATTGCCGGAGGACCTCCCATATATAAGGCACCTCCTCCAAAATGGAGGTGCCCGAGCAAAGGTGTTTGCACTGTGTCTGATCTGTGCTTCAGCCCTCAGGTCCCGCTGCTAGCCTGACTTCTCGTCCTGCCTGCCAGCCTATTTTCTGCCCGTTACCTGCCGAGCCTGCCAGCCTGCTCACCTGGAGCGCTCACCTGTTACCTGCCTGTTACCTGCCTTGGCAATCTGTCCGCTCACCTGGGAGCATCCGCCTGCCTTGTCTGTCAGACCGCTCACCTGGGAGCACCCACCAGTTACCTGCCAGTTACCTGCCTCGTCTGTCTGGCCGCTCACCTGGGAGCACCCGCCTGTTACCTGCTGTGTCCGTCAGCCCGCTCACCTGGGAGCAGCCGCCTGTTACCTGCCTCGTCTGTCTGCCCGCTCACCTGGGAGCGCCCACCTGTTACCTGCCAGTTACCTGCCTCGTCTGTCTGCCGGCCCACCTGGGAGCGCCCAACAGTTACCTGCCAGTTACCCACCTCGTCTGTCTACCCGCTCACCTGGGAGCACCTGCCTGTTTCCTGCCAGCCTGCCAGGAAACCCTGCTGTCACTTGCTGTGACCACCTTCCTGGTAAACCTAAAGACTGCTACTTGCCCTGCTTTCTCGAACTGTGACCACGTGTCTGCTACCAGAGACTTCCGCCTGCTTGCTGTGTCCATCCGCCATACCGGTCAGTCCCAGCCATCTGACCCGTGGGAGCCACCTGCTCTCTTACAAGGTCGTCCCCAGAGTAGCACCTGGTCCCTCAGCCCAGATCCTCCCTGGTCACGGTGTCGTTTGCTGCCGTACGACCTGGGTCGGTTCGGGTGGATACTTAGTCACGCCCCTCTGGGTCCCTCCTTGCACCTCGGCACAGAGGTTCCACCACCCGGACCCGTAACATGCCCGACCTGCTGTAACTGCTCAAATCCACTTACAGTGTGCAGAGTGCAGCAGCCAGTGACGATTTGACTGCTGCACTCTGATCACTGTAAGAGGTTGTAAGCAGTGAAAGAGGGAAATTGCAGCTCAGTACATAGACCTGGGCTACAAAAAAAATACTGCTATGCTCCACCTAAAGCTGTGAAATGCACATGACAGAGGGTATGCATAGTTCACAGCTGCTGTGAACAGCTGTGGAGATCGACCCCACTCTCATATCTAATTTTTTATCGTATTGCACTCAGACCAGTGTTATCATACGGGGCAGTGCAGATCTGCATTTCTTTTTCTCATGCAAATTTGAAATAATTACAGCATGCTGCGAGTTACAGCGTAAATTTGATCACCTACACCCATTCAAGTCTATAAAAACATCAGAGTGCACTCGAATGTCATCAGAGTGCAGTTCAATTCTCGTGGACTCTGACAATGGAGAAGATGGAGATATTAAGTTCTCCCTCTGTTTTGCACCTGTGCTACGATTCTCTCATCCATGACAATCGTATCACACTAAGCTGACACTTTGATCAAACTTGGTGTAGAGTTTGAGCCGAGTGTCATTTACATAATCAATGTGATTCTCTTGCAAGAGAGAATCATCATGTGATCAAGCCCTGAGTGTCATGTTCTGACATTACATACAAGCAAATAAAAATAGCAGCACCCATTGGCTGAAAAAAAAAATATTAAAAAAATATATCTTACATTGGTTCTTTTAAACGTAATCTGTCAGATTATTTTTAGATAAGACCCTAATGGTACCTTTAAAACAGTGCTTGATCAGCCCTTTCAGAACATGTAAATTGTATTATTGTAGCTACATTGGTATTTTTGCTGTAACCTTCTAAACATAGCACGCGCAGCAGACTTACCTAGTCCTGAAGATCGCATGCTGGCTAGTCCTACAAATGCTAACGAATTGTGATTATGCTGGTGAAAACTTCTCTTTAACACCTTAAGGACCGAGTCACTTTGTAGGTTATTGACCAGGCCTTATTTTTTAAATCTGACCACTGTAACTTTATGAGGTAATAACTGTGGAACGCTTCAACAGATCCCGCTGATTCTGAGACAGTTTTTTCAATACATATTGTACTTCATGCTAGTGGTAAAATTTATTCGATATGACTTGCATTTATTTGTGAAAAAAATAGAAATTTGGTGAAAATTTTGAAAATGTTGCAATTTTCAAACTTAGAATTGTTATGCCCTTAAATCAGAGAGTCATGTCACATAAAATAGTTAATAAATAACATTTCCCACATGTCTACTTTACATCAGCACAATTTTGGAAACAATTTTTTTTTTGTTAGGTAGTTATAAGGGTTAAAAGTTGACCAGCGATTTCTCATTTTTCCAACAAAATTTACAAAACATTTTTTTTAGGGACCACATCACATTTGAAGTGACTTTGAGGGGCCTTTATGACAGAAAATACCCAAAAGTGACACCATTTCAAAAACTGCACACCTCAAGGTGCTCAAAACCTCATTTAAGAAGTTTATTAACCCTTCAGGTGCTTCACAGGAACTGAAGCAATGAGGACAAATAAAATTAACATTTAACTTTTTTTCACAAAAAATTAATTTAGACCAAATTTATATTATTTTCACAAAGGATAAAACAGATAAAAATGGACCTCAAAATGTATTGTACAATTTCTCCTGAGCATGCTGATACCCCATATGTGGGGCAAAGTCACTGTTTGGGCGCACGGCAGTGCTCGGAAGGGAAGGAGCACCATTTGACTTTTTGAATTCAAGATTTGCTGGAATAATTAGCGGATGCCATGTCACATTTGGAGAGCCCCTGATGTGCCTAAACAGTGGAAACTCTCCATAAGTGACACCATTTTGGAACCTAGACCCCTCAATAAACTTATCTAGTTGTGTGGTGAGCACTTTTAACCCCCAGGTGCTTCACAGAAGTCTATAATTTAGAACTGTGTAAATAGAAAATCAAATTTTTTCCACAAAAATGAAGTTTTAGCCCCAACTTTTTTTATTTCACAAGGATAACAGGAGAAAATTGACTGAAAAAAGTTAGGTGAAATTTCTCCCGACTATGCTGATACCCTATATGTGGGGGAAAAACTCTGGTTTGGCGGACAACAAGGCTCGGAATGGATGGAGAACCGTTTGATTTTGTGAACGCAAAATTGGCTGGAATTGAGAGCGGAAATCAAGTTGCATTTGGAGAGCCCCTGATGTCTCTTAACAGCAGAAACATCCCACAAGTGACCCCATTTTGGAGACTAGACCCCTCAAGGAACTTATCTAAATGTGTGGTGAGCACTTTTAACCCCCAGGTGCTTCACAGAAGTTTATAACATAGAGCCATGAAAATAAAAAAAACTGTTTTTTCACAAAAAATTTCTTTTAGCCCCAAATTTTTATCTTCACAATGGTAGCAGGAGAAAATTGACTTCTCATTTTGTTCTTCTGAGTACGCCAATACCCTACATGTAATTGGGAACTACTTTTGAGACATAGTGCAAAGGTCAGAAGGGAAGGAGCACTATATTATAGTGCACATTTTACTGTTATGGTTTGAGGGTGCCATGACCCACTAGGAGAGCCCCTGAGGTGCCATAACAGCAGAATGCCCAATTTTGCAAACTATACCTCGCAATGAACTCATCTAGGGGTGCAGTGATCATGCTGACACCACAGGTGTGTCACAGAATTTTATACCATTGGGCAGTAAAAAAAAAATTATTACATTTTTATTGCAAAAAGTTTGTTTTAGCTCCTGATTTTTCATTTTCAAATGAGGATAATGGATAAAACTGGCACCAAAATTTGTCCCATAATTTCTGCTGAATGTGGCAATACCTCATATGTGGCTGTACAGTACTGCTTAGCCACACGGCGACACTCGGGAGGGACGGAGCGCTATTTGCCTCCTGAAGCGCAGATTTTCCTAGAATAGCTTGTGGACTCCATATACAGAGCCCCTAAATGCTAGAAGAGCAGAATCCCCCCTCAAGTGACCACATTTTGGAAATTATACGTCTGCCAAACATGTGGATGCTAAATGTGGATTAGGCACACACTGGAGCTCAGAAGGGCAGGGGGGCATTAGAATTTTCAGAGCGCAAAATTTGCTGTATTTCTTTTGGGGGTGAGGAACCATTTCACTTTTCCAGAGCTTTTGTGCTACCAGTAACGTGGAAGCCCCCTATATTTCCATTGACAGGTGATGGACCTGAGTGTTTTTTTTTTGCGGATTGATTTGAAGCTTTTATTAGGAACATTTTACATAACATTTGGGATCACATTTATCCTGCACTCTACGCTGAGTACTTATTTTGGGGTTTCCATCTAAATCTCTGACTGACATGATGCAGGTGACACCCCTGAGGGATCCATTAGCTATAATGAGGCAGCAAAGTTACTCTGGGCTTTGTCTGGCCTTTGTTCAGCGTTGTCCTTCTTTTCAGTGGTGCACAAAACTGCAGCCGACCACCCTTTTATGCAAGCGTATAGAAGGACACTGCTAGATTACAGATCAGACAGCGTCCACAGTCTCCATCTGCCTCATCAGGGAATCTTCCTCCAGCACAGTCATGTGATGGCTTGTTTTTTGCGGGACAAGTTGACGTTTTTATTAGTACCATTTTTGAGCACATGACATTTTTGATCGATTTCTATTCCAATTTTTGGGGAGGGAGAATGAACAAAAATCGGCAATTAAGGAATTGTTTTTTTTTTTTTTTTTTTCTTATGCTGCTCCACATGTGGTAAAATTGATAAGGCAGCTTTATTCTCCGGGTCGATGCGATTACAGCAGTACCACATTTATAGCGTTTTTTTATGTTTTGCCGCTTTTACTCAATGAAAACTTTTATAATAAAAATATTTTTTTTTGCATCGCTTTATTCTGAGAACTATAACTTTCTTATTTTTCTGCTGATGGGGCTGTATGGCAGCTTGTTTTTTGCGTGACAAGATGACTTTTTCAGCGGTACCAGTTTTATTTATATTCGTTTTTTGATCGCGGTTTATTCCACTTTTTCCCAGCGGTATGAAAATAAATCATCGTTTGCCTCATTTTTTACGTTTTTTTTACGGCGTTCACTTAAGGGGTTAACTAGTGTGAGACGTTTATAGATCATTCAGGAATCGGCAATACCAAATATGTGTGCTTTTTTATTTTTTATTTTTTTACATAAAAATGTTTATTTATTTGTGAATATTTTTATTATGTTTTAATATTTTTTTTTACATATTTTTACTATTTTTTTTTACTTTTTTACTTAGTCCCTTTATGGGACTTTCACTTTTTTTCTCTTTGATCACAGGTATAATGCATTGCAATAGACTAGATTGCAGTGCATTATGCCTTTAGTGAGAGCTCCTGAGTAGTGTTGAGCCACCCCCGTAGTGTTCGAGTTCGGTTCGGTTCGTCGAACACCCGTGTGTTCGCCGAACTGTTCGTCGAACTGTTCGTCGAACACCTTCGAACACCGTTAAAACCAATGGCAGGCAAACAAAAACACATAGAAACACATAGAAAACACCTTCAAAGGTGTCCAAAAGCTGACAAACTGCTCAGAAGACACAACTAACACATGGAAAAGTGACAAGTACATATAGTCATGCGAAAAGAAAAGAGGTGGAGGAGTAAAAGGAGGGGGAGACACAGATATAGGCATGTCATGCCCTTCTAAAATCCAAAAAGTGAGAAGCCGAGACGGCCAGTCCGCTCCTGCCCGTGCCACCTCCGTGTCGCCGGGTTTGTGCCAGAGCCGCGGTGAACCCTGACGGCCAGCCCCCCTCTCCCAATACTGGTGCCTGTCCGCTGGTGGGTCGAGAGAGCCCCCCTGTGGTGGAGGCAGCTCTAAGCTTTTTAATTTAAATTGTCTCTCTAATTTGAATGAATACACTTTAAATCCATTTACAAGGATCTATTGGAGGGCAAGTCTCATGCCAGCAGCCGCGTAATTCCAGCTCCAGTAGCGTCCACTAAAGCTGCTGCAGTTAAAAAGCTTTTATAAGGATCGAGCTCGGCTGTCCACCGCAAGGCATCCTAGTGCCAGTCCCAGCCCCTATGCCTTGGGGTGCCTCCTGATGCTCTTCACTAAGTATCCCGTGGTCCCGAAGCATTTCCTTTGAAAAAATTAAGTGTCCAAACTACAGGTGGTGTAGCTTGCTTAACAGCCGGGATAATCCGCTGACTAGCAGACACTGCTACTAGGCACAAAGTATTTCCTGGGCTAGATGCAGTTAAAAATTTGTAAGTAGATACTCTCGTTGGATGCTGAGAAAGCATTCCATAGAGTCTCCTGGCACGCCATATATGATTCTCTTAAAAAGCTTGGGGTAGGGGTCTAGGGGACCCTTTTATAGCCAAAATCACGGCCCTGTATCACAATACGTCACCTAGGCTGAAGATAAATGGAACTGTAGCACCGAGGGCTCGGTTGCTACAGACGTATTGCACCTCACCCAGAGGTGTGATATCTCACTCTCAGATAAGGATGGAGTGTGGATCAGGACCCGACACCTGCATGCATTACACCACATTGCCGCGGGGCAGGGCGACCAATATGCCCCTGAGATGGGCACGACAGTCCCTGTCCCTGGCCGGAGTGGGGGGAGGGAACACTGAGGAAGGGGAACCCTGCAGTGCAGGAGCAGGGAGGAAGCAGTTCCTGGGTGCATTGAGAAGGGAGTATAAAAGGTGGGCACCATCTTAGTTCAGTGCAGAGAAGTCTGAGCAGAAGTGGCAGGGAGCAGGGGCTCTGCATGAGCTCTGCTCCGGAGGCGGGCCTAGTAACAGAGGCCTGCAAGAGGGAGAAGGAAGGAAGAGGAGCGGAGAAGGCTCCAGGAACGAGGAATGAAGGGATCCCAGGGGTGCGGACGGGCGAGTCGCCACCGCACGCCCGAATCCACCTGCGTGGAGGGGTCAGGCCAAAGGGGGAGACCGGTCCCCGAACTAGTGGAGGCAGGAAACGACCCTCAGCTAGAAACCGGAGGCTCTGACATTTTATGTGGCGCAGCCCCTTGCTCCACCCGCTAGGAAGGCACCACATAGGGTCAGGGAAACTGGCGCCAAGTTTACCAAGAGGAGGCAGCCGGACAGAAGTGTTGGTAAGAAAGGCCAGACAAAGGACACACAAAGGGGGTCCTGTGAAGCGCTCCAAAGTTATCTGGGAGTTGTCTGAGCCCCTCACCTGGTGAGCACAGTACGACGTGGGCAGCCGTTACCTGCAGACGTGGTCTGGATAATAAGAACTGTGAGTAAAGGCCCTGAACTACATCACTGACTCCGTGTCGTTACTGCTGCTGCCCTGCACCATCACCCCCATCCTCCGCATACACTGCCCTGAGGCTATACTCCTCCCGTGGGGAGTTATGCTACGCTCTGCTGCACCCACAACACCAGCCTTAGCGGTCTGCCCTGTAGCGGCGGTTCACTCTGACCGCAATCCACGGGTGGCGTAGTCGGACATTTAAACATCAAAACCACATAAATAGTTCCGCCACTGGTTTGACCGCCCTGAGCCACGGAACCGGATCGCCGCCACGAAGACTACAACCACCAGCATCCACCAAAAAGGGTCCGGCTCCGGGTGTCCCAAGGCCCAGGGGGTGCGTCAGAACATTTTCATCACCTTTCACAATCACCAATGGGACAAGGCAGGGATGTCCTCTGTCCCCTCTCTTATACATCCTAGTGACGGAGCACCTGCTCTCATCAATTCGCCATAACCCCAATATTAGGTGGATTGAGGTGGGAGGCACCGAGTACAAGTGCTCTCTATTTGCTGATGATGTCCTAGTATATATCACTCAATCACATATATCCATCCCTGCTGTTATGGCTGAAATAGATCACTTTGTTACATGGTAAAATTTTAAAATCAATGCAGCGAAGTCTGAGGCCCTCGATGTCTCCCTCCCTAAATCCATATAGGATTCCATCCAGTCCAACTTTCCCTTTGCCTGGCCCTCACAGGGTATCAAATACTTAGGAATTCCTATTCATAGAGACCTCTCCCATCTATGTTATCTTAATTTTGGGCCCTTTATTGAACAATTCCATACAGACCACGGTTGGCAAGTTAGAACTGTAAGATTCACTACGTGAACCACTGGTGTTTTGTGGAAAAGCACATGTACACCGCGTTCCAAATTATTATGCAAAAAGTGTTTAGGAGTGATAAGGGAAGAATTTGTTTGTTTGTCAGTTAAACTCATTGATGGTGATGTGTGTCAGGGCTCTTTATATCACTGTAAGCAATTGCAGACACCTGTGCTAATTAGTTTGGCAGGTGTGTCCAATGAAAGGCAAGACTACTTAAGAAGGCTCTCTCACATTATTAAGCAGCCTACATTTTCTGCCAAAATGGGAAAGAAAAAGGATGTGTCGGCTGCTGAGAAGCAACAAATTGTGGAGTGTTTAGGTCAAGGCATGACTACAATCAACATTGTGCGATGATCAGGATGAAGTGTCTTGGCAATCAAGAAGTATGTAGCTGATTCACAGTACACACGTGTGCGTGCTGATAAGGGCAAATTGAGGACTCTTTCCTACAGGCAATTACGTCAGGTTGAAACAGCAGCGGCAAAAAAGCCTTGTCATAGCAGCAGACAAGTTTTTGAAGCTGCTTGTGCCTCCAACGTCCCCCGAACAACAAGATGCAGGGTCCTTCAGAGGTTTGCAGCTGTGCATATGCCATCCTGTCGACCTCCTCTATCCACTTCACACAAGCAGAAACGGCTCCAGTGGGCCAAACATTACATGAAGACTGATTTCAAAACTGTTTTGTTCACGGATGAGTGCCGTGCAGCGCTCGATGGTCCAGATGAATGGAGTGGAGGATGGCTGGTTGATGGACACCCCACGCAAACACGGCTACAGCGCCAACAAGGAGGAGGTGGAGTAATGTTTTGGGCTGGAATCATGGGGAGAGAGATTGTCGGCCCCTTTAGGATCCCTGAAGGCGCTAAAGATGAACTCCATAATGTATGTGGATTTTCTCAAACAGCACTTCCTGCCATGGTTCAAGAAGAAGAACCGTGTATTTCACAGCAAGATCATTTTTCTGCATGATAATGCACCATCTCATGCTGCACATAAAACATCTGCATCTCTGGCTGATATGGGCATAAAAGGGGACAAACTTATGGTGTGACCCCCATGCTCCCCTGACCTCTACCCCATTCAGAACCTTTGGAGCATCATTAAAAGGAGTGTCTATGATGGCGGGAGGCAGTTCACATCTAAGCAACAGCTCTGGGAGGGTATTCTGTCCTCATGCAAAACAATTGAAGCAGAAACCATCCAAAACCTGACAAATTCAATGGACGAGAGAGTTCAGAAGCTCCTTTCGAACAAGGGGTCCTATGTGAAAATGTAACATCACCTAGAATAAAGTTTTGAGTTGAAAACTGTTTGATTTCAGTTTCTAACAACCTGCTAATGCTTATAATTTCAAAAATGACCATTTTTTTGGTCTTTATTAAAATGAAAAGGTTGATCGAAAAGTTTGGGGGATCTAAGAGTGTGGCAACCCAGTAGTCATGATTACTTCGAATTCTGACAATATGAGGGTCATGCTGCAGGTAGTGCAGCAAGAAGGCACTTATGTGTCTTGCGCATCTCGGAGCCCCAAAATTATTTTCCGGGCTAGATGCAGCTAAAAATTATTTTTAATTTTAAATCTGGTGAAGCTTATTATAGATGGCCTAATAGGATCAGTGCTGCACACTGCTACAAAGCCCAAATTATTTTCCAGTCAAGATACAGATAAACATGATTAGTAATTTGAAAGCTTAAAACGGTTGGTAGGGTGATTTTAACCAATCATCAAGCTTTTACTCTCCCCAGGATGACACAGGGGTAGAAAAGTCGTTTCGGATCCATGATTTGTTCATCTTTATGAACGTGAGTCTGTCTACATTATCAGTGGAGAGCCGCGTGCGCTTATCTGTCAGCACACCACCAGCAGCGCTGAACACACGTTCAGACAGAACGCTGGCTGCGGGGCATGACAAGATCTCCAAGGCGTAAGTGGCTAGCTCCGGCCATTTATCCAGATTGGAAGCCCAAAAAGAGCAAGGGTCCAGTGACACAGTCGTGGCTTCAATGTTTACTTGGAGATACTCCTGTACCATCGTCTCTAGGCGTTGACTATGTGTCAGACTTCTTGTCTCCTGTGGCCTTGCAAAGGATGGGCTAAAAAAGTGGTGAAATGATTCCGCAAAATTGATGTTACCAGCAGATACTGTGGTTCTGTTACTGTTTGAGTGCTGAACACTTGACGGTCCCACGGTTGGCAAGTTGGAACTGTGAGATTCACTACGTGCACCACTGGTATTTTGTGGAAAAGCACATGTAAGATTCTGCAACAGTCTCTGCTGATACTCCTGCATGCGTGCATCCCTTTCTATGGCAGGAATAATTTCTGCAAATTTACTTTTGTACCGGGGATCTAACAGTGTGGCAACCCAGTAGTCAGGATTATTTCTAATTCTCACAATTCGAGGGTCATGTTGCAGGTAGTGCAGCAAGAAGGCACTCATGTGTGTTGCGCATCCAGGAGCACCAAGTCCCTGTTGTGTTGGTGGCGAGGTAACAATCATGCTTCCTTCCTCTGTCCTCTCCCCCCAACCTCGCACAACAGAAATGTGATCAAGGTCTCCCTCATCTGATGAGTCTTCCATCAGTTCGTCCTCCACTTCTTCCTGGGCTCCTGCACCTTCCTCACTAGTTTGGCTGCTACCATGCGCCCTGGTAAAACCATCTCCCCCACCCTCACATGCCTGCCGCCTTGGTGCTGCCGACCGTCTGGACCTTGCAGATGTTAGCCCTTCCGCATACAACTCCTCCTCCTCTACTTCCTCCACCTCCTCTTGTGCCACCACCTGACTCCGAATTCTGTTTAACATGTGCTCCAGCATGTAAATCACCGGAATAGTCATGCTGATAATGGCATCGTCAGCACTAAACATCTTCGTCGCCATTTCAAAACTGTGCAGAAGGGTGCATAGGTCCCTGATCTGAGACCACTCCTCCAGCGTGATTTGCCCCACCTCTGAATCTCGTTGGCCCAGGCTATACGTCAGAACGTATTGCACCAGGGATTGTCGGTGCTGCCACAGTCGCTGCAACATGTGCAGAGTTGAATTCCACCGGGTAGGCACATCGCATTTTAGCCGGTGAAGTGGCAGGCCCAACGACTTCTGTAGAGATGTAAGTCGTTGAGCTGCGGGATGTGAACGGCGGAAGTGAGCACACAGCGACCGTGCCCTCTGCAGAAGGCCATCTAGTCTGGGATAGTGGGCTTAAAATTGCTGGACAACCAGGTTCAACACGTGAGCCATACAAGGCACGTGTGTGACATTGCCCCGGCGAAGGGCCGCACCCAGGTTTGCAGCATTGTCGCACACGCCTTCCCTGGTTTCAGGTCCAGTGGAGACAACCATTCATGAAATTGGTTCTCCAGAGCTGACCACAACTCCTCAGCTGTGTGACTCACATTTCCCAGACATTTCAATGTAAAAACCGCCTGATGACGTTGAGCCCTACTGCCAGCATAGTAAGGAGGTGTGCAGGATCCCTTCTGCGCAGTTAGAAAGCTTGTGGCATGACCAGACAGGCTTTGGGTGCAGGTGGAAGACCGAGAGGAGGTTGAGGAGGCAGAAGCAGTGGAGGAACTTTGACATAAAGAGGATTGACGCACAACTCGTGGGGACGGCAAGACTTGGACAGCAGCCCCTTGTCCTGCTGTCACCATAGTTACCCAGTGCCCAGTCAGCGACATGTAACGCCCCTGTCCATGCCTACTCGTCCAAGTGTCTGTGGTGAAATGCACCCTGTCACACACAGAGTTTCTCAAAGAAGCGGTGATGTTGTGTGCGACATGCTGGTGGAGCACAGGCACACCTTTCTTTGAGAAGTAGTGCCGACTGGGCATCTGGTACTGGGGCACTGCGACGGACATAAGGTCTCGAATGGACTAATAGACCAAGTCCCACACACCGCTAGAAGCCCAAATATTTTTTCAGAGCTAGATGCAGAAATTTTTTTTATTCAATTTGCAACCTGATGGATGTCAGTATAGATGGACTAATAGACCAAGTCCCACACACTGCTAGAAGCCCAAATATTTTTTCAGAGCTAGATGCAGAAATTTTTTTTATTCAATTTGCAACCTGATGGAGGTCAGTATAGATGGACTAATAGACCAAGTCCCACACACTGCTAGAAGCCCAAATATTTTTTCAGAGCTAGATGAAGAAAAAAATTATTTTTAATTTGCAACCTGATGGAGGTCAGTATAGATGGACTAATAGACCAAGTCCCACACACTGCTAGAAGCCCAAATATTTTTTCAGAGCTAGATGCAGAAAAAAATTATTTTTAATTTGCAACCTGATGGAGGTCAGTATAGATGGACTAATAGACCAAGTCCCACACACTGCTAGAAGCCCAAATATTTTTTCAGAGCTAGATGCAGAAAAAAATTATTTTTAATTTGCAACCTGATGGAGGTCAGTATAGATGGACTAATAGACCAAGTCCCACACACCGCTAGAAGCCCAAATATTTTTTCAGAGCTAGATGCAGAAAAAAATTATTTTTAATTTGCAACCTGATGGAGGTCAGTATAGATGGACTAATAGACCAAGTCCCACACACTGCTAGAAGCCCAAATATTTTTTCAGAGCTAGATGCAGAAAAAAATTATTTTTAATTTGCAACCTGATGGAGGTCAGTATAGATGGACTAATAGAACAAGTCCCACACGCTGCTAGAAGCCCAAATATTTTTTCAGAGATAAATGAAAAAAAAATTATTTTTAATTTGCAACCTGATGGAGGTCAGTATAGATGAACTAATAGACCAAGTCCCACACACTGCTAGAAGCCCAAATATTTTTTCAGAGCTAGATGCAGAAAAAAATTATTTTTAATTTGCAACCTGATGGAGGTCAGTATAGATGGACTAATAGACCAAGTCCCACACACTGCTAGAAGCCCAAATATTTTTTCAGAGCTAGATGCAGAAAAAAATTATTTTTAATTTGCAACCTGAAGGAGGTCAGTATAGATGGACTAATAGACCAAGTCCCACACACCGCTAGAAGCCCAAATATTTTTTCAGAGCTAGATGCAGAAAAAAATTATATTCAGTTTGCAACCTGATGGAGGTCAGTATAGATGGACTAATAGAATGATGCTATGCCCAAAAGATTTTACTTCACTAGGTGCAGTAAAAAAATTGGTATTCTATACACAGGTGGTATATCTTGCAACACAGATAGGCTACTCCACTGACTAACACACTCTGCAATAGGCCAAAAAGGATTAGCTTTGCTAGATTCAGCCAAATGCTGTGAAAAAAACTTGCACAGCACTGGCACAGACCTGCCTGGCAAAAACTGATAGGAACTGATGTAACCTAGTCCTGAAAAGGACTCCAATTACAATTAGTCTTTACTCCCACAATCTATCTATTTAAGAGCACAGACCTGCCTGATAAAAGTCGTAGGAAATGCTGTAACCTAGTCCTTAAAAGGACTGCAATCACAACTATTCCCTACTCCCAAGCTATCTGTATATTTGTGCGAAAATTGGCTTGAAATTAACAAGGTATAGCGCACACAGCAACAGCGGTGCCGTCTAACACGCAGCTGCAGCAGTGAGAAAATGGTGGCGACGGGGAAAATGGCTTGGTCTTATAGGGCAAGGACATGTGACATACACTGCCAATCACACATGCCCTTGCTTGTGTGAAAAAAAGCACTTCGCTCCGTGTGTGCGCTGCTGATAGGCTGACAGATTGCACCTCCCCACTGCAAATGCGGGAAAGAGAAAAAAAAATGGAGATCTTCATTGTTCCTGCAGAGATCCATCCCCTGCCCCTCCCCCCGCCCCGCTGTACACTCAAACTGCGTATTAACATTAATTTTCATCATTACTGAGAAAAAATCCAGTTATGATTTTGGTGCACGAACAGTTATCGAACATAACCTCGAACAGCCGAATTTTTCTCAAATTGTTCGTGTTCGCCGACCGGCTCGAACACCGCCCAAAACAGCTCGAATTTGAGATTGGCGAACAGTTCGAGTAGAACAACGCTCATCTCTACTCCTGAGCCCATACTGTGAGCATGGTCTCAGCAGCTTTCCGTAGCTTGGTGACCAGGGGGTCGTCATGATGACCCCTGGTCACCATGGCAATGATCAACCCCATGATTATATCGCTCGGACGCCACTCTGAAGGCAGAGGGAGCTCCCAGCCCTTTGCCTACCTCCTGAACGCTGCAATCATCCTTTATCACAGCATTCAGGGGGTTAACAGCCAGGGGCGGCGCTGATGTAGCGCCCCGAGGGTTCGGTTGCTACAGAGGTATTGCATCTCACCCAGAGGTGTGATATCTCACTTCCAGGTAAGGATGGAGTATGGCTCAGGACCCTAACACCCATATGCACTACACCACATTTCCGGGGGACAGGGCGACAATGCTCCCAAGAGTGAGCACAACAGTCCCTGTCCCTGGCTGGAGTGGGGGGAGGGAACACCTAGAAAGGTGGAACCCGGTAGTGTGTGGGTGGGGAGAGTAGATCCCGGGAGCAGTGTAAAGTAGGAGTATATAAGGTGGGAACCATCTTAGAGTCAGGGAGAAAGAAGTGGAGAAGAGAGAGAGAAGGAGGCAGGGAGCAGAGGCTCTGCATGGGTTCTGCTCCGCAGGCAGGCCAAGTCCTAAGGGAGGAAACAGAAGGAGAAGGAAGGAAGAAGGATGGAGGAAGCTCTAAGAGAATACTGAAGGGACCCCAGGGGTGCGGACCGGCCAGCCGCCACCGCACGCCCGCCGTTACCAGAGTAGAGTGGTCAGGCTAAGAAAAGGGAACCGGATCCCTCATCTAGTGGAGGAGAGCAATTACCCTCAGCTTGTAACCGGAGGCCGTGGCATTGTACATGCACGGCCCCTCACTACACCCGCTAGGAAGGCACCATATAGGACTGAGGGAAACGGAACATACATTTGCCCGCCAAGGCCCGAGGCAGCTGAACAGAAATGTGGTCACTTGTGGGGTACGACAGGCCAGAGAAAGGACACACGAAGGGGGTCCTGACAAGTACTCCAAAGATACCTGGGAGTTGGCCGAGCCCCTCACCTGGTGAGCACAGCATGACGTGGGCAGCCATTACCTGTGCAGAACTGAGTGTAAAACTGTGAGTAAAGACCCTGGACTGCATCACTGGACTCTGAGTCATTACTGCTGCTCCCGTGCACCATCACCCCCACCATCTGCACTCACTGCCCTGAGGCTATACTCCTCCCGTGGGGAGTTATACTACCCTCTGCTGTGCACACAACATCAGCCTCAGCGGTCTGCCTGCAGCGGCGGTTCTCAGTGACCACAATCCAAGGGTGGCGTAGTCGGACATTTAATCATTAAAAGCCCACATAAATAGACTGCCACTGCTTTGACCACCCTGAGCCACGGGACCGGGTCACCGCCACGGAGACTACAACCCCCAGCATTATACAGAGACCCGGCTCCGGGTATTTCCCCTACACGCACGGCCCAGGGGGCGCGTCACTGACACCGCTCCTGGTTGTTTAGTGCCGGAGCTCAGCCACCAGCAGCGCTGACTTCCAGCACTGATCGGGCAGGAAGTGCTGATATTTTAGCATCTCCTGTGCGATTATGCTGTGATCGGTCTGTTAGATTGGTCCCTGCACCCCTTCTCGTGCTGCTCAGCTGTCATAGACAGCTGTCAGTACTGAACTGTCACAGCGTGTTTACATGCTGTGACAGTTTAAAGTCATGACGGACATTGCACGGCAAGGGGCATTAACTAGCACTCGCTCATGCCGTGCAGTGTCCGTCATCGGGCGTTAAGGAGTTAAAAAAAAGACCTACCATCAAACATAGATTTCCGTGACTTTATGGTAACAACAATAGTAAGTGTAATGATCTGCTACAGGGACAAAGGAAAGACAGGAGAACTGCCCCTACAATAGAACTAAACTAGATCCCTACAATGTAACGGGGAACCTGATCCTGCGATCAGACCCGCTAAAGTTCTCGGCTAGTCTGAACGAAGACCTATAAATGTGAGGGAGGGATCCCTACAAGAACTAGGGACTGGGATAAGTTGGACACCTCCTAGCAGAAATAGTAGCAGTCAAAGACAAACACACAACAAAAAGCATAGAGGTCAGAAGACCTAGCAAAACTAACAGAGAACGGCAACAGAGCACCAAGCTAGCTCAAGAGTAGTAAATACAATGAAGTCCAGCAAGACCAGGAGGGCGGAGCCGGATTAAAGGGGCAAAAATGGTCATGTGACCAGCAAACTAAAAAAAAACTAACAGGAGAGTTCTAACAGTACCCCCTCTTCTAAGCGGATCCTCCGGATCCCCTAGGCCCAGGCTTACCAGGAAACCTCCTGTGAAACGCTCTGACAAGTCTGGAAGCAGAAACATCATCCGCCCTCACCCATGAGTTATCCTCAGGTTCGAAACCCTTCCAAGCGACGAGATACTGCAAACTCCCTCTATACCGTCTAGAATTTAGGATGCGGGAAATTTCATATTCCCCGTCCTCCACCACCGGAGGAACAGTGGCAGAGGCGTCACCATTAGACACATCAGCTTTTTTCAACAGAGAAACATGAAACACCGGGTTAATCTTCCAGGACGTAGGAATCTCCAACCTAACAGCAGATTGGTTAACTATCTGAAGCACCTTAAAGGGCCCTACGAACTTGGGAAACAATTTTTTAGAAGGAATCCTCAATCGCAGATTCTTAGAGGACAACCAAACCATGTCACCAACAGCAAACAAAACCTCTTGCCGTTTCCTATCAAAGTACCTCTTAGATTTTCTGTTAGCCTCCTGAAGATTACCACGCACATCCGTCCAAACTCTCTCCAAATCACAGGAAAAACTCTCCTCCTCAGACACAGCCGAAACCAATTTGGAGAATGACCCAAAAGACGGATGTCTCCCAGAACAACAAAAAAAAGGCGAACACCCAGCAGAAGAGGATGTATGGTTGTTAAGAGCAAATTCAGCAAGTGGCAAAAACTCAGACCACCCCTCTTGATTGTCTGCCACAAAACAACGCAAGAACTGCTCAACATCCTGGTTCTTCCTTTCTGTCTGGCCATTAGACTCAGGATGATATCCAGATGAAAACGACAAATGAACTCCAAACCTGTCACAAAAGGCACGCCAAAAACGAGCCACGAACTGAGGTCCCCTATCAGAAACAATGTCAGTAGGAACACCATGTAGTCTGACAATTTCCTTGACAAAGGACTTAGCGAGTGTCTTAGCGCAAGGCAGTTTGATGAAGGGAACCAAGTGACACATCTTGCTAAAACAGTGCACAACCACCCAGATGACCGTGAAACCTTCAGAGGGGGAAAGGTCAGTAATAAAGTCCATAGCCAGATGTGTCCAAGGTGCACTAGGAACCTCCAGAGGGCAAAGCAACCCCGCAGCAGGAGCATGCGAAGACTTGGATCTAGCACACACAGTACATTGGCGCACCCACTTAATGACTTCCTTCTGCCATCCAGGCCACCAAAAACTGTGACCCACTAGTCTCTTGGTCTCAGAAATTCCTGGATGACCTGCGAACCGAGACTCATGACACTCAACAAACAAATCTCTCCTAAAGGTCCTAGGCACAAACAACCTCCCATGGGGAGTGTTAGATGGGGCATTCTCCTGAGCTTTAAGAATCTCATCCTCCAAAACGGAGTCCAAAGAAGCAATCACAACACCTTCTTGTAAAATGCTCTCCTCTTCCTCCTCAACACCGACCATGGGAGAAAAGCTGCGAGACCAAGCATCCGCTTTAACATTCTTGATACCCGGGATGTAAGTAATGGAAAAATTAAACCGCGAGAAAAAAAGTGCCCACCTAGCCTGACGGGCATTCAAGCGCTTGGCAGCATCAAGAGAGATCAGATTTTTATGATCAGTGAAAATCTGAATGGGAAATTCAGCACCTTCCAAGAGGTGACGCCAGTGTTCAAATGCGAGTTTAATCGCCAGCAATTCCCGATTACCAATATCGTAATTAAGTTCAGTCTCAGAAAATTTTTTTGAAAAAAAGGAACAGGGATGTACGCCATCCTTGTTTTCCTGAGACAACACCGCACCGACCCCCACCGAAGAACCATCCACCTCAACCAAAAACGGCTTAGTCACATCAGGCTGCATAAGGATGGGAGCAGAGGTGAACCTCTCCTTTAGAAACACAAAAGCTTCAATGGCCTCAGAAGTCCACTGAACCGCATTAGCACCTTTCCTGGTGAGATCGGTCAGCGGTTTGACAATAATAGAAAAATTTTTTATGAATTTTCTGTAATAATTGGCGAAACCCAAAAACCTCTGTATCGATTTCAAACCAATAGGCCTAGGCCATTCCTGCACAGCTTGAACTTTAACCGGGTCCATCTCAAAACCTTCACTGGAGATAATGTAGCCCAAAAAACTAATTCTCTGTACAGCGAACTCACATTTCTCCAGCTTAGCAAAAAGCGAATTGTCCATTAATAACTGTAATACCTCACGTACGCTCCGCCAATGAGACTCCAGATCAGGCGAATAAATCAGAATGTCATCCAAATACACAACCACATTTTTGCCGATTAAAGGTCTAAGGATGTCATTAATAAGATTCTGAAAAAATGCTGGAGCATTGGTAAGACCAAAAGGCATAACCAGATTCTCAAAATGACCCACAGGAGTGTTAAAAGCAGTCTTCCATTCATCACCCTCCTTAATGCGCAACAAATTGTATGCCCCCCGGAGATCAATTTTAGAGAACCACTTGGCCCCCACAAACTGGTTAAATAAATCAGGAATCAATGGCAGTGGGTAAGGATTGCATACAGTAATTTTATTAATCTCACGAAAGTCCAGACAAGGACGTAAACCGCCATCTTTTTTTTTTACAAAAAAAAATCCAACAGCCACAGGAGACTTGGAAGGCCTAATGTGACCGGCGGCCAAGCTTGTCTGTATGTATTCCTCCAAAGCCTTTCTCTCAGGAATAGTAAGATTAAATAAACGACTTTTAGGAAGAGTCGCTCCAGGGACAAATTCAATGGTACAATCATAGTCTCTATGGGGAGGCAAAATTTGTGACTCCTCCTCAGAAAAAACTCTCCAAAAATTCTGAATAGGTACAGGCAATTCCCCTTTATCCACAGCAGCAATATGTCCGTTACAACACTTGTCATAACACTTAGGGCTCCAGGACTTAATTTCATTGGTAGACCAATCAAGTACAGGATTGTGCAATTTTAACCAGGGTAACCCCAATATTACTGGAGAAGGCAAATTATCCAATACCACCAAATCCAAATTTTCTTGATGAATACCATTAATAGTGAGGGGAAATTCACAGACCTTATGAGTAACACTCTTCAAGGGAGAGCCATCAACAGAAACCACAGCAATAGGGGATGACAAAGTTTTAGGTTCTAATCTAAGTTTTTCCAAGAATCCCCCATCAATCACATTCAGAGTAGAACCACAATCCACAAATACCCGAAATTCAATTAATTCATCCTGAACAGCAGTGGTGGCAGATAGGAACACTCCCTTAGAATTTAAACAGGCAATACGGGCATAACTGACCATTTTTTTTTCTTTCTTCATACGAAGCACACAGTTCTTAATAAAATGACCAGAATTTCCGCAATAGAAGCACAAGCCTTCAGAAAGCCTGCAATCTTTTTCCTGAGAGCAGGGTGCCATCGCCCCAATCTCCATCGGCTCTCCATTGTCAGCACAGACCCTCTCAAGACTCGGAGCTGACATAGCAGAGGATTTGCTCTCATTAACCCTTGCACGCAGTCTCCTGTCCACCCGTATAGCTAATTGCATTGCCTCCTGCAAGTTTCCAGGTGTGGGATAAACAATCAGTAAATCCTTAACCCTTTCACCTAGCCCTGCAAGAAACAAGCTTTTCAAAGCTGAATCGTTCCACCCCACCTGGGCAGACCACCGACGGAAGTGAGAACAATATTTTTCCACATTACCTGATCCCTGCCTCAAACATCTCAATTCAGACTCAGCAGATGAGACACGATCAGGATCATCATACAACAAACCCAAAGCAGAAAAAAAACTATCCACTGATCTAAAGCACAGATCACTAGGTTGGAGAGAGAAGGCCCATCCCTGAGGATCTTTGCGCAAAAGTGACATTATGAACCCTATGCGTTGTGATTCATCACCAGAGGATCCGGGTCTCAAACGAAAATACAATAAACAAGCATTTTTAAAACAAAAAAAATCTTGTTGTTCGCCAAAAAATAAATCAGGCAGACGTATCTTTGGTACCACAAAATGCGCTCCAGAACAGCTACTCACGTGTTGTTGGAGCTTGGCCACCTCCAGAGAGAGTCCCTGCAAGTGTTGAGCCAAATCTTGAACCGAGACCATGATGGAAAACTGGAGGTCTTTCCTTAGAGAAATTTTTTTCTTTTAGGGCTGGACTTACTGTAATGATCTGCTACAGGGACTAAGGAAAGACAGGAGAACTGTCACTACAATAGAACTAAACTAGATCCCTACGATGTAACGGGGAACCTGATCCTGCGATCAGACCCGCTAATGTCCTCGGCTAGTCTGAACGAAGACCTATAGATGTGAGGGAGGGATCCCTACAAGAACTATGGACTGGGATAAGTTGGACACCTCCTAGCAGAAATAGTAGCAGTCAAAGACAAACACACAACAAAAAGCATAGAGGTCAGAAGACCTAGCAAAACTAACAGAGAACAGCAACAGAGCACAAAGCTAGCTCAAGAGTAGTAAATACAATGAAGTCCAGCAAGACCAGGAGGGCGGAGCCGGATTAAATAGGCAAAAATGGTCATGTGACCAGCAAACTAAAAAAAAAACTAACAGGAGAGTTCTAACAGTAAGCTTTGCAATGCCAGCCACCAAATTACAGTTGTGGGATCTTTAAAAGGGGACCATGAGAGAAAATCTGAATCCCCCATAGGTCCCTATGAAGGAGTGGGATTGCAGCCCCCTTATTAGCAGTCGTTGGCAGAATACACTTGATTCACTATGTATCGGCAATGACAGCATCTCATCATTCATTTAACATACTACCCAATTTATTATTATATAGAAGCATAAGTAAATTTATGAATGTGCTTAATGAAATATTTGCATGTAGCTGAACAATGGGCCCCCAGAGTCAATTAAATTGGTGAGCACTTGACACTTCAGCCAAGCACTGTACACTGCACTTACTTGCTGTCAATGACCACTAACTCCATACCTTACTGCACGACTTGTGCCTTGAACTCATTTATAATTTTTATATTCTCCATATGATATTATACAAATGACCAATGGCAACAAAACTCCATTTCCGACTAAGCTCATAAATTGGTGTAATATATTATTATCCATTTTTAGAGCACCATTGATTTCATGGTGTTGTACATGAGAAGAAATTACATGCAAAATATGAATATAGATTACAATCAACATATTAACAATGACAGATTGGATCAGAGGGCAGATATATCTGCATTTTCTTAAAATGGAAATGTTTACAGCACATCTCTCTTAAAGCTATGAACTTCCATATAATTTTTTAGCATCCTTTAGCAATACTCACTGATGCCCCTCTGTTCCCATTCTGAGGCTGTGTCGTCCATATTTAATCTTTAATTTTGATAATTAAAATCATATCCTATCACAGGGAAATATGTATATTAAAGCCAATCACTGGCTAAAGTAGGTCACTGTTCTGACGAATGATTGGCTGCAGCAGGAGAGGACACAGACCGAAGAAGGCCCCTGTGCCAAAACAACAGGCCCTTTGCGCTCGAATAGCTCATTATTAGGCACAATTCAACTTGCTTTGGATGTAAAAGTGGACCCCTTTACTTCTTGTGGACCTGTGCCGCTGCACATGTTGCATTAATGGTAAGTCCACCATTAACCTTCTGTAGTCATATGTCAATCAATGCAGCAGAAAGTAGAAACCAGTGAGGGGCAAACAGCATCAGAACAGGATCAGTGGGTCAGTGGTAGGGTATTTCATTTACCTATTTTGGAAAAGATTTCACTCCCCAGAGAACCCTTTTAATTAATTCCTTTAGCACTACAACAAAAGATATATAAAACAATAAACATGTTGTAAAGTTTTATTAAATAATCACTTTCTTTTAATAACAATACCTGTTATGTGACATATAGGACATTCCTATAAAGTAAATTGTATCATAAAATCAAGCAAATTTCAGGCTTCTGAATTTCTCCAGTGGGAATTGTCTGTACGATGGTGATTTTTTTGTGTAGTGTGCTGATCTTTTGTGCTTTTTTAAGATGTTATAAGCTGTGTAAATGCTGAAGCATGCTTTAAAAAATAGAATTAATTTTATTGTCAGTCCCTAGTCATAAATAAAACATATCTTAATTGGTAACACATGTACTGTTTTTACACAACTACATCACAGACAAAAGAAAAACCAAGATATTCTTTACAAATCACACATTTGCACCTGACTGCGCTGCGCAATGTGTTTCATTCACTTCTCATAAGTCTTTTTTTTTAAATAAACTTACATATGCTGAAGAACTTCCCCTTCCAAATGGCAGGAATTTGTGGCAGTTTTTATTATAAACTGTTTTGCAGATTCTTTCTTTGTAGGCTCCATGGGAGATTAACTATAAAATATGTTTGGCTTATTTTATTATTTTATACGGTCAAGGTTTGTCATGTCAAGATGGCTTTTTTCAGAGAGCACTTTTTGACAAGTACTTGGACAAAAATTGGAGGCACACATAGTAGTAGTATCTATTACATCACTAGTTGGAGAAATATAATAAATATAGTTGACTATTTATATATCAACATCCAATGTTAATTCAAAAACCTTTTTTTTGCATTTCTAGAAGAGAATGTTTTGTATGAGATTAAAATTTCAAAAGGTGATTTTTTTTTATCTAAACACGTTCAACATTTTTTACAGGTTGCAGGGAGTTGGTTATGTAGAGATAAGCAAATTTATGTGAGTGGAATTGAATTCTACTCAAATTTTAAAAAAATATGCATTCTGTAAAATGTAGACTTTTTGTAATTTGCTCCCCTCAAATTCAGAAAAATCACATCCAGCTATGACCGCCATCTTGCTGAACAGTAGAGGGCAGGTAAGAGTTAAAAAGAAAAAAGTAACATAACACACAACTCACATCTCTGCTCCCTGCCCGTTACCCAGTCCTCCATACCTCTGTCATGTTGGATCTCGAGCCTAGTGTTCACTCTAGGCTGGGAATTCTGGTTACGAGCAATTAATAAAAAGATTACTATTATTATTATCCCTGGAGTTCACTGTGTATGCTTCAGGGCTTGCTTGCGGCCATAAGCCTCAGCTTAGAGTGAACACTGCAGATGCTACACAATTGAGGACTGGACTGCGGGCAACAAGCAGCGGGGACAGCCAGAGAGGTGAGCGTCAGAGAGGTGAGTATAAGTTTTTGGGGGTTTTTCCATACTTGTGGGCATTTTGTGTGTAGGAGATCTTTTGTAGGTTTCCACCTGCTCTGCAGGGTCTGTAAAAGTTTAAATAAGCTTTGGATAGACTGGCTTTTACAGACTAGAAGCTTGCACAAGAATACCTAACTCCAGAATTTAAAAGATAATGACTCTCATCTACTGCTAATGTCAACTTTCTCAATCATTTCTTCTTGTGACTCCGCTGAAAGGATATAACTTGTGAAAAACCTAGGCAACATGTATCATATGGAATCTCTTTAGCCAGAGAGCCTTGTTATTTATAGTTTGGGATTGCTCATCCCTATTTCTTAAAGTATGTATATATTCTTTACTTGTGTTATACACGTATCTGTATATGTCCCGGTTAAAGAGCCGCATCTGCCCTTTTACAATCTCCATTGTGTGCTCCTTATGACTAGTGTTGAGCAAATTTGTTCGGCATTTCAAATTCATAACATAATTCAGATTCATAACATCTGCGTGACAGCGTGGCAAATCAGGGATGTTCGTGGGTGGAGCCGATTTTATGGCGCAAACAAGTCGGAACCCCAAACACGAATTTAAAATGCCAAACAAATTCGCTCAACACTACTTATGAATAGCGATTAGAGATGAGCGAACCAGGACTTAAAAGTTTGGTGGTTCGTACAGGACAGCTAGTGTCCGGTGCTAAATGTCGAACACGGACTTCTCCCGAAATTCCATTGTAGTGTTCGAAGTTCCGGGGAAAGTCTGTTGCATAGAGAGAGAGATATATACATTTTTTTCCAGTTCCACAGATCGGGTCCGCACACATTGCAATAGGTTTTGGGTTCTGATTCAAGTTTGGGTAAAGTTCTGGTACCAGAACCGAACTTTGGAACAAAGTTCGGGTAGGGTACCATAACCCAGATTTCCATGAGTTCACTCATCCCTAATAGTGATATGTAGTCAATTATATGTTGTTTAATTATATTGCAATTAGACAATGTTTTCTTCTACATTATTGGTTAGTTTCCATGGTATTACCAGTTGTACAGATGCTCAATTTACTAAAATGTAAACTTTAACAATGCTCCATATATCATGTCATTCCAAATTTATCGGCCTCTAACTGAACTGCATGATTGGATTCCAACCAGAGCCAATTAGATTCAGCCATCTGAAACTGGCTGCACCTGCAAAGCTGATATATTTTACTGTGGAAGAGAAAATGTTTTCAGTTTTGGCATTAGATGAAAAGAAACCTAGCATTCTATTAAATGTGAATATATTTTCAAACAAATATTAAACAGTTAATAGCAGTGTGATTATATTTTTCTTGAAATTGTTTCAGCATTGAGCATTTTAAATAATTGTAAATACTAATTTATACCACAAATTAAAAGTTCTGAAAAAAAAAATCTAAATGAAAAGTTAAACAGCAGGCATGGATTTAAAAATAAAGAAGCAGAAATTTAGTTATAAAATGAAAAAATAAAAGATCTAGGAAAAAGAATTTATCTTTGTGAAAGGTCATAGGGGCTTGAATGAGGCTATCCTACGTGACCTTAATAATCTGTTCCACGACCCATTTAAAATTGCTCGGAGAGATGCTAAAATGTCAAGCACGTTTCCATGCTTTTGGTGTATGACTAATATTGCTTTAGATACACTATGTCCTTACTGCACTGTGTATATGATGCAGAACCAGAAACCCTTTGTTTTTGTAAAATGATGGGATCTTAGCTGATCTTCATTTAAGACGCATCAATCAAATCCAGATATTTAAGAGTTTACAGTTTACATATAGAAATAATGTAAAAGAAAAGCTAAAAATATCTGTTAATATATCACATTGTCTATTTAGCAATTTATGGTGCATTCTAAAGATGATGTGAATTGATTCAATTTAATTAGCCAGCTTGACAAAATGTCACATTTGCGTCATGCTGCAACGATGATGGTGCGCTCTGCCAGCTAATGAAAAGAAGAGCAACAGATTCTGAGCGGTAGGAGGCAGGTTACAAATAGAGATGAGTGGACCCGTGGAAGCTTGGGTTCTGGTACCCAACCTGAACTTTAATCCAAAGGTCGGTTTGGGTACCAGAACCGTACCCGAACTTGAACCAGAACCCGAACCCTGTTGTAAACAATGGAGACCCAAATTTTGGATCTGGAAAAAAAAACCTCTCTCTTTCTCTTCCCCTGGAACTCCGACCTTTGCAACAGACTTCTGGGAAAAGTCCATATTTAGCGTTTAGTGCCGGACGTTAACTGTCCGGTATGAACCCTAAACTTTTAGGTTCGGGTTCGCTAATCTTTAGTTACAAATTAGTGATGTGATGGATAGATCAGGACTTCTTAACTGATTTGCACCAACTCTAGTGGGTTCACATATATTTTGCCTTCCTAGTTCTACAAGCACCCTTGCAATAATGCAGAGGTTGTCAGTGCTCAAAAAAATGTTGCAAAGATAGGTAATTTTTAAAATAATAAATTAGGCATTACCAATTGAAGTATCAGCCACTCCACTGTGGTCTTTCCTCTGCTAACCCCCTGTCTTTGTTTATAGGACTATAGTGGTGACAACCAATCTACAACATTTGATTGCTGCAGCCAATCACTGGCCTAAGTAATTCTATTTGTTTTTAGATCTGCATGACTTCAGTAATCCTGTATTGTAGATAGGACATCACTACAGCAGCACTTTAAGAAAAGATAGGTGGGAAAATGCATAGAGATGGCATTGGGGCACCTCTGGAGCACCAGAGGCTTCAAGAGGTAAGTAATGCTCATATTGTTATTTCAAAGCAGGAGTTGTCAACTGCAAAAATTGATGCATAATATGACAAAGACATTCCTTTTCTTATATGTGTACAAGTAACTGGCAAAAACAGGTAAAGTAAAACACTTTTACTGCTCAGGGTGACACAGATCTTAGTCCAAACCACCTTTTCAGAGCAAAGAACTTATCTATCCATGGTGGCTCAGTAGTTAGCAGTGCAATGCTGGAGTCCTGGGTTCAAATCCCACCAAGGACAACATCTACAAGGAGTTTGTATGTTCTCTCCCTGTGTTTGCGTGGGTTTCCTCCGGGTTCTTCCGTTTCCTCCAACACTCCTAAGACATACGGATAGGGAATTCCGATTGATCTGCATTGAGAACAGTGCTGAAAATCTAGTGGTGCTATTTTAGTGAATAAAATAAATAAATAATTCACACCATACAGTAATTGATAGTAACTGTATATAAATGCAGGTCTGTTCTATAAAAGATGCTGTAACTCTGTGTTTAACAAGATGGGTTTTCTAACTCACATACAATTTGTAAAACCAATTTCCTATATTGTAAAATAACAAAATAAAAAAAATTAGCATTACTAACCTACTCTCTGAGTAATCCGAGGCTCATCCATCTGTAACTCTTCTGGTCTTTGTTTACAGGCAAACAGCATGTGACAGACAGTGGAGACAGCATTCATATGGCATCTTACAGGCTTCATGGCTTCCAGTGATGGTTCAAAATCTGCTCAAGGGCTATGGAATGTGGATGGAAGAAAAACAAAGATTAGACCCTAAACTAGGCAGCATGATGGACTTCCCAATTTGATCTTTACCATGCTCCCCACTTACTTCTATGTAAACCATTGACACTTTGGTTTCTTAAAGAGCAATGTATTACCTACTGGCCCTCTTTAGGATATATTTTATTTCTTCTTTGTATTAAAAAAAATATTATTGTAGTAATATTATAAGCAGCCAACAAAATAAATGACTATTTAACCAAGTGTATATTAGAGAGTAGGAATTGGAATCTTATGTTAGGATTTAGAAATTTGTCTTAAAGCCTGAATCATGAATAGATTTCTGTTTTGTTGGAAGCTGAATGCCAGGTGGAAAAACAGCTTTAGTAATGAAGAAATGAAAGCCAAAAGTCTCCTCTTGGGAATTATAAAATGTGTTGAAGATCATATGTGGAGGCTTGACTGCAATTTGTTTAGTTGAGCTGATCATCCTAATAAATTCCTTTGATCCTTATGTCCTTGACCAGAGGGAAATATCAACATTTTTCATTTCCACTAATAAAGATAATT
Source organism: Phyllobates terribilis (assembly GCF_046119375.1). NCBI lineage: Eukaryota > Metazoa > Chordata > Amphibia > Anura > Dendrobatidae > Phyllobates > Phyllobates terribilis. Next base: position 762,834,278 of record NW_027362762.1, on the reverse strand, counting down.
CTGACATACATTACATTTCCTAGAAGAGAAATATCTCCAGACGTATCAGTTTTCAGGAAACAACAGGGACAGACTATTATAAATTCAAGTAGCGTATTGGGGATGTGGGTCATGGCTCTTATGGGCTATAAGATTATATATCTTGGTGAGATTTGCAGACTTTTGTTTCAATGATGGAAAGGCAGTGGAAATCTTTACGTCTGGGTTATAGGAGCCTTTAAATCTCATTATTTTTTCCTTGCTTAATATTATTTTTCTGCAAAGATGTAATCGAATATTTATGAATATGTATGCATTATATATGAATATCCGATTGGAGAACTGGGCTGTATGCTGCTTATAAAGTTGAGAAAACATAATATTGTGAACAATAGTCAATATCTAGGTAAAAGGTTGGCTAAGATGTTGTAAAGCTGCTTAATATAAAGACTAAAGCACGGCCTGTACAAGTAAAAGCAATTAATTAGCAAAAGGGAAAATGAAATATATAAAACCTGTAAACTCATTATCATCAAATTCTCAGCTGTTCCTTTTTTCTAATTACCTTAATAGAACCTTGTTGAGATAGTACCATATATTTCAGTCTGTCTCTGTCTACTAAAGGATAATTTTAAAGCTAGGATCTAAAATAAACAAGTTTAGGCAAGTTAAGAAACCCTGAAACTCTTGTGGAAACTCAATAGTCTTCTAAGAGACCTTTTATAATTCAAAAGTGCTGATTGCAAGACTTGTTGATGTTTTTCTAGCCTTGCTGCCCCCATTTCACAGGGAAAATTACTGGTTAATGCAGTATTTCCCTTTTCTTGTTTTTAAATCCTTCAATGCAAGAGAGGAGCCCACAGAAATAGTATGATCCCCTCCCACAAAATCGTACAGGGAAAACATTTATGAAAAATAATTATTGCCTTGGTGTGGGTAAATGATTCAAAGAAAAATTCAGAAAGTGAGTTGAGTAAATTAAAGCCTGAATCTTTCTAGAGAAATTCTTTTTTAACATTTTATTAATAGAAGAAGCTCAGAAACTTTTTATTTTTATGAATGCAAGAAAAAGAAAAAAGCCCCACTGATGCTAAATACGGACAATAAAACCGAAAAAGCAGATTGAAAAAATACTGAACTAAACTGATTAGTTTTTCTTGTATGCAAAAAATGCGTGAATGAGCCCTTACTTTTTGATTCAAAGAACAAGAAAGAAATGACAATCTAAAGGCGCTGTCTCACCAGATATAAGCAGTTATATAGGATTTTATAAGCTGTTCGGGGTATCCCTTTTCGAAAAATCTCCCCCTTAGAATCCTGGATTCATTGTAAATCTTGGATTGAATGCATGTATAGACCATACAGACTGAATAGGGATATATTGATATTTTTGTGTTACTGCTAATCGCTCTGTTTAATATCTGGGGGTATATGTTTTTATTGATTTATGATTACATGGTAAGAGTTAAATAATTAATGAAGCTAAATACCTTCACCAGGTCTATGTACTTATAATAATGCAATTCACTCTGTATGTATGTTTTTATCTCTATACCTGATGAAGAGAGCAGTCTGCTCTAGAAATGCGTTGTTTTATTAACCCCTTTCTGACATTGTCAATAATAGTAGGTCCTTGTGCCCTGAGCCTATTGGACCAGGTATGTACTATTAATCACAATGTGATCGCGCCCACGCACAAGTTGTGCTGGGCGATCACTGCCGGGTGTCAGCTGATTCTCACAGCTGACACCCATTGCTATGTGCCAGGAGAGGTCCCGCACTGCTCCCAACACATTAATCCCCAAAATTCTGTGATCAAAGACGATCTCAGCATTCCGGGAGCAAGGGGAGGTAAGTGCACGCCTCTTACCTTGTCTCCGGAGTCCCACACTGTCTGTGCTGGGTCCCAGTAGTTGCCATGGTGACCCGATGTCGTCATGACGACATCCAGGTCACCAGGCATCAGCATGTTAGTTAGATCGTGCTCAGTGCACGTTCTAAATAACTTGCGCCTGTGCAGGGCTGACAGGCTGCATAACATACAGATGCTGTAGCATCTCTATGCTATGCAAGTGATCAGCCTACAAAAAATGAAAGTCCCATTGTGAGAAAAGTGTAAAAGTTAAAAAAAAGTGTCAGAAAGTGAAAAAAAATAAAAAAAATTGTAAAAATATATAAAAAAATGAAAAACGAATCCAAAAAAAATAAAAATATACAGTACCCATAAATAAATATTATTTTGAAAAAAAAAATACACATATTTGGTATCACCGCGACCAGAATGACCTGACCTATAAAACTGTCCAACTACTTAACCCCTTTATTGAACACGGTAAAAAAAAATAAAAAACAAAGCAAAAAATGATGCTTTTTCATCATACTACCAAACAAAAAATAGAATAAAACGCGATCAAAAAGACGAATGTAAATAAAAATGGTACCGCTGAAAACATCATCTTGTCCCACTAAAAACACGCCACCACAAAGCCCCATCAGCTGAAAAGAGTTATAGCTCTCAGAATAAAGCGATACAAAAAACATAAAAAAGATATAACTATGCTGCTGCTGTAAACGTACTGACCCAAGGAATAAAGCTACCTCATCAATTGTACCACACGCAGAACAGCATAAAAAAAAAAAATCCTGAATTGTTGATTTTTGTTTATTCTGCCTCCCAAAAATCGGAATAGAAAGCGATCAAAAAATGTCACCTGCCAGAAAATGGTACTAATAAAAATGTCAATTTGTCCCACAAAAAACAAGCCCTTACATGACTCTGTCGGCTGAAATATGGAATTGATTGCAAAAACTAGTCTTTGCAAAATAAAAGCGTCTTTTAGTGCGTGACAGCTGCTAAACATAAAAACCCAATATGAATCTGGCATAGCTGTAATCACACAGACCTAAAAGAATAAAGTCATCTAATCACTTACTGTTATGATCTGCTACAAGCACTAAGGAAAGAAAGGAGATCTGTCCCTACAATAGAACTAAGCTAGATCCCTACGATGTAACGGGGAACCTGATCCTGCGATCAGACCCGCTAAAGTCCTCGGCTAGTCTGTACGAAGACCTATAGATGCAAGGGAGGGATCCCTACAAGAACTAGGGACTGGGATAAAGTTGGACACCTCCTAGCAGAAATTGTAGCAGTAAAAGACAAACACACAACATAGAACATAAAGGTCCGAATACCTAGCCAAACTGACTGAGAAAGGTGACTAAGCACCAGGCTAACTTAAGAGTAGAAATTACAATGAAGTCCAGCAAGGCCAGGAGGGCGGAGCAGGATTAAATAGGCAAAAAAGGTCATGTGATCAGCAAGATAGAAAAAACCTAACAGGAGAGTTCTAACACTTACACTGCACGAGGAACTGCATAAAAAATAAACTCTAGGGTTGTGTTAGGGTTAGGGTTGTGCTAGGGTTAGGGCTGTGCTAAGGTTAGGGCTGTGCTAGGGTTAGGGTTGTGCTAGCGCTGTGGTTGTGCTAGGTTTAGGGCTTTGCTAGGATTAGGGTTCGGGTTGTTCTAGGGTTAGGGTTAGAGTTGTGTTAGATTTAGAGTTGTGGTAGGGTTAGGGTTGTGCTAGAGTTAGGGATGGGGTTAGGGTTGTGTTTGGGTTGAGATTTTTTCAAAACTAAAGAAAAAAACATGATAATGTGGTGACTAGTGTTGAGCGCAAGTGCTCGCTATTTGAGTTTGCATCGGGTACTCGGGTATGCACTGAGTAACATGCTCGAGTCTCCGCCCCATATACTTCGCTGCCAAAAAAAACTTGCGGGGATTGCCTGCTATGCATGAGTGATCTCCGCAGGTTTTTTTTGAGTGTCTAACAACCGTGAAACATGTGGGGCGGGGTCTCAAGCAAGTCACTAGAGCACCCATGATACATGGTGCATACCCGAGTACCTGTTGCAAACTCAAGTAGCAAGCATTTGCGCTCAAGACTAATGACAACTTATTCAATATGATGACCTAATGTTATCAAATTCTGTGTCATACCTCTGGGTTTAAAATATTCACTATACCCCTTGATAAAATCCTTGAGGGGGTCTAGTTTCCAAAATGGGGTCACTTGTGGGGGGTTTCCACTATTTAGGAACATCAGGGGCTCTCCAAATGCGACATGGTGTCCGCTCTTGATTCCAGCCAATTTTGCATTCAAAAAGTCACACAGTGCTCCTTCCCTTCTGAACCCTGCCGTACGCCCAAACAGTGTATTTTCCACACATATGGGGTATCGGTGTACTCAGAAGAATTTGTACAACAGTTTTTTGGGTCCATTTTCTCTTCTTACTCTTGTGAAAATAAAAAATTAGGGGCTAAAAAAGCATTTTTGTGGAAAAAGTTAGATTTTTTTATTTTCACAGCTCCATGTTATAAATTCTGTGAAGCACCTGGGGATTCAGGGTGCTCAAAACACATCTAGATAAGTTCCTCAGGGAACTTATCTAGATGTGTGGTGAGCACCTTGAACCTCCAGGTGCTTCAAAGACGTTTATAACATTGAGCTGTAAAAATAAAATTTTCACGTTTTTCCCACAAAAATGTTTTTCCGCCACCAATTTTGCATTTTCATGATGGTAACAGGAGAAATTGTACCATACCCTTTACCAGCACGCCAATACCCCATATGTGGGGGAAAACCACTGTTTGGGTGCATGGCAGGTTTCGAAAGGGAAGGAGCGCCAATTGACTTTTTGAATGTAAAACTTGCTTGAATAATTAGCAGATGCCATGTTCCATTTGTAGAGCCCCTGATGTGCCTAAACAGTGGAAACTGCCCACAAGTGACGCCATTTTGGAAACTAGACCCCTCAGGGTCCATTTTTTTCTGTTACCCTTGAGAAAATAAAAAAAATTGGGGTGTAATGTAACATTTTTGTGAAAAAAGTTAAATGTTCATTTTTTTTCTTCCACATTCCAAAAATTCCTGTGAAGCACCTGAAAGGTTAATAAACTTTTTGAATGTGGTTTTGAGCACCTTGAGGGGTGCCGTTTTTAGAATAGTGTCACTTTTGGGTCTTTTCTGTCATAAAGGCCCCTCAAATGTGATGTAGTCCCTAAAAAATTACTTTTGTAAATTTTGTTGGAAGAATGAGAAATCGCTGGTCAACTTTTAACCCTTATAACTTCCTAACAAAAACAATGCAGGTTCCAAAATTGTGCTGATGTAAAGTAGAAATGTTATTTATTAACTAGTTTGTGTGACACATCTCTCTGATTTAAGGGCATGAAAATTTTAAATTTTGCAAATTGCAAAATTTTCTAAATTGTTGCTAAAGTTCTGATATTTTCACAAATAAACGCAAGTCATATCAAATAAATTGTCACAGAAAACATTCTCTGAATCAGGGGGATCAGTCGAAACATTCCAGAGTTATTACCTCATAAAGTGACAGTGGTCAGAATTGTAAAAATTGGCCTGGTCATTAACGACTTTCGGGGTTAAAAAGGTTAATAAATAACTTTTTATATACTATATCCGGTGAGACCGCGCCTTTAGATCGTCGTTTTTTCTTTCTTGTTCTTTGGATTTTATCCCTGTTGGGATTGATGATGACTGCTGCAGTCTGCCTTTACCAGAGTTGTGCCTGTGATTGTGCAACTCATCCAGGTGAGCCTGTCCATCAATTGACTCTAGTATGTCAGTTTGAGCGGTCTCATATATGTGAGCACCCCTGTTTCTTTTCTTCTTTGTTTTGATTGGCAGAACTAATGCAACACAATTTGAAAGATACAGGTAAAATAAATCCCTCATTGTTCTGTCCAAGTGTGAGGTGGTAAATACATAGTTAAATGCATGATGTACCAAAATTTCAAAGAACCGCCCTATTTTCCCTGCAGTGGTTATGTCATTACACTGGCTTCAACAGAATGTTAGCAACAAAAGACTTATATACCTCGTGTCTGGATTAGTGTGCCCAAACGAAGCAGCATGCCTTTGCATCCTCTCCATGTGCCATCATGTAGCAGGAACGCATGCCATACATCCCCACTGTGTGCATTGAAAGCATTCAGCTACTTCCGAAGCAGCCCCTTCCTCTAACCTCACATCCTGCCCGTCATTTCCGTCTATGGACCGCAAGCTTCAATGACTTGCATAAGTGACTTTCCGTGTTGCATCATAACAGAGGAGGAGTTAGGTATAATGATACACCTCTATTATAATCCCACCCCTTGTTCATGTGAACACATCTAAGTGCGCTCACAACACAACCGGCAGGCTAAATGATCCATAGACAATCCTTATAGGTTATCAGTCGGACTCATATGTCAAACATGTCATTCAACAAACAAGTATGTAATCATTCTCATCATTAATGAATCACACCTAGAGAACTGGCGCACACAAATTGATCACTTGTTTGAAGGAACAAATTGAAATTACTAAAAAATTCTCATGTGAAGCAGACTTTATTAGTAAAGAAGCTAAGTTACAGAATGTAATAGAGTGCTTCCCATAGAATAGTAAGGATAGGAAACATGTTCAATTTGTCCATGACACTGAGGATTTTAAAGACAACAAGGCGCACTTCTTTCACAATAACAAGACTCTACATCTGGAACCTGAGATTGATTTATCATCCATAGATACGGAAGTTTCAGATAGTGAGACAAGAAATCAAAATTCTCGAGATAGAGAGAGAAATAGAGGTCGAGGACAATATAGAGGAAGGGATAGATATCAGGGCCCTCGTTTTTTAGAGACAGGTTATTCACTGAGGAGTCGTACCCAGAATTAGGAGACAAACAAGTGATAAATTTGTCATCTTATACCCTTAAGGAGGCAGAGATATCAATCTTGACTAAGGGATTGTCCTTCATTCTGTCATTGGACTTTAACTTATTTGACCTCATTAAAGATCTTAACCAATTCTATAGGAGACTTAAGTGGCGCCAACATTTCTTGAAAAAAGATACAATGACCAGCATTGAATTAGGAATTCCCAATGACATGCTACCAGATGTCAGATTACTTAATAGTCTGGCAGATGGGGGTCCGAACCTTTTTGGAGACGGTCCATGCACTGATTTAAAACAGAAAAGTACTAAAATGCCCCCATCTCAGAGTGAAACATTACTGGTTGATGTCTTTGTGAATTTATTTTCTGCGGCTCTTTGGAGGGGTCACATCTGTACGCTCCATACAATTGTTCTAATGATGAAATCGTTGCAATTAGGGATCTTGAACAAAACCACCACATTGTCATTAAGCCCTCAGACAAGGGGAGCAATATGGTGGTATTGGATACTGATCAGTATAAAAACATGTGTTTGGATGTTCTGAAAGACAGAGATGGGTATGCTACCCTGACTTGTAACCCCATGCAGAAATTTCACTCTGAACTAAAAACTATTCTTAGTGGGAGTCTTGATGAGAGGCTTATCACTAAAACAGAGTATGAATACCTCCTTCCTCAAAATCCAGTACTTGCAATTTTTTATAGTCTTACTAAGCTGCGCAAAGGGGTTAACCCCCTAAGAGGGAGACCTATAGTATCGAGGGTAGATGGCCTATGCCAAAATATTGGGCAATATCTGGATAAGGTGCTAAGACCGTTTGTTTCCTCCCTGCCCTCATATACGAGGGATACTACAGACTTTCTACATAAGATTGATAATATCTCCCGGAGGAAAGAGAGTCTATTGGCAAGTATTGACGTGGAAGAGTTATATTTTTCCATACCGCCCAACAAAGGATTACAGGCCATAGGACATAGCACTTGGATGTGTCCACATGAAGATTGGGCGGGATTATAACAGAGGTGTATCACTATACCTAGCCCCTCTTCTGTAATGATGCAACACGGGAAGTCCCTTGACCGGAGATGACACGCAGGATGTGAGGTAAGTGGAAGGGGCTGCTTCGGCCTCCGAAACCGGAAGAAGCTAGATGCATTCCACGCATGCATTGGGCATACATGGCATGCGTTCCAGCTGCATGATGGCACATGGAGAGGACGCAAAGGCATACTGGTTCGTTTGGGCACACTAATTTGAACATGAGGTATATAAGTCTTTTGTTGCTAACATTCTTTTGAAGCCAGTGTTACGACATAAATACCGCTGAGAAAATAGGGTGGTTCTTTGAAATTTGGGTACATCGTGCATTTAGGCTCTCCTGAAGAACCTAATGGTGGAAATGTGTCGGGAGGCACACGCTGTTGTATTGTAGGGCTTTCCACAGGAGAGGGTTAGCTGTGGACTGTCAGGGCGGGAGCTTTGGGGTTAAGGGATATTACTCCATACAGCTCTTAATAGGGTCTCCCCATGTGCTCCACCTGATGATAATCTTTCAGGCTGAAGGAAGTTGTATGTTGGATGCTTGGACCACTACTCGCTTCTTACCAATACTGAAGACTATGGGTGAGATTGTTCCTATTTTTTCACTATATATCCTATAGTAAGGTGATCACTGTCACTGAGCATCTTTTGACGGTTTTTGCACTGTTTGTTATCTGTTTTGAGTAACACTTATCGACTTGCTGGTCGATTGCTTTTAACATCTATTTGTGTCCATGTTACTGGGTGTACATGGATTTTAGTAATACCATGGTTTTAAAGTACTATTAAAAGTTAATTTTTAGGTTCTCTTTTCAATGCTGTTTTTTGGACATAAATTTGAGAATTTGGAGTAACTCATTGGCATCTTCTACTCAGTTAAATATTTTTTGCTGATTTTCTCAGAATTTATAACTGGTGGTGCAAAAAAATGTTTGCATTGATGTTCAAAAGGGCTGAAATATATTGCATTTGCATTTTTTGTTTACAATTAATAGTATTAGAAAATTGATTGAAAAAGCAATCTCTGAAAATCTTCCAACATTCTCAATATTATGTGACCACTGCAGGTAATGGTATGGAGTCAATAGCCAGAGATTAGCAGGTGAGTATTTTTTAGATCATGCTGAAATATTTTTCAACAACTTTAATTAAAAGTTAGTTGCTCCTAGATTTAGTGTGTATTTTGTGAAACAAATATGTTTCATGAGAAAATCCTGTAATTAGTAATGTAAAATTCCAAACATATTGAGTTTTATGGCCTATAATTATAAAACATTTACGCTATTAGAATCTCTGGATGCTTAGAGATTTTATTTATCTATACATTTTAATAAAAGGTAAAATATACATGAAAACCAAATACTTACTGTAAGAAAATGCAATATCATTTACTGTATAAATAAAAAATATATAAAATTTCAAAATGTTATTTAAAACATTTTAATCAGCTATATTTTTCATTATGTTTCCATAATACATATTATTGTCATAAAAAGGCTCTACATGAGACTATAGTACACAGAGAAATGAGACGCCTGAAACTATATCAAGAAAAAAAAAACAGATAGAGTCTTTGGAGTCTGGCTTATCTGACAAGACTAATAAGATCTTATAGACTTTCTGTGTATATAGCCTAGGACTGACGACACTCATCTTTTATTTCTAGGTCATATTTATTATTACAACATAGCTGGAATCTCTAAAAGAAGCTATCAGTGATCTCACTGAAAAACAAAAGAATGAATTTCAAGTTTTATGAAGTTTCATTTAATCAGTGATCTCAGCTTCATAACTTTTTCAGGTATCGTTATAAAAAAAATACTAAAGGTAATTCCAATTTTTTCTATCATTTGATTTTTATATATTATGTTTTCAAGGACAATTTTATATTATGTTTTCAAGGACAATTCAAGCTAATTTTATTAGAAAACCATTAAAAAAATTAAAAAAAGGTAAAAGCAACACCCATTCCTTACTGCAACTACTATTTGGTTATATTTTTCTTAGCAGTTAGGACTTTACTGAGTTTGCTGAGTGAAATTTGTCATTTAAAGTTGTCAGGTCAGGTCAAAAGTACCACACTGTCTATGGGCAACATAATAGTCCCCAGAAAGCCAGAATATGCCTCAGTGGCCAGAAATAGAGCGCATAGTTGAGTGAATTTCTTCAAGATTCATGAGACTGCACATGAACACCATCTTTCCTCTTCTCCTTACATGCAAGTTCTTATATTTGGAGTAGATAGCAGTGCAGGACTAAGGAAGATATAAAGGCAGTGTATAATATTGTGGCTGATATCTTTGTAGTCACACTACACTTTTTTGGCAAATACTCACGGACCATTCTGTAACCAGCAAAATATAGCGCTATTTTTATTTCTTGTGTTAATAATATTGTGATTGTATTATTATGTCATCTATGTGCAAAATGTAGGGGGGAAATTGCACCGTAACACTGCCATATGTGCCCTAGTGTGGTGACAGTCTGCTGTCATAGTAATTTGGGGCTCATATAGTCATTAACTCCTAGAAATCATGTTTAGAACACAGGGTTGTACTTTCAAGGGTTTTGAAGATGTGGCCAGGCCATAAAGGGCTGAAGTTAAGGTATAATTATTTCTAAATAGCTTACTGTTTCACACGCATAAAAATTTTAGAAATATCTGCAGGCCATACTATAAATTCTGGATAGTCCCACCTCTTTTTCTTTTTCTGTAACTTTCACAACCATATTAATAATGTCCAAACGACACCCATGTACACTAGGTTCTGCCATCTCTACCTAATTTTGGCAGTCAGTAGCCATCTTACCTTTCAATCTCCTAATGTATAGGAATTCCAGAGTGAAGATCTCCACCTATTAGTGTGATACAGTGTGTACGGAAAGTATTCAGACCATCTTAAATTTTTCACTCTGTTCCATTGCAGCCATTTGTTAAATTCTAAAAAGTTCATTTTTTTTCTCAATAAAGTACACTCTGCACCCCATCTTGACTGAAAAAAACAGAAATGTAGAAATTTTTGCAAATTTATTAAAAAAGAAAAACTGAACTATCACATGGTCATAAGTATTCAGTCCCTTTGCTCAGACACTCATATTTAAGTCACATGCTGTCCATTTCCTTGTTATCCTCCTTGATATAGTTCTACTCCTTCATTGGAGTCCAGCTATGTTTAATTAAACTGATAGGACTTGACTTGGAAAGGCACACACCTGTCTATGTAAGACCTCACAGCTCACAGTGCATGTCAGATGACCAAATGAGAATCATAAGCTCAAACAAACTGCCCAAGGAGCTCAGAGACAGAATTGTGGCAAGGCACACATCTGGCCGAGGTTATAAAAGAATTTCTGCTTTTCTAAAGGTTCCTAGGAGTACAGTGGCCTCCATAATCCTTAAGTGGAAGAAGTTTGGGACTACCAGAAGTCTCTCTAGACCTGACCGTCCAGCCAAACTGAGCAATCGTGGGAGAAGAGCCTTGGTGAGAGAGGTAAAGAAGAACGCCAAGATCACTGTGGCTGAGCTCCAGAAATGCAGTAGGGAGATGGGAGAAAGTTCCACAAAGTCAACTATCACTGCAGCCCTCCACCAGTTGGGCCATTATGGCAGAGTGGCCCTACGGAAGCCTCTCCTCAGTGCAAGACATATGAAAGCCCGCATAGAGTTTGCTCAAAAACACATGAAGGACTCCCAGACTATGAGAAATAAGATTCTCTGTTCTGATGAGACAAAGATTGAACTTTTTGGTGATAATTCTAAGCGGTATGCATGGAGAAAACCAAGCACTGCTCATCACCTGCCCAATAGAATCCCAACAGTGAAACATGGTGGTGGCAGCATCATGCTATGGGGGTGTTTTTCAGCTGCAGGGATAGGATGACTGGTTGCAATTGAAGGAAACATGAATGCGGCCATGAAGTACAGAGATATCCTGGATGAAAACCTCTTCCAGAGTGCTCTGAATCTTAGACTTGGCAGGTTCACCTTCCAACAAGACAATGACCCTAAGCACACAGCTAAAATAACAAAGGAGTGGCTTCAGAACAACTCTGTGTTATATATCATTCTTGACTGGCCCAGCCAGAGCCCTGACCTAAACCCAATTGAGCATCTTTGGAGAGACCTGAAAATGGCTATCCACCAATGTTCACCACCCAACCTGACGGAACTGGAGAGGATCTGCAAGGAAGAATGGCAGAGGAACCCCAAATGCAGGTGTAAAAAACTTGTTACATCATTCCCAAGAAGACTCATGGCTGTACTAGCTCAAAAGTGTGCTTCTACTCAATACTGAGCAAAGGGTCTGAATACTTATAACCATGTGATATTTCAGTTTGCAAAACTTTCTACATTTCTGTTATATTTCAGTCAAGATGGGGTGCAGAGTGTACTTTAATGAGAAAAAAATGAGCTTGTTAGAATTTAGCAAATGGTTGCAATGAAACAAAGAGTGAAAAATTGAAATGGGTCTGAATACTTTCCGTACCCACTGTATATTCTGTGGATATTCAAGAAATGTCTATGCTGAGAATGCTGGGCAAAAATTGGCATTGTCTGTGCCTATTATCTAGCTCAGATTTATTTAAAAAAAAAAACACTTTTAAATGGAGATAAGCGTATCAATTCACAGGATTCCAATCCATTGGCCAGTTCAGTAGTCTTTGGTCCCTAGACAATGGGCTTACAAATCTCCTAACTTCTGGGATATACAGCATGGCTTTTCATTAGGCAGGATGGCACAATGTCATCTGTGCATCATGCTACAATGATGACATCGATTGAGCCCAATTAATCAAGAGTCGTGTCAGTGATTCTGGAGGGTAACAGATTTGCAAGCCTCCTGTCCAGTGCCCAGAGACTACTGACCTGGCCAATGGAACAGACACCACAAAGCAATCTGCTCATCTCTACCTACCACATGTTTTAAAACAAACTAGAAAAACTGTAGCGACAAAACGAGCAAATAGGGTCTTATCTGATAGCCAAGTGATATAACATGCTATAGGTATGCTCACCTGATTGGGTTGTGACAGTCACAACTCCTATAGAAGTATGTGAAGGCTTCTGCAAGACCACCAAGGAGATAAGTTGCAAAAAAATGAGGAATATGGTGGTTCAGAGTCCGCACTGCACAATGATTTAAATACATGATCATATACGAAGGTGAGGCATGAATGTGGTTTATTTTGTCAACGCGTTTTGCGTTTGTCTGCTTTCAATCTATGTATCTGTTACAATGACGTGGTATCATATGACCACAATGGTTCGTTGCTGTGTGCCTGTTTATTAATACATTATCTATATATTCCCGCACTTTTTGAGGTATATCTTATCGTTGTGGTTTGATCCAGATGAAGAGGTTTGATAACCTTGAAACACATTGGCAAAATAAACCGCATTCATGCTTCACCTTCGTGTATAATCGCATATTTGAACCATTGGGCAGCGCGGACTCTGAACCACCATATTCTTAATTTTTTTACAACATGTTTTAGAGTTTTTGAGGTTACAAAGCATAAATGCTAACAAAGATATAATATTGAAATGAAGTGACAAGCAGTTAAATTAATGTTACATTAAATACGATGCTTATGCACTCCGTAGCTACAGCATTATATTATAGTTAACCTAATTACTGCTACTAAGAATGACCAAATCAATTCTAAATTAATCAAATTCATTTAGAACTTTCCAAAATCAGGGATTATGGTGAATTAGAAATTTGGGGAATTTGATTTTGATTGATATAAACCAGCAAAGGGTAAAAATAACCAACATATTATATTCACTTCCCCCTCACCTCTTCTTGTCCCCCATAGCTTCCTGCTGGTCCACTGCTGGCTGCAAGGAAACAACTCCTTCTGCTTTATTCTCCTCTTAACTCTTCCCCTGAGCTTCCTGTGCCAGCTAAGCCTTGATGCACATTCTAACATCATGACATGTGTCGAGGTCCAGCTGGAGGCATAAGGCCAGTGAAGAGTGAAATGGAGAATGGAGCAGGATCTGGTGTCTTAGAAATCCAGCAATGGACCAGCAGTAAGCTGCAGTGACAACGTAAGCATAATATTTTGGTTTTAACCCTTTCTTGCAATTAGTTTCTAATGCTTCAGGGTTGGAAGACCTCAGAGCATAAAAAAATGCCTTTTGTAACTTGCAATCAGGGTTCATTTGATTTACATTGAATGATTTTGATGGATATCGAATTTCTCAGCTGCATTTGAGCGAATCTACTGAATTCGAACTTTGTAAAATTCGGTCATCTCTACCTGCTACCTAATAGTTTAGCATATTGTGCTAATAAGATGAACTACATTCATGTGTTCACTCTGCATTGTTATCTGGTATTACTTTTTCAAATGGTTGGATTCTGCTTTAGCTTATCATGGAAACAGTGCTACAGTTTCAGGTCTCTTAATTTTCTTTGCATGTGTGTGGTCACGGAGGTCTGAAGCATATGAAGGCGCTCTGTCATCTCTTGGGTTTTTAAAGTGTTAGCTTAATAATCACATTCCTGTAATCTTTAGAACTGGCGATACCTTTTCCCATCTGACGGGATGTTATAATTCTTACCCCCTGTGCAGATCATAAGGATAACATTACATCCAGACCTAATAACACACAGTGGCCTTGTTTTTGTGGTTACCTAACTAAAATAGCATTTTCTTTCAGGCAGTATTCATCATTCGCCTAGGATTAGTGTGATCCAAGTATTGGACAGTCTCTGGAGCATTTTATAGGTAACAATAATAATTGCAAAAGTACCTTGACAAGTTTATAGAAGTTATGTGCACACAGTTTAAATATACTAGCAAAAAGTTGAAAAAACCCATCTGTGCATATCTTTCAGAAATTTTAGATTCTCGAGAAAATGTATATGCCTCAACATGTGACAAAATTCTGTGTAAATTATTAAATGGTTGGATAGAATCATAGTATAGCAAAACAGAAAAAAAACGTAACAATACATCTGTATTATTTTATTGTATTTTATGTATTGTATTTTGGTTATCTTATTGTAATTATTTTCCTAACTAGACACAAGCTCTTTTGATTTTTCCTCCTTGATTCTTCTGGACTTTTTTCTAATTTACTATTCATTGGCTTATTTAAAGCTAACATGATAAGTAATAAAAAATAAAGCATGTCCACTCTTTTCAAATGGTTTGGTGGGTGTATACAACATCTCAGTTCCATCCTACCACATCTGGATCTCCTGGTCCTCCCTATATATAAATCAGATCTACCTCTCTGACCAAGACGTCACCTCACCTGCTGTCCAGAATGTGTCTATGAGCCATATCCTCCTTCTTCTCCTCTCGCTTCCTAAAACTCAATGTGGACAAAACCAAACTCATCATCTTTCCTCCATCTGACTTAATTTCCCTACCTGATGTATCTATTGCAATAAAGTAAATAACACTTTCCGCTATACCATAAGACTGCTGTCTCAGAGTATCCATCGACTCTGCCCTGTCCTTCAAACAACACAACTAAGCCCTTACCACCTTCCTGCCACCTTCAACTCAAAAGCATTTCCAGAATCCATATCTTTCTTACCCCTGAATCTAATAAAATGCTAGTGCATGCCCTATCTGTGGCCTTCCTGCTTACAGTCTTGCATCTCTCCAGTCCGTTCTTATCTCTGCTGCCCGACTAATCCACTTCTTTCCTCACTATTCCTCCATTTCTCCCCTCTGCAGATTCCTTCATTGACTTCCAATTTCCCAACATATCCATTTCAAACTACTAACATTGACCTATAAAGCTGTCTTCTCTATATATAATCTGTCTTCTCTATTTATCTCCAAACTAATCCCCCCTATATCTTCCCACACATAATCTCCAGTCCTCCCAAAATCTGCTTCTTTCTTCGACATTCGTACATTGCTCACCCAATTGCCTCCAAAACGTCTCCCGAGTATTCCCCATCCTCTGGAATTCCATGCTCAACACGTCCAATTATCCGCCACATTCAGAACTTTCAGATCGAACTTGAAAACCCATCTGTTCAAGAAAGTTTACCGCCTGCAATGACCCCGCTTCCATCTCCCCACACCAGAGCTGCCACAACCCTCCAACCTACTGTCTCCTTCCCCATTATCCTGTAGACTGTAAGCTCACAAGGGTAGAGCCCTCTCCCTTCTGTACCAGTCTTCCATTTTTAGTTTCTTCATTGTAATCTATGTTCGTATTTTTGTACTTAACCTCTTTTTGCACGTACCGCATCATGGAATCAATGGTGCTCTAAAAATAAACAATATTTTTTTTTTTTGCATAACCTATTGGCATTGTGCCCTGATGCTCTTTCACAGCTACTGTTTCAATTGTCATGCTGGGATACATAGTACTTTTTTGCTGGTTTGCTTCTAAGTTGTATTTATATTCACTCACACTTGCACTTTGAATAGATTTGTATAATTGTGGTCTAGCACTTTATAATAGTGCTTGACCATAATGTTTTTGAAGATCCCAGTATTGTTGTTTCATCATATAGCTTGCAGGGTCCTAGACTCGTATATTTTTTTAACACTTACTTCTTATTTTTTAGGGAGTGTTAATACAATACGCACTAATGGTAGAGTTTATTCGTTTTCAAGTGTTTTATATTTTTGACTTTATTCTCGCATTTCCATTAGTGTTAATAAAGATTCTACATTAAATTATTTGCAATGATGTGTGATTAGTTGGTTTTTGATGCTGTAATCTTATTTGATAATGTTGGGTGGTGCTCATCTATGTATATTGTATATAGGAGGCTATGTGGGAGCTCACACTGTATATAAAAGGGACTATGTGAGGGTCATACTGTTTATAGGAAGCTACGTGAGGACTCATATATAAGAGGCTATGTGAGGGCTTATACTGTATAAAGGAGGGACTATGTGGGGTCTCATACTGTATATAGAAGGCTATGTGGGGTCTCATTCTGTATATAGAGGGGCTATGTGGGGGTTCACGCTGTATTTAGGGGCTGTGTTTTGGTTCTTACAGTATATAGGGGACTGTGTGTCGGCTCATATAGCATATAGGGTCTGTGTGTGGGTTCATATAGCATATAGGGGGCTGTGTGTGGGCTCATACTATATATAAGGGGCTGTGTGTGGGCTCATAGGGTATAACCGGGGATGTCAGCATACTTAATTCTGCACAATTTTAAGTGATACAATTAATATTAATATAAAATAAGTAAAATATTGAGCAGAATTAATTTTAGCCTATTGGTTCGGCCCTCCACAACAGTAATAGTCTGTCTTGTAGACTGTCGGGAAAATTAATTGCCCACCCCTGCTTTATATCAATAACAATAACAATTGGCAAAATATCTATGGATAATATGATAATATGTCATAGTACCATAAAGAAAATAGTACATTAGTGGTGTATGTAATCAAGATTCAACAGGATAGACTTAGGAATAACTACTTACTGGCCATAAAGGAGTATAGCACAGATAGTCTCAGATTCACAGCACCAGACGTGTACAAACACGATCTTTGGTGAATAAAAATTAATTAAATAAATTAAAAATAAAAACTTTCATTTTTTAAACAAAATAAAGCAAAGGGTTATACAGTTTCCCTTATTGCTATATTCAGGCATTTTTATATTCTGCACAGAAATAACTCACATGTGCTTTACATAAATATTTACTACGACTAGAACATGTAATATTTGTTATGCTATCACATAAAGATGGACAAATGTGACATCTTTTCCTTACTAGACTTTTTCCAGCTCTGGTGGAGGCCGTGGGTTTGCTTTGTTGAGCATGCTGCTGGATACAGTTTACTATGGCTTCTGCTCTTTCTCTTCGGAGTTTTACTTTTTTTCTTTAAATAGATGGCATAACAAGTGACTTTCCTAATTCTTCAATAAAGAGTCTTTGTTTATGCAGTTTATTGGCATTCCGATCAGGGTTTATTTCACGCCATAAAACAAATGCATTGTAGGCAGATGCATCAACAATGTTATAAAATAAAACCATTGGCCACTGATTGGTTTTGCATTAGCTTTTGTAGGTAGCTATTATTTGATCTAGTGTATTAACTGTCCCTTTGGTGGAATTATAATTTAATATGCACATCGACTTTTTGTCATCTCAACTACTTACTGCATTGTCATGGTGCATCATGCTCATCAGAATGACCTGTTCATTTTTTTGGGGAATGTAAGAAACCACTGTTATATCTCTAGTAAAGTAAAACATCGAACTATGAACATCTCTTTTACCAAAGATACCTTGCAGCAGTTCAGGCTTGCTTTTTCTTATAGTGCCCAGTATTGTACGTTTTTGTTGTAGGAACAGCTGCACCAGTTGGTGCGAAGTAAAAAAGTTGTCACATTTTGTTCTCTTAGTCCCTATGTCTAATCTGAAATGACTCGCATAAGCTGATTTTTTCAGGTTTTTCTCCAGGCTTGTTTCCTGTATATACCTGAGCGTTTAGAGCGTATGAAGTGCTTCTGTCAAAAAGTGTCCATATCTTAATGCCATATTTTGCTGGCTTACTCTGAATATTGTTTGCATGGCTACCTACCTCGGAATTCCACAAGTTGTTCATCCACAGTGATATTTTCACCAGTATTGTATAATTTTGGATGAATCTCTATTTATCCCAAACTTCTCTAATAGCTGCTAGTTATTCCAGAAATATCTGATGTTAGCAGAGGACAATTTTCCTGCCTGGGCAGAAGGCTGCAAGTTCCAAATTACATTTTTGTTTTTAGACTGAATTGCTTACATCGGACTAGTTGTCTGGGTATCATGCCTCATCAGATTCAACTTCAGAATCAAATTTCTCGTAATCACTTTCATAATAACACTCATAATAACATAATAACTGCCCCTTATATATAGTATGATCCCACACACAGCCCCCTATATGCTATATGACCCTACACAGAGACCCCTATATGCTATATGAGCCCACACGCAGACCCCTATATACTGTATAACCAAAACACAGACCCTAAATACAGTGTGAACCCCCCACATAGCCCCTCTATATACAGAATGAGACCCAACATAATCCTCATAATAATTCATCTGCAGCTTCACAAACTTTTTTTGGGGTCAAATAGACCCAAACAGTACAGCAGAGTTAAGGGTAACAGGGCAATTATATCAGAACCTCTATCCATGTATGCAGCACCACATTATTTCTCAGGCATGACAATAGGTTGTCGATATTAGACATCCTTAGCCCCAATCATGGTCCCACAAAACTTAATCACTACAAACCTCTCTATTTATTCAGTTGAAGATCATTACCCAGCTTGACAGTGCTTCTGCTAGACTCAGACACTGTGTTAAAGTCAGAAAAAAAGTTCATTTTAACATGTCTGTAATGGGTTAACATCAGTAATGCAGGACCCCCGTAAGAATGGGCCCTCAATTGTCA
Source organism: Phyllobates terribilis (assembly GCF_046119375.1). Classification (NCBI taxonomy): domain Eukaryota; kingdom Metazoa; phylum Chordata; class Amphibia; order Anura; family Dendrobatidae; genus Phyllobates; species Phyllobates terribilis. Next base: position 762,815,111 of record NW_027362762.1, on the reverse strand, counting down.
TGAACCAATCACACACCGCCCTCCTCATATCCTAGCATCTAAAACCTACTTCCCCATCATCATATGATCAATAGCAAAGCCAACACTAAAAAATAGTTTTTAACATAAGTAACAATAAACATGCCAAAATGGCTGCCAATTTAAAGATACAGTCCTCTTCATAAATAATGCCTCAAATAACTCTTGCAGAATAACAATACTACTAAATTAAATGCATAGCCCTATATCAGCATAGTAAGGAATATCCTCTACTTATCTAAGAACACATTACCCTATCTCATGCAGAACAAAAAGGACAAATGCAATACAAGTACAAATACTAAAATTATTTACAATAGAACTAACAGTGCAGCTGTCGAGAATCCCAGTAAAACAGAAGGAGGCTCCTCCACACTTTACAAGCACATACAGTTATATGAAAAAGTTTGGGCACCCCTATTAATCTTAAGCTTAATGTTTTATAAAAATTGGTGTTTTTGCAACAGCTATTTCAGTTTGATGTATGTAATAACTGTTGGACACAGTAATGTTTCTGCCTTGAAATGAGGTTTATTGTACTAACAGAAAATGTGCAATCTGCATTCCTACAAAATTTGACAGGTGCATAAGTGTGGGCACCCTTATCATTTTCTTGTTTTAAATACTCCTACCTACTTTTTACTGACTTACTAAAGCACTTTTTTTGGTTTTGTAACCTCATTGAGCTTTGAACTTCATAGCCAGGTGTATGCAATCATGAGAAAAGCTACTTAAAGAGGCCACTTGCAAGTTGTTCTCCTGTTTGAATCTCCTCTGAAGAGTGGCATCATGGGCTCCTCAAAACAACTGTCAAATGATCTGAAAACAAAGATTATTCAACATAGTTGTTCAGGGGAAGGATACAAAAAGCTGTCTCAGCGATTTAACCTGTCAGTTTCCACTGTGAGGAACATAGTAAGGAAATGGAAGAACACAGGGACAGTTCTTGTTAAGGCCAGAAGTGGCAGGCCAAGAAAAACATCAGAAAGGCAGAGAAGAAGAATGGTGAGATCAGTCAAGGACAATCCTCAGACCACCTCCAGAGAGCTGCAGCATCAACTTGCTGCAGATGGTGTCACTGTGCATCGGTCAACTATACAACGCACTTTGCACAAGGAGAAGCTGTATGGGAGAGTGATGAGAAAGAAGCCGCTTCTGCAAGCACGCCACAAACAGAGTCGGCTGAGGCATGCAAAAGCACATTTGGAGAAGCCAATTTCTTTTTGGAAGAAGGTCCTGTGGACTGATGAAATCAAGATTGAGTTTTTTGGCCATACAAAAAGGCGTTATGCATAGTGGCAAAAAAACACAGCATTCCAAGAAAAACACTTGCTACCCACAGTAAAATTTGGTGGAGGTTCCATCATGTTTTGGGGCTATGTGGCCAATGCCGCCACCGGGAATCTTGTTAAAGTTGAGGGACGCATGGATTCCACTCAGTATCAGCAGATTCTAGACAATAATGTTCAAGAATCAGTGACAAAGTTGAAGTTACGCAGGGGATGGATCTTTCAGCAAGACAATGATCCAAAACACCGCTCCAAATCTACTCAGGCATTCATGCAGAGGAACAATTGCAATGTTCTGGAATGGCCATCCCAGTCCCCAGACCTGAATATCATTGAACATCTGTGGGATCATTTGAAGAGGGCTGTCCATGCTCGGCGACCATCAAACTTAACTGAAATGGAATTGTTTTGTAAAGAGGAATGGTCAAAAATACCTTCAGCGACTAGAGGCTGTTATTTTTGCATAAGGAGGATCTACTAAATATTTATGTCACTTTTCGGGTGAGGTGCCCATACTTATGCACCTGTCAAATTTTGTTTGAATGCAGATTGCACATTTTCTGTTAGTACAATAAACCTCATTTCAAGGCAGAAACATTACTGTGTCCAACAGCTATTACATAAATCAAACTGAAATAGCTGTTGCAAAAACACCAATTTTTATAAACATTAAGCTTAAGATTAATAGGGGTGCCCAAACTTTTTCATATAACTATACAGTACATGACTCTATTGAAAAAATTACACAGCCATTTACATTCTAGTTTACTTTTTGTAGGGCATTACTGTAATGCACACGCCCGGACTGACTGGCGTGTGCGTGTTTATGTAGTGATTCCACTGTGCCATGAACCGGAGAGTGCCTGGAGGGGCGTAACTAAGTATCTGCCCCATCCGACCAAGGTCGCACGACGGCATACGACGCCAGTGCACCAAGGAGGAACCGAGCAGAGGAACCAGGGTCTACTCCAGGTCAGACTCTGGACACGGCTGTTGACCCACACCGGGGAATACAGGAACAGGCAGACTAGAGCACAAGCTGGGTAGGGTCCAGAACAGACTGGGAGACAAATTCGAAACCGCAGACGCGGTAGACAGAGCTGAGCAAAGCGAAAACCGCAGACGCGGTGGACAGAGCTGAGCAAAGCGAAAACCGCAGACGCGGTGGACAGAGCTGAGCAAAGCGAAAACCGCAGACGCGGTGGACAGAGCTGGGCAAAGCGAAAACCGCAGACGCGGTGGACAGAGCTGAGCAAAGCGAAAACCGCAGACGCGTTGTACAGAGCTGAGCAAAGCGAAAACCGCAGACGCGGTGGACAGAGCTGAGCAAAGCGAAAACCGCAGACGCGGTGGACAGAGCTGAGCAAAGCGAAAACCGCAGACGCGGTGGACAGAGCTGAGCAAAGCGAAAACCGCAGACGCGGTGGACAGAGCTGAGCAAAGCGAAAACCGCAGACGCGGTGGACAGAGCTGAGCAAAGCGAAAACCGCAGACGTGGTGGACAGAGCTGAGCAAATCGAAAACCGCAGACGCGGTGGACAGAGCTGAGCAAAGCGAAAACCGCAGACGCGGCGGACAGAGCTGAGCAAAGCGAAAACCGCAGACGCGGCGGACAGAGCTGAGCAAAGTGAAAACCACAGACGCGACGGACAGAGCTGAGCAAAGCGAAAACCGCAGACGCGGTGGACAGAGCAGAGCAAAGCGAAAACCGCAGACGCGGAAGGAACAGGGCTCTGTTCACACGGAACAGACTAGAAGGGAAAGGCAGAACCAGATACCCACAGGGAACTTGCAGAGAAGTAGCGAGTGGACCACAAACTCACAAACAGAAGTACAGTGACAACGAGCAGGAGTAGGTACGAGTTCAGACTCTGCAGAAAAAGGAAAGGAACGGACATAGAGAAAAAACAGGTTAAAGATAGGAGAGAGTTCAGACTGGAACTGAGTGTACGGAGGAGACCGACACTGCAGCGGGATACAGGAGCGGGTCTGGGAATACGGCCCCCAGAGAGGCGGGACGAACAGGCAAGGAGCGTGTTCAGACTGGCCTGGAATTACAGCCTCCAGGAAGGCGGAACGAACAGGTTAAGGAACGAGTACAGACTGCAGGTTAAGGTACACAGATAGGACACAGTACAGACATGGGAACAGATACTGCAAGACAGGTAACATAGACAGGACCTGGCATGTCAGAGACAAAAGCCAACTGACAGGGCAAGATGCTCAGGCATGGGTTAATGGGGCAGCTGGTTTAAATACCAGGTGACAGACAGCAATAGGCTGAGGACGCACAAAGGGTGTGCCTGCAGCAGGTACAAAAAGCAGGAAGTGATCGGGCGCCGCCCATAAGCAGCAGACACAGAAGCAAACAGACAGCATGGAGGGAAGCCAGAGAGACACCCTGGACTGGAGATCAAGTGCGCGCTCTTGCACAGTGGGAGATGGACCACTATGCAAGGATGCCGCCAGGTATGTTACAGTACCCCCCCCTTACGCCCCCTCTTCTTCAGGCCTGCCAGAATGTTCCGCAGGGAATTCGAGGGCCTATCCTTTACTTCATGTAGATCACTTCCACTGTCCACTGGAGAAACTGGTCTCATCTGGGTAGCTAGGATGCTACCTCCTATCCAGCCATCCTCAGCAACAGACGAAACAGGTGGAGTACCAGGAACAGCACACAGGGAAGTCTCTCTCCACTTATTATCAGGTAGCACCCCAGAGGGTTCAGGAGACAACTGGAAGTCCTCTGCCAGGTTGAAGTAGTGCAGAGACTCGGGGGTAACCTCTGCTTCGGGGTACATCTTGTCAAACTCACAGGATGAAATGGGCGAGGTATCAGGTACAAGGTGTAGAAAAGTCCCTGTTACTTTGTCATCTGGTGGTACCCAGGAGGATTCAGAAAAAAACTGGGAGTCCTCCGCCGGGTCGGAATAGTGCAGAGACTCGGGGGTAACCTCTGCTTCGGAGTACACTAGGTCGGACTCGCTGGATGAAGCGGGCGAGGTATCAGGTACCGAATATAGAAGAGTACCTGTCCATTCGTTATCAGGTAGCACCCCAAATGGTTCAGGAGACAACTGGAGGTCCTCCGCCTGGTCGGAGGGGTGTAGAGACTCGGGGATAACCTCTGCTTCGAGGTACATCTTGTCAAATTCACAGGAAGAAATAGACAGGTTATCAGGTACAGGGTGAAAAAAAGTCACTGTCTCTTTGTTATCTGGTGGTACCCCGGAGGAGTCAGGAAACAACTGGAGGTCCTCTGCCGGGTCAGAAGAGTGCAGAGTCTCGGGGAAAACATCTGCTTCAGAGTACACTAGGTCGGACTCACTGGACGAAGCAGGTGAGGTATCGGGTACCGAGTATTGGAAAGTCTCTGTCCATTCACCACCAGGTGGCACCCCGAAGGGTTCTGGAGACAACTGGAGGTCCTCCGCCTGGTCAGAGGGGTGTAGAGACTCATGGGTAACCTCTGCTTCAGAGTACACTAGGTCGGACTCACTGGACGAAGCAAGCGAGGTATCAGATCCAGGATATAGGAAAGTCTCTGTCCATTCACCACCAGGTGGCACCCCGAAGGGTTCTAGAGACAACTGGAGGTCCTCCGCCTGGTCGGAGAGATGTAGAGACTCGGGAGTAACCTCTGCTTCGGAGTACACTAGGTGGGACTCACTGTACGAAGCGAGCAAGGTATCAGGTACAGAGTATAGGAGAGTCTCTGTCCTTTCGCTACCAGGTAGCATCCCGAAGGGCTCAGGAGACAACTGGAGGTCCTCCGCCAGGTCGGAGGGGTGAAGAGACTCATGGGTAACCTCTGCTTCAGAGTACACTAGGTTGGACTCACTGGATGAAGCAGCCGAGATATCAGGTACCGAGTATAGGAAAGTCTCTGTCCATTCGCTACCAAGTAGCACCCGGAAGGGTTCAGGAGACAACTGGAGATCCTCCGCCTGATCGGAGAGGTGTAGAGACTCAGGGGTAACCTCTGCTTCAGAGTACACTAGGTCGGACTCACTGGACGAAGCAAGCGAGGTATCAGATCCAGGATATAGGAAAGTCTCTATCCATTCACCACCAGGTGGCACCCCGAAGGGTTCTGGAGACAACTGGAGGTCCTCCGCCTGGTCGGAGGGATGCAGAGACTCGGGAGTAACCTCTGCTTCGGAGTACACTAGGTTGGACTCACTGGACGAAGCGAGCGAGGTATCAGGTACAGAGTAAAGGAGAGTCTCTGTCCTTTCGCTACCAGGTAGCACCCCGAAGGGTTCTGGAGACAACTGGAGGTCCTCCGCCTGGTCGGAGGGGTGTAGAGACTCGGAGGTAACTACCACTTTGGGGTACCCATTGTCAGGCTCACAGGACGAAGCGGACAAAGTATCGAGTACTGGGTGTAGAGAAGTCTCTCTCCATTTGTCATCGAGTGGTATCCCGGAGGATTCAGGAGGCAACAGGGGGTCCTCCGCCAGGTAGTAGAGGTGCACAGACTCTGAGGTAACCACAGCTTTGGAGCATCCTTGGACATGCACACCGGTTAAAGTGGGTGAAGCATCTGATGCCGGGTGCAGGAAGTTCTCCTGTGTGGAGTCTGGATGGGCAGAAGTCTCTTCGGGCAGGAGAACTGGTGCACTACCCACGCACATTACCCGTTGGGGCTTCTCCGGGATACAGGGAGATGAAGCTTCAGTAGGGACTTCAAGGTTGGGGTCAAGAGGTCTCAGGGAGGACAGACCCTGGCGTGACGGCTTGCCTCTACGCCTAGCACGTCTGGACTACCTCTTGAGGTTGGGAGAAGTATTCCGGAAAGCGTAGTCACCCTGTGAGGATTCTGGGTGGGCAGTAGTCTCATTGGGCTGGAGGACTATTGCGCTACCCACACACATTACCCATTGGGGCTGCTCCGGGATATTGGGAAGTGAAGCTTCAGCAGGAGCCTCCGGGTTAGGATCATCAAAGACCATTAGAAAGGCCACCAGGAAGGCCATTAGGTCCAGGAGGATCGGATCCTGTGTTTCATATAGGGGGTTGATCCATTCCAAAGCATCACCCGCCAGGTAAGACATAATGAATGCCACCTTAACCCGATCGGTGGGAAAACATAGAGGGTAGAACGTGAAGTGTAGCATGCATTGCTCCACAAATGCACGACTTTGTCTTGGATCCCAATAATAACGTAGCGGATCCGCAGGAACGAGAGCAGATAGATCCATCTGGACGGGTGCGTAATTCGCCTGGAACTCAGCTAAAGGGAAAAAAAAAAAATTATTTATTTATTTTAATGCATGTATTCGCTGGAAAACTTCTCAGAGAGCGAAGGCCGTGGGGCTCAACGGGAACCATGGCCTGAGCATGCTGTAATGCACACGCCCGGACTGACTGGCGTGTGCGTGTTTATGTAGTGATTCCACTGTGCCATGAACCGGAGAGTGCCTGGAGGGGCGTAACTAAGTATCTGCCCGATCCGACCAAGGTCGCACGACGGCATACGACGCCAGTGCACCACGGAGGAAACGAGCAGAGGAACCAAGGTCTACTCCAGGTCAGACTCCGGACACGGCTGTTGACCCACACCGGGGAATACAGGAACAGGCAGACTAGAGCACAAGCTGGGTAGGGTCCAGTACAGACTGGGAGACAAATTCGAAACCGCAGACGCGGTAGACAGAGCTGAGCAAAGCGAAAACCGCAGACGCGGTGGACAGAGCTGAGCAAAGCGAAAACCGCAGACGCTTTGGACAGAGCTGAGCAAAGCGAAAACCGCAGACGCAGTGGACAGAGCTGAGCAAAGCGAAAACCGCAGACGCGGTGGACAGAGCTGAGCAAAGCGAAAACCGCAGACGCGGTGGACAGAGCTGAGCAAAGCGAAAACCACAGACGCGGTGGACAGAGCTGAGCAAAGCGAAAACCGCAGACGCGGTGGACAGAGCTGAGCAAAGCGAAAACCGCAGACGCGGTGGACAGAGCTGAGCAAAGCGAAAACCGCAGACGCGGTGGACAGAGCTGAGCAAAGCGAAAACCGCAGACGCGGTGGACAGAGCTGAGCAAAGCGAAAACCGCAGACGCGGTGGACAAAGCTGAGCAAAGCGAAAACCGCAGACGTGGTGGACAGAGCTGAGCAAAGCGAAAACCGCAGACGCGGTGGACAGAGCTGAGCAAAGCGAAAACCGCAGACGCGGCGGACAGAGCTGAGCAAAGCGAAAACCGCAGACGCGGCGGACAGAGCTGAGCAAAGCGAAAACCGCATACGCGGCGGACAGAGCTGAGCAAGGCGAAAACCGCAGACGCGGCGGACAGAGCTGAGCAAAGCGAAAAACGCAGACGCGGCGGACAGAGCTGAGCTAAGCAAAAAACCGCAGACGCGGTGGACAGAGCAAAGCAAAGCAAAAACCGCAGACGCGGAAGCAACAGGGCTCTGTTCACACGGAACAGACTAGAAGGGAAAGGCAGAACCAGATACCCACAGGGTACTTGCAGAGAGGTAGCGAGTGGACCACAAACTCACAAACGGAAGTACAGTGACAACGAGCAGGAGTAGGTACGAGTTCAGACTCTGCAGAAAAAGGAAAGGAACGGACATAGAGAAAAAACAGGTTAAAGATAGGAGAGAGTTCAGACTGGAACTGAGTGTACGGAGGAGACCGACACTGCAGCGGGATACAGGAGCGGGTCTGGGAATACGGCCCCCAGAGAGGCGGGACGAACAGGCAAGGAGCGTGTTCAGACTGGCCTGGAAATACAGCCTCCAGGAAGGCGGAACGAACAGGCAAGGAACGAGTACAGACTGCAGGTTAAGGTACACAGATAGGACACAGTACAGACATGGGAACAGATACTGCAAGACAGGTAACATAGACAGGACCTGGCATGTCAGAGACAAAAGCCAACTGACAGGGCAAGATGCTCAGGCATGGGTTAATGGGGCAGCTGGTTTAAATACCAGGTGACAGACAGCAATAGGCTGAGGACGCACAAAGGATGTGCCTGCAGCAGGTACAAAAAGCAGGAAGTGATCGGGCGCCGCCCATAAGCAGCAGACACAGAAGCAAACAGACAGCATGGAGGGAAGCCAGAGAGACACCCTGGACTGGAGATCAGATGCGCGCTCTTGCACAGTGGGAGATGGACCACTATGCAAGGACGCCGCCAGGTATGTTACAATTACCATATGTTGTAATATACATTGTTTGAAATAATCAATGTTGTGAATGCTTTTAATGTACTTTGTGGTTGAAAAATAAAACAAAAATAATGGAAAAATAAAAAACAATGCATACCTTCAGCCATGCTTTAATTTTATTGGACAATCACTTGATAATTTACCTCCTAAGACAACAATACCTTGTTCCAACACTAAAACTACTAAAGGAAGCAGTTGCAGAACAATTACCCATGGTGTTTATGGTCAATTGGGAAATTCCATTCATAACTATTTTAGTGTTTGGTTGTGGATAGATAGCAATTGCCCAGGGCCTTAAGCTACATGGGTGGCTGGTTGGTTGCTTACAAGTCTCTTTGTTGAGACAAGATGAGGTTTGGACATCTAAGTAGCACTTCACTTGCATTCTTTTAAAGTCTTGGACTATACATCCTCTATTAACAGTATTGCTTTCAACACAGCTTTTAGTGCCTTTAGCCACTGGATGATAGCTGGCTAACTTCTGTTTAATATTTAGTTTGATACAGCGATCAGTAAACTGTACAAGCTACAATGGCAGATGTGACCTAGTGGCAGAGAAAATTAACATTCATGGGCAGAAATAAATACATTTTTGAATAAGCGAAGATGCAACATTTTTGTAGCCTAACGCATAACATATCACTAAACTAGAGATGAGTGGATCATGTAAAATTGGAATTCACCGGCTTCATCGACTTTCCTAAAAAAATGTATTTGAGATGAATAAATTAGTTATGAATCACAATATTACAAAGCCTTTAATTGCCAAGGAAAATACTACAGGTATAATAATCTGAGGTCTTCTAGGACTGTATTGAATCCTTTTTGGGCTCTTTAACACAAATTCAGCTTTAATAATGTACAAGTGACCTTAAAATATCTGATGAAAACGGATGGTGACCAGTGGTAGCCAACACAGGTATTCATGTGACATGTACGAATCTAATATTGGACTACTACAACAAGAAAGTGTGCAAAAAAATATTTTTTACAACTTGCAAACTTTGGGAAATAGACAGTCACAATGGCTATGCAGCTACAGAACCTTTTTACATCACTGATGACTTATATGGTTTTATTTTTGTTTATTATTTTAGTGGTTTAAAAAAATTTAGAATTTTGTAAGAAAACTTGGTTCGTGTTGCCCTTATCTCAGATCAAGAACCTTTGTTTTACTTTTCCATTGATGAATCTTTTTGAGGGCTTGTTTTTTCAATTGTGAACTTAACTTTTATTGGTATCACCTTGGACTTTTTTTTGCTTTTTATTGCATTTTTTGTTGACACAGGATGAGAAAAAAAACACAATTCAGGTTTTGATTCTTTTTATTTTTTTTTTACTTCCGGTGCTTACCATATGGGCTAATTAATTTTATGTTTTCACATAACATTTCACATAACATTTATGAACATGGTGACTTCAAACATAATTATTTCTTGATTATTTTTTAAAAAAACTTTTAATTTGCAGAGATGCATTTACATATAGTATATAAGACAGAAAAGAAAGTACATGGTTCGGAGTAGACAAGAGAGCCCAAAACAGCTCATTCCTTTAGGGGTTAATTAAGTTTTTGCCCAAAATAGCTTTGCTTAAATATTTTCCGATTTTTAATGATTCATAGTAAAAGCTATTAAGAACTTCATGTAGATTTTAAATAATACATACTGTAGTCCGTTTGAAAACACTTGGTTAAGCATATATGAAACAGAATTTGCAAAGAATACAAATTGAATTAATGGAAAAGTAAACTTTAGGAATGGTGCCAGGCAGCCAGGATAAGAAAAAAACAGCACCCTATTTGTCTACACCTGTTCACACTTTGTATGTGATACCGCATACTGCCCAAACTATCCATGGAATATTGCGCACATAATTGAGTGCTAGTGAAAAAATCAAATAGTCAACTAAATGAAAAACTTTTTCAATCAATTAATACAAAGAGATGAACAAATTGATTCATTACAGATCAAATTAGTGTTGAGGTTTTAGGAATTTTTGAACCTGCCAACAATGAATAATTTTCAACTTACCAGGAAAGTCTTGAATGACTTCAGGTCTAACTGGGTAGGCTTATCCAGAATGCTTTGCATCTATCACATCACATGGTATAACACAGCCAATCTGAAAGGAATATTATGGCCTGTATAAAAGCAAAAGTAGGAAACACAGCAGACATTTTGTGGAGAATATGGATAGTTTGAGGATGTCACAGCTTATACCTTATCCAAACAGATAGAAAAGAAAGTTATAAAACATTGAATAAACTGTGCAGATGGTTTGTGACAACATGGCAGTGAAGAGCTGTTACTATACATTTACCCATAGCCATATATCTTGAGGTCACTTTGACACTATTAAGGCTGTGTTTTTGTTTAAGACCTTTAAAGGGATTGGATAAAGTCTGAAGAGACCTGAGAATGTCATACATAACTTTTTACGGCAATTGGAGAGCTCATTTGATTACCAGCAAATTGAAATGTCGCTATTTGAATTTTTGGGAAATGTTTGGCTTAGTTGGTAAAATTGAATTTTAAAAGAATTGTTCATCTCTGCAAATAATTTTTGCAAATGTTAATGTTTTCTATCTACCGTATTTTTCGGACTATAAGATGGACTTTTTTCCTCCAAAGTTGTCTTATAGTCCGGATGTACGGTTCGGATGTGGATGGTGGCGGTTGTGGAAGGAGCGGCAGAGGAGCAGGGCACAGGAGGCAGGAGCCGACTGCTGCATCTAATATTGTGTCCGCTGTTAACGAAAATTAATATTCACTGCTCCTCACGCCCATGGGCATGTGGAGTAGTGAATATTAATTCTCCTTAATAGTGCACACAGTGTCAGCTGGAGGAGCTGGCTTCGTGCAGAGGCTAGGCCATCACGTGTGCTTGCTATTAAAGAGAATGGACACTCACTGCTCCCCACTCCCATGGGCATGGGGAGTAGTGAATATTCATTCTCTTTAATAGCGGGCACACATGAGCGCCTTTATTTTTTTATGTGTGCAGCATGATGGGGATTGTGGTGCCATGCATACCAGGATGGGGGTGCTATGCATACCAGGATGGGGGTGCCATGCATACCTAGGGGTGCCATTCATACCAGGATGATGATGAGGTGCTATGCATACCCGAATGGGGGACCATGTATACCAGGATGGGGATGGGAGCCACATATAACAGTAAGAGGGGACCATATAAACCAGGATGGGGGCATATATATACCTGGATGGGGGATATTAGTACAGAATTGGGGGACATTACCCCTATAATAGTGTCAGCAGCAGATCCCCTATCCAGTAACAGTGCATCAAAACCACATTTTTTTGCTTCAAATTTTTTAGGTGTGTCTTATAGTCTGAAAAATACGGCCTATATATTTTAATAATACAGTAATTGGCTGCTAATAAGGGGAACAAACTATATATGGATAAAAACAAGCTTATTGCATTTATTTATAAAATAAAAACATGGGAATGACAACTAAGAAGTAATGTAGAGAAGAAATATTGTGTGGTAATTAAATGGAGTGTTCTCAAGTGCTTAAACTGCTTTAATTAGTTAGATAGTTTGAAATGAAGCATGTTTGCTGATTCTTTCGGCTGTCATTCCACTGCAATTAAAGTTTTTGTCTTTTATTGTGCAGAACTCGTTTCATCACTATTGTTCTTTATCACTGCCCTTAGATGAGTTGTTATCAAAGGGCAGCACTGGTGTCACACAGCTTCTATCACCACCTCTGAAGATAATTTGTTTGTGGGTGGTGATAGAAAGTGAGGAGCAGGACTGATGTCACTCACCCTGCTTCTATCACCATCTTGTTTCACAGTAAGAAGCTGCGGTGGTGAGGACAGAAGCAGAGTGCCGGTACTGCACTCACCTCTCCCACGGCTTCTATCAGCACCATGAAACCAGGACATCTTCAGAGGATGGCAATGAAAGAAACTTTAGTATCTGCAATGCCACCCCCTGATGACGTTCTATTCCAGGAGGGATGATAGACGCTGCTGGAAGTGAGTGCAGCACCAACCTCCAGTTCGCATCCCATTTGAGATTCATCTCAAACAAAACATCACAGGAAGTAAAGTTAAAAGAGGTTAGGGATTATCAGAATAGGGAGCAGTGTAAGTTATTTGATAATAGAGCTAATTACAAATGTGGTTATGGTGGTTATTGTGTAAAAAAAAAAAAATTACAAAATAAATTTTAGGCATTGGACTATCCCTTCAATACCTCTGTTGCAATATTGCAGATTAATATGTAGATTTGTCTCATCATCTTTTTATTCCCAATAGACAGTACAATAGAGATTATGGAATTCTTTGCATTACATATTGAAGATGGGTAATTGATCCAGGGATTTATTCTGAAATTAGGAATTTAGTGATACTTTCCCACTACCTCACATACCTCTTCTGAATCAACACTTGATGATATCAGTTAAACTACATAAATTTAACATTCCAATTGGCGATCCCCTTTTCCCTATCTGCCACTCATCTTTTATCGATAACTTCCTCCTTCAGCCTTTCACAGCTTACTAATTCTCCTACACATGAAGACGGGAACACACTGGACCTGATCTTCTCCCGGCTCTGCTCAGTACATGACTTTAATAACTCTCCTCTTTCGCTCTCTGACCACAACCTTCTTTCATTCTCTGTCAAGAACTGTCATCCTGCTCAAGACACCCCCACTTTCTACACTTACAGTAATATACATGCCATTAACACCCAGAAATTCCTGAAAACGTTGCAATCATCATTGGCCCCAATCTCCTACCTCTCATGTCCTGACTCTGCACTGAAGCATTATAATGAAACATTGCAATGCGCCCTGGATGAAGCCGCACCTCCTACACAGAGAACAACTTGGCACAGACAGTGTCAACCCTGGCACATGCTGCAAACATGCTTTCTCCAGCGGTATTCCAGGAGTGCCGAACGGCTGTGGAGAAAATCTAATCTGGCCAAAGATTTCCTCCATTATAAATTTATGCTTAAAACATACAACTCTGTCCTTCACCTCTCCAAACAAACCTACTTTAACAACCTCATCATCTCACTGTCCAATAATCCTAAATGCCTCTTTGACACTTTTCACTCTCTCCTTAATCAAACAGCACAGGCCCAATGACCGACCTCAGTGCTGAAAATCTGACCAATTATTTCAAAGAAAAAATTGTCAATATCCGACAGGAAATTTTCTCCCAATCACCAAATGTCAAGGATCAGTCCTAGGCCCCCTTATTTTTTCCTTATACACCGCTCCTTTTGGACAAACAATCAGCAGATTCGGTTTTCAGTACCATCTCTATGCTGATGACACCCAATTAAACATCTCTTCTCCGGACATCACCCCTGCATTATTACAAAATACCAGTGATTGTCTTTCCACTGTCTGTAACATTATGTCCTCCCTCTATCTAAAATTGAATCTGTCAAAAACTGAACTACTCGTATTTCCACCCTCCATTATCCTACCTATGCCCGATATTGCCATCTCCATTTGTGGCTCCACCATTATTCCCCAGCAACAAGTCCGCTGTCTTGGGGTCATACTTGATGGCGATCTTTTCTTCACTCCTCACATCAAATCACTCACTTGCGTCATCTACACCTCAAAAACATCTCTAGAATCAGAACTTTTCTTACCTTTGACTCAGTAAAAACTCTTACTGTAGCTCTTATTCATTCTCGTCTGGACTATTGTAACTCTTTACTAATCGGTCTCCCTCTTTCTAAACTTTCCCCACTCCAATCCATCCTGACCGCAGCAGCCATATTCATATTCCTCACCAACCGATACACCAATGCCTCTTCCCTGTTCCAGTCATTGTACTGGTTGCCCATCCAATTCAGAGTTCAATATAAACTTATCACTCTTACTCACAAAGCTCTCCACGATTCAGCACCACCTACATCTCTTCCCTCATCTCTGTCTAGCACCCTACCCATGCCCTCCATTCTGCTAATGACTTAAAACTAAAATCCTCCATAATCCGAACCTCCCACTCCTGTCTCCAAGATTTCTCGCATGCTGCACCAATTCTTTGGAATGCACTACCCAGGACAATTTGATTAATTCCTAATACCCACAGTTTTAAGCGTGCCCTAAAAACCCATTTTTTTAGACTGGCCTATCACCCCAACACACTTATCTAACTGTCCCAGTTTAGCCCATATTAAAATTTTCTTCATGCTCATACCATCCATTCACTGAATAGCCTCTGTCTGTACAGTACACATACTGGCTGGCGACCAGTTCGTGTAGTGTTATGTACATACCCTATTTAGCGTATTATGGCTGTATTATGCAACATATGTACATGTTACCTTTTGTGTCCCCCCTATTTCCTCATAGACTGTAAGCTTGCAAGCAGGGTCCCCACTCCTTTTAATATCTGAGTTATGCTTATTCTGTAACGTCTTTTTGTCTGTTCAAGCCCCCCTCTGAAATTGTAAAGTGCTGTGGAATATGTTGGCACTATAAAAATAAAAAATATTATTATTGTTATTATTTTTAACTCTAAAAGTGGTCATCTTATTTGGTCACCTTATCTGAACCATGATTCTATGCCTTACTATTTTCTACCAAAAGAATCTAAGGGTCAAATGTAACTCATCAATGTAGTAATGCAGCAATGTCCTGACAGAGACATGAAGCTTTAAAGTCGTTCACCTAGAAGAATTTATTCTCAAGGACCTGTACAATGTTGAACATCATGTGTTTAGAAGAGAACTGTTTGGGACTAAGAACTTAAGATGTGTATTTTACAGATCCTCCCTTGATATTACATTGATAATAAATTGCAAATGTTGGCAAAGGAATACAGAAATTACTAAAAAGAACGAGTTTCATAATACAGAACCACATTTACAAATGAAACAAATGTAACTGCAGCTGTCTTCCACCAGAAGTTAATGTTAAACATTTTAACATTAATTTTTTTTGCTGTTTTTCACTGCAAGAATTGAATCAGTCAGCAGTTTTCTGCTAAGAACTAGAATAATATGATGTTTTGTACATACAATGCATTCATGATGACATATTTTTTTTGTGGTTGACCTTTGTGGCATCTTTTTCAGATTCAATCCACATCTAGGAGTGACTTTTTAAAAAGTGTTTTTTTCCCCACAAATGTCAATTTTATTAAAAAGTGCACCAAACCCTGCAACTGCCAGTGACCATTGCTGCAGTTTTCATGGGGTTTAATGGGGTCCTGCATTGCCTTCAATGGCCCCACATAGTGCTCCACACAGTATAATGGGGACCACATAGCGCTCCATACAGTATAATGGGGACCACATAGCGCTCCATATAGTATAATGGGGACCACATAGCGCTCCATAAAGTACAATGGGGGTCATACAGTGCTCCATACAGTATAATGGGCATCATACAGTGCTTCATACAGTATAATGGGTACCACATAGTGATCCATACAGAATAATGGGCTCCACATAATCCTCCATACAGTATAATGGCCCCATATAATCCTTCATACAGTAAAATGGGCACCACACAGTGCTCCATACAGTATAATGGCGTCACATAAAAAAAAAAAAATACTCACCTCTGCCCGTTCCCTTGCTGCTCCAGTCTCTTCACAGTGTCTTCAGATCCTCTGCACATCTCGGTACAGCAGGCTTGTTGTAATGACATCATCGCACCCTCTGCGCTGAAAAGTCCTACACATAGGGTGAATGATGGAAGAGAGAGTGTCAGCTGACCCTCCCTCCTCCATCATTGTCTTCAACTGTATCGGCATCTAGGATGCAGATATACTTGAAAGTGCAATGCCTTGCGGAGAACTCGCCTGACCCAGCGTCGCGGGCCATATATACTCAGTGTGAGGGCCAGAATTTGACATATGTGACCTAGAGCAAAGATTAAGGTTTTGCACCACCAGTCTAAAAGTTAAAGGACTTGGCTGGGGATTTGAAATGTTATTTGGATGTGTTACAAATAAAAATTGATTTAACCTAATATATTTTAACTATGAAATCAGAACTGATGTCCCAATGTCAGAAATCTCCTTGGGGATCTGATAGCTCAAATTAAGGCTTTGTTGTGATTCACATTAGAGAGCTTTCTACCTCTCAACACCATAACTG
The DNA here is from genome assembly GCF_046119375.1 of Phyllobates terribilis. Classification (NCBI taxonomy): domain Eukaryota; kingdom Metazoa; phylum Chordata; class Amphibia; order Anura; family Dendrobatidae; genus Phyllobates; species Phyllobates terribilis. The sequence goes on along the minus strand of NW_027362762.1, from coordinate 762,798,519 downwards.
TTTGTGTCAATCACTTGTAAGGAGGGAGCTGGTGGTCTTGCTCAGATTATAAACTAAGCTCCCTCTTCTGTTAAAGCTATGATAGAGAAGTAGACTGGGAAAATTTAGAGGGCTTCATCACATAGCAAGCAACACATAGAGAGAGGGAGGAGGCTCTCTGGGTGAGTTGAAATAAACAAACAAAAGTAGATGCCAAGAATGAGAGAGGATCTGAAATTGGGACATTGAAGGAAATTTCAGAATTGAAGAATGTCAGTAAGTTTAATTAATTCCAAATTGTAAAATATTAAAATCCCTTTTATTGGCCCTAAAAACTCCTTTAAAGCACCACTCCAGCGTTTTTGATTTATTTATGTGCTGGAGTGGTGCTTTAAATGTAAAGTTCACTGCCCCTGGTCATATACTCGCCCTCCGGCGTCTTCATCATTTTTCGCCACCAGTCCAGTCCCAAAGCGCCATCTTGTGAGTGCAGCTTTGGACTAGCCGGAAGTCAGAAGATACATCACAAGTTGTCAATGCAAGTCTGTGACAGCCAAAAGGAGGCTCTCATAGACTTGTGTTGAAAAGTGACTTCTGCGCAGTTCTATGAAACATTGGAGCTGCAGGTAGATCACATTTTGCCGGAGTCAATGAAGGCGGCAGCAGATGAGTATGAGACAAGGGGCTGGGGAAATACATTTAAAGCACCACTCCAGTGGTGCAATAAAAAAATGCTGGAGTGGTTCTTTAAGTTCAAAAGTTTGTGAAAACAAAAGAAAAATTTTAAGTCATTGCCACAGCATTCTATTGCCAATATTATAACAGAAGAGGTAGGAATTACAAAAACAATAATTTAACATCAGCATAAAGTTTCTTTAAATGAAAAATTGTATCTAAGGGCAGCTAATAGGTTACAGGGCACGTATTTAATTGTGTTAGATAGGGGGAAGGGGAAGTAGGAGAAGTGTGGATATATAGAAAAATTTAAATTTAAAATTCATAACCTTTATTAATTAATTAAATCTTAGAATACAAAATATCTAATGCATCTATAGATGCATATAAGGTAACCATCTATTAGAGTATAAAGATGGTACCCACTGATAAGTCTGGTTAGATGCAGTGTAGGGAAAATTAGGGACACCTCTGTCCAGTCCCTCTAATATAGGACCGAGGAAATATGTAAATGATATCCCCATATATTGGAATAGCCTCAATGCTAATATCAGGTGGAGCAGTTATGCAATTCAAAGAATAGGAAAATTAATTGTTATCTTGGCAAATTATTTCACTATCATGTATAAATCTGCCTTGGGACACAACTGTAAACCCCCTAATTATCCCATAAAAATGAGATGACATTAGTCTAGCAGTTTGTAATATTATGGTAATAATAGATGCCAGCTATAATCACTAACTCTGCCCAATACCGCAGTAGTCCATAATAAAGTGCACTGTGTGTGTATTAGTGCTTGTAATAACTGAGCCGGCACCACTTGAAATCTTTGGCAGGAGGAAAGCCTCACTGCCAAGCGATCATAAATCTTATGACACTGAGGAGCAGCCCGCTGTGCCGAACGACTCCTCACATGTCAGGTACTAATGATCACACTAATGTTCAGCGTGCCTGGCTGAACAGCTAATCACTGGGGTGAGGGGCAGTCTGTTGTCCCCTATCTCACTCCCCGCACATGTGCTCAGCGTCCCGGCTTCAAACAGCTGATCGCTGCAGTGAGGAGCAATACACTGTCTTCTTGCTCTCTCGCTGCACACGTGTGTGCATGCCGGCTACAACAGCTGATCACTTCAGACCTGGACTGTCTGTTGTCCGCTGCAGCTTGGGGTACTGATGCGGTTCTCCCTGGTCAGAGTACTGCAATTGTGTGCATATTCCTAGGGCTTAATCTCATTCCCCCCCTACACTATCAAATAGCTCAGATATATTCCCTGACGCGCGTTTCGCCGGTATACCGGCTTTTTCTAAGGGTAGGGTCGGCCTCCAACTCCGGATCGTGTTTAATTGCCCTTGGTAGGGTCTGGAAAGGTTGTACATAATGGAATGTAGACATGCACCAGAACCCTACAGCAGTATTTGCCTGAAATCTGAAAAAAACACATGATACTCTGCAACAAATAGGTTAAGTCTCTCAGCACAATCTAATGAATAATGAAAAGTTGCATCATTCACCAAAAGTTCCTTAAAAATCGCTCACTTTCTGAAATCAATTTAAATTGTACATATTGTAGAATTTCTACTCACTTGGGTGCGTCGGGAGGCAAACAGGAATCGTTTTTCATTTAAGTGTCCATGTCGGTTTACTACTTCATAAACCAACCATAAGTAAAAGGGAAAACAAACAGCCTTTAGTGCAGGCAAAACAAAGTAAACAGTCCTTTAGGAAAAGTCTTTAGTTAGCCAGTCCTGTGGGCACACAGGCTGGATAGCGTCCAGTACCCTGGCTCAGTCTGGAGACAACAAAACACAGGAGGCCTTCTCCTTTCAAACACAGACCATGTGTCAAACAAAGGACTTCATTTTTAATCTCTTAACCACACCCAGAGATGAGGTATGTGGACAGCCAGACCCGCCCATCTCTCATGTCTGTCCATAACCTGGTCCCAGATGCACCAATCAATCTTCTTAGTGCTATGTGCACTAGAGCAACACTCCAGGATTACATCACAGATGACAGCCATCTCTGTGACACATACCTCCCATCAACTATATATCTGGTAGCTGTCTTACATACCTCCACCTCTGCCTAAAGCCGTGGGGCTTGGTGCCTTCTACTACTAGACAGAGGATTCTTGAGAGGGCATCAGCATTTCCATGTAGCTTCCCGCTCTATGTTCCACATGGAAGCTGAAATCCAGTAGGGCTAAAAACCAGCGTGTGACTAGCATTTTTCTTCTTTTTCTCTCTCATCCACCTGTGTGGGGCATGGTCTGATACCAATTTAAACTTTCATCCCAACAGATAGTACCATAACGTGTCCACTGCCCACTTTATGGCCAAGCATTCCTTTTCTATGACAGCATAATTTTTTTCTCACGAGGATAGCTTCCTACTCAGGTGGAGAACAGGGTGCTCCTCCCCGTGTATCTCCTGGGAAACGACTGATCCTAATCCAACGCATCTGTTTGGAGTATAAATTCCCTCTTGAAGTCGGGGGCAACCAGGACCAGCTGCTTACACAGAGCCCCTTTCATTTCTTGAAAGGCCGTCTCCTCCTCTGTAGTCCATTTGGCCATTGCTGATTTCATCCCCTTAAGGAGGTCAGTCAGGGGTGCGGCCTTCATGGCGAAGTTTGGGATGAACCTCCTATAGTATCCCACAATTCCCAGAAAGGCTCTAACTTGCTTCTTTGACAGCGGTCTCGGCCAGGTTTAGATTGCCTCCACTTTACTCATTTGGGGTTTGATCTCGCCTCTACCCACTACATATCCCAGGTATTTGGCTTCTTCTTTCCCTATGACACATGTTTTTGGATTTATTGAAAACCCTGTCTTCCTTAGAGCATCAAATACTGCCTGGACCTTTTCCAGATGACTTCCCCAGTCTAGGCTGAAGATTACAATATCGTCCAGGTATGCCACGGGGTCTTTCTTATGAGGTGCAAGGATTCGGTCCATGGCGCTCTGGAAGGTGGCCGGGGCCCCCTGCAGTCCAAACGGCATCTGGACATATTGGAAGCATCTATCCAGCGTAGAAAATGCAGTCTTCTCCTTGGCTCCCTGGGACATGCGGATCTGCCAATATCACTTTGTTAAATCCAAGGTGACTATGTACCTTGCTGGCCCAAGTCTCTCGATCAGCTCATCGACACGCGACATCGGATATAAATCAAATTTGGAGACCTAATTCAACTTCCGATAGTCATTGCAGAATCTCCATTCGCCATCCGGTTTTGGGACCAGGACAATCTAGCTCGACCAACCACTCTTGGATTCCTCAATGACCCCGAGTTTCAACATACGATCCACTTCCTTAGAGATCTATTCTCGTTGGGCCTCAGGAATTCGATAGGGCTTCAAGTTCACCCGCACATGTGGCTCCGTCAGACCCTCGTGTTCTATGATCTTTGTAAAGCCCAGCAATTCCGAGAACAGATCCCTGTTCTAAGCAATTCCTGACACTGCTGTTTTTGGGCCTTTGTCAGCGTCTCCGCTATTGCAAAACCTCCAACTTCGCCTTCTGGTTTGACCAGCAAGCACGGGGCTTCAACAGGCTCTCTGTCTTGCCATGACTTGATGAGATTGATGTGGTAGATCTGATATGGCTTACGTCTTCCTGGTTGATGAATCTTACAATTCACTTCACCAAGCTTTTCCACCACCTCATACGGCCCTTACCACTTGGTCAAGAATTTATTCTCCACATTAGGAATTAACACGAGGAGAATTCAACTGCCTCACTCTGACTCACCGGTTGTAGACCCTGGCCTGAGCCTCTTGTGCCTGGAGGAGATGTCCTTTTACGATGGGCATCACCTTTGCAATCCTCTTCTGCATCAGTGCAACGTGCTCGATGATGCTCCTGTGGGGTGTGACTTCGGCCTCCCAGGTTTCGTTTATCTAGGAGACCCCGCGGATGTCGGCCATACAGGAGTTCCGATGGCGGGAACCCAGTAGAAGCCTGTGGAATCTCTCGGATAGAGAACAACAGATATGGCAGGAGACAGTCCCAGTCTCTACTGACTTTTTCCATGGCCTTCCTCAGCATACTCTTCAGAGTTTTGTTGAACCTTTTCACGAGGCCATCTGTCTGAGGATGGTATACTGATGCTCTCAGTGGAGAGATTTGCAGGGCCTTACACAATTCTCTCATCACCATACTCATAAATGGTGTTCCCTGGTCGGTCAGGATCTCCCTTGGTAACCCTGTCCGGGAAAAAATGTGGACCAATTTGCTAGCTATACTCTTGGTGGAGGAGATTCTCAGGGGGATTGCTTCAGGATAGCAGGTGGCATTGTCCAAGATGACCAATATATATTGATGCCCAAGAGCAGATTTAACCAGGGGACCGACCAAGTCCATAGCAATTCTCTTGAACGGCACTTCAATGATGGGCAATGGCACGATGGGACTTCAAAAGGTGGGGGCGGTTAACTGGCATGTAGGGCAGGACCGGCAATATTTTAAGATTTCCCGGTGGCCAATAGAACCTCTGCATGATCCATTTATGCATTTTTTCTACTCACAAATGGCCCCCAAGACATGAGAATGGGCCATGTCCTATAGGGCCCTGGGTGTTGGGTCTATAGGGCCCTGGGACCAATAATTGTTCCACAAGCTCCTCCCTCACATTCATAACCGGTACAACAACCCTAACCCCACTCAACATAAAATAGGGAAATCTTGTGTCAGCCCCCGGCTCCTGTGCAATACCATTTATGACTGTGACATTGTTAAAGGCTTCCCTCAGAGATAGGTTCCTATGTTGGGCGGACCCAAAATTCTCACTGCTCACCCCTAAGTCAGGAATGTCAATCTCAGGGGACACTACCTCCTCATCCCCCACAAGAACACAGAAGGGAAACCCGTCCGACTTTGGGTGTGGTGATACCTCTTCAGGGTTAACCGGTTTCATATCCGAGCCACCGAACCCTGAACCCTTTCCCCACAGATCTGAAAACAAGCAAAAGTCCCGGCCTATAATAATGGGGTGCAACAAGTCCTGGACGACACCGACCTTGGACTCAGCACCGGACTCAGACTCACTACCGTGGGCCATTTCAAGGTTCACTTCGGCCACCGGATGTTCTTTGGCATCAACATGAATGCAGCGGATTCCAACCTTCTTCCCCCTGTTCAGTTGAAGAGGAAGTGTGGCCCTCACAAGGGTCACCAGACTCCCGGAGTCTAGCAGTGCAGTTACCTGCCAATCATTTACCTTCACGGGATAAGCTTGTGGCCTCTCGCTGGGTGGACAGTTCACACTGCAGTCTGGATATGCATAGTATAAACAGCGGCATCCCAGGCTGCAGTCCATTTGCTCAAGGGTCAGGGGACAATGGGCGGCTATTTGGCCTGGGCCGTGGTATTTCCAGCATATGATATTACCTGTAGGGACCTTTGGCATTACCTCCCCTGCCCCTTTGGACCTTAGACATCGCACCCCCTTTTGGGCCTCCGCCACCTGTTGGGATCCCCAGTATGGAGTGGACTGTTTTCCCAAGGAACCCTAAACCCCCTGATATCTTTTGACCAGTCTGATCAGTTCATCAGCATTCCAGGGATCACTCTTGGCAACCCAAGTCTGTATTGGCCTCGGCAGGGAATGCACAAACCGGTCCATTCTACTATCTGCGCAGGCATAGAGGACTCCAGCTGCAGCCAATTTTGGACCAGGTGCATAAGGTCAAACAAGTCATAATAAGCTGAAAAAGAATGGACAGCACCTCCAAAAACATACATTGATCTAATGCCTCTCGGCAGAAATATATAAAACTGAACATGAGATTCTTAGTTTAACATTCTTATCAGACTGTATGAAGCCCACTGCCACGTCACGGCAAACCTTGTAGTGGGTCCTAACATTCCCTGCTGCAGCGTCAATGCACCAGCAGGGCGGATGGCCTAGTGCCTCACAGCACCCATGCTGCAAGACTGAGTCCCCATGACTCAAGGCCGCACCGCCCCACAAGCACAAAACCACAGCAACAATAGCCGACACACTGCACCAACACCACATGAAATGAGCATTGTGACTCACCTTCCTCAAGCTCTCAAGTGAGAGTAAAAATAGGCTAGACCCTCTTTGCAGTATCCTGCCAATTAAAATCGCCTGTGCCAAATAGGAGGAGTGCACATCCGAAAAAAAAGGACAGATCATGCATTAAGCTGAAAAAGAATGGATAGCACCTCCAAAAACATATGTTGATCTAATGCTCCTCGGTAGTAATATATAAAACTGAACATGAGGTTCTTAGTTTAACATTCTGATCAGACTGTATGAAGCCCATGCCACATCATGGCAAACCTCGTAGTGGGTCTTAACATTTCCTGCCTGAACGGGAGTGGAGCCGTGCGCCAACGACAATGCACCAGCAGCATAGGTTCTGTGAGGCACCAGGCCGCACTAGATCAAATGTATGATTTTTTGAAGGTGCGGTCCATGCTCCTTTTTTTGTCAAGTCATAAAAAGCCTTCTGGGGTTCCCCCGTCAAGTATGGCGCCAGCACATCTGCCCACTGTTCTGGTGGAAGTCTCTCCCTCTTGGCGACCCTTTCAAACACCGTCAAAAAGGCCTCTATATCATCCCCCAGGGTCATTTTCTGCAGTGCTCCCCTTACTGCCTTCCGGATGGAAAAGGCACCCACTAACCTTGTCGGAGCTGTCACTGTGCCACGAATCGCCTGTGCGAGCAAATCAATTTGCTGCTGCTGTTGATGGTGCCGGTCCTGTTGGAGCTGCTGCTGAAGCTGGAGCTGCTGCCTGTTGCACCATTTGTTGCTGCTGCTCCCTGTGCTGCTTTAATAATTGCTGGTGCTGCTGGTGTTGTACCTGCTGTGCCTGCACAAGATTTTTAAGCAGGTCCTCCATCTTGAAATATATATACAAATAAATATACACGCTCAATAATAATACTTGTGTACATTTTCTGTAAGATTTGGTGGTGTTTTTATTTCTACCTTTTCTGGACTATTTATTATTATTGAGCGTGTATATTTATTTGGCAGTGACACCTCTTACCCCATTGTGGGTTTATGTATTCCCAGTCCTGTGTGAATGTGTTAATTGTTTTTAAATTGCTCTTATAGTTTTTGTGTTAATAAAATTATATATTTTTTTGCATATCATATGGTGATCCCTATCTGTAGCATGGCTTTTCTTCTCTCATTGTCATACGTCTTATAGCAGTCACACATGTCTTCTGGGAATGCTGCCTCACTTCTAACACCAATTGTAGGGTTTCTACTCACTTGGGTGCGTCGGGAGGCAAACAGGAAGCGTTTTTCATTTAAGTGTCCATGTCGGTTTATTACTTCATAAACCGACCGTAAAGAAAACAAACAGCCTTTTGTGTAGGCAAAACAAAGTAAACAGTCCTTTAGGAAAAGTCTCTTGTTGGTCAGTCCTGTGGGCACACAGGCTGGATAGCACCCAGTACACTGGCTCAGTCTGGAGACAACAAAACACAGGAGGCCTTCTCCCTCCAAACACAGATCATGTGTCAAACAAAGGACTCCATTTTTAAGCTCTTAACCACACCCAGAGATGAGGTATGTGGACAGCCAGACCCGCCCATCTCTCATGGCTGTCTGTAACTTGGTCCCGGATGCACCAAACAATCCTCTTAGTGCTATGTGCACTAGAGCAACACCCCAGGATTACATCACAGATGACAGCCATCTCTGTGACACATACCTCCCATCAACTATATAGCCGGTAGCTGCCTTACAATAGATTTGGATGGATTAACAAGAGAGATGAAATATGTTTTGAGATAACTACTTTATTTGGCCTCAAACATCTAACATACTGTATATAAACAGTTAAAACAACATCCATCATTACCTATTCAAAATTCTGCAAGGCAAAAACTTCAAAACAGTTTTCTCTTAAGCACTCATAGATATAGTAAATTAAGTACTCTTGAAAGTAGATAATCGATAGCTGGCATAAACAAAGGACATTTTTACAGGAATAATGTTACATCATTGTGTTCATTCATTCATAAAGCACCCACAACTTTTGCCCTCAATGTGCAAATCATTTCCTTTTGCAGCAATTTTCATTCTGTCAACAATGGCACCACATGGAAGAGAAATGTCACAAGACCTGAGGAAATAACTTTTTTACACAAGAAAGGTGAGGATGATGAAGATCAGCATAGTTTTGCTTAACCGTTAGTGATGGGCGAGCACTAAAATGCTCGGGTGCTCGATGTTCGGGTCGAGCACATTGGAATACTCGGGTGCTCAACCAGAGGAACCGCGTCCAATGTAATTCTATGGGAAACTCAAGCATTTTTCCGACAGCTTTCCCCGGCGGCCTAAAAATTGCCCACATTGATGGGAACAGTGCTCAAATGGCATGGGGACAGCATGGGGAAGACCCCTGGAAGCATTTTTGACTCCCAGGTGACTTCTGTCAACAACGTTGTCAGAGGTATTACGGTACTTTTACGGACTCACAATAAAACATACAAAAACTAAACCAAAATGGATTTTCCTGGGAAATATGTTAAGGCACATACTTTCCAAGGTAATGACTTGTATATAAAGCAAAATAAAAAGCCAAAAACAAAAATATTTCACTTTTGCATTGCTTTCAACCGTGACAAATGCATTCACCAGGAAATGTAATTTTAACATTTTACAACCTTATGTGGCCATGTGGTGTGTGAGATATCATCAGACACATCGTGTTTCATTTATGAAGGAGGGACTCTGAAAGTCACAAAGCCTATTTTTATAGGGCCATCAGACGGCCTTTAATATTCTTAAAGGGCCAGCAGTCGGCCCTCACTATTCTTAGAGAGCCATCAGCCGGCTATGTTTTATTGTTCCCATTACTAAAGAGTGGGTCTCCTATACTGTTATTGCGCATGCAGTGAGTGGCATGGCTGCCCAAAATTTGGACGCACCCCAATACCACTTTGAAAATTTGGATGCACCCCAATGAACCTTTAAAGAGACTTAGAGGAGGGCCTCCTGAAAACAATGTTCCCATTATTAGGAAGTGGGTATCCCATTATGTTTGCCTATGCAGTGAATGCAAGGGTTGCCAAAAATTTGGAGGCACTCCAATGCCCCTTGGATGAGACATGGAGGTCAGAGGGCCTCCTGAAAACAATGTTCCTATTATTAGGAAGTGGGTATCCCATTATGTTTGCCTATGCAGTGAATGCAAGGGTTGCCAAAAATTTGGAGGCACTCCAATGCCCCTTGGAAGAGACATGGAGGTCAGAGGGCCTCCTGAAAACAATGTTCCTATTATTAGGAAGTGGGTCTCCCATTATGTTTGCCTATTGTTAGAACCTTGCTGTTAGGTTTTTTTTCCTTTGCTGGTCACATGACCTTGTTGGCCTATTTAATCCTGCTCCGCCCTTCTGGCTTTGCTGGACTTCATTGTATATCTACTTTCTAGCTAGCCTGTGCTCTGTATCTAACTCTGTTAGTTTGCTTGGTCTACGGACCTCTAGGTTCTATCTATTTTGTTTGTTCGTCTGTCTGCTGCTATTTCTGTTAGGAGGTGTCCCATATTCCTCCCAGTCCTTAGTACTTGTAGGGATTCCCTCCCCAAATCTATAGGTCTCCGTACAGACTAGATTAGGACTTTAGCAGGTCTGATCGCAGGATCAGGTTCCCTGTTACATCGTAGGGATTCAGCTGAGTCTTATAGTAGGGACAGATCTCCTCTCTTTCCTTAGCTTTGGTAGCAGAACATAACAGTAAGTCCAGCCTGTAAATTCTCTAAGGAAAGATTTTTTGTTCCATCATGGTGTCGGTTCAGGATTTGGCTAAACACCTGCAGGGACTCTCTCTGGAAGTGGCCGAGCTCCGTCAGCACGTGAGTAACTGTCCTGGAGCATATTTCTTGGAGCCTAAGGTATGTTTGCCGGATTTATTTTTTGGTGAACATCGAGAATTTTTTTCATTTAAAAATGCTTGCTTATTGTATTTTCGTTTGAGACCCAAGTCCTCTGGGGATGAATCCCAGCGCGTAGGGTTCATAATGTCACTTTTGCGCAAAGAGCCTCAGGAGTGGGCCTTTTCTTTGCAACCTAGTGATACATGCTTCAGATCAGTGGATAGTTTTTTTTCTGCTTTAGGACTATTATATGATGATCCTGACCGTGTCGCATCAGCTGAGACTGAGTTGAGACGTTTAAAACAAGGATCAGGTAATATGGAAAAATATTGTACACATTTTCGTCGTTGGTCCACTCAAACAGGGTGGAACGATTCTGCTCTGAAAAGTCTATTTCTTGCTGGGCTCAGTGAAAAGGTTAAAGACCTGCTAATTGCTTATCCTACACCTGAGGATTTGCAACAGGCTATGCAATTAGCTATACGGGTGGACAGAAGACTGCGTGCTAGGGTTAATGAGAGCAAATCCTCTGCTATGTCAGTTTCTGGTTATGATAATGTGTGTACTAACAGTGGTGAACCGATGGAGATTGGATCGGTGGCACCTCGCTCTCAAGAAAAACACCGTCGTTTTTCAGAAGGCTTGTGTTTCTATTGTGGAAAATCTGGTCATTTGATTAAAGGCTGTGAGCTTCGTATGAAGAAAGAAAAAAAAATGGTCAGTCACGCCCGTATTGCCTGTTTAAATTCCAAGGGTATATTTTTAGCTGCTTCCACGATTGCTCAGGAAAAATTTATGGAATTTCGGGTGTTTGTTGATTGCGGGTCTACACTGAATGTTATTGATGGGGGATTCGTGGAAAAGCTCAATTTAAAACCTGAACCTTTATCATCCCCCATTGCTGTGGTTTCTGTGGATGGCTCCCCTTTGAAGAATATTACTCTCAAGGTCAGTGAATTTCCTCTCACTATTAATGGTGTTCACCATGAGAAATTGGATTTGGTAGTGTTGAATAACTTGCCTTCTCCAGTAATATTGGGTTTGCCCTGGTTAAAATTTCACAATCCTGTACTGGATTGGTCTACCAGTGAAATTAAATCCTGGAGCCATAAATGTTATGACAAGTGTTGTAACGGGCGTATTGCAGCTTTGGATAGGGGAGAATTGCCTGTTCCTATTCAGGATTTTTGGAGAGTTTTTTCTGAGAAAGAATCGCAGGTTTTGCCTCCCCATAGAGACTATGATTGTTCTATTGAATTTGTCCCTGGAGCGACTCTTCCTAAAAGTCGTTTATTTAACCTTACTATTCCTGGGAGGAAGGCTTTGGAGGAATACATACAGACAAGTTTGGCCGCCGGTCACATTAGGCCCTCTAAGTCTCCTGTGGCGGTTGGATTTTTTTTTGTAAAAAAAAAGGACGGCGGTTTACGTCCTTGTCTGGATTTTCGTGAGATTAACAAAATTACGGTACGCAATCCTTACCCACTGCCATTGATTCCTGATCTGTTTAACCAGTTATTGGGGGCCAAGTGGTTCTCTAAAATTGACCTTAAGGGGGCATACAATCTGTTGCGCATGAAGGAGGGTGATGAATGGAAGACTGCTTTTAACACTCCTGTGGGTCATTTTGAGAATCTGGTTATGCCTTTTGGTCTTACTAATGCTCCTGCATTTTTTCAGAATCTGATTAATGACATCCTTAGACCTTTGATCGGTAAAAATGTGGTTGTGTATTTGGATGACATTTTGATTTATTCGCCAGATCTGGAGTCTCATTGGCGGAGCGTGCGTGAGGTATTACAGTTATTAATGGACAATTCGCTTTTTGCTAAGCTGGAGAAATGTGAGTTCGCTGTACAGAGAATTAGTTTTTTGGGCTACATTATCTCCAGCAAAGGTTTTGAGATGGATCCGGTTAAGGTTCAGGCTGTGCAGGAATGGCCTAGGCCTATTGGTTTGAAATCAATACAGAGGTTTTTGGGTTTCGCCAATTACTATAGAAAATTCATAAAAAATTTTTCTAGTATTGTCAAACCTCTGACTGATCTCACCAGGAAAGGTGCTGATGCGGTTCAGTGGTCTTCTGAGGCCATTGAAGCTTTTGTGTATCTCAAGGAGAGGTTCACCTCTGCTCCCATCCTTATGCAGCCTGATGTTACTAGGCCGTTTTTGGTTGAGGTTGATGCTTCCTCTGTGGGGGTTGGCGCAGTATTGTCTCAGGATAACGGGGATGGATTACATCCCTGTGCATTTTTTTCAAAAAAATTTTCGGAGACTGAATTGAATTACGATATTGGTAATCGGGAATTATTGGCTATTAAACTCGCATTTGAACACTGGCGCCACTTCTTGGAAGGTGCGGAATTTCCCGTTCAGGTTCTTACGGATCATAAAAATCTGATATATCTTGACGCTGCCAAGCGCCTGAATGCCCGTCAGGCTAGGTGGGCACTGTTTTTCTCGCGGTTTAATTTCTCCGTTACTTACATCCCTGGTACTAAGAATGTTAAGGCGGATGCCTTGTCTCGCAGTTTTTCTCCCATAGTCGGTGCTGAGAAAGAGGAAAACATTTTACAAGAAGGTGTTGTGATAGCTGCTTTAGACTCCGTTTTGGAAGATGAGATTCTTAAAGCTCAGGAGAATGCCCCATCTAACACTCCTCATGGGAGGTTGTTTGTGCCTGGGACCTTTAGGAGAGATTTGTTTGTTGAGTGTCACGAATCTCGGTTGGCAGGTCATCCCGGAATCTCTGAGACCAAGAGACTGGTGGGTCGCAGTTTTTGGTGGCCTGGATGGCAGAAGGAAGTCATTAAGTGGGTGCGCCAATGTACTATATGTGCTAGATCTAAGTCCTCACATACTCCTGCTGCGGGGTTGCTTTGTCCTTTGGAGGTCCCCAGTGCTCCTTGGACACATTTGGCTATGGACTTTATAACTGACCTTCCCCCCTCTGAGGGTTTTACTGTCATCTGGGTGGTCGTGGACCGTTTTAGCAAGATGTGTCACTTGGTTCCCTTCGTCAAACTGCCCTGCGCTAAAACTCTCGCTAAGGCCTTTGTCAAGGAAATTGTCAGACTTCATGGCGTTCCTACTGACATTGTTTCTGATAGGGGTCCTCAGTTCGTGGCTCGTTTTTGGCGTGCCTTTTGTGACAGGTTGGGAATTCATTTGTCGTTTTCGTCCGGATATCATCCTGAATCTAATGGCCAGACAGAAAGGAAAAACCAGGATGTTGAGCAGTTCTTGCGTTGTTTTGTGGCAGACAATCAAGAGGGGTGGTCTGAGTTTCTGCCACTTGCCGAATTTGCTCTGAACAATCATACATCTTCTTCTGCTGGTTGTTCGCCTTTTTTTTGTTGTTCTGGGAGACATCCGTCGTTTGGGTCGTTCTCCAAGTTGGGATCTGCCGTGCCTGAGGAGGAGAATTTTTCCGGTGATTTGGAAAGAGTTTGGACGGATGTGCGTGGTAATCTTCAGGAGGCCAACAGAAAATCTAAAGACTACTTTGATAGGAAACGACAGGAGGTTTTGTTCGCTGTTGGTGACATGGTTTGGTTGTCCTCTAGGAATCTGCGGTTGAGGATTCCTTCTAAGAAATTGGGTCCCAAGTTTGTAGGGCCCTTTAAGGTGCTTCAGGTTGTCAACCAATCTGCTGTTAGGTTGGAGGTTCCTACCTCCTGGAGAATTAATCCGGTCTTTCATGTCTCTCTGTTAAAAAAAGCTGTTGTGTCGGATGGTGACGCCTCTGCCTCTGTTCCTCCGGTGGTGGAGGACGGGGAATATGAAATTTCTCGCATCCTTGACTCTAGACGGTATAGAGGTAGTTTGCAGTATCTTGTGGCCTGGAAAGGTTTCGGACCCGAGGATAACTCTTGGGTGAGGTCAGATGATGTTTCCGCGTCCAGACTTATCAGAGCGTTTCACAGGAGATTTCCTGATAAGCCTGGTCCTAGGGGATCCGGAGGATCCTCTTAGAAGGGGGGGTACTGTTAGAACCTTGCTGTTAGGTTTTTTTTCCTTTGCTGGTCACATGACCTTGTTGGCCTATTTAATCCTGCTCCGCCCTTCTGGCTTTGCTGGACTTCATTGTATATCTACTTTCTAGCTAGCCTGTGCTCTGTATCTAACTCTGTTAGTTTGCTTGGTCTACGGACCTCTAGGTTCTATCTATTTTGTTTGTTCGTCTGTCTGCTGCTATTTCTGTTAGGAGGTGTCCCATATTCCTCCCAGTCCTTAGTACTTGTAGGGATTCCCTCCCCAAATCTATAGGTCTCCGTACAGACTAGATTAGGACTTTAGCAGGTCTGATCGCAGGATCAGGTTCCCTGTTACATCGTAGGGATTCAGCTGAGTCTTATAGTAGGGACAGATCTCCTCTCTTTCCTTAGCTTTGGTAGCAGAACATAACACCTATGCAGTGAATGCAAGGCCAGCCAAAAATTGGGAGGCACTCCAATGCCCCTTGGAAGAGACATGGAGGGCCTCATAAAAAAATGTTCCCATTAGAAACGTGCGGGTCTCCTATACTAATAATGCCCATGCACTAAGCGTATGGGCCGACAAAAATTTACCCCTGGGGGGTATACAAGAACATACTGTATAAAAAAAATTTTTTACTGGCATCATAAACACCCTTTGAAAAAATTATGTGAGTGTTGCATCACGGACCACGGTCACCCTGGTGATATGGTGGTGGAGGATGAGGATGAGGAGAAGGAGGAGGACAAGAGTAAATAGCCAAAATCAGGAAGCTTATACCCGTGTGTGGGTATGAAGAGGTACATGGGAATACACCTCCCAAAAAAAGACACTGGATTTGAGTTTATGTTACGCTGCTATCACTCGGTGGTGTTGAGAAGTCTGGCCCAATCCAGCCCTTGTTCAATTTTATAAGAGTCAGCCTGTCAGCATTTTCAGTTGACATGCGGATGCTCTTATCAGTTATAATTCCACCTGTGGCACTAAAAACCCACTCTGATCAAACGCTGGTGGCAGGGCAGGCCAGGACCTCCAAGGCATAGAGAGCCAGTTCATTCCACATATCCAGCTTGGATATCCAATAATTATAAGGCACAGAGGAATCACGGAGGACATTTGTATGGTCGGCAAGGTACTCCCTCAGCATCTTCCCAAACTTTGCACTCCTTGTGAGAGTACCCTGCGCCTCAGAGCTTGTGTGATGGGAGGGGCTGAGAAAATTCTCCCTGAACTTTGACAGTTTTCCCCTGTCTCTGCTGGATTGAAGTTGTGTCTCTCTCGCCTGTACTTCTTGGTTGTCCAATAAACTGTGACCTCTGCCCCCAGTGTTTCTGATGGAAATTTTTTTAATAGTTCCGCAATAAGGGCCTTCTGGTACACCCCCATTTTTGTAGACCTGTCCGCCTCAGGAAAAAGAGATATAAAGTTCTCCTTATAGCGTGGGTCTAGAAGTGTCACCAACCAGTAATAACTGTCACCATAAATTTTGAGAAGGCGAGGGTCATAGGAAAGGCAGGGTAACATAAGCTCAGCGATCCATGCCAGACTGCTAGCAGGCAAGACTTCCGTGTCCTCACGAAGAGGATGACTGACCATGCTCTCCTCCTCCTCTCTGTCCTCTGGCCATCCACGCTCAACCGACGGTATGACAGTTGTGCAGGTAGTACCGTCTATAGCACATGAAAGTAGCTCCTGTTCTTCCTCCTCCTCTTTCTCAATGTCACCCAATCCATGTTGGGATGAAATGAGGCTGGGCTGTGTGTAATCACCCTGTATGATTCCTTGCTCCATCTCATCGTGCTCCGCCTGCAATGCATCCTCTTTGATTGTGAGCAGAGAGCATTTCAGAAGACAGAGAAGCGGGATGGTGATGCTAATTATGGCGTCATCGCCGCTCACCATCTTGGTGGAGTCCTCAAAGTTTTGGAGGATGGTTCATATGTCTGACATCCATGTCCACTCCTGAAGTCTTATGTGTGGAGTCTAAACTGAATACCGACGGCCTTGTTGATCCTGGTACTCAACGACTGCCCTCTTCTGCTCACAAATCCTTCCCAACATTTGCAGTGTAGAGTTCCAACGCATGGGGACATCACACACCAGTCTGTTAGCCGGAAGCTGCAAACGCTGCTAAAACACGGCAAGGGCGGCGGAAGCTGTAGGTGACTTTCTAAAATGGGCACACAGGCGGCGTACTTTAACAAGCAGATCTGGCAGCTTCGGGTAGGATTTGAGAAACCGCTGAACCACGAGTTAAAGCACATGGTCCGAGCATGGTACGTGTGTGAGCTCCCCTTGCCTCAGAGCTGCCACCATTGTCACACACGACCATGCCTGGCTGTAGATTCAGCGGTGTGAGCCACAGATCAGCCTGCTCTTTCAGAGCTGTGCACAACTTTTCAGCATTGTGTAGTTTGTCACCTAAGCATATTCACTTCAGCACAGCCTGTTGTTGCTTGGCCTAGGCAGTGCTGCAGTGCTTCCAGCTTGTGATTGATGGGTAATTTCGGAGATGGAGGCTGAAGAGGAGGAGGAGGCTGAGGAGGATGAGGAGCAGGAGCTGTAGACTGTAATGGCAACCCTGATTGACCTAGGGCCCGCAATCCTTGGCGTCGGGAAAACGTGTTCCGTCCCAAGGTCCGACTGGTTCCCTGCTTCCACTATGTTAACCCAGTGTGCCGTCAGAAAGATGTACGTCCCTGCCCACAAGTACTTGTCCAAGTGTCCGTGGTTAGGTGGACTTTCCCGGTAACTGCGTTGTTGAAGGCACGGTTAATGTTTTGGGACACGTGCTTGTGTAATGCGGGGACGGCACACCAGGAAAAATAGTGGCGGCTGGGGTCCGAGTACCGAGGGACAGCCGCCGCCATCAGGTTGTGGAATACTTCCTCTGATGAAAGCCGGCCGGTGGGTGCAGCTCTCTGGCGCCCCCTTACCTCTCAGGTCAGTCAAGGTACTGCACCTAGAGAAAGTAGTGCCAGGAAGCTGCAACCAGCGCAGGGAACACGGTAGTGTGTTATCCCTTCAACGTCACTAAACCGTAACGTCACTACACAGCACAACTCGCTAGCGCCCTCTTAGCCTCAGGTCAGTCAAGGAACTGCACCTAGGATAAGCGGTCGCCAGGGAGACTGTCCTGTAACCTACTGGGTATCGGGGCCCTCTGTAGTGAGGGCGGTATATATATCTTCCTTGGCCGCGCCAGGAATATATATATCTGAACCTCCGACCGTCACTACCAGCCTTCCCCAATCCCCAGTTGGTATGCTGCCACCAGTCCCTATTTTAGATATACGCCCAGTCCGTGAATGGGCCTATATCGGGTCAGGAACCAACCCTGGGTAGCGTTTTTGGCTTGAGCCGAGCTCACACGGACGTGCGTTCGTTATGCAGAATAAAAGGCAGGCCCACAATTACTTGAGGTAATTGATTATAATAATACACTAGATACATGATATACAACTAAATATACACAGGTATAAGGTCAGGCTAAACTATACAACAATGGAATACAACACACAGAATCACCACAGCATATCAGTTACCGGTTTCTTGATTTTCTTGTGACGCAGGGAGAGGATTCTGCGGTCGCAGGCACGGTTCTTTGTTACAGGCTGAGGCCTACCACCGCATGGTCAAACTGCTCCTCCCCTTGGTGGCCTCAGCTGGTGCTCAGATGTTCAGCACACCACTCTTGGGTCAAAAACTGACTTGTCTCTTGTCTGTCCTGCTATCTTACCTGCCCCGTCCCGCCCACTGCTGGTGAGGTCAGCTGGCTCAGTCTCCACCCTCAGGTCTAACTTCGATCAGAAGCCCAAATTCTATGGAACCCAATAACTTCTTCTGGGATGGTCTCATGATACCCCCAGGGGTTCCCATGGATTCGGGCCGCCGTAACCGACCTTTTGATATCAATTATGATACCATACGGTCCTCAGGAATGGCTCCGCGCTATATCTTGGCTTCCAGAGCACGTACAAACGTCTACCGCGGAGGCTTGTGTGCGCAATGGCTCCGGGACGCCGTGATATTTTTTTATTGGCCCATCCCACGCAACATGCGTGTACTATTCATGTTTCTATATCTTATGCCTCCATGCTTGTGACAGACAAAGAAACTAGTCCTATGGGACAAATGGTCAGGTACAGATAGACGAAGCACCCCCCCCTGCTGGCTGTGTTTCCTCTCGAAGTCTTTGAAGCTCCTAGCATTCAAGTGTTAAGTAGGCTTCTTATCTTACAGGAGCCTGGATGGGGGGAAACTATCTAGTTGACGTTTTAACAGAAGGTCCCAAGGGTGGGGGCTGCTGAAGTGTGGCCATCCCTGGATATGATTTATCATTACCAAGATGGCGGCTACAGGTTCATCACACTTCCATCTCCAGGAGTCTCAAAGGCAAAATTTTGAGCGCAAGCAGTCGTGAATTGTGTGATTTTAGTAGTTTGGCCTGTGAGGCATTGGCTGCGTATTTGCTCTTGCGTTCCAAGGACTGGACAACTGAACTCTGTGCTGGGACAAGGACGTGGACGTGCTTCCTGATGCTGCTACTTGAGAGTGTTCAACTACAGTTGCAGGGCAGGAGGCATCTTTGCATGCACCATGGACAGGGGATTGGCTTGCATGCACAACAGCGGAAGAAGCAATGGTTGCACCCGCAGACACTGTTCTTGGACCCTGGGGTTCGGCCCACAAATTCGGGTGCTTTGCAGCCATGTGCCTGATCATGCTGATGGTGGTCAGGCTGCTAGTTTTGCCACTCCTGCTGATGCTGGCCTAGCAAGTGGTGCAAATGGCCTTTTTGGGGTTATCAGCAGAGTCTTTAAAAAAAACAGACTCGGGAAGACCTAACAGTTGTACTGGCAACTTCCTTCATGTTGGTGTTATGGGGAACGGCTGCATGCCTTCTCTCTGCAGCCACCACACTGCTTCTTCCTGCCTGTTGGGGTGCTCTGCCTCCTTCCCCCTGTGTGCTGCTGTCCTCGCTCTGCATGTCCTCCTGCCTGGTTGGGTCAGTTACTATATTATCCACCACCTCATCTTCTACTTCCGCACCCTGGTCCACCTCCTGACTTTCTGGCAATTGTGTCTCATCATCGTCAACCTCTTGTGACACTTTCCCACCAGGGCCTTCGTGTGACTGTGGCTGTTCAAATATTTGGGCATTGCTACATGCGATCTCCTCTTGCCTCACTTCAAGTGGACAGGCAAGAGGCCCGAATCTATAAATGGAAAAGTGAACAGCTCTTCAGAGAGTCCAAGTGTGGGATCAGATGTCTCCGGGCACTCGGCATGGTGGGAGCAAGGAGGATCATGGTGAGGAATATGCGGTCCAGACTCACAGCTACTGAGACTTGACCGTGTGGAAGACAGGGTTTTGGTGGTGGCAAAGTGACTGGAATCATTATCCGCTATCCAACCAACAACCTTTTGAGACTGCTCTGGGTTCAATAGTGGTGTGCTGCGGTCCCCTAGTAATTGGAAGAGGAAGGTCGGGCGAGAAGATGTGGGTGTTTGTTGTGGCACAATTTCAGCTTGCCCACGGCCTCGGCCTCGGCCTCTGCATGCACCATCACCATCATGTCCATTTCCCCCTCTCTTGCCACGCGCCTTGCCCATTTTAAATGGAGGACAATATCTTCCACGCTCACTACAAATGGCTGAATTTGGAGCGAAGTTATATGTAATCCGTGTGATGGAGAAACCACAGTTTTAAATACCTGGCCTGTAGGTAACTATTTTGAACAGCAAACCGGTGCCAAAAACTTTGCTGACAGACTGAAAAAAAATTTGAATGGAGGCCAAAAATGGCAGTGTTTTCAGAGCAATTATATGTGAATGTGATCCGTGTGACGGAGAAACCACAGTTTTAAATACCTGGCCTGTAGGTAATTATTTTGAACAGCAAACCGGTGTCAAAATCTTTGCTGACACACTGAAAAAAAATTGGAATGGAGGCCAAAAATGGCAGTATTTTCAGCACAATTATATGTGATCCGTGTGACAGACAAACCACGGTTTTAAATACCTGGATTTTTAGCGCTGCATTATGGAAAGGACCTGGCTATATTCTGCAGTGCCAACAAGTAAATGGCGCAGAAAAATGGTGTTCTCTGGATTGCTTTTTAAGCAAATAATGAGGATTGAGATCCCCAAAAAATTATTCCTGGTCTTGAGACCTTGGCATTTGTCTAGAAATATCTAACAGCAGCAGAAAGCAGAACTGGAATGGAGCCTCTTGTGCTATATGCACTGCAGTCTGCTATATAAACTGCCTACCTGCCTATATACACTACCTGCCTGATATCTCTGCAGATGGATTAGTCCTCAGAAGGACTGTTTGTTGAGATGGATATGTATTATGTACTTGTTTTCTCCCTACACTACCAAATACACAACCAAATCTCTCCCTAGTTCAGCAACATCTCTCCCTACACTGCCTGATTGCGGAGTAGACTGACGAGCACAGCGGCGCCAGGTCTGATATAGACCTGATGATGCTGTGTGGCCAGCCAATCACTGTAATGCCAAACATGCAGGGAGGGGACACAAGCATCCGCCCGAGCATCTCACAAGTACTCGGAGAGCTCCGAGATCTCGAGATACGGTTTCCCTCTATGCCAGTCCTTTCACCGAGCTAAAGAATTTGGCTGTGGTGAAATACAACTCCCACTGAGAAGCTGTTTCAGATTGAAAAACATTGTGCCCACCAGAGGATTTGATTCTGAGAGCTAACCTTTCTCCCCCCCTCAAGAGCCCCATAGCAGCTGCAAAGTTAGCGCTATCATGAACTTTCCTGAGGTCGAAGCCAAGGCACACCAGAGGATTCTCTGGTGGGACCGTCCAACCCTGCCGAGAAGCAGACCTGACTAAGAAAAGTGTGAGGAAAGGTTCCCGGAAACTCTATGGCTGCTTTTTTACTGAGGTGGAAACCCACGCAAACACGGGGAGAACATACAAAGTCTTTGCAGATGTTGTCCTTGCTGGGATTTGAACCCAGGATCCCAGCGCTGCAAGTCTTCAGTGCTAACCACTGATCCAATGTGCTGCCGTTCACCCTCTAATATCTAACAGGCTGGAGAAACTTGCACCTGCTGCCACTCTATCTTCAGCTCCTTTGTGAGAAAATGTGTTTGGGCAGCCACTCAGTCTACCAAATAAAATTCTTGAGAAGGAAATTGGGGATGGCTTCTCTACTGGTACTGGGGGCAGTGCTAATACCATGGCATCGTACCATAGTTTGCTGGAAATATTCCAGGCTGGTAGGAGGCAAGCAAATTCCCCCAGAAAAGTACCACCAGTAATGTTCAGGGACCCGCGCTTGTAGAAGATGGAGACAACACTGGGAGAAATAGTGATGGCTGGGGACCGAGTATGGACACGAGGCCACATTTCAAGTGCAAGCAGCTTTACAGGACTTCTTGTGAGAAATGACATGTAGGCTAGATAGGGTTTACCTCTATGCCAGTCCTTCCACCGAGCTAAATACAACTGTCAGCAAAAAAAGTTGTGGACTGGCTCCATACCGTCCCTGGCCACATTCACCTGTCCACGTGTTTGTGGTTAGGCGGTCCTTCCCAGTAAGTGCACTGGGGAGGGCACGGGTAATGTTGTGGGACTCGTGTGGAGGTGATACCGGGAAATATAGTGGCGGCTGGGGACCGAGTATGGACACCCGACCGCCGCCGGCATGAGGTTGTGAAAAGCTTCCGCCTCCACAAGCTTAAAAGGCCATATTTCAAGTGCAAAAAGCTGCCCAGAAATCTGGCAGTTTAGTGTTGCGGCCTGTGGGTGGGTGGGTGGGTGGCTGGCTGCATACTTGCACTTGCATTCCAAGTAACAGAAAACTAAGCAGATGTTGGCCTCTATCATCATCATGGCCTCACCTCAGCACTATGAACTCTCCTGAAGGAGAAGCCAGGGCCCGCCGGAGGAGTCTCCGGTTCTCTGGTGGGCCCGTCCAACCCTGCCGAAAAGCAGCCCTGGCTAAGAAAAGTGTGGGGAAAGGTTCCCGGACACTCTATGGCTGCTTTTTTAATGTGGATCGGCCATGCTTATGCATGTTATTTCTCAAACCGCATTACAGATCAGGCCATTGTCCAACTCTGTATTCAAGAAATGAAATGCGCAAAGAAAGATGTGTGTGTGTGTCAAAGCACCACCGACAAGGGCGATTTGATGTTGGACGGGCTGCCATTGCTTCTGCAAAAAGGTGCGTTACAGGACTTCCTGTGAGAAATGACATACAGGCTAGATAGGGTTTCCCTCTATGCCAGTCCTTTCACTGAGCTAAATACAACTGTCAGCAAAAAAAGTTGTGGACTGGCTCCGTACCGTCCCTGGCTACATTCACCTGTCCACATGTTTGTGGTTAGGCGGTCCTTCCCAGTAAGTGCACTGGGGAGGGCATGGGTAATGTTGTGGGACTCGTGCTTGTGGAAGGCGGAGGCGATACCGGGAAATATAGTGGCGGCTGGGGACCGAGTATGGACACCCGGCCGCCGCCGGCATGAGGTTGTGAGAAGCTTCCGCCTCCACGAGCTTAATAGGCCACATTTCAAGTGCAAGCAGCTGTCAAAAATTTGGCAGTATAGTATTACAGCCTGTGGGTGGGTGGGTGGCTGGCTGCATGCATACTTGCACTTGCATTCCAAGGAATGGGGTAGGGACAACTGAACGCTGCAGTGTGACAAGGACTTGGACGGTGATTGCTGCAAGTCTGCAACGACAGGTGCATGGAATGGCGGGAGGCATCTTCGCAAGCGCCAAGGATCACTTATGATGGGCACACTTTTAGGCAGTGACCTGGAAGTCAGAGATGCTTCCAGAGGTCTTCCCCATGCTGTTCCCATGTCTTTTCAGCACTGTATGCATGTGTCTGAGGATGTGTCACACACCACATGGCCAGATAAAGTTGTAAAATATTAAAATGACATTTCCTGTTGAATGCATTTGTTTTGGTTGAAAGAAATGCAAAAGTGCAAAAACGCATCAAAAACGCAACGTGTGAACATAACCCAAGGTGTGAAGGAGTATTTTTGGTTTTGGTTATTTATTTTGCCTTCTATACAAGTCATTACCCTGGAAAAGATGTTCCTTAACATATTTCCCAGGAAAATCCATTTTGGTTTCGATTTTGTATGTTTTATTGTGAGTCCGTAAAAGTGGCGTAATACTCTGACAACGTTGTTAACAGCAGTGACCTGGGAGTCAGAAATGCTTCCAGGCGTCATCCCCATGCTGTTCCCATGTCATTTGAGCATTGTTCCCATTGATTTGGGCAATTTTTAGGCCCTCTGCAGACCGCCAGGGGGGAGCCGCCTGAAAAATGCTCGAGTTTCCCATAGACTTACATTGGGCTCGTTGCTCGGGTAGAGCACCCGAGTATTCCAATTTGCTCGACCCGAGCAATGAGTACCCGAGCATTTTAGTGCTCACTCATCACTAATGATGAACTAATATGGTGTATTTTATGAACTATTGACATTTTTACTCTGTTATTTGAGAGAAACTGTACTGGGAAAGTCAAAACAGTTGGACACAACTATTATAATTTTTTTATAGTAATAAAAGCATTCAATTCTTTACATTTTTTGATAACGTGCCAGTAGTTTATTGGCATTCATCGTGTTAAGTCCCTGATGAACACCTTCACAAGACATCATTACATGCTGAAGGTTTTGTTTCATTGTTTTTACAGGAAAATTGTGAGCAACAGTCTTGTTGTCAATGACAAGATGGATTGATATCCTTGTCACGCTATAGGATAGGAGAAATATTCTTTTTGGAATTTCGGAATGGAGTTTAAAAAAAAGTGCATAAGACCCAAAAGAAGGGTTTTGTTTTTTGTTTCCAAAAGAGCATGAAGGATGGTGTGCGGATGCTGGCTATATTAAGGAACCATTTGTCACCCACATGTCTTTTTGATCAGATTTTCATAAGCACTTTAGAAATTACTGTAAGCTGTATGGTTAATGCGTTGTATGGTTTAATTGGTAGCAACCATGTATTTACTAGTTGTGTATAACATTTGTAGTTTTTATGTCGTTTTTTTATATTTAGACTTTATATTAATAAGTCACAGTGATTCACAGTTATGAGCTCGGTATTTTTAGAATTCTTGGTGGTCCTAAGCAATTTCCTTTGTAAATCTATATTTGAACTTCTGGGACAGATGTTAAAACTTTCGGAAAATCGTTCACATAAACATGTTGGTAGTAACCACAGGTGTATACAGCACGGATCATTGCACATATGGTAAATGAAACTAATGGTTTGTGTCCACACACATTTCCTTTTTTCTTCTTCCATCCATTTTCTGGTTTAGAAATTCTTCATATCCTTGTGAGAAAAAAAGCAAATACACCCAAAATCTAAAAATTGTAGTAGACACATGAAAGAAATCAAATTAAATAAATGTTATAATTATTTTATGTACCTAATATTGTTGTTTAATACTATTAGTTATGTAATTTAATGTCGAAAAATCTGTTATGAAACATTTAACTTTTAATGAATCTATCTATTTTATTAGTAAGGTAGGAAATTATTACCTTGCATAATGTTAATAAATATTCCCATGTAATCTTCTGTGAAAGGTAAGTAAAAAACCTTAATATAGTCTTTACAAATTTATAAATTTGTACTTATAGCTGTAGCATTCATCATGGGTATTTGCATATATATTGCTAAGCTGTTTGTTAAGAAGAAACCCCTTCTGGCTTTTACTTAATGGTAAATAAATAACAGTGATCACAGTTGGTTAGTGATCACCATTATCAGGAATGAGCTTAGCAAATGGACTAGTAAAGCCTCAGCATCTTCTAAGGTCAAGGAAAGGTTGGGTTTAAACAAATTGTGCAATAACATACATCATATTTAAATACCATATTTTTCGGACTATAAGACGCACCGGACCGTAAGACGCACCCCAAATTTTGGGATGGAAAATAGAAAAAATATTTTTTATAAGATCCATCTTATAGTTTGAATAGGTACGGTATATAGGTATCTTACCTGGGGGGCGGTGGAGCGAGGGTCACAGGAGGCAGGGTTGCTCAGGAAGCCGGCGTCTGCAGCAGAAGCGGTGAGATGCTGTGGATCCTGTGCCGGGCCGGGGCCTGTGCCTGGCTGGGGCCCTTAGCCTGGCCGGTTCCTGTGCTGGGGCCTGTGGCTGAGGCCGAGGCCTCTGGCTGGGGCTGGGGCTGAGGCCTCTGGCTGGGGATGGGGTTGAGGCTGGGGCTTGAACCGGGCTGGGGCCTGTACTGGGCTGTGAGCAGCGTCGGGCGGTGAAGCAGAGCGGCCTGCGCAGGTTTCCTTGGTGCACGGCCATCTTCCTAGAGCTGTGATCTACTGGAAAATGGCCCCCTGATTTCCCGGCCATTTTCCTGTAGATCACAGCTCTAGGAAGATGACTGCGCACACCGGAAAGCTGCGTAGGCCGCTCTGCTTCACCGCCCGACGCCGCTCAAAGCCCGACACTGGCCCCAGCCCCAGTACCGGCCAGGCACAGGTCCCGGCCCCAGCCACTCTGCCTCACCTCTACTGCCGCTGTCGCTGCAGCTACCACCACCGCGTTCCTGAAGGAGGGAGGGCCCTGAAATCCCGCTTCACCACGACCGCAGGTAACGTTTGAACCATAAGACGCACCCCCCATTTTCCTCCCAAATTTGGGGGAAAAAAGTTTGTCTTATGGTCCGAAAAATACGGTACAATTTCTAATTTTATTTTAGATTGGCCATTGCCAAAGCTATAAAATTGGACCCAATGAAATTTACTAATGTCATTCACTTTGCAAAGAGAATCAAAAAGTTTTAAATCATTCAACAATCACATTAGTTTAGTGGCTACATTGGGGCTTACGTCCAAAGCCCTGCAAAATGGGATTTGGGCATATGTGCTGATGAGACCAGTAACTATAATGATGCAGACAAAATCACAGTGTATTATATTGGATATCATTTTTGGCCATATACACCAAGTTGAGGCAGGCAGTAAACGTGTAGTTGACTACATCTTGATGCCCTCCTCCAATAGGCATATATGGCCCAAAATGATGTCCAACAGAGCGCAATATGGCTCCATCTTCATCATTATAGTCAATAGCCCTGTAAGTGCATATGTCCAAATCTCATTATACAGGGCTTTGGACGTAAGCCCTAATGAAGCCACTAAAAGTGTGCTAAAATGCTATGTGAACATAGCTTAGAAGTACAAATGCTGCCAAAAATACCATGAGAAAGTGTCCATTATGATGGGATATGGGAACATAGCTTCATGTAGAAAAGGCATTATTTCTTTGGAACTTAGTGGTGGCTATTTTCTGTGCACTTGATTATCATGGAAAGCATTACTAATTAATATGTCTGACTGCGGTTTGCACTAATTTTATGGGCTTTGTCTCAGTTTAACAGTTATCTGGGCACTATGTCCTTTATTTTATCTTAGCAGTGGAATTTATTTATTATTTAGCAGTATTTGTTAGAAAATAACACAAATATATGTACAGTGCTGCTCACCATTATTGGCACTTTTTTCATAGACTGTACAATATCTTCAAAAAATAAATGGAAATGTTCCAAAGTTATATCCTCAGGAGTTTCTAATTAGTGGTCCAAAATAATACAACAATAAAACATTGTTTTTCAGCTTCCATGTTGCAATTTCAAAGAAGAAACAGAATAAACAGCATGTGCAACAATAAATGCACCCCTAATTAATACTTGGTTGCACACCCTTTGACGTTGATGACAGCCTCCAAACGTTTCTTGTAGCCATCTTGCACTTTTCAGCTGCAATTTTCTCTCACTCTTCCTTTGCAGTTTGTTCAAGTTTGTTGAATGCTTGCAGGGTTCTTTTTCCCAATGGCAGATTTCAGCTCACCCCAAAGATTTTCAATGGGATTGAAGTCGGGACTCATTGCTGGACATTTTAAAACAGTCCATTTTTTCTTTTACAACCATTCCTGTGTACTTTTGGATGTGTACTTTGGGGAGGACCCACGATCTTTGACTCAAATCAAGTTTTCTTACACTGGGTAGGACATTTTGCTCTAAAATCTCTTGATAATTCTCTGATTTCATGATTCCTGTGATACTGTCAAGGTCTCCAGTACCAGACGCAGCAAAACAACCGCACAGCATTATGGATCCTCCACCATGCTTAACTGTTGGTAAGGTATTCTTTTTCTTATAAGCTTCATTGCACCGTCTGTAAACAAACTGTTGCTTTGCATTGCCAAAAAGCTTGATTTTTGTTTCATCTGTCCTCAGAACATTTTCCCAGAAGGATTGTGGTTTGTCAAGATACTCTTTGGCAAAGATCAGTCATTCCTTTTTATGTCTTTTCTTCAGCCATGGTTTCCTCCTTGGCCTTCGCCCATAAAGCTCTGCTTTGTTTAGTGTGCGGCATATGATACTCCAGGTTGGCTTCAGGTCTTTGGATATTTGACGTGGTGTTTTTTACACCATTCGCACCAACCTTTGAAGACATCTCTTGTCAATTTTCCCCTTTCCCCCCATGTCCAGGGAGGTTCTTGACGGTTCCATGCTTGAAAAACTTCTTAATAACTTTGCGTACTGTTGAAACTGTGATACCAAGGTCTTTGAAGATGGCCTTATACCCTTTGGAAGTCTTGTGTTTGCTAATAATAGCAGTTCTGATGTGCTCAAACAGCTCCTTTGTCTTCACCATTGTGACAAAGGAACAGTGCCTACCATGTGTCTTTTTAAAACACTGAAGTCATCATTCATTGGCTAATTTATGTCACATAGGCACCAACAATTAGTCACAGGTGAATCTCTTTTGTGGTTTACCACAGGTGAGTCAAAATGTGTTTCCTTACTAAATTAATGTGAAGGGTGCCAATACCAGTGCATAACAAGCTTTAGGATTTTCTATTTTTTCCTTCCATTGTTTTTTTGTTTTAAATTATTGTTTATCATTTGCTCTTTTGTATTAAACATGAGTCTCTATACAAAAAAAACTTTTTCACTTGATTCATTTTTTTCAGGAGATATTCCACATTATGTACTTAAACTTCATGGGTGCCAATAATGATGAGCAGGACTGTATATAGAAATCTACAAGAGATATTTTATCTTTGTACAGCAACTAGAACTTTTATAAATATCAATAAGAACAACTCAAAGAGAATGTATCATCTAAAATCTTTAATAATAAATAAATAAAACCGAAAAGTGAAATATAATTTTTGTTTCTAATTTATTTCATTTTCTGATAAGCAGGTGACTACTGAAAAATGTCAGTAAGCCAATTATAAGACTTGTGCAGCCACACAAAATGATGTTTACCCGTTCTCTAATGCTTCAGCAGTTTGAGAAATTGCACTTTTATATGACTACATCTGGTAATAATTTTATATTACTTATTCAAATTGAAGCAAATTTAATTTATTGTGAATTTCACAAAAAATTTAGATTCGCCAATATGGTTCTATTCTCTCAAAAGCATCAAAATGCAGGTCAGACATTTTGCTAGATTCTTTTCAGGTCAGAGAAGGGGTTAAAAATGAGAACAAAAAATATTATGTTTTGCCCCAAAAAGGCATAATATGAAATGAGGTAAAGTCGGTGCCAGAAGCGCCAAAGAGTAAAGCATTAGATGAAGAAAATTTCAGCAGGAGGGAGGAAGTCGGCAGAGGACTGGGCCAGGATCTGTAGCGATGGTACAAGTGAGGTGAGTAGAATCTCCTGGCTGAATTCGATCTGTCCAATTTGAACTTCTGTAGATTCACTCATCTAAAACTATAGCACAAAGACAATGTGGAAATCAGCACAATTGTCTTCCCAAAATTATATGCAATAGTCTGTCCCCTCAAGTTCGCTCAAATCCATTTATATAACATCCAGAAATAAAGGATTAGAGTAAGATTTTTGAAGATGGTGAAGTCTACGAGCTTTTCACTGGACAATATTGGAACTGCTACATATGCATTCAGTGACATGAATATGGCAGAGATGTAACCCATTACTCAGAAGGATGAAGAGAACAAGCTGATTAAGACTGCTATAATGAATAGCTTTTTGTTGTTTACTTAGCATTATCTAGGGGGAGTTAGAAGGGTGAAAACATTAGTGACAAGTAAAGCTAGATTCTCATGACCATAGCATTTTACGGTAATTGTTAGGGATTTTTCTCATATCAATTTTTTGGTATGCATGTTATCAGTTATTTTTATTGAAAGATCAAGGACCCATTACATGAATGCACCTTTTCACATATCCTAAAAAAATGCTGATATCCATGTACTGTTCATATTTTGGCATTTAATGGCTAGGAAAAACTAAGATATTTTAAAAAAAACAGGAGCACCAAGGTTTGTAAAGTCTGACACAAGCCAAAAATGTTTCCAACACACTGTAAAAAAGCAAGCAAACACTTTTTTCATGTGAAATTGGCCTTTTGGCTGCAGTTTACAGACAGGCTTTTGGTCTTCTGAGCTCAACTTACAGTCTAATAGGCATATATATGACACTGCTATTTTTGGGTCAGAAGGCCCGTGGTCGGGTTGGAATTTGCGATTGTAGCAGGTTAACAGTGCCTTGAAAAAGTTTTCTTCATGAAGTTTTCCACTTTTTTTCAGGTTATACCAACAAACTTAAGGCCCACGATGCGTTTTTAAAGCATTTCCGCAGCGGCAAAAACGCTGCAGAAACGCTTAAAAAACACATGGTAGAAGGCCTGCCATGTTCCCCAATTATAATCCGCATGTGCTGTGCACATGCTGCGGAAATCTCCGCTGTGGATTATCATTGCGGAAAAAAACGCAGCACTACCAATTATTTTGCGGAAGCGCTGCGTTTTCTCCGCCATTGACTTGCATTGGAACGCATGGATTCCGCATCACTGCATATGTAGATGCGCATTCCGCGCGTTCCAATGTGCGGATGGTACCCGGGTGTGGAGGATAGGAGACTCTCCTCCGGACCCGGGTACCATATAACCTGTGAAAAAAAGAATAAAAATAAAAAATAAATATCATATTTACCTTCTGACGGCCCCCGCTGCGCTCATCCTCCCATGCCGGCAGATCGTGGTGGACTGAAGGACCTGCGCTGGCATCATAGTCATGTGACGGGTCACGCGATGCAGACGTCGGCAAGTCCTTCAGTGTACCACGATCTGCTGGCAGCCAGGACGGAGCGAAGCAAGACTGCGGGGGCCATCAGAAGGTCAGTATAGATTTATTTTTTATTTTTTGACATTCTGTGGGGTCACACTATATAAATCCATGCCGTTTGCATGGATTTATATAGTGTGACCAAGTTGACAAGCACTTTCCAAGTGATGCTAAAATCGCTTGGAAAGCGCTTGACAACCCGCATGCGGAAATGCATGTGAAAAACGCTTCACATCCGCATGTCCCTGGCAGGAAAAACGCATGTACAATCCGCATGTACAATCAGCATGCGTTTTTTTCTGCCAGGGGAGATGCAGAAACGCTCTGGAAAAATCCGGAGCATTTCTACATCGTGGGCACATAGCCTAAATGTATTTTATTGGGATTTTATGTCATATACCAACATAAATTATCAAGTATTTGTGAAATGTAAAGAAAATGATACAGGGTTTTCTAGTTATTTTAAAAATATAAATCTTAAAATTGTGACGTGCATTTGTATTCAGCACCTCTGAGTCAATACTTTGTAGAACCACCTTTCGCTGCAGTCACTGCTTCAAACCTTTGGGAGTATGTGTCTACCAGCTTTTAACATTTAAAGGGTGAAATTTTTGTCCATTCCTTTTTGCAAAATAGCTCTAGCTCAGTGAGATTGGATAGAAAGTGTCTATGAACAGCAATTTTCAAGGCTTGCCACAGATTATCAATTGGATTCAGGTCTGGAGTTTTACTTGCCCATTAAAATGCAAGAATATGTTATGATCTAAACCATTCTATTGTATCTCTGGCAGCATATTTAGGGTTGTTGACTGGCGGAAAGGTAAACCTATGCCCCAGTCTCAAGTCTTTTGCAGCCTCTAATGGATTTTCCTCTAGGATTGCCCTGTATATAGCGCCATCCATCTTCTCATCAACTCTTGCCAGCTTTCCTGTCCATGCTGAAGAAAAGTATCCCAGCAGCATGATGCTGCCACCATCATCTCTGCTGGTGGTGATAGTGTTTCTAGGGTTTCAGGGTGAAGTGCAATGTTAGTTTTCTGCCACATATAGCATATTGAATTTAGTCCTTATTCTTATGGCTTGCTTTCAAAAATGGCTTTCTTTTTGCCACTCTTTTATAAAGACCAAATTTGTGGAGTATGCAACTAATAGTTGTCCTGTGGACAGATTCTCCCACCTGATCTGTGGATCTCTGCAGCTCCTCCAGAGTGACAATGGGCCTCTTGGCTGCTTCTCTAATTTGTACTTGGGATGTCAGTTTAGGTGGACGGCCATGTCTTGGTAGGTTTGCAGTTGTGCCATGCTCCTTCCATTTTTGGATGTTGGATTGAACAGTGCTCCGTGAGATGTTCAAAGTTAGGGCTATATTTTATAACCTAACCCTGCTTTACTCTTCTCTACTACTTTATCCCTGACCGGTCTGGTATGTTCATTGGTTTTCATGATGCCATTTGATCTTTAATGTTCTCAAACAAACTTCTTCGGCCCTCACCGGACTGCTGTACTTATTATGAGAATAAATTACAAAAATTTAGTAATTATGTGACTTCTGGAGGCAATTGATCACTCAAAATTTTATGCAGAGGTATCAGACTGGGGGGTCTGAATACAAATGCACATCACAATTTTCAGATTTATATTTTTAAAATATTTAGAAAATGTAACATACCTGGCGGCGTCCTTGCATGGTGGTCCATCTCCCACTGTGCAAGAGCGCGCACTTGATCTCCAGTCCAGAATGTCTCTCTGGCTTCCCTCCTTGCTGTCTGTTTGTCTGTTTTGGCTGCATAGGGCGACGCCCGCTGAACTTCCTGTTTCTTGTACCTGCTGCGGACACGCCCCTGTTGCACCTTCAGCCTATTGCTGTCCATCTTTGGGTATTTATACCACCTTCTTCCTCAAGATGGCGCCTGAGCATTGTGTCCTGTCAGTCGGCTTTTTGTCTCTGACATGCCAGGTCCTATCCTGTTCTCCTGCCTGTTTTCCAGTTCTGTGTCTGAACTGTGGTCTGTTCTTGTGAACACGCTTCTTGCCTGTTCTTTCGCCTTCTAGGGGCCGTATTCCTAGATCTGCCTGTCTGTGCCTTGCGGTATCTGTTCCCGTCTGAACAGAGTCCTGTTTGTGTCCCTGCCTTGCGGTATCTGTTCCTGTCTGAACTGAGTCCTGTCTATTTCTCCTGTCTTGCAGTATCTGTTCCCGTGTCTGAACTGAGTCCTGTCTATGTCTCCTGCCTTGCGGTATCAGTTCCCGTGTCTGAACTGAGTCCTGTCTGTGTACTCTTGCCTGCTGCCTTTCCTGGAGGCTGTATTTCCAGGCCTGTCTGAACACGCTCCTAGCCTGTTCCTCCCGCCTTCTAGGGGCCGATTACCTAGATCCGTTCCTGTATCTTGTCTGTCCTGTCTGAACACGCTCCTTGCCTGTTCATCCCGCCTCTCTGGGGGCCGTATTCCCAGACCCGCTCCTGTATCCCGCTGCAGTGTCGGTCTCTTCCGTACACTCAGTTCCAGTCTGAACTCTCTCCTATCCTTTACCTGTTTTGCCTCTATGTCCGTTCCTTTCCTTTTTCTGCAGAGTCTGAACTCGTACCTAACTCCTGCTTGTTGTCTCTGTACTCCCGTTTGTGAGTTTGTGGTCCCCTCGCTACTTCGCTGCAAGTACCCTGTGGGTATCTGGCTCTGCCTTTCCCTTCCTGTCTGTTCCGTGTGAACAGAGCCCTGTCCGTCCTGCTCTGACTCCTTGCTCACTGCTCCGGCAGCCTTGCTCCGCTCTTACCCTTTTGCTCACTGCTCCGGCAGTCCTGTTCTGCCCTGCTTCTGCCCGCTGCTCCGGCAGTCCTGTCCTGCCCTGCTTCTGCCCGCTGCTCCGGCAGTCCTGTCCTGCCCTGCTTCTGCCCGCTGCTCCGGCAGTCCTGTCCTGCCCTGCTTCTGCCCGCTGCTCCGGCAGTCCTGTCCTGCCCTGCTTCTGCCTGCTGCTCCGGCAGTCCTGTCCTGCCCTGCTTCTGCCCGCTGCTCTGGCAGTCCTGTCCTGCCCTGCTTCTGCCTGCTGCTCCGGCAGTCCTGTCCTGCCCTGCTTGTGCTCGCTGCTCCTGCAGCCCCGTCCTGCTCTGTTCTTGCCCACCGCTTTGGGCGTTCCCTCTCTGCTGTGGTTGTCTACCGCATCTGCGGTTCTGTGACCCAGTCTGTACTGGGTCTTAACCTTTCTGTGCTCCAGCCCGTCCTTTCGGCCAGTACCTCCCTGCCTGCATACTCGCCTGTATCCACCCCTCTGCATACCTGCCGTGTTTGCTTACATCCACCAGTCTGTGCCAGCCTAACCTGCCTGTTCCAGTAATTCCAGTGTGGGTCAACCCCCGTGTCCGGAGTTTGACCTGGAGTAGCACCTGGTCCCTCTGCCCGGTTTCTCCCTGGTGCACTGGCGTCGTATGCCGTCGTGCCACCTTGGTCGGATCGGCCAGATACTTAGTCACGCCCCTCCAGGCACTCTCCGGTCCATGGTCCAGTGGAACCACAACACCAGCACATGCCAGTCAGTCCGGGCGTGTGCATAACAGAAAACCATGTATCATTTTATTTACACTTCATAAATATTTGCTACTTTGTGTTGGTATATCACATAAAATCGCAATAAAATTTATTTAAGTTCACAGGGATGTATACTTTTCAAGGCACTTTATGTTCATGAAAATTTAGCTCTATTGTAAGATAGTAAAAAAAACAGTAAAAACAATTTAAAATATATTAAATAAATGGAAGTTTTTTTTACATTTAGGGATAGTTTATTTCATAAACATTATGTACAAATTCTAACAATGATATTGGTAATATAGGATAGTATTTACATTTACAAATATCTTTACAAAATCATCTTTACACTTGTTTCCTTTAATTTTATAAACTTTAAGAGTGGAACAGAATTTTTTTTTCTTTAACATTTATAAATAAATATGCAGTGGCCTTATTCATAGTCATGCTTGCCAATATAGAATATGATTTCTATATTCAAACAGACGCAGACACAGCAAAGGTCATTGTACTGAAGAATCTGCTTAATGATAAGTGATTTTATGCAGATATTGTCAGGAAATGCTCAATGTGTTCCAATGAATCATGCCTAGAACTGAAGAGTTACATATTAACATGCGAAACACGTAAAACACACAATAAGTAGCATCTGAATGTATACATTCACTTAAAGGAAATGGTAATATTACTATATTTATTGTTTTATTCACATCATGGCATTGTCTACGGAGTTTATTCTTTATGCATAAAGTTACATCTATTCTCCCACTATAGTGAAATGAAATTTCCATAGAACATGAATAAAGAGTGTACAGATGGCCAGGATTTGGCCATTGGAAGAAAATGTTCACTTATTTTTCATTACTAATTCATAAATGTGTAAACTTGTATAGGACAATTGCTGAAATGAGATACTATTTTGGCACATCAATTTAATATTAATTAAACTAATTTAATGCACATTATAATGTCATGCATGAGAAGAAAGTCAACACAGTGAGATTTGTGTTTCTTAATACTGTGTATGTAACTTGGGGATTATAACTTTCATGAACAATGACAGATATCACACACTTTTGGTCACAATTTATTTTCTAAAAATAAAATTTGGTGGAGAATATCTCATAAGTTAGTCACATTTATGTGACTGGAAGGTATTACTTTATTTTTGCTAATAAGAAAAAACTAATAGTTAGTCAATAAATCCCTGAACACTATTTTTAATTGCATTTAACTGCAACAATTTTATCAATACATGATCCTCTTTTTGTGTATGAGACACATAGATGGCTAAAGTGCCATACTAGGGAATCTGTGGATTCTGACTGCCAGTATTTGAGATAATGTGACATCTCCACTCTGGCTAGCATTATCACCACAAAGGCCTGCAGTGATCTTACTCTTGCTTCGAGCAGCATCTTCAAATTCTGACTTCAAAAAGTTATAAACACTTCCAGAGAATAATGCATAAAAATCTTTAAAGTCACTACTGCTCATATAGAAGTATGAACTTTATTTAGACAACATGGAAATAGCTTCCAGAGTGCCTTCAACGGGGATTTTTATTTGTGGAAATACAATATTGTATTTTGAGATTACACTGTTAAGCTGAATACATAAAGCAACTTGATTGTGCCTTACATTATTTAATATTATTTTTAAAGGGAACCTGTCTCATGAAAAAATGCAGTTAACCTGCAGATATGGGGTTAACCTGCAGGTTAATAGCATTCTGAACCTGTCCTGTACCTGCACTTAGAACCCTGCTACCGGGAGTAAAGGAACTTTATTCTCCTGGCAGTGTTCGGGTTTCAGTTTTAGTGGTGGCTCCCACAGTTTAACAAACTTTGTACCAAGGATTAGTTAGCTTGCGGCAATCCTCACTTTTTAGAAGAATCATTTGACAAAATGCTGAACACAAAGCGCTCTTTTGCTGGAATCTCTAGAGTCCAACTAGAACACATGGGAAACTCTAATTGTATATCTTCAATTTCCCTGCAGCGCCACAAAGTAAATTGAAGTATGACACTGTGACCAATCAAATCAATGAGTTGTCTATTAATGATGAGTGAACGTGCTCGGATAAGGGGTTATCTGAGCTCGCTCGGATGCTAACCGAGTATCTTTGACATGCTCGAAAAATAGGTTTGAGTCGCCGGGCTGCATGTCTCGCAGCTGTTCGACAGTCGCAACACATGCATGGATTGCCTATTTTTTGGTCAATCCATAAATGTGTTGCGGCTGTCGAACAGTCACGAGACATGCAGCTGCAGTGACTCAAACCTATTTTTCGAGCATGCTGAAGATACTCGGTTAGCACCCGAGCGAGCTCAGATAACCCCGAGCACGTTCACTCATCACTATTATCTATACAATGCAGAACAGGAATGGACCTCAGGAGCAAGAGAAACTTTTTGTTCACTCTAACCAAAAAATGAGTCTCCAGAACAGACAACACGCCTCTATTAACACTCTAAAAGAGTATTGGATTTTTTTTTTTTTTAATTAGACCACTCCTAATAAGGACATATTCATTAGTGATTTATCGGTACTACTTCATGAATTCTGCCTGATAAGAACATATTCTGATACTAAAAATAGTGTTATTTGCGTTCTTAACTATCTTTAGATAAAACTACCCCATTTTGTTATTATGCCTATTATGAAATGCCAAAAATATGCCAATAGCTTAACACTTTAATGTTTTATAAAATGTTCTGTATTTAAGAAATGTACACAAAAATACAAAATCATCATCATATGTAGATGAGTTTAGTGTGTTGCTTGATATAATTGCATAGACAAAGCATAATTATTCTCAGCCTGATTTTATCAGCATTGTTTTGAAAGCATAACTTTGGCTTAAAGTACAGTATACAGTCATATGAAAAAGTTTGGGCACCCCTATTAATCTTAAGCTTAATGTTTTATAAAAAATGGTGTTTTTGCAACAGCTATTTCAGTTTGATATATGTAATAACTGTTGGACACAGTAATGTTTCTGCCTTGAAATGAGGTTTATTGTACTAACAGAAAATGTGCAATCTGCATTCAAACAAAATTTGAAAGGTGCATAAGTATGGGCACCCTTATCATTTTCTTGTTTTAAATACTCCTACCTACTTTTTACTGACTTACTAAAGCACTTTTTTTGGTTTTGTAACCTCATGGAGCTTTGAACTTTATAGCCAGGT
Source organism: Phyllobates terribilis (assembly GCF_046119375.1). NCBI lineage: Eukaryota > Metazoa > Chordata > Amphibia > Anura > Dendrobatidae > Phyllobates > Phyllobates terribilis. The sequence goes on along the minus strand of NW_027362762.1, from coordinate 762,761,169 downwards.
GTATGCAATCATGAGAAAAGCTACTTAAAGTGGCCACTTGCAAGTTGTTCTCCTGTTTGAATCTCCTCTGAAGAGTGGCATCATGTGCTCCTCAAAACAACTGTCAAATGATCTGAAAACAAAGATTATTCAACATAGTTGTTCAGGGGAAGCATACAAAAAGCTGTCTTAGAGATTTAACCTGTCAGTTTCCACTGTGAGGAACATAGTAAGGAAATGGAAGAACACAGGGACAGTTCTTGTTAAGGCCAGAAGTGGCAGGCCAAGAAAAACATCAGAAAGGCAGAGAAGAAGAATGGTGAGATCAGTCAAGGACAATCCTCAGACCACCTCCAGAGAGCTGCAGCATCAACTTGCTGCAGATGGTGTCACTGTGCATCGGTCAACTATACAAGGCACTTTGCACAAGGAGAAGCTGTATGGGAGAGTGATGCGAAAGAAGCCGTTTCTGCAAGCACGCCACAAACAGAGTTGGCTGAGGTATGCAAAAGCACATTTGGAGAAGCCAATTTCTTTTTGGAAGAAGGTCCTGTGGACTGATGAAATCAAGATTGAGTTATTTGGTCATACAAAAAGGCGTTATGCATGGTGGCAAAAAAACACAGCATTCCAAGAAAAACACTTGCTACCCACAGTAAAATTTGGTGGAGGTTCCATCATGCTTTGGGGCTGTGTGGTCAATGCTGGCACTGGGAATCTTGTTAAAGTTGAGGGACGCATGGATTCCACTCAGTATCAGCAGATTCTTGACAATAGTGTTCAAGAATCAGTGATAAATATGAAGTTACAAAGTGGATGGATCTTTCAGCAAGACAATGATCCAAAACACCGCTCCAAATCTACTCAGGCATTCATGCAGAGGAACAACTACAATGTTCTGGAATGGCCATCCCAGTCCCCAGACCTGAATATCATTGAACATCTGTGGGATCATTTGAAGAGGGCTGTCCATGCTCGGCGACCATCAAACTTAACTGAACTGGAATTGTTTTGTAAAGAGGAATGGTCAAAAATACCTTCATCCAGGATCCAGGAACTCATTAAAAGCTACAGGAAGCGACTAGAGGCTGTTATTTTTGCAAAAGGAGGATCTACTAACTATTAATGTCACTTTTCTGGTGAGGTGCCCATACTTATGCACCTGTCAAATTTTGTTTGAATGCAGATTGCACATTTTCTGTTAGTACAATGAACCTCATTTCAAGGCAGAAACATTACTGTATCCAACAGTTATTACATATATCAAACTGAAATAGCTGTTGCAAAAACACCAATTTTTATAGAACATTAAGCTTAAGATTAATAGGGGTGCCCAAACTTTTTCATATGACTGTATATATTGATGTATTATCCCATAAATCATGGGACTTTCATGCAATATGTTAAAATGAATAATCCAAATGTAGAAGAGTCATATGTTTTTAGTGTTCACTAGTAAGTGTGTGTAACTTTGTATAGGTAGATTTTATGTGTACTTGCATTTGTACATGTACTGTCATGGCCAAAAGTTTTGAGAATGACACCAAAATTATATTTTCACATGATCTGCTGGCCTCTGGTTTTTATTAGTGTTTGTCTGATGTTTATATCACATACAGAAATATAATTACAATCACATTATGAGTACCAATAGGTTATATTGACAGTTAGAATGAGTTAATGCAGCAAGTCAATATTTGCAGTGTTGCCCCTTCTTCTTCAAGACCTCTGTAATTCTCCCAGGCATGCTGTCAATCAACTTTTGGACCAAATCCTGACTGATAGCAGTCCATTCTTGCATAATCAATGCTTGCATTTTGCCAGAATTTGTTGGTTTTTGTTTGTCCACCCGTCTCTTGATGATTGACCACAAGTTCTCAATGGGATTAAGATCTGGGGAGTTTCCAGACCACGGACCCAAAATCTCTATGTTTTGTTCCATGAGCCATTTAGTTATCACCTTTGCTTTATGGCAAGGTGCTCCATCTTGCGGGAAAAGGCATTGTTGGGCGCCAAACAGCTCTTGGACGGTTGGGAGAAGTTGCTCTTGGAGGACATTCTGGTACCATTCTTTATTCATGGCTGTGTTTTTAGGCAAGACTGTGAGTGAGCCGATTCCCTTGGCTGAGAAGCAACCCCACACATGAATGGTTTCAGGATGCTTTACAGTTGGCATGAGACAAGACTGGTGGTAGCGCTCACCTCTTCTTCTCCGAATAAGCTGTTTTCCAGATGTCCCAAACAATCGAAAAGGGGATTCATCAGAGAAAATGACTTTGCCCCAGTCCTCAGCAGTCCACTCCCTGTACCTTTTGCAGAATATCAGTCGGTCCCTGATGTTTTTTCTGGAGAGAAGTGGCTTCTTTGCTGCCCTCCTTGAAACCAGCCCTTGCTCAAAGAGTCTCCGCCTCACAGTGCGTGCAGAAGCACTCACATCAGCCTGCTGCCATTCCTTAGCAAGCTGAGCACTGCTGGTAGTCCGATCCCGCAGCTGAAACAGTTTTAAGATATGGTCCTGGCGCTTGCTGGTCTTTCTTGGGCGCCCTGGAGCCTTTTTGACAACAATGGAAGCTCTCTCCTTGAAGTTCTTGATGATGCGATAGATTGTTGACTGAGGTGCAACCTTTGTAGCTGCGATACTCTTCCCTGTTACGCCATTTTTGTGCAGTGCAATGATGGCTGCATGTGTTTCTTTAGAGATAACCATGGTTAACTGAAGAGAAACAATGATACCAAGAACCAGCCTCCTTTTAAAGTGTTCAGTGATGTCATTCATACTTAATCATGACTGATTGATCGCCAGCCCTGTCCTCATCATTACCCACACCTGTGTTAATGGATCAATCACTAAAACGATGTTAGCTGCTCCTTTTAAGGCAGGACTGCAATGATGTTGAAATGTGTTTTGGGGGTTAAAGTTCATTTTCTGGGCAAATATTGACTTTGCAAGTACAGTAATTGCTGTTAAGCTGATCACTCTTTGACATTCAGGAGTATATGCAAATTGCCATTACAAAAAATGAAGCAGTAAACTTTGGAAAAATAACTATTTGTCTCATTCTCAATACTTTTGGCCATGACTGTATGTATTAATGAGTGTGTGTTTGTGTGTTGAATATGTATATCTATTGATTGTTTTGGGTGTTTGATCAGGAGACTATCATTATTTTTTCATGTTTCATTTGTGGGTGTTTAGTTAGATATTTTTGGTTTCTTGGCTTTTTGTTTGTATATTTCAAAGAGTATATTTTATAGAGTTTGCTGTTTAAGACTGGATGTACAATTTATTATTTCTATTTATATGCTTTGGTCTGTAGTATAGTTTTTTTGGTTGGCATTTGCATGTGTATGTTTAAGGGGAAACTTTTACACAGTATCAGTGTTATGCAGCCAGCACTGTTATTTCAATTAAATATTATTGAAATATTACTAGCATTGGTATTAACATCTCAAACATAATACCTCTGATTTAATTCATGCCTATTGAAGTTGCTGTAATATTCACAAAAATGAACCCTCAGAAGTTAATAAAGGGTTTTATATACCAATGAGAATACAACATAAATGTTTGGAACCAGTTTTGTATATTTATCGATTTTAGAATTCATTATCAATTTTGCCAAATTGTCTGGAATTTTATACATTACATACATACAGAATGCAATAACGTCAGCAATATTTTATTATAATCAACACAATGCACATTGGAAGTAAAAGAAGCTAATAAAAGCTGTGCAGAATTTTTTTTTAAGCTGAGCCATATAAATAGTAGCAATGATTAGATATACTGTAATGGACTTCAAGCTACTAAGATTGTTTTTCAAAAGTTATTTAAAAATGTATCCAAATTTGGCTTAAATTATTCTTTTTTACTAAAACACATAATCATTGGAAGACATTGCCTTGAAACCAGAGGATAAAAATTAGGTAAAATAGCATTAAATAAAAATAATAAATTATATCTTAAATTTTAGTATGACTGCCAATGGGAATATCAAAGCTGCTGAATATCAGGATACTACAAGATTTTAAGCAGCATACTTTACATGCACATGAACATTTTATGGCTTAATGGAACTGTAAGTAGCTCATAAGTTAATTCTATTCTGTCTATCACTTTTGTAAATTAGAGGTGAAGAAAAGTCTTGATTTTGGCACCATTGTGTAAAATGGTAACTATACCTGGCTAAACACTATTTACTGTTATACAGATTTTGTCCATCAGAGCTGCTTTCTTTCATGCCAATTATATTGTTTGCATAGCTTATTGCTTCTACTTTTTCCACTGGCCTCATTCTGTTCCTTAATAATTATTTAAGTATCTATATTAGGCAGTATTTACAATATATAATATTCACAGAACCATTGACTACAAGGAATAAATGATACACATAAAAACAGAAGTGCCATACAAAGCACTTTCCAAATCTTTGTGAAATACAACAAAACAACACAAGAGCTGAAAATCTATCCTTCAATATATGCTACACAATGCATACTGGGACTTGAGAAGAAGACACACTGAATAACCAAGACATGTCGAAGCAGACATAACTTCCTGTTATTATGAACCTGAACCAGCTCCAGGTAAAATTCTACATTGTCCTTCCAAGTTTATGTTGTTTATCATGCAAAGTTCCGTTCATATAATTCTGGATATAAAACTTCAAATTTTTTCTGGGGATGGTTTGTAATGTTGAGAATGGTGTTGCTTCATATGGGGCCCTGAAAAACAAAACAAACATAAATTCTGAGCATTTAGACTTGATTGAAACGGAGTTAACCAAAAATAAACTCCTAGGGCATAGACATGAAGAATCTCTAGCTTGATGACTGAAGGGTCTTGAATGTAGGATCTCAAACACATAGAACAATAAAAAGTAAAATAATGATAACAATAGTGATACCAATACTAACCAATCAAAAGATATTTCATGTTCAACCAGCATTGGACATTAAAAATTTGTAGGTCCCGAGAAGAAACTTGTAGGTATCGAGAAAAAAATACGTTGAATATTATAGTTCAAAGGGCATAGACATGAACAGATGCCTTTTATAAAAAGTTGAATATTTTAGTTTCTAATATGATAAGTAGAATAACTGATCTGAATAAAAGTAAATCAATCATTTGGTAAATTTAAGCCATTAAGGTTCTGTACGTAAACATGGGTCACATTTCTTCCGAAGCAAATCTGGCTACAAATTTTGTCACAAACTCCCAGCGAATCAATAAAAAAAATCTATATATGTATAATATGTAATTTACATGACTAGTATTGCAATCTGCTTTGGATTTTCCATCTAAAAAAAATCACATGACTCATATACAGATATTGTGATTTGAATGTTATAAAGTGTACCTATAATTTATGTCCATTGGAAACCTCTATCACTGCTCTGAGAAACAAGGATTTTTGTGCATGTGTTGTACATTTTGTGTAGCTTGACACCTCCTCAGCTTTTATCATACAGTAAAAAAAAAAAACATTGTGGGAGTCAACAGTAGCCGAGTGCTACTTCTCTTTTGTCCCAACAATCAGTGGGGGTATCAGCACCCAGGCAAAACTGAAATAAGCTTGTCATAGGTATATTTAACTAAACTTGAATTTAAAATAACTTTGGCCCTCTATGAAAAATTGGGGAACTTTGCAAATTACTTTATTAGGGAATTTGCCTTCATTCCTGTAAAAAAAATTGTAAATAGCTTCCAACCCTGGCCTTCCTTCAGCTGCATTTATATCAGAATATACTAATTTAGAGTACAGGTGATGGTAGTTAAAAGGTCAACTTCTGTCTCCTCTTATGAATGATGAGCTTATCAAAACAATCTCATGCAGCAGACATATCCCCAGAGGTAGTGAGACACAGTGTTATGTCTGTCAGGGGCCACATGCTCAAAAAGGCTACCTCGGACAGACTTAACACAAGCCACTCCATTGGGCAAATTCCAGAGGAACCTCGACTTTCACCCTTTAACCCCTGTACATGGATCTGGTCTTATAACGTGGTACGGACAGACTTAACACAAGCCACTCCATTGGGCAAATTCCAGAGGAACCTCGACTTTCACCCTTTAACCCCTGTACATGGATCTGGTCTTATAACGTGTTACGGTGGATTGCTTCCTCAGAAGAGCTGCCATCCGTAGAAGAGAACAAGAGGCACGAAGGGTCGCAAAGCAAGGTCAAAGCCAAGAAATCACATGAGGGACAAAATCAGGACCCAAGCTGGTGGTCAAAATTCAAGCTTCGGTCAAAAAACTGGAAATACTAAGCAGAACATAGGACCCAAGTAGCAGAGAGCCTAGGTCTAGCTCAACACTAATAACTGAATAGCTGAACACTAATAAGCTAGAGACTGTCTGCTGGGGTTTAACTAGAATGGAAGCCCCTTTCTTGGCTCCCAGTAGGGAGCCAACTACCTACCAGCTCACTGCAGCAAAGCACAACTATATAGCAAAGGGAGCACTAGTCTCAGCATTTTAACAGCAAAACAGCCACACGCTACCAGCATCTAGCAATGGCAAGACAGAGGTTACAGATGTACGTTCAGACATGGATATGATACACAGGTGCTGAGTTGACCCTTTCACTGCCATCATCTGTACCCCAAATGAGAATGTTCTGATATCAGTGCAGTTAAAAGCAGGTAAATAAACCGGGGAAAAGCAGGGGTTTGAAAGCCACTTACATGCATTTTCTGGAAAGAAAAGAAATCCCCTAATAAAGTTATTTACAACGTTTCAAAAATTTGAACAAAATTATTAAAAAGAAAAATTAAATATTAATTTGATTTTAAACAATTGTCATGCTATTGATGCCCTGGTGTTGGAGAGCTAAGCATGATAAAAATGTTATAGTACTTCACAGGTGTTGTCATACCCTGGCTTCCTGCAGGCTGTAAAGTGTAAAAAAATCATCAAATTTATTTTTGCATTTATTATTTTTTCCTAAATACTATATTTGTGCTCCGTGTTACTCCTATCCATTCATAATTAAGCCGTAGAAGGAAATCATTTTTAAAAATTCTTGTAAAATAAAACTTTAAGAATTATTTTCACCTGTTAATGGAAACAACGGCAAATGACTATTTAAGGAAAAACAAAACCGAATGCCAATGAAGAGACTTAAATAGGTAAGATTAAAGGTAAATTTAGAATCAATCATTCTTGATTAGTTGCACAATGCGGTCTTTACACTGCAAAGAATGTATACTGAAGGAAGAATGTAACAACAAACACAGTTTTGGGCGTAATTGTCAATTATGCTTCGCTTTCTGAGCAGCTGGGTACGATAATGGTACGTGCACTCATCACTAACCTAATTGTTTTGCATCCTATAACTGTTTTGTGTTTTAACATTCCAGAGAATGAAACTTTGAAATGTTTCTGGAAACTGTCCCTGAATTTTTTCTTTCATGAACTTTTTTTTTATTGTTTTAAACAGGAATTCAGTAGTGAAGAACATGTGAAAAACAGGGCACAATCCAATGCATGAAATAAATCATACTGCTGCCAAGATGAAACATGGCATAGCAAGTTACAAATGTTATCAATGTCTATACTGTCGTCAACAAAGGGCTGGAAGAGGGGTAAGTCTGCCAAAATCTTGTCATCATCCTTAATCATGAATATTATATACAGCAGTGTTGTAGACAAATAGATGCATAGCTAATGTGAAACTCCAAAATTTGGAATAAAAATAATTTAATTTAGAAAACCTTGTAAATACTATGAGGCAATCACCCAACATTCCAACTAAAAGTTGTCTTCTAAGGAGGGTGGAGTCTTCTTAAAGAAAATGGACTATAAGAAAACTTGGCTCAGAAATTATGGTCTGGGTAGGGAAGTAGTCTTATTAAAGAGAAGATCTTTTGGAAAAGACAACTAGGGTTATCACAAATAATGCACTGTAGTGAAGATTAGTTGCTAGAATTTGTACAAGGTGTCAAGTTGTAAAGAAAATTAGCTTTTCACAGTTCTTCAAAGACAAGAACATGAGGTCCTTAATTCAATCAAATAGTAAACACCTTACAATGAAATATAAATAATGTTGGTAAATAATAAATTGTAACTTTTTTTTAATTAAACTCATAAGTCATCACAGTGCATCATAATGAATTAACAATGAAAGGGTATTTTGGGGGTTTGTCAGGGTATTTTGAGGATATACAGTATGCAACAACTAAGTCAGTGACTTGGTCCTTTCATTTCTTATTTAGGCACAGTGACACAACTATAAGTGTGCCTGTGTCTGGTACTGCATTTTTGGGGGACTGCACTGTGGAATCAAGCACAGCCACATTCCTATGAACATTGAATTCAATTTGAGGCGGATATGTAGTACCCGGTGGCGGGCACTTCAGCTAGACGGCCAAGCTCCACAAGTAAGTACTTCCAGCCGGCGGCCACTGCCACCGGCACCGATAACGGCTTATTGGCGGGGGTCCGGATTGCGGGACCCCGGCCGATCAGACATTGATGCCCCATCCGTAGGATGCCCCATCTGGATGGGGCATCAATGTAAAAGTAGTGGACTTCTTTAAATTATTCTCTGCAGTACATTTTTGCAGGTTATCTCATAATAATATCGTCAAAAATGTTGAACTCTTCTGATGTCAAAGTTACTTGATAGTAGTTGCCTGGATCCACCTTCTTACATTTCTTAAATATACAGCAGGTGGAATAAATATTGAACTCGTAACCAATTTTCTAAATAAATATATTTCTAAAGGTGCTCTTCACATGAAATTCTCACTAGATCTTGGTAACAACCAATCCAATCCACACAGGCAAAGAAATAAAACCATAGATGTCCATAAATTAAGTTATATATAATAATGAAAAATGACACAGGTAAAAAGTATTGAACACATGAAGAAAGAGAGGTGCAAAAAGCCATGGAAAGTCATGACACCAGCTGAAATCTATCAGTAATTAGAAAGCAATCCTGCCACTTAGTGAAAAATAATATCAGCTGGTTCAATTGATAGCCCATAAAAAAGTGTCTCATTACCAAGGTGCTACACAAGAAACATCTCCTGATGGGTAAAACCAGTGAGCTGTCTGAAGACCTTCGCAGCCTTATTGTTACAAAACATACTGAAGGCATTGACAGAAGAATTTAGACATAATATAATTTATGGACATCTATGGTTTGATTTCTTTGCCTGTGTGGATTGAATGGGTTGTTACCACCATCTGGTGAGATTTTCATGACAATAGCACCTTTAGAAATATATTTACTCAGAGAATTGGTGACATGTTTAATACTTATTTCACCCATTGCGTATATATATGCATTTATATATACACATATATAGATTTATATAAATATATATACATATATGTACAAGGATTGGGTTTTTTACATTTAATACATTATTATTACTATTTATTATTATAGCGCCATTTATTCCATGGCGCTTTACATGTGAAAAAGGGGCTATACATAGCATAAACAATTACAATAATCTTGAACAATATAAGTTAGTGACTGGTACAGGAAGAGAGAGGACCCTGCCTGTGAGGGCTCACAATCTACAAAGGATGGGTGAGGATACAGTAGGTGAGGGTAGAGCTTGTCATGCAGCAGTATGCTGGAGCAAAAGTTATTGCAGGTTGTAGGCTTGTCAAAAGAGGTAGGTCTTCAGATTCCTTTTGAAGGTTTCCATGGTAGTCGAGAGTCTGATATGTTGGGGTAGAGAGTTCCAGAGTAGGGGGGATGCATGGGAGAAATCTTGTATGGGATTGTGGGAAGGGGAGATAATAGTAGAGAAGGAGATATTGTGAGGATCGGAGTTTGCGTGCAGGTAAGTGCCGGGAGACTAAGTCTCAGATGTATGGAGGAGACAGGTTGTGGAAGGCTTTGTATGTCAAGGTTAGGGTTTTGAACTGGAGTCTCTGGGTGATGGGGAGCCAGTGAAGGGATTGACAGAGAGAAGAGGCTGGGGAATAGCAGGGGGATAGGTGGATTAGTTGTGCAGCTAATTAAATAATGTATAGATAGATAACTATATATAATATTTTATAATATTTATATGCAGCGTGTGGCAAGACGACTCGCTCGGCTCTCGCGGAGGCAGGCTCAGGACACACGTTCTCAGATTACCTTCCTTCTGGTTTATTATATGGCATAAACTCATGCAGGGTTCCACAGGAAAAATAAACAAGACCCCTCTGGGTTAAATGGGAAAACTAAACAAAATATAGCTCAGTCCATAGGTGAGCGGGTTCCGCCCACTCTCGGTAGCACAAACTGCACAGGCAAAGTCCTTGTAAAAAGCACTGCAGCTTCCAGAACAGTGTCTGGTGACTTCACTCTCCAGACCACACTCCAGAAAAAAAAAAGGACTGAGCTTTTACACATTGCTCAGCCACACCCTGAGGGGAGGTAGGGGGAATGGCGTCCCGCCCTCTTTGCCATTGCCATAAAACCGCACACCCATTAACAGAGTAAACCCTCCAGCATATAACATGCTGGCAGAAATAAAGTAGGTCTTAGTTCACACAGGAGAGCATCCTGAGTAACACATACCTCCCCTCACATATAAAACCAGTGACACTGTCACAAGTGGCATGTAAAAGTTTGGGCACCCTGGTCAAAATTACTGTAAATGTGAACAATTAAGCAAGTTGAAGATGAAATGATCTAAAAAGGCATAAAGTTAAAAATGACACATTTTCTTAGTTTTTTTCCACGCAAAAAAAATATATTGTCTTTTTTTTTTATTTAAAAATTACAAAAAGGAAAAAGAGCCGATGCAATAGTTTGGCCACCCTTGGGGATTAGTGTGCTCAGATAACTCTGACCAAAGTTTCAGACCTTAATTACCCTGTTAGGGTTATGGCTTGATCAATATCATCATTAAAAGAGGCCAGGTGATGCAAATTTCCCCGGTTTATAAAAACCCAACCACCTCTAACCTAGTGCCAAAAAACAGCAGCCACTGGTTCTTCTATGCTGATGCCTAGAATTCTGATAATGAAAATGGTGGAGACCAACAAAGCAGGAGAAGGCTATAAGAAGACAGCAAAGTGTTTCCAAATTTCCCTTTCCTGAGTTTGAAATGTAATTAAGAAATGGCAGTTAACAGAACAGTGGAGGTCAAGATAGGGTCTGAAAAAAACAAGCAAAATTTCAGTGAGAGCTGCTAGTAGGAATGCTAGAGAGGCAAAGAGGCAAATCAGAATCCCTGCTTGACTGCAAAATACATTCAGAAAGATTTAGCAAACTCTGGAGTTGTGGTACATTGTTCTATTGTTCAGAAACACCTGCACAAATATGGCTTTCACAGAAGAGTCATCAGAATAAAATCTCTCCTGCATCCTCACAATAAAACTCAGCTTCAGAAGTATACAAAAGTAGATCTAAACTAGTCTGATTAATTTTGGAAACAAGTCCTGTGGTCCGATGAGGTTAAAATAGAACTCTTGGGCCACAATGATCAAAAGGTATGTGTGGAGAAAAAAGGGCACAGAATTTCAGGAAAAGAACATCTCGCCAACCATCAAAGGTGTTGTGCCACCATAAAGAATACATTTAACTAAGCAGAAAACTTTAAAATAAATGCTTTTGTAATTTACAGTTATTAAAAATGAACAACCTTTCATCTTCTAAAGTAGACCCTCTGGCGTTATTCCGTCTGCAAGCTTTATCCATCCATCCTAATGGCCAATCAGCTGGCCAAGCATGCGCAGTTCCTGGCAGCATAAAAAAGAGTTCCCCACCTCCCCACCCACAGTGTGCACAACGTATGCACTCACACAGGTCTGACATCTGGGTGAGATCATTCTGATTCACATGCGCGCTGTCAGAGCTGTGTGAGCTCGATTGCATATGCCTCCCACGCTCACACAGCTCTGACCACATACATGTGAAGCAGAACGATCTCACCCAGATGTCAGACCTGTGTGAGCACAGGGGGCAAAATCACTGCAAACGCCTCCCATGCCCACTCTGTCAGACCTGTGTGAGCGCAGGGAGCATCCCACTTACGTTGTGCACATTGGGGGGGGACTCTTTTTTATGATGACAGGAACTGTGCATGCTCAGTCAGCTGATTGGCCATTAGGATGGATGAATAAATCTTGCAGACAGAATAACGCCAGGAGGCCTACTTCAGAAGGTGAAAGGTTGTTATTTTTTAAAAGGAGCATCATTTTTAATAACTGTAAGTTGCAAAATCATGTATTTCCACATTTTTTGCTTAGTTAAATGAATTCTTTATGGTGGCACAACCCCTTTAAGCAAGGGGGTAGATGGATCAATCATGCTTTGGAGTTGAGTTGCAGCCAATGGAACAGGGAACATTTCACGAGTAGAGGGAAGAATGAATTCAATGAAATTTCAACAAATTCTTGATGCATACATAACACCATCTGTAAAAAAGCTTAAGTTGAAAAGAGGATGGCTTCTACAAATGAATAATGATCCCAAATACATGTCAAAATCAACAATAGACTATCTCAAAAGGCGCAAGCTGAAGGTTTTACTATGGCCCTCACAATCCCCTGATCTGAACATCATTGAAAATCTGTGGCTAGACCTCAAAATAGCAGTGCATGCAAGACGACCCAGGAAATTCACAGAGCTGGAGGAATTTTCCAAGGAAGAATGGATGAAAATCCCTCTAACAAGAATTGAAAGCGTGAACAAGCTGTGATACGTTCAAAAGGAGGTGCTACTAGGTACTAACCATGCAGGGTTCCCAAACTTTTGCATTGGCCCATTTTCCTTTTTCTCATTTTTAAATGTAAAAGAGGAATATATATATATATATATATATATATATATATATATATATATATATATATATTGCCTAAAATACAAAGGAAATGTGTCATCTTCAACTTTAGGCCTTTCAGAGATTATTTTATCTTCAACTTGCTTAACTATTAACAATAACAGTAATTTTGACCAGGGGTACCCAAACTTTTACATGCCACTGCATCTATCTATCTATCTATCTATCTATCTATCTATCTATCTATCTATCTATCTATCTATCTATCTATCGTTTATTTAGATATTTAATTGTTAAATGTAAAAAAATCACTCTTTGTACTTTTAGACTAAATAGAAAAGCTGCAACATTTCAGTTTTGCCAATTGAACATGTAAAATAAGTCACATTTGTGTGTAAAAATATCTCGAAGACTTAGTAGGATTGCTAGCCCAAGATGTTTTCCCCACCATATAACCATCCCTAATTAAATACACATTTAGCTTGTTCCAGCAATGAACATGCACATTCAGCATCAGTGACTTTGACCTCCAAGTTATCTATGTAGGCAGCAAAGCTGAGCAGCTGCCAAACCCCTTTGTAGAGGGTACTAAATACACACATACACACAGGAAAAATCTATCTTGTCTGATTTTTTTTTTCACTAAGAAATATAATACTCTTACATGGTGTAAAGGATGCTGTTATTAGCTGTTTAAGAGAAGTGAGATTTTAAGATTTACTGATTTCTGAAATGAATATAGTATTTAGTAAACATTTTATTCTGTTTTATAGAAGGTGGATGAAAGGAAGGAAAAGGGGGCCATTGTCCAGGGCCTTTCACTACCTAAGAACCTTTATTACCCAGTTTCCCTCAGTCCTTTTCACACTCTCTGAGCAGAATTAATTTAAAGGGAATCTGTCAGTAGGATCAACCCTCCTAAGCCGTCTATATGGGCATGTTAGTCATAATAAACTGAAAAAAATGATGCCTTCATATCTGTGATCTGATGTCTTTTTCCAGAGAAATGAACATTTTTCTTACATGTAAATGAACTGTTCTAGGCCATGAGGCAGGCACTGATCTGTTTGAGAATTTGTCTTCAGAGCTTATTATCAAACAAAGGGGGCATTACCAGTCTGATGTGCAATGGTTACCGGTGTGATGTGTAATGGCCGCTCTCTGCTCTCCTGATCTCACTGCAGAGCTGTGTGTGATTATACATGACACATCTGCAGGTTCCTCTCAGCTTCAGCTTCCATCTCACCTGCAGACAGAGTTGCAATATTGTTGCAATACAGCAGAGCTGCAGCTGCTAACGTCTTTGTTATGACACAAAGTTCAGTTCTACTGTTCTGCGTTAGTTACATATCTCACTGATAATGCACCCTTTCATTAAAAATAATCTCTGGAGACAGATTTTCATGCATGTCCAGCCCATAGTCCTGAACAGCTCAATTACATATAAGAAAAACTTAGTTTTCTCTGGAATAAGACACTGGATTACATATATCAAAGTATCATTTTATTCAGCTTCCTATTACATACATGCCCAAAAAGACAACTTAGCAGTTTTGATCCTACTGATAGATTCCTTTAAAACCATTTGTAGAACACCTCCAATTAAAAAAATTGGCAGATCCCTCATGCTCTACCCAAGCTTCCTAAAAAAACAGAAATTAGCAATCCCAGAAGGTTTCTTCTACCATGAAGTCTTGGATCGGTGGGAAGTTAGACATGGAGGAGGTGTGGCTGCAAAGCAGATCTTCTCACCAACACTGGCCTGAGAAAGTTGGCAAGTATTTCACAGGTAATGTGACTTCTATGAAATTATCAAATTGTTTGCAATGGGCCTCTAAGATCATTAATCTGGCTCTGCTTTTTAGAACTTCGGGAAGGGGATATTTTATATTTTGTTATACATTTTATAAGTCACATAGCATTAAAGAGTTTGTTCAAGATATTTTTTATCCATATGGTTGCATTTGTGGAAGATAACAAACTCAGCTATTCTCACCCTCCACAGATCCAGCAATGCCTCTTCACTGCTGGTCTAGTTTTGTTGAAAGCCTACAGTGATAACTTCACAACTGCAGTGCATGTGATGACTGTAGACAATCATTGGCTCAGTTGCTCATACTGTCTACATTAGTAGAGCCGATGAGCCCAGTGATTGGATGCAGCATTCATGTGTGCTGTAGCCGTGAAATTGCAGCTGTGGCTTGTCAAAATAGACTACGGCAGCAGCAGAGAGGCAGTGCTAAACCTGGGGAAGGGAAGCATTACTGAATTTGTTATTTTCTGTAGCTACAACACCATGGATATTTTTTTTTATTCTGGAAAACCCCTTTAAAAATATTGCATACAGTTTATAAAATATTCAATTCAATGCATTTAAATTATTGGGAGGTTTAGATCACTTACGATGAGGTATAGGGGGAAGTATATCTGGTGTCCTGAAGGTCTTTATTGTTGCTGGCCCTTCACCACCGGTTGTTAGCACTTGAACCTCCAGTCGGTAAAGCATTGAAGGTCTTAGATTGTGGACAGTAAGAACATAATGGTCCTGTATGAAGATGACAATATATGTAAGTCTTCTGACTCCTCCGAATGACTTATTACCGGGTTGCAATACAGTTAAAATACATATTAAAGTACTTACTGCTGGCAATATTTGGGACTGTGAAATTATGCTGTTTGGTAGGCTGTTCTGCCGACTTTCTGTAGTGACTTCTGCCCATGTGACCTGGAATCCTGTCATAGGTTGATGAAGATTTAATTTTGACAATTTCCATGAAAAATGTCCGGTGATGTTACCCTCATGCACATTAAAAGCAGCGGACAGGTTTTCTGGTTTTGCCAATACTTTAGCGACAACTTGTCCTGTAAGGAACAAAAACATTTCAGAAACTTTCAATGATTCATATTTTTATAGTTCTCACAAGAAATAAAAGGCCCGACATACATGAGAAATAGAAAAAAACCTGTAATAATGGCTTTTTTGTTAAGTTTATGGTGCTTAAATGCATTTTTCTACAAAAACATAAACTGAACAAAAGATTGGAATAACCCAGAAACATTTTATTGTTGCATTTTTATGTGGCTTCTCTGACCTACTTCACATGCAGCCTAAATAAATTCAATATGTTAATTCTAAGAGAAATAGAGGTACTTAATAAATAATGTATATGTAGACTGAGTTTGTTTCAGTCTGCCATGAATATATAAATATCTGCTGATGGGGTTTATAGTCTCTACTGAATTTTAAATAGGTAGTACAGATATCTTTAAAAATCATATGACTGCCAGAAAACTATATTTCAGCTTTAGTAATAAACCATACAATGGTCAGGAATCCTGTCAAAGTGTATTCATTTATTTTATCAGGTGGAAACAAAAATCTTATACAGGAAACCTTTGTGTATTTGGGTCAGTTATCAAAATGAAAGAGAATTATTGGATACGTTTGTAAAGAAGTTGTTTGGTTTTAAAACCAAATCTGCCAATGCACTAGAAGGGAATTCAGAGTTAATAAAAAGGGGTTAATTTAGGAAATTCATCTTTTTGTTAGAATGGAGAACGGTTACAGGAGAAAGGATATTTTACTTTGGAAGACCTCAGTTGACTGTGGATTACATGTGCATTCCAATTATTTTTATGAGAACAGTGCAATACTATATTATCCCTGCGGTGCAACTGGAAGAATATTAAACACATAGACCTTGAATCATTAAAACTGGCGTTTCATAAGTCAGTCTTAATGATGGGTATGCAGGACTAAGATGTGCCTAATTCATTAAGAAGCTCACATCACTTGAATTTGGCTCTTCTTATCAGTGGCGTGCACCTCCATGCACCTCACCAGAAATATTACTCCAGTCAGAGACGTAAGAAAAAGGTACATGGCAACCTTTAATAAATTTGTCAGGTAAATGTTGTCACGCTAGAAAAGGAGAACAACTCAGCAATTCATTGCGAAAAGGTATGTTTATTGAATCATACAAGAGTAGAGAATAAGTATTTAAAAGACAAAAAGAGGTGACTAGATGGAGGAAGTGCTTGAAAGTCAGGAAAATACAAATGTTAAAAGTAGTGATGTAAGTCCCTGGATTAGACAGAATTGCACAAATGCCCGTAGTCAAAAAAATATATATCAATCATAAGTATGAATATATTAAATGAGCAAAAGAACAATCCCTAATGGGGATCCCTATAAGAAAGGACCTTCCACCTATAAGATGGCGAGATAAAGCCATTAAAATAGCATATGGAAAGCATAGTCTAAGCCAGGTACCAGAGCAGAGTACAGAACCATAAATAATTACCTGACAAACTAGCACAGTCAGAGTGGAGGGGGGAAGATAGAGTGGTGCCTGCCCTTGAGAAAGCGGTTGGTTACACCGTGAAACGCGCGTCGGGCTCCTGGCACCACTTTATCTCGCCATCTTATAGGTGGAAGGTCCTTTCTTATAGGGATCCCCATTAGGGATTGTTCTTTTGCTCATTTAATATATTCATACTTATGATTGATATATATTTTTTTGACTAAGGGCATTTGTGCAAGTTCTGTCTACTCCAGGGACTTACATCACTACTTTTAACATTTGTATTTGCCTGACTTTCAAGCACTTTCTCCATCTAGTCACCTCTTTTTGTCTTTTAAATACTTATTCTCTACTCTTGTATGATTCAATAAACATACCTTTTCGCAATGAATTGCTGAGTTGTTCTCCTTTTCTATTATGTTTTTCAGCATGCTGTTTGGACGGATGCTTGTCATGTGACTAGCTATCCGCCCAAATTTTTCTTATTGGTTTTTTTGCATGGCAGTGCTTCTGTTATAAATGTTGCCAAGCCCAGTCCTGCCCCAGCTCCATCCATTTTGGCAGAGCTGTCCAAAACATTTACAAAACTTCTTTTTAACCTCTTTCCAACCCATGACGTCTTAGTACGCACATTTGCGTACCCCCGGTTCAGTGAGGGCTGCTGCGCTGAGCCCTCACTGAACCGAGCACATGTCAGCTGATTCTTACAGCTGACATGTGCCCGCAACAGCCGCGGGTGGAATCGCGATCCACCCGCGGCTGTTAACATGTTAAATGCCGCTGTCAATCTCCGACAGCGACATTTAACGCGAGCTACCGGGTTGCGCGTCATAAGCCCCGCCCATCGGCGACCCCGTCACGTGATCGCGGGTCGCCGATGGGCGTGCATGACAACCCAGGGTCTGCAGCAGACGCCTTTGGTTGTCATAATCTGGTCACTATGAGCGCCACCTAGTGGTCGGCGCTCATAGCACAGGACCATTTCTGATGCATGCAGGGGATCTGCTCGTCCCCTGTATGTAGCAGAGACGATCAGACAACTGCTGCTTCTAATCTCCTATGGAGACTATTGAAGCATGCAGTAAGTGAAAAAAAATGTTTTTTAAAATATAAAAAAAATATATATATATAAAAGTTTAAATCACCCCCCTTTTGCCCCATTCAAAATAAAATATATAAAAAAAAAAAACCCATACACATATTTGGTTTCGCCGCGTTCAGAATCGCCCGATCTATCAATATAAAAAAAGAATTAATCCGATCGGTAAACGGTGTAACGAGAAAAAAATTCTAAACGCCAGAATTACGTTTTTTGGTCACCGCAAAATTGCAATAAAATGCAATAACGGGCGATCAAAACATCGGATCTACCCCAAAATGTTATCAATAAAAACGTCAGCCCGGCGCGCAAAAAATAAGCCCTCACTAAGCCCCAGATAGCGAAAAATGGAGACGCTACAGGTCTCGGAAAATGGCGCTATTTTTTTTTTTTTTTTTTTACCAAATTTTGGAATTTTTTTTCACCACTTAAATAAAAAAGAACCTATACATGTTTGGTGTCTACGAACTCGTAATGACCTGGAGAATAAGAATGGCAGGTCAGTTTTAGCATTCAGTGAACGTGGCAAAAAAAATAAATAAAAAACAACTGTGGTATTGCACTTTTTTTACAATTTTACTGCACTTGGAATTTTTTTCCCGTTTTTCCGTACACGATATGGTAAAACTAGTAATGGTGTTGAAAAGTACAACTTGTCCCACAAAAAATAAGCCCTCAAATAGCCATATTGTCCAAAAAATAAAAACGCTATGGCTCTGGGAACAAGGGGAGCAAAAAACGAAAAAGCAAAAACGACAAAACCCAAGGTTGCGAAGGGGTTAAGGTGTTTTACTCGAGAATTCTGTTGTAGACAGCTTAACCCCTTGAAAGCAGGGCGATTTTCCATTTTCTCTTTTTTTTCCTCACGTTCTTCCAAGAGTCGTAACTTTTTTATTTTTTCACCATGTGAAGGTTTGATTTTTGTGAGATGAGTTTTACTTTTGAATGACATCATTCATTATATCATGCGATACACTTGAAAGTGGGAAAAAAATAAATTCAAAGCGCATTGAAATTGCAAAAAAAGTTTAATATCACAATAAGCTTCTGCTTTTTTTTATTCAGCATGTTCACTATATGGTAAAACTTATCTAGAAATATGATTCTCCAGGTCAGTTTGAGTGCACAGATACCAAACATGCATAGTTTTTATTTTATTTAAGTGGTAAAAAAAAAATGTTGAAATGTGTATGAAAATATATTTTTGCCTTTGTCGCCATTTTCCCCATAGCGTTTTCATTTTTCAAGTTACGGGACAATATAATGGATTATTTTTTGCACCCTGAGCTAATGTTTTTACTGATTCCATTTTGGGGTAGATACAATGTTTAGATTGCCACTTAATGCATTTTATTGAAATGTTGCGGCAGCCAAAAAAACAGTAATTCTGGCGTTTTGAATTTTTTTTCATTTCTCTGTTTATTGATGCGGATTAATTTATTTTAAATTTTGATAGATCGGACATTTTTGAAAGCAGCGATACCAAATATGTGTATTTATTTATTTTTTTAATTCCTTTATTTTTAAACGGGTGGTTTGAACTTTTGTGTTTTTTTTTATTCTTTTCATATTTTTTATAACTTTTTTTTAAAACTTTTTACTGTATTTAAAAGTCCAATTGAAGCTGTGATCATGCGACTGCTTGTGTTATACATAGCAGAGCTGATACACTGCCATGTATAACAGAAATAATCTTGATTTCTGCTATACAAGATTCTTGATTTGATCTTTTACTCAAGGGAATATTGTAATGACAGGCATGAGAGTCATCAGAAAACTCCCGGGTATCATGGCAACGCATCGGTGATAATGCTACGGGCACACCGATGGGAGCGCGGAATGACATGCATCCCTGTTGACGCATGTTGAATGCCGCTATCAGAGATTGACAGTGGGATTTAATGGGTTATCAGCCATTGTTAGGGCTCCACTCCAACTGCGGCTGTTACAGGTACATGATGGCTGACTAAATCAGCCATAATATGCTGGGTGTTAGAACCTTGCTCTTAGTTTTTTTTCCTTTGCTGGTCACATGACCTTGTTGGCCTATTTAATCCTGCTCCGCCCTTCTGGCTTTGCTGGACTTCATTGTATATCTACTTTCTAGCTAGCCTGTGCTCTGTGTCTTGCTCTGTTAGTTTGCTTGGTCTACTGACCTCTATGTTCTATATATTTTGTTTGTTCGTCTGTCTGCTACTATTTCTGTTAGGAGGTGTCCCATATTCCTCCCAGTCCTTAGTACTTGTAGGGATTCCTTCCTCACATCTATAGGTCTCCGTACAGACTAGCTTAGGACTTTAGCAGGTCTGATCGCAGGATCAGGTTCCCTGTTACATCGTAGGGATTCAGCTGAGTTCTATCGTAGGGACAGATCTCCTCTCTTTCCTTAGCTCTGGTAGCAGAACATAACAGTAAGTCCAGCCAGCAAATTCTCTAAGGAAAGATTTTTCTGTTCCATCATGGTGTCGGTTCAGGATTTGGTTCATCGCCTGCAGGGACTCTCTCTGGAGGTGGCCGAGCTCCGTCAGCACGTGAGTAACTGTCCTGGAGCACATTTCTTGGAGCCTAAGGTATGTTTGCCGGATTTATTTTTTGGTGAACACCGAGAATTTTTTTCATTCAAAAATGCTTGCTTATTGTATTTTCGTTTGAGACCTAAGTCCTCTGGGGATGAATCCCAGCGCGTAGGGTTCATAATGTCACTTTTGCGCAAAGAGCCTCAGGAGTGGGCCTTTTCTTTGCAACCTAGTGATACATGCTTCAGATCAGTGGATAGTTTTTTTTCTGCTTTGGGACTATTATATGATGATCCTGACCGTGTCGCATCAGCTGAGACTGAGTTGAGACGTTTAAAACAAGGATCAGGTAATGTGGAAAAATATTGTACTCATTTCCGTCGTTGGTCTACTCAAACAGGGTGGAACGATTCTGCTCTGAAAAGTCAATTTCTTGCTGGGCTCAGTGAAAGGGTTAAAGACCTGCTAATTGCTTATCCTACACCTGAAGATTTGCAACAGGCTATGCAATTAGCTATACGGGTGGATAGAAGACTGCGTGCAAGGGTTAATGAGAGCAAATCCTCTGCTATGTCAGTTTCTGGTTATGAGAATGTGTGAACTAACAGTGGTGAACCGATGGAGATTGGATCGGTGGCACCTCGCTCTCAAGAAAAAGACCGTTGATTTTTTGAAGGCTTGTGTTTCTATTGCGGAAAATCTGGTCATTTGATTAAAGGCTGTGAGCTTCGTATGAAGAAAGAAAAAAAAATGGTCAGTCATGCCCGTATTGCCTGTTTAAATTCCAAGGGTGTATTTTTAGCTGCTTCCACGATTGCTCAGGAAAAATTAATGGAATTTCGGGTGTTTGTCGATTGTGGGTCTACTCTGAATGTTATTGATGGGGGATTCATGGAAAGACTCAATTTAAAACCTGAACCTTTATCATCCCCCATTGCTGTGGTTTCTGTGGATGGTTCCCCTTTGAAGAATATTACTCTCAAGGTCTGTGAATTTCCTCTCACTATTAATGGTGTTCAACACGAGAAATTGGATTTGGTAGTGTTGAATAACTTGCCTTCTCCAGTAATATTGGGATTGCCCTGGTTAAAATTTCACAATCCTGTACTGGATTGGTCTACCAGTGAAATTAAATCCTGGAGCCATAAATGTTATGACAAGTGTTGTAATGGGCGTATTGCAGCTTTGGATAGGGGAGAATTGCCTGTTCCTATTCAGGATTTTTGGAGAGTTTTTTCTGAGAAGGAATCGCAGGTTTTGCCTCCCCATAGAGACTATGATTGTTCTATTGAATTTGTCCCTGGAGCGACTCTTCCTAAAAGTCGTTTATTTAACCTTACTATTCCTGAGAGGAAGGCTTTGGAGGAATACATACAGACAAGTTTGGCCGCCGGTCACATTAGGCCCTCTAAGTCTCCTGTGGCGGTTGGATTTTTTTTTGGAAAAAAAAAGGACGGCGGTTTACGTCCTTGTTTGGATTTTCGTGAGATTAACAAAATTACTGTACGCAATCCTTACCCACTGCCATTGATTCCTGATCTGTTTAACCAGTTAATGGGGGCCAAGTGGTTCTCTAAAATTGACCTTAAGGGGGCATACAATCTGTTGCGCATGAAGGAGGGTGACGAATGGAAGACTGCTTTTAACACTCCTGTGGGTCATTTTGAGAATCTGGTTATGCCTTTTGGTCTTACTAATGCTCCTGCATTTTTTCAGAATCTGATTAATGATATCCTTAGACCTTTGATCGGTAAAAATGTGGCTGTGTATTTGGATGACATTTTGATTTATTCGCCGGATCTGGAGTCTCATTGGCGGAGCGTGCGTGAGGTATTACAGTTATTAATGGACAATTCGCTTTTTGCTAAGCTGGAGAAATGTGAGTTCGCTGTACAGAGAATTAGTTTTTTGGGCTACATTATCTCCAGCAAAGGTTTTGAGATGGATCCGGTTAAGGTTCAGGCTGTGCAGGAATGGCCTAGGCCTATTGGTTTGAAATCGATACAGAGGTTTTTGGGTTTCGCCAATTACTATAGAAAATTCATAAAAAATTTTTCTAGTATTGTCAAACCTCTGACTGATCTCACCAGGAAAGGTGCTGATGCGGTTCAGTGGTCTTCTGAGGCCATTGAAGCTTTTGTGTATCTCAAGGAGAGGTTCACCTCTGCTCCCATCCTTATGCAGCCTGATGTTACTAGGCCGTTTTTGGTTGAGGTTGATGCTTCCTCTGTGGGGGTTGGCGCAGTATTGTCTCAGGATAACGGGGATGGATTACATCCCTGTGCCTTTTTTTCAAAAAAATTTTCGGAGACAGAACTGAATTACGATATTGGTAATCGGGAATTATTGGCTATTAAACTCGCATTTGAACACTGGCGCCACTTCTTGGAAGGTGCGGAATTTCCCGTTCAGGTTCTTACGGATCATAAAAATCTGATATATCTTGATGCTGCCAAGCGCCTGAATGCCCGTCAGGCTAGGTGGGCACTGTTTTTCTCGCGGTTTAATTTCTCCGTTACTTACATCCCTGTTACTAAGAATGTTAAGGCGGATGCCTTGTCTCACAGTTTTTCTCCCATAGTCGGTGCTGAGAAAGAGGAGAACATTTTACAAGAAGGTGTTGTGATAGCTGCTTTGGACTCCGTTTTGGAAAATGAGATTCTTAAAGCACAGGAGAATGCCCCTTCTAACACTCCTCATGGGAGGTTGTTTGTGCCTGGGACCTTTAGGAGAGATTTGTTTGTTGAGTGTCACGAATCTCGGTTGGCAGGTCATCCCGGAATCTCTGAGACCAAGAGACTGGTGGGTCGCAGTTTTTGGTGGCCTGGATGGCAGAAGGAAGTCATTAAGTGGGTGCGTCAATGTACTATATGTGCTAGATCTAAGTCCTCACATACTCCTGCTGCGGGGTTGCTTTGTCCTTTGGAGGTTCCCAGTGCTCCTTGGACACATTTGGCTATGGACTTTATAACTGACCTTCCCCCCTCTGAGGGTTTTACTGTCATCTGGGTGGTCGTGGACCGTTTTAGCAAGATGTGTCACTTGGTTCCTTTCGTCAAACTGCCCTGCGCTAAAACTCTCGCTAAGGCCTTTGTCAAGGAAATTGTCAGACTTCATGGCGTTCCTACTGACATTGTTTCTGATAGGGGTCCTCAGTTCGTGGCTCGTTTTTGGCGTGCCTTTTGTGATAGGTTGGGAGTTCATTTGTCATTCTCGTCCGGATATCATCCTGAATCTAATGGCCAGACAGAAAGGAAAAACCAGGATGTTGAGCAGTTCTTGCGTTGTTTTGTGGCAGACAATCAAGAGGGGTGGTCTGAGTTTCTGCCACTTGCTGAATTTGCTCTGAACAATCATACATCTTCTTCTGCTGGTTGTTCGCCTTTTTTTTGTTGTTCTGGGAGACATCCGTCGTTTGGGTCGTTCTCCAAGTTGGGATCTGCCGTGCCTGAGGAGGAGAATTTTTCCGGTGATTTGGAGAGAGTTTGGACGGATGTGCATGGTAATCTTCAGGAGGCCAACAGAAAATCTAAAGACTACTTTGATAGGAAACGACAGGAGGTTTTGTTCGCTGTTGGTGACATGGTTTGGTTGTCCTCTAGGAATCTGTGGTTGAGGATTCCTTCAAAGAAATTGGGTCCCAAGTTTGTAGGGCCCTTTAAGGTGCTTCAGGTTGTCAACCAATCTGCTGTTAGGTTGGAGGTTCCTACCTCCTGGAGAATTAATCCGGTATTTCATGTCTCTCTGTTGAAAAAAGCTGTTGTATCGGATTGTGACGCCTCTGCCTCTGTTCCTCCGGTGGTGGAGGACGGGGAATATGAAATTTCTCGCATCCTTAACTCTAGACGGTATAGAGGTAGTTTGCAGTATCTTGTGGCCTGGAAAGGTTTCGGTCCCGAGGATAACTCTTGGGTGAGGTCGGATGATGTTTCCGCGTCCAGACTTATCAGAGCGTTTCACAGGAGATTTCCTGATAAGCCTGGTCCTAGGGGATCCGGAGGATCCTCTTAGAAGGGGGGCTACTGTTAGAACCTTGCTCTTAGTTTTTTTTCCTTTGCTGGTCACATGACCTTGTTGGCCTATTTAATCCTGCTCCGCCCTTCTGGCTTTGCTGGACTTCATTGTATATCTACTTTCTAGCTAGCCTGTGCTCTGTGTCTTGCTCTGTTAGTTTGCTTGGTCTACTGACCTCTATGTTCTATATATTTTGTTTGTTCGTCTGTCTACTACTATTTCTGTTAGGAGGTGTCCCATATTCCTCCCAGTCCTTAGTACTTGTAGGGATTCCTTCCTCACATCTATAGGTCTCCGTACAGACTAGCTTAGGACTTTAGCAGGTCTGATCGCAGGATCAGGTTCCCTGTTACATCGTAGGGATTCAGCTGAGTTCTATCGTAGGGACAGATCTCCTCTCTTTCCTTAGCTCTGGTAGCAGAACATAACACTGGGAAAGATGCAGGCTTAGTGTGTGAGCCCATATCAAAGGCAGGGAAATGACATATGACGTAACTATATGTCATATGTCGTAAAGGGGTTAAAAGGTTGATAAAAAAGATGAATTAGTCTCCTACATTTCTGAAGATGTATAGAGGCAGAGGGAAAGGTAAAAGTGTATTTCTCACTGCTATAACATTGCAATACAAGCAAAAGGAAAATTTTTCGCTACATTCACTCTTGTTTGATGTGGTTGTCTCATCAGCACAAAACCTGTCCATAAGCCTTTTAGGGATATATTCATATAATTAAATACCCCACCCCAAACCCTTCTCTATAAGCCAAAGCCACAAAGCAAGAGCCGCAGGTAATCCCGAGGACATGGTCCATTCATCGGCCATAGCAGGAGAGACACATGGAAACATTTAAATTCCCCTGACAATAACAGCTGATCTCCAAGAATGCCAAGAGCCATGCCCACTCTGATCAGTTGATTACCACAGCTGCTGTTTTTAATGGAGGACTTGTCTTGATGAGGCAACCTCTCTAACGTAAGGCACACTGCTGAGTTGTAATAGTAGAAATCCATAATCCTTTTTTAAGTAGCATTCCAAATGCCAGTGTAAACTCAGCTCCAAGTTTTCAGTACATTAAACATTTACATTCACATATTCACTGCACTCCAGATCATCTTGGCACCCTCTAGGGCTTTTTACCATATGTCATTACCTTGTCGATGTGTAGGAGGGGCATGTTTATATAAAACTCACAGAGTAATCTGTATTTCAGAGTGAAACTGGATCATAAAACAATATTTTGTTCCATTTCTTTGTCTTTAGTATTTGTTCTGCGTAGTTTTTTTTTACAACAAATAATATTCTTCAAATGCATTTCGAAAATGAGTTAACTCCTCTTGAGTAAGAGCAGATTTGCCAACAATGAAAGCCTTTACCAATATCTGGCAGGACTTCACAAACATTTTACTGAATTACAGTAAACTTCAATACTAAATCTCTGTAAAAGCAACGGGAGTATGAAAGACTGCTAACTGAACTTCAACACCTCACTACGCACAAAGAAAGACTATTTGTTTGAGCTTTTAGGGTTTTTAGACATCAATTGGAAATGATTTGCAATAAAAGTAACTTGGTTAAACCAAAATGAAAAATCTCTACCTTGACGAGTTTACGTTCCCTTATGATAAAAGAGAATCTATTCCAACAACATAAAAGCTGCATAAGTTTATTTTGTAATGCAAAAATATTCTTCGGGTACGCCAGGTGTTTTTTTCTTTTAATCTTAAATTAGAGGGATTAAATAGAATCAGGAAATAAAAATATCTCAAATGCTCTCTACTAAACTTTCAGTCCTGATTCCAATTAAAAATATATAAAAGTGACAAGTAATAATCGTCAATATAGTGCTTTATTGGTTTTTTTTTTTTGGAGTTTACTTTCCTAAGAATAAAAACATTTACTATTTTTGTTTTCCTTTAATATATTTCAGTAAACAAAAAAGAAATAAATTAAAAATATAAAATACCCGTCACAGTGACTTAATAATGTTTATACATTAGTTTCAGTATGTCCACTAGTCTATTTTTAAGTTTATTGATTAAATCAGGATTTTTGGAAAATAATGCTATCACTGTAATGATTTTAGATAATAAAAATGGAAAGAATATCTATATATTTTTTTACCAAAGTCAAAGTCTGGAAAAAAACAGGTTTTGTAATCTTTAGGGTGTGTGACGACTTTTTAGTGTGTGTGCCATATTTTTCAGAGAAATTCTGCCTGGAATCCGCCCATAAGGCGACCCATAAAATGAGCATAATGCACAGCAATGAGAAAACGACATTGCTGTGCACATGTTCCATCTTATCTTGTGGCTTTGAACCACTTCAGGGTTTGGAAAGCCTAAGGCCAAGTGCACACATTGAGTATTTGGTGAGTTTTTTACCTCAGTAAAATTCAGAAGTGGTGACGTGCTTCTATTAAACTTTTCCTCTGATTGTTCCACTCCTGGTTTTGGTTTACAAATACTGAGTAAAAAACTCATCAAATACTCAACATGTGCACGTGGCATAAGGTGGTTGAAAGAAGAGACATAATTGAAATCATTGTGACATACTTGAAAATATAAAGAAAAAGACCCAAGCAGCGGATCACAGCAAGAATAAGGGCAAAACCGCTACAGTAAGATGACCTCTGGACTTTCCTGAAGCGCCTTTGCCTGTAAAAACTCGACAGGTGATCATATATCCTTAGAAAGTGCTCATTTTTAAAATGGAGTAATTATTGCTCGGCAACTCCATATTCATTTGATCACCAAGTACTAGTGTTGAGCCACCCCCGTAGAGTTCGAGTTCGGTTCGGTTCGTCGAACACCCGTGTGTTCGCCGAACTGTTCGTCGAACACCTTCGAACACCGTTAAAACCAATGGCAGGCAAACAAAAACACATAGAAACACATAGAAAACACCTTCAAAGGGGTCCAAAAGCTGACAAACTGCTCAGAAGACACAACTAACACATGGAAAAGTGACAAGTACATATAGTCATGCGAAAAGAAAAGAGGTGGAGGAGTAAAAGGAGGGGGAGACACAGATATAGGCATGTCATGCCCTTCTAAAATCCAAAAAGTGAGAAGCCGACACGTTCAGTCCGCTCCTGCCCGTGCAACCTCCGTGTCGCCGGGTTTGTGCCAGAGCCGCGGTGAACCCTGACGGCCAGCCCCCCTCTCCCAATACTGGTGCCTGTCCGCTGGTGGGTCGAGCGAGCCCCCCTGTGGTGGAGGCAGCTCTAAGCTTTTTAATTTAAATTGTCTCTCTAATTTGAATGAATACACTTTAAATCCATTTACAAGGATCTATTGGAGGGCAAGTCTCATGCCAGCAGCCGCGTAATTCCAGCTCCAGTAGCGTCCACGAAAGCTGCTGCAGTTAAAAAGCTTTTATAAGGATCGAGCTCGGCTGTCCACCGCAAGTCCCAGCCCCTATGCCTTGGGGTGCCTCCTGATACTCTTCACTGAGTATCCCGTGGTCCCGAAGCATTTCCTTTGAAAAAATTATGTGTCCAAACTACAGGTGGTGTAGCTTGCTTAACAGCCGGGATAATCTGCTGACTAGCAAACACTGCTACTAGGCACAAAGTATTTCCTGGGCTAGATGCAGTTAAAAATTTGTAATTAGATACTCTCGTTGGATGCTGAGAAAGCATTCCATAGAGTCTCCTGGCACACCATATATGATTCTCTTAAAAAGCTTGGGGTAGGGGTCTAGGGGACCCTTTTATAGCCAAAATCACGGCCCTGTATCACAATACGTCACCTAGGCTGAAGATAAATGGAACTGTAGCACCCTGAGGGCTCGGTTGCTACAGAGGTATTGCACCTCACCCAGAGGTGTGATATCTCACTCTCAGGTAAGGATGGAGTGTGGATCAGGACCCGACACCTGCATGCATTACACCACATTGCCGTGGGGCAGGGCGACCAATATGCCTCTGAGATGGGCAGGACAGTCCCTGTCCCTGGCTGGAGTGGGGGGAGGGAACACTGAGGAAGGGGAACACTGTAGTGCAGGAGCAGGGAGGAAGCAGTTCCTGGGTGCATTGAGAAGGGAGTATAAAAGGTGGGCACCATCTTAGTTCAGTGCAGAGAAGTCTGAGCAGAAGTGGCAGGGAGCAGGGGTTCTGCATGAGCTATGCTCCGGAGGCGGGCCTAGTAACAGAGGCCCAGGCCTGGAAGAGGGAGAAGGAAGGAAGAGGAGCGGAGAAGGCTACAGGAACGAGGAATGAAGGGATCCCAGGGGTGCGGACGGGCGAGTCGCCACTGCACGCCCGAATCCACCTGCGTGGAGGGGTCAGGCCAAAGGGGGAGACCGGTCCCCGAAACTAGTGGAGGCAGGAAACGACCCTCAGCTAGAAACCGGAGGCTGTGACATTTTATGTGGGGCAGCCCCTCGCTACACCCGCTAGGAAGGCACCATATAGGGTCAGGGAAA
Organism: Phyllobates terribilis; assembly: GCF_046119375.1. Classification (NCBI taxonomy): domain Eukaryota; kingdom Metazoa; phylum Chordata; class Amphibia; order Anura; family Dendrobatidae; genus Phyllobates; species Phyllobates terribilis. The sequence goes on along the minus strand of NW_027362762.1, from coordinate 762,732,089 downwards.
CTGGCGCCAAGTTTACCAAGAGGAGGCCCGAGGCAGCCGGACAGAAGGGTTGGTAAGAAAGGCCAGACAAAGGACACACAAAGGGGGCCTGTGAAGCGCTCCAAAGTTATCTGGTAGTTGTCTGAGCCCCTCACCTGGTGAGCACAGTACGACGTGGGCAGCTGTTACCTGCAGACGTGGTCTGGATAATAAGAACTGTGAGTAAAGGCCCTGGACTGCATCACTGACTCCGTGTCGTTACTGCTGCTGCCCTGCACCATCACCCCCATCCTCCGCATACACTGCCCTGAGGCTATACTCCTCCCGTGGGGAGTTATGCTATGCTCTGCTGCACCCACAACACCAGCCTCAGTGGTCTGCTCTGCAGCGGCGGTTCACTCTGACCGCAATCCACGGGTGGCGTAGTCGGACATTTAAACATCAAAACCACATAAATAGTTCCGCCACTGGTTTGACCACCCTGAGCCACGGAACCGGGTCGCCGCCACGAAGACTACAACCACCAGCATCCACCAAAAAGGGTCCGGCTCCGGGTGTCCCAAGGCCCAGGGGGTGCATCAGAACATTTTCATCACCTTTTACAATCACCAATGGGACAAGGCAGGGATGTCCTCTGTCCCCTCTCTTATACAGCCTAGTGACGGAGCACCTGCTCTCATCAATTCGCCATAACCCCAATATTAGGTGGATTGAAGTGAGAGGCACCGAGTACAAGTGCTCTCTATTTGCTGATGATGTCCTAGTATATATCACTCAATCACATATATCCATCCATGCTGTTATGGCTGAAATAGATCACTTTATTACATGGTCAAATTATAAAATCAATGCAGCGAAGTCTGAGGCCCTCGATGTCTCCCTCCCCAAATCCATATAGGATTCCATCCAGTCCAACTTTCCCTTTGCCTGGCCCTCACAGGGTATCAAATACTTAGGAATTCCTATTCATAGAGACCTCTCCCATCTATGTTATCTTAATTTTGGGCCCTTTATTGAACAACTCCATACAGACCACGGTTGGCAAGTTAGAACTGTAAGATTCACTACGTGAACCACTGGTGTTTTGTGGAAAAGCACATGAACACTGTGTTCCAAATTATTATGCAAAAAGTGTTTAGGAGTGATAAGGGAAGAATTTGTTTGTTTGTCAGTTAAACTCATTGATGGTGATGTGTGTCAGGGCTCTTTATATTACTGTAAGCAATTGCAGACACCTGTGCTAATTAGTTTGGCAGGTGTGTCCAATGAAAGGCAAGACTACTTAAGAAGGCTGTCTCACATTATTAAGCAGCCTACATTTTCTGCCAAAATGGGAAAGAAAAAGGATGTGTTGGCTGCTGAGAAGCAACAAATTGTGGAGTGTTTAGGTCAAGGCATGACTACAATCAACATTGTGTGATGATCAGGATGAAGTGTCTTGGCAATCAAGAAGTATGTAGCTGATTCACAGTACACACGTGTGCGTGCTGATAAGGGCAAATAGAGGACTCTTTCCTACAGGCAATTACGTCAGGTTAAAAGGGCAGCGGCAAAAAAGCCTTGTCATAGCAGCAGACAAGTTTTTGAAGCTGCTAGTGCCTCCAACGTCCCCCGAACAACAAGATGCAGGGTCCTTCAGAGGTTTGCAGCTGTGCATACGCCATCCTGTCGACCTCCTCTATCCACTTCACACAAGCAGAAACGGCTCCAGTGGGCTAAACATTACATGAAGACGGATTTCAAAACTGTTTTGTTCACGGATGAGTGCCGTGCAGCGCTCGATGGTCCAGATGGATGGAGTGGAGGATAGCTGGTTGATGGACACTCCACGCAAACACGACTACAGCGCCAACAAGGAGGAGGTGGAGTAATGTTTTGGGCTGGAATCATGGGGAGAGAGATTGTCGGCCCCTTTAGGATCCCTGAAGGCGCTAAAGATGAACTCCATAATGTATGTGGATTTTCTCAAACAGCACTTCCTGCCATGTTTCACAAGAAGAAGAACCGTGTATTTCACAGCAAGATCATTTTTTTGCATGATAATGCACCATCTCATGCTGCACATAAAACATCTGCATCTCTCGCTGATATGGGCATAAAAGGGGACAAACTTATGGTGTGACCCCCATGCTCCCCTGACCTCTACCCCATTCAGAACCTCTGGAGCATCATCAAAAGGAGTGTCTATGATGGCGGGAGGCAGTTCACATCTAAGCAACAGCTCTGGGAGGGTATTCTGTCCTCATGCAAAACAATTGAAGCAGAAACCATCCAAAACCTGACAAATTCAATGGACGAGAGAGTTCAGAAGCTCCTTTCGAACAAGGGGTCCTATGTGAAAATGTAACATCACCTAGAATAAAGTTTTGAGTTGAAAACTGTTTGATTTCAGTTTCTAATAACCTGCTAATGCTTATAATTTCAAAAATGACCATTCTTTTGGTCTTTATTAAAATGAAAAGGTTGATCGAAAAGTTTGGGGTATCTAAGAGTGTGGCAACCCAGTAGTCATGATTACTTCGAATTCTGACAATATGAGGGTCATGTTGCAGGTAGTGCAGCAAGAAGGCACTTATGTGTCTTGCGCATCTCGGAGCCCCAAAATTATTTTCCGGGCTAGATGCAGCTAAAAATTATTATTAATTTTAAATCTGGTGGAGCTTAGTATAGATGGCCTAATAGGATCAGTGCTGCACACTGCTACAAAGCGAAAATTATTTTCCAGTCAAGATACAGATAAACATGATTAGTAATTTTAAATCTGGTGGAGCTTATTATAGATGGCCTAATAGAATCAGTGATGCACACTGCTACAACATAAAACATAAACATGATTAGTAATTTGAAAGCTTAAAACGGTTGGTAGGATGATTTTAACCAATCATCAAGCTTTTACTCTCCCCAGGATGACACAGGGGTAGAAAAGTCATTTCGGATCCATGATTTGTTCATCTTTATGAACGTGAGTCTGTCTACATTATCAGTGGAGAGCCGCGTGCGCTTATCTATCAGCACACCACCAGCAGCGCTGAACACACATTCAGACAGAACGCTGGCTGCGGGGCATGACAAGATCTCCAAGGCGTAAGTGGCTAGCTCCGGCCATTTATCCAGATTGGAAGCCCAAAAAGAGCAAGGGTCCAGTGACACAGTCATGGCTTCAATGTTTACTTGGAGATACTCCTGTACCATCGTCTCTAGGCGTTGACTATGTGTCAGACTTCTTGTCTCCTGTGGCCTTGCAAAGGATGGGCTAAAAAAGTGGTGAAATGATTCCGCAAAATTGATGTTACCAGCAGATACTGTGGTTCTGTTACGGTTTGAGTGCTGAACACTTGACGGTCCCACGGTTGGCAAGTTGGAACTGTGAGATTCACTACGTGCACCACTGGTGTTTTGTGGAAAAGCACATGTAAGATTCTGCAACAGTCTCTGCTGATACTCCTGCATGCGTGCATCCCTTTCTATGGCAGGAATAATTTCTGCAAATTTACTTTTGTACCGGGGATCTAACAGTGTGGCAACCCAGTAGTCAGGATTATTTCTAATTCTCACAATTCGAGGGTCATGTTGCAGGTAGTGCAGCAAGAAGGCACTCATGCGTGTTGCGCATCCAGGAGCACCAAGTCTCTGTTGTGTTGGTGGCGAGGTAACAATCATGCTTCCTTCCTCTGTCCTCTCCCCCCAACCTCGTACAACAGAAATGTGATCAAGGTCTCCCTCATCTGATGAGTCTTCCATCAGTTCGTCCTCCACTTCTTCCTGGGCTCCTGCACCTTCCTCACTAGTTTGGCTGCTACCATGCGCCCTGGTAAAACCATCTCCCCCACCCTCACATGCCTGCCGCCTTGGTGCTGCCGACCGTCTGGACCTTGCAGATGTTAGCCCTTCCGCATACAACTCCTCCTCCTCTACTTCCTCCACCTCCTCTTGTGCCACCACCCGACTCCGAATTCTGTTTAACATGTGCTCCAGCATGTAAATCACCGTAATAGTCATGCTGATAATGGCATCGTCAGCACTAAACATCTTCGTCGCCATTTCAAAACTGTGCAGAAGGGTTCATAGGTCCCTGATCTGAGACCACTCCTCCAGCGTGATTTGCCCCACCTCTGGATCTCGTTGGCCCAGGCTATACGTCAGAACGTATTGCACCAGGGCTTGTCGGTGCTGCCACAGTCGCTGCAACATGTGCAGAGTTGAATTCCACCGGGTAGGCACATCGCATGTTAGCCGGTGAAGTGGCAGGCCCAACGACTTCGGTAGAGATGTAAGTCGCTGAGCTGCGGGATGCGAACGGCGGAAGTGAGCACACAGCGACCGTGCCCTCTGCAGAAGGCCATCTAGTCTGGGATAGTGGGCTAAAAATTGCTGGACAACCAGGTTCAACACGTGAGCCATACAAGGCACGTGTGTGACATTGCCCCGGCGAAGGGCCGCACCCAGGTTTGCAGCATTGTCGCACACGGCCTTCCCTGGTTTCAGGTCCAGTGGAGACAACCATTCATGAAATTGGTTCTCCAGAGCTGACCACAACTCCTCAGCTGTGTGACTCTCATTTCCCAGACATTTCAAGATAAAAACCGCCTGATGACGTTGAGCCCTACTGTCAGCATAGTAAGGAGGTGTGCAGGATCCCTTCTGCGCAGTTAGAAAGCTTGTGGCATGACCAGACAGGCTTTGGGTGCAGGTGAAAGACCGAGAGGAGGTTGAGGAGGCAGAAGCAGTGGAGGAACTTTGACATAAAGAGGATTGACGCACAACTCGTGGGGACGGCAAGACTTGGACAGCAGCCCCTTGTCCTGCTGTCACCATAGTTACCCAGTGCCCAGTCAGCGACATGTAACGCCCCTGTCCATGCCTACTCGTCCAAGTGTCTGTGGTGAAATGCACCCTGTCACACACAGAGTTTCTCAAAGAAGCGGTGATGTTGTGTGCGACATGCTGGTGGAGCGCAGGCACACATTTCTTTGAGAAGTAGTGCCGACTGGGCATCTGGTACTGGGGCACTGCGACGGACATAAGGTCTCGAAAATCCTCTGTGTCCACCAGGCGGAAAGGCAGCATTTCTGTAGCCAAGAGCCTGCAGATGGTGAAATTCAACCTCTTAGCTTTCTCTTGGCTAGGAGGAAATGGTCTTTTACTTGTCCACATCTGAGGGACCGAGGGCTGGCTATTGTGCTTAGAAGGGGTTGATATGGGTGTCCCCGGCAAAATGCCGGTCTGTGAGGAAGATGCAGGCGGACATGTTAGGTAGCCTTGATCCAAAGGTGGTGCTATCGATGTCGGACAGCGCTCAACACCAGCTGGTGTTACCACCTCCAAAGAAAATGATGACCTGCCAATCACGCTGGCTGTTGTGGGTAAAGAGGTGGCAGATCTGCGCCCCAAAACAGGTGTGACTGCTGTCCCCCCAGTCACAGAGGATGAAGAGGCCGCAGATGCACAAGATATGGCAGACGGTGGTTGGCCCGGCCGGCTAGGCCGCATTGTAGCACACTGAGCTTCCCACTGCAACTTATGCTTCATGTCCATGTGCCGGTTCATGCATGAAGTACTCAAACTATGTATTTTTTGGCCTCTACTTAGCTTTTGCTGACAAATGTTACAGATAACACGAGTTGGGTCATCTTTATCGATCTGAAAAAATGCCCAGGCTATGCAAGGCTTAGCACCCATGCGACCTGAAGAGCCACCACGACTTGTGGTGAGAGGCAGAGTTGTGTTTGGGGATGCAGTTGTTGACGTGCTTCCAGTACTACGTCTCTGTGCAGGAAGGCGCAACCTGACCTCGTCGTCACTAGCATCTTCCTCCACCTCCTCTGCTGACCTCATCTCTTGGCTGACTGTGGGTTGACAGTAAGTGGGATCTCCAACCTCATCATCATCACCCTGTGCGTTATCACACCCGTCGTCCTCAGAGCCAACCTGTTCCTGCCCTGACAAAAAACTAAAGTTGTCGCTCCTATCAGGTATTTGAGTCTCATCATCGTCTTCCTCATTGTCTCCACCAACAGGAGTTACAGTTTGGGAATGAGGGTCTACATTATGGTCAGAACCTTCTACGTCTGGTCCTGGATCCGACTCATAAAGATTCTGGGCATCAGTGCAGATCATTTCCTCGTCTGGATTCACAGAAGCGCTGGAGTCGACCTCTGATTCCCAGGCTATAGTATGAGTAAACAGCTCTGCAGACTCAACCATCTGTTCTACCTCATACTCAGACGGGCAGCTGGAGATTTGGGAGCTGTGAGGAAGCAAGTGCGATTGGGGTGACACCTTTGAGGACTGGAGTATTTGTGATGTTGAAGTTGATGTGGAGGAGAGCCCACTTAAAGGAGCACTTTATATCCATTGAAGCACCTGCTGTTTTTGTGCCTCATCTGGAATTTGTAGCTATTGGCGTGGCCGTAAGAAAGGGATCTTATCACATTGTCCGCTAAAAGAATTAGACATTTTAGTTTGGCTGGAAGATGGTCTTTCTTCTGCAGATGTTACTGTTGCTTTAACACCTACCCCACGGACACAACCTTTTTTCCCCTTCCAACACGCCTATTCCCCTTTCCACCAGCAGCAGGCCTTTTTCCACTCATTTTGGTGGTTAACTAATTCACAACTCTGGAGTTGTTTGCACAAAAAAACAATGGATGGGAACCGAGCAGAGCTGAGTGGCCAAACTGTGGTATTAGGCCAAAACTATTGGCTGGGTTAGATGCAGAAAAAAATTATATTCAATTTGCAACCTGATGGAGGTCAGTATAGATGGACTAATAGAACAAGTCCCACACACAGCTAGAAGCCCAAATATTTTTTCAGAGGTAGATGCAGAAAAAAAATATATTCAGTTTGCAACCTGATGGAGGTCAGTATAGATGGACTAATAGAGAAAGTCCCACACACTGCTAGAAGGCCAAATATTTTTTCAGAGCTAGATGCAGACAAAAAATTATTTTGAATTTGCAACCTGATGGGGGTCAGTATAGGTGGACTAATAGAACAAGTCCCACACACTGCTAGAAGGCCAAATATTTTTTCAGAGCTAGATGCAGAAAAAAATTATATTCAGTTTGCAACCTGATCTAGGTCAGTATAGATGGACTAATAGAACAAGTCCCACACACAGCTAGAAGCCCAAATATTTTTTCAGAGGTAGATGCAGAAAAAAATTATATTCAGTTTGCAACCTGATGGAGGTCTGTATAGATGGATTAATAGAACAAGTCCCACACACAGCTAGAAGCCCAATATTTTTTCAGAGGTAGATGCAGATAAAAATTATTTTTAATTTGCAACCTGATGGAGGTCAGTATAGATGGACTAATAGAGAAAGTCCCACACACTGCTAGAAGGCCAAATATTTTTTCAGAGCTAGATGCAGATAAAAATTATTTTTAATTTGCAACCTGATGGAGGTCAGTATAGATGGACGAATAGAGAAAGTCCCACACACTGCTAGAAGGCCAAATATTTTTTCAGAGCTAGATGCAGAAAAAAATTATATTCAGTTTGCAACCTGATGGAGGTCAGTATAGATGGACTAATAGAACAAGTCCCACACACAGCTAGAAGCCCAAATATTTTTTCAGAGGTAGATGCAGATAAAAATTATTTTTAATTTGCAACCTGATGGAGGTCAGTATAGATGGACTAATAGAGAAAGTCCCACACACTGCTAGAAGGCCAAATATTTTTTCAGAGCTAGATGCAGATAAAAATTATTTTTAATTTGCAACCTGATGGAGGTCAGTATAGATGGACTAATAGAGAAAGTCCCACACACTGCTAGAAGGCCAAATATTTTTTCAGAGCTAGATGCAGAAAAAAATTATATTCAGTTTGCAACCTGATGGAGGTCAGTATAGATGGACTAATAGAACAAGTCCCACACACAGCTAGAAGCCCAAATATTTTTTCAGAGGCAGATGCAGAAAAAAATTATATTCAGTTTGCAACCTGATGGAGGTCTGTATAGATGGATTAATAGAAAAAGTCCCACACACAGATAGAAGCCCAATATTTTTTCAGAGGTAGATGCAGAAAAAAAATATATTCAGTTTGCAACCTGATGGAGGTCAGTATAGATGGACTAATAGAGAAAGTCCCACACACTGCTAGAAGGCCAAATATTTTTTCAGAGCTAGATGCAGACAAAAAATTATTTTGAATTTGCAACCTGATGGGGGTCAGTATAGGTGGACTAATAGAACCAGTCCCACACACTGCTAGAAGGCCAAATATTTTTTCAGAGCTAGATGCAGAAAAAAATTATATTCAGTTTGCAACCTGATCTAGGTCAGTATAGATGGACTAATAGAACAAGTCCCACACACAGCTAGAAGCCCAAATATTTTTTCAGAGGTAGATGCAGAAAAAAATTATATTCAGTTTGCAACCTGATGGAGGTCTGTATAGATGGATTAATAGAACAAGTCCCACACACAGCTAGAAGCCCAATATTTTTTCAGAGGTAGATGCAGATAAAAATTATTTTTAATTTGCAACCTGATGGAGGTCAGTATAGATGGACTAATAGAGAAAGTCCCACACACTGCTAGAAGGCCAAATATTTTTTCAGAGCTAGATGCAGATAAAAATTATTTTTAATTTGCAACCTGATGGAGGTCAGTATAGATGGACGAATAGAGAAAGTCCCACACACTGCTAGAAGGCCAAATATTTTTTCAGAGCTAGATGCAGAAAAAAATTATATTCAGTTTGCAACCTGATGGAGGTCAGTATAGATGGACTAATAGAACAAGTCCCACACACAGCTAGAAGCCCAAATATTTTTTCAGAGGTAGATGCAGATAAAAATTATTTTTAATTTGCAACCTGATGGAGGTCAGTATAGATGGACTAATAGAGAAAGTCCCACACACTGCTAGAAGGCCAAATATTTTTTCAGAGCTAGATGCAGATAAAAATTATTTTTAATTTGCAACCTGATGGAGGTCAGTATAGATGGACTAATAGAGAAAGTCCCACACACTGCTAGAAGGCCAAATATTTTTTCAGAGCTAGATGCAGAAAAAAATTATATTCAGTTTGCAACCTGATGGAGGTCAGTATAGATGGACTAATAGAACAAGTCCCACACACAGCTAGAAGCCCAAATATTTTTTCAGAGGCAGATGCAGAAAAAAATTATATTCAGTTTGCAACCTGATGGAGGTCTGTATAGATGGATTAATAGAAAAAGTCCCACACACAGATAGAAGCCCAATATTTTTTCAGAGGTAGATGCAATAAAAAAATATATTCAGTTTGCAACCTGATGGAGGTCAGTATAGATGGACTAATAGAGAAAGTCCCACACACTGCTAGAAGGCCAAATATTTTTTCAGAGCTAGATGCAGATAAAAATTATTTTTAATTTGCAACCTGATGGAGGTCAGTATAGATGGACTAATAGAGAAAGTCCCACACACTACTAGAAGGCCAAATATTTTTTCAGAGCTAGATGTAGAAAAAAATTATATTCAGTTTGCAACCTGATGGAGGTCAGTATAGATGGACTCTTAGAACAAGTCCCACACACAGCTAGAAGCCCAAATATTTTTTCAGAGGTAGATGCAGATAAAAATTATTTTTAATTTGCAACCTGATGGAGGTCACTATAGATGGACTAATAGAGAAAGTCCCACACACTGCTAGAAGGCCAAATATTTTTTCAGAGCTAGATGCAGATAAAAATTATTTTTAATTTGCAACCTGATGGAGGTCAGTATAGATGGACTAATAGAGAAAGTCCCACACACTGCTAGAATGCCAAATATTTTTTCAGCGCTAGATGCAGAAAAAAATTATATTCAGTTTGCAACCAGTGGTCAGTGGTCAGAGCTAGATGCAGAAAAAAATTATATTCCATTTGCAACCTGATGGAGGTCAGTATAGATGGACTAATAGAATGATGCTATGCCCAAAAGATTTTACTTCACTAGGTGCAGTAAAAAAATTGGTATTCTATACACAGGTGGTATATCTTGCAACACAGATAGGCTACTCCACTGACTAACACACTCTGCAATAGGCCAAAAAGGATTAGCTTTGCTAGGTCAGCCAAATCCTGTGAAATAAACTTGCACAGCACTGGCACAGACCTGCCTGGCAAAAACTGATAGGAACTGATGTAACCTAGTCCTGAAAAGGACTGCAATTACAATTAGTCTTTACTCCCACAATCTATCTATTTAAGAGCACAGACCTGCCTGATAAAAGTCGTAGGAAATGCTGTAACCTAGTCCTTAAAAGGACTGCAATCACAACTATTCCCTACTCCCAAGCTATCTGTAGATTTGTGCGAAAATTGGCTTGAAATTAACAAGGTATACTGCACACAGCAACAGCGGTGCCGTCTAACACGCAGCTGCAGCAGTGAGAAAATGGTGGCGACAGGGAAAATGGCTGGGTCTTATAGGGCAAGGACATGTGACATACACTGCCAATGACACATGCCCTTGCTTGTGTGAAAAAAATCACTTCGCTGTGTGCGCTGCTGATAGGCTGACAGATTGCACCTCCCCACTGTAAATGCGGGAAAGAGAAAAAAAAATGGAGTTCTTCATTATTCCTGCAGAGATCCATCCCCTGCCCCTCCCCCTACCCCGCTGTACACTCAAACTGCGTATTAACATTAATTTTCATCATTACTGAGAAAAAATCCAGTTATGATTTTCGTGCACGAACAGTTATCGAACATAACCTCGAACAGCCGAATTTTTCTCAAATCGTTCGTGTTCGCCAAACGGCTCGAACACCGCCCAAAACAGCTCGAATTTGAGATTGGCGAACAGTTCGAGTAGAACAACGCTCATCTCTACCAAGTACATCTGATTCTCTACTCCTACAACTCCATTAAGTAAAAGCTTAATTATTAATAATGGGAGATATTTCATAGGGGCATCTGAATCACATAATTGATTGAGATAAAACTCTGAATAAAGCTAAAAAAAGTAGTAAAAATATTCCAACACAAAAAAAAACCAAACATAAACTTATCTGATCTGAAGACTATTTCTTACCTCCTTCAGTTGGACAGTTCATGTGTTTGTGGTTTTTGCCTTTCAGCGATGAACAGGGAGGAGTTGTGAAGAATATGCTTTCAGCCTTTAAATGACCCTTAGATCTGGCTGGCTGTATTGTGACTTTGTATTTGCAAGAAAATAATAGCTCTGGTAGGATAATGTGATGATCCTGGGGGGAGAAATAAATATGATCTATAATCACAAATACAACAGGAAAAAAACGGACAATAGAGAGCAAGCGCTTGTACTGATAATGTTTCCATTTAAGGTACACTGAAGGTTGGAGTCTTTATTGCATTAGGATAAATCTCTAGGTTGCTTGTCGCCATTACGGCAATCATTGTTTAATTATTCACCAAAAACAACAAGTTTTGAACTTAAAAATGATGCTTAAAGGGAATCTGTCAGTAGGATCAACCATCCTAAGCCGTCTTTATTGGCATGTAGGTCATAGGAAGCTGAATAAAGTGATACATTGATATATGTAATCCAATGTCTTTCTATCCAAGTTTTTCTGATATGAAAATGAGCTGTTTAGGACTATTGGCCAGACTCTGATCTGCTCTGTGAAAGGAGAACTGAAAATGTGCTTGTAGTGTTTGCAATGAGACAAGGTTCACCTCTGCTGTACTGTGTAGTTATAACTACGCACACTTCTGCAGCAAAGCTGCCAGAAATATGTGAGGACAAGTGCTACTGCAAATGTCTGTAATGAGACAAAGTTCACTTCTGCTGTACTGTGTTAGTTCTGATTTCACTACAGATTATAATAGCAGACTATCAGTCATTACATGTCTCACTCTGGTAATGCTCACTTTTTTTTAAAATAATCTCTGGAGGCAGATTCTCATAAAGATTATGTCTGGTCCATAGAACGTAACAGTTCATTTACATATAAGAAAAGTGTGGATTTCTCTGGAATAAGACATCGGATCGCAGATATCAAGGAATCATTTTATTCAGCTTCCTATGACCTGCATGCCCAAATAGGCTTAGGAAGATTGATTATACTAAAAGATTCCCTTTAACTCTTGAAACATGTGGCCTCATTTAAGACCTAAAGAAACAGTGATTTTTTTTAGTTCCTGCATCTCAAATGCCCTGTTTTACTTTTAAATTGAAGTATGAGACCTTGCGATTTTTGCAAAATAACTTAACTTTTATTTATTGTCTTTGGTAGAGAACAGGAAAAAACAGCAATTCCACCATTGTAAATAGAGTTTTATGAGGGATTATGTTTTTAAGGTGATTATCCATCAAGGGATGAATTCATCAAGCCCTCCTTGACGTAATTGGCGTAGAAAAGCAGGACCTTTTTGAACAAAGCATAGTTGCACAAATAATTTTTGCAACTTTTACTACTTTGGAAAAGTAGGTGGTCCTTAGTGGAAAAGGGCACAGCCTTGCCTGAAAAATGGCATGAATTATAGTATAAAAGATCCTTCTGATCTTATATCAAGACTGACATGTAAAACACCAGTCTTGATGAATTAGCTTTTTCATATTTATTGCTTCCATTATAGTGTATATGTGGGGGGTGTATCAATTCTTCTTCCTTTTTTGTGTGGGTGAAATGAACAGGAAACAAAAATATAGTCATTTTTAATTATCTTCTCCATGCAGGATAAATCATCTATTCATTTTTATATTAAGGGCTGTTACAATTACGGTAATGAATTATATATACTATGAAGAGCCCTTTGTAATGTAAGAAAGTGTATTTTATTTTTTTGCATCCTTTTTTAAACTTTGTTTCCTCTGATCCTTTTTAGAGTACATTGCCATACTTCTGCATTGCAATTTAATATGTCTGTCAGTATTACACATGCAGACAGATTTTTAGGGCCTACTTCGGATAGGGCCTAGTATACTCATGTACATACCAGCCAAGGGGGCATTTGTTAGATTCCCCAGCAGTAATCTTCAACCGATGGTTGTGTTAAGAAGGAGGCGATAGACTTGGTAATAGTGCTAGTAAGGGGAATGCGGGAGTCCTTATACAACCATGCAATATTATTGTATGCATCTTGAGAAATCCAATATTTTTGGGGTAGTATGGACAGTTTTTCATTCCTAAGATAAGTTAAAGCCTTGTGAACTCGACTGATATAAAAATGCCCAATATTATGTTTACACATTTCCTTTCTTACAACTGTTGGCAGCCATCTTATTTAATCTTTGAGTACAATAGTTTTATAATTATGATTTCATTGCCTACAGCCCGGTTCCAGGAGGTTGACTGCACCTTACTTGTATTTATTTTACATGAATATGTCAAACTATGGTACTGCACAATAAACAGAGCAGACCTGTTGACATTGTGAGTGGCTACTAAAAGGTTCTGGAAGGGCCGTCTTCTTCGGCGATATATTATGAATCACCTGGGCTGCTTCGCATCAAAGCGTCTTACTTCTAACAGAAAGCAGAATTCCCATGACATGATTATAGTTGGTGTATTGCAGAATGAATGTGAATGTTCACCCAAGCAAAACAAGCAGGCTATTAGATCCAGCATAAAAGGCTAGCTTAGGATACACCAACAACGCCTCTACAAAATACTGTATAAATAAGGGAGTGCTAGTCACATTCAGTAGTTTCATGCTTGCTAATGTTGTCACCTGAACAACAGTAAATAATTCTGTGGCAGGAGATATAAAAATGTACGAGCACAGATTCATACAACTAATTCAATGCAATCACCTTGTATGCACAATGTGAGGCTTTACTGAATTAGCATTACATTGACGCGTTGGTTTGGAGCCACTTTACATGATACAAGGGAATTGAAATATGAGCATGTGTTGTAAGAATTATTTCCTTGTAGCTGGTTTCGAATGGGTCTAAAGTCATGAGTCCATTATAATACCCTAAATTCAGAGTGATTGTACTAATCCAATCATCATAGCCATGACTGAATTTCCAAGAACACTTGACTCTACATATAAGAAAAGGTCATATAACAGGGCATGATCTTAAACAGAAAACCCATTAATTTTCTGAAGCTGGATCACTGATTCACATTAACTCATCTTGCTTGACAGTCTATATTATGGCTAAAATGTCCTTAAAGGGAATCTGTAACCACATTTGACCTATCTAAACTATTAATATGGGCATATAGGCTATAGACAGCTGAAAAAATTCCTACCTGTATGCCTCATAGTTAAACCAATTAAGTAAGGAAAAAAGCATATGGCATATAGATATTAAAATAGTTATATATATATATATATATATATATATATATATATATATATATATATATATATGTCAATTCAATCATAATATTTCATTACTAGCACTGGTGCAATTTTGATAAAGGTCTGTGCAGTCATGTTTTTCTGTCTAACATTATATGTTATGCTGCTCTGTATAATAATTTTTTGATGTGTTATTTATTGTTTTAATCTTGTGTAAGCGCCTTCTGTGCCACCACATGCCCATATACACTATAATAAAGGTATTTTTAACTATATAATATTCACTTGTATTACCATATTTTTTGGACTATAAGACACACGGGACCATAAGACGCACCTAGGTTTTAAAGGAGGAAAATAGGGAAAAAAAATTTAATCAAAAAATGTGGTCATGATGCCCTGTTATGGGGGAGGGGGTCCGCTGCTGACACTGGTATTGGGGTAATGTCCCCCAATTCTGTTAATATCCTCCATCCTGGTATGTATGGCCCCTCCTTCCTGGTATAAGTGGCCCCCATCCCATCCTGGTATGCATGGCACCCCTTTATCCCCCATCCTGGTATGCATGGCACCTCTTTATCCCCCCAACCTGGTATGCATGGCACCCCTTGAGCCCACATCCTGGTATGCATGGCACCCTCTGAGCCCCCATCCTGGTATGTATGGCACCTTCTGAGCCCCCATCCTGGTATGCATGGTACCCTCTGAGCCCCCATCCTGGTATGTATGGCACCCCTCTGAGCCCCCATCCTGGTATGCATGGCACCCTCTGAGCCCCAATCCTGGTATGTATGGCACCTTCTGAGCCCCCATCCTGGTATGCATGGCACCCTCTGAGCCCCCATCCTGGTATGTATGGCACCTTCCGAACTCCCATCCTGGTATGCATGGCACCCTCTGAGCCCTCATCCTGGTATGTATGGCACCCCTCTGAGCCCCCATCCTGGTATGCATGGCACCCTCTGAGCCCCCATCCTGGTATGTATGGCACCTTCTGAGCCCCCATGCTGGTATGTATGGCACCCTCTGAGCCCCCATCCTGGTATGTATGGCACCTTCTGAGCTCCCATCCTGGTATGCATGGCACCCTCTGAGCCTTCATCCTGGTATGTATGGGACCCTCTGAGCCCCCATCACGCTGCCTACAATAAAAATAAACACTCATACTCACCTCCTCTCTCCTCCAGCGCTGTCCCGCTCTGCTGCTGACACTCTCACTGTGTGAGTGGCGCATGGCAGGGCGCACATGGCATCCCTGCCATGCGCCCTCACACAGTGTGAGACGCTGTGCTTGAATAGTCACTGCTCCCCACGCCGGGACTCTGTGCATGGGGAGTAGTGACCATTCAGTCTGTTCAATAGCCGGCACACTGTAGCGCAGCGCGGCTCCTGCTGCCGCTCTGTGGTCAGTGTGCCTGCTATTAAAGACCATGGATATTCACTACAACCCATGGGAGGGGGTTGTAGGGAATATTCATGAACTTTAACAGCGAGCACACTGACCGCAGAGCGGCAGTAGGAGCCGCGCTGTAGCTCCAGTATGCCGGCTATTAAGATAAATGAATATTCATTGCTCTCCACGTCCATGGGTGTGGGGAGCAGGGAATATTCATTTTCTTTAGTAGCAGGCACAGAGTAGGCTGCAGCAGGTGGCTGCTGCCTCCTGTGCCCCGCTGATCCCCCGCTGCCGCTCCCCCACACCCTCCACTATGCAGCCATACAATAATATAGTATTTGGACTATAAGACGCACCCCCCACTTTCCTCCAAAATTTTGGAGGAAAAAGGTGCATCTTATAGTCCGAAAAATACGGTAATTCTTGACCGGTTCTCGGCTTTCCTTTCTTTTGCTTCCTGTATGCCACATATCAGATTTCCTTGCTATTGAGAAATCATGTTTTATCACTTTATGTAAATGACCTCTTCCAATCTCTGGGGAGAATGTTGTCTGGAAGATAACTCTGCTTCCAGAGCTTATTTTACATAAAGGAGAAGATACCAGTGTGATGTATAATGTTTACCAGTGTTACCAGTGTGATATGTAATGGCCGCTCACTGCTCTCCTGATCTCACTGCAGAGCTGTGTGTGATTATACCTGACACATCCGTAGCCTCCTCTCAGCTCCAGCTTCCATCTCACAGGCAGACAGAGCTGCAATACAGCAGAGCTGTGAGAGCTGCAGCAAATGTGTTTGCAAGAAGACAAATTTCATTTCTCCTGTTCTGTGTTAGGTACTTGTCTCACACTAGTAACTTCTCCTTCATGTAAAATAAACTCTGGAGGCAGAGTTATCTTCCAGACTATATCCTCCCCAGAGCCTGGAAGAGGTAATTTATATAAAGTGATAAAAGATGATTTATCAACAAGGCATCTGATATGAGGCACACGGGTAGGACTTTTTTTTAACATTATGTAACCTTAATGCCCACATTAATAGTTTAGCTAGGTCAAATGTGGTGACAGATTCCCTGTAATCATAACTTACTTGAGTTACAGCTTTCTCGGGTCCTTTGGTATCGTTGTGTGCACATGATTCAGGAATCCATTGCACATGGTAAAGTCCCAAGAGAGGATCTGAATCAAAAGAGAGAAAGTAATTAACATAGTAAGTACCATGTATTGATTTATGAGATATAGAAAATCATTTAGCAGATTTAAAAATCTTTAAAAAATTACTTTCGTTTTTTTAATTTTTAATGTGCTTTTTCAGTTTTTTAACATCATCTTAATTGCTTTCTATACAGAGTATAGAAATATACCAACAAAACCTAGAATAAAAATAAAATGAGCATGTACCCTGTAGTAAGTAAATAAATAGTAATAGTACATGTAAATAACATAGGATACTTAGTTAACACTATTTTGATCAAAAAAGTGTGAAAGCTATCCCACCGCGACAAGGTGAACACAAATCGGGATTGTACCTAACTCTTGTAGTTCACCTCACTATGTGTCAGCAGATGTGAAAATAGATAAGGGCAGAGTAGGACCTGGGTCCCAACTGACTTTTATGTCTGCTGACACATAGTGAGGTGAACTACAAGAGTTAGGTACCGTCCCAATTGGGGTACACCTTGTCGTGGTGGGATGGCTTTTACACTTTTTTAATCAAAGCAGTGTTAACTAAATACCCAATGTTATTTACATGTACTATTACTATTTACTTACTACAGGGTATTTGCTTATTTTGTTTTTACCTTACTTTCTGTTCTTGTTAAATGGCCACAGTGTGAATGCACACCTATGCATTGCACTTATACTAACGTATGCTCTGGCTCAATATTTTGGTTTTAGTTTAGTTTTTTGTACTTTGTACAAACAGGAACATGGCTCCTCATTTTTGGGCTCTTCATTTTGTTAATAAAGCTTTCCACAGGCAGGTGTCTTAACAGTCGGGACCCAGGTCTTACTCTGCCCTTATCTATTTTTACGTTTGCTAACACATAGTGAGGTGAACTACAAGAGTTAAGTACCATCCCGATGGGGGAACATCTTGTCGCGATGGAATGGCTTTTACACTTTTTTGATCAAAACAGTATTAACCGGTTCCCGACCGCCCACTGTAGATAAACGTCGGCGCTTGCCGGGCTCTGTGCAGCGCCGACGTTTAAAAACGGTGGGTGGTCTCGCAGCGCTCAGGACCCCCAGGGTCCTGCAAGCGCTGCGATTCCGGTGCAGAGCGTTAGCTCTGACAGGGAACATCATCGGGACCTGATTAGATCAGGTCCCAGTGATGTTAACCCTTAGCTGTCTTCTATATGCTGTGATCTATAGTGATCGCGGCATATAGGAGACAGCAGGAGGAGAGGGGGTCGTCAACTTACCTCTCCGAAGACCTCCGAGTCCTTCCAGGACCTGGGGTTGCTATGGCAGCTGGAGGTCACATGACCGCCTCCAGCTCTGCCATATATGGTGTCCTGTCTGGCTCAGCTGCAGCTGTAGCCAGACAGGAGACTCTGACTGAAACAGTCAGGGAAGATCTCATGTAATGTAATATATGTCTATTACATTACATGAGATCAGAGATCAGAAAAATAAAAATTAATGTCCCATACAGGGACTAAGAAAAAATGTGAAAAAAAGTAAAAAAAAAGTTTTTAAACTATTAATAAAAAAATCACAAAATAAATAAAAATAAATAAATAAAATATTAAACCAATAAATCCGTATATTTTTACAAAACCAAAAATAGTACACATATTTGGTATCGCCGCGTCCGAAACAACCCGAGCTATAAAACTGTCACACTAATTAACTCCTTCTGTGCACACCGTAATAAAAATTAATAAAAAACGGAGCAAAAAAATATGCTTTTTCATCATATTGCCAAACAAAAAGTGGAAAAAAATGCGATCAAAAAACAAAATAGAAATAAAAATGGTACCACTGAAAACGTCATCTTGTTACGCAAAAAAAAAGCTGCCATACAGCTCCATCAGCCGAAAAATAAAAAAGTTATAGCGCTCAGAATAAAGCAATGCAAAAAAAATATTTTTTTCTATAAAATAGTTTTATTGTGTAAAAGCGCCAAAACATAAAAAAATACAGTAAGTGTAGTATCGCTGTAAACGTACTGACCCGAAGAATAACGCTGCCTGATCACTTTTACCACACGCAGAACGGCATAAAAAAAAAACTCAAAAAACAATTCCTGAATTGTTTGTTTTTGTTAATTTTACCTCCCAAAAAACGGAATAGAAAGCGATCAAAAAATGTCACGTCCCCAAAAATGGTACCAATAAAAATGTCAACTCGTCCCGCAAAAAACAAGCCATCACATGACTCTGTCGGCCGAAATATGGAAAAATTATAGCTCTCAAAATATGGTGATGCAAAAACTAGATTTTGCAAAAAAAGCGTCTTTTAGTGTGTGACAGCTGTCAGTCATAAAAACCCGATATCAATCTGGTATCTCTGTAATCACACCGACCCGAAGAATAAAGTAATCTAATCAGTTATATCACACTAGGAACGGCGTAAAAAATAAATAAAACCAATTCTTCACCTGCTACTGATTTGTTTATTATGTCCCCAAAGATCCCAGTAAGGCTCTGCCCACATTTATCCTGTGCTCTGCGCTGAGCACTTACACCAGAGTTTCCGTGTAAATCTCTGAAATACATGATTCAGCCGGAACCCATGACGGAAGATTCCCTGTAATGAGACAGATATAGGCCACTGTGGACGCCGTCTAGCCTGGGATCCCACGGTGTCATTTGTTTTAGGCGTGCATAAAAGTGCGGTTGGCCACAGTTTTGTGCACTTCTGAAAAAAAGGACACCGCTACACAGAGGCCAGACGGTGTCCAGAGTAACTCTGCTGCCTCATTACAGTGAATGGATCCTGCAGGGGTTTCATCTGAATTACATCACTTGGAAATTTAGATGGAAACCCCGATGTAAGTGCTCAGCCTAGAGCGCCGGATAAATGTTACGTAAAATGTTCCCAATAAAAGCTTCAACTCAGTCCTCAAAAAAAGCTAGTCCCCACTCAGGTCCGTCATCTGTTAAAAATATAAGGGACTTCCAAGTTACTGGTAGCAGAAAGGCTCTGGAAAAGCAAAATGACCCTTGCCCCCCAAAAGAAATTAAGAAAATTTTGTGCTCCCAAATCGAAATGCCTATTCTACAATAATTTGTTCTCCAATTGTCAAATAGCACTCCGTCCCCCCCAGATCTCACCGTATGGCTAAGCGGTACGATACAGCCACATATGGGGTATTGACACTTTTAGAAGAAATTGTGTGACACATTTCGGCACCATTTTTACCCATTGCCCTGTGTGAAAATGTAAAATCTGAGGGTAAAACATTTTTTTGTGGTAAAAATATAATTATGATTTTTTCACTGCCCAATGGTATAAATTTAAAAATTAAAAAATACTCACTACTTCCCTAGATGAATTCCTTGAGAGGTGTAGTTTACAAAATGGGGTCATTTGTGGAGGTTTCTGCTGTTTTGGCATATCAGCGACTCTTCAAATGTGACATGGTGTCTGCTGCCTATCCCAGCCAACATAGCGCTCCTTTCTCTTCCGAACCCTGCCGTACACCAAAGCAGTGGTTTTCCCCCACATATGGGGTATCGGCGTACTCAGGAGAAATTGTACAACAAATTTCATGGTGAAATTTCTCCGGTTATCCTTATGATAATGCAAAATTAGGGGATGAAAAACATTTTTTATGGGAAAAATGTGAAAATTTTATTTTCACGGCTCAATATTATAAACTTCTGTGAAGCAGCTGGGGGTGCAAGGTGCTCACCACACATCTAGATAAGTTCCCTAAGGGGTCTAGTTTCCAAAATGGTGGCACTTGTGGGGGGTTTCCGCTGTTTAGACACATTAGGGGCTCCACAAATGTGACATGGCGTCCGCTAATTATTCAAACAAATTTTACATTCAAAAAGTCAAATGGCGCTCCTTCCATTTCAAACCCTGCCGTGCGCCCAAACAGTGGTTTTCCCTCACATATGGGGTATCGGCGTGTTCAGGAGAAATTGCACAACAAACTTCATGGTGCAATTTATCCTGTTACCCTTATGATAATACAAAATTAGAGAATGAAAAAGATTTTTTGTGGGAAAAATGTGAAAATTTTATTTTCACGGCTCAATATTATAAACTTCTGTGAAGCAGCTAGGGGTGCGAGGTGCTCACCACACATCTAGATAAGTTCCCTAAGGGGTCTAGTTTCCAAAATGGTGGCACTTGTGGGGGGTTTCCACTGTTTAGTCACATTAGGGGCTCCCCAAATGCGACATGGCGTCTGCTAATTATTCAAACAAATTTTACATTCAAAAAGTCAAATGGCGCTCCTTCCCTTTAAAAACCCTGCCATGCGCCCAAACAGTAATTTGCCTCCACATATGGGGTATCAGCGTGTTCAGGAGAAATTGCACAACAAATTTCATGGTGCAATTTATCCTATTACCCTTATGATAATGCAAAATTAAGGGATGAAAAACGGTTTTGTGGGAAAAATGTGAAACTTTTATTTTTACGGCTCAATATTATAAACTTCTGTGAAGCAGCTGGGGGTGCGAGGTGCTCACCACACATCTAGATAAGTTCCCTAAGGGGTCTAGTTTCCAAAATGGTGGCACTTGTGGGGGGTTTCCACTGTTTAGTCACATTAGGGGCTCCCCAAATGCGACATGGCGTCTGCTAATTATTCAAACAAATTTTACATTCAAAAAGTCAAATGGCGCTCCTTCCCTTTCAAACCCTGTCATGCGCCCAAACAGTAATTTGCCTCCACATATGGGGTATCAGCGTGTTCAGGAGAAATTGCACAACAAATTTCATGGTGCAATTTATCCTATTACCCTTATGATAATGCAAAATTAAGGGATGAAAAACGGTTTTGTGGGAAAAATGTGAAAATTTTATTTTTACGGCTCAATATTATAAACTTCTGTGAAGCAGCTGGGGGTGCGAGGTGCTCACCACACATCTAGATAAGTTCCCTAAGGGGTCTAGTTTCCAAAATGGTGTCACTTGTGGGGGGTTTCCACTGTTTAGTCACATTAGGGGCTCCCCAAATGCGACATGGCGTCTGCTACTTATTCAAACAAATTTTACATTCAAAAAGTCAAATGGCACTCCTTCCCTTTCAAACCCTGCCATGCGCCCAAACAGTAATTTGCCTCCACATATGGGGTATCAGCTTGTTCAGGAGAAATTGCACAACAAATTTCATGGTGCAATTTATCCTATTACCCTTATGATAATGCAAAATTAAGGGATGAAAAACAGTTTTGTGGGAAAAATGTGAAAATTTTATTTTTACAGCTCAATATTATAAACTTCTGTGAAGCACCTTGGGGTTCAAGGTGCTCACCACACATCTAGATAAGTTCCCTAAGGGGTCTAGTTTCCAAAATGGTGTCACTTGTGGGGGGTTTCCACTGTTTAGGCACATCAGGAGCTCTCCAAACGCAGCATGGCGTCTGCTAATTATTCAGACAAATTTTACATTCAAAAAGTCTAATGGCGCTCCTTCCCTTCCGAACCCTGCAGTGCGCCCAAACAGTGGTTTTCCCTCACATATGGGGTATCAGCACGCTCAAGAGAAATTGCACAAAAAAATTTGGGGTCCATTTTTTCCTGTTACCCCTGTGAAAATAAAAAAAATTGGGTCTAAAGTAACATTTTTGTGAAAAAAGTTAAATGTTAATTTTTTTTTTCCACATTCCAAAAATTCCTGTGAAGCACCTGAAGGGTTAATAAAGTTCTTGAATGTGGTTTTGAGCACCTTGAGGGGTGCAGTTTTTAGAATGGTGTCACTTTTGGGTATTTTCTGTCATAAAGACCCCTCAAAGTGACTTCAAATATGATGTGGTCCCTAAAAAAATGTTTTTGTAAATTTTGTTGGAAAAATGAGAAATCGCTGGTCAACTTTTAACCCTTATAGCTCCCTAACAAAAAAAAATTTTGGTTCCAAAATTGTGCTGATGTAAAGTAGACATGTGGGAAATGTTATTTATTAACTATTTTGTGTGACATATCTCTCTGATTTAAGGGCATGAAAATTCAAAGTTTGAAAATTGCAAAATTTTCTAAATTTTCGCCAAATTTCCGATTTTTTCACAAATAAACGCAAGTTATATGGAAGAAATTTTACCACTATCATGAAGTACAATATGTCATGAAAAAACAGTCTCAGAATCAGGGGAATACGTTGAAGCGTTCCAGAGTAATTACTTCATAAAGTGACAGTGGTCAGAATTGAAAAAATTGGCCCGGTCACGAAGGCAAAAACAGGCTCTGGCGCGAAGTGGTTAACTAAGTATCCTATGTTATTTACATGTACTATTACTATTTATTTATTTATTTACTTACTACAGGGTATTTTCTCATTTTGTTTTTATCTTAGGATTTGTTTGTTAAATGTCCACAGCATGAATGCACCCTTATACATTGCACTTATACCAACATATGTTCTGGCTTAACTTTTTGGTTTAAGAGTATGATACCAAGCAAAAAAACTAAAATTCCCATTGCAAGCAAGCAAATTCTTCTCCTGCGATGACACATTATAAAGAAATCATGTATAAATATATGCTTATTGTTAGTCAAACCTATCCACAGAATAACTGATAAGTGTCTGATCACTGGAGGTTTTAAGTGCTTGCACCATCACCGATCATGAAAACTGGGTCCAGATCCCCAAATTCCCTGCTGAATGGAGTGACAGTGCACATGGATGACCTCCATGTTATTTTCTGCCAGTGGGACAGATTGCTTATGGGACTGCTGAAGATAGCGGATTACTGCACATTTCAATGTATAGAGTGATGGTAATGCATCCGAACTGACGCTTCATTCACACATGGGACTTTGGGGACCGATTCTTGTGAAGTCTTCAGACACACAGCGATCAGACACTTTTCATTTAGCTTATGGATAAGTGATACACTTTGTTACTTATTATTCCCCTTTAAAAAGTTTCTGTGATATACTGACTAATTAGACAAGACAGTTTTAAAGGGAGAGTGTCTGCCACGGAACACAAATTAAACATGGCATATGACCTTCTTGGGGACTTAGCCCCTATAACAAGCGTACCTTCAGTGTAGTAATTATGGCTCTACTGTTCAGAAAAAAGCCATTTCTTCAATATGCCAAATTAGGATGCTAAGTGCACCCTTGACATGGCAAAGCGCTCAGTGCACCCTTGACATGGCCAGGCACTCAGTGCCTGAACAGAAACCTCAAGTGTTTGTGCACACACTGACAGTGCACTCTCTAATGCGACCATTCACTATAGTGATTTACCCGGAAGAGTAGTAACTGCAGTAGAAAGCAGAGAGGTCTGTACGCATACAGTACACTTGGCTTTTATACTGTCAGGGTGTGCACGAATGCTGGAGGTTTCTGCTCAGGTAGTGCTTGTGCTGGGCAAGTGAGTACTGTCAATCAACATACAGAGAGGCATGCTAATTCAACTGGCGGTAAAATGCAGTGTGCACTCGTCCATGCCGAGGGTGCAAGGCACATCCTAATTTGCATAATGAAATGACTTTTTATGAACTATAAAGGCAACAATTACTGCACTAAATTTAGCTTTTCATTTAGGTTAGTTCCCTTTTATGACCATTTGCTTAGTTTATTTTGTGTTTTGGGGTGGCAGACTCCCATTAATTTCCAGAGGATTCTCTGCTCTCTCTCACAGAGACTATTACCATTAATAATACTAATAATACTACAGGGAAATGTAGTGAATGCAGCTTTTCACCATTTTAGGTATATCGCTAAACAAAAAATAAAACTCTAAAACATACTGAAATCACCAAGCAAACATGTGTCAAAACATCACAAAAATCAGGAATCTGAGACCTATGACCCTTTAACTTCCTGGCAAACCAGGTGTCCCCAGTCCTCATTACTCATCTGACAATATTTAGTGATAGATCATATGTGCTCTTTGGTGCCCTAGTACATTTCATCATCTGGATGAGTGCAATCAATAACAACAGGTCATGGTGGGATTGCAAAGTTTGATCCCTAACGATAGAATAATCTTCCTAAACATCAGTATAACAGAGGAATTTCACCCTTTGAGGGGTTCTTTTATTATTTTTTGCAGTTATTGTAATGTACAAAGCAGTAATATGGCAGCTATAGAAGTCTGTAGGGCCATAATATAGTCCAGAGCATGTTGTGGATGCAGTTGCATGAGGATTGTCCTTTGCAAACTACTTCCATAATAGAGTAGTATAGAGGCACCATATATGAGCACACTGAGTGTATAGCCAGCCTTTTTGTCACTGCTGAACGGGACATTTGGTCACATAAATGAGCCCTATTAGGAGGAGGGTACATTACAGCATTTCATGTGACCTGACACTTTTGAATGTAATTTTCAATAAAAACTAAAATGCTCTAGACATAGTGAGGTCAAGCACAGGCTTTCATCACATTCCTTCCCGGTTAAAAAGAAGTGCACAAAGGCAGAAAATTTACTGCCAAGCTCTATATTTCATTGTCACGTGATATTAAATATTCATCAACGACTTTGTACTTTGATTTAAATTAATCCTGAATGTAAATCCATCATGAATATATAAAGAGATTGATAACAATTGTTAGTAATTTAATACAGCTTTGAAGCATTCACAGGTTGATTCCATATGTGAACATATAAAGGACTTAAGGATCCTCAGTCTTGTATGATCAGATAGTCCTGACAGCCCGAGTATGCAGATGGTTAGGAGGGCAGCGCAGGGCGGCTGAGTATTTCTCAGTGCGTGCCGGGGCCGGATGGGTGGCCTCATGAATACAACTACCTGTGCACTTTTTCTTGTAATATTCTAACAGGTAAAACACATATTGTGAATAAATGCATATAAGACATGTGATTTCAGGATTATAGTATGCGCATATTCAGGATTATAGCTCTGCAAGAAGTTAGATGTGGCAAAGATCAGAGGTTAAGCACTGCATAATATAATACTTCTTCTACCCAGACAGTGTGTCCATTAGTTATCAGCATTCATCTCAGAATGGTCTACTCCCAATTCTCACTTGGTGAATGTCATACATACTGTAGTGCATGGAATAATTAAATAAAATGCAGATTAATATATATATATATTTATAAACATATATATAAGTGTTGAGTGAGCATGCTTGCCACTGCTCGATACTCAGGGTGCTCGTTCGAGTATCGAACTGTGCCGAGAATTTTGTGGCGCTCGAGTGCTCGGGTCCCCGTAAGAAGCTCATTTGAATTATCTGAGCCGAGAGAGAGATTGAATGGAAAAGTGCTCTAGTTTGCCATTCAATTCCATTATGCTTGTCTCTTGATTCGAACACCGGCCACCCGAGCATTTCGGTGCTCGATCAACACTAACATGTATATATATATATATATATATATATATATATATATATATATATACAGTTTTTTTTTTTCTTTTTTTTGTGACACTTAACATTGGAATACCTTTAGAGGGAATCCATGACCATGCTTTTTGCTATCCTATCTGAGAGCAGCATGATGTGAGGGAAGAGACTCTGATTCCATTGGTTTGTCACTTACTTTACTCGTAGCTACAGTTTAGATTTAAAATGGTTTATCTTTGCAAATTTGGTAGGAGAAGGGGAATTTCAGGATTTCATGTAGATAGGAGACTTATTCAGCTGTGTTGAAGGAGACTTCTTAGCGGCAACTACGCAGTTTAATATATGTCTCACACTGCCTATTTATATCCTTGGATCGGTGTCTATATAAGTGTAGGTGACGTACAGTATGTGGTCCTGTTGATACATTTAGGCAATGTTGGTGATTTCTTTAGCATCTTATGAAGTTTCCTATAAGTCCTAAAATTGCAGAAGCACGCTCTCTGCTCTCCGTATCTCCATCATAACAGACCCACTACACTTGAGGTACTCCATTATTTCAATAAACACTTTAACTTTTAATATAAGATTTTTTTAGTAGATATTGTTTAAAATCATGTTTTTATGGGATAGTTTTTCTGTCTACATAGGGAGAGTCAGGAAAAATGACTGAGACGGAAAGAAGCTACTGGGGATCCGCTCAGATGTAAATAGGGAGAGACTTGTCCTGAAGGGATTATGGGAGGGGAGAATCCATTGGTACCAGCCTTGGACTAGTCAGCTAAAACTTATAGTCGCAGGATAGCTTTTTAAAATATACTTGCTGTGAAAGATTCATGCAGTGTCAGATTCATGCAGCGCGTAATTCAGCCAGCATCAATCAGATGATCAGGTTCCCTTTAAAAGGAACTGAACGACCGAACACATCTAGTGCCCATTACCTGTAAGATTATATTTTTCAAGAAAAGCATCCAGACCTCTTTTGAATTTTAGTAGTGAATCACTCATTACAACATCATGCGGCAGAGAGTTCCATAGTCTCACTGCTCTTACAGTAAAAAATCTGTGTTTGTGAATATGATTAAATCCTTTTTCCTCTAGCTGTAGAAGATGCCCCCTTGTCATCATTCCAGGTCTAAGTGTAAAAAGATTATTAGAAAAATATTTGTACTGTCCCCTCATATATCTGCACATTGTAATAAGATCGCCCCTAACTCTTCGTTTTTTCAAACCGAATAAACCCAAGTTTAATAACATATCTTGGTATCGCAGTCCACCCATTCCCTTAATAACCTTGGTTGCTCTTCTCTGCACCTGTGCTAATTCAGCTATGTCCTTCTTATACACCAGAGACACAGTATTCTAAGGTTGATGTGGAAACCTCTTTTGTTCACTTGCACATTGACTAATATTGGTTCCTGTGGTGGCCGCGTGCAGTCCTATGCAGACACAAACAGCACACTGGCCAAAATTCAAACATCTGAACCTGGACTTAAACTGCACGTAGAACTACATCTGTCTATCAGTGGGATGTCATCCAAGGCACATTGACGTCCTGTTCCAGTCACCTATAGTCAATCATAGGCCTCAGTGGATTGATGATGAAAGAAAAGACATCATTGCTTTCTTTGCCAGCAGAGATCACCGGAGCACCTGGATCCACGGGGTTGGAGCAGGTGAGTAGCCTTATTTTAATATATTATACATTCCAGCCATTTCTAATTTGTTTAGGAGCAGAGTGACATATTGGTGACACAGAACGTTACATGATGGAGCTGACATGTTCCATTTACAAATTATAATAAGGATGACTCTGAAATCCAAGTATGTTTGCAAATTCCTAGGAATGTACTATCATCATTTTAATCACCTGTATAGACATCACTATGCATCTTATATGGTTCAGGTAACATCACATCTTAGAATCTTTCATCGTCTTATCAATGTTGGGTCATGTCCAAGTTTCAGTGTTTCATTCCTAAAATATTTACTTTTAGTTGACATGAACAATGTTCACATTTTTTTTACAGAATGTTTAAAGAAAGGCAACAAACTATTCTTCAGAATGTGAATTATATCCACTGCCATAAATATTGATAAGTCTAGGTTTATAAATCCTATAGGGCTTGTGCACATTAAGAAATGTGAAAAGTGGGCGAGGGACGGCCACAGGATGAGGGGAACAGAAACAATCAGCAGACACGCACAAAGATTAAATGACATATAAATATTTACTAAACAGTTTATAAAAAAAAACAAAGGAAAGGATGGTAGGTAAACAGTGAATAAATAACAAATATGATGACCACAATTCCTCTCAATAATACCGAATAAGAGTATACACAGGTACAGTTAACAGTTATATGCCAGCAAAAATACATGCGAGTAACTCTTTCTATGCATAAAGCCATAAAATGACAGTATTGTGCTAGCACTCTAGTAATTGCTTATTTGGAGAGTTTTTGAAGTGTTTCTTACAGAAGAGGCTTTTTCTCCTAACTAACTAGACCTCCATAAAGCTATTTATATATGCGCATTTATATATTCAAATGTCAGATGGTATCAGTACATCCTGAGACTGAAGTGGACGATTCCTTGCTGGACTGAGTCACGAATAATCAGAAACGCTGACTGGAATCTCTTAGAGAATGCCGATCTCTCTAATGCAGTGCTTCCCTAATTCCTTAGAAATAAGGCCTCACATGGCCTAGCCCAATATGCTGCATCCTTGGCAGTCCTCACCGTGTTGGCTCATGTCAAGCCGAACAATGCATCCCAGAGTCACCAAAAACAGATCCAGAGTTGCACCGCTCTATCCAGACCTATGTTGCGTAGCTTCACTGTCCTTGAACTCCCCGAGCATCAGTCACCAACTGCTGAACCCCTGTGCTGCAACACTGGCCTCTCTGCTGCCCTCTACTGGCCAGATCATATATTACATCACATATCTCCATAAATAGATAGCAGTGAAAGCCAGTGACATGTTCTCAATTTCCCCGCACTACCGTCACTAGGTAAATGTAGCAGTCTTCTGCCATTTCCAATGTTGCTCTGGCCCTCTTCTGCATCATGTGACTACAGCTCTAACTTGCTGACTTAAACTGATGATCAATCCTTATTAAAGGGAATCTGTCACCAGGTTTTTGCTATCCCATCTGAGTGTAGAAGCATGCCAGGGCAGAGATCCAGATTTCATTTATGTATGACTGATTAAGTGCTGTAGTTTTTATAAAACCACAGTTTTCTCTGCTGCAGATCTACCAGTTCTCTGAATGATGAGCTCTGTATAACCATGATCACACCACTGATTGGTAGCTTTCGGTATTCATTGTGCATAAGCAGAAAGCTGCCAATCAGTGGTGGGGGTAGAGTTATACAGCGCACATAAATATGGAGGAATACATGGCAGCAGGTTTACTATTTCTCTAGTGATAATCTCCTGCTGATAAAACAGTAATGATATCAAAACAACAGGAAGAAGCCCAATAAGTGACACATCACTGGAATCAAGGTCTCTGTCTCTAAGCTGTTTTCAGATTAAGTGTCAAAAACTTGGTGACAGTTTCCCTTTAATGTAAGCCTATGAGCGCCTTGTTCTAAATTTCATAGACTTACATTGAGAAAGTGACCTCTGGTCCACGCAGAAGACTCAGCCATCATGAAATGAGATTAAAAAAGTTCTACACATTAAGTAGAAGAGTGAAGGCCAAAGTGTTACGACAGGTGACACAGGCTCCAGACCATGGTTCTGTGAATGTTCCCTGCCTGTGCAAAGCCTTTTAGCGTGCAACAGAGAATAACTGAAATTGATATCTCTGTGAAGAATGTGTGATCCACATGTAGATTCAGCAGATACCACAATGCAGGTTCCTGTGCTAGATAAATCTGAAACCATATGACTGTGATATAGTCATTTCTATTCGGAGGCTTGTTCATGATTATGCACAACCACAAACCCATTTTCCTAATTACAGCGACATTGCGGGTTCTCATATGCATGAAGATGTGTGTTTTTAATTATAAAGTGAATGTATCAAGTATGGACTGTATGGCATTACATTCATCCCCTGCTACTCCAGATTTCGCTTAACATGCAAAATCCCCAATTCTTTTTTACAATAATGTCCTATGGACTGGGAATGTAGCGCATGTGCTTGTAACATATACAACCACGACGCAATCAATCTTTTCAAATACTTTTTCAATAAATAGTATTGATTTCTATTAAGTCAATGCATCTCATTTAGCAAAGCAATGCCTTTTAATAGCAATTCTCTTTTGTGTCTACAGATTACATGCCTGCCTGCTGTATCTGTCTCTGTCATCACAGACTACAACTTAGGACACGTTCACACGATCAGTATTTGGTCAGTATTTTACATTGGTATTTGTAAGCCAAAACCAGGAGTGGGTGATAAATGCAGAAGTGGTGACGAGTTTCTATTATACTTTTCCTCTGATTGTTCCTCTCCTGGTTTTGACTTACAAATACTGATGGAAAATACTGACCAAATACTGAACGTGTGAACATGGCCTCCTTCACATGCTCGTGTTTCTAGTACATGTGGTATCCATTTTTTTTAATGGACACCATATATATCCATTATAATATATGCTGCTATGTACATGTCTGTTTTACATAGACCGTGTATCCGTACAAAACACATGGAGACATGTCCTTTTTTTCAGATGGGATGAGAAGAGACAATACAACTCTATGGGTCCGTGATGTCATCCGTGTGTTGTACGTGTTTAACATTGTAAAGTATAGGAGAAGCTTTGTAATTGAATTCTTTCTTTATCCATAACAGAAAAATACTGATGACACACTGATGGTAAAAATGGAGACATAGATGAGATACAGATGACACACTGATGACATACTGATGAAAAACACTGATTACACCTGTACCAGGTTTTCACATACGCGTTTTATACGGGCGTGTGAAGGAGGCCTAAACTTGTATAATCTGACTTTGCAGTAAAGTTTCATCTGCCCTATCGTCTTCCTTCAGGCAGTGGAGGGGCATCAGGAGGGCAGTATCATGTAACCATGCAGACGCATAGGTTTGCGTCAAAACTGTATACACAAAACAATAGTATTTTTTTAACCAGGTTTAGCTGCAATGTTATTGAACTTTTTAGTTGACATAATACAAAGTCTAGTTATCTTAGGCATTTTGCTTCCTAATGCCTGAAATAAGTCAGGATGAAAACATCAACTCATCAGACTACAACACTTAGCATCTGATGTCTGTCATTCATTGTTTTTATTTTATATAGTTTCTCTCCCCATACAAGCATCATTTAAAGAAAACCCATATTCTGTTCAAGGAGTTTTTGCATCATCTTATGTCAGAAAAGCTCTGTTCTCCTGCTTCCTGCTTGCCAAGGAACAGTGCACTCCTAATGATTGACACTTCGGTGGCAAAGCTCGAACTGTGTGCCCCTCCATGCTGCATCATTAGAGCACAGGGGCTCTGGAGCCCACCAATTTCAGAGCAGTGCTTGCAAGCTCTATAGCAAAGAGCTTGTAAGCGCTGCACTGTTTGATTAGGAGGCCTGACACCTCTAATAGACTCTAAAGGCCATGAGCAGCAAACTGTAGCATCAAAAATCCCTCCATTCTTGAGAATAAGTCATAACTAAGGAAATAAAAATAAATTGCGAAGTTGATTGTCTGTACAAGGGCTTTGCACTCAGAAGATAAGACAAACCCTTTAATGGTCATACTAAAGTGGCTTTAACTAATGCCACCAGCATCACATAAAATCTTTCCTTAAAGTTTGCCTTTGTCTCATATTGGTGCTTACAGATTTGCTACATGGGTTCTGAATTTCCCCCCAATTCTGCATTTATTCTCTATAACCGGGGGTAAAGTCCTGTCTTGAATTCTTGTAACAGTCACTGCCTTCCAATATTACTTTGTATCAATGAATTCTATAGGCTGCACCTACTGGGGAGCAATATGTATCCTCATGAGACAAATTCCTGATTAACATCTATTCATTCAGTCAAAGAAATGATATACAAGGAGTGAGCTGGAGTATAAAACCAAGAGGAAAAAAAAGTCACTTTCAATGAACGCTAATGCAACAAAAATATTACTATTCAGAGACAAACACGCTAAGCCCTCTGAATAGCCGTGGAATTTCTCAGTACAATGGGTCTTTGTTCTCCTGCCATCATACTGTATGGTAGTACAGTGAGGAGATGAACTTATGAGCTATGTCTCGCTACATCTTCCTTCTCGTCTTAAGAAAGTGCAAGGATAACAGTAGAGGACCAAGCATTCCTGCCTGATTAAATGGATTAGCTACAGACCAGAACTAATCACTGTAGCCAATTCTTAATTCAGCCAGTGTGCATCATGTTGTGCCCCATTTTCCTTAAGGCACTTGTAAAAGAATGCTATTTGTATCTCTTCTGTCAATTAACTCTGCTTTGAGTCTTATTTATACAGATGTGCCCTGGATTTTTTGCCACGCTTCTTCACTTTGAACGTGGTAACACAGGGAAGGAATTTTAAATATTCATCTTTTGATTTACTTTTCTTCCATTGTATTTAATGTTTGCGGTTAATATGAATAGGTTTGCTTTGCATGATCTTTTGTGTAAGGAAAACCTCTTGTACACATTACCTGCAATGTAATATTTACCTAAGAAAATGTACATTCCCTTTTGTTCAGCTCATTGATGTTTGAGGGGTTTTATCCACAGAATAGACATGAGACCTTTCTTTATCGCAGTCACAATATTTACACTTGTTTCAACACTTTTCCTAATGCTCACTGTCCTACTAAGAATGTACGTAATGCACAAAGACTCTTCCATCCAACCATTTATATATGAGAAATTAGATCAAATATAGAACAATTCAGAGGTTTTCCATTAATATGACCCAATGGAAAACCATTCACTAAGTAGAAGACAACTCCATTCTGGAATCAGCCCATTAATATATTACATGATAGGCCATTCATTGAGCATGTAATAGCACACTTCTGCTGTAGTGACCACTGCATGGAAATTGCATGACCAAATGAAACTGCTAGATCATCAATGGTATCAGAAGCCTGAACTGCCTCAATCAGCAAAAAAATGTTTTTCGAACACGCCAACACGCTAAATAACACGCCAACATGATTACTTGTCACAGAAGGTTATCTCACTTAAGAAGGTTAAGGGAAATCTATCAGCAGGACTTTATCCCCAAAATTATTTATATGTGCATGTAGCACTTTAAAAGGCAAGTACAGCTATACAGCTATATGTTTAAATGGCCAGTCCACTCCTGAGAAATCAGCATTTCAATTAATATGTAAATGAGGATGAAGATCTGAAGCCTCTGTTTCTTCAGCTCTATTGCTCATCCAGTGCCACATCCTCCTGCTTCACTGACAACCTCTATGTTGTGAGTGATCAGGCTAAGTAGTTGTCAGTCAAGCAGGAGGTGGCCATACTGGGTGGGGAATAGAGCTGGAGCGACAGAGGCTATGTGCCCACGATGCAGAAATGAAGCAGAAAATTTCTGCAGCATTTCTGCATCTCCCTGGCAGAAAAAACGCATGCAGATTGTGCATGCATTTTTCCTGCAGAATACATGCGGATCCACATGCGGATTCACATGCGTTTCCGCATGCAGATTGACAAGCGCTTTCCAGGCGATAGCATCACTTGGAAAGTGCTTGACAACTAGGTCACACTATATAAATCCATGCAAACAGCACGGATTTATACAGTGTGACCGTAAAAATAAAAAAATAAAGCTATACTCACCCCCGAGGCCCCGGTGTGGCTGCAGCTCTCGTTCCTGTCTGGTTCCCGGCTGCCGGTATATCGCGAGACAGAGCGGTGAAGGGCCTGCGGTCACATGACTGTGACGTCACCGCAGGTCCTCAAGCGATGCCGGCATTCAGAGAGAAGCCGCCGGACAGGTGAATATAACTTTATTTGTTATTTTATTCTTTTTTTACAGGTACAATGGTACCCAGGTCTGGATGAGAGTCTTCTCTCCTCCAGAACTGGGTACCATCCGCACATAGAGACGCATAGAAGCCGCTTGTAAAAATGTACAGTCGCGGTTTCTATGCGTCTCAATGCAAGTCAATGGCGGGAGTTCCGCTGTGCTACTGCAAAATTAAATGACATGCTGTGGATTTTTGTACGCAGCATAAACGCTGCAGAAAAATCCGCAGCATGTGCATAGAACATGCGGAATCCCCTTGGGGACCATGGGGGGCGAATTACCTAGCGTTTAACAAGCGTTTACGCTGCGGAAATTCCGCAGCATAAACGCTTGAAAAACGCTAGGTGGGCACCCAGCCAGAGGCTTCAAATCTACAGTCTCATTTACATATCAATTCAAATGCTGTGAAGGTATTTATGAACTTGCCTTCAAAAGAGCTAAATGAACATAAATAGTTAGGAGTGTGAAATCATTCAGAAAGAATTACTTTAAGATAAACTAACATTGCACAAGCAATTGACTAATTTCATGTAAGGTGTCAAATTGCACTTTTTTTAAAGGGGATGTGTCAGTAGGATCAACCCTCCTAAGGTGTCTATATGTGCATCTAGGTCATAGAAAGTTGAATAAAATGATACATTGATATCTGCGATCTGAGATTTTATTCCAGAGAAATCCACATTTTTCTTAATATGCAAATGAGCTATTAAGATCTATGGGCGGAACACAGATCTCCCTGAGAATCTGCGCCAGACCTTTTTTAAATGAAAGTGGGCATTACCAGTGTGAGAATTGTAATGACTGACAGTCTGCTCTCCTTATCTACATGTCTCATGCAGTTAAGACTCCCTTACATTAAAAAAAAAGCTATAGAGTCCAACCCATATGTGAATAAATGGCAACAGGGAGACCCCGCAGAACCTCGCTGTTGTCACCAATTGTGATGGATCCACACCCCGCCACCCACCTGACATCACACCATGCCAGATGGAGAACGTGATATGGATCTACCCTTTGCACCAACGTGACATTCCACACCCGCCTCAAGGACATGTAAGGTCAGATTGGTACAGTTCTACACCATCACCCCCTGTCCCCATGGGTACAGACAGGCACCAGGGAGTGAGCAAAGGTGGCCCACTCAGTCACTGACGTGGCACCACACTCGCTCACACCCCCTGACAAGCTGAGAGGCTCTTTCACTGGCTCCAGTGAAGCAGAGCCTTGTCGGTCTGGTAGAGCTGCCACCAGTTTCTATTTGATATATATCGGGCTTATATCGGGCTAGAAACCAGCCAGTAGCATGTTCGTTGGACCGAAAAACAGACATAAGGTTCGTGGATCGAGATAAAAGAACAGCCCAAGGTTAAATTATATATTTAATCGCCGTAAGGCATACTAAACAATATACTATATACATAAGGGTTATACTTACACCGTGGTCAGTTACAAATACAATAGCCGAGTACAGCAAGTATAAGCAGAACGTAAGAATCAATTACCAGTGTAGATGGAAAGGCCTGGCTTGTGGGTGAGGGCAGCCACATGGGAGGCTGTAGTTCCTCACTTGGTGGATGGACTTTTCCCACACATCTTGATGCCGTGACCTCCCAGGAAAAAGAAACTGGGCTCAGCCAGCAGGGAACTGATAAACTCTTTGGGTCACTCCCCCTACTGCCCCCTGCTCAAGCCCAAGTCTCCACCCCGGTTCTCTCCCAGCTATAGATTCCCAAAAACTAAGATGAGCTATACCTCCTTTCTGGACCATCCTTGGGAGCCAGTTCTGGTGTCTGGATCAAGCCTGGACCCTGCTATGTGTGGATACCAAACATCAGAGTCCAAGGGGCCCCTGCAAGGCTGTGCTGTGTATATCATTTTCCTTATGCACTGGACTATGTTTAAAACTACGATTGCATTCCCCATCCCCTCAGGTTTCCAACGATCTATTTTGTGTATCACTGAGATGAATCGTTTTCCCATAACTCGCTGTTGAATTATGTTTCTTGAACAAAGAAACACATAGCGTCGGGGGAAGGGACATCCTGTGTAGCTTGCAGCTGCTGTGAGGGATCTCACTCTTCACTTCTGAGCCCACTCCTTTGCAAGCTGCAGTGTTGAATTTGCATATGTAGAGCTCTGTAAAACCCGCCTGCCAGTGCACAGGGATCTACAAGGGATTACCTTGAATATCTTCACACCATAGATCTTAAACAGATCTTAAAAGCTCATTTACAAATTAAGAAAAATGTGAATATCTCTGGAATAAGACATTGGATCACTTATATCAAGTTGTCATTTTACGGTAGAGTCTATTGACGGATTCCCTTTAAAAAGAAAGGAAATACCATTGACTACCACTTTACACATTTACCCTTTTATACATTTGGAAATGTTTAGTTGTGTGTATACCATCTTTTATACTATATTTTATAAATTAGAAGCCAAATTATCATCTCAGGGTTAGGTTGAGATAAAACTATTTACTTTCATAAAATTGAGTTTACTAAAGATTAACATAGTAAGTTCTTGCTGGAAAAATTACTGAGAACATTTCAAAATGTCCTAGAAGCAGATGGAGATCAGTTTAGTGATCCATACTTATTTCAAAGACTACTGAACTATACGCCTTTCCTAATGTACTAACATAGATATGTCATAATGATGGCAAGTACAAACAAGTGAGAGGCATACACATATTGTCAATATATACTTCTTGTAAAGATTCTTCTTAAAGAGAATATTTCAAATAATATCAGGACATTCCATTAATCTCCTTATTATTTTCACATGATCTAGCACTACAGCCCTAACTTTTTAAAGCTGTTATGTCTGAGGAGGACTTATTGATGCTTGGCTTGTCACAGTGTATGGTTCACGGTTACTGGAAATAATATGGTACATTACTTTATTGTATGATTTAGCGAAAACACTTCATATAATACAGTTTGATAAAACAAGCAGAGAATGATTGAAAAGAAAATGTTTATAATAAATATGCAACAAATGCAAAAACTGTATGTGGGTCCTTTCATCTTTAACATCTAACAGACAAAAGTGAACTACTCAGTTCTCAGTGTAACTCATCAGAGCGGCCTTTGCTTCATCCCAGCCCCATCTCTCTGTACTCTGCGCCTCAGGTTTCTATAGCGCTAGTGCCGGGGAGTCACTGTCACTTCCTGGCGCCTACGCAATAGATTCCTGCAGCGCAGTGCACGGAGAGACGGGCCAGGAGGAAGCAAATCGGGCCCTATGTGAGCGGCGCTTTGCGCATGCCCCGGAAGTCAGGGAGCACATTGCATGTCACAGGGCCCTGTGATGTGCAGGGGAGGGGGGGGGATATGGTAACTAAGCATATAGGCGGGGAATAACAAACAGATAGGGGGGGATTTAGGGGGATAATATACAGACAGGCGGGGATTTCTTGGCGGCCCCCGGACGCCAAGCCTGTGCAAAACAGAGTTCATAAAAACACTTTTCTCTACAATCAAACCTCTACTATGGGCCATACAGGTATGTAAATTTTCACTTTTCTATACCCTGTATGCCCATAGTAGAGGTCTGATATCTACCAGGGCGTGACAGATTCCCTTTAATGTTTCTTAGATTGCCCGATGTACAAAAAAATGGTAAAATGGCGCAAAGGGATGGCACCAGGTAATATCATTCTATCTAACCTATCACAATTTTTTTTTCATGAATAATTCTTGAGTTAGCCTTTTTGTTTTCTCTTTTGTACAATAATGTTTTAGGAGCATGCAGAAAATCCTGCAGACTAGCAAAATATGTATGGATGTTTACTATTATAATGCAATTTTAAATTTACGGTAGATTATGTGCACACTTTTAGTATTTGCAGCAGATTTTTCTGTATCAAAAACAGAGTATGGGCAAGAAAAAGACTTCATAAATTAAGTCCATATTTGACTTTATTTTGCATACATTTTTATGTGTTTCTACTTGCAATTTTTCCCATTCATTTGAAGGGGTAAAAACCGCTACCAAAATTAATTAATTACTAAAAGAATTCACAAGCTGCAGTTTTGGAACAAAAAAAACGCTTTAACAAGCAAAAAATTAGCAACATGTGCAAGAGATGACACATTTTTTCCATGGCAAAAACGCACAGAAAAAAAGTGGTAAAAATGTAGCATGTGAGTATGCCCTTTATATTCCATAAATGAATAAAAGTAGTGAAAACTAATTGGTGACAATGCATCCGTTAAAACATCTGCCATAGTACAGTAATGAAGATGGAGGGAATGAAACACATTTTTTGAAACTCTCTTTGCCTAGATTTGCCTAAGACAGCATAAGATCAACAACTGAGTATTTACTGACTTTAATGGGGTTACATCCTTAAAGCAAGACTACAAATTTTTTTTTTATTTTACAGCTGGAGTAGTGCTTCAAATCTAAGTCCCCCGCCCTGTCTTATACTCAGCTTACAGTGTCTTTATCTGTTATCATTGCTGCTCCCGTCGGTCACTGGCAGTTTGTGACCTGCCGGCTACTCCAGTGTTTCATGGAGTGAGCTACAGGTCACAACTCAATACAAGTCTATGAGAGCCTCGTTCTGGCTCTCATAGACTTGCATTGATAACCTTGTGACGTAGCTTCTAATTTTGGTCAAGTCAGAAGATGTGGTCAAGAAGAGGGCACCGCAGGACCGGACCGATGCCGTAAAAAGGTAAAAACGCCGAAGAATAAATATAAGAGTAGGGGAAGGGACCTTAGGTTTAAAGTACCACTCTAGCACTGAATTTTTTTTTTATTAGAGTGGTGCATTGTAGGTTTAGGAGTTCCAACTAATCATATTGAGTTCTAATTACTGACCATTTAGATCAGTGTTTCCCAAATTCCAGTCATCATAGCCCCCCACAGGTCATGTTTCCAGGATTTCCTTAGTATTGTACAGGTGATGGAAGTATTATCAAGGTGTCGGGAATTCTCTTACCTGTGCAACACTTTGGAAATCCTGAAAACATGGCCTTGGCTGTGAGGACTGAAGTTTGGGAAACAATGATTTAGATGAATAGCTGAACATGTAAGACATTGCGGGCTGGAAAGAGTAAAGAGCAAAAAAAGCAATGGAACTTACCAGCCAAAGGTTCAAGAGAAATGCACACCAGGACGCAACCGCCCCCCCCCCTGTAGGAAGGAGATGACACAGGTGCGGAATGCCGTGAGCAATCACTCTCAACCACTCACACTGGAGGAGTGACTGCCCCGCAATATAACCGCATCAGATGAAACCTGCAAATAGGGTGCCATTCACACTCGCGGCACCGT
Organism: Phyllobates terribilis; assembly: GCF_046119375.1. Classification (NCBI taxonomy): domain Eukaryota; kingdom Metazoa; phylum Chordata; class Amphibia; order Anura; family Dendrobatidae; genus Phyllobates; species Phyllobates terribilis. The sequence continues at coordinate 762,692,784 of NW_027362762.1, read as the reverse complement.
GCCTGGCCGGCATCCTATTAAATGCCCTTCCTATTCGATTAGGCGGGATGCCCGGCACCCTCTCCGTGCATCGCAGAGGTGCAATGCCCCCATTCACAGGGTCACCATAAGTGGGCCTGGCTGCGCCCTGGAAGATAAAAAAGTGCAAAAAAAAAATTTATATCATATGAGGTATTAGTTGATATTTTGGCCAAAATACGTAAGCTCGCAACCCAAACATCAAGGGTCCTCATGATTTTGCGAGTCCCTATTCTATCATTAAAAGCAACCAGCATGACCAGAATAATAAATAGAATTTTTAGAAAAATTCAAAAATCAAATTAGAAAATAGCAAAAAAAGCAATGGAACTTACCAGCCAAAGATTCAAGACAAATGCACAACAGGACGCGGCCAGCCCTACCCCCTGTAGGAAGATGACACAGGTGCGGAATGCGATGAGCATTCACTCTCAACCACTCACACTGAAGGAGTGACTGCCCCACAATATAACCGCACCAGATAAAACCTGCAAATAGGGCGGTTGCTTTTAATGATAGAGAAGGGACTCACAAAATCATGAGGACCCTTGACGTTTGGGTTGCGAGCTTACGTATTTTGGCCAAAATATCAACTAATACCTCATATGATATAATTTTTTTTCTTTTGCACTTTTTTATCTGCCAGGGCGCGGCCAGGCCCACTTATGGTGACCCTGTGAATGGGGGCATTGCACCTCTGCGATGCACGGAGAGGGTGCCAGGCATCCCGCCTAATCGAATAGGAAGGGCGTTTAATAGGATGCCGGCCAGGCACGGTGCCGCGAGTGTGAATGGCACCCCATTTGCAGGTTTCATCTGGTGCGGTTATATTGCAGGGCAGTCACTCCTCCAGTGTGAGTGGTTGAGAGTAATTGCTCATGGCATTTCGCACCTGTGTCATCTCCTTCCTACAGGGCGGGGGCGGCCGCGTCCTGGTGTGCATTTCTCTTGAACCTTTGGCTGGTAAGTTCCATTGCTTTTTTTGCTATTTTCTAATTTGATTTTTGAACTTTTCTAAATTTCTATTTATTATTCTGGTTATGCTGGTTGCTTTTAATGATAGAGTAGGGACTCGCAAAATCATGAGGACCCTTGACGTTTGGGTTGCGAGCTTACGTATTTTGGCCAAGATATCAACTAATACCTCATATGATATAAAAAAAATTTTTTGCACTTTTTTATCTGCCAGGGCGCGGCCAGGCCCACTTATAGTGACCCTGTGAATGGGGGCATTGCACCTCTGCGATGCACGGAGAGGGTGCCGGGCATCCCGCCTAATCGAATAGGAAGGGCGTTTAATAGGATGCCGGCCAGGCACGGTGCCACGAGTGTGAATGGCACCCTATTTGCAGGTTTCATCTGGTGTGGTTATATTGTGGGGCAATCACTCCTCCAGTGTGAGTGGTTGAGAGTGAATGCTCACGGCATTCCGCACCTGTGTCATCTCCTTCCTACAGGGGGTGGCCGGCCGCGTCCAGGTGTGCATTTCTCTTGAACCTTTGGCTGGTAAGTTCCATTGCTTTTTTTGCTATTTTCTAATTTGATTTTTGAATTTTTCTAAAAATTCTATTTATTATTCTGGCTATGCTGGTTGCTTTTAACTCTATATTTGGTAATGTTCTGATATTTTAGGTGTAAGAATATTTGATACGGAAAAAAATTTGTAGAATCCAAATGACTGATAATCCTATTAAATTAAAATCTAAACATTAGAAATTCCAATGTCTTTCTGGTTGAACTGAGACTGCCCTTCTTAAAATGAACTGGGGATAATGGTAAACTAAACTTCTTCCTAATTTGATTTGATGATGTTTTAATATAGTTTAATATGAAAACACATGTGGCAAAGTTGAATTTATTTACCATTCCTTGTTAACTGAGATTCATGACAACTCATCATTACCTGTGATCCTATAGATTGTAAGATTAGCCATGCCAAACTCCAAATGATCCTCTACTTTGGCAAACTCATTTCTGCTGAATTTATATGAAAATAACTGGTGCTTGTAAATAGAAAATGACTTGGATAAAATATGTAATTCAGTTGTAAAATAAAGGAGAGCTCAAACTCACGTGGCTACATTCAAGAAGGACTAAAATGCAACATTTCAATCCCTACAATGCTTTTCTGAGTCCATTTGGCTCTTACTAGACCCTTCTGAATCTATAACATCAGAACTACCTTTTCCATCCATGTGGCTTTCCTTAGACTTAGCTCAATCCATTTAACTGCTACAAGGCCTTCTCATTCCATATGACCCCAACCAGGTCTTTCTCAATCTATATGGCCACCAGTAGGGCTTCTGAACCCACAGGGCTGAAGAACAACCAAGTAGAGAATAAAATTCTCTCTATACATTACATTTGCGTCCAGTAATAACGCAATAAAGTATATTATATAAAGTTGGAGATGATTTTTTGCTATCCTGGATCCCAAATACTACACTTACCCACAGATAAGCTCTAAATTTTACACCAGCTTAAACATGCGTTATTTTTAGTGTACACGAAACACAGAATTTGGACATGAAGACTATTCACCAAAAGTCGTCATGTAGGGTTACTCAGTATTCTATGTTTTTACAATCAACTATGCTAAACTATATATTCTACATCAGGTATCTGATCAGTAATCAATATCTTTCAGCCATTTAGATAGAATATGAATTCTGACAATTGACTCTCGTCCTCTAATCACCAAGCTGCTGTGGCTGAATTAATTTTTTAGGGACAAGGGAAATTGTCTTGGGTTTAAGTTAGCAATTTCTTTAAATCCAAAGGTAACCATGTTTTTGTATATGAGATGCATAGAAAAAAATGATTACAAGAACAAAATTTGTATTCACCTTCTGTCTTTTTCCAGTAAACTTTGACCTGAAGCTGATTATCCTGGTAGAAGGGAGCTCCAATTTCAAGCATGTGAGCTGTGCGTTTTCTTTGAGGCGGCACTAGAGTATCAGTCTTCATTTTACTGACTTTTGATACTTGATCCTCTGAAAATAATTAAATGATTTATTAGAATCTAGGCAACATTTAATATTAATAGTAAACTATATTTCCATTAATCCATTTGCTTGGAATTCTTTTTTCAGGGCTATATTGATCTTCATTAAGAGAGAGAAAATCAAAGCAATTCAAAAGTAATGGAGTAGAGCAAGTACTGTCATGTAAGAACCAAGCAAACATTGAAATATAATCCGCAAACTGTAGACCTACTTCTATTTGTTCTCAATATTGTTACTGTTATCTTTTCTGAAACAGCTGTTAATATGTATTTTAACTCTTTCTGGACAAGTGTATGGCTCCATACACATAATAACCATCACAATGAAGTTAATAAAGTGCAGCAAAAAGTAGTCATACTCCATGAACTTTTCAATATTTTTTTATGTTACACCCGGAACTTAAATGTATTTTATTGAGATTTTGTGTGATATATCAAAACTAAGTAAGAAAGTGTTTGTGAAGTGTAATAGAAATGATACATGGTTTTCTAAATATTTTAAAAATATAAATCTGAAAATTGTGACTTGCCTTTGTCTTCAGCACCTCTGAGTCAATACTTTGTAGCACCACTTTTCACTGCAATTACTGCTGCATTTCTTTCAGGGTATGTCTATACCAGCTTTGCACATCTAGATGCTGAAATGTTTCCCCATTCTTCTTTGCAAAATAGTTATAGTTCAGTGAGATTGGATGGAGAGCTTTGGTGAACAGCAATTTTCAAGTCTTGCCACAGATTTGCAATAGGATTTAGGTCTGGACTTTGACTGGGCCATTTAAACAAAACAATATGCTTTGATCTAAGGGTCACTGTCCTGCTGGAAATCTACTTCCCAGCCTCAAGTCTTTTGTAGCCCATAACAGGTTTTCCTCCAGGATTGCACTGTATTTAGCTTCATTCATCTTCCCATCAACTCTGGCCAGATTCCCTGTTACTGCTGAATAAAAGCATACCCACAACATAATGCTGCCACCTCCATGTTTGACGGTTGGGATGGAGTTTTCAAGGTGATACAGTGTACACACAGTGCATTGCATTTAACCCAAAAAGTTCTACTTTGGTCTCATCTGAACTGAAAATCCCAATAAAATACATTTAAGCTTGTTGGTGTAATGTGAAAAAATGCAGAAAAGTTCATGGGCTACGAATACATTTTCAAGGCACTGTAGGTCATTTATACAGCACAATGGACATATTTTTTAGTTTTTTTCTTCAATCCATCCCAAGAAGATTTTTTTCCAGTTTTCAGTACATTATATAGTAACCTACAACTCAACCTGCAAACAGCAAGTGCTCAAATAAAGCTAAAGGGATAAATCTAAAGGGATAAAAAAAATGTAATGGAAAGGGTTTAAGACGAGACTTGAAACCTCCTGGGTCATAATGCAGAATGTATAGTGCTGGCATCGTTATATGGGTTTCAATAGATTTTTAAGCTGACAAAGGCTTCCAGAATCTAGTCCCAAATACATTATGGGTCCCCAAAGTGTCATGCGTAATTTAGAATATAAGTCTCCTTATATGACCTTAAGGAAACTTTTGGAGTCACTTAGGCTTCTGGGTCAAAGTGTGACAGCAGTTTATGCACTTCCTATAGTAAATTCCAGTGTTTTTGCCAAATCTGGATTAGGTTACTTATCCTAAAGTAACTTCTCTTTTTCAATATTTATGTTTACAAAATGTAGAGATCCTGCAATGTTCTATAAGCTATAGCCTTACCTCTCACTGATGTTTAATCATAACCAGATAAGTAACTGAGTATTCTACAAGACATTGTAGATATTTGCAAGAATGCAATTTTCATCAGCCATGACGAAAGGTTTTAACCTCATAAGAACCAAGTGCCATAAATTTATAGAGCTCAGTTTAGGGCTTTAATCCCATGCTATTGAAAATTAAGATACAGGGGTTAGGGCTCCAGCAATCAAGCAGAAGCTAATCAGGTCTCTGGCTGTCAGACACAGTTGGTTAGCCCAGAGGAGAAGACAGAAATGATTTATTTCCACTTCTGTCTTCTTTTTCATTGGCTGACCAGCGCATTGTCTATGCTTCCGTAGGACCTAGCGATCACATGATCAGCTTTGGTGGTGACATATGTCACTGTAGCAGGCTATTTTTTCATATAACTGGAGCTCTTATGGAACTCTCAGTAATAGTGGAAAAATGAACAATAAATGTTAAAATATACAGACCAAAAAAAGTGTGGAAAAGTAATAAAGAATAAAAAATCCCCAATGAAAAAAATATATGAAAAAAATTATTTCTTTTTATAACAAATACATTTTATTTAGAGATGAGCGGATCAGGCAAAATTCCAATTTGCCTGATCGTGTGTTTTTTTTCCTGGAAATTTGATTAGCAGAAAAGTTTTTCTCCTTAAATTGAATGTCCCTTATTATGTTCTGGGGTCTCTCCAGACCTCAGAGCATAATTACTGAAACATATAAAAAAAGAAAAAATCCTTATATTCACCTCACCACTCACCTCTCTGGCCCCTCTTCCGATCCCCCGCAATTCACAATGGAGTATCTGGATCTCTCGTGCTGTCCCGAGTTTCTGGGTGCTATGACACCCCAGATGGTTTTGGCAGTCATGCGGTAGGTCTACGGCGTCATGATATCACAACTTGAGCACTTGACCTCCCACGTGCCTATGTAGAATTCTTCCAGGGGGTCTGAGGAGTAATCGGCAAGGTGGCTACAAGGATTTTTTTTCTTATTTTAACTATCTGATGGCACATAATGGTTCAGAAAAATGGTGTCAAGGAGACACCATTTTGATGAATCTATTCAGAAGCAAATTACAAAAAATACTTTGCCTTAATAAGGTTGCATATGGGCTTAAATGGGCTCAAACAGGTGTTGCTATTTTGGCAAGGTCACGCCTACATTCATGTGACATTTAAAACCATCACCACCATGGACAGATTACCCCTGACAAAGCTGCGGTTCAGCAGCGACACGGGTTGGGTCATCTGTGGTACAGGTAATAGTATGTTTCATGTCAGCTATCCTCCCTCCTTACTACATGCACTCTATGATTCGGACTTCATATACCATATGGTTGAGATGTTTGAGTAACTGAGGGAACATGGCACAATAATTATTGTTCTACTTTGATGCATGCCTGCACTAGGGATTCTTATATTTGATTAATGGACCTGAATCCTGTATACTTTTGGACCTATGTACACTGTTGTTTTAAGTGCTTTTAATGTTTGTTATTGTTCATGGGTGTGTTACAATATTCTATTAATAAAGTTTTTTGATACTTCTTTGTAATCCTGGGTGTGCACATTTTCTTCTTGTCCTCATCTTTTCTCAGTTTGTATTTATACCTACTGATCAGTAGTGGTGGCTTTTGGCTTTCTGACACAGCCTTATAGGTTACAAAAAGAAGGCTGTGAGAGTAAGCATGCACTTTTCATCCATGTTCACCAATGAACTGCCTGTGCCAGGTACCATTCAGCAACTCAGAAATCAATGTTAACCATCCAATATAAATAATTTAACATAAGAAGAAGTACGGCTGAGTCTAATCAAATTACATTTTAAGAAAGCTCATTGTCCGGATGGCATTCATCCACATATACTAGAGGAGTTGAGCTAAGTAAATGACAGACTGGTGTATCTTATCTTCTTAGAGTCTCTTGTAACAGGGTCACTGCCACAAAACTGGTTTTTATTGAACATGTCACCAATTTGTTAAGTAAATATTTTTCTAAAGGTGGTAATAACATGATATTCGTGATATTCTCTCCAGATGTCGGTAACAGCCCATCCAATCCACGCAGGCAAAGAAATCAAGCCGTAGATGTTCATAAATTAAGTTATGTGTAATACTGAGAATTGGCACAGGGAAAAAGTATTGAACACGCTTCCTGAAATGTTATTAATGCTTCATGCAAAAGAACTTGTTGGTGATGACAGCTTCAAGATGCTTCCTGTATGGAGAAACTAGTCACATGCATTGCTCAGGAGTGATTTTTGCCCATGCTTTCACACACTCTTCAAATCCTGAAGGTCCTGTGTGCTCCTTCTATGAACTCTGAGCTTTACATCCTTCCATAAATTTTCTATTGGATTGAGGTCAGGTGGGTCATTCTAGCAGCTTTATATTCTTTCTCTGAAACCAATGGAGAGTTACCTTGGCTGTTTGTTTGGGATCATTAGCTTGCTAAAATGTCCACCCTTGTTCATCTTTATCATCCTGGTAGATGACAGAAGTTTTCTTTCAAGAATGTCTTCATACATTTGTCCATTCATGCTTCCTTCAAGTATATGGAGTTTGCCAGTGACGTATGCTGAAAAACAGCCTTACACTATGATGTTCCCACCTCCAAACTTCACTGTTGGTATGGTGTTTTTGGGATGATATGCACTGCCTTTTGGCCTCCAAACATGGTGTGTATTATGGCATCCAAAGAATGTAAATTTGTTCTCCTCTGATAAGACTATATTCTCCCAATATTGCACAGACTTTCTAAATGTTATTGAGCAAACTTTAAAAGCGTTTAAACATGCTTTTTGTTCAGCAATGGTGTCTTGCATGGTGAGCTTGCATACAAGCCATGGAGGTTGAGTGCATTACTTATAGTTTTCTTTTAAACAATTGTACTTGCTGATTCTAGGTCTTTCTGTAGCTCTCCAAAGTGGTCATTGACTTTTGGACAAATCTTCTGAAAATTATTTTCACTCCTCTGTCTCAAATCTTGTGATGAGCACCTGGCTATGGCCGGTTTATGGTGAAATGATGATTCACTTCTGTGTTATGGCCCCAACAGTACTCATTGGAGCCTTCAGTAGTTTAGAAATTCTTCTGTAACCAATACCATCACTATGTTTGCAACAATAAGGTTTAGAAGATCTTGAGACAGCTCATTGCTTTTACCCATCATGAAATGTTTCTTGTGTGGCACCTTGGTAATGAGACATCGTTTTATAGGCCATCACTTGAACCAGCTGATATTATTTGTCACTAAGTGTCAGGTTTGCTTCTAATTACTGCTAGATTTCAGCTGGTTTCATGACTTTCCAAGGCTTTTACCATCTCTTTTTCTTCATGTGGTCAACATTTTTTCCTTATGTCATTTCTCATTATAAGAAATAACTTAATTTATGGACATCTATTGTTTGACTTCTTTGTTTGTGTGGATTGGATGGGTTGTTTTTGACATCTGGTGAAAATTTCATGTCAAAAGCATATTTAGTAATGTTGAGCGAACATGCTGGACACTGTTCGGTACTCGCCCGAGCATCACGCTACTCGGGATGTTCGGCGAGCAACGAGCATTTCCGGGTTACTCGGGCAGGAGCTCGGGTCTCCGTCCTGCATGTTTGGCGCTGTGAAATAGTTAGTGTAGGGTCTGTAAAGGCTGCCAGATCAAACAAACAGTCCTTCTCAAGACTAATATCCATCCCAGATATCAGGCAGGTAGGCAGGCTGTATAGGAGACGCAGTGGTTATACCAGCAAACGCTGCATTACAGTCCTGTGTGCTCCTGTTGCTGAAATTGCTGGACTTAGCTCCAGGTCTCGGGGGCCAGGAAAAATCCTTTTTTTTTTATCTAAATCCTCTTTTTTTTTTCCTCCTTCACACTGTACAAATACCCATCTTATTAACCATTTGGTGTCCCCCCCCCAAAAAAAAAAAAAAAAGTCTGTAACAGCTCAGACACAAATATATTTTCTTAAAAGAGTCTGGTGTAGGCCAGAGAAATAGAAGTGTGGTTTTGCAGTTCCACGGTTCAAACCTCTGTATTATCCACCTTTGGGCCATTTTTACCTAAAAAAAGACATGAGTGTGTCGCTCACTGTTCAGCCGCAAATATATCTATTTAAAATTGTCTGGTATACCCCAGTAAACAATAACTGTGGTTTTGCCATTCCACGGTAAAAAATCTCTATTATTCAGCCTTTGGCATTTTTTCCGTAAAGAAAAACAGTAATAATTTCTCCCTGATTGTTCAGATTGTTTAAAAGAGTCGGGTGTAGGCCAGAGAAATAGAACTGTGGTTTTCCTCTTCCACAGTTCTAATCTACTTTTTATTACCCTTTTTCCACTGATAGTGCGAGTGTAAGCTATTTTACTTCCTTTACAATGGACAAGACGCATGGCAAGGGATGTGGAACTGGACGTTCTGGTGATGGTGCGTGCAGAGGACAGGGCCGTGGCCAAGGTGAAAATGTGCCACAACCAACAGCCACATCTTCTCGCTCGCACTTCTTGACCTAATTACTAGGGAAGCACAGAACAACACCAGTATTGCAAACTGATCAGTGTGAACAGGTTATTAATTGGATAGCAGATAATACTTCCAGTTACCTGGGCACCACCACCTTCGGACTGTCTTCCACATGGTCAAATCTTAGTAGCCGTGAGTCTCGACCGCATACTCCTCCTCACCCTGATGCTCCTTCCTCCCACCATGCCGAGTGTAGTCAGACAGCAACTGATCCCACACTTGGACACTCTGAAGAGTTGTTCACTGGTCCATTTCCAGATTTGTGCCCCTCGCCTACTCCGCTTGAAGTGGTGCAAGAGGAGATCCCATGTAGCGATGCCCAAATATTTGAACAGCCACGGCCACAGGAAGTCAATGCTGGCAATTTGTCACAAGAGGTGGACGATGACGAGACACAATTGACACAAAGTGAGGAGGAGGATCGTGGTGCACAAGTGGAAGAGGAGGAGGTGGTGGATGATCTAGTAACTAACCCAACGTGGCAGGAGGATATGCAGAGCGAGACCGGCAGTACACAGGGTGAGGGAGGCAGAGTACCCCAACAGGCAAGAAGAAGTAGTGTGGTGGCCGCACACAGAAGGCAGGCAACAGTTCCCCGTAACACCAACACGAGGGACGTTGCCAGTACAACCTGTAGGTCTTCTAGAGTCTGGAATTTTGTTAAAGACTCTGCTGATAACCCCAAAAAGGCCATTTGTACCACCTGCCATGCCAGCAGCAGCAGGGGTGACAAAACTACCAGCCTGACCACCACCAGCATGATCAGGCACATGGCAGCAAAGCACCCGACTTTGTTGGCCGAACCCCAGGGTCGAGAACCAGTGTCAGCGGGTGTCACCACTGCTTCTTCCGCTGTTGTGCGTGCTATAGAACCCCCTGTTGTGTCTGCAAGGCAATCCCCTGTCCATACTGCATGCAAAGATGCCCTCTCCTTTCAGTCTTCACTTGTTATGGCAGTTTCTCAAGAAACAGCATCAACGTCCACGTCCACGTCCCACCGCAGCGTTCAATTGTCCATATCCCAGATCTTTGAACGAAAGCGGAAATTCGCAGCTAACGCCCCACAGGCCACAGTCCTAAATTCGCACATTTCATGACAGCTTGCGTTGGAAATGCTGCCTTTTAGGCTGGTGGAGACAGAATCCTTCCGCAACCTTATGGCGGTGGCCGTTCCTCGGTACTCGGTCCCCAGCCGACACTATTTTGCCCGGTGTGCCATCCCTGCACTACACAAGCACGTGTCCCAAAACATCTGCGGTGCCCTCAACAACATAGTTACTGGGAGAGTCCACCTGACAACGGACATGTGGACAAGTGCTTGTGGCCAGGGACGGTACACCTCCCTGACGGCATACTGGGTAAACATTGTGGAAGCCGGGACCCAGTCGGACCTTGGGACGGAACACATCCTCCCCACACCGAGGATTGCGGGCCCTATGTCAGTCAGAGTTGCCCCCACAGTGAACAGCTCCTGCGCATCATCCTTCTCCTCCTCCTCATGCTCAGCCTCCATTTCAGATATCACCACATCAGTTACAAGCTGGAAGCACTCCACCAAGCGGCAACAGGCTGTGCTGAAACTCATAAGCTTAGGTGAGAAACCTCATACTGCTTGTGAGTTGTGGACAGCTGTGAAAGAGCAGGCAGATCTGTGGCTGAGACCGCTGAACCCACATCCAGGCATGGTCATGTGTGACAATGGCCGTAACCTGGTGGCGGCTCTGAGGCGAGGCGAGATCACACACGTACCATGCCTGGCTCATGTGCTTATCCTTGTGGTTCAGAGGTTTCTTAAATCGCACCCTGAGTTGCCAGATCTGCTCGTCAAAGTACGCCGCCTGTCAGCTCATTTTCACAAGTCGGCTACAGCTTCTGCCACCCTTGCTGTGTTGCAGCAGCGTTTGCAGCTTCCGTCACACCAACTGGTGTGTGATGTCCCCACACGTTGGAACTCTACCCTCCACATGTTGCAAAGGATTTGTGAGCAGAAGAGAGCAGTTGTGGAGTACCAGCTGCAACAAGGCCGTCGATATTCAGGTCAGACTCCAGACATAAGACCTCAGGAGTGGACCTGGATGTCTGACATATGTACCATCTTGACAAACTTTGAGGAGTCCACTAAGATGGTGAGTGGCGATGATGCCATCATTAGCGTCAGCATTCCACTTGTCTGTCTTTTTCAACGCTCTCTGTTGAAAATTAAAGAGTAGGCATTGCAGCCAGAGTATGATGAGATGGATCAAGAAGCCATAGTGGTCGATTACACACAGCCCAGCCTCATCTCATCCCAACGTGCATTGGGGGACAATGAGGGAGAGAAGGAGGAGGAGGAGGAAGAACAGGCGCTTGTATCATGCGCTGTAGACGGTAGTACCTGTACAACTGTCATACCGTCGGTTCAGCGTGGGTGGCCTGAGGACAGGGGGGAGGAGGAGGAGAGCAAGGTCAGTCGTCATCTTGGTGAGGACACGGAAGTCTTGCCCATTACCAGTCTGGCATGCATGGCTGACTTTTTGTTACGCTGCCTTAACCGTGACCCTCGCGTTGTCAAAATGTTGGGTGAGGGTATGTGCCCACGTAGCGTTTTACAAGCGTATTTGATGCGGAATTTCCGCAGCGGAAACGCTTGTAAAACGCTTGTCAATCCGCACCCCATGGTCCCCAATGAGAATCCGCAAGTTCTATGCCGATGCTGCGGATTTTTCCGCAGCGTTTTTGATGCGCACAAAAATTCACAGCATGTCAATTAATTTTGCGCTTCCGCATGCGGAATTGCCTTTGAAATGCAATAAAAAACGCAAGGCAATTCCGCATGTCGTAAACACGCGAAAAATGCGCGATAAATGCTTGCGAAATTCCGCATGCGCTTTTCCGGGAGGGGACATGCGGAAATGTAGCGCAAATTTTCCGCTTCATTTCCGCAACGTGGGCACATAGCCTGACAGTCATTACTGGTTGGTGACACTTTTAGACCCCCACTACAGGGAGAACTTTCACTCTCTTATTCCTGAGGTGGAGAGGTCTACAAAAATGGGGCAGTACCAGAAGGCCCTTGCAGCAGAACTGTTAAAAAAATTCCCATCTGAACATGCTAGCGGCAGAGGTCACAGTTCGTTGCCCAACCAAGGCGTACATGCGAGAGAGACGCAACTCCAATCCAGCAGAGGCAGGGGAACACTGTCAACGTTGTGGGACAGTTTTCTCAAACCCTCCCTTCGGACAGACCCTGAGGCGCGGGGTACTCTCACAAGGAGTGGAAAGTTTCAAAAGATGGTGAGGGAGTACCTTGCCGACCATACCAGCGACCTCCGTGATTCCTCTGTGCCTTTTAATTATTGGGTATCCAAGCTGGACACTTGGAATGAACTCACTCTGCACGCCTTGGAGGTCCTGGCCTGCCCTGCCGATAGCGTGTTATCGGGGCGTGTTTTTAGTGCCGCTGGGGGAATTAAAACTGATAAGCGCACTCGCCTGTCAAATGACAATGCTGACAAGCTGACCCTTATCAAAATGAATTAGGGCTGGATTGGGCCAGACTTCTCGACACCACCAAATGATAGAAGAGTAACATAAAGTCAAATGCACTATGTTATTTCGGGAGGTGTATTCACATGCACCGCTTCACACCCACACATGGGTATACGCTTCCTCATTTCGGCTGTTTTATGTTCTTCTCCTTATCCTCAGCCTCTACCACCACTATACCACCAGGGTGACCGTGGTCTGTGTTGCCATTATTGAAAGTTCCTCCGTCCTAATTTTTGTCAGCTTTTGCTTGGAAGGCATAAGCAAAGACTGTGGGAGACCCACTCCCCAATAATGGGAATAATATTTTTAAGATGCTATACGGTATTGCTCTTGTAAGGGGCATTAAAACTGTCTTGTTAAGCTACTGCGACTTCCACCACTTTTCCAAGGGGCATTAAAACCGTCTTGTTAAGCTACTGCGACCTCCACGTCTCTTCAGAGGGGCAATAAAAGCGTCTTGTTAAGCTACTGGGACCTCCACATCTCTTCCAAGGGGCATTAAAACTGTCTTGTTAAGCTACTGTGACCTCCACCACTTTTCCAAGGGGCATTAAAACCGTCTTTTTAAGCTACTGCGACCTCCACTTCTCTTCCAAGGGGCATTAAAACCGTCTTGTTAAGCTACTGGGACCTCCACGTCTCTTCCGATGGGGCATTAAAAGCATCTTGTTAAACCACTCTGAACTCCACAGCTCTTCCAAGGGGCATTGAAATGTTGTTTTTTAATTAACTCTAACCTCCACGACTCTTCGAACGGGCATTGCATTTCCTCCTAATTTTTGGCAGCATTTGCTTGGAAGGCATAAGCAAAGACTATGGGATACCCACTCCCCAATAATGGAAATAATGTTTGTAATATGCTGCACTTCATGGCTCTTGCAAGGGTCATTGAAGGTCCTCCATCCTAATTTTTGGCAGCTTTTGCTTGGAAGGCATAGGCAAAGACTATGGGAGACCCACTCCCCAATAATGGGAATAATGTTTTTAAGATGCTGTACTGTATGGCTCTTGTAAGGGGCATTAAAACTGTCTTGTTAAGCTAATGTGACCGCCACCACTTTTCCAAGGGGCATTCAAACCGCCTTGTTAAGCTACTGTGACCTCCACCACTTTTCCAAGGGGCATTAAAACCGTCTTGTTAAGCTATTGCAACCTCCACGTCTCTTCCGAGTGGCATTAAAACTGTCTTGTTAAGCTACTGTGACCTCCACCACTTTTCCAAGGGGCATACAAACCGTCTTGTTAATCTACTGTGACCTCCACCACTTTTCCAACAGGCATTAAAACCATCTTGTTAAGCTACTGCGACCTCCACGACTCTTCCAACGGGCATTGCATTTCCTCCTAATTTTAGTCAGCTTTTGCTTTTCAATGCATAGGCGAACACTAAGGGAGACCCACTCCCCAATAATGGGTAGAAGGTTTTTAGTACGCTGTAATCCATGTCTGTTTCAAGGGGCATTGCAGTTCCTCATAATTTTTGGAAAGCCTTCCATTCACTGCTTAGGCCAACAGTGCACAGGAGACCCAGTTGCTATAAATGGAAAAAATGGTTTAGTTAAGGCCCTCTGACCTCCATGTCACTTCCAAGGGGTATTGGAGTGCCTCTAAATTTTTGGTAGGCATTGCACTCACTGTATGCCCTATAACTGTGTAGCCGAACTGCTCCTTTCGGTACAGAAACATATTCTACAAGACATGTGTGGTTGACTGGCCTAATATTGATGTGAATGATTCCTGTTCCTCCTGCTCTTTCTCCTTTGCCACCACCTCATCCATCATTTATCACCTGAAGCTTTGTTTTAACGGGAGTCATAGAACTGGGATAGTAGCAGGAAAACATCCAGCAATCCTCGGAGGAGGTAGGATATGCGCCAAAACGCTGACCACCTCAGGCCTAGCCGCTACTACATACATGCACTTGCATTCCAATAAAACAAAGCAGATGCTAACTTCTATCATCATCATCCTGCTCCTCACCTTGGCACTCTCAACTCCCCTGATGGAGAAGCCAGGGCCCACCGGAGGAGTCTGGTTCTCTGGTGGGCTTGTCCAATGCTCCCCTAAAGCAGGCCAGGCTAAGAAAAGTGTCTGGGAAGGTGACAGGAGAAATAGGGGCGGCTGGGGACCGTTTATGGACACCCGTCCGCCTGGCGGCTGGGGACTGAGTAAGGATACCAGGCCGCCGAAGCAGCCATGAGGTAGAGGCCAGCTTCTGCCTCCTCCAAACTAAAAGGCCCCATTTCAAGTGCAAGCTAGCAGTATGGCATTGCAGCCTGGGGATGGGTGGGTGGCAGGCTGCACACTTACGCTTACATTAAAAGAAAACAAAGCAGATGCTAACTTCTATCATCATCATCATGCTCCTCACCTTGGCACTCTCAACTCCCCTGATGGAGAATCCAGGGCCCACAGGAGGAGTCTGGTTCTCTGGTGGGCTCGTCCAATGCTGCCCTAAAGCAGGCCAGGCTAAGAAAAGTGTGTGAGAAGGTGACAGGAGAAATCGGGGTGGCTGGGGAACGTTTATGGACACCCGGCCGCCGGGCGGCTGGGGACTGAGTATGGATACCAAGCCGCTGAAGCAGCCATGAGGTAGTGGTCAGCTTTGGCCTCCTCCAAACTAAACGGCACCATTTCAAGTGCAAGCTAGCAGTATGGCATTGCAGCCTGGGGGTGGGTGGCAAGCTGCACACATATGCTTGCATTAAAAGAAAACAAAGCAGATGCTAACTTCTATCATCATCATCATGCTCCTCACCTTGGCACTCTCAATTCCCCTGATGGAGAAGCCAGGGCCCACTGGAGGAGTCTGGTTCTCTGGTGGGCTCGTCCAATCCTGCTCTAAAGCAGGCCAGGCTAAGAAAAGTGTGTGGGAAGGTGACAGAAGAAATAGGGGCGGTTGGAGACCGTTTATGGACACCCAGCCGCCCCCAGGTGGCTGGGGACCGTGTGTGGACACCCGGCCGCGGGGCGGCTGGGGACCGAGTAAGGACACCCGGCCGCCCCCTGGCGGCTGGGGACCGAGTGTGGACACCCGGCCGCCAGGCGGCTGGGGACTGAGTGTGGATACCAGGCCACCGAAGCAGTCATGAGGTAGTGGCCAGCTTCAGCGTATTCCAAACTAAAAGGTCCCATTTCAAGTGCAAGCTAGCAGTATGGCATTGCCGCCTGGGGGTGGGTGGGTGGCAGGCTGCACACTTACACTTGCATTAAAAGAAAACAAAGCAGATGCTAACTTCTATCATCATCATCATGCTCATCACCTTGGCACTCTCAACTCCCCTGATGGAGAAGCCAGGGCCCACCAGAGGAGTCTGGTTCTCTGGTGGGCTCGTCCAATGCTGCCCTAAAGCAGGCCAGGCTAAGAAAAGTGTGGGGGAAGGTGACAGGAGAAATAGGGGCGGCTGGGGACCGTTAATGGACACCTGGCCGCCCCAGGCGTCTGGGGACCGAGCGTGGACACCCGGCCGCCAGGCGGCTGGGGACTGAGTATGGATACCTCGCTGTCGAAGCAGCCATGAGGTGGTGGCCAGCTTCGGCCTCCTCCAAACCAAAAGGCCCCATTTCAAGTGAAAGCTAGCAGTATGGTATTGCAGCCTGTGGGTGGGTGGGTGGTTGGCTGCATATTTGCGCTTGCATTGCAAGGAATGGGGGAGGTTCAATTGAACACTGCCCTGGGACAAGGACTTGCAGAGGGATAGTTGCAAGTCTGCATCTTCTGATGAGGAGAGAAACCAAGAACAAGAAAAATACCCAAATAACTGAATGTAGATGTATAAATAGCACAGTGCAAAAATAATAATAAATAATAAAGGGTATTTAGTTAACATAATTTTGATCAAAATAATGTGAAAGCCATCCCGCCACTTCACGGCAACCCTTATGGGACAGTTCTAACTCTAATATTAAAAACCTTACCATTTGTCA
Organism: Phyllobates terribilis; assembly: GCF_046119375.1. Lineage (NCBI taxonomy): Eukaryota > Metazoa > Chordata > Amphibia > Anura > Dendrobatidae > Phyllobates > Phyllobates terribilis. The sequence goes on along the minus strand of NW_027362762.1, from coordinate 762,676,063 downwards.
AGTGACAAGGGATCAAGTGGACTAGGGATCAGTCTCTCTGCCCTTGTCCATATGTATGTCACTTGGCAAATGGTAAGGTTTCTAATATTAGAGTTAGGACTGTCCCATAAGGGTTGCCGTAAAGTGGAGGGATGGCTTTCACATTATTTTGATCAAAATTATGTTAACTAAATACCCTTTATTATTTATTATTATTTTTGCACTGTGCTATTTATACATCTACTTTCAGTTATTTGGGTATTTTTCTTGTTCTTGGTTTCTCTCTGTTTAATGGCCTTGTGTGAACATGCATATACATTTTGCATGCACATCAACTTACGTTTCAGTTCAGACCTTCAGGTTTTTTCTTTGCAGTCAGTATGCTTTAGTGCATATAAAAGGGTGTGGCCGCCCTTTGTCTGGGCTGAGAAGTTCATTTTGCCTCGGTTCTATGCTTACACTAGGGATCAGTCTCTCTGCCCTTGTCCATATGTATGCCACTTGACAAATGGTAAGGTTTTTAATATTAGAGTTAGGACTGTCCCATAAGGGTTGCCGTGAAGTGGCGGGATGGCTTTCACATTATTTTGATCAAAATTATGTTAACTAAATACCTTTTATTATTTATTATTATTTTTGCACTGTGCTATTTATACATCTACTTTCAGTTATTTGGGTATTTTTCTTGTTCTTGGTTTCTCTCTGTTTAATGGCCTTGTGTGAACATGCATTTACATTTTGCATGCACATCAACTTACGTTTCAGTTCAGACCTTCAGGTTTAATCTTCTGATGCGGCAAGGATCACTTCTGATGGGCACACTTTTAGGCAGTGACCTGGGAGTCAGAGATACTTCCAGGGGTCTTCCCCATGCTGTTCCCATGTCTTTTCAGCACTGTATGCATGTGTCACACAGCACATGGCCAGATAAGGTTGTAAAATGTTAAAATGACATTTCCCGGTGAATGCATTTGTCACGGTTGAAAGCAATACAAAAATGCAAAAACGCATGAAAAATCCTACTTGTGAACATAGCCCAAGGTGTGGAGGAGTATTTTTGTTTTTGGTTACTTATTTTACCTTATACACAAGTCTTTACCCTGGAAAGGAAATTCCTTAACATATTTCACAGGAAAGCACTTTCAGTTTAGTTTTTGAACGTTTTATTGTGAGCCCGTAAAAGTGGCTTAAAACCTCTGACCACGTTGTTGACAGCAGTGACCTGGGGGTCAGAAATGCTTCCAGGGGTGATCCCCATGTTGCCCCCATGTCTTTTGAGCACTGTCACTATCGTTTTGGGCACTTTTTAGGCTTTCTACAGACTGCCAGGGGTGCCACCACAAAAATGCTCGAGTCTCCCATAGACTAACATTGGGCTCGTTGCTCGGGTCGAGCACCCGAGTATCACGGTGAGCTCGGCCCGAGCTTCGAGCACCCGAGCATTTTAGTGCTAGCTCAACACTAATATTTAGAAATATATGTACTTAGAAAATTGGGGACATGTTCAATACTTATTTCATCCGTTGTGTATTTAAGAAAGGTAAGAAGGTGAATCCAGATAACCACCATCCAGTAACTTTGACATCAGTGGTGTTGAAAATTTTTGAGGATATTATAAGAGATAAACTGCAAAAATATACTACAGAGAATAATATAATAACTGACAACCAGCATGGGTTCATTAATGTTACGTCATGTCTAACCAACATGCTGCTCATGCGGATTATGTGATATATATGGACTTTGCAAAGGCATCTGATACTGTACCACACAACATCCTTGAACTGAAGCTCCAGAAGCAGCGACTAGAGGGCACTATATGCACATATGTAATAAGCTGGTTAAGGGACAGGAAACAAAGTGTCCTTGTAAATGGTATATTCTCTAAATAGAATAAAATCAGCAATGGGGGCCACAATTACTTTGCGGATGGGATTGAGAGTAGAGTCAGCCTTTGCTGACGATGCAAAACTATGTAGGATAAAAAAAACTGAGCTTTACAGAATATTATTACAAAATGAACTGGATAAGATTTCTGCATGGGCAAACACATGACAGATGAGGTTTAATGTTGATAAATGTAAAGTAATGGACTTAGGCCAGAGTAATCCTATTGCTATATACAACAATATGTAACGTCTGTGCCCATTCGCGCCTCCTTTGTTGCTTTGGCTGCAGGGCATCAGCGTCCTGTTTTTCCCTGGAATTTTGTTTCTGCCTTGTAAGTGATCTATGGGGTTAATTTTGGTCTAGGTTTTGATCACTCCTTTCTGACAGCTCTGGGTGGGGCAGTCAGCTATTTAAACCCCTATAGATCTGATTCCACTGCCAGTTAATAGCATGGCTGTCCTTGTGTATACGGCTGTGCTATGATTATGTTTGTTGTTCTTATTATTCCTGTTCTTTGACCTTGGCTTTAATTTTGACTACCTGCTTGCTTTACGATTTTGTCCCTGACGTGACCTCTTGGCTTTGACCCTGTTTGACAAACCTTTCTGCCTCTGGTCTGCTCCTTAAGATGGCAGCCTTTCTGTGGAAGCAATCCTCTGGACCCTGTTTTAAGACCAGATCCCTGTACAGGGATTAAAGGGTGAAGTAAGGTTACCTCTGGAATCTGCCAGACAGAGTGGCTTGTGCCAAGTCTGTCCAAGTTAGCCTTTTTGAGCCTGTGGCCTCTTACAGTCATGAAAATATGGAAATATACTAGAGATTACAGAACAGGAGAAGGACAGCCACAGTACTCAAATGTGTATAAAATTAGATATAAAATCCCATGACCCTAATGTATTATTATCCCACTATAAATCACTTGTAAGGCCCTTTCTTGAATATGGGATCAAGTTTTGGGCTCAACTTTTAAAAAAGATAGTAGGAAGATAGTGTAAGTTCAAATGCAGGAAACTAGATTATTAAATAGGCTATAAGGCCTCTACTATGATGAGAGGTTGGAAAAGTTGGACTTGTTTATCTTGCAAAACAAACGCTTCAGAGGAGATCTCCTTTATATATATAAATACATGTGTTGTCAATGACAAAGGACTGGCACTTGACTTACAGTATTCCTTCCAAAGAACAATGATTCATTCATTGTGGAGGAAAGGCAATTCCGGCAGCTTAACAAGATAGGTTCTTTACAGTTAGAGCAGTCAGACTGTGGAGTGCCATACCGCAGGAGGTAGTAATGGCAGACACTATAACATTTTAAAAAGTCTAGATGTTTTTCTCACAAAAAAAGGGTTATAATAAATAATCTAGCAATACAGAATGTACAATTGGTGGAAAGAAGTTGATCTTGATGGACCTGTGTCTTTCTTCAACATAGGTAACTATGCATTATACTGTTAGCATCTTTAATATTGGCCTATAATAATGACTCTGTTCTTTTGTGAGCAATTATTTATTTATAGGGGTAAAGATTTCATTTTATTATTGCATCAGATTTGACTCTATCATATTAGCTATTACAAAACCAATCATAAAATGTGACTATGATCACTGGTAACTCAGACACGCATATACTTACTGGATGAGATGGATTGTCCGGAAGAAAAATATAGAGACACCTTTGCACTTTTTAAACGTACTTGTCCCCAGTATGTAATAGCTTGAATCTCTACCATATAATTGCTTTTGGGCTGCAATCCATCCAAAGTCACATAGTTCTGGTTCTGAAATTCAATTAAATATTGTTACATATGGAGGAGAGGGGAGAAGGGAGGTTGGAGCTAAACACGCTGGAAGCATAGGTGGATTCGCTGCAATGATCGCTAACCAGTGGGTGCTGTACCTGCTGGGGATTGCAGCTTACCAAGAAGAAAACGGAGGGTAATTTCTGCCACAGACAACTTGGTAAAATTCAAGCTTTTTTGAATGAAGTTTAAAAAATAATTTTAAAACCGAAACCTCAGCACCTGTTGCGTTTCTGGCGTACTAAGATGCCCTTAGTCATAACTAGAGATAAGCGTTGTTCTACTCGAACTGTTCGCCAATCTCAAATTCGAGCTGTTTTGGGCGGTGTTCGAGCCGTTCGGCGAACACGAACAATTTGAGAAAAATTCGGCTGTTCGAGGTTATGTTCGATAACTGTTCATGCACCAAAATCATAACTGGATTTTTTCTCAGTAATGATGAAAATTAATGTTAATACGCAGTTTGAGTGTACAGCGGGGTGGGGGGAGGGGCAGGGGATGGATCTCTGCAGGAACAATGAAGATCTCCATTTTTTTTTCTCTTTCCCGCATTTGCAGTGGGGAGGTGCAATCTGTCAGCCTATCAGCAGCGCACACACGGAGCGAAGTGCTTTTTTTCACACAAGCAAGGGCATGTGTCATTGGCAGTGTATGTCACATGTCCTTGCCCTATAAGACCAAGCCATTTTCCCCGTCGCCACCATTTTCTCACTGCTGCAGCTGCGTGTTAGACGGCACCGCTGTTGCTGTGTGCGCTATACCTTGTTAATTTCAAGCCAATTTTCGCACAAATCTACAGATAGCTTGGGAGTAGGGAATAGTTGTGATTGCAGTCCTTTTAAGGACTAGGTTACAGCATTTCCTACGACTTTTATCAGGCAGGTCTGTGCTCTTAAATAGATAGATTGTGGGAGTAAAGACTAATTGTAATTGGAGTCCTTTTCAGGATTAGGTTACATCAGTTCCTATCAGTTTTTGCCAGGCAGGTCTGTGCCAGTGCTGTGCAAGTTTTTTTCACAGCATTTGGCTGAATCTAGCAAAGCTAATCCTTTTTGGCCTATTGCAGAGTGTGTTAGTCAGTGGAGTAGCCTATCTGTGTTGCAAGATATACCACCTGTGTATAGAATACCAATTTTTTTACTGCACCTAGTGAAGTAAAATCTTTTGGGCATAGCATCATTCTATTAGTCCATCTATACTGACCTCCATCAGGTTGCAAATTGAATATAATTTTTTTCTGCATCTAGCTCTGAAAAAATATTGGGCTTCTAGCTGTGTGTGGGACTTGTTGTATTAGTCCATCTATACAGACCTCCATCAGGTTGCAAACTGAATATATTTTTTTCTGCATCTACCTCTGAAAAAATATTGGGCTTCTAGCTGTGTGTGGGACTTGTTCTATTAATCCATATATACAGACCTCCATCAGGTTGCAAACTGAATATATTTTTTAATGCATCTACCTCTGAAAAAATATTGGGCTTCTAGCTGTGTGTGGGACTTGTTCTATTAATCCATCTATACAGACCTCCATCAGGTTGCAAACTGAATATATTTTTTTCTGCATCTACCTCTGAAAAAATATTGGGCTTCTAGCTGTGTGTGAGACTTGTTCTATTAATCCATCTATACAGACCTCCATCAGGTTGCAAACTGAATATATTTTTTTCTGCATCTACCTCTGAAAAAATATTGGGCTTCTAGCTGTGTGTGGGACTTGTTGTATTAGTCCATCTATACTGACCTCCATCAGGTTGCAAACTGAATATATTTTTTTCTGCATCTACCTCTGAAAAAATATTGGGCTTCTAGCTGTGTGTGGAACTTGTTGTATTATTCCATCTATACTGACCTCCATCAGGTTGCAAACTGAATATATTTTTTTCTGCATCTACCTCTGAAAAAATATTGGGCTTCTAGCTGTGTGTGGGACTTGTTGTATTAGTCCATCTATACTGACCTCCATCAGGTTGCAAACTGAATATATTTTTTTCTGCATCTACCTCTGAAAAAATATTGGGCTTCTAGCTGTGTGTGAGACTTGTTGTATTAGTCCATCTATACTGACCTCCATCAGGTTGCAAACTGAATATATTTTTTTCTGCATCTACCTCTGAAAAAATATTGGGCTTCTAGCTGTGTGTGGGACTTGTTCTATTAATCCATCTATACAGACCTCCATCAGGTTGCAAATTGAATATAATTTTTTTCTGCATCTAACCCAGCCAATAGTTTTGGCCTAATACCACAGTTTGGCCACTCAGCTCTGCTCGGTTCCCATCCATTGTTTTTTTGTGCAAACAACTCCAGAGTTGTGAATTAGTTAACCACCAAAATGAGTGGAAAAAGGCCTGCTGCTGGTGGAAAGGGGAATAGGCGTGTTGGGAAGGGGAAAAAAGGTTGTGTCCGTGGGGTAGGTGTTAAAGCAACAGTAACATCTGCAGAAGAAAGACCATCTTCCAGCCAAACTAAAATGTCTACTTCTTTTAGCGGACAATGTGATAAGATCCCTTTCTTACGGCCACGCCAATCGCTACAAATTCCAGATGAGGCACAAAAACAGGAGGTGCTTCAATGGATATCAAGTGCTCCTTTAAGTGGGCTCTCCTCCACATCAACTTCAACATCACAAATACTCCAGTCCTCAAAGGTGTCACCCCAATCGCACTTGCTTCCTCACAGCTCCCAAATCTCCAGCTGCCTGTCTGAGTATGAGGTAGAACAGATGGTTGAGTCTGCAGAGCTGTTTACTCATACTATAGCCTGGGAATCAGAGGTCGACTCCAGCGCTTCTGTGAATCCAGACGAGGAAATGATCTGCACTGATGCCCAGAATCTTTATGAGTCAGATCGAGGACCAGACGCAGAAGGTTCTGACCATAATGTAGACCCTCATTCCCAAACTGTAACTCCTGTTGGTGGAGACAATGAGGAAGACGATGATAAGACTCAAATACCTGATTGGAGCGACAACTTTAGTTTTTTGTCAGGGCAGGAACAGGTTGGCTCTGAGGACGACGGGTGTGATAACGCACAGGGTGATGATGATGAGGTTGGAGATCCCACTTACTGTCAACCCACAGTCAGCCAAGAGATGAGGTCAGCAGAGGAGGTGGAGGAAGATGCTAGTGACGACGAGGTCAGGTTGCGCCTTCCTGGACAGAGACGTAGTACTGGAAGCACGTCAACAACTGCATCCTCAAACACAACTCTGCCTCTCACCACAAGTCGTGGTGGCTCTTCAGGTCGCATGCGTGCTAAGCCTTGCATAGCCTGGGCATTTTTTCAGATCGATAAAGATGACCCAACTCGTGTTATCTGTAACATTTGTCAGAAAAAGCTAAGTAGAGGCCAAAAAATACATAGTTTGAGTACTTCATGCATGAACCGGCACATGGACATGAAGCATAAGTTGCAGTGGGAAGCTCAGTGTGCTACAATGCGGCCTAGCCGGCCGGGCCAACCACCGTCTGCCATATCTTGTGCATCCGCGGCCTCTTCATCCTCTGTGACTGGGGGGACAGCAGTCACACCTGTTTTGGGGCGCAGACCTGCCACCTCTTTACCCGCAACAGCCAGCGTGATTGGCAGGTCATCATTTTCTTTGGAGGTGGTAACACCAGCTGGTGTTGAGTGCTGTCCGACATCGATAGCACCACCTTTGGATCAAGGCAACCTATCATGTCCGCCTGCATCTTCCTCACAGACCGGCAGTTTGCCGGGGACACCCTTATCAACCCCGTCTAAGCACAATAGCCAGCCCTCGGTCCCTCAGATGTGGACAAGTAAAAGACCATTTCCTCCTAGCCATGAGAAAGCTAAGAGGTTGAATTTCACCATCTGCAAGCTCTTGGCTACAGAAATGCTGCCTTTCCGCCTGGTGGACACAGAGGATTTTCGAGACCTTATGTCCGTCGCAGTGCCCCAGTACCAGATGCCCAGTCGGCACTACTTCTCAAAGAAAGGTGTGCCTGCGCTCCACCAGCATGTCGCACACAACATCACCGCTTCTTTGAGAAACTCTGTGTGTGACAGGGTGCATTTCACCACAGACACTTGAACGAGTAGGCATGGACAGGGGCGTTACATGTCGCTGACTGGGCACTGGGTAACTATGGTGACAGCAGGACAAGGGGCTGCTGTCCAAGTCTTGCCGTCCCCACGAGTTGTGCGTCAATCCTCTTTATGTCAAACTTCCTCCACTGCTTCTGCCTCCTCAACCTCCTCTCGGTCTTCCACCTGCACCCAAAGACTGTCTGGTCATGCCACAAGCTTTCTAACTGTGCAGAAGGGATCCTGCACACCTCCTTAGTATGCTGGCAGTAGGGCTCAACGTCATCAGGCGGTTTTTACATTGAAATGTCTGGGAAATGTGAGTCACACAGCTGAGGAGTTGTGGTCAGCTCTGGAGAACCAATTTCATGAATGGTTGTCTCCACTGGACCTGAAACCAGGGAAGGCCGTGTGCGACAATGCTGCAAACCTGGGTGCGGCCCTTCGCCGGGGCAATGTCACACACGTGCCTTGTATGGCTCACGTGTTGAACCTGGTTGTCCAGCAATTTTTAGCCCACTATCCCAGACTAGATGGCCTTCTGCAGAGGGCACGGTCACTGTGTGCTCACTTCCGCCATTCGCATCCCGCAGCTCAGCGACTTACATCTCTACAGAAGTCATTGGGCCTGCCACTTCACCGGCTAAAATGCGATGTGCCTACCCGGTGGAATTCAACTCTGCACATGTTGCAGCGACTGTGGCAGCACCGACAAGCCCTGGTGCAATACGTTCTGACGTATAGCCTGGGCCAACGAGATTCAGAGGTGGGGCAAATCACGCTGGAGGAGTGGTCTCAGATCAGGGACCTATGCACCCTTCTGCACAGTTTTGAAATGGCGACGAAGATGTTTAGTGCTGACGATGCCATTATCAGCATGACTATTCCGGTGATTTACATGCTGGAGCACATGTTAAACAGAATTCGGAGTCAGGTGGTGGCACAAGAGGAGGTGGAGGAAGTAGAGGAGGAGGAGTTGTATGCGGAAGGGCTAACATCTGCAAGGTCCAGACGGTCGGCAGCACCAAGGCGGCAGGCATGTGAGGGTGGGGGAGATGGTTTTACCAGGGCGCATGGTAGCAGCCAAACTAGTGAGGAAGGTGCAGGAGCCCAGGAAGAAGTGGAGGACGAACTGATGGAAGACTCATCAGATGAGGGAGACCTTGATCACATTTCTGTTGTGCGAGGTTGGGGGGAGAGGACAGAGGAAGGAAGCATGATTGTTACCTCGCCACCAACACAACAGGGACTTGGTGCTCCTGGATGCGCAACACACATGAGTGCCTTCTTGCTGCACTACCTGCAACATGACCCTCGAATTGTGAGAATTAGAAATAATCCTGACTACTGGGTTGCCACACTGTTAGATCCCCGGTACAAAAGTAAATTTGCAGAAATTATTCCTGCCATAGAAAGGGATGCACGCATGCAGGAGTATCAGCAGAGACTGTTGCAGAATCTTACATGTGCTTTTCCACAAAATACCAGTGGTGCACGTAGTGAATCTCACAGTTCCAACTTGCCAACCGTGGGACCGTCAAGTGTTCAGCACTCAAACCGTAACAGAACCACAGTATCTGCTGGTAACATCAATTTTGCGGAATCATTTCACCACTTTTTTAGCCCATCCTTTGCAAGGCCACAGGAGACAAGAAGTCTGACACATAGTCAACGCCTAGAGACGATGGTACAGGAGTATCTCCAAGTAAACATTGAAGCCACGACTGTGTCACTGGACCCTTGCTCTTTTTGGGCTTCCAATCTGGATAAATGGCCGGAGCTAGCCACTTACGCCTTGGAAATCTTGTCATGCCCCGCAGCCAGCGTTCTGTCTGAACGTGTGTTCAGCGCTGCTGGTGGTGTGCTGACAGATAAGCGCACGCGGCTCTCCACTGATAATGTAGACAGACTCACGTTCATAAAGATGAACAAATCATGGATCCGAAACGACTTTTCTACCCCTGTGTCATCCTGGGGAGAGTAAAAGCTTGATGATTGGTTAAAATCACCCTACCAACCGTTTTAAGCTTTCAAATTACTAATCATGTTTATCTGTATCTTGGCTGGAAAATAATTTGGGCTTTGTAGCAGTGTGCAGCACTGATTCTATTAGGCCATCTATAATAAGCTCCACCAGATTTAAAATTACTAATCATGTTTATCTGTATCTTTGACTGGAAAATAATTTGGGCTTTGTAGCAGTGTGCAGCACTGATCCTATTAGGCCATCTATACTAAAGCTTCACCAGATTTAAAATTAATAATAATTTTTAGCTGCATCTAGCCCGGAAAATAATTTTGGGGCTCCGAGATGCGCAAGACACATAAGTGCCTTCTTGCTGCACTACTTGCAGCATGACCCTCATATTGTCAGAATTCGAAGTAATCATGACTACTGGGTTGCCACACTCTTAGATCCCCCAAACTTTTCGATCAACCTTTTCATTTTAATAAAGACCAAAAAAATGGTCATTTTTGAAATTATAAGCATTAGCAGGTTGTTAGAAACTGAAATCAAACAGTTTTCAACTCAAAACTTTATTCTAGGTGATGATACATTTTCACATAGGACCCCTTGTTCGAAAGGAGCTTCTGAACTCTCTCGTCCATTGAATTTGTCAGGTTTTGGATGGTTTCTGCTTCAATTGTTTTGCATGAGGACAGAATACCCTCCCAGAGCTGTTGCTTAGATGTGAACTGCCTCCCGCCATCATAGACACTCCTTTTAATGATGCTCCAATTTTCTGAATGGGGTACAGGTCAGGGGAGCATGGGGGTCACACCATAAGTTTGTCCCCTTTTATGCCCATATCAGCCAGAGATGCAGATGTTTTATGTGCAGCATGAGATGGTGCATTATCATGCAGAAAAATGATCTTGCTGTGAAATACACGGTTCTTCTTCTTGAACCATGGCAGGAAGTGCTGTTTGAGAAAATCCACATACATTATGGAGTTCATCTTTAGCGCCTTCAGGGATCCTAAAGGGGCCGACAATCTCTCTCCCCATGATTCCAGCCCAAAACATTACTCCACCTCCTCCTTGTTGGCGCTGTAGCCGTGTTTGCGTGGGGTGTCCATCAACCAGCCATCCTCCACTCCATCCATCTGGACCATCGAGCGCTGCACGGCACTCATCCGTGAACAAAACAGTTTTGAAATCAGTCTTCATGTAATGTTTGGCACACTGGAGCCGTTTCTGCTTGTGTGAAGTGGATAGAGGAGGTCGACAGGATGGTGTATGCACAGCTGCAAACCTCTGAAGGACCCTGCATCTTGTTGTTCGGGGGACGTTGGAGGCACAAGCAGCTTCATAAACTTGTCTGCTGCTATGACAAGGCTTTTTTGCCGCTGCTCTTTCAACCTGACGTAATTGCCTGTAGGAAAGAGTCCTCAATTTGCCCTTATCAGCACGCACACGTGTGTACTGTGAATCAGCTACATACTTCTTGATTGCCAAGACACTTCATCCTGATCATCGCACAATGTTGATTGTAGTCATGCCTTGACCTAAACACTCCACAATTTGTTGCTTCTCAGCAGCCGACACATCCTTTTTCTTTCCCATTTTTGCAGAAAATGTAGGCTGCTTAATAATGTGAGACAGCCTTCTTAAGTAGTCTTACCTTTCATTGGACACACCTGCCAAACTAATTAGCACAGGTGTCTGCAATTGCTTACAGTGATATAAAGAGCCCTGACACACATCACCATCAATGAGTTTAACTGACAAACAAACAAATTCTTCCCTTATCACTCCTAAACACTTTTTGCATAATAATTTGGAACGCAGTGTACATGTGCTTTTCCACAAAACACCAGTGGTTCACGTAGTGAATCTTACAGTTCTAACTTGCCAACCGTGGTCTGTATGGAGTTGTTCAATAAAGGGCCCAAAATTAAGATAACATAGATGGGAGAGGTCTCTATGAATAGGAATTCCTAAGTATTTGATACCCTGTGAGGGCCAGGCAAAGGGAAAGTTGGACTGGATGGAATCCTATATGGATTTGGGGAGGGAGACATCGAGGGCCTCAGACTTCGCTGCATTGATTTTAAAATTTGACCATGTAACAAAGTGATCTTTTTCAGCCATAACAGCATGGATGGATATATGTGATTGAGTGATATATACTAGGACATCATCAGCAAATAGAGAGCACTTGTACTCGGTGCCTCCCACCTCAATCCACCTAATATTGGGGTTATGGCGAATTGATGAGGGCAGGTGCTCCGTCACTAGGATGTATAAGAGAGGGGACAGAGGACATCCCTGCCTTGTCCCATTGGTGATTGTGAAAGGTGATGAAAATGTTCTGATGCACCCCCTGGGGCTTGGGACACCCGGAGCCGGACCCATTTTGGTGGATGCTGGTGGTTGTAGTCTTCGTGGCGGTGACCCGGTTCCGTGGCTCAGGGTGGTCAATCCAGTGACAAAACTATTTATGTGGTTTTGATGTTTAAATGTCCGACTACGCCACCCGTGGATTGCGGTCAGAGTGAACCGCCGCTGCAGGGCAGACCGCTGAGGCTGGTGTTGTGGGTGCAGCAGAGCGTAGCATAACTCCCCACGGGAGGAGTATAGCCTCAGGGCAGTGTATGCGGAGGATGGGGGTGATGGTGCAGGGCAGCAGCAGTAACGACACGGAGTCAGTGATGCAGTCCAGGTCCTTTACTCACAGTTCTTATTATCCAGACCACGTCTGCAGGTAACGGCTGCCCACGTCGTACTGTGCTCACCAGGTGAGGGGCTCAGACAACTCCCAGATAACTTTGGAGCGCTTCACAGGACCCCCTTTGTGTGTCCTTTGTCTGGCCTTTCTTACCAACCCTTCTGTCCGGCTGCCTCGGGCCTCCTCTTGGTAAACTTGGCGCCAGTTTCCCTGACCCTATGTGGTGCCTTCCTAGCGGGTGTAGCGAGGGGCTGCGCCACATAAAATGTCACAGCCTCCTGTTTCTAGCTGAGGGTCGTTTCCTGCCTCCACTAGTTTCGGGGACCGGTCTCCCCCTTTGGCCTGACCCCTCCACGCAGGTGGATTCGGGCGTGCGGTGGCGACTCGCCCGTCCGCACCCCTGGGATCCCTTCATTCCTCGTTCCTGGAGCCTTCTCTGCTCCTCTTCCTTCCTTCTCCCTCTTCCAGGCCTGGGCCTATGTTACTAGGCCCGCCTCCGGAGCAGAGCTCATGCAGAGCCCCTGCTCCCTGCCACTTCTGCTCAGACTTCTCTGCACTGAACTAAGATGGTGCCCACCTTTTATACTCCCTTCTCAATTCACCCAGGAACTGCTTCCTCCCTGCTCCTGCAGTACAGGGTTCCCCTTCCTCAGTGTTCCCTCCCCCCACTCCAGCCAGGGACAGGGACTGTCGTGCCCATCTCAGAGGCATATTGGTCGCCCTGCCCCACGGCAATGTGGTGTAATGCATGCAGGTGTCGGGTCCTGATCCACACTCCATCCTTACCTGAGAGTGAGATATCACACCTCTGGGTGAGGTGCAATACCTCTGTAGCAACCGAGCCCTCAGGGTGCTACAGTTCCACTTATTTTCAGCCTAGGTGACGTATTGTGATACAGGGCCGTGATTTTGGCTATAAAAAGGTCCTCTAGACCCCTACCCCAAGCTTTTTAAGAGAATCATATATGGCGTGCCAGGAGACTCTATGGAATGCTTTCTCAGCATCCAACGAGAGTATCTAATTACAAATTTTTAACTGCATCTAGCCCAGGAAATACTTTGTGCCTAGTAGCAGTGTCTGCTAGTCAGCGGATTATCCCGGCTGTTAAGCAAGCTACACCACCTGTAGTTTAGACACTTAATTTTTTCAAAGGAAATGCTTCGGGACCATGGGATACTCAGTGAAGAGCATCAGGAGGCACCCCAAGGCATAGGGGCTGGGACTGGCAGTAGGATGCCTTGCGGTGGACAGCCGAGCTCGATCCTTATAAAAGCTTTTTAACTGCAGCAGCTTTAGTGGATGCTACTGGAGCTGGAATTACGCGGCTGCTGGCATGAGACTTGCCCTCCAATAGATCCTTGTAAATGGATTTAAAGTGTATTCATTCAAATTAGAGAGACAATTTAAATTAAAAAGCATAGAGCTGCCTCCACCACAGGGGGGCTCGCTCGACCCACCAGCGGACAGGCACCAGTATTGGGAGAGGGGGGCTGGCCATCAGGGTTCACCGCGGCTCTGGCACAAACCCGGCGACACGGAGGTGGCACGGGCAGGAGCGGACTGGCCGTGTCGGCTTCTCACTTTTTGGATTTTAGAAGGGCATGACATGCCTATATCTGTGTCTCCCCCTCCTTTTACTCCTCCACCTCTTTTATTTTCGCATGACTATATGTACTTGTCACTTTTCCATGTGTTAGTTATGTCTTCTGAGCAGTTTGTCAGCTTTTGGACACCTTTGAAGGTGTTTTCTATGTGTTTCTATGTGTTTTTGTTTGCCTGCCATTGGTTTTAACGGTGTTCGAAGGTGTTCGACGAACAGTTCGACGAACAGTTCGGCGAACACACGGGTGTTCGACGAACCGAACTCGAACACTACGGGGGTGGCTCAACACTAGTCATAACACATAAGGAAAACAAAAAAAGAATAGCTGAACATCTTGCTAATATCAATAGTAACAACCAAGGTTATTCAGGAGTGGTAAAACGTTTGCCATACATAGGGGTGATTTGTCGAGTTTTTTCTTCTTTGGTATAGAGAAAGTTACTTGTCCGATAAGGGGCGGAAATTGGCAGAATCAACTAGCATTGAGTGAGGTATTCTGGATTTTAACCTTGGATACCAAAAATCCTGATGGAATGAATTATAAAAACGGCCGTTCTACATTTATTGGACAAACTGCGTGCACTGCCAATTTTTGTAACCTAACTTTATTTGTCTTATAACAATATGTCTAATGTTATAGAATGTCAATACTTATATATATATATATATATATATACTGTATATATATATATATATATATATATATATATACACACATTCTTTGCAATGTTACATTTTATTAATTTACACTTTGCATGTGTTATGTCATTTGCGTTTTTTCCTGTGCTTACCATCGCATTTAGTTTGAAATTAATACAGTTGTGTATTGTTAATGCATTTAATTTAACTAACAGTGATTGGTCTTTGTATGTATATATACCCATGTACTTAACTCATGTGTTATCCTATGACTAAGAGCACCTGACGCATTTCAGGCGTACTAAGATGTCGAGGTTTCGGTTTAAAAATGATTTTTTAAACTTCATCCAATAAAGCTTGAATTTTACCAAGTTGTTTGCGGCGGAAATTACCCTCCGTTTTATCCTAAATATTGTTACATATTATCAAAATTTGCAACTAAATATTTTAGCTTTTAACATATGGAGCAATAATTGTGCCTTGTGAAAAACATGAATATTTGGTCATCATTTGACTTCCAAATTATATTTTGTGAAACTTTGCCCAAATAGACAGAAATGAAGTAATAGTAATCACACTAATGTAAAAAAACAAATGACACGAACAGCTTATATGCCGAGTAAATTAATCTGTTTACCCCTTCTGTTGTCTTCCTACGCTTCTTCTTAGCTGGAACAACAGATTTGCCATGAGAGGTCCAGCTCCAAAACACTTTGTAATGATGTACAGGAATGTCTGGTTCTTCTGGAAGATCCCAAGTGACCCGTACAGTAATAGAGCCATCATTGTTTGTCGTTGAGTTGGCTACCTTAAGGTTAGTTGGTGCTGGAGGAGCTGACGGATCTAGAATTCAACATATTTGGAACCTTTAAGTTTCATGATGAATAAATATATATATTTTTTCTTTATATGTCATCACATAGTTACAATTTTCAATTGAGAAGGAACTAAAAGGACATTGCAATTAGAAAAATCAGAAAACTTAACAGCAATGATCTGAGGATATCTATATGTTACAACACAACTGCCAACTTTTCAGAAACCTCTTATTCCTACATTGCGTCTGATTTTTTTATATGTAAACAGACCCTGTTCTTAGACAACACCCCCTTTTGGAATAAGACACTCTCTGTGTCCACTTCTTGAATGTGCATCTAGATGTTAGCCTAGCAACACAGCAAAAGGAAATGCACATGAACAGTATGGTGTTTAGGATCTTTGGCAACTGTTCCAAGAGTCCAGGAGATCTTCCCTTTTGTTCAGGAGTCTCCAGAACTATTTGGAGATTTTGACAAATATGAGTTAAAGTGTAGCTCTCGTTTTAGGAGAACTTGAGCAAAAAATTAGTGTGTCTCCGCCCTCATTCCCCTCCCCTCTCTATATAACTTTACAAGCACTCACTATCATTTCTTTTTTCAGTAATGGGAAAATCTGTTTACACTGAATACAGATTTTACCCCTGAATTGAGAGTGAATGATCAGTCAAGAGATATTACAAAGTTTCTTATTTTCATGTTTACTATTAATTTATGATGTAAGAATTAATAAGACTATTGCTCTTTCAACCAAGAAGTTACTTATTTTTTGTTTCATATGACTGTGGGTATGTAATATAAAATAGGAAAAATATTAAGAAATGGGAAAGTCAGTGATGGGATAGAAGATAGCGCAATCCTAGTGAAAGTGCCTAAATTTTAACCAAAGTGTTTGCATATAAGATTAAAATGGAAACAATAACTTTAAGCAGGGGCCTAGCAGTCACACCCTAGCCCTAGTGCTTAGGAAAGTCCCAACAGATAAAGATCAATATAAGAACATATCAGAATTACAAAATACTCATGGTAGATGAGGAGGGGCCTATTAAAGATTTTGTCATGTTGCATTGATGCCCAAGAAATATTAATTTAACTCTAAGGTATCTTAGCCTTGGAAGATATCTTAGATTTTATTGCATTTATGTTTATTTCTGCAGACCTTGAATTTGTGTAATTCATAATAACCAGTATTATTAATAACTTGATAAAAACAAAAAATATCCAATTACCATCATCACCTACTTTATGTTACACCAATAGTCATATATAGCATTCAGGCTCCTCAGTATTTGATTAGTCATGCATGTTTCCAACACGTGTGATATTTTTAACTTCTCTATTGTGTTATTTTATTACTATATGTGGACCTGTCTTTTGGAGGTTGGGTACATCCATTCATAGTGATGCATTTTTACTCAATTTGATATATGTCACAATATAGTCACAGAAATGTATTTCACATGAGCCTCACTATGCGCAAAAATAGCAGGTCAAGTGTAGCGTCACTCAGAAGGAGAACAAAAAGAGGCAGAACTTGAAAGCATTTACGGGTGAGGTCATGCGTTCTTTTAACTTCAGCGTGCACCTGGATGTTTTTGCTGTGCTAAATTAGCTATTCAACACATTTCCACGCTCACTGCATTAGTTAAATAATCAGCATACTATGTAGAATCCTCAGTCTTTGTTTGCAGTAATCTTCTATTATCACAATGAAATGAATGGTAATTCTTATTTATTTTTAACATCTGTTATACAATAAAGAAAAAGAAAGATTCCAAGTAAAAATGGGATGATGAGATGATGCAATTACTCTATCACAGGCATGAATACAATGTGCTTTACTTTGACTTTTATTTATCTTCCAGAACTCTTGTTCCTTATATGCCAGACAACATTGAGTCACTCCACTAGAGAGAATAAACACTTTCTTTCTTACTTTTCTACAGCTGTGCCTCCTCAATCATAGTTTCACAGTTTTTAAGGTTGAAGGTAGATTTATGTCCATTGAACTCAACCTATAGCCTAACATTTTGATCCAGGGGAAGGCAAAAACCCCATGGGGCAGACACTAATATTTATTTATTTATTTTACGCACTTATATAGCGCCATTAATTTCACAGCGCTTTACAGCCATTATCATCACTGTTCCCATCGGGGCTCACAATCAACATTCCCTATCAGTATGTCTTTGGAATGTGGGAGGAAA
Organism: Phyllobates terribilis; assembly: GCF_046119375.1. NCBI lineage: Eukaryota > Metazoa > Chordata > Amphibia > Anura > Dendrobatidae > Phyllobates > Phyllobates terribilis. The sequence continues at coordinate 762,658,405 of NW_027362762.1, read as the reverse complement.
CCAGAGAACCTGAGGAAACCCACACAAACACGGGGAGAACATACAAACTCCTTGCAGATATTGTCCTTGGAGGGATTTGAACCCAGGACCCAGCGCTGCAAAGCAACAGTGCTAACCACTGAGCCACCATGCTGCCCTAAATAGCTCTATATTAGGGGAAAAATTCCTTCCTGACTTCACATAAGGCAATCAGACTAGTTTCCTGAATCAAAGCCCCATCACAGAATCTAGTGCCCATAACCTGTAATATTATTTTTTTAAGAAAAGCATACAGGCATCATCTATCCCATAATCAAGGGTTGGGAACCTCAAGCCGTTTACGGCCTATGGTGACCTTTTGTTTGGCCCCTAGGGAGATTCCCAGGGACTGCAGTGCTTGGGCCGGAAGCTGTATTTTGACAGCCACTAGCCCATTCATTTCTTCTTGCTCTGTGAGCACGTGCACGTAGCATTCACTACTGAACACTGAGGTGCGTGCAATGAAAAATTACGTCCTGATACCAGTGCCATCATCAAGACGTACTTAGCAGGCAGACTTAGCACAAAATTTGTACGGCCCCCGAAGGGTGATATGAATATCCAAATGGCCCTTGGCAGAAAAAGATTCTCCACCCCTGCCTTAAAGCAACCATCTAGAGGTTCGAAAAGATCCCCAAATTTAAATGGCTGATTTAGAGTCAGGGAGACGGCATATGACATACCCTGTTCATCATATGTCGTTAAGGGGTTAATTTATATTCTAATGTGAGATGGGGTTAAATATCATGTCTGGATGACTAATTACGACAATGCCAAACTTTTCTTTATAAGTGATGAAAAATAAATTTGAATTTTGTAAAATAAATTTGTTTGCCTTCAGTCACTATTTTCCAAGATTTGAAACATTTGTATTTTTTGTTGATGGAGCTGTAACATACATAGTAACGTAGGTTGAATAGAGACCTAGATCCATCAAGTTCAACCTTTCTCCTGTGGGAGTGAGTGTTTTTTTGCGTGTTGAGTCAACCTTAAAACCAATTTGCGGTACATATGACATTTTGTCTGATTTTTGTTCATTTTTTTTAAGAAGATGACAAAATAAAATGCTATTATGGCATTTTTTCATGGTGTTTACCATACTGGTTAATTAACTATATATTTTTGCAGAAAATAATTTTATGGACACAGCAATACCAAATATGTTATTTTTAAAAAATTTTTACCTTTCTTAATTTTCAATAGGGAAAAACGGGGTGATTTTACATTGTTTTCTACATTTTTATTATGTATTTTTAAAACTTTTTTTTATTTTTTATTTTTTTCTAGTTCCCCCAGGAGACTTAGGGGAGGCTTAGTGTTGCAGTTCATATTTAAAAGTAGGGTTACCTATGGAGCTCAGTATGTGGCTGGGGTTAACCAGTGTAGAAAAATGGCAGCTACTGTCAGAGATTGACAGTGTCATCTAAATGGTTAACAGCTGAACCCAATCTGCGCTTACAGAACCCTACCAAAGACATTAAAGAGGACTTTCACCAAATTCTTTATGTTGGACTGGACACAGTACACAATAGTGGCGGTAAAATGGAGCTATTAGCAAGTAAGCACCTAATGAGTTACCTTTTTCAAGTCCAAGTGTGTGTGTTATCAGACAGTTTTCACCCAATGACTAATCATAAGCAGGCAACAATACTCAAAGAAAAGAAGAACAAGCCCTCATCATACATGAAGTAAGAGACAAGAAAATTAGAGCTCACAACGCTTGTTTGTAGATTAAAAGCTGAGGAACCCGAAACCAGCGGGTGCAAAATTCTGCTGGTGGAGCACAAAAAAACATATAGATGAAGAGGCAAATGTGCGGCACAACCATCTGCTAAGATAAAAGTCCTGTATTGGAAATTCATTAAAACAAGTGGATCCATCCAAACAACATGTTAAAAAACTGATGCCTTTCTGGCACAACAAACACAGTATACTATGATTAAGGCCATTTGTTGAGCTAGAAACTCGTCCGTTTTTCAACATGTTTCTTGGATTGATCCACAAGGAATTTCCTGTTCATCTATATGCCATCAACATAGTTTAGAACAGATTATTCAGTGTGTGTAATGATACAGCCCTGATCACCTGCTCTAACCTCCTGCAGTGTGAGAGGAGGGGCAGCACAGCTAAGCTTATCTATGTCACAATACAAACCCTTCTATCTGCTCTCCAGATTACCTGTGATTTTCCTGGGTGGCTTTGCTTTTGTCTGATACTCTCTTTCTTAAAAAAAAATCACTTTTCCTTGTCGATTATGTCAATAAAGATATTTATGTTCAGAATTTGGCTTATACTCTTATGTTTCTATATGAAAATTGTGCTCTTAAGGGAGAGCCTTTAATACTAATGGTCAGTTTCGGAATTCAAACGTGTCAGTAATCACATGTATGTCTGCTTTGCTAAGGCAACTTGTAATTGCTCAGCAGTGAGATGAGGTCTGTCATTATATTTTTGTTCTGGACTGGACTTCTGTGTGAGATCCTTATTCTGATCTTACTGCAAAGTGATTACATGTAGAGCACAACAGACATGAATGTGATACAGTGTGGGGGAGGGACAGTACAGCAGAGCTGATTGTGCTAGGAGAGCTAATAGAACAATTTCTAATGTGACACAGCTAAACTCCCCCTACAAGGGTCTTATCTGAAAGGTTTTAGTCATCTGTGCTTTTTAATCATGCAGGAGTTTAGACCAGGTGATCAGAGATGTATTATTAGATCTCATACATAAATCTCGAAGTTAGGATTGGGGGCCGTATTCTTCTTTACTTTGAGTATTGCTTCTTGTTTATGATTGGTCAACATCATACAGGGATAAGAAGTATACGACCCCAGTGAAAATTACACCCACTTATACTTAAGAAAAAGGTAACTCAATGGGTGCCAAATATTTTGATTGCTAATATCTCGGTAACTGAGAGACAGTTAAAAAAGTTTAAAAAAATAATAAAATTACTAAAAACAACATTTTATTCTGATCTGCAGCTATTATTACATGTTGAGTCCAGTTCTACATGAAAATTTTGCAATGTTCTCTGCAAATTGCCTCTTCAGAGAAAAAGAGGACTTGAACTCTATAGCGCCACCTATTGGAAGCAGCAATGTTCTCTTTAATTCATGTCCTAATGCGAGATGGGCTTAAGTATCATGTCCGGATCATGCTGCTCATTGCTCAGTACATTTGATGTACTCCTACACAAATAGTAAAATTGTTATCCTTTTAGAGAAAAATTCTACATTCTACAACAAGATTAAAGGAATTAAAAAGTTGTCTTTCTAACTCATATGTTGTTTTATCTCCAACCTTAAAGCTTTCACTTGGTGGTTAAGACAAGCTTTCCAGCACTAAAAACATTAAAGACATATCCCTAGGATTCCACAGTGCTCAGCAAATGACACATAAGCCAGCTGCTCAACACTAGAAAATCATTAGTCCCATGAGGGGGAGAGAAAGATTTTTATTGAAGGCTGGGGGTGTGTGTTTTGATTTTACAAGCACCATCAATGGAACCATGAAATCACTCTCAATATGAGATATATGCCTCAAGATAGAAAGAAATGGCTCCTTTCTATTTAAACATTTACTAATTGTAATGCAATGTATATGTGGAGAGGTCATCCAGGCAATGGTTGAACGTGGACAATTACTGGAATGATAGTTTTATAATAGTTGGTGATAACATCTGGTACACATGCGTTCACAAGCATTTTAATGATGGATTAAAATGAATACATAATCTTTTTCTAGAAATACACTTTAATACTGCTGCATTGAGAATAAAATTAAACATGTAATAAATCACCATGTGATTACATATATAAAAGTATAAGTAAAAGTAATAATAAAGTATATAGAGAGCATAATCCTGAAGTCTCAATCCTTACAGTCATTGGAGCACTATTTTTTTAAAACATAATTCCAAATCCCTTACATAGAATTATCACAGTTATCACTGCACTGCTATATCATTGAATTCACTTCATAAACACCATGCAGTAAGCACTTAAAGGGACCTGTCATGTTGAAAATAACATCTGATCTGCTAGGAGGATGTTATAGAGCAGGAGAAGCTGATCAGATTGATGTACATTTACGTGAGAAAAGATTCAGTAAGCCTTGTATTTAATTCATTGAAATCTGTGCTGTTTGTATGACTATGAGTCTAGTGGGCGGTCCATTCAGTGATTGACAGTCTTCCCTGTATGTCTGCATAGAGATAGCTGTCAATCACTGAGAAGGACCACCCACTGGACTCAAAACCATACAAATATCAGGGATTTCATTAAATGAAATATAGGTTATACTGATTTTTTTTCCAACAAACCTATATATCGTTCTGCTCAGCTTCTCCTTCTCTTTATTATGGTGTCCACGAATCAGACTGCATGTATAATGTCACAGGTTCCCTTTAAGATCCTTCTAGTGGTGATTGTGGACAACCAGAATTTTATCTTTTGGAAACTTATGTAGGGAATTTGGAATTATGAATTAGAAATATGGTGCTCCAATTGTTGGAAGGATTGACACTTTGGGATTATGTCCTTTAGTTCATGAAGGAATCTAGAAGATCAGTATTAAAAAACACAAAACGTCACAATATGAATATAGTAAGCACAAAAAGTAAGATTTACATAGGCATCCCAATTAATTTGAAACACAAGTCTTTCTTTTCTAAGTTGGATGGGAAAATTAGATACTTCTCATTTTTTGGGACCCTGAATGTAACTTTCTAAAATTAGCAATTGTGACCATTAATTTTGACAAAATTTGGGTGCTGAAAATATATATATATATTTTTTACATTTTATTCATATTACTTTAGTTAAAATAAGGGAATGACATAAAGCACTGCTTAGCCACAAAGCTCACTAAGATTGGTCAGGAATTGATTCTATCTACAACACCATGATAGTATAGTTTATTGCTGTGTGCACATGTGTGTTTCTCACATTTTTGTAGCATTTTTTCCATGCAGTATTGTCACAAAACTTGAAGGATTTCATAGTGCCAGCAAAGTGAATGAGATACCTGAAGTCCCATACACACGCTGCTTATTTTTACCTTGCAGATTTGCAGCAGAATTAAATCTGCGGCATGTAATTTTTTTCAGTATTTTTGATTTCACCCATACTAATGAGTGGGGAAATATTCGCAACGAAAAAGCTTATGACCATGTGATATTTCAGTTTTTCTTTTTTAATAAATTTGCAAAAACTTCTACATTTCTGTTTTTTTTAGTCAAGATTGGGTGCAGAGTGTACTTTAATGAGAAAAAAAATGAAATTTTTAGAATTTACCTAGTGCAATGAATCAAAAATTTAAAGGGGTCTGAATACTTTCCGTACCCACTGTATTTTTTTATTTTTTTAATGGATTAAATAAAATTATTTAATCCTTTAGCTTTGTTGGACGTAAAATGTGAACATATGAAATATATTTGATACGCACTAGATTCTGAGCAGCCAAGTGTTTGCTGTGTCCTTACTATCTGCTACACTTCTTAACTGAGATGGTGGATGCATTAAGTTGATAAGTGAGCAGTTTGTGAATAATATATTGATTCTTTTGTTGTGTTCATGTTTAATTGTTAACTGGTGCCTTTGAGTGCAGATAATGGCCTGAGAGTGGCTGATATATGTTAACATTTGACCTGCCTTTTGTATGAACTGAAAAAACTAAACGGTTCCTGAAAACAAGACCTACATTGTGTTATTATGAGTTATTATTTTACTGTCACTAAAAGAACAGAATACTAAATAGATAAGCAATGTGCTCTCCTTGAGATACCAAATAGGAAATTACATTGTTTTTCCTTAAAAAAAATGTATTTAGTACTTTCACACTTGTCCTAGGGTCTTGTAAAAAAACAAATGGTTTAGCCAGTTGCAAAAAAGGTTAATTGTAGAAAGTTCCAATATTAACAGAAAACAAGTGTGGGGTAAGGGTGGGAAAAAGTATAAAGGTTTTCACTAGGTTAATAATTAATTTCAGAACTCAGTGTAACATACCTGGCGGCGTCCTTGCATAGTGGTCCATCTCCCACTGTGCAAGAGCGCGCACTTGATCTCCAATCCAGAATGTCTCTCTGGCTTCCCTCCATGCTGTCTGTTTGCTTCTGTTTCTGCTGCTTAAGGGCGGCGCCCGATCACTATCTGCTTTTTGCACCTGCTGCAGGCACACCGCTTGTGCGTCCTCAGCCTATTGCTGTCTGTCACCTGGCATTTAAACCAGCTGCTCCAATTAACCCATGCCTGAGCATTGTGTTTCATTCAGTGTGCTCTTTCACTCTGAATGTGCCAGGTCCCTTTCTGTGTTTGCTTGCCTGGTTTCCTGGAGGCTGTATTTCCAGGCCTGTCTGAATACGCTCCTAGCCTGTTTGTTCCGCCTTCTAGGGGCCGCATACCTAGACCCGCTCCTGTATCTTGTCTGTCCTGTCTGAACACGCTCCTAGCCTGTTCCTCCCGCCTTCTAGGGGCTGCATACCTAGACCCGCTCCTGTATCTTGCTACTGTGTCTGTTCTTGTCTGTATACTCTTCTAGCCTGTTTCCTGTGTTTCTCTATGTCCATACCTTTCCTTTTTCTGCAGAGTCTGAACTCGTACCTAACTCCTGCTCGTTGTCACTGTACTTCCGTTTGTGAGTTTGTGGTCCACTCGCTACTTCACTGCAAGTACCCTGTGGGTATCTGGTTCTGCCTTTCCCTTCCTGCCTGTTCAGTGTGTACAGAGCCCTGTCCCCCCTGCTCTGCCTTGCTCACCGCTCCGGCGGTTCTAGCCTGCTCTGCCTTGATCACCGCTCCGGCGGTTCAAGCCTGCTCTCCCTTGCTCACCGCTCCGGCGGGTCTAGCCTGCTCTGCCTTGCTCACCGCTCCGGCGGTTCTAGCCTGCTCTGCCTTGCTCACCGCTCTGGCGGTTCTAGCCTGCTCTGCCTTGCTCACCGCTCCGGCGGTTCTAGCCTGTTCTGCCTTGCTCACCGCTCCGGCGGTTCTAGCCTGCTCTGCCTTGCTCACCGCTCCGGCGGTTCTAGTCTGCTCTGCCTTTGCTCACCGCTCCGGCGGTTCTAGCCTGCTCTGCCTTTGCTCACCGCTTCGGCGGTTCTGGCCTGCTCTGACCCTTTGCTCACTGCTCCGGCAGTCTCGCTCCGCTCTGACCCTTTGCTCACCGCTCCGGCAGTCTCGCTTCGCTCTGACCCTTTGCTCACTGCTCCGGCAGTCTCGCTCCGCTCTGACCCTTTGCTCACTGCTCCGGCAGTCTCGCTGTGCTCTGACCCTTTGCTCACTGCTCCGGCAGTCTCGCTCTGCTCTGACTCCTTTGCTCACTGCCCCGGCAGTCTCGCTCTGCTCTGACTCCTTGCTCACTGCTCCGGCAGTCTCGCTCTGCTCTGACCCTTTTCTCACCGCTCCAGGCGGCCTTGTCCTGCTCTACTCTTGCTCACAGCTCCAGGCGGCCTTGTCCTGCTCTACTCTTGCTCACCACTCCAGGCGGCCTCGTCCTGCTCTACTCTTGCTCACCGCTCCAGGCGGCCTCGTCCTGCTCTACTCTCGCTCAACGTTCTAGGTGGTCTCGTCTTGCCCTGCTCTCGCTCACCACTCTGGGCGGCCTTACTCTGCTGTGTTTGTCTGCCACATCTGTGGTTCTGTTCCTGAATCCCCGTGTGTACTGGGTCCTATCCCGCCTGTGTTCCAACCTGCTAGTGCCTCCCTGTCTGCACTCTAGCCGTGCTTGCCTGTACCCCCCTGCCTGCATACCCACCTGCCTGCATACCAGTCGTGCCTGCCTATACCCACCAGTCTGTGTACCAGCCTAACCTGTCTGTTCCTGTATTCCCCTGTGTGGGTCAACAGCCGTGTCCGGTGTCTGTCCTGGAGTAGCACCTGGACCCTCTGCTCGGTTCCTCTTTGGTGCACTGGCGTCGTATGCCGTCGTGCGACCCTGGTCGGTTCGGGTGAATACCTAGTTACGCCCCTCCAGGCATTCACTCTCCGGCACGGTCCAGTGGAATCACACGCACACGCCGCTCAGCCCGGGCGTGTGCATTACACTCATCAGTGTCATTGTTACACATAATATAAAGTCAGGGCTAGACTGAGACTTTTGCAGCATGACTGTTTAGAATAGTAGATGTAGCACGAATTTATGGAACAGTAGATGTAATATGCGGCTACCTTAATATACTGTTGGCAATATTTTTCCTATGTTAAGTATGCAGTCGACTCCTGTATATTCCCATGGGGAAAAAAACTATCAGATTTTCCTCTGCAGATTTTGGTGGGTGCTACAGTATCAGCATTGAGAATGAGATTTCATGAGAACTAAAGTTGCATTTTCACGAAAAGATTTTTGTGAATGAGCATTCTTAAGAATAAGTCTAAATTGGCTCAAGATCACTTGATGAATGATCAAAACACATATTTATTTAGTGATTTGATCATTTATGCAGCACAAAAAAATCATCGTTCTCGCAGCGTATCTATAATCTGTGATGATGACAAAACTTGTGCTGCCTAGAAGAATCTCACTATGCGTACTGAACGATTTATTGTAGATTGTTCAATGTGCATCATTTGCAGCAGTCTGTGTAAACTGGATATTAAATGACAGCTGAACAATACATGTTTACTAATCGGTGGACGGTTAGTGCTACAAAATGGTCCATGCAAATGGATCCATGTCCAAAGCAGCAGAGACAATCTCCAGGATGTCAATTTATGCTACAATCATCATGATGGATTTTTGCAAGTAAAGAGTAAAATATACAGAGATGTAATTTCTTTGCCAAAATCTTAAGTTTTTTTAAACTGCAGATTTTCAACTTAAAAAAAATCTACAGCATATAAGGATTGTAGGAACGTATTCTTATTTTATCTTGCTCCTAAGGAGTCACTATTCCAAAAAGAGCCACACTTGTAGGGGCTTTATATGTTATAATATGTGTATAGAATGTATACATTTTCAGAGTTTTAGATCACACCTGAAGCACTAGATTACTTCCATATACTATGAACACAATTTTTATCCATAAAGAATTGTGAGAGTTTCACAGTATGACTTGTAATAATAACATGAAAAGATAAGGAAGTCTACAGTGGAGCTTGAAAGTTTGTGAACTTTTTTGATCTAAAACTACATCACATTTTCACACAAGTCCTAAAAGTAAACACAGAGAACCAAATCAACCAAATGTGTCAAAAATGTTAGACTTTGTAATTCATGAAATAAGGAATATGATCCAATATTACATGTCTGAAAGTGACAAAAGTATGTGAACCTTTCAGATTAGCATATAATTTGAAGGTGTAATTAGAGTTAATTTGAGGGTGTAATTAGAGTTTGGTGTTTTCAATCAATGCGATGACACCCAGGTGTAAATGGGTAACCTTTTTTAATTAAAGAACAGGGATCTATTAAAGTCTAATCTTCATAACACATTTGTGGAAGTATATCATGGCAAGAACAAATTAGATTTTTGAGGACCCTACAAGAAGACTTGTATGAAAATCTCATGTCAAATGTATGCTGAAATGTAGAAAACTCTAAGGGGTTCACAAACTTTTAACCCCTTTACAACTTTGGACGTAAAGGTACGTCCAAGGTCGCTTCTCTGTTTGATGCGGGTTCCGGTGAGCCACCCATTCAAAATAAAACAATTAAAAAGAAAATAAAAAATACACATTTGGTATCACCGCATTCAGAAACGCCCGATCTATCAATATATAAAAATAATTCATCCAATCGGTAAACGCTGTAAGGAGAACAGAAACCAAAACGCCAGAAATACTTTTTTTGGTCGCTGCAAAATTGCAATAAAATGCAATAACGGGCGATCAAAACGTCGTATCTACACCAAAATTATATTAATAAAAACGTCATCTCAGAGTGCAAAAATAAGCCCTCACCCAGCCTCAGATGCCGAAAAATGGGGAAGCTATGGGTCACTGGAAAATGGCGCAAATTGACAAACTTTGTATTTTTTTTCATCACTTAAATAAAAAATAACCTATACATGTTTGGTAACTACGAACTCATAATGACCTGGAGAATCATAATGGTAGGTTAGTTTTAGCATTTAATGAATATGGTGATAAAAAAAAAACTATTGTGGAATTGCATTTTTTTTGCAATTTCACCACACTTGAAATTTTTTTTCCTGTTTGCCAGTATAGGATATGGTAAAACCAATACAGTCACTCAAAATTACATCTCGTCCCCAAAAAAATAAGCTCTCACATAGCCATATTGACATAAAAATAAAAAAGTTATGGCTCTGGGGTGAAGAGGAGCAAAAAATGAAAACGTAAAAATGGAAAAACCCAAGGTGGTAAAGGGGTTAACCATCACTGTAAAAGTTTAGTACCAGTAAAATGAATGTCTTTTTATGTTTGCTTACAACCTATATGTAGAACATGACGTAAAATGTTTCTGTGACCTGTTCTTTTGTGGCTTACAACAAAGAAATAGCACATAAATTGTGAAGCAAAACTAGAAATACAAGTTATAGAACGTAAAATGTCAATTATATTTGAGAAGCCAAAACACTAAAGGATGTAAAAGAAAATATAAAACATAAACACGAGCTTTCAAACTAAATGTCTTCCAGAGCACACGGCATTTCACTTAAAATGCACATTACACAGAAAAAACATTCATGGCTGAAAGTGTTGGTACCCTTGAAATTGTTCCAGAAAATTAAGTCTTTATCCCAGAAAATCATTGCTATTACACACATTTTGATATAAACATATTTCTTTCCTTTGTGTGTATTGGAACAACACAAAAAAAAATAAGAGAAAAAGAAGCAAATTGGACATAATTTCACATAAAACCCCAAACATAGGCAGGACAAAATTGTTGGCATCTTTCCAAAAATATGGAAAAACAACTTTGTTTCAAGCATGTGATGCTCATTCAAACTCACCTGTAGCAAGTAACAGGTGGTGACAACATGAAATTCACACCTGAAACCAGGTAAAAAGGGGAGATGTTGACTCAATCTTTGCATTGTGCATCTGTGTGTGCCACACTGAGCATGGAGAACAGAAAGAGGAGAAGAGAACTGTCTGAGGACTTGAAAACCAAAATTGTTGAAAAATATTAGCAATCTCATGGTTATATGTCCATCTCCAGACATCTTGATGTTTCTTTGTCCAAATCTCCCTGTTCGTGGCAGAGAAAAAATTATGAAAAGTTGCAATGCAGGATAGTTTGGATAGTGGATATGCAGCCCCAATCAAGTTCCAAAGAAATTCAAGCTGTCTTGCAGACTCAGGGTGCACCAGTGTCAGTGCGAACTATCTATCGACATTTTAATGAAATGAAACGCTATGGCAGGAGACCCAGGAGGATCCCACTGCTGACATTGAGGCATAAAAAAGGTAGAATGCAGTTTGCCAAAATGTATCTGAGTAAGCCAAAATTTTTCTGGGAAAGGGTCTTGTGGACAGATGAAACCAAGACAGAGCTTTTTAATTAAAGCACATCATTCTACTGTTTACCGAAAACGAAATGACGCCTACAAAGTAAAGCACATCATTCTACTGTTTACCGAAAATGAAATGACCCCTACAAAGAAAAGAACAAAGTACCTACAGTCAAATATGGGGAAGGTTCAAAGATGTTTTGGGGTTGTTCTGCTACCTTTGGCACTAGGTGTTTTAACTGTGTGCAAGGCATCATGGAATCTGAAGATTACCAAAGGATTTTGGGTCTCAATGTAGTATGCAGTGTCAGAAAGCTGTATTTGCATCCTAAGTTATGGGTCTTCCAGCAAGACAATGACCCTAAACATACTTCAAGAACCACCCAGAAATGGATGGATATATACTGTAGCTCTTGAGAGTTCTGAAGTGGACAGCAATAAGTCCGGATCTTAATCCCATTGAACACCTGTGGAGAGATCTTAAAATTGTTGTTGGGAGAAGGCACCCTTCAAATATGACAGACGTGGAGCAGTTTGCAAAAGAAGAATGGTCCAAAATTCCAGTTGAGAGGTGTAAGAAGCTTGTTGATAGTTATAGGAAGCAATTGATTGCAGTTTTTTTATTCCAAAGGGTGTGCAACCAAATATTAAATTGAGGGTGCCAACAATTTTGTCTGGCCCGTTTTGGGGGTTTTGTGTGAAATTATGTGCAAACTGCCTTTTTTTCCTCAGTTTTTTGTGTTGTTTTAAAACACACATAGGAAATAAACATGTGTATTAGAAAACATGTGTAATTGCAATAATTTTCTGGTAGAGAAACTTAATTTTCAGGAACTATCTCAAGGGTGCCAACACTTTCGCCCATGACTGTACATATAATGTAGTAGGATTTGTTCAGTTGTCTGCTTTATTAGAAAGGGCACTCCATAAACAGATAACCATAAGCTTCCAACCTGACCTGGCAGCAAGACTTAAAGTTGGTCTGTTACCAGATTTCACAGTACAAACTATGTACATATGTTTAATAGATCTCTTAGACCTGATGAGCCTGGTGAAAAAATACAAGTTAGAATAGCTTTATATTTATGAAAGATTTCTGTCTAATATGAAAATGAGCACTTTTTGAGTCTAAATATACATATAAAATGTTCATTTTAAATTGAAGATTACATGGATTTATTTGTATTTGTTTTGAAAATCTACCAGCCTCATCAAGTCTAAAAAGCTAATTAATAAGGTATAAATCTTTTAGTTTAAAATCTGGTTACAGATCTGCTTTAACTCCTCAAAATTAAAAATACTGATACAGATACTTCCCATGTTGGATCTTCATGTATTGTATGTTGGCATTATACCCATTAGACATTGACTGTGTTGCCCCACCTATTACTGTTAACCTCTTAAATGCAGCTGTTAGCCTCTGACAGTGGCATTTACAGCACGCAGTTTGCTCCCATTGGTGCCAATGGGTTATCATGGCAGCAAAGTGCTAGCTGAAGGCCACCATGCCTGCCATGATGGTGCTGCTGTGAAAACCAGTGTGTTGCTGGGCTTCATAGTAGTCCATGATTTTTACTAAATGCAGGATAAGCTATTAAATTCAAATTCCATAAGGGGCCTAAAAATAAAGTAAAAAAAAATGTTTCTAAAAAGATGAAAAAAATAAAAAATATATAAACACACAAATCACCATAGTTTTCCCCATTGAATTTAAAGAAATAAAAATAAATAAATAAAATAAACATATGTGGTATTGCTGCATCCAGAAAAGTGTGATATATCAAAATTAAAATTACTTAACCGGATGAGTAGAGAAAAAAATGAAACACCTGAATTTCATTTTTTGTTTGCCGCAATGCTACCAAAAAATACAATAATATGCAATGAAAATGTAGTATCTACCCCAAAATGGCATTAGTAAAAACTTGAGCTTGCCAAACAAAAAAAAAGCCTTCCGAAAGCTCCATCGACAAAAAACTGTTACAGGGCTCTGAAAATCACAAACAATTAACCATTTAAATAAAAACAAAACTATACAAATTTGTTATCTCTGTAAATGTACTTACCTGGAAAATCGTATTGCCTGGTCCTTTTTATAGCACAATAAACGCTGTATAAACACAACTCAAAAAACAATTAGAAAATCATTTTTTTGTATTTTTTATAATTTCACAGCTCTAGGATTTTTTTTCTCATTTTCCAGTACATTAAATAGCAATATGAGTGATGTTTTTCAAAACTACAACTTGTCTTGCAGCTAACAAGCCTTCATATCACTATGTGGACAGAAAAATAAAAAAAGTTATGGCTCTTGGAAAAAGGAAATGAAAAAAAAAATCACGAAAATGGAAAATCAATGAGGTTTAATTTCAACGATATCACCATATAATAAATTAGGTGTTTCAAGGTGCCTGCGGAGATCAATCAACTTTCCACGTGCTTTAATTCACTGAGGTGCAGGCTCCTTTAGGCAAGTCTCCATTTTGACTGCATAATGATCTTGTGAAAAAATGTCTTCCCTCTAATAACTCACAATTCTCTCACTACCCAGAGTGTTTGCAAATTTAAAGGGAACCCGACAGGTCCACCATGTCCCTCAAACTGCCACCATGTGTTTTTTTTCTTATGTTAACACCTTGCATAACAAACCCTTTGAACAATATAAGTGACTGTAGTGTATGGCAAAAAGAATGTTAAAAATGCATTTCCAATATGCTAATTAGTTTCCGACTAGTAGAGGGGTGCTGGTTTCCCTAGACTAGTTGTCCCACTACTCATGTTACCATGTGACACCATGATTCCCAAGAGCTGATGTCATCCTCAGCTCTCTGCAAGTCTTGCACATGTGATTGAGTTTCACCATATCATGCCAGAGCGTAGTGAAGCCAGGAAACACATAGTGGTGGTCTGGAGGGCATGAGGGACTTGTCCGGTTCCCTTTAAAAAATGGCCATAACACAATAGAAATGTTTTTATAAATGTTTTTCCACATTAAAAAGCAGCTTTTTTAATTTCTTACATAACCACATTCCTAGAGTAGTGATGCTGCTCTATCACCTTGAAGTGAGACTTCAATCTTTTAGAATTTAAATACTACAAGTACCAGTATCTATGTCTTTCTCTTGCATGATTGCTGTCTACATTTTCCTACCACACTCTTTAGTTTTGCGGCACTACCTCTTAAAGGGAACCTGTCACCTGTAAAAACACTATTAACATGCAGATCTGGGACTAATTTGCAGGTTAATAGTGTTCTTAACTTGCCCTGTGCCTGCAGTAAAATTAACTTTATTCCTCCCAGCAGGCTCACTCTTTCAGTCACAGGGTTGGTGCTAGCATGATTTCAGTCATCGCTCTGTGCATAGAGAGCGGGGGCTGTAACCACACCCCTGGCACTGATTGACAGCTGGCTCATCATTAGAGTCAGCTGTCAGTCAGTGCTGGGGGTGTTGTTACAACCACTGCTCTTTATACACTGAGCTGTGACTGAATCAGCGCTGGCGCCACCCCATGACTGAACATCAAACGCTGCCGGAAGGAATAAAGTTAATTTCCTCCCGGCAGCAGGGCTCTAAGTGTGGGCGCTGAGCGGCCTCAGAACGCTATTACCTGCAGATTTACCCCATATCTGCAAGTTAATAGCATTTTTTTCAGGTGACAGGTTACCTTTAAAGCTTCCAAAGCTGACTATGCTAACATGTAAAAAAAAGGGTTAGTATTTGTCCTTGGTTCTGCAACATATTTGAAAACAGCCCTTAGCCTCCTTCTCCCATTTGAAACATCAGAAAGCACATTACCTTATGAGACAATCTTAAAGCCCCATACATATTAGACTAACATTGGCCTAACATGCCAAATCTGTCTCTCCCAACAGGTGATGTCTGGGGAAAGAAGAATGGGGGGCATGCCGTATTTCTAACTGATCCATTTTTTCTCTGGGATTTAAGCTGCCACTAGAAAAGTCTGAGTGGCTTTTATATAAAATACATAAAAATGCTCAGCTCAGCTGAGTATTCAAGTATGCGTGGTATGAATTAAAATATATAATCAATAAGGGAAAAATCATAATAGCAGTAGAATTACATTTAGTGCTGAAGGTGTTAAATCTAGCACATTATCTCTGGGACCATGAGCTTCAAATGGGTTATAGCAAATGGTCTACACTAGGCAGAAAATTTCCTATTGTCTGTATAGGGAGACACAGGATATTTGCAATGCAACAATTTGGCTCATTGGCCACTTACAGACAGCATCTTTTAAATAGACCAATTCAGGTCGTCCTGGAAATTTGAGACTGTGGTCAAGTCTATAAAAAGCTGGATACACAAAGGAAAGTGTTCACATGTAGGGGAAGTTTAAAGACTGATGGGTTCCATGATTCCCTCTTCTCCATCAGTAAACAGGATAACTGTAGACAAAAAAGTTGTAGGTACTTCTGTTGTTTCTCCCTTTTTATTTTATAACTGTTTTGCATATTTGTGTGTCATTGTATTTTTATCTTTTTATATATTTATTGTAAGCACTGTATATTTTTATATTAAAGATTAAAACCTTTAATAAGTTGACCCTTGCTCACTCTAAATTAATCCATAGCCTTTAAGAGAGTGTGTGACCTTTTGACTTTCTGACAGTAACCTAGATTTCGGGGACTCATCACCCCATGTGTTTGATGAGTGGTGGCAACATTAAGTCAGGGTGTGCTGAATGTGTAGAGGTGTGATTTATGCTCACTTTATAACCTAAAACAGAGGTTGAGAGCTGGATTGAATGAGAGCAGATAGATTAACCCATGCAGGAGCACTCCACGTCACGTGCTGAGAAGTGTGTACGTGACATGGGCGGCTTGGGGGAGATAGCTGTTCGCCAAATGATCAGCCAAATGGTTGTTCATTCAAACAGTTATCTATTGTGCATGGTGGGCTTAAAGGAATCTCAGCCATTTTTTTGCTATGTAATCTGAGCACAGCATGAAGTATGGGTTAAAACACAGAATTCAACAAAGTGTCACTTATCAAGCTGTGTGCTGTTGTTTACTTACAATGAATGTTTTATCACTAGGATATTATCATTGTTGTGATTAGCTGGTGCACAGCCACTTGACCAACTCTGCCTTCTCCTGTGATAAACAGCTCACTGTCAATAGACAATGTACACAGAAAGCTGTGGTATGGATAGGGCTAGCTTTCTCAGCTCTGCTGGATTCTAAATCGAATGACTCTGATTGGGTCACAATTACTGCACCCAGTAAATTAAGTGATACATCATTGGATTCAGGTTCTCTTTGCCTACATCATGCTGCTCTCAGATGAGGTAGCAAAAATCTGCTGACAGATTCCCTTTAACGCTATTCAATCCACTTCTAATCACATGACAAGCTAACAGAAACAGAAGGGGAAGCTGCTGTAACTGATGTAGTGATGTGCTGACAAGTCACAATGCAGGAAGAAACTATCTACCTGGTGCTACTTGACTGAGCTGTTTTGGGGGATATGGGTTTATTTGATAAAGAATATAAATAGTAAGTATCTTATTTTACCATAAGCAATCCAATAAGTGAATAAAAATTCCCCCAGGATAACACTTTAGGACAGGCATGATGTTTTTATAGCAGTATTTTATATCCAAACCAAAGGAAAAAGAGTTAAAAATATTTTTCACTTTGTATATTAACTCATGTGTTCTGCTAATTGAATGTGTGATTCAAAGAGTTTTAACCACTTCGCACCAGAGCCTGTTTTTGCCTTCGTGACCGGGCCAATTTTTTCAATTCTGACCACTATCATTTTATGAAGTAATTACTCTGGAACGCTTCAACGTATTCCCCTGATTCTGAGACTGCTTTTTCAAGACATATTGTACTTCATGATAGTGGTAAAATTTCTTCGATATAACTTGCGTTTATTTGTGAAAAAATCGGAAATTTGGCGAAAATTTTGAAAACTTTGCAATTTTCAAACTTTGAATTTTCATGCCCTTAAATCAGAGAGATATGTCACACAAAATAGTTAATAAATAACATTTCCCACATGTCTACTTTACATCAGCACAATTTTGGAACCAAAATTTTTTTTGTTAGGGAGCTAAAAGGGTTAAAATTTGACAAGTGATTTCTCATTTTTCCAACAAAATTTTCAAAAACATTTTTTTAGGGACCACATCATATTTGAAGTCACTTTGAGGAGTCTTTATGACAGAAAATACCCAAAAGTGACACCATTCTAAAAACTGCACCCCTCAAGGTGCTCAAAACCACATTCAAGAACTTTATTAACCCTTCAGGTGCTTCACAGGAATTTTTGGAATGTGGAAAAAAAAATTAACATTTAACTTTTTTCACAAAAATGTTACTTTAGACCCAATTTTTTTTATTTTCACAGGGGTAACAGGAAAAAATGGACCCCAAATTTTTTTGTGCAATTTCTCTTGAGCGTGCTGATACCCCATATGTGAGGGAAAACCACTGTTTGGGCGCACTGCTGGGTTCGGAAGGGAAGGAGAGCCATTAGACTTTTTGAATGTAAAATTTGTCTGAATAATTAGCAGACGCCATGTTGCATTTGGAGAGCTCCTGATGTGCCTAAACAGTGGAAACCCCCCACAAGTGACACCATTTTGGAAACTAGAAACCTTAGGGAACTTATTTAGATGTGTGGTGAGTAGTGTTGAGCCTCCCCCGTAGTGTTCGAGTTCGGTTCGGTTCGTCGAACACCGGTGTGTTCGCCGAACTGTTCGTCGAACTGTTCGTCGAACACCTTCGAACACCGTTAAAACCAATGGCAGGCAAACAAAAACACATAGAAACACATAGAAAACACCTTCAAAGGTGTCCAAAAGCTGACAAACTGCTCAGAAGACATAACTAACACATGGAAAAGTGACAAGTACATATAGTCATGCGAAAATAAAAGAGGTGGAGGAGTAAAAGGAGGGGGAGACACAGATATAGGCATGTCATGCCCTTCTAAAATCCAAAAAGTGAGAAGCCGACACGGCCAGTCCGCTCCTGCCCGTGCCACCTCCGTGTCGCCGGGTTTGTGCCAGAGCCGCGGTGAACCCTGACGGCCAGCCCCCCTCTCCCAATACTGGTGCCTGTCCGCTGGTGGGTCGAGCGAGCCCCCCTGTGGTGGAGGCAGCTCTAAGCTTTTTAATTTAAATTGTCTCTCTAATTTGAATGAATACACTTTAAATCCATTTACAAGGATCTATTGGAGGGCAAGTCTCATGCCAGCAGCCGCGGTAATTCCAGCTCCAGTAGCGTCCACTAAAGCTGCTGCAGTTAAAAAGCTTTTATAGGGATCGAGCTCGGCTCTCCACCGCAAGGCATCCTACTGCCAGTCCCAGCCCCTATGCCTTGAGGTGCCTCCTGATGCTCTTCACTAAGTATCCCATGGTCCCGAAGCATATCCTTTGAAAAAATTAAGTGTCTAAACTACAGGTGGTGTAGCTTGCTTAACAGCCGGGATAATCCGCTGACTAGCAGACACTGCTACTAGGCACAAAGTATTTCCTGGGCTAGATGCAGTTAAAAATTTGTAATTAGATACTCTCGTTGGATGCTGAGAAAGCATTCCATAGAGTCTCCTGGCACGCCATATATGATTCTCTTAAAAAGCTTGGGGTAGGGGTCTAGGGGACCCTTTTATAGCCAAAATCACGGCCCTGTATCGCAATACGTCACCTAGGCTGAAGATAAATGGAACTGTAGCACCCTGAGGGCTCGGTTGCTACAGACGTATTGCACCTCACCCAGAGGTGTGATATCTCACTCTCAGGTAAGGATGGAGTGTGGATCAGGACCCGACACCTGCATGCATTACACCACATTGCCGTGGGGCAGGGAGACCAATATGCCCCTGAGATGGGCACGACAGTCCCTGTCCCTGGCTGGAGTGGGGGGAGGGAACACTGAGGAAGGGGAACCCTGTAGTGCAGGAGCAGGGAGGAAGCAGTTCCTGGGTGCATTGAGAAGGGAGTATAAAAGGTGGGCACCATCTTAGTTCAGTGCAGAGAAGTCTGAGCAGAAGTGGCAGGGAGCAGGGGCTCTGCATGAGCTCTGCTCCGGAGGCGGGCCTAGTAACAGAGGCCCAGGCCTGGAAGAGGGAGAAGGAAGGAAGAGGAGCGGAGAAGGCTCCAGGAACGAGGAATGAAGGGATCCCAGGGGTGCAGACGGGCGAGTCGCCACCGCACGCCTGAATCCACCTGCGTGGAGGGGTCAGGCCAAAGGGGGAGACCGGTCCCCGAAACTAGTGGAGGCAGGAAACGACCCTCAGCTAGAAACCGGAGGCTCTGACATTTTATGTGGCGCAGCCCCTCGCTACACCCGCTAGGAAGGCACCACATAGGGTCAGGGAAACTGGCGCCAAGTTTACCAAGAGGAGGCCCGAGGCAGCCGGACAGAAGTGTTGGTAAGAAAGGCCAGACAAAGGACACACAAAGGGGGTCCTGTGAAGTGCTCCAAAGTTATCTGGGAGTTGTCTGAGCCCCTCACCTGGTGAGCACAGTACGACGTGGGCAGCCGTTACCTGCAGACGTGGTCTGGATAATAAGAACTGTGAGTAAAGGCCCTGGACTGCATCACTGACTCCGTGTCGTTACTGCTGCTGCCCTGCACCATCACCCCCATCCTCTGCATACACTGCCCTGAGGCTATACTCCTCCCATGGGGAGTTATGCTACGCTCTGCTGCACCCACAACACCAGCCTCAGCGGTCTGCCCTGTAGCGGCGGTTCACTCTGACCGCAATCCACGGGTGGCGTAGTCGGACATTTAAACATCAAAACCACATAAATAGTTCCGCCACTGGTTTGACCGCCCTGAGCCACGGAACCGGGTCGCCGCCACGAAGACTACAACCACCAGCATCCACCAAAAAGGGTCCGGCTCCGGGTGTCCCAAGGCCCAGGGGGTGCGTCAGAACATTTTCATCACCTTTCACAATCACCAATGGGACAAGGCAGGGATGTCCTCTGTCCCCTCTCTTATACATCCTAGTGACGGAACACCTGCTCTCATCAATTCGCTATAACCCCAATATTAGGTGGATTGAGGTGGGAGGCACCGAGTACAAGTGCTCTCTATTTGCTGATGATGTCCTAGTATATATCACTCAATCACATATATCCATCCCTGCTGTTATGGCTGAAATAAATCACTTTGTTACATGGTAAAATTTTAAAATCAATGCAGCGAAGTCTGAGGCCCTCGATGTCTCCCTCCCCAAATCCATATAGGATTCCATCCAGTCCAACTTTCCCTTTGCCTGGCCCTCACAGGGTATCAAATACTTAGGAATTCCTATTCATAGAGACCTCTCCCATCTATGTTATCTTAATTTTGGGCCCTTTATTGAACAATTCCATACAGACCACGGTTGGCAAGTTAGAACTGTAAGATTCACTACGTGAACCACTGGTGTTTTGTGGAAAAGCACATGTACACTGCGTTCCAAATTATTATGCAAAAAGTGTTTAGGAGTGATAAGGGAAGAATTTGTTTGTTTGTCAGTTAAACTCATTGATGGTGATGTGTGTCAGGGCTCTTTATATCACTGTAAGCAATTGCAGACACCTGTGCTAATTAGTTTGACAGGTGTGTCCAATGAAAGCCAAGACTACTTAAGAAGGCTCTCTCACATTATTAAGCAGCCTACATTTTCTGCCAAAATGGGAAAGAAAAAGGATGTGTCGGCTGCTGAGAAGCAACAAATTGTGGAGTGTTTAGGTCAAGGCATGACTACAATCAACATTGTGCGATGATCAGGATGAAGTGTCTTGGCAATCAAGAAGTATGTAGCTGATTCACAGTACACACGTGTGCGTGCTGATAAGGGCAAATTGAGGACTCTTTCCTACAGGCAATTACGTCAGGTTAAAAGAGCAGCGGCAAGAAAGCCTTGTCATAGCAGCAGACAAGTTTTTGAAGCTGCTGGTGCCTCGAACGTCCCCCGAACAACAAGATGCAGGGTCCTTCAGAGGTTTGCAGCTGTGCATACGCCATCCTGTCGACCTCCTCTATCCACTTCACACAAGCAGAAACGGCTCCAGTGGGCCAAACATTACATGAAGACTGATTTCAAAACTGTTTTGTTCACGGATGAATACCGTGCAGCGCTCGATGGTCCAGATGTATGGAGTGGAGGATGGCTGGTTGATGGACACCCCACGCAAACACGGCTACAGCGCCAACAAGGAGGAGGTGGAGTAATGTTTTGGGCTGGAATCATGGGGAGAGAGATTGTCGGCCCCTTTAGGATCCCTGAAGGCGCTAAAGATGAACTCCATAATGTATGTGGATTTTCTCAAACAGCACTTCCTGCCATGGTTCAAGAAGAAGAACCGTGTATTTCACAGCAAGATCATTTTTCTGCATGATAATGCACCATCTCATGCTGCACATAAAACATCTGCATCTCTGGCTGATATGGGCATAAAAGGGGACAAAGTTATGGTGTGACCCCCATGCTCCCCTGACCTCTACCCCATTCAGAACCTTTGGAGCATCATTAAAAGGAGTGTCTATGATGGCGGGAGGCAGTTCACATCTAAGCAACAGCTCTGGGAGGGTATTCTGTCCTCATGCAAAACAATTGAAGCAGAAACCATCCAAAACCTGACAAATTCAATGGACGAGAGAGTTCAGAAGCTCCTTTCGAACAAGGGGTCCTATGTGAAAATGTAACATCACCTACAATAAAGTTTTGAGTTGAAAACTGTTTGATTTCAGTTTCTAACAACCTGCTAATGCTTATAATTTCAAAAATGACCATTTTTTTGGTCTTTATTAAAATGAAAAGGTTGATCGAAAAGTTTGGGGGATCTAAGAGTGTGGCAACCCAGTAGTCATGATTACTTCGAATTCTGACAATATGAGGGTCATGCTGCAGGTAGTGCAGCAAGAAGGCACTTATGTGTCTTGCGCATCTCGGAGCCCCAAAATTATTTTCCGGGCTAGATGCAGCTAAAAATTATTTTTAATTTTAAATCTGGTGGAGCTTATTATAGATGGCCTAATAGGATCAGTGCTGCACACTGCTACAAAGCCCAAATTATTTTCCAGTCAAGATACAGATAAACATGATTAGTAATTTGAAAGCTTAAAACGGTTGGTAGGGTGATTTTAACCAATCATCAAGCTTTTACTCTCCCCAGGATGACACAGGGGTAGAAAAGTCGTTTCGGATCCATGATTTGTTCATCTTTATGAACGTGAGTCTGTCTACATTATCAGTGGAGAGCCGCGTGCGCTTATCTGTCAGCACACCACCAGCAGCGCTGAACACACGTTCAGACAGAACGCTGGCTGCGGGGCATGACAAGATCTCCAAGGCGTAAGTGGCTAGCTCCGGCCATTTATCCAGATTGGAAGCCCAAAAAGAGCAAGGGTCCAGTGACACAGTCGTGGCTTCAATGTTTACTTGGAGATACTCCTGTACCATCGTCTCTAGGCGTTGACTATGTGTCAGACTTCTTGTCTCCTGTGGCCTTGCAAAGGATGGGCTAAAAAAGTGGTGAAATGATTCCACAAAATTGATGTTACCAGCAGATACTGTGGTTCTGTTACGGTTTGAGTGCTGAACACTTGACAGTCCCACGGTTGGCAAGTTGGAACTTTGAGATTCACTACGTGCACCACTGGTATTTTGTGGAAAAGCACATGTAAGATTCTGCAACAGTCTCTGCTGATACTCCTGCATGCATGCATCCCTTTCTATGGCAGGAATAATTTCTGCAAATTTACTTTTGTACCGGGGATCTAACAGTGTGGCAACCCAGTAGTCAGGATTATTTCTAATTCTCACAATTCGAGGGTCATGTTGCAGGTAGTGCAGCAAGAAGGCACTCATGTGTGTTGCGCATCCAGGAGCACCAAGTCCCTGTTGTGTTGGTGGCGAGGTAACAATCATGCTTCCTTCCTCTGTCCTCTCCCCCCAACCTCGCACAACAGAAATGTGATCAAGGTCTCCCTCATCTGATGAGTCTTCCATCAGTTCGTCCTCCACTTCTTCCTGGGCTCCTGCACCTTCCTCACTAGTTTGGCTGCTACCATGCGCCCTGGTAAAACCATCTCCCCCACCCTCACATGCCTGCCGCCTTGGTGCTGCCGACCGTCTGGACCTTGCAGATGTTAGCCCTTCCGCATACAACTCCTCCTCCTCTACTTCCTCCACCTCCTCTTGTGCCACCACCTGACTCCGAATTCTGTTTAACATGTGCTCCAGCATGTAAATCACCGGAATAGTCATGCTGATAATGGCATCGTCAGCACTAAACATCTTCGTCGCCATTTCAAAACTGTGCAGAAGGGTGCATAGGTCCCTGATCTGAGACCACTCCTCCAGCGTGATTTGCCCCACCTCTGAATCTCGTTGGCCCAGGCTATACGTCAGAACGTATTGCACCAGGGCTTGTCGGTGCTGCCACAGTCGCTGCAACATGTGCAGAGTTGAATTCCACTGGGTAGGCACATCGCATTTTAGCTGGTGAAGTGGCAGGCCCAACGACTTCTGTAGAGATGTAAGTCGCTGAGCTGCGGGATACGAACGGCGGAAGTGAGCACACAGCGACCGTGCCCTCTGCAGAAGGCCATCTAGTCTGGGATAGTGGGCTAAAAATTGCTGGACAACCAGGTTCAACACGTGAGCCATACAAGGCACGTGTGTGACATTGCCCCGGCGAAGGGCCGCACCCAGGTTTGCAGCATTGTAACACACGGCCTTCCCTGGTTTCAGGTCCAGTGGAGACAACCATTCATGAAATTGGTTCTCCAGAGCTGACCACAACTCTTCAGCTGTGTGACTCACATTTCCCAGACATTTCAAAGTAAAAACCGCCTGATGACGTTGAGCCCTACTGCCAGCATAGTAAGGAGGTGTGCAGGATCCCTTCTGCGCAGTTAGAAAGCTTGTGGCATGACCAGACAGGCTTTGGGTGCAGGTGGAAGACCGAGAGGAGGTTGAGGAGGCAGAAGCAGTGGAGGAACTTTGACATAAAGAGGATTGACGCACAACTCGTGGGGACGGCAAGACTTGGACAGCAGCCCCTTGTCCTGCTGTCACCATAGTTACCCAGTGCCCAGTCAGCGACATGTAACGCCCCTGTCCATGCCTACTCGTCCAAGTGTCTGTGGTGAAATGCACCCTGTCACACACAGAGTTTCTCAAAGAAGCGGTGATGTTGTGTGCGACATGCTGGTGGAGCGCAGGCACACCTTTCTTTGAGAAGTAGTGCCGACTGGGCATCTGGTACTGGGGCACTGCGACGGACATAAGGTCTCGAAAATCCTCTGTGTCCACCAGGCGGAAAGGCAGCATTTCTGTAGCCAAGAGCTTGCAGATGGTGAAATTCAACCTCTTAGCTTTCTCATGGCTAGGAGGAAATGGTCTTTTACTTGTCCACATCTGAGGGACCGAGGGCTGGCTATTGTGCTTAGACGGGGTTGATAAGGGTGTCCCCGGCAAACTGCCGGTCTGTGAGGAAGATGCAGGCGGACATGTTAGGTTGCCTTGATCCAAAGGTGGTGCTATCGATGTCGGACAGCGCTCAACACCAGCTGGTGTTACCACCTCCAAAGAAAATGATGACCTGCCAATCACGCTGGCTGTTGCGGGTAAAGAGGTGGCAGGTCTGCGCCCCAAAACAGGTGTGACTGCTGTCCCCCCAGTCACAGAGGATGAAGAGGCCGCGGATGCACAAGATATGGCAGACGGTGGTTGGCCCGGCCGGCTAGGCCGCATTGTAGCACACTGAGCTTCCCACTGCAACTTATGCTTCATGTCCATGTGCCGGTTCATGCATGAAGTACTCAAACTATGTATTTTTGGCCTCTACTTAGCTTTTACTGACAAATGTTACAGATAACACGAGTTGGGTCATCTTTATCGATCTGAAAAAATGCCCAGGCTATGCAAGGCTTAGCACCCATGCGACCTGAAGAGCCACCACGACTTGTGGTGAGAGGCAGAGTTGTGTTTGAGGATGCAGTTGTTGACGTGCTTCCAGTACTACGTCTCTGTCCAGGAAGGCACAACCTGACCTCGTCGTCACTAGCATCTTCCTCCACCTCCTCTGCTGACCTCATCTCTTGGCTGACTGTGGGTTGACAGTAAGTGGGATCTCCAACCTCATCATCATCACCCTGTGTGTTATCACACCCGTCGTCCTCAGAGCCAACCTGTTCCTGCCCTGACAAAAAACTAAAGTTGTCGCTCCAATCAGGTATTTGAGTCTTATCATCGTCTTCCTCATTGTCTCCACCAACAGGAGTTACAGTTTGGGAATGAGGGTCTACATTATGGTCAGAACCTTCTGCGTCTGGTCCTGGATCCGACTCATAAAGATTCTGGGCATCAGTGCAGATCATTTCCTCGTCTGGATTCACAGAAGCGCTGGAGTCGACCTCTGATTCCCAGGCTATAGTATGAGTAAACAGCTCTGCAGACTCAACCATCTGTTCTACCTCATACTCAGACGGGCAGCTGGAGATTTGGGAGCTGTGAGGAAGCAAGTGCGATTTGGGTGACACCTTTGAGGACTGGAGTATTTGTGATGTTGAAGTTGATGTGGAGGAGAGCCCACTTAAAGGAGCACTTGATATCCGTTGAAGCACCTGCTGTTTTTGTGCCTCATCTGGAATTTGTAGCGATTGGCGTGGCCGTAAGAAAGGGATCTTATCACATTGTCCGTTAAAAGAAGTAGACATTTTAGTTTGGCTGGAAGATGGTCTTTCTTCTGCAGATGTTACTGTTGCTTTAACACCTACCCCACGGACACAACCTTTTTTCCCCTTCCCAACCCGCCTATTCCCCTTTCCACCAGCAGCAGGCCTTTTTCCACTCATTTTGGTGGTTAACTAATTCACAACTCTGGAGTTGTTTGCACAAAAAAACAATGGATGGTAACCGAGCAGAGCTGAGTGTCCAAACTGTGGTATTAGGCGAAAACTATTGGCTGGGTTAGATGCAGAAAAAAATTATATTCAATTTGCAACCTGATGGAGGTCAGTATAGATGGACTAATACAACAAGTCCCACACACAGCTTGAAGCCCAATAATTTTACAGAGGTAGATGCAGAAAAAAATATATTCAGTTTGCAACCTGATGGAGGTCAGTATAGATGGACTAATACAACAAGTCCCACACACAGCTAGAAGCCCAAATATTTTTTCAGAGGTACTGTAGATGCAGATAAAAATTATTTTGAATTTGCAACCTGATGGAGGTCAGTATAGATGGACTAATAGAGAAAGTCCGACACACTGCTAGAAGGGCAAATATTTTTTCAGAGCTAGATGCAGAAAAAAATTAGATTCAGTTTGCAACCTGATGGAGGTCTGTATAGATTGATTAATAGAACAAGACCCACACACAGCTAGAAGCCCAATATTTTTTCAGAGGTAGATGCAGAAAAAAATATATTCAGTTTGCAACCTGATGGAGGTCAGTATAGATGGACTAATACAACAAGTCCCACACACAGCTAGAAGCCCAAATATTTTTTCAGAGGTACTGTAGATGCAGATAAAAATTATTTTGAATTTGCAACCTGATGGAGGTCAGTATAGATGGACTAATAGAGAAAGTCCGACACACTGCTAGAAGGCCAAATATTTTTTCAGAGGTACTGTAGATGCAGATAAAAATTATTTTTAATTTGCAACCTGATGGAGGTCAGTATAGATGGACTAATAGAGAAAGTCCGACACACTACTAGAAGGCCAAATATTTTTTCAGAGCTAGATGTAGAAAAAAATTATATTCAGTTTGCAACCTGATGGAGGTCAGTATAGATGGACTAATACAACAAGTCCCACACACAGCTAGAAGCCCAATATTTTTTCAGAGGTAGATGCAGAAAAAAATATATTCAGTTTGCAACCTGATGGAGGTCAGTATAGATGGACTAATACAACAAGTCCCACACACAGCTAGAAGCCCAAATATTTTTTCAGAGGTACTGTAGATGCAGATAAAAATTATTTTGAATTTGCAACCTGATGGAGGTCAGTATAGATGGACTAATAGAGAAAGTCCGACACACTGCTAGAAGGCCAAATATTTTTTCAGAGCTAGATGCAGAAAAAAATTATATTCAGTTTGCAACCTGATGGAGGTCTGTAGAGATGGATTAATAGAACAAGACCCACACACAGCTAGAAGCCCAATATTTTTTCAGAGGTAGATGCAGAAAAAAATATATTCAGTTTGCAACCTGATGGAGGTCAGTATAGATGGACTAATACAACAAGTCCCACACACAGCTAGAAGCCCAATATTTTTTCAGAGGTAGATGCAGAAAAAAATATATTCAGTTTGCAACCTGATGGAGGTCAGTATAGATGGACTAATACAACAAGTCCCACACACAGCTAGAAGCCCAAATATTTTTTCAGAGGTAGATGCAGAAAAAAATATATTCAGTTTGCAACCTGATGGAGGTCAGTATAGATGGACAAATACAACAAGTCCCACACACAGCTAGAAGCCCAAATATTTTTTCAGAGGTACTGCAGATGCAGATAAAAATTATTTTGAATTTGCAACCTGATGGAGGTCAGTATCGATGGACTAATAGAGAAAGTCCGACACACTGCTAGAAGGCCAAATATTTTTTCAGAGCTAGATGCAGAAAAAAATTAGATTCAGTTTGCAACCTGATGGAGGTCAGTATAGATGGACTAATAGAATGATGCTATGCCCAAAAGATTTTACTTCACTAGGTGCAGTAAAAAAATTGGTATTCTATACACAGGTGGTATATCTTGCAACACAGATAGGCTACTCCACTGACTAACACACTCTGAAATAGGCCAAAAAGGATTAGCTTTGCTAGATTCAGCCAAATGCTGTGAAAAAAACTTGCACAGCACTGGCACAGACCTGCCTGGCAAAAACTGATAGGAACTGATGTAACCTAGTCCTGAAAAGGACTCCAATTACAATTAGTCTTTACTCCCACAACCTATCTATTTAAGAGCACAAACCTGCCTGATAAAAGTCGTAGGAAATGCTGTAACCTAGTCCTTAAAAGGACTGCAATCACAACTATTCCCTACTCCCAAGCTATCTGTATATTTGTGCGAAAATTGGCTTGAAATTAACAAGGTATAGCGCACACAGCAACAGCGGTGCCGTCTAACACGCAGCTGCAGCAGTGAGAAAATGGTGGCGACGGGGAAAATGGCTTGGTCTTATAGGGCAAGGACATGTGACATACACTGCCAATGACACATGCCCTTGCTTGTGTGAAAAAAAGCACTTCGCTCCTTGTGTGCGCTGCTGATAGGCTGACAGATTGCACCTCCCCACTGTAAATGCGGGAAAGAGAAAAAAAATGGAGATCTTCATTGTTCCTGCAGAGATCCATCCCCTGCCCCTCCCCCCACCCAACTGTACACTCAAACTGCGTATTAACATTAATTTTCATCATTACTGAGAAAAAATCCAGTTATGATTTTGGTGCACGAACAGTTATCGAACATAACCTCGAACAGCCGAATTTTTCTCAAATTGTTCGTGTTCGCCGAACGGCTCGAACACCGCCCAAAACAGCTCGAATTTGAGATTGGCGAACAGTTCGAGTAGAACAACGCTCATCTCTAGTGGTGAGCACCTTGAACCCCAAGGTGCTTCACAGAAGTTTATAATATTGAGCTGTAAAAATAAAATTTTCACATTTTTCCCACAAAAATGTTTTTCATCCCTTAATTTTGCATTATCATAAGGGTAATAGGAAAAATTGCACCATGAAATGTGTTATGAAATTTCTCCTGAACACGCTGATACCCCATATGTGGAGGCAAACCACTGTTTGGGCGCACGGCAGGGTTTGAAAGGAAAGGAGCGCCATTTGACTTTTTGAATGTTAAATTTGTTTGAATAATTAGCGGACGCCATGTTGCATTTGCGGAGCCCCTGATGTGCCTAAACAGTGGAAACCCCCCACAAGTGACACCATTTTGGAAACTAGACCCCTTAGGGAACTTATCTAGATGTGTGGTGAGCACCTTGAACCCTAAGGTGCTTCACAGAAGTTTATAATATTGAGCTGTAAAAATAAAATTTTCACATTTTTCCCACAAAAACTTTTCTTCATCCCTTAATTTTGCATTATTATAAGGGTAATAGGATAAATTGCACCATGAAATTTGTTGTGCAATTTCTCCTGAACACGCCGATACCCCATATGTGGAGGCAAATTACTGTTTGGGCGCTTGGCAGGGTTTGAAAGGGAAGGAGCGCCATTTGACTTTTTGAATGTAAAATTTGTTTGAATAATTAGCAGACGCCATGTCGCCTTTGGAGAACCCCTAATGTGCCTAAACAGTGGAAACCCCCCACAAGTGCCACCATTTTGTAAACTAGACCCCTTAGGGAACTTATCTAGATGTGTGGTGAGCACCTTGCACCCCCAGCTGCTTCACAGAAGTTTATAATATTGAGCCGCAAAAATAAAATTTTCACATTTTTCCCACAAAAACTGTTTTTCATTCCCTAATTTTGCATTATCATAAGGGTAACAGGATAAATTGCACCATGAAATTTGTTGTGTAACTTCTCCTGAGTACGCCGATACCCCATATGTGGGGGAAAACCACTGCTTTGGTGTACGGCAGGGTTCGGAAGAGAAAGGAGCGCTATGTTGGCTGGGATAGGTTGCAGACACCATGTCACATTTGAAGAGTCGCTGACATGCCGAAACAGCAGAAACCCCCACAAGTGACCCCATTTTGTAAACTACACCTCTCAAGGAATTCATCTAGGGAAGTAGTGAGTATTTTTTAATTTTTAAATTTATACCATTGGGCAGTGAAAAAAGCATAATTATATTTTTACCACAAAAAAATGTTTTACCCTCAGATTTTACATTTTCACACAGGGCAATGGGTAAAAATGGTGCCGAAATGTGTCACACAATTTCTTCTAAAAGTGGCAATACCCCATATGTGGCTGTATTGTACTGCTCAGGCATACGGCGAGATCTGGGGGGGGGGGCGGAGTGCTATTTGACAATTGGAGAACAAATAATTGTACAATAGGCATTTGGATTTGGGAGCACAAAATTTTCTGAATTTCTTTTGGGGGGCAAGGGCCATTTCGCTTTTCCAGAGCCTTTCTGCTACCAGTAACTTGGAAGTCCCTTATATTTTTAACAGATGACAGACCTGAGTGGGGACTAGCTTTTTTTGAGGACTGAGTTGAAGCTTTTATTGGGAACATTTTACGTAACATTTATCCGGCGCTCTAGGCTGAGCACTTACATCGGGGTTTCCATCTAAATTTCCAAGTGATGTAATTCAGATGAAACCCCTGTGGGATCCATTCACTGTAATGAGGCAGCAGAGTTACTCTGGACTCCGTCTGGCCTCTGTTTAGCGGTGTCCTTTTTTTCAGAAGTCCACAAAACTGTGGCCAACCGCACTTTTATGCACGCCTAAAACATGTGACACCGTGGGATCCCAGGCTAGACGGCATCCACAGTGGCCTATATCTGCCTCATTACAGGGAATCTTCCATCATGAGTTCCGGCTGAATCACATATTTCAGAGATTTACACGGAAACTCTGGTATAAATGCTCAGCGCAGAGAGCAGGATAGATGTGAGCAGAGCCTTACTGCGATCTTTGGGAGACATAATAAACAAATCAGTAGCAGGTGAAGAATTGGTTTTATTTATTTTTTTACGCTGTTCCTCGTGCAGTATAAGTGATGAGATTACTTTATTCTTCGGGTTGGTGCGATTACAGAGATACCGGATTTATATCGGGTTTTTATGACTGACAGCTGTCACACACTAAAAGACGCTTTTTTTTTGCAAAATCTAGTTTTTGCATCACCATATTTTGAGAGCTATAATTTTTCCACATTGCAGCCGACAGAGTCTTGTGATGGCTTGTTTTTTGAGGGACGAGTTGACATTTTTATTGTTACCATTTTTGGGTACGTGACATTTTTTGATCACTTTCTATTCCGATTTTTGGGAGGTAAAATTAACAAAAACCAACAATTCAGGAATTGTTTTTTGAGTTTTTTTTTTATGCCGTTCTGCGTGTGGTAAAAGTGATCAGGCAGCGTTATTCTTCGGGTCAGTACGTTTACAGCGATACTACACTAACTGTATTTTTTTTTATGTTTTGGCGCTTTTACACAATAAAACAATTTTATAGAAAAAAATATTTTTTTTGCATTGCTTTATTCTGAGCACTATAACTTTTTTATTTTTCGGCTGATGGAGCTGTATGGAAGCTTTTTTTTTGCGGAACAAGATGACGTTTTCAGGGGTACCATTTTTATTTCTATTTTGCTTTTTGATCGCATTTTTTTCCACTATTTGTTTGTTGATATGATGAAAAAGCATATTTTTTTGCTCCGTTTTTTATTTATTTATTTTTATTACGGTGTGCACAGAAGGAGTTAATTAGTGTGACAGTT
Source organism: Phyllobates terribilis (assembly GCF_046119375.1). Taxonomy (NCBI): domain Eukaryota; kingdom Metazoa; phylum Chordata; class Amphibia; order Anura; family Dendrobatidae; genus Phyllobates; species Phyllobates terribilis. The sequence continues at coordinate 762,626,544 of NW_027362762.1, read as the reverse complement.
TTATAGTTCGGGTTGTTTCGGACGCGGCAATACCACATATGTGTACTTTTTTTGGTTTTGTAAAAATATACGGATTTATTGGTTTAATATTTTATTTATTTAATTTTATTTATTTTGTGATTTTTTTTAACAGTTTAAAAACATTTTTTTTTACTTTTTTTTACATTTTTACTTAGTCCCTGTATGGGACATTAATTTTTATTTTTCTGATCACTGATCTCATGTAAAGTAATAGACATGTATTACATTACATGAGATCTTCGCTGACTGTTTCACAGTCAGAGTCTCCTGCCTGGCTTCAGCTGCAGGCTGAGCCAGGCAGGACACCATATATGGCAGATCTGGAGGCGGTCATGTGACCTCCAGCTGCCATAGCAACCCCAGGTCCTGAAAGGTATCAGGGGTCATCGGAGAGGTAAGTAAGACGACCCCCTCTCCTCTGTCTATCTTCTATATGCCGCGATCACTATAGATTGCGGCATATAGAACATAGCAAAGGGTTAACATCACTGGGACCTGATCCAATCAGGTCCCGATGATATTCCCTGTCAGAGTTAATGCTCTGCACCGGAATCGCAGCGCTTGCAGGACCCTGGGGGTCCTGAGCGCTATAAGACCACCCTCCGTTTTTAAACGTCGGCGCTGCATAGAGGCCAGCAAGCGCCGACATTTATCTACAGTGGGCGGTTGGGAACCGGTTAAAGTAGTAAAAAGTATTAAAACATATTTAAATATAAGCTTAAAGTATCATTTATTCTGCTGCTCCCAGTTTGCATAGCAAAAACCTACTGACAGATTCCCTTTAAGTGTTCCCCACAGTTAATTTTTGGTTTTTAAATTTGCTCATAAAAAAATTGTTTAGTAAAACTGTATAGAAAAAAAAAAGAATAAAAATGCAAGGAGCCTGATAATCCACGTACAGATTTAGGTGCCAATCAAATGTTCACATTCTGTGATTTTAAAATCATCATGAAGGTTAAACGGTAAAGGAAATGGTTAGTTTGTTCCAGTATATTTCTCATATATAAGGAAGGGTATTTTCTACATCTGGAATGGCTGTAGACATGTAGGATGTTAGGAATGTAACAGATGGGCACTTGTATAAATATAAAGCACATATAACTAGTGTTCTGAACCACACTCCATGGTTCTGGCAATACTTTACTATAATGCATGATATTCATGGTGAAAATCTCTAATTAATACTAAAAGTTTATTCAGCAAAGTGAAATGGCTGAACATTGAACATCAGGTTTGCAAAGTACATAATTCTAGCAGTGAATTCAGGTTAAATATCATCAAAGAGGCTCTACGGTCTTTATTATAAGACTTGGGGTGAAATGATACTTAGGATACTGACTGTTCTTTCTACTACCAAGCTGCCATAAATTGATATTGGTATAATATTTTGAGATGAAGAGTCATAGAATAGAAGGGAATTTTGAGTGGATGGTGAACATCTCAGAGACAATGCACTTTAATGGAATCTGGGCGACTCTGACTAAATAATAGCTAGTGTTGCCAAAATTGTCAGATGTAAATTACGTACTTTGTATATAGTATTATAACTAACTGAAATTGGAAAAAATAACAGCCTAAAGAAAAAAAAAGAGTACTTATTCTTGATTAGACCTTGGGAAATTGTTGGATTTCAACATTCCCAATCTTTTTACTGGCCATCAAAATAAACATGGCTGCTGAGCAGAGCTTAAGTATTTATAGGGAGGTCATAACTTTTGGCTCTGAGAGTGTTCAATTGCTATTGCCATATGCTACATTCACATCACGTCTGTGATATACTTTTGTTTGTGTGCCGGGAAAGCTCCCAATGTACAGGCTAACCATGTCTCGATACCATTTCAACCCGATGGTAGCTGAAAGAGTGACCTATTGACCTGGATCTGGCTGGTACACATTAGACTATGTTATTTTATAAAATGGTAACAAGTAAAAAAGTATAAATTGGACCAGACCTCGGCAAAATACGGCCTACTAACCACTTACGGACATTTGGATGTTCCTGTGTATCCCAAGGACTGAGATAGTTAAAGGTCCCACAGTCGCCCCTTGCCCAGCCTCTCAATTTCACAAGTATCTCCATCCATGGGTGGCAAATATCCGGCAATACAATAATGGAACATGGAGAAATCAGTTCCTTCCTTCCACCAATTGGGTCTGCTCATCTGAGAACGTTGAGTCGTTACTACATTACGCCAACTGTGTGGATCCTCAATACAGTGCACAGACTGTACTGTGCATTGTACTGCTGTACTGAGGATCACTACACTACAGAGCAGTAAGGGAACAGAGTAAGGTGAGCAGTTTTATTTTTTATTTGGTTACATTGTAAGCCCCGTCGGAAATTGTGGCAACATCAAACTGTGTGAGGGGCTATGTGGAAAATTATACTGCATGGGGGGGCTGTGTGGAACATCATACTGCATGGGGGGCTGTGTTGGGACATCATACTGCATGGACACTTTGTGGGAACATCATACTCTGTGGTAGAGATTGTGGTGACATTGTAATGCAATGGGGGGCTATGTAGCATACTGTTTTTTTAGGGACCTGATACTGCATAGGGAACTGTTTGGAGATATCACACTGTTTGAGGGGACATTATACCGTTTGAGTGGTTGTGTGGGGGCATAATATTCTGGGAAGCTGCGTGGAGACCTCATACTGTGTGGGGGACTGTGGGGGCATCATATTGCGTTAAGAGCTGTTAATCAAGATACAAGGGTTGCATACCAGGAGCAACATGATTTACTGCTTTAAGTTAACGTTACAAAAAGCAGTAAATTATATGGGTATATTGGATCCTGCTACAGGGAAGAATACAGGTTATAAAAAGCACTCCCGTAACACGTATTCGCAGTAGCAGCTAATCAACAGACTTAATTCTGCCCAATATTAAGTTATAAAAATGTATATAAAACAATAAGGAGCAAAATTAAGTTCATTCTTTTGGTTAGTCATCCACAACAGTCTCTCATGTAGCTCCTTTGGGAAAATTAATTGCCCACCCTTGAATTAAAACAATACTATTTCATAGTAAGTCTATGGCTCAAGGAACCTGAGGCTCACCCCTAGAATAGTATATGATTAGTACAGTGTTAGCTTTTCTTTTTAGATACACATAGAAAAAAATGTAGATGTGAATAAAATTATTACATTTGCAAAATGTTGAGACTTGATAGGTTCTACTAACCTTTAGATGAACGAAAGTGTTTGCTTGGTGCTGTAAAGCCTCTAGTTCCATGCACATTAACAGCAGCCACTCTGAACTGGTACCACCTGCTTGGTCTGACATCAGAGAGCTGTACCCTTTCATCTGTGGTCTGATCAAGAAAATCCCATACTTATTAGTTTTAAATAGAACCAACATGCGTGTTACTTACATAATAAAAAGTTAATTAGGAAATAATGAAATACATGTTTAACATTTATATTTAAAAATCTATATAATTTACCTTTATTTCAAACTTAAGATTTTATTTAATTATTCAAAGTACCCATAAAACATCGAAATAAATGGCTATTTAACAAAAATGGCATATTTCTGTATTCTAATGCATGGCATTGGCTATAGATGCAAAAAAAATTTTTCAACATTGTATACTTAGTTTCAAAGACCTACTATATTATTGGTGTCTTTGTACATGTTTTAAAACTTTCATTTTACATTTTTAGAAATCCTTTTAGGCCTTATTTCAGATAAATACATCACCCAAATTTTTAAAAAAAGTTTAAAATGAAGAGAAAACAAGAATGTAATGTTTTGTAAATCTCTTACAGCCATATTTTATTCACAACAGATCAGACATTGAAAGTTAGAAATCTTTTTCATTTCATTTGAAAAAATAACTAATTTAGAAATTGATGACGGCAACACATCTCAAAGTGGGGACAGAGTCATGTTCATCATAATATAGCATCCGGTCCTCGTTTAACCACAGTCTGTTAACATCTTGGAAATGAAGAGACAAATGTTGTCCCATTCTTGTCTGATGTAGGATTCTAGCTGCTCAACAGTCCTGGGACATCTTTCCTAATAAGCTGCCAAATGTATTCTATTGGTGAGAGGTCTCTACTGCAGGTGTGCAGGTGGCCAGTTCATCACCCAAACTTTTGTATGAAACCAAGCTGTTGTGATGGATTCAGTATGTGGTTTAGCATTGTCTTGCTGCAATATGCAAGGAAATCCCTAAAATAATTGTTGTCCGCATAAGAGCATATGTTGTTTAAAACCTCTATGAAATGCTTTGATAGTGCCTTTCAAGATGAGGAAGCTGCCCCTGCCATGAACACTAATGCAACCCTATCCAATCAGAGATGCAGGCTTTTGGACTGTGCTCTGATAACAAGCTGTATGTTGTCTCGCCTCTTGAATCCACAATGGTTTGCATAAATATCAAAAATTTTGATTCATCTGACCCCAGAACAATGTTCCATTTTGCCCCAGTCCATTTTAAATAAGCTTTTGGCCCAGACAAGAAGACAGCGTGTCTGGGTTCCGTTGATATATGGCTTCTTATTTGTATATTAGTACTTTAATTTGTAGATGGTGAGATATGGAGTCTGAAAGTCAAAAGTTCAAAACATTGTTACCCTTTTGCTCATCAGTGTATTCCTGAGCCCATGCAGTGATTTGCTTGACAGAATTATGCTTGTTTTTAATGCAGTAAGGCCTGAGGGTCTATAAATCATGAGCATCGGATATTGACCTCACACTTTGTGCACATGGATTTCTCCTGAATCTCAAAATTTTTTGATAAAATGTGTGGATGCCATCAATTTCTAAATGAGTTTTTTTTTTCAAATGAAAAGTAAAAATGTCTCACGTTCTACTTCTGATGTGTTTTATGTTCTAAAGAATACCATAGCGCTCTGTATCTCTGCACATGTTAGGAAGTATGCAAATATTTTCTATATGAAATTTAAACTTTCGTACTGCCATGTAAAATATACTTATAAAATGAAGGTACTTAGAATATAAACTGGATAATTCATGTGAGCCCACTAGCCACAACGAGTTGTACCTTTTTATGATGGGACTCTAAACCTAATCTTTATCATACTTCTCCCATGCTACAAACCTTCAAATTTAGGAGTTATGTAAGATCAAGCACTAATAAAAAACAGCGTCAGGCTGATGGGAGGAATGCTCAGTGTGAATAGGTGCAATATGCAATGACTGCATAATATTCAAACAAATGTTCTCTGAGTTCACTTACAGGGAATCTGTCACCCCCTGGGAGTTATCAGACCTCTAATATGGGCATACAGGTTATAGAAATGTAAATCTATACATACCTCTATGTCCCATATTAGAGGTCTGATGGCAGAGAAATGTATTTTTCTAAAATCCATTTTCATATGCTTGGCGCCCGGGGGACTCCAAGAAATCCACGCCTATCTGCTTAGAACGCCAAGAAATCCCCACCTATGTGCCTAATTTTCATATCCTAATTCCACTTCCTCTCAGCATCCTGATAGTTAGGAACCCTACTATATTTATATATGGTATGGTTCCTAACTATCAGGATGCCGAGAGGAAGTGGGGACCAAACCTTCTTGTTGCGCACACCGGAGGTCACTGGAACGGAAGCCACAGTGACTCCCCGACGCCTGCGCAATAAACCACTACAGGGTAATTGGAGCAGGAAGCAAACAAAGTGCGCCTCACTGTAGAGGTGCTTTGCGCATGCTTGGGATATGAACAAGAAGAGTGCACGTCTCAGGGCCCTATGACATGCAGGGGAGGGGAGGAATATGGAAATTAGGCATATAGGCATGGATTTCTTGGCTTTGTAAGGAGATAGGCGGGGATTCCTTGGCGTTCCCCGGGCGCGAAGCATATGAAAAAGGATTTTATAAAAAGACATTTCACTGCAATCAGACCGCTAATATGGGCCATACATGTATGTATAGATTTACATTTCTATCACCTATATGTCCATATTAGAGGTCTGATAACTCCCAAAGGGTGACAGATTCCCTTTAAATGTATGTAAACATTTAATATACCGGTAATCAAGTTTTCATTATATTTTAGCCTATAAAGAGTATTGCTGTTTTTTTTGTTTGGATAGATGAGTTTTGAGGTGCATATTATAATTTTTTTTTATTGTTAATATTTTTTTAGTTAAAAATTTTTATTTATAAAAAATTTCCTGCCAAATTTGAATATCAGCAGATTTGCTCACCTCTACTGTATAATAATTCTCTTTAGTCAAAGAGTTGAATGTCACCCTTTTTTTTTTATTACCAGGTAAAACAGAGTTCAGGTTTCTTTCATTTGGCATGGTAAGGATCCTCTTTAAGCACTGGTAACGATGTGGATTAATGCAAAATATTTAATTCAGGTTAACATTTTTAATGGTAATTTAGGCCAAAATCAATAAAACCAAACCTAAAATAACTGCACAAATTTGTTGAAATTTATAACCTGTAAAATTGGGCACAAGTAAGTTCAGTGCTCATTCATATAGTTTCCTAGCGACATAATTGATCATTTTCAATGTACAGCGCAAAGCAGTGTTATTTTGAATGGTTTATATTTATTATTTTAGCCTCGTCATCCAAGCGTTGCTGCTGCAAATGTGTTTTATTTGGCCATTCAGGATCTGTAAAAATGAATGGATTTATAAAACGACCATTCAATGACTCCATCCACTTAATGGAAGTCTTTGACGAAGCGTATGTAACAAGGTAACTGCCATGCAGGTCAAATGAATTCAACAATTGTATGGCCTTCTATTTGGTTGATGTATCTTATCCCCACGAGTTTATCCCCATGAAGGAAACTTTCTGCAAGTGTCTGCTGAAATAAATGTCATGGCAAAAACATCCTTATTTCAGAGATGCAGCTAGGAAGCAGCCTTGGTACCACTTTGACTTGGCCGTGATTTTATATTTACTACCCAGAAGAGTAATTTTTCTTCTTACTGTATGGCTGAGGACGGAGTCAATGAGCACCGTCTGGCACCAGGACCTTGACAGGTCTAAAATGTGTTCTTCTTCATCAGTCTCCACCTCTCAATAAACCTCTTACTATCAATAGACTATTTGGTTTCATAAGTTGTCATAGACCAGGTCTAGTCATTCGAAAGAACCCATTACCCTGTATTGTTCACATGGGACCCCAGATATTTGTTGTTAAATGTACAGTAGATCAAACTTCTTTATACCCAATATTGTTATATCAGGCACAGCTATTGAGTTAATCTTAAAAGGGTTGTCCAATTAGAAAAAGTTTAGACTTTGGTGATATAACATTGGTGCTGGTTGTTCTACTGCCTGCTTGTCTACCAGTTTACGCCTGAGACAGAAAAGCATTTCCAGTGTCAGAATGTCTTCAGAGCTACTTGTGAAGAAGCCTGGCTGAATGGCTCTTTTAAAGAATTAAAGGGAATCTGTCACCCCCTAGCACTTATCTGACCTCTAATATGAGCATACAGGTGATAAAAATGTAAATCTATACCTACCTGTAAGCCTCATATTAGAGGTCTTGTTGCTGTGAAATATCTTTTTATTCAATCAAGTCGCTGATGCTTACAGGCCTGGGGCCCTGAAGAAATCCCCGCCTACTGAGTTAATTACAATGTTTCCCCCCTCCCTTGCATGCCACAGTGGCCAGATTTGGCTATGGCAACTGCATATCACAGGGCACAGAGTAACTGCAGACTTATCGATTTGGACTGGACAACCTCTTTACCTAGCTATCTTAGCTCCTTCTCTGTCATACCAATACATACACACCTTGCCTTTACAAAATGCCTTTACACACAACACTGAATAAATGCTGACATAGGAAACAATGTACTGTGTAGCGCATAATCCTCAAATTGACCTGTCAGAACCCTGAACTACTAATGTCAATAGGAGATCGGGCATCTTTCAAAACAAAAGTATGTCAATAAATTCTATATATTTATAGAGGAAACATAGATAATTCTTTTATTTAAAGTTCACAACACCTTAAAAAAAAGTATATATATTTTTTCTCTTTGGTTATTAGTCCGTATCACTTGATTTCTAATAAAATATCCATTGAACAAACTGTAAAAAAATAAAAGAGAAGTTTAAAGGCATTAATATTAATAATGTTAAAGCTTACAACAGTAATACATGAAGAAATGAAGGATCAGTAAAGTTCTGGGATTAACTTTTTTATTCGAAATACTTTTAATAACAGTATTTTCATCTGTAAATTACAGAGGAGATAATAGCTTTTACCTGCTATTACCTCGAAATGTCTAGTAAATGTCAGCTTATTCCGTGAATGTGCAAAAATTACAAGATAAAAAAATGCTAAGTAAAGCATTTTGCAAATGTCAAAAGCATTTTGAAAGTGAATATTATTTCATTAAATGTAATATATAAAATGCAAATAAAATGTGAATTCCAAAAAATAAAAATGTAGGTTTATTAATTATCTATTTTGTTATCTGAGTTTGCACGTTCCAACACTGGGTTGTACAGAATGGATAAGAGGTCCTTAATCCAAAATAGAGCTTTTACTATTACACAGTACTATTTTTAAGGCACCACTCCTGTGTTTTTTTTATTACAGTGCTGGAGTGGTGGTACTAATGAATGCAAGATTTCTGCACCTAATATATTTACCACCAGCTGTCTTCAGCTGTTACTGGGGCCACTCCAATTCCACACTGTGACCACAATATCTGACTAATCGGAAGTCAGAGGTAACTGTCACAAGCTGTTAATGTAAGTCTATGAGAGAACGAGCATACAATGGAGTGATCCTGCAGGTCACAAACTGCTGAGGATCGACCAGATAAAAGATAAAGATGGAGGCTGGTGAGTATAATACTAGAGGCAGGGAACTTACATAAGTAGCACCACTCCAGTGCTGCATTAAAAAAATGCTGGAGTGGTGCTTTAAAAAATGAGATGGTTTGGAAAAGGTCATTGAAAAAGGGAGGGATAAACAAATACCAAGCTTTCTAATGCTAGACAGGAAGAATTAATGGGAGCCTTTCTTAAGTTTTGTTATGGAACCCCTTGTGTTCTATTTATGTCACTGATACAGTGATTGACGCATACAGTAGACTGCGCTACTGGAATAAAATTCTCTTGACATAGTAGAGTTGAAGGTTTTTATTTCCACAACACGTTTAAACGCTGTACAGGCGTCTTTATTAAGTAAAAAAATTAAGACTCATACAGTGATGTATATTTCATGATATATACAGTGGTGGCCAAAAGTATTGGCACCCCTGCAATTCTGTCAGATAATACTCAGTTTCTTCCTGAAAATGATTGCAATCACAAATTATTTGGTATTATTATCTTCATTTAATTTGTCTTCAATGAAAAAACACAAAAAGAATTGTCCTAAAGCCAAATTGGATTTAATTCCACACCAAACCTAAAAAAGGGGGTGGACAAAAGTATTGGCACTGTTTGAAAAATCATGTGATGCTTCTCTAATTCGTGTAATTAACAGCACCTGTAACTTACCTGTGGCACCTAACAGGTGTTGGCAATAACTAAATCACACTTGCAGCCAGTTAACATGGATTAAAGTTGACTCAACCTCTGTCCTGTGTCCTTGTGTGTACCACATTGAGCATGGAGAAAAGAAAGAAGACCAAAGAACTGTCTGAGGACTTGAGAAACCAAATTGTGAGGAAGAATGAGCAATCTCAAGGCTATAAGTCCATCTCCAAAGACCTGAATGTTCCTGTGTCTTCTGCGCGCAGTGTCATCAAGAAGTTTAAAGCCCATGGCACTGTGGCTAACCTCCCTAGATGTGGACGGAAAAGAAAAAATTGACGAGAGATTTCAACGCAAGATTGTGCGAATGGTGGATAAAGAACCTCGACTAACATCCAAACAAGTTCAAGCTGCCCTGCAGTCGGAGGGTACAACAGTGTCAACCCGTACTATCCGTCGGTGTCTGAATGAAAAGGGACTGCATGGTAGGATACCCAGGAAGACCCCACTTCTTACCCCGAGACATAAAAAAGCCAGGCTGGAGTTTGCCAAAACTTACCTGAGAAAGCCTAAAATGTTTAGCAGAACACAATAAATGACAACTGTAAATGTTCACAGCAATAACGTGTACTTATAAGCTGACCCTCACTGTCCCTACTCACACGTTACCAGTCCTTTACTCCAGAAGGATGTGTCCCCCATCGCAGGCCTGTCTGTCTTTGCAGGAAGGCGTCCCAGCCGAAGAAAAAAACAGGAACAACAAATTTCGCTGAAAGGAGGGGATACTTCGGCCTCTCGCCAGAGGTCCCGCTTACAGTCTATCTGATCCGGATAGCAGCTCTTGTGGATTCCCTTGTGTAGTCCACACTCCAGTAGTGGGGAGTGTAACAGTTGAATCCTTCAGCCATGTGGAAGCTGGGGAAAGCTCTGAGGAAAAGATGTCAGATAGCAGCAGCCACGTTGAGAGTATCCTCTACGGCACACCCGAGGACCTGCACACCATCCTGGTTCTTTACACAGACTCTCTCAGACTCTTCGCGCGCTTTTTCCTGCTTCTCACTCTGGTCACGTGACTCTCTAGGGCGGGACACAGGAGACAGTCTTTTTCTCTGTCATCACACCCTGCGCAGGTGCAACCTCTGGCCACAAGGTGGCAACACCATCCTGCGTTATCTTTTCTGTCACAGGCTCTATTTCAATTATCACAGAACAGCCAGAGCCGCCCAGCTCAATACACGCCCCCCCCACTCAAAGGTTGGCAGTCCCTGCCAACGACCGGCTCCAGGGCGGGGATGGCTGTGGATGTTACAGGGGGCGGCTGGGAAGAGGGCCACACATATTGGTCTCTATAGGACTGTCCTGGAGGTACCCCTGCAGTGGTCCTCGTTGTCCGCCTAACAGGTTGGATCCCCTCTCTCCTATCAGTCACTCCACTCTCTTTCCCAGTCGACATGTCAGTAGAGGAGGTAATCGGTTCAAGTGCGTCAGTCGGACGGACAGGGGTAGGCATGCATTCAATCTCTACATCCCCGGGGTCAGTGTCTCCGACAGTATTAGTGATATCCATCTCTCTAGGTATCACAGTAGGGGAGTCAGGCTGGGAACGGCAGGGGAGCAACATATTACGGTGCAAAGTTCGGATGCTGCTGCTGTCTTCGCCCTGCACTCGATAGACGGGGCCACCGGGGTACGGCTGTCCAATTACTCGAAAGACTTCGGTCTCCCACTTGGGCCGGAGTTTCCCTTGCGGTTTCTTTATACGGACTAGGACCAGTTGACCTACATTCAGTGGGTCCTTTTGTACCGGAAGTGGGTCAGCGTGCACTTGATCTTGAATTTGTCGGCCTACTAGCCGGTAGAGTGTCTCCATTCTCTGGCGGTGTGTTTGTAGCCAGGAAGGATAGGTACCACATGTATCTTCTTCGGAGCTAGACAGTTGCAACTTATGGATGTCTTTGCTTGGACGGCCAAAAAGAATGGTGTATGGGGTGTATCCGGTGACGGAATGGACTTGATTATTATAGGCCCACAGCAGTACCGGGAGGAATCGAGGCCAGTCGGGCATTTTGTCTTCAGCCAAAGTCCGGATCAGTTGTAAGAGGGTCCGGTTAAAGCGTTCACACGCGCCATTCTCTTGTGGATGGTAAGGGGTGGTCCTGGACTTCTTGATTCCATACATCCGTTGGAGTTCTTCAATGACTCGCCCTTCGAAACAAGCCCCTTGATCAGAGTGCAGCCGCTCCGGACACCCATAGATCCGAGCGAACTGCTGACAGATGGCCTGTGCAGCTGATTCGGCAGTCTGATCTTTGGTAGCAACAGCGAAGGTGAATTTCGTGAAGTGGTCCACCATCACCAGACAATACTGGTAGCCACTATTTGCCGTTCCGATCAACAGATAGTCCACCATCAACAGCTCGAGGGGCCTCGACGTCTTAATAGTCTGGACGGGGGCACGCTGCTCAGCGGAAATGTGGAATTCACAGGTACGGCATTCTTGACAGACGTTTTCAACCAGCTTACGGAGCCCAGGACAAAAAATGAACTGCTGGGTCCACCGGAGGGTCTTGTCTATGCCGAACTGGCCGTTCCTCCTGTGAGCTTCGCCCACCATCTCATGGGCCAACTGCACCGGGACGACAATCTGCAAACACTCCTCCAGCATATGGGATAAAAGGGCCCTGCGATACAGGACTCCATCTTTCACGACCAGCCGATCAAATTGGGCAAGCAGAGCCAAGGCTCCGGTCGATAGTCGGGCTCTCACTTCGGAGGGCGGTTTCTCTTGTTTATTCACATACTGTTTCAGTAAGACGTGCTCGGGATCTCGATCTTGAAGCTTGGCCCATTCTCGCTGGGACAGGGGAGATCCCACTACAGCTTCAATCCCTCCTACCGCATACAGGCGGCTATCTTCTATTTGCTTTGCGAGCCAGGCAAAGTCAGACATCTCATCTTCCTCCAACTCTTCATCGCGGTCCCCCACTGGCGGGTATGATGTCACTCTAGACAGGCTGTCCGCATTCTGATTCTCATTCCCCGTTCTGTATTTAATTTTGTACTGGAATCTAGAGAGCCTGGCCATCCAGCGCTGTTCCATTGCCCCTAGTTTGGCATTCTCTAGGTGGGCAAGAGGATTGTTGTCCGTCATGACTAGTGTTGAGCCAACCCCGTAGTGTTCGAGTTCGGTTCGGTTCGTTGAACACCAGTGTGTTCGCCGAACTGTTCATTGAACTGTTCGTTGAACACCTTCGAACACCGTTAAAACCAATGGCAGGCAAACAAAAACACATAGAAACACATAGAAAACACCTTCAAAGGTGTCCAAAAGCTGACAAACTGCTCAGAAGACATAACTAACACATGGAAAAGTGACAAGTACATATAGTCATGCAAAAAGAAAAGAGGTGGAGGAGTAAAAGGAGGGGGAGACACAGATATAGGCATGTCATGCCCTTCTAAAATCCAAAAAGTGAGAAGCCGACACGGCCAGTCCGCTCCTGCCCGTGCCACCTCCGTGTCGCCGGGTGTGTGCCAGAGCCGTGGTGAACCCTGACGGCCAGCCCCCCTCTCCCAATACTGGTGCCTGTCTTCTGGTGGGTCGAGCGAGCCACCCTGTGGTGGAGGCTGCTCTAAGCTTTTTAATTTAAATTGTCTCTCTAATTTGAATGAATACACTTTAAATCCATTTACAAGGATCTATTGGAGGGCAAGTCTCATGCCAGCAGCCACGTAATTCCAGCTCCAGTAGCGTCCACTAAAGCTGCTGCAGTTAAAAAGGTTTTATAAGGATCGAGCTCGGCTGTCCACCGCAAGGCATCCTACTGCCAGTCCCAGCCCCTATGCCTTGGGGTGCCTCCTGATGCTCTTCAATGAGTATCCCGTGGTCCCGAAGCATTTCCTTTGAAAAAATTAAGTGTCCAAACTACATGTGGTGTAGCTTGCTTAACAGCCGGGATAATCTGCTGACTAGCAGACACTGCTACTAGGCACAAAGTATTTCCTGGGCTAGATGCAGTTAAAAATTTGTAATTAGATACTCTCGTTGGATGCTGAGAAAGCATTCCATAGAGTCTCCTGGCACGCCATATATTATTCTCTTAAAAAGTTTGGGGTAGGGGTCTAGGGGACCCTTTTATAGCCAAAATCATGGCCCTGTATCGCAATACATCACCTAGGCTGAAGATAAATGGAACTGTAGCACCCTGAGGGCTCGGTTGCTACAGAGTTATTGCACCTCACCCAGAGGTGTGATATCTCACTCTCAGGTAAGGATGGAGTGTGGATCAGGACCCGACACCTGCATGCATTACACCACATTGCCGTGGGGCAGGGCGACCAATATGCCACTGAGATAGGCACGACAGTCCCTGTTCCTGGCTGGAGTGGGGGGAGGGAACACTGAGGAAGGGGAACCCTGTAGTGCAGGAGCAGGGAGGAAGCATTTCCTGAGTGCAATGAGAAGGGAGTATAAAAGGTGGGCACCATCTTAGTTCAGTGCAGAGAAGTCTGAGCAGAAGTGACAGGGAGCAGGGGCTCTGCATGAGCTCTGCTCCGGAGGCGGGCCTAGTAACAGAGGCCCAGGCCTGGAAGAGGGAGAAGGAAGGAAGAGGAGCGGAGAAGGCTCCAGGAACGAGGAACGAAGGGATCCCAGGGGTGCGGACGGGCGAGTCGCCACCGCACGCCCGAATCCACCTGCGTGGTGGGGTCAGGCCAAAGGGGGAGACCGGTCCCCGAAACTAGTGGAGGCGGGAAACGACCCTCAGCTAGAAACCGGATGCTGTGACATTTTATGTGGCGCAGCCCCTCGCTACACCCGCTAGGAAGGCACCACATAGGGTCAGGGAAACTGGCGCCAAGTTTACCAAGAGGAGACCCGAGGCAAAAGGACAGAAGGGTTGGTAAGAAAGGCCAGACAAAGGACACACAAAGGGGGTCCTGTGAAGCGCTCCAAAGTTATCTGGGAGTTGTCTGAGCCCCTCACCTGGTGAGCACAGTACGACGTGGGCAGCCGTTACCTGCAGAAGTGGTCTGGATAATAAGAACTGTGAGTAAAGGCCCTGCACCATCATCCCCATCCTCCTCATACACTGCCCTGAGGCTATACTCCTCGCATGGGGAGTTATGCTGCGCTCTGCTGCACCCACAACACCAGCCTCAGCGGTCTGCCCTGCAGCGGCGGTTCACTCTGACCGCAATCCACGGGTGGCGTAGTCGGACATTTAAACATCAAAACCACATAAATATTTCCGCCACTGGTTTGACCGCCCTGAGCCACGGACCCGGGTGGCCGCCACGGAGACTACAACCACCAGCATCCACCAAAAAGGGTCCGGCTTCGGGTGTCCCAAGGCCCAGGGGGCGCGTCATAACATTTTCATCACCTTTCATAATCACCAATGGGACAAGGCAGGGATGTCCTCTGTCCCCTCTCTTATACATCCTAGTGACGGAGCACCTGCTCTCATCAATTCGCCATAACCCCAATTTTAGATGGATTGAGGTGGGAGGCACCGAGTACAAGTGCTCTCTATTTGCTGATGATGTCCTAGTATATATCACTCAATCACATATATCCATCCCTGCTGTTATGGCTGAAATAGATCACTTTGTTACATGGTCAAATTTTAAAATCAATGCAGCGAAGTCTGAGGCCCTCGATGTCTCCCTCCCCAAATCCATACAGGATTCCATCCAGTCCAACTTTCCCTTTGCCTGGCCCTCACAGGGTATCAAATACTTAGGAATTCCTATTCATAGAGACCTCTCCCATCTATGTTATCTTAATTTTGGGCCCTTTATTGAACAACTCCATACAGACCACGGTTGGCAAGTTAGAACTGTAAGATTCACTACGTGAACCACTGGTGTTTTGTGGAAAAGCACATGTACACTGTGTTCCAAATTATTACGCAAAAAGTGTTTAGGAGTGATAAGGGAAGAATTTGTCTGTTTGTCAGTTAAACTCATTGATGGTGATGTGTGTCAGGGCTCTTTATATCACTGTAAGCAATTGCAGACACCTGTGCTAATTAGTTTGGCAGGTGTGTCCAATGAAAGGTAAGACTACTTAAGAAGGCTGTCCCACATTAATAAGCAGCCTACATTTTCTGCCAAAATGGGAAAGAAAAAGGATGTGTCGGCTGCTGAGAAGCAACAAATTGTGGAGTGTTTAGGTCAAGGCATGACTACAATCAACATTGTGCGATGATCAGGATGAAGTGCCTTGGCAATCAAGTAGTATGTAGCTGATTCACAGTACACATGTGTGCGTGCTGATAAGGGCAAATTGAGGACTCTTTCCTACAGGCAATTACGTCAGGTTAAAGAGCAGCGGTAAAAAAGCCTTGTCATAGCAGCAGACAAGTTTTTGAAGCTGCTGGTGCCTCCAACGTCCCCCGAACAACAAGATGCAGGGTCCTTCAGAGGTTTGCAGCTGTGCATATGAGATCCTGTCGACCTGCTCTATCCACTTCACACAAGCAGAAAAGGCTCCAGTGGGCCAAACATTACATGAAGACTGATTTCAAAACTGTTTTGGTCACGGATGAGTGCCGTGCAACGCTCGATGGTCCAGATGGATGGAGTGGAGGATGGCTGGATGATGGACACCCCACGCAAACACGGCTACAGCGCCAACAAGGAGGAAGTGGAGTAATGTTTTGGGCTGGAATCATGGGGAGAGAGATTGTTGGCCCCTTTAGGATCCCTGAAGGGGTAAAGATGAACTCCATAATGTATGTGGAGTTTCTCAAACAGCACTTCCTGCCATGGTTCAAGAATAAGAACCGTGTATTCCACAGCAAGATCATTTTTATGCATGATAATGCACCATCTCATGCTGCACATAACACATCTGCATCTCTGGCTGATATGGGCATAAAAGGGGACAAACTTATGGTGTGACCCCCATGCTCCCCTGACCTCTACCCCATTCAGAACCTCTGGAGCATCATCAAAAGGAGTGTCTATGATGGCGGGAGTCAGTTCACATCTAAGCAACAGCTCTGGGAGGGTGTTCTGTCCTCATGCAAAACAATTGAAGCAGAAACCATCCAAAACCTGACAAATTCAATGGACGAGAGAGTTCAGAAGCTCCTTTCGAACAAGGGGTCCTATGTGCAAATGTAACATCACCTAGAATAAAGTTTTGAGTTGAAAACTGTTTGATTTCAGTTTCTAATAAGCTGCTAATGCTTATAATTTCAAAAATGACCATTTTTTTGGTCTTTATTAAAACTAAAAGGTTGATCGAAGAGTGTGGGGGATCTAAGAGTGTGGCAACCCAGTAGTCAGGATTACATCGAATACTGACAATCTGAGGGTCATGTTGCAGGTAGTGCAGCAAGAAGGCACTTATGTGTCTTGCGCATCTCGGAGCCCCAAAATTATTTTCCGGGCTAGATGCAGCTAAAAATTATTATTAATTTTAAATCTGGTGGAGCTTAGTATAGATGGCCTAATAGAATCAGTACTGCACACTGTTACAAAGCCCAAATTATTTTCCAGCCAAGATACAGATAGACATGATTACTAATTTTAAATCTGGTGGAGCTTAGTATAGATGGCCTAATAGAATGAGTACTGCACACTGCTACAAAGCCCAAATAATTTTCCAGCCAAGATACAGATAAACATGATTAGTAATTTGAAAGCTTAAAATGGTTGGTGAGGTGATTTTAACCAATCATCAAGCTTTTACTCTCCCCAGGATGACACAGGGGTAGAAAAGTCGTTTCGGATCCATGATTTGTTCATCTTTATGAACGTGAGTCTGTCTACATTATCAGTGGAGAGCCGCGTGCGCTTATCTGTCAGCACACCACCAGCAGCGCTGAACACACGTTCAGACAGAACGCTGGCTGCGGGGCATGACAAGATCTCCAAGGCGTAAGTGGCTAGCTCCGGCCATTTATCCAGATTGGAAGCCCAAAAAGAGCAAGGGTCCAGTGACACAGTCATGACTTCAATGTTTACTTGGAGATACTCCTGTACCATCGTCTCTAGGCGTTGACTATGTGTCAGACTTCTTGTCTCCTGTGGCCTTGCAAAGGATGGGCTAAAAAAGTGGTGAAATGATTCCGCAAAATTGATGTTACCAGCAGATACTGTGTTTCTGTTACGGTTTGAGTGCTGAACACTCGACGGTCCCACGGTTGGCAAGTTGGAACTGTGAGATTCAGTATGTGCACCACTGGTGTTTTGTGGAAAAGCACATGTAAGATTCTGCAACAGTCTCTGCTGATACTCCTGCATGCGTGCATCCCTTTCTATGGCAGGAATAATTTCTGCAAATTTACTTTTGTACCGGGGATCTAACAGTGTGGCAACCCAGTAGTCAGGATTATTTCTAATTCTCACAATTTGAGGGTCATGTTGCAGGTAGTGCAGCAAGAAGGCACTCATGTGTGTTGCGCATCCAGGAGCACCAAGTCCCTGTTGTGTTGGTGGCGAGGTAACAATCATGCTTCCTTCCTCTGTCCTCTCCCCCCAACCTCGCATTACAGAAATGTGATCAAGGTCTCCCTCATCTGATGAGTCTTCCATCAGTTCGTCCTCCACTTCTTCCTGGGCTCCTGCACCTTCCTCACTAGTTTGGTTGCTACCATGCGCCCTGGTAAAACCATCTCCCCCACCCTCACATGCCTGCCGCCTTAGTGCTGCCGACCGTCTGGACCTTGCAGATGTTAGCCCTTCCGCATAAACTCCTCCTCCTCTACTTCCTCCACCTCCTCTTGTGCCATCACCTGACTCCGAATTCTGTTTAACATGTGCTCCAGCATGTAAATCACCGGAATAGTCATGCTGATAATGGCATCGTCAGCACTAAACATCTTCGTCGCCATTTCAAAACTGTGCAGAAGGGTGCATAGGTCCCTGATCTGAGACCACTCCTCCAGCGTGATTTGCCCCACCTCTGGATCTCGTTGGCCCAGGCTATATGTCAGAACGTATTGCACCAGGTCTTGTCAGTGCTGCCACAGTCGCTGCAACATGTGCAGAGTTGAATTCCACCGGGTAGGCACATCGCATTTTAGCCGGTGAAGTGGCAGGCCCAACGACTTCTGTAGAGATGTAAGTCGCTGAGCTGCGGGATGCGAACGGCGGAAGTGAGCACACAGCGACCGTGCCCTCTGCAGAAGGCCATCTAGTCCGGGATAGTGGGCTAAAAATTGCTGGACAACAAGGTTCAACACGTGAGCCATACAAGGCACGTGTGTGACATTGCCCCGGCGAAGGGCAGCACCCAGGTTTGCAGCATTGTCGCACACGGCCTTCCCTGGTTTCAGGTCCAGTGGAGACAACCATTCATGAAATTGGTTCTCCAGAGCTGACCACAACTCCTCAGCTGTGTGACTCACATTTCCCAGACATTTCAAAGTAAAAATCGCCTGATGACGTTGAGCCGTACTGCCAGCATAGTAAGGAGGTGTGCAGGATCCCTTCTGCGCAGTTAGAAAGCTTGTGGCATGACAAGACAGGCTTTGGGTGCAGGTGGAGGACCGAGAGGAGGTTAAGGAGGCAGAAGCAGTGGAGGAACTTTGAGATAAAGAGGATTAACGCACAACTCGTGGGGACGGCAAGACTTGGACAGCAGCCCCTTGTCCTGCTTTCACCATAGTTACCCAGTGCCCAGTCAGCGACATGTAACGCCCCTGCCCATGCCTACTCGTCCAAGTGTCTGTGGTGAAATGCACCCTGTCACACACAGAGTTTCTCAAAGAAGCAGTGATGTTGTGTGCGACATGCTGGTGGAGCACAGGCACACCTTTCTTTGAGAAGTAGTGCCGACTGGGCAACTGGTACTGGGGCACTGCGACGGACATAAGGTCTCGAAAATCCTCTGTGTCCACCAGGCGGAAAGGCAGCATTTCTGTAGCCAAGAGCTTGCAGATGGTGAAATTCAACCTCTTAGCTTTCTCATGGCTAGGAGGAAATGGTCTTTTACTTGTCCACATCTGAAGGACCGAGGGCTGGCTATTGTGCTTAGACGGGGTTGATAAGGGTGTCCCCGGCAAACTGCCGGTCTGTGAGGAAGATGCAGGCGGACATGTTAGGTTGCCTTGATCCAAAGGTGGTGCTATCGATGTCGGACAGCGCTCAACACCAGCTGGTGTTACCACCTCCAAAGAAAATGATGACCTGCCAATCACGCTGGCTGTTGCGGGTAAAGAGGTGGCAGGTCTGCGCCCCAAAACAGGTGTGACTGCTGTCCCCCCAGTCACAGAGGATGAAGAGGCCGCGGATGCACAAGATATGGCAGACGGTGGTTGGCCCGGCCGGCTAGGCCGCATTGTAGCACAGTGAGCTTCCCACTGCAACTTATGCTTCATGTCCATGTGCCGGTTCATGCATGAAGTACTCAAACTATGTATTTTTTGGCCTCTACTTAGCTTTTACTGACAAATGTTACAGATAACACGAGTTGGGTCATCTTTATCGATCTGAAAAAATGCCCAGGCTATGCAAGGCTTAGCACCCATGCGACCTGAAGAGCCACCACGACTTGTGGTGAGAGGCAGAGTTGTGTTTGAGGATGCAGTTGTTGACGTGCTTCCAGTACTATGTCTCTGTCCAGGAAGGCGCAACCTGACCTCATCATCACTAGCATTCTCCTCCACCTCCTCTGCTGACCTCATCTCTTGGCTGACTGTGGGTTGACAGTAAGTGGGATCTCCAACCTCATCATCATCACCCTGTGCATTATCACACCCGTCGTCCTCAGAGCCAACCTGTTCCTGCCCTGACAAAAAACTAAAGTTGTCGCTCCAATCAGGTATTTGAGTCTCATCATCGTCTTCCTCATTGTCTCCACCAACAGGAGTTACAGTTTGGGAATGAGGGTCTACATTATGGTCAGAACCTTCAGCGTCTGGTCCTGGATCCGACTCATAAAGATTCTGGGTATCAGTGCAGATCATTTCCTAGTCTGGATTCACAGAAGCGCTGGAGCCGACCTCTGATTCCCAGGCTATAGTATGAGTAAACAGCTCTGCAGATTCAACCATCTGTTCTACCTCATACTCAGACGGGCAGCTGGAGATTTGGGAGTTGTGAGGAAGCAAGTGCGATTGGGGTGACACCTGTCACGCTGTCTCTGTATACTGGAGGTAGGGGAAAAAACACTCCAAATACACTTATCTCAGAAACTCCAAACACCACGATCCGCTCAGTTAGTCTGAATGAAATGCTTTCACCGACACTTCCCAAACAGACCAGCAGGCATTTGAAGGAGTCTCACTACAGCAGTATTGATTGCAGCTGGGCGAGGCTGGACCTCGTCTAGCACAGAGAGAGAGAGAATTAACTCCCTCACTGCCGAAAAACACAAAGCACCAACAAGTCAGCTGCGAGAAGTCAGGCTGTGTACTCGTGACGATCTTCGGGGCGACACACCCGTGACAGTACCCCCCCTTCTACGAGGGGCCTCCGGACCCTCAGGGCCAGGTTTATCCGGGTGAGTCATGTGGAAGGCCCGAACTAATCGGTCTGCGTTAATATCCGACGCAGGAACCCACATCCTCTCCTCAGGACCATACCCTTTCCAATGAACCAGGTACTGAAGGGACCGGCGATTAAAGCGTGAATCGATGACCCTCGATACCTGGAACTCCAAGTTACCATTGACCACCACTGGAGGGGGAGGTAAAGGTGACGGTACCACCGGCGCCACATACCTCTTAAGCAACGATCTGTGGAACACGTTGTGAATTTTAAACGTAGGGGGGAGGTCAAGACGGAATGCCACCGGATTAATAATAGAACTGATTCTGTACGGCCCGATGAACCTGGGACCCAGTTTCCAGGAGGGAACCTTAAGTTTAATATTCCTGGTAGACAACCATACCCGATCGTTCACACTTAGGTCCGGACCAGACACTCTCCTCCTATCAGCCATACGTTTGTATCGGTTCCCCATAGTATTCAGATTCTTCAGCACCCCTCTCCATACTGAAGCGAGTGATGAGGAAAATCGTTCCTCCTCAGGAACCCCCGAAGAGCCCCCCCTACTGAAAATACAAAACTGGGGGTGAAAACCATATGCCCCAAAAAACGGGGACTTACCAGTGGACTCGCTCCGCCTATTATTAAGAGCAAACTCTGCCAGAGGTAAGAAAGAAGCCCAGTCCTCCTGGTTCTCTGACACAAAACACCGGAGATATGTCTCCAAGCTCTGGTTCATACGTTCCGTCTGACCATTGGTCTGAGTGTGAAAAGCCGATGAAAATGACAAATGCATCCCCCGCCGTGCACAAAACGCCTTCCAGAACTTGGACACAAACTGAGACCCCCGATCAGACACCACATCGGAGGGTACCCCGTGAAGCCTCACAATCTCCCCAATGAACACCTGCGCAAGAGTTTTAGCATTAGGGAGAGCCGGAAGAGCGATAAAATGTGCCATCTTGCTGAACCTGTCCACTACAACGAGTATGACCGTTTTACCCGAAGACGGAGGGAGGTCCGTAATAAAGTCCATAGACAGATGAGTCCAAGGACGCTCCGGGATCTTCAAAGGTAAGAGGGCCCCAGACGGACGGGTATGTGAGGTCTTAGAGCGCGCACAAACCCCACAGGACGCGACAAAAGTTACCACCTCCTTATGTAAGTTAGGCCACCAAAACCGACGCGAGAGGATATCCACAGTTGCTTTACTCCCCGGGTGTCCTGCCAAAACTGAGTTATGGTGTGCCTCGATCACCTTTTGTCGCAACTGATCTGGAACAAACAGTCTCCCCGGATTTCCAACAGGGGCGTCCCCCTGAGCCTCCAATACCTCCTCCTCCAGCTCAGAGCATACTGCCGAAACCACCACCCCCTCCTGAAGGATAGGAATCGGGTCGTCCGTATTCCCGGCCCCAGGGAAACTACGAGATAAGGCATCCGCCTTTACATTTTTTGACCCAGGACGATATGTAACGACAAAATTAAACCTGGTAAAAAACAATGACCACCTAGCTTGTCTGGGATTCAGACGTTTCGCGGACTCCAGATATAGCAGGTTCTTGTGATCGGTGATGACGGTGACCGGATGGACTGCCCCCTCCAAAAAATGGCGCCACTCCTCAAAAGCTAACTTAATGGCCAAGAGTTCCCTATTGCCGACATCGTAATTCCTCTCAGCGGACGACAATTTTTTAGAGAAAAAGGCGCACGGATGCCATTTACCAGGGGACGAACCTTGTGACAATACTGCTCCCACCCCTACCTCGGAAGCGTCTACCTCTACAATGAATGGCTGTGACGCATCAGGTTGAATGAGTATGGGTGCCGAGGCAAAACATTTTTTCAAGGAGGAGAATGCTTGACAAGCCTTGTCAGACCACCTAGAAAAATCCGTCCCCTTTTTAGTCATGTCTGTGAGAGGCTTAACCATGGACGAGAAATTACGAATGAACTTCCGGTAATAATTAGCAAACCCCAGGAAACGTTGTAGTGCCTTAAGATTCTCTGGCCGATCCCACTCAAGAACTGCCCGCACTTTCCCAGGGTCCATACGAAAACCGGACGCTGAAACCAGGAAGCCTAAAAACTGGAGTTCCTGTACGGCGAACACACACTTTTCCCATTTGGCATACAGTTTATTATCCCGCAAGATCTGTAACACCTGCCTAACGTGCTCCTGATGAGACACCAGATCCGGCGAGTAAATTAAGATATCATCCAGATATATGACAACAAACTGTCCCACCAGGCGGCGAAAAATGTCATTAACAAAGTGTTGGAACACCGCCGGGGCATTAGTCAGACCGAATGGCATGACAAGGTTCTCATAATGCCCCTCCGGAGTGTTAAACGCCGTCTTCCACTCATCCCCCTCCTTCATCCTAATCAGATTGTACGCCCCCCTGAGATCCAACTTAGAGAACCATTTGGCGCCCACGATCTGATTAAAGAGATCGGGAATAAGTGGGAGTGGATACGGATCTCGGACCGTAATCCGATTAAGTTCACGGAAATCCAGGCAAGGGCGTAGGCCTCCATCTTTCTTCTTAACAAAGAAGAACCCCGCAGCCACCGGTGAAGATGAAGGTCTAATATGCCCCTTAGCCAGACTTTCTGAAATATAATCCTTCATGGCCTGCCTCTCAGGACCAGAAAGGTTATACAACCTAGCTTTAGGTAACTTGGCCTCAGGGAGCAGTTTTACAGAACAGTCATACTCGCGATGAGGAGGTAGTTCCTGACACCCTTTCTCTGAGAATACATCCTCAAAGTCCGCCAGAAATGGAGGTAAGACCCAAGGAGTAACCGCACCGATGACCGTGCTCATGCAGTTTTTATTACAGAATTTACTCCATTGGCTTATCTCTCTGGTTTGCCAATTAATAACCGGGTTATGCTTAGCTAACCAAGGAAGGCCCAACACTATAGGAGTGGGAAGACCCTCCAACACGTAGCAAGACAACAGTTCTTTATGTATCGGCCCCACTTGAAGTTTTACGTCATGCACAGCTTGCAAAAAACTTCCCTGACCGAGAGGCCTGGCATCGATCGAGAATATGGGGATGGGTTTAGCCAACTCACTCAATCGCATACCTTGAACCCGGGCAAACCGAGCATCAACCAGATTAGCCCCGGCCCCACTATCCAGAAGAACAGATATCCTCTCAGTTCTCGTACCCACCACCACCTCCGCCGGTACGAGAAACTGAGACGAACCTAGGGACGAAATACCTACTCCCAGATTGCCGTCCACCACACAACCTGGGATCAACAGTTTTCCGACGACTCTTCACTCTGCAAGGGACGGGATGGACACCCCCCAATAAAATGTCCCTTTCTCCCGCAGAAGAAACACCTTCCTGTCTTATGGCGCACCACCGGTCCCCTCCCCCGAAATGATGTCCCTCCTAATTGCATAGGCTCCTCTGGACTGACCAGGGGAACCACCATATGAGGGGACCTTGTAGGAGGTGGAGTCATCACAGGGGGTAGAGTTATCCCGCACCTCTCCCGAAGCCGTCTGTCAACGCGAATAGCAAGGGCCATAGCGGCTTCCAGCGACGCGGGAGAGTCATACTGTGCCAACACATCCTGTAATTTGTCGGATAAACCATGATAAAACTGGCTCCTAAGAGCCGGGTCATTCCACTGGGTGTCCGTGGCCCACCTACGGAACTCCGAACAGAATTCCTCCGCCGGACGATCTCCCTGCTGGATCCTACGTAACTTAGACTCAGCAAGGGAGATCCGATCTGGGTCATCATATACGAGTCCCAGAGCAGCGAAAAACCTATCCACTGACTGGAGAGCCGGGGAGCCCGGGGGAAGAGAGAACGCCCAAGATTGTGGGTCCCCTTGTAGGAGCGAGATGACAATTCCCACCCTTTGTTCTTCACTCCCCGATGACCGAGGCCGCAGCCGAAAGTACAACTTGCATGCCTCCCGGAAAACAAAAAACTTGTCCCGCCCCCCAGTGAACCTGTCAGGGAGAGCTACTTTAGGTTCTGGTCCGGCTTGCTCCTGAGGATGCAAAACCTTGGACCTAACATCCGCCAGCTCCATGGACAAACTCTGCAACTGCCGAGCTAGACCGGCTACTGGATCCATGGTAGCTGGAGAAAAACTAAGTGGGTCGGTGAAAATGTCACGCTGTCTCTGTATACTGGAGGTAGGGGAAAAAACACTCCAAATACACTTATCTCAGAAACTCCAAACACCACGATCCGCTCAGTTAGTCTGAATGAAATGCTTTCACCGACACTTCCCAAACAGACCAGCAGGCATTTGAAGGAGTCTCACTACAGCAGTATTGATTGCAGCTGGGCGAGGCTGGACCTCGTCTAGCACAGAGAGAGAGAGAATTAACTCCCTCACTGCCGAAAGACACAAAGCACCAACAAGTCAGCTGCGAGAAGTCAGGCTGTGTACTCGTGACGATCTTCGTGGCGACACACCCGTGACAACACCTTTGAGGACTGGAGTATTTGTGATGTTGAAATTGATGTGGAGGAGAGCCCACTTAAAGGAACACTTGATATCTGTTGAAGCACCTGCTGTTTTTGTGCCTCATCTGGAATTTGTAGCGATTGGCGTGGCCGTAAGAAAGGGATCTTATCACATTGTCCGCTAAAAGAAGTAGACATTTTAGTTTGGCTGGAAGATGGTCTTTCTTCTGCAGATGTTACTGTTGCTTTAACACCTACCCCACGGACACAACCTTTTTTCCCCTTCCCAACACGCCTATTCCCCTTTCCACAAGCAGCAGGCCTTTTTCCACTCATTTTGGTGGTTAACTAATTCACAACTCTGGAGTTGTTTGCACAAAAAAACAATGGATGGGAACCGAGCAGAGCTGAGTGGCCAAACTGTGGTATTAGGCCAAAACTATTGGCTGGGTTAGATGCAGAAAAAATTATATTCAATTTGCAACCTGATGGAGGTCAGTATAGATGGACTAATAGAACAAGTCCCACACACTGCTAGAAGGCCAAATATTTTTTCAGAGCTAGATGCAGAAAAATACTATATTCAATTTGCAACCTGATGGAGGTCAGTATAGATGGACTAATAGACCAAGTCCCACACACTGCTAGAAGCCCAAATATTTTTTCAGTGTAGATGCAGAAAAAAATTATATTCAATTTGCAACCTGATGGAGGTCAGCATAGATGGACTAATAGAACAAGTCCCACACACTGCGAGAAGGCCAAATATTTTTTCAGAGGTAGATGCAGAAAAAAATTATATTCAGTTTGCAACCTGATGGAGGTCAGTATAGATGGACTAATAGAACAAGTCCCACACACTGCTAGAAGGTCAAATATTTTTTCAGTGCTAGATGCAGACAAAAAATTATTTTTAACTTGCAACCTGATGGAGGTCAGTATAGATGGACTAATAGAACAAGTCCCACACACTGCTAGAAGGCCAAATATTTTTTCAGAGCTAGATGCAGATAAAAATTATTTTTAATTTGCAACCTGATGGAGGTCAATATAGATGGACTAATAAAACAAGTCCCACACACTGCTAGAAGCCCAAATATTTTTTCAGAGGTAGATGCAGAAAAAAATTACATTCAGTTTGCAACCTGATGGAGGTCAGTATAGATGGACTAGTAGAAAAAGTCCCACACACTGCTAGAAGGACAAATATATTTTCAGAGCTAGATGCAGATAAAAATTATTTTTAATTTGCAACCTGATGGAGGTCAGTATAGATGGACTAGTAGAACAAGTCCCACACACTGCTAGAAGGACAAATATTTTTTTCAGAGCTAGATGCAGAAAAAAATTATATTCAATTTGCAACCTGATGGAGGTCATTATAGATGGACTAATAGAACAAGTCCCACACACTGCTAGAAGACCAAATATTTTTTCAGAGCTAGATGCAGACAAAAAATTATTTTTAATTTGCAACATGATGGAGGTTAGTATAGATGGACTAGTAGAACAAGTCCCACACACTGCTAGAAGGACAAATATTTTTTTCAGAGCTAGATGCAGAAAAAAATTGTATTCAATTTGCAACCTGATGGAGGTCAGTATAGATGGACTAATAGAACAAGTCCCACACACTGCTAGAAGGCCAAATATTTTTTTCAGAGCTAGATGCAGATAAAAATTATTTTTAATTTGCAACCTGATGGAGGTCAGTATAGATGGACTAATTGAACAAGTCCCACACATTGCTAGAAGCCCAAATATTTTTTCAGAGCTAGATGCAGATAAAAATTATTTTTAATTTGCAACCTGATGGAGGTCAGTATAGATGGACTAATAGAACAAGTCCCACACACTGCTAGACAGCCAAATATTTTTTTCAGAGCTAGATGCAGACAAAAAGATATTTTGAATTTGCAACCTGATGGAGGTCAGTATAGATGGACTAGTAGAACAAGTCCCACACACTGCTAGAAGGACAAATATTTTTTCAGAGCTAGATGCAGAAAAAAATTATATTCAATTTGCAACCTTATGGAGGTCAGTATAGATGGACTAATAGAATGATGCTATGCCCAAAAGGTTTTACTTCACTAGGTGCAGTAGAAAAAATGGTATTCTATACACAGGTGGTGTATCTTGCAACACAGATAGGCTACTCCACTGACTAACACACTCTGCAATAGGCCAAAAAGGATTAGTTTTGCTAGATTCATCCAAATGCTGTGAAAAAAACTTGCACAGCACTGGCACAGACCTGCCTTGCAAAAACTGATAGGAACTGATGTAACTTAGTCCTGAAAAGGACTGCAATTACAATTAGTCTTTACTCCCACAATCTATCTTTTTAAGAGCACAGACCAGCCTGTTAAAAGTCGTAGGAAATGCTGTAACCTAGTCCTTGAAAGAACTGCAATCACAACTATTCCCTACTCCCAAGCTATCTGTAGATTTGTGCGAAAATTGGCTTGAAATTAACAAGGTATAGCACACACAGCAGCAGCGGTGCCGTCTAACACGCAGCTGCAGCAGTGAGAAAATGGTGGCGACGGGGAAAATGGCTGGGTCTTATAGGGCAAGGACATGTGACATACACTGCCAATGACACATGCCCTTGCTTGTGTGAAAAAAAGCACTTCGTTCCGTGTGTGCGCTGCTGATAGGCTGACAGATTGCACCTCCCCACTGTAAATGCGGGAAAGAGAAAAAAAAATGGAGATCTTCATTATTCCTGCAGAGATCCATCCCCTGCCCCTCCCCCCACCCCGCTGTACACTCAAACTGCGTATTAACATTAATTTTCATCATTACTGAGAAAAAATCCAGTTATGATTTTGGTGCGCGAACAGTTATCGAACATAACCTCGAACAGCCGAATTTTTCTCAAATCGTTCGTGTTCGCCGAATGGCTCGAACACCGCCCAAAACAGCTCGAATTTGAGATTGGCGAACAGTTCGAGTCAAACAGCGCTCATCTCTAGTCATGACCAGCACCTCCGCTCCTGTCAGATAGCCGGCAAATTTCTCCGTCATAGCCCAAGACAGAGCCAAGAGTTCCAAGCAGAAGGAGCTGTAGTTGACGGGATTCTTTTCGGTATCACGGAGAGACCTACTGGCATAGGCTATCACGCGTTCTTTATTATCTTGAACTTGAGAGAGGACCGCCCCTAGGCCTTGAAGGCTGGCGTCGGTGTGCAACTGAAACTGTAATGTGTAATCTGTATACGCCAGAACAGGGGGTGATGTTACAGCAGCCTTAAGTGCCTGAAAGGATTTTTCTCGGTCAGGCCCCCAACTGATGCGTCGTCCTCTGGGACTGTTCGCGGTCCCTCGGAGAACCTCATGCAGTGGTTCAGCTAGCCGAGCAAAGTCCTTGACAAACCGACGGTAGTAGCCTGCCAGCCTCAGAAAAGCCCGGACCTCTTTGACAGTATTTGGCTGCGGCCACTCTTGAACGGCTGCTATCTTCTCCGGAGAGGGTTGGACACCTTCGGCCGAGATCCGGTGGCCCAAGTAGTCGATTTCCTGCTGGAACAGACGGCACTTGCTGGGCTTCAACTTCAAGCCGTGTCTCCTCAAGCGCTGGAACACTTGGCCAAGCTTATGAAGATGATCCTCAAAGGTGGCAGAGTATACCACGATGTCGTCAAGGTATATCAGCGTAAACTCAAAGTTGAAGTCTCCCAGACAGCGTTCCATCAGTCTCTGAAAGGTCCCTGGTGCGTTATTCAAGCCGAACGGCATCCGGTCGAACTCATACAGGCCCATGGGAAGGATGAGGGCGGTCTTTTCCCTGTCCTTCTCACTCATTGGAACCTGCCAATATCCACTGGCCAGTTCTAGGGACGAAAAATATTTGGCCTTGTTCAGGGCGGTCAGTGACTCTTCGATCCGGGGAAGTGGATATGAGTCCCGGATAGTGCAAGCGTTCAGCCTACGGTAGTCCACGCAAAATCTCAGGGAACCATCTTTCTTTTTGACTATCACCACGGGTGCAGCCCACGGGCTCTGGCTTTCACGTACCACTCCGGCGTGTAGCATGGATTCTAGCAGGCTTTTCACCTCCTGGTATTGCTGAGGTGGTATCTGCCGGTACCTCTCGCGGATAGGGGGGGGTATCGCCCGTGGGTATTTCGTGCTGGATACTGGTGGTACACCCAAAATCTGTGTCCTGCTTTGCAAAGGAGTCTTGGTGTTCCCGCAGGGGTTCCTCCACTTGAGACACTTCTTGTTTGGTGTATTGAGACGTGTCTAGCTGTACTTTTTCCCGTAGTTTTCGCCCAATGTCTTCATCGTCTACTTGAGCGTTTATGGCTGAGACGGTTACCGTCCAGTCGCCTTCTGTAGACGGGGTGAATTCTAGGGGTCCAAAGGGATTCACTTCCGTGGGTAGAGCATATACCCGGGCAAGTTGAGTGCCGGCTTCAAGGGCTAGGCCTACGGCTGCGGTGTTGTTTAGCCTGACAGGGACTCTCCCGTTCTTCACGACGGCTAGAGTGTGAGCAACTAGTGGGTTTAGCTTTCCCCCACTTGGGGTCCTCGGCTCGATCAACACTTCAACCCCCTCAAGTTGTCGGTGGGTGTTAAGGGGTAAGGAAATGACTGTCTCTTTTTCAGTGGGCAAAGTAATCCGAGTACGGCGTGGCACCATAATGGCGGCTAGGGGTAGTTGCTCCTCTGCCATCTGTTGAAGTCCAACGGTCCGGATTACGCGCTGGAATGCCAGACGAGTCGGCTTATGTTTGGTGACTTTCTGCCAGTATTTGGGTCCTTTTCTTGTCAACAGCATAAGATTCAGGTCTTTCAAGATGTTCATTCCAACTATCACTGGGGTCTCGGAGCCGAAACCTTCCTTGATGATGACGATCCCTCGTTTCCCTAAGTCCTGCCCGCAGGCCTTTGTGTCCATCCAAGCAACTCCGGTCACTGGAATGGGTAGATTATTAGCCGCAATAATCTTAATGGCGGTGTCTGGGTCACGAGCAGTTCTTGGTTTGAGGTAATTTTCGTAAAACTGTTCAGAGATCGTGGTCACTTGTGACCCAGTGTTCATCAGTCCATGTACGGCAATTCCTTCCAGGACAACTTCAAGTGTCGGGCTACTCGAGGCAAGAGCACTCCGCCGTCGGCTCTGTTTTTCCACACCCCTCTCTTTGGCCTCCCCTGCCGCGCGAGCCTCAGCTGCAGGGGTGTCTAGTTTAACAGCGGCCATTGTGGTGAGGCCCGGCGTGGTAGCTCTGCATGTGGATATGGCTGGGGTTCCATTCGCTGGTCTGATCGAAATTCCCTTCGCTGGGGCGACTGAGGGTTTGTTCGTTGGTGCGACGGAGGTTTTTGCAGAGGGAAGTGTTGAGGACAACGATTTGCCCTATGGCGAGGATCACCACATGACCAACACTGTCCCACGGGACGACTAGGCTGTCTTCGCTGGTCTCCCTGTCGGTCTAATGTTAACTGTAATACCTGTTTCTGTAAGTCTGCTACCATCTGTTTCAGGTCTTCCGTGTCACTGTTCGGATTTTTAATGTTAGATATGGATCTGCACGCAGCACCTGGAATCCCCACATCCATGACGGGTCCCCTTGAACGTTCTATGGCTTCCTGTTTGACTTCAGCAAAAGTAAGAGTCGGCATCATCCGGATCAAGTCCTGTAACGTGCGGTTAAGATACTGGTCTCTCAGTCCTATTACAAATTGGTCTCTCAGTACCAGGTCACGAGGAGCCATACCAGCTAGTTGTTCCCCTTTTCCACAGGCTTGTTCAAGGAGTACCTGAAAGGGGTTCGCATATTGGGGAATATCCTCCCATTCAAGCTGCGTCCGTCTAAAGAACATGTGTCGCGGTGTTCCCTGATATGTGGTCGGCCCATAGGTGTTCTCCAGCACCCGCACCAAATCATCCACTGTACGCTGGCCCCTGACCATCTCCAGTCTGACTGTCGTCCATGCCTCCCCCTCTAGCGTCAGTGCCGCCATTTCTGCCAAGGTTTTAGGGTCAATATTATACATTTCCCCCAGTATCCGGACTTGTTACGCCCACTCTGGTACAGGGTAGTTTCGTCCGCCAAATTTCCTGACCTGATTCACAATAGACACAGGCGAGGCTTTCTGACTGTACACGTGGCCTGGGTGGGAATCTTGTTGGTCACAGATCCTGCCGACTACGCCAGATGAAGTGACCGCGGGCAAGGCCACGCGTTGGTATCCATGATCTGGCCCAGCAAGATCCCCACACGCTGACTCTATCTTGATAACCGTATCTTTACTTGTATACATTTTTAACATAGCAGAACACAATAAATGACAACCGTAAATGTTCACAGCAATAACGTGTACTTATAAGCTGACCCTCACTGTCCCTACTCACACGTTACCAGTCCTTTACTCCAGAAGGATGTGTCCCCATCGCAGGCCTGTCTGTCTTTGCAGGAAGGCGTCCCAGCCGAACAAAAAAACAGGAACAACAAATTTCGCTGAAAGGAGGGGATACTTCGGCCTCTCGCCAGAGGTCCCGCTTACAGTCTCTCTGATCCGGATAGCAGCTCTTGTGGATTCCCTTGTGTAGTCCACACTCCAGTAGTGGGGAGTGTAACAGCTGAATCCTTCAGCCGTGCGGAAGCTGGGGAAAGCTCTGAGGAAAAGATGTCAGATAGCAGCAGCGAAGTTGAGAGTATCATCTACGGCACACCCGAGGACCTGCACACCGTCCTGGTTCTTTACACAGACTCTCTCAGACTCGTCGCACGCTTTTTCCTGCGTCTCACTCTGGTCACGTGACTCTCTAGGGCGAGACACAGGAGACAGTCTTTCTCTGTCATCACACCCTGCGCAGGTGCAACCTCTGGCCACAAGGTGGCAACACCATCCTGCGTTATCATTTCTGTCACAGGCTCTATTTCAATTATCACAGAACAGCCAGAGCCGGCCAGCTCACTACAATTATATGATACATATCTAAAAAATCATTGTACCATATTAGAAAAACACACAACAGGCTGCAACTCACATCACAATCACTATATGGCTACATACAGACAAAAAGCATAAACATCCCTTGACAAGGTATTGTGAAATCACGTATTTTTCAAAGCTGGTCAACTCACCCAACCCATTAAGCCATGAGGATGATTTATATAAAGGAAGAAGAGAGGAATATAGCTCATATAGAAATTAGCCCTCTTTTGGGATTGTTTTATGCCTACAGGCACCCATACTGGGGAAAGCGAACACAGTTACACACTCTCTAATCTCATCCCTTATTGACTCCATACACTTACAAATTGATAGGTATTACTCATTGAGAAGTGAGGTACCTGCTTAGATTCAGTCAAGGAGAAGTTGGATGGATCGAGTACAGATGGCACATATGTTTTCTTGTTAACAATATATTAATAATTCCCAATATTATTCCAATTAATTTCTTCTAAATAGAGTAAACTTTGTAACTTTGTTTTCACTTCCAAAAGTTTCAGATGTCAAACATGTGGGTTCCCTATTTTTATATTATTGATTGTAAGGATTTGGAGCCTAAAGTTAATTAGTTCAATTCTTTTGACCTGTCAGCAGATACAGTAAATTCATATGACCGCAATGCTTACAATCTCATTTACTGTAATAAAGGCGGCTTGAAATTCTTGCAAGGCCACACTAAGTTAATATTGATACTTAGCCAACAACTCCCACTTCATAGGCTAGCGCCTGACCACATAATACTACACTCCTTCCTACGTTTATTTTGGCATTATTTTGAAATATTAGTAACGAAAAAAGCCATTTTCTATTTGGAATAGAAAAATTGGTTTTGGGGCAGTATTCGGCCAGATGTTGTATTTAGTATTTAATAAAAATTAAATATACTTTGCACACAAGGCCTTCCATATAGATACTTATAATTTAAAATAAATAAGTACTGGAGAAACATGGCGCTGAAGTTTTGTTTTTCCCGCTCATTTTATCTTTAATTATTATTGGATTAAACGGCAACATCCTCCAACTGAATGGGCATGTGGGAAGAGCTGCAGGGGATTTTTCCATACTTTAATGTGTTGAAACAGAGTTGTGCCGGGTAGCAGCACATCTTATACAGTTGGGCATACGGCATCGAGTATCCTGTAAATTCACCTTTGTGCAACACACATTTTTGCTACGGCTCTGCACTATACAACAACCTGTGTTTTTTCTATTTCTCTTTTCGTAATAGAGATTGTTACTTCTTTATT
Organism: Phyllobates terribilis; assembly: GCF_046119375.1. Classification (NCBI taxonomy): domain Eukaryota; kingdom Metazoa; phylum Chordata; class Amphibia; order Anura; family Dendrobatidae; genus Phyllobates; species Phyllobates terribilis. The sequence goes on along the minus strand of NW_027362762.1, from coordinate 762,592,967 downwards.
TCATGACTAATATTAAATTTGGATATTTCTGAGGAGGTCCAAATGGTTACATACAGTATGTATCAATCCAACTTTTATGAATCAGTAACAAATAATGAAAACTAACAATCAAATGACAAAACTGATGACTGACTATGGCTGTCTAAGGAGACTGAGCCATTATGACAGGTTTCCTTTGGATTTGGCCAAAAAGTGGACCAGTGGGAACACTCAATTACCAAAGAGCTAAAAAAGGGGGAAAAATAAGGTGCGCAAACCCAGCTGTCTTTTTCTATTTGTAATATCTCAGGACTTCAGGGCAATGGGACATGACGTCAGCCCTCTCATAGATCTCTAATAAATAGTTAAGAGAGTTCACAGATGGATATATGTAACCAAGTACGTTAAAAGCTCCGCATCAGCACTTTGAAAAGCCGTTTTTGGCTCTATAGATGCCTTTAGAAAGCTGTTGGAAAAGAAAAAATTTCCCTTGACCCCTTTAAAACATCAGAACGTTCATGTGCTTTTAATGGGGAGAGGGGATAAAGTTTCTGCTTCTGGCAGAAGCTTTTCTTTTCTGGGAATAAAGAGCTAAGACATTTGAATTCAATTTGCCCCATGCAGTGCGGAGAGTTGGGATGGCCAAAATACACATTAGATTGTTGTTCGGTCCAACCGGGTTCAGACGACTTTAATGCAAATCAATATTAGGCAGGGAAACGTCAAAAAGGATTATACAGTTGTTCTCACGTTTTTTTTGTTCAAAGAAAGTACACTATCCTCAGTTAGTATTGTGAAATCTAGTGCATGATTGGTTTTACCCTTATGTGTATAGTGACTGTACTTTCTAGATTTGTATTTAGTTTTACCTGTAAAATATTTTAGAACATAAAAGGTTGTGACTTTTTTTTGCATGTAACTACCTTTTAGTTGATGTGAACCCATAAAATGTGTCAAAACATGTTTGAAAAAATCAAAGAAGAAAATATATAGTAACAACTTTTTTTATCACTCTAAATGATTCTGGTTTTAATTCATCGCTAAAGGATCATCCATATAAAAAGCTTAACTTTAACCCCTTCATGACCTTGCCATTTCCCTTTTTTGCACTTTTGTTTTTTGCTCCCCTTATTCCAAGAGCCATAACTTTTTTATTTTTCTGTTCCCATAGCAGTATGAGGGCTTGTTTTTTGCAGTACAATGTTTACTTTTCAATGACACCGTTCATTTTATCATGTGATGCACTGAAAAGCAGGAAAAAAATTCCAAGTGTGTTCAAATTGCAAAAAAAGTGCAATTCCACAATTGTTTTTTTTTTTTTATTTATCATAATCACTATATGGTAAAACTGACCTGGCAATATAATTCTCCAAGTCAGTACAGTTTTTTTTTTACTTAAGTGGTGGAAAAAAAATCAGAAATTTGTAAGAACATTTTTTTTTTTTGATTAAGTTGCCCTTTCCCGAGACCTGTAGTGTTTTAGTTATTTTGGATATGGAGCTGTGTGAGGGCTTATTTTTTGTGCCTTGAGGTGACGTTTTAATTTATACCATTTGGGGTAGATACAATGTTTTCATCGCCTCTTATTGCATTTTATTGTAATGTTGGGGCGGACAAAAAAATATAATTCTGTGGTTTTGATTTTTTTCTCGCTACATTGTTTACCAATAGGATTAATTTATTTAATATTTTAATACATCAGAAATTTCAGAACAAGGCGATACCAAATATGTGTATTTTTAAAAGATGGTTTACTTTTAATGGGGCAAAAGGCTGAATTTAATAGTTTTCTTAGGAGATTTGAAAATGCAATCAACTGATCGCCTGTGCTATACATAGCAGTTCATCAGAACTGCTGAGTATTGTTGAAATTACAATCTCCTATGAAGATCAGCCACGAGCCGGCGTTCACAGGGGTGTCGTAATGCTAGGCTTGGGAGTCATCAGCAGACCCCCACTGTCAAGACAACCCATCGGCGCTCTACGATCACGTGACAGGGGTGATGATGGACAGGATCAATGACACACTTCCAGTCGGAGCATGTTAAGTCCCACAGTTAGTGATTGACAGTGGGATGCAATTGGTTAAAAGCCGTGGGTGGAGCACTGCTCTGCCCGCAACTGTTAAAGGCACGTGATGGCTGTTTAAATCAGTCATTATATGCAGGGAAAGATGAGAGCTCAGCGTGTGAGCTCACATCAAAGTCAGGGACACGACATTTGACATAAATATATCAAAGGTCATGAGGGGATTAAAGACAGTATTATATCTGAGTATTACATGTGTGTTTGTTATTTAAATCACACATAGATCTATATTTTAGTACTTAAAACAGACCTGTGAAATCGTTTGCCATGGTGTAGAATCATCTTCACTTGGGTGGATTCCGTAATTCCATCTTCTCTGAACCACATAGATCACTGGCTCAACAGAAATGTTAAATTTTGAAGACCATTTAATTTCAAGATTTCCTTGTTGAAGTTCACTGAAGCTTAATTCTTTCCTTGGCTTTAGAGGAACACCTAAAACATAGAGAGTCATTTTAATTACAATCATATTATATTTAGAAGTGGCCAGAGATCCAAGACTGATATGTCTGATAATCATTTATTTCTTATTCTCACTTTTGATACAAAATCATTAAAGGGAAGCTGTCACCATGAAAATGTCCTCCAATCTGCCCAAACCATGTTATAGAGCAGGGGGAGCTAAGCAGATTGACATATCGTTTTTTGGGGGGGTTTTTGGTCCAGTGGGCGGTCCTATCAGTTATTGACAGCTCCTTCTGAATGCACACTTATACAAAGAAAGCTATCAATCACTGATAGGACAGCCCAATGGGCCCAGAAAGAGCAGAGGATTAAATTATGAAAATACAGGTTATATTGAGACTTTTCTCAAAAAACTACAGTATATATTAATCTACACAGCTCATCCTGCTCTATAACATGGTGCCTGCAGAGGGGACAGCATTTTCATGATGACAGGTTCCCCTTAAAGAAGTTCTAGATTAGAAAATAGGTTTTGTTTATTATCTAGACACTGCACCAGCCTCAATTATGGGTTCTTTCAGTTAGGACAGCTCAGTCATGTAGTAGAAGCAGAGCTGTATTGACAGACACAAAACAGAGGTGGTGCTGTTTCTTGTCAAAAGTAGACCTTTCTTAATCTCATGACACTCCTTCAATGCAATTGACAATTTTTATGAAGGCCCAAACATTTATATCTAACAAAATCTTGTGAAAAACAATGCTATGTACAGTATTATTTATATACCTATGCTATACCACTTATTGCAGTCTTGATTTTTAAGATATACGGTACATATACTTGACTAAGCACTGAAATGTACATGTTGCTTGCTAGCCAATAATCCTTAGTCCTCACTTTACTTGATGAGCATTATGAACTCTGTCAGGTTGAATTTTCAGACTTTAAACCTTATCCCTAATTGTGATGTGCAATGATTCTGCAATTTGCATGCAGAAATGCCCATCTGGTTTACATTAAGACCCATTGGACTCAGTTGATTGGAAATAACTCAACCTCTCTGTCGAATGTAATTGTCAGCATATGGATTTGAACATCACAGAAGAGGTGAATAAGTACAAGTGCATTTCAATGTGTTCCTCTGTACAACTACCGCCAGGAACACCTAAAACAGATGTGATTTAGTCACTATTTCTTTCCTTATTGTTCTGACTCTAAAAAAATAAATCTGAATAAAAATATAACATTACACTTACAATGCAGGAGAGACGGTGTCCACAGACACCAAGCTTCATAGAGTTGAAACCATTATATCAAAGCAATACCTTCATTTTCAGCGACGGTCTACCTTTTAGCATTATAGCTTATTGATTCAAAATCATTTCATAATGCACAGTATCGTTACAGCATTGGGATCAGAAGTTGATTTTTCTGTTACAGAGCTCCCACATATGTATATCCATAGCATTAAAGGGTTTGTCTCAGATTCATAAATTGGTAAAATTTTAAAGTTTGTAATTTAACTCTTGATAAAAATCCTCCCTATTCTCAAGAACGGAGGGATTTTTTAATTCTATTCTGTACAGCTCTTTGACTTGGTTACCGACCAGCTTGAGTTCATGGTCAATCGTCTGTGCATGGAACGTGCGGCTTGAGTAGACTCTATGCTTTACAATTAGCTTGTACTTGTTATGATCTGCTACAAGAACTAAGGAAAGAAAGGGAATCTGTTCGTACAATAAGACTAAGCTGATTCCCTACGTTGTAGCGGGCGACCTGTTCCTTGTGAACAGACCCGCCTTTGTCCTCAGCTAGTCTGAATGCAGACCTATAGAATAAAGGGAGGGGTCCCTAAAAGAACTAAGGACTGGGACAAAATTGGACACCTCCTAGCAGATGTTGTAGCGGAGCAAAAAGACAAACAGACAAAAAGTACTTAGAGGTCCAAAGGACCAAACGAACTAGAGAGATAGGTACAAAAGCACCTGGTTAGATAGAGAGTCAAATAACACTGGAGTCCAGCAAAGCCAGAAGGGCGGAGCTGGAATAAATAGGCAGCAGGTCACGTGACCAAAATAGAAAAAAACTAACAGGAGAGTTCTAACAGTACTGTTCTGAAGCTGTCCAAATTGCTGGATATGCCCAAATTTAGTCCTCCTGCATTTCTCCCATGCTGCAGAGGCAAGTTTTTGAGAGAGCACAGTTCAGACCAGTAGCGACCATAACGCTGACCCCAACTGTCAACCTTCGGTAGTGCACTGCCCCCAGCAAAACAGAAAGCTAAGAAGCAGAAGAGGGTGCACTTTAGAAAATTCATGAAAGGGAATCTGTCATCACTCCTGACATTTGAAAATTTTGGAACATGTTTTCTTACAGTTCTGCATTTTGCCATTCCTCTGTTATTCTTCCTACAAATTGGTGCATAAATCAACAACTGGGTATTACCAATTCCCCTATTACAAGTGATGTGTGCCCCTAAAGTTTTTCTCTGAAATGCCGCAACGTTCCAGATACAAACATACATGGCTGTGATTGAACAACCAGTGTCTTATACATGCTGCCCACTGTTTAGGCAGCATGTACCTGCTGACAGGCTCCTTTTAAGAATGGATACACATACCAGGGCAGTGGCAATGGTAATAAAAAATCCAAGTACCCCTGAAGTTGGAATACCATTTTACTGTTATAAAGAGTAAACTGATAATGTAAGTAACATTTTGCATGTTCGTTCATCTTTATCTTTAGTTGTTGTAAGTGCATTCTATTGGAATCAATTCTAAAAGTTATAAAAAGTTTGATGATTTGTAAGCAAGTCAACAAAATAACAAAAGTAAATGTGGAATCCTGTCCTAAATAACATTAACATTAAGTAAGGATTCTCTATTTATTGTATTATTTCTTATTCTTTACATAGCACTGATTAATTCTCCATAGAGAGAATATTTTCACCCAAACTGTCTCACGAGAGCAATCAAGTTTACTCATCTCAGATATGCCAACTCAGGACAATAGGAAGCTAATTCCATAGGAAGCAAATTACCTAGTCACTCAGAATGTCTTTTAGTGTCAAAGGAAACAGGAATACCTAAAGGAAACTCATTGGAAGAATATGTAAACTAAAGCAGATAATTTCCAAGTTCGTATTCTCAATCAGAATCCCAAAGAAACAGTCTTAAGGCCCCGTCACACATAACGAGATCGCTAGCGAGATCATTATTACGTCTCGGTTTTGGGATCACTGGAGAGTCATTTCGTGATCACTGGGGAGCTGTCAAATATGCAGAACTTCCCAACGATTTCGGCCGCCCCAGCGATATAACTAACGATCTCGGCGGTCATTGGGACGCTTTCACACAGCAGCTATTTCAACGATCCACACCTTGATAGGGACTGTACTGTGTCACAAAGGCGTGCATAAAATTACTTTTCCGCGCCCCCTCATCTCCGATTGGTGGATGCTACTGCGTTCTGATTGGGTGGCCTGGGTCGCTACAACGATCCGCAAAATCAGGACTCAGTCAAATGAACGGATATCAACAGCCCGGAGAATTCTGCTAGGATCTGCAATCCAGCACGAGGTCAGAAACAAAGGATGGAATCGCTATTCTGTTGCCTTCTTTATGCACGGCGGAAAATGAGAAAGCTGTAGCGACCACCAATCGGGGACGAGGGGCGCGGAAAAGTCCAATTTATGCACGCCTACGCGTCTCAGTTCTGAATCGCTAACAAGGTCGTTGATAAGGTGTCAAATACAGCGATGCACACTGCCCAGCGGGAGCGCAACGACCCAGGAATGGTCCAGGAAGCTTTGTAACGATCAGCGTTCTCACAGCAGGGGCCTGATCGTTGCTACCTGCCAGACGTAACGAGATCGCTAGCGAGATTGCTATTGCGTCACAAAAACCGTGACGTATCAACGATCTTGCTAGCGATCTCGTTATGTGTGACGGGGCCTTAAGTCAACATTTGAGAAAGCCTCAAATCATATATGTAGAATCATTGTACTGTAACTCTGCAGTGTATAGCTTGGGGAATATGATCCAAATGGCAAGATGAAAAATCATATAATGGTTGACAAAAAAACCTAATAGCTCATGCGTTTTACAGGAATTATAAACCTTAATCATTTCCATGCTATGGAAAAAAAAAACATGAGAAGGACAAAATATGTGGGCTCTTTTCAAGAGAAGGACTTTTTATGTATAAGCATAAATTAAGGTTTTTAAGATATTTCCAAATGCTGCATTATTTTGCAGTTTTAGGCATTTTTTATGTCACAAAGGGCAACAAGACAACATTTTGCAGCTAACTTTAAACTGTTGTGCAACCTGAACCTACAATTAGTGAAGGCTATAAAGGGAAGGAAGTGTCAAGATTAAATGGCCAATTTTCTCCACTTCCGAATACAATGTTCAGTAGTCCTTCCTTAGTCCCTATCATTGTGCAGTACCACAATGCGATGTTACATATGGCTACATCTGGAAACAAGAGATTTCTAAACTGTCGTACACATAATTGGCAAAAAACACTGAATAACAATGTATTAACCTACACGGAACCAAAAAAGAGTCAATGTCGCCAGGAAATAACAAATTACAAAATTTATTTATCAAAAAAGACATGGACAGCACGGTGGCTCAGTGGTTAGCACTGTTGCTTTGAAGATCTGGGGTCCTGGGTTCTAATCCCACCAAGGACAACATCTGCAAGGAGTTTGTATGTTCTCCCCATGTTTGTGTGGGTTTCCTCCCATACTCCAAGACATACTGATAGGGAATTTAGATTGTGAGCTCCAATGGGGACAGTGCCAATGATGTCTCTAAAGCGCTGTGGAATTAATGGTGCTATATAAGTGAGTAAAATAAATAAATAAATAAATACAGTGTTAAAAAGAGCCATGCTGATTAGCACTAGCACAGAAGGAAAATTATTCCACAATGTCAATCAAATTAGGTAACAGAATGAGCTCAAACAGAAAAGGGAAAACACATGGGAAGCACATGGATCAGGTAAGGATGATAGTGTAGATATTAAAGTATGTAACAACATGGCAACTGTGTCCACAAGTATGGCTACATCTGTCTATAAAGTATGGACCCATGACTCAGCTAATTACAAGCTTAAATGGGTTTTTCCTTGAACAAAAGTTCATTTTAATCAATAGATTTTGGAAGGACAATATATTCCACAATTAGATGTGTGTAAATAAAATGTTCCTGTGCTGAGATAATCTTATAAATGTGCCCCTGCTGTGTACTGTGTAATGGCTGTGTCTTAACATGCAGGAAAATGGTCTGATCATACCACAGCTCCTGGGCAGGGGGGGAGGGTGTATACAGCCTGCTGTAATGTCTGTATACATTTTTTCTCCCCTCTCTCCTGCCCAGGAGGTGTGGCATCATCAGACAATGCCCCTGTATGATCAGACACGGTCATTACACACTATACAGAAGGGGACATTTATAAGATTATATCAACACATCAATATTTAAACACATTCAATTGTGGAAATTATTATTATTATTCCAAGATCTAGTGATTAAAATGAACTTTTGTTCATGAGAAAACCCCTTTAAAGGCCAAAAATTCTAGTATAGTAAGTTAAAGTTATAGGCAAATTTGTAAATTTGTCAATTTTGTGGGGCGGAGGAGCAAAGTCTACCTATTTACTCACTTCTTAAAATTTACTCCAGGACCTTGAAATACTTCTTACAGAGCCACTCCTTAGTTGTCCTGGCTATGTGGGTTGGGTCATTGTCTTGCTAGAAGACCCAGCCACGACCCATCTTCAATGCTCTTACTGAGGGAAGGAGGTTGTTGGCCAAAATCTTGTGATACATGACCCCATCCATCCTCCCTTCGATATGGAGCAGTTTTCCTGTCTTCTTTACAGAAAAGCACCCCTAAAGTATGATGTTTCTCCCACCATGCTTCACGGTTGGGACCGCATTCTTGGGGTTGCAATCATCCTTCTTCCTCCTCCAAACATGGCAGATAGAGTTGATACAAAAATATTCTATTTTGGTCTCATCTGACCACATGACCTTTTCACATGGCTCCTCTAGATCATCCAGATGGTCATTGATGAACTTCAAATGGGCCCTGACGTGTGTTGGCGTGAGCAGGGGAACCTTGCTGTCCCTGCAGGATTTTAATCCATGACGACATAGTGTGTTACTAACGGTGATGTTTGAGACTGTAGTCCTAGCTCTCTTCAGTTCATTGACCAGATCCTCCAGTGTAGTTCTGGGCTGATTCCTTACCTTTCTCAGAATCATCCTTACCCCACGAGGCAAGATCTTGCATGGAGCCCCAGGCCGAGAAACATTAACAGTCATCTTGTGTTTCTTCCATTTTCTAATATTTGCACCAACAGTTGTTACCTTCTCATCAAGCTGCTGCCTGTTGTCCTGTAGTCCATCCCAGCCTTATGCACGTCTATATTATTGTCCCTGGTGTCCTTAGACAGCTCTTTGGTCTTGGCCATGATGGAGAGGTTAGAGTATGTTTGATTGAGTGTGTGGACAGGTGTCTTTTATACAGGTAACAAGTTCAAACAGGTGCAATTAATACAGGTAAGGAGGGCTTCTTAAGGAAAAACTAACCTGTCTGTGAGAAACAGAATTCTTGCTGGTTGGTAGGTGATCAAATACTTATTTCATGCAATAAAATTCAATTTAATTATTTAAAAATCATATAATGTCATGTTCTGTTTTTTATTTTTAGATTCTGCCTCACACAGTTGAAGTGTACTGACGATAAAAATTACAGACCTCGCCATTCTTTGTATGGGGGAAAACGTGCAGAATCGGCAGTGTATCAAATACTTATTTTCCCCACTGAGTGTATAAATATATCCTGCCTCCTGTTTGACCTTGCACTCCCCCCATTTAACCAGCAGGTGATGTATATTCTATTCTACCAGCACATTTAAATTGTAGGTGTTTCAGCCCAGAAGTGACATGTTCTGTCCAGAGTTATAGGCTTGTAGCCCAAGAGAGGCATGTAGGCAGAGTAGTACCCATCAGATCGGAGGTCACCTTGCAGCGGTTGATGGGCACACATGAATTGGCCAATTTATGCGCTAAGAACCTCCATTTTTTGTAAGTAAAGCTCATTGAGTAATAACACAGTTTAAATCAAATGGTTTTATTGTCTTTATGTATTTTGGCCATAATGGAGTGCTGCTGCGTTTTTTTTTTTTATATATATATATATATATATATATATATATATATATATATATATATATATATATATATAGAACAGACCAAAAGTTTGGACACACCTTCTCATTTAAAGATTATTCTGTATTTTCATGACTATGAAAATTGTACATTCACACTGAAGGCATCAAAACTATGAATTAACACATGTGGAATTATATACTTAACAAAAAAGTGTGAAACAACTGAAAATATGTCTTATATTCTAGGTTCTTCAAAGTAGCCACCTTTTGCTTTGATGACTACTTTGCACACTCTTGGCATTCTCTTGATGAGCTTCAAGAGGTAGTCACCAGAAATGGATTTCACTTCACAGGTGTGCACTGTCAGTTTTAATAAGTGGGATTGCTTGCCTTATAAATGGGGTTGGGACCATCAGTTGTGTTGTGCAGAAGTCTGGTGGATATACAGCTGATAGTCCTACTGAATAGACTATTAGAATTTGTATTATGGCAAGAAAAAAGCAGCTAAGTAAAGAAAAATAAGTGGGAATCATTACTTTAAGAAATGATGGTCAGTCAGTGCGAAAAATTGAGAAAACTTTGAAAGTGTCCCCAAGTGCAGTTGCAAAAACCACCAAGCGCTACAAAGAAACTCGCTCACATGAGGACCGCCCCAGGAAAGGAAGACCAAGAGTCACCTCTGCTTCTGAGGATAAGCTTATCTGAGTCACCAGCCTCAGAAATCGCAGGTTAACAGCAGCTCAGATTAGAGACCAGGTCAATGCCACACAGAGTTCTAGCAGCAGACACATCTCTTCAACTGTTAAGAGGAGACTTTGTGCAGCAGGCCTTCATGGTAAAATAGCTGCTAGGAAACCACTGCTAAGGACAGGCAACAAGCAGAAGAGACTTGTTTGGGCTAAAGAACACAAGGAATGGACATTAGACCAGTGGAAATCTGTGCTTTAGTCTGATGAGCCCAAATTTGAGATCTTTGGTTCCAACCACCGTGTATTTGTGCGACACAGAAAAGGTGAACGGATGGACTCTACCTGCCTGGTTCCCACCGTGAAGCATGGAGGAGGAGGTGTGATGGTGTGGGGGTGCTTTGCTGGTGACACTGTTTGGGATTTATTCAAAATTGAAGGAATACTGAACCAGCATGGCTACCTCAGCATCTTGCAGTGACATGCGATTCCATCCGGTTTGCGTTTAGTTGGAATATCATTTATTTTTCAACAGGACAATGACGCCAAACACACCTCCAGGCTGTGTAAGGGCTATTTGACCAAGAACGAGAGTGATGGGGTGCTACGCCAGATGACCTGGCCTTCACAGTCACCAGACCTGAACCCAATCGAGATGGTTGGGGTGAGCTGGACCGCAGAGTGAAGGAAAAAGGGCTAAGTATCTCTGGGAACTCCTTCAAGATTGTTGGAAGACCATTTCCGGTGACTACCTCTTGAAGCTCATCAAGAGAATGCCAAGAGTGTGCAAAGCAGTCATCAAAGCAAAAAGTTGCTACTTGGAAGAACCTAGAATATAAGACATATTGTCAGTTGTTTCACACCTTTTTGTTAAGTATATAATTCCACATGTGTTAATTCATAGTTTTGATGCCTTCAGTGTGAATGTACAATTTTCATAGTAATGAAAATACAGAAAAATCTTTAAATGAGAAGGTGTGTCCAAACTTTTGCTCTGTACTGTATATATATATATATATATATATATATATATATATATAGAAGCTTTACTTTTTGCTATTTAGATCCATTCATCTCTGCTCAACTCTGTATTTTGCTATTTTTAATATATTTGTGTCTTGTAAGTTATTTATATACCTATTTTTGATTACTAATTTAATTACCAATAACATCATTACAGTATATCCCTTTATTAGTGTTTGAATTAGTATATTTTTGGTTTTGGGCTGTTATATTGTTGTTTCTATCTTTTATGGGCTCATTCATTTTCCTTGATATATTTTAACACTTCGGGCATTTCCTTCTTTTTTTCTTTGTTTGTTTGCTATTATTTATAAAAATCTGCCTTGTTCTCAGCATGTAATGTAAGGCCATACATAGATACACTCACAAAGTTCAAGTGTTAAGAAAAAATTGAAGATTTCTTCAAGCATTTGGCTTTAGATTCTTTTGTACTCTTTTTTTCATTGAATGATATTGTATCCTTTTTTTCAGATGGAATGCTAAAATCTTCATTATGCTGCCATTGTGAGTAATGTGAAGATAGCAACACAGTTAAAGCTAAAATGGTGACAGCGTTCTCTGCTTTCTACAATGTCTATTTGTTAGAAATGTCCAATACAAATACTCTTACTCCTAGCAATATTCTTACTCCCAACAAAAATGAAAGGGCTGATTCAACAAGTCGTTTGCACCAGAAATCTGGTTTAAAACATTTGTTTTTTTTAAGCCAGGACCAGTATCCTTTTTAGAGGGGCAGAGCTTAGCAAGAAGTGGTCATAGCCAGATTTATGCCAGAAAGGTAGTATAAATTAGGACATAAATGTACTCCAGTCAATTAACCCCTTTACAGCCCATGACGTATTAATACGCGTCAGTGCCCTGGGCTTTAAGAGCCTGACCCGTATTAGTACGTCATCGCGATCACGCGCGCACACAGGCTGTGCGGGCGCGATTGCCGCCGGGTGTCAGCTGATTTTAACAGCTGACACCCGGTACTATGTGCAGGGAGCGGTCCCGCACCGCTCCCAGCACATTAACCCCCGCATGCTGTGATCGAAGTCGATCGAAGCACTGAGGTGGCAAGGGGAGGTAATCGGTATACTCACCTCCTCTTCCGGCCTCCAGCGCTGTCTGCCGTGGCTTCCCGGGTGTTGCCATGATGACCCGATGTCGTCATGATAACATCCGGGTCACCAGGCAGCAGGAACATTGTTGGGTCATGCGCAGTGCACGACCACACAATGTTCTCACTGTGCAGCGCTGACTGCCTGCATAGCACAGGGATGGTGCTCCATCCCTATGCTGTGCAGGCGATCAGAATAAAAAAAGTTAAAGTTCCAGGGTGGGACAAAGTAAAAAAGTGTAAAAACTCTCAGAAAGTGAAAAAAAAAAAAAAAAAAATTGTAAAAATATAAAAAAAATAAATAAAAAAAAGAATCCACCAAAAATAAAAATATAATGTACCCGTCAATAAATATTATTAAGAAAACAAAGCAAACAAACAATAAAAGTACACATATTTGGTATCACCGCGTCCAGAACGACCTGACCTATAAAACTGTCCCACTAGTTAACCCCTTCAGTGAACACGGTAAAAAAAGAAATAAAAAACAAAGCAAAAAACAATGCTTTATCATCATGCCGCCAAACAAAAAATGGAATAACACGCATCAAAAATACGAATATAAATAAAAATGGTACCGCTAAAAACGTCATCCTGTCCTGCAAAAAACAAGCTGCCAAACAGCTCCATCATCCGAAAAATAAAAAAGTTATAGCTCTCAGAATAAAGCAATGCAAAAAAATAATTTTTTCTATAAAATAGCTTTTATTGTGTAAAAGCGCCAAAACATAGAAAAACAATATAAATGTGGTACCGTTGTAAATGTACTGACCCAAAGAATAAAGCTACCTTATCAATTTTACCACACGCGGAACAGAATAAAAAAATAAAAAAAACAATTCCTGAATTGTTGGTTTTTGTTTATTCTGCCTCCCAAAAATCGGAATAGAAAGCGATCAAAAAATATCACATGCCTGAATATGGCACCAATAAAAGCGTCAACTCATCCCACAAAAAACAAGCCATCACATGACTCTGTCTGCCAAAATATGGAAAAATTATAGCTCTCAAAATATGGCGATACAAAAACTAGATTTTACAAAAAATGCGTCTTTTAGTGTGTGACAGCTGTCAATCATAAAAACCCCATATGATTCTGGTATCACTGTAATCGCACCGACCCGAAGAATAAAGTCGTCTAATCACTTATACCACACGAGGAACGGCGTAAAAAATAAACTCTCGGGTTAGGGTTGTGCTAGGGTTAGGGTTGTGCTAGGGTTAGGGCAGGGGTTGGGGTTAGGGTTGGGGTTGGGATTTTTTTCAAAAGTAAGAAAAAAAGATGACGATATGGCGACTAGTGTTGAGCACAAGTGCTCGCTACTTGAGTTTGCATCGGGTGCACTGGTATGGATTGAGTATCATGAGTATTTGAGTGACATGCTCGAGTCTCCACCCCATATGCTTCGCGGCCAAAAAAACTTTGCGGGGATTGCCTGCCATGCACGAGCGATCCCTGCATGCTTTTTTTTGGGTGTCTAATAACCGTGAAACATCCGGGCGGGGACTCGAGCATGTCACTCGAGCACACGCAGTACATGGTGCATACCTGAGTACCCGATGCAAACTCAAGTAGCAAGCACTTGCGCTCAAGACTAATGACATCTTATTCAATATGATGACCTAATGTTATCAAATTCTCTGTCGTACCTCTGGGTTCAAAATGTTCTCTATACCCCTTGATAAAATCCTTGAGGGGTTTAGTTTCTAAAATGGGGTCACTTGTGGGGGGTTTCCACTGTTTAGGCACATAGGGGCTCTCCAAACGCGACATGGTGTCCGCTAACAAATTGAATGGAAAATCGTCTCAAATTGTTAGCGGACACCATGTTGCGTTTGGAGAGCCTCTGTGTGCCTAAACATTGGAGATCCCCCACAAGTGACCCCATTTTGGAAACTAGACCCCCAAAGGCACCTATCTAGATGCATAGTGAGCACTTGGAACCCCCAGGTGCTTCACAAATTGATTTGTAAAAATGAAAAAGTGGAAAAAAAAATACTTTTTAATTTTTACAAATCAATTTGTGAAGCACCTAGGGGTTCCAAGCGCTCACTATGCATCTAGATAGGTGCCTTGGGGGGTCTAGTTTCCAAAATGGGGTCACTTATGGGGGAGCTCCAATGTTTAGACACACAGGGGCTCTCCAAACGCGACATGGTTCCAATTTGTTAGCGGACACCATGTCACGTTTGGAGAGCCCCTGTGTGCCTAAACATTGGAGCTCCCCCACAAGTGACCCTATTTTGGAAACTAGACCCCCCAAGGCACCTATCTAGATCCATAGTGAGCACTTGGAACCCCCAGGTGCTTCAAAAATTGATTCGTAAAAATGAAAAAGTGGTAAAAAAAAGCACTTTTTTTTTTTTACGGATTTATTTGTGAAGCACCTGGGGGTTCCAAGTGCTCACTATGCATCTAGATAGGTGCATTGGGGGGTCTAGTTTCCAAAATGGGGTCACTTGTTGGGGAGCTCCAATGTTTAGGCACACAGGGGCTCTCCAAACGCAACATGGTGTCCGCTAACAATTTGAGCCGATTTTCCATTCAATTTGTTAGCGAACACCATGTCGCATTTGGAGAGCCCCTGTGTGCCTAAACATTGGAGCTCCCCCACAAGTGACCCCATTTTGGAAACTAGACCCCCCCAAGGCACCTATCTAGATGCATAGTGAGCACTTGGAACCCCCAGGTGCTTCACAAATTGATTCGTAAAAATGAAAAACTGGAAAAAAAAAACTTTTTCATTCTTACGGATTCATTTGTAAAGCACCTGGGGGTTCAAAATGCTCACCACCCATCTAGATAAGTTCCCAGGGGGGTCTAGTTTCCAAAATGGGGTTACTTGTGGGGGGTTTCCACTGTTTAGGCACATCAGGGGCTCTCCAAATGCAACATGGCGTCCGCTAATTATTCAAGCAAATTTTACAATCGAAAATTCAAATGGCGCTCCTTCCCTTCCGAGCCCTGCCGTGCGCCCAAACAGTGTTTTTTCCCCACATATGGGGTATCTGCGTGCCCAGGGGAAATTGCACAACAAAGTTTGGGGTCCATTTTTTCCTGTTACCCCTGCGAAAATTAAAAAAATTGGGTCTAAAGTAACATTTTTGTGAAAAAAGTTAAATGTTAATTTTTTTCTTCCACATTCCAAAAATTCCTGTGAAGTACCTGAAGGGTTAATAAAATTCTTGAATGTGGTTTTGAGCACCTTGAGGGGTGCAGTTTTTAGAATGGTGTCACTTTGGGGTATTTTCTGTCATAAAGACCTCTCAAAGTGACTTCAAATGTGATGTGGTCCCTAGAAAAATGGTTTTGTAAATTTTGCTGGAAAAATGAGAAATCGCTGGTCAACTTTTAACCCTTATAGCTCCATAACAAAAAAAAATTTTGGTTCCAAAATTGTGCTGATGTAAAGTAAACATGTGGGAAATGTTATTTATTAACTATTTTGTGTGACATATCTCTCTGATTTAAGGGCATAAAAATTCAAATTTTGAAAATTGCAAAATTTTCAAAATTTTCGCCAAATTTCCATTTTTTTTCACAAATAAACGCAAGTGATATCGAAGAAATTTTACCACAATCATGAAGTACAATATGTCACGAAAAAACGGTCTCAGAATCAGGGGGATCCGTTGAAGCGTTCCAGAGAAATTACCTCATAAAGTGACAGTGGTCAGAATTGTAAAAATTGGCCTGGTCATTAACGTGCAAACCACCTTGGGTTGTAAAGGGGTTAATGGAGTAAGTTTTCTAATCTTTGCAGCTTTGAGATGAATCAAATTCATTAAGAAGCACATACCTCTCAATTAATTTGAAAGATCCTAATCCGTCAGACTCTTTGTCCAGACTGGCATGCAAAGCTCCAGTGTTGATGAATTGTCCTCCAAGTGTTCAGTTTCATTATAGAACCACCGCAAAAGGAAATATACCATTCAAATGAATGGGCTGTCTGTGATTTTCCGGACAGGACAGGTCCACAAGAGACAGAGGACCATCGCTAGAAACTCTCTATTCTGACCAAGAAAAAAGGGCCATCTCTGTTAGTTCAGATTTTTTTTAATAAAATGGATCTTAGAAATGGGACAACCCTTTGATGTCAATAGAGTGCAGAAAAACGACATTTAAATTAAAGTAGATAAAAATTGTACTTTTACTGTGACTGTGAATAGAACAATCTATAAAAAAAATAGAACAAGATAAATAAAAAAAAATTATGGGACAATGTATTAAGGTGTTTATGAAAGAATTCTGGAGTAAAGCACTTTAAAAAGTCAAAATATTTTTGTGCAACTCAAAAGTTGTGATTAAGTATTTAAGTATTACAACTTTTGTCATTTTCATGCCAGTCATGGTCAGCTACACCAATAACGAAAGGGCATGGATGGAATAGGGCATAGCTATGTCCATCTGTCAAATTCATGAAAAGTTCCACCACTTTAATGTTGCAACTTACTCCAGTAATGTCCTCACCAGTCCCTGACTGACTGGAGTACGTTTCTAGCACATGGCACTTGTAAGATGTGCCTGATTCATTATGTGGTTTGTGCCTCTTAACAAATGCAAGACGTTCATTAAGTCTAGTGTGAGAAACGTCAATCTTGACGAATCCACCCTTATATACAGTATATATACTGTACTGTACTCAAGTTCCTACGTGGTCTCTAATTGTAAAATGTTGTTCTTAAGCAGTTTTCTTTCAAATAAAATACTGATATATCTACCATAGAACTAGAAATAACATCAGATATCTCACCAATAATCCCAATACACAAAATAAAGCTTGTAACAAATAAGATAAGATGCAGAGAGCCATAGAAACATCCAGAATAACTGCACAGCGCAGGAAAAAAATCCTCTAACCAGGTGGTTCATGTCAGACAAACTATTTGTTATGTCTAATCTTATAATTGCAGGGATTTAACATTGTTGTCCCGAGATATTAACAGATGGAGAACAGTAGCTCAGGCACAATGAGGAACGATTTGTCCTGAAACAAATTAACATTATAAGAAAATACATGGAAATCTATATTTTCAGAACTTAGAGGGGTTGTACAAGGTAAGAGAATGAGTTTGCCTTTTTTAGATACAGCATGATATTCATAAAGTCCATGGGCTGTGCATTGTATTATAACTCAGTCCCATTTACAATACACAGCAAATAATCAGGCTTAGTGCATTTAAAATAAAAAAAATAAAGAAAAAAGTTGCATTCCTCCAGAAATGGTGCAATTTTTGATCTAAGGACACGGCCCCACTATCAGTATTCGGTCAGTATTTTTTCTCAGGAGTGGGAGCCAAAACCAGGAGTGGGTGATAAATGCAGAATTGGTGACTTGTTTCTATTATACCTTTCCTCTGATTGTTCCTCACCTGGTTTTGGCTCCCACCCCTGAGAAAATATACTGATCGAATACTGACTAAATACTGATAGTGGGGCCGTGACCTAAGTGCTAAATTCCAAAAATATCACTTATATAAAATGAAAACAGAATTTAAAGGCATGAGCAGTGAAAAGAAAAGACCTCAAGCTACCCAATTCTTTTTACTCCGACAACAGATGCGGTGAACTCCTCATACCCTTTAGATCGTCGACCCAAAAGGTCTGATTCAGTTTTGTCTAGCGTGTGTAGGCTTTTTTAAGGGATTTTCCAAATTTAACATTATTTTTAGTTCTTAGTCTTTTATCTGTATAAAAAAATGACAAAATCTTTAATTAACCCCCTCTGCTCCAGGATAATTTCTGCCCCAATCAATTGACTCAACAGTTTTGCAGACTGCACATGACTGCTAAGTCGATTGATTTGATGCAGCAGTGACATACTGTAGCCATCATGTCACTGATTTCTCAGTGTGCCTGCCAAGGTGTCAGTGATCGGCTGCAGTGGTCATGTGCTGTAGTTGTGAAATGACCGCTGCAGGCATGTCAAAAGAATGCACCCACCACTGGCCAAACAAGGCAAATACAAGGTTTAAGTTGTCATTTTTACAAAAAACAAGCCTTAAGATTAAAAAAAAGTTTAAGGTTCATGTGTATCATCTAGCACTACCTTAATGCCTGAGTAGTCAGTTTGCCCCTGTGCCAAACCCATTAACGCTATACAGGATTATTCAAACATAATCTAATTTAAGTAGGTTCCAATGTTATTATCAATCCAACTTTACTTGTCTTCTTGCAAAATGAATGGATTCTGCTTAGGAATGTTTCCTTTAGTTGCTCCGAATTCATTAGTGATGGTACGTGTCAGCATGTTTCTGTTAGAGTAATATACACTGCCAGATGTGGGAGATATCATTAGTACTATTAAACTAAGTATTTCCTTTAATTCATCATGTAATGAAAGGGTGTGAGGTCCACATGGCTGTTCTGGCCTCAACAACATGCCCTATTCTGAATAATGACTACTTTCCACTCTACTTTTGCAGAATTGGACATGCTTGACTTCAATAATGTATCTTTTATAATGTCCGACCACTCTTTAGGATCACTTTCTTTAGATAACGAAAGAGTAATAAAGAGAGAACAATTAGCCTCTTATCCTCCAGGTAAAAAGCATCTGCTTTATAAGAGCCTTTCATTGAATGCTGAGATCCTACTGTGAGTGGTCAGACAATGAACTGATGTCAGACTATTCAGTGAATATTTGCTGGGAGCAAAGTAGTCACATAATGATCTGTCAACCTCGTCTCAAACGATAGTCTAGTATTAAGTGGTCAGTAGCTTACTGTAATGCAATTATCAAGTATTCAAGTGAAAAATAGGGTGCGTATCTCTGGACTTATACTCAATGTCCACGTATTATAAATACAAAAACTACCTAGAAAGTAAAAATAAAAAATGTTATATTTATATTTTTTTTATTTTTGCAATTAACCCCTTTCATTTTGAATTCTTTTCAGAGTTGGGAAGGGGTTAAATTAAATAAAACTAAAATAATAAAATAAAATAATAATAAGGTGGGGAAAAAATGTTTATTCTACTTTGAGACCTCTCCAGACCCAAAAGCATTATAAACGAAGGGGAGGGAAGGGGTTTAAAAAGAAAAAAAAGAGGGAAAAAAAACAGTACATTCACCTGTTCCAGACCCTTATCTGACTCCCCATGATACAGCTTTCCTGGTCCTCCACTTAGGACTTGGATTCTTCTACTGCTAAAGCCCACACTATCATGTAGGGGGCGACACTGATCACCTGACTCAATGACCACAGCAGAACTAGCATAAGGAGTCAGGTGAGGGCCTATGACAAGTGAGTATAATGTTTTTTTTTAATTACTTTAAACTCCTCCCCGTCTCCATTTATTATACTTTAGGATCTATGAAGACCTCAAAGCATAATAAATACTTTTTCACTGCAATTACGACACTTTCGATTTTTCTAAATTTAAGTAGATTTCCTCATCTTTATTTAGCGGCATCCTTGAAGTAAATGAAAAATAAAAAAATAAAAATGATTTGCATAAACTTGAATCCTTTAAGGGTCATCCATATCAGATTACAGAAAGAAATTATTTCCCTACAAAAGTCGCAACAATTTATGTTTCTAACTACAGGACATGCCAATACATTCCCAATAAGTCCTACCTTTGTACAAGTTTTTAGGTACTTGACATGTATGACCACATCCATTTGAACAGCATTTCTTTACCCCAGAGCATTCATTATCAGCATCGCAGCTTTCCACACAGGCTGCCGCAAATCCACTGGCTTTCTCCGGAGCAGGGCACTCGCCTTGCTTCACTGACAAAACGGATTTTAGAAACTCGCAGCTGGTTAAACATTCATAGTGCTTCTTCGGAAACAGGGGCTGAAAAAAATTATAGAAAATGTTACTATTATTTCCTTTGATGACTCCAACTTTTACTTTTTCTTCTCCGCTAACACTGCGAAAAGTTGAAAAAATATATAATTCTAATAACTGCTTTAATGTATGTTCTCCCTCCTTGGTGTGAAGTACTGTCTAATCCATTAATAATTCAAGACTGAGCATGTACCAACCAAAGAAGATCAGGTGGACTAGCAATAGTAATGATTGTATGCAAATCCGTATCTCCACAGAGAGTGGTAACTTCACAATCAGTTTAAAATTGACAATGACTTTGAACTTAACTAGTGTTGAGCCACCCCCGTAGTGTTCGGGTTCGGTTCGGTTCGTCGAACACCGGGATGTTCGAGGAACTGTTCGTCGAACTGTTCGTCGAACACCTTAGAACACCGTCGAACACCGTTAAAACCAATGGCAGGCAAACAAAAACACATAGAAACACATAGAAAACACCTGCAAAGGTGTCCAAAAGCTGACAAACTGCTCAGAAGACACTCTCTTTAAAAAAGCCGGCCGGCAAATTCAGCAGCGGCATACACCGGTACCCGACAATTTAGACAAGAAGGAATAGAGCATCACACATAGATTAGATAGATAGAAACATGTCAGTCACACATATAAGAAGCACAGTGACAGTGTTGGTTACTGCACTTGTCATTTAGTGTAAAGGATTTATTAAAAAAAATATTAGTGTTTTCATGCACCGTCTCTTTAAAAAAGCCGGCCGGCAATTCAGCATCTGTACCCGACAATTTAGAACAGAAAGAATAGAGCTTCACACATAGATTAGATAGATAGAAACATGTCAGTCACATATATAATAAGTACAGTGATAGTGTTGCTTACTGTACTTGTCATTTAGTGTAAAGGATTTATTTAAAAAAATAATAGTGTTTTCATGCACTGTCTCTTTAAAAAAGCCGGCCGGCAATTCAGCAGCGGTACCCGACAATTTAGAACAGAAAGATAGAGCATCACACATAGATTAGATAGATAGAAACATGTCAGTCACATATATATGAAGTACAGTGATAGTGTTGGTTACTGTACTTGTCATTTAGTATTAAAATAAAGGATTTATTATTAAAAAAATTGGCGTGGGGTTCCGCTTAATTTTAGGCTCTAGCGGAGGTTAAGCAGACGGCTGGGGCAGATGTTTGAAGCCTGGGAAGGGGGTAATACCCACGGAGCTTCCCAGGCTACTAATATCAGCCCCCAGCTGAATACATAGCCTTTACTAGCTATTAAAATGGGGGACCCCCCAAAAAAAATGACGTGGGGTCCCCCCTAATTTAATAGCTAGCAAAGGCTAGGCAGACAGCTGGGGGCTGATATTAATAGCCCAGGAAGGGAGCCATGAATATTGGCCCCCTCCCAGGCTAGAAACACCAGCCGTCAGCCGCCCCAGAAATGGTGCATCCATAGGATGCGCCAATTCTGGCACTTAGCCTCGCTCTTCCACGCTGCCCTGGTGCGGTGGCAGGGGGTAATAGGGTTGGGGTTGATGTCAGCTTATAATGCCAGCTGACATCAAGCCCAGGTTAGTAATGGAGAGGCGTCTATAAGACACCCCCATTACTAACCCCATAGTCAAAGTTAAAAAAAACACAAACACCCAGAATAAAGTCCTTTAATTGAAATAAAGACACAATCCTTTATTGTTCTAAATTAAACCATACTTACCATCACGCCCATTCCAGCTGAAGCCAACGATCTCCTGCAATAAAAGAAAAATAATAAAGCAACCTCATCCTTACCTTTCCATGGTTCCCACGACAGCTTCAGCTCTGTTACATCGAGATGACAGGCTGGACCGCAGCAGAACGCTGCCATCCAGCCTCTCATCCCGCAGACACTGAGAAGCGCAGGCTTGCTTGCGCTGCTCAGCGTCTCTCTGTGACGACATCCAGATGAGCCGAGTTCATGTCCAATGAACTCGGCTCACCTCATGCACGTCACTGACAGCGTGGGAAAATTCTCACGCTGAAGCGGTGAGTGCAGGAGAATTCTCCCAAACTGTCAGTGACGTGCATAAGGTGAGCTCATGTCCAATGAACTCAGCTCACCTCCTGCACGTCACTGACAGCGTGGGAGAATTCTCCTGCACTCAGCGCTTCAGCGTGAGAATTCTCCCACGCTGAAGCGCTGAGTGCAGGAGAATTTTCCCACGCTGTCAGTGACGTGCAGGAGGTGAGCCGAGTTCATTGGACATGACCTCGGCTCATCTGGATGCCGTCACAGCGAGACAGTGAGGAGCGCAAGCATGCCTGCGCTTCTCAGTGTCTGCGGGATGACAGACTGGATGGCAGCGTTCTGCTGCGGTCCAGCCAGTCATCTCGATGTAGCAGAGCTGAAGCTGTCGTGGGAACCATGGAAAGGTAAGGATGAGGTTGGTTTATTATTTTTCTTTTATTGCAGGAGATCGTTGGCTTCAGCTGGAATGGGTGTGATGGTAAGTATGGTTTAATTTAGAACAATAAAGAATTGTGTCTTTATTTCAATTAAAGGACTTTATTCTGGGTGTTGTGTTTTTTTTAAATACTTTACTAGAAATTCATGGCGGTCATGTCTAATACTGGCGTGACCCCATGAATTTTGGGCTTGGGGCCAGCTGATAATACCAAGCTGGCCCTAACCCCTTTATTACCCAGTGAGCCACCGCACCAGGGCCCTGGATGAGTTGGGTACAGCGCCAGAAGATGGCGCTTCTATGAACGCGCCATTTTCCGGGGTGGCTGCGGACTGCAATTTGTAGCGGGGGGGGGGGCCCAGAAAGCTTGGGCCTCCCTGCGCTGCAGATTCCAGCCCCCAGCTGCCTAGTTGTACCTGGCTGGACACAAAAATAGGGCGAAGCCCCACGTACTTTTTTTTTAATTATTTCATGAAATTCATGAAATAATTAAGAAAAAAAGGCCTTCCCTATATTGTTGTGTCCGGCCAGGTACAAATAGGCAGCTGGTGGATGGGGGCAGCCCGTTCCTGCCTGCTGTACCTGGCTGGACACTAATATAGTGCGAAGCCCCACTTCAATTTTTTTAAATTATTTCAGGAAATTCATGAAATAATTTAAAAAAAATTGACGTGGGGCTTCGCACTATATTTGTGTCCAGCCAGGTACAGCAGGCAGGAACGGGCTGCCCCCAACCACCAGCTGCCTATTTGTACCTGGCCGGACACAACAATATAGGGAAGCCCTTTTTTTCTTAATTATTTCATGAAATAATTTAAAGAAAATTGACGTGGGGCTTCGCCCTGTTTTTGTGTCCAGCCAGGTACAACTAGGCAGCTGGGGGCTGGAATCCGCAGCGCAGGGAGGCCCAAGCTTTCTGGGCCACCCCCGCTGCAAATTGCAGTCCGCAGCCACCCCGGAAAATGGCGCGTTCTTAGAAGCGCCATCTTCTGGCGCTGTACCCAACTCATCCAGGGCCCTGATGCGGTGGCTCACTGGGTAATAAAGGGGTTAGGGCCAGCTTGGCATTATCAGCTGGCCCTAAGCCCGAAATTCATGGGGTCACGCCAATATTAGACATGACCACCATGAATTTCTAGTAAAGTATTTAAAAAAAACACAACACCCAGAAAAAAGTCCTTTAATTGAAATAAACACACAATTCTTTATTGTTCTAAATTAAACCATACTTACCATCACGCCCATTCCAGCTGAAGCCAACGATCTCCTGAAATAAAAGAAAAATAATAAAGCAACATCATCCTTACCTTTCCATGGTTCCCATGACAGCTTCAGCTCTGCTACATCGAGATGACAGGCTGGACCGCAGCAGAACGCTGCCATCCAGCCTGTCATCCCGCAGACACTGAGAAGCGCAGGCTTGCTTGCGCTCCACAGTGTCTCTCTGTGAGGGCATCCAGATGAGCCGAGTTATTGTCCAATGAACTCGGCTCACCTCATGCACGTCACTGACAGCGTGGGAAAATTCTCCTGCACTCAGCGCTTCAGCGTGGGAGAATTCTCACACTGAAGCGCTGAGTGCAGGAGAATTCTCCCACGCTGTCAGTGACGTGCAGGAGGTGAGCTGAGTTCATTGGACATGAGCTCACCTTATGCACGTCACTGACAGCGTGGGAAAATTCTCCTGCACTCACCGCTTCAGCGTGAGAATTTTCCCACGCTGTCAGTGACGTGCATGAGGTGAGCCGAGTTCATTGGACATGAACTCGGCTCATCTGGGTGTCGTCACAGAGAGACGCTGAGCAGCGCAAGCAAGCCTGCGCTTCTCAGTGTCTGCGGGATGAGAGGCTGGATGGCAGCGTTCTGCTGCGGTCCAGCCTGTCATCTCGATGTAGCAGAGCTGAAGCTGTCGTGGGAACCATGGAAAGGTAAGGATGAGGTTGCTTTATTATTTTTCTTTTATTGCAGGAGATCGTTGGCTTCAGCTGGAATGGGCGTGACGGTAAGTATGGTTTAATTTAGAACAATAAAGGATTGTGTCTTTATTTCAATTAAAGGACTTTATTCTGGGTGTTTGTGTTTTTTTTAACTTTGACTATGGGGTTAGTAATGGGGGTGTCTTATAGACGCCTCTCCATTACTAACCTGGGCTTGATGTCAGCTGGCATTATAAGCTGACATCAACCCCAACCCTATTACCCCCTGCCACCGCACCAGGGCAGCGTGGAAGAGCGAGGCTAAGTCCCAGAATTGGCGCATCCTATGAATGCGCCATTTCTGGGGCGGCTGACGGCTGGTGTTTCTAGCCTGGGAGGGGGCCAATATTCATGGCTCCCTTCCTGGGCTATTAATATCAGCCCCCAGCTGTCTGCCTAGCCTTTGCTAGCTATTAAATTAGGGGGGACCCCACGTCATTTTTTTGGGGGGGTCCCCCATTCTAATAGCTAGTAAAGGCTATGTATTCAGCTGGGGGCTGATATTAGTAGCCTGGGAAGCTCCGTGGGTATTACCCCCTTCCCAGGCTTCAAACATCTGCCCCAGCCGTCTGCTTAACCTCCGCTAGAGCCTAAAATTAAGGGGAACCCCACGCCAATTTTTTTAATAATAAATCCTTTATTTTAATACTAAATGACAAGTACAGTAACCAACACTATCACTGTACTTCATATATATGTGACTGACATGTTTCTATCTATCTAATCTATGTGTGAAGCTCTATTCTGTCTGTTATAAATTGTCGGGTACAGATGCTGAATTGCCGGCCGGCTTTTTTAAAGAGACGGTGCATGAAAACACTATTATTTTTTTTGATAAATCCTTTACGCTAAATGACAAGTACAGTAAGCAGCACTTTCACTGTACTTCGTATATATGTGGCTGACATGTTTATATCTCTCTAATCTATGTGTGAAGCTCTATTCTTTCGGTTCTAAATTGTCGGGTACAGGTGTATGCCGCTGCTGAATTGCCGGCTTTTCATGTTTCACTGTTGGCACTGTTCCCATCGATTTGGGCAATCACTGTAATGCCACAACCACCATGGCTGTGGCATTACAGTGAGTGGCAGACAATCCCTGCATGATTGGTGCTCTAAATAGCGCCAGACATGCAGGACACGCTTTTGGTGCACGAACAGTTATCGAACATAACCTCGAACAGCCGAATTTTTTGCAAATCGTTCGGGTTCGTCGAACAACTCGAACACCGCCCAAAACAGCTCGAATTTGAGATTGGCGAACAGTTCTAGTCGAACACCGCTCATCTCTAAACTTAACATGTGCTGCTATTTAAATACTGGTGACTTCTTATTTAGCAACAATTAACCATTCGGGGACAAGCTTAATCCGCAGAGTAAAAAAACTTTATTGTAAATTCTTTTAAATAGCATAGCAGGTTTACAGTGCAATAAAAATCTTCAATGCGTTTCGGACGTGGCAAATGTTCTTAATTATAAAGATAATCCAGTACCAAACATTGGTTTTGCACTGGTATTGGATTGGTATGTTCATGATTATAAACATTTTCCAAGTTCGAAATACGTTGAATATTTTTATTGCACTGTAGGCCTGCAATGCAATTTTAAAGTGTAACGGGTCTGGGAGGCGGAACCTCTGAGCAACTATACAAGGGGGCGGCCCTTGTAAGGAAGCGGGTGGCGCCCAGGGAAGACGGGCAGGTAGTCACAGCAAGTGACAGGGACAGTCTCTGGGTAAACGGGCAGGTGGTCATGGCAAGTGACCGGGACAGTCTCTGGGTAAACGGGTAGGTGGTCACGGCAAGTGACCGGGACAGTCTCTGGGTAAACGGGCAGGTGGTCACGGCAAATGACCGGGACAGTCTCTTGACAGGCAGGTGATCACGGCAAGTGACGGCAGAGCCTCCAGGTAGGCAAGCAGGCTGGTAGCAGGTGGACGCTCCCAGGTGAGCGGGCAAGAGTCTCTGGACAGGCAGGTGGTCACAGCACATGACGGCAGGGCCTCCAGGTAGGCTAACAGGCAGGTAGCAGATGAGCGCTCCCAGGTGAGCGGGCAAGAGTCACTGGACAGGCAGGTGGTCACAGCACGTGACGGCGGAGCCTCCAGGTAGGCTAGCAGACAGGTAGCAGGTGAGCGCTCCCAGGTGAGCGGGCAAGAGTCTCTGGACAGGCTGGTGGTCACAGCACGTGACGGCAGGGCCTCCAGGTAGGCTAACAGGCAGGTAGCAGATGAGCGCTCCCAGGTGAGCGGGCAAGAGTCACTGGACAGGCAGGTGGTCACAGCACATTACGGCGGAGCCTCCAGGTAGGCTAGCAGACAGGTAGCAGGTGAGCGCTCCCAGGTGAGCGGGCAAGAGTCTCTGGACAGGCTGGAGGTCACAGCACGTGACGGCAGGGCCTCCAGGTAGGCTAACAGGCAGGTAGCAGATGAGCGCTCCCAGGTGAGCGGGCAAGAGTCACTGGACAGGCAGGTGGTCACAGCACGTGACGGCGGAGCCTCCAGGTAGGCTAGCAGACAGGCGGCAGATGTGCGCTCCCAGGTGAGCGGGCAAGAGTCTCCTGACAGGCTGGTGGTCACAGCACGTGACGGCGGAGCCTCCAGGTAGGCTAGCAGACAGGTAGCAGGTGAGCACTCCCAGGTGAGCGGGCAAGAGTCTCTGGACAGGCTGGTGGTCACAGCACGTGACGGCAGGGCCTCCAGGTAGGCTAACAGGCAGGTAGCAGATGAGCGCTCCCAGGTGAGCGGGCAAGAGTCACTGGACAGGCAGGTGGTCACAGCACATGATGGCGGAGCCTCCAGGTAGGCTAGCAGACAGGTAGCAGGTGAGCGCTCCCAGGTGAGCGGGCAAGAGTCTCTGGACAGGCTGGTGGTCACAGCACATGATGGCGGAGCCTCCAGGTAGGCTAGCAGACAGGTAGCAGGTGAGCGCTCCCAGGTGAGCGGGCAAGAGTCTCTGGACAGGCTGGTGGTCACAGCACGTGATGGCGGAGCCTCCAGGTAGGCTAGCAGGCAGGCAGCAGATGTGCTCTCCCAGGTTAGCGGGCAGACGGATCCATAGACAGACTGGCAGGGCTGGTAGGCAGACTGTCGGACCGCAGGAATAGAAGCAGGTTGACACGAGACAGGCAGGTATCAGACAGGAAACTGGCAGGAAACTGGCAGGTAACTGGCAGGTAACTGGAAACGGGACCTGAGGGCTGAAGCAGAGTGATGACCTGTGCTACAACATTGCTCGGGC
Organism: Phyllobates terribilis; assembly: GCF_046119375.1. Taxonomy (NCBI): domain Eukaryota; kingdom Metazoa; phylum Chordata; class Amphibia; order Anura; family Dendrobatidae; genus Phyllobates; species Phyllobates terribilis. Next base: position 762,565,049 of record NW_027362762.1, on the reverse strand, counting down.
ACCCCCATTTTGGAGGAGGTGCCTTATATATGGTGAAGTCCTCCGGCCATTGGCCGGGGACTCCTTAGGACGGCGCGCGCGGCCCCTTTAAGAGAGGGGGAGCGCGCGCGCGCCCTAAGCACTGTGGCCGGGAAGGAGCGCGCACTGCTAGCAGAGCGGGAGGAAGACTCCGGGCACGGAGCGGAGAGGTGAGGGGAACAGCGTCCCTGCCTAGCAGGAGGCAGGGACGCCGACGGTACAGTACCCCCCCCTTTAGGCCCCCCCCTTTTTTAGGCCAGACAGGAATTTAGCAAGGATGAGAGGGGCATGGATGTTCTCCCGGGGCTCCCACATTCTTTCCTCAGGACCAAACCCCTTCCAATCTACCAGAAAAAAAGTCTTTCCTCTTACCCTTTTGGTGGCCAGAATGTTCTCTACCTCAAACTCGTCTTCAGCAGAAACTGGAGCAGGAGGCGTACCTGTAGACTTGGAAAAAGAGTTAAGTACCATGGGTTTGAGGAGAGATACATGGAAGGAGTTAGGGATCCGCAGGTTGGCCGGGAGTTTCAATTTATAGGCCACCGGGTTGATCTGTTTGATAACCTCCAGTGGGCCGATGAACCGAGGCCCTAACTTGTAGGAGGGAATCTTGAGCCGGACATACTTGGATGAGAGCCAGACTTTATCTCCAGGACGGAATTGTGGAGGATCCAGGCATTTTTTGTCAGCGTGTTTTTTCATCCGCTCGGACGACTGAAGGAGTGCGGATCGGGTACTCTCCCAAATGGAGGAAAATTCGCTAACGAGAGATTCCGCAGCCGGATTATCCACCAAGGTGGAGACGGGAAATGGGATCCGAGGATGCTGACCGAAGACTACAAAAAACGGGGATTTGGAGGAAGATTCGCTCTCGTGATTGTTGTAAGAGAATTCGGTCCATGGCAGGAGATCCACCCAGTCTGAATGGTGGGCATTAACGAAGTGCCGGAGGTAACTACTCAGGTTCTGATTGATCCGCTCCACTTGACCATTGGACTGTGGATGGTAAGCGGAGGAAAAGTCCAGGGTGACGTCTAGCAGTTTACATGTGGCTCTCCAGAAGCGAGAGGTGAACTGAACCCCACGATCCGACACGATGTGGAGAGGCAGGCCATGAAGATGGAAGATGTGGCGGATAAAGTCTTTAGCCAGCTCGGGTGCAGACGGGAGGCCTGGCAGGGGAATGAAATGGGCCATTTTGGAAAAGCGGTCAGCGACCACCCAAATGACTATACAGCCGGCAGAGACAGGGAGATCTGTTATGAAGTCCATAGCTATATGCTGCCAGGGGGCAGCAGGTACTGGAAGAGGAAGGAGGCGACCGGCTGGCAGGTGTCTCGGAACCTTGTTGCGGGCGCAGGACACACAGGCAGAAACAAAGTCTATTACGTCCTTGTGCAGGGTAGGCCACCAGTAGTGCCGGGTAATAAGCTGGAGGGTCTTTTTCTGACCGGCGTGGCCAGCTAGTTTAGACGAGTGACCCCAGTGTAGGATCCTCTCCCGATCAGGTACAGTGACGAACGTCTTACCGGGAGGGAGACGATTTAGACTCACGGGAGCCACCTGCATTACTCTGGCGGGATCGATGATATGCTTAGGTTCCTCCTCTAGATCAGACACCAGGAAGGATCGGGACAAGGCGTCCGCTGTGATGTTTTTGTCAGCCGAGCGAAAATGAAGAACAAAATCAAAGCGAGCAAAAAACAAGGACCACCGGACTTGGCGCGGGTTAAGTCTCTGGGCACTCTGGAGGTAAGCCAAGTTCTTGTGGTCAGTGTAAATTATTACCGGGTGAAGAGCCCCCTCGAGCAGGTAACGCCACTCCTCCAAAGCCAGCTTAATGGCCAATAACTCTCGGTCTCCAATAGAATAGTTGCGCTCAGAAGAGGAGAAGAGTTTGGAGAAGAAGCCGCAAGTTACCATTCTCCCGGAAGACGATTTTTAGGTAAGTACCGCTCCGGCTCCATAGGAGGAGTCGTCAACTTCCAGGAAGAACTGCTTGTTGCCGTCCGGACGATGCAGCACCGGGGCGGAAGAGAAAGCCTGTTTTAAGGAAAGAAAGGCTTCCTCTGCTGCGGGCGGCCATTCTCTGGGATTAGTGCCCTTACGGGTGAGCGCAGAAATTGGGGCAGTCCGGGAAGAGAAGTGCGGTATAAAGAGGCGGTAATAGTTGGCGAAGCCCAGGAACCGCTGAATAGCCTTCAACCCCTCTGGTCGAGGCCACTTCTCGATGGCAGACAGTTTCTCAGGATCCATTCGTAGGCCGGTCTGAGAAATTATGTAGCCCAAAAACGGAAGCGAGGTCTGCTCAAAGAGGCACTTCTCATATTTAGCGTAGAGGTGTTTCTGCCTGAGCCTGAGCAGGACCTGACGAACATCCCACCGGTGAGTCTGGAGATCCGGAGAGAAGACCAAGATGTCGTCCAGGTACACCACTACGCAGGAGTAGAGAAGGTCCCGGAAGATGTCATTGACCAACTCTTGAAAGACGGCGGGAGCGTTACAGAGACCAAAGGGCATTACCAGATATTCATAGTGGCCATCCCGGGTGTTGAATGCCGTCTTCCATTCATCCCCCTGATGGATACGAACCAGGTTATACGCCCCACGGAGGTCCAGTTTGGTGAAGATTCTAGCCCCCCTCAGACGGTCAAATAATTCAGGAATGAGCGGAGGGGGTATTTATTCTTCACTGTAATCTGGTTAAGGCCTCTATAATCTATACATGGACGGAGTGAGCCGTCCTTCTTTTTGACGAAGAAGAAGCCTGCTCCCGCCGGGGAGGTAGATTTCCGGATAAATCCCCGGGCCAGATTCTCCTCAATATATTCAGACATGGACCGGGTCTCTGCTGCGGACAAAGGGTAGATACGCCCACGGGGAGGAGTAGAGCCGGGTATCAGGTCGATTGGACAGTCATATGGTCTATGAGGGGGTAATGTCTCTGCTTCTTTTTTATTGAAGACATCCGCATAAGACCAATAGGGAACCGGTAGACCGGGTAGATTGACTGGGGTAGGAGAAGGACGAGCAGGATGAACGGGAACTAGACAAGTCTTATGGCAGTCCTGTCCCCAGCGAAGGACCTCTCCGGTCTGCCAGTCTAGCACGGGTGCATGTTTCTGGAGCCAAGGTAGACCCAGCAAGAGTGCGTGAGAGAGTCCAGGTAGAACATGAAAGGAGATGCTCTCAGAATGCAGCATTCCCACCTGCAGAGTTATGGATTCTGTGATGAGTTGGATGGGATGTGGTAAGAGGCCCCCATCCACGGCGGCGACAGATAAAGGTACGGCCAGAGGTTTGGTAGGAATGCGGTACCTCTCTACCAGGGATTGAGAGATGAGATTACCAGCAGCTCCTGAGTCAAGTTGAGCCAGTTCGAAATAGCGGTTCTCTCCGCAGGTGATAGAGACTGACAGCATCAGGGATGGAGAGGGTTTACTTTTGTCTAGGGCGACCTCTCTGAGCGACCCTAGACACAGGCGTTTCCCGATCTCTCAGGGCAGGAACGGATCTGGTGCTCCTTACTGCCACAGCAGAAGCAGCTCCCCTCGGCACGGCGTGAGTCTTGACGGGTTTTGACCATCTTGGTCTGGTCGACCTGCATAGGCTCAGGTGAGTGTGCCTGGGGAGTAACGGAGGGAGTGACGGGTTTCTGGAAAGTAGGGGCTAGACGTGGAAACCTCCTCTCACGGGTGACCTCTTTGGCGCGCTCCTGGAACCGGATGTCAATCCGGGTGGCAAGTGTTATCAAGTCGTCGAGAGTGGTAGGAATGTCCCGACCGGCAAGTTCATCTTTAATACGGCCGGACAGACCCTCCCAGAAGACAGACACCAGAGCGTCGTTATCCCAGACCAGCTCCGAAGCAAGGGTACGGAACCGTATGGCATATTGGCCCACGGTGAGATCTCCTTGACGGAGGCGTAGCAGAGATGATGCGGATGAGGTCTTCCGTCCGGGTTCGTCGAAGACTTTCCGGAAAGCCGTGAGAAAGGCTGGCAGGTCGGACACCAGGAGGTCTCCTCTCTCCCATAGAGGATTTAGCCAAGCCAGTGCCTCCCCCGTGAGATGAGACATGATGAAGGCAACTTTGGCCCGGTCGGAGATAAACTGGTGGGACAGGAGTTCAAAGTGCAGGGTGCACTGGTTTATGAAGCCCCGAGCTTGAGCGGGGTCGCCTCTGAAGCAAGGAGGTGCAGAAAGCCGGGGTCCGGGGCAGGATACCATGGTATTGGTGGGCAGCGGCGCTGCCGGGTTGCGAGTCATGACGCTAGCGGTGGTTGCTGGTGGAGCAGTCAGAGAGTTCAGGTGAGCGGGCAAGAGTCACTGGACAGGCAGGTGGTCACAGCACGTGACGGCGGAGCCTCCAGGTAGGCTAGCAGACAGGTAGCAGGTGAGCGCTCCCAGGTGAGCGGGCAAGAGTTTCTGGACAGGCTGGTGGTCACAGCACCTGACGGCAGGGCCTCCAGGTAGGCTAACAGGCAGGTAGCAGATGAGCGCTCCCAGGTGAGCGGGCAAGAGTCACTGGACAGGCAGGTGGTCACAGCACGTGACGGCGGAGCCTCCAGGTAGGCTAACAGACAGGTAGCAGGTGAGCGCTCCCAGGTGAGTGGGCAAGAGTCTCTGGACAGGCTGGTGGTCACAGCACGTGACGGCGGAGCCTCCAAGTAGGCTAGCAGACAGGTAGCAGGTGAGCGCTCCCAGCTGTCCATAAAACTTTTTTCCAATCTTCCTCTGTCCAATGTCTGTGTTCGTTTGCCCATATTAATCTTTTCCTTTTATTAGCCAGTCTCAGATATGGCTTTTTCTTTGCCACTTTGCCATGAAGGCCAGCATCCAGGAGTCGCCTCTTCACTGTAGATGTTGACACTGGCGTTTTGCGTGTACTATTTACTGAAGCTGCCAGTTGAGGAGCTGTGAGGCGTTGATTTCTCAAACTCTAATGTACTTGTCTTGTTGCTCAGCTGTGCAGCAGGGCCTCCCACTTCTCTTTCTATTCTGGTTAGAGCCTGTTTGTGCTCTCCTCTGAAGGGAGTAGTACACACCGTTGTAGGAAATCTTCATTTCTTGGCAATCTCTCGCATGGAATAGCCTTCATTTCTAAGAACAAGTCTAGACTGTCGAGTTTCACATGAAAGTTCTCTTTTTCTGGCCATTTTGAGAGATTCATAGAACAAACAAATGTAATGCTCCAGATTCTCAACTAGCTCAAAGGAAGGTCAATTTTATAGTTTCTCAATTCAGCCAAACCATTTTCAGCTGGGTTAACATACTTGTGCAAGGGTTTTCTAGGGTTTTCTAAACATCCATTAGCCTTCTTACACAGTAAGCAAACACAATGTACCATTAAAACACTGGAGTGGTGGTTGTTGGAAATGGGCCTCTATACACCTATGTACAACCCCTGGCAAAAATTATGGAATCACCAGGCTCGGAGGATGATCATTCAGTATTTTAATGTTGTTGAAAAAAAGCAGATCACAGACATGGCACAAAACTAAAGTAATTTCAAATGGCAACTTTAGGGCTTTAAGAAACACTAAAAGAAATCAAGATTAAAAATGTGGTACTCAGTATGGGTAATTATGGAATTATGAGGGAAAAATTATGGAATCACTCAATTCTGAGGAAAAAATTATGGAATCACCCTGTAAATTTTCATTTCCAAAACTAACATCTGCATCAAATTAGATCTGCTCGTAAGTCTGCATCTAAATAGGAGTGATCACACCTTGAAGAGCTGTTGTACCAAGTGGACTGACATGAATCATGGCTCCAACACAAGAGATGTCAATTGAAACAAAGGAGAGGATTATCAAACTCTTAAAAGAAGGTAAATCATCACGCAATGTTGCAAAAGACGTTGGTTGTTAACAGTCAGCTGTGTCTAAAATCTGGACCAAATACAAACAACATGGGAAGGTTGTTAAAGGCAAACATACTGGTAGACCAAGGAAGACATCAAAGCGTCAAGACCGGAAACTTAAAGCAATATGTCTCCAAAACAGGAAATACACAACAAAACAAATGAGGAATGAATGGGAGGAAACTGGAGTCAATGTCTGTGACCAAACTTTAAGAAACCGCCTAAAGGAAATGGGATTTACATACAGAAAAGCTAAACATAAGCCATCATTAACACCTAAACAGAAAAAAACAAGGTTACAATGGGCTAAGGAAAAGCAATCATGGACTGTGGATGACTGGATGAAAGTCATATTCAGTAATGAATCGCGAGTCTGCATTGGGCAAGGTGATGATGCTGGAACTTTTGTTTGGTGCCGTTCCAATGAGATTTATAAAGATGACTGCATGAAGAGAACATGAAAATTTCCACAGTCATTGATGATATGGGGTTGCATGTCAGGTAAAGGCACTCGGGAGATGGCTGTCATTACATCTTCAATAAATGCCCAAGTTTACATTGATATTTTGGACAGTTTTCTTATCCCATCAATTGAAAGGATGTTTGGGGATGATGACATCATTTTTCAAGATGATAATGCATCCTGCCATAGAGCAAAAACTGTGAAAACATTCTTTGAAAGAAGACACATAAGGTCAATGTCATGGCCTGCAAATAGTCCGGATCTCAATCCAATTGAAAATCTTTGGTGGAAGTTGAAAAAAATGGTCCATGACAAGGCTGCAACCTGCAAAGCTGATCTGGCAACAGCAATCAGAGAAAGTTGGAGCTAGATTGATGAAGAGTACTGTTTGTCACGCATTAAGTCCATGCCTCAGAGACTGCAAGCTGTTATTAAAGCCAGAGGTGGTGCAACAAAATACTAGTGATTGGAGTGTTCTTTTGTGTTTGCTTTTCATGATTCCATATTTTTTTTCTCAGAATTGAGTGATTCCATAATTTTTCCCTCATAATTCCATAATTACCCTTACTGAGTACCACATTTTAAATCTTGACTAAAGTTGCCATTTGAAATTACTTTAGTTTTGTGCCATGTCTGTGGTCTGCTTTTTTTAACAACATTAAACAACTGAATGAACATCCTCCGAGCCTGGTGATTCCATCATTTTTGCCAGGGGTTGTAAATATTGCAAAAAAAACAAGACGTTTGCAGCTAGAATAGTTATTTACCACATTAACAATGTATAGAGTGTATTTCTGATTCATTTAATGTTAGCTTCATTGAAAAAAATGTGCTTTTCTTTCAAAAATAATGAAATTTCTAAATGACCCCAAACTTTTGAACGGTAGTGTATGCCCCACTTTTCTGAGTCACCGAGTTGTTGCCTTTCCTGCCTTTATAGTATGTAGGGTCTTCAGCTTCTCTTTTAGTTGCTCAGTGCACTTAGGCTGTCATAGTCCTCAGCACTGCAAGTCCAGTTTACACTGAAAGATCTTGAAACAAGTATTCTTAAGTAAATTCATTCTTGATTATTTTTCAGTGTAAATGCAGCTAAAGCCTATGTCCAACTTCTCTATGGAGGCACTAAGCTGCTGACTTTGCTGCTTCCACTTATCTTTTTAGTTACTTGGACAATTACGGTATACCAAACAGCAGCCAATGATAAATGTACAGATGCCACAGAGTTGAATTTGTAATATTACTGTTTCTTTTGTGTATCATAACTTTGTGTGTTCAGATATTCCAGTAGATTTTTCCTACAAGTCTATTGAAAACACACAATATAACGATGAGTTCTGTCAACATACATACACGTGTTTATTCCCTCAAAGTTGATATACACGACAAGTTACCATTTTGATATTTTCATATAAGCTATTGCCATATGTTATGAGCTATTTTAGGTTTAGCTTATCTGAGAGTAAGTCTGTTGTGCTCAGGGACAAATGCCTCCACCGTGATGAAAAGCTTTGGTTGATCATCCTCCGTACCGATAAGCTCCTGAAGCCGTCATTCCTGACTGTCAGTGCTATTTGTACAGTGCTTTTTATATAATACAGCTTGTGTTTTACAGTAGTGGCCCCTTTAATTATAGAATCTCACTTAAAAGCACTGCACATGTGAAGAAAAGTGTTGTCTTCTGTGAGTTGCAAATTTGCAGCTAGTTAATTAAAATGGTTTATTGTCCCTTGGGGTCTCATTTGCCCCTTGGCCTTAATCTCCATTGCTCTGTTTTTGCAGCTTTTTCTGAGCTATAAGTGTTTTGCTCTTCATTACTATTCTTTGAAGTTCTAAATTTAGGTTCAATTACTGATCAGCTCAATGTTCCACATTTACCCAGAATCTCATAGTCTACAGCTGCAATGCAATGGTCTGTTGGCAGACAAAAAATTGACAGATTTGTGTTAAACTGTTACTAATTAGGACATGCAAAATGTATCATTAACAAACATTACAGCAGTACACTATAAAGATACAGATCAAGAGAGGTCTCATTTTATGTGAATTTCTGTACAATTTTATAAAGGAAGATCAAGGAGATAACTTTTTATTAAGTAACCTCTTACTTTGTGTTATTTAAGTCTAATACATAATCATCATCAGTCATTAAAATGCAGTTAGCGTGGACCTGTCACCAGATATCACAACACAAACTGCATAGATTTTAAATAGATCTATAAGATTTTATATGGAGGCTGCACTTTGAAAATCCAAGTATGAATTGTTATATATTCAATCCTTTCTGGAAGTTTAACTCAATCTGCGCTCAGCTGATTGACAGGTTCTCAGTGTCCCTCTTCCTTGCTGGAACCACACACTGCTCTGTAGATGCTGCAGCTGTCTGTTAGGCTGGATGGATGAAGACTCATAAGCTAATAATGTATGCAGTTTGTATTGTGAAATCTTGTGACAGATCCCAATTAAGGATTTTCATGAAATTTTATTAAAAATTACACCTCCATTATACAGACTAAAATGTTGAGGGTGCATATCAATGTAGATGACCTAAATAAACCACTTTAATTTGTGGAAAACAGGATGATAACATCATTAAACTTGTATTGCCTGCCATTCTAAGTTGCTGCTCTTGGTTTTCTATTTTCTGTTAAACTCAAAAACAGATGAAGGAACAAGCAAACAAGATGACTCAAAAATGTATCTAGTATTTTCAGGTCTATGGAAACCTGGGGATAATAGCTTGGCTATTCTAAAGAATGGATTTCACTTGTGGTTATCTCCTTCATGCATTATCACAGATTAGATCTTGATGATAGCTCAACAACAGATAACTAACATACTAAAAGAGTATGTGCAGGAGAATAGTGGGACTTAAGGCCCTACCGATTTTTGTGGGTCAAGTCTACAAACTAGTGGGGTATGGAGACCTTCCTACTCTCCCCAAACTAATTAAGTCAGTAGAAAAAAGAATGGGACATGTTAAAATCCAACTTCTAATTCTGTTGTTTTACTGGGAAATAAGCCACCTCATCTTTCTGTCTTCTAATTAAAAACACAAGCAAATTTTCACAAGTAAAGCGTTTATGTGTATGGAGGATTGGCAAAAATTGTAGACAAGTGCTTAGTAAATAGCTATCTAATGTGTATGGGCACCCTTATAAAACATTTAGACAAGGCAATAATCAGTAAACGAGGGCTCGTAGGGTGTGTTGATTTTTAAACCAGCCTAAAAATCATCATTATGGGCAGCAAATTGACCTGTGTAAACAGGTGATGTGCTGCAGATAATGATGGCATTCTATGGCACAGAAAAATTGTATTAACGATTGTCCTGTGCACATGAAATGCATATGAACTGTCTAAGTAATCTAGTATGTGATTAGCATGCTTAAAACCATTTAAAAGTCTTGACCAGCTGTCTTTTTTAAGGCTTTGCATTACTTGCAGTGCACATATTGTGGGAAAAATAAGTATTTGATACACTGTCAATTTTGCAAGTTTTCCTACCTATAAAGAATGGAGAGGTCTGTAATTTTTATAGTAGCTACACCTCAACTGTGAGAGACAGAATCTAAAAAAAATCCAGAAAATCACATTGTATGATTTTTACATAATTAATTTGCATTTTATTGCATAAGATAAGTATTTGATACAATAGTAAAACAGAACTTAATATTTGGTAGAGAAACCTTTGTTTGCAATTACAGAGTTCAGACATTTCCTGTAGCTCTTGACCACATTTACACACACTGCAGCAGTAATATTGGGTAACCCTTCCAAAACACTGCCAAATTATGATGTTTCCCCCACCATGATTCATGGCTGGGACGGTGTTCTTAGGGATGTACTCATCGTTCTTCTTCCTCCAAACATGGAGAGAGGAGTTGACACCAAAAAGTTCTATTTTGGTCTCATCTGACCACATGACCTTCTCCCATGCCTCCTCTGGATCATCCAGATGGCCATTGGAAGACTTCAAACGGGCCTGGACATGTCCTGGCGTGAGCAGAGGGACCTTGTGGGCCCTGCAGGATTTTAATCCATGACTGCATAGTGTGTTACCAACAGTAATGTTTAAGACTGTGGTCCCAGTTTTCTCCAGGTCATTGATCAGGTCCTCCACAGTAGTTCTGTGCTGATTCCTGACCTTTCTCAGAACCATTCTTACCCCATGAGGCGTGATATTGTATGGATCGCCAGACCAAGGAAGATTTACAGTCATCTTGTGTTTCTTCCATTTTCTAATAATTGAGCCAACTGTTGTTGCTTTCTCACCAAGCTGCTTGCCTATTGTCCTGTAGCTCATCCAAGCCTTGTGCAGGTCCACAATTTTGTCCCTGGTATCTTTAGACATTTTGGTCTTGGCCATGGTGGAAAGGTTGGAGTGTGATTGATTGAGTGTATGGACAGGTGTCTTTTATACAGGTAATGAGTCCAAAAAGGTGCAATTAATACAGGTAATGAGTGCAGAGTAGGAGGGCTTCTTAAATAAAAACTAACATGTCTGTGAGAGCCAGAATTCTTGCTGGTTGGTAGGTGATCAAATACTTATTTCATGCAATAAAATTAAATTTAATTATTTAAAAATCATACAATGAGATTTTCTGTTTTTAATTTTAGATTCTGTCTGTCACAGGTGAAGTGTACCTATGATATAAATAACAGACCTCTTCATTCTTTGTAGGTGGGAAAACTTGCAAAATCGGCAGTGTATCAAATACTTGTTTTCTGCACTGTATATACAGAAGATATTGACAATATTACGCATTGTTGATCAGGTGAAAAACGGGTCTGTTTTTCTCATTCTTATAATTTATATTTTGTACCTTTATAGTTATTTCCTTGCTCTATCCATGTAACAACACATATTATCTACATAATTTGACGGGCGCGCACACTGAGTTAATGGCCAGCCCAATTACATCAATACTTTCTACATTTTTATATAATGTATATGTTCATTTTGAAACGTAATAGAATATAACTTTGGGATACAGTTAATTTACAAAATATAGAAAGTTGTCAGGTAACCAAGAGTAAGACATTTATATTTTCCTTCATGGCATATTATAGGAGACAAATTCCTTTCCATACCCAGAATAAATCTGACATACCTCGCAGAGACTTTGGCAGCTATTCTTTTTCAAATCCCATGTTTCCTTGCAAGGTTCCAAGCACTGTTGAAAGATTGAACAAACACTTAGTCAAACGATTGTCATTTTGAAGCTTGTGTTTTATTTTTATTTCTTGGGAACGTAATGCTGCAACCCAGGAAAAAAACAAAAGCAGCAGACATAACAGTATTACTTGCTTTGTGACTCACATGGAATCTGTCATTAAATGCTCTCTGACTCCTGTGAGCTGAGAAATTTGCTCGGTGTAATATCTAGGATTTTGTCCACCCACGAAGTCTTTATTTCAGAGAATATTGAGCCAGTTATACACAAAGCTTTTTATATATTTTTCAATTTCATGGAAATTGGATCCTTCTGAAACTCTAGCACGGCTTTCCTGAATTTATAATTAACACAGTTAATTATTTATAGCTAAGAAAGCTGACAATATGCTTCCAGTAACAGCAGTATGGTCTATAACATATGATACTTAGTCACATCAATGAGAGAATCTTACAAGTAATGAGTCTTAATTTCAGATGGAGAGATAGGTAGATAGATTGATTGATTATAGAAATGGAGGCAGCACACCAAATAAATTGGCAACTGCTTAGGAGGCTTGGCACCCACTTTTTGGCTGGTGCTGCTTCCTTCATATTTTTTGGGTATATTCTTTGCATTTTTCCTAGTGTATGTTTAAAAAAAAACAGGAAGGGAAGACATATTGTAATAATGCAAAAATATATATTTAGAGCCGTATAGAAAACTGTATGCTAGCATTCAGCTGTCAACTAATAGTTCAAATTAAAAAGATACTTTTACAAGCAATAAGCAATGCTAACAAACAACCTATAAATGGGCCCTTGGCTATGCTAAAGTAAAAAAAAATAAAATGACTAACCTAGCAAGTAAGAAGACTCAAGAGACTAAATTACCAGCTCTTAGCAGCTGTAGTTGGCCAGTCCTCTGTGAATTTGAGGACTGTATCAGCAATGGTCAAAAAGATTCCCACTGAAAGCCTGCATATACTTTAGATTAAAGTCTGTATAACCCACCAATATCATTGGCAGTCTAACATTTACACCACATTCAAATTATTCTGTAAAATGGATTTAAGTGTCATAAAGATATAATTTTTTGTTTTTCAAATAAACTCAAGGTATCATGTCAAACTACTTAAGAAGGATATCCATAGGCCATAGGTTTCAAGTAATGTGGGAAACAAAAATGATCTCTCTGTTGTCGAAATGCATCAAATAGTGCAATGCTTGGACAAGTCATGAAAACATAAGAAAACGTAAGTATTATCATTGTACTGTGAAGAGATTTGTTCCTGATATAAAGCACCGTTGGGTTCCTGCAGATAAAGGCATAATGAGGATGGTTTCTGCCAGACAAATTAATCAGATTAAGAGAGTAGCTGCTGAAATACCATTAGAAAGCAACAAAGAGTTTTTTGAAGCTGCTGGTGCCTCTAGAGTTCCAAAAATCTCAAGGTGTAGGATCCTCCAGAAGCTTACATTTATGCATAAACCTACTATTTGGCCACCCCAAAATAGTACTCACAATCAGAAATGGTTTTAGTGCGCCCATAAAAACATGAAGACTAATTTTAAAACAGTCTTGTTTTATGAGAGAAGTGGATGGTTGGTGGTTGGCGATCATGTCCCAACAAGGCTGTGACATCAGCAAGGAGGTGGCGGAGTCATGTTTTGGGACGGAATAAAGTAGAGAGAGTTGGTAGGCCCATTTAGGGTCCCTGAAGGTGTGAAAATGACCTTGGAAAAGGCATGGTACAAATAGAAGAACCATGCCATCCATAGCAAAATCAGATTCATTCATGACTATGCACAATCTCATGCACCAAAGTATACATCTGATAACTGGATAACTTCTTTAATATCTCAACAATGCACACACATCATAGCAGTGACAGAGCATAGTTTTGTTACTATCAGATAATAGAGTCAAGGTACCATCTACAAGATGGATTCTCCCCTGAAGACTACCAAATGAAATGTGTACGGAGGATGGTATAGACTTTTTAAAGTAACAATGGTTGAAGAATAGATGGATACTGCCACTATAAGGAGCTATATTTGAGTGACAATGGCTGAGCGACTATGGTGTGGTTCATCTTTTGGCTCCATCTCCAATACGATTTCCATGGACTTACCTAAAGGACCCCTCACTAAGTGGAATATTCTGGTGAGATCCAACCATTTTATCTATCAGAGCTTGAGTTTGGCAATGCATTCCTACCACACATCATGATTGGTGTTATGTCACTCCAGAATTTACCAGATCTGAGAGCTATTATTGATTATATAGGAGGTTCACCAAAAACAAAGTGGCTTTTTTTCTACTCCACTATGAGAATTTATTGGTCTTTTATTAATTGTGCTTTTGGTCATTCTGGTGATGAGTCTAGATTAGATTATTATTTATTAAAGGATATGTTTTAATTTCATACTGTATCTATATTAACACCCAGGTTTAGATAGACCCCCAGGGGATCGGCTGAATATGATGGCGCTATATAAGTAAGCATAAATAATAATAATAAATATGTATGTTCTCCCCATGTTTGTGTAGGTTTCCACCAGGTACTCTGGTTTTCTCCCACACTCCAAAGACAGGGATCGGGAACTAAGACTGTGAGCCCTTGACAGTTCTAGCTCAGGGCCTGAAGGGGAGGTGAATTACTAATCATTTAGTAATATTCGCTATATCAAGTATTACCCTTGTAAACTATGCATAATACAATGTATCAGTCTGTTTATTTTCTGAATGATTATAACCTGAAGACCATGTTAGCATATTTAATATATCAATTGGAAATGGTATTAGATAACCATGGTTTATGTGTGTAGGTGTAATGTGTTTTACTAAGCAACATGAGATGTTAACAACCAGTTAAAAACAGGCATTTACTTGCTAATACAAATTTCCCAGCAGAAAATCATAAAATGAGATCAATTTCCCTTTCCAATAACACTTGCACTTCACCATAATTAACGTTTTTACAACTTGAAAGCACAAAGCATTTAAAGCACATCTCATTACCGTAGTCAGCACATTACACTAATATATTGAAATTTACACACAGAATATTTTTGAAGGGCCAGGAGATGCCCATTATTTTTAATTCTTCCTTGCATATATTTATATTGAAAAAAATCTGTTTAGTCAGCATTTAGATTCCCATGGGGTTATCAGCAAAGGGTAAACAGAAAAATGCAGATAGGATGTGACACCTTAGTAAATAATTAATGAGGATCAGGACAATGGAAAATGTAAAAGATGCAGTCTTCACTGAATGACCTGTGGGAGGGAGAATGTGGAAAGCTGATGGGGGCAAAATTTTGGCAAAAGAAATCATTTGGTGTATATAATCACTAAGGATCCATTTCGTGGACTGACTGGCAGTACTAAATGACCACCAAATGGTACTGGGCATTTAATAGCCCATTGACACAGGCAGACCGAAGTAAATGATGCAATAGCTTGCTCAGTGCGCATATGCTGCCATTGTTCCTCACAGTGCGAGTCCTGTTTTCATAGGACAATGCACCACTTAAAACAAGGTTTTTTGCGCTATGCAAAGGTGATTAGCAGCCTGTTTACACTGAAAGATAACCATGAAATAAGAATTATTAAGACTACTCGTTTACAAATTTCTTTCAGTGTAAATGCAGCTTCAAGCTATGTGCACACAAAGATATTTTAATGTGTTTTTGTGGCATATTTTCACAGCGAAAATGCCGCAAAAATGCATTAAAATTGCTTGTAAAAGGTCTGCCATTTACTGCAATGCAAATCCGCATGTGCTGTGCACATCATGCGGACATTTCTGCTGCGAATTCGCATTGCGGTAAAAACCGCAGCAAGACCAATTCTTGTGCGATTTTACTGCGAAATCGCCGCCATTGACTTGCATTGGATCGCATAAGATCCGCATGACTACATGACTGCATGTAGTCATGCGGATCTTATGCGATTAATGCGCGAATAGAGACTCTCCACCAGACCCGGGTAACATAGTACCTGTAGTTAAAAAAGAATTAAAATAAAAAATAAACATATACTTACCTTCTGATGGCCCCCTGTCTGCTCCCGGTGGTGCTGTTGGCTCTTCGACTGCTCGCGGTGGTGTAAAAGGACCTTCCATGACGTCATTTAGTCATGTGACAAGTCACGCGACCGTGTGCTGCCCCACACATGAAGTTTAGCTGTTCTCATAAGCTTTTCCAAACATTTTCTTAGTTGCATTTTACAGCAAAAGCCATGGCCGTAAACAGCATACAGCACAGCAAAGGGATCTCATTGTTAAACTTTATCTGTCAGGAGAAGGGTACAAAATGTTTTCCAAGGCATTAAATACACTATGGAACACTGTGAAGATGGTCATCAAGAAGTGGTTTAAAGGGGTATTCTCATATCCAAGATTTTATGCTAATATGTAGTAGGTGTAATAATAATAATATTAGCAAATACCTTCAATTAGAAATGTAGTATAATTCTTCTAATAAGCTATGTCGCTAACCCCATATGCAGGGCATTGCAGTAGCTTAGGTATCCATGGTTACAACCGCTCTTATGGTAACAGTTGTTAGCTGTCGTACCCATGGATAGATAGGCTACTGCAATGCCAGGGGTAGTGGGCAGTGTGGTCTATAATCGCAATGGCGTGTGGTGGGTATAGGTCTTCTTGCACTTATGCAAATTACTGAGAGCGCTATTGCAGAAGTTTGTTACCTCTTATTTGAGGTCAGGCTACCTTCATTTATTATATGGTTGTTAATTATATGGTTGTTAATTTATTGCTTTAGCGATCTTTGTGTTATTCTGGGACTGTTTTCATAATTGATATTTTTTATAATTCTCAGGTTTCTGTGATTTATGTCTAATTATGTGTTTGTTGTACCCCCCTATTTTGATTTACTGATTTTCATTTGCCTCAATGTTATTTACAATTGAGCACACTGCTTGCTCTTTTTATTTGGGTTTTATGAGGTGTTTTTAATTATCTTTTTCTTCAGTGTTTGTGTATTTATTTGTTAATTAATAAAATGTGGATATATTCATGGATATTGATTTTTTTGGTATTCATTTGTACTGTTTTATTGGGAGAGGTAATTATAGTTTTAATGCAATGTTTTTTGGTACCCCCAAAACTAAGCTTTTTTATTGAAGTTATTCTGAGTATGGTTCTGTTTTTCCAGTTTTGGTTATGGATTGCAAAAGCTTAGGTATCCATGGTTACAACCACCTATATAGAGACAGTTTGTTGTTAGTGGTCGTAACCATTGGATACCTAAGCTACTACAATGCCCTGCACATGGGGTAAGTGACATAGCATGTCAGAAGAATTATATTACATTTCTAATTGGAGGTATTTGCTAATATTATAATTATTATTATTACACTTAGTACATATTGGGATAGGATCTTGGGGATTATCCCTTTAAGGGACTATCCCTTTAAGTTTGGCACAGCAGCTACATTTCCTAGAATTCAATGTCTCTCAAACATTGATGAAAAGCCAAGTAGAAAATTGGAAGCTGCTAAGAGGACTACAGCAACATTAAAGGATTTGCAATAATTTTGTCAACTACTAGTTGTTTACTGCATGTACCAAAAATCTCCCATATTCTTCATATGTCTAGTCTTTGATAAATAATAGCAAGTCAGAAACCTTTTCTTAGAATTAAAAACTCCCAAGCCCCGCTATGTTTTACCAAAGCCTACATCAACTCTGCCAAAATCATATGGGAAAACATGTTATGGTCTGATGAGAAAGAAATTGAACTTTTTAGGTAAAATTCCAAAAGGTACGTTTGGCGCAAAGCAAACAGTGCGCATCACCAAATGAAAACCATACCCACAGTGAAGCATTGTGGAAATAGCATTATGCTTTAAGGCTGTTTTTCAGGAGCTATAACGGGGACTTTATTGAAGGTGGAGGGATTTATGCACAGTTAGAATATCAGTCAATGTTGCATCAAATTCTTTAGGTCTCTGCAAAAAAGCTGAAGATAAAGAGGAATTTCACTTATACGCCAATGAACAAAAGAACGGCTTTGCCAGAAGAAGATCAAAGTTTTAAAATGGCTCAGCCAGAGCCCAGACATGAATCCAATAGAATATCTATGGGTGACTTGAAGAGTGTACACTGGAGATGCCCTCATAATCTGTCAGATTTGGAGCGCTACTACAAGGAAAAGTGGACGTAGATTGCCAGTTCAAAATTGGCCAAGACTGACTGCTGTCATAAATTGTAAGGGTACTTCAACATATTATTAATTTAAGGGTGAGCATATTTATGCAACCAAATTATTTTAGTTATTTATATTTCTTTTTTCATCCAGAGAGATTTCAGTTTGTTTTTCAATTAAATTGCACAAATTATGGGTCACAATGATGTAAAATGTTCTGAAATGATTCTTATTGGTATGATCTTTATTACATGGCCAAAACCTGGCATTGAACAGGGCTGTGTAGACCTTTTAGATCCACATTAGCTTAAGCTATACATATGTATGGAGTTCTGCAAGATTAGATGTCAAAGCCTGTTTTTTTTCACAGAAGCAGCACTACATCAGTTTATTGGCTATAAGTGAGATTGCAACACCATCTTTTGAATGGCACTAAAATGCAATCCAAACAAAAGATTACAGCAGCACCCTGTAAGCACTATGTGTGCAAACATTGGATATATGAAATTTGGACTGAATTACTGCTATTTAGAATAACCTTGGCAAATTCATGAGCGCCCGCCATGATTTTGGTGACTCTAGCCTGATATTTATGAAACATGCTTCTCCCGGGCCAAAAGACTACAAATTTAAAGGGCAGGTAGGATCCAGCATTAATTGAAAATAGCCTTAGGCTAATGGGAGGAGTGAGCAGCCAAATATGAAGGTAGCACTACCTCCTATAGTATACTACCGTTTTGTTATTTTGTGTACTGTAGTATATTATTACAGTTGGTGATTGCCTGCATATTTGACTGAGCAATTCTCCCATCAGTATAAGGCTGTTTTTAATTAGTGCTTTATCCTATCTGTGGGGGGATTATATATATAATGAATAAAATAGAAAGGGCACATGTGTCTTGGCATTTAAGTTCACCAGACAAGAGGAAGTGTCCAGTTTCAGGTGAGGGGTAATGATGTCACCAGTCTATTGTATTTTCCACACCCACTGACTAAGGTTCTTCGTTCATTTCCACCTATCATGGCTGAACATGTTTTTTAACAATTGACTGGACATTCCTTTGTCTCAAGGTAAATATGATACACTGCTGATTTTACAAGTTTTCCCAACTACAAAGAATGGAAAGGTCTATAATTTTTATCGTAGGTACACTTCAACTGTGAGAGACAGAATAAAGAAAAATCCAGAAAATCACATTGTATAATTCTTACATAATTACTTTGCATTTTATTGCATTAAATAAGTATTTGATACAACAGAAAAACAGAACTTAACATTTGGAACAGAAACCTTTACTTGCAATTATAGAGGTCAGACATTTCCTGTGACCAAGTTTGCACACATTGCAACAGGGATTTTGGCCCCCTTCTCCATAGAGATCTGCTCCAGATTTTTCAGGTTTCGAGGCTGTCGTGGGCAACATTGAGTATCAGCTCCCTCCAAACATTTTCTATTGGGTTCAGGACTGGAGACTGGCTAGGCCACTCCAGGACCTTGAAATGCTTCTTAGAGTGCCACTGCTTAGGCCGTGTGTTTCAGGTCATTGTCATGCTGGAAAACCCAGCCATGACCCATCTGCAATGCTCTTACTATGGGAAGGAGGTTGTTGGCCAAAATCCCGCGATACATGACTTCATCCATCTTCCCTTCAAAAGGGTGCAGTCGTCCTGTTCCCTTGGCAGAAAAGCACCTTCAAATTATGATGTTTCAGCCACCATGCTTCACGGTTGAGACTGTTATTGGGGTTGTACTTCTTCTTCTTCATTCAAACATGACAAGTGGACTTCATACCAAAAAGTTCTATTTTGGTCATATCTGACCGCATGACCTTCTCTCAAGCCTCTTCTGGATAATCCAGGTGGTCATTGTTGAACATCAAACAGGCTTGTAGACATGCTGGCATGAGCAGGGAGACCTTGCATGCCCTGCAGGATTTTAATCCATGATGGCATAGTGCGTTACTAATGGTAATGTTTGTGACTGTGGTCCTAGCTCTCTTCACGTATTTGACCAATCCTCCCTTGTAGTTCTGGGCATATTCCTGACCGTTCTCAGAATCATCCTTACCCCACAAGGCGAGATCTTGCATGGAGCCCAAGACCAAGGAAGATTGACAGTCATCTTGTAGTATTTCTTCCATTTTCTAATAACTGTGCCAACAGTTGTTGTGTTCTCACCAAGCTGCTTGCCTATTGTCCTGTAGCCCATCCAGCCTTGGGCAGGTCTACAATTTTGTCCCTGGTGTCCTTAGACATTTAGATCTTGGCCATGGTGGAGAGGTTGGAGTTTTCTTGAGTGTGTGGACAGGTGCCTTTTATACAGGTAATGAGTTCAAACAGGTGTAATAAATACAGGCAATGAGCACAAAGTGGGAGGGCTTCTTAAAGAAAAACTAACAGATCTGTGAGAGCCAGAATTATTACTGGTCGGTAGGTGATCAAATACTTATTTCATGCAATAAAATGCAATTTAATTATTTAAAAATCATACAATGTGATTTTCTGTTTTTTATTTTTTTATTCTGTCTCTCACAGTTGAAGTGTACCTACGATAAAAATTACAGACCTCTCCATTCTTTGTAGGTGGGAAAACTTGCAAAAGTGTATCAATTACTCATTTTCCCTACTGTATATATAGTCACCCGCTTGGGTATGAATATATACACATATATTGGTACTACAACATTATCTACCATTTAAATTTGTATGCCTTTAGCCCAGGAGAGGCATGTTTGACAAATATTAGGCAAGGGTCCAATAAAAGAAAGGTATGCCTTGTTGTGGCTGGTGAGCTCTCATGAATTGGCCAGTTTATGTGCTAAGTACTTTTATTGTAGAAGTATATTATATATAGCAGTCTTGCAGTCCAAATCTCATATATTCAATGTTGGCACACATCACAGAGTGGTGCTATATTTCTTTCTTTGTATATTATG
This sequence comes from Phyllobates terribilis, assembly GCF_046119375.1. Classification (NCBI taxonomy): domain Eukaryota; kingdom Metazoa; phylum Chordata; class Amphibia; order Anura; family Dendrobatidae; genus Phyllobates; species Phyllobates terribilis. The sequence continues at coordinate 762,544,436 of NW_027362762.1, read as the reverse complement.
CAGTCATGGCAGCTCACACATTTTCACATTTGCTTTATTCTGCTCGGAGGTGCTAGTCAGTTTTTTTTTGTTTTTTTGTAAGGTGCATTACCAGACACAGACATTTAACATGAGTGGTGCTGTTTCTGAAAAAAAAATACTTCTTTTCTGATCCCATAAAAGGGATAAGAGTTCTTTGGGTCTCTTTATTAAATAACTTCCACTCCAAAGTAAGGTGGCATGCCACGAGTAATTGCTTATCATATCCAATGTCTCCAGTCAATTTAACTGTAATCATCCTCAAGAAAGATTAATCATGTTGCAAATTTTACCAGAACATTTCAATTTTACTGACTTCTCAAACTTTATGGTCAAATTTAGTGATTATATTTTTCATGTCCCTCTCTTTTATTACATCAGACTTGCAGTATGTAATCACGGCTGTCTAGACAGTCATTTTTGCATATTTCTAGCAGACAATAAGTCACCAGATTGGAGGTTAACATGTCTTACAAATACTGAGAACTTTCCCTATGGCAAGAGTAATAGCAATTATGAGAGTAGATAGAGTTAGAGAAAGTTTCCTTCCTAAACCATATCGTAGAACTTCAATTCCCATGGAGACACCTTACTTGCTGCTACTTGCTCAGCTGTTTTGAGTACTATGTTGAACCTTATCTAATGGAGACAAAAGAGGCCCAATTAAGCTTTATGAACATAAGTGTGGGGTAGTTTAACCTAGTTTCCATTCCAAGTACAAAAAAGAGAAAGCACAGTCTAATGTGCTAAACTTTGATGTTTTTGAATTTAAATAAAAGCATTACATGTGTTATAATCACCCAATATTCCTCCACCGTTCACATTACTAATGTATCCATGTGACCTATAACAAAGTGACAAAACACAGGTCAGTACACTCCATGTGAGCCACAACCTTTCTTCTGTTTACATGTCAAAAAAAGAAATTACAGGTAATATACTGTAAACAAGTTTTAAACGGTTATTTTTAAGTTGTCTCTTGAGCAGCACAAAGCTCTGCAGTCTCCTTACTTCCTGTCGACAGTTCTGGTGAGCAGTAAAAGCTGTTGTGTTAGAACTAAACAGCTCATCACAAGTTCTGCTGTAACACATTCAACTATCTGTGATTTGTTCTGGAGTCTACACTGCTGTCATTATATTTATATATTTAGATAACAGAGTATTTTAACAAGCACGCAGCTGGGGAATGTGAGAGCTGTGAATAGGAGAACTGCTCTGGAAGCAGCAGATGCTGGGGCTCATGATTTTGCAAGATTTGTAACAGCAAAAGCTTGTCAAGAGCTGAGAGGGAGGGAGAGGGAGGTAAGAAGCCAATTGCTATGTAGAAATTAATGGGCTGAAGAGGTCTGACTGGGTTGTTAGGACTCAGTTAACTCTTCTCCTGGAATGTAACTAGAGCGCACATTCGGACAGGCTTTGGAAGCAAAGCTCCATGGAAGCAAGCTGTACACCAAGGCTTCAAAAAGCACCAACAGATCATGTTTTCAGGATTTCCTTTATATTTCAAGGTGATAATGCTATCACTTGGGCAATACTAAGAACATGCTGAAAACATGATATGTTGATGGCTCTTGAAGACTTGGGTTGGGAAAAACTGCTGTATCCTATGTAAGATAAAAGCTGTCACATCAGGAGAACCAGAGCAGATAGAAAAAGCAAACCAATTGCAAACTTGCTTAAATGCATGCTGTCTAATTAACTAACAAATTTAAGGACATGAGAATAACTCTTTAAATGGACAAAAGCTAACCTTGGACATATAAGCTCAAATAAATAAACTTCACTAGTACTTTGCAATCCTTGTCTACACAAGGTATTTCAGCTTCCAGCCAGGTTTGATGCATAGAGGTGTACAACTTTATCTTGTCATCAATTTAATTAAGAACATTACCACTACACACTACCTAAACTCTCGACAGGTCTCAATTCACATCATTACCACTGGGTGGACACATGTAGACAAATATTTCATTATTATCTCCTGATGCAATCATGCTTTTTTATTTTAAAGCCGGTTATCCAACATTCCTCTTCTTGGGGTTTCTTACCTAAGTTTTCATACAAATATCAATTTCTTACAGTGTTTATAGACCCTTTTCTGGTACACTCAGAATTTCCCATTTGCCAAAGCAGAGAGCCAAATATCAAGAACAGTTGCCAATGGGCAAGAGAATATCCTCAGGGTTCTAGCTATAATTAATATTATTTATTATAAGTTTAAGTTCTTATATGATGTTTTATAAAGGAATCAATTAAATCAATAACTTTTTATTCTATTTAAATTTGTTACACTCCATCCTTAATACACTCAGTCATTAAATATTTTGCTTAGTTGTTGCCAGAAGTTTTTCGTGGCAAGCTGAGCTGATTACCAGAAGGAATAAGACTAGAGATAAGCAGATGTATTGAAATTTAGATTCGCCAACAAATTTTCCCCAAAAATGAGGCTAATAAATTTGCACAAATCTCAATACTGGAAAGCTTGTAATTGCATGTAAAATACACATGGGAAAGAGGATAAAGAGAGAACCCCACTGACCTTAACAGTTTACATTCTACAGACGAGAGCGAGAGGAACTCGCTGATCATAAGAGCTTACACTTTACAGGCGAGAGAGGAAAAAGATGACCTTTCTGACCATAAGATTTTATGCTCTCCAAGAGAGAAAGAGTGAGAAAGGACACTGCTGAACATATGATCTTACAACTTACAGAAGAGAGAAGGAAAAAGAGAAAAGGGACCCTGAAGGCCATATGAGTTTACACACTACAGAAGAGAGACTTACCCACTGACTCTGGAGATGAAAAATGACTCTACTGTACAAACTGTGCTTTTCTGGGAACTGCTAATCTGTGATAACCCAGGTACTGAGAACCACTATACATGATATAATAATTCATAACATGTCATACTGCAGGGCATTATGAGGAGGCCCGTGCAGCGACACAAAATTATGCTAGCCTGCTCTCTCATGCTTCAGCAGTGTGAAAAAGGTGCAAGGTTTTTTTTTGCAAACTGCAGATCAAATCCCAAAATGTTTGAATTTGCTTGAAACAGCGAATGTCAGGAAATGTGACTCATACTCAATCCTCAATGGATTGATATGCTCATTTCTAAATAAGACACATACTCAAGATCGTCAGCTGATCACTTGGGAAACTTTTCTCTTAAAGGACATGTTGACTTGGCGAGTTAATTTCTAAAACATAATACTAGTATTTTTCTTGGTGGAGGTCCACCTGAAATTTGTAACCTTTTTCGAGACCTAATTATATGTCTATAATTAGTTATGTTTAATACCTAGCCACCTCATTGCAAATGTCATGTATGTATGAGAAAAAATTACCATACCACACACACAGACATAAGTGAGCTCACCCAATGCCAAAAACTTCACCTAATTTAAAAACAAAAGGAAACTACTGATTAGTACTTGTAATTTATTGGCTGACACATCAATTTGTTCTAGATTGAATGCCTATGCTTTAGTTCAATTACATAGGCAATCCAGAGGTTATTTTCAGGACACAGTTCTGCACACTCAAAAACTTAGATGATACCATCTGAAATCTTTGGACTTGTGAATTGATTGGTTAATTTTGAGTCAGTGCCAGGGCTGGGAATATTTTTAGCAGACCACTGTATGGCTATAATGAATGATGGGTATGTTATGGCTTTTTCCAGACAGAACAATAAAAGCGCCCTAATGCAGACACAACCGAATAAACTGTGCTGACATTTTATTGTTTCTGAGATACAAATGCGTCATAACTCAGCGATAAAGACGTTTGTAGTTTATCACACTCTACATCATCAATAATTGAGTTTTCCTATATTGCTTTTAAGCAACTAAACCATAACCATTTTCAAGAGAAATTACATTGAAGATCAAACAAAGTTTTAAGAGAATTTTGTGCTATAGGAAATAAAAAAATTGGTTTCAGAGGAAGTCTAAAATGTGACATTTCTAATGGTTATATTGTTTATTTGTGTATTATTTACAGATATAGCAAACTTAAAGGGGCTCCCCACCACTTTCATACTGATGACATCCTCAGATTGATGTGGGTTCCGACATTTGGCACCTCCACCAATCAGTTGTCCACAGTGTCTGCCGCGGCTTTATGTAAAGTGTGTGGAGAAGAGCAGCACAGCGCTGTACACTGTTTAGTGGCCACTGTCAGGTACTGCTGATTGGCTCCTACATAAATAATAGTAGCTGATCTGCACTAACTGGCTGCAATTCCTAAAACAGTGTAAAGGAACGGTAGTGTTGTGCCTCACACACTTCTACTAACAGCTGATTAGTAGGGGTGCTAAATGTTAGACCCCTATTAAATCTATATCAATTATGACCTATTTTAAGGAAAACCTTATTAAAACAGCTTTAATACTCTACTTTGTATTGTGTAAGGCAGCGATATTCATCACGCTAGGGGACACTCACTTCACCGAGTGAATTAAAGCACACATGCAACGTCTTTCCGATATTTCACAATCCAGCAGTTTATTACACTTCATAACTGCTTATAACATGGTCCATCTCAGTGGCTCACCAGCATGTTTACACACATAACATCCAAGAGCCTTTCAAGTGGCAGATAGGCCCACTTGGCTCCAGTTACAGCATTCAGCAAAGTAACTATATCAATGTCCATATAACGCAGCATTTTTACCTTTGCCAGATCGTAGCTGCTTCAGTCAGCTTTGTTCTGCCACAGCTATGGCTTTATGGCTTCCCAGATGGGGGTTTCCAGCCCTTGTACCTTCCAAGGCTACTGGAATCTCTTACACACAAGGATCCAGCCTCTGCCTTTCAGGCTTCACCCGGCTTTACCAGGCCTCACTAGGCTTCACTCTCTAACGGTGTACCACACGTGGGGTACAGGCCTCACGCCTTCCACACCCTGCTTCAAAAGCACCAGGATTTACATATCCTTCAGTGCACACAGGACTTGCAATGATGTCACAATCATGTGATCAGTCCTTCTGAGGGAGAGGTATATGGTCAGCCAGAACACCCTGGACCATTACAGTAATGCCACAAGCCGCTGCATTACATATCTCCCCCCTCTGTTCAAACTTGTGGGGCTGAACACATAATATACACAATTACATTATAACCCACAGTTCACACAGAGACCATGTACTTGACAATTGCGCTGCTCAGCCCCAGGAACATTAGTCATCGACATTAGCCCATTCCTTAGGGACCTACCATCTGTCATTGTCACTGACTTCGTCAAGTCACATTTCCGGGTCGTAACTTTGTCAGACCTTCCCCGCTCCCAGCGGTCAGTCGTAACCTTGTCAGACCTCCCCCGCTCCCAGCGGTCAATACAGCAGTGTGACTCACATGCCCTGGTATCTAAGGTCCGGTTCGACTCCACACTGTCCCGCACTCTATTGGGTCGTTTGTATGGGCCACTCAGACCTGAGTTACTGGAGGTCTCACTACCTCTAAACCTACACCCACTATCCTCAGGACATCGTGGAAAGTCTCTAACTTCTACTGTAGCCGTTCTATTATGTGAAGGGCCCTTTCTCTGTATGGTCTCACAATTTCTAGATGGCTGCCATCTTCTGCTGCTCAGGCGATTCTGTCTTTCCACTCGCCGTCTAGCGAGATTCAACTGTTCTACCTCTCGCAGGTAGGTCACTCGGTACTCCACCAGCATGGGTATATATGCAAGACTTTCTTCCGTTCCTACAGCGGAGAATGACACCATGCTGTCTTCATCTGGTATCCAGTCCTGTCGATCACGTGGACTGCTTAATTTCATCACACCAGACTTCTTTACCATCATCTGCATGGCTCAGCCATTTCTCCCAATGAGCTTTCTTACCAGAGCATGAGGCACCCGGATGACCTCTTCATGCAGACTTTGAGCTTTTCTCATAAGCTCCAGTTGTCTAATGGCTTGTTCCATCTTCAACCGGACAAACTGCTTCGTGCAAATACATCGCCAGTGCATGTCACTTAGGATCGCCACCCTCTTCACTGTGACTATGGTTGTGGACAGGACCACCAGCTGTTTAGCTTCTGAGGTTGAGTACACCTTACAGGCTCCCACGGCCTTTTTAAACTTTTCATGCACTGACTCTCTGGTGTATTCTTCTCTCAAATCTTCGGGTACATCTATGAGACACTTGTACCAAGACGTTTCTGTCTCACCAGTGGTCTCCAAATGATCATCTGGCTCAGGTTTCAGGGACAACTGACTTTCAGCTTCTTCACCCTGTAGAGTGGTCTCAATCACTCGGCGCATGTGCTCTGCAACCTCCTTATCATCCTCTAGTTTTTCCTTAACCTTGAGGACATCCTCATAGTCTCTCTTAATTTGTTGCAGATCATTACTGAGTTCACCAAACTTCTTCTTGGATTCACCCAGCTCTTTCTTCACTTGGTACAGCTCTAACCATACCAGGGAGAAGCGACCTTTCTCCTCGCACAACTCATCTTCACACTCCACTTTGTCAAGCTCCAATTGAGAAACCTCCTCTTTACCTCTCTGGAACATTTCTTTCCTTTTGTTGATTTACTCGCTGCTTTCTTCCAGTTCCCGCTGCAAGTTCCTTACAACCTGGTTTATTTTCTGCCGTTCAGACTCCAGGCTCAGCTGGTCTGAGGACACATTCTCCAGGTTTTACCTTAGTTGCTGCACATCACTATGATACTGCTGCCTGACAGGCTCCAGCTCTTGGTAATGACTGGCCGCCTCCTCTTTCAGGGCTGTCGGATCCTGATCCTTCTGTCTCAGTACTGTATCGGAGGTTGCTACTGGCAATGTCACCTCCTCTTCTTCTAAAAGAGGATCCAAACTCGGAATAAAGGCACACAGCCTTGTATTTTTTTTATTTGCCCTTTCAGCAAAGACTACAGGAGCAACCTTTTTGTGGTCCTTGCGCCATCGACGATGAGAGGGGGACTTTCTCACCTCGTCTAGCTCCTCCTGACTGAACTCTGTTTCTACTTTCGGAGTGTCACTGTCAGCTATGGAGTCTGTGTCACTCCCCATGGTGTCGTGGGCCAACAAGTCACCTCCCACTTTGACGTCAACCCCTTCTACTGGAGCTACCCCGTTATCAACGGTCAAATTGTCATTTTTAGGCGGTACCAACCCACAACCAGTAACCAATTTTGGTTTTCTATACTCTACGCTCTTTTGAAACTCTGCCCCCTTTTGAGACCCCACCCCATTTTGGACACCCACACCTGTAGGGGGATTTTTACAACAAAAACCAGCAATTGTCTTAGGACCCAGTTCACAACATATCTTACTACCTCCCTGGGCACTCTGGGATAGCACCGGCGCCACAGGAGAACTCAAGGAATGATCTGCTACCGCCATTCTGTAAAGGGCCCACAGCTCCTGCCCTTCCTGTACCAGGACCTGATGTCGTTTCTCAAATGTCTGCTGCGAGTCCTGTTGTCGTTTCTCAAATACCAGCTGTTGTTTCTCAAATGCCTGCTGCTGCGATTTTAACAGGCACTTTAATCATTCAACAGCTGCAGTCTTATCTGCTGCTCCCTTCACAGCCATCTCCATCTGCTCCTGCATTTCTTCAGTACACTCCATTTTGCTGCAGAACGTCTGCAGCCAGTCATCTAACCACTTCTCCATTTCATCTGGGAATACTGCTCCATTCATAGCCATCGCGGTACACTGTTCACACTATACACTTCACACCACTCTCCCTGGAAAATTTTTCGTGGCCTCACCAAGCCACAGCAAACCAGGTTTGAGTGCAAGTACAATTTTCGTAACCCCGCCGAGTTACAGCAAGATGCTTTAATCTTCATGACCCCGCCAAGCCACAGCAAGATGCTTGGATCCACACTCGTCGTCCTGTGCCGTTACCCATAGCAACAGGCTGCAGTTGCCCCTAGCAACCGGGCTGCAATTGCCCCTAGCAACTGGGCTGCAGTTGCCCCAAGCAACCAGGTTGCAGTTGCCCGCATTCTCCAACCACATGTAAGGCAGCGCTATTAATCACGCTGGGGGACACTTGCTTCACCGGGTGAATTAAAGCACACATACAACGTCTTTCCGGTATTTCACAATCCAGCAGTTTATTACACTTCATAACTGCTTATAACATAGTCCATCTCAGTGGGTCACCGGCATGTTTACACACATAACATCCAAGAGCCTTTCAAGTGGCAGACAGGCCCACTTGGCTCCAGTTACAGCCTTCAGCAAAGTAACTATATCAATGTCCATATAACGCAGCGTTTTTACCTTTGCCGGTCGTAGCTGCTTCAGTCAGCTTTGTTCTGCCACAGCTGTGGCTTTACGGCTTCCCAGATAGGGGTCTCCAGCCCTCGTACCTTCCAAGGCTACTGGGATCTCTTACACACAAGGATCCAGCCTCTGCCTTTCAGGCTTCGCCATGCTTTACCAGGCCTCACTAGGCTTCACTCTCTAATGGTGTCCCGCACGCTGGGTACAGTCCTCACGCCTTCCACCCCCTGTTTCAAAAGCACCAGGATTTATATATCCTTCAGTGCACACAGGACTTGCAATGATGTCACAATCATGTGATCAGTCCTTCTGAGGGAGAGGTACATGTCAGCCAGAGCACCCTGGACCATTAAAGTAATGCCGCAAGCCGCTGCATTACAATTGGATTAAATTCAAGACCGTCCCATAGGTCTAAACACGATTCTGGTAAAACCACATTTTATGATATCACTCTGAAACTAGTTCTGCAAACTCTATAGCCCACCAATGAAGAATAGTACTCTTGGTGTTAGGCAATGATAACACCATTGATAGTGGTCATGACTGTGCATCGTATTGGCAGTTCTGTCACTTTCTCTGGCAAAAATATTAGAACATGTAGCAAAATACTTGTTGTCAAATCTATGGAAAATACAATGGAAACCAAATAAATTTCATTCAAAAGTCAACAGGGTTCTATAGGCAACGTTTGGATTAGAGATGAAAAGATCAATTCACAGGACTCCGGTTCAGTGTCCAGGCCAGTGGTACCTAGCAGCTAGAGGGGAGGCCTTCAAATCTCTTACCTTCCGGCATCCCTGGCACAGCTTTTGGCTAGCCAGGTCTGATGCAACGTCATCTGTCCATCATGTCAGCCCTGACTAATCAAATGCCAAGCTATGTACGCTGGAAGGTAAGAGATTCATGGACTTCTTGTCTAAGTACCACTGATATGAACGCTAGACTGGAGTGAATCGATCCACTCATCTCTACTTTGAATCCATCATTTGACGGCTCCAAAATAGAACAGCGGCTGCAATTTTAACCTGACGCCATCATGAAGGTTTGAACAAAGCCTTAGTTCATTGCAGATACCTAATAAGTTTTCTTTATTTCTAGAGAAGCTGCATTGTCCTTTAATATTTCCATTTCAAAATTCATATTTAATATTTATGCCAAATGTGATGAGGGGAGTCGTAGAAGGACTTTTAGGAACAGTGACTGAGAGAATATGCTATGGAAAATCTTAGCATGCATTATCCAATAATCGGCTCCCTATAATACATCTACAGTAAATTGAATTAAACACTTAAAGGAAGCAGCCAAATTAATTTTTGCATTTTCACCCCCCCCTTTTTCAAATAGCAATAATATTTTTTTATATTTTTATATCGACATAGTTATGACAGTTTTTTTTTTTGTGGGACAAGCTTTAGTTTTGAAAGACATCATTTATTTTACCAAACACTATACGTGAAAAAGTGCAGTAAGTGGTGAAACACAATTCCTCCTTTATTTTTTGGGTTTTGTTATTACAGCATTAATTGAATAAAACGGCCTGGCAACAGTAGGATAGCAGTGATAGTTTTTTTACTATTTTAACAGCTTAAAGAAATTTTGAAGTTTGTAAAAGAAAAAATATAACTTGTGTCACCATTTTCTGAGACCCATAAATTGTAGTTTTTCCATCAAAGGAACTGTGTGAGTGCTTGTTTTTTTGTGCTGTTAGTTTGCATTGATATTGATGCCACTTTTGTGTTAGTACTAATTTTGTTTGTTTTCTGTTGAATGACAACTTATTGGAAAATGGAGGTGATCTAAATATTTTTTAACTCTTTAACTTTTCACTTTTTCTTCATTCCTCATAGGCGACTTAAACCTGTGACTGTTTCATCGCCTGTATGGTATACTGCAATATATAAGTATTCAATTATATAGTAAAAATCATGGTCTTATATGAAACCAAACCTGAGGCAAGACTTCACAGGAGAATGAGCATTGCAATGACAAAGGCCATTAGTAGGCTCTTGGTTACCTACTACCATATAAAAATAATAAAAAACATGCTAAAAATGTTGCTTTTTCATCATAGTGACACATAAAAAATTGAATAAAAAGCAATCAAAGGGACATATGTAAAAAAAAATAGTATAAATGAAAACAACAAATCATCCCGCAAAAAACAAGCCCCAATATTGCCCAATCGGCAAAAAAATAAAAAAGTTATGGATCTCAGAATATGGAGATGGAAAAACAAAAACATTTTTGTAAAATATTGTTTTTAGTATATAAAAGCAGCAGAGCATAAAGAAATCTATGAATCTGGAATCACTGTAATTGTACTGACCCGAAGAATAAATCTGTGCTATCAGTTTTACCGCACTGTGAACCGCGTGCAAAAAAAAAAAAATAATAACTGAGTTGCTGGTTTCTGTGCATTTTGTGTCAGAAAAATCTGAATAAAAAGTGATCAAAAAAACTTTATGAGCCCCAAAATAGTGACAAAAAAATCTCCAAGTCGTTGCGCAAAAAATAAGCCCTCATACAGCACTGGTCACCAAAAAATAAAAAAGCGTTTTTTCAATTTGATATTAGCAAAACATTAGAAAAATTCTATAAATCGGGTATTGCTGAAATTACATTGACCCAAAAAATAAAGTCGTCTAATCACTAACAATATACCGCACAAAAAAAAAGAACTTTTGCTGTATTGTTGCCTGTTTGTTCATTCTACCTCCCAAAAATCAGAATAAGGCTCTGCTCACATTTATCCTTTGTTCTCTTCTGAATGCTTACGTCATGTTTTCCATGTAAATCCAAAAAAACATGATTTAGACAAAACCTCCGATGGAACCACTCACTATAATGAGGCAGATGGACTAACTTTGTACTCTGTCTGGCCTCTGTTCCGGTGGTATAACGTTATTTTAGGCGTCTCTTTAGTGCACAAGTGTGGTTGACAACATATCTATGCATGCCTAAAACGATGGATACCACCGGAACAGATGCGAAACAGAGTCCAAAGTGTCTCTCTTTGCCTCATTATAGTGAGTGGTTCTGTCGGGGATTTCATCTGAATTTCATTCCTGTGGGATTTACACAGAAACCCTGGTAGAACAAAGACTCTGGAAAAGTGGCATATCTCCAAGACCAAAGCTAATAAAATCCAGTGAAATCTGCCCTCCCTAATCCAAATGCCCCCCTGCTTCTGAGCCTCACTGTACCTAAACTACAGTAAGCGGCCACATGTTTGACATTATTGTAGTAGGCAGAGCTCAATTAACATATTGCGGGATGTGTGTATCAAAAAGCACAAACTGGGCACAATTTATGGGGATGATAAAATATATGGGGGCACTACACTGTATGAGGGCACAATGTATAGATGCTAAACTGGCATATTTGCAATTCTCCAAAATAAAGCTTGTGGATATTACAAAATAGTCACTGCAGCCATAGATGAATTCATTGAGAGGTGCAATTTTTACAACGGAGTCACTTTTGGGGTTTTTCTGCTGTTCTCTCACCTTCGGGGCTCCGCAAATGTTGCCCCAAACTATTCTAGCAAAATCTGTGCTCCAAAAGCCTAATAGCGCTCTTTTCTTCTCAGCCCTGACGAGTGGCCTAACATTAGTTTCGGAAGACATATGATGCATCATCACGTTTTGGAGAAACTGGCAATAATTTGTTAACCCTTGTGTAACAAATAAATTTGCAGCAAATAAAAAAATTACATTTTTACCACTAAAATGTGATATTTAAAAGTCCTAATGCTGTAAAATTCTGTGAGGCACCTGTGGGTTCAAAATATACATCCCTAGATTAATTCTTTAAGCAGTGAAGTTTCCAATATGGGGTCACTTGTGTGGGGTTTCTGCTGATCTGCTACCTCAGGGACTCAATTAATGGAGCCCACAATCTATTCTAATGAAATATGCGTTCTAAAAGCCAAGTAGCACTCTTTCCCATCCGATCCATGCCGTGTTCTCAAACAGTAGATAACAAACACATATAGGGTACTGCCATGTTAACAAATTATGTGGTCCAGTTTCTTCCATTACCTCTCATGTAAATTATACATTTGGTGCTAAAAGAGTATTTTAGTGGAAAAAATAAAAATTTTTGTTTTCATTTAAATGTTAATAATTCTCACGTTTGAGAGAAATTGCGTAACAAATTATGGTGTCCATTTTTTCTTATTATTTATTGTGAAAATTACAAATTTGGGGCTAAAACAACATTTTAGTGTAAAAAACTATTTTTTGCTTTCACATCTACATTTTAAAAAGTTCTGTGAAGCACATACGGGTTCATCATGCTCAATATAGCCTTAGGTGAATTCCTTGATGGTCTAGTTTTCAAAATGGGGTCACTTGTGAGGGTTTCTGATGTTTTGCTACGTCAGGGGCTCTGCAAATGAGAAATGTTGTTGCAATCTATTCTAGTCAAATTTACATCCCAAATACCAAATGTAGCTTCTTCCCTTCTGAGCCCTGCCTTGTAGCCAAATGGTACTTTTTGACTACATGTGTGATATCGCTGCACTCAGAAAAGCGTGGCTAAAAAATGTGGGGTCTACTTTTTTAGGTTTCCTCTTGAAAAACTGAAAAATTTGGGTATAAAGCAACACTTTTTTTACAGAAAGTGAAAAATTTTCATATGACCACCTAATGCTATAAAATTCTGTGTAGTACCTGTGGGTTCAAAACATTCATCATATCACTGGATAAAATCCTTGAGAGGTGTAGTTTCCAAAATGGTGTGACTTGTTGGGGGTTTCAACTGATTAGGGCCTCTGCAAATGCAAAATGGCACAATCTATTACAGCCAAATTTGTGTCCAAGATTCAAATGGTGTTCCTTCTCTTATGATCTCTGCAATATGTCCAAATAGAGATTTCTCACTACAAGTGGGTTATTAAGACGCTTAGAAGAAACTGGGTAACAAATTTGGGGGTCAACTTTCTCAAGCTATTCCTTGCAAAAGTGAAAAAATTGGGACTAAAGCAACATTTTGGAGGAAAAGTTACAATTTTTTTTTCATTCCACTTTGCATTAATTCCTGTGCAGCACCTAAAGGGTTAAAAAAAATCCTGCCAACAGTTTGCAGTATTTGAGGTAAAATAGTATCAATTTTGAGGAGTTTCCGATAATAGGCCCCTCAAAGTCTATTTAAATCTGAATGTGTTAAAGAAACAGGTTTTGCAAAATTCTTTAAAAAAATAAGAAATTGATGCTCAAATTTTAACCCTTCTAAAATCCTAACAAAATAAAATGACATTTGAAAAATGATGCAGATGTAAAGTAGACTTATGGGTAATGTTATTTATTAATTATTTTGTACAGCATGACTAACTGGTTTAAGGATACAAAAATGTAAAGTTTGAAACTTGCAAATTTTTTAAAATTCATTAAAATTCCGATATTTGGACAAATAAACACAAAACATATCGACCTAAATTTACCACTAACATAAAGTTTAATGTCTCATGAAAAAACAAACTCAGAATCACTGGGATACGTTGGAGAGTTCCAGAGTTGTTACATGAAGTGACACTGGGCAGATTTTTTAAATTTGGCCAGGTCATTACGGTCAAAATCGGCTAAGGGGCTAAAACATATAAATGCAAGTAATAAGAATAATAAATAGCTTAGGTTTAAATATCTCTTCTTATATGGAATCCCTATCACAGGGACTAAGCAAAACATGTGTTCTACTCTGGAAACATTATATCATATTACAATTGCTCTGACTACCTTCATCAATAAAGCAGTAATTTTTCACTGTAGTATTTAGAACTGCTAACGTGCCCCTAAGGCTGTTTGGTTGATAGGCTGAATTTAATGAGATGTGCTTAATACAACTTTCAACCATGCCTTTGAACTCTAGCTCTGTCATCACAATATCATATCACTGATGTCACCAGTCACCCTGTCAACAAGAGGATCCAATCTGGATCCACTTGCATATCAATAGCTAAGAACATGATGCACATAGATATGACAGCAATGTGGTTTCAATGTTAACCGGGTGTCTGGAAAGCTGTGTGCAGTCTAAAAAAGGTATTTGGTTTATTTAATGAAGCTGTACTATCCCCAGGTGATGGAACGTGACACTGGATAACTCATAAACAATTTTTAGCATCATGTTCCGTACTTAATGTTTAGCTATGATGGCACATTTAAAGTCAATGTAATTAATACACGAATGGTCTTGGTGACTCTTGACACTATGTTGAGAATCTAACAGCAGGAAGAAAAAGAAAATGGGATGACACAGAAAAGCATATGCGTTTTGAAGTACTCCACCAGCCCAGTTAGAAAATTAGGAAACTTGTGAAAGTTACCCAACACAACATGTGGGTCAATGGCGATTCACTGCTTACAGAATCCCAAGGTGATAAATAAGGACTGATGTAACCTCTGACTTGTAAAGGTATTTCTCACCATTTAACTTATTGTTTTTTCAAATTCAAAGTGTTGTCTGTGCTGAGTATTGATTTCTTCAGTCACTCTATATGATTGCGAATTATAGCACCATGACAGTGTGCAGTGTGCATAATGTCATGACTTCTATTTCCACCTCAGGCGGGCTAGAATATTGAGAGAAGTGGAAAAGCTAGCTGGCACATGACCATAAGTGTGCAAATCACATAGTTGCAGTACGGTGGCTCAGTGGTTAGCACTGCAGCCTTGCAGCGCTGGGGTCCTGGGTTCAAATCCCACCAAGGACAACATCTGCAAGGAGTTTGTATGTTCTCCCCATGTTTGTGTGGGTTTCCTCCGGGTTCTCCGGTTTCCTCCCACACTTCGAGGACATACTGATAGGGGATGTAGATTGTGAGCCCCAATGGGAACAGTGCCGATATTGTCTGTAAATTGCCTGAATTGTAAATATGTTGGCACTATATAAATAAAAAGATTATTATTATTAGTTGCAGTCAAATGATTGCATCCAAATATAGGGTAATATATAGAAATTTATGTTTAGCCCTAAATTCTTTTTTAAAACTGCCTTTTCAAGACTAATGTATTGTATCTCTATAATATTACACATATTTGAAATGGATATGGTCTCTAAGCCCAGAGTCACACATCCAAGTTTTGTTGCCCAAGCATGGACTTCGAAGCACAGTAAGCTGTGGGTCTCTTCACCTGAACTTGACAGCCTGATAGACACATATCAGGCTGTTGAGCTCAGGTCAGGAATCCATTGGCCCTTTTGTGCATTGCAGTCTATCCTTAGACTGCAAAATATGGATATGTGAATCTGTTCTTAGAGACATTATCCTGTTCAAATGAAAGAAATTATATAGCTAGTGGAGAGACATGATTTAGGTGCCACTCAGGTGGTAGAGTAGAAAATGGCGAACGGTAGGTAAGCTTCACCTTGAAGGTGGATGAAGTCAACAGAAGAGAACGTGCTCAGGAGTTGAGCATGTTGACAACAGGTAAAGGAACAGGCAAAGTTGCAGTACTCTGCCCAGTAAATGTTTAAAGAATAATGTTACTTTTAATTGAGTCCACAAAATGACAGATCACAAACCATGATTACCTGATGAAGGCTCCTGCGGCTGCCTGAAGCCGAAAACTGTTTTGCCATCTGTTATTCTGGCGACTCAAAGGTAACATTATTCGCCAAACATTGCACTTTAAACGTTTTCTGGGCAGCGTACTGCAACTTCGCTAATTCCTTTATATAACTACAGTAGCACAGTCTCGAAAGCATTCCGCATACACAATATCATTGTTTTTTTAAAAAAACAGTACACAGGAAAAAGTAAACTGCAATAGTGTAGAAATCTGTGAGGTATATATAATCCTTCCAGCAGTAGCCAATTTTCATTTTTGCGCTATTATTTTTACGACATCATTTTCTAAGAATCATAGTTATTTTTTATTTCTCCATTGACAATATGAAGGGTTGATTTATTCAGAATGTGCGGTGAAATGATAAAACAACACAATTCTGCCATTGTATTTTGGGTTTTGTTTTCATAGAGTTCACTGTGTGTTAAACGTCAATAGAATTCTTCAGGTCAGTACATCCATGACCATACAAAGCAGGCGCAGAAATATTTTTTTTTTTTATAAAAATTCAGAAGTTTGTTACAATTTGGCTATTTTCTGAGATCTTTAACTTTTATATTTTTCTGTTGATGGAGCTGTGTGTGTAGTTTTTATAGGTATAATATAGGGAGAGATAGAAAATTATAATAGTTTTTTATTATTTTGCATCTTTATGGGTGGTGCAGTGACCGCAGAATGGCAATTTTTTTGCTTATGCAATTTACCGTTCGGGTTAAATAATTTTTTGATAGATCGGATCTTCGCGTACGGGATGAAAATAAACATGTTTACTTTTTTGATGCATTGTTTTTTTTATTGGTAAACAGGTCATTTGAATCTATGAGTTCATTTTTATTTTTTTATATTTTTAAAAGCTTTTTTTTTTTACTTTTCCTTTAGCTGATTTCAGATAGCCATAAATATATTGTATATAAGTGCAACATAATTTATTTTTTTTATACTGATCCCACTGTAATTAGCATTATAATTTGTAAAACTTGGTATTTATAACAGAGATTCAGACCTCAAATGCTTCCGAAGTGTCTGAATGGTAACCTAGTAATCCTGAATCGTTCATCTGTATTTTAAGTACACCGCACCATACGAAGGATACATCCCATATTAAAAGACTACCGTAGCCTTGAGGCTTTCTCCTCGCTATTCACACAATAATAAAATGCCATTGTTTCTTAGTTAATGCCTCAAAAGACTTTCATGATGCAGCTTGTTTAGTGGCCCGAATAATGTCAGGTACGGGGAAGGAATGCTGGAACTTCAACCTTTTGTAAATATCAGCTCTTTTTATAGCAAACACATTAAATGCACAATATGTTAAATCAAATGTAAAGAAATGTACGCTCGGTCCAGATCTAGTACAGTTATACTGTGAACAGAGAGGATCCTTGTGATTAATGCAGGTATTACCGTAGAATTTAGGATTTCCGTCTACTCCCCACATTGACACTACAGTAATGACTGGGTTCCTGTTACTGACAAGCTTATATGTACAAGAGTCTATTAATTAGGTGGAGTCTAGGTGGAGGCAAAGCTTGGAATTAACTACAAATATCTGCCAGGATTTATGTTGGAGACAGGTAGAATTAAATGGAATTTACAAAATTATAGTTTTCGGAGTAAAAATTCAAATAATCCAATTAGCACATAAAATGGAGTCACAACATTTCTTCACTCGATGGAGCCTGCCTATCGTGAGCACAAAGTAGATCTCACGAAAACCAAGGTCAAACTTTAGAACAGTTAACAAACAAATATAGAATAAATTCACTAAATAAAAGGAAAATTTGTTATTTTTTAAAAGTAGGTGCTTAAAGGGAATATGTCAACAAGTTTTTTGCTATGTAGTCTGAGGACGGCACTGAACATAATGATGTGTCACTTATCAAGCTGTGTGTTGTTGTTTACTTACACTGAAAGTTTTAACGCCAGGACAATATCATTGCTGTGACTAGCTGGTACGCGCCTGCTAAGTCGACTCCGCCTCCATCTGTGATAATCAGCTTACTGTCTACAGACTATGTATGGTACATACAAAGCTGTGATGTGGGTGCGGTTAGCATTCTCAGCTCTGCTGCATTGCTAAATCTAAAAACTCTGATTGTTTAGAACTGCCTCAGCCAGTAAGCTAAGTGATACATCATTGGATTCAGGATCTCTTTGCCTACATCATGCGGCTTTCAGATGATGTAGAAAAAAATGCTGACAGATTCCCTTTAAAAATGAAATACTGACTTTAGCTGCATTGTTAACTATATTTCATTAGAAAAGGCAACATCTGGTAACTGTTAAACTATGGCTCCAAGGGAGGTAGAGAAACCTGTCACCCGCTTGTTCAAAATTTAAAAGGTTTTTCCATCCCTTCTTTTTATTTTACATATGGTCCGAGTGTGCTATCAAAATGATAAACACCTACTATACACCTACTCAAATTTCAATCCCCAAGTGCTTATTCATTCCATTGGCAAGGTCATCCACCCATCTTCTCTCATTCCCTTCCTGTGTTGTCGGCGCATGGCTGACCAATCAGTGATGATGTGCTGTTTGCTGCAGCAGCGGTTATTTGGTTGCAACAATCATGTACTGCCAACGTTGGAAGAGAAGGAGAGGACACTGACAGCCAGCAACATGGTGATTGGCAAGTAAGTAATCAATGCTTATTATTTTTAACAGTACACTCAGTCCATATCTGGCATGTAAAGGAAAAAAAACCCTTTAAGGGGGTTGGCCCTTTAAATACTTTTAGTCCATAGGCCCAGTGATGTATAAAATAACAAACTGAGCTTTACTTTACCTCCCCATGTCCTGCAACTGCCTCTGTACCATTTCTATGGTGTTTGCGGATCAGTAATCATGCTGATGTCATGTCTACAGCACTGCAGTCAATCAACCAGCACAGTGGATTAATTAATATGAACAGTTTGAGCTCAGTGATTGGCTTCAGCGCTCTCACTGTTACAGCTGATCAGCAAAGACCAGGAAAGCTGCGGAGAGGCAGTTTGTTATTTTACAGTTACTACATCTACCAACCACTTTGACACAATGTTACAGTGGCCAACTAATTACTATATTCACAAATAGGGCATTTTAAAATCATAAAGAGAAATTCCTGCTTAATAAAAACAGCCGATCACTGAGAGTCTAAACACATTTAATTGATTTAATTAATCGAACGATTATAGGGGCAATTTAGCCTAGCGGCTGTCTTAAAGACACAACACCTTTAACTGAAAAGAAATATATAGTGGGATACTACTATAAAGTTTTAGAATAATACAAGTTGGTCTACATAGGTTAAAGCTTTTTAAAATGGAAATTATTGTAGAAACTCAGTGACAAATTAAAAATAAACAACCCAAAATTGTCAACCAAAAGGATGACTTGAAGAAAAAAAGTGACAACAGGATAGCTGATAAGTTGGTGTTTGTTGCACCCGTTTGCAGAACAACCCAATGAATGAGAAATACCAGGAATATATGATGCATAATGAAAAATTTCCTTGACAGAATTTCTGATTTTTAAAATGATCCTTTTGGACAGGGGTGTAACTATAATAGGTGCAGGACTTGCAATCGCTCCCAAACCCCTGTGTCTGGGGGCCCAAAAGATATCTTTTCTCCATATGAAAAGACTATTGCTATTAAAGAACTGAGATAGTTGGGTGTCCTGATTTTGCATTGGGGCTCACAAGTTTCCAATTATGTGTCTCTAAACACTGTGTTGTTCTTTACAGGATACTTAGGCATAAAATGAATATGACAATGGTATTCCTAAAACCGCATCAGGATCAGCAACACATATACAATGTGACCAAGGTGCAAATGGTAAGATAAATCATTTCATTAAGATGCTGTCATTTCTTACTGACACATGAATGATATGGAAGTGCATTTCTCTTCTCCAGGAACATTACTTGTCTGATAAAAGTGACAAGTTTTGTAACTCAAGCCACTCAGTGAACACATGCTTGTATGAGATACATAAAACATATTGAGCCGGTCAGCCTTCAACCAGTATGGTAAATATTAGACGGATTAAACAAGAATCAATGACCACCTTGGCTAGGTTACCACATGCCAATTCACCTCTATTTTTCATTTGCTTTAAGATATTTCCATATTAACGATTTTATGGTCTCACCTCTGGTGGACCTACATGAGAAGGCCTATGAAGTCCCCAGGTCTCGATCCTAATTTATAAGTAAGGAGCAACCATAGCAAAAAGTTGGAACAGAAACTTGTTAAATAAAGTTTTGTGCACCATATGGGCATTTTAGAAAGAAGGTACAGTATTTTAGAATACAAGCACTGGAATATCCTGAAAAAAGGGCCAGAATGCTCTTCTGAACACTGATGCCTGTGAAAACTCAATTGTAGTTAGATGAAAACTGTACATTAAAGGAATGCATCCATAGGCTAGGACATGGACAACCATCAATGCTATTTGCTCAAAGGGTCTCTTATCTAGAAACACCACTCTTGTCCATGAACTCCATCTGGTATTATAGCTCAACCTATTCAAACTGTAGCCCATGCAAAAGAGAAAAAAGGCAATACTTTCATAAGATGTACTTGTACATTAGCTTTATAAAGGACGTGCCACCAGATGAAAAGCGGCCAGCTTGTCCTTCTGTTATATTCCTACTGTTCCCATGAGTACTATGTGTTTTTTTGTATTGCTGTTTTGTTTTTTCTAAATCAACCATACGGTTCCAGACATAGGGGCATTTTTACTTAGTGCTAATTTTTATGGTCTTTCATCAACGGAGAATTGCTCAAAGGGTAATAATGAAGAGCAGCCTAAAGGTACACCCCTAGAGAATCATCCACGCCCCCTTGGAAATTACTGTAAATATTAGCATTAAATAAAGAGGGCCATATTTCTGGAACCGTATGGCGAGTTTTAATTAAAAAGTAAATACTTAACAATGGAGTAATCAGGAGAGCAGTGAGAGTAAAATAAGAGCAAAAAATGGACTCTTCTGACTTTGTGACAGGTCCTCTTTTAAGGACTCTGATGGGCCACCAATTGGTCCTGATATATTGTGATCACTGATTTTGCTCTTTTACCATCAAAAATCTTCCTGCAATACTCATATAGGGTGGATGAGTGTTTAAAGGTGTTTTCTAGAGGGGAAATGTATCACAAAGGGTTCATAGAGGTTAAAAAATATAGCTATACTCCCCTCACTGCTCCCCCCCAATATTCTTGTTCTGACACTTAGCTCTACATCCTGGTTCTGTGTTGACAAACAGGAAATGCTTCTTAGTCAAACACAGACTAAGATGGTTCCTTATCCAATAGAAAAAACATTCAGCACAAAATTAAAAGAAAGTGAAAGCGTGTTTTTATTGAACTAACCAGTGAATAAGAGAATAATTTTCCAACATTTCGGCCTTTCAGCCTTTATCAAGGATATCTGTTGCTGTATGCATCGGTATCTCAGTGAGGATTACATGTGTAGGCACGCTGCGTGGAACCTGAGATGGTTCCTCAGCTTGTGATTGGCTTAGCAGGCACATTATTTCCTACGTGACAAGATGGGACCAGGGTTGCCAACCATCCAGACATTCCAGGACAGTCCGTAAAAATAGATAATTTTTCCCCTGTCCGTAAAAACAATTTGATGTGTCCATAATTTTTTAGAAAATAGAGAAGCTTGTTCAGAAGTTTTATGACTGTAATTAATATCATTTTACAACTCACGGTGAATACAGCGAATGTCTTCATACCAGAATTATGGGCTCCAGACACGTATCACTTATAAGCTTAATAATTTATTATGGTTTTCCAATGTGTCTTTAAAAAATATTGTCTGTCCCTGATTTTTTCATAAGCTGTCCAGAAAAAATTAAAAATCAAGTTTGCCAGCGCATGCGCAGACTGGGATCTCGCCGGCCATTTTCCTGTAGATCATGGCTGCAGGAAGATGGCTGCGGCCACCGGAAAAGCTCCGCACGCCGCTCTGCCTCACTGCCGACAGACACCGGCCCCCCAGCATCTCACCTCTTCAGCTACCGCTGCCAGGTACCTGAGGGAGGGAATGGAGGACCCTGCTTCCTACGATCCCGCTCCACTACCACCGCAACTCCTGGTATGTTTGGACCATTTTTCGCCAAAATTTTGGGGGAAAAAAGTGCATCTTATGGTCTGAAAAATGCGGTATATACATTTTTTTTTTTCAAACTATTATGAGCCCTTTGCAGAATGTTTTCCTTACTTGAAAGCCCCTCTAATATTCCTTGCCTTACTTGTGACTACAGGTTGTTTTAAGACTGTCTTTTCTCAAAAAGCAAAGTGGTCAATGTATTTCATACTGACATTTCAGTAAATGTTGTTATCCAATTTTCTTTTGTTATTGAGCATGATGAATGAGAAAACTTGCTGAAACGTTCATTACCAGCCACTAATGTATTCATTTATTGAGAAAAATCAATTTGAATTTTAAATTCAGGAAGGTAAATAAAAAAAGATGGCAAGAATATTAATTTATTGAAATTAATCCCAACCTAGAAAATACTGTATATTGATGTGGTGATGGTGCAAACTATACTGGCATTGTCTATGAAAATCCCTACGACCTTTTTTGTGTAGTACGATGAACAAAAATGGCAACATCCAAGCATCCATATAACTAGTACATAGAACAATGGCACTATGGTTATAGAAGGGATCAATAGGATAATACGTCCTTCTACTTGTGGCTGAGAAACTGTGGAGCTTCCCTAAGGACAGATATGATCTCCAGAAATAGAGGGTCAAAGAGAGAGTATTCCTAAGAGGACATTTTGGATGTAGATGGAAAGATAGATAGATAGATAGATAGATAGATAGATAGATAGATAGATAGATAGATAGATAGATAAGATACACAGTATATTCTTGAAATGT
Source organism: Phyllobates terribilis (assembly GCF_046119375.1). NCBI lineage: Eukaryota > Metazoa > Chordata > Amphibia > Anura > Dendrobatidae > Phyllobates > Phyllobates terribilis. The sequence continues at coordinate 762,521,719 of NW_027362762.1, read as the reverse complement.
ATAAGCAATGCTAATGCAATCTCACTCTTCCTCTATCAACATGAATCCTTTTGACACAGGCAGCGAGAGACTGCTAATACAAATGTGACTTGACGCACGAGTTGCTGACTTGCAGGATATACATGACCTCAATAAATAATGTTGCAAATGTAGAATTTCAACACAAATCTACATTTAGTGCGTGAACACGTCCTAAGTCTAATTGGTAGTAAATTAATAACGACATAGACAGCACTCAGTAAATCTAACCCGTAGCATATGAAAGGCCATCATCACAATGACAGATGTCTGACATACATTGGTTGGCCTGGGCAGAGGTGACATACTTATCTACATTATCGACTGTTTGTCCCAGGTTTAAAATGCTGAAGATCTGTTTAATGACAAGACTTAAAGGGTGAAACGAGAATGATGAGATACTTACATTTTCATTACAGTCACAATCGTGGGGGAAGGTGAATGTTAGGTTATACCAGGGGCGGACATATTATTGGTGCAACCTGTGCAGCCTCAAAGGGGAACAAACGGTAAATGATCCCACTTTCACCATCAAGGCATCAGCTTCTGTCACAGACACGTAAATAGGAGAATTGTGATGAGCTATAGGACTGCAAAGGCCTATATACGGTTCCTACACAGGGGCCCTCTTCAGTCTGTGTCTGCCTCTGGGTTTATCAAGGCTCAGTTGTATCTGTAATTCTGAAAAAATGATTGATACAAAAGTGAAACAGAAAGGGATTCTATGGACCGTGGGGACCAGCATAGACTAATACGGTAATAAAGGCACACTGTGAAACTTCATTACTTTTCTCAACTATGGAGTGGCCTGTTAGCAGCTGAGGAGCTACACAACACAGCTCTGTCAACTATGTAGTGGCTGCTGCTGGGTACTGCAGATCAGTTCATTTTTGAACAAAATCGAGCAACACCCAGAAAGAGAAACCATGTTGAGCTGTGCTATTGAACTCCGTTCACTATCAACTTACACCGTAGTTTAAAACATTTGATTAATGAGAGTGCCAGATGTTGGGCCACCACCGATTTCATATTAATAGCCCATTCTAAGGTTGGCCACAAGGGTGCACAACCTTCAGCCCGGGGGCAATATGCAGCCTGCGGTGTTATTCTGTGCAACCCCCAACCATATGGACAGAACAATGCTTGTCTGACAGGTTAAAGTGAACCTTGCAGCCGATTCATCCTGCCCAATCCACGGGCAATATGTATCAGGCACTGGCTGAATGATCACTGAGCCACCATGCTGCCCGATATGTGGGCAACTACACACAGAAAAGAAGCAAGAAGCAGCTGAGGAGCAGGGACTGGCAGATACTAATCGTGCAGTGGGTAGACATCTCTGGATGCCTCGTACATCAGGAGAATGGGGTCTCGTCAACCGTTTGGCACTCCAGAAAGTAGTATGTGAACTAGACAGGAGGTCTTCTGTGCCTGCAGCTCGCTCCACTGTAGTTTATGGGACTTATGAATCATTAGGTCGTAAGCAAAAACCCAATGATCTATTGTAGAAGGCCATGTGCATCCATGACCTCTTCCTCTTTAGGGATTCACACAATTTTTTATAATGATTTAGAAGCAGATTTTACTGCAAATCCACACAACAAATGCTTTAAATACTCTTTAAATAAGCTTCCTATTAGTTTTACTGCAAAATGGTGAAAATAATGTGAAAAAAGCAGCATTGCGTGAACTAAAGGAGCTGTTCTCATTAAAATTAGTTGGAAAATTATTCAGAGAGTATTTGACATGGTTTTTGATGTGGATTTAGGAGCAAAATCGATTTCTCAATCCATGTAAAAACTTCAGTGTGAACGTACCATTAGAGTGCTGATTGGTGGAGGTAAGAGTCCTGTAAGTATAATTTGAACCTGAGACATTTATGATATATACTTTCGTATTGCCACAAATGTCACACAAGAAAATACCCCTTCAATTTTTAGTGCAGTTTCCGGATTGGTTCAATGTGACAATGTAGCCCATGGACCAAAAAAAGTTATGCACCCCTGATTTATACTATGAGAGGTGCTGGTGAGAATGATGATATTTTGTGCAATTTGACCCGATAAATGAGTGTTTCGCTCATTTGTCAGGTGACTGTTCACAATAATCGCGCAGCTATTTACAATCGGGATATAAAATAGTCAAGATATATTGTACTTTATCATACACAGATTTGCCAAGAGCAGAAATATAATACAATGATACATCAGGTCAATAGATATTAAATAACTGAATACAGAGCTAATAAAACATGTGCAGGGTGGTTGGATTTTCTGACATGGACATCCTCCGGGGGCTCAGTTATTACTATTTGTCAGCTGTCTCTGTGCATCTTCTCAGCAGTAGCGTCTGACCCCGGACACAGCAGTGTAAAAAGGTTTTGAGAACTTGTTACTTATGTATCTGCCACCCAGTGAGTGAATAATGAATCCTACAAATATCCGTCAGCAGCATGGTGAAGAACCAAACAAAAATTAACGACCGTAGCCAGATCGAGGCCTTCCTGCTGGGTGCACACACCACCCAGAAGAAGCCTCTGAGACCCTCAGCCCTGGCTGCACATGGCTCTTCCCAGAGAAATCAGTGCCCAGTATTAACCTTTCCCCTGCCAGGGGTCAGTGAAAATGTGCCCTTAGTAAACCTCCCAAGGAATAGTTTATGTTATTACTATATCCTACATTTACATTGTGGATGTTGCCAGTGACCTGCCTGATAATGAATGATTCGAAAATAACCCACTCGTATAATGTCTTTATGGGAAAAGAAGAGAAATTGTGTGATTATACTGTGAGACTCGATGCACTTTTGCAGTTTAGGAGGAGGTCTGGAGATACAAGAAAAATACTTCCTTCTGTTCTCTGATTAATGGGAGTTTGGAATGAAGCAATTCTATCTATCTACTTCTACTGCCAATCCTACTACTACATTAAAGATATATTCGGTTCTGGAAAGACTGTGGGGTACAGACTACGGGAGAAACTACTTCTCACAAAGATCAAAAGGGGTATTCCCACTATAGCTATATATGAAATTGCATCAAAAGACAGATGATAGACAGACAGCTAGATAGATAGATAAATAGACAGATAGATAGATAGATAAATAGACAGATAGATTAGATAGATAGAAGGATAGATAATCAAATACATAGATAGATAGATAGATAGATAGATAGATAGATAGATAGATAGATAGATAGATAGATAGTCAAATAGATAGAGCCAAAATTATGCCACTATGCATATGGGCGAACAAATCCCCATATTTTTGCATTTGGACCATTGGGGTGCTGTCTATATTATTATTATTATTATTATTATTATTATTATTATTCATTTATATAGTGGCATTAATTCCACAGCACTTTACAGACATTTTTAATATTATTTAGTTCCTCTATTACAGGAGTTGTTTGGGTGACAACTGCACCAATTACCATGTGGTATTAATGCTGGCTAGAGATGAGCGAACCCAAACTTTTAAGTTCGGGTTCATACCGCACAGTTAGTGTCCGGTGCTAAATGCCGAACACAGACTTCTCCTGGAAGAATGTTGTAATGTTCGGAGGGTAGTGAGTGAGAGAGAATTTTTTTTGGGGGTGTTCCATTGTTTTCAATGGGGTTCATGTTCTGGTTCAAGTTCGGGTACAGTTCTGCTACCTGAACCAAAGTTTGGACTAAAGTTCAGCTCAGGTCCTAAAACCTGAATTCCACGGGTCCGCTCATCCCTTGTGCTGGCTTTTCTTTTTTTTGATAGATAGCGATAGATAGAAAACAGATAGATAGATAACAGGTAGATAAGATAGATAGATAGATAGATAACAGATAGATAGATAGATAACAGATAGATAGATAGATAGATAGATAACAGATAGATGCCAGATAAATATGGGATAGATAAATAGATAGATAACAGATAGATAGATAACAGATAGATAGATAGATAACAGATAGATAGATAACAGATAGATAGATAGATAACAGATAGATAGATAATAGAAAGATAGATAGATAGATAGATAGATAGATAGATAGATAGATAGATAGATACCATCAAGTGCACTGTGTGAGGAATGTTAAAAATCAGTATTTAACGGGTATTCCTGTTTCAGACATTTATTAAAAGTTCATAAGAGTGATTTAAACAGGGGTGCACGATGGTACATAGATGGATGGTTAGATAGGTAGATAGATAAATAGATAGGTAGATAGATAGATAGGTAGATATGGGGTAGATAGATAGATTATGAAATAGATGCATGAATATGAAATTGATGGCCACACACTATGTAATTTTAATCCTTAGAATTAACATCAGGCTCCTTAAGAACACATAATAACATTATTCCCTTTTGGCCTCTGTCTAATCATATTTTCATTCCCCCGTTCAGTCCTTGGTTTCTGGGCATGTCTCTGCTCTCTCCGTAAACCTGTTCATAAAGCAAAAAGTGGCAGTATAGCTTTAACAGGAACTGGCAGACACTGACACTTGCATTAAAGCATTTGTGTCACTAATTTGCCTTGCATCTTTGAAGCACTGTCTTCTGCTAACGTGCTAGATCAACTATGGTTCACTGATAATTGGGCTACTGCAAGACACTACTTAATCAACTACTCTCTTGATGACAAAAATTTACAGTTGATTAGTCTGCATAGTTCACTTGCTTTTTCAAACAGAGATTATTTTTGTGCCCAAGTAATTCTAAAGAAAGGAGAAGGCTTGCTCTGGGTCTGCATAGTGAATAGCTCTTCATTCTAAACACAGTGTTCAGTCGAGCGAATAAAGTAAATTTAAAGATGCATTTAGTTCCCAAGCGGGGCACCATCCATGTGTATGTTAACTTTTCCACTCCCCGGCTTTATAGTTTGCATTTATTTTTTCAGAATTCAATGTTCTGAACATCACTGGATCTATGATTTTCTGAAAAGAAACTTTGGACATCTTTCAAATGTACAATTTAACAGTAAATCTACTGTCAGAAAAATCCAAGTCATCCATTATTGTCAGTATTTACAACAGTGAGCAAAAATAAAGAAGCCCTGTATTTTCACAAGGAGGCATTTTTAAAATAAAGGGCCTTACATTTGTAAATTTAATTGGGTTTTTCACTTTTAGAATAGTTGATCTACAAAGGAACAAACACCAGTAAAAAAATGCAATGCAGATAGTAATCACCCTGCCCAGGTCCAGTGCCGGATCCCCGCTGATCACTGTATCATCACTTTAGTTTAGCTGTAGCAGGGACATAAAGTCAAAAGTGCACATCATCTCTGCAGCTAATCATTGATCTCAGCACAATCTACTGATCCCAGTGATTGGCTGCAGCAGAGATGTGTGTTGTTGACTTCACGTTACCACTGAAGAAAAAAAACACAGCGATGGATGTAGCGGTGGCGGGCTGTTGCTGGTCCTTGGAAAGGTAAGTACTGTTGGAATTTTTCTTTATTAGAATCTCAATGTTTGGAGCCGTTTCAAAAAATGGAAAACGCCTTTAAATGAATTTATAGTTTACATTTTTTTAAACACATAATAACAATAATAATAACAGACACATACTCTAAACTAGCACTATTACACAACTCTATGGGACGATTAAATACAGTTAGAAATGTGAAATATTTTGAGCTGGTTACACGAAAATCCTTTCATTATTTTTGGCCATGTTTATGGGTTTTCCGATTTCATCTAGCAACGCTGAAGTAACTTAATGTGGGAACCCGGAGAAACCACATAGTCCAAATTACACTGCAGATGTCAAAGTAAATTTGTCATATACTTCCTGACACTACCCACTAGCTGGCAATACAAAGCAAAGGAATGAGGATTACATTCTCGTACTGAGTAATAAATACCCAAAATATTTTAAATAAATATTCAATAGATACAATGTAAAGAGAAATACTCCTTCAAGCCTGTTTACATTGCTATTTTCAAGCCGATCAGTGGTCGTTTAATGGTTTGTATAGACATTCCAACCTCACTTCCATGCGCACAGAATGATCGGTTTTCCTGTGTGCATAGAACATTATGTTATCAGCGATGTGTCATGGGACAATGTGCCGCCAAGAATAATGATTTTTAAGGAGTCACAATAATCAACGAATTTACGAATCAACGAGTTTTGCTTGTTTGTCGGCTTTTGTTGGCCGAATTGTCCAGTACAATAATCGGGAAACGACCATTCCTATGAATGTGTGTTCCTATGAATGTTTATCAGCCCGTCTAATTGGGCCCTTATATGTTTTGATTATTCTAAATGTCCATTTACAAGGGCGTGCTCCTAGACTAGATAGCCAAAGATACAATTTGTACCATAACCTTTCTCAAATATTGCAGCTTATTCTCAGGTGAAGGCGCAGAGTCATATTGTTAGGAGGGCGGTTGCAAACAACTTTATTATAATGGAACGCAACCGACCCCAGGGTCCGCGATGCAGCCTGGTGGACTGCTGCCGAACACTTTCCGGGTGAAAAGGAAAGCAACCAACTTAAATGATAAACCCTTCCGTGTTACTGTACACTGGAACGGGTATAGCAATTCGCACTATCTCCGTTAGCAACACGAGAGATATGCGGTGAAAAACTATCTGTAGTCCTGTTACAGCACAGGGACTACAGTGGCGGCGCTAGGATGCGTGTGTGACTACGCCGATGGGTACACGTGCCTCCAGCCGGCGTGCTACTGGACTGAAGGGTACTACTCCACGTGGCTGACAGGCGATAGCCATGGATAGGACGTCTGCAGGCTCCTCGGGGTGTTAGGCGACCCCTTTGGCAGAGCCAGACTGCTAGACGAAGCTACCTGCCTATTTCCACTAGCCTGCCTATTTCCACTACACCTGCCTATGGAAACTACGTGGAACACAGTCATCCACACAACAGCATCACTTGCTCAATGATCAGAGCGCGCCACCATGTTTGTGGGCGGGCCTTTTAAAGACTAAGCCCTGCCCACCGTCGCACCATTGGTGATGCCACCCATGGACCAATCAGGCGGTGCCAGGTCACCGGGTCAGGTGGTTGCCAAACCACCAATCACGGTCTGACAGGTCACGGGAATGCTCAGTGTGGCGAATCCTGGACTTAGACTCCAAGAGCCATGTCTCCCTCCACAACCTATGCCTAACATTGCTAGGCACAAATACCCGAGAGACAATCTGTACATCTCGTGGACCAGGTAGGCATTGGGGCTGATGATGATGCTGAGCAGCATCAGCCCTGGCTGGAATGGAATAGGAGACCACAGAAGGTTCTGGACCCATTTTGAATCCAGCAACAGCCCGACGCCTAACACATATACACTCGATAGATCTGAGTGGATCAGGCAAAATTTAAGTTGACTTCAATTCTCCACAAATTTAATATTCCTTCTTATGCTCTGGGGTCTCTGCTGACCACGAAGTGTCATAAAGTCAAATTATATAAAAAATAATGAAAATCCTTATACCTACCTCTCATCTCTCTGGCCCCTCCGCTCCTCACTGTCTACCATCCCATGCCCACTGCATCTTCTTATCCCTGCCTCTCGCTGAAATCCCCAGGCCTCTCACATTGAGCAGGAACTACCAGCTCTGATGAGGCCCAGGAGGGTTCTGTGCAAGCATGCAAAAGTTCACGACGTCAAGGCCACCATTCTCCTGGATCCATGTGGAAACGAATTACGAAAAAAACACATTTTATCGAATGTGGTTGATTGTAAAATTCGAGTAAAATTCAGTTCCACTGAAATTCATTCATTCATCTCCAACAGTCAATGAATAGGGGCACTGTTTGTTAAAAAGCGTATCAATTTTCCTAATTCTGGACACCTTAGGAAAACTATATTATCCCTATATTAGGCTAGTGCAATTCACTCAGGTTTTATACCGGCCAGCATTAGGCTTAATACTGTGAATCAGTTTTGCTTTGGGTGTTTCTTTAAGAGGTTTTCTTTTTGATTATTTTTATGGCATGTTATCTAGATTCCTAAAAGTATATTCAGTAGGCATTGAAAATTTAAGATGCTCAACAGTCCTGAAATTAAAGAGACCGTGGTGCCTATTCTGAGCTAAAGGGTGAGCAAGCTTCCATTCATCTTTTCGCTCTGTCTATTGATCCCCTACTACATGCATCAAACATAGGTGGATGTGATTAGGTAATGTCATCACCTATCCTGTCACCTGCTATTAGATTGTGTACATGGAAGACTTTGCCAACAAGTATAATCTTAATGAATTTATATCAAGCATCATCCTGGGCAACCTAAAACAATGACAGGGTGTCTAGTCTATCTGGCAAAAAAACAAGCCACAGGACCACAGCTGACTAAATCTGTCACATTGCCCAAGTCTAGCACTTGTGTGGCTTCTTAGAGGAAACTTGCATGTTGTTTGTCTGAGTATAATGATATGTCTGATGTCGCACCTTGTAGACTTGGCGCTATTTTTCTATAATTCTTTTATTTTACTACTAAACATTTAATGGCTTTCAATTAAACTCATCCTTAACCAAATGTAGGACACCTTACAAGCTGTCAACATTGTGTTTTAAGAAGCAAAGTTAAAAAGTCTCTCTTCTTCTTTAGGACTCTCATACTTAAGTGTTCTAATGTTTCCAAACACCATAATGGAGATCCCATAAAATAACACAAGATCTGGAGAGACTTCTTTCCCTGGAATAAATGCTCTTCAGCACATAGTGATTTCTTCTGAACAAGTCTACAAACCATTTATGTTCATTAGGAAAACACAAGAAAGCTTCTCTGATCAACTTTTGCACTTGGCCCAAGTTCTACTTCTCTGATATTCATGTGTGCTGTATTCACGGCATTATAGATGTATGTGGAGTGTACAGTGATATGCTTCTACTTTTATATTTATTAGCTAATTATCCTCTGCCAAAACTAACACTTCTGCTACGAAGTGTTATTTTAACCCGGATTCAAGTTCTAAAACTTCCATCAACAACTCAACATCAATTAAATCCATGTGTCATCTCCTCAACCCAAAGAAAACGCATCTGTGATGTCTACTTCCAGCATTTTTACTATTCACTGTTGCAATGAGCAGCATTTGAATGAAATTATATCACTCTCCCAGAATATTACTGTGACACAATCTATAGCTTTCACATAAAGTTGAATTCTCCTGAGTTGTAAAGGCTGCCCAGACGTATCCACCGCATGCCATCTAGCTGAGATGAGTGTTCCTAGGATAAGGAACTTGGAATGTTTCAGCCTTTGAAGGCTAATGATCTCCCAAAGCAGACTAATATGTTTGATAAAAGTCTCTCAGCATGAAAGCACAAAACATTTACCATAAGAATAGCAGAACTAGGAGCTTGGCATATCCCTGACACAGTCTCTGGCTGGGTCTGATGCTGAGGCTCACATTGTATGCCTTCATCTAAGTGGGTTGTGAGTGACAGGAAAGAGCAGGAAATCTGTCGGAATCATTAACTCATCTTTCCACCTGAATTATCTGTAAAAGTGGTTCGACAGGAAATTTAGAACAGCGAGGCATTTAATAGACAATGAGTCTTTATTCCAACTATGTCATTCCATCATGTTTACAAAAAGTGTCCATCTAGTCTCCTTCCTCTCCTTCTCTTATATCTTTATAGGGCTTCTTTTACATTTGCATCATTAGCTTTCCATCAGGGTTTCCTGGATTTTTGATAGCAAGAACAGCATACAAATGTTAGTGTAGAAATATAGGAACCCCAACAGAAACCTGATTATCCATATTTTACATCAATTGGATTCACTACATCTCCTTGAACATAGAGCTGTCATAGTAGTCATGGTTTTTAAAAATGGTAGCCATGGTGGTGCCAGTGTGAATGGAGCCGAAGTTCTAACTATTTGTAGACAAACTAAATGAGGCCCCAAGGTCCTTCTATTTTTATCTTTTTTCCATGCCACCCTGGAAGTGTTATTCTTGTGTGATAATCCTGTAAAAGATTGACAGTTCCGCCATGTCACTGGGGCATGGTATAAAATCACTGTGGAATTCCAAAGCTATATTGAGCCCATGTCATCTGAAATAGTCTATACAAGGAAAACGGATTAATACAATGCACCATATAAAAAGAAAAAAAGAGTAGGATTTTATGATAAAACATTGCACAATATAATATTACATTTCAGCACAGCTTAGCCAATGCTGTGACTGCTATGGAGCCATCGTTTCCTCCTTGTGAAGCACACACCACCATCAATCATAGATGACACTGACAGCTTTAGGGCTCAATATAAGCACTAGGATGTATCTGGAACTGCATAGTTTCTACTGAGCAAATTACTGAAATATCTAAGAAATGAAATAAAGAAGTGGCTGAAATAAATATATGAATCATTGGACCCAAAGTGATATTAGGAATCGGACCTACCACAACACTGCATACAATTAATAGGAACCTGTTGGGTACCATATGACTCCCAAGCTGACGTCAAAATGATTTTCAGCCATAAAATCATGCCCTTGATGTAGTATGTAGTAACTAATACCTGTGCAAAAATGACTTTTATTGACCTCATTCACAGAGAGAATTTTCTCTGACTAGTCCAGCCTGGTTGTTCATGCAACTTCATTCCTCCATGATCAGGAGCAATGCACCAATGAAACTGGGAAGAGTTTACGCGACTTCATAGCTTCGGTCCAGTCAGGAACAAAATCTTGTGAATGCACAAGATTGTATGATTGTTAGATCATTGTAATGAAGAACTTTCATATCAGGTTTTTGTTTTACATTAAGTATTATGTTAAAGGGAACCTGACAGGTCCCCCATGCCCTCCAACCCACCAGCATTTCTATATTCCTTTCTAAACACCGTCCCTAACAGTCCCTTTTAACTGTTTGACAGATAAACATATGATTAAAAAAAGTCTTTATACAGTCCGTTTTTAATATGCAAATCTCCTTTTGACTAGTGGATGGGACGTTTATTTCTCCAGAGTAGTCGTCCCAAAGCCATTCATTAATGGTGGCATCTGTACTGGTAAACTTAGCTCCACCAAGCAGAGTCTGATGAATTTTAAGCTTGTCCCACAGTAAATGAGACAGAGCAGCTAAAGGCGTCACACACGCTTCCAATATAACAGCAGAACTGCTGTCTGGCGTTCCCATTCATGGCTGGTATGCTCGCATGTGTCTGTCTTTCTGACATACTACATTGTTATCACATTTATGAAGCCATTTTCACAAGATGCTATTCGATAGTGCTCACAAGATACTCTATAAATCTCTATTTGTTTAGACTACTGTAGGATTGTAAAACCGGGGATTTTTAAGGGTAAGCGATTCCTTAGCTTGTTTCAAAGACTGGCCACATTCCTGAAGATACTGTGGGATGAATGTGTTTCAAAGATTCAATAGTATTCTGCGCTTCTAAAACTGACCAAAATCCCTTATTTTAGGATTAGTTGTGTGATTTTACTGTGTGCAGTATTCCATTTTTGTGCTTTCAATTACGGTATTATGACTCTACTGTGTAATCATTGCGTGCATTACTCCTGTACTGTGACATCACTGTGTGCATTATTCCTGTACTGTGACATCATTGTGTGCATTACTTCTGTACTGTGACATCACTGTGTGCAATACTCCTGTACTGTGACATCATTGTGTGCATTACTCCTGTACTGTGACATCACTGTGTGCATTACTCCTATACTGTGTAACCATTATGTGCATTAGTCCTGTACTTTGACATCATTGTGTGCATTACTCCTGTACTGTGACATCACTGTGTGTATTACTCCTGTACTGTGTAATCATTGTGTGCATTACTCATGTACTGTGACATCATTGTATGCATTACTCCTGTACTGTGTAATCATTGTGTGCATTACTCCTGTACTGTGACATCACTGTGTGCATTACTCCTGTACTGTGCCATCAATGTGTGCATTGCTCCTGTACTGTGACATCATTGTGTGCATTACTTCTGTAATGTTACATCACTGTGTGCATTATTCCTGTACTGTGACATCATTGTGTGCATTACTTCTGTACTGTGACATCACTGTGTGCAATACTCCTGTACTGTGACATCATAGTGTGCATTACTCCTGTACTGTGACATCATTGCGTGCATTACTCCTGTACTGTGTAATCATTGTGTGCATTACTCCTGTACTGTGCCATCAATGTGTGCATTATTCCTGTACTCTGACATCATTGTGTGCATTACTCCTGTACTGTGACATCCCTGTGTGCATTATTCAAGTACTGTGACATCATTGTGTGCATTACTTCTGTACTGTGACATCACTGTGTGCATTACTCCTGTACTGTGACATCACTATGTGCAATACTCCTGTACTGTGACATCATTGTGTGCATTACTCCTGTACTGTGACATCACTGTGTGCATTATTCCTGTACTGTGACATCATTGTGTGCATTACTTCTGTACTGTGACATCACTGTGTGCAATACTCCTGTACTGTGACATCATTGTGTGCATTACTCCTGTACTGTGACATCACTGTGTGCATTACTCCTATACTGTGTAATCATTGTGTGCATTACTCCTGTACTTTGACATCATTGTGTGCATTACTCCTGTACTGTGACATCACTGTGTGTATTACTCCTGTACTGTGTAATCATTGTGTGCATTACTCATGTACTGTGACATCATTGTATGCATTACTCCTGTACTGTGTAATCATTGTGTGCATTACTCCTGTACTGTGACATCACTGTGTGCATTACTCCTGTACTGTGCCATCAATGTGTGCATTGCTCCTGTACTGTGACATCATTGTGTGCATTACTTCTGTAATGTTACATCACTGTGTGCATTATTCCTGTACTGTGACATCATTGTGTGCATTACTTCTGTACTGTGACATCACTGTGTGCAATACTCCTGTACTGTGACATCATAGTGTGCATTACTCCTGTACTGTGACATCATTGCGTGCATTACTCCTGTACTGTGTAATCATTGTGTGCATTACTCCTGTACTGTGACATCACTGTGTGCATTACTCCTGTACTGTGCCATCAATGTGTGCATTATTCCTGTACTCTGACATCATTGTGTGCATTACTCCTGTACTGTGACATCCCTGTGTGCATTATTCAAGTACTGTGACATCATTGTGTGCATTACTTCTGTACTGTGACATCACTGTGTGCATTACTCCTGTACTGTGACATCACTATGTGCAATACTCCTGTACTGTGACATCATTGTGTGCATTACTCCTGTACTGTGACATCACTGTGTGCATTACTCCTGTACTGTGTAATCATTGTGTGCATTACTCCTGTACTTTGACATTATTGTGTGCATTACTCCTGTACTGTGACATCACTGTGTGCATTACTCCTGTACTGTGTAATCATTGTGTGCATTACTCCTGTACTGTGACATCATTGTGTGCATTACTCCTGTACTGTGTAATCATTGTGTGCATTACTCCTGTACTGTGACATCACTGTGTGCATTACTACTGTACTATGAAATCACTCTGTGCACTTCTCCTGTACTGTCACATTACTGTGTGCATTACTCCTGTACTGTCACATCACTATGTGCATTACTCCTGTACTAAGACATCGTTGTGTGCATTACTCCTGTACTGTGATATTTCTGTATCTCTGTGCATTACTACTGTACTATGAAATCACTGTGTGCACTTCTCCTGTACTGTCACATTACTGTGTGCATTAATCCTGTACTGTCACATCACTATGTGCATTACTCCTGTACTGTGACATTACTGTGTGCATTACTCCTGTACTGTCACATCATTAAGTGCATTACTCCTGTACTGTGACATCACTGTGTGCATTACTCCTGTACTGTGTAATCATTGTGTGCACTACTCCTGTATAGAGTACTGAAAATCATGATTTCCATTATGTTCATAGCTATGACAACACATTGTGCATTATTCATGTACTATGACTGTCCTTAAATGAAGATAATATAATTATACAACCTGCTCTGAAATTAAAATTGAGTTCATTAGTAGTCAATCTATCTAAGATTGCTTGCAGGCTGGTCATAATAGGAGTGCTATGAAAAACACTATGAGAAGACCATACAAATTCTATTTAAAAGTCACTATGTTTGGATTTAGAAATCATGAAAGAGAACATCTATGACAGATGTGTCTCAGACTCATGTTGACATCTGAGGTGCATTAAACGTCTCATAAAGATGATGCTGTATGGTCTATAGCAGGCCCTATCAATTCTAGTCATGTGAGTATATACTATGCATTTGAAGAATATTCATTTATAAAACAAAGAAACCTGGCTATAACTACATAGATTTGTAAGATGAATTTACAGCAGCGCCATTTTTCTCCTATGTCAAACACTTACCGAGCGCTGATCATTTATGCGTCTATTATTCCTCCTTTAAACGATTTTTCATTATAATGTAAAACATTACCTTTACTAATAAATAATAAATTAGCCCTGTTTTCTCCTCTTTGCAGGTAAGGATTACAGCTAACAGGCATCATTGATTTGTGTTGCGAGTAATACTCAAGAACATTGCCTAGTTCTCGAGAGCTAATGGGGTCATGTATCATTTCTGAAATCCAAAATGGGCTACTGTCACTTTCTTTAAATTCTCGTACAGCGTAATTATCATCATTTGACTGTAACAAATGCAGTTCTTTGTCATTTACAACTAGATAGTGATGAAGCAGATGATCAGTGTTACACTGTAATAAATCCAGTTAAAAATGAAGATAGAGCTTCTAAATATTTCTGTAGAGGAAATGTGCGCAAGAATTCACCTTAAAGATTGCCATTGCTGCTCAAGACTTCTTTCAGTATTTTAATGCAAAAAGAAGCTTCTATTTTGGCCATATCAAAAACAATATTCCCGTCGATCTTCCTATTGGCCATATCAAATTCAATATTTCAATCTTCTTCCTATTGTACATATGAGATCCAATATTTCTATTGGCTTTGCTACTGGTCATATTAGATCCAATCTTTCTTTTAGCCTTGCTACTGGCCATATCAGAACTGAAAGATTTACTGGCTTTCCTAATGGCCATATCAGATCCAATATTTCTATGGACCTTCCTACTCACCATATCAAATCCAGTATTTCTATCGGTCTACCAACTGGCCATATCAAATCCAATATTTCTATTGACCTTCCTACTTACCATATGAAATCCAATATTTCTATTGACCTTCCTACTTACCATATCAGATCCAATATTTCTATTGACCTTCCTACTCATCATTACAGATCCAATATTTCTATTGACCTTCCTACTCATTATATTAGATCCAATATTTCTATTGACTTTCCTACTCACCATATCAGATCCAATATTTCTATTGACATTCCTACTCATCATTACAGATCCAATATTTCTATTGACCTTCCTACTCACCATATCAAATCCAGTATTTCTATTGGTCTACCGACTGACCATACCAAATCCAAAATTTCTATTGACCTTCCTACTCATCATTACAGATCCAATATTTTTATTGACCTTCCTACTTATTATATCAGATCCAATATTTCTATTGACCTTCCTACTCACCATATCAGATCCAATATTTCTATTGACCTTCCTACTCACCATATCAGATCCAATATTTCAATCGGCCTACCGACTGGCCATATCAGATACAGATCCAAGTGTTTATGTTAACCAGAAAAAAGCAGAGGGCTATTTCCATCAGTCATTCCTGGTAACCATTCATTGTACACCAACTATGTATCTCTTTACTATGTAGAACATGTAAGGGTCTATTCACAATTCAATTGCAGTGTAAGTTAAGGTATCCATTAGAAGATTTTGAGATGGCTCTATACACCCGTGGTATATATTTTTCATATGATCCCTTAACTAAAAAGAGGTATACTGAGCAATATGCATCTTTGTGTGTGTTGTTCCTTATTGGAAAAACCTAGCAGACATTGCTACCCCATCCCTAAATCCAAAAGGCATACTAACATGTACTAGCACCAATGAAGACCAAAAGGTCTAAGGTGGAGTAAATGTGACACTGTAAATATGTTAAATGCATATTTTAATTTCTCTATTTTAATTTTAGGATTGCTAACAAACTCAAATGCGCCAATGTTACTATCAGGCATACACCATATATCCTTACTTTGGCCATGCCCATTAGATAGGTGTAATCAATATGAGTATCCTCCTTGACTTGCCTATAGGGCAGCATAGTGGCTCAATGGTTAGCACTGTAGCTTTGCAGCGCAGGGGTCCTGGGTTCACCAAGGAAAACATCTGCAAGGAGTTTGTATGTTCTCCCTGTGTTAGCGCGGGTTTTCTCCGGGTTCTCCGGTTTCTTCCCATACTCCAAAAACATATTGATAGGGAATTTAGATTGTGAGCCCCAATGGGGAAAGTGATGCTGATGTATGTAAAGCGCTGTGGAATTAATGGCGCTACATACAGTAAGTGAGTAAAATAAATAACCTATGTATGGTGAAATTTTCAGAAACTCCACAGTACAGCCACAAGGGGTGGGTGATACCCAGATGCTCATTCCAACATGTCTGATCCCTGTTTCCACACAGCGGATGCCAGAGGACAGTCACTGTCTTCCTGTACCTAATGACATCGTGACACATACCCACAATGTTATTTTGTGCAGCAAGCCCTAGAATGAATTGTGTGAGGAGCTGGCTGGAAATCCACCTTAGAAATTGTCCAGAAGTTCTACATAAATTATTACTATAATGAAGAAGAAAAATGTCGTTAGCCAACTGTTACCGGAATTGTTTTCCAAGTTTTTCCAACTAATAGCTTTACAGCCTGATTTTTATCTTTCTCAAGCAACCAGGGCACGGAGTATGTTCCACCTCCAACTGCAGGCATAGTAGCTAATATTTCATCATGACAAACAATGTAATGAAGCCTGTCGGCTTAGAGCATCTGTTCAAAGAACAAACACAAGCAAACCATTTCCTGCTGTCAAAGCACAAGGGAAATTTACAACTTAGGGCGCTGAAAAGTGGCCAGGTAAACAAGAGCATTTTGTACACTTTATAACTATCCTGTAGTTGTTTCAAGTAAATGCTTTGTTTCGGCATATGGCCTAAAGCAATAATGAAATAAGCAGCGGCAGAAGACATATATTCACAACACGGCCTGTGCCATCACGTACTCAATCAGTGCACTTATCTTCTGCCTATTGCACATGATTAGCACATATCATATGGAGGATTAACCCGCAGAGTGATATCGTCTGTGGTTGGGCTTTCATATTCATACCCTAAGATATTTCTGCCAGGGGAACACAGAAATCTCATTTTCATCCAGTTAAAAACTTGGTAGCTAAGTTCTTTTTTGATATATAACATCCTTAAGATCATATATACTCGGAGTAGGGCCAGCCATAAGGTGGATAGTGCCCAGTGCAGTATTTTTATTGATGTCCAATATGTTACACAATATAATGCCTTAAGGTACACATGTCAAACTCTGGCCCGTGGGCCAAATTTGGCCCGCAGGGTGACTATATTTGGCCCGCGATGCTGGCACTGCTCCCTTTTTCATCATTGCTCCTTCAACTGTATCGGCATCTCGGATTTAACGTCTGCCGTGTCGAGCAGTGAAAAGCTGCAGAAGACACGCTGCAGGGACCAGAGCAGCGGGAAAACAGGGTAGAGGTATTTTATTTTATTTTTTTTTTAATGTAGGGCCCTTTATACAGCATGGAGGACTAGGGCTTATTATTCTGTATGGAGGACTATGTGGGGCCCATTATTCTGTATGGAGGACAAGGGCTTATTATTCTGTATGGAGGACTATGTGGGGCCCATTATTCTGTATGGAGGACTATGTGGGCCTATTATTCTGTATGGAGGACTATGTGGGGCCCATTATTCTGTATGTAGGACCATGTGGGGCCCATTATTCTGTATGGAGGACTATGTGGGCCCATTATTCATTATGGAGGACTTTGTGGGGCCCATTATTCTACACGGAGGACTATGTGGGGCCCATTATTTTGTATGGAGGAATATGTGCAGCCCATTACAGTGGCATATAAAAGTTTGAGCCCCTCTGGTCAAAATTACTGTTAGTGTGAACAATTAAGCGAGTTGAAGATGAAATGATCTCTAAAAGGCCTAAAGTTAAAGATGACACATTTCCTTTGTATTTTAGGGAAAAAAAATTAATCTTTTACATTTTAAAAATTACAAAAAGGAAAATGGGCCAATGGGCCAAAATAAATGTGCCATCTTTAACTTTAGCCCTTTTAGAGATTATTTTATCTTCAACTTGCTTAAATGTTCACAACAGTAATTTTGACCATGGGTTGCCAAACTTTTACATGCCACTGTATAGTGTATGGAGGACTATGTGGGGCCCCTTATTTTGTATGATGGACTAGGTGGAGCCATAATGCTATATGTAGGACTATTTGGGACCCATTATTTTGTAAATAATTGAGGAAAAACTTCCCCAATTTTAAACATTTTATTAATAACAAGATTGGCCCGCCACTTTGTCCAAGTTTTTAATTTTGGCCCTCTGTATATTTCAGTTTGACATCCCTGCCTTAAGGTATTCAAAAAATGGTACCCTATTAGTGAACTAGAGAATGAAGCTGCATCTTGCACCTTCCCACAGATTCATACATAAAGTGTTGGATCAAGGGTGCAAGCTCCATGTGCACAGTCTATCCTGACCAGTGGTGCCTCCTTCAAGAGTAAAAGGTGATATGCTCTTTAAGACCACACAGGTTGCACATTTCCAGCCGTAGTTGACAGGTACTTTACCAATTCTTCAACTTTTACTATACAAGTCTCTTCTCATGTTAAGCCTACAGCAGTAAGTCTATCGTCAGGGGCATAACTAGAAAGGAACTCTGCGGTTAGCTCCTCCTCCTCCTCTGTTCCTCTCCATAGAATCTTATCTTGTCTGTAGAAGCTCTCATCTATCTCAGAAATAAAAAAAATTGTCTTCACTGAATAGAGATTTTTCCTGGGAATTAAGGATTTTGAGAATGAATGCTCAGTCTAGGAGGATAAAGAAGCAGATATCTCTGTTAAGATATATTATAAAGCGGCTTATTTTCAATTGCATTATCGATTCATGAAATAAAAATTAAAACATCTGTTACAATTTAATAATACCTTTCTGTCAGAGAAACTGTAGTATAAATCTGGGGTGCACTGCTCACTGGGAGGGCCCTAACGATTTGTGCGTCTGCCTCTCTGTTCTACTGAAGGTCCTTCACAGTCGCTTTCCCTCTGCTCCTGAGTGATGGTTTTAGCATCCAACTAGGCACTGTTACAGCCGTCCCTCAAGAGCAGAGTGAGAGGGTCTGTGCAGCAGCTATTCAAGAAGGCAAGTGAGGTAAGGACCACCCTGAGAGTACTTTTTTTTTTATTAAAGAAACACTCTCATCAAAATTTTTATCCTTTTAATATCTTGAAGTCATCATATTATATAGCACTGTGAACTTACAATTGCTCATATTGCCCTTCTAACCAGTTAATTGTTCTGCTTTCCATTAAGTCTATGACATCACGTGATTAAACACTGATTAGCTGAATCCTTCTAGACTCTATGTAGAAATAAGAGGTCAATTTTCCCTGCATGAGTCATGAGTCACTGCAAAGGTTCCTGGCAGGTTGGAGGTGAGAGCAGCTTGGTTATGAGTTGAAGAGGGGAATGAAAAATGCATGGACAAGTGACTTTCTGTTTCTACATAGAGCAGAAAAAAGAAAACAATTAGGTGGGTAGAAAGGCAAAATAAGCAATTGTACTATATAATATGATGATGGCAATATGTTAAGAGGAAACAAACTTTGATGGGAGTACTTCTTTAATGACGCTAAAACCCTACAGAAAAGAAGATGAGAATCATTTGTGATTCGACAGCCAACTAGGCTGCTGCTCATATACAAACTCTGGAATAGCGAGGTGATGGCTGAAGACATTATTGACATACAATGTACGATATCAATGTGTTTCGTGGCAGGACTGACCATCTTCATCATGATAATTCTAGTGTATATATTTACACTGGAATTATCCTGGAGAAAGGGATCAGTTCAGCCTCGAAACGTGTTGATGTACTGCACTGTATCTCAATAAAGTCTTCCAGCATCACCTTCCTGAGATCATATGTGAGCACCAACGCAGACAGCTGTCCTACCACAAAGACTTCTTATCTCCCTGACCTCTTGGGTGCATTGAGCGCTCATCCAAACTGGACAGTGGCAGCAGCTTCACTTATCCGCAAACTCTTCAGAAGTTGTGTCCTCTACACAACACCATCAGGTGAACACAATCCCTATAGGTGAGGTTATTTAGCCCTATCCATCCTTCCAACTTGGATTCATACAATGTTGCCGTATGAGAGCTTTTCCCCTTTTACCTCTTCAGCATGTAAAAGCCTGCAGAAAGATATATTTTGACACCTGTCCACATTTCCTATCTAGAACTGTCATCAATTTGCAGGGTCAAAACTAGTGTTGAGCCACCCCCGTAGTGTTCGAGTTCGGTTCGGTTCGTCGAACACCCGTGTGTTCGCCGAACTGTTCGTCGAACACCTTCGAACACCGTTAAAACCAATGGCAGGCAAACAAAAACACATAGAAACACATAGAAAACACCTTCAAAGGTGTCCAAAAGCTGACAAACTGCTCAGAAGACACAACTAACACATGGAAAAGTGACAAGTACATATAGTCATGCGAAAAGAAAAGAGGTGGAGGAGTAAAAGGAGGGGAAGACACAAATATAGGCATGTCATGCCCTTCTAAAATCCAAAAAGTGAGAAGCCGACACGTTCAGTCCGCTCCTGCCCGTGCCACCTCCGTGTCGCCGGGTTTGTGCCAGAGCCGCGGTGAACCCTGACGGCCAGCCCCCCTCTCCCAATACTGGTGCCTGTCCGCTGGTGGGTCGAGCGAGCCCCCCTGTGGTGGAGGCAGCTCTAAGCTTTTTAATTTAAATTGTCTCTCTAATTTGAATGAATACACTTTAAATCCATTTACAAGGATCTATTGGAGGGCAAGTCTCATGCCAGCAGCCGCGTAATTCCAGCTCCAGTAGCATCCACTAAAGCTGCTGCAGTTAAAAAGCTTTTATAAGGATCGAGCTCGGCTGTCCACCTCAAGGCATCCTACTGCCAGTCCCAGCCCCTATGCCTTGGGGTGCCTCCTGATGCTCTTCACTGAGTATCCCGTGGTCCCGAAGCATTTCCTTTGAAAAAATTAAGTGTCAAAACTACAGGTGGTGTAGCTTGCTTAACAGCCGGGATAATCCGCTGACTAGCAGACACTGCTACTAGGCACAAAGTATTTCCTGGGCTAGATGCAGTTAAAAATTTGTAATTAGATACTCTCGTTGGATGCTGAGAAAGCATTCCATAGAGTCTCCTGGCACGCCATATATGATTCTCTTAAAAAGCTTGGGGTAGGGGTCTAGGGGACCCTTTTATAGCCAAAATCACGGCCCTGTATCACAATATGTCACCTAGGCTGAAGATAAATGGAACTGTAGCACCCTGAGGGCTCGGTTGCTACAGAGGTATTGCACCTCACCCAGAGGTGTGATATCTCACTCTCAGGTAAGGATGGAGTGTGGATCAGGACCCGACACCTGCATGCATTACACCACATTGCCGTGGGGCAGGGCGACCAATATGCCTCTGAGATGGGCACGACAGTCCCTGTCCCTGGCTGGAGTGGGGGGAGGGAACACTGAGGAAGGGGAACCCTGTAGTGCAGGAGCAGGGAGGAAGCAGTTCCTGGGTGCATTGAGAAGGGAGTATAAAAGGTGGGCACCATCTTAGTTCAGTGCAGAGAAGTCTGAGCAGAAGTGGCAGGGAGCAGGGGCTCTGCATGAGCTCTGCTCCGGAGGCGGGCCTAGTAACAGAGGCCCAGGCCTGGAAGAGGGAGAAGGAAGGAAGAGGAGCGGAGAAGGCTCCAGGAACGAGGAATGAAGGGATCCCAGGGGTGTGGACGGGCGAGTCAGGCCAAAGGGGGAGACCGGTCCCCGAAACTAGTGGAGGCAGGAAACGACACTCAGCTAGAAACCGGAGGCTCTGACATTTTATGTGGCGCAGCCCCTCGCTACACCCGCTAGGAAGGCACCACATAGGGTCAGGGAAACTGGCGCCAAGATTACCAAGAGGAGGCCCGAGGCAGCCGGACAGAAGGGTTGGTAAGAAAGGCCAGACAAAGGACACACAAAGGGGGTCCTGTGAAGCGCTCCAAAGTTATCTGGGAGTTGTCTGAGCCCCTCACCTGGTGAGCACAGTACGACGTGGGCAGCCGTTACCTGCAGACGTGGTCTGGATAATAAGAACTGTGAGAAAAGGCCCTGGACTGCATCACTGACTCCGTGTCGTTACTGCTGCTGCCCTGCACCATCACCCCCATCCTCCGCATACACTGCCCTGAGGCTATACTCCTCCCGTGGGGAGTTATGCTACGCTCTGCTGCACCCACAACACCAGCCTCAGCGGTCTGCCCTGCAGCGGCGGTTCACTCTGACCGCAATCCACGGGTGGCGTAGTCGGACATTTAAACATCAAAACCACATAAATAGTTCCGCCACTGGTTTGACCACCCTGAGCCACGGAACCGGGTCGCCGCCACGAAGACTACAACCACCAGCATCCACCAAAAAGGGTCCGGCTCCGGGTGTCCCAAGGTCCAGGGGGTGCATCAGAACATTTTCATCACCTTTCACAATCACCAATGGGACAAGGCAGGGATGTCCTCTGTCCCCTCTCTTATACATCCTAGTGACGGAGCACCTGCTCTCATCAATTCGCCATAACCCCAATATTAGGTGGATTGAGGTGGGAGGCACCGAGTACAAGTGCTCTCTATTTGCTGATGATGTCCTAGTATATATCACTCAATCACATATATCCATCCATGCTGTTATGGCTGAAATAGATCACTTTGTTACATGGTCAAATTTTAAAATCAATGCAGCGAAGTCTGAGGCCCTCGATGTCTCCCTCCCCAAATCCATATAGGATTCCATCCAGTCCAACTTTCCCTTTGCCTGGCCCTCACAGGGTATCAAATACTTAGGAATTCCTATTCATAGAGACCTCTCCCATCTATGTTATCTTAATTTTGGGCCCTTTATTGAACAACTCCATACAGACCATGGTTGGCAAGTTAGAACTGTAAGATTCACTACGTGAACCACTGGTGTTTTGTGGAAAAGCACATGTACACTGTGTTCCAAATTATTATGCAAAAAGTGTTTAGGAGTGATAAGGGAAGAATTTGTTTGTTAGTCAGTTAAACTCATTGATGGTGATGTGTGTCAGAGCTCTTTATATCACTGTAAGCAATTGCAGACACCTGTGCTAATTAGTTTGGCAGGTGTGTCCAATGAAAGGCAAGACTACTTAAGAAGGCTGTCTCACATTATTAAGCAGCCTACATTTTCTGCCAAAATGGGAAAGAAAAAGGATGTGTCGGCTGCTGAGAAGCAACAAATTGTGGAGTGTTTAGGTCAAGGCATGACTACAATCAACATTGTGCGATGATCAGGATGAAGTGTCTTGGCAATCAAGAAGTATGTAGCTGATTCACAGTACACACGTGTGCGTGCTGATAAGGGCAAATTTAGGACTCTTTCCTACAGGCAATTACGTCAGGTTAAAAGAGCAGCGGCAAAAAAGCCTTGTCATAGCAGCAGACAAGTTTTTGAAGCTGCTGGTGCCTCCAACGTCCCCCGAACAACAAGATGCAGGGTCCTTCAGAGGTTTGCAGCTGTGCAACCGCCATCCTGTCGACCTCCTCTATCCACTTCACACAAGCAGAAACGGCTCCAGTGGGCTAAACATTACATGAAGACTGATTTCAAAACTGTTTTGTTCACGGATGAGTGCCGTGCAGCGCTCGATGGTCCAGATGGATGGAGTGGAGGATGGCTGGTTGATGGACACCCCATGCAAACACGGCTACAGCGCCAACAAGGAGGAGGTGGAGTAATGTTTTGGGCTGGAATCATGGGGAGAGAGATTGTCGGCCCCTTTAGGATCCCTGAAGGCGCTAAAGATGAACTCCATAATGTATGTGGATTTTCTCAAACAGCACTTCCTGCCATGGTTCAAGAAGAAGAACCGTGTATTTCACAGCAAGATCATTTTTTTGCATGATAATGCACCATCTCATGCCACACATAAAACATCTGCATCTCTGGCTGATATGGGCATAAAAGGGGACAAACTTATGGTGTGACCCCCATGCTCCCCTGACCTCTACCCCATTCAGAACCTCTGGAGCATCATCAAAAGGAGTGTCTATGATGGCGGAAGGCAGTTCACATCTAAGCAACACCTCTGGGAGGGTATTCTGTCCTCATGCAAAACAATTGAAGCAGAAACCATCCAAAACCTGACAAATTCAATGGACGAGAGAGTTCAGAAGCTCCTTTCGAACAAGGGGTCCTATGTGAAAATGTAACATCACCTAGAATAAAGTTTTGAGTTGAAAACTGTTTGATTTCAGTTTCTAATAACCTGCTAATGCTTATAATTTCAAAAATGACCATTTTTTTGGTCTTTATTAAAATGAAAAGGTTGATCGAAAAGTTTGGGGGATCTAAGAGTGTGGCAACCCAGTAGTCATGATTACTTCAAATTCTGACAATATGAGGGTCATGTTGCAGGTAGTGCAGCAAGAAGGCACTTATGTGTCTTGTGCATCTCGGAGCCCCAAAATTATTTTCCGGGCTAGATGCAGCTAAAAATTATTATTAATTTAAAATCTGGTGGAGCTTAGTATAGATGGCCTAATAGGATCAGTGCTGCACACTGCTACAAAGCCCAAATTATTTTCCAGCCAAGATACAGATAAACATGATTAGTAATTTTAAATCTGGTGGAGCTTATTATAGATGGCCTAATAGAATCAGTGCTGCACACTGCTACAAAGCCCAAATTATTTTCCAGCCAAGATACAGATAAACATGATTAGTAATTTGAAAGCTTAAAACGGTTGGTAGGGTGATTTTAACCAATCATCAAGCTTTTACTCTCCCCAGGATGACACAGGGGTAGAAAAGTCATTTCGGATCCATGATTTGTTCATCTTTATGAACGTGAGTCTGTCTACATTATCAGTGGAGAGCCGCGTGCGCTTATCTGTCAGCACACCACCAGCAGCGCTGAACACACGTTCAGACAGAACGCTGGCTGCGGGGCATGACAAGATCTCCAAGGCGTAAGTGGCTAGCTCCGGCCATTTATCCAGATTGGAAGCCCAAAAAGAGCAAGGGTCCAGTGACACAGTCATGGCTTCAATGTTTACTTGGAGATACTCCTGTACCATCGTCTCTAGGCGTTGACTATGTGTCAGACTTCTTGTCTCCTGTGGCCTTGCAAAGGATGGGCTAAAAAAGTGGTGAAATGATTCCGCAAAATTGATGTTACCAGCAGATACTGTGGTTCTGTTACGGTTTGAGTGCTGAACACTTGACGGTCCCACGGTTGGCAAGTTGGAACTGTGAGATTCACTACGTGCACCACTGGTGTTTTGTGGAAAAGCACATGTAAGATTCTGCAACAGTCTCTGCTGATACTCCTGCATGCGTGCATCCCTTTCTATGGCAGGAATAATTTCGGCAAATTTACTTTTGTACCGGGGATCTAACAGTGTGGCAACCCAGTAGTCAGGATTATTTCTAATTCTCACAATTCGAGGGTCATGTTGCAGGTAGTGCAGCAAGAAGGCACTCATGTGTGTTGCGCATCCAGGAGCACCAAGTCCCTGTTGCGTTGGTGGCGAGGTAACAATCATGCTTCCTTCCTCTGTCCTCTCCCCCCAACCTCGCACAACAGAAATGTGATCAAGGTCTCCCTCATCCGATGAGTCTTCCATCAGTTCATCCTCCACTTCTTCCTGGGCTCCTGCACCTTCCTCATTAGTTTGGCTGCTACCATGCGCCCTGGTAAAACCATCTCCCCCACCCTCACATGCCTGCCGCCTTGGTGCTGCCGACCGTCTGGACCTTGCAGATGTTAGCCCTTCCACATACAACTCCTCCTCCTCTACTTCCTCCACCTCCTCTTGTGCCACCACCTGACTCCGAATTCTGTTTAACATGTGCTCCAGCATGTAAATCACCGGAATAGTCATGCTGATAATGGCATCGTCAGCACTAAACATCTTCGTCGCCATTTCAAAACTGTGCAGAAGGGTGCATAGGTCCCTGATCTGAGACCACTCCTCCAGCGTGATTTGCCCCACCTCTGGATCTCGTTGGCCCAGGCTATACGTCAGAACGTATTGCACCAGGGCTTGTCGGTGCTGCCACAGTCGCTGCAACATGTGCAGAGTTGAATTCCACCGGGTAGGCACATCGCATTTTAGCCGGTGAAGTGGCAGGCCCAACGACTTCTGTAGAGATGTAAGTCGCTGAGCTGCGGGATGCGAACGGCGGAAGTGAGCACACAGCAACCGTGCCCTCTGCAGAAGGCCATCTAGTCTGGGATAGTGGGCTAAAAATTGCTGGACAACCAGGTTCAACACGTGAGCCATACAAGGCACGTGTGTGACATTGCCCCGGCGAAGGGCCGCACCCAGGTTTGCAGCATTGTCGCACACGGCCTTCCCTGGTTTCAGGTCCAGTGGAGACAACCATTCATGAAATTGGTTCTCCAGAGCTGACCACAACTCCTCAGCTGTGTGACTCACATTTCCCAGACATTTCAAAGTAAAAACCGCCTGATGACGTTGAGCCCTACTGCCAGCATAGTAAGGAGGTGTGCAGGATCCCTTCTGCGCAGTTAGAAAGCTTTTGGCATGACCAGACAGGCTTTGGGTGCAGGTGGAAGACCGAGAGGAGGTTGAGGAGGCAGAAGCAGTGGAGGAACTTTGACATAAAGAGGATTGACGCACAACTCGTGGGGACGGCAAGACTTGGACAGCAGCCCCTTGTCCTGCTGTCACCATAGTTACCCAGTGCCCAGTCAGCGACATGTAACACCCCTGTCCATGCCTACTCGTCCAAGTGTCTGTGGTGAAATGCACCCTGTCACACACAGAGTTTCTCAAAGAAGCGGTGATGTTGTGTGCGACATGCTGGTGGAGCGCAGGTACACCTTTCTTTGAGAAGTAGTGCCGACTGGGCATCTGGTACTGGGGCACTGCGACGGACATAAGGTCTCGAAAATCCTCTGTGTCCACCAGGCGGAAAGGCAGCATTTCTGTAGCCAAGAGCTTGCAGATGGTGAAATTCAACCTCTTAGCTTTCTCATGGCTAGGAGGAAATGGTCTTTTACTTGTCCACATCTGAGGGACCGAGGGCTGGCTATTGTGCTTAGACGGGGTTGATAAGGGTGTCCCCGGCAAACTGCCGGTCTGTGAGGAAGATGCAGGCGGACATGTTAGGTTGCCTTGATCCAAAGGTGGTGCTATCGATGTCGGACAGCGCTCAACACCAGCTGGTGTTACCACCTTCAAAGAAAATGATGACCTGCCAATCACGCTGGCTGTTGCGGGTAAAGAGGTGGCAGGTCTGCGCCCCAAAACAGGTGTGACTGCTGTCCCCCCAGTCACAGAGGATGAAGAGGCCGCGGATGCACAAGATATGGCAGACGGTGGTTGGCCCGGCCGGCTAGGCCGCATTGTAGCACACTGAGCTTCCCACTGCAACTTATGCTTCATGTCCATGTGCCGGTTCATGCATGAAGTACTCAAACTATGTATTTTTTGGCCTCTACTTAGCTTTTGCTGACAAATGTTACAGATAACACGAGTTGGGTCATCTTTATCGATCTGAAAAAATGCCCAGGCTATGCAAGGCTTAGCACCCATGCGACCTGAAGAGCCACCACGACTTGTGGTGAGAGGCAGAGTTGTGTTTGAGGATGCAGTTGTTGACGTGCTTCCAGTACTACGTCTCTGTCCAGGAAGGCGCAACCTGACCTCGTCGTCACTAGCATCTTCCTCCACCTCCTCTGCTGACCTCATCTCTTGGCTGACTGTGGGTTGACAGTAAGTGGGATCTCCAACCTCATCATCATCACCCTGTGCGTTATCACACCTGTCGTCCTCAGAGCCAACCTGTTCCTGCTCTGACAAAAAACTAAAGTTGTCGCTCCAATCAGGTATTTGAGTCTCATCATCGTCTTCCTCATTGTCTCCACCAACAGGAGTTACAGTTTGGGAATGAGGATCTACATTATGGTCAGAACCTTCTGCGTCTGGTCCTGGATCCGACTCATAAAGATTCTGGGCATCAGTGCAGATCATTTCCTCGTCTGGATTCACAGAAGCGCTGGAGTCGACCTCTGATTCCCAGGCTACAGTATGAGTAAACAGCTCTGCAGACTCAACCATCTGTTCTACCTCATACTCAGACGGGCAGCTGGAGATTTGGGAGCTGTGAGGAAGCAAGTGCGATTGGGGTGACACCTTTGAGGACTGGAGTATTTGTGATGTTGAAGTTGATGTGGAGGAGAGCCCACTTAAAGGAGCACTTGATATCCGTTGAAGCACCTGCTGTTTTTGTGCCTCATCTGGAATTTGTAGCGATTGGCGTGGCCGTAAGAAAGGGATCTTATCACATTGTCCGCTAAAAGAAGTAGACATTTTAGTTTGGCTGGAAGATGGTCTTTCTTCTGCAGATGTTACTGTTGCTTTAACACCTACCCCACGGACACAACCTTTTTTCCCCTTCCCAACACGCCTATTCCCCTTTCCACCAGCAGCAGGCCTTTTTCCACTCATTTTGGTGGTTAACTAATTCACAACTCTGGAGTTGTTTGCACAAAAAAACAATGGATGGGAACCGAGCAGAGCTGAGTGGCCAAACTGTGGTATTAGGCCAAAACTATTGGCTGGGTTAGATGGAGAAAAAAATTATATTCGATTTGCAACCTGATGGAGGTCAGTATAGATGGACTAATAGAACAAGTCCCACACACAGCTAGAAGCCCAAATATTTTTTCAGAGGTAGATGCAGAAAAAAAATATATTCAGTTTGCAACCTGATGGAGGTCAGTATAGATGGACTAATAGAGAAAGTCCCACACACTGCTAGAAGGCCAAATATTTTTTCAGAGCTAGATGCAGACAAAAAATTATTTTGAATTTGCAACCTGATGGAGGTCAGTATAGGTGGACTAATAGAACAAGTCCCACACACTGCTAGAAGGCCAATAATTTTTTCAGAGCTAGATGCAGAATAAAATTATATTCAGTTTGCAACCTGATGGAGGTCAGTATAGATGGACTAATAGAACAAGTCCCACACACAGCTAGAAGCCCAAATATTTTTTCAGAGGTAGATGCAGAAAAAAATTATATTCAGTTTGCAACCTGGAGGTCAGTATAGATGGACTAATAGAACAAGTCCCACACACAGCTAGAAGCCCAAATATTTTTTCAGAGGTAGATGCAGAAAAAAATTATATTCAGTTTGCAACCTGATGGAGGTCTGTATAGATGGATTAATAGAACAAGTCCCACACACAGCTAGAAGCCCAATATTTTTTCAGAGGTAGATGCAGAAAAAAAATTATTTTTAATTTGCAACCTGATGGAGGTCAGTATAGATGGACTAACAGAGAAAGTCCCACACACTGCTAGAAGGCCAAATATTTTTTCAGAGCTAGATGCAGAAAAAAATTATATTCAGTTTGCAACCTGATGGAGGTCAGTATAGATGGACTAATAGAACAAGTCCCACACACAGCTAGAAGCCCAAATATTTTTTCAGAGGTAGATGCAGATAAAAATTATTTTTAATTTGCAACCTGATGGAGGTCAGTATAGATGGACTAATAGAGAAAGTCCCACACACTACTAGAAGGCCAAATATTTTTTCAGAGCTAGATGCAGAAAAAAATTATATTCAGTTTGCAACCTGATGGAGGTCAGTATAGATGGACTAATAGAACAAGTCCCACACACAGCTAGAAGCCCAAATATTTTTTCAGAGGTAGATGCAGATAAAAATTATTTTTAATTTTCAACCTGATGGAGGTCAGTATAGATGGACTAATAGAGAAAGTCCCACACACTGCTAGAAGGCCAAATATTTTTTCAGATCTAGATGCAGATAAAAATTATTTTTAATTTGCAACCTGATGGAGGTCAGTATAGATGGACTAATAGAGAAAGTCCCACACACTGCTAGAAGGCCAAATATTTTTTCAGAGCTAGATGCAGAAAAAAATTATATTCAGTTTGCAACCTGATGGAGGTCAGTATAGATGGACTAATAGAACAAGTCCCACACACTGCTAGAAGCCCAAATATTTTTTCAGAGCTAGATGCAGAGAAAAATTAGATTCAATTTGCAACCTGATGGAGGTCAGTATAGATGGACTAATAGAATGATGCCCAAAAGATTTTACTTCACTAGGTGCAGTAAAAAAATTGGTATTCTATACACAGGTGGTATATCTTGCAACACAGATAGGCTACTCCACTGACTAACACACTCTGCAATAGGCCAAAAAGGATTAGCTTTGCTAGATTCAGCCAAATGCTGTGAGAAAAACTTGCACAGCACTGGCACAGACCTGCCTGGCAAAAACTGATAGGAACTGATGTAACCTAGTCCTGAAAAGGAGTGCAATTACAATTAGTCTTTACTCCCACAATCTATCTATTTAAGAGCACAGACCTGCCTGATAAAAGTCGTAGGAAATGCTGTAACCTAGTCCTTAAAAGGACTGCAATCACAACTATTCCCTACTCCCAAGCTATCTGTAGATTTGTGCGAAAATTGGCTTGAAATTAACAAGGTATAGCGCACACAGCAACAGCGGTGCCGTCTAACACGCAGCTGCAGCAGTGAGAAAATGGTGGCGACGGGGAAAATGGCTTGGTCTTATAGGGCAAGGACATGTGACATACACTGCCAATGACACATGCCCTTGCTTGTGTGAAAAAAAGCACTTCGCTCCGTGTGTGCGCTGCTGATAGGCTGACAGATTGCACCTCCCCACTGCAAATGCGGGAAAGAGAAAAAAAAATGGAGATCTTCATTATTCCTGCAGAGATCCATCCCCTGCACCTCCCCCCACCCCGCTGTACACTCAAACTGCGTATTAACATTAATTTTCATCATTACTGAGAAAAAATCCAGATATGATTTTGGTGCACGAACAGTTATCGAACATAACCTCGAACAGCCGAATTTTTCTCAAATCGTTCGTGTTCGCCGAACGGCTCGAACACCGCCCAAAACAGCTCGAATTTGAGATTGGCGAACAGTTCGAGTAGAACAACGCTCATCTCTAGTCAAAACTGCAATCTCCTTTGAACTAATAAACAGAATTTACTTTATTTAATAGTATTTTTGGTGAAGTTTTCATGAGTCCACAGATTACACCGATAAATTTCTTGAAATATAACTCCTGAAGAGGCAGAAGATAAAGCATTTGTTATGTGCAGTGTCCCTACTCTATTGGCATACATAATAAATAATCCTGACTTATACGCGTAGAAGGAAATCTTCGAATAAAACAGCAAGCGACATTGTTCATGCAGACAGAACACTTGACTACTATTTTATTATTTTAATCATTTAAACTGGATTTGGCCCAGCTGGAAAGCACTGCCAACACTGACATCAATCTTCCCATGGCAGAGAAAACTCCAATAACATGGAATAATCATCTACCTTATTTGTGCTCTAAGTTATTATCCTCGGTCAAATGCTAAAGACCTGGAATCTCAAGAGGATCATAAAGGAAGAAGATGATCCATAAACTGCAGACCACTTATGCAATTTGGACATCTCTAATCAGATTAGTCTAAATGTTTAAATGGTGGCCAAGTCTTTAACTGTTTGTAGATACAATCTACTGATGTATTAAATAGTCAAGTGGGAAAAAGCAATAGAACGCAAAATGTTCTCTGCATCAATCTCGTTGATTTAATGACTCCTATTATATGGAAGCAGATGTATATTCACACTCAGAGCAATAGTACTAGTAATGTATTCTGCAATTCTGTAAATTGTAGATAAGGGGCCTAGGTAATGTACAAGAAAAGGACATGCTGAGATTTTTACACATTTTAATATGTACGATAACGATATTGGAAATTTCCACTTCCTTGAAGTAAACTCTTCCCAATTTTGTTTGATCCTTGAGGTCCCAATATAGGAATACATTCCAGTTCATTTAACCAAAAAAAAAGAAAGCAACCCATACAAAGGAAACAGTTTCTGATGTAGGCCCAATGATCATGGGCAGGCTCCTATCAAAACCAGACAAATTGAATAAAAAGTCAGCTGTAACTAAAACGTGATTTATTGACCCATACGAGTGCCGACTTTTTTTTCAATTTCTTCCTTAAGGCCACATTCACACGTTTAGTATGTGGTCAATATTTTTCATTCGTATTTGTAAGTCAAAATTAGGAGAGGAACAATCAGAGGAAAAGTATAAAAGAAACACGTCACCACTTCTGTATTTATCACCGACTCCTGGTTTTGGCTTTCAAATACTAAAAAAATACTGAACGTGTGAACATGGCCTAAAAGGAATATACTGCAATGTTCTGACATGTCATTAAAGGGTTGTCCAGCTTTTTCAATTTAATGACTTATTCTTAAGATAAGTCATCAATATTAGAACAGTCGGGGTCTGACAATTGGCACACCCTTCAATCAGGTGTTTGAAGGGGCAGCAGAATTTGTGGGTGATCTCTGATCTATTCTGTGGCATGATCTTAAAAGAGGACCACTCCAGTGATCTTTTTTTTTTCATTTCTTCCTTTGGTAGCAATGATGTGTGTATGCATAATTAATCTATTAATAAACTCACCGGTCACCATCTTCTGCTCTTTTCAGCAGAGCTCCAGTCCCCTTCAGCATTAAGAAAATGTAAAAAGCAACCTCCACTCCACACAGTGGATACAGTGTGATTTAGCAAGTCACAAATGCAGTCACGTGACGCCAGAGCAGACTTGACCGGGGAAGAAAAGGGTGACTGGGGAGTATGTTACTGCACTCATTACACATACACACATCATTGCTACCAAAGGGAGATATGAAAAATAAAGCTCCTTAAAGCTCCTTTAAGTTGTAATTTTAGGACATCCACTTCAAGAAAACAGTGACTTTTGAAATTATATCAAGCAACAAGATATATAGTAAAAAATTTTAACATCAACATTTAACACCACAAAAACCATGTTGCACAATATTTGAAAATACAGAGCTTTAAAGGCCATGTTCAGATGTAGCATTAAAGTTGTGTTAATATTTTGTTTGTGTCATGGGTTCACCACGACAGAGAGGAGCCAGAAGACAGCAGCGTCTGATTCTTCCCACTCCTGCACTCATCAGAAGACTTTTGCCTTTATATTAAACACTGCAGTTTTTTTTAAGCAGTGCAGGGGTTAATCTGCTCAGTTGTGAGCTCCTGGAAGCTTACCTTCATTTAGGCTCTCAGCTGTCCAGTGTTAGCAACTCCCCGCTCCTAAATATACTGGGCTTTGGTAAGCTATCATTGCCAGAGTTAGCTTATGCTGCATGGATCTAGGAGTGTGGTGGAGAGTGGTTATTTGGGAAGGTGTTTGGTGGATTTCAGCTTAGACTGTTGTGTGGTTTAGGTTGCGTGTTAATCCTATTCTTCTCCTATTTTTGATTTGTTCCCCATCCTCCACTTCCCGGTGTTAACCTCTGTTGTTTGTTTGCATATATTTTTATGATATGTATTTTCCTTTAGCCCTGTTTGTATTACCTTGTTAGTCTGGTTAGCTTACTGCCATACACTACTACTCCCCTCTTCCCTGGGGGGAGGGGACAGACTCAGGGCGGATTGAGGAGCTCAGACAAGGTATGTAACCCCGGCGTCTTCACCTTCAGAAGTAATCCGGGGAACAGGGACAGCTAGGGCACCCCTAGCATTAGGGACAGGGAAGGAGCCCATGACCCCGGGATACCTGACAAATAAAGTTGTGATAGTTTGTTTGTGCTGAAAATCCATTGCATTTAACAGTGCAAGTAAAGTGTATGTGATTCCATAAAAACTCATGCCCACTGTGTGTTTAAAGAAGCTGTGGAATGGCGCACTTCTTTTTTTTTTTTTTGCCCCTCATGACTTCTAGGAGAAGTCTGAAAAAGGCATGTAAAAATGGAATCGCACTAAAATTCATATTAAAATACGCTGTGTCAATTCTGCACCAAAAACAAATAAGCAAAAGGGGACAACACATAAAACATTAGTAACAAAAATGCAAAAAACAGAGAAGGTTCTTATTCCGTATTTTGGTGCAGACACCTGTAAAAAACATGTGGAAAAAAATGCTGTGTTCTTGCATGTGGAAACATTACCTAAGAGGAATGTAATGGTTAGGCACATAGATTATGCCCCAACACTCTGACCTGGGTACTATCTATACATTGATAAATTAAATTCTATTATAGCCCATATCAGATATATCTTTGTCTTTTAATGTATGTTTTATAGAGTTGAGCAAAAAAAGTCCAGTCCACTTCTCTGTAGCAGTCTTCACTTATGCAACCGGCATCCTAGGCCTGGCTTTCTGGGTCACCTCTTGTGATAAATCAGACCCTCACAAGATCATGATATAGTGGCATGAGGCAAGTCATGATGCTGAGGGGCCTAGTTAGCACAAGAAGTGCAAAAGTGAACAATGCTGTGGTTAGGCTGCCATGGAAGACCAGACTAGATGGTAGACTAGAGCAGCACAAATCTTCTTACTCAACTCTAGTGTTTTTTTATGTAAATACAAGAAATCGATTCAAGATAGATATATAGCTAGATATATGGAGAAATAGATAGAGAGATAAATATTTATACATATATTACAGAGTAGTCTCATCATTGTATGAGAAGAACTGAGGGTGAATTACTACGCCATTTGATGTAATACATCTTTCGTTGATACAGCTTAATGAGATTTCTGTCTAATAGAATCAATTAGTCATAAGTTTATTTGCTCTTTGGGTTTTTAATGGAAGAACTACAATAAATAATGAGCCTCCTTCAACCCCTAAATCATCTAAGGATCTGAACAGCTTTGCTGCCCCTCCCAGAGAAACAAGGAGTTAAACGAACAAGAGTTCTTACTTCTATTCTCGACTTGTCAAGTCTTGAATAAGCACTATCACTGAAAAGCAATGCTTAAATGGAGCCCTCAACAGTGAAGGAGTTATTATGGTACTTATAAAGCCCTGGGAGTAACAACAGAAGAGTGAATCACACAAAGAGAGAACATTTTTCCACATCATCTATTAATGGTGCATTTCTCTCACTTTTTTTTATTTAAAGACAAAACAATCAATGAGCATTAAAGGGACAAAAAACATGTATTTACCTTGGAGCATTGCTTGTGATTCTGGCACCAAATCAAGGAACCATTGTTCTGCAAAAAATGGAGAGATCAGTTAGTATAAACACACCATCAAGAAAACCGAGCTCCTTAATGGAGCTGTGAGGTAACACTATGTTTCCAGAGTCTCTTTTTTTTCTTTTCGGTTGAGAATAATTATTTGACCTGAGGTAATATGGCAGAGCCACTGACAGATCCATCTTTCTTACTGAGTATACCAAAGACTAGTCAAAATGTAAATAGTTCAATGTCATTACATTATGTCCTTTCTAGCTTTAAGACACAATGATTGATATTGAAATTTATATAGTAAAAAGGTTAAAGTATTTCTATGAGATCAACAGGATCAGACGTTTAGATTCAAACTATGTAGTCTATATCTTGACCAACGTTATCCATCAGGGAAAAGTTGGAAGGCCTCCATACACATTAGGTGGTCATATGGTCCGACCAAAATTGATAGGTTCATTTGACTTTTATGTACACGAGGAGACATGCCATAAATTCAGCCTAAATATCATTGAAGGTCAGGACCCACTCAACCAATCATGTGGCCTCAAAGCAAATTTATGCCGCTAAAACTATTTTTGTGCAGGTATGGCAATAAAGCGCCATTCACTTGAATGAAGATGTGTAGTAGTTGTCTGTACGGCATGAGTGATCTTAAGAGTCTCAACAGTGAGACCTCATATTAGAACACACATTATGACTCTATAGCCCTTAAGGTGACCATACACATTGGTCTAAAGTTGATCAAAGTGGATGATTTCAATAAAAAGGATAATTCCTTACGTAGAATCTATAATATAATCGGCCAAGCGTCCCTCTGTCTGAAGCCTCTATAGACTGCGCATGCGCGACGCGCAGTCTGGCTCCAGACAGAAGAACGCATGGAGCCGTTACAGGTAAGAGTAGTGTATGGCACGTAGGCACTTAATGCATACCGCGATCTCCGACGCCATACTTATATAGTTACCTGACCCGGAGGAGCGTTGCAGCGGAACCTCTCTTCTCGCTGGAGACCGGGGGCGGAGTGAAGGCATCGGAATCGGCGCATGCGCATAGCGCTATCTAGCGCCATTTTACTGAGGACACATTTACAGTGTGTCCTCAGCAAAATGGCGCCGGACAGCGCGGTGCTCCGGTGCCACACTCCTCCCCCGGCCTCCGGCAGAACAGGACACTGCAGCGCTGGAGCACAGGGAAAAAAGGTGAGTATAAGTGTTTATTATTTTGTATGTGTGCAGTGTGAAAGGGATGAGGAGTGCCATACATACCAGGATTGGGGGATGAGGGGGCCACCCATACCAGGATTGGGGGATGAGGGGGCCACACATACCAGGATGGGGGGATGAGGGCACCACACATACCAGGATTGGGGGATGAGGGGGCCACACATATCAGGATTGTGGGATGAGGGGGCCACACATACCAGGATTGGGGGATGAGGGGGCCACACATACCAGGATTGGGGGATGAAAGGTACCATACATAACACGATTGGGGGATGAGGGGTACCATACATACCAGGATTGGGGGATGAGGGGTGCCATACATACCAGGATTTGGGGGTTAGGGGACCATGCATACCAGGACTGGGGATGAGGGGACCATACATATCAGGATTGGGGGGTGAGGGGACCACGCATACCAGGATTGGGGGGTGAGGGGACCACGCATACCAGGATTGGGGGGTGAGGGGACCACGCATAGCAGGATTGGGGGTGAGGGGATAACATATACCAGGATTGGGGGGGTGAGGGGACCATGCATACAAGGATTGGAGGTGAGGGGTGCCATGTATACCAGGATAGGGATGAGGCGTGCCGTGCATACCAAGATAGGGATGAGGGCAGCACATAACAGGATGGGGGAACAGGATTGGGGATCACAAATACCAGGATGGGGGCAGCACAAATACCAGGATGGGGGCAGCACATACCAGCATAGGAGACCATATACCGATAAAAATGCTCGCCACCCGGGCGTAGAATGGGCTCAATAGCTTGTAACAATCATTTTACTTAACCCAAACACAGACCATCATTAACTAGAAAGAACACTGCCATCTTTCAATATTTTGTCCAATAGTCAGTAACACATGAACGATCTTTTTCATAACATAAACAGAAAGATATTTCATTCCTTGCCAAGTGTCATTAAACCTGTATTGCTACACTGAACTACTGTAATGTCCAATATGGATGAAATGTGAATGGTTGCATCAGGGTGGCAATCACTCAACATACGATTATTCATTCAACAGTTGTTCAACTATCAATTTATTCCTGTTTTTGTAACCAGTTTAGGATGACAAAAATGGAAATAAAATAATACAGTTCAGGATTCATTCATTTGAATTGTGATGGAAATGTCCTAAAATGTCTTCCATTTAAATGCAATCCAGCTGAAATTAGTTTTTTAACTGAATCAAATAATGTAGTCTGCACAACCTTTTTGTCTGGCATAAAAACAGCAACTGCATTTTTTTTAACATTGAAGTTCATGAGAAATAGATTCTAACGGATAGTATCTATTCATCATGTTATCAGTTGACGGATCCATGCTTCAGAGCTGCGCTCCTGCAGTCAGAACACTAGAACTCTAGTAAAAATGGATCTGTTACAAACAGAACAGAAGCTGATGCAAATCAAAAACCAAAGTGTGACTCTGTTTTTGCTCTATTTGCAATGAATCTATTTTTTAAATACTGGAAATGGAAAAAAAATCGGATGTTTGAAAAGATCCTTAATAACAATAAGGTTGGTGAGCTTCCATAGATAAGGTGCTATTATCTCTCAACAAAGATAATCAATTCAAGAAAAGATGTTCAACACCTACAAAGGAGAGCAAAGTCCATTGGTGAATGTGAACTACGAGAAGGTAATTATATTGATTAATAACACATGCAATCCCTGGAAATAAACTAATGAGAACCTAAATCCAGAATGTGCAATTTCTCTCTATTCTTCTACTGTTATTAAGACTCATTGGCTTCATTCGTAAGTGGTGATTTTATTACAGAAGTAACTATACTCGCCTTAATCTATCATATGAGCTTGTGTTTGAGCAGCATGAAACAGCCACACAAGGCTTGGCAGAGGAAGGCCGTTACAGGCCAACAGTCTAATAGTTAAGTAGAGATTAGTGTAGTAGTTAAGAATTTGGCCCGTTTTGTGGTCAGTAATTGCCAAACCAGGACTCAACTAAATGTTATTGCTGGAATTGAGACAAATTGCTCAAGATGAATAAATCATGAATATCTACCAATATTAACATCAAATGATTGATTTAAAACATTAAAAATAATGTTTAAATGGTCCAACAGCATGAAATTCTTAATTGGAAAGAAAAATACTAATTTTGTAGGTTTAAGTTGTCCAAAGCAGAAATCATAACTTCATTAAGTTGTTAAAATGGTCTTACTGGGAATATATTTAAGTATGCTAAAATGTAGGGGAAACTAGACTAATATTTTCCAGAAAGTATGCTAAAATGTAGGGAAATCTAGGCTGGTATTCTAGAAAAAGTATGGTAAAAGCTAACGGAAATTAGACTAATATTCTAGAAAAAGTATGGCAAAATCTAGACTAATATCACTCTTTTACAGCCAAATTGGTTCAGATACGAAAACAGTTTCATGCAAATAATTTTGTGATGCTAGAAGTGAATATGATGCTTAAATTTGCTGATTGGCTCTAATTTTCAAGAAGAGGTTGTAATTACTTATGACACCTTTCATGCGGGCTT
This sequence comes from Phyllobates terribilis, assembly GCF_046119375.1. Taxonomy (NCBI): domain Eukaryota; kingdom Metazoa; phylum Chordata; class Amphibia; order Anura; family Dendrobatidae; genus Phyllobates; species Phyllobates terribilis. The sequence continues at coordinate 762,482,689 of NW_027362762.1, read as the reverse complement.
ATAGAAAAATAGCATCTTTATTATTTCATCATCATTATTGCATTGTTAGTAGCTAGTCTATTACATCATTTATTTTGTCTTTTGAGCCTTCAGTATTCTATCATCTTAGGTTGACCAATCACCCTAAGATCACGCCAACTCAGCTCCAATGACTTAATCCTACTTATAGTTGCATCACCTACTTTTATAAATGCTCTCTGTGTAAGTTATACAGTTTTAAGATTCCTTAGCTTAGTTTCTTAGCGTATTGACATGTTTCTATACGTTTTTTCAAATATGCCTCCCGATTGCATTAACTAAGCTAAGTTTTTGCTTCATATGCGGAGAAATCACTTTTCCGTCACAAAGGTTAGACTTCAATACCATGATAAGGAAAGCATACAACCTGTATTTTGGCAGCAGAATAGGAGATCAGGACAAGAGTTGGGCTCCACACATATGCTGCAATAGATGTGCATCATATCTTACCCAGTAGATGCATGGAAAGAGGAAATCTATGTTTTTGCAGTCCCAATGATCTGGAGAGAGCCAACCGATCACACTACCAATTGCTATTTCTGCATGTTGCCCCCCATTAGGAATGGAGTTTCAAGGAAAAAGTGGACTTCACAGTATCCAAACATTCCATCTGCAATACGTTCAGTACCACATAAAGAAGAACTGCCAATTCCAAAAGCACCAGAATCATTTTCAGTGAAGTCAAGTGAGGAAGAAGAGGGTCCTTGGCGTCATGAAGCATCTTCCTCTCACAAAGAAGACTTTCTGTCAGCAACCTTAACTGAACAACACCTTATAACACAAAGTGCACTGAACAATCTTGTTATAGATTTGGATCTGCCCAAGTGTAAGGCTGAGATCTTAGGTTCTAGGCTACAGCAGTGGAATCTCGATATTCGGATTTCTTTGTTTCGCAATTGTGATAAAGATCTTGTCCAATACATCTTCATGCAGGGCAATCTTGTGGCATGCAAGAGCATCAACAGTTTAATGGAAGCTCTGAAGATACGTCCTAATCCAGAGGAATGGAAGCTCTTCATCGATTCATCCAAAACAAGCCTAATAGCCGTCTTGCTGCATAATGGAAATGCGCTACATTCAATTCCAGTTGGTTATGCAGTCCACATGAAAGAAACTTATGACAACATTAAACAGCTGTTGAGGTGCCTGAACTATGACCAACATTTGCGGCCCGTCTTTGGTGACTTAAAGGTGGTCTCCCTCTTACTTGGTATCCAGGGTGGATACGCAAAGTACTGCTGCTATCTGTATGAGTGGGATAGTCATGCAAGAGAATATCCCTACAATAAAAGAGACTGGCCTCTATGCATTCCCTTCAGTCATGGAGTAAAAATGTCCTGCATTCACCACTTGTTGACCCATTAAAGATTTTATTGCCACCATTGCATGTCAAGTTAGGCATAATGAAGAACTTTGCAAAGGCAATGGATACAAATTCAAAAGTATCCAAGTATCTCATTGACAAATTTCCAAGGCTGAGTGAAGCAAAGATAAAGGAAGGAGTCTCATCTTCATAAGCTTCTTCAAGGTGAAAAGCTTCTTTGTTTGTTGTTGCAGGGCAAGGAAAAGGCTGCATGGGTAGCATTTACATTAGTGGTAACTAAGTTTTTGGGAAACTCAAGAGCAGATAACTATGAAGAGTTGGTGGAAAATCTCCTCAAAACACAAGGACCTTAGCTGTAACATGTCCTTAAAGATTCATTTCTTACATTTGCATCTAGACTCCTTTTCACCAAACTGCTGCGCAGTGAGCAACGAGCATAGTGAGAGATTTCACCAAGATATTGCAGCTATGAAGAAAAGATATCAAGGATAATGGAATCAATCAATTCTTTCAGATTACTGTTGGACAATTGTAAGAGATGATCCGATGCAGAAGTATAAGAGACAAGCAAAAAAGTTGTCACTGAATGAGGACCAAATTTTGTAGTGCAATTTCTGTTACTGTTTATAATTCGCAATAGTGTTTAGACATGTTTTAGTTATTTCAATTGTTGCTAAGTTTCCTCTGAATAAATATCAGAAAATTGGCATAAAATATTCTGCATCTTTATATTTGCAAAAATAATAATGTTTCAAAGTACTGAAACTTGTATGCATTAATTATATGTGGCAGTAAAAGGAAAACTCTTTGATATAATAGTAACTAGAGCCATCTAAAAATTTTCATTGACAGATTTGAAGTCAGGAGGTCAAAATCATTAAGAAATGGCTCATTTCTTAACTCAACCTGACTACTCTTAAAAATATGTAGAACACTATATTCTAGAAAAAGTATGCTAAAATGTGGATCAATCTAGACTAATATTCTAGATGAAGTATTCTAATATACCTAGACTAGATCTAGACTAAAGTATTAGAAATATGCATAAATAGGTTTTAGTTAATATATACATATTACCTTCGCTGCTCATTTTACAATTCTGATAGATTGTAAGATTGCATGGCCGTGGGGAATTCACCTTCTCTAACATACAGTTCAAATGTGACAATATGAATCAGGTTACCAGTAGGTCTATGTTCTGACCGCTGTTGTGCTGCATGTTTGCCTTGCATTCCAAGGAACCTTCATGATGTCCTTTCGGCATAGGTTTCAGTAGTATGAATTTGCATTAGTTTTATTTAAAAGAATAGTCAACTAGAATTGACAAAAAGATCCTGGAAAAAATTATATACATACCATGTGTCACTCAGTATTCTTGACGACCATAATTACCTCTATGTGCATATAGTTTTATATGAAATCATCCTAAGGTTTTTTCTATTGGATTTGTGGTGTCGTAAGAAAGCACCATACAGCAGCTTTTGGAGTACCTATAGATCCAAACTAGGATTTAACCCTTTTCTGGCCCATGGCGTACTAATACATATCTGTGCCTTATGGGCCAGATACGTATTAGTACGCCCTGGCGATTTTGCAAGAGGTGCGGGCGAGATTGCCGCCGGGTGTCAACTGATTGTCACAGCTGACACCCGGTGCTATGTGCCGCACCGCTCCCTGCACATTAACCCCCAAAATGCTGCGATCTAAATCGATCACAGCATTCCGGTGGCAAGAGGAGGTAAGCGCGATACTTACCTTCTCTGCCGGCGTCCCGCGGCATCGGAGTCCGGTCCTGGATTTTGTCATGGTGACCCGATGTCATAATGACAACATCCGAGTCACCAGGAGGCAGGAAGTTACTTTGGTCATGCGCAGTGCACGACCAAAGTAACTTTTCCCTGTGCAGCGCTGACAGACTGCATAGCATAGGGATGGTTCTGCATTCCTGAGCTATACAGCCGATCAGGCTGCCAAAAGTGAAAGTTCCATGGTGGGACAAAGTGTAAAAGTAATAAAAATGTCAGAAAGTAAAAAAAAAATAAAAAAAAATTGTAAAATATAAAAAAAAATTAAAAAATCATTATATACAAAATATAAAAACAAAAAAAACAATAAAAGTACACATATTTAGTATCGCCGCATCCGGAACGACCTGACCTATAAAACTGTCCCACTAGTTAACCCCTTTAGTGAACACGGTAAAAAAAATAAATAGAAAACTAAACTTAAAACAATGATTTATCATTATACCACCAAACAAAAAATGGAATAAAACGTGATCAAAAAGACGAATGTAAATAAAAATGATACCACTGAAAACGTCATCTTGTCCTGCAAAAAACAACCTGCCATATAGCTCCAACGGCCAAAAAATAAAAAAGTTATAGCTCTCAAAATAAAGCGATGCAAAACCAATTCTTTTTTCTATAAAATAGTTTTTATTGTGTAAAAGCGCCAAAACATAAAAAAGCAATATAAATGTGGTACCGCTGTAAACGTACTGACCAGAAAAATAAAGCTGCCTTATCAATTTTACCACACGCAGAACGGCATAAAAAAAAAAAAAAAAAACAATTCCTGAATTGTTGGTTTTTGTTTATTCTGCCTTCCAAAAATCGGAATAGAAAGCGATCAAAAAATGTCATGTGCCCAAAAATGGTACCAATAAAAACGTCAACTTGTCCAGCAAAAAACAAGCCATCACATGACTCTGTCGGCTGAAATATGGAAAAATTATAGTTCTCAAAATATGGCGATGCAAAAACTAGTCTTTGCAAAAAAAAAGGTTTTTTAGTGTGTAACAGCTGTCAATCATAAAAACTCGATATGAATCTAGTATTGCTGTAATTGCACCGACCCGAAGAATAAAGTTGTCTAATCACTTATACCGCACGAGGAATGGCGTAAAAAATAAACTTTAGGGTTGTGCTAGGGTTAGGATTAGGGTTGTGCTAAGCTTAGGGTTAGGGTTGTGCTAGAGTTAGGGTTGAGCTAGGGTTAGGGGTGTGCTAGGGTTATGGTTGGGCTAGGGTTAGGGTTGGGGTTGGGCTAGGGTTGGGCTAGAGTTAGGGTTGGGCTAGGGTTAGGGTTGAACTAGGATAGGGGTAGGGTTAGGGTGGGGTTGGGCAGGGTTGTGCTAGGGTTAGGGTTGTGATAGGGTTAGGGTTGTGATAGCATTAGGGTTGTGCTAGGGTTAGGGTTGGGCTAGGGTTAGAGTTGGGCTAAGGTTAGGGTTGAGCTAGGGTTGGGGTTGTATTAGGGTTGGGGTTGTATTAGGGTTGGGGTTGGGATTTTTTCAGAAGTAAAGAAAAAAAAATGACGACGATATGACGATATGGCCACTAATGTTGAGCGCAAGTGCTCACTACCTGAGTTTGCATTGGGTGCTCGGGTATGCACCGAGTATAGCGGGTGCTCAAGTGACATGTTCGAGCCTCCGCCCCAACTGTTTTGCAACTGTTATACAGCCAAAAAAATCTTGCGGGGATTGCCTGCCATGCACGAGCGATACCAGCATGGTTTTTTTTGCGTGTCTAATAGCCGTGAAACATGTGGGGTGGGGACTCGAGAATGTCATTTGAGCACCCGCTATACTTGGTGCATACTCGAGTACCCGATGCAAACTCAAGTAGCGAGCACTTGCACTCAAGACTAATGACAACTTATTCAATATGATGACCAAATTCTGTGTCGTACCTCTGGGTTCAAAATGTTCACTATACCCCTTGATAAAATTCTTGAGGGGTGTAGTTTCCAAAATGGAGTCACTTGGGGGGATTCCACTATTTAGGCACATCAGGGACTCCCCAAACGCAACATGGCGTCCGCTAATTATTCAAGCAAATTTTACATTCAAAAAGTCAAATGGCGCTCCTTCCCTTTTGAACCCAGCCGTGCGCCAAAAGAGTGGTTTTCCCCCACATATGGGGTATCTGCTTACTCAGGAGAAATTGCACAACAAATTGCATGGTGCAATTTCTCTTGTTACCCTTATTAAAATGCAAATTTGGGGGCTGAAAAACATTTTTGTTGGAAAAATGTGAAAATGTTATTTTTACAGCTCAATGTTATAAACTTCTATGAAGCACCTGGGGGTTCAAGGTGCTCACCAAATATCTAGATAAATTCCCTGAGGGGTCTAGTTTCCAAAATGGGGTCACTTGTGGGGGGTTTCCACTGTTTAGGCACATCAGGAGCTCCCCAAAAGCAACATGGCGTCCACTAATTATTCAAGCAAATTTTAAATTCAAAACGTCAAATGGTGCTCCTTCCCTTCCGAACCTTGTCATGCACCCAAACAGTGTTTTTTCCTCACATATGGGGCATCTGTGTGCTCAGGGGAAATTGCACAACAAATTTTGGGGTCCATTTTTTCCTGTTACCCCTGCAAAAATAAAAATATTTGGGACTGAGCAGTCTTCTCTAAGTTAGGACGCTACAATTGACACATTATGGTGAACCATCAGGATGGTGGAGAGATTTGTGCAGCCAATGCATTGGTCTGTACTGGATCAAAATGTGGCAAATTCTCAGTTAAAACAGTACAAGTTCTCTGGGTTTTCATTCTCTGGAATAATATTTGTCCTTGCTGTCAAACTTCTAGAAAATGGTGATAAACATGTTTTGTCCAAAGTGTAATATAACAAAGCTTTACAAGGAAAACTATTACATATAAATAAGCCAAAAATGAACCATTTCCCACGAGGATATAACAAAGTCATGGTACAGTACATGCAAACCAAAGTATTTGAACCACAGTCATCACCAAATCAGTCATTGTCATTTAGTGGCAGACTCGAAAGACATCTAGCTATGAATGGAAATAATATTGCTCCACAAAGAAGACAAAATATCACATATCTGCGGATATAATGCTCTCACAACCTTACCCGGTCATCAGGGGAGAAACATATGAAACCTTAGGATAATATGTCATAAGAAAATAGATCATGACGACAAGCTGCTCTTAAAAGAGATCTTTGCTGTGTAACAAGACAGCCATGAGCAGCAGGAAACTGGCACTTGTGGCATTCAGTTTATTAGCTCCGTCATGTTTTCTTTAATATAGAAATGTGGTATGTTATCAATCAAGAGCATACAGATAATCCAGGAAAGGGAAATGTGATGAATTTGATATATAACAGGTCGACAGACATGTGGATGGAGAAATAGAGATAAAACCAACAGCATCATAGGGTCTCTGCTAGTTATTTCCTTATACACAGCCTGATAACGGAAACTATCATCACATGAGGTCTGAAGAGAATGCTTTCTATGGGTATGTGTACAAATTACAAATTATTAACCAATCCTACATACAAATTGGTCCTTAAACCAATAAAACACATTTTATCCTTGCAAAGGATTCACAAAGGTCATGTGAGAATGTAACATTGTCATTTTATGCACTAATGCAGGGATGTCAAACTTAAACACACAGAGGGCCAAAATGAAAAACTTGGACAGAGTAGCAGGCCAACCAGTATATAGTATAATGGGCCCCATATAGTCCTCCATACCCTGTATTCTCAGTATGTTATTTATACAGCGCTCAGTGTAAATGAGTACACCCCCTGTATTCTCAGTATGTTATTTATACAGCGCTCAGTGTAAATGAGTACACCCCCAGTATTCTCAGTATGTTATATATACAGCGCTCAGTGTAAATGAGTACACCCCCTGTATTCTCAGTATGTTATATATACAGCGCTCAGTGTAAAGGAGTACACCCCCTGTATTCTCAGTATGTTATATATACAGCGCTCAGTGTAAAGGAGTACACCCACTGTATTCTCAGTATGTTATATATACAGCGCTCAGTGTAAATGAGTACACCCCCTGTATTCTCAGTATGTTATATATACAGCGATCAGTGTAAAGGAGTACACCCCCAGTATTCTCAGTATGTTATATATACAGTGCTCAGTGTAAAGGAGTACACCCCCAGTATTCTCAGTATGTTATATATACAGCGCTCAGTGTAAATGAGTACACCCCCAGTATTCTCAGTATGTTATATATACAGCGCTCAGTGTAAATGAGTACACCCCCTGTATTCTCAGTATGTTATATATACAGCGCTCAGTGTAAAGGAGTACACCCCCTGTATTCTCAGTATGTTATATATACAGCGCTCAGTGTAAAGGAGTACACCCCCAGTATTCTCAGTATGTTATATATACAGCGCTCAGTGTAAATGAGTACACCCCCAGTATTCTCAGTATGTTATATATACAGCGCTCAGTGTAAATGAGTACACCCCCTGTATTCTCAGTATGTTATATATACAGCGCTCAGTGTAAATGAGTACACCCCCTGTATTCTCAGTATGTTATATATACAGCGATCAGTGTAAAGGAGTACACCCCCAGTATTCTCAGTATGTTATATATACAGTGCTCAGTGTAAAGGAGTACACCCCCAGTATTCTCAGTATGTTATATATACAGCGCTCAGTGTAAATGAGTACACCCCCAGTATTCTCAGTATGTTATATATACAGCGCTCAGTGTAAATGAGTACACCCCCTGTATTCTCAGTATGTTATATATACAGCGCTCAGTGTAAAGGAGTACACCCCCTGTATTCTCAGTATGTTATATATACAGCGCTCAGTGTAAAGGAGTACACCCCCAGTATTCTCAGTATGTTATATATACAGCGCTCAGTGTAAATGAGTACACCCCCAGTATTCTCAGTATGTTATATATACAGCGCTCAGTGTAAATGAGTACACCCCCTGTATTCTCAGTATGTTATATATACAGCGCTCAGTGTAAAGGAGTACACCCCCAGTATTCTCAGTATGTTATATATACAGCGCTCAGTGTAAATGAGTACACCCCCTGTATTCTCAGTATGTTATATATACAGCGCTCAGTGTAAATGAGTACACCCCCTGTATTCTCAGAATGTTATATATACAGCGCTCAGTGTAAGTGAGTACACCCCCTGTATTCTCAGTATGTTATATATACAGCGCTCAGTGTAAGTGAGTACACCCCCTGTATTCTCAGTATGTTATATATACAGCGATCAGTGTAAGTGAGTACACCCCCAGTATTCTCAGTATGTTATATATACAGCGCTCAGTGTAAATGAGTACACCCCCTGTATTCTCAGTATGTTATACATACAGCGCTCAGTGTAAATGAGTACACCCCCTGTATTCTCAGAATGTTATATATACAGCGCTCAGTGTAAGTGAGTACACCCCCTGTATTCTCAGAATGTTATATATACAGCGCTCAGTGTAAGTGAGTACACCCCCAGTATTCTCAGTATGTTATATATACAGCGCTCAGTGTAAGTGAGTACACCCCCAGTATTCTCAGTATGTTATATATACAGCGCTCAGTGTAAATGAGTACACCCCCTGTATTCTCAGTATGTTATTGTGGCACCCCAGTGGTCTGGTTTCCACAGTAACAGCAATGTTATGTCTGAGAGCAGGTGGGAGGTCTCTTGGTCAGGAATCCTATGCATGCCATACCTCCTGCCCAGTCCTGGGAGGAGAAGAACTTCCCCTATATAAACCTGGGGCTGAGGCAGGGTTAGAGTGCTCAGAGGGAGAGTTCAGCCAGGAGGGCTGACAGGGAGCTGTGGCTCCGGCTGGGCCCAGCTCCTGGGCCATGCCAGAAGTAGAGGCAAAGAAGAGAAGCAGCTATGGGAAGAAACAACAGGAGCTCTGTGGGAGCAGTGTTACAAGGAGTCAGGGGCTGGCAGCTGCAGAGCTCGCCCTGACTGAGAAGCTATCACCGGACCCGGAGTCCGAGGCTGTGGGGACTAATCTTTACCCAGCAGCAGAAACCGCCCGGCAGGGGATTTCAGGTCCTCTGGCCAAGAAACCCGAAGGCACGGTCACACGCGTGGGACCAGCACTGCCGTCGTGGAGCGGACGCCACTAGAAGGCCCCGAGTCACCGGCCATACGGGTGAGCACCACAGGGTACACTCAAGGACGTGGGCTACTTATACCCGCCTATAGCAAGGTAGCAAGAAGAGTACAGTCAGTTTGGGAGGCCTACAACTCCGCCTGGCCAGGGGAGATCCCATCTGCTCAAGGACTGACCAGGCCCCGATCGCTAGCCAGTACTCCGGGAGGGTCTATCTTTATCACCAGTAAAGACCCTGAACTACACCGCATCGTCTCTGAGTGATTCCTGCTATCCCCATCATCCACGTCGGCTGCCCTGAGGCCATACCCCTCCCGTTGGGGGTGATACTATCACGCTGCACAATCCTACCACCAGCCTCAGCGGTCTGCCCTGCAGCGGCAGCTCCTTCGCTGCATTCAACTTGTGGCGTAGTCGTCCAACATCTACTGCTAATACAACGCCACTTAGTCTGACTCCCTGGGCACGGACCGGGTCACCGCCACGAGACTACAACCCTCAACAGATCCGGCTCCAGGTAAGCTCCTGCATGCGCAACGCTGTGCGACACAGGTCCAGGGGTGCGTCAACTTTTGGCGTAGTCGGCAGGATTTCGTGCCCGCAACCACCGGGTACTGCGTGCCTGAAAAAGACTGTTCAAACTTACCTGTGGTGAAGATTCCCGCCATCCGGCGCCATCTTCCGCTTCCTTCCCGCCATCGGTGGAGTTTTCCCGCCATCCGGCGCCATCTTCAGCCTTCTTCCCGCCATACGTGGAGTTTTCCCGCCATTGGACGCCATCTTGAGGACGCCGCGCGGGAAGAAGAGGGGCGTGGACTCCGAAAGCGCGCGAGAACTGAAGCCCCGCCTCACGTCCGGACGTTGCGTAAGGTCCTGGAAGGAGCCCAGCAGACGCCGACGTCACAGGAGCGCGACGGAAGGTCCTCAACCCTGACGATCCACTGCGGAGCCGCGGCCTACGGAAGAGGATCATCACAAGGTAGGCCACGGTCCACTAGGGGGGAGAAGGATGCCGGATACGGAGGAGAGCTTCACCGCTTCAACCCCCGCCAGCGCCACCGCTGTTGCGGTCATGCCTTTCACCACGCCCTATATCCCGGGGGCAGCCTGGCTACCCCAGTACTCAGGGGAGTCACATACCCTGCATGACTTTAGAGAAAAGCTGGATAGCCTCTTCCAGGTGTACCCCCTCACAGAGGAGCAAAAAGTGAGCATCCTGGTGGCCCAATTAACCGGGGCAGCCCAAAGGGAGGTAAAGTCCTGGCCACCTGGGAAGAGGACAGTCGCAGAGATACTAACCCAGCTAACCGAGGAGGAGCTGCAGTACTACCAATACGAGGAAAGCCAAGAGGACCCGGACGGGTCTGAGGACTACCCTCAGGAGGGAGCACAAAGAGGACATAGCTACTGAAGGGAAGTAGCGTGAATAAAGAGCTGTAAATAGTTACCCGTAAGGGTACAAGGACTGCTGCTAATTAAAATATGGTCCCCGTTGGGATTAGTGAATTGTTCCACATGTGCCCCTATCTTAAACCAGGCTGAGGACTGTGAGCAGCCATTCCTTATCCCCACTGGCCGAGGACTGAGAGCGGCCATATCCTGTAAATAATTATGTGTTTCTAGTTATTTATAGGAGTCCTTGGTGGATTTACCGGGAATCCTTTGTGTATAGTTGGAGCGTAACCCAGGACGGACTAAAGACTGTTTAGGACTTGGGGCAGGACAGACCCCTACCTGGTTACGTCTCCCTGTTTTGGTGAAATGGACACCTTGCTTTTCTTCAAAGACTGCGCCCGGTTGCGGACACGCCGTAACCATCTTTATGTGTTTTTCTTATTGTATTATTATTGTTTATACCTTGTTATGTTTTTCTAAAAAATATGTTTAGTCCCGGAGTACTAAATTTCACTAGGGGGGAATGTGGCACCCCAGGGGTCTGGTTTCCACAGTAACAGCAATGTTATGTCTGAGAGCAGGTGGGAGGTCTCTTGGTCAGGAATCCTATGCATGCCACACCTCCTGCCCAGTCCTGGGAGGGGAAGAACTTCCCCTATATAAACCTGGGGCTGAGGCAGGGTTAGAGTGTTCAGAGGGAGAGTTCAGCCAGGAGGGCTGACAGGGAGCTGTGGCTCCGGCTGGGCCCAGCTCCTGGGCCATGCCAGAAGTAGAGACAGAGAAGAGAAGCAGCTATGGGAAGAAACAACAGGAGCTCTGTGGGAGCAGTGTTACAAGGAGTCAGGGGCTGGCAGCTGCAGAGCTCGCCCTGACTGAGAAGCTATCACCGGACCCGGAGTCCGAGGCTGTGGGGACTAATCTTTACCCAGCAGCAGAAACCGCCCGGCAGGGGATTTCAGGTCCTCTGGCCAAGAAACCCGAAGGCACGGTCACACGCGTGGGACCAGCACCGCCGTCGTGGAGCGGACGCCACTAGAAGGCCCCGAGTCACCGGCCAGACGGGTGAGCACCACACGGTACACTCAGGGACGTGGGCTACTTATACCCGCCTATAGCAAGGTAGCGAGAAGAGTACAGTCAGTTTGGGAGGCCTACAACTCCGCCTGGCCAGGGGAGATCCCATCTGCTCAAGGACTGACCAGGCCCCGATCGCTAGCCAGTACTCCGGGAGGGTCTTTCTTTATCACCAGTAAAGACCCTGAACTACACCGCATCGTCTCTGAGTGATTCCTGCTATCCCCATCATCCACGTCGGCTGCCCTGAGGCCATACCCCTCCCGTTGGGGGTGATACTATCACGCTGCACAATCCTACCACCAGCCTCAGCGGTCTGCCCTGCAGCGGCAGCTCCTTCGCTGCATTCAACGGGTGGCGTAGTCATCCAACATCTACTGCTAATACAACGCCACTTAGTCTGACTCCCTGGGCACGGACCGGGTCACCGCCACGAGACTACAACCCTCAACAGATCCGGCTCCGGGTAAGCTCCTGCATGTGCAACGCTGTGCGACACAGGTCCAGGGGTGCGTCATTATACATACAGTGCTCAGTGTAAATGAGTACACCCCCTGTATTCTCAGAATGTTATATATACAGCGCTCAGTGTAAGTGTACACCCCCTGTATTCTCAGTATGTTATATATACAGCGCTCAGTGTAAATGAGTACACCCCCTGTATTCTCAGTATGTTATATATACAGCGATCAGTGTAAGTGAGTACACCCCGTGTATTCTCAGTATGTTATATATACAGCGCTTAGTGTAAGTGAGTACACCCCCTGTATTCTCAGCACGTTATATGGACAGCGTTCAGCATAAGTGAGTACACCCCCGTGTACTCTCAGTATGTTATACATACAGAGCTCAGCATAAGTGAGTACACCCCCTGTATTCTCAGTACATTATATATACAGGACTCAGCATAAGTGAGTACACCCCCCTGTACTCTCAGTACATTATATATACAGCGCTCAGCGTAAGTGAGTACACCCCCGGTATTCTCAGTACGTTATACATACAGAGCTCAGTGTAAGTGAGTACACCCCCCTGTATTCTCAGTACATTATATATACAGCGCTCAGCATAAGTGAGTACACCCCCCTGTACTCTCAGTACATTATATATACAGCGCTCAGAGTAAGTGAGTACACCCCCTGTATTCTCAGTACATTATATATACAGCACTCAGCATAAGTGAGTACACCCCCCTGTACTCTCAGTACATTATATATATAGCGCTCAGCGTAAGTGAGTACACCCCCGGTATTCTCAGTACGTTATACATACAGAGCTCAGTGTAAGTGAGTACACCCCCCTGTATTCTCAGTACATTATATATACAGCGCTCAGAGTAAGTGAGTACACCCCCTGTATTCTCAGTACATTATATATACAGCACTCAGCATAAGTGAGTACACCCCCCTGTACTCTCAGTACATTATATATACAGCGCTCAGCGTAAGTGAGTATACCCCCTGTATTCTCAGTACGTTATACATACAGTACTCAGCATGAGTACACCCCCCTGTATTCTCAGTACGTTATACATACAGAGCTTAGTGTAAATGAGTACACCCCCTGTATTCTCAGTATGTTATATATACAGCGTTCAGCATAAGTGAGTACACCCCCGTGTACTCTCAGTATGTTATACATACAGAGCTCAGCATAAGTGAATACACCCCCTGTATTCTCAGTACATTATATATACAGCACTCAGCATAAGTGAGTACACCCCCCTCTACTCTCAGTACATTATATATACAGCGCTCAGCATAAGTGAGTACACCCCCGGTATTCTCAGTACGTTATACATACAGAGCTCAGTGTAAGTGAGTACACCCCCCTGTATTCTCAGTACATTATATATACAGCGCTCAGAGTAAGTGAGTACACCCCCTGTATTCTCAGTACATTATATATACAGCGCTCAGAGTAAGTGAGTACACCCCCTGTATTCTCAGTACATTATATATACAGCACTCAGCATAAGTGAGTACACCCCCCTGTATTCTCAGTACGTTATACATACAGAGCTCAGTGTAAATGAGTACACCCCCCTGAATTCTCAGTACGTTATACATACAGCTCTCAGCGTAAGTGAGTACCCTCCCCTGTATTCTCAATACGTTTTACATACAGCGCTCAGCGTAAGTGAGTACACCCCCATGTATTTTCAATACCTTATACACACAGCGTTCAGCATGAGTGCACCCCCTATATTCTCAGTAAGTAAGTACACCCCCCTGTATTTTCAGTATGTTATATATACAGCGCTCAACGTATGCGAGGTCACCCCCCTGTATTCTCAATACGGTATACATACAGCGCTCAGCGTGAGCACAGCCCCCTGTATTCTCAGTACATTATATATACAGCGCTCAGCGTAAGTGAGTACACCCCCGTGTACTCTCAGTATGTTATACATACAGAGCTCTGCATAAGTGAGTACACCCCCTGTATTCTCAGTACATTATATATACAGCACTCAGCATAAGTGAGTACACCCCCCTGTACTCTCAGTACATTATATATACAGCGCTCAGCATAAGTGAGTACACCCCCGGTATTCTCAGTATGTTATACATACAGAGCTCAGTGTAAGTGAGTACACCCCCTGTATTCTCAGTACATTATATATACAGTGCTCAGAGTAATTGAGTACACCCCCTGTATTCTCAGTACGTTATACATACAGAGCTTAGTGTAAATGAGTACACCCCCTGTATTCTCAGTACGTTATACATACAGTGCTCAGCGTGAGTACACCCCCCTGTATTCTCAGTACGTTATACATACAGAGCTCAGTGTAAATGAGTACATCCCCCTGTATTCTCAGTACGTTATACATACAGAGCTCAGATTAAGTGAGTACACCCCCTGTATTCTCAGTACGTTATACATAAAGTGCTCAGCGTAAGTGAGTACACCCCCTGTATTCTCCATATGTTATACATAAAGCGCTCAGCATAAGTGAGTACACCCCCCTGTATTCTCAGTACATTATACATACAGCGCTCAGCATAAGTGAGCACACCCCCCTGTATTCGCAGTGCGTTATACATACAGCGCTGAGCATGAGTACACCCCATGTATGCTCAGTACGTTATACATAGAGCACTCAGCATTAGTGAGTATACCCTATGTATTTTATGTACGTTATACATACAGAGCTTAGCATAAGTGAGCACACCCCATGTATTCTCAGTATGTTATACACAAAGCGCTCAGCGTAAGTGAGTACACCCTCCTGTATTCTCCGTACATTATACATACAGCACTCAGTGTGAGTACACCCCCCTGTATTCTCAGTATGTTGTATCTACAGCATTCAGCATGAGTACACCCCCCTCTATTCTCAGTACGTTATAGATAGAGCGCTCAGCATACGTGAGTACACCCCCTATATTCACAGTACGTTATACATACAGTGCTCAGCGTACGTGAGTACACCCCCTGTATTCTCAGTACGTTATACATAAAGCACTCAGTATAAGTGAGTACACCCCTCTGTATTCTCAGTATGTTGTATCTACAGCATTCAGCGTGAGTACACCCCCCTCTATTCTCAGTACGTTATAGATAGAGCGCTCAGCATACGTGAGTACACCCCCTATATTCACAGTACGTTATACATACAGCGCTCAGCGTACGTGAGTACACCCCCTGTATTCTCAGTACGTTATACATAAAGCACTCAGCATAAGTGAGTACACCCCCCTGTATTCTCAGTACATTATACATACAGTGCTCAGCATAAGTGAGTACACCCCCTGTATTCTCAGTACATTATACATACAGCGCTCAGCATAAGTGAGCCCCCCCCGTATTCTCAGTACATTATACATACAGAGCTTAGCATAAGTGAGTACACCCCCTGTATTCTCGGTATGTTATACATAAAGCGCTCAGCGTAAGTGAGTACACCCCCTGTATTCTCAGTACATTATACATACAGCGCTCAGTGTGAGTACACCGCTCTGTATTACGTTATATCTACAGCGCTCAGCGCAAGTGAGTACACCCCCCTGTATTCTCATTACGTTATACATACAGTGCTCAGCATAAGTGAGTACACCCTCCTGTATTCTCCGTACATTATACATACAGCACTCAGTGTGAGTACACCCCCCTGTATTCTCAGTATGTTGTATCTACAGCATTCAGCATGAGTACACCCCCCTCTATTCTCAGTACGTTATAGATAGAGCGCTCAGCATACGTGAGTACACCCCCTATATTCACAGTACGTTATACATACAGCGCTCAGCGTACGTGAGTACACCCCCTGTATTCTCAGTACGTTATACATAAAGCACTCAGCATAAGTGAGTACACCCCCCTGTATTCTCAGTACATTATACATACAGTGCTCAGCATAAGTGAGTACACCCCCTGTATTCTCAGTACATTATACATACAGCGCTCAGCATAAGTGAGCCCCCCCCGTATTCTCAGTACATTATACATACAGAGCTTAGCATAAGTGGGTACACCCCCTGTATTCTCGGTATGTTATACATAAAGTGCTCAGCGTAAGTGAGTACACCCCCTGTATTCTCAGTACATTATACATACAGCGCTCAGTGTGAGTACACCGCTCTGTATTACGTTATATCTACAGCGCTCAGCGCAAGTGAGTACACCCCCCTGTATTCTCATTACGTTATACATACAGTGCTCAGCATAAGTGAGTACACGCCCCCTGTATTCTCAGTACGTTATACATAGAGAGCTCAGTTTAAGTGAGTACACCCCTATGTATTCCCAGTACCTTATACAAAGCGCTCAGTGCAAGTGAGTACACCCCCTGTATTCTCAGTACTTTATACATTCAGCGCTCAGCGTGAGTACACCCTCCTGTATTCTCAGTACATTATACATACAGCACTCAGTGTGAGTACACCCCTCTGTATTCTCAGTATGTTGTATCTACAGCATTCAGCGTGAGTACACCCCCCTCTATTCTCAGTACGTTATAGATAGAGCGCTCAGCGTACGTGAGTACACCCCCTATATTCTCAGTACGTTATACATACAGCGCTCAGCGTACGTGAGTACACCCCCTGCATTCTCAGTACGTTATACATAAAGTGCTCAGCATAAGTGAGTACACCCCCCTGTATTCTCAGTACATTATACATACAGTGCCCAGCATAAGTGAGTACACCCCCTGTATTCTCAGTACATTATACATACAGCGCTCAGCATAAGTGAGCCCCCCCCCTGTATTCTCAGTACATTATACATACAGAGCTTAGCGTAAGTGAGCACACCCCCTGTATTCTCGGTATGTTATACATACAGAGCTTAGCGTAAGTGAGTACACCCCCCCGTATTCTCAGTACATTATACATACAGCGCTCAGTGTGAGTACACCGCTCTGTATTCTCAGTACATTATACAAACAGCGCTCAGCGTAAGTGAGTACACCCCCCTGTGTTCTCAACACTTTATATATACAGCGCTCAGCGTAAGTGAGTACACGCCCCCTGTATTCTCCTTACGTTATATATACAGTGCTCAGCGTAAGTGAGTACACGCACCTGTATTCTCAGTACGTTATATATACAGCTCTCAGTGTAAGTGAGTACACCCCCCCTGTATTCTCAGTACATCTTATATATGCTGGAGGAGTCCTTCTGTCCGAAACCGGGATGGGTAGCACCTGCGCAGTGAGGCGCCGGAGTCATCACATATGCATACCACACTACGGCGCCATTTTATTGAAGACACTGTATATGCGAATTCGTAGACAATGTCTTTAAAAAAAAAGGTGCAGGATAACGAGGTATGTGCATGTGCTGACTCCCGCGCCATTAATAAAATTAAAAATGTACCAATAAAAATGCTCGCCACCTGGTCATAGAATGGGTTCAATAGCTAGTACTTAATATTGTTGGTTATGGAAACCAAGTTTTCTTTTTACTTTATATTCTTTTAGGGTTGCTCCCGTTGTTCACTCCCAGTCTTCCCAGTACAGCTCAGAAAATATATATATCCTTTTCTCTTTCAGTACCACTCCAATGGTAAGTAAGGAACATTTCTTCATTTATAGAGCGCCTGTCACTTGCTGAAAAAAATTTAGTTAAATACCTTGCAAAAATCCCTGAGCTCTTCCACTATTTGGTCCATTGCAGAGATATTAATATTTGTTGCTTCTGGAGCGCAGTATGTGAAATTTCTGTTTGCAGTGCAACTGGGCGTTTCTTTAGAGTTTTCTCTGGGAACGTGCACTTTAACTCGTCACTCCTAGATTCCGTCAATCACAGCTAAGCAGCAGATTTCGCAATCACAGCCCCTGCCAAGCTGTGATTGGCAGCATGTAGAAGAAACTCACAGAGAAGACTCTGAGACTGCTAGCCTGACGGGTTGTGGTTGGCAGCATCTAATAATAATAATAATAATCTTTTTATTTATATAGCGCCAACATATTTCACAGCGCTTTACAATTCAGACAATTTACAGACATTATGGGCTCTGTCCCCATTTGGGGCTCACAGTCTACATTCCCTATCAGTATGTCTTTGGAGTGTGGGAGGAAACTGGAGAACCCCGAGGAAACCCATGCAAACACGAGGAGAACATACAAACTCCTTGTAGATGTTGTCCTTGGTGGGATATGAATCCAGGACCCCAGTGCTGCAAGACTGCAGTGCTAACCACAGAGCCACCGTGCTGCCCTGTGAATGAAGGGTAAAAGTGGACACCCCTCAAGAAAACTCTAAAGAAATGCACTATAAGCAGAGATTTCCCATACTGCTCTCCAAAAGCTATAAATGTAAATATCCCTGGAGTGAAGTGAAAAACTGAAAAAAGTGTCAGAATCAGGGGAGTCCAGCGATTTTTACAAGGTATTTATCTAAAAAAAAATTAGCAAGTGACAGGTCATTTTATATTAAGGTTTTATATGCATTTGCTTTCACAACACATTTCGTACTTAAAATTCCAAAATACCCAATGACAGGTAACACAATTAAAGCCTCTTTTAAACTGAGACATGGTTCTGAGAATTCTTAGAGTAATGGAGAGTGAGAAACTGTTCTGAATACTACTATATCCAATTGTATATAATGATATACAAAGTAAACTCAACTGGGAAAAAAACATGTCTGATAGAAATGGCATCTATTTGAACAATATCCTGCATTTTTTATGGTGGATTTTCTTTGCTCCAGAGTAGTTTTGACTAGACACCTCCATATTAACTTCCTGATGACTAAAATTAGAGTATATAACATCACAGCTTTTCCTGCATCCAGATATAAGTGATATAGGAAGGAATGAAAAAAGTTATCCGTTTCTTATCTTCTGTCTGTGCAACTATTTCCTTTACAAGGTGCCTCGTATGACAAGTTGATTGATTGCTTCACCTAATTACTCATCATTACTAAGACACAAGAAAACAACAAATCTTCTGAAGTAACAGAGGTCAAGATAACAACATTTTGTCTTTTAGTTTTTGTTCATACTAATGCTGATAAATGATATCATGAAAGGCACAATGATATTAATAAGTTATTCCATATACAATTGTGCTCAAAAGTTTACATGCCCCGGCAGAATTTTTCCTTTCTTGGCCTTGTTTCAGTGAATATGAATGATGACAAAAAAACTTTTTCTTCACTCATAGTTATTGGTTGGGTGAAGCCATTTATTGTCAAACTACTGTGTTTTCTCTTCATAAATCTTAATGGCAACCAAAAACATCCAAATGACCCTGATCAAAAGTTCACATACCCTAGTGATTTTGGCCTGATAACATGTACAGAATTTGACACAAATGGGTTTGAATGGCTACTAAAGGTAACATCCTCACCTGTGACCTGTTTGCTTGTAATCAGTGTGTGTGCATAAAAGCTGAGTGAGTTTCTGGGATCCAGACAGACTCTTGCCTCTTTCATCCAGTCACTGACGTTTCTGGATTGTGAGTCATGGGTAAAACAAAAGAATTGTCAAGGGATCTACGGGAAAAGGTAGTTGAACAGTATAACACAAGAAAGGGACACAAAAAAATATCCAAGGAATTGATAATGCCAGTCAGCAGCGATGAAACTGTAATTAACAAATGGAAAATCAGGGGCTCTGTGAAAACCAAACCACAGTCAGGTAGACAAACAAAAATTTCAGCCACAACTGCCAGGAAAATTGTTTGAAATGCAAATAAAAACCCACAAATAACATCAGATGAAATTCAAGACTCTCTGAAAACTAGCCGTGTGGCTGTTTCAAGATGCACAATAAGGAGGAACTTGAAGAAAAATGGGCTGCATGGTCGAGTCGCCAGAAGAAAGCCATTACTGCGCAAATACCACAAAGTATCTCGCCTACAATACACCAAACAGCACAGAGACAAGCCTCAAAAGTTCTGGAACAAGGTAATTTGGAGTGATGAGACCAAAATTAAACTTTTTGGCCACAACCATAAGCGTAACATTTGGAGAGAGGTCAACAAGGCCTATGATGAAAGGAACACCATTCCTACAGTAAAGCACGGAGGTGGATCGCTGATATTTTGGGGATGTGTGAGCTACAAAGGCACAGGAAACTTGATAAAAGTTGAAGGAAAGATGAATGCAGCACATTATCAGCAAATACTGGAGGCAAATTTGCACTCATCAGCCCTGAAGCTGCGCATGGGACGTACTTGGATGTTCCAACATGACAACGATCCAAAACACAAGGCCAAGTCGACCTGTCATTGGCTACAGCAGAACAAAGTGAAGGTTCTGGAGTGGCCATCTCAGTCTCCTGATCTCAATATCATTGAGCCACTCTGGGGAGATCTCAAGCGTGCAGTTCATGCTAGACAGCCCAGGAATTTAAACGAACTGGAGGCTTTTTGCCAAGAAGAATGGACAGCTTTACCATCTGAGAAAATAAAGAACCTCCTCCACAACTACCACAAAAGACTTCAAGCTGTCATTGATGTTAGAGGGGGCAATACATGGTATTAAGATCTGGGGTATGTGAACTTTTGATCAGGGTCATTTGGATGTTTTTGGTTGTCATTAAGATTTAAAAAGAGAAAACACAGTAGTTTGACAATAAATGGCTTCACCCAACCAATAACCATGAGTGGAGAAAAAGTTTTTTTGTTATCATTCATATTCTCTGAAACAAGGCCAAGAAAGGAAAAATTCTGCCGGGGTATGTAAACTTTTGAGCACAACTGTAATCACATTACATACTCATATTGTAGTAAGATAACTGCTACTGGGTTTATGCAGACCAATGTCTTCCCAATGTGCTATTAGTCCAGGTAACATGTTATGTATGTTCAACTTTCTCCCAAAATAAAGCCATCAAAATGAAACCCTGTTCAGTGGATTTGGGAATATTTATGTAGGCAAAATAAATAATTTGTACCAATATGTTGGTTATGTTTATATTTTTAAACCATATGTCTTGAACGAGTAGGGCTCCAAATACTGTGACCAGCACTGATTGGTGGAATGAACTGAAATGGCATTTTCCAAATCTGACATGGAATGGACCAAACATACAGCCTGTGGAGGAGAGCGAAGAGGAGGTGAACAAGCACCAAGCTTTTCTGGAATGGCTGGCATTTGGCTGTGGTGATCAGTAGGGAAAAAAAAATTAGCACTGAAATGATGATAGAGAACAAAGATCTTAATGCAATAAGTGAATATTTTATTTTGATCCGGCAAGCAAAGGTCCAATGTTTTGACCAATAAAGGTCTTTATCAAGTAGTTTTATATTATAGATAAGTTGGGTATTAGGTAGATGCGGCTTAGTGTGTGCACGTACAATTCAGGAGCAGTACTGCCGGTCTTTCCTGAAGAAAGTGATCAGTAGGGGTCACAGCAGTTAGAATCCCACTAATCAGACAACAATGCCATTTTTAGTGATATGCCATCAATGTCTGTACTAAGGCAACAATCCTTCAAAAAATCTGTACAATTACTAAAAATATACTCCTTTTTGGGGTAACAAACCTTACTCATAAAAGGGTTTGGGTTTTTGGGGAATATGATATTTTTAAGCAAATTAAAATTGTAATAGTATTAATATAGTTTTATGCCCTGGGCTTTTCTTCCCTTAAAGTTAATCGATGTCGGACAAAATCTAACATTTCTTTATGCTGAGCAAATGTTCCCAATGTTATTTTATTCAAGGATTAAAACACATTACACATCGGAGTTTTGGAAATTCCCCCATGTATTACTTTCAGGATCTACTTTTCTAAGCGTCAAGGAATCTTTGTGAACCACATGACTTGGACACATCTTTATAAAGCATACAAAGATGCCTAATATTTACACAAGTCCAATATAGTCTTCCATCTACTGTATGCACTATTAACCAGCAAACTTATACAACCCTCTAACCACATGAAAAGAGAATCAGATGCTGTCATTGTATGAACCCCTGGTTACATCCATATGTAGTGAATATCATTAGGCTTTATCGCAATGACAGCTTTTTACTAGCAACGAGCAAATGTTTCTTTACAGACAACATTCCTATCTAATGATGTCCTCATGGAAGAATTCAACTGTGCATCAACACATTGTCTAACACTTGCCTAATGCATGTACACTATTAAAAGATAACTTGAATCAGAAAGGGTTACGAGACCACGTACTAGACTTATCTTCATATATCATTAGGATTGAAATTGGAATTTTTCCACTTAAATTATTTGTGAAAATAAAACTTTTATGTTTTATGGATGGAAGAAGATTAACGGCGTAAATTGTGCCTCCGACATTTCCTTAATTAAGTTCTGAGACTATTTGTCAGTAATGGACACTTTAATGTACAAAGAAAAAATATTTGAGAATGAAACTGTCATTGATCATTACCATCACTCATTTCATTAATACAAAAAGTTTTCAAAATTCTCCAGAAATTAGTGGATTATAGGATCATGAGAAGTGAATGCCAAACCTACAGCTCTGATGGTACTGTTGTGCTTCCTGTAAGCTGCACAAACAGGTAGAAGTTCTTATATGATGTCTCTCGTATATGCTTCGATAATGCGTATGGTAATTCTAATAATTGCAATCATCACTTTTATCTCAACGTGTAAATTCCTATACATGACTACTTAATGGGATTGTCAAGTCATATAATATTGAAAACCTCACAATATGAGTTGAATAGGGCTCCAGCTCTCGGCATCCCCAGCAATTAGCTATTTGAATAGGACTGATCTGCAGTAACCAGCAGTGGCTGCTGCATATTTTATGGCGCTGTGCATTTCAGTTCAGCTTAATGTTTACATCAGACCGCTTTCGGAGCTAATAATTGCTGATTGAAGGGGGGACCAGGTGTCAGACTCTCGTCAATCTGATATTGATAACTAGAGTTTGTTCAAATTTTTCTAACAGAATTGAAATCTACTCAAATTTTACAAAAATTCATATTTACCAGAATGTAGATTTTTTTTTGTAATTCTCACAGCGTGACTTCAGCACTGAACGGTAGAGTGATGGCAAAAAGTTAAAAAAACTAAAAACAAATAGTACATTATTTATTTCTCTTGAGATCCCAGTGATCTTACAACTCGCTTGTGCAGGGATGTCCTGAGCCTAGTCGCAACCGGAAGGCCAGTCATGTCAACAAATTGCAGTCTTGAGTGGCAGATCCATGTGTTCATCTGCATATTGGATAAGAGCTGAGTGACATTTACATGCATTAAATCGTAAATTGGACCGGAATAGGTTATGCTGCAAATTTTTCCATGCAGACCATTGGTCCATTTAAAAAGCTGTCCATTGGCTATATTGGGTGTAAGTGTTCTCCACGTGTGATCTGTGGCACACAAGTCCTTATAATATCCTCATCTGTGCATTACACCACCTAGCTATAATCATTGATGTTGAACCATAAATAACATTTTTCTGTATACATGTTCCAAACATCTCCAGGTTCTTCCACTTACTGAAGGAACATTTGGCATACTGCTTAATATCGCTAAATTGTAGCCATTACATACAGACTCTGAACAGCTTGCTGCATTGATTATTAATATTAACACTTGGATAGATGAATGTTTTTGTGAAATATCATTCCACACAGCAACAACTCGGCTGTGAATGAAGGGCTTGTAAGAAAAGGTGTCAACCAGGTTTTTTTTTTTGCATGGAAAATTCCTTCTGATAATATAATATTTTTATAGCACAGCAATGTGTCCAAATGAAATACTCTTAAGGAACTGCATCTCATGCAATTAGAAGAAACGTGTTTCGCTGAAAGGAAACACCTAGAGAAAAACAGCAGTTCCTGGAATACTTTATAATAGTTGCAATATGGAACATTGGTGAAGCTTTCTGGTGGTCACTGCGTACCTGAGAAGTAAGAAGTAACACTAAGTGAGAGCTCACACTATGGGGTCAGTTTATTTAATATATCAAAACTTGTAAAAGCCATGTAGTGTCACACCTGCCTTCCAATTTACAAGTGTGTCTTTCATAGAAATTAGCACATGTACCTGAATTTACAAGTTAGAATTCAGAATGAATTTGGTTTACGATTTGGAAAAACAAACAATTATGTAAAAATTATCAGTTGTTATAGAAAATGTAACGCAAAAAGGAATAGAGTTTACGTTGTTAACATTTTTAGAAATTAAATTCTAATTATACTGTAAACTAGGGTGCATTCACAACTCAGAATCAGTGTACAGTGCTTCGGGAGAATTTCCAAACGGATGGCTGTGATGTTTGCCATTGTGTAGATTTACAGTGGCATTCATCGTCCATAGGCTCCCAGGTTAAAAAAAAAAAAAAATCGATATTGTGATTAATAACTTTTTTACTTAATGCTTGGATATATAGTAAGTGACAATTATATACTATACCGGAAAAAAAGACAGATGAAGTCCAAAGATAATCAACTCTTTTAGCTTCAAGATGAATGGGGGCCAATAGATAGATTTGGCTTAAAGGGGTATTTCCATCTCCAAAATCCTAGCCCCATATGTAGTAGGTGTAGTAATAATAATATTAGGAAATACCTCCAATTAGAAATGTAGTATCATTCTCCTGATAACCTATGTCTCTTACCTCATGTAGGTCATTGCAGTAGCTTAGTAATCTTTGGTTACAACCACTCATATAGTGACAGTCAGTTGTTAGCTACTACAATGTCCTGCACATAGGGAAAGAGACATAGCGAATCAGATGAACTATACTACATTTCTAATTGGAGGTATTTGCTAATATTATCATTATTACACCTACAACAATTTAGGATAGGATCTTGGAGACCCCTTTCAACATAAGGAGCCAGAGGCACAACTCAGATGCAAAATCTCCAGCAGGGCTCCCCAATTATCACGGGTATTTAATAGTAGTAGTTTTCTCATATGGGACAAAGGGACCAATTGGACCACCTTGGATTCCAGGGCTGTGAGCGACTGCAACCCTTGCATCTATTACCATTACGCCCTTGCCAGGAGCTTTACACCATACATACATACTTTTCTTTATATACAGTTTTACACATTTTTGTTCTTGTTACCATTCCATCCCATAGCAGTTAAGAAAGGGCTCACACTGTTATGGTGGAAATGTTTAAACCACTGATTGCTGGTTTATAAAGCTGTTTTTAAAGATCAGACGTTTCCATCATTACAATCTTCAATGGTTGCCAGGAGGAAACTCCTTCCTCCCTGGTCCATCATAATTGCCTAAAGATAGCGTTATGAGAGTTGTGTGCTCAGCAGTCCTTTCCTATTGTAAATGCACCAATAATAAGTAATTATGGCTTCAAGAACAATTGTGCATATCAAATATTATTTATAGTTATTGCTCTTTTTCCTGCAATTATATACGCCAACTTCTGTATGGTTTGTTTGGACACCAGCAAATCCTGATTAAATTGTGTTACCATACACAGGCCTAATAAATCTATGATCCTGAAAACTACAACATAAAATAAGAGGCATGTAAGGATACAATAGAGCCCGACAGAAATGTATGGGACTGCATTACTGGAGTGCGTACTTTAACGGTTGCATGGATCTTTAATATAACCATTTGCATAAGGTCTAATGCTGAAGGTAAGTGGCGCATATAAAAGTCTACAGCCCAGCTGCAACATCCGGAACGTGCATGGTTCTTCTGAACTGAACGCAGATCACCAACGAGTTTTCTGGTTTATCTAAGTTTGGTTCAGTAGCGCTACAGGAGTGTTACATCCATATTAGGTGCAATATGCTATTTTCTGTAAATATATTTTGACCATAACTGAGTATATCTATATACAGTTATATGAAAAAGTTTGGGCACCCCTATTAATCTTAAGCTTAATGTTTTCTTAAAATTGGTGTTTTTGCAACAGCTATTTCAGTTTGATATGTGTAATAACTGTTGGACACAGTAATGTTTCTGCCTTGAAATGAGGTTTATTGTACTAACAGAAAATGTGCAATCTGCATTCAAACAAAATTTGATAGGTGCATAAGTATGGGCACCCTTATCAATTTCTTGTTTTAAATACTCCTGCCTACTTTTTACTGACTTACTAAAGCACTTTTTTTGGTTTTGTAACCTCATTGAGCTTTGAAATTCATAGCCAGGTGTATGCGATCATGAGAAAAGCTACTTAAAGTGGCCACTTGCAAGTTGTTCTCCTGTTTGAATCTCCTCTGAAGAGTGGCATCATGGGCTCCTCAAAACAACTGTCAAATGATCTGAAAACAAAGATTATTCAACATAGTTGTTCACGGGAAGGATACAAAAAGCTGTCTCAGAGATTTAACCTGTCAGTTTCCACTGTGAGGAACATAGTAAGGAAATGGAAGAACACAGGGACAGTTCTTGTTAAGGCCAGAAGTGGCAGGCCAAGAAAAACATCAGAAAGGCAGAGAAGAAGAATGGTGAGATCAGTCAAGGACAATCATCTGACCACCTCCAGAGAGTTGCAGCATCAACTTGCTGCAGATGGTGTCACTGTGCATCGGTCAACTATACAACGCACTTTGCACAAGGAGAAGCTGTATGGGAGAGTGATGCGAAAGAAGCCATTTCTGCAAGCACGCCACAAACAGAGTCGGCTCAGGTATGCAAAAGCACATTTGGAGAAGCAAATTTCTTTTTGGAAGAAGGTCCTGTGGACTGATGAAACCAAGATTGAGTTGTTTGGTCATACAAAAAGGCGTTATGCATGGCAGCAAAAAAACACAGCATTCCAAGAAAAACACTTGCTACCCACAGTAAAGTTTGGTGGAGGTTCCATCATGCTTTGGGGCTGTGTGGCCAATGCCGGCACCGGGAATCTTGTTAAAGTTGAGGGACACATGGATTCCACTCAGTATCAGCAGATTCTTGACAATAATGTTCAAGAATCAGTGATAAAGTTGAAGTTACGCAGGGGATGGATCTTTCAGCAAGACAATGATCCAAAACACCGCTCCAAATCTACTCAGGCATTCATGCAGAGGAACAATTACAATGTTCTGGAATGGCCATCCCAGTCCCCAGACCTGAATATCATTGAACATCTGTGGGATGTTTTGAAGAGGGCTGTCCATGCTCGGCGACCATCAAACTTAACTGAACAGGAATTGCTTTGTAAAGAGGAATGGTCAAAAATACCTTCATCCAGGATCCAGGAAATCATTAAAAGCTACAGGAAGTGACTAGAGGCTGTAATTTTTGCAAAAGGAGGTTCTACTAAATATTAAAGTCACTTTTCTGGTGAGGTGCCCATACTTATGCACCTGTCAAATTTAGTTTGAATGCAGATTGCACATTTTCTGTTAATACAATAAACCTCATTTCATGGCAGAAACATTACTGTGTCCAACAGTTATTACATATATCAAAATGAAATAGCTGTTGCAAAAACACCAATTTTTATAAAACATTAAACTTAAGATTAATAGGGGTGCCCAAACTTTTTCATATAACTGTATAGGGCTGAGAGATTAATCAAATTAATTTGATTAATTCACCACTGGAGGTCAGCTTGATTGTGATTTTTGCTAAAAATTAAAATTTGATTTTATCTCCGCCCCTTCAGCTCTTGGCAGCAATGTTTCTTCTCATTGGTGGAGAAGGCACTGTAGGAGGAAGAGGAGAGCTGTCGAGTTGAGAAGCTCTAGCTTGAGTGAGAACTGTGTACTTAGAGCAGCAGGAGAAGCGGTTTGCTCATCAGTACGGATGGGCGGACCTATGGAAGTTCGGGTTCGTCAGGTTCGTCCGAACTTTAGTCCAAAGTTCGGTTCGGGTACTAGAACTGTACTCGAACTTGAACCTGAACCCAAACCCCTTTAAAATCAAAGGGGTCCCAAACTTTAGAGCTGGAAAATCTTTCTCTCTCTCACTCTCTGAAGTGTAAAACGGTCTTCCAGGAGAAGTCCGTGTTCAGAGTTCAGCACTGGACAACAGGTGTCTGTTTGCAATTTTGGGTTCATTCATCTCTAGTCATCAGGAATACAGAAGAAAATGGCCAGGAAGAGAGCTGTGCCAGAGCTATGGTCAGCTCTCTACCTTGCACAGACACTGCCAAAGATTAACCCCCTCACGGTCAGAGCAAAGCTAGGGAAGCTTTATAAGAGTCTGGAGAACAGCAAATATGTAGTTGTTGCATCTCCACAAAATCTCCCCATCTCCATTGTTCCTGATATTATCAGTAATCATAGAGATTATCAGAGTTATCAGTAACTCTGGTTCACCTTCTTTACCTCCTGCATCCAGCTTAATTTTTTGTGTTATCTGTCCTGTGTAGAAGGTGCTCAGATATGCCCCCTTCTGTATCACAAGCTCACATGTCCCCCACATGTGTCATATTCTCTATTTTTTCCCTTCTCTATCTTCTCACCCCTGCTCCTTGAACTCCAAGAACTGCAATAAATATTGTTTCTGACTCCTTGACTGTGTCCTTGATCTCCCCTTCCTTCGTGTGACTGACCAGTCCTAAAAACCCTAAAAAAAAAGTAATAAGACATCAGCATGATAAAAATTCTACATCAGCTGAAAACTGTAGATTTCTACTATAATTCACTCCACTTTATGGTATAGATTATAGTACACTTTATAGGCTGCGGAAGGCCACACCCTCTTACTAAGTCCCACTCACTAAAAAAAAAACATTAAATTGTGATTTAAATCAAAAATCATCTTAAGCTTTAAAAAAAAGGAAATTTGAATTTTAGGCAAAATTGCCCAGCTCTACTCAGTACCATTCAAAAGTCTGGACACACCTGTTCATGCAATGGATATCAATGTTCTTATTTGAATGTGAACATTATAGATTCAGACTGAAGGCAGCAAAATCATGAAGGAACACATATGGAAACATTGGGTAAAGAAACACATGTGAAACAAACCAGAATGTTCTTTAAATGTTACATCCAGCAAAGTACTAGCCTTTTACTGTGATAAAAGCTTTACACACCCTTGGCAATCAGTCAAGCAGCTGCACCAGGTGGTCACCTGGAATGACTTTGTATGAACAGGTCTGCCTCACCAAGAGTTCATTTGTGGAATCATTGGTCTTCAGAAACTGTTTGCTGCTATCAGGTGTGTTTTGCAGAGTCATCATTGGTACACAGTTCGTTCATTGCTTAGCCATACTCCACAACTGTATTAAGCCAGAATATGAAAATAATCACTCAACATAGTAAAGAGAAATGAAAGACCATCATTACTTTCAAACATGAAGGTGAGTCAATCTGAAAAACTACTAGAACCTTGACAGTAACAATTGCATACATAAAAACCATCAATCGCTATGATAAAACTGTCTCTCATGGGGACCACCTCATGAAAGGAAGACCAAGAATTAATTACTTCTGCTGCAGAGGATCAGAGTTATCCGCACCAGAAAGCACAAATTGACAGCACTTAAGATTACAGCCTTCACGAATGATGCACAGACAGACATCAGGTAGCAGACACATCTCAACATCAACGGTCCAAGAAAGACTGATAGAGGCAGGCCTTTATGGTTGAATTGTTGCAAAGAAATATTATTGAAGATCTCATATAAGAAGAGACTTGTTTGGGTGAAGAAACGCAAGAACTGGACATTAGCTTAGTGGAAATCTGTACTTTAGTCTGATAAGTCAAAATTAGAGACTTCTGGTACCAACCATCATGTAATCATGACACAGAAAAGGTGAATGGATGGTTTCTACATGTGCTGTGCCCACCATGATGTATGGAGGAAAAGATATGATGGTCTGGGGGTGATTTGATGGTGACACTGTTGGTAATTTATTCCAAATTCAAGGACTTACCCAGCATGGCTATCACAGCCCTCTGCAATGATATGTCACCCCATCTGATTTGAACTTAGTGAGATCATCATTTGTGTTGCAAAAGGACATTGACCGAAAAAACATATCTCTAGTCTTTGTAATGTCTATGTGACCAGGAGGCGATTGATGCAGTGCTTCAGCAAATTATTTGGCCTCCACAATCATTTATCCTCAACCCAATTGAGAAGGTTTGGGATGAGTAGGTCCGTAGAGTAAAGGCAAAGCCATCAATAAATAATCACTGATCTGCATCTACTTTTGGAAATGATTTTACATCGTATTAATTACATTCTTTGGGTAATTGTGGAAAACTTTAACATAGAAATATATGAGTAACATTTAAGAAAAATACAATGATGAACTCCTCATAATGAGACATTTTACTGTGATGGCATAATTAATTAAGATAGACAATAATTATGTATTATTAAAATTATGTATTATTAAAAGTACAGATTTTATGGGATCTTCTTTTCATTAACACATTATGAAATATTTAATGAAATGGGACCAGAGCGATACAACAAGGGATCTTTGGCTCATTTTGTAACAGATGTTTGGATGTAACTTATTTTACTAGGTGTTAAGTATTCTTAGGGGCCTGAACAAAAGTTTAGGCCACAAGTATGAACAACCGCAAGTGATCATCAATATGAGTTTTATGTTTCCTAAAATAACAAGGTGAACTATGTGAAAACACATCGGTTAACATATATCCATAATTCACAGAACATTCTGACCTTCCAACAATTGATAACATGGTAAAACAATACTAACCCCTTATGTCCACACTAGGAAGATGCTACCTGAAATCTGAGATGACAGTCCAGCTGTCCACCTATCCATCCCGTACCGCTCAGCCTGCTAATCTCTAGGGAGGCCAGACTTTCACACTCTTTAAACAGACTATTTGGGGCTGTAAATTGCTGTGGGCACTGAACACTCACTTCTGAGTAACAGAAGATTTTGACTAGAGGATTCTAGAACTAGAATTGGCCATAAAAACATAGATTATCCTTAAAATTCCAAAGGATTATTGCTTTGTCTTTAGATTGTAAACTCTATAGGCAGAGTCCATTCTCATTTGTCTAATGTTTTAATCATTTTGAATTGGTTTTAATACCTTTTTTGTATACTTTATACTTCCTTATGTTATAATTTGTGTTAAATAAAGCTTATTATTGATTAGTAGAGCAGGTTCCCAGCTGCTAGTATAGCACTATGCATGGGAATTTCTTTAATCCTATAAGGTGCTTCTTGGATCTTACTAATACTGCAGCATTTGAGACATTAAAGGGGTTATCCAGGACTATTTTAATTTTTTTACAACGGACCTAAGAACTAACAGGCAGGTAATTGCTAACTACCTGCCTGTTGTGCCCAGTGCCTATCTCTGCCAGCACAGAGCAATCACAGTCCACTCTTGCCAGCAATTCAGCAGCTTTTCTTCCACTTTACCCTGTTGACGGTGTATGACTGCCGATGTCATACTAATTGACAGCTGGCTCCCCACTGCCTACCTGCAGGGAGCCGGCTGTCAATTAACATTACATCGGCATTCATACCACATTAACAGAACAGCCCAGAAGAAGAAGAGCTGCTCTGTTGAGGTAGAGCAGCTAAATCGTTGTCTGGATCGGCTTGTGATGGCTCTGAGCTGGTGCCGGGAAGAACAGGCAGACAGTTGTCTCTGTTAGCAACTACGTACCTGTTAGTTTTCAGGCTAATAGTAAAAAAAATCATCTTGGACAACCCCTTTAGCTTTAATTTTGCAGGGTCGCATATGCTAATGGGTCAGGGTTAGCCCAGTGGGTTGTATGTTTCCAAGGAATAATCTTACCTAAGATTCTCTAATCATTTCTTTATGGCTGTGACTTAAAGCCTGCATACACTTCCCATTATGCAGGCTGACAATTATACCCAGGGAGGAGAAGAGAGGAGAAGATCCAGTCACAGAGGAGAAAACCCCTGACAGGCTAGTACTGCATCATTGGCATATGCAACTGTTGAGGGAGGGCACCAACGTCCCTTCACGGTTGACCAAGTGAGTGTCAAATTATTATGTTGATGCAAATTATTATGTTGATGCAAAGTATTATGTTGTGCAATCCACAGAAAACCAAACGGAGACAGTGCTCTGTATGGGGGGATTCAGAGAATCTCTAACCCCGTTTATTTCAACTTAGCATTTTATATTGTTTTGAGTTTATTAATAGCCAATCATCTACAGCCGTACTACAGTACTACAGGCTTAGGCCAATGTTAGTGCAATTATTAAGGAAACACACATATGATCATCTATCATCATTAATTCGGCGCATGATGGAAATTTACAAGGTTACCCATCCCTGCTCAGACTAGTCAGATAACGGGAGCAGGGTGTCTCACAGAATGTTCTTGTGAGAAAAGGTAAGTGTGGGAAAGATGCATGTGAAGCATGAAAAATGAAGGAAAGAATGCATGTTATGCAAGGAGTATAATAACTAGTGTTGAGCCACCCCCGTAGTGTTCGGGTTCGGTTCGGTTCGTCGAACACCGGGATGTTCGAGGAACTGTTCGTCGAACTGTTCGTCGAACACCTTAGAACACCGTCGAACACCGTTAAAACCAATGGCAGGCAAACAAAAACACATAGAAACACATAGAAAACACCTTCAAAGGTGTCCAAAAGCTGACAAACTGCTCAGAAGACGCTTTCTTTAAAAAAGCCGGCCGGCAATTCAGCAGCGGCATACACCGGTACCCGACAATTTAGACAAGAAGGAATAGAGCCTCACACATAGATTAGATAGATAGAAACATGTCAGTCACATATATATGAAGTACAGTGACAGTGTTGCTTACTGTACTTGTCATTTAGTGTAAAGGATTTATTAAAAAATATAATAGTGTTTTCATGCACTGTCTCTTTAAAAAAGCCGGCCGGCAATTCAGCATCTGTACCCGACAATTTCTAACAGACAGAATAGAGCTTCACACATAAATTAGATAGATAGAAACATGTCAGTCACATATATATGAAGTACAGTGACAATGTTGCTTACTGTACTTGTCATTTAGTGTAAAGGATTTATTAAAAAATATAATAGTGTTTTCATGCACTGTCTCTTTAAAAAAGCCGGCCGGCAATTCAGCATCTGTACCCGACAATTTCTAACAGACAGAATAGAGCTTCACACATAAATTAGATAGATAGAAACATGTCAGTCACATATATATGAAGTACAGTGACAATGTTGCTTACTGTACTTGTCATTTAGTGTAAAGGATTTATTAAAAAAAATAATAGTGTTTTCATGCACCGTCTCTTTAAAAAAGCCGGCCGGCAATTCAGCATCTGTACCCGACAATTTATAACAGACAGAATAGAGCTTCACACATAGATTAGATAGATAGAAACATGTCAGTCACATATATATGAAGTACAGTGATAGTGTTGGTTACTGTACTTGTCATTTAGTATTAAAATAAAGGATTTATTATTAAAAAAAATTGGCGTGGGGTTCCCCTTAATTTTAGTCTCTAGCGGAGGTTAAGCAGACAGCTGGGGCAGATGTTTGAAGCCTGGGAAGGGGGTAATACCCACGGAGCTTCCCAGGCTACTAATATGAGCCCCCAGCTGAATACATAGCCTTTACTAGCTATTAAAATGGGGGACCCCCCCAAAAAAATGACGTGGGGTCCCCCCTAATTTAATAGCTAGCAAAGGCTAGGCAGACAGCTGGGGGCTGATATTAATAGCCCAGGAAGGGAGCCATGAATATTGGCCCCCTCCCAGGCTAGAAACACCAGCCGTCAGCCGCACCAGAAAAGGCGCATTCATAGGATGCGCCAATTCTGGCACTTAGCCTCGCTCTTCCACGCTGCCCTGTAGCGGTGGCAGGGGGTAATAAGGCTGGGGTTGATGTCAGCTTATAATGCCAGCTGACATCAAGCCCAGGTTAGTAATGGAGAGGCGTCTATAAGACATCCCCATTACTAACCCCATAGTCAAAGTTAAAAGAAAACACAAACACCCAGAATAAAGTCCTTTGATTGAAATAAAGACACAATCCTTTATTGTTCTAAATTAAACCATACTTACCATCACGCCCATTCCAGCTGAAGCCAACGATCTCCTGCAATAAAAGAAAAATAATAAAGCAACATCATCCTTACCTTTCCATGGTTCCCACGACAGCTTCAGCTCTGCTACATCGAGATGACAGGCTGGACCTCAGGAGAACGCTGCCATCCAGCCTGTCATCCCGCAGACACTGAGAAGCGCAGGCATGCTTGCGCTCTGCAGTGTCTGGCTGTGACGGCATAAAGATGAGACGAGTTCATGTCCAATGAACTCGGCGCACCTCATGCACGTCACTGACAGCATGGGAAAATTCTCACGCTGAAGCGCTGAGTGCAGGAGAATTCTCCCACGCTGTCAGTGACGTGCATAAGGTGAGCTCATGTCCAATGAACTCAGCTCACCTCCTGCACGTCACTGACAGCGTGGGAGAATTCTCCTGCACTCAGCGCTTCAGTGTGAGAATTCTCCCACGCTGAAGCGCTGAGTGCAGGAGAATTTTCCCACGCTGTCAGTGACGTGCATGAGGTGAGCCGAGTTCATTGGACATTAACTCGGCTCATCTGGATGCCCTCACAGAGAGACACTGTGGAGCGCAAGCAAGCCTGCGCTTCTCAGTGTCTGCGGGATGACAGGCTGGATGGCAGCGTTCTGCTGCGGTCCAGCCTGTCATCTCGATGTAGCAGAGCTGAAGCTGTCATGGGAACCATGGAAAGGTAAGGATGATGTTGCTTTATTATTTTTCTTTTATTTCAGGAGATCGTTGGCTTCAGCTGGAATGGGCATGACGGTAAGTATGGTTTAATTTAGAACAATAAAGAATTGTGTGTTTATTTCAATTAAAGGACTTTTTTCTGGGTGTTGTGTTTTTTTTAAATACTTTACTAGAAATTCATGGTGGTCATGTCTAATATTGGCGTGACCCCATGAATTTTGGGCTTAGGGCCAGCTGATAATGCCAAGCTGGCCCTAACCCCTTTATTACCCAGTGAGCCACCGCATCAGGGCCCTGGATGAGTTGGGTACAGCGCCAGAAGATGGCGCTTCTATGAACGCGTCATTTTCCGGGGTGGCTGCGGACTGCAGTTTGCAGCGGGGGTGGCCCAGAAAGCTTGGGCCTCCCTGCGCTGCGGATTCCAGCCCCCAGCTGCCTAGTTGTACCTGGCTGGACACAAAAACAGGGCGAAGCCCCACGTCAATTTTCTTTAAATTATTTCATGAAATAATTAAGAAAAAAAGGGCTTCCCTATATTGTTGTGTCCGGCCAGGTACAAAGAGGCAGCTGGTGGTTGGGGGCCACCCGTTCCTGCCTGCTGCACCTGACTGGACACAAATATATTGCGAAGCCCCACGTCAATTTTTTTTTAATTATTTCATGAATTTCCTGAAATAATTAAAAAAAATTGAAGTGGGGCTTCGCACTATATTTGTGTCCAGCCAGGTACAGCAGGCAGGAACGGGTTGCCCCCAACCACCAGCTGACTATTTGTACCTGGCCGGACACAACAATATAGGGAAGGCCTTTTTTTCTTAATTATTTCATTAATTTCATGAAATAATTAAAAAAAAAATACGTGGGGCTTCGCCCTATTTTTGTGTCCAGCCAGGTACAACTAGGCAGCTGGGGGCTGGAATCTGCAGCGCAGGGAGGCCCAAGCTTTCTGGGCCCCCCCCGCTGCAAATTGCAGTCCGCAGCCACCCCGGAAAATGGCGCATTCATAGAAGCGCCATCTTCTGGCGCTGTACCCAACTCATCCAGGGCCCTGGTGCGGTGGCTCACTGGGTAATAAAGGGGTTAGGGCCAGCTTGATATTATCAGCTGGCCCCAAGTCCAAAATTCATGGGGTCACGCCAGTATTAGACATGACCGCCATGAATTTCTAGTAAAGTATTTAAAAAAAACACAACACCCAGAATAAAGTCCTTTAATTGAAATAAACACACAATTCTTTATTGTTCTAAATTAAACTATACTTACCATCACGCCCATTCCAGCTGAAGCCAACGATCTCCTGCAATAAAAGAAAAATAATAAACCAACCTCATCCTTACCTTTCCATGGTTCCCACGACAGCTTCAGCTCTGCTACATCGAGATGACAGGCTGGACCGCAGCAGAACGCTGCCATCCAGCCTGTCATGCCGCAGACACTGAAAAGAGCAGGCATGCTTGCGCTCCTCAGTGTCTCGCTGTGACGGCATCCAGATGAGCCGAGGTCATGTCCAATGAACTCGGCTCACCTCATGCACGTCACTGACAGCGTGGGAAAATTCTCACGCTGAAGTGCTGAGTGCAGGAGAATTCTCCCACGCTGTCAGTGACGTGCATGAGGTGAGCTCATGTCCAATGAGCTCAGCTCACCTCATGCACCTCACTGACAGCGTGGGAAAATTCTCCTGCACTCAGCGCTTCAGCGTGAGAATTCTCCCACGCTGTAAGTGACGTGCATGAGGTGAGCCGAGTTCATTGGACATGACCTCGGCTCATCTTTATGCCGTCACAGAGAGACAATGTGGAGCACAAGCAAGCCTGCGCTTCTCAGTGTCTGCGGGATGACAGACTGGATGGCGGCGTTCTGCTGCGGTCCAGCCTGTCATCTCGATGTAGCAGAGCTGAAGCTGTCGTGGGAACCATGGAAAGGTAAGGATGAGGTTGCTTTATTATTTTATTTTTATTGCAGGAGATCGTTGGCTTCAGCTGGAATGGGCGTGATGGTAAGTATGGTTTAATTTAGAACAATAAAGGATTGTGTCTTTATTTCAATTAAAGGACTTTATTCTGGGTGTTTGTGTTTTTTTTAACTTTGACTATGAGGTTAGTAATGGGGGTGTCTTATAGACGCCTCTCCATTACTAACCTGGGCTTGATGTCAGCTGGCATTATAAGCTGACATCAACCCCAGCCCTATTACCCCCTGCCACCGCACCAGGGCAGCGTGGAAGAGCGAGGCTAAGTGCCAGAATTGGCGCATCCTATGAATGCGCCATTTCTGGGGCGGCTGACGGCTGGTGTTTCTAGCCTGGGAGGGGGCCAATATTCATGGCTCCCTTCCTGGGCTATTAATATCAGCCCCCAGCTGTCTGCCTAGCCTTTGCTTGCTATTAAATTAGGGGGGACCACTCGTCATTTTTTTGGGGGGGTTCCCCATTTTAATAGCTAGTAAAGGCTATGTATTCAGCTGGGGGCTGATATTAGTAGCCTGGGAAGCTCCGTGGGTATTACCCCCTTCCCAGGCTTCAAACATCTGCCCCAGCTGTCTGCTTAACCTCCGCTAGAGCCTAAAATTAAGGGGAACCCCACGCCAATTTTTTTAATAATAAATCCTTTATTTTAATACTAAATGACAAGTACAGTAACCAACACTATCACTGTACTTCATATATATGTGACTGACATGTTTCTATCTATCTAATCTATGTGTGAAGCTCTATTCTGTCTGTTATAAATTGTCGGGTACAGATGCTGAATTGCCGGCCGGCTTTCTTAAAGAGACGGTGCATGAAAACACTATTATTTTTTTTAATAAATCCTTTACACTAAATGACAAGTACAGTAATCAACACTGTCACTGTACTTCATATATATGTGACTGACATGTTTCTATCTATCTAATCTATGTGTGATTCTCTATTCCTTCTATTCTAAATTGTCGGGTACCGCTGCTGAATTGCCGGCCGGCTTTTTTAAAGAGACGGTGCATGAAAACACTATTATTTTTTTTGATAAATCCTTTACGCTAAATGACAAGTACAGTAAGCAGCACTTTCACTGTACTTCGTATATATGTGGCTGACATGTTTATATCTATCTAATCTATGTGTGAAGCTCTATTCTTTCGGTTCTAAATTGTCGGGTACCGGTGTATGCCGCTGCTGAATTGCCGGCTTTTCATGTTTCACTGTTGGCACTGTTCCCATCGATTTGGGCAATCACTGTAATGCCACAACCACCATGGCTGTGGCATTACAGTGAGTGGCAGACAATCCCTGCATGATTGGTGCTCTAAATAGCGCCAGACATGCAGGACACGCTTTTGGTGCACGAACAGTTATCGAACATAACCTCGAACAGCCGAATTTTTTGCAAATCGTTCGGGTTCCTCGAACAACTCGAACACCGCCCAAAACAGCTCGAATTTGAGATTGGCGAACAGTTCTAGTCGAACACCGCTCATCTCTAATAATAACATGATTTTGAAGCAAGCAGACAAAATGGAGTTGCTATAGCATGAGTATCTATATGTCCTTTACACTTGGATAGCATGAATATTAATATGTCCTTTACACAACCATACAGAATTGTAGTAAGTCCCATGAAACACCTTATCGGATTAAACAAATTCCCATGCATATCACTGTATTAGCATTTGAGACAGGTCAGGGGACCTGAGTGACAGGTTCCATTTAAAGGCATTTTCTATTGTAGAAATAATGAATCCAGTTTTCTTTGAAATTCACATAAATTATGCAGAAAATGTGAGATAAAAAGTCATCACAACAAAACAGAAGTTATTTGGCCTTGTCTGCATTGCATAAAACACCTGTATCTTAACACGTGTGTGTCAGCTTTGAAGGGTCCTCTAACTGTTCTTAAAAAGGGTCAAAATACGTAAAGTATGATAAAGTCTACAAATATGGAGGGAAGGAAGGAGCTGAGAGGAGAAGGAGCTGAAACAGAGTAATTAGAGAAAAACAGACAACAGGACCAATATGGCGACCTCGTAGATGTCCGATGCATGTTTCACCATCGCTTCTTCCAGGGCATTTTATATTCTAAAAATGTTTAGATTTAACTGGATTCTTGATCAATACCATTACCAGTTGGTAGCTTTTTTGCCGGTTATGTATATGATTTATAGGCTTCGCTATACATGACGGTGGTTGTAAACATAAACCATTTAGCAGAATAGGTAATTCAAGAAAAATACAAGTAAAAATATAACAATTCTAAGAATCTTCCAAGGGGACATTACAAGATAAAGGTCCCATCTCCACCCAGTATTAGATATACCATTCCGAACAAGATACTTGTCTGTTATAGTGAGAAATTAAATAAAGATTAGATCTTCAACAAACACAAAAAGGGAAATGGGGCAAGTGTAATGCCGCTCTTTTACATAGACAGGTCCATCTGCTGACTCAGGTGTCATTACATCCTCCAGATAAAAAGTAGAATTCTGCTTTATGCCATGTTATTGTAAAAATGTCATTATTATTCCATGGTCTTCCTGTTTCCCTGTGATGTGGGATGGAAGAGACATAGGAGGAAGGAAATAAATGGTGTTTCTTCACCTGGTTTAGAACATGTATATACAGCACATATAAGACAATGTTTGGATAGCAGAGGACCATAGGGAATACTGAATGTCATTCTCAATGATGGATAATGACATGAAAATGCTTACACCACAATAACAGAACAATTTAATCCATGCACCTATAGAGAGTACAATCTAATATCTATCCTTCAGGCCTCATTCAGACGTCTGTGTTTTTCATGTAGAAAAAAACTGTCCGAGCGTCATCAGTGTTTGGATCTGATTTTCACCAGTTTCTCCATTTGACATATCAGTGGTAAAAATAAACTGCAAAGCTTCTCCTATCCATGCCAATGAGAATCACGGACAGCACACGGATTGTTGTCCTCCATATGCTGT
The DNA here is from genome assembly GCF_046119375.1 of Phyllobates terribilis. Lineage (NCBI taxonomy): Eukaryota > Metazoa > Chordata > Amphibia > Anura > Dendrobatidae > Phyllobates > Phyllobates terribilis. The sequence goes on along the minus strand of NW_027362762.1, from coordinate 762,443,041 downwards.
CTGTGATTATCACCCATAGACTTTTATGGCTAATTTTTAACCCTGATTGTGACCAAAAGCTGACATGTCATTTTTTTGTTGACACACGAACATGAGAATGACACATAGGTTTTGATGAGTATATGTTGTATCCATGAAAAACACAGAATGCATTTGTGAAAAACGGACGTCTGAACGATGCATAATACAAACCCATATTTCTTGTTAGGCATAGATGAGATGTGTATTGTCTCTTCTTGGTTAATTTCCATCACAACAAGGTTCAGGGTTTGGGTGGATTTAAGCTTTAGTGCAAAAAAATTCAATAGTCTGGCATGCATATGTCGATCTGTGGCACCCTGGTCCAGCGGACACGTCATAGGGCATTTGTCGAGCCAGAAAAAAGTCAGGTTTTTAAACTGCTATGTGGTTCCACTTCCTTTTATGGACATCTAAATAAAGGTTTTTGCTTAAACTGGATGGACGTGCCGGCATTTTTCCACAGAAAAAAATGGTTATTTAATGAGACATGAGCCGCTAAGCCAACAAATTGCTAAAGTATTAGCTCTGCTGACCACACGTCAAACACAGCTACAGTATTGCGTCAGATTTAGTTATTCTTAAAGGGGTTGCCCCATGTTTCTTAATGGTTTAAATTGCAACGTTCTTGTAAAAACAAGCAACTTTTCAATAGACCTCTTATTAAAAATAATCTCTGTTCTCAAAAATGGAGTGGTATCTTAATTCTATAGTTTACTGCTTGTTGCCAAGGTTACAGACCACCTTAAAGTAGCCAGTTTCCCAGACAAGAAGCATGCTTGCAAACTCTTTGTTAGGCCGCGTTCACACTTCATGATTTTATCAGCACTGGAAAGAATAGCACTGGTGTTATCCGTGTCCATGTGTCCTCATGTTGTCTATGTGCGCCATCCGTGTGACATGTACCGGAATAGAATGCAGAATAGCAAAGCAATTACAGATGTTACTGTAGGTATTAAAAATGTGCAAAGATAAAGATTGACAGATACTGTAGATAGATAGATAGATATGAGGTAGATAGATCGATAGATGGATAGATATAGAGAGAGACAGATAAATAGATAGATAGATATGGGGTAGATAGCTAGATAGATATCCATGAGATATATAATTATTGCCGTGCTTGTATAGTTTACTGTACATGTATTAAGCTAATAATTAAGTGAAAAAAAATTACCTGGGGTCCCCTCCCATTTCTGATCACCAGCAAAGGTAAAGCAGAAAGCTGTGAGCTGATCATTATCAGGCTGGGAAGGTCCATGGTTATGGGTCCCTTCTCAGCCTAAAAATACCAGCCCGGGAGGTAGTGCATCACATGAGATGCAACAATTCTAGCTTTTTTCCTCGCTCTTCCTGATTGCCCTGGTGCGGTGACAATTGTGGTAATGGGACTTGGGGTTTATGTCAGCTGTGATTTGTCAAAAATCACAGCTAGCATCAAGGCCTGGTGTTAGTAATGGATAAGTGTCTATTAGACACCCCCAATACTAACCCAGTAAAAAAAAAAATACACACAAAAAAATACATTATTTGAATAAACGCTACCCAACACTTTCCCTTGTTCGCCAATTTATTTAAAAAAAAAAACAGCATTCTATTCTGGTATGTGTCACACGGATGGCACACGGATGGCACACTCATATGGATACATGGTCCGTGTGAACACGGACATGTGCGCAGCCCCATAGATTATAATGAGTGTGCTGGTGTAAGTGCCTCTGGTACGTGTGAAAAATTACACCCCACGTACTGGAAACACTGACATTTGTGAAGGGGGCCTTATACAGCTTGCAAGCACTGCTCTGAAGCTGTCTGTATCTGCCCAGCTTCAGTGTACCAGTGCTGTTCCCATGCTGTAGAGGCAAAGCTGCCCCTGCTAGCAGCATTGGAGAGCTCCCAGTTTAGGTCAGAACTGTCAATCTTTAGGAGTGCACTGCCCCTTGGCAAGCAGAATGCCAGGAAGCAGTGTCCTATAGACAGAAGATGAGCACACCACTTTAAGAATGTCCAGAACTTAAAACAGCTCATCTAACAATTCCTGCTATATGATTGTGCTCCAAAGTTTTCTGACACTATTGTAATAGAAATCTCAAAATCTTTACCCATTAATAGGCTATCACATTGCAGCGGGTGTTGTCAGACACTTAGTGCATATCATAGACTGGTAATTTCTGAATCTACAGTAGTGTTGAGCCACCCCCGTAGTGTTCGAGTTCGGTTCGGTTCGTCGAACACCCGTGTGTTCGCCGAACTGTTCGTCGAACTGTTCGTCGAACACCTTCGAACACCGTTAAAACCAATGGCAGGCAAACAAAAACACATAGAAACACATAGAAAACACCTTCAAAGGTGTCCAAAAGCTGACAAACTGCTCAGAAGACACAACTAACACATGGAAAAGTGACAAGTACATATAGTCATGCGAAAAGAAAAGAGGTGGAGGAGTAAAAGGAGGGGGAGACACAGATATAGGCATGTCATGCCCTTCTAAAATCCAAAAAGTGAGAAGCCGACACGTTCAGTCCGCTCCTGCCCGTGCCACCTCCGTGTCGCCGGGTTTGTGCCAGAGCCGCGGTGAACCCTGACGGCCAGCCCCCCTCTCCCAATACTGGTGCCTGTCCGCTGGTGGGTCGAGCGAGCCCCCCTGTGGTGGAGGCAGCTCTAAGCTTTTTAATTTAAATTGTCTCTCTAATTTGAATAAATACACTTTAAATCCATTTACAAGGATCTATTGGAGGGCAAGTCTCATGCCAGCAGCCGCGTAATTCCAGCTCCAGTAGCGTCCACTAAAGCTGCTGCAGTTAAAAAGCTTTTATAAGGATCGAGCTCGGCTGTCCACTGCAAGGCATCCTACTGCCAGTCCGAGCCCCTATGCCTTGGGGTGCCTCCTGATGCTCTTCACTGAGTATCCCGTGGTCCCGAAGCATTTCCTTTGAAAAAATGAAGTGTCCAAACTACAGGTGGTGTAGCTTGCTTAACAGCCGGGATAATCCGCTGACTAGCAGACACTGCTACTAGGCACAAAGTATTTCCTGGGCTAGATGCAGTTAAAAATTTGTAATTAGATACTCTCGTTGGATGCTGAGAAAGCATTCCATAGAGTCTCCTGGCACGCCATATATGATTCTCTTAAAAAGCTTGGGGTAGGGGTCTAGGGGACCCTTTTATAGCCAAAATCACGGCCCTGTATCGCAATACGTCACCTAGGCTGAAGATAAATGGAACTGTAGCACCCTGAGGGCTCGGTTGCTACAGAGGTATTGCACCTCACCCAGAGGTGTGATATCTCACTCTCAGGTAAGGATGTAGTGTGGATCAGGACCCGACACCTGCATGCATTACACCACATTGCCGTGGGGCAGGGCGACCAATATGCCCCTGAGATGGGCACGACAGTCCCTGTCCCTGGCTGGAGTGGGGGGAGGGAACACTGAGGAAGGGGAACCCTGTAGTGCAGGAGCAGGGAGGAAGCAGTTCCTGGGTGCATTGAGAAGGGTGTATAAAAGGTGGGCACCATCTTAGTTCAGTGTAGAGAAGTCTGAGCAGAAGTGGCAGGGAGCAGGGGCTCTGCATGAGCTCTGCTCCGGAGGCGGGCCTAGTAACAGAGGCCCAGGCCTGGAAGAGGGAGAAGGAAGGAAGAGGAGCGGAGAAGGCTCCAGGAACGAGGAACGAAGGGATCTCAGGGGTGCGGGCGGGCGAGTCGCCACCGCACGCCCGAATCCACCTGCGTGGAGGGGTCAGGCCAAAGGGGGAGACCGGTCCCCGAAACTAGTGGAGGCAGGAAACGACCCTCAGCTAGAAGCAGGAGGCTGTAACATTTTATGTGGCGCAGCCCCTCGCTACACCCGCTAGGAAGGCACCACATAGGGTCAGGGAAACTGGCGCCAAGTTTACCAAGAGGAGGCCCGAGGCAGCCGGATAGAAGGGTTGGTAAGAAAGGCCAGACAAAGGACACACAAAGGGGGTCCTGTGAAGCATTCCAAAGTTATCTGGGAGTTGTCTGAGCCCCTCAACTGGTGAGCACAGTACGACGTGGGCAGCTGTTACCTGCAGACGTGGTCTGGATAATAAGAACTGTGAGTAAAGGCCCTGGACTGCATCACTGACTCCGTGTCATTACTGCTGCTGCCCTGCACCATCACCCCCATCCTCCGCATACACTGCCCTGAGGCTATACTCCTCCCGTGGGGAGTTATGCTACGCTCTGCTGTACCCACAACACCAGCCTCAGCGGTCTGCCCTGGAGCGGCGGTTCACTCTGACCGCAATCCACGGGTGGCGTAGTCGGACATTTAAACATCAAAACCACATAAATAGTTCCGCCACTGGTTTGACCGCCCTGAGCCACGGAACAGGGTTGCCGCCACGGAGACTACAACCACCAGCATCCACCAAAAAGGGTCCGGCTCCGGGTGTCCCAAGGCCCAGGGGGCGCATCAGAACATTTTCATCACCTTTCACAATCACCAATGGGACAAGGCAGGGATGTTCTCTGTCCCCTCTCTTATACATCCTGGTGACGGAGCACCTGCTCTCATCAATTCGCCATAACCCCAATATTAGGTGGATTGAGGTGGGAGGCACCGAGTACAAGTGCTCTCTATTTGCTGATGATGTCCTAGTATATATCACTCAATCACATATATCCATCCATGCTGTTATGGCTGAAATAGATCACTTTGTTACATGGTCAAATTTTAAAATCAATGCAGCGAAGTCTGAGGCCCTCGATGTCTCCCTACCCAAATCCATATAGGATTCCATCCAGTCCAACTTTCCCTTTGCCTGGCCCTCACAGGGTATCAAATACTTAGGAATTCCTATTCATAGAGACCTCTCCCATCTATGTTATCTTAATTTTGGGCCCTTTATTGAACAACTCCATACAGACCACGGTTGGCAAGTTAGAACTGTAAGATTCACTACGTGAACCACTGGTGTTTTGTGGAAAAGCACATGTACACTGTGTTCCAAATTATTATGCAAAAAGTGTTTAGGAGTGATAAGGGAAGAATTTGTTTGTTTGTCAGTTAAACTCATTGATGGTGATGTGTGTCAGGGCTCTTTATATCACTGTAAGCAATTGCAGACACCTGTGCTAATTAGTTTGGCAGGTGTGTCCAATGAAAGGCAAGACTACTTAAGAAGGCTGTCTCACATTATTAAGCAGCCTACATTTTCTGCCAAAATGGGAAAGAAAAAGGATGTGTCGGCTGCTGAGAAGCAACAAATTGTGGAGTGTTTAGGTCAAGGCATGACTACAATCAACATTGTGCGATGATCAGGATGAAGTGTCTTGGCAATCAAGAAGTATGTAGCTGATTCACAGTACACACGTGTGCGTGCTGATAAGGGCAAATTGAGGACTTTTTCCTACAGGCAATTACGTCAGGTTGATAGAGCAGCGGCAAAAAAGCCTTGTCATAGCAGCAGACAAGTTTTTGAAGCTGCTTGTGCCTCCAACGTCCCCCGAACAATAAGATGCAGGGTCCTTCAGAGGTTTGCAGCTGTGCATACGGCATCCTGTCGACCTCCTCTATCCACTTCACACAAGCAGAAACGGCTCCAGTGGGCCAAACATTACATGAAGACTGATTTCAAAACTGTTTTGTTCACGGATGAGTGCCGTGCAGCGCTCGATGGTCCAGATGGATGGAGTGGAGGATGGCTGGTTGATGGACACCCCACGCAAACACGGCTACAGCGCCAACAAGGAGGAGGTGGAGTAATGTTTTGGGCTAGAATCATGGGGAGAGAGATTGTCGGCCCCTTTAGGATCCCTGAAGGCGCTAAAGATGAACTCCATAATGTATGTGGATTTTCTCAAACAGCACTTCCTGCCATGGTTCAAGAAGAAGAACCGTGTATTTCACAGCAAGATCATTTTTCTGCATGATAATGCACATCTCATGCTGCACATAAAACATCTGCATCTCTGGCTGATATGGGCATAAAAGGGGACAAACTTATGGTGTGACCCCCATGCTCCCCTGACCTCTACCCCATTCAGAACCTTTGGAGCATCATTAAAAGGAGTGTCTATGATGGCGGGAGGCAGTTCACATCTAAGCAACAGATCTGGGAGGGTATTCTGTCCTCATGCAAAACAATTGAAGCAGAAACCATCCAAAACCTGACAAATTCAATGGACGAGAGAGTTCAGAAGCTCCTTTCGAACAAGGGGTCCTATGTGAAAATGTAACATCACCTAGAATAAAGTTTTGAGTTGAAAACTGTTTGATTTCAGTTTCTAACAACCTGCTAATGCTTATAATTTCAAAAATGACCATTTTTTTGGTCTTTATTAAAATGAAAAGGTTGATCGAAAAGTTTGGGGGATCTAAGAGTGTGGCAACCCAGTAGTCATGATTACTTCGAATTCTGACAATATGAGGGTCATGCTGCAGGTAGTGCAGCAAGAAGGCACTCATGTGTGTTGCGCATCCAGGAGCACCAAGCCCCTGTTGTGTTGGTGGCGAGGTAACAATCATGCTTCCTTCCTCTGTCCTCTCCCCCCAACCTCGCACAACAGAAATGTGATCAAGGTCTCCCTCATCTGATGAGTCTTCCATCAGTTCGTCCTCCACTTCTTCCTGGGCTCCTGCACCTTCCTCGCTAGTTTGGCTGCTACCATGCGCCCTGGTAAAACCATCTCCCCCACCCTCACATGCCTGCCGCCTTGGTGCTGCCGACCGTCTGGACCTTGCAGATGTTAGCCCTTCCGCATACAACTCCTCCTCCTCTACTTCCTCCACCTCCTCTTGTGCCACCACCTGATTCCGAATTCTGTTTAACATGTGCTCCAGCATGTAAATCACCGGAATAGTCATGCTGATAATGGCATCGTCAGCACTAAACATCTTCGTCGCCATTTCAAAACTGTGCAGAAGGGTGCATAGGTCCCTGTTCTGAGACCACTCCTCCAGCGTGATTTGCCCCACCTCTGGATCTCGTTGGCCCAGGCTATACATCAGAACGTATTGCACCAGGGCTTGTCGGTGCTGCCACAGTCGCTGCAACATGTGCAGAGTTGAATTCCACCGGGTAGGCACATCGCATTTTAGCCGGTGAAGTGGCAGGCCCAACGACTTCTGTAGAGATGTAAGTCGCTGAGCTGCGGGATGCGAACAGCGAAAGTGAGCACACAGCGACCGTGCCCTCTGCAGAAGGCCATCTAGTCTGGGATAGTGGGCTAAAAATTGCTGGACAACCAGGTTCAACACGTGAGCCATACAAGGCACGTGTGTGACATTGCCCCGGCGAAGGGCCGCACCCAGGTTTGCAGCATTGTCGCACACGGCCTTCCCTGGTTTCAGGTCCAGTGGAGACAACCATTCATGAAATTGGTTCTCCAGAGCTGACCACAACTCCTCAGCTGTGTGACTCACATTTCCCAGACATTTCAATGTAAAAACCGCCTGATGACGTTGAGCCCTACTGCCAGCATAGTAAGGAGGTGTGCAGGATCCCTTCTGCGCAGTTAGAAAGCTTGTGGCATGACCAGACAGGCTTTGGGTGCAGGTGGAAGACCGAGAGGAGGTTGAGGAGGCAGAAGCAGTGGAGGAACTTTGACATAAAGAGGATTGACGCACAACTCGTGGGGACGGCAAGACTTGGACAGCAGCCCCTTGTCCTGCTGTCACCATAGTTACCCAGTGCCCAGTCAGCGACATGTAACGCCCCTGTCCATGCCTACTCGTCCAAGTGTCTGTGGTGAAATGCACCCTGTCACACACAGAGTTTCTCAAAGAAGCGGTGATGTTGTGTGCGACATGCTGGTGGAGCGCAGGCACACCTTTCTTTGAGAAGTAGTGCCGACTGGGCATCTGGTACTGGGGCACTGCGACGGACATAAGGTCTCGAAAATCCTCTGTGTCCACCAGGCGGAAAGGCAGCATTTCTGTAGCCGAGAAATTGCAGATGGTGAAATTCAACCTCTTAGCTTTCTCATGGCTAGGAGGAAATGGTCTTTTACTTGTCCACATCTGAGGGACTGAGGGCTGGCTATTGTGCTTAGACGGGGTTGATAAGGGTGTCCCCGGCAAACTGCCGGTCTGTGAGGAAGATGCAGGCGGACATGTTAGGTTGCCTTGATCCAAAGGTGGTGCTATCGATGTCGGACAGCGCTCAACACCAGCTGGTGTTACCACCTCCAAAGAAAATGATGACCTGCCAATCACGCTGGCTGTTGCGGGTAAAGAGGTGGCAGGTCTGCGCCCCAAAACAGGTGTGACTGCTGTCCCCCCAGTCACAGAGGATGAAGAGGCTGCGGATGCACAAGATATGGCAGACGGTGGTTGGCCCGGCCGGCTAGGCCGCATTGTAGCACACTGAGCTTCCCACTGCAACTCATGCTTCATGTCCATGTGCCGGTTCATGCATGAAGTACTCAAACTATGTATTTTTTGGCCTCTACTTAGCTTTTGCTGACAAATGTTACAGATAACACGAGTTCGGTCATCTTTATCGATCTGAAAAAATGCCCAGGCTATGCAAGGCTTAGCACCCATGCGACCTGAAGAGCCACCACGACTTGTGGTGAGAGGCAGAGTTGTGTTTGAGGATGCAGTTGTTGACGTGCTTCCAGTACTACGTCTCTGTCCAGGAAGGCGCAACCTGACCTCGTCGTCACTAGCATCTTCTTCCACCTCCTCTGCTGACCTCATCTCTTGGCTGACTGTGGGTTGACAGTAAGTGGGATCTCCAACCTCATCATCATCACCCTGTGCGTTATCACACCCGTCGTCCTCAGAGCCAACCTGTTCCTGCCCTGACAAAAAACTAAAGTTGTCGCTCCAATCAGGTATTTGAGTCTTATCATCGTCTTCCTCATTGTCTCCACCAACAGGAGTTACAGTTTGGGAATGAGGGTCTACATTATGGTCAGAACCTTCTGCGTCTGGTCCTGGATCCGACTCATAAAGATTCTGGGCATCAGTGCAGATCATTTCCTCGTCTGGATTCACAGAAGCGCTGGAGTCGACCTCTGATTCCCAGGCTATAGTATGAGTAAACAGCTCTGCAGACTCAACCATCTGTTCTACCTCATACTCAGACGGGCAGCTGGAGATTTGGGAGCTGTGAGGAAGCAAGTGCGATTGAGGTGACACCTTTGAGGACTGGAGTATTTGTGATGTTGAAGTTGATGTGGAGGAGAGCCCACTTAAAGGAGTACTTGATATCCGTTGAAGCACCTGCTGTTTTTGTGCCTCATCTGGAATTTGTAGCGATTGGCGTGGCCGTAAGAAAGGGATCTTATCACATTGTCCTTTTTTCCCCTTCCCAACATGCCTATTCCCCTTTCCACCAGCAGCAGGCCTTTTTCCACTCATTTTGGTGGTTAACTAATTAACAACTCTGGAGTTGTTTGCACAAAAAAACAATGGATGGGAACCGAGCAGAGCTGAGTGGCCAAACTGTGGTATTAGGCCAAAACTATTGGCTGGGTTAGATGCAGAAAAAAATTATATTCAATTTGCAACCTGATGGAGGTCAGTATAGATGGACTAATAGAGAAAGTCCCACACACTGCTAGAAGGCCAAATATTTTTTCAGAGCTAGATGCAGAAAAAAATATATTCAGTTTGCAACCTGATGGAGGTCAGTATAGATGGACTAATACAACAAGTTCCACACACAGCTAGAAGCCCAATATTTTTTCAGAGGTAGATGCAGAAAAAAATATATTCAGTTTGCAACCTGATGGAGGTCTGTATAGATGGATTAATAGAACAAGTCCCACACACAGCTAGAAGCCCAATATTTTTTCAGAGGTAGATGCAGAAAAAAATATATTCAGTTTGCAACCTGATGGAGGTCAGTATAGATGGACTAATACAACAAGTCCCACACACAGATAGAAGCCCAATATTTTTTCAGAGGTAGATGCAGAAAAAAATAATTTCAGTTTGCAACCTGATGGAGGTCTGTATAGATGGATTAATAGAACAAGTCCCACACACAGCTAGAAGCCCAATATTTTTTCAGAGGTAGATGCAGAAAAAAATATATTCAGTTTGCAACCTGATGGAGGTCAGTATAGATGGACTAATACAACAAGTTCCACACACAGCTAGAAGCCCAATATTTTTTCAGAGGTAGATGCAGAAAAAAATATATTCAGTTTGCAACCTGATGGAGGTCTGTATAGATGGATTAATAGAACAAGTCCCACACACAGCTAGAAGCCCAATATTTTTTCAGAGGTAGATGCAGAAAAAAATATATTCAGTTTGCAACCTGATGGAGGTCTGTATAGATGGATTAATAGAACAAGTCCCACACACAGCTAGAAGCCCAATATTTTTTCAGAGGTAGATGCAGAAAAAAATATATTCAGTTTGCAACCTGATGGAGGTCAGTATAGATGGACTAATACAACAAGTCCCACACACAGCTAGAAGCCCAATATTTTTTCAGAGGTAGATGCAGAAAAAAATATATTCAGTTTGCAACCTGATGGAGGTCAGTATAGATGGACTAATACAACAAGTCCCACACACAGCTAGAAGCCCAATATTTTTTCAGAGGTAGATGCAGAAAAAAATATATTCAGTTTGCAACCTGATGGAGGTCTGTATAGATGGATTAATAGAACAAGTCCCACACACAGCTAGAAGCCCAATATTTTTTCAGAGGTAGATGAAGAAAAAAATATATGCAGTTTGCAACCTGATGGAGGTCAGTATAGATGGACTAATACAACAAGTCCCACACACAGCTAGAAGCCCAATATTTTTTCAGAGCTAGATGCAGAAAAAAATTATATTCAATTTGCAACCTGATGGAGGTCAGTATAGATGGACTAATAGAATGATGCTATGCCCAAAAGATTTTACTTCACTAGGTGCAGTAAAAAAATTGGTATTCTATACACAGGTGGTATATCTTGCAACACAGATAGGCTACTCCACTGACTAACACACTCTGCAATAGGCCAAAAAGGATTAGCTTTGCTAGATTCAGCCAAATGCTGTGAAAAAAACTTGCACACCACTGGCACAGACCTGCCTGGCAAAAACTGATAGGAACTGATGTAACCTAGTCCTGAAAAGGACTCCAATTACAATTAGTCTTTACTCCCACAATCTATCTATTTAAGAGCACAGACCTGCCTGATAAAAGTCGTAGGAAATGCTGTAACCTAGTCCTTAAAAGGACTGCAATCACAACTATTCCCTACTCCCAAGCTATCTGTAGATTTGTGCGAAAATTGGCTTGAAATTAACAAGGTATAGCGCACACAGCAACAGCGGTGCCGTCTAACACGCAGCTGCAGCAGTGAGAAAATGGTGGCGACGGGGAAAATGGCTTGGTCTTATAGGGCAAGGACATGTGACATACACTGCCAATGACACATGCCCTTGCTTGTGTGAAAAAAAGCACTTCGCTCCGTGTGTGCGCTGCTGATAGGCTGACAGATTGCACCTCCCCACTGTAAATGCGGGAAAGAGAAAAAAAAAATGGAGATCTTCATTGTTCCTGCAGAGATCCATCCCCTGCCCCTCCCCCCACCCCGCTGTACACTCAAACTGCGTATTAACATTAATTTTCATCATTACTGAGAAAAAATCCAGTTATGATTTTGGTGCACGAACAGTTATCGAACATAACCTCGAACAGCCGAATTTTTCTCAAATTGTTCGTGTTCGCCGAACGGCTCGAACACTGCCCAAAACAGCTCGAATTTGAGATTGGCGAACAGTCCGAGTAGAACAACGCTCATCTCTAATCTACAGAGAGTCGCCTGTAAGTTGCTTTGATGTTAATATTTCCAGTTGAGGATTAGTTCTTAGGCAAAATGATTGTGTTCTGCATTATTTAAGATTCTTCATGTATTTCTACATGAAAGGAAGAAATATTTCCTCCTAGTAAAATGTACTTAATTCATAGGGGACTCTGTAAACTGCAGTGCGCGAGATGTTTACACCATGCTGAAGCATTCGCGCTCTCCGTGCCCTCACCGCCTAATGCATTTTAATCATAATCTGATTTTTGTTGGCTGTGAAAGTTGATCATTTCAGTTTGGAGAAACATGAGCCAATGATTAATATACGATCTGGGCCTTCCAGTCAGGTAGAGACATGTCCTCACTGGCAGAGCTCATCGCTTTAATTAAAATGCAATTTGTCCTACTTGAGATTCAGTTATCAAATCCAATCCGTACAGTAATTATAACAATAGACCTCAGAAGACCATATCATGCCAAGCACTGGTAAATCAGCTTAGTGATTTCATTATATAACACGGTCATTGTTGAGGCAGCCAGGGTTCAGAATACCAAGATGGCTGCCAATATCATACCGAGAACTGGTGGAAATACTAAACATTGCTCTATGCATCTATATATACAATCAAGGACGTAAAACATACATATTCAGAATGCATACACTCAGTAAATATATCATTACTTTATACACATGGCGTATGTTTTATATGATTTCCTAGACTCAGATCCAAGGCAATAAAACATCTGGATAATGAATTACTGCAGCGCCCCTTGGCTGTACCGTGATATAACGAGTTCTTATTTTGTGCTGCACCGACACATTGTATATATAGTAGCGCTTCGATGTTTGGACAGAACATGAGAAATGACATACGGAATATATCATTGAGAAAATGTGTAATATTGATTTAGTCTTCACTCGATGTATAATTTGCTGGTTGAGGCAAAGTCATAATTTACAATATGAAGTGTGGGAGATTGGATTTGGATAGAGATTATCACCAGCGACTTCCTGTGACATGGTAGATGAATTGTTCCCAGTCTAAAAATTAGTGGGGTTTCTTAAAGGGGTCCTGTCAGTCGATCGATGACAAAGAATGTATCAACATGAACCAGAACCTGGATGAACAATTGCAGCCAAGTATGTTTTACGCACAGTTTAAGGGTTTCTGCAGACGAGAGTATGAAAAATCATCCAAATATATACAGAAAACTCAGATGATTTTTTTCTAATTTTTGTCATGTTTTCATCCATGAGTCATCCGTGTGTCCTTTTTTTACATCCATATGATGTCCATATGACGTCCGTCCATTCTCATACAACTACAATAAAACAGTTATGTGATCACATACAGTTTCCTGGGTTTATAATAGAAATCGGAAGCCACTCTGATGGTGCGTGTCGGATCTGATTTTTTCTCTCACTTTCTCGGAAGATAGTCGTGTATACTAAAAAAAAATTTCTGATGGACAGTTGGACTGAGAAGAAAAATAGTACACCTGAACAGTACTATTGAGTAACAGTAGTCAGTATGAAGTCCGATTAAAAATGGAAAAATGGCATAGCACAGATCTGACTTATACGCTTGTCTGCATGACCCCTAAGGGGTCATGTTATTCAATAATGATGTTCAGATGAAGGATTTTCTTCTTAGTCTGAGTGTCCTTGAGAAAAAATTGCAGCTTGCACGACTTTCAGCCGAGTCTCAGATGAGACTCACACATACAAGTCTATGGGTGCGAAAAAAAAATCGGATCCCACATCGGCAACCGATTTTTACGGAGAGATTTCCAATATAAAACAAGGAAACTGTATGTGATCATGTACATGTTTTATTGTAGTTGTTGAAAACGGATCACACATGGATAGCACACGGAAGTCTCACGGATGCCACAAGGACGTCACACAAATGGAAGATGGGTGAAAATCTGATGAAAATTAGAAAAAAATTGTCCAAGTTTTCTGGATGAGTCCAAAATTATCGCTCAGCACCCCCAGCCGACATATTCCCCATCACTACAAGTAATTGAAAGATCTTTCTTTATGAACACTCGTGGGAGAGACCTGTCAAACAACTATAGCTTAGCAGGGTAATGGCATGGGGGGTGGCACCATTCTCATCTCTGCCTTTAGATTTTTATACTATGTTTTCTCTGAAATGTTGGAGTGTTTCAGAGAAAAATTTATCTGGCTGCAATCATAGTTTGGGCAGCATGAATCGATTGGCAGGTTCCCTTTAAAGTCACAATGTCCCTTTAATTGTAACACAAGGTGTGTCAGATCATGCTCTGCTCTTAGTAAAGCTTTGCAAAGAATTAATTCACTGTGGAGTTAGATGTGTCTTGGCTGGAACAAGGCTTTTGTGAATGCAGCCTATCTGTGTACTAGCAGCAAATAGCATTACTGTCTAATAAGGCCAATTGCAGAAGAATGACCCTACATCAGGTACTTTAAAACTTGTACAGGTGGGGGTCTTTTATAAGCTAACTGCATGTACATTTATCAATGTGCATACGTATCTATAGTGTGTTACAACTAATTTAGTCCTATTAAACTTAGGACCACTAATCTCTTTTAATAACATGTTACATTTCGGTTATGTCACTTAGGATAGCTTTATTTTAGAGGCACTTTTGGGCAGCCATAGACCTCCCATGTGCATTGTATGGCAGTATAATATCAGGACTCTATGGAAGTAAAACTTGGGTAACTCATTTCATCAGCACAGTCATTTCAGATTCATTGTGCAAATTTCTATTTAATAATGGGACGTTACTACAGGTGTGGTCATATTGTTTGGAGAGGAGTAGGTATCAGAGATTTTGCATCAATGTTGCTTTCTCCATTTGTACACATAGCTCTTATCCAGAACATGGTCTCTTATAGGGGGGGCATGTGATTAAACTATCCATCAGAGGTCTCAATTGAAAAAAGGTACATCTACACCTTCCGACCGCGACTGTTAAACGACCACCAATTGGCCATATACGAACCGATCTGTGGTTGTTTAATAGTGTGTTTAAACAGGTCAACGAGAATTCTATTTACACAAATTGAACGTTAACAAGATCGTTCTGTGCTCATAGAGTATCATCGTTATCAGCAGCTCATTCCCCGTTTACACAGAACGATGTGCTGCCGATAGTGATGATCTTAATGATGGCATGAATGGTCCACTGATCCAACAAAGTAGCATTTTACTTGTTCGATCGGTCATTGTCACCTTGTCGGCATTCTTACATAAGCTGAAAATTGGCGAGAAAGCTTTCTAACACTCTTTCCCGATTATCAGCTTGTCTAAATGTACCTTATCTCTTCTCACAATGACGCACGCATGCTAGATTGTGATGTTGTGGTGAGTTTTATTAAATGGTGTCCACAGATGCACAGGTCTTAGCCATACGCCCCTCTATCAGCGACCATACTCTGGACTATCAGTTAATTCGATTGTATTGAACAAGAGGAGTAGCATTTATCAACTGAGGACACTGACATAACTCTCGTTAATAATATTTTATCAGTAAGTGGATAAAATTGCAGTTTCCTGTACATTTAAAAAAATAATTAGAAAGTGGAAAACCCCTTTAAGCTACATCTCTGCTGTCAAAAATTTAAGCTAACAGTTTGATGTGCAACATGAATCCGTTGTATTATATAAAGCAAACAGAAACAGAGGGATCCCACTTATTATCATGTGCTCCGTCTGGGTCAGTTTTTAGAAAGAAAGAAAAAGCACATCATGGAGAATTTTTTCTTCCTTTCTTAAAACTCTAAGTAGGCATGTCTGCAGCACACATCAGGCATAATAGAGCAACATGGTCAAAGTGTACCCGATGGATCCACTCGATGTAAAATCCACAAAACCACTAGAAGACAGCAGAAAAATATCATATTGAAAAAACACACAGATCTCTGGTTAGAATCAGTGTAGAATGAAAATGTTTCTGTTATTCTACTCATTTCATCAAACCTGACTATATTTGAAGAGGGTGACTTTGAGTCTCTGTTAGTTCAGGAAAAAATTAAAAACTTTTCTGATGTGTGAGAAATTTGCTCACAAATGAATGAAAAAACATCATATTGAAAGAACACAAATATCTCTGTTTAGAATTAGTGTAGAATGAAATTTTTTTGTGTTTTTCTACTCATTTCATCAAACCTGACAAGATTTAAGAGGGTAAGTTTGAGTCTCTATTAGTTCAGGAAGTTTCATATAAAAGTCCTTCATTGCTCCATACAGTAATGACAGCTGCAAAGTTTTGACTTGTTTGGAAAAGTAAAGGACTTTTATATGAAACTTCCTGATGAGCGTTATCTTTGATTGGTTTTGTCCATTCTAAAAACTGACACAAAAAGGAACCCAGACAAACCCCATAATGATCAATGGAGTCCCTCTGTTTCTGTTTGCATCAGTTATGTATCATATTAATTCTGTTTTTCTGTGGAAAAGACAGATGAAATTGCAAATTAAAATGTGAATCTTGCCTTTACCCCTTTCCGACGTGGTATGTACTAGTATGCACCACGTCGTCACCCCCTGTTCAG
Source organism: Phyllobates terribilis (assembly GCF_046119375.1). NCBI lineage: Eukaryota > Metazoa > Chordata > Amphibia > Anura > Dendrobatidae > Phyllobates > Phyllobates terribilis. The sequence goes on along the minus strand of NW_027362762.1, from coordinate 762,426,749 downwards.
TGCGGGCTCCAGCGCTGAGCCTGCGCTAAACCGGGAACATGTCAGCTAATTTTTACAGCTGACATGTGCCAACAACAGCCGCGGGTGCAATCTGGACAGTGGTCGGCACTCATAGCAAGTGAGCAAATCTGCTAGATACAGGCGATCTGCTCATCGCCTGTATGTAGCAGAGCCGATTAGGCAACTGCAGCTTCTAGTCTCCTATGGAGACTATTGAAACATGCAAAAAGTAAAAAAAAATGTTTTTAAAAATATTAAAAAAATAATGAAAAGTTTAAATCACCCCCCTTTTGCTCCATTTAAAATAAAACAATAAAAAGAAAACACACATACACATATTTGGTATCAAAACCCAGAGCCTAGACTGCGCCGTTCAAGGTCCAAAATCCTCGATCTACACAGGGCCAAGTTCCAGAGGCCAGACGATGCCAGCCAGGAACTGGAGCCCAGCCCTTTTTCCCAGGACCCAAGAGACACCCGCTGTCGGTCAAGCACTGAAGATCCAAGATGAAACTTTGACTAGGGGAGGACACTTGCAGTGATAGGAGGGAGATATGAGTGAGATGGGCCGTCACTTCTGACACCAACGGGGTACAGGAGTCAGACTGGGCTAGGACAACAGGTGGGGTGGTGGTGGCTGGAGTGAAGGAGGCTCAGCATTCTTTGATAGACTTTGTTAGGAGGACTTGCGGGCTAGCGAGAATACCCGATGGTCCCCACTAGGGTCATTGTGCCAGGAGGAGCTAGCGCAGCAGCTCTCCCATGAACGGGCGAATCAGCTCTGCCAGAGAGACACCAGTATAATCCTTTAAGAGACTTCTCCGATTATTTAGATTAAACTTTAAGACTTATTGAATGTTCTGCATTGTATCATCCACTTATGTTTGTGTTTTTTTTCTTTTGTTAAACCACTTCCCCAGTTCCACAAATCCCCACCATACCAGAAGCGATAAATAGTTTGTTGTTTGTTCCCGCCTTGTGCTCATCTGTGCATTGCATCCGATCATCTGCTTTACGCTGCTGCTGAAAATTGACAGTTCTTTTGCTACGCACACATGAGAGAGACCTGTCAATCATCTCTAGCAGCTCTGGGAAGAGCCGGTCAAGGGAGGATGCCAGACTAGTCTGGCTGACTATGGTCCTCGGCCGTATCTTCCAAGTATTTTTTTTCTGAAGCGCCCAATAGTTTTAGAGAATAATATACTGTTCTTGGCTCTGGTTAGGCATAATCAGTACAAGAAAAGCAAAGTACTTAGAAAGCTATTTTTTACTTTTTACGCAAGTCTAAACTGTGAACTGGAAATTATTTTTTAAAAACTGACCTTTCATCATAATCTCACTAAATATTTGGACAGAATTTATGAAACCATCTGAAGTTTAGCTTTTTATTCTGACCCCCTGAAAGGTCTACATAAATGGTCCTGTCAGTATTACGCCTGCTCCAAGTTTAGGTCACCTCACACTTAGTAAGTTATTTCCTGAATAATATTGTACCTGGAGACAATTTTGCATGCCTGAGCACAGAAGTTACTATATCCAAACCAATGCAACCTAGAAACACAGTAGACACACAAACAAAATACCTATAATTTTGCAATCCCCATTATGACAAAATCAATCACTCAGCATATAATGCAAAAGTGCAAGAAATAACTACCTCAACAAAGCAAAAGAAAAACTTCAAAAACATGCACTAGTTTTATGTGTTTGTGGAAATAAAAACAAATATTAGTTAAACCTGCGGCTTTTCAGCAACATAATGACAATTCAATTTCAGTTGTACTTAGCGTATGCCGCTGTGTACACACGAATCGTACAACGTGTTGCAACAGATCAACCCCGGCCAGATCAAAGCCACAATGTCTGCCTCATCTGTTCTCTTTTGTTTTGGGTGTATTTTATCCTCTTTTTGGTATGAAAAGGGAAAATTGTGGAGCTTATTCATGGAGCTATTCTACACCCACACAATCAAGTCAATAACTACTGTGAAACATGATGAAGCAGATGTAGGAAAGCGGAGCTCAACATTCACACATAGAGAGATATCGCTTGTGCACTATGTAATACGCCAACATTTTCTTATCAGAGGGGGTCTGACTGCCCAGGACCCTTAGCGATTTTAAGGATAAAGAGGTGGCAGGGAAAATCAAACAAATGGAGTTTGCTGTAGCTTAAGGAACAAATGGTGGCTATGTAGCACCCTGAGGATTCGGCTGCTACAGGGGTATTGCACCTCAACCCAGAGGTGTGATATTCCACTCCCGGGTAAGGATGGAGTGTGGACCTGAGCTCGGAAAGCTGCATGCACTACACACATCCCATTTCCGAGGAACAGACCAACGGTACTCCCACTTAGAAATGTGCAGGTACGACCGAGTCTGTTCCTGGCTGGAGTGGGAGGGGGGTGGTACATCCCAAGTAGTGTAGGGGCAGATAGGGGGAGCAGCCTGGGTAAAGATAGGAGCTCATTGGGTGCTGGTCACCTGAGCTCACACATAGAGGGAGTATTTAAGGTGGGCACCATCTAAGATCAGGGTCAGTCAGTCAGTCAGTCAGTCTTTGCAGAGGAGTCAGTCTGTCAGAGCAAGGAGCAGAGAAGCCCCAGAGAGAGAGAGAGTGGAGCAGAGAAGGAAAGACCCAGAGGAGACAAAGAGAGGACTCTGAGAACCCAAATTCAATCCCCGGGTGAAGAGTCGGCAATAGGGTACCGGATCCCAAACTGGTGGGGGCAAAAGCACACCCTAGCCAGAGACCGGAGGCCGTGGGCAGTGTCTGCCACGGCCACCCACCACATCCACCCCGAAGGCATACCACGTGGAGGGTCAGGGAACCCAAGGCCAAGGGTGTCCCAACAGAAGGCCCGAGGGAGCTGGACCTAGGTGGATCACTAGTGGGGACGGCCAGAGGAAAGGACAGAAGGAGAGCTCAGGGTCACGCTCCGGACTTGCTTGGGGGTTTGCTGAATCCAGGACCTGGTGGACGCAGCACGGCTCGGGTGGTCACTTGAAGCTGGAGTGACCGGAACATCAGCAGTGAGTAAATACCCTAAACTGCACAACCCGACTCTGTCTTCATTTAACATCCATGCTGCACCACCACAACCCCCATCCTCTGCACCTGACCCCCTGAGGCTATACCCCACCCGTTGGGGGTTATACTATCAAAAGCTGCACCAACACCATCAGCCTCAGCGGACCCTGCTGCAGCGGCGGCCATAGTGACCGCAATACAACGGGTGGCGTAGTCGACATTAAGAACTTAATAACATCTGTAGGACTGCCACATACAACTGAGTTTGACACCCTGGGCACGGACCGGGTCATAGCCACTCGGAAGACTACAACTCCCATCTGATCCGGCTCCGGGTATTCCCCTAAAGAATATGGCCCAGGGGGCGCGTCAACTTTGGCGTAGCCGGCAGGATTACGTGCCCGCAACATCCGGGTACTGCATGCCTGAAGAAAAGAACAAGTTTACCTCAAAAAGAAGTCTCCTGCCGGTTCCGGAGGGTCCCCGCCATCGGACTCCATCACAGGTCGATTCCCGCCGGTTGTCCGCCATTAACAGCTTTTTCCCGCCATCTGCAGAGTTTCCCGCCACTGGGAGACGATTCCCGCCATTTCCAAAGGTTTCCCGCCTTGTCAGAGCGGACGCCATTATGGGCGTGCCAGAGGATGGCAAGAGGCCACCTCCCATCGTGGGCCAGGACCGAAAATGGCGCCAAAAGTGGAAACCGCCCCCACCAACAGAGACTGTGATGCTAGAGGTGTCTGTCAGCGTGAAAGAACTGCCCCTGGAGCTGACAATCACCAAGTGGCCCCGGGACCGCCCTCGAAGTGGGAGGACTGAGAAGAAGAGAGAAAAGATGGGTGTCGTTTGGAGCAGTCTGGAGCGAGCGCACCCGGAGGCAAGAAGCCTGGAGAAGAGTATCGGAGGAGCTTACCCGGAGATGGCGAGAAAGCAGAGCAGTACCGGCCCGTTGGCCAGGAGCCTGCTAGAAACAGAGGGAGAGCAGAGCAGCACCGGCCCGCTGGCCAGGAGCCTGCTGGAGACAACTGTAGGAGAGCAGAGCAGCACCGACCCGTTGGTCAGGAGCCTGCTGGAAACAACGACCCCACTAGGCCTAGTGGAGGTCCTAGCACAGCTCCCCCGAGACCGGGAGTGTGCGCAGACCGCTCTGGAGGGCCTCGCACGGAGGATGGCCCGGGTGCAGCGAGAGACGTTGGCGCAGTGGAGCCGAGAGATGGCCCAGCAGACCGAGACCCGTCAGCGGAGCACGCTACCCGAGACGAGGAGACAGACCGCCTCTGAGGATGGCGCAGGAGGACTGAAGGCCGGAGACGGCGCCGAGAAGGGAGCCGAACGAGTGGAGGCAGGTAAAGGGGACGTCTATACCCCAAACCGGGAAACCGTGTACCTGCCCCAGCTCCCCGTCGCAGAGCCCGAAGTCTATCCTGCCGTGCCCGTCGCTGCAACGTCACCGCCGCAGACTAGGCCTCAAACGGGAGCCGCGACCCCTGTGACGTCACACGCCTCGACCCCGAGCGTGACCAAGCAGGAAGTACCACCAGCCTGGTCGCAAGGCCTAGTACCCCCGGGCGCCGCAATACCAACAGCGCCCCCTACCTCCGCGGAGCCCCCGGCCTGGTCGCAGGGCCAAGTAGCCCAGGGCGCCGCCGTCCTTACGGTGCCCTTCACCTTCCAGATACCCCAGGCCTGGCCGCAAGGCCCGGGCAACCCGGGCGCTAACACCACCGCGCCCATAAGACCAAGAGTGCCGCATCTGGGAGAGGACCTGTTTAACCAACACACGTGCCCGGATGGGAAGCCTTTCATCTGGCCCCAAGAATATCATGAACTGGAACGGCAGAGGAAGGCTGGGGCCATGTGTGCACCCCTGATCCCGGCTCCAAAGCCCGTAAAGAGGATCTCGCCCCCGCTAGAAGAGACCCAGTTTGAGTGGGACCCCACCGGAGAAGACCTCATGGGGTTCACTCAGGAGACTCGGGCAGCTGCAGCGGAGCGTGCTGAGTGCTGCCGCCAACAGCTCGAGGTCTTTGAGAGGGAGCGGAGAGAGAGGCGGGTCCGGGAACAGCAAGCTCAAATAAGGAGCGCGGAGCAGAAGAGCCGGGCCAGGAGAGACCCCCGTGCAGCGCATAGTCCCCGCACCACCGGGACTGTGATAAAGTTTAACATGCAGCATGGGTGGGGCTTCATCCGAGACCACCGCACCCCAGGCGACGTCTTCGTGACAAGAAGAGACGTTGAGTCCCACCTACCGGAGGGACACAGAGGACGTGACCTTTACATCGGGGACGAGGTCACCTTCACCCGGCACAAGTGTGCCAAAGGACCCTACGCCCTCCATGTGCATCGCCTGACGGAGGAAGAGCTGCGGTGTGAGGAGGAAGAGCAAGAGGACCCGGACGGGTCTGAAGCTAAAGTGAATCACAAAGAAAGAGCAGGAGGACGTCGTCGCTGAGTACAGCGGAGTAGAAGCTGTATATAGTTGCCCGTCGGGGCACAGTGAACCGTTGTTGCTAATATAGTCCCCGTGGGGACCAGCAAGTGTGAACTGTTTACCCGTTTAACCCTTAAATCCCACTGACCGAGGACTGAGAGCGGTCATTCCTCCCTAATACCTGGCCGAGGACTGAGAGCGGCCACTACCCCTTTGTATATAGTTGCGCTTCCTAAAGCGCCCCCTACCGGTTTTATAGGAAAACCATTTTTCAAGAAAAGACTGTCGCACTTTACCCGGTCACACGTTGCACAGTGACCGGAGGAGGAGCCAGAGGCGACGAGAATGTTTTATATGAAAAGTTTTATGATGCTGCTAATATATGTTGTTTTATATGTTTTATATGTTTATGCAAAAATTTGTATGTTTTGTGGTGTTTTGTTCTTACAGCCCGAGGACGTGCTGTGATTTACCAGGGGGGAATGTAGCACCCTGAGGATTCGGCTGCTACAGGGGTATTGCACCTCAACCCAGAGGTGTGATATTCCACTCCCGGGTAAGGATGGAGTGTGGACCTGAGCTCGGAAAGCTGCATGCACTACACACATCCCATTTCCGAGGAACAGACCAACGGTACTCCCACTTAGAAATGTGCAGGTATGACCGAGTCTGTTCCTGGCTGGAGTGGGAGGGGGGTGGTACATCCCAAGTAGTGTAGGGGCAGATAGGGGGAGCAGCCTGGGTAAAGATAGGAGCTCATTGGGTGCTGGTCACCTGAGCTCACACATAGAGGGAGTATTTAAGGTGGGCACCATCTAAGATCAGGGTCAGTCAGTCAGTCAGTCAGTCTTTGCAGAGGAGTCAGTCTGTCAGAGCAAGGAGCAGAGAAGCCCCAGAGAGAGAGAGAGTGGAGCAGAGAAGGAAAGACCCAGAGGAGACAAAGAGAGGACTCTGAGAACCCAAATTCAATCCCCGGGTGAAGAGTCGGCAATAGGGTACCGGATCCCAAACTGGTGGGGGCAAAAGCACACCCTAGCCAGAGACCGGAGGCCGTGGGCAGCGTCTGCCACGGCCACCCACCACATCCACCCCGAAGGCATACCACGTGGAGGGTCAGGGAACCCAAGGCCAAGGGTGTCCCAACAGAAGGCCCGAGGGAGCTGGACCTAGGTGGATCACTAGTGGGGACGGCCAGAGGAAAGGACAGAAGGAGAGCTCAGGGTCACGCTCCGGACTTGCTTGGGGGTTTGCTGAATCCAGGACCTGGTGGACGCAGCACGGCTCGGGTGGTCACTTGAAGCTGGAGTGACCGGAACATCAGCAGTGAGTAAATGCCCTAAACTGCACAACCCGACTCTGTCTTCATTTAACATCCATGCTGCACCACCACAACCCCCATCCTCTGCACCTGACCCCCTGAGGCTATACCCCACCCGTTGGGGGTTATACTATCAAAAGCTGCACCAACACCATCAGCCTCAGCGGACCCTGCTGCAGCGGCGGCCATAGTGACCGCAATACAACGGGTGGCGTAGTCGACATTAAGAACTTAATAACATCTGTAGGACTGCCACATACAACTGAGTTTGACACCCTGGGCACGGACCGGGTCATAGCCACTCGGAAGACTACAACTCCCATCTGATCCGGCTCCGGGTATTCCCCTAAAGAATATGGCCCAGGGGGCGCGTCAGCTACGGCAGCTGATGTACAAAACTTCAGAGGTGCTGTGGAATAAAACCAGCACTGATTATAGACCACTGAAGATGCCAAGTCAAAGACAGACATATCATTGGTGGGGGGAAAAAGAGGTAAGCGGGCCCACCTCCTCCTCCAAAGCAGCAGGCGGCTTCTCTCAAACACACCTAAAGTGATGCATTGTGATAAGCTATTGGTCTGTAATGGACCCATTTACTGTTCTTGCACAGGGGCAGGTGAGGTATCAAATGCTTGATCAGTCATTCCCCAAAATGTCTAATCTTGCCTTATGAAATATCTTGTAGCCAAATCCAATTCCAGTACTCAAGCACCCCAGCAGGTCTTATAGTATTGGGGTGATTTAAAGGGAATGTGTCACCAGATTTTTGCTACCTCATCTGAGAGCAGCATAATGTAGGAGCAGAGATCCTGATTCCAGCGACTTGTCCCTTACTGACCTGCTTTCTCTAGTTTTGATAAAAACACTTTCATCTGCTGCAGATCTAGCAGTTCTCTGAATGCTAAGCTCTCTATAACCAGGCCCACACCACTGATTGCCAGTTTTCTGTATACACTGTGCATAGACAGAAAGCTGCCAATCGGTGGCGGAGGCAGGGATATACAGAGCCCATGAATATGGAGGACTACATGGCAGCAGGTTTACTAATCCTCTAATAATAATCTCCTGCTGATAAAACAGGGATTTTATCAAAACCACAGCAAGCAGCTCAGTAAGTGACACATCACTGGAAGCAGTGTCTCTGCCCCCATGTTATTCTCAGATTAGGTTGCAAAGACCTGGTTACAGATTCTCTTTAATCAATGTCAACCATAGAAGAATCTCACAACTTGACCAATTGGGCGAACTCAAGGTCTATTGTTATGTCACATTGTTCTTTGGTGCCAAATATCGCCTGAGACAACTGTTGGTTCAATCCTAATAGAACATTGGGTTTATATGTTGATAATATGAAAATCAATGCATTGACTCTGCACCAACATACTATATAGTGAAACTCCACGTCTCATTGAATAGTTGACTACTCTCCCTTCTCCTGCTGCTACATAACAGCGACCCATCCCGTCTGTAGGTCCATGTTCACACACACTGTAGATCTCGTAGAGATGAACACGTGCACTGGTTCTGTTCCAGATAGAGATTCCATTCACCTGTAATTCATGGTGAGCGTAATGTAGCAGATGTTTATTAATCTGTAAAATATGGATGTATCCTCGTACAGGAACATGTAAATCATCGATGAAACTTTCCTATGATTCACCCAACCTGTCTGGCAGAAATATACGGCTCACTGCTAGAAAGGTTATTTAAGTTAAGCAGCTTCTGGAGCAGAATAGAGCTGCACTTGAACAGTTTGGTGCTTCACAAATGGCCACAAGCAAATGGCTGGAGGGAAAATGCCAGCCCGTATTTAACATCGTGTCACTTGAAAGTTTAGTCACAATACTGACCACAGACAACATTTGTGCGCTGAAACCCCTAACACAGCTGTATTGTCAGCACGCTGCATTGTAAAGTGCGGCTCCAATTTCATTTCTCCCGGCTGAGAGTCATTCAGTGGAGATAGGTGCCGCATTGAGAAACCCACAGACCCCACATTATAACAACTGTTATCACTACAGCACATACCCATTATACAGCTCTGCTAAACATGTCAGCAATAATCTTAAACAAAAGGAATCAGAAAGACAAATATTTCGATTTATTAAGGTATATATTGATGTTTTAGGAATCATTTATCACAAAATACGGTGTAATAAAAGTTAATCATTGTGTTTTTTCCAATGCAGAAAATCTACTGCGTTTAAAGGGGTTGTCCGTTACTTGAGCAACACCTTCTCAATATGTATGTTTCCCCCTTTTAAATTAACACTTATACTCATCTCCAATGCCGCTGCTGTTCCAGCACTGTCTCTCCTGGGAGCGTATAACAGTGCAACGTCACATGAACCCTGCGACTGTCATGAGAAAGTGAGCACTGCTGCGATCTCTCTTCCTCCGGATGTATGTGATATATTCAAAAGTGTGGAGAGTGAAGCCGCCACTGATAGGCTGCAGGGTTTGTATGACATCACAGTGTTACATGATTATCGGGAGAGACAGTAATGACACTGCTGGAACAGCGCCGGCTGTTTTATTGGATAGCACTCGGCCAAGTGTTATTCTATGGGGCAGAATACATCTGCGATTATTTTCTCATGCCGATTCAGCATGAGAAAAATTCTGATGATCAGATCACACACCCATACAAGTCTATGAGTGCATGTGAAACATCAGACATCCGAGTGCAGTTTGATGTATGCTCACAGAGACAATGGAGAAGATGGAGAATTTAAGTTCTCCGTCTTCTCAAACCTGTGCTGCGATTCTCTCATGCAAAAGAATCGGATCACACTCATATGACACTTGGATCAAAGTCTGATAAGAGTTTAAGCCGAGTATCATTAGCATAATTGGCCCGATTCTCTAGCATGAGAGAATATACGCCAGTGTGAGCAAAACCTTATTAATTTTAAAAGAGGGAAACATCTCCTTTATCTGTCAATGCAAAGTTAATGTGATTTTGTAAATTCTCATGTCCATTGTGCTGTTGAACTGTGCCCTTTTTGGTGCATTTTTTTCTCTTTTGTCTACTATGGGAAGCCTGTAAAAACGCTTGTAAAAAATGCAGTTGTGTTTTTAAGTGCAGAATCAAAGCTTTTCTGCACTTAAAAATCCACATTATAAACCTTGCTTTAAATCGGCGCCAAATATGCATCAAATAAAGGGGAAAATGCATTAAATAAACTGCAGCAAAAATGCAGGAATCAAATAGAACTGTTATGACATATTTTGGCATGGACAGCTGCAGAAAACATGTCAATAAAAAGGAGCAGGAAAAAACGCAGCATTTACGCTACGCGTGAACACTGCCCAAAGAGTATAAACAGGCAAGAAGAAAATATTATCCCTTTAGAGACCATCCACTGCCTTTTGACTGTAGGGGGCACATGACTCTAATCTGTACAGCTGTATTTTGAATTTGCTGCACTGTACACACCTGCAATCTAGTTTGAGGAGAAGACAGTAGAGGTTTATAGCCACTTCTGTCTTCTCTTTTTCATTAAGATGAATGGAGGTATCAGCAATGTTTCTAATGGTCCCAGTGATCAAATGATCATCTGGTATCTGCTGATATAAGTATATATATATATATATATATATATATATATATATATATATATATATATATATATATATCATTGTAAGAAAAAAAGTTAAAGCTGCAAAAATTCAAAGACAAAAATGGAAAAAGAAAGAGAAATGGCTGGTCGTTGAGGTCTGTCCAGGCGCGTTCATTAGGGAGTTGAGAATGTAATAATCTCTGGTTCTGGTCTCAGATGGGAGGGTTGTGTGGTTGAAAATTATACTAGTATCACACAAAGAAAGAAACGATCCAAATCACATGTTTTGGGAGATTCCTGATTATAGGAACTATTCTGGAAATGTTAATGGTTTTGGTTATATTGAAAATGACATCTGTAATACCACAAGAAAACATATTTACATGGATGTTTTTGTTGTGGTTCCTCCTCATTTAGGTGAATATTTCATACATTCCTATTCTCCGACATTGTGCATCTGGCTGCTGTAGTTAAAGCATCCCAAAGTGTCTAGGACACGGTGTGAGGGCCTGGTCTCCTTTCTGTGTTCTTCAGTCACAGCGCCCTCTTCTGTTCATACAATGCTTTCTTCATCTGAGTTTAAATGAAGCCTTAATATTATGGAACAAAGTCATTCTAGTCAGTACCTGGATGCAAAATCTGTTCTTCATTTCTATATTACCTCATTGTTTCCATTTTAATCATAAACTGGTAATATTATTGGTCCAATCCCTGAATATTTGGGCTTTCACAGAAGTTTTCGCTTTCTATGCTATTTGCTCACAAGTGATACCAATGAAGATGATATTCTCTTCACAAAAAAAAAGCCTAAAAATGGAAAATTGAGGTGTGACCCCAGTTACTCCAAGTATTTCACTTAGGATTAGGAAATTGAGATGCGTGGAGCTTTTTTCTAAGGTTCTCGCACTTATGCCATATTGACACATACGTGATGCACGGTCCAACCACACTCCTCCTGACCTGAACTCAACAGCCTCATAGGCAAATAAGAGACGGTTAGACTTGGACCAGAAGACATGATGCCAGTCTGTGTGTCATGGTCCACACTCGGACAGCGACACACATGTGTGAATCCGGCCTTAAAGCGGTTGTCCCATAAATAAAATATATCAAATTTTCACAGGTAATAAATGTATGATCGCCGGGGTGCAACCTCTGGAACCCACACAAAACACCAGAATGGGGGTCCCAAAGTCCCCACATCTGACTGAATCCTTCCTGATCACTAATTGTCCATAAACTGTCTATAAACTATAGATAGATAAAGGGGTTATCTAGTCCCAACACATTGATGAATATGGAATAGGTCACCAGTATCAGATCGGTGGGGGTCCATCATCCGGCACCCCCATGATCAAATCTTATTTGTATCACGATAGTGGATGTAAACACTTTCAGTGGAGCAGCAAAGGACAAAGGAACAACCTGTACTGCAGTACCCGGCAGCGGCTACTACACAGTGAATAGTGTCCACATCCGATGGCCACCAGAGTGAATTGCAACTGATCAGTGCAATGTTTGTGCTGGGTAGAGGTGGTCATTAATATACTGTGAACAAAACAATCTCTTTAATGGAGCAGAGTTCACACACGCTCTATGTTCATGGGCTCCCTGTTCTTGTGATCAGCAGGTGTCTCAGCAGTTGAACCCACAGCAATCACACGTTTAATGCCCATGTGAAGGATAGGTGATAAATAATGTTTATGGGTAACCCCATTAACAACTTAGGGTCAGAAAAAGAAAACAAAAAAGAAAAAAAGAAATGAAATTTTTAATTTTTAATTCAGAAACTCTATTTTAGCTTTTCATAATGTTATCACCAGTGACCTCCAACTATTTTGTGTCAAGACCATGCCGATCATATGTCCAATACCAACTTTCTGTACTCCTATGTTTAGCATAAGGGCTCATTCAAATGCCCGATTTTTCAATGTACGAGAAAAACAGAACAATTATTCTGATCAGACTTTGATCAGACGGTGGTCCGAGTGTCATCCATGGAGAAATAAAAAAAAAAAATTCCACCTTCTACTTTCTGACAGTCCGTGAAAATTTTTCATGAACCAAGAGGTCCTCGGAATATCACGGAGACTTGTCCGACTTTGGTCTGTGGGTATCCGAAGTGGTCCGTTTTCTTTTAACGGAACTATTGACTTCCATTGCAGATTTTGATCAGACCCTCAGATCAAAATCGGAAAAGTCTCCGCGATATTCTGTGAACCTCATTTTATGAAAAATCCCGGAGACATGGATGGCCACATAGATTATCATATGTAGGAGTGCTATTCGTGAAAAGCATGGTTAGCACTCGTATGGAAAAAAGGACGTCTGAATGAGCCCCAAAGGTCAGGGTGAGAAAATGGGAAATTTTGGAAAATTACTAAACCTAAGCAAAAAATACTATAAAGTATTATTATTAGTGAAAGGAATAATATGTCTGGTTTTATATTCTTATTATTTCAGCCTCTTAATTGGAGCTGCTGTTGACAACCTCCTCAGCGTGACCCGACCATATAGCACAAGAAAAACAAGTGATTCACACATTTCTTCCGACAAGCCTCAGCAGCTACAGATTTGCAACTTTTCTTAAAGCACAAAAACTCCTACACAAATAACAAACATGAAGAAGTGAGGTAAATAGAAAGTCGTCTCCTTGGCCAAGAAACACATGGGGATAATTGTGAGCTCTCAGACTAAGTGAAATGCCCTGCGTCTTGTCTAGTATTTCAGGGAAATACCTAAGAGCATGGAATATTTTTTTGCATGTCATCTCGTCTGACAGAAAAATCTGCCGTTCTCCGTCGCACTTATTAAAAAACAATGTTTATGGTGTGTGGTTCGAGACACTTTACCCCACAGCAGGCCAAGATATATCCCAAGCTTGTCGGAATAAATGTATCACACATGTACAGCGCCAGTCTGAGCTTCTCAGCTATTGCCCTCTAAAGGTCGACTAATAATTATGTGGATTTCATAGGTTAATAGGTGAGCAGAGATTTTTTTTCAAGTAAAATGCTGCTTTTTAGATGTAAGTCAATGCTGGCTTATCTGTGATGAGCCCGAGGCTGAAAGCGAAGCATGGGGCAAACATATCATCTCTGAAGTCAGCCCCCTCAGCATTTATTACTCCAGCATGCTGTGACGGAAGACCCTCCGAGGTGGCGTTTGTCACCGTAATCCCCAACAGGTGCCACTCACTTCCACAAAATAACGACCAGACAGACGAAATGCTCAGCACCAAAGAAACAAACTTTCAGAAACTCCAGTAAAGTCTATGGCCAGTGATGGATTTCCTCCCCCTTCTTGTTTTAAATTAGGTAAATTTACAGAATTGTGTCTCTTTTAATCCATTTTAACTTGAAAACAGCCAACGGTGTCCAAAGCTGATGTTAGAAACACTGACTTTTGCAGACAGATATGAATGTATTGTTAGAAGACCGGTGACCCAAGCCCCCTATGGCACAAGTACAATTCAGCTTGTAACATCAAGGAAGATGTAGCAGAGCTGAACTTGTCACTCCATTGTTTGGAAGCAAAGAATTATCTGTGCGTTACAATAGCTCCTTAAGATAAGATTATGGTTTAGCCCTCTGTAAAAAATGTGAAGTGATGTTATGTGTGTCAATGACCAAGTCAGCACTGCTATATCTGTAGCTCACATTTAGATAAAGGTAAGAGCATCACGAACCATTAGATCTTGGTTCATCCAAGCATAGTGAATATCTCTAACTTCTTGACACAGTACATCACCTGCACTTGTGCTCACTGTGTTATGGCAAACACTTGCATCATTTCTGTATTTCCCAATCATTACCAAGTTGTGATACATTTATAGCAGGTTAATCAAGGCCAATGTGCTGGAAGCATCATTATGTACAGTAATAGTATAGTTTAGACTGGTTAGATGTAATGTCTTTAGATGGAGCAGTTCTTAATGTGTCACCTATAGCAGAGCTGAGTATGTAAGACAGCAAGGTTGAGTCACTCAGATGTAGCAGTGCTGAAGTTGTCAGATGCATCACCTTCTCAGTGCTCTTACATGGGACTGCAGGTAGAGCTACCATATTAACATTGCACGTGACACAGTCAACACTTCCTTAACTATCTTTTATATATATATATATATATATATATATATATATATATATATAGCTGTTTATGACAGTTGGCAACATACTAATATATATATATATATAAATATATATATATATTTGCATAATACAAACTCTCAATCGTACTAATATATGTACATATATATTACTATTTATGAAACTTTGTAACATAATAATATATATATGTGTATATATATATAGATATAGATATTAACACAAACACTCAATCGTACTAACGCACACACAAACATATATAAATATATATTATACTATATATATATTAGTATGATACAACTCTCATAAACATCCACATTTCTGACATTAGATGGCATGCAAGATATTCTCTCACGACCAGTGACTAACACATGCATTATACAGATGTAGCAGAGCAAAGTTTGTCATTTGTAACAACTTATCATACTGGGACAATGCCATAAAGGGAGCTTTACATAGGACTGCAGTTACACCCACAACAGTTATCATGAAGCTTGTGAGATGCAGCCCCAGTTACATGACAAGTTCAGCTCTGCTACCTCTGTGGCTGCCATAGGATCATTACAGGTTGACTTTGACACTCCAGCATTGGGAGAGGAGCACCTCTGTGGCACTACATGCTGCTGCATCTGCACAGCACACACAATGTGGAGTCAGCCAGGCTCACACTGTACCTGGAAGTGTTTGAAGAAGGCAGAGATGCGAGTGATGTGCAGGCTCAGGCACCTGGATGTGCATCTTGCTCTGTACACACTCATTGTGGAGAAGGACTCATCCTGCTTGCCAGAAGTAGAAGCTGACTTAGTGTCAGGGAAGCTGCCCCACAGCAAGATAATCCAGAGGAGAAGGGTGATGGAGCAGCCGAGATCCTTCATCTTGTACAGAGATCAATCAAGGAGAGAGGCTGCTGGAGCTTCCCTGTGTGACCACACTCAGTGGGAAGGGGATGGAGGCAGGGGAGCTGCACAAACTAAAAAAGAAAGTTCAATCATTCAACTCTATTTGGTTTGAGCTGCTCCTCCACTCCTCCTCCTGCTGTTGCTTCTCACCACTCCTCTCCCAACAGCTGCACCTCCTCAGGGTGGTACTGGGCTGACAGCACCCAGGCTTATTGGCCGGGGTGGGGAGATGAGTGACAGCAGCTCGGCTCCTGAAAAGAAGGAGAGGACGATTGAATGAGACGTACGACAAAAAGTGAAAAGATGCTGAGGTTATTCTGTTGTACATGAAAGGGAAGGGAGGAAGAATAGTCACGGACGAATACTCTGGACAAAAAAGGACTCTGTAGGGAGAAGACCCTATAAGACGACGGATGAGAGCAGAAATGATTCCAAGATCTAATAGCAGAAATGTAAGAAAAAAATCTTTACGCAGCTATAGTACAGAATTAATGATCATTTAACTGTGCAGCAAATCAGGACTGACATGTTGTCAATAAAGCATCAAACACCATAATAGACGAGCTCCACTATATCTGATCAAAATCATTAAGCAGAAGCGCAGTGTAACAAACTTACCGCATTTTAGGAACTCTATTGGCTCATTCAAACATCTGTATTTTTCACAGATGAGAAACACGGAACGATTATTTTGATCTGAGTTTAATCAGAGTTTAATCAGAGTGTGGTTGGAGTTTCATCCTCTTCTCTTGTACATAGAGAAATAAAAAAAAAAAATTCTCCATCTTCTCCATTGTGAGAGTCCATGAAAATCGGACTGCACTGAAATGTCATCCGAGTGCGGTCCGATTTTTTCATAGACACATTGACTTGCAGTGCTGACCCTTGGATTAAAATTGGACATGTCTCAGCGATTTTTTGAGGAGCTCTCAGTCAATGAAAAATCACAGACACGAGTGCTATCCATGAAAAACATGAATGTCGGACGTGTTAATGAGACCTGAAACTGAGGTTACAAGGCGACGTGTATCACACAACAGCAATTCTCAGACAAGTCACATGACCAAAAACATCTGTGCAACCTGTCTATGACTTGCTGTCGCGTGACTATTTTAGAGTTTCAATTTTCCTATGAAAAAAATGGCAAAGCGCAGATGAGTCGCATACAACTTGTATTGCGTCTATGGCAAGTGAGACACGTGGGACTGGCGACAGAAAATCAAATACATTGGAAAACATCAGGACTCTGTGTCACAGTTCGGGTGAGTGGGTCGCAAAGCAACACCATAGGACTTTACTAGATGTGATATAACCATGTGACACTACAATTTCAATATCACGCGACACTTGTAACCTTAGTGTGTATTTTAGACTATATAAAGGCAAAACTACAGTAACTTTCCTTTAATCCAGCATCCAATACTCTAGAGACGATGGCACATAT
Organism: Phyllobates terribilis; assembly: GCF_046119375.1. Lineage (NCBI taxonomy): Eukaryota > Metazoa > Chordata > Amphibia > Anura > Dendrobatidae > Phyllobates > Phyllobates terribilis. The sequence goes on along the minus strand of NW_027362762.1, from coordinate 762,409,958 downwards.
TTGTCCTGCTTTACTTGTAGGGCTCGTTCAGTGATCACATCAGTGATTTCCCTCTTATGAGAAAATCTGTCTGAGCTTCATCAGTGTTTTTGATCAGTGTTTGGTCACGGTTAGGAATGAGCGGACCCATGGATGTTCGAGTGCCAGACTGTACTTGAACCTGAACCCCATAGAAGTCAATGGGGACCAAAACTTTAGGTCTCTCTCTTTCTCTCCCTTCCCTGAACTGTGAAACTGACTTCCAGGAGAAGTTTGTGTTCGGAGTTCAGCACCGGACACTAAGAGTCCAGTACGAACCCCGAGCTTTAGAGTTCGGGATCGATCATCTCTAGTCATGGTGTCATGGAGGTTTAAGCTTATACTGTCAAACAATCCAAGAGAAACGGAGAGCCCGAATAGGTGGACTTCAAGTGTGCTGCTGATTCAAGAACGAATCATAGAACAAGTTAATTAAAGGTGGTTTATTTGTCAGCGCGTTTCAGAGTCAAATCCGACTTATTCCTCAGGACAAACACATGTGTCCTGAGGAAGGAGTCGGATTTGACTCTGAAACGCGCTGACAAATAAGCCACCTTTAATTAACTTGTTCTATGATTCGTTCAAAAATCATCAGCGCACTTGAAGTCCACCTACTCTGACTTTCTATTATGTACTAATCTGTGGACGTTGCAGCGGCTGGTAACTAGGCTATAATGGTGGTTGTGTCACACACAACCCCTACAGATGAGCAGCTTTCAAACCTATCTCCAACCTTAATACCCTGATGAGACCCTATTGCGCTTTTTGTCTTTGTACAAGAGAAAATGTAGAGCACACGAATGGCATCCAGGTGCTGCCCAATTTTTTTTTTACACAAGGTAGATGCACACAACCATTTTTTCTTAATCCAAGAAAACCGGTCCTATTATTCTCATTAGACTTTGATCAGAGTGTCATCAGTTTATTTGGGGGGTGTGGAGAAAAAAAACTGTTTCTCCACCCTCTCCATTATGCCAGGCAATGAAAATTGGACCACTCTCCACGTGCGGTCCTTTGTTTTTCCCAAGGACTTTAGGGATGAGCAAGCATGCTAGGATATGAAGTTATTTGAGCGTTCTCGGATTCCGATAGAAGAGTAGGCTTGCTCGAGTCAAATACTCCGGTGGCCGCGGCCGCATGTATCGAGGTTGATACACTACCACTAAACATGGGGAGAATGTTACAGATCACTAGATCGGAGGAAAAAATTGGACATGTGCACAGTCCCATAGAATAACATAGGAACGAGTGTTATCTGTGAAAACCATGGATAGTCCTCGTCCAATATAATCGGCTGTATGCGCGAGCCCTAACCCATAGACTGGTGAGATTGATCTAAGACTTGGATAAAAGTTGGATAAGTCTCCGTGATTTTGTGCAGATCACTCTGTCGAAAAAATTACATGGAGAAATGAACTGCCCCATAGATTATAATTAGTGCGAGTTCTGACCGTGAAAATCATGGATAGAACACGTACGAGAAAAACTGACGTCTAAATGAGAGCTAACTTGTAGGTTAAGGAACCCTGAACTAAGCGGTGTAAGAATTTTTGTTGATACAACAATTAACAGAGTAACACAAACGTTGTTTTTTTCCAAAGCTGTCCATCTTACATCATCACTGGAAAGCTCTAACCACCAAGTTATGACCACCAATAATCCAGAACATTTGATAATTTGGCATCTACCTGGTTCCATTTTTTGGAGAATAAATGAGAAGTTACTATTCAATTCTAGCAATGATTATGCCAATAAGAGCATTAGAAGTCGTTAGGACAGAATTTAACCCCTTCCCTCTGCACCCAATTTTAAATTTAACATTTTTGCTTTTTCCTCCCTTTCTTCCAAGAACCATAACTTTTTTTTTTATCAACCTAGGCATAGGAAGGCTTATTTTTTGCAGGACAAGATGTGGTTTTGAAAGAGAACTTTCATTTTTTTATACAATGTACTGAAAAACAGAAAAAAGGGAGGTGAAAAAAAAGAATCGCAAACCCACCATTGTTTTTTGGGGGTTTTCATTTTATGAAGTTCATTGAACAGTAAAAATGACCAACATGATTCTCCAGGACAATATGAATACAGCGATACCAAACTAAAATAAGATAAGATTGGTATCTCAGTATTTATATTGGCCTTTTTTGTTATTTAAAGGGGTTGTGCCACGAACAAAAGTATATTTCAATCAATAAATCTTGGAATAAAAATAAACTCCACAATTGTATGTGTAATTGTATGTGTTTAAAAATAATATTCCTGTGCTGAGATAATCTTATAAATGTGCCCCTGCTGTGTACTGTGTAATGGCCGTATCTCACCGTGCAGGAACATGGTCTGATCATACCACAGCTCCTGGGGAGGAAGACGCAAAATAATATACTGACATTACAGCATGGGATCACAGCTGATTCTTTATTTGAGGTAAAATATTGTTTATAAAAAGGCAGTGAAAAGTTTTACCTCACAAATAGAATCGGTTGTGATCCGATGCTGTCCCGGCTTCCCCCCTATCCAGGAGATGTGGTATGATCAGACCATGTTCCTGCACAGTCAGACACAGCCATTTACACAGTACATGGCAGGGGCACATTTATAAGATTATCTCAGGACAGGAACATTTTATTTAAACACATCCAATTATTAAAATTACTTTTTATATAAAGATCTATTCATTAAAATGTACTTTTGTTCATGTCAAAACCCCTTTAAGTGGTTTAAAAAAATTCAGAAATGTGTAAAAAATTAATTTGTGTTGCCATTTTTATATTTTTCGATTGATGGAGGTTTGTGGCAGATAATTTTGTACATGGCGAGCTGACATTTTTAATTATACCATTTTAGGTCACACAATGTTTTGATCACATTTTATTGTATTTTTATGGGAAGTAGCGGTGACTGAAATATCATCGATTTGGCAGTTACTGTACGAGTTAAATCATTTTACATTTTGATAGAATGAACTTCTATGAACACTGCGATAGAAAATATTTTATTCTTTACATTTCATTATTTGACTTTTAATTTTTTAAAATTTTTTAATACTTTTAAAAACTAAAAACTATTTTTTTTTGCATTTCACCTTTTTTAGTATCCATCGGGATAATGATCATTTGATTGCTTGTTCTATGTATTGCAATATTCGTGTCACAGTGGGCTAATTAGAGCCCAATCATTGACAGCCGCATTTAAAGGAACTCTGTCAGCACGGAATGACTGTTCAGACCAAGTACAGGCGCTCAGTGCTTAATGGCGGGGCCAATAATTTAAATACACCTTCCACCATCTATCTCTGCCCTTCTCTAGCTCTATGAAGCAAGAGCTGTCAAAGAAAGAAGAGGAGGGGGTTGAGAACGAGGGAAAACAAGCAGGGGGGGAAGGTGTGGTTAAATGTTTGGCCGCCCCATAGTGCACCAAGTGTCTGTACTTGGTTTAAACAGTCATTCGGCACTGTCAGAGTCCCTTTAAATGATTAAAGCAGCAATTGGAGGAAACTTCAGTTACTGCTTTTAAAGGCTGATTTTGGCTGTATAATACAGCCGGCATCTATTACACATGATGCCTGCAATCAGCACGTGACAATAGGTGTACGGTGTGTGGGAAACATTCAAGGCACATCTTCAAGGTAACATAGGTAATTATTAAAGGGGAATTCCCATCTCAGCCATTCATATGGCAAGGGAAGAAGTAGACAGGATCATAGAAACAGAGTCACAAGCATAGTCCTTTCTGCAGTTTTCATTATCCCCACCATCTCTGGCCGCTGTATATAGACAAATATTCTCATCTCAGCCATTCATGTAGAATATCCCTGTAACTATACAAATAACATACATACTGTATGCAATGTAGAATATATAACTATACACAAACTGTAGTATTAGATTATGTATATACTGTAAAAATACTATTTATTTTATTAAACTATACATAAATACATATGCAATATGTAATGTTTAAATACATATATATGTATATATATATATATATATATATATATATATATATATATATATATACAGTCATGGTCGACTGTCGACAAGTGTTGGCACCTTTGTTTAGTTCCTTTGTGTGTATTGCAACAGCACAAAAAAATATAGGAAAGAAAGGCAAATTGGACATAAGTTCACACAAAACCCCAAAAATGGGCCAGACAAAATTGTTGGCACCTTTCCAAAATAGTGGGTAAACAGCTTTGTTTCAAGTATGTGATGCTCATTCAAACTTACCTGTGGCAAGTAACAGGTGTTGGCAATATAAAAATTACACCTGAAACCACATAAGAAGGGGAGAAGTTGACACAATCTTTGCATTTTGTGTCTGTGTGCCACACTAAGCATGGAGAAAAGAAAGAGAAGAGAACTGTCTGAGGACTTGAGAACCAAAATTGTTGAACAATATCAACAATCTCAAGGTTATACTGTATGTCCATCTCCAGAGATCTTGATGTTCCTTTGTCCTTGGTGTGTAACATAATCAAGAAGTTTACAACCCATGGCACTGAAGCTAATCTCTCGGGACGTGAACGGCAGAGAAAAATTGATAAAAGGCTGCAACGCAGGATGGTGGATAAGCAGCCCCAACCAAGTTCTAAAGAAATTCAAGCTGACATGCAGTCTCAGGGTACATCAGTGTCACAGCGAACTGTCCGTCAACATTTGAATAAAATGAAATGATATGGCAGGAGACCCAGGAGGACCCACTGCTGACAGACAGAATAAAAAAGCTAGACTGCAGTTTGCCAAAATGTATGTGAGTAAGCCAAAATCCCTCTAAGTAGGAAAGTGTCCTGTGGACAGATGAGACCATGATAGAGATTCTTGTATTGCACATCATTCTACTGTTTACCTAAAATGAAATGAGGCCTACAAAAAAAGAAAACAATACCTTCAGTCAAATATGGTGAAGGTTCAAAGATGTTTAGGCTATGTGCCCACGATGCAGAAATGAAGCAGAAAATTTCTGCAGCATTTCTGCATCTCCCTGGCAGAAAAAAACGCATGCAGATTGTGCATGCGTTTTTCCTGCAGAATACATGCGGATCCACATGCGGGTTCACATGCGTTTCCGCATGCAGATTGACAAGCACTTTCCAGGCGATAGCATCACTTGGAAAGTGCTTGACAACTAGGTCACACTGTATAAATCCATGCAAACAGCATGGATTTATACAGTGTGAACCGTAAAAATTAAAACAAATAAAGCTATACTCACCCCCGAGGCCCCGGCGTGGCTGCAGCGCTGCTTCCTGGCTGGTTCCCGGCTGCCGGCATATCGCGAGACAGAGCGGTGAAGGGCCTGCGGTCACATGACTGTGACGTCACCGAAGGTCCTTCAGCGCTGCTGGCATTCAGAGAGAAGACGCCGGACAGGTGAATATACACTTTATTTGTTATTTTATTCTTTTTTTACAGGTACAATGGTACCCAGGTCTGGATGAGAGTCTGCTCTCCTCCAGAACTGGGTACCATCCGCACATAGAGACGCATAGAAGCCGCTTGTAAAAATGTACAGTCGCGGTTTCTGTGCGTCTCAATGCAAGTCAATGGCGGGAGTTCCGCTGCACTTCCGCAAAATTAAATGACATGCTGCGGATTTTTGTACGCAGCATAAACGCTGCGGAAAAATCCGCAGCATGTGCATAGAACATGCGGAATCCCCTTGGGGACCATGGGGTGCGGATTACCTAGCGTTTTACAAGCGTTTCCGCTGAGGAAATTCCGCAGCATAAACGCTTGAAAAATGCTACGTGGGCACACAGCCTTAGGGATTGTTTTGCTGCCTTTGGCACTGGGTGCCTTGACTGTGTGCAAGGCATCCGGAAATGTGAAGATCATCAAAGGATCTTGGGTTGCCGTGTAGTGCCCAGTGTCAGAAGGCTGGTTTTGTGTCCTAGGTCATGGGTCTTCCAGCTGGACAATAAACCCAAACATGCTTTAAGAAGCACCCAGAAATGGATGAAAAAAGAGAGCTGGAGAGTTCTGAAGTGGCCAGCAATGGGTCCAGATCTACATCCCATTGAACACCAGTGGAGAGATCTTAAAATTGGTTTTGGGAGATGGTGCCTTCAAATATGAGAGACCTGGAGCAGTTTTCAAATGAAGAGTGGTCCAAAATTCCACACTCACAAAGCAAATAAACATGTGTACAACAAAACAAGTGTAATTGCAATCATTTTCTGGGAGAAATACTTTATTTTCTGGAACACTTTTGGCCATGAACATATTTATATAATGAGAATAGTTAACAATACATATTCTATAGTTATTGTTAAAGGGGTTGTCCTTTGAAAGCAATATCACCTATCTGTAGGTCGGTGGGGATCTGATCGGCAGAGTGGGACACTTTTATCTCGGAAAGAATGGAATGGCCGTGTGCATGCTCGACCTCGGCTCTCTTCATTCCCACTGCACTCAGCTTTATGCAACAGCCCCACAGATAACGAATGTAGGAGCAATCGGGTATCTAACCTGCCACACCATTTTGTAATTAAACTTTTGAATAAAAGTTCCCTTTTGGGGATAAAAATTCTTCAATCTACTGATCGCTGACTGGACACCCACTGATCAGAAAGTTATTACCTATCCAGGGTGATGATTTATTTAAACTTGACAACCCCTTTAAACGAAACGTGTACTTATTCATCAAGACCGTCATTCTTCCCACCGGTCTTGATGAGGAGGCATACTGGAGTCAGACGCTCCCGTTTCATTAAGAGGCGCACGTTTGACATATGACATGTGCCTCTGTGTGGGCCTTGTCACAAATATTACTCCATTTGGTGACGTCCCCACCCACTCCAGCTCCACCACGTTATCAGAAAAATGTAAAAATGACGAGAGACCGCCAAAAGTCACAAAATTTTAGCATAGACTCACATTGGGAAAAAAATGTTGCGACTTTTCAAAGCCTTTTACACCAGAATTCTGGCATAAAAGCTTAGATGAATAAGGCCCTTAAAGCATATCTGTCCTTTCACACAAAACTTGTTAAACAATAAGGTCATGCTGCCCTCAGCCAAAAAACGTAAAAGCTGTTTATGGCTGACAGACAAGTATACTATGTCAAGGAACTATCAGTTTTTATTGGGCCATCCAATCTTTTTGAGTGGGCAGTTCCTCATCATCAGCATTCTGCTAGCTTTATGTGTACTGGAACGTTCTTTTGCTACAATTCCCAGTCTGTATTGTTCCTGCCATCATTCAGTGGCTAGCCTGCCCCTAACTGAAAGCCCACCTTTCTGCAATGCCGGTATGCTGTTTCAGTAGGAGCAGAGAGACAAAGACTTGCCCCCACTCTTGTAATCCATCTAGGGGCTTCTGCTGCTAGAAAAAGATTGCATCTGACAGCAAGCAGAAGCGAGAGAGAAACAGAAGCAAGATACCTAGTGGTTGTCACTTTTGAGCGATTTTTTGCAGCATAAAGCCCCCCAAAACATATCGTACTAAAGTTAGATTTGGCCAACAGCCTAATATGTTTTGGGGTCTCACAACTTTCCCACAACAGATGATGTTGGGGAAGAGAAGGACCCGGCCTATTGAATTCCAATGACAAATCCTATTGTTCTTCCTGATGATAAGTTGATACCAGAGAAATCTGGCAGCGACTCTCTCATAGAGAACATAGGAGCGCTCGGCCAAAAGCAAAGTGTCCTTGTGCATCGGGGAGTCGAAAGAAATAATTTTGGGGCCAGCTTTCTAATGCGCATTAGATCATTTTGGGGCCAGCTTTCTAATGCACAGTTGTTAATTTTTACAAAAAGCGACACGCAGATTTTCTACTTCATATTTTATCCATCAAACGACATCAAAATGTCTGACAATACAGTGACTATTCCTTATCCCAATACTAACTCTTTCCCAACATTGGCAGAACTATCATCTATCTATTCCGATAGTAGTTAAAGGAGTTTTCTCACTTCTACACAACCCTTTATTAATAAGCCCAGGGAGATGAAACAAATTCAATACTCACCTCCCGGATTGTCACCTCTCCTTCATACTCAATGCTGCATTCCCCACTGGTCTACAGCGATCCACAACTGATAAGGATGACAGGGGAGTCACGCTGCAGTCAGTCAGTATCTGCTGCATTCACAATTAGCCCAAATGGAAGAAACATTGCAAAATGTGAAGAGCGACAGTTGATTGGCTGCAGTGCTCATATGGTGCAGATGTTGATGATTCCTGGTTTACATGGCCATTTTTTCCATTAGTTACAGACTGTACTGAATAAACCAGGAACACACTTCAGGCTTATGTAATGAGAAATAGTCAGCAATGTGAGTTTTCTGCAGTCACATACAGTAGAGCTGTCTGCTGCGGCCATTGAGATCACACAGATTGTGCCCCATCTTTCCAGCCTATTAATAGCAACTTTTGCTTCTCTTGTGATCTTAGATATAGAGGGGGAGTTTGTACGGAGGGGGTCTGCATTAATAATGATTGATAGATTTCACAGTTGTGTCCCTAATGCACGCGACTCAGCTCCTACAGTAATAACACGAGCGCAGCTCTGACACATAAATGCTGTGGTACACAGGCATAATTACATTGATCTTCTCAAAGAGGATAACCTTGCTCCACAAGCCTGTGATTACCCCTGTGATCTGTCTAAGGAGAAAGCTAAATTAGATATTGAAATCCAGTGGAAAAGAAAGCGCCTTGCGGTCGATTTGCTTGCTACTGTACGATGCTAAATGAACCTGCGCCTACGATTTTATGAATCTCCTGCAGAAGAACCATAAATAAAACAGTCTATGACCTTGCAATGCTACGCGCAATTGATTCTTAGCGGATGAACAACTGCAATTAAGCTGTGGGTGCAAATGGATCAGAAACAAGATATCAGATTTATCTTCATAGTTCTGTGGTATAATTGTATTTCAGCAGATATGTGCACATTGCCTTCATGTTCGCTGAGGATGTGTTTCGTAATGGCTGTTATTTGCTAAATCGCTCTTTGGCTGATCATTCTAATTAGAGAAGATTCATTGCTGCCGGCTTCAGCACAATTTAAGTTTTTCCACTTAACAAACATCTCCCTGTGTGTAGATAGATATCATCTATCTATCTATCCATCCATCTATTTCCTATCTATCTATCTATCTATCTATCTATCTATCTATCTATCTATCCATTTATTTCCTATTTATCTATTTCCTATCTATCTATCTATCTATCTATCTATCTATCTATCCATTTCCTATCTACCTATCTATCTATCTATCCTTCTATCTATCTATCTATTTATCTATCTATCTATCTATCTATATATCTATCTATCATCTATCTATCTATCCATCCATCTATTTCCTATCTATCTATCTATCTATCTATCTATTTATCTATCTATCCATTTATTTCCTATTTATCTATTTCCTATCTATCTATCTATCTATCTATCTATCCATTTCCTATCTATCTATCTATCTATCTATCTGTTTGTACATTGCTCTATCTATCTTTTTATCTATGTATTATCTATCTATACACACGTGGTCAAAATTGTTGGTACCCCTCATTTAATGAAAGAAAAACCCACAATGGTCACAGAAATAACTTGAATCGGACAAATGTAATAATAAATTAAAAATCTGTGAAAATGAACAAATGAAAATCAGACTTTGCTTTTCAACCCTGCTTCCACAGAATAAAAAAAAAATGAAACTCATGAAATATGCCTGGACAGAAATGATGGTACCTCTTAAAATAATGTGACAAATGGGACATGTTTAATCAAGTTGGGTCCACTAATTAGCATCACAGGTGTCTACAATCTTGTAATCAGTCAGTGGGCCTGTATATAGGGATACAGATACTCACTGTGCTGATTGGTGACATGGTGTGTACCACACTCAACATGGACCAGAGGAAGCAAAGGAAAGAGTTGTCTCAGGAGATTAGAAAGAAAATTATAGACAAGCATGTTAAAGGTAAAGGTTATAAGACCATCTCCAAGCAGCTTGATGTTCCTGTGATTACAGTTGCACATATTATTCAGAAATTTAAGATCCATGGGACTGTAGCCAACCTCCCTGGACGTGGCTGCAGGAGGAAAATTGATGACAAATCAGAGACGGATAAAATGAACGGTAACAAAACAGCCCAGGAAAACTTCTAAAGAGATTAAAAATCGCACCATCCGTCATTGTTTGATCCAAAGTGGACTTTGTTGAAAAAAAAATCATAAAAAAGCCAGACTGGAATTTGCCAAACTACATGTTGACAAGCCACAAAGCTTCTGGGGGAATGTCCTATGGACAGATGAGACAAAAATGGAAGTTTTTGGCAAGGCACATCAGCTCTATGTTCACAGACGGAAAAATGAAGCATATCAAGAAAAGAACACTGTCCCTACTGTGAAACATGGAGGAGGCTCTGTTATATTCTGGGGCTTCTTTGCTGCATCTGGCACAAGGTGTCTTGAATCTGTGCAGGGTACAATGAAATCTCAAGACTATCAAGGGATTCTAGAGAGAAATGTGCTGCCCTGTGTCAGAAAGCTTGGTCTCAGTCGCAGGTCATGGGTCTTGCAACAGGATAATGACCCAAAACACAGCTAAAAACACCCAAGAATGGCTAAGAGGAAAACATTGGACTATTCTGAAGTGGCCTCCTATGAGCCCTGACCTAAATCCTATTGAGCATCTTTGGAAAGAGCAACCTTCAAACACGAGACAACTGGAGCAGTTTGCTCATGAGGAGTGGGCCAAAATATCTGTCGAGAGGTGCAGAAGTCTCATTGACTGTTACAGGAATCGTTTGATTGCAGTGATTGCCTCAAAAGGTTGTTCAACAAAATATTGAGTTAAGAGTACCATCATTTCTGTCCAGGCCTATTTCATGAGTTTCATTTTTTTAAATTCTGTGGAAGCAGGGTTGAAAAGCAATGTCTGACTTTCATTCAGTAATTTTCATAGATTTTGAATTTATTATTACATTTGTCCGATTCAAGTTATTTCTGTTACCATTGTGTTTTTTTCTTTCAATAAATGAGGGGTACCAACAATTTTGACCATCTATCTATCTATCTATCTATCTATCTATCTATCTATCTATCTAACTATTATCTATCTATCTACCTATCTATCTATCATCTATCTATCTATCTATCATCTATCTATCTAACTATTATCTATCTATCTATCTATCTATCATCTATCTATCTATCTATCTATCTATCTATCTATCGGTCTATCTATATTTTCTATCAATCTACCTATTTTCTATCTATCTAACTATATATCTATCTATTTTCTATCTATTTTCTATCTATCTATTATCTAGCTATCATCTATCTATCTATCTATCTATCTATTTTCTATCTATCTAGAAGCAAAAAATGGAAGCAGCCCTCCAAAATAGTGCAAATTACAGAACTGTAATAGTTCATGTGGTGACGTTTTGCTTCACTATGAACCGCAATGTCGCCACATGGACCACTTAAAGGGAACATCATTTTTAGCAACAGAACTGTCCCCAGTGTGTTGCTAGTGATGCTATGTGCATCACTAACACATTGTTTTCAATCAAATGGTGCCGTAATCATCTTCAAAAGTCACTTTGTACAGTTATATAGTATATATGTATCACTAACAACACACTGGGGACAATTTAGTTACTAAAATTGACGTGACAGCTTCCCTTTAAGTCCTATAATTTGCACTATCTTTGGAGTGTTGCTGCTATCTTTTTTTTTCTACTATTCAAGTTAGGCTTATGCCTGGGAAACCTTGCACCCCTATATATCCAATTTATCTATCTATATATCTATACTTTTGCATCTGTCTAGAAATAAGTGGTCCAATTTATGAAATTTATGAAACCACAACTGTTAAATTCAAAAAATAAAATCACATGTGATTCTTGTGATAATAAAAAATTAAGAAACATGGTAACATAACCTATGAGCTATCCTTGACTTTAAAGGGAATCTGTCACCCCCTGGGAGATTTGAGACCTCTAATATGGGCATACAGGTTATAGAAAAGTAAATCTATACATACCTGTATTGCCATATTAGCAGTCTGCTTGCAGAGAAATAGAGTTATATATAATCTGCTTTCACATTCTTGGCGTCCCCCGGATGCACCGGATGCACCTGAACACTGCAGAACAGTGCAGAGACAAATGGGCTGGGAAGAAACAAAGCGTTCCTGATGTGAGCGTCGTATTGCGTATACGCAGGAGACGAGATAGACCAGTGCACGTCACAGGGCCTTGTGGGTTTCAAATCTCCCAGGGGGGGTGACAGATTCCCTTTAAACCACTTCTTTACAGACAATGATCTCAATATTAAAGAGCTAACCTTGGTGCTTTGGAGCAGCTCATAAGCCCCTTGCAGCGATTTCCTCATAATGGGGGCACTGCTGTATGTTAGCCATGTCAGTCTGTTGGTTTGGCTTGCAGCAGCTGTCAAGGCTATTACTCTATGGCAGCCATGTTTTTCTCGTGAGTCACAATCAGTTTATAACTGCCAAATAAGTTTCACTAAATTTATATTAATGGGACATAATGGATTGGAAGACACCAGAAAAAAGCTACATATAAATACATGGTACAGCACATGGTACAAAGCATGTACTAATATATGTATACTGTAAACCCCTATCTGTCCTCCATGTTAGGAACATTATAGAATGGGATTGTGAACGGGGGAAGTCTACAATACTGGGATTGTCTCTTGTAGACATCCCATTTAAATGTAAAATTCATAGTGTCTAATACAAGCCACGAGAATCAGTATCCAGTCCAGACTAACTAAAGATCAGATTACATGTGACTTTTTGGTCTGGGTTGTCAAAACCTAAAATGTATCAATCTAAAGTATGTAGAGGTGATTAAAAGGGTATTCCTATCACATACATTTATGGGTTATCCACTGAATATACCATAAATGTATAGTAGATGCAGGACCTACCAATGAGACATATATCTATATGGAGAACAGGGGTTACTTTATACAGAGAGGTGGTTGCCATTCCATACAAATTCATTGGAAATCTGATCGCCTCTCCACTGACAGCAGCGTGCATCAGAGCCCTATTCTCAAGATCTCATTGGTGTAGGACCTGCATCTGCCTTAAATGTACAAGATGGGAATATCACTTTAAGTATCTCTCTACACAATATGTCAAATATAGGGGCCTCCGGACTTTTCCTTGATGGCAGGGAATATAAGGATTATATCCAGGCATGCTATCCTTTTTGACTTGGTAAGTAAAGCATCAGCTTTCTCCCATCTTCCTACGGAGAACACATCAATGTTCAGTAGATCTCTGGGGTGAAATCCGCTGTTAGACAAAAGAGCTAATATAGAAGACCAGCATTAATCCACCCAAGTGGAATGAAATTTGAATTGCGTAAAAAGTGGTTGAAGGTTACGTGTGTCGCAATTTAAACCGCACTTTTACTGGACTGGTTAGATTTCTCCCCTCCAGTGGCTTAGAGTGGGTGGCCAGAGCACAGGGCAAGGCAAGTATTGTTCCCCTTAATCCAGTCATAATGTTCCCTGAGTGCCCCTTTTAAATGAATATTGCCCTCTGAGTACCACCTTTAGAATGTATAATGCCTTCTGAATGCATGTTCCAAAAGTAGTAATGCCACCCTCGTGCCACTACCCACAAAAATAAAGAAGTTTATACTCACTTAATCCAATTGACTGAATCTTCATCTCCCCTGAATAGAGTTGGCGACACAAGCAATGCTTTGCAGTAACGTCATTGTGCCAGTGTGTCGGAGTGCTGAAGACCTGTCCCAGCAGCCTACAGCCTCCAAAATGGAGAGTGGTGGGGCAGGGAACCTATGACTCTGCTCTACCACAGGATGCAACTTTATTGGCACAATGATGTGTATTAAAGCTGATACAGTTCAAAATGGTGCTTGCCCCGAAATTTGGGACATGCGCACTGCTCCAGATGTTAAGCACTAGCAACACAACTGCTACTTTCTTTTTTCTATCTTTTCAAGTTTTGCGCACCTAAGTTTTTTGCACATAGGGCAACCACCCATGTGGCACCCCCCATGTTATGCCATTGTTTCCCTATAAGAAGCGACAGGTTGTCCCTCCATCCCTCCATACTCAACATCTAGCCGAATATGCATGTTCATAGAGGAGACTTATAGAAAATAGGCATTGTGGTGGACAGCTCGTGTGTGATCCTATTCTTATACAGCTCGTCAGTCTGGATGTTAACCTCAGTACTGCATGTCAGATAATGAAATCATTAATAAACAAGCCAAACACCCGAGTAACAGAAAACATGCCTGGTGGTGCATTTAACACAGCAAGCCATGTGATCAAAGTTCAGCCAGCAGGCAATGATGAATTAAATCCACCATAACATGAACGCCACTGATACATGTGGATACCAGATCTGTTCCTTGATATTTTTATTCAGCTAACACATCTTTAGGATTCCTGTTCCCAGTGATGTTCCCATCTGTTGTCTTCAGCGTGCAAGAGGAGTACAGCTAACCGTACTGCTACAGTGTGTATGAGTTGTCCATGTGTGGTATCATCTGCTTTATGCCTTCACACCAAAAGCATCACGTACCAAATGTTCCCTCTGAAACATGAATGTACAGAGGGGTCTAGGTAAAGACGTATGCCAAAAAAGTAATTGAGAATTCTCCTAATTCCATGGTCACCTAAAAATTAATGCAACTTAATCAATGATGGAGCCTAATTCATCTTGTTGTCTCAGATCTCATTATCGGGCATCCTCTAGACCCAGGGTTGCCAACTGTGCAGAAATTCCATAACAGTCTATAAAAATAAGCCCTTTTTTTCTATGTCCGTCTAAAAATTTAAGGCGTTTGTGATTTTTTTGAACCTGAAGAAACTTCTACAGATTATTTTGAATGTAATTGTCATCAGTTTACAGTAAATGCCACAGATGTCTTCATATCAGAATTATGGGCTGTAGACATGGATCACTTATAATCATAATGATTTATTATGATTTTCCAAAGTGTTCATAAAAAATACTTTCTGTCTGGGATTTTTTGCTAAGCTGTCCAGGAGAAATAAAGGCCAAAGCCCCCCCTCCCCTGAGAACTTGTGGTGCCCTCACTTATAGGCAGGATACTTACATCGAGGGGTTTAAACTTTATCTCGCACTACACGTATCAAACTATTGCACTCAGTTTTCCGCACTCCTCTGACAGCATCATCCTATTTCCATCTTACCATATATACCACCACCACCCTCCTAGTATTAGAGCATCCAGATCTGCTCTTCTGTGTGGGGCTACTCACAAAAGTCACCATCTGCAGACCTGCTCTTCATAGCTGTATCCTTGACTTGGTGTTAATGCACTAAGCTGGCAGCCACGAGTCACACATCATGGGCCCACTAGCCACAGGTGGCTCCTGAGCAACAGGTTTGGGACATCTGCTCTAAAAAATAGGTTCTTAAGCTGCGTTATCGGTACCCCAGGATGTCCATGTCTACAGGTGGTTCCCTTACTGTCATCATGCAGTGCTTTAAAGACGATTTTCACTAGTTTAATACTGATGACCTATCTGGGGATAGTGGTGAATGGTGAAAGTCCAATCTTGACACCCCCATTATTCAGCTGCTATCATCTCTGCTGGCGGCTGGATACAGAGTGAATGGAGCAGAACACCAGAACTCATTAAAATGCTTAATGGTCGCTATTGGGCATTGCAGATCTTATTAAAAAGAATAGGAGCTACTCTAAGGATCATAATAAAATTATTGAACAACCCATTTAAATGTGTTGTACACTGCAAGGTCAAAGCATTGCAGATACGGTATTTGGGTAGGTAGTATTCAACATACAAATTATTATTATTTATTATTAGAGCGCCATTTATTCCTTTACATGTGAAATGTTGAGAATCATTACAGTAGTGATCATTTACTGGTGATATCCTCAAAGTATTGGAATAGAAGTGCTCTGCCCTTTATATCCACCTTAAAGAGAAACTATCATCAGAAAATTATGTATTCTTCAAATCAGGTTTTTGTGTTGAATGTATTTTTTCTACATTTTTTTAATTTTGATAATGTTTTGTTTTTCCCCCTTATCACAATTTGTAATAAAGAAATAAAATAATAGAAATCTTGCAATTTTCAGACTAGCTGATAAGGCTTTTTTAGACTTTAACCTCCTATAGTTTCATCAAACAACACATGTACATTGACCCAATGAATAAACTCTGACCCTGTCATTGTATTGATAGCATCAGAGTGTTGAAGTGTCTAATGAGCATGTGCAAAGGTCATTGTGAAGGTAGAGGTAGCGAGGTCAGCTTTAACATTGCCTATTGTGATTGGTGGATCCTGTGTTATCAGCAGTGTACAGTGGTGCTACCTGTCTTTGCAATTCTGCCTCTGATGATAATGAAGCTGTTGTAAACTCCTCCACGAAGGACCTGAAGTATGAACCTAAAGATGCCCCATTGGATACTGTGAAAATTGCAAAGATTACTAATTCTATTCTTTAATAAAAAAAAAATGTTATAAACTTTAAATATAAATGTAACACAAAAAGCTGATTGAAACAATAGGTCATTTTCTGATGATAGCTTCCCTTTAAAATGACATTTTCAATCCACATGTCTATAATCTATATTACCTATCTGCTTCTTAAATCTTCATTACTGAGGATCGATAGTTTCCATTATATGCAAAAACCAAGAGGATCATTGAGGATATCCACATCACCGGCTCATTCTGTCTCTGTCCGCAGATATTGCTGGTAAGATCCAGTGTCATCTGAACATACAGAGCATTTAGGAGTTATAATCACATATATCAAAATGTTGTTGTGTTGTTGCCTATGTACTGATGATGACCCAAATATTGGGAATGAGTTCGTAGTTACAGTAAATGCAATGTGAAACTACACAATATAATATTATATAATGTATCATTATACCATTGTAAAACATTTGTTAATTATATAACTATACGGTATCCAGGCTTATGCCAAAATATATGCAGATTTATTACTGTGTTAATATGCAGCCTAAAAGATTCCTAGAATGTCAAAAGAATGCTGCCATATTAACCCAATGAGTGGGTTTAGTGGACTAGAGCGCCACCTGCTGTTCCTTATAAGAATTACAATTGTACTGCAGAAAAAATGACACCACACATTCCATGGCTTTCATGTAATCTTGTTCTTCAGTTAAATCTTTATCTTTATTAAAGATGGTTCGCTGCAGTCCTAAGGAATATACACTGCTCAAAAAAATAAAGGGAACACTCAAATAACACATCCTAGATCTGAATGAATGAATGAAATATTCTCATTGAATACTTTGTTCTGTACAAAGTTGAATGTGCTGACAACAAAATCACACAAAAATCATCAATGGAAATCAAATTTATTAACCAATAGAGGCCTGGATTTGAAGTCACCCCCAAAATTAAAGTGGAAAAACACACTACAGGCTGATCCAACTTTGATGTAATGTCCTTAAAACAAGTCAAAATGAGGCTCAGTATTGTGTGTGCCCTCCACGTGCCTGTATGACCTCCCTACAATACCTGGGCATGCTCCTGATGAGGTTGCGGATGGTCTCCTGTGGGATCTCCTCCCAGACCTGGACTAAAGCATCCGCCAACTCCTGGACAGTCTGTGGTGCAACGGTGGTGGATGGAGCGAGACAGGATGTCCCAGATGTGCTCAATCGGATTCTGGTCTGGGGAACGGGCGGGCCAGTCCATAGCTTCAATGCCTTCATATTGCAGGAACTGCTGACACACTCCAGCCACATGAGGTCTGGCATTGTCCTGCATTAGGAGAAACCCAGGGCCAACCGCACCAGCATATGGTCTCACAAGGGGTCTGAGGATCTCATCTCGGTACCTAATGGCAGTCAGGCTACCTCTGGCGAGCACATGGAGGACTGCGCGGCCCTCCAAAGAAATGCCACCCCCACACCACTACTGACCAACTGCCCAACCTGTCATGCTGAAGGATGTTGCAGGCAGAAGATCGCTCTCCATGGCGTCTCCAGGCTCTGTCACGTCTGTCACATGTGCTCAGTGTGAACCTGCTTTCATCTGTGAAGAGCACAGGGCGCCAGTGGCGACTTTGCCAATCCTGGTGTTCTGTGGCAAATGCAAAGCGTCCTACATGGTATTGGGCTGTGAGCACAACCCCCATCTGTGGACGTCGGGCCCTCATACCACCCTCATGGAGTCGGTTTCTTACTGTTTGTGCAGACACATGCACATTTGTGGCCTGTTGGAGGTCATTTTGCCGGGCTCTGGCAGTGCTCCTCCTGGTCCTCCTTGCACAAAGGTGGAGGTAGCGGTCTTGCTGCTGGGTTGTTGCCCTCCTATGGCCCCCTCCATGTCTCCTGGTGTATGGGCCTGTCTCCTGGTAGCGCCTCCATCCTCTGGACACTGCGCTGACAGACACAGCAAACCTTTTTGCCACAGCTCGCATTGATGTGCAATCCTGGATGAGCTTCACAACCTGAGCAACTTCTGTGGGTTGTAGAGTCCGTCTCATGCTACCCCGAGAGTGAAAGCACAACCAACATTCAAAAGTCACCAAAACATCAGCCAGAAAGCATTGGTACGGAGATGTGGTCTGTGGTCCCCACCTGCAGAACCACTCCACTTTCCATTTGCACAACAGCATGTGAAATTGATTGTCAATCAGTGTTGCTTCCTAAGTGGACAGTTTGATTTCACAGAAGTTTGATTTACTTGGAGTTATATTCTGTTGTTTAAGTGTTCCCTTTATTTTTTTTAGCAGTGTATTAAGCTCTAAGCAATCTTGTGTACAACAGCTGTCAGCAATGTTACAAAAAGTTTCCGTTTAGGTCTAGCCTTATGCTAGTAGTGCGTGTTTGTGTATGACTTTTAGCATAAAATACTGCTAAATTAAAACTTCTGGTTGTAGTTTGTGTAAGATCTTATAGGTCAGGGGTGCTCAACTATTTTAGGTCAGTGGTCAGTAGAAGAATCTGGAATAAGCAGTAGTAAAGATGTCTCCTGAATTTGTACATTTTCTAGAACTATTGACCTCAGAATTTGATCTTATTGAATTATTAGGAATAGCAGACTAAACTTCTAAATTAATTCAAACCAGACCACGATTAATTAAAAACCCGGACCTCTAAACTAATTTAGACCCTAATTCAGACTTCTAAACCTTTACAGATCCCAATTCACACATCTAAATTCATTTTGACCCCAGATCAGAACTCTAAACTTAATTCTGACTTAAATCAGAACCCTAGAATTATTAAAACTCCAGACCAGACTAATCTGATCAAACCCATTAAAAGGAGTCTATCATCCACAAAACCCTAATTAAACCACTTATACTGTACATATACTGTACATGGGAGACATAGCTCTTATGAAAATCAGAGCTGTAACAAAGCTTTTAATGATTTAGTTGCCAGAAAAAAAAACTACTTTGTATGCATATGAGAAGGTTTTGGTGCAGGTGTAAGGGGGAATCTGGTCAACATCTACTTCCGCATCCCTAAACACCTTACATAGGAGTCCCTGGGTGTGTGTGGTCCTATTTCTGCTGCTGACACCATCAGGTTCAGTTCTGGCACCATTTGTGCAGCACTGGAACCCTTTAACTTTGTGATAAAGAAATCAGATGGCTTTATAAAAATAAAGTCTTGTTTACTGAAGTTTGAACTTACATGTAAAGGGTAGAAGGTCCAATGCTTGGCTTTTTCTTCTGCATAACACAGAGGCGCATTCTTAGTGGTTCTGGATGGCGGCACATTACTCGTGAGAAACGTTACAGATGAATAACAGGTTATGCTGGGGGCCTCCATCTTCCCAGTACAGGGGCACATGAATCAATGTGTTACGCTGCGCCACTGTACCCTAACTGCACTTGTGAACAATGTAAGGAAGCTCTCATTAGCTACCACCTTACTGACATGCCCCAGCCTGGCTGACTCCATATTCTTTCACTCTGATCTCCAGGTTTGCCTAACACAGCGACCTTCTTCAGCTCTCCCAGATTAGGCGCCCCAATTTGCCTGCTGTGAGGAACCTGCCACCACTCTAGGATTGCTTTTATGAATAACTTGCTCCCTTGCCAATCTGTTGTTTCTACACACACCCAGTGCTACTATCCTCTGAGCGTGTCCTTTCTTATCAAAAGCTCACTACCAATTGACTATAAAGCCAGGAATTCACACACCAGTCCCCATCACTTCTCACCAGCTATGGGCCGCCCTTACAGTTAACCCTGTCACCCCTAACTAACAGAAACTGCAGCCTCCAGGTGGAAAACACATGCAATAAAATACAATTTGTATACAATACAAGAACAGGAGTCTTCAGTGGGGTGTAACATCTTCTCCACCTTTACACACCCATGGCATGGCTAATCTCTCCATCCACCGTTTGCATACTGAGCATTTTGTCATATCTTGATTTATAGCACTCAAGTGAGCACTGCTAGAACTCAGTCATCAGATCTGCTCCTCCACAGTGACACTGCAGGAGTCCTGTCATGCTCAGTGCTAGTGTGCATTTTCATCACTTGCTCTTGTCTGCAGTACAGTACTGATCAGTGGCCACAGACAGGAGCCAGTGATGAGATTGCACACTCACACTGAGCATGGCTGACCTCCTGCAGTGTCAGTGTGTGTTCGCATTGCTGGCTCTTGTCTGGCCTACTGTAGTGAGAAATGTCTGCAAACAGGAACCAGTGATGAGAGCACACACTTACACTGAGCATAGCTGAGCTGTTGCAGTGTCAGTGTGCACTCTCATTGCTAGATCTTGTCTGTAATACAGTACTGAGCAGTGGCCGCAGACAGGAGCCAGCGATGAGAGAACACACTGACACTGAGCATGGCTGAGCTTCTGCAGTATCAGTGTGTGCTTTCATCGCTGGCTCTTGACTGAAGTGCAGTACCAAGTGGTGGTCACAGACAGGAACTAGACATGACAGCACACACTGACACTGAGCAGGACTGAGCTTCTGCAGTGTTAGTGTGTGCTGGCTTGCAATTCCATGGGTGCACCAAAGGCTCCAAATTTGCCTACAAAATAAATAGATTTTTTCTCTGGCACCTAAACCACTAAATCTATACTACAGCTATGATTTTCATATAGGTTCAGTCCCTTAAATACCTGTATACATGAGTCAATTAGCATTTGGTGGCGATAGACTCCCTTTGAGGTAACCATACCGCAGATCAGGCTTCTAAAATGAATTCAACTTACCGACTAGATTTCTAAAATTAATCAGATCCCAGAAAATTCCCTATAATTAATAAATCAGACTAGATCCCAAAGTTACCTGACCCCAAAACAACATTCAAAAAGAAGCTGAAGACCTATCTCTTCCAACAAACCTACAACCTGCAGTAACCCATGCTCCACCATACCACTGCACGGCCAGCTCTACCCTCACCTACTGTATCCTCACCCATCCCTTGTAGACTATGAGTCCTCGCGGGTAGGGTCCTCGCTCCTCCTGTACCAGTCACTGACTTGCATTGTTCAAATTATTGTAATTGTTTTTGCTATGTATACCCCCTTTTTCACATATAAAGTGTCATGGAATAAATGGCACTATAAAAATAAATAATAATAATAATCAAGCTAAGTCAGCGGAGTTTGAGTTTAACTTTCATAAAAGAATACAGAGCCATTCTTACATGGATTTTCCAAGTGAATACAGCATCCTTATCAAGTCTAACTTAGTAATTTATGCAATCTGCAATGGAAAATCTAGCGACAGATCTCCTTAAAAACAAAATTACCTGTAATATCATTCTGACCTGTGGTTACATCACCATCTAGGCAGTTAAATGGTAAATGTGGCTATGTAGTAATGTTATATTAACATGGGTAAGCTTACCTATCTATTTATCTATCTATCAATCTATCTGTCTGTGTAACATCTTGACAGTATATATAAATCCATTGTGAATCTCTTCATAGCCCAAGGTTGTTTTTTTTCCCCCGACTATGCTTTTCATCATGTTGCTCCAAAAGACTGAATGTGAACATAGCAGACTATTTTATTGATGGATGGTTTCTACCAACAGACTTTGAATCAGCTTAAAATGGTCTTCAAGTGTTTCAGCAGCTGTATACAAAGGATCCGATCATAGCATGGAGATTTAACATAGCCAATTGAGTTTATCAAGAGTGGAAGTGAAGCTTTAGATGCAGTAGACGATGAAAGTGAATAATATCATAGCCATGATCAAGAAAAAAAATAGAAAGCACAATGGTTAGAAGGGGGCATTGCCGAGAAAAAATGTGGAGGAAGTAAGTGTAGCTCTGGTTTCCTCGTTAACATAAGAGGACTGCTAGAAAACAGACATATTGCTAAAACCTGTGCCATGCTCTATTACCCGTAACTAAATACTGAAAACTTCCTTTATTTGTTTAGTGAATGGCTTAAAAAGTAATGACTCAATGGGTTTAAAAGGGCAAATTTTAGTGCCTACCTAAACAAATATACAGAATAGTGAACAGAATTACTTCATGACTGCCTGACCCACCATGCAAAATGTAGGTCAGACTCCATGTTTGGATAAAGAAAAGGGTTAGAAGATTCTTCATTAATAAGGCTGGGCTTACATACTACAACAGTTCATGTGACCCAATTTATTATAATTTAATCTAATGGTGACTACTACATATACAGTAAATGATTTCGAATTATTGCCTTCAATTAGCAATCATAGCAATAGAAGTTAATTGTGATTAGAGCATATAAACAGGTATATTTCTCATTCACCGGCACAGAAATGTGTTCTGCACGAGATGTAGACAAGGATCCAGAATCTTTAAATTCAACATGTCAATCGTTTTATCAATTGGAACATAACCGAAGCTGCGGGTATCATGTTCTCCGCTCATACTGCTCTGCCAATGGCTGTAAACATGCATACTCAACTAATGTTCATGTTCATTGGCAAGTTTGGGGAGATACTTTTTGGCTGAGCCTATTTCTGTGTCTAGCAGGTTTTGGACTTTGGAAAGAGATACATAATGCTAACCCAAGCATCATCTCCAAAAAGTCTGTACATTCTAAATATTTGGATATACAACTGCTACAGCGATGCCTCTTCCCTGTGCCAGCCCCTGCACTGGTCGCCTATCCACTATAGACTATCACACAATCTTATTAGTCTCACATACAGCTGATCACATTGCTGCATTATTCATTATCTCTCTATTCTGCCAATAAGCTAATACTAACATCTTCCATTATCTGAACCTCTTACTCATGGTTTCAAGAATGTCTCATGCTGCACAAGCTCTCTGGAATGCACTATCCTTGACAACTAGGTTAATTTCCAGTATCCACAGTTTTAAACATGGCTTAAATAAAATAATTTCAGACAGTCTGATCCAACCACTAATCTGATTTTTCTGTTTCCATTCCTACATTTTTCTTTCAAAGCTAGTCTCTTTTTTTACTGTTATCCCAAATTCTATGCTTTACATGTATAGTATAACCATATTTATTCTAAAAGATGGCTGGAGCATGCAATACGAGAACTTTTTACCATTAGTCTCATCAATATATCCACTTAGATTTTAAACTCTTGTAAGAGATCACTCATTCTGATGAATTATGTGTTACTCTGTAAAATAGGAAATTGTTTTCACATGTACCCTCTAATTTGTAAAGTGCTACTGAATATGTAGGTGCTATACACAGTGTGCTTGAAAGTTTGTGAACCCTTCAGAATTTTTCATACTTCTGCATAAATGTGACTTACAAAGGATTTTCACACACGTTTTATTAGTAGATAAAGATAACTAAATCAAACCAAGTAAAAAATATTAGACTTTTTTTTATTAAGGAAAATGATTGAATATTTCATGTCAGTGAATATCAAAAGTATTTGAACTATTAGGATTAACTGATAATTTGAAGGTGAAAATGGAGTCTGGTGTTTTCAGTCAAAGAGATGGCATTCAAGTGTGACTGGGCAACATCTTTTATTTAATGAACAGAGTTCTTATCAAAGTTTTGATTTTCACAACACATGCTTTTAGAAGTGTATTATGGCACAAACATTGGAGTTTTCTGAGAACCTCAGAAGAAGAGTTTTTGATGCTCTTCAGGGGTGAAAAGGTTTCAAAACAACTATATCTTAACTGTTAGGACTCCATGAATTAACAGTTAGATAGATTTTGTACGAATGGAGGAAATTCAAGACCGTTATTATCCTCCACAGGATTAGACGACTAACAAACGATCACTCCTAGTGCAAGGTGTATAATAGTCTGCAAGGTCACAAAAGAACCCAAAGAACCCAAGGAAACCTCTAAGAAACTAAAGTCCTGTCTTACAATAGCTAATGTTAATATTCATGGGTCTACCATCACGAGAACACCAAACAACTATGCGGTACATAGCAGAATTGCAAAGAGAAGGCCATTTCTCTCTAAACAGAACTTTGCTGCCTGTCTGCAAAAAAAGCTACAGATCATCTGTGTTAATACATTGATGGAACAATGAATTTAGAATTTTATCAGCATATTCTAAAGGAAAATGTCAAGGCATCTTTCCATGAGCTGAATTTCAAGATAACATCAAGATAACATGGGTTATACAGCAAGACAATGTCCCAAAGAATAAAAGTCATTCTATAAAATAATGGTTAAATTTGAATAAAGTTAACATTTTGGAATAGTCAAGTAATAGTCCTGACATTAATCCTATAATAATATTGAGGAAAGACCTGAAGTGAGCTTGAGAGAAAACCCCCCACCATAACGCATATGAAGCTGTTTTGAAGGGAGGAATGAGCTAAAATTCCCTTGAGCCATGTACAGGAATAATAAAAAAATAATGGAAATGTTTAGATGCAGTTATGGCTACATATTGGGGTCAGGTCAAATAATGAAAGCAAAGGTTAACGTACTTTTGCCACTCACAGACATGTGATATTGGATGATTTGCCTTGATAAAAAAAAATTACAAAGTCAAACATTTGACTCATTTGTTTGATTTTGTTCTTTTTACCTACTTTTAGGAATTGTCTGAAAATCTGATGTAGTATTGGGTGCAATTTATGCATATACAGTAGGGAAAATAAGTATTTGATACACTGACGATTTCACAAGTTTCCCCACCTACAAGGAATGGAAAGATCTGTTATTTTTAAAATAGGTACACTTCAACTATTAGAGACAGAATTTTAAAAAAATCCATAAAATCACATTGTATGATTGTTACATAATTAATTTGCATTTTATTGCATGAAATAAGAATTTGATACAATAGAAAAATAGAAATTAATATTTGGTATAGAAACCTTTGTTTGCAATTACAGAGGTTTCCTGTATATCTTGACCAATTTTGCACACACTGCAGCAGGGATTATGTCCCACTCCTCCATACAGATCATCTCCACATCTTTCAGATTTCGGGGCTGTCACTGGGCAACATTGAGTTTCAGCTCCCTCCAAAGATTTTCTATTGGGTTCAGGTCTGGAGGCTGGCTAGGCCACTCCAGGACATTGAAATGCTTCTTACGCAGCCATTCCTTAGTTGCCTTGGCTGTGTGTTTTGGGTCATTGCTGGAAGACCTAACCATTACCCATCTTCAATGCTCTTACTGAAGGAAGGAAGTTGTTGGCAAAAATCTTGCGATAGATGACTCCATCCATCCTCTCTTCAATAATGTGCTGTAGTCCTGTCTTTTTTGCAGAAAGCACCCCCAAAGTATGATGTTTCCTAAACCATGATTCACAGTTGGGACGGTGTTCTTGGGGTTGTACTCATCCTTCTTCTTCTTCCAAACACAGCGAGTGGAGTTGATACCAAAAAGTTCTATTTTTGGATCATCCAGATGGTCATTCCTAACCTTTCTCAGAGTCATCCTTACCCCACAAGACAAGATCCTGCATAGAGCCAAGAGACCGAGGAAGTTTAACAATCATCTTGTGTTACTTTCATTTTCTAACAATTGCGCCAGCAGTTGTTGCCTTCTCACTAAACTGCTTGCCTATTGTCATGTAACCCATCCCAGCCTTGTGCAGGTGTACAATTTTGTCCCTGGTGTCCTTAGACAGCTCTTTGTGCTTGGCCATGATAGTGAGGTTGGAGCATGATTGATTGTGTGGACAGGTGTCTTTTATACATACAGGTAACAAGTTAAAACAGTTGCAATTAATACATGTAATGAGTGCATAGTAAAAGAGCTTCTTAAAGAAAAAATAACAGGTCTACGAGAGCCAGAATTCTTGCGGGTTGGTAGGTGATCAAATACTTATTTAATGCAATAAAATGTAATTTAATTATTTAAAAATCATACAATGTGATTTTCTGGTTTTTATTTTTAGATTCTGTCTCTCACAGTTGAAGTGTACCAACAATAAAAATTACAAGCCTCTCCATTCATTGTAGGTGGGAAAACGCGCAAAATCGGAATACTTATTTTCCCCACTGTATATGAAAAATTCTGAAGGGCTAACAAACTTTCAAGCACGACTGTAAATACAAATGATTACATTATTAATGGTGTCTGGTGTCCACACATTCCTTGGCCAAATAATTTATATGTTTTTGCCATTTTACAGAAGATCAGATGGCTTACATCTGAAATAGTTATTTGAGAAGTTATGGTTTCTTCACTCGAGAATTTGATGAAGATTTGCCATATGACCTGAACAATGTCATACCAGGTAAAATTCAACATTTATTTTATGATATCCAGTGTTTGTACATGTGGTTGGCAAAGTCGTGAAAGAATTTTCAAAATAATGTGACCATGAAATATATACATATTATATTTTAATAACTGACTGAATATAACACAATAGGCATTGTTTCCCAGTCGCCTTAGAGGCCTAAAAATTCTATATATTTATT
Organism: Phyllobates terribilis; assembly: GCF_046119375.1. Lineage (NCBI taxonomy): Eukaryota > Metazoa > Chordata > Amphibia > Anura > Dendrobatidae > Phyllobates > Phyllobates terribilis. The sequence goes on along the minus strand of NW_027362762.1, from coordinate 762,383,115 downwards.
TATACGAATGTAAAAATTATAAGCCCTGCTAGAAGTAATACAGTATGTTGATACATGCCGTTACCACTTTTCCAAACAGTAATTTAACCAACCTTTTCAGAAAAAGCCAACTAAATCAAATCTTGAAAGCATGCAAGCCCACTTCAGCTAAATGAGAAAAATATCTATTGACAGCTGAGAACATCTGGAAATAATTGCCCCTAGATAAATCTTATAATTTTACTGGTTCAATCTTTGTTAGGACATTGTGGTAACATCAGTTATGAGAGTTGAAAGTTAGTAATTGTAAGTAGTAGGAGTAATAGGATTCCTTGTCCATCACTTATCTCTTATTTTACTTACTTCAGAAGAAAGGTGAATTCTTCTCTGATTACAGAACTGGAAAGAAACCAAATATGAGAAACAATGGTGGATAGTAATTATGAAAAGTGACAGTAGAATGTGATGACAACATGTGGGAAGATGTGAATGAAGAAAAATTTGGTACTGTGGTAGCCTAAAATGCATGTAAACTAGAGATGAGTCAATCTATTTGCTGAAGTTGACAAATTTTAATAATTTACTATTTGCTTTGCACGAATTGCCTAAAAATGTCTGGTGCTATTTTACGCAATGCAGAATATTTCATCAGACTGAGAACACTTATATGACCTCCACATGGCTGGGCGGGCTTCCCCATAATGTCTCGCCACTATCACTATCACTATTGACACAGCCAATCACAAAAAAAACTATTATGGTCTGTATAAAAGCAGAGGCAGGGAATGCAACATAAATTTTGAAGACAATATGGATAGTTAGAGGATGTCAGAGATCACAACTTGCTAGTAGAGATAGGGATAAAAAGAAGAAAAACCGTGGACAAATATTCTATAGCTAGTATGTGAGTGACGGCACAGCAGTAAAGAAAGATCACCATCGATTTACCTATAGCCATATACAGGTGCATCTCACTAAATTAGAATATCATCAAAAAGTTAAGTTATTTCAGTTCTTCAAAACAAAAAGTGAAACTCATGTTATATAGAGTCATTGCAAACAGAGTGATCTTTTTCAAGAGTTTATTTCTGTTAATGTTGATGATTATGGCTTACAGCCAATGAAAACACAAAAGTCATTATCTCATTAAATTAGAATACTTTATAACAACAGCTTGAAAAATGTTTTTAAAATCCGAAATGTTGGCCTACTGAAATGTATGTTCAGTAAATGCACTCAATACTTTGTCGGGGCAATTTTTGCATCGATTACTTCATCAATGCGGCGTGGCATGGAGGCGATCAGCCTGTGGCACTGCTGAGGTCTTATGGAAGCCCAGGTTGCTTTGATAGCAGGATTCAGCTCATCTGCATTGTTGGGTCTGGTGTCTCTCATCTTCCTCTTGACAATACCCCATAGATTCTCTATGGGGTTAAGGTCAGGCGAGTTTGCTGGCCAATCAAGCACAGTGATACTGTTGTTTTAAACCAGGTATTGGTACTTTTGGCAGTGTGGACAGGTGCCAAGTCCTGCTGGAGAATGAAATTTTCATCTCCAAAAAGCTTGTCAGCAGAGGAAAGCATGAAGTGCTCTAAAATTTCCTAGTAGACAGCTGCGCTGACTTTGGTCTTCATAAAAAACAGTGAACCTACACCAGCAGATGACATGGCTCCCCAAACCATCATGGATTGTGGAAACTTCACACTTGAGCAGCTTGGATCGTGTGCCTCTCCACTCTTCCTCCAGACTCTGGGACCTTGATTTCCAAATAAAATGTAAAATTTACTTTGCATTTACTTAGTGTCGATGACTGCCTTCTGGACATCTGTCAAGTCAGCAGTCTTCCCCATGATTGTGGAGCCTATTGAAACAGACTACGGGACCTTTTTAAATGCTTAGGAAGCCTTTGGAGATGTTTTTTGTTAATTATTCCAATTTACTGAGATAAGCCATAATCATCAACATTAACAAAAATAAACACTTGAAATAGATCACTCTGTTTGTAATGACTATATATAATATATGATTTTCACTTTTTGTATTGAACTGCAATAAATTAACTTTTTGATGATATTCTAATTTAGTGAGATGCACCTGTATGTTGAGCTCACGCGGACATTACTAAAAATGTATTTGTATGAAATAGCTTGAAAATTGTGAGATACAGTCCTTGGATGGTCCAAGTGAGTGTTATTTATGCCTTTTCAGGGCATTTGGAGTACTTACAATTCACTGTGAATCAATATACCACGAGTCAAAATATTGGGAAAAATTTGGCAAAGCTGTCGAATTTGTAGTTTAAAGCATTTGTTCATGTCTAATATTAAGATGTTACGCTCACGCCCAGACTGTTTGGCGTGAGAGTGTTTTGTGGTCCCTCTGGGCCACGAACCGAGGAGTGCCTGGATGGGCGACCCCAGACACACGGTGGCTTAATGACTCCACGATCCGAGGAGGGATGAGGAAGGTGGCCCAGCTGCTACTCCAGGGCAGACCTCAGTCACACAGTTGTTGATACACACCGGGGTATGCTGGAAAGGGTAAGTTCGGCTGGTGTGTAGATAAGCACCAGCAGGTGCAGTAGGTCCAACAAGAATGCAGATAGATAGGAGAGTACTGGCAGGCACGGCTGATACACAGACAGGCATGGCTGGTATACAGACAGGCAGGTACTGGCGGGCACAGCTGGTATACAGAGCAGAGTCACAGGTGCAGATGAGAAGTGGAGCAGAGCAGGGCCGAGCAGAGCCGCAGGCGCAGCCAGGCAAGAATGCCGCAGGCGTGGCCAGGCAGAAATGCCGCAGGCGCGGCAAGGCAGGAATGCCGCAGGTGCAGCCAGGCAAGACCGGGCTCTGTTCACATGGAACAGACGGGATCAGGAGAGCAGAGGAAGAAAGCTAGTACACAGAGGATAAATACTGGGACAAGGAGACAGGACAAGCAGAGCCAGATACACACAAGGTACTTTGTAGTACTATGGGTCTCCTGAGCGGGGGAGAAAGGTGAGCCCTCAGAATCAAATCCTCTGGTGGGCACAATGTTTTTCAGTTTGAAACTGCTTTTCAGTGGGAGTTGTATTTCACCACAGCCATCTTCTTTAGCTCGATGAAAGGACTGGCATAGAGGGAAACTGTATCTACTCCGGCTGTCATTTCTCCATCACCAGGTTCCGCCCATTGTCACACACGACCATGCCTGGCTGTATGTTCAGCGGTGAGAGCCACAGATCAGGCTGCTGTGTTACAGCTTTCAACAACTCTGCAGCGGTGGGTGGTTTGTAACCTAAGCATTAAGCATGTTATCTTCAGCACAGCCTGTTGCCGCTTGGCCAAGCCAGTGCTGCAGTGCTTTCAGCTTGTGACTGATGTGGTAATTTCGGAGATGGGGGCCGAACAGGAGGAGGAGGTGCAGGAGCTGAACAATGTGATTACATTGAGGTTACATTGGTGACTCCAGTTTTTATACTAAAGAAAGATCCTACTGTGTTTTTTTTTGTTTTTTTTATGTTATTTCTTAAGACAAATGCATTCACCGGGAAATATCATTTTAACATTTTATAACCTCATCTGGCCATGTGGTGTGTGACACATCATCAGACACATCCTGTTTCATTTATGATGAAGGGACAGTCACAAAGCCTATTTTTATAGGGCAATCAGGCGGCCCTTACTATTCTTAAAGGGCCAGCAGTCGGCCCTCGCTATTGTTAAAGAGCCATCAGCCGGCTATGCTTTGTTGTTCCCATTATTAACGAGTGGGTCTCCGATACTGTTATTGCATGTTCAGTGACTGCAAGGGCTGCCAAAAATTTGGATGCAACCCAATACCCCTTTGAAGAGACATAGAGGAGGGTCGCAGTAAAAAAAATGTTCCCTTTATAAAGGAGCGGGTCTCCTATAGTGGTAATCCCCATGCTGTGACTGCAAGGGCTGACAAAATTTAGGAAAAACCCCACTAATAATTTAAAGACACATAGAGCAGGGCCATAGTATTGACATGTTTCCATTACAAAGGAGCGGGTGTGCTATACAGTTATAGGGTATGCAGTGAGACCAACGACTGACAAAATTTAGGAAAAACCCAACTAACAATTTAAAGACACATAGAGCAGGACCACAGAAACAAGTACGACATGTTCCCATTAGAAAGGAGAGGGTCTGCTATTCAGTTATAGGGTATGCAGTGAGTCCTACGGCTGACAAAGTTTAGGAAAAACCCCACTAACAATTTAAAGACACATAGAGCAGGGCCACAGGAACAACATATTCCCATTATTAGGAAGTGGGTCTCCCATAGTGTTTGCCTATGCAGTGAAGCAACAGCTGCCAAAAATTTGGAGGTACTCCAATGCCCCTTGCAAGAGACGTTGAGGTCAGAGAGCCCCCTAAAAACAATGTTTCCATTATTATGAAGTGGGTTTCCCATAGTGTTTGCCTATGCAGTGAAGCAACGGCTGCCAAAAATTTGGAGGAACTCCAATGCCCCTTGCAAGAGATCTAGAGGTCAGAGAGCCTCCTAAAAACAATGTTCCCATTATTAGGAAGTGGGTCTTCCATAATGTTTTCCTATGCTGTGAAGCAACGGCTGCCAAAAATTTGGAGGAACTCCCATGCCCCTTGCAAGAGACGTAGATATGTTGATATGGTACATATGGTGGTGATATGGTGGTGGAGGATGAGGATGCAGAGAAGGAGGAGGATATGAGCAAATAGACAAAATCAGGAAGCGTATACCTATGTCTGGATGTGAAGACAGAGGTGCATGGGAATTGAGTTAGACCTCCCCAAAAAAAGACACTGTATTTGAGTTTTTGTTACGCTGCTATCATTCGGTGGTGTTGAGAAGTCTGGTGCTATCCAGCCCTTGTTCATTTTTATAAGAGTCAGCCTGTCAGCATTAACAGTTGACAGTAGGAATTGCCTATCGGTTATAATTCCACCGGCGGAACTAAGAACCCGCTCTGACAAAACGCTAGCGGCATGGCAGGCCAAGACCTCCATGGCGTAGAGAGACAGTTCATGCAACTTGTCCAGATTGGATACCCAATAATAATAAGGCACAGAGAAATCACGGAGGATGTTGGTACGGTCGGCAAGGTACTCCCTCACCATCTTCCAAAACTTTGCACTCCTTGTGAGAGTACCCTGCGCCTCAGGGCCTGTGTGATGGGAGGGTCTGAGAAAACTGTCCCAGAACTTTGACAGTGTTCCCTTGCCTCTGCTGGATTGAATTTGTGGCTCTCTTGCCTGTACTCCTTGGTTGTCCAATGAACTGTGAACTCTCCCGCCAGCGTTTTCAGATGGAAATTTTTTTAATAATTCCGCAACAAGGGCCTTCTCGTACTGCACCATTTTATTAGGCCTGTCCTGCAAGAGAATAAGAGACATAAAGTTCTCCTTGTAGCGTGGGTCTAGAAGCGTCACCAACCAGTTATGACTGTCATCCAAAATTTGGACAACGCGAGGGTCATGGGAAAGGCAGCATAACATATACTCAGCCATGTGTGCCATACTGCAAAGAGGCAAGACTTCTGTGTCCTCACCAAGAGGACGACTGACGATGCTCTCCTCCTCATCCTCCTTCTCTTCCTCTTCCTCCCTGTCCTTAGGCCATACACGCTGAACAGACAGTATGACAGTTGTGCAGGTAGTACCTTCTATAGCGCAGGAAACTAGCTCTTGTTCTTCCTCCTCCTCCTCTTCCTCATTGTCACCCAATCCATGTTGGGATGAGATGAGGCTGGGCTGTGTGTAATCACCCTGTATGGTTTCTTGCTCCATCTCATCGTGCTCCGCCTGCCATGCATCTTTTTTAATTGAGAGCAGAGAGTGTTTCAGAAGACAGAGAAGAGGGATAGTGATGCTAATTATGGCGTCATCGCTGCTCACCATTTTGGTGGAGTCCTCAAAGTTTTGGAGGATGGTACAGATGTCTGACATCCATTTCCACTCCTAAGGTCTTATATGTGGAGTCTGATCTGAATACCGATGGCCTTGTTGATGCTGGTAGTCAACAACTGCCCTCTTCTGCTCACAAATCCTTCCCAACATCTGCAATGTAGAGTTGCAACGTGTGGGGATATCACACACCAGTCTGTGAGCCGGAAGCGGCAAATGCTGCTGAAGCAAGGCAAGGGCAGCGGAAGCTGTAGCTGACTTTCTAAAATGGGCACAAAGGTGGCGTAATTTGACAAGCAGACCCAGCAGATCAACTGCATTGTTGAGGGCATGGCTTATATTGTGGAACACGTGCTTGTGTAATGCGGGGACAGCACACCGGGAGAAATAGTGGCGGCTGGGGACTGATTATCGAGGGACGGCTGCCGCCATCAGGTTGCGGAAATCTTCCGTCTCCATGAGCAACATTTCGAGTGCAAGCATTCACAAAATATGTGAATGTAGTAATGTGGCCTGTGGGGCGTTAGCTGCCTGTTTGCGCTTGCGTTCCAAAGACTGGGGTAGGAACAAATGAATGCTGCGCTGGGACAAGGACGTTGACGTGCTTGCTGATGGTGCTAGTTGAGAGTGTTCAACGACAGGTACAGGGCGGGAGGCATCTTGGCTTGCGCCATGGGGGACAGGGGATTGGCCTGCATGCACAACAGCGGAACAAGCAGTGGTGTCACCCGCAAACAATGTTGCTGGGCCCTGGGTTTCTGACCACTTAGTTGGGTGCTTTGCTGCCATGTGCCTGATCATGCTGGTGGTGGTCAGGCTGCTAGTTTTGCTACCCCTGCTAATGCTGGCCTGGCAGGTGGTGCAAGTGACCTTTTTGGGGTTATCGGCAGAGTCTTTAAAAAATAACCAGACTCGGGAAGATCTAACAGTTGTACTGGCAACTTCCGTAATATTGATGTTACAGGGAGTGGTTACCCGCCTTCTATCTGCGGCCACCACACTTGCCTGTTGTGGTGCCATGACTCTCTCCCCCTGTGTGCTGCTGTCATTGCTCTGCAAGTCACTTTGCCAGGTTATGTCAGTGGCTTAATCGTCCACCACCTCATCTTTCACTTCCGCACCCTGGTCCTCCTCCTGATTTTCTGGTAATTGTGTCTCATCATCATGAACCTCTTGTGACAGTTTCCTACCATCACCTTCGTATGACTGGTTGCTCAAATATTTGGGCATTGCTACATACAATCTCCTTTTGCCCCGCTTCAAGAGGACTGGGCGATAGGCCTGAATCTCTAAATGGAAAAGTGAACTGCTCTTCGGAGTGTCCAAGTGTGGGATCAGTTGTCTCCGGGCACTCAGCATGGTGGGAGGAAGGAGGATCAGGGTGAGGAATATGCAGTCCAGACTCACGGCTACTGAGACTTGACCTTGTGGAAGACAGGGTGGTGGCTAAGTGACTGGAAGCATTATCTGCTATCCAACCAATAACTTTTTCACACTGCTCTGTGTTCAATAGTGGTGTTCTGCGGTCCCCTATTAATTGGGACAGGAAGGTCGAGCGACAAGATGTGGGTGTTTGTTGTGGCACAATTTCAGCTTGCCCACGGCCTCGGCCTCGTCCTCTGCATGCACCATCTCCATCATGTCCACTTCACCGTCCCTTGTCACACGCCTTGCCCATTTTAAAAGGAGGATAATATTTTCCATGTTCACTATAAATGGATGGATTTGAACTGCAGTGGTATGTAATGCGTGGGCCTGAAAACCACACTTTTAAATAGCTGGCCTGTAGGTTACTATTTTTCACAGCGACCTCGTGTCAATAACTTCACTGACACACTGCAACAAAATTTAAATGGAGGCCAGAAACGGCTGAATTTGGAGCAAACTTATATATGATGTGCGTGGCGGAAAACCACAGTTTTAAAAAGCTGGTCTGTAGGTTACTATTTCTCATAGTGACCTGGTGTCAATAACTTCACTAACACACTGCAACAAAATTTAAATGGAGGCACGAAATGGCTGAATTTGGAGCACACTTATATGTGATACGTGTGACGGAAAACCACAGTTTTAAATAGCTTAACTGTAGGTTACTATTTTTCACAGTGACCTCATGTCAATAACTTCACTGTCATACTGCAAAAAAATTTAAATGGAGGCCAGAAATAGCCGAATTTGGAGCACACATATGTAATACGTGTGACGGAAAACCACAGTTTTAAATAGCTGGCCTGTAGGTTACTATTTTTCACAGCGACCTGATGTCAATAACTTCACTGACACACTGCAACAAAATTTAAATGGAGGCCAGAAATGGCTGATTTTGGAGCGAACTTATATGTGATACGTGTCATGAAAAACCACAGTTTTAAATAGCTGGCCTGTAGGTTACTATTTTTCACAGCGACCTCACGTCAATAACTTCACTGACACACTGCAACAAAATTTAAATGGAGGCCAGAAATGGCTGATTTTGGAGCGAACTTATATGTGATACGTGTCATGAAAAACCACAGTTTTAAATAGCTGGCCTGTAGGTTACTATTTTTCACAGCGACCTCGTATCAATAACTTCACTAACACACTGCAACAAAATTTAAATGGAGGCCAATATTTTACACGTTCACTACAAATTTCTGGATTTTTATCTCTGTAATATGGAAAGGATCTGGCTGAATTCTGCAGTGGCAACAAGCAAATGGAGATTAAAAACGGTGTTGTCTGGATTGCTTTTTAAGCAAAAAATCAGGATGAAGATAAAAAAAAAAGATCCCTGGCCCCTGATACCTGGGGCTATTTCTAGAAATATCAGTAACAGCAGCAGCAGACAGAACTGGAATGGATCCTCTTGTGTATGCACTGCAGACTGCCACATACACTGCCTGTTTGCCTAACTGCTGCTGTCACCACTGAATAGATGCAGCTGAATTAGACCTCTGAAGGACTGTTAGTTCAGAAGGATATATCTAGATGTTGTGGAATACCTACACTAACTAATAAAAAAGCAAATCTCTCTCTAGCTCAGCAGCATCTCTTCCTACACTGCCTGTTTCCGGGACGAGCATGGTGGCGCCAGGTCTTTTATTGACCTGATTACGCTGTGCAGCCAGCCAATCACTGTAATGCCACAACCAACATGGCTACGACATTACAGTGTGTGGCAGGCAATCCCTGAATGTTCATTGGCTCTCTAAAGAGCACCAAACATGCAGGGAGGGGACCCGAGCTCCCGCCGAGCAACCAGGAAATACTCGCAGAGCGCCGAGCATCTCAAGCAGTGAGATACTCGGGCGAGTAGCGAGCAGTGGCAAGCACGTTCGCTCATCACTACAATTCAGCTGTTGCTTTGTAGCACTGAGGTCCTGAGTTAAAATCCTACCAAGTAAAATCCTACCAAGTAAAATCCTACCAAGTAAAATCCTACCATCCTACTCCATCTGCAAGTAGTTTGTATGTTCTCCCAGTGTTTACGAGGATTCCCTCTGAGTATTCTGGTTTTCTCCCACACTCTAAGACATTCTGATAGGACTAGCTTAGACTGTGAGCCCCAATTAGGGCAATGATGATGATTTTTGGAAAGTGCTGTGGAATTAGTGGAGCTATATAAGTGAGTAACATAAAATAGCAGTATCTAAAATATAATTGGATACAACTCAATTTCATATAATTTAGAGTTTTGCATTTGTTATAGACAACACCTCCATTGCCTTTCATACAGCAGGCCTAAATGTCTCTTATGTTCAGATGTAGTTTATACTGTACATGGACATTCTCTTATTAAATGAAAAGGGATTCCTAATGTAGATCACAAACCATGTACCTGTTAGTTGCTTGATTTGTGCAATCTAAGATCTGACAGATCTCAGAGACTGCAGTCAGACTAATCACCTGAAGTGCGAAGAAAAAAATGTTGCAAAAGTGTGGCCAAATTCTCTGAGATCTGTGAATTCTGATCTTGGGGACCATATTGTTTTACACTGTACAGAATATATTTTAAACATAGAGTGTAAGATATTGTACAGTCATGACCGAAAGCTTTGGCACCCTTGAAATTATTCCAGAAAATGAAGTATTTATCCCAAAGAATTATTGCAATTACACATGTTTTGTTATACACATGTTCATTTGCTTTGTATGTATTGGAACAACGCAAAAAAAACAAAGGTAAAAAGGCAAATTGGACATAATTTCACACAAAACCCCAAAAATTAGCTTGACAAACTTGTTGGCACCCTCAACAGAAATTTTAAGATCTCAATGGGATTTAGATCCAGTCTCTTTGCTGGCCACTTCAGAACCCTCCAGCCCTTTTTTTTCATCCATTTCTGGGTGCTTCTTGAAGTATGTTTGGGGTCATTGTCCTACAGGAATGCAAACCCTGCTTTCTGACACTGGGCACTGAATTGCGACACAAAATCCTTTGGTAATCTTCAGATTTCATGATGTCTTGCACACATTCAAGGCACCCAGTGACAGAAGCAGCCATACAACACCAAAACATCTTTGATTTTCCACCATATTTGACTGTAAGTACTGTGTTATTTTCTTTGTAGGCCTCATTTTGTTTTCGGTAAACAGTAGAATGATGTGCTTTAATTAAAAGCTCTATCTTGATTTCCATCTTTCCACAATACTCTTTCCCAGAAGGATTTTGGCTTACCTACTTACATTTTGGCAAGCTGCAGTCTAGCTCTTTATGTCCCTATGTCAGCAGTGGGGTCCTCCTGGATCTACTGCTAAAGCATTTAATCTAATTAGAATGACGACGGATAGTTCGCGCTGACACTAATGCACCCTGAGCTTTCAGGACAGCTTCAATTTCTATAGAACTTGATTGGGGCTGCTTATCCACCACCCGGACTTGTGTTGCAACTTTTCATCAATTTTTCTCTGCTGTTCTCATCCAGGGGGATTAGCTACAGTGTCATGGGTTGTAAACTTCTTGATTATGTTGCGAACCATGGAAAGGAACAAAGGAACATCAAGATCACTGGAGATGGATTTGTAACCTTGAGATTGTTGATATTTTTCAACAATTTTGGTTCTCAAGTCCTCAGACAGTTCTCTTGTCCTCTTTATGTTCTCCATGCTTAGTTTGGCACACACAGACACACCATGCAAGGACTGAGTCAACTTCTTCCATTTTTATCTAGTTTCAGGTGTGATTTTCATATTGTCTACACTTGTTATTTGTCCCAGATGAGTTTGAATGAGCAGCACAGGCTTGAAACAAAGTTGTTTACTAGTGATGAGCGAGTATGCTCGCTACTGCTCAGTGCTCGCCCGAGCATCTCACTGCTTGAGATGCTCGGTGCTCTCCGAGTATTTCCGGGGATGCTCGGTGGCAGCTCGGGCCCCTCCCTGCATGTTTGACGCTCTTTAGAGCGCCAATCAACATTCAGGGATTGCCTGCCACTCATTGTAATGCCACAGCCATGGTTGTTGTGGCATTACAGTGATTGGATGGCCGCACAGCGTCATCAGGTCTATATCAGACCTGGTGCCGCTATGCTCGTCACAGTCACTCCGGAATCAGGCAGAGTAGGGAGAGGTGCTGCTGTGTCAGGGAGAAATTTTATTGTGTCTTAGGTAGTGTAGGGAGAAAAACCGTACATTACATATATCCATCTTAACAAACAGTCCTTTTGAGGACTAACTAATCCATTTGCAGAGATATCAGACAGGCAGTGTATATAGGCAGGCAGGGTATATAGCAGACTGCAGGGCATATAGCACAAGAGGCTCCATTCCAATTCTGCCTTCTGCTGCTGTTAGATATTTCTAAAGAAAGGCCCAGGTCTCAGGGGCCAGGAATACTTTTTTTTGGATCTTGATCCTCATTATTTGCTTTAAAAGCAATCCAGAGAACACTGTTTTTCTGCGCCATTTGCTTGTTGGCACTGCAGAATACAGCCAGGTCCTTTCCATATTACAGCACTACAAATCCAGGTATTTAAAACTGTGTATTCGCCGTCACATGGATCACATATGTTTTCAGAAAATACTGCCATTTTTGGCCTCCATTCCAATTCTTTTTCTCTGTGTCAGCGACATTTTTGACACTGGTTTGCTGTTAAAACTAGTTACCTACAGGCCAGGTATTTAAAACTCTGTTTTCTCCGTCACACGGATCACATATACGTTGTCAGAAAATACTGCCATTTCTGGCCTCCATTAAAAATTTCTTTCGGTGTGTCAGTGAAGCAATTCACACCAGTTTGCTGTTCAAACTACTAACCTACAGGCCAGGTATTTAAAACTCTGTTTTCTCCATCACACGGATCACATATACCTTGTCAGAAAATACTGCCATTTCTGGCCTCCATTAAAAATTTCCTTTAGTGTGTCAGTGAAGCAATTCACACCAGTTTTCTGTTCAAACTACTTACCTACAGGCCAGGTATTTAAAGCTCTGTTTTCTCCATCACACGGATCACATATAAGTTTGCTCCAAACTCAGTCATCTGTAGTAAGCATGGAAGATACTGTCCTCCATTTAAAATGGGCAACGCACGTGGCAAGGGACGTGATGTTGATGGTGCATGCAAAGTCCAAGGACAAGGCAGTGGGCAAGCTGAAATTGTGCCGCAACAAACACCCATATCTTCTCGCCCGACCTTCCTCTCCCAATTCCTAGGGGACCGCAGCACACCACTATTGAACCCAGAGCAGTGTCAAAAGGTTGTTGGTTGGATAGCGGATGATGCTGCCAGTCACTTAGCCACCACCACCACCACCACCCTGTCTTCCACACGGTCAAGTCTCAGTAGCCGTGAGTCTGGACCGCATATTCCTCACCCTGATCCTCCTTCCTCCCACCATGCCGAGTGCCCGGAGACAACTGATCCCACACTTGGACACTCTGAAAAACTGTTCACTTTTCCATTTATAGATTGGGTCCTCTCAACCGGTTCAGTTGAAGCGGGGCAAGAGGAGATCGCGTGTAGCAATGGCCAAATATTTGAGCAGCCACGGTCACACGAAGGTGACAGTGGGAAAGGGTCACAAGAGGTGGACTATGATGAGACACAATTGCCAGAAAGTCAGGAGGAGGACCAGGGTGTGGAAGTGGAAGACGAGGTGGTGGATGATATAGTAACTGACCCAACCTGGGAGGAGGACATGCAGAGCGAGGACAGCAGCACACAGGGGAACAGAGACAGAGCACCCCAACAGGCAGGAAAAAGCAGTGTGGTGGCCGCAGAGAGAAGACAGGCAACCATTCCCCATAACACCAACACGATGGAAGTTGCCAGTACAACTGTTAGGTCTTCCCGAGTCTGGTTGTTTATTAAAGACTCTGCTGATAACCCCAAAAGGGCCACTTGCACTACCTGCCAGGCTAGCATCAGCAGGGGTGGCAAAACGACCAGTCTGACCACCTCCAGTATGATCAGGCACATGGCAGGAAAGCACCCGACTTTGTAGGCCGAACTCCAGGGTCCAGGAACAGTGTCTGAAGGTGGCACCATTGCTTCATCCGCTGTTGTGCATGCAAGCCAATCCCATGTCCATGGTGCATGCGAAGATGCCTCCTGCCCTGCACTTGTCGTTGCGCACTCAAGTAGCAGCATCAGGAAACATGTCCATGTCCTTGTCCCAGCGTAGCATTCAGTTGTCCATAACCCAGTCCTTGGAACACAAGCGCAAATATGCAGCCAATGCCCCACAGGCCATACTACTAAATTCTCACATTTCACGACTGCTTGCGCTCGAAATGTTGCCTTTTAGGCTTGTGGAGACAGAAGCATTCCGCAACCTGATAGTGGCAGCCGTCCCTCGGTACTCAGTCTCCAGCTGCCACTATTTCTCCCGGTGTGCCGTCCCCGCATTACACAAGCATATGTCCCTAAACATTAGCCGTGCTCTCAGCAACGCAGTTACCGGGAAAGTCAACCTAACCACGGACAAGTGCTTGTGGGCAGGGACAGTACATCTCGCTGACTGAACATTGGGTTAACATAGTGGTAGCCGGGACCCAGTCGGACCTTGGGACGGAACACGTCCTCCCGACGCCAAGGATTGTGGGCCCTAGTTCAATCAGGGTTGCCCCCACGGTCTACAGCTCATGGACCTCATCCTCCTCAGCCTCCTCCTCCTCTTTAGCCTCCATCTCTGAAATGACCACATCAGTCACAAGCTGTAAGCACTGCAGCACTGCCTCGGCCAAGCGGCAACAGGATGTGCTGAAGCTAATATGCTTAGGTGACAAACCACACAATGCTGAAGAGTTGTGGACAGCTCTGAAAGAGCAGGCAGATCTGTGGCTCACACCGCTGAACCTACTGCCAGGCATGGTCGTGTGTGACAATGGCCAGAACCTGGTGGCTGCTCTGAGGCGAGTTCACAAATGTACCATGCCCGGACCATGTGCTTAACCTCGTGGTTCAGCGGTTTCTCAAATCCTACCCGGAGCTGCCAGATCTGCTTGTTAAAGTACTGCGCCTGTGTGCACATTGTAGAAAGTCAGCTACAGCTTCCGCCGCCCTTGCCGTGTTTCAACAGCGTTTGGAGTTTCCGGCTCACAGACTGTTGTGTGATGTCCCCAGGCGTTGGACCTCTACACTGCAGATGTTGGGAATAATTTGTGAGCAGAAGAGTGCAGTTGTTGACTACCAGCATCAACAAGGCCATCGGTATTCAGTTCAGACTCCACACATAAGACCTTAGGAGTGAACATGGATGTCAGACATCTGTACCATCCTCCAAAACTTTGAGGACTCCACCAAAATGGTGAGCGGCGATGACGCCATAATTAGCGTCACCATCCCTCTTCTCTGTCTTCTGAAAAGCTCTCTGCTCACAATAAAAGAGGAGGCATTGCAGGCAGAGCACGATGAGATGGAACAAGGAACAACACAGGGTGATTACACACAGCCCAGCCTCATCTCAACCCAATGTGGATTGGGTGACAATGAGGAAGAGGAGGAGGAGGAAGGACAGGAGCTAGTTTCATGCACTATAGACAGTACTACCGGCACAGCTGTCATACCGTCTGTTCAACGTGGATGGCCAGAGGACAGAGAGGAGGAGGAAAAGGAGGAGGAGGGCATGGTCAGTCATCCTCTTGGTGAGGACACGGAAGTCTTGCCTGTTAGTAGTCTGGCACGCATGGCTGAATTTATGTTACGCTGCCTTTCCCATGAACCTTGCGTTCTCAAAATTTTGGGTGACAGTCATTACTGGTTGGTAACACTTTGAGACCCATGTTACAAGGAGAACTTTATATCTCTTATTCCTGAGGTGGACAGGTCTACAAAAATGGGGCTGTACCAGAAGGCCCTTATTGCGGTACTATTAAAAAATTCCCATCTGAAAACGCTGGCAGCAGAGGGCACAGTTCGTTGGACAACCAAGGAGTACAGGCGAGAGAGACACAACTTCAATACAGCAGAGGCAGGGGAACACTGTCAAAGTTCTGGAAGAGTTTTCTCTGACCCTCCCATCGCACAGGCTCTGAGGCGCGGGGTACTCTCACAAGGAGCGCAAAGTTTGGGAAAATGCTGAGGGAATGCTGAACTGGCTCTCTATGCCTTGAAGGTCCTGGCCTGCCCTGCCGCCAGCAATTTATCAGAGCGAGTTTTTAGTGCTGCTGGTGGAATTATAACTGATAAGCGCATCCGCCTGTCAACTGAAAATGCTGACATGCTGACTCTTATTAAAATGAACAAGGGCTCGATTGGGCCAGACTTCTCAACACCACTGAATGATAGCAGCATTACATAAACTCAAATCCAGTGTCTTTTCTTGGGAGGTGCATTCCCATGCACCTTTTCACACCCAGACATGGGTATACGCTTCCTGATTTTGGCTATTTGCTCTTGTCCTCCTCCTTCTCCTCATCCTCCACTACCATATCACCAGGGTGACCGTGGTCCGTAATGCAACACCCACATAATTTTTTTAAAGGGTGTTTATGATGCCCGTAAAAAAAAAAATGATACAGTATGTTCATGTATACCCCCCCAGGGGTAAATGTTTGTCAGCCGATACACTTAGTGCATGGGCATTACATGTATAGGAGGCCCGCTCCTTTCTATTGGGAACATTTTTTTATGAGGCCCTCCTCCAGGTCTCTTCCAAGGGACATTGAAGTGCCTCCAAATTTTTGGCAGCCCTTGCGTTCACTGCATAGGCCAACACTATGGGAGACTCTCTCCTTTCTAATGGGAATTTGTCATTACTGTGGCCCTGCTCTATGTCTCTTTAAATTGTTAGTGGGATTTTTCCTTAATTTGGTCAGCCGTTAGACTCACTGCATAACCTATAACAGTAGAGCAGACTCTCTCCTTTCTAATGGAAATTTGTCATTACTGTGGCCCTGCTCTAAGTCTCTTTAAATTCTTAGTGGAGTTTTTCCTAAATTTGGTCAGCCGTTGGACTCACTGCATACCCTATAATTGTATAGCAGACCCTCTCCTTTCTAATGGGAACATGTCGTACTTGTTACTGTAGCCCTGCTCTATGTGTCTTTAAATTCTTAGTGGAGTTTTTCCTAAATTTGATAAGCCATTGGACTCACTGCATACCCTATAACTGTATAGCAGACCCTTTCCTTTCTAATGGGAACATGTTGTACTTGTTACTGTGGCCCTGCTCTATGTGTCTTTAATTTCTTAGTGGGTTTTTTCCTAAATTTGGTCAGCCATTGGACTCACTGCATACCCTATAACTGGATAGCAGACTCTCTCCTTTCTAATGGGAATTTGTTGTTACTGTGGCCCTGCTCTATGTGTCTTTAATTTCTTAGTGGGGTTTCTCCTAAATTTGGTCAGCCATTGGACTCACTGCATACCCTATAACTGTATAGCATACTCTCTCCTTTCTAATGGGAATTTGTCATTACTGTGGCCCTGCTCTATGGGTCTTTAATTTCTAAGTGGGGTTTTCCTAAATTTGGTAAGTCATTGGACTCACTGCATACCCTATAACTGTATAGCAGACTCTCTCCTTTCTAATGGGAACATGTCATACTCGTTACTGTGGCCCTGCTCTATATGTCTTTCAGAGTCCCTCCATCATAAATGAAACAGGATGTGTCTGATGATGTGTCACACACCGCATTGCCAGATAAGGTTGTAAAATGTTAAAATGACATTTCCCAGTGAATGCATTTGCCTTAAAAAATAATGTAAAAATACAGTAGGATCTTTCTTTACTATAAAAATAAAGTCGCCAATGTAACCTCAATGTAATCATATTGCTCAGCTCCTGCACCTCCTCCTCCATCTCCGAAATGACCACATCAGTCACAAGCTGAAAGCACTGCAGCACTACCTTGGCCAAGCGGCAACAGGCTGTGCTGAAGATAACATGCTTAATGCTTAGGTGACAAACCGCCCAGCGCTGCAGAGTTGCTGAAAGCTGTAAAACAGCAGCTTGATCTGTGGCTCTCAACGCTGAACATACAGCCAGGCATGGTCGTGTGTGACAATGGGCGGAACCTGGTGACGGAGAAATGACAGCCGGAGTAGATACGGTTTCCCTCTATGTCAGTCCTTTCACCGAGCTAAAAAAAAAGGCTGTGATGAAATACAACTCCCACTGAGAAGCTGTCTCAGATTGAAAAACATTGTGCCCACCAGAGGATTTGATTCTGAGGGCTCACCTTTCTTACCCGCTCAAGAGCCCCATAACAGCTGCAAAGTTAGCGCTATCATGAACTCTCTTGATATAGAAGCCAGGGCACACCAGAGAATTCTCTGGTGGGACCTTCCAACCCTGCCGAGAAGCAGTCCTGGCTAAGAAAAGTGTGTGGGAAGGTTCCAGGACACTCTATGGCTGCTTTTTTACTGAGATGGAAACCCACGCAAACATGAGGAGAACATACAAAACATACATTGCAGATGTTGTCCTTGCTGGGATTTGAACCCAGGATCCCAGCGCTGCAAGGTTTCAGTGCTAACCACTGATCCAAGGTGCTGCCGTTCACCCTCTAATATCTAACAGGCTGGAGAAACTTGCACCTACTGCCACTCTATCTTCAGCTCCTTTGTGAGAAAATAATGTATTTGGGCAGCCACTCAGTCTACCAAATAAAATTCCTGAGAAGGAAATTGGGGATTGCTTCGCTACTGTTATTGGGGGCAGTGCTAATACCATTGTGTCGTACCATAGTTTACTGGAAATATTCCAGGCTGGTAGTAGGCAAGCAAATTCCCACTGAAAAGTACCAGCAGTAATGTTCAGGGACCCGCGGTTGTAGAAGGTGGAGACGACACCAGGAGAAATAGTGATGGCTGGGGACCGAGTATGGACACGAGGCATGAGGAATGAGGTTGTGAAAAGCTTCCACCTCCACGAGCCAAAAAGGCCACATTTCAAGTGTAAGCAGCTGCCCAGAAATCTGGCAGTTTAGTATTGCAGCCTGAGGGTGGGTGGCTAGCTGCATACTTGCGCTTGCATTCAAACTAACAGAAAACTAAGCAGATGGTGGCCTCTATCATCATCATGGCCTCACCTCGACACTTTGAACTCTCCTGAAGGAGAAGCCAGGGCCCAACGGAGGAGTCTCCAGTTTTCTGGTGGGTCCGTCCAACCCTGCCGAGAAGCAGCCCTGGCTAAGAAAAGTGTGGGGGAAGGTTCCTGGACACTCTATGGCTGTTTTTTTTAATGTCGATCGGACGTGCTTATGCATGCTATTTCTCAAACCGGATTGCAGATCAGGCCATTGCCCAACTCTGTAGTCATGAACTTAAATGCACAAAGAAAGATGTTTGTGTGTCAAAGCACCACCGAGAAGTGCGAGTTGATGTTGGATGGGCTTCCATTTCTTCTGCAAAAGCTGCTTTACAGGATTTCCTGGGAGAAATGACACCCAGAGTAGATACGGTTTCTCTCTATGCCAGTCCTTTCACCAAGCTAAAGAATATGGCTGTGGTGAAATACAACTGTCAGCAAAAAAAGCTGTGGACTGGCTCCGTACCATCCCTGGTCACATTCACCTGTCCACGTGTTTGTGATTAGGTGGTCCTTCCCAGTAAGTGCACTGGGGAGGGCACGGGTAATGTTGTGGGACCCGTGCTTGTGGAAGGTGGAGACGACACCGGGACAAATAGTGGCGACTGGGGACCGAGTATGGATACCCGGTTGCCGCCGCCATAACATTGTGGACAGCTTCCGTCTCCACAAGCCTAAAAGGCCACATTTCAAGTGCATGCAGCTGTCAAAAATTTGGCAGTATAGTATTGCAGCCTGTGGGTTGGTGGGTGGCTGGCTGCATACTTGCGCTTGCATTCCAAGGAATGGGGTAGGGACAACTGAACGCTGCACTGGGAAAAGGATGTGGACGGTGATTGTTGCAAGTCTACAATGACAGGTGCATGGCGGGAGGCATCTTCGCATGCACCAAGGATCACTTATGATGGGCACACTTTTAGGCAGTGACCTCAGAGTCAGAGATGCTTCCAGAGGTCTTCCCCTTGCTGTTCCCAAGTCTTTTCAGCACTGTATGCATGTGTCTGATGATGTGTCACACACCACATGGCCAGATAAGGTTGTAAAATGTTAAAATGACATTTCCTGGTGAATGCATTTGTCTTGGTTGAAAGCAATGCAAAAGTGCAAAAACTCATCAAAATCGCTACGTGTGAACATAGCCTAAGGTGTGGAGGAGTATTTTTGTTTTTGGTTATTTATTTTGCCTTATATACAAGTCATTAACCTGGAAAGGATGTTCCTTAACATATTTCCCAGGAAAATGCATTTTGGTTTCGTTTTTGTATGTTTTATTGTGAGTCCGTGAAAGTGGCGTAATACTCTGATAACGTTGGTGACAGCAGTGATCTGGGAGTCAGAGATGCTTCTAGGGGTCTTCCCCATTCTGTTCCCATGTCATTTGAGCACTGCTCCCATCGATTTGTGCAATTTTTAGGCCCTCTGTAGACCGCCGGAGGGAGCCACCTGAAAAATGCTCGAGTTTCCCATAGATTTACATTGGGCTTGCTGCTCGGGTCGAGGCCCCGAGTATTCCAATGTGCTCGACCCGAGCAACGAGTACCCGAGCATTTTAGTGCTCGCTCATCACTATTTTTTACCCAAAATTTTGGAAAGGTGCTAACAATTTTGTCCTGCCCCTTTTTGAGGTTTTGTGTGAAATTATGTCCAATTTGCCCTTTTTTTCTCTTTTTTTGTGTTGTTCCTATACACTAAAAGGAAATAAACATGTATATAACCAAACATTTGTAATTGCAATTATGTTCTGTGAGAAATACTTCATTTTTTGGAGCAACTTCAATTTCAAGGGCGCCAACACTTTTGGCCATGGCTGTATGTTGGTGCCACAGGAGAACCATTTATCTTTTGCCCTATCTGCTTACTGCTTAACTGTATAATAGAGAATATTTGGTGGAAATCGGTGCGAACAGAAATCTCATCTTTCTTATGGTTTTTATTTGTTCATAATGTCAAATGCACTTTGCAAAAATTAATCTACAGTGGCTTGCGAAAGTATTCATGCCTCTTGACTATTTACCTATTTTGTTACATTAAAACCTGTGTTTAAATATTTTTGTAATCTGATTAGTGTGTGAAGCATCAGCACTAAATAGTCTAAGTTGGTGAAGAAAAGTAAGAAAAATACAGGCATAAATTAAATTTATGGGATCACATAGCTAAAAATTGGCATGTGCATATGTATTGCTATGAAGCCCCTAAAAATTTCTGGTGCAAACAGTTACCTTCATAAGTCACATGCTTAGTGAAATGAAGTCTGCCTGTTTTCAATCTAAGTGTCACAATGTCTGTCAGTATATAAACACCTTTTCTGAAACGCCACAGAGGCTGCAACACCATTAAGCAAGAGGCTCCACTAAGCAAACAACACCATGAAGACCAAGGAGATCTCCAAACAAGTCAGAGACAAAGTAGTTGAGGAGTACAAGTCAGGGTTGGGTTATAAAAAAATATCCCAATCTCTGATGATCCCCTGGAGCACTATCAAATCCATTTTCATCAAATGGAAAGAACATGGTACCACAACAAACCTGCCAAGTGTGGACCGCCCACAAAAACTCTCAGCCCAGGCAAGGAGGGCATTTATAAGAGAGGCGGCACAGAGACCAAAGGTAACCCTGAAGAAGCTGCAGAGTTCCCAAGCAGAGACTGGAGTATCTGTCCACAATAAGCCATACACTCCATAGAGTTGGCCTTTATGGAAGACTGGTCATAAAAAAGCCTTTACTTACAAAAATTGTAAGGCTCATTTTGAGTTTGCCAAAAGGCATGTGAGAGACTCCCCAAATGTATGCAGGAAGGTGCTGTGGTCAGATGAGACCAAAATTCTACTTTTGGCCACAAGGGAAAACGCTATGTCTGGCACCAAACCAACACAGCTCATAACCCCAAGAACACCATTGACACAGTGAAACATGGTGTTAGCAGCATCATACTGTGGGGATGTTTTTCGGCAGCATGAACAGGAAAAATGGTCCGAGTCAAAGGGAAGATGGATGGTGCGAAATACAGAGATATTCTTGAACAAACCTGTTTCAGTCTGTCAGTGATTTGAGACTGGGATGGAGGTTCACCTTCCAGCAAGACAATGACCCAAAGCATGCTACTAAAGCAACACCTGAGGTTTAAGGGGAAACGTGTTTCTCTTTATACACTAGTGCTCTTATTTTGTCACTTTATTGAACTTTGGTTCATTTGTAATTTTTTTTTTCTCATCACATTGGGTGGCTTGTATTGTTAGTGCACAATAAATGACTTCTGTATTCATCACTTGTATGATGTCTTTTTATTCCTTCATTTCCCCTCTCTGCTTCTACACACGTGGTCAAAATTGTTGGTACCCCTCGTTTAATTTTTTAAAAAATTCTGTGGAAGCAGGGTTGAAAAGCAATGGCTGACTTTCATTTGTTCATTTTCAAAGATTTTTAATTTATTATTTCTTTTGTCAGATTCAAGTTATTTCTGTGACCATTGTAGGTTTTTCTTTCATTAAATGGTCACTTCAGTTTTATTCATTAATAGTGATGAGCGAGCATGCTCGCCACTGCTCGGTACACGCCCGAGCATCTCAGTACTCGAGATGCTCGGAGCTCGCCGAGTACTTTCGAGATGATCGGGCGGGAGCTCGGGCCCCCATCCTGCATGTTTGGCGCTCTTTAGAGCACCAATCATGCAGGGATTGTCTGCCACTCACTGTAATGCCGCAGCCATGGTGGTTGTGACATTACAGTGGTTGCCCAATTCGATGGGAACAGTGCTCACAGTGAAACATAAAAAGCCGGCAATTCAGCAGCGGCATACACCGGTACCCGACAATTTAGAACAGAAAGAATAGAGCATCACACATAGATTAGATAGATAGAAACATGTCAGTCACATATATAATAAGTACAGTGACAGTGTTGGTTACTGTACTTGTTATTTAGTGTTAAAATAAAGGATTTATTAAAAAAATAATAATAGTGTTTTCATGCACCTGTCTCTTTAAAAAAAAAATTGGCATGGGGTTCCCCATAATTTTAGTCTCTAGCGGAGATTAAGCAGACGGCTGGGGCAGATGTTTGAAACCAGGGAAGGGGTAATACCCACGGAGCTTCCCAGGCTACTAATATCAGCTCCCATCTGAGCACCTACCCTTTACTAGCTATTAAAATGGGGGACCAAAAAAAAATGACATGGGGTCCTATGGATGCGCCATTTCTGGGGCGGCTGATGACTGGTGTTTCTGGCCTGGGAGGGGGCCAATATTCATGGCACCCTTCCTGGGCTATTAATATCAGCCCCCAGCTGTCTTCCTAGCCTTTGCTAGCTATTAAAATAGGGGGGGACCCCACATCATTTTTTTTGGGGGTCCCCCATTTTAATAGCTATTAAAGGCTAGGTATTCAGCTGGGGGCTGATATTAGTAGCCTGGGAAGCTCCGTGGGTATTACCCCCTTCCCAGGCTTCAAACATCTGCCCCAGCCGTCTGCTTAACCTCCGCTAGAGACTAAAATTACGGGGAACCCCACGCCAATTTTTTTTTTAATAAATCCTTTATTTTAACACTAAATGACAAGTACAGTAATCAACACTATCACTGTACTTATTATATATGTGACTGACATGTTTCTATATATCTAATCTATGTGTGATGCTCTATTCATTCTGTTCTAAATTGTCTGGTACCGGTGTATGCTGCTGATGAATTGCCGGCCGGCTTTTTTAAAGAGACAAAAACACTATTATTTTTTTTTAATAAATCCTTTATTTTAACACTAAATAACAAGTACAGTAACCAACACTGTCTCTGTACGTATTGTATATGTGACTGACATGTTTCTATCTATTTAATCTATGTGTGATGCTCTATTCTTTCTGTTCTAAATTGTCGGGTGTGATGAATTGCCGGCCGGCTTTTTTAAAGAGACGGGTGCATGAAAATCGGAGGGCACTTGTGTGTTCCAAGTGCCCTGCTATGTTTTTCATGCAACCTCCTATATACCCTGCCTGCCTGTCTGCCTATATATTCTGCCTGCCTGACGTTTAATTGAGCACCGTTCCCATCGATTTGGGCAATTTTTGACCTTCTGCAGACCGCCGCGGGGGACCGCCGGAAAAATGCTAGAGTTTCCCATAGACTTACATTGGGCTCGTTGCTCGGGTCGAGCACCCGAGTATTCCAATGTGCTCGACCCGAGCTTCGAGCACCCGAGCATTTTAGTCCTCGCTCAACACTATTCATTAACACACACCTTATTCAATGATGATATGCACTCTTTTGTTCTTTCTTGTGCACCAGTGTAATTTATATGTGTTCTGTATCACATCACTACACTTTTTTTCTTCTTCAGACTGTCCTTTTTTTTTTCTTTTTTTTATCCATATATATATATATATATACAGGGTGGTCCAAAAGTAGGTGGACAGAAAATAACATTTATTTTGATTTACAGTACAGACCAAAAGTTTGGACACACCTTCTCATTTAAATATTTTTCTGTATTTTCATGACTATGAAAATTGTACATTCACACTGAAGGTATCAAATCTATGAATTAACACATGTGGAATTATATACTTAACAAAAAAGTGTGAAACAACTGAAAATATATCATATATTCTAGGTTCTTCAAAGTAGCCACCTTTTGCTTTGATGACTGCTTTGCACACTCTTGATGAGCTTCAAGAGGTAGTCACCGGAAATGGTCTTCCAACAATCTTGAAGGAGCTCCCAGAGATTCTTAGCACTTGTTGGCCCTTTTGCCTTCACTCTGCGGTCCAGCTCACCCCAAACCATCTCGATTGGGTTCAGGTCTGGTGACTGTGGAGGCCAGGTCATCTGGGATAGCAACCCATCACTCTCCTTCTTGGTCAAATAGCCCTTACACAGCCTGGAGGTATGTTTGGGGTCATTGTCCTGTTGAAAAATAGATGATGGTCCAACTAAACGCAAACCGGATGGAATAGCGTGCCGCTGCAAGATGCCGTGGTAGCCATGCAGGTTCAGTATGCCTTCAATTTTGAATAAATCCCCAACAGTGTCACCAGCAAAGCACCATCACACCTCCTCCTCCATGCTTCACAGTGGGAACCAGGCTTGTAGAGTTTATCCGTTCACCTTTTCTGCGTCGCACAAAGACACGGTGGTTGGAACCAAAGATCTCAAATTTGGACTCATCAGACCAAAGCACAGATTTCCACTGGTCTAATGTCCATTCCTTGTGTTCTTTAGCCCAAACAAGTCTCTTCTGCTTGTTGCCTGTCCTTAGCAGTGGTTTCCTAGCAGCTATTTTACCATGAAGGCCTGCTGCACAAAGTCTCCTCTTAACAGTTGTTGAAGAGATGTGTCTGCTGCTGGGACTCTGTGTGGCATTGACCTGGTCTCTAATCTGAGCTGCTGTTAACCGGCGATTACTGAGGCTGGTGACTCGGATAAATTTATCCTCAGAAGCAGAGGTGACTCTTGGTCTTCCTTTCCTGGGGTGGTCCTCATGTGAGACAGTTTCTTTGTAGCGCTTGATGGTTTTTGCAACTGCACTTGGGGACACTTTCAAATTTTTCGGACTTGCTGACCTTCATTTCTTAAAGTAATGATGGCCACTCGTTTTTCTTTATTTAGCTGCTTTTTTCTTGCCATAATACAAATGCTAACAGTCTATTCAGTACGACTATCAACTGTGTATCCAACTGACTTCTGCACAACACAACTGATGATCCCAACCCCATTTATAAGGCAAGAAATCCCACTTATTAAACATGACAGGGCACACCTGTGAAGTGAAAACCAATTCCGGTGACTACCTCTTCAAGCTCATCAAGAGAATGCCAAGAGTGTGCAAAGCAGTCATCAAAGCAAAAGGTGGCTACTTTGAAGAACCTAGAATATAAGACATATTTTCAGTTGTTTCACACTTTTTTGTTAAGTATATAATTCCACATGTGTTAATTCATAGTTTTGATGCCTTCAGTGTGAATGTACAATTTTCATAGTCATGAAAATACAGAAAAATCTTTAAATGAGAAGGTGTGTCCAAACTTTTGGTCTGTACTATATATATAAATTTATATTTACTAACACAAGCATAACATTGACAATTAAATTTTATTCTTAACAATAAATTTTTATCAACGCAGGTGCTCAAACTGTTTTCCATTAAAATTTGCACAGCTTTGACAAACTTTTTTGCACAAGTCTCTTTGGGTATTAATTTCTTGAAATGCATCTCTTATCTAATTTTTCAAATCACTGACACTTTTTGATTTTTCACTATAAACTTTGTCCTTGAGTACTTCCCAAAAGAAAAAATCCATTGGGGTCAAGTCTGGTGAACGTGCCGGCCAATCAAGTGGGCCTCTTCAGCCAATACATTTATTAGGAAATGTTTCATCAAGATACTCGCGGATAGAGATGAGCAGTGTTCGACTCGAACTGTTCGCCAATCTCAAATTCGAGCTGTTTTGGACGGTGCTCGAGCCGTTCGGCGAACCCGAACGATTTGAAAAAAATTTGGCTGTTCGAGGTTATGTTCGATAACTGTTCGTGCACCAAAATCATAACTGGATTTTTTCTCAGTAATGCTGAAAATTAATGTTAATACGCAGTTTGAGTGCACAGCGGGGCGGGGGGAGGGGCAGGGGATGGATCTCTGCAGAAATAATGAAGATCTCCATTTTTTTATCTCTTTCCCGCATTTACAGTGGGGAGGTGCAATCTGTCAGCCTATCAGCAGCGCACACACGGAGCGAACTGCTTCTTTTCACACAAGCAAGGGCATGTGTCATTGGCAGTGTATGTCACATGTCCTTGCCCTATAAGACCCAGCCATTTTCCCCGTCGCCACCATTTGCTCACTGCTGCAGCTGCGTGTTAGACGGCACCGCTGTTGCTCTGTGCGCTATACTTTGTTATTTTCAAGCCAATTTTCACACAAATCTACAGATAGCTTGGGAGTAGGGAATAGTTGTGATTGCAGTCCTTTTAAGGACTAGGTTACATAATTTCCTACGACTTTTATCAGGCAGGTCTGTGCTCTTAAATAGATAGGTTGGGAGTAAAGACTAATTGTAATTGCAGTCCTTTTCAGGACTAAGTTACATCAGTTCCTATCACTTTTTGCCAGGCAGGTCTGTGCCAGTGCTGTGCAAGTTTTTTTTCACAGCATTTGGCTAAATCTAGCAAAGCAAATCCTTTTTGACCTATTGCAGTGTGTGTTAGTCAGTGGAGTAGCCTATCTGTGTGGCAAGCTACACCACCTGTGTATAGAATACTAATTTTTTTACTGCACCTAGTGAAGTAAAACCTTTTGGGCATAGCATCATTCTATTAGTCCATCTATACTAACCTCCACCAGGTTGCAAATTCAATCAAACTTTTCTGCATCTAGCTCTGAAAAAATATTTCGGCTTGTAGCAGTGTGTGGGACTTGTTCTATTAGTCCATCAATACTAACCTCCACCAGGTTGCAAATTCAATCTAATTTTTTTCTGCATCTAGCTCTGAAAAAATATTTTGGCTTGTATCAGTGTGTGGGACTTGTTCTATTAGTCCATCTATACTAACCTCCACCAGGTTGCAAATTCAATCAAATTTTTTTCTGCATCTAGCTCTGAAAAAATATTTCGGCATGTAGCAGTGTGTGGGACTTGTTCTATTATTACATCTATACTAACCTCCACCAGGTTGCAAATTCAATCTAATTTTTTTCTGCATCTAGCTCTGAAAAAATATTTCGGCTTGCAGCAGTGTGTGGGACTTGTTCTATTAGTCCATCTATACTAACCTCCACCAGGTTGCAAATTCAATCTAACTTTTTTCTGCATCTAGCTCTGAAAAAATATTTCGGCTTGTAGCAGTGTGTGGGACTTGTTCTATTCGTCCATCTATACTAACCTCCACCAGGTTGCAAATTCAATCTAATATTTTTATGCATCTAGCTCTGAAAAAATATTTCGACTTGTAGCAGTGTGTGGGAATTGTTCTATCAGTCCATCTATACTAACCTCCACCAGGTTGCAAATTCAATCTAATTTTTTTCTGCATCTAGCTCTGAAAAAATATTTCGGCTTGTAGCAGTGTGTGGGACTTGTTCTATTAGTCCATCTATACTAACCTCCACCAGGTTGCAAATTCAATCTAATTTTTTTCTGCATCTAGCTCTGAAAAAGTATTTCGGCTAGTAGCAGTCTGTGGGACTTGTTCTATTAGTCCATCTATACTAACCTCCACCAGGTTGCAAATTCAATTTAATTTTTTTCTGCATCTAGCTCTGAAAAAATATTTTGGCTTGTAGCAGTGTGTGGGACTTGTTCTATTAGTCCATCTATACTAACCTCCACCAGGTTGCAAATTCAATCTATTTTTTTTCTGCATCTAACCCAGCCAATACTTTTGGGCTAATACCACAGTTTGGCCACTCAGCTCTGCTCGGTTCCCATCCATTGTTTTTTGTGCAAACAACTCCAGAGTTGTAAATTAGTTAACCACCAAAATGAGTGGAAAAAGGCCTGCTGCTGGTGGAAAGGGGAATAGGCGTGTTGGGAAGGGAAAAGAAGGTTGTGTTCGTGGGGTAGGTGTTAAAGCAACAGTAACATCTGCAGAAGAAGGACCATCTTCCAGCCAAACTAAGATGTCTACTTCTTTTAGCGGACAATGTGATAAGATCCCTTTCTTACAGCCATGCAAATCGCTACAAATTCCAGAGGAGGCACAAAAACAGCAGGTGCTTCAACGGATATCAAGTGCTCCTTTAAGTGGGCTCTCCTCCACCTCAACTTCAACATCACAAATACTCCAGTCCTCAGAGCTGTTTACTCATACTATAGCCTGGCAATTAGAGGTCGGCTCCAGAGCTTCTGTGAATCCAGATGAGGAAATGATCTGCACTGATGCCCAGAATCTTTATGAGTCAGACCCAGGACCAGACGCAGAAGGTTCTGACCATAATGTAGACCCTCATTCCCAAACTGTAACTCCTGTTGGTGGAGACAATGTGGAAGATGATGATGAGACTCAAATACTTGATTGGAGCGACAACTTTAGTTTTTTGTCAGGGAAGGAAGAGGCTGGCTCTGAGGATGACAGGTGTGATAACACACAGGGTGTTGATGATGAGGTTGGAGATCCCACTTACTGTCAACCAACAGTCAGCCAAGGGATGAGGTCAGCAGAGGAGGATGCTAGTGACGACGAGGTCAGGTTGCGCCTTCCTGGACAGAGACGTAGTACTGGAAGCACGTCAACAAATGCATCCTCAAACACAACTCTGCCTCTGACCACAAGTCGTGGTGGCTCTTCAGGTCGCATGGGTGCTAAGCCTTGCATAGCCTGGGCATTTTTTCAGATCGATAAAGATGACCCAACTCGTGTTATCTGTAACATTTGTCAGCAAAAACTAAGTAGAGGCCAAAAAATGCATAGTTTGAGTACTTCATGCATGAATCGGCCCATGGATATGAAGCATAAGTTGCAGTGGGAAGCTCACTGTGCTACAATGCGGCCTAGCCGGCCGGGCCAACCACCGTCTGCCATATCTTGTGCATCGCCGGCCTCTTCATCCTCTGTGACTGGGGGGACAGCAGTCACACCTGTTTTGGGACGCAGACCTGCCACCTCTTTACGCGCAACAGCCAGCGTGATTGGCAGGTCATCATTTTATTTGGAGGTGGTAACACCAGCTGGTGTTCAGTGCTGTCCGACATCGATAGCACCACCTTTGGATCAAGGCAACCTAACATGTCCGCCTGCATCTTCCTCATAGACCGGCAGTTTGCCGGGGAAACCCTTCTCAACCCCGTCTAAGCACAACAGCCAGCCCTCGGTCCCTCAGATGTGGACAAGTAAAAGACCATTTACTCCTAGCCATGAGAAAGCTAAGAGGTTGAATTTCACCATCTGCAAGCTCTTGGCTACAGAAATGCTGCCTTTCCGCCTGGTGGACACAGAGGATTTTCGAGACCTTATGTCCGTCGCAGTGCCCCAGTACCAGATGCCCAGTCGGCACTACTTATCAAAGAAAGGTGTGCCTGTGCTCCACCAGCATGTCACACACAACATCACCGCTTCTTTGAGAAACTCTGTGTGTGACAGGGTGCATTTCACCACAGACACTTGGACGAGTAGGCATGGACAGGGGCGTTACATGTCGCTGACTGGGCACTGGGTAACTATGGTGACAGCAGGACAAGGGGCTGCTGTCCAAGTCTTGCCTTCCCCACGAGCTGTGCGTCAATCCTCTTTATCTCGAAGTTCCTCCACTGCTTTTGCCTCCTCAACCTCCTCTCGGTCCTCCACCTGCACCCAAAGCCTGTCTGGTCATGCCACAAGCTTTCTAACTGCGCAGAAGGGATCCTGCACACCTCCTTACTATGCTGGCAGCAGGGCTCAACAGCATCAGGCAGCTTTTACTTTGAAATGTCTGGGAAATGTGAGTCACACAGCTGAGGAGTTGTGGTCAGCTCTGGAGAACCAGTTTCATGAATGGTTGTCTCCACTGGTCCTGAAACCAGGGAAGGCCGTGTGCGACAATGCTGCAAACCTGGGTGCGGCCCTTCGCCGGGGTAATGTCACACACGTGCCTTGTATGGCTCACGTGTTGAACCTGGTTGTCCAGCAATTTTTAGCCCACTATCCCGGACTAGATGGCCTTCTGCAGAGGGCACAGTCGCTGTGTTCTCAGTTCCGCCGTTCGCATCCCGCAGCTCAGCGACTTGCATCTCTACAGAAGTCGTTGGGCCTGCCACTTCACCGGCTAAAATGCGATGTGCCTACCCGGTGGAATTCAACTCTGCACATGTTGCAGCGACTGTTGCAGCACCGACAAGCCCTGGTGCAATATGTTCTGACGTATAGTCTGGGCCAACGAGATCCAGAGGTGGGGCAAATCACGATGGAGGTGTGGTCTCAGATCAGGGACCTATGCACCCTTCTGCACAGTATTGAAATAGCGACGAAGATGTTTAGTGCTGACGATGCCATTATCAGCATGACTATTCCGGTGATTTACATGCTGGAGCACATGTTAAACAGAATTCGGAGTCAATTGGTGGCACAAGAGGAGGTGGAGGAGGTAGAGGAGGAGGAGTTGTATGCAGAAGGGCTAACATCTGCAAGGTCCAGACGGTCGGCAGCACCAAGGCGGCAGGCATGTGAGGGTGGGGGAGATGGTTTTACCAGGGCGCATGGTAGCAGCAAACTGTTGAGGAAGGTGCAGGATCCCAGGAAGAAGTGGAGTGAGGGAGACCTTGATCACATTTCTGTTGTGCGAGGTGGGGGGAGAGGGCAGAGGAAGGAAGCATGATTGTTACCTCGCCACCAACACAACAGGGACTTGGTGCTCCTGGATGCGCAAGACACATGAGTGCCTTCTTGCTGCACTACCTGCAACATGACCCTCGAATTGTCAAAATTAGAAATAATTCTGACTACTGGTTTGCCACACTGTTAGATCCCCGGTACAAAAGTAAATTTGCAGAAATTATTTCTGCCATAGAAAGAGATGCACTCATGCAGGAGTATCAGCAGAGACTGTTGCAGAATCTTACATGTGCTTTTCCCCAAAACACTAGTTGTGCACGTAGTGAATCTCACAGTTCCAACTTGCCAACCATGGGACCGTCGAGTGTTCAGCACTCAAAACGTAACAGAACCACCGTATCTGCTGGTAACATCAATTTTGCGGAATCATTTCACCACTTTCTTAGCCCATCCTTTGCAAGGCCACAGGAGACAAGAAGTCTGACACATAGTCAACGCCTAGAGACGATGGTACAGGAGTATCTCCAAGTAAACATTGAAGCCATGACCGTGTCACTGGACCCTTGCTCTTTTTGGACTTCCAATCTAGATAAATGGCCAGAGCTTGCCACTTATGCCTTGGAGATCTTTTCATGCCCCGCAGCCAGCGTTCTGTCTGAACGTGTGTTCAGCGCTGCTGGTGGTGTGCTGACAGATAAGCGCACGCGGCTCTAGACTGATAATGTAGACAGACTCACGTTCATAAAGATGAACAAATCGTGGATCCGAAAAGACTTTTCTACCCCTGTGTCATCCTGGGGAGAGTAAAAGCTTGATGATTTGTTAAAATCACCTCACCAACCGTTTTAAGCTTTCAAATTACTAATCATGTTTATCTTTATCCTGGCTGGAAAATAATTTGGGCCTTGTAGCAGTGTGCAGTACTGATTCTATTAGGCCATCTATATTAAACTCCACCAGATTTAAAATTACTAATCATGTTTATCTGTATCTTGGCTGGAAAATAATTTGGGCCTTGTAGCAGTTTGCAGTACTGATTATATTAGGCCATCTATACTAAGCTCCACCAGCTTTCAAATTAATAATAATTTTTAGCTGCATCTAGCCCGGAAAATAATTTTGGGGCTCCTAGATGCGCAAGACACTTGAGTGCCTTCTTGCTGCACTACCTGCAACATGACCCTCGGATTGTCAGAATTAGAAGTAATCCCGACTACTGGGTTGCCACACTCTTAGATCCCCGGTACAAAAGTAAATTTGCCGAAATACTTCCTGCCATAGAAAGGGATTCACGCATGCAGAAGTATCAGCAGAGGCTGTTGCAGAAACTGACATGTGCTTTTCCACAAAACACCAGTGGTGCACGTCGTGAATCTCACAGTTCTAACTTGCAAACCGTGGGACTGTCGAGTCTTCATCACTCAAACCGTAACAGTAATACAGTATCTGCTGGTAACAGCAATTTTGTGGAATCGTTTCACCACTTTTTTAGCCCATCCTTTGCAAGGCCACAGGAGACAAGAAGTCTGACACATAGTCAATGCCTAGAGACGATGCTACAGGAGTATCTCCAAGTAAACATTGAAGCCATGACTGTGTCACTGGACCCTTGATCTTTTTGGGCTTCCAATCTGGATAAATGGCCGGAGCTCGCCACTTACGCCTTGGAGATCTTGTCATGCTCCGCAGCCAGCGTTCTGTCTGAAAGTGTGTTCAGCACTACTGGTGGTGTGCTGACAGATAAGCGCACGCGCCTCTCCACTGATAATGTAGACAGACTCACGTTCATAAAGATGAACAAATCATGGATCCGAAACGACTTTTCTACCCCTGTGTCATCCTGGGGAGAGTAAAAGCTTGATGATTTGTTAAAATCACCTCACCAACCGTTTTAAGCTTTCAAGTTACAAATCATGATTATCTGTATCTTGGCTGGAAAATAATTTGGGCCTTGTAGCAGTGTGCAGTACTGATTCTATTAGGCCATCTATGCTAAACTCCACCAGATTTAAAATTACTAATCATGTTTATCTGTATCCTGGCTGGAAAATAATTTGGGCCTTGTAGCAGTGTGCAGTACTGATTCTATTAGGCCAGCTATACTTAACTCCACCAGATTTAAAATTAGTAATCATGTTTATCTTTATCTTGGCTGGAAAATAATTTGGGCTTTGTAGCAGTTTGCAGTACTGATTCTATTAGGCCATCTATACTAAGCTCCACCAGCTTTCAAATTAATTATAATTTTTAGCTGCATCTAGTCCGGAAAATAATTTTGGGGCTCCTAGATGCGCAAGACACATGAGTGCCTTCTTGCTGCACTATCTGCAACATGACCCTTAGATTGTCAGAATTCGAAATAATCCTGACTACTGGGTTGCCACACTCTTAGATCCCCCATACTCTTCGATCAACCTTTTCATTTTAATAAAGAACAAAAAAATGGTCATTTTTGAAATTATAAGCATTAGCAGGTTATTAGAAACTGAAATCAAACAGTTTTTAACTCAAAACTTTATTCTAGGTGATGTTACATTTGCACATAGGACCCCTTGTTCGAAAGGAGCTTCTCAACTCTCTCGTCCATTGAATTTGTCAGGTTTTGGATGGTTTCTGCTTCATTTGTTTTGCATGAGGACAGAATACCCTCCCAGAGCTGTTGCTTAGATGTGAACTGCCTCCCGCCATCATAGACACTCCTTTTGATGATGCTCCAGAGGTTCTGAATGGGGTTGAGGTCAGGGGAGCATGGGGGTCACACCATAAGTTTGTCCCCTTTTATGCCCATATCAGCCAGAGATGCAGATGTGTTATGTGCAGCATGAGACGGTGCATTAAAATGATCTTGCTGTGAAATACACGGTTCTTCTTCTTGAACCATGGCAGGAAGTGCTGTTTGAGAAACTCCACATACATTATGGAGTTCATCTTTACCCCTTCAGGGATCCTAAAGGGGCCGACAATCTCTCTCCCCATTATTCCAGCCCAAAATATTACTCCACCTCCTCCTTGTTGGTGCCGTAGCTGTGTTTTCATGGGGTGTCCATCAACCAGCCATCCTCCACTCCATCCATCTGGACCATCGAGCGTTGCACGGCACTCATCGGTGAAAAAAACTGTTTTGAAGTCAGTCTTCATGTATTGTTTGGCCCACTGGAGCCGTTTCTGCTTGTGTGCAGTGGATAGAGGAGGTCGACAGGATGGCTTACGCACAGAGCAAACCTCTGAAGGACTCTGCATCTTGTTGTTCGGGGGATGTTGGAGGCACCAGCAGCTTCAAAAACTTGTCTGCTGCTATGACAAGGCTTTTTTGCCGCTGCTCTTTTAACCTGACGTAATTGCCTGTAGGAAAGAGTCCTCAATTTTCCCTTATCAGCACGCACCCGTGTGTACTGTGAATCAGCTACATACTTCTTGATTGTGCGATGATCAGAATGAAGTGTCTTGGCAATGTTGATTGTAGTCATGCCTTGACCTAAACACTCCACAATTTGTTGCTTCACAGCAGCCGACACATCCTTTTTCTTTCCCATTTTGGCAGAAAATGTAGGCTGCTTAATAATGTGGGACAGCCTTCTTAAGTAGTCATGCCTTTCATTGGACACTCCTGCCAAACTAATTAGCACTGGTGTCTGCAATTGCTTACAGTGATATAAAGAGCCCTGACACACATCACCATCAATGAGTTTAACTGACAAACAAAAAAATTCTTACCTCATCACTCCTAAACACTTTTTGCATAATAATTTGGAACACAGTGTATATTTTCCATCATTTGGTGGGGAGGTTTGTGGTGGTCTATCTGGACGATACATGAGCTTTTCCACAAAACACCAGTGGTTCACGTAGTGAATCTTACAGTTCTAACTTTCCAACCGTGGTCTGTATGGAGTTGTTCAATATAGGGCCCAAAATTAAGATAACATAGATGGGAGAGGTCTCTATGAATACGAATTCCTAATATTTGATACCCTGTGAGGGCCAGGCAAAGGGAAAGTTGGACTGGATGGAATCCTGTATGGATTTGGGGAGGGAGACATTGAGGGCCTCAGACTTCGCTGCATTGATTTTAAAATTTGACCATGCAACAAAGTGATCTATTTCAGCCATAACAGCAGGGATGGATATATGTAATTGAGTGATATATACTAGGACATCATCAGCAAATGCAGAGCACTTGTACTCGGTGCCTCCAACCTCAATCCACCTAATATTGGGGTTATGGCGAATTGATGAGAGCAGGTGCTCCGTCACTAGGATGTATATGAGAGGGGACAGAGGACATCCCTGCCTTGTCCCATTGGTGATTATGAAAGGTGATGAAAATGTTCCATTTATCTCCAGCCTAGGTGATGTATTGCGATACAGGGCCGTGATTTTGGCTATAAAAGGGTTCTCTAAACCCCTACCCCAAGCTTTTTAAGAGAATAATATATGGCGTGCCAGGAGACTCTATGGAATGCTTTCTCAGCATCCAACGAGAGAATCTAATTACAAATTTTTAACTGCATCTAGCCCAGGAAATACTTTGTGGCTAGTAGCAGTGTCTGCTAGTCAGCAGATTATCCCAGCTGTTAAGCAAGCTACACCACCTGTAGTTTGGACACTTAATTTTTTCAAAGGAAATGGTTCGGGCCCCCGGGACACTCAGTGAAGAGCATCGGGGAGGCACCCCAAGGCACAGGGGCTGGGACTGGCGGTAGGACGCCTTGCGGTGGACCGCCAAGCTCGATCCTTATAAAAGCTTTTTAACTGCAGCAGCTTTAGTGGACGCTACTGGAGCTGGAATTACGTGGCTGCTGGCATGAGAGTTGCCCTCCAATAGATCCTTGTAAAAGGATTTAAAGTGTACTCATTCAAATTAGAGAGACAATTTAAATTAAAAAGATTAGACCTGCCTCCACCGCAGGGGGGCTCGCTCGACCCACCAGCGGACAGGCACCAGTATTGGGAGTAGGGGGCTGGCCGTCAGGGTCCACCGCGGCTCTGGCACAAACCCGGCGTTTCAGAGGTCACACGGGCAGGAACGGACTGGCCGTGTCGGCTTCGCACTTTTTTGTGTTTTAGAAGGGCATGACATGCCTATATCTGTGTCTCCCCCTCCTTTTACTCCTCCACCTCTTTTCTTTTCGCATGACTATATGTACTTGTCACTTCTCCATGTGTTAGTTGTGTCTTCTGAGCAGTTTGTCAGCTTTTGGACACCTCTGAAGGTGGTTTCGATGTGTTTCTATGTGTTTTTGTTTGCCTGCCACTGGTTTTAACGGTGTTCGAAGGTGTTCGACGAACAGTTCGACGAACATACGGGTGTTCAACGAACCGAACCGAACTCGAACACTTCTCGCAGACTAATCTTGAATAATGTGGAGGGGGCCCCATCTTGTTGGAAATAAAGGTCATTTGAATTAGGCTGTTGCTGTAACTGGGGAACAACTTGATTCATTAGAATTTCAAGATACTTATCTCCTGTGACTGTTCCATCAAAAAATATTGGTCTTAAAACACCAAAACTTGAAATACCACCCCAAACATTGACACCAGGCTCATTTAGTTGTTCTGTAATGTTAAATGCATGTTCTCATTATACCAGTAAATACAATTATGTCTGTTAATATGGCAGGATAATTTGAAAGAAGCTTCATCACTCCACATAATGTTATCTGAAATTACTGGATTCTCTTCAATTTCTTTAAGCATAATCTCAATAAATTGCAGCCACCTGTCTGGATCATCCTCCAATAAACCATGAATTAGCCGTGGGCGATAAGCTTTCCACCCAATAGATTTCAGGATTCGCATGATAGAAGCTCGTGAAATTCCCAATTCCAAAGAGGCTCTTCTGGAGGACTTTTTTGGACTCTGAACAAATGTTTCAGAAACAAGTTGTTTATTATCTTCTGTACAGACTGTTTTGGGTCGACCAGCTTCACTTTACACCATGTTTGATAAATCTCCCCCTTCATAACCTTATTAGACTTTCTGTCCACCTACTTTTGGACCACCCTGTATATATTTTTTGCACACCTTATATGGTTTGTCTTGTATGCACTTGTTTTTCCCTTTAAATGTTTTTTTTTATAACTAATATCCATGATATATATGTTGTTATTAATCTTTCTATCTTTCTGGATAGGAATATCTCATTTTGACGTGGTTCCATCCTGAAATTGATTCTCATAGCCATTGTATATAATAGGTATGCCTCTCTCTATATGTATATAGTCCTTTTTTTCCAGCATCACTACATACTTACCTGTCACGTTCCAAGCGGTGAGCGCTCTCCCCGTCTAGGTCTGCCTAAGGTCTCAGTGGCAACGCATCTTGCAAGCCTCACTTCCCCCTGCCGACATCATGACTTGTCTGATGTGAGCGGCGGGAAGTGACATCAGATGCCGAGCCGCGGGGTTTCCGGTCGCGGCCTGGACGAAGGGAGCGTCATTACCATCCCGCTCTCAGATGGTATGTGACGCTATAAAACCCTAGCCACCACCCCTGAGTCCTGGAGT
Source organism: Phyllobates terribilis (assembly GCF_046119375.1). Taxonomy (NCBI): domain Eukaryota; kingdom Metazoa; phylum Chordata; class Amphibia; order Anura; family Dendrobatidae; genus Phyllobates; species Phyllobates terribilis. The sequence goes on along the minus strand of NW_027362762.1, from coordinate 762,346,045 downwards.
CACCTCTAGGAGGAAGCTGATGCGAAATGAGCATCAGGGGTGGTCCTGGGTGCACCTCCACATTGGTATGCTCTCCCTTGTGTCCTGTACTTAGACATTTTTTTTAACCCTGTATTTTCTGACGATTTCATACATCCTAATTATAAATTGAGGTTATCGTTCTCCACTACGGTGATTTTGTTACGTTATCTATTTTACATGCTCAGTAGTGTTGAGCCACCCCTGTGGTGTTCGAGTTCGGTTCGGTTCGTCGAACACCCGTATGTTCCCCAAACTGTTCGTCGAACTGTTCGTCGAACACCTTCGAACACCGTTAAAACCAATGGCAGGCAAACAAAAACACATAGAAACACATAGAAAACACATAGAAAACACTTCAAAGGTGTCCAAAAGCTGACAAACTGCTCAGAAGACTCAACTAACACATGGAAAAGTGACAAGTACATATAGTCATGCAAAAAGAAAAGAGGTGGAGGAGTAAAAGGAGGGGGAGACACAGATATAGGCTTGTCATGCCCTTCTAAAATCAAGAAAGGCTGGAGTAAAAATCTAAAATCAGCCTACCAACACCCAGACGTCAAGAAAATTAAAAAAAGAAATATCTTTAGGTAGAATGGCCATTCAGAACACTTTCCTTACAAGACGTAGTGGTATCCACGTTGTGAGTTGTGCCAAAAACGAAACCCAATACATTCGGACTAATCCACCATTTGTCATATCCAAGGGGCAGGTCCGTAAATGACAACATCGACGCGGAACCAAGTACAGTAGTATATACTATACATCCTTTGACAAGGCAATCAGGCGGATCAAGAAGTTGGGAAGGGTCACCCTAATGGCCAAAACAGACATTGATGCGGCGTTCCGGTTACTTACTACCTGTGCCTCCGAATAGTGTCCACCTATTGGGCTGCTTCTGAGAAGGAGCATACTATATAAATAGCTGTTTGCCCATGGGGTGCTCCAGATCCTGCTCACTATTTGAGGCGTATAGTTGCTTCCTCGAATGGGTTGTAATGGACGTTTCTAAGGGGGCACATATTATCCATTACCTCGACAACTTCTTATACCTGGGCCCAAAAGATTCACCACAGTGTGAATACACGCGGTAGTCCACCTGTGAGAAGGAGAGAGCTGGAGGGAGAGCGGACACCACAGAGCCGAGGGGTTAGATGGAGAACAGAAGAAGGAAAGAGGGCGAGGTAGGTAAGGGAGTACAGTGGAAGGCCGATCTGAGGTCCCCCACGTTCCTGCTGGGCGGGGAACAGCCCTGGGAAGAAAAGCCGCTTGCGCATCCCTTTGAGGTTACGGGCGCGAGTGGGCAGAGGGACTACGCTGGAGTGCGAAGCCGACAAGGCCAGTCCGTTCCTGCCCGTGCGACCTCCGTGTCGCCAGGATGGTGCCAGAGCCGCGGTGGACCCTGACGGCCAGCCCCCCTCTCCCAATACTGGTGCCTGTCCGCTGGTGGGTCAAGCCCCCCCGCGGTGGGGGGGAGTAACATCTGCAGAAGAAAGACCATCTTCCAGCCAAACTAAGATGTCTACTTCTTTTCGTGGACAATGTGATAAGATCCCTTTCTAACGGACACGCCCATCGCTACAAATTCCAGATGAGGCACAGAAACAGCATCAACAGATATCAAGTGCTCCTTCAAGTGGGCTCTCCTCCACCTCAACTTCAACATCACAAATACTCCAGTCCTCAGAGGTGTCACCCCAATCGCACTTGCTTCCTCACATCTCCCAAGTCTCCAGCTGCCCGTCTGAGTATGGGGTAACACAGATGGTTGAGTCTGCACAGCTGTTTACTCATACTATAGCCTGGGAAATGGAGGTCTGCTCCAGAGCTTCTGTTTATCCAGACGAGGAAATGATCTGCACTGATGCCCAGAATCTTTTTGAGTTGGATCCAGGACCAGATGAAGAAGGCTCTGAGCAGTGTTGCTTCAAATTGTGAGTGTTATGTTAATGGTGTTAGGGATATGATGTGAGAAATCAGTTTTAGTGACACGGAACGGGACGTCTACACTCCTGACTTGGCTGACCCCTTTTCCACCCTTCTATGGATTGTCTGATGATGAATCTTTTTGTCACATCTCCCCAATTCAGTAGTTGGAAGTTAAATGCTACTCCGGTCAGACACCGCTGCGCTGACGCCCCTGATATGCCCCTCATCACTAGCTGGTGGAGAAATTCTATGGTGACTTGTAATCTGGCTTGTTCACATTGGTCAACCCGTCTGCCTGCTACTAGTCGTGTCCACTCTTCCCATGCCTTACCGTATGCTTGACACGTCGACGGGGCAACTGACGCTCTGATTAATGGCATCAACTATTCGCCCTACATCCCATAGGGAGGGTGGGCAACTGTTGCCCGATGGGTGGGCGTTGGGGAGGAGCTCTGTGAAAATCTGCCAATTGAATTGTGATAAAGCATTAGCAGCAGCTTTAGACCCCTCAGCATCGTGGCTAGCGCGGATCCATACATTGTGTTTTAGGCACAGGAATGCTAGCCGGCGTAGTAGGCCTAGCACTGGGAGAGAGGATGATGCCATCTTATTAATGCAGTGCGCTAGGCTGGTGTTTTTTGTTATGAAGCGTATATTTTTGTTAGCCAGGAGCGCGCCCCATATTTATATTGCTACCACTATTGGGAAGAAAAATTATTTTCCGGGCTAGATGCAGCTAAAAATTATTATTAATTTCAAAGCTGGTGGAGCTTGGTATAGATGGCCTAATACAATGAGTACCACACACTGCTACTATGCCCAAAATTATTTTGCAGGCAAGATGCAGCTAAAAATTATTAATTTCAAAGCTGGTGGAGCTTGGTATAGATGGCCTAATACAATGAGAACCACACACTGCTAATATGCCCAAAATAATTTTACAGGCAAGATGCAGCTAAAAATTATTATTAATTTCAAAGCTGGTGGAGCTTGGTATAGATGGCCTAATACAATTTGTACCACACATTGCTACTAAGCACAAAATTATTTTCCGGGCAAGATGCAGCTAAAAATTATTATTAATTTCAAAGGTGGTGGACCTTGGTTTAGATGGCCTAATACAATGAGTACCACACACTACTACTATGCCCAAAATTATTATCCAGGCAAGATGCAGCTAAAAATTATGAGTAATTTGAAAGCTGGTGGATCTTAGTATAGATGGCCTAATAGAATGAGTACCACACACTGCTAATATGCCCAAAATTATTTTACAGGCAAGATACCGCTAAAAATTATTATTAATTTCATAGATGGTGGAGCTTGGTATAGATGGCCTAATACAATGAGCACCACACACTGCTACAAGCCCAAATATTTTTTCAGAGCTATATGCAGATGAAAATTATTTTGAGTTTGCAACATGGTGGAGGTTAGTATAGATGGACTAATAGAACAAGTCCCACACACTGCTACAAGCCCAAATATTTTTTCAGAGCTAGATGCAGAAAAAAATTATTTTGAATTTGCAACCTGGTGGAGGTTAGTATAGATGGACTAAAAGAACAAGTCCCACACCCTGCTACAAGCCCAAATATTTTTTCAGAGCTAGATGCAGATAAAAATTATTTTGAATTTGCAACCTGGTGGAGGTTAGTATAGATGGACTAATAGAACAAGTCCCACACACTGCTACAAGCCCAAATATTGTTTCAGAGCTAGATGCAGATAAAAATTATTTTGAATTTGCAACCTGGTGGAGGTTAGTATAGATGGACTCATAGAACAAGTCCCACTCCTACACGCTGCTACAAGCCCAAATATTTTTTCAGAGCTAGATGCAGATAAAAATTATTTTGAATTTGCAAACTGGTGGAGGTTAGTATAGATGGACTAATAGAACAAGTCCCACACACTGCTACAAGCCCAAATATTTTTTCAGAGCTAGATGCAGATAAAAATTATTTTGAATTTGCAACCTGGTGGAGGTTAGTATAGATGGACTAATAGAACAAGTCCCACACACTGCTACAAGCCCAAATATTTTTTCAGAGCTAGATGCAGATAAAAATTATTTTGAATTTGCAACCTGATGGAGGTTAGTATAGATGGACTAATAGAACAAGTCCCACACACTGCTACAAGCCCAAATATTTTTTCAGAGCTAGATGCAGATAAAAATTATTTTGAATTTGCAACCTGGTGGAGGTTAGTATAGATGGACTAATAGAACAAGTCCCACACACTGCTACAAGCCCAAATATTTTTTCAGAGCTAGATGCAGAAAAAAATTATTTTGAATTTGCAACCTGGTGGAGGTTAGTGTAGCGTCGGCGTCCCTGCCCCCTGCTAGGCAGGGACGCCGTTCCCCCACCTCTCCGCTCCGTGCCCGGCGGCTTCCTCCCACTCTGCTAGCAGCGCGCGCTGCTTCCCGGCCTCTGTGCTTAGAGCGCGGGCGCGCGCGCTCCCCCTCTCTTAAAGGGGCCGCGCGCGCTCCCCCTATCTTAAAGGGGCCGCGCGCGCCGTCCTAAGGAGTCCCCGGCCAATGGCCGGAGGACCTCTCCATATATAAGGCACCTCCTCCAAAATGGAGGTGCCCGAGCAATGTTGTTGCAAAGCCTTCACTCTGCTTTAGCCCTCAGGTCCCGTTGCCAGTGACCTGCCAGTCACCTGCCTGATTCCTGCCTGTTACCTGCCAGTCATCTGCCAGATTCCTGCTTGTCACCTGCCAGTCACCTGCCAGTTTCCTGCTAGATACCTGCCTGATATCCGCTTACCTGCTTGCAAGCCTGCGGTCCAATGGTCTGCCTTCTGACACCTGTCAGTCTGTCTATGGACCAGCCTGCCCGCTCACCTGGGAGCGCTCACCTGCTACCTGCCTGCTAGCCTACCTGGAGGCTCTGCCGTCACTTGCCGTGACCACCTGCCTGTCCAGAGACTCTCACCCGCTCACCTGGGAGCGCTCACCAGCCACCTGACTACCTGCCCTTCTACCTAGAGACTGTCCCTGTCACTTGCCGTGACTACCTGCCCTTCTACCCAGAGACTGTCCCTGTCACTTGCCGTGAGTACCTGCCCGTCTTCCCTGGGAGCCACACGCTTCCTTACAAGGACTGCCCCCTTGTTTAGTTGCTCAGAGGTTCCACCTCCCAGACCCGTTACAGTTTGCTCGGGCCATGGAACCCGGTGGCCCCCAGATCTCCGATCTGCACCAGGAAGTCTTAAGTCAGAAAACTCAGCAGGAGGTGGTACTGTCCTATCTACGGTCCGTTAACTCTCGTCTAGGCGCATTGTGTGACTCGTCTATGTCTACCTCTGGTCCAGCCGTGCCCATTCCTGCGGTACCGCAATCCAGTCCCTTCATGGTACCCAACTATGGACCTCGGCTTCTGGCACCTCCACGCTTTGCCGGCGAACCTACTTTAGCTCGGGGTTTCATAAACCAGTGCACCCTGCACTTTGAGCTATTGGCATACCAGTTCATCTCCGACCGGGCCAAGGTGGCCTTCATCATGTCCCATCTCACTGGGGAGGCACTGGCATGGCTAAATCCCCTGTGGGAGAGAGGGGATCCCCTGGTGTCCGGCCTGCCGTCTTTCCTCGCTGCTTTCCGGAAAGTCTTCGATGAACCTGGACGGAAAACCTCTTCTGCCTCCTCTCTGCTACGTCTCCGCCAAGGGAGTCTCACCGTGGGCCAATATGCCATACGGTTCTGCACCCTCGCTTCTGAGCTTGCCTGGGAAAATGAGGCTCTGGTGTCCGTCTTCTGGGAGGGTCTTTCCGGTCGGATTAAGGACGAGTTAGCTGGTCGGGACATTCCTACCTCTCTGGATGACCTGGTGTCACTAGCTACCCGGATTGGCATCCTGTTCCAAGAACGTGCCAAAGAGACTACCTGGGAGAAAGACTTTTCTTGCTCTGCTCCTACTTCCCTGAGACCTGCCTCTCAACCAGTCACTCCGCGGGCGCCTTCGCCTGAACCTATGCAGATTGACCAGACCAAGATGGTCAGATCTCGCCAAGAATCTCGCCAAGCCGAGGGAAGCTGTTTCTATTGTGGCAGTAAGGAGCACTTCATCCGTTCCTGCCCGGAGAAGCCGGGAAACGCCAGTGTCTAGGACCACTCGGAGAGGTCGTCCTAGACAAAAGTAAGCCCTCTCCGTCTCTGACTTTACCGATCTCTATTGCTTGGGGAGAAAACCGTCACTTTGAACTCGCCCACCTGTATTCTGGAGCTGCTGGAAACCTCATCTCCCAGTCTCTGGTAGAGAGATACCGTATTCCCACCAAGTCCCTGGCTGAACCATTATCAGTCGCCTCCGTGGATGGAAGACTTCTCTCGGAGACCATCCTGCTTGTCACTGAACCCATAACCCTGCAGGTGGGAATGCTGCACTCTGAGGAAATCTCATTCCATGTGTTGTCCGGACTTTATCACTCCCTGTTGCTAGGTCTACCTTGGCTCCAGACACACGAACCCGTATTGAACTGGCGATCTGGTGAAGTACTCCGATGGGGTCCAGACTGCCATAGGACCTGCCTGGTTCCGGTCCGCCCAGCTCGCCCTCCGCCACCTCCAGCTAATTTACCAGGTCTCCCGGCTCCTTACTGGCCCTATGCAGACATCTTCGGTAAGAAGGAAGCAGAGACGTTGCCACCCCATAGGCCATATGACTGCCCGATCGACCAGGTACCTGGCGCCACTCCTCCCCGTGGGCGTATCTACCAGTTGTCTGCAGCCGAGACCCGGGCCATGTCTGAGTACATTGAAGAGAATCTGGCTAGGGGATTTATCCAACAATCTATCTCCCCGGCTGGAGCTGGATTCTTCTTTGTCAAAAAGAAAGACGGCTCGCTACGCCCCTGTATTGACTATAGAGGACTCAATCAGATCACGGTTAAAAATAAATACCCCCTTCCGCTCATCTCTGAGTTATTTGATCGTCTTAAAGGCACCAGGATCTTCTCCAAGCTGGATCTACGTGGAGCGTATAACCTGGTCCGTATCTGTCAGGGAGACGAGTGGAAAACAGCATTTAATACCCGGGACCGACACTATGAGTACCGTGTGATGCCCTTCGGTCTCTGCAATGCTCCCGCCGTCTTCCAAGAATTGGTCAACGACATCTTCCGTGACCTTCTTTACTCCAGTGTGGTGGTATACCTGGACGACTTCTTGGTCTTCTCTCCGGATCTTCCCACACACCGGAGGGATGTTCGTCAGGTCCTGCTTAGGCTCAGGCAGAACCACCTCTATGCTAAATACGAGAAGTGCCTTTTTGAGCAGACCTCTCTTCCTTTCCTGGGCTATGTTATCTCCCAGACAGGCTTGCGAATGGATCCCGAGAAGCTCTCTGCTGTCCTAAAGTGGCCCCGTCCGGAGGGCTTGAAGACGATACAGCGATTCCTGGGCTTCGCTAATTACTATCGTCTCTTCATTCCTCACTTCTCGTCACGGACTGCGCCCATATCTGCGCTCACCCTTAAGGGAGCAAATCCCAAGGTATGGTCATCCGAAGCTGAGGAGGCCTTCCTTTCCCTGAAACAAGCCTTCTCCTCTGCCCCTGTGCTGCACCGTCCGGACTGCAACAAACAGTTCTACCTGGAGGTTGATGCCTCCTCCTCTGGAGCCGGAGCGGTGCTCACCCAGAAGTCTTCCTCCGGGAGAAGGGTAACCTGCGGCTTTTTCTCTAAAATCTTCTCCTCCTCTGAGCGCAATTACTCCATAGGAGACCGAGAACTGCTGGCCGTTAAATTGGCGCTGGAGGAGTGGCGTTACCTGCTTGAAGGGGCTCTATACCCGGTGATCATCTATGCGGATCACAAGAACCTGACATATCTCCAAAATGCCCAAAGACTTAATCCACGTCAGGCCCGGTGGTCTTTGTTCTTTGCCCGCTTCGATTTCATCCTTCATTTCCGCCCGGCGGACAAAAATGTCAAAGCTGATGCCTTGTCCCGATCCTTCCTGTCCTCCGACCAAGAGGAGGAGCCTATGCACATTATCGACCTCTCCAAGGTGATGAATGTGGCCCCCTTGGATTTGACTTGTCTTCCACCCGGCAAGACGTTCGTGGCGCCTCCAGACCGTGAGAGGGTTCTTCGCTGGGGTCATTCTTCTAAACTAGCTGGCCATGCCGGCCAAAAGAAGACCTTCCTACTCATTTCCCGGCATTACTGGTGGTCTACCCTGCGTAAGGATGTGGTAGACTTCGTCTCTGCCTGTTCATCTTGTGGCCGCAAAAAAGTTCCCAGACATTTACCAGCTGGTCATCTCCTGCCACTTCCCATACCTGTTGCCCCGTGGCAACACATCGCTATGGACTTCATTACCGATCTTCCTGTCTCTGCCGGGTGTACTGTCATTTGGGTGGTCGCTGACCGCTTCTCTAAAATGGCCCACTTCATTCCCCTGCCTGGTCTTCCGTCTGCACCTGAGCTGGCTAAGGACTTTATTCGCCATATCTTCCGTCTCCATGGCCTACCCCTCCACATTGTGTAGGATCGAGGGGTTCAGTTTACCTCACGCTTCTGGAGAGCCACATGTAAACTGCTGGACGTCACCCTGGACTTCTCCTCCGCTTACCACCCTCAGTCCAATGGTCAAGTGGAGCGGATCGATCAGATCCTTACCAGCTATCTCCGGCACTTTGTTAATGCCCACCATTCTGATTGGGTGGACCTCCTTCCTTGGGCCGAGTTCTCTTATAATAACCATGAGAGCGAATCCTCTTCCACGTGCCCGTTCTTTATTGTCTATGGCCAGCACCCCTGGATTCCGTTTCCCGTCTCCGCCTCTGTGGACAACCCTGCCGCGCAGTCTCTTGTCAGCGAGTTTTCTACCATATGGGAGAGTACCAGGTCTGCACTTCTTAAGTCCTCCGAGCGGATGAAGCGTTATGCTGACAAGAGACGTCTGGATCCGCCTCAATTCCGTCCGGGAGACAAGGTTTGGCTCTCTTCCAAACATGTACGGCTCAAGATACCCTCCTACAAGTTAGGTCCTCGCTTCATCGGTCCTTTCGAAATCCTCAGGCAAATTAATCCAGTGGCCTACAAATTAAAACTCCCAGCCACCTTACGGATTCCCAACTCCTTCCACGTATCTCTCCTCAAACCCGTTGTCTTTAACTCTTTTTCCAACAATCCAGGTACTCCTCCTGCTCCGGTTTCCGCTGAAGACGTCTTTGAGGTAGAGAGTATTCTGGCCACTAAGAGGGTAAGAGGAAAGACCTTTTTTTTGGTAGATTGGAAGGGGTTTGGTCCTGAGGAGAGAACATGGGAGCCCCGGGAGAACATCCATGCCCCTCTCATCCTTGCTAAATTTCTCTCTGGCCTAAAAAAGGGGGGGCCTAAAGGGGGGGTACTGTAGCGTCGGCGTCCCTGCCCCCTGCTAGGCAGGGATGCCGTTCCCCTCACCTCTCCGCTCCGTGCCTGGCGCTTCCTCCCGCTCTGCTGGCAGCGCGCTGCTTCCCGGCCTCTGTGCTTAGGGCACGCGTGCGCGCACTCCCCCTCTCTTAAAGGGGCTGCGCGCGCCGTCCTAAGGAGTCCCCGGCCAATGGCCGGAGGACCTCTCCATATATAAGGCACCTCCTCCAAAATGGAGGTGCCCGAGCAATGTTGTTGCAAAGCCTTCACTCTGCTTCAGCCCTCAGGTCCCGTTGCCAGTGACCTGCCAGTCACCTGCCTGATTCCTGCCTGTTACCTGCCAGTCATCTGCCAGATTCCTGCTTGTCACCTGCCAGTCACCTGCCAGATTCCTGCCTGTTACATGCCAGTCACCTGCCAGTTTCCTGCTAGATACCTGCCTGATATCCGCTTACCTGTTTGCAAGCCTGCGGTCCGACGGTCTGCCTTCCGACACCTGTCAGTCTGTCTATGGACCAGCCTGCCCGCTCACCTGGGAGCACTCACCTGCTACCTGCCTGCTAGCCTACCTGAAGGCTCTGCCGTCACTTGCCGTGACCACCTGCCTGTCCAGAGACTCTCACCCGATCACCTGGGAGCGCTCACCAGCCACCTGACTACCTGCCCATCTACCTAGAGACTGTCCCTGTCACTTGCCGTGACTACCTGCCCTTCTACCCAGAGACTGTCCCTGTCACTTGCCGTGAGTACCTGCCCGTCTTCCCTGGGAGCCACCCGCTTCCTTACAAGGACTGCCCCCTTGTTTAGTTGCTCAAAGGTTCCACCTCCCAGACCCGTTACAGTTAGTATAGATGGACTAATAGAACAAGTCCCACACACTGCTACAAGCCCAAATATTTTTTCAGAGCTAGATGCAAATAAAAATTATTTTGAATTTGCAACCTGGTGGAGGTTAGTATAGATGGACTAATAGAACAAGTCCCACACACTGCTACAAGCCCAAATATTTTTTCAGAGCTAGATGCATATAAAAATTATTTTGAATTTGCAACCTGGTGGAGGTTAATATAGATGGACTAATAGAACAAGTCCCACACACTGCTACAAGCCGAAATATAGATGCAGATAAAAATTATTTTGAATTTGCAACCTGGTGGAGGTTAGTATAGATGGACTAATAGAGTGATGCTATGCCCCAAAGGTTTTACTTCACTAGGTGCAGTAAAATATTTGTATTCTATACACAGGTGGTGTTGCTTGCAACACAGATAGGCTACTCCACTGACTAACACACACTGCAAGAGGCCAAAAGGATTTGCTTTGCTTGATTTAGCCAAATGCTGTGAAAAAAACTGGCACAGCACTGGCAGAGACCTGCCTGGCAAAAAGTGATAGGAACTGATGTAACCCAGCCCTCAAAAGGACTGCAATTACAATTAGTCTTTACTCCCAACCTATCTATTTAAGAGCACAGACCTGCCTGATAAAAGTCGTAGGAAATGATGTAACCTAGTCCTCAAAAGGACTGCAATCAGAACTATTCCCTACTCCCAAGCTATCTGTAGATTTGTGCGAAAATTGGCTTGAAATTAACACTCAAAGTATAGCGCACACAGCTACAGCGGTGCCGTCTAACACGCAGCTGCAGCAGTGAGAAAATGGTGGCTACGTGGAAAATGTCTGGGTCTTATAGGGCAAGGACATGTGACATACACTGCCAATGACACATGCCCTTGCTTGTGTGAAAAAAAGCAGTTTGCTCCGTGTGTGCACTGCTGATAGGCTGACAGATTGCACCTCCCCACTGTAAATGCGGGAAAGAGAAAAAAAAATGGAGATATTCATTATTTATGCAGAGATTCATCCACTGCCCCTCCCCCCGCCCCGCTGTACACTCAAACTGCGTATTAACATTAATTTTCAGCATTACTGAGAAAAAATCCAGTTATGATTTTGGTGCACGAACAGTTATCGAACATAACCTCGAACAGCCGAATTTTTTTCAAATTGTTCGTGTTCGCCGAGCAGGGACCCCCAATCAGAGACCAGCAGCTGACGTTGGGCATGACAATCACGAGTGATGCATGGCCGTGATGTCATGCACTATCCATACCGGTACACTGAAGTCAGCTTCAGAAGAGGAGGCCGCTTATCGTGGAAGCAGAGGATGGTTAGAAGAATAGTTTATATTTTTATTTTGGAAAAAAAATTCAAGTATTGTGGCACTCCATTCAGATATTAAGAAAAATTGCTTTATTAGTGTTCCAGTACAGTGGTTAATGTTTTGGTCAATCCAAACTTCTTTAAAATTACACAAATTACTAGTAGGGTGAATAACACTGTGGAAGACTACAATGCCATCGTCTGTGCAAAGATGTAAGGAGATATTATAACAGGAAGGGGCACAAAATGAGGGACATTATACCAGGAGAGGCCTTAGGATGAAAGACATTATTACAAGATGGGGACCATGATGGGGGAAATTATTACAGTAAACAACCAGGACGACGTACATTATTACATGGGGTGAATATACATGTCTTTATAGCATCTAAAACACCACAAGGGCCCATACATCTGGCCAACATGTAGGTGAGGGTTCAAGTCCAAATTTTGGGCCATTGAACTCTAGTTATGCCACTGCTCATAGATGTTGCAGACAGGCAAAAAAGGAGGTTGTGCAATGTCAATGTCAGCATATTAGGTAGCAAGTAGTTGGAAAGAATAAGTTCTTGCTATTAAAGTGCTCTGTCATATAGCTTAGATAGGGCAACACAGGAGTCTATCATGTGAGTTTTATACCTGGTGGAGGATACCTGCCCACCCAGTAAGAGAAGTCTCAATTAGAGAGGTGACAATTTCATTAGATAAGATACTGCAAGAGATTACTGCCAAAGAAAAGTGATAGTGAGAAGGATTATCACCAGCATTGAGAGAGTGTGCGGCACTACAGATATAGAAATAGCAAGATTTTTGCAGTGTGTTGGAGTTCCTGCTGAGGAGAGTGCAAGCAGACTGACATGACTGTCATCTATGTAACTCTGTTTAAGTCATTCTGTGGTATTAAGACTTTTGAAATCAAAAAGATTGTTGCCTCCTCATAATTTTATTTTCATAGGCATACACCGTGTATGCCTGCATTTTTCTGTTATCCCTGAATGGGGAATCATTGTCACTAAGAGCCTCTGCATCTTTATAAAGGTGAATATTATCCATCATCTCTTTTATAAAGTGGTTCTGCCAGACAACATCCACACCAAACCATATCAACTCATTTACATACCAAGTCTAAGTAAGCATCTCACACCTGATGATGACCAAATGGAAGCAATCCATATTGCTATACACTTTTAATTGCTTCAGTATTGTTCTATATTCCCACTTCTTTGTGTGCATTATTCAGTGGCGGAGGCAGAAACCATAGGGCTATTTCCTGAGCAGTATTTTAGATTTGTTCTGAAAGTCGCAGGGAATTCTATACTTAGAGTTGCTTTATGAGTTGGCGGTGTAAACTTTTCTCTGTTTCATTATTTTTTCATGCTTCATTGACTACAAATACATGTCACCAACAGTGATTTATAGCTTTATTACTGACTTGCTGATACCAACATATTGAGTTAGTTAGGGTTATTCATGCACATGTCCTTTCAAATAATCTTGGAACTTGCAGATACTAATAATAAGTAGACATTTTGCTCTCATTACAGACTCATATATAAAGGAAAAGGATAAGTATATGAATATACTTGCAGGGAGGAGCACATATAGTAGCACTGAAGAGACGCAGCAATTTCAGTACAGTGAGTTGGGTAAGGTTAGGGGCAGCGATAAACAGTATTTGATGCAGTGCATACATGTCCTAAATATGCATAAAGTCTATATACAGGGTTATATGAGATTATATACTCAGAATTGTTAGCAGCCAACAAGGGGTACCAAAGCCATATCAAAGTTTACAGACAATGGATCTCAGAGGTGACTAAAATTTTATTTGGGGCAACCTGTTTAACTAAAGAGAGTTATGGTACATCAGCACAAATATGCTGCAAAAATCATTTATTGAAGTAATGGTGGCACCCAGCTCTCATTACCTTGGCTAACACAAGGCCATCAACACTGAGGCTGGTACTGCTGTTGGAGCTTTGCAGCCACACTGTTACAGAGCTTTTGCAGTTTTCAGTTTTATAAGGCTCTTTGGTTATCATTGTTATAGGGACGCAATAATTACAACTTTTCTGGGGATAACTGTGCTATCACTAGGTTATATAGGATACTGAGGTCAAAATAGCCATACGGGAGAGGATACATACAACATTAATTTGTACCATTATCATGATGTCCATATTGCTAGGATTTCTCTAAGATGCTCTTACAAGGAACTTGATAGCTGATTCATGCTGCCCCATCTGTAAAACATGTATCAGCTGCCAGGTTCTCTTTAACCTCTTACCAATACAGTTACGTCATATGCCGGCTCCTTGACTCTGCTTTGGGCTCAGAAACTAAGTACAGATCTTTGCCAACCGATGATGGCTATGTTATTCAACCATCATCTGCCTCTAACAGCAGCATGTGGAGTGGAGCTCTGCCAGCAGCTGTTTAAACTTATTAAATGATGCTGTTAATCAGTGACAGCAAAATTTACAACACATGTCCCGGGGCGCATGCTGTTCTATGCCTTTGACACAAATGCGGGATGCCTTTGTGAGTGACAGCCAGGATTCTGATGAAGATCCCCTTGACTGTCATGGCTTTACATCAGCAAAAGCCAGCTTGTGACTGACGTTCGTAGGAAACAAAGATCTTTGCTTTATACTGCAATATTGTGGTATTTCAAAGACCAAAAACAGAAAAACGATCTAACATCCCAATTGTCAATGTAGTATACAAAACTTTATTCAAAAAGATCAGATACAGGAAAGGAGGGGAAGGAAACAATGCACGCATGCAAATAATGAGCGCACGTACAGGCATCAAAAACTGCAATTGGCTCATGTTAATAAAAGCACAATAATATTATAAATGCAAATGACTCACACCCTGGGCCGTGGGACACTCGAATCCGGGCAACAGGGCAATAATGGGGGTAGTAGTGGCAACCCGGTCCGTGGCTCAGGGTGGTCAGACCAGTGGCAGTCTTCTATATGTTTTGCAATGTCCGACTACGCCACCCGTGGATTGCGGTCAGGGCTAACCGCCGCTGCAGTGCAGACCGCTGGGGCAGATGTAAATGTGCAGCACTGAATAGTACAACTCCCCACGGGAGGAGTATGGCCCCAGGGCTGATATAATGGATGATGGAGGGGATGATTCCGACAGCAATAGCCAGGAAACGGAGGCCTCTTAAACAGTTCAGGGTCTTTATTAGAACAGGTGAGACGACCGAAAAACAGTCCCGGCTAGGAGGGGGCCTGGATGTCTGAGAACAAGTGGGAAGCTGGCCCTGATCAGGTTGAGGGTGTAGGCCTACCGTGCTCTCTGCGCTCTCTCTGGCTATCTCCCTACTCGTGGTGTAATAGCCCACGTTCCTGAGCTCACCGTGTCTTCTTGCCCATATGGCTGGCGACTTGGGTCCCTTTTTACTCTTGGCCTGGTGCGGCTTCACCGGTCCCTTCTGCTGTGGCGGAACCTCCGGGCTTCTTAGGCCAAAGGACATACAGTCCCCTGCGGACTGGTTATTTGCTGTAGGACTTGGAATCCTAACAGAATCGGACACCAAAGTCCGGTAGATTAGCTTCTCTATCTGCCAGGACAGGCTCGCTTCGCCTCTTGCCCCTGGCTCGTGGCTCTTCTACTGCCACACGGCCTCTTAGGCTGCAACTTAACTGTCTGTCCATGCTCTGGGACACCTCTCAATCCAGAGACAGGTTGTCCAGTTCTCTCTAACTCTGCCCCCAGTTCCAGATTTTATAGGGGCAGCCTGCTCCCCCTACTGGTCTGGGACAGGAGGTACTGCATGCTAATGGTCCTTGACCAGAGAACCTCCCCCTTGCTCTCAGACACAGCTTTATTATACATTTGTGGCATCCAGGCCAGGGTGACACACAAACAGTGCTGCTTATGTATTATTTTTGCAACATCCCATATGGCCTATATAAATAACTATCTTATAAGTAAAAGTACAATGATGTACGAATGATGTAGAATTAATAAATGTACAACAATACCTTAATCAGTGTAACCAAATGGTGTAGTAGGATGTAGTTGGATGTAGTATGATACCACCCCGGCGCACGTTTTGGCAAGAGCCTTTGTCAAGGGTCATGCTGCTTTATGCCTTTGACACGAATGCGGGATGCTGCTGTGAGTGGTGGTGACAGCCAGGATTCTGATGAAGATCCTTGGGCCTGTCATGGCTTTACACCAGCAAAATGCAGATTATGAGTGACACTTATAAGAAACCAAGATCTTTGCTTGATACTGCAATATTGTGGTATTGCTGTGTATAGTGTGGCACCCCTAAGGGTTCTGTCACCACAGAGGTAATGCACCTCACCCAGAGGTGTGGTGTCTCCTTCTCTCAGGTAAGGAGGGAGTGCTGCCAGGAACCCCAACACCCGCATTCAACACTACACTACTCCAGGCCGGCTGGAAGGGCAAGATGCACTGTGTTTCTGCTGAGCCCTGTCCCTGTCTGGAGTGGGGGGAACTAAAGAGAGGGGGAACCAGTAGTGGGTGCGGTTGGAGTATGTAGAATATGGGAGCACCATAATAGGAGTTATATATAAAGGGAAGCCATCTTAGGGTGGCAAGACTGAGAAGGACAGTGAGTAATAAGGAGAGGAGGGGAGCAGAGTCTCTTCAGGAACTCTGCTCCATGAGTGGGGCCTAGTAATAGAGGCCCAGGAGGGGAGCAGAGGAGAAAGGCTCCGGTAACATAAGGGATCCCAGGGGGTACGGTGAGTGCAGGACGGCACCCGTACGCCCAAATCTGCCAGGTGTCAGAGGGATCAGGCTGCAAGAAGGGAACCGGTCCCTGGACCAGTCGTGTTACTCCAGGTCTTGGCTGGAAAACCGGAGGCTTCTGCACTTCCATGGTGCAGTTGCCACAGTCTCACCCTAGTCACCGTGAAGGGCATCAAGTAGGTCCGGGAACTCCAGGTTGCCAAGAGGGACTTCAGAGCACCCAATCGGGACTGTGTGTGGGAAGTGCAGGGCAGGAGGGAGAAGACTCAGCGCGGAAAGCCGGTCTAGAAAGGAACATACAAAAGCGGGGTTTCGTCAAGCGCTCCTGATATACTTGAGAGAGTGCTGAGACCCTTGGCTGGTGAACACAGTGCGACGCGGGAGGCTGACACCCGTACAGTGTACCTGAGGAACTTGAACAGAACTGTGAGTAAACTCGGATGACTGCACTCCCCTGCCTCCGTCAGTTATTTCCGCTGCGCCATCTCTCTTCTGCACTACAACGCCCAGCATCTCCATCTGCACCTACACTGCCCCGGGGGGCCAGCTCCGCCTGTGGGGAGCAGAAACATCCCAGTTGCCATCCCATCACCCCCGGAGGTCTGCAGCAGCGCCGGTACTTATTACCGGGAACCACAGGTGGCGTCACGAACACTTCCTAAGAACTACCAAATCCCATATAAACATTTCCCCTTTTGGTTGACCGCCCTTTGCCACGGACTGGGCCGCCGCCACCGTGACATATCCCTTCCCCCAGCATCTATAGGCCCGGCACCGAGTACCCCATGGCCCTTGGGGGCGCGTCATATAGCACAAGCAATCAGACCACTGTAGGTTCCGAACTGCTAAGAAAGGGGTGGGGAACCGTTTTTCTGTCAAAGGCCATTTGGATATTTAAAACCTCCTTTGGGGGCCTTACAAAATTATCAACTTGAAAATTACCCTGCTATATTTGGTCAAACATTTAATTATGTTATTCAACCATCATCTGCCTCTAACAGCAGCATGTGGAGTGGAGCTCTGCCAGCTCATCCCTGACATGATGGCTGGAGCTGCTTCTCTTTGGTGTGGCTGTGACGTTAGATAGTATGGATGATGTTAGTACTCATAACTAGTGATGAGCGAGTGCATTCGTTACTATTCGCTATTCGCACGAATAATACGGTATTCAGGTTAATCGTTATTTGGCGAGTATTTGTGTACTTGCCTTGCTATATTCGGATGTCCCGCCCTGCAGTTTTGGCGCCTCCTTTGCAGCCACTAAACAATCTGGGCTTCTTAACCAATAACAGTAATGCCACAGACATCTTGGTTGTGGCATTATTGTGATTGGCTGGCCGCCCAGCGTCATAGGGTCTATTTAAGCCCTGCCGCCGCCATTTTGTGCACATTGCTTCTGGAGCCTGTGTTCTATAAGCATAGGGAGAGATCGCTGAGCTGCTAGGGAGAGTGTTTAGGCCTCTTGAACAAACAAAAGCCCTTGTAAGGGCTAACTGTGTACTAGTTCTGTGTTTAAAGGAGCTGCTCACTAGCTCCATAATATCACCAAAAAATAGCTCTTTTCAGAGCTGAAGACTCACAACAAAGTCAGAGTACAGGGGAGAGCTTTTCTTCCAGTGTCCATCTTAAAACAGCTCTTGTCAGAGGCAAAGCAATATTTTTCCTGCACACACAGAATTAGCATTGTGTGCTGCCTTTTTTTTTTCTTTTTTAGCACTTGTCTATTTTCCCTGCTGTTTTAGAGGTCAGAGCCTGCCTTCTGTCCATATTAGTGAACGTAAAAAATCTTTGATTGCCCTGCACAAAGCAGTAGTCCAAACATTTCCTACTGCCTGCTACAAACAAGCACCAGGCCATTTTAATCACTATTTTGGGGTGTCAGCCTGCCTTCTGTCCGTATTAGTCTACGTAAAAATCTTTGATTGCCCTACACAAAGCAGTAGTCCAAACATTTCCTACTGCCAGCTACAAACAAGCACCAGGCCATTTTAACCACTATTTTGGGGTGTCAGCCTGCCTTCTGTCCATATTAGTCTACGTAAAAAAGCTTTGATTGCCCTGCACAAAGCAGTAGTCCAAATATTTCCTACTGCCTGCTACAAACAAGCACCAGACCATTTTAACCCCTATTTTGGGGTGTCAGCCTGCCTTATGTCCATATTAGTCTAAGTAAAAAATCTTTGATTGCCCTGCACAAAGCAGTAGTCTAAACATTTCCTATTGCCTGCTACAAAGCATGCACCAGGCCAATTTAACCACTATATTGGAAGCCACCATCCCAAGGGCCACCAATCACAAATAGTAGTTAGGCTGGAGTTGGAATACTGTCCTTGTTTGTCCACTGCACAATCTGCGCAGGGTTTGTAAAAATTAGCCCTATGAGCTGAGTCATGGTTGATGCAGGAAGCAACCATCCCAAGAGCCTCCAATCACAAATAATAGATAGGCTGGAGTAGGAATACTATCCTGGTTTGTCCACTGCACAATGTGCATAGGGTTTGTAAAAATTAGCCCTATGGGCTGAGTCATGGTTGATGCAGGAAGGAAACGGGTTCTTATGGGAAGGGGGTGACATTAACAGCAGTAGCATGAATCTGCATTTTTGGTGAATTTAGGTTGGCTTGCTCTCATCTGGAGGGATTACAAACTGTGGAGATATCCAGTCCTTGTTGAATTTAATCAGAGTAAGTCTGTCTGCATTTTCCGTGAGAGGCGTGTGCGCCTATCAGTGATGATTGCCCCAGCGGAACTGAAAACACGCTCAGACACCACACTAGCAGCCGGGCAGGCCAGCACCTCTAAGGCATATAAGGAGAGGTCAAACCAAGTGTTCAGCTTAGACACCCAATAATTAAAGGGAACTGAAGCATCAGAAAGGACGCATGTATGGTCACTTAAATACCCATTGACCATGTTCTGCAACTTATCCCTCCTTGCCATTGTTACAGGCACAGATAGCATTTACTGTTGTGCTGGTCTATTGAAAATTTTCCAATTTATGCAATGTTTGATGTTTGTTGTGTGTGAGCAACCGCAACTTGTGGGCAGGAGGTATGAGCGCCTGCTTCTTGAACAGCATATTCTGAAGGACATAGCCCAGGTTGCATGGCATAAGTCTCCACCGAACCCAAAAGCACTACAGATGCTGGATGGTGATGAGCTCATGCAGCCTTTATCTATTCCTCATCCCCTCAAGATAGCTGGACCATCTTTGCAAATAAGCCCCCTATCATTTGTATCACCCCCACCTCATTGTAGATCATAAGCTCTTACGAGCAGGGTCGTCATTATTTTTGCTTTAATTATTATATTTTGCTATGTTACTTATGACTGTTGAATATGAACCTCTGAATTGTAAAGCGCCACGGAAGAGGTTGGCACTATATAAATAGAGAGTATTATTATTATTATTATTGGTTTAACCCGCAGACGCAGATTTGGTACTCTGGTGTTCCGCCTACCTACTGGGGTGCTTGGCTGAGATGTGGTTTCTCATACTGGTGGTGCTCAGGTTGCCTTTGCCCAGGCCTCTGCTCAACTTGGTATGGCAGATGCTACAGACAACAATGTTTTTCTCTGAAGGACTTTCAGAAAAAAAAATTCCACACAGCAGCTGAATGCCCCCTAGCCCTGACTTGGCACAAAGAGGGGCTGCTCTTGGGAACAGTTAACCCTGTTCTCACTCTGGACAAACCACGACCACTTGGTGCCTGTGTTGGTGCTACATATCCATCTTCCTCTGTGTTGCTGTCATGGCTATGCGTGCCAACGGTCCAGGACGGATCAGTGGACTCATCATTGACCATCTCATCTTCTATCTCATCCTCCTTCCCAGTTGACATTGTAGGCTGACCTGATGGCAACTGCGTCTCATCAGCATCAGCCTCCACCTACGGAGACAGTAAATGACGTTCCTCCAAGTGGCTTCCTTCTGGTCGTAGGTACTCAAATACTTGAGCATCAACACATGCCACCTCCTCTTGTCCCTCTTCAATGCTGCACGGTGATAGGCCAGAGCCAACCAAAGGATACTAACCAAACAGATCCTGGAAGTGGCCAAGCTTGTGGTCATATGTCTCCTGTGACTGATAATGGCGGGAGGAAGGAGAACCAGCTTCGGGATTGGAAGGGCCAGCCTTCTGTGTATCCACAGAAGACTGTGTGGTTGTGGAAGATTTGTTGCTGCTTGACAAATGCGTAGAGGCTAGTGTTGAGCCACCCCCGTAGTGTTCGAGTTCGGTTCGGTTCGTCGAACACCCGTATATTCGCCGAACTCTTCGTTGAACTGTTCGTCGAACACTGTCGAACACCGTTAAAACCAATGGCAGGCAAACAAAAACACATAGAAACACATAGAAAACACATAGAAAACACTTCAAAGGTGTCCAAAAGCTGACAAACTGCTCAGAAGACACAACTAACACATGGAAAAGTGACAAGTACATATAGTCATGCGAAAAGAAAAGAGGTGGAGGAGTAAAAGGAGGGGGAGACACAGATATAGGCATGTCATGCCCTTCTAAAATCAAGAAAGGCTGGAGTAAAAATCTAAAATCAGCCTACCAACACCCAGACGTCGTGACAAGAAAATTAAAAAAAGAAATATCTTTAGGTAGAATGGCGGTTCCATTCAGAACACTTTCCTTACAAGACGTAGTGGTATCCCCATTGTGAATTGTGCTAAAAACGGAACCCAATACATTCAGACTAATCCACCATTTGTCATATCCAAGGGGAAGGTCCGTAAACAACAACATCGACGCGGAACCAAGTACAGTAGTATATACTGTACATCCTTTGACAAGGCAATCAGGCGGATCAAGAAGTTGGGAAGGGTCACCCTAATGGCCAAAACAGACATTGACGCGGAGTTCCGGTTACTTACTACCTGTGCCTCCGAATAGTGTCCACCTATTGGGCTGCTTCTGGGAAGGAGCATACTATATAGATCACTGTTTGCCCATGGGGTGCTCCAGATCCTGCTCACTATTTGAGGCGTTTAGTTGCTTCCTCAAATGGGTTGTAATGGACGTTTCTAAGGGGGCACATATTATCCATTACCTCGACAACTTCTTATACCTGGGCCCAAAAGATTCGCCACAGTGTGAATACATGCGGTAGTCCACCTGTGAGAAGGAGAGAGCTGGAGGGAGAGCGGACACCACAGAGCCGAGGGGTTAGATGGAGAACGGAAGAAGGAAAGAGGGCGAGGGAGGTAAGGGAGTACAGTTGAAGGCCAAACTGAGCTCCCCCACATTCCTGCTGGGTGGGGAACAGCCCTGGGAAGAAAAGCCGCTTGCGCATCCCTTTGAGGTTACGGGCGCGAGCAGGCAGAGGGACTACGCTGGAGTGCAAAGCCAACACGGCCAGTCGGTTCCTGCCCGTGCGACCTCCGTGTCGCCGGGTTTGTGCCAGAGCCGTGTTGGACCCTGACGGCCAGCCCCCCTCTCCCAATACTGGTACCTGTCCGCTGGTGGGTCGAGCCCCCCCCCGCGGTGCGGGGGAGTAACATCTGCAGAAGAAAGACCATCTTCCAGCCAAACTAAGATGTCTACTTCTTTTCGTGGACAATGTGATACGATCCCTTTCTTACGGACACGCCCATCGCTACAAATTCCAGATGAGGCACAAAAACAGCAGGTGCTTCAACGGATATCAAGTGCTCCTTCAAGTGGGCTCTCCTCCACCTCAACTTCAACATCACAAATACTCCAGTCCTCAGAGGTGTCACCCCAATCGCACTTGCTTCCACACATCTCCCAAGTCTCCAGCTGCCCGTCTGAGTATGGGGTAACACAGATGGTTGAGTCTGCACAGCTGTTTACTCATACTATAGCCTGGGAAACGGAGGTCTGCTCCAGAGCTTCTGTTAATCCAGACGAGGAAATGATCTGCACTGATTCCCAGAATCTTTATGAGTCGGATCCAGGACCAGATGAAGAAGGTTCTGAGCATAATGTAGACCCTCGTTCCCAAACTGTAACTCCTGTTGGTGGAGACAACGATGAAGACGATGATGAGACTTAAGAACCTGATTGGAGCGACAACTTTACTTTTCGGTCAGGGCAGGAAGAGGTTGACTCTGAGGACGACGGGTGTGAGAACACACAGGGTGATGATGACGAGGTTGGAGATCCCACTTACTGTCAACCCACAGTCAGCCAGTCGATGAGGTCAGCGGAGGAGGTGGAGGAGGATGTGACTAGCCCAGGGGATGGGGATGACTCGGTACCCGGGCCTTTGCCTGGCCTTTGGGATGTCGCGGTGGTCGGCTCCCGGGCCCGTACCCTGGGTTCACTCTTTAAATGGGTGGATAATTGTTAATTTTATAAGAGTTTGTGACGTCACCTGTGGTACCTGGTGAGAAGCTCCAGCGCTGCAGCAGTCCACTGAGGCCAGTGATAAGGCAGCTCGATGGTATAGCTCCGCACAGGTGGAGCTAGGCCTCAAAAAAGCATATGCAGGATGAATGCAGGACAGGCGAGACCCAGCTGGGTCAGAGCAAGAATGGGAACGGACACGGTAGTCACTTCAGTACCTTTTACTGGTGGAAATTCAGGCACATCCCGGAGCACTGTAGGGTGAAGGGTGCATATCAGGATCCTCCCCATTGAGCGGGTGTAGGGCCTCCTGTTTCTTGCCTCTGCGTAGTTAGTTTCTGACCTGCCTGGAGCTAGGCCTAACTTTGTCTCTGTCCTGCGCTGGCTGACCTTGTGGTAGGACCTTGTCTTGGAGTTCACGCTCCCAGTATGCGGGGCCTAAGCGTCTCCTGGCTCTGTTACGTATCAGCACCTTAGCAAAAAAGAAGCAAGACAAAAATATATCTCATACCCTACCATAATTATATATAAATGTAAAGCAAAATTGCATAATAAATATAGGGTACTTAGTGAACTATTTTTGATCAAAAAAAGTATACAAGCCGTCCCACCAGCGGCAAGGTGACCCTAAATTGGGACGGTACCTATACTGCCTATATTAAAAACCTTACTGTATATCAAAGTTGAAGTAATGCATATAAAAGGGTAGACAAATAGGACCGGGTCCCAACTCCAGACCACCTAGGCCCGTGGTAAGCTACGTATATACCAATCAGCTCAACAAAGGGCATGCCACACCCTTAAATTGCACAGAATGCAAACAAGTCAAACAACCAGACAATGTGAACTGAGGTCTAAGATGGCAGACATACAAGAAACAGAGGCATGTTCACACTAGCAAAAAAGAAGCAAGACAAAAATATATCTCATACCCTACCATAATTATATATAAATGTAAAGCAAAATTGCATAATAAATATAGGGTACTTAGTGAACTATTTTTGATCAAAAAAAGTATACAAGCCGTCCCACCAGCGGCAAGGTGACCCTAAATTGGGACGGTACCTATACTGCCTATATTAAAAACCTTACTGTATATCAAAGTTGAAGTAATGCATATAAAAGGGTAGACAAATAGGACCGGGTCCCAACTCCAGACCACCTAGGCCCGTGGTAAGCTACATATATACCAATCAGCTCAACAAAGGGCATGCCACACCCTTAAATTGCACAGAATGCAAACAAGTCAAAAAACCAGACAATGTGAACTGAGGTCTAAGATGGCAGACATACAAGAAACAGAGGCATGTTCACACTAGCAAAAAAGAAGCAAGACAAAAATATATCTCATACCCTACCATAATTATATATAAATGTAAAGCAAAATTGCATAATAAATATAGGGTACTTAGTGAACTATTTTTGATCAAAAAAAGTATACAAGCCGTCCCACCAGCGGCAAGGTGACCCTAAATTGGGATGGTACCTATACTGCCTATATTAAAAACCTTACTGTATATCAAAGTTGAAGTAATGCATATAAAAGGGTAGACAAATAGGACCGGGTCCCAACTCCAGACCACCTAGGCCCGTGGTAAGCTACATATATACCAATCAGCTCAACAAAGGGCATGCCACACCCTTAAATTGCACAGAATGCAAACAAGTCAAAAAACCAGACAATGTGAACTGAGGTCTAAGATGGCAGACATACAAGAAACAGAGGCATGTTCACACTAGCAAAAAAGAAGCAAGACAAAAATATATCTCATACCCTACCATAATAATATATAAATGTAAAGCAAAATTGCATAATAAATATAGGGTACTTAGTGAACTATTTTTGATCAAAAAAAGTATACAAGCCGTCCCACCAGCGGCAAGGTGACCCTAAATTGGGACGGTACCTATACTGCCTATATTAAAAACCTTACTGTATATCAAAGTTGAAGTAATGCATATAAAAGGGTAGACAAATAGGACCGGGTCCCAACTCCAGACCACCTAGGCCCGTGGTAAGCTACATATATACCAATCAGCTCAACAAAGGGCATGCCACACCCTTAAATTGCACAGAATGCAAACAAGTCAAAAAACCAGACAATGTGAACTGAGGTCTAAGATGGCAGACATACAAGAAACAGAGGCATGTTCACACTAGCAAAAAAGAAGCAAGACAAAAATATATCTCATACCCTACCATAATTATATATAAATGTAAAGCAAAATTGCATAATAAATATAGGGTACTTAGTGAACTGTTTTTGATCAAAAAAAGTATACAAGCCGTCCCACCAGCGGCAAGGTGACCCTAAATTGGGACGGTACCTATACTGCCTATATTAAAAACCTTACTGTATATCAAAGTTGAAGTGATGCATATAAAAGGGTAGACAAATAGGACCGGGTCCCAACTCCAGACCACCTAGGCCCGTGGTAAGCTACATATATACCAATCAGCTCAACAAAGGGCATGCCACACCCTTAAATTGCACAGAATGCAAACAAGTCAAAAAACCAGACAATGTGAACTGAGGTCTAAGATGGCAGACATACAAGAAACAGAGGCATGTTCACACTAGCAAAAAAGAAGCAAGACAAAAATATATCTCATACCCTACCATAATTATATATAAATGTAAAGCAAAATTGCATAATAAATATAGGGTACTTAGTGAACTATTTTTGATCAAAAAAAGTATACAAGCCGTCCCACCAGCGGCAAGGTGACCCTAAATTGGGACGGTACCTATACTGCCTATATTAAAAACCTTACTGTATATCAAAGTTGAAGTAATGCATATAAAAGGGTAGACAAATAGGACCGGGTCCCAACTCCAGACCACCTAGGCCCGTGGTAAGCTACATATATACCAATCAGCTCAACAAAGGGCATGCCACACCCTTAAATTGCACAGAATGCAAACAAGTCAAAAAACCAGACAATGTGAACTGAGGTCTAAGATGGCAGACATACAAGAAACAGAGGCATGTTCACACTAGCAAAAAAGAAGCAAGACAAAAATATATCTCATACCCTACCATAATTATATATAAATGTAAAGCAAAATTGCATAATAAATATAGGGTACTTAGTGAACTGTTTTTGATCAAAAAAAGTATACAAGCCGTCCCACCAGCGGCAAGGTGACCCTAAATTGGGACGGTACCTATACTGCCTATATTAAAAACCTTACTGTATATCAAAGTTGAAGTGATGCATATAAAAGGGTAGACAAATAGGACCGGGTCCCAACTCCAGACCACCTAGGCCCGTGGTAAGCTACATATATACCAATCAGCTCAACAAAGGGCATGCCACACCCTTAAATTGCACAGAATGCAAACAAGTCAAAAAACCAGACAATGTGAACTGAGGTCTAAGATGGCAGACATACAAGAAACAGAGGCATGTTCACACTAGCAAAAAAGAAGCAAGACAAAAATATATCTCATACCCTACCATAATTATATATAAATGTAAAGCAAAATTGCATAATAAATATAGGGTACTTAGTGAACTGCTTTTGATCAAAAAAAGTATACAAGCCGTCCCACCAGCGGCAAGGTGACCCTAAATTGGGACGGTACCTATACTGCCTATATTAAAAACCTTACTGTATATCAAAGTTGAAGTAATGCATATAAAAGGGTAGACAAATAGGACCGGGTCCCAACTCCAGACCACCTAGGCCCGTGGTAAACTACATATATACCAATCAGCTCAACAAAGGGCATGCCACACCCTTAAATTGCACAGAATGCAAACAAGTCAAAAAACCAGACAATGTGAACTGAGGTCTAAGATGGCAGACATACAAGAAACAGAGGCATGTTCACACTAGCAAAAAAGAAGCAAGACAAAAATATATCTCATACCCTACCATAATTATATATAAATGTAAAGCAAAATTGCATAATAAATATAGGGTACTTAGTGAACTATTTTTGATCAAAAAAAGTATACAAGCCGTCCCACCAGCGGCAAGGTGACCCTAAATTGGGACGGTACCTATACTGCCTATATTAAAAACCTTACTGTATATCAAAGTTGAAGTAATGAATATAAAAGGGTAGACAAATAGGACCGGGTCCCAACTCCAGACCACCTAGGCCCGTGGTAAGCTACATATATACCAATCAGCTCAACAAAGGGCATGCCAAACCCTTAAATTGCACAGAATGCAAACAAGTCAAAAAACCAGACAATGTGAACTGAGGTCTAAGATGGCAGACATACAAGAAACAGAGGCATGTTCACACTAGCAAAAAAGAAGCAAGACAAAAATATATCTCATACCCTACCATAATTATATATAAATGTAAAGCAAAATTGCATAATAAATATAGGGTACTTAGTGAACTATTTTTGATCAAAAAAAGTATACAAGCCGTCCCACCAGCGGCAAGGTGACCCTAAATTGGGACGGTACCTATACTGCCTATATTAAAAACCTTACTGTATATCAAAGTTGAAGTAATGCATATAAAAGGGTAGACAAATAGGACCGGGTCCCAACTCCAGACCACCTAGGCCCGTGGTAAGCTACATATATACCAATCAGCTCAACAAAGGGCATGCCACACCCTTAAATTGCACAGAATGCAAACAAGTCAAAAAACCAGACAATGTGAACTGAGGTCTAAGATGGCAGACATACAAGAAACAGAGGCATGTTCACACTAGCAAAAAAGAAGCAAGACAAAAATATATCTCATACCCTACCATAATTATATATAAATGTAAAGCAAAATTGCATAATAAATATAGGGTACTTAGTGAACTGTTTTTGATCAAAAAAAGTATACAAGCCGTCCCACCAGCGGCAAGGTGACCCTAAATTGGGACGGTACCTATACTGCCTATATTAAAAACCTTACTGTATATCAAAGTTGAAGTGATGCATATAAAAGGGTAGACAAATAGGACCGGGTCCCAACTCCAGACCACCTAGGCCCGTGGTAAGCTACATATATACCAATCAGCTCAACAAAGGGCATGCCACACCCTTAAATTGCACAGAATGCAAACAAGTCAAAAAACCAGACAATGTGAACTGAGGTCTAAGATGGCAGACATACAAGAAACAGAGGCATGTTCACACTAGCAAAAAAGAAGCAAGACAAAAATATATCTCATACCCTACCATAATTATATATAAATGTAAAGCAAAATTGCATAATAAATATAGGGTACTTAGTGAACTATTTTTGATCAAAAAAAGTATACAAGCCGTCCCACCAGCGGCAAGGTGACCCTAAATTGGGACGGTACCTATACTGCCTATATTAAAAACCTTACTGTATATCAAAGTTGAAGTAATGCATATAAAAGGGTAGACAAATAGGACCGGGTCCCAACTCCAGACCACCTAGGCCCGTGGTAAGCTACATATATACCAATCAGCTCAACAAAGGGCATGCCACACCCTTAAATTGCACAGAATGCAAACAAGTCAAAAAACCAGACAATGTGAACTGAGGTCTAAGATGGCAGACATACAAGAAACAGAGGCATGTTCACACTAGCAAAAAAGAAGCAAGACAAAAATATATCTCATACCCTACCATAATTATATATAAATGTAAAGCAAAATTGCATAATAAATATAGGGTACTTAGTGAACTGTTTTTGATCAAAAAAAGTATACAAGCCGTCCCACCAGCGGCAAGGTGACCCTAAATTGGGACGGTACCTATACTGCCTATATTAAAAACCTTACTGTATATCAAAGTTGAAGTGATGCATATAAAAGGGTAGACAAATAGGACCGGGTCCCAACTCCAGACCACCTAGGCCCGTGGTAAGCTACATATATACCAATCAGCTCAACAAAGGGCATGCCACACCCTTAAATTGCACAGAATGCAAACAAGTCAAAAAACCAGACAATGTGAACTGAGGTCTAAGATGGCAGACATACAAGAAACAGAGGCATGTTCACACTAGCAAAAAAGAAGCAAGACAAAAATATATCTCATACCCTACCATAATTATATATAAATGTAAAGCAAAATTGCATAATAAATATAGGGTACTTAGTGAACTGCTTTTGATCAAAAAAAGTATACAAGCCGTCCCACCAGCGGCAAGGTGACCCTAAATTGGGACGGTACCTATACTGCCTATATTAAAAACCTTACTGTATATCAAAGTTGAAGTAATGCATATAAAAGGGTAGACAAATAGGACCGGGTCCCAACTCCAGACCACCTAGGCCCGTGGTAAACTACATATATACCAATCAGCTCAACAAAGGGCATGCCACACCCTTAAATTGCACAGAATGCAAACAAGTCAAAAAACCAGACAATGTGAACTGAGGTCTAAGATGGCAGACATACAAGAAACAGAGGCATGTTCACACTAGCAAAAAAGAAGCAAGACAAAAATATATCTCATACCCTACCATAATTATATATAAATGTAAAGCAAAATTGCATAATAAATATAGGGTACTTAGTGAACTATTTTTGATCAAAAAAAGTATACAAGCCGTCCCACCAGCGGCAAGGTGACCCTAAATTGGGACGGTACCTATACTGCCTATATTAAAAACCTTACTGTATATCAAAGTTGAAGTAATGAATATAAAAGGGTAGACAAATAGGACCGGGT
This sequence comes from Phyllobates terribilis, assembly GCF_046119375.1. Classification (NCBI taxonomy): domain Eukaryota; kingdom Metazoa; phylum Chordata; class Amphibia; order Anura; family Dendrobatidae; genus Phyllobates; species Phyllobates terribilis. The sequence goes on along the minus strand of NW_027362762.1, from coordinate 762,316,885 downwards.
CCCAACTCCAGACCACCTAGGCCCGTGGTAAGCTACATATATACCAATCAGCTCAACAAAGGGCATGCCAAACCCTTAAATTGCACAGAATGCAAACAAGTCAAAAAACCAGACAATGTGAACTGAGGTCTAAGATGGCAGACATACAAGAAACAGAGGCATGTTCACACTAGCAAAAAAGAAGCAAGACAAAAATATATCTCATACCCTACCATAATTATATATAAATGTAAAGCAAAATTGCATAATAAATATAGGGTACTTAGTGAACTATTTTTGATCAAAAAAAGTATACAAGCCGTCCCACCAGCGGCAAGGTGACCCTAAATTGGGACGGTACCTATACTGCCTATATTAAAAACCTTACTGTATATCAAAGTTGAAGTAATGCATATAAAAGGGTAGACAAATAGGACCGGGTCCCAACTCCAGACCACCTAGGCCCGTGGTAAGCTACATATATACCAATCAGCTCAACAAAGGGCATGCCACACCCTTAAATTGCACAGAATGCAAACAAGTCAAAAAACCAGACAATGTGAACTGAGGTCTAAGATGGCAGACATACAAGAAACAGAGGCATGTTCACACTAGCAAAAAAGAAGCAAGACAAAAATATATCTCATACCCTACCATAATTATATATAAATGTAAAGCAAAATTGCATAATAAATATAGGGTACTTAGTGAACTATTTTTGATCAAAAAAAGTATACAAGCCGTCCCACCAGCGGCAAGGTGACCCTAAATTGGGACGGTACCTATACTGCCTATATTAAAAACCTTACTGTATATCAAAGTTGAAGTAATGCATATAAAAGGGTAGACAAATAGGACCGGGTCCCAACTCCAGACCACCTAGGCCCGTGGTAAGCTACATATATACCAATCAGCTCAACAAAGGGCATGCCACACCCTTAAATTGCACAGAATGCAAACAAGTCAAAAAACCAGACAATGTGAACTGAGGTCTAAGATGGCAGACATACAAGAAACAGAGGCATGTTCACACTAGCAAAAAAGAAGCAAGACAAAAATATATCTCATACCCTACCATAATTATATATAAATGTAAAGCAAAATTGCATAATAAATATAGGGTACTTAGTGAACTATTTTTGATCAAAAAAAGTATACAAGCCGTCCCACCAGCAGCAAGGTGACCCTAAATTGGGACGGTACCTATACTGCCTATATTAAAAACCTTACTGTATATCAAAGTTGAAGTAATGCATATAAAAGGGTAGACAAATAGGACCGGGTCCCAACTCCAGACCACCTAGGCCCGTGGTAAGCTACATATATACCAATCAGCTCAACAAAGGGCATGCCACACCCTTAAATTGCACAGAATGCAAACAAGTCAAAAAACCAGACAATGTGAACTGAGGTCTAAGATGGCAGACATACAAGAAACAGAGGCATGTTCACACTAGCAAAAAAGAAGCAAGACAAAAATATATCTCATACCCTACCATAATTATATATAAATGTAAAGCAAAATTGCATAATAAATATAGGGTACTTAGCGATCCTGGGACTTGTAGTTCTCCAGGGATTCCGGTTATGCCTTACTGGGTCATAGAGATCCCGGTAAGCTCGGATCCGGTGTCCGGTAAATGCTTCGGGGTGAGCTGGTTAAGCTCCTCTGCCATCTATGTACAAACTCTCCACTCGCCTTCGGCCTACTCGGGCCCTCACTAGGCTATACACACTAACGGCAGCTTGCCGCGCTTCACCGATCTTATGGCGCCGGCACACCTTAAGCTCTAACTGGGCTCCCTGAATCTAGCTAACAGGAGCCTCGTGCTCCATTGCTGAACTATTAACAGAGTTCTCTAGACTAGACTGAGCTCCACTGCAGGCTGACCTCTCTTAGGCTTCTCTACTGCAGGAACTCTTCAGAGGAACTGAACTGCCTAGCTCCACCTTCCCTATTTATATCCCTAACGGGCTCCCTCTGCTGGTCTGAGGTGGAAGGTGGAGATGTGTGAATGTTTATGGGGGCCTCTTGTGGAGGATTCCATCAATGCACTCTTCTAGGATCTGTGATACCAAGCGCAGCTGGGCGTCACAGATGCTATTGACGACGAGGTTAGGTTGCGCCTTCCTGGACAGAGACAGAGTACTGGAAGCACGTCAACAACTGCATCCTATACCACAACTCTGTCTCTGACCAAAAGTCGTAGTGGCTCTTCAGGTCGCATGGGCTCTAAGCCTTGCATAGCCTGGGCTTTTTTTCAGATCGATAAGGATGACCCAACTCGTGTTATCTGTAATATTTGTCACCAAAAGCTTAGTAGAGGCCAAAAAATCCATAGTTTGAGTACTTCATGCATGAACCGTCACATGGATATGAAGCATAAGTTGCAGTGGGAAGCTCACTGTGCTACAATGCGGCCTAGCGGGCCGGGCCAACCACCGTCTGCCCCATCTTGTGCATCCGCGGCCTCTTCATCCTCTGTGACTGGGGGGACAGCAGTCACACATGTTTTTGGATGCAGACCTACCACCTCTTTACCCGCAACAGCCAGTGTGATTGGCAGGTCATCATTTCATTTGGAAGTGGAAACACCATCTGGTGTTGAGCGCTCTCTGACATCGAGAGCACCACCCTTGGATCAAGGCAACCTAACTTTTCCGCCTGCATCTTCCTCACAGACCGGCAAGTTTGCCGGGGACACCCTTCTCAACCCCGTCTAAGCACAACAGCCAGCCCTCGGTCCCTCAGATGTGGACAAGTAAAAGACCATTTCCTCCTAGCCATGACAAAGCTAAGAGGTTGAATTTCACCATCTGCAAGCTGTTGGCTACAGAAATGCTGCCTTTCTGCATGGTGGACACAGAGGATTTTTGAGACCTTATGTCCGTCGCAGTGCCCCAATACAAGATGCCCAGTCGGCACTACTTCTCAAAGAGAGGTGTGCCTGCGCTCCACCAGCATGTCGCACACAACATCACCGCTTCTTTGAGAAACTCTGTGTGTGACAGGGTGCATTTCACCACAGACACTTGGGCGAGTAGGCATGGACAGGGGAGTTACATGTCGCTGACTGGGCACTGGGTAACTATGGTGACAGCAGGACAAGGGGCTGCTGTCCAAGTCTTGCCGTCCCCACGAGTTGTGCGTCAATCCTCTTTATCTAGAAGTTCCTCCACTGCTTCTGCCTCCTCAACCTCCTCTCGGTCCTCCACCTGCACCCAAAGCCTGTCTGGTAATGCCACCCGCTTTCTAACTGCGCAGAAGGAATCCTGCACACCTCTTTACTATGCTGGCAGCAGGGCTCAACGGCATCAGGCAATGTTCACTTTGAAATGTCTGGGAAATGTGAGTCACACAGCTGAGAAGTTGTGGTCAGCTCTGGAGACCCAGTTTCGTGAATGGTTGTCTCCACTGGACCTGCAACCAGGGAAGGCCGTGTGCGACAATGCTGCAAACCTGGGTGTGGCCCTTCGCCGGGGCAATGTCACACACGTGCCTTGTATGGCTCACGTGTTGAACCTGGTTGTTCAGCAATTTTTAGCCCACTATCCCGGACTAGATGGCCTTCTGCAGAGGGCACGGTCGCTGTGTGCTCACTTCCGCCGTTCGCATCCCACAGCTCAACGACTTACATCTCTACAAAAGTCGTTGGGCCTGCCAGTTCACCGGCTGAAATGCGATGTGCCGACACGGTGGAATTCAACTCTGCACATGTTGCAGCGACTGTGGCAGCACCGACAAGCCCATGTGCAATACGTTCTGACGTATAGCCTGGGCCAACGAGATCCAGAGGTGGGGCAAATCACGCTGCAGGAGTGGTCTCAGATGAGGGACCTATGAAGTTGATGCGCCCCCTGGGCAGTGGGGTACCCGTAGCTGGGCCAGTAGATGCTGGGTGTTGTAGTCACTGTGGCGGCGACCCGGTCCGTGACCCAGGGCGGTCAATCCAAAGGTAATTTGTATATATGGGTTTTATAATAACCGATTACGCCACCTGTGGAGTGCGGCCAAAGAGGCCGCCCCTGCGGAACAGTCCTCTGAAGCTGGTGGTTTTGCAGCAATGGTATTATTACTCCCCACAGGAAGAGTGTAGCTTCAGGGCAGTGTGGGTGGATGATGGTGGTTGTAGTGCAGGGAGTCAGTAATGAACACAGAGTCTGTGTGATGCAGTCCCAAGATCTTTACTCACAGTTGTTGCAGTCCAGATTACAGGTACCAGAGCAATCTCCCCCGTCGTGCTGTGCGTACTCAATGAGGGGCTCAGTCCACCCCCAGATAGCTCCGGAGTACTTAGCAGGACCCCCTTCTGTGTGTCCTTTCTCTGGCCTTCTCCCTGCACCTCACACCCAGTGACACTTCTAATCGGTATCCTCTGGCCTTGGCGGGCGACGTGTGTTCCGTCCCCTGGGTCCTATGTGGCTACCTTCTTAGTGAGACTGGTGTGGACTTTGGCCTGCAGTACATGAAATTCTGCAGCCTCCGGTTTCTAGTTGAGCCTTGCTGTTTCTCTGCTAGTTGAGGGACCGGTTCCCCTTATCTGGCCTGACCCCTCTACCTCCTGGTAGCAGCTGGTGTACGGGTGGCCTTCTGCACGGCCAGTACCCCTAGGGTCCCTTCGGTTCCTGGAGCCTTCCTGCTCCCACTCCTCTCTTCTCTCCTTCAGCCCTGGGCCTCCCATGCTAGGCCCGCCTCCAGAGCAGAGCTCATGCAGAGCCCCTGCTCCTGTCACTTCTCCTCTGACTGGCTTGCTCGTTCTAAGATGGCTTCCTATTTATACTCTCCCTGTCATGTGCTCCCCTAAGCTGCTTTCTCCACCCACACCCACTATATATGACCCTCCCACCAGCTAGGGACCTGGGACTGTGCTCTCCCTTAGGAGCAATCTCGCCCTACCCCCACTGCGGGTATGTGTTGGATGTAGGTGTTAGGGTCCCGAGCCATACTCCTTCCTTATCTGAGGGAGAGATACCACACCTCTGGGTGAGATGCAGTACCTCTGTGGCGACTGAACCCTCAGGGGTGCCACACACCCTTCTGCACAGTTTTGAAATGGCGACAAAGATGTTTCGTGCTGACGACGATGCCATTATCAGCATGACTATTCTGGTGATTTACATGCTAGAGCACACGTTAAACAGAATTCAGAGTCAGGTGGTGGGACAAGAGGAGGTGGAGAGAGTAGAGGAGGAGTCGTATGCGGAAGGGATAACATCTCCAAGGTCCAGACGGTCGGCAGCACCAAGGTGGCAGGCATGGGAAGGTGGGGGAGAGGGATTAACCAGGGCGCATGGTAGCAGCCAAACTGTTGAGGAAGGTGCAGGAGCCGAGGAAGAAGTGGAGGACGAACATGGGCCTGTAAGACTCATCAGATGAGGAAGACCTTGATCACATTTCTGTTGTGCGAGGTTGGGGGGAGAGGGCAGAGGAAGGAAGCATGATTCTTACCTCGCTATCAACACAACAAGGACTTGGTCCTCCTTGATGCGCAAGACACATGAGTGCCTTCTTGCTGCACTACCTGCAACATGACCCTCGGATTGTCAGAATTCGAAGTAATCCCAACTACTGGGTTGCCACACTCTTAGATCCCCGGTACAAAAGTAAATTTGCAGAAATAATTCCTGCCATAGAAAGGGATTCATGCATGCAGGAGTATCAGCAGATGCTGTTGCTGAATCTTACATGTGCTTTTCCACAAAACACCAGTGGTGCATGTAGTGAATCTCACAGTTCTAACTTGGAAACAGTGGGACTGTCGAGTCTTCATCACTCAAACCGTAACAGTAACACAGTATCTGCTGGTAACAGCAATTTTGTGGAATCGTTTCACCACTTTTTTAGACCATCCTTTGCAAGGCCACAGGAGACAAGAAGTCTGACACATAGTCAACGCCTAGATAGGATGGTACAGGAGTATCTCCAAGTGAACATCGAAGCTATGACTGTGTCACTGGACCCTTGCTCATTTTGGGCTTTCAATCTGGAAAAATGTCCGGAGCTCGCCACTCACGCCTTGGAGATCTTGTCATGCCCTGCAGCGAGCGTTCTCTCTAAACGTGTATTCAGCGCTGCTGGTGGTGTGCTGACAGATAAGCGCACGCGGCTGTCCACTGAGAATGTAGACAGACTCAAGTTCATAAAGATGAGCAAATCATGGATCCGCAAGGACTTTTCTACCCCTGCGTCATCCTGGGGAGAGTAAAAGCTTGAGGATTTGGTAAAATCACCTCACCAACCGTTTTAAGCAACTCTGGGGCAATTGATGCCACTTAAGTGGTGTCTGTGCCACAATTTTTGGAAAAAATGGAGACTCTGTTTGGAGTCCCCTTACTGTGTTTTACGTGACGTTGGCATCGTCAATTACAGGTGGGTTGGGTCGCCACCCCTTTTAACTGTAAGAAACTACATACACTATGGCTTGGGGTAACACAGATGATTGAGTCTGAAGAGCTGTTTACTCAGAGGTCTGCTCCAAATCTTCAGTGTCTGCTAGTCAGCGTAGAATTTTTAACTGCATCTAGCCTAGGCAATACTTTGGGCGTAGTAGCCCAGCTGCGAAGCAAGCTGCACCGCCTGTGTATGTAATAAGAATTTTTAAATGCATCTTGCCTAGGCAGACTGTGGGGACCCCCAACCCAACCCAGACGCTCAGCCCCCCTACCGCCCCACTTTCCTTGACAATACAATAATGTAACTCTTACAACTGGATGGGTGAGGATCGGTCACAGCTTTATTAACTCTTTATACTCATTCCATTAGAAAGGCATTTTATTTCTAAAATAATTCAGCTTGTTGCAGCATGCCCTGGGTCTCCACACCGGCAAGTTGGCCAACAAGTGTAACTCTCCAACATGTCCTTTCTATTTCCAGGCCACGGAGGATCCTGCGTACTCGTATGCAGGACTTTGACCCCCATCCATCACTCTTAACGCTTGTTCGACTCCGTCCTGGAGTCCTGACAGGAATATGTCCAGTCCAATATCCATTAAGTGAACACCGTCAGGCCATATTAGGCCTGCTTTATCTCCTTCCAGTTGTCGGTGTTGTATCACTACACCAACCCTGTCTCTTCGAAATTTTGCCATCCGAATATTTATTACCCGCCTTGTCCGTTCAATGGCCGTGATGTCTCGCGCACCTTGCCATACCGCTATCGGCACAATCTCTGACCATACTATATTTAGTTTTGTGAAAAATTCTCTGAAGCGCTCAGTGTCTAGTTTCATTATTGCCATTAGTTATGCTCTTTTGTGATGACCTAGGTCGTTTCCCCGGCCTGTATAACTAAGATGACCGGACCTCTTGCCTCTTTCCCTACCTTGATTACCTCCATTAGTACCTGTGGCCATAGCAGGCCTCTAATACCTCTCCAGTTGAAATATGTGTTATGAAACTCTAATTTCCTCCTGCCTGGGTGGACTTTTGCCCTTTTTTCTGCCCAATATATATACGAGTGGCCTATCACCCACACTGTTGGCTTAGCGTCACCTGTAAAAGAAACAAACCACGTTAGGATAACAAGTCCGGTCTTATGTATCTCGCCAAACACGTGGATCGCCATCTCCCTATCCTCTGAACTTCCGTTTCTGACAGTCCTGCACTTGCTGCTTCCATGGCCGCGCCTATGCGGAATGAGTGTGTCCCGTAATCTTTGGGGTGGTTCCCTGCCGATGTTATGCATTTATTAAATATAGCTTGGAACTGGTATCTTGATAATGGCGTTCCATCAATGTGTGATAGGAAGAAATTACTTTGTGATCTGATGGTTATATATGTTTTTACTATTGTTACCCGACTCAGTGTACCATTTGTGGGTTGTAGAAGTACCCAAGTGCCCCTGCCCGCTGGAACCGCTTTCGATTGGCGTATGCGTAGATGTATTGCATTATTTGCTATGACTACGTCCTGGTGTAATAAGCCTCCACTGGTGGTAATTTTGGATTGAGGGACTAATTCGCTTATGCATAGCGCCCCGAAGAAGGCGATCGCAAATGCAGTAGACAGTAGTGTTGCTTCAAATTGTGAATGTCATGTTAATGGTGTTAGGGATATGATGTGAGAAATCAGTTTTAATGACACTGGATGGGACGTCTACACTCCTGACTTGGCTGACCCCTTTTCCACCCTTTTATGGATTGTCTGATGATGAATCTCTTTGTCACATCTCCCCAATTCAGTAGTTGGAAGTGAAATGCTACTCCGGTCAGACACCGCTGCGCTGACGCCCCTGATATGCCCCTCATCATTAGCTGGTGGAGAAATTCTATGGTGACTTGTAATCTGGCTTGTTCACATTGGTCAACCCGTCTGCCTGCTACTAGTCGTGTCCACTCTTCCCATGCTTTACCGTATGCTTGACACGTCAACGGGGCAACTGACGGTCTGATTAATGGCATCAACTATTCGCCACTAGATCCCATAGGGAGGGTGTTGCCCGATGGGTGGGCGTTGGGGAGGAGCTCTGTGAAAATCTGCCAATTGAATTGTGATAAAGCGTTAGCAGCAGCTTTAGACCCCTCAGCATCGTGGCTAGTGCGGACCCATACATTGTGTTTTAGGCACAGGAATGCTAGCCGGCGTAGTAGGCCTAGCACTGGGAGAGACGATGATGCCATCTTATTAATGCAGTGCGCTTGGCTGGTGTTTTTTGTTATGAAGCGTATATTTTTGTTAGCCAGGAGCGCGGCCCATATTTCTATTGCTACCACTATTGGGAAGAAAAAATATTTTCCGGGCTAGATGCAGCTAAAAATTATTAATAATTTCAAAGTTGGTGGAACTTGGTATAGATGGCCTAATACAATGAGTACCACACAATGCTACTATGCCCAAAATTATTTTCCAGGCAAGATGCAGCTAAAAATTATTAGTAATTTGAAAGCTGGTGGAGCTTAATATAGATGGCCTAATAGAATGAGTACCACACATTGCTACTATGCCCAAAATTATTTTCCAGGCAAGATGCAGCTAAAAATTATTAGAAATTTGAAAGCTGGTGGAGCTTAGTATAGATGGCCTAATAGAATGAGTACCACACACTGTTAATATGCCCAAAATTATTTTACAGGCAAGATGCAGCTAAAACTTATTAATCATTTGAAAGCTGGTGGAGCTTAGTATAGATGGCCTAATAGAATGAGTACCACACACTGCTAATATACCCAAAATTATTTTACAGGCAAGATGCAGCTAAAAATTATTAGTAATTTGAAAGCTGGTGGAAATTGGTATAGATGGCCTAATAGAATGAGTACCACACACTGCTAATATGCCCAAAATTATTTTGCAGGCAAGATGCAGCAAAAAATTATTAGTAATTTGAAAGCTGTTGGAGCTTAGTATAGATGGCCTATTACAATGAGTACCACACACTGCTAATATGCCCAAAATTATTTTACTGGCAAGATGCAGCTAAAAATTATTATTAATTTCAAAGCTGGTGGAGCTTGATATAGATGGCCTAATACAATGAGTACCACACACTGCTACTAAGCCCAAAATTATTTTCCGGGCTAGATGCAGCTAAAAATTATTATTAATTTCAAAGCTGGTGGAGCTTGGTATAGATGTCCTAATACAATGAGTACCACACACTGCTAATATGCCCAAAATTATTTTGCAGGCAATATGCAGCTAAAAATTATTAGTAATTTCAAAGCTGGTGGAGCTTAGTATAGATGGCCTAATACAATGGGTACCACACACTGCTAATATGCCCAATATTATTTTACAGGCAAGATGTAGCTAAAAATTATTATTAATTTCAAAGCTGGTGGAGCTTGGTATAGATGTCCTAATACAATGAGTACCACACACTGCTAATATGCCCAAAATTATTTTACAGGCAAGATGCAGCTAAAAATTTTTAGTAATTTGAAAGCTGGTGGAGCTTAGTATAGATGGCCTAATAGAATGAGTACCACACACTGCTAATATTCCCAAAATTATTTTGCAGGCAAGATGCAGCTAAAAATTATTAGTAATTTGAAAGCTGGTGGAGCTTAGTATAGATGGCCTTATAGAATGAGTACAACACACTGCTAATATGCCCAAAATTATTTTGCAGGCAAGATGCAGCTAAAAATTATTAGTAATTTGAAAGCTGGTGGAGCTTAGTTTAGATGGCCTAATACAATGAGTACCACACACTGCTAATATGCCCAAAATTATTTTACAGGCAAGATGCAGCTAAAAATTATTATTAATTTCAAAGCTGGTGGAGCTTGGTATAGATGGCCAAATACAATGAGTACCACACAGTGCTACTAAGCCCAAAATTATTTTCCGGGCTAGATGCAGCTAAAAATTATTATTAATTTCAATGCTGGTGGAGCTTGGTATAGATGGCCTATTACAATGAGTACCACACACTGCTACAAGCCCAAATATTTTTTCAGAGCTAGATTCAGATAAAAATTATTTTGAATTTGCAACCTGGTGGAGGTTAGTATAGATGGACTAATAGAATGATGCTATGCCCAAAAGGTTTTACTTCACTAGGTGCAGTAAAAAAATTGTATTCTATACACAGGTGGTGTAGCTTACAACACAGATAGGCTACTCCACTGACTAACACACACTGCAAGAGGCCAAAAAAGTTTTGCTTTGCTAGATTTAGCCAAATGCTTTGAAAAAAACTTGCACAGCACTGGCACAGACCTGACTGGCAAAAAGTGATAGGAACTGATGTAACCTAGCCCTCAAAAGGACTGCAATTACAATTAGTCTTTACTCCCAACCTATCTATTTAAAAGCACAGACCTGCCTGATAAAAGTCATAGGAAATGATGTAACCTAGTCCTCAAAAGGACTGCAATCACAACTATTCCCTACTCCCAAGCTATCTGTAGATTTGTGCGAAAATTAGCTTGAAATTAACACTCAAAGTATAGCGCACACAGCAACAGTGGTGCCGTCTAACACGTAGCTGCAGCAGTGAGAAAATGGTGGCTACGTGGAAAATGGCTGGGTCTTATACGGCAAGGACATGTGACATACACTGCCAATGACACATGCCCTTGCTTGTGTGAAAAAAAGCAGTTCGCTCCGTGTGTGCGCTGCTGATAGGCTGACAGATTGCACCTCCCCACTGTAAATGCGGGAAAGAGAAAAAAAAAAGGAGATCTTCATTATTTATGCAGAGATCCATCCCCTGCCCCTCCCCCCGCCCCGCTGTACACTCAAACTACGTATTAACATTAATTTTCAGCATTAATGAGAAAAAATCCAGTTATGATTTTGGTGCACGAACAGTTATCGAACATAACCTCGAATAGCCGAATTTTTTTCAAATTGTTCGTGTTCGCCGAACGGCTCGAACACCGCCCAAAACAGCTTGAATTTGAGATTGGCGAACAGTTCGAGTCAAACACCGCTCATCTCTAGTAGAGGCCTTGTCTGGTATCCAAGACAGAATCTCACTCTTCTGGCTTCCACACACGTTTACGTTTCAGACCGGGAACTTTTTCCAGGAACATAGTGGATGCATCAAGCTTCTTCTGACCTGACACAGACTGAGTGCCTTCTCATGCACCACTGACAATACCACGTCAACAGGCTTTTTGACATTTTGGGTTTTGTTGACAGATTTTCAAATGTTGATGGCACAAGCCAATCTAGCTGTCACAGGCACAGCCAAAATAGTGAGTCAACCATGGCACAGCCCATAGGCTAATTTTTTGCAATTCCTATGCACATTGTGCAGGGGACAAACCAGGACAGTATTCCTACTCCAGCCTAACTACTATTTGTGATTGGAGGCCCTTGGGATGGTGGCTTTCTGCGTCAACCATGACTCAGCCCAGAGGGCTAATTTTCACAAACCGAATGCACATTGTGCAGTGGACAAATCTGGAATGTACAGTAGTCCTACCAAACTAATATTTGTCATTGCAAGCCCTTGTCACAGGTTGTGCCACATTGTGACTGAGATGGGGTATACATATTCAATAGAAATTTACACTGACTGTTGATGACCGACTGATGGCCCTCTGAAAACTTGAATTGAAGGCCACAACTACTACAGTACTCCATGTTAGATAATGTTTGTCAAGCGAGGCCCTTGTCATGGAATCTTCCTGCACCTATGACACAGCCCCCAGCCCCAGGAGTAATTTTTGGAAATATGATGCACATTCTGCACTGGACCAAGTCGTACAGAATCAAGAAGTCTTCTCTTGTTATATAATATGGGGAATATTGACAATCAAAATCTCTAAGCCATTTAGAGAAGCTTCTCTAACCCATCCTGGAGGAGGGGAACCATATGTCCTTTATCCATTGACTTGCGCAAGTGATATATTTGAGCTCGTCATCCAGTTGACTAGTGCAGCTTTATGTTTCCGGTTCACAGAGTTCAGCCGTTCAGCCATACCTGAGGATCGTAGGCCGCACTCACTGCTACTTTCTAGTACTCCATGTCTCTTGGCCATTTTCTCTGTAGTCTTTGCCCTTAAATGAGTTAAATAATAGTGAGGGCTCTACAATATGAATAAGTGAGGGCACTCCCAAATGTACACAAGAGGCACCTCCAAAATTTCTAGAGGAGGGCACTTCAAAATGTATGTTACAGGGCCACACGAAGGCTCTCACAAAACTCAGCTTTCCTGCCTACTGCAGGCCCTCTGAACATTTTAATTTAGGGCCGCAGTATCACATGGTGGTGGAGGAGGAGGAGGAGGGTCAAGCTCATCATTACAATGGGCACATTGTAAACTATTAGGAATATGTATTCCACTATCTGAGTGTCAATGATGGAGGGACCACCCAAATGTCTAAGTAACAGCTGTCCCTCCAAAATGCATGTTACAGAGCCACCTGAGGCCTCTCAGGCCAAAGATCATCATAACTACTGGTGCGTTCTAGCATCTTGCTTGTAAAGTGCTGGGTAATAGCGAACTAAAAATGATGTATGACAGAGGGACCTACAAAATATATAAGTCAGGGCCCTCCCAATTGTAAAAGCCACAACAGTATATGTGATCAAAAGCTAAAAGGGATATTTTTTTGGTTTCTCTGTTTTATTTAGCCTTATATACAAGTGATTATGCAGGAAAAACTGTTTCTTAACCTTTTTGGCCTGTTAAATGCTATTTAGGTAAGGTTTGGTAGTTGTTCTGCGACAAACTTATTCCCATAAACCATATGTGAGTCAGAAATGCATGCAGGCACATTCCCCAGGCTCTTCCCATTCTGTTTCATCACTTTCACATCCATTTCAGCCTTTTCCTCAGGCCCCCTGACCACTTTGTAGGGTCCAGCAGAAAATTAATCACATTTCCCATTGACTTACATTGTACTCGCTATTTGGAATGAATCGCGATTATTACAAAGTACTCATTACGAGTATAGCGATTACAAATATTACGGTACTCGCTCATCACTACTCATAGCTGTTTTTCTAGGTTTGTGCCGGTCTGAAGCATTGGTGACTCTTTGCGATGATAAGTTTTGTAAAGAACTTGCAGCAGTAAGTTGTACCAAACACAGATGTATACTACACTGCAAGTCTCCTCACAGGGGGCAATTCATCACTGCTCATGTAACATTTATAGAGCTCAAGCACTGGGAGATCTACAGTATACATCACATAGGGGACACTGAGACTGCTGTTTATACATCACATAGGAGACACCAAGACTACTGTGTATACATCACATAGGAAACACTGAGACTGCTGTATACACCACATAGGAGACACCAAGACTGTTGTATGTACATCTCATAGGAGACACTGGGGCTGGAGTATATACATCACAAAGGATACACTGGGGCTGAAGTTAATAAATCACAGGAAATGGGGGATGCAGTATATAAATCACAGGAGGCATGAGGCTGGGACATATACGTCACAGTAGTAAAATATAGAATTAATTAACCAGATCGATAAAGAGCGTAACAAGAAAAAAACAAAATGCCAGAATTGTTGGTTTTTCAGCTGTCAAACAGTGCAAAAAACGTCAATAATAAGCAATCAAACTGTTGTATCTATCCCAAAATGGTATAAATAAAAATGTCGGCTCAGGGCACAAACTCTCACGCAGCTCCATCACACAGAAGTGTAAAATATGATGACTCTCGAAAAATAGCAACACAATCAAAGTCTTTCTTTATTTTAAATTTCAGATTTATTTACGTTTGGTAAAGCCGTAATCATACTGACCTGTAGAATCATATTTACAGGTTATTTTAACAATATAATTAATGCTGTAAATAAAAGAAAACAATTTCAATTGGAACAGTTGGAATTTTTTCTCCCACTTACCAGTGTGGCGCCCCTGTGGGTTCAGTCGCCACAGAGGTACTGCATCTCACCCAGAGGTGTGGTATCTCACTCTCAGTTAAGGATAGAGTGCTGCCCGGGACCCTAGCACCTGCATCCAACACTACACTACTCCAGACCAGCAGGAGGGGCAAGATGCGTCGCTTCACTGCTGAGCACTGTCCCTGGCTGGAGTGGGGAGGAACCAAAGTAGGGGGAACCATGAAGTGGGTGTGGGTGGAGGAAGTAAATCAGGGGAGCACTTGTTAGGAATAGTATATAGAGATAAGCCATCTTGGGAGTGGTCCGACAGTCTGAGAGGAGAAGTAGAGAGAGCCGGTGTTCTGCAGGAGCTCTGCTCTGGAGGAGGGCCTAGAGAGAGGCCCAGGATAGACTGAGGAGGAGAGGAGCAGGAGAAAGGCTCCAGGAATGAAGAAGGGATCCCAGTGGTATGGGCAGTGCTGAAGGCCACCCGTACACCCATATCTGCCAGGCGGTGGAGGGATCAAGCCGCAGAGGAGACCGGCCCCTAATCAGTGAGAATTTCAATGTTCAACTGGAAACCGGAGGCTTCTGTACTTTCAGGGTACAGTTGCCACATCCGCACTCAAGTCGCCAAAAAGGTAACCACATAGGATCTAGGGAACTCCAGGTTGCCCAGAAAGATTCGAGGCTACCGGCTTGGGACATTGTGTGGCGAGGCGCAGGGCAAGAAGGGTGAGAGCCAGCGCAGGAAGTCGGCTGAGAAGGGTATATAGAACGGGGTCCTGTCAGGCACTCTTGAAACACCTGGGAGTTTGCTGAACCCCTGCCTGCTGAACGCAGCACGATGTGGGAGGTCGTAATCAGGAAAGTGCAACCTGAGGAACTTAACAACTGTGAGTAAACCCTGGGGACTGCATCCCACTGTCTCTGTGAAATTATTGCTGCACCATCACCCCCTGCACTACACTGCACCACGAGTGCTACTTCCATAACAGCAACATCTACACTGCCCTGGAACTAAGCTCTACCTATGGAGAGCTCAGTCCAACTCTGCTGCATTTACACCAGCTCCAGAGGACCTGCTCCGCAGCGACGGCTCTCTATAGCCGCATACCACAGGTGGCATCACGAACTCTATACAAGAACTATAAATCCCCTGTAAATATTCCCCTTTTGATTGACCGCACTGGGTCACGGACCGGGTCACCGCCACTGTGATATCTCCCCTAGCAACGATCGGCCCGGCACCGAGTACCCCATGGCCCAGGGGGTGCGTCACCAGTACTTAACATAATAAAATGGATGATATGCTTCAAAAGTACAACTTGTCTTATAAAAAACAAGCCCTCACATGGCTATGTTGATGGAAAAATAAAAAAGTTATGTCTTTTGGAAGAAGGAGAGGAAATAACAAATACACAAAAATGTAAAATCGCCACTTTGGGAAGGGATTAAAAAGGTCAAATAGTTGAGCTACATTGCAGTTCCCAAAATTAGATTATAACTAAATAATGTGCCCAGCTTACATTGGAGAAATGGTATTTAGGAAGAGAAATAAGGCAGATGTACCCAGCCAATCAGTATTGCGAAGAGTAATGGTGACTATCTGAAATAACAACTCAACCTTGCAAAGTTCCTTCCAATTGACCTTTTTAGGTTCCTTAAAGGGAATCTGCCACTTTATTCATGCTACTCAATGCACGGAATCAGAGCCTGGCTCTGTGATTGCAGCCAGGTATGTTTAACTCTGAAACGCTCCAATGTTTCAGAAAAAACATACTTTGAAGAGCTAGTCACTGACCATAGAGAGAGATGTGATGAGTCTGATGCAGTCCCTGCCCACTCCAGGTGATTGACAGATCGCTCCCTATGTACATGATCCGAAAATTATGAGAACATAAAAGATTATAGGAATTTTAAACCTATAATGTTAAAAACGAGGAGAATTTTACATATAGCATGGCTCGTCCAAACACAAGGCCACACATATGTTACTATATATTGGCAAAACACACTCAACATGGAGGTGGCTTCAAGGCGAGTAATATTTAAAGGATTACAGACATCCGTTCATAGAACTTCATGGAAGATGTTTATTTTTAATAAAGTCGGAGAACTGTTTGCTTATGTATCAAAGTTTTGGCTTGTTTTTCTTCTCACCTATCCTCCCGTGTAAATCTGCAGTGAAATGAAAAAACAGTTGAATAAAAAAAAGAAAAATATAAAAACCTGATGTGTTATTTGATTTAACCCATTTCACTCTGTTTTAAATTTATAAAAATATGTTAGATTACTCTTCATATGTCACTGCGATGCAAAGTAACTACATATGTATACATATGACAATTATAACTGGGTGCTGAAGACCAGTGCTCTCATAGTTTTCTTTTTATCTCCTATGTTCTATCTATTAAAGTCTGATACAGTTACAGTTAAGATACAGTATATACTAGTAAGTCTGATAAAATATATACTGATACTACCTCTCTTTTCCATTTTGCATTCACACGTATTACTTTTTTTGCAGAGTATGTAAAATTTTTGCTTGTGGTCCAACTGGATATTTCTTCACAGTCCTCTTTGGGAGTGTGTGCTTTCACCCCTCATTTCCAAACACTGGCAATCAAAGTTCAGCAACTGATCAAGTAGTCTGTTAGTCTCATAATTACAGCTTAGTAACGTTTGGGAAAGGGTAAAAGAACACGCCTCTAGAGAAGACTGTAAAAAAATGCCCAGTTGGACTGCAAGCTGAGATTTCACATACTGCCCTCTAAAACTAATAAATGTGAAAAACTTTAAAAGGGAGCAAAACAGAAAAGAGCTGCAGAATCAGGGGAGCTAAGAGATGTTTATAAGGGTGCTTTAACACTGCACTTTGTTCTACATTCTTTGGTGCCGTCAGGGCTTATGTCCGAACCCCCCTGCAAAACAGGATTCGGTCGTACAGGGTGGTCCAAAAGTAGGTGGACAGAAAGAGTAATAAGGTTATGAAGGGGGAGATTTATCAAACATGGTGTAAAGTGAAACTGGCTCAGACTGGCCCAAAGAGACTTGTGCAAAAAAGTTTGTCGAAGCGTAAGAGGCAGACTTCAAAGCTGTGCAAATTGTAATGGAAAACAGTTTGAGCACTTGCGTTGATAAAATTTAAGGGCTTTTGCATTATTGTTCAGAATAAAATATAATTGTTAATGTTATGCTTGTGTTAGTAAATATAATTTTATATATAAATCAAAATAAATGTTATTATTTTCTGGCCACTTACTTTTGGACCACCCTGTATATGCCGACGGGAACGTTGACTATAATGGTGCCGACAGAGTCAACGTGTGCTCTGTCATGCAACATTTTCGGGCATATACACCTACTGGAGGTGCACACTAAGATGTAGTAGACTGTATCTGAGTGACCGCCTCCAGTAGGCGTATACGCCCAAAATTAATTATTAAATATATTATAGTCAATGGCCCTGTCGGCGCATACACCTGAATCCTGTTTTAAGGGGGGTTTGGAGGTAAGCACCGACAGGACCAACGAACGTAGGACAAAGTGCAGTATGAAAGCACCCTAACGCAGGGGTGGGGAACTTCAGGCCCGCAATTACCTTGCTTTGTGCTTTGATGGCTGCCAGCCCCTTAGTTTCTTTCTCTGTGAGCACTCGCACGCAGCGTTCACTACTGAATGCTGAAGCACATGCAATAAAAGAATACATCCTGACACCAGTGCCGGCGTCAAGACGTTTTTTGTGGGTGGAGTTAGTGAGTGATTTGTGCGTCTCCCGAAGGATGGTATAAAAATCCAATTGGCTCTTGGCAGGAATAAGGTTCTCCACCCCTGCCCTAAGGTATTTAGGCCAAACACATTCATTGTTGCCCAGGTAACACTGTTGCCACTTAATGGTCAATTTGTTTTAATAATAGTAAATATTATTGCCACTGACTATATTTTAATATTAACAGCCAACTAACTTTTTGATTAACAGCTAACTAAACTTTTAAACATTTTTTGATGTTATAGTCTCTGTTCAGTAGTATTGATAAGTGGGGGTCTAGGTCCTGAGACCCCAATTGATTGATCAATTTAAAGGCTAAAGCACTCAGCTTATTCCTTCTCGGTGTGTATGTGACACAGGTACTTTAGATGCAGTGACACAGAAACACAGAGCAGGGTCAATCTTCACGCAGGGAGTAACAGGGGAAATAAGGGAACAACAAAGGGAATAGCAGGTAAAAGGCTATAACCGATAATCCACAGTTTGGCTAGATGTAGCAGAGTCGAGAAGGTTGTAATCGGCAGTTTTACACTTAGTTGACTCTTGTTCCCCACAAGGCCGTTGTCGGCTGATGCCAGTATTGTTTTCTTCTGGCTTCCCCGCGTAAACAGTGCTCCATATTCTGGCGGCAGCGGGCGGTCTTCGGTTTGACCCGCTGAGCCCCTAGTCCATAACACTGCACCTCACTTGCTCGGCTCCACAGACCCTGCGTCTCTTCTCCCTCTAGTCGGGCTTGACTCCAACTCTCAACTCCCTGCTTTCCCGCGCAAAACTCCTTTTTCTCCCTCTTCCTTGACACAACCCCAGCTCCCCGGTCACCTAACCCCTGAGCTCTGGCTCTGGACACGCCCCCCAGCTTCCCGGTCACCTGACCCCTGAGCTCGCAGTCTGTCTTCCCCCTGCAACCAGAAGCACGGCCCCGGCAGTTCCGGATCCCTTGTTCTGAAAGTACTTACACCCCGGTCTTCCCCCTTACACTCCCGCTCTCCTTTAACTCGCCATTCCACGGGCGAGAGTTCCTTCACCAAACGTTCACATTCTTGGACTTCCTGGACGATACGTTGCCATATAAACTGATTTTGTTCGTAACATTGAGGAGGCACTCCTGCTGTTGTCCGTTCTGACCTGCGTAACTCAGTTTGACCGATGGGGACTCATACCCGAGATGCACCGGTCCAACAGTCAAATAGTCGATCATCAGCACCTCCAAGGGGGCAGAAGTCACAATGGTTTGTATGGTGACACGCTGTTCTGGGGACTTAACCAGCTCACAGCTCCGACATCTTCGAAAAGTGCCTTCTATTGTTGCTCGCAGTTGGAGGTGATACACCAGCCTCTGCAACCACTGAAATGTCTTCTCTGGTCCGAAGTGAGCCCCTCGTTCATGAGCCTCCTTAGCCACTACTCTGATCAACTTCTCTGGGATCATCACTTGCCAGGTGATCACGAACTCTCGCAGTAGCTCTACCCATTGGTACAGCAGCCCGTCTCGCAAAAAAGTCTCTCCCATTGTCCCAGCATTTTCAGCACCCCCGGGGACAGGGTACTCCTCTCTTCTCGACTGGGGACCTGTCTAATAGCCATCCATTGATATAATTGTGCAACTTCTTTGTCAGTCTGTTGAAGTCGGGCCCAGTCATCTCTTGGCTACCCTAGCACTTGTTCTTCCGACGTCTCTCTGATCTGTCCCTGCGCCGCGACCAGCGGTCCCACGAAACTTCGAAAGCTAGGGACCTCATCCACCTCCAAATCTTCATCGCAGTCATGATCAGGCTGTTCATATGTCACTCTGGAGAGGGCGTTGGCGTGAGTATTCTCTGCCTTAGACCGGTAGGCAATCTTATACCGGTACCTGGCCATGCGGGCCATCCATCGCTGCTCCAGTGCCCCCAATTTCGCATTCTCCAGGTGAGCCAGTGGGTTGTTATCTATTCTCACCAGTACTTTGGACCCGGACAAATACTCTGCGAACTTTTCAGTCATTGCCCAAACCAGAGCCAGCAACTCTAATTTGAAAGAGCTATAATTATATGGGTTCCTCTAGCGTACACAATCACGCGCTCTTTCTCCTCCTGTACTTGGGATAACACGGCTCCCAGACCATGTAGCATGTAGGCTCCCATCAGTGTGGAGTATGAATGGTTGGGAGAAATCCGCATAGGCAAGAATTGGGACCTCGGTCAGGGCAATTTTTAGCGCATGGAAGGCCTCTTCCTGGCTGCTTCCCCACTGAATCGCCCGATTCTTGGAGCCCGCCGGCACTCCCTTAAGTAGCTCCAGCAATGGGTTGGCTATGCAGATGAAGCTCTTCACGAATCTTCGGTAGTACCCGGCAAGTCCCAGGAAGGCCCGAACATCCTTCACTGTCTTCGGAGTAGGCCACTCCTGTACGGCGGCCACTTTTTCCCGGGTGGGCCTGACTCCTTCACCGGACACAGTATGACCGAGATATTCGATCTGTTTGCAGAACAGGTGGCACTTCTGGGGCTTCACCTTTAGGCCATGACTCTGTAGGCGACTCAGTACTTGCTCCAGTCGCTGGAGGTGCTCCTCGAAGGTGGCGGCATAGACAATTATGTCAAGACAAATCAGTGTCGCCTCGAAGTTCAAATCGCCCAAGCACCTCTCCATCAGACGCTGGAACATCCCGGGGGCATTAGTCAGGCCGAAGGGCATCCAATTAAACTCGAACAGTCTCATCGGTAATATGAACGCCGTCTTCGCACGGTCATGTTCGGCCACGGGCACTTGCCAATACCCGCTGGCCAGATCTAAGGAAGAGAAGTATCTTGCCTTCCCTAAGGCCAACAGGGACTCTGCGATTCGGGGTAGTGGGCAAGAGTCTCGAACTGTACAGGCATTCAGTCATCTATAGTCCACACAGAACCGCAGGGTCCCATCTTTCTTCCTGACCAGAACAATCGGAGCTGCCCACGGACTCTGACTCTCCCATATCACACCATTCTGTAACATATGGACTAGCATCTCCTTAACCTCTTTATTCATCTGGGGAGGTATCTGCTGGTATCTCTCCCGCACTGAGGCAGCGCTCCCCATGGGAATCTCGTGGGTAATGGCTTCGGTGCAACCAAAATCATCCTTGTGGTGAGCAAAGTATTCCTGAAACTGCTCCAGTGCCTCCTCAACCTGCTGCACCTGTCGAGGTGAAAGTCCCGTCAATTCAGCCCACATTTGTTCTAGGATTCTTCTTCTCCCCTTCTTACTAGCACGGTGAGATTCCGGCGCCACGGTGACCGCCAGTGTCCAGGGGTCTCCTCTTACAGTGGACAGCTGTACCACATCAGGTAGTACCAACTTCTCTGGCATTCCCAGAATCTTGGCTATTTCCGCCCTAGGAGGGAGTGTGAGATCACCTTCGCCCAGATTAACGCACCACACTATAACATTGCCACCCTGGACGGTGGCCAGTGTCCAAGCCACCAGGAGTCCAGGGGCTACTTTGTCCATCGATGTTGGTTCTATCTGAACTTCGACCCCCTCAAGAGGTGTGCAGGCCCGTGCAGGTAACGTGAGTACAGTTTGTCCTGGCGGTAAGGTG
Source organism: Phyllobates terribilis (assembly GCF_046119375.1). Lineage (NCBI taxonomy): Eukaryota > Metazoa > Chordata > Amphibia > Anura > Dendrobatidae > Phyllobates > Phyllobates terribilis. The sequence continues at coordinate 762,295,329 of NW_027362762.1, read as the reverse complement.
AGTGCCGTAGCTGCTGGTACTATTATTTTCCCCAGGTCCTTCCATTCACTCGACGTCTCCTGAGCCTGGGCGGCTCGGATTAATTGTTGGAAAACCCTCCTTTGGGGGGTTTGTGGGTCCCATCGGTCTAGAGGAATCTCCTTTGGCTCACTAATCGGGATTTGCCCTATCTCTTTCAGCACATTCATTCCGAGGGTCACCGGGGGTCCACTTCCTGTTCCCCCTGCGACCAAAACGCCCCCTTTTTTTCCCACATCTTTTCCACACACTCGGATCTTCATCCATACCACCCCTGCGACCGGGATGGGTAATTGATTTGCTGCCATGAGTCTAATTACTGGTCCCCATTCAGGCCGCGCTATCTCTGGAAATCGCTGTTGAAAGTAGGCTTCTGTCATCGTAGTCACCTGGGATCCCGTGTCAATCAGGCAGTGAACAGCCCGACTGCTTATTTTCAGCCCAGAGAGTCAGGCTGGTGGAAACTAGGTCCTTGGGACTTCCTCTTTTTCTTTCCCCTTCCTTAGGCTCCGGGCTGTGTCCCCCAAACACGGAGCCTGTTAGTTTAACGGCCGCTGCGACAGGGTCCGCCCTCGGCTAGCACAGCCCCTGGCGTAATGTCCTGCGCCTTCCAGCAGGTCATGTCTCTGTCTGCGTAGGGCTGCTGCATTTCTCTATGGAACTCTCCTGCAGGGCGGGGCCTGAATTCAATTCTTTCCCTAACTGGGGCAATCGATCCGGGTATCTCTGGTGTCGGTGCAGGGGTTTTCTTGAGACTGGACAATTCAACCCGCATCTGCTGTATCTCCTTTCGCATCTCTCGAGCCCATTATGGTTCAGCTGCAGGCGGGGTGGGTACCTCGTTACTCCGGACCATCCTTGCCAGGAGCATCACCCCCATCTCCTGCTCTCTCACACGTGCCTCCGCCCCCACTTAAAGAAAAGTCATAAGAGGTTAGCGCTCCCGCAAGGCCTGCTTCAGCTGCACATACCTGAGGCCTGCCACAAATTGGTTCCTTAAGATCACGTCAGGGGGGCCCATTCCCAAATTTCCCATGTTGTTTTTTCTAGTGATATAGGCATACACCCTCTTTAATGCCTTAACATACTGCGTCACAGTCTCCCTCTCGTGCTGCACTTGGTGAAAACGCCGTATTGTAGCATCGGCATCTCTGCCTTCTTCCTGTCAGAGACGCCGTCCCTCTCACCTCCTCGCTCCCCGCTCTCCTTCCCAGCCTGCTGTCAGCGCGCGCAGCCCTGTAGCTTCGGCGTCTCTGCCTCCTGCCGGGCAGAGACGCCGTCCCTCTCACCACGCTCCCCGCTCTCCTTCTCAGCCTGCTGTCTGCGCGAGCAGTCCCCCGGGCACCGTGCTTAGGGCGCGCGTGCTCCCCCCCTCTTAAAGGGGCCGTGCGCGCCGTCCTAAGGAGTCCCCGGCCAATAGCCGAGGGTCCTCCCATATATAGGGCACCTCCTCCAAAATGGAGGTGCCCGATCTCTGCTTCAGCCCTCAGGTCCCGCTGCTAGCTTGACTCCTCGTCCTGCCTGCCAGCCTGTTATCTGCCCGTTACCTGCCGAGCCTGCCTGCCTGCTCACCTGGAGCGCTCACCTGTTACCTGCCTGTTACCTGCCCTGTCTGTCAGTCCGCTCACCTGGGAGCATCCGTCTGTTACCTACAGAGTCCATCAGCCCGCTCACCTGGGAGCGCTCACTTGTTTCCTGCCTTGTCGGTCTGCCCGCTCACCTGGGAGCACAAGCCTGTTTCCTGCCAACCTGCCTGGAGGCGCTGCCGTCACTTGCTGTGACCACCTGCCTGGTAAACCTAGAGACTACTACCTGCTCTGCCGTCACGTACCGTGACCACCTGTCAGCTACCAGAGACTTCTGCCTGCTTGCCGTGTCCATCCGTCATACCGGTCAGTCCCAGCCATCTGACCCGAGGGAGCCACCTGCTCTCTTAAAGGTCATCCCCAGAGTAGCACCTGGTCCCTCGGCCCGGATCCTCCCTGGTCACGGAGTCGTTTGCCGCCGTCCGACCAGGGTCGGTTCGGGTTGATACTTAGTCACGCCCCTCTGGGTCCCTCCTTGCACCTCGGCACAGAGGTTCCACCAACCGGACCCATAACACGTATTCTCAGCTCTCCTACATTGGTGGGATCCCCATGCATTTCCTCCAATATTCGCACCACTTTTTCTACAGTATCCCGGTCATGAGGAGGGCGGTCCAACACGGAGTGCCGGGCCTCGCCGTCCAGGGCTAGTAAGGCTATTTTGGCTTGCATAGCTGGGGTCATCGGATGCATACGTAACATGCTCCTAACTCTCTCAACCCAGTCCCACAGCATCATATTGTCCCCGGTGAATTTTGGGAGATTGCTGAGCATGGCTCCCAGCGGCAAGCTAGATTTAGGGGCTCCCAGAATGGACTGATCTGCAGTGTCTGTGTTTAAAGACTGCATCCTGCCGACTACGCCAAATGTGACACAGGTACTTTAGATGCAGTGACACAGAAACGCAGAGCAGCCAGTACAGGGTTAATAAACAGGGGGGATTTATTTTAACAGGGTCAATCTCCATGCAGGGAGTAACAGGGGAAATATGGGGACAACAAGTGGAGTAGCAGGTAAAAGGCTATAACCGACAATCCAGTTTGGCTAGATGTAGCAGAGTTGAGACGGTTGTAATCGGCAGTTTTACACTTAGCTGACTCTTGTTCCCCACAAGGCCATTGCCGGCTGATGCCGGTGTTGTTTTCTTCTGGCTTCCCTGCCTAAACAATGCTCCATCTTCTGGCAGCAGTGGGCGGTCTCCGGTTTGATCCGCTGAGCCCCTAGTCCATAACACTGCACCTCACTTTCTAAGCTCCACAGACCCTGCGTCTATTCTCCCTCTAGTCGGGCTTGACTCCAACTGTCAACTCCCTGCTTTCCCGCACAAAACTCCTTTTTCTCCCTCTTCCTAGACAAGCTCCCAGCTCCCCCGTCACCTGACCCCTGAGCTCTGGCTCTGGACACGACCCCAGCTTCCCGGTCACCTGACCCCTGAGCTCGCAGTCTGTCTTCCCCCTGCAACCAGTGGCACGGCCCCGGCAGTTCCGGATCCCATGTTCTGAAAGTACTTACACCCTGGTCTTCCACCTTACACGTACACAATCAATTATAAACTCAATGCTTCTAATCCTTAGGTTAATTGAGGACCCCATGACCCCAACCAATTACACCACTAAACAGGGACTACAACATATCAGAAAAATGTAAACTCTTCCAGATGTAAGATGTAATAGTTGTCTTGGTATACAGGGGCTTGCTGAAGGCCCCCACCACTGCCATTTTAGCCCTTCTATAAAGCAAACATGTATCTGGACTTCACAGAAAAAATGTCATTTTGTCTATGTACTGCAGTATACAAGTAATGAAGAATATAGCATAAGCAATCAAACTATTGCAGGCTCAAGTCCCTTAAAGGGACTAAAAAATAAAGTAAAAAAGTGAAAAATAATGTTTTTCAAAAAATAAAATGTTTTCATTGATTTTTGCAGCTTAAAAGTATATAAAAGATCGATCTATCAAAATATAACATTTATTAACCCATATTATAAACGCTGTTAATAGAAAAAAATCAAAATGCCAGATATACATATGCGCTTTTTCAGTTACCCCGCCTCCCTCAAAATGTCCTACATACTCCAACAGTCCATGTTGTCCCTGTATCAATAAAAATGTTAGCTTGCCTCACAAAAAACAAGCTCTCGCACAGTTTCATTAGCGGAAAAGAAAAAACTTATGGGTCTTAGATGACATTTTTGCCTAAAATTTTTTTTGCTCTAATGAAATCGCGTTTACAAGTTTGGTACTGCCATAATCATACTGACATGGAAAATCACACAGCCAGGTTATTTTTATAGCACACTCAGTACCATAAAAACAAAATTTAAAATAGGTTTCACCATTTTGTTGCACATGGAATTTATTTCCATTTTGCAGTACAAAAGTGGTAAAATTAATAGTGTTATACAAAACAATTAATAGTCCCAAAAAAATGGAAAAAAAATAAAAATGATGGCTCTTCAAATTAGAGGAAGAAAAAATTAAAGTGTAAAAACAACAATAAGAGATTAAAGGAGTTGTTTCCTTTGAGAAATCTTTTTGGTTATAAGCTTCAGCATCTGCACACGTTGAGTATTTGGTCAGTATTAGTGATGGGCAAGCACTAAAATGCTCGGGTGCTCGATGCTCGGGTTGAGCAAATTGGAATGCTCGGGTGCTCGACCCGAGCAACGAGCCCAATGTAAGTCTATGGGAAATGCAAGCATTTTTCAGGTGGCTCCCCCCGGCGGTCTGCAGAGGGCCAAAAAATTGCCCAAATCGATGGGAACAGTGCTCAAATGACATGGGAACAGCATGGGGAAGACCCCTGGAAGCATTTCTGACTCCCAGGTCACTGCTGTGAACAATGTTGTCAGAGGTATTACACCACTTTTACGGACTCACAATGAAACATACAAAAACGAAACCAAAATGGATTTTCCTGGTAAATATGTTAAGGAACATCCTTTCCAGTGTAATGACTTGTATATAAGGCAAAATAAATAACCAAAACCAAAAATACTCCTCCTCACCTTGGGCTATGTTCAAACGTAGTGTTTTTGATGCGTTTTTGCATTTTTGCATTGCTTTCAACCAAGACAAATGCATTTACCGGAAGATGTCATTTTAACATTTTACAACCTTATCTGGCCATGTGGTGTGTGAGACATGATCAGACACATCCTGTTTCATTTATGAAGGAGGGACTCTGAAAGTCACAAAGCTTATTTTTATGGGGCCGTCAGGCGGCCTTTACTATTCTTAAAGGGCCTGCAGTCGGCCCTCACTATTATTAGAGAGTCATCAGCGGGCTATGCTTTGTTGTTCCCATTACTAAACAGTGAGTCTCCTACACTGTTATTGCGTATAAAGTGAGTGGCAGGACTTCCCAAAATTTGGATACACTCCAATACCCCTTTGAAGAGACTTAGAGGAGGGTCTCCTGAAAACAATGTTCCCATTATTAGGAAGTGGGTCTCCCATACTGTTTGCCTATGCAGTGAATGCAAGGGCTGCCAAAAATTTGGATCTACTTCAATGACCCTTGGAAAAGACACAGAGGAGGGCCTCCTGAAAAAAAGTTCCCATTATTAGGAAGTGGGTCTCCCTACCGTGTTTGCCTATGCAGTGAATGCAAGGGCTGCCAAAAATTTGGAGGCACTCCAATGCCCCTTGGAAGAGACGTGGAGGTCAGAGGGCCTCCTTTAAGCAATGTTCCCACTATTAGGAAGTTGGTCTCCCATTGTGTTTGCCTGTGCAGTGAATACAAGGGTTGCCAAAAGTTTGGAAGCACTCCAATGCCCCTTTGAAGAGACGTGGAGGTCAGAGGGCCTCCTGTAAGCAATGTTCCCATTATTAGGAAGTGGGTCTCCCATAGTGTTGGCCTATGCAGTGAATGAAGGGCTGCCAAAAATTTGGAGGCACTCAAATGCACCTTGGAAAAGACGTGGAGGAGGGCCTCATAAAAAAATGTTCCCATTAGAAAGGAGCGGGTCTCCTATACTTGTAATGCCCATGCACTGAGTGTATGGGCAGACAAACATTTACCCCTGGGGGTATACATGAACATATTATATAAACAATTTTTTTTACAGGCATCATAAACACCCTTTAAAAAAATTATGTGGGTGTTGCATCACGGACCACGGTCAAGCTGGTGATATGGTGGTGGAGGATGAGGATGAGGAGATGGAGGAGGACAAGAGCAAATAGCCAAAATCAGGAAGCATATACCCATGTGTGGGTGTGAAAAGATGTATGGGAATACACCTCTCAAAAAAAGACACTAGATTTGAGTTTATGTTACGCTGCTATCATTCGGTGGTGTTGAAAAGTCTGGCCCAATCCAGCCCTTGTTCATTTTTAAAAGAGTCAGCCTGTCAGCATTTTTAGTTGACAGGCGGATGCCATTATCAGTTATAATTCCACCAGCGGTACTAAAAACCCGCTCTGATAAAACGCTAGTGGCAGGGCAAGCCAGGACCCCCAAGGCGTAGAGAGCCAGTTCATTCCACATGTCCAGCTTGGATACCCAATAATTATAAGGCACAGAGGAATCATAGAGGTCGTTGGTACGGTAAGCAAGGTACTCCCTCAGCATCTTCCCAAACTTTGCACTCCTTGTGAGAGCACCTCGTGCCTCAGGGCTTGTGCGATGGGAGAGGCTGAGAAAACTCTCCCAAAACTTTGACAGTAGTCCCCTGCCTCTGCTGGATTGGAGTTGTGTCTCTCTCACCTGTACTCCTTGGTTGTCCAACGAACTGTGACCTCTGCCGCCAGCATTTTCAGAAGGGAATTTTTTTAATAGTTCTGCAACAAGGGCCTTCTGGTACTGCCCCATTTTTGTAGACCTGTCCACCTCAGGAATAAGAGATATCAAGTTCTCCTTGTAGCGAGAGTCACGAGAAAGGCAGCATAACATAAACTCAGCCATGCGTGCCAGACTGCTAACAGGCAAAACTTCCATGTCCTCACCAAGAGGACGACTGACCATGCCCTCCTCCTCCTCCAACTCCTCCTCCTCCCTATCCTCAGGCCTTCCACGCTGAACAGACGGTATGACAGCTGTGCAGATAGTACCGTCTACAGAGCATGAAACTAGCTCCTGTTCTTCCTCCTCCTCCTCCTCATCCTCTTCCTCATTATCACCTAATCCATGTTGGGATGAGATGAGGTTGGACTGTGTGTAATCACCCTGTATGGTTCCTTGCTCCATCTCATCGTGCTCTGCCTGCAATGCATCCTCTTTGATTGTGAGCAGAGTACATTTCAGAAAACAGAGAAGCAGGATGGTGACGCTAATTATGGCATTATCGCCGCTCACCATCTTGGTGGAGTCCTCAAAGTTTTGGAGGATGGTACAGATGTCTGACATCCATGTCCACTCCTGAGGTCTTATGTGTGGAGTCTGAACTGAATACCGATGGCCTTGTTGATGCTGGTAGTCAACAACTGCCCTCTTCTGCTCACAAATCCTTCCCAACATCTGCAGTGTAGAGTTCCAATGCGTGGGGACATCACACACCAATCTCTGAGACGGAAGCTGCAAATGCTGCTAAAGCATGGCAAGGGCGGCGGAAGCTGTAGCTGACTTTCTAAAATGGGCACACAGGCGGAGAACTTTGACAAGCAGATCTGGCAGATCCGGGTAGGTTTTGAGAAACCGCTGAACCACGAGGTTAAGCATATGGGCCAGGCATGGTACATGTGTGAGCTTGCCTCGCCTCAGAGCCGCCACCAGGTTCCGGCCATTGTCATACACGACCTTGCCTGGCCGTGTCAGCCACAAGTCTGCCTGCTCTTTCAGTGCTGTCCACAACTCTTGGCATTGTGCGGTTTGTCACCTAAGCATATTAGCTTCAGCACAGCCTGTTGCCGCTTTGCCGTGCTTCCAGCTTGTGAATAATGTGGTCATTTTGAAGATGGAGGCTGAAGAGGAGGAGCAGGCTGAGGAGGACGAGATGCAATAGCTGTAGACTGTTGGGGCAACCCTGATTGACCTAGGGCCCGCAATCCTCGGCGTCGGGAGGATGTGTTCCATCCCAAGGTCCAACTGGGTCCCGGCTTCCACTATGTTAAGCCAGTGTGCCGTCAGTGAGATGTACTGTCCCTGGCCACAAGCACTTGTCCACGTGTTCGTGGTTATGTGTACTTTCCCGGTAACTGCATTGTTGAGGGCACGGCTAATGTTGTGGATCACATGCTTGTGTAATGTGGGGGCGGCACACCGGGAGAAATAGTGGCGGCTGGGGACTGAGTACCGAGGGACGGCTGCCGCCATCAGGTTGAGGAAAGCTTCCGTCTCCATGAGCCTAAAAGGCAACATTTTGAGCGCAAGCAGATGTGAAATGTGGGAATTTAGTAGTGTGGCCTGTGGGTCGTTGGCTGCATATTTGCACTTGCGTTCCAAGGACCGGGGTATGGACAACTGAACGCTGTGCTGGGACCCATTACAGTGTGCTGCGGCATTACAGTGTGTGGCAAACAATCCCTGCATATTTATTGGTGCTCTAAAGAGCATCAAACATGCAGGGAGGGGACCCGAGCTCCCGCCGAGCAACCCCAGAAATACTCGGCGAGCGGCAAGCATGTTGAGCAGTGAGATGCTCGGGCGAGCACCGAGCAGTAGCGAGCATTCTCACTCATCACTAGTGTTGAGCCACCGCCGTAGTGTTCGAGTTCGGTTCGGTTCGTCGAACACCCGTGTGTTCGCCGAACTGTTCGTCGAACTGTTCGTCGAACACCTTCGAACACCGTTAAAACCAATGGCAGGCAAACAAAAACACATAGAAACACATAGAAAACACCTTCAAAGGTGTCCAAAAGCTGACAAACTGCTCTGAAGACAAAACTAACACATGGAAAAGTGACAAGTACATATAGTCATGCGAAAAGAAAAGAGGTGGAGGAGTAAAAGGAGGGGGAGACACAGATATAGGCATGTCATGCCCTTCTAAAATCCAAAAAGTGAGAAGCCGACACGTTCAGTCCGCTCCTGCCCGTGCCACCTTCGTGTCGCCGGGTTTGTGCCAGAGCCTCGGTGAACCCTGACGGCCAGCCCCCCTCTCCCAATACTGGTGCCTGTACGCTGGTGGGTAGAGCGAGCCCCCCTGTGGTGGAGGCAGCTCTAAGCTTTTTAATTTAAATTGTCTCTCTAATTTGAATGAATACACTTTAAATCCATTTACAAGGATCTATTGGAGGGCAAGTCTCATGCCAGCAGCCGCGTAATTCCAGCTCCAGTAGCGTCCACTAAAGCTGCTGCAGTTAAAAAGCTTTTATAAGGATTGAGCTCGGCTGTCCACCGCAAGGCATCCTACTGCCAGTCCCAGCCCCTATGCCTTGGGGTGCCTCCTGATGCTCTTCACTGAGTATCCCGTGGTCCTGAAGCATTTCCTTTGAAAAAATTAAGTGTCAAAACTACAGGTGGTGTAGCTTGCTTAACAGCCGGGATAATCCGCTGACTAGCAGATACTGCTACTAGGCACAAAGTATTTCCTGGGCTAGATGCAGTTAAAAATTTGTAATTAGATACTCTCGTTGGATGCTGAGAAAGCATTCCATAGAGTCTTCTGGCACGCCATATATGATTCTCTTAAAAAGCTTGGGGTAGGGGTCTAGGGGACCCTTTTATAGCCAAAATCACGGCCCTGTATCGCAATACGTCACCTAGGCTGAAGATAAATGGAACTGTATTACCCTGAGGGCTCGGTTGCTACAGAGGTATTGCACCTCACCCAGAGGTGTGATATCTCACTCTCAGGTAAGGATGGAGTGTGGATCAGGACCCGACACCTGCATGCATTACACCACATTGCCGTGGGGCAGGGCGACCAATATGCCCCTGAGATGGGCACGACAGTCCCTGTCCCTGGCTGGAGTGGGGGGAGGGAACACTGAGGAAGGGGAACCCTGTAGTGCAGGAGCAGGGAGGAAGCAGTTCCTGGGTGCATTGAGAAGGGAGTATAAAAGGTGGGCACCATCTTAGTTCAGTGCAGAGAAGTCTGAGCAGAAGTGGCAGGGAGCAGGGGCTCTGCATGAGCTCTGCTCCGGAGGCGGGCCTAGTAACAGAGGCCCAGGCCTGGAAGAGGGAGAAGGAAGGAAGAGGAGCGGAGAAGGCTCCAGGAACGAGGAACGAAGGAATCCCAGGGGTACGGATGGGCGAGTCGCCACCGCACGCCCGAATCCACCTGCGTGGAGGGGTCAGGCCAAAGGGGGAGACTGGTCCCCGAAACTAGTGGAGGCAGGAAACGACCCTCAGCTAGAAACAGGAGGCTGTGACATTTTATGTGGCGCAGCCCCTCGCTACACCCGCTAGGAAGGCACCACATAGGGTCAGGGAAACTGGCGCCAAGTTTACCAAGAGGAGGCCCGAGGCAGCAGGACAGAAGGGTTGGTAAGAAAGGCCAGACAAAGGACACACAAAGGGGGTCCTGTGAAGCGCTCCAAAGTTATCTGGGACTTGTCTGAGCCCCTCACCTGGTGAGCACAGTATGACGTGGGCAGCCGTTACCTGCAGACGTGGTCTGGATAATAAGAACTGTGAGTAAAGGCCCTGGACTGCATCACTGACTCCGTGTCGTTACTGCTGCTGCCCTGCACCATCACCCCCATCCTCCGCATACACTGCCCTGAGGCTATACTCCTCCCGTGGGGAGTTATGCTACGCTTTGCTGCACCCACAACACCAGCCTCAGCGGTCTGCCCTGGAGCGGCGGTTCACTCTGACCGCAATCCACGGGTGGCGTAGTCGGACATTTAAACATCAAAAACACATAAATAGTTCCGCCACTGGTTTGACCACCCTGAGCCACGGAACCGGGTCGCCGCCACGGAGACTACAACCACCAGCATCCACCAAAAAGGGTCCGGCTCCGGGTGTCCCAAGGCCCAGGGGGCGCGTCAGAACATTTTAATCACCTTTCACTATCACCAATGGGACAAGGCAGGGATGTTCTCTGTCCCCTCTCTTATACATCCTAGTGACGGAGCACCTGCTCTCATCAATTCGCCATAACCCCAATATTAGGTGGATTGAGGTGGGAGGCACCGAGTACAAGTGCTCTCTATTTGCTGATGATGTCCTAGTATATATCACTCAATCACATATATCTATCCATGCTGTTATGGCTGAAATAGATCACTTTGTTACATGGTCAAATTTTAAAATCAATGCAGCAAAGTCTGAGGCCCTCGATGTCTCCCTCCCCAAATCCATATAGGATTCCATCCAGTCCAACTTTCCCTTTGCCTGGCCCTCACAGGGAATCAAATACTTAGGAATTCCTATTCATAGAGACCTCTCCCATCTATTTTATCTTAATTTTGGGCCCTTTATTGAACAACTCCATACAGACCACGGTTGGCAAGTTAGAACTGTAAGATTCACTACGTGAACCACTGGTGTTTTGTGGAAAAGCACATGTACACTGTGTTCCAAATTATTATGCAAAAAGTGTTTAGGAGTGATAAGGGAAGAATTTGTTTGTTTGTCAGTTAAACTCATTGATGGTGATGTGTGTCAGGGCTCTTTATATCACTGTAAGCAATTGCAGACACCTGTGCTAATTAGTTTGGCAGGTGTGTCCAATGAAAGGCAAGACTACTTAAGGCTGTCTCACATTATTAAGCAGCCTGCATTTTCTGCCAAAATGGGAAAGAAAAAGGATGTGTCGGCTGCTGAGAAGCAACAAATTGTGGAGTGTTTAGGTCAAGGCATGACTACAATCAACATTGTGCGATGATCAGGATGAAGTGTCTTGGCAATCAAGAAGTATGTAGCTGATTCACAGTACACACGTGTGCGTGCTGATAAGGGCAAATTGAGGACTCTTTCCTACAGGCAATTACGTCAGGTTAAAAGAGCAGCGGCAAAAAAGCCTTGTCATAGCAGCAGACAAGTTTTTGAAGCTGCTGGTGCCTCCAACATCCCCGAACAACAAGATGCAGGGTCCTTCAGAGGTTTTCAGCTGTGCATACGCCATCCTGTAGACCTCCTCTATCCACTTCACGCAAGCAGAAACGGCTCCAGTGGGCCAAACATTACATGAAGACTGATTTCAAAACTGTTTTGTTCACGGATGAGTGCTGTGCAGCGCTCGATGGTCCAGATGGATGGAGTGGAGGATGGCTGGTTGATGGACACCCCACGCAAACACGGCTACAGCGCCAACAAGGAGGAGGTGGAGTAATGTTTTGGGCTGGAATCATGGGGAGAGAGATTGTCGGCCCCTTTAGGATCCCTGAAGGCGCTAAAGATGAACTCCATAATGTATGTGGATTTTCTCAAACAGCACTTCCTGCCATGGTTCAAGAAGAAGAACCGTGTATTTCACAGCAAGATCATTTTTTTGCATGATAATGCACCATCTCATGCTGCACATAAAACATCTGCATCTCTGGCTGATATGGGCATAAAAGGGGACAAACTTATGATGTGACCCCCATGCTCCCCTGACCTCTACCCCATTCAGAACCTCTGGAGCATCATCAAAAGGAGTGTCTATGATGGCGAGAGGCAGTTCACATCTAAGCAACAGCTCTGGGAGGTTTGGGGGATCTAAGAGTGTGGCAACCCAGTAGTCATGATTACTTCGAATTCTGACAATATGAGGGTCATGTTGCAGGTAGTGCAGCAAGAAGGCACTTATGTGTCTTGCGCATCTCGGAGCCCCAAAATTATTTTCCGGGCTAGATGCAGCTAAAAATTATTATTAATTTTAAATCTGGTGGAGCTTAGAATAGATGGCCTAATAGGATCAGTGCTGCACACTGCTACAAAGCCCAAATTATTTTCCAGCCAAGATACAGATAAACATGATTAGTAATTTTAAATCTGGTGGAGCTTATTATAGATGGCCTAATAGAATCAGTGCTGCACACTGCTACAAAGCCCAAATTATTTTCCAGCCAAGATACAGATAAACATGATTAGTAATTTGAAAGCTTAAAACGGTTGGTAGGGTGATTTTAACCAATCATCCATCTTTTACTCTCCCCAGGATGACACAGGGGTAGAAAAGTCGTTTCGGATCCATGATTTGTTCATCTTTATGAACGTGAGTCTGTCTACATTATCAGTGGAGAGCCGCGTGCGCTTATCTGTCAGCACACCACCAGCAGCGCTGAACACACGTTCAGACAGAACGCTGGCTGCGGGGCATGACAAGATCTCCAAGGCGTAAGTGGCTAGCTCCGGCCATTTATCCAGATTGGAAGCCCAAAAAGAGCAAGGGTCCAGTGACACAGTCATGGCTTCAATGTTTACTTGGAGATACTCCTGTACAATCGTCTCTAGTCGTTGACTATGTGTCAGACTTCTTGTCTCCTGTGGCCTTGCAAAGGATGGGCTAAAAAAGTGGTGAAATGATTGCGCAAAATTGATGTTACCAGCAGATACTGTGGTTCTGTTATGGTTTGAGTGCTGAACACTTGACGGTCCCACGGTTGGCAAGTTGGAACTGTGAGATTCACTACGTGCACCACTGGTGTTTTGTGGAAAAGCACATGTAAGATTCTGCAACAGTCTCTGCTGATACTCCTGCATGCGTGCATCCCTTTCTATGGCAGGAATAATTTCTGCAAATTTACTTTTGTACCGGGGATCTAACAGTGTGGCAACCCAGTAGTCAGGATTATTTCTAATTCTCACAATTCGAGGGTCATGTTGCAGGTAGTGCAGCAAGAAGGCACTCATGTGTGTTGCGCATCCAGGAGCACCAAGTCCCTGTTGTGTTGGTGGCGAGGTAACAATCATGCTTCCTTCCTTTGTCCTCTCCCCCCAACCTCGCACAACAGAAATGTGATCAAGGTCTCCCTCATCTGATGAGTCTTCCATCAGTTCGTCCTCCACTCCTTCCTGGGCTCCTGCACCTTCCTCACTAGTTTGGCTGCTACCATGCGCCCTGGTAAAACCATCTCCCCCACCCTCACATGCCTGCCGCCTTGGTGCTGCCGACCGTCTGGACCTTGCAGATGTTAGCCCTTCCGCATACAACTCCTCCTCCTCTACTTCCTCCACCTCCTCTTGTGCCACCACCTGACTCCGAATTCTGTTTAACATGTGCTCCAGCATGTAAATCACCGGAACAGTCATGCTGATAATGGCATCGTCAGCACTAAACATCTTCGTCGCCATTTCAAAACTGTGCAGAAGGGTGCATAGGTCCCTGATCTGAGACCACTCGTCCAGCGTGATTTGCCCCACGTCTGGATCTCGTTGGCCCAGGCTATACGTCAGAACGTATTGCACCAGGGCTTGTCGGTGCTGCCACAGTCGCTGCAACATGTGCAGAGTTGAATTCCACCGGGTAGGCACATCGCATTTTAGCCGGTGAAGTGGCAGGCCCAACGACTTCTGTAGAGATGTAAGTCGCTGAGCTGCGGGATGCGAACGGCGGAAGTGAGCACACAGCGACCGTGCCCTCTGCAGAAGGCCATCTAGTCTGGGATAGTGGGCTAAAAATTGCTGGACAACCAGGTTCAACACGTGAGCCATACAAGGCACGTGTGTGACATTGCCCCGGCGAAGGGCCGCATCCAGGTTTGCAGCATTGTCGCACACGGCCTTCCCTGGTTTCAGGTCCAGTGGAGACAACCATTCATGAAATTGGTTCTCCAGAGCTGACCACAACTCCTCAGCTGTGTGACTCACATTTCCCAGACATTTCAAAGTAAAAACCGCCTGATGACGTTGAGCCCTACTGCCAGCATAGTAAGGAGGTGTGCAGGATCCCTTCTGCGCAGTTAGAAAGCTTGTGGCATGACCAGACAGGCTTTGGGTGCAGGTGGAAGACCGAGAGGAGGTTGAGGAGGCAGAAGCAGTGGAGGATCTTTGACATAAAGAGGATTGACGCACAACTCGTGGGGACGGCAAGACTTGGACAGCAGCCCCTTGTCCTGCTGTCACCATAGTTACCCTGTGCCCAGTCAGCGACATGTAACGCCCCTGTCCATGCCTACTCGTCCAAGTGTCTGTGGTGAAATGCACCCTGTCACACACAGAGTTTCTCAAAGAAGCGGTGATGTTGTGTGCGACATGCTGGTGGAGCGCAGGCACACCTTTCTTTGAGAAGTAGTGCCGACTGGGCATCTGGTACTGGGGCACTGCGACGGACATAAGGTCTCGAAAATCCTCTGTGTCCACCAGGCGGAAAGGCAGCATTTCTGTAGCCAAGAGCTTGCAGATGGTGAAATTCAACCTCTTAGCTTTCTCATGGCTAGGAGCAAATGGTCTTTTACTTGTCCACATCTGAGGGACCGAGGGCTGGCTATTGTGCTTAGACGGGGTTGATAAGGGTGTCCCCGGCAAACTGCCGGTCTGTGAGGAAGATGCAGGCGGACATGTTAGGTTGCCTTGATCCAAAGGTGGTGCTATCGATGTCGGACAGCGCTCAACACCAGCTGGTGTTACCACCTCCAAAGAAAATGATGACCTGCCAATCACGCTGGCTGTTGAGGGTAAAGAGGTGGCAGGTCTGCGCCCCAAAACAGGTGTGACTGCTGTCCCCCCAGTCACAGAGGATGAAGAGGCCGCGGATGCACAAGATATGGCAGATGGTGGTTGGCCCGGCCGGCTAGGCCGCATTGTAGCTCACTGAGCTTCCCACTGCAACTTATGCTTCATGTCCATGTGCCGGTTCATGCACGAAGTACTCAAACTATGTATTTTTTGGCCTCTACTTAGCTTTTGCTGACAAATGTTACAGATAACACGAGTTGGGTCATCTTTATTGATCTGAAAAAATGCCCAGGCTATGCAAGGCTTAGCACCCATGCGACCTGAAGAGCCACCACGACTTGTGGTGAGAGGCAGAGTTGTGTTTGAGGATGCAGTTGTTGACGTGCTTCCAGTACTACGTCTCTGTCCAGGAAGGCGCAACCTGACCTCGTCGTCACTAGCATCTTCCTCCACCTCCTCTGCTGACCTCATCTCTTGGCTGACTGTGGGTTGACAGTAAGTGGGATCTCCAACCTCATCATCATCACCCTGTGCGTTATCACACCCGTCGTCCTCAGAGCCAACCTGTTCCTGCCCTGACAAAAAACTAAAGTTGTCGCTCCAATCAGGTATTTGAGTCTCATCATCGTCTTCCTCATTGTCTCCACCAACAGGAGTTACAGTTTGGGAATGAGGGTCTACATTATGGTCAGAACCTTCTGCGTCTGGTCCTGGATCCGACTCATAAAGATTCTGGGCATCAGTGCAGATCATTTCCTCGTCTGGATTCACAGAAGCGCTGGAGTCGACCTCTGATTCCCAGGCTATAGTATGAGTAAACAGCTCTGCAGACTCAACCATCTGTTCTACCTCATACTCAGACGGGCAGCTGGAGATTTGGGAGCTGTGAGGAAGCAAGTGCGATTGGGGTGACACCTTTGAGGACTGGAGTATTTGTGATGTTGAAGTTGATGTGGAGGAGAGCCCACTTAAAGGAGCACTTGATATCCGTTGAAGCACCTGCTGTTTTTGTGCCTCATCTGGACTTTGTAGCGATTGGCGTGGCCGTAAGAAAGGGATCTTATCACATTGTCCGCTAAAAGAAGTAGACATTTTAGTTTGGCTGGAAGATGGTCTTTCTTCTGCAGATGTTACTGTTGCTTTAACACCTACCCCACGGACACAACCTTTTTTCCCCTTCCCAACACGCCTATTCCCCTTTCCACCAGCAGCAGGCCTTTTTCCACTCATTTTGGTGGTTAACTAATTCACAACTCTGGAGTTGTTTGCACAAAAAAACAATGGATGGGAACCGAGCAGAGCTGAGTGGCCAAACTGTGGTATTAGGCCAAAACTATTGGCTGGGTTAGATGCAGAAAAAAATTATATTCAATTTGCAACCTGATGGAGGTCAGTATAGATGGACTAATAGAACAAGTCCCACACACAGCTAGAAGCCCAAATATTTTTTCAGAGGTAGATGCAGAAAAAAATATATTCAGTTTGCAACCTGATGGAGGTCAGTATAGATGGACTAATAGAGAAAGTCCCACACACTGCTAGAAGGCCAAATATTTTTTCAGAGCTAGACGCAGAAAAAAATTATATTCAGTTTGCAACCTGATGGAGGTCTGTATAGATGGATTAATAGAACAAGTCCCACACACAGCTAGAAGCCCAATATTTTTTCAGAGCTAGATGCAGAAAAAAAATATATTCAGTTTGCAACCTGATGGAGGTCTGTAAAGATGGATTAATAGAACAAGTCCCACACACAGCTAGAAGCCCAATATTTTTTCAGAGGTAGATGGATAAAAAAATATATTCAGTTTGCAACCTGATGGAGGTCAGTATAGATGGACTAATACAACAAGTCCCACACACAACTAGAAGCCCAATATTTTTTCAGAGCTAGATGCAGAAAAAAATTATATTCAATTTGCAACCTGATGGAGGTTAGTATAGATGGAGTAATAGAACAAGTCCCACACACAGCTAGAAGCCCAAATATTTTTTCAGAGCTAGATGCAGATAAAAATTATTTTAATTTGCAACCTGACGAAGGTCAGTATAGATGGACTAATAGAGAAAGTCCCACACACTGCTAGAAGGCCAAATATTTTTTCAGATCTAGATGCAGAAAAAAAATATATTCAGTATGCAACCTGATGGAGGTCTGTATAGATGGATTAATAGAACAAGTCCCACACACAGCTAGAAGCCCAATATTTTTTTCAGAGGTAGATGCAGAAAAAAATATATTCAGTTTGCAACCTGATGGAGCTCAGTATAGATGGACTAATACAACAAGTCCCACACACAGCTAGAAGCCCAATATTTTTTCAGAGCTAGATGCAGAAAAAAATTATATTCAATTTGCAACCTGATGGAGGTCAGTATAGATGGAGTAATAGAACAAGTCCCACACACAGCTAGAAGCCCAAATATTTTTTCAGAGCTAGATGCAGATAAAAATTATTTTTAATTTGCAACCTGATGGAGGTCAGTATAGATGGACTAATAGAGAAAGTCCCACACACTGCTAGAAGGCCAAATATTTTTTCAGAGCTAGATGCAGAAAAAAATTATATTCAGTTTGCAACCTGATGGAGGTCTGTATAGATGGACTAATACAACAAGTCCCACACACAGCTAGAAGCCCAATATTTTTTCAGAGGTAGATGCAGAAAAAATATATTCAGTTTGCAACCTGATGGAGGTCAGTATAGATGGACTAATACAACAAGTCCCACACACAGCTAGAAGCCCAATATTTTTTCAGAGCTAGATGCAGAAAAATATTATATTCAATTTGCAACCTGATGGAGGTCAGTATAGATGGACTAATAGAATGATGCTATGCCCAAAAGATTTTACTTCACTAGGTGCAGTAAAAAAATTGGTATTCTATACAAAGGTGGTATATCTTGCAACACAGATAGGCTACTCCACTGACTAACACTGTGCAATAGGCCAAAAAGGATTAGCTTTGCTAGATTCAGCCAAATGCTGTGAAAAAAACTTGCACAGCACTGGCACAGACTTGCCTGGCAAAAACTGATAGGAACTGATGTAACCTAGTCCTGAAAAGGACTCCAATTACAATTAGTCTTTACTCCCGCAACCTATCTATTTAAGAGCACAGACCTGCCTGATAAAAGTCGTAGGAAATGCTGTAACCTAGTCCTTAAAAGGACTGCAATCACAACTATTCCCTACTCCCAAGCTATCTGTAGATTTGTGCGAAAATTGGCTTGAAATTAACAAGGTATAGCGTACACAGCAACAGCGGTGCCGTCTAACACGCAGCTGCAGCAGTGAGAAAATGGTGGCGACGGGGAAAATGGCTTGGTCTTATAGGGCAAAGACATGTGACATACACTGCCAATGACACATGCCCTTGCTTGTGTGAAAAAAAGCACTTCGCTCCATGTGTGCGCTGCTGATAGGCTGACAGATTGCACCTCCCCACTGTAAATGCGGGAAAGAGGAAAAAAAATGGAGATCTTCATTATTCCTGCAGAGATCCATCCCCTGCCCCTCCCCCCACCCCGCTGTACACTCAAACTGCGTATTAACATTAATTTTCATCATTACTGAGAAAAAATCCAGTTATGATTTTGGTGCACGAACAGTTATCGAACATAACCTCGAACAGCCGAATTTTTCTCAAATCGTTCGTGTTCGCCGAACGGCTCGAACACCGCCCAAAACAGCTCGAATTTGAGATTGGCGAACAGTTCGAGTAGAACAACGCTCATCTCTACTCATCACTAGTCAGTATTTTACCTCAGTATTTGTAAGCCAAAATCAGGAATGGAACAATCAGAGGAAAAGTATAATAGAAACATGTCAGCACTTCTGCATTTATCACCCACTCCTGGTTTGGCTTACAAATACTGAGGTAACAACGCACCAAATACTGAATGCATGCATGTGGTTTAGGCGTCACTTGCCATCCCAGGTCCAGTTGTAACATGTTGACATGTCTTTTTAGTAATGAGTCATATTATTGACAGTATAAATTTCTCCTGCAATAACTTAGTCCGGCCATTAGGGGTCAGCAAGAAACAAGTAAAGAAAAAGCCCAGGGATCTGTTAAAAAAAAGCCCGGGAAACATAGAACCAGGAAGTCCTTTGAGGAGACGAGACGTGACGGATTCCTAGGGAACGTTTGGGAGCTTATACAGACTGCAGCCAGACGGTGTATCCAAGAAGAAGCTGTGCCTTGTGAGTAACTGAGATATGTGACCGGTCACCAACTGTGTAGTCAGTTAGGGAAAGCTAGTTAGTGATTCCAGTAGTGCTGAGAACTGGCTGGTGTATATCACTGCTGATGGACTGGTCAGGCTTGATCCAGAGATTGTAAAGGATCTGGTATACTAAGACTGTGTACGTGGATACTACAAAGGAGCCCTGTTGTGAATTACACTTTGAGACTGAGATTGATTATAATTCCTGCCTACACCTGGATGTGCTGGAGAGCTTGGTGAGAAGGGGAAGCTGATCAAACCCTGTGGCCAGAGATCAGGGTCTAATAAAAGGTTTAGTTTGTTAACTGTTTGTATATGTATTAAGTCTGAGAGATTTCTCTTTGCTCTTGTAAGAAAAGAAACTGTATACTGTTTAGGTACCGTGTTTGCTAAATATATATATATATATATGAGTGTTCTCTAAGGGGAAAACAAGGGTACCCAGATCCCATTGTATTAGTGTGGGAGGGTGGTGTAAGGTTATATTCCTGGGAGGACCACGTGCCACGTCCGCGGTAACATCCTGGGTAGGCCCTGTACTGAATAAGGGTGGGAGTGGCATAGCCCAGGGGTAGTTTGGCTCATTCCCGCGAGATTGGCACTTGGGCTCTCTCGGCTGAATAACTTGTAATTTGTGTTAGTGGCTGTTGTGGCCCATATTTTGTAGAATCGTTTAACCCTGTCATTTGTGTGACCAGTATAAAGAAAGTTATTTGCCACTATACGAGGTCGGAGTCATTCATAGCAGCACAGTATCCCTCATTCACATTCGACCGGCGTTCCGGTCGTTACACAGTTCTGGCTCTTCGCCGCTTCCCCAGGCTCTGTTGTGTGTCTACAGTGCTGATGTCATGTGAACAGAGTTGCATCCAGTCAGCTCAGCGGTTCACATTTTCAACATGTACTGAATCGCTGACCTCAGTGTGTAGCTACAGAGCTGTTGATGTGACATCAACACTGTTGACAAACAATAGAGATCTGGGTAGCAGCAGATTGCGGCTGCTGAACCCCAGGAAGGGTAAGTAATACTAAGTATGTTTTTTTTTAACTAGCAATGCTTATACACAAAAGTTTTATGAAAGAGGTAAAACAAAACCACTTAAAGAGTTTAGTTACCCTTTAAGCATTTTTTGTATCATATTAGGGCTTCACGCACAAGGTACAGTAGGACTGGAGTTTTCCCAAGAACAAAAGTTGATTTTAATAAACAAATCTTGAAATAATAATAAGTTGCACCATTGGATGTATTTAAATAAAATGTTCCTGTGCTGAGACAATCATATAAATGTGCCCCTGCTGTGTACTGTGTAATGGCTGTGTCTGTACTAGAGATGAGCGTTGTTCGACTCGAACTGTTCGCCAATCTCAAATTCGAGCTGTTTTGGGCGGTGTTCGAGCCGTTCGGCGAACACGAACGATTTGAGAAAAATTCGGCTGTTCGAGGTTATGTTCGACAACTGTTCGCGCACCAAAATCATAACTGGATTTTTTCTCAGTAATGATGAAAATTAATGTTAATACGCAGTTTGAGTGTACAGCGGGGTGGGGGGAGGGGCAGGGGATGGATCTCTGCAGGAATAATGAAGATCTCCATTTTTTTTTCTCTTTCCCGCATTTACAATGGGGAGGTGCAATCTGTCAGCCTATCAGCAGCGCACACACGGAGCGAAGTGCTTTTTTTCACACAAGCAAGGGCATGTGTCATTGGCAGTGTATGTCACATGTCCTTGCCCTATAAGTCCAAGCCATTTTCCCCGTCGCTACCATTTTCTCACTGCTGCAGCTGCGTGTTAGACGGCACCGCTGTTGCTGTGTGCGCTATACCTTGTTAATTTCAAGCCAATTTTCGAACAAATCTACAGATAGCTTGGGAGTAGGGAATAGTTGTGATTGCAGTCCTTTTAAGGACTAGGTTACAGCATTTCCTACGACTTTTATCAGGCAGGTCTGTGCTCTTAAATAGATAGATTGTGGGAGTAAAGACTAATTGTAATTGCAGTCCTTTTCAGGACTAGGTTACATCAGTTCCTATCAGTTTTTGCCAGGCAGGTCTGTGCCAGTGCTGTGCAAGTTTTTTTCACAGCATTTGGCTGAATCTAGCAAAGCTAATCCTTTTTGGCCTATTGCAGAGTGTGTTCGTCAGTGGAGTAGCCTATCTGTGTTGCAAGATATACCACCTGTGTATACAGTACCAATTTTTTTACTGCACCTAGTGAAGTAAAATCTTTTGGGCATAGCATCATTCTATTAGTCCATCTATACTGAACTCCATCAGGTTGCAAATTGAATATAATTTTTTTCTGCATCTAGCTCTGAAAAAATATTTGGGCTTCTAGCAGTGTGTGGGACTTGTTCTATTAGTCCATCTATACTGACCTCCATCAGGTTGCAAACTGAATATAATTTTTATCTGCATCTAGCTCTGAAAAAATATTTGGCCTTCTAGCAGTGTGTGGGACTTTCTCTATTAGTCCATCTATACTGACCTCCATCAGGTTGCAAATTAAAAATAATTTTTATCTGCATCTAGCTCTGAAAAAATATTTGGCCTTCTAGCAGTGTGTGGGACTTTCTCTATTAGTCCATCTATACTGACCTCCATCAGGTTGCAAACTGAATATATTTTTTTTCTGCATCTACCTCTGAAAAAATATTTGGGCTTCTAGCTGTGTGTAGGACTTGTTCTATTAGTCCATCTATAGTGACCTCCATCAGGTTGCAAACTGAATACAATTTTTTTCTGCATCTACCTCTGAAAAAATATTTGGGCTTCTAGCTGTGTGTGGGACTTGTTCTATTAGTCCATCTATACTGACCTCCATCAGGTTGCAAACTGAATATATTTTTTTTCTGCATCTACCTCTGTAAAAATATTTGGGCTTCTAGCTGTGTGTGGGACTTGTTCTATTAGTCCATCTATACTGACCTCCATCAGGTTGCAAACTGAATATATTTTTTTTCTGCATCTACCTCTGTAAAAATATTTGGGCTTCTAGCTGTGTGTGGGACTTGTTCTATTAGTCCATCTATACTGACCTCCATCAGGTTGCAAACTGAATATAATTTTTTTCTGCATCTAGCTCTGAAAAAATATTTGGCCTTCTAGCAGTGTGTGGGACTTTCTCTATTAGTCCATCTATACTGACCTCCATCAGGTTGCAAATTAAAAATAATTTTTATCTGCATCTAGCTCTGAAAAAATATTTGGCCTTCTAGCAGTGTGTGGGACTTTCTCTATTAGTCCATCTATACTGACCTCCATCAGGTTGCAAATTGAATATAATTTTTTTCTGCATCTAACCCAGCCAATAGTTTTGGCCTAATACCACAGTTTGGCCACTCAGCTCTGCTCGGTTCCCATCCATTGTTTTTTTGTGCAAACAACTCCAGAGTTGTGAATTAGTTAACCACCAAAATGAGTGGAAAAAGGCCTGCTGCTGGTGGAAAGGGGAATAGGCGTGTTGGGAAGGGGAAAAAAGGTTGTGTCCGTGGGGTAGGTGTTAAAGCAACAGTAACATCTGCAGAAGAAAGACCATCTTCCAGCCAAACTAAAATGTCTACTTCCTTTAGCGGACAATGTGATAAGATCCCTTCCTTACGGCCACGCCAATCGCTACAAATTCCAGATGAGGCACAAAAACAGCAGGTGCTTCAACGGATATCAAGTGCTCCTTTAAGTGGGCTCTCCTCCACATCAACTTCAACATCATAAATACTCCAGTCCTCAAAGGTGTCACCCCAATCGCACTTGCTTCCTCACAGCTCCCAAATCTCCAGCTGCCCGTCTGAGTATGAGGTAGAACAGATGGTTGAGTCTGCAGAGCTGTTTACTCATACTATAGCCTGGGAATCAGAGGTCGACTCCAGTGCTTCTGTGAATCCAGACGAGGAAATGATCTGCACTGATGCCCAGAATCTTTATGAGTCGGATCCAGGACCAGACGCAGAAGGTTCTGACCATAATGTAGACCCTCATTCCCAAACTGTAACTCCTGTTGGTGGAGACAATGAGGAAGACGATGATGAGACTCAAATACCTGATTGGAGCGACAACTTTAGTTTTTTGTCAGGGCAGGAACAGGTTGGCTCTGAGGACGACGGGTGTGATAACGCACAGGGTGATGATGATGAGGTTGGAGATCCCACTTACTGTCAACCCACAGTCAGCCAAGAGATGAGGTCAGCAGAGGAGGTGGAGGAAGATGCTAGTGACGACGAGGTCCGGTTGCGCCTTCCTGGACAGAGACGTAGTACTGGAAGCACGTCAACAACTGCATCCTCAAACACAACTCTGCCTCTCACCACAAGTCGTGGTGGCTCTTCAGGTCACATGGGTGCTAAGCCTTGCATAGCCTGGGCATTTTTTCAGATCGATAAAGATGACCCAATTCGTGTTATCTGTAACATTTGTCAGCAAAAGCTAAGTAGAGGCCAAAAAATACATAGTTTGAGTACTTCATGCATGAACCGGCACATGGACATGAAGCATAAGTAGCAGTGGGAAGCTCAGTGTGCTACAATGCGGCCTAGCCGGCCGGGCCAACCACCGTCTGCCATATCTTGTGCATCCGCGGCCTCTTCATCCTCTGTGACTGGGGGGACAGCAGTCACACCTGTTTTGGGGTGCAGACCTGCCACCTCTTTACCCGCAACAGCCAGCGTGATTGGCAGGTCATCATTTTCTTTGGAGGTGGTAACACCAGCTGGTGTTGAGCGCTGTCCGACATCGATAGCACCACCTTTTGATCAAGGCAACCTAACATGTCCGCCTGCATCTTCCTCACAGACCGGCAGTTTGCCGGGGACACCCTTATCAACCCCGTCTAAGCACAATAGCCAGCCCTCGGTCCCTCAGATGTGGACAAGTAAAAGACCATTTCCTCCTAGCCATGAGAAAGCTAAGAGGTTGAATTTCACCATCTGCAAGCTCTTGGCTACAGAAATGCTGCCTTTCCGCCTGGTGGACACAGAGGATTTTCGAGACCTTATGTCCGTCGCAGTGCCCCAGTACCAGATGCCCAGTCGGCACTACTTCTCAAAGAAAGGTGTGCCTGCGCTCCACCAGCATGTCGCACACAACATCACCGCTTCTTTGAGAAACTCTGTGTGTGACAGGGTGCATTTCACCACAGACACTTGGACGAGTAGGCATGGACAGGGGCGTTACATGTCGCTGACTGGGCACTGGGTAACTATGGTGACAGCAGGATAAGGGGCTGCTGTCCAAGTATTGCCGTCCCCACGAGTTGTGCGTCAATCCTCTTTATGTCAAAGTTCCTCCACTGCTTCTGCCTCCTCAACCTCCTCTCGGTCTTCCACCTGCACCCAAAGCCTGTCTGGTCATGCCACAAGCTTTCTAACTGCGCAGAAGGGATCCTGCACACCTCCTTACTATGCTGGTAGTAGGGCTCAACGTCATCAGGCGGTTTTTACTTTGAAATGTCTGGGAAATGTGAGTCACACAGCTGAGGAGTTGTGGTCAGCTCTGGAGAACCAATTTCATGAATGGTTGTCTCCACTGGACCTGAAACCAGGGAAGGCCGTGTGCGACAATGCTGCAAACCTGGGTGCGGCCCTTCGCCGGGGCAATGTCACACACGTGCCTTGTATGGCTCACGTGTTGAACCTGGTTGTCCAGCAATTTTTAGCCCACTATCCCAGACTAGATGGCCTTCTGCAGAGGGCACGGTCGCTGTGTGCTCACTTCCGCCGTTCGCATCCCGCAGCTCAGCGACTTACATCTCTACAGAAGTCGTTGGGCCTGCCACTTCACCGGCTAAAATGCGATGTGCCTACACGGTGGAATTCAACTCTGCACATGTTGCAGCGACTGTGGCAGCACCGACAAGCCCTGGTGCAATACGTTCTGACGTATAGCCTGGGCCAACGAGATCCAGAGGTGGGGCAAATCACGCTGGAGGAGTGGTCTCAGATCAGGGACCTATGCACCCTTCTGCACAGTTTTGAAATGGCGACGAAGATGTTTAGTGCTGACGATGCCATTATCAGCATGACTATTCCGGTGATTTACATGCTGGAGCACATGTTAAACAGAATTCGGAGTCAGGTGGTGGCACAAGAGGAGGTGGAGGAAGTAGAGGAGGAGGAGTTGTATGCGGAAGGGCTAACATCTGCAAGGTCCAGACGGTCGGCAGCACCAAAGCGGCAGGCATGTGAGGGTGGGGGAGATGGTTTTACCAGGGCGCATGGTAGCAGCCAAACTAGTGAGGAAGGTGCAGGAGCCCAGGAAGAAGTGGAGGACGAATTGATGGAAGACTCATCAGATGAGGGAGACCTTGATCACATTTCTGTTGTGCGAGGTTGGGGGGAGAGGACAGAGGAAGGAAGCATGATTGTTACCTCGCCACCAACACAACAGGGACTTGGTGCTCCTGGATGCGCAACACACATGAGTGCCTTTTTGCTGCACTACCTGCAACATGACCCTCGAATTGTGAGAATTAGAAATAATCCTGACTACTGGGTTGCCACACTGTTAGATCCCCGGTACAAAAGTAAATTTGCAGAAATTATTCCTGCCATAGAAAGGGATGCACGCATGCAGGAGTATCAGCAGAGACTGTTGCAGAATCTTACATGAGCTTTTCCACAAAACACCAGTGGTGCACGTAGTGAATCTTACAGTTCTAACTTGCCAACCGTGGTCTGTATGGAGTTGTTCAATAAAGGGCCCAAAATTAAGATAACATAGATGGGAGAGGTCTCTATGAATAGGAATTCCTAAGTATTTGATACCCTGTGAGGGCCAGGCAAAGGGAAAGTTGGACTGGATGGAATCCTATATGGATTTGGGGAGGGAGACATCGAGGGCCTCAGACTTCGCTGCATTGATTTTAAAATTTGACCATGTAACAAAGTGATCTATTTCAGCCATAACAGCATGGATGGATATATGTGATTGAGTGATATATACTAGGACATCATCAGCAAATAGAGAGCACTTGTACTCGGTGCCTCCCACCTCAATCCACCTAATATTGGGGTTATGGCGAATTGATGAGAGCAGGTGCTCCGTCACTAGGATGTATAAGAGAGGGGACAGAGGACATCCCTGCCTTGTCCCATTGGTGATTGTGAAAGGTGATGAAAATGTTCTGATGCACCCCCTGGGCCTTGAGACACCCGGAGCTGGACCCTTTTTGGTGGATGCTGGTGGTTGTAGTCTTCGTGGCGGCGACCCGGTTCCGTGGCTCAGGGTGGTCAAACCAGTGGCGGAACTATTTATGTGGTTTTGATGTTTAAATGTCCGACTACGCTACCCGTGGATTGCGGTCAGAGTGAACCGCTGCTGCAGGGCAGACCGCTGAGGCTGGTGTTGTGGGTGCAGCAGAGCGTAGCATAACTCCCCACGGGAGGAGTATAGCCTCAGGGCAGTGTATGCGGAGGATGGGGGTGATGGTGCAGGGCAGCAGCAGTAACGACACGGAGTCAGTGATGCAGTCCAGGGCCTTTACTCACAGTTCTTATTATCCAGACCACGTCTGCAGGTAACGGCTGCCCACGTCGTACTGTGCTCACCAGGTGAGGGGCTCAGACAACTCCCAGATAACTTTGGAGCGCTTCACAGGACCCCCTTTGTGTGTCCTTTGTCTGGCCTTTCTTACCAACCCTTCTGTCCGGCTGCCTCGGGCCTCCTCTTGATAAACTTGGCGCCAGTTTCCCTGACCCTATGTGGTGCCTTCCTAGCGGGTGTAGCGAGGGGCTGCGCCACATAAAATGTCACAGCCTCTGGTTTCTAGCTGAGGGTCATTTCCTGCCTCCACTAGTTTCGGGGACCGGTCTCCCCCTTTGGCCTGACCCCTCCACGCAGGTGGATTCGGGTGTGCGGTGGCGACTCGCCCGTCCGCACCCTGGGATCCCTTCATTCCTCGTTCCTGGAGCCTTCTCCGCTCCTCTTCCTTCCTTCTCCCTCTTCCAGGCCTGGGCCTCTGTTACTAGGCCCGCCTCCGGAGCAGAGCTCATGCAGAGCCCCTGCTCCCTGCCACTTCTGCTCAGACTTCTCTGCACTGAACTAAGATGGTGCCCACCTTTTATACTCCCTTCTCAATGGAGTATATTTAAGGACTCTTTTGAGACTGGGTCTGTGCCACTTGATTGGCGACAGGCGAATGTAGTGCCAATATTCAAAAAGGGAGCGAAAAGTGACGCCGGAAACTATTGGCCGGTGAGTCTGACGTCCGTTGTGGGCAAAATTTTTGAAAGCTTCATTAAAGAGGCAATTACGGAGCATCTTGATGCTAATAATCTTTTAATCCCGAACCAACATGGATTCATGAGGAATCGCTCCTGCCAAACAAACCTGATTGACTTCTACGAGGAGGTTAGCTCTCGAGTAGATCAGGGGGAACCAGTGGATGTCGTGTATCTCGACTTCTCAAAAGCGTTCGATAGCGTGCCACATAATAGGTTGGTATACAAAATGAGAATGATGGGGTTGGGGGAAAATGTCTGCAAGTGGGTAGCTAACTGGCTAAAGGATAGAAGGCAGAGGGTGGTTATAAATGGAATATACTCAGATTGGGTAAGCGTCACTAGTGGGGTACCACAGGGGTCTGTACTAGGCCCAATGTTATTTAATATCTTTATTAACGACATAGTCAACGGGATAAATAGTAAAATATCAATATTTGCAGATGACACAAAGTTATGTAAAACAATTAATACAAAAGAGGACAGTGCAGACCTACAGAGGGATTTGGATAAGCTGGGTAGGTGGAGCATTAAATGGCAAATGAGGTTTAACGAGGAGAAATGTAAGGTCATACATATGGGAAGGAAAAATGGAAGTCACCAGTACTCACTGAATGGGAAATCATTGGGGAATTCAGAGATGGAGAAGGACTTGGGCATCTTGATTGATAGCAAACTAAATTGGAGTGCCCAAAGTCAGGCCGCTGCTGTAAGGGCAAACAGGGTAATGGGATGTATCAGAAGAGGTATAGCTGCAAAGGATGAGAACATTGTTCTTCCACTGTATAAAGCACTGGTCAGACCACACTTGGAATACTGTGCTCAGTTATGGGACCCAATATATAGAAAGGATATAAATGAGCTTGAAAAGGTACAAAGGAGGGCAACAAAATTAATAAAGGGAATGGAGGGACTGCAATACCCAGAGAGGTTGGCAAAACTAGGACTATTCAGCCTGGAAAAGAGAAGGTTGAGGGGGGACATAATGAATGTGTACAAATATGTTAGGGGACAGTATAGAGATCTTGCCTGGGATTTGTTCAAAAGGAGGGATATTACGGTAACAAGAGGGCATTCACTAAGACTGGAAGAGAAAAGGTTTCAGCACCAGCATAGGAAGGGGTTCTTTACGGTAAGAGCAGTGAGAATATGGAATTCACTGAGTGAGGAGAAGGTAATGTCGGATTCACTACACCAGTTCAAGCGGGGACTGGATGCATTTCTAGATACCAGGCAGATTTCAGCATATACTTAAAAATAAAATAAAATAGTAGGTTGATACAGGGATTTATTCTGACTGCTGGTTTCAGAGTCGGGAGGGAATTTTTCCTCAGGTGAAGATTGGCCAAATCATTTGGGGTTTTTGCCCTCCTCTGGATCAACTTTAGCAATTACAGAACTAACAGGTCGAACTTGATGGACGCAAGTCTTTATTCGGCTTTACAAACTATGTTACTATGTTACTGGACCTCCACCCAGGAACTGCTTCCTCCCTGCTCCTGCACTACAGGGTTCCCCTTCCTCAGTGTTCCCTCCCCCCACTCCAGCCAGGGACAGGGACTGTCGTGCCCATCTCAGAGGCATATTGGTCGCCCTGCCCCACGGCAATGTGGTGTAATGCATGCAGGTGTCGGGTCCTGATCCACACTCCATCCTTACCTGAGAGTGAGATATCACACCTCTAGGTGAGGTGAAATACCTCTGTAGCAACCGAGCCCTCAGGGTGCTACAGTTCCATTTATCTTCAGCCTAAGTGACGTATTGTGATACAGGGCCGTGATTTTGGCTATAAAAGGGTCCCCTAGACCCCTACCCCAAGCTTTTTAAGAGAATCATATATGGCGTGCCAGGAGACTCTATGGAATGCTTTCTCAGCATCCAACGAGAGTATCTAATTACAAATTTTTAACTGCATCTAGACCAGGCAATACTTTGTGCCTAGTAGCAGTGTCTGCTAGTCAGCGGATTATCCCGGCTGTTAAGCAAGCTACACCACCTGTAGTTTGGACACTTAATTTTTTCAAAGGAAATGCTTCGGGACCACGGGATACTCAGTGAAGAGCATCAGGAGGCACCCCAAGGCATAGGGGCTGGGACTGGCAGTAGGATGCCTTGCGGTGGACAGCCGAGCTCGATCCTTATAAAAGCTTTTTAACTGCAACAGCTTTAGTGGACGCTACTGGAGCTGGAATTACGCGGCTGCTGGCATGAGACTTGCCCTCCAATAGATCCTTGTAAATGGATTTAAAGTGTATTCATTCAAATTAGAGAGACAATTTAAATTAAAAAGCTTAGAGCTGCTTCCACCTCAGGGGGGCTCGCTCGACCCACCAGCGGACAGGCACCAGTATTGGGAGAGGGGGGCTGGCCGTCAGGGTTCACCGCGGCTCTGGCACAAACCCGGCGACACGGAGTTGGCACGGGCAGGAGCGGACTGAACGTGTCGGCTTCTCACTTTTTGGATTTTAGAAGGGCGTGACATGCCTATATCTGTGTCTCCCCCTCCTTTTACTCCTCCACCTCTTTTCTTTTCGCATGACTATATGTACTTGTCACTTTTCCATGTGTTAGTTGTGTCTTCTGAGCAGTTTGTCAGCTTTAGGACACCTTTGAAGGTGTTTTCTATGTGTTTCTATGTGTTTTTGTTTGCCTGCCATTGGTTTTAACGGTGTTCGAAGGTGTTCGACGAACAGTTCGACGAACACACGGGCGTTCGACGAACCGAACCGAACTCGAACACTACGGGGGTGGCTCAACACTAGTCTGTACATACAGGGACACGGTCTGGTCATACCACATCTCCTGGGCATGGGACGAAGCAAAAGAGATTATACTGACATTACAGCACGGGATTGCAAATTATTCTTTTCGTGAGATAAAACATTTCCTTGCCTGTTTTTAAACAATGTTTAACTACAAAGAAAGAATCCCTTGCGATCCCATGCTGTAATGTCTATATATTATTTTGCATCCTCCCCTGCCCAAGAGATGTGGTATGATCAGACCATATTGCTGCACGGTGAGACACAGATATTACACAGTATACAGCAGGGACTCATTTATAAGATTATCTCAGCACAGGAACATTTTATTTAAATATATCCAATTGTGGAACTTATTATTAATCCAAGATGTATTGATTAAAATAAACTTTTTTTTGTGGGAAAACCACTTTAACCCCTTTACAACCCAAGGTGGTTTGCACGTTAATGACCAGGCCAATTTTTACAATTCTGACCACTGTCAATTTATGAGGTAATTACTCTTGAATGCTTCAACGGATCCCCCTGATTCTGAGAATGTTTTTTCACGACATATTGTACTTCATTAATGTGGTAAAATTTCTTCGATATTACTTGCGTTTATTTGTGAAAAAAACAGAAATTTGGCAAAAATTGTGAAAATTTTGCAATTTTCAAAATTTTAATTTTTATGCCCTTAAATCAGAGACATATGTTACAGAAAATAGTTAATAAATAACATTTCCCACATGTCTACTTTACATCAGCACAATTTTGGAACCAAATTTTTTCTTTATTGGGGAGCTATAAGGGTTAAAAGTTGACCAGCGATTTCTAATTTTTCCAAAAGAATTTACAAAACCATTTTTTTAGGGATCACATCATATTTAAAGTCACTTTGATGGGTCTTTATGACAGAAA
This sequence comes from Phyllobates terribilis, assembly GCF_046119375.1. NCBI lineage: Eukaryota > Metazoa > Chordata > Amphibia > Anura > Dendrobatidae > Phyllobates > Phyllobates terribilis. The sequence continues at coordinate 762,264,185 of NW_027362762.1, read as the reverse complement.
ATACCCAAAAGTGACACCATTCTAAAAACTGCACCCCTCAAGGTGCTCAAAACCACATTCAAGAACTTTAATAACCCTTCAGGTGCTTCACAGGAAGTTTTGGAATGTGGAAGAAAAAAATTAACATTTAACAATTTTCACAAAAATGTTACTTTAGACCCAATTTTTTTTATTTTCGCAGGGGTAAGAGGAAAAAATGGACCCCAAAATTTGTTGTGCAATTTCCCCTGAGTAAGCAGATAACCCATATGTGGGGGAATACCATTGTTTGGGCGCACGGCAGGGTTCGGAAGGGAAGGAGCGCCATTTGACTTTTTGAATGTAAAATTTGCTTGAATAATTAGCGGACGCCATGTTGCGTTTGGAGAACCCCTGATGTGCCTAAACAGTGGAAACCCCCCACAAGTGACACCATTTTGGAAACTAGACCCCTCAGGGAACTTATTTAGATGTGTGGTGAGCACCTTGAACCCCCAGGTGCTTCACAGAAGTTTATAACATTGAGCCGTAAAAATAAAATTTTCACATTTTTCCCACAAAAATGTTTTTCAGCCCCCACTTTTTCATTTTCATAAGGGTAACAGGGAAATTGCACCATGCAGTTTGTTGTTCAATTTCTCCTGAGTAAGCAGATACCCCATATGTGGGGGAAAACCACTGTTTGGGCGCACGGCAGGGTTCGGAAGGGAAGGAGCGCCATTTGACTTTTTGAATGTAAAATTTGCTTGAATAATTAGCGGACGCCATGTTGCATTTGGGGAGCCCCTGATGTGCCTAAACAGAGGAAACCCCCCACAAGTGACACCATTTTAGAAACTAGACCCCTCAGGGAACTTATCTAGATGTGTGGTGAGCACCCTGAACCCCCAAGTCCTTTACAGAAGTTTATAACATGGAGCCGTGAAAATAAAAAAATCAAACTTTTTCCACAACAATGATGTTTTAGCCCCAATTTTTTATTTTCACAAGGTTAAGAGGAGAAAATGGACCCCAAAAACTTTTGTGCAATTTCTCCTGAGTACGCCAATACCCCATATGTGGGGAAAATACAGTGTTTGGGCTCACGGCAGAGTTCAGAAGGGAAGGAGCACTGTGTGACTTTTTGAACGCAAAATTGGCTGGACTCGAGAGCGGAGGCCATGTCGCCTTTGGGGAGCCCCTGATGTGCCTAATTAGTTGAAACCCCCCACAAGTGACCCCATTTTGGAAACTACACCCCTCAAGGATTTTATCAAGGGGTATAGTGAACATTTTGAACCCAGAGGTACGACACAGAGTTTGATGACATTAGGTCATCATATTGAATAAGTTGTCATTAGTCTTGAGCGCAAGTGCTCGCTACTTGAGTTTGCATCGGGTACTCAGGTATGCACCATGTATGATGGGTGCTCAAGTGAAATGCTTGAGTCCCCACCCGCATGTTTCACGGTTATTAGACACCCCCAAAAAAACATGCGGGGATCGCTCGAGCATGGCAGGCAATCCCCGCGAGGTTTTCTTGGCCGCGAAGCATATGGGGCGGAGACTCGAGCACCTGCGATACTCAATGCATACCCGAGCACCCGATGCAAACTCAAGTAGCGAGCACTTGCGTTCAACACTAGTTGCCATATCGTAATTTTTTTATTTTTTATTTTATAAAAAAAAACAACCCTAACCCCAACCCTAACCCTAACCTAGCCCAACCCTGACCCCAACCTTAACATTAGCACAACCCTAACCCCAACCCCAGCCCTAGCGTTTATTTTTACGACGTTCCTCGTGCGGTATAAGTGATTAGACGACCTTATTCTTCGGGTCGGTGCAACTACAGAGATACCAGAATCATATCGGGTTTTTATGACTGACAGCTGTCACACACTAAAAGACACATATTTTGTGAAATCTAGTTTTTGCATCGCCATATTTTGAGAGCCATAATTTTTTCTTATTTTGGCCGACAGAGTCATGTGATGGCTTGTTTTTTGCGGGACAAGTTAATGTTTTTATTGGTGCCATTTTCAGGCACCTGACATTTTTTTATCGCTTTCTATTCCAGCTTTTGGGAGGCAGAATAAACAAAAACCAACAATTCAGGAATTGCTTTTTTTTTATTTTTTTATTCTACTCCGCGTGTGGTAAAATTGATAAGGTATCTTTATTCTTCGGGTCAGTACGTTTACAGCGGTACCACATTTATGTCGTTTTTCTATGGTTTGGCGCTTTTACACAATAAAAGCCATTTTATAATTTTTTTGCATTGCTTTATTCTGAGAGCTATAACTTTTTGATTTTTCGGATGATGGAGCTGTATGGTGGCTTTTTTTTGCGGGAAAAGATGATGTTTTCAGCAGTACCATTTTTATTTATATTCGTCTTTTTGATCGCGTGCTATTCCATTTTTTGTTTGGTGGAATGATGATAAAGCATTTTTTTTGCTTCGTTTTTTATTTTATTTTTTTACTGTGTTCACTAAAGGGGTTAACTAGTGGGACAGTTTTATAGGTCGGGTCGTTCCGGACGCGACGATACCAAATATGTGTACTTTTTTTTTTTTCATAATATTTATTGATGGGTACATTATATTTTTATTTTTGGTGGATTATTATTTTTTTTTTTTTTAAATATTTTTACAATTTTTTTTTTCACTTTCTGGGAGTTTTTACACTTTTTTACTTTGTTTCACTCTGGGACTTTCACTTTTTTTATTCTGATCGCCTGCATAGCATAGGGATGGAGCACCATCCCTGTGCTATGCAGGCAGTCAGTGCTGCACAGCGAGACGATTGTTTGATCATGCACTGTGCATGAGCAAACAATCTTCCTGCTGTCTGGTGACCCGGATGTTGTCATGACGAAATCGGGTCGTCATGGCAACACCCGGGAAGCCGCGGCAGACAGCGCTGAAGGCCGGAAGAGGAGGTGAGTATTGCGGTCACCTCCCCTTAGCCACCGCAATGCTGCGATCGACTTCGATCGCAGAATTGCGGGGGTTAATGTGCCTGGAGCAGTGCGGGACCGCTCCCTGCCCATAGTACCGGGTGTCAGCTGTGTGCACGCGTTATCGCCATGACGTACTAATACGGGTCAGGCTCTTAAGTCCCAGGGCACAGACGCGTATTAATACGTCATGGGCTGTAAAGGGGTTAATGATTCAAGCTGGGTCCCTGCATCTCTGGATAGTAAAGTTGTTTGCCACGGTATAATAACCCTGTGTGGCACCTTCATGATTTTTGCTCCTTCCAGATTTCCTTGGTGAATACTGTCTTTGTCTCCAGATGGAATTAGAATCATATAGAGAAAACAGAGTTGTGTGCATTAAACAGTTATGTAATCACACAAAGTGCTTGAAGCTCCTTACTACAGAATTCTAGGCAATTTGTGTGCTGCCATATGGTGCCTCCATAATACTGTAATACCACAACTAATGGACTGTTTTACAACACATCAGGACCCAATAGATGTCTGAAAGATGCCTGTATGGTGGCTCTGTACAACATGGAGGCTTTATTAAGCCATAATACTATGGTAATGTTCCCTAATGCTTAAAATTTTCACAGTAGAGATAACATGGTATTTGCCTTTACTTTTATATAGGGCTGCAAAATAGGCATCCGTTATTGGAAAAAAATATAAAAGCCTCAAAAGAAGACACATGAAATGAAACACAATGCCAGCGAATATATTGTCCTCTGTGGTTTTAACCTTACTGTAATAAAAACCTCAAAGGGAAAGTCCATCCATTGTGCGATCACAATATAACTCACTTCAAGAATGAAAACATGGAGGCATGTGATTGGAAAATAGAAATGTCTCATATTAAGAACGAAAGGGTTCCGACTATGTTTGAAGTGATGCATTATCTAATGTTTATTCAACTTTCTATTCTTTTACATGTACATGAGCAGCACCATTGTCAACATTGGCCATAGATGAGCTTTTAATCTACAGTGAAGCGCATTGCCTGTTGATAGCTATTTGCTTCCCAATTTCCGGACAGGGTAACATTTTTTTTGCTTTTTATAACACTTTTTAAATACTAGTTTAATGTTGCTTGGAATTTTACACACGTGTTGCAGAGAATAATAGTCCTTTATAGCGATGCATACAGCTTTGACTTATAAAGCTCCATACAAAGGTAGCAGACCGACATCATAAGGAAACTTTCAGTGGAAGCCACCTGGCTGATACTTCATCTCACAGTCCTGGAAAATGGGAAAATAAGGTTTTCTCAGCATCTGCTTGTACATTAAGGGACAAAATGATTAATGGTTTGCAGAATGACTAATCACTATTTGTTTTTAAAGAGGCAGCATATTCTGCAGCTCAGCACACACATGGGGCGAAGTGGTTATTTATTCAGAAGCCAAGTGTCAACTTCATGGCTTTCACTATCAGTGTTTTTGCAGTGAAATTTTAGACAGATTGTTAACCCTTTGCAATCTAGATTTTTTTTCAGCAATTGTAATACGAAAACAGCTTTAAGATAAAATTGTGAAATATTTGACCTAAAAAAATCCCAAATTCGGAAATAAAATAACAGAATTTTTCTCATATTACCAAATAAGAAGACATTAGAAGACATTCTGTGACATAAATCAGTTCCATACACAGCGGCATAACATGAAGCTTGTGGGCCCCAATGCAAAATCTCCAACAGGGACCCCAATTATCACAGGTCTTTAATAGTAATAGTCTTATCATATGGAGAAAAGGGAGCTTTTGGGCCCCCCTGGTCTCCAGGGTCCTGGTGCGATTGCAACCATTGCACCTATTTTAGTTACGCCCCTGTCCTTATAGCTAAATTAGGTTGTTTCATTTTTTGCAAGCATCACTGAGATGAAGAAAGTGATAGGCACTAAACTTTTGCAACAATTTCACGCCGTGATGCCTATATAGAATGCTTATTGTGTTTTTTGTGTATTTTTTATACTTTAACAGGACTCAGAAAATATTTAGCTATAGTGACAAAGGTTTGTTAGGAAAAGGTCCTAAAAAGTATACATTGCAAGCACATGCCATTCATTTCCATACGTTTGATGTCCCTTGACCTTTTTTGATCTTTAATTAATTCTGGATTAAAAAAAAATAATTCACAATCAACATTTATCACATATCATTCCTCAGCAGCAGTGGCAAGCCTTGTGCCAGCTAATGAACTCCGCATGGAATCTTGCACTTCTGGCAGAACCACCCTTGATAAATTGGTTTAGGAAAAGGTTCCAGACAGTGATCCAACATCTAAGTCCTCAGCAGATTAACATGTAGAAGACGTGTTGTCACAACTGTTCCTTTGGCTGAAAAATATAACACCATAATCAATAGGTCAATTCCATTAAACAACACTATTGAAAACCCATAATGAATAGATGCATGGCAAATCCAAAAAGATAATTTACTTTTATTAATCAATAAAAAAAATCATTAAAGAGACATATAAGGTGATAAAATGTATAAAGAGGCGAGATGAAGCACAGAGTCGAGAAACAGAAAATTACCAGGCAGGAATAGTGGGTAATATGGCATGGAGAATGTCCTCTAAATCGAGTGACAAAGAACACAATGAACTCCACCTGCCATCCAATATAGTGTGCAGCCTACACAGTAGACAACGCATCAATAAGCAAACATTACCAGGTATGCAACACAGTAATCATAAAAGTAGCATCAACACAGGGTGCCAGGGACCTTGAATACATTGTCCATGGTGTAGATAAACAGTGTACCATTTTGGATGGTGGGTGGTATATTTGAAGATCGCTAGTGAAACACCCATCGGGTGTAGAAGACCTCTGACATCCTGTGTTAACAATACTTTTCATATTATTGTGTTTCCTACCTGGTCATTTTTGCTGATATATACAATTTCTATGGTGCAAACTGTACACTATTTTTGATGGTAGGTGGTGTACTTGGCGTTCTTAATCACTCAATTTTGAGTATCTACCCACTATTTCTGCCTTAAATACTTAATTTTTTTTGTTCCCTATTCTACCCATACTTATATTAGGTCTGGACCTATACCCTTCATCTGGAATTGACTCATGATCTGCTGCGACAAGCAAGGTACTATTTTATGTCTTCCAGGTATCCATCCTTAAGTGTTTTTATCATGTGACATGTATTTTTAAGGATTATTTAATAATGTAAATTAGTTACTTATATATTTGGATATGCTTTGCATCAATTCATATTATCTCATTGAGTGTTATAGATAATTCAGGCACAAAGAATGTATAATTGGTGGAGAAACGTTGAGCTTAACTATGTAACTATGTTCTGAAAAAAAGCTACAAGAGTTCCCATTCCACTAAATCAAGTTTATTGAATTATTCAGTAGATCCCATAAATAAAGATATAGATGCTAGGCCAGGCCCCATTTGTATGTACCTCTGCCCTTTTCAGTTCATAGATGCCAGGTCAGAATTGTTTACCCTCCCCAATCAGGACACACCACTTAAATGTATATACCCCACTAAAGTTGATGCTCTCTCCCTCTGTGAAGAAATTATTTGCATAGTGGCATATGAGATACACAGAAATGACTACATGCCTACAGCCTTATCAGTGTAGGAGACTTTACTTTTAAAATGGCAGCACGCATAAGACTAAGATTGGCCAAAATGCGTCAATCTCCTATTCAATATGACCATGATCCAATTAGCAAAATGTCCCATTAAACTAGAAGATCAGCGAGATGAGTAAAAAAAGGCTAATGGTCAGCCTACAGTGCATTAAAAAAGTATTCACACCCCATGAACATTGCCACATGGTTTCACATTACACCCACAACCTTAAATGTATTTTAATGGGATTTTCCGTGATATACCAACACAAGTAGCAAGTATTTATGAAGGGTGAAGGAAATGATACATGGCTTGGATAACATTGGTTGAATCAATATGCTTTAATCTGATGATGCAAATTGGTTAGAATGATTAGTAGATGTGAGGAGATGAACATAATGTTTGCCTCTTTGCATAACATGATATTTTAGGGGGGAAATTCCAAGGGGTACACATGCAAAACACCTGAAAATGGGGATAAACTTTACGATTTGTTGACAAGCTTCCAGACAGTTTGGGCGCCTTTGAAAGCATATTGATTCAACCAAGGTTATCATTATCACCTCATTTTCAACCCTTTGGGGAGGGTTTCAGTTTAGGGATGCACTAAAAGGGTAGTTTTTATCATAGGCGGTTCAACTTGACAGGATCACAAATGATAGGCAATCAACCATCACTGATGAGATTTTCAAACCAACTCATTTGACAGTTTCCAAGAAAAGTCAACTTCTTTGGAATTGTTCCAGCCACTTTCCAATTTGGGGTGTTTAGAGGGTTGCATGCCCCCAGAATTGAATTGAAAACAACAAAACAATTTCCATTTCATGAAACTCAGGGTCTGGCCTACAACTATGCAAAATTTCATTTCAATCTGACCATTTTTCCATTTCAAAATTCATTTTGAAATATTGATGCTTTAATTTTTCACAGGATTGTATTTGTACAGGCAGAATGCATGGCGAGGGGCTGGATTGTATATGTACAAATGTGTTACAACTGGACTGAATTAAATTCCTGAACTGAGGTGTATCCCAATACTTTTGTCCGTTCAGTCTTCATATGACTGCCAACCAATTTAGTTGAGAAGAGATTCTGTCTAGGATTAAAGGCCATAATGCTCGAAATTCATATGACATATGTAACTACTTACATTTTTTTCAAATAAAGAATATGATTTTATGTAGTGCTGGATTTTCTGAAAACTTTATATGTAGCTGAGATGCACCTGAGACACCAGGTTTCAGATTTAATTCAGACCTTCCCCCCTTGAAAAATGGAGAAGATTCGGAACACCCTCTCTGAAGGGTCCAAAATGTGTATTTTATGTGATCTGTTGTGTTATATGTTTTTATCCTCATGAAGGCTGCAATTTTCCTGTATCAAAGAGTGGACAGGGTTAACTGTATGGCCACCCCATGGTCTGTAGGCAGTAGCAGCTTAGTTCTTGTCTTTTTAGGGGGTTGGAGTTCAGCTAGAGAAAAAAGAGGATTACTCTCAGCATTGGAACAGTTTTGAGTGTGTATGCAAGAAAGATCAGGCTCAAGAGAAGGTAGTAAGATTCTGCAGTGTCCATCACCAGAGACGGCAATTTTCTCTCAGCAGGCAAGATAGGGCACCTACAGCAAGAGACTTTGAGCCACGATTCCAGACCTGGAGATCAGCATGAAAGACGTGGGGCTAGAGTATAGTGATAACAGCGAAAGACATTGACCCATGTGGCCGTGTACTGGGAAGATGGAGGTCCTCAACTTAATATGTTGTTCCAAAGTAATGTTCCTCACAAGTTAAGTGCCTCTGTCCACAACTGAAATGTTTGTGCCTCTTTCATATAATACAGATGAAAAAAATAATTGTTTTACCTACTGCCTAGTGTATATACTGTAGTTTTAAGAACAAGTAAACAAGAATTTATTTTATTAACAATGCCTGGCTCATTCTTCACGACAAAAAAGGGTCTCAACCTGCTCTAAAATATGGTCTAATGCAGTCTGAGTGTGACAGCATACACATGTGCACACACCCAGGGACATTTGTATAAGGTGTTTAGGGATGCAGAAGTAACCATCTGCCAGCCTCATCCCTTACACCCCCACACTCCCACTCCCATTGATAAGTCACCAACTTTGGTACTAAGGTGTGAAAACAACTGTTCTATTATTCTAGGAAACTTATATCTGTACCATTTTAGCCAGTAGATAGAAAAAATATTCAAAATTGAGAGTCTTTATTGGTTCCTTAATACCTTTTAATTGCTAAATGAAAAGACGGTAACATATACAGTATCAAACTTTTGAGACTATTCAGTTCTCTTCAGGAGGCATCAGGCAAACTATGTCTGATGAAGAGAAATGAGTGGTCTCAAACACTTGCTATTCATTATCGTCTTTTCTGTCAGCCATAAAAAATATCAGCCACTGAAAACTCTCAGTTTTAAATATTTTTCTAATATTCCATGTAGCTGAAGCAAAAAATGACTTTTTTCAGTGGTGAACAGTGACACCTAGTGATGGCATTATAGAAGAAGCAGATTTTAGTACATAATTATAATCTGCAAGACACAAAATCTAAACACCAAATACAGACAAACAGGGTTTATCTTTTTAAATATTCTTAAATTAAATGACGTGAAAAATGCTCCCATCATGCTTCAGGATATATCCATATTTTAGATGGTGCTTCACAGGACTGTAGGAAAACCGTATGAAAATTTTCTAATTTATTGAGTTATTATCGTACACAAATAATGAATTAAATGACAAAATTAGGGGGAGGTCAAACAGGTTTAAGGGTATGTGCACACGATGCAGAAATGCTCAGGATTTTTTCCTGAGCGTTTCTGCATCTCTCTGGCAGGAAAAAACGCATGCGGATTGTACATGCGGTTTCCTGCCAGGGACATGCGGAAATGAAGCGGTCTTCACTTTCATTTCCGCATGCGGGTTGACAAGCGCTTCCCAAGCGATTTTAGCATCACTTGGAAAGTGCTTGTCAACTTCACACTATATAAATCCATGCAAACGGCATGAATTCATATAGTGTGTGAATGTCAAAAAATAAAAAATAAATCTATACTTTACCCTCTGATGGCCCCCGGTGTCCTGCTTCGCTCGGTCCCGGCTGCCGGCAGTGAAGACTTTAGGACCTTCCGACGTCAGCGTCACGTGACCCGTCACATGACTCGGACGTCAGCGAGGGTCCTTCTTCATTCAACCGCGAAGTGCGGGGAATCAAGCAGGAGCGCTTCGCGGGCCATCAGAAGGTGAGAATATATATATTTTTTATTTTATTCTTTTTTTTTAATGGTACCTGGGTCTGGATGAGAGTCCTCTCATCCACACCCGGGTACCATCCGCACATTAGACCGCATGAAAAGCGCATCAACATATACAGTGATGCGGATTCCATGCGGTCTAATGCAAGTCAATGGCGGCAAAAGAGCAGCGTTTCCGCAAAATTAATTGACATGCTGCGGATTTTTGACCGCAGCGTTTACGCTGCGGAAAAATCCGCATCATGGGCACAGCACATGCGGATTTCAATTGGGGAACATTGCTGCCCTTCTACCATGCATTTTTCATGCGTTTCCGCGGCGTTTACGCAACTGCAAAAACGCCGCGGAAACGCATGAAAAACGCATCGTGTGAACTCAGCCTAAGGAAGCAATTTTGAAGCCGAAAATAAGTGTATCATAAAAAGAAAGGACGGATACCACTGCTCCTCTTTTATGAATTCACTCCTGTTTTCCTTTACAACACCTGCACCCAAAACCTGAAAAAAAACTCACTGTGTCCTTACCCTTAGTAATATTGGCAGGTAAAAGCAATAATAAGTACTACAGCCATGGAAAAACAGCAACGTAGAGTCTCAAGCTTAGCAATCTAAGGCCATAGGCAGGGTGCAATTAACTGTAGTTTGCCTGTGATATTTACATCTGTGTCATCATATTTCAGAGGCAATGCAGCCTTCTGTGACACCATCAGTCATTTACAAAGGCTGATTTACTGGAGACGTTATGCCAGTCCAAAGTTAATAACTTTTTTTTCTACTAGCTAATCCCATTTATTTCTCTATGTAGGCTATATTACATTTTAATATATGTTCTGAGCTTTTTCTAGCAATAGAGTGAGTGTTATAAGGAAGCACATTGATGTACTAATTAGATACCACCAGGATATTTGTATCTGCAGTTAACCTTTCTATTGGCTGTTTCTTGTCCATTTTGTAAACTTCTATTAATATTAGTGTTGATCGAGTATGTTCTATGAACCCTTTCGCCGAGTATGCTCGGGCCGAGCTCCGAGTATTTACAGCTGCTCGGTGATATGGTTGAATCGCTCCCGCGTGCATGATTTGCAACTGTTTAACAGCTTTATTACATGTGAGGAATGTGTAAGAAATTGACATTCCTCACATGTAATAAAACTGTCAAACAGTTGCAAATCATGCACATGGGAGCGATTCAAACACATCACCGAGCAGCTATAAATACTCGGAGCTCGGCCCGAGCGTACTCGGCGAAAGGGTTAACAGAACATACTCGCTCAACACTAATTAATATATATGACAATTTTTGGGAATTTGGCTTAAAAAATAGTACAGGAAGGATAATTTATTGAATCAGGTCATGTCAAATAGACCATCTACAAGAACAGAACTACAGGTCAGTGACCACTTGGGCAGCATTGCAAAGGGGAAAAACAAAAAGCTGGAACTGTAGAAAAGCTAAATTCAGTTGACTAAGGGAAGAACTGAATCTTGTAGACTGGAATACCGAAGATAAATGGAGAGTGTTTAAGGATATTTTACAAGAATCCCGTGATAAGTTTATGTCCTCCGAAAACTAAATATCCAGTGTTAAAAAAGAAACCATTATGGTTAAATACGGCAGTACAAAATATAATAAAGCTGAAACAGAAGGCATTCAAAACTTTAATTGCTGATAGGTCAAAAATAGCATTAAGATCTCAATAGAAAATGTAAAAATGATTTCAAGCCAACAAAGTTAGACCAAGAAAAACAAATTACCAATGACTTTAAAATAAATCCAATGAAAATTTATATACGTATATTTGTGTAAAATATACCAGGGTGAACTTTTGATCGGGGTCATTTGGATGTTTTTTGTTGTCATTAAGATTTAAAAAGAGAAAACACAGTAGTTTGACAATAAATGGCTTCACCCAACCAATACCCATGAGTGGAGAAAAAGTTTTTTTGTTATAATTCATATTCTCTGAAACAAGGCCAAGAAAAGAAACATTCTGCCGGAGTATGTAAACTTTTGAGCACAACTGTACATATATATTGGCCAAAAAGAAAACATTTGATGGTATTGGCCCCTAAACGATGATGAAAAGAATATAATTGTAGAGGACAAAGAGAAAGATGAGATATTAAACACTTATATGTGTTCACCAATGTACTGTCTTTGCCAGATATCACTCAGCAATGCAGTAACCAAGGATCACAACTAGTGATGAGCGAGCGTGCTCACCCGAGCATCTCACTGCTCGACATGCTCGGCGCTCGCCGAGTATTTCTGGGGTTGCTCGGCAGGAGCTCAGGTCCCCTCCCTGCATGTTTGGCGCTCTTTAGAGTGCCAATCAACATGCAGGGATTGCCTGCCACTCATTGTAATGCCGCAGCCATGGTGGTTGTGACATTACAGTGATTGGATGGCCGCACAGCGCCATCAGGTCTATATCAGACCTGGCGTCGCTGTACTCGTCACAGTCACTCCGGAATCAGGCAGAGTAGGGAGAGGTGCTGCTGCGTCAGAGATAGATTTGCTTGTGTAATAGTTAGTGTAGGGAGAAAAACCGTACATTACACATATCCATCTTAACAAATAGTCCTTTTGAGGACTAACTAATCCATCTGCAGAGATATCAGGCAGGCAGGGTATATAGGCAGGCAGTGTATATAGCAGAATGCAGTGCATATAGCACAAGAAGCTCCATTACAATTCTGCCTTCTGATGCTGTTAGATATTTCTATACAAAGGCCCAGGTCTAAGGGGCCAAGAATACTATTTTTGGATCTTAATCCTCATTATTTGCTTAAAAAGCAATACAGAGAACACCGTTTTTCTGCGCCATTTGCTTGTTGGCACTGCAGAATACAGCTAGGTCTTTTCCATATTACAGCGCTAGAAATCCAGCTATTTAAAATTGTGTTTTCTCCGTCACACGGATCACATATACGTTGTCAGAAAATACTGCCATTTCTGGCCTCCATTAAAAATTTCCTTCAGTGTTTCAGTGAAGCAATTCACACCAGTTTGCTGTTCAAACTAGTTACCTACAGGCCAGGTATTTAAAACTGTGTTTTCTACGTCACACGGATCACATATAAGTTCGCTCCAAACGCAGTCATTTGTAGTGAGCGTGGAAGATAATTTCCTCCATTTAAAATGGGCAAGGCACGTGGCAAGGGACGGGGAACTGGATGTGATGGTGATGGTGCATGTAGAGGCCGAGGAAAAGGCCGTGGGCAAGATGAAATTGTGCCACAACAAACACCCACATCTTCTCGCCCGACTTTCCTGTCCCAATTTCTAGGGGACCGCAGCACACCACTATTGAACCCAGAGCAGTGTCAAAAGGTTGTTGGTTGGATAGCGGATAATGCTTCCAGTCACTTAGCCACCACCACCACCATCCTGTCTTCCACACGGTCAAGTCTCAATAGCCGTGAGTCTGGACTAGTGTTGAGCCACCCCCGTAGTGTTCGAGTTCGGTTCGGTTCGTCGAACACCCGTGTGTTCGCCGAACTGTTCGTCGAACTGTTCGTCGAACACCTTCGAACACCGTTAAAACCAATGGCAGGCAAACAAAAACACATAGAAACACATAGAAAACACCTTCAAAGGTGTCCAAAAGCTGACAAACTGCTCAGAAGACACAACTAACACATGGAAAAGTGACAAGTACATATAGTCATGCGAAAAGAAAAGAGGTGGAGAAGTAAAAGGAAGGGGAGACACAGATATAGGCATGTCATGCCCTTCTAAAATCAAAAAAGTGAGAAGCCGACACGTTCAGTCCGCTCCTGCCCGTGCCACCTCCGTGTCGCCGGGTTTGTGCCAGAGCCGCGGTGAACCCTGACGGCCAGCCCCCCTCTCCCAATACTGGTGCCTGTCCGCTGGTGGGTCGAGCGAGCCCCCCTGTGGTGGAGGCAGCTCTAAGCTTTTTAAGTTAAATTGTCTCTCTAATTTGAATGAATACACTTTAAATCCATTTACAAGGATCTATTGGAGGGCAAGTCTCATGCCAGCAGCCGCGTAATTCCAGCTCCAGTAGCGTCCACTAAAGCTGCTGCAGTTAAAAAGCTTTTATAAGGATCGAGCTCGGCTGTCCACCGCAAGGCATCCTACTGCCAGTCCCAGCCCCTATGCCTTGTGGTGCCTCCTGATGCTCTTCACTGAGTATCCCGTGGTCCCGAAGCATTTCCTTTGAAAAAATTAAGTGTCCAAACTACAGGTAGTGTAGCTTGCTTAACAGCCGGGATAATCCGCTGACTAGCAGACACTGCTACTAGGCACAAAGTATTTCCTGGGCTAGATGCAGTTAAAAATTTGTAATTAGATACTCTCGTTGGATGCTGAGAAAGCATTCCACAGAGTCTCCTGGCACGCCATATATGATTCTCTTAAAAAGCTTGGGGTAGGGGTCTAGGGGACCCTTTTATAGCCAAAATCACGGCCCTGTATCACAATACGTCACCTAGGCTGAAGATAAATAGAACTGTAGCACCCTGAGGGCTCGGTTGCTACAGAGGTATTGCACCTCACCCAGAGGTGTGATATCTCACTCTCAGGTAAGGATGGAGTGTGGATCAGGACCCAACACCTGCATGCATTACACCACATTGCCGTGGGGCAGGGCGACCAATATGCCTCTGAGATGGGCACGACAGTCCCTGTCCCTGGCTGGAGTGGGGGGAGGGAACACTGAGGAAGGGGAACCCTGTAGTGCAGGAGCAGGGAGGAAGCAGATCCTGGGTGCATTGAGAAGGGAGTATAAAAGGTGGGCACCATCTTAGTTCAGTGCAGAGAAGTCTGAGCAGAAGTGGCAGGGAGCAGGGGCTCTGCATGACCTCTGCTCCGAAGGCGGGCCTAGTAACAGAGGCCCAGGCCTGGAAGAGGGAGAAGGAAGGAAGAGGAGCGGAGAAGGCTCCAGGAACGAGGAATGAAGGGATCCCAGGGTGCGGACGGGCGAGTCGCCACTGCACGCCCGAATCCACCTGCGTGGAGGGGTCAGGCCAAAGGGGGAGACCGGTCCCCGAAACTAGTGGAGGCAGGAAACGACCCTCAGCTAGAAACCGGAGGCTGTGACATTTTATGTGGCGCAGCCCCTCGCTACACCCGCTAGGAAGGCACCACATAGGGTCAGGGAAACTGGCGCCAAGTTTACCAAGAGGAGGCCCGAGGCAGCCGGACAGAAGGGTTGGTAAGAAAGGCCAGACAAAGGACACACAAAGGGGGTCCTGTGAAGCGCTCCAAAGTTATCTGGGAGTTGTCTGAGCCCCTCACCTGGTGAGCACAGTACGACGTGGGCAGCCGTTACCTGCAGACGTGGTCTGGATAATAAGAACTGTGAGTAAAGGCCCTGGACTGCATCACTGACTCCGTGTCGTTACTGCTGCTGCCCTGCACCATCACCCCCATCCTCCGCATACACTGCCCTGAGGCTATACTCCTCCCATGGGGAGTTATGCTACGCTCTGCTGCACCCACAACACCAGCCTCAGCGGTCTGCCCTGCAGCGGCGGTTCACTCTGACCGCAATCCACGGGTGGCGTAGTCGGACATTTAAACATCAAAACCACATAAATAGTTCCGCCACTGGTTTGACCACCCTGAGCCACGGAACCGGGTCGCCGCCACGAAGACTACAACCACCAGCATCCACCAAAAAGGGTCCGGCTCCGGGTGTCCCAAGGCCCAGGGGGTGCATCAGGACATTTTCATCACCTTTCACAATCACCAATGGGACAAGGCAGGGATGTCCTCTGTCCCCTCTCTTATACATCCTAGTGACGGAGCACCTGCTCTCATCAATTCGCCATAACCCCAATATTAGGTGGATTGAGGTGGGAGGCACCGAGTACAAGTGCTCTCTGTTTGCTGATGATGTCCTAGTATATATCACTCAATCACCTATATCCATCCATGCTGTTATAGCTGAAATAGATCACTTTGTTACATGGTCAAATTTTAAAGTCAATGCAGCGAAGTCTGAGGCCCTCGATGTCTCCCTCCCCAAATCCATATAGGATTCCATCCAGTCCAACTTTCCCTTTGCCTGGCCCTCACAGGGTATCAAATACTTAGGAATTCCTATTCATAGAGACCTCTCCCATCTATGTTATCTTAATTTTGGGCCCTTTATTGAACAACTCCATACAGACCACGGTTGGCAAGTTAGAACTGTAAGATTCACTACGTGAACCACTGGTGTTTTGTGGAAAAGCACATGTACACTGTGTTCCAAATTATTATGCAAAAAGTGTTTAGGAGTGATAAGGGAAGAATTTGTTTGTTTGTCAGTTAAACTCATTGATGGTGATGTGTGTTAGGGCTCTTTATATCACTGTAAGCAATTGCAGACACCTGTGCTAATTAGTTTGGCAGGTGTGTCCAATGAAAGGCAAGACTACTTAAGAAGGCTGTCTCACATTGTTAAGCAGCCTACATTTTCTGCCAAAATGGGAAAGAAAAAGGATGTGTCGGCTGCTGAGAAGCAACAAATTGTGGAGTGTTTAGGTCAAGGCATGACTACAATCAACATTGTGCGATGATCAGGATGAAGTGTCTTGGCAATCAAGAAGTATGTAGCTGATTCACAGTACACACGTGTGCGTGCTGATAAGGGCAAATTGAGGACTCTTTCCTACAGGCAATTACGTCAGGTTAAAAGAGCAGCGGCAAAAAAGCCTTGTCATAGCAGCAGACAAGTTTTTGAAGCTGCTGGTGCCTTCAACGTCCCCCGAACAACAAGATGCAGGGTCCTTCAGAGGTTTGCAGCTGTGCATACGCCATCCTGTCAACCTCCTCTATCCACTTCACACAAGCAGAAACGGCTCCAGTGGGCCAAACATTACATGAAGACTGATTTCAAAACTGTTTTGTTCACGGATGAGTGCCGTGCAGCGCTCGATGGTCCAGATGGATGGAGTGGAGGATGGCTGGTTGATGGACACCCCACGCAAACACGGCTACAGCGCCAACAAGGAGGAGGTGGAGTAATGTTTTGGGCTTGAATCATGGGGAGAGAGATTGTCGGCCCCTTTAGGATCCCTGAAGGCGCTAAAGATGAAATCCATAATGTATGTGGATTTTCTCAAACAGCACTTCCTGCCATGGTTCAAGAAGAAGAACCGTGTATTTCACAGCAAGATCATTTTTTTGCATGATAATGCACCATCTCATGCTGCACATAAAACATCTGCATCTCTGGCTGATATGGGCATAAAAGGGGACAAACTTATGGTGTGACCCCCATGCTCCCCTGACCTCTACCCCATTCAGAACCTCTGGAGCATCATCAAAAGGAGTGTCTATGATGGCGGGAGGCAGTTCACATCTAAGCAACAGCTCTGGGAGGGTATTCTGTCCTCATGCAAAACAATTGAAGCAGAAACCATCCAAAACCTGACAAATTCAATGGACGAGAGAGTTCAGAAGCTCCTTTTGAACAAGGGGTCCTATGTGAAAATGTAACATCACCTAGAATAAAGTTTTGAGTTGAAAACTGTTTGATTTCAGTTTCTAATAACCTGCTAATGCTTATAATTTCAAAAATGACCATTTTTTTGGTCTTTATTAAAATGAAAAGGTTGATCGAAAAGTTTGGGGCATCTAAGAGTGTGGCAACCCAGTAGTCATGATTACTTCGAATTCTGACAATATGAGGGTCATGTTGCAGGTAGTGCAGCAAGAAGGCACTTATGTGTCTTGCGCATCTCGGAGCCCCAAAATTATTTTCCGGGCTAGATGCAGCTAAAAATTATTATTAATTTTAAATTTGGTGGAGCTTAGTATAGATGGCCTAATAGGATCAGTGCTGCACACTGCTACAAAGCCCAAATTATTTTCCAGTCAAGATACAGATAAACATGATTAGTAATTTTAAATCTGGTGGAGCTTATTACTAGTGTTGAGCCACCCCCGTAGTGTTCGGGTTCGGTTCGGTTCGTCGAACACCGGGATGTTCGAGGAACTGTTCGTCGAACTGTTCGTCGAACACCTTAGAACACCGTCGAACACCGTTAAAACCAATGGCAGGCAAACAAAAACACATAGGAACACATAGAAAACACCTTCAAAGGTGTCCAAAAGCTGACAAACTGCTCAGAAGACGCTTTCTTTAAAAAAGCCGGCCGGCAATTCAGCAGCGGCATACACCGGTACCCGACAATTTAGACATGAAGGAATAGAGCATCACACATAGATTAGATAGATAGAAACATGTCAGTCACATATATATGAAGTACAGTGACAGTGTTGCTTACTGTACTTGTCATTTAGTGTAAAGGATTTATTAAAAAATATAATAGTGTTTTCGTGCACCGTCTCTTTAAAAAAGCCGGCCGGCAATTCAGCAGCGGTACCCGACAATTTAAAACAGAGAGAATAGAGCTTCACACATAGATTAGATAGATAGAAACATGTCAGTCACATATATATGAAGTACAGTGACAGTGTTGCTTACTGTACTTGTCATTTACTGCAAAGGATTTATTAAAAAAAATAATAGTGTTTTCATGCACCGTCTCTTTAAAAAAGCCGGCCGGCAATTCAGCATCTGTACCCGACAATTTATAACAGACAGAATAGAGCTTCACACATAGATTAGATAGATAGAAACATGTCAGTCACATATATATGAAGTACAGTGACAGTGTTGGTTACTGTACTTGTCATTTATTATTAAAATAAAGGATTTATTATTAAAAAAAATTGGCGTGGGGTTCCCCGTAATTTTAGTCTCTAGCGGAGGTTAAGCAGACAGCTGGGGCAGATGTTTGAAGCCTGGGAAGGGGGTAATACCCACGGAGCTTCCCAGACTACTAATATCAGCCCCCAGCTGAATACCTAGCCTTTACTAGCTATTAAAATGGAGGACCCCCCCCAAAAAAATGACATGGGGTCCCCCCTAATTTAATAGCTAGCAAAGGCTAGGCAGGCAGCTGGGGGCTGATATTAATAGCCCAGGAAGGGAGCCATGAATATTGGCCCCCTCCCAGGCTAGAAACACCAGCCGTCAGCCGTCCCAGAAATGGCGCATCCATAGGATGCGCCAATTCTGGCACTTAGCCTCGCTCTTCCACGCTGCCCTGTAGCGGTGGCAGGGGGTAATAGGGTTGGGGTTGATGTCAGCTTATAATGCCAGCTGACATCAAGCCCAGGTTAGTAATGGAGAGGCGTCTATAAGACACCCCCATTACTAACCCCATAGTCAAAGTTAAAAGAAAACACAAACACCCAGAATAAAGTCCTTTAATTGAAATAAAGACACAATTCTTTATTGTTCTAAATTAAACCATACTTACCATCACACCCATTCCAGCTGAAGCCAACGATCTCCTGCAATAAAAGAAAAATAATAAAGCAACCTCATCCTTACCTTTCCATGGTTCCCAGGACAGCTTCAGCTCTGCTACATCGAGATGACAGGCTGGACCGCAGCAGAACGCTGCCATCCAGCTTGCCATGCCGCACACACTGAGAAGCGCAGGCATGCTTGCGCTCCTCAGTGTCTGACTGTGACGGCATCCAGATGAGCCGACAATGAACTCGGCTCACCTCATGTACGTCACTGACAGCGTGGGAAAATTCTCCTGCACTCAGCGCTTCAGCGTGAGAATTTTCCCACGCTGTCAGTGACGTGCATGAGGTGAGCCGAGTTCATTGTCGGCTCATCTGGATGCCGTTACAGCCAGACACTGAGTAGCGCAAGCATGCCTGTGCTTCTCAGTGTCTGCGGGATGACAGGCTGGAAGGCAGCGTTCTGCTGCGGTCCAGCCTGTCATCTCGATGTAGCAGAGCTGAAGCTGTCGTGGGAGCCATGGAAAGGTAAGGATGATGTTGCTTTATTATTTTACTTTTATTGCAGGAGATCATTGGCTTCAGCTGGAATGGGCGTGGCGGTAAGTATGGTTTAATTTAGAACAATAAAGAATTGTGTGTTTATTTCAATTAAAGGACTTTTTTCTGGGTGTTGTGTTTTTTTTAAATACTTTACTAGAAATTCATGGCTGTCATGTCTAATATTGGCGTGACCCCATGAATTTCGGGCTTAGGGCCAGCTGATAATGCCAAGCTGGCCTTAACCCCTTTATTACCCAGTGAGCCACCGCACCAGGGCCCTGGATGAGTTGGGTACAGCGCCAGAAGATGGCGCTTCTATGAACGCGCCATTTTCCGGGGCGGCTGCGGACTGCAATTTGCAGCGGGTGGGGCCCAGAAAGCTTGGGCCTCCCTGCGCTGCAGATTCCAGCCCCCAGCTGCCTAGTTGTACCTGGCTGGACACAAAAATAGGGCGAAGCTCCACGCATTTTTTTTTTAAATTCATGAAATTCATGGAATAATTAAGAAAAAAAGGGCTTCCCTATATTGTTGTGTCCGGCTAGGTACAAATAGGCAGCTGGTGGTTGGGAGCAGCCCGTTCCTGCCTGCTGTACCTGACTGGACACAAATATAGGGCGAAGCCCCACATCAATTTTTTTTTCATTATTTCATGAATTTCCTGAAATAATTTAAAAAAAATTGACGTGGGGCTTCGCCCTATATTTGTGTCCAGTCAGGTACAGCAGGCAGGAAAGGGCTGCCCCCAACCACCAGCTGCCTATTTGTACCTGGCCAGACACAACAATATAGGGAAGCCCTTTTTTAAAAAAATTATTTCATGAAATAATTTAAAAAAAATTGACGTGGGGCTTCGCACTATATTTGTGTCCAGCCAGGTACAGCAGGCAGGGACGGGCTGCCCCCAACCACCAGCTGCCTATTTGTACCTGGTTGGACACAACAATATAGGGAAGCCCTTTTTTTCTTAATTATTCCATGAATTTCATGAAATAATTTAAAAAAAAAATGCGTGGGGCTTCGCTCTATTTTTGTGCCCAGCCAGGTACAACTAGGCAGCTGGGAGCTGGAATCCGCAGCGCAGGGAGGCCCAAGCTTTCTGGGCCCCACCCGCTGCAAATTGCAGTCTGCAGCCGCCCCAGAAAATGGCACGTTCATAGAAGCGCCATCTTCTGGCGCTGTACCCAACTCATCCAGGGGTGCGGTGGCTCACTGGGTAATAAAGGGGTTAAGGCCAGCTTGGCATTATCAGCTGGCCCTAAGCCCGAAATTCATGGGGTCACGCCAATATTAGACATGACCACCATGAATTTCTAGTAAAGTATTTAAAAAAACACAAACACCCAGAAAAAAGTCCTTTAATTGAAATAAACACACAATTCTTTATTGTTCTAAATTAAACCATACTTACCGTCACGCCCATTCCAGCTGAAGCCAATGTCTTCTGCAATAAAAGTAAAATAATTAAGCAACCTCATCCTTACCTTTCCATGGTTCCCACGACAGCTTCAGCTCTGCTACATCGAGATGACAGGCTGGACCGCAGCAGAACGCTGCCATCCAGCCTGTCATCCCGCAGACACTGAGAAGCGCAGGCATGCTTGCGCTCCTCAGTGTCTCGCTGTGACGGCATAAAGATGAGACAAGCTCATGTCCAATGAACTCGGCACACCTCATGCACGTCACTGACAGCGTGGGAGAATTCTCCTGCACTCAGCACTTCAGCGTGAAAATTCTCCCACGCTGTCAGTGACGTACATGAGGTCAGCTGAGTTCATTGGACATGAATGCGCTCACCTCATGCACGTCACTGACAGCGTGGGAAAATTCTCACGCTGAAGCGCTGAGTGCAGGAGAATTTTCCCACGCTGTCAGTGACGTGCATGAGGTGAGCTCATTCATGTCCAATGATCTCAGCTCACCTCATGCACGTCACTGACAGCGTGGGAAAATTCTCCTGCACTCAGCGCTACAGCGTGAGAATTCTCCCACGCTGTCAGTGACGTGCATGAGGTGAGCTCATTCATGTCCAATGAACTCAGCTGACCTCATGCACGTCACTGACAGCGTGGGAGAATTCTCACGCTGAAGTGCTGAGTGCAGGAGAATTCTCCCACGCTGTCAGTGACGTGCATGAGGTGCGCCGAGTTCATTGGACATGAACTCGTCTCATCTTTATGCCGTCACAGCCAGACACTGCAGAGCGCAAGCATGCCTGCGCTTCTCAGTGTCTGCGGGATGACAGGCTGGATGGCAGCGTTCTGCTGCGGTCCAGCCTGTTATCTCGATGTAGCAGAGCTGAAGCTGTCGTGGGAACCATGGAAAGGTGAGGATGAGGTTGCTTTATTATTTTTCTTTTATTGCAGGAGATCGTTGGCTTCAGCTGGAATGGGCGTGACGGTAAGTATGGTTTAATTTAGAACAATAAAGGATTGTGTCTTTATTTCAATTAAAGGACTTTATTCTGGGTGTTTGTGTTTTCTTTTAACTTTGACTATGGGGTTAGTAATGGGGGTGTCTTATAGACGCCTCTCCATTACTAACCTGGGCTTGATGTCAGCTGGCATTATAAGCTGACATCAACCCCAGCCCTATTACCCCCTGCCACCGCACCAGGGCAGCGTGGAAGAGCGAGGCTAAGTGCCAGAATTGGCGCATCCTATGGATGCGCCATTTCTGGGGCGGCTGACGGCTGGTGTTTCTAGCCTGGGAGGGGGCCAATATTCATGGCTCCCTTCCTGGGCTATTAATATCAGCCCCCAGCTGTCTGCCTAGCCTTTGCTAGCTATTAAATTAGGGGGGACCCCACGTCATTTTTTTTGGGGGGGTCCTCCATTTTAATAGCTAGTAAAGGCTAGGTATTCAGCTGGGGGCTGATATTAGTAGCCTGGGAAGCTCCGTGGGTATTACCCCCTTTCCAGGCTTCAAACATCTGCCCCAGCTGTCTGCTTAACCTCCGCTAGAGACTAAAATTACGGGGAACCCCACGCCAATTTTTTTTAATAATAAATCCTTTATTTTAATACTAAATGACAAGTACAGTAACCAACACTGTCAGTGTACTTCATATATATGTGACTGACATGTTTCTATCTATCTAATCTATGTGTGAAGCTCTATTCTGTCTGTTATAAATTGTCGGGTACCGCTGCTGAATTGCCGGCCGGCTTTTTTAAAGAGACGGTGCACGAAAACACTATTATATTTTTTAATAAATCCTTTACACTAAATGACAAGTACAGTAAGCAACACTGTCACTGTACTTATTATATATGTGACTGACATGTTTCTATCTATCTAATCTATGTGTGAAGCTCTATTCTGTCTGTTATAAATTGTCGGGTACAGTACAGATGCTGAATTGCCGGCCGGCTTTTTTAAAGCGACGGTGCATGAAAACACTATTATTTTTTTTAATAAATCCTTTGCAGTAAATGACAAGTACAGTAAGTAACACTGTCACTGTACTTCATATATATGTGACTGACATGTTTCTATCTATCTAATCTATGTGTGAAGCTCTATTCTTTCTGTTATAAATTGTCGGGTACCGCTGCTGAATTGCCGGCCGGCTTTTTTAAAGAGAAGGTGCATGAAAACACTATTATATTTTTTAATAAATCCTTTACACTAAATGACAAGTACAGTAAGCAACACTGTCACTGTACTTATTATATATGTGACTGACATGTTTCTATCTATCTAATCTATGTGTGAAGCTCTATTCTGTCTGTTATAAATTGTCGGGTACAGTACAGATGCTGAATTGCCGGCCGGCTTTTTTAAAGAGACGGTGCATGAAAACACTTATTTTTTTTGATAAATCCTTTACACTAAATGACAAGTACAGTAAGCAACACTGTCACTGTGCTTCTTATATGTGTGACTGACATGTTTCTATCTATCTAATCTATGTGTGAAGCTCTATTCTTTCGGTTCTAAATTGTCGGGTACCGGTGTATGCCGCTGCTGAATTGCCGGCTTTTCATGTTTCACTGTGAGCACTGTTCCCATCGATTTGGGCAATCACTGTAATGCCACAACCACCATGGCTGTGGCATTACAGTGAGTGGCAGACAATCCCTGCATGATTGGTGCTCTAAATAGCGCCAGACATGCAGGACACGCTTTTGGTGCACGAACAGTTATCGAACATAACCTCGAACAGCCGAATTTTTTGCAAATCGTTCGGGTTCGTCGAACAACTCGAACACCGCCCTAAACAGCTCGAATTTGAGATTGGCGAACAGTTCTAGTCGAACACCGCTCATCTCTACTTATTACAGATGGCCTAATAGAATCAGTGCTGCACACTGCTACAAAGCCCAAATTATTTTCCAGCCAAGATACAGATAAACATGATTAGTAATTTGAAAGCTTAAAATGGTTGGTAGGGTGATTTTAACCAATCATCAAGCTTTTACTCTCCCCAGGATGACACAGGGGTAGAAAAGTCGTTTCGGATCCATGATTTGTTCATCTTTATGAACGTGAGTCTGTCTACATTATCAGTGGAGAGCCGCGTGCGCTTATCTGTCAGCACACCACCAGCAGCGCTGAACACACGTTCAGACAGAACGCTGGCTGCGGGGCATGACAAGATCTCCAAGGCGTAAGTGGCTAGCTCCGGCCATTTATCCAGATTGGAAGCCCAAAAAGAGCAAGGGTCCAGTGACACAGTCATGGCTTCAATGTTTACTTGGAGATACTCCTGTACCATCGTCTCTAGGCGTTGACTATGTGTCAGACTTCTTGTCTCCTGTGGCCTTGCAAAGGATGGGCTAAAAAAGTGGTGAAATGATTCCGCAAAATTGATGTTACCAGCAGATACTGTGGTTCTGTTACGGTTTGAATGCTGAACACTTGACGGTCCCATGGTTGGCAAGTTGGAACTGTGAGATTCACTACGTGCACCACTGGTGTTTTGTGGAAAAGCACATGTAAGATTCTGCAACAGTCTCTGCTGATACTCCTGCATGCGTGCATCCCTTTCTATGGCAGGAATAATTTCTGCAAATTTACTTTTGTACCGGGGATCTAACAGTGTGGCAACCCAGTAGTCAGGATTATTTCTAATTCTCACAATTCGAGGGTCATGTTGCAGGTAGTGCAGCAAGAAGGCACTCATGTGTGTTGCGCATCCAGGAGCACCAAGTCCCTGTTGTGTTGGTGGCGAGGTAACAATCATGCTTCCTTCCTCTGTCCTCTCCCCCCAACCTCGCACAACAGAAATGTGATCAAGGTCTCCCTCATCTGATGAGTCTTCCATCAGTTCGTCCTCCACTTCTTCCTGGGCTCCTGCACCTTCCTCACTAGTTTGGCTGCTACCATGCGCCCTGGTAAAACCATCTCCCCCACCCTCACATGCCTGCCGCCTTGGTGCTGCCGACCGTCTGGACCTTGCAGATGTTAGCCCTTCCGCATACAACTCCTCCTCCTCTACTTCCTCCACCTCCTCTTTTGCCACCACCTGACTCCGAATTCTGTTTAACATGTGCTCCAGCATGTAAATCACCGGAATAGTCATGCTCATAATGGCATCGTCAGCACTAAACATCTTCGTCGCCATTTCAAAACTGTGCAGAAGGGTGCATAGGTCCCTGATCTGAGACCACTCCTCCAGCGTGATTTGCCCCACCTCTGGATCTCGTTGGCCCAGGCTATACGTCAGAACGTATTGCACCAGGGCTTGTCGGTGCTGCCACAGTCGCTGCAACATGTGCAGAGTTGAATTCCACCGGGTAGGCACATCGCATTTTAGCCGGTGAAGTGGCAGGCCCAACGACTTCTGTAGAGATGTAAGTCGCTGAGCTGCGGGATGCGAACGGCGGAAGTGAGCACACAGCCACCGTGCCCTCTGCAGAAGGCCATCTAGTCTGGGATAGTGGGCTAAAAATTGCTGGACAACCAGGTTCAACACGTGAGCCATACAAGGCACGTGTGTAACATTGCCCCGGCGATGGGCCGCACCCAGGTTTGCAGCATTGTCGCACACGGCCTTCCCTGGTTTCAGGTCCAGTGGAGACAACCATTCATGAAATTGGTTCTCCAGAGCTGACCACAACTCCTCAGCTGTGTGACTCACATTTCCCAGACATTTCAAAATAAAAACCGCCTGATGACGTTGAGCCCTACTGCCAGCATAGTAAGGAGGTGTGCAGGATCCCTTCTGCGCAGTTAGAATGCTTGTGGCATGACCAGACAAGCTTTGGGTGCAGGTGGAAGACCGAGAGGAGGTTGAGAAGGCAGAAGCAGTGGAGGAACTTTGACATAAAGAGGATTGACGCACAACTCGTGGGGACGGCAAGACTTGGACAGCAGCCCCTTGTCCTGCTGTCACAATAGTTACCCAGTGCCCAGTCAGCGACATGTAACGCCCCTGTCCATGCCTACTCGTCCAAGTGTCTGTGGTGAAATGCACCCTGTCACACACAGAGTTCCTCAAAGAAGCGGTGATGTTGTGTGCGACATGCTGGTGGAGGGCAGGCACACCTTTCTTTGAGAAGTAGTGCCGACTGGGCATCTGGTACTGGGGCACTGCGACGGACATAAGGTCTCGAAAATCCTCTGTGTCCACCAGGCGGAAAGGCAGCATTTCTGTAACCAAGAGCTTGCAGATGGTGAAATTCAACCTCTTAGCTTTCTCATGGCTAGTAGGAAATGGTCTTTTACTTGTCCACATCTGAGGGACCGAGGGCTGGCTATTGTGCTTAGACGGGGTTGATAAGGGTGTCCCCGGCAAACTGCCGGTCTGTGAGGAAGATGCAGGCGGACATGTTAGGTTGCCTTGATCCAAAGGTGGTGCTATCGATGTCGGACAGCGCTCCACACCAGCTGGTGTTACCACCTCCAAAGAAAATGATGACCTGCCAATCACGCTGGCTGTTGCGGGTAAAGAGGTGGCAGGTCTGCGCCCCAAAACAGGTGTGACTGCTGTCACCCCAGTCACAGAGGATGAAGAGGCTGCGGATGCACAAGATATGGCAGACGGTGGTTGGCCCGGCCGGCTAGGCCGCATTGTAGCACACTGAGCTTCCCACTGCAACTTATGCCTCATGTCCATGTGCCGGTTCATGCATGAAGTACCCAAACTATGTATTTTTTGGCCTCTACTTAGCTTTTGCTGACAAATGTTACAGATAACACGAGTTGGGTCATCTTTATCGATCTGAAAAAATGCCCAGGCTATGCAAGGCTTAGCACCCATGCGACCTGAAGAGCCACCACGACTTGTGGTGAGAGGCAGAGTTGTGTTTGAGGATGCAGTTGTTGACGTGCTTCCAGTACTACGTCTCTGTCCAGGAAGGCGCAACCTGACCTCGTCGTCACTAGCATCTTCCTCCACCTCCTCTGCTGACCTCATCTCTTGGCTGACTGTGGGTTGACAGTAAGTGGGATCTCCAACCTCATCATCATCACCCTGTGCGTTATCACACCCGTCGTCCTCAGAGCCAACCTGTTCCTGCCCTGACAAAAAACTAAAGTTGTCGCTCCAATCAGGTATTTGAGTCTCATCATCGTCTTCCCCATTGTCTCCACCAACAGGAGTTACAGTTTGGGAATGAGGGTCTACATTATGGTCAGAACCTTCTGCATCTGGTCCTGGATCCGACTCATAAAGATTCTGGGCATCAGTGCAGATCATTTCCTCGTCTGGATTCACAGAAGTGCTGGAGTCGACCTCTGATTCCCAGGCTATAGTATGAGTAAACAGCTCTGCAGACTTAACCATCTGTTCTACCTCATACTCAGACGGGCAGCTGGAGATTTGGGAGCTGTGAGGAAGCAAGTGCGATTGGGGTGACACCTTTGAGGACTGGAGTATTTGTGATGTTGAAGTTGATGTGGAGGAGAGCCCACTAAAAGGAGCACTTGATATCCGTTGAAGCACCTGCTGTTTCTGTGCCTCATCTGGTATTTGTAGCGATTGGCGTGGCCGTAAGAAAGGGATCTTATCACACTGTCCGCTAAAAGAAGTAGACATTTTAGTTTGGCTGGAAGATGGTCTTTCTTCTGCAGATGTTACTGTTGCTTTAACACCTACCCCACGGACACAACCTTTTTTCCCCTTCCCAACACGCCTATTCCCCTTTCCACCGCAGGCCTTTTTCCACTCATTTTGGTGGTTAACTAATTCACAACTCTGGAGTTGTTTGCACAAAAAAACAATGGATGGGATCCGAGCAGAGCTGAGTGGCCAAACTGTGGTATTAGGCCAAAACTATTGGCTGGGTTAGATGCAGAAAAAAATTATATTCAATTTGCAACCTGATGGAGGTCAGTATAGATGGACTAATAGAACAAGTCCCACACACAGCTAGAAGCCCAAATATTTTTTCAGAGGTAGATGCAGAAAAAAATTGTATTCAGTTTGCAACCTGATGGAGGTCAGTATAGATGGACTAATAGAACAAGTCCTACACACAGCTAGAAGCCCAAATATTTTTCCAGAGGTAGATGCAGAAAAAAATTATATTCAGTTTGCAACCTGATGGAGGTCTGTATAGATGGATTAATAGAACAAGTCCCACACACAGCTAGAAGCCCAATATTTTTTCAGAGGTAGATGCAGAAAAAAAATATATTCAGTTTGCAACCTGATGGAGGTCAGTATAGATGGACTAATAGAGAAAGTCCCACACACTGCTAGAAGGCCAAATATTTTTTCAGAGCTAGATGCAGACAAAAAATTATTTTTAATTTGCAACCTGATGGAGGTCAGTATAGATGGACTAATAGAAAAAGTCCCACACACTGCTAGAAGGCCAAATATTTTTTCAGAGCTAGATGCAGATATAAATTATTTTTAAATTGCAACCTGATGGAGGTCAGTATAGATGGACTAATAGAGAAAGTCCCACACACTGCTAGAAGGCCAAATATTTTTTCAGAGCTAGATGCAGACAAAAAATTATTTTTAATTTGCAACCTGATGGAGGTCAGTATAGATGGACTAATAGAGAAAGTCCCACACACTGCTAGAAGGCTAAATATTTTTTCAGAGCTAGATGCAGAAAAAAATTATATTCGGTTTGCAACCTGATGGAGGTCAGTATAGATGGACTAATAGAACAAGTCCCACACACAGCTAGAAGCCCAAATATTTTTTCAGAGGTAGATGCAGAAAAAAATTATATTCAGTTTGCAACCTGATGGAGGTCTGTATAGATGGATTAATAGAACAAGTCCCACACACAGCTAGAAGCCCAATATTTTTTCAGAGGTAGATGCAGAAAAAATATATATTCAGTTTCCAACCTGATGGAGGTCAGTATAGATGGACTAATAGAGAAAGTCCCACACACTGCTGGAAGGCCAAATATTTTTTCAGAGCTAGATGCAGACAAAAAATTATTTTAAATTTGCAACCTGATGGAGGTCAGTATAGATGGACTAATAGAGAAAGTCCCACACACTGCTAGAAGGCTAAATATTTTTTCAGAGCTAGATGCAGAAAAAAATTATATTCAGTTTGCAACCTGATGGAGGTCAGTATAGATGGACTAATAGAACAAGTCCCACACACAGCTAGAAGCCCAAATATTTTTTCAGAGGTAGATGCAGATAAAAATTTTTTTTAATTTGCAACCTGATGGAGGTCAGTATAGATGGACTAATAGAGAAAGTCCCACACACTGCTAGAAGGCCAAATATTTTTTCAGAGCTAGATGCAGACAAAAAATTATTTTGAATTTGCAGCGTGATGGAGGTCAGTATAGATGGACTAATAGAACAAGTCCCACACACTGCTAGAAGGCCAAATATTTTTTCAGAGCTAGATGCAGAAAAAAATTATATTCAGTTTGCAACCTGATGGAGGTCAGTATAGATGGACTAATAGAACAAGTCCCACACACTGCTAGAAGCCCAAATATTTTTTCAGAGCTAGATGCAGAAAAAAATTATATTCAATTTGCAACCTGATGGAGGTCACTATAGATGGACTAATAGAATGATGCTATGCCCAAAAGATTTTACTTCACTAGGTGCAGTAAAAAAATTGGTATTCTATACACAGGTGGTATATCTTGCAACACAGATAGGCTACTCCACTGACTAACACACTCTGCAATAGGCCAAAAAGGATTAGCTTTGCTAGATTCAGCCAAATGCTGTGAAAAAAACTTGCACAGCACTGGCACAGACCTGCCTGGCAAAAACTGATAGGAACTGATGTAACCTAGTCCTGAAAAGGACTGCAATTACAATTAGTCTTTACTCCTACAATCTATCTATTTAAGAGCACAGACCTGCCTGATAAAAGTCGTAGGAAATGCTGTAACCTAGTCCTTAAAAGGACTGCAATCACAACTATTCCCTACTCCCAAGCTATCTGTAGATTTGTGCGAAAATTGGCTTGAAATTAACAAGGTATAGCGCACACAGCAACAGCGGTGCCGTCTAACACGCAGCTGCAGCAGTGAGAAAATGGTGGCGACGGGGAAAATGGCTTGGTCTTATAGGGCAAGGACATGTGACATACACTGCCAATGACACATGCCCTTGCTTGTGTGAAAAAAAGCACTTCGCTCCGTGTGTGCGCTGCTGATAGGCTGACAGATTGCACCTCCCCACTGTAAATGCGGGAAAGAGAAAAAAAAATGGAGATCTTCATTATTCCTGCAGAGATCCATCCCCTGCCCCTCCCCCCACCCCGCTGTACACTCAAACTGCGTATTAACATTAATTTTCATCATTACTGAGAAAAAATCCAGTTATGATTTTGGTGCACGAACAGTTATCGAACATAACCTCGAACAGCCGAATTTTTCTCAAATCGTTCGTGTTCGCCGAACGGCTCGAACACTGCCCAAAACAGCTCGAATTTGAGATTGGAGAACAGTTCGAGTCGAACAACGCTCATCTCTATTCTGGACCGCATATTCCTCACCCTGATCCTCCATCTTCCCACCATGCCGAGTGCCCGGAGACAACTGATCCCACACTTGGACACTCTGAAGATCTGTTCACTTTTCCATTTATAGATTCGGGTCTCTCTCCCGGTCCATTTGAAGCGGGGCAAGAGGAGATCACATGAAGCGATGCCCAAATATTTGAGCTGCCACTGTCACACGAAGGCGACGGTGGGAAAGTGTCACAAGAGGTGAACGATGATGAGACACAATTGCCAGAAAGTCAGGAGGAGGACCAGGGTGCGGAAGTGGAAGACAAGGTGGTGGATGATGTAGTAACTGACCCAACCTGGCAGGAAGACATGCAGAGCGAGGACAGCAGCACGTAGGGGGAGGAAGGCAGAGCACCCCAACAGGCAGGAAGAAGCAGTGTGGTGGCAGCAGAGAGAAGGCAGGCAACCGTTCCCCGTAACACCAACATGAAGGAAGTTGCCAGTACAATTGTTAGGTCTTCCCGAGTCTGGTTGTTTTTAAAAGACTCTGCCAATAACCCCAAAAAGGCCATTTGCACCACCTGCCAGGCCAGCATCAGCAGGGGTGGCAAAACGACTAGCCTGACCACCACCAGCATGATCAGGCACATGGCAGCAAAGCACCCGACTTTGTGGACTGAATCCCAGGATACAGGAACAGGATCCAGGATCTGCGGGTGGCACCATTGCTTCTTCCGCTGTTGTGCATGCAAGCCAATCCCCTGTCCATGGTGCATGGGAAGATGCCTCCTGCCCTGCACCTGTCGTTGCACACTCTCAAGTAGCAGCATCAGGAAGCACGTCCATGTCCTTGTCCCAGCGCAGCGTTCAGTTGTCCATACCCCAGTCCTTGGAACGCAAGCGCAAATATGCAGCCAACGCCCCACAGGCCACACTACTAAATTCTCACATTTCATGACTGCTTGCGCTCGAAATGTTGCCTTTTAGGCTCGTGGAGATGGAAGCATTCTGCAACCTGATGGCGGCGGCCGTCCCTCGGGTCTCGGTCCGCAGCCGCAACTATTTCTCCCGGTGTGCTGTCCCCGCATTACACAAGCACGTGTCCCAAAACATTAGCCGTGCCCTCAACAACGCAGTTACCGGGAAAGTCCACCTAATCACGGACACGTGGACAAGTGCTTGTGGGCAGGGATGGTACATCTCGCTGACGGCACACTGGGTTAATATAGTGGAAGCCGGGACCCAGTCAGACCTTGGGACGGAACACGTCCTCCCGATGCCAAGGATTGCGGGCCCTAGTTCAATCAGGGTTGCCTCCACAGTCTACAGCTCCTGCACCTCATTCTCCTCTGCCTCCTCCTTCTCTTCAGCCTCCATCTCCGAAATGACCACATCAGTCACAAGCTGGAAGCACTGCAGCACTGCCTCGGCCAAGAGGCAACAGGCTGTGCTGAAGCCAATATGCTTAGGTGACAACCGTACAATGCTGAAGAGTTGTGGACACCTGTGAAAGAGCAGACAGATCTGTGGCTCACACCGCTGAACCTACAGCTAGGCATGGTCGTTGGTGACAATGGCCGTAACTTGGTGGCGGCTCTGAGGCAAGGCGAGCTCACACATGTACCATGCCTGGCCCATGTGCTTAACCTTGTGGTTCAGCGGTTTCTCAAATCCTACTTGGAGCGGCCGGATCTGCGGGTTAAAGTACGCCACCTGTGTGCCCATTTTAGAAAGTCAGCTACAGCTTCTGCCGCCCTTGCTGTGCTTCAGCAGCGTTTGCAGCTTCCGGCTCTCAGACTGGTTTGTGATGTCCCCACGCATTGGAACTCTACACTTCAGATGTTGGGAAGGATTTGTGAGCAGAAGAGGTCAGTTGTTGAGTACCAGCATCAACAAGGCAGTCAGTATTCAGTTCAGACTCCACACATAAGACCTCAGGAGTGGACATGGATGTCAGACATATGTACCATCCTCCAAAACTTTGAGGACTCCACCAAGATGGTGAGCGGCGATGATGCCATAATTAGCGTCAGCATCCCGTTCTCTGTCTTCTGAAACGCTCTCTGCTCACAATCAAAGAGGATGCATTGTAGACGGTGCACGATGAGATGGGGCAAGGAACCATACAGGGTGATTACACACATCCCAGTGTCATCTCATCCCAATGTAGATTGGGTGACAATGAGGGGGAGGAGGAGTAGGAGGAAGGACAGGAGTTAGTTTCATGCGCTATAGAAGGTACTACCTGCACAGCTGTCATACCATCTGCTCAGCGTGGATGGCCAGAGGACAGAGGGGAGGAGGAGGAGGAGGAGAGCATGGTCAGTCATCCTCTTGGTGAGGACACGGAAGTCTTGCCTGTTAGTAGTCTGGCATGCATGGCTGAGTTTATGTTACGCTGCCTTTCCCATGACCCTCCCGTTCTCAAAATTTTAGGTGACAGTCATTACTGGTTGGTGACACTTATAGACCCACGCTACAAGGAAAACTTTATATCTCTTATTCCTGAGGCGGACAGGTCTACCAAAATGGGGCTGTACCAGAAGGCCCTTGTTGCGGAACGATTAAAAAAATTCCATTCTGAAAACACTGGCGGCAGAGGGCACACTTCGTTGGACAACAAAGGTGTACAGGCGAGAGAGACACAACTCCAATCCAGCAGAGGCAGGGGAACACTGTCAAAGTTCTGGGAGAGTTTTCTCAGACCCTCCCATCGCACAGGCCCTGAGGCGCGGGGTACTCTCACAAGGAGTGCAAAGTTTGGGAAGATGCTGAGGGAGTACCTTGCCGACCGTACCAACGTCCTCCGTGATTCTGCTGTGCCTTATAATTATTGGGTATCCAAGCTGGATACATGGATTGAAATGGCTCTCTATGCCTTGGAGGTCCTGGCCTGACCTGCCGCCAGCTTTTTGTCAGAGCGGGTTTTTAGTGCCACTGGTGGAATTATAACTGATAAGCGCATCCGCCTGTCAACTGAAAATGCTCACAGGCTGACTCTTATAAAAATGAACAAGGGCTGGATTGGGCCAGACTTCTCAACACCACCGAATGATAGCAGCGGAACATAAACTCAATTCCAGTGTCTTTTCTTGGGAGGTGTATTCCCATGCACCTTTTCACACCCAGACATGGGTATACGCTTCCTGATTTTGGATATTTGCTCTTTTCCTTCTCCTTCTCCTCATCCTCCACCACCATATCACCAGGGTGACGGTGGTCCGTGATGCAACACCCACATAATTTTTTTAAAGGGTGTTTATGATGCCCGTAAAAAAAAATAATTCTATGCAGTATGTTCATGATTGTTTACCCCCCCAGGGGTAAATGTTTGGCAGCCCATACACTTAGTGCATGGGCATTACAAGTATAGGAGGTGCGCACCTTTCTAATGCGAACATTTTTTTATGAGGCCCTCCTCCACGTCTCTTCCAAGGGGCATTGGAGTGCCTCCAAATTTTTGGCAAACCATGCATTCACTGCATAAGCCAACACTATGGGAGACCCACTTCCTAATAATGGGAGCATTGTTTTCACGAGGCCCTCTGACCTCCATGTCTCTTCCAAGGGGCATTGAAGTGCCTTCAAATTTTTGGCAGCCCTTGCATTCACTGCATAGGCCAACACTATGGGAGACTCTCTTCTTTCTAATGGGAATTTGTCGTTACTGTGGCCCTGCTCTATGTCTCTTTAAATTGTTAGTGGGGTTTTTCCTAAATTTGGTGAGCCGTTGGACTCACTGCATACCCTATAACTGTATAGTAGACCCTCTCGTTTCTAATGGGAACATGTCGTACTTGTTACTGTTGCCCTGATCTATGTGTCTTTAAATTCTTAGTGGGGTTTCTCTTTAAATTGGTCAGCCGTTGGACTCACTGCATATCCTATAGCTGTATAGCAGACTCTCTCCTTTCTAATGGGAATTTGTCGTTACTGTGGCCCTGCTCTATGTGTCTTTAATTTCTTAGTAGGGTTTTTCCTAAATTTGGTCAGCCGTTGAACTCACTGCATACCCTATAACAGTATAGCAGACTCTCTCCTTTCTTATGGGAACATGTCGTACTCGTTACTGTGGCCCTGCTCTATGTGTCTTTCTGAGTCCCTCCATCATCAATGAAACAGGATGTGTCTGATGATGTGTTACACACCACATTGCCAGATAAGGTTGTAAAATGTTTAAATTACATTTCCTGGTGAATGCATTTGCCTTAAAAAATAACGTAAAAAAAAAAAACAGTAGGATCTTTCTTTAGTATAAAAACAGAGTCGCCAATGTAACCTCAATGTTATCACATTGTTCAGCTCCTGCACCTCCTCCTCCATCTCCGAAATGACCACATCAGTCACAAGCTGAAAGCACTGCAACACTGCCTTGGCCAAGTGGCAACAGGCTGTGCTGAAGATAACATGCTTAATGCTTAGGTGACAAACTGCCCAGCACTGCAGAGTTGTTGAAAGCTGTAACACAGCAGCTTGATCTGTGGCTCTCACCACTGACCATACAGCCAGGCATGGTCATGTGTGACAATGGGCAGAACCTGATGACGGAGAAATGACAGCCGGAGTAGATATGGTTTCTCTCTATGCCAGTCCTTTCACCGAGCTAAAGAATATGGCTGTAGTGAAAAACAACTCCCACAGAGAAGCTGTTTCAGATTGAAAAACATTGGGCCCACCAGAGGATTTGATTCTGAGGGCTCATCTTTCTCCCCCGCTCAAGAGCCCCATAGCAGCTGCAAAGTTAGTGCTATCATGAACTCTCCTGATGTAGAAGCCAGGGAGCACCAGAGGATTCTCTGGTGGGACCGTCCAACCCTGCCAAGAAGCAGTCCTGGCTAAGAAAAGTGTGTGGGAAGGTTCCCGGACACTCTATGGCTGCTTTTTTACTGATGTGAAAAACCACGCAAACATGGGGAGAACATACAAAGTCCTTGCAGATGTTGTCCTTGCTGGTATTTGAACCCAGGATCCCAGCCCTGCAAGACTTCAGTGCTAACCACTGATCCAATGTGCTGCCGTTCACCCTCTAATATCTAACAGGCTGGAGAAACTTGCACCTACTGCCACTCTATCTGCAGCTCCTTTGTGAGAAACTAATGTATTTGGGCAGCCACTCAGACTACCAAATAAAATTCCTGAGAAGGAAATTGGGGATGGCTTCGCTACTGTTACTGGGGGCAGTGCTAATACCATGGCATCATACTATAGTTTACAGGAAATATTCCAGGCTGGTAGGAGGCAAGCAAAGTCCCACAGAAAAGTACCAGCAGTAATGTTCAGGGACCCGCGCTTGTAGAAGGCGGAGACTACACCGGGAGAAATAGTGATGAGTGGGGACCGAGTATGGACACGAGGCATGAGGCATGAGGTTGTGAAAAGCTTCCGCCTCCATGAGCCTAAAAGGCCACATTTCAAGTGCAAGCAGCTGCCCAGAAATCTGGCAGTTTAGTATTGCAGCCTGTGGGTGGGTGGCTTGCTGCATACTTGCGCTTGCATTCCAAGTAACAGAAAACTAAGCAGATGGTCGCCTCTATCATCATCATGGCCTCACCTCGGCACTATGAACTCTCCTGAAGGAGAAGGCAGGGCCCACAGGAGGAGTCTCCGGTTTTTCTGTTGGGTCCGTCCAACCCTGCCAAGAAGCAGCCCTGGCTAAGAAAAGTGTGGGGGAAGGTTCCCGGACACTCTATGGCTGTTTTTTTAATGTGGATCAGACGTGCTTATGCATGTTATTTCTCAAACTGAATTGCAGATCAGGCCATTGCCTAACTCTGTAGTCATTAAATTAAATGAGCAAAGAAAGATGTTTGTGTGTCAAAGCACCCCTGAGAAGTGCGTGTTGATGTTGGACAGGCTGCCATTGCTTCTGCAACAAGCTGCTTAAGAATACTTCCTGGGAGAAATGACACCCAGAGTAGATACGGTTTCCCTCTATGCCAGTAATTTCACTGAGCTAAAGAACATGGCTGTGGTGAAATACAACTCAGCAAAAAAAGCTGTGGACTGGCTCCGTACCGTCCCTGGCCTCATTCACCTGTCCATGTGTTTGTGGTTAGGTGGTCCTTCCCAGTAAGTGCACTGGGGAGGGCACGGGTAATGTTGTGGGACCCGTGCTTGTGGAAGGCGGAGACGTTCCCGGGAGAAACAGTGGCGGCTGGGGACCGAGTATGGATACCTGGCCACTGCCGGCATGAGGTTATAAAAAGCTTCCGCCTCCACGAGCCTAAAAGGCCACATTTCAAGTGAAAGCTGCTTTAGAGGACTTCCTGGGAGAAATGACAGCTGAGTAGATAAGGTTTCTCAATTCCTTTCACCAAGCTAAAGAATATGGCTGTGGTGAAATACAACTCAACAAAAAAAGCTGTGGACTGACTCCGTACCGTACCTGGCCACATTCACCTGTCCACGTGTTTGTGGTTAGGTGGTCCTTCTCTGTAAGTGCACTGGGGAGGGCACAGGTAATGTTGTGGGACCCATGCTTGTGGAAGGAGGAGATGACACCGGGACAAATAGTGGCGGCTGGGGACCAAGTATGGATACCCGGTCGACGCCGCCATAAGATTGTGGACAGCTTCCGCCTCCACGAGCCTAAAAGGCCACATTTCAAGTGCAAGCAGCTGTCAAAAATTTGGCAGTATAGTATTCAGCCTGTGGGTTGGTGGATGGCTGGCTGCATACTTGTGCTTGCATTCCAAGGAATGGGGTAGGGACAACGGAATGCTGCACTGGGACAAGGACGAGGACGGTAATTGTTGCAAGTCTGCAATGACAGGTGCATGGCGGGAGGCATCTTCGCATGCGCCAAGGATCACTTATGATTGGCACACTTTTAGGCAGTGACCTGGGAGTCAGAGATGCTTCCAGTTGTCTTCCCCATGCTCTTCCCATGTCTTTTCAGCACTGTATGCATGTGTCTGATGATGTGTCACACACCACATGTCCAGATAAGGTTGTAAATTGTTAAAATGACATTTCCTGGTGAATGCATTTGTCTTGGTTGACAGCATTGCAAAAGTGCAAAAACGCATCAAAATCGCTACGTGTGAACATAGCCCAAGGTGTAGATGAGTATTATTGTTTTCGGTTATTTATTTGACCTTATATACAAGTCATTACCCTGGAAAGGATGTTCCTTAACATATTTCCCAGGAAAATCCATTTTGGTTTAGTTTTTGTATGTTTTATTGTGAGTCGGTAAAAGTGGCGTAATACTCGACAATGCTGTTGACAGCAGTGACCTGGGAGTCAGAGATGCTTCCAGGGGTCTTTCCCATGCTGTTCCCATGTAATTTGAGCACTGTTCCCATCGATTTGTGCAATTTTTAGGCCCTCTGCAGACCACCAGGGGATGCCGCCTTAAAAATGCTAGAGTTTCTCATAGACTTACATTGGGTTCGTTGCTCGGGTCGAGCACCCGAATATTCCAATGTGCTCGACCCGCGCAACGAGAATCCGAGTATTTTAGTGCTCGCTCATCACTATTCACAACTAAATATTACTAACTTAACTCAAGAAATGTATGGCTGCAGCTCAGGAAATTAAATATTGACCTCAGTAATAACAGTCCAATGTATCTTCTTTTTTAGAATTTCTTGTAACAGAGATGGTGCTACTAGACTGAAGGATAGCTTATGTGACACCAATACTTTACCCATTCCCTACCAGGCGATTTTCAGTTATGTTTTTTTTTTTTTCCGTTTTTTATTCCCCTTCTTCCAAGAGCCATAACATTTATATTTTTCTGTCCACATCCACATGTGAGGGCTTATTATTTTTATTTAAGTGGTGAAAAAAAATAGAAAATGTCACCATTTTCCAAGACCTGTAACATTTTCAATTTTCAGGTTTTGGGGATGTGTGAGGGCTTATTCTTTTGTGCCCTGAGCGGATGTTTCATTCATACCATTTTGGAGTTGATACAATGTTTTGATCGCCTTTATGGCATTTTAGTTTAGTGTTGCCACGGCCAAAAAGAATGCAATTCTGGCATTTTGATGTTTTTCTCATTATGTCATTTACCGATCGGATTAATGTATTTAATATTTTCATGGACTGAATGTGACGACACAGCAATTAATTATTTAATTAATCCAGACGTCTATTTTCAGTAGACCAGGAGACTATTGTCTGAATGTTGATCATTGAATTTGTGTGTTTTCTTCAGTCAGTCAAGACACATGGACTATTGTCATATGAGTCTGAATATTGATTCTTCTTATAGGTTGAATTGATTTTTGTAAGTTGTTGAATGGCTGCTGTTTACCTCTTACTTCATCTCCTCCATGTTATTGTCTGTTATCTTTGCAAGACAGGTACACAGGGTCATTTAACAATCAGTGTTTGCTAATATGTTGATTATCCATTGTATGGGTATATGTTGCTTGTGAACTTGCAAAAACAAAGGAAAACCAACTAAGCAGACTGATTAAATACTCAAACAATGCGAGTTAATGTTATCCAACCTTCCCTCTGACCTGTGGATGATGACCTGAACCACAGATGTGGGTATAAAAAAGGATTTTCTATCCTTCTGCGAGAAGAGAGTATGACATGACAGAACGCAGCAAGAACACCATGACTCCATAGAAGAACACTTTGCAGGACAGCTGCTAGAACAGCTGCCAACACACCATGTCTTCATCAAGAGGGACACAGATTTGACATTCTACAGGATGCCAGCCTTAAGGATCATTGCCCTAGCTGTAAGAATACAGATCTGCTCCATTGCCCATCACTAAACCCATGGAGGCATTTGGAGAAGCCAGGTCGGGACCCTCCGGTCACCTGGCCACATGGAGACTTTTGGAGAATCCTGGTTGGGACCCTCCCATCAAGTGGTCATGTACCTCAATAAACTGTCAGGTTCCTAAGCGTGTCATTACCTCTTCTCTGTGGGTGCTCACCAAAAGCGGGGTGCCACAGGTTGGGTTAGTCGACTGTGGAAACCCCGAAGTTGCAGCTTCTCTAATCCCAGCGAGTCAGCAGAAGGGTGAGACTCTTAGGTGTTTTTCCTGGGACTGTACTATATGTTTATTGTCTGTTGGTGGTTCAATAATGTATTGCCACACTGTTTTACCCTCGCCCTGTGTTGTCTGAATATTATTATGCCCATGGGAAAAGGAAACCTGGCATTCAGTGAGATGAGCCTTGGTCCATACGGTCTCGGACCAGGGGACGAGAGCACCCACTGACCCAGGTGTCTCCGCACTAGACTTTTCTGAAAACAGTGATACCAAGTATGTGGGCTCCTTTTATTCATTTCTTTATTTTAATGGGGCAAAAGGGGAGTGATTTGAACTTTTTCTTTTTTTTTTTTTCAAATTTTTAAAAATATTTTGGTCACTTTTCTACTGTATTTATTAGTCTTCTTAGATGACTTGAGCCTGCTATCATACCGTCTCTTGTACTATACACAGCAGTAGTGTTGAGCCACCCCCGTAGTGTTCGAGTTCGGTTCGGTTCGTCGAACACCCGTGTGTTCGCCGAACTGTTCGTCGAACTGTTCGTCGAACACCTTCGAACACCGTTAAAACCAATGGCAGGCAAACAAAAACACATAGAAACACATAGAAAACACCTTCAAAGGTGTCCAAAAGCTGACAAACTGCTCAGAAGACACAACTAACACATGGAAAAGTGACAAGTACATATAGTCATGCGAAAAGAAAAGAGGTGGAGGAGTAAAAGGAGGGGGAGACACAGATATAGGCATGTCATGCCCTTCTAAAATCCAAAAAGTGTGAAGCCGACACGTTCAGTCCGCTCCTGCCCGTGCCACCTCCGCGTCGCCGGGTTTGTGCCAGAGCCGCGGTGAACCCTGACGGCCAGCCCCCCTCTCCCAATACTGGTGCCTGTCCGCTGGTGGGTCGAGCGAGCCCCCCTGTGATGGAGGCAGCTCTAAGCTTTTTAATTTAAATTGTC
Source organism: Phyllobates terribilis (assembly GCF_046119375.1). NCBI lineage: Eukaryota > Metazoa > Chordata > Amphibia > Anura > Dendrobatidae > Phyllobates > Phyllobates terribilis. The sequence continues at coordinate 762,223,783 of NW_027362762.1, read as the reverse complement.
TCTCTAATTTGAATGAATACACTTTAAATCCATTTACAAGGATCTATTGGAGGGCAAGTCTCATGCCAGCAGCCGCGTAATTCCAGCTCCAGTAGCGTCCACTAAAGCTGCTGCAGTTAAAAAGCTTTTATAAGGATCGAGCTCGGCTGTCCACTGCAAGGCATCCTACTGCCAGTCCCAGCCCCTATGCCTTGGGGTGCCTCCTGATGCTCTTCACTGAGTATCCCGTGGTCCCGAAGCATTTCCTTTGAAAAAATTAAGTGTCCAAACTACAAGTGGTGTAGCTTGCTTAACAGCCGGGATAATCCGCTGACTAGCATACACTGCTACTAGGCACAAAGTATTTCCTGGGCTAGATGCAGTTAAAAATTTGTAATTAGATACTCTCGTTGGATGCTGAGAAAGCATTCCATAGAGTCTCCTGGCACGCCATATATGATTCTCTTAAAAAGCTTGGGGTAGGGGTCTAGGGGACCCTTTTATAGCCAAAATCACGGCCCTGTATCGCAATACGTCACCTAGGCTGAAGATAAATGGAACTGTAGCACCCTGAGGGCTCAGTTGCTACAGAGGTATTGCACCTCACCCAGAGGTGTGATATCTCACTCTCAGGTAAGGATGTAGTGTGGATCAGGACCCGACACCTGCATGCATTACACCACATTGCCGTGGGGCAGGGCGACCAATATGCCCCTGAGATGGGCACGACAGTCCCTGTCCCTGGCTGGAGTGGGGGGAGGGAACACTGAGGAAGGGGAACCCTGTAGTGCAGGAGCAGGGAGGAAGCAGTTCCTGGGTGCATTGAGAAGAGAGTATAAAAGGTGGGCACCATCTTAGTTCAGTGCAGAGAAGTCTGAGCAGAAGTGGCAGGGAGCAGGGGCTCTGCATGACCTCTGCTCCAGAGGCGGGCCTAGTAACAGAGGCCCAGGCCTGGAAGAGGGAGAAGGAAGGAAGAGGAGCGGAGAAGGCTCCAGCAACGAGGAACGAAGGGATCCCAGGGGTGCGGACGGGTGAGTCGCCACCGCACTCCCGAATCCACCTGCGTGGAGGGGTCAGGCCAAAGGGGGAGACCGGTCCCCGAAACTAGTGGAGGCAGGAAACGACCCTCAGCTAGAAACCGGAGGCTGTGACATTTTTTGTGGCGCAGCCCCTTGCTACACCCGCTAGGAAGGCACCACATAGGGTCAGGGAAACTGGCGCCAAGTTTACCAAGAGGAGGCCCGAGGCAGCCGGACAGAAGGGTTGGTAAGAAAGGCCAGACAAAGGACACACAAAGGGGGTCCTGTGAAGCGCTCCAAAGTTATCTGGGAGTTGTCTGAGCCCCTCACCTGGTGAGCACAGTACGACGTGGGCAGCCGTTACCTGCAGACGTGGTCTGGATAATACGAACTGTGAGTAAAGGCCCTGGACTGCATCACTGACTCCGTGTCGTTACTGCTGCTGCCCTGCACCATCACCCCCATCCTCCGCATACACTGCCCTGAGGCTATACTCCTCCCGTGGGGAGTTATGCTACGCTCTGCTGCACCCACAACACCAGACTCAGCGGTCTGCCCTGGAGCGGCGGTTCACTCTGACCGCAATCCATGGGTGGCGTAGTTGGACATTTAAACATCAAAACCACATAAATAGTTCCGCCACTGGTTTGACCGCCCTGAGCCACGGAACCGGGTCGCCGCCACGGAGACTACAACCACCAGCATCCACCAAAAAGGGTCCGGCTCCGGGTGTCCCAAGGTCCAGGGGGCGCGTAAGAACATTTTCATCACCTTTCACAATCACCAATGGGACAAGGCAGGGATGTTCTCTGTCCCCTCTCATATACATCCTAGTGACGGAGCACCTGCTCTCATCAATTCGCCATAACCCCAATATTAGGTGGATTGAGGTGGGAGGCACCGAGTACAAGTGCTCTCTATTTGCTGATGATGTCCTAGTATATATCACTCAATCACATATATCCATCCATGCTGTTATGGCTGAAATAGATCACTTTGTTACATGGTCAAATTTTAAAATCAATGCAGCGAAGTCTGAGGCCCTCGATGTCTCCCTCCCCAAATCCATATAGGATTCCATCCAGTCCAACTTTCCCTTTGCCTGGCCCTCACAGGGTATCAAATACTTAGGAATTCCTATTCATAGAGACCTCTCCCATCTATGTTATCTTAATTTTGGGCCCTTTATTGAACAACTCCATACAGACCACGGTTGGCAAGTTAGAACTGTAAGATTCACTACGTGAACCACTGGTGTTTTGTGGAAAAGCACATGTACACTGTGTTCCAAATTATTATGCAAAAAGTGTTTAGGAGTGATAAGGGAAGAATTTGTTTGTTTGTCAGTTAAACTCATTGATGGTGATGTGTGTCAGGGCTCTTTATATCACTGTAAGCAATTGCAGACACCTGTGCTAATTAGTTTGGCAGGTGTGTCCAATGAAAGGCAAGACTACTTAAGAAGGCTGTCTCACATTATTAAGCAGCCTACATTTTCTGCCAAAATGGGAAAGAAAAAGGATGTGTCGGCTGCTGAGAAGCAACAAATTGTGGAGTGTTTAGGTCAAGGCATGACTACAATCAACATTGTGCGATGATCAGCATGAAGTGTCTTGGCAATCAAGAAGTATGTAGCTGATTCACAGTACTCACGTGTGCGTGCTGATAAGGGCAAATTGAGGACTCTTTCCTACAGGCAATTACGTCAGGTTGAAAGAGCATCGGCAAAAAAGCCTTGTCATAGCAGCAGACAAGTTTTTGAAGCTGCTGGTGCCTCCAACGTCCCCCGAACAACAAGATGCAGGGTCCTTCAGAGGTTTGCAGCTGTGCATACGCCATCCTGTCGACCTCCTCTATCCACTTCACACAAGCAGAAATGGCTCCAGTGGGCCAAACATTACATGAAGACTGATTTCAAAACTGTTTTGTTCACGGATGAGTGCCGTGCAGCGCTCGATGGTCCAGATGGATGGAGTGGAGGATGGCTGGTTGATGGACACCCCACGCAAACACGCCTACAGCGCCAACAAGGAGGAGGTGGAGTAATGTTTTGGGCTGGAATCATGGGGAGAGAGATTGTCGGCCCCTTTAGGATCCCTGAAGGCGCTAAAGATGAACTCCATAATGTATGTGGATTTTCTCAAACAGCACTTCCTGCCATGGTTCAAGAAGAAGAACCGTGTATTTCACAGCAAGATCATATTTTTGCATGATAATGCACCATCTCATGCTGCACATAAAACATCTGCATCTCTGGCTGATATGGGCATAAAAGGGGACAAACTTATGGTGTGACCCCCATGCTCCCCTGACCTCTACCCCATTCAGAACCTTTGGAGCATCATTAAAAGGAGTGTCTATGATGGCGGGAGGCAGTTCACATCTAAGCAACAGCTCTGGGAGGGTATTCTGTCCTCATGCAAAACAATTGAAGCAGAAACCATCCAAAACCTGACAAATTCAATGGACGAGAGAGTTCAGAAGCTCCTTTCGAACAAGGGGTCCTATGTGAAAATGTAACATCACCTAGAATAAAGTTTTGAGTTGAAAACTGTTTGATTTCAGTTTCTAACAACCTGCTAATGCTTATAATTTCAAAAATGACCATTTTTTTGGTCTTTATTAAAATGAAAAGGTTGATCGAAAAGTTTGGGGGATCTAAGAGTGTGGCAACCCAGTAGTCATGATTACTTCGAATTCTGACAATATGAGGGTCATGCTGCAGGTAGTGCAGCAAGAAGGCACTTATGTGTCTTGCGCATCTCGGAGCCCCAAAATTATTTTCATGGCTAGATGCAGCTAAAAATTATTATTAATTTTAAATCTGGTGAAGCTTTAGTATAGATGGCCTAATAGGATCAGTGCTGCACACTGCTACAAAGCCCAAATTATTTTCCAGTCAAGATACAGATAAACATGATTAGTAATTTTAAATCTGGTGGAGCTTATTATAGATGGCCTAATAGAATCAGTGCTGCACACTGCTACAAAGCCCAAATTATTTTCCAGCCAAGATACAGATAAACATGATTAGTAATTTGAAAGCTTAAAACGGTTGGTAGGGTGATTTTAACCAATCATCAAGCTTTTACTCTCCCCAGGATGACACAGGGGTAGAAAAGTCGTTTCGGATCCATGATTTGTTCATCTTTATGAACGTGAGTCTGTCTACATTATCAGTGGAGAGCCACTTATCTGTCAGCACACCACCAGCAGCGCTGAACACAAGTTCAGACAGAACGCTGGCTGCGGGGCATGACAAGATCTCCAAGGTGTAAGTGGCTAGCTCCGGCCATTTATCCAGATTGGAAGCCCAAAAAGAGCAAGGGTCCAGTGACACAGTCATGGCTTCAATGTTTACTTGGAGATACTCCTGTACCATCGTCTCTAGGCGTTGACTATGTGTCAGACTTCTTGTCTCCTGTGGCCTTGCAAAGGATGGGCTAAAAAAGTGGTGAAATGATTCCGCAAAATTGATGTTACCAGCAGATACTGTGGTTCTGTTACGGTTTGAGTGCTGAACACTTAACGGTCCCACGGTTGGCAAGTTGGAACTGTGAGATTCACTACGTGCACCACTGGTATTTTGTGGAAAAGCACATGTAAGATTCTGCAACAGTCTCTGCTGATACTCCTGCATGCGTGCATCCCTTTCTATGGCAGGAATAATTTCTGCAAATTTACTTTTGTACCGGGGATCTAACAGTGTGGCAACCCAGTAGTCAGGATTATTTCTAATTCTCACAATTCGAGGGTCATGTTGCAGGTAGTGCAGCAAGAAGGCACTCATGTGTGTTGCGCATCCAGGAGCACCAAGTCCCTGTTATGTTGGTTTCGAGGTAACAATCATGCTTCCTTCATCTGTCCTCTCCCCCCAACCTCGCACAACAGAAATGTGATCAAGGTCTCCCTCATCTGATGAGTCTTCCATCAGTTCGTCCTCCACTTCTTCCTGGGCTCCTGCACCTTCCTCACTAGTTTGGCTGCTACCATGCGCCCTTTTAAAACCATCTCCCCCACCCTCACATGCCTGCCACCTTGGTGCTGCCGACCGTCTGGACCTTGCAGATGTTAGCCCTTCCGCATACAACTCCTCCTCCTCTACTTCCGCCACCTCCTCTTGTGCTACCACCTGACTCCGAATTCTGTTTAACATGTGCTCCAGCATGTAAATCACCGGAATAGTCATGCTGATAATGGCATCGTCAGCACTAAACATCTTCGTCGCCATTTCAAAACTGTGCAGAAGGGTGCATAGGTCCCTGATCTGAGACCACACCTCCAGCGTGATTTGCCCCACCTCTGGATCTCGTTGGCCCAGGCTATACGTCAGAACGTATTGCACCAGGGCTTGTCGGTGCTGCCACAGTCGCTGCAACATGTGCAGAGTTGAATTCCACCGGGTAGGCACATCGCATTTTAGCCGGTGAAGTGGCAGGCCCAACGACTTCTGTAGAGATGTAAGTCGCTGAGCTGCGGGATGCGAACGGCGGAAGTGAGCACACAGCGACCGTGCCCTCTGCAGAAGGCCATCTAGTCTGGGATAGTGGGCTAAAAATTGCTGGACAACCAGGTTCAACACGTGAGCCATACAAGGCACGTGTGTGACATTGCCCCGGCGAAGGGCCGCACCCAGGTTTGCAGCATTGTCGCACACGGCCTTCCCTGGTTTCAGGTCCAGTGGAGACAACCATTCATGAAATTGGTTCTCCAGAGCTGACCACAACTCCTCAGCTGTGTGACTCACATTTCCCAGACATTTCAATGTAAAAACCGCCTGATGACGTTGAGCCCTACTGCCAGCATAGTAAGGAGGTGTGCAGGATCCCTTCTGCGCAGTTAGAAAGCTTGTGGCATGACCAGACAGGCTTTGGGTGCAGGTGGAAGACCGAGAGGAGGTTGAGGAGGCAGAAGCAGTGGAGGAACTTTGACATAAAGAGGATTGACGCACAACTCGTGGGGACGGCAAGACTTGGACAGCAGCCCCTTGTTCTGCTGTCACCATAGTTACCCAGTGCCCAGTCAGCGACATGTAACGCCCCTGTCCATGCCTACTCGTCCAAGTGTCTGTGGTGAAATGCACCCTGTCACACACAGAGTTTCTCAAAGAAGCGGTGATGTTGTGTGCGACATGCTGGTGGAGCGCAGGCACACCTTTCTTTGAGAAGTAGTGCCGACTGGGCATCTGGTACTGGGGCACTGCGACGGACATAAGGTCTCGAAAATCCTCTGTGTCCACCAGGCGGAAAGGCAGCATTTCTGTAGCCAAGAGCTTGCAGATGGTGAAATTCAACCTCTTAGCTTTCTCATGGCTAGGAGGAAATGGTCTTTTACTTGTCCACATCTGAGGGACCGAGGGCTGGCTATTGTGCTTAGACGGGGTTGATAAGGGTGTCCCCGGCAAACTGCCGGTCTGTGAGGAAGATGCAGGCGGACATGTTAGGTTGCCTTGATCCAAAGGTGGTGCTATCGATGTCGGACAGCGCTCAACACCAGCTGGTGTTACCACCTCCAAAGAAAATGATGACCTGCCAATCACGCTGGCTGTTGCGGGTAAAGAGGTGACAGGTCTGCGCCCCAAAACAGGTGTGACTGCTGTCCCCCCAGTCACAGAGGATGAAGAGGCCGCGGATGCACAAGATATGGCAGACGGTGGTTGGCCCGGCCGGCTAGGCCGCATTGTAGCACACTGAGCTTCCCACTGCAACTTATGCTTCATGTCCATGTGCCGGTTCATGCATGAAGTACTCAAACTATGTATTTTTTGGCCTCTACTTAGCTTTTGCTGACAAATGTTACAGATAACACGAGTTGGGTCATCTTTATCGATCTGAAAAAATGCCCAGGCTATGCAAGGCTTAGCACACATGCGACCTGAAGAGCCACCACGACTTGTGGTGAGAGGCAGAGTTGTGTTTGAGGATGCAGTTGTTGACGTGCTTCCAGTACTACGTCTCTGTCCAGGAAGGCGCAACCTGACCTCGTCGTCACTAGCATCTTCCTCCACCTCCTCTGCTGACCTCATCTCTTGGCTGACTGTGGGTTGACAGTAAGTGGGATCTCCAACCTCATCATCATCACCCTGTGCGTTATCACACCCGTCATCCTCAGAGCCAACCTGTTCCTGCCCTGACAAAAAACTAAAGTTGTCGCTCCAATCAGGTATTTGAGTCTTATCATCGTCTTCCTCATTGTCTCCACCAACAGGAGTTACAGTTTGGGAATGAGGGTCGACATTATGGTCAGAACCTTCTGCGTCTGGTCCTGGATCCGACACATAAAGATTCTGGGCATCAGTGCAGATCATTTCCTCGTCTGGATTCACAGAAGCGCTGGAGTCGACCTCTGATTCCCAGGCTATAGTATGAGTAAACAGCTCTGCAGACTCAACCATCTGTTCTACCTCATACTCAGACGGGCAGCTGGAGATTTGGGAGCTGTGAGGAAGCAAGTGCGATTGGGGTGACACCTTTGAGGACTGGAGTATTTGTGATGTTGAAGTTGATGTGGAGGAGAGACCACTTAAAGGAGCACTTGATATCCGTTGAAGCACCTGCTGTTTTTGTGCCTCATCTGGAATTTGTAGCGATTGGCGTGGCCGTAAGAAAGGGATCTTATCACATTTTCCGCTAAAAGAAGTAGACATTTTAGTTTGGCTGGAAGATGGTCTTTCTTCTGCAGATGTTACTGTTGCTTTAACACCTACCCCACAGACACAACGTTTTTTCCCCTTCCCAACACGCCTATTCCCCTTTCCACCAGCAGCAGGCCTTTTTCCACTTATTTTGGTGGTTAACTAATTCACAACTCTGGAGTTGTTTGCACAAAAAAACAATTTGATGGGAACCGAGCAGAGCTGAGTGGCCAAACTGTGGTATTAGGCCAAAACTATTGGCTGGGTTAGATGCAGAAAAAAATTATATTCAATTTGCAACCTGATGGAGGTCAGTATAGATGGACTAATAGAACAAGTCCCACACACAGCTAGAAGCCCAAATATTTTTTCAGAGGTACTGTAGATGCAGATAAAAATTATTTTTAATTTGCAACCTGATGGAGGTCAATATAGATGTACTAATAGAGAAAGTCCCACACACTGCTAGAAGGCCAAATATTTTTTCAAAGCTAGATGCAGAAAAAAATTATATTCAGTTTGCAACCTGATGGAGGTCAGTATAGATGGACTAATAGAGAAAGTCCCACACACTGCTAGAAGGCCAAATATTTTTTCAGAGCTAGATGCAGATAAAAATTATTTTTAATTTGCAACCTGATGGAGGTCAGTATAGATGGACTAATATAGAAAGTCCCACACACTGCTAGAAGGCCAAATATTTTTTCAGAGCTAGATGCAGATAAAAATTATATTCAATTTGCAACCTGATGGAGGTCAGTATAGATGGACTAATAGAACAAGTCCCACACACAGCTAGAAGCCCAAATATTTTTTCAGAGGTACTGTAGATGCAGATAAAAATTATTTTTAATTTGCAACCTGATGGAGGTCAGTATAGATGGACTAATAGAGAAAGTCCCACACACTGCTAGAAGGCCAAATATTTTTTCAGAGCTAGATGCAGATAAAAATTATTTTTAATTTGCAACCTGATGGAGGTCAGTATAGATGGACTAATAGAGAAAGTCCCACACACTGCTAGAAGGCCAAATATTTTTTCAAAGCTAGATGCAGAAAAAAATTATATTCAGTTTGCAACCTGATGGAGGTCAGTATAGATGGACTAATAGAGAAAGTCCCACACACTGCTAGAAGGCCAAATATTTTTTCAGAGCTAGATGCAGATAAAAATTATTTTTAATTTGCAACCTGATGGAGGTCAGTATAGATGGACTAATAGAGATAGTACCACACACTGCTAGAAGGCCAAATATTTTTTCAGAGCTAGATGCAGATAAAAATTATATTCAATTTGCAACCTGATGGAGGTCAGTATAGATGGACTAATAGAACAAGTCCCACACACAGCTAGAAGCCCAAATATTTTTTCAGAGGTACTGTAGATGCAGATAAAAATTATTTTTAATTTGCAACCTGATGGAGGTCAGTATAGATGGACTAATAGAGAAAGTCCCACACACTGCTAGAAGGCCAAATATTTTTTCAGAGCTAGATGCAGATAAAAATTATTTTTAATTTGCAACCTGATGGAGGTCATTATGGATGGACTAATAGAGAAAGTCCCACACACTGCTAGAAGGCCAAATATTTTTTCAAAGCTAGATGCAGAAAAAAATTATATTCAGTTTGCAACCTGATGGAGGTCAGTATAGATGGACTAATAGAGAAAGTCCCACACACTGCTAGAAGGCCAAATATTTTTTCAGAGCTAGATGCAGATAAAAATTATTTTTAATTTGCAACCTGATCGAGGTCAGTATAGATGGACTAATAGAGAAAGTCCCACACACTGCTAGAAGGCCAAATATTTTTTCAGAGCTAGATGCAGATAAAAATTATTTTTAATTTGCAACCTGATGGAGGTCAGTATAGATGGACTAATAGAGAAAGTCCCACACACTGCTAGAAGGCCAAATATTTTATCAGAGCTAGATGCAGATAAAAATTATATTCAATTTGCAACCTGATGGAGGTCAGTATAGATGGACTAATAGAACAAGTCCCACACACAGCTAGAAGCCCAAATATTTTTTCAGAGGTACTGTAGATGCAGATAAAAATTATTTTTAATTTGCAACCTGATGGAGGTCAGTATAGATGGACTAATAGAGAAAGTCCCACACACTGCTAGAAGGCCAAATATTTTTTCAGAGCTAGATGCAGATAAAAATTATATTCAGTTTGCAACCTGATGGAGGTCAGTATAGATGGACTAATAGAGAAAGTCCCACACACTGCTAGAAGGCCAAATATTTTTTCAGAGCTAGATGCAGATAAAAATTATTTTTAATTTGCAACCTGATGGAGATCAGTATAGATGGACTAATAGAGAAAGTCCCACACACTGCTAGAAGGCCAAATATTTTTTCAGAGCTAGATGCAGATAAAAATTATATTCAATTTGCAACCTGATGGAGGTCAGTATAGATGGACTAATAGAATAAGTCCCACACACAGCTAGAAGCCCAAATATTTTTTCAGAGGTACTGTAGATGCAGATAAAAATTATTTTTAATTTGCAACCTGATGGAGGTCAGTATAGATGGACTAATAGAGAAAGTCCCACACACTGCTAGAAGGCCAAATATTTTTTCAGAGCTAGATGCAGATAAAAATTATATTCAATTTGCAACCTGATGGAGGTCAGTATAGATGGACTAATAGAGAAAGTCCCACACACTGCTAGAAGGCCACATATTTTTTCAGAGGTAGATGCAGAAAAAAAATATATTCACTTTGCAACCTGATGGAGGTCTGTATAGATGGATTAATAGAACAAGTCCCACACACAGCTAGAAGCCCAATATTTTTTCAGAGGTAGATGCAGAAAAAAATATATTCAGTTTGCAACCTGATGGAGGTCAGTATAGATGGACAAATACAACAAGTCCCACACACAGCTAGAAGCCCAATATTTTTTCAGAGGTAGATGCAGAAAAACATATATTCAGTTTGCAACCTGATGGAGGTCTGTATAGATGGATTAATAGAACAAGTCCCACACACAGCTAGAAGCCCAATATTTTTTCAGAGGTAGATGCAGAAAAAAATATATTCAGTTTGCAACCTGATGGAGGTCAGTATAGATGGACTAATACAACAAGTCCCACACACAGCTAGAAGCCCAATATTTTTTCAGAGGTAGATGCAAAAAAAAATATATTCAGTTTGCAACCTGATGGAGGTCTGTATAGATGGATTAATAGAACAAGTCCCACACACAGCTAGAAGCCCAATATTTTTTCAGAGGTAGATGCAGAAAAAAATATATTCAGTTTGCAACCTGATGGAGGTCTGTATAGATGGATTAATAGAACAAGTCCCACACACAGCTAGAAGCCCAATATTTTTTCAGAGGTAGATGCAGAAAAAAATATATTCAGTTTGCAACCTGATGGAGGTCAGTATAGATGGACTAATACAACAAGTCCCACACACAGCTAGAAGCCCAATATATTTTCAGAGGTAGATGCAGAAAAAAATATATTCAGTTTGCAACCTGATGGAGGTCTGTATTGATGGATTAATAGAACAAGTCCCACACACAGCTAGAAGCCCAATATTTTTTCAGAGGTAGATGCAGAAAAAAATATATTCAGTTTGCAACCTGATGGAGGTCAGTATAGATGGACTAATACAACAAGTCCCACACACAGCTAGAAGCCCAATATTTTTTCAGAGCTAGATGCAGAAAAAAATTATATTCAATTTGCAACCTGATGGAGGTCAGTATAGATGGACTAATAAAATGATGCTATGCCCAAAAGATTTTACTTCACTAGGTGCAGTAATAAAATTGGTATTCTATACACAGGTGGTATATCTTGCAACACAGATAGGCTACTCCACTGACTAACACACTCTGCAATAGGCCAAAAAGGATTAGCTTTGCTAGATTCAGCCAAATGCTGTGAAAAAAACTTGCACAGCACTGGCACAGACCTGCCTGGCAAAAACTGATAGGAACTGATGTAACCTAGTCCTGAAAAGGACTCCAATTACAATTAGTCTTTACTCCCACAATCTATCTATTTAAGAGCACAGACCTGCCTGATAAAAGTCGTAGGAAATGCTGTAACCTAGTCCTTAAAAGGTCTGCAATCACAACTATTCCCTACTCCCAAGCTATCTGTAGATTTGTGCGAAAATTGGCTTGAAATTAACAAGGTATAGCGCACACAGCAACAGCGGTGCCGTCTAACACGCAGCTGCAGCAGTGAGAAAATGGTGGCGACGGGGAAAATGGCTTGGTCTTATAGGGCAAGGACATGTGACATACACTGCCAATGACACATGCCCTTGCTTGTGTAGAAAAAAGCACTTCGCTCCGTGTGTGCGCTGCTGATAGGCTGACAGATTGCACCTCCCCACTGTAAATGCGGGAAAGAGAAAAAAAAAATGGAGATCTTCATTGTTCCTGCAGAGATCCATCCCCTGCCCCTCCCCCCACCCCGCTGTACACTCAAACTGCGTATTAACATTAATTTTCATCATTGCTGAGAAAAAATCCAGTTATGATTTTGGTGCACGAACAGTTATCGAACATAACCTCGAACAGCCGAATTTTTCTCAAATTGTTCGTGTTCGCCGAACGGCTCGAACACCGCCCAAAACAGCTCGAATTTGAGATTGGCGAACAGTTGGACTAGAACAACGCTCATCTCTACACAGCAGTTCTACAGTATTACTATGTAGAACAAAAATCATGGTCTCCTATGAATGCCAGCTACTGGCTGGATTTCACAGGCATACCATCGTGACTGACACTGGGGTCTTCAGCTGACCCCGACCATAATGGCAACCCATCAGAACCCTGTGATCATGTCATGGGCGCACCAATGGGAGTATAGAATGAAGCACTCCCCTTCCGACGTCCATTAAATGCCGCTGTCAACAATTGACAGTGGCATATAACAGGTTGACAGCCGCAGGCTGAACCCTGCTTCAGCCACAGATGTTAGAGGCAGAAGATGATTGAAAAATACAGTCATCATCTGCTGGCAAAGTTGCCGGCTCAGTTTGCGAGTCCCCATCAAAGTCAGGGAGATGATATATGATGTACCAGAACATCATATGTCGGAAAGGAATTGAGAATGGTAAGAAGGTGGATCTAGGCAACTACTATCAAGTAATTTTCCTTTACTACTAACTGCTGACTACTAGTAATGAGTGAGCACTAAAATGCTCGGGTACTCGTAGCTCGGGTCGAGAAAATTGAAATACTCAGGTGCTCGACCCGAGCAACGAGCCCAATGTAAGCCTTTGGGAAACTCGAGTATTTTTCAGGCAGCTCCCCCCGGCTGTCTGCAGAGGGCCTAAAAATTGCCCAAATCGACGGGAACAGTGCTCAAATGACATAGAAACTGCGTGGGGAAGACCCCTGGAAGCATTTCTGACTCCCAGGTCACTGCTGTCAACAACGTTGTCAGAGTATTATGCCACTTTTACCGACTCACAATAAAACATACAAAAACGAAACCAAAATAGATTTTCCTGGGAAATATGTTAAGGAACATCCTTTACAGGGTAATGACTTGTATATAAGATAAAATAAATAACCAAAACCAAAAATACTCCTCCACACCTTGGCCTATATTCACACGTAGCGTTTTTGATGCATTTTTGCATTTTTGCATTGCTTTCAACCAAGACAAATTAATTCACTGGGAAATGTCATTTTAACAAATTTCAACCTTATCTGGCCATGTGGTTTGTGAGATATCATCAGACACATGCATACAGTGCTGAAAAGACAAGAGAACAGTATGGGGAAGACCTCTGGAAGCATTTCTGACTCCCAGGTCACTGCCTAAAAGTTTGCCCATCATAAGTGATCCTTTTCGCATGCGAAGATGCCTCCCGCCATGCACCTGTCATTGCAGACTTGCAACAATCACCATCCACGTCCTTGTCCCAGTGCATCGTTCAGTTGTCCCTACCCCATTCCTTGGAATGCATGTGCAAGTATGCAGCCAGCCACACACCCACCCACAGGCTGCAATACTATACTGCCAAATTTTTGACAGCTGCTTGCACTTGAAATGTGGCCTTTTAGGCTCGTGGAGGCGGAAGCTGTCATCAGTTTTATGGTGGCGGCGACCGGGTATCCATACTTGGTCCCCAGCCGCCACTATTTTTCCCGGTACCTTCCACAAGCATGGGTCCCACAACATTACCTGTGCCCTCCCCAGTGGACTTACTGGGAAGGACCGCCTAACCAAAAACACGTGGACAGGTGAATGTGGCCAGGGACAGTACGGAGCCAGTGCACAGCTTTTTTTGCTGACAGTTGTATTTAGCTCGGTGAAAGGACTGGCATAGAGGGAAACCGTATCTACTCTGGGTGTCATTTCTCCCAGGAAGTCCTTTAAAGCTGCTTTCACTTGAAATGTTGCCTGTTAGGCTCATGGAGGCGGAAGCTTTTCATAACGTCATGCCGGCGGCGGCCGGGTGTCCATACTTGGACCCCAGCCATCAATATTTCTCCCGGTATCGTCTCTGCCTTCCACAAGCACGGTTCCCACAACATTACCCATGCCCTCCCCAGTGGACTTACTGGGAAGGACCGCCTAACCACAAACACGTGGACAGGTGAATGTGGCCAGGGATGGTACGGAGCCAGTGCACAGCTTTTTTTGCTGGGAGTTGTATTTAACTCGGTGAAAGGACTGGCATAGAGTGAAACCGTATCTACTCTGGGTGTCATTTCTCCCAGGAAGTCCTCTAAAGCTGCTTTCACTTGAAATGTGGCCTTTTAGGTTCGTGAAGGTGGAATCTTTTGATAACGTCTTGCCGGCGGCGGCCGGGTGTCCATACTCGGTCCCCAGTCTCCACTATTTCTCCTGGTATCGTCTCCGCCTTCCACAAGCACGGATCCCACAACATAACCCGTGCCCTCCCCAGTGCACTTACTGGGACGGACTGCCTAACCACAAACATGTGGACAGGTGAATGTGGCCAGGGAAAGTACAGAGCCAGTCCACAGCTTTTTTTGCTGAGAGTTGTATTTAGCTCGGTGAAAGGACTGGCAGAGAGGGAAACCGTATCTACTCTGGGTGTCATATCTCCCAGGAAGTCCTCTCATGCAGCTTGTTACAGAAGCAATGGCAGCCCATCCAACATCAACTTGTACTTGTAGGTGGTGCTTTGACACAGAAACATCTTTCTTTGCGCATTTAATTTCATGACTACAGAGTTGGGCAATGGCCTGATCGGCAATGCGGTTTGAGAAATAACATGCATAAGCACGTCCGATCCACATTAAAAAAGCAGCCATAGAGTGTCTGGGAACCTTCCCCCACACTTTTCTTAGCCAGGGCTGCTTCTCGGCAGGGATGGACGGACCCACTAGAAAACCGGAGACTCCTCCTGTGGGTCCTGGCTTCTCCTTCAGGAGAATTCATAGTTCCGAGGTGAGGCCATGATGATGATAGAGACCACCATCTGCTTAGTTTTCTGTTACTTGGAATGCAAGTGCAAGTATGCAGCCTGCCACCCGCCCACCCAAAGGCCGCAATACTAAACTGCCAGATTTCTGGGCAGCTCCTTGCACTTGAAATGTGGCCTTTTAGGCTCATAGAGGCAGAAGCTTTTCACAACCTCATGTCCATGCTCAGTCCCCAGCTGTCACTATTTCTCCCGGTGTTGTCTCCGCCTTCTACAAGCGTGGGTCCCTGAACATTACTGCTGGTACTTTTCTGTGGGAAATTCCTTGCCTCCTACCAGCCTGGAATAATTCCAGTAAACTATGGTACGACACCATGGTATTAGCACTGCCCCCAGTACCAGTAGCGAAGCCATCCCCAATTTCCTTCTCAGGAATTTTATTTGGTAGACTGAGTGGATGCCCAAATACATTAGTTTTTCACAAAGGAGCTGAAGATAGAGTGGCAGTAGGTGCAAGTTTCTCCAGCTTGTTAGATATCAGAGGGTGAAAGACAGCACATTGGATCAGCACTGAAGCCTTGCAGCGATGGATCCTGGGTTCAAATCCCAGCAAGGACTTTGCATGTTCTCCACGTGTTTGCATGTGTTTCCTCCTCAGCAAAAAAGCAGCCATAGAGTGTCCAGGAACCTTCCCACACACTTTTCTTAGCCAGGACTGCTTCTCGGCAGGAATGGACGGTCCCACCAGAGAATCCTCTGGTGTGCCCTGGCTTCTGCCTCAGGAGAGTTCATGATAGCACTAACTTTGCAGCTGATATGGGGCTCTTTAGTGGGGGGGAAAGGTGAGCCCTCAGAATCAAATCTTCTGGTTGGCACAATGTTTTTCAATCTGAAACAGCTTCACAGTGGGAGTTGTATTTCACCACAGCCATATTATTTAGCTCGGTGAAAGGACTGGCATAGAGGGAAATCGTATCTACTACGGATGTCACTTCTCCGTCACCAGGTTCCACTCATTGTCACACACGACCATGTCTGGCTGTATATTCAGCGGTGAGAGCCACAGATCAGATTGTTATGTTACAGCTTTCAACAACTCTGTAGCTCTGGTCGGTTTGTCACCTAAGCATTAAGCATGTTATCTTCAGCAAAGCTTGTTGCCACTTGGCCAAGGCAGTGCTGCAGTGCTTTCAGCTTGTGACTGATGTGGTCATTTTGGAGATGGAGGAGGAGGTGCAGGAGCTGAACAATGTGATTATATTGAGGTTAAATTGGTGACGCTGTTTTTTATACTAAAGAAAGATCCTAATGTTTTAGGATTTTTTACATTATTTTTTAAGACAAATACACTCACCGGGAAATGTCTTTTTAACATTTTACAACCTTATTTGGCAATGTGGTGTGTGACACATCATCAGACACATTCTGTTTCATTTATGATGTAGGGACTCTGAAAGTCATAAATCCTATTTTTATAGGGCCATCAGACGGCCCTTACTATTCTTAAAAGGCCAGTAGTCGGCCCTCACTATTGTTACTGAGCCATCAGCCAGCTATGCTTTGTTGTTCCCAGTATTAACAAGTGGGTCTTCTATACTGTTTTTGTGTATGCAGCTATTGCAAGGGCTGCCAAAAATTTGGACGCAACCCAATACCCCTTTGAAGAGACATAGAGGAGAGTCTCAGTAAAAAAAATGTTCCCATTATAAAGGAGTGGGTCTCCTATAGTGGTAATGCCCATGCTGTGACTGCAAGTGCTCCCAAAATTTGGGAAAAACCCCACTGAGAATTAAAAGACACATAGAGCAGGGCCACAGTAACGACAAATTCCCATTAGAAAGGAGAGAGTCTGCTATACAGTTATTGGGTATGCAGTGAGTCCAACGGCTGACCAATTTTAGGAAAAACCCCACTAAGAATTTAAAGACACATAGAGCAGGGCCACAGTAACAAGTACGATATGTTCCCATTAGAAAGGAGAGGGTCTGCTATACAGTTATAAGGTATGCAGTGAGTCCAACGGCTGACCAAATTTAGGAAAAACTACACTAAGAATTTAAAGACACATAGAGCAGGGCCACAGTAATGACAAATTCCCATTGGAAAGCAGAGGGTGTCCCATAGTGTTGGCCTATGCAGTGAATGCAAGGGCTGCCAAAAATTGGGAGGCACTCCAATGCCCCTTGGAAGAGACTTCGAGGGCCTCATAAAAAAATGTTCCTATTAGAAAGGAGCGGGTCTCCTATACTTATAATGCCCATGCAGTAAGTGTATGGGCTGACAAACATTTACTCCTGGGGGGTATACATGAACATACTGTATAAAAACATTTTTTTATGGGCATCATAAACACCCTTTAAAAAAATTATGTGGGTGTTGCATCACGGACCACGGTCACCCTGGTGATATGGTAGTAGAGGATGAGGATGAGGAGAAGGAGGAGGACAAGAGCAAATAGCCAAAATCAGGAAGCGTATACCCATGTGTGGGTGTGAAGAGGTGCATGGGAATACACCTCCCAAAAAAATGACACTGGATTTGAGTTTGTTACGCTGCTATCAATGGTGGTGTTGAGAAGTCTGGCCCAATCCAACCCTTGTTCATTTTTATAAGAGTCAACCTGTCAGCATTTTCAGTTGACAGGCAGATGTGCTTATCAGTTGTAATTCCTCCAGCGGCACTAAAAACCCGCTCTGATAAAAAGCTAGCGGCAGGGCAGCCCAGGACCTCCAAGGCGTAGAGAGCCATTTCATTCCACGTGTCCAGCTTGGATACCCAATAATTGAAAGGCACGGAGGACGTTGGTACGGTCGGCAAGGTACTCTCTCACCATCTTCCCAAACTTTGCACTCCTTGTGAGAGTACCCCGCGCCTCAGGGCCTGTGTGATGAACTGTCCCAGAACTTTGACAGTGTTCCCCTGCCTCGGCTGGATTGCATTTGTGTCTCTCTCACCTATACTCCTTGGTTGTCCAATGAACTGTGACCTCTGCCACCAGCGTTTTCAGATGGGAATTTTTTTAATAGTTCCTCAACAAGGGCCTTCTGGTACTGCCCCATTTTTGTAGACCTGTCCACCTCAGGAATAAGAGATATAAAGTTCTCCTTGTAGCGTGGGTCTAGAAGTGTCACCAACCAGTATTGACTGTCACCCAAAATTTTGAGAACGCGATGGTCATGGGAAAGGCAGCACAACATAAACTCAGCCATGCGTGCCACACTGCTAACAGGCAAGACTTCCGTGTCCTTACCAAGAGGATGACTGACCATGCTCTCCTCCTCCTCTCTGTCCTCTGGCCATCCACGCTGAACAGACGGTATGACAATTGTGCAGGTAGTACCGTATTTAGTGCATGAAACTAGCTCCCGTTCTTCCTCCTCCTCATCCTCTTCCTCATTGTCACCCAATCCACGTTGGGATGAGATGAGGCTGGGCCGTGTGTAATCACCCTAAATGGTTCCTTGCTCCATATTATCGTTCTCCGCCTGCAATACATCCTCTTTGATTGTGAGCAGAGAACGTTTCAGAAGATAGAGAAGTGAGAAGGTGACGCTAATTATGGCATCATCGCCGTTCACCATCTTGGTGGTACATACTGTATGTCTGACATCCATGACCACTCCTGAGGTAGTGTGTGGAGTCTGAACTGAATACCGAATGCCTTGTTGATGCTGGTACGCAAAAACTGCCCTCTTCTGCTCACAAATCCTTCCCAACATCTGCAGTGTAGATTTCCAACGCGTGGGGACATCACATACCAGTCTGTGAGCCGGAAGCTGCAAACGCTGCTGAACATGGCAAGGGCGGCGGAAGCTGTAGGTGACTTTCTAAAATGGGCACACAGGCGGCGTACTTTAACAAGCAGATCCGGCAGCTCCCGGTAGGAATTGAGAAACCGCTGAACCACGAGGTTAAGCAAATGGGCCAGGCATGGTACGTGTGTGAGCTCGCCTCGCCTCAGAGCCGCTACCAGTTTCCGGCCATTGTGACACACGACCATGCCTGGCTTTAGGTTCAGCGGTGTGAGCCACAGATCTGCCTGTCCACAACTCTTCAGCATTGTGCGGTTTGTCACCAAAGCATATTAGCTTCAGCACAGCCTGTTGCCGCTTGGCTGAGGCCTTGCTGCATTGGTTCCTGCTTGTGACTGATGTGGTCATTTCGGAGATGGAGGCTGAAGAGGAGGAGGAAGCTGAGGAGGATAAGGTGCAGGAGCTGTAGACCGTGGGGGCAACCCTGATTGACCTAGGGCCCGCAATCCTTGGCGTCGGGAGGACGTGTTCCGTCCCAAGGTCCGACTGGGTCCCGGCTTCCACTATGTTAACTCAGTGTGCCATCAGCGAGATGTACCGTCCCTGCCCACAAGCATTTGTCCACGTGTCCGTGGTTAGGTGGACTTTCCCGATAACTGCGTTGTTGAGGGCACGGCTAATGTTTTGGGACACGTGCTTGTGTAATGCGGGGACAGCACACAGGGAGAAATAGTGGCGGCTGAGGACCAAGTACCGACGGACGGCCGCCACCAACAGATTGCGGAATGCTTCCGCCTCCACAAACCTAAAAGGCAACATTTTGAGCGCAAGCAGTTGTGAAATGTGGGAATTTAATACTGTGGCCTGTGGGGCATTGGCTGCATATTTGCATTCCAGGGACTTGGGTATGGACAACTGATCGCTGCGCTGGGACAAGGACGTGGACGTGCTTCCTGATGCTGCTACTTGAGAATGTGCAATGACAGGTGCAGGGCAGGAGGCATGTTCGCATGCACCATGGACAGGGGATTGGCTTGCATGCACAACAGCGGAAGAATCAATGGTGCCACCCACAGACACTGTTCCTGGATCCTGGGCTTCGGCCCACAAAGTCGGGTGCTTTGCTGCCATGTGCCTGGTCATGCTGATGGTGGTCAGGCTGGTCGTTTTGCCACCCCTGCTGATGCTGGCCTGGCTGGTGTTGCAAATGGCCTTTTTGGGGTTATCGGCAGAGTCTTTAAAATACAACCAGACTCGGGAAGACCTAACAGTTGAACTGGCAACCTTCCTTCGTGTAGTTGTTACGGGGAACGGTTGCCTGCCTTCTCTGTGCAGCTACCACACTGCTTCTTCCGGCCTGTTGAGGTACTTTGCCTCCCTCCCCCTGTGTGCTGCTCTCCTCGCTCTGCATGTCCTCCTGCCAGGTTGGGTAAGTTACTATATAATCAACCACCTCGTCTTCCACTTCCGCGCTCTGGTCCTCCTCCTGACTTTCTGGCAATTGTGTCTCATCATCGTCCACCTCTTGTGACACTTTCATGTGACCGTGGCTGCTCAAATATTTGGGCATTGCTACATGCGATCTCCTCTTGCCCCGCTTCAAGTGGACCGGACGAGTGGCCAGAATCTATAAATGGGAAAGTGAACAGCTCTTCTGAGTTTACAAGTGTGGGATCAGTTGACTCTGGGCACTCGGCATGGTGGGAGGAAGGAGGTTCAGGGTGAGGAATATGCGGTCCAGACTCACAGCTACAGGGACTTGACCGTGTGGAAGACAAGGTGGTGGTGGTTGTGGCTAAGTGACTGGAAGCAATATCTGCTATCCAACCAATAACCTTTTCACACTGCTCTGTGTTCAATAGTGGTGTTCTGTGGTCCGCTATTAATTGGGACAGGAAGGTCGAGCGAGAAGATGTGGGTGTTTGTTGTGGCACAATTTCAGCTTGCCCACGGCCTCGGCTTCTGCATGCGCCATCATCACCATCACGTCCAGTTCCCCGTCCCTTGCCTTGTGCCTTGCCCATTTTAAATGGAAGATAATGTCTTCCACGCTCACAACAAATGAGTAAATTTGGAGCGAACTTATATGTGATCCTTGTGACGGACCTACCACAGTTTTAATTACCTGGCCTGTAGTAACTATTTTGAACAGCAAACTGATGTCAATTGCTTCACTGACACACTGAAACAAATTTTTAATGGAGGCCAGAAATGGCAGTATTTTCTGAAAATGTATATGTGATCCGTGTGACGGACAAACCATAGTTTTAAATACCTGGCCTGTAGGTAACTATTTTGAACAGCAAACTGGTGTCAATTGCTTCACTGACACACTGAAAGAAATTTTTAATGGAGGTCAGAAATGGCAGTATTTTCTGAAAACATATATGTGATCCGTGTGACGGAAAAAACAGAATTTTAAATACCTTGCATGTAGGTAACTATTTTGAACATCAATCTGGTGTCAATTGCTTCACTGACACACTGAAACAAATTTTTAATGAAGGTCAAAAATGGCAGCATTCTCTGAAAACGTATATGTGATCCGTGTGATGGAGAAAACACAGTTTTAAATACCTTGCCTGAGGTAACTATTTTGAACAGCAATCTGGTGTCAATTGCTTCACTGACACACTGAAACAAATTTTTAATGGAGGCCAGAAATGGCAGTATTTTCCGAAAAGATATATGTGAACCGTGTGACGGAGAAAACATAGTTTTAAATACCTGACCTGTAGGTAACTATTTTGAACAGCAATCTGGTGTCAATTGCTTCACTGGCACACTGAAACAAATTTTCAATGGAGGATAGAAATGGCAGTATTTTCTGAAAATGTATATGTGATCCGTGTGACTGAGAAAACACAGTTTTAAATACCTGGCCTGTCGGTAACTATTTTGAACAGCAATCTGGTGTGAGTTGCTTCACTGACACACTGCAACAAATTTTTAATGGAGGCCAGAAATGGCAGTATTTTTTGAAAACTTATATGTGATCTGTGTGACGGAGAAAACACAGTTTTAAATATCTGGCCTGTAGGTAACTGTTTTGAACAGCAATCTGGTGTCAATTGCTTCACTGACACACTGAAACAAATTTTTAATGGAGGCCGGAAATGGCAGTATTTTCAGAGCAATTATATGTGATCCTTGTGACGTACAAACTACAGTTTTAAACAGCTGGATTTTTAGCGCTGTAATATGCAAAGGACCTGGCTGTATTCTGCAGTGCCAACAAGCAAATGGCACAGAAAAACTGTTTTCTCTGGATTGCTTTTTAAGCAAATAATGAGGATTAAGATCCAAAAAAAATTATTCCTGGCCCCTGAAACCTGGGCCTATTTCTAGAAATATCTAACAGCAGAAGCAGACAGAACTGGAATGGAGCCTCTTGTCCTATGTGCACTGCAGTCTGCTATATACCCTGCCTGCCTATATACACTGCCTGCTATCTCTGCAGATGGATTATTCCTCAGAAGGACTGTTTGTTGAGATTGATATGTGTCTCTAATATAGTTTGGTACACCTACACTAACTTGAAACAAGCAAATATCTCCCTAGCTCAGCAGCACCTCTCCATACACTGTCTGATTCCGGAGTGACTGTGACGATCATGGCGGCGCCAGGTCTGATATAGATCTGATGACGCTGTGCAGCCAGCCAGTCACTGTAATGCCACAACCAACATGGCTGACGCATTACAGTGAGTGGCAGGCAATCCCTGCATGTTCATTGGCTCTGTAAAAAGCGCCAAACATGCAGGGAGGAGACCAAAGCTCCCGCCGAGCAACCCCGGAAATACTCGGCGAGCGCCGAGCATGTCGAGCAGTGAGATGCTCGGGCGAGCACCGAGCAGTATCGAGCATGCTCGCTCATCACTACTGACTACCGCTCCCTACTCCAAAACACTCCTCCCAACTGCAGGGCAGGCTGACTGTTAGCTCATCCTTTCCCAGCTGTTTAATCTATTCCTGCCCTAATGGGAGACATTACATTAAATTCAGCATAAAACATAGCTCAACAACAACAATACATTTTGTCACAACCCATAAAGTCTTCAGGAAGGGTGTCAGACATCTCCTCACTCATTTACACATACACCCTCTCTAATGATTGCTATCCTTGGTAATCCAGGACCTGGAAAATATATGGCTCAAATTCAGATACTGTATGTATTAATTTTTGCACATGTATGTGAATCATGGACGTCTAAAGGACGTCTACATATCAAATTTTGTGTTAGCATATTTTTTAAAGTTTTAAAAAGTTTTTAAAAAGTTTTGTTTACTTTATCTCCAAATATCCAGAATATTTGATAATACAGCACTCATCAAGTCCGATAATATGTTTTTCTTAACATATGTTTACTGTATTGGTTGATTTCATCAATCAAATGTAAAGATGGCAATTTTTATGTAACTTTAATGTTACACTAATTCTACTTTACATGCTTTTTTTTTTACATTGAAATTTTGTATGGAAGTTTTTTATATAATATTTTATTTAACAGAAAGTTTGCAATTGACAATCTCTGTCACTAGAGGGCAATATATCTACTTGGAGCACAGAATATTCTCATAGTAACCTGTTAGCCTTTCCTGTTCAAACATTTCACATGGGATAGATTATTTTCTATTACACTCACGTTTTTGTGTGATTGGTGTGGTGATAATAAAAATGATGATGATTCTTTAATAACTTGAATTTTAATTTGAAAAACATATTATTGTGCAATGCAAATCAAGAATAATTTTAAAACATTACAAGCATATACCATAATACATAATAAAAGTAAGTCTCTGTTCATGGTAGTATTCAATCTCCATTGCGAACTCCATAAGAATTACCATTTAGAATAAAACTGCATAAACACACCACCATAAAACCCGGTGGATCCCATTATAAGTAATAAGGATTTGTCGAGCGCTGTGCTACACTTTATGCTATAAATGTAAACCATGATGCAGCTGTAAATAAGGCATAAAGGTCATTTTACACTGACAGATAATCTGACTGGAACAAGCATTGCCAGATTGTTGTTCAGCACGAAGTGTACGAGAAGGAACAATCATTACTACAATTGTTGATGTTTTATAACGGATTCAAAGATGCAAGAATAAATGGATTCACACACAATGGCTAAATGAAATCATACAATTTACTACAATGGTAATGTACAAAAAATACAAGATATCAAAAGATATTATTAACAACTAACAAGACAATAGCAATGAACATGTATTATATTTAGCCCAGGGGCATACTGTACATAGAAATCATGGTGCCTCATAGCAGAATTCCCAATTGCACACTCCTCCAAAAAAAAAATATTCAGCTAGCTCACAATTGTGCAGCCCTTACAAGGTAATTTTGCCCCTATTGAAGCACCTCAGTATTCCCACACACTAACATACCTCTTTCATGGCCCCCATAAAGTATGATGTCAACAAATGTACTCCCCAAATACAGTAAGATAATCGAACATTGAATTCCTCCACATTACCCTCCACACGCAGAGTGTGATGACCCTACAGTACCCCACACCCCTGTAAATTATGATGCCCCCCATAGACCCCACACATAGTATCCAACACAGCTCTCCACACAATATGATGGCACCCACACAGTCCTCCATACAGTACGATAGCCCTTCATATACACTGTGTTCCAAATTATTATGCAAATAATATTTTCTCAGATTTTCCCAAATTACCTATATGAATTGCAGTCATTGTAATTTTCCAGTCAAATAACTATTAGAGTACAATTGAAAGGTTTTTGTACAAACTGCCTATGATAACAGTATATTTTTAAAAAATAAAACACTCAAACTGCACTCAAAATGCATGTTCCAAATTATTATGCACAGCAGAGTTTTCAACCTTTTCATTTTAATAAAGAACAAAAAAATAGTCATTTTTTAAATTATAAGCATTATCAGGTTATTACAAACTGAAATCAAACAGTTTTCAACTCAAAACTTTATTCTAGGTGATGTAACATTTGCACATAGGACCCCTGGTTCGAAAGGAGCTTCTGAACTCTCTCATTCATTGAATTTGTCAGGTTTTGGATGGTTTCTGCTTCAAAGGTTTTGCATGAGGACAGAATACCCTCCCAGAGCTGTTGCTTAGATGTGAACTGCCTCCCGCCATCATAGACACTCCTTTTGATGATGCTCCCGAGGTTCTCAATGGGGTTGAGGTCAGGGGAGCATGGGGGCCACATCATAAGTTTGTCCCCTTTTATGCCCACAGCAGCCAGAGATGCAGATGTGTTATGTGCAGCATGAGACGGGGCATTATAATGCATGAAAATGATCTTGCTGTGGAATGCACGGTTCTTCTTCATGAACCATGGCAGGAAGTGCTGTTTGAGAAACTCAATATACATTAAGGAGTTCATCTTTATCCCTTCAGGGATCCTAAAAGGGCCGACAATCTCTCTCCCCATGATTCCAGCCCAAAACATTACTCCACCTCCTCCTTGTTGGCGCCTTAGCCATGTTTGCATGGGGTGTCCATCAACCAGCCATCCTCCACTCCATCCATCTGGACCATCGAGATCATTTCATGCACGATAATGCCCCGTCTCATGCTGCACATAACACATCTGCATCTCTGGCTGCTGTGGGCATAAAAGGGGATAAACTTATGGTGTGACCCCTCAACCCCATTGAGAGCCTCTGGAGCATCATCAAAAGGAGTGTCTATAATGGCGGGAGGCAGTTCACATCTAAGCAACAGCTCTGGGAGGGTATTCTGTCCTCGTGCAAAACAATTGAAGCAGAAACCATCCAAAACCTGACAAATTCAATGAATGAGAGAGTTCAGAAGCTCCTTTCGAACAAGGGGTCCTATGTGCAAATGTTACATCACCTAGAATAAAGTTTTCAGTTGAAAACTGTTTGATTTCAGTTTGTAATAACCTGCTAATGCTTATAATTTCAAAAATGACCATTTTTTTTGTTCTTTATTAAAATGAAAAGGTTGAAAACTCTGCTGTGCATAATAATTTGGAACATGCATTTTGAGTGCAGTTTGAGTGTTTTATTTTTTTAAAAATATACTGTTATCATAGGCAGTTTGTACAAAAACCTTTCAATTGTACTCTAATAGTTATTTGACTGGAAAATTACAATGACTGCAATTCATATAGGTAATTTGGGAAAATCTGAGAAAATATTATTTGCATAATAATTTGGAACACAGTGTAGTATAGTCACCCTCCACAGAGTATAATGGACCCCGCACAACCCTCCACACTTTGTAATTGCCCACATATGGTATAATTGCCTCCACTAGCCTTTCAATAAGTATAATGGCTCCCACACAACCCTTCACACAGTATAATGACCCCCGCAGAACCCCCAAACAATATAATGGCCTCCGCTCAACACTCCTCACAATTTAATGGCCACCCGCAGAAACCTCCACATAGTATAATGGACCCCGCACAACCATTCTCACATTATAATGTCCCATATACAGTATAATGGCATCCACTAACCCTCCAAACAGTATAATGGTCCCCCGACATAACCCTCATAACAGTATAATGGCCCCCCTACTGCCCTCCAAACAGTATAATGGCTCCTGCATAACCCTTTGCAAAATATAATGGCCTCTGCACAACACTCAACATAACATAATAGCCCCCCACAAGAATCTATACAGTATAAAGGACCCTGCACAACCCTTCACAATGTATAATGGCCCCCACTAGCCCTCAAAATTGTATAATGCCCTACCCACATAGCCCTCAAAACAGTATAATGCCCCCCACAGCCCTCCAAACATTTTAGTGGCCCCGATAAAGTCCTCCAAAGAGTACAATGACCCCCACACAGCCATCCAAACAGAATAATGGCACCAATATAGCCCTCCAAACAGTATAATTGCCCTCACACAGCCCTCCAAGCAGTATAATTAGCCCCCACAGCCTACAAGACAGTATAATTGGTGTAGCGTCGGCGTGTCTGCCTCCTGCTGGGCTGAGACGCCGATCCCCTCACCACCGCTGTCCCGGTCCGGCTTCCTCCAGCTCCCCTGCTGCTGCCCTGCGTGCGCGCACCTCGCGCAGTTTCCCGGGCACAATGCTTAGGGCACGCGCTCACTCCCTCCGTCTTAAAGGGGCCGCGCGTGCCATCCTAAAGAGTCCCGGGCCAGTGGCCGGAGGACTACTCCTATTTAAAGCACCTCCTCCAAAATGGAGGTACCTGTGCAAGATTGCTGTTTGTGTGCTAACACTCTCCTCAGTCCTCAGGTCCCTGTGCCCTCCAGTCTGTCTATCAGACTTGCCCGCCAACCTGTCTTTCAGCCGTGCCCACCAGCCTGTCTATCTGCCGTGCCCGCTAGCCTGTCTGTCAACCGTGCCCGCCTGCCTGTCTACCTGCCTTACCCGCCTGCCTGCCTACCTGTATCACCTGTCTGTCTACTGGCCGTGCTCATTTGCTGTACCTGTCAGCTTCAGCCATCTGACCCGTGGGAGTCGCCTGCTCTCACACATGGTCGGTCCCAGAGTGGCACCTGGTTCAACTTCCCGGTCCCTCCTTGGTTCATGGAGTCGACTAAGCCGCCATGTGGCCAGGGTATGTCCGGGTAGTTTCCCATCATACGAAGGTGACCTTGTCCTGGTTGATGGGCACACATAAATTGGCCAAATTATGTGCAAAAAAACTTCATTTTTCAAAGTGACATTAGTCCAGATACAATATTTCTTATATTTTCATGTATGGAGTGCCGAAGTTCTTTTTGCAATTGAGATTACTTTTTTTTCTTCAGAGCACCCGAATAGACCAGTGAGCGACCCCTCTCTTTTTCTATTAATCATTTTTGGGATCCCGCTCCTGGAGCATTGCAGCAGGTACGTGTTCACACTATTAGAAGTTTGACAGCCTTTTTTCTGACCATGTGTCCCTCCCATTCAGTCACAGGTGGTTTTAACTAGCTCTACCAGCCCATACATTGTAGGTTAAAAGCCCAAGCAGAGACATATTGTCCATACAGGCTTACAGCCCAAGAGTGGCATATCCAGTGGTAGTGTAGCGTAGTTTCCCATCATACGAAGGTGACCTTGTCGTGGTTGATGGGCACACATAAATTGGCCAAATTATGCGCAAAAAACCTTCATTTTTCAAAGTGACATTAGTCCAGATACAATATTTCTTATATTTTCATGTATGGAGTGCCGAAGTTCTTTTTGCAATTGAGATTACTTTTTTTTCTTCAGAGCACCCGAATAGACCAGTGAGCGACCCCTCACTTTTTTCTATTAATCATTTTTGGGATCCCGCTCCTGGAGCATTGCAGCAGGTACGTGTTCACACTATTAGAAGTTTGACAGCCTTTTTTTCTGACCATGTGTCCCTCCCATTCAGTCACAGGTGGTTTTAACTAGCTCTACCAGCCCATACATTGTAGGTTAAAAGCCCAAGCAGAGACATATTGTCCATACAGGCTTACAGCCCAAGAGTGGCATATCCAGTGGTAGTGTAGCGTAGTTTCTCATCATACGAAGGTGACCTTGTCGTGGTTGATGGGCACACATAAATTGGCCAAATTATGCGCAAAAAAACCTTCATTTTACAAAGTGACATTAGTCCAGATACAATATTTCTTATATTTTCATGTATGGAGTGCCGAAGTTCTTTTTGCAATTGAGATTACTTTTTTTTCTTCAGAGCACCCGAATAGACCAGTGAGCGACACCTCTCTTTTTTCTATTAATCATTTTTGGGATCCCGCTCCTGGAGCATTGCAGCAGGTACGTGTTCACACTATTAGAAGTTTGACAGCCTTTTTTCTGACCATGTGTCCCTCCCATTCAGTCACAGGTGGTTTTAACTAGCTCTACCAGCCCATACATTGTAGGTTAAAAGCCCAAGCAGAGACATATTGTCCATACAGGCTTACAGCCCAAGAGTGGCATATCCAGTGGTAGTGTAGCGTAGTTTCCCATCATACGAAGGTGACCTTGTCGTGGTTGATGGGCACACATAAATTGGCCAAATTATGCGCAAAAAACCTTCATTTTTCAAAGTGACATTAGTCCAGATACAATATTTCTTATATTTTCATGTATGGAGTGCCGAAGTTCTTTTTGCAATTGAGATTACTTTTTTTTCTTCAGAGCACCCGAATAGACCAGTGAGCGACCCCTCTCTTTTTTCTATTAATCATTTTTGGGATCCCGCTCCTGGAGCATTGCAGCAGGTACGTGTTCACACTATTAGAAGTTTGACAGCCTTTTTTCTGACCATGTGTCCCTCCCATTCAGTCACAAGTGGTTTTAACTAGCTCTACCAGCCCATACATTGTAGGTTAAAAGCCCAAGCAGAGACATATTGTCCATACAGGCTTACAGCCCAAGAGTGGCATATCCAGTGGTAGTGTAGCGTAGTTTCCCATCATACGAAGGTGACCTTGTCGTGGTTGATGGGCACACATAAATTGGCCAAATGAGTCGGTATGTTGGCTGCACTGAAAGGCCATCTAAGTTCCTTTGCTTGTGACATGGTCTATGAAGCACCAATAAACTAGCCTGGGCATTTAAATGGAAATGGTTCCTGTGTTACCTCACCACGCACCCAAGTGGGTAGCATTCCCACAATTGGTGGAGTATGCAGGCAGCGTTCCCAGGGAACATGTGTTACTGCTACAGAGAAACTGCCTGTCCTGGGTGAAGGTGCCAACAAGCCAGCAAGTAACGTCAGACAGCATGGAGGACCTGATTAAACACCTGGTGCAAGCACAGTTCAGTTGCAGCAACAGCTGCACCAACAACAACAGCTGGCACAACAAAAGACAAATAAACTGCTTATGCAACAGATGCGGCAGCACCATCAACAGCAGCAGCAGTTTGATTTACTCACAGCGGTGTTACGCGGCACGGCGGCAGCTCCGACTCCAAGGTCAGCTGATGATTTTTCCATCCGGAAGGCAGTAAGGCAGGCCCTGCAGAAAATGACCGAGGGTGATGACTTAAAGGATTTTTTGATCGCTTTTGAAAGGGTCGCTGAGAGGGAGAAACTCCCGCCAAAGCAATGGACGGAAGTGCTGGTGCCGTACTTAATGGGGGAGCCCCAGAAGGCCTACTATGACTTAGCCTTACAAGATGCAAGGAATACATAAAACTGAAAACTGAAATTTGGGGATGACAATGATTGTCAGGGCACAACGGGTCCATTGCTGCTGTATCACCGTGACAAACCCCCTTGCTACTAAATGTTTGATCTGCTGTACCTGGTCCAAAAATGTTTTCTACTAGAGTCCTATACCCCTGTGCAGATGGTAGAGCGAGTGGTAATGGATCAGTTTGTGCATTCTCTTCCGAGGCCAATACATACTTGTGTTGCCCAGGGTGATCGATGACCTCGTCGGACTGGTGGAAAGGTATCAGGGGGTCGAGGGTTCCTTGGAGATGCAATCCATTCCATACTGGGGGTCCCAACAGGTGGCAGAGGCCCAAAAGGGGTTGGGGTGTCCAAGGTCCAAACGTGCGGGGAAGGTAATGCAGAAGGTCACTGCTAGCGATATTACATGCCGGAAAGATCACGACCCAGGCCATATAGCCACCAGTTGTACCTGACCTCCTATAAGATGGACTGTAGCTTGGGACACCGGTGTTTATACTATGCATAGCCAGCCTGCAGTGTGAATTGTCCATCCAGCGAGGGGCCACAAGCTTGTCCCATAAAGGTGAATGGTCTGCAAGTGTTTGGACTGCTAGACTCAAGGAGTTTGGTGATCTTCGTGAGGGCCATACTTCCTCTTCAGCTGATCCCTGGTAAGGTTGGCGTCTGCTGCATTCATTGGGATGCTAAAGACTATCCAGTGGCTAGAGTGGAGATTGAAATGGCCCAAGGTACTGAGTCCCACAAGGTCAGCATGGTTCAGGGCTTATTGCACTCCATTAACATATGCCAGGACTTTTGTCTGTTTTGGGACTTGTGGAGGAAGGGGAAAAGGCTCGGTTGCTCAGATAAGAGACGAGTCACCCCTTAAGAAGTGTCACCACACCCAGAGTCTGATGGGTTTCCTTGTGGAGGCTGAGGAGGTAGTGTACCTGAGGCATATAATGTTGAGTTAGGGGTGACCGGCAAAAATTTTGGGTTTGCCCAACATAGGGCATCTCTGTTTAAACTTCTGTATGGCTGACATCAGCGGGGCCTTCTTGATATAGCGAAGGAAACCTGGAAAGCTGAAGTCACGCCCTACCAGAGCGTCATCGAACACGTCACCAAGATGCAGGAAAGGATTGCGAAGGTGATGTCCATTATAAAAGGACATCTCCTCCAGACACAAGAGGCTCAAGCTAGGGTCTGCAACCGGTCAGCCAGGGTGAGGCAGTTCAGCCTCGGGGACTGAGTCCTCATATTTATTATCACAGTGGAGAGTAAGTTCTTGGCCAAACGGCAAAGCTCCTATGAGGTGGCCGAGAAGCTTGGTGACGTGAACTACAAGGTTCATCAGCCAGAAAGGCAAAAACTGTACCAAGTGTACCACATCAATTTTATCAATCTGTGGCAAGACAAGGAGCCTGTTGAAACTCCATGTTTGCTGTACAAGCCAGAAGCAGATGTTGAAGGAGTTGCAATAATGGAGATGCTGTCGAAGGCCCAAAAACAGCAGTGTTGGGAGTTGCTGCATCAGAACAGGGACCGGTTTTCAGATTTGCCGTGGTGTACAAAAGTCACAGAACCCGAGGTTCTGATGGAAACCCATGTGCGGTTGAACTTGAAGCTCTATCGAATTCATGTGTCAAAGAGCTGATCTTTAAGGAACTAAAGCATATGCTAAATCTCAGAGTCATTGACGAATCCAAGAGCAGGTGGTCTAGTTCGATTGTACTGGTTCCAAAACCCAATGGTGAATGGAGGTTCTGTAACGATTATAGAAAGTTGAAGTCTCCAAGTTTGACGCATATCCGATGTCACTTGTTGATGAGCTGAACGAGAGACTTGGGCCGGCAAAGTACATAGCCACCTTGGAAATGAAGGGATATTGTCAAATCTCCATGTCACAAGAAGCCAAGGAGAAGACAGCTTTCTCTACGCCTGATGGAGTTTTCCAATACATTCAAATGCAGTTTGTACTGCAGAGAGCCCTGTCCACCTCTGGATGTGGTTCAAATGATAAAATGGAGTCTGTTTGTTTGACATGTGCTCTGTGTGTTGAGGTAAGAAGATCTCCTTTGTCATGTCTCCAGACTGAGCCAGTATGCTGGATGTTATCCAGCCTGTGTGTCTTGGACTGTCTCTAAAGTGCTGTTGGAACTGTTTACTTTGTTTTGCCATTTATGTTCCTTTTCTTGTGGCATGGTTTATGAAGCAGTTAGACACCAAAGCATGAATAAGTAATGAGGGCCTAATTAATACCAGACAACCAAAGAAAAATATTAGACCCCTAAAAATTAACTTTTATTTACTACTCTAAAAACATGAAAGGACTAGACTATCCACAATACATATAAACAAAACAAAAATACCATAGATTATTAAAAAGTTTTTGGGTAAGGTAGCACACCTGCCAGAAGATAGTACGGGCTTATCCCTATTCGTCCCTTAAATCTCTCCCTTCCTGGCAGCGGAGGTTGGCATCCTAATTTGTACTGCGTTGTGCCCCCGCTCAACGTCGGTATTCCTTATATCCCTATTAATACCCTAGTCTAATACACAACAATAGTGCAATCGTGAAAAAGGTAGAAAAGGTGTACACGTACAGATTCATATACCAATAGATAGATTTTGACCTTATCAATGATCATTTTATCTGTTGGTATCTGACGTCAGTCATGCTTCCCAAGTCATGTGCACACCAACGTTAGCTGCTGGCCTCTGATTGACTGGTAGCGTGTATTGCGGTGCATGGACCCGGCAGGCCTCTGCGGCCGCAATATACTTCAGCTAAATGTGTGTTCGAGGACACACATTCAGTTAAAGTTTGCGCTGGCGAGCCCCTCACCCCCTCAACAACATCAGTTCGATAATAACGACCTAGTAAGCAAAAAGGACTCAAACCTAAATATAAGGACAAATCAACAAACAAACAGTCACGATCAAGAAAAAACGTGATCAAGAAAAGTCCTCTAACACAAGAATTATTATAAAAGTGAAAATACTTTATTAATAATAATAAAACATATAGACAAAGTGCTCGGACACTACA
Organism: Phyllobates terribilis; assembly: GCF_046119375.1. Lineage (NCBI taxonomy): Eukaryota > Metazoa > Chordata > Amphibia > Anura > Dendrobatidae > Phyllobates > Phyllobates terribilis. The sequence continues at coordinate 762,190,842 of NW_027362762.1, read as the reverse complement.
TACACAGGAGTAGTCCAAATATAATGGACAGACAATCCGTCCAGCTAGCTAATTAAGCATGTCCACATATTCAGCTATTCCTAGAAAGCACCAGCACATCATATAGAGTGTTATATCATGTCACCCACAGATCTGCAGTGAAAAAAACACATTTACCTATAATACAGGAATCAAAAGGTGTACACTGCCAGGCGGACCCCGTCCACCCCAACGCACATTTTGGAAGGTTTAAATACAAAGCAGCTTTATAGAAAACATGACATACCAACAAGAGAGAAAATATGCAGCATAAAAACACGTAAAAACACACAATAAAAAGCAATGAAAACATGCAAGTAATCTAATTTACTTAAAAGGTACAGAAATGGTGCAGAAAATCTGTAACATCAAAAACTCACCAAAAGCTCATTGTGGTCACTCTCAGGTACTGCAGTTCAGCTCCCATTCACTTAAATTGGAGTTGAGTTGCAGTACCAGAGAAAAAGTAACATTATTGACTTGAAATAAAAGAAAATGAACCATAAACTCTTCACAATGTTTATTGATTACTTTACGCGTAATAAGTGCAAATTGCTGATTAAACCAGTACTTGGTAATAAACACATCTAATTTTTCAATGTTGACTGCAATCATACCCAAATGTCTTAAAATACTGCAACTACATGAATTTGGCGATTTATGTAGAGCTTTGTAAATACTCATGTAGACACACGTGCAATCGGTCCATGGCAATCTGTAAGCTATAGCTCGATAAAATAATGAATTATGAAAATGACTAATTACGAATATGAATAGCAAATAGATGGTCGTGAGCTAAATGATGATGTATTAAGCCGTGGCCTATAATGAGCACAAATTAAATTAATGCTAACTCACCCAAGCACATAATGAATTACTGATTTCAGGGAAACGTAATTAGTGACTGTCACTGTGTAGAAACTCTGGACAAAAGAAGAAACAAAACAATTAGCAAGTGTAAAGCATTCACACAGGATCTAAATAACACATTGTATCCTCTGCTGATGGCCAGCTAGTTTTATTCATATGGTTTGTTCATTAATCACGGCCATCATCTTTCTTTGCAAAAAATATGTAGAAATAAATATGTAAATGTATAAATACCATAAATGTATGTGAATATGCAAAGTAATCTCTACTTAAAAGGATTGTCCAATCCAAATCGATAAGTCTGCAGTCACTCTGTGTGCATCATTGTGCGCTGTGGGGATTCGCCAGTTTCGGATCCGGGTATGTGTTCTTCATACATACTCCCAGCTAGGGCCCGTCTAGTGGGTGTGGCCTCGATCCATACACTTATATAGAGCGAGGCTGTGCCCCGTTTTCTGATGCGGCTGTCCTGTGGGCGTGGATACTATGGGTAAGAACTAGTGATGAGCGAGCATGCTCGCCACTGCTCGGTACTCGCCCGAGCATCTCAGTACTCGAGATGCTCGGAGCTCGCCAAGTACTTTCGAGATGCTCGGGCGGGAGCTCGGATTCCCGTCCTGCATGTTTGGTGCTATTTAGAGCACCAATCATGCAGGGATTGTCTGCCACTCAATGTAATGTCACAGCCATGGTGGTTGTGGCATTACAGTGATTGCCCAAATCGATGGGAACAGTGCTCACAGTGAAACATGAAAAGCCGGCAATTCAGCAGCGGCATACACCGGTACCCGACAATTTAGAACAGAAAGAATAGAGCATCACACATAGATTAGATAGATAGAAACATGTCAGTCACATATATAATAAGTACAGTGACAGTGTTGGTTACTGTGCTTGTTATTTAGTGTTAAGATAAAGGATTTATTAAAAAAAAAATAATAGTGTTTTCATGCACCCGTCTCTTTAAAAAAGCCGGCCGGCAATTTTTCAGCGGCATACATCGGTACCCGACAATTTAGAACTGAAAGAATAGAGCATCACACATAGATTAGATGTTCTAAATTAAACCATACTTACCATCATGCCCATTCCAGCTTAAGCCAATGTCTTCTGCAATAAAAGTAAATTAATAAAGCAACCTCATCCTTACCTTTCCATGGTTCCCAGGACAGCTTCAGCTCTGCTACATTCACATGACAGGCTGGATCGCAGCCGAAAGCTGCCATCCAGCTTGCCATGCCGCAGACACTGAGAAGTGCAGGCATGCTTGCGCTCCTCAGTGTCTGGCTGTGACGGCATCCAGATGAGCCGAGTTCATGTCCAATGAACTTAGCTCACCTCATGCACGTCACTGACAGTGTGGGAAAATTCTCCTGCGCTTGCGGTGAGCGTGAGAGAATTCTCCTGCTCTCACTGCAAGAGCAGGAGAATTTTCCCACGCTGTCAGTGACATGCATGAGGTGAGCTGAGTTCATTGGATATGTCCAATGAACTCAGCTCACCTCATGTCCAATGAACTCAGCTCACCTCATGCACGTCACTGACAGCGTGGGAAAATTCTCCTGCGCTTACCGTCAGCGCAGAAGAATTCTCTCACGCTCACTGCAAGCACAGGAGAATTTTCCCACGCTGTCAGTGACGTGCATAAGGTGAGCTGAGTTCAGCCTGTCATGTGAATGTAGCAGAGCTGGAGCCTTCCTGGGAACCATGGAAAGGTAAGGATGAGGTTGGTTTATTATTTTATTTTAATTGCAGGAGATCGTTGGCTTCAGCTGGAATGGGTGTGATGGTAAGTATGGTTTAATTTAGAACATTAAAGAATTGTGTGTTTATTTCAATTAAAGGACTTTATTCTGGGTGTTTGTGGCTTTTTTTAACTTTGACTATGGGGTTAGTAATGGGGGTGTCTTATAGACGCCTCTCCATTACTATCTTGGGCTTGATGTCAGCTGGCATTATAAGCTGACATCAACCCCAGCCCTATTACCCCACTGCCACCACTACAGGGCAGTGGGAAGAGCGAGACTAAGTGCCAGAATTGGCGCATCCTATGGATGCGCCATTTCTGGGGCGGCAGACGGCTGGTGTTTCTTGCCTGGGAGGGGGCCAATATTCATGGCAATTTTTTTTTAAATAAATCCTTTATTTTAAGCAACACTGTCACTGTACTTATTATATATGTGACTGACATGTTTCTATCTATCTAATCTATGTGTGATGCTCTATTTTTTTTGTTCTAAATTGTCTGGTACCGGTGTATGCTGCTGATGAATTGCCGGCCGGCTTTTTTAAAGAGACAAAAACACTATTATTTTTTTATAATAAATCCTTTATTTTAACACTAAATGACAAGTACAGTAACCAACACTGTCACTCTACTTATTATATATGTGACTGACATGTTTCTATCTATCTAATCTATGTGTGATGCTCTATTCTTTCTGTTCTAAATTGTCGGGTACCGGTGTATGCCGCTGAAGAACTGCCGGCCGGCTTTTTTAAGGAGACGGGTGCATGAAAATCGGAGGGCACTAGTGTGTTCCAATTGCTCTACTATGTTTTTCATGCACCCTCCTATATACCCTGCCTGCATGTCTGCCTATATATTTTGCCTGCCTGACGTTTAATTGAGCACCGTTCCCATCGATTTGGGCTATTTTTGACCTTCTGCAGACCGCCTGTAGGGACCGCCAGAAAAATGCTGGAGTTTCCCATAGACTTACATTGGGCTCGTTGCTCGGGTCGAGCACCCGAGTATTCCAATCTGCTCGACCCGAGCTTCGAGCACCCGAGCATTTTAGTGCTCGCTCATCACAAGTAAGAACTATTTACAGAGATCTGCCGTTTTTCTCTGTGGCTGCATATGTTGACTGGAAATCCTTTCTCTATACCAGTGTGATGCTGCTATGACACTTTATTATTTTTTGCACACTGTGTGGCTCTGCTGTTTGAAGAGATAGGATGTAGTAGTTGCACAAGTAATATTGAGATGATAAATTACATTATACAAATATAGTTTATGTCCCAGCTTTGTATCTTCCCCACCCATGTAAGTGGGTAGGCATGTCCTTTTCTGTACCTGATTCTTGCTAGTCACCTTGTCTGTAGTTTTATATATTTATTCATGTGTATGCCATGTTGAATTGTTTCAATTAAGTTTGTTATATTTTATATTGGATTAGTGTACTCCATGAATTTTTCCTTTGTGTGTTAAAATTTGAGAACAACATGACGTAGGGACAGAGACCCTAATTTCAGCGATGTGTCACTTACTGGGCTGCATAAGCCAGAGAGGAATATAAGATTCAGCATGATGTGCAATTGTGGTCTGACTGACAGTAGTCAAAAAACAGGGAAAAATATATATATTTGAGTGATTATCCAGAGGTTTTAGATTAGTGAAACAACTGTCAGGTTGGACAGTCTGTAACGTACAGTGTCTCAAATTGTTCTCCTTGAAAAGAAAACAATCACAAACCAAAGTCAGTTTAGACAGTTCAACTTTATTTTTCCCTTCGTCTCATAAAGTCATGAGAAAAAATAAGTACACCTTCATTGAATTTTGTGGTTTCATTTATGAGCACATAATAAAGGAACATTTGGTCCTTGGAAGGTCTGTTAATTGAGTAAATATAGCCTCAGATGAATGGCGACACATTTAAAACCATATTTTAAGGTTTTTGAATTAGAATTGTAGTTTTATAGAATCTATGGATATATCTATAAATGGAGAGGCTATTCATTTGGATAGCTGGCAACCAATAGGAGCACAATATCTCCCTGAAATATGGATAATTATGATATAATCCATGTGATAATTATGGATAATATATCATATTCATGTGTGGTATGTATAGAATGCTTGAAGGATGTTCAGTCGGATGATGGCCATATTGTTTCTTTTGAAGGTTTCTGGGAGAAAATATGACCCAGAGTAGAAATGAGGACTAAAACTGGATTAGAATTTATTCTAATCAGCCGTGTCCCCCTTACTTCAGCGGAGAAGGAGTGGGGAGTAAGGTATAACATGTCATCTAAGGAATATCCATGTCAGACCCCAGGAAAAGCAACAAGTATAGCAAGTCTGTCCCTACTTCCCAAGGCATTCTCCTCAACCAGAAGCGCTCACCGATTCAATTCGTAAGAGTTATCTGTATTTTATCTCTTTTATTTTATACTTTTTTTCTTTCTATGTATGTATTTAGCTCATCGCTGGCCTATTGAGATTTGTGAGTGGACGAGTGAGTGGAAAGCGAAGTCCCACTTTACGGTTGCATCCGAGGCACATGACTTGTAAGTGAGAGGTGTTCCTGACATGCAGTATAAAGTATGAGGAATCAAGTGAATGCACGTTTAAGTCCCCTAAAAAGACTAAAAAATAAAGTAAAGTAAAAATATAAAAAAATAAAAAATATATAAAAATGTAAATCACTCCCCTTTTTCCTGTTCAAAAATTAAGAAATGTTAAAAAATATATATGTTCAATATTGCCATGTCCTTAAATGTCCGATCTCTCAAAATATACAATTATTTAAACATTATGGTAAATGTCAAAAATAAAAAAAGATGTAATAAAATTGCTACTTTAATGTAGCTGCACTACCCCCAAAAAAATGAGCAGCAATCAAAATGTTGCATGTACCCTAAAATGGTATCAATAAAGCCTGCAGTTCAATATGCAAAAAACAAGCCCTCAAACAGCTCCTTAAAAAAAGTCTTAGAAAATGGCAACATAAACAATTTTTTTCTTCTACAAAGTTCAGAATTATTTTAATTGCTAAAATGTAAAAAATCTTTAGAAGTTTAAAATCGCCATAATCATAGTGAACTGGAGAATGGTATTATAAGGTAATTTTTGCCGCACACTGATTGCTGTGAAAACCAAACCCAAAAAAACATAGAATATTATAATTTTTTCACCATTTCACCAATTCCCTTGTAGTTTATCTTCTCTTTTTAGTGTATTGTATAGTATAATGGTATAATTTCAACAAAAAAATAAGCCCTCATACAGCTATGTTAACAGAAAAGGTAAGGTGAAGTTCATTGAAGTTTGTGGGCATTCATTTGCATAGTTTTCTGAAAGGGGATGTCCATTACTGGAAGAAACCCCTTCTTAACTGCTTCGCGACGGCCCACTGTAGGTAAATGTCGGCCCTTGCTGGGCTCTGTGCAGCGGTGATGTTTAAAAGCGGTGGGTGGTCTCACAGCGCTCAGGTGCAGCGCGTTAGCTCTGACAGGGAACATCATCGGGACCTGATTGGATCAGGTCCCAGTGATGTTAACCCTTTGCTGTCTTCTATATGCCACGATCTATAGTGATCGCAGCATATAGAAGACAGCAGGAGGAGAGGGGGTCGTCCACTTACCTCTCCGACGGCCCCCTTATACCTTCCAGGACCTGGTGTTGCTATGGCAGCTGGAGGTCACATGACCGCCTCCAGATCTGCCATATATGGTGTCCTGCCAGGCTCAGCCTGCAGCTGAAGCCTGGCAGGACACACTGACTGTGAAACAGTCAGCTAAGATCTCATGTAATGTAATGCATGTCTATTACATTACATGAGATCAGTGATCAGAAAAATAAAAATTAATGTCCCATACAGGGACTAAGTAAAAATGTAAAAAAAAGTAAAAAAAAATGTTTTAAACTGTTAAAAAAAAATCACAAAATAAATAAAAATAAATAAATAAAATGATAAACCAATAAATCCGTATATTTATGCAAAACCAAAAAAAGTACCCATATTTGGTACCCGATCTATAAAACTGTCACACTAATTAACTTCTTCTGTGCACACCGTAATAAAAATAAATAAAAAACGGAGCCAAAAAATATGCTTTTTCATCATATGCCAAACAAAAAGTGGAAAAAAATGCGATCAAAAAGCAAAATGGAAATAAAAATGGTACTGCTGAAAACGTCATCTTGTTCCGCAAAAAAAAAGCCGCCATACAGCTCCATCAGCCGAAAAATAAAAAAGTTATAGCGCTCAGAATAAAGCAAAGCAAAAAAAATATTTTTTCTATAAAATTGTTTTATTGTGTAAAAGCGCCAAACATAAAAAAATATACAGTAAGTGTAGTATCGCTGTAAACGTACTGACCCGAAGAATAACGCTGCCTGATCACTTTTACCACACGCAGAACGGCATAAAAAAAAACTTCAAAAAACAATTCCTGAATTGTTGGTTTTTGCTAATTTTACCTCCCAAAAAACAGAATAGAAAGCGATCAAAAAATGTCACGTACCCAAAAATGGTACCAATAAAAATGTCAACTCGTCGCGCAAAAAACAAGCCATCACATGAATCTGTCGGCCGAAATATGGAAAAATTATAGCTCTCAAAATATGGCGATGCAAAAACTAGATTTTGCAAAAAAAAGCGTCTCTTAGTGTGTGACAGCTGTCAGTCATAAAAACCCGATATAAATCTGGTATCTCTGTAATCGCACCGACCCGAAGAATAAAGTAATCTCATCACTTATACCGCATGGGGAACGGCGTAAAAAATAAATAAAACCAATTCTTCACCTGCTACTGATTTGTTTATTATGTCTCCCAAAGATCGCAGTAAGGCTCTGCCCACATTTATCCTGCACTCTGCAGTTTCCATGTAAATCTCTGAAATACGTGATTCAGACAGAACCCATGACGGAAGATTCCCTGTAATGAGGCAGATATAGGCCACTGTGGATGCCGTCTGGCCTGTGATCCCACGATGTCATTTGTTTTAGGCGTGCATAAAAGTGCGGTTGGCCACAGTTTTGTGCACTTCAGAAAAAAAGGACACCGCTAAACAGAGGCCAGACGGAGTCCAGAGTAACTCTGCTGCCTCATTACAGTGAATGGATCCCGCAGGGGTTTCATCTGAATTACATCACTTGGAAATTTAGATGGAAACCCCGATGTAAGTGCTCAGCCTAGAGCGCCGGATAAATGTTACGTAAAATGTTCCCAATAAAAGCTTCAACTCAGTCCTCAAAAAAAGCTAGTCCCCACTCAGGTCCGTCATCTGTTAAAAATATAAGGGACTTCCAAGTTACTGATAGCAGAAAGGCTCTGGAAAAGCGAAATGGCTCTTGCCCCCCAAAAGAAATTCAGAAAATTTTGTGCTCCCAAATCCAAATGCCTATTCTACAATAATCTGTTCTCCAATTGTCAAATAGCGCTCCGTCCCCCCCAGATCTCGCCGTATGGCTGAGCGGTACGATACAGCCACATACGGGGTATTGCCACTTTTAGAAGAAATTGTGTGACACATTTCGGCACCATTTTTACCCATTGCCCTGTGTGAAAATGTAAAATCTGAGGGTAAAGCATTTTTTTGTGGTAAAAATATAATTATGCTTTTTTCACTGCCCAATGGTATAAATTTAAAAATTAAAAAATACTCACTACTTCCCTAGATGAATTCCTTGAGAGGTGTAGTTTACAAAATGGGGTCACTTGTGGGGGTTTCTGCTGTTTCGGCATGTCAGCGACTCTTCAAATGTGACATGGTGTCTGCAACCTATCCCAGCCAACATAGTGCTCCTTTCTCTTCCGAACCCTGCCGTACACCAAAGCAGTGGTTTTCCCCCACATATGGGGTATCGGCGTACTCAAGAGAAATTGCACAACAAATTTCATGGTGCAATTTATCCTGTTACCCTTATGATAATGCAAAATTAGGGAATGAAAAACATTTTTTGTGGGAAAAATGTGAAAATTTTATTTTTATGGCTCAATATTATAAACTTCTGTGAAGCAGCTGGGGGTGCAAGGTGCTCACCACACATCTAGATAAGTTCCCTAAGGGGTCTAGTTTCCAAAATGGTGGCACTTGTGGGGGGTTTCCACTATTTAGGCACATTAGGGGCTTCCCAAATGCGACATGGCATCTGCTAATTATTCAAACAAATTTTACATTCAAAAAGTCAAATGGCGCTCCTTCTCTTTCAAACCCTGCCGTGCGCCCAAACAGTGGTTTGCCTCCACATATGGGGTATCAGCATGTTCAGGAGAAATTGCACAACAAATTTCATGGTGCAATTTATCCTATTATCCTTATGATAATGCAAAATTAAGGGATGAAAAACGTTTTTATGGGAAAAATGTGAAAATTTTATTTTTACAGCTCAATATTATAAACTTCTGTGAAGCACCTTGGGGTTCAAGGTGCTCACCACACATCTAGATAAGTTCCCTAAGGGGTCTAGTTTCCAAAATGGTGTCACTTGTGGGGGGTTTCCACTGTTTAGTAGTGTTGAGCCACCCCCGTAGTGTTCGAGTTCGGCTCGGTTCGTCGAACACCCTTGTGTTCGCCGAACTGTTCGACGAACTGTTCAGCGAACACCTTCAAACACATAGAAACACATAGAAAACACCTTCAAAGGTGTCCAAAAGCTGACAAACTGCTCAGAAGACATAACTAACACATGGAAAAGTGACAAGTACATATAGTCATGCGAAAAGAAAAGAGGTGGAGGAGTAAAAGGAGGGGGAGACACAGATATAGGCATGTCATGCCCTTCTAAAATCCAAAAAGTGAGAAGCCGACACGGCCAGTCCGTTCCAGCCCGTGCCACCTCCGTGTCGCCGGTTTTGTGCCAGAGCCGCGGTGGACCGTGACGGCCAGCCCCCCTCTCCCAATACTGGTGCCTGTCCGCTGGTGGGTCGAGCGAGCCCCCTGTGGTGGAGGCAGGTCTAAGCTTTTTAATTTAAATTGACTCTCTAATTTGAATGAATACACTTTAAATCCTTTTACAAGGATCTATTGGAGGGCAAGTCTCATACCAGCAGCCGCGTAATTCCAGCTTCAGTAGCGTCCACTAAAGCTGCTGCAGTTAAAAAGCTTTTATAAGGATCAAGCTCGGCGGTCCACCGCAAGGCGTCCTACCGCCAGTCCCAGCCCCTATGCCTTGGGGTGCCTCCTGATGCTCTTCACTGAGTATCCCGGGGTCCCGAAGCATTTCCTTTGAAAAAATTAAGTGTCCAAACTACAGGTGGTGTAGCTTGCTTAACAGCTGGGATAATCCGCTGACTAGCAGACACTGCTACTAGGCACGAAGTATTTCCTGGGCTAGATGCAGTTACAAATTTGTACTTAGATACTCTCGTTGGATGCTGAGAAAGCATTCCATAGAGTCTCCTGGCACTCCATATATTATTCTCTTAAAAAGCTTGGGGTAGGGGTCTAGGGGACCCTTTTATAGCCAAAATCATGGCCCTGTATCGCAACACGTCACCTAGGCTGAAGATAAATGGAACTGTAGCACCCCGAGGGCTTAGTTGCTACAGAGGTATTGCACCTCACCCAGAGGTGTGATATCTCTCTCTCAGGTAAGGATGGAGTGTGGATCAGGACCCCGACACCTGCATGCATTACACCACATTGCCGTGGGGCAGGGCGACCAATATGCCCCTGAGATGGGCACGACAGTCCCTGCCCCTGGCTGGAGTGGGGGGAGGGAACACTGAGGAAGGGGAACCCTGTAGTGCAGGAGCAGGGAGGAAGCAGTTCCTGGGTGCATTGAGAAGGAAGTATAAAAGGTGGGCACCATCTTAGTTCAGTGCAGAGAAGTATGAGCAGAAGTGACAGGGAGCAGGGGCTCTGCATGAGCTCTGCTCCGGAGGCGGGCCTAGTAACAGAAGCCCAGGCCTGGAAGAGGGAGAAGGAAGGAAGAGGAGCGGAGAAGGCTCCAGGAATGAGGAACGAAGGGGTCCCAGGGGTGCGGACGGGCGAGTCGCCACCGCACGCCCGAATCCGGTCCCCGAAACAAGTGGAGGCGGGAAACGACCCTCAGCTAGAAACCGGAGGCTGTGACATTTTATGTGGCGCAGCCCCTCACTACACCCGCTAGGAAGGCACCACATAGGGTCAGGGAAACTGGCGCCAAGTTTACCAAGAGGAGGCCCGAGGCAGCCGGACAGAAGCGTTGGTAAGAAAGGCCAGACAAGTGACACACAAAGGGGGTCCTGTGAAGCGCTCCAAAGTTATCTGGGAGTTGTCTGAGCCCCTCACCTGGTAAGCACAGTACGACGTGGGCAGCTGTTACCTGCAGAAGTGGTCTGGATAATAAGAACTGTGAGTAAAGGCCCTGGACTGCATCACTGACTCCCTGTCGTTACTAGTGTTGAGCCACCCCCGTAGTGTTCGAGTTCGGTTCGGTTCGTCGAACACCCGTGTGTTCGCCGAACTGTTCGTCGAACTGTTCGTCGAACACCTTCGAACACCGTTAAAACCAATGGCAGGCAAACAAAAACACATAGAAACACATAGAAAACACCTTCAAAGGTGTCCAAAAGCTGACAAACTGCTCAGAAGACACAACTAACACATGGAAAAGTGACAAGTACATATAGTCATGCGAAAAGAAAAGAGGTGGAGGAGTAAAAGGAGGGGGAGACACAGATATAGGCATGTCATGCCCTTCTAAAATCCAAAAAGTGAGAAGCCGAGACGGCCAGTCCGCTCCTGCCCGTGCCACCTCCGTGTCGCCGGGTTTGTGCCAGAGCCGCGGTGAACCCTGACGGCCAGCCCCCCTCTCCCAATACTGGTGCCTGTCCGCTGGTGGGTCGAGAGAGCCCCCCTGTGGTGGAGGCAGCTCTAAGCTTTTTAATTTAAATTGTCCCTCTAATTTGAATGAATACACTTTAAATCCATTTACAAGGATCTATTGGAAGGCAAGTCTCATGCCATCACCCGCGTAATTCCAGCTCCAGTAGCGTCCACTAAAGTTGCTGCAGTTAAAAAGCTTTTATAAGGATCGAGCTCGGCTGTCCACCGCAAGGCATCCTAGTGCCAGTCCCAGCCCCTATGCCTTGGGGTGCCTCCTGATGCTCTTCACTAAGTATCCCGTGGTCCCGAAGCATTTCCTTTGAAAAAATTAAGTGTCCAAACTACAGGTGGTGTAGCTTGCTTAACAGCCGGGATAATCCGCTGACTAGCAGACACTGCTACTAGGCACAAAGTATTTCCTGGGCTAGATGCAGTTAAAAATTTGTAAGTAGATACTCTCGTTGGATGCTGAGAAAGCATTCCATAGAGTCTCCTGGCACGCCATATATGATTCTCTTAAAAAGCTTGGGGTAGGGGTCTAGGGGACCCTTTTATAGCCAAAATCACGGCCCTGTATCACAATACGTCACCTAGGCTGAAGATAAATGGAACTGTAGCACCGAGGGCTCGGTTGCTACAGACGTATTGCACCTCACCCAGAGGTGTGATATCTCACTCTCAGATAAGGATGGAGTGTGGATCAGGACCCGACACCTGCATGCATTACACCACATTGCCGTGGGGCAGGGCGACCAATATGCCCCTGAGATGGGCACGACAGTCCCTGTCCCTGGCTGGAGTGGGGGGAGGGAACACTGAGGAAGGGGAACCCTGCAGTGCAGGAGCAGGGAATAAGCAGTTCCTGGGTGCATTGAGAAGGGAGTATAAAAGGTGGGCACCATCTTAGTTCAGTGCAGAGAAGTCTGAGCAGAAGTGGCAGGGAGCAGGGGCTCTGCATGAGCTCTGCTCCGGAGGCGGGCTTAGTAAAAGAGGCCCAGGCCTGCAAGAGGGAGAAGGAAGGAAGAGGAGCGGAGAAGGCTCCAGGAACGAGGAATGAAGGGATCCCAGGGGTGCGGACGGGCGAGTCGCCACCGCACGCCCGAATCCACCTGCGTGGAGGGGTCAGGCCAAAGGGGGAGACCGGTCCCCGAACTAGTGGAGGCAGGAAACGACCCTCAGCTAGAAACCGGAGGCTCTGACATTTTATGTGGCGCAGCCCCTTGCTCCACCCGCTAGGAAGGCACCACATAGGGTCAGGGAAACTGGCGCCAAGTTTACCAAGAGGAGGCCCGAGGCAGCCGGACAGAAGTGTTGGTAAGAAAGGCCAGACAAAGGACACACAAAGGGGGTCCTGTGAAGCGCTCCAAAGTTATCTGGGAGTTGTCTGAGCCCCTCACCTGGTGAGCACGGTACGACGTGGGCAGCCGTTACCTGCAGACGTGGTCTGGATAATAAGAACTGTGAGTAAAGGCCCTGAACTGCATCACTGACTCCGTGTCGTTACTGCTGCTGCCCTGCACCATCACCCCCATCCTCCGCATACACTGCCCTGAGGCTATACTCCTCCCGTGGGGAGTTATGCTACGCTCTGCTGCACCCACAACACCAGCCTTAGCGGTCTGCCCTGTAGCGGCGGTTCACTCTGACCGCAATCCACGGGTGGCGTAGTCGGACATTTAAACATCAAAACCACATAAATAGTTCCGCCACTGGTTTGACCGCCCTGAGCCACGGAACCGGATCGCCGCCACGAAGACTACAACCACCAGCATCCACCAAAAAGGGTCCGGCTCCGGGTGTCCCAAGGCCTAGGGGGTGCGTCAGAACATTTTCATCACCTTTCACAATCACCAATGGGACAAGGCAGGGATGTCCTCTGTCCCCTCTCTTATACATCCTAGTGACGGAGCACCTGCTCTCATCAATTCGCCATAACCCCAATATTAGGTGGATTGAGGTGGGAGGCACCGAGTACAAGTGCTCTCTATTTGCTGATGATGTCCTAGTATATATCACTCAATCACATATATCCATCCCTGCTGTTATGGCTGAAATAGATCACTTTGTTACATGGTAAAATTTTAAAATCAATGCAGCGAAGTCTGAGGCCCTCGATGTCTCCCTCCCTAAATCCATATAGGATTCCATCCAGTCCAACTTTCCCTTTGCCTGGCCCTCACAGGGTATCAAATACTTAGGAATTCCTATTCATAGAGACCTCTCCCATCTATGTTATCTTAATTTTGGGCCCTTTATTGAACAATTCCATACAGACCACGGTTGGCAAGTTAGAACTGTAAGATTCACTACGTGAACCACTGGTGTTTTGTGGAAAAGCACATGTACACCGCGTTCCAAATTATTATGCAAAAAGTGTTTAGGAGTGATAAGGGAAGAATTTGTTTGTTTGTCAGTTAAACTCATTGATGGTGATGTGTGTCAGGGCTCTTTATATCACTGTAAGCAATTGCAAACACCTGTGCTAATTAGTTTGGCAGGTGTGTCCAATGAAAGGCAAGACTACTTAAGAAGGCTCTCTCACATTATTAAGCAGCCTACATTTTCTGCCAAAATGGGAAAGAAAAAGGTTGTGTCGGCTGCTGAGAAGCAACAAATTGTGGAGTGTTTAGGTCAAGGCATGACTACAATCAACATTGTTCGATGATCAGGATGAAGTGTCTTGGCAATCAAGAAGTATGTAGCTGATTCACAGTACACACGTGTGCGTGCTGATAAGGGCAAATTGAGGACTCTTTCCTACAGGCAATTACGTCAGGTTGAAAGAGCAGCGGCAAAAAAGCCTTGTCATAGCAGCAGACAAGTTTTTGAAGCTGCTTGTGCCTCCAACGTCCCCCGAACAACAAGATGCAGGGTCCTTCAGAGGTTTGCAGCTGTGCATACGCCATCCTGTCGACCTCCTCTATCCACTTCACACAAGCAGAAACGGCTCCAGTGGGCCAAACATTACATGAAGACTGATTTCAAAACTGTTTTGTTCACGGATGAGTGCCGTGCAGCGCTCGATGGTCCAGATGAATGGAGTGGAGGATGGCTGGTTGATGGACACCCCACGCAAACACGGCTACAGCGCCAACAAGGAGGAGGTGGAGTAATGTTTTGGGCTGGAATCATGGGGAGAGAGATTGTCGGCCCCTTTAGGATCCCTGAAGGCGCTAAAGATGAACTCCATAATGTATGTGGATTTTCTCAAACAGCACTTCCTGCCATGGTTCAAGAAGAAGAACCGTGTATTTCACAGCAAGATCATTTTTCTGCATGATAATGCACCATCTCATGCTGCACATAAAACATCTGCATCTCTGGCTGATATGGGCATAAAAGGGGACAAACTTATGGTGTGACCCCCATGCTCCCCTGACCTCTACCCCATTCAGAACCTTTGGAGCATCATTAAAAGGAGTGTCTATGATGGCAGGAGGCAGTTCACATCTAAGCAACAGCTCTGGGAGGGTATTCTGTCCTCATGCAAAACAATTGAAGCAGAAACCATCCAAAACCTGACAAATTCAATGGACGAGAGAGTTCAGAAGCTCCTTTCGAACAAGGGGTCCTATGTGAAAATGTAACATCACCTAGAATAAAGTTTTGAGTTGAAAACTGTTTGATTTCAGTTTCTAACAACCTGCTAATGCTTATAATTTCAAAAATGACCATTTTTTTGGTCTTTATTAAAATGAAAAGGTTGATCGAAAAGTTTGGGGGATCTAAGAGTGTGGCAACCCAGTAGTCATGATTACTTCGAATTCTGACAATATGAGGGTCATGCTGCAGGTAGTGCAGCAAGAAGGCACTAATGTGTCTTGCGCATCTCGGAGCCCCAAAATTATTTTCCGGGCTAGATGCAGCTAAAAATTATTTTTAATTTTAAATCTGGTGAAGCTTATTATAGATGGCCTAATAGGATCAGTGCTGCACACTGCTACAAAGCCCAAATTATTTTCCAGTCAAGATACAGATAAACATGATTAGTAATTTGAAAGCTTAAAACGGTTGGTAGGGTGATTTTAACCAATCATCAAGCTTTTACTCTCCCCAGGATGACGCAGGGGTAGAAAAGTCGTTTCGGATCCATGATTTGTTCATCTTTATGAACGTGAGTCTGTCTACATTATCAGTGGAGAGCCGCGTGCGCTTATCTGTCAGCACACCACCAGCAGCGCTGAACACACGTTCAGACAGAACGCTGGCTGCGGGGCATGACAAGATCTCCAAGGCGTAAGTGGCTAGCTCCGGCCATTTATCCAGATTGGAAGCCCAAAAAGAGCAAGGGTCCAGTGACACAGTCGTGGCTTCAATGTTTACTTGGAGATACTCCTGTACCATCGTCTCTAGGCGTTGACTATGTGTTAGACTTCTTGTCTCCTGTGGCCTTGCAAAGGATGGGCTAAAAAAGTGGTGAAATGATTCTGCAAAATTGATGTTACCAGCAGATACTGTGGTTCTGTTACGGTTTGAGTGCTGAACACTTGACGGTCCCACGGTTGGCAAGTTGGAACTGTGAGATTCACTACGTGCACCACTGGTATTTTGTGGAAAAGCACATGTAAGATTCTGCAACAGTCTCTGCTGATACTCCTGCATGCGTGCATCCCTTTCTATGGCAGGAATAATTTCTGCAAATTTACTTTTGTACCGGGGATCTAACAGTGTGGCAACCCAGTAGTCAGGATTATTTCTAATTCTCACAATTCGAGGGTCATGTTGCAGGTAGTGCAGCAAGAAGGCACTCATGTGTGTTGCGCATCCAGGAGCACCAAGTCCCTGTTGTGTTGGTGGCGAGGTAACAATCATGCTTCCTTCCTCTGTCCTCTCCCCCCAACCTCGCACAACAGAAATGTGATCAAGGTCTCCCTCATCTGATGAGTCTTCCATCAGTTCGTCCTCCACTTCTTCCTGGGCTCCTGCACCTTCCTCACTAGTTTGGCTGCTACCATGCGCCCTGGTAAAATCATCTCCCCCACCCTCACATGCCTGCCGCCCTGGTGCTGCCGACCGTCTGGACCTTGCAGATGTTAGCCCTTCCGCATACAACTCCTCCTCCTCTACTTCCTCCACCTCCTCTTGTGCCACCACCTGACTCCGAATTCTGTTTAACATGTGCTCCAGCATGTAAATCACTGGAATAGTCATGCTGATAATGGCATCGTCAGCACTAAACATCTTCGTCGCCATTTCAAAACTGTGCAGAAGGGTGCATAGGTCCCTGATCTGAGACCACTCCTCCAGCGTGATTTGCCCCACCTCTGAATCTCGTTGGCCCAGGCTATACGTCAGAACGTATTGCACCAGGGCTTGTCGGTGCTGCCACAGTCGCTGCAACATGTGCAGAGTTGAATTCCACCGGGTAGGCACATCGCATTTTAGCCGGTGAAGTGGCAGGCCCAACGACTTCTGTAGAGATGTAAGTCGCTGAGCTGCGGGATGCGAACGGCGTAAGTGAGCACACAGCGACCGTGCCCTCTGCAGAAGGCCATCTAGTCTGGGATAGTGGGCTAAAAATTGCTGGACAACCAGGTTCAACACGTGAGCCATACAAGGCACGTGTGTGACATTGCCCCGGCGAAGGGCCGCACCCAGGTTTGCAGCATTGTCGCACACGGCCTTCCCTGGTTTCAGGTCCAGTGGAGACAACCATTCATGAAATTGGTTCTCCAGAGCTGACCACAACTCCTCAGCTGTGTGACTCACATTTCCCAGACATTTCAATGTAAAAACCGCCTGATGACGTTGAGCCCTACTGCCAGCATAGTAAGGAGGTGTGCAGGATCCCTTCTGCGCAGTTAGAAAGCTTGTGGCATGACCAGACAGGCTTTGGGTGCAGGTGGAAGACCGAGAGGAGGTTGAGGAGGCAGAAGCAGTGGAGGAAAAATGACATAAAGAGGATTGACGCACAACTCGTGGGGACGGCAAGACTTGGACAGCAGCCCCTTGTCCTGCTGTCACCATAGTTACCCAGTGCCCAGTCAGCGACATGTAACGCCCCTGTCCATGCCTACTCGTCCAAGTGTCTGTGGTGAAATGCACCCTGTCACACACAGAGTTTCTCAAAGAAGCGGTGATGTTGTGTGCGACATGCTGGTGGAGCGCAGGCACACCTTTCTTTGAGAAGTAGTGCCGACTGGGCATCTGGTACTGGGGCACTGCGACGGACATAAGGTCTCGAAAATCCTCTGTGTCCACCAGGCGGAAAGGCAGCATTTCTGTAGCCAAGAGCTTGCAGATGGTGAAATTCAACCTCTTAGCTTTCTCATGGCTAGGAGGAAATGGTCTTTTACTTGTCCACATCTGAGGGACCGAGGGCTGGCTATTGTGCTTAGACGGGGTTGATAAGGGTGTCCCCGGCAAACTGCCGGTCTGTGAGGAAGATGCAGGCGGACATGTTAGGTTGCCTTGATCCAAAGGTGGTGCTATCGATGTCGGACAGCGCTCAAGACCAGCTGGTGTTACCACCTCCAAAGAAAATGATGACCTGCCAATCACGCTGGCTGTTGCGGGTAAAGAGGTGGCAGGTCTGCGCCCCAAAACAGGTGTGACTGCTGTCCCCCCAGTCACAGAGGATGAAGAGGCCGCGGATGCACAAGATATGGCAGACGGTGGTTGGCCCGGCCGGCTAGACCGAATTGTAGCACACTGAGCTTCTGACTGCAACTTATGCTTCATGTCCATGTGCCGGTTCATGCATGAAGTACTCAAACTATGTATTTTTTGGCCTCTACTTAGCTTTTGCTGACAAATGTTACAGATAACACGAGTTGGGTCATCTTTATCGATCTAAAAAAATGCCCAGGCTATGCAAGGCTTAGCACCCATGCGACCTGAAGAGCCACCACGACTTGTGGTGAGAGGCAGAGTTGTGTTTGAGGATGCAGTTGTTGACGTGCTTCCAGTACTACGTCTCTGTCCAGGAAGGCGCAACCTGACCTCGTCGTCACTAGCATCTTCCTCCACCTCCTCTGCTGACCTCATCTCTTGGCTGACTGTGGGTTGACAGTAAGTGGGATCTCCGACCTCATCATCATCACCCTGTGCGTTATCACACCCGTCGTCCTCAGAGCCAACCTGTTCCTGCCCTGACAAAAAACTAAAGTTGTCGCTCCAATCAGGTATTTGAGTCTTATCATCGTCTTCCTCATTGTCTCCACCAACAGGAGTTACAGTTTGGGAATGAGGGTCTACATTATGGTCAGAACCTTCTGCGTCTGGTCCTGGATCCGACTCATAAAGATTCTGGGCATCAGTGCAGATCATTTCCTCGTCTGGATTCACAGAAGCGCTGGAGTCGACCTCTGATTCCCAGGCTATAGTATGAGTAAACAGCTCTGCAGACTCAACCATCTGTTCTTCCTCATACTCAGACGGGCAGCTGGAGATTTGGGAGCTGTGAGGAAGCAAGTGCGATTTGGGTGACACCTTTGAGGACTGGAGTATTTGTGATGTTGAAGTTGATGTGGAGGAGAGCCCACTTAAAGGAGCACTTGATATCCGTTGAAGCACCTGCTGTTTTTGTGCCTCATCTGGAATTTGTAGCGATTGGCGTGGCCGTAAGAAAGGGATCTTATCACATTTTCCGCTAAAAGAAGTAGACATTTTAGTTTGGCTGGAAGATGGTCTTTCTTCTGCACCTACCCCACGGACACAACCTTTTTTCCCCTTCCCAACACGCCTATTCCCCTTTCCACCAGCAGCAGGCCTTTTTCCACTCATTTTGGTGGTTAACTAATTCACAACTCTGGAGTTGTTTGCACAAAAAAACAATGGATGGTAACCGAGCAGAGCTGAGCGGCCAAACTGTGGTATTAGGCCAAAACTATTGGCTGGGTTAGATGCAGAAAAAAATTATTTTTAATTTGCAACCTGATGGAGGTCAGTATAGATGGACTAATAGACCAAGTCCCACACACTGCTAGAAGCCCAAATATTTTTTCAGAGCTAGATGCAGAAAAAAATTATTTTTAATTTGCAACCTGATGGAGGTCAGTATAGATGGACTAATAGACCAAGTCCCACACACCGCTAGAAGCCCAAATATTTTTTCAGAGCTAGATGCAGAAAAAAATTATATTCAATTTGCAACCTGCTGGACGTCAGTATAGAAGGACTAATAGAACAAGTCCCACACACTGCTAGAAGCCCAAATATTTTTTCAGAGCTAAATGAAGAAAAAAATTATTTTTAATTTGCAACCTGATGGAGGTCAGTATAGATGGACTAATAGACCAAGTCCCACACACTGCTAGAAGCCCAAATATTTTTTCAGAGCTAGATGCAGAAAAAAATTATTTTTAATTTGCAACCTGATGGAGGTCAGTATAGATGGACTAATAGACCAAGTCCCACAGACCGCTAGAAGCCCAAATATTTTTTCAGAGCTAGATGCAGAAAATTTTTTTATTCAATTTGCAACCTGATGGAGGTCAGTATAGATGGACTAATAGACCAAGTCCCACACACTGCTAGAATCCCAAATATTTTTTCAGAGCTAGATGCAGAAAAAAATTATTTTTAATTTGCAACCTGATGGAGGTCAGTATAGATGGACTAATAGACCAAGTCCCACACACTGCTAGAAGCCCAAATATTTTTTCAGAGCTAGATGCAGAAAAAAATTATTTTTAATTTGCAACCTGATGGAGGTCAGTATAGATGGACTAATAGAACAAGTCCCACACGCTGCTAGAAGCCCAAATATTTTTTCAGAGATAAATGAAGAAAAAAATTATTTTTAATTTGCAACCTGATGGAGGTCAGTATAGATGGACTAATAGACCAAGTCCCACACACTGCTAGAAGCCCAAATATTTTTTCAGAGCTAGATGCAGAAAAAAATTATTTTTAATTTGCAACCTGATGGAGGTCAGTATAGATGGACTAATAGACCAAGTCCCACACACCGCTAGAAGCCCAAATATTTTTTCAGAGCTAGATGCAGAAAAAAATTATATTCAATTTGCAACCTGCTGGAGGTCAGTATAGAAGGACTAATAGAACAAGTCCCACACACTGCTAGAAGCCCAAATATTTTTTCAGAGCTAAATGAAGAAAAAAATTATTTTTAATTTGCAACCTGATGGAGGTCAGTATAGATGGACTGATAGACCAAGTCCCACACACTGCTAGAAGCCCAAATATTTTTTCAGAGCTAGATGCAGAAAAAAATTATATTCAGTTTGCAACCTGATGGAGGTCAGTATAGATGGACTAATAGAATGATGCTATGCCCAAAAGATTTTACTTCACTAGGTGCAGTAAAAAAATTGGTATTCTATACACAGGTGGTATATCTTGCAACACAGATAGGCTACTCCACTGACTAACACACACTGCAATAGGCCAAAAAGGATTAGCTTTGCTAGATTCAGCCAAATGCTGTGAAAAAAACTTTCACAGCACTGGCACAGACCTGCCTGGCAAAAACTGATAGGAACTGATGTAACCTAGTCCTGAAAAGGACTCCAATTACAATTAGTCTTTACTCCCACAATCTATCTATTTAAGAGCACAGACCTGCCTGATAAAAGTCGTAGGAAATGCTGTAACCTAGTCCTTAAAAGGACTGCAATCACAACTATTCCCTACTCCCAAGCTATCTGTATATTTGTGCGAAAATTGGCTTGAAATTAACAAGGTATAGCGCACACAGCAACAGCGGTGCCGTCTAACACGCAGCTGCAGCAGTGAGAAAATGGTGGCGACGGGGAAAATGGCTTGGTCTTATAGGGCAAGGACATGTGACATACACTGCCAATCACACATGCCCTTGCTTGTGTGAAAAAAAGCACTTCGCTCCGTGTGTGCGCTGCTGATAGGCTGACAGATTGCACCTCCCCACTGCAAATGCGGGAAAGAGAAAAAAAATGGAGATCTTCATTGTTCCTGCAGAGATCCATCCCCTGCCCCTCCCCCCGCCCCGCTGTACACTCAAACTGCGTATTAACATTAATTTTCATCATTACTGAGAAAAAATCCAGTTATGATTTTGGTGCACGAACAGTTATCGAACATAACCTCGAACAGCCGAATTTTTCTCAAATTGTTCGTGTTCGCCGACCGGCTCGAACACCGCCCAAAACAGCTCGAATTTGAGATTGGCGAACAGTTCGAGTAGAACAACGCTCATCTCTAGTCGTTACTGCTGCTGCCCTGCACCATCACCCCCATCCTCCCATACACTGCCCTGAGGCTATACTCCCCCCGTGGGGAGTTATGCTACGCTCTGCTGCACCCACAACACCAGCCTCAGCGGTCTGCCCTGCAGCGGCGGTTCACTCTGACCACAATCCACGGGTGGCGTAGTCGGACATTTAAACATCAAAACCACATAAATAGTTCCGCCACTGGTTTGACCGCCCTTGGCCATGGAACCGGGTCGCCGCCACGGAGACTACAACCACCAGCATCCACCAAAAAGTGTCCGGCTCCGGGTGTCCCAAGGCCCAGGGGGCGCATCAGAACATTTTCATCAACTTTCATAATCACCAATGGGACAAGGCAGGAATGTCCTCTGTCCCCTCTCTTATACATTCTAGTAACGGAGCACCTGCTCTCATCAATTCGCCATAACCCCAATATTAGGTGGATTGAGGTGGGAGGCACCGAGTACAAGTGCTCTCTATTTGCTGATGATGTCCTAGTATATATCACTCAAATCACATATATCCATCCCTGCTGTTATGGCTGAAATAGATCACTTTGTTACATGGTCAAATTTTAAAATCAATGCAGCGAAGTCTGAGGCCCTCGATGTCTCCCTCCCAAAATCCATACAGGATTCCATCCAGTCGAACTTTCCCTTTGCCTGGCCCTCACAGGGTATCAAATACTTAGGAATTCCTATTCATAGAGACCTCTCCCGTCTATGTTATCTTAATTTTGGGCCCTTTATTGAACAACTCCATACAGACCACGGTTGGCAAGTTAGAACTGTAAGATTCACTATGTGAACCACTGGTGTTTTGTGGAAAAGCACATGTACACTGTGTTCCAAATTATTATGCAAAAAGTGTTTAGGAGTGATAAGGGAAGAATTTGTTTGTCAGTTAAACTCATTGATGGTGATGTGTGTTAGGGCTCTTTATATCACTGTAAGCAATTGCAGACACCTGTGTTAATTAGTTTGGCAGGTGTGTCCAATGAAAGGCAAGACTACTTAAGAAGGCTGTCCCACATTATTAAGCAGCCTATATTTTCTGCCAAAATGGGAAAGAAAAAGGATGTGTCGGCTGCTGAGAAGCAACAAATTGTGGAGTGTTTAGGTCAAGGCATGACTACAATCAACATTGTGCGATGATCAGGATGAAGTGTCTTGGCAATCAAGAAGTATGTAGCCGATTCACAGTACACACGTGTGCGTGCTGATAAGGGCAAATTGAGAACTCTTTCCTACAGGCAATTACGTCAGGTTAAAAGAGCAGCGGCAAAAAAGCCTTGTCACACCAGCAGACAAGTTTTTGAAGCTGCTGGTGCCTCCAACATCCCCCGAACAACAAGATGCAGGGTCCTTCAGAGGTTTGCAGCTGTGCGTACGCCATCCTGTCGACCTCCTCTATCCACTTCACACAAGCAGAAACGGCTCCAGTGGGCCAAACATTACATGAAGACTGATTTCAAAACTGTTTTGTTCACGGATGAGTGCCGTGCAACGCTCAATGGTCCAGATGGATGGAGTGGAGGATGGCTGTTTGATGGACACCCCACGCAAACACGGCTACAGCGCCAACAAGGAGGAGGTGGAGTAATGTTTTGGGCTGGAATCATGGGGAGAGAGATTGTCGGCCCCTTTAGGATCCCTGAAGGGGTAAAGATGAACTCCATAATGTGTGTGCAGTTTCTCAAACAGCACTTCCTGCCATGGTTCAAGAAGAAGAACCGTGTATTCCACAGCAAGATCATTTTTATGCATGATAATGCACCGTCTCATGCTGCACATAACACATCTGCATCTCTGGCTGATATGGGCATACAAGGGGACAAACTTATGCTGTGACCCCCATGCTCCCCTGACCTCTACCCCATTCAGAACCTCTGGAGCATCATCAAAAGGAGTGTCTATGATGGCGGGAGGCAGTTCACATCTAAGCAACAGCTCTGGGAGGGTATTCTGTCCTCATGCAAAACAATTGAAGCAGAAACCATCCAAAACCTGACAAATTCAATCGACGAGAGAGTTCAGAAGCTCCTTTCGAACAAGGGGTCCTATGTGCAAATGTAACTTCACCTAGAATAAAGTTTTGAGTTGAAAACTGTTTGATTTCAGTTTCTAATAACCTGCTAATGCTTATAATTTCAAAAATGACCATTTTTTTGGTCTTTATTAAAATGAAAAGGTTGATCGAAGAGTGTGGGGGATCTAAGAGTGTGGCAACCCAGTAGTCATGATTACTTCGAATTCTGACAATCTGAGGGTCATGTTGCAGGTAGTGCAGCAAGAAGGCACTTATCTGTCTTGCGCCTCTCGGAGCCCCTAAATTATTTTCCGGGCTAGATGCAGCTAAAAATTATTATTAATTTTAAATCTGGTGGAGCTTAGTATAGATGGCCTAATAGAATCAGTACCGCACACTGCTACAAAGCCCAAATTATTTTCCAGCCAAGATACAGATAAACATGATTAGTAATTTTAAATCTAGTGGAGCTTAGTATAGATGGCCTTATAGAATCAGTGCTGCACACTGCTACAAAGCCCAAATTATTTTCCAGCCAAGATACAGATAAACATGATTAGTAATTTGAAAGCTTAAAACGGTTGGTGAGGTGATTTTAACCAATCATCAAGCTTTTACTCTCCCAGGATGACACAGGGGTAGAAAAGTCATTTTGGATCCATGATTTGTTCATCTTTATGAACGTGAGTCTGTCTACATTATCAGTGGAGAGCCGCGTGCGCTTATCTGTCAGCACACCACCAGCAGCGCTGAACACACGTTCAGACAGAACGCTGGCTACGGGGCATGACAAGATCTCCAAGGCGTAAGTGGCTAGCTGTGGCCATTTATCCAGATTGGAAGCCCAAAAAGAGCAAGGGTCCAGTGACACAGTCATGGCTTCAATGTTTACTTGGAGATACTCCTGTACCATCGTCTCTAGGCGTTGACTATGTGTCAGACTTCTTGTCTCCTGTGGCCTTGCAAAGGATGGGCTAAAAAAGTGGTGAAATGATACCGCAAAATTGATGTTACCAGCAGATAATGCGTTTCTGTTACGGTTTGAGTGCTGAACACTCGACGGTCCCACGGTTGGCAAGTTGGAACTGTGAGATTCACTACGTGCACCACTGGTCTTTTGTGGAAAAGCATATGTAACATTCTGCAACAGTCTCTGCTGATACTCCTGCATGCGTGCATCCCTTTCTATGGCAGGAATAATTTCTGCAAATTTACTTTTGTACCGGGGATCTAACAGTGTGGCAACCCAGTAGTCAGGATTATTTCTAATTCTCA
Organism: Phyllobates terribilis; assembly: GCF_046119375.1. Lineage (NCBI taxonomy): Eukaryota > Metazoa > Chordata > Amphibia > Anura > Dendrobatidae > Phyllobates > Phyllobates terribilis. The sequence continues at coordinate 762,165,953 of NW_027362762.1, read as the reverse complement.
CAATTCGAGGGTCATGTTGCAGGTAGTGCAGCAAGAAGGCACTCATGTGTCTTGCGCATCCAGGAGCACCAAGTCCCTGTTGTGTTGGTGGCGAGGTAACAATCATGCTTCCTTCCTCTGTCCTCTCCCCCCAACCTCGCACAACAGAAATGTGATCAAGGTCTCCCTCATCTGATGAGTCTTCCATCAGTTCGTCCTCCACTTCTTCCTGGGCTCCTGCACCTTCCTCACTAGTTTGACTGCTACCATGCACCCTGGTAAAACCATCTCCCCCACCCTCACATGCCTGCCGCCTTGGTGCTGCCGACCGTCTGGACCTTGCAGATGTTAGCCCTTCCGCATACAACTCCTCCTCCTCTACTTCCTCCACCTCCTCTTGTGCCACCACCTGACTCCGAATTCTGTTTAACATGTGCTCCAGCACGTAAATCATGGGAATAGTCATGCTGATAATGGCATTGTCAGCACGAAACATCTTCATCGCCATTTCAAAACTGTGCAGAAGGGTGCATAGGTCCCTGATCTGAGACCACTTCTCCAGCGTGATTTGCCCCACATCTGGATCTCGTTGGCCCAGGCTATACGTCAGAACGTATTGCACCAGGGCTTGTCGGTGCTGCCACAGTCGCTGCAACATGTGCAGAGTTGAATTCCACCGGGTAGGCACATCATATTTTAGCCGGTGAAGTGGCAGGCCCAACGACTTCTGTAGAGATGTAAGTCGCTGAGCTGCGGGATGCGAACGGCGGAAGTGAGCACACAACGACCCTGCCCTCTGCAGAAGGCCATCTAGTCCGGGATAGTGGGCTAAAAATTGCTGGACAACCAGGTTCAACACGTGAGCCATACAAGGCACGTGTGTGACATTGCCCCAGCGAAGGGCCGCACCCAGGTTTGCAGCATTGTCGCACACGGCCTTCCCTGGTTTCAGGTCCTGTGGAGACAACCATTCATGAAATTGGTTCTCCAGAGCTGACCACAACTCCTCAGCTGTGTGACTCACATTTCCCAGACATTTCAAAGTAAAAACCGCCTGATGACGTTGAGCCCTACTGCCAGCATAGTAAGGAGGTGTGCAGGATCCCTTCTGTGCAGTTAGAAAGCTTGTGGCATGACCAGACAGGCTTAGGGTGCAGGTGGAGGACCGAGAGGAGGTTGAGGAGGCAGAAGCAGTGGAGGAACTTTGAGATAAAGAGGATTGACGCACAACTCGTGGGGACGGCAAGACTTGGACAGCAGCCCCTTGTTCTGCTGTCACCATAGTTACCCAGTGCCCAGTCAGCGACATGTAACGCCCCTGTCCATGCCTACTCGTCCAAGTGTCTGTGGTGAAATGCACCCTGTCACACACAGAGTTTCTCAAAGAAGCGGTGATGTTGTGTGCGACATGCTGCTGGAGGGCAGGCACACCATTCTTTGAGGAGTAGTGCCGACTGGGCATCTGGTACTGAGGCACTGCGACAGACATAAGGTCTCGAAAATCCTCTGTGTCCACCAGGCAGAAAGGCAACATTTCTGTAGCCAAGAGCTTGCAGATGGTGAAATTCAACCTCTTAGCTTTCTCATGGCTAGGAGGAAATGGTCTTTTACTTGTCCACATCTGAGGGACCGAGGGCTGGCTATTGTGCTTAGACGGGGTTGATAAGGGGGTCCCCGGCAAACTGCCGGTCTGTGAGGAAGATGCAGGCGGACATGTTAGGTTGCCTTGATCCAAAGGTGGTGCTATCGATGTCGGACAGCGCTCAACATAAGCTGGTGTTACCACCTCCAAAGAAAATGATGACCTGCCAATCACGCTGGCTGTTGCGGGTAAAGAGGTGGCAGGTCTGCGTCCCAAAACAGGTGTGACTTCTGTCCCCCCAGTCACAGAGGATGAAGAGGCCATGGATGCACAAGATATGGCAGACGGTGGTTGACCCGGCCGGCGAGGCCGCATTGTAGCACAGTGAGTTTCCCACTGCAACTTATGCTTCATGTCCATGTGCCGGTTCATGCATGAAGTACTCAAACTATGTATTTTTTGGCCTCTACTTAGCTTTTGCTGACAAATGTTACAGATAACATGAGTTGGGTCATCTTTATCGATCTGAAAAAATGCCCAGGCTATGCAAGGCTTAGCACCCATGCGACCTGAAGAGCCACCACGACTTGTGGTGAGAGGCAGAGTTGTGTTTGAAGATGAAGTTGTTGACGTGCTTCCAGTACTACGTCTCTGTCCAGGAAGGCGCAACCTAACCTCGTCGTCACTAGCATTCTCCTCCACCTCCTCTGCTGACCTCATCTCTTGGCTGACTGTGGGTTGACAGTAAGTGGGATCTCCAACCTCATCATCATCACCCTGTGCGTTATGACACCCGTCGTCCTCAGAGCCAACCTCTTCCTGCCCTGACAAAAAACTAAAGTTGTCGCTCCAATCAGGTATTTGAGTCTCATCATCGTCTTCCTCATTGTCTCCACCAACATGAGTTACAGTTTGGGAATGAGGGTCTACATTATGGTCAGAACCTTCAGCGTCTGGTCCTGGATCCGACTCATAAAGATTCTGGGCATCAGTGCAGATCATTTCCTCATCTGGATTCACAGAAGCGCTGGAGCCGACCTCTGATTCCCAGGCTATAGTATGAGTAAACAGCTCTGCAGATTCAACCATCTGTTCTAACTCATACTCAGACGGGCAGCTGGAGATTTGGGAGCTGTGAGGAAGCAAGTGCGATTGGGGTGACACCTTTGACGACTGGAGTATTTGTGATGTTGAAGTTGATGTGGAGGAGAGCCCACTTAAAGGAGCACTTGATATCCGTTGAAGCACCTGCTGTTTTTGTGCCTCATCTGGAATTTGTAGCGATTGGTGTGGCCATAAGAAAGGCATCTTATCACATTGTACGCTAAAAGAAGTAGACATTTTAGTTTGGCTGGAAGATGGTCTTTCTTCTGCAGATGTTACTGTTGCTTTAACACCTACTCCACGGACACAACCTTCTTTCCCCTTCCCAACACGCCTATTCCCCTTTCCACCAACAGCAGGCCTTTTTCAACTCATTTTGGTGGTTAACTAATTCACAACTCTGGAGTTGTTTGCACAAAAAAACAATGGATGGGGACCGAGCAGAGCTGAGTGGCCAAACTGTGGTATTAGGCCAAAACTATTGGCTGGGTTAGATGCAGAAAAAAATTATATTCAATATGCAACCTGATGGAGGTCAGTATAGATGGACTAATAGATCAAGTCGCACACACTGCTAGAAGCCCAAATATTTTTTCAGAGCTAGATGCAGAAAAAAATTATATTCAATTTGCAACCTGATGAAGGTCAGTATAGATGGACTAATAGACCAAGTCCCACACACTGCTAGAAGCCCAAATATTTTTTCATAGCTAGATGCAGAAAAAAATTATATTCAATTTGCAACCTGATGGAGGTCAGTATAGATGGACTAATAGAACAAGTCGCACACACTGCTAGAAGCCCAAATATTTTTTCAGAGCTAGATGCAGAAAAAAAATATTTTTAATTTGCAACCTGATGGAGGTCAGTATAGATGGACTAATAGACCAAGTCCCACACACTGCTAGAAGCCCAAATATTTTTCAGGGCTAGATGCAGAAAAAAATTCTATTCAATTTGCAGCCTGATGGAGGTCAATATAGATGGACTAATAGAACAAGATCCACACACTGCTAGAAGCCCAAATATTTTTTCAGAGCTAGAAGCAGAAAAAAATTATATTCAATTTGCAACCTGATGGAGGTCAGTATAGATGGACTATAAGACCAAGCCCCACACACTGCTAGAAGCCCAAATATTTTTTCAGAGCTAGATGCAGAAAAAAATTACATTCAATTTGCAACCTGATTGAGGTCTGTATAGATGGACTAATAGAACAAGTCGCACACACTGCTAGAAGCCCAAATATTTATTCAGCGCTAGATGCAGAAAAAAAATATTTTTAATTTGCAACCTGATGGAGGTCAGTATAGATGCACTAATAGACCAAGTCCCACACACTGCTAGAAGCCCAAATATTTTTTCAGGGCTAGATGCATAAAAAAATTCTATTCAATTTGCAACCTGTTGAAGGTCAGTATAGATGGACTAATAGAACAAGTCCCACACACTGCTAGAAGCCCAAATATTTTTTCAGAGCTAGATGCAGAAAAAAATTATATTCAATTTGCAACCTGATGGAGGTCAGTATAGATGGACTAATAGACCAAGTCCCACACACTCCTAGAAGCCCAAATATTTTTTCAGAGCGAGATGCAGAAAAAAATTATATAGAATTTGCAACCTGATGGAGGTCAGTATAGATTGGTTAATATACCAAGTCCCACACACTGCTAGAAGCCCAAATATATTTTCAGAGCTAGATGCAGAAAAAAAATATTTTTAATTTGCAACCTGATGGAGGTCAGTATAGATGGACTAATAGAACAAGTCGCACACACTGCTAGAAGCCCAAATATTTTTTCAGAGCTAGATGCAGAAAAAAATTATTTTTAATTTGCAACCTGATGGAGGTCAGTATAGATGGACAAATAGACCAAGTCCCACACACTGCTAGAAGCCCAAATATTTTTTCAGAGCTAGATGCAGAAAAAAATTATATTCAATTTGCAACCTGATGGAGGTCAGTATAGATGGACTAATAGACCAAGTCCCACACACTGCTAGAAGCCCAAATATTTTTTCAGAGCTAGATGCAGAAAAAAATTATATTGAATTTGCAACCTGATGGAGGTCAGTATAGATGGACTAATAGAACAAGTCGCACACACTGCTAGAAGCCCAAATATTTTTTCAGAGCTTGATGAAGAAAAAAATAAATTTTAATTTGCAACCTGATGGAGGTCAGTATAGATGGACTAATAGACCATGTCCCACACACTGCTAGAAGCCCAAATATTTTTTCAGGGCTCGATGCAGACAAAAAATTATATTCAATTTGCAACCTGATGGAGGTCAGTATAGATGGACTAATAGAACAAGTCCCACACACTGCTAGAAGCCCAAATATATTTTCAGAACTAGATGCAGAAAAAAATTATATTCAATTTGCAACCTGATGGAGGTCAGTATAGATGGACTAATAGACCAAGTCCCACACACTGCTAGAAGCCCAAATATTTTTTCAGAGCTAGATGCAGAAAAAAATTATATTGAATTTGCAACCTGATGGAGGTCAGTATTGATGGACTAATAGACCAAGTCCCACACACTGCTAGAAGCCCAAATATTTTTTCAGAGCTAGATGCAGAAAAAAAATATTTTTAATTTGCAACGTGATGGAGGTCAGTATAGATGGACTAATAGACCAAGTCCCACACACTGCTAGAAGCCCAAATATTTTTTCAGAGCTAGATGCTGAAAAAAATGATATTCAATTTGCAACCTGATGGAGGTCAGTATAGATGGACTAATAGAACAAGTCCCACACACTGCTAGAAGCCCAAATATTTTTTTCAGAGATAGATGCAGAAAAAAAATATTTTTAATTTGCAACGTGATGGAGGTCAGTATAGATGGACTAATAGACCAAGTCCCACACACTGCTAGAAGCCCAAATATTTTTTCAGAGATAGATGCAAAAAAAAATTATATTCAATTTGTAACTTGATGGAGGTCAGTATAGATGGACTAATAGAACAAGTCCCACACACTGCTAGAAGCCCAAATATTTTTTCAGAGCTAGATGCAGAAAAAAATTATATTGAATTTGCAACCTGATGGAGGTCAGTATAGATGGACTAATAGAACAAGTCCCACACACGGCTAGAAGCCCAAATATTTTTTCAGAGCTACATGCAGAAAAAAATTATATTCAATTTGCAACCTGATGGAGATCAGTATAGATGGACTAATAGAACAAGTCCCACACACTGCTAGAAGCTCAAATATTTTTTCAGAGCTAGATGCAGAAAAAAATTATTTTTAATTTGCAACCTGATGGAGGTCAGTATAGATGGACTAATAGACCAAATCCCACACACTGCTAGAAGCCCAAATATTTTTTCAGAGCTAGATGCAGATAAAAATTATTTTTAATTTGCAACCTGATGGAGGTCAGTATAGATGGACTAATAGAACAAGTCCCACACACTGTTAGAAGCCCAAATATTTTTACAGAGCTAGATGCAGAAAAAAATTATATTCAATTTGCAACCTTATGGAGGTCAGTATAGATGGACTAATAGAATGATGCTATGCCCAAAAGGTTTTACTTCACTAGGTGCAGTAAAAAAATTTGTATTCTATACACAGTTGGGTAGCTTGCAACACAGATAGGCTACTCCACTGACTAACACACTCCGCAATAGGCCAAAAAGGATTAGCTTTGCTAGATTTAGCCAAATGCTGTGAAAAAAACTTGCACAGCACTGGCACAGACCTGCCTGGCAAAAACTGATAGGAACTGATGTAACTTAGTCCTGAAAAGGACTGCAATTACAATTAGTCTTTACTCCCAACCTATCTATTTAAGAGCACAGACCTGCCTGATAAAAGTCGTAGGAAATGCTGTAACCTAGTCCTTAAAAGGACTGCAATCACAACTCTTCCCTACTCCCAAGCTATCTGTAGATTTGTGCGAAAATTGGCTTTAAATTAACAAGGTATAGCGCACACAGCAACAGCGGTGCCGTCTAACACGCAGCTGCAGCAGTGAGAAAATGGTGGCGACGGGGAAAATGGCTGGGTCTTATAGGGCATGGACATGTGACATACACTGCCAATGACACATGCCCTTGCTTGTGTGAAAAAAAGCAGTTCGCTCCGTGTGTGCTCTGCTGATAGGCTGACAGATTGCACCTCCCCACTGTAAATGCGGAAAAGAAAAAAAAAAATGGAGATCTTCATTATTCCTGCAGAGATCCATCCCCTGCCCCTCCCCCCGCCCCACTGAACACTCAAAATGTATTAGCATTAATTTTCAGCATTACTGAGAAAAAATCCAGTTATGAGTTTGGTGCACGAACAGTTATCGAACATAACCTCGAACAGCCGAATTTTTTTCAAATTGTTCGTGTTCGCCGAACGGCTCGAACACCGCCCAAAACAGCTCGAATTTGAGATTGGCGAACAGTTCGCGTCGAACAACGCTCATCTCTACTGTTTAGGCACATCTGGGGCTCCCCAAATGCAACATGGCGTCCGCTAATTATTCAAACAAATTTTACATTCAAAAAGTAAAATGGCGCTCCTTCCCATTCAAACCCTGCCGTGCGCCCAAACAGTGGTTTGCCTCCACATATGGGGTATCGGCGTATTCAGGAGAAATTGCACAACAAATTTCATGGTGCAATTTATCCTATTACCCTTATGATAATGCAAAGTTAAGGGATGAAAAACGTTTTAGTGGGAAAAATGTGAAAATGTTATTTTTACAGCTCATTATTATAAACTTCTGTGAAGCACCTTGGGGTTCAAGGTGCTCACCACACATCTAGATAAGTTCCCTAAGGGGTCTAGTTTCCAAAATGGTGTCACTTGTGGGGGGTTTCCACTGTTTAGGCACATCAGGGGCTCCCCAAATGCAACATGGCGTCCGCTAATTATTCAAACAAATTTTACATTCAAAAAGTCAAATGGCGCTCCTTCCCTTTCAAACCCTGCCGTGCGCCCAAACAGTGGTTTGCCTCCACATATGGGGTATCAGCATGTTCAGGAGAAATTGCACAACAAATTTCATGGTGCAATTTATCCTATTACCCTTACGATAATGCAAAATTAAGGGATGAAAAATGTTTTTGTGGGAAAAATAAGAACATTTTATTTTTACAGCTCAATATTATAAACTTCTGTGAAGCACCTTGGGGTTCAAGGTGCTCACCACACATCTAGATAAGTTCCCTAAGGGGTCTAGTTTCCAAAATGGTGTCACTTGTGGGGGGTTTCTACTGTTTAGGCACATCAGGGGCTCTCCAAACGTAACATGGCGTCTGCTAATTATTCAAACAAATTTTACATTCAAAAAGTCTAATGGCGCTTCTTCCCTTCCAAACCCTGCAGTGCGCCCAAACAGTGGTTTTCCCACACATATGGGGTATCAGCGCGCTCAAGAGAAATTGCACAAAAAATTTTGGGGTCCATTTTTTCCTGTTACCTCTGTGAAAATAAAAAAAATAGGGTCTAAATTAACATTTTTGTGAAAAAAGTTAAATGTTAATTTTTTTCTTCCACATTCCAAAAATTCCTGTGAAGCACCTGAAGGGTTAATAAAGTTCTTGAATGTGGTTTTAAGCACCTTGAAGGGTGCAGTTTTTCGAATGGTGTCACTTTTGGGTATTTTCTGTCATAAAGACCCCTCAAAGTGACTTCAAATATGATGTGGTCCCTAATAAAATGTTTTTGTAAATTTTGTTGGAAAAATGAGAAATCACTGGTCAAATTTTAACCCTTATAGCTCCCTAACAAAAAAAAATGTTGGTTCCAAAATTGTGCTGATGTAAAGTAGACATGTGGGAAATTTTATTTATTAACTATTTTGTGTGACATATCTCTCTGATTTAAGGGCATGAAAATTCAAAATTTCAAAATTGCAAAATTTTCAAAATTTTTGCCAAATTTCCGATTTTTTCACAAGTAAACGCAAGTGATATCGAAGAAATTTTACCACTATCATGAATTACAATATGTCACGAAAAAACAGTCTCAGAATCAGGGGGATCTGTTGAAGCGTTCCAGAGTAATTACTTCATAAAGTGACAGTGGTCAGAATTGAAAAAATTGGCCCGGTCACGAAGGCAAAAACAGGCTCTGGTGCGAAGTGGTTAAATACTATAGTTCCCAGTGTAAATTAAAAATAATAGATACATACCTCTGGGTTTCCTGGGGTTAGGCCATGTGCCCACCTAGCGTTTTTCTAGCGCTTTTGAGGCTTTTTTACGGCTGCGAAAATGCTTGTAAAACTGTCTGCCATGCAAAGCAATGTGAATTCGGATATGCAGTGCACATGATGCGCTAATAAGCGCGCTGAATTCGCATTGCGTTGCAGAACACTGCATGCCAATTTCAACCGCGATTACGCTGCAAATACGTGGCCATTGAGGAACATTGAAAGGCAGCAAACCCGCAGGTATATGTGTATTTGCTGCGTTTCAATTAAATTCAATGGCCGCGAATTTGCAGCGTAATCGCGGTGCGTGTGGTACTACAACTCCTCTTCATCCCGGCTACCACATGGTGAAAAAAGAAATAAAAAAGTTAAAAATAAAAAAAACCCTGTATATTCACCTCTCCGGCAGCCCCTGGTCTGCTCCCGGCGGCGTCCTCTCTCCTCAGCGTCCCGCGGTGTACTGGCAGGACCTGCGGTGACGTCATTTAGTCAGCTGATGGTCATGCGACCGCTGACGTCAGCGGTCAGGTGACCATCAGCTAACTAAATGATGTCACCGCAGGTCCTGCCAGTACACCGTGGGACGCTGAGGAGAGAGGACGCCGCCGGGAGCAGACCAGGGGCTGCCGGAGAGGTGAATATACAGATTTTTTTTATTTTTAACTTTTTAATTCTTTTTTTTTTTACTTTAGATGCAGCATTTAAAGCATCTAAGTTGGTCACACAATATAAATCCATGCCAGTTGCATGGATTTATATTGTGTGACCAACTTGTCAAGCACTTTTCCAAGTGATGCTCAAAATCGCTTGGAAAAGTGCTTGAAAAAATGCATGCGAAAAAGCATGTAAAAATGCTTCTCTCTGGCAGAAAAAACGCATGTAAATCTGCATACGTTTTTTTCTGCAAGAGGGAGGCAAAAACGCTCTGCATCAAATCTGCTACGTGGTCACATAGCCTTAGAGTGACTTCATTATCCCCCATTTTTTTTTTTTTTTTTTTTTAAGGTGTTGGTGGGTTGGGGAGCAACAGTTCTTGATTCTTGTTTATGGGCTTTTGCATGTCATTCACTGTCCCATAAAAATGACATGGTAATTTTATTCAGTGGCTTGGTTAAGATGCTAAATTTACTACTTTTTCACAATAAGAACAAAAACAATACTGTAATATTGCAGTGTTCCTGTTTTATGTCTAAACACCTTACATGCATAAACTTTGATAAGTCCCACGTGCCATGTCAACCACTTGCACCTCTCAAATGTGCCATGGGGAAGCAGATGAACTTACAGATTTAGTTACTGCACTTACTGTACCATTGGGAGGTCAAAGAGGTTGCCCACTACTCAGACAAGCCCTTCTCAATCAACTGCCCGCTCAGTTCCTCTTGATATTTGATACGTCCAAAGGTTGGGAGAGTAAAGCCAGTGCTGACTGGCCACAGGGATAACGTAACATAATGTCACGTTATCCCTGGGAGAGCCTGTGACGACAGTCCTGGAACGATGCTGGTACCGGAGGTGAGTATAAGTATTATTATTTTACTGGGGGAAAACATGCCGATTGAGAAGCGGTTGCTTGAGTAGTGCACAGCAGAACCTCTTTAAGCACCTGGATCTGAGCAATCCTTGTGAGTGTCAGATTAATGGTACAGTCAATACCAACAGCTTCCTAAAAATCTTTAACCAATATTTACTCACTAATCTAAATGGAGCAACCAGACCCAAGTATTTTCTTATACTCAATTTACAGTCATACCTAAGAAAAGAAAACAATCATTGCAAAAGGTTCTTAAACTTTTGTTTGTATTACCCAGGAATTTGTAGCAAGCTGTATTGATTTTAGCTTTAGCGTTCTTTTAACTTAGTATACTCTAAAATGAGTATAAGAAAAAATGTTAGAATCTATTTCTACATGACATAAATGTACTTGGTACAATGGCTCCTGTGCATTACTTAGACAACACTTCTTGGCACATTACCAGCTTTAATGAAATGGGCAGCAATGTAGCCGATCTTGTTTGTTTCAATTTCATCCACCTTTGTGCAAGTACAACAGAGAAACCTAATAAAGAAGTGGTAAGCCACTTTACAATTGCTCTTCTATATTCCCTGACTGAAAGTGGTCTCATTTCCAACTGAAGGTAAACACAAGCTAAAACTCTTTGCAGTTCCAAGAATTCCATTAACAAGTAGCCTTGCTTTATTTGCAGTGTGTTTGATACTTGAGATTTGTTTCATATATTGCTGCTAAAAGTCTAAATCTAATCTAATATCCTGTGAAGAAAGTTTCAATATTTTAGTTTTGGAAGCAAAACTAATCCTATGAAAAAAAAAAGTCTAACTCCTTTCACATCCATTTTTTTAACACCTTCTCCCCCAAGCCTGTTTTTACCTTCTTGACCAGGCCAAATTTTACAATTCTGACCAGTGCCACTTTATGTGGTTATGACTCTGGTACCCTTCAAAGTAGCCCAGTGATTCTGAGACTGTTTTTTCGCAACGCATTGTATTTCAGGATAGTGGTAAATTTAGGCCGATATTTTTTGTGCTTATTTGTGAAAAAAATCCGAATTTTGGAGAAAATGTTTTACATTTCAAAATTTTATTTTTTATGCTCTTAAACCAGAAAGTTATATCACACAAAATAGTCACTAAATAAAATTTACCCCAAGTCTACTTTACATTACCATTATTTTTTAAACATTTTTTTTAAAAAAAGTTAGAAGGGTTACAATTTGATCAGCAATTTCTCAATTTTCCAACAAAACTTACAAAACCAATTTTTGTAAGGACTACATCACATTTGAAGTGACTTTGAGGGGCCTATATGACAGAAAATATCCAAAAGTGACACCATTTTGTAGGTAGTGATGAGGCATTAAATAAATATAGAAAATTAAATAAATTCTGTAAAAACCAAATCAAAGCAGCAAAGATTGAGGCAGATAGAATCATTGCCAGAGAAAGTAAAAATAACCCCAAAATATTCTTTAACTACATAAATAGTAAAAAACGAAAAAATGATAGTGTTGGCCCCCTTAAAAATAGTCTCGGTGAAATGGTGGATGAGGCTGAGGAAAAAGCCAATATGCTAAATGATTTTTTTTCAACCGTATTTACTCAAGAAAATCGCATGACAGAAAACATGATTAGTGATAACAAAAATTCTCCAGTAAATGTCACTTGCTTAACCCAGCAGGAAGTACGGCGGCGTCTAAAAATCACTAAAGTTAACAAATCCCCGGGCCCGGATGGGATACACCCGCGAGTACTGCAGGAATTAAGCAAAGTCATAGATAGACCATTATTTTTAATCTTTAAAGATTCCATAATAACAGGGTCTGTACCACAGGACTGGCGTATAGCAAATGTGGTGCCAATATTCAAAAAGGGGACAAAAACTGAACTTGGAAGTCAGTAAGCTTAACCTCTACTGTGGGTAAAATCCTGGAGGGTTTCCTAAGAGATGCTATACTAGAGTATCTGAAGAAGAATAACCTCATGACCCAATATCAACATGGGTTTACGAGGGACCGTTCCTGTCAAACTAATCTGATCAGCTTTTATGAGGAGGTAAGTTCCGGACTGGACCATGGAAATGCAGTGGATGTTGTGTATATTGACTTTTCAAAAGCTTTTGATATGGTTCCACACAAAAGGTTGATACATAAAATGAGAACAATGGGGATAGGAGAAAATATATGTAAGTGGGTTAAGAATTGGCTCAGTGATAGGAAACAAAGGGTGGTTATTAATGGAAAAAACTCAGACTGGGTCTCAGTTAACAGTGGGGTACCACAGGCTTCAGTATTGGGCCCCCTTCTTTTTAACATATTTATTAATGACCTTGTAGGGGGCATACAGAGTAATATTTCAATATTTGCAGATGACACTAAGCTCTGCAGGGTAATCAATACAGAGGAGAACAATTTTATATTACAGGAGGATCTATGTAAACTAGAAGCTTGGGCTGATAAATGACAAATGAGCTTTAATGGGGATAAATGTAAGCTAATGCACTTGGGCAGAGGAAATAAAATGTATAATTATATGCTTAATGGTAAAACACTGGGCAAAACTGTAACTGAAAAAGACCTGGGTGTATTGTTGGATGACAAGCTCACGTTTAGTGGCCAGTGTCAGGCAGCTGCTGCAAAGACAAATAAAATAATGGGATGCATTAAAAGAGGCATTGATGCTCTTGAGGAGAACATAATTTTTCCTCTATACAAGTCACTAGTGCGAACACAATTATAATACTGTGTACAGTTCTGGTCTCCGGTGCATAAGAAAGACATAGCTGAACTAGAGCGGGTGCAGAGAAGAGCGACCAAGGTTATTAGAGGACTGGGGGGTCTGCAATACCAAGATAGGTTATTATACTTGGGGTTATTTACTGTGGAAAAACGAAGGCTTAGGGGTGATCTTATTACTATGTACAAGTATATGAGGGGACAGTACAAAGACCTGTCTACTGATCTTTTTACTCTGAGGCCACAGACGGGGACAAGGAGGCATCTTCTACGTCTGGAGGAAAGAAGTTTTAATCATAATCACAGACGGGGATTCTTTACTGTAAGAGCAGTGAGACTATGGAACTCTCTGCCGCATGATGTTGTAATGAGTGATTCACTATTAAAATTTAAGAAGGGCATGGATGCCTTTCTTGAAGAGTATAATATTACAGGTTATATATACTAGATTCCTTGATAGGGCGTTGATCCAGGGAACTAGTCTGATTGTCGTATGGAGTCGGGAAGGAATTTTTTCCCCCAATGTGGAGCTTAGTGTTTGCCACATGTTTTTTTTTTTGCCTTCCTCTGGATCAACATGTTAGGCTATGGGTTGAACTAGATGGACTTAGTCTTCCTTCAACCTTAAAAAACTAAGTTACTATGTTACTATTAGAGATGAGCGTTGTTCTACTAGAACTGTTCGCCAATCTCAAATTCGAGCTGTTTTGGGCGGTGTTCGAGCCGTTCGGCGAACACGAAGAATTTGAGAAAAATTCGGCTGTTCGAGGTTATGTTCGATAACTGTTCGTGCACCAAAATCATAACTGGATTTTTTCTCAGTAATGATGAAAATTAATGTTAATACCCAGTTTGAGTGTACAGCGGGGTGGGGGGAGGGGCAGGGGATGGATCTCTGCAGGAACAATGAAGATCTCCATTTTTTTTTCTCTTTCCCGCATTTGCAGTGGGGAGGTGCAATCTGTCAGCCTATCAGCAGCGCACACACGGAGCGAAGTGCTTTTTTTCACACAAGCAAGGGCATGTGTCATTGGCAGTGTATGTCACATGTCCTTGCCCTATAATACCAAGCCATTTTCCCCGTCGCCACCATTTTCTCACTGCTGCAGCTGCATGTTAGACGGCACCGCTGTTGCTGTGTGCGCTATACCTTGTTAATTTCAAGCCAATTTTCGCACAAATATACAGATAGCTTGGGAGTAGGGAATAGTTGTGATTGCAGTCCTTTTAAGGACTAGGTTACAGCATTTCCTACGACTTTTATCAGGGAGGTCTGTGCTCTTAAATAGATAGATTGTGGGAGTAAAGACTAATTGTAATTGGAGTCCTTTTCAGGACTAGGTTACATCAGTTCCTATCAGTTTTTGCCAGGCAGGTCTGTGCCAGTGCTGTGCAAGTTTTTTTCACAGCATTTGGCTGAATCTAGCAAAGCTAATCCTTTTTGGCCTATTGCAGAGTGTGTTAGTCAGTGGATTAGCCTATCTGTGTTGCAAGATATACCACCTGTGTATAGAATACCAATTTTTTTACTGCACCTAGTGAAGTAAAATCTTTTGGGCATAGCATCATTCTATTAGTCCATCTATACTGACCTCCATCAGGTTGCAAACTGAATATAATTTTTTTCTGCATCTAGCTCTGAAAAAATATTTGGCCTTCTAGCAGTGTGTCGGACTTTCTCTATAAGTCCATCTATACTGACCTCCATCAGGTTGCAAATTAAAAATAATTTTTATCTGCATCTACAGTACCTCTGAAAAAATATTTGGGCATCTAGCTGTGTGTGGGACTTGTTGTATTAGTCCATCTATACTGACCTCCATCAGGTTGCAAACTGAATATATTTTTTTCTGCATCTACCTCTGAAAAAATATTGGGCTTCTAACTGTGTGTGGGACTTGTTGTATTAGTCCATCTATACTGACCTCCATCAGGTTGCAAACTGAATATATTTTTTTCTGCATCTACCTCTGAAAAAATATTGGGCTTCTAGCTGTGTGTGGGACTTGTTGTATTAGTCCATCTATACTGACCTCCATCAGGTTGCAAACTGAATATATTTTTTTCTGCATCTACCTCTGAAAAAATATTGGGCTTCTAGCTGTGTGTGGGTCTTGTTCTATTAATCCATCTATACAGACCTCCATCAGGTTGCAAACTGAATATAATTTTTTTCTGCATCTAGCTCTGAAAAAATATTTGGCCTTCTAGCAGTGTGTGGGACTTGTTCTATTAGTCCACCTATACTGACCTCCATCAGGTTGCAAATTCAAAATAATTTTTTGTATGCATCTAGCTCTGAAAAAATATTTGGCCTTCTAGCAGTGTGTGGGACTTTCTCTGTTAGTCCATCTATACTGACCTCCATCAGGTTGCAAACTGAATATAATTTTTTTCTGCATCTAGCTCTGAAAAAATATTTGGCCTTCTAGCAGTGTGTCGGACTCTCTCCATTTGTCCATCTATACTGACCTCCATCAGGTTGCAAATTAAAAATAATTTTTATCTGCATCTACAGTACCTCTGAAAAAATATTTGGGCTTCTAGCAGTGTGTGGGACTTGTTGTATTAGTCCATCTATACTGACCTCCATCAGGTTGCAAACTGAATATATTTTTTTCTGCATCTACCTCTGAAAAAATATTGGGCTTCTAGCTGTGTGTGGGACTTGTTGTATTAGTCCATCTATACTGACCTCCATCAGGTTGCAAACTGAATATATTTTTTCTGCATCTACCTCTGAAAAAATATTGGGCTTCTAGCTGTGTGTGGGACTTGTTGTATTAGTCCATCTATACTGACCTCCATCAGGTTGCAAACTGAATATATTTTTTTCTGAATCTACCTCTGAAAAAATATTGGGCTTCTAGCTGTGTGTGGGACTTGTTGTATTAGTCCATCTATACTGACCTCCATCAGGTTGCAAACTGAATATATTTTTTTCTGCATCTACCTCTGAAAAAATATTGGGCTTCTAGCTGTGTGTGGGACTTGTTGTATTAGTCCATCTATACTGACCTCCATCAGGTTGCAAACTGAATATATTTTTTTCTGCATCTACCTCTGAAAAAATATTGGGCTTCTAGCTGTGTGTGGGACTTGTTGTATTAGTCCATCTATACTGACCTCCATCAGGTTGCAAATTGAATATAATTTTTTTCTGCATCTAACCCAGCCAATAGTTTTGGCCTAATACCACAGTTTGGCCACTCAGCTCTGCTCGGTTACCATCCATAGTTTTTTTGTGCAAACAACTCCAGAGTTGTGAATTAGTTAACCACCAAAATGAGTGGAAAAAGGCCTGCTGCTGGTGGAAAGGGGAATAGGCGTGTTGGGAAGGGGAAAAAAGGTTGTGTCCGTGGGGTAGGTGTTAAAGCAATAGTAACATCTGCAGAAGAAAGACCATCTTCCAGCCAAACTAAAATGTCTACTTCTTTTAGCGGACAATGTGATAAGATCCCTTTCTTACGGCCACGCCAATCGCTACAAATTCCAGATGAGGCACAAAAACAGCAGGTGCTTCAACGGATATCAAGTGCTCCTTTAAGTGGGCTCTCCTCCACATCAACTTCAACATCACAAATACTCCAGTCCTCAAAGGTGTCACCCCAATCGCACTTGCTTCCTCACAGCTCCCAAATCTCCAGCTGCCCGTCTGAGTATGAGGTAGAACAGATGGTTGAGTCTGCAGAGCTGTTTACTCATACTATAGCCTGGGAATCAGAGGTCGACTCCAGCGCTTCTGTGAATCCAGACGAGGAAATGATCTGCACTGATGCCCAGAATCTTTATGAGTCGGATCCAGGACCAGACGCAGAAGGTTCTGACCATAATGTAGACATTCATTCCCAAACTGTAACTCCTGTTGGTGGAGACAATGAGGAAGACGATGATAAGACTCAAATACCTGATTGGAGCGAAAACTTTAGTTTTTTGTCAGGGCAGGAACAGGTTGGCTCTGAGGACGACGGGTGTGATAACGCACAGGGTGATGATGATGAGGTTGGAGATCCCACTTACTGTCAACCCACAGTCAGCCAAGAGATGAGGTCAGCAGAGGAGGTGGAGGAAGATGCTAGTGACGACGAGGTCAGGTTGCGCCTTCCTGGACAGAGACGTAGTACTGGAAGCACGTCAACAACTGCATCCTCAAACACAACTCTGCCTCTCACCACAAGTCGTGGTGGCTCTTCAGGTCGCATGGGTGCTAAGCCTTGCATAGCGTGGGCATTTTTTCAGATCGATAAAGATGACCCAACTCGTGTTATCTGTAACATTTGTCAGCAAAAGCTAAGTAGAGGCCAAAAAATACATAGTTTGAGTACTTCATGCATGAACCGGCACATGGACATGAAGCATAAGTTGCAGTGGGAAGCTCAGTGTGCTACAATGCGGCGTAGCCGGCCGGGCCAACCACCGTCTGCCATATCTTGTGCATCCGCGGCCTCTTCATCCTCTGTGACTGGGGGGACAGCAGTCACACCTGTTTTGGGGCGCAGACCTGCCACCTCTTTACCCGCAACAGCCAGCGTGATTGGCAGGTCATCATTTTCTTTGGAGGTGGGAACACCAGCTGGTGTTGAGCGCTGTCCGACATCGATAGCACCACCTTTGGATCAAGGCAACCTAACATGTCCGCCTGCCTCTTCCTCACAGACCGGCAGTTTGCCGGGGACACCCTTATCAACCCCGTCTAAGCACAATAGCCAGCCCTCGGTCCCTCAGATGTGGACAAGTAAAAGACCATTTCCTCCTAGCCATGAGAAAGCTAAGAGGTTGAATTTCACCATCTGCAAGCTCTTGGCTACAGAAATGCTGCCTTTCCGCCTGGTGGACACAGAGGATTTTCGAGACCTTATGTCCGTCGCAGTGCCCCAGTACCAGATGCCCAGTCGGCACTACTTCTCAAAGAAAGGTGTGCCTGCGCTCCACCAGCATGTCGCACACAACATCACCGCTTCTTTGAGAAACTCTGTGTGTGACAGGGTGCATTTCACCACAGACACTTGGACGAGTAGGCATGGACAGGGGCGTTACATGTCGCTGACTGGGCACTGGGTAACTATGGTGACAGCAGGACAAGGGGCTGCTGTCCAAGTCTTGCCGTCCCCACGAGTTGTGCGTCAATCCTCTTTATGTCATTTTTCCTCCACTGCTTCTGCCTCCTCAACCTCCTCTCGGTCTTCCACCTGCACCCAAAGCCTGTCTGGTCATGCCACAAGCTTTCTAACTGCGCAGAAGGGATCCTGCACACCTCCTTACTATGCTGGCAGTAGGGCTCAACGTCATCAGGCAGTTTTTACATTGAAATGTCTGGGAAATGTGAGTCACACAGCTGAGGAGTTGTGGTCAGCTCTGGAGAACCAATTTCATGAATGGTTGTCTCCACTGGACCTGAAACCAGGGAAGGCCGTGTGCGACAATGCTGCAAACCTGGGTGCGGCCCTTCGCCGGGGCAATGTCACACACGTGCCTTGTATGGCTCACGTGTTGAACCTGGTTGTCCAGCAATTTTTAGCCCACTATCCCAGACTAGATGGACTTCTGCAGAGGGCACGGTCGCTGTGTGCTCACTTCAGCCGTTCGCATCCCGCAGCTCAGCGACTTACATCTCTACAGAAGTCGTTGGGCCTGCCACTTCACCGGCTAAAATGCGATGTGCCTACCCGGTGGAATTCAACTCTGCACATGTTGCAGCGACTGTGGCAGCACCGACAAGCCCTGGTGCAATACGTTCTGACGTATAGCCTGGGCCAACGAGATTCAGAGGTGGGGCAAATCACGCTGGAGGAGTGGTCTCAGATCAGGGACCTATGCACCCTTCTGCACAGTTTTGAAATGGCAACGAAGATGTTTAGTGCTGACGATGCCATTATCAGCATGACTATTCCGATGATTTACATGCTGGAGCACATGTTAAACAGAATTCGGAGTCAGGTGGTGGCACAAGAGGAGGTGGAGGAAGTAGAGGAGGAGGAGTTGTATGCGGAAGGGCTAACATCTGCAAGGTCCAGACGGTCGGCAGCACCAAGGCGGCAGGCATGTGAGGGTGGGGGAGATGGTTTTACCAGGGTGCATGGTAGCAGCCAAACTAGTGAGGAAGGTGCAGGAGCCCAGGAAGAAGTGGAGGACGAACTGATGGAAGACTCATCAGATGAGGGAGACCTTGATCACATTTCTGTTGTGCGAGGTTGGGGGGAGAGGACAGAGGAAGGAAGCATGATTGTTACCTCGCCACCAACACAACAGGGACTTGGTGCTCCTGGATGCGCAACACACATGAGTGCCTTCTTGCTGCACTACCTGCAACATGACCCTCGAATTGTGAGAATTAGAAATAATCCTGACTACTGGGTTGCCACACTGTTAGATCCCCGGTACAAAAGTAAATTTGCAGAAATTATTCCTGCCATAGAAAGGGATGCACGCATGCAGGAGTATCAGCAGAGACTGTTGCAGAATCTTACATGTGCTTTTCCACAAAATACCAGTGGTGCACGTAGTGAATCTCACAGTTCCAACTTGCCAACCGTGGGACCGTCAAGTGTTCAGCACTCAAACCGTAACAGAACCACAGTATCTGCTGGTAACATCAATTTTGCGCAATCATTTCACCACTTTTTTAGCCCATGCTTTGCAAGGCCACAGGAGACAAGAAGTCTGACACATAGTCAACGCCTAGAGACGATGGTACAGGAGTATCTCCAAGTAAACATTGAAGTCACGACTGTGTCACTGGACCCTTGCTCTTTTTGGGCTTCCAATCTGGATAAATGGCCGGAGTTAGCCACTTATGCCTTGGAGATCTTGTCATGCCCCGCAGCCAGCGTTCTGTCTGAACGTGTGTTCAGCGCTGCTGGTGGTGTGCTGACAGATAAGCGCACGCGGCTCTCCACTGATAATGTAGACAGACTCACGTTCATAAAGATGAACAAATCATGGATCCGAAACGACTTTTCTACCCCTGTGTCATCCTGGGGAGAGTAAAAGCTTGATGATTGGTTAAAATCACCCTACCAACCATTTTAAGCTTTCAAATTACTAATCATGTTTATCTGTATCTTGACTGGAAAATAATTTGGGCTTTGTAGCAGTGTGCAGCACTGATCCTATTAGGCCATCTATACTAAAGCTTCACCAGATTTAAAATTAAAAATAATTTTTAGCTGCATCTAGCCCGGAAAATAATTTTGGGGCTCCGAGATGCGCAAGACACATAAGTGCCTTCTTGCTGCACTACCTGCAGCATGACCCTCATATTGTCAGAATTCGAAGTAATCATGACTACTGGGTTGCCACACTCTTAGATCCCCCAAACTTTTCGATCAACCTTTTCATTTTAATAAAGACCAAAAAAATGGTCATTTCTGAAATTATAAGCATTAGCAGGTTGTTAGAAACTGAAATCAAACAGTTTTCAACTCAAAACTTTATTCTAGGTGATGTTACATTTTCACATAGGACCCCTTGTTCGAAAGGAGCTTCTGACCTCTCTCGTCCATTGAATTTGTCAGGTTTTGGATGGTTTCTGCTTCAATTGTTTTGCATGAGGACAGAATACCCTCCCAGAGCTGTTGCTTAGATGTGAACTGCCTCCACCATCATAGACACTCCTTTTAATGATGCTCCAAAGGTTCTGAATGGGGTAGAGGTCAGGGGAGCATGGGGGTCACACCATAAGTTTGTCCCCTTTTATGCCCATATCAGCCAGAGATGCAGATGTTTTATGTGCAGCATGAGATGGTGCATTATCATGCAGAAAAATGATCTTGCTGTGAAATACACGGTTCTTCTTCTTGAACCATGGCAGGAAGTGCTGTTTGAGAAAATCCACATACATTATGGAGTTCATCTTTAGCGCCTTCAGGGATCCTAAAGGGGCCGACAATCTCTCTCCCCATGATTCCAGCCCAAAACATTACTCCACCTCCTCCTTGTTGGCGCTGTAGCCGTGTTTGCGTGGGGTGTCCATCAACCAGCCATCCTCCACTCCATCCATCTGGACCATCGAGCGCTGCACGGCACTCATCCGTGAACAAAACAGTTTTGAAATCAGTCTTCATGTAATGTTTGGCCCACTGGAGCCGTTTCTGCTTGTGTGAAGTGGATAGAGGAGGTCGACAGGATGGCGTATGCACAGCTGCAAACCTCTGAAGGACCCTGCATCTTGTTGTTCGGGGGACGTTGGAGGCACAAGCAGCTTCAAAAACTTGTCTGCTGCTATGACAAGGCTTTTTTGCCGCTGCTCTTTCAACCTGACGTAATTGCCTGTAGGAAAGAGTCCTCAATTTGCCCTTATCAGCACGCACACGTGTGTACTGTGAATCAGCTACATACTTCTTGATTGCCAAGACACTTCATCCTGATCATCGCACAATGTTGATTGTAGTCATGCCTTGACCTAAACACTCCACAATTTGTTGCTTCTCAGCAGCCGACACATCCTTTTTCTTTCCCATTTTGGCAGAAAATGTAGGCTGCTTAATAATGTGAGAGAGCCTTCTTAAGTAGTCTTGCCTTTCATTGGACACACCTGCCAAACTAATTAGCACAGGTGTCTGCAATTGCTTACAGTGATATAAAGAGCCCTGACACACATCACCATCAATGAGTTTAACTGACAAACAAGCAAATTCTTCCCTTATCACTCCTAAACACTTTTTGCATAATAATTTGGAACGCAGTGTACATGTGCTTTTCCACAAAACACCAGCGGTTCACGTAGTGAATCTTACAGTTCTAACTTGCCAACCGTGGTCTGTATGGAGTTGTTCAATAAAGGGCCCAAAATTAAGATAACATAGATGGGAGAGGTCTCTATGAATAGGAATTCCTAAGTATTTGATACCCTGTGAGGGCCAGGCAAAGGGAAAGTTGGACTGGATGGAATCCTATATGGATTTGGGGAAGGAGACATCGAGGGCCTCAGACTTCGCTGCATTGATTTTAAAATTTGACCATGTAACAAAGTGATCTATTTCAGCCATAACAGCATGGATGGATATATGTGATTGAGTGATATATACTAGGACATCATCAGCAAATAGAGAGCACTTGTACTCGGTGCCTCCCACCTCAATCCACCTAATATTGGGGTTATGGCGAATTGATGAGAGCAGGTGCTCCGTCACTAGGATGTATAAGAGAGGGGACAGAGGACATCCCTGCCTTGTCCCATTGGTGATTGTGAAAGGTGATGAAAATGTTCTGACGCACCCCCTGGGCCTTGGGACACCCGGAGCCGGACCCTTTTTGGTGGATGCTGGTGGTTGTAGTCTTCGTGGCGGCGACCCTGTACCGTGGCTCAGGGCGGTCAAACCAGTGGCGGAACTATTTATGTGGTTTTGATGTTTAAATGTACGACTACGCCACCCGTGGATTGCGGTCAGAGTGAACCGCCGCTACAGGGCAGACCGCTGAGGCTGGTGTTGTGGGTGCAGCAGAGCGTAGCATAACTCCCCACGGGAGGAGTATAGCCTCAGGGCAGTGTATGCGGAGGATGGGGGTGATGGTGCAGGGCAGCAGCAGTAACGACACGGAGTCAGTGATGCAGTTCAGGGCCTTTACTCACAGTTCTTATTATCCAGACCACGTCTGCAGGTAACGGCTGCCCACGTCGTACTGTGGTCACCAGGTGAGGGGCTCAGACAACTCCCAGATAACTTTGGAGCACTTCTCAGGACCCCCTTTGTGTGTCCTTTGTCTGGCCTTTCTTACCAACACTTCTGTCCGGCTGCCTCGGGCCACCTCTTGGTAAACTTGGCGCCAGTTTCACTGACCCTATGTGGTGCCTTCCTAGCGGGTGTAGCGAGGGGCTGCGCCACATAAAATGTCAGAGCCTCCGGTTTCTAGCTGAGGGTCGTTTCCTGCCTCCACTAGTTCGGGGACCGGTCTCCCCCTTTGGCCTGACCCCTCCACCCAGGTGGTTTCGGGCGTGCGGTGGCGACTCGCCCGTCCGCACCCCTGGGATCCCTTCATTCCTCGTTGCTGGAGCCTTCTCCGCTCCTCTTCCTTCCTTCTCCCTCTTCCAGGCCTGGGCCTCTGTTACTAGGCCCGCCTCCGGAGCAGAGCTCATGCAGAGCCCCTGCTCCCTGCCACTTCTGCTCAGACTTCTCTGCACTGAACTAAGATGGTGCCCACCTTTTATACTCCCTTCTCAATGCACCCAGGAACTGCTTCCTCCCTGCTCCTGCACTACAGGGTTCCCCTTCCTCAGTGTTCCCTCCCCCCACTCCAGCCAGGGACAGGGACTGTCGTGCCCATCTCAGGGGCATATTGGTCGCCCTGCCCCACGGCAATGTGGTGTAATGCATGCAGGTGTCGGGTCCTGATCCACACTCCATCCTTACCTGAGAGTGAGATATCACACCTCTGGGTGAGGTGCAATACGTCTGTAGCAACCGAGCCCTCAGGGTGCTACAGTTCCATTTATCTTCAGCCTAGGTGACGTATTGTGATACAGGGCCGTGATTTTGGCTATAAAAGGGTCCCCTAGACCCCTACCCCAAGCTTTTTAAGAGAATCATATATGGCGTGCCAGGAGACTCTATGGAATGCTTTCTCAGCATCCAACGAGAGTATCTAATTAAAAATTTTTAACTGCATCTAGCCCAGGAAATACTTTGTGCCTAGTAGCAGTGTCTGCTAGTCAGCGGATTATCCCGGCTGTTAAGCAAGCTACACCACCTGTAGTTTAGACACTTAATTTTTTCAAAGGAAATGCTTCGGGACCATGGGATACTTAGTGAAGAGCATCAGGAGGCACCCCAAGGCATAGGGGCTGGGACTGGCAGTAGAATGCCTTGCGGTGGACAGCCGAGCTCGATCCTTATAAAAGCTTTTTAACTGCAGCAGCTTTAGTGGACGCTACTGGAGCTGGAATTACGCGGCTGCTGGCATGAGACTTGCCCTCCAATAGATCCTTGTAAATGGATTTAAAGTGTATTCATTCAAATTAGAGAGACAATTTAAATTAAAAAGCTTAGAGCTGCCTCCACCACAGGGGGGCTCGCTCGACCCACCAGCGGACAGGCACCAGTATTGGGAGAGGGGGGCTGGCCATCAGGGTTCACCGCGGCTCTGGCACAAACCCGGCGACACGGAGGTGGCACGGGCAGGAGCGGACTGGCCGTGTCGGCTTCTCACTTTTTGGATTTTAGAAGGGCATGACATGCCTATATCTGTGTCTCCCCCTCTTTTTACTCCTCCACCTCTTTTATTTTCGCATGACTATATGTACTTGTCACTTTTCCATGTGTTAGTTATGTCTTCTGAGCAGTTTGTCAGCTTTTGGACACCTTTGAAGGTGTTTTCTATGTGTTTCTATGTGTTTTTGTTTGCCTGCCATTGGTTTTAACGGTGTTCGAAGGTGTTCGACGAACAGTTCGACGAACACACGGGTGTTCGACGAACCGAACCGAACTCGAACACTACGGGGGTGGCTCAACACTAGTTACTATGTATTTTAAAAACTGCTCCCCTCAAAGTGCTCTAAACAACATTCAATACATTTATTAGCCAATCAGGGATTAAAGCAATGTGGAAGGAAAAGGTTACATTATCTCACAAAAAAGCCCCAAATTTTGCATTTTCACAAGGGTAACAGGAGAAAATGGACCATTTAATTTGATGTGCAATATGTGTTGGAAAACTACTGTTTTGACGCATGGCAGGGTCTTGGCAAGGAGCGCCATTTGACCTTTGGACCGCAAAATTGGCTAGAATAGATAGCGGACCCCATGTTGTGTTTCCAGAGCCCCTGATGTTCCTAAATAGTGGAAACCCCACACGTGTGACCCCATTTTTAAAACTATAGCCCTAAAGGAACTTATCTAGAAGTGTGGGGAGCACCTTGAACCCATAGGTCAACCGCCTAGCTAACTATTTAAAATCTTTCAGTATCTAGGACCAGCATCAGGAGCATCCTCTCTGAGCTGTTATACTAACAAAATGACGCTAAAACAACATGTATGCTCCTTATATGGAGAAGGACATGTGATTTCAGTAGCCAATGGCACAAGCCCTAGTGTCTGGACATTGTGGCCCTGACACGCTTGCTGCAATCTGCACACATTAAGTTAAGAAAAAAAAATTAGATAACCAGCATGCCGCTCCTCAGACCTCTCCCCACCCCCTCCCATCATCAGCACCACTATCCTAGCCAAAGTGATAAAAATACTCTAGTGGAAACACAATCATTTGCTACACTTTTACCGAATTTTGCCAATTTTAAGCAAAAATGCTCGTGTGTCCGATCACGAATCCGAATGTGCAATTTTCATGCCGAATTTGAAATTAGTGTAGTTTTTTGAACATGTTCGCTCATCTCTACATATGAATCTTGGTTTTAGACCCAGGTGTGTATGTGTTATACATACCCCCGGCCAGTGAGCATATTATATTGAGCGAGGCAGTGCCTTTTATTTGTACGCAGCCACTGGCGGTCTGAGTCACTAAACGGGGCGTGGCCTCACTCAATACAAGTGTATGGAGCAAGGCGGCGCCAACTGGCCAGGAGCATGTATGATTCTTACATACCCTCCGGTCCCAGGTCTGAAACCGGTGAATCACAAAGAGTGACTGCAGACTCATCACTTTTGACCGAACAACCCCTTTAAACAGCTTTATACTTCGGGTCAGTATGATTACAGCGATTCCCCATTTATATCATTTTTATGTTTTGATGCTTTTACACAATAAAAAACAATGTTATGGAAAAAAGAATTGTTTTTGCATGACTATATTCTGAGAGCTATAACTTTTTTATTTTTCTGCTGATGGAACCGTATGGCGGCTTGTTTTTTGTGGGACAAGATGACATTTTCAGCTATACCATTTTTATTTACATTCAACTTTTTGATCATGTTTCATTCCACTTTTTTGTCAGTATGATGAAAAAGCATTGCTTTTTTGCCATGTTTTTTATTAATTTTATTTACGGAGTTCACTAAATGAATTAGATAGTTTGACAGTTTTATAGGTCGGGCTGTTCCAGATCTGGCGATACCAAATATGTGTGTTTGTTTTGTTTATTTTCTTTTACATATATATACCTATTTATTGGCTTTATTTTTTTTTTTTCATTTTTGTTTTGTTTATTTATTTTATGATTTTTGAAAAAT
This sequence comes from Phyllobates terribilis, assembly GCF_046119375.1. Lineage (NCBI taxonomy): Eukaryota > Metazoa > Chordata > Amphibia > Anura > Dendrobatidae > Phyllobates > Phyllobates terribilis. The sequence goes on along the minus strand of NW_027362762.1, from coordinate 762,139,751 downwards.
ATTTTTACAATTCTTTTACTTTCCTTTTCACTTTGTTACTTAAGCCCCCGTCTCACATAGCGAGATCGCTGCTGTGTCACGGTTTTGGTGACGCAACAGCGACCTCACCAGCGATGTCGCTATGTGTGACACTTTGCACCGAACAGGCCACTGCTGTGAGGTCGCTGATCGCTGCAAAGTGTCCTGGACCATTTTTTGGTCGTTGCCCTCCCGCTGGTAAGCACACATCGCTGTGTGTGACCAGCGGGAGCAGCGATCAGGCTGGTAACCATGATAAACATCGGGTTACTAGGGGCACACGCGCACCTAGTAACCCGTTGTTTATCATGGATACGAGCCTGCTAAAGTGAGCGGTAACCTCCCGCTCACTGTAGCAGAGTTGTAACCATGATAAACAACGGGTTACTAGGTGCTCGTGTGCCCTAGTAACCCAATGTTTACCATGGTTACCAGCCTGCTCCTGCTTCAGCAGGCTGGCAACCAGGAGCAGGACATCGTGGAAAGATTCTTTCCACGATGTCGCTGCTCCCCTGATCGTTGGTGAGCCTGCATGTTTGACAGCTCACCCGCGACCACATAGCGACGCAGCAACGATCCCTGACAGGTCATATCGTTGTCGGGATCGTTGCAGCGTCGCTAAGTGTGACGGGGCCTTTACTCCCTCTATGGGACTTTAACTTTTATTAGTCTGATCGCTGGTATAATGCATTGCATTGCATTATACTTATCAGTGCTGCTCTGACAGAAGCCTCTTAGATTATGCTATGAGCATTGTCTAACATGCTTGCCCTTGCTGGCTTACCCAGAGGTCATCATGATGACCTTAGGTTGCCATTTCAATGATCGGGTCCTCACAATGACGTTGCGGGGGAACCGATCTGAAGGGAGAGTGAGCCCCCTTCCTCTCCATGTCTTCTAAATCGCTATCAATTGCGGCATTTAGGAGTAGAGATGAGCGGTGTTCGACTAGAACTGTTCGCCAATCTCAAATTCGAGCTGTTTTGGGCGGTGTTCGAGTTGTTCGAAGAACCCGAACGATTTGCAAAAAATTTGGCTGTTCGAGGTTATGTTCGATAACTGTTCGTGCACCAAAAGCGTGTCCTGCATGTCTGGCGCTATTTAGAGCACCAATCATGCAGGGATTGTCTGCCACTCACTGTAATGCCACAGCCATGGTGGTTGTGGCATTACAGTGATTGCCCAAATCGATGGGAACAGTGCCCACAGTGAAACATGAAAAGCCGGCAATTCAGCAGCGGCATACACCGGTACCCGACAATTTAGAACTGAAAGAATAGAGCTTCACACATAGATTAGATAGATAGAAACATGTCAGTCACATATATATGAAGTACAGTGACAGTGTTGCTTACTGTACTTGTCATTTAGTGTAAAGGATTTATCAAAAAAAATAATAGTGTTTTCATGCACCGTCTCTTTAAAAAAGCCGGCCGGCAATTCAGCAGCGGTACCCGACAATTTGGAATAGAAAGAATAGAGAATCACACATAGATTAGATAGATAGAAACATGTCAGTCACATATATATGAAGTACAGTGACAGTGTTGCTTACTGTACTTGTCATTTAGTGTAAAGGATTTATTAAAAAAAATAATAGTGTTTTCATGCACTGTCTCTTTAAAAAAGCCGGCCGGCATTTCAGCATCTGTACCCGACAATTTAGAATAGAAGGAATAGAGCATCACACATAGATTAGATAGATAGAAACATGTCAGTCACATATATAAGAAGTACAGTGATAGTGTTGATTACTGTACTTGTCATTTAGTGTTAAAATAAAGGATTTATTTAAAAAAAAATTGGCGTGGGGTTCCCCGTAATTTTAGGCTCTAGCGGAGGTTAAGCAGACGGCTGGGGCAGATGTTTGAAGCCTCGGAAGGGGGTAATACCCACGGAGCTTCCCAGGCTACTAATATCAGCCCCCAGCGGACTACCTAGCCTTTACTAGCTATTAAAATGGGGGACCCCCCCAAAAAAAATGACGTGGGGTCCCCCCTATTTTAATAGCTAGCAAAGGCTAGGCAGACAGCTGGGGGCTGATATTAATAGCCCAGGAAGGGTGCCATGAATATTGGCCCCCTCCCAGGCTAGAAACACCAGCCGTCAGCCGCCCCAGAAATGGCGCATCCATAGGATGCGCCAATTCTGGCACTTAGCCTCTCTCTTCCCACTGCCCTGTAGCGGTGACAGTGGGGTAATAGGGCTGGGGTTGATGTCAGCTTATAATGCCAGCTGACATCAAGCCCAGGTTAGTAATGGAGAGGCGTCTATAAGACACCCCCATTACTTGCGCTCCTCAGTGTCTCGCTGTGACGGCATCCAGATGAGCCGACAATGAACTCGGCTCACCTCATGCACGTCACTGACAGCGTGGGAGAATTCTCCTGCACTCAGCGCTTCAGCGTGAGAATTTTCCCACGCTGTCAGTGACGTGCATGAGGTGAGCCAAGTTCATTGGACATGAATGAGCTCACCTCATGCACGTCACTGACAGCGTGACAAAATTCTCACGCTGAAGCGCTGAGTGCAGGAGAATTTTCCCACGCTGTCAGTGACGTGCATGAGGTGAGCTCCCCGGTCCTCCCTTGACACCGCCGCTCCCCGGTCCTCCCTTGACACCCTAGCCGCTGATGTCCCCACAGTATCCGCATGGTGTTACAAAGATCCGGACATTTGTGTTAAAAATCGCTGATTGGTCGCTGGTGCTGCCCGCGACCAATCACCGATTTGGGCGCCAAATTTAAATATCGGCCTCAACCAATCACCGATCTTGGCTCCACATTTAAACACCGCTGTGCTGATTGGTCGCCGACGCTGGGCGCGACCAATCACCGATTTTGGCGCCACATTTAAATAGCGTCCGCGACCAATCAGTACAGCGGTGTTTAAATGTGGAGCCAAGATGGGTGATTGGTCGCGGAGGATATTTAAATTTGGCGCCCAAATCGGTGATTGGTCGCGGCTGATATTTAAATTTGGCGCCCAAATCGGTGATTGGTCACGGGCAGCGCCAGCGACCAATCAGCGATTTTTAACACAAATGTCCGGACCTTTGTAACACCATGCGGATACTGTGGGGACATCAGCGGCTAGGGTGTGAAGGGAGGACTGGGGAGCGGCGCTGCGGGTCGGGATACTTCTGCTGCGAGCGCCCGCTCATGTCCCGGGTTCTCGCAGCGGAAGTATCCGCACAGGCAGCGCCGCTGACATCCATGCGGCTAGGGTGTGAAGGGAGGACCGGGGAGCGGTGCTGACATCCAATTGGTCGCGGCCGCTATTTAAATGTGCCGCACAAATCGGTGATTGGTCGCCGTCTTGACCGTGACCAATCACTGATCTTGCCGCCAAAGTTAAACACTACTGTGCTGATTGGTCGCGGACGCTGCCCGTGACCAATCACAGATTTGTGCGCCAAATTTAAATATCGGTCGCGACCAATCACCGATCTTGGATCCACATTTAAACAACGCTGTGCTGATTGGTCGCGGCAGATATTTAAATGTGGCGCCCAAATCGGTGATGGGTCGCGGTCTTGGCGCGCGACCAATCACTGATTTTGCCGCCAAAGTTAAACACTACCATGCTGATTGGTCGCGGACGCTGCCCGCGACCAATCACCGATTTGTGCGCCAAATTTAAATATCAGCCTCATGCACGTCACTGACAGCGTGGGAAAATTCTCCTGCTCTCAGCGCTTCAGCGTGAGAATTCTCCCACGCTGTCAGTGACGTGCATGAGGTGAGCCGAGTTCATTGTCGGCTCATCTGGATGCCGTCACAGAGAGACACTGAGGAGCACAAGCATGCCTGCGCTTCTCAGTGTCCGCGGGATGACAGGCTGGATGGCAGCGTTCTGCTGCGGTCCAGCCTGTCATCTCGATGTAGCAGAGCTGGAGCCGTCCTGGGAGCCATGGAAAGGTAAGGATGAGGTTGCTTTATTATTTTACTTTTATTGCAGGAGATCGTTGGCTTCAGCTGGAATGGGCGTGACGGTAAGTATGGTTTAATTTAGAACAATAAAGAATTGTGTGTTTATTTCAATTAAAGGACTTTATTCTGGGTGTTTGTGGGTTTTTTTTTTAACTTTGACTATGGGGTTAGTAATGGGGGTGTCTTATAGACGCCTCTCCATTACTAACCTGGGCTTAATGTCAGCTGGCATTATAAGCTGACATCAACCCCAACCCTATTACCCCACTGCCACCGCTACAGGGCAGTGGGAAGAGCGAGGCTAAGTGCCAGAATTGGCGCATCCTATGGATGCGCCATTTCTGGGGCGGCTGACGGCTGGTGTTTCTAGCCTGGGAGGGGGCCAATATTCATGGTACCCTTCCTGGGCTATTAATATCAGCCCCCAGCTGTCTACCTAGCCTTTGCTAGCTATTAAAATAGGGGGGACCCCACGTCATTTTTTTGGGGGGGGTCCCCCATTTTAATAGCTAGTAAAGGCTAGGTATTCAGCTGGGGGCTGATATTAGTAGCCTGGAAAGCTCCGTGGGTATTACCCCCTACCCAGGCTTCAAACATCTGCCCCAGCCGTCTGCTTAACCTCCGCTAGAGCCTAAAATTACGGGGAACCCCACGCCAATTTTTTTTTTAATAAATCCTTTATTTTAACACTAAATGACAAGTACAGAAATCAACACTATCACTGTAATTCTTATATGTGACTGACATGTTTCTATCTATCTAATCTATGTATGATTCTCTATTCTTTCTGTTCTAAATTGTCGGGTACAGATGCTGAATTGCCTGCCGGCTTTTTTAAAGAGACGGTGCATGAAAACACTAATATTTTTTTAAATAAATCCTTTACACTAAATGACAAGTACAGTAACCAACACTGTCACTGTACTTATTATATATGGGATTGGCAAATTTATATCTATCTATGTGTGAAGCTCTATTCTTTCTGTTATAAATTGTCGGGTACCGCTGCTGAATTGCCGGCCGGCTTTTTTAAAGAGATGGTGCATGAAAACACTATTATTTTTTTAAATAAATCCTTTACACTAAATGACAAGTACAGTAAGCAACACTGTCACTGTGCTTCTTATATGTGTGACTGACATGTTTCTATCTATCTAATCTATGTGTGATGCTCTATTCCTTCTTGTCTAAATTGTCGGGTGCCGGTGTATGCCGCTGCTGAATTGCCGGCCGGCTTTTTTAAAGAGAGCGTCTTCTGAGCAGTTTGTCAGCTTTTGGACACCTTTGAAGGTGTTTTCTATGTGTTTCTATGTGTTTTTGTTTGCCTGCCATTGGTTTTAACGGTGTTCGACGGTGTTCTAAGGTGTTCGACGAACAGTTCGACGAACAGTTCCTCGAACATCCCGGTGTTCGACGAACCGAACCGAACCCGAACACTACGGGGGTGGCTCAACACTATTTAGGAGGCTATATGGCCTGGGGAGGTGCAGGTACCTCTCTGAGCAGTGGTAGCCGAGGCTCAGTTTTCATTTAAGTCGAGCTACCATTGGTGATTATGCGGGCACAGCTCCTGTGCACACATGATCGCCATGACATAAGCTTATGTTATTTTGTGGGAACCCCTTCCTGACCAAGATGTAAGCTTACGTCAATTGTCGTGAAGGGGTTAAACCAGTGTCATTTATTTTTGTACTAAATATATAATATTTATAGATCTAGTAGGAATCATTTTCATATAAAAACTTTAGCATAACTCAGCCTATATAATGTATTTTCATATTTCATTGCTTTTATAATTACACGCAGATCGATGAGGTTACAGATCCTGAGACTCTAAGGGATCACTCAAAGGCCCCCATCCCCCGAGAGGTACACAGCTCATAGGATAGGAGCTAGTGTTGAGCGAGCATGCTCGACACTGCTCGTTACTCGCCAGAGCATCTCACTGCTCGGGATGTTCAGCGAGCACCAAGCATTTCCGGGATACTCGGGCGGGAACTCGGGTCTCCGCCCTGCACGTTTGGCGCTCTTGACAGAGCCAATGAACATGCAGGGATTGCCAGCCAGTCACTGTAATGCCGCAGCCATGTTGTTTGTGGGCATTACAGTGATTGGCTGGCCGCACAGCATCACCTCGAGTATTTAAAATCGGGCGCCGCCATCTTGCTCCGGATCAGCCAGTGTAGGGTCAGTGCTGCTGAGCTAGGGAGAGATTTATACTGAGAAATAGTTTGTGTAGGGTCTCTAAAGCCTGCCAAATCAAACAAACAGTCCTTCTCAGGACTAATATTCATCCCAGATATCAGGCAGGCAGGCAGGCTGTATAGGAGACGCAGTGGTTATACCAGCAAACGTTGCATTACAGTCCTGTGTGCTCCTGTTGGTCAAATTGCTAGACTTATCCCCCGGTCTCAGGGGCCAGGAAAAATCCTTTTTTTCTCATCTAAATCATTTTTTTTTTCTTTCCTCAGTCAGATTGTACAAGTACACGTCTTTTCAACTTTTTGCTATCCCCCCCCCCCTTCAAAAAAAATTGAGTGTGTCTGTGACTGTTCAGATACCAATATATCTGTTTAAAAGAGTCTGGTGTAGGCCAGAAAAATAGAACTGTGGTTTTGCAGTTCCACGGCTCAAATCTCTGTATTATCCTTCTTTTGGCATTTTTTGCCGTAAAAAAAAAAAACCTATAATAGTGTCTCCCTGACTGGTCAGACACCAATATATCTGTTTAAATGATTCTGGTGTACGCCACATAACTATAACTGTGGTTTTGCAGTTCCACGGGTCAAATCCCTGTATTATCCTGCTTTTGGCATTTTTTGCCGTAAAAAAAAACTGCAATAGTGTCTCCCGGACTGGTCAGACACCAATATATCTGTTTAAAAGAGTCTGGTGTAGGCCAGAGAAATAGAACTGTGGTTTTGCAGTTCCACGGTTCAAATCTCTGTATTATTATTCTGCTTTTGTCATTTTTTGCCATAAAAAAAACAGCAATAGTGTCTCCCGGACTGGTCAGACACCAATATATCTGTTTAAAAGAGTCTGGTGTAGGCCAGAGAAATAGAACTGTGGTTTTGCAGTTCCACGGTTCAAATCTCTGTATTATTATTCTGCTTTTGGCATTTTTTGCCATAAAAACCTGAAATAGTGTCTCCCTGACTGGTGAGACACCAAGATATCTGTTCAAAAGAGTCTGGTGTAGGCCAGACAAATAGAACTGTGGTTTTCCAGTTCCACGGGTCAAATCTCTGTATTATCCTGCTTTTGGCATTTTTTGCCATAAAAAAACTGTAATAGTGTCTACCTAACTGGTGAGACACCAAGAAATCTGTTCAAAAGAGTCTGGTGTAGGCCACAGAAATTCAACTGTGGTTTTGCAGTTCCATGGGTCCAATTTCTGTATTATCCTGCTTTTGCCATTTTTTGCCGTAAAAAAAATTGTAATACTGTCTCCTTGACTGGTCAAACACCAATATATCTGTTTAAAAGATTCTGGTGTACGCCACATGACTATAACTGTGGTTTTGCAGTTCCAAGGGTCTAATCTCTGTATTATCCTGCTTTTGGCAATTTTTGCCGTAAAAAAAACTGTAATAGTGTCTCACTGACTGGTCAGACACCAATATATCTGTTTAAAAGCGTCTGGTGTAGGCCAGAGAAATAGAACTGTGGTTTTGCAGTTCCACGGTTCAAATCTCTGTATTATTATTCTGCTTTTGTCATTTTTTGCCATAAAAAAAAACAGTAATAGTGTCTCCCTGACTGGTCAGACACCAATATATCTGTTTAAAATAGTCAGGTGTACGCCACATAACTATAACTGTCGTTTTGCAGTTCCATGGGTCAAATCTCTGTATTATCCTGCTTTTGGCATTTCTTGCCATAAAAAAAACTGTAATAGTGTCTTCCTGACTGGTGAGACACCAAGATATCTGTTTAAAAGAATCTGGTGTACGCCACATAACTATAACTGTGGTTTTGCAGTTCCAAGGGTCTAATCTCTGTATTATCCTACTTTTGGAAATTTTTGCCGTAAAAAAAAACTGTAATAGTGTCTCCCTGGCTGGTCAGACACCAATATATCTGTCTTAAAGTTTCTGGGGAACACCACATAACTATAGTTGTGGTTTTGCAGTTCAACGGGTCAAATCTCTGTATTATCCTGCTCTTGGCATTTTTTTCCGTAAAAAAAAACAGTAATAGTGTCTCCCTGACTGGTCAGACACCAAGATATCTGTTTAAAAGAGTCTGGTGTAGGCCAGACAAATAGAACTGTGGTTTTGCAGTTCCACGGGTCAAATCTCTGTATTGTCCTGCTTTTGGCATTTTTGCCATAAAAAAAAACAGTAATAGTGTCTCCCTGACTGGCCAGACACCAATATATCTTTTTAAAAGATTCTGGTGTACGCCACATAACTATAACTGTGGTTTTGCAGTTCCACGTGTCAAATCTCTGTACTATCCTGCTTTTGGCATTTTTTGCCATAAAAACCTGAAATAGTGTCTCCCTGACTGGTGAGACACCAAGATATCTGTTCAAAAGAGTCTGGTGTAGGCCAGAGAAATAGAACTGTGGTTTTGCAGTTCCACGGTACAAATCTCTGTATTATCCTGCTTTTGGCATTTTTTGCCGTAAAAAACAGTAATAGTGTCTCCCTGACTGGCCAGACACCAATATATCTGTTTAAAAGATTCTGGTGTACGCCACATAACTATAACTGTGGTTTTGCTGTTCCACGTGTCAAATCTCTGTACTATCCTGCTTTTGGCATTTTTTGCCATAAAAAAAACTGTAATAGTGTCTCCCTGACTGGTGAGACACCAAGATATCTGTTCAAAAGAGTCTGGTGTAGGCCAGAGAAATAGAACTGTGGTTTTGCAGTTCCACGGGTCAAATCTCTGTATTATCCTGCTTTTGGCATTTTTAGCCGTAAAAAAAAACTGTAATAGTGTCTCCCTGACTGGTCAGACACCAATATATCTGGTTAAAAGAGTATGGCTTAGGCCAGAGAAATGGAACTGTGGTTTTGAAGCTCCACGGGACAAATCTCTGTATTATCCGGCTTTTGGCATTTTTTGCCTTAAAAAAAACTGTAATAGTGTCTCCCTGACTGGTCAGACACCAATATTTCTGTTTAAAAGATTCTGGTGTATGCCACATAACTTTATCTGTGGTTTTGCAGTACCACGGGTCAAATCTCTGTATTATTCTGCTTTTGGCATTTTTTGCCGTAAAAAAAACTGTAATAGTGTCTCCCTGACTTGTCAGACACCAAGATATCTGACCAAAAGTGTCTGGTGTAGGCCAGGGAAATAGAACTGTGGTTTTGCAGTTCCACGGGTCAAATCTCTGTATTATCCTGCATTTGACATTTTTTGCCGTAAAAAAAAACAGTAATAGTGTCTCCCTGACTGTTCAGACACCAATATATCTGGTTAAAAGAGTATGGTGTATGCCAGAGAAATAGAACTGTGGCTTTTCAGTTCCACGGGTCAAATCTCTGTATTATCCTGCTTTTGGCATTTTTTGCCGTAAAAAAAACCTGAAATAGTGTCTCCCTGACTGGTCAGACCCCAAGATATCTGTTTAAAAGATTCTGGTGTACGCCACATAACTATAACTGTGGTTTCGCAGATCCAAGGGTCAAATCTGTGTATTATCCTGCTTTTGGCATTTTTTGCCGTAAAAAAGCCCTGTAATAGTGTCTCCTTGACTGGTCAGACACCAAGATATCTGTTTAAAAGAGTCTGGTGTAGGCCAGAGAAATAGAACTGTGGTTTTGTCGTTCCAAGGGTCAAATCTCTGTATTATCCTGCTTTTGGCATTTTTTGCCGTAAAAAAAAACTGTAATAGTGTCTCCCTGACTGGTCAGACACCAAGATATCTGTTTAAAAGATTCTGGTGTATGCAGCATAACTATAACTGTGATTTTGCAGTTCCACGGGTCAAATCTCTGTATTATCCTGCTTTTGGCATTTTTTGCCGTAAAAAAAACTGTAATAGTATCTCCCTGAGTGGTCAAACACCAATATATCTGTTTAAAAGAGTCTGGTGTAGGCCATAGAAATCGAACTGTGGTTTTGCAGTTCCACGGGTCAAATCTCTGTATTATCCTGCATTTGGCATTTTTTGCCGTAAAAAAAAAAGTAATAGTGTCTCCCAGACTGGTCAGACACCAATATATCTGGTTAAAAGAGTATGGTGTATGCCAGAGAAAAAGAACTGTGGTTTTTCAGTTCCACGGGTCAAATCTCTGTATTTTCCTGCTTTTGGCATTTTTTGCCGTAAAAAAAACTGAAATTGTGTCTCCCTGACTGGTCAGACACCAAGATATCTGTTTAAAAGATTCTGGTATATGCAGCATATCTATAACTGTGGTTTTGCAGTTCCCCGGGTCAAATCTCTGTATTATCCTGCTTTTGGCATTTTTTGCCGTAAAAAAAAACTGTAATAATATCTCCCTGAGTGGTCAGACACCAATATATTTGTTTAAAAGAGTCTGGTGTAGGCCAGAGAAAATAGAACTGTGGTTTTGCAGTTCCACTGGTCAAATCTCTGTATTATCATGCTTCTGTCATTTTTTGACGTAAAAAAAACCTGTAATAATGTCTCCCTGACTGGTCAGACACCAATATATCTGTTTAAGAGATTCTGGTGTAAGTCACTTAGCTATAACTGTGGTTTTGAAGTACCACGGGTCAAATCTCTGTATTATCCTGCTTTTGGCATTTTTTGACGTAAAAAAAAAACTGTAATAGTGTCTCCCTGACAGGTCAGGCACCAATATATCTGGTTAAAAGAGTATGGATTAGGCCAGAGAAATAGAACTATGGTTTTGAAGTTCCACGGGTCAAATCTCTGTATTATCATGCTTCTGGCATTTTTTGCCGTAAAAAAAAACAGTAATAGTGTCTCCTTGGCTGGTCAGACACCAAGATATCTGTTTAAAATATCCTGGCGTACACCACATAACTATATCTGTGGTTTTGCTGTTCCACGGGTCAAATCTCTGTATTATCCTGCTTTTTGGATTTTTTGCCGTAAAAAAAAACAGTAATAGTGTCTCCTTGACTGGTCAAACACCAAGATATCTGTTTAAAAGAGTCTGGTGTAGGCCAGAGAAATAGAACTGTGGTTTTGAAGTTCCACGGGTCAAATCTATTTGTTATCCTGCTTTTGGCATTTTTTGCTGTAAAAAAAACTGAAATAGTGTCTCCCTGACTGGACAGACACCAATATATCTGTTTAAAAGATTCTGGTGTATGCCGCATAACTATAACTGTGGTTTTGCAGTTCCCCGTGTCAAATCTCTGTATTATCCTGCTTTTGGCATTTTTTGCTGTAAAAAAAACTGTAATAATATCTCCCTGAGTGGTCAGACAACAATATATCTGTTTAAAAGAGTCTGGTGGAGGCCAGAGAAAATAGAACTGTGCTTTTGCAATTCCACTGGTCAAATATTTGTATTATCATGCTTCTGGTATTTTTTGCCGTAAAAAAAACTGTAATAGTGTCTCGCTGACTGGTCAGACACCAATATATCTGTTCAAATTATTCTGGTGTACGCCACTTAAATATAACTGGCGTTTTGAAGTACCACGGGTCAAATCTTTGTATTATCCTGCTTTTGCCATTTTTTGCCGTAAAAAAAAACTGTAATAGTGTCTCCCTGACTGGTCAGACAACAAGATATCTGTTTATAAGAGTCTGGTGAAGGCCAGAGAACTAAATTGTGGTTTTGCAGTTCCATGGGTCAAATCTCTGTATTATCCTGCATTTGGCATTTTTTGCCGTAAAAAAAACAGTAATAGTGTCTCCCTGACTGGTCAGACACCAAGATAGCTGTTTAAAAGATTCTGGTGTACGCCACATGACTATAACTGTGGTTTTGCAGTTCCACGGGTCAAATCTCTGTATTATCCTGCTTTTGGCATTTTTTGCCATAAAAAAACTGTAATAGTGTCTCCCTGACTGGTCAGACACCAATATATCTGTTTAAAAGAGTCTGGTGTAGGACAGCGAAAAAGAACTGTTGTTTTGCAGTTCCACGGGTCAAATCTCTGTATTATCCTGCTTTTGGCATTTTTTGCCGTAAAAAAAAACTGTAATAGTGTCTCCCTGAGTGGTCAGGCGTAAATATATCTGGTTAAAAGAGTATGGTTGAGGCCAGAGAAATAGAACTGTGGTTTTGAAGTTCCACAGGTCAAATCTCTGTATTATCCTGCTTTCGGCATTTTTTGCCGTAAAAAAAAAACTGTAATAGTGTCTCCCTGAGTGGTCAGACACCAATTTATCTGTTTAAAGAGTCTGGTGTAGGCCAGAGAAATAGAACTGTGGTTTTGCCGTTCCACGGGTCAAATCTCTGTATTATCATGCTTCTGGCATTTTTTGCCATAAAAAAAAACTGTAATAGTGTCTCCCTGACTGGTCAGACACCAATATATCTGTTTAAAAGAGTCTGGTGTAGGCCAGAGAAGTAGAACTGTGGTTTTGCAGCTCAACGGGTCAAATCTCTGTATTATCCTGCTTTTGGCATTTTTTGCCATAAAAAAAACTGTAATAGTGTCTCCCTGACAGGTCAGACACCAATATATCTGTTTAAAAGATTCTGGTGTACGCCACATAACTTTAACTGTGGTTTTGCAGTACCACTGGTCAAATCTCTGTATTATCCTGCTTTTGGCATTTTTTGCAGTAAAAAAAAACTGTAACAGTGTCTGCCTGACTGGTCAGACACCAAGATATCTGTTTAAAAGATTGTGGTGTAGGCCAGAGAAATAGAACTGTGGTTTTGCATTTCCATGGGTCAAATCTCTGTATTATCCTGCATTTGGCATTTTTTGCCGTAGAAAAAAACAGTAATAGTGTCTCCTTGGCTGGTCAAACACCAAGATATCTGTTTAAAATATCCTGGCGTACACCACATAACTATAACTGTGGTTTTGCAGTTCCACGGGTCAAATCTCTGTATTATCCTGCTTTTGGCATTTTTTGCCATAAAAAAAATTGTAATACTGTCTCCTTGACTGGTCAGACACCAATATTTCTGTTTAAAAGATTCTGGTGTACGCCACATGACTATAACTGTGGTTTTGCAGTTCCACGGGTCAAATCTCTGTATTATCCTACTTTTGGCATTTTTTGCCATAAAAAAAATTGTAATAGTTTCTCCCTGACTGGACAGACACCAATGTATCTGTTTAAAAGCGTCTGGAGTAGGCCAGAGAGATAGAACTGTGGTTTTGCAGTTCCACGGGTCAAATCTCTGTATTATCCTGCTTTTGGAATTTTTTCCCATAAAAAAAATGTAATAGTGTCTCCCTTACTGGACAGACACCAATATATCTGTTTAAAAGATTCTGGTGTACAACACATAAGTATAACTGTGGTTTTGCAGTTCCACGGTTCAAACCTCTGTATTATCAGGCTTCTGGCAATTTTTGCCGTAAAAAAAAACTGTAATAGTGTCTCCCTGACTGGTCAGACACCAATATATCTGTTTGAAAGAGTCTGGTGTTGGCCAGAAAAATAGAACTGTGATTTTGCAGCTCCACGGGTCAAATCTCTGTATTATCATGCTTCTGGCATTTTTTGCCGTAAAAAAAACTGTAATAGTGTCTCCCGGAGTGGTCAGACACCAATATATCTGTTTAAAAGAGTCTGGTGTAGGCCAGAGAAATAGAACTGTGGTTTTGCAGTTCCACGGGTCAAATCTCTGTATTATCCTGCTTTTGGCATTTTTTGCCTTAAAAAAAAACTGTAATAGTGTCTCCCTGACTGGTCAGACACCAAGATATCTGTTTAAAAGAGTCTGGTGTAGGCCAGAGAAATAGAACTGTGGTTTTGCAGTTCCACGGTTCAAATCTCCGTATTATTATTTTGCTTTTGGCATTTTTTGCCTTAAAAAAAAACTGTAATAGTGTCTCCCTGACTGGTCAGACACCAAGATATCTGTTTAAAAGAGTCTGGTGTAGGCCAGAGAAATAGAACTGTAGTTTTGCAGTTCCACGGTTCAAATCTCTGTATTATTATTCTGCTTTTGGCATTTTTTGCCTTAAAAAAAACTGTAACAGTGTCTCCCTGACTGGTCAGACACCAAGATATCTGTTTAAAAGATTGTGGTGTAGGCTAGAGAAATAGAACTGCGGTTTTGCATTTCCATGGGTCAAATCTCTGTATTATCCTGCATTTGGCATTTTTTGCCGTATAAAAAACAGTAATAGTGTCTCCTTGACTGGTCAGACACCAAGATATCGGTTTAAAAAATTCTGGTGTATGCAGCATAACTATAACTGTGGTTTTGCAGTTCCCCCGGGTCAAATCTCTGTATTATCCTGCTTTTGGCAATTTTTGCCATAAAAAAAACTGTAATAGTGTCTCCCTGACTGGTCAGACACCAATATATCTGTTTAAAAGATTCTGGTGTACGCCACATAACTTTAACTGTGGTTTTGCAGTACCACGGATCAAATCTCTGTATTATCCTGCTTTTGGCATTTTTTGCCATAAAAAAAACTGTTACAGTGTCTCCCTGACTGGTCAGACACCAAGATATCTGTTTAAAAGATTGTGGTGTAGGCCAGAGAAATAGAACTGTGGTTTTGCATTTCCATGGGTCAAATCTCTGTATTATCCTGCATTTGGCATTTTTTGCCGTAAAAAAAACAGTAATAGTGTCTCCTTGACTGGTCAGACACCAAGATATCTGTTTAAAAAATTCTGGTGTATGCAGCATAACTATAACTGTGGTTTTGCAGTTCCCCGTGTCAAATCTCTGTATTATCCTGCTTTTGTCATTTTTTGCCGTAAAAAAAACCTGTAATAATATCTCCCTGAGTGGTCATACACCAATATATCTGTTTAAAAGAGTCTGGTGTATGCCAGAGAAAATAGAACTGTGGTTTTGCTGTTCCACGGGTCAAATCTCTTTAATATCATGCTTCTTGTATTTTATGCCGTAAAAAAAAACTGTAATAGTGTCTCGCTGACTGGTCAGACACCAATATATCTGTTTAAAAGATTCTGCTGTACGCCACTTAACTATAACTGTGGTTTTTAAGTACCACGGGTCAAATCTCTGTATTATCCTGCTTTTGGCATTTTTTGCCATAAAAAAAATTGTAAAAGTTTCTCCCTGACTAGACAGACACCAATATATCTGTTTAAAAGTGTCTGGTGTAGGCCAGAGAGATAGAACTGTGGTTTTGCAGTTCCACGGGTCAAATCTATGTATTGTCCTGCTATTGGCATTTTTTGTCGTAAAAAAAAAAAACTGTAATAGTGTCTCCCTGACTGGTCAGACTCCAAGATATCTGTTTAAAAGATTCTGGTGTACGCCACATAACTATAACTGTGGTTATGCAGAACAATGGGTCAAATCTCTGTATTATCCTGCTTTTGGCATTTTTTGCCATAAAAAAAATGTAATAGTGTCTCCCTGACTGGACAGACACCAATATATCTGTTTAAAAGATTCTGGTGTACAACACATAACTATAACTGTGGTTTTGCAGTTCCACGGGTCAAATCTCTGTATTATCCTGCTTTTGGCATTTTTTGCTGTAAAACAAAACTGTAATAGTGTCTCCCTGAGTGGTCAGACACCAATATATCTGTTTAAAAGAGTCTGGTGTAGGCCAGAGAAATAGAACTGTAGTTTTGCAGTTCCACGGGTCAAATCTCTGTATTATCATGCTTCTGGCATTTTTTGCCGTAAAAAAAACTGTAATAGTGTCTCCCTGACTGGTCAGACACCAATATATCTGTTTAAAAGAGTCTGGTGAAGGCCAGAGAAATAGAACTGTGGTTTTGCAGTTCCACGGGTCAAATCTTGGTATTATCCTGCATTTGGCATTTTTTGCCGTAAAAAAAACAGTAATAGTGTCTCCTTGACTGGTCAGACACCAAGATATCTGTTTAAAAGATTCTGGTGTACACCACATAACTATAACTGTGGTTTTGCAGTTCCACGGGTCAAATCTCTGTATTATCCTGCTTTTGGCATTTTTTGCCGTAAAAAAAATTGTAATACTGTCTCCCTGACTGGTCAGACACCAATATATCTGTTTAAAAGATTCTGGTGTACGCCACATGACTATAACTGTGGTTTTGCAGTTCCACGGGTCAAATCTCTGTATTATCCTGCTTTTGGCATTTTTTGCCATAAAAAAAACTGTAACAGTGTCTCCCTGACTGGTCAGACACCAAGATATCTGTTTAAAAGATTGTGGTGTAGGCCAGAGAAATAGAACTGTGGTTTTGCATTTCCATGGGTCAAATCTATGTATTATCCTGCATTTGGCATTTTTTGCCGTAAAAAAAAACAGTAATAGTGTCTCCCTGACTGGTCAGACACCAAGATATCTGTTTAAAAGATCCTGGCGTACACCACATAACTATAACTGTGGTTTTGCAGTTCCACGGGTCAAATCTCTGTATTATCCTGCTTTTGGTATTTTTTGGCGTAAAAAAAATTGTAATACTATCTCCTTGACTGGTCAGACACCAATATTTCTGTTTAAAAGATTCTGGTGTACGCCACATGACTATAACTGTGGTTTTGCAGTTCCACGGATCAAATCTCTGTATTATCCTACTTTTGGCATTTTTTGCCGTAAAAAAAATTGTAATAGTTTCTCCCTGACTGGACAGACACCAATATATCTGTTTAAAAGCGTCTGGTGTAGGCCAGAGAGATAGAACTGTGGTTTTGCAGTTCCACGAGTCAAATCTATGTATTATCCTGCTTTTGGCATTTTATGTCGTAAAAAAAAAAACTGTAATAGTGTCTCCCTGACTGGTCAGACACCAAGATATCTGTTTAAAAGATTCTGGTTTACGCCACATAACTATAACTGTGGTTATGCAGTTCCACGGGTCAAATCTCTGTATTATCCTGCTTTTGGCATCTTTTCCCATAAAAAAAAATGTAATAGTGTCTCCCTTACTGGACAGACACCAATATATCTGTTTAAAAGATTCTGGTGTACAACACATAACTATAACTGTGGTTTTGCAGTTCCACGGGTCAAATCTCTGTATTATCAGGCTTCTGGCAATTTTTGCCGTAAAAAAAAACTGTAATAGTGTCTCCCTGACTGGTCAGACACCAATATATCTGTTTGAAAGAGTCTGGTGTTGGCCAGAAAAATAGAACTGTGATTTTGCAGCTCCACGGGTCAAATCTCTGTATTATCATGCTTCTGGCATTTTTTGCCGTAAAAAAAACTGTAATAGTGTCTCCCGGAGTGGTCAGACACCAATATATCTGTTTAAAATAGTCTGGTGTAGGATAGAGAAATAGAACTGTGGTTTTGCAGTTCCACGGGTCAAATCTCTGTATTATCATGCTTCTGGCATTTTTTGCCGTAAAAAAAAACTGTAATAGTGTCTCCCTGACTGGTCAGACACCAAGATATCTGTTTAAAAGAGTCTGGTGTAGGCCAGAGAAATAGAACTGTGGTTTTGCAGTTCCACGGGTCAAATCTCTGTATTATCCTGCTTTTGGCATTTTTTGCCTTAAAAAAAAACTGTAATAGTGTCTCCCTGACTGGTCAGACACCAAGATATCTGTTTAAAAGAGTCTGGTGTAGGCCAGAGAAATAGAACTGTGGTTTTGCAGTTCCACGGTTCAAATCTCTGTATTATTATTCTGCTTTTGGCATTTTTTGCCTTAAAAAAAAACTGTAATAGTGTCTCCCTGACTGGTCAGACACCAATATATCTGGTTAAAAGAGTATGGTTTAGGCCAGAGAAATAGAACTGTGGTTTTGAAGTTCCACGGGTCAAATCTCTGTATTATCCTGCTTTTAGCATTGTTTGTAGTTAAAAAAAAAACCTGTAATATTGTCTCCCTGACTGGTCAGACACCAAGATATCTCTTTAAAAGATTCTGGTGTACGCCACATAACTATAACTGTTGTTTTGAAGTTCCACGGGTCAAATCTCTGTATTATCCTGCTTTTGGCATTTTTTGCCATAAAAAAACTGTAATAGTGTCTCCCTGACTGGACAGGCACCAATAAATCTGTTTAAAATATTCTGGTGTACACCACATAACTATAACTGTGGTTTTGCAGCTCCACGGGTAAAATCTCTGTATTTTCCTGCTTTTGGCATTTTTTTGCCGTAAAAGAAAACTGTAATAGTGTCTTCCTGACTGGTCAGACACCAATATATCTGTTTAAAAGAGTCTGGTGTAGGCCAGAGAAATAGAATTGTGGTTTTGCATTTCCACAGGTCAAATCTCTGTATTATCCTGCTTTTGGCATTTTTTGCCGTAAAAAAAACAGTAATAGTGTCCCCCTGAGTGGTCAGACACCAATATATCTGTTTAAAAGATTCTGGTGTACGCCACATAACTATAACTGTGGTTTTGCAGTTCCACGTTTCAAATCTCTGTATTATCCGGCTTTTGTCATTTTTTGCCATAAAAAAACTGTAATAGTGTCTCCCTGAGTGGTCAGACACCAATATATCTGTTTAAAGGATTCTGGTGTTGGCCAGAGAAATAGAACTGTGGTTTTGCATTTCCACGGGTCAAATCTCTATATTATCCTGCTTTTGACATTTTTGCCATAAAAAAAACAGTAATAGTGTTTTCCTGACTGGTCAGACACCAAGATATCTGTTTAAAAGATTCTGGTGTACGCCACATAACTATAACTGTGGTTTTGCCGTTCCACGGGTCAAATCTCTGTATTATCCTGCTTTTGGTATTTTTTGCCGTAAAAAATAAATTGTAACTGTGTCTCCCTGACTGGTCAGACACCAATATATCTGTTTAAAACAGTCTGGTGTAGGCCAGACAAATAGAACTGTGGTTTTCCTCTTCCACGGTTCTAATCTCATTTTTATTACCCTTATTCCATTGATAGTGCGAGTGTAAGCTATTTTACTTCATTTACAATGGGCTAGGCGCGTGGCAAGGGACGTGGAACTAGACGTTCTGGTGATGGTGCGTGTAGAGGACGGGGCCGTGGCCAAGGTGAAAATGTGCCACAACCAACAGCCACATCTTCTCGCTCCCACTTCTTGACCAAATTACTAGGGAAGCACACTACAACAGCAGTATTGCGAACTGATCAGTGTGAACAGGTTATTAATTGGATAGTAGATAATACTTCCAGTTACCTGGGCACCACCACCTCCGGTCTGTCTTCCACACGGTCAAGTTTTAGTAGCCGTGAGTCTCGACCGCATACTCCTCCTAACCATGATGCTCCTTCCTCCCACCATGCGGAGTGTGGTCAGACAGCAACTGATCCCACAGTTGGACACTCTGAAGAGCTGTTCACTGGTCCATTTCCATATTTGTGCCCCTCGCCTACTCCGCTAGAAGTGGTGGAAGAGGAGATCCCATGTAGCGATGGCCAAATATTTGAACAGCCATGGCCACAGGAAGTCGACGCTGGCAATTTGTCACAAGAGGTGGACGATGACCAGACACAATTGCCAGGAAGTGAGGAGGAAGATCGTGCGGCGCAAGTGGAAGAGGAGGAGGTGGTGGATGATCTAGTAACTGACCCAATGTGGCAGGAAGACACGCAGAGCGAGGCCAGCAGCACAGAGGGGGAGGGAGGCAGAGTACGACAACAGGCAGGAAGAAGCAGTGTGGTGGCCGCACACAGAAGGCAAGCAACAGTTCCCCGTAACACCAACATGAGGGACGTTGTCAGTACAACCGGCAGGTCTTCTAGAGTCTGGAATTTTTTTAAAGACTCTGCTGATAACCCCAAAAAGGCCATTTGTACCACCTGCCATGCCAGCATCAGCAGGGGTGACAAAACTACCAGCCTGACCACCACCAGCATGATCAGGCACAAAGCAGCAAAGCACCCGACTTTGTGGGGCGAACCCCACGGTCCACTACCAGTATCAGCGGGTGTCACCACTGCTACTTCCGCTGGTGTGCGTGTAATAGAACCCCCAGTTGTGCGTGCAAGGCAATCCCCTGTCCATACTGCTTGCAAATATGCCCCCTCATCTCAGTCTTCACTTGTTATGGCAGTTTCTCAATAAACAGCATCAACGTCCACGTCCACGTCCCACCTCAGCATTCAATAGTCCATATCCCAGAGCTTTGAATGAAAGCACAAATTCTCAGCCAACGCCCCACAGGCCACAGTCCTAAATTCGCACATTACACGACTGCTTGCATTGGAAATGCTGCCTTTTAGGCTGGTGGAGACCGAATCCTTCCGCAACCTTATGGCGGTGGCCGTCCCTCGGTACTCGGTCCCCAGCCGACACTATTTTGCCTGGTGTGCCATCCCACACTACACAAGCACATGTTCCAAAACATCTGCCGTGCCTTCAACAACGCAGTTACTGGGAGTGTCCACCTGACAACTGACACGTAGACAAGTGCTTGTTGCCAGGGACCGTACATCTCCCTGACGGCACACTGGGTAAACATAGTGGAAGCCGGGACCCAGTCCGACCTTGGGATGGAGCACTTCCTGCCCACACCAAGGATTGCAGGCCCTATGTCAGTCAGAGTTGCCCCCACAGTGTACAGCTCCTGTGCATCCTCCTACTCCTCCTCCTCCTCATGTTCAGCCTCCATCACAGATATCACCACATCAGTTACAAGCTGGAAGCACTGCAGTACAGCCTCAGCCAAGCGGCAACAGGTGGTGCTGAAACTCATAAGCTTAGGTGATAAACCTCACACTGCTTGTGAGTTGTGGACAGCTGTGAAAGAGCAGGCAAATCTGTGGCTGAGACCGCTGAACCTACATCCAGGCATGGTCGTGTGTGACAATGGCCGTAACCTGGTGGCGGCTCTGAGGTGAGGCGAGATCACACACGTACCATGCCTGGCTCAGGTGCTTAACCGCGTGGTTCAGCGGTTTCTTAAATCTTACCCCGAGTTGCCAGATCTGCTCGTCAAAGTACGCCGCCTGTCAGCTCATTTTCGCAAGTCGGCTATAGCTTCTGCTGCCATTGCTGTGTTGCAGCAGCGTTTGCAGCTTCCGGCACACCGACTGGTGTGTGAAGTCCCCACACGTTGGAACTCTACCCTCCACATGTCTGCAGAGAATTAAAGAGGAGGCATTGCAGCCAGAGTATGATGAGATAGATCAAGAACCCGCAATGGGCGATTGCACACAGCCCAGCCTCATCTCATCCCAACGTGCATTGGGGGACAATGAGGGAGAGGAGGAGGAGGAGGAGGAGGAAGAACAGGAGCTGGTATCATGCACTGTAGACGGTAGTACCTGTACAACTGTCATATAGTCGGTTCAGCGTGGGTGGCCTGAGGACAGGGGGGAGGAGGAGGAGGAGGAGAGCATGGTCAGTCGTCATCTTGGTGAGGACACGGAAGTCTTGCCTGTTACCAGTCTGGCACGCATGGCTGACTTTATGTTACGTTGCCTTAACCGTGACCCTCACGTTGTCAAAATGTTGGGTGACCGTCATTACTGGTTGGTGACACTTTTAGACCCCCGCTACAAGGAGAACTTTCACTCTCTTATTCCTGAGGTGGAGAGGTCTACAAAAATGTGGCAGTACCAGAAGGCCCTTGCTGCAGAACTGTTAAAAAAATTCCCATCTGAACATGCTAGCGGCAGAGATCACAGTTCTTTACCCAACCAAGGCGTACAGGCGAGAGAGATGCAACTCCAATCCAGCAGAGGCAGGGGAACAGTGTCAACATTCTGGGAAAGATTTCTGAGACCCGCCCAGCTTACAGGCCCTGAGGCGCGGGGTACTCTCACAAGGAGTGGAAAGTTTCAAAAGATGGTGAGGGAGTACCTTGCCGACCATACCAGCATCCTCCATGATTCCTCTGTGCCTTTTAATTATTGGGTATCCAAGCTGGACACTTGGAATGAACTCTGTACGCCTTGGAGGTCCTGGCCTGCCCTGCCGCTAGCGTGTTATCGGAACGTGTTTTTAGTGCCGAGGGGGAAATATAACTGATAAGCGCACTCGCCTGTCAACTGACAATGCTGACAAGCTGAACCTTATCAAAATGAACAAGGGCTGGATTGGGCCAGACTTCTCATCACCACCAAATGACAGCAGAGTAACATAAGGTCAAATCCACTGTGTTATTTCGGGAGGTGTATTCCCATGCACCGCTTCACACCCACACATGGGTATACGCTTCCTCATTTCGGCTGTATTTTGCTCTTCTCCTTATCCTCAGCCTCCACCACCAATATACCACCAGGGTGACCGTGGTCCGTGTTGCCAGCATTGCCAGTTCCTCCGTCCTAATTTGGAAGGCATGGGCAAAGACTATGGGAGACCCACTCCCCAATAATGGGAATAATGTTTTTAATATGCTGTACTGCATGGCTCTTGTAAGGGGCATTGCAAGTTCCTCCGTCCTAATTTTTGGCAGCTTTTGCTTGGAAGGCATAGGCAAAGACTATGGGAGACCCACTCCCCAATAATGGGAATAATGTTTTTAATATGCTGTACTGCATGGCTTTTGTAAGGGGCATTAATATCGTCTTGTTAAGCTACTGTGACCTCCACGTCTCTTCCAAAGGTCATTGATATTGTCTTTTTATTCCAATGGGACCTCCACGTCTCTTCCAAGGGGCATTGATATTGTCTTTTTATTCCACTGGGACTTCCACGTCTCTTCCAAGGGGCATTAAAACCGTATTGTTAGGCTATGTGCCCACGATGCAGAAATGAAGCAGAAAATTTCTGCAGCATTTCTGCATCTCCCTGGCAGAAAAAACGCATGCAGATTGTGCATGTGTTTTTCCTGCCAAATACATGCGGATTTGAAGCGTTATTCACATGCGTTTCCGCATGCGGATTGACAAGCGCTTTCCAGGCGATTTTAGCATCACTTGGAAAGTGCTTGACAACTAGGTCACACTATATAAATCCATGCAAACAGCATGTATTTATGTAGTGTGACCGTAAAAGAATGTTTAAAAATAAAAAAATAAACCTACACTTACCTTCCGATGGCCCGGCGTGTGTTGCTGCGCTCGTTCCTGGCTGCCAGCTGATCGCGGGACACTGCACTGAAGGGCCTGCAGTCACATGACTGTGACATCACCGCAGGTCCTTCAGTCCTGCCCGCAAGCACAGGGAAGGAGACCGGGGGCCGTCGGAAGGTGAATATAATTTTTATTTTTTATTTTATTCTTTTTTTTACAGGTACAATGGTACCCAGGTCTGGATGAGAGTCTCCTCTCCTCCAGACTTGGGTACCATCCACACATTGAAACGCATATAATCCGTGAGTACAAATGTACTGACGCGGATTATGTGCGTCTCAATGCAAGTCAATGACGGCGATTGCGCCGCGCTTCCGCAAAATTAATGGACATGCTGCGGATTTTTGAGCGCAGCATAAACGCTGCAGAAAAATCCGCAGCATGGGCATTGACAGTGCGGCTTGTCATTGGGGACCATGGGGGGGGCAGATTACCATGCGTTTTTGAAGCATTTACGCTGCGTAAATTCCGCAGCATAAACGCTTGAAAAACGCATCGTGGGCACACAGCCTTAAACCACTCTGAACTCCACAGATCTTCCAAGGGGCATTAAAATGTTGTTTTTAATTACCTCTAATCTTCACAACTCTTCCAACGGGCATTGCATTTCCTCCTAATTTTAGTCAGCTTTTGCTTTTCAATGCATAGGTGAACACTAAGGGAGACCCACTCCCCAACAATGGGTAGAAGGTTTTTAGTATGCTGTAATGCACGTCTGTTTCAAGGGGCATTGCAGTTCCTCATAATTTTTGGAAAGCCTTCCATTCACTGCTTAGGCCAACAGAGTACAGGAGACCCAGATGCTATAAATGGAAAAAAAGATTTAATTAAGGCCCTCTGACCTCCATGTCACTTCCAAGGGGCATTGGAGTGCCTCAAAATTTTTGGTAGGTATTGCACTCACTGTATACCCTATAACTGTGTAGCCGAACTGCTCCTTTTGGTACAAAAACATATCCTACAAGACATGTGTGGTTGACTGGCCTGATATTGATGTGAATGGTCCCTGTTCCTCCTGCTCTTTCTCCTTTGCCACCACCTCATCCATCATTCATCAACTAAAGCTTTGTTTTAACGGGAGTCATAGAACTGGGATAGTAGCAGGAAAACATCCAGCAATCCTCGGAGGAGGTAGGATATGCGCCAAAACGCTGACCACCTCAGATCAAGCCGCTACTACATACATGCGCTTGCATTCCAAGGAACAGAAAGCTAAGGAGATGTATGGCCTCATGATCATGAATAATTTACTCGTTGTGTAGGAGGCTGACCACTGCTGCTGTCTACCTTCTGTACTTTGTGTTGAAGCCTGATTGACCCAGGATCCGCAATCCTCTATGTCTGGAGGACGTGTTGCATCCCAGTGTCCAACTGTGTGCCGTCTTCCCCAATATTAACCCAGTGTGAAGGCATCAGTGAGATGGACCATCCCTGGCCAGATTCACTTGTCCACTTTTTTGTGGTTAGGCTGTCCTTCCCACTAAATGCACTGGGGAGGGCACAGGTATTGTTTTGGTATGCGTGCTTGTGTATAAGGCGCACCGGAAAAAATAGGGGCGGCTTGGGACCGTTTATGGACACCCGGCTGCCCCCAGGCGGCAGGGGACCGAGCTTGGGCACCCGGCCGCGGGACGGCTGGGGACTGAGTATGGATACTAGGCCGCCGACGCAGCCATGATGTGGTGGCCAGATTCCGCCTCCACATGCCTAAAAGGCCCAATTTCAAGTGCAAGCAAGCAAGCAGTATGGTATTGCAGCATGGAGGTAAGTGGGCGGCAGGCTGCATACTTGCGCTAGCATTGCAAGGAATGGGGGAGATACAATTGAACACGGCCCTGGGACAAGGAATTGAACGGGTATAGTTGCAAGTCTGCAACGACAGGTGCAGGGCGGGAGGCATCTTCACATGTGCCATGAACAGGGGGTTGGCGTGCACACGCTACAGTGGAATAGGCTGTCCTTCCCACTAAATGCACTGGGGAGGGCACAGGTAATGTTTTGGTATGCGCGCTTGTGTATAAGGCACACCGGGACAAATAGGGGTGGCTGGGTATCGAGTATGGACACCCAGCCGCCCCCTGGTGGCTGGGGACCGAGTGTGGACACTTGGCCACTGGGCGGCTGGGGACTGAGTATGGATACCAGGCAGCCGACGCAGCCATGACATGGTGGCCGGCGTCTGCCTCCACAAGCCTAAAAGGCCTCATTTCAAGTGGAAGCAAGCAAGCAGTATGGTATTGCAGCCTGGGGGTGGGTGGGTAGCAGGCTGCACACTTACGCTTGCATTCCAAGAAAACAAAGCAGAGGCTAACTTCTATCATCATCATCATGCTCCTCACCTTGGCACTCTCAACTCCCCTCATGGAGAAGCCAGGGCCCACCGGAGGAGTCTCTGGTTGTCTGGTGGGCTCCTCCAATGCTGCCCTAAAGCAGGCCAGGCTAAGAAAAGTGTGGGAAGGTTCCCGGGACAAATAGTGGAGGCTAGGGACTGAGTATGGAGACCTCGCCGCCGACGCAGCCATGAGGTAGTGGCATGCTTTGGCCTCCTCCAAACTAAAAGACCCCATTTAAAGTACAAGCTAGCAATATAGTATTGCAGTCTGCTAGTGGGTGGGTGGTTGGCTGCATATTTGTGCTTGCATTGCAAGGAATGGGGGAGGTACAATTGAACACTGCCCTGGGACAAGGACTTGCACGGGGATAGTTGCTGTTACGGATCCGGGTGGTGGAACCTCTGTGCTGCGGTGCAAGGAGGGACCAGAGGGGCGTAACTAGGTATCAACTCAGACTGACCAAGGTCATACGGCGGCTCAGTCGACTCCGTGACCAGGGAAGGACTGAGCAGAGGGACCAAGTGCTACTCTGGGACCGACCTTGCATGAGAGCAGGTGACTCCCACGGATCAGAAGGCAGGGACTGACCAGTACAGCAGATGAGCAGGGCAGGCAGGCTGATGGGTGATCCGGGTAGACGGATTGGCTAACACAGCAGGTAACAAGCAGGTGCCTCCAGGTAGGCTGGCTGGTAGGCACGGCAGGTAACAGGCAGGTGCTTCCAGGTAAGCAGGCGGGCAAGGCACGGCAGTTAACAGGCAGGTGCTTCCAGGTAAGCCGGCGGGCAAGGCACGGTAGGTAATAGGCAGGTGCTTCCAGGTAAGCAGGCTGGCAGGCACAGCAGGTAAGCAGCCAGCTAAGGCCCATAGACAGACTGGCGGACTGGACTGTAGACAGACTGTCGGGCTGGAGGGTAGACAAGCTGGCACACAGCACTGGTAGTCAGGCTGGCAGACTGGACTTGTAGTCAGGCTGGCAGGCTGGACTAGTAGTCAGGTTGGCGGGCAGCGGGACCTGAGGGCTGAAGAAGAGTTTAACACACAAAGCTACCACCTTGCACAGGCACCTCCATTTTGGAGGAGATGCCTTTTATATGAGAGGTCCTCCGGCCATCGGCCGGGGACTCCTTAGGACGGCGTGCGCGGCCCCTTTATGAGGGAGGGAGCACGCGTCCACCCTAAGCACATTGCCTGGGAAGGTGCTCGCGCCGGCAGAAGCAGGAGCGCTGGAGTACGCCAGGCGGGGAGCGCGGCGGTAAGAGGGACGGCGTCTCTGCCTGTCAGGGGGCAGAGACTCCGATACTACAGTTGCATGTCTGCATCTTCTGATGCGGCAAGGATCACTTCTGATGGACACACTTTTAGGCAGTGACCTGGGTGTCAGAGATGCTTCCAGGGGTCTTCCCCATGAGGTTCCCATGTCTTTTCAGCACTGTATACATGTGTCACACAGCACATGGCCAGGTTGTAAAATGTTAAAATGACATTTCCCGGTGAATGCATTTGTGAACATAGCCCAAGGTGTGGAGGAGTATTTTTGTTTTTGGTTATTTATTTTTGGAAAGGATGTTCCTTAACATATTTCACAGGAAAACAGTTTCAGTTTCGTTTTTGACCGTTTTATTGTGAGTCCGTAAAAGTGGCTTAATACCTCTGACCACGTTGTTGAGAGCAGTGACCTGGGCGTCAGAAATGCTTCCTGGGGTGATCCCCATGCTGTCCTCATGTCATTTGAGCACTGTCACTATCATTTTGGGCACTTTTTAGGCTTTCTACAGACTGCCGGGGTTGCCACCGCAAAAATGCTCGTTGCTCGGGTCGAGCACCCGAGTATCACGGTGAGCTCGGCCTGAGCTTCGATCACCCGCGCATTTTAGTGCTCGCTCAACACTAATAGCCGGACCCATGCATGGAGATTGGGAGACTGCGGCGCAGGCGCACAGAGGTCCGTGCATATATGCCCCCCCTCAAGTAAGGAATGTATGGCTTGGTAATACCAATATAAAATTTGTCTAGTACCATAATGTACAAAAATAAGAACAAACCCATAGAATTTAAAGAGACATAACAAACATAATCACCATCACCACCATAAGTCAATTGTATGTAGATCGATTGGTATTAAATTACACTCGAGTTTCTACAGACAGATTCCAAATAACCAGTCCAACGGCGGTTCAAGTTAGCCTCCAATAAGGAAAGAGAACTCAATGGGTGTGTATAGTTCACAAAGACCACAGAGACCAGGAGATGAGGACGGGTCATATCAATAATGATCCTACTGATACCATGAAAAGAGATTTAGAAAAAAAGGAAAATTCATATCAGTAATAAAAACATTTAAAAAAACAAAGCAAAAGGCATCCCGCCAACTGAATAGTCCATAGGAGTCCCCGGAGAAGCGGGAGAACATTCCAGACAAACACAATTATAAAAAAGATGAAAAGACCAGACACTCATTCAGGCCCCGTGGGGCCACGGTGTCCAGAGTTACGATCCATCAGGCCTCTTTTTGGGACAGAATTTGTTTGCCATTACCATCCCGGGAGCCTTAATGCAGGACGTCTATACAGCGCACCCCTAGGGAACTTGGATTGCAATTGTGTACCTTGCGAAAGTGATGCGGAAGCATCCTCAGCTCCCAGAGGTCAGTAACTATGCTGACCCCGCGAATGTCCAGCACGTGCTCCCAAACTTTCACTCTTAGCTCCCTTGTGGTCAAGCTGACATAAATTAGTTGGCAACCACAAGTCACATAATAGATGACATCGGTAGAACCACACGAGATATATTTCAAAATCTTAAACTCACGGGAGCAATCAGAGGAAAGAAAGGAAGCACAGTGCAGGACATTCGCACAGGCCGCACAGCGACCGCATGGAAAGGAACCCACCATGGATCCGCGGGAGCCAAGGGGATTATTCAAGGGAGGAATATAATGGCTTGACACTAGTAGATCACTAAGTTTCTTTGCCCGTCGGGCCATCATCAAGCGGATGTCCAACAAGGTAGTCACGCGGGGAGGGCTCTGTGCCAAGAACACCCCAATGTTTAGAAAAAATCTTCTGCATCTCTCCCCATTGGTGGTTAAATTTATATAACCCTATAGATATATAACGAACCCTCTCTGGTTCCTCCCTGCACACAGAGGAGGTTGGATAGAGTAGACAGCGACGAGGAGTTTTCCTTGCCCCCTCATAGCCAAGTGTGATGAATCTGTCACTGTAGCCTCGGTGACGGAAGCGTTCAGCCAGATCTTCAGCCTGTCTCTCAAAAGATGAGTCAGTAGAGCAAACGCGCCTCATCCTCAGGAATTGACCGACCGGGATGGCCCAAATCATGGGGAACTATGAGCAGACTCAGCGTGTAAAAGGGCATTAACTGCAGTTGGCTTTCTAAAGACATTGGTCTGGAGGGAGGAAGAAGGATCTACCTTCAGAACAACGTCCAGAAATTCAATACGGCTAGGGTGATAGACATATGTAAGTTTAATGTCCCAGGTGTTAGAGTTGAGCTGCAACATGAAGTCCTCAAGCTCTCCCACCGTCCCCTGCCAAAAAAATAAAATGTCATCAATGTATCTGAGCCACGATATGACCCGGCGCGCCCCCATCGCCAAACAGCTCCCGCTCTCACACACCCAGGAAGAGCCGCGCCTCTGCAGATACACATTGTCCTTAAATAAAAGATAATTATGTGACAGGATGAATTGGAGGAGCTCAAAGATAAACTCACATGAAAGGCCATCCAGGTCGGATGTCCCGAGGAACAGGCAAACCAAAGACACGCCCAGATCATGGCTGATGCATGTATAAAGACTCTCAAAATCAGCCATGAACATGCGGGTATCATTATCCACAAGGACGCCATCAACTCGTGTAAGGACGTCCGTTGTGTCTTTAATATAAGATGACAATGTGGCCACTAGGGGTCTAAGGTGGCTATCAATGTATCGACAAATAGGTCCACACAAACCACCCAAACCAGACACGATTGGACGCCCTGGTGCGTTGAGGGCGTCCTTGTGGATTTTAAGTAATAGAATGTGGCCATCTTCGGAAAATGAACGGTCAAGGCCTCAACAGTTTTCTTATTGATGATGCTTTGATCACATGCACGGGCGAGGATGCCCTGTAGTGCAGCAGAGAAAAAGGCCGTAGGATTGTATGAAAGTTTGGAGTAAGTATCACGATTCCTCAGCTGACGCAAGGCTTCCCTCTCATACATCAAACAGGGCCACAGAACAATATTACTCTCCTTGTCAGCTTGCTTAATCATAATGTCCTGAAGAGCTTTTAGTTGCACTTAGTGCACTTAGCACTTTTTTGTCTTTTTAGATATGTATGATGTATACAAACGGTGTTAATGTTTATAAACATTAACCGATGCCATGATAGTGTGCTTTTTCTGGCCCTGGAGCCATTCTACGTGGAAGTATACAAGGAAAAAAAGAAGAACTTGGGATGGAGCTTCCGTTTGAATATGGAGATCAGATAGTCCATATATCCATATTGAATTTATTGGTTTTAAAAATGGATTTTACTGTCAAACCACATTTACCATAAAAAAAACTTTTAAAAACACTGGTGGCAACATACACACTCATCCAAAATGGAGAAAAATGTAATAGAGGGAAAGCATTCAAGATGAGAATGGCCACCAAGCCAGTTTGGTAACAGAAGACGATATTGGGTTTAAATCATGCTTTAATTGATTACAGAACATATTATATTTAATCCCACCATTAGTATGGTTTTGTAAAGATCTTTTCAGAGTATGAATGTATCTCGCATCGATGTATCCGTGCTCCACCGCAATAGTAGATAACATAAACCAGATACATGAAGATGGGAGGGAAATATAGTCGGTGATTCTCTAGTCTTTTTATTGTACTAGTTTACCTAAAATCTGTGAAAGCTTGTGTTCCTTCATTAGCTTTTTTACTTCTGCGTATTTATTCAGTGCCTGCAAAAGGGGGAGGGTGTTTACAGGCCCGGCCTATACATTACTGACAGCCAAATTGAATTTTACTAGACTGTGGAAAAATCTTAATGCTCCACGACTGGAGGATATTATATGTTATATTAATAAAACCTGTTCATAGGAAAAGATGATTGCCTACAAGAATAATAGGTTTCATGACTGTTTACTTGACTGGAAACCCTGGCTTCAACAAGCAAAAAAACACAACTCAGGTATGAAAAATTGCCCTCCAAACCCCAAAAGCCCTGTAGTGATGACTATAATATAATTGTCTATATTCTAAATGTCTATTTTCAAATTTATTTGTCTTATCTACAGCCCTTACCTTTCTCTCCATTGACACAATTTGGACAGAAGAAGAGGAGAGTTGAAGGGTGTGGAGGGAGGGGGTAATCTTATATCACATATTCAGTCATTCCCACCAAATTCAATGGATTACCCTAAAATTAATCTAACTTGTACGCTGGCAGTATATGTCTTGCATTGAAATTCTTCATACCTGATGCTTCTTTCTGAAGACTTCATGTATGATGCAATGTTTGAGACTGTCCCAGGTCTGCAGTCCACTCCATACATGCGTATTCAACATCTGCTGTACCTTTACAGCGAATGTTGGGAAGGGGTTACCACTAACCATAGATAGTCAATAGACAAGATCAAAAGGACAATATTAAGGTATAGTATCAATGAAAACTCTGCATTGTCTCCAGTTTTTAAGGAAAACGATCTTTAACAAAGATGTCAGGGGATTAAAATAATGAAAAAAGAGGCAGCTGTGAGAGATAAACATCAAATGCCATTATGGATATGGCATACTGCCATTACTACATAAAGTACATTAGATCTGTACAGGGTGTTCTGTTCTGCGCTCAGGAAGATGAATACACAATTAATTCACTTTGTGCTTGATATTTATAATTTAAAATATAAAATGTAATGAATGTTCAGATTTTTTTCATAAATAATGTAATTCATTTTTAAATTGTTGAACGGAAAACTACTTGAGCGCTTGTTTACCTATGTTCTATTATACTTAACAAGGAAAAATGTGAAGATTTATTATTACTAGTTAGCATAAAAATACACCAGTCAGGCAAAAACTGCAACACATGTATTACAGCACTGCACACTGTTTAATAAATTTGTTATATCTTGGTAGAGATGCCAGACATGCTGGCCATGTACAGCTCAGGATGACTGTGAATGTGGCCGAACACATAAGTCCATGAGAGGGCTGTGGAAGGGACCAAACTGGCACGGACTGGCCATTTGCATGACCAGACTGAACCTTGGTGGGCCACAGTGCTCATCTTCATAGGTTTCTGCATGAGCTTTAATATTTTTTTGCAGAGAAACACTGTGGGTGTGCATTAACACTCACAACATTCATTACTGAACACAGCCGCAATGCACACATTATAGCTGTCCAGCCACAGTCAGTCTCAGCTGAGCACACCGGGTGCACTACAGTTGGTAAATATCTCCCATCTCCAATGGGACCACTCCTGGGCCTCATTGGACATAGGAATTTGCCACTATCCTTGAGTCAGGTCCATATTTGTCAAGTACGGGGCCCATGCTAAGCAATCTGGCAGCTCATCTATCTGTAGCATTGGGTATGCATCGGGAGCTGTGGTAGCATTTAGCCTCCTGTAGTCCATGCAGATCCGGGCTGTCCGGTTCTTTTTCAGGACCAGGACTACAGGCGAAGTCCATGTACTTTTGGACCTTTGGATCACCCCCAAGTGCAACATTTCATTTATCTCCGCCTTTATGTCTCTCTGTAGCTCTACAGAGACACGGTAAGCGGAGTGCCGGATTGGGGGGTTACTCCCTGTGTCCACCTGGTGGACAGCTAGCTGCGTCCTCCTTGGTACACTCATGAAGATGGTGAGGTAGGGCCAGAACATCTCCTGAAGCTGGAACTTCTGGTCTGTGGATAGACCCTCCTTCCTAAGCTGCGGCCAGAAAATCCACCAGGACCTCTGTCTTGCCTTTGGAGAGAAGGCAACACACAGGTAGGGCACAGGCTTCCCTGTCATGATGAGCTTTCATCATGTTGTTGTGGAAGACATTCTGCCTCTTCCTGATGTTGTCCATGGTGACCATGTAATTTACATAATTGGGGAGCTGATGTATGGGGTATGGATCTTACAAGGCCACCTGAAGCTTGTTTTGGGTCATTAGGACTAGAACCCACACCTTCTGACCCACTTCGTACACGTGCTCCCAGGTGTTTTGGTTATGCTACAGCTTCTGGCTGGCCTGGGTTTGCTCCATATTCCCATGCACCATCTGCGTCATTGCCTGCATTTTGTCACGGAGCCGCATGACATACTATATGACAGACACTTTGCGTGTGTTCAGTTCCCCTTCCCAGGATTCTCTTATGAGACCAAGGGGTCCCCGGACTCGTCTGCGATACAGGAGCTTTAAGGGGGAGAACCCCCTTGAGGCTTGTGGTACCTCTCTGTAACCAAAGAGCAGGTATGGGAGGTACCACTCCCAATTGTGCCCATGGGATTCAACCAGCATCTTAAGCATCTGCTTAAGGGTACCATTGAATCGTTCACACAAACCATTGGTCTGTGGGTGATAGGTGCTGCACCTGCATTTTCTTACAGAGAGCTTCCATTAACCAAGATGTGAAATGAGCCCCCTGGTCCATAAACAACTCCCTGGCAAATCCTCTCGAAAAAATGGCCAATTGGGCATTGGCCACCTTATCGGCCCTAATGGAGGACAGAGTTACTGCCTCCTGGTAACGGGTAGCATAGTCTACCACAGTAAGGATAAACTGTTTTCCCGAACTGCTTGGGATGGCCAGCAGGCCAATGATGTCCACAGCAACCCTCAGTAATGGCTCTTCTATCACTGGCAAAGGGATTAGGGTAGCCTTGGGCGCATGCCCCGACTTCCCCACTCTTTGACATGTGATACAGTAGCAGCAGCAGTTGGCAACATCTGTCCCCACTTTGGGCCAATAGAAGTGGTGTGACAGTCAGGCCTTGGTTTTGCGGACCCCCAAGTGTCCAGCTAGTGGAATCTCATGGGCAACCCACAACAACTCCTCCCTAAACTGATAGGCCATGACCAGCTGTCTTTCCCTCATTCACTCCTGTTGAGAGTTACATGGAACCATTTCCCGGTACAACCACCGCTGGTCCCGGAATACCATCTCCTTATTGTATTCAGAGAAGGGCTTCTCTGTGAGGTCCCTTAATGTCTCTAGACTAGTATCTGACTGCAGAGTCGCCTGGAACTCATGGGTAGAGGTAGCTAGAAGCGACGTTAAGGCCCCCACCTCACTGGAGCCGTCTGGGACCAGCTCTGGGTCCGCAGCCGATTCTGTTGTCTCACCAGGTGATGAGGGCCTAGAAGGCAGCACATTGCTTGCATTCTGGGCACTCATACTATGGGTGATAGCGGCTATGTAGGCTGTCTCCCAGAGGACAACCCTTTCCCATCAGCCTGACAGGCTATGGGTACCATTTCCCCTTCCAGGAGCAGTGCTAAGCATGGGGCAGCTACCACCAGCCATGTCATAGTCCGCCGTGAAACAGGTCAGCTGCATGGAACGACCTGCTTCATGGTCTCCGTGCTTGCCCCCATCGCCCTTAGCACTCAAGCTGGCTCCTTTTAGGGGATCCTCCGCAACATCACCCCACAGCGTGACATGGCCGAGCTGTCCTGTCCCACAAAACATATCATCATCATGCATCATATTAACGTTCACATAATCAGCATTTTGATCACAGGACTTACCAGTAGTGTTGAGTCACCCCCGTAGTGTTCGAGTTCGGTTCGGTTCGTCGAACACCCGTGTGTTCGCCGAACTGTTCGTCGAACTGTTCGTCGAACACCTTCGAACACCGTTAAAACCAATGGCAGGCAAACAAAAACACATAGAAACACATAGAAAACACCTTCAAAGGTGTCCAAAAGCTGACAAACTGCTCTGAAGACACAACTAACACATGGAAAAGTGACAAGTACATATAGTCATGCGAAAAGAAAAGAGGTGGAGGAGTAAAAGGAGGGGGAGACACAAATATAGGCATGTCATGCCCTTCTAAAATCCAAAAAGTGAGAAGCCGACACGTTCAGTCCGCTCCTGCCCGTGCCACCTCCGTGTCGCTGGGTTTGTGCCAGAGCCGCGGTGAACCCTGACGGCCAGCCCCCCTCTCCCAATACTGGTGCCTGTCCGCTGGTGGGTCGAGCGAGCCCCCCTGTGGTGGAGGCAGCTCTAAGCTTTTTAATTTAAATTGTCTCTCTAATTTGAAAGAATACACTTTAAATCCATTTACAAGGATCTATTGGAGGGCAAGTCTCATGCCAGCAGCCGCGTAATTCCAGCTCCAGTAGCGTCCACTAAAGCTGCTGCAGTTAAAAAGCTTTTATAAGGATCTAGCTCGGCTGTCCACCGCAAGGCATCCTACTGCCAGTCCCAGCCCCTATGCCTTGGGGTGCCTCATGATGCTCTTCACTGAGTATCCCGTGGTCCCGAAGCATTTCCTTTGAAAAAATTAAGTGTCCAAACTACAGGTGGTGTAGCTTGCTTAACAGCCGGGATAATCCGCTGACTAGCAGACACTGCTACTAGGCACAAAGTATTTCCTGGGCTAGATGCAGTTAAAAATTTGTAATTAGATACTTTCGTTGGATGCTGAGAAAGCATTCCATAGAGTCTCCTGGCACGCCATATATGATTCTCTTAAAAAGCTTGGGGTAGGGGTCTAGGGGACCCTTTTATAGCCAAAATCACGGCCCTGTATCGCAATACGTCACCTAGGCTGACGATAAATGGAACTGTATTACCCTGAGGGCTCGGTTGCTACAGAGGTATTGCACCTCACCCAGAGGTGTGATATCTCACTCTCAGGTAAGGATGGAGTGTGGATCAGGACCCGACACCTGCATGCATTACACCACATTGCCGTGGGGCAGGGCGACCAATATGCCCCTGAGATGGGCACGACAGTCCCTGTCCCTGGCTGGAGTGGGGGGAGGGAACACTGAGGAAGGGGAACCCTGTAGTGCAGGAGCAGGGAGGAAGCAGTTCCTGGGTGCATTGAGAAGGGAGTATGAAAGGTGGGCACCATCTTAGTTCAGTGCAGAGAAGTCTGAGCAGAAGTGGCAGGGAGCAGGGGCTCTGCATGAGCTCTGCTCCGGAGGCGGGCCTAGTAACAGAAGCTCAGGCCTGGAAGAGGGAGAAGGAAGGGAGAGGAGCGGAGAAGGCTCCAGGAACGAGGAATGAAGGGATCCCAGGGGTGCGGACAGGCGAGTCGCCACCGCACGCCCGAATTCACCTGCGTGGAGGGGTCAGGCCAAAGGGGGAGACCGGTCCCCGAAACTAGTGGAGGCAGGAAATGACCCTCAGCTAGAAACCGGAGGCTGTGACATTTTATGTGGCGCAGCCCCTCGCTACACCCGCTAGGAAGGCACCACATAGGGTCAGGGAAACTGGCGCCAAGTTTACCAAGAGGAGGCCCGAGGCAGCTGGACAGAAGGGTTGGTAAGAAAGGCCAGACAAAGGACACACAAAGGGGGTCCTGTGAAGCGCTCCAAAGTTATCTGGGAGTTGTCTGAGCCCCTCACCTGGTTAGCACAGTACGACGTGGGCAGCCGTTACCTGCAGACGTGGTCTGGATAATAAGAACTGTGAGTAAAGGCCCTGGACTGCATCACTGACTCCGTGTCATTACTGCTGCTGCCCTGCACCATCACCCCCATCCTCCGCATACACTGCCCTGAGGCTATACTCCTCCCGTGGGGAGTTATGCTACGCTCTGCTGCACCCACAACACCAGCCTCAGCGGTCTGCCCTGGAGCGGCGGTTCACTCTGACTGCAATCCACGGGTGGCGTAGTCGGACATTTAAACATCAAAACCACATAAATAGTTCCGCCACTGGTTTGACCGCCCTGAGCCACGGAACCGGGTCGCCGCCACGGAGACTACAACCACCAGCATCCACCAAAAAGGGTCTGGCTCCGGGTGTCCCAAGGCCCAGGGGGCGCGTCAGAACATTTTCATCACCTTTCACAATCACCAATGGGACAAGGCAGGGATGTTCTCTGTCCCTTCTCTTATACATCCTAGTGACGGAGCACCTGGTCTCATCAATTCGCCATAACCCCAATATTAGGTGGATTGAGGTGGGAGGCACCGAGTACAAGTGCTCTCTATTTGCTGATGATGTCCTAGTATATATCACTCAATCACATATATCCATCCATGCTGTTATGGCTGAAATAGATCGCTTTGTTATATGGTCAAATTTTAAAATCAATGCAGCGAAGTCTGAGGCCCTCGATGTCTCCCTCCCCAAATCCATATAGGATTCCATCCAGTCCAACTTTCCCTTTGCCTGGCCCTCACAGGGTATCAAATACTTAGGAATTCCTATTCATAGAGACCTCTCCCATCTATGTTATCTTAATTTTGGGCCCTTTATTGAACAACTCCATACAGACCACGGTTGGCAAGTTAGAACTGTAAGATTCACTACGTGAACCACTGGTGTTTTGTGGAAAAGCACATGTACACTGTGTTCCAAATTATTATGCAAAAAGTGTTTAGGAGTCATAAGGGAAGAATTTGTTTGTTTGTCAGTTAAACTCATTGATGGTGATGTGTGTCAGGGCTCTTTATATCACTGTAAGCAATTGCAGACACCTGTGCTAATTAGTTTGGCAGGTGTGTCCAATGAAAGGCAAGACTACTTAAGAAG
Organism: Phyllobates terribilis; assembly: GCF_046119375.1. Classification (NCBI taxonomy): domain Eukaryota; kingdom Metazoa; phylum Chordata; class Amphibia; order Anura; family Dendrobatidae; genus Phyllobates; species Phyllobates terribilis. The sequence goes on along the minus strand of NW_027362762.1, from coordinate 762,102,778 downwards.
GCTGTCTCACATTATTAAGCAGCCTACATTTTCTGCCTAAATGGGAAAGAAAAAGGATGTGTCGGCTGCTGAGAAGCAACAAATTGTGGAGTGTTTAGGTCAAGGCATGACTACAATCAACATTGTGCGATGATCAGGATGAAGTGTCTTGGCAATCAAGAAGTATGTAGCTGATTCACAGTACACACGTGTGCGTGCTGATAAGGGCAAATTGAGGACTCTTTCCTACAAGCAATTACGTCAGGTTAAAAGAGCAGCGGTAAAAAAGCCTTGTCATAGCAGCAGACAAGTTTTTGAAGCTGCTGGTGCCTCCAACGTCCCCCGAACAACAATATGCAGGGTCCTTCAGAGGTTTGCAGCTGTGCATACGCCATCCTGTCGACCTCCTCTATCCACTTCACACAAGCAGAAACGGCTCCAGTGGGCCAAACATTACATGAAGACTGATTTCAAAACTGTTTTGTTCACGGATGAGTGCCATGCAGCGCTCGATGGTCCAGATGGATGGAGTGGAGGATGGCTGGTTGATGGACACCCCACGCAAACACGGCTACTGTGCCAACAAGGAGGAGGTGGAGTAATGTTTTGGGCTGGAATCATGGGGAGAGAGATTGTCGTCCCCTTTAGGATCCCTGAAGGCGCTAAAGATGAACTCCATAATGTATGTAGATTTACTCAAACAGCACTTCCTGCCATGGTTCAAGAAGAAGAACCGTGTATTTCACAGCAAGATCATTTTTTTGCATGATAATGCACCATCTCATGCTGCACATAAAACATCTGCATCTCTGGCTGATATGGGCATAAAAGGGGACAAACTTATGGTGTGACCCCCATGCTCCCCTGACCTCTACCCCATTCAGAACCTCTGGAGCATCATCAAAAGGAGTGTCTATGATGGCGGGAGGCAGTTCACATCTAAGCAACAGCTCTGGGAGGGTATTCTGTCCTCATGCAAAACAATTGAAGCAGAAATCATCCAAAACCTGACAAATTCAATGGACGAGAGAGCTCAGAAGCTCCTTTCGAACAAGGGGTCCTATGTGAAAATGTAACATCACCTAGAATAAAGTTTTGAGTTGAAAACTGTTTGATTTCAGTTTCTAATAACTAGAGATGAGCGTTGTTCTACTCGAACTTTTCGCCAATCTCAAATTCGAGCTGTTTTGGGCGGTGTTCGAGCCGGTCGACGAACACGAACAATTTGAGAAAAATTCGGCTGTTCGAGGTTATGTTCGATAACTGTTCGTGCACCAAAATCATAACTGGATTTTTTCTCAGTAATGATGAAAATTAATGTTAATACGCAGTTTGAGTGTACAGCGGGGCGGGGGGAGGGGCAGGGGATGGATCTCTGCAGGAACAATGAAGATCTCCATTTTTTTTTCTCTTTCCCGCATTTGCAGTGGGGAGGTGCAATCTGTCAGCCTATCAGCAGCGCACACACGGAGCGAAGTGCTTTTTTTCACACAAGCAAGGGCATGTGTGATTGGCAGTGTATGTCACATGTCCTTGCCCTATAAGACCAAGCCATTTTCCCCGTCGCCACCATTTTCTCACTGCTGCAGCTGCGTGTTAGACGGCACCGCTGTTGCTGTGTGCGCTATACCTTGTTAATTTCAAGCCAATTTTCGCACAAATATACAGATAGCTTGGGAGTAGGGAATAGTTGTGATTGCAGTCCTTTTAAGGACTAGGTTACAGCATTTCCTACGACTTTTATCAAGCAGGTCTGTGCTCTTAAATAGATAGATTGTGGGAGTAAAGACTAATTGTAATTGGAGTCCTTTTCAGGACTAGGTTACATCAGTTCCTATCAGTTTTTGCCAGGCAGGTCTGTGCCAGTGCTGTGCAAGTTTTTTTCACAGCATTTGGCTGAATCTAGCAAAGCTAATCCTTTTTGGCCTATTGCAGAGTGTGTTAGTCAGTGGAGTAGCCTATCTGTGTTGCAAGATATACCACCTGTGTATAGAATACCAATTTTTTTACTGCACCTAGTGAAGTAAAATCTTTTGGGCATAGCATCATTCTATTAGTCCATCTATACTGACCTCCATCAGGTTGCAAACTGAATATAATTTTTTTCTGCATCTAGCTCTGAAAAAATATTTGGGCTTCTAGCAGTGTGTGGGACTTGGTCTATTAGTCCATCTATACTGACCTCCATCAGGTTGCAAATTAAAAATAATTTTTTTCTTCATTTGTCTCTGAAAAAATATTTCGGCTTCTAGCAGCGTGTGGGACTTGTTCTATTAGTCCATCTATACTGACCTCCATCAGGTTGCAAATTAAAAATAATTTTTTTCTGCATCTAGCTCTGAAAAAATATTTGGGCTTCTAGCAGTGTGTGGGACTTGGTCTATTAGTCCATCTATACTGACCTCCATCAGGTTGCAAATTAAAAATAATTTTTTTCTGCATCTAGCTCTGAAAAAATATTTGGGCTTCTAGCAGTGTGTGGGACTTGGTCTATTAGTCCATCTATACTGACCTCCATCAGGTTGCAAATTAAAAATAATTTTTTTCTTCATTTAGCTCTGAAAAAATATTTGGGCTTCTAGCAGTGTGTGGGACTTGTTCTATTAGTCCTTCTATACTGACCTCCAGCAGGTTGCAAATTGAATATAATTTTTTTCTGCATCTAGCTCTGAAAAAATATTTGGGCTTCTAGCGGTGTGTGGGACTTGGTCTATTAGTCCATCTATACTGACCTCCATCAGGTTGCAAATTAAAAATAATTTTTTTCTGCATCTAGCTCTGAAAAAATATTTGGGCTTCTAGCAGTGTGTGGGACTTGGTCTATTAGTCCATCTATACTGACCTCCATCAGGTTGCAAATTAAAAAATTTTTTTTCTGCATCTAGCTCTGAAAAAATATTTGGGCTTCTAGCAGTGTGTGGGACTTGGTCTATTAGTCCATCTATACTGACCTCCATCAGGTTGCAAATTGAATAAAAAAAAATTCTGCATCTAGCTCTGAAAAAATATTTGGGCTTCTAGCGGTGTGTGGGACTTGGTCTATTAGTCCATCTATACTGACCTCCATCAGGTTGCAAATTAAAAATAATTTGTTTCTGCATCTAGCTCTGAAAAAATATTTGGGCTTCTAGCAGTGTGTGGGACTTGGTCTATTAGTCCATCTATACTGACCTCCAGCAGGTTGCAAATTGAATATAATTTTTTTCTGCATCTAGCTCTGAAAAAATATTTGGGCTTCTAGCGGTGTGTGGGACTTGGTCTATTAGTCCATCTATACTGACCTCCATCAGGTTGCAAATTAAAAATAATTTTTTTCTGCATCTAACCCAGCCAATAGTTTTGGCCTAATACCACAGTTTGGCCACTCAGCTCTGCTCGGTTACCATCCATTGTTTTTTTGTGCAAACAACTCCAGATTTGTGAATTAGTTAACCACCAAAATGAGTGGAAAAAGGCCTGCTGCTGGTGGAAAGGGGAATAGGCATGTTGGGAAGGGGAAAAAATGTTGTGTCCGTGGGGTATGTGCAGAAGAAAGACCATCTTCCAGCCAAACTAAAATGTCTACTTCTTTTAGCGGACAATGTGATAAGATCCCTTTCTTACGGCCACGCCAATCGCTACAAATTCCAGATGAGGCACAAAAACAGCAGGTGCTTCAACGGATATCAAGTGCTCCTTTAAGTGGGCTCTCCTCCACATCAACTTCAACATCACAAATACTCCAGTCCTCAAAGGTGTCACCCAAATCGCACTTGCTTCCTCACAGCTCCCAAATCTCCAGCTGCCCGTCTGAGTATGAGGTAGAACAGATGGTTGAGTCTGCAGAGCTGTTTACTCATACTATAGCCTGGGAATCAGAGGTCGACTCCAGCGCTTCTGTGAATCCAGACGAGGAAATGATCTGCACTGATGCCCAGAATCTTTATGAGTCGGATCCAGGACCAGACGCAGAAGGTTCTGACCATAATGTAGACCCTCATTCCCAAACTGTAACTCCTGTTGGTGGAGACAATGAGGAAGACGATGATAAAACTCAAATACCTGATTGGAGCGACAACTTTAGTTTTTTGTCAGGGCAGGAACAGGTTGGCTCTGAGGACGACGGGTGTGATAACGCACAGGGTGATGATGATGAGGTCGGAGATCCCACTTACTGTCAACCCACAGTCAGCCAAGAGATGAGGTCAGCAGAGGAGGTGGAGGAAGATGCTAGTGACGACGAGGTCAGGTTGCGCCTTCCTGGACAGAGACGTAGTACTGGAAGCACGTCAACAACTGCATCCTCAAACACAACTCTGCCTCTCACCACAAGTCGTGGTGGCTCTTCAGGTCGCATGGGTGCTAAGCCTTGCATAGCGTGGGCATTTTTTCAGATCGATAAAGATGACCCAACTCGTGTTATCTGTAACATTTGTCAGCAAAAGCTAAGTAGAGGCCAAAAAATACATAGTTTGAGTACTTCATGCATGAACCGGCACATGGACATGAAGCATAAGTTGCAGTGGGAAGCTCAGTGTGCTACAATGCGGCCTAGCCGGCCGGGCCAACCACCGTCTGCCATATCTTGTGCATCGCAGCCTCTTCATCCTCTGTGACTGGGGGGACAGCAGTCACACCTGTTTTCGGGCGCAGACCTGCCACCTCTTTACCCGCAACAGCCAGCGTGATTGGCAGGTCATCATTTTCTTTGGAGGTGGTAACACCAGCTGGTCTTGAGCGCTGTCCGACATCGATAGCACCACCTTTGGATCAAGGCAACCTAACATGTCCGCCTGCATCTTCCTCACAGACCGGCAGTTTGCCGGGGACACCCTTATCAACCCCGTCTAAGCACAATAGCCAGCCCTCGGTCCCTCAGATGTGGACAAGTAAAAGACCATTTCCTCCTAGCCATGAGAAAGCTAAGAGGTTGAATTTCACCATCTGCAAGCTCTTGGCTACAGAAATGCTGCCTTTCCGCCTGGTGGACACAGAGGATTTTCGAGACCTTATGTCCGTCGCAGTGCCCCAGTACCAGATGCCCAGTCGGCACTACTTCTCAAAGAAAGGTGTGCCTGCGCTCCACCAGCATGTCGCACACAACATCACCGCTTCTTTGAGAAACTCTGTGTGTGACAGGGTGCATTTCACCACAGACACTTGGACGAGTAGGCATGGACAGGGGCGTTACATGTCGCTGACTGGGCACTGGGTAACTATGGTGACAGCAGGACAAGGGGCTGCTGTCCAAGTCTTGCCGTCCGCACGAGTTGTGCGTCAATCCTCTTTATGTCAAAGTTCCTCCACTGCTTCTGCCTCCTCAACCTCCTCTCGGTCTTCCACCTGCACCCAAAGCCTGTCTGGTCATGCCACAAGCTTTCTAACTGCGCAGAAGGGATCCTGCACACCTCGTTACTATGCTGGCAGTAGGGCTCAACGTCATCAGGCGGTTTTTACATTGAAATGTCTGGGAAATGTGAGTCACACAGCTGAGGAGTTGTGGTCAGCTCTGGAGAACCAATTTCATGAATGGTTGTCTCCACTGGACCTGAAACCAGGGAAGGCCGTGTGCGACAATGCTGCAAACCTGGGTGCGGCCCTTCGCCGGGGCAATGTCACACACGTGCCTTGTATGGCTCACGTGTTGAACCTGGTTGTCCAGCAATTTTTAGCCCACTATCCCAGACTAGATGGCCTTCTGCAGAGGGCACGGTCGCTGTGTGCTCACTTCCGCCGTTCGCATCCCGCAGCTCAGCGACTTACATCTCTACAGAAGTCGTTGGGCCTGCCACTTCACCGGCTAAAATGCGATGTGCCTACCCGGTGGAATTCAACTCTGCACATGTAGCAGCGACTGTGGCAGCACCGACAAGCCCTGGTGCAATACGTTCTGACGTATAGCCTGGGCCAACGAGATTCAGAGGTGGGGCAAATCACGCTGGAGGAGTGGTCTCAGATCAGGGACCTATGCACCCTTCTGCACAGTTTTGAAATGGCGACGAAGATGTTTAGTGCTGACGATGCCATTATCAGCATGACTATTCCGGTGATTTACATGCTGGAGCACATGTTAAACAGAATTCGGAGTCAGGTGGTGGCACAAGAGGAGGTGGAGGAAGTAGAGGAGGAGGAGTTGTATGCGGAAGGGCTAACATCTGCAAGGTCCAGACGGTCGGCAGCACCAAGGCGGCAGGCATGTGAGGGTGGGGGAGATGATTTTACCAGGGCGCATGGTAGCAGCCAAACTAGTGAGGAAGGTGCAGGAGCCCAGGAAGAAGTGGAGGACGAACTGATGGAAGACTCATCAGATGAGGGAGACCTTGATCACATTTCTGTTGTGCGAGGTTGGGGGGAGAGGACAGAGGAAGGAAGCATGATTGTTACCTCGCCACCAACACAACAGGGACTTGGTGCTCCTGGATGCGCAACACACATGAGTGCCTTCTTGCTGCACTACCTGCAACATGACCCTCGAATTGTGAGAATTAGAAATAATCCTGACTACTGGGTTGCCACACTGTTAGATCCCCGGTACAAAAGTAAATTTTCAGAAATTATTCCTGCCATAGAAAGGGATGCACGCATGCAGGAGTATCAGCAGAGACTGTTGCAGAATCTTACATGTGCTTTTCCACAAAATACCAGTGGTGCACGTAGTGAATCTCACAGTTCCAACTTGCCAACCGTGGGACCATCAAGTGTTCAGCACTCAAACCGTAACAGAACCACAGTATCTGCTGGTAACATCAATTTTGCGGAATCATTTCACCACTTTTTTAGCCCATCCTTTGCAAGGCCACAGGAGACAAGAAGTCTGACACATAGTCAACGCCTAGAGACGATGGTACAGGAGTATCTCCAAGTAAACATTGAAGCCACGACTGTGTCACTGGATCCTTGCTCTTTTTGGGCTTCCAATCTGGATAAATGGCCGGAGCTAGCCACTTACGCCTTGGAGATCTTGTCATGCCCCGCAGCCAGCGTTCTGTCTGAACGTGTGTTCAGCGCTGCTGGTGGTGTGCTGACAGATAAGCGCACGCGGCTCTCCACTGATAATGTAGACAGACTCACGTTCATAAAGATGAACAAATCATGGATCCGAAACGACTTTTCTACCCCTGTGTCATCCTGGGGAGAGTAAAAGCTTGATGATTGGTTAAAATCACCCTACCAACCGTTTTAAGCTTTCAAATTACTAATCATGTTTATCTGTATCTTGACTGGAAAATAATTTGGGCTTTGTAGCAGTGTGCAGCACTGATCCTATTAGGCCATCTATAATAAGCTTCACCAGATTTAAAATTAAAAATAATTTTTAGCTGCATCTAGCCCGGAAAATAATTTTGGGGCTCCGAGATGCGCAAGACACATAAGTGCCTTCTTGCTGCACTACCTGCAGCATGACCCTCATATTGTCAGAATTCGAAGTAATCATGACTACTGGGTTGCCACACTCTTAGATCCCCCAAACTTTTCGATCAACCTTTTCATTTTAATAAAGACCAAAAAAATGGTCATTTTTGAAATTATAAGCATTAGCAGGTTGTTAGAAACTGAAATCAAACAGTTTTCAACTCAAAACTTTATTCTAGGTGATGTTACATTTTCACATAGGACACCTTGTTCGGAAGGAGCTTCTGAACTCTCTCGTCCATTGAATTTGTCAGGTTTTGGATGGTTTCTGCTTCAATTGTTTTGCATGAGGACAGAATACCCTCCCAGAGCTGTTGCTTAGATGTGAACTGCCTCCCGCCATCATAGACACTCCTTTTAATGATGCTCCAAAGGTTCTGAATGGGGTAGAGGTCAGGGGGGCATGGGGGTCACAACATAAGTTTGTCCCCTTTTATGCCCATATCAGCCAGAGATGCAGATGTTTTATGTGCAGCATAAGATGGTGCATTATCATGCAGAAAAATGATCTTGCTGTGAAATACACGGTTCTTCTTCTTGAACCATGGCAGGAAGTGCTATTTGAGAAAATCCACATACATTATGGAGTTCATCTTTAGCGCCTTCAGGGATCCTAAAGGGGCCGACAATCTCTCTCCCCATGATTCCAGCCCAAAACATTACTCCACCTCCTCCTTGTTGGCGCTGTAGCCGTGTTTGCGTGGGGTGTCCATCAACCAGCCATCCTCCACTCCATTCATCTGGACCATCGAGCGCTGCACGGCACTCATCCGTGAACAAAACAGTTTTGAAATCAGTCTTCATGTAATGTTTGGCCCACTGGAGCCGTTTCTGCTTGTGTGAAGTGGATAGAGGAGGTCGACAGGATGGCGTATGCACAGCTGCAAACCTCTGAAGGACCCTGCATCTTGTTGTTCGGGGGACGTTGGAGGCACAAGCAGCTTCAAAAACTTGTCTGCTGCTATGACAAGGCTTTTTTGCCGCTGCTCTTTCAACCTGACGTAATTGCCTGTAGGAAAGAGTCCTCAATTTGCCCTTATCAGCACGCACACGTGTGTACTGTGAATCAGCTACATACTTCTTGATTGCCAAGACACTTCATCCTGATCATCGCACAATGTTGATTGTAGTCATGCCTTGACCTAAACACTCCACAATTTGTTGCTTCTCAGCAGCCGACACATCCTTTTTCTTTCCCATTTTGGCAGAAAATGTAGGCTGCTTAATAATGTGAGAGAGCCTTCTTAAGTAGTCTTGCCTTTCATTGGACACACCTGCCAAACTAATTAGCACAGGTGTCTGCAATTGCTTACAGTGATATAAAGAGCCCTGACACACATCACCATCAATGAGTTTAACTGACAAACAAACAAATTCTTCCCTTATCACTCCTAAACACTTTTTGCATAATAATTTGGAACGCGGTGTACATGTGCTTTTCCACAAAACACCAGTGGTTCACGTAGTGAATCTTACAGTTCTAACTTGCCAACCGTGGTCTGTATGGAGTTGTTCAATAAAGGGCCCAAAATTAAGATAACATAGATGGGAGAGGTCTCTATGAATAGGAATACCTAAGTATTTGATACCCTGTGAGGGCCAGGCAAAGGGAAAGTTGGACTGGATGGAATCCTATATGGATTTAGGGAGGGAGACATCGAGGGCCTCAGACTTCGCTGCATTGATTTTAAAATTTTACCATGTAACAAAGTGATCTATTTCAGCCATAACAGCAGGGATGGATATATGTGATTGAGTGATATATACTAGGACATCATCAGCAAATAGAGAGCACTTGTACTCGGTGCCTCCCACCTCAATCCACCTAATATTGGGGTTATGGCGAATTGATGAGAGCAGGTGCTCCGTCACTAGGATGTATAAGAGAGGGGACAGAGGACATCCCTGCCTTGTCCCATTGGTGATTGTGAAAGGTGATGAAAATGTTCTGACGCACCCCCTGGGCCTTGGGACACCCGGAGCCGGACCCTTTTTGGTGGATGCTGGTGGTTGTAGTCTTCGTGGCGGCGATCCGGTTCCGTGGCTCAGGGCGGTCAAACCAGTGGCGGAACTATTTATGTGGTTTTGATGTTTAAATGTCCGACTACGCCACCCGTGGATTGCGGTCAGAGTGAACCGCCGCTACAGGGCAGACCGCTAAGGCTGGTGTTGTGGGTGCAGCAGAGCGTAGCATAACTCCCCACGGGAGGAGTATAGCCTCAGGGCAGTGTATGCGGAGGATGGGGGTGATGGTGCAGGGCAGCAGCAGTAACGACACGGAGTCAGTGATGCAGTTCAGGGCCTTTACTCACAGTTCTTATTATCCAGACCACGTCTGCAGGTAACGGCTGCCCACGTCGTACTGTGCTCACCAGGTGAGGGGCTCAGACAACTCCCAGATAACTTTGGAGCGCTTCACAGGACCCCCTTTGTGTGTCCTTTGTCTGGCCTTTCTTACCAACACTTCTGTCCGGCTGCCTCAGGCCTCCTCTTGGTAAACTTGGCGCCAGTTTCCCTGACCCTATGTGGTGCCTTCCTAGCGGGTGGAGCAGGGGGCTGCGCCACATAAAATGTCAGAGCCTCCGGTTTCTAGCTGAGGGTCGTTTCCTGCCTCCACTAGTTCGGGGACCGGTCTCCCCCTTTGGCCTGACCCCTCCACGCAGGTGGATTCGGGCGTGCGGTGGCAACTCGCCCGTCCGCACCCCTGGGATCCCTTCATTCCTCGTTCCTGGAGCCTTCTCCGCTCCTCTTCCTTCCTTCTCCCTCTTGCAGGCCTGGGCCTCTGTTACTAGGCCCGCCTCCGGAGCAGAGCTCATGCAGAGCCCCTGCTCCCTGCCACTTCTGCTCAGACTTCTCTGCACTGAACTAAGATGGTGCCCACCTTTTATACTCCCTTCTCAATGCACCCAGTAACTGCTTCCTCCCTGCTCCTGCACTGCAGGGTTCCCCTTCCTCAGTGTTCCCTCCCCCCACTCCAGCCAGGGACAGGGACTGTCGTGCCCATCTCAGGGGCATATTGGTCGCCCTGCCCCACGGCAATGTGGTGTAATGCATGCAGGTGTCGGGTCCTGATCCACACTCCATCCTTATCTGAGAGTGAGATATCACACCTCTGGGTGAGGTGCAATACGTCTGTAGCAACCGAGCCCTCGGTGCTACAGTTCGATTTATCTTCAGCCTAGGTGACGTATTGTGATACAGGGCCGTGATTTTGGCTATAAAAGGGTTCCCTAGACCCCTACCCCAAGCTTTTTAAGAGAATCATATATGGCGTGCCAGGAGACTCTATGGAATGCTTTCTCAGCATCCAACGAGAGTATCTACTTACAAATTTTTAACTGCATCTAGCCCAGGAAATACTTTGTGCCTAGTAGCAGTGTCTGCTAGTCAGCGGATTATCCCGGCTGTTAAGCAAGCTACACCACCTGTAGTTTGGACACTTAATTTTTTCAAAGGAAATGCTTCGGGACCACGGGATACTCAGTGAAGAGCATCAGGAGGCACCCCAAGGCATAGGGGCTGGGACTGGCACTAGGATGCCTTGCGGTGGACAGCCGAGCTCGATCCTTATAAAAGCTTTTTAACTGCAGCAGCTTTAGTGGACGCTACTGGAGCTGGAATTACGCGGCTGCTGGCATGAGACTTGCCCTCCAATAGATCCTTGTAAATGGATTTAAAGTGTATTCATTCAAATTAGAGGGACAATTTAAATTAAAAAGCTTAGAGCTGCCTCCACCACAGGGGGGCTCTCTCGACCCACCAGCGGACAGGCACCAGTATTGGGAGAGGGGGGCTGGCCGTCAGGGTTCACCGCGGCTCTGGCACAAACCCGGCGACACGGAGGTGGCACGGGCAGGAGCGGACTGGCCGTCTCGGCTTCTCACTTTTTGGATTTTAGAAGGGCATGACATGCCTATATCTGTGTCTCCCCCTCCTTTTACTCCTCCACCTCTTTTCTTTTCGCATGACTATATGTACTTGTCACTTTTCCATGTGTTAGTTGTGTCTTCTGAGCAGTTTGTCAGCTTTTGGACACCTTTGAAGGTGTTTTCTATGTGTTTCTATGTGTTTTTGTTTGCCTGCCATTGGTTTTAACGGTGTTCGAAGGTGTTCGACGAACAGTTCGACGAACAGTTCGGCGAACACACGGGTGTTCGACGAACCGAACCGAACTCGAACACTACGGGGGTGGCTCAACACTACTAATAACCTGCTAATGCTTATAATTTCAAAAATGACCATTTTTTTGGTCTTTATTAAAATGAAAAGGTTGATCGAAAAGTTTGGGGGATCTAAGAGTGTGGCAACCCAGTAGCCATGATTACTTCGAATTCTGACAATATGAGGGTCATGTTGCAGGTAGTGCAGCAAGAAGGCACTTATGTGTCTTGCGCATCTCGGAGCCCCAAAATTATTTTTCGGGCTTGATGCAGATAAAAATTATTATTAATTTTAAATCTGGTGGAGCTTAGTATAGATGGCCTAATAGGATCAGTGCTGCACACTGCTACAAAGCCCAAATTATTTTCCAGCCAAGATACAGATAAACCTGATTAGTAATTTTAAATCTGGTGGAGCTTATTATAGATGGCCTAATAGAATCAGTGCTGCACACTGCTACAAAGCCCAAATTATTTTCCAGCCAAGACACAGATAAACATGATTAGTAATTTGAAAGCTTAAAACGGTTGGTAGGGTGATTTTAACCAATCATCCATCTTTTACTCTCCCCAGGATGACACAGGGGTAGAAAAGTCATTTCGGATCCATGATTTGTTCATCTTTATGAACGTGAGTCTGTCTACATTATCAGTGGAGAGCCGCGTGCGCTTATCTGTCAGCACACCACCAGCAGCGCTGAACACACGTTCAGACAGAACGCTGGCTGCGGGGCATGACAAGATCTCCAAGGCGTAAGTGGCTAGCTCCGGCCATTTATCCAGATTGGAAGCCCAAAAAGAGCAAGGGTCCAGTGACACAGTCATGGCTTCAATGTTTACTTGGAGATACTCCTGTACCATCGTTTCTAGGCGTTGACTATGTGTCAGACTTCTTGTCTCCTGTGGCCTTGCAAAGGATGGGCTAAAAAAGTGGTGAAATGATTGTGCAAAATTGATGTTACCAGCAGATACTGTGGTTCTGTTATGTTTTGAGTGCTGAACACTTGACGGTCCCACGGTTGGCAAGTTGGAACTGTGAGATTCACTACGTGCACCACTGGTGTTTTGTGGAAAAGCACATGTAAGATTCTGCAACAGTCTCTGCTGATACTCCTGCATGCGTGCATCCCTTTCTATGGCAGGAATAATTTCTGCAAATTTACTTTTGTACCGGGGATCTAACAGTGTGGCAACCCAGTGGTCAGGATTATTTCTAATTCTCACAATTCAAGGGTCATGTTGCAGGCAGTGCAGCAAGAAGGCACTCATGTGTCTTGCGCATCCAGGAGCACCAAGTCCCTGTTGTGTTGGTGGCGAGGTAACAATCATGCTTCCTTCCTCTGTCCTCTCCCCCCAACCTCGCACAACAGAAATGTGATCAAGGTCTCCCTCATCTGATGAGTCTTCCATCAGTTTGTCCTCCACTTCTTCCTGGGCTCCTGCACCTTCCTCACTAGTTTGGCTGCTACCATGCGCCCTGGTAAAACCATCTCCCCCACCCTCACGTGCCTGCCGCCTTGGTGCTGCCGACCGTCTGGACCTTGCAGATGTTAGCCCTTCCGCATACAACTCCTCCTCCTCTACTTCCTCCACCTCCTCTTGTGCCACCACCTGACTCCGAATTCTGTTTAACATGTGCTCCAGCATGTAAATCACCGGAATAGTCATGCTGATAATTGCATCGTCAGCACTAAACATCTTCGTCGCCATTTCAAAACTGTGCAGAAGGGTGCATAGGTCCCTGATCTGAGACCACTCCTCCAGCGTGATTTGCCCCACGTCTGGATCTCGTTGGCCCAGGCTATACGTCAGAACGTATTGCACCAGGGCTTGTCGGTGCTGCCACAGTCACTGCAACATGTGCAGAATTAAATTCCACCGGGTAGGCACATCGCATTTTAGCCGGTGAAGTGGCAGGCCCAACAACTTCTGTAGAGATTTAAGTCGCTGAGCTGCGGGATGCGAACGGCGGAAGTGAGCACACAGCGACCGTGCCCTCTGCAGAAGGCAATCTAGTCTGGGATAGTGGGCTAAAAATTGCTGGACAACCAGGTTCAACACGTGAGCCATACAAGGCACGTGTGTGACATTGTCCCGGCAAAGGGCCGCACCCAGGTTTGCAGCATTGTCGCACACGGCCTTCCCTGGTTTCAGGTCCAGTGGAGACAACCATTCATGAAATTGGTTCTCCAGAATTGACCACAACTCCTCAGCTGTGTGACTCACATTTCCCAGACATTTCAATGTAAAAACCGCCTGATGACGTTGAGCCCTACTGCCAGCATAGTAAGGAGGTGTGCAGGATCCCTTCTGCGCAGTTAGAAAGCTTGTGGCATGACCAGACAGGCTTTGGGTGCAGGTGGAAGACCGAGAAGAGGTTGAGGAGGCAGAAGCAGTGGAGGAACTTTGACATAAAGAGGATTGACGCACAACTCGTGGGGACGGCAAGACTTGGACAGCAGCCCCTTGTCCTGCTGTCACCATAGTTACCCAGTGCCCAGTCAGCGACATGTAACGCCCCTGTCCATGCCTACTCGTCCAAGTGTCTGTGGTGAAATGCACCCTGTCACACACAGAGTTTCTCAAAGAAGCGGTGATGTTGTGTGCGACATGCTGGTGGAGCGCAGGCACACCTTTCTTTGAGAAGTAGTGCCGACTGGGCATCTGGTACTGGGGCACTGCGACGGACATAAGGTCTCGAAAATCCTCTGTGTCCACCAGGCGGAAAGGCAGCATTTCTGTAGCCAAGAGCTTGCAGATGGTGAAATTCAACCTCTTAGCTTTCTCATGGCTAGGAGGAAATGGTCTTTTACTTGTCCACATCTGAGGGACCGAGGGCTGGCTATTGTGCTTAGACGGGGTTGATAAGTGTGTCCCCAGCAAACTGCCGGTCTGTGAGGAAGATGCAGGCGGACATGTTAGGTTGCCTTGATCCAAAGGTGGTGCTATCGATGTCGGACAGCGCTCAACACCAGCTGGTGTTACCACCTCCAAAGAAAATGATGACCTGCCAATCACGCTGGCTGTTGCGGGTAAAGAGGTGGCAGGTCTGCGCCCCAAAACAGGTGTGACTGCTGTCCCACCACTCACAGAGGATGAAGAGGCCGCGGATGCACAAGATATGGCAGACGTTGGTTGGCCCGGCCGGCTAGGCCGCATTGTAGCACACTGAGCTTCCCACTGTGACTTATGCTTCATGTCCATGTGCCGGTTCATGCATGAAGTACTCAAATTATGTATTTTTTGGCCTCTACTTAGCTTTTGCTAACAAATGTTACAGATAACACGAGTTGGGTCATCTTTATCGATCTGAAAAAATCCCCAGGCTATGCAAGGCTTAGCACCCATGCGACCTGAAGAGCCACCACGACTTGTGGTGAGAGGCAGAGTTGTGTTTGAGGATGCAGTTGTTGACGTGCTTCCAGTACTACGTCTCTGTCCAGGAAGGCGCAACCTGACCTCGTCGTCACTAGCATCTTCCTCCACCTCCTCTGCTGACCTCATCTCTTGGCTGACTGTGGGTTGACAGTAAGTGGGATCTCCAACCTCATCATCATCACCCTGTGCGTTATCACACCCGTCGTCCTCAGAGCCAACCTGTTCCTGCCCTGACAAAAAACTAAAGTTGTCGCTCCAATCAGGTATTTGAGTCTCATCATCATCTTCCTCATTGTCTCCACCAACAGGAGTTACAGTTTGGGAATGAGGGTCTACATTATGGTCAGAACCTTCTGCGTCTGGTCCTGGATCTGACTCATAAAGATTCTGGGCATCAGTGCAGATCATTTCCTCGTCTGGATTCACAGAAGCGCTGGAGTTGACCTCTGATTCCCAGGCTATATAGAATGAGTAAACAGCTCTGCAGACTCAACCATCTGTTCTACCTCATACTCAGACGGGCAGCTGGAGATTTGGGAGCTGTGAGGAAGCAAGTGCGATTGGGGTGACACCTTTGAGGACTGGAGTATTTGTGATGTTGAAGTTGATGTGGAGGAGAGCCCACTTAAAGGAGCACTTGATATCCGTTGAAGCACCTGCTGTTTTTGTGCCTCATCTGGAATTTGTAGCGATTGGCGTGGCCGTAAGAAAGGGATCTTATCACATTGTCCGCTAAAAGAAGTAGACATTTTAGTTTGGCTGGAAGATAGTCTTTATTCTGCAGATGTTACTGTTGCTTTAACACCTACCCCACGGACACAACCTTTTTTCCCCTTCCCAACACGCCTATTCCCCTTTCCACCAGCAGCTGGCCTTTTTCCACTCATTTTGGTGGTTAACTAATTCACAACTCTGGAGTTGTTTGCACAAAAATAAAATGTATGGGAACCGAGCAGAGCTGAGTGGCCAAACTGTGGTATTAGGCCAAAACTATTGGCTGGGTTAGATGCAGAAAAAAATTATATTCAATTTGCAACCTGATGGAGGTCAGTATAGATGGACTAATAGAACAAGTCCCACACACAGCTAGAAGCCCAAATATTTTTTCAGAGGTAGATGCAGAAAAAAAAATATTCAGTTTGCAACCTGATGGAGGTCAGTATAGATGGACTAATAGAGAAAGTCCCACACACTGCTAGAAGGCCAAATATTTTTTCAGAGCTAGATGCAGACAAAAAATTATTTTGAATTTGCAACCTGATGGAGGTCAGTATTGGTGGACTAATAGAACAAGTCCCACACACTGCTAGAAGCCCAAATATTTTTTCAGAGCTAGATGCAGAAAAAAATTATATTCAGTTTGCAACCTGATGGAGGTCAGTATAGATGGACTAATAGAGAAAGTCCCACACACTGCTAGAAGGCCAAATATTTTTTCAGAGATAGATGCAGAAAAAAATTATATTCAGTTTGCAACCTGATGGAGGTCTGTATAGATGGATTAATAGAACAAGTCCCACACACAGCTAGAAGCCCAATATTTTTTCAGAGGTAGATGCAGAAAAAAATATATTCAGTTTGCAACCTGATGGAGGTCAATATAGATGGACTAATACAACAAGTCCCACACACAGCTAGAAGCCCAATATTTTTTCAGAGCTAGATGCAGAAAAAAATTATATTCAATTTGCAACTTGATGGACGTCAGTATAGATAGAGTAACAGAACAAGTCCCGCACACAGCTAGAAGCCCAAATATTTTTTCAGAGCTAGATGCAGATAAAAATTATTTTTAATTTGCAACCTGATGGAGGTCAGTATAGATGGACTAATAGAG
This sequence comes from Phyllobates terribilis, assembly GCF_046119375.1. Classification (NCBI taxonomy): domain Eukaryota; kingdom Metazoa; phylum Chordata; class Amphibia; order Anura; family Dendrobatidae; genus Phyllobates; species Phyllobates terribilis. The sequence goes on along the minus strand of NW_027362762.1, from coordinate 762,086,032 downwards.
AAAGTCCCACACACTGCTAGAAGGCCAAATATTTTTTCAGAGGTAGATGCAGAAAAAAATTATATTCAGTTTGCAACCTGTTGGAGGTCTGTATAGATGGATTAATAGAACAAGTCCCACACACAGCTAGAAGCCCAATATTTTTTTCAGAGGTAGATGCAGAAAAAAATTATATTCAATTTGCAATCTGATGGAGGTCAGTATAGATGGAGTAATAGAACAAGTCCCACACACAGCTAGAAGCCCAAATATTTTTTCAGAGCTAGATGCAGATAAAAATTATTTTTAATTTGCAACCTGATGGAGGTCAGTATAGATTGACTAATAGAGAAAGTCCCACACACTGCTAGAAGGCCAAATATTTTTTCAGAGCTAGATGCAGAAAAAAATTATATTCAGTTTGCAACCTGATGGAGGTCAGTATAGATGGACTAATAGAGAAAGTCCCACACACTGCTAGAAGGCCAAACATTTTTTCAGAGCTAGATGCAGAAAAAAATTATATTCAGTTTGCAACCTGATGGAGGTCAGTATAGATGGACTAATAGAGAAAGTCCCACACACTGCTAGAAGGCCAAATATTTTTTCAGAGCTAGATGCAGAAAAAAATTATATTCAGTTTGCAACCTGATGGAGGTGTGTATAGATGGATTAATAGAAGAAGTCCCACACACAGCTAGAAGCCCAATATTTTTTCAGAGGTAGATGCAGAAAAAAATATATTCAGTTTGCAACCTGATGGAGGTCAGTATAGATGGACTAATACAACAAGTCCCACACACAGCTAGAAGCCCAATATTTTTTCAGAGCTAGATGCAGAAAAAAATTATATTCAATTTGCAACCTGATGGAGGTCAGTATAGATGGACTAATACAACAAGTCCCACACACAGCTAGAAGCCCAATATTTTTTCAGAGCTAGATGCAGAAAAAAATTATATTCAATTTGCAACCTGATGGAGGTCAGTATAGATGGAGTAATAGAACAAGTCCCACACACAGCTAGAAGCCCAAATATTTTTTCAGAGCTAGATGCAGATAAAAATTATTTTTAATTTGCAACCTGATGGAGGTCAGTATAGATGGACTAATAGAGAAAGTCCCACACACTGCTTGAAGGCCAAATATTTTTTCAGAGCTAGATGCAGAAAAAAATTATATACAGTTTGAAACCTGATGGAGGTCTGTATAGATGGATTAATAGAACAAGTCCCACACACAGCTACAAGCCCAATATTTTTTTAGAGGTAGATGCAGAAAAAAATATATTCAGTTTGCAACCTGATGGAGGTCAGTATAGATGGACTAATAGAGAAAGTCCCACACACTGCTAGAAGGCCAAATATTTTTTCAGAGCTAGATGCAGAAAAAAAATATATTTAATTTGCAACCTGATGGAGGTCAGTATAGATGGACTAATAGAATGATGCTATGCCCAAAAGATTTTACTTCACTAGGTGCAGTAAAAAAATTGGTATTCTATACACAGGTGGTATATCTTGCAACACAGATAGGCTACTCCACTGACTAACACACTCTGCAATAGGCCAAAAAGGATTAGCTTTGCTAGATTCAGCCAAATGCTGTGAAAAAAACTTGCACAGCACTGGCACAGACCTGCCTGGCAAAAACTGATCGGAACTGATGTAACCTAGTCCTGAAAAGGACTCCAATTACAATTAGTCTTTACTCCCACAACCTATCTATTTAAGAGCACAGACCTGCCTGATAAAAGTCGTAGGAAATGCTGTAACCTAGTCCTTAAAAGGACTGCAATCACAACTGTTCCCTACTCCCAAGCTATCTGTAGATTTGTGCGAAAATTGGCTTGAAATTAACAAGGTATAGCGCACACAGCAACAGCGGTGCCGTCTAACACGCAGCTGCAGCAGTGAGAAAATGGTGGCAACAGGGAAAATGGCTTGGTCTTATAGGGCAAGGATATGTGACATACACTGCCAATGACACATGCCCTTGCTTGTGTGAAAAAAAGCACTTCGCTCCGTGTGTGCGCTGCTGATAGGCTGACAGATTGCACCTCCCCACTGTAAATGCGGGAAAGAGAAAAAAAAATGTAGATCTTCATTATTCCTGCAGAGTTCCATCCCCTGCCCCTCCCCCCACCCTGCTGTACACTCAAACTGCGTATTAACATTAATTTTCATCATTACTGAGAAAAAATCCAGTTATGATTTTGGTGCACGAACAGTTATCGAACATAACCTCGAACAGCCAAATTTTTCTCAAATCGTTCGTGTTCGCCGAACGGCTCGAACACCGCCCAAAACAGCTCGAATTTGAGATTGGCGAACAGTTCGAGTAGAACAACGCTCATCTCTACTTACCAGATCTGGGAAGGTTGTTAGGAATGTATTGAGCAACCAACCATCCCAGATCAATTCACAATAGTGGCCTTCTTTTTGTCCCTGAACTAGCACAAAATGTCACAACTCCACCATCAGATCCTTCAAGTCCTCGAAGGTGCTGACTGACAGTCCTTGGAGCAACTGCTCAAAGTTGGCTGTGAGCACATCCACCACATCACTATAACTTTCATAGAATCATAGAATCATAGAATCATAGAATGGTAGAGTTGGAAGGGAACTCCTGGGTCATCTGGTCCAACCCCCTGCTCAAAGCAGGATTCACTAGATCATCTCAGACAGATGTCTGTCCAGCCTCTGTTTGAAGACGTCCATTGAAGGGGAACTCACCACCTCTCGTGGCAGCCTGTTCCACTCATTAATCACCCTAACTGTCAAAAAGTTTTTTCTAATATCTAATCTGTGTCTCCTCCCATTTAGTTTCATCCCATTGCTTCTAGTCTTTCCTTGTGCAAATGAGAATAAAGATGATCCTTCTACAATGTGACAGCCCTTGACATATTTGTAGACAGCTATTAAGTCTCCTCTCAGTCTTCTTTTTTGCAAGCTAAACATTCCCAAATCCTGCAACCGTTCCTCATAGGACATGGTTTGCAGACCAGTCACCATTCTGGTCGCTCTTCTCTGAACTTGCTCCAGTTTGTCGATGTCTTTTTTAAAATGTGGTGCCCAAAACTGTACACAGTATTCCAGATGAGGTCTGACCAAAGAGGAGTAAAGACCGATAATGACTTCACGTGATCTAGACTGTATGCTTCTGTTAATACATCCCAGAATTGTATTTGCCTTTTTTGCTGCTGCATCACACTGTTGACTCATGTTCAGTCTATGATCTATTAGTATACCTAAGTCTTTTTCACATGTACTGTTGCTTAGCTCTATTCCTCCCATTCTGTATATGCTTTTTTCATTTTTATTGCCCAGATGTAGTACTTTGCATTTTTCCCTGTTAAAAACCATTCTGTTGGTTGCTGCCCACTGCTCCAGTTTATTTAGGTCTTTTTGAATCCTCTCTCTCTCTTCTCTAGTATTAGCTATCCCTCCTAGCTTTGTGTCATCAGCAAATTTAATCAGTTTACCCTCAATTCCTTCATCTAAATCATTGATAAAGATGTTGAACAATACAGGTCCCAGGACGGAGCCCTGTGGTACCCCACTTGAGACATTCATCCAGCTGAATGTGAAGCCATTTACAACCACCCTTTGAGTCCGATCACTAAGCCAGTTATGAATCCACCTAACAGTTGCCTGGTCCATTGCATACTTGGTCATTTTTTCAATAAGGATGATGTGAGATACTTTGTCAAATGCTTTGCTGAAGTCAAGATATACTATATCTACAGCATTTCCCTGATCCACCCAGTCAGTGATTCTGTCATAGAAGGAAATTAAGTTAGTCTGACATGACTTGTTAGTTACAAACCCATGCTGACTCTGGTTAATCACTTCATTCTTATCCATGTACTTACATACATGTTGTTTAATAATTTGTTCAAAGATCTTTCCTGGTATAGAAGTCAGACTCACCGGCCTATAGTTCCCTGGGTCCACCTTCTTTCCCTTTTTGAAGATAGGAACAACATTTGCTCTTCTCCAGTCTTCTGGGACTTCTCCTGTTCTCCAAGAATTTTCAAAGATTATGGAGAGTGGTTCTAAAATTTCTTCTACAATCTCCTTCAGTACTCTGGGGTGTAATTCATCTGGACCTGGAGACTTGAACTCATTTATGTTAGCTAAATATTCCCTCACAATCTTTCTGTTTACTGATAACTTGGATTCCTCTATTCCTTTAAAAGGACAGTGAAGATCAGTTGATGTTACATTTTCTTTCTGAGAGAAAACAGATGCAAAATAGGAATTAAAAAGTTCGGCCTTCTCAACATCCTCTCTTACCATTTCTCCATTTTCATCCTGTAAAAATCCTATAGCATCTTTGACTTTTCTTTTACTTTTGACATACCCCCAAAATCCTTTTTTATTGCTTTTGACATCTCTTGCAAGCCTTAATTCATTGTCAGCTTTAGCTAACCTGATACGTGCCCTACAGGATCTGCAGACTGCATTATAATCTTCTTTAGATATGCCTCCCTCTTTCCATTTAATAAACATTTCTTTCTTTCTTTTTAGCATGTGTTTAAGTTCTGTGTTCATCCATCCTGGTTTCCTTAAATGCTTCCCATTCTTCCTACTTTTCGGGATTGTTAATGATTGTGCTTTGAGAATCTCATTTTTAAAAATTTCCCATCCTTCCTGGACATTTTTGTCCTTAAGGACATCCAGCCATTGGATCCCTCCTATTCTCTTTCTGAGTCTCTTAAAATCTGCCTTTCTAAAATCTAACCTTGAAGTTTGAGTCTTCACATGTCTTCCTCCTCTAGTTATCCAAAATTCTATAATAGCATGATGGTCCATGCTATTATAATTCATGCGGTCCATGCTGGAGGGGTCGGAACTTTTTGCAGTGCACCTCAGGATTAAGTTGTTAATTTTTTATCAAGGCCTGCTTGATTGCCCCATAGTCTCAATCTTGGTCCCACGGAGACCTGGGGTTAAATATCGGGCCTGCTGGTCTTCAGGCAGCTGGTACTGCCTGCAGGCTTTTTTAAAACCCTCTCAGAAATATGTCCAAGTCCCCATCCTGTCCATTACAGGGAAATGCTCTGGATGGGGTTTAAAACTGTTGGCATTGTTGGACTCCTGGTTCTGTGGGGAAGATCTTTGCAGCTGGATTTGGGCTAACTCCAGCTCCTCTTGATGCTCGGATCTCTCAGCCTGGGCCTGCCGCTCTGTGAACTCATGCTCTGCTTTGCGTTCTTGTAGCACCAGCTGCAGGTGTGCTTGAGGGTCACAGTCTCCCATGTGATGCAGAAGGAGGGGCACACAAGAGTTAATTTCATCCTGGGTGCTGTGGTGGGTGCTAGTCCCCTCTGAGTCTGCCAGCTGTGGAGCCAGAGGCGTAGCTAGGTCTCCTGGTGCTCCACTGGTCCCTGGCTCTGGGGCCACATTGTGTTGGTCTCTGGCATCATCCTGCACCAAGGCATGGATTAGCATCTCCTTGGTCTTGTCAGATCCATCGAAACCTCACTCTTCACACAGCCTGATCAGCACAGCTTTCCCATGCTTTTTATAAGCAGCTGCCATTTTAGCAGTTACTTACCAAATAAAAGGTAGAACATAGAAACAAGAGAAGGGGGGGATGCAACAAAAAAATATTAAAACACTGAGTCTTATTCCTTTAAACTTTGCACAATATTTTTGCAAGAACCGTGCACGTTTTTAGTGATAGGAATGATTGCTCAATCCAGCCACTGATGTTCTGTAATATCCCACCTCTTGCCACCAATTTGTCAGGGCAACACTGGCGAGATCATGCAGAATCCCACCGCTGCTTCCAATTTGTGGGTTATGATCCACAATATCACAGAGACCACCTGCTGTGATCTTCGGAGCGAACAGATCTCGGCATCCTCCTATCATCCGGACAGTTACACGATTGACCAACGATCAGCTGAGTAGACTGCAGGCTGTTCTCACTAATTAGTTATCGAAAACCTAACACCTCCGGATTCCAACACGTGGAATATGTGTACATAATGCAGTGTGATGACTGCTAATTCCACGATAACCCCAGAAAGACTATTAGCTGCCACCACCAATCCGTTTTTTGGCCAAGTGGACTCCGTTTCAGGTAGTGCAAGGCTTCGGTGCGACGCACGATTACAAAACAAAAGAACCAGAACTATTACATTTTTTATTTAATCCAAAGGGAGGCAGTGTTTATGAAAAAATATACAAAAGATTCTACAAAGGGGACAAAACAATACAGCATATACAGTCACAGAAAATAAAAGGGATTAACAGAATAACTTACTATACTGATCGCAGAGACTATTCAGTTTAGCCAAAGGAGAGCTCTTCAATTGGCCGTCTCGTGAGCGGGATTCCTGCATACACGGAAAATGTATCTCTAAGCATGAACCTAGATCATAATTCAGCTTGATCGCTTATCAGCCCCCCGAGTCCCACCCACACAATCCCCTGTGATGACTTCACATGGGCTGGGTTATGGGCTAGTCTCAGCTTTTCATTATTTTATGAAATCCCCAACTTTTGTGATAACTTCTCGCTGGATGAGAGCAGAAGTTGGAGATTGACGCCATATTTTCCATCGGGATTTTATCTTTATTTAGAAACCAAACACGACATAGCTGTTGTCAGTTATCTTTTTACTTTTGAATTATGGCTCATCAGCAGGGCTCATAGATATGAAAAAATATGCATATTATTCCCCAATTAGCCCTGCTGCAAAAAATATATGTCTCATCCCAATTGGATTTATAGAAATTTTCTTTCGGTGCCTCTGTGTCCACAAGATGTCTAGGGATGAAAGGAACGTGCACCTGTGAAGGACAAGGCTATTCTAATGAGTGTGATATATTCCATTTGATCCTTAACAAGCAGTTTCCTATCTATTCAGTTGGTACTCTCTATCTATACACATCCTTCAGTTCAGTCTCCTGGCCCATGTGTTAAACTGTGTCTATGTGTCAACACATGTCTCTATTGCTGTCCAACTCTCTGAAGTTTCAATTACCTTTCAATTCTATAGCTCTTGCATGTCAATTAACAGGGGTAATTAACTTTCTCCCTGGAAGAGTCTATTGTGCAATCCGACATCTAGGTGTCAGCTTAAATTGCAAATGACAGAGGGAAAAAGGAAGGGGTGAGGGACTACATTTTTAACATTTTCCATGAAAAAAAAAATCCTTTTCATGGCTACTTACTGTCCTTTCTCTAAAAAAAACGCTGTTACCTGCATTCAATGTAGAGATAGCTGGTGGAAGAGGTATAGTTTTAGATTAGAGGCATATAGGCAGGGTCTAATATTGCTCTTGCAGTACTTGTATACCACTGCCGCACCATTAAAAGTCCTTTTCAGGGCTACATATTTTCTTTTCCCTATTAATACAGGAAAGTTGGAAGGCATATATTATATACCTAATTTAAAATGTGCAGCAAGGCGTGTGGTAAAGGATGGGGAAGTGGATGTGCTGCTAATGGTGCATTTTGAGTAGAGATGAGCGTTGTTCTACTCGAACTGTTCGCCAATCTCAAATTCGAGCTGTTTTGGGCGGTGTTCGAGCCGGTCGACGAACACGAACAATTTGAGAAAAATTCGGCAGTTCGAGGTTATGTTCGATAACTGTTCGTGCACCAAAATCATAACTGGATTTTTTCTCAGTAATGATGAAAATTAATGTTAATACGCAGTTTGAGTGTACAGCGGGGCGGGGGGAGGGGCAGGGGATGGATCTCTGCAGGAACAATGAAGATCTCCATTTTTTTTTCTCTTTCCCGCATTTGCAGTGGGGAGGTGCAATCTGTCAGCCTATCAGCAGCGCACACACGGAGCGAAGTGCTTTTTTTCACACAAGCAAGGGCATGTGTGATTGGCAGTGTATGTCACATGTCCTTGCCCTATAAGACCAAGCCATTTTCCCCGTCGCCACCATTTTCTCACTGCTGCAGCTGCGTGTTAGACGGCACCGCTGTTGCTGTGTGCGCTATACCTTGTTAATTTCAAGCCAATTTTCGCACAAATATACAGATAGCTTGGGAGTAGGGAATAGTTGTGATTGCAGTCCTTTTAAGGACTAGGTTACAGCATTTCCTATGACTTTTATCAGGCAGGTCTGTGCTCTTAAATAGATACATTGTGGGAGTAAAGACTAATTGTAATTGGAGTCCTTTTCAGGACTAGGTTACATCAGTTCCTATCAGTTTTTGCCAGGCAGGTCTGTGCCAGTGCTGTGCAAGTTTTTTTCACAGCATTTGGCTGAATCTAGCAAAGCTAATCCTTTTTGGCCTATTGCAGAGTGTGTTAGTCAGTGGAGTAGCCTATCTGTGTTGCAAGATATACCACCTGTGTATAGAATACCAATTTTTTTACTGCACCTAGTGAAGTAAAATCTTTTGGGCATAGCATCATTCTATTAGTCCATCTATACTGACCTCCATCAGGTTGCAAACTGAATATAATTTTTTTCTGCATCTAGCTCTGAAAAAATATTTGGGCTTCTAGCAGTGTGTGGGACTTGGTCTATTAGTCCATCTATACTGACCTCCATCAGGTTGCAAATTAAAAATAATTTTTTTCTTCATTTAGCTCTGAAAAAATATTTGGGCTTCTAGCAGTGTGTGGGACTTGTTCTATTAGTCCTTCTATACTGACGTCCAGCAGGTTGCAAATTGAATATAATTTTTTTCTGCTTCTAGCTCTGAAAAAATATTTGGGCTTCTAGCGGTGTGTGGGACTTGGTCTATTAGTCCATCTATACTGACCTCCATCAGGTTGCAAATTAAAAATAATTTTTTTCTGCATCTAGCTCTGAAAAAATATTTGGGCTTCTAGCAGTGTGTGGGACTTGGTCTATTAGTCCATCTATACTGACCTCCATCAGGTTGCAAATTAAAAATAATTTTTTTCTGCATCTAACCCAGCCAATAGTTTTGGCCTAATACCACAGTTTGGCCACTCAGCTCTGCTCGGTTACCATCCATTGTTTTTTTGTGCAAACAACTCCAGAGTTGTGAATTAGTTAACCACCAAAATGAGTGGAAAAAGGCCTGCTGCTGGTGGAAAGGGGAATAGGCGTGTTGGGAAGGGGAAAAAAGGTTGTGTCCGTGGGGTGCAGAAGAAAGACCATCTTCCAGGCAAACTAAAATGTCTACTTCTTTTAGCGGACAATGTGATAAGATCCCTTTCTTACGGCCACGCCAATCGCTACAAATTCCAGATGAGGCACAAAAACAGCAGGTGCTTCAACGGATATCAAGTGCTCCTTTAAGTGGGCTCTCCTCCACATCAACTTCAACATCACAAATACTCCAGTCCTCAAAGGTGTCACCCAAATCGCACTTGCTTCCTCACAGCTCCCAAATCTCCAGCTGCCCGTCTGAGTATGAGGTAGAACAGATGGTTGAGTCTGCAGAGCTGTTTACTCATACTATAGCCTGGGAATCAGAGGTCGACTCCAGCGCTTCTGTGAATCCAGACGAGGAAATGATCTGCACTGATGCCCAGAATCTTTATGAGTCGGATCCAGGACCAGACGCAGAAGGTTCTGACCATAATGTAGACCCTCATTCCCAAACTGTAACTCCTGTTGGTGGAGACAATGAGGAAGACGATGATAAGACTCAAATACCTGATTGGAGCGACAACTTTAGTTTTTTGTCAGGGCAGGAACAGGTTGGCTCTGAGGACGACGGGTGTGATAACGCACAGGGTGATGATGATGAGGTCAGAGATCCTACTTACTGTCAACCCACAGTCAGCCAAGAGATGAGGTCAGCAGAGGAGGTGGAGGAAGATGCTAGTGACGACGAGGTCAGGTTGCGCCTTCCTGGACAGAGACGTAGTACTGGAAGCACGTCAACAACTGCATCCTCAAACACAACTCTGCCTCTCACCACAAGTCGTGGTGGCTCTTCAGGTCGCATGGGTGCTAAGCCTTGCATAGCCTGGGCATTTTCTCAGATCGATAAAGATGACCCAACTCGTGTTATCTGTAACATTTGTCAGCAAAAGCTAAGTAGAGGCCAAAAAATACATAGTTTGAGTACTTCATGCATGAACCGGCACATGGACATGAAGCATAAGTTGCAGTGGGAAGCTCAGTGTGCTACAATGCGGTCTAGCCGGCCGGGCCAACCACCGTCTGCCATATCTTGTGCATCCGCGGCCTCTTCATCCTCTGTGACTGGGGGGACAGCAGTCACACCTGTTTTGGGGCGCAGACCTGCCACCTCTTTACCCGCAACAGCCAGCGTGATTGGCAGGTCATCATTTTCTTTGGAGGTGGTAACACCAGCTGGTCTTGAGCGCTGTCCGACATCGATAGCACCACCTTTGGATCAAGGCAACCTAACATGTCCGCCTGCATCTTCCTCACAGACCGGCAGTTTGCCGGGGACACCCTTATCAACCCCGTCTAAGCACAATAGCCAGCCCTCGGTCCCTCAGATGTGGACAAGTAAAAGACCATTTCCTCCTAGCCATGAGAAAGCTAAGAGGTTGAATTTCACCATCTGCAAGCTCTTGGCTACAGAAATGCTGCCTTTCCGCCTGGTGGACACAGAGGATTTTCGAGACCTTATGTCCGTCGCAGTGCCCCAGTACCAGTTGCCCAGTCGGCACTACTTCTCAAAGAAAGGTGTGCCTGCGCTCCACCAGCATGTCGCACACAACATCACCGCTTCTTTGAGAAACTCTGTGTGTGACAGGGTGCATTTCACCACAGACACTTGGACGAGTAGGCATGGACAGGGGCGTTACATGTCGCTGACTGGGCACTGGGTAACTATGGTGACAGCAGGACAAGGGGCTGCTGTCCAAGTCTTGCCGTCCCCACGAGTTGTGCGTCAATCCTCTTTATGTCATTTTTCCTCCACTGCTTCTGCCTCCTCAACCTCCTCTTGGTCTTCCACCTGCACCCAAAGCCTGTCTGGTCATGCCACAAGCTTTCTAACTGCGCAGAAGGGATCCTGCACACCTCCTTACTATGCTGGCAGTAGGGCTCAACATCATCAGGCGGTTTTTACATTGAAATGTCTGGGAAATGTGAGTCACACAGCTGAGGAGTTGTGGTCAGCTCTGGAGAACCAATTTCATGAATGGTTGTCTCCACTGGACCTGAAACCAGGGAAGGCCGTGTGCGACAATGCTGCAAACCTGGGTGTGGCCCTTCGCCGGGGCAATGTCACACACGTGCCTTGTATGGTTCACGTGTTGAACCTGGTTGTCCAGCAATTTTTAGCCCACTATCCCAGACTAGATGGCCTTCTGCAGAGGGCACGGTCGCTGTGTGCTCACTTCCGCCGTTCGCATCCCGCAGCTCAGCGACTTACATCTCTACAGAAGTCGTTGGGCCTGCCACTTCACCGGCTAAAATGCGATGTGCCTACCCGGTGGAATTCAACTCTGCACATGTTGCAGTGACTGTGGCAGCACCGACAAGCCCTGGTGCAATACGTTCTGACGTATAGCCTGGGCCAACGAGATTCAGAGGTGGGGCAAATCACGCTGGAGGAGTGGTCTCAGATCAGGGACCTATGCACCCTTCTGCACAGTTTTGAAATGGCGACGAAGAAGTTTAGTGCTGACGATGCCATTATCAGCATGACTATTCCGGTGATTTACATGCTGGAGCACATGTTAAACAGAATTCGGAGTCAGGTGGTGGCACAAGAGGAGGTGGAGGAAGTAGAGGAGGAGGAGTTGTATGCGGAAGGGCTAACATCTGCAAGGTCCAGACGGTCGGCAGCACCAGGGCGGCAGGCATGTGAGGGTGGGGGAGATGATTTTACCAGGGCGCATGGTAGCAGCCAAACTAGTGAGGAAGGTGCAGGAGCCCAGGAAGAAGTGGAGGACGAACTGATGGAAGACTCATCAGATGAGGGAGACCTTGATCACATTTCTGTTGTGCGAGGTTGGGGGGAGAGGACAGAGGAAGGAAGCATGATTGTTACCTCGCCACCAACACAACAGGGACTTGGTGCTCCTGGATGCGCAACACACATGAGTGCCTTCTTGCTGCACTACCTGCAACATGACCCTCGAATTGTGAGAATTAGAAATAATCCTGACTACTGGGTTGCCACACTGTTAGATCCCCGGTACAAAAGTAAATTTGCAGAAATTATTCCTGCCATAGAAAGGGATGCACGCATGCAGGAGTATCAGCAGAGACTGTTGCAGAATCTTACATGTGCTTTTCCACAAAATACCAGTGGTGCACGTAGTGAATCTCACAGTTCCAACTTGCCAACCGTGGGACCGTCAAGTGTTCAGCACTCAAACCGTAACAGAACCACAGTATCTGCTGGTAACATCAATTTTGCGGAATCATTTCACCACTTTTTTAGCCCATCCTTTGCAAGGCCACAGGAGACAAGAAGTCTGACACATAGTCAACGCCTAGAGACGATGGTACAGGAGTATCTCCAAGTAAACATTGAAGCCACGACTGTGTCACTGGACCCTTGCTCTTTTTGGGCTTCCAATCTGGATAAATGGCCGGAGCTAGCCACTTACGCCTTGGAGATCTTGTCATGCCCCGCAGCCAGCGTTCTGTCTGAACGTGTGTTCAGCGCTGCTGGTGGTGTGCTGACAGATAAGCGCACGCGGCTCTCCACTGATAATGTAGACAGACTCACGTTCATAAAGATGAACAAATCATGGATCCGAAACGACTTTTCTACCCCTGTGTCATCCTGGGGAGAGTAAAACCTTGATGATTGGTTAAAATCACCCTACCAACCGTTTTAAGCTTTCAAATTACTAATCATGTTTATCTGTATCTTGACTGGAAAATAATTTGGGCTTTGTAGCAGTGTGCAGCACTGATCCTATTAGGCCATCTATAATAAGCTTCACCAGATTTAAAATTAAAAATAATTTTTAGCTGCATCTAGCCCGGAAAATAATTTTGGGGCTCCGAGATGCGCAAGACACATAAGTGCCTTCTTGCTGCACTACCTGCAGCATGACCCTCATATTGTCAGAATTCGAAGTAATCATGACTACTGGGTTGCCACACTCTTAGATCCCCCAAACTTTTCGATCAACCTTTTCATTTTAATAAAGACCAAAAAAATGGTCATTTTTGAAATTATAAGCATTAGCAGGTTGTTAGAAACTGAAATCAAACAGTTTTCAACTCAAAACTTTATTCTAGGTGATGTTAAATTTTCACATAGGACCCCTTGTTCGAAAGGAGCTTCTGAACTCTCTCGTCCATTGAATTTGTCAGGTTTTGGATGGTTTCTGCTTCAATTGTTTTGCATGAGGACAGAATACCCTCCCAGAGCTGTTGCTTAGATGTGAACTGCCTCCCGCCATCATAGACACTCCTTTTAATGATGCTCCAAAGGTTCTGAATGGGGTAGAGGTCAGGGGAGCATGGGGGTCACACCATAAGTTTGTCCCCTTTTATGCCCATATCAGCCAGAGATGCAGATGTTTTATGTGCAGCATGAGATGGTGCATTATCATGCAGAAAAATGATCTTGCTGTGAAATACACGGTTCTTCTTCTTGAACCATGGCAGGAAGTGCTGTTTGAGAAAATCCACATACATTATGGAGTTCATCTTTAGCGCCTTCAGGGATCCTAAAGGGGCCGACAATCTCTCTCCCCATGATTCCAGCCCAAAACATTACTCCACCTCCTCCTTGTTGGCGCTGTAGCCGTGTTTGCGTGGGGTGTCCATCAACCAGCCATCCTCCACTCCATTCATCTGGACCATCGAGCGCTGCACGGCACTCATCCGTGAACAAAACAGTTTTGAAATCAGTCTTCATGTAATGTTTGGCCCACTGGAGCCGTTTCTGCTTGTGTGAAGTGGATAGAGGAGGTCGACAGGATGGCGTATGCACAGCTGCAAACCTCTGAAGGACCCTGCATCTTGTTGTTCGGGGGACGTTGGAGGCACAAGCAGCTTCAAAAACTTGTCTGCTGCTATGACAAGGCTTTTTTGCCGCTGCTCTTTCAACCTGACGTAATTGCCTGTAGGAAAGAGTCCTCAATTTGCCCTTATCAGCACGCACACGTGTGTACTGTGAATCAGCTACATACTTCTTGATTGCCAAGACACTTTATCCTGATCATCGCACAATGTTGATTGTAGTCATGCCTTGACCTAAACACTCCACAATTTGTTGCTTCTCAGCAGCCGACACATCCTTTTTCTTTCCCATTTTGGCAGAAAATGTTGGCTGCTTAATAATGTGAGAGAGCCTTCTTAAGTAGTCTTGCCTTTCATTGGACACACCTGCCAAACTAATTAGCACAGGTGTCTGCAATTGCTTACAGTGATATAAAGAGCCCTGACACACATCACCATCAATGAGTTTAACTGACAAACAAACAAATTCTTCCCTTATCACTCCTAAACACTTTTTGCATAATAATTTGGAACGCGGTGTACATGTGCTTTTCCACAAAACACCAGTGGTTCACGTAGTGAATCTTACAGTTCTAACTTGCCAACCGTGGTCTGTATGGAATTGTTCAATAAAGGGCCCAAAATTAAGATAACATAGATGGGAGAGGTCTCTATGAATAGGAATTCCTAAGTATTTGATACCCTGTGAGGGCCAGGCAAAGGGAAAGTTGGACTGGATGGAATCCTATATGGATTTAGGGAGGGAGACATCGAGGGCCTCAGACTTCGCTGCATTGATTTTAAAATTTTACCATGTAACAAAGTGATCTATTTCAGCCTTAACAACAGGGATGGATATATGTGATTGAGTGATATATACTAGGACATCATCAGCAAATAGAGAGCACTTGTACTGGGTGCCTCCCACCTCAATCCACCTAATATTGGGGTTATGGCGAATTGATGAGAGCAGGTGCTCCGTCACTAGGATGTATAAGAGAGGGGACAGAGGACATCCCTGCCTTGTCCCATTGGTGATTGTGAAAGGTGATGAAAATGTTCTGACGCACCCCCTGGGCCTTGGGACACCCGGAGCCGGACCCTTTTTGGTGGATGCTGGTGGTTGTAGTCTTCGTGGCGGCGATCCGGTTCCGTGGCTCAGGGCGGTCAAACCAGTGGCGGAACTATTTATGTGGTTTTGATGTTTAAATGTCCGACTATGCCACCCGTGGATTGCGGTCAGAGTGAAGCGCTGCTACAGGGCAGACCGCTAAGGCTGGTGTTGTGGGTGCAGCAGAGGAGTATAGCCTCAGGGCAGTGTATGCGGAGGATAGGGGTGATGGTGCAGGGCAGCAGCAGTAACGACACGGAGTCAGTGATGCAGTTCAGGGCCTTTACTCACAGTTCTTATTATCCAGACCACGTCTGCAGGTAACGGCTGCCCACGTCGTACTGTGCTCACCAGGTGAGGGGCTCAGACAACTCCCAGATAACTTTGGAGCGCTTCACAGGACCCCCTTTGTGTGTCCTTTGTCTGGCCTTTCTTACCAACACTTCTGTCCGGCTGCCTCGGGCCTCCTCTTGGTAAACTTGGCGCCAGTTTCCCTGACCCTATGTGGTGCCTTCCTAGCGGGTGGAGCAAGGGGCTGCGCCACATAAAATGTCAGAGCCTCCGGTTTCTAGCTGAGGGTCGTTTCCTGCCTCCACTAGTTCGGGGACCGGTCTCCCCCTTTGGCCTGACCCCTCCACGCAGGTGGATTCGGGCGTGCGGTGGCGACTCGCCCGTCCGCACCCCTGGGATCCCTTCATTCCTCGTTCCTGGAGCCTTCTCCGCTCCTCTTCCTTCCTTCTCCCTCTTGCAGGCCTGGGCCTCTGTTACTAGGCCCGCCTCCGGAGCAGAGCTCATGCAGAGCCCCTGCTCCCTGCCACTTCTGCTCAGACTTCTCTGCACTGAACTAAGATGGTGCCCACCTTTTATACTCCCTTCTCAATGCACCCAGGAACTGCTTCCTCCCTGCTCCTGCACTGCAGGGTTCCCCTTCCTCAGTGTTCCCTCCCCCCACTCCAGCCAGGGACAGGGACTGTCGTGCCCATCTCAGGGGCATATTGGTCGCCCTGCCCCACGGCAATGTGGTGTAATGCATGCAGGTGTCGGGTCCTGATCCACACTCCATCCTTATCTGAGAGTGAGATATCACACCTCTGGGTGAGGTGCAATACGTCTGTAGCAACCGAGCCCTCGGTGCTACAGTTCCATTTATCTTCAGCCTAGGTGACGTATTGTGATACAGGGCCGTGATTTTGGCTATAAAAGGGTCCCCAAGACCCCTACCCCAAGCTTTTTAAGAGAATCATATATGGCGTGCCAGGAGACTCTATGGAATGCTTTCTCAGCATCCAACGAGAGTATCTACTTACAAATTTTTAACTGCATCTAGCCCAGGAAATACTTTGTGCCTAGTAGCAGTGTCTGCTAGTCAGCGGATTATCCCGGCTGTTAAGCAAGCTACACCACCTGTAGTTTGGACACTTAATTTTTTCAAAGGAAATGCTTCGGGACCACGGGATACTTAGTGAAGAGCATCAGGAGGCACCCCAAGGCATAGGGGCTGGGACTGGCACTAGGATGCCTTGCGGTGGACAGCCGAGCTCGATCCTTATAAAAGCTTTTTAACTGCAGCAGCTTTAGTGGACGCTACTGGAGCTGGAATTACGCGGCTGCTGGCATGAGACTTGCCCTCCAATAGATCCTTGTAAATGGATTTAAAGTGTATTCATTCAAATTAGAGGGACAATTTAAATTAAAAAGCTTAGAGCTGCCTCCACCACAGGGGGGCTCTCTCGACCCACCAGCGGACAGGCACCAGTATTGGGAGAGGGGGGCTGGCCGTCAGGGTTCACCGCGGCTCTGGCACAAACCCGGCGACACGGAGGTGGCACGGGCAGGAGCGGACTGGCCGTCTCGGCTTCTCACTTTTTGGATTTTAGAAGGGCATGACATGCCTATATCTGTGTCTCCCCCTCCTTTTACTCCTCCACCTCTTTTCTTTTCGCATGACTATATGTACTTGTCACTTTTCCATGTGTTAGTTGTGTCTTCTGAGCAGTTTGTCAGCTTTTGGACACCTTTGAAGGTGTTTTCTATGTGTTTCTATGTGTTTTTGTTTGCCTGCCATTGGTTTTAACGGTGTTCGAAGGTGTTCGACGAACAGTTCGACGAACAGTTCGGCGAACACACGGGTGTTCGACGAACCGAACCGAACTCGAACACTACGGGGGTGGCTCAACACTAATTTTGAGGCCAAGGCCGTGGGCCAGGTGAAACTATGACTACTTTGGGACACAAACATGTTCATCCACGAGACCTAGTTCCTGTCCCACTTTGCATGGGAGCGTGGGACACCACTCTTAAAGCCAGAACAGTGCAAACAGGTGGTCGGTTGGATGGCAGATAATGCTTCCAGTATGTTTTCCAGCACCACCTTGTCTTCCACACGGTCCAGTCTCATTAACCGAGAGTCTTGACCACATAATCCTCACCGTGATCCTCCTCCTCCCAACATGGCGACTCCCAGGTGACAAGTGATCCCACACTCGGACACCTCAAGGAGCTCTCTACATTTCCATTTACTTGACCTCATCACCATGGACATTTCAGCAGCCCTGGTCAGAAGATGACGACAATGGGGAACACAAATTAATGTCTCAAAAGATAGCTGATAATGAGACACAGTTGCCAACAAGTGATGTTGTTAAGTCAAAAAGTCAGGAGGACCAGAGTACGAAAGTGGAAGGTGAGGTGGTGGAAGATGAGGTCACTGACCCAACCTTGGGAGGTGCCATGCAAAGCAAGGACAGCAGCGCAGAGAGGAAGGAAATACACATCACTACAACAGGCAGGAAGATGCAGTGAGGTGTCCAGATACAGAAGGCAGGAAACTGATTCAAAGATCACCCAAAGATCACTCACACGTGGCAAGATCCCAGGCCAAGGGTTAGGTGTTTCCCAGTCTGGCGCTTTTTTAAAGAAAGTGAGGATGATAAAAGAATGGTCATTTGCAAGCTGTGCCATACTAAGATCAACAGGGGCCAGACCACTATCAGCCTGATCACCACCAGCATGCTCAGGCACATGTCATCAAAGCACCTGACTAGCTCGGCCGAACGCCTGGGTCCACAATCAGTGTCTGTGGGTTACATCACTGACAGTTCCCCTTTGCTACGTGCTTGCCAATTCCTTGTCCAGGATGCAGGTATGGATGCCTCCTGCTCTGTATCTGTCATTGCACATTCGCAAGTACCATCAGCAACCACATCCAATTCTTTGTCCCAGCACAGCGTTCAGCTGTCATTACCCCAGATTGGAGAACGCAGACAGAAATGCCCAGCCACCCATCCACAGGCCCATACACCAAACAAGCATATTTCCAGACTGCTTGCCTTGGAAATTTTGCCATTTAGGCTTGTAGAATTTAAGGTTTTCCGTAACCTCATTGCGGTACTATCCCTCGGTACTCTGTTCCAAGCCGGCACTATTTTTCCTGGTGTGTCATCCCCGCCTTACACCAGCACGTGTCCAATAACATCACCCATGCCCTGACCAATGCAGTTGGGAAGGTGTACTGAACTACCTACCCGTGGACAAGTGTTTGTTGCCAGTGATGCTACATTTCTCTGACGTCAAACTGGGGGAACCTTGTGGAAGCCAGGGACAAGTTGGACCCTGGGATGGCACATGTGCTACCGACGCCAAGGATTGTGGGCCCTAGTTGCATCAGGATTTTGCTCACCTCCAACACCAGTTCCTGCACCCCCTCCTCCTCCATCTCTGAATTGTCATCTGGGAGTACGTTGTCCATATCAGTCACAAGTTCGATGCACTGCAGCACTACCATAGTGAAGCGACAACAGGCTCTGCTGAAATTAACTTGTTTAGGTGACACTGACAAACAGCACACTGCCGTAGAGTTGTGGAAAGGTATAACAGACTAGACAGATCTGTGCCTGTTGCTGCTGAACCTATAACCAGGCATGGTCATATGTGATAATTGCTGTAACCTGGTGGCGGCTCTGAAGCTTGGCATGCTCGTACACGTACCATGCCTTGTCACGTGCTCAACTTAGTGGTTCAGCAGTTTCTGAAAACATACCCAGATTTGCCTGAACTACTTCTGAAGGTACACCGCGGGCGCTCCCATTTCCACAAGTCAGTTTCAGCTGCTGCCAGTCTGGCAGTGCTTCCGCAGCGCTTCCAAGTGCCATCAACTGGTGTGCAATGTGACCATGCGCTGGCACTCCACATTACATGCATTGTTGTTCACCCTTTTAGACCCACTCCATAAAGAGAACTTTCCATCTCTCCTTCCTGCAGCAGAGAGGGCTAGTAAAATGGTGCAATACCAGAAGGCCCTACTCAAACAATTAGTACAAAAATTCCCATCTGACAACGATGACAGCAGAGATCATAGATCCTTGGGCAAACACGGGGGATAGAAGAGGGAGACACACACCGGGTCCAGCAGAGGCAGGAGAACACTATCAAAGGACTGGGAAAGTTTCATTAGACACTCATAGCGCCCAGGCCCTGATGCGTGGGGTAGTCTGTCAAGGAGGGAAAAGTATTTGGAAGATTCTGAAGGAGTATCCAGCCACCTGTACAAGCGTCCTCCGTGATTTCTCTGTGCAACTATTGGGTATCCAAGCTGGACACATGGCATGAACTGTCTCTCTATGCCTTGGAGGTGCTAGCCTGCCCTGTTGCTAGCGTTTTGTCAAAGCTGGTTTTTAGTGCCGCTGGGAGAAAATAACTGATAGGTGCATCTGCCTGTCAACTGAAAATGCTGACAGGCTGACTCTTATCAAAATCAACAAGGCCTGGATTGGCCCAGACTTCTCAACCCCACCGGATGACAGCAGCGGAACATAAAGCCAATTCAAATATTAATTTTTTCACTGATGTATTCCCATGCACCTCTTCCCACCCAAAAAAGGTTATATGGTTCATGGTTTCTTCTTTGTCTTGTCCTCCTCCACCATATCAACCATGTCATCATAAGGCACTCGCTCAAAATTTTTACAGGGTCATCATGTGGCCCTTCCTACTAAGGTGGCCCCCACTCATCATTTTTAGAGGGTCATCAGGTGGCCCTCGTTCATAATTTTTAGAGGGTCATCATGCGACCCTCACTCATAATTTTTCCAGGGTGTGTGTGATGCCCTCCTTCATAATTTTTACAGAATGTGTATGAAGCCTACCTCAGCAATACTCTTACATATATATATGTATACCCCAAGGAGTAAATGTTTTTCAGACCTTGCATTTAGTGCATAGGTTTACCAGTCTAGGAGTCCCAATCGCTCAAAATGGGAAAAAAATGTTTTCTGAGGCCCTCCTCTAAGTTGCTTCCAGGGTGTATTGCAGTCCCTTCTTTAATTTTTGGCAGCCCTAGCAATTAGTGCATAGGCTTAATGAGTCTAGAAGTCCCACTACCTAATAATTTTAACAGAATGTGTATGAGGCCCTCCTTTATGTCTAATACAGGGTGTATTGGAGTCCCTCTTCCTTCCAATTTTTTCCAGTTCTTGCATTGTCCTCATAGGCTTTGTGAGTTTCCGAGTTCCTCCTTCATAAATTAAACAGGATGTGTCTGACCATGTCACACACACCACATGCCCAGATAAGGTAGTAATTAGTGTTGAGCCACCCCCATAGTGTTCGAGTTCGGTTCGGTTCGTCGAACACCCTTGTGTTCGCCGAACTGTTCGTCAAACTGTTCGTCGAACACCTTCGAACACCGTTAAAACCAATGGCAGGCAAACAAAAACACATAGAAACACATAGAAAAAACCTTCAAAGGTGTCCAAAAGCTGACAAACTGCTCAGAAGACATAACTAACACATGGAAAAGTGACAAGTACATATAGTCATGCGAAAAGAAAAGAGGTGGAGGAGTAAAAGGAGGGGGAGACACAGATATAGGCATGTCATGCCCTTCTAAAATCCAAAAAGTGAGAAGCCGACACGGCCAGTCCGTTCCTGCCCGTGCCACCTCCGTCTGTGCCAGAGCCGCGGTGGACCCTGACGGCCAGCCCCCCTCTCCCAATACTGGTGCCTGTCCGCTGGTGGGTCGAGCGAGCCCCCCTGTGGTGGAGGCAGCTCTAAGCTTTTTAATTTAAATTGTCTCTCTAATTTGAATGAATACACTTTAAATCCTTTTACAAGGATCTATTGAAGGGCAAGTCTCATGCCAGCAGCCGCGTAATTCCAGCTCCAGTAGCGTCCACTAAAGCTGCTGCAGTTAAAAAGCTTTTATAAGGATCGAGCTCGGCTGTCCACCGCAAGGCGTCCTACCGCCAGTCCCAGCCCCTATGCCTTGGGGTGCCTCCTGATGCTCTTCACTGAGTATCCCGTGGTCCCGAAGCATTTCCTTTGAAAAAATTAAGTGTCCAAACTATAGGTGGTGTAGCTTGCTTAACAGCCGGGATAATCCGCTGACTAGCAGACACTACTACTAGGCACAAAGTATTTCCTGGGCTAGATGCAGTTAAAAATTTGTAATTAGATACTCTCGTTGGATGCTGAGAAAGCATTCCATAGAGTCTCCTGGCATGCCATATATTATTCTCTTAAAAAGCTTGGGGTAGGTGTCTAGGGGACCCTTTTATAGCCAAAATCACGGCCATGTATCGCAATGCGTCACCTAGGCTGAAGATAAATGGAACTGTAGCACCCCGAGGGCTCGGTTGCTGCAGATGTATTGCACCTCACCCAGAGGTGTGATATCTCACTCTCAGGTAAGGATGGAGTGTGGATCAGGACCCGGACACCTGCATGCATTACACCACATTGCCTTGGGGCAGGGCGACCAATATGCCCCTGAGATGGGCACGACAGTCCCTGTCCCTGGCTGGAGTGGGGGGAGGGAACAATGAGGAAGGGGAACCCTGTAGTGCAGGAGCAGGGAGGAAGCAGTTCCTGGGTGCATTGAGAAGGGAGTATAAAAGTGGGCACCATCTTAGCTCAGTGCAGAGAAGTCTGAGCAGAAGTGACAGGGAGCAGGGGCTCTGCATGAGATCTGCTCCAGAGGCGGGCCTAGTAACAGAGGCCCAGGCCTGGAAGAGGGAGAAGGAAGGAAGAGGAGCGGAGAAGGCTCCAGGAACGAGGAACGAAGGGATCCCAGGGGTGTGGAGAGGCGAGTCGCCACGGCACGCCCGAATCCACCTGCGTGGAGGGGTCAGGCCAAAGGGGGAGACCGGTCCCCGAAACTAGTGGAGGCGGGAAACGACCCTCAGCTAGAAACCGGAGGCTGTGACATTTTATGTGGCGCAGCCCCTCGCTACACCCACTAGGAGGGCAGCACATAGGGTCAGGGAAACTGGCGCCAAGTTTACCAAGAGGAGGCCCGAGGCAGCAGGACAGAAGGGTTGGTAAGAAAGGCCAGACAAAGGACACACAAAGGGGGTCCTGTGAAGCGCTCCAAAGTTATCTGGGACTTGTCTGAGCCCCTCACCTGGTGAGCACAGTATGACGTGGGCAGCCGTTACCTGCAGAAGTGGTCTGGATAATAAGAACTGTGAGTAAAGGCCCTGGACTGCATCACTGACTCCGTGTCGTTACTGCTGCTGCCCTGCACCATCACCCCCATCCTCCGCATACACTGCACTGAGGCTATACTTCTCCCGTGGGGAGTTATGCTACGCTCTGCTGCACCCACAACACCAGCCTCAGCGGTCTGACCTGCAGCAGCGCTTCACTCTGACCGCAATCCACGGGTGGCGTAGTCGGACATTTAAACATCAAAACCACATAAATAGTTCTGCCACTTGTTTGACCGCCCTGAGACACGGAACCGGGTCGACGCCACAGAGACTACAACCACCAGCATCCACCAAAAAGGGTCCGGCTCCGGATGTCCCAAGGCCCAGGGGGCGCGTCAGAACATTTTCATCACCTTTCATAATCACCAATGGGACAAGGCAGGGATGTCCTCTGTCCCCTATCTTATACATCGTAGTGACGGAGCACCTGCTCTCATCAATTCGCCATAACCCCAATATTAGGTGGATTGAGGTGGGAGGCACCGAGTACAAGTGCTCTCTATTTGCTGATGATGTCCTAGTATATATCACTCAATCACATATATCCATCCCTGCTGTTATGGCTGAAATAGATCACTTTGTTATATGGTGAAATTTTAAAATCAATACAGCGAAGTCTGAGGCCCTCGATGTCTCCCTCCCCAAATCCATACAGGATTCCATCCAGTCCAACTTTCCCTTTGCCTGGCCCTCACAGGGTATCAAATTCTAAGGAATTCCTATTCATAGAGACCTCTCCCGTCTATGTTATCTTAATTTTGGGCCCTTTATTGAACAACTCCATACAGACCACGGTTGGCAAGTTAGAACTGTAAGATTCACTACGTGAACCACTGGTGTTTTGTGTAAAAGCACATGTACACTGTGTTCCAAATTATTATGCAAAAAGTGTTTAGGAGTGATAAGGGAAGAATTTGTTTGTTTGTCAGTTAAACTCATTGATGGTGATGTGTGTCAGGGCTCTTTATATCACTGCAAGCAATTGCAGACTCCTGTGCTAATTAGTTTGGCAGGTGTGTCCAATGAACGGCAAGACTACTTAAGAAGGCTGTCCCACATTATTAAGCAGCCTACATTATCTGCAAAATGGGAAAGAAAAAGGATGTGTCGGCTGCTGAGAAGCAACAAATTGTGGAGTGTTTAGGTCAAGGCATGACTACAATCAACATTGTGCGATGATCAGGATGAAGTGTCTTGGCAATCAAGAAGTATGTAGCTGATTCACAGTACACACGTGTGCGTGCTGATAAGGGCAAATTGAGGACTCTTTCCTACAGGCAATTACGTCAGGTTAAAAGAGCAGCGGCAAAAAATCCTTGTCATAGCAGCAGACAAGTTGTTGAAGCAGCTGGTGACTCCAACGTCCCCAGAACAACAAGATGCAGGGTCCTTCAGAGGTTTGCAGCTGTGCGTACGCCATCCTGTTGACTTCCTCTATCAACTGCACACAAGCAGAAACGGCTCCAGTGGGCCAAACATTACATGAAGACTGATTTCAAAACTGTTTTGTTCACGGATGAGTACCATGCAACGCTCGATGGTCCAGATGGGTGGAGTGGAGGATGGCTGGTTGATGGACACCCCACGCAAACACGGCTACAGCGCCAACAAGGAGGAGGTGGAGTAATGTTTTGGGCTGGAATCATGGGGAGAGAGATTGTCAGCCCCTTCAGGATCCCTGAAGGGGTAAAGATGAACTCCATAATGTATGTGGAGTTTCTCAAACAGCACTTCCTGCCATGGTTCAAGAAGAAGAACCGTGTATTCCGCAGCAAGATCATTTTCATGCATGATAATGCACCGTCTCATGCTGCACATAACACATCTGCATCTCTGGCTGATATGGGCATAAAAGGGGACAAACTTATGGTGTGACCCCCATGCTCCTCTGACCTCTACCCCATTCAGAACCTCTGGAGCATCATGATGTCTATGATGGCGGGAGGCAGTTCACATCTAAGCAACAGCTCTGGGAGGGTATTCTGTCCTCATGCAAAACAATTGAAGCAGAAAACATCCAAAACCTGACAAATTCAATGGACGAGAGAGTTCAGAAGCTCCTTTCGAACTAGGGGTCCTATGTGCAAATGTAACATCACCTAGAATAAAGTTTTGAGGTGAAAACTGTTTGATTTCAGTTTCTAATAACCTGCTAATGCTTATAATTTCAAAAATGACCATTTTTTTGGTCTTTATTAAAATGAAAAGGTTGATCGAAGAGTGTGGGGGATCTAAGAGTGTGGCAAACCAGTAGTCAGAATTACTTTGAATTCTGACAATCTGAGGGTCATGTTGCAGGTAGTGCAGCAAGAAGGCACTTATGTGTCTTGCGCATCTCGGAGCCCCAAAATTATTTTCCGGGCTAGATGCAGCTAAAAATTATTATTAATTTTAAATCTGGTGGAGCTTAGTATAGATGGCCTAATAGAATCAGTACTGCACACTGCTACAAAGCCCAAATTATTTTCCAGCCAAGATACAGATAAACATGATTAGTAATTTGAAAGCTTAAAACGGTTGGTGAGGTGATTTTAACCAATCATCAAGCTTTTACTCTCCCCAGGATGACACAGGGGTAGAAAAGTCATTTCGGATCCATGATTTGTTCATCTTTATGAACGTGAGTCTGTCTACATTATCAGTGGAGAGCTGCGTGCGCTTATCTGTCAGCACACCACCAGCAGCGCTGAACACACATTCAGACAGAATGCTGGCTGCGGGGCATGACAAGATCTCCAAGGCGTAAGTGGCGAGCTCTGGCCATTTATCCAGATTGGAAGCCCAAAAAGAGCAAGGGTCCAGTGACACAGTCATGGCTTCAATGTTTACTTGGAGATACTCCTGTTCCATCGTCTCTAGGAGTTGACTATGTGTCAGACTTCTTGTCTCCTGTGGCCTTGCAAAGGATGAGCTAAAAAAGTGGTGAAATGATTCCGCAAAATTGATGTTACCAGCAGATACTGTGTTTCTGTTACGGTTTGAGTGCTGAACACTCGACGGTCCCACGGTTGGCAAGTTGGAGCTGTGAGATTCACTACGTGCACCACTGGTGTTTTGTGGAAAAGCACATGTAAGATTCTGCAACAGTCTCTGCTGATACTCCTGCATGCGTGCATCCCTTTCTATGGCAGGAATTATTTCTGCAAATTTACTTTTGTACCGGGGATCTAACAGTGTGGCAACCCAGTAGTCAGGATTATTTCTAATTCTCCCAATTCGAGGGTCATGTTGCAGGTAGTGCAGCAAGAAGGCACTCATGTGTCTTGCGCATCCAGGAGCACCAAGTCCCTGTTGTGTTGGTGGCGAGGTAACAATCATGTTTCCTTCCTCTGTCCTCTCCCCCCAACCTCGCACAACAGAAATGTGATCAAGGTCTCCCTCATCTGATGAGTCTTCCATCAGTTCGTCCTCCACTTCTTCCTGGGCTCCTGCACCTTCCTCACTAGTTTAGCTGCTACCATGCGCCCTGGTAAAACCATCTCCCCCACCCTCACATGCCTGCCGCCTTGGTGCTGCCAACCGTCTGGACCTTGCAGATGTTAGATCTTCCGCATACAACTCCTCCTCCTCTACTTCCTCCACCTCCTTTTGTGCCACCACCTGACTCCGAATTCTGTTTAACATGTGCTCCAGCATGTAAATCACCGGAATAGTCATGCTGATAATGGCATTGTCAGCAAGAAACATCTTCGTCGCCATTTCAAAACTGTGCAGAAGGGTGCATAGGTCCCTGATCTGAGACCACTCCTCCAGCGTGATTTGCCCCACCTCTGGATCCCGTTGGCCCAGGCTATACGTCAGAACGTATTGCACCAGGGCTTGTCGGTGCTGCCACAGTCGCTCCAACATGTGCAGAGTTGAATTCCATCGGGTAGGCACATCGCATTTTAGCCGGTGAAGTGGCAGGCCCAAAGACTTCTGTAGAGATGTAAGTCGCTGAGCTGCGGCATGCGAATGGTGGAAGTGAGCACACAGCGACCGTGCCCTCTGCAGAATGCCATCTAGTCCGGGATGGTGGGCTAAAAATTGCTGGACAACCAGGATCAACACGTGAGCCATACAAGGCATGTGTGTGACATTGCCCCGGCGAAGGTCCGCACCCAGGTTTGCAGCATTGTCGCACACGGCCTTCCCTGGTTTCAGGTCCAGTGGAGACAACCATTCATGAAATTGGTTCTCCAGAGCTGACCACAACTCCTCAGCTGTGTGACTCACATTTCCCAGACATTTCAAAGTAAAAACCGCCTGATGACGTTGAGCCCTACTGCCAGCATAGTAAGGAGGTGTGCAGGATCCCTTCTGCGCAGTTAGAAAGCTTGTGGCATGACCAGACAGGTTTTCGGTGCAGGTGGAAGACCGAGAGGAGGTTGAGGAGGCAAAAGCAGTGGAGGAACTTTGACATAAAGAGGATTGACGCACAACTCGTGGGGACGGCAAGACTTGGACAGCAGCCCCTTGTCCTGCTGTCGCCATAGTTACCCAGTGCCCAGTCAGCGACATGTAACGCCCCTGTCCATGCCTACTCGTCCAAGTGTCTGTGGTGAAATGCACCCTGTCACACACAGAGTTTCTCAAAGAAGCGGTGATGTTGTGTGCGACATGCTGGTGGAGCGCAGGCACACCTTTCTTTGAGAAGAAGTGCCGACTGGGCATCTGGTACTGGGGCACTGCGACGGACATAAGGTCTTGAAAATCCTCTGTGTCCACCAGGCGGAAAGGCAGCATTTCTGTAGCAAAGAGCTTGCAGATGGTGAAATTCAACCTCTTAGCTTTCTCATGGCTAGGAGGAAATGGTCTTTTACTTGTCCACATCTGAGGGACCGAGGGCTGGCTGTTGTGCTTAGACGGGGTTGATAAGGGTGTCCCCGGAAAACTGCCGGTCTGTGAGGAAGATGCAGGCGGACATGTTAGGTTGCCTTGATCCAAAGGTGGTGCTATCGATGTCAGACAGCGCTCAACACCAGCTGGTGTTACCAGCTCCAAAGAAAATGATGACCAGCCAATCACGCTGGCTGTTGCGGGTAAAGAGGTGGCACGTCTGCATCCCAAAACAGGTGTGACTGCTGTCCCCCCAGTCACAGAGGATGAAGAGGCCGCAGATGCACAAGATGGGGCAGACGGTGGTTGGCCCGGCCGGCTAGGCCGCATTGTAGCACAGTGAGCTTCCCACTGCAACTTATGCTTC
Organism: Phyllobates terribilis; assembly: GCF_046119375.1. Lineage (NCBI taxonomy): Eukaryota > Metazoa > Chordata > Amphibia > Anura > Dendrobatidae > Phyllobates > Phyllobates terribilis. The sequence continues at coordinate 762,058,418 of NW_027362762.1, read as the reverse complement.
ATGTCCATGTGCCGGTTCATGCATGAAGTACTCAAACTATGTATTTTTTGGCCTCTACTTAGCTTTTGTTGACAAATTATACAGATAACACGAGTTGGGTCATCTTTATCGATCTGAAAAAATGCCCAGGCTATGCAAGGCTTAGCACCCATGCGACCTGAAGAGCCACCACGACTTGTGGTCAGAGGCAGAGTTGTGTTTGAGGATGCAGTTGTTGACGTGCTTCCAGTACTACGTCTCTGTCCAGGAAGGCACACAACCTGACCTCGTCGTCACTAGCATCCTCCTCCACCTCCTCTGCTGACCGCATCTCTTGGCTGACTGTGGGTTGACAGTAAGTGGGATCTCCAACCTCATCATCATCACCCTGTGTGTTATCACACCCGTCGTCCTCAGAGCCAACATGTTCCTGCCCTGACAAAAAACTAAAGTTGTCGCTCCAATCAGGTATTTGAGTCTCATCATCGTCTTCCTCATTGTCTCCACCAACAGGAGTTACAGTTTGGGAATGAGGGTCTACATTATGGTAAGAACCTTCTGCGTCTGGTCCAGGATCCGACTCATAAAGATTCTGGGCATCAGTGCAGATCATTTCCTCGTCTGGATTCACAGAAGCGCTGGAGCCGACCTCTGATTCCCAGGCTATAGTATGAGTAAACAGCTCTGCAGACTCAACCATCTGTTCTACCTCATACTCAGACGGGCAGCTGGAGATTTGGGAGCTGTGAGGAAGCAAGTGCGATTGGGGGGACACCTCTGAGGACTGGAGTATTTGTGATGTTGAAGTTGATGTGGAGGAGAGCCCACTTAAAGGAGCACTTGATATCCGTTGAAGCACCTGCTGTTTTTGTGCCTCATCTGGAATTTGTAGCGATTGGCGTGGCCATAAAAAAGGGAACTTACCACATTGTCCGCTAAAAGAAGTAGACATTTTAGTTTTGCTGGAAGATGGTCTTTCTTCTGCAGATGTTATTGTTGCTTTAACACCTACTCCACGGACACAACCTTTTTTTCCCCTTTCCAACACGCCTATTCCCCTTTCCACCAGCAGCAGGGCTTTTTCCACTCATTTTGGTGGTTAATTAATTCACAACTCTGGAGTTGTTTGCACAAAAAAACAATGGATGGGAACCGAGCAGAGCTGAGCGGCCAAAATGTGGTATTAGGCCAAAACTATTGCCTGGGTTAGATGCAGAAAAAAATTATATTCAGTTTGCAACCAGATGGAGGTCAGTATAGAAGGACTAATTGAACAAGTCCCACACACTGCTAGAAGGCCAAATATTTTTTCAGAGCTAGATGCAGAAAAATATTATATTCAATTTGCAACCTGATGGAGGTCAGTTTAGATGGACTAATAGAACAAGTCCCACACACAGCTAGAAGCCCAAATATTTTTTCAGAGGTAGATGCAGAAAAAAATTATATTCAATTTGCAACCTGATGGAGGTCAGTATAGATGGACTAATAGAACAAGTCCCACACACTGCTAGAAGGCCAAATATTTTTTCAGAGCTAGATGAAGAAAAATATTATATTCAATTTGCAACCTGATGGAGGTCAGTATAGATGGACTAATAGAACTAGTCCCACACACTGCTAGAAGGCCAAATATTTTTTCAGAGCTAGATGCAGAAAAAAATTATATTCAATTTGCAACCTGATGGAGGTCAGTATAGATGGACTAATAGAACAAGTCCCACACACTGCTAGAAGGCCAAATATTTTTTCAGAGCTAGATGCAGAAAAATATTATATTCAATTTGCAACCTGATGGAGGTCAGTATAGATGGACTAATAGAACAATTCCCACACACTGCTAGAAGGCCAAATATTTTTTCACATCTAGATGCAGAAAAATATTATATTCAATTTGCAACCTGATGGAGGTCAGTATAGATGGACTAATAGAACAAGTCCCACACACTGCTAGAAGGCCAAATATTTTTTCAGAGCTAGATGCAGAAAAATATTATATTCAATTTGCAACCTGATGGAGGTCAGTATAGATTGACTAATAGAACAGGTCCCACACACAGCTAGAAGCCCAAATATTTTTTCAGAGGTAGATGCAGAAAAAAATTATATTCAGTTTGCAACCTGATGGAGGTCAGTATAGATGGACTAATAGAACAAGTCCCACACACAGCTAGAAGCCCAAATATTCTTTCAGAGCTAGATGCAGAAAAATATTATATTCAATTTGCAACCTGATGGAGGTCAGTATAGATGGACTAATAGAACAAGTCCCACACACAGCTAGAAGCCCAAATATTTCTTCAGAGTTAGATGCAGAAAAAAATTATATTCAGTTTGCAACCTGATGGAGGTCAGTATAGATGGACTAATAGAACGAGTCCCACACAGCTAGAAGCCCAAATATTTTTTCAGAGCTAGATGCAGAAAAATATTATATTCAATTTGCAACCTGATGGAGGTCAGTATAGATGGACTAATAGAACAAGTCCCACACACTGCTAGAAGGCCAAATATTTTTTCAGAGCTATATGCAGAAAAATATTATATTCAATTTGCAATCTGATGGAGGTCAGTATAGATGGACTAATACAACAAGTCCCACACACTGCTAGAAGGCCAAATATTCTTTCAGAGCTAGATGACGAAAAATATTATATTAAATTTGCAACCTGATGGAGGTCAGTATAGATGGACTAATAGAACAAGTCACACACACTACTAGAAGGCCAAATATCTTTTCAGACATAGATGCATAAAAAAATTATATTCAATTTGCAACCTGATGGAGGTCAGTATAGATGGACTAATAGAACAAGTCCCACACACTGCTAGAAGGCCAAATATTTTTTCACAGCTAGATGCAGAAAAATATTATATTCAATTTGCAACCTGATGGAGGTCAGTATAGATGGACTAATAGAACAAGTCCCACACACTGCTAGAAGGCCAAATATTTTTTCAGAGCTAGATGCAGAAAAATATTATATTCAATTTGCAACCTGATGGAGGTCAGTATAGATGGACTAATATAACAGGTCCCACACACAGCTAGAAGCCCAAATATTTTTTCAGAGGTAGATGCAGAAAAAAATTATATTCAGTTTGCAACCTGATGGAGGTCAGTATAGATGGACTAATAGAACAAGTCCCACACACAGCTAGAAGCCCAAATATTCTTTCAGAGCTAGATGCAGAAAAATATTATATTCAATTTGCAACCTGATGGAGGTCAGTATAGATGGACTAATAGAACAAGTCCCACACACAGCTAGAAGCCCAAATATTTCTTCAGAGTTAGATGCAGAAAAAAATTATATTTAGTTTGCAACCTGATGGAGGTCAGTATAGATGGACTAATAGAACGAGTCCCACACACTGCTAGAAGGCCAAATATTTTTTCAGAGCTAGATGAAGAAAAATATTATATTCAATTTGCAAACTGATGGAGGTCAGTATAGATGGACTAATAGAACAAGTCCCACACACTGCTAGAAGGCCAAATATTTTTTCAGAGCTAGATGCAGAAAAAAATTATATTCAATTTGCAACCTGATGGAGGTCAGTATAGATGGACTAATAGAACAAGTCCCACACACTGCTAGAAGGCCAAATATTTTTTCAGAGCTAGATGCAGAAAAATATTATATTCAATTTGCAACCTGATGGAGGTCAGTATAGATGGACTAATAGAACAGGTCCCACACACAGCTAGAAGCCCAAATATTTTTTCAGAGGTAGATGCAGAAAAAAATTATATTCAGTTTGCAACCTGATGGAGGTCAGTATAGATGGACTAATAGAACAAGTCCCACACACAGCTAGAAGCCCAAATATTCTTTCAGAGCTAGATGCAGAAAAATATTATATTCAATTTGCAACCTGATGGAGGTCAGTATAGATGGACTAATAGAACAAGTCCCACACACAGCTAGAAGCCCAAATATTTCTTCAGAGTTAGATGCAGAAAAAAATTATATTCAGTTTGCAACCTGATGGAGGTCAGTATAGATGGAGTAATAGAACGAGTCCCACACAGCTAGAAGCCCAAATATTTTTTCAGAGCTAGATGCAGAAAAATATTATATTCAATTTGCAACCTGATGGAGGTCAGTATAGATGGACTAATAGAACAAGTCCCACACACTGCTAGAAGGCCAAATATTTTTTCAGAGCTAGATGCAGAAAAATATTATATTCAATTTGCATCCTGATGGAGGTCAGTATAGATGGACTAATACAACAAGTCCCACACACTGCTGGAAGGCCAAATATTTTTTCAGAGCTAGATGCAGAAAAAAATTACATTCAATTTGCAACCTGATGGAGGTCAGTATAGATGGACTAATAGAACAAGTCCCACACACAGCTAGAAGAGAATACCAAATATTTATTAAGAGGTAGATGCAGAAAAAAATTATATTCAATTTGCAACCTGATGGAGGTCAGTATAGATGAACTAATAGAACAAGTCCCACACACAGCTAGAAGCCCAAATATTTTTTCAGAGGTAGATGCAGAAAAAAATTATATTCAGTTTGCAACCTGATGGAGGTCAGTACAGATGGAGTAATACAACAAGTCCCACACACTGCTAGAAGGCCAAATATTTTTTCAGAGCTAGATGCAGAAAAAAATTACATTCAATTTGCAACCTGATGGAGGTCAGTATAGATGGACTAATAGAAAAAGTACCACACACTGCTAGAAGGCCAAATATTTTTTCAGAGCTAGATGCAGAAAAATATTATATTCAATTTGCAACCTGATGGAGGTCAGTATAGATTGACTAATAGAACAAGTCCCACACACTGCTAGAAGGCCAAATATTTTTTCACAGCTAGATGCAGAAAAATATTATATTCAATTTGCAACCTGATGGAGGTCAGTATAGATGGACTAATAGAACAAGTCCCACACACTGCTAGAAGGCCAAATATTTTTTCAGAGCTAGATGCAGAAAAATATTATATTCAATTTGCAACCTGATGGAGGTCAGTATAGATGGACTAATAGAACAGGTCCCACACACAGCTAGAAGCCCAAATATTTTTTCAGAGGTAGATGCAGAAAAAAATTATATTCAGTTTGCAACCTGATGGAGGTCAGTACAGATGGAGTAATAGAACAAGTAACACACACAGCTAGAAGCCCAAATATTTTTTTCAGAGCTAGATGCAGAAAAAAATTATATTAAATTTGCAACGTGATGGAGGTCAGTATAGATGGACTAATAGAACTAGTCCCACACACTGCTAGAAGGCCAAATATTTTTTCAGAGCTATATGCAGAAAAATATTATATTCAATTTGCAACCTGATGGAGGTCAGTATAGATGGACTAATACGACAAGTCCCACACACTGCTAGAAGGCCAAATATTTTTTCAGAGCTAGATGCAGAAAAAAATTATATTCAATTTGCAACCTGATGGAGGTCAGTATAGATGGACTAATAGAACAAGTCCCACACACAGCTAGAAGAGAAGACCAAATATTTATTAAGAGGTAGATGCAGAAAAATTTTTTATTCAATTTGCAACCTGATGGAGGTCAGTATAGATGGACTAATATAACAAGTCCCACACACTGCTAGAAGGCCAAATATTTTTTCAGAGCTAGATGCAGAAAAATATTATATTCAATTTGCAACCTGATGGAGGTCAGTATAGATGGACTAGTAGAACAAGTCCCACACACAGCTAGAAGCCCAAATATTTTTTCAGAGGTAGATGCATAAAAAAATTATATTCAATTTGCAACCTGATGGAGGTCAGTATAGATGGACTAATAGAACAAGTCCCACACACTACTAGAAGGCCAAATATTTTTTCAGAACTAGATGAATAAAAATATTATATTCAATTTGCAACCTGATGGAGGTCAGTATAGATGGACTAATAGAACAAGTCCCACACACTGCTAGAAGGCCAAATATTTTTTCAGAGCTAGATGCAGAAAAATATTATATTCAATTTGCAACCTGATGGAGGTCAGTATAGAAGGACTAATTGAACAAGTCCCACACACTGATAGAAAGCCATATATTTTTTCAGAGCTAGATGCAGAAAAATATTATATTCAATTTGCAACCTGATGGAGGTCAGTATAGATGGACTAATAGAACAAGTCCAACACACAGCTAGAAGCCCAAATATTTTTTCAGAGGTAGATGCAGAAAAAAATTATATTCAATTTGCAACCTGATGGAGGTCAGTATAGATGGACTAATAGAACAAGTCCCACACACTGCTAGAAGGCCAAATATTTTTTCAGAGCTAGATGAAGAAAAATATTATATTCAATTTGCAACCTGATGGAGATCAGTATAGATGGACTAATAGAAGAAGGCCCACACACTGCTAGAAGGCCAAATATTTTTTCAGAGCTAGATGCAGAAAAAAATTATATTCAATTTGGAACCTGATGGAGGTCAGTATAGATGGACTAATAGACCAAGTCCCACACACTGCTAGAAGCCAAAATATTTTTTCAGAGCTAGATGCAGAAAAATATTATATTCAATTTGCAACCTGATGGAGGTCAGTATAGATGGACTAATAGAACAAGTCCCACACACTGCTAGAAGGCCAAATATTTTTTCAGAGCTAGATGCAGAAAAATATTATATTCAATTTGCAACCTGATGGAGGTCAGTATAGATGGACTAATAGAACAATTCCCACACACTGCTAGAAGGCCTGATATTTTTTCACAGCTAGATGCAGAAAAATATTATATTCAATTTTCAACCTGATGGAGGTCAGTATAGATGGACTAATAGAACAAGTCCCACACACTGCTAGAAGGCCAAATATTTTTTCAGAGCTAGATGCAGAAAAATATTATATTCAATTTGCAACCTGATGGAGGTCAGTATAGATGGACTAATAGAACAATTCCCACACACTGCTAGAAGGCCAAATATTTTTTCACATCTAGATGCAGAAAAATATTATATTCAATTTGCAACCTGATGGAGGTCAGTATAGATGGACTAATAGAACAAGTCCCACACACTGCTAGAAGGCCAAATATTTTTTCAGAGCTAGATGCAGAAAAATATTATATTCAATTTGCAACCTGATGGAGGTCAGTATAGATGGACTAATAGAACAGGTCCCACACACAGCTAGAAGCCCAAATATTTTTTCAGAGGTAGATGCAGAAAAAAATTATATTCAGTTTGCAACCTTATGGAGGTCAGTATAGATGGACTAATAGAACAAGTCCCACACACAGCTAGAAGCCCAAATATTCTTTCAGAGCTAGATGCAGAAAAATATTATATTCAATTTGCAACCTGATGGAGGTCAGTATAGATGGACTAATAGAACAAGTCCCACACACAGCTAGAAGCCCAAATATTTCTTCAGAGTTAGATGCAGAAAAAAATTATATTCAGTTTGCAATCTGATGGAGGTCAGTATAGATGGACTAATAGAACGAGTCCCACACAGCTAGAAGCCCAAATATTTTTTCAGAGCTAGATGCAGAAAAATATTATATTCAATTTGCAACCTGATGGAGGTCAGTATAGATGGACTAATAGAACAAGTCCCACACACTGCTAGAAGGCCAAATATTTTTTCAGAGCTAGATGCAGAAAAATATTATATTCAATTTGCATCCTGATGGAGGTCAGTATAGATGGACTAATACAACAAGTCCCACACACTGCTAGAAGGCCAAATATTTTTTCAGAGCTAGATGCAGAAAAAAATTACATTCAATTTGCAACCTGATGGAGGTCAGTATAGATGGACTAATAGAACAAGTCCCACACACTGCTAGAAGCCCAAATATTTTTTCAGAGCTAGATGCAGAAAAATATTATATTCAATTTGCAACCTGATGGAGATCAGTATAGATGGACTAATAGAACAAGTCCCACACACTGCTAGAAGGCCAAATATTTTTTCACAGCTAGATGCAGAAAAATATTATATTCAAATTGCAACCTGATGGAGGTCAGTATAGATGGACTAATACAACAAGTCCCACACACTGCTAGAAGGCCAAATATTTTTTCAGAGCTAGATGCAGAAAAAAATTATATTCAATTTGCAACCTGATGGAGGTCAGTATAGATGGACTAATAGAACAAGTCCCACACACAGCTAGAAGAGAAGACCAAATATTTATTAAGAGGTAGATGCAGAAAAATTTTTTATTCAATTTGCAACCTGATGGAGGTCAGTATAGATGGACTAATAGAACAAGTCCCACACACTGCTAGAAGGCCAAATATTTTTTCAGAGCTAGATGCAGAAAAATATTATATTCAATTTGCAACCTGATGGAGGTCAGTATAGATGGACTAGTAGAACAAGTCCCACACACAGCTAGAAGCCCAAATATTTTTTCAGAGGTAGATGCATAAAAAAATTATATTCAATTTGCAACCTGATGGAGGTCAGTATAGATGGACTAATAGAATAAGTCCCACACACTGCTAGAAGGCCAAATATTTTTTCAGAACTAGATGAATAAAAATATTATATTCAATTTGCAACCTGATGGAGGTCAGTATAGATGGACTAATAGAACAAGTCCCACACACTGCTAGAAGGCCAAATATTTTTTCAGAGCTAGATGCAGAAAAATATTATATTCAATTTGCAACCTGATGGAGGTCAGTATAGAAGGACTAATTGAACAAGTCCCACACACTGCTAGAAGGCCAAATATTTTTTCAGAGCTAGATGCAGAAAAATATTATATTCAATTTGCAACCTGATGGAGGTCAGTATAGATGGACTAATAGAACAAGTCCAACACACAGCTAGAAGCCCAAATATTTTTTCAGAGGTAGATGCAGAAAAAAATTATATTCAATTTGCAACCTGATGGAGGTCAGTATAGATGGACTAATAGAACAAGTCCCACACACTGCTAGAAGGCCAAATATTTTTTCAGAGCTAGATGAAGAAAAATATTATATTCAATTTGCAACCTGATGGAGGTCAGTATAGATGGACTAATAGAAGAAGGCCCACACACTGCTAGAAGGCCAAATATTTTTTCAGAGCTAGATGCAGAAAAAAATTATATTCAATTTGGAACCTGATGGAGGTCAGTATAGATGGACTAATAGACCAAGTCCCACACACTGCTAGAAGCCCAAATATTTTTTCAGAGCTAGATGCAGAAAAATATTATATTCAATTTGCAACCTGATGGAGGTCAGTATAGATGGACTAATAGAACAAGTCCCACACACTGCTAGAAGGCCAAATATTTTTTCAGAGCTAGATGCAGAAAAATATTATATTCAATTTGCAACCTGATGGAGGTCAGTATAGATGGACTAATAGAACAATTCCCACACACTGCTAGAAGGCCAGATATTTTTTCACAGCTAGATGCAGAAAAATATTATATTCAGTTTGCAACCTGATGGAGGTCAGTATAGATGGACTAATAGAACAAGTCCCACACACTGCTGGAAGGCCAAATATTTTTTCAGAGCTAGATGCAGAAAAAAATTATATTCAATTTGCAACCTGATGGAGGTCAGTATAGATGCACTAATAGAACAAGTCCCACACACTGCTAGAAGGCCAAATATTTTTTCAGAGCTAGATGCAGAAAAAAATTATATTCAATTTGCAACCTGAGGGAGGTCAGTATAGATGGACTAATAGACCAAGTCCCACACACTGCTAGAAGCCCAAATATTATTTCAGAGCTAGATGCAGAAAAATATTATATTCAATTTGCAACCTGATGGAGGTCAGTATAGATGGACTAATAGAACAAGTCCCACACACTGCTAGAAGGCCAAATATTTTTTCAGATCTAGATGCAGAAAAATATTATATTCAATTTGCAACCTGATAGAGGTCAGTATAGATGGACTAATAGAACAATTCCCACACACTGCTAGAAGGCCAAATATTTTTTCACAGCTAGATGCAGAAAAATATTATATTCAATTTGCAACCTGATGGAGGTCAGTATAGATGGACTAATAGAACAAGTCCCACACACTGCTAGAAGGCCAAATATTTTTTCAGAGCTAGATGCAGAAAAATATTATATTCAACTTGCAACCTGATGGAGTTCAGTATAGATGGACTAATAGAACAGGTCCCACACACAGCTAGAAGCCCATATATTTTTTCAGAGGTAGATGCAGAAAAAAATTATATTCAGTTTGCAACCTGATGGAGGTCAGTATAGATGGACTAATAGAGCAAGTCCCACACACTGCCAGAAGGCCAAATATTTTTTCAGAGCTAGATGCAGAAAAATATTATATTCAATTTGCAACCTGATGGAGGTCAGTATAGATGGACTAATAGAACAGGTCCCACACACAGCTAGAAGCCCAAATATTTTTTCAGAGGTAGATGCAGAAAAAAATTATATTCAGTTTGCAACCTGATGGAGGTCAGTATAGATGGAGTAATAGAACAAGTCCCACACACAGCTAGAAGCCCAAATATTTTTTTCAGAGCTAGATGCAGAAAAAAATTATATTAAATTTGCAATGAGATGGAGGTCAGTATAGATGGACTAATAGAACAAGACCCACACACTGCTAGAAGGCCAAATATTTTTTCAGAGCTATATGCAGAAAAATATTATATTCAATTTGCAACCTGAAGGAGGTCAGTATAGATGGACTAATACAACAAGTCCCACACACTGCTAGAAGGCCAAATATTTTTTCAGAGCTAGATGAAGAAAAATATTATATTCAATTTGCAACCTGATGGAGGTCAGTATAGATGGACTAATAGAACAAGTCCCACACACATCTAGAAGCCCAAATATTTTTTCAGAGGTAGATGCATAAAAAAATTATATTCAATTTGCAACCTGATGGAGGTCAGTATAGATGGACTAATAGAACTAGTCCCACACACTGCTAGAAGGCCAAATATTTTTTCAGAGCTAGATGAATAAAAATATTATATTCAATTTGCAACCTGATGGAGGTCAGTATAGATGGACTAATAGAACAAGTCCCACACACTGCTAGAAGGCCAAATATTTTTTCAGAGCTAGATGCAGAAAAATATTATATTCAATTTGCAACCTGATGGAGGTCAGTATAGATGGACTAATACAACAAGTCCCACACACTGCTAGAAGGCCAAATATTTTTTCAGAGCTAGATGCAGAAAAATATTATATTCAATTTGCAACCTGATGGAGGTCAGTATAGATGGACTAATAGAACAAGTCCCACACACTGCTAGAAGGCCAAATATTTTTTCACAGCTAGATACAGAAAAATATTATATTCAATTTGCAACCTGATGGAGGTCAGTATTGATGGACTAATAGAACAAGTCCCACACACTGCTAGAAGGCCAAATATTTTTTCAGAGCTAGATGCAGAAAAATATTATATTCAATTTGCAACCTGATGGAGGTCAGTATAGATGGACTAATAGAACAGGTCCCACAAACAGCTAGAAGCCCAAATATTTTTTCAGAGGTAGATGCAGAAAAAAATTATATTCAGTTTGCAACCTGATGGAGGTCAGTATAGATGGAGTAATAGAACAAGTCCCACACACAGCTAGAAGCCCAAATATTTTTTTCAGAGCTAGATGCAGAAAAAAATTATATTAAATTTGCAACGTGATGGAGGTCAGTATAGATGGACTAATAGAACAAGTCCCACACACTGCAAGAAGGCCAAATATTTTTTCAGAGCTATATGCAGAAAAATATTATATTCAATTTGCAACCTGATGGAGGTCAGTATAGATGGACTAATACAACAAGTCCCACACATTGCTAGAAGGCCAAATATTTTTTCAGAGCTAGATGCAGAAAAAAATTATATTCAATTTGCAACCTGATGGAGATCAGTATAGATGGACTAATAGAACTAGTCCCACACACAGCTAGAAGAGAAGACCAAATATTTATTAAGAGGTAGATGCAGAAAAAATTTTTATTCAATTTGCAACCTGACGGAGGTCAGTATAGATGGACTAATAGAACAAGTCCCACACACTGCAAGAAGGCCAAATATTTTTTCAGAGCTAGATGCAGAAAAAAATTATATTCAATTTGGAACCTGATGGAGGTCAGTATAGATGGACTAATAGACCAAGTCCCACACACTGCTAGAAGCCCAAATATTTTTTCAGAGCTAGATGCAGAAAAATATTATATTCAATTTGCAACCTGATGGAGGTCAGTATAGATGGACTAATAGAACAAGTCCCACACACTGCTAGAAGGCCAAATATTTTTTCAGAGCTAGATGCAGAAAAATATTATATTCAATTTGCAACCTGATGGAGGTCAGTATAGATGGACTAATAGAACAATTCCCACACACTGCTAGAAGGCCAGATATTTTTTCACAGCTAGATGCAGAAAAATATTATATTCAGTTTGCAACCTGATGGAGGTCAGTATAGATGGACTAATAGAACAAGTCCCACACACTGCTGGAAGGCCAAATATTTTTTCAGAGCTAGATGCAGAAAAAAATTATATTCAATTTGCAACCTGATGGAGGTCAGTATAGATGCACTAATAGAACAAGTCCCACACACTGCTAGAAGGCCAAATATTTTTTCAGAGCTAGATGCAGAAAAAAATTATATTCAATTTGCAACCTGAGGGAGGTCAGTATAGATGGACTAATAGACCAAGTCCCACACACTGCTAGAAGCCCAAATATTATTTCAGAGCTAGATGCAGAAAAATATTATATTCAATTTGCAACCTGATGGAGGTCAGTATAGATGGACTAATAGAACAAGTCCCACACACTGCTAGAAGGCCAAATATTTTTTCAGATCTAGATGCAGAAAAATATTATATTCAATTTGCAACCTGATAGAGGTCAGTATAGATGGACTAATAGAACAATTCCCACACACTGCTAGAAGGCCAAATATTTTTTCACAGCTAGATGCAGAAAAATATTATATTCAATTTGCAACCTGATGGGGGTCAGTATAGATGGACTAATAGAACAAGTCCCACACACTGCTAGAAGGCCAAATATTTTTTCAGAGCTAGATGCAGAAAAATATTATATTCAACTTGCAACCTGATGGAGTTCAGTATAGATGGACTAATAGAACAGGTCCCACACACAGCTAGAAGCCCATATATTTTTTCAGAGGTAGATGCAGAAAAAAATTATATTCAGTTTGCAACCTGATGGAGGTCAGTATAGATGGACTAATAGAGCAAGTCCCACACACTGCCAGAAGGCCAAATATTTTTTCAGAGCTAGATGCAGAAAAATATTATATTCAATTTGCAACCTGATGGAGGTCAGTATAGATGGACTAATAGAACAGGTCCCACACACAGCTAGAAGCCCAAATATTTTTTCAGAGGTAGATGCAGAAAAAAATTATATTCAGTTTGCAACCTGATGGAGGTCAGTATAGATGGAGTAATAGAACAAGTCCCACACACAGCTAGAAGCCCAAATATTTTTTTCAGAGCTAGATGCAGAAAAAAATTATATTAAATTTGCAATGAGATGGAGGTCAGTATAGATGGACTAATAGAACAAGACCCACACACTGCTAGAAGGCCAAATATTTTTTCAGAGCTATATGCAGAAAAATATTATATTCAATTTGCAACCTGAAGGAGGTCAGTATAGATGGACTAATACAACAAGTCCCACACACTGCTAGAAGGCCAAATATTTTTTCAGAGCTAGATGAAGAAAAATATTATATTCAATTTGCAACCTGATGGAGGTCAGTATAGATGGACTAATAGAACAAGTCCCACACACTACTAGAAGGCCAAATATCTTTTCAGACCTAGATGCAGAAAAAAATTATATTCAATTTGCAACCTGATGGAGGTCAGTATAGATGAACTAATAGAACAAGTCCCACACACTGCTAGAAGCCCAAATATTTTTTCAGCGCTAGATGCAGAAAAATATTATATTCAATTTGCAACCTGATGGAGGTCAGTATAGATGGACTAATAGAACAGGTCCCACACACAGCTAGAAGCCCAAATATTTTTTCAGAGGTAGATGCAGAAAAAAATTATATTCAGTTTGCAACCTGATGGAGGTCAGTATAGATGGAGTAATAGAACAAGTCCCACACACAGCTAGAAGCCCAAATATTTTTTTCAGAGCTAGATGCAGAAAAAAATTATATTAAATTTGCAATGAGATGGAGGTCAGTATAGATGGACTAATAGAACAAGACCCACACACTGCTAGAAGGCCAAATATTTTTTCAGAGCTATATGCAGAAAAATATTATATTCAATTTGCAACCTGAAGGAGGTCAGTATAGATGGACTAATACAACAAGTCCCACACACTGCTAGAAGGCCAAATATTTTTTCAGAGCTAGATGAAGAAAAATATTATATTCAATTTGCAACCTGATGGAGGTCAGTATAGATGGACTAATAGAACAAGTCCCACACACTACTAGAAGGCCAAATATCTTTTCAGACCTAGATGCAGAAAAAAATTATATTCAATTTGCAACCTGATGGAGGTCAGTATAGATGAACTAATAGAACAAGTCCCACACACTGCTAGAAGCCCAAATATTTTTTCAGCGCTAGATGCAGAAAAATATTATATTCAATTTGCAACCTGATGGAGGTCAGTATAGATGGACTAATAGAACAAGTCCCACACACTGCTAGAAGGCCAAATATTTTTTCAGAGCTAGATGCAGAAAAATATTATATTCAATTTGCAACCTGATGGAGGTCAGTATAGATGGACTAATACAACAAGTCCCACACACTGCTAGAAGGCCAAATATTTTTTCAGAGCTAGATGCAGAAAAATATTATATTCAATTTGCAACCTGATGGAGGTCAGTATAGATGGACTAATAGAACAAGTCCCACACACTGCTAGAAGGCCAAATATTTTTTCACAGCTAGATGCAGAAAAATATTATATTCAATTTGCAACCTGATGGAGGTCAGTATTGATGGACTAATAGAACAAGTCCCACACACTGCTAGAAGGCCAAATATTTTTTCAGAGCTAGATGCAGAAAAATATTATATTCAATTTGCAACCTGATGGAGGTCAGTATAGATGGACTAATAGAACAGGTCCCACAAACAGCTAGAAGCCCAAATATTTTTTCAGAGGTAGATGCAGAAAAAAATTATATTCAGTTTGCAACCTGATGGAGGTCAGTATAGATGGAGTAATAGAACAAGTCCCACACACAGCTAGAAGCCCAAATATTTTTTTCAGAGCTAGATGCAGAAAAAAATTATATTAAATTTGCAACGTGATGGAGGTCAGTATAGATGGACTAATAGAACAAGTCCCACACACTGCAAGAAGGCCAAATATTTTTTAGGAGCTATATGCAGAAAAATATTATATTCAATTTGCAACCTGATGGAGGTCAGTATAGATGGACTAATACAACAAGTCCCACACATTGCTAGAAGGCCAAATATTTTTTCAGAGCTAGATGCAGAAAAAAATTATATTCAATTTGCAACCTGATGGAGATCAGTATAGATGGACTAATAGAACTAGTCCCACACACAGCTAGAAGAGAAGACCAAATATTTATTAAGAGGTAGATGCAGAAAAAAATTTTATTCAATTTGCAACCTGACGGAGGTCAGTATAGATGGACTAATAGAACAAGTCCCACACACTGCTAGAAGGCCAAATATTTTTTCAGAGCTAGAAGCAGAAAAATATTATATTCAATTTGCAACCTGATGGAGGTCCGTATAGATGGACTAATAGAACAAGTCCCACACACATCTAGAAGCCCAAATATTTTTTCAGAGGTAGATGCATAAAAAAATTATATTCAATTTGCAACCTGATGGAGGTCAGTATAGATGGACTAATAGAACTAGTCCCACACACTGCTAGAAGGCCAAATATTTTTTCAGAGCTAGATGAATAAAAATATTATATTCAATTTGCAACCTGATGGAGGTCAGTATAGATGGACTAATAGAACAAGTCCCACACACTGCTAGAAGGCCAAATATTTTTTCAGAGCTAGATGCAGAAAAATATTATATTCAATTTGCAACCTGATGGAGGTCAGTATAGATGGACTAATACAACAAGTCCCACACACTGCTAGAAGGCCAAATATTTTTTCAGAGCTAGATGCAGAAAAATATTATATTCAATTTGCAACCTGATGGAGGTCAGTATAGATGGACTAATAGAACAAGTCCCACACACTGCTAGAAGGCCAAATATTTTTTCACAGCTAGATACAGAAAAATATTATATTCAATTTGCAACCTGATGGAGGTCAGTATTGATGGACTAATAGAACAAGTCCCACACACTGCTAGAAGGCCAAATATTTTTTCAGAGCTAGATGCAGAAAAATATTATATTCAATTTGCAACCTGATGGAGGTCAGTATAGATGGACTAATAGAACAGGTCCCACAAACAGCTAGAAGCCCAAATATTTTTTCAGAGGTAGATGCAGAAAAAAATTATATTCAGTTTGCAACCTGATGGAGGTCAGTATAGATGGAGTAATAGAACAAGTCCCACACACAGCTAGAAGCCCAAATATTTTTTTCAGAGCTAGATGCAGAAAAAAATTATATTAAATTTGCAACGTGATGGAGGTCAGTATAGATGGACTAATAGAACAAGTCCCACACACTGCAAGAAGGCCAAATATTTTTTCAGAGCTATATGCAGAAAAATATTATATTCAATTTGCAACCTGATGGAGGTCAGTATAGATGGACTAATACAACAAGTCCCACACATTGCTAGAAGGCCAAATATTTTTTCAGAGCTAGATGCAGAAAAAAATTATATTCAATTTGCAACCTGATGGAGATCAGTATAGATGGACTAATAGAACTAGTCCCACACACAGCTAGAAGAGAAGACCAAATATTTATTAAGAGGTAGATGCAGAAAAAATTTTTATTCAATTTGCAACCTGACGGAGGTCAGTATAGATGGACTAATAGAACAAGTCCCACACACTGCTAGAAGGCCAAATATTTTTTCAGAGCTAGAAGCAGAAAAATATTATATTCAATTTGCAACCTGATGGAGGTCCGTATAGATGGACTAGTAGAACAAGTCCCACACACATCTAGAAGCCCAAATATTTTTTCAGAGGTAGATGCATAAAAAAATTATATTCAATTTGCAACCTGATGGAGGTCAGTATAGATGGACTAATAGAACTAGTCCCACACACTGCTAGAAGGCCAAATATTTTTTCAGAGCTAGATGAATAAAAATATTATATTCAATTTGCAACCTGATGGAGGTCAGTATAGATGGACTAATAGAACAAGTCCCACACACTGCTAGAAGGCCCAATATTTTTTCAGGGCTAGAGGCAGAAAAATATATTCAATTTGCAACCTGATGGAGGTCAGTATAGAAGGACTAATTGAACAAGTCCCACACACTGCTAGAAGGACAAATATTTTTTCAGAGCTAGATGCAGAAAAATATTATATTCAATTTGCAACCTGATGGAGGTCAGTAAAGATGGACTAATAGAACAAGTCCCACACACAGCTAGAAGCCCAAATATTTTTTCAGAGGTAGATGCAGAAAAAAATTATATTCAATTTGCAACCTGATGGAGGTCAGTATAGATGGACTAATACAACAAGTCCCACACACTGCTAGAAGGCCAAATATTTTTTCAGAGCTAAATGAAGAAAAATATTATATTCAATTTGCAAACTGATGGAGGTCAGTATAGATGGACTCATAGAACAAGTCCAACACACAGCTAGAAGGCCAAATATTTTTTCAGAGGTAGATGCAGAAAAAAATTATATTCAATTTGCAACCTGATGGAGGTCAGTATAGATGGACTAATTGACCAAGTCCCACACACTGCTAGAAGCCCAAATATTTTTTCAGAGCTAGATGCAGAAAAATATTATATTCAATTTGCAACCTGATGGAGGTCAGTATAGATGGACTAATAGAACAATTCCCACACACTGCTAGAAGGCCAAATATTTTTTCACAGCTAGATGCAGAAAAATATTATATTCAATTTGCAACCTGATGGAGGTCAGTATAGATGGACTAATAGAACAAGTCCCACACACTGCTAGAAGGCCAAATATTTTTTCAGAGCTAGATGCAGAAAAATATTATATTCAACTTGCAACCTGATGGAGTTCAGTATAGATGGACTAATAGAACAGGTCCCACACACAGCTAGAAGCCCATATATTTTTTCAGAGCTAGATGCAGAAAAAAATTATATTCAGTTTGCAACCTGATGGAGGTCAGTATAGATGGACTAATAGAACAAGTCCCACACACTGCCAGAAGGCCAAATATTTTTTCAGAGCTAGATGCAGAAAAATATTATATTCAATTTGCAACCTGATGGAGGTCAGTATAGATGGACTAATAGAACAGGTCCCACACACAGCTAGAAGCCCAAATATTTTTTCAGAGGTAGATGCAGAAAAAAATTATATTCAGTTTGCAACCTGATGGAGGTCAGTATAGATGGAGTAATAGAACAAGTCCCACACACAGCTAGAAGCCCAAATATTTTTTTCAGAGCTAGATGCAGAAAAAAATTATATTAAATTTGCAATGAGATGGAGGTCAGTATAGATGGACTAATAGAACAAGACCCACACACTGCTAGAAGGCCAAATATTTTTTCAGAGCTATATGCAGAAAAATATTATATTCAATTTGAAACCTGAAGGAGGTCAGTATAGATGGACTAATACAACAAGTCCCACACACTGCTAGAAGGCCAAATATTTTTTCAGAGCTAGATGAAGAAAAATATTATATTCAATTTGCAACCTGATGGAGGTCAGTATAGATGGACTAATAGAACAAGTCCCACACACTACTAGAAGGCCAAATATCTTTTCAGACCTAGATGCAGAAAAAAATTATATTCAATTTGCAACCTGATGGAGGTCAGTATAGATGGACTAATAGAACAAGTCCCACACACTGCTAGAAGCCCAAATATTTTTTCAGCGCTAGATGCAGAAAAATATTATATTCAATTTGCAACCTGATGGAGGTCAGTATAGATGGACTAATAGAACAAGTCCCACACATTGCTAGAAGGCCAAATATTTTTTCAGAGCTAGATGCAGAAAAATATTATATTCAATTTGCAACCTGATGGAGGTCAGTATAGATGGACTAATACAACAAGTCCCACACACTGCTAGAAGGCCAAATATTTTTTCAGAGCTAGATGCAGAAAAATATTATATTCAATTTGCAACCTGATGGAGGTCAGTATAGATGGACTAATAGAACAAGTCCCACACACTGCTAGAAGGCCAAATATTTTTTCACAGCTAGATGCAGAAAAATATTATATTCAATTTGCAACCTGATGGAGGTCAGTATTGATGGACTAATAGAACAAGTCCCACACACTGCTAGAAGGCCAAATATTTTTTCAGAGCTAGATGCAGAAAAATATTATATTCAATTTGCAACCTGATGGAGGTCAGTATAGATGGACTAATAGAACAGGTCCCACAAACAGCTAGAAGCCCAAATATTTTTTCAGAGGTAGATGCAGAAAAAAATTATATTCAGTTTGCAACCTGATGGAGGTCAGTATAGATGGAGTAATAGAACAAGTCCCACACACAGCTAGAAGCCCAAATATTTTTTTCAGAGCTAGATGCAGAAAAAAATTATATTAAATTTGCAACGTGATGGAGGTCAGTATAGATGGACTAATAGAACAAGTCCCACACACTGCTAGAAGGCCAAATATTTTTCAGAGCTATATGCAGAAAAATATTATATTCAATTTGCAACCTGATGGAGGTCAGTATAGATGGACTAATACAACAAGTCCCACACACTGCTAGAAGGCCAAATATTTTTTCAGAGCTAGATGCAGAAAAAAATTATATTCAATTTGCAACCTGATGGAGGTCAGTATAGATGGACTAATAGAACAAGTCCCACACACAGCGAGAAGAGAAGACCAAATATTTATTAAGAGGTAGATGCAGAAAAATTTTTTATTCAATTTGCAACCTGATGGAGGTCAGTATAGATGGAGTAATAGACCAAGTCCCACACACTGCTAGAAGGCCAAATATTTTTTCAGAGCTAGATGCAGAAAAATATTATATTCAATTTGCACCCTGGTGGAGGTCAGTATAGATGGACTAGTAGAACAAGTCCCACACACAGCTAGAAGCCCAAATATTTTTTCAGAGGTAGATGAATAAAAATATTATATTCAATTTGCAACCTGATGGAGGTCAGTATAGATGGACTAATAGAACAAGTCCCACACACTGCTAGAAGGCCAAATATTTTTTCAGAGCTAGATGCAGAAAAATATTATATTCAATTTGCAACCTGATGGAGGTCAGTATAGAAGGACTAATTGAACAAGTCCCACACACTGCTAGAAGGCCAAATATTTTTTCAGAGCTAGATGCAGAAAAATATTATATTCAATTTGCAAACTGATGGAGGTCAGTATAGATGGACTCATAGAACAAGTCCAACACACAGCTAGAAGCCCAAATATTTTTTCAGAGGTAGATGCAGAAAAAAATTATATTCAATTTGCAACCTGATGGAGGTCAGTATAGATGGACTAATAGAACAAGTCCCACACACTGCTAGAAGGCCAAATATTTTTTCAGAGCTAGATGAAGAAAAATATTATATTCAATTTGCAACCTGATGGAGGTCAGTATAGATGGACTAATAGAAGAAGTCCCACACACTGCTAGAAGGCCAAATATTTTTTCAGAGCTAGATGCAGAAAAAAATTATATTCAATTTGCAACCTGATGGAGGTCAGTATAGATGGACTAATAGACCAAGTCCCACACACTGCTAGAAGGCCAAATATTTTTTCAGAGCTAGATGAAGAAAAATATTATATTCAATTTGCAACCTGATGGAGGTCAGTATAGATGGACTAATAGAACAATTCCCACACACTGCTAGAAGGCCAAATATTTTTTCAGAGCTAGATGCAGAAAAATATTATATTCAATTTGGAACCTGATGGAGGTCAGTATAGATGGACTAATAGAACAGGTCCCACACACAGCTAGAAGCCCAAATATTTTTTCAGAGGTAGATGCAGAAAAAAATTATATTCAGTTTGCAACCTGATGGAGGTCAGTATAGATGGACTAA
Source organism: Phyllobates terribilis (assembly GCF_046119375.1). NCBI lineage: Eukaryota > Metazoa > Chordata > Amphibia > Anura > Dendrobatidae > Phyllobates > Phyllobates terribilis. The sequence goes on along the minus strand of NW_027362762.1, from coordinate 762,037,336 downwards.
TAGAACAAGTCCCACACACAGCTAGAAGCCCAAATATTTTTTTCAGAGCTAGATGCAGAAAAAAATTATATTAAATTTGCAACGTGATGGAGGTCAGTATAGATGGACTAATAGAACAAGTCCCACACACTGCAAGAAGGCCAAATATTTTTTCAGAGCTATATGCAGAAAAATATTATATTCAATATGCAACCTGATGGAGGTCAGTATAGATGGACCAATAGAACAAATCCCACACACTGCTAGAAGGCCAAATATTTTTTCAGAGCTAGATGCAGAAAAATATTATATTCAATTTGCAACCTGATGGAGGTCAGTATAGATGGACTAATAGAACAATTCCCACACACTGCTAGAAGGCCAAATATTTTTTCAGAGCTAGATGCAGAAAAATATTATATTCAATTTGCAACCTGATGGAGGTCAGTATAGATGGACTAATAGAACAAGTCCCACACACTGCTAGAAGGCCAAATATTTTTTCAGAGCTAGATGCAGAAAAAAATTATATTCAATTTGCAACCTGATGGAGGTCAGTATAGATGGACTAATAGACGAAGTCCCACACACTGCTAGAAGGCCAAATATTTTTTCAGAGCTAGATGCAGAAAAATATTATATTCAATTTGCAACCTGATGGAGGTCAGTATAGATGGACTAATAGAACAAGTCCCACACACTGCAAGAAGGCCAAATTTTTTTTCAGAGCTATATGCAGAAAAATATTATATTCAATTTGCAACCTGATGGAGGTCAGTATAGATGGACAAATACAACAAGTCCCACACACTGCTAGAAGGCCAAATATTTTTTCAGAGCTAGATGCAGAAAAAAATTATATTCAATTTGCAACCTGATGGAGGTCAGTATAGATGGACTAATAGAACTAGTCCCACACACAGCTAGAAGAGAAGACCAAATATTTATTAAGAGGTAGATGCAGAAAAAATTTTTATTCAATTTGCAACCTGACGGAGGTCAGTATAGATGGACTAATAGAACAAGTCCCACACACTGCTAGAAGGCCAAATATTTTTTCAGAGCTAGATGCAGAAAAATATTATATTCAATTTGCAACCTGATGGAGGTCCGTATAGATGGACTAGTAGAACAAGTCCCACACACAGCTAGAAGCCCAAATATTTTTTCAGAGGTAGATGCATAAAAAAATTATATTCAATTTGCAACCTGATGGAGGTCAGTATAGATGGACTAATAGAACAAGTCCCACACACTGCTAGAAGGCCAAGTATTTTTTCAGAGCTAGATGAATAAAAATATTATATTCAATTTGCAACCTGATGGAGGTCAGTATAGATGGACTAATAGAACAAGTCCCACACACTGCTAGAAGGCCAAATATTTTTTCAGAGCTAGAGGCAGAAAAATATTATATTCAATTTGCAACCTGATGGAGGTCAGTATAGAAGGACTAATTGAACAAGTCCCACACACTGCTAGAAGGACAAATATTTTTTCAGAGCTAGATGCAGAAAAATATTATATTCAATTTGCAACCTGATGGAGGTCAGTATAGATGGACTAATAGAACAAGTCCCACACACAGCTAGAAGCCCAAATATTTTTTCAGAGGTAGATGCAGAAAAAAATTATATTCAATTTGCAACATGATGGAGGTCAGTATAGATGGACTAATAGAACAAGTCCCACACACTGCTAGAAGGCCAAATATTTTTTCAGAGCTAAATGAAGAAAAATATTATATTCAATTTGCAACCTGATGGAGGTCAGTATAGATGGACTAATAGAAGAAGTCCCACACACTGCTAGAAGGCCAAATATTTATTCAGAGCTAGATGCAGAAAAAAATTATATTCAATTTGCAACCTGATGGAGGTCAGTATAGATGGACTAATAGACCAAGTCCCACACACTGCTAGAAGCCCAAATATTTTTTCAGAGCTAGATGCAGAAAAATATTATATTCAATTTGCAACCTGATGGAGGTCAGTATAGATGGACTAATAGAACAAGTCCCACACACTGCTAGAAGGCCAAATATTTTTTCAGAGCTAGATGCAGAAAAATATTATATTCAATTTGCAACCTGATGGAGGTCAGTATAGATGGACTAATAGAACAAGTCCCACACACTGCTAGAAGGCCAAATATTTTTTCAGAGCTAGATGAAGAAAAATATTATATTGAATTTGCAACCTGATGGAGGTCAGTATAGATGGACTAATAGAACAAGTCCCACACACTGCTAGAAGGCCAAATATTTTTTCAGAGCTAGATGCAGAAAAATATTATATTCAATTTGCAACCTGATGGAGGTCAGTATAGATGGACTAATAGACCAAGTCCCACACACTGCTAGAAGCCCAAATATTTTTTCAGAGCTAGATGCAGAAAAATATTATATTCAATTTGCAACCTGATGGAGGTCAGTATAGATGGACTAATAGAACAAGTCCCACACACTGCTAGAAGCTCAAATATTTTTTCAGCGCTAGATGCAGAAAAATATTATATTCAATTTGCAACCTGATGGAGGTCAGTATAGATGGACTAATAGAACAAGTCCCACATACTGCTAGAAGGCCAAATATTTTTTCACAGCTAGATGCGGAAAAATATTATATTCAATTTGCAACCTGATGGAGGTCAGTATAGATGGACTAATAGAAAAAGTCCCACACACTGCTAGAAGGCCAAATATTATTTCAGAGCAAGATGCAGAAAAATATTATATTCAATTTGCAACCTGATGGAGGTCAGTATAGATGGACTAATAGAACAAGTCCCACATACTGCTAGAAGGCCAAATATTTTTTCACAGCTAGATGCGGAAAAATATTATATTCAATTTGCAACCTGATGGAGGTCAGTATAGATGGACTAATAGAAAAAGTCCCACACACTGCTATAAGGCCAAATATTATTTCAGAGCAAGATGCAGAAAAATATTATATTCAATTTGCAACCTGATGGAGGTCAGTATAGATGGACTAATAGAACAGGTCCCACACACAGCTAGAAGCCCAAATATTTTTTCAGAGGTAGATGCAGAAAAAAATTATATTCAGTTTGCAACCTGATGGAGGTCAGTATAGATGGAGTAATAGTACAAGTCCCACACACAGCTAGAAGCCCAAATATTTTTTTCAGAGCTAGATGCAGAAAAAAATTATATTAAATTTGCAACGTGATGGAGGTCAGTATAGATTGACTAATAGAACAAGTCCCACACACTGCTAGAAGGCCAAATATTTTTTCAGAGCTATATGCAGAAAAATATTATATTCAATTTGCAACCTGATGGAGGTCAGTATAGATGGACTAATACAACAAGTCCCACACACTGCTAGAAGGCCAAATATTTTTTCAGAGCTAGATGCAGAAAAAAATTATATTCAATTTGCAACCTGATGGAGGTCAGTATAGATGGACTAATAGAACAAGTCCCACACACAGCGAGAAGAGAAGACCAAATATTTATTGAGGTAGATGCAGAAAAATTTTTTATTCAATTTGCAACCTGATGGAGGTCAGTATAGATGGACTAATAGAACAAGTCCCACACACTGCTAGAAGGCCAAATATTTTTTCAGAGCTAGATGCAGAAAAATATTATATTCAATTTGCAACCTGATGGAGGTCAGTATAGATGGACTAGTAGAACAAGTCCCACACACAGCTAGAAGCCCAAATATTTTTTCAGAGGTAGATGAATAAAAATATTATATTCAATTTGCAACCTGATGGAGGTCAGTATAGATGGACTAATAGAACAAGTCCCACACACTGCTAGAAGGCCAAATATTTTTTCAGAGCTAGATGCAGAAAAATATTATATTCAATTTCCAACCTGATGGAGGTCAGTATAGAAGGACTAATTGAACAAGTCCCACACACTGCTAGAAGGCCAAATATTTTTTCAGAGCTAGATGCAGAAAAATATTATATTCAATTTGCAAACTGATGGAGGTCAGTATAGATGGACTCATAGAACAAGTCCAACACACAGCTAGAAGGCCAAATATTTTTTCAGAGGTAGATGCAGAAAAAAATTATATTCAATTTGCAACCTGATGGAGGTCAGTATAGATGGACTAATAGAAGAAGTCCCACACACTGCTAGAAGCCCAAATATTTTTTCAGAGCTAGATGCAGAAAAATATTATATTCAATTTGCAACCTGATGGAGGTCAGTATAGATGGACTAATAGAACAATTCCCACACACTGCTAGAAAGCCAAATATTTTTTCACAGCTAGATGCAGAAAAATATTATATTCAATTTGCAACCTGATGGAGGTCAGAATAGATGGACTAATAGAACAAGTCCCACACACTGCTAGAAGGCCAAATATTTTTTCAGAGCTAGATGCAGAAAAATATTATATTCAACTTGCAACCTGATGGAGTTCAGTATAGATGGACTAATAGAACAGGTCCCACACACAGCTAGAAGCCCATATATTTTTTCAGAGGTAGATGCAGAAAAAAATTATATTCAGTTTGCAACCTGATGGAGGTCAGTATAGATGGACTAATAGAACAAGTCCCACACACTGCCAGAAGGCCAAATATTTTTTCAGAGCTAGATGCAGAAAAATATTATATTCAATTTGCAACCTGATGGAGGTCAGTATAGATGGACTAATAGAACAGGTCCCACACACAGCTAGAAGCCCAAATATTTTTTCAGAGGTAGATGCAGAAAAAAATTATATTCAGTTTGCAACCTGATGGAGGTCAGTATAGATGGACTAATAGAACAAGACCCACACACTGCTAGAAGGCCAAATATTTTTTCAGAGCTATATGCAGAAAAATATTATATTCAATTTGAAACCTGAAGGAGGTCAGTATAGATGGACTAATACAACAAGTCCCACACACTGCTAGAAGGCCAAATATTTTTTCAGAGCTAGATGAAGAAAAATATTATATTCAATTTGCAACCTGATGGAGGTCAGTATAGATGGACTAATAGAACAAGTCCCACACACTACTAGAAGGCCAAATATCTTTTCAGACCTAGATGCAGAAAAAAATTATATTCAATTTGCAACCTGATGGAGGTCAGTATAGATGGACTAATAGAACAAGTCCCACACACTGCTAGAAGCCCAAATATTTTTTCAGCGCTAGATGCAGAAAAATATTATATTCAATTTGCAACCTGATGGAGGTCAGTATAGATGGACTAATAGAACAAGTCCCACACACTGCTAGAAGGCCAAATATTTTTTCAGAGCTAGATGCAGAAAAATATTATATTCAATTTGCAACCTGATGGAGGTCAGTATAGATGGACTAATACAACAAGTCCCACACACTGCTAGAAGGCCAAATATTTTTTCAGAGCTAGATGCAGAAAAAAATTATATTCAATTTGCAACCTGATGGAGGTCAGTATAGATGGACTAATAGAACAAGTCCCACACACTGCTAGAAGGCCAAATATTTTTTCACAGCTAGATGCAGAAAAATATTATATTCAATTTGCAACCTGATGGAGGTCAGTATTGATGGACTAATAGAACAAGTCCCACACACTGCTAGAAGGCCAAATATTTTTTCAGAGCTAGATGCAGAAAAATATTATATTCAATTTGCAACCTGATGGAGGTCAGTATAGATGGACTAATAGAACAGGTCCCACAAACAGCTAGAAGCCCAAATATTTTTTCAGAGGTAGATGCAGAAAAAAATTATATTCAGTTTGCAACCTGATGGAGGTCAGTATAGATGGAGTAATAGAACAAGTCCCACACACAGCTAGAAGCCCAAATATTTTTTTCAGAGCTAGATGCAGAAAAAAATTATATTAAATTTGCAACGTGATGGAGGTCAGTATAGATGGACTAATAGAACAAGTCCCACACACTGCAAGAAGGCCAAATATTTTTTCAGAGCTATATGCAGAAAAATATTATATTCAATTTGCAACCTGATGGAGGTCAGTATAGATGGACTAATACAACAAGTCCCACACACTGCTAGAAGGCCAAATATTTTTTCAGAGCTAGATGCAGAAAAAAATTATATTCAATTTGCAACCTGATGGAGATCAGTATAGATGGACTAATAGAACTAGTCCCACACACAGCTAGAAGAGAAGACCAAATATTTATTAAGAGGTAGATGCAGAAAAAATTTTTATTCAATTTGCAACCTGACGGAGGTCAGTATAGATGGACTAATAGAACAAGTCCCACACACTGCTAGAAGGCCAAATATTTTTTCAGAGCTAGAAGCAGAAAAATATTATATTCAATTTGCAACCTGATGGAGGTCCGTATAGATGGACTAGTAGAACAAGTCCCACACACATCTAGAAGCCCAAATATTTTTTCAGAGGTAGATGCATAAAAAAATTATATTCAATTTGCAACCTGATGGAGGTCAGTATAGATGGACTAATAGAACTAGTCCCACACACTGCTAGAAGGCCAAATATTTTTTCAGAGCTAGATGAATAAAAATATTATATTCAATTTGCAACCTGATGGAGGTCAGTATAGATGGACTAATAGAACAAGTCCCACACACTGCTAGAAGGCCCAATATTTTTTCAGAGCTAGAGGCAGAAAAATATATTCAATTTGCAACCTGATGGAGGTCAGTATAGAAGGACTAATTGAACAAGTCCCACACACTGCTAGAAGGACAAATATTTTTTCAGAGCTAGATGCAGAAAAATATTATATTCAATTTGCAACCTGATGGAGGTCAGTAAAGATGGACTAATAGAACAAGTCCCACACACAGCTAGAAGCCCAAATATTTTTTCAGAGGTAGATGCAGAAAAAAATTATATTCAATTTGCAACCTGATGGAGGTCAGTATAGATGGACTAATAGAACAAGTCCCACACACTGCTAGAAGGCCAAATATTTTTTCAGAGCTATATGCAGAAAAATATTATATTCAATTTGCAACCTGATGGAGGTCAGTATAGATGGACTAATAGAACAAGTCCCACACACTGCTAGAAGGCCAAATATTTTTTCAGAGCTAGATGAAGAAAAATATTATATTCAATTTGCAACCTGATGGAGGTCAGTATAGATGGACTAATAGAACAAGTCCCACACACTGCTAGAAGGCCAAATATTTTTTCAGAGCTAGATGAAGAAAAATATTATATTCAATTTGCAACCTGATGGAGGTCAGTATAGATGGACTAATAGAACAAGTCCCACACACTGCTAGAAGCCCAAATATTTTTTCAGCGCTAGATGCAGAAAAATATTATATTCAATTTGCAACCTGATGGAGGTCAGTATAGATGGACTAATAGAACAAGTCCCACACACTGCTAGAAAGCCAAATATTTTTTCAGAGCTAGATGCAGAAAAATATTATATTCAATTTGCAACCTGATGGAGGTCAGTATAGATGGACTAATACAAGTCCCACACACTGCTAGAAGGCCAAATATTTTTTCAGAGCTAGATGCAGAAAAATATTATATTCAATTTGCAACCTGATGGAGGTCAGTATAGATGGACTAATAGAACAAGTCCCACACACTGCTAGAAGGCCAAATATTTTTTCACAGCTAGATGCGGAAAAATATTATATTCAATTTGCAACCTGATGGAGGTCAGTATAGATGGACTAATAGAAAAAGTCCCACACACTGCTAGAAGGCCAAATATTATTTCAGAGCTAGATGCAGAAAAATATTATATTCAATTTGCAACCTGATGGAGGTCAGTATAGATGGACTAATAGAACAGGTCCCACACACAGCTAGAAGCCCAAATATTTTTTCAGAGGTAGATGCAGAAAAAAATTATATTCAGTTTGCAACCTGATGGAGGTCAGTATAGATGGAGTAATAGTACAAGTCCCACACACAGCTAGAAGCCCAAATATTTTTTTCAGAGCTAGATGCAGAAAAAAATTATATTAAATTTGCAACGTGATGGAGGTCAGTATAGATGGACTAATAGAACAAGTCCCACACACTGCTAGAAGGCCAAATATTTTTCAGAGCTATATGCAGAAAAATATTATATTCAATTTGCAACCTGATGGAGGTCAGTATAGATGGACTAATACAACAAGTCCCACACACTGCTAGAAGGCCAAATATTTTTTCAGAGCTAGATGCAGAAAAAAATTATATTCAATTTGCAACCTGATGGAGGTCAGTATAGATGGACTAATAGAACAAGTCCCACACACAGCGAGAAGAGAAGACCAAATATTTATTAAGAGGTAGATGCAGAAAAATTTTTTATTCAATTTGCAACCTGATGGAGGTCAGTATAGATGGAGTAATAGAACAAGTCCCACACACTGCTAGAAGGCCAAATATTTTTTCAGAGCTAGATGCAGAAAAATATTATATTCAATTTGCACCCTGGTGGAGGTCAGTATAGATGGACTAGTAGAACAAGTCCCACACACAGCTAGAAGCCCAAATATTTTTTCAGAGGTAGATGAATAAAAATATTATATTCAATTTGCAACCTGATGGAGGTCAGTATAGATGGACTAATAGAACAAGTCCCACACACTGCTAGAAGGCCAAATATTTTTTCAGAGCTAGATGCAGAAAAATATTATATTCAATTTGCAACCTGATGGAGGTCAGTATAGAAGGACTAATTGAACAAGTCCCACACACTGCTAGAAGGCCAAATATTTTTTCAGAGCTAGATGCAGAAAAATATTATATTCAATTTGCAAACTGATGGAGGTCAGTATAGATGGACTCATAGAACAAGTCCAACACACAGCTAGAAGCCCAAATATTTTTTCAGAGGTAGATGCAGAAAAAAATTATATTCAATTTGCAACCTGATGGAGGTCAGTATAGATGGACTAATAGAACAAGTCCCACACACTGCTAGAAGGCCAAATATTTTTTCAGAGCTAGATGAAGAAAAATATTATATTCAATTTGCAACCTGATGGAGGTCAGTATAGATGGACTAATAGAACAAGTCCCATACACTGCTAGAAGCCCAAATATTTTTTCAGCGCTAGATGCAGAAAAATATTATATTCAATTTGCAACCTGATGGAGGTCAGTATAGATGGACTAATAGAACAAGTCCCACACACTGCTAGAAAGCCAAATATTTTTTCAGAGCTAGATGCAGAAAAATATTATATTCAATTTGCAACCTGATGGAGGTCAGTATAGATGGACTAATACAAGTCCCACACACTGCTAGAAGGCCAAATATGTTTTCAGAGCTAGATGCAGAAAAATATTATATTCAATTTGCAACCTGATGGAGGTCAGTATAGATCGACTAATAGAACAAGTCCCACACACTGCTAGAAGGCCAAATATTTTTTCACAGCTAGATGCGGAAAAATATTATATTCAATTTGCAACCTGATGGAGGTCAGTATAGATGGACTAATAGAAAAAGTCCCACACACTGCTAGAAGGCCAAATATTATTTCAGAGCTAGATGCAGAAAAATCTTATATTCAATTTGCAACCTGATGGAGGTCAGTATAGATGGACTAATAGAACAGGTCCCACACACAGCTAGAAGCCCAAATATTTTTTCAGAGGTAGATGCAGAAAAAAATTATATTCAGTTTGCAACCTGATGGAGGTCAGTATAGATGGAGTAATAGTACAAGTCCCACACACAGCTAGAAGCCCAAATATTTTTTTCAGAGCTAGATGCAGAAAAAAATTATATTAAATTTGCAACGTGATGGAGGTCAGTATAGATGGACTAATAGAACAAGTCCCACACACTGCTAGAAGGCCAAATATTTTTCAGAGCTATATGCAGAAAAATATTATATTCAATTTGCAACCTGATGGAGGTCAGTATAGATGGACTAATACAACAAGTCCCACACACTGCTAGAAGGCCAAATATTTTTTCAGAGCTAGATGCAGAAAAAAATTATATTCAATTTGCAACCTGATGGAGGTCAGTATAGATGGACTAATTGAACAAGTCCCACACACAGCGAGAAGAGAAGACCAAATATTTATTAAGAGGTAGATGCAGAAAAATTTTTTATTCAATTTGCAACCTGATGGAGGTCAGTATAGATGGAGTAATAGAACAAGTCCCACACACTGCTAGAAGGCCAAATATTTTTTCAGAGCTAGATGCAGAAAAATATTATATTCAATTTGCACCCTGGTGGAGGTCAGTATAGATGGACTAGTAGAACAAGTCCCACACACAGCTAGAAGCCCAAATATTTTTTCAGAGGTAGATGAATAAAAATATTATATTCAATTTGCAACCTGATGGAGGTCAGTATAGATGGACTAATAGAACAAGTCCCACACACTGCTAGAAGGCCAAATATTTTTTCAGAGCTAGATGCAGAAAAATATTATATTCAATTTGCAACCTGATGGAGGTCAGTATAGAAGGACTAATTGAACAAGTCCCACACACTGCTAGAAGGCCAAATATTTTTTCAGAGCTAGATGCAGAAAAATATTATATTCAATTTGCAAACTGATGGAGGTCAGTATAGATGGACTCATAGAACAAGTCCAACACACAGCTAGAAGCCCAAATATTTTTTCAGAGGTAGATGCAGAAAAAAATTATATTCAATTTGCAACCTGAAGGAGGTCAGTATAGATGGACTAATAGAACAAGTCCCACACACTGCTAGAAGGCCAAATATTTTTTCAGAGCTAGATGAAGAAAAATATTATATTCAATTTGCAACCTGATGGAGGTCAGTATAGATGGACTAATAGAAGAAGTCCCACACACTGCTAGAAGGCCAAATATTTTTTCAGAGCTAGATGCAGAAAAAAATTATATTCAATTTGCAACCTGATGGAGGTCAGTATAGATGGACTAATAGACCAAGTCCCACACACTGCTAGAAGGCCAAATATTTTTTCAGAGCTAGATGCAGAAAAATATTATATTCAATTTGCAACCTGATGGAGGTCAGTATAGATGGACTAATAGAACAATTCCCACACACTGCTAGAAGGCCAAATATTTTTTCAGAGCTAGATGCAGAAAAATATTATATTCAATTTGCAACCTGATGGAGGTCAGTATAGATGGACTAATAGAACAGGTCCCACACACAGCTAGAAGCCCAAATATTTTTTCAGAGGTAGATGCAGAAAAAAATTATATTCAGTTTGCAACCTGATGGAGGTCAGTATAGATGGACTAATAGAACAAGTCCCACACACAGCTAGAAGCCCAAATATTTTTTTCAGAGCTAGATGCAGAAAAAAATTATATTAAATTTGCAACGTGATGGAGGTCAGTATAGATGGACTAATAGAACAAGTCCCACACACTGCAAGAAGGCCAAATATTTTTTCAGAGCTATATGCAGAAAAATATTATATTCAATATGCAACCTGATGGAGGTCAGTATAGATGGACTAATAGAACAAATCCCACACACTGCTAGAAGGCCAAATATTTTTTCAGAGCTAGATGCAGAAAAATATTATATTCAATTTGCAACCTGATGGAGGTCAGTATAGATGGACTAATAGAACAATTCCCACACACTGCTAGAAGGCCAAATATTTTTTCAGAGCTAGATGCAGAAAAATGTTATATTCAATTTGCAACCTGATGGAGGTCAGTATAGATGGACTAATAGAACAAGTCCCACACACTGCTAGAAGGCCAAATATTTTTTCAGAGCTAGATGCAGAAAAAAATTATATTCAATTTGCAACCTGATGGAGGTCAGTATAGATGGACTAATAGACGAAGTCCCACACACTGCTAGAAGGCCAAATATTTTTTCAGAGCTAGATGCAGAAAAATATTATATTCAATTTGCAACCTGATGGAGGTCAGTATAGATGGACTAATAGAACAAGTCCCACACACTGCTAGAAGGCCAAATATTTTTTCAGAGCTAGATGCAGAAAAATATTATATTCAATTTGCAACCTGATGGAGGTCAGTATAGATGGACTAATAGAACAATTCCCACACACTGCTAGAAGGCCAAATATTTTTTCAGAGGTAGATGCAGAAAAAAATTATATTCAGTTTGCAACCTGATGGAGGTCAGTATAGATGGACTAATAGAACAAGTCCCACACACAGCTAGAAGCCCAAATATTTTTTTCAGAGCTAGATGCAGAAAAAAATTATATTAAATTTGCAACGTGATGGAGGTCAGTATAGATGGACTAATAGAACAAGTCCCACACACTGCAAGAAGGCCAAATTTTTTTTCAGAGCTATATGCAGAAAAATATTATATTCAATTTGCAACCTGATGGAGGTCAGTATAGATGGACAAATACAACAAGTCCCACACACTGCTAGAAGGCCAAATATTTTTTCAGAGCTAGATGCAGAAAAAAATTATATTCAATTTGCAACCTGATGGAGGTCAGTATAGATGGACTAATAGAACTAGTCCCACACACAGCTAGAAGAGAAGACCAAATATTTATTAAGAGGTAGATGCAGAAAAAAATTTTATTCAATTTGCAACCTGACGGAGGTCAGTATAGATGGACTAATAGAACAAGTCCCACACACTGCTAGAAGGCCAAATATTTTTTCAGAGCTAGATGCAGAAAAATATTATATTCAATTTGCAACCTGATGGAGGTCCGTATAGATGGACTAGTAGAACAAGTCCCACACACAGCTAGAAGCCCAAATATTTTTTCAGAGGTAGATGCATAAAAAAATTATATTCAATTTGCAACCTGATGGAGGTCAGTATAGATGGACTAATAGAACAAGTCCCACACACTGCTAGAAGGCCAAGTATTTTTTCAGAGCTAGATGAATAAAAATATTATATTCAATTTGCAACCTGATGGAGGTCAGTATAGATGGACTAATAGAACAAGTCCCACACACTGCTAGAAGGCCAAATATTTTTTCAGAGCTAGAGGCAGAAAAATATTATATTCAATTTGCAACCTGATGGAGGTCAGTATAGAAGGACTAATTGAACAAGTCCCACACACTGCTAGAAGGACAAATATTTTTTCAGAGCTAGATGCAGAAAAATATTATATTCAATTTGCAACCTGATGGAGGTCAGTATAGATGGACTAATAGAACAAGTCCCACACACAGCTAGAAGCCCAAATATTTTTTCAGAGGTAGATGCAGAAAAAAATTATATTCAATTTGCAACATGATGGAGGTCAGTATAGATGGACTAATAGAACAAGTCCCACACACTGCTAGAAGGCCAAATATTTTTTCAGAGCTAAATGAAGAAAAATATTATATTCAATTTGCAACCTGATGGAGGTCAGTATAGATGGACTAATAGAAGAAGTCCCACACACTGCTAGAAGGCCAAATATTTATTCAGAGCTAGATGCAGAAAAAAATTATATTCAATTTGCAACCTGATGGAGGTCAGTATAGATGGACTAATAGACCAAGTCCCACACACTGCTAGAAGCCCAAATATTTTTTCAGAGCTAGATGCAGAAAAATATTATATTCAATTTGCAACCTGATGGAGGTCAGTATAGATGGACTAATAGAACAAGTCCCACACACTGCTAGAAGGCCAAATATTTTTTCAGAGCTAGATGCAGAAAAATATTATATTCAATTTGCAACCTGATGGAGGTCAGTATAGATGGACTAATAGAACAAGTCCCACACACTGCTAGAAGGCCAAATATTTTTTCAGAGCTAGATGAAGAAAAATATTATATTCAATTTGCAACCTGATGGAGGTCAGTATAGATGGACTAATAGAACAAGTCCCACACACTGCTAGAAGGCCAAATATTTTTTCAGAGCTAGATGCAGAAAAATATTATATTCAATTTGCAACCTGATGGAGGTCAGTATAGATGGACTAATAGACCAAGTCCCACACACTGCTAGAAGCCCAAATATTTTTTCAGAGCTAGATGCAGAAAAATATTATATTCAATTTGCAACCTGATGGAGGTCAGTATAGATGGACTAATAGAACAAGTCCCACACACTGCTAGAAGCCCAAATATTTTTTCAGCGCTAGATGCAGAAAAATATTATATTCAATTTGCAACCTGATGGAGGTCAGTATAGATGGACTAATAGAACAAGTCCCACATACTGCTAGAAGGCCAAATATTTTTTCACAGCTAGATGCGGAAAAATATTATATTCAATTTGCAACCTGATGGAGGTCAGTATAGATGGACTAATAGAAAAAGTCCCACACACTGCTAGAAGGCCAAATATTATTTCAGAGCAAGATGCAGAAAAATATTATATTCAATTTGCAACCTGATGGAGGTCAGTATAGATGGACTAATAGAACAAGTCCCACATACTGCTAGAAGGCCAAATATTTTTTCACAGCTAGATGCGGAAAAATATTATATTCAATTTGCAACCTGATGGAGGTCAGTATAGATGGACTAATAGAAAAAGTCCCACACACTGCTAGAAGGCCAAATATTATTTCAGAGCAAGATGCAGAAAAATATTATATTCAATTTGCAACCTGATGGAGGTCAGTATAGATGGACTAATAGAACAGGTCCCACACACAGCTAGAAGCCCAAATATTTTTTCAGAGGTAGATGCAGAAAAAAATTATATTCAGTTTGCAACCTGATGGAGGTCAGTATAGATGGAGTAATAGTACAAGTCCCACACACAGCTAGAAGCCCAAATATTTTTTTCAGAGCTAGATGCAGAAAAAAATTATATTAAATTTGCAACGTGATGGAGGTCAGTATAGATTGACTAATAGAACAAGTCCCACACACTGCTAGAAGGCCAAATATTTTTTCAGAGCTATATGCAGAAAAATATTATATTCAATTTGCAACCTGATGGAGGTCAGTATAGATGGACTAATACAACAAGTCCCACACACTGCTAGAAGGCCAAATATTTTTTCAGAGCTAGATGCAGAAAAAAATTATATTCAATTTGCAACCTGATGGAGGTCAGTATAGATGGACTAATAGAACAAGTCCCACACACAGCGAGAAGAGAAGACCAAATATTTATTGAGGTAGATGCAGAAAAATTTTTTATTCAATTTGCAACCTGATGGAGGTCAGTATAGATGGACTAATAGAACAAGTCCCACACACTGCTAGAAGGCCAAATATTTTTTCAGAGCTAGATGCAGAAAAATATTATATTCAATTTGCAACCTGATGGAGGTCAGTATAGATGGACTAGTAGAACAAGTCCCACACACAGCTAGAAGCCCAAATATTTTTTCAGAGGTAGATGAATAAAAATATTATATTCAATTTGCAACCTGATGGAGGTCAGTATAGATGGACTAATAGAACAAGTCCCACACACTGCTAGAAGGCCAAATATTTTTTCAGAGCTAGATGCAGAAAAATATTATATTCAATTTGCAACCTGATGGAGGTCAGTATAGAAGGACTAATTGAACAAGTCCCACACACTGCTAGAAGGCCAAATATTTTTTCAGAGCTAGATGCAGAAAAATATTATATTCAATTTGCAAACTGATGGAGGTCAGTATAGATGGACTCATAGAACAAGTCCAACACACAGCTAGAAGGCCAAATATTTTTTCAGAGGTAGATGCAGAAAAAAATTATATTCAATTTGCAACCTGATGGAGGTCAGTATAGATGGACTAATAGAAGAAGTCCCACACACTGCTAGAAGGCCAAATATTTTTTCAGAGCTAGATGTAGAAAAAAATTATATTCAATTTGCAACCTGATGGAGGTCAGTATAGATGGACTAATAGACCAAGTCCCACACACTGCTAGAAGCCCAAATATTTTTTCAGAGCTAGATGCAGAAAAATATTATATTCAATTTGCAACCTGATGGAGGTCAGTATAGATGGACTAATAGAACAAGTCCCACACACTGCTAGAAGGCCAAATATTTTTTCAGAGCTAGATTCAGAAAAATATTATATTCAATTTGCAACCTGATGGAGGTCAGTATAGATGGACTAATAGAACAAGTCCCACACACTGCTAGAAGGCCAAATATTTTTTCAGAGCTAGATGCAGAAAAAAATTATATTCAATTTGCAACCTGATGGAGGTCAGTATAGATGGACTAATAGACGAAGTCCCACACACTGCTAGAAGCCCAAATATTTTTTCAGAGCTAGATGCAGAAAAATATTATATTCAATTTGCAACCTGATGGAGGTCAGTATAGATGGACTAATAGAACAAGTCCCACACACTGCTAGAAGGCCAAATATTTTTTCAGAGCTAGATGCAGAAAAATATTATATTCAATTTGCAACCTGACGGAGGTCAGTATAGATGGACTAATAGAACAATTCCCACACACTGCTAGAAGGCCAAATATTTTTTCAGAGCTAGATGCAGAAAAATATTATATTCAATTTGCAACCTGATGGAGGTCAGTATAGATGGACTAATAGAACAGGTCCCACACACAGCTAGAAGCCCAAATATTTTTTCAGAGGTAGATGCAGAAAAAAATTATATTCAGTTTGCAACCTGATGGAGGTCAGTATAGATGGACTAATAGAACAAGTCCCACACACTGCTAGAAGGCCAAATATTTTTTCAGAGCTAGATGCAGAAAAATATTATATTCAATTTGCAACCTGATGGAGGTCAGTATAGATGGACTAAAAGAACAGGTCCCACACACAGATAGAAGCCCAAATATTTTTTCAGAGGTAGATGCAGAAAAAAATTATATTCAGTTTGCAACCTGATGGAGGTCAGTATAGATGGAGTAATAGAACAAGTCCCACACACAGCTAGAAGCCCAAATATTTTTTTCAGAGCTAGATGCAGAAAAAAATTATATTAAATTTGCAACGTGATGGAGGTCAGTATAGATGGACTAATAGAACAAGTCCCACACACTGCTAGTAGGCCAAATATTTTTTCAGAGCTATATGCAGAAAAATATTATATTCAATTTGCAACCTGATGGAGGTCAGTATAGATGGACTAATACAACAAGTCCCACACACTGCTAGAAGGCCAAATATTTTTTCAGAGCTAGATGAAGAAAAATATTCTATTCAATTTGCAACCTGATGGAGGTCAGTATAGATGGACTAATAGAACAAGTCCCACACACTACTAGAAGGCCAAATATCTTTTCAGACCTAGATGCAGAAAAAAATTATATTAAATTTGCAACCTGATGGAGGTCAGTATAGATGGGCTAATAGAACAAGTCCCACACACTGCTAGAAGCCCAAATATTTTTTCAGCGCTAGATGCAGAAAAATATTATATTCAATTTGCAACCTGATGGAGGTCAGTATAGATGGACTAATAGAACAAGTCCCACACACTGCTAGAAGGCCAAATATTTTTTCAGAGCTAGATGCAGAAAAATATTATATTCAATTTGCAACCTGATGGAGGTCAAAATAGATGGACTAATACAACAAGTCCCACACACTGCTAGAAGGCCAAATATTTTTTCAGAGCTATATGCAGAAAAATATTATATTCAATTTGCAACCTGATGGAGGTCAGTATAGATGGACTAATACAACAAGTCCCACACACTGCTAGAAGGCCAAATATTTTTTCAGAGCTAGATGAAGAAAAATATTCTATTCAATTTGCAACCTGATGGAGGTCAGTATAGATGGACTAATAGAACAAGTCCCACACACTACTAGAAGGCCAAATATCTTTTCAGACCTAGATGCAGAAAAAAATTATATTCAATTTGCAACCTGATGGAGGTCAGTATAGATGGACTAATAGAACAAGTCCCACACACTGCTAGAAGCCCAAATATTTTTTCAGCGCTAGATGCAGAAAAATATTATATTCAATTTGCAACCTGATGGAGGTCAGTATAGATGGACTAATAGAACAAGTTCCACACACTGCTAGAAGGCCAAATATTTTTTCAGAGCTAGATGCAGAAAAATATTATATTCAATTTGCAACCTGATGGAGGTCAGTATAGATGGACTAATACAACAAGTCCCACACACTGCTAGAAGGCCAGATATTTTTTCACAGCTAGATGCAGAAAAATATTATATTCAATTTGCAACCTGATGGAGGTCAGTATAGATGGACTAATACAACAAGTCCCACACACTGCTAGAAGGCCAAATATTTTTTCAGAGCTAGATGCAGAAAAATATTATATTCAATTTGCAACCTGATGGAGGTCAGTATAGATGTACTAATAGAACAAGTCCCACACACTGCTAGAAAGCCAAATATTTTTTCAGAGCTAGATGCAGAAAAATATTATATTCAATTTGCAACCTGATGGAGGTCAGTATAGATGGACTAATAGAACAATTCCAACACACTGCTAGAAGGCCAGATATTTTTTCACAGCTAGATGCAGAAAAATATTATATTCAATTTGCAACCTGATGGAGGTCAGTATAGATGGAATAATAGAACAAGTCCCACACACTGCTAGAAGGCCAAATATTTTTTCAGAGCTAGATGAAGAAAAATATTATATTCAATTTGCAACCTGATGGAGGTCAGTATAGATGGACTAATAGAACAAGTCCCACAAACTGCTAGAAGGCCAAATATTTTTTCAGAGCTAGATGCAGAAAAAAATTATATTCAATTTGCAACCTGATGGAGGTCAGTATAGATGGACTAATAGACGAAGTCCCACACACTGCTAGAAGCCCAAATATTTTTTCAGAGCTAGATGCAGAAAAATATTATATTCAATTTGCAACCTGATGGAGGTCAGTATAGATGGACTAATAGAACAAGTCACACACACTGCTAGAAGGCCAAATATTTTTTCAGAGCTAGATGCAGAAAAATATTATATTCAATTTGCAACCTGATGGAGGTCAGTATAGATGGACTAATAGAACAAATCCCACACACTGCTAGAAGGCCAAATATTTTTTCAGAGCTAGATGCAGAAAAATATTATATTCAATTTGCAACCTGATGGAGGTCAGTATAGATGGACTAATAGAACAGGTCCCACACACAGCTAGAAGCCCAAATATTTTTTCAGAGGTAGATGCAGAAAAAAATTATATTCAGTTTGCAACCTGATGGAGGTCAGTATAGATGGACTAATAGAACAAGTCCCACACACTGCTAGAAGGCCAAATATTTTTTCAGAGCTAGATGCAGAAAAATATTATATTCAATTTGCAACCTGATGGAGGTCAGTATAGATGGACTAAAAGAACAGGTCCCACACACAGCTAGAAGCCCAAATATTTTTTCAGAGGTAGATGCAGAAAAAAATTATATTCAGTTTGCAACCTGATGGAGGTCAGTATAGATGGAGTAATAGAACAAGTCCCACACACAGCTAGAAGCCCAAATATTTTTTTCAGAGCTAGATGCAGAAAAAAATTATATTAAATTTGCAACGTGATGGAGGTCAGTATAGATGGACTAATAGAACAAGTCCCACACACTGCTAGAAGGCCAAATATTTTTTCAGAGCTATATGCAGAAAAATATTATATTCAATTTGCAACCTGATGGAGGTCAGTATAGATGGACTAATACAACAAGTCCCACACACTGCTAGAAGGCCAAATATTTTTTCAGAGCTAGATGAAGAAAAATATTCTATTCAATTTGCAACCTGATGGAGGTCAGTATAGATGGACTAATAGAACAAGTCCCACACACTACTAGAAGGCCAAATATCTTTTCAGACCTAGATGCAGAAAAAAATTATATTCAATTTGCAACCTGATGGAGGTCAGTATAGATGGACTAATAGAACAAGTCCCACACACTGCTAGAAGGCCAAATATTTTTTCAGAGCTAGATGCAGAAAAATATTATATTCAATTTGCAACCTGATGGAGGTCAGTATAGATGGACTAATACAACAAGTCCCACACACTGCTAGAAGGCCAAATATTTTTTCAGAGCTAGATGCAGAAAAATATTATATTCAATTTGCAACCTGATGGAGGTCAGTATAGATGGACTAATAGAACAAGTCCCACACACTGCTAGAAGGCCAAATATTTTTTCACAGCTAGATGCAGAAAAATATTATATTCAATTTGCAACCTAATGGAGGTCAGTATAGATGGACTAATAGAACAAGTCCCACACAGTGCTAGAAGGCCAAATATTTTTTCAGAGCTAGATGCAGAAAAATATTATATTGAATTTGCAACCTGATGGAGGTCAGTATAGATGGACTAATAGAACAGGTCCCACACACAGCTAGAAGCCCAAATATTTTTTCAGAGGTAGATGCAGAAAAAAATTATATTCAGTTTGCAACCTGATGGAGGTCAGTATAGATGGAGTAATAGAACAAGTCCCACACACAGCTAGAAGCCCAAATATTTTTTTCAGAGCTAGATGCAGAAAAAAATTATATTAAATTTGCAACGTGATGGAGGTCAGTATAGATGGACTAATACAACAAGTCCCACACACTGCTAGAAGGCCAAATATTTTTTCAGAGCTATATGCAGAAAAATATTATACTCAATTTGCAACCTGATGGAGGTCAGTATAGATGGACTAATACAACAAGTCCCACACACTGCTAGAAGGCCAAATATTTTTTCAGAGCTAGATGAAGAAAAATATTATATTCAATTTGCAACCTGATGGAGGTCAGTATAGATGGACTAATAGAACAAGTCCCACACACTACTAGAAGGCCAAATATCTTTTCAGACCTAGATGCAGAAAAAAATTATATTCAATTTGCAACCTGATGGAGGTCAGTATAGATGGACTAATAGAACAAGTCCCACACACTGCTAGAAGCCCAAATATTTTTTCAGCGCTAGATGCAGAAAAATATTATATTCAATTTGCAACCTGATGGAGGTCAGTATAGATGGACTAATAGAACAAGTCCCACACACTGCTAGAAGGCCAAATATTTTTTCAGAGCTAGATGCAGAAAAATATTATATTCAATTTGCAACCTGATGGAGGTCAGTATAGATGGACTAATACAACAAGTCCCACACACTGCTAGAAGGCCAAATATTTTTTCAGAGCTATATGCAGAAAAATATTATATTCAATTTGCAACCTGATGGAGGTCAGTATAGATGGACTAATACAACAAGTCCCACACACTGCTAGAAGGCCAAATATTTTTTCAGAGCTAGATGAAGAAAAATATTCTATTCAATTTGCAACCTGATGGAGGTCAGTATAGATGGACTAATAGAACAAGTCCCACACACTACTAGAAGGCCAAATATCTTTTCAGACCTAGATGCAGAAAAAAATTATATTCAATTTGCAACCTGATGGAGGTCAGTATAGATGGACTAATAGAACAAGTCCCACACACTGCTAGAAGCCCAAATATTTTTTCAGCGCTAGATGCAGAAAAATATTATATTCAATTTGCAACCTGATGGAGGTCAGTATAGATGGACTAATAGAACAAGTCCCACACACTGCTAGAAGGCCAAATATTTTTTCAGAGCTAGATGCAGAAAAATATTATATTCAATTTGCAACCTGATGGAGGTCAGTATAGATGGACTAATACAACAAGTCCCACACACTGCTAGAAGGCCAAATATTTTTTCAGAGCTAGATGCAGAAAAATATTATATTCAATTTGCAACCTGATGGAGGTCAGTATAGATGGACTAATAGAACAAGTCCCACACACTGCTAGAAGGCCAAATATTTTTTCACAGCTAGATGCAGAAAAATATTATATTCAATTTGCAACCTGATGGAGGTCAGTATAGATGGACTAATAGAACAAGTCCCACACAGTGCTAGAAGGCCAAATATTTTTTCAGAGCTAGATGCAGAAAAATATTATATTCAATTTGCAACTTGATGGAGGTCAGTATAGATGGACTAATAGAACAGGTCCCACACACAGCTAGAAGCCCAAATATTTTTTCAGAGGTAGATGCAGAAAAAAATTATATTCAGTTTGCAACCTGATGGAGGTCAGTATAGATGGAGTAATAGAACAAGTCCCACACACAGCTAGAAGCCCAAATATTTTTTTCAGAGCTAGATGCAGAAAAAAATTATATTAAATTTGCAACGTGATGGAGGTCAGTATAGATGGACTAATAGAACAAGTCCCACACACTACTAGAAGGCCAAATATTTTTTCAGAGCTATATGCAGAAAAATATTATATTCAATTTGCAACCTGATGGAGGTCAGTATAGATGGACTAATACAACAAGTCCCACACACTGCTAGAAGGCCAAATATTTTTTCACAGCTAGATGAAGAAAAATATTCTATTCAATTTGCAACCTGATGGAGGTCAGTATAGATGGACTAATAGAACAAGTCCCACACACTACTAGAAGTCCAAATTTCTTTTCAGACCTAGATGCAGAAAAAAAATATATTCAATTTGCAACCTGATGGAGGTCAGTATAGATGGACTAATAGAACAAGTCCCACACACTGCTAGAAGCCCAAATATTTTTTCAGCGCTAGATGCAGAAAAATATTATATTCAATTTGCAACCTGATGGAGGTCAGTATAGATGGACTAATAGAACAAGTCCCACACACTGCTAGAAGGCCAAATATTTTTACAGAGCTAGATGCAGAAAAATATTATATTCAATTTGCAACCTGATGGAGGTCAGTATAGATGGACTAATACAACAAGTCCCACACACTGCTAGAAGGCCAAATATTTTTTCAGAGCTAGATGTAGAAAAATATTATATTCAATTTGCAACCTGATGGAGGTCAGTATAGATGGACTAATAGAACAAATCCCACACACTGCTAGAAGGCCAAATATTTTTTCACAGCTAGATGCAGAAAAATATTATATTCAATTTGCAACCTGATGGAGGTCAGTATAGATGGACTAATAGAACAAGTCCCACACACTGCTAGAAGGCCAAATATTTTTTCAGAGCTAAATGCAGAAAAATATTATATTCAATTTGCAACCTGATGGAGGTCAGTATAGATGGACTAATAGAACAGGTCCCACACACAGCTAGAAGCCCAAATATTTTTTCAGAGGTAGATGCAGAAAAAAATTATATTCAGTTTGTAACCTGATGGAGGTCAGTATAGATGGAGTAATAGAACAAGTCCCACACACAGCTAGAAGCAAAAATATTTTTTTCAGAGCTAGATGCAGAAAAAAATTATATTAAATTTGCAACGTGATGGAGGTCAGTATAGATGGACTAATAGAACAAGTCCCACACACTGCTAGAAGGCCAAATATTTTTTCAGAGCTATATGCAGAAAAATATTATATTCAATTTGCAACCTGATGGAGGTCAGTATAGATGGACTAATACAACAAGTCCCACACACTGCTAGAAGGCCAAATATTTTTTCAGAGCTAGATGCAGAAAAAAATTATATTCAATTTGCAACCTGATGGAGGTCAGTATAGATGGACTAATAGAACAAGTCCCACACACAGCTAGAAGAGAAGACCAAATATTTATTAAGAGGTAGATGCAGAAAAATTTTTTATTCAATTTGCAACCTGATGGAGGTCAGTATAGATGGACTAATAGAACAAGTCCCACACACTGCTAGAAGGCCAAATATTTTTTCAGAGCTAGATGAATAAAAATATTATATTCAATTTGCAGCCTGATGGAGGTCAGTATAGATGGACTAATAGAACAAGTCCCACACACTGCTAGAAGGCCAAATATTTTTTCAGAGCTAGATGAAGAAAAATATTATATTCAATTTGCAACCTGATGGAGGTCAGTATAGATGGACTAATAGAAGAAGTCCCACACACTGCTAGAAGGCCAAATATTTTTTCAGAGCTAGATGCAGAAAAAAATTATATTCAATTTGCAACCTGATGGAGGTCAGTATAGATGGACTAATAGACCAAGTCCCACACACTGCTAGAAGCCCAAATATTTTTTCAGAGCTATATGCAGAAAAATATTATATTCAATTTGCAACCTGATGGAGGTCAGTATAGATGGACTAATAGAACAAGTCCCACACACTGCTAGAAGGCCAAATATTTTTTCAGAGCTAGATGCAGAAAAATATTATATTCAATCTGCAACCTGATGGAGGTCAGTATAGATGGACTAATAGAACAATTCCCACACACTGCTAGAAGGCCAGATAATTTTTCACAGCTAGATGCAGAAAAATATTATATTCAATTTGCAACCTGATGGAGGTCAGTATAGATGGACTAATAGAACAAGTCCCACACACTGCTAGAAGGCCAAATATTTTTTCAGAGCTAGATGAAGAAAAATATTATATTCAATTTGCAACCTGATGGAGGTCAGTATAGATGGACTAATAGAACAAGTCCCACACACTGCTAGAAGGCCAAATATTTTTTCAGAGCTAGATGCAGAAAAAAATTATATTCAATTTGCAACCTCATGGAGGTCAGTATAGATGGACTAATAGACCAAGTCCCACACACTGCTAGAAGCCCAAATATTTTTTCAGAGCTAGATGCAGAAAAATATTATATTCAATTTGCAACCTGATGGAGGTCAGTATAGATGGACTAATAGAACAAGTCCCACACACTGCTAGAAGGCCAAATATTTTTTCAGAGGTAGATGCAGAAAAAAATTATATTCAATTTGCAACCTGATGGAGGTCAGTATAGATGGACTAATAGAACAAGTCCCACACACTGCTAGAAGGCCAAATATTTTTTCAGAGCTAGATGCAGAAAAATATTATATTCAACTTGCAACCTGATGGAGGTCAGTATAGATGGACTAATAGAACAAGTCCCACACAATGCTAGAAGGCCAAATATTTTTTCAGAGCTAGATGCAGAAAAATATTATTTTCAATTTGCAACCTGATGGAGGTCAGTATAGATGGACTAATAGAACAGGTCCCACACACAGCTAGAAGCCCAAATATTTTTTCAGAGGTAGATGCAGAAAAAAATGATATTCAGTTTGCAACCTGATGGAGGTCAGTATAGATGGACTAATAGAACGAGTCCCACACAGCTAGAAGCCCAAATATTTTTTCAGCGCTAGATGCAGAAAAATATTATATTCAATTTGCAACCTGATGGAGGTCAGTATAGATGGACTAATAGAACAAGTCCCACACACTGCTAGAAGGCCAAATATTTTTTCAGAGCTAGATGCAGAAAAATATTATATTCAATTTGCAACCTGATGGAGGTCAGTATAGATGGACTAATACAACAAGTCCAACACACTGCTAGAAGTCCAAATATTTTTTCAGAGCTAGATGTAGAAAAATATTATATTCAATTTGCAACCTGATGGAGGTCAGTATAGATGGACTAATAGAACAAATCCCACACACTGCTAGAAGGCCAAATATTTTTTCACAGCTAGATGCAGAAAAATATTATATTCAATTTGCAACCTGATGGAGGTCAGTATAGATGGACTAATAGAACAAGTCCCACACACTGCTAGAAGGCCAAATATTTTTTCAGAGCTAAACGCAGAAAAATATTATATTCAATTTGCAACCTGATGGAGGTCAGTATAGATGGACTAATAGAACAGGTCCCACACACAGCTAGAAGCCCAAATATTTTTTCAGAGGTAGATGCAGAAAAAAATTATATTCAGTTTGTAACCTGATGGAGGTCAGTATAGATGGAGTAATAGAACAAGTCCCACACACAGCTAGAAGCCCAAATATTTTTTTCAGAGCTAGATGCAGAAAAAAGTTATATTAAATTTGCAACGTGATGGAGGTCAGTATAGATGGACTAATAGAACAAGTCCCACACACTGCTAGAAGGCCAAATATTTTTTCAGAGCTATATGCAGAAAAATATTATATTCAATTTGCAACCTGATGGAGGTCAGTATAGATGGACTAATACAACAAGTCCCACACACTGCTAGAAGGCCAAATATTTTTTCAGAGCTAGATGCAGAAAAAAATTATATTCAATTTGCAACCTGATGGAGGTCAGTATAGATGGACTAATAGAACAAGTCCCACACACAGCTAGAAGAGAAGACCAAATATTTATTAAGAGGTAGATGCAGAAAAATTTTTTATTCAATTTGCAACCTGATGGAGGTCAGTATAGATGGACTAATAGAACAAGTCCCACATACTGCTAGAAGGCCAAATATTTTTTCAGAGCTAGATGAATAAAAATATTATATTCAATTTGCAGCCTGATGGAGGTCAGTATAGATGGACTAATAGAACAAGTCCCACACACTGCTAGAAGGCCAAATATTTTTTCAGAGCTAGATGAAGAAAAATATTATATTCAATTTGCAACCTGATGGAGGTCAGTATAGATGGACTAATAGAACAAGTCCCACACACTGCTAGAAGGCCAAATATTTTTTCAGAGCTAGATGCAGAAAAATATTATATTCAATCTGCAACCTGATGGAGGTCAGTATAGATGGACTAATAGAACAATTCCCACACACTGCTAGAAGGCCAGATATTTTTTCACAGCTAGATGCAGAAAAATATTATATTCAATTTGCAACCTGATGGAGGTCAGTATAGATGGACTAATAGAACCAGTCCCACACACTGCTAGAAGGCCAAATATTTTTTCAGAGCTAGATGAAGAAAAATATTATATTCAATTTGCAACCTGACGGAGGTCAGTATAGATGGACTAATTGAACAAGTCCCACACACTGCTAGAAGGCCAAATATTTTTTCAGAGCTAGATGCAGAAAAAAATTATATTCAATTTGCAACCTGATGGAGGTCAGTATAGATGGACTAATAGACCAAGTCCCACACACTGCTAGAAGCCCAAATATTTTTTCAGAGCTAGATGCAGAAAAATATTATATTCAATTTGCAACCTGATGGAGGTCAGTATAGATGGACTAATAGAACAAGTCCCACACACTGCTAGAAGGCCAAATATTTTTTCAGAGGTAGATGCAGAAAAAAATTATATTCAATTTGCAACCTGATGGAGGTCAGTATAGATGGACTAATAGAACAAGTCCCACACACTGCTAGAAGGCCAAATATTTTTTCAGAGCTAGATGCAGAAAAATATTATATTCAACTTGCAACCTGATGGAGGTCAGTATAGATGGACTAATAGAACAAGTCCCACACACTGCTAGAAGGCCAAATATTTTTTCAGAGCTAGATGCAGAAAAATATTATTTTCAATTTGCAACCTGATGGAGGTCAGTATAGATGGACTAATAGAACAGGTCCCACACACAGCTAGAAGCCCAAATATTTTTTCAGAGGTAGATGCAGAAAAAAATGATATTCAGTTTGCAACCTGATGGAGGTCAGTATAGATGGACTAATAGAACGAGTCCCACACAGCTAGAAGCCCAAATATTTTTTCATAGCTAGATGCAGAAAAATATTATATTCAATTTGCAACCTGATGGAGGTCAGTATAGATGGACTAATAGAACAAGTCCCACACACTGCTAGAAGGCCAAATATTTTTTCAGAGCTAGATGCAGAAAAATATTATATTCAATTTGCAACATGATGGAGGTCAGTATAGATGGACTAATAGAACAAGTCCCACACACTGCTAGAAGGCCAAATATTTTTTCAGAGCTAGATGCAGAAAAAAATTACATTCAATTTGCAACCTGATGGAGGTCAGTATAGATGGACTAATAGAACAATCCCACACACAGCTAGAAGAGAAGACCAAATATTTATTAAGAGGTAGATGCAGAAAAAAATTATATTCAATTTGCAACCTGATGGAGGTCAGTATAGATGGATTAATAGAACAAGTCCCACACACTGCTAGAAGGCCAAATATTTTTTCAGAGCTAGATGCAGAAAAATATTATATTCAATTTGTAACCTGATGGAGGTCAGTATAGATGGACTAATAGAACAAGTCCCACACACTGCTAGAAGGTCAAATATTTTTTCAGAGCTAGATGCAGAAAAATATTTTATTCAATTTGCAACCTGATGGAGGTCAGTATAGATGGACTAATACAACAAGTCCCACACACTGCTAGAAGGCCAAATATTTTTTCAAAGCTAGATGCAGAAAAATATTATATTCAATTTGCAACCTGATGGAGGTCAGTATAGAAGGACTAATTGAACAAGTCCCACACACTGCTAGAAGGCCAAATATTTTTTCAGAGCTAGATGCAGAAAAATATTATATTCAATTTGCAACCTGATAGAGGTCAGTATAGATGGACTAATAGAACAAGTCATACACACAGCTAGAAGCCCAAATATTTTTTCAGAGGTAGATGCAGAAAAAAATTATATTCAATTTGCAACCTGATGGAGGTCAGTATAGATGGACTAATAGAACAAGTCCCACACACTGCTAGAAGGCCAAATATTTTTTCAGAGCTAGATGAAGAAAAATATTATATTCAATTTGCAACCTGATGGAGGTCAGTATAGATGGCCTAATAGAACAAGTCCCACACACTGCTGGAAGGCCAAATATTTTTTCAGAGCTAGATGCAGAAAAAAATTATATTCAATTTGCAACCTGATGGAGGTCAGTATAGATGGACTAATAGAACAAGTCCCACACACTGATAGAAGCCCAAATATTTTTTCAGAGCTAGATGCAGAAAAATATTATATTCAATTTGCAACCTGATGGAGGTCAGTATAGATGGACTAATAGAACAAGTCCCACACACTGCTAGAAGGCCAAATATTTTTTCAGAGCTAGATGCAGAAAAATATTATATTCAATTTGCAACCTGATGGAGGTCAGTATAGGTGGACTAATAGAACAAGTCCCACACACTGCTAGAAGGACAAATATTTTTTCACAGCTAGATGCAGAAAAATATTATATTCAATTTGCAACCTGATGGAGGTCAGTATAAATGGACTAATAGAACAAGTCCCACATACTGCTAGAATGCCAAATATTTTTTCAGAGCTAGATGCAGAAAAATATTATATTCAATTTGTAACCTGATGGAGGTCAGTATAGATGGACTAATAGAACAGGTCCCACACACAGCTAGATGCCCAAATATTTTTTCAGAGGTAGTTGCAGAAAAAAATTATATTCAGTTTGCAACCTGATGGAGGTCAGTATTGAAGGACTAATAGAACAAGTCCCACACACAGCTAGAAGCCCAAATATTTTTTCAGAGCTATATGCAGAAAAATATTATATTCAATTTGCAACCTGATGGAGGTCAGTATAGATGGACTAATAGAACAAGTCCCACACACAGCTAGAAGCCCAAATATTTCTTCAGAGGTAGATGCAGAAAAAAATTATATTCAGTTTGCAACCTGATGGAGGTCAGTATAGATGGACTAATAGAACGAGTCCCACACAGCTAGAAGCCCAAATATTTTTGCAGAGCTAGATGCAGAAAAATATTTTATTCAATTTGCAACCTGATGGAGGTCAGTATAGATGGACTAATAGAACAAGTCCCACACACTGCTAGAAGGAAAAATATTTTTTCAGAGCTAGATGCAGAAAAATATTATATTCAATTTGCAACCTGATGGAGGTCAGTATAGATGGACTAATACAACAAGTCCCACACACTGCTAGAAGGCCAAATATTTTTTCCAAGCTAGATGCAGAAAAAAATTACATTCAATTTGCAACCTGATGGAGGTCAGTATAGATGGACTAATAGAACAAATCCCACACACAGCTTGAAGAGAAGACTAAATATTTATTAAGAGGTAGATGCAGAAAAAAATTATATTCAATTTGCAACCTGATGGAGGTCAGTATAGATGGACGAATAGAACAAGTCCCACACACTGCTAGAAGGCCAAATATTTTTTCAGAGCTAGATACAGAAAAATATTATATTCAATTTGCAACCTGATGGAGGTCAGTATAGATGGACTAATAGAACAAGTCCCACACACTGCTAGAAGGCCAAATATTTTTTCAGAGGTAGATGCAGAAAAAAATTATATTCAATTTGCAACCTGATGAAGGTCAGTATAGATGGACTAATACAACAAGTCCCACACACTGCTAGAAGGCCATATATTTTTTCAGAGCTAGATGAAGAAAAATATTATATTCAATTTGCAACCTGATGGAGGTCAGTATAGATGGACTAATAGAACAAGTCCCAAACACTGCTAGAAGGCCAAATATTTTTTCAGAGCTAGATGCAGAAAAAAATTATATTCAAATTGCAACCTGATGGAGGTCAGTATAGATGGACTAATAGACCAAGTCCCACACACTGCTAGAAGCCCAAATATTTTTTCTGAGCTAGATGCAGAAAAATATTATATTCAATTTGCAACCTGATGGAGGTCAGTATAGATGGACTAATAGACCAAGTCCCACACACTGCTAGAAGCCCAAATATTTTTTCAGAGCTAGATGCAGAAAAATATTATATTCAATTTGCAACCTGATGGAGGTCAGTATAGATGGACTAATAGAACAAGTCCCACACACTGCTAGAAGGCCAAATATTTTTTCAGAGCTAGATGCAGAAAAATATTATATTCAATTTGCAACCTGATGGAGGTCAGTATAGATGGACTAATAGAACAATTCCCACACACTGCTAGAAGGCCAAATATTTTTTCACAGCTAGATGCAGAAAAATATTATATTCAATTTGCAACCTGATGGAGGTCAGTATAGATGGACTAATAGAACAAGTCCCACACACAGCTAGAAGCCCAAATATTTCTTCAGAGGTAGATGCAGAAAAAAATTATATTCAGTTTGCAACCTGATGGAGGTCAGTATAGATGGACTAATAGAACGAGTCCCACACAGCTAGAAGCCCAAATATTTTTTCAGAGCTAGATGCAGAAAAATATTATATTCAATTTGCAACCTGATGGAGGTCAGTATAGATGGACTAATAGAACAAGTCCCACACACTGCTAGAACGCCAAATATTTTTTCACAGCTAGATGCAGAAAAATATTATATTCAATTTGCAACCTGATGGAGGTCAGTATAGATGGACTAATACAACAAGTCCCACACACTGCTAGAAGGCCAAATATTTTTTCAGAGCTAGATGCAGAAAAAAATTACATTCAATTTGCAACCTGATGGAGGTCAGTATAGATGGACTAATAGAACAAGTCCCACACATAGCTAGAAGAGAAGACCAAATATTTATTAAGAGGTAGATGCAAAAAAAAAATTATATTCAATTTGCAACCTGATGGAGGTCAGTATAGATGGACTAATAGAACAAGTCCCACACACTGCTAGAAGGCCAAATATTTTTTCAGAGCTAGATGCAGAAAAATATTATATTCAATTTGCAACCTGATGGAGGTCAGTATAGATGGACTAATACAACAAGTCCCACACACTGCTAGAAGGCCAAATATTTTTTCAGAGCTAGATGAAGAAAAATATTATATTCAATTTGCAACCTGATGGAGGTCAGTATAGATGGACTAATAGAACAAGTCCCACACACTGCTAGAAGGCCAAATATTTTTTCAGAGCTAGATGCAGAAAAAAATTATATTCAATTTGCAACCTGATGGAGGTCAGTATAGATGGACTAATAGACAAAGTCCCACACACTGCTAGAAGCCCAAATATTTTTTCAGAGCTAGATGCAGAAAAATATTATATTCAATTTGCAACCTGATGGAGGTCAGTATAGATGGACTAATAGAACAAGTCCCACACACTGCTAGAAGGCCAAATATTTTTTCAGAGCTAGATGCAGAAAAATATTATATTCAGTTTGCAACCTGATGGAGGTCAGTACAGATGGACTAATAGAACAATTCCCACACACTGCTAGAAGGCCAAATATTTTTTCACAGCTAGATACAGAAAAATATTATATTCAATTTGCAACCTGATGGAGGTCAGTATAGATGGACTAAAAGAACAAGTCCCACACACTGCTAGAAGGCCAAATATTTTTTCAGAGCTAGATGCAGAAAAATATTTTATTCAATTTGCAACCTGATGGAGGTCAGCATAGATGGACTAATAGAACAGGTCCCACACACAGCTAGAAGCCCAAATATTTTTTCAGAGGTAGATGCAGAAAAAAATTATATTCAGTTTGCAACCTGATGGAGGTCAGTATAGATGGACTAATAGAACAAGTCCCACACACAGCTAGAAGCCCAAATATTTTTTCAGAGCTAGATGCAGAAAAATATTATGTTCAATTTGCAACCTGATGGAGGTCAGTATAGATGGACTAATAGAACAAGTCCTACACACAGCTAGAAGCCCAAATATTTCTTCAGAAGTAGATGCAGAAAAATATTATATTCAGTTTGCAACCTGATGGAGGTCAGTATAGAAGGACTAATAGAACGAGTCCCACACAGCTAGAAGCCCAAATATTTTTTCAGAGCTAGATGCAGAAAAATATTATTTTCAATTTGCAACCTGATGGAGGTCAGTATAGGTGGACTAATAGAACAAGTCCCACACACTGCTAGAAGGCCAAATATTTTTTCAGAGGTAGATGCAGAAAAATATTATATTCAATTTGCAACCTGATGGAGGTCAGTATAGATGGACTAATACAACAAGTCCCACACACTGCTAGAAGGCCAAATATTTTTTCAGAGCTAGATGCAGAAAAAAATTACATTCAATTTGCAACCTGATGGAGGTCAGTATAGATGGACTAATAGAACAAGTCCCACAAACAGCTAGAAGAGAAGACCAAATATTTATTAAGAGGTAGATGCAGAAAAAAATTATATTCAATTTGCAACCTGATGGAGGTCAGTATAGATGGACTAATAGAACATGTCCCACACACTGCTAGAAGGCCAAATATTTTTTCAGAGCTAGATGCAGAAAAATATTATATGCAATTTGCAACCTGATGGAGGTCAGTATAGATGGACTAATAGAACAAGTACCACACACTGCTAGAAGGCCAAATATTTTTTCAGAGCTAGATGCAGAAAAATATTATATTCAATTTGCAACCTGATGGAGGTCAGTATAGATGGACTAATAGAACAAGTCCCACACACTGCTAGAAGGCCAAATATTTTTTCAGAGGTAGATGCAGAAAAAAATTATATTCAATTTGCAATCTGATGGAGGTCAGTATAGATGGAATGATAGAACAAGTTCCACACACTGCTAGAAGGCCAAATATTTTTTCAGAGCTAGATGCAGAAAAATATTATATTCAATTTGCAACCTGATGGAGGTCAGTATAGAAGGACTAATTGAACAAGTTCCACACACTGCTAGAAGGCCAAATATTTTTTCAGAGCTAGATTCAGAAAAATATTATATTCAATTAGCAACCTGATGGAGGTCAGTATAGATGGACTAATACAACAAGTCCCACACACTGCTAGAAGGCCAAATATTTTTTCAGAGCTAGATGCAGAAAAAAATTACATTCAATTTGCAACCTGATGGAGGTCAGTATAGATGGACTAATAGAACAAGTCCCACACACAGCTTGAAGAGAAGACTAAATAGTTATTAACAGGTAGATGCAGGAAAAAATTATATTCAATTTGCAACCTGATGGAGGTCAGTATAGATGGACTAATAGAACAAGTCCCACACACTGCTAGAAGGCCAAATATTTTTTCAGAGCTAGATGCAGAAAAATATTATATTCAATTTGCAACCTGATGGAGGTCAGCATAGATGGACTAATAGAACAAGTACCACACACTGATAGAAGACCAAATATTTTTTCAGAGCTAGATGCAGAAAAATATTATATTCAATTTGCAACCTGATGGAGGTCAGTATAGATGGACTAATAGAACAAGTCCCACACACTGCTAGAAGGCCAAATATTTTTTCAGAGCTAGATGCAGAAAAATATTATATTCAATTTGCAACCTGATGGAGGTCAGTATAGATGGACTAATAGAACAGGTCCCACACACTGCTAGAAGGCCAAATATTTTTTCACAGCTAGATGCAGAAAAATATTATATTCAATTTGCAACCTGATGGAGGTCAGTATAGATGGACTAATAGAACAAGTCCCACATACTGCTAGAAGGCCAAATATTTTTTCAGAGCTAGATGCAGAAAAATATCATATTCAATTTGCAACCTGATGGAGGTCAGTATAGATGGACTAATAGAACAGGTCCCACACACAGCTAGAAGCCCAAATATTTTTTCAGAGGTAGATGCAGAAAAAAATTATATTCAGTTTGCAACCTGATGGAGGTCAGTATAGAAGGACTAATAGAACAAGTCCCACACACAGCTAGAAGCCCAAATATTTTTTCAGAGCTAGATGCAGAAAAATATTATATTCAATTTGCAACCTGATGGAGGTCAGTATAGATGGACTAATAGAACAAGTCCCACACACAGCTAGAAGCCCAAATATTTCTTCAGAGGTAGATGCAGAAAAAAATTATATTCAGTTTGCAACCTGATGGAGGTCAGTATAGATGGACTAATAGAACAAGTCCCACACACTGCTAGAAGGAAAAATATTTTTTCAGAGCTAGATGCAGAAAAATATTATATTCAATTTGCAACCTGATGGAGGTCAGTATAGATGGACAAATACAACAAGTCCCACACACTGCTAGAAGGCCAAATATTTTTTCAGAGCTAGATGCAGAAAAAAATTACATTCAATTTGCAACCTGATGGAGGTCAGTATAGATGGACTAATAGAACAAGTCCCACACACAGCTTGAAGAGAAGACTAAATATTTATTAAGAGGTAGATGCAGGAAAAAATTATATTCAATTTGCAACCTGATGGAGGTCAGTATAGATGGACTAATACAACAAGTCCCACACACTGCTAGAAGGCCAAATATTTTTTCAGAGCTAGATGCAGAAAAATATTATATTCAAATTGCAACCTGATGGAGGTCAGCATAGATGGACTAATAGAACAAGTACCACACACTGATAGAAGACCAAATATTTTTTCAGAGCTAGATGCAGAAAAATATTATATTCAATTTGCAACCTGATGGAGGTCAGTATAGATGGACTAATAGAACAAGTCCCACACACTGCTAGAAGGCCAAATATTTTTTCAGAGGTAGATGCAGAAAAAAATTACATTCAATTTGCAACCTGATGAAGGTCAGTATAGATGGACTAATAGAACAAGTCCCACACACTGCTAGAAGGCCAAATATTTTTTCAGAGCTAGGTACAGAAAAATATTATATTCAACTTGCAACCTGATGGAGGTCAGTATAGATGGACTAATAGAACAAGTCCCACACACTGCTAGAAGGTCAAATATTTTTTCAGAGCTAGATGCAGAAAAATATTATATTCAATTTGAAACCTGATGGAGGTCAGTATAGATGGACTAATAGAACAAGTCCCACACACAGCTAGAAGCCCAAATATTTTTTCAGAGGTAGATGCAGAAAAAAATTATATTCAATTTGCAACCTGATGGAGGTCAGTATAGATGGACTAATAGAACAAGTTCCACACACTGCTAGAAGGCCAAATATTTTTTCAGAGCTAGATGAAGAAAAATATTATATTCAATTTGCAAACTGATGGAGGTCAGTATAGATGGACTAATAGAACAAGTCCCACACACTGCTAGAAGGCCAAATATCTTTTCAGACCTAGATGCAGAAAAAAA
The DNA here is from genome assembly GCF_046119375.1 of Phyllobates terribilis. Classification (NCBI taxonomy): domain Eukaryota; kingdom Metazoa; phylum Chordata; class Amphibia; order Anura; family Dendrobatidae; genus Phyllobates; species Phyllobates terribilis. The sequence continues at coordinate 762,002,008 of NW_027362762.1, read as the reverse complement.
TTATATTCAATTTGCAACCTGATGGAGGTCAGTATAGATGGACTAATAGAACAAGTCCCACACACTGCTAGAAGCCCAAATATTTTTTCAGCGCTAGATGCAGAAAAATATTATATTCAATTTGCAACCTGATGGAGGTCAGTATAGATGGACTAATAGAACAAGTCCCACACACTGCTAGAAGGCCAAATATTTTTTCAGAGCTAGATGCAGAAAAATATTATATTCAATTTGCAACCTGATGGAGGTCAGTATAGATGGACTAATAGAACAAGTCACACACACTGCTAGAAGGCCAAATATTTTTTCAGAGCTAGATGCAGAAAAATATTATATTCAATTTGCAACCTGATGGAGGTCAGTATAGATGGACTAATAGAACAAGTCCCACACACAGCTAGAAGCCCAAATATTTTTTCAGAGGGAGATGCAGAAAAAAATTATATTCAATTTGCAACCTGATGGAGGTCAGTATAGATGGACTAAAAGAACAAGTCCCACACACAGCTAGAAGAGAAGACCAAATATTTATTAAGAGGTAGATGCAGAAAAAAATTATATTCAATTTGCAACCTGATGGAGGTCAGTATAGATGGACTAATAGAACAAGTCCCACACACTGCTAGAAGGCCAAATATTTTTTCAGAGCTAGATGCAGAAAATCATTATATTCAATTTGCAACCTGATGGAGGTCAGTATAGATGGACTAATAGAGCAAGTCCCACACACAGCTAGAAGCCCAAATATTTTTTCAGAGGTAGATGCAGAAAAAAATTATATTCAGTTTGCAACCTGATGGAGGTCAGTATAGAAGGACTAATAGAACAAGTCCCACACACAGCTAGAAGCCCAAATATTTTTTCAGAGCTAGATGCAGAAAAATATTATATTCAATTTGCAACCTGATGGAGGTCAGTATAGATGGACTAATAGAACAAGTCCCACACACAGCTAGAAGCCCAAATATTTCTTCAGAGGTAGATGCAGAAAAAAATTATATTCAGTTTGCAACCTGATGGAGGTCAGTATAGATGGACTAATAGAACAAGTCCCACACACTGCTAGAAGGAAAAATATTTTTTCAGAGCTAGATGCAGAAAAATATTATATTCAATTTGCAACCTGATGGAGGTCAGTATAGATGGACAAATACAACAAGTCCCACACACTGCTAGAAGGCCAAATATTTTTTCAGAGCTAGATGCAGAAAAAAATTACATTCAATTTGCAACCTGATGGAGGTCAGTATAGATGGACTAATAGAACAAGTCCCACACACAGCTTGAAGAGAAGACTAAATATTTATTAAGAGGTAGATGCAGGAAAAAATTATATTCAATTTGCAACCTGATGGAGGTCAGTATAGATGGACTAATACAACAAGTCCCACACACTGCTAGAAGGCCAAATATTTTTTCAGAGCTAGATGCAGAAAAATATTATATTCAAATTGCAACCTGATGGAGGTCAGCATAGATGGACTAATAGAACAAGTACCACACACTGATAGAAGACCAAATATTTTTTCAGAGCTAGATGCAGAAAAATATTATATTCAATTTGCAACCTGATGGAGGTCAGTATAGATGGACTAATAGAACAAGTCCCACACACTGCTAGAAGGCCAAATATTTTTTCAGAGGTAGATGCAGAAAAAAATTACATTCAATTTGCAACCTGATGAAGGTCAGTATAGATGGACTAATAGAACAAGTCCCACACACTGCTAGAAGGCCAAATATTTTTTCAGAGCTAGGTACAGAAAAATATTATATTCAACTTGCAACCTGATGGAGGTCAGTATAGATGGACTAATAGAACAAGTCCCACACACTGCTAGAAGGTCAAATATTTTTTCAGAGCTAGATGCAGAAAAATATTATATTCAATTTGAAACCTGATGGAGGTCAGTATAGATGGACTAATAGAACAAGTCCCACACACAGCTAGAAGCCCAAATATTTTTTCAGAGGTAGATGCAGAAAAAAATTATATTCAATTTGCAACCTGATGGAGGTCAGTATAGATGGACTAATAGAACAAGTTCCACACACTGCTAGAAGGCCAAATATTTTTTCAGAGCTAGATGAAGAAAAATATTATATTCAATTTGCAAACTGATGGAGGTCAGTATAGATGGACTAATAGAACAAGTCCCACACACTGCTAGAAGGCCAAATATCTTTTCAGACCTAGATGCAGAAAAAAATTATATTCAATTTGCAACCTGATGGAGGTCAGTATAGATGGACTAATAGAACAAGTCCCACACACTGCTAGAAGCCCAAATATTTTTTCAGCGCTAGATGCAGAAAAATATTATATTCAATTTGCAACCTGATGGAGGTCAGTATAGATGGACTAATAGAACAAGTCCCACACACTGCTAGAAGGCCAAATATTTTTTCAGAGCTAGATGCAGAAAAATATTATATTCAATTTGCAACCTGATGGAGGTCAGTATAGATGGACTAATAGAACAAGTCACACACACTGCTAGAAGGCCAAATATTTTTTCAGAGCTAGATGCAGAAAAATATTATATTCAATTTGCAACCTGATGGAGGTCAGTATAGATGGACTAATAGAACAAGTCCCACACACAGCTAGAAGCCCAAATATTTTTTCAGAGGGAGATGCAGAAAAAAATTATATTCAATTTGCAACCTGATGGAGGTCAGTATAGATGGACTAAAAGAACAAGTCCCACACACAGCTAGAAGAGAAGACCAAATATTTATTAAGAGGTAGATGCAGAAAAAAATTATATTCAATTTGCAACCTGATGGAGGTCAGTATAGATGGACTAATAGAACAAGTCCCACACACTGCTAGAAGGCCAAATATTTTTTCAGAGCTAGATGCAGAAAATCATTATATTCAATTTGCAACCTGATGGAGGTCAGTATAGATGGACTAATAGAGCAAGTCCCACACACAGCTAGAAGCCCAAATATTTTTTCAGAGGTAGATGCAGAAAAATATTATATTCAATTTGCAACCTGATGGAGGTCAGTATAGATGGACTAATAGAACAAGTCCCACACACTGCTAGAAGGCCAAATATTTTTTCAGAGCTAGATGCAGAAAAATATTATATTCAATTTGCAACCTGATGGAGGTCAGTATAGATGGACTAATAGAACAAGTCCCACACACTGCTAGAAGGCCAAATATTTTTTCAGAGCTAGATGCAGAAAAAAATTACATGCAATTTGCAACCTGATGGAGGTCAGTATAGATGGACTAATAGAACAAGTCCCACACACAGCTAGAAGAGAAGACCAAATATTTATTAAGAGGTAGATGCAGAAAAAAATTATATTCAATTTGCAACCTGATGGAGGTCAGTATAGATGGACTACTAGAACAAGTCCCACACACTGCTAGAAGGCCAAATATTTTTTCAGAGCTAGATGCAGAAAAATATTATATTCAATTTGCAACCTGATGGAGGTCAATATAGATGGACTAATACAACAAGTCCCACACACTGCTAGAAGGCCAAATATTTTTTCAGAGCTAGATGCAGAAAAAAATTCCATTCAATTTGCAACCTGATGGAGGTCAGTATAGATGGACTAATAGAACAAGTCCCACACACAGCTTGAAGAGAAGACTAAATATTTATTAAGAGGTAGATGCAGGAAAAAATTATATTCAATTTGCAACCTGATGGAGGTCAGTATAGATGGACTAATACAACAAGTCCCACACACTGCTAGAAGGCCAAATATTTTTTCAGAGCTAGATGCAGAAAAATATTATATTCAATTTGCAACCTGATGGAGGTCAGTATAGATGGACTAATAGAACAAGTACCACACACTGATAGAAGGCCAAATATTTTTTCAGAGCTAGATGCAGAAAAATATTATATTCAATTTGCAACCTGATGGAGGTCAGTATAGATGGACTAATAGAACAAGTCCCACACACTGCTAGAAGGCCAAATATTTTTTCAGAGGTAGATGCAGAAAAAAATTATATTCAATTTGCAACCTGATGAAGGTCAGTATAGATGGACTAATACAACAAGTCCCACACACTGCTAGAAGGCCAAATATTTTTTCAGAGCTAGATACAGAAAAATATTATATTCAACTTGCAACCTGATGGAGGTCAGTATAGATGGACTAATAGAACAAGTCCCACACACTGCTAGAAGGCCAAATATTTTTTCAGAGCTAGATGCAGAAAAATATTATATTCAATTTGCAACCTGATGGAGGTCAGTATAGATGGACTAATAGAACAAGTCCCACACACAGCTAGAAGCCCAAATATTTTTTCAGAGGTAGATGCAGAAAAAAATTATATTCAATTTGCAACCTGATGGAGGTCAGTATAGATGGACTAATAGAACAAGTTCCACACACTGCTAGAAGGCCAAATATTTTTTCAGAGCAAGATGAAGAAAAATATTATATTCAATTTGCAACCTGATGGAGGTCAGTATAGATGGACTAATAGAACAAGTCCCACACACTGCTAGAAGGCCAAATATCTTTTCAGACCTAGATGCAGAAAAAATTATATTCAATTTGCAACCTGATGGAGGTCAGTATAGATGGACTAATAGAACAAGTCCCACACACTGCTAGAAGCCCAAATATTTTTCAGCGCTAGATGCAGAAAAATATTATATTCAATTTGCAACCTGATGGAGGTCAGTATAGATGGACTAATAGAACAAGTCCCACACACTGCTAGAAGGCCAAATATTTTTTCAGAGCTAGATGCAGAAAAATATTATATTCAATTTGCAACCTGATGGAGGTCAGTATAGATGGACTAATAGAACAAGTCCCACACACTGCTAGAAGGCCAAATATTTTTTCAGAGCTAGATGCAGAAAAATATTATATTCAATTTGCAACCTGATGGAGGTCAGTACAGATGGACTAATAGAACAAGTCACACACACTGCTAGAAGGCCAAATATTTTTTCAGAGCTAGATGCAGAAAAATATTATATTCAATTTGCAACCTGATGGAGGTCAGTATAGATGGACTAATAGAACAAGTCCCACACACAGCTAGAAGCCCAAATATTTTTTCAGAGGGAGATGCAGAAAAAAATTATATTCAATTTGCAACCTGATGGAGGTCAGTATAGATGGACTAATAGAACAAGCCCCACACACAGCTAGAAGAGAAGACCAAATATTTATTAAGAGGTAGATGCAGAAAAAAATTATATTCAATTTGGAACCTGATGGAGGTCAGTATAGATGGACTAATAGTACAAGTGCCACACACTGCTAGAAGGCCAAATATTTTTTCAGAGCTAGATGCAGAAAAATATTATATTCAATTTGCAACCTGATGGAGGTCAGTATAGATGGACTAATAGAACAAGTCCCACACACAGCTAGAAGCCCAAATATTTTTTCAGAGGTAGATGCAGAAAAAAATTATATTCAATTTGCAACCTGATGGAGGTCAGTATAGATGGACTAATAGAACAAGTCCCACACACTGCTAGAAGGCCAAATATTTTTTCAGAGCTAGATGCAGAAAAATATTATATTCAATTTGCAACCTGATGGAGGTCAGTATAGATGGACTAATAGAACAAGTCCCACACACTGCTAGAAGGCCAAATATTTTTTCAGAGCTAGATGCAGAAAAAAATTACATGCAATTTGCAACCTGATGGAGGTCAGTATAGATGGACTAATAGAACAAGTCCCACACACAGCTGGAAGAGAAGACCAAATATTTATTAAGAGGTAGATGCAGAAAAAATTATATTCAATTTGCAACCTGATGGAGGTCAGTATAGATGGACTACTAGAACAAGTCCCACACACTGCTAGAAGGCCAAATATTTTTTCAGAGCTAGATGCAGAAAAATATTATATTCAGTTTGCAACCTGATGGAGGTCAGTGTAGATGGACTAATAGAACAAGTCCCACACACAGCTAGAAGCCCAAATATTTTTTCAGAGGTAGATGCAGAAAAAAATTATATTCAATTTGCAACCTGATGGAGATCAGTATAGATGGACTAATAGAACAAGTCCCACACACTGCTAGAAGGCCAAATATTTTTTCAGAGCTAGATGCAGAAAAATATTATATTCAATTTGCAACCTGATGGAGGTCAGTATAGATGGACTAATAGAACAAGTCCCACACACTGCTAGAAGGCCAAATATTTTTTCAGAGCTAGATGCAGAAAAAAATTACATGCAATTTGCAACCTGATGGAGGTCAGTATAGATGGACTAATAGAACAAGTCCCACACACAGCTAGAAGAGAAGACCAAATATTTATTAAGAGGTAGATGCAGAAAAAATTATATTCAATTTGCAACCTGATGGAGGTCAGTATAGATGGACTACTAGAACAAGTCCCACACACTGCTAGAAGGCCAAATATTTTTTCAGAGCTAGATGCAGAAAAATATTATATTCAGTTTGCAACCTGATGGAGGTCAGTATAGATGGACTAATAGAACAAGTCCCACACACAGCTAGAAGCCCAAATATTTTTTCAGAGGTAGATGCAGAAAAAAATTATATTCAATTTGCAACCTGATGGAGATCAGTATAGATGGACTAATAGAACAAGTCCCACACACTGCTAGAAGGCCAAATATTTTTTCAGAGCTAGATGCAGAAAAATATTATATTCAATTTGCAACCTGATGGAGGTCAGTATAGATGGACTAATAGAACAAGTCCCACACACTGCTAGAAGGCCAAATATTTTTTCAGAGCTAATTGCAGAAAAATATTATATTCAATTTGCAACCTGATGGAGGTCAGTATAGATGGACTAATAGAACAAGTCCCACACACTGCTAGAAGGCCAAATATTTTTTCAGAGCTAGATGCAGAAAAATATTATATTCAATTTGCAACCTCATAGAGGTCAGTATAGATGGCCTAATAGAACAAGTCCCACACACAGCTAGAAGCCCAAATATTTTTTCAGAGGTAGATGCAGAAAAAAATTATATTCAATTTGCAACCTGATGGAGGTCAGTATAGATGGACTAATAGAACAAATCCCACACACAGCTAGAAGAGAAGACCAAATATTTATTAATAGGTAGATGCAGAAAAAAATTATATTCAATTTGCAACCTGATGGAGGTCAGTATAGATGGACTAATAGAACAAGTCCCACACACTGCTAGAAGGCCAAATATTTTTTCAGAACTAGATGAAGAAAAATATTATATTCAATTTGCAACCTGATGGAGGTCAGTATAGATGGACTAATAGAACAAGTCCCACACACAGCTAGAAGCCCAAATATTTTTTCAGAGGTAGATGCAGAAAAAAATTATATTCAATTTGCAACCTGATGGAGGTCAGTATAGATGGACTAATAGAACAAGTCCCACACACTGCTAGAAGGCCAAATATTTTTTCAGAGCTAATTGCAGAAAAATATTATATTCAATTTGCAACCTGATGGAGGTCAGTATAGATGGACTAATAGAACAAGTCCCACACACTGCTAGAAGGCCAAATATTTTTTCAGAGCTAGATGCAGAAAAATATTATATTAAATTTGCAACCTCATGGAGGTCAGTATAGATGGACTAATAGAACAAGTCCCACACACAGCTAGAAGCCCAAATATTTTTTCAGAGGTAGATGCAGAAAATAATTATATTCAATTTGCAACCTGATGGAGGTCAGTATAGATGGACTAATAGAACAAGTCCCACACACAGCTAGAAGAGAAGACCAAATATTTATTAAGAGGTAGATGCAGAAAAATATTATATTCAATTTGCAACCTGATGGAGGTCAGTATAGATGGACTAATAGAACAAGTCCCACACACTGCTAGAAGGCCAAATATCTTTTCAGACCTAGATGCAGAAAAAATTATATTCAATTTGCAACCTGATGGAGGTCAGTATAGATGGACTAATAGAACAAGTCCCACACACTGCTAGAAGCCCAAATATTTTTCAGCGCTAGATGCAGAAAAATATTATATTCAATTTGCAACCTGATGGAGGTCAGTATAGATGGACTAATAGAACAAGTCCCACACACTGCTAGAAGGCCAAATATTTTTTCAGAGCTAGATGCAGAAAAATATTATATTCAATTTGCAACCTGATGGAGGTCAGTATAGATGGACTAATAGAACAAGTCCCACACACTGCTAGAAGGCCAAATATTTTTTCAGAGCTAGATGCAGAAAAATATTATATTCAATTTGCAACCTGATGGAGGTCAGTATAGATGGACTAATAGAACAAGTCACACACACTGCTTGAAGGCCAAATATTTTTTCAGAGCTAGATGCAGAAAAATATTATATTCAATTTGCAACCTGATGGAGGTCAGTATAGATGGACTAATAGAACAAGTCCCACACACAGCTAGAAGCCCAAATATTTTTTCAGAGGTAGATGCAGAAAAAAATTATATTCAATTTGCAACCTGATGGAGGTCAGTATAGATGGACTAATAGAACAAGTCCCACACACTGCTAGAAGGCCAAATATTTTTTCAGAGCTAGATGCAGAAAAATATTATATTCAATTTGCAACCTGATGGAGGTCAGTATAGATGGACTAATAGAACAAGTCCCACACACTGCTAGAAGGCCAAATATTTTTTCAGAGCTAGATGCAGAAAAAAATTACATGCAATTTGCAACCTGATGGAGGTCAGTATAGATGGACTAATAGAACAAGTCCCACACACAGCTGGAAGAGAAGACCAAATATTTATTAAGAGGTAGATGCAGAAAAAATTATATTCAATTTGCAACCTGATGGAGGTCAGTATAGATGGACTACTAGAACAAGTCCCACACACTGCTAGAAGGCCAAATATTTTTTCAGAGCTAGATGCAGAAAAATATTATATTCAGTTTGCAACCTGATGGAGGTCAGTGTAGATGGACTAATAGAACAAGTCCCACACACAGCTAGAAGCCCAAATATTTTTTCAGAGGTAGATGCAGAAAAAAATTATATTCAATTTGCAACCTGATGGAGATCAGTATAGATGGACTAATAGAACAAGTCCCACACACTGCTAGAAGGCCAAATATTTTTTCAGAGCTAGATGCAGAAAAATATTATATTCAATTTGCAACCTGATGGAGGTCAGTATAGATGGACTAATAGAACAAGTCCCACACACAGCTAGAAGCCCAAATATTTTTTCAGAGGGAGATGCAGAAAAAAATTATATTCAATTTGCAACCTGATGGAGGTCAGTATAGATGGACTAATAGAACAAGTCCCACACACAGCTAGAAGAGAAGACCAAATATTTATTAAGAGGTAGATGCAGAAAAAAATTATATTCAATTTGGAACCTGATGGAGGTCAGTATAGATGGACTAATAGTACAAGTGCCACACACTGCTAGAAGGCCAAATATTTTTTCAGAGCTAGATGCAGAAAAATATTATATTCAATTTGCAACCTGATGGAGGTCAGTATAGATGGACTAATAGAACAAGTCCCACACACAGCTAGAAGCCCAAATATTTTTTCAGAGGTAGATGCAGAAAAAAATTATATTCAATTTGCAACCTGATGGAGGTCAGTATAGATGGACTAATAGAACAAGTCCCACACACTGCTAGAAGGCCAAATATTTTTTCAGAGCTAGATGCAGAAAAATATTATATTCAATTTGCAACCTGATGGAGGTCAGTATAGATGGACTAATAGAACAAGTCCCACACACTGCTAGAAGGCCAAATATTTTTTCAGAGCTAGATGCAGAAAAAAATTACATGCAATTTGCAACCTGATGGAGGTCAGTATAGATGGACTAATAGAACAAGTCCCACACACAGCTGGAAGAGAAGACCAAATATTTATTAAGAGGTAGATGCAGAAAAAATTATATTCAATTTGCAACCTGATGGAGGTCAGTATAGATGGACTACTAGAACAAGTCCCACACACTGCTAGAAGGCCAAATATTTTTTCAGAGCTAGATGCAGAAAAATATTATATTCAGTTTGCAACCTGATGGAGGTCAGTGTAGATGGACTAATAGAACAAGTCCCACACACAGCTAGAAGCCCAAATATTTTTTCAGAGGTAGATGCAGAAAAAAATTATATTCAATTTGCAACCTGATGGAGATCAGTATAGATGGACTAATAGAACAAGTCCCACACACTGCTAGAAGGCCAAATATTTTTTCAGAGCTAGATGCAGAAAAATATTATATTCAATTTGCAACCTGATGGAGGTCAGTATAGATGGACTAATAGAACAAGTCCCACACACTGCTAGAAGGCCAAATATTTTTTCAGAGCTAGATGCAGAAAAAAATTACATGCAATTTGCAACCTGATGGAGGTCAGTATAGATGGACTAATAGAACAAGTCCCACACACAGCTAGAAGAGAAGACCAAATATTTATTAAGAGGTAGATGCAGAAAAAATTATATTCAATTTGCAACCTGATGGAGGTCAGTATAGATGGACTACTAGAACAAGTCCCACACACTGCTAGAAGGCCAAATATTTTTTCAGAGCTAGATGCAGAAAAATATTATATTCAGTTTGCAACCTGATGGAGGTCAGTATAGATGGACTAATAGAACAAGTCCCACACACAGCTAGAAGCCCAAATATTTTTTCAGAGGTAGATGCAGAAAAAAATTATATTCAATTTGCAACCTGATGGAGATCAGTATAGATGGACTAATAGAACAAGTCCCACACACTGCTAGAAGGCCAAATATTTTTTCAGAGCTAGATGCAGAAAAATATTATATTCAATTTGCAACCTGATGGAGGTCAGTATAGATGGACTAATAGAACAAGTCCCACACACTGCTAGAAGGCCAAATATTTTTTCAGAGCTAATTGCAGAAAAATATTATATTCAATTTGCAACCTGATGGAGGTCAGTATAGATGGACTAATAGAACAAGTCCCACACACTGCTAGAAGGCCAAATATTTTTTCAGAGCTAGATGCAGAAAAATATTATATTCAATTTGCAACCTCATAGAGGTCAGTATAGATGGACTAATAGAACAAGTCCCACACACAGCTAGAAGCCCAAATATTTTTTCAGAGGTAGATGCAGAAAAAATTATATTCAATTTGCAACCTGATGGAGGTCAGTATAGATGGACTAATAGAACAAATCCCACACACAGCTAGAAGAGAAGACCAAATATTTATTAATAGGTAGATGCAGAAAAAAATTATATTCAATTTGCAACCTGATGGAGGTCAGTATAGATGGACTAATAGAACAAGTCCCACACACTGCTAGAAGGCCAAATATTTTTTCAGAACTAGATGAAGAAAAATATTATATTCAATTTGCAACCTGATGGAGGTCAGTATAGATGGACTAATAGAACAAGTCCCACACACAGCTAGAAGCCCAAATATTTTTTCAGAGGTAGATGCAGAAAAAAATTATATTCAATTTGCAACCTGATGGAGGTCAGTATAGATGGACTAATAGAACAAGTCCCACACACTGCTAGAAGGCCAAATATTTTTTCAGAGCTAATTGAAGAAAAATATTATATTCAATTTGCAACCTGATGGAGGTCAGTATAGATGGACTAATAGAACAAGTCCCACACACTGCTAGAAGGCCAAATATTTTTTCAGAGCTAGATGCAGAAAAATATTATATTAAATTTGCAACCTCATGGAGGTCAGTATAGATGGACTAATAGAACAAGTCCCACACACAGCTAGAAGCCCAAATATTTTTTCAGAGGTAGATGCAGAAAATAATTATATTCAATTTGCAACCTGATGGAGGTCAGTATAGATGGACTAATAGAACAAGTCCCACACACAGCTAGAAGAGAAGACCAAATATTTATTAAGAGGTAGATGCAGAAAAAAATGATATTCAATTTGCAACCTGATGGAGGTCAGTATAGATGGACTAATAGAACAAGTCCCACACACTGCTAGAAGGCTAAATATTTTTTCAGAACTAGATGCAGAAAAATATTATATTCAATTTGCAACCTGATGGAGGTCAGTATAGATGGACTAATAGAACAAGTCCCACACACAGCTAGAAGCCCAAATATTTTTAGAAAGGTAGATGCAGAAAAAAATTATATTCAATTTGCAACCTGATGGAGGTCAGTATAGATGGACTAATAGAACAAGTCCCACACACTGCTAGAAGGCCAAATATTTTTTCAGAGCTAGATGCAGAAAAATATTATATTCAATTTGCAACCTGATGGAGGTCAGTATAGATGGACTAATAGAACAAGTCCCACACACTGCTAGAAGGCCAAATATTTTTTCAGAGATAATTGCAGAAAAATATTATATTCAATTTGCAACCTGATGGAGGTCAGTATAGATGGACTAATAGAACAAGTCCCACACACAGCTAGAAGGCCAAATATTTTTTCAGAGCTAGATGCAGAAAAATATTATATTCAATTTGCAACCTGATGGAGGTCAGTATAGATGGACTAATAGAACAAGTCCCACACACAGCTAGAAGCCCAAATATTTTTTCAGAGGTAGATGCAGAAAAAAATTATATTCAATTTGCAACCTGATGGAGGTCAGTATAGATGGACTAATAGAACAAGTCCCACACACAGCTAGAAGAGAAGGCCAAATATTTTTTCAGAGCTAGATGCAGAAAAATATTATATTCAATTTGCAATCTGATGGAGGTCCGTATAGATGGACTAATAGAACAAGTCCCACACACTGCTAGAAGGTCAAATATTTTTTCAGAGCTAGATGCAGAAAAATATTATATTCAATTTGCAACCTGATGGAGGTCAGTATAGATGGACTAATAGAACAAGTCCCACACACTGCTAGAAGGCCAAATATTTTATCAGAGCTAGATGCAGAAAAATATTATATTCAATTTGCAACCTGATGGAGGTCAGTATAGATGGACTAATAGAACAAGTCCCACACACAGCTAGAAGCCCAAATATTTCTTCAGAGGTAGATGCATAAAAAAATTATATTAAGTTTGCAACCTGATGGAGGTCAGTATAGATGGACTAATAGAACGAGTCCCACACAGCTAGAAGCCCAAATATTTTTTCAGAGCTAGATGCAGAAAAATATTATATTCAATTTGCAACCTGATGGAGGTCAGTATAGATGGACTAATAGAACAAGTCCCACACACTGCTAGAAGGCCAAATATTTTTTCAGAGCTAGATCCAGAAAAATATTATATTCAATTTGCAACCTGATGGAGGTCAGTATAGATGGACTAATACAACAAGTCCCACACACTGCTAGAAGGCCAAATATTTTTTCAGAGCTAGATGCAGAAAAATATTATATTCAATTTGCAACCTGATGGAGGTCAGTATAGATGGACTAATAGAACAAGTCCCACACACTGCTAGAAGGCCAAATATTTTTTCAGAGCTAGATGCAGAAAAATATTATATTCAATTTGCAACCTGATTGAGGTCAGTATAGATGGACTAATAGAACAAGTCCGACACACAGCTAGAAGCCCAAATATTTCTTCAGAGGTAGATGCAGAAAAAATTTATATTCAGTTTGCAACCTGATGGAGGTCAGTATAGATGGACTAATAGAACGAGTCCCACACAGCTAGAAGCCCAAATATTTTTTCAGAGCTAGATGCAGAAAAATATTATATTCAATTTGCAACCTGATGGAGGTCAGTATAGATGGACTAATAGAACAAGTCCCACACACAGCTAGAAGAGAAGACCAAATATTTATTAAGAGGTAGATACAGAAAAAAATTATATTCAATTTGCAACCTGATGGAGGTCAGTATAGATGGACTAATAGAACAAGTCCCACACACTGCTAGAAGGCCAAATATTTTTTCAGAGCTAGATGCAGAAAAATATTATATTCAATTTGCAACCTGATGGAGGTCAGTATAGATGGACTAATAGAACAAGTCCCACACACTGCTAGAAGGCCAAATATTTTTTCAGAGATAATTGCAGAAAAATATTATATTCAATTTGCAACCTGATGGAGGTCAGTATAGATGGACTAATAGAACAAGTCCCACACACAGCTAGAAGAGAAGGCCAAATATTTTTTCAGAGCTAGATGCAGAAAAATATTATATTCAATTTGCAATCTGATGGAGGTCCGTATAGATGGACTAATAGAACAAGTCCCACACACTGCTAGAAGGCCAAATATTTTTTCAGAGCTAGATGCAGAAAAATATTATATTCAATTTGCAACCTGATGGAGGTCAGTATAGATGGACTAATAGAACAAGTCCCACACACTGCTAGAAGGCCAAATATTTTATCAGAGCTAGATGCAGAAAAATATTATATTCAATTTGCAACCTGATGGAGGTCAGTATAGATGGACTAATAGAACAAGTCCCACACACAGCTAGAAGCCCAAATATTTCTTCAGAGGTAGATGCATAAAAAAATTATATTCAGTTTGCAACCTGATGGAGGTCAGTATAGATGGACTAATAGAACGAGTCCCACACAGCTAGAAGCCCAAATATTTTTTCAGAGCTAGATGCAGAAAAATATTATATTCAATTTGCAACCTGATGGAGGTCAGTATAGATGGACTAATAGAACAAGTCCCACACACTGCTAGAAGGCCAAATATTTTTTCAGAGCTAGATCCAGAAAAATATTATATTCAATTTGCAACCTGATGGAGGTCAGTATAGATGGACTAATACAACAAGTCCCACACACTGCTAGAAGGCCAAATATTTTTTCAGAGCTAGATGCAGAAAAATATTATATTCAATTTGCAACCTGATGGAGGTCAGTATAGATGGACTAATAGAACAAGTCCCACACACTGCTAGAAGGCCAAATATTTTTTCAGAGCTAGATGCAGAAAAATATTATATTCAATTTGCAACCTGATGGAGGTCAGTATAGATGGACTAATAGAACAAGTCCCACACACTGCTAGAAGGCCAAATATTTTTTCAGAGCTAGATGCAGAAAAATATTATATTCAATTTGCAACCTGATGGAGGTCAGTATAGATGGACTAATAGAACAAGTCCCACACACAGCTAGAAGCCCAAATATTTCTTCAGAGGTAGATGCAGAAAAAAATTATATTCAGTTTGCAACCTGATGGAGGTCAGTATAGATGGACTAATAGAACGAGTCCCACACAGCTAGAAGCCCAAATATTTTTTCAGAGCTAGATGCAGAAAAATATTATATTCAATTTGCAACCTGATGGAGGTCAGTATAGATGGACTAATAGAACAAGTCCCACACACAGCTAGAAGAGAAGACCAAATATTTATTAAGAGGTAGATACAGAAAAAAATTATATTCAATTTGCAACCTGATGGAGGTCAGTATAGATGGACTAATAGAACAAGTCCCACACACTGCTAGAAGGCCAAATATTTTTTCAGAACTAGATGCAGAAAAATATTATATTCAATTTGCAACCTGATGGAGGTCAGTATAGATGGACTAATAGAACAAGTCCCACACACAGCTAGAAGCCCAAATATTTTTTCAGAGGTAGATGCAGAAAAAAATTATTTTCAATTTGCAACCTGATGGAGGTCAGTATAGATGGACTAATAGAACAAGTCCCACACACTGCTAGAAGGCCAAATATTTTTTCAGAGCTAGATGCAGAAAAATATTATATTCAATTTGCAACCTGATGGAGGTCAGTATAGATGGACTAATAGAACAAGTCCCACACACTGCTAGAAGGCCAAATATTTTTTCAGAGCTAATAGCAGAAAAATATTATATTCAATTTGCAACCTGATGGAGGTCAGTATAGATGGACTAATAGAACAAGTCCCACACACTGCTAGAAGGCCAAATATTTTTTCAGAGCTAGATGCAGAAAAATATTATATTCAATTTGCAACCTCATGGAGGTCAGTATAGATGGACTAATAGAACAAGTCCCACACACAGCTAGAAGCCCAAATATTTTTTCAGAGGTAGATGCAGAAAAAAATTATATTCAATTTGCAAAATGATGGAGGTCAGTATAGATGGACTAATAGAACAAGTCCCACACACAGCTAGAAGAGAAAACCAAATATTTATTAAGAGGTAGATGCAGAAAAAAATTATATTCAATTTGCAACCTGATGGAGGTCAGTATAGATGGACTAATAGAACAAGTCCCACACACTGCTAGAAGGCCAAATATTTTTTCAGAACTAGATGCAGAAAAATATTATATTCAATTTGCAACCTGATGGAGGTCAGTATAGATGGACTAATAGAACAAGTCCCACACACAGCTAGAAGCCCAAATATTTTTTCAGAGGTAGATGCAGAAAAAAATTATATTCAATTTGCAACCTGATGGAGGTCAGTATAGATGGACTAATAGAACAAGTCCCACACACTGCTAGAAGGCCAAATATTTTTTCAGAGCTAGATGCAGAAAAATATTATATTCAATTTGCAACCTGATGGAGGTCAGTATAGATGGTCTAATAGAACAAGTCCCACACACTGCTAGAAGGCCAAATATTTTTTCAGATCTAATTGCAGAAAAATATTATATTCAATTTGCAACCTGATGGAGGTCAGTATAGATGGACTAATAGAACAAGTCCCACACACAGCTAGAAGGCCAAATATTTTTTCAGAGCTAGATGCAGAAAAATATTATATTCAATTTGCAACCTGATGGAGGTCAGTATAGATGGACTAATAGAACAAGTCCCACACACAGCTAGAAGCCCAAATATTTTTTCAGAGGTAGATGCAGAAAAAAATTATATTCAATTTGCAACCTGATGGAGGTCAGTATAGATGGACTAATAGAACAAGTCCCACACACAGCTAGAAGAGAAGACCAAATATTTATTAAGAGGTAGATGCAGAAAAAAATTATATTCAATTTGCAACCTGATGGAGGTCAGTATAGATGGACTAATAGAACAAGTCCCACACACTGCTAGAAGACCAAATATTTTTTCAGAGCTAGATGCAGAAAAATATTATATTCAATTTGCAATCTGATGGAGGTCCGTATAGATGGACTAATAGAACAAGTCCCACACACTGCTAGAAGGCCAAATATTTTTTCAGAGCTAGATGCAGAAAAATATTATATTCAATTTGCAACCTGATGGAGGTCAGTATAGATGGACTAATAGAACAAGTCCCACACACTGCTAGAAGGCCAAATATTTTATCAGAGCTAGATGCAGAAAAATATTATATTCAATTTGCAACCTGATGGAGGTCAGTATAGATGGACTAATAGAACAAGTCCCACACACAGCTAGAAGCCCAAATATTTCTTCAGAGGTAGATGCATAAAAAAATTATATTCAGTTTGCAACCTGATGGAGGTCAGTATAGATGGACTAATAGAACGAGTCCCACACAGCTAGAAGCCCAAATATTTTTTCAGAGCTAGATGCAGAAAAATATTATATTCAATTTGCAACCTGATGGAGGTCAGTATAGATGGACTAATAGAAAAAGTCCCACACACTGCTAGAAGGCCAAATATTTTTTCAGAGCTAGATGCAGAAAAATAATATATTCAATTTGCAACCTGATGGAGGTCAGTATAGATGGACTAATACAACACGTCCCACACACTGCTAGAAGGCCAAATATTTTTTCAGAGCTAGATGCAGAAAAATATTATATTCAATTTGCAACCTGATGGAGGTCAGTATAGATGGACTAATAGAACAAGTCCCACACACTGCCAGAAGGCCAAATATTTTTTCAGAGCTAGATGCAGAAAAATATTATATTCAATTTGCAACCTGATGGAGGTCAGTATAGATGGCCTAATAGAACAAGTCCCACACACTGCTAGAAGGCCAAATATTTTTTCAGAGCTAGATGCAGAAAAATATTATATTCAAATTGCAACCTGATGGAGGTCAGTATAGATGGACTAATAGAACAAGTCCCACACAGAGCTAGAAGCCCAAATATTTCTTTGGAGGTAGATGCAGAAAAAAATTATATTCAGTTTGCAACCTGATGGAGGTCAGTATAGATGGACTAATAGAATGAGTCCCACACAGCTAGAAGCCCAAATATTTTTTCAGAGCTAGATGCAGAAAAATATTATATTCAATTTGCAACCTGATGGAGGTCAGTATAGATGGACTAATAGAACAAGTCCCACACACTGCTAGAAGGCCAAATATTTTTTCAGAGCTAGATGCAGAAAAATATTATATTCAATTTGCAATCTGATGGAGGTCAGTATAGATGGACTAATACAACAAGTCCCACACACTGCTAGAAGGCCAAATATTTTTTCAGAGCTAGATGCAGAAAAAATTACATTCAATTTGCAACCTGATGGAGGTCAGTATAGATGGACTAATAGAACAAGTCCCACACACTGCTAGAAGGCCAAATATTTTTTCAGAGCTAGATGCAGAAAAATATTATATTCAATTTGCAACCTGATGGAGGTCAGTATAAATGGACTAATAGAACAAGTACCACACACTGCTAGAAGGCCAAATATTTTTTCAGTGCTAGATGCAGAAAAATATTATATTCAATTTGCAACCTGATGGAGGTCAGTATAGATGGTCTAATAGAACAAGTCCCACATGTAACGGGTCTGGGAGGCGGAACCTCTGAGCTACTATACAAGGGGGCGGCCCTTGTAAGGGAGCGGGTGGCAGTCTCTGGATGAACGGACAGGGAGATACGGCAAGTGATCAGGGCAGTCTCTGGGTAAAGGGTAGGTACGACCTGTGATGGCAGAGCCTCCGGGTAGGCTAGCAGGCAGATGGTAGATGTGTGCTCCCAGGTGAGCAAGCGAGAGTCTCTGGAATAGCAGGTGGTCACGGCACGTGACGGCGGAACCTCCGGGCTGGCAAGCAGGCAGGTAACGGAGAAGCGCTCCCAGGTGAGCGGACAAGAGTCTGAAGTAGCTGATGGTCACAGCACGTGACAACGGAGCCTCCGGGCAGGCAAGCAGGCAGGTAACGGAGAAGCGCTCCCAGGTGAGCGGGCAAGAGTCTGGAATAGCTGGTGGTCACAGCACGTGACAACGGAGCCTCCGGGCTGGCAAGCAGGCAGGTAACGGAGAAGCGCTCCCAGGTGAGCGGGCAAGCTGGTCCATAGACAGACTGACCGGAGTTGTAAGGCAGACCGTCGGACCTCAGGAAAGCAGGCAGGTAGCTGATGTGCGCTCCCAGGTGAGCGGGCAGGCTGGTCCTTTAGACAGACTGACAGGAGTGGTAAGGCAGACCGTCGGACCTCAGACTGGCAGACAGGTAACAAGTATTCAGGCAGGAATCAGGCAGGTAACTGGCAGGAAACTGGCAGGTAACTGGCAGCGGGACCTGAGGGCTGAAGCACAGGTGAGACACAGGTGCAAACAACATTGCTCGGGCACCTCCATTTTGGAGGAGGTGCCTTATATATGATGAAGTCCTCCGGCCATTGGCCGGGGACTCCTTAGGACGGCGCGCGCGGCCCCTTTAAGAGGAGGGGAGCGCGCGCCCTAAGCACAGGGGCCGGGAAGGAGCGCGCGCTGAGAGCAGAGCGGGAGGAGGACGCCGGGAAGGAGCGCGCGCTGACAGCAGAGCGGGGAGAGGACGCCGGGCACGGAGCAGAGCGGTGAGGGGAGCAGCGTCCCTGCCTAGCAGATGGCAGGGACGCCAGCGCTACAGTACCCCCCCCCTTTAGGCCCCCCCTTTTTTAGGCCAGACAGAAATTTAGCTAGGATGAGAGGGGCATGGATGTTCTCCCGGGGCTCCCACGTTCTCTCCTCAGGACCAAACCCCTTCCAATCTACCAGAAAAAAGGTCTTTCCTCTTACCCTTTTGGTGGCAAGAATGTTCTCTACCTCAAACTCGTCCTCAGCAGAAACCGGAGCAGGAGGCGTACCTGTAGACTTGGAAAAAGAGTTAAGTATCACAGATTTGAGGAGAGATACATGGAAGGAGTTGGGGATCCGTAAGTTGGCCGGGAGTTTCAATTTATAGGCCACCGGGTTGATCTGACTGATGACCTCCAGTGGGCCGATGAACCGAGGCCCTAACTTATAGGAAGGGATCTTGAGCCGGACATATTTGGACGAGAGCCAGACTTTATCCCCAGGACGGAATTGAGGAGGGTCCAGACGTTTTTTGTCAGCGTGTCTTTTCATACGCTCGGAAGACTGAAGGAGTGCGGATCGGGTACTCTCCCAAATGGAGGAAAATTTGCTAACGAGAGATTCCGCAGCCGGGTTGTCCACCGAGGTGGAGACAGGAAAAGGAATCCGAGGATGCTGACCAAAGACTACAAAAAACGGGGATTTGGAGGAGGATTCGCTCTCGTGATTATTGTATGAGAACTCGGCCCATGGTAGGAGATCCACCCAGTCAGAATGGTGGGCATTAACGAAGTGCCGGAGGTAACTGGTCAGGTTCTGATTGATCCGCTCCACTTGACCATTGGACTGTGGGTGGTAAGCGGAAGAGAAGTCCAGGGTGACGTCTAGTAGTTTACAAGTGGCTCTCCAGAAGCGTGAGGTGAACTGTACCCCACGATCCGACACGATGTGGAGGGGCAGGCCATGAAGACGGAAGATGTGACGAATAAAGTCTCTAGCTAGCTCGGGTGCAGACGGGAGGCCTGGCAGGGGAACGAAATGAGCCATCTTGGAGAAGCGGTCAGCGACCACCCAAATGACCGTACAACCGGCAGAGAGTGGGAGGTCAGTTATGAAGTCCATTGCAATATGCTGCCAGGGGGCAGCAGGTACTGGGAGCGGAAGGAGGCGACCGGCTGGCAGATGTCTCGGAACCTTGTTGCGGGCGCAGGACACAAAGGCAGAAACAAAGTCTATTACATCCTTGTGCAGGGTAGGCCACCAGTAGTGCCGGGAAATAAGCTGGAGGGTCTTCTTCTGACCAGCGTGGCCAGCCAGTTTAGACGAGTGACCCCAGTGAAGGATCTTCTCCCGATCAGGTACTGATACGAACGTCTTTCCGGGAGGGAGACGATTTAGACTCACGGGAGCCACCTGCATTACTCTGGCGGGATCGATGATGTGTTTCGGATCTTCCTCGAGATCAGATACCAGAAAGGATCGAGACAAGGCGTCCGCCTTGACGTTTTTGTCAGCCGGGCGAAAATGAAGGACAAAATCAAAACGAGCAAAAAACAAGGACCACCGGGCTTGGCGCGGGTTAAGTCTCTGGGCATGCTGGAGGTAAGCCAAGTTCTTGTGGTCAGTGTAAATTATTACCGGGTGAAGAGCCCCCTCAAGCAGGTAACGCCACTCCTCCAATGCCAGTTTGATGGCCAATAACTCTCGATCTCCTATGGAATAATTGCGCTCTGAGGAGGAGAAGAGTTTAGAGAAGAAGCCGCAAGTTACCATCCTTCCGGAAGAAGATTTTTGAGTAAGTACCGCTCCAGCTCCAGAGGAGGAGGCGTCCACTTCCAGGAAGAACTGCTTGTTGCCGTCCGGGCGATGCAGCACCGGGGCGGAAGAGAAGGCCTGTTTTAAGGAAAGAAAGGCTTCTTCTGCTTCGGGCGGCCACTCTTTGAGATTAGTACCCTTACGGGTGAGCGCGGAAATTGGGGCAGTCCGGGAAGAGAAGTGTGGTATGAAGAGGCGGTAGTAGTTGGCGAAGCCCAGGAACCGCTGAATGGCCTTCAGCCCCTCCGGTCGAGGCCATTTCTCGATGGCAGACAGTTTCTCTGGATCCATTCGTAGGCCGGTCTGAGAAATAATGTAGCCCAAAAACGGAAGCGAGGTCTGCTCAAAGAGGCACTTCTCGTATTTAGCGAAGAGGTGATTCTGCCTGAGCCTGAGCAGGACCTGACGAACATCCCTCCGGTGAGTCTGGAGATCCGGAGAGAAGACCAAGATGTCGTCCAGATACACCACTACGCAGGAGTAGAGAAGGTCCCGGAAGATGTCATTGACCAACTCTTGAAAGATGGCAGGAGCGTTACAGAGACCAAAGGGCATTACCAGGTATTCATAGTGGCCGTCCCGGGTGTTGAATGCCGTCTTCCATTCATCCCCTTGACGGATACGAACCAGGTTGTACGCCCCACGGAGGTCTAGTTTGGTGAAGATTCTAGCCCACCTCAGACGATCAAATAATTCTGGAATGAGCGGAAGGGGATACTTATTCTTCACCGTGATCTGGTTTAGGCCTCTATAGTCTATACAGGGACGGAGAGAGCCGTCCTTCTTTTTGACGAAAAAGAAGCCTGCTCCCGCCGGGGAGGTAGATTTCCGGATGAATCCCCTGGCCAGATTCTCCTCAATATATTCGGACATCGACCGGGTCTCAGCAGCGGATAAAGGATAAATACGCCCACAGGGAGGAGTAGTACCGGGTAACAGGTCGATGGGACAGTCGTATGGTCTATGAGGGGGTAATGTCTCTGCCTCCTTTTTATTAAAGACATCAGCATAAGACCAATAAGGAATTGGAAGTCCAGGTAGATTAGCTGGGGTAGGAGAGGGACGGACGGGATGGACGGGAACCAGGCAGGTCTTATGACAGTCTTGTCCCCAGCGAAGGACTTCTCCGGTTTGCCAGTCAAGCACGGGTGCATGTTTCTGGAGCCAAGGCAGACCTAGCAAGAGGGCGTGAGAGAGTCCAGGCAGAACATGAAAGGAGATACTCTCAGAATGCAGCATTCCCACCTGCAGAGTAATGGATTCGGTGATGAGTTGGATGGGGCGTGGTAAGAGACCCCCATCCACGGCAGCCACAGACAAGGGTACAGCCAGAGGTTTGGTGGGGATGCGGTATTTCTCTACCAGGGACTGTGAAATAAGATTCCCGGCTGCTCCAGAGTCCAGTTGGGCTAGTTCGAAATAACGGTTCTCCCCGTAGACGATTGAAACTGACAACAGCAGGGATGGAGAGGATTTATTCTTGTCTAGGTGGACCTCTCTGAGCGAACCTAGACACAGGCGTTTCCCGACCTCTCCGGGCTGGCACGGATCCGGTGCTCCTTACTGCCACAGTAGAAGCAGGTCCCCTCGGCACGGCGTAAGTCCTGATGGGTCTTGACCATCTTGGTCTGGTCGACCTGCATAGGCTCAGGAGGGTGTACCTGGTTAGAGGCAGAAGGAGTGACGGGTTTCTGAAAAGTAGGAGCTAGACGTGGTAACCTCCTCTCACGGGTGACCTCTCTGGCACGCTCCTGGAACCGTAGGTCAATCCGGGTGGCAAGAGTTATTAAGTCATCGAGAGTGGTAGGAATGTCCCGACCGGCAAGTTCATCTTTAATACGGCCGGACAGACCCTCCCAGAAGACGGAAACCAGAGCGTCGTTATCCCAGGCCAGCTCCGAGGCAAGGGTACGGAACCGTATGGCATATTGGCCCATGGTGAGACTCCCCTGACGGAGGCGTAGCAACGATGATGCAGATGAGGTCTTCCGTCCGGGTTCGTCGAAGACTTTCCGGAAAGCCGTGAGAAAAGCAGGCAAGTTGGACACTAGGGGGTCTCCTCTCTCCCATAGAGGATTTAGCCAGGCCAGGGCCTCCCCGGTGAGATGGGACATGATGAAGGCAATTTTGGCCCGGTTGGAGTTAAACTGGTAGGACAAAAGTTCGAAATGCAGGGTGCACTGATTTAAGAAGCCCCGAGCCTGGACGGAGTCGCCTCCGAAGCGAGGAGGTGCAGAAAGCCGGGTTCCGGGGTAGGATACCATGGTATTAGTGGGCAGCGGAGCTGCCGGATTGCAAGATATGGCACTGGCGGAGGTTGTTGGTGGATCAGACAGAGTGTTCAGGCGAGTATTAACATTCCGCAGGTGACCCAGGATGGACTCCTGTTGGGACCTCTGACGGGACAGTTCTAGACAGAGGTCCGAGAGCGAGGGAGCTTGGGTGCCACCGGGTTCCATGGCCCGAGCAAACTGTAACGGGTCTGGGAGGCGGAACCTCTGAGCTACTATACAAGGGGGCGGCCCTTGTAAGGGAGCGGGTGGCAGTCTCTGGATGAACGGACAGGGAGATACGGCAAGTGATCAGGGCAGTCTCTGGGTAAAGGGTAGGTACGACCTGTGATGGCAGAGCCTCCGGGTAGGCTAGCAGGCAGATGGTAGATGTGTGCTCCCAGGTGAGCAAGCGAGAGTCTCTGGAATAGCAGGTGGTCACGGCACGTGACGGCAGAACCTCCGGGCTGGCAAGCAGGCAGGTAACGGAGAAGCGCTCCCAGGTGAGCGGACAAGAGTCTGAAGTAGCTGATGGTCACAGCACGTGACAACGGAGCCTCCGGGCAGGCAAGCAGGCAGGTAACGGAGAAGCGCTCCCAGG
Organism: Phyllobates terribilis; assembly: GCF_046119375.1. Taxonomy (NCBI): domain Eukaryota; kingdom Metazoa; phylum Chordata; class Amphibia; order Anura; family Dendrobatidae; genus Phyllobates; species Phyllobates terribilis. The sequence continues at coordinate 761,977,806 of NW_027362762.1, read as the reverse complement.
TGAGCGGGCAAGAGTCTGGAATAGCTGGTGGTCACAGCACGTGACAACGGAGCCTCCGGGCTGGCAAGCAGGCAGGTAACGGAGAAGCGCTCCCAGGTGAGCGGGCAAGCTGGTCCATAGACAGACTGACCGGAGTTGTAAGGCAGACCGTCGGACCTCAGGAAAGCAGGCAGGTAGCTGATGTGCGCTCCCAGGTGAGCGGGCAGGCTGGTCCTTTAGACAGACTGACAGGAGTAGTAAGGCAGACCGTCGGACCTCAGACTGGCAGACAGGTAACAAGTATTCAGGCAGGAATCAGGCAGGTAACTGGCAGGAAACTGGCAGGTAACTGGCAGCGGGACCTGAGGGCTGAAGCACAGGTGAGACACAGGTGCAAACAACATTGCTCGGGCACCTCCATTTTGGAGGAGGTGCCTTATATATGATGAAGTCCTCCGGCCATTGGCCGGGGACTCCTTAGGACGGCGCGCGCGGCCCCTTTAAGAGGAGGGGAGCGCGCGCGCGCGCGCCCTAAGCACACGGGCCGGGAAGGAGCGCGCGCTGAGAGCAGAGCGGGAGGAGGACGCCGGGAAGGAGCGCGCGCTGACAGCAGAGCGGGGAGAGGACGCCGGGCACGGAGCAGAGCGGTGAGGGGAGCATCGTCCCTGCCTAGCAGAGGGCAGGGACGCCAGCGCTACACCACACACTGCTAGAAGCCCAAATATTTTTTCAGAGGTAGATGCAGAAAAAAAATATATTCAATTTGCAACCTGATGGAGGTCAGTATAGATGGACTAATACAACAAGTCCCAAACACTGCTAGAAGGCCAAATATTTTTTCAGAGCTAGATGCAGAAAAATATTATATTCAACTTGCAACCTGATGGAGGTCAGTATAGATGGACTAATAGAACAAGTCCCAAACACTGCTAGAAGGCCAAATATTTTTTCAGAGCTAGATGCAGAAAAATATTATATTCAATTTGCAACCTGATGGAGGTCAGTATAGATGGACTAATAGAACAAGTCCCACACACAGCTAGAAGCCCAAATATTTTTTCAGAGGTAGATGCAGAAAAAAATTACATTCAATTTGCAACCTGATGGAGGTCAGTATAGATGGACTAATAGAACAAGTCCCACACACAGCTAGAAGAGAAGACCAAATATTTATTAACAGGTAGATGCAGAAAAAAATTATATTCAATTTGCAACCTGATGGAGGTCAGTATAGATGGACTAATAGAACAAGTCCCACACACTGCTAGAAGGCCAAATATTTTTTCAGAGCTAGATGCAGAAAAATATTATATTCAATTTGCAACCTGATGGAGGTCAGTATAGATGGACTAATAGAACAAGTCCCACACACTGCTAGAAGCCCAAATATTTTTTCAGCGCTAGATGCAGAAAAATATTATATTCAATTTGCAACCTGATGGAGGTCAGTATAGATGGACTAATAGAACAAGTCCCACACACTGCTAGAAGGCCAAATATTTTTTCAGAGCTAGATGCAGAAAAATATTATATTCAATTTGCAACCTGATGGAGGTCAGTATAGATGGACTAATAGAACAAGTCCCACACACTGCTAGAAGGCCAAATATTTTTTCAGAGCTAAATGAAGAAAAATATTATATTCAATTTGCAACCTGATGGAAGTCAGTATAGATGGACTAATAGAACAAGTCCCACACACTGCTAGAAGGCAAAATATCTTTTCAGACCTAGATGCAGAAAAAAATTATATTCAATTTGCAACCTGATGGAGGTCAGTATAGATGGACTAATAGAACAAGTCCCACACACTGCTAGAAGCCCAAATATTTTTTCAGCGCTAGATGCAGAAAAATATTATATTCAATTTGCAACCTGATGGAGGTCAGTATAGATGGACTAATAGAACAAGTCCCACACACTGCTAGAAGGCCAAATATCTTTTCAGACCTAGATGCAGAAAAAAATTATATTCAATTTGCAACCTGATGGAGGTCAGTATAGATGGACTAATAGAACAAGTCCCACACACTGCTAGAAGCCCAAATATTTTTTCAGCGCTAGATGCAGAAAAATATTATATTCAATTTGCAACCTGATGGAGGTCAGTATAGATGGACTAATAGAACAAGTCCCACACACTGCTAGAAGGCCAAATATTTTTTCAGAGCTAGATGCAGAAAAATATTATATTCAATTTGCAACCTGATGGAGGTCAGTATAGATGGACTAATAGAACAAGTCCCACACACTGCTAGAAGGCCAAATATTTTTTCAGAGCTAGATGCAGAAAAATATTATATTCAATTTGCAACCTGATGGAGGTCAGTATAGATGGACTAATAGAACAAGTCCCACACACAGCTAGAAGGCCAAATATTTTTTCAGAGCTAGATGCAGAAAAATATTATATTCAATTTGCAACCTGATGGAGGTCAGTATAGATGGACTAATAGAACAAGTCCCACACACAGCTAGAAGCCCAAATATTTTTTCAGAGGTAGATGCAGAAAAAATTATATTCAATTTGCAACCTGATGGAGGTCAGTATAGATGGACTAATAGAACAAGTCCCACACACAGCTAGAAGAGAAGACCAAATATTTATTAAGAGGTAGATGCAGAAAAATATTATATTCAATTTGCAACCTGATGGAGGTCAGTATAGATGGACTAATAGAACAAGTCCCACACACTGCTAGAAGGCCAAATATTTTTTCAGAGCTAGATGCAGAAAAATATTATATTCAATTTGCAACCTGATGGAGGTCAGTATAGATGGACTAATAGAACAAGTCCCACACACTGCTAGAAGGCCAAATATTTTTTCAGAACTAGATGAAGAAAAATATTATATTCAATTTGCAACCTGATGGAGGTCAGTATAGATGGACTAATAGAACAAGTCCCACACACTGCTAGAAGGCCAAATATCTTTTCAGACCTAGATGCAGAAAAAAATTATATTCAATTTGCAACCTGATGGAGGTCAGTATAGATGGACTAATAGAACAAGTCCCACACACTGCTAGAAGCCCAAATATTTTTTCAGCGCTAGATGCAGAAAAATATTATATTCAATTTGCAACCTGATGGAGGTCAGTATAGATGGACTAATAGAACAAGTCCCACACACTGCTAGAAGGCCAAATATCTTTTCAGACCTAGATGCAGAAAAAAATTATATTCAATTTGCAACCTGATGGAGGTCAGTATAGATGGACTAATAGAACAAGTCCCACACACTGCTAGAAGCCCAAATTTTTTTTCAGCGCTAGATGCAGAAAAATATTATATTCAATTTGCAACCTGATGGAGGTCAGTATAGATGGACTAATAGAACAAGTCCCACACACCGCTAGAAGGCCAAATATTTTTTCAGAGCTAGATGCAGAAAAATATTATATTCAATTTGCAACCTGATGGAGGTCAGTATAGATGGACTAATAGAACAAGTCCCACACACTGCTAGAAGGCCAAATATTTTTTCACAGCTAGATGCAGAAAAATATTATATTCAATTTGCAACCTGATGGAGGTCAGTATAGATGGACTAATAGAACAAGTCCCACACACAGCTAGAAGGCCAAATATTTTTTCAGAGCTAGATGCAGAAAAATATTATATTCAATTTGCAACCTGATGGAGGTCAGTATAGATGGACTAATAGAACAAGTCCCACACACAGCTAGAAGCCCAAATATTTTTTCAGAGGTAGATGCAGAAAAAATTATATTCAATTTGCAACCTGATGGAGGTCAGTATAGATGGACTAATAGAACAAGTCCCACACACAGCTAGAAGAGAAGACCAAATATTTATTAAGAGGTAGATGCAGAAAAAAATTATATTCAATTTGCAACCTGATGGAGGTCAGTATAGATGGACTAATAGAACAAGTCCCACACACTGCTAGAAGGCCAAATATTTTTTCAGAGCTAGATGCAGAAAAATATTATATTCAATCTGCAACCTGATGGAGGTCAGTATAGATGGACTAATAGAACAAGTCCCACACACAGCTAGAAGCCCAAATATTTTTTCAGAGGTAGATGCAGAAAAAAATTATATTCAATTTGCAACCTGATGGAGATGAGTATAGATGGACTAATAGAACAAGTCCCACACACTGCTAGAAGGCCAAATATTTTTTCAGAGCTAGATGCAGAAAAATATTATATTCAATTTGCAACCTGATGGAGGTCAGTATAGATGGACTAATAGAACAAGTCCCACACACTGCTAGAAGGCCAAATATTTTTTCAGAGCTAGATGCAGAAAAATATTATACTCAATTTGCAACCTGATGGAGGTCAGTATAGATGGACTAATAGAACAAGTCCCACACACAGCTAGAAGAGAAGACCAAATATTTATTAAGAGGTAGATGCAGAAAAAAATTATATTCAATTTGCAACCTGATGGAGGTCAGTATAGATGGACTAATAGAACAAGTCCCACACACTGCTAGAAGGCCAAATATTTTTTCAGAGCTAGATGCAGAAAAAAATTATATTCAAATTGCAACCTGATGGAGGTCAGTATAGATGGACTAATAGAACAAGTCCCACACACAGCTAGAAGCCCAAATATTTTTTCAGAGGTAGATGCAGAAAAAAATTATATTCAATTTGCAACCTGATGGAGGTCAGTATAGATGGACTAATAGAACAAGTCCCACACACAGCTAGAAGCCCAAATATTTTTTCAGAGGTAGATGCAGAAAAAAATTATATTCAATTTGCAACCTGATGGAGGTCAGTATAGATGGACTAATAGAACAAGTCCCACACACTGCTAGAAGGCCAAATATTTTTTCAGAGCTAGATGCAGAAAAATATTATATTCAATTTGCAACCTGATGGAGGTCAGTATAGATGGACTAATAGAACAAGTCCCACACACAGCTAGAAGCCCAAATATTTTTTCAGAGGTAGATGCAGAAAAAAATTATATTCAATTTGCAACCTGATGGAGGTCAGTATAGATGGACTAATAGAACAAGTCCCACACACTGCTAGAAGGCCAAATATTTTTTCAGACCTAGATGCAGAAAAATATTATATTCAATTTGCAACCTGATGGAGGTCAGTATAGATGGACTAATAGAACAAGTCCCACACACTGCTAGAAGCCAAATATTTTTTCAGCGCTAGATGCAGAAAAATATTATATTTAATTTGCAACCTGATGGAGGTCAGTATAGATGGACTAATAGAACAAGTCCCACACACTGCTAGAAGGCCAAATATCTTTTCAGACCTAGATGCAGAAAAAAATTATATTCAATTTGCAACCTGATGGAGGTCAGTATAGATGGACTAATAGAACAAGTCCCACACACTGCTAGAAGGCCAAATATTTTTTCAGAGCTAGATGCAGAAAAATATTATATTCAATTTGCAACCTGATGGAGGTCAGTATAGATGGACTAATAGAACAAGTCCCACACACAGCTAGAAGCCCAAATATTTTTTCAGAGGTAGATGCAGAAAAAATTATATTCAATTTGCAACCTGATGGAGGTCAGTATAGATGAACTAATAGAACAAGTCCCACACACAGCTAGAAGAGAAGACCAAATATTTATTAAGAGGTAGATGCAGAAAAAATTATGTTCAATTTGCAACCTGATGGAGGTCAGTATAGATGGACTAATAGAACACGTCCCACACACTGCTAGAAGGCCAAATATTTTTTCAGAGCTAGATGCAGAAAAATATTATATTCAATCTGCAACCTGATGGAGGTCAGTATAGATGGACTAATAGAACAAGTCCCACACACAGCTAGAAGCCCAAATATTTTTTCAGAGGTAGATGCAGAAAAAAATTATATTCAATTTGCAACCTGATGGAGATCAGTATAGATGGACTAATAGAACAAGTCCCACACACTGCTAGAAGGCCAAATATTTTTTCAGAGCTAGATGCAGAAAAATATTATATTCAATTTGCAACCTGATGGAGGTCAGTATAGATGGACTAATAGAACAAGTCCCACACACTGCTAGAAGGCCAAATATTTTTTCAGAGCTAGATGAAGAAAAATATTATATTCAATTTGCAACCTGATGGAGGTCAGTATAGATGGACTAATAGAACAAGTCCCACACACTGCTAGAAGGCCAAATATCTTTTCAGACCTAGATGCAGAAAAAAATTATATTCAATTTGCAACCTGATGGAGGTCAGTATAGATGGACTAATAGAACAAGTCCCACACACTGCTAGAAGCCCAAATATTTTTTCAGCGCTAGATGCAGAAAAATATTATATTCAATTTGCAACCTGATGGAGGTCAGTATAGATGGACTAATAGAACAAGTCCCACACACTGCTAGAAGGCCAAATATCTTTTCAGACCAAGATGCAGAAAAAAATTATATTCAATTTGCAACCTGATGGAGGTCAGTATAGATGGACTAATAGAACAAGTCCCACAAACTGCTAGAAGCCCAAATATTTTTTCAGCGCTAGATGCAGAAAAATATTATATTCAATTTGCAACCTGATGGAGGTCAGTATAGATGGACTAATAGAACAAGTCCCACACACTGCTAGAAGGCCAAATATTTTTTCAGAGCTAGATGCAGAAAAATATTATATTCAATTTGCAACCTGATGGAGGTCAGTATAGATGGACTAATAGAACAAGTCCCACACACAGCTAGAAGAGAAGACCAAATATTTATTAAGAGGTAGATGCAGAAAAAAATTATATTCAATTTGCAACCTGATGGAGGTCAGTATAGATGGACTAATAGAACAAGTCCCACACACAGCTAGAAGCCCAAATATTTTTTCAGAGGTAGATGCAGAAAAAAATTATATTCAATTTGCAACCTGATGGAGGTCAGTATAGATGGACTAATAGAACAAGTCCCACACACTGCTAGAAGGCCAAATATTTTTTCAGAGCTAGATGCAGAAAAATATTATATTCAATTTGCAACCTGATGGAGGTCAGTATAGATGGACTAATAGAACAAGTCCCACACACAGCTAGAAGCCCAAATATTTTTTCAGAGGTAGATGCAGAAAAAAATTATATTCAATTTGCAACCTGATGGAGGTCAGTATAGATGGACTAATAGAACAAGTCCCACACACTGCTAGAAGGCCAAATATTTTTTCAGACCTAGATGCAGAAAAATATTATATTCAATTTGCAACCTGATGGAGGTCAGTATAGATGGACTAATAGAACAAGTCCCACACACTGCTAGAAGCCCAAATATTTTTTCAGCGCTAGATGCAGAAAAATATTATATTTAATTTGCAACCTGATGGAGGTCAGTATAGATGGACTAATAGAACAAGTCCCACACACTGCTAGAAGGCCAAATATCTTTTCAGACCTAGATGCAGAAAAAAATTATATTCAATTTGCAACCTGATGGAGGTCAGTATAGATGGACTAATAGAACAAGTCCCACACACTGCTAGAAGGCCAAATATTTTTTCAGAGCTAGATGCAGAAAAATATTATATTCAATTTGCAACCTGATGGAGGTCAGTATAGATGGACTAATAGAACAAGTCCCACACACAGCTAGAAGCCCAAATATTTTTTCAGAGGTAGATGCAGAAAAAATTATATTCAATTTGCAACCTGATGGAGGTCAGTATAGATGAACTAATAGAACAAGTCCCACACACAGCTAGAAGAGAAGACCAAATATTTATTAAGAGGTAGATGCAGAAAAAATTATGTTCAATTTGCAACCTGATGGAGGTCAGTATAGATGGACTAATAGAACACGTCCCACACACTGCTAGAAGGCCAAATATTTTTTCAGAGCTAGATGCAGAAAAATATTATATTCAATCTGCAACCTGATGGAGGTCAGTATAGATGGACTAATAGAACAAGTCCCACACACAGCTAGAAGCCCAAATATTTTTTCAGAGGTAGATGCAGAAAAAAATTATATTCAATTTGCAACCTGATGGAGATCAGTATAGATGGACTAATAGAACAAGTCCCACACACTGCTAGAAGGCCAAATATTTTTTCAGAGCTAGATGCAGAAAAATATTATATTCAATTTGCAACCTGATGGAGGTCAGTATAGATGGACTAATAGAACAAGTCCCACACACTGCTAGAAGCCAAATATTTTTTCAGCGCTAGATGCAGAAAAATATTATATTTAATTTGCAACCTGATGGAGGTCAGTATAGATGGACTAATAGAACAAGTCCCACACACTGCTAGAAGGCCAAATATCTTTTCAGACCTAGATGCAGAAAAAAATTATATTCAATTTGCAACCTGATGGAGGTCAGTATAGATGGACTAATAGAACAAGTCCCACACACTGCTAGAAGGCCAAATATTTTTTCAGAGCTAGATGCAGAAAAATATTATATTCAATTTGCAACCTGATGGAGGTCAGTATAGATGGACTAATAGAACAAGTCCCACACACAGCTAGAAGCCCAAATATTTTTTCAGAGGTAGATGCAGAAAAAATTATATTCAATTTGCAACCTGATGGAGGTCAGTATAGATGAACTAATAGAACAAGTCCCACACACAGCTAGAAGAGAAGACCAAATATTTATTAAGAGGTAGATGCAGAAAAAATTATGTTCAATTTGCAACCTGATGGAAGTCAGTATAGATGGACTAATAGAACACGTCCCACACACTGCTAGAAGGCCAAATATTTTTTCAGAGCTAGATGCAGAAAAATATTATATTCAATCTGCAACCTGATGGAGGTCAGTATAGATGGACTAATAGAACAAGTCCCACACACAGCTAGAAGCCCAAATATTTTTTCAGAGGTAGATGCAGAAAAAAATTATATTCAATTTGCAACCTGATGGAGATCAGTATAGATGGACTAATAGAACAAGTCCCACACACTGCTAGAAGGCCAAATATTTTTTCAGAGCTAGATGCAGAAAAATATTATATTCAATTTGCAACCTGATGGAGGTCAGTATAGATGGACTAATAGAACAAGTCCCACACACTGCTAGAAGGCCAAATATTTTTTCAGAGCTAGATGAAGAAAAATATTATATTCAATTTGCAACCTGATGGAGGTCAGTATAGATGGACTAATAGAACAAGTCCCACACACTGCTAGAAGGCCAAATATCTTTTCAGACCTAGATGCAGAAAAAAATTATATTCAATTTGCAACCTGATGGAGGTCAGTATAGATGGACTAATAGAACAAGTCCCACACACTGCTAGAAGCCCAAATATTTTTTCAGCGCTAGATGCAGAAAAATATTATATTCAATTTGCAACCTGATGGAGGTCAGTATAGATGGACTAATAGAACAAGTCCCACACACTGCTAGAAGGCCAAATATCTTTTCAGACCTAGATGCAGAAAAAAATTATATTCAATTTGCAACCTGATGGAGGTCAGTATAGATGGACTAATAGAACAAGTCCCACAAACTGCTAGAAGCCCAAATATTTTTTCAGCGCTAGATGCAGAAAAATATTATATTCAATTTGCAACCTGATGGAGGTCAGTATAGATGGACTAATAGAACAAGTCCCACACACAGCTAGAAGAGAAGACCAAATATTTATTAAGAGGTAGATGCAGAAAAAAATTATATTCAATTTGCAACCTGATGGAGGTCAGTATAGATGGACTAATAGAACAAGTCCCACACACTGCTAGAAGGCCAAATATTTTTTCAGAGCTAGATGCAGAAAAAAATTATATTCAAATTGCAACCTGATGGAGGTCAGTATAGATGGACTAATAGAACAAGTCCCACACACAGCTAGAAGCCCAAATATTTTTTCAGAGGTAGATGCAGAAAAAAATTATATTCAATTTGCAACCTGATGGAGGTCAGTATAGATGGACTAATAGAACAAGTCCCACACACAGCTAGAAGCCCAAATATTTTTTCAGAGGTAGATGCAGAAAAAAATTATATTCAATTTGCAACCTGATGGAGGTCAGTATAGATGGACTAATAGAACAAGTCCCACACACTGCTAGAAGGCCAAATATTTTTTCAGAGCTAGATGCAGAAAAATATTATATTCAATTTGCAACCTGATGGAGGTCAGTATAGATGGACTAATAGAACAAGTCCCACACACAGCTAGAAGCCCAAATATTTTTTCAGAGGTAGATGCAGAAAAAAATTATATTCAATTTGCAACCTGATGGAGGTCAGTATAGATGGACTAATAGAACAAGTCCCACACACTGCTAGAAGGCCAAATATTTTTTCAGACCTAGATGCAGAAAAATATTATATTCAATTTGCAACCTGATGGAGGTCAGTATAGATGGACTAATAGAACAAGTCCCACACACTGCTAGAAGCCCAAATATTTTTTCAGCGCTAGATGCAGAAAAATATTATATTTAATTTGCAACCTGATGGAGGTCAGTATAGATGGACTAATAGAACAAGTCCCACACACTGCTAGAAGGCCAAATATCTTTTCAGACCTAGATGCAGAAAAAAATTATATTCAATTTGCAACCTGATGGAGGTCAGTATAGATGGACTAATAGAACAAGTCCCACACACTGCTAGAAGGCCAAATATTTTTTCAGAGCTAGATGCAGAAAAATATTATATTCAATTTGCAACCTGATGGAGGTCAGTATAGATGGACTAATAGAACAAGTCCCACACACAGCTAGAAGCCCAAATATTTTTTCAGAGGTAGATGCAGAAAAAATTATATTCAATTTGCAACCTGATGGAGGTCAGTATAGATGAACTAATAGAACAAGTCCCACACACAGCTAGAAGAGAAGACCAAATATTTATTAAGAGGTAGATGCAGAAAAAATTATGTTCAATTTGCAACCTGATGGAGGTCAGTATAGATGGACTAATAGAACACGTCCCACACACTGCTAGAAGGCCAAATATTTTTTCAGAGCTAGATGCAGAAAAATATTATATTCAATCTGCAACCTGATGGAGGTCAGTATAGATGGACTAATAGAACAAGTCCCACACACAGCTAGAAGCCCAAATATTTTTTCAGAGGTAGATGCAGAAAAAAATTATATTCAATTTGCAACCTGATGGAGATCAGTATAGATGGACTAATAGAACAAGTCCCACACACTGCTAGAAGGCCAAATATTTTTTCAGAGCTAGATGCAGAAAAATATTATATTCAATTTGCAACCTGATGGAGGTCAGTATAGATGGACTAATAGAACAAGTCCCACACACTGCTAGAAGGCCAAATATTTTTTCAGAGCTAGATGAAGAAAAATATTATATTCAATTTGCAACCTGATGGAGGTCAGTATAGATGGACTAATAGAACAAGTCCCACACACTGCTAGAAGGCCAAATATCTTTTCAGACCTAGATGCAGAAAAAAATTATATTCAATTTGCAACCTGATGGAGGTCAGTATAGATGGACTAATAGAACAAGTCCCACACACTGCTAGAAGCCCAAATATTTTTTCAGCGCTAGATGCAGAAAAATATTATATTCAATTTGCAACCTGATGGAGGTCAGTATAGATGGACTAATAGAACAAGTCCCACACACTGCTAGAAGGCCAAATATCTTTTCAGACCTAGATGCAGAAAAAAATTATATTCAATTTGCAACCTGATGGAGGTCAGTATAGATGGACTAATAGAACAAGTCCCACAAACTGCTAGAAGCCCAAATATTTTTTCAGCGCTAGATGCAGAAAAATATTATATTCAATTTGCAACCTGATGGAGGTCAGTATAGATGGACTAATAGAACAAGTCCCACACACTGCTAGAAGGCCAAATATTTTTTCAGAGCTAGATGCAGAAAAATATTATATTCAATTTGCAACCTGATGGAGGTCAGTATAGATGGACTAATAGAACAAGTCCCACACACTGCTAGAAGGCCAAATATTTTTTCAGAGCTAGATGCAGAAAAATATTATATTCAATTTGCAACCTGATGGAGGTCAGTATAGATGGACTAATAGAACAAGTCCCACACACTGCTAGAAGGCCAAATATTTTTTCAGAGCTAGATGCAGAAAAATATTATATTCAATTTGCAACCTGATGGAGGTCAGTATAGATGGACTAATAGAACAAGTCCCACACATAGCTAGAAGCCCAAATATTTTTTCAGAGGTAGATGCAGAAAAAATTATATTCAATTTGCAACCTGATGGAGGTCAGTATAGATGGACTAATAGAACAAGTCCCACACACTGCTAGAAGAGAAGACCAAATATTTATTAAGAGGTAGATGCAGAAAAAAATTATATTCAATTTGCAACCTGATGGAGGTCAGTATAGATGGACTAATAGAACAAGTCCCACACACTGCTAGAAGGCCAAATATTTTTTCAGAGCTAGATGCAGAAAAATATTATATTCAATCTGCAACCTGATGGAGGTCAGTATAGATGGACTAATAGAACAAGTCCCACACACAGCTAGAAGCCCAAATATTTTTTCAGAGGTAGATGCAGAAAAAAATTATATTCAATTTGCAACCTGATGGAGATCAGTATAGATGGACTAATAGAACAAGTCCCACACACTGCTAGAAGGCCAAATATTTTTTCAGAGCTAGATGCAGAAAAATATTATATTCAATTTGCAACCTGATGGAGGTCAGTATAGATGGACTAATAGAACAAGTCCCACACACTGCTAGAAGGCCAAATATTTTTTCAGAGCTAGATGCAGAAAAATATTATACTCAATTTGCAACCTGATGGAGGTCAGTATAGATGGACTAATAGAACAAGTCCCACACACAGCTAGAAGAGAAGACCAAATATTTATTAAGAGGTAGATGCAGAAAAAAATTATATTCAATTTGCAACCTGATGGAGGTCAGTATAGATGGACTAATAGAACAAGTCCCACACACTGCTAGAAGGCCAAATATTTTTTCAGAGCTAGATGCAGAAAAAAATTATATTCAAATTGCAACCTGATGGAGGTCAGTATAGATGGACTAATAGAACAAGTCCCACACACAGCTAGAAGCCCAAATATTTTTTCAGAGGTAGATGCAGAAAAAAATTATATTCAATTTGCAACCTGATGGAGGTCAGTATAGATGGACTAATAGAACAAGTCCCACACACAGCTAGAAGCCCAAATATTTTTTCAGAGGTAGATGCAGAAAAAAATTATATTCAGTTTGCAACCTGATGGAGGTCAGTATAGATGGACTAATAGAACAAGTCCCACACACAGCTAGAAGCCAAAATATTTTTTTCAGAGCTAGATGCAGAAAAAAATTATATTAAATTTGCAACGTGATGGAGGTCAGTATAGATGGACTAATACAACAAGTCCCACACACTGCTAGAAGGCCAAATATTTTTTCAGAGCTAGATGCAGAAAAAATATTATATTCAATTTGCAACCTGATGGAGGTCAGTATAGATGGACTAATAGAACAAGTCCCACACACAGCTAGAAGGCCAAATATTTTTTCAGAGCTAGATGCAGAAAAATATTATATTCAATTTGCAACCTGATGGAGGTCAGTATACATGGACTAATAGAACAAGTCCCACACACAGCTAGAAGAGAAGACCAAATATTTATTAAGAGGTAGATGCAGAAAAAAATTATATTCAATTTGCAACCTGATGGAGGTCAGTATAGATGGACTAATAGGACAAGTCCCACACACTGCTAGAAGGCCAAATATTTTTTCAGAGCTAGATGCAGAAAAATATTATATTCAATTTGCAACCTGATGGAGGTCAGTATAGATGGACTAATAGAACAAGTCCCGCACACAGGTAGAAGCCCAAATATTTTTTCAGAGGTAGATGCAGAAAAAAATTATATTTAATTTGCAACCTGATGGAGATCAGTATAGATGGACTAATAGAACAAGTCCCACACACTGCTAGAAGGCCAAATATTTTTTCAGAGCTAGATGCAGAAAAATATTATATTCAATTTGCAACCTGATGGAGGTCAGTATAGATGGACTAATAGAAAAAGTCCCACACACTGCTAGAAGGCCAAATATTTTTTCAGAGCTAGATGCAGAAAAATATTATACTCAATTTGCAACCTGATGGAGGTCAGTATAGATGGACTAATAGAACAAGTCCCACACACAGCTAGAAGAGAAGACCAAATATTTATTAAGAGGTAGATGCAGAAAAAAATTATATTCAATTTGCAACCTGATGGAGGTCAGTATAGATGGACTAATAGAACAAGTCCCACACACTGCTAGAAGGCCAAATATTTTTTCAGAGCTAGATGCAGAAAAAAATTATATTCAAATTGCAACCTGATGGAGGTCAGTATAGATGGACTAATAGAACAAGTCCCACACACAGCTAGAAGCCCAAATATTTTTTCAGAGGTAGATGCAGAAAAAAATTATATTCAATTTGCAACCTGATGGAGGTCAGTATAGATGGACTAATAGAACAAGTCCCACACACAGCTAGAAGCCCAAATATTTTTTCAGAGGTAGATGCAGAAAAAAATTATATTCAGTTTGCAACCTGATGGAGGTCAGTATAGATGGACTAATAGAACAGGTCCCACACACAGCTAGAAGCCAAAATATTTTTTTCAGAGCTAGATGCAGAAAAAAATTATATTAAAATGGCAACGTGATGGAGGTCAGTATAGATGGACTAATACAACAAGTCCCACACACTGCTAGAAGGCCAAATATTTTTTCAGAGCTAGATACAGAAAAAATATTATATTCAATTTGCAACCTGATGGAGGTCAGTATAGATGGACTAATAGAACAAGTCCCACACACAGCTAGAAGCCCAAATATTTTTTCAGAGGTAGATGCAGAAAAAAATTATATTCAATCTGCAACCTGATGGAGGTCAGTATAGATGGACTAATAGAACAAGTCCCACACACTGCTAGAAGGCCAAATATCTTTTCAGACCTAGATGCAGAAAAAAATTATATTCAATTTGCAACCTGATGGAGGTCAGTATAGATGGACTAATAGAACAAGTCCCACACACTGCTAGAAGCCCAAATATTTTTTCAGCGCTAGATGCAGAAAAATATTATATTCAATTTGCAACCTGATGGAGGTCAGTATAGATGGACTAATAGAACAAGTCCCACACACTGCTAGAAGGCCAAATATCTTTTCAGACCTAGATGCAGAAAAAAATTATATTCAATTTGCAACCTGATGGAGGTCAGTATAGATGGACTAATAGAACAAGTCCCACACACTGCTAGAAGCCCAAATATTTTTTCAGCGCTAGATGCAGAAAAAAATTATATTCAATTTGCAACCTGATGGAGGTCAGTATAGATGGACTAATAGAACAAGTCCCACACACTGCTAGAAGGTCAAATATTTTTTCAGAGCTAGATGCAGAAAAATATTATATTCAATTTGCAACCTGATGGAGGTCAGTATAGATGGACTAATAGAACAAGTCCCACACACAGCTAGAAGCCCAAATATTTTTTCAGAGGTAGATGCAGAAAAAAATTATATTCAATTTGCAACCTGATGGAGGTCAGTATAGATGGACTAATAGAACAAGTCCCACACACTGCTAGAAGGCCAAATATTTTTTCAGAGCTAGATGCAGAAAAATATAATATTCAATTTGCAATCTGATGGAGGTCCGTATAGATGGACTAATAGAACAAGTCCCACACACTGCTAGAAGGCCAAATATTTTTTCAGAGGTAGATGCAGAAAAAAATTATATTCAATTTGCAACCTGATGGAGGTCAGTATAGATGGACTAATAGAACAAGTCTCACACACAGCTTGAAGCCCAAATATTTTTTCAGAGGTAGATGCAGAAAAAAATTATATTCAGTTTGCAACCTGATGGAGGTCAGTATAGATGGACTAATAGAACAAGTCCCACACACAGCTAGAAGCCCAAATATTTTTTTCAGAGCTAGATGCAGAAAAAAATTATATTAAATTTGCAACGTGATGGAGGTCAGTATAGATGGACTAATAGAACAAGTCCCACACACTGCTAGAAGGCCAAATATTTTTTCAGAGCTATGTGCAGAAAAATATTATATTCAATTTGCAACCTGATGGAGGTCAGTATAGATGGACTAATACAACAAGTCCCACACACTGCTAGAAGGTCAAATATTTATTCACAGCTAGATGCAGAAAAAAATTACATGCAATTTGAAACCTGATGGAGGTCAGTATAGATGGACTAATAGAACAAGTCCCACACACAGCTAGAAGAGAAGACCAAATATTTATTAAGAGGTAGATGCAGAAAAAAATTATATTCAATTTGCAACCTGATGGAGGTCAGTATAGATGGACTAATAGAACAAGTCCCACACACTGCTAGAAGGTCAAATATTTTTTCAGAGCTAGATGCAGAAAAATATTATATTCAATTTGCAACCTGATGGAGGTCAGTATAGATGGACTAATAGAAAAAGTCCCACACACAGCTAGAAGCCCAAATATTTTTTCAGAGGTAGATGCAGAAAAAAATTATATTCAATTTGCAACCTGATGGAGGTCAGTATAGATGGACTAATAGAACAAGTCCCACACACTGCTAGAAGGCCAAATATTTTTTCAGAGCTAGATGCAGAAAAATATTATATTCAATTTGCAATCTGATGGAGGTCCGTATAGATGGACTAATAGAACAAGTCCCACACACTGCTAGAAGGCCAAATATTTTTTCAGAGCTAGATGCAGAAAAATATTATATTCAATTTGCAACCTGATGGAGGTCAGTATAGATGGACTAATAGAACAAGTCCCACACACAGCTAGAAGCCCAAATATTTCTTCAGAGGTAGATGCAGAAAAAAATTATATTCAGTTTGCAACCTGATGGAGGTCAGTATAGATGGACTAATAGAACGAGTCCCACACAGCTAGAAGCCCAAATATTTTTTCAGAGCTAGATCCAGAAAAATATTATATTCAATTTGCAACCTGATGGAGGTCAGTATAGATGGACTAATAGAACAAGTCCCACACACTGCTAGAAGGCCAAATATTTTTTCAGAGCTAGATGCAGAAAAATATTATATTCAATTTGCAACCTGATGGAGGTCACTATAGATGGACTAATACAACAAGTCCCACACACTGCTAGAAGGCCAAATATTTTTTCAGAGCTAGATGCAGAAAAAAATTACATTCAATTTGCAACCTGAAGGAGGTCAGTATAGATGGACTAATAGAACAAGTCCCACATACAGCTAGAAGAGAAGACCAAATATTTATTAAGAGGTAGATGCAGAAAAAAATTATATTCAATTTGCAACCTGATGGAGGTCAGTATAGATGGACTAATAGAACAAGTCTCACACACAGCTAGAAGCCCAAATATTTTTTCAGAGGTAGATGCAGAAAAAAATTATATTCAGTTTGCAACCTGATGGAGGTCAGTATAGATGGACTAATAGAACAAGTCCCACACACAGCTAGAAGCCCAAATATTTTTTTCAGAGCTAGATGCAGAAAAAAATTATATTAAATTTGCAACGTGATGGAGGTCAGTATAGATGGACTAATAGAACAAGTCCCACACACTGCTAGAAGGCCAAATATTTTTTCAGAGCTATGTGCAGAAAAATATTATATTCAATTTGCAACCTGATGGATGTCAGTATAGATGGACTAATACAACAAGTCCCACACACTGCTAGAAGGTCAAATATTTTTTCAGAGCTAGATGCAGAAAAAAATTACATGCAATTTGAAACCTGATGGAGGTCAGTATAGATGGACTAATAGAACAAGTCCCACACACAGCTAGAAGAGAAGACCAAATATTTATTAAGAGGTAGATGCAGAAAAAAATTATATTCAATTTGCAACCTGATGGAGGTCAGTATAGATGGACTAATAGAACAAGTCCCACACACTGCTAGAAGGTCAAATATTTTTTCAGAGCTAGATGCAGAAAAATATTATATTCAATTTGCAACCTGATGGAGGTCACTATAGATGGACTAATACAACAAGTCCCACACACTGCTAGAAGGCCAAATATTTTTTCAGAGCTAGATGCAGAAAAAAATTACATTCAATTTGCAACCTGATGGAGGTCAGTATAGATGGACTAATAGAACAAGTCCCACACACTGCTTGAAGCCCAAATATTTTTTCAGAGGTAGATGCAGAAAAAAAATATATTCAATTTGCAACCTGATGGAGGTCAGTATAGATGGACTAATACAACAAGTCCCAAACACTGCTAGAAGGCCAAATATTTTTTCAGAGCTAGATGCAGAAAAATATTATATTCAACTTGCAACCTGATGGAGGTCAGTATAGATGGACTAATAGAACAAGTCCCACACACTGCTAGAAGGTCAAATATTTTTTCAGAGCTAGATGCAGAAAAATATTATATTCAATTTGCAACCTGATGGAGGTCAGTATAGATGGACTAATAGAACAAGTCCCACACACAGCTAGAAGCCCAAATATTTTTTCAGAGGTAGATGCAGAAAAAAATTATATTCAATTTGCAACCTGATGGAGGTCAGTCTAGATGGACTAATAGAACAAGTCCCACACACTGCTAGAAGGCTAAATATTTTTTCAGAGCTAGATGCAGAAAAATATTATATTCAATTTGCAACCTGATGGAGGTCAGTATAAATGGACTAATAGAACAAGTACCACACACTGCTAGAAGGCCAAATATTTTTTCAGTGCTAGATGAAGAAAAATATTATATTCAATTTGCAACCTGATGGAGGTCAGTATAGATGGACTAATAGAACAAGTCCCACACACTGCTAGAAGCCCAAATATTTTTTCAGAGGTAGATGCAGAAAAAAAATATATTCAATTTGCAACCTGATGGAGGTCAGTATAGATGGACTAATACAACAAGTCCCAAACACTGCTAGAAGGCCAAATATTTTTTCAGAGCTAGATGCAGAAAAATATTATATTCAACTTGCAACCTGATGGAGGTCAGTATAGATGGACTAATAGAACAAGTCCCACACACTGCTAGAAGGTCAAATATTTTTTCAGAGCTAGATGCAGAAAAATATTATATTCAATTTGCAACCTGATGGAGGTCAGTATAGATGGACTAATAGAACAAGTCCCACACACAGCTGGAAGCCCAAATATTTTTTCAGAGGTAGATGCAGAAAAAAATTATATTCAATTTGCAACCTGATGGAGGTCAGTATAGATGGACTAATAGAACAAGTTCCACACACTGCTAGAAGGCCAAATATTTTTTCAGAGCTAGATGAAGAAAAATATTATATTCAATTTGCAACCTGATGGAGGTCAGTATAGATGGACTAATAGAACAAGTCCCACACACTGCTAGAAGGCCAAAAATATCTTTTCAGACCTAGATGCAGAAAAAAATTATATTCAATTTGCAACCTGATGGAGGTCAGTATAGATGGACTAATAGAACAAGTCCCACACACTGCTAGAAGCCCAAATATTTTTTCAGCGCTAGATGCAGAAAAATATTATATTCAATTTGCAACCTGATGGAGGTCAGTATAGATGGACTAATAGAACAAGTCCCACACACTGCTAGAAGGCCAAATATTTTTTCAGAGCTAGATGCAGAAAAATATTATATTCAATTTGCAACCTGATGGAGGTCAGTTTAGATGGACTAATAGAACAAGTCCCACACACTGCTAGAAGGCCAAATATTTTTTCAGAGCTAGATGCAGAAAATTATTATATTCAATTTGCAACCTGATGGAGGTCAGTATAGATGGACTAATAGAACAAGTCCCACACACTGCTAGAAGGCCAAATATTTTTTCAGAGCTAGATGCAGAAAAATATTATATTCAATTTGCAACCTGATGGAGGTCAGTATAGATGGACTAATAGAACAAGTCCCACACACTGCTAGAAGGCCAAATATCTTTTCAGACCTAGATGCAGAAAAAAATTATATTCAATTTGCAACCTGATGGAGGTCAGTATAGATGGACTAATAGAACAAGTCCCACACACTGCTAGAAGCCCAAATATTTTTTCAGCGCTAGATGCAGAAAAATATTATATTCAATTTGCAACCTGATGGAGGTCAGTATAGATGGACTAATAGAACATGTCCCACACACTGCTAGAAGGCCAAATATTTTTTCAGAGCTAGATGCAGAAAAATATTATATTCAATTTGCAACCTGATGGAGGTCAGTATAGATGGAATAATAGAACAAGTCCCACACACTGCTAGAAGGCCAAATATTTTTTCAGAGCTAGATGCAGAAAAATATTATATTCAATTTGCAACCTGATGGAGGTCAGTATAGATGGACTAATAGAACAAGTCCCACACACTGCTAGAAGGCCAAATATTTTTTCAGAGCTAGATGCAGAAAAATATTATATTCAATTTGCAACCTGATGGAGGTCAGTATAGATGGACTAATAGAACAAGTCCAACACACTGCTAGAAGGCCAAATATTTTTTCAGAGCTAGATGCAGAAAAATATTATATTCAATTTGCAACCTGATGGAGGTCAGTATAGATGGACTAATAGAACAAGTCCCACACACTGCTAGAAGGCCAAATATTTTTTCAGAGCTAGATGCAGAAAAATATTATATTCAATTTGCAACCTGATGGAGGTCAGTATAGATGGACTAATAGAACAAGTCCCACAGACTGCTAGAAGGCCAAATATTTTTTCAGAGCTAGATGCAGAAAAATATTATATTCAATTTGCAACCTGATGGAGGTCAGTATAGATGGACTAATAGAACAAGTCCCACACACAGCTAGAAGAGAAGACCAAATATTTATTAAGAGGTAGATGCAGAAAAAAATTATATTCAATTTGCAACCTGATAGAGGTCAGTATAGATGGACTAATAGAACAAGTCCCACACACTGCTAGACGGCCAAATATTTTTCAGAGCTAGATGCAGAAAAATATTATATCCAATTTGCAACCTGATGGAGGTCAGTATAGATGGACTAATAGAACAAGTCCCACACACTGCTAGAAGCCCAAATATTTTTTCAGAGGTAGATGCAGAAAAAAATTATATTCAATTTGCAACCTGATGGAGGTCAGTATAGATGGACTAATAGAACAAGTCCCACACACAGCTAGAAGGCCAAATATTTTTTCAGAGGTAGATGCAGAAAAAAATTATATTCAGTTTGCAACCTGATGGAGGTCAGTATAGATGGACTAATAGAACAAGTCCCACACACAGCTAGAAGCCCAAATATTTTTTTCAGAGCTGGATGCAGAAAAAAATTATATTAAATTTGCAACGTGATGGAGGTCAGTATAGATGGACTAATAGAACAAGTCCCACACACTGCTAGAAGGCCAAATATTTTTTCAGAGCTATATGCAGAAAAATATTATATTCAATTTGCAACCTGATGGAGGTCAGTATAGATGGACTAATACAACAAGTCCCACACACTGCTAGAAGGCCAAATATTTTTTCAGAGCTAGATGCAGAAAAAAATTACATGCAATTTGAAACCTGATGGAGGTCAGTATAGATGGACTAATAGAACAAGTCCCACACACAGCTAGAAGAGAAGACCAAATATTTATTAAGAGGTAGATGCAGAAAAAAATTATATTCAATTTGCAACCTGATGGAGGTCAGTATAGATGGACTAATAGAACAAGTCCCACACACTGCTAGAAGGTCAAATATTTTTTCAGAGCTAGATGCAGAAAAATATTATATTCAATTTGCAACCTGATGGAGGTCAGTATAGATGGACTAATAGAAAAAGTCCCACACACAGCTAGAAGCCCAAATATTTTTTCAGAGCTAGATGCAGAAAAATATTATATTCAATTTGCAACCTGATGGAGGTCAGTATAGATGGACTAATAGAACAAGTCCCACACACTGCTAGAAGGCCAAATATTTTTTCAGAGCTAGATGCAGAAAAATATTATATTCAATTTGCAATCTGATGGAGGTCCGTATAGATGGACTAATAGAACAAGTCCCACACACTGCTAGAAGGCCAAATATTTTTTCAGCGCTAGATGCAGAAAAATATTATATTCAATTTGCAACCTGATGGAGGTCAGTATAGATGGACTAATAGAACAAGTCCCACACACTGCTAGAAGGCCAAATATTTTTTCAGAGCTAGATGCAGAAAAATATTATATTCAATTTGCAACCTGATGGAGGTCAGTTTAGATGGACTAATAGAACAAGTCCCACACACTGCTAGAAGGCCAAATATTTTTTCAGAGCTAGATGCAGAAAAATATTATATTCAATTTGCAACCTGATGGAGGTCAGTATAGATGGACTAATAGAACAAGTCCCACACACTGCTAGAAGGCCAAATATTTTTTCAGAGCTAGATGCAGAAAAATATTATATTCAATTTGCAACCTGATGGAGGTCAGTATAGATGGACTAATAGAACAAGTCCCACACACTGCTAGAAGGCCAAATATCTTTTCAGACCTAGATGCAGAAAAAAATTATATTCAATTTGCAACCTGATGGAGGTCAGTATAGATGGACTAATAGAACAAGTCCCACACACTGCTAGAAGCCCAAATATTTTTTCAGCGCTAGATGCAGAAAAATATTATATTCAATTTGCAACCTGATGGAGGTCAGTATAGATGGACTAATAGAACAAGTCCCACACACTGCTAGAAGGCCAAATATTTTTTCAGAGCTAGTTGCAGAAAAATATTATATTCAATTTGCAACCTGATGGAGGTCAGTATAGATGGACTAATAGAACAAGTCCCACACACTGCTAGAAGGCCAAATATTTTTTCAGAGCTAGATGCAGAAAAATATTATATTCAATTTGCAACCTGATGGAGGTCAGTATAGATGGACTAATAGAACAAGTCCCACACACTGCTAGAAGGCCAAATATTTTTTCAGAGCTAGATGCAGAAAAATATTATATTCAATTTGCAACCTGATGGAGGTCAGTATAGATGGACTAATAGAACAAGTCCAACACACTGCTAGAAGGCCAAATATTTTTTCAGAGCTAGATGCAGAAAAATATTATATTCAATTTGCAACCTGATGGAGGTCAGTATAGATGGACTAATAGAACAAGTCCCACACACTGCTAGAAGGCCAAATATTTTTTCAGAGCTAGATGCAGAAAAATATTATATTCAATTTGCAACCTGATGGAGGTCAGTATAGATGGACTAATAGAACAAGTCCCACACACTGCTAGAAGGCCAAATATTTTTTCAGAGCTAGATGCAGAAAAATATTATATTCAATTTGCAACCTGATGGAGGTCAGTATAGATGGACTAATAGAACAAGTCCCACACACAGCTAGAAGAGAAGACCAAATATTTATTAAGAGGTAGATGCAGAAAAAAATTATATTCAATTTGCAACCTGATAGAGGTCAGTATAGATGGACTAATAGAACAAGTCCCACACACTGCTAGACGGCCAAATATTTTTCAGAGCTAGATGCAGAAAAATATTATATTCAATTTGCAACCTGATGGAGGTCAGTATAGATGGACTAATAGAACAAGTCCCACACACTGCTAGAAGCCCAAATATTTTTTCAGAGGTAGATGCAGAAAAAAATTATATTCAATTTGCAACCTGATGGAGGTCAGTATAGATGGACTAATAGAACAAGTCCCACACACAGCTAGAAGGCCAAATATTTTTTCAGAGGTAGATGCAGAAAAAAATTATATTCAGTTTGCAACCTGATGGAGGTCAGTATAGATGGACTAATAGAACAAGTCCCACACACAGCTAGAAGCCCAAATATTTTTTTCAGAGCTGGATGCAGAAAAAAATTATATTAAATTTGCAACGTGATGGAGGTCAGTATAGATGGACTAATAGAACAAGTCCCACACACTGCTAGAAGGCCAAATATTTTTTCAGAGCTATATGCAGAAAAATATTATATTCAATTTGCAACCTGATGGAGGTCAGTATAGATGGACTAATACAACAAGTCCCACACACTGCTAGAAGGCCAAATATTTTTTCAGAGCTAGATGCAGAAAAAAATTACATGCAATTTGAAACCTGATGGAGGTCAGTATAGATGGACTAATAGAACAAGTCCCACACACAGCTAGAAGAGAAGACCAAATATTTATTAAGAGGTAGATGCAGAAAAAAATTATATTCAATTTGCAACCTGATGGAGGTCAGTATAGATGGACTAATAGAACAAGTCCCACACACTGCTAGAAGGTCAAATATTTTTTCAGAGCTAGATGCAGAAAAATATTATATTCAATTTGCAACCTGATGGAGGTCAGTATAGATGGACTAATAGAAAAAGTCCCACACACAGCTAGAAGCCCAAATATTTTTTCAGAGCTAGATGCAGAAAAATATTATATTCAATTTGCAACCTGATGGAGGTCAGTATAGATGGACTAATAGAACAAGTCCCACACACTGCTAGAAGGCCAAATATTTTTTCAGAGCTAGATGCAGAAAAATATTATATTCAATTTGCAATCTGATGGAGGTCCGTATAGATGGACTAATAGAACAAGTCCCACACACTGCTAGAAGGCCAAATATTTTTTCAGCGCTAGATGCAGAAAAATATTATATTCAATTTGCAACCTGATGGAGGTCAGTATAGATGGACTAATAGAACAAGTCCCACACACTGCTAGAAGGCCAAATATTTTTTCAGAGCTAGATGCAGAAAAATATTATATTCAATTTGCAACCTGATGGAGGTCAGTTTAGATGGACTAATAGAACAAGTCCCACACACTGCTAGAAGGCCAAATATTTTTTCAGAGCTAGATGCAGAAAAATATTATATTCAATTTGCAACCTGATGGAGGTCAGTATAGATGGACTAATAGAACAAGTCCCACACACTGCTAGAAGGCCAAATATTTTTTCAGAGCTAGATGCAGAAAAATATTATATTCAATTTGCAACCTGATGGAGGTCAGTATAGATGGACTAATAGAACAAGTCCCACACACTGCTAGAAGGCCAAATATCTTTTCAGACCTAGATGCAGAAAAAAATTATATTCAATTTGCAACCTGATGGAGGTCAGTATAGATGGACTAATAGAACAAGTCCCACACACTGCTAGAAGCCCAAATATTTTTTCAGCGCTAGATGCAGAAAAATATTATATTCAATTTGCAACCTGATGGAGGTCAGTATAGATGGACTAATAGAACAAGTCCCACACACTGCTAGAAGGCCAAATATTTTTTCAGAGCTAGTTGCAGAAAAATATTATATTCAATTTGCAACCTGATTGAGGTCAGTATAGATGGACTAATAGAACAAGTCCCACACACTGCTAGAAGGCCAAATATTTTTTCAGAGCTAGATGCAGAAAAATATTATATTCAATTTGCAACCTGATGGAGGTCAGTATAGATGGACTAATAGAACAAGTCCCACACACTGCTAGAAGGCCAAATATTTTTTCAGAGCTAGATGCAGAAAAATATTATATTCAATTTGCAACCTGATGGAGGTCAGTATAGATGGACTAATAGAACAAGTCCAACACACTGCTAGAAGGCCAAATATTTTTTCAGAGCTAGATGCAGAAAAATATTATATTCAATTTGCAACCTGATGGAGGTCAGTATAGATGGACTAATAGAACAAGTCCCACACACTGCTAGAAGGCCAAATATTTTTTCAGAGCTAGATGCAGAAAAATATTATATTCAATTTGCAACCTGATGGAGGTCAGTATAGATGGACTAATAGAACAAGTCCCACACACTGCTAGAAGGCCAAATATTTTTTCAGAGCTAGATGCAGAAAAATATTATATTCAATTTGCAACCTGATGGAGGTCAGTATAGATGGACTAATAGAACAAGTCCCACACACAGCTAGAAGAGAAGACCAAATATTTATTAAGAGGTAGATGCAGAAAAAAATTATATTCAATTTGCAACCTGATAGAGGTCAGTATAGATGGACTAATAGAACAAGTCCCACACACTGCTAGACGGCCAAATATTTTTCAGAGCTAGATGCAGAAAAATATTATATTCAATTTGCAACCTGATGGAGGTCAGTATAGATGGACTAATAGAACAAGTCCCACACACTGCTAGAAGCCCAAATATTTTTTCAGAGGTAGATGCAGAAAAAAATTATATTCAATTTGCAACCTGATGGAGGTCAGTATAGATGGACTAATAGAACAAGTCCCACACACAGCTAGAAGGCCAAATATTTTTTCAGAGGTAGATGCAGAAAAAAATTATATTCAGTTTGCAACCTGATGGAGGTCAGTATAGATGGACTAATAGAACAAGTCCCACACACAGCTAGAAGCCCAAATATTTTTTTCAGAGCTGGATGCAGAAAAAAATTATATTAAATTTGCAACGTGATGGAGGTCAGTATAGATGGACTAATAGAACAAGTCCCACACACTGCTAGAAGGCCAAATATTTTTTCAGAGCTATATGCAGAAAAATATTATATTCAATTTGCAACCTGATGGAGGTCAGTATAGATGGACTAATACAACAAGTCCCACACACTGCTAGAAGGCCAAATATTTTTTCAGAGCTAGATGCAGAAAAAAATTACATGCAATTTGAAACCTGATGGAGGTCAGTATAGATGGACTAATAGAACAAATCCCACACACAGCTAGAAGAGAAGACCAAATATTTATTAAGAGGTAGATGCAGAAAAAAATTATATTCAATTTGCAACCTGATGGAGGTCAGTATAGATGGACTAATAGAACAAGTCCCACACACTGCTAGAAGGTCAAATATTTTTTCAGAGCTAGATGCAGAAAAATATTATATTCAATTTGCAACCTGATGGAGGTCAGTATAGATGGACTAATAGAAAAAGTCCCACACACAGCTAGAAGCCCAAATATTTTTTCAGAGCTAGATGCAGAAAAATATTATATTCAATTTGCAACCTGATGGAGGTCAGTATAGATGGACTAATAGAACAAGTCCCACACACTGCTAGAAGGCCAAATATTTTTTCAGAGCTAGATGCAGAAAAATATTATATTCAATTTGCAATCTGATGGAGGTCCGTATAGATGGACTAATAGAACAAGTCCCACACACTGCTAGAAGGCCAAATATTTTTTCAGAGCTAGATGCAGAAAAATATTATATTCAATTTGCAACCTGATGGAGGTCAGTATAGATGGACTAATAGAACAAGTCCCACACACAGCTAGAAGCCCAAAGATTTCTTCAGAGGTAGATGCAGAAAAAAATTATATTCAGTTTGCAACCTGATGGAGGTCAGTATAGATGGACTAATAGAATGAGTCCCACACAGCTAGAAGCCCAAATATTTTTTCAGAGCTAGATGCAGAAAAATATTATATTCAATTTGCAACCTGATGGAGGTCAGTATAGATGGACTAATAGAACAAGTCCCACACACTGCTAGAAGGCCAAATATTTTTTCAGAGCTAGATGCAGAAAAATATTATATTCAATTTGCAACCTGATGGAGGTCAGTATAGATGGACTAATAGAACAAGTCCCACACACTGCTAGAAGGCCAAATATCTTTTCAGACCTAGAT
Source organism: Phyllobates terribilis (assembly GCF_046119375.1). Lineage (NCBI taxonomy): Eukaryota > Metazoa > Chordata > Amphibia > Anura > Dendrobatidae > Phyllobates > Phyllobates terribilis. Next base: position 761,950,360 of record NW_027362762.1, on the reverse strand, counting down.
GCAGAAAAAAATTATATTCAATTTGCAACCTGATGGAGGTCAGTATAGATGGACTAATAGAACAAGTCCCACACACTGCTAGAAGCCCAAATATTTTTTCAGCGCTAGATGCAGAAAAATATTATATTCAATTTGCAACCTGATGGAGGTCAGTATAGATGGACTAATAGAACAAGTCCCACACACTGCTAGAAGGCAAAATATTTTTTCAGAGCTAAATGCAGAAAAATATTATATTCAATTTGCAACCTGATGGAGGTCAGTATAGATGGACTAATAGAACAAGTCCCACACACTGCTAGAAGGCCAAATATTTTTTCAGAGCTAGATGCAGAAAAATATTATATTCAATTTGCAACCTGATGGAGGTCAGTATAGATGGACTAATAGAACAAGTCCCACACACTGCTAGAAGGCCAAATATTTTTTCAGAGCTAGATGCAGAAAAATATTATATTCAATTTGCAATCTGATGGAGGTCCGTATAGATGGACTAATAGAACAAGTCCCACACACTGCTAGAAGGCCAAATATTTTTTCAGAGCTAGATGCAGAAAAATATTATATTCAATTTGCAACCTGATGGAGGTCAGTATAGATGGACTAATAGAACAAGTCCCACACACTGCTAGAAGGCCAAATATTTTTTCAGAGCTAGATGCAGAAAAATATTATATTCAATTTGCAACCTGATGGAGGTCAGTATAGATGGACTAATAGAACAAGTCCCACACACAGCTAGAAGAGAAGACCAAATATTTATTAAGAGGTAGATGCAGAAAAAAATTATATTCAATTTGCAACCTGATAGAGGTCAGTATAGATGGACTAATAGAACAAGTCCCACACACTGCTAGACGGCCAAATATTTTTCAGAGCTAGATGCAGAAAAATATTATATTCAATTTGCAACCTGATGGAGGTCAGTATAGATGGACTAATAGAACAAGTCCCACACACTGCTAGAAGCCCAAATATTTTTTCAGAGGTAGATGCAGAAAAAAATTATATTCAATTTGCAACCTGATGGAGGTCAGTATAGATGGACTAATAGAACAAGTCCCACACACAGCTAGAAGGCCAAATATTTTTTCAGAGGTAGATGCAGAAAAAAATTATATTCAGTTTGCAACCTGATGGAGGTCAGTATAGATGGACTAATAGAACAAGTCCCACACACAGCTAGAAGCCCAAATATTTTTTTCAGAGCTGGATGCAGAAAAAAATTATATTAAATTTGCAACGTGATGGAGGTCAGTATAGATGGACTAATAGAACAAGTCCCACACACTGCTAGAAGGCCAAATATTTTTTCAGAGCTATATGCAGAAAAATATTATATTCAATTTGCAACCTGATGGAGGTCAGTATAGATGGACTAATACAACAAGTCCCACACACTGCTAGAAGGCCAAATATTTTTTCAGAGCTAGATGCAGAAAAAAATTACATGCAATTTGAAACCTGATGGAGGTCAGTATAGATGGACTAATAGAACAAATCCCACACACAGCTAGAAGAGAAGACCAAATATTTATTAAGAGGTAGATGCAGAAAAAAATTATATTCAATTTGCAACCTGATGGAGGTCAGTATAGATGGACTAATAGAACAAGTCCCACACACAGCTAGAAGCCCAAAGATTTCTTCAGAGGTAGATGCAGAAAAAAATTATATTCAGTTTGCAACCTGATGGAGGTCAGTATAGATGGACTAATAGAATGAGTCCCACACAGCTAGAAGCCCAAATATTTTTTCAGAGCTAGATGCAGAAAAATATTATATTCAATTTGCAACCTGATGGAGGTCAGTATAGATGGACTAATAGAACAAGTCCCACACACTGCTAGAAGGCCAAATATTTTTTCAGAGCTAGATGCAGAAAAATATTATATTCAATTTGCAACCTGATGGAGGTCAGTATAGATGGACTAATAGAACAAGTCCCACACACTGCTAGAAGGCCAAATATTTTTTCAGAGCTAGATGCAGAAAAATATTATATTCAATTTGAAACCTGATGGAGGTCAGTATAGATGGACTAATAGAACAAGTCCCACACACAGCTAGAAGAGAAGACCAAATATTTATTAAGAGGTAGATGCAGAAAAAAATTATATTCAATTTGCAACCTGATGGAGGTCAGTATAGATGGACTAATAGAACAAGTCCCACACACTGCTAGACGGCCAAATATTTTTTCAGAGCTAGATGCAGAAAAATATTATATTCAATTTGCAACCTGATGGAGGTCAGTATAGATGGACTAATAGAACAAGTCCCACACACTGCTAGAAGCCCAAATATTTTTTCAGAGGTAGATGCAGAAAAAAATTATATTCAATTTGCAACCTGATGGAGGTCAGTATAGATGGACTAATAGAACAAGTCCCACACACAGCTAGAAGCCCAAATATTTTTTCAGAGGTAGATGCAGAAAAAAATTATATTCAGTTTGCAACCTGATGGAGGTCAGTATAGATGGACTAATAGAACAAGTCCCACACACAGCTAGAAGCCCAAATATTTTTTTCAGAGCTAGATGCAGAAATAAATTATATTAAATTTGCAACGTGATGGAGGTCAGTATAGATGGACTAATAGAACAAGTCCCACACACTGCTAGAAGGCCAAATATTTTTTCAGAGCTCTATGCAGAAAAATATTATATTCAATTTGCAACCTGATGGAGGTCAGTATAGATGGACTAATACAACAAGTCCCACACACTGCTAGAAGGCCAAATATTTTTTCAAAGCTAGATGCAGAAAAAAATTACATGCAATTTGAAACCTGATGGAGGTCAGTATAGATGGACTAATAGAACAAGTCCCACACACAGCTAGAAGAGAAGAACAAATATTTATTAAGAGGTAGATGCAGAAAAAAATTATATTCAATTTGCAACCTGATGGAGGTCAGTATAGATGGACTAATAGAACAAGTCCCACACACTGCTAGAAGGTCAAATATTTTTTCAGAGCTAGATGCAGAAAAATATTATATTCAATTTGCAACCTGATGGAGGTCAGTATAGATGGACTAATAGAAAAAGTCCCACACACAGCTAGAAGCCCAAATATTTTTTCAGAGGTAGATGCAGAAAAATATTATATTCAATTTGCAACCTGATGGAGGTCAGTATAGATGGACTAATAGAACAAGTCCCACACACTGCTAGAAGGCCAAATATTTTTTCAGAGCTAGATGCAGAAAAATATTATATTCAATTTGCAATCTGATGGAGGTCGTATAGATGGACTAATAGAACAAGTCCCACACACTGCTAGAAGGCCAAATATTTTTTCAGAGCTAGATGCAGAAAAATATTATATTCAATTTGCAACCTGATGGAGGTCAGTATAGATGGACTAATAGAACAAGTCCCACACACAGCTAGAAGCCCAAATATTTCTTCAGAGGTAGATGCAGAAAAAAATTATATTCAGTTTGCAACCTGATGGAGGTCAGTATAGATGGACTAATAGAACGAGTCCCACACAGCTAGAAGCCCAAATATTTTTTCAGAGCTAGATGCAGAAAAATATTATATTCAATCTGCAACCTGATGGAGGTCAGTATAGATGGACTAATAGAACAAGTCCCACACACTGCTAGAAGGCCAAATATTTTTTCAGAGCTAGATGCAGAAAAATATTATATTCAATTTGCAACCTGATGGAGGTCAGTATAGATGGACTAATACAACAAGTCCCACACACTGCTAGAAGGCCAAATATTTTTTCTAGAGCTAGATGCAGAAAAAAATTACATTCAATTTGCAATCTGATGGAGGTCAGTACAGATGGACTAATAGAACAAGTCCCACACACAGCTAGAAGAGAAGACCAAATATTTATTAAGAGGTAGATGCAGAAAAAAATTACATGCAATTTGAAACCTGATGGAGGTCAGTATAGATGGACTAATAGAACAAGTCCCACACACAGCTAGAAGAGAAGAACAAATATTTATTAAGAGGTAGATGCAGAAAAAAATTATATTCAATTTGCAACCTGATGGAGGTCAGTATAGATGGACTAATAGAACAAGTCCCACACACTGCTAGAAGGTCAAATATTTTTTCAGAGCTAGATGCAGAAAAATATTATATTCAATTTGCAACCTGATGGAGGTCAGTATAGATGGACTAATAGAAAAAGTCCCACACACAGCTAGAAGCCCAAATATTTTTTCAGAGCTAGATGCAGAAAAATATTATATTCAATTTGCAACCTGATGGAGGTCAGTATAGATGGACTAATAGAACAAGTCCCACACACTGCTAGAAGGCCAAATATTTTTTCAGAGCTAGATGCAGAAAAATATTATATTCAATTTGCAATCTGATGGAGGTCGTATAGATGGACTAATAGAACAGGTCCCACACACTGCTAGAAGGCCAAATATTTTTTCAGAGCTAGATGCAGAAAAATATTATATTCAATTTGCAACCTGATGGAGGTCAGTATAGATGGACTAATAGAACAAGTCCCACACACAGCTAGAAGCCCAAATATTTCTTCAGAGGTAGATGCAGAAAAAAATTATATTCAGTTTGCAACCTGATGGAGGTCAGTATAGATGGACTAATAGAACGAGTCCCACACAGCTAGAAGCCCAAATATTTTTTCAGAGCTAGATGCAGAAAAATATTGTATTCAATTTGCAACCTGATGGAGGTCAATATAGATGGACTAATAGAACAAGTCCCACACACTGCTAGAAGGCCAAATATTTTTTCAGAGCTAGATGCAGAAAAATATTATATTCAATTTGCAACCTGATGGAGGTCAGTATAGATGGACTAATACAACAAGTCCCACACACTGCTAGAAGGCCAAATATTTTTTCAGAGCTAGATGCAGAAAAAAATTACATTCAATTTGCAATCTGATGGAGGTCAGTACAGATGGACTAATAGAACAAGTCCCACACACAGCTAGAAGAGAAGACCAAATATTTATTAAGAGGTAGATGCAGAAAAAAATTACATGCAATTTGAAACCTGATGGAGGTCAGTATAGATGGACTAATAGAACAAGTCCCACACACAGCTAGAAGAGAAGAACAAATATTTATTAAGAGTTAGATGCAGAAAAAAATTATATTCAATTTGCAACCTGATGGAGGTCAGTATAGATGGACTAATAGAACAAGTCCCACACACTGCTAGAAGGTCAAATATTTTTTCAGAGCTAGATGCAGAAAAATATTATATTCAATTTGCAACCTGATGGAGGTCAGTATAGATGGACTAATAGAAAAAGTCCCACACACAGCTAGAAGCCCAAATATTTTTTCAGAGGTAGATGCAGAAAAATATTATATTCAATTTGCAACCTGATGGAGGTCAGTATAGATGGACTAATAGAACAAGTCCCACACACTGCTAGAAGGCCAAATATTTTTTCAGAGCTAGATGCAGAAAAATATTATATTCAATTTGCAATCTGATGGAGGTCGTATAGATGGACTAATAGAACAAGTCCCACACACTGCTAGAAGGCCAAATATTTTTTCAGAGCTAGATGCAGAAAAATATTATATTCAATTTGCAACCTGATGGAGGTCAGTATAGATGGACTAATAGAACAAGTCCCACACACAGCTAGAAGCCCAAATATTTCTTCAGAGGTAGATGCAGAAAAAAATTATATTCAGTTTGCAACCTGATGGAGGTCAGTATAGATGGACTAATAGAACGAGTCCCACACAGCTAGAAGCCCAAATATTTTTTCAGAGCTAGATGCAGAAAAATATTATATTCAATTTGCAACCTGATGGAGGTCAGTATAGATGGACTAATAGAACAAGTCCCACACACTGCTAGAAGGCCAAATATTTTTTCAGAGCTAGATGCAGAAAAATATTATATTCAATTTGCAACCTGATGGAGGTCAGTATAGATGGACTAATACAACAAGTCCCACACACTGCTAGAAGGCCAAATATTTTTTCAGAGCTAGATGCAGAAAAATATTATATTCAATTTGCAACCTGATGGAGGTCAGTATAGATGGACTAATAGAACAAGTCCCACACACAGCTAGAAGCCCAAATATTTTTTCAGAGGTAGATGCAGAAAAAAATTATATTCAATTTCTAACCTGATGGAGGTCAGTATAGATGGACTAATAGAACAAGTCCCACACACAGCTAGAAGCCCAAATATTTTTTTCAGAGCTAGATGCAGAAAAAAATTATATTAAATTTACAATGTGATGGAGGTCAGTATAGATGGACTAATAGAACAAGTCCCACACACTGCTAGAAGGCCAAATATTTTTTCAGAGCTAGATGCAGAAAAATATTATATTCAATTTGCAACCTGATGGAGGTCAGTATAGATGGACTAATACAACAAGTCCCACACACTGCTAGAAGGCCAAATATTTTTTCAGAGCTAGATGCAGAAAAAAATTACATTCAATTTGCAATCTGATGGAGGTCAGTACAGATGGACTAATAGAACAAGTCCCACACACAGCTAGAAGAGAAGACCAAATATTTATTAAGAGGTAGATGCAGAAAAAAATTACATGCAATTTGAAACCTGATGGAGGTCAGTATAGATGGACTAATAGAACAAGTCCCACACACAGCTAGAAGAGAAGAACAAATATTTATTAAGAGGTAGATGCAGAAAAAAATTATATTCAATTTGCAACCTGATGGAGGTCAGTATAGATGGACTAATAGAACAAGTCCCACACACTGCTAGAAGGTCAAATATTTTTTCAGAGCTAGATGCAGAAAAATATTATATTCAATTTGCAACCTGATGGAGGTCAGTATAGATGGACTAATAGAAAAAGTCCCACACACAGCTAGAAGCCCAAATATTTTTTCAGAGGTAGATGCAGAAAAATATTATATTCAATTTGCAACCTGATGGAGGTCAGTATAGATGGACTAATAGAACAAGTCCCACACACTGCTAGAAGGCCAAATATTTTTTCAGAGCTAGATGCAGAAAAATATTATATTCAATTTGCAATCTGATGGAGGTCGTATAGATGGACTAATAGAACAAGTCCCACACACTGCTAGAAGGCCAAATATTTTTTCAGAGCTAGATGCAGAAAAATATTATATTCAATTTGCAACCTGATGGAGGTCAGTATAGATGGACTAATAGAACAAGTCCCACACACAGCTAGAAGCCCAAATATTTCTTCAGAGGTAGATGCAGAAAAAAATTATATTCAGTTTGCAACCTGATGGAGGTCAGTATAGATGGACTAATAGAACGAGTCCCACACAGCTAGAAGCCCAAATATTTTTTCAGAGCTAGATGCAGAAAAATATTATATTCAATTTGCAACCTGATGGAGGTCAGTATAGATGGACTAATAGAACAAGTCCCACACACTGCTAGAAGGCCAAATATTTTTTCAGAGCTAGATGCAGAAAAATATTATATTCAATTTGCAACCTGATGGAGGTCAGTATAGATGGACTAATACAACAAGTCCCACACACTGCTAGAAGGCCAAATATTTTTTCAGAGCTAGATGCAGAAAAATATTATATTCAATTTGCAACCTGATGGAGGTCAGTATAGATGGACTAATAGAACAAGTCCCACACACAGCTAGAAGCCCAAATATTTTTTCAGAGGTAGATGCAGAAAAAAATTATATTCAATTTCTAACCTGATGGAGGTCAGTATAGATGGACTAATAGAACAAGTCCCACACACAGCTAGAAGCCCAAATATTTTTTTCAGAGCTAGATGCAGAAAAAAATTATATTAAATTTGCAATGTGATGGAGGTCAGTATAGATGGACTAATAGAACAAGTCCCACACACTGCTAGAAGGCCAAATATTTTTTCAGAGCTATATGCAGAAAAATATTATATTCAATTTGCAACCTGATGGAGGTCAGTATAGATGGACTAATACAACAAGTCCCACACACTGCTAGAAGGCCAAATATTTTTTCAGAGCTAAATGCAGAAAAAAATTACATGCAATTTGCAACCTGATGGAGGTCAGTATAGATGGACTAATAGAACAAGTCCCACACACAGCTAGAAGCCCAAATATTTTTTCAGAGGTAGATGCAGAAAAAAATTATATTCAGTTTGCAACCTGATGGAGGTCAGTATAGATGGACTAATAGAACAAGTCCCACACACAGCTAGAAGCCCAAATATTTTTTTCAGAGCTAGATGCAGAAAAAAATTATATTAAATTTGCAACGTGATGGAGGTCAGTATAGATGGACTAATAGAACAAGTCCCACACACTGCTAGAAGGCCACATATTTTTTCAGAGCTATATGCAGAAAAATATTATATTCAATTTGCAACCTGATGGAGGTCAGTATAGATGGACTAATACAACAAGTCCCACACACTGCTAGAAGGCCAAATATTTTTTCAGAGCTAGATGCAGAAAAAATATTATATTCAATTTGCAACCTGATGGAGGTCAGTATAGATGGACTAATAGAACAAGTCCCACACACAGCTAGAAGCCCAAATATTTTTTCAGAGGTAGATGCAGAAAAAAATTATATTCAATTTGCAACCTGATGGAGGTCAGTATAGATGGACTAATAGAACAAGTCCCACACACTGCTAGAAGGCCAAATATTTTTTCAGAGCTAGATGCAGAAAAATATTATATTCAATTTGCAACCTGATGGAGGTCAGTATAGATGGACTAATAAAACAAGTCCCACACACTGCTAGAAGGCCAAATATTTTTTCAGAGCTAGATGCAGAAAAATATTATATTCAATTTGCAACCTGATGGAGGTCAGTATAGATGGACTAATAGAACAAGTCCCACACACAGCTAGAAGAGAAGACCAAATATTTATTAAGAGGTAGATGCAGAAAAAAATTATATTCAATTTGCAACCTGATGGAGGTCAGTATAGATGGACTAATAGAACAAGTCCCACACACTGCTAGAAGGCCAAATATTTTTTCAGAGCTAGATGCAGAAAAATATTATATTCAATTTGCAACCTGATGGAGGTCAGTATAGATGGACTAATAGAACAAGTCCCACACACAGCTAGAAGCCCAAATATTTTTTCAGAGGTAGATGCAGAAAAAAATTATATTCAATTTGCAACCTGATGGAGGTAAGTATACATGGACTAATAGAACAAGTCTCACACACAGCTAGAAGCCCAAATATTTTTTCAGAGGTAGATGCATAAAAAAATTATATTCAGTTTGCAACCTGATGGAGGTCAGTATAGATGGACTAATAGAACAAGTCCCACACACAGCTAGAAGCCCAAATATTTTTTTCAGAGCTAGATGCAGAAAAAAATTATATTAAATTTGCAACGTGATGGAGGTCAGTATAGATGGACTAATAGAACAAGTCCCACACACTGCTAGAAGGCCAAATATTTTTTCAGAGCTATATGCAGAAAAATATTATATTCAATTTGCAACCTGATGGAGGTCAGTATAGATGGACTAATACAACAAGTCCCACACACTGCTAGAAGGCCAAATATTTTTTCAGAGCTAGATGCAGAAAAAAATTACATGCAATTTGCAACCTGATGGAGGTCAGTATAGATGGACTAATAGAACAAGTCCCACACACAGCTAGAAGAGAAGACCAAATATTTATTAAGAGGTAGATGCAGAAAAAAATTATATTCAATTTGCAACCTGATGGAGGTCAGTATAGATGGACTAATAGAACATGTCCCACACACTGCTAGAAGGTCAAATATTTTTTCAGAGCTAGATGCAGAAAAAAATTATATTCAATTTGCAACCTGATGGAGGTCAGTATAGATGGACTAATAGAACAAGTCCCACACACAGCTAGAAGCCCAAATATTTTTTCAGAGGTAGATGCAGAAAAAAATTATATTCAGTTTGCAACCTGATGGAGGTCAGTATAGATGGACTAATAGAACAAGTCCCACACACAGCTAGAAGCCCAAATATTTTTTTCAGAGCTAGATGCAGAAAAAAATTATATTAAATTTGCAACGTGATGGAGGTCAGTATAGATGGACTAATAGAACAAGTCCCACACACTGCTAGAAGGCCACATATTTTTTCAGAGCTATATGCAGAAAAATATTATATTCAATTTGCAACCTGATGGAGGTCAGTGTAGATGGACTAATACAACAAGTCCCACACACTGCTAGAAGGCCAAATATTTTTTCAGAGCTAGATGCAGAAAAAATATTATATTCAATTTGCAACCTGATGGAGGTCAGTATAGATGGACTAATAGAACAAGTCCCACACACAGCTAGAAGCCCAAATATTTTTTCAGAGGTAGATGCAGAAAAAAATTATATTCAATTTGCAACCTGATGGAGGTCAGTATAGATGGACTAATAGAACAAGTCCCACACACTGCTAGAAGGCCAAATATTTTTTCAGAGCTAGATGCAGAAAAATATTATATTCAATTTGCAACCTGATGGAGGTCAGTATAGATGGACTAATAAAACAAGTCCCACACACTGCTAGAAGGCCAAATATTTTTTCAGAGCTAGATGCAGAAAAATATTATATTCAATTTGCAACCTGATGGAGGTCAGTATAGATGGACTAATAGAACAAGTCCCACACACAGCTAGAAGAGAAGACCAAATATTTATTAAGAGGTAGATGCAGAAAAAAATTATATTCAATTTGCAACCTGATGGAGGTCAGTATAGATGGACTAATAGAACAAGTCCCACACACTGCTAGAAGGCCAAATATTTTTTCAGAGCTAGATGCAGAAAAATATTATATTCAATTTGCAACCTGATGGAGGTCAGTATAGATGGACTAATAGAACAAGTCCCACACACAGCTAGAAGCCCAAATATTTTTTCAGAGGTAGATGCAGAAAAAAATTATATTCAATTTGCAACCTGATGGAGGTCAGTATAGATGGACTAATAGAACAAGTCCCACACACTGATAGAAGGCCAAATATTTTTTCAGAGCTAGATGCAGAAAAATATTATATTCAATTTGCAATCTGATGGAGGTCCGTATAGATGGACTAATAGAACAAGTCCCACACACAGCTAGAAGAGAAGACCAAATATTTATTAAGAGGTAGATGCATAAAAAAATTATATTTAATTTGCAACCTGATGGAGGTCAGTATAGATGGACTAATAGAACAAGTCCCACACACTGCTAGAAGGCCAAATATTTTTTCAGAGCTAAATGCAGAAAAATATTTTATTCAATATGCAATCTGATGGAGGTCAGTATAGATGTACTTATAGAACAAGTCCCACACACTGCCAGAAGGCCAAATATTTTTTCAGAGCTAGATGCAGAAAAATATTATATTCAATTTGCAACCTGATGGAGGTCAGTATAGATGGACTAATAGAACAAGTCCCACACACAGCTAGAAGCCCAAATATTTTTTCAGAGGTAGATGCAGAAAAAAATTATATTCAATTTGCAACCTGATGGAGGTAAGTATACATGGACTAATAGAACAAGTCTCACACACAGCTAGAAGCCCAAATATTTTTTCAGAGGTAGATGCATAAAAAAATTATATTCAGTTTGCAACCTGATGGAGGTCAGTATAGATGGACTAATAGAACAAGTCCCACACACAGCTAGAAGCCCAAATATTTTTTTCAGAGCTAGATGCAGAAAAAAATTATATTAAATTTGCAACGTCATGGAGGTCAGTATAGATGGACTAATAGAACAAGTCCCACACACTGCTAGAAGGCCAAATATTTTTTCAGAGCTATATGCAGAAAAATATTATATTCAATTTGCAACCTGATGGAGGTCAGTATAGATGGACTAATACAACAAGTCCCACACACTGCTAGAAGGCCAAATATTTTTTCAGAGCTAGATGCAGAAAAAAATTACATGCAATTTGCAACCTGATGGAGGTCAGTATAGATGGACTAATAGAACAAGTCCCACACACAGCTAGAAGAGAAGACCAAATATTTATTAAGAGGTAGATGCAGAAAAAAATTATATTCAATTTGCAACCTGATGGAGGTCAGTATAGATGGACTAATAGAACAAGTCCCACACACTGCTAGAAGGTCAAATATTTTTTCAGAGCTAGATGCAGAAAAATATTATATTCAATTTGCAACCTGATGGAGGTCAGTATAGATGGACTAATAGAACAAGTCCCACACACAGCTAGAAGCCCAAATATTTTTTCAGAGGTAGATGCAGAAAAAAATTATATTCAATTTGCAACCTGATGGAGGTCAGTATAGATGGACTAATAGAACAAGTCCCACACACTGATAGAAGGCCAAATATTTTTTCAGAGCTAGATGCAGAAAAATATTATATTCAATTTGCAATCTGATGGAGGTCCGTATAGATGGACTAACAGAACAAGTCCCACGCACTGCTAGAAGGCCAAATATTTTTTCAGAGCTAGCTGCAGAAAAATATTATATTCAATTTGCAACGTGATGGAGGTCAGTATAGATGGACTAATAGAACAAGTCCCACACACTGCTAGAAGGCCAAATATTTTTTCAGAGCTAGATGCAGAAAAATATTATATTCAATTTGCAACCTGATGGAGGTCAGTATAGATGGACTAATAGAACAAGTCCCACACACAGCTAGAAGTCCAAATATTTCTTCAGAGGTAGATGCAGAAAAAAATTATATTCAGTTTGCAACCTGATGGAGGTCAGTATAGATGGACTAATAGAACAAGTCCCACACACAGCTAGAAGAGAAGACCAAATATTTATTAAGAGGTAGATGCAGAAAAAAATTATATTTAATTTGCAACCTGATGGAGGTCAGTATAGATGGACTAATAGAACAAGTCCCACACACTGCTAGAAGGCCAAATATTTTTTCAGAGCTAAATGCAGAAAAATATTTTATTCAATATGCAATCTGATGGAGGTCAGTATAGATGTACTTATAGAACAAGTCCCACACACTGCCAGAAGGCCAAATATTTTTTCAGAGCTAGATGCAGAAAAATATTATATTCAATTTGCAACCTGATGGAGGTCAGTATAGATGGACTAATAGAACAAGTCCCACACACAGCTAGAAGCCCAAATATTTCTTCAGAGGTAGATGCAGAAAAAAATTATATTCAGTTTGCAACCTGATGGAGGTCAGTATAGATGGACTAATAGAACAAGTCCGACACACTGCTAGAAGGCCAAATATTTTTTCAGAGCTAGATGCAGAAAAATATTATATTCAATTTGCAACCTGATGGAGGTCAGTATAGATGGACTAATACAACAAGTCCCACACACTGCTAGAAGGCCAAATATTTTTTCAGAGCTAGATGCAGAAAAAAATTACATTCAATTTGCAACCTGATGGAGGTCAGTATAGATGGACTAATAGAACAAGTCCCACACACTGCTAGAAGGCCAAATATTTTTTCAGAGCTAGATGCAGAAAAATATTATATTCAATTTGCAACCTGATGGAGGTCAGTATAGATGGACTAATAGAACAAGTCCCACACACAGCTAGAAGCCCAAATATTTTTTCAGAGGTAGATGCAGAAAAAAATTATATTCAGTTTGCAACCTGATAGAGGTCAGTATAGATGGACTAATAGAACAAGTCCCACACACAGCTAGAAGCCCAAATATTTTTTTCAGAGCTAGATGCAGAAAAAAATTATATTAAATTTGCAACGTGATGGAGGTCAGTATAGATGGACTAATACAACAAGTCCCACACACTGCTAGAAGGCCAAATATTTTTTCAGAGGTAGATGCAGAAAAAAATTATATTCAATTTGCAACCTGATGGAGGTCAGTATAGATGGACTAATAGAACAAGTCCCACACACTGCTAGAAGGCCAAATATTTTTCCAGAGCTAGATGCAGAAAAATATTATATTCAATTTGCAATCTGATGGAGGTCCGTATAGATGGACTAATAGAACAAGTCCCACACACTGCTAGAAGGCCAAATATTTTTTCAGAGCTAGATGCAGAAAAATATTATATTCAATTTGCAACCTGATGGAGGTCAGTATAGATGGACTAATAGATCAAGTCCCACACACTGCTAGAAGGCCAAATATTTTTTCAGAGCTAGATGCAGAAAAATATTATATTCAATTTGGAACCTGATGGAGGTCAGTATAGATGGACTAATAGAACAAGTCCCACACACAGCTAAAAGCCCAAATATTTCTTCAGAGGTAGATGCAGAAAAATATTATATTCAATTTGCAACCTGATGGAGGTCAGTATAGATGGACTAATACAACAAGTCCCACACACTGCTAGAAGGCCAAATATTTTTTCAGAGCTAGATGCAGAAAAAAATTACATTCAATTTGCAACCTGATGGAGGTCAGTATAGATGGACTATTAGAACAAGTCCCACACACAGCTAGAAGAGAAGACCAAATATTTATTAAGAGGTAGATGCAGAAAAAAATTATATTCAATTTGCAACCTGATGGAGGTCAGTATAGATGGACTAATAGAACAAGTCCCACTCACTGCTAGAAGGCCAAATATTTTTTCAGTTCTAGATGCAGAAAAATATTATATTCAATTTGCAACCTGATGGAGGTCAGTATAGATGGACTAATAGAACAAGTACCACGCACTGCTAGAAGGCCAAATATTTTTTCAGAGCTAGATGCAGAAAAATATTATATTCAATTTGCAACCTGATGGAGGTCAGTATAGATGGACTAATACAACAAGTCCCACACACTGCTAGAAGGCCAAATATTTTTTCAGAGCTAGATGCAGAAAAAAATTACATTCAATTTGCAACCTGATGGAGGTCAGTATAGATGGACTATTAGAACAAGTCCCACACACAGCTAGAAGAGAAGACCAAATATTTATTAAGAGGTAGATGCAGAAAAAAATTATATTCAATTTGCAACCTGATGGAGGTCAGTATAGATGGACTAATAGAACAAGTCCCACTCACTGCTAGAAGGCCAAATATTTTTTCAGTTCTAGATGCAGAAAAATATTATATTCAATTTGCAACCTGATGGAGGTCAGTATAGATGGACTAATAGAACAAGTACCACGCACTGCTAGAAGGCCAAATATTTTTTCAGAGCTAGATGCAGAAAAATATTATATTCAATTTGCAACCTGATGGAGGTCAGTATAGATGGACTAATAGAACAAGTCCCACACACTGCTAGAAGGCCAAATATTTTTTCAGAGTTAGATGCAGAAAAAAATTATATTCAATTTGCAACCTGATGGAGGTCAGTATAGATGGACTAATAGAACAAGTCCCACACACTGCTAGAAGGCCAAATATTTTTTCAGAGCTAGATGCAGAAAAATATTATATTCAATTTGCAACCTGATGGAGGTCAGTATAGGTGGACTAATAGAACAAGTCCCACACACTGCTAGAAGGCCAAATATTTTTTCAGAGCTAGATGCAGAAAAATATTATATTCAATTTGCAACCTGATGGAGGTCAGTATAGATGGACTAATAGAACAAGTCCCACACACTGCTAGAAGCCCAAATATTTTTTCAGAGCTAGATGCAGAAAATTATTATATTCAATTTGCAACCTGATGGAGGTCAGTATAGATGGACTAATAGAACAAGTCCCACACACTGCTAGAAGGCCAAATATTTTTTCAGAGCTAGATGCAGAAAATTATTATATTCAATTTGCAACCTGATGGAGGTCAGTATAGATGGACTAATAGAACAAGTCCCACACACAGCTAGAAGCCCAAATATTTTTTCAGAGGTAGATGCAGAAAAAAATTATATTCAATTTGCAACCTGATGGAGTTCAGTATAGATGGACTAATAGAACAAGTCCCACACACAGCTAGAAGAGAAGACCAAATATTTATTAAGAGGTGGATGCAGAAAAAAATTATATTCAATTTGCAACCTGATGGAGGTCAGTATAGATGGACTAATAGAACAAGTCCCACACACTGCTAGAAGGCCAAATATCCTTTCAGACCTAGATGCAGAAAAAAATTATATTCAATTTGCAACCTGATGGAGGTCAGTATAGATGGAATAATAGAACAAGTCCCACACACTGCTAGAAGGCCAAATATTTTTTCAGAGCTAGATGCAGAAAAAAATTACATTGAATTTGCAACCTGATGGAGGTCAGTATAGATGGACTAATAGAACAAGTCCCACACACAGCTAGAAGGCCAAATTTTTTTCAGAGCTAGATGCAGAAAAATATTATATTCAATTTGCAACCTGATGGAGGTCAGTATAGATGGACTAATACAACAAGTCCCACACACTGCTAGAAGGCCAAATATTTTTTCAGAGCTAGATGCAGAAAAAAATTACATTGAATTTGCAACCTGATGGAGGTCAGTATAGATGGACTAATAGAACAAGTCCCACACACAGCTAGAAGGCCAAATATTTTTTCAGAGCTAGATGCAGAAAAATATTATATTCAATTTGCAACCTGATGGAGGTCAGTATAGATGGACTAATAGAACAAGTCCCACACACAGCTAGAAGCCCAAATATTTTTTCAGAGGTAGATGCAGAAAAAAATTATATTCAGTTTGCAACCTGATGGAGGTCAGTATAGATGGACTCATAGAACAAGTCCCACACACAGCTAGAAGCCCAAATATTTTTTCAGAGCTAGATGCAGAAAAATATTATATTCAATTTGCAACCTGATGGAGGTCAGTATAGATGAACTAATAGAACAAGTCCTACACACAGCTAGAAGCCCAAATATTTTTTCAGAGCTAGATGCAGAAAAATATTATATTCAATTTGCAACCTGATGGAGGTCAGTATAGATGGACTAATAGAACAAGTCCCACACACTGCTAGAAGGCCAAATATTTTTTCAGAGCTAGATGCAGAAAAATATTATATTCAATTTGCAACCTGATGGAGGTCAGTATAGATGGACTAATACAACAAGTCCCACACACTGCTAGAAGGCCAAATATTTTTTCAGAGCTAGATGCAGAAAAAAATTACATTGAATTTGCAACCTGATGGAGGTCAGTATAGATGGACTAATAGAACAAGTCCCACACACAGCTAGAAGGCCAAATATTTTTTCAGAGCTAGATGCAGAAAAATATTATATTCAATTTGCAACCTGATGGAGGTCAGTATAGGTGGACTAATAGAACAAGTCCCACACACAGCTAGAAGCCCAAATATTTTTTCAGAGGTAGATGCAGAAAAAAATTATATTCAGTTTGCAACCTGATGGAGGTCAGTATAGATGGACTAATAGAACAAGTCCCACACACAGCTAGAAGCCCAAATATTTTTTTCAGAGCTAGATGCAGAAAAAAATTATATTAAATTTGTAACGTGATGGAGGTCAGTATAGATGGACTAATAGAACAAGTCCCACACACTGCTAGAAGGCCAAATATTTTTTCAGAGCTATATGCAGAAAAATATTATATTCAATTTGCAACCTGATGGAGGTCAGTATAGATGGACTAATACAGCAAGTCCCACACACTGCTAGAAGGCCAAATATTTTTTCAGAGCTAGATGCAGAAAATTATTATATTCAATTTGCAACCTGATGGAGGTCAGTATAGATGGACTAATAGAACAAGTCCCACACACTGCTAGAAGCCCAAATATTTTTTCAGAGGTAGATGCAGAAAATTATTATATTCAATTTGCAACCTGATGGAGGTCAGTATAGATGGACTAATAGAACAAGTCCCACACACTGCTAGAAGGCCAAATATCTTTTCAGACCTAGATGCAGAAAAAAATTATATTCAATTTGCAACCTGATGGAGGTCAGTATAGATGGACTAATAGAACAAGTCCCTCACACTGCTAGAAGGCCAAATATTTTTTCAGAGCTAGATGCAGAAAAAAATTACATTGAAATTGCAACCTGATGGAGGTCAGTATAGATGGACTAATAGAACAAGTCCCACACACAGCTAGAAGGCCAAATATTTTTTCAGAGCTAGATGCAGAAAAATATTATATTCAATTTGCAACCTGATGGAGGTCAGTATAGATGGACTAATAGAACAAGTCCCACACACAGCTAGAAGCCCAAATATTTTTTCAGAGGTAGATGCAGAAAAAAATTATATTCAGTTTGCAACCTGATGGAGGTCAGTATAGATGGACTAATAGAACAAGTCCCACACACAGCTAGAAGCCCAATTATTTTTTCAGAGCTAGATGCAGAAAAATATTATATTCAATTTGCAACCTGATGGAGGTCAGTATAGATGAACTAATAGAACAAGTCCTACACACAGCTAGAAGCCCAAATATTTCTTCAGAGGTAGATGCAGAAAAAAATTATATTCAGTTTGCAACCTGATGGAGGTCAGTATAGATGGACTAATAGAACGAGTCCCACACAGCTAGAAGCCCAAATATTTTTTCAGAGCTAGATGCAGAAAAATATTATATTCAATTTGCAACCTGATGGAGGTCAGTATAGATGGACTAATAGAACAAGTCCCACACACTACTAGAAGGCCAAATATTTTTTCAGAGCTAGATGCAGAAAAATATTATATTCAATTTGCAACCTGATGGAGGTCAGTATAGATGGACTAATAGAACAAGTCCCACACACTGCTAGAAGGCCAAATATTTTTTCAGAGCTAGATGCAGAAAAATATTATATTCAATTTGCAACCTGATGGAGGTCAGTATAGATGGACTAATAGAACAAGTCCCACACACTGCTAGAAGGCCAAATATTTTTTCAGAGCTAGATGCAGAAAATTATTATATTCAATTTGCAACCTGATGGAGGTCAGTATAGATGGACTAATAGAACAAGTCCCACACACAGCTAGAAGCCCAAATATTTTTTCAGAGGTAGATGCAGAAAAAAATTATATTCAATTTGCAACCTGATGGAGTTCAGTATAGATGGACTAATAGAACAAGTCCCACACAAAGCTAGAAGAGAAGACCAAATATTTATTAAGAGGTAGATGCAGAAAAAAATTATATTCAATTTGCAACCTGATGGAGGTCAGTATAGATGGACTAATAGAACAAGTCCCACACACTGCTAGAAGGCCAAATATCTTTTCAGACCTAGATGCAGAAAAAAATTATATTCATTTTGCAACCTGATGGAGGTCAGTGTAGATGGACTAATAGAACAAGTCCCACACACTGCTAGAAGGCCAAATATTTTTTCAGAGCTAGATGCAGAAAAAAATTACATTGAATTTGCAACCTGATGGAGGTCAGTATAGATGGACTAATAGAACAAGTCCCACACACAGCTAGAAGGCCAAATATTTTTTCAGAGCTAGATGCAGAAAAATATTATATTCAATTTGCAACCTGATGGAGGTCAGTATAGATGGACTAATACAACAAGTCCCACACACTGCTAGAAGGCCAAATATTTTTTCAGAGCTAGATGCAGAAAAAAATTACATTGAATTTGCAACCTGATGGAGGTCAGTATAGATGGTCTATTAGAACAAGTCCCACACACAGCTAGAAGGCCAAATATTTTTTCAGAGCTAGATGCAGAAAAATATTATATTCAATTTGCAACCTGATGGAGGTCAGTATAGATGGACTAATAGAACAAGTCCCACACACAGCTAGAAGCCCAAATATTTTTTCAGAGGTAGATGCAGAAAAAAATTATATTCAGTTTGCAACCTGATGGAGGTCAGTATAGATGGACTCATAGAACAAGTCCCACACACAGCTAGAAGCCCAAATATTTTTTCAGAGCTAGATGCAGAAAAATATTATATTCAATTTGCAACCTGATGGAGGTCAGTATAGATGAACTAATAGAACAAGTCCTACACACAGCTAGAAGCCCAAATATTTCTTCAGAGGTAGATGCAGAAAAAAATTATATTCAGTTTGCAACCTGATGGAGGTCAGTATAGATGGACTAATAGAACGAGTCCCACACAGCTAGAAGCCCAAATATTTTTCAGAGCTAGTTGCAGAAAAATATTATATTCAATTTGCAACCTGATGGAGGTCAGTATAGATGGACTAATAGAACAAGTCCCACACACTGCTAGAAGGCCAAATATTTTTTCAGAGCTAGATGCAGAAAAATATTATATTCAATTTGCAACCTGATGGAGGTCAGTATAGATGGACTAATACAACAAGTCCCACACACTGCTAGAAGGCCAAATATTTTTTCAGAGCTAGATGCAGAAAAAAATTACATTGAATTTGCAACCTGATGGAGGTCAGTATAGATGGACTAATAGAACAAGTCCCACACACAGCTAGAAGGCCAAATATTTTTTCAGAGCTAGATGCAGAAAAATATTATATTCAATTTGCAACCTGATGGAGGTCAGTATAGGTGGACTAATAGAACAAGTCCCACACACAGCTAGAAGCCCAAATATTTTTTCAGAGGTAGATGCAGAAAAAAATTATATTCAGTTTTCAACCTGATGGAGGTCAGTATAGATGGACTAATAGAACAAGTCCCACACACAGCTAGAAGCCCAAATATTTTTTTCAGAGCTAGATGCAGAAAAAAATTATATTAAATTTGCAACGTGATGGAGGTCAGTATAGATGGACTAATAGAACAAGTCCCACACACTGCTAGAAGGCCAAATATTTTTTCAGAGCTATATGCAGAAAAATATTATATTCAATTTGCAACCTGATGGAGGTCAGTATAGATGGACTAATACAACAAGTCCCACACACTGCTAGAAGGCCAAATATTTTTTCAGAGCTAGATGCAGAAAATTATTATATTCAATTTGCAACCTGATGGAGGTCAGTATAGATGGACTAATAGAACAAGTCCCACACACAGCTAGAAGCCCAAATATTTTTTCACAGGTAGATGCAGAAAAAAATTATATTCAATTTGCAACCTGATGGAGTTCAGTATAGATGGACTAATAGAACAAGTCCCACACACAGCTAGAAGAGAAGACCAAATATTTATTAAGAGGTAGATGCAGAAAAAAATTATATTCAATTTGCAACCTGATGGAGGTCAGTATAGATGGACTAATAGAACAAGTCCCACACACTGCTAGAAGGCCAAATATCTTTTCAGACCTAGATGCAGAAAAAAATTATATTCAATTTGCAACCTGATGGAGGTCAGTATAGATGGACTAATAGAACAAGTCCCACACACTGCTAGAAGGCCAAATATTTTTTCAGAGCTAGATGCAGAAAAAAATTACATTGAATTTTCAACCTGATGGAGGTCAGTATAGATGGACTAATAGAACAAGTCCCACACACAGCTAGAAGGCCAAATATTTTTTCAGAGCTAGATGCAGAAAAATATTATATTCAATTTGCAACCTGATGGAGGTCAGTATAGATGGACTAATACAACAAGTCCCACACACTGCTAGAAGGCCAAATATTTTTTCAGAGCTAGATGCAGAAAAAAATTATATTCAATTTGCAACCTGATGGAGGTCAGTATAGATGGACTAATAGAACAAGTCCCACACACTGCTAGAAGGCCAAATATTTTTTCAGAGCTAGATGCAGAAAAAAATTACATTGAAATTGCAACCTGATGGAGGTCAGTATAGATGGACTAATAGAACAAGTCCCACACACAGCTAGAAGGCCAAATATTTTTTCAGAGCTAGATGCAGAAAAATATTATATTCAATTTGCACCTGATGGAGGTCAGTATAGATGGACTAATAGAACAAGTCCCACACACAGCTAGAAGCCCAAATATTTTTTCAGAGGTAGATGCAGAAAAAAATTATATTCAGTTTGCAACCTGATGGAGGTCAGTATAGATGGACTAATAGAACAAGTCCCACACACAGCTAGAAGCCCAATTATTTTTTCAGAGCTAGATGCAGAAAAATATTATATTCAATTTGCAACCTGATGTAGGTCAGTATAGATGAACTAATAGAACAAGTCCTACACACAGCTAGAAGCCCAAATATTTCTTCAGAGGTAGATGCAGAAAAAAATTATATTCAGTTTGCAACCTGATGGAGGTCAGTATAGATGGACTAATAGAACGAGTCCCACACAGCTAGAAGCCCAAATATTTTTTCAGAGCTAGATGCAGAAAAATATTATATTCAATTTGCAACCTGATGGAGGTCAGTATAGATGGACTAATAGAACAAGTCCCACACACTACTAGAAGGCCAAATATTTTTTCAGAGCTAGATGCAGAAAAATATTATATTCAATTTGCAACCTGATGGAGGTCAGTATAGATGGACTAATAGAACAAGTCCCACACACTGCTAGAAGGCCAAATATTTTTTCAGAGCTAGATGCAGAAAAATATTATATTCAATTTGCAACCTGATGGAGGTCAGTATAGATGGACTAATAGAACAAGTCCCACACACTGCTAGAAGGCCAAATATTTTTTCAGAGCTAGATGCAGAAAATTATTATATTCAATTTGCAACCTGATGGAGGTCAGTATAGATGGACTAATAGAACAAGTCCCACACACAGCTAGAAGCCCAAATATTTTTTCAGAGGTAGATGCAGAAAAAAATTATATTCAATTTGCAACCTGATGGAGTTCAGTATAGATGGACTAATAGAACAAGTCCCACACACAGCTAGAAGAGAAGACCAAATATTTATTAAGAGGTAGATGCAGAAAAAAATTATATTCAATTTGCAACCTGATGGAGGTCAGTATAGATGGACTAATAGAACAAGTCCCACACACTGCTAGAAGGCCAAATATCTTTTCAGACCTAGATGCAGAAAAATATTATATTCAATTTGCAACCTGATGGAGGTCAGTATAGATGGACTAATACAACAAGTCCCACACACTGCTAGAAGGCCAAATATTTTTTCAGAGCTAGATGCAGAAAAAAATTACATTGAATTTGCAACCTGATGGAGGTCAGTATAGATGGTCTATTAGAACAAGTCCCACACACAGCTAGAAGGCCAAATATTTTTTGAGAGCTAGATGCAGAAAAATATTATATTCAATTTGCAACCTGATGGAGGTCAGTATAGATGGACTAATAGAACAAGTCCCACACACAGCTAGAAGCCCAAATATTTTTTCAGAGGTAGATGCAGAAAAAAATTATATTCAGTTTGCAACCTGATGGAGGTCAGTATAGATGGACTCATAGAACAAGTCCCACACACAGCTAGAAGCCCAAATATTTTTTCAGAGCTAGATGCAGAAAAATATTATATTCAATTTGCAACCTGATGGAGGTCAGTATAGATGAACTAATAGAACAAGTCCTACACACAGCTAGAAGCCCAAATATTTCTTCAGAGGTAGATGCAGAAAAAAATTATATTCAGTTTGCAACCTGATGGAGGTCAGTATAGATGGACTAATAGAACGAGTCCCACACAGCTAGAAGCCCAAATATTTTTCAGAGCTAGTTGCAGAAAAATATTATATTCAATTTGCAACCTGATGGAGGTCAGTATAGATGGACTAATAGAACAAGTCCCACACACTGCTAGAAGGCCAAATATTTTTTCAGAGCTAGATGCAGAAAAATATTATATTCAATTTGCAACCTGATGGAGGTCAGTATAGATGGACTAATACAACAAGTCCCACACACTGCTAGAAGGCAAAATATTTTTTCAGAGCTAGATGCAGAAAAAAATTACATTGAATTTGCAACCTGATGGAGGTCAGTATAGATGGACTAATAGAACAAGTCCCACACACAGCTAGAAGGCCAAATATTTTTTCAGAGCTAGATGCAGAAAAATATTATATTCAATTTGCAACCTGATGGAGGTCAGTATAGGTGGACTAATAGAACAAGTCCCACACACAGCTAGAAGCCCAAATATTTTTTCAGAGGTAGATGCAGAAAAAAATTATATTCAGTTTTCAACCTGATGGAGGTCAGTATAGATGGACTAATAGAACAAGTCCCACACACAGCTAGAAGCCCAAATATTTTTTTCAGAGCTAGATGCAGAAAAAAATTATATTAAATTTGCAACGTGATGGAGGTCAGTATAGATGGACTAATAGAACAAGTCCCACACACTGCTAGAAGGCCAAATATTTTTTCAGAGCTATATGCAGAAAAATATTATATTCAATTTGCAACCTGATGGAGGTCAGTATAGATGGACTAATACAACAAGTCCCACACACTGCTAGAAGGCCAAATATTTTTTCAGAGCTAGATGCAGAAAATTATTATATTCAATTTGCAACCTGATGGAGGTCAGTATAGATGGACTAATAGAACAAGTCCCACACACAGCTAGAAGCCCAAATATTTTTTCACAGGTAGATGCAGAAAAAAATTATATTCAATTTGCAACCTGATGGAGTTCAGTATAGATGGACTAATAGAACAAGTCCCACACACAGCTAGAAGAGAAGACCAAATATTTATTAAGAGGTAGATGCAGAAAAAAATTATATTCAATTTGCAACCTGATGGAGGTCAGTATAGATGGACTAATAGAACAAGTCCCACACACTGCTAGAAGGCCAAATATCTTTTCAGACCTAGATGCAGAAAAAAATTATATTCAATTTGCAACCTGATGGAGGTCAGTATAGATGGACTAATAGAACAAGTCCCACACACAGCTAGAAGGCCAAATATTTTTTCAGAGCTAGATGCAGAAAAATATTATATTCAATTTGCAACCTGATGGAGGTCAGTATAGATGGACTAATACAACAAGTCCCACACACTGCTAGAAGGCCAAATATTTTTTCAGAGCTAGATGCAGAAAAAAATTACATTGAATTTGCAACCTGATGGAGGTCAGTATAGATGGTCTATTAGAACAAGTCCCACACACAGCTAGAAGGCCAAATATTTTTTCAGAGCTAGATGCAGAAAAATATTATATTCAATTTGCAACCTGATGGAGGTCAGTATAGATGGACTAATAGAACAAGTCCCACACACAGCTAGAAGCCCAAATATTTTTTCAGAGGTAGATGCAGAAAAAAATTATATTCAGTTTGCAACCTGATGGAGGTCAGTATAGATGGACTCATAGAACAAGTCCCACACACAGCTAGAAGCCCAAATATTTTTTCAGAGCTAGATGCAGAAAAATATTATATTCAATTTGCAACCTGATGGAGGTCAGTATAGATGAACTAATAGAACAAGTCCTACACACAGCTAGAAGCCCAAATATTTCTTCAGAGGTAGATGCAGAAAAAAATTATATTCAGTTTGCAACCTGATGGAGGTCAGTATAGATGGACTAATAGAGCGAGTCCCACACAGCTAGAAGCCCAAATATTTTTCAGAGCTAGTTGCAGAAAAATATTATATTCAATTTGCAACCTGATGGAGGTCAGTATAGATGGACTAATAGAACAAGTCCCACACACTGCTAGAAGGCCAAATATTTTTTCAGAGCTAGATGCAGAAAAATATTATATTCAATTTGCAACCTGATGGAGGTCAGTATAGATGGACTAATACAACAAGTCCCACACACTGCTAGAAGGCCAAATATTTTTTCAGAGCTAGATGCAGAAAAAAATTACATTGAATTTGCAACCTGATGGAGGTCAGTATAGATGGACTAATAGAACAAGTCCCACACACAGCTAGAAGGCCAAATATTTTTTCAGAGCTAGATGCAGAAAAATATTATATTCAATTTGCAACCTGATGGAGGTCAGTATAGGTGGACTAATAGAACAAGTCCCACACACAGCTAGAAGCCCAAATATTTTTTCAGAGGTAGATGCAGAAAAAAATTATATTCAGTTTTCAACCTGATGGAGGTCAGTATAGATGGACTAATAGAACAAGTCCCACACACAGCTAGAAGCCCAAATATTTTTTTCAGAGCTAGATGCAGAAAAAAATTATATTAAATTTGCAACGTGATGGAGGTCAGTATAGATGGACTAATAGAACAAGTCCCACACACTGCTAGAAGGCCAAATATTTTTTCAGAGCTATATGCAGAAAAATATTATATTCAATTTGCAACCTGATGGAGGTCAGTATAGATGGACTAATACAACAAGTCCCACACACTGCTAGAAGGCCAAATATTTTTTCAGAGCTAGATGCAGAAAATTATTATATTCAATTTGCAACCTGATGGAGGTCAGTATAGATGGACTAATAGAACAAGTCCCACACACAGCTAGAAGCCCAAATATTTTTTCACAGGTAGATGCAGAAAAAAATTATATTCAATTTGCAACCTGATGGAGTTCAGTATAGATGGACTAATAGAACAAGTCCCACACACAGCTAGAAGAGAAGACCAAATATTTATTAAGAGGTAGATGCAGAAAAAAATTATATTCAATTTGCAACCTGATGGAGGTCAGTATAGATGGACTAATAGAACAAGTCCCACACACTGCTAGAAGGCCAAATATCTTTTCAGACCTAGATGCAGAAAAAAATTATATTCAATTTGCAACCTGATGGAGGTCAGTATAGATGGACTAATAGAACAAGTCCCACACACTGCTAGAAGGCCAAATATTTTTTCAGAGCTAGATGCAGAAAAAAATTACATTGAATTTGCAACCTGATGGAGGTCAGTATAGATGGACTAATAGAACAAGTCCCACACACAGCTAGAAGGCCAAATATTTTTTCAGAGCTAGATGCAGAAAAATATTATATTCAATTTGCAACCTGATGGAGGTCAGTATAGATGGACTAATACAACAAGTCCCACACACTGCTAGAAGGCCAAATATTTTTTCAGAGCTAGATGCAGAAAAAAATTATATTCAATTTGCAACCTGATGGAGGTCAGTATAGATGGACTAATAGAACAAGTCCCACACACTGCTAGAAGGCCAAATATTTTTTCAGAGCTAGATGCAGAAAAAAATTACATTGAAATTGCAACCTGATGGAGGTCAGTATAGATGGACTAATAGAACAAGTCCCACACACAGCTAGAAGGCCAAATATTTTTTCAGAGCTAGATGCAGAAAAATATTATATTCAATTTGCAACCTGATGGAGGTCAGTATAGATGGACTAATAGAACAAGTCCCACACACAGCTAGAAGCCCAAATATTTTTTCAGAGGTAGATGCAGAAAAAAATTATATTCAGTTTGCAACCTGATGGAGGTCAGTATAGATGGACTAATAGAACAAGTCCCACACACAGCTAGAAGCCCAATTATTTTTTCAGAGCTAGATGCAGAAAAATATTATATTCAATTTGCAACCTGATGTAGGTCAGTATAGATGAACTAATAGAACAAGTCCTACACACAGCTAGAAGCCCAAATATTTCTTCAGAGGTAGATGCAGAAAAAAATTATATTCAGTTTGCAACCTGATGGAGGTCAGTATAGATGGACTAATAGAACGAGTCCCACACAGCTAGAAGCCCAAATATTTTTTCAGAGCTAGATGCAGAAAAATATTATATTCAATTTGCAACCTGATGGAGGTCAGTATAGATGGACTAATAGAACAAGTCCCACACACTACTAGAAGGCCAAATATTTTTTCAGAGCTAGATGCAGAAAAATATTATATTCAATTTGCAACCTGATGGAGGTCAGTATAGATGGACTAATAGAACAAGTCCCACACACTGCTAGAAGGCCAAATATTTTTTCAGAGCTAGATGCAGAAAAATATTATATTCAATTTGCAACCTGATGGAGGTCAGTATAGATGGACTAATAGAACAAGTCCCACACACTGCTAGAAGGCCAAATATTTTTTCAGAGCTAGATGCAGAAAATTATTATATTCAATTTGCAACCTGATGGAGGTCAGTATAGATGGACTAATAGAACAAGTCCCACACACAGCTAGAAGCCCAAATATTTTTTCAGAGGTAGATGCAGAAAAAAATTATATTCAATTTTCAACCTGATGGAGTTCAGTATAGATGGACTAATAGAACAAGTCCCACACACAGCTAGAAGAGAAGACCAAATATTTATTAAGAGGTAGATGCAGAAAAAAATTATATTCAATTTGCAACCTGATGGAGGTCAGTATAGATGGACTAATAGAACAAGTCCCACACACTGCTAGAAGGCCAAATATCTTTTCAGACCTAGATGCAGAAAAAAATTATATTCATTTTGCAACCTGATGGAGGTCAGTGTAGATGGACTAATAGAACAAGTCCCACACACTGCTAGAAGGCCAAATATTTTTTCAGAGCTAGATGCAGAAAAAAATTACATTGAATTTGCAACCTGATGGAGGTCAGTATAGATGGACTAATAGAACAAGTCCCACACACAGCTAGAAGGCCAAATATTTTTTCAGAGCTAGATGCAGAAAAATATTATATTCAATTTGCAACCTGATGGAGGTCAGTATAGATGGACTAATACAACAAGTCCCACACACTGCTAGAAGGCCAAATATTTTTTCAGAGCTAGATGCAGAAAAAAATTACATTGAATTTGCAACCTGATGGAGGTCAGTATAGATGGTCTATTAGAACAAGTCCCACACACAGCTAGAAGGCCAAATATTTTTTCAGAGCTAGATGCAGAAAAATATTATATTCAATTTGCAACCTGATGGAGGTCAGTATAGATGGACTAATAGAACAAGTCCCACACACAGCTAGAAGCCCAAATATTTTTTCAGAGGTAGATGCAGAAAAAAATTATATTCAGTTTGCAACCTGATGGAGGTCAGTATAGATGGACTCATAGAACAAGTCCCACACACAGCTAGAAGCCCAAATATTTTTTCAGAGCTAGATGCAGAAAAATATTATATTCAATTTGCAACCTGATGGAGGTCAGTATAGATGAACTAATAGAACAAGTCCTACACACAGCTAGAAGCCCAAATATTTCTTCAGAGGTAGATGCAGAAAAAAATTATATTCAGTTTGCAACCTGATGGAGGTCAGTATAGATGGACTAATAGAACGAGTCCCACACAGCTAGAAGCCCAAATATTTTTCAGAGCTAGTTGCAGAAAAATATTATATTCAATTTGCAACCTGATGGAGGTCAGTATAGATGGACTAATAGAACAAGTCCCACACACTGCTAGAAGGCCAAATATTTTTTCAGAGCTAGATGCAGAAAAATATTATATTCAATTTGCAACCTGATGGAGGTCAGTATAGATGGACTAATACAACAAGTCCCACACACTGCTAGAAGGCAAAATATTTTTTCAGAGCTAGATGCAGAAAAAAATTACATTGAATTTGCAACCTGATGGAGGTCAGTATAGATGGACTAATAGAACAAGTCCCACACACAGCTAGAAGGCCAAATATTTTTTCAGAGCTAGATGCAGAAAAATATTATATTCAATTTGCAACCTGATGGAGGTCAGTATAGGTGGACTAATAGAACAAGTCCCACACACAGCTAGAAGCCCAAATATTTTTTCAGAGGTAGATGCAGAAAAAAATTATATTCAGTTTGCAACCTGATGGAGGTCAGTATAGATGGACTAATAGAACAAGTCCCACACACAGCTAGAAGCCCAATTATTTTTTCAGAGCTAGATGCAGAAAAATATTATATTCAATTTGCAACCTGATGTAGGTCAGTATAGATGAACTAATAGAACAAGTCCTACACACAGCTAGAAGCCCAAATATTTCTTCAGAGGTAGATGCAGAAAAAAATTATATTCAGTTTGCAACCTGATGGAGGTCAGTATAGATGGACTAATAGAACGAGTCCCACACAGCTAGAAGCCCAAATATTTTTTCAGAGCTAGATGCAGAAAAATATTATATTCAATTTGCAACCTGATGGAGGTCAGTATAGATGGACTAATAGAACAAGTCCCACACACTACTAGAAGGCCAAATATTTTTTCAGAGCTAGATGCAGAAAAATATTATATTCAATTTGCAACCTGATGGAGGTCAGTATAGATGGACTAATAGAACAAGTCCCACACACTGCTAGAAGGCCAAATATTTTTTCAGAGCTAGATGCAGAAAAATATTATATTCAATTTGCAACCTGATGGAGGTCAGTATAGATGGACTAATAGAACAAGTCCCACACACTGCTAGAAGGCCAAATATTTTTTCAGAGCTAGATGCAGAAAATTATTATATTCAATTTGCAACCTGATGGAGGTCAGTATAGATGGACTAATAGAACAAGTCCCACACACAGCTAGAAGCCCAAATATTTTTTCAGAGGTAGATGCAGAAAAAAATTATATTCAATTTGCAACCTGATGGAGTTCAGTATAGATGGACTAATAGAACAAGTCCCACACACAGCTAGAAGAGAAGACCAAATATTTATTAAGAGGTAGATGCAGAAAAAAATTATATTCAATTTGCAACCTGATGGAGGTCAGTATAGATTGACTAATAGAACAAGTCCCACACACTGCTAGAAGGCCAAATATCTTTTCAGACCTAGATGCAGAAAAAAATTATATTCATTTTGCAACCTGATGGAGGTCAGTGTAGATGGACTAATAGAACAAGTCCCACACACTGCTAGAAGGCCAAATATTTTTTCAGAGCTAGATGCAGAAAAAAATTACATTGAATTTGCAACCTGATGGAGGTCAGTATAGATGGAATAATAGAACAAGTCCCACACACAGCTAGAAGGCCAAATATTTTTTCAGAGCTAGATGCAGAAAAATATTATATTCAATTTGCAACCTGATGGAGGTCAGTATAGATGGACTAATACAACAAGTCCCACACACTGCTAGAAGGCCAAATATTTTTTCAGAGCTAGATGCAGAAAAAAATTACATTGAATTTGCAACCTGATGGAGGTCAGTATAGATGGTCTATTAGAACAAGTCCCACACACAGCTAGAAGGCCAAATATTTTTTCAGAGCTAGATGCAGAAAAATATTATATTCAATTTGCAACCTGATGGAGGTCAGTATAGATGGACTAATAGAACAAGTCCCACACACAGCTAGAAGCCCAAATATTTTTTCAGAGGTAGATGCAGAAAAAAATTATATTCAGTTTGCAACCTGATGGAGGTCAGTATAGATGGACTCATAGAACAAGTCCCACACACAGCTAGAAGCCCAAATATTTTTTCAGAGCTAGATGCAGAAAAATATTATATTCAATTTGCAACCTGATGGAGGTCAGTATAGATGGACTAATAGAACAAGTCCCACACACTGCTAGAAGGCCAAATATTTTTTCAGAGCTAGATGCAGAAAAATATTATATTCAATTTGCAACCTGATGGAGGTCAGTATAGATGGACTAATACAACAAGTCCCACACACTGCTAGAAGGCAAAATATTTTTTCAGAGCTAGATGCAGAAAAAAATTACATTGAATTTGCAACCTGATGGAGGTCAGTATAGATGGACTAATAGAACAAGTCCCACACACAGCTAGAAGCCCAATTATTTTTTCAGAGCTAGATGCAGAAAAATATTATATTCAATTTGCAACCTGATGGAGGTCAGTATAGATGAACTAATAGAACAAGTCCTACACACAGCTAGAAGCCCAAATATTTCTTCAGAGGTAGATGCAGAAAAAAATTATATTCAGTTTGCAACCTGATGGAGGTCAGTGTAGATGGACTAATAGAACGAGTCCCACACAGCTAGAAGCCCAAATATTTTTCAGAGCTAGTTGCAGAAAAATATTATATTCAATTTGCAACCTGATGGAGGTCAGTATAGATGGACTAATAGAACAAGTCCCACACACTGCTAGAAGGCCAAATATTTTTTCAGAGCTAGATGCAGAAAAATATTATATTCATTTTGCAACCTGATGGAGGTCAGTATAGATGGACTAATACAACAAGTCCCACACACTGCTAGAAGGCCAAATATTTTTTCAGAGCTAGATGCAGAAAAAAATTACTTTGAATTTGCAACCTGATGGAGGTCAGTATAGATGGACTAATAGAACAAGTCCCACACACAGCTAGAAGCCCAAATATTTTTTCAGAGGTAGATGCAGAAAAAAATTATATTCAGTTTGCAACCTGATGGAGGTCAGTATAGATTAACTAATAGAACAAGTCCTACACACAGCTAGAAGCCCAAATATTTCTTCAGAGGTAGATGCAGAAAAAAATTATATTCAGTTTGCAACCTGATGGAGGTCAGTATAGATAGACTAATAGAACGAGTCCCACACAGCTAGAAGCCCAAATATTTTTTCAGAGCTAGATGCAGAAAAAAATTACATTCAATTTGCAACCTGATGGAGGTCAGTATAGATGGACTAATAGAACAAGTCCCACACACTGATAGAAGAGAAGACCAAATATTTATTAAGAGGTAGATGCAGAAAAAAATTATATTCAATTTGCAACCTGATGGAATTCAGTATAGATGGACTAATAGAACAAGTCCCAGACACTGCTAGAAGGCCAAATATTTTTTCAGAGCTAGATGCAGAAAAATATTATATTCAATTTGCAACCTGATGGAGGTCAGTATAGATGGACTAATAGAACAAGTCCCACACACAGCTAGAAGCCCAAATATTTTTTCAGAGGTAGATGCAGAAAAAAATTATATTCAATTTGCAACCTGATGGAGTTCAGTATAGATGGACTAATAGAACAAGTCCCACACACAGCTAGAAGAGAAGACCAAATATTTATTAAGAGGTAGATGCAGAAAAAAATTATATTCAATTTGCAACCTGATGGAGGTCAGTATAGATGGACTAATAGAACAAGTCCCACACACTGCTAGAAGGCCAAATATCTTTTCAGACCTAGATGCAGAAAAAAATTATATTCAATTTGCAACCTGATGGAGGTCAGTATAGATGGACTAATAGAACAAGTCCCACACACTGCTAGAAGGCCAAATATTTTTTCAGAGCTAGATGCAGAAAAAAATTACATTGAATTTGCAACCTGATGGAGGTCAGTATAGATGGACTAATAGAACAAGTCCCACACACAGCTAGAAGGCCAAATATTTTTTCAGAGCTAGATGCAGAAAAATATTATATTCAATTTGCAACCTGATGGAGGTCAGTATAGATGGACTAATACAACAAGTCCCACACACTGCTAGAAGGCCAAATATTTTTTCAGAGCTAGATGCAGAAAAAAATTACATTGAATTTGCAACCTGATGGAGGTCAGTATAGATGGACTAATAGAACAAGTCCCACACACAGCTAGAAGGCCAAATATTTTTTCAGAGCTAGATGCAGAAAAATATTATATTCAATTTGCAACCTGATGGAGGTCAGTATAGATGGACTAATACAACAAGTCCCACACACTGCTAGAAGGCCAAATATTTTTTCAGAGCTAGATGCAGAAAAAAATTACATTGAATTTGCAACCTGATGGAGGTCAGCATAGATGGACTAATAGAACAAGTCCCACACACAGCTAGAAGCCCAAATATTTTTTCAGAGGTAGATGCAGAAAAAAATTATATTCAGTTTGCAACCTGATGGAGGTCAGTATAGATGGACTAATAGAACAAGTCCCACACACAGCTAGAAGCCCAAATATTTATTCAGAGCTAGATGCAGAAAAATATTATATTCAATTTGCAACCTGATGGAGGTCAGTATAGATGAACTAATAGAACAAGTCCTACACACAGCTAGAAGCCCAAATATTTCTTCAGAGGTAGATGCAGAAAAAAATTATATTCAGTTTGCAACCTGATGGAGGTCAGTATAGATGGACTAATAGAACGAGTCCCACACAGCTAGAAGCCCAAATATTTTTTCAGAGCTAGATGCAGAAAAATATTATATTCAATTTGCAACCTGATGGAGGTCAGTATAGATGGACTAATAGAACAAGTCCCACACACTGCTAGAAGGCCAAATATTTTTTCAGAGCTAGATGCAGAAAAATATTATATTCAATTTGCAACCTGATGGAGGTCAGTATAGATGGACTAATAGAACAAGTCCCACACACTGCTAGAAGGCCAAATATTTTTTCAGAGCTAGATGCAGAAAAATATTATATTCAATTTGCAACCTGATGGAGGTCAGTATAGATGGACTAATAGAACAAGTCCCACACACTGCTAGAAGGCCAAATATTTTTTCAGAGCTAGATGCAGAAAAAAATTACATTGAATTTGCAACCTGATGGAGGTCAGTATAGATGGACTAATAGAACAAGTCCCACACACAGCTAGAAGGCCAAATATTTTTTCAGAGCTAGATGCAGAAAAATATTATATTCAATTTGCAACCTGATGGAGGTCAGTATAGATGGACTAATACAACAAGTCCCACACACTGCTAGAAGGCCAAATATTTTTTCAGAGCTAGATGCAGAAAAAAATTACATTGAATTTGCAACCTGATGGAGGTCAGTATAGATGGACTAATAGAACAAGTCCCACACACAGCTAGAAGGCCAAATATTTTTTCAGAGCTAGATGCAGAAAAATATTATATTCAATTTGCAACCTGATGGAGGTCAGTATAGATGGACTAATACAACAAGTCCCACACACTGCTAGAAGGCCAAATATTTTTTCAGAGCTAGATGCAGAAAAAAATTACATTGAATTTGCAACCTGATGGAGGTCAGCATAGATGGACTAATAGAACAAGTCCCACACACAGCTAGAAGCCCAAATATTTTTTCAGAGGTAGATGCAGAAAAAAATTATATTCAGTTTGCAACCTGATGGAGGTCAGTATAGATGGACTAATAGAACAAGTCCCACACACAGCTAGAAGCCCAAATATTTATTCAGAGCTAGATGCAGAAAAATATTATATTCAATTTGCAACCTGATGGAGGTCAGTATAGATGAACTAATAGAACAAGTCCTACACACAGCTAGAAGCCCAAATATTTCTTCAGAGGTAGATGCAGAAAAAAATTATATTCAGTTTGCAACCTGATGGAGGTCAGTATAGATGGACTAATAGAACGAGTCCCACACAGCTAGAAGCCCAAATATTTTTTCAGAGCTAGATGCAGAAAAATATTATATTCAATTTGCAACCTGATGGAGGTCAGTATAGATGGACTAATAGAACAAGTCCCACACACTGCTAGAAGGCCAAATATTTTTTCAGAGCTAGATGCAGAAAAATATTATATTCAATTTGCAACCTGATGGAGGTCAGTATAGATGGACTAATAGAACAAGTCCCACACACTGCTAGAAGGCCAAATATTTTTTCAGAGCTAGATGCAGAAAAATATTATATTCAATTTGCAACCTGATGGAGGTCAGTATGGATGGACTAATAGAACAAGTCCCACACACTGCTAGAAGGCCAAATATTTTTTCAGAGCTAGATGCAGAAAATTATTATATTCAATTTGCAACCTGATGGAGGTCAGTATAGATGGACTAATAGAACAAGTCCCACACACAGCTAGAAGCCCAAATATTTTTTCAGAGGTAGATGCAGAAAAAAATTATATTCAATTTGCAACCTGATGGAGTTCAGTATAGATGGACTAATAGAACAAGTCCCACACACAGCTAGAAGAGAAGACCAAATATTTATTAAGAGGTAGATGCAGAAAAAAATTATATTCAATTTGCAACCTGATGGAGGTCAGTATAGATGGACTAATAGAACAAGTCCCACACACTGCTAGAAGGCCAAATATCTTTTCAGACCTAGATGCAGAAAAAAATTATATTCAATTTGCAACCTGATGGAGGTCAGTATAGATGGACTAATAGAACAAGTCCCACACACTGCTAGAAGGCCAAATATTTTTTCAGAGCTAGATGCAGAAAAAAATCACATTGAATTTGCAACCTGATGGAGGTCAGTATAGATGGACTA
Organism: Phyllobates terribilis; assembly: GCF_046119375.1. NCBI lineage: Eukaryota > Metazoa > Chordata > Amphibia > Anura > Dendrobatidae > Phyllobates > Phyllobates terribilis. Next base: position 761,914,769 of record NW_027362762.1, on the reverse strand, counting down.
ATAGAACAAGTCCCACACACAGCTAGAAGGCCAAATATTTTTTCAGACCTAGATGCAGAAAAAAATTATATTCAATTTGCAACCTGATGGAGGTCAGTATAGATGGACTAATAGAACAAGTCCCACACACTGCTAGAAGGCCAAATATTTTTTCAGAGCTAGATGCAGAAAAAAATTACATTGAATTTGCAACCTGCTGGAGGTCAGTATAGATGGACTAATAGAACAAGTCCCACACACAGCTAGAAGGCCAAATATTTTTTCAGAGCTAGATGCAGAAAAATATTATATTCAATTTGCAACCTGATGGAGGTCAGTATAGATGGACTAATACAACAAGTCCCACACACTGCTAGAAGGCCAAATATTTTTTCAGAGCTAGATGCAGAAAAAAATTACATTGAATTTGCAACCTGATGGAGGTCAGTATAGATGGACTAATAGAACAAGTCCCACACACAGCTAGAAGGCCAAATATTTTTTCAGAGCTAGATGCAGAAAAATATTATATTCAATTTGCAACCTGATGGAGGTCAGTATAGATGGACTAATACAACAAGTCCCACACACTGCTAGAAGGCCAAATATTTTTTCAGAGCTAGATGCAGAAAAAAATTACATTGAATTTGCAACCTGATGGAGGTCAGCATAGATGGACTAATAGAACAAGTCCCACACACAGCTAGAAGCCCAAATATTTTTTCAGAGGTAGATGCAGAAAAAAATTATATTCAGTTTGCAACCTGATGGAGGTCAGTATAGATGGACTAATAGAACAAGTCCCACACACAGCTAGAAGCCCAAATATTTATTCAGAGCTAGATGCAGAAAAATATTATATTCAATTTGCAACCTGATGGAGGTCAGTATAGATGAACTAATAGAACAAGTCCTACACACAGCTAGAAGCATAAATATTTCTTCAGAGGTAGATGCAGAAAAAAATTATATTCAGTTTGCAACCTGATGGAGGTCAGTATAGATGGACTAATAGAACGAGTCCCACACAGCTAGAAGCCCAAATATTTTTTCAGAGCTAGATGCAGAAAAATATTATATTCAATTTGCAACCTGATGGAGGTCAGTATAGATGGACTAATAGAACAAGTCCCACACACTGCTAGAAGGCCAAATATTTTTTCAGAGCTAGATGCAGAAAAATATTATATTCAATTTGCAACCTGATGGAGGTCAGTATAGATGGACTAATAGAACAAGTCCCACACACTGCTAGAAGGCCAAATATTTTTTCAGAGCTAGATGCAGAAAAATATTATATTCAATTTGCAACCTGATGGAGGTCAGTATAGATGGACTAATAGAACAAGTCCCACACACTGCTAGAAGGCCAAATATTTTTTCAGAGCTAGATGCAGAAAATTATTATATTCAATTTGCAACCTGATGGAGGTCAGTATAGATGGACTAATAGAACAAGTCCCACACACAGCTAGAAGCCCAAATATTTTTTCAGAGGTAGATGCAGAAAAAAATTATATTCAATTTGCAACCTGATGGAGTTCAGTATAGATGGACTAATAGAACAAGTCCCACACACAGCTAGAAGAGAAGACCAAATATTTATTAAGAGGTAGATGCAGAAAAAAATTATATTCAATTTGCAACCTGATGGAGGTCAGTATAGATGGACTAATAGAACAAGTCCCACACACTGCTAGAAGGCCAAATATCTTTTCAGACCTAGATGCAGAAAAAAATTATATTCAATTTGCAACCTGATGGAGGTCAGTATAGATGGACTAATAGAACAAGTCCCACACACTGCTAGAAGGCCAAATATTTTTTCAGAGCTAGATGCAGAAAAAAATTACATTGAATTTGCAACCTGATGGAGGTCAGTATAGATGGACTAATAGAACAAGTCCCACACACAGCTAGAAGGCCAAATATTTTTTCAGAGCTAGATGCAGAAAAATATTATATTCAATTTGCAACCTGATGGAGGTCAGTATAGATGGACTAATACAACAAGTCCCACACACTGCTAGAAGGCCAAATATTTTTTCAGAGCTAGATGCAGAAAAAAATTACATTGAATTTGCAACCTGATGGAGGTCAGTATAGATGGTCTAATAGAACAAGTCCCACACACAGCTAGAAGGCCAAATATTTTTTCAGAGCTAGATGCAGAAAAATATTATATTCAATTTGCAACCTGATGGAGGTCAGTATAGATGGACTAATAGAACAAGTCCCACACACAGCTAGAAGCCCAAATATTTTTTCAGAGGTAGATGCAGAAAAAAATTATATTCAGTTTGCAACCTGATGGAGGTCAGTATAGATGGACTCATAGAACAAGTCCCCCACACACAGCTAGAAGCCCAAATATTTTTTCAGAGCTAGATGCAAAAAAATATTATATTCAATTTGCAACCTGATGGAGGTCAGTATAGATGAACTAATAGAACAAGTCCTACACACAGCTAGAAGCCCAAATATTTCTTCAGAGGTAGATGCAGAAAAAAATTATATTCAGTTTGCAACCTGATGGAGGTCAGTATAGATGGACTAATAGAACGAGTCCCACACAGCTAGAAGCCCAAATATTTTTCAGAGCTAGATGCAGAAAAATATTATATTCAATTTGCAACCTGATGGAGGTCAGTATAGATGGACTAATAGAACAAGTCCCACACACTGCTAGAAGGCCAAATATTTTTTCAGAGCTAGATGCAGAAAAATATTATATTCAATTTGCAACCTGATGGAGGTCAGTATAGATGGACTAATACAACAAGTCCCACACACTGCTAGAAGGCCAAATATTTTTTCAGAGCTAGATGCAGAAAAAAATTACATTGAATTTGCAACCTGATGGAGGTCAGTATAGATGGACTAATAGAACGAGTCCCACACAGCTAGAAGCCCAAATATTTTTCAGAGCTAGATGCAGAAAAATATTATATTCAATTTGCAACCTGATGGAGGTCAGTATAGATGGACTAATAGAACAAGTCCCACACACTGCTAGAAGGCCAAATATTTTTTCAGAGCTAGATGCAGAAAAATATTATATTCAATTTGCAACCTGATGGAGGTCAGTATAGATGGACTAATACAACAAGTACCACACACTGCTAGAAGGCCAAATATTTTTTCAGAGCTAGATGCAGAAAAATATTATATTCAATTTGCAACCTGATGGAGGTCAGTATAGGTGGACTAATAGAACAAGTCCCACACACAGCTAGAAGCCCAAATATTTTTTCAGAGGTAGATGCAGAAAAAAATTATATTCAGTTTTCAACCTGATGGAGGTCAGTATAGATGGACTAATAGAACAAGTCCCACACACAGCTAGAAGCCCAAATATTTTTTTCAGAGCTAGATGCAGAAAAAAATTATATTAAATTTGCAACGTGATGGAGGTCAGTATAGATGGACTAATAGAACAAGTCCCACACACTGCTAGAAGGCCAAATATTTTTTCAGAGCTATATGCAGAAAAATATTATATTCAATTTGCAACCTGATGGAGGTCAGTATAGATGGACTAATACAACAAGTCCCACACACTGCTAGAAGGCCAAATATTTTTTCAGAGCTAGATGCAGAAAATTATTATATTCAATTTGCAACCTGATGGAGGTCAGTATAGATGGACTAATAGAACAAGTCCCACACACAGCTAGAAGCCCAAATATTTTTTCAGAGGTAGATGCAGAAAAAAATTATATTCAATTTGCAACCTGATGGAGTTCAGTATAGATGGACTAATAGAACAAGTCCCACACACAGCTAGAAGAGAAGACCAAATATTTATTAAGAGGTAGATGCAGAAAAAAATTATATTCAATTTGCAACCTGATGGAGGTCAGTATAGATGGACTAATAGAACAAGTCCCACACACTGCTAGAAGGCCAAATATCTTTTCAGACCTAGATGCAGAAAAAAATTATATTCAATTTGCAACCTGATGGAGGTCAGTATAGATGGACTAATAGAACAAGTCCCACACACTGCTAGAAGGCCAAATATTTTTTCAGAGCTAGATGCAGAAAAAAATTACATTGAATTTGCAACCTGATGGAGGTCAGTATAGATGGACTAATAGAACAAGTCCCACACACAGCTAGAAGGCCAAATATTTTTTCAGAGCTAGATGCAGAAAAATATTATATTCAATTTGCAACCTGATGGAGGTCAGTATAGATGGACTAATACAACAAGTCCCACAAACTGCTAGAAGGCCAAATATTTTTTCAGAGCTAGATGCAGAAAAAAATTACATTGAATTTGCAACCTGATGGAGGTCAGTATACATGGACTAATAGAACAAGTCCCACACACAGCTAGAAGGCCAAATATTTTTTCAGAGCTAGATGCAGAAAAATATTATATTCAATTTGCAACCTGATGGAGGTCAGTATAGATGGACTAATACAACAAGTCCCACACACTGCTAGAAGGCCAAATATTTTTTCAGAGCTAGATGCAGAAAAAAATTACATTGAATTTGCAACCTGATGGAGGTCAGTATAGATGGACTAATAGAACAAGTCCCACACACAGCTAGAAGGCCAAATATTTTTTCAGAGCTAGATGCAGAAAAATATTATATTCAATTTGCAACCTGATGGAGGTCAGTATAGATGGACTAATACAACAAGTCCCACACACTGCTAGAAGGCCAAATATTTTTTCAGAGCTAGATGCAGAAAAAAATTACATTGAATTTGCAACCTGATGGAGGTCAGTATAGATGGACTAATAGAACAAGTCCCACACACAGCTAGAAGCCCAAATATTTTTTCAGAGGTAGATGCAGAAAAAAATTATATTCAGTTTGCAACCTGATGGAGGTCAGTATAGATGAACTAATAGAACAAGTCCTACACACAGCTAGAAGCCCAAATATTTCTTCAGAGGTAGATGCAGAAAAAAATTATATTCAGTTTGCAACCTGATGGAGGTCAGTATAGATGGACTAATAGAACGAGTCCCACACAGCTAGAAGCCCAAATATTTTTTCAGAGCTAGATGCAGAAAAATATTATATTCAATTTGCAACCTGATGGAGGTCAGTATAGATGGACTAATAGAACAAGTCCCACACACTGCTAGAAGGCCAAATATTTTTTCAGAGCTAGATGCAGAAAAAAATTACATTCAATTTGCAACCTGATGGAGGTCAGTATAGATGGACTAATAGAACAAGTCCCACACACTGATAGAAGAGAAGACCAAATATTTATTAAGAGGTAGATGCAGAAAAAAATTATATTCAATTTGCAACCTGATGGAATTCAGTATAGATGCACTAATAGAACAAGTCCCAGACACTGCTAGAAGGCCAAATATTTTTTCAGAGCTAGATGCAGAAAAATATTATATTCAATTTGCAACCTGATGGAGGTCAGTATAGATGGACTAATACAACAAGTCCCACACACTGCTAGAAGGCCAAATATTTTTTCAGAGCTAGATGCAGAAAAAAATTACATTGAATTTGCAACCTGATGGAGGTCAGTATAGATGGACTAATAGAACGAGTCCCACACAGCTAGAAGCCCAAATATTTTTCAGAGCTAGATGCAGAAAAATATTATATTCAATTTGCAACCTGATGGAGGTCAGTATAGATGGACTAATAGAACAAGTCCCACACACTGCTAGAAGGCCAAATATTTTTTCAGAGCTAGATGCAGAAAAATATTATATTCAATTTGCAACCTGATGGAGGTCAGTATAGATGGACTAATACAACAAGTCCCACACACTGCTAGAAGGCCAAATATTTTTTCAGAGCTAGATGCAGAAAAAATTACATTGAATTTGCAACCTGATGGAGGTCAGTATAGATGGACTAATAGAACAAGTCCCACACACAGCTAGAAGGCCAAATATTTTTTCAGAGCTAGATGCAGAAAAATATTATATTCAATTTGCAACCTGATGGAGGTCAGTATAGGTGGACTAATAGAACAAGTCCCACACACAGCTAGAAGCCCAAATATTTTTTCAGAGGTAGATGCAGAAAAAAATTATATTCAGTTTTCAACCTGATGGAGGTCAGTATAGATGGACTAATAGAACAAGTCCCACACACAGCTAGAAGCCCAAATATTTTTTTCAGAGCTAGATGCAGAAAAAAATTATATTAAATTTGCAACGTGATGGAGGTCAGTATAGATGGACTAATAGAACAAGTCCCACACACTGCTAGAAGGCCAAATATTTTTTCAGAGCTATATGCAGAAAAATATTATATTCAATTTGCAACCTGATGGAGGTCAGTATAGATGGACTAATACAACAAGTCCCACACACTGCTAGAAGGCCAAATATTTTTTCAGAGCTAGATGCAGAAAATTATTATATTCAATTTGCAACCTGATGGAGGTCAGTATAGATGGACTAATAGAACAAGTCCCACACACAGCTAGAAGCCCAAATATTTTTTCAGAGGTAGATGCAGAAAAAAATTATATTCAATTTGCAACCTGATGGAGTTCAGTATAGATGGACTAATAGAACAAGTCCCACACACAGCTATAAGAGAAGACCAAATATTTATTAAGAGGTAGATGCAGAAAAAAATTATATTCAATTTGCAACCTGATGGAGGTCAGTATAGATGGACTAATAGAACAAGTCCCACACACTGCTAGAAGGCCAAATATCTTTTCAGACCTAGATGCAGAAAAAAATTACATTGAATTTGCAACCTGATGGAGGTCAGTATAGATGGACTAATAGAACAAGTCCCACACACAGCTAGAAGGCCAAATATTTTTTCAGAGCTAGATGCAGAAAAATATTATATTCAATTTGCAACCTGATGGAGGTCAGTATAGATGGACTAATACAACAAGTCCCACACACTGCTAGAAGGCCAAATATTTTTTCAGAGCTAGATGCAGAAAAAAATTACATTGAATTTGCAACCTGATGGAGGTCAGTATAGATGGACTAATAGAACAAGTCCCACACACAGCTAGAAGGCCAAATATTTTTTCAGAGCTAGATGCAGAAAAATATTATATTCAATTTGCAACCTGATGGAGGTCAGTATAGATGGACTAATACAACAAGTCCGACACACTGCTAGAAGGCCAAATATTTTTTCAGAGCTAGATGCAGAAAAAAATTACATTGAATTTGCAACCTGATGGAGGTCAGTATAGATGGACTAATAGAACAAGTCCCACACACAGCTAGAAGCCCAAATATTTTTTCAGAGGTAGATGCAGAAAAAAATTATATTCAGTTTGCAACCTGATGGAGGTCAGTATAGATGAACTAATAGAACAAGTCCTACACACAGCTAGAAGCCCAAATATTTCTTCAGAGGTAGATGCAGAAAAAAATTATATTCAGTTTGCAACCTGATGGAGGTCAGTATAGATGGAATAATAGAACGAGTCCCACACAGCTAGAAGCCCAAATATTTTTTCAGAGCTAGATGCAGAAAAATATTATATTCAATTTGCAACCTGATGGAGGTCAGTATAGATGGACTAATAGAACAAGTCCCACACACTGCTAGAAGGCCAAATATTTTTTCAGAGCTAGATGCAGAAAAATATTATATTCAATTTGCAACCTGATGGAGGTCAGTATAGATGGACTAATAGAACAAGTCCCACACACTGCTAGAAGGCCAAATATTTTTTCAGAGCTAGATGCAGAAAAAAATTACATTGAATTTGCAACCTGATGGAGGTCAGTATAGATGGTCTAATAGAACAAGTCCCACACACAGCTAGAAGGCCAAATATTTTTTCAGAGCTAGATGCAGAAAAATATTATATTCAATTTGCAACCTGATGGAGGTCAGTATAGATGGACTAATAGAACAAGTCCCACACACAGCTAGAAGCCCAAATATTTTTTCAGAGGTAGATGCAGAAAAAAATTATATTCAGTTTGCAACCTGATGGAGGTCAGTATAGATGGACTCATAGAACAAGTCCCACACACAGCTAGAAGCCCAAATATTTTTTCAGAGCTAGATGCAGAAAAATATTATATTCAATTTGCAACCTGATGGAGGTCAGTATAGATGAACTAATAGAACAAGTCCTACACACAGCTAGAAGCCCAAATATTTCTTCAGAGGTAGATGCAGAAAAAAATTATATTCAGTTTGCAACCTGATGGAGGTCAGTATAGATGGACTAATAGAACGAGTCCCACACAGCTAGAAGCCCCAATATTTTTTCAGAGCTAGATGCAGAAAAATATTATATTCAATTTGCAACCTGATGGAGGTCAGTATAGATGGACTAATAGAACAAGTCCCACACACTGCCAGAAGGCCAAATATTTTTTCAGAGCTAGATGCAGAAAAATATTATATTCAATTTGCAACCTGATGGAGGTCAGTATAGATGGACTAATACAACAAGTCCCACACACTGCTAGAAGGCCAAATATTTTTTCAGAGCTAGATGCAGAAAAAAATTACATTGAATTTGCAACCTGATGGAGGTCAGTATAGATGGACTAATAGAACAAGTCCCACACACAGCTAGAAGGCCAAATATTTTTTCAGAGCTAGATGCAGAAAAATATTATATTCAATTTGCAACCTGATGGAGGTCAGTATAGATGGACTAATACAACAAGTCCCACACACTGCTAGAAGGCCAAATATTTTTTCAGAGCTAGATGCAGAAAAAAATTACATTGAATTTGCAACCTGATGGAGGTCAGTATAGATGGACTAATAGAACAAGTCCCACACACAGCTAGAAGCCCAAATATTTTTTCAGAGGTAGATGCAGAAAAAAATTATATTCAGTTTGCAACCTGATGGAGGTCAGTATAGATGAACTAATAGAACAAGTCCTACACACAGCTAGAAGCCCAAATATTTCTTCAGAGGTAGATGCAGAAAAAAATTATATTCAGTTTGCAACCTGATGGAGGTCAGTATAGATGGACTAATAGAACGAGTCCCACACAGCTAGAAGCCCAAATATTTTTTCAGAGCTAGATGCAGAAAAATATTATATTCAATTTGCAACCTGATGGAGGTCAGTATAGATGGACTAATAGAACAAGTCCCACACACTGCTAGAAGGCCAAATATTTTTTCAGAGCTAGATGCAGAAAAAAATTACATTCAATTTGCAACCTGATGGAGGTCAGTATAGATGGACTAATAGAACAAGTCCCACACACTGATAGAAGAGAAGACCAAATATTTATTAAGAGGTAGATGCAGAAAAAAATTATATTCAATTTGCAACCTGATGGAATTCAGTATAGATGGACTAATAGAACAAGTCCCAGACACTGCTAGAAGGCCAAATATTTTTTCAGAGCTAGATGCAGAAAAATATTATATTCAATTTGCAACCTGATGGAGGTCAGTATAGATGGACTAATAGAACAAGTCCCACACACAGCTAGAAGCCCAAATATTTTTTCAGAGGTAGATGCAGAAAAAAATTATATTCAATTTGCAACCTGATGGAGTTCAGTATAGATGGACTAATAGAACAAGTCCCACACACAGCTATAAGAGAAGACCAAATATTTATTAAGAGGTAGATGCAGAAAAAAATTATATTCAATTTGCAACCTGATGGAGGTCAGTATAGATGGACTAATAGAACAAGTCCCACACACTGCTAGAAGGCCAAATATCTTTTCAGACCTAGATGCAGAAAAAAATTATATTCAATTTGCAACCTGATGGAGGTCAGTATAGATGGACTAGTAGAACAAGTCCCACACACTGCTAGAAGGCCAAATATTTTTTCAGAGCTAGATGCAGAAAAAAATTACATTGAATTTGCAACCTGATGGAGGTCAGTATAGATGGACTAATAGAACAAGTCCCACACACAGCTAGAAGGCCAAATATTTTTTCAGAGCTAGATGCAGAAAAATATTATATTCAATTTGCAACCTGATGGAGGTCAGTATAGATGGACTAATACAACAAGTCCCACACACTGCTAGAAGGCCAAATATTTTTTCAGAGCTAGATGCAGAAAAAAATTACATTGAATTTGCAACCTGATGGAGGTCAGTATAGATGGACTAATAGAACAAGTCCCACACACAGCTAGAAGGCCAAATATTTTTTCAGAGCTAGATGCAGAAAAATATTATATTCAATTTGCAACCTGATGGAGGTCAGTATAGATGGACTAATACAACAAGTCCGACACACTGCTAGAAGGCCAAATATTTTTTCAGAGCTAGATGCAGAAAAAAATTACATTGAATTTGCAACCTGATGGAGGTCAGTATAGATGGACTAATAGAACAAGTCCCACACACAGCTAGAAGCCCAAATATTTTTTCAGCGGTAGATGCAGAAAAAAATTATATTCAGTTTGCAACCTGATGGAGGTCAGTATAGATGAACTAATAGAACAAGTCCTACACACAGCTAGAAGCCCAAATATTTCTTCAGAGGTAGATGCAGAAAAAAATTATATTCAGTTTGCAACCTGATGGAGGTCAGTATAGATGGAATAATAGAACGAGTCCCACACAGCTAGAAGCCCAAATATTTTTTCAGAGCTAGATGCAGAAAAATATTATATTCAATTTGCAACCTGATGGAGGTCAGTATAGATGGACTAATAGAACAAGTCCCACACACTGCTAGAAGGCCAAATATTTTTTCAGAGCTAGATGCAGAAAAATATTATATTCAATTTGCAACCTGATGGAGGTCAGTATAGATGGACTAATAGAACAAGTCCCACACACTGCTAGAAGGCCAAATATTTTTTCAGAGCTAGATGCAGAAAAAAATTACATTGAATTTGCAACCTGATGGAGGTCAGTATAGATGGTCTAATAGAACAAGTCCCACACACAGCTAGAAGGCCAAATATTTTTTCAGAGCTAGATGCAGAAAAATATTATATTCAATTTGCAACCTGATGGAGGTCAGTATAGATGGACTAATAGAACAAGTCCCACACACAGCTAGAAGCCCAAATATTTTTTCAGAGGTAGATGCAGATAAAAATTATATTCAGTTTGCAACCTGATGGAGGTCAGTATAGATGGACTCATAGAACAAGTCCCACACACAGCTAGAAGCCCAAATATTTTTTCAGAGCTAGATGCAGAAAAATATTATATTCAATTTGCAACCTGATGGAGGTCAGTATAGATGAACTAATAGAACAAGTCCTACACACAGCTAGAAGCCCAAATATTTCTTCAGAGGTAGATGCAGAAAAAAATTATATTCAGTTTGCAACCTGATGGAGGTCAGTATAGATGGACTAATAGAACGAGTCCCACACAGCTAGAAGCCCCAATATTTTTTCAGAGCTAGATGCAGAAAAATATTATATTCAATTTGCAACCTGATGGAGGTCAGTATAGATGGACTAATAGAACAAGTCCCACACACTGCCAGAAGGCCAAATATTTTTTCAGAGCTAGATGCAGAAAAATATTATATTCAATTTGCAACCTGATGGAGGTCAGTATAGATGGTCTAATACAACAAGTCCCACACACTGCTAGAAGGCCAAATATTTTTTCAGAGCTAGATGCAGAAAAAAATTACATTGAATTTGCAACCTGATGGAGGTCAGTATAGATGGACTAATAGAACAAGTCCCACACACAGCTAGAAGCCCAAATATTTTTTCAGAGGTAGATGCAGAAAAAAATTATATTCAGTTTGCAACCTGATGGAGGTCAGTATAGATGGACTAATAGAACAAGTCCCACACACAGCTAGAAGCCCAAATATTTTTTTCAGAGCTAGATGCAGAAAAAAATTATACTAAATTTGCAACGTGATGGAGGTCAGTATAGATGGACTAATAGAACAAGTCCCACACACTGCTAGAAGGCCAAATATTTTTTCAGAGCTATATGCAGAAAAATATTATATTCAATTTGCAACCTGATGGAGGTCAGTATAGATGGACTAATACAACAAGTCCCACACACTGCTAGAAGGCCAAATATTTTTTCAGAGCTAGATGCAGAAAATTATTATATTCAATTTGCAACCTGATGGAGGTCAGTATAGATGGACTAATAGAACAAGTCCCACACACAGCTAGAAGCCCAAATATTTTTTCAGAGGTAGATGCAGAAAAAAATTATATTCAATTTGCAACCTGATGGAGGTCAGTATAGATGGACTAATACAACAAGTCCCACACACTGCTAGAAGGCCAAATATTTTTTCAGAGCTAGATGCAGAAAAAAATTACATTCAATTTGCAACCTGATGGAGGTCAGTATAGATGGACTAATAGAACAAGTCCCACACACTGATAGAAGAGAAGACCAAATATTTATTAAGGGGTAGATGCAGAAAAAAATTATATTCAATTTGCAACCTGATGGAATTCAGTATAGATGGACTAATAGAACAAGTCCCAGACACTGCTAGAAGGCCAAATATTTTTTCAGAGCTAGATGCAGAAAAATATTATATTCAATTTGCAACCTGATGGAGGTCAGTATAGATGGACTAATAGAACAAGTCCCACACACAGCTAGAAGCCCAAATATTTTTTCAGAGGTAGATGCAGAAAAAAATTATATTCAATTTGCAACCTGATGGAGTTCAGTATAGATGGACTAATAGAACAAGTCCCACACACAGCTAGAAGAGAAGACCAAATATTTATTAAGAGGTAGATGCAGAAAAAAATTATATTCAATTTGCAACCTGATGGAGGTCAGTATAGATGGACTAATAGAACAAGTCCCACTCACTGCTAGAAGGCCAAATATCTTTTCAGACCTAGATGCAGAAAAAAATTATATTCAATTTGCAACCTGATGGAGGTCAGTATAGATGGACTAATAGAACAAGTCCCACACACTGTTAGAAGGCCAAATATTTTTTCAGAGCTAGATGCAGAAAAAAATTACATTGAATTTGCAACCTGATGGAGGTCAGTATAGATGGACTAATAGAACAAGTCCCACACACAGCTAGAAGGCCAAATATTTTTTCAGAGCTAGATGCAGAAAAATATTATATTCAATTTGCAACCTGATGGAGGTCAGTATAGATGGACTAATAGAACAAGTCCCACACACTGCTAGAAGGCCAAATATTTTTTCAGAGCTAGATGCAGAAAAATATTATATTCAATTTGCAACCTGATGGAGGTCAGTATAGATGGACTAATAGAACAAGTCCCACACACAGCTAGAAGCCCAAATATTTTTTCAGAGGTAGATGCAGAAAAATATTATATTCAATTTGCAACCTGATGGAGGTCAGTATAGATGGACTAATAGAACTAGTTCCACACACAGCTAGAAGGCCAAATATTTTTTCAGAGCTAGATGCATAAAAATATTATATTCAATTTGCAACCTGATGGAGGTCAGTATAGATGGACTAATAGAACAAGTCCCACACACAGCTAGAAGAGAAGACCAAATATTTATTAAGAGGTAGATGCAGAAAAAAATTATATTCAATTTGCAACCTGATGGAGGTCAGTATAGATGGACTAATAGAACAAGTCCCACACACTGCTAGAACGCCAAATATTTTTTAAGAGCTAGATGCAGAAAAATATTATATTCAATTTGCAACCTGATGGAGGTCAGTATAGATGGACTAATAGAACAAGTCTCACACACTGCTAGAAGGCCAAATATTTTTTCAGAGCTAGATGCAGAAAAATATTATATTCAATTTGCAACCTGATGGAGGTCAGTATAGATGGACTAATAGAACAAGTCCCACACACAGCTAGAAGCCCAAATATTTTTTCAGAGGTAGATGCAGAAAAATATTATATTCAATTTGCAACCTGATGGAGGTCAGTATAGATGGACTAATAGAACTAGTTCCACACACAGCTAGAAGGCCAAATATTTTTTCAGAGCTAGATGCATAAAAATATTATATTCAATTTGCAACCTGATGGAGGTCAGTATAGATGGACTAATAGAACAAGTCCCACACACAGCTAGAAGAGAAGACCAAATATTTATTAAGAGGTAGATGCAGAAAAAAATTATATTCAATTTGCAACCTGATGGAGGTCAGTATAGATGGACTAATAGAACAAGTCCCACACACTGCTAGAACGCCAAATATTTTTTAAGAGCTAGATGCAGAAAAATATTATATTCAATTTGCAACCTGATGGAGGTCAGTATAGATGGACTAATAGAACAAGTCTCACACACTGCTAGAAGGCCAAATATTTTTTCAGAGCTAGATGCAGAAAAATATTATATTCAATTTGCAACCTGATGGAGGTCAGTATAGATGGACTAATAGAACAAGTCCCACACACAGCTAGAAGCCCAAATATTTTTTCAGAGCTAGATGAAGAAAAATATTATATTCAATTTGCAACCTGATGGAGGTCAGTATAGATGGACTAATAGAACAAGTCCCACACACAGCTAGAAGCCCAAATATTTTTTCAGAGGTAGATGCAGAAAAAAATTATATTCAATTTGCAACCTGATGGAGGTCAGTATAGATGGACTAATAGAACAAGTCCCACACACAGCTAGAAGAGAAGACCAAATATTTTTTAAGAGGTAGATGCAGAAAAAAATTATATTCAATTTGCAACCTGATGGAGGTCAGTATAGATGGACTAATAGAACAAGTCCCACACACTGCTAGAACGCCAAATATTTTTTCAGAGCTAGATGCAGAAAAATATTATATTCAATTTGCAACCTGATGGAGGTCAGTATAGATGGACTAATAGAACAAGTCCCACACACTGCTAGAAGGCCAAATATTTTTTCAGAGCTAGATGCAGAAAAATATTATATTCAATTTGCAACCTGATGGAGGTCAGTATAGATGGACTAATAGAACAAGTCCCACACACAGCTAGAAGCCCAAATATTTTTTCAGAGGTAGATGCAGAAAAATATTATATTCAATTTGCAACCTGATGGAGGTCAGTATAGATGGACTAATAGAACTAGTTCCACACACAGCTAGAAGCCCAAATATTTCTTCAGAGGTAGATGCAGAAAAAATTTATATTCAGTTTGCAACCTGATGGAGGTCAGTATAGATGGACTAATAGAACAAGTCCCACACACAGCTAGAAGAGAAGACCAAATATTTATTAAGAGGTAGATGCAGAAAAAAATTATATTCAATTTGCAACCTGATGGAGGTCAGTATAGATGGACTAATAGAACAAGTCCCACACACTGCTAGAAGGCCAAATATTTTTTCAGAGCTAGATGCAGAAAAATATTATATTCAATTTGCAACCTGATGGAGGTCAGTATAGATGGACTAATAGAACAAGTCCCACACACAGCTAGAAGCCCAAATATTTTTTCAGAGCTAGATGCAGAAAAATATTATATTCAATTTGCAACCTGATGGAGGTCAGTATATATGGACTAATAGAACAAGTCCCACACACAGCTAGAAGCCCAAATATTTTTTCAGAGCTAGATGCAGAAAAATATTATATTCAATTTGCAACCTGATGGAGGTCAGTATAGATGGAATAATAGAACAAGTCCCACACACTGCTAGAAGGCCAAATATTTTTTCAGAGCTAGATGCAGAAAAATATTATATTCAATTTGCAACCTGATGGAGGTCAGTATAGATGGACTAATAGAACAAGTACCACACACTGCTAGAAGGCCAAATATTTTTTCAGAGCTAGATGCAGAAAAATATTATATTCAATTTGCAACCTGATGGAGGTCAGTATAGATGGACTAATAGAACAAGTCCCACACACTGCTAGAAGGCAAATATTTTTTCAGAGGTAGATGCAGAAAAAAATTATATTCAATTTGCAACCTGATGGAGGTCAGTATAGATGGACTAATAGAACAAGTCCCACACACTGCTAGAAGGCCAAATAATTTTTCAGAGCTAGATGCTGAAAAATATTATATTCAATTTGAAACCTGATGGAGGTCAGTATAGATTGCCTAATAGAGCAAGTCCCACACACTGCTAGAAGGCCAAATATTTTTTCAGAGCTAGATGCAGAAAAACATTATATTCGATTTGAAACCTGATGGAGGTCAGTATAGATGGACTAATAGAACAAGTCCCACACACAGCTAGAAGCCCAAATATTTTTTCAGAGGTAGATGCAGAAAAAAATTATATTCAATTTGCAACCTGATGGAGGTCAGTATAGATGGACTAATAGAACAAGTCCCACACACTGCTAGAAGGCCAAATATTTTTTTCAGAGCTAGATGCAGAAAAAAATTATATTAAATTTGCAACGTGATGGAGGTCAGTATAGATGGACTAATAGAACAAGTCCCACACACTGCTAGAAGGCCAAATATTTTTTCAGAGCTAGATGCAGAAAAATATTACATTCAATTTGCAACCTGATGGAGGTCAGTACAGATGGAGTAATAGAACAAGTCCCACACACAGCTAGAAGAGAAGACCAAATATTTATTAAGAGGGAGATGCAGAAAAAAATTATATTCAATTTGCAACCTGTTGGAGGTCAGTATAGATGGACTAATAGAACAAGTCCCACACACTGCTAGAAGGACAAATTTTTTTTCAGAGCTAGATGCAGAAAAATCTTATATTCAATTTGCAATCTGTTGGAGGTCAGTATAGATGGACAAATAGAACAAGTCCCACACATTGCTAGAAGGCCAAATATTTTTTCAGAGCTAGATGCAGAAAAAATTATATTCAATTTGCAACCTGATGGAGGTCAGTATAGATCGACTAATAGAACAAGTCCCACACAATGCTAGAAGGCCAAATATTTTTTCAGAGCTAGATGCAGAAAAATATTATATTCAATTTGCAACCTGATGGAGGTCAGTATAGATGGACTAATAGAATTAGTTCCACACACAGCTAGATGCCCAAATATTTCTTCAGAGGCAGATGCAGAAAAAAATTATATTCAGTTTGCAATCTGATGGAGGACAGTATAGATGGACAAATGGAACAAGTCCCACACACAGCTAGAAGCCCAAATATTTTTTCAGAGCTAGATACAGAAAAATATTATATTCAATTTGCAACCTGATGGAGGTCAGTATAGATGGACTAATAGAACAAGTACAACACACTGCTAGAAGGCCAAATATTTTTTCAGAGCTAGATGCAGAAAAAATTATATTCAATTTGCAACCCGATGGAGGTCAGTATAGATGGACTAATAGAACAAGTCCCACACAATGCTAGAAGGCCAAATATTTTTTCAGAGGTAGATGCAGAAAAAAATTATATTCAATTTGCAACCTGATGGAGGTCAGTATACATGGACTAATAGAACAAGTCCTTCACACTGCTAGAAGGCCAAATATTTTTTTAGAGCTAGATGCAGAAAAAATTATATTCAGTTTGCAACCTGATGGAGGTCAGTATAGATGGACTAATAGAACAAGTCCCACACACTGCTAGAAGGCCAAATATTTTTTCAGAGCTAGATGCAGAAAAATATTATATTCAATTTGCAACCTGATGGAGGTCAGTATAGATGGACTAATAGAACAAGTCCCACACACAGATAGAAGCCCAAATATTTTTTCAGAGGTAGATGCAGAAAAAAATTATATTCAGTTTGCAACCTGATGGAGGTCAGTATAGATGGACTAATAGAACAAGACCCACACACAGCTAGAAGCCCAAATATTTTTTCAGAGGTAGATGCAGAAAAAAATTATATTCAATTTGCAACATGATGGAGGTCAGTATAGATGGACTAATAGAACACGTCCCACACACTGCTAGAAGGCCAAATATTTTTTCAGAGCTAGATGCTGAAAAAAATTATATTCAATTTGCAACCTGATGGAGGTCAGTATAGATGGACAAATAGAACAAGTCTGACAC
Source organism: Phyllobates terribilis (assembly GCF_046119375.1). Taxonomy (NCBI): domain Eukaryota; kingdom Metazoa; phylum Chordata; class Amphibia; order Anura; family Dendrobatidae; genus Phyllobates; species Phyllobates terribilis. The sequence continues at coordinate 761,896,998 of NW_027362762.1, read as the reverse complement.
ACTGCTAGAATGCCAAATATTATTTCAGAGCTAGATGCAGAAAAATATTATATTCAATTTGCAACCTGATGGAGGTCAGTATAGATGGCCTAATAGAACAATTCCCACACACTGCTAGAAGGCCAAATATTTTTTCAGAGCTACATGCAGAAAAATATTATATTCAATTTGCAACCTGATGGAGGTCAGTATAGATGGACTAAGAGAACAAGTCCCACACACTGCTAGAAGGCCAAATATTTTTTCAGAGCTAGTTGCAGAAAATTATTATACTCAATTTGCAACCTGATGGAGGTCAGTATAGATGGACTAATAGAAAAAGTCCCACACACTGCTAGAAGCCCAAATATTTTTTCAGAGCTAGATGCAGAAAAATATTATATTCAATTTGCAACCTGATGGAGGTCAGTATAGATGGACTAATAGAACAATCCCACACACTGCTAGAAGGCTAAATATTGTTTCAGAGCTAGATGCAGAAAAATATTATATTCAATTTGGAACCTGATGGAGGTCAGTATAGATGGACTAATAGAACAAGTCCCACACACTGCTAGAAGGCCAAATATTTATTCAGAGCTAGATACAGAAAGATATTATATTCAATTTGCAACCTGATGGAGGTCAGTATAGATGGACTAATAGAACAAGTCCCACACACAGATAGAAGCCCAAATATTTTTTCAGAGGTAGATGCAGAAAAAAATTATATTCAGTTTGCAACCTGATGGAGGTCAGTATAGATGGACTAATAGAACAAGACCCACACACAGCTAGAAGCCCAAATATTTTTTCAGAGGTAGATGCAGAAAAAAATTATATTCAATTTGCAACATGATGGAGGTCAGTATAGATGGACTAATAGAACAAGTCCCACACACTGCTAGAAGGCCAAATATTTTTTCAGAGCTAGATGCTGAAAAAAATTATAATCAATTTGCAACCTGATGGAGGTCAGTATAGATGGACTAATAGAGCAAGTCCCACACACTGCTAGAAGGCCAAATATTTTTTCAGAGGTAGATGCAGAAAAAAATTCTATTCAATTTGCAACCTGATGGAGGTCAGTATAGATGGACAAATAGAACAAGTCCGACACACTGCTAGAAGGCCAAATATTTTTTCAGAGCTAGATGCAGAAAAATATTATATTCAATTTGCAACCTGATGGAGGTCAGTATAGATGGCCTAATAGAACAAATCCCACACACTGCTAGAAGGCCAAATATTTTTTCAGAGCTACATGCATAAAAATATTATATTCAATTTGCAACCTGATGGAGGTCAGTATAGATGGACTAATAGAACAAGTCCCACACACTGCTAGAAGGCCAAATATTTTTTCAGAGCTAGTTGCAGAAAATTATTATATTAAATTTGCAACCTGATGGAGGTCAGTATAGATGGACTAATAGAACAAGTCCCACACACAGCTGGAAGCACAAATATTTTTTCAGAGCTAGATGAAGAAAAAAATTATATTCAATTTGCAACCTGATTGAGGTCAGTATAGATGGACTAATACAACAAGTCCTACACACTGCTAGAAGCCCAAATATTTTTTCAGAGCTAGATGCAGAAAAATATTATATTCAATTTGCAACCTGATGGAGGTCAGTATAGATGGACTAATAGAACAAGTCCCACACACTGCTAGAAGGCCAAATATTTTTTCAGAGCTAGATGCAGGAAAATATTATATTCAATTTGCAACCTGATGGAGGTCAGTATAGATGGACTAATAGAACAAGTCCCACACATTGCTAGAAGGCCAAATATTTTTTCAGAGCTACATGCAGAAGCATATTATATTCAATTTGCAACCTGATGGAGGTCAGTATAGATGGACTAATAGAACAAGTCCCACACACAGCTAGAAGCCCAAATATTTTTTCAGAGGTAGTTGCAGAAAAAAATTATATTCAGTTTGCAACCTGATGGAGGTCAGCATAGATGGCCTAATAGAACAATTCCCACACACAGCTAGAAGCCCAAATATTTTTTCAGAGGTAGATGCAGAAAAAAATTATATTCAATTTGCAACGTGATGGAGGTCAGTATAGATGGACTAATAGAACAAGTCCCACACACTGCTAGAAGGCCAAATATTTTTTCAGAGCTAGATGCAGAAAAAATATTATATTCAATTTGCAACGTGATGCAGGTCAGTATAGATGGACTAATAGAACAAGTCCCACACACTGCTAGAAGGCCAAATATTTTTTCAGAGCTAAATGCCGAAAAATATAATATTTAATTTGCAACCTGATGGAGGTCAGTATAGATGGACTAATAAAACAAGCCCCACACACAGCTAGAAGCCCAAATATTTTTTCAGAGGTAGATGCAGAAAAATATTATATTCAGTTTGCAACCTGATGGAGGTCAGCATAGCTGGACTAATAGAACAAGTCCCACACACAGGTAGAAGCCCAAATATTTTTTCAGAGCTAGATGCAGAAAAAAATTATATTCAATTTGCAACGTGATGGAGGTCAGTATAGATGGACTAATAGAACAAGTCCCACACACTGCTAGAAGGCCAAATATTTTTTCAGAGCTAGATGCAGAAAAATATTATATTCAATTTGCAACCTGATGGAGGTCAGTATAGATGGACTAATAGAATAAGTTCCACACACAGCTAGAAGCCCAAATATTTCTTCAGAGGCAGATGCAGAAAAAAATTATATTCAGTTTGCAATCTGATGGAGGACAGTATAGATGGACAAATGGAACAAGTCCCACACACAGCTAGAAGCCCAAATATTTTTTCAGAGCTAGATACAGAAAAATATTATATTTAATTTGCAACCTGATGGAGGTCAGTATAGATGGACTAATAGAACAAGTACAACACACTGCTAGAAGGCCAAATATTTTTTCAGAGCTAGATGCAGAAAAAATTATATTCAATTTGCAACCCGATGGAGGTCAGTATAGATGGACTAATAGAACAAGTCCCACACAATGCTAGAAGGCCAAATATTTTTTCAGAGGTAGATGCAGAAAAAAATTATATTCAATTTGCAACCTGATGGAGGTCAGTATAGATGGACTAATAGAACAAGTCCTTCACACTGCTAGAAGGCCAAATATTTTATAGAGCTAGATGCAGAAAAAAATTATATTCAGTTTGCAACCTGATGGAGGTCAGTATAGATGGACTAATAGAACAAGTCCCACACACTGCTAGAAGGCCAAATATTTTTTCAGAGCTAGATGCAGAAAAATATTATATTCAATTTGCAACCTGATGGCGGTCAGTGTAGATGGACTAATAGATCAAGTCCCACACACAGATAGAAGCCCAAATATTTTTTCAGAGGTAGATGCAGAAAAAAATTATATTCAGTTTGCAACCTGATGGAGGTCAGTATAGATGGACTAATAGAACAAGACCCACACACAGCTAGAAGCCCAAATATTTTTTCAGAGGTTGATGCAGAAAAAAATTATATTCAATTTGCAACATGATGGAGGTCAGTATAGATGGACTAATAGAACAAGTCCCACACACTGCTAGAAGGCCAAATATTTTTTCAGAGCTAGATGCTGAAAAAAATTATATTCAATTTGCAACCTGTTGGAGGTCAGTATAGATGGACTAATAGAACAAGTCCCACACACAGCTAGAAGCCCAAATATTTTTTCAGAGGTACATGCAGAAAAAAATTCTATTCAATTTGCATCCTGATGGAGGTCAGTATAGATGGACAAATAGAACAAGTCCGACACACTGCTAGAAGGCCAAATATTTTTTCAGAGCTAGATGCAGAAAAATATTGTATTCAATTTGCAACCTGATGGAGGTCAGTATAGATGGCCTAATAGAACAATTCCCACACACTGCTAGAAGGCCAAATATTTTTTCAGAGCTACATGCATAAAAATATTATGTTCAATTTGCAACCTGATGGAGGTCAGTATAGATGGACTAATAGAACAAGTCCCACACACTGCTAGAAGGCCAAATATTTTTTCAGAGCTAGTTGCAGAAAATTATTATATTAAATTTGCAACCTGAAGGAGGTCAGTATAGATGGACTAATAGAACAAGTCCCACACACTGCTAGAAGGCCAAATATTTTTTCAGAGCTAGATGCAGAAAAATATTATATTCAATTTGCAACCTGATGGAGGTCAGTATAGATGGACTAATAGAACCAGTCCCACACATTGCTAGAAGGCCAAATATTTTTTCAGAGCTACATGCAGAAGCATATTATATTCAATTTGCAACCTGATGGAGGTCAGTATAGATGGACTAATAGAACAAGTCCCACACACAGCTAGAAGCCCAAATATTTTTTCAGAGGTAGTTGCAGAAAAAAATTATATTCAGTTTACAACCTGATGGAGGTCAGCATAGATGGCCTAATAGAACAATTCCCACACACAGCTAGAAGCCCAAATATTTTTTCAGAGGTAGATGCAGAAAAAAATTATATTCAATTTGCAACGTGATGGAGGTCAGTATAGATGGACTAATAGAACAAGTCCCACACACTGCTAGAAGGCCAAATATTTTTTCAGAGCTAGATGCAGAAAAAATATTATATTCAATTTGCAACGTGATGCAGGTCAGTATAGATGGACTAATAGAACAAGTCCCACACACTGCTAGAAGGCCAAATATTTTTTCAGAGCTAAATGCCGAAAAATATAATATTTAATTTGCAACCTGATGGAGGTCAGTATAGATGGACTAATAGAACAAGCCCCACACACAGCTAGAAGCCCAAATATTTTTTCAGAGGTAGATGCAGAAAAATATTATATTCAGTTTGCAACCTGACGGAGGTCAGCATAGCTGGACTAATAGAACAAGTCCCACACACAGGTAGAAGCCCAAATATTTTTTCAGAGCTAGATGCAGAAAAAAATTATATTCAATTTGCAACGTGATGGAGGTCAGTATAGATGGACTAATAGCACAAGTCCCACACACTGCTAGGAGGCCAAATATTTTTTCAGAGCTATATGCAGAAAAATATTATATTCAATTTGCAACCTGATGTAGGTCAGTATAGATGGACTAATAGAATTAGTTCCACACACAGATAGAAGCCCAAATATTTCTTCAGAGGCAGATGCAGAAAAAAATTATATTCAGTTTGCAATCTGATGGAGGACAGTATAGATGGACAAATGGAACAAGTCCCACACACAGCTAGAAGCCCAAATATTTTTTCAGAGCTAGATACAGAAAAATATTATATTCAATTTGCAACCTGATGGAGGTCAGTAGAGATGGACTAATAGAACAAGTACAACACACTGCTAGAAGGCCAAATATTTTTTCAGAGCTAGATGCAGAAAAAATTATATTCAATTTGCAACCCGATGGAGGTCAGTATAGATGGACTAATAGAACAAGTCCTTCACACTGCTAGAAGGCCAAATATTTTTTTTAAGAGCTAGATGCAGAAAAAAATTATATTCAGTTTGCAACCTGATGGAGGTCAGTATAGATGGACTAATAGAACAAGTCCCACACACTGCTAGAAGGCCAAATATTTTTTCAGAGCTAGATGCAGAAAAATTTTATATTCAATTTGCAACCTGATGGATGTCAGTATAGATGGACTAATAGAACAAGTCCCACACACAGCTGAAGCCCAAATATTTTTTCAGAGGTAGATGCAGAAAAAAATTATATTCAATTTGCAACCTGATGGAGGTCAGTATAGATGGACTAATAGAACAAGTACAACACACAGCTGAATCCCAAATATTTTTTCAGAGGTAGATGCAGAAAAATATTATATTCAATTTGGAACCTGATGGAGGTCAGTATAGATGGACTAATAGAACAAGTCCCACACACTGCTAGAAGGCCAAATATTTATTCAGAGCTAGATGCAGAAAGATATTATATTCAATTTGCAACCTGATGGAGGTCAGTATAGATGGACTAATAGAACAAGTCCCACACACAGATAGAAAACCAAATATTTTTTCAGAGGTAGATGCAGAAAAAAATTATATTCAGTTTGCAACCTGATGGAGGTCAGTATAGATGGACTAATAGAACAAGACCCACACACAGCTAGAAGCCCAAATATTTTTTCAGAGGTAGATGCAGAAAAATATTATATTCAATTTGCAACCTGATGGAGGTCAGTATAGATGGCCTAATAGAACAATTCCCACACACTGCTAGAAGGCCAAATATTTTTTCAGAGCTACATGCAGAAAAATATTATATTCAATTTGCAACCTGATGGAGGTCAGTATAGATGGACTAAGAGAACAAGTCCCACACACTGCTAGAAGGCCAAATATTTTTTCAGAGTTAGTTGCAGAAAATTATTATACTCAATTTGCAACCTGATGGAGGTCAGTATAGATGGACTAATAGAAAAAGTCCCACACACTGCTAGAAGCCCAAATATTTTTTCAGAGCTAGATGCAGAAAAATATTATATTCAATTTGCAACCTGATGGAGGTCAGTATAGATGGACTAATAGAACAATCCCACACACTGCTAGAAGGCCAAATATTTTTTCAGAGCTAGATGCAGAAAAATATTATATTCAATTTGGAACCTGATGGAGATCACTATAGATGGACTAATAGAACAAGTCCCACACACTGCTAGAAGGCCAAATATTTATTCAGAGCTAGATGCAGAAAGATATTATATTCAATTTGCAACCTGATGGAGGTCAGTATAGATGGACTAATAGAACAAGTCCCACACACAGATAGAAGCCCAAATATTTTTTCAGAGGTAGATGCAGAAAAAAATTATATTCAGTTTGCAACCTGATGGAGGTCAGTATAGATGGACTAATAGAACAAGACCCACACACAGCTAGAAGCCCAAATATTTTTTCAGAGGTCGATGCAGAAAAAAATTATATTCAATTTGCAACATGATGGAGGTCAGTATAGATGGACTAATAGAACAAGTCCCACACACTGCTAGAAGGCCAAATATTTTTTCAGAGCTATATGCTGAAAAAAATTATAATCAATTTGCAACCTGATGGAGGTCAGTATAGATGGACTAATAGAACAAGTCCCACACACTGCTAGAAGGCCAAATATTTTTTCAGATTTAGATGCAGAAAAAAATTCTATTCAATTTGCAACCTGATGGAGGTCAGTATAGATGGACAAATAGAACAAGTCCGACACACTGCTAGAAGGCCAAATATTTTTTCAGAGCTAGATGCAGAAAAATATTATATTCAATTTGCAACCTGATGGAGGTCAGTATAGATGGACTAATAGAACAATTCCCACACACTGCTAGAAGGCCAAATATTTTTTCAGAGCTACATGCATAAAAATATTATATTCAATTTGCAACCTGATGGAGGTCAGTATAGATGGACTAATAGAACAAGTCCCACACACTGCTAGAAGGCCAAATATTTTTTCAGAGCTAGTTGCAGAAAATTATTATATTCAATTTGCAACCTGATGGAGGTCAGTATAGATGGACTAATAGAACAAGTCCCACACACAGCTGGAAGCACAAATATTTTTTCAGAGGTAGATGCAGAAAAAAATTATATTCAATTTGCAACCTGATGAAGGTCAGTATAGATGGACTAATACAACAAGTCCTACACACTGCTAGAAGGCCAAATATTTTTTCAGAGCTAGATGCAGAAAAATATTATATTCAATTTGCAACCTGATGGAGGTCAGTATAGATGGACTAATAGAACATGTCCCACACATTGCTAGAAGGCCAAATATTTTTTCAGAGCTAGATGCAGAAAAAAATTATATTCTTTTTGCAACCTGATGGAGGTCAGTATAGATGGACTAATAGAAAAAGTCCCACACACTGCTAGAAGCCCAAATATTTTTTCAGAGCTAGATGCAGAAAAATATTATATTCAATTTGCAACCTGATGGAGGTCAGTATAGATGGACTAATAGAACAAGTCCCACACACTGAAAGAAGGCCAAATATTTTTTTAGAGCTAGATGCCGAAAAATATTATATTCAATTTGCAACCTGATGGAGGTCAGTATAGATGGACTAATAGAACAAGTCCCACACACTGCTAGAAGGCCAAATATTTTTTCAGAGCTAGATGCAGAAAAATATTATATTCAATTTGCAACCTGATGGAGGTCAGTATAGATGGACTAATAGAACAAGTCAAACACACTGCTAGAAGGCCAAATATTTTTTCAGAGCTACATGCAGAAGCATATTATATTCAATTTGCAACCTGATGGAGGTCAGTATAGATGGACTAATAGAACAAGTCCCACACACAGCTAGAAGCCCAAATATTTTTTCAGAGGTAGTTGCAGAAAAAAATTATATTCAGTTTGCAACCTAATGGAGGTCAGCATAGATGGCCTAATAGATCAATTCCCACACACAGCAAGAAGCCCAAATATTTTTTCAGAGGTAGATGCAGAAAAAAATTATATTCAATTTGCAACGTGATGGAGGTCAGTATAGATGGACTAATAGAACAAGTCCCACACACTGCTAGAAGGCCAAATATTTTTTCAGAGCTAGATGCAGAAAAAATATTATATTCAATTTGCAACGTGATGCAGGTCAGTATAGATGGACTAATAGAACAAGTCCCACACACTGCTAGAAGGCCAAATATTTTTTCAGAGCTAAATGCCGAAAAATATAATATTTAATTTGCAACCTGATGGAGGTCAGTATAGATGGACTAATAGAACAAGTCCCACACACAGCTAGAAGCCCAAATATTTTTTCAGAGGTAGATGCAGAAAAATATTATATTCAGTTTGCAACCTGATGGAGGTCAGCATAGCTGGACTAATAGAACAAGTCCCACACACAGGTAGAAGCCCAAATATTTTTTCAGAGCTAGATGCAGCAAAAAATTATATTCAATTTGCAACGTGATGGAGGTCAGTATAGATGGACTAATAGAACAAGTCCCACACACTGCTAGAAGGCCAAATATTTTTTCAGAGCTAGATGCAGAAAAATATTATATTCAATTTGCAACCTGATGGAGGTCAGTATAGATGGACTAATAGAACAAGTCCCACACACTGCTAGAAGCCCAAATATTTTTTCAGAGCTAGATGCATAAAAAAATTAAATTCAATTTGCAACGTGATGGAGGTCAGTATAGATGGACTAATAGAACAAGTCCCACACACTGCTAGAAGGCCAAATATTTTTTCAGAGCTAAATGCAGAAAATAATTATATTCAATTTGCAACCTGATGGAGGTCAGTATAGATGGACTAATAGAACAAGTCCCACACACTGCTAGAAGGCCAAATATTTTTTCAGAGCTAGATGCAGAAAAATATTATATATAAATTGCAACCTGATGGAGGTCAGTATAGATGGACTAATAGAACAATTCCCACACACTGCTAGAAGGCCAAATATTTTTTCAGAGCTAGATGCAGAAAAATATTATATTCAATTTGCAACCTGATGGAGGTCAGTATTGATGGACTAATAGAACAAGTCCCACACACTGCTAGAAGGCCAAATATTTTTTCAGAGCTAGATGCAGAAAAAAATTATATTCTTTTTGCAACCTGATGGAGGTCAGTATAGATGGACTAATAGAAAAAGTCCCACACACTGCTAGAAGCCCAAATATTTTTTCAGAGCTAGATGCAGAAAAATATTATATTCAATTTGCAACCTGATGGAGGTCAGTATAGATGGACTAATAGAACAAGTCCCACACACTGCTAGAAGGCCAAATATTTTTTTAGAGCTAGATGCAGAAAAATATTATATTCAATTTGCAACCTGATGGAGGTCAGTATAGATGGACTAATAGAACAAGTCCCACACACTGCTAGAAGGCCAAATATTTTTTCAGAGCTAGATGCAGAAAAATATTATATTCAATTTGCAACCTGATGGAGGTCAGTATAGATGGACTAATAGAACAAGTCCCACACACTGCTAGAAGGCCAAATATTTTTTCAGAGCTACATGCAGAAGCATATTATATTCAATTTGCAACCTGATGGAGGTCAGTATAGATGGACTAATAGAACAAGTCCCACACACAGCTAGAAGCCCAAATATTTTTTCAGAGGTAGTTGCAGAAAAAAATTATATTCAGTTTGCAACCTGATGGAGGTCAGCATAGATGGCCTAATAGAACAATTCCCACACACAGCTAGAAGCCCAAATATTTTTTCAGAGGTAGATGCAGAAAAAAATTATATTCAATTTGCAACGTGATGGAGGTCAGTATAGATGGACTAATAGAACAAGTCCCACACACTGCTAGAAGGCCAAATATTTTTTCAGAGCTAGATGCAGAAAAAATATTATATTCAATTTGCAACGTGATGCAGGTCAGTATAGATGGACTAATAGAACAAGTCCCACACACTGCTAGAAGGCCAAATATTTTTTCAGAGCTAGATGCAGAAAAAAATTATATTCTTTTTGCAACCTGATGGAGGTCAGTATAGATGGACTAATAGAAAAAGTCCCACACACTGCTAGAAGCCCAAATATTTTTTCAGAGCTAGATGCAGAAAAATATTATATTCAATTTGCAACCTGATGGAGGTCAGTATAGATGGACTAATAGAACAAGTCCCACACACTGCTAGAAGGCCAAATATTTTTTTAGAGCTAGATGCAGAAAAATATTATATTCAATTTGCAACCTGATGGAGGTCAGTATAGATGGACTAATAGAACAAGTCCCACACACTGCTAGAAGGCCAAATATTTTTTCAGAGCTAGATGCAGAAAAATATTATATTCAATTTGCAACCTGATGGAGGTCAGTATAGATGGACTAATAGAACAAGTCCCACACACTGCTAGAAGGCCAAATATTTTTTCAGAGCTACATGCAGAAGCATATTATATTCAATTTGCAACCTGATGGAGGTCAGTATAGATGGACTAATAGAACAAGTCCCACACACAGCTAGAAGCCCAAATATTTTTTCAGAGGTAGTTGCAGAAAAAAATTATATTCAGTTTGCAACCTGATGGAGGTCAGCATAGATGGCCTAATAGAACAATTCCCACACACAGCTAGAAGCCCAAATATTTTTTCAGAGGTAGATGCAGAAAAAAATTATATTCAATTTGCAACGTGATGGAGGTCAGTATAGATGGACTAATAGAACAAGTCCCACACACTGCTAGAAGGCCAAATATTTTTTCAGAGCTAGATGCAGAAAAAATATTATATTCAATTTGCAACGTGATGCAGGTCAGTATAGATGGACTAATAGAACAAGTCCCACACACTGCTAGAAGGCCAAATATTTTTTCAGAGCTAAATGCCGAAAAATATAATATTTAATTTGCAACCTGATGGAGGTCAGTATAGATGGACTAATAGAACAAGTCCCACACACAGCTAGAAGCCCAAATATTTTTTCAGAGGTAGATGCAGAAAAATATTATATTCAGTTTGCAACCTGATGGAGGTCAGCATAGCTGGACTAATAGAACAAGTCCCACACACAGGTAGAAGCCCAAATATTTTTTCAGAGCTAGATGCAGAAAAAAATTATATTCAATTTGCAACGTGATGGAGGTCAGTATAGATGGACTAATAGAACAAGTCCCACACACTGCTAGAAGGCCAAATATTTTTTCAGAGCTAGATGCAGAAAAATATTATATTCAATTTGCAACCTGATGGAGGTCAGTATAGATGGACTAATAGAACAAGTCCCACACACTGCTAGAAGCCCAAATATTTTTTCAGAGCTAGATGCAGAAAAAAATTTAATTCAATTTGCAACGTGATGGAGGTCAGTATAGATGGACTAATAGAACAAGTCCCACACACTGCTAGAAGGCCAAATATTTTTTCAGAGCTAAATGCAGAAAATAATTATATTCAATTTGCAACCTGATGGAGGTCAGTATAGATGGACTAATAGAACAAGTCCCACACACTGCTAGAAGGCCAAATATTTTTTCAGAGCTAGATTCAGAAAAATATTATATATAATTTGCAACCTGATGGAGGTCAGTATAGATGGACTAATAGAACAATTCCCACACACTGCTAGAAGGCCAAATATTTTTTCAGAGCTAGATGCAGAAAAAAATTATATTCAATTTGCAACCTGATGGAGGTCAGTATAGATGGACTAATAGAGCAAGTCCCACACACTGCTAGAAGCCCAAATATTTTTTCAGAGCTAGATGCAGAAAAATATTATATTCAATTTGCAACGTGATGGAGGTCAGTATAGATGGACTAATAGAACAAGTCCCACACACTGCTGGAAGGCCAAATATTTTTTCAGAGCTAGATGCAGAAAAATATTATATTCAATTTGCAACCTCGTGGAGGTCAGTATAGATGGACTAATAGAACAAGTCCCACACACTGCTAGAAGGCCAAATATTTTTTCAGAGCTAGATGCAGAAAAAAATTACATTCAATTTGCAACCTGATGGAGGTCAGTATAGATGGACTAATAGAACAAGTCCCACACACAGCTAGAAGCCCAAATATTTTTTCAGAGGTAGATGCAGAAAAAAATTATATTCAATTTGCAACCTTATGGAGGTCAATATAGATGTACTAATAGAATGATGCTATGCCCAAAAGGTTTTACTTCACTAGGTGCAGTAAAAAAATTGGTATTCTATACACTGGTGGTGTAGCTTGCAACACAGATAGGGTACTCCACTGACTAACACACTCTGCAATAGGCCAAGAAGGATGAGCTTTGCTAGATTTAGCCAAATGCTGTGAAAAAAACTTGCACAGCACTGGCACAGACCTGCCTGGCAAAAACTGATAGGAAGTGATCTAACTTAGTCCTGAAAAGGACTGCAATTACAATTAGTCTTTACTCCCAACCTATCTATTTAAGAGCACAGACCTGCCTGATAAAAGTCATAGGAAATGCTGTAACCTAGTCCTTAAAAAGACTGCAATCACAACTATTCCCTACTCCCAAGCTATCTGTAGATTTGTGCGAAAATTGGCTTGAAATTAACAAGGTATAGCGCACACAGCAACAGCGGTGCCGTCTAACATGCAGCTGCAGCAGTGAGAAAATGGTGGCGACGGGGAAAATGGCTTGGTCTTATAGGGAAAGGACATGTGACATACACTGCCAATGACACATGCCCTTGCTTGTGTGAAAAAAAGCACTTCGCTCCGTGTGTGCGCTGCTGATAGGCTGACAGATTGCACCTCCCCACTGTAAATGCGGGAACAAGAAAAAAAAATGGAGATCTTCATTATTCCTGCAGAGATCCATCCCCTGCCCCTCCCCCTGCCCCGCAGTACACTCAAACTGCGTATTAACATTAATTTTCATCATTACTGAGAAAAAATCCAGTTATGATTTTGGTGCACGAACAGTTATCGAACATAGCCTGGAACAGCCGAATTTTTTTCAAATCGTTCGTGTTCGCCGAACGGCTCGAACACCGCCCAAAACAGCTCGAATTTGAGATTGGCGAACAGTACAAGTCAAACACCGCTCATCTCTACTAGTAATATATTAAAATTACATTTACCCGTGACTACTGGTGGGTGTAGTTTTATTTCCCCCTCTACTATGTCACCTCCTGTAGTCATAGGCGACGGGGAAATACGATGAGAGATGGCATGACTATTAAGGGGTGGAGGAGGCATTTTTTTTCTCTTTTTAATTTTGCCTTATATACAAATCACTATACAGAAAAAAATGTTTCCTAACATATTTTCCTGTAAAATGCATTTCATCTTCGGTTTTGCATGTTTTATTGTCAGTCTATAAAAGTTGCGTTATTCTCTGACAACATTGTTCCTAGCAGCGACCTGGGATTCAGAGATGCATCCAGGCATCTTCCCTATGCTGTTCCCATTCTATTTGAGCTCTGTTTCCTATCATTTCAGCAATTATCCTGCCTCTCCAGGCCTCCTGTTAGAGTCTTACGGAAAATTGCTTGAGTTTCCCAATCAATGCCATTGTACTCAGTACTTGAATAGAGCCCATCCGACCTGCTCGATTTAAGTACAGACCACTCGAGCATTTTAGTGCTCGTTCATCACTAAATAAAATCTTTTTCCACTGAATAATTTGATCAAATTGCCATTTTTTCCAAAAATGTTTTATGGTTTCACATGTGTCTTGCATTTGTGGCCTAACACCTTGTATTGTTTATGCTTGTATGGTGGAAGCAAAGCTGAACTTTGGGATCCTGAAAAACGCAGCAAAAAACGCAGCAAAAATGCAGCAAGAAAAGCAGCAAAAAAAGCCAGCAAAACCTGCTTTTTGTCTGCAACTTTTTTTTACTGCCAAGAGATCAGGTTTTGGCTGCAAAAAAAAAAGCAGCAAAAAAGCCTTAGAGTATTCATCTTCTTTAAAGGAAAAATAATGTGCAGCATCTTGCTCCTGTTCTTCTAGATAATATGATGAAACCTACGACTGAGCCTCCTTACATATTCTACAACGCAAGGGTGAACCTAGCCTGAGCATTGAAATTTAGAGTGGTCCCCTAGAGTCAGTTCTACTGGTGGGCCCAAAGCACCCTAACCTGACACTGTGTACAGACAATAAAGACATTACAGAATAACACATAAATCAACAGATACCAAAAGGAGTTAGGGCCCTGCTCGCAAGCTTACAATCTATGAGTAAATAATGATGACATGAAAGGTAAATGGTAAAACGTGCTGTCATGTATGGTCCAGCTATCAATACAATCAATAGGGTGTTCACATAACGCTACATGATCCGATATCCGGCCCGTATGTGTACAAGTGCAGACACAGAGTGCTATTAAGTGTATGGATGGTGTGTGAGCAGAAGCTACCAGGGTCCTGGTTTTGAAGAAAACTTTGTACGGGCAAAACAGGGATAGTTAGAAAAGTGAGATGATAGGGCAGTCTAAAGAAAAGCGGTTTTAGTCCACAGTTAAAACTGTGAGTATTGGGAATTCATCGAACTGTCCAGGGTAGTACATTTTAACATGTTAGATTTCAATACAGACTATATCTTAATATGCACCCACAACATTTACTGCCTGCCAAAAATACAGTCCAAAAAACATCATTAAATATTTCACAAAAGTGAGGTATCTACTCATAGATCTGTATAAACAAAATGAAATAGGCTATTACACCAAACAACCTGAGAAATGATTATGATGTCGACCTCTCCCTGCCCCTTCATTAATACCGTAATTGTCATCTACAATATATACGGTCAGAAACTGTATATATAATTCCACCATATAATGTACATATAAAACAAATCTGCCATATGCTGTATAACTAACTTATACCGCCATTTGCTATAGTGTCAGTGAAAAGGTTGAAAACTGAGAATTTCTGAAAAGTGATTAAATATAATCCATTTTACTTTCCAACAAGACATTTTCTGATACAGTTATACATTTATACCTATCCGATTTTTAAACATTTAAATTACAGGCTGTTTAGTTACATTTTTAATGCAGTTTAGTTTTAAAAACACAAAAACATGACATTTTTCTAAAAGTCTGGCTTCACAAAATAAAATAAAAAATAAAATAGCATTAACTAGAGCAACATTTTCAATTTGTTTATTAAATTTTGGGTTTATTTTTGCATCCAGAAATGTGCTGATCTATTTAAAAAAGGATTTTTTTTTCTATTCCACCAACGTACATGATTGGTTGTCATTCAGTATAAAAATATAAATCTGCTTAGAAATTGCTTCTAGGAGAACAGGGGGTGGAATGCCTACTCATGAGTAAACAATAACAATGTATATATGTCATCTGCTCTCGGTTCAGCTCTTCAGATTTAATTTAATGAGATGCTACTAACACTTATCAAGGATCATGGAGACCTGTTAATGGGATATAATTGAGTCACAGGCTTGTGTTAAATGACTGACAGGAATAAGTGAAGAAAACCTTGTCTAAGAGTAAGTCTTAACTTTTATCTGCAATTTAATTCTCGTTAACCATTGGAAGAACTTGTTAAATATTTTCCTTTGAGACTGAAAAACTCATTTATGAATGTACAAGAATATAAACTTCCTAAAATGTTTTGCCACTTTTAGCATATGCAGAGATAAAGCCATTCTGATGTGAAAAAAAGTTATTTGTGAATCAAAATTATATTATCAATAGGAAGTTGCAAAAGGGAGCATAACACAGCTGAAGAACTGAAATTAGTACTGACTAGTACTGACTTGTGCAGTAGCTGTGCATTGATCTGTGAATTAAAGGGAACCTGTCATTAGATTCATGCTGCCCGAGCCATGGGCAGTATTCATCAGAGCCTAGCTGCACGAATGCAAGCAAGTATATTTTAGGGCTCATAGAGACGAGTGTATAAATCGGACGTGTGTTATCTGATTCCTAATCATTTATAATCAGATAGCACACTGACCGCACACTGATCCATGGTATTAAATACGGCTGTTTAAATAAACAATTTTTTCTCAGTACGATGGGCCGTGAGAAAAAAATCATAGCATGCACTAACTTTCATCTTATATCGAATGAGACTCACCTATATAATTCAATGGGTGCACAAGGAAAAAAAAGATTCCTCTACATACATCCGTGGAAGCAGCTTGGTCACAAATTTGTCAGGACTAATACCCTGAATATGCCACCAGAACTTCAGTCTCTAAATCAACAATATGTAAGTAATTTATATGTGCCTACTAGTGATAACCAAGCACTAAAATGCTCGGGTACTCGTTTTTCGGGTTGAGCAAATTGGAATGCTCGAGTGCTTGATCCGAGCAACGAGCCCAATGTAAGTCTATGGGAAACTTGAGCATTTTTCCGGAGTCCCCCTCAGCGGTCTGCAGAGGGCCTAAAAATTGCCCAAATCGATTGTAACAGTGCTCAAATTACATGGGAACAGCATGAGGAAGATAACTGGAAGCATCTCTGACTCCCAGGTCACTGCTGTCAACAACGATATCAGAGGTATTATGCCACTTTTACGGACTCACAATAAAACATACAAAAACTGAACCAAAATGGATTTTCCTGGGAAAAATGTTAAGGAACATCCTTTCCAGGGGGTAATGTCTTGTATATAAGGCAAAATAAATAACCAAAAGCAAAACTGCTCCTCCACACCTTGGGCTATGTTCACATGTAGTGTTTTTGATGCGTTTTTGCACTTTTGCATTGCTTTCAATGGTGAAAAACACATTCACCGGTAAATGTCATTTTAACATTTTACTACCTTATCTTGCCATGTGATGTGCGAGACATCATCAGACACATCCTGTTTCATTTAAGAAGGAGGGAGGGAGAGACTCTGAAAGTCACAAACACTATTTTTGTAGGGCCATCAGGCGGCCCTCTTAAAGGGCCAACAGTGGGCCCTCACTATTGTTAGAGGGCCATCAACCGGTTATGCTTTGCTGTTCCCATTATTAAAGAGTGATTCTCCTATACTGTTATTGCATATGCAGTGACTGCAAGGGCTGCCAAAAATTTGGACGTACTCCAATACCCCTGTGAAGAGACATAGAGAAGGATCTCAGTAAAATAAATGTTTCCATTATAAAGAAGTGGTTCTCCTCCTATAGTAGTAATGCCCATGCAGTGACTGCAAGGGCTGCCAATATTTGGGAAAAACCCCAATAACAGTTTAAAGACACATGGAGATGGGCCACAGTAATGACATGTTCCCATTAGAAAGGAGTGGTTCTGCTATCCAGTAGTAGGGTATGCAGTGAGTACAACGGCTGCCAAAATTTGGAAAAAAAAACAATAACAATTTAAAGACACATAGAGGTGAGCCACATAATTGACATGTTCCCATTAGAAGTGAGCGGATCTATTATACATTATAAGGTATGAAGTGAGTACAACAGCTACCAAAATTTAGGAAAACCCAAATAACAATTTAAAGACACATAGAGGTGGGCTTCAGTAACGACATGTTCCTAGAAAGGAGCGGTTCTGCTATACAGTTATAGAGTATGCAGTGAGTACAACGGCTGCCAAAATTTAGGAAAAACCCCAATAACAATTTAAAGACACATAGAGGAGGACCTCAGTAAAGACATGTTCCTAGAAAGGAGAGGTTCTGCTATCCAGTTATAGGGTATGCAGTGAGTACAATGGCTGCCAAAATTTAGGGAAAACTCCTATAACAATTTAAAGACAGATACAGGTGGGCCTCAGTAATGACATGTTCCTACAAAGGAGCTGTTCTGCTATCTAGTTATAGCGTATACAGTGAGTACAACGACTGACAAAATTTGGGAAAAACCCCATTATAATTTGGAGGAACTCCAATGCCCCTTGCAAGAGACATAAGGAGTGCCTCCTGAAAAAAATGTTCCCATTATTAGGAATTAGGTCTCCCATACTGTTTGCCTATGCACTGAATGCAACGTCTGCTAAAAAACTGGAGGCACTACAATGCCCCTTGCAAGAGACGTAGAGGAGGGCCTCCTAAAAAAATGTTCCCATTATTAGGAAGTGAGTCTCCCATACTGTTTGCCTATGCAGTGAATGCAATGGCTGCCAAAAAATTGGAGGCACTCCAATACCCCTTGCAAGAGATGTAGAGGAGGGCCTCCTGAAAAATATGTTCCCATTATCAGGAAGTGGGTCTCCCATACTGTTTGTCTATGCAATGAATGCAACGGGTGCCAAAAAATTGGAGGCACTCCAATGTCCCTTGCAAGAGACGTAGAGGAGGGCCTCCTGAAAAAAATGTTCCCATTATTAGGAAGTGGGTCTCCCATACTGTTTGCCTATGCAGTGAATGCAATGGCTGCCAAAAAATTGGAGGCACTCCAATACCCCTTGCAAGAGACGTAGAGGTCGGAGGGCCTCCTGAAAAAAATGTTCCCATTATTAGGATTTTTTATCCTAATCCTGATTATTTGATTAAAAAGCAATCCAGAGTACACAATTTTTCTTATCCAATTACTTGTTAGCACTGCAGAATACAGACAGATTTTTTCCATGTTACAGAGATAAAAATCCAGAAATTTGAACTGAACGAGGAAAATATTGGCCTCTATTTCCATTTTGCTGCAGTGTGTCGGTGAAGTTCTTCACACACGGTTGTTGTGAAGAAAAGTATTAGAAAACTACAGGCCTGCTATTTAAAACCGTGGTTCTCCGTCAGACGTATCACATAAAACTGCTTTCCAAAATCAGCCATTCCTGGCCTCCTTTTCCATTTTGTTGCAGTGTGTCAGTGAAGCTATTCACACAAGGTTGTTGTGAAGAATAGTACTAGTAAACTACAGGCCTGCAATTTATAACCGTGGTTCTCCGTCAGACGTATCACATATAACTGCTTTCCAAAATCAACCATTTCTGGCTTCCATTTACATTTTGTTACAGTGTGTAAGCGAAGCTATTCACACAAGGTCACTGTGATGAATAGTATTAGTAAACTACAAGCCTGCAATTTAAAACCGTGGTTCTCCATCAGACTTATCACATGTAACTGCGTTTCAAATCCAGAAATTGTACTGAATTTGGAAAATATTGTCCTCCATTTAAAATGGGAAAGGTCCGTGGCAAAGGATGGGAAAGTTGACATGATGGTGATGGTGCATGCAGAGGCTGCGGCCGAGGCCGTGGGCAAGCTGAAATTGTGCCACAACAAACACCCACATCTTGTCACTCGACCGTCCTGTCCCAATTACTAGAGGATCGCAGGACACCGCTATTGAACACAGCAGTGTCAAAAGGTTGTTGGTTGGATAGCAGATAATGCTTCCAGTCAGTTTGCCACCACTACCACCACCCTGTATTCCACATGGTCAAGTCTTAGTAGCCATGAGTCTGCACAGCATATTCCTCACCCTGATCCTCCTTCCTCCCACCATGCCGAGTGCCCGAAGACAACTGATCCCACACTTGGACACTTAGAAGAGTTGTTCACTTTTCCATTTGTAGATTCGGGCCTCTTGCCCGGCCAGCTTCAAGTGAGTCAAGAGGAGAACACGTGTAGCGATGCCCAAATATTTGGGCAGCCACGGTCACATGAAGGCAACGGTGGTAAAGTGCAATTACTGTCACAAGAGGTGGATGATGATGAGATGCAATTGCCAGAAAGTCAGGATGAGGACTAGAGATGAGCGTTGTTCTACTCGAACTGTTCGCCAATCTCAAATTCGAGCTGTTTTGGGCGGTGTTCGAGCCGTTCGGCGAACACGAACAATTTGAGAAAAATTCGGCTGTTCGAGGTTATGTTCGATAACTGTTTGTGCACCAAAATCATAACTGGATTTTTTCTCAGTAATGATGAAAATTAATGTTAATACGCAGTTTGAGTGTACAGCGGGGTGGGGGGAGGGGCAGGGGATGGATCTCTGCAGGAACAATGAAGATCTCCATTTTTTTTTCTCTTTCCCGCATTTGCAGTGGGGAGGTGCAATCTGTCAGCCTATCAGCAGCGCACACACGGAGCGAAGTGATTTTTTTCACACAAGCAAGGGCATGTGTCATTGGCAGTGTATGTCACATGTCCTTGCCCTATAAGACCAAGCCATTTTCCCCGTCGCCACCATTTTCTCACTGCTGCAGCTGCGTGTTAGACGGCACCGCTGTTGCTGTGCGCGCTATACCTTGTTAATTTCAAGCCAATTTTCGCACAAATATACAGATAGCTTGGGAGTAGGGAATAGTTGTGATTGCAGTCCTTTTAAGGACTAGGTTACAGCATTTCCTACGACTTTTATCAGGCAGGTCTGTGCTCTTAAATAGATAGATTGTGGGAGTAAAGACTAATTGTAATTGGAGTCCTTTTCAGGACTAGGTTACATCAGTTCCTATCAGTTTTTGCCAGGCAGGTCTGTGCCAGTGCTGTGCAAGTTTTTTTCACAGCATTTGGCTGAATCTAGCAAAGCTAATCCTTTTTGGCCTATTGCAGAGTGTGTTAGTCAGTGGAGTAGCCTATCTGTGTTGCAAGATATACCACCTGTGTATAGAATACCAATTTTTTTACTGCACCTAGTGAAGTAAAATCTTTTGGGCATAGCATCATTCTATTAGTCAATCTATACTGACCTCCATCAGGTTGCAAATTGAATATAATTTTTTTCTGCATCTAGCTCTGAAAAAATATTGGGCTTCTAGCTGTGTGTGGGACTTGTTCTATTAATCCATCTATACAGACCTCCATCAGGTTGCAAACTGAATATATTTTTTTCTGCATCTACCTCTGCAAAAATATTGGGCTTCTAGCTGTGTGTGGGACTTGTTCTATTAATCCATCTATACAGACCTCCATCAGGTTGCAAACTGAATATATTTTTTTCTGCATCTACCTCTGAAAAAATATTGGGCTTCTAGCTGTGCGTGGGACTTGTTCTATTAATCCATCTATACAGACCTCCATCAGGTTGCAAACTGAATATATTTTTTTCTGCATCTACCTCTGAAAAAATATTGGGCTTCTAGCTGTGTGTGGGACTTGTTGTATTAGTCTATCTATACTGACCTCCATCAGGTTGCAAACTGAATATATTTTTTTCTGCATCTACCTCTGAAAAAATATTGGGCTTCTAGCTGTGTGTGGGACTTGTTGTATTAGTCCATCTATACTGACCTCCATCAGGTTGAAAACTGAATATATTTTTTTCTGCATCTACCTCTGAAAAAATATTGGGCTTCTAGCTGTGTGTGGGACTTGTTCTATTAATCCATCTATACAGACCTCCATCAGGTTGCAAACTGAATATATTTTTTTCTGCATCTACCTCTGTAAAAATATTGGGCTTCTAGCTGTGTGTGGGACTTGTTCTATTAATCCATCTATACAAACCTCCATCAGGTTGCAAACTGAATATATTTTTTTCTGCATCTACCTCTGAAAAACTATTGGGCTTCTAGCTGTGTGTGGGACTTGTTGTATTAGTCCATCTATACTGACCTCCATCAGGTTGCAAACTGAATATATTTCTTTCTGCATCTACCTCTGAAAAAATATTGGGCTTCTAGCTGTGTGTGGGACTTGTTGTATTAGTCCATCTATACTGACCTCCATCAGGTTGCAAACTGAATATATTTTTTTCTGCATCTACCTCTGGAAAAATATTGGGCTTCTAGCTGTGTGTGGGACTTGTTCTATTAATCCATCTATACAGACCTCCATCAGGTTGCAAACTGAATATATTTTTTTCTGCATCTAGCTCTGAAAAAATATTGGGCTTCTAGCTGTGTGTGGGACTTGTTCTATTAATCCATCTATACAGACCTCCATCAGGTTGCAAACTGAATATATTTTTTTCTGCATCTACCTCTGAAAAAATATTGGGATTCTAGCTGTGTGTGGGACTTGTTCTACTAATCCATCTATACAGACCTCCATCAGGTTGCAAACTGAATATATTTTTTTCTGCATCTACCTCTGAAAAAATATTGGGCTTCTAGCTGTGTGTGGGACTTGTTCTATTAATCCATCTATACAGACCTCATCCAGGTTGCAAACTGAATATATTTTTTTCTGCATCTACCTCTGAAAAAATATTGGGCTTCTAGCTGTGTGTGGGACTTGTTCTATTAATCCATCTATACAGACCTCCATCAGGTTGCAAACTGAATATATTTTTTTCTGCATCTACCTCTGAAAAAATATTGGGCTTCTAGCTGTGTGTGGGACTTGTTCTATTAATCCATCTATACAGACCTCCATCAGGTTGCAAACTGAATATATTTTTTCTGCATCTACCTCTGAAAAAATATTGGGCTTCTAGCTGTGTGTGGGACTTGTTGTATAAGTCCATCTATACAGACCTCCATCAGGTTGCAAATTGAATATATTTTTTTTCTGCATCTAACCCAGCCAATAGTTTTGGCCTAATACCACAGTTTGGCCACTCAGCTCTGCTCGGTTCCCATCCATTGTTTTTTTGTGCAAACAACTCCAGAGTTGTGAATTAGTTAACCACCAAAATGAGTGGAAAAAGGCCTGCTGCTGGTGGAAAGGGGAATAGGCGTGTTGGGAAGGGGAAAAAAGGTTGTGTCCATGGGGTAGGTGTTAAAGCAACAGTAACATCTGCAGAAGAAAGACCATCTTCCAGCTAAACTAAAATGTCTACTTCTTTTAGCGGACAATGTGATAAGATCCCTTTCTTACGGCCACGCCAATCGCTACAAATTCCAGATGAGGCACAAAAACAGCAGGTGCTTCAATGGATATCAAGTGCTCCTTTAAGTGGGCTCTCCTCCACATCAACTTCAACATCACAAATACTCCAGTCCTCAAAGGTGTCACCCCAATCGCACTTGCTACCTCACAGCTCCCAAATCTCCAGCTGCCCGTCTGAGTATGAGGTAGAACAGATGGTTGAGTCTGCAGAGCTGTTTACTCATACTATAGCCTGGGAATCAGAGGTCGACTCCAGCGCTTCTGTGAATCCAGACGAGGAAATGATCTGCACTGATGCCCAGAATCTTTATGAGTCGGATCCAGGACCAGACGCAGAAGGTTCTGACCATAATGTAGACCCTCATTCCCAAACTGTAACTCCTGTTGGTGGAGACAATGAGGAAGACGATGATAAGACTCAAATACCTGATTGGAGCGACAACTTTAGTTTTTTGTCAGGGCAGGAACAGGTTGGCTCTGAGGACGACGGGTGTGATAACGCACAGGGTGATGATGATGAGGTTGGAGATCCCACTTACTGTCAACCCACAGTCAGCCAAGAGATGAGGTCAGCAGAGGAAGTGGAGGAAGATGCTAGTGACGACGAGATCAGGTTGCGCCTTCCTGGACAGAGACGTAGTACTGAAAGCACATCAACAACTGCATCCTCAAACACAACTCTGCCTCTCACCACAATTCGTAGTGGCTCTTCAGGTCGCATGGGTGCTAAGCCTTGCATAGCCTGGGCATTTTTTCAGATCGATAAAGATGACCCAACTCGTGTTATCTGTAACATTTGTCAGCAAAAGCTAAGTAGAGGCCAAAAAATACATAGTTTGAGTACTTCATGCATGAACCGGCACATGGACATGAAGCATAAGTTGCAGTGGGAAGCTCAGTGTGCTACAATGCGGCCTAGCCGGCCGGGCCAACCACCGTCTGCCATATATTGTGCATCCGCGGCCTCTTCATCCTCTGTGACTGGGGGGACAGCAGTCACACCTGTTTTGGGGCGCAGACCTGCCACCTCTTTACCCGCAACAGCCAGCGTGATTGGCAGGTCATCATTTTCTTTGGAGGTGGTAACACCAGCTGGTGTTGAGCGCTGTCCGACATCGATAGCACCACCTTTGGATCAAGGCAACCTAACATGTCTGCCTGCATCTTCCTCACAGACCGGCAGTTTGCCGGGGACACCCTTATCAACCCCGTCTAAGCACAATAGCCAGCCCTCGGTCCCTCAGATGTGGACAAGTAAAAGACCATTTCCTCCTAGCCATGAGAAAGCTAAGAGGTTGAATTTCACCATCTGCAAGCTCTTGGCTATAGAAATGCTGCCTTTCCGCCTGGTGGACACAGAGGATTTTCGAGACCTTATGTCCGTCGCAGTGCCCCAGTACCAGATGCCCAGTCGGCACTACTTCTCAAAGAAAGGTGTGCCTGCGCTCCACCAGCATGTCGCACACAACATCACCGCTTCTTTGAGAAACTCTGTGTGTGACAGGGTGCATTTCACCACAGACACTTGGATGAGTAGGCATGGACAGGGGCGTTACATGTCGCTGACTGGGCACTGGGTAACTATGGTGACAGCAGGACAAGGGGCTGCTGTCCAAGTCTTGCCGTCCCCACGAGTTGTGCGTCAATCCTCTTTATGTCAAAGTTCCTCCACTGCTTCTGCCTCCTCAACCTCCTCTCGGTCTTCCACCTGCACCCAAAGCCTGTCTGGTCATGCCACAAGCTTTCTAACTGCGCAGAAGGGATCCTGCACACCTACTTACTATGCTGGCAGTAGGGCTCAACGTCATCAGGCGGTTTTTACATTGAAATGTCTGGGAAATGTGAGTCACACAGCTGAGGAGTTGTGGTCAGCTCTGGAGAACCAATTTCATGAATGGTTGTCTCCACTGGACCTGAAACCAGGGAAGGCCGTGTGCGACAATGCTGCAAACCTGGGTGCGGCCCTTCGCCGGGGCAATGTCACACACGTGCCTTGTATGGCTCACGTGTTGAACCTGGTTGTCCAGCAATTTTTAGCCCACTATCCCAGACTAGATGGCCTTCTGCAGAGGGCACGGTCGCTGTGTGCTCACTTCCGCCGTTCGCATCCCGCAGCTCAGCGACTTACATCTCTACAGAAGTCGTTGGGCCTGCCACTTCACCGGCTAAAATGCAATGTGCCTACCCGGTGGAATTCAACTCTGCACATGTTGCAGCGACTGTGGCAGCACCGACAAGCCCTGGTGCAATACGTTCTGACGTATAGCCTGGGCCAACGAGATTCAGAGGTGGGGCAAATCACGCTGGAGGAGTGGTCTCAGATCAGATGCACCCTTCTGCACTGTTTTGAAATGGCGACGAAGATGTTTAGTGCTGACGATGCCATTATCAGCATGACTATTCTGGTGATTTACATGCTGGAGCACATGTTAAACAGAATTCGGAGTCAGGTGGTGGCACAAGAGGAGGTGGAGGAAGTAGAGGAGGAGGAGTTGTATGCGGAAGGGCTAACATCTGCAAGGTCCAGACGGTCGGCAGCACCAAGGCGGCAGGCATGTGAGGGTGGGGGAGATGGTTTTACCAGGGCGCATGGTAGCAGCCAAACTAGTGAGGAAGGTGCAGGAGCCCAGGAAGAAGTGGAGGACGAACTGATGGAAGACTCATCAGATGAGGGAGACCTTGATCACATTTCTGTTGTGCGAGGTTGGGGGGAGAGGACAGAGGAAGGAAGCATGATTGTTACCTCGCCACCAACACAACAGGGACTTGGTGCTCCTGGATGCGCAACACACATAAGTGCCTTCTTGCTGCACTACCTGCAACATGACCCTCGAATTGTGAGAATTAGAAATAATCCTGACTACTGGGTTGCCACACTGTTAGATCCCCGGTACAAAAGTAAATTTGCAGAAATTATTCCTGCCATAGAAAGGGATGCACGCATGCAGGAGTATCAGCAGAGACTGTTGCAGAATCTTACATGTGCCTTTCCACAAAATACCAGTGGTGCACGTAGTGAATCTCACAGTTCCAACTTGCCAACCGTGGAACCGTCAATTGTTCAGCACTCAAACCGTAACAGAACCACAGTATCTGCTGGTAACATCAATTTTGCGGAATCATTTCACCACTTTTTTAGCCCATCCTTTGCAAGGCCACAGGAGACAAGAAGTCTGACACATAGTCAACGCCTAGAGACGATGGTACAGGAGTATCTCCAAGTAAACATTGAAGCCACGACTGTGTCACTGGACCCTTGCTCTTTTTGGGCTTCCAATCTGGATAAATGGCCGGAGCTAGCCACTTACGCCTTGGAGATCTTGTCATGCCCCACAGCCAGCGTTCTGTCTGAACGTGTGTTCAGCGCTGCTGGTGGTGTGCTGACAGATAAGCGCACGCGGCTCTCCACTGATAATGTAAACAGACTCACGTTCATAAAGATGAACAAATCATGGATCCGAAACGACTTTTCTACCCCTGTGTCATCCTGGGGAGAGTAAAAGCTTGATGATTGGTTAAAATGACCCTACCAACCATTTTAAGCTTTCAAATTACTAATCATGTTTATCTGTATCTTGGCTGGAAAATAATTTGGGCTTTGTAGCAGTGTGCAGCACTGATCCTATTAGGCCATCTATACTAAAGCTTCACCAGATTTAAAATTAATAATAATTTTTAGCTGCATCTAGCCCGGAAAATAATTTTGGGGCTCCGAGATGCGCAAGACACATAAGTGCCTTCTTGCTGCACTACCTGCAGCATGACCCTCATATTGTCAGAATTCGAAGTAATCATGACTACTGGGTTGCCACACTCTTAGATCCCCCAAACTTTTCGATCAACCTTTTCATTTTAATAAAGACCAAAAAAATGGTCATTTTTGAAATTATAAGCATTAGCAGGTTGTTAGAAACTGAAATCAAACAGTTTTCAACTCAAAACTTTATTCTAGGTGATGTTACATTTTCACATAGGACCCCTTGTTCGAAAGGAGCTTCTGAACTCTCTCGTCCATTGAATTTGTCAGGTTTTGGATGGTTTCTGCTTCAATTGTTTTGCATGAGGACAAAATACCCTCCCAGAGCTGTTGCTTAGATGTGAACTGCCTCCCGCCATCATAGACACTCCTTTTAATGATGCTCCAAAGGTTCTGAATGGGGTACAGGTCAGGGGAGCATGGGGGTCACACCATAAGTTTGTCCCCTTTTATGCCCATATCAGCCAGAGATGCAGATGTTTTATGTGCAGCATGAGATGGTGCATTATCATGCAGAAAAATGATCTTGCTGTGAAATACACGGTTCTCCTTCTTGAACCATGGCAGGAAGTGCTGTTTGAGAAAATCCACATACATTATGGAGTTCATCTTTAGCGCCTTCAGGGATCCTAAAGGGGCCGACAATCTCTCTCCCCATGATTCCAGCCCAAAACATTACTCCACCTCCTCCTTGTTGGCGCTGTAGCCGTGTTTGCGTGGGGTGTCCATCAACCAGCCATCCTCCACTCCATCCATCTGGACCATCGAGCGCTGCACAGCACTCCTCCGTGAACAAAACAGTTTTGAAATCAGTCTTCATGTAATGTTTGGCCCACTGGAGCCGTTTCTGCTTGTGTGAAGTGGATAGAGGAGGTCGACAGGATGGCGTATGCACAGCTGCAAACCTCTGAAGGACCCTGCATCTTGTTGTTCGGGGGACGTTGGAGGCACAAGCAGCTTCAAAGACTTGTCTGCTGCTATGACAAGGCTTTTTTGCCGCTGCTCTTTCAACCTGACGTTATTGCCTGTAGGAAAGAGTCCTCAATTTGCCCTTATCAGCACGCACACGTGTGTACTGTGAATCAGCTACATACTTCTTGATTGCCAAGACACTTCATCCTGATCATCGCACAATGTTGATTGTAGTCATGCCTTGACCTAAACACTCCACAATTTGTTGCTTCTCAGCAGCCGACACATCCTTTTTCTTTCCCATTTTGGCAGAAAATGTAGGCTTCTTAATAATGTGAGACAGCCTTCTTAAGTAGTCTTGCCTTTCATTGGACACACCTGCCAAACTAATTAGCACAGGTGTCTGCAATTGCTTACAGTGATATAAAGAGCCCTGACACACATCACCATCAATGAGTTTAACTGACAAACAAACAAATTCTTCCCTTATCACTCCTAAACACTTTTTGCATAATAATTTGGAACGCAGTGTACATGTGCTTTTCCACAAAACACCAGTGGTTCACGTAGTGAATCTTACAGTTCTAACTTGCCAACCGTGGTCTGTATGGAGTTGTTCAATAAAGGGCCCAAAATTAAGATAACATAGATGGGAGAGGTCTCTATGAATAGGAATTCCTAAGTATTTGATACCCTGTGAGGGCCAGGCAAAGGGAAAGTTGGACTGGATGGAATCCTATATGGATTTGGGGAGGGAGACATCGAGGGCCTCAGACTTCGCTGCATTGATTTTAAAATTTGACCATGTAACAAAGTGATCTATTTCAGCCATAACAGCATGGATGGATATATGCGATTGAGTTATATATACTAGGACATCATCAGCAAATAGAGAGCACTTGTACTCGGTGCCTCCCACCTCAATCCACCTAATATTGGGGTTATGGCGAATTGATGAGAGCAGGTGCTCCATCACTAGGATGTATAAGAGAGGGGACAGAGGACATCCCTGCCTTCTCCCATTGGTGATTGTGAAAGGTGATGAAAATGTTCTGATGCACCCCCTGGGCCTTGGGACACCCGGAGCCGGACCCTTTTTGGTGGATGCTGGTGGTTGTAGTCTTCGTGGCGGCGACCCGGTTCCGTGGCTCAGGGTGGTCAAACCAGTGGCGGAACTATTTATGTGGTTTTGATGTTTAAATGTCCGACTACGCCACCCGTGGATTGCGGTCAGAGTGAACCGCCGCTGCAGGGCAGACCGCTGAGGCTGGTGTTGTGGGTGCAGCAGAGTGTAGCATAACTCCCCACGGGAGGAGTATAGCCTCAGGGCAGTGTATGCGGAGGATGGGGGTGATGGTGCAGGGCAGCAGCAGTAACGACACGGAGTCAGTGATGCAGTCCAGTGCCTTTACTCACAGTTCTTATTATCCAGACCACGTCTGCAGGTAACGGCTGCCCACGTCGCACTGTGCTCACCAGGTGAGGGGCTCAGACAACTCCCAGATAACTTTGGAGCGCTTCACAGGACCCCCTTTGTGTGTCCTTTGTCTGGCCTTTCTTACCAACCCTTCTGTCCGGCTGCCTCGGGCCTCCTCTTGGTAAACTTGGCGCCAGTTTCCCTGACCCTATGTGGTGCCTTCCTAGCGGGTGTAGCGAGGGGCTGCGCCACATAAAATGTCACAGCCTCCGGTTTCTAGCTGAGGGTCGTTTCCTGCCTCCACTAGTTTCGGGGACCGGTCTCCCCCTTTGGCCTGACCCCTCCACGCAGGTGGATTCGGGCGTGCGGTGGCGACTCGTCCGTCCGCACCCCTGGGATCCCTTCATTCCTCGTTCCTGGAGCCTTCTCCGCTCCTCTTCCTTCCTTCTCCCTCTTCCAGGCCTGGGCCTCTGTTACTAGGCCCGCCTCCGGAGCAGAGCTCATGCAGAGCCCCTGCTCCCTGCCACTTCTGCTCAGACTTCTCTGCACTGAACTAAGATGGTGCCCACCTTTTATACTCCCTTCTCAATGCACCCAGGAACTGCTTCCTCCCTGCTCCTGCACTACAGGGTTCCCCTTTCTCAGTGTTCCCTCCCCCCACTCCAGCCAGGGACAGGGACTGTCGTGCCCATCTCAGAGGCATATTGGTCACCCTGCCCCACGGCAATGTGGTGTAATGCATGCAGGTGTCGGGTCCTGATCCACACTCCATCCTTACCTGAGAGTGAGATATCACACCTCTGGGTGAGGTGCAATACCTCTGTAGCAACCGAGCCCTCAGGGTGCTACAGTTCCATTTATCTTCAGCCTAGGTGACGTATTGTGATACAGGGCCGTGATTTTGGCTATAAAAGGGTCCCCTAGACCCCTACCCCAAGCTTTTTAAGAGAATCATATATGGCGTGCCAGGAGACTCTATGGAATGCTTTCTCAGCATCCAACGAGAGTATCTAATTACAAATTTTTAACTGCATCTAGCCCAGGAAATACTTTGTGCCTAGTAGCAGTGTCTGCTAGTCAGCGGATTATCCCGGCTGTTAAGCAAGCTACACCACCTGTAGTTTAGACACTTAATTTTTTCAAAGGAAATGCTTCGGGACCATGGGATACTCAGTGAAGAGCATCAGGAGGCACCCCAAGGCATAGGGGCTGGGACTGGCAGTAGGATGCCTTGCGGTGGACAGCCGAGCTCGATCCTTATAAAAGCTTTTTAACTGCAGCAGCTTTAGTGGATGCTACTGGAGCTGGAATTACGCGGCTGCTGGCATGAGACTTGCCCTCCAATAGATCCTTGTAAATGGATTTAAAGTGTATTCATTCAAATTAGAGAGACAATTTAAATTAAAAAGCTTAGAGCTGCCTCCACCACAGGGGGGCTCGCTCGACCCACCAGCGGACAGGCACCAGTATTGGGAGAGGGGGGCTGGCCATCAGGGTTCACCGCGGCTCTGGCACAAACCCGGCGACACGGAGGTGGCACGGGCAGGAGCGGACTGGCCGTGTCGGCTTCTCACTTTTTGGATTTTAGAAGGGCATGACATGCCTATATCTGTGTCTCCCCCTCCTTTTACTCCTCCACCTCTTTTATTTTCGCATGACTATATGTACTTGTCACTTTTCCATGTGTTAGTTATGTCTTCTGAGCAGTTTGTCAGCTTTTGGACACCTTTGAAGGTGTTTTCTATGTGTTTCTATGTGTTTTTGTTTGCCTGCCATTGGTTTTAATGGTGTTCGAAGGTGTTCGACGAACACACGGGTGTTCGACGAACCGAACCGAACTCGAACACTACGGGGGTGGCTCAACACTAATGAGGACCAGGGTGGGAAGTGAAAGACGAGGTGGTGGATGATAAAGTAACTGACCCAAACTGGCAGGGGGACAAGCAGAGTAGAGATGAGCGGTGTTCGATTAGAACTGTTCGCCAATCTCAAATTCAAGCTGTTTTGGGCGGTGTTCGAGTCGTTCGACTAACGCGAACGATTTGCAAAAAATTTGACTGTTCGAGGTTATGTTCGATAACTGTTCGTGCACCAAAAGCGTAACTGGATTTTTTCACATCATGCAGGGATTGTCTGCCACTCACTGTAATGCCACAGCCATGGTGGTTGTGGCATTACAGTGGTTGCCCAAATCGATGGGAATTGTGCTCACAGTGAAACATGAAAAGCCGGCAATTCAGCAGCGGCATACACCGGTAAGCAACAATTTAGAACAGAAAGAATAGAGCATCACACATAGATTAGATAGATAGAAACATGTCAGTCACATATATAAGAAGTACAGTGACAGTGTTGGTCACTGTACTTGTCATTCAGTGTTAAAGAATTTATAAAAAAAAAATAATAGTGTTTTCATGCACCGTCTCTTTAAAAAAGCCGGCCGGCAATTCAGCATCGGTACCCGACAATTTAGAACAGAAAGAATACAGCATCACACATAGATTAGATAGATAGAAACATGTCAGTCACTTATATAATAAGTACAGTAATAGTGTTGATTACTGTACTTGTCATTTAGTGTTAAAATAAAGGATTTATTAAAAAAAAAATTGGCGTGGGGTTCCCCGTAATTTTACTCTCTAGCGGAGGTTAAGCAGACGGCTGGGGCAGATGTTTGAAGCCTGGGAAGAGGGTAATACCCATGGAGCATCCCAGGCTACTAATATCTGCCCCCAGCTGAATACCTAGACTTTACTAGCTATTGAAATGGGGGACCCAAAAAAAAAAATGATGTGTGGTCCCCCCTATTTTAATAGCCAGCAAAGACTAGGCAGACAGCAGAGGGCTGATATTAATAGCCCAGGAAGGGCGCCATGAATATTGGCCCCCTCCCAGGCTAGAAACACCAGCCGTCAGCCGCCCCAGAAATGGTGCATCCATAGGATGCGCCAATTCTGGCACTTAGCCTTGCTCTTCCCACTGCCCTGTAGCAGTGGCAGTGGGGTAATAAGGCTAGGGTTGATGTCAGTTTATAATGCCAGCTGACATCAAGCCAAGGTTAGTAATGGAGAGGCGTCTATAAGACACCCCCATTACTAACCCCATAGTCAAAGTTAAAAAAAACACAAACACCCAGAATAAAGTCCTTTAATTGAAATAAACACAATTCTTTAATGTTCTAAATTAAACCATACTTACCATCACACCCATTCCAGCTGAAGCCAACGATCTCCTGCAATAAAAGTAAAATAATAAACCAACCTCATCCTTACCTTTCCATGGTTCCCAGGACAGCTCCAGCTCTGCTACATTGACAAGACAGGCTGGATCGCAGCAGAAAGCTGCCATTCAGCTTGCCATGCCGCAGACACTGAGAAGCGCAGGCATGCTTGCGCTCCTCAGTGTCTCGCTGTGACGGCATCCAGATGAGCCGAGTTCATGTCCAATGAACTCAGCTCACCTCATGCACATCACTGACAGCGTGGGAAAATTCTCCTGCGCTTGCCGTGAGCGCAGGAGAATTCTCTCATGCTACTCTGCGTGTGGTAAAATTGATAAGGCAGCTTTATTCTTCGGGTCACTACATTTACAGCGGTACCACATTTATATCGTTTTTCTATGTTTTGGCGCTTTTACACAATAAAAGCTATTTTATAGAAAAAATTATTTTTTTGCATCGCTTTATTCTGAGAGCTATAACTTTTTGATTTTTTGGATGATGGAGCTGTATGGTGGCTTGTTTTTTGCAGGACAAGATGATGTTTTCAGTGGTACCATTTTTATTTTTATTCGTGTATTTGATCGCGTGTTATTCCATTTTTTGTTTGGCGGTATGATGATAAAGCATTGTTTTTTGCTTCTGGTTTTTTTTTTTTTTTACCGTGTTCACTGAAGGGGTTAACTAGTGGGACAGTTTTATAGGTCAGGTCATTACGGACGCGGCGATACCAAATATGTGTACTTTTATTGTTGGTTTTTTTTTTTTAATAATACTATTTATTGATGGGTACATTATATTTTTATTTTTGGTGGATTATTTTTTTTATTTTTTTTTTATATTTTTACAAGTTTTTTAATTTCTTTTTTCACTTTCTGAGAGTTTATTTGCTTTTTTACTTTGTCCCACTCTGGGACTTTCACTTTTCTTATTCTGATCGCCTGCATAGCATTGGGATGGAGCACCATCCCTGTGCCATGCAGGCAGTCAGC
Organism: Phyllobates terribilis; assembly: GCF_046119375.1. NCBI lineage: Eukaryota > Metazoa > Chordata > Amphibia > Anura > Dendrobatidae > Phyllobates > Phyllobates terribilis. The sequence goes on along the minus strand of NW_027362762.1, from coordinate 761,863,684 downwards.
GCTGCACAGTGAGAAGATTGTTTGGTCATGCACTGCGCATGACTAAAAAATCTTCCCGCTGTCTGGTGACCCGGATGTTGTCATGACGACATTGGGTCATCATGGCAACACCCGGGAAGCCGCGGCAGACAGCGCTGGAGGCCGGAAGAGGAGGTGAGCATTGCGATCACCTCCCCTTAGCCACCGCAATGCTGCGATCGACTTCGATCGCAGCATTGCGGGGGTTAATGTGTCGGGAGAGGTGCGGGACCACTCCCTGCACATAGTACCGGGTGTCAGCTGTGACAATCAGCTGACACCCGGCGGCGATCGCGCCTGCACAGCCTGTGTGCGCGCTTGATCGCGATGACGTACTAATATGGGTCTTAAGTCCCAGGGCACAGATGTATATTAGTACGTCATGGGCTTTAAAGGGGTTAATAACCAGTAAAGGCTAAACAGACATCTGTGAGATGTTATTAATAGGCTGGGAACTTTTATGGATATTGCCATCTTCTCAGAATAACACCAGCTCCCAGCAGTCTGCTTTCCCTCAGCTGGTGATTAAAAATAGGAGCGACTCCACATCATTTTTTTGGTGGGTCCCCCATTTTCAGTAACCAGTATAGGCTATGCAGACAGATGTGAGCTGTTATTAATAGGCTGGGAACCTTTAGAGATATTGGCCCCTTCCCAGAATAATAACACCTGCTCACAGCTGTCTACTTTTTCTACTAATGTGATTTAACTTTGGGAGGGTTTCAATGAATAGATGGATATTTACACATGACATTGATAGGAATAGTCTACATTGACTTACATTTGTTTTGGACTGTGTTGTCTAGCCTCACACCATTCTATTGATTCTATCCAGCCTGTAGGGTAAACTACTTAACTCAATGTTTACTGATTAATTTAAGTAATTTAAGTTATGTTCTATCCACATTTGTTTGCAGAGCAATTGTCTTGCTCTTACCCCCATTTTGCTTCCTTTTCAGCCCTCTGGCCCTTACCATGACCATTTTACAGCCATTTTATATCACCAAAGTTCAGATTCCCATTGACTTCTATTGAGCTCAGGTTCTGGATCAAGTTTGGGGTCAAGTTTAGACCTGAACCGAACTTTTAACTCGTGTGCGGCCAAACCTGCTCATCACTTGTCATGTTTAGTATTGCCAGAAGAATCAGCATCAAGTCAAAAGTGACTCTTCACCATGCATCTGTTCTGTGTTGTCTGGAGGACTACAAATTCCAGTGTGTCTTAGCGAGGCTGCAGAGCATACTGGGGACTGCTTTCTAAGTATGGGGTTGCAGGTAAGTACATAGTTAAACACAATATCATACTTTAACACAAGAGCATAGTTTGGTGCTTTATCCATTTAGTATGTGCTCCATGGACAATGCTACCAGGTGTGCATCTTGTGAGATGTATGCATGCCTTGAACAACTGTTTCAGGGGGAAGATGTCAGCGAGTTACAAGTTTGGAAGCCCAGGTACTGGATCTAAATGTGCAGCTTGCAACACTCAGGAGCATTGCATACCTGGAGAGGAGTTTGGATCTCACTGACTATGTGCTGGCTGGGGCCAGTGATATGGAGGAGGGTGGAGGTGGGGAAGATAAGGACCCAGAAGAAGGTAGCCAGAAGGACTCAGAAGAAGGGGAGAAGGGGTAGGGGGAAAAGTGGCAGGGAGCCCATTCCTGATCTGGTACAACCTAGTAAATATGCCTGTTTGGCTGATATTAGGAATGCAGGCCCTGGACTGGGATCACTACAGCAGGGCGCTGCTCCTAGCAACCAGAAAAATGACTGCTGTAGCAAGGAGGGAAATAGGAGTGCAGCAAAGGCCAGACAGATGTTAGTGGTAGGGGACTCTATAATTAGGCAGACAGATAGGGTCATCTGCCGTCAAGAACGGGAATGCCAAACAGTGTGTTGTCTGTTGGGTTCGACATTTTGTGGATCAGATAGACAGATTGCTGCGTGGGGCTGGGGAAAACCCAGCGGTTATGGTACACATCGGTACCAAAGACAACGTTAGAGGGAGGTGGAAGGTCCTTAAAAATTATTACAAGGAACTAGGAGAAAAGCTGAAGTCCAGGACCTCAAAGGTGTTTTTAAAAATACTGCCAGTGCCACAAGTGTCACCAGAAAGACAGTGGGAGTTTAGGGAGATGTGAAGTGGGAAGTGGCTTAGAAATTCATGCAGGAAGGAAGATTTTGGGTTCATGGAGATTTTGGCCGACTTCTCTGTCGGCTACACGCTCTACGGTAGGGACGGGCTGTACGTCAATGGGGAGGTTGCAGCTTTGCTTTTGGAAAAAATGGTCAGACAGATGGAGGAGCTTTTAAACTAGGCTCTGGGGCGAGGGAGGGTAGTTGTGGAAATAAAGGGATAGATTGACAGAGAGAGTGAGACAGTAGGGGTTAATGAGGATCTAGAGGATGTAGAGGGTTACACTACATTTAGAAACTACAGGAAAGATAAAAAAGTGGCGGGTGTGTATTTTCATTAACTCCTTTATCCCTGAAGACTGTTTGCACCTTAATGACAGGCCAATTTTTACAATTCTGACCAGTGTCACATTATGAGGTAATAACTCTGGAATACTTCAACGGATCCCGCTGATTCTGAGATTATTTTTTCATGACATATTGTACTTCATGATAGTGGTAAAAATTCTTCGAAATGACTTGCATTTATTTGTGAAAAAATTTAGCAGTTTTCAAACTTTGAATTTTCATGCCGTAAAATCAGAGAGCTATATCACACAAAATAGTTAATAAATAACATTTCCCACATGTCTCATTTACACCAGCACAATTTCGGAACCAAAATTTTTTTTGTTAGGAAGTTATAACGGTTAAAATTTGATCAGCGATTTCTCATTTTTCCAACAAAATGTGCAAAATCATTTTTTTTTAGGGAACACTTCACATTTGAAGTCACTTTGAGAGGTCTATATGCAAGAAAATACCCAAAAGTGACACCATTCTAAAAACTGCACCCATCAAGGTGCTCAAAACCACATTCAAGAAGTTTAATAACCCTTCAGGTGCTTCACAGGAATTTTTGGAATGTGGAAGAAAGCAATGAACATTTAACTTTTTTCACAAAAATGTTACTTTAGACCCAATATTTTTTATTTTTGCAAAGGTAACAGGAAAAAATGGACCACAAAATTTGTTGTGCAATTTTTCCTGAGTACGCCGATACCCCATATGTGGGAGAAAACAACTGTTTGGGCACATGGCAGGTCTCCGAACAGAAGGAGTGCCATTTGACTTTTTGAATGTAAAATTTGCTTGAATAATTAGCGGATGCCATGTCGCGTTTGAGGAGTCACTGATGTGCCTAAGCAGTGGAAACCTCCCACAAGTGACTCCATTTTGGAAAGTACACCCCTCAAGGATTTTATCAAGGGGTATAGTGAACATTTTGAAGTCTGATAGTATGAGAACAAGTACTGTCCAGCTGAAGTAATCAGATCCCTGTTGTGGCCAGTGGGACAGTGACGCGCCCCTGGGCCTGTGTCGCGCTGCGTTGCGCAGGTGGGAGCTTACCCGGAGCCGGATCTGTTGAGGGTTGTAGTCTCGTGGCGGTGACCCGGTCCGTGCCCAGGGAGTCAGACTAAGTGGCGCTGTATCAGCGGTAGATGTAGGACGACTACGCCACCCGTTGAATGCAGCTATGGAGCTGCCGCTGCAGGGCAGACCGCTGAGGCCGGTGGTAGGATAGTGCAGCGTAGATGGTATAACCCCCAACGGGAGGGGTATGGCCTCAGGGCAGCCGACGTGGATGATGGGGGTAGCAGGAATCACTCAGAGACGCTGCGGTGTGATTCAGGGTCTTTACTGGTGACAAAGATAGACCCTCCCGGAGTACTGGCTAGCGATCGGGGCCTGGTCAGTCCTTGAGCAGATGGGATCTCCCCTGGCCAGGCGGAGTTGTAGGCCTCCCAAACTGACTGTACTCTTCTGGCTACCTTGCTAGAGGCGGGTATAAGTAGCCCACGTCCCTGAGTGTACCGTGTGGTGCTCACCCGTATGGCCGGTGACTCGGGGCCTTCTAGTAGCTTCCGCTCCATGACGGCAGTGCTGGTCCCATGCGTGTGACCGTGCCTTCGGGTTTCTTGGCCAGAGGACCTGAAATCCCCTGCCTGACGGATTCTGCTGCTGGGTAGGAGTTAGTCCCCACAGCCTCGGACTCCGGGTCCGGTAAGAAATCTTCTCAGTCAGGGCGAGCTCTGCAGCTGCCAGCCCCTGACTCCTTGTAGCACTGCTCCCACAGAGCTCCTGTTGTTTCTTCCTATGCTGCTTCTCTTCTCTACTTCTTCTCTACTTCTTCTCTACTTCTGGCATGGCCCAGGAGCTGGGCCCAGCCGGAGCCACAGCTCCCTGTCAGCCCTCCTGGCTGCACTCTCCCTCTGAACTCTCTAACCCTGCCTCAGCCCCAGGTTTATACAGGGGAAGTTCTTCCCCTCCCAGGACTGGGCAGGAGGTGTGGCATGCATAAGATTCCTGACCAAGAGACCTCCCACCTGCTCTCAGACATAACATTGCTTGTTACTGTGGAAACCAGACCCCTGGGGTGCCACAACAGCACCACTCCCTAGTTGCCAATTATAGTCTATACTTGCTTTGGTGTCTCTTCTGATACTCCAATCCTATTCTGCCTGTGGTTTCCATCTCTGGTCTTGGCCCATGATTAGAGTATCCTTCTGCCTGACTAACTTGTTCCTGGTTCCTGTCCCTGACGTCATTGTATTGACGCAGCATCCTGACTATCCCCTGCCAGCCCACTCCTCTGACGAGCAGCTACCCTATGGATCCAACACAGGGACAAGTCCAATTTCCTGTATATGGGCTAAAGAGTAAAGGCCAGGGCAACCCTTTGGATGTAATAAACAAAGTGGCAAGCTCTAACTTTGTCCTTGGAAGCCCTATTAACAGCTGCTAGACTTCCAATGATAATGCTCCCTGACAATACTACACAGAATTTACAGAATTCAATGCTGAATCATGTATTGTTATTTTCTTATTGCGAAGTATAAATGATAAACAATCATTACATTTTAAATGAGATTAAATGAAATTACAATTTGCATTTGTGATTTTAGTAGTGTATTTCCTTGGTAGCTACAGTCTTCAGTGATTTGTTCTCACGAACCACAGTACAGAAAGAGATATATTGCAAAGGCTAAAAATGTACTGTACTCATTTAAATTTCCATTATTTTTATTTTAATACTAGATGCTTTGGAGATTTGCTGCGCCCAGGTTAGAAATGAGAAATAATTTTTTGGGCTGTGTTTACTAGCATAGCATAAGAAGCCTATAGAGCATTGACTTATACTGTCTTTTTAATACTCTTATAAGCACAGACATCTGTCCTCAGCAAAGTGCAAAAATAACCCTTTATTATTGATGTGAGCTTGAGATTATATGAAATAACCAAATTCATTTGTGTGTGTATTTAGCAAATATACATGACCATGATAGAACATGACTTTGTTAAAACCTTACATTGTTTTTTTTCTCTAGTCTATCTACAATGCAAAGATGCGAAAGAGGTATGTTGTTTATTGCTCATTTTCATTTGCTTTTCTCAAATTTTAGTATTACAATTTTAACTAGAGATGAGCGTTGTTCTACTCGAACTGTTCGCCAATCTCAAATTCGAGCTGTTTTGGGCGGTGTTCGAGCCGTTCAGCGAACACGAACGATTTGAGAAAAATTCGGCTGTTCGAGGTTATGTTCGATAACTGTTCGTGCACCAAAATCATAACTGGATTTTTTCTCAGTAATGATGAAAATTAATGTTAATACGCAGTTTGAGTGTACAGCGGGGTGGGGGGAGGGGCAGGGGATGGATCTCTGCAGGAATAATGAAGAACTCCATTTTTTTTTCTCTTTCCGGCATTTACAGTGGGGAGGTGCAATCTGTCAGCCTATCAGCAGCGCACACACGGAGCGAAGTGCTTTTTTTCACACAAGCAAGGGCATGTGTCATTGGCAGTGTATGTCACATGTCCTTGCCCTATAAGACCCAGCCATTTTCCCTGTCGCCACCATTTTCTCACTGCTGCAGCTGCGTGTTAGACGGCACCGCTGTTGCTGTGTGCGCTATACCTTGTTAATTTCAAGCCAATTTTCGCACAAATCTACAGATAGCTTGGGAGTAGGGAATAGTTGTGATTGCAGTCCTTTTAAGGAGTAGGTTACAGCATTTCCAACGACTTTTATCAGGCAGGTCTTTGCTCTTAAATAGATAGATTGTGGGAGTAAAGACTAATTGTAATTGCAGTCCTTTTCAGGACTAGGTTACATCAGTTCCTATCAGTTTTTGCCAGGCAGGTCTGTGCCAGTGCTGTGCAAGTTTTTTTCACAGCATTTGGCTGAATCTAGCAAAGCTAATCCTTTTTGGCCTATTGCAGAGTGTGTTAGTCAGTGGAGTAGCCTATCTGTGTTGCAAGACATACCACCTGTGTATAGAATACCAATTTTTTTACCTCACCTAGTGAAGTAAAATCTTTTGGGCATAGCATCATTCTATTAGTCCATCTATACTGACCTCCATCAGGTTGCAAATTGAATATAATTTTTTTCTGCATCTAGCTCTGAAAAAATATTTGGGCTTCTAGCAGTGTGTGGGACTTGTTCTATTAGTCCATCTATACTGACCTCCATCAGGTTGCAAACTGAATATAATTTTTTTCTGCATCTAGCTCTGAAAAAATATTTGGCCTTCTAGCAGTGTGTGGGAATTGTTCTATTAGTCCATATATACTGACCTCCATCACGTTGCAAATTCAAAATAATTTTTTGTCTGCATCTAGCTCTGAAAAAATATTTGGCCTTCTAGCAGTGTGTGGGACTTTCTCTATTAGTCCATCTATACTGACCTCCATCAGGCTGCAAGTTAAAAATAATTTTTATCTGCATCTACCTCTGAAAAAATATTTGGCCTTATAGCTGTTTGTGGGACTTGTTCTATTAGTCCATCTATACTGACCTCCATCAGGTTGCAAACTGAATATATTTTTTTCTGCATCTACCTCTGAAAAAATATTGGGCTTCTAGCTGTGTGTGGGACTTGTTGTATTAGTCCATCTATACTGACCTCCATCAGGTTGCAAACTGAATATAATTTTTTTCTGCATCTAGCTCTGAAAAAATATTTGGCCTTCTAGCAGTGTGTGGGACTTTCTCTATTAGTCCATCTATACTGACCTCCATCAGGTTGCAAATTAAAAATAATTTATGTCTGCATCTAGCTCTGAAAAAATATTTGGCCTTCTAGCAGTGTGTGGGACTTTCTCTATTAGTCCATCTATGCTGACCTCCATCAGGTTGCAAATTAAAAACAATTTTTTGTCTGCATCTAGCTCTGAAAAAATATTTGGCCTTCTAGCAGTGTGTGGGACTTTCTCTATTAGTCCATCTATACTGACCTCCATCAGGTTGCAAATTAAAAATAATTTATATCTGCATCTAGCTCTGAAAAAATATTTGGCCTTTTAGCAGTGTGTGGGACTTGTTCTATTAGTCCACCTATACTGACCTCCATCAGGCTGCAAATTAAAAATAATTTTTATCTGCATCTACCTCTGAAAAAATATTTGGCCTTCTAGCAGTGTGTGGGACTTGTTCTATTAGTCCATCTATACTGACCTCCATTAGGTTGCAAATTGAATATCATTTTTTTCTGCATCTACTTCTGAAAAAATGTTTGGGCTTCTAGCAGTGTGTGGGACTTGGTCTTTTAGTCCATCTATACTGATCTCCATCAGGTTGCAAATTAAAAATAATTTTTATCTGCATCTAGCTCTGAAAAAATATTTGGGCTTCTAGCTGTGTGTGGGACTTGTTCTATTAGTCCATCTATACTGACCTCCATCAGGTTGCAAACTGAATATCATTTTTTTCTGCATCTAGCTCTGAAAAAATATTTGGCCTTCTAGCAGTGTGTGGGACTTTCTCTATTAGTCCATCTATACTGACCTCCATCAGGTTGCAAATTAAAAATAATTTATATCTGCATCTAGCTCTGAAGAAATATTTGGCCTTCTAGCAGTGTGTGGGACTTTCTCTATTAGTCCATCTATACTGACCTCCATCAGGTTGCAAATTAAAAATATTTTTTTGTCTGCATCTAGCTCTGAAAAAATATTTGGCCTTCTAGCAGTGTGTGGGACTTTCTCTATTAGTCCATCTATACTGACCTCCATCAGGCTGCAAATTAAAAATAATTTTTATCTGCATCTACCTCTGAAAAAATATTTGGCCCTCTAGCAGTGTGTGGGACTTGTTCTATTAGTCCATCTATACTGACCTCCATCAGGTTGCAAATTGAATATCATTTTTTTCTGCATCTACTTCTGAAAAAATGTTTGGGCTTCTAGCAGTGTGTGGGACTTGGTCTATTAGTACATCTATACTGATCTCCATCAGATTGCAAATTAAAAATAATTTTTATCTGCATCTAGCTCTGAAAAAATATTTGGCCTTCTAGCAGTGTGTGGGACTTGTTCTATTAGTCCATCTATACTGATCTCCATCAGGTTGCAAATTGAATATCATTTTTTTCTGCATCTACTTCTGAAAAAATGTTTGGGCTTCTAGCAGTGTGTGGGACTTGGTCTATTAGTCCATCTATACTGATCTCCATCAGGTTGCAAATTAAAAATAATTTTTATCTGCATCTAGCTCTGAAAAAATATTTGGGCTTCTAGCTGTGTGTGGGACTTGTTCTATTAGTCCATCTATACTGACCTCCATCAGGTTGCAAACTGAATATCATTTTTTTCTGCATCTACCTCAGAAAAAAAATGTGGGCTTCTAGCAGTGTGTGGGACTTGTTCTATTAGTCCATCTATACTGACCTCCATCAGGTTGCAAATTGAATATAATTTTTTTCTGCATCTACTTCTGAAAAAATATTTGGGCTTCTAGCAGTGTGTGGGACTTGGTCTATTAGTCCATCTACACTGACCTCCATCAGGTTGCAAATTAAACATAATTTTTATCTGCATCTAGCTCTGAAAAAATGTTTGGGTTTCTAGCAGTGTGTGGGACTTGGTCTATTAGTCCATCTATACTGATCTCCATCAGGTTGCAAATTAAAAATAATTTTTATCTGCATCTAGCTCTGAAAAAGTATTTGGGATTCTAGCAGTGTGTGGGACTTGGTCTATTAGTCCATCTATACTGACCTCCATCAGGTTGCAAATTGAATATCATTTTTTTCTGCATCTAGCTCTGAAAAAATATTTGGGATTCTAGCAGTGAGTGGGACTTGTTCTATTAGTCCATCTATACTGACCTCCATCAGGCTGTAAATTGAATATAATTTTTTTCTGCATCTAGCTCTGAAAAAATATTTGGGCTTCTAGCAGTGTGTGGGACTGGGTCTATTAGTTCATCTATACTGACCTCCATCAGGTTGCAAATTAAAAATAATTTTTATCTGCATCTAGCTCTGAAAAAATATTTGGGCTTCTAGCAGTGTGTGGGACTCATTGAATTAGGCCATCTATACCAAGCTCCACCAGCTTTGAAATTAATAATAATTTTTAGCTGCATCTAGCCCTGAAAATAATTTTTCCCAATAATGGTAGCAATAGAAATATGGGGCGCGCGCCTGGCTAACAAAAATATACGCTTCATAACACAAAACACCAGCCTAGCGCACTGCATTAATAAGATGGCATCATAGTCTCTCCCAGTGCTAGGCCTACTACGCAGGCTAGCATTCCTGTGCCTAAAACACAATGTATGGGTCCGCGCTAGCCACTATGCTGAGGGGTATAAAGCTGCTGCTAACGCTTTATAACAATTCAATTGGCAGATTTTCACAGAGCTCTTCCACCCATCGGGCAACAGTTGCTCACCCTCCCTATGGGATCTAGTGGCGAATAGTTGATGCCATTAATCAGAGCGTCAGTTGCCCCGTCAACGTGGCAAGCATACGGTAAGGCATGGGAAGAGTGGACACGACTAGTAGAAGGCAGATTGGTTGACCAATGTGAACAAGCCAGATCACAAGTCACCATAGAATTTCTCCACCAGCTAATGATGAGGGGCATATCAGGAGCGTCAGCGCAGCGGTGTCTGACCGGAGTAGCATTTCACTTCCAACTACTGAATTGGGGAGATGTGACAAAGATTCATCATCAGACAATCCATAAAAGGGTGGAAAAGGGGTCAGCCAAGTCAGGAATGTAGACGTCCCGTCCCGTGTCACTAAAACTGATTTCTCACATCATATCCCTAACACCATTAACATGACACTCACAATTTGAAGCAACACTAATGTCTACTGCATTTGTGATCGCCTTCTTCGGGGCGCTATGTATAAGCGAATTAGTCCCTCAATCCAAAATTACCACCAGTGGAGGCTTATTACACCAGGACGTAGTCATAGCCAATAATGCAATACGTCTACGCATACACCAATCGAAAACGGTTCCAGCGGGCAGGGGTACTTGGGTACTTCTACAACCCACAAACGGTACACTGAGTCAGGTAACAATAGTAAAAACATATCTAACCATCAGATCACAAAGTAATTTCTTACTATCACACATTGATGGAACGCCATTATCAAGATACCTGTTCCAAGCTATATTTAATAAATGCATAACATCGGCAGGGAACCACCCCAAAGATTACGGGACACACTCATTCCGCATAGGTGTGGCCACGGAAGCAGCAAGAGCAGGACTGTCAGAAATGGAAGTTCAGAGGATAGGGAGATGGCGATCCACGTGTTTGGCGAGATACATAAGACCGGACTTGTCATCCTAACGTGGTTTGTTTCTTTTACAGGTGACGCTAAGCCAACAGTGTGAGTGATAGGCCACTCGTATATATGTTGGGCACAAAAAAGGGCGAAAGTCCACCCAGGCGGGAGGAAATTAGAGTTTCATAACTAGAGATGAGCGTTGTTCTACTCGAACTGTTCGCCAATCTCAAATTCGAGCTGTTTTGGGCGGTGTTCGAGCCGGTCGGCGAACACGAACAATTTGAGAAAAATTCGGCTGTTCGAGGTTATGTTCGATAACTGTTCGTGCACCAAAATCATAACTGGATTTTTTCTCAGTAATGATGAAAATTAATGTTAATACGCAGTTTGAGTGTACAGCGGGGCGGGGGGAGGGGCAGGGGATGGATCTCTGCAGGAACAATGAAGATCTCCATTTTTTTTTCTCTTTCCCGCATTTGCAGTGAGGAGGTGCAATCTGTCAGCCTATCAGCAGCGCACACACGGAGCGAAGTGCTTTTTTTCACACAAGCAAGGGCATGTGTGATTGGCAGTGTATGTCACATGTCCTTGCCCTATAAGACCAAGCCATTTTCCCCGTCGCCACCATTTTCTCACTGCTGCAGCTGCGTGTTAGACGGCACCGCTGTTGCTGTGTGCGCTATACCTTGTTAATTTCAAGCCAATTTTCGCACAAATATATAGATAGCTTGGGAGTAGGGAATAGTTGTGATTGCAGTCCTTTTAAGGACTAGGTTACAGCATTTCCTACGACTTTTATCAGGCAGGTCTGTGCTCTTAAATAGATAGATTGTGGGAGTAAAGACTAATTGTAATTGGAGTCCTTTTCAGGACTAGGTTACATCAGTTCCTATCAGTTTTTGCCAGGCAGGTCTGTGCCAGTGCTGTGCAAGTTTTTTTCACAGCATTTGGCTGAATCTAGCAAAGCTAATCCTCTTTGGCCTATTGCAGAGTGTGTTAGTCAGTGGAGTAGCCTATCTGTGTTGCAAGATATACCACCTGTGTATAGAATACCAATTTTTTTACTGCACCTAGTGAAGTAAAATCTTTTGGGCATAGCATCATTCTATTAGTCCATCTATACTGACCTCCATCAGGTTGCAAACTGAATCTAATTTTTTTCTGCATCTAGCTCTGAAAAAATATTTGGGCTTCTAGCAGTGTGTGGGACTTGGTCTATTAGTCCATCTATACTGACCTCCATCAGGTTGCAAATTAAAAATAATTTTTTTCTTCATTTAGCTCTGAAAAAATATTTGGGCTTCTAGCAGTGTGTGGGACTTGTTCTATTAGTCCTTCTATACTGACCTCCAGCAGGTTGCAAATTGAATATAATTTTTTTCTGCATCTAGCTCTGAAAAAATATTTGGGCTTCTAGCGGTGTGTGGGACTTGGTCTATTAGTCCATCTATACTGACCTCCATCAGGTTGCAAATTAAAAATAATTTTTTTCTGCATCTAGCTCTGAAAAAATATTTGGGCTTCTAGCAGTGTGTGGGACTTGGTCTATTAGTCCATCTATACTGACCTCCATCAGGTTGCAAATTAAAAATAATTTTTTTCTTCATTTATCTCTGAAAAAATATTTGGGCTTCTAGCAGCGTGTGGGACTTGTTCTATTAGTCCATCTATACTGACCTCCATCAGGTTGCAAATTAAAAATAATTTTTTTCTGCATCTAGCTCTGAAAAAATATTTGGGCTTCTAGCAGCGTGTGGGACTTGGTCTATTAGTCCATCTATACTGACCTCCATCAGGTTGCAAATTAAAAATAATTTTTTTCTGCATCTAGCTCTGAAAAAATATTTGGGCTTCTAGCAGTGTGTGGGACTTGGTCTATTAGTCCATCTATACTGACCTCCATCAGGTTGCAAATTAAAAATAATTTTTTTCTGCATCTAGCTCTGAAAAAATATTTGGGCTTCTAGCAGTGTGTGGGACTTGGTCTATTAGTCCATCTATACTGACCTCCATCAGGTTGCAAATTGAATAAAAAAATTTTCTGCATCTAGCTCTGAAAAAATATTTGGGCTTCTAGCGGTGTGTGGGACTTGGTCTATTAGTCCATGTATACTGACCTCCATCAGGTTGCAAATTAAAAATATTTTTTTTCTGCATCTAACCCAGCCAATAGTTTTGGCCTAATACCACAGTTTGGCCACTCAGCTCTGCTCGGTTACCATCCATTGTTTTTTTGTGCAAACAACTCCAGAGTTGTGAATTAGTTAACCACCAAAATGAGTGGAAAAAGGCCTGCTGCTGGTGGAAAGGGGAATAGGCGTGTTGGGAAGGGGAAAAAAGGTTGTGTCCGTGGGGTAGGTGCAGAAGAAAGACCATCTTCCAGCCAAACTAAAATGTCTACTTCTTTTAGCGGACAATGTGATAAGATCCCTTTCTTACGGCCACGCCAATCGCTACAAATTCCAGATGAGGCACAAAAACAGCAGGTGCTTCAACAGATATCAAGTGCTCCTTTAAGTGGGCTCTCCTCCACATCAACTTCAACATCACAAATACTCCAGTCCTCAAAGGTGTCACCCAAATCGCACTTGCTTCCTCACAGCTCCCAAATCTCCAGCTGCCCGTCTGAGTATGAGGTAGAACAGATGGTTGAGTCTGCAGAGCTGTTTACTCATACTATAGCCTGGGAATCAGAGGTCGACTCCAGCGCTTCTGTGAATCCAGACGAGGAAATGATCTGCACTGATGCCCAGAATCTTTATGAGTCGGATCCAGGACCAGACGCAGAATGTTCTGACCATAATGTAGACCCTCATTCCCAAACTGTAACTCCTGTTGGTGGAGACAATGAGGAAGACGATGATAAGACTCAAATACCTGATTGGAGCGACAACTTTAGTTTTTTGTCAGGGCAGGAACAGGTTGGCTCTGAGGACGACGGGTGTGATAACGCACAGGGTGATGATGATGAGGTCGGAGATCCCACTTACTGTCAACCCACAGTCAGCCAAGAGATGAGGTCAGCAGAGGAGGTGGAGGAAGATGCTAGTGACGACGAGGTCAGGTTGCGCCTTCCTGGACAGAGACGTAGTACTGGAAGCACGTCAACAACTGCATCCTCAAACACAACTCTGCCTCTCACCACAAGTCATGGTGGCTCTTCAGGTCGCATGGGTGCTAAGCCTTGCATAGCCTGGGCATTTTTTCAGATCGATAAAGATGACCCAACTCGTGTTATCTGTAACATTTGTCAGCAAAAGCTAAGTAGAGGCCAAAAAATACATAGTTTGAGTACTTCATGCATGAACCGGCACATGGACATGAAGCATAAGTTGCAGTGGGAAGCTCAGTGTGCTACAATGCGGTCTAGCCGGCCGGGCCAACCACCGTCTGCCATATCTTGTGCATCCGCGGCCTCTTCATCCTCTGTGACTGGGGGGACAGCAGTCACACCTGTTTTGGGGCGCAGACCTGCCACCTCTTTACCCGCAACAGCCAGCGTGATTGGCAGGTCATCATTTTCTTTGGAGGTGGTAACACCAGCTGGTCTTGAGCGCTGTCCGACATCGATAGCACCACCTTTGGATCAAGGCAACCTAACATGTCCGCCTGCATCTTCCTCACAGACCGGCAGTTTGCCGGGGACACCCTTATCAACCCCGTCTAAGCACAATAGCCAGCCCTCGGTCCCTCAGATGTGGACAAGTAAAAGACCATTTCCTCCTAGCCATGAGAAAGCTAAGAGGTTGAATTTCACCATCTGCAAGCTCTTGGCTACAGAAATGCTGCCTTTCCGCCTGGTGGACACAGAGGATTTTCGAGACCTTATGTCCGTCGCAGTGCCCCAGTACCAGATGCCCAGTCGGCACTACTTCTCAAAGAAAGGTGTGCCTGCGCTCCACCAGCATGTCGCACACAACATCACCGCTTCTTTGAGAAACTCTGTGTGTGACAGGGTGCATTTCACCACAGACACTTGGACGAGTAGGCATGGACAGGGGCGTTACATGTCGCTGACTGGGCACTGGGTAACTATGGTGACAGCAGGACAAGGGGCTGCTGTCCAAGTCTTGCCGTCCCCACGAGTTGTGCGTCAATCCTCTTTATGTCATTTTTCCTCCACTGCTTCTGCCTCCTCAACCTCCTCTCGGTCTTCCACCTGCACCCAAAGCCTGTCTGGTCATGCCACAAGCTTTCTAACTGCGCAGAAGGGATCCTGCACACCTCCTTACTATGCTGGCAGTAGGGCTCAACGTCATCAGGCGGTTTTTACATTGAAATGTCTGGGAAATGTGAGTCACACAGCTGAGGAGTTGTGGTCAGCTCTGGAGAACCAATTTCATGAATGGTTGTCTCCACTGGACCTGAAACCAGGGAAGGCCGTGTGCGACAATGCTGCAAACCTGGGTGCGGCCCTTCGCCGGGGCAATGTCACACACGTGCCTTGTATGGCTCACGTGTTGAACCTGGTTGTCCAGCAATTTTTAGCCCACTATCCCAGACTAGATGGCCTTCTGCAGAGGGCACGGTCGCTGTGTGCTCACTTCCGCCGTTCGCATCCCGCAGCTCAGCGACTTACATCTCTACAGAAGTCGTTGGGCCTGCCACTTCACCGGCTAAAATGCGATGTGCCTACCCGGTGGAATTCAACTCTGCACATGTTGCAGCGACTGTGGCAGCACCGACAAGCCCTGGTGCAATACGTTCTGACGTATAGCCTGGGCCAACGAGATTCAGAGGTGGGGCAAATCACGCTGGAGGAGTGGTCTCAGATCAGGGACCTATGCACCCTTCTGCACAGTTTTGAAATGGCGACGAAGATGTTTAGTGCTGACGATGCCATTATCAGCATGACTATTCCGGTGATTTACATGCTGGAGCACATGTTAAACAGAATTCGGAGTCAGGTGGTGGCACAAGAGGAGGTGGAGGAAGTAGAGGAGGAGGAGTTGTATGCGGAAGGGCTAACATCTGCAAGGTCCAGACGGTCGGCAGCACCAGGGCGGCAGGCATGTGAGGGTGGGGGAGATGATTTTACCAGGGCGCATGGTAGCAGCCAAACTAGTGAGGAAGGTGCAGGAGCCCAGGAAGAAGTGGAGGACGAACTGATGGAAGACTCATCAGATGAGGGAGACCTTGATCACATTTCTGTTGTGCGAGGTTGGGGGGAGAGGACAGAGGAAGGAAGCATGATTGTTACCTCGCCACCAACACAACAGGGACTTGGTGCTCCTGGATGCGCAACACACATGAGTGCCTTCTTGCTGCACTACCTGCAACATGACCCTCGAATTGTGAGAATTAGAAATAATCCTGACTACTGGGTTGCCACACTGTTAGATCCCCGGTACAAAAGTAAATTTGCAGAAATTATTCCTGCCATAGAAAGGGATGCACGCATGCAGGAGTATCAGCAGAGACTGTTGCAGAATCTTACATGTGCTTTTCCACAAAATACCAGTGGTGCACGTAGTGAATCTCACAGTTCCAACTTGCCAACCGTGGTCTGTGTGGAATTGTTCAATAAAGGGCCCAAAATTAAGATAACATAGATGGGAGAGGTCTCTATGAATAGGAATTCCTAAGTATTTGATACCCTGTGAGGGCCAGGCAAAGGGAAAGTTGGACTGGATGGAATCCTATATGGATTTAGGGAGGGAGACATCGAGGGCCTCAGACTTCGCTGCATTGATTTTAAAATTTTACCATGTAACAAAGTGATCTATTTCAGCCATAACAGCAGGGATGGATATATGTGATTGAGTGATATATACTAGGACATCATCAGCAAATAGAGAGCACTTGTACTCGGTGCCTCCCACCTCAATCCACCTAATATTGGGGTTATGGCGAATTGATGAGAGCAGGTGCTCCGTCACTAGGATGTATAAGAGAGGGGACAGAGGACATCCCTGCCTTGTCCCATTGGTGATTGTGAAAGGTGATGAAAATGTTCTGACGCACCCCCTGGGCCTTGGGACACCTGGAGCCGGACCCTTTTTGGTGGATGCTGGTGGTTGTAGTCTTCGTGGCGGCGATCCGGTTCCGTGGCTCAGGGCGGTCAAACCAGTGGCGGAACTATTTATGTGGTTTTGATGTTTAAATGTCCGACTACGCCACCCGTGGATTGCGGTCAGAGTGAACCGCCGCTACAGGGCAGACCGCTAAGGCTGGTGTTGTGGGTGCAGCAGAGCGTAGCATAACTCCCCACGGGAGGAGTATAGCCTCAGGGCAGTGTATACGGAGGATGGGGGTGATGGTGCAGGGCAGCAGCAGTAACGACACGGAGTCAGTGATGCAGTTCAGGGCCTTTACTCACAGTTCTTATTATCCAGACCACGTCTGCAGGTAACGGCTGCCCACGTCGTACTGTGCTCACCAGGTGAGGGGCTCAGACAACTCCCAGATAACTTTGGAGCGCTTCACAGGACCCCCTTTGTGTGTCCTTTGTCTGGCCTTTCTTACCAACACTTCTGTCCGGCTGCCTCGGGCCTCCTCTTGGTAAACTTGGCGCCAGTTTCCCTGACCCTATGTGGTGCCTTCCTAGCGGGTGGAGCAAGGGGCTGCGCCACATAAAATGTCAGAGCCTCCGGTTTCTAGCTGAGGGTCGTTTCCTGCCTCCACTAGTTCGGGGACCGGTCTCCCCCTTTGGCCTGACCCCTCCACGCAGGTGGATTCGGGCGTGCGGTGGCGACTCGCCCGTCCGCACCCCTGGGATCCCTTCATTCCTCGTTCCTGGAGCCTTCTCCGCTCCTCTTCCTTCCTTCTCCCTCTTGCAGGCCTCTGTTACTAGGCCCGCCTCCGGAGCAGAGCTCATGCAGAGCCCCTGCTCCCTGCCACTTCTGCTCAGACTTCTCTGCACTGAACTAAGATGGTGCCCACCTTTTATACTCCCTTCTCAATGCACCCAGGAACTGCTTCCTCCCTGCTCCTGCACTGCAGGGTTCCCCTTCCTCAGTGTTCCCTCCCCCCACTCCAGCCAGGGACAGGGACTGTCGTGCCCATCTCAGGGGCATATTGGTCGCCCTGCCCCACGGCAATGTGGTGTAATGCATGCAGGTGTCGGGTCCTGATCCACACTCCATCCTTATCTGAGAGTGAGATATCACACCTCTGGGTGAGGTGCAATACGTCTGTAGCAACTGAGCCCTCGGTGCTACAGTTCCATTTATCTTCAGCCTAGGTGACGTATTGTGATACAGGGCCGTGATTTTGGCTATAAAAGGGTCCCCTAGACCCCTACCCCAAGCTTTTTAAGAGAATCATATATGGCGTGCCAGGAGACTCTATGGAATGCTTTCTCAGCATCCAACGAGAGTATCTACTTACAAATTTTTAACTGCATCTAGCCCAGGAAATACTTTGTGCCTAGTAGCAGTGTCTGCTAGTCAGCGGATTATCCCGGCTGTTAAGCAAGCTACACCACCTGTAGTTTGGACACTTAATTTTTTCAAAGGAAATGCTTCGGGACCACGGGATACTTAGTGAAGAGCATCAGGAGGCACCCCAAGGCATAGGGGCTGGGACTGGCACTAGGATGCCTTGCGGTGGACAGCCGAGCTCGATCCTTATAAAAGCTTTTTAACTGCAGCAGCTTTAGTGGACGCTACTGGAGCTGGAATTACGCGGCTGCTGGCATGAGACTTGCCCTCCAATAGATCCTTGTAAATGGATTTAAAGTGTATTCATTCAAATTAGAGGGACAATTTAAATTAAAAAGCTTAGAGCTGCCTCCACCACAGGGGGGCTCTCTCGACCCACCAGCGGACAGGCACCAGTATTGGGAGAGGGGGGCTGGCCGTCAGGGTTCACCGCGGCTCTGGCACAAACCCGGCGACACGGAGGTGGCACGGGCAGGAGCGGACTGGCCGTCTCGGCTTCTCACTTTTTGGATTTTAGAAGGGCATGACATGCCTATATCTGTGTCTCCCCCTCCTTTTACTCCTCCACCTCTTTTCTTTTCGCATGACTATATGTACTTGTCACTTTTCCATGTGTTAGTTGTGTCTTCTGAGCAGTTTGTCAGCTTTTGGACACCTTTGAAGGTGTTTTCTATGTGTTTCTATGTGTTTTTGTTTGCCTGCCATTGGTTTTAACGGTGTTCGAAGGTGTTCGACGAACAGTTCGACGAACAGTTCGGCGAACACACGGGTGTTCGACGAACCGAACCGAACTCGAACACTACGGGGGTGGCTCAACACTATTCATAACACATATTTCAACTGGAGAGGTATTAGAGGCCTGCTATGGCCACAGGTACTAATGGAGGTAATCAAGGTAGGGAGAGAGGCAAGAGGTCCGGTCATCTTAGTTATACAGGCCGGGGGAAACAACCTAGGTCATCACAAGAGCGCATAACTAATGGCAATAATGAAACTAGACACTGAGCGCTTCAGAGAATTTTTCACAAAATTAGCTATAGTATGGTCAGAGATTGTGCCGATAGCGGTATGGCAAGGTGCGCGAGACATCACGGCCATCGAATGGACAAGGCGGGTAATAAATATTCGGATGGCAAAATTTAGAAGAGACAGAGGCGGTGTAGTGATACGACACCGACAACTGGAAGGAGATAAAGCAGGCCTCATACGGCCCGACGGTGTTCACTTAATAGATATTGGATTGGACATATTCCTGTCAGGACTCCAGGACGGAGTGGAACAAGCGTTAAGAGTGATGGGTGGGGGTCAGAGTCCTGCATACGAGTACGCTGGATCCTCCGTGGCCTGGAAATAGAAAGGACATGTTGGAGAGTTACACTTGTTGGCCAACTTGCCGGAGTGGGGACCTAGGGCATGCTGCAACAAGCTGAATTATTTTAGAAATAAAATGCCTTTCTAATGGAATGAGTATAAAGAGTTAATAAAGCTGTGACCGATCCTCACCCATCCAGTTGTAAGAGTTACATTATTGTATTGTCCATGAAAGGGGGGCGGTAGGGGGGCTGAGCGTCTGAGTTTGGTTGGGGGTCCCCACAGTCTGCCTAGGCTAGATTCATTTAAAAATTCTTATTAGATACACAGGCGGTGCAGCTTGCTTCGCAGCTGGGCTACTACGCCCAAAGTATTGCCTAGGCTAGATGCAGTTAAAAATTCTACGCTGACTAGCAGACACTGAAGATTTGGAGCAGACCTCTGAGTAAACAGCTCTTCAGACTCAACCATCTGTGTTACCCCAAGCCATAGTGTATGTAGTTTCTTACAGTTAAAAGGGGGGGGTGCGACCCAACCCACCTGGAATTGACGATGCCAACGTCACGTAAGACACAGCAAGGGGACTCCCAAAATTGTGGCACAGACACCACTTAACCCTAGAACGCATACCTGTGGCCTTGCAGGCCCGCCCAGTTAATTGTTTTCTATTTTCTGCAAGATTACTTTAGTTAGAATTTTGAAACTCTAGGTATTCTTCATGTATATAGTTGTTTGTCATTTGAGTTTGAGTTATTCCATGTTATTTGCACAAGGGCCTAAAGGGCCCCAGGTATGTGAAAGTGTAGATTTTTATGGTCATGCGTTCTAGGGTTAAGTGGCATCAATTGCCCCACTGTTGCTTAAAACGGTTGGTGAGGTGATTTTACCAAATCCCCAAGCTTTTAGTCTCCCAAGCATGACACAGGGGTAGAAATGTCCTTGCGAATCCATGATTTGTTCATCTTTATGAACGTGAGTCTGTCTACATTCTCAGTGGACAGCCGCGTGCGCTTATCTGTCAGCACACCACCAGCAGCGCTGAACACACGTTCAGAGAGAACGCTGGCTGCATGGCATGACAAGATCTCCAAGGCGTGAGTGGCGAGCTCCGGCAATTATTCCAGATTGGAATACCAAAATGAGCAAGGGTCCAGTGACACAGTCATGGCTTCGATGTTCACTTGGAGATTCTCCTGTACCATCCTCTCTAGACATTGACTATGTGTCAGACTTCTTGTCTCCTGTGGCCTTGCAAAGGATGGTCTAAAAAAGTGGTGAAACGATTCCACAAAATTGCTGTTACCAGCAGATACTGTGTTACTGTTACTGTTTGAGTGATGAAGACTCGACAGTCCCACCGTTGGCAAGTTAGAACTGTGAGATTCACTACGTGCACCACTGGTGTTTTGTGGAAAAGCACATGTAAGATTCTGCAACAGCGTCTGCAGATACTCCTGCATTCGTCAATACCTTTTTATGGCAGGAATTATTTCGGCAAATATACTTTTGTACCGGGGATCTAAGAGTGTGGCAACCGAGTAGTCGGGATTACTTCGAATTCTGACAATCCGGGGGTCTTGTTGCAGGTAGTGCAGCAAGAAGGCACTCATGTGTCTTGCGCATCCAGAAGTACCAAGTACTTGTTGTGTTGGTAGCGAGGTAAGAATCATGCTTCCTTCCTCTGCCCTCTCCCTCCAACCTCGCACAACAGAAATGTGATCAAGGTCTCCCTCATCTGATGAGTCTTCCATGCCCATCGCCAGTTCATCCTCCACTTCTTCCTCGGCTCCTGCACCTTCCTCAAAAGTTTGGCTGCTACCATGCGCACTGGTTAATCCCTCTCCCCCACCCTCCCATGCCTGCCGCCTTGGTGCTGCCAACCGTCTGGACCTTGGAGATGTTATCCCTTCCGCATACGACTCCTCCTCTTCTTCCTCCACCTCCTCTTGTCCCACCACCTGACTCTGAATTCTGTTTAATGTGTGCTCCAGCATGTAAATCACCAGAATAGTCATGCTGATAATGGCATCGTCGTCAGCACTAAACATCTTCGTCGCCATTTCAAAACTGTGCAGAAGGGTGTGTGGCGCCCCTGAGGGTTCAGTCGCCACAGAGTTACTGCATCTCACCCAGAGGTGTGGTATCTCACCCTCAGGTAAGGAAGGCGTATGGCTCGGGACCCTGACTCCTGCATCCAACACATACCCGCAGTGGGGGTAGGGCGAGATTGCTCCTAAGGGAGAGCACAGTCCCAGGTCCCTAGCTGGTTTGAGGGTCCTATGTAGTGGGTGCTTAGGGGAGCAGCTTAGGGGAGCACATGACAAGGAGAGTATAAATAGGAAGCCATCTTAGAAAGAGCAAGCCAGACAGAGGAGGAAAAGTGACAGGAGCAGAGACTAGGCATGAGCTCTGCTCCGGAGGCGGGCCTAGCCTGGGAGGCCCAGGACTGAAGGAGAGAAGAGAGGAGTGGGAGCTGGAAGGCTCCAGGAACCGAAGGGACCCTACGGCTACGGGCCGTGCAGAAGGCCACCCGTACTCCCGCTGCTACCAGGAGGTAGAGGGGTCAGGCCAGATAAGGGGAACCGGTCCCTCAACTAGCGGAGAAACAGCAAGGCTCAACTAGAAACCGGAGGCTGCTGCATTTCATGTACTGCAGGCCAAAGTCCACACCAGTCTCACTAAGAAGGTAGCCACATAGGACCCAGGGGACGGAACACACGTCACCCGCCAAGGCCCGAGGATACCGGATAGAAGTGTCACTGGGTGTGAGGTGCAGGGAGAAGGCCAGAGAAAGGACACACAGAAGGGGGTCCTGCTAAGTACTCCGGAGCTATCTGGGGTGGACTGAGCCCCTCACTGAGTATGCACAGCACGACGGGGGAGATTGCTCTGGTACCTGTAATCTGGACTACAACAACTGTGAGTAATATCTTGAGACGGCATCACACGGACTCTGTGTTCATTACTGACTCCCTGCACTACAACCACCATCATCCACCCACACTGCCCTGAAGCTACACTCTTCCTGTGGTGAGTAATAATACCGTTGCTGCAAAACCACCAGCTTCAGAGGACTGTTCCGCAGCGACGGCCCCTTTGGCTGCACTCCACAGGTGGCGTAGTCAGACATTATAAAATCCATATATACAAATTACCCTTGGATTGACCGCCCTGGGTCACGGACTGGGTCACCGCCACAGTGACTACAACCCCCAGCGTCTACCGGCCCGGCTCAGGGTACCCCATGGCCCAGGGGGCGCGTCAACTTCATAGGTCCCTGATCTGAGACCACTCCTGCAGCGTGATTTGCCCCACCTCTGGATCTCGTTGGCCCAGGCTATACGTCAGAACGTATTGCACCTGGGCTTGTCGGTGCTGCCACAGTCGCTGCAACATGTGCAGAGTTGAATTCCACCGTGTCGGCACATCGCATTTCAGCCGGTGAACTGGCAGGCCCAACGACTTCTGTAGAGATGTAAGTCGTTGAACTGCGGGATGCGAACGGCGGAAGTGAGCACACAGCGACCGTGCCCTCTGCAGAAGGCCATCTAGTCCGGGATAGTGGGCTAAAAATTGCTGGACAACCAGGTTCAACACGTGAGCCATACAACGCACGTGTGTGACATTGCCCCGGCGAAGTGCCGCACCCAGGTTTGCAGCATTGTCGCACATGGCCTTCCCTGGTTGCAGGTCCAGAGGAGACAACCTTTCATGAAACTGGGTCTCCAGAGCTGACCACAACTCCTCAGCTGTGTGACTCACATTTCCCAGACATTTCAAAGTAAACACTGATGCCGTTGAGACCTGCTGCCAGCATAGTAAGGAGGTGTGCAGGATTCCTTCTGCGCAGTTAGAAAGCAGGTGGCATTACCAGACAGGCTTTGGGTGCAGGTGGAGGACCGAGAGGAGGTTGAGGAGGCAGAAGCAGTGGAGGAACTTCGAGATAAAGAGGATTGACGCACAACTCGTGGGGACGGTAAGACTTGGACAGCAGCCCCTTGTCCTGCTGTCACCATAGTTACCCAGTGCCTAGTCAGCGACATGTAACGCCCCTGTCCATGCCTTCTCGTCCAAGTGTCTGTGGTGAAGTGCACCCTGTCACACACAGAGTTTCTCAAAGAAGCGGTGATGTTGTGTGCGACATGCTAGTGGAGCGCAGGCACACCTTTCTTTGAGAAGTAGTGCTGACTGGGCATCTGGTACTGGGGCACTGTGATGGACATAAGGTCTTGAAAATCCTCTGTGTCCTCCAGGTGGAAAGGCAGCATTTCTGTAGCCAAGAGCTTGCAGATGGTGAAATTCAACCTCTTAGCTTTCTCATGGCTAGGAGGAAATGGTCTTTTACTTTTCCACATCTGAGGGACCGAGGGCTGGCTGTTGTGCTTAGACGGTGTTGAGTAGGGTGTCCCCGGCAAACTGCCGGTCTGTGAGGAAGATGCAGTCGGACATGTTAGGTTGCCTTGATCCAAAGGTGGTGCTCTCGATGTTGTAGAGCGCTCAACACTAGCAGGTGTTTCCACTTCCCAATGAACTGACGACCTGCCAATCACACTGGCTGTTGCGGGTAAAGAGGTGGCAGGTCTGCGTCCAAAAACATGTGTGACTGCTGTCCCCCCAGTCACAGAGGATGAAGAGGCTGCGGATGCACAAGATGGGGCAGACGGTGGTTGGCCCAGCCGGCTAGGCCGCATTGTAGCACAGTGAGCTTCCCACTGCAACTTATGCTTCATATCCATGTGACGGTACATGCATGAAGTACTCAAACTATGGATTTTTTGGCCTCTACTTAGCTTTTGCTGACAAATATTACAGATAACACGAGTTGGGTCATCCTTATCGATCTGAATAAATGCCCAGGCTATGCAAGGCTTAGAGCCCATGTGACCTGAAGAGCCACTACGACTTGTGGTCAGAGGCAGAGTTGTGGTTGAGGATGCAGTTGTTGACGTGCTTCCAGTACTCCGTCTCTGTTCAGGAAGGCGCAACCTAACCTCGTCGTCAATAGCATCTGTGATGCCCCGCTGCGCTTGGTATCACAGATCCTAGAAGAGTGCATTGATGGAATCCTCCCCAAGAGGCCCCCATAAACATTCACACATCTCCACCTTCCACCTCAGACCAGCAGAGGGAGCCCGTTAGGGATATAAATAGGGAAGGTGGAGCTAGGCAGTTCAGTTCCTCTGAAGAGTTCCTGCAGTAGAGAAGCCTAAGAGAGGTCAGTCTGCAGTGGAGCTCAGTCTAGTCTACAGAACGCAGTTAATAGTTCAGCAGTGGAGCATGAGGCTCCTGCTTGCTAGATTCAGGGAGCCCAGATAGAGCTTAAGGTGTGCCGGTGCCGTAAGATCAGTGAAGCGCAGCAAGCTGCCGTTAGTGTGTATAGCCTAGTGAGGGCCCGAGTAGGCCGAAGGCGAGTGGCGAGTCAGTACATAAGGGGCAGAGGAGCTTAACCAGCTCACCCTGAAGCATTTACCGGACACAGGATCCGAGCTTACCGGTATCTCTATGACCCAGTAAGGCATAACCAGAATCACTGGAGAACTACAAGTCCCAGGATCGCTAAGGTGCTGATATGTAACAGAGCCAGGAGACGCTTAGGCCCCGCATACTGGGAGCATGAACTCCAAGAGAAGGCCCTACCACAAGGTCAGCCAGCGCAGGACAGAGACAAAGTTAGGCCTAGCTCCAGGCAGGTCAGAAACTTACTACGCAGAGGCAAGAAACAGGAGGCCCTACACCCGCTCATTGGGGAGGATCCTGATATGCACCCTTCACCCTACAGTGCTCCGGGATGTGCCTGAATTTCCACCAGTAAAAAGGTACTGCAGTGACTATCGTGTCCGTTCCCGTTCTTGCTCTGACCCAGCTGGGTCTCGCCTGTCCTGCATTCCCCCTGCATACGCTGCCCTGAGACCTAGGTCCACCTGTGGGGAGCTATACCATCGAGCTGCCTTATCACCGGCCTCAGTGGACTGCTGCAGCGCTGGTGCTTGTCACCAGATACCACAGGTGGCGTCATGAAGTCTTATAAAATTAACAATTATCCACCCTTTTAAAGAGAGACCCCAGGGTACGGGCCAGGGAGCCGACCACCGCGACATCCCCAAGGCCAGGCAAATGCCCGGGTACCGAGTCATCCCCATCCCCAGGGCTAGTCACATCCTCCTCCACCTCCTCTGCTGACCTCATCGACTGGCTGACTGTGGGTTGACAGTAAGTGGGATCTCCAACCTCGTCATCATCACCGTGTGTTATCACACCCGTCGTCCTCAGAGCCAACCTCTTCCTGCCCTGACCGAAAAGTCAAGTTGTCGCTCCAATCAGGTATTTGAGTCTCATCATCGTCTTCATCATTGTCTCCACCAACAGGAGTTACAGTTTGGGAACAAGGGTCTACATTATGCTCAGAACCTTCTTCATCTGGTCCTGGATCCGACTTATAAAGATTCTGGGCATCAGATCAGATCATTTCCTCATCTGGATTAACAGAAGCTCTGGAGCAGACCTCCGTTTCCCAGGCTATAGTATGAGTAAACAGCTGTGCAGACTCAACCATCTGTGCTACCCCATACTCAGACGGGCAGCTGGAGACTTGGGAGCTGTGAGGAAGCAAGTGCGATTGGGGTGACACCTCTGAGGACTGGAGTATTTGTGATGTTGAAATTGAGGTGATGGAGAGCCCACTTGAAGGAGCACTTGATATCCGTTGAAGCACCTGCTGTTTTTTTGCCTCATTTAGAATTTGTAGCGATGGGCGTGTCCGTAAGAATGGGATCGTATCACATTGTCCACGAAAAGAAGTCGACATCTTAGTTTGGCTGGAAGATGGTCTTTCTTCTGCAGATGTTACTCCCCCCCCCACCGTGGGGGGCCTCGACCCACCGGCGGACAGGCACCAGTATTGGGATAGGGGGGCTGGCCGTCAGGGTCCACCGCGGCTCTGGCACAAACCCGGCGACACAGAGGTGGCACGGGCAGGAACGGACTGGCCGTGTCGGCTTCTCACTTTTTGGATTTTAGAAGGGCATGACATGCCTATATCTGTGTCTCCCCCTCCTTTTACTCCTCCACCTCTTTTCTTTTCGCATGACTATATGTACTTGTCACTTTTCCATGTGTTAGTTGTGTCTTCTGAGCAGTTTGTCAGCTTTTGGACACCTTTGAAGGTGTTTTCTATGTGTTTCTATGTGTTTTTGTTTGCCTGCCATTGGTTTTAACAGTGTTCGAAGGTGTTCGACGAACAGTTCGACGAACAGTTCGGCGAACACACGGGTGTTCGACGAACCGAACCGAACTCGAACACTACGGGGGTGGCTCAACACTAATTTTAACCTCTATTACTGAAAAGTAATGTTGGCACTTGACAGCTTTTTTTCTTCTTCTTTTAATATTGAATTATTTTTTTTTTATTATTATTATTATTAATTTATATAGCGCCATTGATTCCATGGTGCTGTACATAAAAAGGGGTTACATACCAAATACAGATATCACTTACAGTAACCAAACTAACAATGATAGACTGGTACAGAGGGAAGAGGCCCCTGCCCTTGCTGGCTTACATTCTACAGGAATGGGGAAGGAGACAGTAGGTTGGGGGTTGCTGTAGCTCCGGGGTTGTTGAGGTGGCAGCAAGCAAGGTCATGGCAGGCTGTAAGCTTGTTTGAAGAGATGGGTTTTCAGGTTTCGTCTGAAGGATCCAAATGTGGAGGCTAATCGGACGTGTTGAGGTACAGAATATTATAGGATGGGAGATATTCGGGAGGAGTTTTGGAGGCGATTGGGTGAGGAACAAATAAGTGTGGAGGAGAGAAGGAGGTCTTGGGGGGACTGGAGATTACGTAAGGGAGTATATCGGGAGATTAGTACAGAGATGTATGAAGGAGAAAGGTTATGGATCGTTTTGTAGGTCAGTGTTAGTAGTTTGAACTGGATACGCTGGGCAATTGGGAGCCAGTGAAGGGATTTACAAAGGGGGGTAGCAGAGGAGTAGCGAGGCGAGAGATGAACTAGTCACGCAGCAGAGTTAAGGATGGACTGGAGGGGTGTGAGATTGTTAGCAGGTAGGCCACAGAGGAGGGTGTTGCAGTAGTCGAGGTGGGAGATTATGAGGGCATGCACAAGCAATTTAGTAGATTGAGGGTTGAGGAAAGGACAGATTCTGGAAATTTTTTTGAGCTGAAGGTGACAGGAGGTGGCGAGAGCTTGGATGTGGGGTTTGAAGAACAGGGCAGAGTCAAGGGTTACTGCGAGGCAGTGGATTGCCATTACAGGGGAAATTGTGATTTCATTTATTGTGATAGAAAGATCAGGAGGGGAAGATATGCGAGATGGGGGAAAGATGATAAGTTCAGTTTTGTCCACATTGAGCTTGAGGAAGTGAGAGGAGAATAAGGAGGATATGGCTGATAGACATGCTGGGATTCTGGACAGCAGAGAGGTGACATCTGGGCCAGAGAGGTAGATCTGGGTGTCATCAGCGTACAGATGGTACTGGAAGCTATGGGATTTTATGAGCTGTCCCAGGCCAAGGGTATAGATTGAGAAGATAGCAGTCCTAGGACAGAGCATTGAGGGACGCCAACAGAGAGGGGGAGGGATGAGGAGGTAGTGTGGGAGAGGGAGACGCTAAATGTGCAGTTAGAAAGGTATGAGGAGATCCAAGATAGGGCAAGGTCTTTGAAGCCAGAGGAAGAGAGGATCTGTAGTAGGAGGCAGTGGTCAACTGTAGTGTTGAGCCACCACCGTAGTGTTCGGGTTCGGTTCGGTTCGTCGAACACCGGGATGTTCGAGGAACTATTCGTCGAACTGTTCGTCGAACACCTTAGAACACCGTCGAACACCGTTAAAACCAATGGCAGGCAAACAAAAACACATAGAAACACATAGAAAACACCTTCAAAGGTGTCCAAAAGCTGACAAACTGCTCAGAAGACGCTCTCTTTAAAAAAGCCAGCCGGCAATTCAGCAGCGGCATACACCGGTACCTGACAAATTAGACAAGAAGGAATAGAGCCTCACACATAGATTAGATAGATAGAAACATGTCAGTCACACATATAAGAAGCACAGTGACAGTGTTGGTTACTGTACTTGTCATTTAGTGTAAAGGATTTATTTAAAAAAATAATAGTGTTTTAATGCACCATCTCTTTAAAAAAGCCGGCCGGCAATTCAGCAGCGGTACCCGACAATTTATAACAGAAAGAATAGAGCATCACACATAGATAGATATAAACATGCCAATCACATATATAATAAGTACAGTGATAGTGTTGGTTACTGTACTTGTCATTTAGTGTAAAGGATTTGTTTAAAAAAATAATAGTGTTTTCATGCACCGTCTCTTTAAAAAAGCCGGCCGGCAATTCAGCAGCGGTACCCGACAATTTAGAACAGAAAGATAGAGCATCACACATAGATTAGATAGATAGAAACATGTCAGTCACATATATATGAAGTACAGTGACAGTGTTGATTACTGTACTTGTCATTTAGTGTAAAGGATTTATTAAAAAAAATAATAGTGTTTTCATGCACTGTCTCTTTAAAAAAGCCGGCCGGCATTTCAGCATCTGTACCCGACAATTTAGAATAGAAGGAATAGAGCATCACACATAGATTAGATGTCAGTCACATATATATGAAGTACAGTGACAGTGTTGATTACTGTACTTGTCATTTAGTGTTAAAATAAAGGATTTATTAAAAAAAAAATTGGCGTGGGGGTCCCCATAATTTTAGTCTCTAGCGGAGGTTAAGCAGACGGCTGGGGCAGATGTTTGAAGCCTGGGAAGGGGGTAATACCCACGGAGCTTCCCAGGCTACTAATATCAGCCCCCAGCGGAATACCTAGCCTTTACTAGCTATTAAAATAGGGGACCCCCCCAAAAAAATGACGTGGGGTCCCCCCTATTTTAATAGCTAGCAAAGGCTAGGCAGACAGCTGGGGGCTGATATTAATAGCCCAGGAAGGGTACCATGAATATTGGCCCCCTCCCAGGCTAGAAACACCAGCCGTCAGCCGCCCCAGAAATGGCGCATCCATAGGATGCGCCAATTCTGGCACTTAGCCTCGCTCCTCCACGCTGCCCTGTAGCGGTGGCAGGGGGTAATAGGGCTGGGGTTGATGTCAGCTTATAATGCCAGCTGACATCAAGCCCAGGTTAGTAATGGAGAAGCGTCTATAAGACACCCCCATTACTAACCCCATAGTCAAAGTTAAAAAAAAAAAACACAAACACCCAGAATAAAGTCCTTTGATTGAAATAAACACACAATTCTTTATTGTTCTAAATTAAACCACACTTACCGTCACGCCCATTCCAGCTGAAACCAACGATCTCCTGCAATAAAAGAAAAATAATAAAGCAACCTCATCCTTACCTTTCCATGGTTCCCACGACAGCTTCAGCTCTGCTACATCGAGATGACAGGCTGGACCGCAGCAGAACGCTGCCATCCAGCCTGTCATCCCGCAGACACTGAGAAGCGCAGGCATGCTTGCGCTCCTCAGTGTCTCTCTGTGACGGCATCCAGATGAGCCGACAATGAACTCAGCTCACCTCATGCACGTCACTGACAGCGTGGGAAAATTCTCCTGCACTCAGCGCTTCAGCGTGAGAATTTTCCCACGCTGTCAGTGACGTGCATGAGGTGAGCTCATGTCCAATGAACTCAGCTCACCTCATGTACGTCACTGACAGCGTGGGAGAATTCTCACACTGAAGCGCTGAGTGCAGGAGAATTTTCCCACGCTGTCAGTGACGTGCATGAGGCTGATATTTAAATTTGGCGCACAAATCGGTGATTGGTCGCGGGCAGGGTCCGCGACCAATCAGCACGGTAGTGTTTAACTTTGGCGGCAAGATCAGTGATTGGTCGCACGCCAAGACCGCGACCAATCACCGATTTTGGCGCCAAATTTAAATATCAGCCGCGACCAATCACCGATTTGGGCGCCAAATTTAAATATCCTCCGCGACCAATCACCCATCTTGGCTCCACATTTAAACACCGCTGTACTGATTGGTCGCGGACGCTATTTAAATGTGGCGCCAAAATCGGTGATTGGTCGCGCCCAGCGTCGGCGACCAATCAGCACAGCGGTGTTTAAATGTGGAGCCAAGATTGGTGATTGGTTGCGGCCGATATTTAAATTTGGCGCCCAAATCGGTGATTGGTCGCGGGAAACCCCCGCGACCAATCAGCGATTTTTAACACAAATGTCCGGATCTTTGTAACACCATGCGGATACTGTGGGGACATCAGCGGCTAGGGTGTCAAGGGAGGACCGGGGAGCGGCGCTGCGGGTCGGGATACTTCTGCTGCGAGCAGTCGCTCATCTCCCGGCTTCACGCAACGGAAGTATCCGACCAGGCAGCGGCGGTCCCCGGTCCTCACCAATACGATTAGCTGATTGGTCGCGCTCTCCGCACGCGACCAATCAGTGATCTTGGCGCTAAAGTTAAACACCGCTCTGCTGATTGGTCGCGGACGCTGCCCGCGACCAATCACCGATTTGGGCGCCACATTTAAATAGCGGCCGCGACCAATCAGCGAGCTTGGTGCCAAATTTAAACAATGCTCTGCTGATTGGTCGCGGACGCCAGACGCGTCCAATCAGTGAGATTGGCGCCAAATTTAAACAACGCTCTGCTGATTGGTCGCGGACTCTAGCCGCGACCAATCAGCGAGATTGGCGCCAAATTTAAACCCCGCTCTGCTAATTGGTCGCGGATGCCGGCCGCGACTAATCAGCATTATTGGCGCCAAATTTAAACACCGCTCTGCTGATTGATCGTGGTCGCCGTCCGCGACCAATCAGTAGTATTGGCGCCAAAGTTAAACCCTGCTCGGCTGATTGGTCACGGTTGCCGGCCGCGACCAAACAGCAGTATTGGCGCCAAATTTAAACCCTGCTCTGCTGATTGGTCACAGTTGCCTTCCGCGACTAATCAGCGATTTTGACGCCAAATTTAAACACCGCTCTGCTGATTGGTCGCGGCCGGTGATTGCGACCAATCAGCATTATTGGCGCCAAATTTAAACCCCGCTCTGCTGATTGGTCGTGACCGCCGGCCGCGACTAATCAACATTGTTGCCGCCAAATTTAAACACCGCTCTGCTGAATGGTCGAGGTCGTGACCAATCACCATTATTGGCGTCAAATTTAAACACCGCTTTGCTGATTGGTCGCGACCACAACCTATCAGCATTATTGGCGCAAAATTTAAACCCCGCTCTGCTGATTAGTCGCGACCGCTGGCCGTGACCAATCAGTGATATAGTCGCCAAATTTCAATACCGCTTTGCTGATTGGTCGCGGTTGCTGGCCGCGACCAGTCAGCGATTTTGGCGCCAAATTTAAACACCGCTCTGCTGATTGCGCCGGGTCTGCCGCATACATATTCTAGAATACCCGATGCGTTAGAATCGGGCCACCATCTAGTTTCATGAAATAATTTAAAAAAAAATTGACGTGGGGCTTCGCACTATATTTGTGTCCAGCCAGGTACAGCAGGCAGGAACGGGCTGCCCCCAACCACCAGCTGCCTATTTGTACCTGGCCGGACACAACAATATAGGGAAGCCCTTTTTTTCTTAATTATTTCATGAATTTCATGAAATAATTAAAAAAAAAAATACGTGGGGCTTCGCCCTATTTTTGTGTCCAGCCAGGTACAACTAGGCAGCTGGGGGCTGGAATCTGCAGCGCAGGGAGGCCCAAGCTTTCTGGGTCCCCCCAGCTGCAAAGTGCAGTCCGCAGCCACCCCGGAAAATGGCACGTTCATAGAAGCGCCATCTTCTGGCGCTGTACCCAACTCATCCAGGGCCCTGGTGCGGTGGCTCACTGGGTAATAAAGGGGTTAGGGCCAGCTTGGCATTATCAGCTGGCCCTAAGCCCGAAATTCATGGGGTCACGCCAATATTAGACATGACCACTATGAATTTCTAGTAAAGTATTTAAAAAAAACACAACACCCAGAAAAAAGTCCTTTAATTGAAATAAAGACACAATTCTTTATTGTTATAAATTAAACCATACTTACCGTCACGCCCATTCCAGCTGAAGCCAACGATCTCCTGCAATAAAAGTAAAATAATAAAGCAACCTCATCCTTACCTTTCCATGGTTCCCAGACAGCTTCAGCTCTGCTACATCGAGATGACAGGCTGGACCGCAGCAGAACGCTGCCATCCAGCCTGTCATCCCGCAGACACTGAGAAGCACAGGCATGCTTGCGCTCCTCAGTGTCTCGCTGTGACGGCATCCAGATGAGCCGAGGTCATGTCCAATGAACTCGGCTCACCTCATGCACGTCACTGACAGCGTGGGAAAATTCTCCTGCACTCAGCGCTTCAGCGTGAGAATTCTCCCACGCTGTCAGTGACGTACATGAGGTCAGCTGAGTTCAATGGACATGAATGAGCTCACCTCATGCACGTCACTGACAGCGTGGGAAAATTCTCCTGCACTCAGCGCTTCAGCGTGAGAATTTTCCCACGCTGTCAGTGACGTGCATGAGGTGAGCTCATTCATGTCCAATGAACTCGGCTCACCTCATGCACGTCACTGACAGCGTGGGAAAATTCTCACGCTGAAGCGCTGAGTGCAGGAGAATTTGCCCACGCTGTCAGTGACGTGCATGAGGTGAGCCGAGTTCATTGTTGGCTCATCTTTATGCCGTCACAGCGAGACACTGAGGCGTGCAAGCATGCCTGCGCTTCTCAGTGTCTGCGGGATGACAGGCTGGATGGCAGCGTTCTGCTGCGGTCCAGCCTGTCATCTCAATGTAGCAGAGCTGAAGCTGTCCTGGGAACCATGGAAAGGTAAGGATGAGGTTGCTTTATTATTTTACTTTTATTGCAGGAGATCGTTGGCTTCAGCTGGAATGGGCGTGATGGTAAGTATGGTTTAATTTAGAACAATAAAGGATTGTGTCTTTATTTCAATTAAAGGACTTTATTCTGGGTGTTTGTGTTTTCTTTTAACTTTGACTATGGGGTTAGTAATGGGGGTGTCTTATAGACGCCTCTCCATTACTAACCTGGGCTTGATGTCAGCTGGCATTATAAGCTGACATCAACCCCAGCCCTATTACCCCACTGCCACCGCTACAGGGCAGTGGGAAGAGCGAGGCTAAGTGCCAGAATTGGCGCATCCTATGGATGCGCCATTTCTGGGGCGGCTGACGGCTGGTGTTTCTAGCCTGGGAGGGGGCCAATATTCATGGTACCCTTCCTGGGCTATTAATATCAGCCCCCAGCTGTCTGCCTAGCCTTTGCTAGCTATTAAAATAGGGGGGACCCCACGTCATTTTTTTGGGGGGGTCCCCCATTTTAATAGCTAGTAAAGGCTAGGTATTCCGCTGGGGGCTGATATTAGTAGCCTGGGAAGCTCTGTGGGTATTACCCCCTTCCCAGGCTTCAAACATCAGCCCCAGCCGTCTGCTTAACCTCCGCTAGAGCCTAAAATTACGGGGAACCCCACGCCAATTTTTTTTTAAATAAATCCTTTATTTTAACACTAAATGACAAGTACAGTAATCAACACTATCACTGTACTTCTTATATATGTGACTGACATGTTTCTATCTATCTAATCTATGTGTGATGCTCTATTCCTTCTATTCTAAATTGTCGGGTACAGATGCTGAAATGCCGGCCGGCTTTTTTAAAGAGACAGTGCATGAAAACACTATTATTTTTTTTAATAAATCCTTTACACTAAATGACAAGTACAGTAAGCAACACTGTCACTGTACTTCATATATATGTGACTGACATGTTTCTATCTATCTAATCTATGTGTGATTCTCTATTCTTTCTATTCCAAATTGTCGGGTACCGCTGCTGAATTGCCGGCCGGCTTTTTTAAAGAGACGGTGCATGAAAACACTATTATTATTTTTGATAAATCCTTTACACTAAATGACAAGTACAGTAAGCAACACTGTCACTGTACTTCATATATATGTGGCTGACATGTTTCTATCTATCTAATCTATGTGTGAAGCTCTATTCTTTCGGTTCTAAATTGTCGGGTACCGGTGTATGCCGCTGCTGAATTGCCGGCTTTTCATGTTTCACTGTTGGCACTGTTCCCATCGATTTGGGCAATCACTGTAATGCCACAACCACCATGGCTGTGGCATTACAGTGAGTGGCAGACAATCCCTGCATGATTGGTGCTCTAAATAGCGCCAGACATGCAGGACACGCTTTTGGTGCACGAACAGTTATCGAACATAACCTCGAACAGCCCAATTTTTTGCAAATCGTTTGGGTTCGTCGAACAACTCGAACACCGCCCAAAACAGCTCGAATTTGAGATTGGCGAACAGTTCTAGTCGAACACCGCTCATCTCTAGTCAACTGTGTCGCAGGCAGAGGACAGGTCAAGAAGAAGGAGTACAGAGAATTGTCTGTTAGCTTTGGCTGTAAGTAAGTCATTAGTAATTTTGGTAAGGGCAGATTCGGTGGAATGGTGGGGGAGGACGCCAGATTGTCGGTTGTCAAAGAGAGAGTTAGATGAGAAGTGAGAGGAAAGTTCAGGGTGGACGTGTTGCTCAAGAAGTTGGGAGGAAAATGGGAGCAGCGATATGGGGTGGTAGCTGGACAAGGTGGTTGGGTCGAGGGAAGGCTTTTTGAGGATGGTCGTGATTGTGACATGTTTAAAGGCAGCAGGCAATGTACCAGAAGTTAGTGATAGGTTGAAGGAATGAGTTAGGGATGGGATGAGTGTGGGGGTGAGATTAGGGAGGAGGTGGGATGGGATGGGGTCGAGTGCACAAGTGGTGAGATGTGATTTGGAGAGGAGACGAGTAAGATCCCTTTTTGTGATGTTGGAAAGGGAGGTTATAGGGGAAGGGCAATGGTCTGGAAAACAAAGGGGTTGTGGTAGTTGGACAGTAAAGACTTGCCTTGTTTGGTCACTCTTGTTTTTGAAGTGTGTGGCAAACTCCTCAGCAGTGATGACAGAGGTTGGAGGGGGCAGTGGAGGGCGGGGGAGAGAGTTAAAAGTGTTGAATAATTGTTTGAGGTTGTAGGATAAGGAAGATATGAGGGTTGTGAAGTAGGCCTGTTTAACAGAGATGAGTGCTGATTTGAATGCGAGTGTTGCTTGTTTGTAAAATATAAAAAGGGTATCAAGTAAAATATATCCGCACGGTCTGTTTCACACAACAGTGAAACAGACTATTCTTGCATCAGAAGACCTAGCCCAACCACCAAGGTCTCTTGACCAGAGCTAACTGTTTCACAGACATATATGAATCAGTTAGTTCAGGTCAGGAGACTCAGCAGTTGGGCCATGACTTTCTATGTGAGAACGGTTTGTGTTTTATGGATAGTGACACACCAGCTCTGGCATGTCAAGGTAAGGAGGCTTATTCGCCATGCAATGCTCCTCTGGGAAATTTAATATGCAAATTGCCTCTTCGGAGAAAAAGAGTCGTTAAAGGGTTGATTGTGACTTGTAGGATCGCTACTTCCAATAGGTGGCGCTATAGAGTACAAGTCCTCTTTTTCTCCGAAGAGGCAATTTGCATATTAAATTTCCCAGAGGAGCATTGCATGGCGAATAAGCCTCCTTACCTTGACATGCCAAAGCTGGTGTGTCACTCTCCATAAGGAGAAACGCTACCCCTTAGACCTCAGTCCAGAGCCTCTCACCTAGCCAAATCAGTTCTCATACTTTGCACTGACGAGGGCCAACAGCCCGAAACACCGTGTTGGCAAATTGTGATTCTGATTTGGCTTTTATTCTAAGTCATATTGCACGACTCGTTAAAGGGTTGATTGTGACTTGTAGGATTCCTACTTCCAATAGGTGGCACTATAGAGTTCAAGTCCTCTTTTTCTCCGAAGAAGCAATTTGCATGTTTTATGGATGTGTGAAACCAGCATCAGACAACCTGAACATTTTTCAATGACTATAGTAAGTTAATGGCATATTAATAGATGATAACAATATAAAATAGTAACAGAAACATATTAAGATTTGAGACTCCTCAGTGGTTGATACCTTTTAATGACTAACCGAAAAGATGGTAACAAATTGCAAGTTTTCGAGACTAGTCAGGTCTCTTCATGCAGACAGGCCACAGTGGTATATGGTTGAGGTGGCACAGTTGCAAAATATTGATGAATATTTGGTCACACAATTATCGTCCATGAGAGAGGTACATGCGTAGTATTATAAATGTTTACAGACAATTCTTGTATAAGGTGCTAGTCACATAGATGCGTGCAATGCATTATGATCATACTAGCAGTCTATTGGTCACACCCATACTAGGAGATCAGTTGGGCTGTCCATCACTATGCAAGGGCACTCAATGAGTACAAACATCCTATTTTCCTCCATTAATATTGCAGGGCTTGGCTGCATCCTGCCAAGGTGAACAAACACCTGATCTATTTAATGAATTTTTTTATATTACATTTATCTTAGAGACTCATAACACAATAAGGACCCTTGAAAGGAATTTCAAGATGAGCAGATCAGGCATGATTCAAATTTGCATGTTTACGTGGGTTTTCCTTGGAATTTCAATCAAGAAAGAACTTATTATTTGCTAACTTAATATTACTTATTGTGTTTTTTGATCTCTCCACACCCCAGAGCATAATAAACATAGAATGTAAAAAATGAAAAAAAATTCTGATACTCATCTTACCCCTCCCCTGTCTGACTGCTCCCTCTGCTCCCCCATACTGTCCGGTTCTCCGCACCTCCGTAATGTCACATCTCCGGCTGGTGTTCACTCTAGGCCAAGGCTTCTGACTGCGAGTAGGCCTCAGAACATGCCCAGTGAACTTTAGGATCTGTTTGCAGCTGGAAGTCCCGGCCAATAGTGAACATTGTGTCTGAGGGGCGACAAGACAGAGGCACGAAGAACCGGACAGCTGGCAGTCTGCAGTGGTAGTGGCCACAAAGATGAGTCATTTTATTTCCTTTTTATCCTTCATATATTTCTATGAGGTTGTCATGCTCGGCTGGGGAAAACGCACCAAATCCGTGTATTAATGGTCCATGCTTGGACTGATTTGCGTGGACTTCTGCATGAGCCTTAATAAATTCTTTCATCCCTCATGTATATTTTTCATCTAACATTAAAGCGCACCTGTCAGCAGGATTGCGCTCGGTAAACCACATACACTGTCACGTGGGCGACATTACATGGATTAAAATGATACCTTGGTTGATTAAATCCATGCTGTGGTTATTGTGTAATCTTTACTTTCAGTTTGGAGATAATGATATATTCTTGCTTCAGGTGGAACTGTGGGGTGGGCTCAATATAGTGCTCTGCTTACATATTCATCTGTATGCTCTTATTACAGCTCACTGTGCCGTCACTGACAAATTTTACATAATGCATCTAGTAGTGTGGGGCTAGGTAAAATAGGAGGCCGAGCACCAGATAAAGCCAAACTGAAAGTAAAGATTACACAAGAACCACAGGACGGATTTCATCAACCAATGTATCATATTAATCAGTGTAATGTCGCCCACCTGACAGTGAATGTAGTTTACTGAGCACAGTCCTGCTGACAGGTGAACTTTAAGGACAGATGGAGTTTAGGGAAAACCCCATTCCCAATGGTAATGTCATATAATATATGAAAAATGTCTGAAGAAATTATGCTGTTCATTTTCTGCAGATTACGCCAATGTCAATAGGATCTGATGACAAGTCAATGAACCTGGACGCAGCTTTGCTGTCCACTGGTATCTGTTGTGGAAATAAAAGTCTAATATGGTAGATTCTACCATGAGATAAGAGCTACCAGGAGCCTCTATCAAACAGGAGATCAGAGCTGACAGAGGTCTCTGGTTGCTAGTTTCCTCTCTTATCATGATGTTGGCAGAGTGTGTAAAAAATTTGAGGGTCCTAAGTGGTGGAGGGTCTTGTACAATTTCTCCTTTTGCCTTCCCTATACTCGCCCTGGTCATCATCAGCAGAGTATTATTTCCTACAGAATTTATTTTACTCTGAATATTAAACATATTTTGAGAAAGATCTGAAGAAAGCAATATCAAACTCAGTTAATTTGATCAGTTCAATCTCACAAAATGTTTCCTCTTGGTAATTTTAAAATGCCAGGGTAATTTTATGTGCAGAAACTAATGTATTTAGCAGCCATATATGCAGCTGCTGCACAATTTTCATTTGAGTCAGTGACGCTTTCATTTCAGTTTTGTTGGGCACTGGAGAGCATTAATAGCATGGTGCCACAGTAAAATTGCTCTGTGATAATGATTAAAACAGCACAAGTCTTGACTCATATGCCATCCAGCATCCATACATGTGTCTGACTCTAGAACAACTAATATGCCGTTTAATTAGTCCAACCAATCATGTTTATTTCTGTGCAGACAGAAATAACATGATCTTGGATTTTTTTTTAATACTTTATATTGACTATGTAAATGTACTAAATTATTTTGTATTAAACAATGAATTAGAAGCTAAATGCACTAATTAAGGAACATCATGAGTGAGCAAAAGATGCTTGTGTCAGTGTCTCTTAATGAAGTCTAATGCAACACCATTGCTAAGCCTTAACCAATAGCTATAAAAATAAAACAAGTGAAGCATGGTGATCTCAATAGCTGTTTCAATGGTAATCCTTTACGCACTAGTTATACCTCATTTTATGTTAAATAGGAAATTCTGTGCCAATTTAATGCTGAATTAGCCCGCAGTGATTTGACTTTGGAAAACTTCTACAATTACCGGCACCACAAAACAAAATGGAATTTGGAGTTCACAGTTAAGGTGAAAGTGGGATTTTATACCCAGAATTGAAGGCTAGACAGTACCCACACATAACTTGTTCCTATTGGTACGAGATGTCTTCAGAATTTACCTTAAAGAGAGCCTATCATGTCCCAAAATACTATTAACCTGCAGATATGTGGTTAATCTGCAGGTTAATAGCATTCCAAAGCTGCCCAGTTGCTGCACTGAATGTCCAACTACAGTGAGGAAATGGCCTTTATTCCTCTCGGCGGCCTCCGGCTTTCAGTCATAGAGGCACGGCTTCAGTCACCTGCACAATACATAGTGAGTTGCCGCTGTAACCATGCCCCGGGAACTGACTGACAGCCGAATCATCAGTGCATCTGTACAGAGTCGGCTGTCAGTCAGTGCCAGCGCATGGCTACAGCCACCTTTTACTATGTACTGAGCCGTGCCTCTATGACTGAAAGCCAGAGGCTGCTGCTAGGAATAAAATTAATTTCCTCCCTGTACTCGGGCTTTCAATGCATCTGGGCAGCTTTGGAACATTATTAACCTGCAGATGAATTCCATATCTGCAGGTTAATATCATTTTAGGATGGGGCAGATTCCCTTTAAGACATGTCCACACAAAGAAGATTAGCAGAACCAGCACTAAAAATCCACCAAAAACATATGCAATGCTTTACAGAAACAAATGATGTGGAATTGAGGTCATGAGCTATCTGTCACAATTTAGTGGCTATGACTGTTCCTGGCCTCAAGCAATATTCAAAGTAAATGACAAATATATAAAGTAAATGACAAATATATAAAGTAAATGGCAAATTTACGTAAATTTGTCAGTTTGATTAACCTTTGACATTTAGTCTTATCTTTCAAATACCTTTTTCAGTAACTTGGTAATAAATGTTCTGTAATTGTAGTACGGTATATACCTTGGTATCATTTTTTGCAAACTGAAAATTATTAGAGCTCATACCGACAATCCTATTATTAAAATACTTCAAACACCACGGAGCTAAAATGATTTTAAAGCTGCACACTTGAGCCTCTTCTGTGCTCCAGACTCCTGGTTATTCTACTCCTGTATTGAGTTAGTTGTCGTTTGTCATTTATGCTGACTTCTGTCAGCCCTGTTTATTGTCTGTTTTTTTATTGTTGTTATTGGTGACAATGTTGAGGTGCGGTGACGGACATTATATTATATTCTTCTATCATATCTCCATATCAGTGCGTCGCTTTAACATCATTTTAGCGCGGTGGTGTTTGACCTAATTTAATAATAGGATTGTCTGTATGAGCTCTAATAATGTCCAATTTGCAAAAAATATCAATGTATATACTGTACTGCAATAACAGATCATTTATTACCAAGTTAATGAAAATGAATTTGAAAGATAAGACTAAGTGTCAAAGGTTAATCAAATGGAGAAATTTCCATGAATTTGTCATTTACTTATTGATTCAGACTGAAAGACGATAATTGAAAGCAATTACTGACAACATGATAACAGATCCATGTAAAGCCAAAAGGAAAATCATTATATGACTAAACATACGGATTTGTTTCATAACAGCAATAGGTCACAGTAAGCTTCCTTTAAGCATGAGGACCTTAAATGTCAATGATTAAGTGTTTCCATGGAGATCTGTCTGACTTTATGTAACATAGTCACATCACTTACACCGACCCACTGAGAGATAAATGATAATGGTTGTGAGTTTTGCTGCGTCCTATCAGGCTAAATAGAATCACTGCGGCTGGAAAATGTAATCAAATGATCCTGGTGCAGCTATAATATGAAACACAGAACTACGTTAGATTTTATCATGGAATAATAGTTACTTTTAAAAGGAATGTGACATCGAAAAATGTCCTATTTTTTAAATAAAGTTTTTCTGTATTTTTAAATGAAATAGTATTAAAAAATGAGATCCTGCAATTTTTAACTGTTATCTCTAAGCCAATTACTTTTTTTTTTTTTATTGTGCTATTAACTTCTATAGCGCTTTACAGATATCATCAGGCCAATATCAGGCTCATACTTCCGGTTCTCTCTTCATCAACAAAGGCAGCATGACATTGACAGATAACTCTATATTCAGTAGATAAGAAAAGATCCACAATTCACAATAGGTGATATCCCAGCTCACCTCTTTTTTACAAAATGACCTTTGCCCAGATCACAGAGCATGCCTAGTAAACTCTCCTATAGAAAGTGAGTTAATGTACCGTCACACTTAGCGACGCTACAGCGATCTCGACAATGATAGGACCTGGCAAGCATCGTTGCTGTGTCACTGTGTGGTCGCTGGTGAGATGTCAAACAGTCAGATCTTCCCAACGACGCAGCAATGATACGGCGACCCGTAGCAACCTGTATAACGATGCAACGCAAATGCACGCCTATGTGTCTCAGTTCAAAGTCGCCAACGAGGTTGTTGGTAAGGTGTCAAACACACCGATGCATGCTACCCAGCGGGACCTCAACAGTCAAAAAATGGTCCAGGCCATTTCGACAAAACTTGTGACTCAGCAGCGATCTCGCTAGCGATCTCGCTTAATGTGACGGGGGCTTTAATTCCAAACTTTTGTTGGCTTTGTCCAAGTGGCTGCTGTAAAGTATATCTCTATGGGTATGTGCGCACAATGCGGATTTGAAGCAGAAATTTCGTGAGCATTTTTGTCTCTCCCTGGCAGAAAAAACGCCTGCTGTTTTTACATGCGTTTTTGATGCATTTTTGGTGCGTTTTTTTAAGCGTTTTAGCACAGAAATAAAGATAGTTTAAAAAAAAAGGAATTTCTGATGTCATTTCCTTGCCCAACCCCTCTTCTCCGTTTTGCTTTTTGCAAGTAA
The DNA here is from genome assembly GCF_046119375.1 of Phyllobates terribilis. Lineage (NCBI taxonomy): Eukaryota > Metazoa > Chordata > Amphibia > Anura > Dendrobatidae > Phyllobates > Phyllobates terribilis. The sequence goes on along the minus strand of NW_027362762.1, from coordinate 761,821,654 downwards.
CATAATGCCACATGAACAGCAACCCCTGCGTCTCTGCACACCTGAACCTGCTGTTGATGTGTGTGCTAAATATCCTGCAGCTCTACAGCGAGCAGGTAAGATCAATGTAGGTAGAAAGTACATTTCATTTTTTTTTATTCGTGTGGTGTGTACTAACCAATTATTGTTCAATAGGAGCAGTCAAGAAGAAGAAGAAGACCAGAAAAACTGTGGGTTCACCCTATAGTGCAGGAGACTGCTGAGGAAAGGCTGCTCATCACTTTGCGCTAAGTAAAAATAAGGATATTTCTATAAATATATTTTATCGCTACCTTTTTTTTATTTGGCTGATCATGTCTTTTTTCAATGCAGTGCTATAATTTTTTTGTTTTAAATGTGGCCAAAGCTCTGTTGTTAACAACAGAAGCGAACGTCTCTTATGAATAGCGGCCACGGGCCGCTGTGGAGAGGAGGGTGTTCATGACAGCAACAGGTGTCATCATGTGATGCCAATACTGTTCTGGCAATGCATTGGTGCCACATCATCACATCATGGGTCCACCAATGCTTGTCTACAATAATGCGCTTCCAGATGCCACATGTTAACCCCTTAAGCCCCGGAGCATTTTCCGTTTTTGCATTTTCGTTTTTGCTCCCCTTGTTCCCAGAGCCATAGCGTTTTTATTTTTTGGTCATTATGGCCATGTGCGGGCTTATTTTTTGCGGGACGAGTTGTACTTTTCAACGCCATTACTAGTTTTACCATATCCTGTACGGGAAAACGGGAAAAAAATTCCAAGTGAGGTAAAAATTGCAAAAAAAGTGCAATACCACAGTTGTTTTTTATTTATTTTTTTTACCACGTTCACTGAATGCTAAAACTGACCTGCCCTTCTTATTCTACAGGTCATTATGAGTTCATAGACACCAAACATGTATAGGTTCTTTTATATTTAAGTGGTGAAAAAAAATTCCAAAATCTGGTAAAAAAAATAATAAAAAAATAGCGCCATTTTCTAAGACCCGTAGCGTCTCCATTTTTCGTGATCTGGGGCTGGTTGATGTCTTATTTTTTGCGCACCGGGCTGACATTTTTATTGATAACATTTGGGGTAGATCCGATGTTTTGATCGCCCGTTATTGCATTTTATTGCAATTTTGCGGCGACCAAAAAACGTAATTCTGGTGTTCAGAATTTTTTTCTCGTTACGCCGTTTACCGATCGGATTAATTCTTTTTATATATAGATAGATTGAGCGATTCTGAACGCGGCGATACCAAATATGTGTATGTGGGGTTTATTTTTTATTATTTTATTTTGAATGGGGCAAAAGGGGGGTGATTTAAACTTTTATATTTTTTTATTTTTTTTAATATTTTTAAAAACTTTTCTTTTTTACTTTTTGCATGCTTCTATAGTCTCCATAGGAGACTAGAAGCAGCAACTATCCGATCGCCTCTGCTACATACAGGGGACGAGCAGGTCCCCTGCATGCAGGAGAAATGGTCCTGTGCTATGAGCGCCGACCACTAGGTGGCGCTCATAGCGACAAGATCATGACAACCACAGGCATCTGCTGCAGACCCTGGGTTGTCATGCCCACCCATCGGCGACCCGCGATCACGTGACGGGGTCACCGGTGGGCGGGGCTTATGACGCGCTACCCGGAAGCGCGCGTTAAATGCTGCTGTCAGAGATTGACAGCGGCATTTAACATGTTAACAGCCGCGGGTGGATCGCAATTCCACCTGCGGCTGTTGCGGGCACATGTCAGCTGTAAGAATCAGCTGACATGTGCTCCGTTCAGTGAGGGCTCAGCGCAGCAGCCCTCACTGAACGGGCAGTACGAAAATATGCGTACTAATACTTCCCCGGTATTTAAGGGGTTAAATACCGCTGTCACAGCTTGGCAGCGGCATTTAACTGCAGCCAGGACCTGCATCTGATGACTTTATCAGTCATTTAATGTGTTTGTTTATTTTTTGTGATTTTTATTTAAAAATTTATGTAATCTACATATGTTGCTACGGCCCCACTATCAGTATATGGTCAGTATTCAGTCAGTATTTTTTCTCAAGAGTGGGAGACAAAACCAGGTGAGGAACAATCAGAGAAAAAGTATAATAGAAGCAAGTCACCAATTCTGCATTTATCACCCACTCCTGGTTTTGGCTCCCACTCCTGAGAAAAAATACTGATCGAATAATGACTGTAAAGAAGTGCGGTTTTGAATTTTGATAATCACCTAGGAAGATTAACGATGCAATTAGTTTTATTCCTTCCGACCTCGGTAAACAACAATTCCAGCAATGTCCTACAGGCAATTCTCTCAGTCCTTGAGTTTCCAACCCGGGATCACTAGTTCCACTACCCCTGAATGGGCAGAAGAGCTCACCCCTCCCTCCCACAGCAAATTGTGGAGGTATTTTCTCAGGTGGAAGCCATCACCTGGGTTTGCTTGTGAGACTCCGTGGTGAAGTCTCCTCTGCGTCTACTCTTTCCATGTATATAAAGGCCCCGTCACACTTAGCGACGCTGCAACGATCCCGACAACGATACGACCTGTCAGGGATCGTTGCTGCGTCACTATGTGGTCGCTGGTAAGCTGTCAAACAGGCAGGCTCACCAACGATCAGGGGAGCAGGACATCGTGGAAAGAATCTTTCCACGATGTCCTGCTCCTGGTTACCAGCCTGCTGAAGCAGGCGCAGGCTGGTAACCGTGATAAACATCGGGTTACTAGGGGCACACGCGCACCTAGTAACCCGTTGTTTATCATGGTTACCACTCTGCTAAGGTGAGTGGGAGGTTACCGCTCACTTTAGCAGGCTCGTAACCATGATAAACAACGGGTTACTAGGTGCGCGTGTGCCCCTAGTAACCCGATGTTTATCATGGTTACCAGCCTGATCGCTGCTCCCGCTGGTCACACACAGTGATGTGTGCTGATCAGCGGGAGGGCAATGACCAAAAAATGGTCCAGGACACTTTGCAGCGATCAGCGACCTCACAGCAGGGGCCTGATCACTGCAAAGTGTCACACATAGTGACATCGCTGGTGAGGTTGCTGTTGTGTAAGGTGCCCCAGCGAGGTAGTCGTGGGCGAGCTGTAGTCCCCACTCGCTATGGCACCCTACAGACAATACGTGTCCTCCCCCTCTGAAGTGTGGCTGTGTATGTGTTGCTCTTCACTTACTTCAAGCCATCCGATCGTGGCTGTCTCCAGGCATTTCTCTTCTGGGACCAGGGCAGCAAGAACTTCAGAGGACACAAGGTTCTTAACCAGAACTTGAACTTTACTTGGGGAAGAGGGATATATACAGTATTTACAGGCAGATATAATGGATAAGGCCCGACAGGCTATCATCTCTTTCACAGGCACTGACAACATCTTCAGCCCTGGTTCCCTCTCTGAGTGAAGCATCTCTTGTGACTCTATCTCTAGTCCACGAGACTCTTCTGTAACATTAACAGTGACCTGGATCAAATATCTCCCTCACGTCCTAGCCTGGAGTCCTATTTATCTTCTTCTGCTTCCTGCAGACTAGAAGTGCCTCGGGTCCTCACTAGCTCTGATGAGTTTCTCCGACCAGCTAACAGGACTCTTGCTCTTGCGTATGGAGACTTGCACAGTAGTGATCCCACTGTCTGAGGGTGTAGAGCTCCCGTCTACCCTAGCAGCCACTATAGTCAGGCTGCCTGAACGATTTGCTGTCCAATCTCTTACTGAGTGACTCCTCCTGCTTTCTAGACACTTAAGCAGGAATCTTCCTAAAGTGCCCACCCTCGGTGAGCTGTCATCACACAGCATTAACTCATCACTGCCTGTAACCCTACTAGCAGACTCAACCTGACATCTGCACCCAGAACAGTGGCATCTTGTGGCTGTTTACAGGTACTGCAGCCCACAATGAATTATGCCAGGAACAAGCTCTATATCACTCAAGGCTTTATCCGGGCACTAAGTCCCCCCCTTTACTCTACTGACTGGACCACTAAAGCTAACCCCTAGCTTGGTCTACCAACAGTTCAGAGAGGTCTGACTTTAGGAACACTTCCTTTAGCTATCTCAGTACCAAGGGAAGGCTACGCCCTTCCCCACTATTACATTCCCCGACGCTTTAATGTTGGTCGTCCCCGACCACACTAAACAGTAACACAAATCAGCAGCTATGACATTATATCACATTACGAAATTTTACTAAAACATTTTATCAAACGACTGGTCCTGAGGTCATCTTCTTGGATGGAAGACCGGCCCTTCTTTGTTAAGGGCCCCGGAACAGCAATTCAGGACAGTCCATTATCAACTTTTCAAGACCTCTCAGAGGTACCGGTCCTTCTTGGTAAGGACCCTGGAAACACAGTGTCCATGTCCATATTTTTAAGACAGGCCAACACCTCAATAGCCCCCAATCTCCTTCAAAGGCTGCATTCTGAGGCACACAGTCACAGGTAACACCCCATGAGTCTTTTTCTTCTTGGCCCTAGCGGGGGTCACCGGTTCTTCCCGCTAGGCCGCAAGTCTCTTAGGTTTGGAGGATATCTATCCTCAGGGTGTGCCCCGGCATTGTAAATTCCAGCAGAAAAAGGCGCAACAAGCGCAACAGAAAGAAAAACAAAATAAAAAGTAAAAACAAAAAAAGCAGCTCTCCTGGGCACACAACTTTTGGGTGCTGCTTAAGGCCTTCCTGGCCTGGGAGGTAGGGGAACAGTCCTCCATTTTTTTTTTTTTTTACTTAAATCAACATGGGGCACTCCACCCCCACTGGGTAACAGTCCCAAACTGCAGACAGGACCACCATCGATGGGTCCTAAAGAGGAAAGCGGAAGGTCAACGGACCTTTCAGCCAGCTCACTTCTTTCGGGCCTCCTTCCTTTCTTTCATTAAGGCGGCCCTTGCTGTAGAGGAAGGTGGCTTCTTCCACCTCCAGGGCTGGTCAGGGTATCGGCTACGCCCGGGGTCCTCATTTGAGGAGGCGGCGCTGCCACAGCCAACTTGTGTGGGGCCGTAGCTAGTCACGGTGAAGTTGTGAACCTCCTGACTGACAGCAGCCTGAGTCCTTTCAGCGACTCCACGACTAACCGCCTCGGCCCCTTCTGGGTATTTGGTGGTTGAGCCTACAGCCTCACTGGGAGAGTCAGCCCTACTACAACCCGGGACATCCTCCTCTTTCTCGACGCCATCTCCCTGCTGCAGGCGTCCGGACTCTTCTTCCTGTGGGATGCCGGCCTTGGGAGGGGACACGAATCCGCCAGGGGCTTCCCTAGCCCGACTTTGCCGAGCCTCCCTCTCAGCTATTCGCCGGAAGACCTGCCTGTCCTTTTCCAGGACGTCCTCCCATTTATATGGGCGGGTGACCGCAGCCGCGTACCACCCCCTTGCACACTCACATTTCACGAAGTGAACAATTTCCCCTTCGTGCAGGTTGTGGAGGCGATTGGGCAGGTATTCGCGTTTGACGGCTTCCCGGCTGACAAATACCTCATGTCCGGTCCACTCTTCCTCGAGGAACCCGCATCCCTCACGGACACGGAACTCTATGACCTTCCCCCGGATCTGGGAGCCCTCCTCAGACTCCCTCCGCACTGCGTTGGACCCCTCTAGCCAGCCTCTTAGGAAGGTGTCGGTCCACCGCCGCTGCTCGCGCGAGGTCATCGGAGGGTTGCGGGTAGCCCACTGCGGACTTCCGGGCTTGGTGCACCGCCCGGCTGAGGAGGAATGCAGGGCCTCCAAGGCCAATGACCAAAAGTTCTCCTGCAGGGCCCTCTTCCTGGGAGGCCTCGCCTCTGCGCCACCCCCTGCCGCCGTGGAAGCTGCCGTGGTGGGCGAAACCGGCCGCTGGGGTATAGACTGCTCACCTCCGTCAGTCTCCGTCGCAGCTGTTGCTCCGGCCCCACTGGGATGTTCTCCACCCTCGGCCGAGGGGGACGGGCTTTCCGGCATCCGGCTCCAACTCCACATACGGAGCTCATGGACGAGCAGGCCCAGCTCCGGTTCGGGCCTAGTAGACCACTGTACAGCCACTGGGGGTAGAAACTCACGGGCGACATCCGCGAGCAAGCGACTCTCGCCTGCAGCCCCTGGGGTACTCAGCTCCAACATTTCTTCCTCGCTATGGACTCCGGACATGTCATCCGAGCCTCCGTCTGCCATTCTTCTGGAGCGTTCACCGCAGCGCCTCCTTCTCCTCACGTGCCGGACAGAAAATGGCACCAGTCGCTTACTGTTGACGCGCGTCCTGCGCATCCAACTCCGCCTCTTCCTGGGCCGGCCTTCTGACGCGACTGACGCGTCACTCGTCACTCTCGGCCGCTCCGCCTTCAGCCGCGCCCCCTCTCTGTGCGCGCTGATACTCACGGGGCCGGGCTTCACTTTACGCCGCGCCCTCTTCCTCACTGGATGTCCCATCCTGGGACGCATCTTCACCGCTGGGCCCATCCTTCTTCGGGCCGGAACTCGTAGGGGCTGGACATCTTTTCGCGCTCTCCAGCGCCGTCCCCTCCCACAATAGGCGGTTCTTCTCCCAGACTTTACCGCCGTTGTCACCATCTTGAAATCCATGCTTCGGGCCGCCATCTTGGGCCGCATGCCTTCCAACACTTTCTCCTCAGTGTTCTGCGTCGGCTCTTCCCCGCTTTCTTCATGCGAGGAGCTCGCATCCTGCCGACTACGCCAAATGTAAGGTGCCCCAGCGAGGTAGTCGTGGGCGAGCTGTAGTCCCCACTCGCTATGGCACCCTACAGACAATACGTGTCCTCCCTCTGAAGTGTGGCTGTGTATGTGTTGCTCTTCACTTACTTCAAGCCATCCGATCGCGGCTGTCTCCAGGCATTTCTCTTCTGGGACCAGGGCAGCAAGAACTTCAGAGGACACAAGGTTCTTAACCAGAACTTGAACTTTACTTGGGGAAGAGGGATATATACAGTATTTACAGGCAGATATAATGGATAAGGCCCGACAGGCTATCATCTCTCTCACAGGCACTGACAACATCTTCAGCCCTGGCTCCCTCTCTGAGTGAAGCATCTCTTGTGACTCTATCTCTAGTCCACGAGACTCTTCTGTAACATTAACAGTGACCTGGATCAAATATCTCCCCCACGTCCTAGCCTGGAGTCCTATTTATCTTCTTCTGCTTCCTGCAGACTAGAAGTGCCTCGGGTCCTCACTAGCTCTGATGAGTTTCTCCGACCAGCTAACAGGACTCTTGCTCTTGCGTGAGGAGACTTGCACAGTAGTGATCCCACTGTTTGAGGGTGTAGAGCTCCCGTCTACCCTAGCAGCCACTATAGTCAGGCTGCCTGAACAATTTGCCGTCTAATCTCTTACTGAGTGACTACTCCTGCTTTCTAGACACTTAAGCAGGAATCTTCCTAAAGTGCCCACCCTCAGTGAGCTGTCATCACACAGCATTAACTCATCACTGCCTGTAACCCTACTAGCAAACTCAACCTGACATCTGCACCCACAACAGTGGCATCTTGTGGCTGTTTACAGGTACTGCAGCCCACAATGAATTATGCCAGGAACAAGCTCTATATCACTCAAGGCTTTATCCGGGCACTAAGTCCCCCCCTTTACTCTACTGACTGGACCACTAAAGCTAACCCCTAGCTTGGTCTACCAACAGTTCAGAGAGGTCTGACTTTAGGAACACTTCCTTTAGCTATCTCAGTACCAAGGGAAGGCTACGCCCTTCCCCACTATTACATTCCCCGACACTTTAATGTTGGTCATCCCCGACCACACTAAACAGTAACACAAATCAGCAGCTATGACATTATATCACATTACGAAATTTTACTAAAACATTTTATCAAACGACTGGTCCTGAGGTCATCTTCTTGGATGGAAGACCGGCCCTTCTTTGTTAAGGGCCCCGGAACAGCAATTCAGGACAGTCCATTATCAACTTTTCAAGACCTCTCAGAGGTACCGGTCCTTCTTGGTAAGGACCCTGGAAACACAGTGTCCATGTCCATATTTTTAAGACAGGCCAACACCTCAATAGCCCCCAATCTCCTTCAAAGGCTGCATTCTGAGGCACACAGTCACAGGTAACACCCCGTGAGTCTTTTTCTTCTTGGCCCTAGCGGGGGTCACCGGTTCTTCCCGCTAGGCCGCAAGTCTCTTAGGTTTGGAGGATATCTATCCTCAGGGTGTGCCCCGGCATTGTAAATTCCAGCAGAAAAAGGCGCAACAAGCGCAACAGAAAGAAAAACAAAATAAAAAGTAAAAACAAAAAGAGCAGCTCTCCTGGGCACACAACTTTTGGGTGCTGCTTAAGGCCTTCCTGGCCTGGGAGGTAGGGGAACAGTCCTCCATTTTTTTTTTTTTTTTACTTAAATCAACATGGGGCACTCCACCCCCACTGGGTAACAGTCCCAAACTGCAGACAGGACCACCATCGATGGGTCCTAAAGAGGAAAGCGGAAGGTCAACGGACCTTTCAGCCAGCTCACTTCTTTCGGGCCTCCTTCCTTTCTTTCATTAAGGCGGCCCTTGCTGTAGAGGAAGGTGGCTTCTTCCACCTCCAGGGCTGGTCAGGGTATCGGCTACGCCCGGGGTCCTCATTTGAGGAGGCGGCGCTGCCACAGCCAACTTGTGTGGGGCCGTAGCTAGTCACGGTGAAGTTGTGAACCTCCTGACTGACAGCAGCCTGAGTCCTTTCAGCGACTCCACGACTAACTGCCTCGGCCCCTTCTGGGTATTTGGTGGTTGAGCCTACAGCCTCACTGGTAGAGTCAGCCCTACTACAACCCGGGACATCCTCCTCTTTCTCGACGCCATCTCCCCGCTGCAGGCGTCCGGACTCTTCTTCCTGTGGGATGCCGGCCTTGGGAGGGGACACGAATCCGCCAGGGGCTTCCCTAGCCCGACTTTGCCGAGCCTCCCTCTCAGCTATTCGCCGGAAGACCTGCCTGTCCTTTTCCAGGACGTCCTCCCATTTATATGGGCGGGTGACCGCAGCCGCGTACCATCCCCTTGCACACTCACATTTCACGAAGTGAACAATTTCCCCTTCGTGCAGGTTGTGGAGGCGATTGGGCAGGTATTCGCGTTTGACGGCTTCCCGGCTGACAAATACCTCATGTCCGGTCCACTCTTCCTCGAGGAACCCGCATCCCTCACGGACACGGAACTCTATGACCTTCCCCCGGGTCTGGGAGCCCTCCTCAGACTCCCTCCGCACTGCGTTGGACCCCTCTAGCCAGCCTCTTAGGAAGGTGTCGGTCCACCGCCGCTGCTCGCGCGAGGTCATCAGAGGGTCGCGTGTAGCCCACTGCGGACTTCCGGGCTTGGTGCACCGCCCGGCTGAGGAGGAATGCAGGGCCTCCAAGGCCAATGACCAAAAGTTCTCCTGCAGGGCCCTCTTCCTGGGAGGCCTCGCCTCCGCGCCACCCCCTGCCGCCGTGGAAGCTGCCGTGGTGGGCGAAACCGGCCGCTGGGGTATAGGCTGCTCACCTCCGTCAGTCTCCGTCGCAGCTGTTGCTCCGGCCCCACTGGGATGTTCTCCACCCTCGGCCGAGGGGGACGGGCTTTCCGGCATCCGGCTCCAACTCCACATACGGAGCTCATGGACGAGCAGGCCCAGCTCCGGTTCGGGCCTAGTAGACCACTGTACAGCCACTGGGGGTAGAAACTCACGGGCGACATCCGCGAGCAAGCGACTCTCGCCTGCAGCCCCTGGGGTACTCAGCTCCAACATTTCTTCCTCGATATGCACTCCGGACATGTCATCCGAGCCTCCGTCTGCCATTCTTCTGGAGCGTTCACCACAGCGCCTCCTTCTCCTCACGTGCCGGACAGAAAATGGCACCAGTCGCTTACTGTTGACGCGCGTCCTGCGCATCCAACTTCGCCTCTTCCTGGGCCGGCCTTCTGACGCGACTGACGCGTCACTCGTCACTCTCGGCCGCTCCGCCTTCAGCCGCGCCCCCTCTCTGTGCGCGCTGATACTCACGGGGCCAGGCTTCACTTTACGCCGCGCCCTCTTCCTCACTGGATGTCCCATCCTGGGACGCATCTTCACCGCTGGGCCCATCCTTCTTCGGGCCGGAACTCGTAGGGGCTGGACATCTTTTCGCGCTCTCCAGCGCCGTCCCCTCCCACGATAGGCGGTTCTTCTCCCAGACTTTACCGCCGTTGTCACCATCTTGGAATCCATGCTTCGGGCCGCCATCTTGGGCCGCATGCCTTCCAACACTTTCTCCTCAGTGTTCTGCGTCGGCTCTTCCCCGCTTTCTTCATGCGAGGAGCTCGCATCCTGCCGACTACGCCAAATGTAAGGTGCCCCAGCGAGGTAGTCGTGGGCGAGCTGTAGTCCCCACTCGCTATGGCACCCTACAGACAATACGTGTCCTCCCTCTGAAGTGTGGCTGTGTATGTGTTGCTCTTCACTTACTTCAAGCCATCCGATCGCGGCTGTCTCCAGGCATTTCTCTTCTGGGACCAGGGCAGCAAGAACTTCAGAGGACACAAGGTTCTTAACCAGAGCTTGAACTTTACTTGGGGAAGAGGGATATATACAGTATTTACAGGCAGATATAATGGATAAGGCCCGACAGGCTTTCATCTCTCTCACAGGCACTGACAACATCTTCAGCCCTGGTTCCCTCTCTGAGTGAAGCATCTCTTGTGACTCTATCTCTAGTCCACGAGACTCTTCTGTAACATTAACAGTGACCTGGATCAAATATCTCCCCCACGTCCTAGCCTGGAGTCCTATTTATCTTCTTCTGCTTCCTGCAGACTAGAAGTGCCTCGGGTCCTCACTAGCTCTGATGAGTTTCTCCGACCAGCTAACAGGACTCTTGCTCTTGCGTGAGGAGACTTGCACAGTAGTGATCCCACTGTCTGAGGGTGTAGAGCTCCCGTCTACCCTAGCAGCCACTATAGTCAGGCTGCCTGAACAATTTGCCGTCTAATCTCTTACTGAGTGACTACTCCTGCTTTCTAGACACTTAAGCAGGAATCTTCCTAAAGTGCCCACCCTCAGTGAGCTGTCATCACACAGCATTAGCTCATCACTGCCTGTAACCCTACTAGCAGACTCAACCTGACATCTGCACCCACAACAGTGGCATCTTGTGGCTGTTTACAGGTACTGCAGCCCACAATGAATTATGCCAGGAACAAGCTCTATATCACTCAAGGCTTGGTCCGGGCACTAAGTCCCCCCCTTTACTCTACTGACTGGACCACTAAAGCTAACCCCTAGCTTGGTCTACCAACAGTTCAGAGAGGTCTGACTTTAGGAACACTTCCTTTAGCTATCTCAGTACCAAGGGAAGGCTACGCCCTTCCCCACTATTACAGTTGCATCACCAAAACCGTGACACAGCAGCGATCTCGCCAGCGATCTCGCTATATGAGACGGGGGCTTTAGGGGTCCTTTGGCTGAGAGAACAATGGTCCAATGCCCCTGAGATAAGGTGACTGAATAGAATTGATATCTGATGTTGAACTGATGAGCAAACAAATCACAGCAAGAACATTTCAAACAATACAAAAAAATAAGATAGATGAAAATGGGAGCTCAATGATGGAAAAGTATTTAGTAAGTGGCCAGGTTTGTCCTTACCAAATACTCCTAATGGGACCGTGGCCTTAATGTAATAATGTTGTCTCATATTCCTTTTTTTGTTGCGTTTCTAATTATCTTATTTTCCTTTGCAGATTTCAGGCCACAGGAGAGAGCTATACATCACTGCACCTCCAATTTACAGTGGTAATTCCACCATTTCCCAAATTGTAAGGAGCACATGTACCGTCATCTGGCAGAAGTTGCAGCCCACCGTGATGCCTTCCCCAACCGAGGAGACTTGGCTGCAGGTTGCAGCAGGTTTTCAAACTGTGGCCAATTACCCCAACTGCATAGGTGCTGTTGATGGCAAACATGTGAGGGTTCAACAGCCACCACAATCAGGATCACGCTTCTTTAATTATAAGAAGTATTTTTCTGTGGTCCTGATGGCAGTGGCTGATGCACATTACAAATTTGTTGCCATTGACGTTGTTGCTTATGACACTACTGGGGACTCTCGGGTGTTGCGATCATCACAGATTGGGCTGCAAATTCTTCAAGATGGCGGAACGCTCCCAGACCCAAGGCCTTTACCAGGTTCCACAGATCCAGTTCCATTTGTGATGGTATCAGATGAGGCATTTCCCTTAATGAGCAACCTGCTGCGCCCATACCTTCCACACACATAGCCACCCCAACTAGTTTCACCACATGGGCTTCTTCAGGGGACTGGGGCTATAGGGAATCACACACATTAGCGCTGACCTTTTTAAAGTCTCTGTTCACCTGCATAGGGCAATCAATGGCCAATCACAGACTATTGTCCTTCAGCCTATCACAGGCAGGGGTGACTATGTGTTGATGGTTTTATAAGCACTATAAGTGTCAGTGATTAGGAATGCCAGTGACTAAACGAATAGAGTAGTGATCATAAACTGCAGTTATGATGATCTACATATAAGGAAAACTGAATGAGTATCTCTGGTGCTTGATCTATATAGACAGGATAAGATTAGAAAAACACTGACAGCAGTGTGTTTTTAAAGGCACTAACTGTTACCAATATTTTAATAGATCATTAAATAAAAGTCAAGTTTTAACATATCCCTAAAGTTGGGTTTAGTTGTCCCTTGTGGGCAATATGGTAATTGATTTAATTTATCCCTATGGGGGTGTGAACACCTTGGGTTAGGATTACTGGTCTTGGTCTGACACCTCTTCCAGACCCGCAGTGGCCATCCTTCTTCATGTGGATGATGATTCTTGTATGGCGCTCGAAAATGGCGCACTTTCGACCCTCCTCAGCACTGAGAAGCATCATCCACATAAAGGTGGACGGACATGACAAGCAGAGAGGAGGCGCTGGATCAAGAGCTGTGACACACATCTGCCTGGAGTCTGGTGTAGGTGACTATAATAAAAGGTGTTTTTTTCATGCAGTCTTTACAACTATGAAAAATGGTGGATATAAGGGCCTACAGGTGCTGGTCATAGCTGGTCACCTGTCACCAAAACTATTGACAGGTGGAATACCATTTTAATTAAAGTGATGATATTCTGGGTCATACCCATAGCCGGGGAACAAGTCCTGTGAGTAGCTCATATTAGTTGAGGGGCCAGGACGCTGCACTGCTATTCCATGGGGTGGCGGGTGCCCATACATGCCAGACGCCTCACTATCTTCTGGCTGATATGCTGCTGCTTGTCCATGATGCTGTGTTAGTGCAGCTGCTGTTGGTGGTGGTGGTCCACTTGGATGTATTAAATTGAACAGACCATTGATTATGATTAGTGTTGAGCGAGTATGTTCTATTAACCCTTTCGCCGAGTATGCTCGGGCCAAGCTCCGAGTATTTATAGCTTCTCGGTGATATGGTTGAATCGCTCCCGTGTGCATGATTTGCAACTGTTTCACAGTTTTATTACATGTGAGGAATGTCTATTTCTTACACATTCCTCACATGTAATAAAACTGTCAAACAGTTGCAAATCATGCACACGGGAGCGATTCAACCATATCACCGAGCAGCTATAAATACTTGGAGCTCGGCCCGAGCATACTCGGACAGAACATACTCGCTCAACACTAATTATGATCTGTCCCGGGGCCACAGGCAATGGGCTGTCCAGAGCCATGAGCATTGAGGTCACCGCTGCCATCTAAATGGATTGCCTGTTCCATGGCATTGCTCAAAGCTGCCCTGCAACTGCTGAGGCAAAATGATAAAATTCATCTTTGCAGTTGGCCCTGTCGATAAGACTCAGGGTGTGAGTCGCGAGGGCTTGAACCTCACTCACACCCTGTTGGCCTTTTGTTTTTTAGTTGGGGCCCTTCTTTGTGCCACAGGACGGGCAGTGCCAGCGCCCATCACAGTGGCTCTTGAGACAACACCAGCAGCTGGACCAGCAGCATCAGAAGCAGCAGTGGCTGAAGCAGCAGCGGCAGAAGATAGAGCTGCGCCCGAAGCAGCAGCAGCAGAAGATGGAGCGGCGGCCGAAGCAGCAGCGTCCGAAGTAGAAGGACAAGCTGTGTCAGGATCCGAAAAGGATGTAAAAAAAGAAGTCCTCAGATTCCTGTATTGCTCCAAGATCCATTGTCCCCTCCTATTCCTCAGTTCCTGGACCAGCGGCAGGAATATTTCCTTCCGTACTGTGAAAAAAAGAAAAAAACAGGCATGTTAATAAAAAAAATAAATAAAAAAAAAATAGTTAATGGAAAATTATAAACAAATTACCTCCGTAATGTCCGACTGGTGGCAATGAACCCCAGCAGGTCAGCATACGGCACGCTACGTTTTGGGGGCGAGGCAACCCAGGCTTAACATTGCTAGGCACAACTACCTGGGAGATAAACAGTGCTCGTGGACCAGCTAGGCGTTGAGGCTGATGGTGATGCTGAGCAGCATCAGCCCTGGCTGGACCAAAATAGGAGACCACAGAAGGTCCTGGACCCATTTCAAATCCAGCACCAAACTGATGCCTAACACACTGGAAACTTAAACCACCTCCACCCAGAGGGAGATGCCTGTGCAACACTTTCTTACAGTGTGTTCTGTGCAACTGTGAGTTGCCTTGTCCTGTCCTGAATCTTGCCTGTTTCTGTCACCCTGGGGGCTGAGTACCCAGACCTGTACCTGTGTCCTGTATCTTCTGGTTCTGCCACCCTGGGAGCTGTGTATGCAGGCCTGTGACCTGTATCTGTCACTTCTAGTCTGTTTCCACAACGCTGGGGGCTGAGTACTCAGGCCTGTACCTGTATCTTGTTCTTGTACCTCGTTCCTGTCTGAACTGTGTCCTAGCCCGTTACCTATTTGTCCGATCATTCCCTTTTCCTGCAGTGTCTGAACCAGTACCTAAATCCAACTCATTTTCTCTGTACTTCTGTTTATGAGTTCTGTGTCCGCTCGCTACTTCATAGCAAGTACCTTGTGTGTATCTGGTTCTGCTTGTCCCGTTTCCCTGCCTCTGTATCTACCTCCTGTGTTTTCCCGTCCCTGTATGTTCCTTGTGAACAGAGCCCTGTCCTGTCTGTCTGCACCTGTGGCTCTGCTCTGCCCCGCTCCGCTTTCTGTCTGCACCTGCGGCTCTGCTCTTCTCTGCCCCGTTCCGCTTCCCATCCCGACCCTCCAGGCACTCCTCGGTTCGTGGCCCAGTGGGACCACAAACCACGCTCACGCCAAACAGTCCGCGTGAGTGTAACAATATATATAATGTATATACATACACATACATACACATAGACACACACACAAGCTATGCAGATATATAGGCATGTGTGTAGATTCACACACACACACACCCCCCACACCCATTAAGGGCTCTTTCACACGTCAGTGTCTCCGGTAACAGTGGTGACAGTTTCCACACATACCGGAGACACTGACACACGCAGACCCATTCAAATCTATGGGTCTGTGTACACCTCAGTGTGTTTTGACTGGCCGTGTGTCCATGTGCTCCACTCAGAGACAAGTCCATTTTTTTAAAACACACGGTCGGCAAAACGTACCACACGGATAATATCCCTGTGTCATCCGTGTGACACGTACCGGCAGCTGATAATGCTGCTGTTCTCAGGCGTCGGTGTTGAACACTACCCTCATCAAGGTCCCTGTTGGTGCTGATGGCAGCGCCGGCAGGGAACCATGACGAGAGCAGTATTGCAGTATTCATCACCGGCGCCTGCGAACAACGCTACCTATAGCGCTGATTCTCCGGTGTTAGTCCGTGTGCTCCTGATGCAGCACACGGTTGCCACACTCGGTTGCCACACCGGTAACGGAGATATGCAAACGTGTGAAACTGGCCTTACAGCTTATGTAGGAGCTTTCACTGAATGAACCTACATACGCTGTACACTAATCTGCGATTTAAATATTTAAAAAAAAAAATTACGTGGGCTCCTGCATAATTTTAATACCCAGCAGAGGGAAAGCAGATGGTAGAGGGCTGATGTTATACTCTGGGAAGCAGCCAATAGTCATGGCCCCTTCCCTTGCTATTAATACCAGCCCACAGCAGTTTGCTTAGCCTTTTCTGGCTTTTTTACAAGGGGACCCCCCCCAAAAAAAACGTGGGGTCCCCCTATAAATTGTAACCAGCAAAGGCTAGCCGCTTTGCCTTTCCTGGTTACTTTACAGGGGGACCCCAGAAAAAAAAATGACGTGGGCCCCCCTATAAATTGTAACTAGCAAAGGCTAGGAGGACAGCTGCGACCTGATATTAATAGCCTAGAAAGGGGCTATGGATATTGGCCCCCTCCCAGGCTATAATATCAGCTCTCAGCCGCCCCAGATTTGGCGCATCAATTTTGTGCGCAAAATCTGTTGTTTAGCCTTGCTTTTCCCACTGCCCTGTAGTGGTGGCAGTGGGGTAATGGTGTTGGGATTCACGTCAGCCGCAGCTGGCATGAAGCCCAGGTTAGTACTGAAGGGCGTCTATAAAACGCCACCATTACTAACCTAGAATGAGTTAAAAAAAATAAAGAAAGAAAAACACAGACCTGGAAAAAAAATGTTTATTTTAAATAAATGAAACATTTTTTAAATTAATTCTTATTTTACAAAAAAAAAAAATACTTACCTGAACGCCTAGTCCCCGATTCCCTTGTCTCAAAAAAATAAAAAAAGCACAAAAATACTTACCTCACACGTTCTCATGCAGATCTCACATGAACAGCTGTCACATCATGCACGCAATCTTCTAGGATTCTCTTCTTCCTAGATTATGGGATGCTCGTGGGATGGCATTCCCGCCCACTGAGTTTGCTGTGTTTTTGTGGGACAAAATTGCAGCAAATGCGCAGCAAATCTGCAAGTATTTTTATATACTTGAGGATTTGATGCGGTTCAATGGACCTCAATGGGCACGAATTTGCCGCGGAATTGCGCATTAAATGGTAATGCTGCGGTTTTTGCCGCAATGATAATCCAGAATGGAAATTTCTGCATCATGTGCACAGCACATGTGGATTACCATTGCTATACATGGCAGGCCTATTAACAAGCAGTTTTAATGAAAAACCACCACGGAAAAGCATTAAAACTGCATCGTGCGCACATAGCCTAGGCAAGATGAAAAAAGTCACAACGTTTGTTAAGCAAAACTTTTACTGAGTAAACAATAAAACAAATGAGAATAATGGAAGTTGCAGATGGCCGTAGATCCTGTCATCCGAGAAAATTGGGTGAATTATGCAAATCACTCTGATCAGAGTTTGAACAGAGTATGAGCACAGTATGATCCGATTCTTTCAGATGCGGAGAAGATGGAGAAAAAAATTCAACATTTTCTCCATTCTGTGAGTGCGTGGAAAAAGGACTGTACTCAGATGTCATCCAAGTGCTGTCCAGTGGTTTCCATGGACTCATTAACTTACATGGTTGAGTACGATGTGAATATCGGATCAAACTTGGGTATAGAGCCGTCCAAGGAAAAAATATGATATGTGCACAGCTCCATAGACTATACAGTGGTCCAAGTGCGATCACACTCAGAGTGAAAATACACTTGTCGATACCTGCCCTTACACAAAAACCATATTCAAGGAATTAGGTTCTAGGTTGACTTATTTACACCTTAAAAAAATCCAAAGACAGAAACACAATACACAAATACCCTGTAATAAATAAATAAACCACAATAGTGCATGAAAATAATATAGGGTACTTAGTTAACATAATTTTGATCAAAATAATGCAAAAGCCATACTACCTTGTCACGTTGACCCTATTTGGGACAGTCCTAAGTCTAATATTTAAAACCTTATCGTTCATCAAGTGACATGCATGTGGATAAGGGCTGAGAGACTGAACCCAGATGGTGTACACACAGACCTGGGAAGCAAGATGAATAAACTTTCCAGCTCAAGGAAAGGGCAGGCCACACCCTTTTATGCACTTGTGCACATTAGACTGTAAAAACCTGAAGAAATGAGCTGGAATGTAAATTATTGTGCATTCAGCATGTAAGACATGTTCACACATGGCCATTAAACAGAAAAAAAATCAAAGACAGAAACACAATACACAAATACCCTGCAATAAATAAACCATTATTTATTTATTTTTTTATTTACTTATTTATTGCAGGGTATAAATAAATCATCCACAGACCATAAAGGGAACCTGACAGGTGATAAATGCTGCCCAAACAATGGCAGGATGTATCAGCCACTAGCTGTACGATCACAGTCATGTATGTTTGACCATCAAAGGCTGCAGCATTTCTGAGAAAAACCTAGTTTTAATAGCTGCAGGGGATCGAACTGAGCTGTGTCTTAGCCATTCAGGCGGGTCCATGGCGGCTTCTCTACACCTGCTGACAGTAGCTGACAAGCCTCTGCCTATACGTGCATGGAGAGAAGCCGCCGGGTTTGGGAAGCATGTACCACCTATCAGGTTCCCTTTAAACTCAACCAAGAACAGTTGACACCACACACAGTCTGTCCACACACAGAATGGACAGTTCTGGGGAATGTAAAGACAATGGCTAAATAACATACTTGTCATATGCTATTGCTTTGTAGATTATTTGCCTTGAACTAAAGATAAAAGATTTTTTATTCTAATATAATAGAATCAAGATTTTCAATACCTTCCTTATATGACATATGGTTTGTTTAAATTGGATTATTTTCTTCTAGCTTATACTCTCAAACTGTGAATTTCCAGAGCTGTATATTTCTTTCTCGGTATAGTTCAACATTATGTACTCTAGAGAGCAAGCCAATATGAAATGAATTATTATCTTGTTCAGATTGTACACATAAACCTTCTGATAAATTGCTTCTATAATCACTTTAGAACTAGTCATGGATCGCTAGCACTAGTGAATCATAGATGAGGAGCAAGGGTTACCTATGCTTTATGGACAGATTATATTGGAATATATTGGAATTTAGACAATATTCTGCAGAAATGTATCATATATTTTTACTATAGCCGTTGAAATGTAATATAAAAATGGTGGCTGTTGATTTAGTGTTCTATTGCTCAAATACATATCCAATTTCTACTACAAAATAACACTTACAATAAAGCTCTATATAATCCGATTTCTTTAAAGTTTTCTTTTCTAAGGATTATTTACCAGGATTAAAACAAGTCAGCCGGTCATTCTTTGAATGATATTTGTTTTGTAGCACCCCCTGCCTTTACACTAGAACTTGTTAAATAAAATAGTTGTTCACAAAAATGTTTCTGCAACATGTGGACATGTTAATATATTATCTTCATTCAAAGAGTACGTACAGTACAAATGCATACAAATACAAAATAATGCAAAATGAAGAAAAATAAATGTTGAAAAATAATGTTCTAAAAACAAATATACTCATATTTTTTATTAAAATTGGGCAATATTTATCAATACTATTTAATTCTTAGACAAATCAATTCAGTGACCCATTGAAAATAAAAACAATGGATACTCACTTACTACAGTAGCACTGTTCTAGCGATGTCAGCGCTGCAGTTCCTGGTGGAGAACATGACATTATTATGTCACGTGACTGTGGGAGGCAATCAGCTGCCGCTAATCGGCTGTAGCCTTTACTATTTCATCAGAGTGGATGTCTACTCTGATGGTATACTTATGAGCTACAGTTCTTCAGCGACTGCTGATTGGCCACGGCAGACATGTTGCACAATAATTTCATGTTATCCATCAGGAACAGCAGCACTGACATCGCTTGAACAGTGCTACAGCATGAGGTGAGTATCCATTGACCTACGTAGTGCGAGAAATTGGGGCATTTAGGCTCTTTTTTGTCTTTACAATATTGCATGTTAACCACTTCGCGCCAGAGTCTGTTTTTGCCTTCGTGACCGGGCCAATTTTTTCAATTCTGACCACTGTCACTTTATGAAGTAATTACTCTGGAACGCTTCAACGGATCCCCCTGATTCTGAGACTGTTTTTTCATGACATATTGTACTTCATGATAGTGGTAAAATTTCTTCCATATAACTTGCGTTTATTTGTGAAAAAATCGGAAATTTGGCAAAAATTTAGAAAATTTTGCAATTTTCAAACTTTGAATTTTCATGCCCTTAAATCAGAGAGATATGTCACACAAAATAGTTAATAAATAACATTTCCCACATGTCTACTTTACATCAGCACAATTTTGGAACCAAAATTTTTTTTTTTAGGGAGCTATAAGGGTTAAAATTTGACCAGCGATTTCTCATTTTTCCAACAAAATTTACAAAAACATTTTTTTAGGGACCACATCATATTTGAAGTCACTTTGAGGGGTCTTTATGACAGAAAATACCCAAAAGTGACACCATTCTAAAAACTGCACCCCTCAAGGTGCTCAAAACCACATTCAAGAACTTTATTAACCCTTCAGGTGCTTCACAGGAATTTTTGGAATGTGGAAAAAAAAAATTAACATTTAACTTTTTTCACAAAAATGTTACTTTAGACCCAATTTTTTTTATTTTCACAGGGGTAGCAGGAAAAAATGGACCCCAAATTTTTTTGTGCAATTTCTCTTGAGCGTGCTGATACCCCATATGTGAGGGAAAACCACTGTTTGGGCGCACTGCAGGGTTCGGAAGGGAAGGAGCGCCATTAGACTTTTTGAATGTAAAATTTGTCTGAATAATTAGCAGACGCCATGTTGCGTTTGGAGAGCTCCTGATGTGCCTAAACAGTGGAAACCCCCCACAAGTGACACCATTTTGGAAACTAGACCCCTTAGGGAACTTATCTAGATGTGTGGTGAGCACCTTGAACCCCAAGGTGCTTCACAGAAGTTTATAATATTGAGCTGTAAAAATAAAATTTTCACATTTTTCCCACAAAACCGTTTTTCATCCCTTAATTTTGCATTATCATAAGGGTAATAGGATAAATTGCACCATGAAATTTGTTGTGCAATTTCTCCTGAACACGCGGATACCCCATATGTGGAGGCAAATTACTGTTTGGGCGCATGGCAGGGTTTGAAAGGGAAGGAGCGCCATTTGACTTTTTGAATGTAAAATTTGTTTGAATAATTAGCAGACGCCATGTCGCATTTGGGGAGCCCCTAATGTGACTAAACAGTGGAAACCCCCCACAAGTGCCACCATTTTGGAAACTAGACCCCTTAGGGAACTTATCTAGATGTGTGGTGAGCACCTCGCACCCCCAGCTGCTTCACAGAAGTTTATAATATTGAGCCGTAAAAATAAAATTTTCACATTTTTCCCACAAAACCGTTTTTCATCCCTTAATTTTGCATTATCATAAGGGTAATAGGATAAATTGCACCATGAAATTTGTTGTGCAATTTCTCCTGAACACGCTGATACCCCATATGTGGAGGCAAATTACTGTTTGGGCGCATGGCAGGGTTTGAAAGGGAAGGAGCGCCATTTGACTTTTTGAATGTAAAATTTGTTTGAATAATTAGCAGACGCCATGTCGCATTTGGGGAGCCCCTAATGTGACTAAACAGTGGAAACCCCCCACAAGTGCCACCATTTTGGAAACTAGACCCCTTAGGGAACTTATCTAGATGTGTGGTGAGCACCTCGCACCCCCAGCTGCTTCACAGAAGTTTATAATATTGAGCCGTAAAAATAAAATTTTCACATTTTTCCCACAAAACCGTTTTTCATCCCTTAATTTTGCATTATCATAAGGGTAATAGGATAAATTGCACCATGAAATTTGTTGTGCAATTTCTCCTGAACACGCTGATACCCCATATGTGGAGGCAAATTACTGTTTGGGCGCATGGCAGGGTTTGAAAGGGAAGGAGCGCCATTTGACTTTTTGAATGTAAAATTTGTTTGAATAATTAGCGGACGCCATGTCACATTTGTGGAGCCCCTAATGTGTCTAAACAGCGGAAACCCCCCACAAGTGCCACCATTTTGGAAACTAGACCCCTTAGGGAACTTATCTAGATGTGTGGTGAGCACCTTGCACCCCCAGCTGCTTCACAGAAGTTTATAATATTGAGCCGTGAAAATAAAATTTTCACATTTTTCCCATAAAAAATGTTTTTCATCCCCTAATTTTGCATTATCATAAGGATAACCGGAGAAATTGCACCATGAAATTTGTTGTACAATTTCTCCTGAGTACGCCGATACCCCATATGTGGGGGAAAACCACTGCTTTGGTGTACGGCAGGGTTCGGAAGAGAAAGGAGCTCTATGTTGGCTGGGATAGGCAGCAGACACCATGTCACATTTGAAGAGTCGCTGACATGCCAAAACAGCAGAAACCTCCACAAATGACCCCATTTTGTAAACTACACCTCTCAAGGAATTCATCTAGGGAAGTAGTGAGTATTTTTTAATTTTTAAATTTATACCATTGGGCAGTGAAAAAAT
Organism: Phyllobates terribilis; assembly: GCF_046119375.1. Lineage (NCBI taxonomy): Eukaryota > Metazoa > Chordata > Amphibia > Anura > Dendrobatidae > Phyllobates > Phyllobates terribilis. The sequence continues at coordinate 761,799,305 of NW_027362762.1, read as the reverse complement.
CATAATTATATTTTTACCACAAAAAAATGTTTTACCCTCAGATTTTACATTTTCACACAGGGCAATGGGTAAAAATGGTGCCGAAATGTGTCACACAATTTCTTCTAAAAGTGTCAATACCCTATATGTGGCTGTATCGTACCGCTTAGCCATACGGTGAGATCTGGGGGGGACGGAGTGCTATTTGACAATTGGAGAACAAATTATTGTAGAATAGGCATTTGGATTTGGGAGCACAAAATTTTCTGAATTTCTTTTGGGGGGCAAGGGTCATTTTGCTTTTCCAGAGCCTTTCTGCTACCAGTAACTTGGAAGTCCCTTATATTTTTAACAGATGACGGACCTGAGTGGGGACTAGCTTTTTTTGAGGACTGAGTTGAAGCTTTTATTGGGAACATTTTACGTAACATTTATCCGGCGCTCTAGGCTGAGCACTTACATCGGGGTTTCCATCTAATTTTCCAAGTGATGTAATTCAGATGAAACCCCTGCAGGATCCATTCACTATAATGAGGCAGCAGAGTTACTCTGGACACCGTCTGGCCTCTGTGTAGCGGTGTCCTTTTTTTCAGAAGTGCACAAAACTGTGGCCAACCGCACTTTTATGCACGCCTAAAACAAATGACACCGTGGGATCCCAGGCTAGACGGCGTCCACAGTGGCCTATATCTGTCTCATTACAGGGAATCTTCCGTCATGGGTTCCGGCTGAATCATGTATTTCAGAGATTTACACGGAAACTGTGGTGTAAGTGCTCAGCGCAGAGCACAGGATAAATGTGGGCAGAGCCTTACTGGGATCTTTGGGGACATAATAAACAAATCAGTAGCAGGTGAAGAATTGGTTTTATTTATTTTTTACGCCGTTCCTAGTGTGATATAACTGATTAGATTACTTTATTCTTCGGGTCGGTGTGATTACAGAGATACCAGATTGATATCGGGTTTTTATGACTGACAGCTGTCACACACTAAAAGACGCTTTTTTTGCAAAATCTAGTTTTTGCATCACCATATTTTGAGAGCTATAATTTTTCCATATTTCGGCCGACAGAGTCATGTGACGGCTTGTTTTTTGCGGGACGAGTTGACATTTTTATTGGTACCATTTTTGGGGACGTGACATTTTTTGATCGCTTTCTATTCCGTTTTTTGGGAGGTAAAATTAACAAAAACAAACAATTCAGGAATTGTTTTTTGAGTTTTTTTTTTATGCCGTTCTGCGTGTGGTAAAAGTGATCAGGCAGCATTATTCTTCGGGTCAGTACGTTTACAGCGATACTACACTTACTGTATTTTTTTTATGTTTTGGCGCTTTTACACAATAAAACTATTTTATAGAAAAAAATATTTTTTTTGCATTGCTTTATTCTGAGCGCTATAACTTTTTTATTTTTCGGCTGATGGAGCTGTATGGCGGCTTTTTTTTTGCGTAACAAGATGACGTTTTCAGTGGTACCATTTTTATTTCTATTTTGTTTTTTGATCGCATTTTTTTCCACTTTTTGTTTGGCAATATGATGAAAAAGCATATTTTTTTGCTCCGTTTTTTATTTATTTTTATTACGGTGTGCACAGAAGGAGTTAATTAGTGTGACAGTTTTATAGCTCGGGTTGTTTCGGACGCGGAGATACCAAATATGTGTACTTTTTTTGGTTTTGTAAAAATATACGGATTTATTGGTTTAATATTTTATTTATTTATTTTTATTTATTTTGTGATTTTTTTATTAATAGTTTAAAAACTTTTTTTTTACTTTTTTTCACATTTTTTCTTAGTCCCTGTATGGGACATTAATTTTTATTTTTCTGATCTCTGATCTCATGTAATGTAATAGACATATATTACATTACATGAGATCTTCCCTGACTGTTTCAGTCAGAGTCTCCTGTCTGGCTACAGCTGCAGCTGAGCCAGACAGGACACCATATATGGCAGAGCTGGAGGCGGTCATGTGACCTCCAGCTGCCATAGCAACCCCAGGTCCTGGAAGGACTCGGAGGTCTTCGGAGAGGTAAGTTGACGACCCCCTCTCCTCCTGCTGTCTCCTATATGCCGCGATCACTATAGATCACAGCATATAGAAGACAGCTAAGGGTTAACATCACTGGGACCTGATCTAATCAGGTCCCGATGATGTTCCCTGTCAGAGCTAACGCTCTGCACCGGAATCGCAGTGCTTGCAGGACCCTGGGGGTCCTGAGCGCTGCGAGACCACCCACCGTTTTTAAACGTCGGCGCTGCACAGAGCCCAGCAAGCGCCGACGTTTATCTACAGTGGGCGGTCGGGAATCGGTTAAGCTAAGCACCCTTACTGATAAGGTACACCCACTTTTCGAACAAGAGAATGTATAAGGGCTCATACTCATCTGCGTTTAAAATGGACGAGTGCAATCCGAGAAAAAATCGGATTGCACTCAGACTAATGTTAGTCAATAATTCTGTATTCATCTGCAAGTTTTTTCTCAGCTCGGATAGGACTGAGAAAAAATCACAGAATGCTGCGAGTGGGTGCGTATGTCAGATGAGACTCGCCAATGCAAGTCAATGGGTGCGAGAAAAAAATTGCATGGCACATGGACCATGAGTGTGTCGTGTGATTTTTATGAACCCATCTCATAGAAAACTCAATATTTCATCAGTTGAGTATAGTAAAATCACAGCGTGAACTGTCAGAATAGAATAGATAGAATATATATATAGATAAAATAGATAGAAAGAGGTCATTGAGATATATAATTAGTGCAGTGCATGTATTGCTTACTGCACATGTATTTAGCTAATAATTTAATAGATTAAAGAAAAAAATGGCTTGGAGTCCCCCTTAATTTTCTTAACCAGCTGAGGGAAAGCCGGCAGCTGGGGACTGATTTTCATAGTATGGGAAGGGGGTAATAAACATGGAGCTTAACAGGCTATTAATATCAGCTCACAGCTGTCTGCATTGCCTTTACTAGTTAATATAAGGGGGACTCCTCAATAAAATGACTTGGGGTCCCCCTTTATTTAATAATCAGCAAAGGCTAAACAGACAGCTGTAGGGCTGATATTAATAGTCTAGGAAGGAGCCATGGATATTGACCCCTTCTCAGACTAATAACATCAGCCCTTAGCCGCCCCAGAAACGGCACATCCATTAGATGCGCCAATTCTGGTGCTTAGCCTCGGCTCTTCCCATTTGCCCTGGTGCGGTGGCAAGTGGGGTAATAGTATTGAAGTTGATGTCAGCTTTGTAATGTCAGCTGACACCAATCCCAGAGGTAAGCAATGAAGAGGCATCTATAAGACATCCCCATTACTAACCCCATAAGTAAAAAAACACACACAGAGCAATGTCCTTTATTTGAACAAAACACTCCCTGACCCTCTTTTACCAATTTATTAATATCCAAAGAAAAATAAAAAAACAAAGAAATCCTCACCTGTCTGCCGATAATCCATATGTCAGGCGATGAGCCCAACTCAGCTATATCTGGATGCATTGCTGAGTGGTGACATAAAATGCGACCACTCAGCCCGATATCCAGGAGACACTGAGCTGAGCATGAAAATGCAGCTTCAGTGCTGAGAGCTGACATCAGTAAGGTGACTGGAGTTCATAGTCGATGAACTCTGGTCACCTTACTGACGTGATCGTCTAACAATGCACATTTGTTAAAATACAGTCTCTGCATAAAATCTCCACAAAACCATAGAAATAAAATTTTTTAATACTAAGTAATGTTCTCTATTTTTCACATTTACTTTTGCTTAGATATTGTTTACATTTAGGCATAAAACACTGATGTAATTATTCTTTTATTATTTACCTGTATCTATCATCTATAGCAGGGGTGGGGAACCTCTGGCTCACAGCCAGATTCCCAGGCACTCAAGTGTTCTGGCAGGCAGCATTTTCACAGCTGCTGGCCCTCTCATTTCTAATTACTCTGTGAGCACGCGCTCGCAGCATTCACTACAGAACACTGCAGCTTGTGCTATGGAAAATTACATAAATCACGTACTTTGTCGGTAAAGTTAGCTTGCAGTGCGCTCCCGCCCCACAGAAGACAGCATCAGCATCTCCTGTGATATGTACTTCCCAGCCACATTCTCCAGTAATGTATATGCCTCAGACAAGTGTCTCCAGTGATGTGTATGCCCTGGCCACATGTCTCCAGTGATATATATGCCCCAGCTCAGGGTCACTAGTGATGTATTGATGTATATTCCCCAGCCCAGTTTCTCTAGTGAATTACGCTACCGTTCAAACGTTTGGGGTCATTTAGAAATTTCATTATTTTTGAAAGAAAAGCACATTTTTTTTCAATGAAGCTAATATTAAATGAATCAGAAATATACTCTATACATTGTTAATGTGGTAAATGACTATTCTAGCTTCAAACGTCTTGCTTTTATTGCAATATCTACATAGGTGTATAGAGGCCCATTTCCAACAACCACCACTCCAGTGTTTTGGTGGTACATTGTGTTTGCTAACTGTGTAACAAGGCTAATGGATGTTTAAAAAACCCTAGAAAACACTTGCACAAGTATGCTAGCCCAGCTGAAAATGGTTTGGCTGCTTTGAGAAGCTATAAAATTGACCTTCCTTTGAGCTAGTTGAGAATCTGGAGCATTACATTTGTTTGTTCTATGAAACTCTCAAAATTGAGAGAAAAAAGAGAACTTTCATGTGAAACACAACAGTCTTTTCTTCTTCCTAGAAATGAAGGCAATTCCATGCGAGAAAGTGAAACTGAAGTTTTCCTACAATGATGTGTACTACTCCCTTCAGAGGAGAGCACAAACAGGCTCTAACCAGAGTAGAAAGAGAAGTGGGAGGCCCCGCTGCACAACTGAGCAACAAGACAAGTACATTAGAGTCTCTAGTTTGAGAAATCGACGCCTCACTGCTCCTCAACTGGCAGCTTCATTAAATACTACACGCAAAATGCCAGTGTCAACGTCTACAGTGAAGAGCGACTCCGGGATGCTGGCCTTCAGGGCAAAGTGGCAAAGAAAAAGCCATATCTGAGACTGGCTAATAAAAGGAAAAGATTAATATGCGCAAAATAACACAGACATTGGACAGAGGAAGATTGGAAAAAAGTTTTATGGACAGACGAATCAAAGTTTGAGGTGTTTGGATCACACAGAAGGAAGAACATTTGTGAGATGCAGAACAACTGAAAAGAGAAGAATGCCTGATGCCATCTGTCAAGCATGGTGGAGGTAATGTGATGGTCTGGGGTTACTTTGGTGCTGGTAAAGAGGGAGATTTGTACAAGGTAAATGGGATTTTGAATAAGGAAAGCTATTACTCCATTTTGCAACGCCATGCCATACCCTGTGGACAGCGCTTGATTGGAGCCAATTTCACCCTACAACAGGACAATGACCCAAAGCACACCTCCAAATTATGCATGAACTATTTAAAGAATAAGCAGGAAGCTAGTATTCTATCTGTAATGGAGTGGCCAGTGCAGTCACCAGATCTCAACCCCATTGAGCTGTTGTGGGAGCAGCTTGACCGTATGGTACGCAAAAAGTGTCCATGAAGCCAATCCAACTTGCGGGAGGGGCTTCAGAAAGCATGGGAAATTTCTCAAGATTACCTCAGCAAATTAACAGCTAGAATGCCAAAGGCCTGCAATGCTGTAATTGCGCAAAGGGAGCATTCTTTGACGAAAGCAAAGTTTGAAGGAGAAAATTATTCTTTCAAATAAAAATCATTATTTCTAACCTTGTCAATATCTGGACTATATTTTCTAATCATTTTGCAACTCATTTGCTAAATAAAAGTATGAGTTTTCATGGAAAACACAAAATTTTCTGAGTGACCTCAAACTTTTGAACGGTAGTGTATATGTCCCAGCCCAGTGTCTCCAGTGATGTATATGCCCTAGCCCAGTGTCTCCAGTGATGTGTATGCCTCAGCCCAGTGTCAAAATTCTTTACAAAACTTGTCATCGCAAAGAGTTACCTACTCTCCAGACTGATGTAAACCTGGAAAAGCAATATCATCAATACTACCTAACATCACAGCCGCTCCAAAGAGAAGTAGCTCCAGCCATTATATTAGGTATGAGTTAATTAAATGTTTGACTAAATGTAGCAGAATAATTGATAATTTTGTATGGCCCCTGAAGGATGGCATAAATATCCAAATGGCTCTTGGCAGAAAAAGAGTTCCCCACCCCTGATCTATAGGCATAAAGAATTTTAGTAATAAAATAATTATTTAGTAATCTGACTTCATTCTCAATCTAATCCAGGACTGGTCTCTCAATGGTCTGTTGGTCCCCCATCCCTCTCAGAGAGCAGAAGAGATACCAAACCTACACTACCTACCTTAAAATAAGACATGTTATCACCTGCTGTCAGCTACAGCCCCAATGATCTCAACTTCAATTCAAAATAGACCATAACTTTTAATTGTTAAATTAAAAATATGAGTAACTAGTGTAAAACATATGTTAAAGTGCACATTAAGATTACACTCTCTTCCTTTTGCTCCTACTTATGTTTAAATGTATCCCAAGTGGTCAAATTGATATGTTAGTTGAGTCATTGAATTGTAACATACATAGACATAGATCTACTTATTTGTAGCTACATACAGTTGTGCTCAAAAGTTTACATACCCTGACAGAATTTTTCCTTTCTTGGCCTTGTTTCAGAGAATATGAATGATAACAAAAAAAACTTTTTTCTCCACTCATGGTTATTGGTTGGGTGAAGCCATTTATTGTCAAACTACTGTGTTTTCTCTTTTTAAATCTTAATGACGACCAAAAACATCCAAATTACCCTGATCAAAAGTTCACATACCCTAGTGATTTTGGCCTGATAACATGCACAGAATTTGACACAAATGGGTTTGAATGGCTACTGAAGGTAACATCCTCACCTGTGACCTGTTTGCTTGTAATCAGTGTGTGTGCATAAAAGCTGAGTGAGTTTCTGGGATCCAGACAGACTGTTGCATCTTTCATCCAGCCACTGGCATTTCTGGATTGTGAGTCATGGGGAAAGCAAAAGAATTGTCAACGGATCTTCGGGAAAAGGTAGTTGAACTGTATAACACAGGAAAGGGATACAAAAAAATATACAAGGAATTGATGATGCCAGTCAGCAGCGTTCAAACTGTGATTAACAAATCGAAAATCAGGGGCTCTGTAAAAACCAAACCACAGTCAGGTAGACCAACAAAAATTTTGGAAACAACTGCCAGGAAAATTGTTTGGGATGCAAAGAAAAACCCACAAATAACATCAGCTGAAATTCAGGGCTCTCTGAAAACTAGCCGTGTGGCTGTTTCAAGATGCACAATAAGGAGGCACTTGAAGAAAAATGGGCTGCATGGTCAAGTCACCAGGAAAAAGCCATTACTGCGCAAATTCCACAAAGTATCTCTCCTACAATATGCCAAACAGCACAGAGACAAGCCTCAAAACTTCTGGAACGAGATAATTTGGAGTGATGAAACCAAAATTGAACTTTTAGGCCACAACCATAAACGTTACATTTGGAGAGAGGTCAACAAGGCCTCTGATGAAAGGAACACCATTCCTACAGTAAAGCACGGAGGTGGATCGCTGATGTTTTGGGTATGTGTGAGCTACAAAGGCACGGGAAACGTGGTAAAAGTTGAAGGATAGATGAATGCAGCACATTATCAGCAAATACTGGAGGCAAATTTGCACTCATCAGCCCGGAAGCTGTGCAGGGGACATACTTGGATGTTCCAACATGACAACGATCCAAAACACAAGGCTAAGTCGACCTGTCATTGGCTACAGCAGAACAAGTGAAGTTTCTGGAGTGGCCATCTCAGTCTCCTGACCTCAATATCATTGAGCCACTCTGGGGAGATCTCAAGTGCACAGTTCATGCTAGACAGCCCAGGAATTTACACACCGGTTTTGGATACTGGTTCAGGGACTGGCCACACACTGACCAGGGGATGAAGTCCAGGTAAGGCCAACGCGGTTTCAGGATTTGGATAACTCTAAAGCAGCCACAGGATCACTTAAGAGCCATCTTGTAGGTGTACTCTTTTACTAAAATTCCTCCCAGCTGTTGGCTGGGGGCATTATACTATGTGTGTGCTGCCCTTTTAAAAGCAGGGGCGAGCTCACGCGTGCACTAGGCGCACTGCTGGATGACAGTGCGGCGTGCACAGAGAGAGAAGGAGGAGCGTGAGGACATTGCTACGGCTGGAACAGTGTGTATACTGGCTTCCCCGCATGAAGAGAGGAGGGGAACCATTCAGTGGCAACGGCCATGGATGTTACAAATGCGTATGTATGTGCATGTAATGTAGGGTCAGTTTATTAATATACTCACCTACCGCCGCTCTCTTTCATGTCCAGCGCCGTCCTGCTTCGCTTCTCATTGATGTCACCACAATTGCGACTAGCTGGCTCACTCTAGTCTCTTTTAAAATTAAAGCTTATTGGGGCCTCGTTATGTTTCTCCATAGGCTTACATTGTAAAGGTAACATCTGAGTAACGCAGAGCGCAGTATGACCTGGACAGCCTGCAGAGCTGTAAGGTGCCCAGGGCAGTAGCTATGGGCGAACTGCTGCTTCTCCACACCCTGGCACCCCACAAATAATCAGTGTCTCAGTCCATCAATGTTGTGCTGTGTACAATTCAGTGTACTCATTTTCAGGCTGGGGGCCTCTGCTGAATCCATGTCCTTTTGTGCAGGATCAGTCGCACACATATCAGGGGATGCCCGGTTCGTTATAACAAATTCATCTTTACTGGACAGTTCAGTTACAACAGTCTTTAACACGCCCTTTTGGGCACAATACCCTCCAGTTCCAGTTTCATTAATATCGTACATTTCAAGCCTCTGCTTACATTCACCTTGGATTATCCCTACATTTGATCCTCCTAACAGCCACAAGGTTTTCCCATCTGGCCCCACAGCACTCCTGAGATCTACTACATTTCCTTCACGTGGTTCCCCATCCAGCTTCCTCTGTATGGAAGGGATTAAGGCACACTCATAAGAGCCTAATTTGGGCCATTGGCCCAGGACATTACGGAAGGTCCACAGGAAATTTATTACGACCTCAAGTTGTTAGAACAATATGTACTCCAGGTTACTCCAGCTCACTGCACACTGAAACTAAACTTCACACTAACCTCACAGACTAACACTGTCTGACTACATCACAAAAGCTGAGCCCAAGAAAAAAGAGCCCAATTGACTAGAATTTTGTTACCTAATCATAATTAATCTTTATTAAACATATATGGAAAACAATTAAAACAGCACAGTGCTACCAACAGAGGAGATACAGTCCACATCCATAATCTCTCTACTATATTTGCAAACCATTAGGGTCTGTAGAATAACACAAGAGGTAATCATATGTTACATTCCCCATTATTTACACAAAATGCTATGTGTTTGTGTAAACCATTTATATCCAATATTAGATTGGTCCTAGTGGCAATCACCTAAAGGGGCCAATTGGGCAATTATAACCATAAATCATCTCGATCTAACCCTAAGAAAAGTGGTCATACAAGCAGTTATAACCACAATTTCATACCTAAATGCTGCATCTATGTAGAAAGTATACAAATAGCTCATCGCTTGATAATTGCATTACTTACATGCAGAATTAGATGTGGAGTGTTTGTCCTCGCGCCCCTACGTGCGTTTCACCCTCGCTTCGTCGATATGTTGGGATATTTTACATGTAAATGTAAAACTAAATGTATAACTAAATTTAATGTAAAAAATGTGATTTCACAAGCCACATTTGGATTTTAATATTATATTATCTGATTTTTGCAGTCTTTCTGAACTTATTTTTTTTCTTATTACAGTAAATTCATTATTTTTCATGTACAAATACTTTATCTGTTAGCCTATTTAGACTTGTAGGTCTATTTAGAGGTGTCCAATCAATACTAGTTTGGTATACTGAATGTTCTTTCTATATGTGTGGCACACTCCTTAACATAACCAAAGGTTAGGATCCGTTTAGGCACAGTTTTGTGCTTTTTTTTAGTTTTGTGCATTGTATAATAATTGATTGGAATAAAGATATTCAATTTATTCAGAGCTGCAGTCTCTAATACAATTTTGTGTTATCTGTTTTGTTTCTATGTCCCTTTACACAAGCCAAGTGGATGTTTTTCTGTGTGCTTTTAGATCAAGCAAATCTATTAGTAGGTGTCCATGTGATATATAACAAGCCAAGTCTATTAGTGGGAGGAAGAAAAAGATAAAATCATACATAGAGTTTGTACTAATCTTGTATTATGATTTTACATGATTCATGTGTGGTAATTCATTTTTAGAATAATTTTGATAGTAATCCTTAAAAATTATATTATAAACTATTGACTAGAAAAATTAAGGATACTGGAACATGCTTATTTACAGAAAAAGTGTATCTTGCTGCAGGAAACAACAATATAATGGCATAAATGCTTGTATAAATGTAAAGAAACTGGACTTACACAGGAGCTTCTGGGTTGGGGTCACGTAGAAGGCTGCTGACTAGTGTTGAGCCACCCCCGTAGTGTTCGAGTTCGGTTCGGTTCGTCGAACACCCGTGTGTTCGCCGAACTGTTCGTCGAACTGTTCGTCGAACACCTTCGAACACTGTTAAAACCAATGGCAGGCAAACAAAAACACATAGAAACACATAGAAAACACCTTCAAAGGTGTCCAAAAGCTGACAAACTGCTCAGAAGACATAACTAACACATGGAAAAGTGACAAGTACATAGAGTCATGCGAAAATAAAAGAGGTGGAGGAGTAAAAGGAGGGGGAGACACAGATATAGGCATGTCATGCCCTTCTAGAATCCAAAAAGTGAGAAGCCGACACGGCCAGTCCGCTCCTGCCCATGCCACCTCCGTGTAGCCGGGTTTGTGCCAGAGCCGCGGTGAACCCTGATGGCCAGCCCCCCTCTCCCAATACTGGTGCCTGTCCGCTGGTGGGTCGAGCGAGCCCCCGTGTGGTGGAGGCAGCTCTAAGCTTTTTAATTTAAATTGTCTCTCTAATTTGAATGAATACACTTTAAATCCATTTACAAGGATCTATTGGAGGGCAAGTCTCATGCCAGCAGTCGCGTAATTCCAGCTCCAGTAGCGTCCACTAAAGCTGCTGCAGTTAAAAAGCTTTTATAAGGATCGAGCTCGGCTGTCCACCGCAAGGTATCCTACTGCCAGTCCCAGCCCCTATGCCTTGGGGTGCCTCCTGATGCTCTTCACTGAGTATCCCGTGGTCCCGAAGCATTTCCTTTGAAAAAATGAAGGTCCAAACTACAGGTGGTGTAGCTTGCTTAACAGCCGGGATAATCCGCTGACTAGCAGACCCTGCTACTAGGCACAAAGTATTTCCTGGGCTAGATGCAGTTAAAAATTTGTAATTAGATACTCTCGTTGGATGCTGAGAAAGCATTCCATAGAGTCTCCTGGCACGCCATATATGATTCTCTTAAAAAGCTTGGGGCAGGGGTCTAGGGGACCCTTTTATAGCCAAAATCACGGCCCTGTATCGCAATACGTCACCTAGGCTGAAGATAAATGGAACTGTAGCACCCTGAGGGCTCGGTTGCTACAGAGGTATTGCACCTCACCCAGAGGTGTGATATCTCACTCTCAGGTAAGGATGTAGTGTGGATCAGGACCCGACACCTGCATGCATTACACCACATTGCCGTGGGGCAGGGCGACCAATATGCCCCTGAGATGGGCACGACAGTCCCTGTCCCTGGCTGGAGTGGGGGGAGGGAACACTGAGGAAGGGGAACCCTGTAGTGCAGGAGCAGGGAGGAAGCAGTTCCTGGGTGCATTGAGAAGGGAGTATAAAAGGTGGGCACCATCTTAGTTCAGTGCAGAGAAGTCTGAGCAGAAGTGGCAGGGAGCAGGGGCTATGCATGAGCTCTGCTCCGGAGGCGGGCCTAGTAACAGAGGCCCAGGCCTGGAAGAGGGAGAAGGAAGGAAGAGGAGCGGAGAAGGCTCCAGGAACGAGGAACGAAGGGATCTCAGGGGTGCGGACGGGCGAGTCGCCACCGCACGCCAGAATCCACCTGCGTGGAGGGGTCAGGCCAAAGGGGGAGACAGGTCCCCGAAACTAGTGGAGGCAGGAAACGACCCTCAGCTAGAAACAGGAGGCTGTGACATTTTATGTGGCGCAGCCCCTCGCTACACCCGCTAGGAAGGCACCACATAGGGTCAGGGAAACTGGCGCCAAGTTTACCAAGAGGAGGCCCGAGGCAGCCGGACAGAAGGGTTGGTAAGAAAGGCCAGACAAAGGACACACAAAGGGGGTCCTGTGAAGCGCTCCAAAGTTATCTGGGAGTTGTCTGAGCTCCTCACCTGGTGAGCACAGTACGACGTGGGCAGCCGTTACCTGCAGACGTGGTCTGAATAATAAGAACTGTGAGTAAAGGCCCTGGACTGCATCACTGACTCCGTGTCATTACTGCTGCTGCCCTGCACCATCACCCCCATCCTCCGCATACACTGCCCTGAGGCTATACTCCTCCCGTGGGGAGTTATGCTACGCTCTGCTGCACCCACAACACCAGCCTCAGCGGTCTGCCCTGGAGCGGCGGTTCACTCTGACCGCAATCCACGGGTGGCGTAGTCGGACATTTAAACATCAAAACCACATAAATAGTTCCGCCACTGGTTTGACCGCCCTGAGCCACGGAACCGGGTTGCCGCCACGGAGACTACAACCACCAGCATCCACCAAAAAGGGTCCGGCTCCGGGTGTCCCAAGGCCCAGGGGGCGCGTCAGAACATTTTCATCACCTTTCACAATCACCAATGGGACAAGGCAGGGATGTTCTCTGTCCCCTCTCTTATACATCCTAGTGACGGAGCACCTGCTCTCATCAATTCGCCATAACACCAATATTAGGTGGATTGAGGTGGGAGGCACCGAGTACAAGTGCTCTCTATTTGCTGATGATGTCCTAGTATATATCACTCAATCACATATATCCATCCATGCTGTTATGGCTGAAATAGATCACTTTGTTACATGGTCAAATTTTAAAATCAATGCAGCGAAGTCTGAGGCCCTCGATGTCTCCCTAGAATCATAGAATCATAGAATGGTAGAGTTGGAAGGGACCTCCTGGGTCATCTGGTCCAACCCCCTGCTCAAAGCAGGATTCACTAAATCATCTCAGACAGATGTCTGTCCAGCCTCTGTTTGAAGACGTCCATTGAAGGGGAACTCACCACCTCTCGTGGCAGCCTGTTCCACTCATTAATCACCCTAACTGTCAAAAAGTTTTTTCTAATATCTAATCTGTGTCTCCTCCCATTTAGTTTCATCCCATTGCTTCTAGTCTTTCCTTGTGCAAATGAGAATAAAGATGATCCTTCTACAATGTGACAGCCCTTGACATATTTGTAGACAGCTATTAAGTCTCCTCTCAGTCTTCTTTTTTGCAAGCTAAACATTCCCAAATCCTGCAACCGTTCCTCATAGGACATGGTTTGCAGACCAGTCACCATTCTGGTCGCTCTTCTCTGAACTTGCTCCAGTTTGTCTATGTCTTTTTTAAAATGTGGTGCCCAAAACTGTACACAGTATTCCAGATGAGGTCTGACCAAAGAGGAGTAAAGACCAATAATGACTTCACGTGATCTAGACTGTATGCTTCTGTTAATACATCCCAGAATTGTATTTGCCTTTTTTGCTGCTGCATCACACTGTTGACTCATGTTCAGTCTATGATCTATTAGTATACCTAAGTCTTTTTCACATGTACTGTTGCTTAGCTCTATTCCTCCCATTCTGTATATGCTTTTTTCATTTTTATTGCCCAGATGTAGTACTTTGCATTTTTCCCTGTTAAAAACCATTCTGTTGGTTGCTGCCCACTGCTCCAGTTTATTTAGGTCTTTTTGAATCCTCTCTCTCTCTTCTCTAGTATTAGCTATCCCTCCTAGCTTTGTGTCATCAGCAAATTTAATCAGTTTACCCTCAATTCCTTCATCTAAATCATTGATAAAGATGTTGAACAATACAGGTCCCAGGACGGAGCCCTGTGGTACCCCACTTGAGACATTCATCCAGCTGGATGTGAAGCCATTTACAATCACCCTTTGAGTCCGATCACTAAGCCAGTTATGAATCCACCTAACAGTTGCCTGGTCCATTGCATACTTGGTCATTTTTTCAATAAGGATGGTGTGAGATACTTTGTCAAATGCTTTGCTGAAGTCAAGATATACTATATCTACAGCATTTCCCTGATCCACCCAGTCAGTGATTCTGTCATAGAAGGAAATTAAGTTAGTCTGACATGACTTGTTAGTTATAAACCCATGCTGACTCTGGTTAATCACTTCATTCTTATCCAGGTACTTACATACATGTTGTTTAATAATTTGTTCAAAGATCTTTCCTGGTATAGAAGTCAGACTCACCGGCCTATAGTTCCCTGGGTCCACCTTCTTCCCCTTTTTGAAGATAGGAACAACATTTGCTCTTCTCCAGTCTTCTGGGACTTCTCCTGTTCTCCAAGAATTTTCAAAGATTATGGAGAGTGGTTCTAAAATTTCTTCTACGATCTCCTTCAGTACTCTGGGGTGTAATTCATCTGGACCTGGAGACTTGAACTCATTTATGTTAGCTAAATATTCCCTCACAATCTTTCTGTTTACAGATAACTTGGATTCTTCTATTCCTTTAAAAGGACAGTGAAGATCAGTTGATGTTACATTTTCTTTCTGAGAGAAAACAGATGCAAAATAGGAATTAAAAAGTTTGGCCTTCTCAACATCCTCTCTTACCATTTCTCCATTTTCATCCTGTAAAAATCCTATAGCATCTTTAACTTTTCTTTTACTTTTGACATACCCCCAAAATCCTTTTTTATTGCTTTTGACATCTCTTGCAAGCCTTAATTCATTGTCAGCTTTAGCTAACCTGATACATGCCCTGCAGGATCTGCAGACTGCATTATAATCTTCTTTAGATATGCCTCCCTCTTTCCATTTAATAAACATTTCTTTCTTTCTTTTTAGCATGTGTTTAAGTTCTGTGTTCATCCATCCTGGTTTCCTTAAATGCTTCCCATTCTTCCTACTTTTCGGGATTGTTAACGATTGTGCTTTGAGAATCTCATTTTTAAAAATTTCCCATCCTTCCTGGACATTTTTGTCCTTAAGGACATCCAGCCATTGGATCCCTCCTATTCTCTTTCTGAGTCTCTTAAAATCTGCCTTTCTAAAATCTAACCTTGAAGTTTGAGTCTTCACATGTCTTCCTCCTCTAGTTATCCAAAATTCTATAATAGCATGATCGCTGCCTCCTAGGGTCCCAGCCACTTTTACCTCCTCAACCATTTCCTCCTTGTTTATAAGGATTAGATCCAAAGTAGCAGATCCCCTTGTTTTCTCCCCTACCTTTTGGAAGATAAAGTTGTCAGCAAGAGAGGATAAGAATTTGCTTGACCTGTTAGTTTTACTTGAGAGAGATCCATATAGGATTACATCCAGTCCAACTTTCCCTTTGCCTGGCCCTCACAGGGTATCAAATACTTAGGAATTCCTATTCATAGAGACCTCTCCCATCTATGTTATCTTAATTTTGGGCCCTTTATTGAACAACTCCATACAGACCACGGTTGGCAAGTTAGAACTGTAAGATTCACTACGTGAACCACTGGTGTTTTGTGGAAAAGCACATGTACACTGTGTTCCAAATTATTATGCAAAAAGTGTTTAGGAGTGATAAGGGAAGAATTTGTTTGTTTGTCAGTTAAACTCATTGATGGTGATGTGTGTCAGGGCTCTTTATATCACTGTAAGCAATTGCAGACACCAGTGCTAATTAGTTTGTCAGGTGTGTCCAATGAAAGGCAAGACTACTTAAGAAGGCTCTCTCACATTATTCAGCAGCCTACATTTTCTGCCAAAATGGGAAAGAAAAAGGATGTGTCGGCTGCTGAGAAGCAACAAATTGTGGAGTGTTTAGGTCAAGGCATGACTACAATCAACATTGTGCGATGATCAGGATGATGTGTCTTGGCAATCAAGAAGTATGTAGCTGATTCACAGTACACACGTGTGCGTGCTGATAAGGGCAAATTGAGGACTCTTTCCTACAGGCAATTACGTCAGGCTGAAAGAGCAGCGGCAAAAAAGCCTTGTCATAGCAGCAGACAAATTTTTGAAGCTGCTTGTGCCTCCAACGTCCCCCGAACAACAAGATGCAGGGTCCTTCAGAGGTTTGCAGCTGTGCATACGCCATTCTGTCGACCTCCTCTATCCACTTCACACAAGCAGAAACGGCTCCAGTGGGCCAAACATTACATGAAGACTGATTTCAAAACTGTTTTGTTCACGGATGAGTGCCGTGCAGCGCTCGATGGTCCAGATGGGTGGAGTGGAGGATGGCTGGTTGATGTACACCCCACGCAAACACGGCTATAGCGCCAACAAGGAGGAGGTGGAGTAATGTTTTGGGCTGGAATCATGGGGAGAGAGATTGTCGGCCCCTTTAGGATCCCTGAAGGCGCTAAAGATGAACTCCATAATGTATGTGGATTTTCTCAAACAGCACTTCCTGCCATGGTTCAAGAAGAAGAACCGTGTATTTCACAGCAAGATCATTTTTCTGCATGATAATGCACCATCTCATGCTGCACATAAAACATCTGCATCTCTGGCTGATATGGGCATAAAAGGGGACAAACTTATGGTGTGACCCCCATGCTCCCCTGACCTCTACCCCATTCAGAACCTTTGGAGCATCATTAAAAGGAGTGTCTATGATGGCGGGAGGCAGTTCACATCTAAGCAACAGCTCTGGGAGGGTATTCTGTCCTCATGCAAAACAATTGAAGCAGAAACCATCCAAAACCTGACAAATTCAATGGACGAGAGAGTTCAGAAGCTCCTTTCGAACAAGGGGTCCTATGTGAAAATGTAACATCACCTAGAATAAAGTTTTGAGTTGAAAACTGTTTGATTTCAGTTTCTAACAACCTGCTAATGCTTATAATTTCAAAAATGACAATTTTTTTGGTCTTTATTAAAATGAAAAGGTTGATCGAAAAGTTTGGGGGATCTAAGAGTGTGGCAACCCAGTAGTCATGATTACTTCGAATTCTGACAATATGAGGGTCATGCTGCAGGTAGTGCAGCAAGAAGGCACTTATGTGTCTTGCGCATCTCGGAGCCCCAAAATTATTTTCCGGGCTAGATGCAGCTAAAAATTATTTTTAATTTTAAATCTGGTGGAGCTTATTATAGATGGCCTAATAGGATCAGTGTTGCACACTGCTACAAAGCCCAAATTATTTTCCAGTCAAGATACAGATAAACATGATTAGTAATTTGAAAGCTTAAAATGGTTGGTAGGGTGATTTTAAACAATCATCAAGCTTTTACTCTCCCCAGGATGACACAGGGGTAGAAAAGTCGTTTCGGATCCATGATTTGTTCATCTTTATGAACGTGAGTCTGTCTACATTATCAGTGGAGAGCCGCGTGCGCTTATCTGTCAGCACACCACCAGCAGCGCTGAACACACGTTCAGACAGAACGCTGGCTGCGGGGCATGACAAGATCTCCAAGGCGTAAGTGGCTAGCTCCGGCCATTTATCCAGATTGGAAGCCCAAAAAGAGCAAGGGTCCAGTGACACAGTCATGGCTTCAATGTTTACTTGGAGATACTCCTGTACCATCGTCTCTAGGCGTTGACTATGTGTCAGACTTCTTGTCTCCTGTGGCCTTGCAAAGGATGGGCTAAAAAAGTGGTGAAATGATTCCGCAAAATTGATGTTACCACCAGATACTGTGGTTCTGTTACGGTTTGAGTGCTGAACACTTGACGGTCCCACGGTTGGCAAGTTGGAACTGTGAGATTCACTACGTGCACCACTGGTATTTTGTGGAAAGGCAAATGTAAGATTCTGCAACAGTCTCTGCTGATACTCCTGCATGCGTGCATCCCTTTCTATGGCAGGAATAATTTCTGCAAATTTACTTTTGTACCGGGGATCTAACAGTGTGGCAACCCAGTAGTCAGGATTATTTCTAATTCTCACAATTCGAGGGTCATGTTGCAGGTAGTGCAGCAAGAAGGCACTCATGTGTGTTGCGCATCCAGGAGCACCAAGTCCCTGTTGTGTTGGTGGCGAGGTAACAATCATGCTTCCTTCCTCTGTCCTCTCCCCCCAACCTCGCACAACAGAAATGTGATCAAGGTCTCCCTCATCTGATGAGTCTTCCATCAGTTCGTCCTCCACTTCTTCCTGGGCTCCTGCACCTTCCTCACTAGTTTGGCTGCTACCATTCGCCCTGGTAAAACCATCTCCCCCACCCTCACATGCCTGCCGCCTTGGTGCTGCCGACCGTCTGGACCTTGCAGATGTTAGCCCTTCCGCATACAACTCCTCCTCCTCTACTTCCTCCACCTCCTCTTGTGCCACCACCTGACTCCGAATTCTGTTTAACATGTGCTCCAGCATGTAAATCACCGGAATAGTCATGCTGATAATGGCATCGTCAGCACTAAACATCTTCGTCGCCATTTCAAAACTGTGCAGAAGGGTGCATAGGTCCCTGATCTGAGACCACTCCTCCAGCGTGATTTGCCCCACCTCTGAATCTCGTTGGCCCAGGCTATACGTCAGAACGTATTGCACCAGGGCTTGTCGGTGCTGCCACAGTCGCTGCAACATGTGCAGAGTTGAATTCCACCGGGTAGGCACATCGCATTTTAGCCGGTGAAGTGGCAGGCCCAACGACTTCTGTAGAGATGTAAGTCGCTGAGCTGCGGGATGCGAATGGCGGAAGTGAGCACACAGCGACCGTGCCCTCTGCAGAAGGCCATCTAGTCTGGGATAGTGGGCTAAAAATTGCTGGACAACCAGGTTCAACACGTGAGCCATACAAGGCACGTGTGTGACATTGCCCCGGCGAAGGGCCGCATCCAGGTTTGCAGCATTGTCGCACACGGCCTTCCCTGGTTTCAGGTCCAGTGGAGACAACCATTCATGAAATTGGTTCTCCAGAGCTGACCACAACTCCTCAGCTGTGTGACTCACATTTCCCAGACATTTCAATGTAAAAACCGCCTGATGACGTTGAGCCCTACTGCCAGCATAGTAAGGAGGTGTGCAGGATCCCTTCTGCGCAGTTAGAAAGCTTGTGGCATGACCAGACAGGCTTTGGGTGCAGGTGGAAGACTGAGAGGAGGTTGAGGAGGCAGAAGCAGTGGAGGAACTTTGACATAAAGAGGATTGACGCACAACTCGTGGGGACGGCAAGACTTGGACAGCAGCCCCTTGTCCTGCTGTCACCATAGTTACCCAGTACCCAGTCAGCGACATGTAACGCCCCTGTCCATGCCTACTCGTCCAAGTGTCTGTGGTGAAATGCACCCTGTCACACACAGAGTTTCTCAAAGAAGCGGTGATGTTGTGTGCGACATGCTGGTGGAGCGCAGGCACACCTTTCTTTGAGAAGTAGTGCCGACTGGGCATCTGGTACTGGGGCACTGCGACGGACATAAGGTCTCGAAAATCCTCTGTGTCCACCAGGCGAAAGGCAGCATTTCTGTAGCCAAGAGCTTGCAGATGGTGAAATTCAACCTGTTAGCTTTCTCATGGCTAGGAGGAAATGGTCTTTTACTTGTCCACATCTGAGGGACCGAGGGCTGGCTATTGTGCTTAGACGGGGTTGATAAGGGTGTCCCCGGCAAACTGCCGGTCTGTGAGGAAGATGCAGGCGGACATGTTAGGTTGCCTTGATCCAAAGGTGGTGCTATCGATGTCGGACAGCGCTCAACACCAGCTGGTGTTACCACCTCCAAAGAAAATGATGACCTGCCAATCACGCTGGCTGTTGCGGGTAAAGAGGTGGCAGGTCTGCGCCCCAAAACAGGTGTGACTGCTGTCCCCCCAGTCACAGAGGATGAAGAGGCCGCGGATGCACAAGATATGACAGACGGTGGTTGGCCCGGCCGGCTAGGCCGCATTGTAGCACACTGAGCTTCCCCCTGCAACTTATGCTTCATGTCCATGTGCCGGTTCATGCATGAAGTACTCAAACTATGTATTTTTTGGCCTCTACTTAGCTTTTGCTGACAAATGTTACAGATAACACGAGTTGGGTCATCTTTATCGATCTGAAAAAATGCCCAGGCTATGCAAGGCTTAGCACCCATGCGACCTGAAGAGCCACCACGACTTGTGGTGAGAGGCAGAGTTGTGTTTGAGGATGCAGTTGTTGACGTGCTTCCAGTACTACGTCTCTGTCCAGGAAGGCGCAACCTGACCTCGTCGTCACTAGCATCTTCCTCCACCTCCTCTGCTGACCTCATCTCTTGGCTGACTGTGGGTTGACAGTAAGTGGGATCTCCAACCTCATCATCATCACCCTGTGTGTTATCACACCCGTCGTCCTCAGAGCCAACCTGTTCCTGCCCTGACAAAAAACTAAAGTTGTCGCTCCAATCAGGTATTTGAGTCTTATCATCGTCTTCCTCATTGTCTCCACCAACAGGAGTTACAGTTTGGGAATGAGGGTCTACATTATGGTCAGAACCTTCTGCGTCTGGTCCTGGATCCGACTCATAAAGATTCTGGGCATCAGTGCAGATCATTTCCTCGCCTGGATTCACAGAAGCGCTGGAGTCGAACTCTGATTCCCAGGCTATAGTATGAGTAAACAGCTCTGCAGACTCAACCATCTGTTCTACCTCATACTCAGACGGGCAGCTGGAGATTTGGGAGCTGTGAGGAAGCAAGTGCGATTTGGGTGACACCTTTGAGGACTGGAGTATTTGTGATGTTGAAGTTGATGTGGAGGAGAGCCCACTTAAAGGAGCACTTGATATCCGTTGAAGCACCTGCTGTTTTTGTGCCTCATCTGGAATTTGTAGCGATTGGCGTGGCCGTAAGAAAGGGATCTTATCACATTGTCCGCTAAAAGAAGTAGACATTTTAGTTTGGCTGGAAGATGGTCTTTCTTCTGCAGATGTTACTGTTGCTTTAACACCTACCCCACGGACACAACCTTTTTTCCCCTTCCCAACACGCCTATTCCCCTTTCCACCAGCAGCAGGCCTTTTTCCACTCATTTTGGTGGTTAACTAATTCACAACTCTGGAGTTGTTTGCACAAAAAAACAATAGATGGTAACCGAGCAGAGCTGAGTGGCCAAACTGTGGTATTAGGCCAAAACTATTGGCTGGGTTAGATGCAGAAAAAAATATATTCAGTTTGCAACCTGATGGAGGTCAGTATAGATGGACTAATAGAGAAAGTCCGACACACTGCTACAAGGCCAAATATTTTTTCAGAGGTAGATGCAGAAAAAAATTATATTCAGTTTGCAACCTGATGGAGGTCAGTATAGATGGACTAATACAACAAGTCCCACACACAGCTAGAAGCCCAAATATTTTTTCAGAGGTACTGTAGATGCAGATACAAATTATTTTTAATTTGCAACCTGATGGAGGTCAGTATAGATGGACTAATACAACAAGTCCCACACACAGCTAGAAGCCCAAATATTTTTTCAGAGGTACTGTAGATGCAGATACAAATTATTTTTAATTTGCAACCTGATGGAGGTCAGTATAGATGGACTAATACAACAAGTCCCACACACAGCTAGAAGCCCAAATATTTTTTCAGAGGTACTGTAGATGCAGATACAAATTATTTTTAATTTGCAACCTGATGGAGGTCAGTATAGATGGACTAATACAACAAGTCCCACACACAGCTAGAAGCCCAAATATTTTTTCAGAGGTAGATGCAGAAAAAAATATATTCAGTTTGCAACCTGATGGAGGTCAGTATAGATGGACTAATACAACAAGTCCCACACACAGCTAGAAGCCCAAATATTTTTTCAGAGGTACTGTAGATGCAGATACAAATTATTTTTAATTTGCAACCTGATGGAGGTCAGTATAGATGGACTAATACAACAAGTCCCACACACAGCTAGAAGGCTAAATATTTTTTCAGAGGTAGATGCAGAAAAAAATATATTCAGTTTGCAACCTGATGGAGGTCAGTATACATGGACTAATACAACAAGTCCCACACACAGCTAGAAGCCCAAATATTTTTTCAGAGGTACTGTAGATGCAGATACAAATTATTTTTAATTTGCAACCTGATGGAGGTCAGTATAGATGGACTAATACAACAAGTCCCACACACAGCTAGAAGCCCAAATATTTTTTCAGAGGTACTGTAGATGCAGATAAAAATTATTTTTAATTTGCAACCTGATGGAGGTCAGTATAGATGGACTAATAGAGAAAGTCCGACACACTGCTAGAAGGCCAAATATTTTTTCAGAGCTAGATGCAGAAAAAAATTATATTCAGTTTGCAACCTGATGGAGGTCAGTATAGATGGATTAATAGAACAAGACCCACACACAGCTAGAAGCCCAATATTTTTTCAGAGGTAGATGCAGAAAAAAATATATTCAGTTTGCAAACTGATGGAGGTCAGTATAGATGGACTAATACAACAAGTCCCACACACAGCTAGAAGCCCAAATATTTTTTCAGAGGTACTGTAGATGCAGATAAAAATTATTTTTAATTTGCAACCTGATGGAGGTCAGTATAGATGGACTAATACAACAAGTCCCACACACAGCTAGAAGCCCAAATATTTTTTCAGAGGTACTGTAGATGCAGATACAAATTATTTTTAATTTGCAACCTGATGGAGGTCAGTATAGATGGACTAATAGAGAAAGTCCGACACACTGCTAGAAGGCCAAATATTTTTTCAGAGCTAGATGCAGAAAAAAATTATATTCAGTTTGCAACCTGATGGAGGTCAGTATAGATGGATTAATAGAACAAGACCCACACACAGCTAGAAGCCCAAATATTTTTTCAGAGGTAGATGCAGAAAAAAATATATTCAGTTTGCAACCTGATGGAGGTCAGTATAGATGGACTAATACAACAAGTCCCACACACAGCTAGAAGCCCAAATATTTTTTCAGAGGTACTGTAGATGCAGATAAAAATTAGTTTTAATTTGCAACCTGATGGAGGTCAGTATAGATGGACTAATAGAATGATGCTATGCCCAAAAGATTTTACTTCACTAGGTGCAGTAAAAAAATTGTTATTCTATACACAGGTGGTATGTCTTGCAACACAGATAGGCTACTCCACTGACTAACACACTCTGCAATAGGCCAAAAAGGATTAGCTTTGCTAGATTCAGCCAAATGCTGTGAAAAAAACTTGCACAGCACTTGCACAGACCTGCCTGGCAAAAACTGATAGGAACTGATGTAACCTAGTCCTGAAAAGTACTGCAATTACAATTAGTCTTTACTCCCACAATCTATCAATTTAAGAGCACAGACCTGCCTGATAAAAGTCGTAGGAAATGCTGTAACCTAGTCCTTAAAAGGACTGCAATCACAACTATTCCCTACTCCCAAGCTATCTGTATATTTGTGCGAAAATTGGCTTGAAATTAACAAGGTATAGCGCACACAGCAACAGCGGTGCCGTCTAACACGCAGCTGCAGCAGTGAGAAAATGGTGGCGACGGGGAAAATGGCTTGGTCTTATAGGGCAAGGACATGTGACATACACTGCCAATGACACATGCCCTTGCTTGTGTGAGAAAAAGCACTTCGCTCCGTGTGTGCGCTGCTGATAGGCTGACAGATTGCACCTCCCCACTGCAAATGCGGGAAAGAGAAAAAAAAATGGAGATCTTCATTGTTCCTGCAGAGATCCATCCCCTGCCCCTCCCCCCACCCCGCTGTACACTCAAACTGCGTATTAACATTAATTTTCATCATTACTGAGAAAAAATCCAGTTATGATTTTGGTGCACGAACAGTTATCGAACATAACCTCGAACAGCCGAATTTTTATCAAATTGTTCGTGTTCGCCGAACGGCTCGAACACCGCCCAAAACAGCTCGAATTTGAGATTGGCGAACAGTTCGAGTAGAACAACGCTCATCTCTACTGCTGACCAGTAGAGCAAGCTGGGAGTAAGAAGGGTAGTAATTCTCGGTCATTACCGGGAGTTCAAAGTTAGGAAAAGTATAGAAAAGAAAGCAGATGGCCAGAATATGAGCCGAGATCAGAATACAGAATAATCAAAATACCACCAACAGAAGCAGGCAAGAATATGGACCACATCAAGCTGAACTTAATAACTGGCAATATGGAAGTGGCATACAGGAAATTTAATAGCCAGAAGTCCCACCTCGGATTAAAAACAGGGAGCAAGCATTTACTTGAGATAGACATTAACTCCTTATCTACCTGACCAACACAAGTCCCAGAGATTTAGACAGAACCTCTGCGTTATCGCTGCACATTGCCTGCAGCGAATGCACTGTCACCCAATGTCAGAAACAGAGGGGCAGGCACTGACATGTATGTCCCAGTTTAGCTATGGAGATATCCATTGGCACAATTAATTAATTTTAAAGAATTCCTAAGAATAACAAAAACAAGCTGGCAATGTTAGGCGTGGAAGGGGGGACTCCTTATACCATTCACTCGTCCACTGATCCATTGGCCAACAATGATTTAAGCGCACCCCACATGCGGTCTCCACATAGATGCCACACTTAGTCTCATCACACCCCTTATTCCTCCCTCAACTGAGGTAACGGGGCCGGCTGATTAGATTCGATTATAATCCAATTTAAACCCTAATTTCTGCCATGGGTGAGTATAAACTTTATTTTTTATTTTAAATTCTTTTTTTAACAGATTCTATGGTACCCAGGTCTGGATAAGAGTCTCCTCTCCTCCAGACTTGGGTACCATCTGCACATTAGAACGCGCCAATTACGCAAGTACAGATGCAGTTTTGCAGAATTGGCGCATTCTAATGCAAGTCAATGGCGGCGATTACGCTGCGTGTCCGCAAAATTAATGGACATGCTGTGGATTTTTGAGCGCAGCATAAACGCTGCGGAAAAATACGCAGCATGGACATTGAAAGTGCGGAATTGCATTGGAGACCATGGGGGAAGGTTTACCAAGCGTTTCCCAAGCATTTACGCTGCGGAAATTCCGCAGCGTAAACGCTTGAAAAACGCATCGTGGGCACACAGCCTAAGTCATGTGACCCAATTCCGCACTTTCAATGCCCATGCTGCATATTTTTCCGCAGCGTTTATGCTGTGCTCAAAAATCCGCAGCATGTCCATTAATTTTGCGGACACGCAGCGTAATCGCCGCCTTTGACTTGCATTAGAATGCGCCAATTCTGCAAGACCCATCACATGACTCAATGACGTCACCGCAGGTCCTTCACACCACCGCGAGCATTGCAAGAGACCGGACGCAGCAGAGATGACACCGGGAAGACACCGGAAGGTAAGTATAATCTTTTTTTTTTTTTTTTTTTACCATTCTTATTCTTTTTTTTAACTATTACTTGGTCACACTATATAAATCCATGCCGGTTGCATGGATTTATATAGTGTGAACAAGTTGTCAAGCACTTTTCCAAGCGATGCTAAAATCGCTTGGAAAAGCGCTTGATAACCCGCATGCAGAAATGCATGCAAAGACGCTGGACAAACGCTTCTACCTGGCGGGAAAAAGGCATGTAAAAAATGCATGCGTTTTTCCTGCCAGGGAGAAGCGTAAAAAATATGCAGCATTTCTGCATCGTGGGTACATAGCCAAAGGGGTGCAGGCAGTGATCAAATGCCCCCAGCCTTGGATCTGTATATCTCATAACCACACTTATGACAATTGGTCATAAGCATGTAAGAATACCCCCATGCAGCAGTACCCCCTGTTTGCAAGTCTGCTAACAGCACAGGGCATTAGACATGTGTCTATGTTTAACATAATTAGGCTATGTGCACAAGATGCCGAAATGCTCAGGATTTTTTCCTGAGCGTTTCTGCATCTCCCTGGCAGAAAAAAACGCATGCGTATTGTACATGCGTTTTTCATGCCAGGGACATGTGGAAGTGAAGCGTTCTTCACTTGCATTTCCGCATGCGGGTGTAAAGCGCTTTCCAAGCGATTTTTGCATCACTTGGAAAGTGCTTGACAACTAGGTCACACTATATAAATCCATGTAAACGGCATGGATTTATATAGTGTGACCTGAGAGAATGGTTAAAAATAAAAAAATAAACCTATACTTACCATCTGATGGCCGCCGAGACTTGCTGCGCTCCTGTGCTGGCTGCCGGCAGATCGCGCTACGCTGTACTGAAAGACCTGCCGTCACATGACTGAGACGTCAGCGCAGATCCTTCAGTCCTGCGCGATCTATCGGCAAGCACAGAGAAGGAGTCCGGGGGCCGTCGGAAGGTGAATATAATCTTTAGGCTTAGTGCCCACGATTCAGAAATGAAGCAGAAATTTTCCTGAGCATTTCTGCATCTCCTTGGCAGAAAAACGCATGCGGTTTTTACATGCGTTTTTGACGCGTATTTGACGCGTATTTGCATGCGTATTTGCCATGCGTTTTCCCAATGCATTGTATAGGCAAATACGCATGCAGAAACGCACAAGAATTGGTCATGTCCATATTTTTACTGCGAGTAAAATCTGCGCAGAAAAAATATGGACCATGTGCACAGAACTTGCAGAATGTCATAGGCAGTCATGGGATAAGGTATGCAATGCATTTCTGGAGCGTTTACGCGCTGCAAATACGCACCAAAATATGCACCAAAAACGCATCGTGGGCACACAGCCTAAGGCTATGTGCCCACGTTGCATTTATGAAGCAGAAAATTTCTGCTGCATAAATGCAAGTCCTCTCCCGGAAAAACGCATGCGGAATTCCGCACGCGTTTATCGCGCATTTTTCGTGCGTTTATCACGCGTTTTCCACATGCGGAATTGCCTTGCGTTTTTTATGCATTGGACAAAGGCAATTCCGCTTGCGGAAACGCAAAATTAAATGACATGCTGCGGATTTTTGAACGCGGCATAAACGCTGCGGAAAAATCCGCAGCATGTGCATAGAACTTGCGGAATCCCATTGGGGACCATGGGGTGCGGATATACATGCGTTTTTCAAGCGTTTACGCTGCGGAAATTCCGCAGCATATACGCTTGAAAAATGCTACGTGGGCACACAGCCTAAGGCTGTGGAAAAACGGAAATACGCATGCAAATATGCGTCAAATACGTGTCAAAAACGCATGTAAAAACCGCATGCGTTTTTCTGCCAAGGAGATGCAGACATGCTCAGGAAAATTTCTGCTTCATTTCTGCATCGTGGGCACTAAGCCTTATTTTTTATTTTATTCTTTTTTTACAGCTTTTAAAGGTACCTGGGTGTGGAGGAGAGTCTCCCATCCGCACATTAGAATGCGCCAATTACGCAAGTACAGATGCAGTCTTGCGGAATTGGCGCGTTCTAATGCAAGTCAATGGCGGCAAAAACGCAGCATTTCCGCAAAATTAATGGACATGCTGCGGATTTTTGAGCGCAGCATAAACGCTGCGGAAAAATACGCAGCATGGGCATTGAAAGTGTGGAATTGCATTGGAGACCATGGGGGAAGGTTTACCAAGCGTTTCCCAAGCGTTTACGCTGCGAAAATTCCGCAGCATAAACGCTTGAAAAACGCATCGTGGGCACACAGCCTAAATCATGCATTTCATAGTGATGGATTTCAATTGGCTGCATTTACCTAATTAGCCATGAATGTTGTGTCATAAATGTGTAGAACAGTCCAGCACAGCAAGCATATTTTATAAGTAAGGTAGACTCTAATGATTCTTATGTTCCATTTCATCCTCCTAAGGCCCTATTCACATGTCTGTGAATTTTATTGGACAGAATACAGCATGCTGTTTGTTACATCATTGGCCTATTTATAGACATATGAAGGACTGGGTGGAAGAAAGGCGATTCTGGCAGATAGAAAGGGTTCTTTACAGTCAGAGCAGTCAGACTGTGGAATGCCAACCACAAGAGGTAATAATGGCAGACACTATAACAGCTTTCAAAAAAGGGCTGGATGATTTCCTCGATACTAAATTATCTACAAGGGTATGTGCCCCCGATGCGCAAATGAAGCGGAAATTTGCGCTTCATTTCCGCATGTCCTTTTCCCGGAAAAACGCATGCGGAATTTGGCATGCATTTTTTGCGCATTTTGCACATGCGGAATTGCCTTGCGTATTCTACTGCATTGTAGATGGCAATTCCGCATGCGTAAACGCACAAAGAATTGACATGCTGCATAATTTTCCGCACATTAAAAACGCTGCAGAAAATTCCGCAGCATGGGCATTACAATTACGGAATGCCATAGGGGACCATGGCGGAAGGCTAACATGCGTATTTCATGCGTTTACGCTGCGGAAATTTCCGCACAAAATACGCATGAATTACGCATCGTGGGCACATACCCTAACACACAATGTTATGTGTAACAAAAAATGTATAATTCGTGGAGAAAGGTTGAATTTGATGGACCTAGGTCTTTATTCAACCCGTGCAATTATATAACTATGTAATATGTTAGATTGGCCAGCAAATCAACCTAAACTCGGGCATGTCTCAGTGTTTTCTTTGTAGATCAAGGGTCAAAAAGTAAAAAAAGTTCTGAATGCAAACATTACATATAAAGCCATTGATGTAAAGTACAGATAAAAATGTTATGGCTGCAGATGTACCATCCAAACAAACATTAGTTTATAAAGTATATGAACGGCTGTGCTTTGCAAATTGCACAGACACGTTACATTAGCTTCATAGCACACATCACCAGTTCGTTTACTGCCTTTTTACAGCTGTAAATATTTTTTTTTATAATACAGTTGATATATTCAGTCTCATTGAGATAGAAGTCAGGCTACAATGATTTTCCACTTTTATTCCACTCTTTGCCACCAGGGGTCACATTCGGCTAATCAATGAATCATCTAAGCAGTTCAGCGAAATGTGACAGGAGATGTATCATTCTTACTGGGGTGTTGTGAAGCATACTCCTTTCACAAGGGCCACCAGATCAACGTCATTTTACATCTCTTTATGTATGTAACAATATTGTTTATTGCCTTGTGTCCACAGAACTTATGATGGCTTTCTACAAAACAGAAGCTCCTGGTCGCTTTTTTGAAATTTGGTATTTAAATAAGGCATCTAAGGTCATGTAGATATTGCACAAGATCAGATGTCAGGAGAAGGAAATTGCAATCTTGCTTTATACTCCTGGGCTTCTGGTTTAACTACCTGATAATAAATTATAGTTCTGTTTTCTAGTGTAAATAATTGCCTGGTTTATTGAGGCAAGGTATGCAAAACAGAATCAAGAGAAATGGGTGAGGAAAACAAGAAAGGGCCCTAAGGTACAGTTATATTAGAAAACAACAAAACGGTCAAAGCTGTAGAATTATAATGTGCTGGAAGAATGGAAAAATGTAATCCAGGAGTACTGACAATAGGCCTAAGGCAAATGTACTGATGCCCAACCCTAAAAATAGCTTTGAGAATGTGAAATAGTAAAATAATGAAACAGGTTGTTACATGTCACAAATAACTCAGAATATGAAGATATAACAAAAAATGAACATAAAACACAATAAAGCCTCAATCGTATTATGACTTTGAACAAGTTGGATGGAGCCGTAATATGCCAGTAATATTCTCCAAAAGAGGTTTCCATTCTCCATGACATGTGTTTGCATGGAGTATTTTATGTACGCCAGAAGAGTTTGATATTCAGAAATTACACCTATAAAAGCCTGGTAAAATCCTGTAAAATCCTTCATACTGGTACCATTTTTTGTCATCAAACACATAGCAGGTAGGATTATTTTTAGAGCAAATAATACATCTGGATGCTTTTGATACCCATATGGTGTACCTTATGGAGCTCATACGGAAGTACACACAATTCATACAGTACATGCAGGGAAAGACTACACAGATACATAGTAAAAAATACAGTATGTACAAGGTCTACAAAAAAAGAAAGTCTAGAAAATCAGTAGCCCAGTTTCTATAAAACGCCAGCCTTGATGAGAAGGAGTCAGAAGCTCCTGATTCATGAAAGGGTAAATACTAGTGATGAGCGAGCATGCTCGCCATTGCTCGGTACTCGCCCGAGCATCTCAGTACTCGAGATGCTCGGAGCTCGCCGAGTACTTGCGCGATGCTCGGGCAGGAGCTCGGGTCCCCGTCCTGCATGTTTGGCGCTATTTAGAGCACCAATGGTGGTTGTGGCATAACAATGATTGCCCAAATCGATGGGAACAGTGCTCACAGTGAAACATGAAAAGCCGGCAATTCATCAGCAGCATACACCGGTACCCGGCAATTTAGAAGAGAAAGAATAGAGCATCACACATAGATTAGATAGATAGAAACATGTCAGTCACATATATAATAAGTACAGTGACAGTGTTGGTTACTGTACTTGTCATTTAGTGTTAAAATAAAGTATTTATTAAAAAAAAAATTGGCGTGGGGTTCCCCGTAATTTTAGTCTCTAGCGGAGGTTAAGCAGACGGCTGGGGCAGATGTTTGAAGCCTGGGAAGGGGGTAATACCCACGGAGCTTCCCAGGCTACTAATATCAGCCCCCAGCTGAATACCTAGCCTTTACCAGCTATTAAAATGTGGGACCCCCCAAAAAAATGACGTGTGGTCCCCCCTATTTTAATAGCTAGCAAAGGCTAGGCAGACAGCTGGGGGCTGATATTATGGGTGTCATGAATATTGGCCCTCTCCCAGGCTAGAAACACCAGCCATCAGCCGCCCCAGAAATGCTCGAGTTTCCCATAGACTTACATTGGGCTCGTTGCTCGGGTAGAGCACCCGAATATTCCAATGCGCTGGACCCGAGCTTCGAGCACCCGAGCATTTTAGTGCTCGCTCATCACTAGTAAATACCTCTACATGAACCTGGAACGTCTGATGAGTGACGTGCTACGTCAAAAATCTCACTTTTGTAAGGGACTGGAGTGAGATTTCTGACTTAGAGCACCGCTCCCACCATTCCTCTGTCCCACCCCAGCTCTGCTTATTTTCTCTGAGATGGGACAAACTTGAGTGAATACATTCGAGTTGCGCCTAAATGTTGAGACTTTTTAAAGCATTTACGAAAAAACTTCGGCATCATGCTGATTCTCCTGGATCTCTCTGTCGCATTTGACACTGTGGATAACCAGCTCCTCCTCACTATGCTCCGCTCTATAGGCCTCAACGAAACTGTTCTCTCCTGGTTCTCCTCCTTCTTCTCTGATCGCTCCTTCACTGTATCTTTTGCCGGCTCCTCTTCCTCTCCTCTTCCCCTTACTATTGGGGTCCCGTAGGGCTCAGTCCTAGGCCCCCTCCTTCTCTCTCTATACACTGCCCCTATTGGGCAAATAATCAGCAGATTCGGGTTCCAGTATCATCTCTATGCTGACGACACCCAATTATACACTTCTTCCCCTGACATCACCCCTACCCTAATACAAAATACCAAGGATTGTTTGTCTGCTGTCTCTAACATCATTCCCTCCCTCTATCTTAAACTGAATCTCTCCAAAACTGAACTTGTGTTTCTCCCCTCTACTAACCTAACTCTACCTAACATCGAAATTACCTTGGAGGGTTCAACCATAACCGCCAGGCAGCACGCCCGCTGCCTTGGGGTCATATTCGACACTAAACTTTCCTTTGCTCCCTATATCTGATCACTCACTCGCTCTTGTCACCTGCATCTTAAAAACATCTCCAGAATCCGACCTTTTCTCACCTTTGAAACTACTAAAACTCTTACTGTCGCTCTTTTTCACTCTCGTCTGGACTACTGCAACTCTCTTCTGATCGGTCTCCCTCTTACCAAACTTTCTCCTCTCTAATTCATCCTGCATGTGGCAGCCAGGGTCGTATTTCTGTCCAGCCGCTTCACCGATGCCTCCATCTTGTGCCAGTCATTACACTGGTTACCCATTCACTACAGGGTCCAATATAAACTTATCGCTCTCACCCACAAAGCTCTCCACCGTTCTACACCACCTTATCATCTCTGTCTATCGCCCTACATGCGCCCTCCGTTCCAAAAATGACCTAAGACTAACATCGCCCATAATTCGAACCTCGCACCTTCGTCTCCAAGACTTCTTTCATGCTGACCCAGTTCTCTGAAATGCTCTACCCCAGATGATCCGATTGATGCCTAGCCCCCACGTCTTCAAGCGCGCTTTAAAAACCCATCTCTTCAAACAAGCCTACCACCTCAAATACCCAGTAAACTAACTTTCCCATGTTCCCTCCTAAATATTATTCAGAATCTGCTCCCTACTGTTCATCTGTCTCTACACCCTCCATGCACACGATAACTGCACTCGATACTTGATTATTGCACTTAAACATATGGGCTGATGACCGAATCATGCAGCCTTATATGAAAATGCCTATTTAATATAATTGCCTGACCTGAAAGCACAAGCAATTTTCACCTATTGTGTCCCCCCATTTCCTTGTAGATTGTAAGCTTGTGATTAGCGACTTCACTTCTAATGTAACTGTTTAAACAGCCTTACCTTGTATTGAATTTATTGTCTGTACATGTCCCTGCTTAATTGTAAAGTTCTGTGGAATATGTTGGCGCTACATAAATAAAAATTATTATTATCATGAAATCTTTGATGAATTAGGCCCAATATTTTTCTGTCTACATAGGCATTTCTTCTCATTTGCTTGGCATCTTTCAGGACCTGTTAGAATTTGGGAAAAGTGGTTATGGTTCTATTTAAAAAATGGAAGTCATAACATTAAAACCCCTTTACGACCTTGGACATTTAGGTACATCCAAGGTCGTCTCTCTCCCTTTGATGCAGGCTCCAGCTCTGAGCCCTCATCTTTCCTGGCACACGACAGCTGGTCTGATCAGCTGTCATGTGCCCCTAACAACCGCGGATGGAATTGCAATCCACCCGTGGCTGTTAACATGTTAAATGCCGCTGTCAAAATCCGATATTGGCATTTAACATGGCTGCGCCGGAAGCGCATCTTAAGACCTGCCCACCGGCGCCCCCATAACATGATCGTGGGTCACCGATGAGTTTGCATTACAACCCAAGGTCTGCAGGAGACGTCTATGGTTGTCATAGCTGATCTGCTATAAGCACCGCCCAGCGGTCGGCGTTCATTGCAGATGAGCACTTTTGTTACACATAGCAGGGCTACACATAGCAGGGCTGAAGCCCTGCTATGTGAAACACAAGCGATCGGATGATTACAGCTTCTAGTCTCCTATAGAGACAATTGAAGCAAGTAAAAAATTAAAACGTAAAAAAAGATGTTTTTAATATATAAAAAAAATAATCTAAAAAAAAATATAAAAGTTCAAATCACCTCCCCTTTGCCTCATTCAAAATAAAACAATTAAAAAAAATAAAAACTAAACATATTTGGTATCTCTGTGTTCAGAATCGCCTGATCTATCAATATATGCAAAAAATTTATACTATTGGTAAATGGTATAATGAGAAAAGAAATCAAAATGCCAGAATTACGTTTTTTTGGTCGCCGCAACATTGCGATAAAATGGAATAATGGGCGATCAAAACATTGTGTCTATCCCAATATGGCATCAATAAAAAGGTCAGCTTGGCGCGCAAAAAAGTAAGCCCTCACCAAGCCCTAGATCCTGAAAAATGGAGATGCCACGGGTCTCAGAAAATGAAGACATTATTTTTTTTTTTTTGGACAAACTTTGGATTTTTTTTTCACCACTTAAACTAAAAAGAACCTATACATTTTTGGGATCTACGAACTTAATGACCTGGAGAATCATAATGGCAGGTCAGTTTTAGCATTTAGTGAGCATTGTAAAAAAAAAAATTGTGGAATTGCACTTTTTTTGAAATTTCACCCCACTTGGAATTTTTTTTCTATTTTCCAGAACACGATATGGTAAAACCAATGGTGTCATTCAAAAGTACAACTTGTTCCGTAAAAAACAAGCCCTCACATGGCCATATTGACAGAAAAATAAAAAAGTTATGGCTCTTGGAAGAAGGGGAGCAAAAGATGAAAACACAAAAATGGAAAACCCTAGGTGGTAAAGGGGTTAATATGTACAGAACTTAACTACTATATACTAATAGCTGAATCTGTTTATTTCTGTTTTTGCAAGTCACCTTTGTTTTTCACATAATGTAGTACTGCACTGGACTTCTTTTCTGAGTATTGACGACTTGTTGATGTTGGAGGCAGAGGATGGCTGAATAACACAGACATCATCTGTCGGAATCCATACATATACATTCATACATGTACGCCATTCATCGCCAAAAGGTTAAAGTCTTCCTTTAAGGTTAGCTGTGTTGTATTTTTAAGCGCAGAATCAAAGCTTTTCTATGCTATTTAAAAAAAAGTAAAATACGCTGCTTCACATCTGCACCAAAATCTGATTGTCTGCCTCTCCTTGCTTTCACACTGTTAAAGAGGTAGTCCTTCTTATAAAATATAAATAACATATACTCACCAGTGTTGTTACAGCAATGATGGCGTCGGGTCTCCCATGATATTGTTATGTCATGTGAGACCTATAACCTATCCATGGCCATTATTGGGCTGCTGCTCTATCACTTCCTTCATCCAAACATCGGAAATAGTGAGAAGTATTTTTAGTAATAGCGGGCAATGTCACATGACTGTCACATACCTCCCAACTTTGGAAGAAGAGAAAAAGGGACACATCATGCAAATTTTGACCACACCACAATCCACACCCATTTACCATTTCTTTCTCCCAGGGCCGCTCCAGGTTTTCGCGGGCCCCGGGCGAAAGAGTCTCAGTGGACCCCTTTAACACATATCATGATTCATAATGCACAGATATGGCAGAAAAATATAGATATAGTACAGTGCCAAAGATTTCACTTACTTCTTTACTTCATTACAGGAGTGATATCTATTATAAATTCTACAATGGCTCAGAAACCGGCAAATCCTCGCAGCGCACAGTGCAGACAGGACAGTATAGTCCTCCATACAGTATTATGGGCACCACATAGTCCTCCATACAGTATTATGGGCACCACATAGTCCTCCATACAGTATTATGAGCACCACATAGTCCTCCATACAGTATTATGGGAACCACATAGTCCTCCATGCACTATTATGGGCACCACATAGTCCTCCATACAGTATTATGGGCACCACATAGTCCTCCATACAGTATTATGGGCACCACATAGTCCCCCATACAGTATAATGAGCCCCACATATTGCTCCATACAGAATAATAGACCCATATAATGCTCCATACAGAGTAATGAACCTATATAAAGGCTCCATACAGGAGAATGAGCCCCATATAATGCTCCATACAGAATAATGGGTCCCATAAAATGCTCCGTATAGAATAATGGACCCCATATAACATTCCATACAGAAGAATGAGCCCCATATAATGCTGAATATAGAAGAATGGGCCCCATATAATGCGCCATACAGAATAATGGGCCCCATATAATGCTACATACAGAATAAAGGGCCCCATATAATGCTCCATAGATAATAATGGAACCCATATTATGCTCCATAGGTAATAATGGGCCCCATATAATGCTCCATACAGAATAATGGGCCCCATATAATGCACCATACAGAATAATGGCCCCCTATAATGCTGCATACAGAATAAAGTGCCCCATATAATGCTCCATAGATAATAATGGAACCCATATAATGCTCCATAGATAATAATGGGCCCCATATAATGCTGCATACAGAATAATGGACCCCATAAATGCTGCATACAGAATAATAGGCCCCATATAATGCTGCATATAGAATAATGGGCCCATATAATTCACCATACTGAATAATGGGCCCCATATAAAGCACCATACAGAATAATGGGCCCCATATAATGCTGCATACAGAATAAAGGGCCCCATATAATGCTCCATAGATAATAATGGAACCCATATAATGCTCTATAGATAATATTGGGCCCTATATAATGCTTCATACAGAATAATGGGCCCCATTTAATGCTGCGTACAGAATAATGGACCCCATATAATGCTCCATTCAGAATAATGGGCCCTATATAATGCTCCATACAGAATAATGGGTCCCATATAATGCTCTATACAGAATAATGGGTCCCATATAATGATCCATACAAAATAATGGACCCCATATATAGCTCCATAAAGTATGGGCCCCATATATAGCTCCATACAGAATAATGGGCCCTATATATTGCTCCATACAGAATAATGAGCCCCATATATAGCCATATAAAGTATGGGCCCCATATATAGCCCCATACAGTATGGGCCCCATATATAGCCACATACAGCATGGGCCCCATATATAGCCACACACAGTATGGGTCCCATATTTAGCCACATACAGTATAGGCCCTATATTTAGCCACATACAGAATGGGCCCCATATAAAAAAAAAATCAGATACTCATCTCTCCTCGCTGGTGGCAGGTCAGGACTCCTTAGCGTCTTACCGCACTCTGCACTGTCAGAGCAGAGGGCGTAGTGTAGTGACGTCAGAGCGCCCTCTGCCCTGAGACGTCACAGAGTCAGGAGATGATAAGTTACTATGGTTGCGTCAAGATCGGAGTTGATTTTTTGTGGTCCTCATTTTAGCCACTCCACTCTAGACAGTTCACTGCTGAGCTGTCTAGATCGGAGTTAATCTTGAAAGCCTCGAAACAAGCAACATGCCCCCCTTCCCTGTACAAGCCCCCAAACATGCCTCTCTTCCATGTGCAAGCCCACAACAAGCAGTCCTGTGTATGCAGCTTCAGAACGACATGCAACCCCAAGTAGTCACATGAAGCACTTTTTATGCCTCCAAAATACAATCTTAGACACTTACATTTCGTTCTATATGTAAAAAAAATTAAAAGCCATGATTTCCATCTGCACACAGTATGCCACACTTGGCTTAGCCCACTCAGGGTGGTGTGTATACTGCCTCATCACAGGCACCGCAGCACAACGCTGTGCTCTGGCATCACATCTGACCTGGACTGATGAGGCTCCGCCCCTTCCGGTGACGTCATTCCCTAAAAAAATCAACTCCGATCTAGACGCTACCGAACGGGGAGATGTAAGATACTTTGTGCTAGGGCTCTGAGGAAGCGGGGGGGAGGGTCTACTCGTGGGCGCTGGCACCAGGCCCGCCGGCGAGTGGGCCCTCCTCTTCCTCAGGGCCCGGCACTGGCGGGAGAACAGTTGTGCCGTGACAGAACACGGGACTGAGCCCTCAAATCGGTACAATCCCGCCGAATATGGAACGGTTGGGAGCTATGCTGTCACATGACCCACAAGAGATCTAGCCTTAGCCGACATTTTTGGAACTGCGCCAGTAGGGGCGGTGAGTATACATTATTTTTATATTATAAGGGTGTGGCTGTCCATTGTTTCCTTTAAAAAAGAGCATCCAGACATAGATGACATGTCTTCTTTAAGTTATGCTTGTAGGACTTTGTACTCATTTGCGATATGGCTTCTGTGTTTCTTTCGCACAGTGAATCCCAATGATGTATGTTATACCCTATTGATTTAAAACTGAGCACATCAGGGATCAATTGAGGTTTCTATTGCTTTGACGGCAAGAATAGGAATAAAATTTCTATTTAACTTCTTTAGAACATATATGGTTGCCCATAGTTTTTTTCAATAAGAAGGGCAGCAACACACACACACATACATGTGATAGGTCCTCATTAAGACATGTTACAAAGCATGGAAGCTTCTGGATAATGGTTTATTTACAGTCATGGCCAAACATGTTGGAACCCTTGAAATTGCTCCAGAGGATGAAGTATTTCACCCAGAAAATGATTGCAATTGCACATGTTTTGTTATACACATGTTTATTTCGTTTGTGTGTATTGGAACAACACAAAAAAGAGAAATAAAAAAAGCAAATTGGACATAATTTCACTTAAAACCCCAAAATTGGGCAAAATTGTTGCAACATCTCCAAAATTGTGAGTAAACAACTATGTTTCAAGCATGTGATACTTGTTCAAAGTTGCAAGTAACAGGTGTAGGCAATATGAAAATCACACCCAAAACCAGAGAAAAATGGAAGAAGTTGACTCAGTACTTTCATGGTGTGTCTATGTGTTTCATGGAGAACAGAAAGAGGAGAAGAGAACTGTACTTGAGAGCCAAAATTGTTGAAAAATATCAATCATCTCAAGGTTACTAGACCATCTCCAGAGATCTTGATGTTCCTTTGTCTACGGTGCACAACATAATCAAGAAGTTTACAACCCATGGCACTGCAGCTAATCTCCCTGGTCATGGATGGCAGAGAAAAATTAATAAAAGTTTGCAACACAGGATAGTCTGGATGGTGGATAAGGAGCTCCGAAGAAATCCAATCTGTCCTACAGGCTCAGGGTGCATAAATGTCAGCGCAAACTATCCGCCGACATTTGAATGAAGTGAACCTCTATGGCAGGAGACCAAGGAGGACCCCACTGCTGACATAAAGATGTAAAAAGCTAGACTGCAGTTTGCCAAAATGTATGTAAGCCAAAATCCTTCTGGGAAAGCGCCTTGTGGACAGATGAGACCAAGGTAGAGCTTTTTGATAAAGCACATCATTCTACGCTTTACCGAAAATGGAATGAGGCCTACAAAGAAAAGAACGCATTACCTACAGTCAAATAAGGTGGGAGTTCAAAGATGTTTTGGGGTTGTTTTGCTGCCTCTGACTCTGAGTGCCTTGACTATGTGCAAGTCATCATAAAATCTCAAGATTACCAAAGTATTTTGAGTCACAATGTAGTGCCCAATGTCAGAAAGCTGGGTTTGTGCCCTAGGTCATGGGTCTCCCAGCAAGACAATGACCCCAAACATACTTTAAAAAGCACCCAGAAATGGATGGAAACAAAGCACTGGCAAGTTCTGAAGTGGCAAGCAATGAGTCCAGATCTAAATCCCATTGAATATCTGTGGAGAGATCATAAAATTGCTGTTGGAAGCAGGTACCCTTCAAATATGAGAGTCCTGGATACGTTTGAAAAAGAAGAGTGGCCTAAAATTCCAGTTGAGAGGTTTAAGAAGCCTGTTGACGGTTATAGCAAGCAATTGCAGTTATTTATTCCAAAGGGCTTGCAACAAAATACTAAGTTGAGGGTGCCAACAATTTTGTCCGGCCCATTTTGGGGGTTTTGTTTGAAATCATGTCCAATTTGCCTTTTTTTCTGTGTTTTTGTGTTGTTCTAATACACACAAAGGAAATAAACATGTGTATAACAAAATTTTTGTCGTTATTATTATTATTAATTATTATTATTATAGCGCCATTAATTCCATGGTGCTTTACATGTGAAAAAGCAGTATACGTAGCAGACAAGTACAGTAGTTTGGACAAAAACAAGTCACCGACTGGTACAGGAGGAGAGAGGACCCTGCCCGAGAGAGCTCACAATCTAGAAGGAGGGGAATTTCAATACTTCATTTTCTGAAACAATTTTAAAAGGGTGCCAACACTTTCGGCCATGACAGCATGGGACACATCGGACAGACTTGGTATTAGTGTTTTTTACATTTCAGATTGATTTG
Organism: Phyllobates terribilis; assembly: GCF_046119375.1. Taxonomy (NCBI): domain Eukaryota; kingdom Metazoa; phylum Chordata; class Amphibia; order Anura; family Dendrobatidae; genus Phyllobates; species Phyllobates terribilis. The sequence continues at coordinate 761,759,782 of NW_027362762.1, read as the reverse complement.
CGCTGGATTCTATGGGCTGCACCTACTCTATCGGTGTAATTTAAATTGTGCAACATTAAAGGGAATCTGTCAGCAAGTTTTTTCTATATAATCTAACAGCACCATGATGTAGGGGCAGAAACTGTCATTCCAGCCATGTGTCACTTACTGCACTGTGTTTTGCTGTTTCAATACAATCAGTGTTTTATCAGCAGAAGATTATCACAATAGGACAACCAAGAAGGGGGAACAAAGACAATTGGATCCATCAGCATTTGGACAGGAAAGAAAAGGCAATAGCTAAGCAGACAGGGGAACTGACCACACAGCAACAGGTCAGCGGACTGAATCCCAAAACCGAGCCATATATTGCATTGGTTCATCCAACCAGCGCAGCAGCGGCAGCTGGAATATTGTTATCTAAGGCTATTCAAGGGCTGTGGTTTCACAGCATTACAAGGTGAGGTAAAAAAAAACAATAAAACCGCATGCTATTTGGTTAATGCCCTGTTTACGCTCTTTGACAATCTATCAGAGAACAGTATGATGCAGACTTCCATTACAAGAACAGAGAACAATTTAAACACAGTCCAGACTTGGATGTGCTCGGCAGGGTGTGACTATTTATTTGTCTTTTATCACCCGATCTGTCTGAAAACTCCTCTTCAGTCACATTGCTCTACATTCTGACCTCAATTATCTTGTTTATACTGAAAACAAGGAAACACCTCATAATGTCACCGAACTGGTTTTCAAAATTTCCCGAAATGAACTCTTACCAGGTGTTAATACTAACAGTAGTGATAATCTACACAAGTTCATTTCTAAGGAGCAATTGTTAAGCCTGGTAGTAGTAGAAGAATTTCTTTGTTGACTTTGGCAACTTGCGGCTACCTTAATGTTGACCTTAGATATGTGGCCTTCTACTTCAGGAATGGAATGAAGTAGATCAATCATAAAAATATTACACACTAGCATGCTTATGAATGTATGCATAGTAATACATCTAAAAATATTTACTTTCTGAATATATTACAAGAACAGAAGGATCTCTATAAATGTTCTTGGTGAAAATTGCTAATGGTTAAAGATACAGTGTAGGCGCATATGTGAGCTTGTATTTGTAAGGGAATCTCATAGATACTCTAACAAAAAAGCTCTATAGACAGATGTCCTTTAAACATTAGTAACATTTATTTTACCTCTACATCCTTAGAGCTGTTTGACACATAGAAACGCCACACTTTTACATAAAAAAAACAATGCACCAGATGATAACTGCGGGCATAGAGCCCAAACACTCTGAGTATATTCAACCAAAGTAAATTTTTATTAATTAAATAAATTAAAAAATAATAAAAAAACAAGTGCTGCTATTTAAATACGGGGATATATAGTATACTTTTACACCCAATCAGATATACAGGGCATAGTAGTGCACCTAGTAAGATTATAAAGTGATTATTTCCAATATAGTTCACTTAATAAATAATTATACATATATACATACCAGGTCTGACAATATAATTAATAACCAAAATTAGGCATAAAGTGACTGTGCAAGTATGATATACCCATTAGGTTAAAGTTATAATGAATGAGACACTTAGATGATAGGCTGCTGGTTATATGGCTTCCCTGTCACCATAATGCGCGTTTCGCTCTTTCTTCATCAGGGAGCTTGTTTTTTTTTCTAAACTGAATATGAGAACTGCAGCATTTTTAAATCTGCAGCATGTCAATTCGTTCAGCATTTTTGCAGCGTTTTTTTCACCCATCAAAAGCAATGAGAGTATAGCAATGTTGCAAAAAGTGCAGCAAACAGGTTTTGCTGTGTTTTTGTAGGGTTTTTGTGACCTTTTTGGTGAATAAAACTAAGGTTATTAAACGTTTCAGGTAGGCAAAGCACACATGAAATCAGCACCTAAAAACGCATAAAAATGCAGCAAAAACTCAAAAAAAGCAGCAAAACCTGCATTTTGAATGCAGCATTTTTATGGCCAGGACAGCAGGTTCTGACTGCAAAAATGCTGCGTATAAACATAGCCTAGGGTAGGTATGTAAATATTAAGATTCTCAGTGTGTTTTGTTTGTGGCAAATTTTTATCTTTCACGTATTTTGTGCATTTCTCTCCAAGCATATCATGCTTTAGTTTAGTTTTGTTTTTTTTCCCTGCTTTTTCTCATAGACTTTTCTGAAGGAAAATAAAAATGCAAGTGTATATAAAAAAGCCACACAATACATCTAGTAAAGAAAATGCTACAAAAATCTGAGTGAAGGAAGCTCTAATGGAGTTTCTGGATTCAAAAAGGAGCAACTACAGTGTTTCTTTTTCTGAGGGACCCAGGTCACCTATGCATAGATGGTTCATTGATACACGATTACACATTACATTGAGTGGGCCAAGCCCTTTAATTTTGTAAGGATTGGCTGGTCATCTACTGTACATAGGGGCTTTGACAGATAATGTCACTGGGGACAAGGATTGTGTGATTTTAATTGTTTTGACTGATCATTTTGTTTTGCCAGCAGGTAAGCCATTGCCAAATGAGTCTTTCCGTGATTTACACACCTCTCCAGATAAAGTATAGATAATTATTTATGTTGTATGGGGGACTTTCATCTTGGTTTTACATCCAATTTCTCCCACTGTAAGAAGTACTTTTGCTGCAAAATTTTCAGTGGGTTATCACTATAATTTTCGGTGAAACACATGCATATTTTCAGCAGATCCTTCTAATAAAAATGAATTGTCCCTTTTGCATATTTCACCATACATGTATGGCATTGGATGGAGGTAGACCCTGAACAATACCATAAAGTCATAGCCAAACATTTTGAGACTGACACAAATTTTGGTGCCTCAATTTTCTCAATGATATAGGAGTAAATTGGTAATGAACAATGTTTTTCCAGTATAAAGAAGCACCATGTCACAAAACAAAAGTAATAACTAAGTGGCTCGGTGAACAAAACATTAAAATTTTAGGTCTGTGACCAAGAATCCCCCAGATCTCAATCCCATTGAGAAACTAAGGTCAATCCTCAAAAAACAGGTAGACAAAAACACAGTTGTGATAAACTCCAAGCTCTAATTTGGCAAGAGGGTTGCCATCTGTCAGGATTTGGTCCAGAAGCTGATTTCCAGCATGCCATGGACCATTGCAGAAGTCTTGAAAAATAAGGGTCAACACTCAATGCTGCAAATATTGAGTCTTTACATAAACTTGATATATTTTTCGATTAAAACTATCCATAAAAATTTCTGACTAAAAGATCTAAAGACACCGAAGCAACAAACTTTGTGAAAACCAAAAATTGTATCAGTCTCAAAAGTTTTGTTCATGACTGTACATGTACAGTGCAGTAGTGTGGAGCACTGGAGATAACTATAATCAAGGACATTTAAAGAAATTTATTGCTTCAACGCATACCAGAAAAGATTAAATTGCACAGGTATTTCTAAGGTATGGAGAAAAAACATGCCGGGAGGAAATGAACTTTATTCCTTTCCATAGCCTTGGGCTTTCAGTCATAGAGGCATGGCTTAAGTCACCACTCAGTACAACCAAATAACCGACTCAGCACTGGTGCACTGTAGAGCGAACTGTCAGTCAGTGCTGGAGGCATGGCTTCTGCAGCCGCTTACTATGTACTGATTGATGACTGAGGCCGTGCCGGCTGCACCATTATAACTGAAAGTCTGAGGCTGCCAGGAAGAATATAGTTAATTTCCTCTTGGCAGAGGGGCACTCAATATGGCTGCCGCATGACTTCAGAACTCTACTCACCTACAGATTAACCCCATCTCTGGAGGATAATAGCGTTTTTTCACATTATAGGTTCCCTTTAAGAGGCACACACCTCTTAATAAATCAGGAGCATCTGATGAGTGGCATGCACCTCACCACAAATTTTACTCCAGTGCCTACTGGAGTAAGATTCAAGGAGTAGCGAACACCACTGCTCGTCATGAATTTGATGAGTGCCATTTGCCACTCCTCCATCCCATCCCAGCACTGCCCTCTTTGTTAAAATGGCATGATACCACCAAAAGGTGTACAAATTTTAGCATAGGTTTGAGTTGTGCCAAAACTAAGAGTCCTTTCAAAGCTTTTTACTCCAGAATTCTGGTGTAAAAGCATTGATGAATGGGGTCCATTGTGTGCATATACCCTCAGAGTTTCCTCTCTAACCCATATACACTGTGATAGCCTTAGGAAAATTGCAATTCTGAAATATTTTGTTGCGCTACAGTAAATTGCGTTCGCATTTAGCGCTTAATTGCATATTGGTGCCATTGAAATCAAGGATAGATTCACACATTCGTTTCCAATTTTACCTCCATCAAAAATGGACCATTTTCCTCCCATGTGTTATTTGTTTTGCCTTAGTTTTACATATTTGTTGCATTTGTTCTTTTTTACCCTTTTTTAAATGTAGGAGGTAGACTGTCTGAATTTTTCAATCTATTGACTCTTAAAAGTTGATTAGCTGCAAATGGATAAAAGACAGATGGAAAAGTGAAATAAAAAGTCCATGATTTTCATCTGTTATTAAAGGGAATCGGTCACCATGTTTCTGTAATGTAATCTGAGAGTATTATAATGTAGGAGCTGAGACCCTGATTCCAGTGATGTGTCACTTACTGGACTTGATACTGTAATTTTGAAAAAATCACTGATTTCTCTGCTTCAGATCTATCAGTTCTCTGAATGCTGAGCCACGTATAACCCCGCCCACACCACTGATTGGCAGCTTTCTGAGTACACTGTAGATTCCCAGGAAGGTGCTAATTAGAGTGGTGGGGGTATGGTTACACAGGGCAATTGACTAGGAGGAACGAGACACACCTACTTCTATCATGATAATCTCCTGCTGATAAAACAGTGATTTTATTGAAACAACAACACACAGCCTAGCAAGTAACAAATCGATAGAATCAGGGTCTCAGCCCCTACATCATGCTGCTCTAAGATTACATAGCAAAAACCTGCTGACAGATTCCCTTTGTGGGCAGTAAAAGCTGCCTAAGGCTGTGTGCCCACGATGCGTTTTTTAAGCGTTTTTGCAGCGGCAATTTCGCTACAGAAACGCTTAAAAAATGCTTGGTAGAAGGCCTGCCATGTTCCCCAATGATAATCCGCATGTGCTGTGCACTTGCTGCGGAAATTTCCACTGTGGGTTATCATTGCGGAAAAAAACGCAGCACTACCAATTATTTTGCAGAAGTGCTGCGTTTTTGCCGCCATTGACTTGCATTGGATCGATTGGATTCCGCATCACTGCATCTGTACAAGCGGAATCCAAGCGTTTCAATGTGCGGATGGTACCCGGGTCAGGAGAAGATGAGACTCTCCTCCGGACCCGGGTACCATAGAAACTGTAAAAAAAAGAATAAAATAAAAAATAAATATTATACTTACCTTCTGATGGCCTCCGGTGTGCTTGTCTTGGCCTGCTGGCAGATCGCGGTGGACTGAAGGACCTGCGCTGACGTCATTTAGTCATGTGACGGGTCACGCGATGCTGACGTCGGCTGGTCCTTCAGTGCAGTGCACCGCGATCTGCCGGCAAGTCGAGAAGCATCGAATCAAGACACCGGGGACCATCAGAAGGTAAGTATAGATTTATTTTTTTAATTTTTACCATTCTTCGGTCACACTATATAAATCCATGTCGTTTGCATGGATTTATATAGTGTGACCAAGTTGTCAAGCACTTTCCGAGTGATGCTAAAATTGCTTGTCAACCCGCATGCGGAAATGCATGTGAAGAACGCTTCACATCCGCATTTCCCTGGCAGGAAAACGCATGTACAATCCGCATGTACAATCCGCATGCGTTTTTTTCTGCCAGGGAGATGCAGAAACTCTCAGGAAAAAATCCGGAGCATTTCTGCATCGTGGACACATAGCCTAAGGAAGATATAGGAGAGACACTTTCCCTCAGAGAGGAGTTTTCAATGCTAGTCCATGCTGGGAGGACACTTTTCCTCACATAATCTCCTTCACAAAAAGAGTGAAGCCTTTTCCAGTCAGGAGAGATAACGCTGCACATGGGCTCTCCTGCACGCTGGTTATCCTGTTTTGCTTCTAGCCAGGACCAGATCCACGTGGCTGCCACACCACCGACTTTGTTTAAACCTATCCCCTGCGAGAGGGAGCGGTGGGCTAAAAACTGTGAGTACATCCACACTTTAGTGTGTTTCCACAGAGAGCCAATCTGTGAAGGTCTCTCCATCAGTGTAATATTTCTTGGACTGTGCATAGCATTTCCTCTACTAGCAAGTAAAGAACACTCTTCTCCAGCCGCCCTGAGGGGCCATAACAATGCTTATCTCATGAGGAGAAAACCATTACTTTCATATGCACAATATACGGTGAACTTTGCCTTTAAGAGAGACTGTACCCTGTTACCTCATTCAGTAAAATTGTTATGTTTACAAGTTCACCTGCATGTCTGGAGTGCCCCCGGGGGGTCTTATACCATCCACAAGTGCCACCTCCCGCCTTTGAAATTGTTGTGGACACAAGGGAAGTGTTGAGGGGTCCAGAGACCCACTTCAGCTACTGTGACATCATCTGCTGACAGTGAGACTACATATCCCAGCTGGCCCTTCTGCAACATCTGGTGCCTCCCCAGTGGCCCACCACGCATGGGTGGTATAAACATATACTTGGAATGCAAACAGTAAAAAATGGACCATCATATACAGTGCTGGCCAAAAGTATTGGCACCCCTGCAATTCTGTCAGATAATACTCAGTTTCTTCCTGAAAATGATTGCAATCACAAATTCTTTGGTATTATTCTCTTCATTTAATTTGTCTTCAATGAAACAAACACAAAAAGAATTGTCCTAAAGCCAAATTGGATATAATTCCACACCAAACCTAAAAAGGGGGTGGACAAAAGTATTGGCACCCTTTGAAAAATCATGTGATGATTCTCTAATTCGTGTAATTAACAGCACCTGTAACTTACCTGTGGCACCTAACAGGTGTTGACAATAACTAAATCACCCTTGCAGCCAGTTAACATAGATTAAAGTTGACTCAACCTCTGTCCTGTGTCCTTGTGTGTACCACATTGAGCATGGAGAAAAGAAAGAAGACCAAAGAACTTTCTGAGGACTTGAGAAACCAAATTGTGAGGAAGCATGAGCAATCTCAAGGCAACAAGTCCATCTCCAAAGACCTGAATATTCCTGTGTCTTCCGTGCGCAGTTTCATCAAGAAGTTTAAAGCCCATGGCTCTGTGGCTAACCTCCCTAGATGTGGACGGAAAAGAAAAATTGACAAGAGATTTCAACGCAAGATTGTGCGGATGGTGGATAAAGAACCTCGACTAACATCCAAACAAGTTCAAGCTGCCCTGCAGTCCGAGGGTACAACAGTGTCAACCCGTACTATCCGTCGGCGTCTGAATGAAAAGGGACTGTATGGTAGGATACCCAGTAAGACCCCACTTCTTACCCCGAGACATAAAAAAGCCAGGCTGGAGTTTGCCAAAACTTACCTGAGAAAGCCTAAAACGTTTTGGAAGAATGTTCTCTGGTCAGATGAGACAAAAGTAGAGCCTTTTGGGAAAAAGCATCAACATAGAGTGTACAGGAAGAAAAAAAGAGGCATTCAAAGAAAAGAACACGGCCCCTACAGTCAAACATGGCGGAGGTTCCCTGATGTTCAGGGGTTGCTTTGCTGCCTCTGGCACTGGACTGCTTGACCGTGTGCATGGCATTATGAAGTCTGAAGACTACCAACAAATTTTGCAGCATAATGTAGGGCCCAGTGTGAGAAAGCTGGGTCTCCCTCAGAGGTCATGGGTCTTCCAGCAGGACAATGATCCAAAACACACTTCCAAAAGCACTATAAAATGGTTTTAGAGAAAGCACTGGAGACTTCTAAGGTGGCCAGCAATGAGTCCAGACCTGAATCCCATAGAACACCTGTGGAGAGATCTCAAAATGGCAGTTTGGAGAAGACACCCTTCAAATATCAGGGACCTGGAGCAGTTTACCAAAGAAGAATGGTCTACAATTCCAGCAGAGCATTGTAAGAAACTCATTGATGGTTACCGGAAGCGGTTGTTTGCAGTTATTTTGGCTAAAGGTTGTGCAACCAAGTATTAGGCTGAGGGTGCCAATACTTTTGTCCGGCCCTTTTTTGGAGTTTTGTGTGAAATGATCAATGATTTGATTTTTGCTTCATTCTCTTTTGTGTTTTTTCCTTGCAAGCAAATTAAATGAAGATAATAATACCAAAGAATTTGTGATTGCAATCATTTTAAGGAAGAAACTGAGTATTATCTGACAGAATTTGAGGGGTGCCAATACTTTTGGCCAGCACTGTATGCATATTTCGCTATTTTGTGCAATTTTTATGAACATACTTATTTGAAAAAGGCCTAAGAAAACGACAGCAGATATGGGTTCATATAATTTTGGGGTAAAGGTTAGGGTCAGACAGGGCAGCCATGGGGCGGTCACAACATATCTGGAGATCGTAGCAGCAAATAAGCACTGATGTTCAATGATTTTTATTAAGCAATCATTTGATTTCATAGGGAAACAGCTCATTCACATGCAAAACTGAGCGGCCGATCGTAATTTCCTTGATGTTCCCCTACAAAATCAAGTGATTGCTTGTTAATCAATTACCAAATAGCAGTGACTAATTGCCGCGCCGTCTGGACGGACCCTTATGTGGTTTTTCAGTTGTGTCACAATTTGTACAGATTGATGGTATAATCATGATTAATTAGTATTGGACTTGGGCTGTTCATTAACGCTATAAATGTCAGCTGAGACTACTAATATTTAAATGGGCATAAGAATCAGTCACATATAATCGAAAGTATAAAATCAATTATAAAATCAATGTTTAAAAAAAACAAGAGTTCGAAGAAAATTCAACAGACTAGATCAATAGAACATTTTATTAGTCACAGTAAAACAAGCTAAGGGTAGTCAGCATGGAAAAAAAATTGCCAAAATTTAAAGAGTCCATGTTATGAATATCAGATCTGCGAGGGTTCAACACCTGGCATTCCCACTGATCAGTTGTTAGCTGGCAGAGAGTAAAAGGTGTACAACGGTGGGACACCACAGCTCCAAACACTGTGTAATGACAATGTTTGCGTACCGCAGCATAGCTCCAAATCATATAAATGGGAGCTGAGCTGCAGTTACACGTCAATAAATCCACACCATATAAACAGCAACCAGGGGCATACATAGAAATCCTGAAGCCCTATGGCAGAAGTCCTAATTGGACCCCACAGCACCCCCCCAAAAAATAATATCCATCGGGGTCAGAGAAGAGCATATTTCACAACTCTGCAGCCCTTACAAAGTAATGTTGCCCCTATTGAAGCCAATTAGTGTTCCCACACACTAAGATACCCCTTTCTTGGCCCCCATAAAGTATGATGCCTACAAATGTGCCCCCCGAACACAATAAAATACCACCACAGTAAATTCCTCTAAAGTACCCTTCATATGCACAGTATGATAACCCTACAGTACCCCCTGCAAAGTATGATACCCCTACAGTGACCCCAACACAGTATGATGGCTTCCATAGTCCTTCACACACTGTATGATGGCCCGACAAAGCCCTCTACACAATAGGATGGCCCCAACATAACCATCCATACAGTATATCCCTCTATACAGTATAGTGGCCCTGTATATAGTATAGTGGCCCTCACACAACCCTCAACACTGTATAATAACCTGCATACATTAAAATGGCCCCCACTAGCCCTCCAAACAGTATAATGGCCTCCACACAGCCCTCCAAACAGTATAACTGGCCAACACACAGCCCTCTAAACAGTATAATGACCCACACATAGTCCTTCGAATAGTATGATGGTCTTCCACAAAGCACACCAAATAGTATGATGGCCCCACAAATAGCCCTCCAAATAGTATGATGGCCCCCGCACAGCACTCAAAATAGTATATTTGCCCAACATAGACCTGCATTGTATGATGAATCTCCAAGTAGCATGATGACCTATCATAGCACTCTAAGGCGTATGATGGCCTCCGGATAGCACTGCAAATACTATAATGGCCCTCAAATAGCCCTCCAAATAGAATGATGCCCCACAAATAGTATGATTGCCCCACATAACCCTCCAAATAGTATATTGGCCTTCCACATAGCCCTCCAAATAGTATGATGGCCCTACAAATAGCCCACCAAATAGTATGATGGCCACAAAAATAGCCCTCCAAAAAGTATGATGGTCCCACAAATAGCCCTCCAAAGAGTATGATTGCCCCACAAATAGCCCTCAAAAGAGTATAATGGGCTCACAAATAGCTCTCCAAATAGTATGATGGTCCCCACATAGTCCTGCAAATAGTATGATGGCCCCTCAAGTAGCATGATGACCCACACGTAGCACTCCAAATAGCATGATGGCCTCCAGATAGTACTGCAAATAGTATCATGGCCCCCAAACAGCCCTCCAAATTTTATGATGCTCCCAAATCGTATGATGGCCTCCACATATCCCTCCAAACAGTATGATGGCCCCAGAAATAGTCTACCAAATAGTATGATAGCCCCACAAATAGAACTTCTGGTGCCGACACTGCCACCGCCCCCACCCCTCCCCCCAACTCATGGGCCCGAAAGCAGCAAAGCTGTTTTCCTATTAAAAAACAAAAAAACATAGAAGTCGTTTACTCATGATGAGTATTTTGTGCGTTTTTCTGCAGCATTTCTCCAGAAACTAGCTAAATTAGGTTACTTGCATTTCTCCAGTGCATTTTTTATTGAGTTTTGTACACAAATTTTTAACATGTTCTTCTGCTGCGTTTGTTCTCTCCTTTCGATATGTCATGTTTTAAATAAAACTGTTTTGGTTTTGATACTTCCTATTACTTAGCATTAATAAAACTTCATTGATAAAGTCATGTTGTGCAAATCACATTAGCTTTTATAGCATTTCCGCTGTGGAAACACACTTAAAAGGTGTATGCATTTTTTATCTCTGAATTTTCAACATCTCATTGAACTCAGTGAGGAAAATGAAACGGATTTCAAAAACGCACTGTAGGTCAGTTTACGTACAAAAAAATGCACAGTTGGCATGAGTTTTCTATAAATCCTATTCACTTTGCTGGAATTTTAAGATGCTGCGTTTTTTGCACAGCAAAAATATGCAGCATCAAAATCTCATCAAATACTTAAAGGGGTTGTCCAGTCAAAAAAGATAAGTCTGTAGTCACTCTGTGTGACTGCAGATTTATGAATACCCCCCAGCAAAGGCAGTGCGCTGCAGGGATTCACCGGTATGATACCCAGTAATGGAGGGTATGTAAGTGTTATACATACTCCCGGCCAGTGGGCGCGGCCTCGCCCTCCATACACTTGTATTGAGCGAGGCCGCGCCTTCTAGTCAGGTGCACCGACTGGCCATCCACGTCACTAGACAGGGTGTGGCCTCGCTCCATACAAGTGTATGGAGCAAGGTAGCGCTGAATACAGCACATATATACCCTCCGTTACTGGGTCTCTTATCGGCGAATCCCCGCAGTGCACAATGCCTGCGCTGGGGGGATTCATAAGTCTGCAGTCACACAGAGTGACTGCAGACTTATTACTTTTGACCGGACAAACCCTTTAATGTGGGAACTTAGATTAAATGTAGATTTTTTAATAGAATATGCACTAAAATCTACCATGAAACAAGTGACATATGAAAATACCAATTTGGTCCAGTTGCTTGCTTTGTTAATTTAAACGGTAAAATACAGACAGAACCATATTGGCGCTGTCATACTGATTAAAATGATACCTCACATGAAGAAATCAATTTTGTAGATTTTCTTTAATCCTTGTTTGAAGTTTCCTTGTATTCATATCTTCGAGGATCAGGGCGGGCCTGTGGGTGGGACTGTTGGTAGGGTTTTGTTCTGTCCCCTCAACTGTGTCTGGGAGTCTCTTCTTCTTTATTTAAAATTTCACGCCAGCGCCATCCAAGTCGCAGGCGACACTTGAGCAGGTTGGGTTCTTGGAAGTCTTCAGGAAAATGGTGGCGGCTGCGCATGTGTAGATCGCTCACTGTCACCGGTGCCATTTTACTGAAGCCCACCATTAGATCAACCTCCGCAAGTGCCGCCAGCGGCTAGGACTACTGGTGGGCTTCAGTAAAATGACACCAGTGGCACTGAGCAATCTATGCATGAGAAGCCGCCAGCGTCATTTACCTGAAGACTTCCGAGAGCTCAATCTGTGTTAGTTCCCCCTGTGGTTTGGATGGTGCAGGTGCAAAATTTTAAATAAAGAAGAATAAGACACCCAAACACAGCGGAGGGGACGGAACAAAACTGAAGCTGAAGATCCTGTCCACAGTCCCACCCACAGACCCGCCCGGATGCACGAAGATATGAATGCAAGGAAACTTCAAGCAAGGATTAAAGAAAATCTACAAAACAGATTTCTTCACCTGAGGTATCATTTTAATTAGTATGACATCCACAATATTGCCCTGTCTATACTTTACTTAGTAAGATGCCACTGCATTTTCCATAAGAGTCCCTTGCTTATGAGATAAAGTGTATTTAATTTTTATTTTTAGGGATATAATGGATAACTTCTTTCCTTGTGGAGAGCTACATGACTGAAATGCCAGTGTAAGGAGACTTATAGGCTGATAAATTCTCCCCTGGAAAATTAAATATGCAAATTGACTCTTCAGAGAAGAAGAGAACTTGAAGACTAGTGCCACCTATTGGAAGTAGCAATCCTAAAAGTCAATATCGACCCTTTATTGAGTTTTGTCATATATCTTGTGATAAAAGCCTTATCCCAAGCCATATGGCAAGGTTTTTAAAGGGTCGATATTGACTTTTTGGATTACTATTGTAAATAGATGACAATAGAGATCAAGTCCTCTTCCACTCTGAAGAGGCAATTAGCTTAATCCTCATGGTCAGGGCTGGATTATGACTCATGCAGCCCAAATTAGTGAAGCAGCTTCCAGTATTGAGATACATAAAATGCAGATTCTGTATGACATAAATACTGATAGAAGACTGATTTATACTGTTGCACTGGACTGTCCTAGGTAAACGTTCAGGTGTGAAAGTAGTGCTAGTTGACCAGCAGCGGATTTAAAAGGAACATGTCAAATTATGCTTCCTGAACAATTAGCTAGGTTAAAAGGTCTCTATCTCCATATAAATAGATTGCGAGAGACATGTTAATCAAGGTGTGGTGACGGTAAGAAAATGGTGGGCTGCCACCGAAGTGACATTTCACCCTACTCTAAGCTCTTTTTTAAATCATTAGTTGCACCAAAATATCAATATAAGAAGAACAGATGTTTCAAGGGTGTTTTAATAAATCCAACCAGTGAATTTACATATAATATTGATCCAACATTTCACCAATTTGGTCTATTTCAAGGATATCTGTGCAAAACTGTAATACAGTATAACTTACACAATGTTACACATACTGCAAGAATACTTAATGATATATACATTAGATGCACAATATATACATATACACTGCTCAAAAAAATAAAGGGAACACTCAAATAACACATCCTAGATCTGAATGAATGAAATATTCTCATTGAATACTTTGTTCTGTACAAATTTAATTGTGCTGACAACAAAATCACACAAAAATCATCAATGGAAATCTAATTAATTAACCAATGGAGGCCTGGATTTGGAGTCACCGCCAATATTAAAGTGGAAAAAACACACTACAGGCTGATCCAACTTTAATGTAATGTCCTTAAAACAAGTCTAAATGAGGCTCAGTATTGTGTGTGGTCTCCACGTGCCTGTATGACCTCCCCACAAAGCCTGGGCATGCTCCTGATGAGGTTGCGGATGGTCTCCTGTGGGATCTCCTCTCAGACCTGGACTAAAGCATCTGCCAACTCCTGGACAGTCTGTGGTGCAACGTGACGTTGGTGGATGGAGCGAGACATGATGTCCCAGATGTGCTCAATCGGATTCAGGTCTGGAGAACGGGCAGGCCAGTTCATAGCTTCAATGCCTTCATCTTGCAGGAACTGCTGACACACTCCAGCCACATGAGGTCTGGCATTGTCCTGCATTAGGAGAGACCCATGGCTAACCGCACCAGCATATGGTCTCACAAGGGGTCTGAGGATCTCATCTTGGTACCCAATGGTAGTCAGCCTACCTCTGGCGAGCACATGGAGGGATGTGCGGCCCTACAAAGAAATGCCACACCATTACTGACCCACTGCCAAACCGGTCATGCTGAAGGATGTTGCAGGCAGGAGATCGCTCTCCACGGCATCTCCAGACTCTGTCACGTCTGACACATGAGCTCAATGTGAACCTCGACTTTGCCAATCCTGGTGTTCTGTGGCAATTGCCAAGCGTCCTGCACGGTGTTGGGCTGTGAGCACAACCCCCATCTGTGGACGTCGGGGCCTCATACCACCCTCATGGAGTCGGTTTCTAACCATTTGTGCAGACACATGCACATTTGTGGCCTGCTGGAGGTCATTTTGCAGGGCTCTGGCAGTGCTCCTCCTGTTCCTCCTTGCACAAAGGCGGAGGTAGCAGTCCTGCTGCTGGGTTGTTGCCCTCCTACCGCCCCCTCCACGTCTCCTGGTGTACTGGCCTGTCTCCTGGTAGCGCCTCCAGCCTCTGGACACTACGTTGACAGACACAGCAAACCTTCTTGCCACAGCTCGCATTGATGTGCCATCCTGGATGAGCTGCACTAACTGAGCAACTTCTGTGGGTTGTGGAGTCCGTCTCATTCTACCACGAGTGTGAAAGCACAACCAACATTCAAAAGTCACCAAAGCAGCAGCCAGAAAGCATTGGTACTGAGATATGGTCTGTGGTCCCCACCTGCAGAACCACTCCTTTATTGAGGGTGTCTTGGAAATTGCCAGTAATTTCCATCTATTGTCTATTCCATTTGCACAACAGCATGTGAAATTGATTGTCAATCAGTGTTGCTTCCTAAGTGGACAGTTTGATTTCACAGAACTTTGATTTACTTGGAGTTATATTCTGTTGTTTAAGTGTTCCCTTTATTTTTTTGAGCAGTGTACATTAAAATATCACATTAGTTGTAAGTTGAATAACAACTAGGAGATAATCAGAGAATAACTAGCAGGACATCATCATCCTATAGTGGTATTAATAACAATAGTGAAAATATTCCTGTGGAGGACACATAACAGTACTAAATATCATACGAAATATACAATATAATGAGGCATTCTATGAGGAGCTGTGGCTCCCAGAAGAGATAAATGGCTCATTTCCTGAAATAGATATGTAACAAAAAAATAGTGGCTAGTCAATACAGAGTATAAGATAATGGTTTATGGAGCAGATGAAAGTGTATACTTGGTTATTGTATACATAGTTGTATCTCAAGGGAATAAGTAACCATATGCAATGGAGAAAAGAATTACCTGTAGTGGAAAGTGTCTGCATCTGGAAGATGGAATGGAGAACTGGTCACACTTTGTTATGACGAGTGCCCTAAGTGAGGGTTTTAAAACAGGAGGAAAAAGCACCAAATATTAGCGCATACACTATGCAATAGTATATGGAAAGCCAGAATTTGAGTGTGAAAAGCCAAGATTGAAGGTAGATATAATTGTACTTGCACCCTGAATAGCAAGAGTCAAATGAACAACACAGAGATTCTATGGGAAAAAAAAACAATATGTGAATAAAAAGAAAAGGAGGCTATCAGAATAAAAAGATAAAGATAGGAAAAAGAAAAAAGGTAGATACTAGTGATGAGCGAGCACTAAAATGCTCGGGTACTCATTGCTTGAGTCGAGTAAATTGGAATGCTCGAGTGCTCGGCCCGAGTAACGAGCCCAATGTAAGTCTATGGGAAACTTGAGCATTTTTCTGGCGCTCCCCCCCCCCCCCCACGGTGGTCTGCAGAGGGCCTAGAAATTGCCCAAATCGAGGTGAACATTGCTCAAATGACATGGGAACAGCATGGGGAAGACCCCTGGAAGCATTTCTGACTTCCAGGTCACTGCTGTCAACAAGAGGTATTACGCCACTTTTATGGACTCACAATAAAACATACAAAAACGGAACCAGAATGGATTTTCCTGGGAAATATGTTAAAGAACATCCTTTCCAGGATAATGACTTATATATAAGGCAAAATAAATATACAAAAACAAAAATGCTCCTCCACACCTTGGGCTATGTTCACACATAGTGTTTTTGATTGTTTTTTGCAGACGAGAGTCAGAAATGGTGGGGTAGAGAGTTTCAGAGAGGGGGATGAACGGAATTAATCTTGTATGAGATTGTGGGAAGAGGAGATAAGAGGGGAGTAGAGAAGGAGATCTTGTGAGGATCAGAGGTTGCATGCAGGTAAGTACCGGGAGACTAAGTCACAGATGTATGTAAGAGACAGGATGTGGATAGCTTTGCATTCCAAGGTTAGGGTTTTGAACTGGAGTCTCTGGGTAATGGGGAGCCAGTGAAGGAATTGACAGAGAGGAGAGGGCAGGGAATAGTGAGGGGACAGGTGGATTAGTCGGGCAACAGAGTTTAGGATAGATTGGAGGAGTGCGACAGTGTTAGAAGGGAGGCCACAGAGCAGGAGGTTGCAGTCGTCGAGAAGGGAGATGATGAGCATGTGCACTAGTGTTTTTGTAGATTTGTGGCTGAGGAATGTCCGGATCCAGGAGATTTTTTTTACTTGGAGTCGACATCTTCCCCACCCTGATCCTCCTTCCTCCCACTATTCCGAGTGCCCTTAGACAACTGATCCCACACTTGGACAGAGATGTTTTGTTCATCTTTCCATTTATAGATTCTGGCCTCTCATTCGGTCCACTTGAAGTGGAAAGAGCTTGGATATGTGATTTAAAGGAGAGATTAGAGTCCAGGGTTACCCAAAGAGCTGTTCACTTTTCCATCGATAAGTTTGGGCCTTTCGACTGGCCAGCTTCGAGCAGGGCCACAAAAAATCACATGTAGTGATTTGAGGAGCCATGGTCACCCGAAGGTAACGGTGGGAAAGTGCAAATACTGTCGCAAGAGGTGAATAATGATGGGACACAATGGACAGAAAGTCAGGAGGAGGACGAGGGTAGGTTGTGGCTACAGATACAAGGCGGGAAACTGCTCCCCGGAACAACAACACGACAGAAGTTGCCAGTACAACTTTTAGGTCTTACCGAGTCTTGTTCTTTTTTAAATACTGTTTAGAAAACCCCAAAAAGGTCATTTGCAACATCTGCCAGGCCAGCATCAGCAAGAGCACCAAAACTATCAGCCTGACCACCACCGGCATGCTAAGGCACATGACAGCAAAGCACCTGACAAGCTGGGCCAAACACCAAGGTCCAGAAACAGTGTCTGAGGGTGACACCACTGCCTCTTCTGCTGTTGTGCATACACGCCAATGCCCCTGTCCATGGTGCATGTGAAGATGCCTCCCACCCTGCACCTGTCATTGCAGACTTGTCACAATCAACGTCCATGTCCTTGTCCCTTTGTTCAGTTGTCCCTACCACAGTTCTTGGAATGCAAGCGCAAGTATGAAGCCATCAACCCACCCACCCACAAACCGCAATACTAAATTGCCACATTTCTGGACTGCTTGCACTTGAAATGTTGCCTTTTAGGATCGTGGAGGCAGAAGATTTCCACAAGATTATGGCGGCGGTGGTCGGGAGTCCATACTCGGTCCCCAGCCGCCACTATTTCTCCAGGTATCGTCTCCGCCTTCCACAAGCGTAGGTCCCAGAAAATTACCTGTGCCCTTCCGAGTGCACTTAAGTGAGAAGGACCGCCTAACCACAAACACGTGGACAAGTGAATGTGGCCTTGGATGGTACATCTCACTGATGCATGCCACTGGGTTAATATTGTGCTTGCTCTCCTAGACAACGACCAAATTAATCATGATGGTTGGATCATCCATCTCCTTAGCTTTGTGTTACTTGGAATGCAAGCGCAAGTATGCAGCCAACCACCCACCCACAGGCTGCAATACTAAACTGCCACATTTCTGAACTGCTTGCACTTGAAATGTTACCTTTTAGGCTCGTAGAGGCGGAAACTTTCCCCAACCTCATGGCGGCCGGGTGTCCATTCTCGGTCCCCAGCTGCCACTATTTCTCCCAGTATCCTCTCCGCCTTCCACAAGCGCGGGTCCGAGAAAATTACCCGTGCCCTCCCCAGTGCACTTACTGGGAAGGACCGCCTAACCACACACATGTGGACAAGTGAATGTGGCCAAGGATGGTATAGAGCAAGTCCACAGTAAAACAACAACCATAGAGTGTCCGTGAACCTTCCCACACACTTTTCTTAGCCAGGGATGCTTCTCAGCAGGGTTGAACGGGCCCAACAGAGAACCGGAGAATTTTCTGGTGGGCCCTGGCTTCTCCATCAGGAGAGTTCATAGCGCCGAGGTGAGGTCATGATGATGATAGAGGTCACAATCTGCTTAGTTTTCTGTTACTTGGAATGCAAGCGCAAGTATGCAGCCAGCTACCCACCCACACAGGAATTTTTTGGGGTAGACTGAGTGGCTGCCCAAATAATTATTTTCTCACAAAGGAGCTGAAGATACTGAGTGGCAGTCGGTGCAAGTTTGTCCAGCATGTTAGATATCAGAGGGAGAACCAAGAGGGTGGTACAGTGGCTCAGTGATTAGCACTGAAGCCTTGCAGCGCTGGGGTCCAGGGTTCAAATCCCACCAAAGGACATCTGCAAGGATTTAGTATGCTCTCCCCGTGTTTGGTGGGTTTCCCCTCAGTAAAAAAGCAGCCCTAGAGTGTCCAGACCCCTTCCCACACACTTTTGTTAGCCAGGGATGCTTCTTGGCAGAGTTGGACGGGCCCACCAGAGAACCAGAGAATCCTCCGGTGGGCCCTGGCTTCTCCTTCAGGAGAGTTCATAGTGCTGAGGTGAGGTCATTATGATGATAAAGACCACCATCTGCTTAGTTTTCTGTTACTTGAAATGCAAGCTCAAGTATGCTGCCAGACACCCACCCACCCTCAGGCCGCAATACAAAATTGCCACATTTCTGGACAGCTTCTTGCACTTGAAATGTTGCCTTTTAGGCTCGTGGAGGCAGAAGCTTTCCACAACCTCATGGCGACGGCGGCCAGGTCTCCATACTCGGTACGCCACTATTTCTCCAGGTATCGTCTCTGCCTTCCACAAGCTTGAGTCACAGAACATTACCCGTGCCCTCCCCAGTGCACTTAAGTGGGAAGGACTGCCTAACCACAAACATGTGAACAAGTGAATGTGGCCAGGGACGGTTCATCTCACTGACGCATTCCACTGGGTTAATATTGTGGAAGCCGGGACCCAGTGGGATCCTGGGACAGAACATGTCCTCCCGACACAGAAGATTGCAGGCTCTGGGTCAATCAGGGTTACCCCTACATTCTATAGCTCCTGCCTCACCTCCTCCTCCTCTTCAGCCTCCATCTCCATCACTTGATTCATTTTTTCAGGCCATATTACAAATTATTTACTTAAACTTCGTGTGTGCCAATAACAATAAGCAGGACTGTATGCTTAGGCGACAAACCGCACACCGTTGCAGAGTTGTTGAAAGCTGTATAAGAGAACCTGGTGTCAGCTCTGAAGCTAGGCAAGCTCACACATGTACCATGCCTGGCCCATGTGCTCAATTTAGTGGTTCTGCAGTTTCTCAAAATCTACACGGATCTGTCAGAGCTGCTTCTGAAAGCACGCCTTGTGTGTGCCCATTTCAAAAAGTCAGCTACAGCTTCCACCGCCCTGGCAGGGTTTCAGCAGCGTTTGCAGCTTCCAGCTCACCGTCTGGTGTGCGATGTGATTACGCCTATGAAATTAATGTTGCAGATGTTTCGAATGATTTTGAGCAGCAGAGAGCAGTTGTTGAGTACCAGCTTCAACACGTCCATTGGTATTCAGGTCAGCTTCCGTACATAAGAGCTGATGAGTGGGCATGGATGTCTGACATCTATGCCCTCCTCTAAAACTTTGAGTACTCCACCAAGATGGTGAGCGGTGATGACACCATAATAAGCGTCACCATCCCGCTCTGTCTACTGAAACGCTCGCTGCTCACAATTAAAGAGGAGGCATTACAGGTGGAGCAAGGAACTCTATATGGTGATGCTACCCAGCCCAGCCCCATCTCAGCATGGATTGGGTGATAATGAGGATAAGGAGGAAGAGAACATAGAGAGTAATACTCTTGGTGAGAACAGGGAAGTCTTGGCTGTTGGCAGTCTGGCACACAAGGCCGACCTTATGTTCCCCTGCCTTTACCGTGACCATCGCATTGTATGCATTTTGGGCATTACAGAAAACTGACATGGCACGAGAGAATTCTTGGAGATGGAGGTGTGAGCTAGGGTTGCTGCAGGCTGTAGGCTTGTCAGAGGAGGTGGGTCTTCAGCTTCCTTTTAAAGGTTTCAACAGTAGGGGAGAGTCTGATATGTTGGGGTACACAGTTCAAGAGTAGAATGGATGCACAGGAAAAATCTTGCAAGCGATTGTGGGAAGAGGAGAGACGGGAGTAGAGAAGGAGATCTTGTGAGGATCGGAGGTTGCGTGCTGGTATGTATCAGGAAACTAGGTCACAGATATATAGAGCAGATAGGTTGTGGATGGCTATGCATGTCATGGTTATGGTTTTGAACTGAAGTCTCAGGCCAAAGGGGAGCCAGTGAAGGAATCATAGATTGCAATCTTATAGATTGCTGGAGCCAGTCCACAGTAAAAAAAAGCAGCCATAGAGTGTCCAGGAACCTTCCCACACACTTTTCTTAGCCAGGGCTGCTTCTCGGCAGGGTTTTACGGGCCCATCAGAGAATAAATGGAGGATAATATTTTCCACGTTCACTACAAATGGCTGGATTTGAACCACAGTTATATGTGATACGTCTGACAGAGAACCACGGATTTAAATAGCAGGCCTGTAATTTACTAATATTATTCTACACAGAGACCTAGTGTGAATAGCTTGACCGACACACTGCAACGAAATGAAAGTAGAAGACATGTCTGATTTTGGAACACTCTTATAGGTGATATGTCTGATAGAGAAGCACGGTTTTAAATATCAAGCCTGCAATTTACTAATACTATTCTTTACAGACACCTAGTGTGAATAGCTTGACCGACACGCTGCAACAGAATGGAAAAGGAGGCCAATATTTTCCACGTTCAGTTTAAATTTCAGGATTTTTATCGCTGAAATATGGAACAGATCTGGCTTTATTCTGCAGTGAGAACAAGCATATGGAGCAGAAAAATGGTGTACTCTGGATTGCTTTTTAAGCAAATAACCAGGATTAAGATAAAAAAAATTGCCCTGGCCTCTGATATCTGGGGCTATGTCTACAAATATCTGTAATTATTACAGCAGCAAATGACAGGATGTTCAATGGACTGTTCAAAGGACCCTCTTATGCTGTATCATACACTGCTATCTGCCACATACACTGCCTGCATGCCTAGCACTGATTATATGCAGCTTGATTAGTCCTCAGAAGGACTGTTAGTTCAGATGGATATCTATATACATATGTTGTGGAATACCTATACCAGTGCTGGCGAACCTATGGCACACGCACCAGAGTGGGCACGCAGAGCCCTCCCTAAGGGCATGCGCGCCATCGTCACAGCACTAGTGCTACTGGACCAGGACCTGGCCTGGTGGGTGAGTACTCTGAGCCTGCTGACGCCAGTCCTCACTTCAGCTAGATGTGCGTTCTCTGACACACATCTAGCTGAAGTGTATTGCAGCGCATGAGTTGCCAGGCTGCAGTTGCCAGTTGAACTCAGCTGCCGGCTACAGGGGAGGATGCGGAGCGGAGAGGAAGGAAGGTGAGTAGGAGTGTTTTTTACGTTTTTTTTTATATGACAGCGGTGCCAGCAGGATGGAATGGGGGGCAGGACAGCAATATATACATGGAATAGGGTGTGGGAGGGGAGAGGTAAAGAGCATATATGCATGGAATGGGGGGTGAGGGAAACAGCATATATACATGGAATGGGAGGTGAGGGAAACAGCATATACATGGAATGGGAGGGGGGAGGGAAAGAGCATATATACATGGAATGGGGGGTGAGGGAAACAGCATATCTACTATACATGGAAAGGGGGATGAGGGAAACAGCATATACATGGAATGAGAGGGGGAGGGAAAGAGCATATATACATGGAATGGGAGGGAGAGGGAAAGAGCATATATACATGGAATGGGAGGGGGGAGGGAAAGAGCATATATACATGGAATGTGAGGGGGGAGGGAAAGAGCATATATACATGGAATGGGAAGGAAAGAGCATATATACAGGGAATGGGGGGGCAGCATATATACATAGAATGGGGGAAAGAGCATATATACATGGAATGGGGGTAAACAGCATATATACATGGAATGGGGGGGCAGCATATATACATGGAATGGGGGGAAAGAGCATATATACATGGAATGGGAGGGAAAGAGCATATATATACGGAATGGGAGGGAAACAGCATATATACAGGGAATGGGGGGCAGCATATATACATGGAATGGGGGGCAGCATATATACATGGAATGGGGGAGAACAGCATATATACATGGAATGGAGGGGAAGCATATATACATGGAATGGGGGGAAATAGCATATATACATGGAGTGGGAGGCAAACAGCATACAAACATGCAATGGGGGGAACAGCATATATACATGGATTGGGGAGGGCAGTCATATATACATGGATTGGGGGAGGGTGGCATATATACATGGATGGGGGCATATAACAAGATGGGGGTGAGCACTAGTGTTGAGCCACCCCCGTAGTGTTCGAGTTCGGTTCGGTTCGTTGAACACCCGTGTGTTCGCCGAACTGTTCGTCGAACTGTTCGTCGAACACCTTCGAACACCGTTAAAACCAATGGCAGGCAAACAAAAACACATAGAAACACATAGAAAACACCTTCAAAGGTGTCCAAAAGCTGACAAACTGCTCAGAAGACACAACTAACACATGGAAAAGTGACAAGTACATATAGTCATGCGAAAAGAAAAGAGGTGGAGGAGTAAAAGGAGGGGGAGACACAGATATAGGCATGTCATGCCCTTCTAAAATCCAAAAAGTGAGAAGCCGACACGTTCAGTCCGCTCCTGCCCGTGCCACCTCCGTGTCGCCGGGTTTGTGCCAGAGCCGCGGTGAACCCTGACGGCCAGCCCCCCTCTCCCAATACTGGTGCCTGTCCGCTGGTGGGTCGAGCGAGCCCCCCTGTGGTGGAGGCAGCTCTAAGCTTTTTAATTTAAATTGTCTCTCTAATTTGAATGAATACACTTTAAATCCATTTACAAGGATCTATTGGAGGGCAAGTCTCATGCCAGCAGCCGCGTAATTCCAGCTCCAGTAGCGTCCACTAAAGCTGCTGCAGTTAAAAAGCTTTTATAAGGATCGAGCTCGGCTGTCCACCGCAAGGCATCCTACTGCCAGTCCCAGCCCCTATGCCTTGGGGTGCCTCCTGATGCTCGTCACTGAGTATCCCGTGGTCCCGAAGCATTTCCTTTGAAAAAATTAAGTGTCCAAACTACAGGTGGTGTAGCTTGCTTAACAGCCGGGATAATCCGCTGACTAGCAGACACTGCTACTAGGCACAAAGTATTTCCTGGGCTAGATGCAGTTAAAAATTTGTAATTAGATACTCTCGTTGGATGCTGAGAAAGCATTCCATAGAGTCTCCTGGCACGCCATATATGATTCTCTTAAAAAGCTTGGGGTAGGGGTCTAGGGGACCCTTTTATAGCCAAAATCACGGCCCTGTATCACAATAAGTCACCTAGGCTGAAGATAAATGGAACTGTAGCACCCTGACGGCTCGGTTGCTACAGAGGTATTGCACCTCACCCAGAGGTGTGATATCTCACTCTCAAGTAAGGATGGAGTGTGGATCAGGACCCGACACCTGCATGCATTACACCACATTGCCGTGGGGCAGGGCGACCAATATGCCTCTGAGATGGGCACGACAGTCCCTGTCCCTGGCTGGAGTGGGGGGAGGGAACACTGAGGAAGGGGAACCCTGTAGTGCAGAAGCAGGGAGGAAGCAGTTCCTGGGTGCATTGAGAAGGGAGTATAAAAGGTGGGCACCATCTTAGTTCAGTGCAGAGAAGTCTGAGCAGAAGTGGCAGGGAGCAGGGGCTCTGCATGAGCTGTGCTCCGGAGGCGGGCCTAGTAACAGAGGCCCAGGCCTGGAAGAGGGAGAAGGAAGGAAGAGGAGCAGAGAAGGCTCCAGGAACGAGGAATGAAGGGATCCCAGGGGTGCGGACGGGCGAGTCGCCACCGCACGCCCGAATCCACCTGCGTGGAGGGGTCAGGCCAAAGGGGGAGACCGGTCCCCGAAACTAGTGGAGGCAGGAAACGACCCTCAGCTAGAAACCGGAGGCTGTGACATTTTATGTGGCGCAGCCCCTCGCTACACCCGCTAGGAAGGCACCACATAGGGTCAGGGAAACTGGCGCCAAGTTTACCAAGAGGAGGCCCGAGGCAGCCGGACAGAAGGGTTGGTAAGAAAGGCCAGACAAAGGACACACAAAGGGGGTCCTGTGAAGCGCTCCAAAGTTATCTGGGAGTTGTCTGAGCCCCTCACCTGGTGAGCACAGTACGACATGGGCAGCCGTTACCTGCAGACGTGGTCTGGATAATAAGAACTGTGAGTAAAGGCCCTGGACTGCATCACTGACTCCGTGTCGTTACTGCTGCTGCCCTGCACCATCACCCCCATCCTCCGCATACACTGCCCTGAGGCTATACTCCTCCCGTGGGGAGTTATGCTACGCTCTGCTGCACCCACAACACCAGCCTCAGCGGTCTGCCCTGCAGCGGCGGTTCACTCTGACCGCAATCCACGGGTGGCGTAGTCGGACATTTAAACATTAAAACCACATAAATAGTTCCGCCACTGGTTTGACCACCCTGAGCCACGGAACCGGGTCGCCGCCACGAAGACTACAACCACCAGCATCCACCAAAAAGGGTCCGGCTCCGGGTGTCCCAAGGCCCAGGGGGTGTATCAGAACATTTTCATCACCTTTCATAATCACCAATGGGACAAGGCAGGGATGTCCTCTGTCCCCTCTCTTATACATCCTAGTGACGGAGCACCTGCTCTCATCAATTCGCCATAACCCCAATATTAGGTGGATTGAGGTGGGAGGCACCGAGTACAAGTGCTCTCTATTTGCTGATGATGTCCTAGTATATATCACTCAATCACATATATCCATCCATGCTGTTATGGCTGAAATAGATCACTTTGTTACATGGTCAAATTTTAAAATCAATGCAGCGATGTCTGAGGCACTCGATGTCTCCCTCCCCAAATCCATATAGGATTCCATCCAGTCCAACTTTCCCTTTGCCTGGCCCTCACAGGGTATCAAATACTTAGGAATTCCTATTCATAGAGACCTCTCCCATCTATGTTATCTTAATTTTGGTCCCTTTATTGAACAACTCCATACAGACCACGGTTGGCAAGTTAGAACTGTAAGATTCACTACGTGAACCACTGGTGTTTTGTGGAAAAGCACATGTACACTGTGTTCCAAATTATTATGCAAAAAGTGTTTAGGAGTGATAAGGGAAGAATTTGTTTGTTTGTCAGTTAAACTCATTGATGGTGATGTGTGTCAGGGCTCTTTATATCACTGTAAGCAATTGCAGACACCTGTGCTAATTAGTTTGGCAGGTGTGTCCAATGAAAGGCAAGACTACTTAAGAAGGCTGTCTCACATTATTAAGCAGCCTACATTTTCTGCCAAAATGGGAAAGAAAAAGGATGTGTCGGCTGCTGAGGAGCAACAAATTGTGGAGTGTTTAGGTCAAGGCATGACTACAATCAACATTGTGCGATGATCAGGATGAAGTGTCTTGGCAATCAAGAAGTATGTAGCTGATTCACAGTACACACGTGTGCGTGCTGATAAGGGCAAATTGAGGACTCTTTCCTACAGGCAATTACGTCAGGTTAAAAGAGCAGCGGCAAAAAAGCCTTGTCATAGCAGCAGACAAGTTTTTGAAGCTGCTGGTGCCTCCAACGTCCCCGGAACAACAAGATGCATAGTCCTTCAGAGGTTTGCAGCTGTGCATACGCCATCCTGTCGACCTCCTCTATCCACTTCACACAAGCAGAAACGGCTCCAGTGGGCCAAACATTACATGAAGACTGATTTCAAAACTGTTTTGTTCACGGATGAGTGCCGTGCAGCGCTCGATGGTCCAGATGGATGGAGTGGAGGATGGCTGGTTGATGGACACCCCACGCAAACAAGGCTACAGCGCCAACAAGGAGGAGGTGGAGTAATGTTTTGGGCTGGAATCATGGGGAGAGAGATTGTCGGCCCCTTTAGGATCCCTGAAGGCGCTAAAGATGAACTCCATAATGTATGTGGATTTTCTCAAACAGCACTTCCTGCCATGGTTCAAGAAGAAGAACCGTGTATTTCACAGCAAGATAATTTTTTTGCATGATAATGCACCATCTCATGCTGCACATAAAACATCTGCATCTCTGGCTGATATGGCCATAAAAGGGGACAAACTTATGGTGTGACCCCCATGCTCCCCTGACCTCTACCCCATTCAGAACCTCTGGAGCATCATCCAAAGGAGTGTCTATGATGGCGGGAGGCAGTTCACATCTAAGCAACAGCTCTGAGAGGGTATTCTTTCCGCATGCAAAACAATTGAAGCAGAAACCATCCAAAACCTGACAAATTCAATGGACGAGAGAGTTCAGAAGCTCCTTTCGAACAAGGGGTCCTATGTGAAAATGTAACATCACCTATAATAAAGTTTTGAGTTGAAAACTGTTTGATTTCAGTTTCTAATAACCTGCTAATGCTTATAATTTCAAAAATGACCATTTTTTTGGTCTTTATTAAAATGAAAAGGTTGATCGAAAAATTTGGGGGATCTAAGAGTGTGGCAACCCAGTAGTCATGATTACTTCGAATTCTGAGGGTCATGTTGCAGGTAGTGCAGCAAGAAGGCACTTATGTGTCTTGCGCATCTCGGAGCCCCAAAATTATTTTCCGGGCTAGATGCAGCTAAAAATTATTATTAATTT
The DNA here is from genome assembly GCF_046119375.1 of Phyllobates terribilis. NCBI lineage: Eukaryota > Metazoa > Chordata > Amphibia > Anura > Dendrobatidae > Phyllobates > Phyllobates terribilis. The sequence continues at coordinate 761,732,683 of NW_027362762.1, read as the reverse complement.
TAAATCTGGTGGAGCTTAGTATAGATGGCCTAATAGGATCAGTGCTGCACACTGCTACAAAGCCCAAATTATTTTCCAGTCAAGATACAGATAAACATGATTAGTAATTTTAAATCTGGTGGAGCTTATTATAGATGGCCTAATAGAATCAGTGCTGCACACGGCTACAAAGCCCAAATTATTTTCCAGCCAAGATACAGATAAACATGATTAGTAATTTGAAAGCTTAAAACGGTTGGTAGGGTGATTTTAACCAATCATCAAGCTTTTACTCTCCCCAGGATGACACAGGGGTAGAAAAGTCGTTTCGGATCCATGATTTGTTCATCTTTATGAACGTGAGTCTGTCTACATTATCAGTGGAGAGCCGCGTGCGCTTATCTGTCAGCACACCACCAGCAGCGCTGAACACACGTTCAGACAGAACGCTGGCTGCGGGGCATGACAAGATCTCCAAGGCGTAAGTGGCTAGCTCCGGCCATTTAACCAGATTAGAAGCCCAAAAAGAGCAAGGGTCCAGTGACACAGTCATGGCTTCAATGTTTACTTGGAGATACTCCTGTACCATCGTCTCTAGGCGTTGACTATGTGTCAGACTTCTTGTCTCCTGTGGCCTTGCAAAGGATGGGCTAAAAAAGTGGTGAAATGATTCCGCAAAATTGATGTTACCAGCAGATACTGTGGTTCTGTTACGGTTTGAGTGCTGAACACTTGACGGTCCCACGGTTGGCAAGTTGGAACTGTGAGATTCACTACGTGCACCACTGGTGTTTTGTGGAAAAGCACATGTAAGATTCTGCAACAGTCTCTGTTGATACTCCTGCATGCGTGCATCCCTATCTATGGCAGGAATAATTTCTGCAAATTTACTTTTGTACCGGGGATCTAACAGTGTGGCAACCCAGTAGTCAGGATTATTTCTAATTCTCACAATTCGAGGGTCATGTTGCAGGTAGTGCACCAAGAAGGCACTCATGTGTGTTGCGCATCCAGGAGCACCAAGTCCCTGTTGTGTTGGTGGCGAGGTAACAATCATGCTTCCTTCCTCTGTCCTCTCCCCCCAACCTCGCACAACAGAAATGTGATCAAGGTCTCCCTCATCTGATGAATCTTCCATCAGTTCGTCCTCCACTTCTTCCTGGGCTCCTGCACCTTCCTCACTAGTTTGGCTGCTACCATGCGCCCTGGTAAAACCATCTCCCCCACCCTCACATGCCTGCCGCCCTGGTGCTGCCGACCGTCTGGACCTTGCAGATGTTAGCCCTTCCGCATACAACTCCTCCTCCTCTACTTCCTCCACCTCCTCTTGTGCCACCACCTGACTCCGAATTCTGTTTAACATGTGCTCCAGCATGTAAATCACCGGAATAGTCATGCTGATAATGGCATCGTCAGCACTAAACATCTTCGTCGCCATTTCAAAACTGTGCAGAAGGGTGCATAGGTCCCTGATCTGAGACCACTCCTCCAGCGTGATTTGCCCCACCTTTGGATCTCATTGGCCCAGGCTATGCGTCAGAACGTATTGCACCAGGGCTTGTCGGTGCTGCCACAGTCGCTGCAACATGAGCAGAGTTGAATTCCACCGGGTAGGCACATCGCATTTTAGCCGGTTAAGTGGCAGGCCCAACGACTTCTGTAGAGATGTAAGTCGCTGATCTGCGGGATGCGAACGGCGGAAGTGAGCACACAGCGACCGTGCCCTCTGCAGAAGGCCATCTAGTCTGGGATAGTGGGCTAAAAATTGCTGGACAACCAGGTTCAACACGTGAGCCATACAAGGCACGTGTGTGACATTGCCCCGGCGAAGGGCCGCACCCAGGTTTGCAGCATTGTCGCACAAGGCCTTCCCTGGTTTCAGGTCCAGTGGAGACAACCATTCATGAAATTGGTTCTCCAGAGCTGACCACAACTCCTCAGCTGTGTGACTCACATTTCCCAGACATTTCAAAGTAAAAACCGCCTGATGACGTTGAGCCCTACTGCCAGCATAGTAAAGAGGTGTGCAGGATCCCTTCTGCGCAGTTAGAAAGCTTGTGGCATGACCAGACAGGCTTTGGGTGCAGGTGGAAGACCGAGAGGACGTTGAGGAGGCAGAAGCAGTGGAGGAACTTTGACATAAAGAGGATTGACGCACAACTCGTGGGGACGGCAAGACTTGGACAGCAGCCCCTTGTCCTGCTGTCACCATAGTTACCCAGTGCCCAGTCAGCGACATGTAACGCCCCTGTCCATGCCTACTCGTCCAAGTGTCTGTGGTGAAATGCACCCTGTCACACACAGAGTTTCTCAAAGAAGCGGTGATGTTGTGTGCGACATGCTGGTGGAGCACAGGCACACCTTTCTTTGAGAAGTAGTGCCGACTGGGCATCTGGTACTGGGGCACTGCGACGGACATAAGGTCTCGAAAATCCTCTGTGTCCACCAGGCGGAAAGGCAGAATTTCTGTAGCCAAGAGCTTGCAGATGGTGAAATTCAACCTCTTTGCTTTCTCATGGCTAGGAGGAAATGGTCTTTTACTTGTCCACATCTGAGGGACCGAGGGCTGGCTATTGTGCTTAGACGGGGTTGATAAGGGTGTCCCCGGCAAACTGCCGGTCTGTGAGGAAGATGCAGGCGGACATGTTAGGTTGACTTGATCCAAAGGTGGTGCTATCGATGTCGGACAGCGCTCAACACCAGCTGGTGTTACCACCTCCAAAGAAAATGATGACCTGCCAATCACACTGGCTGTTGCGGGTAAAGAGGTGGCAGGTCTGCGCCCCAAAACAGGTGTGACTGCTGTCCCCCCAGTCACAGAGGATGAAGAGGCCGCGGATGCACAAGATATGGCAGACGGTGGTTGGACCGGCCGGCTAGGCCGCATTGTAGCACACTGAGCTTCCCACTGCAACTTATGCTTCATGTCCATGTGCCGGTTCATGCATGAAGTACTCAAACTATGTATTTTTTGGCCTCTACTTAGCTTTTGCTGACAAATGTTAGATAACACGAGTTGGGTCATCTCTATCGATCTGAAAAAATGCCCAGGCTATGCAAGGCTTAGCACCCATGCGACCTGAAGAGCCACCACGACTTGTGGTGAGAGGCAGAGTTGTGTTTGAGGATGCAGTTGTTGACATGCTTCCAGTACTACGTCTCTGTCCAGGAAGGCACAACCTGACCTGGTCGTCACTAGCATCTTCCTCCACCTCCTCTGCTGACCTCATCTCTTGGCTGACTGTGGGTTGACAGTAAGTGGGATCTCCAACCTCATCATCATCACCCTGTGCGTTATCACACCCGTCGTCCTCAGAGCCAACCTGTTCCTGCCCTGACAAAAAACTAAAGTTGTCGCTCCAATCAGGTATTTGAGTCTCATCATCGTCTTCCTCATTGTCTCCACCAACAGGAGTTACAGTTTGGGAATGAGGGTCTACATTATGGTCAGAACCTTCTGCTTCTGGTCCTGGATCCGACTCATAAAGATTCTGGGCATCAGTGCAGATCATTTCCTCGTCTGGATTCACAGAAGCGCTGGAGTCGACCTCTGATTCCCAGGCTATAGTATGAGTAAACAGCTCTGCAGACTCAACCATCTGTTCTACCTCATACTCAGACGGGCAGCTGGAGATTTGGGAGCTGTGAGGAAGCAAGTGCGATTGGGGTGACACCTTTGAGGACTGGAGTATTTGTGATGTTGAAGTTGATGTGGAGGAGAGCCCACTTAAAGGAGCACTTGATATCCGTTGAAGCACCTGCTGTTTTTGTGCCTCATCTGGAATTTGTAGCGATTGGCGTGGCCGTAAGAAAGGGATCTTATCACATTGTCCGCTAAAAGAAGTAGACATTTTAGTTTGGCTGGAAGATGGTCTTTCTTCTGCAGATGTTACTGTTGCTTTAACACCTACCCCACGGACACAACCTTTTTTCCCATTCCCAACACGACTATTCCCCTTTCCACCAGCAGCAGGCCTTTTTCCACTCATTTTGGTGGTTAACTAATTCACAACTCTGGAGTTGTTTGCACAAAAAAACAATGGATGGTAACCGAGCAGAGCTGAGTGGCCAAACTGTGGTATTAGGCCAAAACTATTGGCTGGGTTAGATGCAGAAAAAAATTATTTTTAATTTGCAACCTGATGGAGGTCAGTATAGATGGACTAATAGAGAAAGTCCCACACACTGCTAGAAGGCCAAATATTTTTTCAGAGCTAGATGCAGAAAAAAATTATATTCAGTTTGCAACCTGATGGAGGTCAGTATAGATGGACTAATAGAACAAGTCCCACACACAGCTAGAAGCCCAAATATTTTTTCCGAGGTAGATGCAGAAAAAAATTGTATTCAGTTTGCAACCTGATGGAGGTCAGTATAGATGGACTAATAGAACAAGTCCTACACACAGCTAGAAGCCCAAATATTTTTTCAGAGGTAGATGCAGAAAAAAAATATATTCAGTTTGCAACCTGATGGAGGTCAGTATAGATGGACTAATAGAGAAAGTCCCACACACTGCTAGAAGGCCAAATATTTTTTCAGAGCTAGATGAAGACAAAAAATTATTTTTAATTTGCAACCTGATGGAGGTCAGTATAGATGGACTAATAGAGAAAGTCCCACACACTGCTAGAAGGCCAAATATTTTTTCAGAGCTAGATGCAGATAAAAATTATTTTTAATTTACAACCTGATGGAGGTCAGTATAGATGGACTAATAGAGAAAGTCCCACACACTGCTAGAAGGCCAAATATTTTTTCAGAGATAGATGCAGAAAAAAATTATATTCAGTTTGCAACCTGATGGAGGTCTGTATAGATGGACTAATAGAACACGTCCCACACACAGCTAGAAGCCCAAATATTTTTTCAGAGGTAGATGCAGAAAAAAATTATATTCAGTTTGCAACCTGATGGAGGTCTGTATAGCTGGATTAATAGAACAAGTCCCACACACAGCTAGAAGCCCAAATATTTTTTCAGAGGTAGATGCAGAAAAAAATTATATTCAGTTTGCAACCTGATGGAGGTCTGTATAGATGGATTAATAGAACAAGTCCCACACACAGCTAGAAGCCCAATATTTTTTCAGAGGTAGATGCAGAAAAAAAATATATTCAGTTTGCAACCTGATGGAGGTCAGTATAGATGGACTAATAGAGAAAGTCCCACACACTGCTAGAAGGCCAAATATTTTTTCAGAGCTAGATGCAGACAAAAAATTATTTTTAATTTGCAACCTGATGGAGGTCAGTATAGATGGACTAATAGAGAAAGTCCCACACACTGCTAGAAGGCCAAATATTTTTTCAGAGCTAGATGCAGAAAAAAATTATATTCAGTTTGCAACCTGATGGAGGTCAGTATAGATGGACTAATAGAACAAGTCCCACACACAGCTAGAAGGCCAAATATTTTTTCAGAGCTAGATGCAGATAAAAATTATTTTTAATTTACAACCTGATGGAGGTCAGTATAGATGGACTAATAGAGAAAGTCCCACACACTGCTAGAAGGCCAAATATTTTTTCAGAGCTAGATGCAGAAAAAAATTATATTCAGTTTGCAACCTGATGGAGGTCTGTATAGATGGACTAATAGAACAAGTCCCACACACAGTTAGAAGCCCAAATATTTTTTCAGAGGTAGATGCAGAAAAAAATTATATTCAAATTGCAACCTGATGGAGGTCTGTATACATGGATTAATAGAACAAGTCTCACACACAGCTAGAAGCCCAAATATTTTTTCAGAGGTAGATGCATAAAAAAATTATATTCAGTTTGCAACCTGATGGAGGTCTGTATAGATGGATTAATAGAACAAGTCCCACACACAGCTAGAAGCCCAATATTTTTTCAGAGGTAGATGCAGAAAAAAAATATATTCAGTTTGCAACCTGATGGAGGTCAGTATAGATGGACTAATAGAGAAAGTCCCACACACTGCTAGAAGGCCAAATATTTTTTCAGAGCTAGATGCAGACAAAAAAATATTTTTAATTTGCAACCTGATGGAGGTCAGTATAGATGGACTAATAGAGAAAGTCCCACACACTGCTAGAAGGCCAAATATTTTTTCAGAGCTAGATGCAGAAAAAAATTATATTCAGTTTGCAACCTGATGGAGGTCAGTATAGATGGACTAATAGAACAAGTCCCACACACAGCTAGAAGCCCAAATATTTTTTCAGAGGTAGATGCAGATAAAAATTATTTTTAATTTGCAACCTGATGGAGGTCAGTATAGATGGACTAATAGAGAAAGTCCCACACACTGCTAGAAGGCCAAATATTTTTTCAGAGCTAGATGCAGACAAAAAATTATTTTGAATTTGCAGCGTGATGGAGGTCAGTATAGATGGACTAATAGAACAAGTCCCACACACTGCTAGAAGGCCAGATATTTTTTCAGAGCTAGATGCAGAAAAAAATTATATTCAGTTTGCAACCTGATGGAGGTCAGTATAGATGGACTAATAGAACAAGTCCCACACACTACTAGAAGCCCAAATATTTTTTCAGAGCTAGATGCAGAAAAAAATGATATTCATTTTGCAACCTGATGGAGGTCAGTATAGATGGACTAATAGAATGATGCTATGCCCAAAAGATTTTACTTCACTAGGTGCAGTAAAAAAATTGGTATTCTCTACACAGGTGGTATATCTTGCAACACAGATAGGCTACTCCACTGACTAACACACTCTGCAATAGGCCAAAAAGGATTAGCTTTGCTAGATTCAGCCAAATGCTGTGAAAAAAACTTGCACAGCACTGGCACAGACCTGCCTGGCAAAAACTGATAGGAACTGATGTAACCTAGTCCTGAAAAGGACTGCAATTACAATTAGTCTTTACTCCCACAATCTATCTATTTAAAAGCACAGACCTGCCTGATAAAAGTCGTAGGAAATGCTATAACCTAGTCCTTAAAAGGACTGCAATCACAACTATTCCCTACTCCCAAGCTATCTGTAGATTTGTGCGAAAATTGGCTTGAAATTAACAAGGTATAGCGCACACAGCAACAGCGGTGCCGTCTAACACGCAGCTGCAGCAGTGAGAAAATGGTGGCGACGGGGAAAATGGCTTGGTATTATAGGGCAAGGACATGTGACATACACTGCCAATGACACATGCCCTTGCTTGTGTGAAAAAAAGCACTTCGCTCCGTGTGTGCGCTGCTGATAGGCTGACAGATTGCACCTCCCCACTGTAAATGCGGGAAAGAGAAAAAAAAATGGAGATCTTCATTATTCCTGCAGAGATCCATCCCCTGCCCCTCCCCCCACCCCGCTGTACACTCAAACTGCGTATTAACATTAATTTTCATCATTACTGAGAAAAAATCCAGTTATGATTTTGGTGCACGAACAGTTATCGAACATAACCTCGAACAGCCGAATTTTTCTCAAATCGTTCGTGTTCGCCGAACGGCTCGAACACCGCCCAAAACAGCTCGAATTTGAGATTGGCGAACAGTTCCAGTCGAACAACGCTCATCTCTAGTGAGCACATTCTTTATTTCTACAGTCTTATACCCCTGCTCCTTCCTGTGGCTGCTCTATGCTACCCTTGTCTGCTCTATGTATGAGTTGTTTTTTCTAAACTAAAACCTCAGTATTCAGGTTCATTTGCCATGTTGGTACTTGGAGATAAATAAGTGGGTTTTGGATTGCAGTTTGGGCACTTGGACCGTAAAAGGTTCACCATCACTGACCTATACTAACAGGACGTTCAATGGACCCTCTTTTGCTGTATCATGCACTGCAGTCTGCCACATACCCTGCCTGCCTAAATCCTGCTATCACCACTGAATATATACAGCTCGATTAGTCCTCAGAAAGACTGTTAGTTCAGATGAATATATATATATATATGTTGTGGAATAAATATACTAACTATAAACAAGCACCTCTCCCTACTCTGCCTGATTCTGGGGTAGATTGTGATGAGCATAGCGGCGCCAGGTCTTATATAGACCTGATGACGCTATGTGGCCAGCCAATCACTCTAATGCCACAACCAACATGGCTACGGCATTACAGTGCGTGGCAACCAATTCCTGCATGTTCATTTGCTCTTTAAAGAGCAACAAACATGCAGGGAGGGGACCCGAGTTCCCACCCGAGTTACCCGGAAATACTAGCCGAGATTCTGGCAGCCAATCAGGGCGCAGAAACCATCCACAATGCCCAGACACAAGGGCTTGTGTCATTGGTTGCCGAAGTCACATGTGCCTCTCCATTTAAAGAGTGGACATGTTGTTTTGGCGCCATTTTGTCAGTGTAACAGCAAAGAGAGGCTGCTCCTGCTGCTGCTACAGGATAGTCAGTTGACATTTAGTCAGCTAGCTCAGATAGATTGGATCCCTTGTGACCATGAAATCAACCTTACAGCACATCAATCCTTTGTGCTAATTGTGTTGCTAATATTGTGCTCCAGCCAGGAGTCCACATTTCAGAATCAAAATTATTTGTGCTAATAGTGTGTTTCAGAAAACAGGCCACATTTCAGCATATAAATATTTTGTGCTGCTAATATTGTGCTCCAGCCAGGAGTCCACATTTCAGAATGTAAATACTTTGTGTTAATAGCATGGTCCAAAAACCAGCCCACATTTCAGCATATAATTCTTTTGTGCTGCTAATATTGTACTTCAGCCAGGAGTCCACATTTCAGAATCTAAATCCTTTTTGCTACTAGTGTGGTCTAGAAACTAGGCCACATTTCTGCATATAATTCTTTTGTGCTCATATTTTTACTCCAGCCAGGAGTCCACATTTCAGAATCTAAATTCTTTGTGCTAATAGCGTGCTCCAGAAATCTGGCCACATTTCAGCATATAAATATTTTGTGCGGCTAATATTGTGCTCCAGTCAGGAGTCCACATTTCAGAATCTAAATTTTTGTGCTAATAGTGTAATCCAGACACAGGCCACATTTCAACATTTACATCCTTTGTGCTTATTGTGTGGTCCAGCCAGCAGTTCTCATTTCAACATGGGATAGAGCCTGGGACGGAGCTTGCACCAGCATTTCTAGCTTAAACATTGATCAGTAACAGGTGGATGAGTGACAGGTGTAAGGCTGGTGCTCTGAGAGCCCTGACAAATTCAGGCAACACACATGAAAGAGACCCAAATTGGAGTCCAAATATATACAAAATTTAGGGGCAGGCACCAGGAAAAGTGGCAACAATTGACCCACAGTTAGTGTTGAGCATTCCGATACTGAAATATCGGGTATCGGCCGATATTCGCGGTATCGGAATTCCGATACTTAATTCCGATACTATTGCAATATCGTATACCGGAATCGGAAGTTCCCATAATGCAATGAGACATTTTCATTTTATTCAGCCAATGAGGATCCTAAGAAGTGTGGGCACATCCTGTTAGGCATGTAGGCATCTTAACTAATGGCATGGCTGTGATTGGCTGCTGAAATGATGTCATGATGCACTATAAAAGCCACCGCCGCCATTTTGAGCTCACTCTGCTGTGAATTCAGTTAGGGATAGGACGCTGTTGTTCTGAGGGACAGTTTTAGCTACCTATTTGCTCTATACTGCTTTACCCAAGCTACTTTCTAAATCACTGTGCCTTGCAGTGCTAGTGCACAGTTCCCTGTGCTGTTCACCGCTATCTGCAAGGTCTGTGTGTGTGAGTGCAGCTCACCCTGTAGTGTGTGCTTCAGCCAAGTCTGGTTGTAGTGCACTCAGTGTGTGTCACTGCCTCATACATTGTCCTTTTTTGCCAATTCATAATTTTTCCTGATATCTCCTATTAGTGTGGTGGTTCCATCTGTATTCAGCTAAATTGGTTCCAAACACACTATATAGGAGTAGATAGAGAAATTTTTTTCCGTCTTGCAGCACTAGTGCACAGTGCTCTGCATCTGTACTGTTCACCGCTGTCTGCAAGGTCTGGTGTGTGAGTGCAGCTCACCCTGTAGTGTGTGCTTCAACCCCGTCTGGTTGTAGTGCACTCAGTGTGTGTCACTGCCTCATACATTGTCCTTTATTGCCAATTCATAATTTTTCCTGATATCTCCTATTAGTGTGGTGGTTCCATCTGTATTCAGCTAAATTGGTTCCAAACACACTATATAGGAGTAGATAGAGAATTTTTTTCCGTCTTGCAGCACTAGTGCACAGTGCTCTGCATCTGTACTGTTCACCGCTGTCTGCAAGGTCTGGTGTGTGAGTGCAGCTCACCCTGTAGTGTGTGCTTCAACCCCGTCTGGTTGTAGTGCACTCAGTGTGTGTCACTGCCTCATACATTGTCCTTTATTGCCAATTCATAATTTTTCCTGATATCTCCTATTAGTGTGGTGGTTCCATCCATATTCAGCTAAATTGATTCCAAACACACTATATAGGAGTAGATAGAGGAGCCTTTCTGCAGCATTGGGCCCTGCAGCCCCAGCCAGATTAGTATTAGCCTATTTTTTGCAGCCTCATCTATTGCATTGTAGGTTACCTTCCTACATTGTAATAGCTACAAAAAGTTTGTGATACTATCGTTATTACATCTTTAGGCACATCCAGTGTCTTTTTGTGACAAAAAAAACCTAAATAAAGTTCACCAAACACTCCACTTTACAGTTGTGTAGGCCACATTAGCTCATATTAAAGTCTAGTCCACACTTTATAAAATTAGTGTTTCTTATACCTGTTAGCAGCTGTTCAGGAATAAGCACACTAAGCCCTTAGTACTTTTCTGCCTATCTTTATCAGTCTACCAAGATGAAGAAGGCAGGGAGTAAGGCATGTGGTCGTGGTCGTGGGCGTGGGCGTGGAGTTTCTGCAGGGAGAGGACGTGAGGATTCTGTGCCTGCAGGGAGAGGACGTGGGGATTCTGTGCCTGCTGCGGGCACCAGTGACTCAGCATCCCCCAGTTTTACCAGGGAACAGTCCTTTATGCGCAGCTTTGTAGGAGCTAGCCGTACCCCACTGCTGCGCGAGGACCAAATTGAAGCCGTTGTCGGATGGATGGCAGCTAACGCATCGACTTCAATTAGTTCCAGATCCTCTCAGGTCCTGAGCACTGAAGAGCACCCATCTGTCTCTTCACCACCTGCCAAATTGCCCAGGCAGTCAGAGAGCCCTGGACAGGAGCCATCTCTACTTCTGTTCTCTGAATCTCTTGGCTTGGAAAGAGGGGGCCAGCCAAGCAGAATTCGAGAATTTGAAGAAGAGGTAGTATGCAGTGATGCGCAACCGTTTTGTCTCTCTGAATCTGAAGAGGCGGGTGGGCCAGTGCCTATGGTCAGCAGCACACCTCAGTACGCATCTGATGATGAGACTCAGGTGCCACTTTCTGGTGCGTACTGTGCTGTCGAGACTACCCAGGAGAAGCAGTTGTTTGAAGAGGGTGGTGTAGATGATGAGGTCCTTGACCCATCATGGCGTGAGGGACAGGAAGGTGGTGGGAGCAGCTCTGAGGAAGAGATTCCCCGAACGGCCCAAAAAGGAGGGAGAGGGAGGGGGCAGACTTGGTTGCCTGTAGCCTCCACTTCGGCACCCATTAGGAGCATGGCTCTTCCAAAATCCAAAGCGGGCGCTCCCAAGACTTGCAGTGCCTGGTCCTTTTTTGACACAGTTGCAGATGACATTTGCTTTGTCAAATGCAAGCTGTGTAATCAGAAGGTGAAAAGAGGGAAAAGTGTCAGCAACCTCAATACCACAAATATGTGGAAACATGTGCGGACCAAGCACGTGGTGGAGTTACACAAACACACTGAAGACCTAGGCCAACCTACAGCGCCACCTACCACCTCTTCAGCTCGTGTTGTAGCCTCTTCCTCCAGCTCACACACAGCTGGTTCGGCTTCCTCACAGGATCGCCATGGAAGAATCTCTGGCACTGTTGTACAGAGACACAGTGTAATTCCACCCACAGCACCACTTTCCCAGTCATCCTCACACTCCCAGGCCAGTCTACAGCCATCGTTAGCACAGGCATGGGAGAAAAGGCGCCCATACTCGGCAAACCACCCCCGAGCACAGGCTCTGAATGCTGGCATTGCTAAACTACTGGCCCTTGAAATGCTATCATTCAGGCTGGTGGAGACTGACACATTCCGTAACTTTATGGCATTGGCAGTCCCACAATACAACGTGCCCAGCCGCTTTTATTTCAGCAGGCAAGCCGTCCCTGCCCTGCAACATCATGTGGAGGGAAAAATTAAACATGCGCTACAAAACGCCGTCAGTAGCAAGGTCCACCTGACCACTGATGCGTGGACCAGTAAGCATGGACAGGGACGATACCTTTCCCTCACTGCCCATTGGGTAAATGTTGTGGAGCCGGGTACAGATCTTGAGAGTGGCGCTGTACGTGTTCTGCCAACTCCAAGGATTGCAGGAATCCAGTCTGTACACATTGACTCCTCCTCATACTCCAGTTCCTCTGAATCAGCGCTGCAGGAGCCGTCACGGTCTACCTCCACATCGACCCGTGAACGGTTACCTGTTATGATGACCGATATGAGCACAGCCGTGGCCAAACGTCAACAGGCCGTATTAAAATTAATTTCTTTGGGGAATCGAAGCCACACAGCGCAGGAGCTCTGGAATGCCATCAAGCAGCAGAGTGACGTGTGGTTTGTGCCAGCGAATCTCCAGCCAGGCATGGTAGTGTGTGACAATGGCCGAAATCTGGTGGCAGCTCTGGGCCTAGGCAACCTCACTCACATCCCATGTCTGGCACATGTGCTCAACTTGGTCGTGCAGAGTTTTTTGAGGGACTATCCGGATCTTGATGCACTGCTTCACAAGGTCCGCATAGAGTGCGCTCACTTGCGGCGTTCCAGCAATGCAAGATCACGCATTGCAGCTCTGCAGCGCCGATTATGTCTTCCGGAACATCGCATCATATGTGACCTACCCACCAGGTGGAATTCAACGTTACATATGTTGGAGAGGTTGTGTGAGCAGCAGGCAGCAGTAATGGAGTACCAGCTGCAGCAGGCGCAAACAAGTCGCAGTGCGCGCCGTTCACACTTCACCACCACTGAGTGGGCCTCTATGAAGGACATTTGCCACGTTTTGCGTGCCTTCGATTATTCCACGCGGATGGCGAGTGCAGATGATGCACTAGTCAGCATGACTATCCCCCTTATCTGCCTGCTTGAAAAAACACTGCAAGCACTAAGGGACGAGGTTTTGGAAGAGGTGGAGGATGAGGAGTCACAAATGCCATCTGCTTCTCTACAGTCTGCGCAACGTGGTTCCTCACAAAGGCCTAGGCAGGGGACACTTTGTGAGGAGGATGAGGAGGAGTCAATGGATGAGGAAGACATCTGTCCAGAGGAGGGAGGTACACAATGCTCTAGTAGTCAGTATCTAGAGCGAGGGTGGGGTGATGCAGAGCAGGCAGAGATCACGCCTCAAGCAGGGGACAGCGTTTCTTGGCCAGTTGGCAGTCTGCAGCACATGGTTGATTTCATGCTGCAGTGCCTCAGAAACGACCGCCGCATCGCCCACATTCTCAACATGGCTGATTATTGGGTGTCCACCCTCCTAGATCCTCGCTACCGGGACAACTTACAAAGCCTCATAACACCATTGAACCGGGAGCGTAAAATGCGGGAGTACCAAGACGCACTGGTGCATTCCATCATGTTCTCCATTCCAACCGAGAGCAGTGCTGCTAGTGCTTTACAAAGCAGCTCAGTGCGTCGAGGCAGTGGAGGAAGCTCTGCACAAAGAGGGAGCAGAAGCAGCGCCTCAGCACAAGGCAAGACCAGTATGGCCGAAATGTGGCAAAGTTTTGTGTCCCCGCCGCCACAAATGTCTACACCATCACAGACAGCTCCAGTCAGCAGGAGGCAACGTTTCCGTCAGATGGTGACAGACTACATGTCTTGCCCTCTTAGTGTACTCCCAGACGGCTCTTCTCCCTTCAAGTTTTGGGTCTGTAAGCTGGATACATGGCCAGAGCTTAGTCAGTATGCACTGGAGGTGCTAGCTTGCCCTGCTGCTAGTGTATTATCGGAACGCGTCTTTAGTGCCGCAGGTGGTGTACTAACAGACCGTCGCATGCGACTATCCTCCGATAACGTTGACCGGCTTACTTTTCTCAAAATGAACAAGGCCTGGATCTCTCATGAATTTGCCAGTCCTCTTCCAGAATAAATAATTGGTTGGCAACAGTATCCAGGTCTCCTGTTCTGTTCATGTTTCTACCACCTGAACTGTAATCCCTGAGCTCCAACACCGCCAGTTGGCGCTCGGAAGTGCCGTCTGCACAGTCAACACTTGCTGCCGTGTTATTGGGGTTCAGTAACGTCAGCTGTTCTCCTGCTGTGCGGACGGCAATTTCTCCTGATTTGTCCACATCCACTGTACTACACATTTTAAAGTTGCTCCAATTACTCCTCTGGCTCCTCTGTTTTCATTCTTATCCCTGGGCTCCAGCACCGCCAGTTGGCGCTCGGAAGTGCTGTCTGCACAGTCAACACTTGCTACCATGTTATTGGGGTTCAGTAACGTCAGCTGTTCCCCTGCTGTGCGGACGGCAATTTCTCCTGCTCTGTCCACATTCTCACTACTACAGATTTTAAAGTTGCTCCAATTACACCTCTGGCTCCTCTGTTTTCATTCTTATCCCTGGGCTCCAGCACCGCCAGTTGGAGCTCGGAAGTGCCGTCTGCACAGTCAACACTTGCTACCATGTTATTGGGGTTCAGTAACGTCAGCTGTTCCCCTGCTGTGTTCACGGCAATTTCTCCTGCTCTGTCCATATTCACTGTGCTACTTATTTAAAACTTGCTCCAATTACACCTCTGGCTCCTCCGTTTTTAGTATTTACCCTGGGCTCCAACACCGCCAGTTGGCGCTCGGAAGTGCTGTCTGCACAGTCAACACTTGCTGCCGTGTTATTGGGGTTCAGTAACGTCAGCTGTTCCCCTGCTGTGCGGACGGCAATTTCTCCTGCTCTGTCCACATTCTCACTACTACAGATTTTAAAGTTGCTCCAATTACACCTCTGGCTCCTCTGTTTTCATTCTTATCCCTGGGCTCCAGCACCGCCAGTTGGCGCTCGGAAGTGCTGTCTGCACAGTCAACACTTGCTACCATGTTATTGGGGTTCAGTAACGTCAGCTGTTCCCCTGCTGTGCGGACGGCAATTTCTCCTGCTCTGTCCACATTCTCACTACTACAGATTTTAAAGTTGCTCCAATTACACCTCTGGCTCCTCTGTTTTCATTCTTATCCCTGGGCTCCAGCACCGCCAGTTGGCGCTCGGAAGTGCCGTCTGCACAGTCAACACTTGCTGCCGTGTTATTGGGGTTCAGTAACGTCAGCTGTTCTCCTGCTGTGCGGACGGCAATTTCTCCTGATTTGTCCACATCCACTGTACTACACATTTTAAAGTTGCTCCAATTACTCCTCTGGCTCCTCTGTTTTCATTCTTATCCCTGGGCTCCAGCACCGCCAGTTGGCGCTCGGAAGTGCTGTCTGCACAGTCAACACTTGCTACCATGTTATTGGGGTTCAGTAACGTCAGCTGTTCCCCTGCTGTGCGGACGGCAATTTCTCCTGCTCTGTCCACATTCTCACTACTACAGATTTTAAAGTTGCTCCAATTACACCTCTGGCTCCTCTGTTTTCATTCTTATCCCTGGGCTCCAGCACCGCCAGTTGGCGCTCGGAAGTGCCGTCTGCACAGTCAACACTTGCTGCGGTGTTATTGGGGTTCGGTAACGTCAGCTGTTCCCCTGCTGTGTTCACGGCAATTTCTCCTGCTCTGTCCATATTCACTGTGCTACTTATTTAAAACTTGCTCCAATTACACCTCTGGCTCCTCCGTTTTTAGTATTTACCCTGGGCTCCAACACCGCCAGTTGGCGCTCGGAAGTGCTGTCTGCACAGTCAACACTTGCTGCCGTGTTATTGGGGTTCAGTAACGTCAGCTGTTCTCCTGCTGTGCGGACGGCAATTTCTCCTGCTTTGTCCACATCCACTGTACTACACATTTTAAAGTTGCTCGAATTACACCTCTGGCTCCTCTGTTTTCATTCTTATCCCTGGGCTCCAGCACCGCCAGTTGGCGCTCGGAAGTGCCGTCTGCACAGTCAACACTTGCTGCCGTGTTATTGGGGTTCAGTAACGTCAGCTGTTCTCCTGCTGTGCGGACGGCAATTTCTCCTGCTTTGTCCACATCCACTGTACTACACATTTTAAAGTTGCTCGAATTACACCTCTGGCTCCTCTGTTTTCATTCTTATCCCTGGGCTCCAGCACCGCCAGTTGGCGCTCGGAAGTGCCGTCTGCACAGTCAACACTTGCTACCATGTTATTGGGGTTCAGTAACGTCAGCTGTTCCCCTGCTGTGTTCACGGCAATTTCTCCTGCTCTGTCCATATTCACTGTGCTACTTATTTAAAACTTGCTCCAATTACACCTCTGGCTCCTCCGTTTTTAGTATTTACCCTGGGCTCCAGCACCGCCAGTTGGCGCTCGGAAGTGCCGTCTGCACAGTCAACACTTGCTGCGGTGTTATTGGGGTTCGGTAACGTCAGCTGTTCCCCTGCTGTGTTCACGGCAATTTCTCCTGCTCTGTCCATATTCACTGTGCTACTTATTTAAAACTTGCTCCAATTACACCTCTGGCTCCTCCGTTTTTAGTATTTACCCTGGGCTCCAATACCGCTAGTTGCTGCTCAGAAGTGCCGTCTGCACAGTCAACGCTTGCTCCAGTGTTATTGGGATTCAGTAACGTCAGCTGATCCCCAGCTGTGTGTCCGGCAAATTCTCCTGCTTTGTCCACATCCACTGTAGTACGGATTTAAAACCTCCTCCAAATACACCTCTGGCTCTTCTGTTTTTAGTATTTACCCTGGGCTCCAGCACCGCCAGCTGGTTCTCGGCAGTTCCATTGGCTCTTGTACCTTCTGCTACCCATCCGGGTTCCAGTACCGTCAGCTGGTTCTCGGCAGTGTCTTTGGCACGGGTACTCCCTCCTGCCCAGCCTGGTTCCAGCACGCCAGCTGTTTCCGGGTAGTGTCAACGTCACTTTGCCTCCAATGCGTTGTCCTGTCGTGTTGCGGTCGGGTTAGCCGACTCTATGGTGCCTGCAGTTTAGGTGACTCCTATGTGGGCTGCGGGATCTGGCAATGAAGGCTGGTTCCATAGTGCCAATAGGACAAGCACCCTCTGTAGGACTGTGGGTTTTGGTAACTGCGGCCGGCTCGCGGCCTTGAACTTTTTTTTTACATGGGTACCTTCTGCTACCCATCCGGGTTCCAGTACCGTCAGCTGGTTCTCGGCAGTGCCTTTGGATTAGGTGCCTCCTTCTCGGTATCCAAGTTCCACCAACGTCTGCTGGTCCTTGGTAGTGCTTTCTGGCACAGGTACCTCCTGCTTAGTAACCGAGTTCCAGTAACATCAGCTGGTCCTCGGTAGTTCCATTGGCTCTTGTACCTTCTGCTACCCATCCGGGTTCCAGTAACATCAGCTGGTCCTCGGTAGTTCCATTTGCTCTTGTATCTTCTGCTACCCATCCGGGTTCCAGTACCGTCAGCTGGTTCTCGGCAGTGTCTTTGGCACGGGTACTCCCTCCTGCCCAGCCTGGTTCCAGCACGCCAGCTGTTTCCGGGTAGTGTCAACGTCACTTTGCCTCCAATGCGTTGTCCTGTCGTGTTGCGGTCGGGTTAGCCGACTCTATGGTGCCTGCAGTTTAGGTGACTCCTATGTGGGCTGCGGGATCTGGCAATGAAGGCTGGTTCCATAGTGCCAATAGGACAAGCACCCTCTGTAGGACTGTGGGTTTTGGTAACTGCGGCCGGCTCGCGGCCTTGAACTTTTTTTTTACATGGGTACCTTCTGCTACCCATCCGGGTTCCAGTACCGTCAGCTGGTTCTCGGCAGTGCCTTTGGATTAGGTGCCTCCTTCTCGGTATCCAAGTTCCACCAACGTCTGCTGGTCCTTGGTAGTGCTTTCTGGCACAGGTACCTCCTGCTTAGTAACCGAGTTCCAGTAACATCAGCTGGTCCTCGGTAGTTCCATTGGCTCTTGTACCTTCTGCTACCCATCCGGGTTCCAGTAACATCAGCTGGTCCTCGGTAGTTCCATTGGCTCTTGTACCTTCTGCTACCCATCCGGGTTCCAGTACCGTCAGCTGGTTCTCGGCAGTGCCTTTGGATTAGGTGCCTCCTTCTCGGTATCCAAGTTCCACCAACGTCTGCTGGTCCTTGGTAGTGCTTTCTGGCACAGGTACCTCCTGCTTAGTAACCGAGTTCCAGTAACATCAGCTGGTCCTCGGTAGTTCCATTGGCTCTTGTACCTTCTGCTATCCATCCGGGTTCCAGTACCGTCAGCTGGTCCTCGGTAGTTCCTCAGCTTTCTTGTACCTTCTGCTACATTTCCAAGTTCAAGCTTTTTGAAATGGTTCTTGGTAATCACTCTGGATCTCCCTGACGAGGACCCTGAAGACGAGGACCCTGAAGACCAACCCTAAGAAGACGAGGACCCCGAAGACAATGACCCTGAAGACGAGGACCCTGAAGACCACCCCGAAGAAGACGAGGACCCTGAAGACCACCCCGAAGAAGACGAGGACCCTGAAGACCACCCCGAAGAAGACGAGGACCCCGAAGACGAGGACCCAGAAGACCAACCCGAAGAAGACGAGGACCCCGAAGACGAGGACCCCCGAAGACGACGACCCTGAAGACCACCCCGAAGAAGACCAAGAAGATGACCCTGAAGAAGTTGACCAAGAAGACAAAGAAGAGAAGACAAGCACCAAGATACAGAAAAACAAGAGACAGAAAACCAAGAAGCAGAAATACAAGAAGCTGCAGAACAAAAAGCGGAAGAACATTAAGCATAAGACTAAAAATCAGAGCAAAAGATAATATCTAAATTATAAGCAGAAGATGACTAAGCAGTGTATGGGGGTGAGTCCGTTCCTCCTCGTGGTGCCCCTGGAAAAGACCTGCTGCTGCAGGCCAAACTGAACGCGGACAAATCCTGTTGTAAATCTTTTGTGACGGGCAGAACGAAAGGTGTAATGTCCAACCTTTTATAGATAACAACTACAGGAATGCCTGTCACAAATAAGAATATGATGAAGAAGAAGAATATGAAGAAGATGAAGAAGTAGAATATGAAGAATGTAAAAAAAAGAATAATACGAAGAAGGTGAAGAAGAAGAAGGTGAAGAAGAAGTGGATGAAAAAGATGCTGAGGATGATGAAGGAGAAAGTGTGGGAGAAGTAAAAAAGAAGGTGAAGAGCATGGAAGTAGTGAAACATAAATATCTGACAAAATATAAAAATACTTAACATAGTTAATATTTCCGTAACTCAGAACATAATAAAAAAATATTAATTCCTGCTATTCCATTTGACTGGGCTAAACCTCTATGCCTTTATTGTCTCCCCCACCTCCCCCAATACATTCTACATTATTCTTAGTTGTTTTCCTTCATGTAGAAATAACCTACAAGGAAAGAAAGGGTTTATTTTAATTCCGATATTTATGTCCCATTGACTTGCATTGGTTTCCGGTATCGGAATCGGCGATATCCGATACTTTTTCGGTATCGGTCCGATCCAATCCGATCCGATATTTCCCGATATCGGAAGGTATCGCTCAACACTACCCACAGTAGAAATGTTAGAATGGCACAGCAGCAGTCAGTAAGGAGCCATGCGTGAAACAGGGTCTGGGCTGGCATTTATAGCTTTGAATTTAAGTTCAAATTAAGATGAGGTGGGTGAGGGACCAGTGTAGGCCTGCTGTGCTGGGATCCCTGATATCTCATGCAACAGCTCAAACTGCTTCTCTGCTCAGCCACACTCAGGTGGCACAAATATCAGCTTTATAGACTACTATTGTTAAAATAAGTTAATGATAGTAACACAGGTAGTTGACTGAAAGTAAGTGCAGGCCGGCCCGTGTGGGAGCCCTACTGCTACAAGCAACACATATGAAGGAGACCCAACTTGGAGTCCAACCATTTCCAAAAATTAGGAGCAGAAACCACTAAAGTAGCATCAATTTCCCTAGAGTAGAAATAGTATCATGGGGCTCTGACACCCCTTCCACTACAGGCAACCCATCAGATGGAGACCCAACTTGGAGTCTCCACATTTCAAAAAATTGTTAGTAATATCAGCAGCAGTATCAACAGCAGGCAAAGAAGCCACAACAAAGGTGTCAAAGACTGCAATCACTCGAGATCAATGCAGCACACTATAAACTACACCATCGCCTAGTGTGCACAGTCTGCGGCTGGTGTGAAAAAGTCATTGATTGGAGATCTATGATTTGTTCATTTTGATGAAAATTAGGTGGTCTACACTTTCAGGGGAGAGCCAGATACGCTTTTCCATGAGGACACCACCAGCACCGGTGAAGGCACATTCTGAGAGAACGCTGGCTGCCAAGCATGAAAAACCTCCAAAGCGTGACAGGCGAGCTCAGGCCACTCTTCCATTTTTAAAGACCGAAATGCAGAAAGGTCCAAACTCCCCCTGATGGCATTAATATTGAGCTTGAGATACTCCTGCATCAGTCGTGCGCTACGTGTCAGACTTGTACTCTGTTCTGCTGGTGCACAGGCTGGTCTAAAAATGTGTAAAACGACTCACAAAAGTTGCTTCTGCCACATATGCTGCTGCAGCTAATGTTTTTGAGTTGACCACTTGACGTTCCCGGGGTTGTAAGTCTAGAACTGCGATGCACACTGTGTGCTTCACTGCTGTTTTGGGGAAAACCACTCTTAAGATTCTCTACAAGCATGTTTCGATACTCCAGCATGCGTGTGTCCCTTTTCGGGGGAGGTAGCATCTGTCAAAATTTTCGCTTGTACCGTAACAGAGTGGCAACCCAGTAGTCACACTATTTCTAATCCTAACAATACGGGCATCATGTTGCAGATAGGAGCTCATGTGTCGGTCATTTCCATGAGGTCCAAGTCCATGGTGTGTTGGTGGTGGGGTAACACTCAAGCTTGCTTCCTCTGTCCCCTCCCACCAACCATGGACAACAAAGAGGATTATTATCCTCTTCATGTCCTGGCTGTTGCGCGCCCATCACCTCTTCCTCCTCGTCCTCCTCCATTTGTTCCTCGGCTCCTGCACCTTCACTAACAGTTTAACTGATGCCATGAACCCCCCTAGATTGCTGTAATCCACCCTCCCATTGTTATCCCTTCTGCATCCTCCTCTGCTTCCTCTTCTTCCTCTTCCTCCAAATCACATCTCCCCACCTGTGAACTTGACCCAATCCCATCCCAGCTAATTCCAAACCTTACCACAGTCTCCATCCCAACCCTAACCCACCTCTTCAACCTGTCACTAACAACTGGTGTCTTCCCCTCATGATTCAAACATACCTTGATCACACCCATCCTCCAAAAGCCCTCCCTTGACCCATCCTCTGTGTCTAGCTATCGGCCCATATCACTTCTCCCCTATGCCTCAAAACTACTGGGACAGCACGACCATTTTGAATTTTCCTCCCACCTATCCTCCTGCTCCCTCTTTGACCGCTTACAATGTGGCTTCTGACCGCACTATTCCACTGAAATTGCTGTGACTAAAGTCACCAATGATCTACTAACTGACAAATCCAAGTGACATTACTTTGTCCTCCTCTTCCTGGACCTGTCATCTGCCTTCGACACAGTGGACCATTCCCTCTTACTACAGAATTTCTCATCTCTTGGCACCACAGACTTGGCCCTATCTTGGATCTCCTCATAACTAACAGATAGAACATTCAGTGTGTCCCACTCACAAACCACCTCCTCATCTCACCCCCTGTCTGTCGGTATTCACCAAGGTTCAGTTCTAGGAGCCCTGCCCTTCTCCATCTACACCTTTGGCCTGGGACAGCTCATAGATTCTCACAGCTTTCAGTATCACCTCTATGCTGATGACACACAGATCTACCTCTCTGGACCTGATATCACTGCCTTACTAACCAGAATCCCACATTGTGTGTCCACTATATAATTTTTCTTCTGTGCTGGATTTCTAAAACTTAACATGGATAAAACCGAATTCATTATCTTTCCACCATTTCATTCAACCCCCCCAACTGACCTATTCATCAAAGTCAATGGCTGCCCACTCTCCCCAGTCCCACAAGCTTGACACTGTTCTTTCCTTTAAACCTGAGATCTAAGCCCTTTCTACTTCTTGCCGACTCCAACTCAAAAATATCTCCCGTATCCGCACATTCCTCAACCACAAATCTGCAAAAACACTAGTGCATGCACTCATCATCTCCCGCCTCGATTACTGCAACCTCCTGCTGTGTGGCCTCCTTTCTAACACTCTCGCACACCTCCAATCTATCCTAAACTGTGCTGTCTGACTAATCCATCTGTCATTCCACGGCTTCTCCCTTCTGTCACTCCCTGCACTGGCTCCCCATTGCCAGACACTCCAGTTCAAAACCCTAACTTTGGCATACAAAGCCATCTAAAACCTGTCTCCTCCATACATCTGTGTCCTAGTCTCCAGATACTTACCTGCACGCAACTTCCGATTCTCACAAGATCTCCTTCTCTACTCACCTGAGACCTACCTCTTCCGATAAGAATACAACCTGCAGTAACCCTAGCTTCACAATACTGCTGCACGACCAGCTCTACCCTCACCTACTGTATCCTCACCCATCCCTTGTAGATTGTGAGCCCTCGCGGGCACGGTTCTCTTGCCTCCTGTACCAGTTGGTGACTCATTTTTGCTCAAGATAGTCTCGGTATCTCCTTTGTGATGTATATGAAACAGTGTCAGTGTCTACTATGTGATGTATACAGCAGTCTCAGTGTCTCCTATGTTATGTATATGATGCAGCTACATTGTCTTTTATGTGATGTATATGCTCCTGCCTCAGCATCTGCTATGTGATGTATATGCTCCAGCCCCAGTGTCTTCTATATGATGTATATGTTCCAGCCCCAGAATTTTCTATGTGATGTATATGCTCCAGCCTCAGTGTCTCCTATGTTATGTATACAGCAGTCTCAGTGTCTCCTTTGAGATGTGCATATATAGCAGTTTTGGTGTCTCCTATGTGATGTATATAATGCAGATCTCCTACTGCTTGAGTTCTATAAATATAAAGTGAGCCTTGATGAATCTCCTACTGTGAGGAGACATGCAGTGTAATATTCATCTGTTGTGAGTTCTTTTAAAAATTCATCTAAAGAGTCAACTGCTGTCCAAACTGATGCAAACCTGGAAAAGAGGTTGTGAATAGTAGTACCACCTAACATCACATGTCGCACTAAAAAGAAGCAGTTCCAGCTGTCACATAGGGGTGAGTTAATTATATGTTTGACCAAAAAAAACAAAGATTCCCCACCCCTCCCCTTAGATGAACCCTTAGTTACGCCTTTGGTGGCATGTGATATTTGCTGCTGTCTTGGAATTGGAATGCCATTTCACATTGAAGTATCATTCGCATCTAAGTGTCTGATGTGATGAAACTGACCATACAGAATTGAGACTTGATTGCTATATGTGTCATGGATGACAGTTGGAGAAGTGGAAGAGGTTGTGATCTGTTGTTTTAATGTACAAATCTGTGTTGATGCCCCCATCTAGGTACAAAATGTTAATAAAGTTTATTTTGTGTTTGCAATGGTGCATATTAAAGTTGAGCTTTGAGGCCTGTGAGTTCAGGTATTTGAAAAATTGGATTAGGGTATCAACATACCACCACAAATTAAGAAAATATCATATTTACATTTCTTCCGACAGATTACTTGCTGGGAACAGAGGTCTTGGGTATATTCGTCTTCAAGTCCTGCCATAATCACTGGTGTTGAGCCACCCCCGTAGTGTTCGAGTTCAGTTCGGTTTGTCAAACACCCGTATGTTCGCCGAACTATTCGTCGAACTGTTTGTCGAACACCTTCGAACACCGTTAAAACCAATGGCAGGCAAACAAAAACACTTCAAAGGTGTCCAAAAGCTGACAAACTGCTCAGAAGACACAACTAACACATGGAAAAGTGACAAGTACATATAGTCATGCGAAAAGAAAAGAGGTGAAAGAGTAAAAGGAGGGGGAGACACAGATATAGGCATTAGAGATGAGCGTTGTTCGACTCGAACTGTTCGCCAATCTCAAATTCGAGCTGTTTTGGGCGGTGATCGAGCCGTTCGGCGAACACGAACGATTTGAGAAAAATTCGGCTGTTCGAGGTTATGTTCGATAACTGTTTGTGCACCAAAATCATAACTGGATTTTTTCTCAGTAATGATGAAAATTAATGTTAATACGCAGTTTGAGTGTACAGCGGGGTGGAGGGAGGGGCAGGGGATGGATCTCTGCAGGAATAATGAAGATCTCCATTTTTTTTTCTCTTTCCCACATTTACAGTGGGGAGGTGCAATCTGTCAGCCTATCAGCAGCGCACACACGGAGCGAAGTGCTTTTTTTCACACAAGCAAGGGCATGTGTCATTGGCAGTGTATGTCACATGTCCTTGCCCTATATTACCAAGCCATTTTCCCCGTCGCCACCATTTTCTCACTGCTGCAGCTGCATGTTAGACGGCACCGCTGTTGCTGTGTGCGCTATACCTTGTTAATTTCAAGCCAATTTTCGCACAAATCTACAGATAGCTTGGGAGTAGGGAATAGTTGTGATTGCAGTCCTTTTAAGGACTAGGTTACAGCATTTCCAACGACTTTTATCAGGCAGGTCTGTGCTCTTAAATAGATTGTGGGAGTAAAGACTAATTGTAATTGCAGTCCTTTTCAGGACTAGGTTACATCAGTTCCTATCAGTTTTTGCCAGGCAGGTCTGTGCCAGTGCTGTGCAAGTTTTTTTCACAGCATTTGGCTGAATCTAGCAAAGCTAATCCTTTTTGGCCTATTGCAGAGTGTGTTAGTCAGTGGAGTAGCCTATCTGTGTTGCAAGATATACCACCTGTGTATAGAATACCAATTTTTTTACTGCACCTAGTGAAGTAAAATCTTTTGGGCATAGCATCATTCTATTAGTCCATCTATACTGACCTCCATCAGGTTGCAAATTGAATATCATTTTTTTCTGCATCTAGCTCTGAAAAAATATTTGGGCTTCTAGCAGTGTGTGGGACTTGTTCTATTAGTCCATCTATACTGACCTCCATCAGGTTGCAAACTGAATATAATTTTTTTCTGCATCTAGCTCTGAAAAAATATTTGGCCTTCTAGCAGTGTGTGGGACTTGTTCTATTAGTCCATCTATACTGACCTCCATCACGCTGCAAATTCAAAATAATTTTTTGTCTGCATCTAGCTCTGAAAAAATATTTGGGCTTCTAGCAGTGTGTGGGACTTTCTCTATTAGTTCATCTATACTGACCTCCATCAGGTTGCAAACTGAATATATTTTTTTTCTGCATCTACCTCTGAAAAAATATTGGGCTTCTAGCTGTGTGTGGGACTTGTTCTATTAATCCATCTATACTGACCTCCATCAGGTTGCAAACTGAATATAATTTTTTTCTGCATCTACCTCTGAAAAAATATTTGGGCTTCTAGCTGTGTGTGGGACTTGTTCTATTAGTCCATCTATACTGACCTCCATCAGGTTGCAAACTGAATATAATTTTTTTCTGCATCTAGCTCTGAAAAAATATTTGGCCTTCTAGCAGTGTGTGGGACTTTCTCTATTAGTCCATCTATACTGACCTCCATCAGGTTTCAAATTAAAAATAATTTATATCTGCATCTAGCTCTGAAAAAATATTTGGCCTCCTAGCAGTGTGTGGGACTTTCTCTATTAGTCCATCTATACTGACCTCCATCAGGTTGCAAATTAAAAATAATTTTTTGTCTGCATCTAGCTCTGAAAAAATATTTGGCCTTCTAGCAGTGTGTGGGACTTTCTCTATTAGTCCATCTATGCTGACCTCCATCAGGTTGCAAACTGAATATATTTTTTTTCTGCATCTACCTCTGAAAAAATATTGGGCTTCTAGCTGTGTGTGGGACTTGTTCTATTAATCCATCTATACAGACCTCCATCAGGTTGCAAACTGAATATAATTTTTTTCTACATCTACCTCTGAAAAAATATTTGGGCTTCTAGCTGTGTGTGGGACTTGTTCTATTAATCCATCTATACAGACCTCCATCAGGTTGCAAGCTGAATATAATTTTTTTCTGCATCTACCTCTGAAAAAATATTTGGGCTTCTAGCTGTGTGTGGGACTTGTTCTATTAGTCCATCTATACTGACCTCCATCAGGTTGCAAACTGAATATAATTTTTTTCTGCATCTAGCTCTGAAAAAATATTTGGCCTTCTAGCAGTGTGTGGGACTTTCTCTATTAGTCCATCTATACTGACCTCCATCAGGTTGAAAACTGAATATATTTTTTTTCTGCATCTACCTCTGAAAAAATATTTGGGCTTCTAGCTGTGTGTAGGACTTGTTCTATTAGTCCATCTATACTGACCTCCATCAGGTTGCAAACTGAATACAATTTTTTTCTGCATCTACCTCTGAAAAAATATTTGGGCTTCTAGCTGTGTGTGGGACTTGTTCTATTAGTCCATCTATACTGACCTCCATCAGGTTGCAAATTGAATATAATTTTTTTCTGCATCTAACCCAGCCAATAGTTTTGGCCTAATACCACAGTTTGGCCACTCAGCTCTGCTCGGTTCCCATCCATTGTTTTTTTGTGCAAACAACTCCAGAGTTGTGAATTAGTTAACCACCAAAATGAGTGGAAAAAGGCCTGCTGCTGGTGGATAGGGGAATAGGCGTGTTGGGAAGGGGAAAAAAGGTTGTGTCCGTGGGGTAGGTGTTAAAGCAACAGTAACATCTGCAGAAGAAAGACCATCTTCCAGCCAAACTAAAATGTCTACTTCTTTTAGCGGACAATGTGATAAGATCCCTTTCTTACGGCCACGCCAATCGCTACAAATTCCAGATGAGGCACAAAAACAGCAGGTGCTTCAACGGATATCAAGTGCTCCTTTAAGTGGGCTCTCCTCCACATCAACTTCAACATCACAAATACTCCAGTCCTCAAAGGTGTCACCCCAATCGCACTTGCTTCCTCACAGCTCCCAAATCTCCAGCTGCCCGTCTGAGTATGAGGTAGAACAGATGGTTGAGTCTGCAGAGCTGTTTACTCATACTATAGCCTGGGAATCAGAGGTCGACTGCAGCGCTTCTGTGAATCCAGACGAGGAAATGATCTGCACTGATGCCCAGAATCTTTATGAGTCGGATCCAGGACCAGACGCAGAAAGTTCTGACCATAATGTAGACCCTCATTCCCAAACTGTAACTGCTGTTGGTGGAGACAATGAGGAAGACGATGATGAGACTCAAATACCTGATTGGAGCGACAACTTCAGTTTTTTGTCAGGGCAGGAACAGGTTGGCTCTGAGGACGACGGGTGTGATAACGCACAGGGTGATGATGATGAGGTTGGAGATCCCACTTACTGTCAACCCACAGTCAGCCAAGAGATGAGGTCAGCAGAGGAGGTGGAGGAAGATGCTAGTGATGACGAGGTGAGGTTGCGCCTTCCTGGACAGAGACGTAATACTGGAAGCACGTCAACAACTGCATCCTCAAACACAACTCTGCCTCTCACCACAGATCGTGGTGGCTCTTCACGTCGCATGTGTGCTAAGCCTTGCATAGCCTGGGCATTTTTTCAGATCGATAAAGATGACCCAACTCGTGTTATCTGTAACATTTGTCAGCAAAAGCTAAGTAGAGGCCAAAAAATACATAGTTTGAGTACTTCATGCATGAACCGGCACATGGACATGAAGCATAAGTTGCAGTGGGAAGCTCAGTGTGCTACAATGCGGCCTAGCCGGCCGGGCCAACCACCGTCTGCCATATCTTGTGCATCCGCGGCCTCTTCATCCTCTGTGACTGGGGGGACAGCAGTCACACCTGTTTTGGGGCGCAGACCTGCCACCTCTTTACCCGCAACAGCCAGCGTGATTGGCAGGTCATCATTTTCTTTGGAGGTGGTAGCACCAGCTGTTGTTGAGCGCTGTCCGACATCGATAGCACCACCTTTGGATCAAGGAAACCTAACATGTCCGCCTGCATCTTCCTCACAGACCGGCAGTTTGCCGGGGACACCCTTATCAACCCCGTCTAAGCACAATAGCCAGCCCTCGGTCCCTCAGATGTGGACAAGTAAAAGACCATTTCCTTCTAGCCATGAGAAAGCTAAGAGGTTGAATTTCACCATCTGCAAGCTCTTGGCTACAGAAATGCTGCCTTTCCGCCTGGTGGACACAGAGGATTTTCGAGACCTTATGTCCGTCGCAGTGCCCCAGTACCAGATGCCCAGTCGGCACTACTTCTCAAAGAAAGGTGTGCCTGCGCTCCACCAGCATGTCGCACACAACATCACCGCTTCTTTGAAAAACTCTGTGTGTGACAGGGTGCATTTCACCACAGACACTTGGACGAGTAGGCATGGACAGGGGAGTTACATGTCGCTGACTGGGCACTGGGTAACTATGGTGACAGCAGGACAAGGGGCTGCTGTCCAAGTCTTGCCGTCCCAACGAGTTGTGCGTCAATCCTCTTTATGTCAAAGTTCCTCCACTGCTTCTGCCTCCTCAACCTCCTCTCGGTCTTCCACCTGCACCCAAAGCCTGTCTGGTCATGCCACAAGCTTTCTAACTGTGTAGAAGGGATCCTGCACACCTCCTTACTATGCTGGCAGTAGGGCTCAACGTCATCAGGCGATTTTTACTTTGAAATGTCTGGGAAATGTGAGTCACACAGCTGAGGAGTTGTGGTCAGCTCTGGAGAACCAATTTCATGAATGGTTGTCTCCACTGGACCTGGAACCAGGGAAGGCCGTGTGCGACAATGCTGCAAACCTGGGTGCGGCCCTTCGTCGGGGCAATGTCACACACGTGCCTTGTATGGCTCACGTGTTGAACCTGGTTGTCCAGCAATTTTTAGCCCACTATCCCAGACTAGATTGCCTTCTGCAGAGGGCACGGTCGCTGTGTGCTCACGTCCGCCGTTCGCATCCCGCAGCTCAGCGACTTACATCTCTACAGAAGTCGTTGGGCCTGCCACTTAACCGGCTAAAATGCGATGTGCCTACCCGGTGGAATTCAACTCTGCACATGTTGCAGCGACTGTGGCAGCACTGACAAGCCCTGGTGCAATACGTTCTGACATATAGCCTGGGCCAACGAGATCCAGAGGTGGGGCAAATCACGCTGGAGGAGTGGTCTCAGATCAGGGACCTATGCACCCTTTTGCACAGTTTTGAAATGGCGACGAAGATGTTTAGTGCTGACGATGCCATTATCAGCATGACTATTCCGGTGATTTACATGCTGGAGCACATGTTAAACAGAATTCGGAGTCAGGTGGTGGCACAAGAGGAGGTGGAGGAAGTAGAGGAGGAGGAGTTGTATGCGGAAGGGCTAACATCTGCAAGGTCCAGACGGTCGGCAGCACCAAGGCGGCAGGCATGTGAGGGTGGGGGAGATGGTTTTACCAGGGCGCATGGTAGCAGCCAAACTAGTGAGGAAGGTGCAGGAGCCCAGGAAGAAGTGGAGGACGAACTGATGGAAGACTCATCAGATGAGGGAGACCTTGAACACATTTCTGTTGTGCGAGGTTGGGGGGAGAGGACAGAGGAAGGAAGCATGATTGTTACCTCGCCACCAACACAACAGGGACTTGGTGCTCCTGGATGCGCAACACACATGAGTGCCTTCTTGCTGCACTACCTGCAAAATGACCCTCGAAATGTGAGAATTAGAAATAATCCTGACTACTGGGTTGCCACACTGTTAGATCCCCGGTACAAAAGTAAATTTGCAGAAATTATTCCTGCCATAGAAAGGGATGCACGCATGCAGGAGTATCAGCAGAGACTGTTGCAGAATCTTACATGTGCTTTTCCACAAAACACCAGTGGTGCACGTAGTGAATCTCACAGTTCCAACTTGCCAACCGTGGGACCGTCAAGTGTTCAGCACTAGTGTTGAGCCACCCCCGTAGTGTTCGGGTTCGGTTCGGTTCGTTGAACACCGGGATGTTCGAGGAACTGTTCGTCGAACTGTTCGTCGAACACCTTAGAACACCGTCGAACACCGTTAAAACCAGGCAAACAAAAACACATAGAAACACATAGAAAACACCTGCAAAGGTGTCCAAAAGCTGACAAACTGCTCAGAAGACACTCTCTTTAAAAAAGCCGGCCGGCAAATTCAGCAGCGGCATACACCGGTACCCGACAATTTAGACAAGAAGGAATAGAGCATCACACATAGATTAGATAGATAGAAACATGTCAGTCACACATATAAGAAGCACAGTGACAGTGTTGGTTACTGCACTTGTCATTTAGTGTAAAGGATTTATTAAAAAAAATATTAGTGTTTTCATGCACCGTCTCTTTAAAAAAGCCGGCCGGCAATTCAGCATCTGTACCCGACAATTTAGAACAGAAAGAATAGAGCTTCACACATAGATTAGATAGATAGAAACATGTCAGTCACATATATAATAAGTACAGTGATAGTGTTGCTTACTGTACTTGTCATTTAGTGTAAAGGATTTATTTTAAAAAATAATAGTGTTTTCATGCACTGTCTCTTTAAAAAAGCCGGCCGGCAATTCAGCAGCGGTACCCGACAATTTAGAACAGAAAGATAGAGCATCACACATAGATTAGATAGATAGAAACATGTCAGTCACATATATATGAAGTACAGTGATAGTGTTGGTTACTGTACTTGTCATTTAGTATTAAAATAAAGGATTTATTATTAAAAAAATTGGCGTGGGGTTCCCCTTAATTTTAGGCTCTAGCGCAGGTTAAGCAGACGGCTGGGGCAGATGTTTGAAGCCTGGGAAGGGGGTAATACCCACGGAGCTTCCCAGGCTACTAATATGAGCCCCCAGCTGAATACATAGCCTTTACTAGCTATTAAAATGGGGGACCCCCCAAAAAAAATGACGTGGGGTCCCCCCTAATTTAATAGCTAGCAAAGGCTAGGCAGACAGCTGGGGGCTGATATTAATAGCCCAGGAAGGGAGCCATGAATATTGGCCCCCTCCCAGGCTAGAAACACCAGCCGTCAGCCGCCCCAGAAATGGCGCATTCATAGGATGCGCCAATTCTGGCACTTAGCCTCGCTCTTCCACGCTGCCCTGGTGCGGTGGCAGGGGGTAATAGGGTTGGGGTTGATGTCAGCTTATAATGCCAGCTGACATCAAGCCCAGGTTAGTAATGGAGAGGCGTCTATAAGACACCCCCATTACTAACCCCATAGTCAAAGTTAAAAAAAAACACAAACACCCAGAATAAAGTCCTTTAATTGAAATAAAGACACAATTCTTTATTGTTCTAAATTAAACCATACTTACCATCACGCCCATTCCAGCTGAAGCCAACGATCTCCTGCAATAAAAGAAAAATAATAAAGCAACCTCATCCTTACCTTTCCATGGTTCCCACGACAGCTTCAGCTCTGCTACATCGAGATAACAGGCTGGACCGCAGCAGAACGCTGCCATCCAGCCTGTCATCCCGCAGACACTGAGAAGCGCAGGCTTGCTTGCGCTGCTCAGCGTCTCTCTGTGACGACATCCAGATGAGCCGAGTTCATGTCCAATGAACTCGGCTCACCTCATGCACGTCACTGACAGCGTGGGAAAATTCTCACGCTGAAGCGCTGATTGCAGGAGAATTTTCCCACGCTGTCAGTGACGTGCAGGAGGTGAGCTGAGTTCATTGGACATGAGCTCACCTCATGCACATCACTGACAGCGTGGGAGAATTCTCCTGCACTCAGCACTTCAGCGTGAGAATTTTCCCACGCTATCAGTGACGTGCATGAGGTGAGCCGAGTTCATTGGACATGACCTCGGCTCATCTGGATGCCGTCACAGCGAGACAGTGAGGAGCGCAAGCATGCCTGCGCTTCTCAGTGTCTGCGGGATGACAGACTGGATGGCAGCGTTCTGCTGCGGTCCAGCCAGTCATCTCGATGTAGCAGAGCTGAAGCTGTCGTGGGAACCATGGAAAGGTAAGGATGAGGTTGGTTTATTATTTTTCTTTTATTGCAGGAGATCGTTGGCTTCAGCTGGAATGGGTGTGATGGTAAGTATGGTTTAATTTAGAACAATAAAGAATTGTGTCTTTATTTCAATTAAAGGACTTTATTCTTGGTGTTGTGTTTTTTTTAAATACTTTACTAGAAATTCATGGCGGTCATGTCTAATACTGGCGTGACCCCATGAATTTTGGGCTTGGGGCCAGCTGATAATACCAAGCTGGCCCTAACCCCTTTATTACCCAGTGAGCCACCGCACCAGGGCCCTGGATGAGTTGGGTACAGCGCCAGAAGATGGCGCTTCTAAGAACGCGCCATTTTCCGGGGTGGCTGCGGACTGCAATTTGTAGCGGGGGGGGCCCAGAAAGCTTGGGCCTCCCTGCGCTGCAGATTCCAGCCCCCAGCTGCCTAGTTGTACCTGGCTGGACACAAAAATAGGGCCACACCATAAGTTTGTCCCCTTTTATGGCCATATCAGCCAGAGATGCAGATGTTTTATGTGCAGCATGAGATGGTGCATTATCATGCAAAAAAATTATCTTGCTGTGAAATACACGGTTCTTCTTCTTGAACCATGGCAGGAAGTGCTGTTTGAGAAAATCCACATACATTATGGAGTTCATCTTTAGCGCCTTCAGGGATCCTAAAGGGGCCGACAATCTCTCTCCCCATGATTCCAGCCCAAAACATTACTCCACCTCCTCCTTGTTGGCGCTGTAGCCTTGTTTGCGTGGGGTGTCCATCAACCAGCCATCCTCCACTCCATCCATCTGGACCATCGAGCGCTGCACGGCACTCATCCGTGAACAAAACTGTTTTGAAATCAGTCTTCATGTAATGTTTGGCCCACTGGAGCCGTTTCTGCTTGTGTGAAGTGGATAGAGGAGGTCGACAGGATGGCGTATGCACAGCTGCAAACCTCTGAAGGACCATGCATCTTGTTGTTCGGGGGACGTTGGAGGCACCAGCAGCTTCAAAAACTTGTCTGCTGCTATGATAAGGCTTTTTTGCCGCTGCTCTTTTAACCTGACATAATTGCCTGTAGGAAAGAGTCCTCAATTTGCCCTTATCAGCACGCACACGTGTGTACTGTGAATCAGCTACATACTTCTTGATTGCCAAGACACTTCATCCTGATCATCGCACAATGTTGATTGTAGTCATGCCTTGACCTAAACACTCCACAATTTGTTGCTCCTCAGCTGCCGACACATCCTTTTTCTTTCCCATTTTGGCAGAAAATGTAGGCTGCTTAATAATGTGAGACAGCCTTCTTAAGTAGTCTTGCCTTTCATTGGACACACCTGCCAAACTAATTAGCACAGGTGTCTGCAATTGCTTACAGTGATATAAAGAGCCCTGACACACATCACCATCAATGAGTTTAACTGACAAACAAACAAATTCTTCCCTTATCACTCCTAAACACTTTTTGCATAATAATTTGGAACACAGTGTACATGTGCTTTTCCACAAAACACCAGTGGTTCACGTAGTGAATCTTACAGTTCTAACTTGCCAACCGTGGTCTGTATGGAGTTGTTCAATAAAGGGCCCAAAATTAAGATAACATAGATGGGAGAGGTCTCTATGAATAGGAATTCCTAAGTATTTGATACCCTGTGAGGGCCAGGCAAAGGGAAAGTTGGACTGGATGGAATCCTATATGGATTTGGGGAGGGAGACATCGAGGGCCTCAGACTTCGCTGCATTGATTTTAAAATTTGACCATGTAACAAAGTGATCTATTTCAGCCATAACAGCATGGATGGATATATGTGATTGAGTGATATATACTAGGACATCATCAGCAAATAGAGAGCACTTGTACTCGGTGCCTCCCACCTCAATCCACCTAATATTGGGGTTATGGCGAATTGATGAGAGCAGGTGCTCCGTCACTAGGATGTATAAGAGAGGGGACAGAGGACATCCCTGCCTTGTCCCATTGGTGATTGTGAAAGGTGATGAAAATGTTCTGATGCACCCCCTGGGCCTTGGGACACCCGGAGCCAGACCCTTTTTGGTGGATGCTGGTGGTTGTAGTCTTCGTGGCGGCGACCCGGTTCCGTGGCTCAGGGTGGTCAAACCAGTGGCGGAACTATTTATGTGGTTTTGATGTTTAAATGTCCGACTACGCCACCCGTGGATTGCGGTCAGAGTGAACCGCCGCTGCAGGGCAGACCGCTGAGGCTGGTGTTGTGGGTGCAGCAGAGCGTAGCATAACTCCCCACGGGAGGAGTATAGCCTCAGGGCAGTGTATGCGGAGGATGGGGGTGATGGTGCAGGGCAGCAGCAGTAACGACACGGAGTCAGTGATGCAGTCCAGGGCCTTTACTCACAGTTCTTATTATCCAGACCACGTCTGCAGGTAACGGCTGCCCACGTCGTACTGTGCTCACCAGGTGAGGGGCTCAGACAACTCCCAGATAACTTTGGAGCGCTTCACAGGACCCCCTTTGTGTGTCCTTTGTCTGGCCTTTCTTACCAACCCTTCTGTCCGGCTGCCTCGGGCCTCCTCTTGGTAAACTTGGCGCCAGTTTCCCTGACCCTATGTGGTGCCTTCCTAGCGGGTGTAGCGAGGGGCTGCGCCACATAAAATGTCACAGCCTCCGGTTTCTAGCTGAGGGTCGTTTCCTGCCTCCACTAGTTTCGGGGACCGGTCTCCCCCTTTGGCCTGACCCCTCCACGCAGGTGGATTCGGGCGTGCGGTGGCGACTCGCCCGTCCGCACCCCTGGGATCCCTTCATTCCTCGTTCCTGGAGCCTTCTCCGCTCCTCTTCCTTCCTTCTCCCTCTTCCAGGCCTGGGCCTCTGTTACTAGGCCCGCCTCCGGAGCACAGCTCATGCAGAGCCCCTGCTCCCTGCCACTTCTGCTCAGACTTCTCTGCACTGAACTAAGATGGTGCCCACCTTTTATACTCCCTTCTCAATGCACCCAGGAACTGCTTCCTCCCTGCTCCTGCACTACAGGGTTCCCCTTCCTCAGTGTTCCCTCCCCCCACTCCAGCCAGGGACAGGGACTGTCGTGCCCATCTCAGAGGCATATTGGTCGCCCTGCCCCACGGCAATGTGGTGTAATCATGCAGGTGTCGGGTCCTGATCCACACTCCATCCTTACTTGAGAGTGAGATATCACACCTCTGGGTGAGGTGCAATACCTCTGTAGTAACCGAGCCCTCAGGGTGCTACAGTTCCATTTATCTTCAGCCTAGGTGACGTATTGTGATACAGGGCCGTGATTTTGGCTATAAAAGGGTCCCCTAGACCCCTACCCCAAGCTTTTTAAGAGAATCATATATGGCGTGCCAGGAGACTCTATGGAATGCTTTCTCAGCATCCAACGAGAGTATCTAATTACAAATTTTTAACTGCATCTAGCCCAGGAAATACTTTGTGCCTAGTAGCAGTGTCTGCTAGTCAGCGGATTATCCCGGCTGTTAAGCAAGCTACACCACCTGTAGTTTGGACACTTAATTTTTTCAAAGGAAATGCTTCGGGACCACGGGATACTCAGTGAAGAGCATCAGGAGGCACCCCAAGGCATAGGGGCTGGGACTGGCAGTAGGATGCCTTGCGGTGGACAGCCGAGCTCGATCCTTATAAAAGCTTTTTAACTGCAGCAGCTTTAGAGGACGCTACTGGAGCTGGAATTACGCGGCTGCTGGCATGAGACTTGCCCTCCAATAGATCCTTGTAAATGGATTTAAAGTGTATTCATTCAAATTAGAGAGACAATTTAAATTAAAAAGCTTAGAGCTGCCTCCACCACAGGGGGGCTCGCTCGACCCACCAGCGGACAGGCACCAGTATTGGGAGAGGGGGGCTGGCCATCAGGGTTCACCGCGGCTCTGGCACAAACCCGGCGACACGGAAGTGGCACGGGCAGGAGCGGACTGAACGTGTCGGCTTCTCACTTTTTGGATTTTAGAAGGGCATGACATGCCTATATCTGTGTCTCCCCCTCCTTTTACTCCTCCACCTCTTTTCTTTTCGCATGACTATATGTACTTGTCACTTTTCCATGTGTTAGTTGTGTCTTCTGAGCAGTTTGTCAGCTTTTGGACACCTTTGAAGGTGTTTTCTATGTGTTTCTATGTGTTTTTGTTTGCCTGCCATTGGTTTTAACGGTGTTCGAAGGTGTTCGACGAACAGTTCGACGAACAGTTCGGCGAACACACGGGTGTTCGACGAACCGAACCGAACTCGATCACTACGGGGGTGGCTCAACACTAATAGGCATGTCATGCCCTTCTAAAACCAAAAAAGTGCGAAGCCGACACGGCCAGTCCGTTCCTGCCCGTGCGACCTCCGTGTCGCCGGGTTTGTGCTAGAGCTGCTTTGGACCCTGACGGCCAGCCCCCCTCTCCCAATACTGGTGCCTGTCCGCTGGTGGGTCGAGCGAGCCCCCCTGCGGTGGAGGCAGGTCTAATCTTTTTAATTTAAATTGTCTCTCTAATTTGAATGAGTACACTTTAAATCCTTTTACAAGGATCTATTGGAGGGCAAGTCTCATGCCAGCAGCCACGGTTGCAGGAGGAGGAAGAGGCGGAGCTTGCCGTGTGCTGCTGTGTTTGGTGTGTGGAGAGAGCTCCTGGGAAGGGAGGTTTTGCCTTTTCCATCTGGGACTTTTTGTCTGCCCCCTTCCCAGGAAAGGAGACTTGCTGTGGGACTGGCCTCCGTGGCTGGGCCCCCAGCTCCAGCCCCCCGGTCCAAGCCGGCGGGGGGCAGGAGGAATACCATCGTGGCTGGGATGACCAGGTCCGGAAAAGGTAAGGGGTCCATCATGAAGACCAGAGGGACCCCCGAGGCCACGGCCGCGGCAGCTCCTACCCCCGGAGGTAGGCCGAGTACGTGCAGGGGTGCTGCAGCGGTGCCCCCTGATTGGGGCACCAAGGTGGCGAAGGAGTCCACTGTCATCTATGGCTCCCGCATCCATGCGCACCTCTGCGAGTATGAGGACGCCTCTAGGAAGCTAAAATCCCTCTGGAGGGAGTTGAGGGTAGCTCAGGAGAGGTCCGACAGGGCCTCTAGCAGCAAGAAGCCTGAGCTATCTGCCGCGGTCAGGAGGATTAAGAAGGCCATCCAGGAGGTGGAGAACCGGCGGTGTACCATCCTGGCCAGCAGTGGGCCATTCAGAGAAAAATTGGAGAACGACGACCGGTTCAGAGCCATGGCCGGTGGATCTCTGGAGGGGTCACGGAGCTCCAGCCAGGTGGTGGCGGTGGCGGTGGAGGATGAGGAGGAGGAGGTTGCGCCCTACCCACCATCTGGTGGCCTGGTAAGTGATCTCCAGGCATCACATAGCGGGATAGTCCCTCAGCAGATGGCTCTCCCGTCTGACTCTAGCCCTTCAGAGGGCAGCGGGAGCGAAGGGGAGGATGAGGATGGTGGTAGTACTAGTGAGGGGGGCTGCCTCGTCATGAAGCAGATCAGGCAGATTGAGTCCCCGGTACGTTTTAACCAGCTGACGTTCGGGGACGAGATCTGCGAGGACGAGGCAACCGGGAGGGGGATGAAGAGGAAAGCGAAGAGAGCTATGAAAAAGAAAACATCGGTAACACATAAATTTGTGTATGTCCCCCTCTCTGGGGCCCCCCGGTCCCGTTGTGCGGCACCCGCCACCCACCCCGGCTCGGGCCCTGATGTGGGTCCGCAGCGAGGGGGCGGGGAGACTATAGGCCATGGCACACAGAGCGCCGCCTCTGTTTGCAGTAAAGAAAGCGGTGTGTCGGATGTGTCTGACATGGAGCATGGCACGGAGGGCGGCCCGGCGGCGGGCAAAAACCATGGTGGTGCTCAGGCTGGGTCCCCTGTGAGAGAGGGGGCTGGCCTGGCACCTGGTGTGCCTGCTGGCGTGCGGGGGGCGGCGAGCGTAACTGCCGCTGCCACCTTCACTGCTGGCGGCACACCGGCAGCCGGGGCCGTTTCTCCGGCGGCGTGTGCTGGGAAAGTGTCTGGGTCCCTCACTCATGGATCTGTTAAATCTGGATCACTTTTGGGGATCCAGGCACCCGGTAAGGCATCTGGCGGGGCAAAAAGTGTGGGCCATCGTAAAAGGAAGGTGGTGGGGCCTGCTCCCCCGGCGGGGTCCGTGGCGAAGTCGGGGCCCCCGGCGCAGGGGCCCAGTAAGGGGTTGGCGCTGAGGGCTCTGCCGCCGGTGGACGCCGAGGGGGAGTGGCCTAGCCTGGGGCCGGCCGCCGGAGTTGCTGTGGCCAAGCTCTTTGTGGCTAAGGGAGTGACGGTGGTGGGTGCTGTGCCTCCGAGAATTGGTGCCGCTGGACCGTCACGGCCATTTTCGGGGGGCGTGGCCTCCCTGGCGTCCCCCATCCATGTGGGAGTGGCCACAGAGGGCCGCACTGTGCTGCCGGGTGCAGGGGGTGTGGTTTCCCGAGCCGGGTCTGCCCATGTGGGTGTGGCCACGCCCGGGGGCGGGGCTTAGCGCCGGCGCCGGTGGCTGCTCCTGGAGCAACAGAGACCACAGCTGTGGCCAGTGCCAGTGTGGGGGCTGCTGCTGTGGCTGATGCGGGTGCCTGTGTGCCGGGGTCCGCTGTGTCTGGGGGCTTACCTGGAGCAGGGGCTCCGGCACTGCGGGTATCCAGGAAAGCTGCAGCAGGGCTGGATGGTGCAGTGGGAGGAGCTACACCTGGCTCTCTTCCTGCTAGTAAAGCAGGAAGCTCCAGGTATGCTGGGAGCAGTGGTGCTGCACTGCTTAAGTCCTGCAGCGTGGTGCTTGATAGGCCAGCAGCATTAAAAGTTAACCCCCCGGCAGGGAAGACGCCACCAGCAGGCGGCAGTACCGGCAACAAAAGTAATATGGATGGTGGTAGTGAAACTGTACCCAGAAAGTGTACACAAAAAAAGAAAAACATTGACCCCGGTGCACATGGGAGTGGGAGCGGGGCGAGTGGGGTGATTGTGGACACAAATGGGGATGGTGTTGGTACGAATTTGTCTGTGGCTGGGGATGCAAATGGTGGGGAGTCTGCGGTAGGGTGCGTGAATGGAGTGTCTGTTGGTAGCGGGGAGCACGGGAGGGGGACTGGTCCATCTGCTCCCCCGGCCGCGAGCCCCTGGAGTTTTGCGGGGGTAGTGGCCGGGGCCTCGGGGTCCTTTCGGGGGGTTTCCTCGCCTCTGGACCTCAGGGACGGTGACTTGCGACGCCGTTTTCTGGAGGCCCTCAAGAAGGGAGAACGGACGATCACGGTAGAGGGAAGAGAGGTGGATCTGGCCTTTTGGCTGGACAGGCATGGCCAGGCTGCCTTCCAAGATAAAAGGGAGGGGGAAACAGTGTGGTCCCTCCCGACAGCCGGGCAGGGGGTGGCCAGGAGGAATGTGGTCCGTCTTCGGTGGAGGGGCAGTGAAGCGTGCCCGCCTAGAGCGAGAGTCGTGGAGCTCCTCCTGAAGATGGACTTCAGGGCAATTGACATCTTTGCCCTGATCCATCCTTTTGGTACCTCCATCTTTGACATCAGTTTTGTTTGGCCGGAGGGCTTAGAGCTTTTCGGGTCGAATTTTGAACTGGTGAAGGGGGAGTCCGGCTGGCGAGACTTTGCCGTACAGGCGGTGTCTCGCCAAAATGGCGTAAAGAGGGTGACCGTTCTAACAAATAACGAGTCACTCTCAGGGATCGATATTATGACGTGGCTTTTTCGTTATGGGGAAGTCACAGAGGTCCCAAAGAAGAACAGGGACGAGTTTGGCATTTGGTCAGGGGGCTGGACCTTCATGATGAAATTGAAGGTTTCAGGTGGTACTGTCACTCACATCCCCTCCTCGGCATTCCTGGGGAGGGACAGGATCCTGATCTTCTACCAGGGGCAGCCGAAGGTCTGCCACAGGTGCGGTGACCCCCGCCACTTCAGCGCGGGCTGCAAGCTGCAGAAATGTGCCTTGTGTGGCGGGGTTGGTCATCTGGCCGCGGCCTGAGGTGACATTAGGTGTCACCTGTGTGGTGATCTAGGTCACCCGTATAGCCGCTGCCCACATTCCTTTTCCAACACCATCTCTGGTCAGGTGGAGGAGGGCCGCAGGGGTGTCCCCAGTGGTTCATCTTCTGCTGGAACTGGAGGTGGGGGCGGGAGGGGAGTTGAGGGGTCAGGGAGAAAAGGCGAGGCGAATACACCTGCTCACCAGTGGCAACAGGTGAGGCGCCGAAGGGACAGGGGGCAGGATAAGCCCCAGGCGACTGGGGTGATGACTGTCCCCTCCCCGGAGGTTGCAGCCGGAGCCTCTGAGGCCCTGGGGGAAAAGGCGGTGAGCGAGGAGATCAGGAGGATGGAGAGGGAGGAGGCGGCTGCTTCCGATAACTCCTCCCAGTATGAAAGTCTGGATGAGGAGGTGGTGGAGCAGCCAAAAAAATCAGGTGACAAAAGTACCAGTAGTCGGAGGAAAAAGAACAGGAAAAGGGTAAAAAAACCTAAAGCCCCCCCCCCCTGACCGCTACGGTGCCTACGGAAGGGCTCACCGGCTCCCCTCTGATCCCCCTCTCCAATCGGTTCCAAGCCCTCGATGACTCTGCTGTGTCGGAGGTCGGGGGTAAGGAGCCGGAGACAACATCTGGGGTGCCTTCAGGGGGCGGCGGGGTCTGTCCCCTGGGGGACTCGGCTGCACCTGGGGGGGGCCTGCCCCGGGGTCCGGAGGCGAGGAAACCTGTGCTAGGAAGGAGGTGTCCGATGCTGGAGGGGCGGGCACGGATACCTCGGTATCCCTAAAGAGGAGGGGTGACTCGGGCTCCTCCTCAGAAGGCGAGAGGAAAAAGGGGGGTACGGGGAAAAAGAAGGCCATCTAACTCAATAACCCATGATGGCGGAACCTACCCCGTTGACTCTGGCGTCGATTAATGTCGCCAGTATAAAGTCAGATGCGGCCAGATTTACGGCCTTTGATTTTTTCACCCAAGTTGAGGCTGACATTTTATTTTTGCAGGAGACCAGACTAACGGACATGGGGGCCATTTATAAAGCAACGAGGAAGTGGAGGTGTGGGCTCTCATACTGGTCTCTTGCGGCCGAGCCGTATAGCGGGGTAGCGGTCCTTTTTAAGGCCGCTTCGGTGGAATGCAGATGGGTGATTGAGGTAGAAATGGGGAGGTGCTTGGTTCTTGACATCTTCATGAGGGGACAGGAGCTCCGGCTCATTAATATCTACGGCCCGCAATCTAAGTGGGACCGTAAATGTCTCTTCCTGAAGGTCAAGCCCTATATTTTTACAAGCCGGCAGGTGGTCTTCGGTGGGGATTTTAACATTGTAACTAGATCCCGTGATAGGGGAGGCCCCGGAGACCGGCTGGCTTATGATAGCCTAGCCCTGAATAGCATAACAAGTGAAGCTCGCCTGGTGGATGTCCACATCCGGCACACCCCAGGTCACGGGGGTTTCACCTTTCATAGGGGTAGCAGTAGGTCTAGGATAGATAGGTTTTATTTAAAGGAGGAGGCCGTCTCTTCTGCAGTGTCCACTGTTGAGGTGGAATTCTCCGATCACTGTTTCATTTTCTTTTCCTTGAATGTTACAGAGACCCCCCGGATGGGGAGAGGCCTGTGAAAGCTGAATTCGTCCCTGTTGGAAGAAGCTGATG
Source organism: Phyllobates terribilis (assembly GCF_046119375.1). Classification (NCBI taxonomy): domain Eukaryota; kingdom Metazoa; phylum Chordata; class Amphibia; order Anura; family Dendrobatidae; genus Phyllobates; species Phyllobates terribilis. Next base: position 761,691,069 of record NW_027362762.1, on the reverse strand, counting down.
TAAGACAATCCTTTGAGGAATTTCTTCAGAGCCAGGTACCTCTCTTGGGTCTCTGTAGTACTAAGTTTGAGTGGTGGGAGATCTTCAAAAGAAGGGTTGCAAGGTTCTTCCGTCAGCTCTCAAGCCTCAGGGGCCTGAACAGGCACTGCCTGTATCGGGATCTGGGGAGGAAACTCGAGCAGCTCGTCTCGACTGGAGGGGACCGTGAGTAAATCTCTAGGGTGAAGGCCTTGCTCAAGGGGTGCCAGTATGATAGGCACACATCCTTGGTTTTTGAGAGGGATTTCGGGAGGTACCGCTCGCCCGACCCTTACAGGAACTGCAGGATGTCAGTGAGTTGTAAGGTGGTAACAGGACTGATCAACAGTACGGGGTCCCTGAACAGATCCAAATCAGGGATCCTGGAGGTGGTCAGATCCTTCTACTCGCACCTCTTGGGGGGGAGGGAACCTGATCGGGATGAGATGTCGGCTTTCCTGGCTGAAACCATCCCTGAGCCAGGGGATTACCCCTCTCTTCATGTTTTGGCGGAAGCAATCAGGGAAGAGGAAGTGAGACAGGCGATTGATGGGCTCCGGCCCAAAAAGTCGCTTGGTCCGGATGGCTTAACATCCGAGTTTTCCAAGACTTTTAGGGACTCCTTGGTCCCCCTCTTGACTGAGGTGTTTAATGAGTGTCTCTCCTCGGACGCTCTGCCCAGTTCAATGAAGAAGTCAGCCCTGATTATTCTGTCAAAGGGTAAAGACTCGTCCCGTATTGAGAATTGGCGTCCCATAGCGCTTCTCAATAGGGACCGAAAGGTTCTGGCAAAGGTGCTTTTTAATCGGTTGGTGAAGTTTGCACCCCGGCTCCGTTAGGGGGCCCAGCACTGCTCTGTTCCAGGCCGCAGTACTTTTAGTGCTGTGCTCGGTGTCCGAGAGGCAGTGGAGCAGAGCAGGGCAGGTCACTGGAAGGGGTACTTGCTGTCCTTAGACCAGGCGAAAGCCTTTGACCGGGTTAACCACGAGTACCTCTGGTCCGTCCTTCTGAGGTACGGTCTGTCCGGGAGGTTTGTTGATTGGTTGAGAGTTTTATACAATGGGGCAGAGACTTTTCCACTTGTGAACGGTTGGGTCGGACCCCCTTTTGAGGTGAAGTCTGGTGTCTGCCAGGGCTGTCCTCTGAGCCCACTGTTATACGTGTTTGCGATTGACCCTCTTCAAAGGAGGGTGGAGCGCGGACCATTGGTGGGAGTCGGGATGGACCAGGCGGAGCCAGATGCCACCTTGAGGGTAGTGGCGTACGCCGACGACGTTTCCCTTTTTGTAACCTCGAGAGGGGAGGCAGATAGGGTCATGTCTGAGGTTGAGCGCTACTCGGTGGCATCCGGGTCCATGATCAACCGGGATAAGTGTGAAAGTCTCTGGCTGGGAGGGGGAGATCCTAGTTTTGATCTCCCGGACACTCTTCCAGGGCCTCAGGCCACAGCAAAAATACTAGGCATCAGTTTCAGCCCGGGGGACTACCCCCAGCAAAACTGGGAGGGCAGACTTAAGATTGCCGCCCAGAAGGTGGATCAGTGGAAGGGCTGGTCCCTGACCCTGAGGGAAAGGGTTAGCCTGGCCAAAGGGTATTTGCTTCCTTTACTAATATACCTGGGCAGTGTCTGCACCTTACCAGAGCCTCTTTGGACACGGGTCTACAGCCTGTTCTTTCAACTATTATGGGGGAATAGGCTGAACCTAATCAAGAGGGAGGTCACGTACCGCATGAGGAGACTAGGAGGGTTGGGTATGGTCAACCCAGTGGTGTTCCTAGTAAACACCTTTATTAAGGCAAACATCACCAACCTCTGGTTAGAGAGGGCTCCTCCGTGGGTATTCTCCTGTAGGGGGTGGTTTCAGCCTTTCTTCCAGGAATGGGAGACAGGAGGGCAGGTGAAGGACCTTCGAACGCCTCATGGGCATCTTCCGGCTTATGCTAGCCCGGTTCTGAAGGTGATCCGTCGGTGGGGTCTGGGAGTGTGGGAGATCAGGACCTTGTCAAGGAGGTTACTTGACAATAGGGTCCTGTTGACCCACTTTCAGAAGCCCCTGGCGCTCAAGGATTGCCCAAGCCGGGATCTGGAGGTAGGGCTTGGGTTATTGAACTCTAAACGGATCCCCTTGAAGTTTTGGGACTTGGCTTGGCCCTGCTTCCATGGGAGACTGTATGTGAGGGACAACCTGAAGTACAGGAACTCTGATGACCGAGATTGTCCCCGCGAGGAGTGTGGTGGCATGCTTGAGAGCATGGAGCACTTCCTGCTTCGGTGTCCCTTTAATACAGAGGTCTACAGTAGGGTGGGTGCTTCCATTGGCTGGCCCAGGCTGGCAGGCCTTTCCTATTCGGAGTGGGCCTATGGGGCTTTCAGGTCCCTGGGTGGCCGAGATCGGGGCACTGTTTTCTTAGTTAGCTTAGTGACCAGGTTTTACACGTGGAACGCACGGTGCTTAGTGTCCACCCAGCAGAAAGCCCTCCCCCGGGAAGAGGTGATTAGGAACATCCTGGGTGACCTGGCAAAAGTGAGCTCGCTGGAGTATGAGAGGCTGGGTGCAGGGAGGGCTTCCCTTCTATGGAGGGGGTTCTCATTCAATGTGCCCTAGGGAGAGTTAGGTTATGCGTGTCTGTGATAGGGTGAGTTAGTCTCCTTCTATACTTTATATTTATTTGTAGGGTCAGGTAGTCGTGTAGGGTCAGTGAGGGACAGACAGGGACAGTCATCAGGGATAGGTAGTTTAGCATTAGGTTGGTAGTGAGGGTCAGTGAGGGACAGGTAGGGCCAGGTAGGGAAAGATTGGTAGGGCGTTAGGGACAGGTTTTTTTTTTTTTTTTTTTATAGGGAGGGACGGGGTGTTGTGTGTTAGATTAGGGTGAGAGCCTCTGTAGTCTCCAGTTTCCTGGTGGTGGGCTGCTCCCCTCACATTGTAGTTCTTTGTTTTGCGGTATCGGAATCGGAATATAGGGCTTGCAAGCACTGAACTTGGGTCTGATTTTTGATTTATGGTTGGTTCTTTGTGGTTTGAAATTATCATGTTACTGCTAAGTGTTAAAACAGACTTTTTATGTTGTGTATTGTATGTATATGTGTATTGTATGTATATATATGTGTATTGCGTGTGGGGGGGTGTAGTTTTAGGTTGGGTGGGGGGTTTCAGGGGGGGAGGGGGAAAGGGTGTTTTTGTAAAAAAAAAGAAAAATGGACATCCTGCAGGATGCGGGAAAAAGGACCCTTTTTGCGCGTAAATGGCCACAAACTTTCGTGGGACCTTGTTGGTGTTAAGAGGCCACAGACTTTCGTGGGACCTTGGGTGTTTAAAAATGGTGGTGGGGGAAAAAAAATAAAATAAAATAAAAAAAAAAAAAGAAAATTGAAAAAAAATTGAAAAAAAAAAAAAAAAATTTTTTTTTGTGTTGTAGAGTGTTAGTTTTGGCCAGGTGGCCCATCTCTTATTTTTGACGGTGGGCCAGTTATTTAGTTTTCCTTTTTGGGGTTAGGTGTGAATGTGCAGGTATGAATGTTGCGGATGTTAGGGGTCTTGTGCGCTTTAGGGCGTGGCCTGGCTGGTACGTACGGAAGGTCTTCCCTTGCTGGGAGGTCTTTTGGAAAGAACAAAGACGTTTTGTGTCTTGTGTTTCGTGTCAAGTGTCATGTGTTAGTTTGTTGGACTCTATATAATTTGGGATTTGGGCTATGTCTTGCTGGGGTTTTTTGTTTTTCTTGTATAATGTTTGTATTTGTGGTTTATATTTGTGTTTTGTTTTTGTGTTTTTGTACTTTTATATAAAATAAAAAAAGAGTTCCAGCTCCAGTAGCGTCCACTAAAGCTGCTGCAGTTAAAAAGCTTTTATAAGGATCGAGCTTGGTGGTCCACCGCAAGGCGTCCTACCGCCAGTCCCAGCCCCTGTGCCTTGGGGTGCCTCCCCGATGCTCTTCACTGAGTTTCCGGGGGGCCCGAACCATTTCCTTTGAAAAAATTAAGTGTCCAAACTACAGGTGGTGTAGCTTGCTTAACAGCTGGGTTAATCCGCTGACTAGCAGACACTGCTACTAGGCCCAAAGTATTGCTTGGGCTAGATGCAGTTAAAAATTTGTAATTAGATACTCTCGTTGAATGCTGAGAAAGCATTCCATAGAGTCTCCTGGCACGCCATATATTATTCTCTTAAAAAGCTTGGGGTAGGGGACCCTTTTATAGCCAAAATCATGGCCCTGTATCGCAATCCATCAGCTAGGCTGAAGATAAATGGAACATTATCATCACCTTTCATAATCACCAATGGGACAAGGCAGGGATGTCCTCTGTCCCCTCTCTTATACATCCTAGTGATGGAGCACCTGCTCTCATCAATTCACGATAACCCCAATATTAGGGGGATTGAGGTGGGAGGCACCGAGTACAAGTTCTCTGCATTTGCTGATGATGTCCTAGTATATATCACTCAACCACATATATCCATCACTGCTGTTATGGCTGAAATAGATCACTTTGTTACATGGTCAAATTTTAAAATCAATGCAGCGAAGTCTGAGGCCCTCGATGTCTCCCTCCCCAAATCCATACAGGATTCCATCCAGTCCAACTTTCCCTTTGCCTGGCCCTCACAGGGTATCAAATACTTAGGAATTCGTATTCATAGAGACCTCTCCCGTCTATTTTATCTTAATTTTGGGCCCTTTATTGAACAACTCCATAGAGATCTTACTTCTTGGACGGTGAAGGATTTTTCCTGGTTCGGCAGAATAAATATACTAAAAATGAACGTCCTACCAAAACTCTTATACCTCTTCCAAACCATTCCCGTGGTAATTCCCTCAAATTTTTGAAAAAGACTATGCAGTAGCTTTTTCAGATTTATCTGGGCAAGTGGGCGTTCACGCATTCGGGGGGACGCTGTGATCAGACACAAACAAAAGGGGGGCCTTAGCCTTCCGGATTGTAGAAGGTATTACATGGCAGCAGTACACGCTAGAATCCTGGACTTCTTCCATCATTCAGAGTGGAAATTGTGGGTCAAAATAGCTCAATCCATTTGTCCTAAAGCTTTTACCACTCTTTCATGGTGCGCCCATTTAATTGTCCCCTCTCTTGGCCTCATGTCATATAATACTTATGCCACTGCTTTGGCTTTGAGATCCCAAAAAAAAAGCTTATCTTCAATCGACCCCCAGGGCCCCTTGCTCCCGATTTCAGATAATCCAGATTTCCCACCAGGACTATCTGCAAATAGATTTCTCGGTTCAAATAAATCCCATCCGATATTATTTTCTCATGTCATCTCCAATACTTCGCTGCTTCCCCTCAATGATTTGTTACAGGGAAGAGCCACTTCCCCGAAGGCTAATTTTGAATATAGCCAGTTACAACACTTCTATTCAACTGTGAAGAAGCGCACACATCTTCATAGAGATCTCACAAACTTTGAAAAATTGAGCCTATCATTGTCACCCCCTACACACTCCATCTCCCTACTGTAATAATGTTTCTTCCTAACACATACAACCTCAGTAGGGTCCAAAGCTCAGGAAACCTCCTTCAAAATTATCTCTAGATGGTACTGGGTACCAGCAGTCCTTCATAGATGGTATCCAGTGGTCTCAGATAGATGTTGGAGATGTGGGGAGGGGGAAGGGACAATGTCACACATATGGTGGGCATGCCCTATAATAAATGCATTTTGGGCAAAGGTGGTTCCCATGATTGAGAAAATAACTGGTTTGACTATCCTTAATACACCAGAAGCCCTCCTTTTATCAATGTTACCAATAAGTAAACGTAGTTATAAAAGGTCATCAATAGGCTACCTAATACAGGCGGTTAAGAATGTCATTCCACGACACTGGAAAAGCAGAGACCCACCCACTGTGGAGGAATGGTTTGCGGAGATCTCCCTCCTTAATAGGATGGAGCATCTGATTGCCATCTCATCGGCTGATGTTGATAGAAACTGTGTGATTTGGAGGGATTGGATTGATTTGCAAAACTCTGACGCCTACCATCTAGCCCCCAACTAAAGTTATCCGTGATGTAGGCACAACAATGATCATAATCGCACTCTATTGATTGGTGGTCTGCCGTGGTCCGCTCCCTCTCTCTCTATCTTTCATATGGAAAAATACATGCTTGATCTGGATATTGATGGAAAACCCTCCCTGTACCCCCCAATGTACTGTCGTTATGCATAGATTTATAGTTATACTACCCCTTTTACTATGGATATTGTATTTTCTTGTACTTTTTCAACACAAAAATAAAAAAAACTTGAATTTGAAAAAAAAATTGTAATTAGATCTACAGGCCGTGGCTACTCCGCTGATTAGCAGACACTGAAGCTTTGGAGCAGACCTCTGATTCCCAGGCTATAGTATGAGTAAACAGCTCTTCAGACTCAACCATCTGTGTTACCCCAAGTCATAGTGTATGTAGTTTCTTATGGTTAAAAGGGGGGGGAGAGACCCGACCCACCTGGAATTGACGATGGCAACATCATGTAAAACACAGCAAGGGGACTCCAAAAAGAGTCTCCATTTTTCCCCAAAATTGTGGCACAGACAACACTTAAGTGCCATCAATTGTCCCAGAGTTGCTTAAAATGGTTGGTGAGGTGATTTTCCAAAATCCTCAAGCTTTTAGTCTCCCCAGAATGACACAGGTGGGGCAGATGTTGGTTGTCCCGGCCCGCTAGGCCGCATTGTAGCACAGTGAGCTTCGCACTGCAACTTATGCTTCATATCCATGTGACGGTTCATGCATGAAGTACTCAAACTATGGATTTTTTGGCCTCTACTTAGCTTTTGGTGACAAATGTTACAGATAACACGAGTTGGGTCATCCTTATCGATCTGAAAAAATGCCCAGGCTATGCAAGGTTTAGAGCCCATGCGACTCTGCTACTAGCAATACTATCAAATGATTGGCTGGGTTAGATGCAGAGCGTCTGGGTTTGGTTGGGGGTCCCCACAGTCTGCCTAGGCTAGATACAGTTAAAAATTATTATTAGATACACAGGCGGTGCAGCTTGCTTCGCAGCTAAGCTAATACGCCCAAAGTATTGGTAGACTCTATACTAAATAAGGAAGGATTCACTGACTGTGGTTGCCCCTCCGTGGGCCGTGGTGATTGGTGGAGATTTGGTGGATGATTATAGGAGAAAGCTCCTTAATAGAGAAAGTTGGTGGATTTATACTTTAAATACACGTGTACCAGCGGGTTTAAACATCAGACATGATTTGATGTATCATTATGAATGATCATTTGTAGATTATTATTATATATATGTTCCTTTTTTCTTCTTTTCTTTTTCTTTTGGATTATTTACATTTATATGCATTGTTTCTATGCTATACGATTTTAACATGGTATGTGTGTTTAAATTTCTGATTAACTCAGCCTTGAACAGGTGCATAGCAGGACATGACATATAAATACCACTTCCTTGCTGTTTTTTTGCTATGCAATGATTAAGAACCTTTAGTTCGAAACACGTTTGCTGTTCTTCTCCAAGGTGGACTTTTAAAATATTTTTTGTATGACCCAATAAAAAGTAGATTTTAGAAGATTTGTTCAGCTGGGTCTTCCTGGTTCCTCAAGTTCGTCTGGTAGCACTCCTGGCTCCGTGCTGTTGATCTTCTAGGTGGGTGAGATGATTTTTTCCTTTCTTTTTCTGCCATGTGGCGATTGGTCATCCACTTTCGCTGCCCCTTACCCAACGAATTCACAAACATCTCCCGTCGGTTTGGAGTCCCATTATGCCCAACCAAAAACATAGGCCCCACAACTAAAAAAAATCGTTCTTAGGCATCAAAATCAACACCACAGCAAGGTCGTTCCGCCTCCCATGGGAAAAAATACCAAAACATTACACCTGATCTAGTTTTTTTGCGCAGTATGGAGAGTAACACTACAGCAGATGCAAGTATTACTAGGCCTCCTCGTGTTTGCGAGCCGGGTGATGCCAGTCGGAGGGGTTTTTTCTCTTCATTTATCGCCCACAACAAAAGGGGCATCTAAACCGAGTCATACAATCAGAATCAGCAGGCAGCTACAGGCGGACTTAGAGGTGTGGAAAACCTTCTTATAATCATTCAACCGTCACACGTTATTTATGTCAGCAGAACAGTCCAACATTCAACTAAGATTATTCACCGGGGCGGCAGAATAAGGCGGATATGCAGCGATACTAAATAACCAATGGTGCACAAGCTTATGGCCTCCGTAATGGGCAGAACAAGTGCTGACAAAAAAACAGACAGTCCTGGAACTGTTTCCAATAGTGGTAGCAATAGAAATATGGGGCGCGCGCCTGGCTAACAAAAATATACTCTTCATAACAAAAAACACCAGCCTAGCGCACTTCATTAATAATATGGCATCATCGTCTCCACCAGTGCTAGGCCTACTACGCCGGCTAGCATTCCTGTGCCTAAAACACAAAGTATGGGTCCGCGCTAACCACGATGCTGAGGGGTCTAACGCTGCAGCTAACGCTTTATCACAATTCAATTGGCAGATTTTCACAGAGCTCCTCCCCAACGCCTACCCATCAGGCAACAGTTGCCCAGCCTCCCTATGGGATCTAGTGGAGAATAGTTGATGCCATTAATCAGAGCGTCAGTTGCCCCGTCGATGTGGCAAGCATACGGTAAGGCATGGGAACAGTGGACACGACTAGTAGCAGGCAGGCGGGTTGACCAATGTGAACAAGCCAGATTACAAGTCACCATAGAATTTCTCCACTAGCTAATGATGAGGGGCATATCGTGAGACCTTGTTGGTGTTAAGAGGCCACAGACTTTCGTGGGACCTTGGGTGTTTAAAAATGGTGGTGAGGGAAAAAAAATAAAATAAAATAAAAAAAAAAAAAGAAAATTGAAAAAAAATTGAAAAAAAAAAAAATTTTTTTTGTGTTGTAGAGTGTTAGTTTTGGCCAGGTGGCCCATCTCTTATTTTTGACGGTGGGACAGTTATTTAGTTTTCCTTTTTGGGGTTAGGTGTGAATGTGCAGGTATGAATGTTGCGGATGTTAGGGGTCTTGTGCGCTTTAGGGCGTGGCCTGGCTGGTAGAGATGAGCGTTGTTCTATTCGAACTGTTCGCCAATCTCAAATTCGAGCTGTTTTGGGCGGTGTTCGAGCCGGTCGGCGAACACGAACAATTTGAGAAAAATTCGGCTGTTCGAGGTTATGTTCGATAACTGTTCGTGCACCAAAATCATAACTGGATTTTTTCTCAGTAATGATGAAAATTAATGTTAATACGCAGTTTGAGTGTACAGCGGGGCGGGGGGAGGGGCAGGGGATGGATCTCTGCAGGAACAATGAAGATCTCCATTTATTTCTCTCTTTCCCGCATTTGCAGTGGGGAGGTGCAATCTGTCAGCCTATCAGCAGCGCACACACGGAGCGAAGTGCTTTTTTTCACACAAGCAAGGGCAAGTGTGATTGGCAGTGTATGTCACATGTCCTTGCCCTATAAGACCAAGCCATTTTCCCCGTCGCCACCATTTTCTCACTGCTGCAGCTGCGTGTTAGACGGCACCGCTGTTGCTGTGTGTGCTATACCTTGTTAATTTCAAGCCAATTTTCGCACAAATATACAGATAGCTTGGGAGTAGGGAATAGTTGTGATTGCAGTCCTTTTAAGGACTAGGTTACAGCATTTCCTATGACTTTTATCAGGGAGGTCTGTGCTCTTAAATAGATAGGTTGTGGGAGTAAAGACTAATTGTAATTGGAGTCCTTTTCAGGACTAGGTTACATGAGTTCCTATCAGTTTTTGCCAGGCAGGTCTGTGCCAGTGCTGTGCAAGTTTTTTTCACAGCATTTGGCTGAATCTAGCAAAGCTAATCCTTTTTGGCCTATTGCAGAGTGTGTTAGTCAGTGGAGTAGCCTATCTGTGTTGCAAGATATAACACCTGTGTATAGAATACCAATTTTTTTACTGCACCTAGTGAAGTAAAATCTTTTGGGCATAGCATCATTCTATTAGTCCATCTATACTGACCTCCATCAGGTTGCAAACTGAATATAATTTTTTTCTGCATCTAGCTCTGAAAAAATATTTGGGCTTCTAGCGGTGTGTGGGACTTGGTCGATTAGTCCATCTATACTGACCTCCATCAGGTTGCAAATTAAAAATAATTTTTTTCTGCATCTAGCTCTGAAAAAATATTTGGGCTTCTAGCGGTGTGTGGGACTTGGTCTATTAGTCCATCTATACTGACCTCCATCAGGTTGCAAATTAAAAATATTTTTTTTCTGCATCTAGCTCTGAAAAAATATTTGGGCTTCTAGCGGTGTGTGGGACTTGGTCTATTAGTCCATCTATACTGACCTCCATCAGGTTGCAAATTAAAAATAATTTTTTTCTGCATCTAACCCAGCCAATAGTTTTGGCCTAATACCACAGTTTGGCCACTCAGCTCTGCTCGGTTACCATCCATTGTTTTTTTGTGCAAACAACTCCAGAGTTATGAATTAGTTAACCACCAAAATGAGTGGAAAAAGGCCTGCTGCTGGTGGAAAGGGGAATAGGCGTGTTGGGAAGGGGAAAAAAGGTTGTGTCCGTGGGGTAGGTGCAGAAGAAAGACCATCTTCCAGCCAAACTAAAATGTCTACTTCTTTTAGCGGACAATGTGATAAGATCCCTTTCTTACGGCCACGCCAATCGCTACAAATTCCAGATGAGGCACAAAAACAGCAGGTGCTTCAACGGATATCAAGTGCTCCTTTAAGTGGGCTCTCCTCCACATCAACTTCAACATCACAAATACTCCAGTCCTCAAAGGTGTCACCCAAATCGCACTTGCTTCCTCACAGCTCCCAAATCTCCAGCTGCCCGTCTGAGTGTGAGGTAGAACAGATGGTTGAGTCTGCAGAGCTGTTTACTCATACTATAGCCTGGGAATCAGAGGTCGACTCCAGCGCTTCTGTGAATCCAGACGAGGAAATGATCTGCACTGATGCCCAGAATCTTTATGAGTCGGATCCAGGACCAGACGCAGAAGGTTCTGACCATAATGTAGACCCTCATTCCCAAACTGTAACTCCTGTTGGTGGAGACAATGAGGAAGACGATGATAAGACTCAAATACCTGATTGGAGCGACAACTTTAGTTTTTTGTCAGGGCAGGAACAGGTTGGCTCTGAGGACGACGGGTGTGATAACGCACAGGGTGATGATGATGAGGTCGGAGATCCCACTTACTGTCAACCCACAGTCAGCCAAGAGATGAGGTCAGCAGAGGAGGTGGAGGAAGATGCTAGTGACGACGAGGTCAGGTTGCGCCTTCCTGGACAGAGACGTAGTACTGGAAGCACGTCAACAACTGCATCCTCAAACACAACTCTGCCTCTCACCACAAGTCGTGGTGGCTCTTCAGGTCGCATGGGTGCTAAGCCTTGCATAGCCTGGGCATTTTTTCAGATCGATAAAGATGACCCAACTCGTGTTATCTGCAACATTTGTCAGCAAAAGCTAAGTAGAGGCCAAAAAATACATAGTTTGAGTACTTCATGCATGAACCGGCACATGGACATGAAGCATAAGTTGCAGTGGGAAGCTCAGTGTGCTACAATGCGGCCTAGCCGGCCGGGCCAATCACCGTCTGCCATATCTTGTGCATCCGCGGCCTCTTCATCCTCTGTGACTGGGGGGACAGCAGTCACACCTGTTTTGGGGCGCAGACCTGCCACCTCTTTACCCGCAACAGCCAGCGTGATTGGCAGGTCATCATTTTCTTTGGAGGTGGTAACAGCAGCTGGTGTTGAGCGCTGTCCGACATCGATAGCACCACCTTTGGATCAAGGCAACCTAACATGTTTGCCGGGGACACCCTTATCAACCCCGTCTAAGCACAATAGCCAGCCCTCGGTCCCTCAGATGTGGACAAGTAAAAGACCATTTCCTCCTAGCCATGAGAAAGCTAAGAGGTTGAATTTCACCATCTGCAAGCTCTTGGCTACAGAAATGCTGCCTTTCCGCCTGGTGGACACAGAGGATTTTCGAGACCTTATGTCCGTCGCAGTGCCCCAGTACCAGATGCCCAGTCGGCACTACTTCTCAAAGAAAGGTGTGCCTGCGCTCCACCAGCATGTCGCACACAACATCACCGCTTCTTTGAGAAACTCTGTGTGTGACAGGGTGCATTTCACCACAGACACTTGGACGAGTAGGCATGGACAGGGGCGTTACATGTCGCTGACTGGGCACTGGGTAACTATGGTGACAGCAGGACAAGGGGCTGCTGTCCAAGTCTTGCCGTCCCCACGAGTTGTGCGTCAATCCTCTTTATGTCAAAGTTCCTCCACTGCTTCTGCCTCCTCAACCTCCTCTCGGTCTTCCACCTGCACGCAAAGCCTGTCTGGTCATGCCACAAGCTTTCTAACTGCGCAGAAGGGATCCTGCACACCTCCTTACTATGCTGGCAGTAGGGCTCAACGTCATCAGGCGGTTTTTACATTGAAATGTCTGGGAAATGTGAGTCACACAGCTGAGGAGTTGTGGTCAGCTCTGGAGAACCAATTTCATGAATGGTTGTCTCCACTGGACCTCAAACCAGGGAAGGCCGTGTGCGACAATGCTGCAAACCTGGGTGCGGCCCTTCGCCGGGGCAATGTCACACACGTGCCTTGTATGGCTCACGTGTTGAACCTGGTTGTCCAGCAATTTTTAGCCCACTATCCCAGACTAGATGGCCTTCTGCAGAGGGCACGGTCGCTGTGTGCTCACTTCCGCCGTTCGCATCCCGCAGCTCAGCGACTTACATCTCTACAGAAGTCGTTGGGCCTGCCACTTCACCGGCTAAAATGCGATGTGCCTACCCGGTGGAATTCAACTCTGCACATGTTGCAGCGACTGTGGCAGCACCGACAAGCCCTGGTGCAATACGTTCTGACGTATAGCCTGGGCCAACGAGATTCAGAGGTGGGGCAAATCACGCTGGAGGAGTGGTCTCAGATCAGGGACCTATGCACCCTTCTGCACAGTTTTGAAATGGCGACGAAGATGTTTAGTGCTGACGATGCCATTATCAGCATGACTATTCCGGTGATTTACATGCTGGAGCACATGTTAAACAGAATTCGGAGTCAGGTGGTGGCACAAGAGGAGGTGGAGGAAGTAGAGGAGGAGGAGTTGTATGCGGAAGGGCTAACATCTGCAAGGTCCAGACGGTCGGCAGCACCAAGGCGGCAGGCATGTGAGGGTGGGGGAGATGGTTTTACCAGGGCGCATGGTAGCAGCCAAACTAGTGAGGAAGGTGCAGGAGCCCAGGAAGAAGTGGAGGACGAACTGATGGAAGACTCATCAGATGAGGGAGACCTTGATCACATTTCTGTTGTGCGAGGTTGGGGGGAGAGGACAGAGGAAGGAAGCATGATTGTTACCTCGCCACCAACACAACAGGGACTTGGTGCTCCTGGATGCGCAACACACATGAGTGCCTTCTTGCTGCACTACCTGCAACATGACCCTCGAATTGTGAGAATTAGAAATAATCCTGACTACTGGGTTGCCACACTGTTAGATCCCCGGTACAAAAGTAAATTTGCAGAAATTATTCCTGCCATAGAAAGGGATGCACGCATGCAGGAGTATCAGCAGAGACTGTTGCAGAATCTTACATGTGCTTTTCCACAAAATACCAGTGGTGCACGTAGTGAATCTCACAGTTCCAACTTGCCAACCGTGGGACCGTCAAGTGTTCAGCACTCAAACCGTAACAGAACCACAGTATCTGCTGGTAACATCAATTTTGCGGAATCATTTCACCACTTTTTTAGCCCATCCTTTGCAAGGCCACAGGAGACAAGAAGTCTGACACATAGTCAACGCCTAGAGACGATGGTACAGGAGTATCTCCAAGTAAACATTGAAGCCACGACTGTGTCACTGGACCCTTGCTCTTTTTGGGCTTCCAATCTGGATAAATGGCCGGAGCTAGCCACTTACGCCTTGGAGATCTTGTCATGCCCCGCAGCCAGCGTTCTGTCTGAACGTGTGTTCAGCGCTGCTGGTGGTGTGCTGACAGATAAGCGCACGCGGCTCTCCACTGATAATGTAGACAGACTCACGTTCATAAAGATGAACGAATCATGGATCCGAAACGACTTTTCTACCCCTGTGTCATCCTGGGGAGAGTAAAAGCTTGATGATTGGTTAAAATCACCCTACCAACCGTTTTAAGCTTTCAAATTACTAATCATGTTTATCTGTATCTTGACTGGAAAATAATTTGGGCTTTGTAGCAGTGTGCAGCACTGATCCTATTAGGCCATCTATACTAAAGCTTCACCAGATTTAAAATTAAAAATAATTTTTAGCTGCATCTAGCCCGGAAAATAATTTTGGGGCTCCGAGATGCGCAAGGCACATAAGTGCCTTCTTGCTGCACTACCTGCAGAATGACCCTCATATTGTCAGAATTCGAAGTAATCATGACTACTGGGTTGCCACACTCTTAGATCCCCCAAACTTTTCGATCAACCTTTTCATTTTAATAAAGACCAAAAAAATGGTCATTTTTGAAATTATAAGCATTAGCAGGTTGTTAGAAACTGAAATCAAACAGTTTTCAACTCAAAACTTTATTCTAGGTGATGTTACATTTTCACATAGGACCCCTTGTTCGAAAGGAGCTTCTGAACTCTCTCGTCCATTGAATTTGTCAGGTTTTGGATGGTTTCTGCTTCAATTGTTTTGCATGAGGACAGAATACCCTCCCAGAGCTGTTGCTTAGATGTGAACTGCCTCCCGCCATCATAGACACTCCTTTTAATGATGCTCCAAAGGTTCTCAATGGGGTAGAGGTCAGGGGAGCATGGGGGTCACACCATAAGTTTGTCCCCTTTTATGCCCATATCAGCCAGAGATGCAGATGTTTTATGTGCAGCATGAGATGGTGCATTATCATGCAGAAAAATGATCTTGCTGTGAAATACACGGTTCTTCTTCTTGAACCATGGCAGGAAGTGCTGTTTGAGAAAATCCACATACATTATGGAGTTCATCTTTAGCGCCTTCAGGGATCCTAAAGGGGCCGACAATCTCTCTCCCCATGATTCCAGCCCAAAACATTACTCCACCTCCTCCTTGTTCGCGCTGTAGCCATGTTTGCGTGGGGTGTCCATCAACCAGCCATCCTCCACTCCATCCATCTGGACCATCGAGCGCTGCACGGCACTCATCCGTGAACAAAACAGTTTTGAAATCAGTCTTCATGTAATGTTTGGCCCACTGGAGCCGTTTCTGCTTGTGTGAAGTGGATAGAGGAGGTCGACAGGATGGCGCATGCACAGCTGCAAACCTCTGAAGGACCCTGCATCTTGTTGTTCGGGGGACGTTGGAGGCACAAGCAGCTTCAAAAACTTGTCTGCTGCTATGACAAGGCTTTTTTGCCGCTGCTCTTTAAACCTGACGTAATTGCCTGTAGGAAAGAGTCCTCAATTTGCCCTTATCAGCACGCACACGTGTGTACTGTGAATCAGCTACATACTTCTTGATTGCCAGGACACTTCATCCTGATCATCGCACAATGTTGATTGTAGTCATGCCTTGACCTAAACACTCCACAATTTGTTGCTTCTCAGCAGCCGACACATCCTTTTTCTTTCCCATTTTAGCAGAAAATGTAGGCTGCTTAATAATGTGAGAGAGCCTTCTTAAGTAGTCTTGCCTTTCATTGGACACACCTGCCAAACTAATTAGCACAGGTGTCTGCAATTGCTTACAGTGATATAAAGAGCCCTGACACACATCACCATCAATGAGTTTAACTGACAAACAAACAAATTCTTCCCTTATCACTCCTAAACACTTTTTGTATAATAATTTGGAACGCAGTGTACATGTGCTTTTCCACAAAACACCAGTGGTTCACGTAGTGAATCTTACAGTTCTAACTTGCCAACCGTGGTCTGTATGGAGTTGTTCAATAAAGGGCCCAAAATTAAGATAACATAGATGGGAGAGGTCTCTATGAATAGGAATTCCTAAGTATTTGATACCCTGTGAGGGCCAGGCAAAGGGAAAGTTGGACTGGATGGAATCCTATATGGATTTGGGGAGGGAGACATCGAGGGCCTCAGACTTCGCTGCATTGATTTTAAAATTTTACCATGTAACAAAGTGATCTATTTCAGCCATAACAGCATGGATGGATATATGTGATTGAGTGATATATACTAGGACATCATCAGCAAATAGAGAGCACTTGTACTCGGTGCCTCCCACCTCAATCCACCTAATATTGGGGTTATGGCGAATTGATGAGAGCAGGTGCTCCGTCACTAGGATGTATAAGAGAGGGGACAGAGGACATCACTGCCTTGTCCCATTGGTGATTGTGAAAGGTGATGAAAATGTTCTGACGCACCCCCTGGGCCTTGGGACACCCGGAGCCGGACCCTTTTTGGTGGATGCTGGTGGTTGTAGTCTTCGTGGCGGCGACCCAGTTCCGTGGCTCAGGGCGGTCAAACCAGTGGCGGAACTATTTATGTGGTTTTCATGTTTAAATGTCCGACTACGCCACCCGTGGATTGCGGTCAGAGTGAACCGCCGCTACAGGGCAGACCACTGAGGCTGGTGTTGTGGGTGCAGCAGAGCGTAGCATAACTCCCCACGGGAGGAGTATAGCCTCAGGGCAGTGTATGCGGAGGATGGGGGTGATGGTGCAGGGCAGCAGCAGTAACGACACGGAGTCAGTGATGCAGTTCAGGGCCTTTACTCACAGTTCTTATTATCCAGACCACGTCTGCAGGTAACGGCTGCCCACGTCGTACTGTGCTCACCAAGT
Source organism: Phyllobates terribilis (assembly GCF_046119375.1). NCBI lineage: Eukaryota > Metazoa > Chordata > Amphibia > Anura > Dendrobatidae > Phyllobates > Phyllobates terribilis. The sequence goes on along the minus strand of NW_027362762.1, from coordinate 761,674,259 downwards.
GAGGGGCTCAGACAACTCCCAGATAACTTTGGAGCACTTCACAGGACCCCCTTTGTGTGTCCTTTGTCTGGCCTTTCTTACCAACACTTCTGTCCGGCTGCCTCGGGCCTCCTCTTGGTAAACTTGGCGCCAGTTTCCCTGACCCTATGTGGTGCCTTCCTAGCGGGTGTAGCGAGGGGCTGCGCCACATAAAATGTCAGAGCCTCCGGTTTCTAGCTGAGGGTCGTTTCCTGCCTCCACTAGTTCGGGGACCGGTCTCCCCCTTTGGCCTGACCCCTCCACGCAGGTGGATTCGGGCGTGCGGTGGCGACTCGCCCGTCCGCACCCCTGGGATCCCTTCATTCCTCGTTCCTGGAGCCTTCTCCGCTCCTCTTCCTTCCTTCTCCCTCTTCCAGGCCTGGGCCTCTGTTACTAGGCCCGCCTCCGGAGCAGAGCTCATGCAGAGCCCCTGCTCCCTGCCACTTCTGCTCAGACTTCTCTGCACTGAACTAAGATGGTGCCCACCTTTTATACTCCCTTCTCAATGTACCCAGGAACTGCTTCCTCCCTGCTCCTGCACTACAGGGTTCCCCTTCCTCAGTGTTCCCTCCCCCCACTCCAGCCAGGGACAGGGACTGTCGTGCCCATCTCAGGGGCATATTGGTCGCCCTGCCCCACGGCAATGTGGTGTAATGCATGCAGGTGTCGGGTCCTGATCCACACTCCATCCTTACCTGAGAGTGAGATATCACACCTCTGGGTGAGGTGCAATACGTCTTTAGCAACCGAGCCCTCAGGGTGCTACAGTTCCATTTATCTTCAGCCTAGGTGACGTATTGCGATACAGGGCCGTGATTTTGGCTATAAAAGGGTCCCCTAGACCCCTACCCCAAGCTTTTTAAGAGAATCATATATGGCGTGCCAGGAGACTCTATGGAATGCTTTCTCAGCATCCAACGAGAGTATCTAATTATAAATTTTTAACTGCATCTAGCCCAGGAAATACTTTGTGCCTAGTAGCAGTGTCTGCTAGTAAGCGGATTATCCCGGCTGTTACGCAAGCTGCACCACCTGTAGTTTAGACACTTAATTTTTTCAAAGGAAATGCTTCGGGACCATGGGATACTTAGTGAAGAGCATCAGGAGGCACCCCAAGGCATAGGGGCTGGGACTGGCAGTAGGATGCCTTGCGGTGGACAGCCGAGCTCGATCCTTATAAAAGCTTTTTAACTGCAGCAGCTTTAGTGGACGCTACTGGAGCTGGAATTACCGCGGCTGCTGGCATGAGACTTGCCCTCCAATAGATCCTTGTAAATGGATTTAAAGTGTATTCATTCAAATTAGAGAGACAATTTAAATTAAAAAGCTTAGAGCTGCCTCCACCACAGGGGGGCTCGCTCGACCCACCAGCGGACAGGCACCAGTATTGGGAGAGGGGGGCTGGCCGTCAGGGTTCACCGCGGCTCTGGCACAAACCCGGCGACACGGAGGTGGCACGGGCAGGAGCGGACTGGCCGTGTCGGCTTCTCACTTTTTGGATTTTAGAAGGGCATGACATGCCTATATCTGTGTCTCCCCCTCCTTTTACTCCTCCACCTCTTTTATTTTCGCATGACTATATGTACTTGTCACTTTTCCATGTGTTAGTTATGTCTTCTGAGCAGTTTGTCAGCTTTTGGACACCTTTGAAGGTGTTTTCTATGTGTTTCTATGTGTTTTTGTTTGCCTGCCATTGGTTTTAACGGTGTTCGAAGGTGTTCGACGAACAGTTCGACGAACAGTTCGGCGAACACACGGGTGTTCGACGAACCGAACCGAACTCGAACACTACGGGGGTGGCTCAACACTACTGGCTGGTACGTACGGAAGGTCTTCCCTTGCTGGGAGGTCTTTTGGAAAGAACAAAGACGTTTTGTGTCTTGTGTTTCGTGTCAAGTGTCATGTGTTAGTTTGTTGGACTCTATATAATTTGGGATTTGGGCTATGTCTTGCTGGGGTTTTTTGTTTTTCTTGTATAATGTTTGTATTTGTGGTTTATATTTGTGTTTTGTTTTTGTGTTTTTGTACTTTTATATAAAATAAAAAAAGAGTTCCAGCTCCAGTAGCGTCCACTAAAGCTGCTGCAGTTAAAAAGCTTTTATAAGGATCGAGCTTGGTGGTCCACCGCAAGGCGTCCTACCGCCAGTCCCAGCCCCTGTGCCTTGGGGTGCCTCCCCGATGCTCTTCACTGAGTTTCCGGGGGGCCCGAACCATTTCCTTTGAAAAAATTAAGTGTCCAAACTACAGGTGGTGTAGCTTGCTTAACAGCTGGGTTAATCCGCTGACTAGCAGACACTGCTACTAGGCCCAAAGTATTGCTTGGGCTAGATGCAGTTAAAAATTTGTAATTAGATACTCTCGTTGAATGCTGAGAAAGCATTCCATAGAGTCTCCTGGCACGCCATATATTATTCTCTTAAAAAACTTGGGGTAGGGGACCCTTTTATAGCCAAAATCATGGCCCTGTATCGCAATCCATCAGCTAGGCTGAAGATAAATGGAACATTATCATCACCTTTCATAATCACCAATGGGACAAGGCAGGGATGTCCTCTGTCCCCTCTCTTATACATCCTAGTGATGGAGCACCTGCTCTCATCAATTAACGATAACCCCAATATTAGGGGGATTGAGGTGGGAGGCACCGAGTACAAGTTCTCTGCATTTGTTGATGATGTCCTAGTATATATCACTCAACCACATATATCCATCACTGCTGTTATGGCTGAAATAGATCACTTTGTTACATGGTCAAATTTTAAAATCAATGCAGCGAAGTCTGAGGCCCTCGATGTCTCCCTCCCCAAATCCATACAGGATTCCATCCAGTCCAACTTTCCCTTTGCCTGGCCCTCACAGGGTATCAAATACTTAGGAATTCGTATTCATAGAGACCTCTCCCGTCTATTTTATCTTAATTTTGGGCCCTTTATTGAACAACTCCATAGAGATCTTACTTCTTGGACGGTGAAGGATTTTTCCTGGTTCGGCAGAATAAATATACTAAAAATGAACGTCCTACCAAAACTCTTATACCTCTTCCAAACCATTCCCATGGTAATTCCCTCAAATTTTTGAAAAAGACTATGCAGTAGCTTTTTCAGATTTATCTGGGCAAGTGGGCGTCCACGCATTCGGGGGGACGCTCTGATCAGACACAAACAAAAGGGGGGCCTTAGCCTTCCGGATTGTAGAAGGTATTACATGGCAGCAGTACACGCTAGAATCCTGGACTTCTTCCATCATTCAGAGGGGAAATTGTGGGTCAAAATAGCTCAATCCATTTGTCCTAAAGCTTTTACCACTCTTTCATGGTGCGCCCATTTAATTGTCCCCTCTCTTGGCCTCATGTCATATAATACTTATGCCACTGCTTTGGCTTTGAGATCCCAAAAAAAAAGCTTATCTTCAATCGACCCCCAGGGCCCCTTGCTCCCGATTTCAGATAATCCAGATTTCCCACCAGGACTATCTGCAAATAGATTTCTCGGTTCAAATAAATCCCATCCGATATTATTTTCTCATGTCATCTCCAATACTTCGCTGCTCCCCCTCAATGATTTGTTACAAGGAAGAGCCACTTCCCCCAAGGCTAATTTTGAATATAGCCAGTTACAACACTTCTATTCAACTGTGAAGAAGCGCACACATCTTCATAGAGATCTCACAAACTTTGAAAAATTGAGCCTATCATTGTCACCCCCTACACACTCCATCTCCCTACTGTAATAATGTTTCTTCCTAACACATACAACCTCAGTAGGGTCCAAAGCTCAGGAAACCTCCTTCAAAATTATCTCTAGATGGTACCGGGTACCAGCAGTCCTTCATAGATGGTATCCAGTGGTCTCAGATAGATGTTGGAGATGTGGGGAGGGGGAAGGGACAATGTCACACATATGGTGGGCATGCCCTATAATAAATGCATTTTGGGCAAAGGTGGTTCCCATGATTGAGAAAATAACTGGTTTGACTATCCTTAATACACCAGAAGCCCTCCTTTTATCAATGTTACCAATAAGTAAACGTAGTTATAAAAGGTCATCAATAGGCTACCTAATACAGGCGGTTAAGAATGTCATTCCACGACACTGGAAAAGCAGAGACCCACCCACTGTGGAGGAATGGTTTGCGGAGATCTCCCTCCTTAATAGGATGGAGCATCTGATTGCCATCTCATCGGCTGATGTTGATAGAAACTGTGTGATTTGGAGGGATTGGATTGATTTGCAAAACTCTGACGCCTACCATCTAGCCCCCAACTAAAGTTATCCGTGATGTCGGCACAACAATGATCATAATCGCACTCTATTGATTGGTGGTCTGCCGTGGTCCGCTCCCTCTCTCTCTATCTTTCATATGGAAAAATACATGCTTGATCTGGATATTGATGGAAAACCCTCCCTGTACCCCCCAATGTACTGTCGTTATGCATAGAGTTATAGTTATACTACCCCTTTTACTATGGATATTGTATTTTCTTGTACTTTTTCAACACAAAAATAAAAAAAACTTGAATTTGAAAAAAAAATTGTAATTAGATCTACAGGCCGTGGCTACTCCGCTGACTAGCAGACACTGAAGCTTTGGAGCAGACCTCTGATTCCCAGGCTATAGTATGAGTAAACAGCTCTTCAGACTCAACCATCTGTGTTACCCCAAGTCATAGTGTATGTAGTTTCTTATGGTTAAAAGGGGGGGGAGAGACCCGACCCACCTGGAATTGACGATGGCAACATCATGTAAAACACAGCAAGGGGACTCCAAAAAGAGTCTCCATTTTTCCCCAAAATTGTGGCACAGACAACACTTAAGTGCCATCAATTGTCCCAGAGTTGCTTAAAATGGTTGGTGAGGTGATTTTCCAAAATCCTCAAGCTTTTAGTCTCCCCAGAATGACACAGGTGGGGCAGATGTTGGTTGTCCCGGCCCACTAGGCCGCATTGTAGCACAGTGAGCTTCGCACTGCAACTTATGCTTCATATCCATGTGACGGTTCATGCATGAAGTACTCAAACTATGGATTTTTTGGCCTCTACTTAGCTTTTGGTGACAAATGTTACAGATAACACGAGTTGGGTCATCCTTATCGATCTGAAAAAATGCCCAGGCTATGCAAGGTTTAGAGCCCATGCGACTCTGCTACTAGCAATACTATCAAATGATTGGCTGGGTTAGATGCAGAGCGTCTGGGTTTGGTTGGGGGTCCCCACAGTCTGCCTAGGCTAGATACAGTTAAAAATTATTATTAGATACACAGGCGGTGCAGCTTGCTTCGCAGCTAAGCTAATACGCCCAAAGTATTGGTAGACTCTATACTAAATAAGGAAGGATTCACTGACTGTGGTTGCCCCTCCGTGGGCCGTGGTGATTGGTGGAGATTTGGTGGATGATTATAGGAGAAAGCTCCTTAATAGAGAAAGTTGGTGGATTTATACTTTAAATACACGTGTACCAGCGGGTTTAAACATCAGACATGATTTGATGTATCATTATGAATGATCATTTGTAGATTATTATTATATATATGTTCCTTTTTTCTTCTTTTCTTTTTCTTTTGGATTATTTACATTTATATGCATTGTTTCTATGCTATACGATTTTAACATGGTATGTGTGTTTAAATTTCTGATTAACTCAGCCTTGAACAGGTGCATAGCAGGACATGACATATAAATACCACTTCCTTGCTGTTTTTTTGCTATGCAATGATTAAGAACCTTTAGTTCGAAACACGTTTGCTGTTCTTCTCCAAGGTGGACTTTTAAAATATTTTTTGTATGACCCAATAAAAAGTAGATTTTAGAAGATTTGTTCAGCTGGGTCTTCCTGGTTCCTCAAGTTCGTCTGGTAGCACTCCTGGCTCCGTGCTGTTGATCTTCTAGGTGGGTGAGATGATTTTTTCCTTTCTTTTTCTGCCATGTGGCGATTGGTCATCCACTTTCGCTGCCCCTTACCCAACGAATTCACAAACATCTCCCGTCGGTTTGGAGTCCCATTATGCCCAACCAAAAACATAGGCCCCACAACTAAAAAAAATCGTTCTTAGGCATCAAAATCAACACCACAGCAAGGTCGTTCCGCCTCCCATGGGAAAAAATACCAAAACATTACACCTGATCTAGTTTTTTTGCGCAGTATGGAGAGTAACACTACAGCAGATGCAAGTATTACTAGGCCTCCTCGTGTTTGCGAGCCGGGTGATGCCAGTCAGAGGGGTTTTTTCTCTTCATTTATCGCCCACAACAAAAGGGGCATCTAAACCGAGTCATACAATCAGAATCAGCAGGCAGCTACAGGCGGACTTAGAGGTGTGGAAAACCTTCTTATAATCATTCAACCGTCACACGTTATTTATGTCAGCAGAACAGTCCAACATTCAACTAAGATTATTCACCGGGGCGGCAGAATAAGGCGGATATGCAGCGATACTAAATAACCAATGGTGCACAAGCTTATGGCCTCCGTAATGGGCAGAACAAGTGCTGACAAAAAAACAGACAGTCCTGGAACTGTTTCCAATAGTGGTAGCAATAGAAATATGGGGCGCGCGCCTGGCTAACAAAAATATACTCTTCATAACAAAAAACACCAGCCTAGCGCACTTCATTAATAATATGGCATCATCGTCTCCACCAGTGCTAGGCCTACTACGCCGGCTAGCATTCCTGTGCCTAAAACACAAAGTATGGGTCCGCACTAACCACGATGCTGAGGGGTCTAACGCTGCAGCTAACGCTTTATCACAATTCAATTGGCAGATTTTCACAGAGCTCCTCCCCAACGCCTACCCATCAGGCAACAGTTGCCCAGCCTCCCTATGGGATCTAGTGGAGAATAGTTGATGCCATTAATCAGAGCGTCAGTTGCCCCGTCAATGTGGCAAGCATACGGTAAGGCATGGGAACAGTGGACACGACTAGTAGCAGGCAGACGGGTTGACCAATGTGAACAAGCCAGATTACAAGTCACCATAGAATTTCTCCACCAGCTAATGATGAGGGGCATATCAGCACAGTGGTGGCTGACCGGAGTAGCATTTCACTTGCAACTACTTAATTGGGGACATGTGACAAAGAGATTCATCATCAGACAATCCATAAAAGGGTGGATAAGGGGTCAGCCAAGTCAGGAGTGTAGACGTCCCGTCCCGTGTCACTAAAACTGATTTCTCACACCATTAACATGATACTCACAATTCGAAGCAACACTACTGTCTACTGTATTTGCGATCGCCTTCTTCGGGGCACTATGCATAAGCAAATTAGTCCCTCAATCCAAAATTAACACCAGTGGAGGCTTATTACACCAGGACATAGTCATAGCCAATAATGCAATACGTCTACGCATACGCAAATCGAAAACAGTTCCAGCGGGCAGGGGCACTTGGGTACTTCTACAACCCACAAATGGTACGCTGATTTGGGTAACAATAGTAAAACATATATAACCATCAGATCACAAAATAATTTCTTCCTATCACACATTGATGGAACGCCATAATCAAGATACCAGTTCCAAGCTATATTTAATAAATGCATAACATCGGCAGGAAACCACCCCAAAGATTATGGGACACACTCATTCCGCATAGGCACGGCCACGGAAGCAACAAGAGCAGGACTGTCACAAACGGAAGTTCAGAGGATAGGGAGATGGCGATCCACGTGTTTGGCGAGATACATAAGACCGGACTTGTTATCCTAACGTGGTTTGTTTCTTTTACAGATGACGCTAAGCCAACAGTGTGGGTGATAGGCCACTCGTATATATATTGGGCAGAAAAAAGGGCGAAAGTCCGCCCAGGCGGGAGGAAATTAGAGTTTCATAACACATATTTCAACTGGAGAGGTATCAGAGGCCTGCAATGGCCACAGGTACTAATGGAGGTAATCGAGGTAGGAAGAGAGGCAAGAGGTCCGGTCATCTTAGTTATACAGGCCGGGGGAATCGACCTAGGTTATCACGAGAGCGCATAACTAATGGCAATAATGAAACTAGACACTGAGCACTTCAGAGAATTTTTCACAAAAATAGTCAGAGATTGTGCCGATCGCGGTATGGCAAGGTGCCCGAGACATCACGGCAATCGAACGGACAAGGCGGCTAATAAATATTTGGATGCCAAAATTTATAAGAGACAGAGGCGGACAACTGGAAGGAGATAAAGCAGGCCTCATACGGCCCCACTGTGTTCACTTAATGGATATTGGACTGGACATATTCCTGTCAGGACTCCAGGACGGAGTGGAACAAGCGTTAAGAGTGATGGATGGGGGTCAGAGTCCTGCATACGAGTACGCAGGATCCTCCGTGGCCTGGAAATAGAAAGGACATGTTGGAGAGTTACACTTGTTGGCCAACTTGCCAATGTGGAGACTGGAGACACATGGAAAGCTGCAACAAGCAGAATTATTTTAGAAATAAAATGCCTTTCTAATGTAATGAGTATAAACAGTTAATAAAGCTGTGACCGATCCTCACCCATCCAGTTGTAAGAGTTACATGATTGTATTGTCAATGAAAGGGGGGCGGTAGGGGGCTGAGCGTCTGGGTTTGGTTGGGGGTCACCACGGTCTGCCTAGGCTAGATGCAGTTAAAAATCATTATTAGATACACAGGCGGTCAGATTGCTTCGCAGCTGGGTTACTACGCTGACTAGCAGACACTGAAGCTTTGGAGCAGACCTCTGAGTAAACAGCTCTTCAGACTCAACCATCTGTGTTACCCCAAGCCATAGTGTATGTAGTTTCTTATGGTTAAAAGGGGGTAGTAAAGACCCAACCCACCTGTAATTGACGATGCCAACGTCACGTAAAACACAGCAAGGGGACTCCAAAAAGAGTATCCATTTTTTCCAAAAATTTGGAGCACAGACACCACTTAAGTGGCATCAATTGCCCCAGAGTTGCTTAAAACGGTTAGTGAGGTGATTTTAACAAATCCTCAAGCTTTTACTCTCCCCAGGATGACACAGTGTAGCGCTGGCGTCCCTGCCCTCTGCTAGGCAGGGACGCTGCTCCCCTCACCGCTCTGCTCCGTGCCCGGCGTCCTCTCCCCGCTCTGCTGTCAGCGCGCGCTCCTTCCCGGCGTCCTCCTCCCGCTCTGCTCTCTGCGCGCGCTCCTTCCCGGCCCCTGTGCTTAGGGCGCGCGCGCGCTCCCCTCCTCTTAAAGGGGCCGCGCGCGCCGTCCTAAGGAGTCCCCGGCCAATGGCCGGAGGACTTCATCATATATAAGGCACCTCCTCCAAAATGGAGGTGCCCGAGCAATGTTGTTTGCACCTGTGTCTCACCTGTGCTTCAGCCCTCAGGTCCCGCTGCCAGTTACCTGCCAGTTTCCTGCCAGTTACCTGCCTGATTCCTGCCTGAATACTTGTTACCTGTCTGCCAGTCTGAGGTCCGACGGTCTGCCTTACTACTCCTGTCAGTCTGTCTAAAGGACCAGCCTGCCCGCTCACCTGGGAGCGCACATCAGCTACCTGCCTGCTTTCCTGAGGTCCGACGGTCTGCCTTACAACTCCGGTCAGTCTGTCTATGGACCAGCTTGCCCGCTCACCTGGGAGCGCTTCTCCGTTACCTGCCTGCTTGCCAGCCCGGAGGCTCCGTTGTCACGCGCTGTGACCACCAGCTATTCCAGACTCTTGCCCGCTCACCTGGGAGCGCTTCTCCATTACCTGCCTGCTTGCCTGCCCGGAGGCTCCGTTGTCACGTGCTGTGACCATCAGCTACTTCAGACTCTTGTCCGCTCACCTGGGAGCGCTTCTCCGTTACCTGCCTGCTTGCCAGCCCGGAGGTTCCGCCGTCACGTGCCGTGACCACCTGCTATTCCAGAGACTCTCGCTTGCTCACCTGGGAGCACACATCTACCATCTGCCTGCTAGCCTACCCGGAGGCTCTGCCATCACAGGTCGTACCTACCCTTTACCCAGAGACTGCCCTGATCACTTGCCGTATCTCCCTGTCCGTTCATCCAGAGACTGCCACCCGCTCCCTTACAAGGGCCGCCCCCTTGTATAGTAGCTCAGAGGTTCCGCCTCCCAGACCCGTTACAGTTTGCTCGGGCCATGGAACCCGGTGGCACCCAAGCTCCCTCGCTCTCGGACCTCTGTCTTGAACTGTCCCGTCAGAGGTCCCAACAGGAGTCCATCCTGGGTCACCTGCGGAATGTTAATACTCGCCTGAACACTCTGTCTGATCCACCAACAACCTCCGCCAGTGCCATATCTTGCAATCCGGCAGCTCCGCTGCCCACTAATACCATGGTATCCTACCCCGGACCCCGGCTTTCTGCACCTCCTCGCTTCGGAGGTGACTCCGTCCAGGCTCGGGGCTTCTTAAATCAGTGCACCCTGCATTTCGAACTTTTGTCCTACCAGTTTAACTCCGACCGGGCCAAAATTGCCTTCATCATGTCCCATCTCACCGGGGAGGCCCTGGCCTGGCTAAATCCTCTATGGGAGAGAGGAGACCCCCTAGTGTCCAACTTGCCTGCTTTTCTCACGGCTTTCCGGAAAGTCTTCGACGAACCCGGACGGAAGACCTCATCTGCATCATCGTTGCTACGCCTCCGTCAGGGGAGTCTCACCGTGGGCCAATATGCCATACGGTTCCGTACCCTTGCCTCGGAGCTGGCCTGGGATAACGACGCTCTGGTTTCCGTCTTCTGGGAGGGTCTGTCCGGCCGTATTAAAGATGAACTTGCCGGTCGGGACATTCCTACCACTCTCGATGACTTAATAACTCTTGCCACCCGGATTGACCTACGGTTCCAGGAGCGTGCCAGAGAGGTCACCCGTGAGAGGAGGTTACCACGTCTAGCTCCTACTTTTCAGAAACCCGTCACTCCTTCTGCCTCTAACCAGGTACACCCTCCTGAGCCTATGCAGGTCGACCAGACCAAGATGGTCAAGACCCATCAGGACTTACGCCGTGCCGAGGGGACCTGCTTCTACTGTGGCAGTAAGGAGCACCGGATCCGTGCCTGCCCGGAGAGGTCGGGAAACGCCTGTGTCTAGGTTCGCTCAGAGAGGTCCACCTAGACAAGAATAAATCCTCTCCATCCCTGCTGTTGTCAGTTTCAATCGTCTACGGGGAGAACCGTTATTTCGAACTAGCCCAACTGGACTCTGGAGCAGCCGGGAATCTTATTTCACAGTCCCTGGTAGAGAAATACCGCATCCCCACCAAACCTCTGGCTGTACCCTTGTCTGTGGCTGCCGTGGATGGGGGTCTCTTACCACGCCCCATCCAACTCATCACCGAATCCATTACTCTGCAGGTGGGAATGCTGCATTCTGAGAGTATCTCCTTTCATGTTCTGCCTGGACTCTCTCACGCCCTCTTGCTAGGTCTGCCTTGGCTCCAGAAACATGCACCCGTGCTTGACTGGCAAACCGGAGAAGTCCTTCGCTGGGGACAAGACTGTCATAAGACCTGCCTGGTTCCCGTCCATCCCGTCCGTCCCTCTCCTACCCCAGCTAATCTACCTGGACTTCCAATTCCTTATTGGTCTTATGCTGATGTCTTTAATAAAAAGGAGGCAGAGACATTACCCCCTCATAGACCATACGACTGTCCCATCGACCTGTTACCCGGTACTACTCCTCCCCGTGGGCGTATTTATCCTTTATCCGCTGCTGAGACCCGGTCGATGTCCGAATATATTGAGGAGAATCTGGCCAGGGGATTCATCCGGAAATCTACCTCCCCGGCAGGAGCAGGCTTCTTTTTCGTCAAAAAGAAGGACGGCTCTCTCCGTCCCTGTATAGACTATAGAGGCCTAAACCAGATCACGGTGAAGAATAAGTATCCCCTTCCGCTCATTCCAGAATTATTTGATCGTCTGAGGGGGGCTAGAATCTTCACCAAACTAGACCTCCGTGGGGCGTACAACCTGGTTCGTATCCGTCAAGGGGATGAATGGAAGACGGCATTCAACACCCGGGACGGCCACTATGAATACCTGGTAATGCCCTTTGGTCTCTGTAACGCTCCTGCCGTCTTTCAAGAGTTGGTCAATGACATCTTCCGGGACCTTCTCTACTCCTGCGTAGTGGTGTACCTGGACGACATCTTGGTCTTCTCTCCGCATCTCCAGACTCACCGGAGGGACGTTCGTCAGGTCCTGCTCAGGCTCAGGCAGAATCACCTCTTCGCTAAATACGAGAAGTGCCTCTTTGAGCAGACCTCGCTTCCGTTTTTGGGCTACATTATTTCTCAGACCGGCCTACGAATGGATCCAGAGAAACTGTCTGCCATCGAGAAATGGCCTCGACCGGAGGGGCTGAAGGCCATTCAGCGGTTCCTGGGCTTCGCCAACTACTACCGCCTCTTCATACCACACTTCTCTTCCCGTGCTGCCCCAATTTCCGCGCTCACCCGTAAGGGTACTAATCCCAAAGAGTGGCCGCCCGAAGCAGAAGAAGCCTTTCTTTCCTTAAAACAGGCCTTCTCTTCCGCCCCGGTGCTGCATCGCCCGGACGGCAACAAGCAGTTCTTCCTGGAAGTGGACGCCTCCTCCTCTGGAGCTGGAGCGGTACTTACTCAAAAATCTTCTTCCGGGAGGATGGTAACTTGCGGCTTCTTCTCTAAACTCTTCTCCTCCTCAGAGCGCAATTATTCCATAGGAGATCGAGAGTTATTGGCCATCAAACTGGCATTGGAGGAGTGGCGTTACCTGCTTGAGGGGGCTCTTCACCCGGTAATAATTTACACTGACCACAAGAACTTGGCTTACCTCCAGCATGCCCAGAGACTTAACCCGCGCCAAGCCCGGTGGTCCTTGTTTTTTGCTCGTTTTGATTTTGTCCTTCATTTTCGCCCGGCTGACAAAAACGTCAAGGCGGACGCCTTGTCTCGATCCTTTCTGGTATCTGATCTCGAGGAAGATCCGAAACACATCATCGATCCCGCCAGAGTAATGCAGGTGGCTCCCGTGAGTCTAAATCGTCTCCCTCCCGGAAAGACGTTCGTATCAGTACCTGATCGGGAGAAGATCCTTCACTGGGGTCACTCGTCTAAACTGGCTGGCCACGCAGGTCAGAAGAAGACCCTCCAGCTTATTTCCCGGCACTACTGGTGGCCTACCCTGCACAAGGATGTAATAGACTTTGTTTCTGCCTGTGTGTCCTGCGCCCGCAACAAGGTTCCGAGACATCTGCCAGCCGGTCGCCTCCTTCCGCTCCCAGTACCTGCTGCCCCCTGGCAGCATATTGCAATGGACTTCATAACTGACCTCCCACTCTCTGCCGGTTGTACGGTCATTTGGGTGGTCGCTGACCGCTTCTCCAAGATGGCTCATTTCGTTCCCCTGCCAGGCCTCCCGTCTGCACCCGAGCTAGCTAGAGACTTTATTCGTCACATCTTCCGTCTTCATGGCCTGCCCCTCCACATCGTGTCGGATCGTGGGGTACAGTTCACCTCACGCTTCTGGAGAGCCACTTGTAAACTACTAGACGTCACCCTGGACTTCTCTTCCGCTTACCACCCACAGTCCAATGGTCAAGTGGAGCGGATCAATCAGAACCTGACCAGTTACCTCCGGCACTTCGTTAATGCCCACCATTCTGACTGGGTGGATCTCCTACCATGGGCCGAGTTCTCTTACAATAATCACGAGAGCGAATCCTCCTCCAAATCCCCGTTTTTTGTAGTCTTTGGTCAGCATCCTCGGATTCCTTTTCCTGTCTCCACCTCGGTGGACAACCCGGCTGCGGAATCTCTCGTTAGCAAATTTTCCTCCATTTGGGAGAGTACCCGATCCGCACTCCTTCAGTCTTCCGAGCGTATGAAAAGACACGCTGACAAAAAACGTCTGGACCCTCCTCAATTCCGTCCTGGGGATAAAGTCTGGCTCTCGTCCAAATATGTCCGGCTCAAGATCCCTTCCTGTAAGTTAGGGCCTCGGTTCATCAGCCCACTGGAGGTCATCAGTCAGATCAACCCGGTGGCCTATAAATTGAAACTCCCGGCCAACTTACGGATCCCTAACTCCTTCCATGTATCTCTCCTCAAACCTGTGGTACTTAACTCTTTTTCCAAGTCTACAGGTACGCCTCCTGCTCCGGTTTCTGCTGAGGACGAGTTTGAGGTAGAGAACATTCTTGCCACCAAAAGGGTAAGAGGAAAGACCTTTTTTCTGGTAGATTGGAAGGGGTTTGGTCCTGAGGAGAGAACGTGGGAGCCCCGGGAGAACATCCATGCCCCTCTCATCCTAGCTAAATTTCTGTCTGGCCTAAAAAAGGGGGGGCCTAAAGGGGGGGGTACTGTAGCGCTGGCGTCCCTGCCCTCTGCTAGGCAGGGACGCTGCTCCCCTCACCGCTCTGCTCCGTGCCCGGCGTCCTCTCCCCGCTCTGCTGTCAGCGCGCGCTCCTTCCCGGCGTCCTCCTCCCGCTCTGCTCTCTGCGCGCGCTCCTTCCCGGCCCCTGTGCTTAGGGCGCGCGCGCGCGCGCTCCCCTCCTCTTAAAGGGGCCGCGCGCGCCGTCCTAAGGAGTCCCCGGCCAATGGCCGGAGGACTTCATGATATATAAGGCACCTCCTCCAAAATGGAGGTGCCCGAGCAATGTTGTTTGCACCTGTGTCTCACCTGTGCTTCAGCCCTCAGGTCCCGCTGCCAGTTACCTGCCAGTTTCCTGCCAGTTACCTGCCTGATTCCTGCCTGAATACTTGTTACCTGTCTGCCAGTCTGAGGTCCGACGGTCTGCCTTACTACTCCTGTCAGTCTGTCTAAAGGACCAGCCTGCCCGCTCACCTGGGAGCGCACATCAGCTACCTGCCTGCTTTCCTGAGGTCCGACGGTCTGCCTTACAACTCCGGTCAGTCTGTCTATGGACCAGCTTGCCCGCTCACCTGGGAGCGCTTCTCCGTTACCTGCCTGCTTGCCAGCCCGGAGGCTCCGTTGTCACGCGCTGTGACCACCAGCTATTCCAGACTCTTGCCCGCTCACCTGGGAGCGCTTCTCCGTTACCTGCCTGCTTACCTGCCCGGAGGCTCCGTTGTCACGTGCTGTGACCATCAGCTACTTCAGACTCTTGTCCGCTCACCTGGGAGCGCTTCTCCGTTACCTGCCTGCTTGCCAGCCCGGAGGTTCCGCCGTCACGTGCCGTGACCACCTGCTATTCCAGAGACTCTCGCTTGCTCACCTGGGAGCACACATCTACCATCTGCCTGCTAGCCTACCCGGAGGCTCTGCCATCACAGGTCGTACCTACCCTTTACCCAGAGACTGCCCTGATCACTTGCCGTATCTCCCTGTCCGTTCATCCAGAGACTGCCACCCGCTCCCTTACAAGGGCCGCCCCCTTGTATAGTAGCTCAGAGGTTCCGCCTCCCAGACCCGTTACACACAGGGGTAGAAAAGTCTTTGCGGATCCATAATTTGTTCATCTTTATGAACGTGAGTCTGTCTACATTGTCAGTGGACAGCCGTGTGCGCTTATCTGTCAGCACACCACCAGCAGCGCTGAACACACAGAGAGAACAAAAATTATTATTAATTTGAAAGCTGATGGAGCTTAGTATAGATGGCCTAATAGAATGAGTACCACACACTGCTACTATGCCCAAAATTATTTTCCAGACAAGATGCAGCTAAAAAATATTATTAATTTAAAAGCTGGTGGAGCTTAGTATAGATGGCCTAATAGAATGAGTACCACACATTGCTACAGGCCCAAAATTATTTTCCAGGCAAGATGCAGCTAAAAATTATTATTAATTTGAAAGCTGGTGGAGCTTAGTATAGATGGCCTAATAGAATGAGTACCGCACACTGCTAATATGCCCAAAAGGTTTTACTTGACTAGGTGCAGTAAAAAATTTGTATTATATACACAGGTGGTGTAGCTTGCAACACAGATAGGCTACTCCACTGACTAACACACACTGTAAGAGGCCCAAAAGGATTTGCTTATCTAGATTTAGCCAAATGCTGTGAAAAACACTTGCACTGCACTAAAACAGACCTGCCTGGCAAAAAGTGATAGGAACTGATGTAACCTAGCCCTCAAAAGGGCTGGAATTACAACTAGTCACTACTCCCAACCTATCTGTCTATTTAAGAGCACAGACCTGCCTGCTAAAAGCGCTAGGAACTGCTGTAACCTAGCCCTCAAAAGGGCTGCAATTACAAACTAGTCCCTACTCCCTAAACCTTTCTGTCTATTTAAGAGAAAATTCGCTTGCAATTCACAGTTACACAATATAGCGCTAACAGCAGCAGCAGTGCGGTCTAACACTCAGCTGCAGCAGTGAGAAAATGGTGGCGACAGGAAAACGGCTGGGTCTTATAGGGCAAGGACATGTGACATACACAGCCAATGACACATGCCCTTGCTTGTGTGAAAAAAAGCACTTCGCTCCGTGTGTGCGCTGCTGATAGGCTGACAGACTGCACCTCCCCACTGTAAATGCGGGAAAGAGAAAAAAAATGGAGATCTTCATTATTTCTGCAGAGATCCATCCCCTGCCCCTCCCCCCGCCCCGCTGTACACTCAAACTGTGTATTAACATTGATTATCAGCATTACTAAGAAAAAATCCAGTTATGATTTTGGTGCACGAACAGTTATCGAACATAACCTCGAACAGCCGGATTTTTTTCAAATCGTTCGGGTTCGTTGAACGGCTCGAACACCACCCAAAACAGCTCGAATTTGAAATTGGCGAACAGTTTGATTCGAACATCGCTCGTCTCTAATAATCACCTAGTAAAGGGCCACATTTGATCCTTTAGCGGTCCCTTTTCACTGGATGAGGAATTGATACTCAAAAAAGAAATAGTATCTGCTTAGAATGAGTCTAAGTATGTAAAGACAGGATTGTTTCTGTGGTGTAGTAAATGCGGAAGATATATTCAGAATGAGTTCTACCGCCTATTCTAAAGTATATTTGTAATGAGGAGGCTTGTCCCTGATTCATGCTGTCTGAACCACCTGACAGATTCACTTACAGGAGTTTGGAAGAGGTAGGCTGCCCATCATCCAGATACTTTTCCTGAACATGGGTCCCTGCTTTGTGCCCTCGTCAGCATCATTTAGGGCTGTGGAAGGCAGGGTAAATTTTACTTGCTTAAAATCTACCATCCTGATTTGTTGACTTACTTTTTTCCAACTAAGGATTTCCATCGTTCTGTAGAGTAGGTTTTTCATGGAGTGAGAATTAGATACACATGACTATACCACATCAGTTCAAAGGCAGGAAATTCTTAACTTATTTTGGTTCTATAACCTAAACCACCAAAACAAAATGAGCACAAAAACAGTATGTTAATTTGTTTACTTACTAATGCACATGGTGAAGCTGTATGGCACACATAGTCCCTACTGTTTCACATTATAAAGTCATAGGCTACAGGTAGCAATGCTTCTAGGGGAAATTGGAATATTTTGCTTTTTTCATTCAATTATATATATATATATATATATATATATATATATATATATATATATATATATTGCAGTACACAGTACAAGTAATCATAAGATTGCAGATTCAAGTTTACTAGGAAGACTTAAAAGTAAAAAAAAGTTATTACATTTTTTTAAAAGAAAATAAAAGTTTGCATCACTCCCTAAATTCCAAATAAACAAACAAAAACATAGAATGAACACAATTGGTATTGCCATTCCATGCAAAGGTCTGGTAACTCAAACTTTGAAATTATTTAACCAATATGGTAAAAGTTGTAAAGCAAAAAAAAAAATTACATAATTGCTATTTTTTGATCAAAGTGTCTTAACCTCATAATGAAAAAAAGGATCAAAACAGCCTACGCACTCTATATTGATATCAATGAAAACTAAGGTTTGCCACGCAAAAAAAACATTCAGATCCATCAATGGAGAAATAAAAAAGTTACAGGTCCCAGAAAATAGCGACACAAATCAAAATATTTTTACAAATGTAATTTTTTTAACCATTAAAATATTAAAATAAATATACAAGTTTGAATTATACTGAAAGGTCACAATTCTGGACATTTTTACCAAACAATGAACGAAGTAAAAACAAAACCCAAAACACAATAGCAGAATTGCTTTTTTTCACCATTTCATTGCACTGCATTTCACTAAGGAGGAAGCTGGTCTCTGATCCATTCTGCCTTTGGTTAGGGCACCATTAATCTCTTTACAGATTTGGTATAACTTAAGAGCATAACGATTTATGAATCCCATATGTAGCATGATATTGCATAACGGCATATCAATAGGAGGTCACTTAGTTTTTCATACTGTATACATTTCTTTTCTTACTGTAGAAATCAGAAAATTAAATAACACAGGACAGTTAATTTAGTTCCAAGCATTTAATTCCATATTGCCTGTCAGTTAGGAACCATACTGAAGAGCTGGATACCTTCTTTTATGTTGTTATACTGCTAACTTATCTTTCTCTTGCATGAAAAAGTAGGTCAACTTTTTATCCTGGCTCCAGAAAATAAAGATTTACAAAAACGCATTTATATAAAAATGCTTATCAGTTTACTCATGTTAGACTCACTGTGACCCAGTTTGTAAATGCTCGGATGAACTACATTCTGCCTTATCTAAGTATGGAGAGCCTGCATTTTCTCAAAAGAATCATGGATTCAAAATCATTGTGCATGTGACTGATGAAAATAAGTATAATAATGCAATAATTAAAATTCACACATAAAACTGTGTTGCAATGTTTAAAATTCACTATAAAAACTAAGGAAAAATTTGTATATCTCCACAATAAGAAGATGATGAAGCACAGGCTGGTGATGATCACCTTGTTCCCACTTAATATTGAATGACGTTCATACTTGGGTAGGCACAAACCACTAACATGCAATTATGTTGTGTGAGATTAGATACACTCCTTGAAATTTAAAGTGCATTACCAAGAAGGAAAAGTTGTGAAATTATGAAAATCACAGAATAGATAGACATGTTAATCATATGTAAAATTCAAAACATCTTGGTGCATTCAGTATCATGTAAGAGCACTAGGCGCAAAAATCCGCACACCTTAATATGGTAAAATTGAGGTTATAAATGGTTGTCTTAGGAATGTTCTGCCACGCTGAACACACTTGGCTATGTAAATCATCAAGATCCTCCGCTGTCAGCTTCCTTTGCAATTACCGACCAATGATGCTCATTCATGCAAGGCAGCACCACCACAATAACAACTGTATATAAGAAAAACTGTCTTTGTTCCCCATAGCAGAAAATCACATCACAGGTTCCAGTCAACTGAAAAATATGAAATAACAGCTGCCATAAGTAGAAGAGACAATTTTCCTTATAAATATTTCTGAAGACTACAAAAAGAATGGCACTTCACTATGGTCATATTATTTTTATATTATTAGCTTACCTTTTATTTTTGTGCTATAAAATAGGCACAACTCTGCCACTAACATCACAGTGGTATTGACTTGGGCAATCACGATTTCTCAACTCTGAGGTGGGGTTCCTATCTGTGGAAGGCAAGAGTCATGATCATACTTAGATTAATGGGGTACTCCCATCTCCAAGATCCCATTCCAATATGTAGTAGGTGTAATAATAATATTTGCAAATACCTCCAATTAGAAAGGTAGTATAGTCCTTCTAACAAACTATGTTGCTTACCCCATGTGCAGGGCATTGCAGTAGCTTAGGTATCCATGATTACAACCAGTAACTGTCACTATATGAGTGGTCGTATCCCTTGATACCCAAGCTACTGTAATGCCCTGCAGATGGGGTAAGTGACATAGCTAATCAGAAAAACTATGCTACATTTCTAATTGGAGGTATTATTATTATTACACTTACTATATATTGGGATAAGATCTTGGAGATGGGAATACCCCTTTAAGTTTCCACAATGAGTTTTTGTGATTTTTTCAGTGAAGTGGCTTGGATTTTTACAAATGTCATACCCACTGTACTTTTTTTATACAGCATAAACTGACCTGATGTGCATTTTTTAAATCCACAACATGTCAATTTCTCTTGACAAAATTGCATTATATGCAGAAAATCCACAGGGTAAAAATGCATTTTTAATGCTTTCCTCTGCGGAAATGCACTGAAAATGCATGTAATCCACACATGACTGTATCAATAACGATTTGTCAAAGCCAAATACCAGGAAGAATACAAAACATGGCAGCTTTATTTAAAACATACCAAAATGAGACAAAAAATGCAGTGTCAAAAGCGCAATAAAAATACATGTAACTTAATTTAGCTAAAAGGTTCAGTAATGGTACAGAAAATCTGCAACATGAAAAAGTTCACAGTAGGAACGTACCCTAAATAAGCCAAGAATTAAAAATGAATGAAATGAAAAATGAAAAAGAAAAAAATGCAATTTCTTTATTGAACTTTTTTAAAAAAAATAAAAATATTTTTTGTTGCCTTTGTCTTAGAGCCATATTTTTTATTGCTTTTCATTGTGTTTTTTGGGGACATATGGTGTCCGAAAAAAACAAACCTCTACCCTTTCAATACATTTCCTTTATGCTATCTACTGTTTGGATTAATTAAAGGGGTTCTCCACTACTAGAACTACCCCTTCTTAATCAAAATGTTTGGCCTTGATAAAATAAAAAAGGTTATACTCAACTCACGTGTCGTCACCGTTCCAGCAGCGTGCATACTTGGGTTCCCGGGGCTCTCGTGCAATTGTTATGACACATGAGCCCGGCACCCAATCACCACTGGCATCACTGTCTCCTCCTTCCTACGAATTGAACATGAAGAGGAAGTGAGGGCAGCAGCTGATCCCTGACTTCCTCTTCGTGTTCAATTTGTAGGCAGGGACAGTGACGCCAGCACTGATTGGGCACCAGGCTCACGTGTCATAACAGCCTCAGCAACACAAGTGCCGACACCGCTGGAATGGCGCCGGCACAAGAGGTGAGCATAGGCTTTATTATTTTTTCATGGGAAAAAAGGGCAGCAGTGAGGAGGTGATTGCTCAGTATTAGGATTACACACAAAAAGAGCTTGCATAGGGTGCTGTTCACATTTTATGACTAAGGGCTTCGGCCAGAGACGAGTCAGAAGGTTGTTTATGTACTTTCTTTAAATTGTACGGATATCCCTACTCCCCTTTTTTAATATGATGGAATAAAGATAAAGAAATTTTAAAGAATCTACACTACATGGATCCTTTCTTTTCTCTTTTTTTGTGAATTTACCGATCGTCAATGGATCAGGATCCAAGCGAACACATTAAGGAGCTGCCATATAATTCATTACACGGTGAGGCTTTTTCTACCCCTTTTTTTTCCCTAGTGACACCCATACTATTGGGCTAGGCGGGCTGCCAAGCACTATCTAAGTACACCCCATGAGGACAGACACCCCAGTTTACAAATCCAGCATTTATGGGCATGGCTGCACCCTGAATATAGATAACGTGCAAAAAATATATATAATATATATGAGGTAATGGTCGATATTATTATAATATTAGGAATGCATACAAGGACCCTTGACGCAGGTTGCGAGCTTGCGTATTTTGGACAAAATATCAACCAATTTCTCATATATGTTATATGTATTTTTTGCACATTATTTATATTCAGGGTGCAGCCAGGCCCATAAATGTTGGTCTTGTAAACTAAGGTGTCTGTCCTCATGGGGTGCATTTAGATAGTGCTGGGCAGCCCACCTAATCTAATGATATGGGTGTCACTAATAGGCTGTAAGCCAGACACTGTGCACTACCTGTGTGTGAACAGCTCCATATACAAGCTTTTTTTGTGTGCAATCCTAATACTAAGCAATCACTCCCTTTATGAACTGGTAGGTTGTGAGTGGTTCTCTGATCAGTATTTTGCATCTCTGTTACCGCTGTCTTTATTTTATGGGTTTGCTGCATCCTGATTGTGCATTAGTTGTGAGACCTGGGCAGGTAAACACTGCTGTCCTTTTTTTGCTGTGTTAATACTTGAATTTTGGGGGGAATTCTAATTCCTCTTACTGTGGCTTTGCTTTTATTTTATTGGGGCCAAACATCTAGATCAAGAAGGAGTTGTCCTAGTAGTGGACAAGCCCTTTAATTTCTTTTTTTATAGAACAAACTTTTACGGATGCAGTGATACGACGCACATTTTCTTTATTTTGTTTTATTTTGGAATAGAGAAGAGGGATGACTTAAACTTTTAATTTTTGTATATATTTTTTAAAACATTTATTAATTGTTGCATTACTTTTTAATTAACCGACCTGCGATCTACAGTATTACAATATATAGTGAAATTGACGATCTCCTATGAAACCTACGCAACAGGAGGTCTAAGATGGCCTCAGCTGCCATGACAACAAATCATCATTCAATGATAGCATCTCAGAGGGGTGGTGGGTGCAATGGTCACCAGTTTGGAATGCTAACTTTTTCACTAAAAAATAGCAGCCAAGGTTAAAAGCGGGTGTGGTTTAATACGAAGTGTGATTTGACAATTCAAGAGTTGAATTATTTGTTTTATTTTTTATTGATTTATTAATTAATTTATTTTACTCCCTAATATAGCATCTACATTCAACTTTCTTCCCACATCTCATCCAACTTACTTTTCATTAACCTACAATCTGGCTTCCATCACTGGCACCCCACTGAGGCTGCTCTAGGCAAACTAACAACTTACTAACCGCCAAAGACAATATTCAATGCTCCTTCTCTTAGACTTTTCATTTGCCTTTGAAGCAGTCAACCACTCTCTCTTAATACATATACTCTCTACCTTTGGAATCAAAGACCTTCCCCCAGAGGTGTATCTAGAGTTTCTGGCACCCAGGGCAAGAGTTCAGTTTGGCACCTCCCCCCCCACCCACCTAGCACATATGCGTCTGCCACACTTAGTCACACGCTGACGAGCTACTCTGCCTAATTCTCTCAATGTTCAGTGAAAAACTGAGAGAAGCAGAAAGAGAAGTGAGTTGTCACGTGACTGTAAGTAATAAAAATTGCATATGAGTGAGGTATCCATGTGCTGACTACTGGAATCTGTAAGCAGAGCTGAATCCTGACAGCAAGTATATTACACACTGTTAGGATTGGCTACAAGGCTTCATTTTATAATTAAAGGGCTTGTCTAGGTTTGAGATTAAAGTCTGCAGTCACTCTATGTTTCTTCAGGCTTCTGAATTCTCACAGCACAGGCACTGTTACACTTTTAGGATTTGTACACTTCTGGCCACATTCCGACTAGAAGTGTCTGGCCTCGCTCAATTCATTGCCATTGAGTGAGGCCACGCATGTCTAGCCAGCAAGTAACTGCAGTATATAAATCGCCGGCAGAGAATCCTGACAGCGTGCAGTGCGCACTGTGAGAAGTCAGAAGTCTGCAGTCACATAAAATGACTGCAGACTCATCACAAACTTAAACAACCCCTTTAACTCTCCTAACATAAATAAAAATATGAGAATTAGTCAGTATCACAAAAAACATTTACATCCAGGTACCTGATAGATGACGTTGTCTCTCTAGTCGTTCTCTTTCTTCTTCATCTTGTCCAGATGCCATGATGACTTGTCTCATCCACAGCCCATGTCTGCAGGCTTCCATCTTCTCTGGACATCTGCAGCACATCTCCACACAATGCCCTTAAAGATAGCAGAGTTATTGTAATGCTCCTGTATAAAAATATCTGCCCTACGCTGAGCCCCAGAATAAATAATTGCCCCTCACTATATTCCTTGCACAAAATATGACCCTACACTGTTCCTCTTATGGTACATGCTCTCCACACTGCCCTGTCCTTTCCATACTGGGCCCCCTCTTCACACTGTCCTTTCACACGGTGACCCCCCTATAAGGCCCATTCTCTATACTGTGACCCCTCATCACACTCCCCCTCCTTGGCATACCGACTCCTCCTGGCTGTGCCTTTACACTGTCAATCTTCCCCAGCCATACAATAAATCTCCCCCCATAGTAAATCTCCCCCAGCCATACCATAAATCACCCCCCAGCCATACCATGAGTCACCCCCCATACTAAATCCCCCCCAGCCACACCATAAATCTCTCCCCATAGTAAATCTCCCCTCAGCCATACCATAAATCATCCCCCAGCCATACCATAAGTCACCCCCCATAGTAAATCACCCCCCAGTCATATCATAAATCTCCCCCATAGTAAATCTCCCCCTAGCCATACCATAAATCACCCCACAGCCATACCATAAATCACCCTCCATAGTAAATCACCCCCAGCCATACCATAAATTTCCCCCCATAAATACAATAAATCTCCCCATATAGTAAATCACCCCCCAGCAATACCATAAATCACTCCACCTATAGTAAATCACCCCCCATAGTAAATCACTCTCAGCCATACAATAAATCTACCCCCATAAATACAATAAATCTCCCCCTATTGTAAATCACTCCCCAGCCATACCATAAATCACCCACCATAGTTTATCACCCCCTAACCATACCATAAATCACCCCCCACAGTAAATCACCCCCCAACCGTAGCATAAATCACCCCCCCAGCCAAAGCATAAATCACCCCTCCATAGTAAATCACCCCCCAACCATAGCATAAATCACCCCCCATAGTAAATCACCCCCCAGCCATACAATAATTCACCCCCCACAATGAATCCTCCCCTCCATTCCATCTTCGGTGTCTTCAGCTCTGAAGCACAGAACACTTTCCACCAATGTGCGCCCCTGCAGCACTGGTGAGTGACGTTAGCAGCGTGATCACATGAACTGATCACGCTGCTGGCGTCGCTCTGACCATGAGGTCAGAGCTTCAATGCTGGGAGCCGGCACGCAGCAGCTTCTCTGAGCTGGGTGTCAGCTTGACACACTGCTCAGAAAACTGCCACCTCCCAGTCCTGGGGGCTGCAGAAAGCAGCCGCCGGGGGTGACACATTCGACCACCACATTAGGCGGCCCGACTGCGCCTCCCTGCCGTCTGCGCCCGGGACACATGCCCCGGCTGCCCCCCCCCTAGATAATTCTCTGCCTTCCCCTCTCCTGGATCTTCTCATACCTCACTAACCACACATTTTGCATCTCCCATTTATCTACTACCTCCACATGCCTCCCTCTCTGTTGGTGTTCCTCAAGGCTCTGTCTTGGGACCCTTAAGGCGACGTCACACTAAGCGACGTTACAGCGATCCCGACAACGATACGACCTGTCAGGGATCGTTGCTGCATCGCTATGTGGTCGCTGGTGAGATGTCAAACAGTCAGATCTTCCCAACGACGCAGCAACGATGCGGCGACCCGTAACGATCTGTATAACGATGCACGCCTATGTGTTTCTGTGTCTGAGTCGTCAACAAGGTCGTTGGTAAGGTGTCAAACACACCGATGCATGCTACCCAGCGGGGCTTCAACAATCAAAGAAATGTCCAGACCATTTCGACACGACCAGCGATCTCACAGCAGGGGCCTGGTCGCTGCTAAGTGTCAGATGTAGCGAGATCGCTACTGAGGTCGCTGCTGCGTCACAAAACTTGTGACTCAGCAGCGATCTCGCTAGCGATCTCGCTTAGTGTGACGGGGGCTTTACTCTTCTCCATCTACATCTACAGAATGGTTTTGGACAACTCAGACTCCCATGGCTTCCAGTATAACCTGTATGCTTATGACACTCAAATCTACCTCTATGGTCCAGATGTCGTCACCTCTCTGCTGTCCAGAATCCAAGAGTGTCTCTCAGCTATATCCTTCTTCTTCTTATCATGTTTGTAAAACTAAATATGGATAAAACCAAACTCATTATCTTTCCTCCATCGCACTCAACACCTCTACCAGACCTATTTACTACAATAAATTACATCATGCTTTTCCCTGTATTACAAATCTGCTGCCTTGGTGTAACCCTTGACTATGTCCTGTCCTTCAAAACACACATCCAAGTTGTTGCCACCACCTGCTGCTTCCAACTCAAGAATATCTCCAAAATTTTTCCTTTCCTCAACCCTGCTAAAATGTCAGTGCTAGTGATGAGCGAGTGTATTTGTTACTATTCGCTATTCGCATGGATAGTACGGTATTCGGGTTTCTCGTTATATTGTGAGTATTTGTGCACTCGCCTCGCTATATTGAGATGTCCCGCCCTGCACTTCTGGTGCCTCTTTTGCAGCCACTAAACATGCTGGGCTTCTTAACCAATCACAGTAATGCCGCAGACATCTTTGTTGTGGCATTACTGTGATAGGCTGGCCGCCCAGGGTCATAGGGTCTATTTAAGCCCTGCCGCCGCCATTTTGTGCACATTGCGTCTTCAACCTGCGTTTTATAAGCATAGGGAGAGATCACTGAGCTGCTAGGGAGTGTGTTTCGGCCTCTTGATAAAACAAAAGCCCTTTTTAGGTATACCTGCAGTGTATACTAGGTTAGAGTTTAAAGGAGCCGCTCACTAGCTCCATAATACCACCAAGAAATAGCTCTTTTCAGAGCTGAAGACACACAACAAAGTCAGAGTACAGGGAGGGAGAGAATGTGTATCAGGTAGGGAGAGATTAAAGCGTTCTTCCATTGTCCATCTTAAAACAGCTCTTGTCAGAGGCAAAGCAATATTTTTCCAGCACACAGAGTAGTAGCATTTTGTGCTACCATTTTTTTAAAAGCACCAGTCTATTTTCCCAGCTGTTTTAGGGGTCAGAGCCTGGCTTCTGCTGTCCACATTAGTCCACTTAAAAAGGCGGTTAGTGCCCAACGTAAAGCAGTAGTCCAAACATTTCCTACTGCCTGCTACAAAGCACCCACCAGGACATTTTCCCCTCTGTTTTTGGGGTGACAGCCTGCTTTCTGTCCACATTAGTCCACTTTAAAAAGCATTTAGTGCCCTACACAAAGCAGTAGTCCAAACATTTCCTACTGCCTGCTGCCAAGCACGCACGAGGCCATTTTCCTCGCTGTTTTTGGGATGACAGCCTGCCTAATGTCCACATTAGTCCACTTAAAAAAGCGTTTAGTGCGCTACACAAAGCAGTAGTCCTAACATTTCCTACGGCCTGCTACCAAGCACGCACCAGGCCATTTTCCCTGCTGTTTTTGGGGTGACGGCCTGCCTTCTGTCCACATTAGTCCACTTAAAAAAGCATTTAGTGCGCTACACAAAGCAGTATTCCAAACATTTCCTACTGCCTGCTACCAAGCAGGCACCAGGCCATTTTAGCCACTATTTTGGAAGCCACCATCCCAAGGTCCACGAATCACAAATAGTAGTTTGGCTGGAGTAGGAATATGGTCCTGGTTTGTCCACTGCACAATGTGCATAGGGTTTGTAAAAATTAGCCCTATGTGCTGGGTCATGGTTGACGCAGGAAGCCACCATCCCAAGGGCCTCCAATGACAAATAGTAGTTAGGTTGGAGTAGGAATACTGTCATGGTTTGTCCACTGCACAATGTTCATAGGGTTTGTAAAAATTAGCCCTATGGGCTAAGTCATGGTTGACGAAGGAAGGAAAAGGGTTTTTATGGGAAAGGGGTGACATTAACAGCAGTAGCATGAGTCTGCATTTTTGGTGAATTTAGGTTGGCTAGCTGTCATCTGGAGGGATTACAAACAGTGGAGATATCCAGCCATTGCTGAATTTAGCCAGAGTAAGTCTATCTGCATTTTTCGTGGAGAGGCATGTGCGCCTGTCAGTGATGATTGCCTCAGTGGAACAGAAAACACGCTCTGACACCACACTAGCAGCCAGGCAGGCCAGCACCGCCAAGGCATATAAAGAGAGGTCGGGCCAAGTGTTCAGCTTAGACACCCAATAATTAAAGGGAACTGAAGTGTCAGAAAGGAAGCATGTATGGTCACATAAGTACCCCTTGACCATGTTCTGCAACTTATCCCTCCTTGGCATTGTTAAAAGCACAGATAGCCCTTGCTGTTGTGCTGGTTTATTGAAAATTGCCCAACTTGTGCACATTTTCCCCCCACCTCTGTTGGAGCTGGTGTTCTTGTCTCTCCCCATTATCCCTTGGTGTTGAAAAGAATAGGTACCTCTACCACCAGCATTGTCTGAGGGTGATGTTTTCAGCAACTTATCCACAACGGCCCTCTTGAACGATTTCATTGTAAAACACTTTGGTGACTCCAAAAGGAGAGAAGGAAATTTCTCCTTGTATCGTGGATCGAGAAAGGTGGCCAATCAGTATTGGTCGCTCTTGTCACCTGCACCTTAAAAACATCTTCAAAATCCGACCTTTTCTCACCTTTGAAACTGCTAAAACTCTTACTGTCGCTCTTATTCACTGTCGTCTGGATTACTGCAACTCTCTTCTGATCGGTCTCCCTCTTACCAAACTTTCTCCTCTCCAATCCGTCCTGAATGCGGCAGCCAGGGTCGTATTTCTGTCCAGCTGCTTCACCAATGCCTCTATCTTGTGCCAGTCATTACTAGAGATGAGCGGTGTTTGACTCGAACTGCTCGCCAATCTCAAATTCGAGTTGTTTTGGGCGGTGTTCGAGCCGTTCGGCGAACACGAACAATTTGAAAAAAATTCGGCTGTTCGAGGTTATGTTCGATAACTGTTCGTGCACCAAAATCATAACTGGATTTTTTCTCAGTAATGCTGAAAATTAATGTTAATAAGCAGTTTGAGTGTACAGCGGGGTGGGGGGAGGGGCAGGGGATGGATCTCAGCATAAATAATGAAGAACTCCATTTTATTTTCTTTCCCACATTTACAGTGGGGAGGTGCAATCTGTCAGCCTATCAGCAGCGCACACATGGAGCGAACTGCATTTTTTCACACAAGCAAGGGCATGTGTCATTGGCAGTGTATGTCACATGTCCTTGCCCTATAAGACCCAGCCATTTTCCCCGTCGCTACCATTTTCTCACTGCTGCAGCTGCGTGTTAGACGGCACCGCTGTTGCTGTGTGCGCTATACTTTGTTAATTTCAAGCCAATTTTCGCACAAATCTACAGATATCTTGGGAGTAGGGAATAGTTGTGATTGCAGTCCTTTTAAGGACTAGGTTACATCATTTCCTACGAATTTATCAGGCAGGTCTGTGCTCTTAAATAGATAGGTTGGGAGTAAAAACTAATTGTAATTGCAGTCGTTTTCAGGGCTAGGTTACATCAGTTCCTATCACTATTATCAGGCAGGTCTGTGCTCTTAAATGGATAGGTTGGGAGTAAAGACTAAATGTAATTGCAGTCCTTTTGAGGGCTAGGTTACATCAGTTCCTATCACTTTTTGCCAGGCAGGTCTGTTTTAGTGCTGTGCAAGTTTTTTTCACAGCATTTGGCTAAATCTAGCAAAGCAAATCCTTTTTGGCCTCTTGCAGTGTGTGTTAGTCAGTGGAGTTGGCTATCTGTATTGCAAGCTACACCACCTGTGTATAGAATACAAATTTTTTTACTGCACATAGTGAAGTAAAACCTTTTGGGCATAGCATCATTCTATTAGTCCATCTATACTAACCTCCACCAGGTTGCAAATTCAAAATAATTTTTATCTGCATCTAGCTCTGAAAAAATATTTCGGCTTGTAGCAGTGTGTGGGACTTGTTCTATTAGTCCATCTATACTAACCTCCACCAGGTTGCAAATTCAATATAATTTTTTTCTGTATCTTGCTCTGAAAAAATATTTCGGCTTGTAGCAGTGTGTGGGACTTGTTCTATTAGTCCATCTATACTAACCTCCACCAGGTTGCAAATTCAATATAATTTTTTTCTGCATCTAGCTCTGAAAAAATATTTCGACTTGTAGCAGTGTGTGGGACTTGTTCTATTAGTCCATCTATACTAACCTCCACCAGGTTGCAAATTCAATATCATTTTTTTATGCATCTAGCTCTGAAAAAATATTTCGGCTTGTAGCAGTGTGTGGGACTTGTTCTATTTGTCCATCTATACTAACCTCCACCAGGTTGCAAATTCAATATAATTTTTTTCTGCATCTAGCTCTGAAAAAATATTTCGGCTTGTAGCAGTGTGTGGGACTTGTTCTATTAGTCAATCTATACTAACCTCCACCAAGTTGCAAATTCAATATAATTTTTATCTGCATCTAGCTCTGAAAAAATAATTCAGCTTGTAGCAGTGTGTTGGACTTGTTCTATTAGTCCATCTATACTAACCTCCAGCAGGTTGCAAATTCAATATAATTTTTTTCTGCATCTAGCTCTGAAAAAATATTTCGGCTTGTAGCAGTGTGTGGGACTTGTTCTATTAGTCCATCTATACTAACCTCCATCAGGTTGCAAATTCAATATAATTTTTTTCTGCATCTAGCTCTGAAAAAATATTTCGACTTGTAGCAGTATGTGGGACTTGTTCTATTAGTCCATCTATACTAACCTCCACCAGGTTGCAAATTCAAAATAATTTTTATCTGCATCTAACCCAGCCAATACTTTTGGGCTAATACCACAGTTTGGCCACTCAGCTCTGCTTGGTTCCCATCCATTGTTTTTTGTGCAAACAACTCCAGAGTTGTCAATTAGTTAACCACCAAAATGAGTGGAAAAATGTCTGGTGCTGGTGGAAAGGGGAATAGGCATGTTGGGAAGGGAAAAAAAGGTTGTGTCCGTGGGGTAGGTGTTAAAGCAACAGTAACATCTGCAGAAGAAAGACCATCTTCCAGCCAAACTAAGATGTCTACTTCTTTTAGCGGACAATGTGATAAGATCCCTTTCTAACGGCCACGCCAATCGCTACAAATTCCAGATGAGGCACAAAAACAGCAGGTGCTTCAACGGATATCAAGTGCTCCTTTAAGTGGGCTCTCCTCCACATCAACTTCAACATCAAAAATACTCCAGTCCTCAGAGGTGTCACCCCAATCGCACTTGCTTCCTCACAGCTCCCAAGTCTCCAGCTGCCCGTCTGAGTATGGGGTAGAACAGATGGTTAAGTCTGCAGAGCTGTTTACTCATACTATAGCCTGGGAATCAGAGGTCGGCTCCACAGCTTCTGTGAATCCAGACGAGGAAATGATCTGCACTGATGCCCAGAATCTTTATGAGTCAGATCCAGGACCAGACGCAGAAGGTTCTGACCATAATGTAGACCCTCGTTCCCAAACTGTAACTCCTGTTGGTGGAGACAATGAGGAAGACGATGATGAGACTCAAATACCTGATTGGAGCGACAACTTTAGTTTTTAGTCAGGGCAGGAAGAGGTTGGCTCTGAGGACGACGGGTGTGATAACACACAGGGTGATGATGACGAGGTTGGAGATCCCACTTACTGTCAACCCACAGTCAGCCAGTCGATGAGGTCAGCAGAGGAGGTGAAGAAGGATGCTAGTGACAATGAGGTCAGGTTGCGCCTTCCTGGACAGAGACGTAGTACTGGAAGCACGTCAACAACTTCATCCTCAAACACAACTTTGCCTCTGATCACAAGTCGTGGTGGCTCTTCAGGTCGCATGGGTGCTAAGCCTTGCATAGCCTGGGCATTTTTTCAGATCGATAAAGATGACTCAACTCGTGTTATCTGTAACATTTGTCAGCAAAAGCTAAGTAGAGGCCAAAAAATACATAGTTTGAGTACTTCATGCATGAACCGGCACATGGATATGAAGCATAAGTTGCAGTGGGAAGCTCACTGTGCTACAATGCGGCCTAGCCGGCCGGGCCACCCGCCATCTGCCACATCTTGTGCATCCGCGGCCTCTTCATCCTCTGTGACAGGTCATCATTTTCTTTGGAGGTGGAAACACCAGCTGGTGTTGAGCGCTGTCCGACATCGATAGCACCACCTTTGGATCAAGGCAACCTAACATGTCCGCCTGCATCTTCCTCACAGACCGGCAGTTTGCCGGGGACACCCTTCTCATCCCCGTCTAAGCACAACAGCCAGCCCTCGGTCCCTCAGATGTGGAGAAGTAAAAGACCATTTCCTCCTAGCCATGAGAAAGCTAAGAGGTTAAATTTCACCATCTGCAAGCTCTTGGCTACAGAAATGCTGCCTTTCCGCCTGGTGGACACAGAGGATTTTCGAGACCTTATGTCTGTTGCAGTGCCCCAGTACCAGATGCCCAGTCGGCACTACTTCTCAAAGAAAGGTGTGCCTGCGCTCCACCAGCATGTCGCACACAACATCACCGCTTCTTTGAGGAACTCTGTGTGTGACAGGGTGCATTTCACTACAGACACTTGGATGAGTAGGCATGGACAGGGGCGTTACATGTCGCTGACTGGGCACTGGGTAACTATGGTGACAGCAGGTCATTTTTGAAATTATAAGCATTAGCAGGTTATTAGAAACTGAAATCAAACCGTTTTCAACTCAAAACTTTATTCTAGGTGATGTTACATTTGCACATAGGACCCCTTGTTCGAAAGGAGCTTCTGAACTCTCTCGTCCATTGAATTTGTCAGGTTTTGGATGGTTTCTGCTTCAATTGTTTTGCATGAGGACAGAATACCCTCCCAGAGCTGTTGCTTAGATGTGAACTGCCTCCCGCCATCATAGACACTCCTTTTGATGATGCTCGAGAGGTTCTCAATGGGGTTGAGGTCAGGGGAGCATGGGGGTCACACCATAAGTTTGTCCCCTTTTATGCCCATATCAGCCAGAGATGCAGATGTGTTATGTGCAGCATGAGACGGTGCATTATCTTGCATGAAAATGATCTTGCTGCGGAATACACGGTTCTTCTTCTTGAACCATGGCAGGAAGTGCTGTTTGAGAAACTCCACATATATTATGGAGTTCATCTTTACCCCTTCAGGGATCCTAAAGGGGCTGACAATCTCTCTCCCCATGATTCCAGCCCAAAACATTACTCCATCTCCTCCTTGTTGGCGCCGTAGCCGTGTTTGCATGGGGTGTCCATCAACCAGCCATCCTCCACTCCATCCATCTGGACCATGGAGCGTTACACGGTACTCATCGGTGAACAAAACTGCTTTGAAGTCAGTCTTCGTGTATTGTTTGGCCCACTGGAGCCGTTTCTGCTTGTGTACAGTGGATAGAGAAGGTCGACAGGATGGCTTACGCACAGCTGAAAACCTCTGAAGGACCCTGCATCTTGTTGTTCGGGGGACGTTGGAGGCACCAGCAGCTTCAAAAACTTGTCTGCTGCTATGACAAGGCATTTTTGCCGCTGCTCTTTTAACCTGACGTAATTGCCTGTAGGAAAGAGTCCTCAATTTTCCCTTATCAGCACGCACACGTGTGTACTGTGAATCAGCTACATACTTCTTGATTGTGCAATGATCAGGATGAAGTGTCTTGGCAATGTTGATTGTAGTCATGCCTTGACCTAAACACTCCACAATTTGTTGCTTCTCAGCAGCTGACACATCCTTTTTCTTTCCCATTTTGGCAGAAAATGTAGACTGCTTAATAATGTGGGACAGCCTTCTTAAGTAGTCTTGCCTTTCATTGGACACACCTGCCAAACTAATTAGCACAGGTGTCTTCAATTGCTTACAGTGATATAAAGAGCCCTGACACACATCACCATCAATGAGTTTAACTGACAAACAAAAAAAATCTTACCTTATCACTCCTAAACACTTTTTGCATAATAATTTGGAACACAGTGTACATGTGCTTTTCCACAAAACACCAGTGGTTCACGTAGTGAATCTTACAGTTCTATCTTGCCAACCGTGGTTCGTATGGAGTTGTTCAATAAAGGGCCCAAAATTAAGATAACATAGACGGGAGAGGACTCTATGAATACGAATTCCTAAGTATTTCATACCCTGTGAGGGCCAGGCAAAGGGAAAGTTGGACTGGATGGAATCATGTATGGATTTGGGGAGGGAGAAATCGAGGGCCTCAGACTTCGCTGCATTGATTTTAAAATTTAACCATGTAACAAAGTGATCTATTTCAGCTATAACAGCATGGATGGATATATGTGATTGAGTGATATATACTAGGACATCATCAGCAAATAGAGAGCACTTGTACTCGGTGCCTCCCACCTCAATCCACATAATATTGGGGTTATGGCGAATTGATGAGAGCAGGTGCTCCGTCACTAGGATGTATAAGAGAGGGGACAGAGGATTTATGTGGGGGCATTTATGCATATAGCATTTATGCATACTTTATCCAAGTGCCATAATTTATCAAAGTGCCCTGGCAGTTAGAAAATGGCATTGCTAATATTCATCTTTCTTCTCTTCTTACAGGTATATATTTTTCACTGCTTGTGTGATCTGTCCTGAAAACTGCCTTGTATCTCCATGCAATGCTCTGCAGCCTATAAATTTCTGGTATATATTTTTCACTGCTTGTGTGATCTGTCCTGAAAACTGCCTTGTATCTCCATGCAATGCTCTGCAGCCTATCAATTTCTGGTATATATTTTTCACTGCTTGTGTGATCTGTCCTGAAAACTGCCTTGTATCTCCATGCAATGTTCTGCAGCCTATCAATTTCTGGTATATATTTTTCACTGCTTGTGTGATCTGTCCTGAAAACTGCCTTGTATCTCCATGCAATGCTCTGCAGCCTATCAATTTCTGGTATATATTTTTCACTGCTTGTGTGATCTGTCCTGAAAACTGCCTTGTATCTCCATGCAATGCTCTGCAGCCTATCAATTTCTGGTATATATTTTTCACTGCTTGTGTGATCTGTCCTGAAAACTGCCTTGTATCTCCATGCAATGCTCTGCAGCCTATCAATTTCTGGTATATATTTTTCACTGCTTGTGTGATCTGTCCTGAAAACTGCCTTGTATCTCCATGCAATGCTCTGCAGCCTATCAATTTCTGGTATATATTTTTTCACTCCTCTACGTTTTTTATTCCATGATACTTAAAGGTCATCACACTTACTTTAAGAGTTTATGATCCATGCCGAGCTTGTTAGTCTGTTTTTTTTTTTTTTTCCCCCTGCACTTTATGGTCTCCTGTTGTCTTTTAAGCTAGTGATTGATTGCTAACGAGTTAAATCTGTGTAGATCTAAGCAGATACGTCCCTATATATTGAGACTTAGTTAAGGGGCAGCATTTATGCGGGGGCATTTATGCATATAGCATTTATGCATACTTTATCCAAGTGCCATAATTTATCAAACTGCCCTGGCAGTTAGAAAATGGCAGTTGGACAGGGCAGGAGACAGGTAAGACATGCAAGACAAACAAACAAACTTGCTTCCAGGTCATGTTTTTGGAAAACAGTATTCACCATTTGTATCTGTGCCATTTATTTTCTGGTTGCTACAATCATCCACATTCACCGTTCTCCCACAAATGCGGCACACTTCATCCATATTAATCCCTCACTCCTCTCTTCTCCTATGTACAGTTGTCATGCTCTCTTCACAATGTTATACCACGCAGATCCATTCATTCCCACCATACAACGCAGGAAACGCTCTCACAAATCACTCAATCATCTGCTCACTCTCTGTATCTTCCTTCTATTAGTCGCAGGTGATATTTCTCCCAACCCAGGACCCTCCAGTTATAATAACACTAACTCTTTCCCTGTTACATTCAGAAACCCTGCTAATCTCATTAATATTCCCTGCATATCTTCTGTCTCATTCAACTGTGCCCTTTGGAATGCACGCTCAGCTTGTAATAAACTCTCTTACATCCATGACTTTTTCCTCTCTAATTCCCTCAACCTTCTGGCTCTCACTGAAACCTGGATCCAGCAGTCGGACACCACCGCCGCTGCAGCTCTCTCCTATGGTGGCCTACATTTCTCTCATACCCCGCGACCTGACAACAGATCAGGTGGAGGTGTTGGTCTGCTTCTTTCAACAAAATGTACTTTTCAAGTTATCCCCCCTGTACCCTCCCTTATCTTCCCTTCCTTTGAGGCCCACACAGTCAGACTCTACCGGCCCTTCTCCCTGCGAGAGGCGGTTGTCTATCGCCCCCAGGTCCCCCCCGTCAATTCCTGGATCACTTTGCTGCCTGGCTTACAAATTTTCTATCCCGCGACATTCCCACGATAATCATGGGAGACTTTAACATCCCAATTGGCGATCCTCTTTCCCCATCTGCCACGCATCATTTATCACTAACCTCCTCCTTCGGCCTTTCACAGCTTGCTAATTCTCCTACACATGAGGACGGGAACACATTGGACCTGATCTTCTCCCGGCTTTGCTCAGTACATGACTTTACTAACTCTCCCCTTCCACTCTCTGACCATAATCATCTTTCATTCTCTGTCAAGAACTGTGATTCTACTCAAGACACTCCCACCGTCCACACTTATAGAAATTTACGCGCCATTACCACCCAGAAATTTATAAAAAGGTTGCAATCATCATTGGCCCCAATCTCCTCCCTCTCATGTCCCGACTATGCATTGAAGCATTATAACAAAATAATGGTATGCGCCCTGGATGAATCCGCACCTCCTACACAAAGAACAATTCGGCATAGACGGCGACAACCCTGGCACACGCCTCAAACACGTCTTCTCCAGAGGTACTCCAGGTGCGCTGAACGGCTGTGGAGAAAATCAAATCTGCCCGAAGATTTCCTCCACTATAAATTTATGCTGAAAACATATAACTCTGCCCTTCACCTCTCCAAACAAACCTACTTTAACAACCTCATCATCTCACTTTCCAATAATCCTAAACGACTCTTTGACACGTTTCATTCTCTCCTCAATCAAACAGCACAGGCCCCGACCACCGACCTCAGCGCTGACGATCTGGCTAACTATTTCAAAGAAAAAATTGACCATATCCGACAGGAAATTTTTTCCCAATCCCCAAATGTTATGCATGCTCCCCCCCGCCACATTGTATCTTGCTCATTTTCTGACTTTGAACCAGTCACGGAAGATGAAGTGATCAGGCTCCTTGCATCTTCTCGCCCTACCACCTGCACCAGCGACCCTATTCCCTCACATCTCCTTCAGTCCCTTGCTCCAGCTGTCACCACTCACCTAACTAAAATTTTCAACCTTTCCCTCTCATCTGGTATCTTTCCCTCTTCTTTTAAACACGCCAGCATTAGAGATGAGCGTTGTTCTACTCGAACTGTTCGCCAATCTCAAATTCGAGCTGTTTTGGGCGGTGTTCGAGCCGTTCGGCGAACACGAACAATTTGAGAAAAATTCGGCTGTTCGAGGTTATGTTCGATAACTGTTCATGCACCAAAATCATAACTGGATTTTTTCTCAGTAATGATGAAAATTAATGTTAATACGCAGTTTGAGTGTACAGCGGGGTGGGGGGAGGGGCAGGGGATGGATCTCTGCAGGAACAATGAAGATCTCCATTTTTTTTTCTCTTTCCCGCATTTGCAGTGGGGAGGTGCAATCTGTCAGCCTATCAGCAGCGCACACACAGAGCGAAGTGCTTTTTTTCACACAAGCAAGGGCATGTGTCATTGGCAGTGTATGTCACATGTCCTTGCCCTATAAGACCAAGCCATTTTCCCCGTCGCCACCATTTTCTCACTGCTGCAGCTGCGTGTTAGACGGCACCGCTGTTGCTGTGTGCGCTATACCTTGTTAATTTCAAGCCAATTTTCGCACAAATATACAGATAGCTTGGGAGTAGGGAATAGTTGTAATTGCAGTCCTTTTAAGGACTAGGTTACAGCATTTCCTACGACTTTTATCAGGGAGGTCTGTGCTCTTAAATAGATAGGTTGTGGGAGTAAAGACTAATTGTAATTGGAGTCCTTTTCAGGACTAGGTTACATCAGTTCCTATCAGTTTTTGCCAGGCAGGTCTGTGCCAGTGCTGTGCAAGTTTTTTTCACAGCATTTGGCTGAATCTAGCAAAGCTAATCCTTTTTGGCCTATTGCAGAGTGTGTTAGTCAGTGGAGTAGCCTATCTGTGCTGCAAGATATACCACCTGTGTATAGAATACCAATTTTTTTACTGTACCTAGTGAAGTAAAATCTTTTGGGCATAGCATCATTCTATTAGTCCATCTATACTGACCTCCATCAGGTTGCAAATTAAAACTAATTTTTATCTGCATCTACAGTACCTCTGAAAAAATATTTGGGCTTCTAGCTGTGTGTGGGACTTGTTGTATTAGTCCATCTATACTGACCTCCATCAGGTTGCAAACTGAATATATTTTTTTCTGCATCTACCTCTGAAAAAATATTTGGGCTTCTAGCTGTGTGTGGGTCTTGTTCTATTAATCCATCTATACTGACCTCCATCAGGTTGCAAACTGAATATAATTTTTTTCTGCATCTAGCTCTGAAAAAATATTTGGCCTTCTAGCAGTGTGTCGGACTTTCTCTATTAGTCCATCTATACTGACCTCCATCAGGTTGCAAATTAAAAATAATTTTTATCTGCATCTACAGTACCTCTGAAAAAATATTTGGGCTTCTAGCTGTGTGTGGGACTTGTTGTATTAGTCCATCTATACTGACCTCCATCAGGTTGCAAATTAAAAATAATTTGTATCTGCATCTACAGTACCTCTGAAAAAATATTTGGGCTTCTAGCTGTGTGTGGGACTTGTTGTATTAGTCCATCTATACTGACCTCCATCAGGTTGCAAACTGAATATATTTTTTTCTGCATCTACCTCTGAAAAAATATTTGGGCTTCTAGCTATGTGTGGGACTTGTTGTATTAGTCCATCTATACTGACCTCCATCAGGTTGCAAATTAAAAATAATTTGTATCTGCATCTACAGTACCTCTGAAAAAATATTTGGGCTTATAGCTGTGTGTGGGACTTGTTGTATTAGTCCATCTATACTGACCTCCATCAGGTTGCAAATTAAAAATAATTTTTATCTGCATCTACAGTACCTCTGAAAAAATATTTGGGCTTCTAGCTGTGTGTGGGACTTGTTGTATTAGTCCATCTATACTGACCTCCATCAGGTTGCAAACTGAATATATTTTTTTCTGCATCTACCTCTGAAAAAATATTGGGCTTCTAGCTGTGTGTGGGTCTTGTTCTATTAATCCATCTATACTGACCTCCATCAGGTTGCAAACTGAATATAATTTTTTTCTGCATCTAGCTCTGGAAAAATATTTGGCCTTCTAGCAGTGTGTCGGACTTTCTCTATTAGTCCATCTATACTGACCTCCATCAGGTTGCAAATTAAAAATAATTTTTATCTGCATCTACAGTACCTCTGAAAAAATATTTGGACTTCTAGCTGTGTGTGGGACTTGTTGTATTAGTCCATCTATACTGACCTCCATCAGGTTGCAAATTAAAAATAATTTGTATCTGCATCTACAGTACCTCTGAAAAAATATTTGGGCTTCTAGCTGTGTGTGGGACTTGTTGTATTAGTCCATCTATACTGACCTCCATCAGGTTGCAAACTGAATATATTTTTTTCTGCATCTACCTCTGAAAAAATATTTGGGCTTCTAGCTGTGTGTGGGACTTGTTGTATTAGTCCATCTATACTGATCTCCATCAGGTTGCAAATTAAAAATAATTTGTATCTGCATCTACAGTACCTCTGAAAAAATATTTGGGCTTCTAGCTGTGTGTGAGACTTGTTGTATTAGTCCATCTATACTGACCTCCATCAGGTTGCAAATTAAAAATAATTTTTATCTGCATCTACAATACCTCTGAAAAAATATTTGGGCTTCTAGCTGTGTGTGGGACTTGTTGTATTAGTCCATCTATACTGACCTCCATCAGGTTGCAAACTGAATATATTTTTTTCTGCATCTACCTCTGAAAAAATATTGGGCTTCTAGCTGTGTGTGGGTCTTGTTCTATTAATCCATCTATACTGACCTCCATCAGGTTGCAAACTGAATATAATTTTTTTCTGCATGTAGCTCTGAAAAAATATTTGGCCTTCTAGCAGTGTGTCGGACTTTCTCTATTAGTCCATCTATACTGACCTCCATCAGGTTGCAAATTAAAAATAATTTTTATCTGCATCTACAGTACCTCTGAAAAAATATTTGGGCTTCTAGCTGTGTGTGGGACTTGTTGTATTAGTCCATCTATACTGACCTCCATCAGGTTGCAAATTAAAAATAATTTGTATCTGCATCTACAGTACCTCTGAAAAAATATTTGGGCTTCTAGCTGTGTGTGGGACTTGTATTAGTCCATCTATACTGACCTCCATCAGGTTGCAAACTGAATATATTTTTTTCTGCATCTACCTCTGAAAAAATATTTGGGCTTCTAGCTGTGTGTGGGACTTGTTGTATTAGTCCATCTATACTGACCTCCATCAGGTTGCAAATTAAAAATAATTTGTATCTGCATCTACAGTACCTCTGAAAAAATATTTGGGCTTCTAGCTGTGTGTGGGACTTGTTGTATTAGTCCATCTATACTGACCTCCATCAGGTTGCAAACTGAATATATTTTTTTCTGCATCTAACCCAGCCAATAGTTTTGGCCTAATACCACAGTTTGGCCACTCAGCTCTGCTCGGTTACCATCCATTGTTTTTTTGTGCAAACAACTCCAGAGTTGTGAATTAGTTAACCACCAAAATGAGTGGAAAAAGGCCTGCTGCTGGTGGAAAGGGGAATAGGCGTGTTGGGAAGGGGAAAAAAGGTTGTGTCAGTGGGGTAGGTGTTAAAGCAACAGTAACATCTGCAGAAGAAAGACCATCTTCCAGCCAAACTAAAATGTTTACTTCTTTTAGCGGACAATGTGATAAGATCCCTTTCTTACGGCCACGCCTATCGCTACAAATTCCAGATGAGGCACAAAAACAGCAGGTGCTTCAACGGATATCAAGTGCTCCTTTAAGTGGGCTCTCCTCCACATCAACTTCAACATCACAAATACTCCAGTCCTCAAAGGTGTCACCCAAATCGCACTTGCTTCCTCACAGCTCCCAAATCTCCAGCTGCCCGTCTGAGTATGAGGTAGAACAGATGGTTGAGTCTGCAGAGCTGTTTACTCATACTATAGCCTGGGAATCAGAGGTCGACTCCAGCGCTTCTGTGAATCCAGACGAGGAAATGATCTGCACTGATGCCCAGAATCTTTATGAGTCGGATCCAGGACCAGACGCAGAAGGTTCTGACCATAATGTAGACCCTCATTCCCAAACTGTAACTCCTGTTGGTGGAGACAATGAGGAAGACGATGATAAGACTCAAATACCTGATTGGAGCGACAACTTTAGTTTTTTGTCAGGGCAGGAACAGGTTGGCTCTGAGGACGATGGGTGTGATAACACACAGGGTGATGATGATGAGGTTGGAGATCCCACTTACTGTCAACCCACAGTCAGCCAAGAGATGAGGTCAGCAGAGGAGGTGGAGGAAGATGCTAGTGACGACGAGGTCAGGTTGCGCCTTCCTGGACAG
Organism: Phyllobates terribilis; assembly: GCF_046119375.1. Lineage (NCBI taxonomy): Eukaryota > Metazoa > Chordata > Amphibia > Anura > Dendrobatidae > Phyllobates > Phyllobates terribilis. The sequence goes on along the minus strand of NW_027362762.1, from coordinate 761,633,099 downwards.
AGACGTAGTACTGGAAGCACGTCAACAACTGCATCCTCAAACACAACTCTGCCTCTCACCACAAGTCGTGGTGGCTCTTCAGGTCGCATGGGTGCTAAGCCTTGCATAGCCTGGGCATTTTTTCAGATCGATAAAGATGACCCAACTCGTGTTATCTGTAACATTTGTCAGCAAAAGCTAAGTAGAGGCCAAAAAATACATATTTTGAGTACTTCATGCATGAACCGGCACATGGACATGAAGCATAAGTTGCAGTGGGAAGCTCAGTGTGCTACAATGCGGTCTAGCCGGCCGGGCCAACCACCGTCTGCCATATCTTGTGCATCCGCGGCCTCTTCATCCTCTGTGACTGGGGGGACAGCAGTCACACCTGTTTTGGGGCGCAGACCTGCCACCTCTTTACCCGCAACAGCCAGCGTGATTGGCAGGTCATCATTTTCTTTGGAGGTGGTAACACCAGCTGGTGTTGAGCGCTGTCCGACATCGATAGCACCACCTTTGGATCAAGGCAACCTAACATGTCCGCCTGCATCTTCCTCACAGACCGGCAGTTTGCCGGGGACACCCTTATCAACCCCGTCTAAGCACAATAGCCAGCCCTCGGTCCCTCAGATGTGGACAAGTAAAAGACCATTTCCTCCTAGCCATGAGAAAGCTAAGAGGTTGAATTTCACCATCTGCAAGCTCTTGGCTACAGAAATGCTGCCTTTCCGCCTGGTGGACACAGAGGATTTTCGAGACCTTATGTCCGTCGCAGTGCCCCAGTACCAGATGCCCAGTCGGCACTACTTCTCAAAGAAAGGTGTGCCTGCGCTCCACCAGCATGTCGCACACAACATCACCGCTTCTTTGAGAAACTCTGTGTGTGACAGGGTGCATTTCACCACAGACACTTGGACGAGTAGGCATGGACAGGGGCGTTACATGTCGCTGACTGGGCACTGGGTAACTATGGTGACAGCAGGACAAGGGGCTGCTGTCCAAGTCTTGCCGTCCCCACGAGTTGTGCGTCAATCCTCTTTATGTCAAAGTTCCTCCACTGCTTCTGCCTCCTCAACCTCCTCTCGGTCTTCCACCTGAACCCAAAGCCTGTCTGGTCATGCCACAAGCTTTCTAACTGCGCAGAAGGGATCCTGCACACCTCCTTACTATGCTGGCAGTAGGGCTCAACGTCATCAGGCGGTTTTTACATTGAAATGTCTGGGAAATGTGAGTCACACAGCTGAGGAGTTGTGGTCAGCTCTGGAGAACCAATTTCATGAATGGTTGTCTCCACTGGACCTGAAACCAGGGAAGGCCGTGTGCGACAATGCTGCAAACCTGGGTGCGGCCCTTCGCCGGGGCAATGTCACACACGTGCCTTGTATGGCTCACGTGTTGAACCTGGTTGTCCAGCAATTTTTAGCCCACTATCCCAGACTAGATGGCCTTCTGCAGAGGGCACGGTCGCTGTGTGCTCACTTCCGCCGTTCGCATCCCGCAGCTCAGCGACTTACATCTCTACAGAAGTCGTTGGGCCTGCCACTTCACCGGCTAAAATGCGATGTGCCTACCCGGTGGAATTCAACTCTGCACATGTTGCAGCGACTGTGGCAGCACCGACAAGCCCTGGTGCAATACGTTCTGACGTATAGCCTGGGCCAACGAGATTCAGAGGTGGGGCAAATCACGCTGGAGGAGTGGTCTCAGATCAGGGACCTATGCACCCTTCTGCACAGTTTTGAAATGGCGACGAAGATGTTTAGTGCTGACGATGCCATTATCAGCATGACTATTCCGGTGATTTACATGCTGGAGCACATGTTAAACAGAATTCGGAGTCAGGTGGTGGCACAAGAGGAGGTGGAGGAAGTAGAGGAGGAGGAGTTGTATGCGGAAGGGCTAACATCTGCAAGGTCCAGACGGTCGGCAGCACCAAGGCGGCAGGCATGTGAGGGTGGGGGAGATGGTTTTACCAGGGCGCATGGTAGCAGCCAAACTAGTGAGGAAGGTGCAGGAGCCCAGGAAGAAGTGGAGGACGAACTGATGGAAGACTCATCAGATGAGGGAGACCTTGATCACATTTCTGTTGTGCGAGGTTGGGGGGAGAGGACAGAGGAAGGAAGCATGATTGTTACCTCGCCACCAACACAACAGGGACTTGGTGCTCCTGGATGCGCAACACACATGAGTGCCTTCTTGCTGCACTACCTGCAACATGACCCTCGAATTGTGAGAATTAGAAATAATCCTGACTACTGGGTTGCCACACTGTTAGATCCCCGGTACAAAAGTAAATTTGCAGAAATTATTCCTGCCATAGAAAGGGATGCACGCATGCAGGAGTATCAGCAGAGACTGTTGCAGAATCTTACATGTGCTTTTCCACAAAATACCAGTGGTGCACGTAGTGAATCTCACAGTTCCAACTTGCCAACCGTGGGACCGTCAAGTGTTCAGCACTCAAACCGTAACAGAACCACAGTATCTGGTGGTAACATCAATTTTGCGGAATCATTTCACCACTTTTTTAGCCCATCCTTTGCAAGGCCACAGGAGACAAGAAGTCTGACACATAGTCAACGCCTAGAGACGATGGTACAGGAGTATCTCCAAGTAAACATTGAAGCCACGACTGTGTCACTGGACCCTTGCTCTTTTTGGGCTTCCAATCTGGATAAATGGCCGGAGCTAGCCACTTACGCCTTGGAGATCTTGTCATGCCCCGCAGCCAGCGTTCTGTCTGAACGTGTGTTCAGCGCTGCTGGTGGTGTGCTGACAGATAAGCGCACGCGGCTCTCCACTGATAATGTAGACAGACTCACGTTCATAAAGATGAACAAATCATGGATCCGAAACGACTTTTCTACCCCTGTGTCATCCTGGGGAGAGTAAAAGCTTGATGATTGTTTAAAATCACCCTACCAACCGTTTTAAGCTTTCAAATTACTAATCATGTTTATCTGTATCTTGACTGGAAAATAATTTGGGCTTTGTAGCAGTGTGCAGCACTGATCCTATTAGGCCATCTATAATAAGCTCCACCAGATTTAAAATTAAAAATAATTTTTAGCTGCATCTAGCCCGGAAAATAATTTTGGGGCTCCGAGATGCGCAAGACACATAAGTGCCTTCTTGCTGCACTACCTGCAGCATGACCCTCATATTGTCAGAATTCGAAGTAATCATGACTACTGGGTTGCCACACTCCTAGATCCCCCAAACTTTTCGATCAACCTTTTCATTTTAATAAAGACCAAAAAAATGGTCATTTTTGAAATTATAAGCATTAGCAGGTTGTTAGAAACTGAAATCAAACAGTTTTTAACTCAAAACTTTATTCTAGGTGATGTTACATTTTCACATAGGACCCCTTGTTCGAAAGGAGCTTCTGAACTCTCTCGTCCATTGAATTTGTCAGGTTTTGGATGGTTTCTGCTTCAATTGTTTTGCATGAGGACAGAATACCCTCCCAGAGTTGTTGCTTAGATGTGAACTGCCTCCCGCCATCATAGACACTCCTTTTAATGATGCTCCAAAGGTTCTTAATGGGGTAGAGGTCAGGGGAGCATGGGGGTCACACCATAAGTTTGTCCCCTTTTATGCCCATATCAGCCAGAGATGCAGATGTTTTATGTGCAGCATGAAATGGTGCATTATCATGCAGAAAAATGATCTTGCTGTGAAATACACGGTTCTTCTTCTTGAACCATGGCAGGAAGTGCTGTTTGAGAAAATCCACATACATTATGGAGTTCATCTTTAGCGCCTTCAGGGATCCTAAAGGGGCCAACAATCTCTCTCCCCATGATTCCAGCCCAAAACATTACTCCACCTCCTCCTTGTTGGCGCTGTAGCCGTGTTTGCGTGGGGTGTCCATCAACCAGCCATCCTCCACTCCATCCATCTGGACCATCGAGCGCTGCACGGCACTCATCCGTGAACAAAACAGTTTTGAAATCAGTCTTCATGTAGTGTTTGGCCCACTGGAGCCGTTTCTGCTTGTGTGAAGTGGATAGAGGAGGTCGACAGGATGGCGTATGCACAGCTGCAAACCTCTGAAGGACCCTGCATCTTGTTGTTCGGGGGACGTTGGAGGCACAAGCAGCTTCAAAAACTTGTCTGCTGCTATGACAAGGCATTTTTGCCGCTGCTCTTTCAACCTGACGTAATTGTCTGTAGGAAAGAGTCCTCAATTTGCCCTTATCAGCACGCACACGTGTGTACTGTGAATCAGCTACATGCTTCTTGATTGCCAAGACACTTCATCCTGATCATCGCACAATGTTGATTGTAGTCATGCCTTGACCTAAACACTCCACAATTTGTTGCTTCTCAGCAGCCGACACATCCTTTTTCTTTCCCATTTTGGCAGAAAATGTAGGCTGCTGAATAATGTGAGAGAGCCTTCTTAAGTAGTCTTGCCTTTCATTGGACACACCTGACAAACTAATTAGCACTGGTGTCTGCAATTGCTTACAGTGATATAAAGAGTAGAGATGAGCGTTGTTCGACTAGAACTGTTCGCCAATCTCAAATTCGAGCTGTTTTGGGCGGTGTTCGAGTTGTTCGACGAACCCGAACGATTTGCAAAAAATTCGGCTGTTCGAGGTTATGTTCGATAACTGTTCGTGCACCAAAAGCTTGTCCTGCATGTCTGGCGCTATTTAGAGCACCAATCATGCAGGGATTGTCTGCCACTCACTGTAATGCCACAGCCATGGTGGTTGTGGCATTAGTGATTGCCCAAATCGATGGGAACAGTGCCAACAGTGAAACATGAAAAGCCGGCAATTCAGCAGCGGCGTACACCGGTACCTGACAATTTAGAACCGAAAGAATAGAGAATCACACATAGATTAGATAGATAGAAACATGTCAGTCACATATATACGAAGTACAGTGAAAGTGCTGCTTACTGTACTTGTCATTTAGCGTAAAGGATTTATCAAAAAAAATAATAGTGTTTTCATGCACCGTCTCTTTAAAAAAGCCGGCCGGCAATTCAGCAGCGGTACCCGACAATTTATAACAGACAGAATAGAGCTTCACACATAGATTAGATAGATAGAAACATGTCAGTCACATATATATGAAGTACAGTGATAGTGTTGGTTACTGTACTTGTCATTTAGTATTAAAATAAAGGATTTATTATTAAAAAATTTGGCGTGGGGTTCCCCTTAATTTTAGGCTCTAGCGGAGGTTAAGCAGACAGCTGGGGCAGATGTTTGAAGCCTGGGAAGGGGGTAATACCCACGGAGCTTCCCAGGCTACTAATATCAGCCCCCAGCTGAATACATAGCCTTTACTAGCTATTAAAATGGGGGACCCCCCCAAAAAAAATGACGTGGGGTCCCCCCTAATTTAATAGCTAGCAAAGGCTAGGCAGACAGCTGGGGGCTGATATTAATAGCCCAGGAAGGGAGCCATGAATATTGGCCCCCTCCCAGGCTAGAAACACCAGCCGTCAGCCGCCCCAGAAATGGCGCATTCATAGGATGCGCCAATTCTGGCACTTAGCCTCGCTCTTCCACGCTGCCCTGGTGCGGTGGCAGGGGGTAATAGGGTTGGGGTTGATGTCAGCTTATAATGCCAGCTGACATCAAGCCCAGGTTAGTAATGGAGAGGCGTCTATAAGACACCCCCATTACTAACCCCATAGTCAAAGTTAAAAAAAACACAAACACCCAGAATAAAGTCCTTTAATTGAAATAAAGACACAATCCTTTATTGTTCTAAATTAAACCATACTTACCGTCACGCCCATTCCAGCTGAAGCCAACGATCTCCTGCAATAAAAGAAAAATAATAAAGCAACCTCATCCTTACCTTTCCATGGTTCCCACGACAGCTTCAGCTCTGCTACATCGAGATGACAGGCTGGACCGCAGCAGAACGCTGCCATCCAGCCTCTCATCCCGCAGACACTGAGAAGCGCAGGCTTACTTGCGCTGCTCAGCGTCTCTCTGTGACGACATCCAGATGAGCCGAGTTCATGTCCAATGAACTCGGCTCACCTCATGCACGTCACTGACAGCGTGGAAGAATTCTCCTGCACTCAGCGCTTCAGCGTGAGAATTCTCCCGCTGAAGCGCTGAGTGCAGGAGAATTTTCCCACGCTGTCAGTGACGTGCATAAGGTGAGCTCATGTCCAATGAACTCAGCTCACCTCCTGCACGTCACTGACAGCGTGGGAGAATTCTCCTGCACTCAGCGCTTCAGCGTGAGAATTCTCCCGCTGAAGCGCTGAGTGCAGGAGAATTTTCCCACGCTGTCAGTGACGTGCATAAGGTGAGCTCATGTCCAATGAACTCAGCTCACCTCCTGCACGTCACTGACAGCGTGGGAGAATTCTCCTGCACTCAGCGCTTCAGTGTGAGAATTCTCCCACGCTGAAGCGGTGAGTGCAGGAGAATTTTCCCACGCTGTCAGTGACGTGCATGAGGTGAGCCGAGTTCATTGGACATTAACTCGGCTCATCTGGATGCCCTCACAGAGAGACACTGTGGAGCGCAAGCAAGCCTGCGCTTCTCAGTGTCTGCGGGATGACAGACTGGATGGCAGCGTTCTGCTGCGGTCCAGCCTGTCATCTCGATGTAGCAGAGCTGAAGCTGTCATGGGAACCATGGAAAGGTAAGGATGATGTTGCTTTATTATTTTTCTTTTATTTCAGGAGATCGTTGGCTTCAGCTGGAATGGGCGTGATGGTAAGTATGGTTTAATTTAGAACAATAAAGAATTGTGTGTTTATTTCAATTAAAGGACTTTTTTCTGGGTGTTGTGTTTTTTTTAAATACTTTACTAGAAATTCATGGTGGTCATGTCTAATATTGGCGTGACCCCATGAATTTCGGGCTTAGGGCCAGCTGATAATGCCAAGCTGGCCCTAACCCCTTTATTACCCAGTGAGCCACCGCATCAGGGCCCTGGATGAGTTGGGTACAGCGCCAGAAGATGGCGCTTCTATGAACGCGCCATTTTCCGGGGTGGCTGCGGACTGCAATTTGCAGCGGGGGTGGCCCAGAAAGCTTGGGCCTCCCTGCGCTGCGGATTCCAGCCCCCAGCTGCCTAGTTGTACCTGGCTGGACACAAAAACAGGGCGAAGCCCCACGTCAATTTTCTTTAAATTATTTCATGAAATAATTAAGAAAAAAAGGGCTTCCCTATATTGTTGTGTCCGGCCAGGTACAAATAGGCAGCTGGTGGTTGGGGGCAGCCTGTTCCTGCCTGCTGTACCTGGCTGGACACAAATATAGTGCGAAGCCCCACGTCAATTTTTTTTAAATTATTTCATGAATTTCCTGAAATAATTTAAAAAAATTGAAGTGGGGCTTCGCACTATATTTGTGTCCAGCCAGGTACAGCAGGCAGGAACGGGCTGCCCCCATCCACCAGCTGCCTATTTGTACCTGGCCGGACACAACAATATAGGGAAGCCCTTTTTTTCTTAATTATTTCATGAATTTCATGAAATAATTAAAAAAAATTGAAGTGGGGCTTCGCACTATATTTGTGTCCAGCCAGGTACAGCAGGCAGGAACGGGCTGCCCCCATCCACCAGCTGCCTATTTGCACCTGGCCGGACACAACAATATAGGGAAGCCCTTTTTTTCTTAATTATTTCATGAATTTCATGAAATAATTAAAAAAAATTGAAGTGGGGCTTCGCACTATATTTGTGTCCAGCCAGGTACAGCAGGCAGGAACGGGCTGCCCCCAACCACCAGCTGCCTATTTGTACCTGGCCGGACACAACAATATAGGGAAGCCCTTTTTTTCTTAATTATTTCATGAATTTCATGAAATAATTAAAAAAAATTGAAGTGGGGCTTCGCACTATATTTGTGTCCAGCCAGGTACAGCAGGCAGGAACGGGCTGCCCCCAACCACCAGCTGCCTATTTGTACCTGGCCGGACACAACAATATAGGGAAGCCCTTTTTTTCTTAATTATTTCATGAATTTCATGAAATAATTAAAAAAAAAGTACGTGGGGCTTCGCCCTATTTTTGTGTCCAGCCAGGTACAACTAGGCAGCTGGGGGCTGGAATCTGCAGCGCAGGGAGGCCCAAGCTTTCTGGGCCCCCCCCCCGCTACAAATTGCAGTCCGCAGCCACCCCGGAAAATGGCGCGTTCATAGAAGCGCCATCTTCTGGCGCTGTACCCAACTCATCCAGGGCCCTGGTGCGGTGGCTCACTGGGTAATAAAGGGGTTAGGGCCAGCTTGGTATTATCAGCTGGCCCCAAGCCCAAAATTCATGGGGTCACGCCAGTATTAGACATGACCGCCATGAATTTCTAGTAAAGTATTTAAAAAAAACACAACACCCAGAATAAAGTCCTTTAATTGAAATAAAGACACAATTCTTTATTGTTCTAAATTAAACCATACTTACCATCACACCCATTCCAGCTGAAGCCAACGATCTCCTGCAATAAAAGAAAAATAATAAACCAACCTCATCCTTACCTTTCCATGGTTCCCACGACAGCTTCAGCTCTGCTACATCGAGATGACTGGCTGGACCGCAGCAGAACGCTGCCATCCAGCCTGTCATCCCGCAGACACTGAGAAGCGCAGGCATGCTTGCGCTCCTCACTGTCTCGCTGTGACGGCATCCAGATGAGCCGAGGTCATGTCCAATGAACTCGGCTCACCTCATGCACGTCACTGACAGCGTGGGAAAATTCTCACGCTGAAGTGCTGAGTGCAGGAGAATACTCCCACGCTGTCAGTGATGTGCATGAGGTGAGCTCATGTCCAATGAACTCAGCTCACCTCCTGCACGTCACTGACAGCGTGGGAAAATTCTCCTGCAATCAGCGCTTCAGCGTGAGAATTTTCCCACGCTGTCAGTGACGTGCATGAGGTGAGCCGAGTTCATTGGACATGAACTCGGCTCATCTGGATGTCGTCACAGAGAGACGCTGAGCAGCGCAAGCAAGCCTGCGCTTCTCAGTGTCTGCGGGATGAGAGGCTGGATGGCAGCGTTCTGCTGCGGTCCAGCCTGTCATCTCGATGTAGCAGAGCTGGAGCTGTCGTGGGAACCATGGAAAGGTAAGGATGAGGTTGCTTTATTATTTTTCTTTTATTACAGGAGATCGTTGGCTTCAGCTGGAATGGGCGTGATGGTAAGTATGGTTTAATTTAGAACAATAAAGAATTGTGTCTTTATTTCAATTAAAGGACTTTATTCTGGGTGTTTGTGTTTTTTTTAACTTTGACTATGGGGTTAGTAATGGGGGTGTCTTATAGACGCCTCTCCATTACTAACCTGGGCTTGATGTCAGCTGGCATTATAAGCTGACATCAACCCCAACCCTATTACCCCCTGCCACCGCACCAGGGCAGCGTGGAAGAGCGAGGCTAAGTGCCAGAATTGGCGCATCCTATGAATGCGCCATTTCTGGGGCGGCTGACGGCTGGTGTTTCTAGCCTGGGAGGGGGCCAATATTCATGGCTCCCTTCCTGGGCTATTAATATCAGCCCCCAGCTGTCTGCCTAGCCTTTGCTAGCTATTAAATTAGGGGGGACCCCACGTCATTTTTTTGGGGGGGTCCCCCATTTTAATAGCTAGTAAAGGCTATGTATTCAGCTGGGGGCTGATATTAGTAGCCTGGGAAGTTCCGTGGGTATTACCCCCTTCCCAGGCTTCAAACATCTGCCCCAGCCGTCTGCTTAACCTCCGCTAGAGCCTAAAATTAAGGGGAACCCCACGCCAATTTTTTTAATAATAAATCCTTTATTTTAATACTAAATGACAAGTACAGTAACCAACACTATCACTGTACTTCATATATATGTGACTGACATGTTTCTATCTATCTAATCTATGTGTGATGCTCTATCTTTCTGTTCTAAATTGTCGGGTACCGCAGCTGAATTGCCGGCCGGCTTTTTTAAAGAGACAGTGCATGAAAACACTATTATTTTTTTAAATAAATCCTTTACACTAAATGACAAGTACAGTAAGCAACACTCTCACTGTACTTATTATATATGTGACTGACATGTTTCTATCTATCTAATCTATGTGTGAAGCTCTATTCTTTCTGTTCTAAATTGTCGGGTACAGATGCTGAATTGCCGGCCGGCTTTTTTAAAGAGACGGTGCATGAAAACACTAATATTTTTTTAATAAATCCTTTACACTAAATGACAAGTGCAGTAACCAACACTGTCACTGTGCTTCTTATATGTGTGACTGACATGTTTCTATCTATCTAATCTATGTGTGATGCTCTATTCCTTCTTGACTAAATTGTCGGGTACCGGTGTATGCCGCTGCTGAATTTGCCGGCCGGCTTTTTTAAAGAGAGTGTCTTCTGAGCAGTTTGTCAGCTTTTGGACACCTTTGCAGGTGTTTTCTATGTGTTTCTATGTGTTTTTGTTTGCCTGCCATTGGTTTTAACGGTGTTCGACGGTGTTCTAAGGTGTTCGACGAACAGTTCGACGAACAGTTCCTCGAACATCCCGGTGTTCGACGAACCGAACCGAACCCGAACACTACGGGGGTGGCTCAACACTAATAAAGAGCCCTGACACACATCACCATCAATGAGTTTAACTGACAAACAAACAAATTCTTCCCTTATCACTCCTAAACACTTTTTGCATAATAATTTGGAACACAGTGTACATGTGCTTTTCCACAAAACACCAGTGGTTCACGTAGTGAATCTTACAGTTCTAACTTGCCAACCGTGGTCTGTATGGAGTTGTTCAATAAAGGGCCCAAAATTAAGATAACATAGATGGGAGAGGTCTCTATGAATAGGAATTCCTAAGTATTTGATACCCTGTGAGGGCCAGGCAAAGGGAAAGTTGGACTGGATGGAATCCTATATGGATTTGGGGAGGGAGACATCGAGGGCCTCAGACTTCGCTGCATTGATTTTAAAATTTGACCATGTAACAAAGTGATCTATTTCAGCCATAACAGCATGGATGGATATATGTGATTGAGTGATATATACTAGGACATCATCAGCAAATAGAGAGCACTTGTACTCGGTGCCTCCCACCTCAATCCACCTAATATTGGGGTTATGGCGAATTGATGAGAGCAGGTGCTCCGTCACTAGGATGTATAAGAGAGGGGACAGAGAACATCCCTGCCTTGTCCCATTGGTGATTGTGAAAGGTGATGAAAATGTTCTGACGCGCCCCCTGGGCCTTGGGACACCCGGAGCCGGACCCTTTTTGGTGGATGCTGGTGGTTGTAGTCTCCGTGGCGGCAACCCGGTTCCATGGCTCAGGGCGGTCAAACCAGTGGCGGAACTATTTATGTGGTTTTGATGTTTAAATGTCCGACTACGCCACCCGTGGATTGCGGTCAGAGTGAACCGCCGCTCCAGGGCAGACCGCTGAGGCTGGTGTTGTGGGTGCAGCAGAGCGTAGCATAACTCCCCACGGGAGGAGTATAGCCTCAGGGCAGTGTATGCGGAGGATGGGGGTGATGGTGCAGGGCAGCAGCAGTAATGACACGGAGTCAGTGATGCAGTTCAGGGCCTTTACTCACAGTTCTTATTATCCAGACCAGGTCTGCAGGTAACGGCTGCCCACGTCGTACTGTGCTCACCAGGTGAGGGGCTCAGACAACTCCCAGATAACTTTGGAGCGCTTCACAGGACCCCCTTTGTGTGTCCTTTGTCTGGCCTTTCTTACCAACCCTTCTGTCCGGCTGCCTCGGGCCTCCTCTTGGTAAACTTGGCGCCAGTTTCCCTGACCCTATGTGGTGCCTTCCTAGCGGGTGTAGCGAGGGGCTGCGCCACATAAAATGTCACAGCCTCCTGTTTCTAGCTGAGGGTCGTTTCCTGCCTCCACTAGTTTCGGGGACCGGTCTCCCCCTTTGGCCTGACCCCTCCACGCAGGTGGATTCTGGCGTGCGGTGGCGACTCGCCCGTCCGCACCCCTGAGATCCCTTCGTTCCTCATTCCTGGAGCCTTCTCCGCTCCTCTTCCTTCCTTCTCCCTCTTCCAGGCCTGGGCCTCTGTTACTAGGCCCGCCTCCGGAGCAGAGCTCATGCAGAGCCCCTGCTCCCTGCCACTTCTGCTCAGACTTCTCTGCACTGAACTAAGATGGTGCCCACCTTTTATACTCCCTTCTCAATGCACCCAGGAACTGCTTCCTCCCTGCTCCTGCACTACAGGGTTCCCCTTCCTCAGTGTTCCCTCCCCCCACTCCAGCCAGGGACAGGGACTGTCGTGCCCATCTCAGGGGCATATTGGTCGCCCTGCCCCACGGCAATGTGGTGTAATGCATGCAGGTGTCGGGTCCTGATCCACACTACATCCTTACCTGAGAGTGAGATATCACACCTCTGGGTGAGGTGCAATACCTCTGTAGCAACCGAGCCCTCAGGGTGCTACAGTTCCATTTATCTTCAGCCTAGGTGACGTATTGCGATACAGGGCCGTGATTTTGGCTATAAAAGGGTCCCCTAGACCCCTACCCCAAGCTTTTTAAGAGAATCATATATGGCGTGCCAGGGGACTCTATGGAATGCTTTCTCAGCATCCAACGAGAGTATCTAATTACAAATTTTTAACTGCATCTAGCCAGGAAATACTTTGTGCCTAGTAGCAGGGTCTGCTAGTAGCGGATTATCCCGGCTGTTAAGCAAGCTACACCACCTGTAGTTTGGACACTTCATTTTTTCAAAGGAAATGCTTCGGGACCACGGGATACTCAGTGAAGAGCATCAGGAGGCACCCCAAGGCATAGGGGCTGGGACTGGCAGTAGGATGCCTTGCGGTGGACAGCCGAGCTCGATCCTTATAAAAGCTTTTTAACTGCAGCAGCTTTAGTGGACGCTACTGGAGCTGGAATTACGCGGCTGCTGGCATGAGACTTGCCCTCCAATAGATCCTTGTAAATGGATTTAAAGTGTATTCATTCAAATTAGAGAGACAATTTAAATTAAAAAGATTAGAGCTGCCTCCACCACAGGGGGGCTCGCTCGACCCACCAGCGGACAGGCACCAGTATTGGGAGAGGGGGGCTGGCCATCAGGGTTCACCGCGGCACTGGCACAAACCCGGCGACACGGAGGTGGCACGGGCAGGAGCGGACTGGCCGTGTCGGCTTCTCACTTTTTGGATTTTAGAAGGGCATGACATGCCTATATCTGTGTCTCCCCCTCCTTTTACTACTCCACCTATTTTATTTTCGCATGACTATATGTACTTGTCACTTTTCCATGTGTTAGTTATGTCTTCTGAGCAGTTTGTCAGCTTTTGGACACCTTTGAAGGTGTTTTCTATGTGTTTCTATGTGTTTTTGTTTGCCTGCCATTGGTTTTAACGGTGTTCGAAGGTGTTCGTCGAACAGTTCGACGAACAGTTCGGCGAACACACGGGTGTTCGATGAACCGAACCGAACTCGAACACTACGGGGGTGGCTCAACACTACTCCTCACATCAAATCACTCGCTCGTTCATGTCATCTACACCTCAAAAACATCTCAAGAATCAGGACTTTTCTCACCTTTGACTCGGCAAAAACTCTTACTGTCGCTCTTATTCATTCTCGTCTTGACTATTGCAACGCTCTACTAATCGGTCTCCCTCTTACTAAACTCTCCCCTCTCCAATCCGTCCTGAACGCAGCAGCCAGGATCATATTCTTCGCCAACCGCTACTCAGATGCCTCTTCCCTGTGCCAGTCATTGCATTGGTTGCCCATCCAATATAGAGTTCGTTTTAAACTTATCACGCTTACCCACAAAGCGCTCCATGCTTCAGTACCCCCCTACATCTCCTCCCTTGTCTCAGTCTACCACCCTACACGTGCCCTCCGTTCTGCAAATGACTTGAAACTAAAATCCTCCATAATCCGAATTTCCCACTCCCGTCTCCAAGATTTCTCGCGTGCTGCGCCAATTCTCTGGAATGCACTACCCAGGACAGTTCGATTAATTCCCAATACCCACAGTTTCAAGCGAACCCTAAAAACACATTTCTTTAGACTGGCGTATCACCTAAACACACTCTGTCCATCCCAGCTTTCCCCCATATTAAAATCTTCTTCAACTTCGGGTTCAAACCAACCATGCACATAAAAGCCTCTGTCAGGACTGCACACATACTGGCTGGCGACCAGTCCATGTATTATTATTTATCCTATTCAGTATATCAAGGCTGCATTATACAATATATGTACTTTTTACCTTTTGTGTCTCCCCCACTTCCTCATAGACTGTAAGCTCGCGAGCAGGGCCCTCACTCCTTTCGATATGAGATATGCTTATTCTGTATTGTCTGTATAAGTCCCCCCTATAATTTGTAAAGTGCTGCGGAATATGTTGGCGCTATAAAAATAAACTATTATTATTATTATCCCTGCCTTGTCCCATTGGTGATTATGAAAGGTGATGAAAATGTTCCTACTTACCTTCAGCCTAGGTGACGTATTGCGATACAGGGCCGTGATTTTGCCTATAAAAGGGTCCCCTAGACCCCTACCCCAAGCTTTTTAAGAGAATAATATATGGCGTGCCAGGAGGCTCTATGGAATGCTTTCTCAGCATCCAACGAGAGTATCTAATTACAAATTTTTAACTGCATCTAGCCTAGGAAATACTTTGTGCCTAGTAGCAGTGTCTGCTAGTCAGCGGATTATCCCAGCTGTTAAGCAAGCTACACCACCTGTAGTTTGGACACTTAATTTTTTCAAAGGAAATGGTTCGGGCCCCTGGGACACTCAGTGAAGAGCATCGGGGAGGCACCCCAAGGCACAGGGGCTAGGACTGGCGGTAGGACGCCTTGCGGCGGACCGCCAAGCTCGATCCTCATAAAAGCTTTTTAACTGCAGCAGCTCTAGTGGACGCTACTGGAGCTGGAATTACCGCGGCTGCTGGCATGAGACTTGTCCTTCAATAGATCCTTATAAAAGGATTTAAAATGTACTCATTCAAATTAGAGAGACAATTTAAATTAAAAAGATTAGACCTGCCTCCACCGCAGGGGGGTTCGCTCGACCCACCAGCGGACAGGCACCAGTATTGGGAGAGGGGGGCTGGCCGTCAGGGTCCACCGCGGCTCTGGCACAAACCCGGCGACACGGAGGTCGCACGGGCAGGAATGGACTGGCCGTGTCGGCTTCGCACTTTTTTGGTTTTAGAAGGGCATGACATGCCTATATCTGTGTCTCCCCCTCCTTTTACTCCTCCACCTCTTTTCTTTTTGCATGACTATATGTACTTGTCACTTTTCCATGTTAGTTGTGTCTTCTGAGCAGTTTGTCAGCTTTTGGACACCTTTGAAGGTGTTTTCTATGTGTTTCTATGTGTTTTTGTTTGCCTGCCATTGGTTTTAACGGTGTTCGAAGGTGTTCGACGAACAGTTCGACGAACAGTTCTGCGAACATACGGGTGTTCGACGAACCGAACCGAACTCGAACACTACGGGGGTGGCTCAACACTAGTCATTACACTGGTTGCCCATTCGCTACAGGGTCCAATATAAACTCATCACTCTCACCGACAAAGCTCCCCACAGTTCTGTACCACCTTATATCTCCTCTATCATCTCAGTCTATCGCCCTACACGTGCCCTCCATTCTACAAATAACCCAAGACTAACATCCTGCATAATTCGAACCTCGCACCTCCGTCTCCAAGACTTCTCTCATGCTGCACCAGTTCTCTGGAATGCCCTACCCAAGACGGTCTAACTGATGCCTAGCCCCCCTGTCTTCAAGCATGCTTTAAAAACACATCTCTTTAAACAAGCCTACCTCCTCAACTACTCAGTAAACTAACTTTCCCCTGTTCCCTCCTTCTAAATATTATTCAGAATCTGCACCCTACTATTCATCTGTCTCCACACCCTCCATGCACACGATAACTGCACTCAATACTTGATTATTGCACTTAAGCATACTGGCTGATGACTGGATCATACAGCTTTTCACCTATTGTGTCCACCCATTTCCTTGTAGAATGTAAGCTTGCTACTAATGTAAATGTTTAAACTGTCTTACCTTGTATGGAGTTTAATGTATGTACATGTCCCCGCTTAATTGTAAAGTGCTGCGAAATATGTTGGCGTTATATAAATAAAAATTATTATTATTATTGTTGGATAAAATGTGTATCACGCGAGGGTCTTGCCACAGACACTTACACATGAACTTACACATGAACTGTGCCATGTGGGCCAAGCTGCAAAAAGGCAAATGTTCTGTGTCCTCAACAGTAGAACCCATCCTCACGCTGACTCGCCTCCTCCTCCTCCTCCACCTCCTCCTCTCCAGCCCATCCTGGCTGGACAGACATGAAGCTTGGGTTGGGTGTCCCCTCTAAAGCATTATGAGTCCCCTCGGTAGCACAGAAAAACAAGTCTTTTCCCTCCTCATCCTCCTCATCTTCCTCCTCATCACCCAATGTTGTCTCAGAATACTGGCTGGGCTGGGTAGTTATACCCATTGGGAAATCTGGCTCCATACCAACATGCTGAGCACTCAAAACTTCCTCTTTGAGATTATGAGGGAATAAAACAAGGAAACCAAAAAACAGGATATATTTCTGGCGGAAATCAATGTTAGTGTATAATTGTAGAGTACATGAATATTCAACCCGCCAGAATGAGGGACCAATATAAGCAAAAAGGGACAATCGGAAAAAGCATCAAAAGAAGAAGGGGAGAAAGGGAAGCCGACCATAAAGTCCCAAATATCAAGGTGTAGTGAATAATTCCATATTTATTATTAATTAACAACAGGTGACAACAATGAATAGCAGATCAAATACATGATAAAAATAAACTAAAAGCATCTAAAAACAGGGGCGAGTGTCCGATATGATATTCCATGTGGGAGAGAAAAGTAGAACAAAGGGGAAATATTATGTCATGATGATTAAATAAATAGTCTATAAATAGATAGGATAAAATAGGTAATAGTGAAATATAAATAAGGTGCACAATGAAAAAAGTGTCAGTGCTATGGATATTTTGGTGTCTATCCCAAGATTGTGTACAGTGTACAAGATAGTGTACTGGGTACAGGTAAATAGCAGCATCAATGCATAATATATGCTGGTCAATATATGTATACCAGGGAGACAGGGCAGAGAATATCAATGCCTAAATCAAGAGATCAGCGATGCAAGTGCCTAAAAATATATCAATGTGTATCTGAAGTAGATAGCTATCCTAGCATGATTAGTAAATAGTGAGAATTGATATATACCAACAATTATGTAGTAAGGGGCTCCCACATGCAGGACACGCGTCCACCCCGACGCGCGTTTCGGCAAGCGCCTTCGTCAGGGGGTGGAGATACCAGGCAACCAGGAAGTATAAAAGGAGATAGGGACCAATCATATAAGAGGGCGTGTGGTAATAAACCAATTACAGGAGAGGGGGCGTAGTATGACACGATGTAAGCCCCAAACCAATCATGTAGGGGGCGTGTGTGAATGGACCAATCATCCAGGAGGAGGCATGGCGCGATGCGACGCAAGCCCCAGCGTCCGCGCGTCACCGCAGCAACCGCGTCACGTGACCCGCAGTCACGAGACACACGTGGGGCACGTGGTCTCGAACCACAGGGCACATGATAGACGCGGTCGTCACGGAGACAGCACAGGACACGGGAACACACGCCGCATACTGCCTGCTCCAGAATGGTAGGTGAGGCGTGGAATGACGCATATGACGCCACGATGACCAAGGGCAGCCGCGACCCCCCTGTCATGCGACCAAGGGAGGGCCACATGGAGACACAGGGGCCGCGGGTATCCATGGCAGCGCGGCGGCAGTGCGTACCGCCCCCAAACTGTATATATTTCATTGATTCTTTATGTGTATAAGAATCAATGAAAAGTGTGATGTGAGGAGAATATATAAAAGAAAGGGTATGGGGGGGGGGACGGAAGGGGAGGAGAAGAAGGGGAGTGGGGGAAGGGGGAGGGGGGGTGAGGGAATGTGTACGAAACATAGGTGCAATGGTGAAAAGTGAGGAATGTGAATGTGTGAAAAAGGTGTAAAAAGTAACGAATAGTGATGATGAAAGGCTAATAAATAAAAAATGAATGAAAAGTAAAGTGAACAAAAAATGAATGAATATAGTACATAAGGTGAAAATATATGAGATAATTAATTACATATAAGTGCAGAGTCTAAGTACGTGCATAAAATGCACATAATTTCATTACATAGATGATATGACAACAAAAAACGCAAACACATGCAGTGGTGTCCACTCGTTCTTGGATAGTAAGCAGCCAGAAAAAAATACGACCAAGTCCATGGATGTCATATAAGTCCATCAGGTCCGCCAGATGGTAATAGACGAAACGCCCCACACCATGATATCCCACACATGAGTCAAATCGATGGAATATAAACTAAAAGGACATAAAGATAAATATAAATATATGAACAACATAAGGTCCAAAAGAGAGACAAAAAATATATATATGTATATATATCTCTCTCGCACACTCCTACAATACTAAAAACGTAGTCAAGAAACACACAGTATATATAACATAAAATATAATATGAAGAAAACATGAATATTAAAAATAAATTAGAGCCGGTCTGGAATCAAAATAGATGGTCAGAGAAATGGGACAAAACTGTTATATTCATTAAGCCCAAGGGGGTGGACCGTATTTAGAGTCCAAATCCATTTTGTTTCCCGCTGAGCAAGATTACGATTGATATTACCACCGCGAATGGTAGAGGAAATGGAGTCAATGCCACGAACCATCAATTTAGTACTATCGCAGTCATGGTGAGTTTTGAAGTGCCTTGGGATCGTTTTTAAACTAGAGACATCATTTTCTTCCCTGGCAGCTATAATGCCCAAAATATGTTCTCGTACCCGTACTTTTAATTGTCTAGATGTCATCCCGACATATATTTTAGGACATGGACACGTGGCATAATATATCACGGCCTTAGTGGTACAGGAAATTTTTTTGTTAATTTTGTATGATTTAAGACCCATTGAGTCAAGGAAGGTATTAGATCGTTCGATATTAGGGCATGCCACACATCGCCCACATGGCGAGCAGTCCCCTATCGAGGGATAATTGTCCATAAACGTTTTCGGAGACACTGATTGATAATGACTGGAGATAAGTAGGTCATGTAAATTTTTGGACCTGCGAAACGTAATTTGTGGTTTATCCGGAAGATATTGGGATAGTATGGGATCTGCCAAAAGGATAGGCCATGACTTGTCCAAACTTCGCCTCACAGCATCAGCATGTACGTTAAATGTTGTGATAAACCGAACAAGGTTTTTGTCAGCTGATTGTCTGGAGGAATATAAGAGTTGATGGCGTGGTGTGTGTTTGGCCCTATGATAGGCCCGTTTGACCATCCTATGGCTGTAGCCACGTTCATGAAAGCGAGCTCTCAATTCCAAGGCTCGTCTCTCAAAGTCCGTATTTAGGGAACAAATCCTACGAAGTCTCAGAAATTGGCCAACAGGAATAGAATTGATCATAAAGGAAGGGTGGGCTGAAGAGGCATGTAGGAGTGAATTGACGGACGTTGGTTTCCGATACATATCGGTTTGTAATGCACCATCAATATCACGCTTAATATTCACATCCAAAAAATTAATGGATGAAGTATCCGCCTCAAAGGTAAAATGAATGTTGGAATTGTTGTCATTCAATTGAGACATGAAGTCACCAAGAGAATCTATGTCCCCCTGCCAGATCAAAAATATGTCGTCAATGTACCGCGTCCAAAAAAGGACGCGGTCCATTGACGACAGACGATCCGACAAAAAGAGGTCTCTCTCCCACAGCCCCAGGAACAGGTTGGCATAAGAGGGCGCAAAGGCTGCGCCCATTGCTGTTCCCTGGAGCTGCAGGTAGAAGGACCCCTTAAAGACAAAAAAATTGTGTGATAAGGTAAATTCCAAAAGTTGTAAAATAAATGAGGACATTGTAGTAGATATATTAGAAGTTTGGAGAAAAAACTGAACAGCTTTAATACCATCCACATGTCTAATATTAGTGTAGAGGGACTCTACATCGCATGTGACCAACAATGTATCGTCATCAATATGCAATCCATCCACCTTTTTAAGGAATTCACTGGTATCTTTTGTGAATGATGGGAGACATTCCACCATGGGTTGAAGTTTCGCATCAATGAATTTATTGACAAGCTCCAAGTAATTGCCCATGCCCGAAACGATCGGTCTACCCGGCGGTACTTGTATGTTTTTATGTACCTTCGGAAGGAGGTACAGTGTAGGAATAGTGGGGTCTTTAACTTGGAGTGCCAGAAACAATTCTTGAGTTATTACTCCATTATCCTTGGCAAGTGATAATAGATTGCAAAGTTGAGACTGAAAACTACTGGATGGATTATACGTTAATTTTTTGTAACAATCAATATTACCAAGTTGGCGGAACGCCTCACCCTCATACATATGTGTGGGCCAGATAACAATGTTACCTCCCTTATCGGACGGTTGAATTACCACATCGTCAAGGTTTTGTATTTTGTCTAGGGAGAGGCGCTCCGCCCTGCTAAGATGGTCATGTATTTTCCCCCCAGTAGTCATTTCCAAATCTTTGGCCACAATTTGAACAAATAAGTCAATATTGGGACATGTTGACAGAGCAGGGAATTTTTTGGACTTGGGCCGTATTGTGGATGGAATCTTACCGCCATCTGAGGTATCATGTTCGATGGCTAGTTCCTCCAAAGTTCTTAATGCTTCCTGTTCCGTCTCTGTAGGAAATAATGCATGGGAAGAATGATCATGAAAATGTTTTTTAAAAATCAAAGATCTCGCAAACATATGCAGGTCCTTAGTGATAGTGAACAAATCCAACTTAGCTGTAGGTGAGAAAGACAGCCCACGTGTAAGTACCTGCATATCGGTGGAGGATAGAATGTGTGAACTAAGGTTGATTACCTTCATATCATATTGATTCCTCTCCGTTAGAGGATCGTACTGTCTTTTATTAGGAGGTTGTCTAGATTCCAACTTCCGTTTTGGTCTCGTCGCAAATCTAGTGGCATAGGGATACGATGAAGTATCTGAAGTATCACTTGTGGACGTGAGGGATGATATAGATGGAGTACGGTTCACATGGTTAGTATGGATCGAAACTTTTTTCCACCGATAGACCGATCCAAGATGGAAATCCTTTACGTCTCTATTATATTTATTCATCTGATTGTCTTGTATATTTTTAACCAAATTTTCAACGTGCTTCTCCATCTGTATATTCATTAATTGTAAATTATCAGCCGATAATTCAGATTTAGCCTGAGTATATATATTCTCTAATTCCTTGTCAATCTCAACAAGGGTTTTATTGTTAAGTCCAATGAGCAACTCCATAAATCTTATGGACGTATTGTTGCATACTTCTTCCCAGTCTTTCATAAATGTCTCATCATTAACTGGGAAAGATGGTATGACTCTGACTCTAAGACCTCTAGGAATAAGTTGTTTCAATATGTAGTTTTCAAGAAATGTTCTGTTCCACCACAATCTAGTGCGTTTAGAAAGCATTTGTTTAATGGAATTAGTGATCTCCTCAATTCTCTGACCACCAATGTTGTTTTGATCCACAGATCCACTATTGCCAAAAACCTGATTAACTTTGCCCAGCCAGATTTGTTCACTGGCCTTGTAGTCCATGGCCCTTGTTGGAAAACCTGTGCAGAACACAGCAATAATACAATGAGGGAATAAAACAAGGAAACCAAAAAACAGGATATATTTCTGGTGGAAATCAATGTTAGTGTATAATTGTAGAGTACATGAATATTCAACCCGCCAGAATGAGGGACCAATATAAGCAAAAAGGGACAATCGGAAAAAGCATCAAAAGAAGAAGGGGAGAAAGGGAAGCCGACCATAAAGTCCCAAATATCAAGGTGTAGTGAATAATTCCATATTTATTATTAATTAACAACAGGTGACAACAATGAATAGCAGATCAAATACATGATAAAAATAAACTAAAAGCATCTAAAAACAGGGGCGAGTGTCTGATATGATATTTCATGTGGGAGAGAAAAGTAGAACAAAGGGGAAATATTATGTCATGATGATTAAATAAATAGTCTATAAATAGATAGGATAAAATAGGTAATAGTGAAATATAAATAAGGTGCACAATGAAAAAAGTGTCAGTGCTATGGATATTTTGGTGTCTATCCCAAGATTGTGTACAGTGT
Source organism: Phyllobates terribilis (assembly GCF_046119375.1). NCBI lineage: Eukaryota > Metazoa > Chordata > Amphibia > Anura > Dendrobatidae > Phyllobates > Phyllobates terribilis. The sequence goes on along the minus strand of NW_027362762.1, from coordinate 761,610,942 downwards.
ACAAGATAGTGTACTGGGTACAGGTAAATAGCAGCATCAATGCATAATATATGCTGGTCAATATATGTATACCAGGGAGACAGGGCAGAGAATATCAATGCCTAAATCAAGAGATCAGCGATGCAAGTGCCTAAAAATATATCAATGTGTATCTGAAGTAGATAGCTATCCTAGCATGATTAGTAAATAGTGAGAATTGATATATACCTACAATTATGTAGTAAGGGGCTCCCACACGCAGGACATGCGTCCACCCCGACGCGCGTTTCGGCAAGCGCCTTCGTCAGGGGGTGGAGATACCAGGCAACCAGGAAGTATAAAAGGAGATAGGGACCAATCATATAAGAGGGCGTGTGGTAATAAACCAATTACAGGAGAGGGGGCGTAGTATGACACGATGTAAGCCCCAAACCAATCATGTAGGGGGCGTGTGTGAATGGACCAATCATCCAGGAGGAGGCATGGCGCGATGCGACGCAAGCCCCAGCGTCCGCGCGTCGCCGCAGCAACCGCGTCACGTGACCCGCAGTCACGAGACACACGTGGGGCACGTGGTCTCGAACCACAGGGCACATGATAGACGCGGTCGTCACGGAGACAGCACAGGACACGGGAACACACGCTGCATACTGCCTGCTCCAGAATGGTAGGGGAGGCGTGGAATGACGCATATGACGCCACGATGACCAAGGGCAGCCGCGACCCCCCTGTCATGCGACCAAGGGAGGGCCACATGGAGACACAGGGGCCGCGGGTATCCATGGCAGCGCGGCGGCAGTGCGTACCGCCCCCAAACTGTATATATTTCATTGATTCTTTATGTGTATAAGAATCAATGAAAAGTGTGATGTGAGGAGAATATATAAAAGAAAGGGTATGGGGGGGGGGGACGGAAGGGGAGGAGAAGAAGGGGAGTGGGGGAAGGGGGAGGGGGGGTGAGGGAATGTGTACGAAACATAGGTGCAATGGTGAAAAGTGAGGAATGTGAATGTGTGAAAAAGGTGTAAAAAGTAACGAATAGTGATGATGAAAGGCTAATAAATAAAAAATGAATGAAAAGTAAAGTGAACAAAAAATGAATGAATATAGTACATAAGGTGAAAATATATGAGATAATTAATTACATATAAGTGCAGAGTCTAAGTACGTGCATAAAATGCACATAATTTCATTACATAGATGATATGACAACAAAAAACGCAAACACATGCAGTGGTGTCCACTCGTTCTTGGATAGTAAGCAGCCAGAAAAAATACGACCAAGTCCATGGATGTCATATAAGTCCATCAGGTCCGCCAGATGGTAATAGACGAAACGCCCCACACCATGATATCCCACACATGAGTCAAATCGATGGAATATAAACTAAAAGGACATAAAGATAAATATAAATATATGAACAACATAAGGTCCAAAAGAGAGACAAAAAATATATATATGTATATATATCTCTCTCGCACACTCCTACAATACTAAAAATGTAGTCAAGAAACACACAGTATATATAACATAAAATATAATATGAAGAAAACATGAATATTAAAAATAAATTAGAGCCGGCCTGGAATCAAAATAGATGGTCAGAGAAATGGGACAAAACTGTTATATTCATTAAGCCCAAGGGGGTGGACCGTATTTAGAGTCCAAATCCATTTTGTTTCCCGCTGAGCAAGATTACGATTGATATTACCACCGCGAATGGTAGAGGAAATGGAGTCAATGCCACGAACCATCAATTTAGTACTATCGCAGTCATGGTGAATTTTGAAGTGCCTTGGGATCGTTTTTAAACTAGAGACATCATTTTCTTCCCTGGCAGCTATAATGCCCAAAATATGTTCTCGTACCCGTACTTTTAATTGTCGAGATGTCATCCCGACATATATTTTAGGACATGGACACGTGGCATAATATATCACGGCCTTAGTGGTACAGGAAATTTTTTTGTTAATTTTGTATGATTTAAGACCCATTGAGTCAAGGAAGGTATTAGATCGTTCGATATTAGGGCATGCCACACATCGCCCACATGGCGAGCAGCCCCCTATCGAGGGATAATTGTCCAAAAACGTTTTCGGAGACACTGATTGATAATGACTGGAGATAAGTAGGTCATGTAAATTTTTGGACCTGCGAAACGTAATTTGTGGTTTATCCGGAAGATATTGGGATAGTATGGGATCTGCCAAAAGGATAGGCCATGACTTGTCCAAACTTCGCCTCACAGCATCAGCATGTACGTTAAATGTTGTGATAAACCGAACAAGGTTTTTGTCAGCTGATTGTCTGGAGGAATATAAGAGTTGATGGCGTGGTGTGTGTTTGGCCCTATGATAGGCCCGTTTGACCATCCTATGGCTGTAGCCACGTTCATGAAAGCGAGCTCTCAATTTCAAGGCTCGTCTCTCAAAGTCCGTATTTAGGGAAGAAATCCTACGAAGTCTCAGAAATTGGCCAACAGGAATAGAATTGATTATAAAGGAAGGGTGGGCTGAAGAGGCATGTAGGAGTGAATTGACGGACGTTGGTTTCCGATACATATCGGTTTGTAATGCACCATCAATATCACGCTTAATATTCACATCCAAAAAATTAATGGATGAAGTATCCGCCTCAAAGGTAAGATGAATGTTGGAATTGTTGTCATTCAATTGAGACATGAAGTCACCAAGAGAATCTATGTCCCCCTGACAGATCAAAAATATGTCGTCAATGTACCGCGTCCAAAAAAGGACGCGGTCCATTGACGACAGACGATCCGACAAAAAGAGGTCTCTCTCCCACAGCCCCAGGAACAGGTTGGCATAAGAGGGCGCAAAGGCTGCGCCCATCGCTGTTCCCTGGAGCTGCAGGTAGAAGGACCCCTTAAAGACAAAAAATTTGTGTGATAAGGTAAATTCCAAAAGTTGTAAAATAAATGAGGACATTGTAGTAGATATATTAGAAGTTTGGAGAAAAAACTGAACAGCTTTAATACCATCCACATGTCTAATATTAGTGTAGAGTGACCAACAATGTATCGTCATCAATATGCAATCCATCCACCTTTTTAAGGAATTCACTGGTATCTTTTGTGAATGATGGGAGACATTCCACCATGGGTTGAAGTTTCGCATCAATGAATTTATTGACAAGCTCCAAGTAATTGCCCATGCCCGAAACGATCGGTCTACCCGGCGGTACTTGTATGTTTTTATGTACCTTCGGAAGGAGGTACAGTGTAGGAATAGTGGGGTCTTTAACTTGGAGTGCCAGAAACAATTCTTGAGTTATTACTCCATTATCCTTGGCAAGTGATAATAGATTGCAAAGTTGAGACTGAAAACTACTGGATGGATTATACGTTAATTTTTTGTAACAATCAATATTACCAAGTTGGCGGAACGCCTCACCCTCATACATATGTGTGGGCCAGATAACAATGTTACCTCCCTTATCGGACGGTTTAATTACCACATCGTCAAGGTTTTGTAATTTGTCTAGGGAGAGGCGCTTCCTCTTTGAGATTATGCAGTGATTGTTTCAAGAGACACAGCAGCGGGATGGTTACACTGATCACCGCAAGGTTGCACAAGGTTGGTGCAGTACTCATAATTCTCAAGAACCTCACAAATTTCAGCAATCCACAGCCACTCGAAAGTTGTTATGTGTGGTGGCTAACTCTCAGTTTGACAGGCATGTTGAAGCTGGTATTCAGCTACTGCCCTCTGCTGTTCACTAATCCTCGCCAACATATGATAGGTTGAGTTCCACCGCATGGGCAGGTCGAAAATGAGTCGCTGACTTGGCAAATTCAAGTGCTTTTGCAGCGCTGTAAGAGAAGCAAAAGCGGTAGAGGAATGGCGGAAATGGGCACTAATACGGTGGACCCTCTCAAGTAGGTACGGCAAGTCACTGTAAGTTTTCAGAAGTTTCTGAACAACTAGGTTCAGCACGTGAGCCATGCATGGCACGTGTTCCAGCTTGCCGACCTTTTAAGCCGCCACCAGGTTAAGCCCATTATCGCAGACGACTAGATCGGGTTGGAGGTGCAGCGAGGAGAGCCACTAATTGGTCTGTTTTAAAGCTTGCCACAGCTCTGCTTTAGTATGTGCTTTCTGACCTAAACAGATCAGCTTCAGCAGAGTGTGTTGCCGCTTTGCCGATGCGCTGCTGCACAGGTCGCAGCTTGGCATTGATGGGGAGGGTAATTCAGCAGAAGATGAGGAGCAGGAGGAGGGGAGAGAGGAAGTGGAATATGAAGAGGCGGAAACCCTGAAAGAAGTTGGGCCCGCTATTCTTGACGTGGGTAGGATGCGTGATGTTCCAGTTTGCGCTTTTGTCCCACCTCCACCTGGTTCACCTAGTGTGCCGTGACAGAAATGTATCGTCCCTGTCCACAACAACTTGTCCAGGTGGTCTGTTGTTAGGTGGACCTTCCCGGTTATGGCATTGGTGAGAGCACGGTTCAGATTGTTTAACATGTGCTTGTGTAACGCAGGGACGTCACAAAGGGCAAAATAGTGGCGGCTGGGAACACTGTATCATGGGGCAGCCACAGCTAAGAGATCACGAAAAGACTGTGTTCCCACAAGCCTAAAAGGCAACACCTCCACAGCTAGAAATTTGGCAATGTGCGAGTTTAGTATTTGTGCCTGTGGGTGCGTGGCTGGGTATTTACGCTTTCTTTCCAAGCTCTCAGGCACGAACAATTGGACGCTTCGCTGGGACAAGGAAGTGGATGTGGTTGATGTTTGTTGTATGTGAGCAACCGCAGCTTGTGGGCAGGATGTATGTGCGCCTGCTTCCTGAACAGCAGATTCTGAAGGACATAGTCCAGGTGACATGGCATTGGTTTGACCCACAGATGCAGATTTGATACCCTGATGTTCTGCCCACCTACTGGGGTGCTTGGCTGCCATGTGGTTTCGCATACTGGTGGTGCTCAGGTTGGCTTTGCCCTGGCCTCTGATCAACTTGGCATGGCAGATGCTACAGACAACAATGTTTTTCTCTGAAGAACTTTCAGAAAAAAAATTCCAGACAGCAGCTCAATGCCACCTTGCCCTGACTTGGCGAACGCGGGGGTGTTCTTGGGAACAGTTGACCCATTTCTCACTGTGGGCAAACCACGACCCCTTGGTGCCTGTGTTGGTGCTACATTTCCATCTTCCTCTGTGTTGCTGTCATGGTTATGCGTGCCAACAGTCCAGGTCGGATCAGTGGACTCATCATTGACCACCTCGTCTTCCATCTCATCCTCCTTCCCAGTTGACATTGTAGGCTGACGTGATGGCAACTGTATCTCATCATCATCAGCCTCCACCTCTGGAGACAGTAAATGACGTTCCTCCAAGTGGCTTTCTTCTGGCCGTAGGTCCTCAAATACTTGAGCATCAATGCACGCCACCTCCTCTTGTCCCTCTTCAAAGTTGCACGGTGATAGGCCAGAGCCAACCAAGGGATACATACCAAACAGATCCTTGGAGTGGCCAAGCTTGGGGTCATATGTCTCCTGTGACTGATAATGGCGGGAGGAAGGACAACCAGCTTCAGGATTGGATGGGCCAGCCTTCTGTGTATCCACAGTAGACTGTGTGGTCGTGGAAGATTTGTTGCTGCTTGACAAATGTTTAGAGGCCATGTCTGCTATCCAAAACAGAATCATGCATCAAGCTTCTTCTGGGCTTACACAGACTGAGTGCCTTCTTGCGCACCACTGACAACACCACGTCCATGTCCCTTAACAGCAGGCTTTTTGGGCATTTTGAGTTTTGTTGACAAATTTTCAGATGTTGATGGCACAAGCCAAGCTAGCTGTTACAGCCAAAATAGTCAACCATGACTCAGCCCATAGGGCTAATTTTTACAAACCCTATGCACATTGTGCAGTGGTCAAATCTGGAATGTACAGTGGTCCTATAAAGCTAATATTTGTCATTGGAGGCCCTTGTCACAGGTTGTGCCACATTGTGACTGAGATAGGGGATACATATTCAATAGAAATTTACACTGACTGTTGATGACCCACTGATGGCCCTCTGAAAACTTGAATTGAGGGCCATAACTACTACATTACTCCATCGTAGATAATGTTTGTCAAGGGAGGCCTTTGTCATGGAATCTTCCTGCACCTATGACACAGCCCCAGGAGTAATCTTTGGAAATACGATGCACATTCTGCACTGGACCAAGTAGTACAGTATCAAGAAGTCTTCTCTTGCTATATAATTTGGGGAATATTGACAATCAAAATCTCTAAGCCATTTGGAGAAGCTTCCTTTGTCCATTGACTTGCACAAGTGATATATTTGAGCTCGTCAACCAGTTGACTAGTGCAGCTTTATTTTTCCATTTCACAGAGTTCAGCCAAAACTAAGGATCGCAGACCGCACTCACTGCTACTTCTAGTACTCCATGTCTCTTGGCCTTTTACTCTGTAGTCTCTGCCCTTAAATGAGTTAAATAATAGAGTGAGGGCCCTACAATATGAATAATTGAGGGCACTCTCAAATGTACGCAAGAGGATCCTCTAAAATTTCTAAAGGATGGCTCTTCAAAATGTATGTTACAGGGCCACACGAGGGCTCTCACAAAACTCAGCTTTTCTGCCTACTGCAGGCCCTCTGAACATTTGAATTTAGGGCCGCAGTATCACATGGTGGTGGAGGAGGAGGGTCAAGCCCAACGCCACAATAGGTACATTGGAAACTGCTATGGAATATGTATTCCAATATCTGAGTGTCAAGGATGGAGGAACCGCCCAAATGTCTAAGTAACGGCTGTCCCTCCGAAACACATGTTACAGAGTCACCTGAGGCCTCTCAGGTCAAAGATCAACATACCTACTAGTGCGTTCTAGCTGTGCTTGTAAAGTGCTGGGAAATAGCAAACTAAAAATGATGTATGACAGAGGGACCTACAAAATATATAAGTCAGGTCCCTCCAAATTGTTAAAGGTGAAAAAAAGCCACAACAGTATGTGTGAATAAACGCTAAAAGGGATATTTTTGGGGGGTTTCTCTGGTTTATTTAGCCTTATATATGCAGGAAAATTGTTTCTTAACCTTTGTGGCCTATTAAATGCAATTTAGGTTTGGTTTGGTAGTTGTTCTTGTGTGTCTGTAAAAGTGGCGTAATACTGCGACAAACTTATTCCCAGAAACCATATGTGAGTCAGAAATGCATGCAGGCATATTCTCCAGGCTCTTCCCATTCTGTTTCATCACTTTCCCATCCATTTCAGCCTTTTCTTCAGGCCCCCAGACCCCTTTGTAGGGTTCAGCAGAAAATTACTCGCATTTCCCATTGACTTACATTGTACTCGCTATTCGGAATACGCGATTATTAAAAGTACTCGTTACGAGAATAGCGATTACGAATATTACGGTACTCGCTCATCACTAGTTAATGCATGCCCTCATTATCTCTCGCCTACACTTCAAAGACCTCCTCTGTCGCCTCTCAACTAACACTCTATCACATATCCAGTCCACCTTTAACACTGTCCGATTAATCCTTCCGTCACTTCTATTTCCCAGTGAATCCAGTTTAAACTACCAACAATGACTTGCAAGGCATCCATACTCAATCTCCTCCATACATCTCCAAACTACTCTCCCGATACTTCCCGTAACCACTTGTCCTCACAAGATTTGTTTCTCTTCTCCACTTTTGTACATTCCTCACCCAATTGCCTCCCAAGATTTTTTTTGAGCTTCCTGACCATCCTCTTGAATTCAGTGATCCAGTGTGTTCAATTGTCTCTCCCACATTTAGGATCTTCAGCGGTAACCTTGAAATCTATCTCTTCAATGAAGCCTACAACCCACAATAACCCCGCTGCTGCCTCACTGCCACTGGAGATGCTCCAAACCAATAGAGATGCTCCAAACCCCCCGACCTACTGTCCACTTCCCCATTACATTGTAGAATATAAGACCCGTAAGAGCAGGGTCCTCTTCCCTTCTTTACCAGTCTGTCACTGTTATTTTGTTCTTTGCAATTTATATATGTATTTTGTATCATGTACAGCACCATTGAAACAATGATGCTTTAATAATAATAATAATAATAATAATAATAATAATAGTATAGCACCATTAATTCCACGGTGTTTTTCAGGCATTATCATCACTAACCCCATTGTGTCTCACAATATAAATTTGCTGCTGTGTATAGCAAGTAGTGTTGAGCCACCCCCGTAGTGTTCGAGTTCGGTTCGGTTGGTCGAACACCCGTGTGTTCGCCGAACTTTTCGTCATAGAAAACACCTTCAAAGGTGTCCAAAAGCTGACAAACTGCTCAGAAGACATAACTAACACATGGAAAAGTGACAAGTACATATAGTCATGCGAAAAGAAAAGAGGTGGAGGAGTAAAAGGAGGGGGAGACACAGATATAGGCATGTCATGCCCTTCTAAAATCCAAAAAATGAGAAGCCGACACGGCCAGTCCGTTCCTGCCCGTGCCACCTCCGTGTCGCCGGGTTTGTGCCAGAGCCGTGGTGGACCCTGACGGCCAGCCCCCCTCTCCCAATACTGGTGCCTGTCCGCTGGTGGGTCGAGCGAGCCCCCCTGTGGTGGAGGCAGCTCTAAGCTTTTTAATTTAAATTGTCTCTCTAATTTGAATGAATACACTTTAAATCCTTTTACAAGGATTTATTGGAGGGCAAGTCTCATGTCAGCAGCCGCGTAATTCCAGCTCCAGGAGCGTCCACTAAAGCTGCTGCAGTTAAAAAGCTTTTATAAGGATCGAGCTCGGCTGTCCACCGCAAGGCATCCTACCGCCAGTCCCAGCCCCTATGCCTTGGGGTGCCTCCTGATGCTCTTCACTGAGCATCCAGTGGTTTCGAAGCATTTCCTTTGAAAAAATTAAGTGTCCAAACTACAGGTGGTGTAGCTTGCTTAACAGCTGGGATAATCCGCTGACTAGCAGACACTGCTACTAGGCACAAAGTATTTCCTGGGCTAGATGCAGTTAAAAATTTGTAATTAGATATTCTTGTTGGAAGCATTCCATAGAGTCTCCTGGCACGCCATATATTATTCTCTTAAAAAGCTTGGGGTAGGGGTCTAGGGGACCCTTTTATAGCCAAAATCACGGCCCTGTATCGCAATACGTCACCTAGGCTGAAGACAAATGGAACTGTAGCAACCTGAGGGCTCGGTTGCTACAGAGGTATTGCACCTCACCCAGAGGTGTGATATCTCACTCTCAGTTAAGGATGGAGTGTGGATCAGGACCTGACACCTGCATGCATTACACCACATTGCCGTGGGGCAGGGCGACCAATATGCCCCTGAGATGGGCACGACAGTCCCTGTCTCTGGCTGGAGTGGGGGAGGGAACACTGACGAAGGGGAACCCTGTAGTGCAGGAGCAGGGAGGAAGCAGTTCCTGGGTGCGGTGCATTGAGAAGGGAGCATAAAAGGTTGGCACCATCTTAGTTCAGTGCAGAGAAGTCTGAGCAGAAGTGACAGGGAGCAGGGGCTCTGCATGAGCTCTGCTCTGGAGGCGGGCCTAGTAACAGAGGCCCAGGCCTGGAAGAGGGAGAAGGAAGGAAGAGGAGCGGAGAAGGCTCCAGGAACGAGGAACGAAGGGATCCCAGGGGTGCGGACGGGCGAGTCGCCACCGCACACCCGAATCCACCTGCGTGGAGGGGTCAGGCCAAAGGGGGAGACCGGTCCCCGAAACTAGTGGAGGCGGGGAACGACCCTCAGATAGAAACCGGAGGCTGTGACATTTTATGTGGCGCAGCCCCTCGCTACACCCGCTAGGAAGGCACCACATAGGGTCAGGGAAACTGGCGCCAAGTTTACCAAGAGGAGGCCCGAGGCAGCCGGACAGAAGGGTTGGTAAGAAAGGCCAGACAAAGGGCACACAAAGGGGGTCCTGTGAAGCGCTTAAAAGTTATCTGGGAGTTGTCTGAGCCCCTCACCTGGCGAGCACAGTACGACGTGGGCAGCCGTTACCTGCAGAAGTGGTCTGGATAATAAGAACTGTGAGTAAAGGCCCTGGACTGCATCACTGACTCCGTGTCGTTACTGCTGCTGCCCTGCACCATCACCCTCATCCTCCGCATACACTGCCCTGAGGCTATACTTCTCCCGTGGGGAGTTATGCTACTCTCTGCTGCACCCACAACACCAGCCTCAGCGGTCTGCCCTGCAGCGGCATTTCACTCTGACCGCAATCCACGGGTGGCGTAGTCGAACATTTAAACATCAAAACCCCATAAATAGTTCCGCCACTGGTTTGACCGCATTGAGCCACGGAACTGGGTCGCCGCCACGGAGACTACAACCACCAGCATCCACCAAATAGGGTCCGGCTCCGGGTGTCCCAAGGCCCAGGGGGCGCGTCATAACATTTTCATCACCTTTCATGATCACCAATGGGACAAGGCAGGGATGTCCTCTGTCCCCTCTCTTATACATCCTAGTGACGGAGCACCTGCTCTCATCAATTCGCCATAACCCCAATATTAGGTGGATTGAGGTGGGAGGCACCGAGTACAAGTGCTCTCTATTTGCTGATGATGTCCTAGTATATATCACTCAATCACATATATCCATCCTTGCTGTTATGGCTGAAATAGATCACTTTGTTACATGGTCAAATTTTAAAATCAATGCAGCGAACTCTGAGGCCCTCGATGTCTCCCTCCCCAAATCCATACAGGATTCCATCCAGTCGAACTTTCCCTTTGCCTGGCCCTCACAGGGTATCAAATACTTTGGAATTCCTATTCATAGAGACCTCTCCCGTCTATGTTATCTTAATTTTGGGCCCTTTATTGAACAACTCCATACAGACCACGGTTGGCAAGTTAGAACTGTAAGATTCACTACGTGAACCACTGGTGTTTTGTGGAAAAGCACATGTACACTGTGTTCCAAATTATTATGCAAAAAGTGTTTAGGAGTGATAAGGGAAGAATTTGTTTGTTTGTCAGTTAAACTCATTGATGGTGATGTGTGTCAGGGCTCTTTATATCACTGTAAGCAATTGCAGACACCTGTGCTAATTAGTTTGGCAGGTGTGTCCAATGAAAGACAAGACTACTTAAGAAGGCTATCCCACATTATTAAGCAGCCTACATTTTCTGCCAAAATGGGAAAGAAAAAGGATGTGTCGGCTGCTGAGAAGCAACAAATTGTGGAGTGTTTAGGTCAAGGCATGACTACAATCAACATTGTGCGATGATCAGGATGAAGTGTCTTGGCAATCAAGAAGTATGTAGCAGATTCACAGTACACACGTGTGCGTGCTGATAAGGGCAAATTGAGGACTCTTTCCTACAGGCAATTACGTCAGGTTAAAAGAGCAGCGGCAAAAAAGCCTTGTCATAGCAGCAGACAAGTTTTTGAAGCTGCTGGTACCTCCAACGTCCCCCGAACAACAAGATGCAGGGTCTTTCAGAGGTTTGCAGCTGTGCGTACGCCATCCTGTCGACCTCCTCTATCCACTGCACACAAGCAGAAACGGCTCCAGTGGGCCAAACAATACATGAAGACTGATTTCAAAACTGTTTTGTTCACCGATGAGTGTCGTACAACGCTCGATGGTCCAGATGGATGGAGTGGAGGATGGCTGGTTGATGGACACCCCACGCAAACACGGCTACAGCGCCAACAAGGAGGAGGTGGAGTAATGTTTTGGGCTAGAATCATGGGGAGAGAGATTGTAGGCCCCTTTAGGATCCCTGAAGGGGTAAAGATGAACTCCATAATGTATGTGGAGTTTCTCAAACAGCACTTCCTGCCATGGTTCAAGAAGAAGAACCGTGTATTCCACAGCAAGACCATTTTCATGCATGATAATGCACCGTCTCATGCTGCACATAACACATCTGCATCTCTGGCTGATATGGGCATAAAAGGGGACAAACTTATGGTGTGACCCCCATGCTTCCCTGACCTCTACCCCATTCAGAACCTCTGGAGCATCATCAAAAGGAGTGTCTATGATGGCGGGGGCAGTTCACATCTAAGCAACAGCTCTGGGAGGGTATTCTGTCCTCATGCAAAACAATTGAAGCAGAAACGATCCAAAACCTGACAAATTTAATGGACGAGAGAGTTCAGAAGTTCCTTTCGAACAAGGGGTCCTATGTGAAAATGTAACATCACCTAGAATAAAGTTTTGAGTTGAAAACTGTTTGATTTCAGTTTCTAAAAACCTGCTAATGCTTATAATTTCAAAAATGACCATTCTTTTGGTCTTTATTAAAATGAAAAGGTTGATCGAAGAGTGTGGGGGATCTAAGAGTGTGGCAACCCAGTAGTCAGGATTACTTTGAATTCTGACAATCTGAGGGTCATGTGGCAGGTAGTGCAGCAAGAAGGCACTTATGTGTCTTGCGCATCTCGGAGCCCCAAAATTATTTTCCGGGCTAGATGCAGCTAAAAATTATTATTAATTTTAAATCTGGTGAAGCTTAGTTTAGATGGCCTAATAGAATCAGTACTGCACACTGCTACAAAGCCCAAATTATTTTCCAGCCAAGATACAGATAAACATGATTAGTAATTTGAAAGCTTAAAACGGTTGGTGAGGTGATTTTAACCAATCATCAAGCTTTTACTCTCCCCAGGATGACAGAGGGGTAGAAAAGTCGTTTCGGATCCATGATTTGTTCATCTTTATGAACGTGAGTCTGTCTACATTATCAGTGGAGAGCCGCGTGCGCTTGTCTGTCAGCACACCACCAGCAGAGCTGAACACACGTTCAGACAGAACGCAGACAAGATCTCCAAGGCGTAAGTGGCTAGCTCCGGCCATTTATCCAGATTGGAAGCCCAAAAAGAGCAAGGGTCCAGTGACACAGTCATGGCTTCAATGTTTAGTTGGAGATACTCCTGTACCATCGTCTCTAGGCGTTGACTATGTGTCAGACTTCATGTCTCCTGTGGCCTTGCAAAGGATGGGCTAAAAAAGTGGTGAAATGATTCCGCAAAATTGATGTTACCAGCAGATACTGTGTTTCTGTTACGGTTTGAGTGCTGAACACTCGACGGTCCCACGGTTGGCAAGTTGGAACTGTGAGATTCACTACGTGCACCACTGGTGTTTTGTGGAAAAGCATATGTAAGATTCTGCAACAGTCTCAGCTGATACTCCTGCATGCGTGCATCCCTTTCTATGGCAGGAATAATTTCTGCAAATTTACTTTTGTACCGGGGATCTAACAGTGTGGCAACCCAGTAGTCAGGATTATTTCTAATTCTCACAATTCGAGGGTCATGTTGCAGGTAGTGCAGCAAGAAGGCACTCATGTGTCTTGCGCATCCAGGAGCACCAAGTCCCTGTTGTGTTGGTGGCGAGGTAACAATCATGCTTCCTTCCTCTGTCCTCTCCCCCCAAAACAGAAATGTGATCAAGGTCTCCCTCATCTGATGAGTCTTCCATCAGTTCGTCTTCCACTTCATCCTGGGCTCCTGCACCTTCCTCACTAGTTTGGCTGCTACCATGTGCCCTGGTAAAACCATCTCCCTCACCCTCACATGCCTGCCGCCTTGGTGCTGCCAACCGTCTGGACGTTGCAGATGTTAGCCCTTCCGCTTACAACTCTTCCTCCTCTACTTCCTCCACCTCCTCTTGTGCCACCACCTGACTCTGAATTCTGTTTAACATGTGCTCCAGCATGTAAATCACAGGAATAGTCATGCTGATAATGGCATCGTCAGCACTAAACATCTTCGTCGCCATTTCAAAACTGTGCAGAAGGGTGCATAGGTCCCTGATCTGAGACCAATCCTCCAGCGTGATTTGCCCCACCTCTGGATCTCGTTGGCCCAGGCTATACGTCAGAACGTATTGCAGCAGGGCTTGTCGGTGCTGCCACAGTCGCTGCAACATGTGCAGAGTTGAATTCCACCGGGTAGGCACATAGCATTTTAGCCGGTGAAGTGGCAGGCCCAACGACTTCTGTAGAGATGTAAGTCACTAAGCTGCGGGATGCGAACGGCGGAAGTGAGCACACAGCGACCGTGCCCTCTGCAGAAGGCCATCTAGTCCGGGATAGTGGGCTAAAAATTGCTGGACAACTAGGTTCAACACCTGAGCCATACAAGGCACGTGTGTGACATTGCCCCGGCGAAGGGCCGCACCCAGGTTTGCAGCATTGTGCACACGGCCTTCCCTGGTTTCAGGTCCAGTGGAGACAACCATTCATGAAATTGGTTCTCCAGAGCTGACCACAACTCCTCAGCTGTGTGACTCACATTTCCCAGACATTTCAAAGTAAAAACCGCCTGATGACGTTGAGCCCTGCTGCCTGCATAGTAAGGAGGTGTGCAGGATCCCTTCTGCGCAGTTTGAAAGCTTGTGGCATGACCAGACAGGCTTTGGGTGCAGGTGGAGGACCGAGAGGAGGTTGAGGAGGCAGAAGCAGTGGAGGAACTTGGAGATAAAGAGGATTGAATCACAACTCGTGGGGACGGCAAGACTTGGACAGCAGCCCCTTGTCCTGCTGTCACCATAGTTACCCAGTGCCCAGTCAGCGACATGTAACGCCCCTGTCCATGCCTACTCGTCCAAGTGTCTGTGATGAAATGCACCCTGTCACACACAGAGTTTCTCAAAGAAGCGGTGATGTTGTGTGCGACATGCTGGTGGAGCGCAGGCACACCTTTCTTTGAGAAGTAGTGCCGACTGGGCATCTGGTACTGGGGCACTGCAACAGACATAAGGTCTCGAAAATCATCTGTGTCCACCAGGCGGAAAGGCAGCATTTCTGTAGCCAAGAGCTTGCAGATGGTGAAATTTAACCTCTTAGCTTTCTCATGGCTAGGAGGAAATGGTCTTTTACTTGTCCACATCTGAGGGACCGAGGGCTGGCTGTTGTGCTTAGACGGGGATGAGAAGGGTGTCCCCGGCAAACTGCCGGTCTGTGAGGAATATGCAGGCGGACATGTTAGGTTGCCTTGATCCAAAGGTGGTGCTATCGATGTCGGACAGCGCTCAACACCAGCTGGTGTTTCCACCTCCAAAGAAAATGATGACCTGTCACAGAGGATGAAGAGGCCGCGGATGCACAAGATGTGGCAGATGGCGGGTGGCCCGGCCGGCTAGGCCGCATTGTAGCACAGTGAGCTTCCCACTGCAACTTATGCTTCATATTCATGTGCCGGTTCATGCATGATGTACTTAAACTATGTATTTTTTGGCCTCTACTTAGCTTTTGCTGACAAATGTTACAGATAACACGAGTTGGGTCATCTTTATCGATCTGAAAAAATGCCCAGGCTATGCAAGGCTTAGCACCCATGCGACCTGAAGAGCCACCACGACTTGTGGTGAGAGGCAGAGTTGTGTTTGAGGATGCAGTTGTTGACGTGCTTCCAGTACTACGTCTCTGTCCAGGAAGGCGTAACCTGACCTCGTCGTCACTAGCATTCTCCACCACCTCCTCTGCTGACCTCATCTCTTGTCTGACTGTGGGTGGACAGTAAGTGGGATCTCCAACCTCATCATCATCACCCTGTGTGTTATCACACCCGTCGTCCTCAGAGCCACCCTGTTCCTGCCCTAACAAAAAACTAAAGTTGTCGCTCCAATCAGGTATTTGAGTCTCATCATCGTCTTCCTCTTTGTCTCCACCAACAGGAGTTACAGTTTGGGAATGAGGGTCTACATTATGGTCAGAACCTTCTGCGTCCTGGATCTGACTCATAAAGATTCTGGGCATCAGTGCAGATCATTTCCTCGTCTGGATTCACAGAAGCGCTGGAGCCGACCTCTGATTCCCAGGCTATAGTATGAGTAAACAGCTCTGCAGACTCAATCTGTTCTACCTCATACTCAGATGGGCAGCAGGAGATTTGGGAACTGTGAGGAAGCAAGTGCGATTGGGGTGACACCTCTGAGGACTGGAGTATTTGTGATGTTGAAGTTGATGTGGAGGAGAGCCCACTTAAAGGAGCACTTGATATCCGTTGAAGCACCTGCTGTTTTTGTGCCTCATCTGGAATTTGTAGCGATTGGTGTGGACGTAAGAAAGGGATCTTATCACATTGTTCGCTAAAAGAAGTAGACATTTTAGTTTGGCTGGAAGATGGTCTTTCTTCTGCAGATGTTACTGTTGCTTTAACACCTACCTCACGGACACAACCTTTTTTCCCCTTCCCAACACGCCTATTCCCCTTTCCACCAGCAGCAGGCCTTTTTCCACTCATTTTGGTGGTTAACTAATTCACAACTCTGGAGTTGTTTGCACAAAAAAACAATGGATGGGAACCGAGCAGAGCTGAGTGGCCAAACTGTGGTATTAGGCCAAAGCTATTGGGAGGGTTAGATGCAGAAAAAAATTATATTCAATTTGCAACCTGATGGAGGTCAGTATAGATGGACTAATAGACCAAGTCCCACACACTGCTAGAAGCCCAAATATTTTTTCAGAGCTAGATGCAGAAAAAAATTATATTCAATTTGCAACCTGATGGAGGTCAGTATAGATGGACTAATAGAACAAGTCCCACACACTGCTAGAAGCCCAAATATTTTTTCAGAGCTAGATGCAGAGAAAAATTATATTCATTTGCAACCTGATGGAGGTCAGTATAGATGGACTAATAAACCAAGTCCCACACACTGCTTGAAGCCCAAATATTTTTTTAGAGCTATATGCAGAAAAAAATTATATTCAATTTGCAACCTGATGGAGGTCAGTATAGATGGACTAATAGAACAAGTCCCACACACTGCTAGAAGCCCAAATATTTTTTCAGAGCTAGATGCAGAAAAAAATTATATTCAATTTGCAACCTGATGGAGGTCCGTATAGATGGACTAAGAGACCAAGTCCCACACACTGCTAGAAGCCCAAATATTTTTTCAGAGCTAGATGCAGATAAAAATTATTTTTAAGTTTGCAACCTGATGGAGGTCAGTATAGATGGACTAATAGAACAAGTCCCACACACTGCTAGAAGCCCAAATATTTTTTCAGAGCTAGATGCAGAAAAAAATTATATTCAATTTGCAACCTGATGGAGGTCAGTATAGATGTACTAATAGAACAAGTCCCACACACTGCTAGAAGCCCAAATATTTTTTCAGAGCTAGATGCAGAACAAAATTATATTCAATTTGCAACCTGATGGAGGTCAGTATAGAAGGACTAATAGAACAAGTCCCACACACTGCTAGAAGCCCAAATATTTTTTCAGTTAGATGCAGAAAAAAATTATATTCAATTTGCAACCTGATGGAGGTCAGTATAGATGGACTAATAGACCAAGTCCCACACACTGCTAGAAGCCCAAATATATTTTAAGAGCTAGATGCAGAAAAAAATTATATTCAATTTGCAACCTGATGGAGGTCAGTATAGATGGACTATTAGAACAAGTCCCACACACTGCTTGAAGCCCAAATATTTTTTCAGAGCTAGACGCAGAAAAAATTATATTCAATTTGCAACCTGATGGAGGTTAGTATAGATGGACTAATAGAACAAGTCCCACACACTGCTACAAGCCGAAATATTTTTTCAGAGCAAGATACAGAAAAAAATTATATTGAATTTGCAACCTGGTGGAGGTTAGTATAGATGGACTAATAGAACAAGTCCCACACACTGCTACAAGCCGAAATATTTTTTCAGAGCTAGATGCAGATAAAAATTATTTTGAATTTGCAACCTGGTGGAGGTTAGTATAGATGGACTAATAGAATGATGCTATGCCCAAAAGGTTTTACTTCACTATGTGCAGTAAAAAAATTTGTATTCTATACACAGGTGGTGTAGCTTGCAATACAGATAGCCAACTCCACTGACTAACACACACTGCAAGAGGCCAAAAAGGATTTGCTTTGCTAGATTTAGCCAAATGCTGTGAAAAAAACTTGCACAGCACTAAAACAGACCTGCCTGGCAAAAAGTGATAGGAACTGATGTAACCTAGCCCTCAAAAGGACTGCAATTACATTTAGTCTTTACTCCCAACCTATCCATTTAAGAGCACAGACCTGCCTGATAATAGTGATAGGAACTGATGTAACCTAGCCCTGAAAACGACTGCAATTACAATTAGTCTTTACTCCCAACCTATCTATTTAAGAGCACAGACCTGCCTGATAAATTCGTAGGAAATGATGTAACCTAGTCCTTAAAAGGACTGCAATCACAACTATTCCCTACTCCCAAGCTATCTGTAGATTTGTGCGAAAATTGGCTTGAAATTAACAAGGTATAGCGCACACAGCAACAGCGGTGCCGTCTAACACGCAGCTGCAGCAGTGAGAAAATGGTGGCGACGGGGAAAATGGCTGGGTCTTATAGGGCAAGGACATGTGACATACACTGCCAATGACACATGCCCTTGCTTGTGTGAAAAAAAGCACTTCGCTCCGTGTGTGCGCTGCTGATAGGCTGACAGATTGCACCTCCCCACTGTAAATGCGGGAAAGAGAAAAAAAAATGGAGATCTTCATTATTCCTGCAGAGATCCATCCCCTGCCCCTCCCCCCACCCCGCTGTACACTCAAACTGCGTATTAACATTAATTTTCAGCATTACTGAGAAAAAATCCAGTTATGATTTTGGTGCACGAACAGTTATCGAACATAACCTCAAACAGCCGAATTTTTTTCAAATCGTTCGTGTTCGCCGAACGGCTTGAACACCGCCCAAAACAGCTCGAATTTGAGATTGGCGAACAGTTCGAGTCGAACAACGCTCATCTCTAATAACAAGGCCTCAGCAAATTCCATATACGCGGATCCTGGTATGGACTTACAGTTACATTCATATGCGCCAAGTGCTTAAAGGTGCTTTTTTTGTTGGATTTAAAAAAGAAATTGCCCAAGCAATAGGAATGTTATATCATAAAGAAATAATGAATACTTTAAAAAATCAAACAAAAAAAACACATTGCATCCCAATTCAGTGCTGTTGCTCTGCTGTTCCCATTGATCCTGATGTGTTGACTTACCATCCATCATTTAAGTGAGCTTTGTATTCAATTAATGGCCTTAACACTGAGTATTGCATGTACAGCATGTGACTACTGAGGCCATTGATTAACTGCAGTGGTCACACAAATGATTGTTGGTACGCTATCACTGCAAATCGGCAGGGACCCCGTGGGTATTGTCATTTTAGAACATTTCTTACTCTTAGCCAAGATTTATAAAATTCTGGAAAATATCTTTGAAAGGGAATCTGTCAACAGGTTTTTGCTGTGCAATCTGACAACAGCGTGAGGTAGAGTCTGAGACCCGAATTCCAGTGATGTGTCACTTAGTTTCCTGGGTGCAGCAGTTATGAAAGAATCAGTTTTCTCTGCTGAAGTTCTGCCTGAGCTCAGTCGTTGAGCTATGTATAACCCTGCCCACACCTTACTGTGTACATTGTACAGTGACAGAAAGCTGCTAATCAGCGCTGTGGGTGTGGCTGGACTAGGAGGCAGGAGGGAGATAGTCCTGTAATGTTAATCTCCTACTGATATTACACTGATTGTACTAAGGCTGTCTGCACACGATGCGTTTTTAATGCGTTTCCGCAGCGTTTTTGCAGCTGCGGAAATGCATTAAAAACGCATGGTAGAAGGGCAGCAATGTTCCCCAATGATAATCCGCATGTGCTGTGCACATGCTGCGGAAATTTCCGCTGCGGATTATCATTGCGGAAAAAAACGCAGCACTACCATTATTTTGCCAAAGTGCTGCGTCTTCGCCGCCATTGACTTGCATTAGACCGCATGGATTACGCATCACTGTATATGTAGATGCGTAATCCAAGCGTTCTAATGTGCGGATGGTACCCAGGTGTAGACTCTCCTCCACACCCACACCCAGGTACCATTAAAAAATCTGTAAAAAAAGAATAAAATAAAAAATAAATGTATACTTACCTTTTGTCGGCCCGCGCACCGCTCCTGCTTGGTTCCCGGCACTTTGCAGTGAGTTGAAGGACCTGCGCTGACATCAGAGTCATGTGACGGGTCACGTGACGCTGACGTTGGCAGGTCTTTCAATTCACTGTTGCCGGCAAGGGAGAACGGAGTGAGCGGGACACCGGGGGCCATCGGAGGGTAAGTATACATTTATTTTTTTATTTTTACCACTCTCTCGGTCACACTATATAAATCCATGCTGTTTGCATGGATTTATATAGTGTGACCTAGTTGTCAAGCACTTTCCAAGTGATGCTAAAATCGCCTGGAAAGTGCTTGTCAGTCCGCATGCGGAAATGTCAGTGAATAACGCTCCATTTCCGCATGTCCCTGGTAGAGATGAGCGTTGTTCTACTCGAACTGTTCGCCAATCTCAAATTCGAGCTGTTTTGGGCGGTGTTCGAGCCGTTCGGCGAACACGAACAATTTGAGAAAAATTCGGCTGTTCGAGGTTATGTTCGATAACTGTTCGTGCACCAAAATCATAACTGGATTTTTTCTCAGTAATGATGAAAATTAATGTTAATACGCAGTTTGAGTGTACAGCGGGGCGGGGGGAGGGGCAGGGGATGGATCTCTGCAGGAACAATGAAGATCTCCATTTTTTTTTCTCTTTCCCGCATTTGCAGTGGGGAGGTGCAATCTGTCAGCCTATCAGCAGCGCACACACGGAGCGAAGTGCTTTTTTTCACACAAGCAAGGGCATGTGTCATTGGCAGTGTATGTCACATGTCCTTGCCCTATAAGACCAAGCCATTTTCCCCGTCGCCACCATTTTCTCACTGCTGCAGCTGCGTGTTAGACGGCACCGCTGTTGCTGTGTGCGCTATACCTTGTTAATTTCAAGCCAATTTTCGCACAAATATACAGATAGCTTGGGAGTAGGGAATAGTTGTGATTGCAGTCCTTTTAAGGACTAGGTTACAGCATTTCCTACGACTTTTATCAGGCAGGTCTGTGCTCTTAAATAGATAGATTGTGGGAGTAAAGACTAATTGTAATTGGAGTCCTTTTCAGGACTAGGTTACATCAGTTCCTATCAGTTTTTGCCAGGCAGGTCTGTGCCAGTGCTGTGCAAGTTTTTTTCACAGCATTTGGCTGAATCTAGCAAAGCTAATCCTTTTTGGCCTATTGCAGAGTGTGTTAGTCAGTGGAGTAGCCTATCTGTGTTGCAAGATATACCACCTGTGTATAGAATACCAATTTTTTTACGGCACCTAGTGAAGTAAAATCTTTTGGGCATAGCATCATTCTATTAGTCCATCTATACTGACCTCCATCAGGTTGCAAACTGAATATAATTTTTTTCTGCATCTAGCTCTGAAAAAATATTTGGGCTTCTAGCGGTGTGTGGGACTTGGTCTATTAGTCCATCTATACTGACCTCCATCAGGTTGCAAATTAAAAATAATTTTTTTCTGCATCTAGCTCTGAAAAAATATTTGGGCTTCTAGCAGTGTGTGGGACTTGGTCTATTAGTCCATCTATACTGACCTCCATCAGGTTGCAAATTGAATAAAAAAAATTTCTGCATCTAGCTCTGAAAAAATATTTGGGCTTCTAGCAGTGTGTGGGACTTGTTCTATTAGTCCATCTATACTGACCTCCATCAGGTTGCAAATTAAAAATAATTTTTTTCTTCATTTATCTCTGAAAAAATATTTGGGCTTCTAGCAGCGTGTGGGACTTGTTCTATTAGTCCATCTATACTGACCTCCATCAGGTTGCAAATTAAAAATAATTTTTTTCTGCATCTAGCTCTGAAAAAATATTTGGGCTTCTAGCAGTGTGTGGGACTTGGTCTATTAGTCCATCTATACTGACCTCCATCAGGTTGCAAATTAAAAATAATTTTTTTCTTCATTTAGCTCTGAAAAAATATTTGGGCTTCTAGCAGTGTGTGGGACTTGTTCTATTAGTCCTTCTATACTGACGTCCAGCAGGTTGCAAATTGAATATAATTTTTTTCTGCATCTAGCTCTGAAAAAATATTTGGGCTTCTAGCGGTGTGTGGGACTTGGTCTATTAGTCCATCTATACTGACCTCCATCAGGTTGCAAATTAAAAATAATTTTTTTCTGCATCTAGCTCTGAAAAAATATTTGGGCTTCTAGCAGTGTGTGGGACTTGGTCTATTAGTCCATCTATACTGACCTCCATCAGGTTGCAAATTGAATAAAAAAAATTTCTGCATCTAGCTCTGAAAAAATATTTGGGCTTCTAGCGGTGTGTGGGACTTGGTCTATTAGTCCATCTATACTGACCTCCATCAGGTTGCAAATTAAAAATAATTTTTTTCTGCATCTAGCTCTGAAAAAATATTTGGGCTTCTAGCAGTGTGTGGGACTTGGTCTATTAGTCCATCTATACTGACCTCCATCAGGTTGCAAATTAAAAATAATTTTTTTCTTCATTTAGCTCTGAAAAAATATTTGGGCTTCTAGCAGTGTGTGGGACTTGTTCTATTAGTCCTTCTATACTGACGTCCAGCAGGTTGCAAATTGAATATAATTTTTTTCTGCATCTAGCTCTGAAAACATATTTGGGCTTCTAGCGGTGTGTGGGACTTGGTCTATTAGTCCATCTATACTGACCTCCATCAGGTTGCAAATTAAAAATAATTTTTTTCTGCATCTAGCTCTGAAAAAATATTTGGGCTTCTAGCAGTGTGTGGGACTTGGTCTATTAGTCCATCTATACTGACCTCCATCAGGTTGCAAATTAAAAATAATTTTTTTCTTCATTTATCTCTGAAAAAATATTTGGGCTTCTAGCAGCGTTTGGGACTTGTTCTATTAGTCCATCTATACTGACCTCCATCAGGTTGCAAATTAAAAATAATTTTTTTCTGCATCTAGCTCTGAAAAAATATTTGGGCTTCTAGCGGTGTGTGGGACTTGGTCTATTAGTCCATCTATACTGACCTCCATCAGGTTGCAAATTAAAAATAATTTTTTTCTGCATCTAACCCAGCCAATAGTTTTGGCCTAATACCACAGTTTGGCCACTCAGCTCTGCTCGGTTACCATCCATTGTTTTTTTGTGCAAACAACTCCAGAGTTGTGAATTAGTTAACCACCAAAATGAGTGGAAAAAGGCCTGCTGCTGGTGGAAAGGGGAATAGGCGTGTTGGGAAGGGGAAAAAAGGTTGTGTCCGTGGGGTAGGTGCAGAAGAAAGACCATCTTCCAGCCAAACTAAAATGTCTACTTCTTTTAGCGGACAATGTGATAAGATCCCTTTCTTACGGCCACGCCAATCGCTACAAATTCCAGATGAGGCACAAAAACAGCAGGTGCTTCAACGGATATCAAGTGCTCCTTTAAGTGGGCTCTCCTCCACATCAACTTCAACATCACAAATACTCCAGTCCTCAAAGGTGTCACCCAAATCGCACTTGCTTCCTCACAGCTCCCAAATCTCCAGCTGCCCGTCTGAGTATGAGGTAGAACAGATGGTTGAGTCTGCAGAGCTGTTTACTCATACTATAGCCTGGGAATCAGAGGTCGACTCCAGCGCTTCTGTGAATCCAGACGAGGAAATGATCTGCACTGATGCCCAGAATCTTTATGAGTCGGATCCAGGACCAGACGCAGAAGGTTCTGACCATAATGTAGACCCTCATTCCCAAACTGTAACTCCTGTTGGTGGAGACAATGAGGAAGACGATGATAAGACTCAAATACCTGATTGGAGCGACAACTTTAGTTTTTTGTCAGGGCAGGAACAGGTTGGCTCTGAGGACGACGGGTGTGATAACGCACAGGGTGATGATGATGAGGTCGGAGATGCCACTTACTGTCAACCCACAGTCAGCCAAGAGATGAGGTCAGCAGAGGAGGTGGAGGAAGATGCTAGTGACGACGAGGTCAGGTTGCGCCTTCCTGGACAGAGACGTAGTACTGGAAGCACGTCAACAACTGCATCCTCAAACACAACTCTGCCTCTCACCACAAGTCGTGGTGGCTCTTCAGGTCGCATGGGTGCTAAGCCTTGCATAGCCTGGGCATTTTTTCAGATCGATAAAGATGACCCAACTCGTGTTATCTGTAACATTTGTCAGCAAAAGCTAAGTAGAGGCCAAAAAATACATAGTTTGAGTACTTCATGCATGAACCGGCACATGGACATGAAGCATAAGTTGCAGTGGGAAGCTCAGTGTGCTACAATGCGGTCTAGCCGGCCGGGCCAACCACCGTCTGCCATATCTTGTGCATCCGCGGCCTCTTCATCCTCTGTGACTGGGGGGACAGCAGTCACAACTGTTTTGGGGCGCAGACCTGCCACCTCTTTACCCGCAACAGCCAGCGTGATTGGCAGGTCATCATTTTCTTTGGAGGTGGTAACACCAGCTGGTCTTGAGCGCTGTCCGACATCGATAGCACCACCTTTGGATCAAGGCAACCTAACATGTCCGCCTGCATCTTCCTCACAGACCGGCAGTTTGCCGGGGACACCCTTATCAACCCCGTCTAAGCACAATAGCCAGCCCTCGGTCCCTCAGATGTGGACAAGTAAAAGACCATTTCCTCCTAGCCATGAGAAAGCTAAGAGGTTGAATTTCACCATCTGCAAGCTCTTGGCTACAGAAATGCTGCCTTTCCGCCTGGTGGACACAGAGGATTTTCGAGACCTTATGTCCGTCGCAGTGCCCCAGTACCAGATGCCCAGTCGGCACTACTTCTCAAAGAAAGGTGTGCCTGCGCTCCACCAGCATGTCGCACACAACATCACCGCTTCTTTGAGAAACTCTGTGTGTGACAGGGTGCATTTCACCACAGACACTTGGACGAGTAGGCATGGACAGGGGCGTTACATGTCGCTGACTGGGCACTGGGTAACTATGGTGACAGCAGGACAAGGGGCTGCTGTCCAAGTCTTGCCGTCCCCACGAGTTGTGCGTCAATCCTCTTTATGTCATTTTTCCTCCACTGCTTCTGCCTCCTCAACCTCCTCTCGGTCTTCCACCTGCACCCAAAGCCTGTCTGGTCATGCCACAAGCTTTCTAACTGCGCAGAAGGGATCCTGCACACCTCCTTACTATGCTGGCAGTAGGGCTCAACGTCATCAGGCGGTTTTTACATTGAAATGTCTGGGAAATGTGAGTCACACAGCTGAGGAGTTGTGGTCAGCTCTGGAGAACCAATTTCATGAATGGTTGTCTCCACTGGACCTGAAACCAGGGAAGGCCGTGTGCGACAATGCTGCAAACCTGGGTGCGGCCCTTTGCCGGGGCAATGTCACACACGTGCCTTGTATGGCTCACGTGTTGAACCTGGTTGTCCAGCAATTTTTAGCCCACTATCCCAGACTAGATGGCCTTCTGCAGAGGGCACGGTCGCTGTGTGCTCACTTCCGCCGTTCGCATCCCGCAGCTCAGCGACTTACATCTCTACAGAAGTCGTTGGGCCTGCCACTTCACCGGCTAAAATGCGATGTGCCTACCCGGTGGAATTCAACTCTGCACATGTTGCAGCGACTGTGGCAGCACCGACAAGCCCTGGTGCAATACGTTCTGACGTATAGCCTGGGCCAACGAGATTCAGAGGTGGGGCAAATCACGCTGGAGGAGTGGTCTCAGATCAGGGACCTATGCACCCTTCTGCACAGTTTTGAAATGGCGACGAAGATGTTTAGTGCTGACGATGCCATTATCAGCATGACTATTCCGGTGATTTACATGCTGGAGCACATGTTAAACAGAATTCGGAGTCAGGTGGTGGCACAAGAGGAGGTGGAGGAAGTAGAGGAGGAGGAGTTGTATGCGGAAGGGCTAACATCTGCAAGGTCCAGACGGTCGGCAGCACCAAGGCGGCAGGCATGTGAGGGTGGGGGAGATGGTTTAACCAGGGCGCATGGTAGCAGCCAAACTAGTGAGGAAGGTGCAGGAGCCCAGGAAGAAGTGGAGGACGAACTGATGGAAGACTCATCAGATGAGGGAGACCTTGATCACATTTCTGTTGTGCGAGGTTGGGGGGAGAGGACAGAGGAAGGAAGCATGATTGTTACCTCGCCACCAACACAACAGGGACTTGGTGCTCCTGGATGCGCAACACACATGAGTGCCTTCTTGCTGCACTACCTGCAACATGACCCTCGAATTGTGAGAATTAGAAATAATCCTGACTACTGGGTTGCCACACTGTTAGATCCCCGGTACAAAAGTAAATTTGCAGAAATTATTCCTGCCATAGAAAGGGATGCACGCATGCAGGAGTATCAGCAGAGACTGTTGCAGAATCTTACATGTGCTTTTCCACAAAATACCAGTGGTGCACGTAGTGAATCTCACAGTTCCAACTTGCCAACCGTGGGACCGTCAAGTGTTCAGCACTCAAACCGTAACAGAACCACAGTATCTGCTGGTAACATCAATTTTGCGGAATCATTTCACCACTTTTTTAGCCCATCCTTTGCAAGGCCACAGGAGACAAGAAGTCTGACACATAGTCAACGCCTAGAGACGATGGTACAGGAGTATCTCCAAGTAAACATTGAAGCCACGACTGTGTCACTGGACCCTTGCTCTTTTTGGGCTTCCAATCTGGATAAATGGCCGGAGCTAGCCACTTACGCCTTGGAGATCTTGTCATGCCCCGCAGCCAGCGTTCTGTCTGAACGTGTGTTCAGCGCTGCTGGTGGTGTGCTGACAGATAAGAGCACGCGGCTCTCCACTGATAATGTAGACAGACTCACGTTCATAAAGATGAACAAATCATGGATCCGAAACGACTTTTCTACCCCTGTGTCATACTGGGGAGAGTAAAAGCTTGATGATTGGTTAAAATCACCCTACCAACCGTTTTAAGCTTTCAAATTACTAATCATGTTTATCTGTATCTTGACTGGAAAATAATTTGGGCTTTGTAGCAGTGTGCAGCACTGATCCTATTAGGCCATCTATAATAAGCTTCACCAGATTTAAAATTAAAAATAATTTTTAGCTGCATCTAGCCCGGAAAATAATTTTGGGGCTCCGAGATGCGCAAGACACATAAGTGCCTTCTTGCTGCACTACCTGCAGCATGACCCTCATATTGTCAGAATTCGAAGTAATCATGACTACTGGGTTGCCACACTCTTAGATCCCCCAAACTTTTCGATCAACCTTTTCATTTTAATAAAGACCAAAAAAATGGTCATTTTTGAAATTATAAGCATTAGCAGGTTGTTAGAAACTGAAATCAAACAGTTTTCAACTCAAAACTTTATTCTAGGTGATGTTACATTTTCACATAGGACCCCTTGTTCGAAAGGAGCTTCTGAACTCTCTCGTCCATTGAATTTGTCAGGTTTTGGATGGTTTCTGCTTCAATTGTTTTGCATGAGGACAGAATACCCTCCCAGAGCTGTTGCTTAGATGTGAACTGCCTCCCGCCATCATAGACACTCCTTTTAATGATGCTCCAAAGGTTCTGAATGGGGTAGAGGTCAGGGGAGCATGGGGGTCACACCATAAGTTTGTCCCCTTTTATGCCCATATCAGCCAGAGATGCAGATGTTTTATGTGCAGCATGAGATGGTGCATTATCATGCAGAAAAATGATCTTGCTGTGAAATACACGGTTCTTCTTCTTGAACCATGGCAGGAAGTGCTGTTTGAGAAAATCCACATACATTATGGAATTCATCTTTAGCGCCTTCAGGGATCCTAAAGGGGCCGACAATCTCTCTCCCCATGATTCCAGCCCAAAACATTACTCCACCTCCTCCTTGTTGGCGCTGTAGCCGTGTTTGCGTGGGGTGTCCATCAACCAGCCATCCTCCACTCCATTCATCTGGACCATCGAGCGCTGCACGGCACTCATCCGTGAACAAAACAGTTTTGAAATCAGTCTTCATGTAATGTTTGGCCCACTGGAGCCGTTTCTGCTTGTGTGAAGTGGATAGAGAAGGTCGACAGGATGGCATATGCACAGCTGCAAACCTCTGAAGGACCCTGCATCTTGTTGTTCGGGGGACGTTGGAGGCACAAGCAGCTTCAAAAACTTGTCTGCTGCTATGACAAGGCTTTTTTGCCGCTGCTGTTTCAACCTGACGTAATTGCCTGTAGGAAAGAGTCCTCAATTTGCCCTTATCAGCACGCACACGTGTGTACTGTGAATCAGCTACATACTTCTTGATTGCCAAGACACTTCATCCTGATCATCGCACAATGTTGATTGTAGTCATGCCTTGACCTAAACACTCCACAATTTGTTGCTTCTCAGCAGCCGACACATCCTTTTTCTTTCCCATTTTGGCAGAAAATGTAGGCTGCTTAATAATGTGAGAGAGCCTTCTTAAGTAGTCTTGCCTTTCATTGGACACACCTGCCAAACTAATTAGCACAGGTGTCTGCAATTGCTTACAGTGATATAAAGAGCCCTGACACACATCACCATCAATGAGTTTAACTGACAAACAAACAAATTCTTCCCTTATCACTCCTAAACACTTTTTGCATAATAATTTGGAACGCGGTGTACATGTGCTTTTCCACAAAACACCAGTGGTTCACGTAGTGAATCTTACAGTTCTAACTTGCCAACCGTGGTCTGTATGGAATTGTTCAATAAAGGGCCCAAAATTAAGATAACATAGATGGGAGAGGTCTCTATGAATAGGAATTCCTAAGTATTTGATACCCTGTGAGGGCCAGGCAAAGGGAAAGTTGGACTGGATGGAATCCTATATGGATTTAGGGAGGGAGACATCGAGGGCCTCAGACTTCGCTGCATTGATTTTAAAATTTTACCATGTAACAAAGTGATCTATTTCAGCCATAACAGCAGGGATGGATATATGTGATTGAGTGATATATACTAGGACATCATCAGCAAATAGAGAGCACTTGTACTCGGTGCCTCCCACCTCAATCCACCTAATATTGGGGTTATGGCGAATTGATGAGAGCAGGTGCTCCGTCACTAGGATGTATAAGAGAGGGGACAGAGGACATCCCTGCCTTGTCCCATTGGTGATTGTGAAAGGTGATGAAAATGTTCTGACGCACCCCCTGGGCCTTGGGACACCCGGAGTCGGACCCTTTTTGGTGGATGCTGGTGGTTGTAGTCTTCGTGGCGGCGATCCGGTTCCGTGGCTCAGGGCGGTCAAACCAGTGGCGGAACTATTTATGTGGTTTTGATGTTTAAATGTCCGACTACGCCACCCGTGGATTGCGGTCAGAGTGAACCGCCGCTACAGGGCAGACCGCTAAGGCTGGTGTTGTGGGTGCAGCAGAGCGTAGCATAACTCCCCACGGGAGGAGTATAGCCTCAGGGCAGTGTATGCGGAGGATGGGGGTGATGGTGCAGGGCAGCAGCAGTAACGACACGGAGTCAGTGATGCAGTTCAGGGCCTTTATTCACAGTTCTTATTATCCAGACCACGTCTGCAGGTAACGGCTGCCCACGTCGTACTGTGCTCACCAGGTGAGGGGCTCAGACAACTCCCAGATAACTTTGGAGCGCTTCACAGGACCCCCTTTGTGTGTCCTTTGTCTGGCCTTTCTTACCAACACTTCTGTCCGGCTGCCTCGGGCCTCCTCTTGGTAAACTTGGCGCCAGTTTCCCTGACCCTATGTGGTGCCTTCCTAGCGGGTGGAGCAAGGGGCTGCGCCACATAAAATGTCAGAGCCTCCGGTTTCTAGCTGAGGGTCGTTTCCTGCCTCCACTAGTTCGGGGACCGGTCTCCCCCTTTGGCCTGACCCCTCCACGCAGGTGGATTCGGGCGTGCGGTGGCGACTCGCCCGTCCGCACCCCTGGGATCCCTTCATTCCTCGTTCCTGGAGCCTTCTCCGCTCCTCTTCCTTCCTTCTCCCTCTTGCAGGCCTGGGCCTCTGTTACTAGGCCCGCCTCCGGAGCAGAGCTCATGCAGAGCCCCTGCTCCCTGCCACTTCTGCTCAGACTTCTCTGCACTGAACTAAGATGGTGCCCACCTTTTATACTCCCTTCTCAATGCACCCAGGAACTGCTTCCTCCCTGCTCCTGCACTGCAGGGTTCCCCTTCCTCAGTGTTCCCTCCCCCCACTCCAGCCAGGGACAGGGACTGTCGTGCCCATCTCAGGGGCATATTGGTCGCCCTGCCCCACGGCAATGTGGTGTAATGCATGCACGTGTCGGGTCCTGATCCACACTCCATCCTTATCTGAGAGTGAGATATCACACCTCTGGGTGAGGTGCAATACGTCTGTAGCAACCGAGCCCTCGGTGCTACAGTTCCATTTATCTTCAGCCTAGGTGACGTATTGTGATACAGGGCCGTGATTTTGGCTATAAAAGGGTCCCCTAGACCCCTACCCCAAGCTTTTTAAGAGAATCATATATGGCGTGCCAGGAGACTCTATGGAATGCTTTCTCAGCATCCAACGAGAGTATCTACTTACAAATTTTTAACTGCATCTAGCCCAGGAAATACTTTGTGCCTAGTAGCAGTGTCTGCTAGTCAGCGGATTATCCCGGCTGTTAAGCAAGCTACACCACCTGTAGTTTGGACACTTCATTTTTTCAAAGGAAATGCTTCGGGACCACGGGATACTCAGTGAAGAGCATCAGGAGGCACCCCAAGGCATAGGGGCTGGGACTGGCACTAGGATGCCTTGCGGTGGACAGCCGAGCTCGATCCTTATAAAAGCTTTTTAACTGCAGCAGCTTTAGTGGACGCTACTGGAGCTGGAATTACGCGGCTGCTGGCATGAGACTTGCCCTCCAATAGATCCTTGTAAATGGATTTAAAGTGTATTCATTCAAATTAGAGGGACAATTTAAATTAAAAAGCTTAGAGCTGCCTCCACCACAGGGGGGCTCTCTCGACCCACCAGTGGACAGGCACCAGTATTGGGAGAGGGGGGCTGGCCGTCAGGGTTCACCGCGGCTCTGGCACAAACCCGGCGACACGGAGGTGGCACGGGCAGGAGCGGACTGGCCGTCTCGGCTTCTCACTTTTTGGATTTTAGAAGGGCATGACACGCCTATATCTGTGTCTCCCCCTCCTTTTACTCCTCCACCTCTTTTCTTTTCGCATGACTATATGTACTTGTCACTTTTCCATGTGTTAGTTGTGTCTTCTGAGCAGTTTGTCAGCTTTTGGACACCTTTGAAGGTGTTTTCTATGTGTTTCTATGTGTTTTTGTTTGCCTGCCATTGGTTTTAACGGTGTTCGAAGGTGTTCGACGAACTGTTCGGCGAACACACGGGTGTTCGACGAACCGAACCGAACTCGAACACTACGGGGGTGGCTCAACACTAGTCCCTGGCAGGAAAACGCATGTACAATCCGCATGTACAATCCGCATGTACAATCCGCATGTACAATCCGCATGTACAATCCACATTCGTTTTTTGTGCCAGGGGAGATGCAGAAACGCTCAGGAAAAAATCCGGAACATTTCTGCATTATGGGCACATAGCCTAAAACAGCAAAATACAGCCCAGTAAGTGACACATATCTGGAATTAGGTTCTCTGCCCCTATATCATGGTGCTCTCAGATTACATAGTATAAACCTGCTGACATTCCCTTTAAGAATGAGTCCATTCTACCTAATATGGGGATGTCTTTAACAGGTGGAGGGCTGTATTATCAGTATTATTCTGGCTGTTGTTAATCTGCTTCTTCCTGTATCCTCGCCTTGTTTTTTGTGAACGGTTTTATTATTTTTCCTCCTTGTGATCTATTTTTATAGTCGGATCTATGGCACAGTGCAAAATCCATCTTAAATGAAGAATTATGAAACAAAACCAAGTAATCACTTTCTATTCACAGCCTTTACATGAAAGCACGGCTGCGCCACTCCTATATCAAGGACACTCCGGCTTTATAACACTGTCTGAATAAGCTAAAAAGGAAACTGTAAATTTATACAGTGTGTCTGGTAAAAAATCTTTGGCATTTGCATCTTAATGAGTCTGTGGAATGAAGCTGGTCTGAGCTGGTCTTTCCCATCTCCTCCCAGCTTAAGCTTCCAGTACAAGCATTTTGTGAGAGCCGCCAGCTCCCCTCCCCCATCAGCGCATATTACCATCCAAATTCTCTGCTGTCTACTACAAAGGTCATGTGACCCTCATCAGTCTCCCAGGGTGGAGGAGGGGAAGCAGATTGAACCTGTTCTTTGTTAAGAGGTCAAAGCTAGCTCCCAGAGCAGGAAGAAAGAATTACCAGCAAGTTTCTAATAGCAGGGCACTCCCATCAGATGAATTATTTTCCCCAAGGCTGGGAAACTGTCAGTCTCAAGCACATTGTTATGTGTAGATCTCATATATAATAATTTTTAATAATAATTTTTATTTATATAGCGCCAACATATTCCGCAGCACTTTACAATTAAGCGGGTATGCCAGCAATAACAACTGCTGCACCAGAATCTACAGATATGTTTATAAATAACAAATAATCATACGGCATAATCATGTCGACAGATATCCTATTTATAAAAAAAAAGCATATTTTCTTTGCATACAGTATTATTTTCTAGCCAGTTATATATTCCTATTTAGCGATTTAGCCATTTCTCGGGACAACCACTTCTCAATTGCTTTATTCCCGCGTGTAAAATAACAGCAGCCTATACTCACCTCAGGCGTCTGCACCAGTCCTGCGACATTGGCAGCTGGTCTCCCATCCATTACACTGGCGTCTTGACCCAACCATTACACTAGTGGGTCGGCGTAGACTTTACACTGGCGGTGTTGCCCATCCGTTACATTGGCGACTCGGCCCATCCAATCAGGCACTGCAGGAAAAATGCACCACCATGACATAAAAAACAAGGACATTATGTAATAAGGGACAGCGCTATGCATAATATTTGTATGATTTTCTTATGACACTAACTTTAGTTCAAATTTGGTTCGGGTACCAAAACTCTACCCGAACTTGAACCAGAACCCGAACACCATTGAAAACAATAGAAACCCAAACTTTGGATCTGAAAAAAATTTCTCTCTCTCCTCTCTCTCTTCCCCCGGAACTCCGAACTTTGCAACCGGCTTCCGGGAGAAATCCATGTCTGACATTTTGCTTCGGACACAAATTGTTCTGGTACGAACCCAGAACTTTTAAGTTCGGGTTCGCTCATCTCTACAGCCAGCAACAGCCCTGCAGCCAAACAATGACCGCTTCACTTACACTTCCTTCTGACAAAACTAACACTAGCAAGGACAATATGTAATAAGGGACAGCGCTATACTATAATATTTGCATGACCTTTTCATGACACGTGAGCCCTGAATCCAAACAATGCCCGCTTCACTCACACTTTCTTCAGACGAAACTAACAACCAGAAGAAAAGAGATCTGCTGACACTCCGAATGTCAGTTAAGCCAGTGAAGTCCAAAGGAATTAAGAGGTAAGCGGCCACTGATTGTTTGCAGGGCTCACGTGGCCCATCAATTCAGTCACTGCATAAAAAATGCATCACTGGGACATTAAAAACAAGGACGGTACGTAATAAATTGATAACATTGTGCTCCCTCCCATTAACTATAAATAGCCACTTTTTCGATGCCCAATAAATATACATTAATTATTCATTGTATCTCTCCCCCAAATTCATTACAAATCCTTGTCCTGTTTCCTCTCTCTCAACTCCCCAATTTATTGTAAGTCTCTGTCCTGTATCCCAGGGGCATACATATAAATCAAGGGTCCCCATAGAAAAACTCCTAATTGAGCCCCCGTCCGTCATTCAAAAAATATTCAGTTGAGTAGCCGAGGTCATATCTCCCAACTTTTCTAAATGGGGAAAGGAGCATGTATTTTGAACATACACAATAATTATGTAATTAATGAAGCCCATTTGTGTTTTCACTCACAAATACCCATAACAAGCTGTATTATAAAAATGTAGAATTATCCCCCTAAATATAGTATATATGCAAATAGTTCAGACAAATAGGGAGAGGCAAATTACAGGAAAGCACCATATGAGAATCCCTCTTTAGTGGCAATGTGGCCACTCAGCAAGCGCCATGTCATTATGACATCACCAATGACAAACTTCCCGGTGATTGGACCCCAGAATGAATGGGTTCCTAGAACTGTGCTCCTAATTGGTGGTGAACACCACATGTAGACCTGAAAAAGTATTTTGACATATATCGTATTTTTCGGATTATAAGATCCACATTTTTCCTCCAAAATTTTGGAGGAAAGTGAGGGGGGTGTCTTATAGTTTGAATATATATATATATATATATATATATATATATATATATATATATATATACTGTGGATGGTGGGGGGGTGTGAGGGGAGTGGCAACGGCAGAGGAGCGGGGTACAGGAGGCAGTGCGGATCCTGCAGTTGCTTGGCGGTCATGTGTGCCCGCTATTACAGACCATGAATATTCACTTCAACCCATTCCCATGGGCGTGGGGAGTAGTGAATATTCATGTTCTTTAATAGCGGACACACGCGACCGCCGAGCCAGAGCAGGAGCTGCGCTGTGGCTACAGTGTGCACGCTATTAAGGAGAGTGACTAGTCACAGCTCCCCACGTCCGTAGTCCCGGCGTGGGGAGCAGTGACTATTCCGGCTGACCATTTCACAGTGTGAGGGCATATGGCAGTGACATCATGCGCGGCTCACACTGTGAGATCAGCGCTGGAGCAGAGAGGAGGGAGGTAGGTCGAATTTTTATTCTTTTGTGTGCAGCATAATGGGGATGGAGGTGCCATGCATACCAGGATGGGGGGTGCCAAACATACCATGAAGAGGGATGAGGGGCCATGTATACCAGGAAGAGGGATGAGGGGGCCATGCATACCAGGAAGAGGGATGAGGGGTGCCATGCATACCAGGATGAGGAGTGCCATGCATATCAGGAAGAGGGATAAGGGGTGCTATGCATACCAGGATTGAGGGGTGTCATGCATACCAGGATGAGGGGGGCCATGAATACAGGGATGAGTGGTGCCATGCATACCAGGATTGAGGGGTGCCATTCATACCGGGATTGAGGGGTGCAATGCATACCAGGATTGAGGGGTGCCATACATACCAGGATTGAGGGGGAGCCATGCATACAGGGATGAGGGGTGCCATGCATACTAGGATGAGAGGTGCCATGCATACCAGGATTGAGGGGTGCCATGAATACCAGGATGAGGGGGGGGCATGCATACCAGTATGAGGGATAAGGGGTGCCATGTATACCAGAATGGGGGATTGGGGTGCCATGCATACCAGGATTAGGGGTGCCATGCATGCCAGGATGAGGGGTGCCATGCATGCCAGGATGAGGGGTGCCATGCTTACCAGGATGAGGGATGAGGGGGCCATGCAAACCAGGATGAGGGGTGCCATGCATACCAGGATGAGGGGGCCATTCATACCAGGATGAGGGGGGCCATGCATACCAGGTAGAGGGATGAGGGGGCCATGCATACCAGGAAGAGGAATGAGGGGTGCCATGCATACGAGGATTGAGGGGTGGCATGCATACAAGGACTGAGGGGGGCCATGCATACCAGGATGAGGGATGAGAGGTGCCATGCATACCAGGATGGGGGATTGGGGTGCCATGCATACCAGGATGAGGGGTGCCATGCATACCAGCATGTGGGATGCCATGCATATCAGGATTAAGGGGTGCCACCATGCATACCAGGATGCGGGGGCCATGCATACCAGAATGAGGGGTGTCATGCATACCGGGATGAGGGGGGGCATGCATACCAGGATGGGGTTCAGGGATGCCATGTATACCAGGATGGGGAGCAGGGGGTGCCATGCATACCAGGATGGAGGGGTGCCATGCATACCAAGATGGGGATGAGGGGTGCCATGCATACTAGGATGGGATGAGAGATGCCATGCATACCAGGATGGGGATGGGGGCCATGTAAAACAAGAAGGAGGGGGCCATATATACCAGAATGGGGGATATTAACAGAATTGGGGGACATTACCCCTATAACCGCTATAAAAGTGTCAGCAGCAGACCCCCTCCCCCTTAACAGTGCATTATGACCACATTTTTTGCATACATTTTTTTTCTATTTTCCTCCTCTAAAACCTAGGTGCATTTTATGGTCCGGTGCGTGTTATAGACCGAAAAATAAGGTAAATGTATATGGAAGATTCTCAACGGTATATAAAAAATACTGTAAGTGTAGCAAGGCCTATAAGAAAAATATAAAAATACATACAATATCTAAACAAGGTACATTGATATTGAGTACGTGCAAACTATTCCATGGCATAATAGAATGGTGGATGAAATTAGAACCAATATAACAACACAATAATGCAAATGTAATGTATCTTGTTTAGATATTGTATGTATTTTGATGTTTTGCTTATAGGCCTTGCTTCACTTATTTGTAGATATTACTCATTATTATTTTTCTATATGCCGCAGGGAATCTTTCATATATATTTATATGTCAAAAAAATACTTTTTCAGGTCTAAATTTGGTGTTCACCACCAACTAGGAACAAAGTTCTAGGGGACTTTTTGCCTCAGAATCTCAATTTGTCTGCAAATTGACATTCTGGTTTGGCTTTTATACATATGGCAAGGCTCATTAACCCCTTTCTGACATTGTCAGTAATAGTATGTCCCTGTACCCTGGGCCTATTGGACCATTTAAGTACTATTACGCACAATGTGATCGTGCCCGCATAGAAGCTGTGCGGGGCGATTGCCGCCGGGTTTCAGCTGATTCTCACAGTTGACACTCGGTGCTATGTGCCAGGAGCAGTGCCGCACTGCTCCCGGCACATTAACCCCCGAAATGCTGCTATCGAACTTGATCGCAGCATTTTGTGAGCATGGGGAGATAAGTGCGAGCCTCTTACCTTGTCTCCGGCGTCCTGTGCTCTCTGTGCTGGGTCCCGGTAGTTGCTATGGTGACCCGATGTCGTCATGACGACATCCGGGTCACCAGGCATCAGCAAGTTAGTTAGATCGTGCTCAGTGCACGTTCTAAGTAACTTGTGTGCAGGGGCTGAAAGGCTGCAAAACATAGAGATGCAGCTGCATCTCTATGCTATGCAAGTGATCAGCATGCAAAAAATGAAAGTCCCATAGTGGGACAAAGTGTAAAAGTAAAAAAATGTGCAGGAAAATGAAAAAAAAAATTGTAAAAATATAAAAAAAAATGAAAATATCATCCCAAAAAATATATATATATTCCACCCATAAATAAATATTATTATGAAAAAAAACAAGCAATAAAAGTACACATATTTGGAATCGCCGCATCCGGAATGACCTGACCTATAAAACTGTCCCACTAGTTAGCACCTTTAGTAAACACGGTAAAAAAATAAATTAAAAATGCAGAAAAAAAACTATGCTTTATCATCATACCGCCAAGCAAAAAATGGAATATACCGCCATCAAAAAGACAAATGTAAATATAAATGGTAGAGCTGAAAACGTCATCTTGTCCTGCAAAAAACAAGCTGCCATACAGCTCAATCAGCCAAAAAATAAAAAAGTTATAGCTCTCAGAATAAAGTGTTGCAAAAAATTATTTTTTCTATAAAATAGTTTTTATTGTGTAAAAGCGCCAAAACATAAAAAAATATATAAATGTCGTACCGCTGTAAATGTAGTGACCCAAAGAATAAAGCTGCCTTATCAATTTTACCACACGCGGAGCGGCATAAAAAAAGACCCCAAAATTCCTGAATTGTTGGTTTTTGTTTATTCTGCCTCCCAAAAATCGGAATAGAAAGTGATCAAAAGATGTAACATGCCCGAAAATGGTACCAATAAAACTTCAATTTGTCGTTTAAAAAACAAGCCATCACATGACTCTATTGGCCAAAATATGGAAAAATGATTTCAAAAACTAGTCTTTGAAAAAAAAAGACATCTTTTAGTATGTGACAGCTGCCAAACATATAAACCCGATATGAATCTGTCATAGCTGTAATCTCACCGACCTGAAGAATAAAGTCATCTAATCACCTGTGTATTTAAGGGTTAACTATATTGCACTAAAATCCTGAGGTGTAGCTTTACTCACAAGGGGTTAATTAAGGGGAAGGGGTCATAATTAAGGGTTTATAAGGGGCAGCTGGTTGGCCATCCAGTCCTTTAGAAGTGCATTGAGGTGAAGGGTGCATTGCTGGAAAAGGGAAAAAAAAAAAAAAAACTCTTTAAATCTCTTAGTTTGCGAGCGTGAACGAGCTGAGTGTGTCCGGAGCGTATGTGCGAACGAAAGTAAGTGTGTGACTTATTTTTCAGTGACTTTGGATTCAGGGAGTTTGGAAGGGAGGACTTTGGACTGAATTGCTGTCTGTATCTCATTAATTCTTTACATTTCTTTTTTCTTAACATTCTGTCTATTACAATCCCCATTAGGAAATGAGCTCCATTATTGACAATGCTATCCAGTGTACATCTTGCCACATGTATGCAATC
Source organism: Phyllobates terribilis (assembly GCF_046119375.1). Lineage (NCBI taxonomy): Eukaryota > Metazoa > Chordata > Amphibia > Anura > Dendrobatidae > Phyllobates > Phyllobates terribilis. Next base: position 761,572,702 of record NW_027362762.1, on the reverse strand, counting down.
CTTGAACAGCCGGTCGGGGTTGCTTACTGCTGCGCGAGATGTGTGCACGTTGTGCGTTTGGAAGCCCAGATACTGGATCTAAATGAGCAGCTGGCAACACTGAGATCCATTGACAACATGGAAAGGAGTCTGCTGCTCACTGAGCAGCAGCTCACTGGGGTAGATGTGGGGGAGGGTGGTAGTCGGGAGCTGCAGGACAGTGAGGCCGCTAGTTGGGTGACAGTTAGAAGAGGGGGTAGGGATAAGAGTGCCAGGGAGGCTAGTCCTGATCTGGCACACCGCAATAAGTTTGCAAAGTTGGCAGATGAGGGGAGTGACGGTCCAGGGGTAGCACTGCTGCAGCAAGGCATGTCCCCTGAAAGCCGGAGGATTGTCAGCTCCAGTAAAGAGGGAAATAGGAGAGTAGGGCAGGCCAGGCAGGTGCTGGTAGTGGGGGACTCAATTATTAGGGGAACAGATAGGGCAATCTGTCACAAACACAGGGATCGTTGAACAGTGTGCTGCCTACCTGGCGCTCGAGTCCGGCACATCACTGATCGGGTTGACAGATTACTGGGAGGGGCTGGTGAGGACCCAGCGGTCATGGTGCACATTGGCACAAATGACAAAGTTAAAGGTAGGTGGAAGGTCCTTAAAGATGATTTCAGGGAATTAGGCTGCCAGCTGAAAGCAAGGACCTCCAAGGTGGTATTCTCTGAAATACTACCGGTACCACGTGCCACGCCAGAGAGGCAACGGGAGATTAGGGAGATAAATAAGTGGCTCAAGAACTGGTGTAGGAAGGAGGGATTTGGGTTCCTGGAGAACTGGGCCGACTTCTCAGTTGGCTACAGACTCTACGCTAGGGACCGGCTGCACCTTAATGAGGAGGGTGCAGCTGTGCTGGGGGAGAAAATGGCTAGAAGGTTGGAGGAGTGTTTAAACTAGGGATTGGGGGGGAGGGTATTCATTTTATAGGTGGGGAAGATATTGCAGATAGTGACCTGGGCACAAATAAAGAAATTGGGGGTGGGGTTAGAACAGTCAATAAAGTAAGAAGGAATAGAGGTACAGAGAGATACATAAAATGGATGTACACTAATGCCAGAAGCCTCACCAACAAAATGGAGGAATTAGAATTAATTTTGTTGGAAAATAATTATGACATGGTAGGGATATCTGAGACGTGGCTGGACGAGAGCCATGACTGGGCAGTTAATTTACAGGGCTATTGTCTGTTCAGAAATGACCGTACAAACAAGCGAGGGGGGGGGGGTGTTTATATGTAAACTCATCCTTAAAACCTGTCTTGTGGGAGGATTTATGTGAACCTAATGAAAATGTAGAGTCCCTGTGGGTGGAGATAAGAGGAGGGGGAAAAAATAATAAATTACTGATAGGGGTTTGTTATAAGTCTCCAAAAATAATGGAAGTAGCGGAGAATATCCACGTAAAGTTAATAGATGAAGCAGCAACTCAAGGAGAAGTCATTATTATGGGAGACTTCAACTACCCTGAAATACATTGGGGGACAGAAACATATAGTTCAAGCAAAGGTAGTAGGTTTTTGACAACTATGAGAGACAATTACCTTTCACAACTGGTTCAGGACCCAACAAGAAGGGGGGCACTGCTAGACCTAATATTAACCAATAGGCCAGACCGCATATCAAATATACGAGTTGGGGGTCACTTGGGTAATAGTGATCACAAAATAATACGTTTTCATGTAACCTTTAATAAGATGTGTAGTAGAGGGGTTACAAGGACACTAAACTTCAGGAAGGAAAATTTCCAACAGTTGAGAGATGATCTTAGTGCAATAAACTGGGACGATATCCTGAGACATAAAGCTACACAAAGCAAATGGGAGACATTTATTAACATCCTGAGTAGGACCTGTGCACAATATATACCCTTTGGGAATAAACATGCTAGAAATAGGAGGAGACCACTATAGCTAAATAGAGCTGTAAGGGGCGCAATAAGTGACAAAAAGAAAGCATTTAGAGAACTAAAGCAAGTAAGTAGTGATGAGGCATTAAATAAATATAGAAAATTAAATAAATTATGTAAAAAACAAATCAAGGCAGCAAAGATGGAGGCAGAGAGAATCATTGCCAGAGAAAGTAAAAATAACCCCAAAATATTCTTTAACTACATAAATAGTAATAAACGAAAAAATGATAGTGTTGGTCCCCTTGAAAATAGTCTAGGTGAAATGGTGGATAAGGATGAGGAAAAAGCCAATATGCTAAATGATTTTCTTTCAACCGTACTTACACAGGAAAATCGCACGACAGAAAACATGATTAGTAATAACAAAAATTCTCCATTAAATGTCACTTGCTTAACCCAGCAGGAAGTACGGCGGCGTCTAAAAATCACTAAAGTTGACAAATCCCCGGGCCCGGATGGGATACACCCGCGAGTACTGCAGGAATTAAGTAACGTCATAGATAGACCATTATTTTTAATCTTTAGAGATTCCATAATAACAGGGTCTGTACCACACGACTGGCGTATAGCAAATGTCGTGCCAATAGTCAAAAAGGGGACAAAAACTGAACTTGGAACTTAGAATACTGTTTACAGTTCTGGTCTCCGGTGTATAAGAAAGACATAGCTGAACTAGAGCGGGTTATTAGAGGACTGGGGGGTCTGCAATACCAAGACAGGTTATTACACTTGGGGTTATTTACTGTGGAAAAAAAAGGCTTAGGGGTGATCTTATTACTATGTACAAGTATATGAGGGGACAGTACAAAGACCTTTCTACTGATCTTTTTACTCCGAGGCCTGAGACGGGGACAAGGGGGCATCTTCTACGTCTGGAGGAAAGAAGGTTTAATCATAATCACAGACGTGGATTCTTTACTGTAAGAGCAGTGAGACTATGGAACTCTCTGCCGCATGATGTTGCAATGAGTGATTCACTGTTAAAATTTAAGAAGGGCATGGATGCCTTTCTTGAAAAGTATAATATTACAGGTTATAAAAACTAGATTCCATGATAGGGCGTTGATCCAGGGAACTAGTCTGATTGTCGTATGGAGTCGGGAAGGAATTTTTTTCCCCAATGTGGAGCTTAGTGTTTGCCACATGGGATTTTTTTGCCTTCCCCTGGATCAACATGTTAGGCTATGGGTTGAACTAGATGGACTTAGTCTTCCTTCAACCTTAAAAACTATGTTACTATGTTACTATGCTAATCACTTATGCCGCACGAGGAACGGCGTAAAAAATAAACTCTAGGGTTAGGATTGTGCTAGGGTTCGGGTTGTGCTAGGGTTAGGGTTATGCTAAGGTTAGGGTTAGAGTTGTGCTAGGGTTAGGGTTGTGCTAGGGTTAGGGTTAGGGGTGTGCTAGGGTTAGGGTTGTACTAGGGTTAGGGTTGTGCTATTGTTGGGATTGTGCTTAGGGTTAGGGTTGTGCTAGGGTTGGGGTTGTGCTAGGTTTAGGGTTAGGGTTGTGCTAGGGTTAGGGTTGTGGTAGGGTAAGGGTTGTGCTAGGGTTTGGGTTAGGGTTGTGCTAGGGTTAGGGTTGTGCTAGGGTTAGGGTTGTGCTAGGATTAGGGTTAGGGTTGGGCTAGGGTTAGGGCTGTGCTAGGGTTAGTGCTGTGCTAGGTTTAGGGTTGTGCTAGATTTACTGTTGTGCTAGGGTTAGGGTTGGGATTAGGGTTGTGTTGGGGTTGGGATCTTTTCAAAAGTAGAGAAAAAAGAATGATGACGATATGGCGACTAGTGTTGAGCTCAAGTGCTCACTACTTGAGTTTGCATCAGGTTCTCGGATATGCACCGAGTATCACAAGTGCTCAAGTTACATGCTCGAGTCTCCGCCCCATATGCTTCGCGGCCAAAAATAACTTGCAGGGATTGCCTGCCATGCACGAGAGATCCCCACATGTTTTTTTTTGGGTGTCTAACAACTCTGAAACATAGCGGGGCCGGGACTAAAGCATGTCACTCAAGACTAATGACAACTTATTCAATATGATGACCTAATGTTATCAAATTTTGTGTCATACCTCTGGGTTTAAAATGTTCACTATAGCCCTTGATAAAATCCTTGAGGGGTCTAGTTTCTAACATGAGGTCACTTGTGGGGGGTTTCCACTATTTAGGCGTATCAGGGGCTCTCCAAACACGACATGGAGTCCGCTCTCGATTCCAGACAATATTGCGTTCAAAAAGTCACACAGTGCTCCTTCCCTTATGAACCCTGCCATGCGCCAAAACAATGTATTTTCCCCACATATGGGGTATTGGCATACTCAGGAGGAATTGTACATTTTTTGGGGTCCATTTTCTCCTCTTACCCTTGTGAAAATAAAAAATTTGGGGCTAAAAGATTATTTTTGTGGAAAAAGTTAGATTTTTTTATTTTCACGGCTCCATGTTATAAACTTCTGCGAAGCACCTGGTGGTTCAGGGTGCTCACCACACATCTAGATAAGTTCCCTGAGGGGTCTAGTTTCCGAAATAGTGTCACTTGTGGAGGATTTCTGCTCTTTAGGAACATGAGGGGCTCTCCAAACACAACATGGCATCCGCTGATTATTCAAGCAAATTTTGCATTCAAAAAGTCAAATGGCGCTCCTTCCCTTCCGAACCCTGCCGTGTGCCCAAACAGTGGTTTTCCCCCACATATGGTATATTGGCATGCTCAGTAGAAATTGCAAAAAAAATTTGGGGGTCAATTTTTCCTGTTACCCTTGCGAAAATAAAAAATTAGGGTCTAAAATAACATTTTTGTGAAAAAGTGAAATCTTCATTTTTTTCTTCCACATATTCCAAAAATTCCTGTGAAGCACCTGAACGGTTAATAAATGGTGTCACTTTTGGGTATTTTCTGTGATAAAGGCCCCTCAAAGTCACTCCAAATGTGATGTGGTCCCTAAGAAAAATGGTTTTGTAAATTTTTTTGGAAAAATTAGAAATCGCTTGTCAACTTTTAACCCTTATAACTTCCTAACAAAAAAAATGTTGGTTCCAAAATTGTGCTGATGTAAAGTAGACATGTGGGCAATGTTATTTATTAACTATTTTGTGTGACATATCTCTCTGATTTAAGGGCATGAAAATTTCAAATTTTGAAAATTGCAAAATTTTCAAAATTTTTGCCAAATTTCTGATTTTTTCACAAATAAACGCAAATCATATTGAAGAAATTTTACCACTATCATGAAGTACAATATGTCACGAAAAAAACAATATCATTGAAATGTTGTTTTTAATTACCTCCATGACTCTTCCAACGGGAAGGCATAGGCAAAGACTATGGGAGACCCACTCCCAATAATGGGAATAATGTTTTTAATATGCTGTACTGCATGGCTCTTGTAAGGGGCATTAAAATCATCTTGTTAAACTACTGTGACCTCCATGTCTCTTCCAAGGGTCATTGATATTCTTTTTATTCCACTAGGACCTCCACATCTATTCCAAGGGGCATTGATATTGTCTTTTTATTCCACTGCGACCTGCACCACTCTTCCAAGGGACATTAAAACCGTCTTGTTAAGCTACTGTGACCTCCACGTCTCTACCAAGGGGCATTAAAACCGTCTTGTTAAACCACTCTAAACTCTACAGCTCTTCCAAGGGGCATTTAAATGTTGTTTTTAATTACCTCTAACCTCCACGACTCTTCCAACGGGCATTGCATTTCCTCCTAATTTTAGTCAGCTTTTGCTTTTCAACGCATAGGCGAACACTAAGGGAGACCCACTCCCCAATAATGGGTAGAAGGTTTTTAGTACGCTGTAATCCACGTCTGTTTCAAGGGGCATTGCAGTTCCTCATAATTTTTGGAAAGCCTTCCATTCACTGCTTAGGCCAACAGTGTACAGGAGACCCAGTTGCTATAAATGGAAAAAATGGTTTAGTTAAGGCCCTCTGACCTCCATGTCACTTCCAAGGGGCATTGGAGTGCCTCAAAATTTTTGGAAGGCATTGCACTCACTGTAAGCCCTATAACTGTGTAGCCGATCCGCTCCTTTCGGTACAGAAACATATCCTACAAGACATGTGTGGTTGACTGGCCTGATATTGATGTGAATGGTCCCTGTTCCTCCTGCTTTTTCTACCTTTTCACCACCTCATCCATCATTCATCACCTGAAGCTTTGTTTTAAAGGGAGTCATAGAACTGGGATAGTAGCAGGAAAACATCCAAAAATCTTCGGAGGAGGTAGGATATGCGCCAAAACGCTGACCACCTCAGGCCTGGCCGCTACTACATACATGCGCTTGCATTCCAATGAACAGAAAGCTAAGGAGATGGATGGCCTCATGATCATGAATAATGTACTCGTTGTGTAGGAGGCCGACCACTGCTGCTGTCTACCTTCTGAAATTTGTGTTGAAGCCTGATTAACCCAGGACCCGCAATCCTCTATGTCTGGAGGTCGTGTTGCATCCCAGTGTCCAACTGTGTCCCGGCTTCCACAATATTAACCCAGTGTGAAGGCGCCAGTGAGATGGACCATCCCTGGCCACATTCACTTGTACACGTGTTTGTGGTTAGGCTGTCCTTCCCACTAAATGCACTGGGGAGGGCACAGGTAATGTTTTGGTATGCGCGCTTGTGTATAAGGCACACCGGGACTAATAGGGGCGGCTGGGGAGCGTTTATGGACACCCGGCTGTCCTCAGGCGGCTGGGGACTGTGTGTGGGCACATGGCCGCCGGGAGGCTGGGGACCGAGTATGGACACCCGGCTGCCCCCTGGCGGCTGGGGATCGATTGTGGACACACGGCCGCCGGGCTGCTGGGGACTGAGTATGGATACCAGGCTGCCAATGAAGCCATGACATGGTGATCGGCATCTGCCTCCACAAGCCTAAAAGGCCTCATTTCAAGTGCAAGCAAGCTAGCAGTATGGTATTGCAGCCTGGGGGTGGGTGGGTGGCAGGCTGCACACTTACGCTTACATTCCAAGAAAACAAAGCAGATTCTAACTTCTATCATCATCATCACGCTCCTCACCTTGGCACTCTCAACTCCCCTGATGGAGAAGCCAGGGCCCACCGGAGGAGTCTGGTTGTCTGGATGGGCTCGTCCAATGCTGCCCTAAAGCAGGCCAGGCTAAGAAAAGTGTGGGGAAGGTTACCGGAACAAATAGTGGTGGCTGGGGACTGAGTATGGAGACCTCGATGCCGAAGCAGCCATGAGGTGGTGGCCAGCTTCGGCCTCCTCCAAACTAAATGGTCCCATTTCAAGTGCAAGCTAGCAGTATAGTATTGCAGCCTGCGGGTGGGCGGGTGGTTGTTTGGCTGCATATTTGCACTTGCATTGCAAGGAATGGGGGAGGTACAATTGAACACTGCCCTGGGACAAGGACTTGCACGGGGATAGTTGCAAGTCTGCATCTTCTGATGCGGCAAGGATCACTTCTGATGGGCACACTTTTAGGCAGTGACCTGGGTGTCAGAGATGCTTCCAGGGGTCTTCCCCATGATGTTTCCATGTCTTTTCAGCACTTTAATCATGTGTCACACAGCACATGGCAAGATAAGGTTGTAAAATGTTAAAATTACATTTCCCGGTGAATGCATTTGTCAGGTTGAAAGCAACACAAAAGTGCAAAAACGCATAAAAAATGCTACTTGTGAACATAGCCCAAAGTGTGGAGGAGTATTTTTGTTTTTGGTTATTTATTTTACCTTATACACAAGTCTTTACCCTGGAAAGGATGTTCCTTAACATATTTCACAGGAAAACAGTTTCAGTTTCGTTTTTGAACGTTTTATTGTGAGTCCTTAAAAGTTGCTTAATACCTCTGACCACGTTGTTGACAGCAGTGACCTGGGGGTCAGAAATGCTTCCGGGGGCGATCGCCATGCTGTTCCCATGTCATTTGAGCACTGTCACTATCGTTTTGGCCACTTTTTAGGCTTTCTACAGACTGCCGGGGGTGCCGCCGCAAGGATGCTCGGGTCTCCCATAGACTAACATTGGGCTCGTTGTTCAGGTCGAGCACCCGAGTATCACGGTGAGCTCGGCCCAAGCTTTGAGTACCCGAGCATTTTAGTGCTCGCTCAACACTATTAGATATTCATTACACATTGCTCATTTATTGTTAATGGCCGTGCAGTGTCTGGAACAACCGTGTGGTCATGGTAATTTACAATACTCAAGCCATTTCCAATGACTTTCAGTTGCAAGTCACTGCAGCCCCATGGCAATAGCAACTTTGTGCAGCAGCAGTGTGTCGACCATTTTTTGAGGCTCTCACCTTAGTGGCTTTACATATTGGTTTATAAAATGATTCCTTTTGTCAAAATGTCCTGAATGTAGAATATGAGGGAATAGAAGAAAGGCAGATTCCCACTGGCGCTCATCATGATCAGAGGCCTGTCAGCTCAACTACTGAAGGTGAGCACTGTTCACATTGGTGCAATTTATCCTAATAGTGGATTTACACATGAAGCCCTTTTCTATAATTTCTCTGAATGTAGAATATGAATAAAGGATTTCAAAGAGAAGCAGTCATCAGGATTTTATACCCTAAACTAATGGCATGCATGTAAAAGTGCTTTGCTGTTGCGTAAATCCTTACCTTGCTTCTATAAATATGTTTTGCTGTTTTAGAGAAACCCATAGTTGAAATTGTATGCTACCGAGTTGCAAGCGCAGTAGGTGGGCATCACACTTAAAGCTCTCTTGCCTAACTCCCTCTTCACCGCCTGCTAATTATTTTTCAATGTTATGTAACATTTATCGGATCACGTCATGTAACAGATCTATCCCTGACATGAATTCCATTGTTCTGTTCCTAATATGGAACAGAATGGTATTCAGAATGCTGGTGTGCCCTCCTCCCTATACTGACAGATGTAAGTGCAGTGCTGCACAATATACAGTGGGTACGGAAAGTATTCAGACCCCTTTAAATTGTTCACTCTTTGTTTCATTGCAGCCATTTGGTAAATTCTAAAAAGTTCTTTTTTTTCTCATTAAAGTACACTCTACAACCCATCTTGACTGAAAAAAAAACAGAAATGTGGAAATTTTTGCAAATTTATTAAAAACGAAAAACTGAAATATCACATGGTCATAAGTATTCAGACCCTTTGCTCAGACTCTCATATTTAAGTCACATGCTGTCCATTTCCATGTGATCCTCCTTCAGATGGTTCTACTCCTTCATTGGAGTCCAGCTGTGTTTAATTAAACTGATAGAACTTGATTTGGAAAGGGACACATCTGTCTATATAAGACCTCACAGCTCACTGTGCATGTCAGACCAAATGAGAATCATGAGCTCAAAGGAATTGCCCAAGGAGCTCAGAGACAGAAATGTGGCAAGGCACAGATCTGGCCAAGGTTACAAAATAATTTCTACATTACTCAAGGTTCCTAAGAGCACAGTGGCCTCCATAATCCTTAAATGGAAGAAGTTTGGGACCATTAGAAGTCTTCCTAGACCTGGCCGGTCAGAAAAACAGAGCAATCATGGGAGAAGAGCCTTGGTGAGAGAGGTAAAGAAGAACCCCAAGATCACTGTGGCTGAGCTCCAGAGATGCAGTAGGTAGATGGGAGAAAGTTCTGCAAAGTCAACTATCACTGCAGTCCTCCACCAGTCGGGCCTTTATGGCAGAGTGGGCTGACAGAAGCCTCTCCTCAGTGCAAGACATATGAAAGCCCACATAGAGTTTGCTCAAAGACACATGAAGGACTCCCAGACTATGAGAAATAAGATTCTCTGGTCTGATGAGACGAAGATAGAACTTTTTGGTGATAATTCTAAGTGGTATGTGTGGAGAAAACCAGGCATTGCTCGTCACCTGCCCAATACAATCCCAACAGTGAAACACGGTGGTGGCAGCATCATGCTATGGGGGTGTTTTTCAGCAGCAGGGATAGGACGACTGGTTGCAATTGAAGGAAACATGAATGTGACCAAGTACAGAGATATCCTGGATGAAAACCTCTTCCAGAGTGCTCTGGACCTCAGACTTGGCTGAAGGTTCACCTTCCAACAAAACAATGACCCTAAGCACACAGCTAAAGTAACAAAAGAGTGGCTTCAGAACAACTTTGTGACCATTCTTGACTGGCCCAGCCAGAGTCCTGACCTAAACCCAATTGAGCAACTCTGGAGAGGATTCACTGACTGAGGACCAATAACTCAAAATATAATATAACCACCAACATATACAAAAATCACTGACTGATGTGGAATAGCAATAATTAAAAAATGATACTTTATTATAAATATTAAAATATGATGAACAAAACCATCGTACTAAATGCAGTCTATCCTGTATGTCCCCTCTTTTATCACACGGGTCACACTCAGGATATTAATATTCCCTAAAACCAATCACCCAATGTGTAATAACTGATGTCTAGACTACACTCAATATACTGTACATACCAAAAGTTTGGACACACCTTCTCATTTAAAGATTTTTCTGTATTTTCATAACTATGAAAATTGTACATTCACACTGAAGGCATCAAAACTATGAATTAACACATGTGGAATTATACGCTTAACAAAAAAGTGTGAAACAACTGAAAATATGTCTTATATTCTAGGTTCTTCAAAGTAGCCACCTTTTGCTTTGATGACTGCTTTGCACACTCTTGGCATTTTCTTGATGAGCTTCAAGAGGTAGTCACCGGAAATGGTCTTCCAACAATCTTGAAGGAGTTCCCAGAGATGCTTAGCACTTGTTGGCCCTTTTACCTTCACTCTGCGGTCCAGCTCACCCCAAACCATCTCGATTGGGTTCAGGTCTGGTGACTGTGGAGGCCAGGTCATCTGACGTAACACCCCATCACTCTCACTCTTGGTCAAATAGCCCATATACAGCCTGGAGGTGTGTTTCGGGTCATTGTCCTGTGGAAAAATAAATGATGGACCAACTAAACGCAAATCGGATGGAATTGCAAGCCGCTGCAAGATGCTGTGGTAGCCATGCTGGTTCAGTATGCCTTCAGTTTTGAATAAATCCCCAACAGTGTCACCAGCAAAGCACCCCCACACCATCACACCTCCGCCTCCATGCTTCACGGTGGGAACCAGGCATGTAGAGTCCATCCGTTCACTTTTTCTGCGTCGCTCAAAGACACGGTGGTTGGAACCAAAGATCTCAAATTTGGACTCATCAGACCAAAGCACAGATTTCCACTGGTCTAATGTTCATTCCTTGTGTTCTTTAGCCCAAACAAGTCTCTTCTTCTTGTTGCCTGTCCTTAGCAGTGGTTTCCTAGCAGCTATTTTACCATGAAGGCCTGCTGCACAAAGTCTCCTCTTAACAGTTGTTGTAGAGATGTGTCTGCTGCTAGAACTCTGTGTGTCATTGTCCTGGTCTCTAATCTGAGCTGCTGTTAACCTGCGATTTCTGAGGCTGGTGACTCGGATAAACTTATCCTCAGAAGCAGAGGTGACTCTTGGTCTTCCTTTCTTTGGGCGGTCCTCATGTGAGCCAGTTTCTTTGTAGCGCTTGATGGTTTTTGCAACTGCACTTGGGGACACTTTCAAAGTTCGTCCAATTTTTCGGACTGACTGACCTTCATTTCTTAAAGTAATGATGGCCACTCGTTTTTCTTTACTTAGCTGCTTTTTTCTTGCCATAATACAAATTCTAACAGTCTATTCAGTAGGACTATCAGCTGTGTATCCACATGACTTCTGCACAACACAACTGATGGTCCCAACCCCATTTATAAGGCAAGAAATCCCACTTATTAAACCTGACAGGGCACACCTGTGAAGTGAAAACCATTTCCGGTGACTACCTCTTGAAGATCATCAAGAGAATGCCAAGAGTGTGCAAAGCAGTCATCAAAGCAAAAGGTGGCTACTTTGAAGAACCAAGAATATAAGACATATTTTCAGTTTTTTCACACTTTTTTGTTAAGTATATAATTACACATGTGTTAATTCATAGTTTTTATGCCTTCAGTGTGAATGTACAATTTTCAAAGTCATGAAAATACAGAAAAATCTTTAAATGAGGTGTGTCCAAACTTTTGGTCTGTATTGTATCTCTTTCCTAAATTGCCAACCCTTAGACGAATATAAATTATTTCCACAAGGGGAACATGGGATTATTATTGCACTTTGCCCTCTGCAGAATATCAGACTATAGACCCCTTCTTATCCTGTATATAGTCGGGGTTATATGAAAAAGGAGAGGTTTAAATTATTTCCACAGGGGGAGCATAGAATTATTATTGCACTTTGCCCTCTGCAAAATATCAGACTCTAGACCCCTTCTCATCCTATATATAGTCGGGGTTATATGAGACAGGAGAAATATTAATTATTTCCATAGGGGGAGCATGATTATTATTGCACTTTGCCCTCTGCAGAAAATATAGACCCCTTCTCATCTTGTGTATTGTCGTAGTTATACGAAAAAGGACGGATTTTTTTCCCCTTCCCCCCTCTAATCTTTTTTTTATATAAACTACAATCCACTAATAGAGGATACAGATAGCATGATTCTATCTATATTGTGCTCTTGTCTAAAAGCAATTGGTATGCGATATCAGTTTACTGCCTGTAAATTTCTGTTGAATCACAGATGACTCAATGACAGCTCTACATCTACATAGGACACAGCTCTTTTTGTTTCACTTACAGACCTAATGAATCGTCTGTCATTACGCTGTCCCTTTAAGACTTGCTGCGCTTTAATTTATAACTCAGGGTATCACAGCAGCCTCTTAGCATCTACGTCCCTATATCCACATACATGCCCCAAAACATACAAGTACGCCTCTACGCGTTTCACCCATCTAATATTTTTATGGGCACATCAGGAGGCTCCGGCACTATGTTGCTTGCTAATACATTTGCAGGAGTCTCTGCTCCCGGCTGTTATGAGAGCCACCCCCTGTGGAAATAATTTATATTCGTCTAAGGGTTGGCAATTTAGGATAGAGATATATTGAGAGTAGTCTAGACATCAGTTATTACACATTGGGTGATTGATTTTAGGGAATATTAATATCCTGAGTATGACTCGTGTGATAAAAGAGGGGACATACAGGATAGACTGCATTTAGTAGGGTGGTTTTGTTCATCATATTTTAATATTTATAATAAAGTATCATTTTTTAATTACAACTCTTTAGAGACCTGAAAATGGCTGTCCACCAACGTTCACCATCCAACCTGACAACTGGAGAGGATCTGCAAGGAAGAATGGCAGAGGATCCGCAAATCCAGGTGTGAAAAACTTGTTGCATCATTCCCAAGAAGACTCATAGCTGTACTAGCTTAAAAGGGTACTTCTACTCAATACTGAGCAAAGGGTCTGAATGCTTATGACCATGTGATATTTCAGTTTTTCTTTTTTAATAAATTTGCAAAAATTTCTACATTTCCATTTTTTTTCAGTGAAGATGGGGTGCAGAGTGTACTTTAATGAGAAAAAAAATGAACTTTTTAGAATTTACCAAATGGCTGCAATGAAACAAAGAGTGAAAAATTTAAAGGGATCTGAATACTTTCCATACCAGCTGTAGATACTGTGGATATAAGGAGAACTGAAGATTACACATAGTGTTCCGGACCCTTAAGCGATCATTTATTTTATGGACACTTTTTTAACTTTAAAACATTTTATGCTGCCAGTTTCATTTTTTTTAAATCTCAGACAACCCTGGTAGAAACTTCACAAGCAAATCATTGTTTTCATGTATCCACAGGGTCTTTTCTAGGTAAAATAGTATTAAACTATTCTTCCATAGTCTGATAAATGCTTTTATTTCACACTCATAATCTGGTAATTCTAGTAAGACCATAAATCACAATGTATTTTATGGTGACAGATATTTATAACTTTCATGTTTCCCTGGCTCTTCAAGCTACACATTTAAAAATATTACCAGTAGAGTATTATCTGATCAGTATAAATTTTACATTGGATATTCCTTAGAGATCAGATAATTTCCATAAATCTGCATGTGAAACGAAAATCCTATAGGAATGCTACAGTAAAGAAATTATTAACATCTCCTCATGGACATGATTCCTAAAATAAGCTCTGCACAGAAACAAAGTTTCTAAAACTTGGCCAATTTTAACATACCATATGTTACAAAAGTTCGATATTTTACATTACCATGATACATTGTAGTCTTGTTTGTATAAGTTTTCCTTTTATAAGTAGCTACATCTACATTCTGGTACTTTACAGTATGCGACACTTACTTTTACAGGGTTTCAGCTGGTACTGTGCATGTTGGAACACAATGAAGTCTATTATATTCTGTGATTCTACCAGAATTTACTTTATCATTCCAGAGTCACATAAGTTTGGAGATAAAGGTGAATTATCTCATATTTAAGTTCTGGCTTATTGCTTAAAGGGAATCTGTCACCATCCTGGGTGATATCAGACCTCTACTATGGCAATACAGGGTATAGAAAAGTAAATCTATACATACCTATATGGTCCATAGTAGAGGTTTGATTGCAGAGAAAAGCACTTTAATCAATTTTCTTTTTTCCACAGGCTTGGCGTCCGGGGGACACCAAGCAATCCCTGCCTATCTGCTTATTATTCCCTTAAATCCCTGCCTCTCTGCTTAATTATCATATTCACCTCCGCCCCTGCACATCACAGGGCCCTGTTACAGGCCCTGTGACGTTCACTATCCTCCCTGACTTCCCGGGCATGCGTAAAGCGCCGCTCACATACAGCGCTATTTGCTTCATCCCGGCCCCATCTCTCCGTGCTCTACACCGCAGGTTTCTATTGCGCAGGCGCCGGGGAGTCACTGTCGCTTTCTGGTGCCTGCGCAATAGAAACCTGCGGCGCAGAGCACAGGTAGATGGGGTAGGGATGAAGCAAAGCGCGCTCTATGTGAGCGACGCTTTTCGCATTCCCGGGAAGTCAGAGAGCACAGTGCACGTCACAGGGCTTGTCACAGGGCCCTGTGATGTGCAGGGGAGGGGGGATATGATAATTAAGCAGAGAGGTTGGGATTTAGGGGAATAATAAGCAGATAGGGGGGGATTGCCAAGCCTGTGGAAAAAAGAATTGCTTTTCTCTGCAATGAGACCTCTACTATGGGCCATACAGGTATGTATAGATTTACTTTTCTATACCCTGTATGGCCATAGTAGTGGTCTGATATCACCCAGGGAGGTGACACATTCCCTTTAAGGAGCTTGTCCACTACTTTTACATTGATGACCTATCCTTGGGATAGGTCATCAATCTCTGATCATCCGAGGTCCAACACCTGGCACTCCTGCTAATCAGTTGTTTTCGGCGTCGGCAGCAGCGGTCGCAGTCTGGAAATACTCACTTGCAGAGCTTGCCTACTTCTGATAGTGACCGTCACAGGGTACTGCACATCTGCCTTCTGTTGACTTGAATAGGAGGCGGGTGTGCAGTACCAGGCCTCGGCCACTATCAGAAGAAGGAACAGTTCGGCAAGTGAGTATTTCCGACACCGCTGACCCCGGGCCGATCAGAAATTGATGACCTATCTTAAGAATAGGTGCCACTCCTGTGACTGAAACTTGAGTTTTTCTGGGGGGAATAAAGGTCACTTCCTCCCGGCAGTGGGGCTCTCAGTGCCGGTGCCACATGGTGTCAGAATGCTATTAACCTCTGGATTAGCCTCATATCTGCAAGTTATTAGCATTATTTTACATGACAAGTTCCCTTTAACCCCTTTACAGCCTGGGGCGTAATAGTACACACCAGGCTGTCACCCCCTGCTCAGTGCGGGCTCCGGTGCTGAGCCCACACTGAACCGGGCACATGTCATCTGATTTATACAGCTGACATGTGCCTGCAACAGCCGCGGGTGGAATCGCGTCACTTGCCCCGCCCATCGGTGACCCCGTCATGTGATTGTGGGTCACTGATGGGTTGGCATGACAACCCTGGGTCTGCAGCAGACTCCAGTGGTTGTCATGTAAAGATTACTATGAACGCCACCTAGTGGTCGGTGCTCATAGTACAGGAGCATTTCTGTTACATAGAGATGATCTGTTCATCACCTCTATGTAGCAGAGGCGATCAGAAAGTTGCTGCTTCAAGTCTCCAATGGAGACTATAGAAGCAAGCAAAAAGTGTAAAAAAATGTTTTTAAAAATATAAAAAAAATATAAAAGTTTAAATCAACCCCCTTTCGCCCCATTCAAAATATAATAATAATAAAAAAAAACACATACACTTATTTGCTATCGCCATGTTCAGAATCGCCCGATCTATAAATATAAAAAAATAATTAATCCGATCGGTAAACGGCATAACGAGAAACAAATTCTAAACGCCAGAATTACGTTTTTTGATCACCGCAACATTGCAATAAAATGTAATAACGGGTGATCAATACATCGGATCTACCCCAAATTGGTATCAATAAAAACTTCAGTTTGGAACGCAAAAAATAAGCCCTCACCCGGCCCGAGATCCCAAAAAATGGAGACGCTAGGGGTCTTGAAAAATGGAGCCATTTTTTTTTTATTTAGCAAACTTTGGATTTTTTTTTCACCACTTAAATAAAAAATAAACTATACATGTTTGGTATCTACAAACTCGTAGTGACCTAGAGAATAAGAATGGTAGGTCAGTTTTAGCATTCAGTGAACGTGGTAAAAAAAAAAAAAAAAAACATCTGTGGTATTGCACTTTTTTTGCAATTTCACCGCACTTGGATTTTTTTTCCTGTTTTCCCGTACACGATATGATAAAACTAGTAATGGCATTTAAAAGTACAACTCGTCTCACAAAAAATAAGCCCTAACACGGCTATATTGACCAAAAAATAAAAATGCTATGGCTCTGGGAACAAGGGGAGCAAAAATCTAAAATGCAAAAACTGAAAATCCCAGTGAGTGTAGCTGTTATTATTTTACATAAAGGAAAATATAGTGATTGAGAAGAGGGTGACCAAATAGTGGACAACTCATTTAAGAGTATTTTTCAAATTTTGATATATTTTTTCGTTTCCATATCTATAAAAAAAATCATGAAAATCCTGCTATTTTCTCACAGTGCACTAAGCCTTATACTACATTCGGACTACTTGTTTTTGACAGATCTCTTTTCATCTGTCATTATTATTAGAGACAGCATTACAATGACACATACAGTACAGACCAAAAGTTTGGACACACCTTCTCATTTAAAGATTTTTCTGTATTTTCATGACTATGAAAATTGTACATTCACACTGAAGGCATCAAAACTATGAAATAACACATGTGGAATTATATACTTAACAAAAAAGTGTGAAACAACTGAAAATATGTCTTATATTCTAGGTTCTTCAAAGTAGCCACCTTTTGCTTTGATGACTGCTTTGCACACTCTTGGCATTATCTTGATGAGCTTCAAGAGGTAGTCACTGGAAATTGTCTTCCAACAATCTTGAAGGAGTTCCCAGAGATGGTTAGCACTTGTTGGTAAAATAACTGCTAGGAAACCACTGCTAAGGATAGGCAACAACAAGAAGAGACTTGTTTGGGCTAAAGAACACAAGGAATGGACATTAGACCTGTGGAAATCTGTGCTTTGGTCTGATGAGTCCAGATTTGAGATCTTTGGTTCCAACCACCGACGCAGAAAAGGTGAACGGAAGGACTCCACATGCCTGGTTCCCACCATGAAGCATGGAGGAGGAGGTGTGATGGTGTGGGGGTGCTTTGCTGGTGACACTGTTGGGAATTTATTCAAAATTGAAGGCATACTGAACCAGCATGGCTACCACAGCATCTTGCAGCGGCATGCTATTCCATCCGGTTTGCGTTTAGTTGGACCATCATTTATTTTTCAACAGGACAATGACCCGAAACACACCTCCAGGCTGTGTAAGGGCTATTTGACCAAGAAGGAGAGTGATGGGGTTCTACGCCAGATGACCTGGCCTCCACAGTCACCAGACCTGAACCCAATCGAGATGGTTTGGGGTGAGCTGGACCGCAGAGTGAAGGCAAAAGGGCCAACAAGTGCTGAGCATCTCTGGGAACTCCTTCAAGATTGTTGGAAGACAATTTCCAGTGACTACCTCTTGAAGCTCATCAAGATAATGCCAAGAGTGTGCAAAGCAGTCATCAAAGCAAAAGGTGGCTACTTTGAAGAACCTAGAATATAAGACATATTTTCAGTTGTTTCACACTTTTTTGTTAAGTATATTATTCCACATGTGTTATTTCATAGTTTTGATGCCTTCAGTGTGAATGTACAATTTTCATAGTCATGAAAATACAGAAAAATCTTTAAATGAGAAGGTGTGTCCAAACTTTTGGTCTGTACTGTACCTTTATATTTAGCAACAGATTGTTGGGGTTCACAGCTCACCATCTCCCCCTTCCTTCAAAAGGACTTTTGCCCAGATCAGAGCATTGCTAGAAGCCCCCCCTTGAAGAAGTTAATGAGTAAGAGCAAGTTTATTATTTTTACATGTACTTTCTGATTTGTCAAATGCTGCAAAATATGTTGACACCATATAAATAAAATTATTAATAATCTCATCTGGTATACAAATATATATAATAGTTCCTTAATCTTTTTTACTTTTGTATAATCTACTTAAGGCTGACCAAACTAAAATGAATAGATTTAATTAGAACCGTGCCCAATGTATGGAAATATAAAATATAATGGGTATTTTATGTATTTTTTATTTAAGTTAAATAAATTAAAAAATATATTCATGGTTGTGTATTCCAATATATCATTCCTATGTAAAATATACAAATAAGGTATTGGTCCATATTTAAATAGAAGCAAAGACACAATAAGAGTAATTAGAATTACATCACTAGTGATGGGCAAGCACTAAAATGCTCGGGTGCTCATTGCTCGGGTCGAGCAAATTGGAATTCTCGGGTGCTCGACCCGAGCAACGCGCCCAATGTAAGTCTATGGGAAACTCAAGCATTTTTTCGGCGACTTTCCCCGGCGGTCAGCACAGGGCCTAAAAATTTCCCAAATCAATGGGAAAAGTCCTCAAATTACATGAAAACAGCATGGGGAAGACCCCTGGAAGCATTTTTGACTCCCAAGTTATTGCTGTCAACATGTTGTCAGAGCTATAATTGCCCTTTTACGGACTCACAATAAAACATTCAAAAACGAAACCTAAATGGATTTTCCTGGGAAATATGTTAGGGAACATCCTTTCCAAGGTAATGACTTGTATGTAAGGCAAAATAAATAACAAAAAACAAAAATGCTCCTCCACACCTTGGGCTATGTTCACACGTAGCGTTTTTGATGCGTTTTTGCACTTTTGCATTGCTTTCAACCAAGACAAATGCATTCACCGGGAAATGTCATTTTAACTTTTTACAAACTTATCTGACCATGTGGTATGTGACTCATTACCAAACGCATCCTATTTCATTTATGATGGAGGGACTCTGAAAGTCACAAAGCCTATTTTTATAGGGCCATCAGACAGCCCTTGCTATTCTTAAAGGGCCTGCAGTTGGCCCTCGCTATTGTTGTAGAGCCATCAGCTGGCTATGCTTTGTTGTTCCCATTATTAACGAGTGGGACTCCTATACTATTATTGCGTATGCAGTGACTGCAAGGGCTGCCAAAAATTTGGAGGAACTCCAATACCCCTTGAAAGACACGTAGAGGTCAGAGAGTCTCCTAAAAACAATTTTTCCATTATTAGGAAGTAGGTCTCCCATAGTGTTTGCCTATGCAGTGAATGCAAAAGCTGACAAAAATTTGGAGGAACTCCAATGCCCCTTGCAAGACACGTAGAGGAGGTGATATGGTAGATATAGCGGTGAATGATATGGTGATGGAGGATGAGGAGAAGGAGGAGGACAAGAGCAAATAGCCAAAATCAGGAAGCGTATACCGATGTGCAGGTGTGCAGAGGTGTATCGGAATAGACCTCCCAAATAAAGACACAGGATTTGAGTTTATGTTATGCTGCTATAATTCGGTGGTGCTGAGAAATCTGGCCCAATCCAGCCCTTGTTTATTTTTATAAGAGTCAGCCTGTCAGCATTTTCAGTTGACAGGCAGATACGCTTATCGGTTATAATTCCACCAGCGGCACTAAAAACCCGCTCTGACAAAATGCTAGCAGCAGGGCAGGTCAGAACCTCCAAGGCGTAGAGAGCCAGTTCATGCCACATGTCTAGCTTGGATACCCAATAATTATAAGGCACAGAGGAATCACAGAGGACATTGGTATGGTCGGCAAGGTACTCCCTCACCATCTTCCCAAACTTTGCACTCCTTGTGAGATTACCCCGCACCTAAGAGCCGCCACCAGGTTCCGGCCATTGTCACACACAACCATGCCTAGCTGTAGTTTGAGTGGTGTCAGCCAAAGATCTGCCTGCTCTTTTAGAGCTGTCCACAACTCTTCATCGTTGTGTGGTTTGTCACCTAAGCATATTAGCTTCAGCACAGCCTGTTGCCGCTTGGCCAAGGCAGTGCTGCAGTGCTTCCAGTTGCGACTGATGTCGTCATTTTGGATATGGATGCTGAAGAGGAGGAGGAGGAGGTGCAGGAGCTGTAGAATGTGGGGGAAACCCTGATTGACCCAGGGCCCGCAATCGTCGGTGTCGGGAGGACGTGTTCCATCCCAAGGTCAGACTCAGTCCCGGTTTCCACTATGTTAACCCAGTGTGCCGCCAGAGAGATGTACCGTCCCTGCCCACAAGCACTTGTCCATGTGTCCGTGGTTACGTGGACTTTCCCAGTAACTGAGTTGCTGAGGGCACGGCTAATGTTGTGGGACACGTGCTCATGTAATGCGGGTATGGCACACCGGGAGAAATAGTGGTGGCTGGGGACCAAGTACCAAGGGACGGCTGCCGCCATCAGGTTGCGGAAAGCTTCCGTCTTCACGAGCCTAAAAGGCAACATTTCGAGCGCAAGTAGTCTCGAAATGTGTGAATTTAGTAGTGTGGCCTGTGGGGCGTTGGCTGCGTATTTGCGCTTGCATTCCAAGGACTACGGTAGGGACAACTGAACGCTATGTTGGGACAAGGATGTGGACGTGCTGGTTGATGGTGCTAGTTGAGAGTGTGCAATGACAGGTGCAGGGCAGGAAGCATCTTCGCATGCGCCATGGACAGGATTGGCTTGCACGCTCAACAGCGGAAGAAGCAATGGTGTCACCCACAGACACTGTTCCTGGACCCTGGGGTTCAGCCCACTTAGTCGGGAGCTTTGCTGCCATGTGCCTGATTATGGTGGTGGTGGTCAAGCTGCTAGTTTTGATACTTCTGCTGATGCTGGCCAGGCAGGTGGTGCAAATGGCCTTTTTGGGGTTATCGGCAGAGTCTTTAAAAACAACAAGACTCGGGAAGACCTAACAGTTGTACTTGCAACTTCTGTCGTGTTGATGTTACGGGGAATGGTTTACCGCCTTCTGTCTGTGGCCACCACACTGCTTCTTCCTGCCTGTTGTGGTGCTATGCCTCCCTCCCCTGTGTGCTGCTGTCTGTGCTCTGTATGTCCCTCTGCCAGGTTGGGTCAGTTACTATATCATCCACCACCTCGTCTTACACTTCCGCACCCTGGTCCTCCTGAATTTCTGGCAATTGTGTATCATCATCGTCCACCTCTTGTGACAGTTTCCCACCGTTGCCTTCGTGTGACTGTGGCTGCTGAAATATTTGGGCATCGCTACATGCGATCTCCTCTTGCCCTGCTTCAAGTGGACCGGGCGAGAGGTCCGAATCTATAAATGGAAAAGTGAACAGCTCTTCAGAGTGTCCAAGTATGGGATCAGTTGTCTCTGGGCACTCGGCATGGTGGGAGGAAGGAGGATCAGGGTGAGGAATATGCGGTCAATACTCACGGCTACTGAGACTTGACCGTGTGGAAGACAGGGTGGTGGTGGTGGTGGCTAAGTGACTGGAAGCATTATCTGCTATCCAATCAATAACATTTTCACACTGCTCTGTGTTCAATAGTGGTGTTCTGCGGTTCCCTATTAATTGGGACAGGAAGGTCGAGCGAGAAAATGAGGGTATTTGTTGTGGCTCAATTTCAGCTAGCCCACGGCCTCGGCCTTGTCCTCTGCATGGACCATCATCACCATCACATCCAGTTCCCCATATTTTGCCAGGCGCCTTGCCCATTTTAAATGGAGGACAATATTTTCCACATTCACTACAAATGGCTGAATTTGAACCGCAATGACATGTGATACGTGTGACGGAAAACCACAGTTTTAAATAGTTGGCCTGGGGGTAATTATTTTATCAGCGACCTCATGTCAATAACTTTACTGACACACTGCAACAAAATTTAAATGGAGGCCAGAAATGGCAGAATTTTGAGCGCACTTATATGTGATCCGTATGACGGACAAACAACAATTTTAAATAGATGGATTTTTAGCGCTGTAATATGGAAAGGATCTGTCTGTATTCTGCAGTGCCAACAAGCAAATGGAGCAGAAAAAGTTTGTGTTCTCTGGATTGCTTTTTAAGCAAATAATCAGAATTAAGATCCCCAAAAAATTATTCCTGTCCCCTAATACCTGGGGCTATTCCTAGAAATATCTGTAAAAGCACCAGCAGCAGACAGAACTGGAATGGACTCTCTTGCTATATGCACTGCAATCTGCCACATACACTGCCTGCCTGCCTAGCACTGATATCTATGCAGCTGGATTAGTCCTCAGAAGGACTGTTAGTTGAGATGGATATGTGTAATATGTGGTGGTATACCTGCACTGACTAATAAACAAGCAGATCTCTCCCTAGGTCAGCAGCACCTCTCCCTGCATTGCCTGATTCCGGAGTAGACTGTAACAAGCATAGCGGTGCCAGGTCTAATATAGACCTGATGACGCTGTGCGGCCAGCGAATCACTGTAATGCCACAACCAACATGGCTGTGGCATTACAGTGCGTGGCAGACAATCCCTGCATGTTGATTGGCTCTCTAAAGAGCATGAAACATGCAGGGAGGGGACCCGAGCTCCTGCCGAGCAACCCCGGAAATACTCAGCGAGCTCCGAGCATCTCGAGCAGTGAGATGCTTGGGCAAGCACCAAGCAGTAGTGAGCATGCTCGCTCATCACTAGTAAACACTACTGCTCTTTTTTGCTGTGTTAAGAAATGATAATCTCATCTGATGAACTAGCCTTTTGGTCGATTATCATGTCATCGGCAGTTTGTTTACACGAAAGTTTATTGTGAAATGAGTGTTTTTAGCAAGGCTCATTCACGATTTTCTTGCAATGTAAAATCATCTTAAGAGGCATGTACTAGAGTTAGTTCTGACATCTTTGTCCGGTCCTGAGCTCAATAGATGGTAGTGCAGGCCCAGCATTTGAGCCATCAGAAGAACACAAAGGGAAGAGGGAAAGGGAGCCCAGATTCTAGGGAAAGGGGGAAGTGGAGATCTCCTAGGCTGGTCTAGTGTCACTGTGTCTCCCCTAACGACCCTATATTGGCTCTGCACCAATCGCTGCACGCGTGCCTCGCCCTGTCTTTCCCTGGCATATGGCTTAGGTTAGGGAAGAAAGGAGATAAGCACTAGTTGATCCCCACTGAACACTAAAGAGAACAAGGCAGAACAAACATGCGGAAATTGTTTAGCTTTAGATGACTCGAGACAAATACACACACGTCCTCAAGCTCCAGAGAGGAAGAAGTACTGTTCTTGCTAAAGCCTTCACAAGGAGTAATGAATATAGTCGGCTTCTCCCTCTGGAACACAGCTGGTATTTATACACCCAGGCCAGGGTGTTAATTAGCCAGAGGAAGGTAGCCGCTGGGTCCTAGAGACAGCCTGTAAGAAGATATCTGTAATGCCAAATATAGAGATCTCCTGCAACCCACTGCAGGACGACTGTCTGTCACTTCTGACACACCAGTGACATTATAATTTCATCGTTAAATAGGTTACTTGCCAGAATCAGGGATTTCTCTGATCCTAACAGTTGCAATGGGAACAATGTTGATCTCCCGAAAGCATTCCCAATGCCCTTGAGATACTTATGACAAAAATGTACATTATGATAAAACATTTGAAAGATATCCATTAATTGTAGTCATGAAGAACAAACAGGTAAAATACATCAGAATAAGTAAAAATCTCTTGCCTTAGTAAATACCCACTTTACAGACAGTTAACTGTGGGGATTCTGGTAGTCTGGCAAGTGTACAATTTATTACATTTCAACACACTGACAATTTAAAAAAAACAAAAGTTTTTTGGAAAAAAATAAAAATGGTTGCAAAGTGTCCATGTCAAGCACATTTTTAGTGATTAGACTTTTCATTGTCTGTTTCTTTTGAGGTTTCTAATTTTGGCTTTAAGGAGGATAAAATGCCAACAGCCTGTCAAGATAATATATATAATACAAATGTTTATTTCCATTGATGTTCCTTTGATGTTTTTTGAGAAAGAGCATTTTCCTTGAAAAATACTTCATGGCAGTATTAGGTAAGCATGTTACTAGCCAAAGACAATACAATGCCTCATCATTCATAATGATCTATTTCACTGACGATCAGATAGGGACTTCATTTTTAGAAAAACAAATTTTCAAAAATTATTAAGAAACAGTGATCACTTTCTATATGATAAATTTATCTTTCAGATAATTAGTAGAAGTCTATAAATCGGATATATTGTTCCAGATAAAATAATAGCATTCCTGATAGTAAGGCTATGTGCCCACGATGCAGAAATGAAGAGGAAAATTTTCGCTTCATTTCTGCATGTCGTTGCCCGGAAAAACGCGTGCAGAATTTGCCACGCGTTTTTCTCGCATTTTGAAGCATTTTTGACATGCGGAATTGCCTTGCGTTTTTTAATGCATTGAGAAGGCAATTCTGCATACATAAACACACAAATAATGGACATGCTGCGGATTTTTCCGCACATCAAAAACGCTAAAAATTCCACAGCATGGGCATTGAAAGTGCGGATTGTCATTGGGGACCATGGGGGACGGATGACCAAGCATTTTACAAGCGCTTACGCTGCTCAAATTCAGCAGCAAAAACGCTTGAAAAACGCATCGTGGGCACGCAGCCTCAGGCTAATATGAGTTTATTTGTATCAATTTCCTTTGATTCACATATTTAGAGGCTGTAAATTTAAAGTGTTGTATGAGATTAGAGTACCATGCAAAGAAAGCAATCATAGTCATGGGTCATGTTTGATATTTTAATTTAGTCACATTAACTTGAATTAGGATGAAATACTTGATGGAGCAGGATTAAAAAATCACTTCTCAAAATTGCATAAATTGATGCCATTTTAGTTCCCATTGCTGTTTTAAATTTATGATTTCACCAAATGAAAAGTAATTATGGGAGAGAATGAAGTTTGTAAGCTTCACTATAGATTCATTGCCAACTCCTGAGTGCTCTCAAATTTTATCTTAACAGCAATAAGCAAATATATATACAGTACAGTGGGTAAAATATATGAGACACCTTTTTATAGGCCATCGGTTGAACCAGCTGATATTATTTTTCACTAAATGACAGGATTGCTATGTAATTACTGATAGATTTCACCTGGTGCCATGACTTTCCATGGCTTTTTGCATCTCTCCGTCTTCATGTGTTTAATACTTTTTCCCTGTGTCATTTCTCATTATTACACATAAATTAATTTATTGACATCTACGGCTTGATTTTTTTGCCTGTGTGGATTGGATGGGTTGTTACCGACATCTGGTGAGAATTTTATGTCAATAAGCACCTTTAGAAATATATTTACTTAGAAAATTGGAGACGTGTTCAAAACTTATTCCACTGCTGTCTATATTCATATATTAACCCCTTAAGTCCCGGAGCATTTTCCGTTTTTGCATTTTCGTTTTTGCTCCCCTTGTTCCCAGAGCCATAGCGTTTTTATTTTTTTGTCAATATGGCCATGTGAGGGCTTATTTTTTGCGGGACAAGTTGTACTTTTCAACGCCATTACTAGTTTTACCATATCCTGTACGGGAAAACGGGAAAAAAATTCCAAGTGCGGTAAAATTGCAAAAAAAGTGCAATACCACAGTTGTTTTTTTTTTTTTACCGCGTTCACTGAATGCTAAAACTGACCTGCCCTTCTTATTCTACAGGTCATTATGAGTTCATA
Organism: Phyllobates terribilis; assembly: GCF_046119375.1. Taxonomy (NCBI): domain Eukaryota; kingdom Metazoa; phylum Chordata; class Amphibia; order Anura; family Dendrobatidae; genus Phyllobates; species Phyllobates terribilis. The sequence goes on along the minus strand of NW_027362762.1, from coordinate 761,546,693 downwards.
GACACCAAGCATGTATAGGTTCTTTTATATTTAAGTGGTGAAAAAAAATTCCAAAATTTGTTAAAAAAAAAAAAATAGCGCCATTTTCTAAGACCCGTAGCGTCTCCATTTTTCGTGATCTGGGGCTGCTTGATCTCTTATTTTTTGCGCACCGGGCTGACATTTTTATTGATAACATTTGGGGTAGATCCGATGTTTTGATCACCCGTTATTGCATTTTATTGCAATTTTGCGGCGACCAAAAAACGTAATTCTGGTGTTTAGAATTTTTTTCTCGTTACGCCGTTTACCGATCGGATTAATTCTTTTTTTATATTGATAGATCAGGCGATTTTGAACACGGCGATACCAAATATGTGTATGTGGGGTTTATTTTTTATTATTTTATTTTGAATGGGGCAAAAGGGGCGTGATTTAAACTTTTATATTTTTTTATTTTTTTTTTATATTTTTAAAAACTTTTTTTTTTACTTTTTGCATGCTTCTATAGTCTCCATAGGAGACTAGAAGCAGCAACTATCCGATCGCCTCTGCTACATACAGGGGACGAGCAGGTCCCCTGCATGCAGCAGAAATGGTCCTGTGCTATAGCGCCGACCACTAGGTGGCGCTCATAGCGACAAGATCATGACAACCACAGGCGTCTGCTGCAGACCCTGGGTTGTCATGCCCACCCATCGGCGACCCGCGATCACGTGACTGGGTCGCCGGTGGGCGGGGCTTATGACGCGCTACCCGGAAGCGCGCGTTAAATGCTGCTGTCAGAGATTGACAGCGGCATTTAACATGTTAACAGCCGTGGGTGGATCGCGATTCCACCCGCGGCTGTTGCGGGCACATGTCAGCTGTAAGAATCAGCTGACATGTGCTCGGTTCAGTGAGGGCTCAGCGCAGCAGCCCTCACTGAACGGGCAGTACGCAAATATGCGTACTAATACGTCCCCAGTAATTAAGGGGTTAATATATGTATATATACATGACCTTCTCACCAGATGTCGGTAACAACCCATCCAATCCACAAAGGCAAAGAAATCAAGCCATAGTTGTTTAGAAATTAAGTTATGTGTAATAAAGGGAAATGACACAGGGAAAAAGTATTGAACACATGAAGAAAGAGAGTGGCAAAAAGCCTTTGAAAGTCATGACACCAGCTAAGTATTGAACATATGAAGAAGGAGGTGCCTTGAAGCTGTCATCACCATTAAAGGCTTTTGTATGGAGTATTAAAAAAATTTTCAGTAAGCGTGTTCAACACTTTCCCTGTCTCATTTTTAGTTTATTCTAGAGAGTTATACTTCCTACTGTAACTGATTAAATAAATATTAAAAATACTTTTGTACTTTCTAATACCCCCTAGAAAGGATGTCAGCTTAAACATGGCTAAAAATATAAAAAGTATGGTATTAAGAATATAAAAATATACTATTATGAATTGAAATAATATATTTTATGGTAGTTATGCCACATTACGCATCACTTCTGACTTTCATTGTAGTACACTGCTCAAAAAATAAAGGGAACACTTAAACAACACAATGTAACTCCAAGTCATTAACACTTCTGTCAAATCTACCTGTCCAGTTATGAAGCAACACTGATTGTGAATCAATTTCTCCTGCTGTTGTGCAAATGGAACAGACAACTGGTAGAAATGATAGGCAATTAGCAAGATACCCCCTATAAAGGAGTGGTTCTGCAGGTGGTGACCACAGACCATTTCTCTGTTCTCATCCTTTTTGGCTGTTATTTTGGTCACTTTTTCATTTTGCCTTTGCTTTCACCCCTAGAGGTACAGTAGCATGAGGCGGTGTCTACAGTACAACCCACAGAAGTTGCTCAGGTAGTGCAGCTTATCCAGGATGGCACATCAGTGCAAGCTGTGGCAAGAAGGGTAGCTGTGTCTGTCAGCACAGTGTCCAGAGCATGGAGCAGATACCAGTAGATGTGGAGGGAGCCATAGGAGGGCAACAACCCAGCAGCAGGACTGTTACCTCCTCCTTTGTGCAATGAGAAACAGGAGGAGCACTACCAGAGCCCTGCAAAATGATCTCCAGCAGGCCACAAATGTACATGTGTCTGCACAAACGGTTAGAAACCGACTTCATGAGGGTGGTATGAGGGCCCGACGTCCACAGATGGGGTTGTGCTCATAGCCCAACACTGTGCAGGATGCTTGGCATTTGCCACAGAACACCAGGATTGGTAAAGTCGCCACTGGCGCCCTGTGCTCTACACAGATGAAAGCAGGTTCACACTGAGCACATGTGACAGACGTGACAGAGTCTGGAGACGCCGTGGAGAGCGATCTGCTGCCTGCAACATCCTTCAGCATGACCGGTTTGGCAGTGGGTCAGTAATCGTGTGGGGTGGCATTTCTTTGGAGTGCCGCATAGCCCTCCATGTGCTCGCCAGAGGTAGCCTGACTGCCATTAGGTACCAAGACGAGATCCTCAGACCCCTTGTCAGACCATATGCGGGTGCGGTTGGCCCTGGGTTCCTCCTAATGCAGGACAATGCCAGACCTCTTGTGACTGGAGTGTGTCAGCAGTTCCTGCAAGATGAAGGCACTGAAGCTATGGACTGGCCCGCCCGTTCCCCAGACCTGAATCCGATTGAGCACATCTGGGACATCATGTCTCTCTCCATCCACCAACGTCACGTTGCATCACAGACTGTCCCAGGAGTTGGCGGATGCTTTAGTCCAGGTCTGGGAGGAGATCCCACAGGAGACCATCCACAACTTCATCACGACCATGCCCAGGAGTTGTGGGGAGGTCATACAGGCACGTGGAGGCCACACACAATACTGAGCCTCATTTTGACTTGTTTTAAGGACATTACATTAAAGGTGGATCAGCCTGTAGTGTGTTTTTCCACTTTATTTTTGGGGGTGACTCCAAATCCAGGCCTGCATTGGATAATACATTTGATTTCCATTGATGATTTTTGTGTGATTTTGTTGTCAGCACATTCAACTTTGTACAGAACAAAGTATTCAATGAGAATATTTCATTCATTCAGTTCTAGGATGTGTTATTTGAGTGTTCCCTTTATTTTTTTGAGCAGTGTATAATCATATCAGCTACAGTACAGTATTTCTTACTTATACAGTAAGACATACAGTTATTTAATATTAGTCATGCCGTCAGCTGCACTTTTGTGGTGTGATTCACCCTGAATAACCTGGGGGACATGTTAAAGAGATTATAATGTTTAAAATATTTTGCATAGTTTTTAGCAAAGAATAGAAAGTAGTTTACTACACTTAGTTAGATGCTATACTTAAAGGGGTTGTCCACTACTATTTAAAATATGCCTAAGCATTTTTATGATGAAATGCAGCTTCTTTGTAATTACCTCCCTCTGCCTTTTCTGCCTGTGAACGGCGTTATCGCTGGCAGCTCACAGGCATCACGTGACCCCCGGCTGCAGCCGGCGCTGACATCCGATGATGTCACGACAAGTCCAGGCTGCAGCCAGGCATCTCTCTCTTCCACGTCCCACCGGTGGCTGCTGGGTTGTGGGCGGGGTTATCCCCGCGCATCATACCCAGCATCCACCGCGTGCTCTCCCTCTCCCCATTCATTGGGAAAGCGCACCGTGGATGCTGGGTGTGATGCTGTGGGGTAACCCTGCCCACAACCCAGCAGCCACCGCGGGGACCCCAGCGCTGAGTCACGCCTCAATAGATGGGATGTCAGCGGGGGGTCTCGTGCTGCCTGTGTGCGGCCAGTGATAGCGCAGCTCACAGGCAGAAAAGGCAGAGGGAGGTAATTATAAAGAAGTTGCTTTTCATCATAAAAACGCTTTGGTATATTTTAAATAGTAGTGCACAACCCCTTTAACAACATGCAAAAAGAAACTGCGATATTATAGGCTAGCCAAATATTTGTTTTTTGGGCAATCATAAACTTTAATCTCTCCATCATTCTCTGCTTTCGTAATAGAATATTTAAAAACGTAAAATCCATATAAGACAGATAATAGAAATCAGAATAAAAATAAGAATATTGTAAAAATAAAAACCTAAGAGCATATTTTAATTGAGTTACCCAACAATACCAATAGGGATTATGTATGTCACAAAAAGGGGCCCCTCAGCGGCTTTTACACTTTTATAAGTAAAATGCCTTGTCATGCTACATTTACATAGGGAGCGTCAGAGGCCAAATCCACAGTGTACAGTTGATCCTAGTGAATTGCAAGTCTGCTGAAATTCAAATTTGCTAAATTTGCTGCAGTTCGGCTGGGAAGTTTGATTTGCATAATATTAAATATGCTCCAAAGCCTCCAACTGCCCTGAAAAGATACAGTTGAAACCAGAAGTTTCCATACACTATATAAAAATACACATCTGCATGTTTTTCTCAATGTCTGACATGAAATCAGAATAAACCTTTCCCGTTTTAGGTCAATTAGGATTACCAGAATTTTTAATATTTGCCAAATGACAGAATAATGATAGAGAGAGAGAATGTTTTAAGGCATTTTTATTACTTACTGCAAAATCAAAAGTTTACATACATTTCATTAGTATTTGGTACCGTTGCCCTTAAATAAATGACTTGGGCCAAATGTTTGGGATATCCTTCCATAAGCTTCTCACAATAGTTGGTCAGAATTTAGGCCCATTCCTCCTGACTAGAGATGAGCGTTGTTCTACTCGAACTGTTCGCCAATCTCAAATTCGAGCTGTTTTGGGCGGTGTTCGAGCCGTTCGGCGAACACGAACAATTTGAGAAAAATTCGGCTGTTCGAGGTTATGTTCGATAACTGTTCGTGCACCAAAATCATAACTGGATTTTTTCTCAGTAATGATGAAAATTAATGTTAATACGCAGTTTGAGTGTACAGCGGGGTGGGGGGAGGGGCAGGGGATGGATCTCTGCAGGAACAATGAAGATCTCCATTTTTTTTTCTCTTTCCAGCATTTGCAGTGGGGAGGTGCAATTTGTCAGCCTATCAGCAGCGCACACACGGAGCGAAGTGCTTTTTTTCACACAAGCAAGGGCATGTGTCATTGGCAGTGTATGTCACATGTCCTTGCCCTATAAGACCAAGCCATTTTCCCCGTCGCCACCATTTTCTCACTGCTGCAGCTGCGTGTTAGACGGCACCGCTGTTGCTGTGTGCGCTATACCTTGTTAATTTCAAGCCAATTTTCGCACAAATATACAGATAGCTTGGGAGTAGGGAATAGTTGTGATTGCAGTCCTTTTAAGGACTAGGTTACAGCATTTCCTACGACTTTTATCAGGGAGGTCTGTGCTCTTAAATAGATAGATTTGTGGGAGTAAAGACTAATTGTAATTGGAGTCCTTTTCAGGACTAGGTTACATCAGTTCCTATCAGTTTTTGCCAGGCAGGTCTGTGCCAGTGCTGTGCAAGTTTTTTTCACAGCATTTGGCTGAATCTAGCAAAGCTAATCCTTTTTGGCCTATTGCAGAGTGTGTTAGTCAGTGGAGTAGCCTATCTGTGTTGCAAGATATACCACCTGTGTATAGAATACCAATTTTTTTACTGCACCTAGTGAAGTAAAATCTTTTGGGCATAGCATCATTCTATTAGTCCATCTATACTGACCTCCATCAGGTTGCAAACTGAATCTAATTTTTTTCTGCATCTAGCTCTGAAAAAATATTTGGCCTTCTAGCAGTGTGTGGGACTTTCTCTGTTAGTCCATCTATACTGACCTCCATCAGGTTGCAAACTGAATATAATTTTTTTCTGCATCTAGCTCTGAAAAAATATTTGGCCTTCTAGCAGTGTGTCGGACTTTCTCTATTAGTCCATCTATACTGACCTCCATCAGGTTGCAAATTAAAAATAATTTTTATCTGCATCCACAGTACCTCTGAAAAAATATTTGGACTTCTAGCTGTGTGTGGGACTTGTTGTATTAGTCCATCTATACTGACCTCCATCAGGTTGCAAACTGAATATATTTTTTTCTGCATCTACCTCTGAAAAAATATTGGGCTTCTAGCTGTGTGTGGGACTTGTTGTATTAGTCCATCTATACTGACCTCCATCAGGTTGCAAACTGAATATATTTTTTTCTGCATCTACCTCTGAAAAAATATTGGGCTTCTAGCTGTGTGTGGGACTTGTTCTATTAATCCATCTATACAGACCTCCATCAGGTTGCAAACTGAATATATTTTTTTTTGCATCTACCTCTGAAAAAATATTGGGCTTCTAGCTGTGTGTGGGACTTGTTGTATTAGTCCATCTATACTGGCCTCCATCAGGTTGCAAATTGAATATATTTTTTTTCTGCATCTAACCCAGCCAATAGTTTTGGCCTAATACCACAGTTTGGCCACTCAGCTCTGCTCGGTTACCATCCATTGTTTTTTTGTGCAAACAACTCCAGAGTTGTGAATTAGTTAACCACCAAAATGAGTGGAAAAAGGCCTGCTGCTGGTGGAAAGGGGAATAGGCATGTTGGGAAGGGGAAAAAAGGTTGTGTCCGTGGGGTAGGTGTTAAAGCAACAGTAGCATCTGCAGAAGAAAGACCATCTTCCAGCCAAACTAAAATGTCTACTTGTTTTAGCGGACAATGTGATAAGATCCCTTTCTTACGGCCACGCCAATCGCTACAAATTCCAGATGAGGCCCAAAAACAGCAGGTGCTTCAACGGATATCAAGTGCTCCTTTAAGTGGGCTCTCCTCCACATCAACTTCAACATCACAAATACTCCAGTCCTCAAAGGTGTCACCCCAATCGCACTTGCTTGCTCACAGCTCATAAATCTCCAGCTGCCCGTCTGAGTATGAGGTAGAACAGATGGTTGAGTCTGCAGAGCTGTTTACTCATACTATAGCCTGGGAATCAGAGGTCGACTCCAGCGCTTCTGTGAATCCAGACGAGGAAATGATCTGCACTGATGCCCAGAATCTTTATGAGTCGGATCCAGGACCAGACGCATAAGGTTCTGACCATAATGTAGACCCTCATTCCCAAACTGTAACTCCTGTTGGTGGAGACAATGAGGAAGACGATGATAAGACTCAAATACCTGATTGGAGCGACAACTTTAGTTTTTTGTCAGGGCAGGAACAGGTTGGCTCTGAGGACGACGGGTTTGATAACGCACAGGGTGATGATGATGAGGTTGGAGATCCCACTTACTGTCAACCCACAGTCAGCCAAGAGATGAGGTCAGCAGAGGAGGTGGAGGAAGATGCTAGTGACGACGAGGTCAGGTTGCGCCTTCCTGGACAGAGACGTAGTACTGGAAGCACGTCAACAACTGCATCCTCAAACACAACTCTGCCTCTCACCACAAGTCGTGGTGGCTCTTCAGATCGCATGGGTGCTAAGCCTTGCATAGCCTGGGCATTTTTTCAAATAATACATAGTTTGAGTACTTCATGCATGAACCGGCACATGGACATGAAGCATAAGTTGCAGTGGGAAGCTCAGTGTGCTACAATGCGGCCTAGCCGGCCGGGCCAACCACCGTCTGCCATATCTTGTGCATCCGCGGCCTCTTCATCCTCTGTGACTGGGGGGACAGCAGTCACACCTGTTTTGGGGCGCAGACCTGCCTCCTCTTTACCCGCAACAGCCAGCGTGATTGGCAGGTCATCATTTTCTTTGGAGGTGGGAACACCAGCTGGTGTTGAGCGCTGTCCGACATCGATAGCACCACCTTTGGATCAAGGCAACCTAACATGTCCGCCTGCATCTTCCTCACAGACCGGCAGTTTACCGGGGACACCCTTATCAACCCCGTCTAAGCACAATAGTCAGCCCTCGGTCCCTCAGATGTGGACAAGTAAAAGACCATTTCTTCCTAGCCATGAGAAAGCTAAGAGGTTGAATTTCACCATCTGCAAGCTCTTGGCTACAGAAATGCTGCCTTTCCGCCTGGTGGACACAGAGGATTTTCGAGACCTTATGTCCGTCGCAGTGCCCCAGTACCAGATGCCCAGTCGGCACTACTTCTCAAAGAAAGGTGTGCCTGTGCTCCACCAGCATGTCGCACACAACATCACCGCTTCTTTGAGAAACTCTGTGTGTGACAGGGTGCATTTCACCACAGACACTTGGACAAGTAGGCATGGACAGGGGCGTTACTTGTCGCTGACTGGGCACTGGGTAACTATGGTGACAGCAGGACAAGGGGCTGCTGTCCAAGTCTTGCCGTCCCCACGAGTTGTGCGTCAATCCTCTTTATGTCAAAGTTCCTCCACTGCTTCTGCCTCCTCAACCTCCTCTCGGTTTTCCACCTGCACCCAAAGCCTGTCTGGTCATGCCACAAGCTTTCTAACTGCGCAGAAGGGATCCTGCACACCTCCTTACTATGCTGGCAGTAGGGCTCAACGTCATCAGGCGGTTTTTACATTGAAATGTCTGGGAAATGTGAGTCACACAGCTGAGGAGTTGTGGTCAGCTCTGGAGAACCAATTTCATGAATGGTTGTCTCCACTGGACCTGAAACCAGGGAAGGCCGTGTGCGACAATGCTGCAAACCTGGGTGCGGCCCTTCGCCGGGGCAATGTCACACACGTGCCTTGTATGGCTCACGTGTCGAACCTGGTTGTCCAGCAATTTTTAGCCCACTATCCCAGACTAGATGGCCTTCTGCAGAGGGCACGGTCGCTGTGTGCTCACTTCCGCCGTTCGCATCCCGCAGCTCAGCGACTTACATCTCTACAGAAGTCGTTGGGCCTGCCACTTCACCGGCTAAAATGCGATGTGCCTACCCGGTGGAATTCAACTCTGCACATGTTGCAGCGACTGTGGCAGCACCGACAAGCCCTGGTGCAATACGTTCTGACGTATAGCCTGGGCCAACGAGATTCAGAGGTGGGGCAAATCACGCTGGAGGAGTGGTCTCAGATCAGGGACCTATGCACCCTTCTGCACAGTTTTGAAATGACGACGAAGATGTTTAGTGCTGACGATGCCATTATCAGCATGACTATTCCGGTGATTTACATGCTGGAGCACATGTTAAACAGAATTCGGAGTCAGGTGGTGGCACAAGAGGAGGTGGAGGAAGTAGAGGAGGAGGAGTTGTATGCGGAAGGGCTAACATCTGCAAGGTCCAGACGGTCGGCAGCACCAAGGCGGCAGGCATGTGAGGGTGGGGGAGATGGTTTTACCAGGGCGCATGGTAGCAGCCAAACTAGTGAGGAAGGTGCAGGAGCCCAGGAAGAAGTGGAGGACGAACTGATGGAAGACTCATCAGATGAGGGAGACCATGATCACATTTCTGTTGTGCGAGGTTGGGGGGAGAGGACAGAGGAAGGAAGCATGATTGTTACCTCGCCACCAACACAACAGGGACTTGGTGCTCCTGGATGCGCAACACACATGAGTGCCTTCTTGCTGCACTACCTGCAACATGACCCTCGAATTGTGAGAATTAGAAATAATCCTGACTACTGGGTTGCCACACTGTTAGATCCCCGGTACAAAAGTAAATTTGCAGAAATTATTCCTGCCATAGAAAGGGATGCACGCATGCAGGAGTATCAGCAGAGACTGTTGCAGAATCTTACATGTGCTTTTCCACAAAATACCAGTGGTGCACGTAGTGAATCTCACAGTTCCAACTTGCCAACCGTGTGACCGTCAAGTGTTCAGCACTCAAACCGTAACAGAACCACAGTATCTGCTGGTAACATCAATTTTGCGGAATCATTTCACCACTTTTTTAGCCCATCCTTTGCAAGGCCACAGGAGACAAGAAGTCTGACACATAGTCAACGCCTAGAGACGATGGTACAGGAGTATCTCCAAGTAAACATTGAAGCCACGACTGTGTCACTGGACCCTTGCTCTTTTTGGGCTTCCAATCTGGATAAATGGCCGGAGCTAGCCACTTACGCCTTGGAGATCTTGTCATGCCCCGCAGCCAGCGTTCTGTCTGAACGTGTGTTCAGCGCTGCTGGTGGTGTGCTGACAGATAAGCGCACGCGGCTCTCCACTGATAATGTAGACAGACTCACGTCCATAAAGATGAACAAATCATGGATCCGAAATGACTTTTCTACCCCTGTGTCATCCTGGGGAGAGTAAAAGCTTGATGATTGGTTAAAATCACCCTACCAACCGTTTTAAGCTTTCAAATTACTAATCATGTTTATCTGTATCTTGACTGGAAAATAATTTGGGCTTTGTAGCAGTGTGCAGCACTGATCCTATTAGGCCATCTATACTAAAGCTTCACCAGATTTAAAATTAAAAATAATTTTTAGCTGCATCTAGCCCGGAAAATAATTTTGGGGCTCCGAGATGCGCAAGACACATAAGTGCCTTCTTGCTGCACTACCTGCAGCATGACCCTCATATTGTCAGAATTCGAAATAATCATGACTACTGGGTTGCCACACTCTTAGATCCCCCAAACTTTTCGATCAACCTTTTCATTTTAATAAAGACCAAAAAAATGGTCATTTTTGAAATTATAAGCATTAGCAGGTTGTTAGAAACTGAAATCAAACAGTTTTCAACTCAAAACTTTATTCTAGGTGATGTTACATTTTCACATAGGACCCCTTGTTCGAAAGGAGCTTCTGAACTCTCTCGTCCATTGAATTTGTCAGGTTTTGGATGGTTTCTGCTTCAATTGTTTTGCATGAGGACAGAATACCCTCCCAGAGCTGTTGCTTAGATGTGAACTGCCTCCCGCCATCATAGACACTCCTTTTAATGATGCTCCAAAGGTTCTGAATGGGGTAGAGGTCAGGGGAGCATGGGGGTCACACCATAAGTTTGTCCCCTTTCATGCCCATATCAGCCAGAGATGCAGATGTTTTATGTGCAGCATGAGATGGTGCATTATCATGCAGAAAAATGATCTTGCTGTGAAATACACGGTTCTTCTTCTTGAACCATGGCAGGAAGTGCTGTTTGAGAAAATCCACATACATTATGGAGTTCATCTTTAGCGCCTTCAGGGATCCTAAAGGGGCCGACAATCTCTCTCCCCATGATTCCAGCCCAAAACATTACTCCACCTCCTCCTTGTTGGCGCTGTAGCCGTGTTTGCGTGGGGTGTCCATCAACCAGCCATCCTCCACTCCATCCATCTGGACCATCGAGCGCTGCATGGCACTCATCCGTGAACAAAACAGTTTTGAAATCAGTCTTCATGTAATGTTTGGCCCACTGGAGCCGTTTCTGCTTGTGTGAAGTGGATAGAGGAGGTCGACAGGATGGCGTATGCACAGCTGCAAACCTCTGAAGGACCCTGCTTCTTGTTGTTCGGGGGACGTTGGAGGCACAAGCAGCTTCAAAAACTTGTCTGCTGCTATGACAAGGCTTTTTTGCCGCTGCTCTTTCAACCTGACGTAATTGCCTGTAGGAAAGAGTCCTCAATTTGCCCTTATCAGCACGCACACGTGTGTACTGTGAATCAGCTACATACTTCTTGATTGCCAAGACACTTCATCCTGATCATCACACAATGTTGATTGTAGTCATGCCTTGACCTAAACACTCCACAATTTGTTGCTTCTCAGCAGCCGACACATCCTTTTTCTTTCCCATTTTGGCAGAAAATGTAGGCTGCTTAATAATGTGAGAGAGCGTTCTTAAGTAGTCTTGCCTTTCATTGGACACACCTGCCAAACTAATTAGCACAGGTGTCTGCAATTGCTTACAGTGATATAAAGAGCCCTGACACACATCACCATCAATGAGTTTAACTGACAAACAAACAAATTCTTCCCTTATCACTCCTAAACACTTTTTGCATAATAATTTGGAACGCAGTGTACATGTGCTTTTCCACAAAACACCAGCGGTTCACGTAGTGAATCTTACAGTTCTAACTTGCCAACCGTGGTCTGTATGGAGTTGTTCAATAAAGGGCCCAAAATTAAGATAACATAGATGGGAGAGGTCTCTATGAATAGGAATTCCTAAGTATTTGATACCCTGTGAGGGCCAGGCAAAGGGAAAGTTGGACTGGATGGAATCCTATATCGATTTGGGGGGGGAGACAACGAGGGCCTCAGACTTCGCTGCATTGATTTTAAAATTTGACCATGTAACAAAGTGATCTATTTCAGCCATAACAGCATGGATGGATATATGTGATTGAGTGATATATACTAGGACATCATCAGCAAATAGAGAGCACTTGTACTCGGTGCCTCCCACCTCAATCCACCTAATATTGGGGTTATGGCGAATTGATGAGAGCAGGTGCTCCGTCACTAGGATGTATAAGAGAGGGGACAGAGGACATCCCTGCCTTGTCCCATTGGTGATTGTGAAAGGTGATGAAAATGTTCTGACGCACCCCCTGGGCCTTGGGACACCCGGAGCCGGACCCTTTTTGGTGGATGCTGGTGGTTGTAGTCTTCGTGGCGGCGACCCGGTTCCGTGGCTCAGGGCGGTCAAACCAGTGGCGGAACTATTTATGTGGTTTTGATGTTTAAATGTACGACTACGCCACCCGTGGATTGCGGTCAGAGTGAACCGCCGCTACAGGGCAGACCGCTGAGGCTGGTGTTGTGGGTGCAGCAGAGCGTAGCATAACTCCCCACGGGAGGAGTATAGCCTCAGGGCAGTGTATGCGGAGGATGGGGGTGATGGTGCAGGGCAGCAGCAGTAACGACACGGAGTCAGTGATGCAGTTCAGGGCCTTTACTCACAGTTCTTATTATCCAGACCACGTCTGCAGGTAACGGCTGCCCACGTCGTACTGTGCTCACCAGGTGAGGGGCTCAGACAACTCCCAGATAACTTTGGAGCACTTCACAGGACCCCCTTTGTGTGTCCTTTGTCTGGCCTTTCTTACCAACACTTCTGTCCGGCTGCCTCGGGCCTCCTCTTGGTAAACTTGGCGCCAGTTTCCCTGACCCTATGTGGTGCCTTCCTAGCGGGTGTAGCGAGGGGCTGCGCCACATAAAATGTCAGAGCCTCCGGTTTCTAGCTGAGGGTCGTTTCCTGCCTCCACTAGTTCGGGGACCGGTCTCCCCCTTTGGCCTGACCCCTCCACGCATTTGGATTCGGGCGTGCGGTGGCGACTCGCCCGTCCGCACCCCTGGGATCCCTTCATTCCTCGTTCCTGGAGCCTTCTCCGCTCCTCTTCCTTCCTTCTCCCTCTTCCAGGCCTGGGCCTCTGTTACTAGGCCCGCCTCCGGAGCAGAGCTCATGCAGAGCCCCTGCTCCCTGCCACTTCTGCTCAGACTTCTCTGCACTGAACTAAGATGGTGCCCACCTTTTATACTCCCTTCTCAATGCACCCAGGAACTGCTTCCTCCCTGCTCCTGCACTACAGGGTTCCCCTTCCACAGTGTTCCCTCCCCCCACTCCAGCCAGGGACAGGGACTGTCGTGCCCATCTCAGGGGCATATTGGTCGCCCTGCCCCACGGCAATGTGGTGTAATGCATGCAGGTGTCGGGTCCTGATCCACACTCCATCCTTACCTGAGAGTGAGATATCACACCTCTGGGTGAGGTGCAATACGTCTGTAGCAACCGAGCCCTCAGGGTGCTACAGTTCCATTTATCTTCAGCCTAGGTGACGTATTGTGATACAGGGCCGTGATTTTGGCTATAAAAGGGTCCCCTAGACCCCTACCCCAAGCTTTTTAAGAGAATCATATATGGCGTGCCAGGAGACTCTATGGAATGCTTTCTCAGCATCCAACGAGAGTATCTAATTACAAATTTTTAACTGCATCTAGCCCAGGAAATACTTTGTGCCTAGTAGCAGTGTCTGCTAGTCAGCGGATTATCCCGGCTGTTAAGCAAGCTACACCACCTGTAGTTTAGACACTTAATTTTTTCAAAGGAAATGCTTCGGGACCATGGGATACTTAGTGAAGAGCATCAGGAGGCACCCCAAGGCATAGGGGCTGGGACTGGCAGTAGGATGCCTTGCGGTGGACAGCCGAGCTCGATCCTTATAAAAGCTTTTTAACTGCAGCAGCTTTAGTGGACGCTACTGGAGCTGGAATTACGCGGCTGCTGGCATGAGACTTGCCCTCCAATAGATCCTTGTAATTGGATTTAAAGTGTATTCATTCAAATTAGAGAGACAATTTAAATTAAAAAGCTTAGAGCTGCCTCCACCACAGGGGGGCTCGCTCGACCCACCAGCGGACAGGCACCAGTATTGGGAGAGGGGGGCTGGCCATCAGGGTTCACCGCGGCTCTGGCACAAACCCGGCGACACGGAGGTGGCACGGGCAGGAGCGGACTGGCCGTGTCGGCTTCTCACTTTTTGGATTTTAGAAGGGCATGACATGCCTATATCTGTGTCTCCCCCTCCTTTTACTCCTCCACCTCTTTTATTTTCGCATGACTATATGTACTTGTCACTTTCCATGTGTTAGTTATGTCTTCTGAGCAGTTTGTCAGCTTTTGGACACCTTTGAAGGTGTTTTCTATGTGTTTCTATGTGTTTTTGTTTGCCTGCCATTGGTTTTAACAGTGTTCGAAGGTGTTCGACGAACAGTTCGACGAACAGTTCGGCGAACACACGGGTGTTCGACGAACCGAACCGAACTCGAACACTACGGGGGTGGCTCAACACTACTCCTGACAAAACTGGTGTAACTGATCCAGGTTTGTAGGTCACCTTGCTTGCATCTGCCTTTTCAGCTTTGCCCATAAATTTTCAATAGGATTGAGATCAGAGCTTTGTGATGGCCACTCGAAAAAATGGACTTTGTTATCCTTAAGCCACTTTGTTACCATTTTGGCAGTATGCTTCGGGTCACTGTCCATATGGAAGACCCATTTCCGACCAAGCTGTAACTTCCTGGCTGATGTCTTGAGATGTTGCTTCAGTATTGCCATTTTTCTCATGATGCCATCTATTTTGTGAAGTGCACCAGTCCCTCCTGCAGCAAAACAACCCCACAACATGATGCTGCCACCTCCCGTGTTTCACAGCTGGTATGATCTTCTTAGGCTTCCAAGCTTCTCCCTTTTTCCTCCAAACGTAACGATGGTCATTATGCCCAAAAAGTTCAATTTTAGTTTCATCAGACCACAGGACATGTCTCCAAAAATTAAGGTCTATGTTCCTGTGTGCATTTGCAAACATTAATCTGGCTTTTTTATGTTTCTTTTGGAGTAATAGCTTCTTCATGGCAGAGTGACCTTTCAGCCCATGTTGACACAGTACTCGTTTCACTGTGGAAATTGACACAATCTTACCATCTTCCGCGATCATCTTCACAAGGTCTTTTGCTTTTCTCCTTGGGTTGATATGCACATGTCAGACGAATGCACATTCATCTCTGGGACACAGAACCCGTCTCCTTCCTGAGCGGTATGATGGCTGGACATTCCCATCTTGTTTGTACTTGCGTATAATTGTTTGTACAGCTGAATGAGGCACCTTCAGGTATCTTGAAATTGTACCTAAGGATGAGCCAGACTTGTGCAAGTCTACAATTCACTTCCTGATATCTTGGCTGATTTCTTTAAACTTTCCCATGATGCTACACAAAGAAGCAGTGTGCTTCAGGTGTGCATTAAATACATCCACAGTTGTGTCTGTAATTAACTGAGATGTTGCTAAAAATGCCTTAAAACATTCTCTCTCTGTATCATTATTTTGGGATTTGGCAAATATTGAAAATTATGGTAATCCAAATTGACCTAAAATGTAAAAGGTTTATTCTGATTTCATGTCAGATATTGAGAAAAACATGCATATGTGTCTTTTTATATAGTGCATGCAAACTTCTGGTTTCAACTATATATCTGACATTCTAGCCTTTTTCAAGCTCTTTAATGCAAATATAGCCTTAGTAATGCAAATGTGACCTCAACATATATGCACTGCTTAACATTTTATGATTTTGAGGCACAGTGCCCCAAATCTTTTATTATACTACTTACAAAATTCCAATGAATACAGAATGTACAAAGCAATGTCCAGTACTTATTCCAAACTATGCATATATTTCACACTGCCCAACTCTGGTTTTGCCTAATCGGCTTCCTCGGGGGAATGTCAACATGCTAAACATCCTAAATTAACCCTATTAATTTAAAGCATCTGATGACAATATGTAAAATCCAGAATCACTAAAAGATATAACATCTATAACAGGCATCACCCATACTAACATGAGATACACAATAAACCAATCCAAATGAATGCGAAGAGAAAAAAACTGCTCAGAAAGGCTCAAAAATAAAAAAAATTCAAAACACAGAAATGTACAAAGCACACAGAAATGCACGGAAAAACATAAAATATAACATAAAATGCATAGAAATGCACATAGAAAAAGCTACGAAAATGTTAATAATGCACAGAAAACCAACAGAAATATACATAAATGCACAAACACACAAATAAATAGAAAACACAAAAAATGCACAAAGATGCAGAAATTGCACAGAAAACACAGAAAACACAAAATAAATGGTAACAATCATATTGGAGGCACACGCCATTTATTAGAGATGCTGAATTCAGTAAGCGGCATGCGCCTCTTAATGAATTTTGTTCAGTGTAATTTGTCAAGACTGACATAGCACAAGCTTGCGCTATGCAAGTCTTGATGAATCAACCCCTTTTACTGACATAAAAAAAGAAATAACCACTAAACATTAAGGGGTCGAGTCATCAAGACTGGCGTAGAGTAAGTTTGCACTATGTCAGTCTTAACAAAGTACATTGCGCAAAACTCATTAAGAGGGGCAAGTCACTTAGTGAGTTCAGTATCTCTACTAAGTGGCGTCCACTTCCGTGAGCTACTCCAGAAATGCTACTTCAGTCACGGACATTGAGCAGCATTTCTGGCATTGAAAATGTCGGCAGATTTGATTGATTGGCTGGTCGGGCATGGCCACACTCCTATCCCGCCCCTACTTTTTCCCAGCTCCACCCATTTCAGCGAAGCTTTTTGAAAGTGGCATGAAAATGCCAAAAGTCAATAATATTTTGCGCAACTCCATGTTGTGCAAATTTTTTTCAATTTTTCAAAGCTTTTACACCATATTTGTGGCTTAAAAGCTTTGATGAGTCGGCCTCTAAGTTTTTAAAAGCTATGAGTCAAAATAAAATTAAACACAAATTTAATTTTATAAAAGGAAGTGAACAGTCAAAACAGAGGATAAAATTAATTATTAACAAAGATTTTAGCCTAAATAGCTCTAATTGTATATTAAAACTTCTAGGGGAAAGCAGATTTAGTGCAAAAATTAACAAACTGTCTTTTAAATTGATGTGTCTAATGTGATCACCTCTGATCCAATTTTTTGCGAATCTTTTCTATACCAAAGAATTTCAATCCATGTTGATTTTTCCTTTAACAGTTTTATATTGCAAGGAAACGCAATGTTTCCAGATCTGTTTTAAAATTTTATATATGTTCACAAATTTTTTATTTGCATGTTATGCGACTAGGGCCGGAACGAGGAGTAGGCAGGGTAAGCACCATCCTAGGGCACTGCCTCCTGCCACACCAAGTGGGGCTGCACTTTGGGAGAAAAAAAATAGTGACATGGCTAAATGCCTGCATCTGCCCAGCATCTTTTTCCGGCTGCAGATATTCAGCACAGTGACGCACACACAGAGGAGCAGTGTCAGTCACTGACACCACTCACCCCTCTCTGTGCTTGCTCTCCGACCATTGCTTCCTCCTTGCATTCAATTGTATTCGTGTCAGTAATACATGAGTACAATTGCTGTCAGCACCACCCAGGATAGCAGCAGTCGAGCTGTAATCAGCTCAATGCCCTGATGGGAACTCCATCAGAATGCAGGCCACTTCTGACCGCCATCTTGTTGGAGACGGCACATGCAAGGGATGTCGGATGGCACGATATGGTGACCTCATCGGTCCATCCAGCATCCACTGCTGTACAAGAAAGAAGAGGAGACGGCAGCTGCAGTGCACAGGGAGACTGGATTAGGTGAGTATAAGCGTTTTCTTTATCTTTCTGATATTTTACCAATGAATGGGGAACATATGAGAGGCTGGCTATGGGGGACATAAGAGGGGCTGGCTATGGGGGACATAAGAGAGGTTGGATGTGGGGGACTCAAGAGGCGCTAGCTATGTGGGACATAAGAGGGGCTGGATGTGGGGGACATAAGATGTGAAGGATGTGGGGAACATAAGAGGGGCTGGCAATGGGGACATAAGAGGGGCTAGATGTGGGTGTGTTACGCTACAGGCATAACACTGCTGAAATCCAGTGGCCAGAAGAGCACAAGTACGAAATGGCAGGCAGTAGTAGAAGTTCTTGCAAGTAGCAGTAAAAGTTGTAGAGAAGTGGGAACAGTCTGGGTAAGATAGTTCTCAGAACAAGGAGCTTGAGACTGAACTGGTCTAAACAGCTAGATACAATACTCAAGCAATGAGTGAGGGATCCATGTGACTTTAATTAGGCCCAAACAGGAAACAAGATGGATTCCACAGGTTCAGAATCTGGTAAGGTTTTAATATTAGAGTTAGGACAGTCCCATAAGGGTTGCCGTGACGTGGCGGGATGGCTTTTACATTATTTTGATCTAAATTTATGTAACTAAATGCCCTTTATTTATCATTATTTCTATGCACTGTGCAATTTATCCATTTACTTTTAGGTATTAGTGTATTTTACTTTTGTCTTTGTTTTTTATCTGTCTAATGGCCTTATGTGAACATGCATTTACATTTTGCATGCACATCAATATATGTTTTAGTTCAGACTCCCAGGTTTTTTCTTGTGCTTTAGTACATATAAGGGTGTGGCCGCCCTTTGTCTGAGCTGAAAGGTTCATTCTGCCTCTCAGGTCCATGCTTCTACTAAGGGTTCAGTCTCTCTGCCCTTATCCATATGTATGTCACTTGACAAATGGTAAAGTTTTAATATTAGAGTTAGGACTGTCCCATAAGGGTTGCCGTGATGTCGCGGGATGGCTTTTACATTATTTTGATCAAAATTTATGCTAACTAAATACCCTTCATTATTTAGCATTATTTCTATGCACTGTGCGATTTATCCATTTACTTTTAGGTATTAGTCAATAAGAAAAAGATCTTCAGCTCACCTGGCCCAGCCTGCCCAGTCCTCCTTTCCATGATCTCGGTGCTCGGAATTAGTCCATCCCCATCTGGGAGAAAAATCTTCAGTGAAAGTGAAAAGTAGTTTTCCAGCACACGATGTAGAAAAATTAAAAAAGCCTTTATTTAATCCATCGTTAAAAAATACAAATCTAACAGAGATAAAAGCGTATGTGGGCTTACGCATTTCGGATCATATTTGACCCTTAGTCATAGGTATTAGTGTATTTTGCTTTTGTCTTTGTTTTTTTTCAACTGGTGGAGTTATGCATGTCAGGCACAACTCTGTTGAGATTTAGTGGTGAAGTGACATTCCTCTTATAGACTGCTGCCCCACCCATTAAAGCTGACAGAGTAGCTCATTAAAACAATTACGAGGCAAAAAATGAGAAAAAATGTTGTGGTGGGCTCTGTCACGATGAAGACAAAGAAGAGAAAGTGTAGAAAAACAGCAAACATCTATTGAAAGACAGCAACAAGTTTCAAAAGCAAAACGTGTTGCTGTGTTTTAATAAGTGTTTTTCTGCACCTCTTCATCCTTGTCTTCACCGTGACATCATGTTTACTTCATTTTTAATTTCATCATTAGATGCACTAGGAAACTTGAGGTTTTTCTTTTTTTTTATCAATAATGAATCGCATGGTATTAAAACTACATTCATGAACAAAACTTTCCTATTCATGTAAAATATTGATGTTATCATTAGAGATGAGCAGTGTTCAACTAGAACTGTTCGCCAATCTCAAATTCGAGCTGTTTTGGGCGGTGTTCGAGTCGTTCGACGAACGCGAACGATTTGCAAAAAATTCGGCTGTTCGAGGTTATGTTCTACAACTCATCGTGCAACAAAAGCGTAACTGGATTTTTTCACATCATGCAGGGATTGTCTTCCACTCACTGTAATGCCACAGCAATGGTGGTTGTGGCATTACAGCGGTTGCCCAAATCGATGGGAACAGTGCTCACAGTGAAACATGAAAAGCTGGCAATTCAGCAGCGGCATACACCGGTACCCAACAATTTAGAACAGAAAGAATAGAGCATCACACATAGATTAGATAGATAGAAACATGTCAGTCACATATATAAGAAGTACAGTGACAGTGTTGGTTACTGTACTTGTCATTTAGTGTTAAAGGATTTATTAAAAAAAATAATAGTGTTTTCATGCACCGTCTCTTTAAAAAAGCCGGCCGGCAATTCAGCATCAGTACCCGACAATTTAGAACAGAAAGAATAGAGCATCACACATAGATTAGATAGATAGAAACATGTCAGTCACATATATATGAAGTACAGTGATAGTGTTGATTACTGTACTTGTTATTTAGTGTTAAAATAAAGGATTTATTAAAAAAAAAATTGGCGTGGGGTTCCCAGTAATTTTAGTCTCTAGCGGAGGTTAAGCAGATGGCTGGGGCAGATATTTGAAGCCTGGGAAGGGGGTAATACCCACGGAGCTTCCCAGGCTACTAATATCAGCCCCAGCTGAATATCTAGCCTTTACTAGCTATTAAAATGGGGGACCCCCAAAAAAAATGACGTGGGGTCCCCCCTATTTTAATAGCTAGCAAAGGCTAGGCAGACAGCTGGTGGCTGATATTAATAGCCCAGGAAGGGTGCCATGAATATTGGCCCACTCCCAGGCTAGAAACAGTAGCCGTTAGCCACTCCAGAAATGGCGCATCCATAGGATGCGCCAATTCTGGCACTTAGCCTTGTTCTTCCCACTGCCCTGTAGCGGTAGCAGTGGGGTAATAGAGCTGGGGTTGATGTCAGCTTATAATGCCAGCTGACATCAAGCCCAGGTTAGTAATGGAGAGGCATCTATAAGACACCCCCATTACTAACCCCATAGTCAAAGTTAAAAAGAAAACACAAACACCCAGAATAAAGTCCTTTAATTGAAATAAACACACAATTCTTTAATGTTCTAAATTAAACCATACTTACCATCACGCCCATTCCAGCTGAAGCCAATGTCTTCTGCAATAAAATTAAAATAATAAACCAACCTCATCCTTGCCTTTCCATGGTTCCCAGGAGGGCTCCAGCTCTGCTACATTCATATGACAGGCTGGATCGCAGCCGAAAGCTGCCATCCAGCTTGCCATGCCGCAGACACTGAGAAGCGCAAGCATGCTTGCGCTCCTCAGTGTCTGGCTGTGATGGCATCCAGATGAGCCAAGTTCATGTCCAATGAACTCAGCTCACCTCATGCACCTCACTGACAGCGTGGCAAAATTCTCCTGCGCTTGCGGTGAGCGTGTGAAAATTCTCCTGCGCTTCTCCAAGCATGCCTGCGCTTCTCAATTTTTTTTTAATAATTTCATGAAATTCATTAAATCTGACGGCTGGTGTTTCTAGCCTGGGAGCGGGCCAATATTCATGGCACCCTTCCTGGGCTATTAATATCAGCCCCCAGCTGTCTGCCTAGCCTTTGTTAGCTATTAAAATAGGGGGGACCCCACATAGGTTTTTTTTTGGGCCCCCCATTTTAATAGCTAGTAAAGGCTAGATATTCAGCTGGGGGCTGATATTAGTTGCCAGGGAAGCTCCATGGGTATTACCCCCTTCCCAGGCTTCAAACATCTGCCCCAGCCGTCTGCTTACCCTCCGCTAGAGACTAAAATTACTGGGAACCCCACGCCAATTTTTTTTTTAATAAATCCTTTATTTTAACACTAAATGACAAGTACAGTAACCAACACTGTCACTGTACTTCTTATATATGTGACTGACATGTTTCTATCTATCTAATCTATGTGTGATGCTCTATTCTTTCTGTTCTAAATTGTCGGGTACCGATGCTGAATTGCCGGCCGGCTTTTTTAAAGAGAGTGTCTTCTGAGCAGTTTGTCAGCTTTTGGACACCTTTGAAGGTGTTTTCTATGTGTTTTTGTTTGCCTGTCATTGGTTTTAACGGAGTTCGACGTTGTTCGACAGTGTTCTAAGGTGTTCGACGAACAGTTCCACGAACATCCCGGTGTTCGACGAACCGAACCTGAACACTACGGGGGTGGCTCAACACTAGTTATCATCCACATTCAGCAGTAATTGCCATCTTATCCCCTCCGGGATATTAGCTATCTAAAGAATGTTTCAAGGGGATGCTATCCCAAATTAAAGTGAATTCTTTGATTAAATGGTGTGCTAGATGGTAAAATGTACTCTACAAATCATTTGGGTTATTATCCACAAGATTGTCACGGAAAAATACGTAATTTATGTTTAAAACAGCATAAGCTCTATAAAATATCTATTTTAGATATGTAACAGAATAGATAGACCCATACAATAACTTAAAAAAATAAAAATAAAATGACCAAACAGACGCAATATAATAAAATGGCGACAGTAGGAGTAGAGAGTGCAGGCCAATGCCTAGGGTCAAATAATTAAATAGTAGATGCACCACGTTGATAAAACAAACTTGACTGAAGGTGTCAGAATCTTGTACGTGTGTTTCCAGGACTCACAACGCTCTGCAGACTCTCCGGGTCTGCGTGAACTGAAAGTGGCTTTTACAATGTATATGAAGTGTCAGAATGATGCTACTTAGGTTTTCATTGTAAAGAGACTTCCGGCTCACGCATAGAGCATAGAGTGGACCAGCTAGTCACAACTGCGGTGACGTCACTGAGAAGCAGAGCAGAACAGCAATGATTCCTGGAGAGAGCGGATGTAGGTGAGCATATTAATACACTCACACTGCACTGTAGGCACATACACACATATTTAATAAAAAAATATATAAATGGAAGTGCTTTTTGAATCTAAACAGTGTGTGTATTGCACATTTGACCAATTTTCTATAATGTTTAAAATGATGATGGGCATTTTTGACAATTCTTCTGAAGTAAATTGCATATTATTCGACTTTTAATGGCTTTTATTAGTTCTTAAAAATTCGACACGAATTTAACTTCATTAGAATTAATCTGTTCACCTCTAGATGATTCCTGCTGCCACTTAATGCCTATTCAGATTACAGACACTTGATATATTCCCAGACCTCATCTATCTCAAGAGACGACTGCATATGTGTGTCCCTCTTTATTCATTTCTTTAGGAGTTTTGTAAATAGTCGAGTTTGTCTGCAGAGCGATATTAATCACTGTGCCAACAGTTAATAGATAGTCAATAGTCAATGGTTTAGTAAGGCTGTGTGCCCACGATGCAATTTAATGCATTAAAATCGCTTGTTAAGATGTCTGCCATGTTTCCCAATGATAATCCGCATATGCTATGTACATGCTGCGGAAATTTCTGCTGCGGATTATCATTGTGGAAAAATCCGCAGCACATCCACATTGACTTGCATTGAACCGCATAACATCCGCATGTATACATGTGGATATTAAGCAATTCAATGCGTGGATGGCACTCGGGTTGGGAGAAGAGGAGACTCTCATCCGACCCGGGTACCATCGCCCCTGCAAATTAAAAAAGAATTATAATGTAAAAAATAAAAATAAATATTCATACCCACCTCTCCCGCGGCCCCCGGTCCCCTCCCGGCTGCGTCCTCTCTCCTCGGCGGGCCGCGCTGTACTGGCAGGGCATGCGGTGACGTCACGAAACCATCACCTGACCGCTGATGTCAGCGGTCGCGTGACCATCAGCTGACTAAATGACGTCACCGCAGGTCCTGCCAGTACACCACGGGATGCCGAGGAGAGAGGACGCGGCTGGGAGTAGACCGGGGGCCGCCGGAGAAGTGAATATAAGGTTTTTTATTTCTTTTTACTTTTTAATTCTTTTTATTTACACTAGATGCACGATTTGAAGCAGAAATCTCCTCATAAGTTGGTCACACGATATTAATCCATGCCAGTTGCATGGATTTATATTGTGTGACCAACTTGTCAAGGCCTTTTCCAAGTGATGCTCAAAATCGCTTGGAAAACCGCTTGAAATAAAACCGCATGCATAAATGCATGTAAAAACGCTTTAAAAACGCTGAAAAAAAAGCATGTAAAATTTGCATGCATTTTTTCTGCCAAGGAGATGCAGAAATGCTCAGGAAATTTCTGCTACAAATCTGCATCGTGGGCACATACCCTTTACTCTATAAAATACTAGTTACCGTTCTCATTCTATTGCTTGTATTATTAGTTTAATGTTACAATTTAACTTGTGAGCAGGCTATTATATCCCAACTGTTCACAGCCCTCTGGCATTGTACAAATGTTTGAATTATTGTGCTAACCTTGACCAAAATTCATAAAAAAACCCCAATGCACTGCTTTGAAGAACTTAGAATCACTGTAGCATTGCAAATATTTTCTACAAATACAGTATGTAAAAAGAAAATGGTATGAAAATCTGTTAACATTGCAAAGAAAATTAGATATTTTACAATAAGGAATAGAAAACTTTTGTCTATGTAGTGAATGATCTAGACTGGCTTGTGAAAAACAGATGAGTTTATAATGAAAGCATTGCCAATTCCATGGGATAAAATGGGCTCTGCTGAAACTCCATTGATGTGGCTCAAATAACAAGTGTCCATCGAATGAAGACAGGTCGTTATTCCAGTTTCAGACTGCTAATCCAGCTCAGACATCCCTGCAAATAGTGCCACACGGCTGTTTTTGCCAGATTATGACTTTGCAGTTACAAATTACAAGTGGAAAGTATAATATTATTGAACACTATTAATCTTGGCCCTACTAACTGGTGCTGCTCTGATATAAACATTTTCAAATAATTATAAGCAAAAAATAGTAACATTGACATAAAAATGTTTTATTTATTCCTGATTCAAATATTTGTATGGTGACATTATGGGTTTTCAACAGTTAAGACTCAGGAATAAGATAGATTAATCGGGCACATCTCGTAAATGTGAAGTTGCAAAAGCAGCCCACTAAATTCTTCTATCTAACAATCAGAATAAATAACCACATTAATGAATCAACAATCTTTTGAATACAAATATAAAAAAACTGACCGTTGACTTCCAGACAGAAAACAGGTGTGTACAGGTGCTTACTAAGAGTAGCCATCTCCATATATAACTAAGAAATAAAGTAGCACTCTGTAGCGCTATAGTATGAGAGCATGAAATATACTAGAGCAGTAATGCAATTCAAATTTCATATATTTTATGTTTGCATACTATAGCGCTACAGAGTGCTGCTTTATTTTTTTGTTACATATGGAGATGGCTACTCTTAGTAAGCACCTGTACACACTTATTTTCTGTTTGGAAGTGACGGTCAGTCTTTTTATATCTGCATGCGTAGGCCCTCTGACTGAACATTCCAACCCTAAGCCTCAGGCAGTTTTAATTATAGCAGGATCTTACCTTCCCATATAAATGTAATCTTGAGCCAAAGAGAGGATTCACACTAGGTAGGTTCCCAGCAATGAGAATCACCTTATTGTGGCTGCCAGGTACACATGAATTGGCCAATTTATGTGCTAAGTATTCTCAATTATTCCTATTTATAGAGCAGTAATGCAATTCAAATTTCATATATTTCATGCTCGCATACTATAGCGCCACAGAGTGTTACTTTATTTGTTAGTCAAGAATCTTTCTGAATCATCCTCCTTCATCACACTTGCAATATCAGTTTGTATTCCTTCCAGTAACAGTGCTGTCTTCCTACATTACTGTGTCCAGTAATTCTACCTGGAATAAATCACTTAAAAAAAAAATAAGCATAGGGCAGCCCAGCTGAATAAGTTGTTTCCAGCAAACATGTAAGTATACTCAAAAGATTCCAAATTCTAAAAAAACATCATGTAAAATACATAAAAAAAATCCCCATGGCGTGACTGCTCTCATTGAAGCCTGGGCTTCAGTTCTTGGCTTCTTCCTGGGGCAAGCTTGCTTTTTGCTTGCCCAAAGAAAAAGCCAATGGGCAAAACCCAGGATCTGGAGAGAACAAGTGTGCTGATTACGTTTATTAATGAATATCATATGCTGGTAAGCATTTGAAACCTTGTAAATATAATTAGACATTTGTTGGAATGAAAAAACACAAGAGAGGACTGAGTATACAGCATATAAAAAAGACTTTATTAATAGAAGTATAGATACACAATATTATAAATATGATGAAATGATGCAGATAGGGAGACGATACAGAGCCACAAGGGCGCAAATAGGGAGACAGTCTGGAGCCACAAGGGCACGTAATAACTATCCACGACTAACCAAAATGGTGGGATAGTGTAATGGAGGGAAAAAGGGGAGGGAAGGAAGGTAGAGAAGGGGAAAAAGAGCGACCCAAAGCAGCATATGCTGATAAATGGTAAGATAGGAGAGATATCTATAGAAGGATATCAGTACATTAAATAATGGTAAATACATATCCCATTTTTCCCCCTAATGGGGCCAAAGTAGATAAAATCCATATATAGAATACACTCACCAAAAAGGTCACCAAGTGGCGCTCAAGGAGGGGGTCAGGGAACAAGGCAGGAGCAGACCAGTGTGGAACCTGCGGGCCTCGACGCGCGTTTCGCGGGTTTGCTTTATCAAGAGGCGTCACGGTGAAAGCGCCGACATCTTTTTAAATATGCCCCCAAAATGGGTCACATGTGCACACTTGAGGCCGGAAGAAAATGGCCGCCAACCGGAAGGCGTAAGCGGCGCATGCGCGGGGATCGTCAAACCGTCCCGCCCCCAAAACGCCCGTCATGACGTCGGCGCGAACCCGGAAGTACAAAGTTGTTGGAATGAACTTCTGCAGCTGGGCTAACCTTTGTTTGGTTGTTCTTTAAAGGGGTTGTCCAGTCTAAATCTATAAGTCTGCAGTCACTCTGTGAGACTGCAAACTTATGAATCCCCACAGCACATGCACTGTGCGCTGTGAGGATTAGCCAGTTTCTGAGTGGGGACCTGAGGGTATATATGTATGTACTGGCTCCTGGCAAGTGGGCGTGGCCTTGCTTCCATACACTTGCCTTGCTCAATACAGGTGTTTGGAGCATAGCGACGCCCACTAGACGGGTCCTGGCCAGGAGTATGTTTAGCACATGCATAGCCTTCGGTCCTAGCTCAGAAACCAGCAAATCCCCATAGAACACAGTGCATGCACTGGGGGGGATTCATAAGTCTCAGTCACACAGAGTGTGATTTTGACCGGACAACCACTTTAAGGTGATTTATTGTTGCTAGAACTCCTGTACACAGCAAATCAGGAGTACAGCAGAAAAATACACCTAGATTTACATATCCCACCTATTTTGGCGTAGCAGACTGAGAATGGAATGAAAATGCCAAATGTCACAATATTTTTGCATGAATTTATTCAATTTACGATTTATTCTTGCGCAAAAACGTTAATAAATCAGCCCCTATGTATTCTGTAAATTAAATCAGTTTACTGCTCCTTTTTAAAGAATGTGCTTGGCTCCTTCCCCTTCCATCTTGTCCTGGAACAGTTGAGATGCAATGGTGGAATAATCAATCACTCTTCCTTTCCCTGGAGAGAACCCATATTTTTAGTGACGTCACAAATCCACAAGGTGCCAGCTTTTTTTAACAAGTGTTCTGAGCAAACATATCCGGCCAGCACTTTGCCATCACTGTTCGCTCTCAGCTCAGCTTCATGGACCGAAAAATAAAAACATTATGGGTCTTGGAAAATGCCGACACAACCCAAAAATTGTTTTTTTTTGCAAGCTTCAAACTTCTAATCATTTTCACCACTAAAATAATTTAAAAACTGTACATGTATGGAATCGCTGTAATTGTACTGATGAGCAGAAGCATATTGCAAGGTCATTTTCCCCACAAAATGTACACCATAAATACAATTCCCAAAAAACGATGTCATAATTGCATTTTTACACAATTTTTCCCAATTTCCAGAACACTGTGGTAAAAAAAAGTGATGTCATTCAAAAGTATAACTCATCCTGCAAAAAACAAGCCCCTCATATATCTATGTGGACAGAAAAATAGAAGAGTTAACACTCTGGGAAGAAGGGGAGGAAAAAAACGAAAACGCAAAAACAAAAATTGGCCCTGTTATGAAGGGTTAATGGATTGGTAATGTGCCCACTGGATGTTTAGTGCCCATCATTATATTTAGATTTTATATGTTCTTTGTGATAGTGGGGGGACAGATTGGCTGTTCCGCCACAAAATGTGAATGATTTCAACCAGTCAGTTTGCATTCTTGAACGTGTGTCTTTAGTTGCTACTTTTCATTGCTTCTTTATTTCATTCTTACAGTGTAATCTGGAGGAAGGAAAACATTCATACTCTACACAGCAACCCTATTGGTAGCCATGGTGGTGGCAGTTAGACTGGAACTCCTTCATTACTTGCATGCAGTTAGGGTACACAAAGCAAAGAGAAGACAATTAGATGTAGCTTTGTGAAAGGGGAAAGAGAGATGTCATGTACTGTGATACAGTCTGCCATTATTACTGCCAGTGAAGCTAGTCCCTTCCTTTACACAAAATTCTCCACCCCCTCTTCAACTTCTGATCCAGCTGCTTCACACCTCTCGCTGCCTCCTGCTAGAGACTTTGCAGTGGGGTAGAATTGTAATTCTTATGATGACTCACGCAGATAAAAGAGACTTCCTGTTTCTACATAGAGGTTAGAAGAATTCAGCTAGTCTGTTTTTAATCACCTAATGTAAAAGAGAAGAATTAGCTGGGTAGAAGGAAAAATTGAGCAATTGTAAGTACACAGAGCTATATAATATGATGACTGCAATATATTAAGAGGATAAAAAATTTGATGGGAGGAGTGCTTCTTTAAGTGTGCTGTTTCAGCAATCTGTCAGCAGCGAACTGTTAACTTAGAGTGACAGAAACACTTCAGACAGGTCGGTGACCCTCTGTCTTCAGTACTAATGGCGCCAGCACAAGCATTTTTCCCAATTTCTCGCTGGGTTCTGGACAAACCTTCATGCAGCCTGCAACTACTAGCTACTGAGCAATACAGCTAAATAAACTGTGTAGTCCTGATGAGGACTCTTGGTGAGAAGGTTTATTGTATTTAAGAAACTTTGGGAAAAAGTCCATATTTCTTTAGCCAGTTACCTTATTTATATACTGTATACTGTATATTTTTGTTCTTGTGAAGCCTCTCCATTACTGATGAGCGAGTATGATCAGTTAACCCTTTCGGCAAGTATGCTGGTGTGAGTATCTTCAGCGTACCCGGTGATATGTTTGAATCACTCCCGTGTGCATGATTTGTGACTGTTTGACAGCTTTAATACATGTGAGGAATGCTTAAGAAACAAGCATTCCTCACATGTATTAAAGCTGTCAAACAGTCGCAAATCATGCACACGGGAGTAATTTAAACATATCACTGAGTACACTGAAGATACTCGGTACTCGTACGAGCATACTCGCCGAAAGGGTTAACCGAACATACTCGCTCATCACTACTCTCCGTGTGACTAAATGAATTTGTGTACAGTTAATAAGAATATTGGGCATAGTTAAACTAACCAATACTAATGACAAAAATTGGTTTTCAGTGCTCACTTCAGTGTTTGAGGACGCCACCGGAATATAATCTCAGATTCATATCAAGATGTTTTTTAAGCTCTTTTTCTGTGTTGCTAAACATTATGAATGCTAAAGTAGGTCATGGATATTATTTAATTAGCTCATTTCCTCAGGCTACCTAAAGATGAAATTGAGTCAATATCACAGGCATGCTGGGCGTCTTTACCAGATTTAATTTAAAATCACCTTTTTATTACAAAATAAAATATAAAATATTTGTGAAATAAATAGAAACAGAAAAAAAATCTGAATCTGTTTTAGGATAGATTATAGAGGTCAGTATAGGATGTTATCTGAGTGTGCAGTAATACAACTGCTATATAAAAATGACAGTAATCAGGTAAAGTAAAATGGAATATAAAATATAGTTATGCAAACTTTTTAGTCTAGTTTTCACACTTTTCCAGTGATACATGATTGTGACAGATTAATCTGATGGCCAGATTTTATCACGTCATTATGACAGTACTGGTGAGATCGAGATCATACATTCCAGATATGATGCAACTTCGTGACTTAGTTACTTTTTTCTGTTAAATGTGTTGTCTCATGAAGGGAAATCTCTTAAGATAGAATCTGGTTCAACAATCACCTGATTGCTGCAGTTTCAGCTTCCCTAAAGCTCCATACGTTTTAAATAGCTGTTGCCTGAACTATGGTTCTGCCGATCATTCGGCCACCAACTATGTCAACCGTCTCTTCCATACATATGAGCGTTCACTCTGCCAAGCGCTCCTGTGTTTTCTATTAGAAAGCTGCTGTCAGAAATCTCTTAAAGAACAAAGGGATTGTCAGTCCAAAATAGGATATGCTGAATCTCCTAATTATCTTTCAGTGGTCCCGATTAGTGTTGAGCCACCCCCGTAGTGTTCGAGTTCGGTTCGGTTCGTCGAACACCCGTGTGTTCGCTGAACTGTTCGTCGAACTGTTCGTCGAACACCTTCGAACACCGTTAAAACCAATGGCAGGCAAACAAAAACACATAGAAACACATAGAAAACACCTTCAAAGGTGTCCAAAAGCTGACAAACTGCTCAGAAGACATAACTAACACATGGAAAAGTGACAAGTACATATAGTCATGCGAAAATAAAAGAGGTGGAGGAGTAAAAGGAGGGGGAGACACAGATATAGGCATGTCATGCCCTTCTAAAATCCAAAAAGTGAGAAGCCGACACGGCCAGTCCGCTCCTGCCCGTGCCACCTCCGTGTTGCCGGGTTTGTGCCAGAGCCGCGGTGAACCCTGACGGCCAGCCCCCCTCTCCCAATACTGGTGCCTGTCCGCTGGTGGGTCGAGCGAGCCCCCCTGTGGTGGAGGCAGCTCTAAGCTTTTTAATTTAAATTGTCTCTCTAATTTGAATGAATACACTTTAAATCCATTTACAAGGATCTATTGGAGGGCAAGTCTCATGCCAGCAGCCGCGGTAATTCCAGCTCCAGTAGCGTCCACTAAAGCTGCTGCAGTTAAAAAGCTTTTATAAGGATCGAGCTCGGCTGTCCACCGCAAGGCATCCTACTGCCAGTCCCAGCCCCTATGCCTTGGGGTGCCTCCTGATGCTCTTCACTAAGTATCCCATGGTCCCGAAGCATTTCCTTTGAAAAAATTAAGTGTCTAAACTACAGGTGGTGTAGCTTGCTTAACAGCCGGGATAATCCGCTGACTAGCAGACACTGCTACTAGGCACAAAGTATTTCCTGGGCTAGATGCAGTTAAAAATTTGTAATTAGATACTCTCGTTGGATGCTGAGAAAGCATTCCATAGAGTCTCCTGGCACGCCATATATGATTCTCTTAAAAAGCTTGGGGTAGGGGTCTAGGGGACCCTTTTATAGCCAAAATCACGGCCCTGTATCGCAATACGTCACCTAGGCTGAAGATAAATGGAACTGTAGCACCCTGAGGGCTCGGTTGCTACAGACGTATTGCACCTCACCCAGAGGTGTGATATCTCACTCTCAGGTAAGGATGTAGTGTGGATCAGGACCCGACACCTGCATGCATTACACCACATTGCCGTGGGGCAGGGCGACCAATATGCCCCTGAGATGGGCACGACAGTCCCTGTCCCTGGCTGGAGTGGAGGGAGGGAACACTGAGGAAGGGGAACCCTGTAGTGCAGGAGCAGGGAGGAAGCAGTTCCTGGGTGCATTGAGAAGGGAGTATAAAAGGTGGGCACCATCTTAGTTCAGTGCAGAGAAGTCTGAGCAGAAGTGGCAGGGAGCAGGGGCTCTGCATGAGCTCTGCTCCGGAGGCGGGCCTAGTAACAGAGGCCCAGGCCTGGAAGAGGGAGAAGGAAGGAAGAGGAGCGGAGAAGGCTCCAGGAACGAGGAATGAAGGGATCCCAGGGGTGCGGACGGGCGAGTCGCCACCGCACGCCCGAATCCACCTGCGTGGAGGGGTCAGGCCAAAGGGGGAGACCGGTCCCCGAACTAGTGGAGGCAGGAAACGACCCTCAGCTAGAAACCGGAGGCTCTGACATTTTATGTGGCGCAGCCCCTCGCTACACCCGCTAGGAAGGCACCACATAGGGTCAGGGAAACTGGCGCCAAGTTTACCAAGAGGAGGCCCGAGGCAGCCGGACAGAAGTGTGGGTAAGAAAGCCCAGACAAAGGACACACAAAGGGGGTCCTGTGAAGTGCTCCAAAGTTATCTGGGAGTTGTCTGAGCCCCTCACCTGGTGAGCACAGTACGACGTGGGCAGCCGTTACCTGCAGACGTGGTCTGAATAATAAGAACTGTGAGTAAAGGCCCTGGACTGCATCACTGACTCCGTGTCGTTACTGCTGCTGCCCTGCACCATCACCCCCATCCTCCGCATACACTGCCCTGAGGCTATACTCCTCCCGTGGGAAGTTATGCTACGCTCTGCTGCACCCACAACACCAGCCTCAGCGGTCTGCCCTGTAGCGGCGGTTCACTCTGACCGCAATCCACGGGTGGCGTAGTCGGACATTTAAACATCAAAACCACATAAATAGTTCCGCCACTGGTTTGACCACCCTGAGCCACGGAACCGGGTCGCCGCCACGAAGACTACAACCACCAGCATCCACCAAAAAGGGTCCGGCTCCGGGTGTCCCAAGGCCCAGGGGGTGCGTCAGAACATTTTCATCACCTTTCACAATCACCAATGGGACAAGGCAGGGATGTCCTCTGTCCCCTCTCTTATACATCCTAGTGACGGAGCACCTGCTCTCATCAATTCGCCATAACCCCAATATTAGGTGGATTGAGGTGGGAGGCACCGAGTACAAGTGCTCTCTATTTGCTGATGATGTCCTAGTATATATCACTCAATCACATATATCCATCCCTGCTGTTATGGCTGAAATAGATCACTTTGTTACATGGTAAAATTTTAAAATCAATGCAGCGAAGTCTGAGGCCCTCGATGTCTCCCTCCCCAAATCCATATAGGATTCCATCCAGTCCAACTTTCCCTTTGCCTGGCCCTCACAGGGTATCAAATACTTAGGAATTCCTATTCATAGAGACCTCTCCCATCTATGTTATCTTAATTTTGGGCCCTTTATTGAACAACTCCATACAGACCACGGTTGGCAAGTTAGAACTGTAAGATTCACTACGTGAACCGCTGGTGTTTTGTGGAAAAGCACATGTACACTGCGTTCCAAATTATTATGCAAAAAGTGTTTAGGAGTGATAAGGGAAGAATTTGTTTGTTTGTCAGTTAAACTCATTGATGGTGATGTGTGTCAGGGCTCTTTATATCACTGTAAGCAATTGCAGACACCTGTGCTAATTAGTTTGGCAGGTGTGTCCAATGAAAGGCAAGACTACTTAAGAAGGCTCTCTCACATTATTAAGCAGCCTACATTTTCTGCCAAAATGGGAAAGAAAAAGGATGTGTCGGCTGCTGAGAAGCAACAAATTGTGGAGTGTTTAGGTCAAGGCATGACTACAATCAACATTGTGCGATGATCAGGATGAAGTGTCTTGGCAATCAAGAAGTATGTAGCTGATTCACAGTACACACGTGTGCGTGCTGATAAGGGCAAATTGAGGACTCTTTCCTACAGGCAATTACGTCAGGTTGAAAGAGCAGCGGCAAAAAAGCCTTGTCATAGCAGCAGACAAGTTTTTGAAGCTGCTTGTGCCTCCAACGTCCCCCGAACAACAAGATGCAGGGTCCTTCAGAGGTTTCCAGCTGTGCATACGCCATCCTGTCGACCTCCTCTATCCACTTCACACAAGCAGAAACGGCTCCAGTGGGCCAAACATTACATGAAGACTGATTTCAAAACTGTTTTGTTCACGGATGAGTGCCGTGCAGCTCTCGATGGTCCAGATGAATGGAGTGGAGGATGGCTGGTTGATGGACACCCCACGCAAACACGGCTACAGCGCCAACAAGGAGGAGGTGGAGTAATGTTTTGGGCTGGAATCATGGGGAGAGAGATTGTCGGCCCCTTTAGGATCCCTGAAGGCGCTAAAGATGAACTCCATAATGTATGTGGATTTTCTCAAACAGCACTTCCTGCCATGGTTCAAGAAGAAGAACCGTGTATTTCACAGCAAGATCATTTTTCTGCATGATAATGCACCATCTCATGCTGCACATAAAACATATGCATCTCTGGCTGATATGGGCATAAAAGGGGACAAACTTATGGTGTGACCCCCATGCTCCCCTGACCTCTACCCCATTCAGAACCTTTGGAGCATCATTAAAAGGAGTGTCTATGATGGCGGGAGGCAGTTCACATCTAAGCAACAGCTCTGGGAGGGTATTCTGTCCTCATGCAAAACAATTGAAGCAGAAACCATCCAAAACCTGACAAATTCAATGGACGAGAGAGTTCAGAAGCTCCTTTCGAACAAGGGGTCCTATGTGAAAATGTAACATCACCTAGAATAAAGTTTTGAGTTGAAAACTGTTTGATTTCAGTTTCTAACTTCCTGCTAATGCTTATAATTTCAAAAATGACCATTTTTTTGGTCTTTATTAAAATGAAAAGGTTGATCGAAAAGTTTGGGGGATCTAAGAGTGTGGCAACCCAGTAGTCATGATTACTTCGAATTCTGACAATATGAGGGTCATGCTGCAGGTAGTGCAGCAAGAAGGCACTTATGTGTCTTGCGCATCTCGGAGCCCCAAAATTATTTTCCGGGCTAGATGCAGCTAAAAATTATTTTTAATTTTAAATCTGGTGAAGCTTATTATAGATGGCCTAATAGGATCAGTGCTGCACACTGCTACAAAGCCCAAATTATTTTCCAGTCAAGATACAGATAAACATGATTAGTAATTTGAAAGCTTAAAACGGTTGGTAGGGTGATTTTAACCAATCATCAAGCTTTTACTCTCCCCAGGATGACACAGGGGTAGAAAAGTCGTTTCGGATCCATGATTTGTTCATCTTTATGAACGTGAGTCTGTCTACATTATCAGTGGAGAGCCGAGTGCGCTTATCTGTCAGCACACCACCAGCAGCGCTGAACACACGTTCAGACAGAACGCTGGCTGCGGGGCATGACAAGATCTCCAAGGCGTAAGTGGCTAGCTCCGGCCATTTATCCAGATTGGAAGCCCAAAAAGAGCAAGGGTCCAGTGACACAGTCGTGGCTTCAATGTTTACTTGGAGATACTCCTGTACCATCGTCTCTAGGCGTTGACTATGTGTCAGACTTCTTGTCTCCTGTGGCCTTGCAAAGGATGGGCTAAAAAAGTGGTGAAATGATTCCGCAAAATTGATGTTACCAGCAGATACTGTGGTTCTGTTACGGTTTGAGTGCTGAACACTTGACGGTCCCACGGTTGGCAAGTTGCAACTGTGAGATTCACTACGTGCACCACTGGTATTTTGTGGAAAAGCACATGTAAGATTCTGCAACAGTCTCTGCTGATACTCCTGCATGCGTGCATCCCTTTCTATGGCAGGAATAATTTCTGCAAATTTACTTTTGTACCGGGGATCTAACAGTGTGGCAACCCAGTAGTCAGGATTATTTCTAATTCTCACAATTCGAGGGTCACGTTGCAGGTAGTGCAGCAAGAAGGCACTCATGTGTGTTGCGCATCCAGGAGCACCAAGTCCCTGTTGTGTTGGTGGCGAGGTAACAATCATGCTTCCTTCCTCTGTCCTCTCCCCCCAACCTCGCACAACAGAAATGTGATCAAGGTCTCCCTCATCTGATGAGTCTTCCATCAGTTCGTCCTCCACTTCTTCCTGGGCTCCTGCACCTTCCTCACTAGCTTGGCTGCTACCATGCGCCCTGGTTAAACCATCTCCCCCACCCTCACATGCCTGCCGCCTTGGTGCTGCCGACCGTCTGGACCTTGCAGATGTTAGCCCTTCCGCATACAACTCCTCCTCCTCTACTTCCTCCACCTCCTCTTGTGCCACCACCTGACTCCGAATTCTGTTTAACATGTGCTCCAGCATGTAAATCACCGGAATAGTCATGCTGATAATGGCATCGTCAGCACTAAACATCTTCGTCGCCATTTCAAAACTGTGCAGAAGGGTGCATAGGTCCCTGATCTGAGACCACTCCTCCAGCGTGATTTGCCCCACCTCTGAATCTCATTGGCCCAGGCTATACGTCAGAACGTATTGCACCAGGGCTTGTCGGTGCTGCCACAGTCGCTGCAACATGTGCAGAGTTGAATTCCACCGGGTAGGCACATCGCATTTTAGCCGGTGAAGTGGCAGGCCCAACGACTTCTGTAGAGATGTAAGTCGCTGAGCTGCGGGATGCGAACGGCGGAAGTGAGCACACAGCGACCGTGCCCTCTGCAGAAGGCCATCTAGTCTGGGATAGTGGGCTAAAAATTGCTGGACAACCAGGTTCAACACGTGAGCCATACAAGGCACGTGTGTGACATTTCCCCGGCGAAGGGCCGCACCCAGGTTTGCAGCATTGTCGCACACGGCCTTCCCTGGTTTCAGGTCCAGTGGAGACAACCATTCATGAAATTGGTTCTCCAGAGCTGACCACAACTCCTCAGCTGTGTGACTCACATTTCCCAGACATTTCAATGTAAAAACCGCCTGATGACGTTGAGCCCTACTGCCAGCATAGTAAGGAGGTGTGCAGGATCCCTTCTGCGCAGTTAGAAAGCTTGTGGCATGACCAGACAGGCTTTGGGTGCAGGTGGAAGACCGAGAGGAGGTTGAGGAGGCAGAAGCAGTGGAGGAAAAATGACATAAAGAGGATTGACGCACAACTCGTGGGGACGGCAAGACTTGGACAGCAGCCCCTTGTCCTGCTGTCACCATAGTTACCCAGTGCCCAGTCAGCGACATGTAACGCCCCTGTCCATGCCTACTCGTCCAAGTGTCTGTGGTGAAATGCACCCTGTCACACACAGAGTTTCTCAAAGAAGCGGTGATGTTGTGTGCGACATGCTGGTGGAGCGCAGGCACACCTTTCTTTGAGAAGTAGTGCCGACTGGGCATCTGGTACTGGGGCACTGCGACGGACATAAGGTCTCGAAAATCCTCTGTGTCCACCAGGCGGAAAGGCAGCATTTCTGTAGCCAAGAGCTTGCAGATGGTGAAATTCAACCTCTTAGCTTTCTCATGGCTAGGAGGAAATGGTCTTTTACTTGTCCACATCTGAGGGACCGAGGGCTGGCTATTGTGCTTAGACGGGGTTGATAAGGGTGTCCCCGGCAAACTGCCGGTCTGTGAGGAAGATGCAGGCGGACATGTTAGGTTGCCTTGATCCAAAGGTGGTGCTATCGATGTCGGACAGCGCTCAAGACCAGCTGGTGTTACCACCTCCAAAGAAAATGATGACCTGCCAATCACGCTGGCTGTTGCGAGTAAAGAGGTGGCAGGTCTGCGCCCCAAAACAGGTGTGACTGCTGTCCCCCCAGTCACAGAGGATGAAGAGGCCGCGGATGCACAAGATATGGCAGACGGTGGTTGGCCCGGCCGGCTAGACCGCATTGTAGCACACTGAGCTTCCCACTGCAACTTATGCTTCATGTCCATGTGCCGGTTCATGCATGAAGTACTCAAACTATGTATTTTTTGGCCTCTACTTAGCTTTTGCTGACAAATGTTACAGATAACACGAGTTGGGTCATCTTTATCGATCTGAAAAAATGCCCAGGCTATGCAAGGCTTAGCACCCATGCGACCTGAAGAGCCACCACGACTTGTGGTGAGAGGCAGAGTTGTGTTTGAGGATGCAGTTGTTGACGTGCTTCCAGTACTACGTCTCTGTCCAGGAAGGCGCAACCTGACCTCGTCGTCACTAGCATCTTCCTCCACCTCCTCTGCTGACCTCATCTCTTGGCTGACTGTGGGTTGACAGTAAGTGGGATCTCCGACCTCATCATCATCACCCTGTGCGTTATCACACCCGTCATCCTCAGAGCCAACCTGTTCCTGCCCTGACAAAAAACTAAAGTTGTCGCTCCAATCAGGTATTTGAGTCTTATCATCGTCTTCCTCATTGTCTCCACCAACAGGAGTTACAGTTTGGGAATGAGGGTCTACATTATGGTCAGAACCTTCTGCGTCTGGTCCTGGATCCGACTCATAAAGATTCTGGGCATCAGTGCAGATCATTTCCTCGTCTGGATTCACAGAAGCGCTGGAGTCGACCTCTGATTCCCAGGCTATAGTATGAGTAAACAGCTCTGCAGACTCAACCATCTGTTCTACCTCATACTCAGACGGGCAGCTGGAGATTTGGGAGCTGTGAGGAAGCAAGTGCGATTTGGGTGACACCTTTGAGGACTGGAGTATTTGTGATGTTGAAGTTGATGTGGAGGAGAGCCCACTTAAAGGAGCACTTGATATCCGTTGAAGCACCTGCTGTTTTTGTGCCTCATCTGGAATTTGTAGCGATTGGCGTGGCCGTAAGAAAGGGATCTTATCACATTGTCCGCTAAAAGAAGTAGACATTTTAGTTTGGCTGGAAGATGGTCTTTCTTCTGCACCTACCCCACGGACACAACCTTTTTTCCCCTTCCCAACACACCTATTCCCCTTTCCACCAGCAGCAGGCCTTTTTCCACTCATTTTGGTGGTTAACTAATTCACAACTCTGGAGTTGTTTGCACAAAAAAACAATGGATGGTAACCGAGCAGAGCTGAGTGGCCAAACTGTGGTATTAGGCCAAAACTATTGGCTGGGTTAGATGCAGAAAAAAATTATTTTTAATTTGCAACCTGATGGAGGTCAGTATAGATGGACTAATAGACCAAGTCCCACACACCGCTAGAAGCCCAAATATTTTTTCAGAGCTAGATGCAGAAAATTTTTTTATTCAATTTGCAACCTGATGGAGGTCAGTATAGATGGACTAATAGACCAAGTCCCACACACTGCTAGAAGCCCAAATATTTTTTCAGAGCTAGATGCAGAAAAAAATTATTTTTAATTTGCAACCTGATGGAGGTCAGTATAGATGGACTAATAGACCAAGTCCCACACACTGCTAGAAGCCCAAATATTTTTTCAGAGCTAGATACAGAAAAAAATTATTTTTAATTTGCAACCTGATGGAGGTCAGTATAGATGGACTAATAGACCAAGTCCCACACACCGCTAGAAGCCCAAATATTTTTTCAGAGCTAGATGCAGAAAAAAATTATATTCAATTTGCAACCTGCTGGACGTCAGTATAGAAGTACTAATAGAACAAGTCCCACACACTGCTAGAAGCCCAAATATTTTTTAAGAGCTAAATGAAGAAAAAAATTATTTTTAATTTGCAACCTGATGGAGGTCAGTATAGATGGACTAATAGACCAAGTCCCACACACTGCTAGAAGCCCAAATATTTTTTCAGAGCTAGATGCAGAAAAAAATTATTTTTAATTTGCAACCTGATGGAGGTCAGTATAGATGGACTAATAGACCAAGTCCCACACACCGCTAGAAGCCCAAATATTTTTTCAGAGCTAGATGCAGAAAATTTTTTTATTCAATTTGCAACCTGATGGAGGTCAGTATAGATGGACTAATAGACCAAGTCCCACACACTGCTAGAAGCCCAAATATTTTTTCAGAGCTAGATGCAGAAAAAAATTATTTTTAATTTGCAACCTGATGGAGGTCAGTATAGATGGACTAATAGACCAAGTCCCACACACCGCTAGAAGCCCAAATATTTTTTCAGAGCTAGATGCAGAAAAAAATTATATTCAATTTGCAACCTGCTGGACGTCAGTATAGAAGGACTAATAGAACAAGTCCCACACACTGCTAGAAGCCCAAATATTTTTTCAGAGCTAAATGAAGAAAAAAATTATTTTTAATTTGTAACCTGATGGAGGTCAGTATAGATGGACTAATAGACCAAGTCCCACACACTGCTAGAAGCCCAAATATTTTTTCAGAGCTAGATGCAGAAAAAAATTATTTTTAATTTGCAACCTGATGGAGGTCAGTATAGATGGACTAATAGACCAAGTCCCACACACCGCTAGAAGCCCAAATATTTTTTTCAGAGCTAGATGCAGAAATTTTTTTTATTCAATTTGCAACCTGATGGAGGTCAGTATAGATGGACTAATAGACCAAGTCCCACACACTGCTAGAAGCCCAAATATTTTTTCAGAGCTAGATGCAGAAAAAAATTATTTTTAATTTGCAACCTGATGGAGGTCAGTATAGATGGACTAATAGACCAAGTCCCACACACTGCTAGAAGCCCAAATATTTTTTCAGAGCTAGATGCAGAAAAAAATTATTTTTAATTTGCAACCTGATGGAGGTCAGTATAGATGGACTAATAGAACAAGTCCCACATGCTGCTAGAAGCCCAAATATTTTTTCAGAGATAAATGAAGAAAAAAATTATTTTTAATTTGCAACCTGATGGAGGTCATTATAGATGGACTAATAGACCAAGTCCCACACACTGCTAGAAGCCCAAATATTTTTTCAGAGCTAGATGCAGAAAAAAATTATTTTTAATTTGCAACCTGATGGAGGTCAGTATAGATGGACTAATAGACCAAGTCCCACACACCGCTAGAAGCCCAAATATTTTTTCAGAGCTAGATGCAGAAAAAAATTATATTCAGTTTGCAACCTGATGGAGGTCAGTATAGATGGACTAATAGAATGATGCTATGCCCAAAAGATTTTACTTCACTAGGTGCAGTAAAAAAATTGGTATTCTATACACAGGTGGTATATCTTGCAACACAGATAGGCTACTCCACTGACTAACACACTCTGCAATAGGCCAAAAAGGATTAGCTTTGCTAGATTCAGCCAAATGCTGTGAAAAAAACTTGCACAGCACTGGCACAGACCTGCCTGGCAAAAACTGATAGGAACTGATGTAACCTAGTCCTGAAAAGGACTCCAATTACAATTAGTCTTTACTCCCACAATCTATCTATTTAAGAGCACAGACCTGCCTGATAAAAGTCGTAGGAAATGCTGTAACCTAGTCCTTAAAAGGACTGCAATCACAAGTATTCCCTACTCCCAAGCTATCTGTATATTTGTGCGAAAATTGGCTTGAAATTATCAAGGTATAGCGCACACAGCAACAGCGGTGCCGTCTAACACGCAGCTGCAGCAGTGAGAAAATGGTGGCGACGGGGAAAATGGCTTGGTCTTATAGGGCAAGGACATGTGACATACACTGCCAATCACACATGCCAGTGCTTGTGTGAAAAAAAGCACTTCGCTCCGTGTGTGCGCTGCTGATAGGCTGACAGATTGCACCTCCCCACTGCAAATGCGGGAAAGAGAAAAAAAAATGGAGATCTTCATTGTTCCTGCAGAGATCCATCCCCTGCCCCTCCCCCCGCCCCGCTGTACACTCAAACTGCGTATTAACATTAATTTTCATCATTACTGAGAAAAAATCCAGTTATGATTTTGGTGCACGAACAGTTATCGAACATAACCTCGAACAGCCGAATTTTTCTCAAATTGTTCGTGTTCGCCGACCGGCTCGAACACCGCCCAAAACAGCTCGAATTTGAGATTGGCGAACAGTTCGAGTAGAACAACGCTCATCTCTACCCAGTAGTCAGGATTATTTCTAATTCTCACAATTCGAGGGTCATGTTGCAGGTAGTGCAGCAAGAAGGCACTCATGTGTGTTGCGTATCCAGGAGCACCAAGTCCCTGTTGTGTTGGTGGCGAGGTAACAATCATGCTTCTTTCCTCTGTCCTCTCCCCCCAACCTCGCACAACAGAAATGTGATCAAGGTCTCCCTCATCTGATGAGTCTTCCATCAGTTCGTCCTCCACTTCTTCCTGGGCTCCTGCACCTTCCTCACTAGTTTGGCTGCTACCATGCGCCCTGGTAAAACCATCTCCCCCACCGTCACATGCCTGCCGCCTTGGTGCTGCCGACCGTCTGGACCTTGCAGATGTTAGCCCTTCCGCATACAACTCCTCCTCCTCTACTTCCTCCACCTCCTCTTGTGCCACCACCTGACTCCGAATTTTGTTTAACATGTGCTCCAGCATGTAAATCACCGGAATAGTCATGCTGATAATGGCATCGTCAGCACTAAACATCTTCGTCGCCATTTCAAAACTGTGCAGAAGGGTGCATAGGTCCCTGATCTGAGACCACTCCTCCAGCGTGATTTGCCCCACCTCTGAATCTCGTTGGCCCAGGCTATACGTCAGAACGTATTGCATCAGTGCTTGTCGGTGCTGCCACAGTCACTGCAACATGTGCAGAGTTGAATTCCACAGGGTAGGCACATCGCATTTTAGCCGGTGAAGTGGCAGGCCCAACGACTTCTGTAGAGATGTAAGTCGCTGAGCTGCGGGATGCGAACGGCGGAAGTGAGCACACAGCGACCGTGCCCTCTGTAGAAGGCCATCTAGTCTGGGATAGTGGGCTAAAAATTGCTGGACAACCAGGTTCAACACGTGAGCCATACAAGGCACGTGTGTGACATTGCCCCGGCGAAGGACCGCACCCAGGTTTGCAGCATTGTCGCACACGGCCTTCCCTGGTTTCAGGTCCAGTGGAGACAACCATTCATGAAATTGGTTCTCCAGAGCTGACCACAACTCCTCAGCTGTGTGACTCACATTTCCCAGACATTTCAAAGTAAAAACCGCCTGATGACGTTGAGCCCTACTGCCAGCATAGTAAGGAGGTGTGCAGGATCCCTTCTGCGCAGTTAGAAAGCTTGTGGCATGACCAGACAGGCTTTGGGTGTAGGTGGAAGACCGAGAGGAGGTTGAGGAGGCAGAAGCAGTGGAGGAACTTTGACATAAAGAGGATTGATGCACAACTCGTGGGGACGGCAAGATTTGGACAGCAGCCCCTTGTCCTGCTGTCACCATAGTTACCCAGTGCCCAGTCAGCGACATGTAACGCCCCTGTCCATGTCTACTCGTCCAAGTGTCTGTGGTGAAATGCACCCTGTCACACACAGAGTTTCTCAAAGAAGCGGTGATGTTGTGTGCGACATGCTGGTGGAGCGCAGGCACACCTTTCTTTGAGAAGTAGTGCCTACTGGGCATCTGGTACTGGGGCACTGCGACGGACATAAGGTCTCGAAATTCCTCTGTGTCCACCAGGCGGAAAGGCAGCATTTCTGTAGCCAAGAGCTTGCAGATGGTGAAATTCAACCTCTTAGCTTTCTCATGGCTAGGAGGAAATGGTCTTTTACTTGTCCACATCTGAGGGACCAAGGGCTGGCTATTGTGCTTAGACGGGGTTGATAAGGGTGTCCCCGGCAAACTGCCGGTCTGTGAGGAAGATGCAGGCGGACATGTTAGGTTGCCTTGATCCAAAGGTGGTGCTATCGATGTCGGACAGCGCTCAACACCAGCTGGTGTTACCACCTCCAAAGAAAATGATGACCTGCCAATCACGCTGGCTGTTGCGGGTAAAGAGGTGGCAGGTCTGCGCCCCAAAACAGGTGTGACTG
Source organism: Phyllobates terribilis (assembly GCF_046119375.1). Lineage (NCBI taxonomy): Eukaryota > Metazoa > Chordata > Amphibia > Anura > Dendrobatidae > Phyllobates > Phyllobates terribilis. The sequence continues at coordinate 761,503,344 of NW_027362762.1, read as the reverse complement.
CTGTCCCCCCAGTCACAGAGGATGAAGAGGCCGCGGATGCACAAGATATGGCAGACGGTGGTTGGCCCGGCCGGCTAGGCCGCATTGTAGCACATGAGCTTCCCACTGCAACTTATGCTTCATGTCCATGTGCCGGTTCATGCATGAAGTACTCAAACTATGTATTTTTTGGCCTCTACTTAGCTTTTGCTGACAAATGTTACAGATAACACGAGTTGGGTCATCTTTATCGATCTGAAAAAATGCCCAGGCTATGCAAGGCTTAGCACCCATGCGACCTGAAGAGCCACCACGACTTGTGGTGAGAGGCAGAGTTGTGTTTGAGGATGCAGTTGTTGACGTGCTTCCAGTACTACGTCTCTGTCCAGGAAGGCGCAACCTGACCTCGTCGTCACTAGCATCTTCCTCCACCTCCTCTGCTGACCTCATCTCTTGGCTGACTGTGGGTTGACAGTAAGTGGGATCTCCAACCTCATCATCATCACCCTGTGTGTTATCACACCCGTCGTCCTCAGAGCCAACCTGTTCCTGCCCTGACAAAAAACTAAAGTTGTCGCTCCAATCAGGTATTTGAGTCTTATCATCGTCTTCCTCATTGTCTCCACCGACAGGAGTTACAGTTTGGGAATGAGGGTCTACATTATGGTCAGAACCTTCTGCGTCTGGTCCTGGATCCGACTCATAAAGATTCTGGGCATCAGTGCAGATCATTTCCTCGTCTGGATTCACAGAAGCGCTGGAGTCGACCTCTGATTCCCAGGCTATAGTATGAGTAAACAGCTCTGCAGACTCAACCATCTGTTCTACCTCATACTCAGACGGGCATCTGGAGATTTGGGAGCTGTGAGGAAGCAAGTGCGATTTGGGTGACACCTTTGAGGACTGGAGTATTTGTGATGTTGAAGTTGATGTGGAGGAGAGCCCACTTAAAGGAGCACTTGATATCCGTTGAAGCACCTGCTGTTTTTGTGCCTCATCTGGAATTTGTAGCGATTGGCGTGGCCGTAAGAAAGGGATCTTATCACATTGTCTGCTAAAAGAAGTAGACATTTTAGTTTGGCTGGAAGATGGTCTTTCTTCTGCAGATGTTACTATTGCTTTAACACCTACCCCACGGACACAACCGTTTTTCCCCTTCCCAACACGCCTATTCCCCTTTCCACCAGCAGCAGGCCTTTTTCCACTCATTTTGGTGGTTAACTAATTCACAACTCTGGAGTTGTTTGCACAAAAAAACAATGGATGGTAACCGAGCAGAGCTGAGTGGCCAAACTGTGGTATTAGGCCAAAACTATTGGCTGGGTTAGATGCAGAAAAAAATTATATTCAATTTGCAACCTGATGGAGGTCAGTATAGATGGACTAATACAACAAGTCCCACACACAGCTAGAAGCCCAATATTTTTTCAGAGGTAGATGCAGAAAAAAATATATTCAGTTTGCAACCTGATGGAGGTCAGTATAGATGGACTAATACAACAAGTCCCACACACAGCTAGAAGCCCAATATTTTTTCAGAGGTAGATGCAGAAAAAAATATATTCAGTTTGCAACCTGATGGAGGTCAGTATAGATGGACTAATACAACAAGTCCCACACACAGCTAGAAGCCCAATATTTTTTCAGAGGTAGATGCAGAAAAAAATATATTCAGTTTGCAACCTGATGGAGGTCAGTATAGATGGACTAATACAACAAGTCCCACACACAGCTAGAAGCCCAAATATTTTTTCAGAGGTACTGTAGATGCAGATAAAAATTATTTTGAATTTGCAACCTGATGGAGGTTAGTATAGATGGACTAATAGAGAAAGTCCGACACACTGCTAGAAGGCCAAATATTTTTTCAGAGCTAGATGCAGAAAAAAATTAGATTCAGTTTGCAACCTGATGGAGGTCAGTATAGATGGACTAATAGAATGATGCTATGCCCAAAAGATTTTACTTCACTAGGTGCAGTAAAAAAATTGGTATTCTATACACAGGTGGTATATCTTGCAACACAGATAGGCTACTCCACTGACTAACACACTCTGCAATAGGCCAAAAAGGATTAGCTTTGCTAGATTCAGCCAAATGCTGTGAAAAAAACTTGCACAGCACTGGCACAGACCTGCCTGGCAAAAACTGATAGGAACTGATGTAACCTAGTCCTGAAAAGGACTCCAATTACAATTAGTCTTTACTCCCACAACCTATCTATTTAAGAGCACAGACCTGCCTGATAAAAGTCGTAGGAAATGCTGTAACCTAGTCCTTAAAAGGACTGCAATCACAACTATTCCCTACTCCCAAGCTATCTGTATATTTGTGCGATAATTGGCTTGAAATTAACAAGGTATAGCGCACACAGCAACAGCGGTGCCGTCTAACACACAGCTGCAGCAGTGAGAAAATGGTGGCGACGGGGAAAATGGCTTGGTCTTATAGGGCAAGGACATGTGACATACAGTGCCAATGACACATGCCCTTGCTTGTGTGAAAAAAAGCACTTCGCTCCGTGTGTGCGCTGCTGATAGGCTGACAGATTGCACCTCCCCACTGTAAATGCGGGAAAGAGAAAAAAATATGGAGATCTTCATTGTTCCTGCAGAGATCCATCCCCTGCCCCTCCCCCCACCCCGCTGTACACTCAAACTGCGTATTAACATTAATTTTCATCATTACTGAGAAAAAATCCAGTTATGATTTTGGTGCACGAACAGTTATCGAACATAACCTCGAACAGCCGAATTTTTCTCAAATTGTTCGTGTTCGCCGAACGGCTCGAACACCGCCCAAAACAGCTCGAATTTGAGATTGGCGAACAGTTCGAGTAGAACAACGCTCATCTCTAGTCCCGATACACTACACTATCAGCCTAACACTTCGATATTGGAGGGTTCGGCTATCTTTTGTCTAAAGTATATGATGTTAAACCATACAAATACGAGCCATTCAGAAGTGATTCATACATATAGTTGTAATTGTGGAACCTTCCTGTATAATTTCCAGGAGACAATTCCTTCCTTTTCCAGGCACAAGTTTTTTTTAATACATTGGTATTCAATTATAATACTAATAATGTATTTACCTTAGGAGTAAAGATAAAGAAAAAAAATCTGAAAAATAACTGTTTTCACCTTTTCTTTAGAACTTAAAGTGGATCTGATCTGACAGCTCTTTGATTTAGTGAATTCTTGTCTTTCCGAAAAATAGCTGCATTTAAGGATCTTTTCTTAGAACTTTTCTTGGTGCTGTTCCTTTGTTATTCCATATAGAATATTATCCACAACTTGACATAAATTTAACGTTACTATTCCACTTGTCAAAATGGTCTGTTTCTACGTAGAAAGCACGTGTTAGATAGTTATAGGCATTGTGGGGACACAGTCCCAAAATCTAAACGCTCTTTTATTAATTTATCTATAAATAACAGAGGAATGCAAAACAGGGAAAGTGAGGAAATATGCTTCAAAATTTAATATGAAGTACATTTAATTAAACAGACTTTTTCAGGAGAGCTAATGAGTTCTTTTTAAGGCTAGGGTCCCACAAGCGTAATTTCTCTCATCTGAGAAAATCGGGTAAATGCAAGTGACACTCTGATCAAACTTTGATCAAAGTATGAACATAGTGTGAACCGATTCTCTCGGATGGGAAGATGAAAAAAAAAATGTATCCATCTTCCTCATTGTGTCAGTTAGTGGAAACCGGATTGCACTCAGATGTCATCTGAGTGCAGTGCAATGGTTTCCACAGGCTCATTGACTTTCATGACTGAGTGCGATTTCAATATGAAATCAAGCTTTTGCATGCTGCAATTTTTTTCCTCAGACCGGCTTGGTCCAAGGAAAAAATCGGACATGTGCACCGCCCCATAAAATAACTTGGGGACGAGTGCTATCCGGTGATATCCACTTCATTAAATGATATAAAATAACACAAGGAGTCATTCTCACTTTTCCAATTCCCTGCCACTCCCTTGTTGAAGCTTTACTGACCCTCCCTTGGTCTATGTTTACATATTGATGATGTGGCATGTCGACACATGAGCAACATAGCCAATCACTGCTGTGGAGTGTCAACACCTCTGTGGTCACCGATGCAGCCAGTGACTGGCTGCAGTAGTCACATGTCGAGATGACACAACATCACTAACTGTAAGTCGAGCAAACAGACAATATTGGGTGACCATTGAAGCATCTGCCCAGGAGTAGCAGCAGTTGATAAGGTAAGTTGTAAACTATTGGGTTACTGGTCCTTTGGCACAAGAGGCCAAGGGAGCGCTGAGTATGTCCACTATACAGTGCTGGCCAAAAGTATTGGCACCCCTGAAATTCTGTCAGGTAATACTCAGTTTCTTCCTGAAAATGATTGCAATCACAAATTCTTTGGTATTATTCTCTTCATTTAAATTGTCTTCAATGAAAAAAACACAAAAAGAATTGTCCTAAAGCCAAATTGGATATAATTCCACACCAAACCTTAAAAAGGGGGTGGACAAAAGTATTGGCACCCTTTGAAAAATCATGTGATGCTTCTCTAATTCGTGTAATTAACAGCACCTGTAACTTACCTGTGGAACCTAACAGGTGTTGGCAATAACTAAATCACACTTGCAGCCAGTTAACATGGATTAAAGTTGACTCAACCTCTGTCCTGTGTCCTTGTGTGTACCACATTGAGCATGGAGAAAAGAAAGAAGACCAAAGAACTGTCTGAGGACTTGAGAAACCAAATTGTGAGGAAGCATGAGCAATCTCAAGGCTACAAGTCCATCTCCAAAGACCTGAATGTTCCTGTGTCTTCCGTGCGCAGTGTCATCAAGAAGTTTAAAGCCCATGGCACTGTGGCTAACCTCCCTAGATGTGGACGGAAAAGAAAAATTGACGAGAGATTTCAACACAAGATTGTGCGGATAGTGGATAAAGAACCTTGACTAACATCCAAACAAGTTCAAGCTGCCCTGCAGTCCGAGGGTACAACAGTGTCAACCCGTACTATCCGTCGGCGTCTGAATGAAAAGGGACTGTATGGTAGGATACCCAGGAAGACCCCACTTCTTACCCCGAGACATAAAAAAGCCAGGCTGGAGTTTGCCAAAACTCACCTGAGAAAGCCTAAAACGTTTTGGAAGAATGATCTCTGGTCAGATGAGACAAAAGTAGAGCTTTTTGGGAAAAAGCATCAACATAGAGTGTACAGGGAAAAAGAAGAGGCATTCAAAGAAAAGAACACGGTCCCTACAGTCGAACATGGCGGAGGTTCCCTGATGTTTTGGGGTTGCTTTGCTGCCTCTGGCACTGGACTGCTTGACCGTGTGCATGGCATTATGAAGTCTGAAGACTACCAACAAATTTTGCAGCATAATGTAGGGCCCAGTGTGAGAAAGCTGGGTCTCCCTCAGAGGTCATGGGTCTTCCAGCAGGACAATGACCCAAAACACACTTCCAAAAGCACTATAAAATGGTTTGAGAGAAAGCACTGGAGACTTCTAAGGTGGCCAGCAATGAGTCCAGACCTGAATCCCATAGAACACCTGTGGAGAGATCTCAAAATGGCAGTTTGGAGAAGGCACCCTTCAAATATCAGGGACCTGGAGCAGTTTGCCAAAGAAGAATGGTCTACAATTCCAGCAGAGCATTGTAAGAAACTCATTGATGGTTACCGGAAGCGGTTGTTCGCAGTTATTTTGGCTAAAGGTTGTGCAGCCAAGTATTAGGCTAAGGGTGCCAATACTTTTGTCCTGCCCTTTTTTGGAGTTTTGTGTGAAATGATCAATGATTTGATTTTTGCTTCATTCTCCTTTGTGTTTTTTCCTTGCAAGCAAATTAAATGAAGAGAATAATACCAAAGAATTTGTGATTGCAATCATTTTCAGGAAGAAACTGAGTATTATCTGACAGAATTGCAGGGGTGCCAATACTTTTGGCCAGCACTGTATGAAACCCACAACACCAACAACTGAAAAAGAATGTGTTCCAAATGGAGATACTATTTCAGTACAATATGCTGGTTTTCTGTACATTACATGACATTATTACTATTTGTTTACATACCAAATAGAAAAATGATGTAAGTCTAAGGGTATGTGCACACGATGCAGAAATGAAGTAGAAAATTTCTGCATAATTTCTGCATCTCCCTGGCAGAAAAAACGCATGCAGATTGTGCATGCGTTTTTCCTGCGGAATACATGCGGATTCACATGCGTTTCCGCATGTGGATTGACAAGCGCTTTCCGGGCGATTTTAGCATCACCTGGAAAGTGCTTGACAACTAGGTCACACTATATAAATCCATGCAAACAGCATGGATTTATATAGTGTGACCCGAGAGAGTGTATATACTTACCTCCGATGGCCCGCGCTGTCCTGCTCAATCCGTTCTCCCTCGCCGGCAACTTTGAATTGAAAGACCTGCCGACGTCAGCGTCACGTGACCCGTCACATGACTCTGACGTCAGCGCAGGTCCTTCAACTCACTGCAAGTGCCGGGAACCAAGCAGGAGCGGTGCGCGGGCCGACAGATAGTAAGTATATATATATTTTTTATTTTATTCTTGTTTTACAGCTTTTTTAATGGTACCTGGGTGTGGATGAGACTCTCCTCTCCTCCACACCCGGGTACCATCCGCACATTAGAACGCAACAATTACGCAAGTACAGATGCTGTCTTGCGGAATTGGAGCGCTCTAATGCAAGTCAATGGCGGCGAAAACGCCGCGTTTACGCAAAATTAAATGACATGCTGCGGATTTTTGAGCGCAGCGTTTACGCTGCGGAAAAGTCCGCATCATGGGCACAGCACATGCGGATTTCAATTGGGGAACATTGCTGCCCTTCTACCATGCGTTTTTAATGCGTTTCCGCGGCGTTTACACAACTGCAAAAACGCCGCGGAAACGCATTAAATACGCATCGTGTGAACTCAGCCTTACAGTAAATTACATTTGTTTAGTGGTAAAATAAAGTGGTATAGGATATGGGTAGTATAGACGGGCTTTAATGTGAATAAACTGATGGTATGTGTCCATCCATTGGAAATGTCAATCAGTGTATCTTAGCTGAATATCTTGTACATATTCAAGCTGTGTATTCTCTTAAAAAATCCTCATAATCACTCATAATCACAAGTGAACAAGTATTTTATTTGATTATTATTGTCCAATAAAAATGCTATTAACCTCAAATAAAAAATGTACATCTTATAACCTAATTTATAATATTTGTCAAAATAAATTTCAATATGCAATGTGACAGTGCAGCTGCTGGATTGGCATGTTTTTGTCACTAAGTGTATGTACACACAGCGTCTTATTGACGCCAGCATACCCGCAGATTTTTTGAAGCAGAAGATGCCAAAGGAAAACTCTTGTGTTGCATTTTTTTTAGTGTCATCTTTGGCAACTTTATGGTTGTTGTAGCGTCATCCTCCTTGCACGCTTTCCATCTTCCCTTCCCCTGGAGGAAACCGCTAAAGGATCAGCCAGATTCCTACTATATGTCTGGCTGATCCTTTAGCAGTTTCCTCCATGGATGGAAAGCTTCTCTCTTGAGACCATCTTGTTTGTAACTGAGCCTGTAACTCTTCAGGTGGGAATGCTACATTTGGAGAAGATCTCCTTCTACATGCTGTCCGGTCTCTCTCATCCCCTCCTGCTTGGCCTGCCTTGGTTACAGAGACTCAAACCCATCCTGAATTGGACCTCAGGTGAGGTGCTCCGCTGGGGTCAGGAATGTCATAAGTCCTGTCTGGTTCCTGTTCGTCCTGCTCGACCTCCATCTACTCCAGCTAACCTACCTGGCCTTCCGGGACCCTACTGGTCATATGCGGACGTCTTTGATAAAAAGGAGGCAGAGACACTACCACCTCATAGGCTGTATGATTGCCCCATCGACCAAATACCTGGTGCTTCTGCTCCTCACAGGCGAATCTACCCCTTGTCGCTGTCCGAGACCCGTGCTATGTCTGAGTACTGATTTATCCAGAAATCCACCTCTCCGGCAGGAGCAGGATTCTTCTTTGTCAAAAAGAAAGACTGCTCTCTTCGTCCATGTATTGACTATAGGGGCCTAAACCAGATTACCATCAAAAATAAGTACCCCCTGCCTCTCATCTCAGAGCTGTTTGACCACCTAAAAGGTTCGAAGATCTTCACTAAGCTCGATCTTCGTGGGGAGTACAATCTTGTCCGGATTCACCAGGGAGACGGCATTTAACACTCGGGATGGCCACTACAAGTAACGCGTGATGCCCTTCGGTCTCTGCTCTAGCCGTCTTCCAGGAGTTAGTGAACGACATCTTCTCAGATCTCATGTATTCCTGCTTGGTGGTGTACCTGGACGATATCTCGGTGTTCTCTCCTGATCTGCCCTCTCATCGGAGGGATGTTCTTCAAGTACTGCTGAGGCTCTGGAAGAATCGCCTCTATGCTAAGTACGAGAAATGTGTCTTTGAGCAGACCTCCCTACAATTTTTGGGTTATATCATCTCTGAGACCGGACTGTGGATGGATCCCGAGAAGGTGTCGGCCATCTTAAAGTGGCCCCGACCTGAGGGGTTGAAGGCTATTCAGCGGTTTCTGGGATTCACTAACTACTACCGCCTCTTCATTCCTCATTTCTCCTCCCGGACTCCTCCCATCTCTGCTCTCATCCGTAAAGTGGGCAAATCCCAGGGAATGGACTTCCAAGGTAGAAAGTGCCTTTGCCACTCTTAAGCAAGCCTTCTTCTCCGCTCCAGTGCTACATCGCCCAGATTGCAAGAAACAGTTCTTCTTGGAGGTTGATGCAGTGCTCTCCCAGAAATCCTTGTCCGCGCGAATGGTGACGTTCTTCTCCAAACTCTTTTCTCCGTCCGATCACAATTACTCCATAGGAGATTGAGAACTGATGGCCATCAAATTAGCGCTGGAGGAGTGGCGCTACTTGCTTGAAGGGGCCCTGCATTCGGTGGTTATCTACACTGACCATAAAAACCTTGCTTACTTGCAGACCGCCCAAAGACTAAATCTGCGTCAGGCCAGATGGTCTCTGTTCTTTGCTCGTTTCAGTTTTACTCTCCATTACCACCTGGCAGACAAGAATATTAAAGCTGATGCTCTATCCCGCTCTTTCCTGTCTACTGACCAAGAAGAGGAGCCTCTACATATCAATGACCCCTCCAGAATAATGTCTGTTGCTCCGTTTGACCTGTCTCATCTTCCTCCTGGTAAGACCTTTGTGGCGGCTCAGGATCGGAAGAGGGACTTACTCTGGGGTCATTCATCCAAACTTGCTGGTCATGCCGGCCAGAGGAAGACGCTTCTGCTTTTTGCCCGACATTATTGGTGGCCCACCCTGTGCAAGGATGTTGCGGATTTTGTCGCGGCTTGTTCTTCCTGTGCCCGTAGCAAGATACCTAGGCACCTCCCACCTGGTCGCCTTCTTCCTCTCCCCATGCCATCTTCTCCTTGGCAACACATTGCTATGGACTTCATCACTGATCTTCCGGTATCTGCCGGTTCTACCATCATATGGGTGGTCGCTGAACGCTTCTCCAAGATGGCTCACTTCATTCCTTTGCCTGGTATTCCATCCGAACCTGTGCTGGCCGCCACGTCTTTTGTCTCCACGGCTTACCCCTCCATATTGTCTCGGACAGAGGAGTTCAGTTCACTTCTCGCTTCTGGAGAGCCATGTGCATGCTGCTGGATGTCACTTTGGACTTTTCTTCGGCCTATCATCCTCAGTCCAATGGTCAGGTGGAACGTATTAATCAGATCCTCACCAGTTTTCTTCGGCACTTTGTCAACACTCACCATAGCGATTGGGTAGAACTTTTGCCTTGGGCCAAGTTTTCTTATAGCAATCATGTGAGTGAGTCCTCTGCTAAGTCTGTTTCTTGTGGTTTACAGTCAACACCCCCGAATTCCATTTCCCATCTCTTCTTCAGTGGACAATCCTGCCGCAGAGTCTCACGTCAGTGACTTTTTGGTGATTTGGGAAGACACTAGATCTGTGCTTCTACATTCCTCTGAGCGTATGAAGAGACATGCTGATAAGAGACGTCTGGATCCGCCTCTTTTCCGTCCGGGAGAGGTCTGGCTTTCCTCTAAGTATGTTCGCCTCAAGATGCCTTCTTACAAGTTGGGTCCTCGATTCATCGGTCCGTTCGAGATTCTGAGCCAAATTAATCCGGTGGCATACCAGTTGAAACTTCTTGCCTCATTACGGATCCCCAACTCGTTCAGTGTATCACTCCTCAAGCCTGTTGTCCTCAATCCTTTCTCTGATGATCCGGGTACCGCTCCAGTTCCAGTCAGCGCTGAGGATGTTTTTGAAGTAGAGATCATTCTGGCTACCAAGAGGGTAAGAGGAAAAACCTTTTTTCTTTTGGATTGGAAGGGGTTTGGTCCTGAGGAGAGGTCATGGGAGCTCAGGGAGAACATACATGCTCCTCTTCTTCTTGAAAAGTTTCTTGTGGGCTTGAAGAGGTGGGGGCGTAAAGGGGGGGTACTGTAGCGTCGGCGTCTCTGCCTCCTGCCCGACAGAGATGCCGATCTACTCACCACCGCGGCTCTAGTCCGGCGTTCCCCGTTCCTCCCCCGGGCCTCATCGCAGCGTCTGTCCGGGGTGCCTGCACCGCGCGTAGATCCCCAGTCTCTGTACTTTGGGCACGCTCCCGTTCTCTTCCTCTTAAATGGGACGTGCGCGCCGTCCTAAAAGTCCCTGGCCAATGGCCGGAGGACTGCCCCTACATAAGGCACCTCCTTCATAATGGAGGTGCCTGTGCAAAGTTGTTATTTATGTGCTAACACTCTCTCCAGCCCTCAGGTTCAAGTGCCTCCCTGCCTGTCTATCTGCCATTCCTGCCTGCCTGTCTATCTGCCGTGCCTGCCTGCTTGTCTACCAGCATCACCTGCCTGTCTACCAGCCGTGCTCATCAGCTGTGCCTGTCGGCTTCGGCCATCAGTCCCGTGGGAGTCGCCTGCTCTCACACAAGGTCGGTCCCAGAGTGGTTCACCTTCCCGGTCCCTCCTTGGTTCACGGAGTCGACTAAGCCTCTGTGTGGCCAGGGTCGGTCCAGGTAGGCACTTAGTTACGCCCCTCTGGTCCCTCCTTGTATCACAGCACAGAGGTTCCACCACCCGAATCCGTAACAAAAGTCAGTTTTACAGGCTATTAAACTACTGCGGATCAGCAAACAAGCAGCTTATCAGCAGTCATTTAGTGCCTCAGGTCAGACTTGTAGACTTTGCAAAATAGATACCTATTGTACACCAGGCTAGCAGTGTCTTTAAGCCCAAAGAGGTATTTGATTTGTAGTTTAATAAATAGCATAACTTCCTAAGTTTGAGGGTAACACTAATTGTTCTGTAACATAACACTATTGTATAACAGTCACAGCTCAACCAACATCAATGTAAATGTTTAACAACTGCAATGAGCTGACAGTATTCATGTAATTTTATCAATGATTTATCCCAATGATTGTCCAGTGAAAATATAGATCAATGATAAAACATTGTCGTAGATCTTCCTCTTTGTTGATCCTTTATCCATTCCTAACTCGGCACTCACATTTATATTAAGCTACTGCATAAAGGCACCCACACCATACACACTAGACTAAATTTGTCCAATGTCAGGGCAGTGGAGGACAGGCACAACAGAAGGCCAGTGGTTAATCCTTTAATTCTGAGATAAACTAGCAGCTGGATGCAGTTAGGGCGAGCACCATCTCTGTTTGTTGCTTTAGGGATATATTAATTAACTAATTTATTTATTTATTTATTTTACTCACTTATATAGGGTCATTAATTCTACAGCACTTAACAGACATTATCATAAATGTCCCCATTGGGGCTCACAATCTAGATACCCTATAAGTATGTCTTTGGAGCATAGGAGGAAACCGGAGAACCCGGAGGAAACATACGTAAACACGGGGAGAACATACAAACTCCTTGCAGATGTTGTTCTTGGTGGAGTTTCAACCAAGGACTCCAGAGCTGCAAGGCTGCAGTGCTAACCACTGAGCCACTGTGCTGCTCCATGAGATTTGGGGACACAATTCTTACTATTTTGACCCTTAATGGAAACATTTGGTTTAATTTCTGTGCTCAATTTCTCTAAGTGCTCTGAAACCAGTCCCTAAAACTAATGTTATCTGTTCATTTGGGGGTATGTAAGCCCTTCTCTTTGCAGGATGATGGCTGTAGTATCTAATCCAGCCAGCTACATCCATCATTCAAGAGTAGAGAAGAGGGGATGTGGAGAAACGAGGGTCAATGAGTGTTCTCATCCACTGGCTGGGCTGTCTTTAGAAAGACCGCATGAACCAGGGCTCATCCCACTAAACACCCACTCTCAATTCCCAAGGGCATAATACTACTCAGACAACACAGGGTGAGGGTAACACAGTGGCAATGACATATAGAACAGTCCCAGCAAATACACAAGATGGTGCAAATTACAGAGTCTCACCCTTCCGCTGGCTCACCGGGATTAGAGCAGCTGCAACTTTGGGGCTTACAGGGCCAACTGCCTCTACCAGTGGCACCCCACTTTTGGTGGGTAACTACAGAGAGGAAGTAGCGGCAAGCTAAGGAAGCTGACAGTCCATTGAGGTATGTGGCCAGGTGACCAGATTGTCCCAACCTGGCTTCTCTGAACGTCTCCATGGTGACTGGATGGTCAATGAGGCAGATCTGTATCCCTCCAGCTAGGGCCGTGGTCCCTTAAGCTGGCATCCTGTAGAATGTTAAATCTGTATTCCTCTTGATGGCGCCATGGTGCCTTAGCTGTTGTTCTGTAAAGTATCACTCAGCTCTTATTCAGGCATTTTTCCACAGGATAGGGGGAAGGTGGCAGGAGCTCATCTCTCATTGTTCAAGGGTTCATAGTTTGTCTTTTAATGTTTGCAGGACAACAAGCTGCATGGACTGACACAATGGGTAATCAACATATTACCAAACATCGATTGTTCAATTTGTTCCCCAAGGACAGCAGAACAATAAACTGCAGGAACTGATATATTAGGTAAACAGCAGCCTTTGAACAATTCAACAAACGTCAATTCAAGAGTCAATGTTCAGGCTCATATGAACAATTGCTTATGTCTCTTGACCTACTGGAAAATAAGTCTGGCATAATTAAGAATAAATGCTGTGTCATCACAGGGGAGTTTGAATAATTGAATGCAGAGAGTTTACTAGAACACTTCTATCTAGCGGTGTCAGCAGTTTTTCTGGATCTAAACTACACAGGCATTAATACTACACCAAATGTGACTTCACTAAAATAAGTGAAATTTAAAATAATCATACTGCAGAAATAAAAAAACATTTGGAAATTTTGAGAGCCAAGCAATTTTAAATGGACATATTACCAACATGACAAAAATCCATATTGCAGCTCATTAGATTACCGGTAAGGAAGAGCACAATATGTTATTTGCCAAATAACAATAAATGTTACTATACTGAAGTTTGGTAACATTACACACAATTTGTTTCCAACACACTAGCAGTGCTGTATAATCCTTTCTCATTCCACAGTCATTGTATAATTACTATGAAATGTTTTTGTCATGAACCTGATGATACATTGTTTTTTTTTGCTGTCAGAAAAGCGGTCAGTTGATCACTTTCATTACCTTTTTTAGCACCTCACGACAACAGATTGTATTCTGGAAATTGCAAAGCAATTCATTTATTTCTTATGAGAAAATACAGAGGGTTTCTGGGTCAACTAAAATATTTTAGGGGAAAATTTGAATTTGATAAAACATGCCCGACAAATAGTACATGTTTTTATCATCGATTTAAAAAAAAATAAATACAAAAACACATATTCTGTATGGAGATTAGTTCCTATTATTTCTATTTTCATTTTTTTAGCTAAATGGGTTCAAAATTCTAGCGTGTTAGATCCCCAATTAAAAAAATGTATTGGAGCAGATTTTAACATGGTTTTTTTTGTATGGGATATTTTCTCGTGCACTTATCATTTAGTAGTCAAATTTGTCAACATTTTGCCTTTTTTTCTACTTTGAAAATGCACATGAACAAAACAGCACCATGTGCCCTATAAGCATGTTTCTCCATTGATATCAGTAAGAAGCTTGTTCAAAGGCTGTTTGAAGTGATTTTTTATGTGGATTCTGAAGCAGAAAATACAGTCATTGCAAAAAGTTTTGAGTCTGCCACAATGTTTAGTTTTCACAAAGCTTGCTACTTCAGAGTTTTTAGATCTTTTAGCCAGATACATTTATGGTCACTAAAGTACCATTTTAAGTATTTAAATGCTGGAAAAAGTATTGCTCACCACCAAATTGCTTTTGGATTGTTGGAAGAAGTTGTTCTTGGAAGATCTTTAGATCCCATTCTTACTCATGGCAGTGTTCTTAGGTGAAATTGTGAGTGATCCCGATCCCTTGGATGAAAAGCAACCCCAATCGGAACATTGATTCTAATGTTTGTAAAGTGCATTATATATAATATTGTGTATATAAGTAAAATAAATAAGTAAAATACATAAACCCACATAAATGCTTTGCAGATATTATCCTTAGTGAAACTGGATCCCCGGACCATAGCTTTGCAAAACAAGAGTGCTAATCACTGAGACACTGTGCTGAGCATTACCTTTGGTTCTTTTCTGACATCACGGTCTGTTATACATTTTGCTCTCAGAGTAATCTTTGGTGGTTAGCCATACTTGGAGAAGGTAATAATGGCCTTCAGTTTCCTTCGTCTGTACACAAGCTGTCTGACTCTGGATTAGTGGAGTTTAAACTCTTCAGATATGGATTCATAACATTTTCCAGCCTGATGAGCATCAACAGCTCTGTGTTGGCGGAGGGTGTTGAACCAGTTTACCACTGGCTGGGCTTACCCTGGAGAGGAGTGACTAAGTGACTACCTGGTCTTCACTGGAGTCTGTGATGGTGAGGATAGGCTTGGGCTGTTAGGGTAGCCACCGGCTGCCACTCCAGGGCAGTACCTAGACCTGCAACACATGACTAATGGGTTAAAACAGGAATACGTAGTATAGAAGGCAAAGACAGAGATGTGGTCTGGAAATCCGAGGTCGGGCCAGGCAGCACAGGTTCACAATACAAAGCCGGAGTCAGGAGTGAAGAGATCAGAGAGGACAGATAAACAAGCTGGGTCGGTAACAGAAAAGTCAATACAAACATGCACTAGACAGATTACTGGGACCAGACTGCCGCTAGGTACCTAAGTTCATGCAAGGTGTTAAGGGAGGATCTGCCTAATATATCCCCGGCTGGCAGGGGATAGACCAGAGAAGCTAAACTCTGCAGGACACAGTAGGGTTAAATTCTTGCAAAGTCTGGTCACGCCTCCCTGTAGTCAGGTGGAGACTTTCCAGCAATAGGGGAATTCAGCCGAGTTGGGGTTGCTGCAAGGCAGTTCAGCATGATGGCCTGATACTGGATGGAGCAGAGCAGTTAACACAGTGAGTAGGACGGCGCTGAGAAGGCATGCAAGTTACCAGCGTGACAAACTTTTTTTCTGAGGTCTTCAGAAATCTCCTTTGTTCATGCCATGATACACTTCCACAAATGTGTTGTAAATATATAGCTTTGGTATATCTTGTTCATCTTGTTCATCTTGTTGTTTACATAACACAGGTTGCCCACTCACACTTGATTGTCAATCTATTGATTGAAATTCATTCTCAATTCATCTGCAGCGCAGAAATAAAGAAATTTCTGAACGTTTCACAAACTTTTAATGTTCTCTGTAGATAGACGGATAGATAAAACAAATCTGGTACTTTTACACATGTACATGATTGGATTATCATCATAGCATCAGGTACAAATAAAAAATATGGGACAGTAACTTCAGGGAAATTGAAACAAATTGATCCTAGGTTTCTACTAGGTCAGAAGTAGAAGAAGTACCTTTCAAGCTTTTATCTGCTTCCAGCCGGGTAATTAAAGGAGGAGGGAATCTCAGCTAACCAAGTACACATTCACTTAGCAGCAGGGGGTTACATAAAGTGTTTATTTCAATAAAACAATTAAGCTTATACATGATGTTTGTTCAGCATTAATGATTCCCTGATGGCAGAATAGAAAGTAGGAGTAATGCTTGAGCTTCAGAAACATTATTAAAGAACACTGACTGGCAGTCATACCATTTGGTTATTTGCCAGATTTGCTTCTTGTTCCTATGTTCACAAAAGGATTATAATTGTTATTATGATTTTTGAGTTATTGCTTTTAATATAAAAGTTTATTTTATAAATGGTAACTACAATACCTATTTTTAATATAACTATTTTTCTTCATCTTCCTATTAATATTATTATAAGCTGGTAAATATATGCAGCAAAGGGATTCAGAGGACTTCCTCTGGTTGGCTGAACCGATTATTAAAATCACTGCTAATTCTCTACACTGGGGAAAAACTCTGCCTCTGATCTGGTTCTCCAGCTGCTTAGTCCCTAATGACTTTAAAAATGGTGGCAGAGCAAAGAGCCATTGGCTCCCTGCTTGACCACTTACTCAATCTAGATAGCTATAAGCATGTGGCCTGGCAGAGATTGGGTTATGGCAGGGTATGTCAGGTAGCATGATGACATCACTTCATTTCATTTAAAGGGGCCATTCAGGGCTTTTATTATTTTTGTATATGTGGCAAAGAACTATCAGGTAGGTAGTTGCTAACTCTGCTGGCTCATGGCCCTCTCCTTCTGGGGACTCCCTTGCCTCTGCTGACATGATATCGACAGAGCAGCATCCTCTTTTCTGCTCTGCTGTGTCTCTGCCAAAGTGGCTGCCTAACTGCAGGAACCGACTGTCAATCTGCATGTCCAGTGTACACTTTAGGACATGATCAGAAAACAAAGTCAAACATCAGAATAATGTCAGTTTAAGGCTAAATACCCTGTCTGAGAATTAAAATATTAAATCCATTTAAGTTCAACATTGGTTTAATCAGACAATTTAACATTTTTAGTTGATTTTTGTCTCTTAATTTGTTATAACATTCTGTAGGCAAATTTACATCTACTTATTTTTTGATGTAGTGGACACATTTGATTGTATTCCATTTGCTGAGTTTAGCTTCAAACTACAAAATAGTTAACAGGCTTTGGTCTTTGACCGCTGGCACTCTTCTGTATAGATGAATAATCAATATACTTATTGTTCGGTTAATTGACCTTCATCTAATTTGCCTTTAATGAGTCTGCATTTGTGCATGTTGGGAAGCTAAATAGTGATCTTAATTGGAGAAGAGATCTTCTGATGTGATAAGGAAAAAAATACAGTTCTGTATCACACCAAAGGAATAACAGTAATTATGAACAGATTTATACATAGTGTCTGACCTAAACATATATTTTTTTCTAAATGATCATTTCAGTTATTGAAGGAAAACAAAACCAATTAACCGCGAGAAAGTAATTGTTCCTTTTCATGTACTCAGTCAACTAGAGATGAGTGGATCTTTTTAAAATCGTTGGCTTCCCTGAATTTCCCCCCCAAAATTTATTTGCGGTGAATAAATTTGCATGAATTTGAATACTGAAAAGATTGTGATAGCTCTGAAAATATACATAGGAGAGAGGTGAAATAGAGAGAACCCCACTGACCATAAAAGTTTCCACTTTACAGGAGAGAGAGAGAGATACAAACCCGCTGAACCCAAGAGCTTACACCCTACAAAAGAGAGAGAACCCCACTGTCCATAAGAGCTTACACCCTATGGAGAGAGAGAACCTCACTAATCATAAGAGTTTACATTCTACAGAAAGGGGAGACTTACCCAGTGACACTATAGTAGAGAGAGGACCATACTGACCATAAGAGCTTACACTCTACAGACCAGAGAGAGTTACCTATTGACTCTGGAGATGGAAAACAACTCTGTCAAACAAACTGTGCTGGGATTCGCTGATCTGTGATGGTCCAGGTACCGACCATCACTGTACATGGTATGATAATCCACTAGATGTCATAGTTGGAAGGCATTATGGCAAAGCCCATGCAGCCACACCATTAGACATTAGCCTAATTTCTGATGCTTCAGCAATGTTGTAAATTGTGGAAGGTAAGATTTATTTTGCTTACTGAGAATTTAATCTTAAAGTGTTCGAATTCATATGAAACTGCAAATTTCAGGAAATGTGACGCGAACTCCATACTCCGTGTTTAGATCCGCGACTCTCTACAGCCAACAAATTATGTGATATACTGTAATATACACCAATCAAACCTTAAATTAAAACTTCTTGCCTATTAATTTGGTAATTTCACCTCTGACTTTTGGCTCCAAAGTATTAGCAGTAAATCCTAAATGTACTGTAAATTGTGCGGTCAAGTCATCAAGCATCAGGTTTGTTTTTCCAGCACATCCCATAGATGCCCTATTGGCCCCTGACTGGCACAATTTGGTATCACTTGTGTCTAGTATTCTAACATTGAAGAAAAATGAACATTGAAAATATCAGACATTAATAATTCTAGATTATTTTTACGTGCATCCATTTGGCTGTAGAATGCTAGATAACATATAAAATACATCAGTTTTTCCTTTAGATGCAATTAAAACAGGAAAAAAAAAAATTAAAATAATAAGATATGAGAATTC
Organism: Phyllobates terribilis; assembly: GCF_046119375.1. Lineage (NCBI taxonomy): Eukaryota > Metazoa > Chordata > Amphibia > Anura > Dendrobatidae > Phyllobates > Phyllobates terribilis. The sequence continues at coordinate 761,484,749 of NW_027362762.1, read as the reverse complement.
TTGTATATTCTGTTAAATATGGTATCTGTCACTTTAAAATATTTTGTATCATGCTTAAAATGTGCATAATAAAATGTGAATTAGTTCATCATACATACAATATATTTCATTTGTAAAATACAGATGGGAGTCTTTGCTGATGCCAGAGGCTTTTTATTTCCTCATCTATAAAGATGTAACGGAATATATGTATGAAAGCAAAAATTGAGTAATTGTATACATAAATGATAGACCTATATTTAAAGCAATCAGGATTTTACTAAAATATGTATGAGACATCTGTTGCTATGGATAAATGTTTTTTTTTTTTTGCTTTGTAGTCTATGCATTCATGTTTTACTTTTCAGTTTGCTTTTGCATTTAGATAAAAATTTATGTAGCCACTTGAAACCTCATTTGTGGCCGATCTTATGAGGAGATGCTGAAGATAGCAATTATTCTCAAATTCAATTTTAGCCTGATGTAGCCTGGCAATGGAATCATTTACAGGTCAATATAGAGTAGGAAAATGTTAAAAATGTAATATATGTTTACTACATTCATAAATCTAGTGTTCTTAAGTCTGCTAAAACTACTAGAACTTTCACAAAAAATGCTTTAAGCCCTTTTCAACAGTGAATGTACCGATAGATTCTGTTTTGCAGAGTGACCCTAAAATGGACATACCAGTATGTCCAGGTGGTCTTGTTGGCACAGGAGCTTGTACCTTGTGAGATCACCATGGGTGCTTGGCTTAACTGACAGCTGAACTCCTGCACTAACAGCCAGGGCCTATGCCAACACCCTCCTCGGCTTTTTAACCCTATAGGTGCTGCGATCAATATTGATTGCGGCATTTAGAATGTTGAGTGAACGTCCTCTTTTATCCCATTAGCAGCCCTGCAACGCAATCGATGGAGCCGAAGGTCACTGCCCTGTAAGGGCCTGCTAAAAGCGGAGTTTAACATACCTCTTCTCATTATAAGCTTACAGGTCTAATCTTCTGCAATGCATAAGTGTTGCAGCATATTAGACCCGAGATCAGATAAGTGAAACTTAAAGCCAAATAAAAGTGAAAAAGTCAAATAAATCTGAAAATAAATAAATAAATAAAGGAAAAATAAATGATGACAAAAATTTTTTTTTGCAAATAGATATGTATTTTTATGTAAAAAAAAAAAAGTACACAATTCGTACTGCTGCATCTGAAACGTCCTGGTCTATAAAAATGTCACACTATTGAAAATCTACAGTGAAAGTCATATTTAAAAAGAATGGAGTTTCGGAAAATGTCATCTCATCCCACATAGACTCAATCTTTACTCTGTTCAGCAGAAAAATAAAAAGTCAGAGCTTTCAGAATATGATGATGTATAAATAATTTATTTTTGTATAAAATTGTTTTTAGTGTGTAAAAGTAGCAAAATGTAAAAAAAAACTTTTAAATGTGATATCTCTGTAATTTTACTGACCCGCAGAATACAATTGTCTTATCACTTTTACTGGCCAGTAAAAGGAAACAAAAAATCCTGAATAGCAATTTTTTTTCATTCTACTTCCCAAATATCAGAATAGAAAGCGATCAAAAATTACTAAATTCCCCAAAATGGTACCTATGAGATCTTAAACTCATCTTACAAAAAATGCACTCATGCAGCACTGTCAGCAAAAAGAATTAACTAAATAATAGAAAAATATGTTTATGGAAATGTCTTTCCTTGTAAAAAAGTGTTATCAGTCTATAAAAGTGGCAAAACATAAATAACCTATACAAATCTGGTATTGCTGTAATCATACTGATGCGAAGAATATAACTTATCACATGTTCCACATGGTATGCAACGTAAAATCATAATAAGGATTGGTTAACATTTCTCCTGTGCTCTACGCTAAGTACTCACCTCAGAGTTTCAGTCTAAATCACTGAATATCATGATTCAGACAAAACCCAGATGGAACATTCACTGTGATGAGGCAGATGGAGATATTTTGCACTAAGTCTGGCCTTTTTTTTGTCGGCGGTGTTCAATCTTTTCAGACATGCACAAGAACTACCACATTTTTGTGCATCTTTAAAAGATGGGATACTAACAAACAGAGGCCTGACACACTCCATTGTAATTCTGTCTGCTCCATTTTACTGAATGGATCTACCAGGGTTCAATCTGAATCATGTATTTCAGAGATTTAGGTGGAAATTCAAATATAAATGCTCTGAGTGTAAAACATAGGAAAATGATGATCCAAGCCTTAAAAGTGATCCAAAATATTATATACCCCAAAAATGTGCCATTAAAAACTTCAATTCAACCCACTAAAACAAGTCGCTACTCTGGTCCGTCATACAGTATAGACAAAAAGTTTGGACACACCTTCTCTTTTAAAGATTATTCTTTATTTTCATGACTATGAAGATTGTACATTCACACTGAAGGCATCAAAACTATGAATTAACACATGTGGAATTATATACTTAACAAAAAAGTGTGAAACAACTGAAAATATGTCTTATATTCTAGGTTCTTCAAAGTAGCCACCTTTTGCTTTGAAGACTGCTTTGCACACTCTTGGCATTCTCTTGATGAGCTTCAAGAGGTAGTCACCGGAAATGGTCTTCCAACAATCTTGAATGAGTTCCCAGAGATGCTTAGCACTTGTTGGCCCTTTTGCCTTCACTCTGTGGTCCAGCTCACTCCAAACCATCTCGATTGGGTTCAGGTCTGGTGACTGTGGAGGCCAGGTCATCTGGTGTAGCACCCCATCACTATCCTTCTTGGTCAAATAGCCCTTATACAGCCAGGAGGTGTGTTTGGGGTCATTGTCCTTTTGAAAAATAAATGATGGTCCAACTAAACGCAAACCAGATGGAATAGCATGCCGCTGCAAGATGCTGTGGTAGCCATGCTGGTTCAGTATGCCTTCAATTTTGAATAAATCCCCAATAGTGTCACCAGCAAAGCACCCCCACACCATCACACATTCTCCTCCATGCTTCACGGTGGGAACCAGGCATGTAGAGTCCATCCGTTCACCTTTTCTGCGTCGCACAAAGACACAGTGGTTGGAACCAAAGATCTCAAATTTGGACTCATCAGACCAAAGCACAGATTTCCACTGGTCTAATGTCCATTCCTTGTGTTCTTTCGCCCAAACAAGTCTCTTCTGCTTGTTGCCTGTCCTTAGCAGAGGTTTCCTAGCAGCTATTTTACCATGAAGGCCTGCTGCACAAAGTCTCCTCTTAACAGTTGTTGTAGAGATGTGTCTGCTGCTAGAACTTTGTGTGGCATTGACCTGGTCTCTAATCTGAGCTGCTGTTAACCTGCGATTTCTAAGGCTGGTGACTCAGATAAACTTATCCTCAGAAGCAGAGGTGACTCTTGGTCTTCCTTTCCTGAGGCGGTCCTCATGTGAGCCAGTTTCTTTGTAGCGCTTGATGGTTTTTGCAACTGCACTTGTGGACACTTTCAAAGTTTTCCCAATTTTTCGGACTGACTGACCTTCATTTCTTAAAGTAATGATGGCCACTCATTTTTCTTTACTTAGCTGCTTTTTTCTTGCCATAATACAAATTCTAACAGTCTATTCAGTAGGACCATCAGCTGTGTATCCACCAGACTTCTGCACAATGCAACTGATGGTCCCAACCTCATTTATAAGGCAAGAAATCCCACTTATTGAACCTGACAGGGCACACCTGTGAAGTGAAAACCATTTCCGGTGACTACCTCTTGAAGCTCATCAAGAGAATGCCAAGAGTGTGCAAAGCAGTCATCAAAGCAAAAGGTGGCTACTTTGAAGAACCTAGAATATAAGACATATTTTCAGTTGTTTCACACTTTTTTGTTAAGTATATAATTCCACATGTGTTAATTCATAGTTTTGATGCCTTCAGTGTGAATGTACAATTTTCAAAGTCATGAAAATACAGAAAAATCTTTAAATGAGAAGGTGTGTCCAAACTTTTGGTCTATACTGTATGTCAATGTAAATATAGGGTTAACCCTTTATTGGTAACACAAAAACTCTGGATATAAGACATGCTCCCCTCACCCCTTCGCACCAAAAAAAAAAAATTCTGTGAATTCTGCACACTTATGTACATGCAAAATCCGCCACAGGGTGCCTAAGCCACAGCTGGAGCCCAAATTTTTGATATTGCCATAGCGGGGAGAGCCCACTTAACAATTTATAGGTTGAATATCTCCAGAAGCACAAGTTGGTAGCAATCAATTGGCACTTCAATGCTATATTTGCACTTTTCATTCTGCAACACTAAAGGCAAGCTTATTTCATGGATAACAGCCAAGGGGGTAGCGCAGATCCCACCTCTGCCACCAGTTTGTCAGGTGACACAACTCCGCTGCTTCCAATTGTCAGGGCAATTACGCAAATGACTGTCAAGTGATGGATGCTTCCACTGCTAGGCCAGTTATTGGGGAACTCACAGTGAGCATAAGGTATATACACCTCCTAGTCCAACACATTGAATATATATATACATATATATATACCCCAGTATGGTCACTGGCAGCTCTACAATAACAAAAAGAACCACTAGCTACTAGAGATGAGCGTTGTTCTACTCGAACTGTTCGCCAATCTCAAATTCGAGCTGTTTTGGGCGGTGTTCGAGCCGTTCGGCGAACACGAACAATTTGAGAAAAATTCGGCTGTTCGAGGTTATGTTCGATAACTGTTCGTGCACCAAAATCATAACTGGATTTTTTCTCAGTAATGATGAAAATTAATGTTAATACGCAGTTTGAGTGTACAGCGGGGTGGGGGGAGGGGCAGGGGATGGATCTCTGCAGGAACAATGAAGATCTCCATTTTTTTTTCTCTTTCCCGCATTTACAATGGGGAGGTGCAATCTGTCAGCCTATCAGCAGCGCACACACGGAGCGAAGTGCTTTTTTTCACACAAGCAAGGGCATGTGTCATTGGCAGTGTATGTCACATGTCCTTGACCTATAAGACCAAGCCATTTTCCCCGTCGCCACCATTTTCTCACTGCTGCAGCTGCGTGTTAGACGGCACCGCTGTTGCTGTGTGCGCTATACCTTGTTAATTTCAAGCCAATTTTCGCACAAATATACAGATAGCTTGGGAGTAGGGAATAGTTGTGATTGCAGTCCTTTTAAGGACTAGGTTACAGCATTTCCTACGACTTTTATCAGGCAGGTCTGTGCTCTTAAATAGATAGGTTGTGGGAGTAAAGACTAATTGTAATTGGAGTCCTTTTCAGAACTAGGTTACATCAGTTCCTATCAGTTTTTGCCAGGCAGGTCTGTGCCAGTGCTGTGCAAGTTTTTTTCACAGCATTTGGCTGAATCTAGCAAAGCTAATCCTTTTTGGCCTATTGCAGAGTGTGTTAGTCAGTGGAGTAGCCTATCTGTGTTGCAAGATATACCACCTGTGTATAGAATACCAATTTTTTTACTGCACCTAGTGAAGTAAAATCTTTTGGGCATAGCATCATTCTATTAGTCCATCTATACTGACCTCCATCAGGTTGCAAACTGAATCTAATTTTTTTCTGCATCTAGCTCTGAAAAAATATTTGGCCTTCTAGCAGTGTGTCGGACTTTCTCTATTAGTCCATCTATACTGACCTCCATCAGGTTGCAAATTCAAAATAATTTTTATCTGCATCTACAGTACCTCTGAAAAAATATTTGGGCTTCTAGCTGTGTGTGGGACTTGTTGTATTAGTCCATCTATACTGACCTCCATCAGGTTGCAAACTGAATATATTTTTTTCTGCATCTACCTCTGAAAAAATATTGGGCTTCTAGCTGTGTGTGGGACTTGTTGTATTAGTCCATCTATACTGACCTCCATCAGGTTGCAAACTGAATATAATTTTTTTCTGCATCTAGCCCTGAAAAAATATTTGGCCTTCTAGCAGTGTGTCGGACTTTCTCTATTAGTCCATCTATACTGACCTCCATCAGGTTGCAAATTAAAAATAATTTTTATCTGCATCTACAGTACCTCTGAAAAAATATTTGGCCTTCTAGCAGTGTGTCGGACTTTCTCTATTAGTCCATCTATACTGACCTCCATCAGGTTGCAAATTCAAAATAATTTTTATCTGCATCTACAGTACCTCTGAAAAAATATTTGGGCTTCTAGCTGTGTGTGGGACTTGTTGTATTAGTCCATCTATACTGACCTCCATCAGGTTGCAAACTGAATATATTTTTTTCTGCATCTACCTCTGAAAAAATATTGGGCTTCTAGCTGTGTGTGGGTCTTGTTCTATTAATCCATCTATACAAACCTCTATCAGGTTGCAAACTGAATATAATTTTTTTCTGCATCTAGCTCTGAAAAAATATTTGGCCTTCTAGCAGTGTGTCGGACTTTCTCTATTAGTCCATCTATACTGACCTCCATCAGGTTGCAAATTCAAAATAATTTTTATCTGCATCTACAGTACCTCTGAAAAAATATTTGGGCTTCTAGCTGTGTGTGGGACTTGTTGTATTAGTCCATCTATACTGACCTCCATCAGGTTGCAAACTGAGTATATTTTTTTCTGCATCTACCTCTGAAAAAATATTGGGCTTCTAGCTGTGTGTGGGACTTGTTGTATTAGTCCATCTATACTGACCTCCATCAGGTTGCAAACTGAATATATTTTTTTCTGCATCTACCTCTGAAAAAATATTGGGCTTCTAGCTGTGTGTGGGACTTGTTGTATTAGTCCATCTATACTGACCTCCATCAGGTTGCAAACTGAATATATTTTTTTCTGCATCTACCTCTGAAAAAATATTGGGCTTCTAGCTTTGTGTGGGACTTGTTGTATTAGTCCATCTATACTGACCTCCATCAGGTTGCAAATTGAATATAATTTTTTTCTGCATCTAACCCAGCCAATAGTTTTGGCCTAATACCACAGTTTGGCCACTCAGCTCTGCTCGGTTACCATCCATTGTTTTTTTGTGCAAACAACTCCAGAGTTGTGAATTAGTTAACCACCAAAATGAGTGGAAAAAGGCCTGCTGCTGGTGGAAAGGGGAATAGGCGTGTTGGGAAGGGGAAAAAAGGTTGTGTCCGTGGGGTAGGTGTTAAAGCAACAGTAACATCTGCAGAAGAAAGACCATCTTTCAGCCAAACTTAAATGTCTACTTCTTTTAGCGGACAATGTGATAAGATCCCTTTCTTACGGCCACGCCAATCGCTACAAATTCCAGATGAGGCACAAAAACAGCAGGTGCTTCAACGGATATCAAGTGCTCCTTTAAGTGGGCTCTCCTCCACATCAACTTCAACATCACAAATACTCCAGTCCTCAAAGGTGTCACCCAAATCGCACTTGCTTCCTCACAGCTCCCAAATCTCCAGCTGCCCGTCTGAGTATGAGGTAGAACAGATGGTTGAGTCTGCAGAGCTGTTTACTCATACTATAGCCTGGGAATCAGAGGTCGACTCCAGCGCTTCTGTGAATCCAGACGAGGAAATGATCTGCACTGATGCCCAGAATCTTTATGAGTCGGATCCAGGACCAGACGCAGAAGGTTCTGACCATAATGTAGACCCTCATTCCCAAACTGTAACTCCTGTTGGTGGAGACAATGAGGAAGACGATGATAAGACTCAAATACCTGATTGGAGCGACAACTTTAGTTTTTTGTCAGGGCAGGAACAGGTTGGCTCTGAGGACGACGGGTGTGATAACACACAGGGTGATGATGATGAGGTTGGAGATCTCACTTACTGTCAACCCACAGTCAGCCAAGAGATGAGGTCAGCAGAGGAGGTGGAGGAAGATGCTAGTGACGACGAGGTCAGGTTGCGCCTTCCTGGACAGAGACGTAGTACTGGAAGCACGTCAACAACTGCATCCTCAAACACAACTCTGCCTCTCACCACAAGTTGTGGTGGCTCTTCAGGTCGCATGGGTGCTAAGCCTTGCATAGCCTGGGCATTTTTTCAGATCGATAAAGATGACCCAACTCGTGTTATCTGTAACATTTGTCAGCAAAAGCTAAGTAGAGGCCAAAAAATACATAGTTTGAGTACTTCATGCATGAACCGGCACATGGACATGAAGCATAAGTTGCAGTGGGAAGCTCAGTGTGCTACAATGCGGCCTAGCCGGCCGGGCCAACCACCGTCTGCCATATCTTGTGCATCCGCGGCCTCTTCATCCTCTGTGACTGGGGGGACAGCAGTCACACCTGTTTTGGGGCGCAGACCTGCCACCTCTTTACCCGCAACAGCCAGCGTGATTGGCAGGTCATCATTTTCTTTGGAGGTGGTAACACCAGCTGGTGTTGAGCGCTGTCCGACATCGATAGCACCACCTTTGGATCAAGGCAACCTAACATGTCCGCCTGCATCTTCCTCACAGACCGGCAGTTTGCCGGGGACACCCTTATCAACCCCGTCTAAGCACAATAGCCAGCCCTCGGTCCCTCAGATGTGGACAAGTAAAAGACCATTTCCTCCTAGCCATGAGAAAGCTAAGAGGTTGAATTTCACCATCTGCAAGCTCTTGGCTACAGAAATGCTGCCTTTCCGCCTGGTGGACACAGAGGATTTTCGAGACCTTATGTCCGTCGCAGTGCCCCAGTACCAGATGCCCAGTCGGCACTACTTCTCAAAGAAAGGTGTGCCTGCGCTCCACCAGCATGTCGCATACAACATCACCGCTTCTTTGAGAAACTCTGTGTGTGACAGGGTGCATTTCACCACAGACACTTGGACGAGTAGGCATGGACAGGGGCGTTACATGTCGCTGACTGGGCACTGGGTAACTATGGTGACAGCAGGACAAGGGGCTGCTGTCCAAGTCTTGCCATCCCCACGAGTTGTGCGTCAATCCTCTTTATGTCAAAGTTCCTCCACTGCTTCTGCCTCCTCAACCTCCTCTCGGTCTTCCACCTGCACCCAAAGCCTGTCTGGTCATGCCACAAGCTTTCTAACTGCGCAGAAGGGATCCTGCACACCTCCTTACTATGCTGGCAGTAGGGCTCAACGTCATCAGGCGGTTTTTACTTTGAAATGTCTGGGAATTGTGAGTCACACAGCTGAGGAGTTGTGGTCAGCTCTGGAGAACCAATTTCATGAATGGTTGTCTCCACTGGACCTGAAACCAGGGAAGGCCGTGTGCGACAATGCTGCAAACCTGAGTGCGGCCCTTCGCCGGGGCAATGTCACACACGTGCCTTGTATGGCTCACATGTTGAACCTGGTTGTCCAGCAATTTTTAGCCCACTATCCCAGACTAGATGGCCTTCTGCAGAGGGCACGGTCGCTGTGTGCTCACTTCCGCCGTTCGCATCCCGCAGCTCAGCGACTTACATCTCTACAGAAGTCGTTGGGCCTGCCACTTCACCGGCTAAAATGCGATGTGCCTACCCGGTGGAATTCAACTCTGCACATGTTGCAGCAACTGTGGCAGCACCGACAAGCCCTGGTGCAATACGTTCTGACGTATAGCCTGGGCCAACGAGATTCAGAGGTGGGGCAAATCACGCTGGAGGAGTGGTCTCAGATCAGGGACCTATGCACCCTTCTGCACAGTTTTGAAATGGCGACGAAGATGTTTAGTGCTGACGATGCCATTATCAGCATGACTATTCCGGTGATTTACATGCTGGAGCACATGTTAAACAGAATTCGGAGTCAGGTGGTGGCACAAGAGGAGGTGGAGGAAGTAGAGGAGGAGGAGTTGTATGCGGAAGGGCTAACATCTGCAAGGTCCAGACGGTCGGCAGCACCAAAGCGGCAGGCATGTGAGGGTGGGGGAGATGGTTTTACCAGGGCGCATGGTAGCAGCCAAACTAGTGAGGAAGGTGCAGGAGCCCAGGAAGAAGTGGAGGACGAACTGATGGAAGACTCATCAGATGAGGGAGACCTTGATCACATTTCTGTTGTGCGAGGTTGGGGGGAGAGGACAGAGGAAGGAAGCATGATTGTTACCTCGCCACCAACACAACAGGGACTTGGTGCTCCTGGATGCGCAACACACATGAGTGCCTTCTTGCTGCACTACCTGCAACATGACCCTCGAATTGTGAGAATTAGAAATAATCCTGACTACTGGGTTGCCACACTGTTAGATCCCCGGTACAAAAGTAAATTTGCAGAAATTATTCCTGCCATAGAAAGGGATGCACGCATGCAGGAGTATCAGCAGAGACTGTTGCAGAATCTTACATGTGCTTTTCCACAAAATACCAGTGGTGCACGTAGTGAATCTCACAGTTCCAACTTGCCAACCGTGGGACCGTCAAGTGTTCAGCACTCAAACCGTAACAGAACCACAGTATCTGCTGGTAACATCAATTTTGCGGAATCATTTCACCACTTTTTTAGCCCATCCTTTGCAAGGCCACAGGAGACAAGAAGTCTGACACATAGTCAACGCCTAGAGACGATGGTACATGAGTATCTCCAAGTAAACATTGAAGCCACGACTGTGTCACTGGACCCTTGCTCTTTTTGGGCTTCCAATCTGGATAAATGGCCGGAGCTAGCCACTTACGCCTTGGAGATCTTGTCATGCCCCGCAGCCAGCGTTCTGTCTGAACGTGTGTTCAGCGCTGCTGGTGGTGTGCTGACAGATAAGCGCACGCGGCTCTCCACTGATAATGTAGACAGACTCACGTTCATAAAGATGAACAAATCATGGATCCGAAACGACTTTTCTACCCCTGTGTCATCCTGGGGAGAGTAAAAGCTTGATGATTGGTTAAAATCACCCTACCAACCGTTTTAAGCTTTCAAATTACTAATCATGTTTATCTGTATCTTGACTGGAAAATAATTTGGGCTTTGTAGCAGTGTGCAGCACTGATCCTATTAGGCCATCTATAATAAGCTCCACCAGATTTAAAATTAAAAATAATTTTTAGCTGCATCTAGCCCGGAAAATAATTTTGGGGCTCCGAGATGCGCAAGACACATAAGTGCCTTCTTGCTGCACTACCTGCAGCATGACCCTCATATTGTCAGAATTCGAAGTAATCATGACTATGGGTTGCCACACTCTTAGATCCCCCAAACTTTTCGATCAACCTTTTCATTTTAATAAAGACCAAAAAAATGGTCATTTTTGAAATTATAAGCATTAGCAGGTTGTTAGAAACTGAAATCAAACAGTTTTCAACTCAAAACTTTATTGTAGGTGATGTTACATTTTCACATAGGACCCCTTGTTCGAAAGGAGCTTCTGAACTCTCTCGTCCATTGAATTTGTCAGGTTTTGGATGGTTTCTGCTTCAATTGTTTTGCATGAGGACAGAATACCCTCCCAGAGCTGTTGCTTAGATGTGAACTGCCTCCCGCCATCATAGACACTCCTTTTAATGATGCTCCAAAGGTTCTGAATGGGATAGAGGTCAGGGGAGCATGGGGGTCACACCATAAGTTTGTCCCCTTTTATGCCCATATCAGCCAGAGATGCAGATGTTTTATGTGCAGCATGAGATGGTGCATTATCATGCAGAAAAATGATCTTGCTGTGAAATGCACGGTTCTTCTTCTTGAACCATGGCAGGAAGTGCTGTTTGAGAAAATCCACATACATTATGGAGTTCATCTTTAGCGCCTTCAGGGATCCTAAAGGGGCCGACAATCTCTCTCCCCATGATTCCAGCCCAAAACATTACTCCACCTCCTCCTTGTTGGTGCTGTAGCCGTGTTTGCGTGGGGTGTCCATCAACCAGCCATCCTCCACTCCATCCATCTGGACCATCGAGCGCTGCACGGCACTCATCCGTGAACAAAACAGTTTTGAAATCAGTCTTCATGTAATGTTTGGCCCACTGGAGCCGTTTCTGCTTGTGTGAAGTGGATAGAGGAGGTCGACAGGATGGCGTATGCACAGCTGCAAACCTCTGAAGGACCCTGCATCTTGTTGTTCGGGGGACGTTGGAGGCACCAGCAGCTTCAAAAACTTGTCTGCTGCTATGACAAGGCTTTTTTGCCGCTGCTCTTTTAACCTGACGTAATTGCCTGTAGGAAAGAGTCCTCAATTTGCCCTTATCAGCACGCACACGTGTGTACTGTGAATCAGCTACATACTTCTTGATTGCCAAGACACTTCATCCTGATCATCGCACAATGTTGATTGTAGTCATGCCTTGACCTAAACACTCCACAATTTGTTGCTTCTCAGCAGCCGACACATCCTTTTTCTTTCCCATTTTGGCAGAAAATGTAGGCTGCTTAATAATGTGAGAGAGCCTTCTTAAGTAGTCTTGCCTTTCATTGGACACACCTGCCAAACTAATTAGCACAGGTGTCTGCAATTGCTTACAGTGATATAAAGAGCCCTGACACACATCACCATCAATGAGTTTAACTGACAAACAAACAAATTCTTCCCTTATCACTCCTAAACACTTTTTGCATAATAATTTGGAACGCAGTGTACATGTGCTTTTCCACAAAACACCAGTGGTTCACGTAGTGAATCTTACAGTTCTAACTTGCCAACCGTGGTTTGTATGGAATTGTTCAATAAAGGGCCCAAAATTAAGATAACATAGATGGGAGAGGTCTCTATGAATAGGAATTCCTAAGTATTTGATACCCTGTGAGGGCCAGGCAAAGGGAAAGTTGGACTGGATGGAATCCTATATGGATTTGGGGAGGGAGACATCGAGGGCCTCAGACTTCGCTGCATTGATTTTAAAATTTGACCATGTAACAAAGTGATCTATTTCAGCCATAACAGCAGGGATGGATATATGTGATTGAGTGATATATACTAGGACATCATCAGCAAATAGAGAGCATTTGTACTCGGTGCCTCCCACCTCAATCCACCTAATATTGGGGTTATGGCGAATTGATGAGAGCAGGTGCTCCGTCACTAGGATGTATAAGAGAGGGGACAGAGGACATCCCTGCCTTGTCCCATTGGTGATTGTGAAAGGTGATGAAAATGTTCTGACGCACCACCTGGGCCTTGGGACACCCGGAGCCGGACCCTTTTTGGTGGATGCTGGTGGTTGTAGTCTTCGTGGCGGCGACCCGGTTCCGTGGCTCAGGGTGGTCAAACCAGTGGCGGAACTATTTATGTGGTTTTGATGTTTAAATGTCCGACTACGCCACCCGTGGATTGCGGTCAGAGTGAACCGCCGCTACAGGGCAGACCGCTGAGGCTGGTGTTGTGGGTGCAGCAGAGCGTAGCATAACTCCCCACGGGAGGAGTATAGCCTCAGGGCAGTGTATGCGGAGGATGGGGGTGATGGTGCAGGGCAGCAGCAGTAACGACACGGAGTCAGTGATGCAGTCCAGGGCCTTTACTCACAGTTCTTATTATCCAGACCACGTCTGCAGGTCGTACTGTGCTCACCAGGTGAGGGGCTCAGACAACTCCCAGATAACTTTGGAGCACTTCACAGGACCCCCTTTGTGTGTCCTTTGTCTGGCCTTTCTTACCAACACTTCTGTCCGGCTGCCTCGGGCCTCCTCTTGGTAAACTTGGCGCCAGTTTCCCTGACCCTATGTGGTGCCTTCCTAGCGGGTGTAGCGAGGGGCTGCGCCACATAAAATGTCAGAGCCTCAGGTTTCTAGCTGAGGGTCGTTTCCTGCCTCCACTAGTTCGGGGACCGGTCTCCCCCTTTGGCCTGACCCCTCCACGCATGTGGATTCGGGCGTGCGGTGGCGACTCGCCCGTCCGCACCCCTGGGATCCCTTCATTCCTCGTTCCTGGAGCCTTCTCCGCTCCTCTTCCTTCCTTCTCCCTCTTCCAGGCCTGGGCCTCTGTTACTAGGCCCGCCTCCGGAGCAGAGCTCATGCAGAGCCCCTGCTCCCTGCCACTTCTGCTCAGACTTCTCTGCACTGAACTAAGATGGTGCCCACCTTTTATACTCCCTTCTCAATGCACCCAGGAACTGCTTCCTCCCTGCTCCTGCACTACAGGGTTCCCCTTCCTCAGTGTTCCCTCCCCCCACTCCAGCCAGGGACAGGGACTGTCGTGCCCATCTCAGGGGCATATTGGTCGCCCTGCCCCACGGCAATGTGGTGTAATGCATGCAGGTGTCGGGTCCTGATCCACACTCCATCCTTACCTGAGAGTGAGATATCACACCTCTGGGTGAGGTGCAATACGTCTGTAGCAACCGAGCCCTCAGGGTGCTACAGTTCCATGTATCTTCAGCCTAGGTGACGTATTGCGATACAGGGCCGTGATTTTGGCTATAAAAGGGTCCCCTAGACCCCTACCCCAAGCTTTTTAAGAGAATCATATATGGCGTGCCAGGAGACTCTATGGAATGCTTTCTCAGCATCCAACAAGAGTATCTAATTACAAATTTTTAACTGCATCTAGCCCAGGAAATACTTTGTGCCTAGTAGCAGTGTCTGCTAGTCAGCGGATTATCCCGGCTGTTAAGCAAGCTACACCACCTGTAGTTTAGACACTTAATTTTTTCAAAGGAAATGCTTCGGGACCATGGGATACTTAGTGAAGAGCATCAGGAGGCACCCCAAGGCATAGGGGCTGGGACTTGCAGTAGGATGCCTTGCGGTGGACAGCCGAGCTCGATCCTTATAAAAGCTTTTTAACTGCAGCAGCTTTAGTGGACGCTACTGGAGCTGGAATTACCGCGGCTGCTGGCATGAGACTTGCCCTCCAATAGATCCTTGTAAATGGATTTAAAGTGTATTCATTCAAATTAGAGAGACAATTTAAATTAAAAAGCTTAGAGCTGCCTCCACCACAGGGGGGCTCGCTCGACCCACCAGCGGACAGGCACCAGTATTGGGAGAGGGGGGCTGGCCGTCAGGGTTCACCGCGGCTCTGGCACAAACCCGGCGACACGGAGGTGGCACGGGCAGGAGCGGACTGGCCGTGTCGGCTTCTCACTTTTTGGATTTTAGAAGGGCATGACATGCCTATATCTGTGTCTCCCCCTCCTTTTACTCCTCCACCTCTTTTATTTTCGCATGACTATATGTACTTGTCACTTTTCCATGTGTTAGTTATGTCTTCTGAGCTGTTTGTCAGCTTTTGGACACCTTTGAAGGTGTTTTCTATGTGTTTCTATGTGTTTTTGTTTGCCTGCCATTGGTTTTAACGGTGTTCGAAGGTGTTCGACGAACAGTTCGGCGAACACACGGGTGTTCGACGAACCGAACCGAACTCGAACACTACGGGGGTGGCTCAACACTACTAGCTACCACCACCAATCGTTTATACAGGCCTATTGGACACCCAATACAGGTAGTGTACGACTTCAGGGGTGTGGTTTACAGAGAAAAAGGAATAGAGTTATTGCATTTTATATATTTAATGTGGAAAGGTAAGCAGTGTTTATAAAAAATATACAAAGATGATACAAAATGGGAAAAAAACAATACAATATATACAATTACATTACATTTTTTTTCCTACTATTCACTTATGTGTATTATTCACTTATGTGTACTAGTGTATCATGTATCTTGTTTGCACATACACTTTGTATACAACATGCTCTTTATTAACACATGTTACACACCGCTCAATATTTATTTTACATCAATATATTACAATGGCACTTTTTTATCTATTGTTTCACAGTATATGAATTTGTATTTATTACTCGCAACTTATTTATTATGTCACTTTTGTATCACTTGTGCATAGATTGCATGTATAATTAATTATTCACTTTATTACTGTTTTTATTCAAATATTATCTTATAGCTGTCACTATCAAATTTCAATTTGCGATGTCCTTATCAGGAACCTTTTTTCCACTTTCACCTTTATTCCTTATTCTTAATTTCCTATCTTATATATTTATTTCCTTGTTTAAGTCCTCATGACTAACTTCAATATGCTTGGTTCTGTCAAATTTATAATGAATATGTACTAGATGCAGCTTGTTAGGTTTGAGTCACATTACAAATCGGCACTTAAATAGTTACCTCAGCGCCGCAGTCTGGTCGCACATGCAGGATAGATAGCGCTTCCGCCCCTTCCTTACACGGACCATGTGACTCCTGGCACGCGGGTTGCATAGCAACCCGATGCCTGCGTGTCACTGACCGAGAACGGAAGTGAGGCTCATAGGAAGCGGTCATCACGCATGCGCGCCGCAACAAGCTGCATTCCTTAATGAGCAGCTGCACAGGATTACTGACAAGCAACCTCCCCATATATAGCACATAACACACATTACCTATTGCGCTCCTTGAAGAAGGTAACAAAACGCGCGTTGGAGCGTTTAGGGTTGCCCCCACGCATTCATTTTTAGCAGTTTTGTCCCAGGTAAATATACTGTATTTCTTGGAATGGGAATCATCGGCATGTCCCTATGGAGTACTGCTTTGTCTAACTACTTTTAAGAGACATCTGTAATTCACTTGTGTCATCTGTTCATATGTGTTTATGCATAATTAGTAATACCTTTTTTTTTAAGTATTTCTGCCTGGTCATATATTGTTATTATGTATATTTATATATAATTGGTTATTTTGGATTGAACGCTAAGGGGGTCTGTTCCACTATTTTCTGAAGTACGGGTATTTGCTTTTTATTTTGTTTTTTAATCACTTTAATGAATAAAGATTAATGTTTTTATATTATCCTTAATACTCTTTTGTTTTTTGTGTGGATGATAATTCTCTATACAAATTCATAATCTATAATTTTTGAGTTGGGTATGATATATAGTAACCTACGGATAACATTTGGGACTTTTTTTTGTGGTTGTTAATATTTGATATTCTGTTTTGTAACAGATTTTGTTCCAGGACAATGGACCTAAAAGCCAGGATGCAGTCCTGGCAGGACAAAGCATCAGAGTTATTTAAACCCAGTACTTCAGTTGGTTTTAGCAGTACACATTTTGAATATAAAGAATTTTTTAAAAATATATAAAAACTTGTTACAGAGGAAAACCAAAGTTTGGTGGACCAAAGCCTCCTTGGATAACTACCTTAAACAGAAAATTGTTCCAAGGGGGCTAAGAATTCAGTTATTCCCCACGTTTGGTTTGGACAGTGAGGAGCTCAATATGAAATGGGAGCAGGCTGCTTCCTCATGTTCTTTGACTTTCATTGAAATTATCAATGAGAGGAATTCCATCATGTTGGGGGAAATTGACTGTGAATTGGATCAAATTTACAAACAGATGGTGCGGGATACTCCGGCCGAAATGTTGGAGAAATTCTTGGCTGATATGAATAAGGAGATGGAAAAATGGGAGGAAAATATCAGTAGACTCAAATCTAAAAAATATCTACGTGATATGGGAGACTATGAAAATAAAAGAGTCTTTCGCTGGCAAGTTAAAAAATTGGATGGCACAAATAGGATAACAAGGAATTCTTCTGTGTCCTCCATTTCATCAGTGGCCAGTAGCTCCACTTCAGGTCTGGAACCTGATAATTCGGACAGTAGGCCTACTCGCACACGATTTGGAGGAAAAAACAAGTTTCGAGATAACGATGGATCAGGTTATGGTCATAAACATCACAAGCAAAATAATCAACCCAAGGTAATTAATTTATCTGATCACATCCTCACATCCAAACAAAAATATGTGTTGGAGAAGGGCTTGATGTTCTCTCCTCCTCAGTCTCTTGATACCTTCACTGCTGTCAAGGATGTGCACCTTTTTGCAAGGAAGCTCATACTCAAAAGACTTTACGAGAGATCCAACTTAAGGATCACCCTTGACACTGAGGAGGAGAGAGCAGCAGTGGCCATTCTTGAAACATTGGCGGATGACGAAGTCGAATCAACATGCAATTTTCCTATTCAACTCATGAATAAGTCCAATAAATTTCCCAATCTTAACACTTGTCCTGCGGTTGATATTTTTGTTAAATTAGTCACTAAAGACGTAAAAGAATTGAAACTTAATAGCTGCAAATATTATGGGATTAAGCAATTCATGGAGGTGATTCAGGAAATTGGCATGTGGAGGACTGCGTATTGAAAATTGCTGATAAAGGTGGGAATTTGATCATCTGGCCTAACCACCTCTACGAGAAACACGCCTATAGATTGTTATCCGATCGTCAATGTTATATGAAACTCTCATATAATCCACTTAATGATTTTCAATTTACATTGGTTCAAATATTGGAAAGGGCATACGATAATGGTATTATTCCAAAAAAGTTTTGTGATTACATACAAAAGCTAAAGCCTCGTATGCCGACTTTGTACCTTATCCCCAAGATACACAAAAACATGGCGGACCCACCGGGCCAACCAATTGTGTCCGGAAATGGCGGCCTGTGTGATATGGTCTGTCAGGTGATTGACTTTTATTTGCAACCTATCGTAGCCACCCTCCCATCGTTTGTGCAGGATACAACGGCGGCTTTGAAACAACTGGACCAGTTGCAATTAGATAGTCAAATGCTTCTGGTTACTGCTGATGTCGAGGCTTTATATACCTCCATCATGCATGTGCATGGTTTGAAGGCTGTGTCGTGGTTCCTCCACAATAGTAATTTGGATGCCGATTTGGTGGAGCTGATTTTGATATTGCTTGAATTCATTCTTACGCACAACTGTTTTATGTTCAAAGATGAGATATTTCTGCAGGCACAAGGGACAGCAATGGGGGTGGCTTGTGCCCACTCGTATGCTAATTTGTTCCTTGGTGCTTGGGAAAGGGAGATTTTTCAGTGTTCTCCCTTGCCTGGTTGTGAAAAGATCCTCAGTTGGGCCAGATACATTGATGACGTCCTATGTGTATGGGACGGGAGTATCAATGATCTGAAAGAATTGATGTGTCAATTAAACAACAATGATCTCAATATCAGGTTGACCTACGCCTACGGGTGTAGGGTTAACTTTTTGGATATTGATATCATGGTGTCCTCTGATGCTAAAGTTCAAACCAATATATTTCGCAAGCCCATAGCTACTAACTCGATACTCAGGGCGGATTCCTCTCATCTTCCCTCTACCATCCGGAGTATACCAGTTGGGCAATATCTGAGGGCTAGAAGAATCTGCTCGTCAGATGAAATATTTGAACAACAGGCCTCTGAACTCTATGTGAGATTCAGAGAGCGAGGATATGGACACAGACAAATTCAACGAGGCTATCGACGGGCTAAGGAAAGTAGTAGGAACCAGCTCCTCTATTCGGTTCAGCCCTCCAAAAATAAAAACAAAAACAGCTCAAATGTGGTTAGGCTGATTACTTCCTATAATTGCCAATGGCACAAATTCACTGATATCATTCAAAAGCATTGGCATGTCTTGCAAACTGACACAATTTTGAATAAAATTATATCTGACAAACCCTGTATCACTGCTAAAAGATCCAGGAATCTGAAGGATTGCCTGGTTCGCAGTGAATATAAACCAGAAAGAACTAATCCATCTTTGTTCAGTGACCGGATTCACGGTTTTTGTCCTTGTGGGCAATGCAAGGCCTGCCGTAACACCGTGAGGAGCAAGGAATTTTTTGATTCAAACAATGAACGTAAGTTTGTTATCAAACAATTCCTTACATGCTCCTCAAAGGGAGTGGTCTATGTGGCTGAATGTGCATGCCACAAAATTTATGTTGGTATGACCACCAGGGAATTTAGGATCCGTGTACGAGAACACGTACGTGATATTGAGAAGGCTAAAGATTCTGATGTTGATGAACATTTGAAGACCCTCCCCAGACATTTTAAGTACTTCCATAATTCTGACCGATCCTTATTACGGGTGAAAGCCATAGATAAAATATCTTTGGGGACTAGGGGAGGTGATCTATTCAAAGCACTATCACGTATTGAAAGTCGGTGGATTTACCGACTGAATTCCATCGTACCCTATGGGCTAAATGAAAATTTTGGGTTTGGTTCTTTCCTGTAACGGTTTTAGTGTGTTTTAATGTGTTTTTTATTTGGTTTTTAACTATATATGTTTTTATGTTTAGTGATTTTAATCATACCTACCTGAATATGGCGATGGTTGCTGCTGCTTGGCTTTTTCCTGTCTTGCTGCTCTATGACATTTGAGGAGTGGTCGTGTTCCGATTTGTGATTCCACCTTCTGCTTGATTCGGGGGGTGGTGGTTGTTTTTCATCCCTTGCTGGACTCTATCGCCAAAGAAAGCTGTGGAGAATTATTAGTTCATATTTGTTTATTCTTGAATCCATGTTTATATTTATGATTGGTTATCATTATTATAATTCTTAATTGTGTGTTTTTTTGTTTTTCTTTCTCCTACTGTTCACTTATGTGTATTATTCACTTATGTGTACTAGTGTATCATGTATCTTGTTTGCACATACACTTTATATACAACATGCTCTTTATTAACACATTTTACACTCCGCTCAGTATTGATTTTACATCAATATATTACAATGGCACTTTTTTATCAATTGTTTCACAGTATATGAATTTGTATTTATTTCTCGCAACTTATTTATTATGTCACTTTTGTATCACTTGTGCATAGATTGCATGTATAATTAATTATTCACTTTATTACTGTTTTTATTCAAATATTATCTTATAGCTGTCACTATCAAATTTCAATTTGCGATGTCCTTATCAGGAACCTTTTTTCCACTTTCACCTTTATTCCTTATTCTTAATTTCCTATCTTATATATTTATTTCCTTGTTTAAGTCCTCATGACTAACTTCAATATGCTTGGTTCTGTCAAATTTATAATGAATATGTACTAGATGCAGCTTGTTAGGTTTGAGTCACATTACAAATCGGCACTTAAATAGTTACCTCAGCGCCGCAGTCTGGTCGCACATGCAGGATAGATAGCGCTTCCGCCCCTTCCTTACACGGACCATGTGACTCCTGGCACGCGGGTTGCATAGCAACCCGATGCCTGCGTGTCACTGACCGAGAACGGAAGTGAGGCTCATAGGAAGTGGTCATCACGCATGCGCGCCGCAACAAGCTGCATTCCTTAATGAGCAGCTGCACAGGATTACTGACAAGCAACCTCCCCATATATAGCACATAACACACATTACCTATTGCGCTCCTTGAAGAAGGTAACGAAACGCGCGTTGGAGCGTTTAGGGTTGCCCTCACGCATTCATCTTTAGCAGTTTTGTCCCAGGTAAATATACTGTATTTCTTGGAATGGGAATCATCGGTATGTCCCTATGGAGTACTGCTTTGTCTAACTCCTTTTAAGAGACATCTGTATTTCACTTGTGTCATCTGTTCATATGTGTTTATGCATAATTAGTAATACCTTTTTTTTGCAGTATTTCTGCCTGGTCATATAGTGTTATTATTTATATTTATATATAATTGGTTATTTTGGATTGAACGCTAAGGGGGTCTGTTCCCCTATTTTCTGAAGTACGGGTATTTGCTTTTTATTTTGTTTTTTAATCAATTTAATGAATAAAGATTCATGTTTTTATATTATCCTTAATGCTCTTTTGTTTTTTGTGTGGATGATAATTCTCTATACAAATTCATGATCTATAATTCTTGAGTTGGGTATGATATATAGTAACCTACGGATACCATTTGGGACTTTTTTTGTGGTTGTTAATATTTGATATTCTGTTTTGTAACAGATTTTGTTCCAGGACAATGGACCTAAAAGCCAGGATGCAGTCCTGGCAGGACAAAGCATCAGAGTTATTTAAACCCAGTACTTCAGTTGGTTTTAGCAGTACACATTTTGAATATAAAGAATTTTTTAAAAATATATAAAAACTTGTTACAGAGGAAAACCAAAGTTTGGTGGACCAAAGCCTCCTTGGATAACTACCTTAAACAGAAAATTGTTCCAAGGGGGCTAAGAATTCAGTTATTCCCCACGTTTGGTTTGGACAGTGAGGAGCTGAGTATGAAATGGGAGCAGGCTGCTTCCTCATGTTCTTTGACTTTCATTGATATTATCAATGAGAGGAATTCCATCATCTTGGGGGAAATTGACTGTGAATTGGATCAAATTTACAAACAGATGGTGCGGGATACTCCGGCCGAAATGTTGGAGAAATTCTTGGCTGATATGAATAAGGAGATGGAAAAATGGGAGGGAAATATCAGTAGACTCAAATCTAAAAAATATCTACGTGATATGGGAGACTATGAAAATAAAAGAGTCTTTCGCTGGCAAGTTAAAAAATTGGATGACACAAATAGGATAACAAGGAATAATTCTGTGTCCTCCATTTCATCAGTGGCCAGTAGCTCCACTTCAGGTCTGGAACCTGATAATTCGGACATTAGGCCTACTCGCACACGATTTGGAAGAAAAAACAAGTTTCGAGATAACGATGGATCAGGTTATGGTCATAAACATCACAAGCAAAATAATCAACCCAAGGTAATTAATTTATCTGATCACATCCTCACATCCAAACAAAAATATGTGTTGGAGAAGGGCTTGATGTTCTCTCCTCCTCAGTCTCTTGATACCTTCACTGCAGTCAAGGATGTGTACCTTTTTGCAAGGAAGCTCATACTCAAAAGACTTTACGAGAGATCCAACTTAGGGATCACCCTTGACACTGAGGAGGAGAGAGCAGCAGTGGCCATTCTTGAAACATTGGCGGATGACGAAGTCGAATCAACATGCAATTTTCCTATTCAACTCATGAATAAATTCAATAAATTTCCCAATCTTAACACTTGTCCTGCGGTTGATATTTTTGTTAAATTAGTTACTAAAGACATAAAAGAATTGAAACTTAATAGCCACAAATATTATGGGAATAAGCAATTCATGGAGGTGATTCAGGAAATTGGCATGTGGAGGACTGCGTATTGAAAATTGCTGAGAAAGGTGGGAATTTGATCATCTGGCCTAACCACCTCTACGAGAAACAGGCCTATAGATTGTTATCCGATCGCCAATGTTATATGAAACTCTCATATAATCCACTTAATGATTTTCAATTTAAATTGGTTCAAATCTTGGAAAGGGCATACGATAATGGTATTATTCCAAAAAAGTTTTTTGATTACATACAAAAGCTAAAGCCTCGAATGCCGACTTTGTACCTTATCCCCAAGATACACAAAAACATGGCGGACCCACCGGGCCGACCAATTGTGTCCGGAAATGGCGGCCTGTGTGAAATGGTTTGTCAAGTGATTGACTTTTATTTGAAACCTATCGTAGCCACCCTCCCATCGTTTGTGCAGGATACCACGGCGGCTTTGAAACAACTGGACCAGTTGCAATTAGATAGTCAAATGCTTCTGGTTACTGCTGATGTCGAGGCTTTATATACCTCCATCATGCATGTGCATGGTTTGAAGGCTGTGTCGTGGTTCCTCCACAATAGTAATTTGGATGCCGATTTGGTGGAGCTGATTTTGATATTGCTTGAATTCATTCTTACGCACAACTGTTTTATGTTCAAAGATGAGATATTTCTGCAGGCACAAGGGACAGCAATGGGGGTGGCTTGTGCCCACTCGTATGCTAATTTGTTCCTTGGTGCTTGGGAAAGGGAGATTTTTCAGTGTTCTCCCTTGCCTGGTTGTGAAAAGATCCTCAGTTGGGCCAGATACATTGATGACGTCCTATGTGTATGGGACGGGAGTATCAATGATCTGAAAGAATTGATGTGTCAATTAAACAACAATGATCTCAATATCAGGTTGACCTACGCCTACGGGTGTAGGGTTAACTTTTTGGATATTGATATCATGGTGTCCTCTGATGCTAAAGTTCAAACCAATATATTTCGCAAGCCCATAGCTACTAACTCGATACTCAGGGCGGATTCCTCTCATCTTCCCTCTACCATCCGGAGTATACCAGTTGGGCAATATCTGAGGGCTAGAAGAATCTGCTCGTCAGATGAAATATTTGAACAACAGGCCTCTGAACTCTATGTGAGATTCAGAGAGCGAGGATATGGACACAGACAAATTCAACGAGGCTATCGACGGGCTAAGGAAAGTAGTAGGAACCAGCTCCTCTATTCGGTTCAGCCCTCCAAAAATAAAAACAAAAACAGCTCAAATGTGGTTAGGCTGATTACTTCCTATAATTGCCAATGGCACAAATTCACTGATATCATTCAAAAGCATTGGCATGTCTTGCAAACTGACACAATTTTGAATAAAATTATGTCTGACAAACCCTGTATCACTGCGAAAAGATCCAGGAATCTGAAGGATTACCTGGTTCGCAGTGAATATAAACCAGAAAGAACTAATCCATCTTTGTTCAGTGACCGGATTCAGGATTTTTGTCCTTGTGGGCAATGCAAGGCCTGCCGTAACACCGTGAGGAGCAAGGAATTTTTTGATTCAAACAATGAACGTAAGTTTGTTATCAAACAATTCCTTACATGCTCCTCAAAGGGAGTGGTCTATGTGGCTGAATGTGCATGCCACAAAATTTATGTTGGTATGACCACCAGGGAATTTAGGATCCGTGTACGAGAACACGTACGTGATATTGAGAAGGCTAAAGATTCTGATGTTGATGAACATTTGAAGACCCTCCCCAGACATTTTAAGTACTACCATAATTCTGACCGATCCTTATTACGGGTGAAAGCCATAGATAAAATATCTTTGGGGACTAGGGGAGGTGATCTATTCAAAGCACTATCATGTATTGAAAGTCGGTGGATTTACCGACTGAATTCCATCGTACCCTATGGGCTAAATGAAAATTTTGGGTTTGGTTCTTTCCTGTAATGGTTTTAGTGTGTTTTAATGTGTTTTTTATTTGGTTTTTAACTATATATGTTTTTATGTTTAGTGATTTTAATCATACCTACCTGAATATGGCGATGGTTGCTGCTGCTTGGCTTTTTCCTGTCTTGCTGCTCTATGACATTTGAGGAGTGGTCGTGTTCCGATTTGAGATTCCACCTTCTGCTTGATTCGGGGGGTGGTGGTCGTTTTTCATCCCTTGCTGGACTCTATCGCCTAAGAAAGCTGTGGAGAATTATTAGTTCATATTTGTTTATTCTTGAATCCATGTTTATATTTATGATTGGTTATCATTATTATAATTCTTAATTGTGTGTTTTTTTGTTTTTTTTTCTCCTACTGTTCACTTATGTGTATTATTCACTTATGTGTACTAGTGTATCATGTATCTTGTTTGCACATACACTTTATATACAACATGCTCTTTATTAACACATTTTACACACCGCTCAGTATTTATTTTACATCAATATATTACAATGGCACTTTTTTATCAATTGTTTCACAGTATATGAATTTGTATTTATTACTCGCAACTTATTTATTATGTCACTTTTGTATCACTTGTGCATAGATTGCATGTATAATTAATTATTCACTTTATTACTGTTTTTATTCAAATATTATCTTATAGCTGTCACTATCAAATTTCAATTTGCGATGTCCTTATCAGGAACCTTTTTTCCACTTTCACCTTTATTCCTTATTCTTAATTTCCTATCTTATATATTTATTTCCTTGTTTAAGTCCTCATGACTAACTTCAATATGCTTGGTTCTGTCAAATTTATAATGAATATGTACTAGATGCAGCTTGTTAGTTTTGAGTCACATTACAAATCGGCACTTAAATAGTTACCTCAGCGCCGCAGTCTGGTCGCACATGCAGGATAGATAGCGCTTCCGCCCCTTCCTTACACGGACCATGTGACTCCTGGCACGCGGGTTGCATAGTAACCCGATGCCTGCGTGTTACTGACCGAGAACGGAAGTAAGGCTCATAGGAAGCGGTCATCACGCATGCGCGCCGCAACAAGCTGCATTCCATAATGAGCAGCTGCACAGGATTACTGACAAGCAACCTCCCCATATATAGCACATAACACACATTACCTATTGCGCTCCTTGAAGAAGGTAACGAAACGCGCTTTGGAGCGTTTAGGGTTGCCCCCACGCGTTCATCTTTAGCAGTTTTGTCCCAGGTAAATATACTGTATTTCTTGGAATGGGAATCATCGGTATGTCCCTATGGAGTACTGCTTTGTCTAACTCCTTTTAAGAGACATCTGAAATTCACTTGTGTCATCTGTTCATATGTGTTTATGCATAATTAGTAATACCTTTTTTTTGCAGTATTTCTGCCTGGTCATATAGTGTTATTATTTATATTTATATATAATTGGTTATTTTGGATTGAACGCTAAGGGGGTCTGTTCCCCTATTTTCTGAAGTACGGGTATTTGCTTTTTATTTTGTTTTTTAATCAATTTAATGAATAAAGATTAATGTTTTTATATTATCCTTAATACTCTTTTGTTTTTTGTGTGGATGATAATTCTCTATACAAATTCATGATCTATATACAATTACATAGAATAAAAAGGAATACCAAAAAAAAATTGCTAAACCTGATATTGCAGGAATGGCTCTTATCTTTATGGAGGGATGCGCTCTGATTAAGAAAGTGGAACACTCTCAAAGCAAACTATATCTTCCAGAGTGAACAAAACAGACACCCAAACTTTAATTTCTATTAGATCAAGGTTACGCCCTCATACCTCATCATGGTGAGCTCATGTCGGGGCTGGTTGTAAAATGTTTTATGAGATTCCTAACTTACAGGATACCTTTGCTCCAGGACGTCCCACGCGGTAGATATTGACATCATGTTTCTTATTGTGATTTTACCTGTCTATAGAGATGAAACATGGCATAGATAGCACCATCCATAAGACCAAAAATAAGTTGGAGGGGTTCTACTGGTCTTATGGTGGTATGAGTGAATGCTTTGTTTGTCCCTTTGCTACGACTAGAGATTAGTGTTGAGCCACCCCCGTAGTGTTCGAGTTCGGTTCGGTTCGTCGAACACCCGTGTGTTCGCCGAACTGTTCGTCGAACTGTTCGTCGAACACCTTCGAATACCGTTAAAACCAATGGCAGGCAAACAAAAACACATAGAAACACATAGAAAACACCTTCAAAGGTGTCCAAAAGCTGACAAACTGCTCAGAAGACACAACTAACACATGGAAAAGTGACAAGTACATATAGTCATGCGAAAAGAAAAGAGGTGGAGGAGTAAAAGGAGGGGGAGACACAGATATAGGCATGTCATGCCCTTCTAAAATCCAAAAAGTGAGAAGCCGACACGTTCAGTCCGCTCCTGCCCGTGCCACCTCCGTGTCGCCGGGTTTGTGCCAGAGCCGCGGTGAACCCTGACGGCCAGCCCCCCTCTCCCAATACTGGTGCCTGCCCACTGATGGGTCGAGCGAGCCCCCCTGTGGTGGAGGCAGCTCTAAGCTTTTTAATTTAAATTGTCTCTCTAATTTGAATGAATACACTTTAAATCCATTTACAAGGATCTATTGGAGGGCAAGTCTCATGCCAGCAGCCACGTAATTCCAGCTCCAGTAGCGTCCACTAAAGCTGCTGCAGTTAAAAAGCTTTTATAAGGATCAAGCTCGGCTGTCCACCGCAAGGCATCCTACTGCCAGTCCCAGCCCCTATGCCTTGGGGTGCCTCCTGATGCTCTTCACTGAGTATCCCATGGTCCCGAATCATTTCCTTTGAAAAAATTAAGTGTCCAAACTACAGGTGGTGTAGCTTGCTTAACAGCCGGGATAATCCGCTGAATAGCAGACACTGCTACTAGGCACAAAGTATTTCCTTGGCTAGATGCAGTTAAAAATTTGTAATTAGATACTCTAGTTGGATGCTGAGAAAGCATTCCATAGAATCTCCTGGCACGCCATATATGATTCTCTTAAAAAGCTTGGGGTAGGAGTCTAGGGGACCCTTTTATAGCCAAAATCACGGCCCTGTATCACAATACGTCACCTAGGCTGAAGATAAATGGAACTGTAGCACCCTGAGGGCTCGGTTGCTACAGAGGTATTGCACCTCACCCAGAGGTGTGATATCTCACTCTCAGGTAAGGATGGAGTGTGGATCAGGACCCGACACCTGCATGCATTACACCACATTGCCGTGGGGCAGGGCGACCAATATGCCTCTGAGATGGGCACGACAGTCCCTGTCCCTGGCTGGAGTGGGGGGAGGGAACACTGAGGAAGGGGAACCCTGTAGTGCAGGAGCAGGGAGGAAGCAGTTCCTGGGTGCATTGAGAAGGGAGTATAAAAGGTGGGCACCATCTTAGTTCAGTGCAGAGAAGTCTGAGCAGAAGTGGCAGGGAGCAGGGGCTCTGCATGAGCTCTGCTCCGGAGGCGGGCCTAGTAACACAGGCCCAGGCCTGGAAGAGGGAGAAGGAAGGAAGAGAAGCGGAGAAGGCTCCAGGAACAAGGAATGAAGGGATACCAGGGGTGTGGACGGGCGAGTCGCCACGGCACGCCCGAATCCACCTGTGTGGAGGGGTCAGGCCAAAGGGGGAGACCGGTCCCCGAAACTAGTGGAGGCAGGAAATGACCCTCAGCTAGAAACCGGAGGCTGTGACATTTTATGTGGCGCAGCCCCTCGCTACACCCGCTAGGAAGGCACCACATAGGGTCAGGGAGCCAAGTTTACCAAGAGGAGGCCCGAGGCAGCTGGACAGAAGGGTTGGTAAGAAAGGCCAGACAAAGGACACACAAAGGGGGTCCTGTGAAGCGCCCCAAAGTTATCTGGGAGTTGTCTGAGCCCCTCACCTGGTGAGCACAGTACGACGTGGGCAGCCGTTACCTGCAGACGTGGTCTGGATAATGAGAACTGTGAGTAAAGGCCCTGGACTGCATCACTGACTCCGTGTCGTTACTGCTGCTGCCCTGCACCATCACCCCCATCCTCTGCATACACTGCCCTGAGGCTATACTCCTCCCGTGGGGAGTTATGCTACGCTCTGCTGCACCCACAACACCAGCCTCAGCGGTCTGCCCTGCAGCGGCGGTTCACTCTGACCGCAATCCACGGGTGGCGTAGTCGGACATTTAAACATCAAAACCACATAAATAGTTCCGCCACTGGTTTGACCACCCTGAGCCACGGAACCGGGTCGCCGCCACGAAGACTACAACCACCAGCATCCACCAAAAAGGGTCCGGCTCCGGGTGTCCCAAGGCCCAGGGGGTGCATCAGAACATTTTCATCACTTTTCACAATCACCAATGGGACAAGGCAGGGATGTCCTCTGTCCCCTCTCTTATACATCCTAGTGACGGAGCACCTGCTCTCATCAATTCGCCATAACCCCAATATTAGGTGGATTGAGGTGGGAGGCACCGAGTACAAGTGCTCTCTATTTGCTGATGATGTCCTAGTATATATCACTCAATCACATATATCCATCCATGCTGTTATGGCTGAAATAGATCACTTTGTTACATGGTCAAATTTTAAAATCAATGCAGCGAAGTCTGAGGCCCTCGATGTCTCCCTCCCCAAATCCATACAGGATTCCATCCAGTCCAACTTTCCCTTTGCCTGGCCCTCACAGGGTATCAAATACTTAGGAATTCCTATTCATAGAGACCTCTCCCATCTATGTTATCTTAATTTTGGGCCCTTTATTGAACAACTCCATACAGACCACGGTTGGCAAGTTAGAACTGTAAGATTCACTACGTGAACCACTGGTGTTTTGTGGAAAAGCACATGTACACTGTGTTCCAAATTATTATGCAAAAAGTGTTTAGGAGTGATAAGGGAAGAATTTGTTTGTTTGTCAGTTAAACTCATTGATGGTGATGTGTGTCAGGGCTCTTTATATCACTGTAAGCAATTGCAGACACCTGTGCTAATTAGTTTGGCAGGTGTGTCCAATGAAAGGCAAGACTACTTAAGAAGGCTGTCTCACATTATTAAGCAGCCTACATTTTCTGCCAAAATGGGAAAGAAAAAGGATGTGTCGGCTGCTGAGAAGCAACAAATTGTGGAGTGTTTAGGTCAAGGCATGACTACAATCAACATTGTGCGATGATCAGGGTGAAGTGTCTTGGCAATCAAGAAGTATGTAGCTGATTCACAGTACACACGTGTGCGTGCTGATAAGGGCAAATTGAGGACTCTTTCCTACAGGCAATTACGTCAGGTTAAAAGAGCAGCGGCAAAAAAGCCTTGTCATAGCAGCAGACAAGTTTTTGAAGCTGCTGGTGCCTCCAACGTCCCCCAAACAACAAGATGCAGGGTCCTTCAGAGGTTTGCAGCTGTGCATACGCCATCCTGTCGACCTCCTCTATCCACTTCACACAAGCAGAAACGGCTCCAGTGGGCTAAACATTACATGAAGACTGAGTTCAAAACTGTTTTGTTCACGGAAGAGTGCCGCGCAGCGCTCAATGGTCCAGATGGATAGAGTGGAGGATGGCTGATTGATGGACACCCCACGCAAACACGGCTACAGCGCCAACAAGGAGGAGGTGGAGTAATGTTTTGGGCTGGAATCATGGGGAGAGAGATTGTCGGCCCTGAAGGCGCTAAAGATGAACTCCATAATGTATGTGGATTTTCTCAAACAGCACTTCCTGCCATGGTTCAAGAAGAAGAACCGTGTATTTCACAGCAAGATCATTTTTTTGCATGATAATGCACCATCTCATGCTGCACATAAAACATCTGCATCTCTGGCTGATATGGGCATAAAAGGGGACAAACTTATGGTGTGACCCCCATGCTCCCCTGACCTCTACCCCATTCAGAACCTCTGGAGCATCATCAAAAGGAGTGTCTATGATGGCGGGAGGCAGTTCACATCTAAGCAACAGCTCTGGGAGGGTATTCTGTCCTCATGCAAAACAATTGAAGCAGAAACCATCCAAAACCTGACAAATTCAATGGATGAGAGAGTTCAGAAGCTCCTTTCGAACAAGGGGTCCTATGTGAAAATGTAACATCACCTAGAATAAAGTTTTGAGTTGAAAACTGTTTGATTTCAGTTTCTAATAACCTGCTAATGCTTATAATTTCAAAAATGACAATTTTTTTGGTCTTTATTAAAATGAAAAGGTTGATCGAAAAGTTTGGGGGATCTAAGAGTGTGGCAACCCAGTAGTCATGATTACTTCGAATTCTGACAATATGAGGGTCATGTTGCAGGTAGTGCAGCAAGAAGGCACTTATGTGTCTTGCGCATCTCGGAGCCCCAAAATTATTTTCCGGGCTAGATGCAGCTAAAAATTATTATTAATTTTAAATCTGGTGGAGCTTAGTATAGATGGCCTAATAGGATCA
Source organism: Phyllobates terribilis (assembly GCF_046119375.1). Classification (NCBI taxonomy): domain Eukaryota; kingdom Metazoa; phylum Chordata; class Amphibia; order Anura; family Dendrobatidae; genus Phyllobates; species Phyllobates terribilis. The sequence goes on along the minus strand of NW_027362762.1, from coordinate 761,453,798 downwards.
GTGCTGCACACTGCTACAAAGCCCAAATTATTTTCCAGCCAAGATACAGATAAACATGATTAGTAATTTTAAATCTGGTGGAGCTTATTATAGATGGCCTAATAGAATCAGTGCTCCACACTGCTACAAAGCCCAAATTATTTTCCAGCCAAGATACAGATAAACATGATTAGTAATTTGAAAGCTTAAAACGATTGGTAGGGTGATTTTAACCAATCATCAAGCTTTTACTCTCTCCAGGATGACACAGGGGTAGAAAAGTCGTTTCGGATCCATGATTTGTTCATCTTTATGAACGTGAGTCTGTCTACATTATCAGTGGAGAGCCGCGTGCGCTTATCTGTCAGCACACCACCAGCAGCGCTGAACACACGTTCAGACAGAACGCTGGCTGCGGGGCATGACAAGATCTCCAAGGCGTAAGTGGCTAGCTCTGGCCATTTATCCAGATTGGAAGCCCAAAAAGAGCAAGGGTCCAGTGACACAGTCATGGCTTCAATGTTTACTTGGAGATACTCCTGTACCATCGTCTCTAGGCGTTGACTATGTGTCAGACTTCTTGTCTCCTGTGGCCTTGCAAAGGATGGGCTAAAAAAGTGGTGAATTGATTCCGCAAAATTGATGTTACCAGCAGATACTGTGGTTCTGTTACGGTTTGAGTGCTGAACACTTGACGGTCCCACAGTTGGCAAGTTCGAACTGTGAGATTCACTACGTGCACCACTGGTGTTTTGTGGAAAAGCACATGTAAGATTCGGCAACAGTCTCTGCTGATACTCCTGCATGCGTGCATCCCTTTCTATGGCAGGAATAATTTCTGCAAATTTACTTTTGTACCGGGGATCTAACAGTGTGGCAACCCAGTAGTCAGGATTATTTCTAATTCTCACAATTCGAGGGTCATGTTGCAGGTAGTGCAGCAAGAAGGCACTCATGTGTGTTGCGCATCCAGGAGCACCAAGTCCCTGTTGTGTTGGTGGCGAGGTAACAATCATGCTTCCTTCCTCTGTCCTCTCCCCCCAACCTCGCACAACAGAAATGTGATCAAGGTCTCCCTCATCTGATGAGTCTTCCATCAGTTCGTCCTCCACTTCTTCCTGGGCTCCTGCACCTTCCTCACTAGTTTGGCTGCTACCATGCGCCCTGGTAAAACCATCTCCCCCACCCTCACATGCCTGCCGCCTTGGTGCTGCCGACCGTCTGGACTAGAGATGAGCGTTGTTCTACTCGAACTGTTCGCCAATCTCAAATTCGAGCTGTTTTGGGCGGTGTTCGAGCCGGTCGGCGAACACGAACAATTTGAGAAAAATTCGGCTGTTCGAGGTTATGTTCGATAACTGTTCGTGCACCAAAATCATAACTGGATTTTTTCTCAGTAATGATGAAAATTAATGTTAATACGCAGTTTGAGTGTACAGCGGGGCGGGGGGAGGGGCAGGGGATGGATCTCTGCAGGAACAATGAAGATCTCCATTTTTTTTTCTCTTTCCCGCATTTGCAGTGGGGAGGTGCAATCTGTCAGCCTATCAGCAGCGCACACACGGAGCGAAGTGCTTTTTTTCACACAAGCAAGGGCATGTGTGATTGGCAGTGTATGTCACATGTCCTTGCCCTATAAGACCAAGCCATTTTCCCCGTCGCCACCATTTTCTCACTGCTGCAGCTGCGTGTTAGACGGCACCGCTGTTGCTGTGTGCGCTATACCTTGTTAATTTCAAGCCAATTTTCGCACAAATATACATATAGCTTGGGAGTAGGGAATAGTTGTGATTGCAGTCCTTTTAAGGACTAGGTTACAGCATTTCCTACGACTTTTATCAGGCAGGTCTGTGCTCTTAAATAGATAGATTGTGGGAGTAAAGACTAATTGTAATTGGAGTCCTTTTCAGGACTAGGTTACATCAGTTCCTATCAGTTTTTGCCAGGCAGGTCTGTGCCAGTGCTGTGCAAGTTTTTTTCACAGCATTTGGCTGAATCTAGCAAAGCTAATCCTTTTTGGCCTATTGCAGAGTGTGTTAGTCAGTGGAGTAGCCTATCTGTGTTGCAAGATATACCACCTGTGTATAGAATACCAATTTTTTTACTGCACGTAGTGAAGTAAAATCTTTTGGGCATAGCATCATTCTATTAGTCCATCTATACTGACCTCCATCAGGTTGCAAACTGAATATAATTTTTTTCTGCATCTAGCTCTGAAAAAATATTTGGGCTTCTAGCGGTGTGTGGGACTTGGTCTATTAGTCCATCTATACTGACCTCCATCAGGTTGCAAATTAAAAATAATTTTTTTCTGCATCTAGCTCTGAAAAAATATTTGGGCTTCTAGCAGTGTGTGGGACTTGGTCTATTAGTCCATCTATACTGACCTCCATCAGGTTGCAAAGTGAATAAAAAAAATTTCTGCATCTAGCTCTGAAAAAATATTTGGGCTTCTAGCGGTGTGTGGGACTTGGTCTATTAGTCCATCTATACTGACCTCCATCAGGTTGCAAATTAAAAATAATTTTTTTCTGCATCTAGCTCTGAAAAAATATTTGGGCTTCTAGCAGTGTGTGGGACTTGGTCTATTAGTCCATCTATACTGACCTCCATCAGGTTGCAAATTAAAAATAATTTTTTTCTGCATCTAACCCAGCCAATAGTTTTGGCCTAATACCACAGTTTGGCCACTCAGCTCTGCTCGGTTACCATCCATTGTTTTTTTTGTGCAAACAACTCCAGAGTTGTGAATTAGTTAACCACCAAAATGAGTGGAAAAAGGCCTGCTGCTGGTGGAAAGGGGAATAGGCGTGTTGGGAAGGGGAAAAAAGGTTGTGTCCGTGGGGTAGGTGCAGAAGAAAGACCATCTTCCAGCCAAACTAAAATGTCTACTTCTTTTAGCGGACACTGTGATAAGATCCCTTTCTTACGGCCACGCCAATCGCTACAAATTCCAGATGAGGCACAAAAACAGCAGGTGCTTCAACGGATATCAAGTGCTCCTTTAAGTGGGCTCTCCCCCACATCAACTTCAACATCACAAATACTCCAGTCCTCAAAGGTGTCAGCCAAATCGCACTTGCTTCCTCACAGCTCCCAAATCTCCAGCTGCCCGTCTGAGTATGAGGTAGTACAGATGGTTGAGTCTGCAGAGCTGTTTACTCATACTATAGCCTGGGAATCAGAGGTCGACTCCAGCGCTTCTGTGAATCCAGACGAGGAAATGATCTGCACTGATGCCCAGAATCTTTATGAGTCGGATCCAGGACCAGACGCAGAAGGTTCTGACCATAATGTAGACCCTCATTCCCAAACTGTAACTCCTGTTGGTGGAGACAATGAGGAAGACGATGATAAGACTCAAATACCTGATTGGAGCGACAACTTTAGTTTTTTGTCAGGGCAGGAACAGGTTGGCTCTGAGGACGATGGGTGTGATAACGCACAGGGTGATGATGATGAGGTCGGAGATCACACTTACTGTCAACCCACAGTCAGCCAAGAGTTGAGGTCAGCAGAGGAGGTGGAGGAAGATGCTAGTGACGACGAGGTCAGGTTGCGCCTTCCTGGACAGAGACGTAGTACTGGAAGCACGTCAACAACTGCATCCTCAAACACAACTCTGCCTCTCACCACAAGTCGTGGTGGCTCTTCAGGTCGCATGGGTGCTAAGCCTTGCATAGCCTGGGCATTTTTTCAGATCGATAAAGATGACCCAACTCGTGTTATCTGTAACATTTGTCAGCAAAAGCTAAGTAGAGGCCAAAAAATACATAGTTTGAGTACTTCATGCATGAACCGGCACATGGACATGAAGCATAAGTTGCAGTGGGAAGCTCAGTGTGCAGTCACACCTGTTTTGGGGCGCAGACCTGCCACCTCTTTACCCGCAACAGCCAGCGTGATTGGCAGGTCATCATTTTCTTTGGAGGTGGTAACACCAGCTGGTGTTGAGCGCTGTCCGACATCGATAGCACCACCTTTGGATCAAGGCAACCTAACATGTCCGCCTGCATCTTCCTCACAGACCGGCATTTTGCCGGGGACACCCTTATCAACCCCGTCTAAGCACAATAGCCAGCCCTCGGTCCCTCAGATGTGGACAAGTAAAAGACCATTTCCTCCTAGCCATGAGAAAGCTAAGAGGTTGAATTTCACCATCTGCAAGCTCTTGGCTACAGAAATGCTGCCTTTCCGATTGGTGGACACAGAGGATTTTCGAGACCTTATGTCCATCGCAGTGCCCCAGTACCAGATGCCCAGTCGGCACTACTTCTCAAAGAAAGGTGTGCCTGCGCTCCACCAGCATGTCGCACACAACATCACCGCTTCTTTGAGAAACTCTGTGTGTGACAGGGTGCATTTCACCACAGACACTTGGACGAGTAGGCATGGACAGGGGCGTTACATGTCGCTGACTGGGCACTGGGTAACTATGGTGACAGCAGGACAAGGGGCTGCTGTCCAAGTCTTGCCGTCCCCACGAGTTGTGCGTCAATCCTCTTTATGTCAAAGTTCCTCCACTGCTTCTGCCTCCTCAACCTCCTCTCGGTCTTCCACCTGCACCCAAAGCCTGTCTGGTCATGCCACAAGCTTTCTAACTGCGCAGAAGGGATCCTGCACACCTCCTTACTATGCTGGCAGTAGGGCTCAACGTCATCAGGCGGTTTTTACATTGAAATGTCTGGGAAATGTGAGTCACACAGCTGAGGAGTTGTGGTCAGCTCTGGAGAACCAATTTCATGAATGGTTGTCTCCACTGGACCTGAAACCAGGGAAGGCCGTGTGCGACAATGCTGCAAACCTGGGTGCGGCCCTTCGCCGGGGCAATGTCACACACGTGCCTTGTATGGCTCACGTGTTGAACCTGGTTGTCCAGCAATTTTTAGCCCACTATCCCAGACTAGATGGCCTTCTGCAGAGGGCACGGTCGCTGTGTGCTCACTTCCGCCGTTCGCATCCCGCAGCTCAGCGACTTACATCTCTACAGAAGTCGTTGGGCCTGCCACTTCACCGGCTAAAATGCGATGTGCCTACCCGGTGGAATTCAACTCTGCACATGTTGCAGCGACTGTGGCAGCACCGACAAGCCCTGGTGCAATACGTTCTGACGTATAGCCTGGGCCAACGAGATTCAGAGGTGGGGCAAATCACGCTGGAGGAGTGGTCTCAGATCAGGAACCTATGCACCCTTCTGCACAGTTTTGAAATGGCGACGAAGATGTTTAGTGCTGACGATGTCATTATCAGCATGACTATTCCGGTGATTTACATGCTGGAGCACATGTTAAACAGAATTCGGAGTCAGGTGGTGGCACAAGAGGAGGTGGAGGAAGTAGAGGAGGAGGAGTTGTATGCGGAAGGGCTAACATCTGCAAGGTCCAGACGGTCGGCAGCACCAAGGCGGCAGGCATGTGAGGGTGGGGGAGATGGTTTTACCAGGGCGCATGGTAGCAGCCAAACTAGTGAGGAAGGTGCAGGAGCCCAGGAAGAAGTGGAGGACGAACTGATGGAAGACTCATCAGATGAGGGAGACCTTGATCACATTTCTGTTGTGCGAGGTTGGGGGGAGAGGACAGAGGAAGGAAGCATGATTGTTACCTCGCCACCAACACAACAGGGACTTGGTGCTCCTGGATGCGCAACACACATGAGTGCCTTCTTGCTGCACTACCTGCAACATGACACTCGAATTGTGAGAATTAGAAATAATCCTGACTACTCGGTTGCCACACTGTTAGATCCCCGGTACAAAAGTAAATTTGCAGAAATTATTCCTGCCATAGAAAGGGATGCACGCATGCAGGAGTATCAGCAGAGACTGTTGCAGAATCTTACATGTGCTTTTCCACAAAATACCAGTGGTGCACGTAGTGAATCTCACAGTTCCAACTTGCCAACCGTGGGACCGTCAAGTGTTCAGCACTCAAACCGTAACAGAACCACAGTATCTGCTGGTAACATCAATTTTGCGGAATCATTTCACCACTTTTTTAGCCCATCCTTTGCAAGGCCACAGGAGACAAGAAGTCTGACACATAGTCAACGCCTAGAGACGATGGTACAGGAGTATCTCCAAGTAAACATTGAAGCCACGACTATGTCACTGGACCCTTGCTCTTTTTGGGCTTCCAATCTGGATAAATGGCCGGAGCTAGCCACTTACGCCTTGGAGATCTTGTCATGCCCCGCAGCCAGCGTTCTGTCTGAACGTGTGTTCAGCGCTGCTGGTGGTGTGCTGACAGATAAGCGCACGCGGCTCTCCACTGATAATGTAGACAGACTCACGTTCATAAAGATGAACAAATCATGGATCCGAAACGACTTTTCTACCCCTGTGTCATCCTGGGGAGAGTAAAAGCTTGATGATTGGTTAAAATCACCCTACCAACCGTTTTAAGCTTTCAAATTACTAATCATGTTTATCTGTATCTTGACTGGAAAATAATTTGGGCTTTGTAGCAGTGTGCAGCACTGATCCTATTAGGCCATCTATAATAAGCTTCACCAGATTTAAAATTAAAAATAATTTTTAGCTGCATCTAGCCCGGAAAATAATTTTGGGGCTCCGAGATGCGCAAGACACATAAGTGCCTTCTTGCTGCACTACCTGCAGCATGACCCTCATATTGTCAGAATTCGAAGTAATCATGACTACTGGGTTGCCACACTCTTAGATCCCCCAAACTTTTCGATCAACCTTTTCATTTTAATAAAGACCAAAAAAATGGTCATTTTTGAAATTATAAGCATTAGCAGGTTATTAGAAACTGAAATCAAACAGTTTTCAACTCAAAACATTATTCTAGGTGATGTTACATTTTCACATAGGACCCCTTGTTCGAAAGGAGCTTCTGAACTCTCTCGTCCATTGAATTTGTCAGGTTTTGGATGGTTTCTGCTTCAATTGTTTTGCATGAGGACAGAATACCCTCCCAGAGCTGTTGCTTAGATGTGAACTGCCTCCCGCCATCAAAGACACTCCTTTTAATGATGCTCCAAAGGTTCTGAATGGGGTAGAGGTCAGGGGAGCATGGGGGTCACACCATAAGTTTGTCCCCTTTTATGCCCATATCAGCCAGAGATGCAGATGTTTTATGTGCAGCATGAGATGGTGCATTATCATGCAGAAAAATGATCTTGCTGTGAAATACACGGTTCTTCTTCTTGAACCATGGCAGGAAGTGCTGTTTGAGAAAATCCACATACATTATGGAGTTCATCTTTAGCGCCTTCAGGGATCCTAAAGGGGCCGACAATCTCTCTCCCCATGATTCCAGCCCAAAACATTACTCCACCTCCTCCTTGTTGGCGCTGTAGCCGTGTTTGCGTGGGGTGTCCATCAACCAGCCATCCTCCACTCCATTCATCTGGACCATCGAGTGCTGCTCGGCACTCATCCGTGAACAAAACAGTTTTGAAATCAGTCTTCATGTAATGTTTGGCCCACTGGAGCCGTTTCTGCTTGTGTGAAGTGGATAGAGGAGGTCGACAGGATGGCATATGCACAGCTGCAAACCTCTGAAGGACCCTGCATCTTGTTGTTCGGGGGACGTTGGAGGCACAAGCAGCTTCAAAAACTTGTCTGCTGCTATGACAAGGCTTTTTTGCCGCTGCTGTTTCAACCTGACGTAATTGCCTGTAGGAAAGAGTCCTCAATTTGCCCTTATCAGCACGCACACGTGTGTACTGTGAATCAGCTACATACTTCTTGATTGCCAAGACACTTCATCCTGATCATCGCACAATGTTGATTGTAGTCATGCCTTGACCTAAACACTCCACAATTTGTTGCTTCTCAGCAGCCGACACATCCTTTTTCTTTCCCATTTTGGCAGAAAATGTAGGCTGCTTAATAATGTGAGAGAGCCTTCTTAAGTAGTCTTGCCTTTCATTGGACACACCTGCCAAACTAATTAGCACAGGTGTCTGCAATTGCTTACAGTGATATAAAGAGCCCTGACACACATCACCATCAATGAGTTTAACTGACAAACAAACAAATTCTTCCCTTATCACTCCTAAACACTTTTTGCATAATAATTTGGAACGCGGTGTACATGTGCTTTTCCACAAAACACCAGTGGTTCACGTAGTGAATCTTACAGTTCTAACTTGCCAACCGTGGTCTGTATGGAATTGTTCAATAAAGGGCCCAAAATTAAGATAACATAGATGGGAGAGGTCTCTATGAATAGGAATTCCTAAGTATTTGATACCCTGTGAGGGCCAGGCAAAGGGAAAGTTGGACTGGATGGAATCCTATATGGATTTAGGGAGGGAGACATCGAGGGCCTCAGACTTCGCTGCATTGATTTTAAAATTTTACCATGTAACAAAGTGATCTATTTCAGCCATAACAGCAGGGATGGATATATGTGATTGAGTGATATATACTAGGACATCATCAGCAAATAGAGAGCACTTGTACTCGGTGCCTCCCACCTCAATCCACCTAATATTGGGGTTATGGCGAATTGATGAGAGCAGGTGCTCCGTCACTAGGATGTATAAGAGAGGGGACAGAGGACATCCCTGCCTTGTCCCATTGGTGATTGTGAAAGGTCATGAAAATGTTCTGACGCACCCCCTGGGCCTTGGGACACCCGGAGCCGGACACTTTTTGGTGGATGCTGGTGGTTGTAGTCTTCGTGGCGGCGATCCGGTTCCGTGGCTCAGGGCGGTCAAACCAGTGGCGGAACTATTTTTGTGGTTTTGATGTTTAAATGTCCGACTACGCCACCCGTGGATTGCGGTCAGAGTGAACCGCCGCTACAGGGCAGACCGCTAAGGCTGGTGTTGTGGGTGCAGCAGAGCGTAGCATAACTCCCCACGGGAGGAGTATAGCCTCAGGGCAGTGTATGCGGAGGATGGGGGTGATGGTGCAGGGCAGCAGCAGTAACGACACGGAGTCAGTGATGCAGTTCAGGGCCTTTACTCACAGTTCTTATTATCCAGACCACGTCTGCAGGTAACGGCTGCCCACGTCGTACTGTGCTCACCAGGTGAGGGGCTCAGACAACTCCCAGATAACTTTGGAGCGCTTCACAGGACCCCCTTTGTGTGTCCTTTGTCTGGCCTTTCTTACCAACACTTCTGTCCGGCTGCCTCGGGCCTCCTCTTGGTAAACTTGGTGCCAGTTTCCCTGACCCTATGTGGTGCCTTCCTAGCGGGTGGAGCAAGGGGCTGCGCCACATAAAATGTCAGAGCCTCCGGTTTCTAGTTGAGGGTCGTTTCCTGCCTCCACTAGTTTGGGGACCGGTCTCCCCCTTTGGCCTGACCCCTCCACGCAGGTGGATTCGGGCGTGCGGTGGCGACTCGCCCGTCCGCACCCCTGGGATCCCTTCATTCCTCGTTCCTGGAGCCTTCTCCGCTCCTCTTCCTTCCTTCTCCCTCTTGCAGGCCTGGGCCTCTGTTACTAGGCCCGCCTCCGGAGCAGAGCTCATGCAGAGCCCCTGCTCCCTGCCACTTCTGCTCAGACTTCTCTGCACTGAACTAAGATGGTGCCCACCTTTTATACTCCCTTCTCAATGCACCCAGGAACTGCTTCCTCCCTGCTCCTGCACTGCAGGATTCCCCTTCCTCAGTGTTCCCTCCCCCCACTCCAGCCAGGGACAGGGACTGTCGTGCCCATCTCAGGGGCATATTGGTCGCCCTGCCCCACGGCAATGTGGTGTAATGCATGCAGGTGTCGGGTCCTGATCCACACTCCATCCTTATCTGAGAGTGAGATATCACACCTCTGGGTGAGGTGCAATACGTCTGTAGCAACCGAGCCCTCGGTGCTACAGTTCCAATTATCTTCAGCCTAGGTGACGTATTGTGATACAGGGCCGTGATTTTGGCTATAAAAGGGTCCCCTAGACCCCTACCCCAAGCTTTTTAAGAGAATCATATATGGCGTGCCAGGAGACTCTATGGAATGCTTTCTCAGCATCCAACGAGAGTATCTACTTACAAATTTTTAACTGCATCTAGCCCAGGAAATACTTTGTGCCTAGTAGCAGTGTCTGCTAGTCAGCGGATTATCCCGGCTGTTAAGCAAGCTACACCACCTGTAGTTTGGACACTTAATTTTTTCAAAGGAAATGCTTCGGGACCACGGGATACTTAGTGAAGAGCATCAGGAGGCACCCCAAGGCATAGGGGCTGGGACTGGCACTAGGATGCCTTGCGGTGGACAGCCGAGCTCGATCCTTATAAAAGCTTTTTAACTGCAGCAGCTTTAGTGGACGCTACTGGAGCTGGAATTACGCGGCTGCTGGCATGAGACTTGCCCTCCAATAGATCCTTGTAAATGGATTTAAAGTGTATTCATTCAAATTAGAGGGACAATTTAAATTAAAAAGCTTAGAGCTGCCTCCACCACAGGGGGGCTCTCTCGACCCACCAGCGGACAGGCACCAGTATTGGGAGAGGGGGGCTGGCCGTCAGGGTTCACCGCGGCTCTGGCACAAACCCGGCGACACGGAGGTGGCACGGGCAGGAGCGGACTGGCCGTGTCGGCTTCTCACTTTTTGGATTTTAGAAGGGCATGACATGCCTATATCTGTGTCTCCCCCTCCTTTTACTCCTCCACCTCTTTTCTTTTCGCATGACTATATGTACTTGTCACTTTTCCATGTGTTAGTTGTGTCTTCTGAGCAGTTTGTCAGCTTTTGGACACCTTTGAAGGTGTTTTCTATGTGTTTCTATGTGTTTTTGTTTGCCTGCCATTGGTTTTAACGGTGTTCGAAGGTGTTCGACGAACAGTTCGACGAACAGTTCGGCGAACACACGGGTGTTCGACGAACCGAACTCGAACACTACGGGGGTGGCTCAACACTAGTCTGGACCTTGCAGATGTTAGCCCTTCCGCATACAACTCCTCCTCCTCTACTTCCTCCACCTCCTCGTGTGCCACCACCTGACTCCGAATTCTGTTTAACATGTGCTCCAGCATGTAAATCACCGGAATAGTCATGCTGATAATGGCATCGTCAGCACTAAACATCTTCGTCGCCATTTCAAAACTGTGCAGAAAGGTGCATAGGTCCCTGATCTGAGACCACTCCTGCAGCGTGATTTGCCCCACCTCTGGATCTCGTTGGCCCAGGCTATACGTCAGAACGTATTGCACCAGGGCTTGTCGGTGCTGCCACAGTCGCTGCAACATGTGCAGAGTTGAATTCCACCAGGTAGGCACATCGTATTTTAGCCGGTGAAGTGGCAGGCCCAATGACTTCTGTAGAGATGTAAGTCGCTGAGCTGCGGGATGCGAACGGCGGAAGTGAGCACACAGTGACCGTGCCCTCTGCAGAAGGCCATCTAGTCTGGGATAGTGGGCAAAAAATTGCTGGACAACCAGGTTCAACACGTGATCCATACAAGGCACGTGTGTGACATTGCCCCGGCGAAGGGCCGCACCCAGGTTTGCAGCATTTTCGCACACGGCCTTCCCTGGTTTCAGGTCCAGTGGAGACAACCATTCATGAAATTGGTTCTCCAGAGCTGACCACAACTCCTCAGCTGTGTGACTCACATTTCCCAGACATTTCAAAGTAAAAACCGCCTGATGACGTTGAGCCCTACTGCCAGCAAAGTAAGGAGGTGTGCAGGATCCCTTCTGCGCAGTTAGAAAGCTTGTGGCATGACCAGACAGGCTTTGGGTGCAGGTGGAAGACCGAGAGGAGGTTGAGGAGGCAGAAGCAGTGGAGGAACTTTGACATAAAGAGGATTGACGCACAACTCGTGGGGACGGCAAGAATTGGACAGCAGCCCCTTGTCCTGCTGTCACCATAGTTACCCAGTGCCCAGTCAGCGACATGTAACGCCCCTGTCCATGCCTACTCGTCCAAGTGTCTGTGGTGAAATGCACCCTGTCACACACAGAGTTTCTCAAAGAAGCGGTGATGTTGTGTGCGACATGCTGGTGGAGCGCAGGCACACCTTTCTTTGAGAAGTAGTGCCGACTGGGCATCTGGTACTGGGGCACTGCGACGGACATAAGGTCTCGAAAATCCTCTGTGTCCACCAGGCGGAAAGGCAGCATTTCTGTAGCCAAGAGCTTGCAGATGGTGAAATTCAACCTCTTAGCTTTCTCATGGCTAGGAGGAAATGGTCTTTTACTTGTCCACATCTGAGGGACCGAGGGCTGGCTAATGTGCTTAGACGGGGTTGATAAGGGTGTCCCCGGCAAACTGCCGGTCTGTGAGGAAGATGCAGGCGGACATGTTAGGTTGCCTTGATCCAAAGGTGGTGCTATCGATGTCGGACAGCGCTCAACACCAGCTGGTGTTACCACCTCCAAAGAAAATGATGACCTGCCAATCACGCTGGCTGTTGCGGGTAAAGAGGTGGCAGGTCTGCGCCCCAAAACAGGTGTGACTGCTGTCCCCCCAGTCACAGAGGATGAAGAGGCCGCGGATGCACAAGATTTGGCAGACGGTGGTTTGCCCGGCCGGCTAGGCCGCATTGTAGCACACTGAGCTTCCCACTGCAACTTATGCTTCATGTCCATGTGCCGGTTCATGCATGAAGTACTCAAACTATGTATTTTTTGGCCTCTACTTAGCTTTTGCTGACAAATGTTACAGATAACACGAGTTGGGTCATCTTTATCGATCTGAAAAAATGCCCAGGCTATGCAAGGCTTAGCACCCATGCGACCTAAAGAGACACCACGACTTGTGGTGAGAGGCAGAGTTGTGTTTGAGGATGTAGTTGTTGACGTGCTTCCAGTACTACTTCTCTGTCCAGGAAGGCGCAACCTGACCTCATCGTCACTAGCATCTTCCTCCACCTCCTCTGCTGACCTCATCTCTTGGCTGACTGTAGGTTGACAGTAAGTGGGATCTCCAACCTCATCATCATCACCCTGTGTGTTATCACACCCGTCGTCCTCAGAGCCAACCTGTTCCTGCCCTGACAAAAAACTAAAGTTGTCGCTCCAATCAGGTATTTGAGTCTCATCATCGTCTTCCTCATTGTCTCCACCAACAGGAGTTACAGTTTGGGAATGAGGGTCTACATTATGGTCAGAACCTTCTGCGTCTGGTCCTGGATCCAACTCATAAAGATTCTGGGCATCAGTGCAGATCATTTCCTCGTCTGGATTCACAGAAGCGCTGGAGTCGACCTCTGATTCCCAGGCTATAGTATGACTAAACAGCTCTGCAGACTCAACCATCTGTTCTACCTCATACTCAGACGGGCAGCTGGAGATTTGGGAGCTGTGAGGAAGCAAGTGCCATTGGGGTGACACCTGTGAGGACTGGAGTATTTGTGATGTTGAAGTTGATGTGGAGGAGAGCCCACTTAAAGGAGCACTTGATATCCGCTGAAGCACCTGCTGTTTTTGTGCCTCATCTGGAATTTGTAGCGATTGGCGTGGCCGTAAGAAAGGGATCTTATCACATTGTCCGCTAAAAGAAGTAGACATTTTAGTTTGGCTGGAAGATGGTCTTTCTTCTACAGATGTTACTGTTGCTTTAACACCTACCCCACGGACACAACCTTTTTTCCCCTTCCCAACACGCCTATTCCCCTTTCCACCAGCAGCAGGCCTTTTTCCACTCATTTTGGTGGTTAACTAATTCACAACTCTGGAGTTGTTTGCACAAAAAAACAATGGATGGGAACCGAGCAGAGCTGAGTGGCCAAACTGTGGTATTAGGCCAAAACTATTGGCTGGGTTAGATGCAGAAAAAAATTATATTCGATTTGCAACCTGATGGAGGTCAGTATAGATGGACTAATAGAACAAGTCCCACACACAGCTAGAAGCCCAAATATTTTTTCAGAGGTAGATGCAGAAAAAAAATATATTCAGTTTGCAACCTGATGGAGGTCAGTATAGATGGACTAATAGAGAAAGTCCCACACACTGCTAGAAGGCCAATTATTTTTTCAGAGCTAGATGCAGAAAAAAATTATATTCAGTTTGCAACCTGATGGAGGTCAGTATAGATGGACTAATAGAACAACTCCCACACACAGCTAGAAGCCCAAATATTTTTTCAGAGGTAGATGCAGAAAAAAATTATATTCTGTTTGCAACCTGATGGAGGTCTGTATAGATGGATTAATAGAACAAGTCCCACACACAGCTAGAAGCCCAATATTTTTTCAGAGGTAGATGCAGATGAAAATTATTTTTAATTTGCAACCTGATGGAGGTCAGTATAGATGGACTAATAGAGAAAGTCCCACACACTGCTAGAAGGCCAAATATTTTTTCAGAGCTAGATGCAGATAAAAATTATTTTTAATTTGCAACATGATGGAGGTCAGTATAGATGGACTAATAGAGAAAGTCCCACACACTGCTAGAAGGCCAAATATTTTTTCAGAGCTAGACGCAGATAAAAATTATTTTTAATTTGCAACCTGATGGAGGTCAGTATAGATGGACTAATAGAGAAAGTCCCACACACTGCTAGAAGGCCAAATATTTTTTCAGAGCTAGATGCAGAAAAAAATTATATTCAGTTTGCAACCTGATGGAGGTCAGTATAGATGGACTAATAGAGAAAGTCCCACACACTGCTAGAAGGCCAAATATTTTTTCAGAGCTAGATGCAGAAAAAAATTATATTCAGTTTGCAACCTGATGGAGGTCAGTATAGATGGACTAATAGAACAAGTCCCACACACAGCTAGAAGCCCAAATATTTTTTCAGAGCTAGATGCAGATAAAAATTATTTTTAATTTGCAACCTGATGGAGGTCAGTATAGATGGACTAATAGAGAAAGTCCCACACACTGCTAGAAGGCCAAATATTTTTTCAGAGCTAGATGCAGAAAAAAATTATATTCAGTTTGCAACCTGATGGAGGTCAGTATAGATGGACTAATAGAACAAGTCCCACACACAGCTAGAAGCCCAAATATTTTTTCAGAGGTAGATGCAGATAAAAATTATTTTTAATTTGCAGCCTGATGGAGGTCAGTATAGATGGACTAATAGAGAAAGTCCCACACACTGCTAGAAGGCCAAATATTTTTTCAGAGCTAGATGCAGACAAAAAAATTATTTTTAATTTGCAACCTGATGGAGGTCAGTATAGATGGACTAATAGAGAAAGTCCCACACACTGCTAGAAGGCCAAATATTTTTTCAGAGCTAGATGCAGAAAAAAATTATATTCAGTTTGCAACCTGATGGAGGTCAGTATAGATGGACTAATAGAACAAGTCCCACACACTGCTAGAAGCCCAAATATTTTTCTGAGCTAGATGACGAAAAAAATTATATTCAATTTGCAACCTGATGGAGGTCAGTATAGATGGACTAATAGAATGATGCTATGCCCAAAAGACTTTACTTCACTAGGTGCAGTAAAAAAATTGGTATTCTATACACAGGTGGTATGTCTTGCAACACAGATAGGCTACTCCACTGACTAACACACTCTGCAATAGGCCAAAAAGGATTAGCTTTGCTAGATTCAGCCAAATGCTGTGAAAAAAACTTGCACAGCACTGGCACAGACCTGCCTGGCAAAAACTGATAGGAACTGATGTAACCTAGTCCTGAAAAGAACTGCAATTACAATTAGTCTTTACTCCCACAATCTATCTATTTAATAGCACAGACCTGCCTGATAAAAGTCGTAGGAAATGCTGTAACCTAGTCCTTAAAAGGACTGCAATCACAACTATTCCCTACTCCCAAGCTATCTGTAGATTTGTGCGAAAATTGGCTTGAAATTAACAAGGTATAGCGCACACAGCAACAGCGGTGCCGTCTAGCACGCAGCTGCAGCAGTGAGAAAATGGTGGCGACAGGGAAAATGGCTGGGTCTTATAGGGCAAGGACATGTGACATACACTGCCAATGACACATGCCCTTGCTTGTGTGAAAAAAAGCACTTCGCTCCGTGTGTGCGCTGCTGATAGGCTGACAGATTGCACCTCTCCACTGCAAATGCGGGAAAGAGAAAAAAAAATGGAGTTCTTCATTATTCCTGCAGAGATCCATCCCCTGCCCCTCCCCCCACCCCGCTGTACACTCAAACTGCGTATTAACATTAATTTTCATCATTACTGAGAAAAAATCCAGCTATGATTTTGGTGCACGAACAGTTATCGAACATAACCTCGAACAGCCGATGAGCGCTACTAGAGATGAGCGTTGTTCTACTCGAACTGTTCGCCAATCTCAAATTCGAGCTGTTTTGGGCGGTGTTCGAGCCGTTCGGCGAACTCGAACGATTTGTGAAAAATTCGGCTGTTCGAGGTTATGTTCGATAACTGTTCGTGCACCAAAATCATAACTGGATTTTTTCTCAGTAATGATGAAAATTAATGTTAATACGCAGTTTGAGTGTACAGCGGGGTGGGGGGAGGGGCAGGGGATGGATCTCTGCAGGAATAATGAAGATCTCCATTTTTTTTTCTCTTTCCCGCATTTGCAGTGGGGAGGTGCAGTCTGTCAGCCTATCAGCAGCGCACACACGGAGCGAACTGCTGTTTTTCACACAAGCAAGGGCATGTGTCATTGGCAGTGTATGTCACATGTCCTTGCCCTATAAGACCAAGCCATTTTCCCCTTCGCCACCATTTTCTCACTGCTGCAGCTGCGTGTTAGACGGCACCGCTGTTGCTGTGTGCACTATACCTTGTTAATTTCAAGCCAATTTTCGCACAAATCTACAGATAGCTTGGGAGTAGGGAATAATTGTGATTGCAGTCCTTTTAAGGACTAGGTTACAGCATTTCCTACGACTTTTATCAGGCAGGTCTGTGCTCTTAAATAGATAGATTGTGGGAGTAAAGACTAATTGTAATTGCAGTCCTTTTCAGGACTAGGTTACATCAGTTCCTATCAGTTTTTGCCAGGCAGGTCTGTGCCAGTGCTGTGCAAGTTTTTTTCCCAGCATTTGGCTGAATCTAGCAAAGCTAATCCTTTTTGGCCTATTGCAGAGTGTGTTAGTCAGTGGAGTAGCCTATCTGTGTTGCAAGACATACCACCTGTGTCTAGAATACCAATTTTTTTACTGCACCTAGTGAAGTAAAATCTTTTGGGCATAGCATCATTCTATTAGTCCATCTATACTGACCTCCATCAGGTTGCAAATTGAATATAATTTTTTTCTGCATCTAGCTCTGAAAAAATATTTGGCCTTCTAGCAGTGTGTGGGACTTGTTCTATTAGTCCATCTATACTGACCTCCATCAGGTTGCAAACTGAATATAATTTTTTTCTGCATCTAGCTCTGAAAAAATATTTGGCCTTCTAGCAGTGTGTGGGACTTTCTCTATTAGTCCATCTATACTGACCTCCATCAGGTTGCAAATTCAAAATAATTTTTTGTCTGCATCTACCTCTGAAAAAATATTTGGCCTTCTAGCAGTGTGTGGGACTTTCTCTATTAGTCCATCTATACTGACCTCCATCAGGCTGCAAATTAAAAATAATTTTTATCTGCATCTACCTCTGAAAAAATATTTGGCCTTCTAGCTGTATGTGGGACTTGTTCTATTAGTCCATCTATACTGACCTCCATCAGGTTGCAAACTGAATATAATTTTTTTCTGCATCTAGCTCTGAAAAAATATTTGGCCTTCTAGCAGTGTGTGGGACTTTCTCTATTAGTCCATCTATACTGATCTCCATCAGGTTGCAAACTGAATATATTTTTTTTATGCATCTACATCTGAAAAAATATGGGCTTCTAGCTGTGTGTGGGACTTGTTCTATTAATCCATCTATACAGACCTCCATCATTTTGCAAACTGAATATATTTTTTTTCTGCATCTACCTCTGAAAAAATATTGGGCTTCTAGCTGTGCGTGGGACTTGTTCTATTAATCCATCTATACAGACCTCCATCAGGTTGCAAACTGAATATAATTTTTTTCTGCATCTACCTCTGAAAAAATATTTGGCCTTCTAGCAGTGTGTGGGACTTGTTCTATTAGTCCATCTATACTGACCTCCATCAGGTTGCAAATTAAATATCATTTTTTTCTGCATCTACTTCTGAAAAAATGTTTGGGCTTCTAGCAGTGTGTGGGACTTGGTCTATTAGTCCATCTATACTGATATCCATCAGGTTGCAAATTAAAAATAATTTTTATCTGCATCTAGCTCTGAAAAAATATTTGGGCTTCTAGCTGTGTGTGGGACTTGTTCTATTAGTCCATCTATACTGACCTCCATTAGGTTGCAAACTGAATATCATTTTTTTCTGCATCTACCTCAGAAAAAAAATTTGGGCTTCTAGCAGTGTGTGGGACTTGATCTATTAGTCCATCTATACTGACCTCCATCAGGTTGCAAATTGAATATATTTTTTTTCTGCATCTACTTCTGAAAAAATATTTGGGCTTCTAGCAGTTTGTGGGACTTGGTCTATTATTCCATCTACACTGACCTCCATCAGGTTGCAAATTAAAAATAATTTCTATCTGCATCTAGCGCTGAAAAAATATTTGGGCTTCCAGCAGTGTGTGGGACTTGGTCTATTAGTCCATCTATACTGATCTCCATCAGGTTGCAAATTAAAAATAATTTTTGTCTGCATCTAGCTCTGAAAAAGTATTTGGGCTTCTAGCAGTGTGTGGGACTTGGTCTATTAGTCCATCTATACTGACCTCCATCAGGTTGCAAATTAAAAATAATTTCTATCTGCATCTAGCTCTGAAAAAATATTTGGGCTTCCAGCAGTGTGTGGGACTTGGTCTATTAGTCCATCTATACTGATCTCCATCAGGTTGCAAATTAAAAATAATTTTTGTCTGCATCTAGCTCTGAAAAAGTATTTGGGCTTCTAGCAGTGTGTGGGACTTGGTCTATTAGTCCATCTATATTGACCTCCATCAGGTTGCAAATTGAATATCATTTTTTTCTGCATCTACTTCTGAAAAAATGTTTGGGCTTCTAGCAGTGTGTGGGACTTGGTCTATTAGTCCATCTATACTGATCTCCATCAGGTTGCAAATTAAAAATAATTTTTATCTGCATCTAGCTCTGAAAAAATATTTGGGCTTCTAGCTGTGTGTGGGACTTGTTCTATTAGTCCATCTATACTGACCTCCATCAGGTTGCAAACTGAAGATAATTTTTTTCCGCATCTAGCTCTGAAAAAATATTTGGCCTTCTAGCAGTGTGTGGGACTTTCTCTATTAGTCCATCTATACTGACCTCCATCAGGTTGCAAATTAAAAATAATTTATATCTGCATCTAGCTCTGAAAAAATATTTGGCCTTCTAGCAGTGTGTGGGACTTTCTCTATTAGTCCATCTATACTGACCTCCATCAGGTTGCAAATTAAAAATAATTTTTTGTCTGCATCTAGCTCTGAAAAAATATTTGGCCTTCTAGCAGTGTGTGGGACTTTCTCTATTAGTCCATCTATACTGACCTCCATCAGGCTGCAAATTAAAAATAATTTTTATCTGCATCTACCTCTGAAAAAATATTTGGCCTTCTAGCAGTGTGTGGGACTTGTTCTATTAGTCCATCTATACTGACCTCCATCAGGTTGCAAATTTAATATCATTTTTTTCTGCATCTACTTCTGAAAAAATGTTTGGGCTTCTAGCAGTGTGTGTGACTTGGTCTATTAGTCCATCTATACTGATCTCCATCAGGTTGCAAATAAAAAATAATTTTTATCTGCATCTAGCTCTGAAAAATATTTGGGCTTCTAGCTGTGTGTGGGACTTGTTCTATTAGTCCATCTATACTGACCTCCATCAGGTTGCAAACTGAATATCATTTTTTTCTGCATCTACCTCAGAAAAAAAATTTGGGCTTCTAGCAGTGTGTGGGACTTGTTCTATTAGTCCATCTATACTGACCTCCATCAGGTTGCAAATTGAATATAATTTTTTTCTGCATCTACTTCTGAAAAAATATTTGGGCTTCTAGCAGTGTGTGGGACTTGGTCTAATAGTCCATCTACACTGACCACCATCAGGTTGCAAATTAAAAATAATTTTTATCTGCATCTAGCTCTGAAAAAATATTTTGGCTTCTAGCAGTGCGTGGGACTTGGTCTATTAGTCCATCTATACTGATCTCCATCAGGTTGCAAATTAAAAATAATTTTTATCTGCATCTAGCTCTGAAAACGTATTTGGGCTTCTAGCAGTGTGTGGGACTTGGTCTATTAGTCCATCTATACTGACCTCCATCAGGTTGCAAATTGAATATCATTTTTTTCTGCATCTAGCTCTGAAAAAATATTTGGGCTTCTAGCAGTGTGTGGGACTTGTTCTATTAGTCCATCTATACTAACCTACACCAGGTTGCAAATTCAATATAATTTTATTCTGCATCTAGCTCTGAAAAAATATTTGGGCTTCTAGCAGTGTGTGGCACTTGTTCTGTTAGTCCATCTATACTGACCTCCATCAGGTTGCAAATTGAATATAATTTTTTTCTGCATCTACTTCTGAAAAAATATTTGGGCTTCTAGCAGTGTGTGGGACTTGGTCTATTAGTCCATCTACACTGACCTCCATCAGGTTGCAAATTAAAAATAATTTTTATCTGCATCTAGCTCTGAAAAAATATTTGGGCTTCCAGCAGTGTGTGGGACTTGGTCTATTAGTCCATCTATACTGATCTCCATCAGGTTGCAAATTAAAAATAATTTTTGTCTGCATCTAGCTCTGAAAAAGTATTTGGGCTTCTAGCAGTGTGTGGGACTTGGTCTATTAGTCCATCTATATTGACCTCCATCAGGTTGCAAATTGAATATCATTTTTTTCTGCATCTACTTCTGAAAAAATGTTTGGGCTTCTAGCAGTGTGTGGGACTTGGTCTATTAGTCCATCTATACTGATCTCCATCAGGTTGCAAATTAAAAATAATTTTTATCTGCATCTAGCTCTGAAAAAATATTTGGGCTTCTAGCTGTGTGTGGGACTTGTTCTATTAGTCCATCTATACTGACCTCCATCAGGTTGCAAACTGAAGATAATTTTTTTCCGCATCTAGCTCTGAAAAAATATTTGGCCTTCTAGCAGTGTGTGGGACTTTCTCTATTAGTCCATCTATACTGACCTCCATCAGGTTGCAAATTAAAAATAATTTATATCTGCATCTAGCTCTGAAAAAATATTTGGCCTTCTAGCAGTGTGTGGGACTTTCTCTATTAGTCCATCTATACTGACCTCCATCAGGTTGCAAATTAAAAATAATTTTTTGTCTGCATCTAGCTCTGAAAAAATATTTGGCCTTCTAGCAGTGTGTGGGACTTTCTCTATTAGTCCATCTATACTGACCTCCATCAGGCTGCAAATTAAAAATAATTTTTATCTGCATCTACCTCTGAAAAAATATTTGGCCTTCTAGCAGTGTGTGGGACTTGTTCTATTAGTCCATCTATACTGACCTCCATCAGGTTGCAAATTTAATATCATTTTTTTCTGCATCTACTTCTGAAAAAATGTTTGGGCTTCTAGCAGTGTGTGTGACTTGGTCTATTAGTCCATCTATACTGATCTCCATCAGGTTGCAAATAAAAAATAATTTTTATCTGCATCTAGCTCTGAAAAATATTTGGGCTTCTAGCTGTGTGTGGGACTTGTTCTATTAGTCCATCTATACTGACCTCCATCAGGTTGCAAACTGAATATCATTTTTTTCTGCATCTACCTCAGAAAAAAAATTTGGGCTTCTAGCAGTGTGTGGGACTTGTTCTATTAGTCCATCTATACTGACCTCCATCAGGTTGCAAATTGAATATAATTTTTTTCTGCATCTACTTCTGAAAAAATATTTGGGCTTCTAGCAGTGTGTGGGACTTGGTCTAATAGTCCATCTACACTGACCACCATCAGGTTGCAAATTAAAAATAATTTTTATCTGCATCTAGCTCTGAAAAAATATTTTGGCTTCTAGCAGTGCGTGGGACTTGGTCTATTAGTCCATCTATACTGATCTCCATCAGGTTGCAAATTAAAAATAATTTTTATCTGCATCTAGCTCTGAAAACGTATTTGGGCTTCTAGCAGTGTGTGGGACTTGGTCTATTAGTCCATCTATACTGACCTCCATCAGGTTGCAAATTGAATATCATTTTTTTCTGCATCTAGCTCTGAAAAAATATTTGGGCTTCTAGCAGTGTGTGGGACTTGTTCTATTAGTCCATCTATACTAACCTACACCAGGTTGCAAATTCAATATAATTTTATTCTGCATCTAGCTCTGAAAAAATATTTGGGCTTCTAGCAGTGTGTGGGACTTGTTCTGTTAGTCCATCTATACTGACCTCCATCAGGTTGCAAATTGAATATAATTTTTTTCTGCATCTACTTCTGAAAAAATATTTGGGCTTCTAGCAGTGTGTGGGACTTGGTCTATTAGTCCATCTACACTGACCTCCATCAGGTTGCAAATTAAAAATAATTTTTATCTGCATCTAGCTCTGAAAAAATATTTGGGCTTCTAGCAGTGTGTGGGACTTGGTCTATTACTCCATCTATACTGATCTACATCAGGTTGCAAATTAAAAATAATTTTTATCTGCATCTAGCTCTGAAAAAGTATTTGGGCTTCTAGCAGTGTGTGGGACTTGGTCTATTAGTCCATCTATACTGACCTCCATCAGGTTGCAAATTGAATATCATTTTTTTCTGCATCTAGCTCTGAAAAAATATTTGGGCTTCTAGCAGTGAGTGGGACTTGTTCTATTAGTCCATCTATACTGACCTCCATCAGGCTGCAAATTGAATATAATTTTTTTCTGCATCTAGCTCTGAAAAAATATTTGGCCTTCTAGCAGTGTGTGGGACTGGGTCTATTAGTTCATCTATACTGACCTCCATCAGGTTGCAAATTAAAAATCATTTTTATCTGCATCTAGCTCTGAAAAAATATTTGGGCTTCTAGCAGTGTGTGGGACTCATTGTATTAGGCCATCTATACCAAGCTCCACCAGCTTTGAAATTAATAATAATTTTTAGCTGCATCTAGCCCTGAAAATAATTTTTCCCAATAGTGGTAGCAATAGAAATATGGGGCGCGCGCCTGGCTAACAAAAATATACGCTTCATAACACAAAACACCAGCCTAGCGCACTGCATTAATAAGATGGCATCATCGTCTCTCCCAGTGCTAGGCCTACTACGCAGGCTAGCATTCCTGTGCCTAAAACACAATGTATGGGTCCGCGCTAGCCACTATGCTGAGGGGTATAAAGCTGCTGCTAACGCTTTATAACAATTCAATTGGCAGATTTTCACAGAGCTCTTCGACAACGCCCACCCATCGGGCAACAGTTGCCCACCCTCCCTATGGGATCTAGTGGCGAATAGTTGATGCCATTAATCAGAGCGTCAGTTGCCCCGTCAACGTGGCAAGCATACGGTAAGGCATGGGAAGAGTGGACACGACTAGTAGCAGGCAGACGGGTTGACCAATGTGAACAAGCCAGATTACAAGTCACCATAGAATTTCTCCACCAGCTAATGATGAGGGGCATATCAGGAGCGTCAGCGCAGCGGTGTCTGACCGGAGTAGCATTTCACTTCCAACTACTGAATTGGGGAGATGTGACAAAGATTCATCATCAGACAATCCATAAAAGGGTGGAAAAGGGGTCAGCCAAGTCAGGAATGTAGACGTCCCTTCCCGTGTCACTAAAACTGATTTCTCACATCATATCCCTAACACCATTAACATGACACTCACAATTTGAAGCAACACTAATGTCTACTGCATTTGTGATCGCCTTCTTCGGGGCGCTATGTATAAGCGAATTAGTCCCTCAATCCAAAATTACCACCAGTGGAGGCTTATTACACCAGGACGTAGTCATAGCCAATAATGCAATACGTCTACGCATACACCAATCGAAAACGGTTCCAGCGGGCAGGGGTACTTGGGTACTTCTACAACCCACAAACGGTACACTGAGTCGGGTAACAATAGTAAAAACATATCTAACCATCAGATCACAAAGTAATTTCTTCCTATCACACATTGATGGAACGCCATTATCAAGATACCTGTTCCAAGCTATATTTAATAAATGCATAACATCGGCAGGGAACCACCCCAAAGATTACTGGACACACTCATTCCGCATAAGTGCGGCCACGGAAGCAGCAAGAGCAGGACTGTCAGAAACGGAAGTTCAGAGGATAGGGAGATGGCGATCCACGTGTTTGGCGAGATACATAAGACCGGACTTGTTATCCTAACGTGGTTTGTTTCTTTTACAGGTGACGCTAAGCCAACAGTGTGAGTGATAGGCCACTCGTATATATATTGGCACAAAAAAGGGCGAAAGTCTGCCCAGGCGGGAGGAAATTAGAGTTTCATAACACATATTTCAACTGGAGAGGTATTAGAGGCCTGCTATGGCCACAGGTACTAATGGAGGTAATCAAGGTAGGGAGAGAGGCAAGAGGTCCGGTCATCTTAGTTATACAGGCCGGGGGAAACAACCTAGGTCATCACAAGAGCGCATAACTAATGGCAATAATGAAACTAGACACTGAGCGCTTCAGAGAATTTTATACAAAATTAGCTATAGTATGGTCAGAGATTGTGCCGATAGCGGTATGGCAAGGTGCGCGAGACATCACGGCCATCGAATGGACAAGGCGAGTAATAAATATTCGGATGGCAAAATTTAGAAGAGACAGAGGCGGTGTAGTGATGCGACACCGACAACTGGAAGGAGATGAAGCAGGCCTCATAAGGCCCGACGGTGTTCACTTAATAGATATTGGACTGGAAAAATTCCTGTCAGGACTCCAGGACGGAGTGGAACAAGCGTTAAGAGTGATGGGTGGGGGTCAGAGTCCTGCATACGAGTACGCTGGATCCTCCGTGGCCTGGAAATAGAAAGGACATGTTGGAGAGTTACACTTGTTGGCCAACTTGCCGGAGTGGGGACCCAGGGCATGCTGCAACAAGCTGAATTATTTTAGAAATAAAATGCCTTTCTAATGGAATGAGTATAAAGAGTTAATAAAGCTGTGACCGATCCTCACCCATCTAGTTGTAAGAGTTACATTATTGTATTGTCCATGAAAGGGGGGCGGTAGGGGGGCTGAGCGTCTGGGTTTGGTTGGGGGTCCCCACAGTCTGCCTAGGCTAGATTCATTTAAAAATTCTTATTAGATACACAGGCGGTGCAGCTTGCTTCGCAGCTGGGCTGCTACGCCCAAAGTATTGCCTAGGCTAGATGCAGTTAAAAATTCTACGCTGACTAGCAGACACTGAAGATTTGGAGCAGACCTCTGAGTAAACAGCTCTTCAGACTCAACCATCTGTGTTACCCCAAGCCATAGTGTATGTAGTTTCTTACAGTTAAAAGGGGGGGGGGGGGTGCGACCCAACCCACCTGGAATTGACGATGCCAACGTCACGTAAGACACAGCAAGGGGACTCCCAAAATTGTGGCACAGACACCACTTAACCCTCGAACGCATACCTGTGGCCTTGCAGGCCCGCCCAGTTAATTGTTTTCTATTTTCTGCAAGGTTACTTTAGTTAGAATTTTGAAACTCTAGGTATTCTTCATGTATATAGTTGTTTGTCATTTGAGTTTGAGCTATTCCATGTTATTTGCACACGGGCCTAAAGGGCCCCAGGTATGTGAAAGTGTAGATTTTTATGGTCATGCGTTCTAGGGTTAAGTGGCATCAATTGCCCCACTGTTGCTTAAAACGGTTGGTGAGGTGATTTAACCAAATCCCCAAGCTTTTAGTCTCCCAAGGATGACACAGGGGTAGAAATGTCCTTGCGAATCCATGATTTGTTCATCTTTATGAACGTGAGTCTGTCTACATTCTCAGTGGACAGCCGCCTGCGCTTATCTGTCAGCACACCACCAGCAGCGCTGAACACACGTTCAGAGAGAACGCTGGCTGCATGGCATGACAAGATCTCCAAGGCGTGAGTGGCGAGCTCCGGCGATTATTCCAGATTGGAAAACCAAAATGAGCAAGGGTCCAGTGACACAGTCATGGCTTCGATGTTCACTTGGAGATTCTCCTGTACCATCCTCTCTAGGCATTGACTATGTGTCAGACTTCTTGTCTCCTGTGGCCTTGCAAAGGATGGTCTAAAAAAGTGGTGAAACGATTCCACAAAATTGCTGATACCAGTAACTGTGTTACTGTTACTGTTTGAGTGATGAAGACTCGACAGTCCCACCGTTGGCAAGTTAGAACTGTGAGTTTCACTACGTGCACCACTGGTGTTTTGTGGAAAAGCACATGTAAGATTCTGCAACAGCGTCTGCAGATACTCCTGCATTCGTCAATACCTTTTTATGGCAGGAATTATTTCGGCAAATATACTTTTGTACCGGGGATCTAAAAGTGTGGCAACCCAGTAGTCGGGATTACTTCGAATTCTGACAATCCGGGGGTCATGTTGCAGGTAGTGCAGCAAGAAGGCACTCATGTGTCTTGCGCATCCAGAAGTACCAAGTCCTTGTTGTGTTGGTAGCGAGGTAAGAATCATGCTTCCTTCTTCTGCCCTCTCCCTCCAACCTCGCACAACAGAAATGTGATCAAGGTCTCCCTCATCTGATGAGTCTTCCATGCCCATCGCCAGTTCGTCCTCCACTTCTTCCTCGGCTCCTGCACCTTCATCAACAGTTTGGCTGCTACCATGTGCCCTTGTTAATCCCTCTCCCCCACCCTCCCATGCCTGCCGCCTTGGTGCTGCCAACCGTCTGGACCTTGGAGATGTTATCCCTTCCGCATACGACTCCTCCTCTACTTCCTCCACCTCCTCTTTTCCCACCACCTGACTCTGAATTCTGTTTAATGTGTGCTCCAGCATGTAAATCACCGGAATAGTCATGCTGATAATGGCATCATCGTCAGCACTAAACATCTTCGTCGCCATTTCAAAACTGTGCAGAAGGGTGTGTGGCGCCCCTGAGGGTTCAGTCGCCACAGAGTTACTGCATCTCACCCAGAGGTGTGGTATCTCACCCTCAGGTAAGGAAGGTGTATGGCTCGGGACCCTGACTCCTGCATCCAACACATACCCACAGTGGGGGTAGGGCGAGATTGCTCCTAAGGGAGAGCACAGTCCCAGGTCCCTAGCTGGTTTGAGGATCCTATGTAGTGGGTGCTTAGGGGAGCAGCTTAGGGGAGCACATGACAAGGAGAGTATAAATAGGAAGCCATCTTAGAAAGAGCAAGCCAGACAGAGGAGGAAAAGTGACAGGAGCAGAGACTAGGCATGAGCTCTGCTCAGGAGGCGGGCCTAGCCTGGGAGGCCCAGGACTGAAGGAGAGAAGAGAGGAGTGGGAGCTGGAAGGCTCCAGGAACCGAAGGGACCCTACGGCTACGGGACGTGCAGAAGGCCACCCGTACTCCCGCTGCTACCAGGAGGTAGAGGGGTCAGGCCAGATAAGGGGAACCGGTCCCTCAACTAGCGGAGAAACAGCAAGGCTCAACTAGAAACTGGAGGCTGCTGCATTTCATATACTGCAGGCCAAAGTCCACACCAGTCTCACTAAGAAGGTAGCCACATAGGACCCAGGGGACGGAACACACGTCACCCGCCAAGGCCCGAGGATACCGGATAGAAGTGTCACTGGGTGTGAGGTGCAGGGAGAAGGCCAGAGAAAGGACACACAGAAGGGGGTCCTGCTAAGTACTCCGGAGCTATCTGGGGGTGGACTGAGCCCCTCACTGAGTATGCACAGCACGACGGGGGAGATTGCTCTGGTACCTGTAATCTGGACTACAACAACTGTGAGTAATATCTTGAGACGGCATCACACGGACTCTGTGTTCATTACTGACTCCCTGCACTACAACCACCATCATCCACCCACACTGCCCTGAAGCTACACTCTTCCTGTGGGTAGTAATAATACCATTGCTGCAAAACTACCAGCTTCAGAGGACTGTTCCGCAGCGACGGCCTTTTTGGCCGCACTCCACAGGTGGCGTAGTCAGACATTATAAAATCCATATATACAAATTACCCTTAGATTGACCGCCCTGGGTCACGGACTGGGTCACCGCCACAGTGACTACAACCCCCAGCGTCTACCGGCCCGGCTCAGGGTACCCCATGGCCCAGGGGGCGCGTCAACTTCATAGGTCCCTGATCTGAGACCACTCCTGCAGCGTGATTTGCCCCACCTCTGGATCTCGTTGGCCCAGGCTATACGTCAGAACGTATTGCACCAGGGCTTGTCGGTGCTGCCACAGTCGCTGCAACATGTGCAGAGTTGAATTCCACCATGTCGGCACATCGCATTTCAGCCGGTGAACTGGCAGGCCCAACGACTTCTGTAGAGATGTAAGTCGTTGAACTGCGGGATGCGAACGGCGGAAGTGAGCACACAGCGACCGTGCCCTCTGCAGAAGGCCATCTAGTCCGGGATAGTGGGCTAAAAATTGCTGGACAACCAGGTTCAACACGTGAGCCATACAAGGCACGTGTGTGACATTGCCCCGGCGAAGTGCAGCACCCAGGTTTGCAGCATTGTCGCACATGGCCTTCCCTGGTTGCAGGTCCAGTGGAGACAACCTTTCATGAAACTGGGTCTCCAGAGCTGACCACAACTCCTCAGCTGTGTGACTCACATTTCCCAGACATTTCAAAGTAAACACTGATGCCGTTGAGCCCTGCTGCCAGCATAGTAAGGAGGTGTGCAGGATTCCTTCTGTGCAGTTAGAAAGCAGGTGGCATTACCAGACAGGCTTTGGGTGCAGGTGGAGGACCGAGAGGAGGTTGAGGAGGCAGAAGCAGTGGAGGAACTTCGAGATAAAGAGGATTGACGCACAACTCGTGGGGACGGTAAGACTTGGACAGCAGCCCCTTGTCCTGCTGTCACCATAGTTACCCAGTGCCCAGTCAGCGACATGTAACGCCCCTGTCCATGCCTTCTCGTCCAAGTGTCTGTGGTGAAGTGCACCCTGTCACACACAGAGTTTCTCAAAGAAGCGGTGATGTTGTGTGCGACATGCTAGTGGAGCGCAGGCACACCTTTCTTTGAGAAGTAGTGCCGACTGGGCATCTGGTACTGGGGCACTGTGACGGACCTAAGGTCTTGAAAATCCTCTGTGTCCTCCAGTTGGAAAGGCAGCATTTCTGTAGCCAACAGCTTGCAGATGGTGAAATTCAACCTCTTAGCTTTCTCATGGCTAGGAGGAAATGGTCTTTTACTTGTCCACATCTGAGGGACCGAGGGCTGGCTGTTTTGCTTAGACGGTGTTGAGTAGGGTGTCCCCGGCAAAATGCCGGTCTGTGAGGAAGATGCAGGCGGACATGTTAGGCTGCCTTGATCCAAAGGTGGTGCTCTCGATGTCGGAGAGCGCTCAACACTAGCAGGTGTTTCCACTTCCCAATGAACTGACGACCTGCCAATCACACTGGCTGTTGCGGGTAAAGAGGTGGCAGTTCTGCGTCCAAAAACATGTGTGACTGCTGTCCCCCCAGTCACAGAGGATGAAGAGGCTGCGGATGCACAAGATGGGGCAGACGGTGGTTGGCCCAGCCGGCTAGGCCGCATTGTAGCACAGTGAGCTTCCGACTGCAACTTATGCTTCATATCCATGTGACGGTACATGCATGAAGTACTCAAACTATGGATTTTTTGGCCTCTACTTAGCTTTTGCTGACAAATATTACAGATAACACGAGTTGGGTCATCCTTATCGATCTGAATAAATGCCCAGGCTATGCAAGGCTTAGAGCCCATGTGACCTGAAGAGCCACTACGACTTGTGGTCAGAGGCAGAGTTGTGGTTGAGGATGCAGTTGTTGACGTGCTTCCAGTACTCCGTCTCTGTTCAGGAAGGCGCAACCTAACCTCGTCGTCAATAGCATCTGTGATGCCCCGCTGCACTTGGTATCACAGATCCTAGAAGAGTGCATTGATGGAATCCTCCACAAGAGGCCCCCATAAACATTCACACATCTCCACCTTCCACCTCAGACCAGCAGAGGGAGCCCGTTAGGGATATAAATAGGGAAGGTGGAGCTAGGCAGTTCAGTTCCTCTGAAGAGTTCCTGCAGTAGAGAAGCCTAAGAGAGGTCAGTCTGCAGTGGAGCTCAGTCTAGTCTAGAGAACGCAGTTAATAGTTCAGCAGTGGAGCACGAGGCTCCTGCTTGCTAGATTCAGGGAGCCCAGATAGAGCTTAAGGTGTGCCGGTGCCGTAAGATCAGTGAAGCGCGGCAAGCTGCCGTTAGTGTGTATAGCCTAGTGAGGGCCCGAGTAGGCCGAAGGCGAGTGGCGAGTTAGTACATAAGGGGCAGAGGAGCTTAACCAGCTCACCCCGAAGCATTTACCGGACACAGGATCCGAGCTTACCGGTATCTCTATGACCCAGTAAGGCATAACCGGAATCCCTGGAGAACTACAAGTCCCAGGATCGCTAAGGTGCTGATATGTAACAGAGCCAGGAGACGCTTAGGCCCCGTATACTGGGAGCGTGAACTCCAAGAGAAGGCCCTACCACAAGGTCAGCCAGCGTAGGACAGAGACAAAGTTAGGCCTAGCTCCAGGCAGGTCAGAAACTGACTACGCAGAGGCAAGAAACAGGAGGCCCTACACCCGCTCATTGGGGAGGATCCTGATATGCACCCTTCACCCTACAGTGCTCCGGGATGTGCCTGAATTTCCACCAGTAAAAGGTACTGAAGTGACTACCGTGTCCGTTCCCGTTCTTGCTCTGACCCATCTGGGTCTCGCCTGTCCTGCATTCCCCCTGCATACGCTGCCCTGAGACCTAGGTCCACCTGTGGGGAGCTATACCATCGAGCTGCCTTATCACCGGCCTCAGTGGACTGCTGCAGCGCTGGTGCTTGTCACCAGATACCACAGGTGGCGTCATGAACTCTTATAAAATTAACAATTATCCACCCTTTTAAAGAGAGACCCCAGGGTACGGGCCAGGGAGCCGACCACCGCGACATCCCCAAGGCCAGGCAAATGCCCTGGTACCGAGTCATCCCCATCCCCAGGGCTAGTCACATCCTCCTCCACCTCCTCTGCTGACCTCATCGACTGGCTGACTGTGGGTTGACAGTAAGTGGGATCTCCAACCTCGTCATCATCACCCTGTGTGTTATCACACCCGTCGTCCTCAGAGCCAACCTCTTCCTGCCCTGACCGAAAAGTCAAGTTGTCGCTCCAATCAGGTATTTGAGTCTCATCATCGTCTTCATCATTGTCTCCACCAACAGGAGTTACAGTTTGGGAACAAGGGTCTACATTATGCTCAGAACCTTCTTCATCTGGTCCTGGATCCGACTTATAAAGATTCTGGGCATCAGATCAGATCATTTCCTCATCTGGATTAACAGAAGCTCTGGAGCAGACCTCCGTTTCCCAGGCTATAGTATGAGTAAACAGCTGTGCAGACTCAACCATCTGTGCTACCCCATACTCAGACGGGCAGCTGGAGACTTGGGAGCTGTGAGGAAGCAAGTGCGATTGGGGTGACACCTCTGAGGACTGGAGTATTTGTGATGTTGAAATTGAGGTGATGGAGAGCCCACTTGAAGGAGCACTTGATATCCGTTGAAGCACCTGCTGTTTTTGTGCCTCATTTAGAATTTGTAGCGATGGGCGTGTCCTTAAGAATGGGATCGTATCACATTGTCCACGAAAAGAAGTCGACATCTTAGTTTGGCTGGAAGATGGTCTTTCTTCTGCAGATGTTACTCCCCCCCCCACCGTGGGGGGCCTCGACCCACCGGCGGACAGGCACCAGTATTGGGATAGGGGGGCTGGCCGTCAGGGTCCACCGCGGCTCTGGCACAAACCCGGCGACACAAAGGTGGCACGGGCAGGAACGGACTGGCCGTGTCGGCTTCTCACTTTTTGGATTTTAGAAGGGCATGACATGCCTATATCTGTGTCTCCCCTTCCTTTTACTCCTCCACCTCTTTTCTTTTCGCATGACTATATGTACTTGTCACTTTTCCATGTGTTAGTTGTGTCTTCTGAGCAGTTTGTCAGCTTTTGGACACCTTTGAAGGTGTTTTCTATGTGTTTCTATGTGTTTTTGTTTGCCTGCCATTGGTTTTAACGGTGTTCGAAGGTGTTCGACGAACAGTTCGACGAACAGTTCGGCGAACACACGGGTGTTCGACGAACCGAACCGAACTCGAACACTACGGGGGTGGCTCAACACTAGCTACGACATCAAAAATATATCTCCAATAAATATTGGATTAATGCAAACCCCAATATTCATCACTTACCACTGGCTCCAAAACATTTAAAAAAATCCTGTGAACAGAGATAGTCCAAATAGTTCTCCGCCTCTGAATAAACGAATCCCAGCTTTGGTGTATAACTCCCAGAGGTCACTGCAGAAGGTCCCTACTTCAACGGAGGTTGAGGTGTTAGTTCTTTCTCACTTCACCAGTTATAATTAGTTTCTCTCATCCTCATCTATAATTAATCCTATATGTACAACATGGAGTCCTACTTCAATGGTTGAAGTTTTAGTGTTAGAACCCTCCTGTTTGTTTTTCTATCTTGTGGTTTGCGGTCATGTGACCATCTGCCTTTATATTCCAGCTCCGCCCTCCTGGCTGTGCTGGACTTCAGTGTTCTACTGTCTCTCTAGCCTGGTGCTTCTGTGCCTTTCTCTGTCAAGTTTGCTTGGTCCTCTAGGACCTCTAGTACTTTTTGTCAGTTTGTCTTTTTGTGCTCTGCAACAACTTCTGTTTAGGAGGTGTCCCATTTTTGTCCCAGTCCTTAGTTCATTTAGGGACCCCTCCCTTAATTCTATAGGTCTTCGTTCAGACGAGACGATGACTAAGGCGGGTCTGTTCACAAGGAACAGGCAGCCCGCTACATCGTATGGATTCAGCTTAGTCTTACTGTAGGGACAGCTTTACCCTATCTTTCCTTAGTACATGATGCAGATCATAACAGTAAGTCCAGCCCAAAAAACTAAAAGGAAAGAAATTCGGTGATCAGTATGGTTTCCGTCCAGGAGTTGGCTCAACGCCTGCAGGGATTGTCTCTGGAGGTGGCCGAGCTTCAGCAACACGTGAGTAGCTGTCCTGGAGCGCATTTTGTCGAACCCAAGGTAGGACTGCCTGATGTTTTTTATGGTAAACAGCAAGATTTTTTTTCCTTTAAAAATGCTTGTTTGTTATATTTTCATTTGAGACCAAGATCCTCTGGGAATGAATCACAGCGCATTGGTTTTATTATGTCAATTTTGCGCAAAGAACCACAGGGGTGGGCCTTTTCTCTCCAGCCTAATGATCCGTGTTTAAGTTCTGTTGAAGAATTTTTTTCTGCTATGGGGTTATTATATGACGATCCTGATCGAATCTCATCTGCTGAATCAGAACTTAGACGTTTGAATCAGGGTTCTGATGTTGAAAATTATTGCACACACTTCAGGAGATGGGCTTCAGAAGTTAAGTGGAATGATTCGGCACTGAAATGTTTATTTCTTGCTGGTCTGAGTGAAAGGGTTAAGGATTTGCTAATTGCATTCCCTGCACCTGAGACTCTGCAGGAAGCTTTGTAGTTAGCTGTTCATATACACAGGAGACTGAGGTGCAGTCTCAATGAGGTAAAGACTCCTGTAATGTCAGGTCCTAGTCTCCAGAAAATCTGCTCTGACAGTGGGGAACCGATGGAGGTTGGGGGGATGTCACTCCGCTCTCAGGAAAAAGACCGGAGATTCGCCGAGGGATTGTGTCTTTATTGTGGTAAAGCTGACCATTTGATTAAGTATTGTGAGAGTCGTTTAAGTAAAGAAAAAAAAAGGTCAGTTACGCCCATATAGCTGGTTTACGCTCTGCAGGAGTATTTATTTCTGGGAGTACTACTCTGCAGGGAGATTTGATTGAATTTCAGGTATTTGTGGATTGTGGTTCAACACTTAATGTGATTGATAAAGGGTTTTTGGAAAACCTAAAATTGAAATCCAAACCTTTGTCATCACCTATTTCTGTGGTTGCAATTGATAACACTCCTTTGAAATGCATTACTCACAAGACTGCTGCATTTCCTCTCACTATCAATGGAGTTCACCAAGAAATTTTGGACTTGGTTGTTTTGGATAATTTGCCCTCTCCAGTTCTTCTAGGATTGCCTTGGTTAAGACTGCACAATCCTTTATTGGACTGGTCTACTAATGTGATTAAGTCTTGGAGTCCGAAGTGCTATGATAAATGTTGTAATGGTCGCATTGCGGCTGTGGAAAAAGTGGAATTACCTGTACCTATTCAAGATTTTTGGAGGGTTTTTTCGAGGAGCAGTCGCAAGTTTTACCTCCTTATAGGTATTATGATTGCGCCATTGAGTTTGTTCCGGGTGCTACTTTTCCCAAAAGTCGCTTGTTTAATCTGACTATCCCTGAAAGAAAGGCCTTGGAGGAGTACATACAGACTAGCCTGGCTGCTGGTCACATTAGACCTTCTAAGTCGCCTGTGGCAGTTGGATTCTTCTTTGTTAAAAAAAGGACGGTGGTTTACGTCCATGTCTGGATTTTCGTGAAATTAATAAGATTACAGTACGCAATTCCTACCCATTACCGTTAATTCCTCCAAAATTGATCTCCGGGGGGCATACAATTTGTTACGTGTGAAGGAGGGTGATGAATGGAAAACTGCTTTTAACACTCCGGTAGGTAATTTTGAGAATCTGGTGATGCCTTTTGGTCTAACCAATGCACCTGCATTTTTTCAGAACCTTATTAATGACATCCTGAGACCTCTAATTGGTAAGAATGTGGTTGTGTATTTGGATGACATTTTGATTTATTCACCAGATCTGGAGTCCCATTGGCAGAGTGTACGTGAAGTTTTACAGTTATTGGGTGATAATTCACTCTTTGCTAAGCTGGAGAAATGTGAGTTCGCTGTGCAGAAAATTAGTTTTTTGGGCTACATTGTCTCCAGCGAGGGCTTTGAGATGGACCCTGTGAAGGTTCAGGCTGTGCAGGAATGGCCTAGGCCTATCGGTTTGAAATCTATACAGAGATTTTTGGGTTTTGCCAATTATTACAGGAAATTCATTAAGAATTGTTCTGTAATTGTTAAACCTCTAACCGATCTCACCAGGAAAGGTGCGAATACGGCCCAGTGGACTACTGAGGCCATGGAAGCGTTTAAGTATCTTAAAGAGAGGTTCGGTTCTGCCCCTATCCTTATGCAGCCTGATGAGACCAAGCCTTTTTTCGTTGAGGTCGATGCTTCATCGGTGGGGGTCGGAGTAGTTTTGTCTCAGGAGAACAAGGGTACATCCTTGTGCCTTCTTTTCGAAAAAATTTTCGGAAACCAAACTGAATTATGATGTTGGAAATCGGGAGTTGCTGGCTATTAAACTCACGTTTGAACATTGGCGTCATTTTTTGGAAGGTGCTAGATTTCCTATTCAGGTTTTCACAGATCATAAGAATTTGATCTATCTGGATGCTGCCAAGCGCTTGAATGCCCGTCAAGCTAGGTGGGCACTTATTTTTTCTTGGTTTCATTTTTCTGTTACCTATATCCCTGGTACTAAGAATGTTAAAGCCGATGCTTTATCTCGCAGCTTCTCTCCTACTGTCGGTGCCGAGGAGGACGAGAGCATTTTACAGAAAGGAGTTGTGGTGGCGGCTTTGGTCTCCGTTTTGGAGAATGGGATTCTGAAATCTCAAGATGATGTTCCATCTAACGCTCCCCATGGGAGGTTGTTTGCGCCTAGAGCCTTTAGTAGAGATTTGTTTGTGGAGTGCCATGAGTCTCTGTTGGCAGGTCATCCAGGAATTTCGGAGACTAAGAGACTGATCAGTCGCAGTTTTTGGAGGCCTGGATGGCAGAAGGAAGTCATCAAGTGGGTGCGACAGTGTACTGTGTGCGCTAGGTCAAAGGCTTCACATACTCCTGCTGCGGGGTTGCTTTGCCCTCTGGAGGTTCCTAGTGCGCCTTGGACGTATCTTACTATGGATTTTATTACTGATCTTCCTGTGTCTGAGGGTTTTACAGTCATCTGGGTGGTCATGGACCGTTTTAGTAAGATGTGTCATTTGGTTCCATTCATTAAGTTGCCTTGCGCCAAGACACTTGCTAAGACGTTTGTTAAGAAGATTGTCAAGCTCCATGGCGTTCCCACGGATATTGTTTCTGATAGAGGACCTCAGTTTGTGGCTCGCTTTTGGCGTGCTTTTTGTGACAGGTTGGGAGTCCATTTGTCATTTTTGTCTGGTTATCATCCTGATTCTAATGGACAGACTGAAAGAAAGAACCTGGATGTTGAACAGTTTTTGCATTGATTTGTGGCGGACAATCAAGAGGTGTCGTCTGAGTTTCTGCCTCTCGCAGAATTTGCTCTTAACAATCATACATCCTCCTCTGCTGGGTGTTCTTCTTTTTATTGTTGTACTGGGAGACATCCGTCTTTTGGTTCGTTCTCCAAATTGGGGTCGGCGGTGCCGGAGGAGGAGAATTTTTCCGGTGATTTGGAGAGAGTTTGGACTAATGTATGTTGTAACCTTCAAAAGGCAAACAAAAAGTCCAAGAAGTATTTTGACAGGAAACGTAAAGAGGTTTTGTTTACTGTGGGTGACATGGTTTGGTTGTCCTCGAAGAACCTGCGGTTGAGGATTCCCTCAAAAAAACTGGGTCCTAAGTTTGTGGGTCCATTTAAAGTGCTTCAGGTTGTTAACCAGTCTGCTGTTAGGTTGGATGTCCCTACTTCCTGGCAGACTAATCCTGTGTTTCATGTTTCCTTGTTGAAAAAGGCTGACATATCTGATAGGGACACCACTGTCACAGTTCCTCCTGTGGTGGAAGACAGCGAATATGAAATTTCTCGTATCTTGAATTCTAGATGGCATAGAGGGAGATTACAGTATCTTGCCTCCTGGAAGGGTTTCAGTCCCGAAGACAACTCCTGGGTGAGGACGGATGATGTCTCTGCTCCTAGGCTTGTTAAAGCTTTCCACAGGAGGTCTCCGGATAGGCCTGGGCCGGGAGGATCCGGAGGATCCTCATAAAAGAGGGGGTACTGTTAGAACCCTCCTGTTTGTTTTTCTATCTTGTGGTTTGCGGTCTTGTGACCATCTGCCTTTATATTCCAGCTCCACCCTCCTGGCTGTGCTGGACTTCAGTGTTCTACTGTCTCTCTAGCCTGGTGCTTCTGTGCCTTCCTCTGTCAAGTTCGTTTGGTCCTCTGGGACCCCTAGTACTTTTTGTCAGTTTGTCTTTTTGTGCTCTGCAACAACTTCTGTTTAGGAGGTGTCCCATTTTTGTTCCAGTCCTTAGTTCATTTAGTAACAAAGAAAATGACGGCACTTCCACTATAAGAAATAGGTGTGAACAGGTGCTTACTAAGAGGAGCTACCTCCGTATACAATGAAAAAACAAAGTAGCACTCTGTAACGCTGAGTATTTGAATATGAAGTATGAAATATGAATAGCATTACTGCTGTAGAAAATAAATGAAAAATATTTGAAAAATTTTTGCACGTGTAAGTATGAAGTATGAAATATGAATAGCATTACTGCTGTAGAATATAGAAATAAATGAGAAATCTTGGCCAATTCATGTGTACCTGACAGCCACGATAAGGCGTTTCTCGATGTCAGGACCTACCAATGTGAATACCTCTCTAAGGGACATCCGTCTGCTTATGTGTGGGAAAGTAAGATATGAGACATTGGTGTGTTCACTGTGAAATTGCACAACAAATTGGTTCATTTTCTCTTTTACCCTTGTGAAAATGAAAAATTTGGAGATAAAGCAACATTTTGATAAAAGAGTCTTGATTTGGAGGAGGTTGTTGCTAACCTTTTAACCCTTCTAACATCACAACTAGTGATGGGCGAGCACTAAAATGCTTGGTGCTTGTTGCTCGGGTCGAGCACGTTGGAATACTTGGGTGCTTGACCCGATCAACGAGCCCCCCGGCGGTTTGCAGAGGGCCTAAAAATTTCCAAAATCGATGGGAACAGTGCTCAAATGACATAGCAACAGCATAGGGAAGATCACTGGAAGCATTTCTGACTCCCAGGTCACTGCTGTGAACAACGTTGTCAGAGGTATTACGCCACATTTACGGACTCAGAATAAATCATACAAAAGCGAAAAAATGGATTTTCCTGGGAAATATGTTAAGGAACATTCTTTCTAGGGTAATGACTTGTATATAAGGCAAAATAAATAGCCAAAACTAAAAATACTAGTCCACACCTGGGGCTATGTTCACACGTAGCGTTTTTGATGCTTTTTTGCACTTTTGCATTGCTATCAACAGTGACAAGTGCATTCAACGGGAAATGTCATTTTAGCATTTTACAACATTATCCGGCCATGTGATGTGTAAGGCATGATCAGAAACATCCTGTTTCATTTATGAAGGAGGGACTCTGAAAGTTACAAAATCTATTTTTATAGGGCCATCAGGCGGCCTTTACTATTCTTAAAGGGCCAGCAGTCAGCCCTTACTATTCTTAGACAGCTATCAGCCAGCTATGCCTTGTTGTTCCCATTACAAAGAGTTGGTCTCCTATACTGTTATTGCATATGCAGTGAGGGGCAGGACTGCCCAAAATTTGGATGCACCCCAATACCCCTTTGAAAATTTGGACGTACCCCAATACCCCTTTGAAGAGACTTAGAGGAGGGCCTCCTGAAAACAATGTTCCCATTATTAGGAAGTGGGTCTCCCATACTGTTTGCCTATGCAGTGAATGCAAGGGCTGCCAAAAATTTGGACCTACTCCAATGCCCCTTGGAAGAGACGTAGAGGAGGGCCTCTTGAAAAAAAATGTTCCCATTATTAGGAAGTGGATTTCCCATTGTATTTGCCTATGCAGTGAATGCAAGGGATCTCCAAAAATTTGGAGGCACTCCAATGCCTCTTGGAAGAGACGTGGAAGACAGATGGCCTCCTGAAAACAATGTTCCCATTATTAGGAAGTGGGTCTCCCATTGTACTTGCCTATGCAGTGAATGCAAGGGTTGCCAAAAATTTGGAGCCACTCCAATGCCCCTTGGAACAGACATGAAGGTCAGAGGGCCTCCTGAAAACAATGTTCCCATTATTAGGAAGTGGGTCTCCCATTGTGTTTGCCTATGCAGTGAAAGCAAGGGTTGCCAAAAATATGGAGGCATTACAATGCCCTTTGTAAGAGACGTGGAGATCAGAGGGCCTCCTGAAAACAATGTTCTCATTATTAGGAAGTGGGTCTCCCATTGTGTTGGCCTATGCAGTAAATGCAAGGGCTTCCAAAAATTGGGAGGCACTACAAAGCCCCATGGAAGAGACGTAGAGGTCCTCATGAAAAAATGTTCCCATTATTAGGAAGTGGGTCTCCCATAGTGTTGGCCTATGCAGTAAATGCAAGGGGTGCCAAAAATTGTGAGGCACTCCAATGCCCCTTGGAAAAGACGTGGAGGAGGGCCTCATAAAAAAATGTTCCCATTAGAAAGGAGCGGGTCTCCTATACTTGTAATGTCCATGCACTAAGTGTATGGTCTGACAAACATTTACCCCTGGGGGGTATACATGAACATACTGTATAAAAATTTTTTTACGAGCATCATAAACACCCTTTAAAAAAATTATCTGGGTGTTGCATCACGGATCACGGTCACCCTGATGATAGGGTGGTGGAGGATGAGGATGAGGAGAAGGAGGCGAACAAGAGCAAATAGACAAAATCAGGAAGAGTATACCCATGTGTGGGTGTGAAAAGGTGCATGGGAATACATCTCCCAAAAAAAGACATTGGATTTGAGTTTATATTACGCTGCTATCATTCAGTGTTGTTGAGAAATCTGGCCCAATCCAGCCCTTGTTCATTTTTATAAGAGTCAGTCTGTCAGCATTTTCAGTTGACAGGCGGATGCGCTTATCAGTAGTGTTGAGCCACCCCCGTAGTGTTCGAGTTCGGTCCGTCGAACACCCATATGTTCGCCGAACTGTTCGTCGAACTACTCGTCGAACACCTTCGAACACCGTTAAAACCAATGGCAGGCAAACAAAAACACATAGAAACACATAGAAAACACCTTCAAAGGTGTCCAAAAGCTGACAAACTGCTCAGAAGACACAACTAACACATGGAAAAGTGACAAGTACATATAGTCATGCGAAAAGAAAAGAGGTGGAGGAGTAAAAGGAGGGGGAGACACAGATATAGGCATGTCATGCCCTTCTAAAACCAAAAAAGTGCGAAGACGACATGGCCAGTCCGTTCCTGCCCGTGCGACCTCCGTGTCGCCGGGTTTGTGCCAGAGCTGCGGTGGACCCTGACGGCCAGCCCCCCCTCTCCCAATACTGGTGCCTGTCCGCTGGTGGGTCGAGCGAGCCCCCCTGCGGTGGAGGCAGGTCTAAGCTTTTTAATTTAAATTGTCTCTCTAATTTGAATGAGTACACTATAAAATCCTTTTACAAGGATCTATTGGAGGGCAAGTCTCATGCCAGCAGCCGCGTAATTCCAGCTCCAGTAGCGTCCACTAAAGCTGTTGCAGTTAAAAAGCTTTTATAAGGATCGAGCTCGGCTGTCCACCGCAAGGCATCCTACCGCCAGTCCCAGCCCCTATGCCTTGGGGTGCCTCCTGATGCTCTTCAATGAGTATCCCGTGGTCCCGAAGCATTTCCTTTGAAAAAATTAAGTGACCAAACTACAGGTGGTGTAGCTTGCTTAACAGCTGGGATAATCTGCTGACTAGCAGACACTGCTACTAGGCACAAAGTATTTCCTGGGCTAGATGCAGTTAAAAATTTGTAATTAGATACTCTCGTTGGATGCTGAGAAAGCATTCCATAGAGTCTCCTGGCACGCCATATATTATTCTCTTAAAAAGCTTGGGGTAGGGGTCTAGGGGACCCTTTTATAGCCAAAATCACGGCCCTGTATCGCAATACGTCACCTAGGCTGAAGATAAATGGAACTGTAGCACCCTGAGGGCTCGGTTGCTACAGAGGTATTGCACCTCACCCAGAGGTGTGATATCTCACTCTCAGGTAAGGATGTAGTGTGGATCAGGACCCGACACCTGCATGCATTACACCACATTGCCGTGGGGCAGGGCGACCAATATGACCCTGAGATGGGCACGACAGTCCCTGTCCCTGGCTGGAGTAGGGGAAGGGAACACTGAGGAAGGGGAACCCTGTAGTGCAGGAGCAGGGAGGAAGCAGTTCCTGGGTGCATTGAGAAGGGAGTATAAAAGGTGGTCACCATCTTAGTTCAGTGCAGAGAAGTCTGAGCAGAAGTGACAGGGAGCAGGGGCTCTGCATAAGCTCTGCTCCGGAGGTGGGCCTAGTAACAGGAGAAGGCTCCAGGAACGAGGAAAGAAGGGATCCCAGGGGTGCGGACGGGCGAGTCGCCACCGCACGCCCGAATCCACCTGCGTGGAGGGGTCAAGCCAAAGTGGGAGACCGGTCCCCGAAACTAGTGGAGGCGGGAAACGACCCTCAGCTAGAAACCGGAGGCTGTGACATTTTAGGTGGCGCAGCCCCTCGCTACACCCACTAGGAAGGCACCACATAGGGTCAGGGAAACTGGCGCCAAGTTTACCAAGAGGAGGCCTGAGGCAGCCGGACAGAAGGGTTTGTAAGAAAGGCCAGACAAAGGACACACAAAGGGGGTCCTGTGAAGCGCTCCAAAGTTATCTGGGAGTTGTCTGAGCCCCTCACCTGTTGAGCACAGTACGACGTGGGCAGCCGTTATCTGCAGAAGTGGTCTGGATAATAAGAACTGTGAGTAAAGGCCCTGGACTGCATCACTGACTCTGTGTCGTTACTGCTGCTGCCCTACACCATCACCTCCATCCTCCGCATACACTGCCCTGAGGCTATACTCCTCCCGTGGGGAGTTATGCTACGCTCTGCTGCACCCACAACACCAGCCTCAGCGGTCTGCCCTGCAGCGGCGGTTCACTCTGACCGCAATCTACGGGTGGCGTAGTCGGACATTTAAACATCAAAACCACATAAATTGTTCCGCCACTGGTTTGACCGCCCTGAGCCACGGAACCGGGTCGCCGCCACGGAGACTACAACCACCAGCATCCACCAAAAATGGTCCGGCTCCGGGTGTTCCAAGGCCCAGGGGGCGCGTCAGAACATTTTCATCACCTTTCATAATCACCAATGGGACAAGGCAGGGATGTCCTCTGTCCCCTCTCTTATACATCCTAGTGACGGAGCACCTGCTCTCACCAATTCGCCATAACCCCAATATTAGGTGGATTGAGGTGGGAGGCACCGAGTACAAGTGCTCTCTATTTGCTGATGATGTCCTAGTATATATCACTCAATCACATATATCCATCCCTGCTGTTATGGCTGAAATAGATCACTTTGTTACATGGTCAAATTTTAAAATCAATGCAGCGAAGTCTGAGGCCCCCGATGTCTCCCTCCCCAAATCCATACAGGATTCCATCCAGTCCAACTTTCCCTTTGCCTGGCCCTCACAGGGTATCAAATACTTAGGAATTCCTATTCATAGAGACCGCTCCAGTCTATGATATCTGAATTTTGCGCCCTTTATCGAACAACTCCATACAGACCACGGTTGGCAAGTTAGAACTGTAAGATTCACTACGTGAACCACTGGTGTTTTGTGGAAAAGCACATTTACACTGTGTTCCAAATTATTATGCAAAAAGGTGTTTAGGAGTGATAAGGGAAGAATTTTTTTGTTTGTCAGTTAAACTCATTGATGGTGATGTGTGTCAGTGCTCTTTATATCACTGTAAGCAATTGCAGACACCTGTGCTAATTATTTTGGCAGGTGTGTCCAATGAAAGGCAAGTCTACTTAAGAAGGCTGTCCCACATTATTAAGCAGCCTACATTTTCTGCCAAAATGGGAAAGAAAAAGAATGTGTCGGCTGCTGAGAAGCAACAAATTGTGGAGTGTTTAGGTCAAGGCATGACTACAATCAACATTGTGTGATGATCAGGATGAAGTGTCTTGGCAATCAAGAAGTATGTAGCTGATTCACAGTACACACGTGTGCGTGCTGATAAGGGCAAATTGAGGACTCTTTCCTACAGGCAATTACGTCAGGTTAAAAGAGCAGCGGCAAAAAAGCCTTGTCATAGCAGCAGACAAGTTCTTAAAGCTGCTGGTGCCTCCAACGTCCCCCGAACAACAAGATGCAGGGTCCTTCAGAGGTTTGCAGCTGTGCGTAAGCCATCCTGTCGACCTCCTCTATCCACTGCACAGAAGCAGAAACGGCTCCAGTGGGTCAAACATTACATGAAGACTGATTTCAAAACTGTTTTGTTCACGGATGAGTGCCGTGCAACGCTCGATGGTCCAGATGGATGGAGTGGAGGATGGCTGGTTGATGGACACCCCACGCAAACACGGCTACAGCGCCAACAAGGAGGAGGTGGAGTAATGTTTTGGGCTGGAATCATTGGGAGAGAGATCGTTGGCCCCTTTAAGATCCCTGAAGGGGTAAAGATGAACTCCATAATGTATGTGGAGTTTCTCAAACAGCACTTCCTGCCATGGTTCAAGAAGAAGAACCGTGTATTCCACAGCAAGATCATTTTCATGCATGATAATGCACCGTCTCATGCTGCAAATAACACATCTGCATCTCTGGCTGATATGGGCATAAAAGGGGACAAACTTATGGTGTGACCCATATGCTCCCCTGACCTCTACCCCATTCAGAACCACTGGAGCATCATCAAAGGGAGTGTCTATGATGGCGGGAGGCAGTTCACATCTAAGCAACAGCTCTGGGAGGGTATTCTGTCCTCATGCAAAACAATTGAAGCAGAAACCATCCAAAACCTGACAAATTCAATGGACGAGAGAGTTCAGAAGCTCCTTTCGAGCAAGGGGTCCTATATGCAAATGTAACATCACCTAGAATAAAGTTTTGAGTTGAAAACTGTTTGATTTCAGTTTCTAATAACCTTTCTAATGCTTATAATTTCAAAAATGACCATTTTTTTGGTCTTTATTAAAATGAAAAGGTTGATCGAACAGTGTGGGGGATCGAAGAGTGTGGTAACCCAGTAGTCAGGATTACTTCGAATTCTGACAATCTGAGGGTCATGTTGCAGGTAGTGCAGCAAGAAGGCACTT
Organism: Phyllobates terribilis; assembly: GCF_046119375.1. Lineage (NCBI taxonomy): Eukaryota > Metazoa > Chordata > Amphibia > Anura > Dendrobatidae > Phyllobates > Phyllobates terribilis. Next base: position 761,409,857 of record NW_027362762.1, on the reverse strand, counting down.
ATGTGTCTTGCGCATCTCGGAGCCCCAAAATTATTTTCCGGGCTAGATGCAGCTAAAAATTATTACTAATTTTAAATCTGGTGGAGCTTAGTATAGATGGCCTAATAGAATCAGTACTGCACACTGCTACAAAGCCCAAATTATTTTCCAGCCCAGATACAGATAAACATGATTAGTAATTTTAAATCTGGTGGAGCTTAGTATAGATGGCCTAATAGAAGCAGTACTGCACACTGCTACAAAGCCCAAATTATTTTCCAGCCCAGATACAGATAAACATGATTAGTAATTTTAAATCTGGTGGAGCTTAGTATAGATGGCCTAATAGAGCCAGTACTGCACACTGCTACAAAGCCAAAATTATTTTCCAGCCAAGATACAGATAAACATGATTAGTAATTTTAAATCTGGTGGAGCTTAGTATAGATGGCCTAATAGAATCAGTACTGCACACTGCTACAAAGCCCAAATTATTTTCCAGCCAAGATACAGATAAACATGATTAGTAATTTTAAATCTGGTGGAGCTTAGTATAGATGGCCTAATAGAATCAGTACTGCACACTACTACAAAGTCCAAATTATTTTCCAGCCAAGATACAGATAAACATGATTAGTAATTTGAAAGCTTAAAACGGTTGGTGAGGTGATTTTAACCAATCATCAAGCTTTTACTCTCCCCAGGATGACACAGGGGTAGAAAAGTCATTTCGGATCCATGATTTGTTCATCTTTATGAACGTGAGTCTGTCTACATTATCAGTGGAGAGCCGCGTGCGCTTATCTGTCAGCACACCACCAGCAGCGCTGAACACAAGTTCAGACAGAACGCTGGCTGCGGGGCATGACAAGATCTCCAAGGCGTAAGTGGCTAGCTCCGGCCATTTATCCAGATTGGAAGCCCAAAAAGAGCAAGGGTCCAGTGACACAGTCATGGCTTCAATGTTTACTTGGAGATACTCCTGTACCATCGTCTCTAGGCGTTGACTATGTGTCAGACTTCTTGTCTACTGTGGCCTTGCAAAGGATGGGCTAAAAAAGTGGTGAAATGATTCCGCAAAATTGCTGTTACCAGCAGATACTGTGTTTCTGTTACGGTTTGAGTGCTGAACACTCGACGGTCCCACGGTTGGCAAGTTAGAACTGTGAGATTCACTACGTGCACCACTGGTGTTTTGTGAAAAAGCACATGTAAGATTCTGCAACAGTCTCTGCTGATACTCCTGCATGCGTGCATCCCTTTCTATGGCAGGAATAATTTCTGCAAATTTACTTTTGTACCGGGGATCTAACAATGTGGCAACCCAGTAGTCAGGATTATTTCTAACTCTCACAATTCGAGGGTCATGTTGCAGGTAGTGCAGCAAGAAGGCACTCATGTGTCTTGCGCATCCAGGAGCACCAAGTCCCTGTTGTGTTGGTGGCGAGGTAACAATCATGCTTCCTTCCTCTGTCCTCTCCCCGCAACCTCGCACAACAGAAATGTGATCAAGGTCTCCCTCATCTGATGAGTCTTCCATCAGTTCGTCCTCCACTTCTTCCTGGGCTCCTGCACCTTCCTCACTAGTTTGGCTGCTACCATGTGCCCTGGTAAAACCATCTCCCCCACCCTCACATGCCTGCCTCCTTGGTGCTGCCGACCGTCTGGACCTTGCAAATGTTAGCCCTTCCGCATACAACTCCTCCTCCTCTACTTCCTCCAACTCCTCTTGTGCCACCACCTGACTCCGAATTCTGTTTAACTTGTGCTCCAGCATGTAAATCACCGGAATAGTCATGCTGATAATGGCATCGTCAGCACTAAACATCTTCGTCGCCATTTCAAAACTGTGCAGAAGGGTGCATAGGTCCCTGATCTGAGACCACTCCTCCAGCGTGATTTGCCCCACCTCTGGATCTCGTTGGCCCAGGCTATACGTCAGAGCGTATTGCACATGGGCTTGTCGGTGCTGCCACAGTCGCTGCAACATGTGCAGAGTTGAATTCCACCGGGTAGGCACATCACATTTTAGCCGGTGAAGTGGCAGGCCCAATCAATTCTGTAGAGACGTAAGTCGCTGAGCTGCGGGATGCGAACGGCGGAAGTGAGCACACAGTGACCCTGCCCTCTGCAGAAGGCCATCTAGTCCGGGATAGTGGGCTAAAAATTGCTGGACAACCAGGTTCAACACGTGAGCCATACAAGGCACGTGTGTGACATTGCCCCGGCGAAGGGCCGCACCCAGGTTTCCAGCATTGTCGCACACGGCCTTCCCTGGATTCAGTGAAGACAACATTCATGAAATTGGTTCTCCAGAGCTGACCACAACTCCTCAGCTGTGTGACTCACATTTCCCAGACATTTCAAAGTAAAAACCGCCTGATGACGTTGAGCCCTACTGCCAGCATAGTAAGGAGGTGTGCAGGATCCCTTCTGCGCAGTTAGAAAGCTTGTGGCATGACCAGACAGGCTTTGGGTGCAGGTGGAGGACCGAGAGGAGGTTGAGGAGGCAGAAGCAGTGGAGGAACTTTGAGATAAAGAGGATTGACGCACAACTCGTGGGGATGGCAAGACTTGGACAGCAGCCCCTTGTCCTGCTGTCACCATAGTTACCCAGTGCCCAGTCAGCGACATGTAACGCCCCTGTCCATGCCTACTCGTCCAAGTGTCTGTGGTGAAATGCACCCTGTCACACACAGAGTTTCTCAAAGAAGCGGTGATGTTGTGTGCGACATGCTGGTGGAGCGCAGGCACACCTTTCTTTGAGAAGTAGTGCCGACTGGGCATCTGGTACTGGGGCACTGCGACGGACATAAGGTCTCGAAAATCCTCTGTGTCCACCAGGCGGAAAGGCAGCATTTCTGTAGCCAAGAGCTTGCAGATGGTGAAATTCAACCTCTTAGCTTTCTCATGGCTAGGAGGAAATGGTCTTTTACTTGTCCACATCTGAGGGCTGGCTGTTGTGCTTAGACGGGGTTGATAAGGGTGTCCCCGGCAAACTGCCGGTCTGTGAGGAAGATGCAGGCGGACATGTTAGGCTGCCTTGATCCAAAGGTGGTGCTATCGATGTCGGACAGCGCTCAACACCAGCTGGTGTTACCACCTCCAAAAAAAATGATGACCTGCCAATCACGCTGGCTGTTGCGGGTAAAGAGGTGGCAGGTCTGCGCCCCAAAACAGGTGTGACAGCTGTCCCCCCAGTCACAGAGGATGAATAGGCCGCGGATGCACAAGATGTGGCAGATGGTGGTTGGCCCGGCCGGCTAGGCCGCATTGTAGCACAGTGAGCTTCCCACTGCGACTTATGCTTCATGTCCATGTGCCGGTTCATGCATGAAGTACTCAAACTATGTATTTTTTGGCCTCTACTTAGCTTTTGCTGACAAATGTTACAGATAACACGAGTTGGGTCATCTTTATCGATCTGAAAAATGCCCAGGCTATGCAAGGCTTAGCACCCATGCGACCTGAAGGGCCACCACAACTTGTGGTGAGAGGCAGAGTTATGTTTGAGGATGCAGTTGTTGACGTGCTTCCAGTACTACGTCTCTGTCCAGGAAGGCGCAACCTGACCTCGTCGTCACTAGCATTCTCCTCCACCTCCTCTGCTGACCTCATCTCTTGGCTGACTGTGGGTTGACAGTAAGTGGGATCTCCAACCTCATCATCATCACCCTGTGTGTTATCACACCCGTCGTCCTCAGAGCCAACCTGTTCCTGCCCTGACAAAAAACTAAAGTTGTCGCTTCAATCAGGTATTTGAGTGTCATCATCGTCTTCCTCATTGTCTCCACCAACAGGAGTTACAGTTTGGGAAAGAGGGTCTGCATTATGGTCAGAACCTTCAGCGTCTGGTCCTGGATCCGACTCATAAAAATTCTGGGCATCAGTGCAGATCATTTCCTCGTCTGGATTCACAGAAGCGCTGGAGCCGACCTCTGATTCCCAGGCTATAGTATGAGTAAACAGCTCTGCAGACTCAACCATCTGTTCTACCTCATACTCAGATGGGCAGCTGGAGATTTGGGAGCTGTGAGGAAGCAAGTGCGATTGGGGTGACACCTTTGAGGACTGGAGTATTTGTGATGTTGAAGTTGATGTGGAGGAGAGCCCACTTAAAGGAGCACTTGATATCCGTTGAAGCACCTGCTGTTTCTGTGCCTCTTCTGGAATTTGTAGCGATTGGCGTGGCCGTAAAAAAGGGATCTTATCACATTGTCCACGAAAAGAAGTAGACATTTTAGTTTGGCTGGAAGATGGTCTTTCTTCTGCAGATGTTACTGTTGCTTTAACACCCACCCCACGGACACAACCTTTTTTCCCCTTCCCAACACGCCTATTCCCCTTTCCACCAACAGCAGGCCTTTTTCCACTCATTTTGTTGGTTAACTAATTGACAACTCTGGAGTTGTTTGCACAAAAAACAATGGATGGGAACCGAGCAGAGCTGAGTGGCCAAACTGTGGTATTAGGCCAAAACTATTGACTGGGTTAGATGCAGAAAAAAAATATAGTCAATTTGCAACCTGATGGAGGTCAGTATAGATGGACTAATAGACCAATTCCCACACACTGCTAGAAGCCCAAATATTTTTTCAGAGCTAGATGCAGAAAAAAATTAAATTCAATTTGCAACCTGATGGAGGTCAGTATAGATGGACTAAAAGACCAAGTCCAACACACTGCTAGAAGCCCAAATATTTTTTCAGAGCTAGATGCAGAAAAAAATTATATTCAATTTACAACCTGATGGAGGTCAGTATAGATGGACTATTAGAACAAGTCCCACACACTGCTAGAAGCCCAAATATTTTTTCAGAGCTAGATGCAGAAAAAAATTATATTCAATTTGCAACCTGATGGAGGTCAGTAAAGATGGACTAATAGAACAAGTACCACACACTGCTAGAAGCCCAAATATTTTTTCAGAGCTAGATGCAGAAAAAAATTATATTCAATTTGCAACCTGATGTAGGTCAGTATAGATGGACTAATAGACCAAGTCCCACAGACTGCTAGAAGCCCAAATATTTTTTCAGAGCTAGATGCAGATAAAAATTATTTTTAATTTGCAACCTGATGGAGGTCAGTATAGATGGACTAATAGAACAAGTCCCACACACTGCTAGAAGCCCAAATATTTTTTCAGAGCTAGATGCAGAAAAAAATGATATTCAATTTGCAACCTGATGGAGGTCAGTATAGATGGACTAATAGAAAAAGTCCCACACACTGCTAGAAGCCCAAATATTTTTTCAGAGCTAGATGCAGAAAAAAATTATATTTAATTTGCAACCTGATGGAGGTCAGTATAGATGGACTAATAGACCAAGTCCCACACACTGCTAGAAGCCCAAATATTTTTTCAGAGCTAGATGCAGAAAAAAATGATATTCAATTTGCAACCTGATGGAGGTCAGTATAGATGGACTAATAGAACAAGTCCCACACACTGCTAGAAGCCCAAATATTTTGCAGAGCTAGATGCAGAAAAAAATTCTATTCAATTTGCAAGCTGATGGAGGTCAGTATAGATGGACTAATAGACCAAGTCCCACACACTGCTAGAAGCCCAAATATTTTTTAAGAGCTAGATGCAGATAAAAATTATTTTTAATTTGCAATCTGATGGAGGTCAGTATAGATGGACTAATAGACCAAGTCCCACACACTGCTAGAAGCCCAAATATTTTTTCAGAGCTAGATGCAGAAAAAAATTATATTGAATATGCAACCTGATGGAGATCAGTATAGATGGACTAATAGACCAAGTCCCACACACTGCTAGAAGTCCAAATATTTTTTCAGAGCTAGATGCAGATAAAAATTATTTTTAATTTGCAACCTGATGGAGGTCAGTATAGATGGACTAATAGAACAAGTCCCACACACTGCTAGAAGCCCAAATATTTTTTCAGAGCTAGATGCAGATAAAAATTATTTTTAATTTGCAACCTGTTGGAGGTCAGTATAGATGGACTAATAGACCAAGTCCCACACACTGCTAGAAGCCCAAATATTTTTTCAGAGCTAGATGCAGATAAAAATTATTTTTAATTTGCAACCTGATGGAGGTCAGTATAGATGGACTAATAGACCAAGTCCCACACACTGCTAGAAGCCCAAATATTTTTTCAGAGCTAGATGCAGAAAAAAATTATATTGAATTTGCAACCTGATGGAGGTCAGTATAGATGGACTAATAGACCAAGTCCCACACACTGCTAGAAGCCCAAATATTTTTTCAGAGCTAGATGCAGATAAAAATTATTTTTAATTTGCAACCTGATGGAGGTCAGTATAGATGGACTAATAGAACAAGTCTCACACACTGCTAGAAGCCCAAATATTTTTTCAGAGCTAGATGCAGAAAAAAATTATATTCAATTTGCAACCTAGTGGAGGTCAGTATATATGGACTAATAGAAAAAGTCCCACACACTGCTAGAAGCCCAAATATTTTTTCAGAGCTAGATGCAGAAAAAAATTATATTCAATTTGCAACCTGATGGAGGTCAGTATAGATGGACTAATAGAATGATGCTATGCCCAAAAGGTTTTACTTCACTAGGTGCAGTAAAAAAATTGGTATTCTATACACAGGTGGTGTAGCTTGCAACACAGATAGGCTACTCCACTGACTAACACACTCTGCGATAGGCCAAAAAGGATTAGCTTTGCTAGATTTAGCCAAATGCTGTGAAAAAAACTTGCACAGCTCTGGCACAGACCTGCCTGGCAAAAACTGATAGGAACTGATGTAACTTAGTCCTGAAAAGGACTGCAATTACAATTAGTCTTTACTCCCAACCTCTCTATTTAAGAGCACAGACCTGCCTGATAAAAGTCGTGGGAAATGCTGTAACCTAGTCCTTAAAAGGACTGCAATCAAAACTATTCCCTACTCCCAAGCTATCTGTTGATTTGTGCGAAAATTGGCTTGAAATTAACAAGGTATAGCGCACACAGCAACAGCGGTGCCGTCTAACACGCAGCTGCAGCAGTGAGAAAATGGTGGCGATGGGGAAAATGGCTGGGTCTTATAAGGCAAGGACATTTGACATACACTGCCAATGACACATGCCCTTGCTTGTGTGAAAAAAAGCACTTCTCTCCGTGTGTGCGCTGCTGATTGGCTGACAGATTGCACCTCCCCACTGTAAATGCGGGAAAGAGAAAAAAAAATGGAGATCTTCATTATTCCTGCAGAGATCCATCCCCTGCCCCTTCCCCCGCCCCGCTGTACACTCAAACTGCATATTAGCATTAATTTTTATCATTACTGAGAAAAAATCCAGTTATGATTTTGGTGCACGAACAGTTATCAAACATAACCTCGAACAGCCGAATTTTTTTCAAATCATTCGTGTTCGCCGAACGTCTCGAACACCGCCCAAAACAGCTCGAATTTGAGATTGGCGAACAGTTCGAGTCGAACAACGCTCATCTCTACTTATAATCATTCAACGGTCACACGTTATTTATGTCAGCAGAACAGTCCAACATTCAACTAAGATTATTCACCGGGGCGGCAGAATCAGGCGGATATGCAGCGATACTAAATAACCAATGGTGCACAAGCTTATGGCCTCCGTATTGGGCAGAACAAGTGCTGACAATAAAACAGACAGTCCTGGAACTGTTTCCAATAGTGGTAGCAATAGAAATATGGGGCGCACGCCTGGCTAACAAAAATATACTCTTCATAACAATAAACACCAGCCTAGCGCACTTCATTAATAATATGGCATCATCGTCTCTCCCAGTGCTAGGCCTACTACACCGGCTAGTATTCCTGTGCCTAAAACACAATGTATGGGTCCGCGCTAACCACGATGCTGAGGGGTCTAACGCTGCTGCTAACGCTTTATCACAATTCAATTGGCAGATTTTCACAGAGCTCCTCCCCAACGCCCACCCATGGGGAAACAGATACCCAGCCTCCCTATGGGATCTAGTGGAGAATAGTTGATGCCATTAATCAGAGTGTCAGTTGGTCCGTCGATGTGGCAAGCATACGGTAAGGCATGGGAACAGTGGACATGACTAGCAGCAGGCAGACGGGTTGACCAATGTGAACAAGCCTGATTACAAGTCACCATAGAATTTCTCCACCAGCTAATGATGAGGGGCATATCAGGGGCATCAGCGCAGCGGTGTCTGACCGGAGTAGCATTTCACTTCCAACTACTGAATTGGGGACATGTGACAAAGAGATTCATCATCAGACCATCCATAAAAGGGTGGAAAAGGGGTCAGCCAAGTCAGGAGTGTAGACGTCCCTTCCCGTGTCACTAAAATTGATTTCTCACATCATATCCCTAACACCATTAACATGATACTCACAATTCGAAGCAACACTACAGTCTACTGTATTTGCGATCGCCTTCCTCGGGGTGCTATGCATAAGCTAATTAGTCCCTCAATCCAAAATTACCACCAGTGGAGGCTTATTACACGAGGACGTAGTCATAGCCAATAATGCAATACGTCTACGCATACACAAATCGAAAACGGTTCCAGCGGGCAGGGGCACTTGGGTACTTCTACAACCCACAAATGCTACGCTGAGTAGGGTAACAATAGTAAAAACATATATAACCATCCGATCACAAATTAATTTCTTCCTATCACACATTGATGGAACGCCATTATCAAAATACCAGTTCCAAGCTATATTTAATAAATGCATTACATCGGCAGGGAACCACCCCAAAGATTATGGGACACACTCAATCCGCATAGGCGCGGCCACGGAAGCAGCAAGAGCAGGACTGTCACAAACGGAAGTTCAGAGGATAGGGAGATGGCGATCCACGTGTTTGGCGAGATACATAAGACCGGACTTGTTATCCTGACGTGGTTTGTTTCTTTTACAGGTGACGCTAAGCCAACAGTGTGGGTGATAGGCTACTCGTATATATATTGGGCAGAAAAAAGGGCGAAAGTCCACCCAGGCGGGAGGAAATTTGAGTTTCATAACACATATTTGAACTGGAGAGGTATTAGAGGCCTGCAATGGCCACAGGTACTAATGGAGGTAATCAAGGTAGGGAGAGAGGCAAGAGGTCCGGTCATCTTAGTTATACAGGCCGGGGGAAACGACCTAGGTTATTACAAGAGCGCATAACTAATGGAAATAATGAAACTAGACACTGAGCGCTTCAGAGAATTTTTCACGAAAATAGTCAGAGATTGTGCCGATCGCGGTATGGCAAGGTGCCCGAGACATCACGGCCATCGAACAGACAAGGCGGCTAATAAATATTTGGATGCCAAAATTTATAAGAGACAGAGGCGGACAACTGAAAGGAGAAAAAGCAGGCCTCATATGGCCCGACTGTGTTCACTTAATGGATATTGGACTGGACATATTCCTGTCAGGACTCCAGGACGGAGTGGAACAAGCGTTAAGAGTGATGGATGGGGGTCAGAGTCCAGCATACGAGTACGCAGGATCCGTGGCCTGGAAATGGAAAGGACATGTGTGAGAGTTACACTTGTTGGCCAACTTGCCGTTGTGGAGACTGGAGACACAGGACATGCTGCAACAAGCTGAATTATTTTAGAAATAAAATGTCTTTCTAATGTAATGAGTATAAACAGTTCAAAAACTGTGACCGATCCTCACCCATCCAGTTGTAAGAGTTACATGATTGTATTGTCAATGAAAGGGGGGCGGTAGGGGGCTGAGCGTCTGGGTTTGGTTGGGGGTCACCACCGTCTGCCTAGGCTAGATGCAGTTAAAAATCATTATTAGATACACAGGCGGTGCAGCTTTCTTCGCTGATGGGTTACTACGCTGACTAGCAGACACTGAAGCTTTGGCACAGACCTCTGAGTAAACAGCTCTTCAGACTCAACCATCTGTGTTACCCCAAGCCATAGTGTATGTAGTTTCTTACGGTTAAAAGGGGGGGGGGGGAGTCCCAACCCACCTGTAATTGACGATGCCAACATCACGTAAAACACAGCGAGGGGACTCCAAAAAGAGGCTCCATTTTTTCCAAAAATTTGGGGCACAGACACCACTTAAGAGGCATCAATTGCCCCAGAGTTGCTTAAAACGGTTGGTGAGGTGATTTTAACAAATCCTCAAGCTTTTACTCTTCCCAGGATGACACAGGGGTAGAAAAGTCCTTGCGGATCCATGATTTGTTCTTCTTTATGAACATGAGTTTGTCTACATTGTCAGTGGACAGCCGCGTGCGCTTATCTGTCAGCAAACCACCAGCAGCGCTGAACACACGTTCAGAGAGAACAAAAATTATTATTAATTTGAAAGCTGGTGGAGCTTAGAATAGATGGCCTAATAGAATGAGTACCACACACTGCTACTATGCCCAAAATTATTTTCCAGACAAGATGCAGCTAAAAATAATTATTGATTTGAAAGCTGGTGGAGCTTAGTATAGATGGCCTAATAGAATGAGTACCACACACTGTTACAGGCCCAAAATTTTTTTTCCAGGCAAAATGCAGCTAAAAATTATTAGTAACTTGAAAGCTGGTGGAGCTTAGTATAGATGGCCAAATAGAATGAGTACCACACACTGCTACAGGCCCCAAATTATTTTCCAGGCAAGATGCAGCTAAAAATTATTAGTAATTTGAAAGCTGGTGGAGCTTAGTATAGATGGCCTAATAGAATGAGTACCACACACTGCTACTATGCCCAAATTTATTTTCCAGACAAGTTGCAGCTAAAAATTATTATTAATTTGAAAGCTGGTGGAGCTTAGTATAGATGGCCGAATAGAATGAGTACCACACACTGCTACAAGCCCAAAATTATTTTTCAGGCAAGATGCAGCTAAATATTATTAGTAATTTGAAAGCTGGTGGAGCTTAGTATAGATGGCCTAATAGAATGAGTACCACACACTGCTACAGGCCCAAAATTATTTTCCAGGCAAGATGCAGCTAAAAATTATTAGTAATTTGAAAGCTGGTGGAGTTTAGTATAGATGGCCTAATAGAATGAGTACCACACACTGCTACAGGCCCAAAATTATTTTCCGGGCAAGATGCAGCTAAAAATTATTAGTAATTTGAAAGCTTAAAACTGTTGGTGAGGTAATTTCAACAAATCCTCAAGCTTTTACTCTCCCCAGGATGACACAGGGGTAGAAAAGTCCTTGCAGATGCATGATTTGTTCATCCTTATGAGCATGAGTCTGTCTACATTGTCAGTGGACAGCCGCGTGCGCTTATCTGTCAGCACACCACCAGCAGTGCTGAACACACGTTCAGAGAGAACGCTGGCTGCGGGGCATGACAAGATCTCCAAGGCGTGAGTGGCGAGCTACGGCCATTTATCCAGATTGGAAGCCCAAAAAGAGCAAGGGTCCAGTGACACAGTCATGGCTTCGATGTTCACTTGGAGATACTCCTGTACCATCGTCTCTAGGCATTGACTATGTGTCAGACTTCTTGTCTCCTGTGGCCTTTCAAAGGATGGGCTAAAAAAGTGGTGAAAGGATTCCGCAAAATTGCTGTTACCAGCAGATACTGTGTTACTATTACGGTTTGAGTGCTGAAGACTCGACAGTCCCACGGTTGGTAAGTTAGAACTGTGAGATTCACTACGTGCACCACTGGTGTTTTGTGTAAAAGCACATGTAAGATTCTGCAACAGTCTCTGCTGATACTCCTGCATGCGTGAATCCCTTTCTATGGCAGGAATTATTTGGGCAAATTGACTTTTGTATCGGGGATCTAAGAGTGTGGCAACCCAGTAGTCAGGATTATTTCGAATTCTGACAATTCGAGGGTCATGTTGCAGGTAGTGCAGCAAGAAGGCACTCATGTGTCTTGCGCATCCAGGAGCACCAAGTCCCTGTTGTGTTGGTGGCGAGGTAAGAATCATGCTTCCTTCCTCTGCCCTCTCCTCCCAACCTCGCACAACAGAAATGTGTTCAAGGTCTCCCTCATCTGATGAGTCTTCCATGCCCATCGCCAGTTCGTCCTCCACTTCTTCCTGGGCTCCTGCACCTTCCTCACTAGTTTGGCTGCTACCATGCGCCCTGGTTAATCCGTCTCCCCCACCCTCCCATGCCTGCCGCCTTGGTGCTGCCGACCGTTTGGACCTTGCAGATGTTAGCCCTTCCGCATACAACTCCTACTCCTCTACTTCCTCCACCTCCACTTGTCCCACCACCTGACTCCAAATTCTGTTTAACATGTGCTGCTAAAAATTATTAGTAATTTGAAAGCTGGTGGAGCTTAGTATAGATGGCCTAATAGAATGAGTACCACACATTGCTGCAGGCCCAAAATTATTTTCCAGGCAAGATGCAGCTAAAAATTATTAGTAATTTGAAAGCTAGTGGAGCTTAGTATAGATGGCCTAATAGAATGAGTACCACACACTGCTACTATGCCCAAAATTATTTTCCAGGCAAGATGCAGCTAAAAATTATTAGTAATTTGAAAGCTGGTAGAGCTTAGTATAGATGGCCTAATAGAATGAGTACCACACACTGCTACAGGCCCAAAATTAATTTCCAGGCAAGATGCAGCTAAAAATTGTTAGTAATTTGAAAGCTGGTGGAGCTTAGTATAGATAGCCTAATAGAATGAGTACCACACACTGCTACAGGCCCAAAATTATTTTCCAGGCAAGATGCAGCTAAAAATTATTACTAATTTGAAAGCTGGTGGAGCTTAGTATAGATGGCCTAATAGAATGAGTACCACACACTGCTACTATGCCCAAAATTATATTACAGGCAAGATGCAGCTAAATATTATTAGTAATTTGAAAGCTGGTGTAGCTTAGTATAGATGGCCTAATAGAATGAGTACCACACACTGCTAATATGCCCAAAATTATTTTACAGGCAAGATGCAGCTAAAAATTATTAGTAATTTGAAAGCTGGGGGAGCTTAGTATAGATGGCCTAATAGAATGAGTACCACACACTGCTAATATGCCCAAAAGGTTTTACTTGGCTTGGTGCAGTAAAAAATTAGTATTACATACACAGGTGGTGTAGCTTGCAACACAGATAGGCTACTCCACTGACGAACACACACTGCAAGAGGCCCAAAAGGATTTGCTTAGCTAGATTTAGCCAAATGCTGTGAAAAACACTTGCACAGCACTAAAACAGACCTGCCTGGCAAAAAGTGATAGGAACTCATGTAACCTAGCCCTCAAAAGGGCTGCAATTACAACTAGTCACTACTCCCAACCTATCTGTCTATTTAAGAGCACAGACCTGCCTGCTAAAAGTCGTAGGAAATGAGGTAACCTAGCCCTCAAAAGGGCTGCAATTAGAACTAGTCCCTACTCCCAAGCTATCTGTCTATTTCAGATAAAATTCGCTTGCAATTCACACAGTTATACTGTGTAGCGTGCACACAGCAGAAGCGGTGCCGTCTAACACTCAGCTGCAGCAGTGAGAAAATGGTGGCGACGGGGAAAATGGCTGAGTCTTACAGGGCAAGGACATGTGACATACACAGACAATGACACATGCCCTTGCTTGTGTGAAAAAAATCACTTCGCTCCGTGTGTGCGCTGCTGATAGGCTGACAGACTGCACCTCCCCACTGTAAATGCGAGAAAGAGAAAAAAAAATGGAGATCTTCATTATTTCTGCAGAGATCCATCCCATGCCCCTCCCCCACCCCGCTGTACACTCAAACTGTGTATTAACATTGATTATCAGGATTAATGTGAAAAAATCCAGTTACGATTTTGGTGCATGAACAGTTATCGAACATAACCTCGAACAGCCGGATTTTTTTCAAATCGTTCGGATTCGTCGAACGGCTCGAACACCGCCCAAAACAGCTCGAATTTGAGATTGGCGAACAGTTCGATTCGAACACCGCTCATCTCTACTTATCAGTTCTAATTCCATCAGTGGCACTAAAAACCCGCTCTGATAAAATTCTTGCGGCAGGGCAGGCCAGGTCCTCCAAGGTGTAGAGAGCCAGTTCATAACATGTATTTACCTTGGATACCCAATAATTATAAGGCACAGAGGAATCACGGAGGACATTGGTATGGTCAGCAAGGTACTCCCTCAGCATCTTCCCAAACTTTGCACTCCTTGTGAGAGTACCCCGTGCCTCAAGACCTTTGCGATGGGAGGGACTGAGAAAACTTTCCCAGAATTGTGACAGTATTCCCCTGCCACTGCTGGATTGGAGTTGTGTCTCTCTCGCCTGTACTCCTTAGTTATCCAAGGAGCTGTGACCTCTGCTGCCAGCATTTTCAGATGGCAATTTTTTTAATAGTTCCACAACAAGGGCCTTCTGGTACTGCCCCATTTTTGTAGACCTTTCCGCCTAAGGAATAAGAGATATAAAGTTCTCCTTGTAGTGTGGGTCTAGAAGTGTCACCAACCAGTAATGACTGTCACCCAAAATTTTGAGAATGCGAGGGTCATGGGAAAGGCAGCATAACATAAACTCAGCCATGCATGCCTGATTACTACAGGAAAGACTTCCTTGTCCTCACCAAGAGGATGTCCTCAGGCCATCCATGCTGAACAGATGGTATGACAGTTCTGCAGATATTACCGTCTATAGCGCATAAACTAGCTTCTGTTCTTTCTCCTCCTCCTCCTCCTCTTCCTCATTGTCACCCAATCCAACTTGGGATGAGATGAGGCTGGGCTGTGTGTAATCACCCTGTATGGTTGTGAGCAGAGAGCGTTTCAGAAGACAGAGAAGCGGGATGGTGACACTAATTATGGCATCATTGCCGCTCACCATCTTAGTGGAGTCCTCAAAGTTTTGGAGGATTTTACAGATGTCTGACATCCTGAGGTCTTATGTGTGGAGTCTGAACTGAATACCAACTGCCTTGTTGATGCTGGGAGATCCAAGGTGTGGGGACATCACACACCAGTCTGTGAGCCGGAAGCTGCAAATGCTGCTGAAGCACGACAAGGGCAGCGGAAGCTGTAGCTGACTTTTTAAAATGGGCACACAGGCGGCATACTTTGACAAGCAGATCTGGCAGCTCCGGGTAGGTTTTGAGAAACTGCTGAACCACGAGGTTAAGCACATGGGCCAGGCATGGTACATGTGTGAGCTCGCCTCGCCTCAGAGCCGCCACCAGGTTCCTTCCATTGTCACACACGACCATGCCTGGCTGTAGGTTCAGCGGTGTCAGCCACAGATCTGCCTGCTCTTTCAGAGCTGTCAACAACTCTTCAGCATTTTGCAGTTTGTCACATAAGCATATTAGCTTCAGCACAGCCTGTTGCCACTTGGCTGAGGCAGTGCTTCAGTGCTTCCAGCTTGTGACTGACGTGGTCATTTTGGAGATGGAGGCTGAAGAGGAGAAGGCTGAGGAGGATGAGGTGCAGGAGCTGTAGACTTTTTGGGGCAACCCTGATTGAACCCGCAATTCTCAGCGTCGGGAGGATGTGTTCCGTCCCAAGGTCTGACTGGGTCCCGGCTTCCACTATGTTAACCCAGTGTGCCATCAGCGAGATGTACCATCCCTGCCAACAAGCACTTGTCCACGTGTCCGTGGTAAGGTGGTCTTTCCAGTAACTGCATTGTTGAGGGCACGGTTAATGTTGTGGGACACATGCTTGTGTAATGCAGGGATGGCACACCAGGCAAAATAGTGGCAGCTGGGGACCGAGTACCGAGGGATGGCCACCGCCATCAGGTTGCGGAAAGCTTCCATCTCCACGAGCCTAAAAGGCAATATTTCAAGTGCAAGCAGTCATTAAATGTGGGAATTTAGTAGTGTGGCCTGTGGGGCGTTGGCTGCGTATTTGCGCTTGCATTCCAAGGACTGGGGTATGGACAACTGAACACTGCTCTGGGACAAGGACGTGCTTGCTGATGGTGCTAGTTGAGAGTGTACAATGAGAGGTGCAGGGCAGGATGCATCTTCGCAAGCACTAAGGGAATTGGCTTGCACGCACAACAGCGGAAGAAGCAGTGGTGTCACCCACAGACATTGTTCCTGGACTATGGGGTTCTGCCCACAAGGCTGGATGCTTTGCTGCCATATGCCTGATCATGCTGGTGGTGGTCAGGCTGGTAGTTTTGCCATCCCTGCTGATGCTTGTCTGGCAGGTGGTGCAAATAGCCTTTTTGGGGTTATTGGCAGAGCCATTAAAAAACAACTAGACTCGGGAAGACCTAACAGTTGTACTGGCAACTTCCGTCGTGTTTGTGTTACGGGGAACGGTTGCCTGCCTTCTGTCTGCGGCCACAACACTGCTTCTGTGTGCTGCTGTCCTCGCTCTGCATGTCCTCCTGCCAGGTTGGGTCAGTTACTATATCATCCACCACCTCGTCTTCCTCTACTGCACCCTGGTCCTCCTCCTGACTTTCTGTCAATTGTGTCTCATCATCGTCCACCTCTTGTGACCCTTTCCCACCATCGCCTTCGTATGACCATTTGGGCATCGCTACATGCGATCTTCTTTTACCCCGTTTTTATAAATGGAAATGTGAACAGCTCTTTGGAGTGTCCAAGTGAGGGATCAATTGTCTCCGGGCACTCAGCATGGTGAGAGGAAGGAGGATCAGGGTGAAGAATATGCAGTCCAGACTCACTGCTACTGAGACTTGACTGTGTGGAAGACAGGGTGGTGGTGGTGAGTAAGTGACTGCAAGCATTATCTTCTATCCAACCAATAACCTTTTCACACTGCTCTGTGTTCAATAGTGGTGTACTGCGGTCCCCTAGTAATTGGGACAGAAGGTCAAGCGAGAAGATGAGGGTGTTTGTTGTGACACAATTTCAGCTTGCCCACGGCCTCGGCCTCTGCATGCACCATCACCATCACCATCACGTCCAGTTCCCCATCCCTTGCCATGCGCCTTGCCCGCACACAACAAATGGGTGAATTTGAAGCGAACTTATATGTGATCCGTGTGATGGACAAACCACGGCTTTAAATAGCTGGCATGTAGGTAACTATTTTTAACAGCATACTTGTGTCAATAACTTCACTGACACACTGAAACAAAATTTTAATGGAGGCCTGAAATTGCAGAATTTTCAGCGAACTTATATGTGATCCGTTTGACTGACAAACCACAGTTTTAAATAGCGGGCCTGTAGATAATTATTTTTAACAGTGACCTTGTGTCAATAAGTTTGCTGACACACTGAAACAAAAGTTTAATGGAGGCCAGAAATGGCAGAATTTAGAGTGAACTTATATGTGATCCGTGTGACGGACAAACCACAGTTTTAAATAGCTGGCCTATAGGTAACTATTTTTAACAGCATTCTCGCGACAATAAGTTCGCTGACACACTGCAACAAAATTTCAATGGAGGCCAGAAATGGCAGAATTTTCGGCGCAATTACATGTGATCTGTGTGATGGACAAACCACAGTTTTAAATAGCTGGCCTGTAGGTAAATATTTTTAACAGCGACCTGGTGTCAATAAGTTCGCTGACACACTGCAACAAAATTTCAATGGAGGCCAAAAATGGCAGAATTTTCAGCGCAATTATATGTGATCCTTGTGACGAACAAACCACAGTTTTAAATAGCTGGATTTTTAGCGCTCTAATATGGAAAGGACCTGGCTGTATTCTGCAGTGCCAACAAGCAAATAGCGCAGAAAAACGGTGTTCTCTGGATTTCTTTTTAAGCAAATAATCAGGATTAAGATAAAAAATATATTCCTGGCCCCTGATACCTAGAGAACAGGAATGAACCCTCTTGCTATATGCACTACAGTCTGCTATATGCCCTGCCTGCCTGACTAGTACTGATATCTCTGCAGCTGGATTAGTCCTCAGAAGGACTGTTAGTTGAGATGGATATGTAGAGAATCTTGTGGAATACCTACACTAACTAATAAACAACCAAATATCTCCCTAGCTCAGCAGCACCTCTCCCTACACTGCCTGATTGTGGAGTAGACTGTGATGAGTATGGGGGCCCCAGGTCAGATATAGACATGATGACGCTGTGCGGCCAGACAATCACTGCCACAACCAACATGCAGACAGTTCCTGCATGTTGATTGGCGCTCTAAAGAGCGCCAAACATGCAAGGCGGGGACCCAATCATCCACCTGAGCATCTCGGAAGTACTCGGCGAGCTCCGAGCATCTCGTGTACTGAGATGCTCGGGTGAGCTCTCAACGAAATATAATAATTTAAAAATGATGGTTATGGAATGTAAACTTATGATAAATGTTTTTATTAACTATTTTGTATGGTATAACTATCTGTTTTAACCTTTTCGCGCCAGAGCCTGTTTTCGCCTTTGTGACTGGGCCAATTTTTTCAGTTCTGACCAGTGTCACTTTATGTGGTAATAACTCTGGAATGCTTCAATGGATTCCACTGTTTCTGGGATAGTTTTTTCATGATATATTGTACTTCATGTTGGTGGTAAAATTTGTTTAATATAACTTTATTTCTGAAAATATCGGAAAAGTGGCGAAAATTTTGAAAATTTCTCAAATTTCAAACTTTTAATTTTTATTTCCTTAAATCAGAGAGTTATGTCACACAAAATAGTTAAAAATAAAATTTCCCACATGTCTACTTTACAACAGCACAATTTTTCAAAGATAATTTTTTTGTTAGGAAGTTAGAAGGGTTAAAAGTTGATCAGCAATTTCTCATTTTTCCAACAAAATTTACAAAACCATTTTTTTAGGAACCACAACACATTTGAAGTGACTTTGAGGGATCTTTATGACAGAAAATATCCTAAAGTGACACCATTCTAAACACCCCACCCCTTAAGGTGCTCAAAACCACATTCAAGAAGTTTATTAACCCTTCAGGTGCTTCACAGGAATTAATGGAATGTGGAAGGAAAAAATGAAAGTTTTACTTTTTCCCACAAAAAATGTTCCTTTAGCCCCAAATTTTTCATTTTAACATTGGTAGTAAGAAAAAACGGACCACAAAATAGTTTTGAAATTTCTCCTAAGTACGCCGATACCCCACATGTGGTGGAAAACTACTGTCTGGGAGCACGACTGGGCTCAGAATGGAAGGAGCACCATTTGACTTTTGGAATGCAAAATTGGCTGGAATCGATAGCGGACGCTATGTCGCATTTGAAGAGCCCCTGAGTTGCCTAAACAGTGAAAAGTGACCCCATTTTGGAAACTAGACCCCACAAGGAATTTTTCTAGATGTGTAGTGAGCACTTTGAACTCCCAGGGGCTTAACATGATTTTATAATGTTGAGCCGTAAAAATTAAAAAACTAATTTTTCTCACAAAAATGGTTTTTAGCTGCATTTTTTTTTATTTTCACAAGGGTAGAAAGAAAAAATGGAGCCCAAAATGTGTTGTCCAATTTCTATGCCGATACCCAATATGTGGTCCGAAACTACATTTCAGCCACAGTGCAAAGCTCAGAAGGGAAGGAGCGCCATATTGGAGAGCAGATTTTGCTGGAATGGTTTGTGAGTGACATGTCACATTGTCAGAGCCCCTGAGGTGCCAGAACAGCAGAACCCCCCAAAAGTGACAGAATTTTACAACCTACTCCTCTAAATGAATTAATCTAGTAGTGCAGTGAGCATGCTGACACCCCAGCTGTTGCATAGAAATTTATATGTGTAAACATGCAAAACCTCTAAAACTAACAATTTTATTCAGATTATTTTTAAAAATACCAAAAACCCATGTGATGAGAAGGTTGAAAAGTAAAAAAGTATGTCACTATATTAAAACAAGCACAAAAACAATATCCCTTAGGGACTATTTTAAGACGAAAGATAGTAATCAAATAAGTAACTAGATATGGGCCAAAAGGATCTTATACACGATAAGGTCTAATATACAATAATAACTTAAATTGCCCTATCAAAAAAAGCCTCAACTGATACTGCCTGTCATGGGGGTTGGCACCCTAATGTACTGATTTGGCGCCCCCATTCATCAGTGGTTGTCCCTCACTGTCCCTGTTAAGCCCTGATAATGTGAGCTATGAACAGGTAATGAGTGACAGTCAAATCTA
This sequence comes from Phyllobates terribilis, assembly GCF_046119375.1. Taxonomy (NCBI): domain Eukaryota; kingdom Metazoa; phylum Chordata; class Amphibia; order Anura; family Dendrobatidae; genus Phyllobates; species Phyllobates terribilis. Next base: position 761,389,941 of record NW_027362762.1, on the reverse strand, counting down.
ATACACTTTGCATGCTATGCTAACAGATGAATAAAAAAAGCACAACATGATAGCAGACTTATCTCGTAATTCTGGAAATTGCCTCAACGTGTTTCCCCTTCCTGTAAGTTCATCAGGAGGCCAGATGTACAGAACTCCAGAGAGTCAATAGCATGGATACAGATCAATGAAAGATGTGGCAGGCTGTGCTGGTATGTACTGCGGCTGTACTTAAATATACTACTCAATCATAGTCCGGTGTGTCTCATACGCCCACTTCCTAAATGTTCCCCTCCGTTTATGCAGTCTCCTGTCTTAGAATTAGTACTGCACATGCCCAGCTCTTAGGACGCTAGATGTTGCATCTCCAACGGGCCGCATATATGCGTCACTTCCCCCGGCAGGAAATGACGTTTGCATCCCAGGGTGAACCGCATGGAAGCATGGATACTTTGCGCATGCGCTATGTTATCACTTCCGGACCCGCCGCGATGCTCGCATTCAACACTGATGCACAGGATAAATGAGACTACCGCGCATGCATCCATATTTAACTTTATGGTTATAATAATAGGATGTCCCTGCATAACCCCTAGTCTATCTATAACCGGTATGTATGGGAGCACCTAGCCTGCAAAATTTCTTTCTCTGGAGCCATTAAGGATAAACATTATAAACTGATGTGCCATTCCACATTCCCCTAAATTGTGATGATTCAAAGTTTAAATTAACCACTTCGCACCAGAGCCTGTTTTTGCCTTCGTGACCAGGCCAATTTTTTCAATTCTGACCACTGTCATTTTATGAAGTAATTACTCTGGAACGCTTCAACGGATTACCCTGATTCTGATTCTGTTTTTTCGTGACATATTGTACTTCATGATAGTTGTAAAATTTCTTCGATATCACTTGTCTTTATTTGTGAAAAAATCGGAAATTTGGCGAAAATTTTTAAAATTTTGCAATTTTCAAACTTTGAATTTTCATGCCCTTAAATGAGAGAGATATGTCACACAAAATAGTTAATAAATAACATTTCCCACATGTCTACTTTACATCAGCACAATTTTGGAACCAAAAGGGTTAAAATTTGACCAGCGATTTCTAATTTTTCCAACAAAATTTACAAAAACATTTTTTTAGAGACCACATCTTATTTGAAGTGACTTTGAGGGGCCTTTATGCCAGAAAATACCCAAAAGTGACACCATTCTAAAAACTGCACCCCTCAAGGTGCTCAAAACCACATTCAAGAAGTTTATTAACCCTTCAGGTGTTTCACGGGAATTTTTGGAATGTGGAAGAAAACAATGAACATTTAACTTTTTTCACAAAAATGTTACTTTAGACCCAATTTTTTTATTTTCACAAGGGTAACAGGAAAAAATGGAATACAATTTGTAGTGCAATTTCTTATGAGCGTGCTGATGCCCCATATGTGAGGGAAAACCACTGTTTAGGCGCACTGCAGGGTTCGGAAGGGAAGGAGAGCCATTAGACTTTTTGAATGTAAAATTTGTTTGAATAATTAGCAGACGCCATGTTGCGTTTGGAGAGCTCCTGATGTGCCTAAACAGTGGAAACCCCCCACAAATAACACCATTTTGGAAACTAGACCTCTTAGGGAACGTATCTAGATGTGTGGTGAGCACCTTCAACCCCAAGATGCTTCACAGAAGTTTATAATATTGAGCTGTAAAAATAAAATTTTCACATTTTTCCCACAAAAACGTTTTTCATCCCTTAATTTTGCATTATCATAAGGGAAATAGGATAAATTGCACCATGAAATTTGTTGTGCAATTTCTCCTGAACACGCTGATACCCCATATGTGGAGGAAAACCTCTGTTTGGGCGCACGGCAGGGTTTGGAAGGGAAGGAGCGCCATTTGACTTTTTGAATGTAAAATTTGTTTGAATAATTAGCGGACGCCATGTCGCATTTGGGGAGCCCCTAATGTGCCTAAACAGTGGAAACCCCCCCACAAGTGTCACCATTTTGGAAACTAGACCCCTTAGGGAACTTATCTAGATGTGTGGTGAGCATCTTGCACCCCCAGGTGCTTCACAGAAGTTTATAATATTGAGCCGTAAAAATAAAATTTTCACATTTTTCCCACAAAAAATGTTTTTCATCCCCTAATTTTGCATTATCATAAGAATAACAGGAGAAATTGCACCATGAAATTTGTTGTGCAATTTCTTATGAGTACGCCGATACCCCATATGTGGGGGAAAACCACTGCTTTGGTGTACGGCAGGGTTCGGAAGAAAAAGGAGCGCTATGTTGGCTGGGATAAGTTGCAGACACCATGTCACATTTGAAGAGTCGCTGACATGCCGAAACAGCAGAAACCCCCACAAGTGACCCCATTTTGTAAACTACACCTCTCAAGGAATTCATCTAGGGAAGTAATGAGTATTTTTTAATTTTTTAATTTATACCATTGGGCAGTGAAGAAAACATAATTATATTTTTACCACAAAAAAATGTTTTACCCTCAGATTTTACATTTTCACACAGGTCAATGGGTAAAAATGGTGCCGAAATGTGTCACACAATTTCTTTTAAAAGTGGCAATACCCCATATGTAGCTGTACCGTACCGCTTAGCCATACGGCGAGATCTGGGAGGGACGGAGCGCTATTTGACAATTGGAGAACAAATTATTGTAGAAAAGGCATTTGGATTTGGGAGCACAAAATTTTCTGAATTTCTTTTGCGGGGCAAGGGCCATTTTGCTTTTCCAGAGCCTTTCTGCTACCAGTAACTTGGAAGTCCCTTATATTTTTAACAGATGACGGACCTGAGTGGGGACTAGCTTTTTTTGAGGACTGAGTTGAAGCTTTTACTGGGAACATTTTACATAACATTTATCCGGCGCTCTAGGCTGAGCACTTACATCGGGGTTTCCATCTAAATTTCCAAGTGATGTAATTCAGATGAAACCCCTGCGGGATCCATTCACTGTAATGAGGCAGCAGAGTTACTCTGGACTCCGTCTGGCCTCTGTTTAGCAGTGTCCTTTTTTTCAGAAGTGCACAAAACTGTGGCCAACCGCACTTTTATGCACGCCTAAAAAAACTGACACCGTGGGATCACAGGCCAGAAGGCATCCACAGTGGCCTATATCTGCCTCATTACAGGGAATCTTCCATCATGGGTTCCTCTCTGAATCACATATTTCAGAGATTTACATGGAAACTCTGGTGTAAGTGCTCAGCGCAGAGCGCAGGATAAATGTGTGCCGAGCCATACTGCGATCTTTGGGAGACATAATAAACAAATCAGTAGCAGTTGAAGAATTGGTTTTATTTATTTTTTACGCCGTTCCTCGTGCGGTATAAGTGATGAGATTACTTTATTCTTCGGGTCGGTGTGATTACAGAGATACCAGATTTATATCGGGTTTTTATGACTGACAGCTGTCACACACTAAAAGACGCTTTTTTTTGCAAAATCTAGTTTTTGCATCGCCATATTTTGAGAGCTATAATTTTTCCATATTTCGGCCGACAGAGTCATGTGATGGTTTGTTTTTTGCGGGACGAGTTGACATTTTTATTGGTACCACATTTGGGTACCTGACAGTTTTTGATCGCTTTCTATTCCGTTTTTTGGGAGGTAAAATTAACAAAAACCAGCAATTCAGGAATTGTTTTTTGAGTTTTTTTTTATGCCGTTCTGCGTGTGGTAAAAGTGATAAGGCAGTATTATTCTTCGGGTCAATACGTTTACAGAGATTCTACACTTACTGTATATTTTTTTATGTTTTGGCGCTTTTACACAATAAAACAATTTTATAGAAAAAATATTTTTTTTGCATTGCTTTATTCTGAGAGCATTAACTTTTTTATTTTTCGGCTGATGGAGCTGTATGGCAGCTTTTTTTTTGCGGAACAAGATGAAGTTTTCAGCGGTACCATTTTTATTTCCATTTTGCTTTTTGATCGCATTTTTTTCCACTTTTTGTTTGGCGATATGATGAAAAGCATAGCTTTTTGCTCTGTTTCTTATTTATTTTTATTATGGTGTACACAGAAGGAGTTAGTGTGACAGTTTTATAGATCGGGTTGTTTCGGACGCGGCGATACCAAATATGTGTACTTTTTTGTTTTTGCATAAATATACGGATTTATTGGTTTAATATTTTATTTATTTATTTTTATTTATTTTGTGATTTTTTTTAACAGTTTGAAAACATTTTTTTGACTTTTTTTTACATTCTTACTTAGTCCCTGTATGGGACATTCATTTTTATTTTTTTAATCACTGATCTCAGTTATGGGTACTACCTAGAATCAAGGATGGATGCGTATCTATTATTCACCTTTATTTATAAACAATGAATGCATATATAAATACACACATGGTATAGGCAAAGTATAGTTTTAGCCCGAGTGTAGGAACATCCATGCGTAGTTAAAGGGGGTACGCTCTATACTGAATACAGTCATATATATTAATCATGCTGCATGCAGCACTAGGAAGGGTCTAGAGTCTAAGGGTACCATGGGAGTGAAAGAGGGGGGAACAAGAGCAACACAAAGTTTTCAAAGGGAGACGGGTAAAATAAACTTAGTATATATGGAAATTAGAATCAATATATATATATTGTAATACCCAAATGGGGAAACCTCTAACCAGGAGGTATAGAGAAGGCATCCTATCTGTAATATACCCGTATTATATAGAACATACTGTAGGTGGAAGTGGACCAAATACAGGAAAAGTGTGGAATGATGAAGTTTTAGTGGTACGTCGGGGTGTAAAGAGTCAAAAGCGGGGCGGGTTTTCTTCACACTAAGCATGTGTAGGAGAGCTGTTCACTTAGCCCTTTAGGGGCTACAGACTGTAATCTAAAGATCCATTCAGTTTATTTTCTAAGTATTGTCTTGTTAAGACCACCCCCCCTCATTTTAGGTCTTATGCGTTCAACCATATTAAATGATGTCTCTCTGAGTCGTCCACCATGTGTCTCATTCATGTGACGTGCAATAGGTGTTTATTCCTGATATCACCTAAATGATCGCCTATCCGTACTCATATCTCCCTTGTGGTTTTTTCCACATAGTCCTTTGGGCACGCACATGTGGCTTTATACACAACCCCCGACGACCTACAATTACCAAAATCTCTTAATGAGAAAAGCCTACTAGTGACCTTATTCCCTCACATCTCCGTCAGTTCCTTTTCCCGGCTGTCACCACTCATCTAACAAAAATATTTAACCTTTCTGTCTCATCTGGTATCTTTCCCTCCTCATTTAAACTCTCCAGCATACATCCATTACTTAAAAAACCATCCTTTGACCAAAACTGTGCTGCTAACTACAGACCTGTGTCTAATCTTCCTTTCATTTCTAAACTACTGGAATGATTTGTCTACTCCCGTCTAATCCGCTATATCTCAGATAACTCTTGACCCTCTACAATCAAGAAGGTGCCTGAACAGCCAAGCGCAATGACCTTCTACAGTCGGATCCAGAACGACTTTCTGTCACACCTGACACACCCGTGACATTACCATCCACCTTTCTTGTCTACCCTGTTTCCAAATAAATTGTAAGATTGTGAGCAGGGTCCTCACTCCTCCTGGTATCTGTTAATTTACGTGATTATTGTTATTCTGTAATGTCTTTTATTATCTGTTCAAGTCCCCTCTAAAATGTAAAGTACTGTGGAATATGTTGACGCTATAGAAATAAAAAATTATTATCATTATTATATTTCCCATCATAAATGCGAAAAGGTGATGTGTATCCTGTTGAACTCTCGCACATTTTATACAGCATTATTCCGAACCTTGCCCTCATAGATGGAATAAATTGCTTGAGGTGCAGTCTTCATTTGAATTTTACAAGGGACTCATCAATAGAAATGTTTAGTGTTGGGGTGTAGAGCCTTAAGAACTTTTCTGTCAAGTCTTCAATGATAGGTCTGATTTTAAATAATCTGTCATGTTCTGGGGCATTTCTGGGCAGGCATTGACTATTTTCATTAAAATTCCAAACCCTCAGGAGCATTTCATAATGGCTCCTAGGAAGAACGATAGAAAAGATAGGGGTGGCTTGAACAGGGCAGTTAGACCAGTAGGAACGAATGCCCGTGTTTTAACAAGCCCCATGGCAAATATAAGTCCTAATTTTTTTTAATTTCTGGAACATTAGTTGGCGTCAATAAATTTGACCTTTCATAATAGGATCATGGATTCTGGTTGATAAATTGGGACGAGTATAAATTTGGTGGCACGACAATATGCTCTAGCAAGATGTCTGTCAAAACAAATTAAAAAAATGATTTGGTCCAAAATCTTCCACCTCCACATTTATACCAGGAATAGCATTAAAATCAGTGCTGAATGGAGTAGTCGAATCCGTAGCCTCCCATCTGGGAAATGCTACATCAAGTGGCAAAGCACCTTGTACATTGGCGTGCGCCTATTCATTAGTACCAGGGACAGCGATTGTACTGGGCAGTGTTCCCTGATTTGGAGACGTTTCTCCAGTAGTGTTATTTGCCCCTCTTATTGTACTGATCATTGTGTTTGAGGATGGACCAGAATCACTGCTCATTTCTGAGCCATCACTTTTGCCACTAGTAAAGCCTTCGAAATCCACATTGTCATCTGACATTGCACTTTCTTCGCTGTCAGAACATAACAGAGCATGTGCTTCCTCTGCAGTATTAGAGTGATGGGCCATTTTATTCGTTTTTTAATTTTTTGATGTGACTAATTGATGTGACTAACAAAACTAACTGATGAGACTAACTGACGTGACTAACTAATGTGACTAACGTGACTAACTGATGAGACTGACTGATGAGACTGACTGAGAAGACTACTGACAAGACTAACTGATGAGACTGACTGATGAGACTGACTGAAAACACTAACTATTGTGACTAGTATCAAATTATTGATAACAATTGCTATCAAGCCTAACCCTAACCCTAGCCTAACCTTAACCCTAGCCTAACCCTAACCCTAGCCTAACCCTAGACTACCCCTAGCCTAACACTAACCCTAGCTTAACCTCAACGTTAGAGAATTTAGCACAAAGAGACTGATTTAAAACAGACACAATGAATACCCAGTCAATTAATCCGTTACAGCAAGGGTAAACTAGACAATTAATACTTAACCTTTAATAGACTTAGTTAAAATAAAACTGAATTTAAAAAGATAGCCACGATATACACCCAAATAGAAATAAAACCATATCAGTTCAGGGCCCTAGATCTCCTAAAATAGGCAGTGGTCGGTCGGGGGTGTAGATTGACCCAACCAGAACAATGCCTGTTAACTGCGTCCAGCCAGTATTGGATGGACAAGAGGAAATAACATTAAGGAAGAGTAGACCGGTATCAGATACAAGCTCTCAATGTTGTCGATAGACAACACACAGCCAGAATACTCACAGATTTAAACAAATATGAGCAGTGCTAGAGAACTAGAAAAGTAACTTCCTCACCCATGAGTTGCAGAACATCTTCGGGACCAAGAGGAGTTCTCCAAGAAGGGGAGGTAGGTCAGCTTCCAGGGATGAGGAGTGTATATCTGCCCCTAATATCTCTCTATAGGGTCTGTGCTACTCCTGCCCTTACAAGGGCAGTCCACATCCAGCCACTGCACTTTTAAGCCCTATGCTTTCTCTATAGTCCCAACGTGTTTCTTCCAACCGAAGTCATCAGGGGACTTGAAATATAGCATACATACAGCTAGGCTGTTCTCTAACTCAAGGAACATGACTGTCTCCACTACTCTGGTGTAGCAATTATCAGTCATAGTGCAGGGTTTATATAGAAAATCAGGTGTAGCAAGAGCATAATGTAATGATTTCATTGTCCAATAGAAGAAGTAATATGCTAATAACCACCGCTGTGTATCATTAGGTTCACATATCGGGTGTCCATATCGCTGCACAAAGCCCTGGAGTAGCGTGTGGAACGAACACCCAGTGTGTGGACTGCACATCCTTTGTGTGGACCGCAGCAGCGTCACTTCCGGTGACGCGACATCCGGTGATGTCACATCCGGCCGCACATACCGGCCAAAAACAGATGGTGAAACGCAAGCCAGCCTGATGGACCGCAGGCGCATCACAACCAGTGAGGTCACATCCTGTGACATCACAACACATGCCGTCGGGGCTTTTTACTGAAGTTGCATAGTTAAAATTAACAGGGGACTCACAATCCACATGTTTTGTCAGTGAAATGACTGTCAGAAGGACATCAGAGGAGAGGCACTGATTGACTGTGTGTAAACATGAAAAAACCTCTAAAAATAATTTTTATTCTGATTCCTTTTAAAACACACCAAAAAAACCCTGTGATATGCAAGTAAGAAGGTTCATGAAATGATCTCGATGGTCCTCATGGATGGAGTGGAGGATGGCTGGTTGATGGACACCCCATGCAAACACGGCTACGGCGCTAAGAAGGAGGAGATGGAGTAATGTTTTGGGCTGGAATCATGGGGAGAGAGATAGTCGGCCCTTTTAGGATCCCTGAAGGGGTAAAGATGAACTCCATAATGTATGTTAAGTTTCTCAAACAGCACTTCCTTCCATGGTTCAAGAAGAAGGACCGTGCATTCCGCAGCAAGATCATTTTCATGCATGATAATGCCCCGTCTCATGCTGCACATAACACATCTGCATCTCTGGCTGCTATGGGCATAAAAGGGGACAAACTTATGGTGTGGCCCCCATGCTCCCCTGACCTCAACCCCATTCAGAACCTCTGGAGCATCATCAAAAGGAGTGTCTATGATGGCGGGAGGCAGTTCACATCTAAGCAACAGCTCTGGGAGGGTATTCTGTCCTCATGCAAAACAATTGAAGCAGAAACCATCCAAAACCTGACAAATTCAATGGATGAGAGAGTTCAGAAGCTCCATTCGAACAAGCGGTCCTATGTGCAAATGTAACATCACCTAGAATAAAGTTTTGAGTTAAAAACTGTTTGATTTCAGTTTGTAATAACCTGCTTATGCTTATAATTTCAAAAATGACCATTTTTTTGTTCTTTATTAAAATGACAAGGTTGAAAACTCTGCTGTGCATAATAATTTGGAACATGCATTTTGAGTGCATTTTTAGTTTTTTATTTTTTTTAATAATATACTTTTATCATAGGCAGTTTGTACAAAAACCTTTCAATTGTAATTGAATAGTTATTTAACTGGAAAATTTTCATATAGGTAATTTGGGAAAATCTGAGAAAATATTATTTGCATAATAATTTGGAACACAGTGTATATATTCTTCCCCCAATGGAGAACCTCCAACTTGGAGGTTTAGAGAAGACATCCTCTCAGCAGTACCCCCATATATCAGTACATGGGTGGAAGTAAACCAAACAGGTATCAGGCTAGAAATATCCAGGCATAGAGAGAAAACGCGCAGTGGGGCTTCTATAGGAACCATGAATAGGAAAGCTGCTCATTTAGCCCCTTAGGGGCCACATATTTTAATCTGAAAATCCATTCAGTTTCTTTTCTGAGGATTATCTTATTCAGATCACCCCCCCTTGTTTTTGGTCTTATACGTTCAATCATATTAAATGATATTTCCTTGAGTCGTCCGCCATGTAACTCATTCATATGACGTGCAATGTGGGTGTTCTCACGCTTATTCCTAATGTCTCCTAAATGCTCACCCACCCGCACTCGTATCTCTCTAGTGGTTTTACCCACATAAACCTTTGGACAAGTACATGTCGCTTTATACACAACCCCCGTCGACCTACAGTTGCCAAAATCTCTCAAAGAAAATTGCCTACCAGTGGTTGAGCTGGTAAAGGTTTTACACACATTCATCCACTCGCACCTACTACAGCTACCGCATCTGTAATATCCACAAGGCTTTCTCTCTAGCCAAGTACCAGGTTTGGTTGGTTTCTGATACAGGCTATGTACCAGGCGGTCACCAATAGATTTACCCCTTCTGTATGTAATACTCGGGACGGGGGGGGATTAGGTCATTGACATTTGGATCTGCTAACAAAACCCCTCAATGTTTCCTAAGAATTCTAGACACCCTCTCTGATTGATTATCAAAGGTGCCTATTATTCTTAGAGTGTCCTTTCCCTGGGGTTTGTCTTGACACATGTGCATTGAGACACCACCAATTATAGCTAATATATCAGATTCGGTAAAGTATGTGCAAAAAGATGGACACTGTATGAGTATAGAATAGAAGGGTTACCGCTGGCAGGGGCTGCTACTGGATTAAAGTGAAATCAATCACTAAAGTTTTATATTAGACAGTGTATAATAATACAGAAAGATAACAGTACTAATTGGAGTCTTTATATGAACACATATGTATGGAGACAAATATGGATCCATAGATGGAGATCAAGAACAACTATAGGGGACTAAATAAAGCAATTATATGTGCACTGCTCATTCATGCCCAGCGGAAACGCTGTGTCCAGGTAGAAAATCCACCTTGTCTCTGCCTGCAGAATCAGTCAGTTCCAATTCCCTTCTCTCTGTGGTTTCCGTTTGTGATCAATCCCTATGAACTTAGTGAATTTAGTTTCACCATTGTGGCACAAGTTGAGATGCCTCGCCAGGGGGGTATCCCTTTGATGTTCCACATCGCCAATGTGCTCGCCTATCCTGCGCCTAAACTCGCGGATGGTTTTGCCTACATATTTGAGGCCACAGCTGCACGTGGCTTTATATACCACCCCTTGAGTACTACAGTTAATAAACTATCGTATGTTGAAGCTTTTACCAGTGACATTGCTTCTGAAACTTGTGCCAGTTTGGATATATTGACAGGCGACACAGTTATGGCATTTGTAACATCCTTTATGACTGTCCAACCAGGTAGGAGTTCTAGGTGTTCCGTAATGACTATGAACCAACCAGTCATTGATGGACCTACCCCTTCTGTAAGTAATCTGGGGGCGGTCAGTCAGAAGGTTTCCAATGTTGGAATCCATGAGCAAAATGGCCCTGTGCTTATTGAGGATTTCCCTCACTTGTTTGGCCCCATAAACAAAAGTTGTTGTGGATCTAAATGATTCAGGTATGGGGGATTTAATCTTAGGCACCAATAGACTAGAGTGATTCATGCCTTTTGCCGCATGGTAACCCTTCTTTAAGATATTATCAGGATATCCCCTGTTCCTGAATCTGTCCCTCAAGTCTCTGGCCTGCGCCTCAAAGATGGCTGTGCTGGTACAGTTCCTCCTTAGCCTTATGTACTTCCCCTTGGGTATACCCATTTTTAGATATTTAGGGTGGCTGCTGTCCCGTTGTAAGAGTGAATTCGTTGCTGTTGGTTTTCTGTATGTTTGAGTTGCCAATTCACCAGTCTCATTTTTGGTGATAACCACATCAAGAAATGGAAGTGTGGATTCCTCAAGTACAGATGTAAAGTACATCCTGATGCCATTGTGATTCAGTAAACTGATGAAATCATTGAAATTCTGCTGATCCCCTTTCCAGACCAAGAACACGTCATCAATATACCGTGTCCATAGTTCGAGTCTGGAGGTGTGTTCTTCCATATCTCTCCCAAAGATCATAGTGTCCTTCCACCAGCCCAGGAACAGATTTGCGTAAGTGGGCATGCATGGACTGCCCATCACGGTGCCCCAGAGCTGGTGGTACACTTCATGGTCAAAGAGGAAGTAGTTTCTTGTCAGACAGAATTCCAAGAGTTTAATCACGAATTCGTTGTGAATTTGGTATTGGCAGCCTCTTGTACTCAGGAATAGAGATGAGCGGTGTTCGACTAGAACTGTTCGCCAATCTCAAATTCGAGCTGTTTTGGGCGGTGTTCGAGTTGTTTGACGAACCCGAACGATTTGCAAAAAATTTGGCTGTTCGAGGTTATGTTCGATAACTGTTCGTGCACCAAAAGCATGTCCTGCATGTCTGGCGCTATTTAGAGCACCAATCATGCAGGGATTAGAATCATAGAATCATAGAATCATAGAATGGTAGAGTTGGAAGGGACCTCCTGGGTCATCTGGTCCAACCCCCTGCTCAAAGCAGGATTCACTAGATCATCTCAGACAGATGTCTGTCCAGCCTCTGTTTGAAGACGTCCATTGAAGGGGAACTCACCACCTCTCGTGGCAGCCTGTTCCATTCATTAATCACCCTAACTGTCAAAAAGTTTTTTCTAATATCTAATCTGTGTCTCCTCCCATTTAGTTTCATCCCATTGCTTCTAGTCTTTCCTTGTGCAAATGAGAATAAAGATGATCCTTCTACAATGTGACAGCCCTTGACATATTTGTAGACAGCTATTAAGTCTCCTCTCAGTCTTCTTTTTTGCAAGCTAAACATTCCCAAATCCTGCAACCGTTCCTCATAGGACATGGTTTGCAGACCAGTCACCATTCTGGTCGCTCTTCTCTGAACTTTCTCCAGTTTGTCGATGTCTTTTTTAAAATGTGGTGCCCAAAACTGTACACAGTATTCCAGATGAGGTCTGACCAAAGAGGAGTAAAGACCGATAATGACTTCACGTGATCTAGACTGTATGCTTCTGTTAATACATCCCAGAATTGTATTTGCCTTTTTTGCTGCTGCATCACACTGTTGACTCATGTTCAGTCTATGATCTATTAGTATACCTAAGTCTTTTTCACATGTACTGTTGCTCAGCTCTATTCCTCCCATTCTGTATATGCTTTTTTCATTTTTATTGCCCAGATGTAGTACTTTGCATTTTTCCCTGTTAAAAACCATTCTGTTGGTTGCTGCCCACTGCTCCAGTTTATTTAGGTCTTTTTGAATCCTCTCTCTCTCTTCTCTAGTATTAGCTATCCCTCCTAGCTTTGTGTCATCAGCAAATTTAATCAGTTTACCCTCAATTCCTTCATCTAAATCATTGATAAAGATGTTGAACAATACAGGTCCCAGGACGGAGCCCTGTGGTACCCCACTTGAGACATTCATCCAGCTGGATGTGAAGCCATTTACAACCACCCTTTGAGTCCGATCACTAAGCCAGTTATGAATCCACCTAACAGTTGCCTGGTCCATTGCATACTTGGTCATTTTTTCAATAAGGATGATGTGAGATACTTTGTCAAATGCTTTGCTGAAGTCAAGATATACTATATCTACAGCATTTCCCTGATCCACCCAGTCAGTGATTCTGTCATAGAAGGAAATTAAGTTAGTCTGACATGACTTGTTAGTTACAAACCCATGCTGACTCTGGTTAATCACTTCATTCTTATCCATGTACTTACATACATGTTGTTTAATAATTTGTTCAAAGATCTTTCCTGGTATAGAAGTCAGACTCACCGGCCTATAGTTCCCTGGGTCCACCTTCTTCCCCTTTTTGAAGATAGGAACAACATTTGCTCTTCTCCAGTCTTCTGGGACTTCTCCTGTTCTCCAAGAATTTTCAAAGATTATGGAGAGTGGTTCTAAAATTTCTTCTACAATCTCCTTCAGTACTCTGGGGTGTAATTCATCTGGACCTGGAGACTTGAACTCATTTAAGTTAGCTAAATATTCCCTCACAATCTTTCTGTTTACTGATAACTTGGATTCCTCTATTCCTTTAAAAGGACAGTGAAGATCAGTTGATGTTACATTTTCTTTCTGAGAGAAAACAGATGCAAAATAGGAATTAAAAAGTTCGGCCTTCTCAACATCCTCTCTTACCATTTCTCCATTTTCATCCTGTAAAAATCCTATAGCATCTTTGACTTTTCTTTTACTTTTGACATACCCCCAAAATCCTTTTTTATTGCTTTTGACATCTCTTGCAAGCCTTAATTCATTGTCAGCTTTAGCTAACCTGATACGTGCCCTGCAGGATCTGCAGACTGCATTATAATCTTCTTTAGATATGCCTCCCTCTTTCCATTTAATAAACATTTTTTTCTTTCTTTTTAGCATGTGTTTAAGTTCTGTGTTCATCCATCCTGGTTTCCTTAAATGCTTCCCATTCTTCCTACTTTTCGGGATTGTTAACGATTGTGCTTTGAGAATCTCATTTTTAAAAATTTCCCATCCTTCCTGGACATTTTTGTCCTTAAGGACATCCAGCCATTGGATCCCTCCTATTCTCTTTCTGAGTCTCTTAAAATCTGCCTTTCTAAAATCTAACCTTGAAGTTTGAGTCTTCACATGTCTTCCTCCTCTAGTTATCCAAAATTCTATAATAGCATGATCGCTGCCTCCTAGGGTCCCAGCCACCTTTACCTCCTCAACCATTTCCTCCCTGTTTATAAGGATTAGATCCAAAGTAGCAGATCCCCTTGTTTTCTCCCCTACCTTTTGGAAGATAAAGTTGTCAGCAAGAGAGGTTAAGAATTTGCTTGACCTGTTAGTTTTACTTGAGAGAGATTCCCAACAAATGTCTGGATAGTTGAAATCTCCCATGACCACTACGTCATATTTTTTGGAGAACTTGGTCATTTGATACATAAAGAGTTCATCCATATCTTCAGCTTGCCCAGGTGGCCTGTAGTAAATGCCTACAATGGTGTCCTTTCCGTTGTTCTCTCCTTGTATTCTTACCCAAACAGTTTCCACAGAACTCCCAGTCTCTGAAGCTTCAATCTCTGTGCAGATATACGCTTTTCTAACATACAATGCAACACCTCCTCCTCGTTTATCAAGTCTGTTTCTTGCAAATAAGTTGTATCCTTTTAGCCTTTTATTCCAATCATGTGTATCGTCCCACCAAGTTTCAGTGATTCCAATGACATCATATTCCTTTTCCTGCATTAGTAGTTCCAATTCTCCTTGTTTGTTGCCCATACTTTGTGCATTTGTATAAAAACATTTTAGTTTGTGATTGGTTTCTCTTCCTCCCGTATTTTTATTATTTAGATTTTTTTGTCTTTGTTCTTCTTTTCCACTTCCAGTAGCAGAGATCTCAATAGTATTTGTCAGCTGTATGGCTTTTTCTGGCCTTTTGCTTCCCTTCCCACATTGTTCTAGTTTAAAGCTCTTCTGATGAGTGTAGCAAGGCGACTTCCAAATACATGTTTTCCAGTCTTCGTAAGGTGCACCCCATCTCTAGCAAGTAGTCCATCGTATAGGTAATTCATTCCGTGATCCAGAAATCCAAATCCTTGTTGACGGCACCATCGACGTAGCCAGTTGTTCACCTGTAGAATCTTATTCCACCTCATTGTTCCATGGCCATCCACTGGGAGGATGGATGAGAAGACCACCTGCGCTCCCAATTCTTTCACTTTCTTGCCTAAGTCTTCAAAGTCACTGCAGATGGTTTCCAGGTCCTTTCTTGCGGTGTCATTTGTCCCCACATGTATTAGCAGGAATGGGTAGTGATCTGTAGGTCTGAAGAGTCTTGATATCCTGTCAGACACATCTTTAATTTTTGCTCCTGGAAGACAGCACATTTCTCTTGAGGTTATGTCTGGTCTGCAGATAGCGGCCTCTGTTCCTCTTAACAGGGAATCCCCCATGACCACCACTCTCCGTTTTTTCTTCACAACATTCTTCTTTCTCCATCCAGGAGGATTCTGAGGGCTTACATGGTGGTTGTGGCATTACAGTGATTGCCCAAATCGATGGGAACAGTGCCAACAGTGAAACATGAAAAGCCGGCAATTCAGCAGTGGCATACACCGGTACCCGACAATTTATAAGAGAAAGAATAGAGCTTGACACATAGATTAGATAGATAGAAGCATGTCAGTCACATATATATGAAGTACAGTGACAGTGTTGCTTACTGTACTTGTCATTTAGTGTAAAGGATTTATCAAAAAAAATAATAGTGTTTTCATGCACCGTCTCTTTAAAAAAGCCGGCCGGCAATTCAGCAGCGGTACCCGACAATTTATAACAGACAGAATAGAGAATCACACATAGATTAAATAGATAGAAACATGTCAGTCACATATATATGAAGTACAGTGACAGTGTTGCTTACTGTACTTGTCATTTAGTGTAAAGGATTTATTAAAAAAAATAATAGTGTTTTCATGCACTGTCTCTTTAAAAAGGCCGGCCGGCATTTCCGCATCTGTACCCGACAATTTAGAATAGAAGGAATAGAGCATCACACATAGATTAGATAGATAGAAACATGTCAGTCACATATATAAGAAGTACAGTGATAGTGTTGATTACTGTACTTGTCATTTTAAAATAAAGGATTTATTTTAAAAAAAATTGGCGTGGGGTTCCCCTTAATTTTAGGCTCTAGCGGAGGTTAAGCAGACGGCTGGGGCAGATGTTTGAAGCCTGGGAAGGGGGTAATACCCACCGAGCTTCCCAGGCTACTAATATCAGCCCCCAGCGGAATACCTAGCCTTTACTAGCTATTAAAATGGGGGACCCCCCAAAAAAAATGACGTGGGGTTCCCCCTATTTTAATAGCTAGCAAAGGCTAGGCAGACAGCTGGGGGCTGATATTAATTCTCCTGCACTCAGCGCTTCAGCGTGAGAATTTTCCCACGCTGTCAGTGACGTGCATGAGGTGAGCTCATTCAAGTCCAAAGAACTCGGCTCACCTCATGCACGTCACTGACAGCGTGGGAAAATTCTCACGCTGAAGCGCTGAGTGCAGGAGAATTCTCCCACGCTGTCAGTGACGTGCATGAGGTGAGCCGAGTTCATTGTCGGCTCATCTTTATGCCGTCACAGCGAGACACTGAGGAGCGCAAGCATGCCTGCGCTTCTCAGTGTCTGCGGGATGACAGGCTGGATGGCAGCTTTCTGCTGCGATCCTGCCTGTCATGTGAATGTAGCAGAGCTGGAGCCGTCCTGGGAACCATGGAAAGGTAAGGATGAGGTTGCTTCATTATTTTACTTTTATTGCAGGAGATCGTTGGCTTCAGCTGGAATGGGCGTGATGGTAAGTATAGTTTAATTTAGAACAATAAAGAATTGTGTGTTTATTTCAATTAAAGGACTTTATTCTGGGTGTTTGTGTTTTTTTTTTAACTTTGACTATGGGGTTAGTAATGGGGGTGTCTTATAGACGCCTCTCCATTACTAACCTGGGCTTGATGTCAGCTGGCATTATAAGCTGACATCAACCCCAGCCCTATTACCCCCTGCCACCGCACCAGGGCAGCGTGGAAGAGCGAGGCTAAGTGCCAGAATTGGCGCATCCTATGGATGCGCCATTTCTGGGGCGGCTGACGGCTGGTGTTTCTAGCCTGGGAGGGGGCCAATATTCATGATACCCTTCCTGGGCTATTAATATCAGCCCCCAGCTGTCTGCCTAGCCTTTGCTAGCTATTAAAATAGGGGGGACCCCACGTCATTTTTTTGGGGGGGTCCCCCATTTTAATAGCTAGTAAAGGCTAGGTATTCAGCTGGGGGTTGATATTAGTAGTCTGGGAAGCTCCGTGGGTATTACCCCATTCCCAGGCTTCAAACATCTGCCCCAGCTGTCTGCTTAACCTCCGCTAGAGACTAAAATTACGGGGACCCCCACGCCATTTTTTTTTTTAATAAATTCTTTATTTTAACACTAAATGACAAGTACAGTAATCAACACTGTCACTGTACTTCATATATATGTGACTGACATGTTTCTATCTATCTAATCTATGTGTGATGCTCTATTCTGTCTGTTATAAATTGTCGGGTACAGATGCTGAATTGCCGGCCGGCTTTTTTAAAGAGACGGTGCATGAAAACACTATTATTTTTTTAAATAAATCCTTTACACTAAATGACAAGTACAGTAACCAACACTATCACTGTACTTATTATGTATGTGATTGGCATGTTTATATCTATCTATGTGTGATGCTCTATTCTTTCTGTTATAAATTGTCGGGTACCGCTGCTGAATTGCCAGCCGGCTTTTTTAAAGAGACAGTGCATGAAAACACTATTATTTTTTTAAATAAATCCTTTACGCTAAATGACAAGTACAGTAAGCAACACTGTCACTGTGCTTCTTATATGTGTGACTGACATGTTTCTATCTATCTAATCTATGTGTGATGCTCTATTCCTTCTTGTCTAAATTGTCGGGTACCGGTGTATGCCGCTGCTGAATTGCCGGCCGGCTTTTTTAAAGAGAGCGTCTTCTGAGCAGTTTGTCAGCTTTTGGACACCTTTGAAGGTGTTTTCTATGTGTTTCTATGTGTTTTTGTTTGCCTGCCATTGGTTTTAACGGTGTTCGACGGTGTTCTAAGGTGTTCGACGAACAGTTCGACGAACAGTTCCTCGAACATCCCGGTGTTCGACGAACCGAACTGAACCCGAACACTACGGGGGTGGCTCAACACTACCCAGGAAGTATTGTACAGCATGCAGGCCTTTCTTATGGGGAATAGAAGAATAGAGGGACTCTACGTCGATACTTCCAATCATTACCTCAGGTTCGACGGAGAGGCCTTCTAGTTTACGTAACAGATCAGGGGTGTCGCGAATATATGAGTGTAAGGTTAAGTGCCCACGATGCAGAAATGCTCCGGATTTTTCCTGAGCATTTCTGCATCTCTCTGGCAGAAAAAATGCATGCAGATTTTACATGCGTTTTTCCTGCCAGGGACAAGCATAAGTGAAGCGTTTTGACCATGTGATTTCACATGTGGGTTATTAAGCGCTTTCCAAGAGATTTTAGTATCACTTGGAAAGTGCTTGACAACTTGGTCAGACTATATAAATCCATGCAACCGGTATGGATTTTATATAGTGTGACTAAGTTAGATAAAAAAAAAATAAAAATGGTAAAAATTTAAAAAAACATGTACTCACTTTCCGATGGCCCCCGGTCTCCTTATCCGATGCGTCTGGTCTTCCCGGTGTCTCGCGGTTTTGAAAAAGGACCTTCCATGACATCATTTAGTCATGTGACAGGTCACCCGACCGCCGACGTCAGCGGTCGCGTGACCCGTCACATGGCTAAATGACATCATGGCAGGTCCTTTTAGACCATCGCAAGCTGCCGGGGAGCCAGGACACATCGCTATTGAGATTGAGGGCCATCAGAAGGTGAGTATAATGTATATTTTTTATTTATTTATTTATTTTTTTACATGTACTATGGTACCCGGGTCTGGAGGAGAGTCTCCTCTTCTCCAGACCCGGGTACCATCCGTACATTGAATCGCTTAATATCTGCATGTGCACATGTGGTCATGCGAATATTAAGCGATTCAATGCAAGTCAATGGCGGCGAGAACGCCGTGATTATGCAAAATAATTGGCAGTGCTGCGGATTTTTCCGCAATGATAATCCGCAGCAGAAATTTCCTCAGCATGTGCACAGAACATGCGGATTATCATTGGGGAACATTGCAGACCTTCTACCAAGCATTTTTTAAGCGTTTCTGCAGCGGAATTGCCATTGCGGAAATGCTTAAAAAACGCATAGTGGGCACACAGCCTGAAGATGTGACAAAAGGTTTTAGAATTTGGTCCAGATAAATGTCAATATTTTGCTTCAGCCTGTCTATCCCGGAGACAATGGGTCTTCCCTTCAAGGGGTCAAGACCCTTGTGAACCTTCGGTAAGCAGTAAAATGTTGCAGTAACCGGATGTGATGGTAAAAGGAAATCATATTCAGTTTTACTGATTACCTTGTTCCTGAACATACTGTGCGGTAGTGTTATAGGGTAACACTTCATGCCCCTGGGGATCATTTAGAAGATTCTCACATATTTGTCTGTAGTGAGGAGTATCCAGGACAACCACATTGCCACCCTTATCGGACGGTTTGATCACAACGTGGCGGTCCTGTTCCAAACTCCTAAGGGCTGTTATCTCTAATTTAGTGCAGTTGAAAACCGACGGGTTAAATTGACCAGAGAGTTTCTTAAGATCCCTACTGACAAGATTACTAAAAACATCAATTGCAGAGATGTAATTGGAAGGAGGTGGATTTTTTGTGTTCTTATTCTTTAAAGTGGTAAACTGACCGGTTAGTGTGGCCGGATGTGACATCACCGGATGTCGCGTCACCGGAAGTGACACTGCTGCGGTCCACACAAAGGACGTGCGGTCCACACACTGGGCGTGCGTTCCACACGCTACTCCAGGGCTTTTTGCAGCGATATGGACACCCGGTATGTGAACCTAATGATACACAGCGGTGGTTATTAGCATATTACTTCTTCTATTGGACATTGAAATCTTTGCATTATGCTCTTGCTACACCTCATTATATATATAAACCCTGCACTATGACTGATAATTGTTTCACCAGAGTAGTGGAGACAGTCATGTTCCTTGAGTTAGAGAACAGCCTAGCTCTATGTGTGCTATAGTTCAAGTCCCCTGATGACTCCGGTTGGAAGAAACACGTTGGGACTATAGGGAAAGCACAGGGCTTAAAAGTGCAGTGGCTAGATGTGGACTGCCCTTGTAAGGGCAGGAGTAAGGGGTGTCAGGAGTAGCACAGACCCTATAGAGAGATATTAGGGGCAGATATACACTCCTCATCCCTGGAAGCTGACCTGCCTCCTCTTCTTGGAGAACTCCTCTTGGTCCCGTAGATGTTCTGCACCCTCATGGGTGAGGATGTTCCTTTTCTAGTTCTCTAGCACTGCTCATATTTGTTTAAATCTGTGAGTATTCTGGCTGTGTGTGTTACCGACAACATTGAGAGTTTGTACCTAATACTGGTCTACTCTTCCTTAATGCTATTTCCTCTTGTCCATCCAATACTGGCTGGACACTGTTAACAGGAGATCTAGGTCCCTGACCTGAGATTGTTTTATTTCTATCTGGGTGTATACCATGGCTATCTTTTTAGAATAAATTAAATTTTATTTTAACTAAGTCTATTAAAGGTTAAGTATTAACTGTCTAGTTTACCCTTGCTGTAACCTTAACGTTAGCCTAACTCTAACTTGCTGCATCTGTTTTTTTTTTATCAGGATCGCTTACTGACGCTGCTCTTGTCAGCAGCACATGTTACACTGTTTCTCCTCTGATCTCTCACTAACAGGAGATCACAGGAGAAACAGCGTTTTTATGAGGCAGATCGCCCGGGAAAGTTTGTTGCTACAACAAACTTTCCCAGTGATCGTTCTCATTGGCTGGCATGATGCTGACATCATCGTGACCTGAACCAATCAGGTCTCAATGAGGTCAGGGGTCAGGGGTCAGCATTCTACATGGGAATAACTGCGATGTTAGGTACGTGGAGGTCCCGAACAGTAGAAACCCGTCTGTCACTATCTTCTAAATGCCGCGATCACTATTTATTGCAGCATCTAGAAGATAGCAAAGGGTTAACATCATGGGGACCTGATCCAATCAGGTCCTGATGATGTCACCTGTCAGGGCTGTCACTCTGCACCAAAATTGCAGTGCTTGCAGGACCCTGGGGGCCTTGAGTGCTGCGAGACCTTCAACTGTTGATAAACATCTGTGCAAAACAGAGCCCTGCAAGTGCCGACATTTATCTACAATGAACCGGTTAAGGTCAGAAAAATTCCAAGTTCAAAAATTCTGAATATTCTACATTTTTGAAAATTTTTAGACATTTTCACATCAAATATAAATGCAAATCATATCGACCTAAATCTACTGCTAACATAAACTAAAATGTGTCACAAAAAACATTCTGAAAATCTCTGAGTATTATGTATGTAAAATAAATAAATGACAGTTGACATATCTTCCTTTGTTTTTTGTTTTTTTTCTCCTCATTATTTATAATATAAACGTTCTGTTTTGATGTTTTCCTGGACATCACTTCTAATCATGTGATTCTATGGCAGAATTTTAGAGAGTGATGACATATAGGAATCTCAGTAACCATAGAGCCAAGTTTTGCATGCAAGAAATCAAACAACAACTATACTAAATTGGGCACCAAGAATCTTTTTCCTAAACAAACACAGATGTAGACTTGGATGATGTAGTGCAAAGAGTATTATTGTATGGCAGGCATATCCACTTGGGAGCTGTGAACCTCATAAACAGCTTCACAATCAAGCACCACATTTATGTGTTCAATTTCCATCCAGAGACTTCAATTCAGCTCAGATAGAAATCCGTAAGAAAGATTCCAGTAGCCAACAAATATTTAAGTGGCCGTGTGATGTCAACATCTTTAAGGGAACTGTTACCAATATTTCTTCATTTTCCAAGACTTGTGTTTGTCTTGCTTGTATGGAGATTGAAGAACTACAAAACAATATGGAAATTCAGAGATGAGCTAATCTTGAAAATGTTTATATTCTCATACATGTGAATCCCTTATTAAAGACAGACTTCATTCTAGAAGCCCTTTTTAAATGAAAACATGTATCTACTTTATAAAGTGGAGTAGAAGTAAAAATAAAAATGTTCATAGCAGCCAATCAGCATGCTGATTTAACTTTTTAAGGAATGGGAGAGATGAGTAGTTTGAGGTGACCAGTTTTGAAAAAAACATTATTCTGCTTTATTCTGTATGTGTCTGTCTTTATCCACCCAGTGGTAATGATGTGGGTTGCAGATGACGCGCCCCCTGGGCCATATTCTTTAGGGGGAATATCCGGAGCCGGATCAGATGGGGGTTGTAGTCTTCCGAGTGGCTGTGACCCGGTCCGTGCCCAGGGTGTCAAACTCAGTTGTATGTGGCAGTCCTACAGATGTTACTAAGTTCTTAATGTCGACTACGCCACCCGTTGTGTTGCGGTCACTGTGGCCGCCGCTGCAGCAGGGTCCGCTGAGGCTGGTGGTGTAGGTGCAGCTTTGGTGATATAACCCCCAACGGGTGGGGTATAGCCTCAGGGGGATCAGGTGCAGAGGATGGGGGTTGTGGTGATGCAGTGTAGACGGCAATCAGAGACAGAGTCGGGTTATGCAGTTTAGGATGTTTACTCACTGCTGATGTTCTGGTCACTCCAGCTTCGAGTGACCTCCCGAGCCGTGCTGCGTCCACCAGGTTCTGGATCCAGCCAACCCCCAAATAAGTCCGGAGCGTGACCCTGAGCTCTCCTTCTGTCCTTTCTCTGGCCGTCCCCACTATTGATCCACCCAGGTCCAGCTCCCTCGGGCCTTCTGTTGGGAGACCCTTGGCCTTGGGTTCCCTGACCCTCCACGTGGTATGCCTTCGTGGTGGATGTGGTGGGTGACCGTGGCAAACGCTGCCCACGGTCTCCGGTCTCTGGCTGGGGAGTGTTTTTGCCCCCACCAGCTTGGGTTCCGGTACCCAGTGCCGACTCTTCACCCGGGGATTTAAGTTGGGTTCTTGGAGTCCTTTTCTTCTGTTTCCCCCTCTGGGTCTCTCTCTCTTCTCCTCTCTCACTCTGGGTCTCTCTTCTCCTCCGCTCGCTGACTTTCTCTCTGCAACTGACCCTATTCTTAGTTGGTGCCCACCTTATATACACCCTCTATGTGTGAGCTCAGGTGACCAGCACCCAATGAGCTCCTATCTTTACCCAGGCTGCTCCCCCTATCTGCCCCTACACTACTTGGGATGTACCACCCCCCTCCCACTCCAGCCAGGAACAGACTCGGTCGTACCTGCACATTTCTAAGTGGGAGTACCGTCGGTCTGCTCCTCGGAAATGGGATGTGTGTAGTGCATGCAGCCTACCGAGCTCAGTTCCACACTCCTTCCTTACCCGGGAGTGGAATATCACACCTCTGGGTTGAGGTGCAATACCCCTGTAGCAGCCGAATCCTCAGGGTGCTACATTCCCCCCTGGTAAATCACAGCACGTCCTCGGGCTGTAAGACAAAAACATCACAAAACATACAAAAATTTTCATAAACATAAACATATAAAACATATAAAACTTTATATAAATTAGCAGCATTAAACATTCTCGTCGTCTCTTGTTCCTCCTCCGGTCACTGTGCAACTGTTGACCGGGCAAAGTGCGACAGTTCCTTTCTTTAAGGTGGTTTTACAGTAAAACCAGTAGGGGGCGCTTTAGGAAGCGCAACTATGTACAAGGGACAGTGTGGCCGCTCTCAGTCCTCGGCCAGGTAAGGAGGGAAAGGGAATGGCTGCTCACAGTCCTCAGCCTGTGGGATTAAGGGTAAACGGGTGAACAGTTCACATCAGCTGGTCCCAACGGGGACTATATTAGCAATAACAGTTTCTTTATACCCCGATCGGGTAACTATTTACAGCACCTGCTCCGCTGTACTCAACAACGTCTTCCTCCTGCTCCTTCTTTGGGGATCTCAGCTTCAGACCCGTCCGGATCCTCTTGCTCTTCCTCCTCACATCGCAGCTCCTCCTCTGTCAGGCGATGCACATGGAGGGCGTAAGGTCCTTTGGCACACTTGTGCCGGGTAAAGGTGACCTCGTCCCCGATATAAAGGTCACGACCTCTGTGCCCCTCCGGCAGATGGGACTCCACATCTCTGCGCGTGACAAAGACGTCGCCGGGGGTGTTGTGGTCTCTGATGAAGCCCCACCCATGCTGCATATTGAACTTAATTACAGTCCCGGTGGTGCGGGGACTGTGCGCTGCACGGGGGTCCCTCCTGGTTCGGCTCTTCTGCTCGGCGCTCCTTATTTGGGCCTGTTGTTCCCGGACCCGCCTCTCTCTCCGCTCCCTCGCAAACTCCTCGAGCTGCTGTCGGCAGCACTCAGCACGCTCCGCTGCAGCTGCCCTGGTTTCCTGAGTGAACCCCATTAGGTCTTCTCCGGTGGGGTCCCACTCAAATTGGGTCTCTTCAAGCGGGGGCGAGATCCTTATCACGGGCTTCGGAGTCGGAATCAGGGGTGCACACATGGCCCCAACTCTCCTCTGGTGCTCCAGTTCATAATATTTCTGGGGCCAGATGAAAGGCTGCCCGTCCGGCCACGTGTGCTGGGCAAACAAGTCCTCTCCCAGACGCGGCACCCTTGGTTTTACGGGTGCGGGCGCGATGGTGGTGGCGCCCGGGTTGCCCAGGCCTTGCGGCCAGGCCTGGGGCACCTGGAAGGTGAAGGGCACCGTTAGGACGGCGGCGCCCTGGGCTACCTGGCCTTGCGGCCAGGCCGGAGGCTCCGCGGAGGTAGGGGGCGCTGTTGGTGATGCGACGCCCGGAAATTCTAGGCCCTGCGACCAGGCTGGTGTTACTTCCTGTTTTGCCACGCTCGGGGTCGGTGCGCATGGCGTCACAGGGGTCGCGGCGGCGGCTTCCGGTTGGGGCCTAGTCTGCGTCGGTGACATGGCGTTTTTGGTCACAGCAGGGGGACTTTCGGGCTCTGCGACGGGGAGCTGGGGCAGGTAAGCGGTGTCCTGGTTTGGGGTATAGACGTCCCCTTTACCTGCCTCCATGCGTTCGGCTCCCTTCTCGGCGCCGTCTCCGGCCTTGGGTCCTCCCGCGCCATCCTCAGAGGCGGTCTGTCTCCTCATCTTGGCTGGCGTGCTCCGGGTCTTGGTTTGCTGGGCCATCTCTCGGCTCCACTCCGCCAATGTCTCTCGCTGTACCCGGGCCATCCTCCGTGCGAGGCCCTCCAGGGCAGTCTGTGCACACTCCCGGTCTCGGGGGAGCTGTGCAAGGACCTCCACTAGGCCTAGTGGGGTCGTGGTTTCCAGCAGGCTCCTGACCAACGGGTCGGTGCTGCTCTGCTCTTCTTCCAGCAGGCTCCTGGCCAGCGGGCCGGTGCTGCTCTGCTCTCTCGCCATCTCCGGGTGAGCTTCTCTGCTACTCTTCTCCAGGCTTCCTGCCTCCGGGTGCGCTCTCTCCAGACTGCTCCAGGCGGCACCCATCTTCGTTCTTTTCTTTCGTCTCCTCCCCCTTCGAGGGCGGTCCCAGGGCCACTTGGTGACTGTCAGCTCCAGGGGCGGTTCTTTCACGCTGACAGACACCTCTAGCATCACAGTCTCTGTTGGTGGGGGCGGTTTCCACTTTTGGCGCCATTTTCGGTCCTGGCCCACGATGGGAGGTGGCCTCTCGCCACCCTCTGGCACGCCCATAATGGCGTCCGCTCTTCCAAGGCGGGAAACCTTTGGAAATGGCGGGAATCGCTTCCCAGTGGCGGGAAACTCTGCAGATGGCGGGAAAAAGTTGTTAATGGCGGACACCCGGCGGGAATCGACTGGTGATGGGGTCCGATGGCGGGGACCCTCCGGAACCGGCAGGAGACTTCTTCTTGAGGTAAACTTGCACTTTCCTTCAGGCACGCAGTACCCGGGTGTTGCGGGCACGTAATCCTGCCGACTACGCCAAAGTTGACGCGCCCCCTGGGCCATATTCTTTAGGGGGAATATCCGGAGCCGGATCAGATGGGGGTTGTAGTCTTCCGAGTGGCTGTGACCCGGTCCGTGCCCAGGGTGTCAAACTCAGTTGTATGTGGCAGTCCTACAGATGTTACTAAGTTCTTAATGTCGACTACGCCACCCGTTGTGTTGCGGTCACTGTGGCCGCCGCTGCAGCAGGGTCCGCTGAGGCTGGTGGTGTAGGTGCAGCTTTGGTGATATAACCCCCAACGGGTGGGGTATAGCCTCAGGGGGATCAGGTGCAGAGGATGGGGGTTGTGGTGATGCAGTGTAGACGGCAATCAGAGACAGAGTCGGGTTATGCAGTTTAGGATGTTTACTCACTGCTGATGTTCTGGTCACTCCAGCTTCGAGTGACCTCCCGAGCCGTGCTGCGTCCACCAGGTTCTGGATCCAGCCAACCCCCAAATAAGTCCGGAGCGTGACCCTGAGCTCTCCTTCTGTCCTTTCTCTGGCCGTCCCCACTATTGATCCACCCAGGTCCAGCTCCCTCGGGCCTTCTGTTGGGAGACCCTTGGCCTTGGGTTCCCTGACCCTCCACGTGGTATGCCTTCGTGGTGGATGTGGTGGGTGACCGTGGCAAATGCTGCCCACGGTCTCCGGTCTCTGGCTGGGGAGTGTTTTTGCCCCCACCAGCTTGGGTTCCGGTACCCAGTGCCGACTCTTCACCCGGGGATTTAAGTTGGGTTCTTGGAGTCCTTTTCTTCTGTTTCCCCCTCTGGGTCTCTCTCTCTTCTCCTCTCTCACTCTGGGTCTCTCTTCTCCTCCGCTCGCTGACTTTCTCTCTGCAACTGACCCTATTCTTAGTTGGTGCCCACCTTATATACACCCTCTATGTGTGAGCTCAGGTGACCAGCACCCAATGAGCTCCTATCTTTACCCAGGCTGCTCCCCCTATCTGCCCCTACACTACTTGGGATGTACCACCCCCCTCCCACTCCAGCCAGGAACAGACTCGGTCGTACCTGCACATTTCTAAGTGGGAGTACCGTCGGTCTGCTCCTCGGAAATGGGATGTGTGTAGTGCATGCAGCCTACCGAGCTCAGTTCCACACTCCTTCCTTACCCGGGAGTGGAATATCACACCTCTGGGTTGAGGTGCAATACCCCTGTAGCAGCCGAATCCTCAGGGTGCTACACAGACTTTGAAGGTTTTTGCTATCATATCATACTGGCTAAAGTGAGATATGGACCTGAGAGTAGCCACCAGTTGGCAGCTGGACACATCATTGAGAACAGGAGAACACAAATAGAGTGTGGTCAGACAGAATCGGGGCTCAAAACCAATAGAGAAGAACTCTGGGTCCAATTCATCAAGACTGGCATTTTGCATGCCAGTCTTAATGAACGGGTCCGCTGTAGTAACATGGACTTAATTCATTAAGAGGTGCACACCATTTAAAGAGAACCTGATAGCTGATACATGCTGCCTGAAACACAGGCAGCATGTATCAGGCGCTGGCTGCATTATATCAGCCATGTATGTTGGTGTGGCACCCCTGAGGGTTCAGTCACCACAGGGGTACTGCACCTCAGTTCGAGGTGTGGTATCTCCTCTTCCAGGTAAGGATGGAGCATCTCTCAGGACCCCACTTCACCACTCAACACTACAAAACTCCTGTCCTGTAGGGGGCCTAAATGCACCAGGGTGCTTCCCCGGCCCGGGATAGAGGAGATGGGGGGAACCAAAGATAGGGGGAACCATGTAGTGGGTGAGGGTGGAGGACACACTTTTAGGAAACACTTATTGATTCATATTTAATCTACGGCCATCTTAAGTTCAAGGTCTTTGATTGAGGGTCTTCTGTCAGGGTCCAGCAAAAGTCTGCAGCAAACTGAAGATACACGGTCCTCGTACTTTGGCCTTGAGACAAGGAGTGGGTCAGAGTTAACCACTGTCTCTACCCGGTCAAGGTCCTGACCTAAGAAGGCCTTGGAGGGAAGCGGAGGAGATAGGCTCCACAGGCAAAAGGATCCCAGGGGGATACGGACGGAGCGGAGTCGCCACCTGTATTCTTTACTCTGACCTAATCAAAGGGATTCCTGCTGCAAGAGGGGTGACCGGCCCCCGATATCTGACTTTGTTACTTCACGTCTCAGTCAGAAAAACCCGGAGGCTTAGTGGATCCCAGGGGGATACGGACGGAGCGGCCTACGCCACCCTTATCTCTTAAACTGCATTTATCCAGTGGGACCCGGCCTTACACCACGTTCGTACCACACACAGTCAGGAGGAGACTTAGTGGGAGAACTTACCAAGGAGAGGAGCACACACCAGAGGGGTCTCGACAGGTGCTCCTGATCTATCTGGGAAGTGCTGGACCCCCTTCCCGGTGGCCGCAGTACGCCATGTGTAGCAGAGAGAAGCTTTGTGGCTGAAGGTTCATCTGAAAGTGAGTAAAGACCCGGATGACCTGGGCACGGACGGGGTCCAGGCCACGACTGCACACCCCCCCCCCCCCCGCGACACCTACACTGACCCGGCTCCAAGTAACCCCTCAGCTCAGGGAGGGCATCGCATTGGACTCTGAAATGCTTCAGCGTTTCAGAGTAAAACATACTTTTAAAGCTGGCGGAGGACGAAGTCACACAGGTGACTAATCAAAACCACGAGTCTCTGGCAGCTTCTCCCTGCCCATTGCCACTGACTGACAGGTCTCTCCCTACACATGCACACAGGAAAATCTGTATCATTCAAGGGGAGTGTGCAGCTAAAAGCGCCTTGGGACCGACCTTTTCAACTTGTCTCCTGTTCGGCTCGGTCCCCTGCAGGTTTTAAAGTATGTTTTTCTCTTAAATGTCTCAGCTTTTCATAGTGAAAAATACATGGCAGAAATCATACAGCCAGTGCCTCATACATGCTGCCCGAACCACTCCGCTGTCAGGTTTCCTTTGTAGAAATAAGTGCACAGAGTGTGTATCTCCACCAGAAATGTTACTCCAGTCAGGGATTAAAGGACATTTCTATTGAAACTTATGCTACTAAAAGTGACATCAATTTTGATGAATTAGATAAACCAGCTTTGCAGCTTGTCCATCTCCAGTCGTAAAAAAAACTAAAAGTCAAACTTGTGCACACATTTTGTGACATTTGAAAGTTTTTATGCCAGACAATTGGCAAAAACACCTTGATAATATGGGCCCTATGAGTTTCAAGCAGTATATCCGAAGGAAAGGATAGGAGAAAATTTAGGTGTAGTCCTAAAGTCAATAGCCATGTAGAAATCATTGGCGTACAGCCAAAGAAAGCAGGACACGCAGCCGCTATGCCCCTCCCACCCAGCATCACACTTTCAACTGTACCATCATCCTTGATGCCGATACAGTTGAAAGCAATAATGGAGGAGGGAGCATCAGCTGACGCTCCCTCCTCCATCATTCTCCCTATGAATCTGACCTGTCAGCTCAGAGGCTGCGATGACATCACAACACGCCCCCTGTGCCGAGCAGTGCAGAGCTGCAGAAGACACACTGAGGAGAATAGAGCAGTGGGGAAACGGGGAGAGGTGACTATTTTTTTTTGTGGGGTCTATTATTTATATGGAAGTTTATGTTGGGGCCATCATATTATATGGAAGGCTATGTGAGGGCCATTATATTATATAGAGAGCTATATGGGGGTCATTAAACTGTATGGGAGGCTATGTGGGACCCATTATATTAAATGGAAGGCTATGTGGGACCCATTATACTATAGGGAAGGCAATGTGGGCCCATTACCTTATATGGAAGTCTATGTGGTGGCCATTATATTATATGAGAGGCTATGTGGAGGCCATTATATTATCTGGAAGGCTATGTGAGGGTCATTATATTATATGGAATGCTAGGTAGGACCATTATATTATATGAAATGCTATATGGGCCCATTATACTGTAAGGAGGGCTAGTTGGGGCCCATTATACTGTATAAAAGGCAATGTGGGGCCATAATATTATATGGAAGGCTATATGGGGCCATTATATTTTATGGAAGGTTATGTGAGGCCATAATATTATATGGAAGGCTATGTGGGGCCATTATATTATAAAAAAGGCTATGTGGGGCCCATTATACTATATGGAATTCTATATGGGAGCCACTATACTTTTTGGAAAGCTATGTGGGAGCCATTATACTGTTTGGAGGGCTATATGAGGGCTGTTATACTGTTTGGAGGGATAGTGGGGGCCATTATGCAATGTGGAAGTTTGTGTGGGGTTCATCATAGTGTGGGGCGGGGCCATCATATTATGTGGAGGGCTCTGTTGAGGTCACAGTTAGGGCATCATACTGTGTTGGGATCACAATGCTTTGCAGAATGGGTACATCATACTATGCGTGTGGCGGGTACTGTGTAGGAATTCACTATGTGAGTATCATGCTGTGTTTTGGGGAATCTAGGTCTTCAATAGGAGGAAAATTATTCTGTAAGGGCTGCAAAATTGTGAGATATGCTCTTCTGTGTTTTTTTCTTTTTTGTTGGGGGGATAGATTAGAAGTTCTGATAGGGGGCCTCATAATTTCTATGTGCTCCCCTGGTCAAAATGTAGGTCTCAGTGAATAAATAGAGGGAACAGGCAATAGCCAGGAATATAGCTAAGTAGTACAGTGTCAGTCAAGTATGAATTTAGCATGCTGGAGATAGGCGCCGCATAATTGAACTTGCTGCATTTGATGATCCCATCAAAGAAGTAGCCAAAGAAAAGAAAATAGAATAGTACAAAAATAGTTAAAGAAGTTGTGCACTACTTTATATTATTCCCCCAATGTATCCCCCCTGGGCCCCTAAGACTTATTGTAAATACCTTACGTTGCTGTTTCTGCCTGAGAGCGGTGCTATCGGTGGCCGCTCACAGGCATCACGTGACCCCACGCTGACGTAACGACAAGTGAGGCGTCCCCGCGGTCGCTGCTGGGTTGTGGGTGGTGTTAACCCCCGCGTCACACCCAGCATCCACAGCGCACTTTCCCAATGAATGTAGAGAGGCAGAGCGCGCGGTGAATACCGGGTGTGACGCTTGGGGGTAACCCCGCTCACAG
This sequence comes from Phyllobates terribilis, assembly GCF_046119375.1. Classification (NCBI taxonomy): domain Eukaryota; kingdom Metazoa; phylum Chordata; class Amphibia; order Anura; family Dendrobatidae; genus Phyllobates; species Phyllobates terribilis. Next base: position 761,358,832 of record NW_027362762.1, on the reverse strand, counting down.
CCTGGCATCCACCATGGAACCAGGAAGACAAAGACCCCCGGTCACGTGATGCCTGTGAGCGGCCAGTGATAGTGCTGCTCACAGGCAGTATCTGCAACGGAAGGTATTTACAAAATGTCTTAGGGGCCCCGGGGGGAATACATTGGGGGGATAATCTAAAGTAGTGGACAACCCCTTTAATAAATACAAAGTAGAGGAGAAGTGTGTGGTCACAAACCCAAGGTGAGATAAGCATAATATTTTCACAAGGTGCCTGCAGAACAAAATTGATGTCAGTAACATATGCAATTGTCAGTAACATAAGCAATTCTCAGCAATAGACTCACAACATGGCTTCTTCCCTGTTAGGCCATGAGATAATGGTGGATGCTGGATTGCAGAGTTGTGACTAACAGCTTTGTTTCTCACATGGTCCAGTTAGCCATAGAGTAAAAGTCAGTGTGCAGGAAAGTAAACATTTTCTCTGGCTGTGCTGCCTATTTGTAAGCAGAATGTAGCTTGCAGTTAAAGGTTCTCTATGTTCAATCACATGATGAAGGGCTTATGCTCATTGCCATATTACAGACTTGTTTTGTATATATTTGTCCCATAGCGCCATAAGTCTTCTAATGGTCCCGTTCTCAGGCACTTTTTGTTGCCACGCTGCTTTGTATGCTGTATTATGAAGATGTTTGTATGTTCTCCCCGTGTTGGCGTGGGTTTCCTCTGGGTTCTCAGTCTTCCTCCCACACTCCAAAGACATACTGATAGGGAATATAGATTATGAGCCCCAATGGGGACAGTGCCCATAAAGTCTGTAAATTGTCTGAATTGTAAAGCGCTGTGGAATATGTTGGCGCTATATAAATAAAAAGATTATTATTTTTATTATTATTATGTTCTCACTTAAAAGATTTACTGTGCACATATTTACAGATGCACCAATTGTTAATCTGACTGACTCTCTGATGTGCAGGTTGATATAGTACAGATGCACATGGGGATTAACATTATTTAATTGGACTAATCTGCAAGTGGAGTTCACTTTTTTGGTTTCTGATCAGAATCCTAATGCTGATTTCTCAGTAATGGAGGAACGGATTGACCGTGTAAATCAATTGCTGGATTTTGTCTTTGAAAGAGCTACATGAACATATGAATAGTTTGAGGGGTGAAATCCTGCTGACAGATTCCCTTTAACAGCAAAGAAAATGTATCTAAGGGATGCCATTACAGTTATATATGCATGTGAATGACAAATAAGGCATCACTGGGCAGGGAATGCAGTTGTCTCGAATTTTCTCTCTACCATCCTTCACTGAGCTGCTGTTTGATGTCGATTTTTATTCACTAATCAGTTAGTAGCCATTTGATAGAAAAATATGAATTACTGTAGAAGAGCTATATTGTGCTGAAGGCTCTTCAATTACATTTTGTTTTTCTTAGTGAAAAAAATGTTTATGATACTGGGAATAATAATCCTGCAATTTATTACTCATCAAAATAATTTATCCTATTTAAAAATTCCACATTGAAACATGTAGGCAAAAAGGGTGTGCTACTTTCAAAGCCATTTCCTTTTGGGTGGATATGTTTAAGTTTATTGAGCCAAGAATCCAATCCATGTACGTAATGGATCTTTAAAGTGATTGTCCACTTTTCAAAAGTATGCTTAATTCAGTGGCGGACACAGACTGTAGTGGGCCCCTGTGCAAGAAATTTTTGGGGGCCCCCCCATGCGCTTCATAAGGCAACAAAGTTATGTAAACATAACCCCCCCATGTGCAGCTCTCATCCCCCCCATGTGCAGCTCACCCCCCCGATGCATCTCTCATCCTCCCCCCATGTGCATCTCTCATCCCCCCCGTGCATCTCTCACCCCCCCATGTGCATCTCTCACCCCCCCATGTGCATCTCTCACCCCCCCCATGTGCATCTCTCACCCCCCCATGTGCATCTCTCACCCCCCCCATGTGCATCTCTCACCCCCCCCATGTGCATCTCTCACCCCCCCATGTGCATCTCTCACCCCCCCATGTGCATCTCTCACCCCCCCATGTGCATCTCTCACCCCCCCATGTGCATCTCTCATCCCCCCCATGTGCATCTCTCATCCCCCCCATGTGCATCTCTCATCTCCCCCCCCATGTGCATCTCTCATCCCCCCCCATGTGCATCTCTCATCCCCCCCACTCCTAGTTAATTAATTGTATTTAAGAAAAATAAAACTTGTTATACTTACCCCCATGCGATCCCTGCAGAATCTTGGCGCTCGTCCACGTCGCTGCCACCAGGCTCTCCTGACGTTCGGCCATGTGACGGTGCCACATACATAGCCAACAGCTTTTGTTTTGGCCAAAAGATTTTTAAAGCCGCCACCACGATAAGGTAGACTCTTCTGGCCGGGCCCTACTCTAACCTATTAAAATTTTCTTAAAATATCCAATACTCTTTTTAGAAATATTTTTATTTAGTTTTCTTTAAGGGAATGTGTCATATAAATTTTTTTTTAAAATGACCAATAATACCACATACAGGGAATACCGCCACACCATAACCAGACCACATATTACCACAACATAGTGACCGAATAATACCACACAGAAGGGAGAAAAACTGCGACACCATGACCAGACCACATATTACCACCACATTACTAATATTACCACCACATTACTAATATTACCATAAGTGTCATTATACACGGGAGCTCTATACATGGTATGTATAATGTAAGTGTCCAGGTAATCTAGTGATCACCAGTGACATTATACACAGGAGCTCTGTATATAGTGTCAGTGTACAGGTAATACAGTGATCACCAGTGACATTATACACAGGAGCTCTGTATATAGTGTACAGGTAATACAGGGATCACCAGTGACATTATACACAGGAGCTCTGTATATAGTGTACAGGTAATACAGGGATCACCAGTGACATTATACACAGGAGCTCTGTATATAGTGTACAGGTAATACAGGGATCACCAGTGACATTATACACAGGAGCTCTGTATATATTGTCAGTGTACAGGTAATACAGTGATCACCAGTGACATTATACACAGGAGCTCTGTATATATTGTCAGTGTACAGGTAATACAGTGATCACCAGTGACATTATACACAGGAGCTCTGTATATAGTGTACAGGTAATACAGTGATCACCAGTGACATTATACACAGGAGCCCGGTACATAGTATATAGTGTAAGTGTACATGTAATGCACTGACTCACTGGTGACGTCTCTAGGTGAAGTCCTTCAGCTACGCTTTTCTCCTTCATCCAGCACAGACAGCCATCACGTCTTCCAGCCAGGACTCGTCTCTGCATAAAATAACACAGTTATCTAGAGCACATTCCCCAACTTCTACATTACGCAGCTGAATACAGACGTGCATCCACCATCAATATATGGTTAGTTATTATGCAACCTACCATTCCAAATATAAATTGTAATCCACCACGGTGCCCCCATTAACTGTAAATAGGCACTTAATATATAATTTAATTAGAACCTCTACTCTATACTTCCTGCTCCCCGCATTCATTATTTACATGCACCCCCTGCCCCAATTCATTATATCATGTCCGTGCTCTCCCCACCCCATCGTCATTTATCATTTACTCTCCCCCACCCCACATTCATTATGTGCAGCTCATTATCCCCCTACTCCTAATTCCCCCATGTGCAGCTCATTTTCTCCCAATTCCCCCATGAGCAGCTCTCACCACCCCCCATGTGCCCCTCTCTCATCCCCCTCCCCCACATGTGCAGCTCTCACCACCCCCCATGTGCACATCTCTCATCCCCCTCCCCCACATGTGCCCCTCTCTCATCCCCCTCCCCCCCATGTGCCCCTCTCTCATCCCCCCCATGGGCATCTCTCATCCCCCCCACATGTGCACATCTCTCATCCCCCTCCCCCACATGTGCACCTCTCTCATCCCCCCATGTGCATCTCTTATCCCCCTCCCCCATGTGCATCTCTTATCCCCCTCCCCCATGTGCATCTCTTATCTCCCCCCGCCATGTGCATCTCTTATCTCCCCCCCATGTGCATCTCTTATCCCCCCCCACATGTGCACCTCTCTCATCCCCCCCACCCCATGTGCATCTTTTATCATCTCCCCCCACCCATGTGCATCTCTTATCTCACACACACACACACACACACACACACACACACACACACACACACACACACACACCTCCCATTTCCCCCACTCCTAGTAAATTGTATTTTGAAAAAAACAAAACTTGTTATACTTACCCCCATGCGATCCCTGCAGAATCCTGGCGCTCGTCCAAATCGTTGACACTAGGTTCTCCTGACTTCCGGCCATGTGACGGCGCCGTCACATGACCGGAAATCAGGGGAATCATGAAGGCGCTGCCGCAGGAGCGCAGCGCAGCGCTGAGATGTCCCGGACCCGGCGCTTGGCATGGGGCCGGGGGCCCCATGAGGAGAGAGACTCACAAGAGGGGGCCCCCAACGGGGCTCCAAGGGGGCCCCTACCGGCTGGGCCCCACACTGGAGTCAGGGCAGACATGCCCTGATGGCGGCCCTGCTGGAGGCTGGAGGGGCCCCCTCTCCCTCGGGGCCCCCATTCAATGAACCGGCTGCACGGGCGGTAGTTCCGCCCCTGGCTTAATTGTGTTATCAATGTAATTCCATATAACTTACTTGTGTACTTCTGATCTCAAAGCTCCACCGATTTTGGATCTCTGTACATTTTATGGGGACAGCATCCCATCAAAGCCTGGTGTGAAGGGACAGCGATAACTCCTCAATTCAAAAGCTAGTCCCCACCCTGTGTATGCATTGGTTGGGGCAGCGAATAGAGCTGGTTTTGATATTGAAATAAGCGGTCAGCCAACCCCCTCTACAAACTACTCTGAAGTGTCCACCCTTTTATTCCAGGGAACTGAAAAAAGAGCTGCCTACTGTGAATCAAGGACAGAAGCTGAGCTAACCTAACAGAAGTACATTGGTAAGTAGAAATAAGCAGATCTGATTATCGCCAAAATCGCACTGATTTTACTGGGAAGTTTTCCTTGCAGCTAATTGATGCTCTGCAAATTAAATGTTCAGTGGCAGGAAGAAGAGGACTAAGGACTGTAAGAAGTGGAGTTGGCCAGAGAGAGATTGATAGTGAGATGAAAACTATTTTTTTTTCAAAATTTTGCCGAATTTTTGTGGTCACCATGTTTGCTAAATTTGCGCGGAACCAAATGACAAAAAGTCTGTATTCTGGAGAATCCGATTTTTGCAAAATTTCAGTAGAATTCAATTCCTCTCAAATAAATTTTCCCAACTGTACAAGTAATTAATATAGAATTTCAATAAGAACACATATAAACATATACAGTATTTTTAAATAGACAACACCTTTAGTTCTAGGTGGCCCTATGTGAACTGACTGTCAAAAAGAAAATTACAAAAAATATCCTTTAACAATGTATGACAGATGTTTACAATCCTAATGATAGTTTAAATCACCGGTAATACAATGATATAATGGCCAACACCTACCTGCAGGCGATCACAAACCTGATGAATGCAAATAGAACAAAAGCAAGGTGTAAAAGTTAACTTTCCGCCGGCTTATATACGGTAGCGACCAAACGTTTTGCATTTTTTTTTAAAAGTGTGATTACTTCTGTCTGGTTGTTGTGATGACATTTCCCTGGTGATGAATTGAAAGTGCATGGAGTTGTCATCATGCAAGACCATAATTTTAACCAAAATGCTTTTGAATATAGGTAAGGTCATTTAATTAAAGAAAACTGACTGCCAAAAGTTTTTTATATACTATTTATTAATCACAACATAGACAGTAATTCATTGTTTATAATGCCATAGCTTAGTATTTTGTAGCATAACCTCTTGATTTTATTAATGCACTACACCGACGGGGCATTGAAGCCACTAGGGTATTAATAATAATAATCTTTATGTTACGAGTCCAGGTGGTGGAACCTCTGTGCTTCGGTGCAAGGAGGGACCAGAGGGGCGTGACTAAGTGCCTACTCGGCCCGACCAAGGTCACATGGCGGCTTAGTCGACTCGGTGAATCAGGGAGGAACCGGGCAGGTGGACCAGGTGCCACTCTGGGACCGACCTTGTGTGACAGCAGGTGGCTGGTTCAGCAGATAGCCAGACAAGTGCTCCGGGTAGGCGAGCAGGTGGGCACAGCAGGTAACTGGCAGGTGCTCCGGGTAGACTGGCTGGCGGGCACGACAGGTAACAGCCAGGGGTCAAAGGTAGGCTGGCTGATGGGCACTACAGGTAACAGGCAGGTGCTCCAGGTAAGCAGGCTGGCAGGCACAACTGTAGACAGACTGGAGGACAGAACTGTTAGACAGGCTGGTGGGCTGGACTGACAGACAGACTGGCAGGCAGCGGGCTGAAGCAAGTGTTAGGACACGGAACAACAACCTTGCACAGGCACTGGAGAAGGTGCCTTATATAGGGGAAGTCCTCCCACCATTGGCCAGGGACTCTATAGGACGTGCTGCCCCTTTAGGAGGGAGGGAGCATGTGCACGTGCGCCCTAAGCACAGTGCCCGGGAAGCTGAGCGCCACAGCAGCAGGGGAGCGGGAAGATGCCGGACCTGTACCGCGATGGTGAGGGGAACGGCATCTCTGCCCGGCAGGAGGCAGAGACGCCGATGCTACACTTTATTTTTATATAGTGCCAACATATTCCGCAGCGCTTTACATACATTATCATTGCTGTCCCCATTGGGACTCACAATCTAGATTCCCTATCAATATGTCTTTGGAGTGTGAGAGGAAACCGGAGAACCCAGAGGAAACCCACGCAAACACGGGAAGAACATACAAACTCCTTGCCGATGTTGTCCTTGGTGGGATTTGAACCCAGGACCTCAACGTGCAAGGCTGCAGTGCTAACCACTGAGCCAGCGTGCTGCCCTAATTCAAGACATCTCGAGGGATCTTGCTCCATTCCATTTGCAAATCTGCAAACAATTCATCTTTATTGCTATGGGTATGGGCCCCAACTTGTCACCCTAACTCATCCCAAAGGTCCTACTTTGGCTTTACCATGTGGCAGCATTACATTCTCCAATATATCCTTGTACATGTTAGCATTCAAATTTCTATCAACTCTTTTAAGAGAGCTAATGACAGATGCAGAAAAGCATCCCCAAACCATGACATTGCCACCACTTTTTACTGTAGGTGTTTGGTACCTTACATCATTACGTTTTCCAATTGGGTGGTATATATAATGCTTGCCATCACTACCAAACAGAATGAACTTGGATTCATCAGGCCACAACACCTTAGACCAATCTCTTTCCTTTGGCTGTGTTCTTTGGCAAACTCAAGTCGGACCTTCCAGTTGTTTGCAGAGTTGAAAGGCTTCTTGACTGGAACTCGTGCATTCAACCCTACAGCACTTAGCCGTCGCACAACAGGTTGGCGACTCACTTTGACCCCATATTCTTCGTTCATATTGTGCGAAATCTGTACAGCACTTTCATGGACATCAGATACTGACTTTTTCTTAATAATGTGATAAAATCTGGAGGAAGTTTTCCATAGTCGTGCACTTTTAGGTTTGTAGCTGTTCCATAACCTTCTTTTTCTTTCTTTAATACATGTGACACTTGACTCTGAGAACAGTTGAATTCCATAGCTACCTCTTTTTGGCTTTTGCCTTCCTTCACTCTCAGAATAATAAGCTTCCTGACATCTGGTGATAAATTTGTCTTTGTCTTTCCCACTTAATTTAAAAACTTACAGTACATTAAAAGTAAAACAACTTAAGGCAAAATTCTACTACCCATGACAAAATATGACAAACATTTGGCCCAGCAAATGTTGAAAACTAACACATAAAGGGATAAAACAATGTCAAACAATTTTCTTCCTTATAGCTGACAACCATTTGCTTCCGGTTTACTAAAATCACCAGAGAAATGTCATCACAACAACCTGACAGAACTAATCATACTATTAAAAATAAATGCAAAACTTTTGGTCGCTACTGTAAATGAATGACTCACATAAAGTGGTTTTCGGCAGACATATTTTTGATATTTATTGAAAAAGAGCCAAAATTAGTAGCATAAGTCAACAGCTGGTATGCCAATTCTACAGAATATTCACATTACATGACAATTTGAGAGGGCACTCCCCCTTCCTTACGGTTAATACCCATGAATGAGCTGTATGCCTCTTAAAGATTAACTAGTTGGACATTTTCAGGTTGAAGATGGACTCAAAACTCCCAAACCTACTGACATTTTTTAGTAGACACTTTCTTCAAGCATTTTAAAAAAAAATATGATTTTTATGCAGGACAATGTTCCATCACATGCATCAAAGTTTGCTTGACCAGCTAGTAAAGGCCTTAAAGATGAATGAATAATGACATAGTCCCTTCCTCACCTGACCTAAACCCTATTGAGAACTTGTGGACCCTTCTTAAATGGGTGATTTACAGTGAATAAAAACATTTCACCTTTTTGAACAGTGTCTGGGAGGCTGAGGTTGGTGCTGTCCAAAAAGTTGATCGTTAACAGATTAATAGTGATGGCTGAGCAATAAAATGCTCGGGTGCTCGTTGCTTGTGTTGAGCACATTGGAATACTCGGGTGCTTGACCCGAGCAATGAGCTCAATGTATATCTATGGAAACTCGAGCATTTTTCACGTGGCTCCCTGAGGCGGTCTGCAGAGGGCTTAAAAATTGCCCAAATTGATGAGAACAGTGCTCAAATGACATGGGAACAGCATGGGGAAGACCCCTGGAAGCATTTATGACTCCCAGGTCACTGCTGTCAACAACGTTGTCAGAGGTATTACGCCACTTTTACGAACTCACAATAAAACATACAAAAATGAAACCAAAGTGGATTTTCCTGGGAAATATGTTAAGGATCATCTTTTCCAGGATAATGACTTGTATATAAGGCAAAACAAATAACCAAAACCAGAAATACTCCTCCACAACTTAGGCTTTGTTCACACGTAGCGTTTTTGATGCGTTTTTGCACTTTTGCATTGCTTTCAACCGTGACAAATGCATTCACCGAGAAATGTCATTTTAACATTTTACAACCTTATCTGGCCATGTGGTGTGTGAGACATGATCAGACACATCCTGTTTCATTTATGAAGGAGGGACTCTGACAGTCACAAAGCCTATTTTTATAGGGCCATCAGGCGTCCTTTACTATTCTAAAAGGACCTACAGTTGGCCCTCACTATTCTTAGAGAGCCATCAGCCGGCTATGCTTTATTGTTCCCATTACTAAAGAGTGGGTGTCCTGTGCTCTTATTGAGTGGCAGGGCTGCCCAAAATTTGGATGCACCCCAATACCCCTTTGAAAATTTGGACGCATCCCAATACCCCTTTGAAGAGACTTAGAGGAGGGCCTCCTGAAAACAATGTTCCCATTATTAGGAAGTGGGTCCCCCATACTGTTTGCCTATGCTGTGAATGAAAGGGCTGTCAAAAATTGGGAAGCAATCCAATGCCCCTTGGAAGAGACGTAGAGGGCCTCGTGAATTTTTTTTCCAATTATTAGGAAGTGGGTCTCTCATAGTGTTGGCCTATGCAGTGAAAGCAAGGGCAGCCAAAAAAATGGGAGGTACTCCAATGCCCCTTGGAAGAGAAGTGGAGGTCAGAGTGCCTCCTGAAAACAATGTTCCCATTATTAGGAAGTGGGTCTCCCATAGTGTTGGCCCATGCAGTGAATGGAAGGTTTGCCAAAAAATTTGGAGGCACTTCAATGCCCTTTGGAAGAGACATAGAGGCCAGAGGGCCTCTTGAAAACAATGTTCCCATTATTAGGAAGTGGGTTTCCCAGTGTTGGCCTGTGCTGTGAATGAAAGAGTTGTGAAAAATTGGGAGGTACTCCAATGCCCCTTGGAAGAGACGTGGAGGTCAGAGGGCCTCCTGAAATCAATGTTCCCGTTATTAGGAAGTGGGTCTCCCATAGTGTTGGCCCATGCAGTGAATGCAAGGGCTGCCAAAATTTGGGAGGCATTCCAATGCCCCTTGGAAGAGACGTGGACGTCAGAGGGCCTCCTGAAAACAATGTTCCCATTATTAGGAAGTGGGTCTCCTATATTGTTGGCCTGTGCAGTGAATGCAAGGGCTGCCAAAAATTGGGAGGCACTCCAAAGCCCCTTGGAAGAGAAGTGGAGGTCAGAAGGCCTCCTGAAAACAATGTTCCCATTATTCAGGAGTCGGTCTCCCATTGTGTTTACCTATGCAGTGAATGCAAGGGTTGCCAAAAATTTGGAGGCACTCTAATGCCCCTTGGAAGAGACGTGGAGGTCAGAGGGCCTCCTGAAATCAATGATCCCATTATTAGGAAGTGAGTCACTCATAGTGTTGGCCCATGCATTGAATGCAAGTTTTGCCAAAAAATTTGGAGGCACTCCAATGCCCTTTGGAAGAGACGTAGAGGTCAGAGGGCCTCTTGAAAACAATGTTCTCTTTATTAGGAAGTGAGTCTCCCATAGTGTTGGCCTATGCAGTGAATGCAAAGGCTGCCAAAAATTGGGAAATACTCCAATGCCCCTTGGAAGAGACATGGAGGTCAGAGGACCTCCTGAAAACAATATTCCCTTTATTAGGAAGTGGGTTTCCCATTGTGTTGGCCAATACAGTGTATGCAAGGACTTCCAAAAATTGGGAGATACTCAAATGCCCCTTGAAAGATACATGGAGGTCAGAGGGCCTCCTGTAAACAAGGTTACCATTATTAGGAAGTGGGTCTCCCATAGTGTTGGCCTATGCAGTGAATGCAAGGGCTGCCAACAAATGGGAGGTACTCCAATGCCCCTTGAAAGAGACGTGGAGGGCAGAGGGCCTACTGAAAACAATGTTCCCAATATTCGGAAGTGGGTCTCCCATAGTGTTGGCCCATGCAGTGAATGGAAGGTTTGCCAAAAAATTTGGAGGCACTTCAATGCCCTTTGGAAGAGACATAGAGGCCAGAGGGCCTCTTGAAAACAATGTTCCCATTATTAGGAAGTGGGTTTCCCAGTGTTGGCCTGTGCTGTGAATGAAAGAGTTGTGAAAAATTGGGAGGTACTCCAATGCCCCTTGGAAGAGACGTGGAGGTCAGAGGGCCTCCTGAAATCAATGTTCCCGTTATTAGGAAGTGGGTCTCCCATAGTGTTGGCCCATGCAGTGAATGCAAGGGCTGCCAAAATTTGGGAGGCATTCCAATGCCCCTTGGAAGAGACGTGGACGTCAGAGGGCCTCCTGAAAACAATGTTCCCATTATTAGGAAGTGGGTCTCCTATATTGTTGGCCTGTGCAGTGAATGCAAGGGCTGCCAAAAATTGGGAGGCACTCCAAAGCCCCTTGGAAGAGAAGTGGAGGTCAGAAGGCCTCCTGAAAACAATGTTCCCATTATTCAGGAGTCGGTCTCCCATTGTGTTTACCTATGCAGTGAATGCAAGGGTTGCCAAAAATTTGGAGGCACTCTAATGCCCCTTGGAAGAGACGTGGAGGTCAGAGGGCCTCCTGAAATCAATGATCCCATTATTAGGAAGTGAGTCACTCATAGTGTTGGCCCATGCATTGAATGCAAGTTTTGCCAAAAAATTTGGAGGCACTCCAATGCCCTTTGGAAGAGACGTAGAGGTCAGAGGGCCTCTTGAAAACAATGTTCTCTTTATTAGGAAGTGAGTCTCCCATAGTGTTGGCCTATGCAGTGAATGCAAAGGCTGCCAAAAATTGGGAAATACTCCAATGCCCCTTGGAAGAGACATGGAGGTCAGAGGACCTCCTGAAAACAATATTCCCTTTATTAGGAAGTGGGTTTCCCATTGTGTTGGCCAATACAGTGTATGCAAGGACTTCCAAAAATTGGGAGATACTCAAATGCCCCTTGAAAGATACATGGAGGTCAGAGGGCCTCCTGTAAACAAGGTTACCATTATTAGGAAGTGGGTCTCCCATAGTGTTGGCCTATGCAGTGAATGCAAGGGCTGCCAACAAATGGGAGGTACTCCAATGCCCCTTGAAAGAGACGTGGAGGGCAGAGGGCCTACTGAAAACAATGTTCCCAATATTCGGAAGTGGGTCTCCCATTGTGTTTGCCTATGCAGTGAATGCAAGGGTTGCCAAATATTTGGAGGCACTCCAATGCTCCTTGGAAGAGACGTGAAGGTCAGAGGGCCTCCTGAAAACAATGTTACCATTATTAGGAAGTGGGTCTCCCATAGTGTTGGCCTATGCTGTGAATGAAAGTGTTGTCAAAAATTGGGAAGCACTCCAATGCCCCTTGGAAGAGATGTAGAGGGCCTCATGAAAACAATGTTCTCATTATTTGGCAGTAGGTCTCCCATAGTGTTTGCCCATGCAGTGAATGGAAGGTTTGCCAAAAATCTGGAGGCACTCAAATGTCCCTTTGGAAGAGACATAGAGGCCAGAGGGCCTCTTGAAAACAATGTTCCCATTATTAGGAAGTGGGTTTTCCAGTGTTGGCCTATGCTGTGAATGAAAGGGTTGTGAAAAATTGGGAGGTACTCCAATGCACCTTGGAAGAGACGTGGAGGTCAGAGGGCCTCCTGAAAACAATGTTCCCGTTATTAGGAAGTGGGTCTCCATTTGTGTTTGCCTATGCAGTGAATGCAAGGGTTGCTAACAATTTGGAGGCACTCCAATGCCCCATGGAAGAGACGTGGAGGTCAGAGGGCCTCCTGAAAACAATGTTACCATTATTAGGAAGTGGGTCTCCCAGTGTTGGCCTATGCTGTGAATGAAAGGGTTGTCAAAAATTGGGAAGCACTCCAATGCCCCTTGGTAGAGACGTATAGGGCCTCATGAAAAAAAATTCCCATTATTAGGAAGTGGGTCTCCCATAGTGTTGGCCTATGCAGTGAATGCAAGGGCTGCCAAAAAAAGGTAGGTACTCCAATGCCCCTTGGAAGAGAAGTGGAGGTCAGAGTGCCTCCTGAAAACAATGTTCCCATTATTAGGCAGTGGGTCTCCCATAGTGTTTGCCAATGTAGTGAATGGAAGGTTTGCCAAAAAATCTGGAGGCACTCCAATGCCCTTTGGAAGAGACATAGAGGCCAGAGGGCATCTTGAAAACAATGTTCCCATTATTAGGAAGTGGGTTTCCCAGTGTGGGCCTATGCTGTGAATGAAAGGGTTGTGAAAAATTGGGAGGTACTCCAATGCCCCTTGGAAGAGACGTGGAGGTCAGAGGGCCTCCTGAAAACAATGTTCCAATTATTAGGAAGTGGGTCTCCTATAGTGTTGGCCTATGCAGTGAATGCAAGGTTTGCCAAAATTTGGGAGGCACTTCAATGCCCCTTGGAAGAGACGTGGAGGTCAGAAGGCCTCTTGAAAACAATGTTCCCATTATTCGGGAGTGGGTCTCCCATTGTGTTTGCCTATGCAGTTAATGCAAGGGTTGCCAAAAATTTGGAGGCACTCCAATGCCCCTTGGAAGAGGCGTGGAGGTCAGAGGGCTTCCTGGAAACAATGTTCCCATTATTAGGAAGTGGGTTTCCCAGTGTTAGCCTATGCCGTGAATGAAAGGCTTCTGAAAAATTGGGAGGCACTCCAATGCTCCTTGGAAGAGACGTAGAGGGCCTCATGAAAAAATTTCCCATTATTAGGAAGTGGGTTTCCCATAGTGTTGGCCTATGCAGTGAATGCAAGGGCTGTCAAAAATTGGGAGGTACTCCAATGCCCCTTGGAAGAGACATGGAGGTCAGAGTGCCTCCTGAAAACAATGTTCCCATTATTCGGAAGTGGGTCTCCCATTGTGTTTGCCTATGCAGTGAATGCAAGGGTTGACAAAAATTTGAAAGTACTCCAATGCCCCTTGGAAGAGACGTGGAGGTCAGAGGGCCTCCTGAAAAAAATGTTTCCATCACTAGGAAGTGGGTCTCCCAGTGTTGGCCTATGCTGTGAATGAAAGGGTTGTCAAAAATTGGGAAGCACTCAAATGCCCCATGGAAGAGACGTAGAGGGCCTCATGAAAAAAATTTCCCATCATTAGGAAGTGGGTCTCCCATAGTGTTGCCCTATGCAGTGAATGAAAGGGCTGCCAAAAAATGGGAGGTACTCCAATGCCCCTTGGAAGAGACGTGGAGGTTTAGAGTGCCTCCTGAAAACAATGTTCCCATTATTAGGATGTGGGTCTCCCATAGTGTTGGCCCATGCAGTGAATGTAAGGTTTGCCAAAAAATTTGGAGACACTCCAATGCCCTTTGGAAGAGACGTAGAGGGCAGAGGTCCTCTTGAAAACAATGTTCCCATTATTAACAAGTGAGTCTCTCATAGTGTTGGCTTATGCAGTGAATGCAAAGGCTGCCAAAAATTGGGATTTACTCCAATGCTCCCATTACTAGGAAGTGGGTTTCCCAGGGTTAGCCTATGCCGTGAATGAAAGGCTTCTGAAAAATTGGGAGGCACTCCAATGCTCCTTGGAAGAGACGTAGAGGGCCTCATGAAAAAAAATTCCCATTATTAGGAAGTGGGTCTCCCATAGTGTTGGCCTATGCAGTGAATGCAAGGGCTGCCAAAAATTGGGAGGTACTCCAATGCCCCTTGGAAGAGACATGGAGGTCAGAGTGCCTCCTGAAAACAATGTTCCCATTATTCGGAAGTGGGTCTCCCATTATGTTTGCCTATGCAGTGAATGCAAGGGTTGACAAAAATTTGGAGGTACTCCAATGGCCCTTGGAAGAGACGTGGAGGTCAGAGGGCCTCCTGAAAACAATGTTACCATTACTAGGAAGTGGGTCTCCCAGTGTTGGCCTATGCTGTGAATGAAGGGGTTGTCAAAAATTGGGAAGCACTCAAATGCCCCTTGGAAGAGACGTAGATTGCCTCATGAAAAAAATTTCCCATCATTAGGAAGTGGGTCTCCCATAGTGTTGCCCTATGCAGTGAATGAAAGGGCTGCCCAAAAATGGGAGGTACTCCAATGCCCCTTGGAAGAGACGTGGAGGTTTAGAGTGCCTCCTGAAAACAATGTTCCCATTATTAGGATGTGGGTCTCCCATAGTGTTGGCCCATGCAGTGAATGCAAGGTTTGCCAAAAAATTTGGAGACACTCCAATGCCCTTTGGAAGAGACGTAGAGGGCAGAGGGCCTCTTGAAAACAATGTTCCCATTCTTAACATGTGAGTCTCTCATAGTGTTGGCTTATGCAGTGAATGCAAAGGCTGCCAAAAATTGGGATTTACTCCAATGCTCCCATTATTAGGAAGTGGGTTTCCCAGTGTTAGCCTATGCTGTGAATGAAAGGCTTCTGAAAAATTGGGAGGCACTCCAATGCTCCTTGGAAGAGACGTAGAGGGCCTCATGAAAAAAATTTCCCATTATTAGGAAGTGGGTCTCCCATAGTGTTGGCCTATGCAGTGAATGCAAGGGCTGCCAAAAATTGGGAGATACTCCAATGCCCCTTGGAAGAGACATGGAGGTCAGAGTGCCTCCTGAAAACAATGTTCCCATTATTCGGAAGTGGGTCTCCCATTGTGTTTGCCTATGCAGTGAATGCAAGGGTTGACAAAAATTTGGAGGTACTCTAATGCCCCTTGGAAAAGACGTGGAGGTCAGAGGGCCTCCTGAAAACAATGTTACCATTACTAGGAAGTGGGTCTCCCAGTGTTGGCCTATGCTGTGAATGAAAGGGTTGTCAAAATTGGGAAGCACTCCAATGCCCCTTGGAAGAGACCTAGAGGGCCTCATGAAAAAAAATTCCCATCATTAGGAAGTGGGTCTCCAATAGTGTTGCCCTATGCAGTGAATGAAAGGGCTGCCAAAAAATGGGAGGTACTCCAATGCCCCTTGGAAGAGACGTGGAGGTTTAGAGTGCCTCCTGAAAACAATGTTCCCATTATTAGGAAGTGGGTCTCCCATAGTGTTGGCCCATGCAGTGAATGCAAGGTTTGCCAAAAAATTTGGAGACACTCCAATGCCCTTTGGAAGAGATGTAGAGGGCAGAGGACCTCTTGAAAACAATGTTCCCATTATTAACAAGTGAGTCTCCCATAGTGTTGGCTTATGCAGTGAATGCAAAGGCTGCCAAAAATTGGGAGGTACTCCAATGCCCCTTAGAAGAGACATGGAGGTCAGAGGGCCTCCTGAAAACAATGTTCCCATTATTAGGAAGTGGGTCTCCCATTGTGTTGGCCTATACAGTGTATGCAAGGGCTTCCAAAAATTGAGAGACACTCAAATGCCCCTTGAAAAATACGTGGAGGTCAGAGGGCCTCCTGAAAACAATGTTCCCATTATTCGGAAGTGGGTCTCCCATTGTGTTTGCCTATGCAGTGAATACAAGGTTTGCCATAAATTTGGAGGCACTCCAATGCCCCTTGGAAGAGACGTGGAGGTCAGAGGGCCTCCTGAAAACAATGTTACCATTATTAGGAAGTGGGTCTACCAGTGTTGGCCTATGCTGTGAATGAAAGGGTTGTCAAAAATTGGGAAGCACTCCAATGCCCCTTGGAAGAGACGTAAAGAGCCTCATGAAAAAAAATTCCCATTATTAGGAAGTGGGTCTCCCATAGTGTAGGCCTATGCAGTGAATGCAAGGGCTGCCAAAAAATGGGAGGTACTCCAATGCCCCTTAGAAGAGAAGTGTAGGTCAGAGTGCCTCCTGAAAACAATGTTCCCATTATTAGGAAGTGGGTCTCCCATAGTGTTTGCCAATGCAGTGAATGGAAGGTTTGCCAAAAAATTTGGAGACACTCCATTGCCCTTTGGAAGAGACATAGAGGTCAGAGGGCCTCTTGAAAACAATGTTCCCATTATTAGGAAGTGGGTCTCCCATTGTGTTTGCCTATGCAGTGAATGCAAGGGTTGACAAAAATTTGGAGGTACTCTAATGCACCTTGGAAAAGACGTGGAGGTCAGAGGGCCTCCTGAAAACAATGTTACCATTACTAGGAAGTGGGTCTCCCAGTGTTGGCCTATGCTGTGAATGAAAGGGTTGTCAAAATTGGGAAGCACTCCAATGCCCCTTGGAAGAGACCTAGAGGGCCTCATGAAAAAAAATTCCCATCATTAGGAAGTGGGTCTCCAATAGTGTTGCCCTATGCAGTGAATGAAAGGACTGCCAAAAAATGGGAGGTACTCCAATGCCCCTTGGAAGAGACGTGGAGGTTTAGAGTGCCTCCTGAAAACAATGTTCCCATTATTAGGAAGTGGGTCTCCCATAGTGTTGGCCCATGCAGTGAATGCAAGGTTTGCCAAAAAATTTGGAGACACTCCAATGCCCTTTGGAAGAGACATAGAGGCCAGAGGGCATCTTGAAAACAATGTTCCCATTATTAGGAAGTGGGTTTCCCAGTGTGGGCCTATGCTGTGAATGAAAGGGTTGTGAAAAATTGGGAGGTACTCCAATGCCCCTTGGAAGAGACGTGGAGGTCAGAGGGCCTCCTGAAAACAATGTTCCAATTATTAGGAAGTGGGTCTCCTATAGTGTTGGCCTATGCAGTGAATGCAAGGTTTGCCAAAATTTGGGAGGCACTTCAATGCCCCTTGGAAGAGACGTGGAGGTCAGAAGGCCTCTTGAAAACAATGTTCCCATTATTCGGGAGTGGGTCTCCCATTGTGTTTGCCTATGCAGTTAATGCAAGGGTTGCCAAAAATTTGGAGGCACTCCAATGCCCCTTGGAAGAGGCGTGGAGGTCAGAGGGCCTCCTGGAAACAATGTTCCCATTATTAGGAAGTGGGTTTCCCAGTGTTAGCCTATGCCGTGAATGAAAGGCTTCTGAAAAATTGGGAGGCACTCCAATGCTCCTTGGAAGAGACGTAGAGGGCCTCATGAAAAAATTTCCCATTATTAGGAAGTGGGTCTCCCATAGTGTTGGCCTATGCAGTGAATGCAAGGGCTGCCAAAAATTGGGAGGTACTCCAATGCCCCTTGGAAGAGACATGGAGGTCAGAGTGCCTCCTGAAAACAATGTTCCCATTATTCGGAAGTGGGTCTCCCATTGTGTTTGCCTATGCAGTGAATGCAAGGGTTGACAAAAATTTGAAAGTACTCCAATGCCCCTTGGAAGAGACGTGGAGGTCAGAGGGCCTCCTGAAAAAAATGTTTCCATCACTAGGAAGTGGGTCTCCCAGTGTTGGCCTATGCTGTGAATGAAAGGGTTGTCAAAAATTGGGAAGCACTCAAATGCCCCATGGAAGAGACGTAGAGGGCCTCATGAAAAAAATTTCCCATCATTAGGAAGTGGGTCTCCCATAGTGTTGCCCTATGCAGTGAATGAAAGGGCTGCCAAAAAATGGGAGGTACTCCAATGCCCCTTGGAAGAGACGTGGAGGTTTAGAGTGCCTCCTGAAAACAATGTTCCCATTATTAGGATGTGGGTCTCCCATAGTGTTGGCCCATGCAGTGAATGTAAGGTTTGCCAAAAAATTTGGAGACACTCCAATGCCCTTTGGAAGAGACGTAGAGGGCAGAGGGCCTCTTGAAAACAATGTTCCCATTATTAACAAGTGAGTCTCTCATAGTGTTGGCTTATGCAGTGAATGCAAAGGCTGCCAAAAATTGGGATTTACTCCAATGCTCCCATTACTAGGAAGTGGGTTTCCCAGGGTTAGCCTATGCCGTGAATGAAAGGCTTCTGAAAAATTGGGAGGCACTCCAATGCTCCTTGGAAGAGACGTAGAGGGCCTCATGAAAAAAA
This sequence comes from Phyllobates terribilis, assembly GCF_046119375.1. Classification (NCBI taxonomy): domain Eukaryota; kingdom Metazoa; phylum Chordata; class Amphibia; order Anura; family Dendrobatidae; genus Phyllobates; species Phyllobates terribilis. Next base: position 761,340,186 of record NW_027362762.1, on the reverse strand, counting down.
ATTCCCATTATTAGGAAGTGGGTCTCCCATAGTGTTGGCCTATGCAGTGAATGCAAGGGCTGCCAAAAATTGGGAGGTACTCCAATGCCCCTTGGAAGAGACATGGAGGTCAGAGTGCCTCCTGAAAACAATGTTCCCATTATTCGGAAGTGGGTCTCCCATTATGTTTGCCTATGCAGTGAATGCAAGGGTTGACAAAAATTTGGAGGTACTCCAATGGCCCTTGGAAGAGACGTGGAGGTCAGAGGGCCTCCTGAAAACAATGTTACCATTACTAGGAAGTGGGTCTCCCAGTGTTGGCCTATGCTGTGAATGAAGGGGTTGTCAAAAATTGGGAAGCACTCAAATGCCCCTTGGAAGAGACGTAGATTGCCTCATGAAAAAAATTTCCCATCATTAGGAAGTGGGTCTCCCATAGTGTTGCCCTATGCAGTGAATGAAAGGGCTGCCCAAAAATGGGAGGTACTCCAATGCCCCTTGGAAGAGACGTGGAGGTTTAGAGTGCCTCCTGAAAACAATGTTCCCATTATTAGGATGTGGGTCTCCCATAGTGTTGGCCCATGCAGTGAATGCAAGGTTTGCCAAAAAATTTGGAGACACTCCAATGCCCTTTGGAAGAGACGTAGAGGGCAGAGGGCCTCTTGAAAACAATGTTCCCATTCTTAACATGTGAGTCTCTCATAGTGTTGGCTTATGCAGTGAATGCAAAGGCTGCAAAAAATTGGGATTTACTCCAATGCTCCCATTATTAGGAAGTGGGTTTCCCAGTGTTAGCCTATGCTGTGAATGAAAGGCTTCTGAAAAATTGGGAGGCACTCCAATGCTCCTTGGAAGAGACGTAGAGGGCCTCATGAAAAAAATTTCCCATTATTAGGAAGTGGGTCTCCCATAGTGTTGGCCTATGCAGTGAATGCAAGGGCTGCCAAAAATTGGGAGATACTCCAATGCCCCTTGGAAGAGACATGGAGGTCAGAGTGCCTCCTGAAAACAATGTTCCCATTATTCGGAAGTGGGTCTCCCATTGTGTTTGCCTATGCAGTGAATGCAAGGGTTGACAAAAATTTGGAGGTACTCTAATGCCCCTTGGAAAAGACGTGGAGGTCAGAGGGCCTCCTGAAAACAATGTTACCATTACTAGGAAGTGGGTCTCCCAGTGTTGGCCTATGCTGTGAATGAAAGGGTTGTCAAAATTGGGAAGCACTCCAATGCCCCTTGGAAGAGACCTAGAGGGCCTCATGAAAAAAAATTCCCATCATTAGGAAGTGGGTCTCCAATAGTGTTGCCCTATGCAGTGAATGAAAGGGCTGCCAAAAAATGGGAGGTACTCCAATGCCCCTTGGAAGAGACGTGGAGGTTTAAAGTGCCTCCTGAAAACAATGTTCCCATTATTAGGAAGTGGGTCTCCCATAGTGTTGGCCCATGCAGTGAATGCAAGGTTTGCCAAAAAATTTGAAGACACTCCAATGCCCTTTGGAAGAGATGTAGAGGGCAGAGGACCTCTTGAAAACAATGTTCCCATTATTAACAAGTGAGTCTCCCATAGTGTTGGCTTATGCAGTGAATGCAAAGGCTGCCAAAAATTGGGAGGTACTCCAATGCCCCTTAGAAGAGACATGGAGGTCAGAGGGCCTCCTGAAAACAATGTTCCCATTATTAGGAAGTGGGTCTCCCATTGTGTTGGCCTATACAGTGTATGCAAGGGCTTCCAAAAATTGAGAGACACTCAAATGCCCCTTGAAAGATACGTGGAGGTCAGAGGGCCTCCTGAAAACAATGTTCCCATTATTCGGAAGTGGGTCTCCCATTGTGTTTGCCTATGCAGTGAATACAAGGTTTGCCATAAATTTGGAGGCACTCCAATGCCCCTTGGAAGAGACGTGGAGGTCAGAGGGCCTCCTGAAAACAATGTTACCATTATTAGGAAGTGGGTCTACCAGTGTTGGCCTATGCTGTGAATGAAAGGGTTGTCAAAAATTGGGAAGCACTCCAATGCCCCTTGGAAGAGACGTAAAGAGCCTCATGAAAAAAAATTCCCATTATTAGGAAGTGGGTCTCCCATAGTGTAGGCCTATGCAGTGAATGCAAGGGCTGCCAAAAAATGGGAGGTACTCCAATGCCCCTTAGAAGAGAAGTGTAGGTCAGAGTGCCTCCTGAAAACAATGTTCCCATTATTAGGAAGTGGGTCTCCCATAGTGTTTGCCAATGCAGTGAATGGAAGGTTTGCCAAAAAATTTGGAGACACTCCATTGCCCTTTGGAAGAGACATAGAGGTCAGAGGGCCTCTTGAAAACAATGTTCCCATTATTAGGAAGTGGGTCTCCCATTGTGTTTGCCTATGCAGTGAATGCAAGGGTTGACAAAAATTTGGAGGTACTCTAATGCCCCTTGGAAAAGACGTGGAGGTCAGAGGGCCTCCTGAAAACAATGTTACCATTACTAGGAAGTGGGTCTCCCAGTGTTGGCCTATGCTGTGAATGAAAGGGTTGTCAAAATTGGGAAGCACTCCAATGCCCCTTGGAAGAGACCTAGAGGGCCTCATGAAAAAAAATTCCCATCATTAGGAAGTGGGTCTCCAATAGTGTTGCCCTATGCAGTGAATGAAAGGACTGCCAAAAAATGGGAGGTACTCCAATGCCCCTTGGAAGAGACGTGGAGGTTTAGAGTGCCTCCTGAAAACAATGTTCCCATTATTAGGAAGTGGGTCTCCCATAGTGTTGGCCCATGCAGTGAATGCAAGGTTTGCCAAAAAATTTGGAGACACTCCAATGCCCTTTGGAAGAGATGTAGAGGGCAGAGGACCTCTTGAAAACAATGTTCCCATTATTAACAAGTGAGTCTCCCATAGTGTTGGCTTATGCAGTGAATGCAAAGGCTGCCAAAAATTGGGAGGTACTCCAATGCCCCTTAGAAGAGACATGGAGGTCAGAGGGCCTCCTGAAAACAATGTTCCCATTATTAGGAAGTGGGTCTCCCATTGTGTTGGCCTATACAGTGTATGCAAGGGCTTCCAAAAATTGAGAGACACTCAAATGCCCCTTGAAAGATACGTGGAGGTCAGAGGGCCTCCTGAAAACAATGTTCCCATTATTCGGAAGTGGGTCTCCCATTGTGTTTGCCTATGCAGTGAATACAAGGGTTGCCAAAAAATTGGAGGCACTCCAATGCCCCTTGGAAGAGACGTGGAGGTCAGAGGGCCTCCTGAAAACAATGTTACCATTATTAGGAAGTGGGTCTCCCAGTGTTGGCCTATGCTGTGAATGAAAGGGTTGTCAAAAATTGGGAAGCACACCAATGCCCCTTGGAAGAGACGTAGAGAGCCTCATGAAAAAAAATTCCCATTATTAGGAAGTGGGTCTCCCATAGTGTAGGCCTATGCAGTGAATGCAAGGGCTGCCAAAAAATGGGAGGTACTCCAATGCCCCTTAGAAGAGAAGTGTAGGTCAGAGTGCCTCCTGAAAACAATGTTCCCATTATTAGGAAGTGGGTCTCCCATAGTGTTTGCCAATGCAGTGAATGGAAGGTTTGCCAAGAAATTTGGAGACACTCCATTGCCCTTTGGAAGAGACATAGAGGTCAGAGGGCCTCTTGAAAACAATGTTCCCATTATTAGGAAGTGAGTCTCCCATAGTGTTGTCCTATGCAGTGAATTCAAAGGCTGCCAAAAATTGGGAGGTACTCCAATGCTCCTTGGAAGAGACATGGAGGTCAGAGGGCCTCCTGAAAACAATGTTCCCATTATTAGGAAGTGGGTCTCCCATTGTGTTGGCCTATACAGTGAATGCAAGGGCTGCCAAAAATTGGGAGACACTCCAATGCCCCTTGGAAGAGACGTGGAGGTCCGAAGGCCTCCTGAAAACAATGTTCCCATTATTAGGAAGTGGGTCTCCCATAGTGTTGGCCTCTGCAGTGAATTCAAGGGCTGTCAAAAATTGGGAGGCACTCCAATGCCCCTTGAAAGAGAAGTGGAGGTCAGAGTGCCTCCTGAAAACAATGTTCCCATTATTCGGAAGTGGGTCTCCAATTGTGTTTGCCTATGCAGTGAATGCAAGTACTGCCAAAAATTTGGAGGCACTCCAATGCCCCTTGGAAGAGACGTGGAGGTCAGAGGGCTTCCTGAAAACAATGTTCCCATTATTAGGAAGTGGGTCTCCCATAGTGTTGGCCTGTGCAGTGAATGCAAAAGCTGCCAAAAATTGGGAGACACTCCAATGCCCCTTGGAAGATACGTAGAGGGCCTCAAGAAGCAATGTTCCCATTATTAGGAAGTGGGTCTCCCATAATGTTTGCCTATGCAGTGAATGCAAGGGCTGCCAAAAATTGGGAGGCACTCCAATGCGCCGTGGAAAAGATGTGGTGGAGGGCCTCATAAACAAATGTTCCCATTAAAAAGGAGCGGGTCTCCTATACTTGTAATGCCCATGCACTAAGTGTATGGGCTGACAAACATTTACCCCTGGGGGTATACATGAACATACTGTATAAAAATTTTTTTTACGGGGATCATAAACAGCTGTTAAAAAAATTATGTAGGTTTTGCATCACGGACCACGGTCACCCTGGTGATATGGTGGTGGAGGATGAGGATGAGGATGAGGAGGAGGACAACAGCAAATAGCCAAAATCAGGAAGCATATACCCATGTGTGGGTGTGAATAGGAGCATGGGAATACACCTCCCAAAAAAGTCTGGCCCAATCCAGCCCTTGTTCATTTTTATAGGAGTCAGCCTGTCAGCATTTTCAGTTGACAGGCGGATGCGTTTATCAGTTATAATTCCACCAGCAGCACTAAAAACACGCTCTGATAAAAAGCTAACGGCAGGGCAGGTCAGGACCTCCAAGGCGTAGAGAGCCAGTTCATTCCATGTGTCCAGCTTGGATACCCAAAAATTATAAGGCACAGAGTAATCACGAAGAACGTTGGTACAGTCGGCAAGGTACTCCATCAGCATTTTCCCAAACTTTGCACTCCTTGTGAGAGTACCCCACGCTTCATGGCCTGTGCCATGGGAGGTGCTGAGAAAACTCTCCCAGAACTTTGACAGTGTTCCCCTGCCTCTGATGGATTGGAGATGTGCCTCTCTCGCCTGTACTCCTTGGTTGTCCAATGAACTGTCACCTCTGCCACCAGCGTTTTCAGATGGGAATTTTTTTAATAGTTCTGGCCTTCTGGTACTGCCCAATTTTTGTAGACCTGTCCGCCTCAGGAATAAGAGATAGAAAGTTCTCCTTGTAGCGTGGGTCTAGAAGTGTCACCAATCAGTAATGACTGTCTTCCAAAATTTTGAGAATGCAAGGGTCACAGGAAAGGTAGCATCACATAAACAGACTGCTAACAGGCAATACTTCCTTGTCCTCACTAAGAGGACGACTGACCATGCTCTCCTCCTCCTCCTCCTCCTCCCTGTCCTCAGGCCATCCGCGTTGAACAGATGGTATGACAGTTGTGCTGTAGGTAGTACTGTCTATAGTGCATGAAACTAGCTCCTGTTCTTCCTCCTCCTCCTCTTCCTCATTGTCACCCAATCCACATTGGCATGAGATGAGGTTGGGCTGTGTGTAATCACCCTGTATGGTTCCTTGCTCCATCTCATCGTGCTCCGCCTGCAATGCATCCTCTTTGATTGTGAGCACAGAGTGTTTCAGAAGACAGAGAAGTGGGATGGTGACGCTAATTATGGAATCATTGCCGCTCACCATCTTGGTGGAATGCTCAAAGTTTTGGAGGATCGTACATATGTCTGACATCCATCTCCACTCCTGAGGTTTTATGTGTGGAGTCTGATCTGAATATTGATGACCTTGTTGATGCTGGTAGTCAACAACTGCCCTTTTCTGCTCATAAATCCTTCCCGACATCTGCATTGTAGAGTTCCAACACGTGGGACATCACCAGGAGGTGAGCCGGAAGCTGCAAACGCTGCTGAAGCACGGCACGGGCGACGGAAGCTATAGCTGACTTTCTAAAATGGGCACACAGGCGGCGTACTTTGATAAGCAGATCCGGCTGCTCCGGGTAGGTGTTGAGAAACTGCTGAACCACGAGGTTAAGCACATGGGCCAGGCATGGTACATGAGTGAGCTTGACTCGCCTCAAAGCCGCCACCAGGTTCCGGCCATTGTCACCCACGACCAAGTAGGTTCAGCGATGTCAGCCACAGATCTTCCTGCTCTTTCAGAGCTGTCCACAACTCTTCAGCATTGTGCGGTTTGTCACCTAAGCATATTAGCTTCAGCACAGCCTGTTGCCGCTTGGCCGAGGCAGTGCTGCAGTGCTTCCAGCTTGTAAATGATGTAGTCATTTCGGAGATGGAGGCTGAAGAGAAGGAGGAGACTGAGGAGGATGAGGTGCAGGAGCTGTAGACTGTTGGGGAAACCCTGATTGACCTAGGGCCCGCAACCGTCGGCGTCAGGAGGATGTGTTCCATCCCAAGGTCCGGCTAGGTCCCGGCTTCCATTATGTTAACCCACTGCGCAGTCAGCGAGATTTACCGTCCCTGCCCACAAGCACTTGTCCACATTTCCGTGGTTAGGTGGACTTTCCCAGTAACTGCATTGTTGAGGGCACAGTTAATATTGTGGGACACGTGCTTGTGTAATGCGGGGATGGCACACCGGGGGAAATAGTGACTGAGTACCGAGGGACAACCGCCGCCATAAGGTTGCGGAAAGCTTCAGTCTCCACGAGCCTAAAAGACAACATTTCGAGCGCAAGCAGTCGCGAAATGTGGGAATTTAGTAGTGTGACCTGTGGGGCGTTGGCTGCGTATTTGCGCTTGCGTTCCAAGGACTGGGGTATGGACAACTGAACGCTGTGCTGGGACAAGGATGTGCTTGCTGATGTTGCTAGTTGAGAGTGTGCAACTACATGTGCAGGGCAGGAGGCATCTTCGCCTGCACCATGGACACCGGATTGGCTTGCATGCATAACCGCATAAGAAGCAGTGGTGTCACCCACAGACACTGTTCCTGTACCCTGGAATTCGGCCCACAAAGTCGGGTGCTTTGCTGCATGTGCCTGATCATGCTGGTGGTGGTCAGGCTGGTAGTTTTGCTATCCCTGCTGATGCTGGCCTGACAGGTGGTGCAAATGGCCTTTTTTGGGTTATCGACAGAGTCTTTAAAAATCAACCACACTTGGGAAGACCTAACAGTTGTACTGGCAACTTCTGTCGTGTTGATGTTACGGGGAACGGTTGCCTGCCATCTGCCTGCGGCCACCACACTGCTTCTTCCTCCCTGTTGGGGTGCTCTGACTCACCCCCTCTGTAAGCTGCTGTCCTCCTGCCTGGTTGGGTCAGTTACTATATCATCCACCACCTCGTCTTCCACTTCCACACCCTGGTCCTCCTCCTGACTTTCTGGCTATTGTGTCTCATCATCGTCCACCTCTTGTGACACTTTCCCACCATCGCCTTCATATGACCATGGCTGCTCAAATATTTGGGCATCGCTACATGCGATCTCCTCTTGCCCCGCTTCAGGTGGACTAGGCAAGAGGCCCGAATCTATAAATGGAAAAGTGAACAGCTCTTCGGAGTGTGCAAGTGTGGGATCAGTTGTCTCTGGGCACACGGCATGGTGGGGAGAAGGGGGATCAGGGTGAGGAATATGTGGTCCAGGCTCACGGCTACTGAGATTTGACCGTGTGGAAGACAGGGTGGTGGTAGTGTAACCAAAGTGACTGGAATCATTATTCAGTATCCAACTAACAATCTTTTGACACTGCTCTGGGTTCAATAGTGGTGTGCTGTGGTCCCCTATTAATTGGGACAGGAAGGTCGGGCGAGAAGATTTGGGTGTTTATTGTGGCACAATTTCAGATTGCCCACGGCCTCGGCCTCTGCATGCATCATCACCATCACGTCCAGTTCCCCGTCCCTTGCCACAAGCTTTGCCCATTTTAAATGGAGGGCAATAACTTCCACACGCACTACAAATGGCTGAATTTGGAGCGAACTTATATGTGATTAATGTGACGGACCAACTACAGTTTTAAATAGCTGGCCTATAGGTAACTATTTTTAACAGCAAACTGGTGTCAATAACTTTGCTGACACACTGAAACAAAATTTTTATGGAGGCCAGGAATGGCAGAATTTTTTGCGCAATTATATGTGATCCGTGTGACGGATAAACCACAGTTATAAATAGCTGGATTTTTAGCGCTGTCATATGGAAAGGTCCTGAATGTATTCTGCAGTGCCAGCAAGCAAATGGCGCAAAAAACGATCTTCTCTGGATTGCTTTGCGCAAAAAATCAGGATTAAGATAAAAAAAAATATTCCTGGCCCCTGATACCTGGGGCTATTTCTACAAATATTTGAAAAAGCACCAGCAGACAGAACTGGAATGGACCCTCTTGCTATATGCACTGCAGTCTGCTATATACCCTGCCTGCCTAGCACTGATATATCTGCAGTTGGATTAGTCCTCAGAAGGACTGTTAGTTGAGATGGATATGTAGAGAATCCTGTGGAATACCTACACTAACTAATAAGCAACCAAATCTCTCCCTAGCTCAGCATCACCTCTCCCTACACTGCCTGATTGCGGAGTAGACTGTGACAAGCATGGCGGCGCCAGGTCTGATATAGACCTGATGACGCTGTGCGGCCAGCCAATCACTGTAATGCCACAACCAACATGGCTGCGGCATTACATTGTGTGGCAGACAATCCCTGCATGTTGATTGGTGCTCTAAACATGCAGAGAGGGGACCCCAGCATCCGCCCGAGCATCTCGGAAGTACTCGGCGAGCTCCGAGCATCTCGAGTACTGAGATGCTCGGGTGAGTACTAAATACTTGCGAGTATGCTCGTTCATCACTACTAGAGATGAGAGGTGTTCGACTCGAACTGTTCGCCAATCTCAAATTCGAGCTGTTTTGGGCGGTGTTCGAGCCGTTCAGCGTACACGAACGATTTGAAAAAAAGTCGGCTGTTCGAGGTTATGTTCGATGACTGTTTGTGCACCAAAATCATAACTGGATTTTTTCTCAATAATGCTGAAAATTAATGTTAATACGCAGTTTGAGTGTACAGCGGGGTGGGGGGAGGGGCAGGGGATGGATCTCTGCAGAAATAATGAAGATCTCCATTTTTTTTTCTCTTTCCCGCATTTAAAGTGGGGAGGTGCAATCTGTCAGCCTATCAGCAGTGCACACACGGAGCGAACTGCTTTTTTCACACAAGCAAGGGCATGTGTCATTGGCAGTGTATGTCACATGTCCTTGCCCTAAAAGACCAAGCCATTTTCCCCATCGCCACCATTTTCTCACTGCTGCAGCTGCGTGTTAGACGGCACCGCTGTTGCTGTGTGCGCTATACTTTGTTAATTTCAAGCCAATTTTCGCACAAATCTACAGATAGCTTGGGAGTAGGGAATAGTTGTGATTGCAGTCCTTTTAAGGACTAGGTTACATCATTTCCTACGACTTTTATCAGGCAGGTCTGTGCTCTTAAATAGATAGGTTGGGAGTAAAGACTAATTGTAATTGCAGTCCTTTTCAGGGCTAGGTTACATCAGTTCCTATCACTTTTTTCAGGCAGGTCTGTGCTCTTAAATAGATAGGTTGGGAGTAAAGACTAATTGTAATTGCAGTCCTTTTCAGGGCTAGGTTACATCAGTTCCTATCACTTATTGCCAGGCAGGTCTGTGCCAGTGCTGTGCAAGTTTTTTTCACAGCATTTGGCTAAATCTAGCAAAGCAAATCCTTTTTGTCCTCTTGCAGTGTGTGTTAGTCAGTGGAGAAGCCTATCTGTGTTGCAAGCTACACCACCTGTGTATAGAATACAAATTTTTTTACTGCACCTAGTGAAGTAAAACCTTTTGGGCATAGCATCATTCTATTAGTCCATCGATACTAACCTCCACCAGGTTGCAAATTCAATATACTTTTTTCTGCATCTAGCTCTGAAAAAATATTTCGGCTGGTAGCAGTGTGTGGGACTTGTTCTATTAGTCCATCTATACTAACCTCCATCAGGTTGCAAATTCAATATAATTTTTTTCTGCATCTAGCTCTGAAAAAATATTTCGGCTTGTAGCAGTGTGTGGGACTTGATCTATTAGTCCATCTATACTAACCTCCAGCAGGTTGCAAATTCAAAATAATTTTTATCTGCATCTAGCTCTGAAAAAATATTTCGGCTTGTAGCAGTGTGTGGGACTTGTTCTATTAGTCCATCTATACTAACCTCCATCTGGTTGAAAATTCAATATAAATTTTTTCTGCATCTAGCTCTGAAAAAATATTTTGGCTTGTAGCAGTGTGTGGGACTTCTTCTATTAGTCCATCTATACTAACCTCCAGCAGGTTGCAAATTCAAAATAATTTTTATCTGCATCTAGCTCTGAAAAAATATTTCGGCTTGTAGCAGTGTGTGGGACTTGTTCTATTAGTCCATCTATACTAACCTCCATCAGGTTGCAAATTCAATATAATTTTTTTCTGCATCTAGCTCTGAAAAAATATTTTGGCTTGTAGCAGTGTGTGGGACTTGTTCTATTAGTCCATCTATACTAACCTCCATCAGGTTGCAAATTCAATATAATTTTTTTCTGCATCTAGCTCTGAAAAAATATTTCGGCTTGTAGCAGTGTGTGGGACTTGTTCTATTAGTCCATCTATACTAACCTCCATCAGGTTGCAAATTCAATATAAATTTTTTCTGCATCTAGCTCTGAAAAAATATTTCGGCTTGTAGCAGTGTGTGGGACTTGTTCTATTAGTCCATCTATACTAACCTCCACCAGGTTTCAAATTCAAAATCATTTTTATCTGCATCTATCTCTGAAAAAATATTTCGGCTTGTAGCAGTGTGTGGGACTTGTTCTATTAGTCCATTTATACTAACCTCCATCAGGTTGCAACTTCAATATAAATTTCTTCTGCATCTAGCTCTGAAAAAATATTTCGGCTTGTAGCAGTGTGTGGGACTTGTTCTATTAGTCCATCTATACTAACCTCCACCAGGTTGCAAATTCAAAATCATTTTTATCTGCATCTATCTCTGAAAAAATATTTCGGCTTGTAGCAGTGTGTGGACTTGTTCTATTAGTCCATCTATACTAACCTCCATCAGGTTGCAAATTCAATATAATTTTTTTCTGCATCTAGCTCTGAAAAAATATTTCGACTTGTAGCAATGTGTGGGACCTGTTCTATTAGTCCATCTATATTAACCTCCATCAGGTTGCAAATTCAATATAATTTTTTTCTGCATCTAGTTCTGAAAAAATATTTCGGCTTGTAGCAGTGTGCGGGACTTGTTTTATTAGTCCATCTATACTAACCTCCATCAGGTTGCAAATTCAATATAATTTTTATCTGCATCTAACCCAACCAATACTTTTGGGCTAATACCACAGTTTGGCCACTCAGCTCTGCTCGGTTCCCATCCATTGTTTTTTGTGCAAACAACTCCAGAGTTGTGAATTAGTTAACCACCAAAATGAGCGGAAAAAGGCCTGCTGCTGGTGGAAAGGGGAATAGGCGTGTTGGAAAGGGAAAAAAAGGTTGTGTCCGTGGGGTAGGTGTTAAAGCAACAGTAACATCTGCAGAAGAAAGACCGTCTTCCAGCCAAACTAAGATGTCTAGTTCTTTTTGCGGACAATGTGATAAGATCCCTTTCTTACGGCCACCGCAATCGCTACAAATTCCAGATGAGGCACAAAAACAGCAGGTGCTTCAACGGATATCAAGTGCTCCTTTAAGTGGGCTCTCCTCCACCTCAACTTCAACATCACAAATACTCCAGTCCTCAGAGGTGTCACCCCAATCGCACTTGCTTCCTCACAGCTCCGAAGTCTCCAGCTGCCCGTCTGAGTATGGCGTAGAACAGATGGTTGAGTCTGCAGAGCTGTTTACTCATACTATAACCTTGGAATCAGAGGTCGGCTCCAGAGCATCTGTGAATCCAGACGAGGAAATGATCTGCACTGATGCCCAGAATCTTTATGAGTCGGATCCAGGACCAGACGCAGAAGGTTCTGACCATAATGTGGACCCTCGTTCCCAAACTGTAACTCCTGTTGGTGGAGACAATGAGGAAGATGATGAGACTCAAATACCTGATTGGAGCGACAACTTTAGTTTTTTGTCAGGGCAGGAAGAGGTTGGCTCTGAGGACGACGGGTGTGATAACACACAGGGTGATGATGACGAGGTTGGAGATCCCACTTACTGTCAACCCACAGTCAGCAAAGAGATGAGGACAGCTGAGGAGGCGGAGGAGGATGCTAGTGACGATGAGGTCAGGTTGCGCCTTCCTGGATAGAGACGTAGTACTGGAAGCACGTCAACAACTGCATCCTCAAACACAACTCTGCCTCTGACCACAAGTCGTGGTGGCTTTTCAGGTCACATGGGTGCTAAGCCTTGCATAGCCTGGGCATTTTTCAGATCGATAAAGATGACCCAACTCGTGTTATCTGTAAAATTTGTCAGCAAAAGCTAAGTAGAGGCCAAAAAATACATAGTTTGAGTACTTCATGCATGAACTGGCACATGGATATGAAGCATAAGTTGCTATGGGAAGCTCACTGTGCTACAATGCGGCCTAGCCGGCCGGGCCAGCCGCTGTCTGCCACATCTTGTGCATCCACGGCCTCTTCATCCTCTGTGACTGGGGGGACAGCAGTCACACCTGTTTTGGGACACAGACCTGCCACCTCTTTACCCGCAACAGCCAGCGTGATTGGCAGGTCATCATTTTCTTTGGAGGTGGAAACACCAGCTGGTGTTCAGCGCTGTCCGACATCGATTGCACCACCTTTGGATCAAGGCAACCTAACATGTCCACCTGCATCTTCCTCACAGTCCGGCAGTTTGCCGGGGACACCCTTCTCAACCCGGTCTAAGCACAACAGCCAGCCCTCGTTCCCTCAGATGTGGACAAGTAAAAGACCATTTCCTCCTAGCCATCAGAAAGCTAAGAGGTTGAATTTCACCATCTGCAAGCTCTTGGCTGCAGAAATGCTTCCTTTCCACTTGGTGGACACAGAGGATTTTCGAGACCTTATGTCCGTCGCAGTGCCTCAGTACCAGATGCCCAGTCGGCACTACTTCTCAAAGAAAGGTGTGCCTGCGCTCCACTAGCATGTCGCACACAACATCACCGCTTCTTTGAGAAACTCTGTGTGTGACAGGGTGCATTTCACCACAGACACTTGGACGAGTAGGCATGGACAGGGGCGTTACATGTCGCTGACTGGGCACTGGGTAACTATGGTGACAGCAGGACAAATGGCTGCTGTCCAAGTCTTGCCGTCCCCACGAGTTGTGCGTCAGTCCTCTTTATCTCAAAGTTCCTCCACTGCTTCTGCCTCCTCAACCTCCTCTCGGTCCTCCACCTGCACCCAAAGCCTGTCTGGTCATGCCACAAGCTTTCTAACTGCGCAGAAGGGATCCTGCACACCTCCTTACTATGCTGGCAGCAGGGCTCAACGTCATCAGGCGGTTTTTACTTTGAAATGTCTGGGAAATGTGAGTCACGCAGCTGAGGAGTTGTGGTCAGCTCTGGAGAACCAGTTTCATGAATGGTTGTCTCCACTGGACCTGAAACCAGGGAAGGCCGTGTGCGACAATGCTGCAAACCTCGGTGCGGCCCTTCGCCGGGCAATGTCACACACGTGCCTTGTATGGCTCACGTGTTGAACCTGGTTGTCAAGCAATTTTTAGCCCACTATCCCAGACTAGATAGCCTTCTGCAGAGGGCACGGTCGCTGTGTGCTCACTTCCGCCGTTCGCATCCCGCAGCTCAGCGACTTACATCTCTACAGAAGTCGTTGGGCCTGCCACTTCACCGGCTAAAATGCGATGTGCCTACCCGGTGGAATTCAACTCTGCACATATTGCAGCAACTGTGGCAGCACCGACAAGCCCTTGTGCAATATCTTCTGATGTATGGCCTGGGCCAACGAGATCCAGAGGTGGGGAAAATCACGCTGGAGGAGTGGTCTCAGATCAGGGACCTATGCACCCTTCTGCACAGTTTTGAAATGGCGATGAAGATGTTTAGTGCTGACGATGCCATTATCAGCATGACTATTCCAGTGATTTACATGCTGGAGCACATGTTAAACAGAATTCGGAGTCAGGTGGTGGCACAAGAGGAGGTGGAGGAAGTAGAGGAGGAGGAGTTGTATGCGGAAGGGCTAACATCTGCAAGGTCCAGAAGGTCGGCAGCACCAAGGCGGCAGGCATGTGAGGGTGGGGGATATGGTTTTACCAGGGCGCATGGTAGCAGCCAAACTATTGAGGAAGGTGCAGGAGCCCAGGAAGAAGTGGAGGACGAACTGATGGAAGACTCATCAGATGCGGTAGACAAGGCTGAGCAGAGCAGAACCGCAGACGCGGTGGACAAGGCTGAGCAGAGCAAAACCGCAGATACGGTAGACAAGGCTGAGCAGAGCGAAACCGCAGACGCGGTGGACAGGGCTGAGATAAATCACCGAAGAGGTAAACAAAGGCAAAGCAAAGGGGACAGGGCTCTGTTCACACGGAACAGAAAGAAAGGCAGAACCAGATACACACTAGATACTTGCAAAGAAGTAGCGAGAGGACTCCAACTCACAAACGGAAGTACAGCGACAACGAGAAGGAGTTAGGTGCAGGTTCAGACACTACAGAAAAAGGGAGCAAACGGACATAAAAGCAAAACAGATAAGAAACTAGGAGACAGTTCAGACAAGAACAGTTACTGCAACAAAATGCAGGAACGAGCCTAGGTAAAGCCAAGTGCTGGTTCAGACACTGCAGAAAAAGGGAACAAACGGACATAAAGACAAAACAGGTAGGAAGCTAGGAGACAGTTCAGACAGGAACTGTACTGCAACAAATACAGGAACGAGTCTGAGTATGCGGCCCCCAGAGGGCGAGAAGAACAGGCTAGGAGTGTGTGCAGACAGGCCTGGAAATACTGCCTCAGGAAGGCAGACAGACAGCTGGCTAGAGGGCACAGACAGGACACAGTTCAGACACGGGAACTGATACCGATAGGCAGGAAACATAGACGGGACCTGGCATGTCAGTGACCAGAAGCCAACTGACAGAACACAATGCTCCGGCATGGATTCCAGGGAGGAGCTGGGTTAAAAACCAGGTGACAGACAGCAATAGGCTGAGGACGCACAAGGGGTGTGCCTGCAGCAGCTACAAGAAGCAGGAAGTGATCAGGCGCCGCCCTTAAGCAGCAGAAACAGAGGCAAGCAGACAGCATGGAGGGAAGCCAGGCTAGCTGACTGGACTGGAGATCAAGTGCGCGCTCTTGCACAGTGGGAGATGGACCACTATGCAAGGACGCCGCCAGGTATGTTACACTAAGCTCCACCAGCTTTCAAATTAATAATAATTTTTAGCTACATCTAGCCCGGAAAATAATTTTGGGGCTCCTAGATGCGCAAGACGCATGAGTGCCTCCTTGCTGCACTACCTGCAACATGACCCTCAGATTGTCAGAATTCGAAGTAATCATGACTACTGGGTTGCCACACTCTTGATCCCCCACACTCTTCGATCAACCTTTTAATTTTAATAAAGAACAAAAAAATGGTCATTTCTGAAATTATAAGCATTAGCAGGTTATTAGAAGCTGAAATCAAACAGTTTTCAACTCAAAACTTTAATCTAGGTGATGTTACATTTGCACATAGGACCCCTTGTTCGAAAGGAGCTTCTGAACTCTCTCGTCAATTGAATTTGTCAGGTTTTGGATGGTTTCTGCTTCAATTGTTTTGCATGAGGACAGAATACCCTCCCAGAGCTGTTGCTTAGATGTGAACTGCCTCCCGCCATCATAGACACTTCTTTTGATGATGCTCCAGAGGTTCTGAATGGGGTTGAGGTCAGGGGAGCATGGGGGTCACACCATGAGTTTGTCCCCTTTTATGCCCATATCAGCCAGAGATGCAGATGTGTTATGTGCAGCATGAGACGATGCATTATCATGCATGAAAATGATCTTGCTGCGGAATACACGGTTCTTCTTCTTGAACCATGGCAGGAAGTGCTGTTTGAGAAACTCCACATACATTATGGAGTACATCTTTACCCCTTCAGGGATCCTAAAGGGGCTGACAATCTCTCTCCTCATGATTCCAGCCCAAAACATTACTCCACCTCCTCCTTGTTGGCGCTGTAGCCGTGTTTGCGTGGGGTGTCCATCAACCAGACATCCTCCACTCCATCCATCTGGACCATCGAGCGTTGCACGGCACTCATCGGTGAACAAAACAGTTTTGAAGTCTGTCTTCATGTATTGTTTGGCCCACTGGAGCCGTTTCTGCTTGTGTGCAGTGGATAGAGGAGGTCGACAGGATGGCTTACGCACAGCTGCAAACCTCTGAAGGACTCTGCATCTTGTTGTTCGGGGGACGATGGAGGCACCAGCAGCTTCAAAAACTTGTCTGCTGCTATGACAAGGCTTTTTTGCCGCTGCTCTTTTAACCTGACATAATTGCCTGTAGGAAAGAGTCCTCAATTTTCCCTTATCAGCACGCACACATGTGTACTGTGAATCAGCTACATACTTCTTGATTGTGCGATGATCAGGATGAAGTGTCTTGGCAATGTTGATTGTAGTCATGCCTTGACCTAAACACTCCACAATTTCTTGCTTCTCAGCAGCCAACACATCCTTTTTCTTTCCCACCCATTTTGGCAGAAAATGTAGGCTGCTTAATATTGTGGGACAGCCTTCTTAAGTAGTCTTGCCTTTCATTGGACACACCTGCCAAACTAATTAGCACAGGTGTCTGCAATTGCTTACAGTGATATAAAGAGCCCTGACACACATCACCATCAATGAGTTTAACTGACAAACAAAAAAATTCTTACCTTATCACTCCTAAACACTTTTTGCATAATAATTTGGAACACAGTGTACATGTGCTTTTCCACAAAACACCAGTGGTTCACGTAGTGAATCTTACAGTTCTAACTTGCC
The DNA here is from genome assembly GCF_046119375.1 of Phyllobates terribilis. Classification (NCBI taxonomy): domain Eukaryota; kingdom Metazoa; phylum Chordata; class Amphibia; order Anura; family Dendrobatidae; genus Phyllobates; species Phyllobates terribilis. Next base: position 761,323,239 of record NW_027362762.1, on the reverse strand, counting down.
AACCGTGGTCTGTATGGAGTTGTTCAATAAAGGGCCCAAAATTAAGATAACATAGACGGGAGAGGTCTCTATGAATAGGAATTCCTAAGTATCTGAAACCCTGTGAGGGCCAGGCAAAGGGAAAGTTGGACTGGATGGAATCCTGTATGGATTTGGGGAGGGAGACATCGAGGGCCTCAGACTTCGCTGCATTGATTTTAAAATTTGACCATGTAACAAAGTGATCTATTTCAGCCATAACAGCAGGGATGGATATATGTGATTGAGTGATATATACTAGGACATCATCAGCAAATGCAGAGCACTTGTACTCGGTGCCTCCCACCTCAATCCACCTAATATTGGGGTTATGGCGAATTGATGAGAGCAGGTGCTCCATCACTAGGATGTATAAGAGAGGGGACAAAGGACATCCCTGCCTTGTCCCATTGGTGATTATGAAAGGTGATGAAAATGTTCCAATTATCTTCAGCCTAGGTGACATATTGCGATACAGGGCCGTGATTTTGCCTATAAAAGGGTCCCCTAGACCCCTACCCAAGCTTTTTAAGAGAATAATATATGGCGTGCCAGGAGACTCTATGGAATGCTTTCTAAGCATCCAATGAGAGTATCTAATTACAAAGTTTTAACTGCATCTAGCCCAGGAAATACTTTGTGCCTAGTAGCAGTGTCTGCTAGTCAGTGGATTATCCCAGCTGTTAAGCAAGCTACACCACCTGTAGTTTGGACACTTAATTTTTTCAAAGGAAAGGGTTCAGGCCCCTGGGACACTCAATGAAGAGCATCGGGGAGGCACCCCAAGGCATAGGGGCTGGGACTGGCGGTAGGACGCCTTGCGGTGGACCGCCGGGCTCAATCCTTATAAAAGCTTTTTAACTACAGCAGCTTTAGTGGACGCTACTGGAGCTGGAATTACGTGGCTGCTGGCATGAGACTTGCCCTCCAATAGATCCTTGTAAAAGGATTTAATGTGTATTCATTCAAATTAGATAGACAATTTAAATTAAAAAGATTAGACCTGCCTCCACCACAGGGGGGCTCGCTCGACCCACCAGCGGACAGGCACCAGTATTGGGAGAGGGGGGCTGACACGGAGGTCGCACGGACAGGAACGGACTGGCCATGTCGGCTTCACACTTTTTTGGTTTTAGAAGGGCATGACATGCCTATATCTGTCTCCCCCTCCTTTTACTCCTCCACCTCTTTTCTTTTTGCATGACTATATGTACTTGTCACTTTTACATGTGTTAGCTGTGTCTTCTGAGCAGTTTGTCAGGTTTTGGACACCTTTGAAGGTGTTTTCTATGTGTTTCTATGTGTTTTTGTTTGCCTGCCATTGGTTTTAATGGTGTTCGACAAACAGTTCGACGAACAGTTCGGCGAACATACGGGTGTTCGACGAACCGAACCAAACTCGAACACTACAGGGGTGGCTCAACACTAATCACTACAGATTTAGAAGCTGGCAGACTCCATTGTCCATGAATGGAAGGCTTATTACTGCTATTGAAAAGAAGGGTGGCTATATTGGTCACTGAGGTATATACTGTATATATATATATATATATATATATATATATATATATATATATATATATTTTTTTTTTTAAATGTCAGAAATGTATATTTGCAAATTTTGTGTTGTTTGTTTATTCTCACTTTAACAGATGAAAATAAACAATTGAGATGAGAAAATGTATATTTTATGTAGTTTCATAGTAATTCTGTACACTGATAGCTGCCTTATAATTATGCACATATAAGTATTTTCCCAAGATAGAAAAAAAATCTCTTTTACTTTTTTATATATTTAGCTTTCCTTTTTGGATTGGATTGACCGCAGCACTGTAGTTGTTCACTAATACATTAAATCATCAAAATACAAATTGCCTAATAATTGTGCACACAGTGTATGTGTCAGTTATAATACTGATGACTTATGTTATTTGGCAAAAGAACTTGTAGGCCTTTTTGGCAGTAGAGCCTGGTGTGGCTGATTTCTATGCACCCCTTATCGTAATGCAGCTGATGATGACTAACAAATTTTAATATTCCATATACATACAATATTGGAAGGGCCAGATGCTGGTATTCTTTACAATGCAGGTTTTTTTTACGTTTTCCTGAAGGACAATATGCACAGATGGGAGGCTTATGCAGTTCAGTCTACAAACTCTTAGTCATAGTTTTCTAAGAAGTGAGATGAACATCAATACAAATTCCTAGTTAAATTTCTATGAAATACAAAATACAAAAAAAAGTTTCAGGCACTACTATATAAATTAACAACACATTAAGGGTATATGCCCATGATGCAGATTTGAAGCAGATATTTGCTGAGCATTTCTGCATCTCCTTGGCAGAAAAAACGCATGCGGGTTTTACATGCGTTTTTCAGCATTTTTATTCCCGTTTATGCATGCGTTTTTTCAGAGTTTTCACATGCGTTTATGCATGCGTTTTTTCAAGCGTTTTTCCAAGCGATTTTGAACATCACTTGAAAAAGGGCTTGACAAGTTGGTCACGCAATATAAATCCATGTAACTGGCATGGATTTAAATTGTGTGACCAACTTAAAGGAAATTTATATTATCAAATGCTGCATCTAAAGTAAAAAAAAAAAATTAAAAAGTAAAAAGAAATAAAAAACCTTATATTCACCTCTCCGGCGGCCCCTGGTCTCCTCCCGGCCGCGTCCTCTCTCCTCGGCGTCTCGCGGTGCACTGGCAGGAACTGCAGTGATGTCATTTAGTCAGCTGATGGTCACGTGACCGATGACGTCAGCGGTCAGGTAATGATTGCATGACTATCAGCTGACTAAATGACGTCACCACAGGTCCTGCCAGTACACCGCGGGATGCCGAGGAGAGAGGATGCGGCCGGGAGACCAGGGGCCGCCGGAGAGGTGAGTATGAATAATTTTCTTTATTTTTTACATTATAATTATCTTTTTACTTGCAGGTACGATGGTACCTGGGTCGGATGAGAGTCTCCTCTTCTCCAGACCAGGGTACCATCCAAGCATTGAACCGAATAACATCTGCAAGTATACATGCGGATATTATGCGGTTCAATGCAAGTCAATGGGCGCGATTTCACCGCAAAATCACACTCAAATTGGTTGTGCTGCGGATTTTTCTGCAATGATAATCCGCAGCGGAAATTATTTCCGCAGCATGTGCACAGCACATGCGGATTATCATTGGGATACATCCCAGACCTCTTAAGTGATTTAATGCATTAAATCCACATCGTGGGCACTCAGCCTAATAGATTCTTATAGAACAATTGAGGAGATTTCTTTGACTACCTTGTATTGGGCAAACAATGCACTGCGTGATCACGTGGAGGGAGCTCTACTTCAAATTAGTGGATTCGGCCATTCCACCTGAGTTAAATAAAAGTGAACTTACAGGAACTATAAACATTTATGATCCCATTTGAAAGATTTGAGGGAACATCAACAAAAAAATATTCAGCTGTTCAGATGCAGATGTAGTGTACTGTGTCCCTGTACTCTCTGTCAAATAGTTTGCATTGCATTTGCAATTGGAATATTTCATTTTGTGTTATTGCTTTTTTCATTGGTCCTGATATTTCACAGCAAGACAGGTTAGCTCTTAGTGCTAGTGCTTTGTAATTTTCCTTTGTTTTTCCTTTGGCAACTCTGGTAATGTCCCACACTCCAAAAAGTATATTTCATAGAAATGATAACACTCACAGCAGACTTTGAAAGGAGAATCACACAATCACACAATCTTCAGTAGTGTTGAGCCACCCCCGTAGTGTTCGAGTTCAGTTCGGTTCGTTGAACACCCGTGTGTTCGCCGAACTGTTCGTCGAACTGTTCGTCGAACACCTTCGAACACCGTTAAAACCAATGGCAGGCAAACAAAAACACATAGAAACACATAGAAAACACCTTCAAAGGTGTCCAAAAGCTGACAAACTGCTCATAAGACACAACTAACACATGGAAAAGTGACAAGTACATATAGTCATGCGAAAAGAAAAGAGGTGGAGGAGTAAAAGGAGGGGGAGACACAGATATAGGCATGTCATGCCCTTCTAAAATCCAAAAAGTGAGAAGCCGACACGTTCAGTCCGCTCCTGCCCGTGCCACCTCCGTGTCGCCGGGTTTGTGCCAGAGCCGCGGTGAACCCTGACGGCCAGCCCACCTCTCCCAATACTGGTGCCTGTCCGCTGGTGGGTCGAGCGAGCCCCCCTGTGGTGGAGGCAGCTCTAAGCTTTTTAATTTAAATTGTCTCTCTAATTTGAATAAATACACTTTAAATCCATTTACAAGGATCTATTGGAGGGCAAGTCTCATGCCAGCAGCCGCGTAATTCCAGCTCCAGTAGCGTCCACTAAAGCTGCTGCAGTTAAAAAGCTTTTATAAGGATCGAGCTCGGCTGTCCACCGCAAGGCATCCTACTGCCAGTCCGAGCCCGTATGCCTTGGGGTGCCTCCTGATGCTCTTCACTGAGTATCCCGTGGTCCCGAAGCATTTCCTTTGAAAAAATGAAGTGTCCAAACTACAGGTGGTGTAGCTTGCTTAACAGCCGGGATAATCCGCTGACTAGCAGACACTGCTACTAGGCACAAAGTATTTCCTGGGCTAGATGCAGTTAAAAATTAGTAATTAGATACTCTCGTTGGAAGCTGAGAAAGCATTCCATAGAGTCTCCTGGCACGCCATATATGATTCTCTTAAAAAGCTTGAGGTAGGGGTCTAGGGGACCCTTTTATAGCCAAAATCACGGCCCTGTATCGCAATACGTCACCTAGGCTGAAGATAAATGGAACTGTAGCACCCTGAGGGCTCGGTTGCTACAGAGGTATTGCACCTCACCCAGAGGTGTGATATCTCACTCTCAGGTAAGGATGTAGTGTGGATCAGGACCCGACACCTGCATGCATTACACCACATTGCCGTGGGGCAGGGCGACCAATATGCCCCTGAGATGGGCACGACAGTCCCTGTCCCTGGCTGGAGTGGGGGGAGGGAACACTGAGGAAGGGGAACCCTGTAGTGCAGGAGCAGGGAGGAAGCAGTTCCTGGGTGCATTGAGAAGGGAGTATAAAAGGTGGGCACCATCTTAGTTCAGTGCAGAGAAGTCTGAGCAGAAGTGGCAGGGAGCAGGGGCTCTGCATGAGCTCTGCTCCGGAGGCAGGCCTAGTAACAGAGGCCCAGGCCTGGAAGAGGGAGAAGGAAGGAAGAGGAGCGGAGAAGGCTCCAGGAACGAGGAACGAAGGGATCTCAGGGGTACGGACGGGCGAGTCGCCACCGCACGCCCGAATCCACCTGCGTGGAGGGGTCAGGCCAAAGGGGGAGACCGGTCCCCGAAACTAGTGGAGGCAGGAAACGACCCTCAGCTAGAAACAGGAGGCTGTGACATTTTATGTGGCGCAGCCCCTCGCTACACCCACTAGGAAGGCACCACATAGGGTCAGGGAAACTGGCGCCAAGTTTATCAAGAGGAGGCCCGAGGCAGCCGGACAGAAGGGTTGGTAAGAAAGGCCAGACAAAGGACACACAAAGGGGGTCCTGTGAAGCACTCCAAAGTTATCTGGGAGTTGTCTGAGCCCCTCACCTGGTGAGCACAGTACGACGTGGGCAGCCGTTACCTGCAGACGTGGTCTGGATAATAAGAACTGTGAGTAAAGGCCCTGGACTGCATCACTGACTCCGTGTCATTACTGCTGCTGCCCTGCACCATCACCCCCTTCCTCCGCATACACTGCCCTGAGGCTATACTCCTCCCGTGGGGAGTTATGCTACGCTCTGCTGCACCCACAACACCAGCCTCAGCGGTCTGTCCTGGAGCGGCGGTTCACTCTGACCGCAATCCACGGGTGGCGTAGTCGGGCATTTAAACATCAAAACCACATAAATAGTTCCGCCACTGGTTTGACCGCCCTGAGCCACGGAACCGGGTCGCCGCCACGGAGACTACAACCACCAGCATCCACCAAAAAGGGTCCGGCTCCGGGTGTCCCAAGGCCCAGGGGGCGCGTCAGAACATTTTCATCACCTTTCACAATCACCAATGGGACAAGGCAGGGATGTTCTCTGTCCCCTCTCTTATACATCCTAGTGACGGAGCACCTGCTCTCATCAATTCGCCATAACCCCAATATTAGGTGGATTGAGGTGGGAGGCACCGAGTACAAGTGCTCTCTATTTGCTGATGATGTCCTAGTATATATCACTCAATCACATATATCCATCCATGCTGTTATGGCTGAAATAGATCACTTTGTTACATGGTCAAATTTTAAAATCAATGCAGCGAAGTCTGAGGCCCTCGATGTCTCCCTCCCCAAATCCATATAGGATTCCATCCAGTCCAACTTTCCTTTTGCCTGGCCCTCACAGGGTATCAAATACTTAGGAATTCCTATTCATAGAGACCTCTCCCATCTATGTTATCTTAATTTTGGGCCCTTTATTGAACAACTCCATACAGACCACGGTTGGCAAGTTAGAACTGTAAGATTCACTACGTGAACCACTGGTGTTTTGTGGAAAAGCACATGTACACTGCGTTCCAAATTATTATGCAAAAAGTGTTTAGGAGTGATAAGGGAAGAATTTGTTTGTTTGTCAGTTAAACTCATTGATGGTGATGTGTGTCAGGGCTCTTTATATCACTGTAAGCAATTGCAGACACCTGTGCTAATTAGTTTGGCAGGTGTGTCCAATGAAAGGCAAGACTACTTAAGAAGGCTGTCTCACATTATTAAGAAGCCTACATTTTCTGCCAAAATGGGAAAGAAAAAGGATGTGTCGGCTGCTGAGAAGCAACAAATTGTGGAGTGTTTAGGTCAAGGCATGACTACAATCAACATTGTGTGATGATCAGGATGAAGTGTCTTGGCAATCAAGAAGTATGTAGCTGATTCACAGTACACACGTGTGCGTGCTGATAAGGGCAAATTGAGGACTCTTTCCTACAGGCAATTACGTCAGGTTGAAAGAGCAGCGGCAAAAAAGCCTTGTCATAGCAGCAGACAAGTTTTTGAAGCTGCTTGTGCCTCCAACGTCCCCCGAACAACAAGATGCAGGGTCCTTCAGAGGTTTGCAGCTGTGCATACGCCATCCTGTCGACCTCCTCTATCCACTTCACACAAGCAGAAACGGCTCCAGTGGGCCAAACATTACATGAAGACTGATTTCAAAACTGTTTTGTTCACGGATGAGTGCCGTGCAGTGCTCGATGGTCCAGATGGATGGAGTGGAGGATGGCTGGTTAATGGACACCCCACGCAAACACGGCTACAGCGCCAACAAGGAGGAGGTGGAGTAATGTTTTGGGCTGGAATCATGGGGAGAGAGATTGTTGGCCCCTTTAGGATCCCTGAAGGTGCTAAAGATGAACTCCATAATGTATGTGGATTTTCTCAAACAGCACTTCCTGCCATGGTTCAAGAAGAAGAACCGTGTATTTCACAGCAAGATCATTTTTCTGCATGATAATGCACCATCTCATGCTGCACATAAAACATCTGCATCTCTGGCTGATATGGGCATAAAAGGGGACAAACTTATGGTGTGACCCCCATGCTCCCCTGACCTCTACCCCATTCAGAACCTTTGGAGCATCATTAAAAGGAGTGTCTATGATGGCGGGAGGCAGTTCACATCTAAGCAACAGCTCTGGGAGGGTATTCTGTCCTCATGCAAAACAATTGAAGCAGAAACCATCCAAAACCTGACAAATTCAATGGACGAGAGAGTTCAGAAGCTCCTTTCGAACAAGGGGTCCTATGTGAAAATGTAACATCACCTAGAATAAAGTTTTGAGTTGAAAACTGTTTGATTTCAGTTTCTAACAACCTGCTAATGCTTATAATTTCAAAAATGACCATTTTTTTGGTCTTTATTAAAATGAAAAGGTTGATCGAAAAGTTTGGGGATCTAAGAGTGTGGCAACCCAGTAGTCATGATTACTTCGAATTCTGACAATATGAGGGTCATGCTGCAGGTAGTGCAGCAAGAAGGCACTTTTGTGTCTTGCGCATCTTGAAGCCCCAAAATTATTTTCCGGGCTAGATGCAGCTAAAAATTATTATTAATTTTAAATCTGGTGAAGCTTTAGTATAGATGGCCTAATAGGATCAGTGCTGCACACTGCTACAAAGCCCAAATTATTTTCCAGTCAAGATACAGATAAACATGATTAGTAATTTTAAATCTGGTGGAGCTTATTATAGATGGCCTAATAGAATCAGTGCTGCACACTGCTACAAAGCCCAAATTATTTTCCAGCCAAGATACAGATAAACATGATTAGTAATTTGAAAGCTTAAAACGGTTGGTAGGGTGATTTTAACCAATCATCAAGCTTTTACTCTCCCCAGGATGACACAGGGGTAGAAAAGTCGTTTCGGATCCATGATTTGTTCATCTTTATGAACGTGAGTCTGTCTACATTATCAGTGGAGAGCCGCGTGCGCTTATCTGTCAGCACACCACCAGCAGCGCTGAACACACGTTCAGACAGAACGCTGGCTGCGGGGCATGACAAGATCTCCAAGGCGTAAGTGGCTAGCTCCGGCCATTTATCCAGATTGGAAGCCCAAAAAGAGCAAGGGTCCAGTGACACAGTCGTGGCTTCAATGTTTACTTGGAGATACTCCTGTACCATCGTCTCTAGGCGTTGACTATGTGTCAGACTTCTTGTCTCCTGTGGCCTTGCAAAGGATGGGCTAAAAAAGTGGTGAAATGATTCCGCAAAATTGATGTTACCAGCAGATACTGTGGTTCTGTTACGGTTTGAGTGCTGAACACTTGACGGTCCCACGGTTGGCAAGTTGGAACTGTGAGATTCACTACGTGCACCACTGGTATTTTGTGGAAAAGCACATGTAAGATTCTGCAACAGTCTCTGCTGATACTCCTGCATGCGTGCATCCCTTTCTATGGCAGGAATAATTTCGGCAAATTTACTTTTGTACCGGGGATCTAACAGTGTGGCAACCCAGTAGTCAGGATTATTTCTAATTCTCACAATTCGAGGGTCATGTTGCAGGTAGTGCAGCAAGAAGGCACTCATGTGTGTTGCGCATCCAGGAGCACCAAGTCCCTGTTGTGTTGGTGGCGAGGTAACAATCATGCTTCCTTCCTCTGTCCTCTCCCCCCAACCTCGCACAACAGAAATGTGATCAAGGTCTCCCTCATCTGATGAGTCTTCCATCAGTTCGTCCTCCACTTCTTCCTGGGCTCCTGCACCTTCCTCACTAGTTTGGCTGCTACCATGCGCCCTGGTAAAACCAACTCCCCCACCCTCACATGCCTGCCGCTTTGGTGCTGCCGACCGTCTGGACCTTGCAGATGTTAGCCCTTCCGCATACAACTCCTCCTCCTCTACTTCCTCCACCTCCTCTTGTGCCACCACCTGACTCCGAATTCTGTTTAACATGTGCTCCAGCATGTAAATCACCGGAATAGTCATGCTGATAATGGCATCGTCAGCACTAAACATCTTCGTCGCCATTTCAAAACTGTGCAGAAGGGTGCATAGGTCCCTGATCTGAGACCACTCCTCCAGCGTGATTTGCCCCACCTCTGGATCTCGTTGGCCCAGGCTATACGTCAGAACGTATTGCACCAGGGCTTGTCGGTGCTGCCACAGTCGCTGCAACATGTGCAGAGTTGAATTCCACCGGGTAGGCACATCGCATTTTAGCCGGTGAAGTGGCAGGCCCAACGACTTCTGTAGAGATGTAAGTCGCTGAGCTGCGGGATGCGAACGGCGAAAGTGAGCACACAGCGACCGTGCCCTCTGCAGAAGGCCATCTAGTCTGGGATAGTGGGCTAAAAATTGCTGGACAACACGTGAGCCATAGAAGGCACGTGTGTGACATTGCCCCGGCGAAGGGCCGCACCCAGGTTAGCAGCATTGTCGCATACGGCCTTCCCTGGTTTCAGGTCCAGTGGAGACAACCATTCATGAAATTGGTTCTCCAGAGCTGACCACAACTCCTCAGCTGTGTGACTCACATTTCCCAGACATTTCAATGTAAAAACCGCCTGATGACGTTGAGCCCTACTGCCAGCATAGTAAGGAGGTGTGCAGGATCCCTTCTGCGCAGTTAGAAAGCTTGTGGCATGACCAGACACGCTTTGGTTGCAGGTGGAAGACCGAGAGGAGGTTGAGGAGGCAGAAGCAGTGGAGGAACTTTGACATAAAGAGGATTGACGCACAACTCGTGGGGACGGCAAGACTTGGACAGCAGCCCCTTGTCCTGCTGTCACCATAGTTACCCAGTGCCCAGTCAGCGACATGTAACGCCCCTGTCCATGCCTACTCGTCCAAGTGTCTGTGGTGAAATGCACCCTGTCACACACAGAGTTTCTCAAAGAAGAAGTGATGTTGTGTGCGACATGCTGGTGGAGCGCAGGCACACCTTTCTTTGAGAAGTAATGCCGACTGGGCATCTGGTACTGGGGCACTGCGACGGACATAAGGTCTCGAAAATCCTCTATGTCCACCAGGCGGAAAGGCAGCATTTCTGTAGCCAAGAACTTGCAGATGGTGAAATTCAACCTCTTAGCTTTCTCATGGCTAGGAGGAAATGGTCTTTTACTTGTCCACATCTGAGGGACCGAGGGCTGGCTATTGTGCTTAGACGGGGTTGATAAGGGTGTCCCCAGCAAACTGCCGGTCTGTGAGGAAGATGCAGGCGGACATGTTAGGTTGCCTTGATCCAAAGGTGGTGCTATCGATGTCGGACAGCGCTCAACACCAGCTGGTGTTACCACCTCCAAAGAAAATGATGACCTGCCAATCACGCTGGCTGTTGCGGGTAAAGAGGTGGCAGGTCTGCGCCCCAAAACAGGTGTGACTGCTGTCCCCCCAGTCACAGAGGATGAAGAGGCCGCGGATGCACAAGATATGGCAGACGGTGGTTGGCCCGGCCGGCTAGGCCACATTGTAGCACACTGAGCTTCCCACTGCAACTTATGCTTCATGTCCATGTGCCGGTTCATGCATGAAGTACTCAAACTATGTATTTTTTGGCCTCTACTTAGGTTTTGCTGACAAATGTTACAGATAACACGAGTTGGGTCATCTTTATCGATCTGAAAAAATGCCCAGGCTATGCAAGGCTTAGCACCCATGCGACCTGAAGAGCCACCACGACTTGTGGTGAGAAGCAGAGTTGTGTTTGAGGATGCAGTTGTTGACGTGCTTCCAGTACTACGTCTCTGTCCAGGAAGGCGCAACCTGACCTCGTCGTCACTAGCATCTTCCTCCACCTCCTCTGCTGACCTCATCTCTTGGCTGACTGTGGGTTGACAGTAAGTGGGATCTCCAACCTCATCATCATCACCCTGTGCGTTAGCACACCCGTCGTCCTCAGAGCCAACCTGTTCCTACCCTGACAAAAAACTAAAGTTGTCGATCCAATCAGGTATTTGAGTCTTATCATCGTCTTCCTCATTGTCTCCACCAACAGGAGTTACAGTTTGGGAATGAGGGTCTACATTATGGTCAGAACCTTCTGCGTCTGGTCCTGGATCCGACTCATAAAGATTCTGGGCATCAGTGCAGATCATTTCCTCGTCTGGATTCACAGAAGCGCTGGAGTCGACCTCTGATTCCCAGGCTATAGTATGAGTAAACAGCTCTGCAGACTCAACCATCTGTTCTACCTCATACTCAGACGGGCAGCTGGAGATTTGAGAGCTGTGAGGAAGCAAGTGCGATTGGGGTGACACCTTTGAGGACTGGAGTATTTGTGATGTTGAAGTTGATGTGGAGGAGAGCCCACTTAAAGGAGCACTTGATATCCGTTGAAGCACCTGCTGTTTTTGTGCCTCATCTGGAATTTGTAGCGATTGGCGTGGCCGTAAGAAAGGGATCTTATCACATTGTCCGCTAAAAGAAGTAGACATTTTAGTTTGGCTGGAAGATGGTCTTTCTTCTGCAGATGTTACTGTTGCTTTAACACCTACCCCACGGACACAACCTTTTTTCCTCTTCCCAACACGCCTATTCCCCTTTCCACCAGCAGCAGGCCTTTTTCCACTCATTTTGGTGGTTAACTAATTAACAACTCTGGAGTTGTTTGCACAAAAAACAATGGATGGGAACCGAGCAGAGCTGAGTGGCCAAACTGTGGTATTAGGCCAAAACTATTGGCTGGGTTAGATGCAGAAAAAAATTATATTCAATTTGCAACCTGATGGAGGTCAGTATAGATGGACTAATAGAGAAAGTCCCACACACTGCTAGAAGGCCAAATATTTTTTCAGAGCTAGATGCAGAAAAAAATATATTCAGTTTGCAACCTGATGGAGGTCTGTATAGATGGATTAATAGAACAAGTCCCACACACAGCTAGAAGCCCAATATTTTTTCAGATGTAGATGCAGAAAAAAATATATTCAGTTTGCAACCTGATGGAGGTCAGTATAGATGGACTAATACAACAAGTCCCACACACAGCTAGAAGCCCAATATTTTTTCAGAGGTAGATGCAGAAAAAAATATATTCAGTTTGCAACCTGATGGAGGTCTGTATAGATGGATTAATAGAACAAGTCCCACACACAGCTAGAAGCCCAATATTTTTTCAGAGGTAGATGCAGAAAAAAATATATTCAGTTTGCAACCTGATGGAGGTCAGTATAGATGGACTAATACAACAAGTCCCACACACAGCTAGAAGCCCAATATTTTTTCAGAGGTAGATGCAGAAAAAAATATATTCAGTTTGCAACCTGATGGAGGTCAGTATAGATGGACTAATACAACAAGTCCCACACACAGCTAGAAGCCCAATATTTTTTCAGAGGTAGATGCAGAAAAAAATATATTCAGTTTTCAACCTGATGGAGGTCTGTATAGATGGATTAATTGAACATGTCCCACACACAGCTAGAAGCCCAATATTTTTTCAGAGGTAGATGCAGAAAAAAATATATTCAGTTTGCAACCTGATGGAGGTCAGTATAGATGGACTAATACAACAAGTCCCACACACAGCTAGAAGCCCAATATTTTTTCAGAGGTAGATGCAGAAAAAAATATATTCAGTTTGCAACCTGATGGAGGTCTGTATAGATGGATTAATAGAAAAAGTCCCACACACAGCTAGAAGCCCAATATTTTTTCAGAGGTAGATGCAGAAAAAAATATATATTCAGTTTGCAACCTGATGGAGGTCAGTATAGATGGACTAATACAACAAGTCCCACACACAGCTAGAAGCCCAATATTTTTTCAGAGGTAGATGCAGAAAAAAATATATTCAGTTTGCAACCTGATGGAGGTCAGTATAGATGGACTAATACAACAAGTCCCACACACAGCTAGAAGCCCAAATATTTTTTCAGAGGTAGATGCAGAAAAAAATATATTCAGTTTGCAACCTGATGGAGGTCTGTATAGATGGACTAATACAACAAGTCCCACACACAGCTAGAAGCCCAATATTTTTTCAGAGGTAGATGCAGAAAAAAATATATTCAGTTTGCAACCTGATGGAGGTCAGTATAGATGGACTAATACAACAAGTCCCACACACAGCTAGAAGCCCAATATTTTTTCAGAGGTAGATGCAGAAAAAAATATATTCAGTTTGCAACCTGATGGAGGTCTGTATAGATGGATTAATAGAACAAGTCCCACACACAGCTAGAAGCCCAATATTTTTTCAGAGGTAGATGCAGAAAAAAATATATTCAGTTTGCAACCTGATGGAGGTCAGTATAGATGGACTAATACAACAAGTCCCACACACAGCTAGAAGCCCAATATTTTTTCAGAGGTAGATGCAGAAAAAAATAGATTCAGTTTGCAACCTGATGGAGGTCTGTATAGATGGATTAATAGAACAAGTCCCACACACAGCTAGAAGCCCAATATTTTTTCAGAGGTAGATGCAGAAAAAAATATATTCAGTTTGCAACCTGATGGAGGTCAGTATAGATGGACTAATACAACAAGTCCCACACACAGCTAGAAGCCCAATATTTTTTCAGAGGTAGATGCAGAAAAAAATATATTCAGTTTGCAACCTGATGGAGGTCTGTATAGATGGATTAATAGAACAAGTCCCACACACAGCTAGAAGCCCAATATTTTTTCAGAGGTAGATGCAGAAAAAATATATTCAGTTTGCAACCTGATGGAGGTCTGTATAGATGGATTAATAGAACAAGTCCCACACACAGCTAGAAGCCCAATATTTTTTCAGAGGTAGATGCAGAAAAAAATATATTCAGTTTGCAACCTGATGGAGGTCAGTATAGATGGACTAATACAACAAGTCCCACACACAGCTAGAAACCCAATATTTTTTCAGAGGTAGATGCAGAAAAAAATATATTCAGTTTGCAACCTGATGGAGGTCTGTATAGATGGATTAATAGAACAAGTCCCACACAAAGCTAGAAGCCCAATATTTTTTCAGAGGTAGATGCAGAAAAAAATATATTCAGTTTGCAACCTGATGGAGGTCTGTATAGATGGATTAATAGAACAAGTCCCACACACAGCTAGAAGCCCAATATTTTTTCAGAGGTAGATGCAGAAAAAAATATATTCAGTTTGCAACCTGATGGAGGTCTGTATAGATGGATTAATAGAACAAGTCCCACACACAGCTAGAAGCCCAATATTTTTTCAGAGGTAGATGAAGAAAAAAATATATGCAGTTTGCAACCTGATGGAGGTCAGTATAGATGGACTAATACAACAAGTCCCACACACAGCTAGAAGCCCAATATTTTTTCAGAGCTAGATGCAGAAAAAAATTATATTCAATTTGCAACCTGATGGAGGTCAGTATAGATGGACTAATAGAATGATGCTATGCCCAAAAGATTTAACTTCACTAGGTGCAGTAAAAAAATTGGTATTCTATACACAAGTGGTATATCTTGCAACACAGATAGGCTACTCCACTGACTAACACACTCTGCAATAGGCCAAAAAGGATTAGCTTTGCTAGATTCAGCCAAATGCTGTGAAAAAAACTTGCACAGCACTGGCACAGACCTGCCTGGCAAAAACTGATAGGAACTGATGTAACCTAGTCCTGAAAAGGACTCCAATTACAATTAGTCTTTACTCCAACAATCTATCTATTTAAGAGCACAGACCTGCCTGATAAAAGTCGCAGGAAATGCTGTAACCTAGTCCTTAAAAGGACTGCAATCACAACTATTCCCTACTCCCAAGCTATCTGTAGATTTGTGCGAAAATTGGCTTGAAATTAACAAGGTATAGCGCACACAGCAACAGCGGTGCCGTCTAACACGCAGCTGCAGCAGTGAGAAAATGGTGGCGACGGGGAAAATGGCTTGGTCTTATAGGGCAAGGACATGTGACATACACTGCCAATGACACATGCCCTTGGTTGTGTGAAAAAAAGCACTTCGCTCCGTGTGTGCGCTGCTGATAGGCTGACAGATTGCACCTCCCCACTGTAAATGCGGGAAAGAGGAAAAAAAATGGAGATCCTCATTGTTCCTGCAGAGATCCATCCCCTGCCCCTCCCCCCACCCCGCTGTACACTCAAACTGCGTATTAACATTAATTTTCATCATTACTGAGAAAAAATCCAGTTATGATTTTGGTGCACGAACAGTTATCGAACATAACCTCGAACAGCCGAATTTTTCTCAAATTGTTCGTGTACGCCGAACGGCTCGAACACCGCCCAAAACAGCTCGAATTTGAGATTGGCGAACAGTTCGAGTAGAACAACGCTCATCTCTAATCTTCAGCATCAGTGACTTTTAAAACAAGGGAGAAAAGATTTCTCATGAGCTGAATAGGAGGAATGCTGTCCAGGAATGAAGCTGTGTTGATGCTGGTATCCAAAGGCTATAGAAAGCAGCATCAGCCTGAACACATAGACCTTACATGCAGCACGTATTACTCAGAGAGACATGCTCAAGTCTGTTACTAGCAGGAATCCTAAAGAATACAGATTGTAACCGAAAATGACTTCTACATTTTTAATTCAAAGTGACTACTGAAATATGTGAAAATCATATTTCTCTATGTTAAAGGTAAAGGTATCCGTAGCCAAAAATGAGAGATTAATGTCAATTAGTGTACAGTTCTGTGTTTACGATAAAAAATATTTGAATTCTGATAAAAATTTTACATACCCCTAATGGAACAAAAAAAAGGTTTGATTGCGATCTATTAAAAAACCAGTTAGAAATTGTTAAAAACTGCATTAGAAATTAAAGCTTCAATGCTACTGTAAACAGCGCCTTTGCTAATGATGACTTCACATATCATATTTTCTTATCTCTATAAGGGTATTCTAAAGTTCTTAAATTCTTTAATTTCTTAAAGTTCTTAAATTACTTTAATTAGTTAAACATCATGAAAATAGGCGAGTTTGCAATTTATTTGCTTTTTCTAGCTGCTTTCATTCTCCTGCAATAACAGCTTTTATCTTTTATAGTCTACAGCACGTTTCCATGGAGCTCAGCCATGAAAGCCTGACTAAAAGTATGCAGTAGGTACATTCCAGGAGAGGGTTTAACTCTTGACATCCCAGTCAGTTGTCTCCAGTTCATTGATTTCTATACAGTAGATAGACGCTCACTTTCACCTTCCTCTCATCTTCAGAAGAGATGCTGTTATAAATCGCCAGTTGCAGCTTTCAGAGCATGTCTGCTAATTTTAGCTCTTTGCCCTCAATGTCTACAGTTGTGTGCTTTTCAAATGCCCTGTTGTTTCTATGTGTAAATACACTAATAACAATGCACAGGCCAGAACAAACCACTAAGGGCTGAATGTGGAGAACAAGTCCTTCTAGAAGTAAGGAGACTGCATAGCTCTAAGCTGGTCAAGAGGCAACTTAAGAATAACTATTTAATGATAAAAATAAGGTTTGTTGTTTTTTTGTTGTTGCTTATTTTGATGGTAGCCTCTACTAGTTAGGAATAAATCAGCTGCTGATGTGTTTCTGTTTAACATGTTTTCTACACATTTTAAAACATACAAAATAAAATAGTAAATAAAAATATATTTATGATGTTGTGTTTTTATGAATGCTATACTTATTTAAATATAATATATAATAATTAGTGATGAGCGAGCACTAAAATGCTCGGGTAATCATTGTTTGAGACGAGCAAATTGGAATACTCGGGTGCTTGGTCCGAGTAACGAGCACAATGGAAGTCTATAAGAAACTTGAGCATTTTTCCAGCGGTTCCCCCCGGCGGTCTGCAGAGGGCCTGAAAATTGCCCAAATCGATAGGAAGAGTGCTCAAATGACATGGGGAAGACTCCTGGAGGCATTTCTGACTCCCAGGACACTGCTGTCAACAACGTTGTCAGAGGTATTACGCCACTTTTACGGACTCACAATAAAACATACAAAAACGAAACCTAAATGGATTTTCCTGGGAAATATGTTGAGGAAAATCCTTCCCAGGATAATGACTTGTAGGTAAGGCAAAATAAATGTACAAAAACAAAAATGCTCCTCCATACCTTGGGCTATGTTCACACGTAGCGTTTTTGATATGTTTTTGCACTTTTGCATTGCTTTCAACCGTGACAAATGCATTCACCGGGAAATGTCATTTTAACATTTTACAACCTTATCTGGCCATGTGGTGTGTGAGACATGGGAACAAACAGCATGGGGAAGACCCCTGGGGCTGGAAGCATCTCTGACTCCCAGGCCACTGCCTAAAACTGTGGTCATCTCATCAGACGTGATCCTATATTACTGCGGTAATAATACAGATATTTTTGGCAACGTGACAAATCTTAAACTCCATTTAATATGGGCAAGGTGTGTGTCAAGGGACGGGGAAGTGGACGTTATGGTGATGGTGATAGTGCATGCAGAGGCCATGGGCAAGACGAAACTGTGCCTGCTAAGGAGCACAACAAACACTCACGTCATGTCGACCTACCTTCCTGTCCCAATTTCTAGGGGGCCGGTGAACACCACTATTGAAGCCATAGTAGTGTGAAAAGGTTGTTGGTTGGATGGCAAATAAAGCTTCCAGTCAGTTTGACACCACCATCACCCTGTGTTCCACATGGTCCAGTCTGAGTAGTTGTGAGTCTGGATCACATTATTATTATTACCTTATCGCCATTTAATCCATGGCACTTTACATGTGAAAAAGGGGTATACATCGCAAAAAAAATTACAATAATCTTGAACAAAAATGTGACAGCGACTGGCACAGGAGAGGAGAGGACCCTGCCCGCGAGGTCTCAGTCTACAAGGCATGGGTGAGGATACAGTGGATGAGGATAGAGCTGGTCTTGCAGCGGTATGGTGGAGGGAGGGTTACTGCAGGTTGTACGCATGTACCAGTCGCTTCTTTTTAAAGGTTTCAACAGTAGGCGAGAGTCAGAAATGGTGGGGTAGAGAGTTCCAGAGAAGGGGGGATGCACAGGAAAAATCTTGTATGCGATTGTGGGAAGAGAAGATAAAAGGGAGTAGAGAAGGAGGTCTTGTGAGGATCGGAGGTTGCATGCAAGTAAGTATCGGGAGACTAGGTTACAGACGTATGGAGGAGGCAGGTTGTGGATAGCTTTGCATTCCAAGGTTAGGGTTTTGAACTGGAGTCTCTGGGTAAGGGGGAGCCAGTGAAGGAATTGACAGAGAGGAGAGGCCAGTGAATAGCAAGGGGACAAGTGGATTAGTCGGGCAACAAAGTTTAGGATAGATTGGAGGAATGTGAGAGTGTTAGAAGGGAGTCCACAGGGCAGTAGGTTGCAGTCGTCGAGAAGGGAGATGATGAGCACGTGTATTTGTAGATTTGTGGTTGAGGAATGTGCGGATCTGGGAGATTTTTTTGCTTGGCGTCGGCATCTTCCTCACCCTGATCCTCCTTCCTCCCACCATTCTGAGTGCCCTGAGACAACTGATCCCACACTTGGACACTTCAAAGAGCTGTTTTGTTCATCTTTCCATTTATCGATTCTGGCCTCTCACTCAGTCCATTCGGAAGTGGAAAGAGCTTGGATATTTGGTTTCAAGGAGAGATTAGAGTCCAGGGTTTCCCCAAGAGCTGTTCACTTTTCTATTGATATATTTGGGCCTCTTGACCGGCCAGCTTCGAGCAGGGCAACAAAAAATCACATGTATCGATTTGAGGAGCCATGGTCATCCGAAGGTGATGGTGGGAAAGTGCAAACACTGGATAATGATGAGACACAATGGACAGAAAGTCAGGAGGAGGACAAGAGTGCAGAAGTGGAAAACTAAGTTGTGAACGATGAAGTCACTAACCCAACCTGGCAAGGGGACATGTAGAGTGAGGACAGCAGCACACAAGCAGTGTGGTGGCCACAGACACAAGGCAGGCAACTGCTCCCCGGAACACCAACACGATGGAAGTTGGCAGTACAACTGTTAGGTCTTCCCAAGTCTGGTTCTTTTTTAAAGACTGTTTAGATAAACCCAAAAGGCCATTTTCAACATCTGCCAGACCAGCAACAGCAAGAGCACCAAAACTACCAGCCTGACCACCACCAGCATGCTCAGCCACATGACAGCAAAGCACCTGACAAGCTGGGCCAAACACCAAGGTCCAGAAACACAGTCTGCGGGTTACACCACTGCCTCTTCCACGGTTGTGCATGCATGCCAATCCCCTGTCCATGGCTCATGCGAAGATGCCTCCCGTCCTGCATCTGTCATTGTAGACTTGCAACCATCACCGTCCACGTCCTTGTCCCTTTGCAGCGTTCAGTTGTCCCTACCACAGTTCTTGGAATGCAAGCACAAGTATGCAGTCAGCCACACACCCACCCACAGGCTGCAATACTATAATGCCAAATTTTTGACAGCTGCTTGCACTTGAAATGTGGCCTTTTAGGCTCATGGAGGCGGAAGCTTTCCACAACCTCATGGCAATGGAAGCCGGGTGTCCATACTCGGTCCGCAGCCGCAGCCACCACTATTTCTCCCGGTATTGTCTCCACCTTCAACAAGCGCGGGTCCCAGAAAATTACCCATGCCCTTTCCAGTGCACTTAAGTGGGAAGGACCGCCTAACCACAAACACGTGGACAAGTGAATGTGGCCAGAGATGGTACATCTCACTGACACATGTCACTGGGTTAATAGTGTGCTCAGTCTCCTAGACAACGACCAAAGCGCAAGTGTGCAGCCAACCACCCACCCACAGGCCGCCATACTAATCTGCCACATTTCTGGACTGCTTGCACTTGAAATGTTGCCTTTTAGGCTCGTGGAGGCGGAATCTTCCACAATTTCATGGCGGTGGTGGCCGGGTGTCCATACTCGGTCTCCAGCCACCACTATTTTTCCCGGTATCGTCTCAGCCTTCCACAAGCGTGAGCCCCAGAACATTACTCGTGCCCTCCCCAGTGCACTTAAGTGGGAAGGATCACTTAACCACAAACACGTGGACAAGTGAATGTGGCCAGGGACGGTTCATCTCACTGACGCATTCCACTGGGTTAATATTGTGGAAGCAGAGACCCAGTGGGACCCTGGGATGAAATACGTCCTCCTGACGCAGAGGATTGCAGGTCCTGGTTGACTCATGGTTACCCCTACATCTCCATCACTTGATTCATTTTTCCAGGACATATTCCAGATTATTTACTTAAACTTCGTGTGTGGCAATAACAATAAGCAGTACTGTATGCTTAGACGACAAACCGCACACCGTTGCAGAGTTGTTGAAAGCTGTATCAGAGAACCAGGTGTCAGCTCTGAAGCTTGGCAAGCTCGTACATGTACCATGTGCTCAACTTAGTGGTTCTGAAGTTTCTCAAAATCTACATGGATCTGCCAGATTTGCTTGTGAAAGTACACCGCGTGTGTGCCCATTTCAGAAAGTCAGCTACAGCTTCCGCTGCCCTTGCAGGGTTTCAGCAGCATTTGCAGCTTCCAGCTCACCGACCGGTGTTTGATGTGAGTATGTGTTGGAAATCAACGTTGCAGATGTTTGTAATGATTTTGAGCAGCAGAGAGCAGTTGTTGAGTACCAGCTTCCACACGTCCATCGGCATTCAGGTCAGCCTTCACACATAAGAGCTGATGAGTGGGCATGGATGTCTGACATCTGTGCCCTCCTCCAAAACTTTGAGGACTCCGCCAAGATGGTGAGCGGCAATGACACCATAATTAGCGTCACCATCCCACTTCTCTGTCTACTGAAACGCTTGCTGTTCACAATTAAAAAGGAGGCATTGCAGGCAGAGCAAGGAACTGTACAGAGTGATATTACCCAGCCCAGCCTCATCTCAGCGCAGATTGGGTGATAATGATGATAAGGAGGAAGAGAACATAGACAGTAATACTCTTGGTGAGAACAGGGAAGTCTTGGCTGTTGGCAGTCTGGCACACAAGGCCGACTTTCCTGCCTTTACTGTAACCATTTTGGGCATTACAGATAACTGGCGCGGCATGAGAGAATTCTTGGAGATGGAGGTGTGAGGTTCTGATTAAGGAGGATGTCTGTCTTAGATCAGTTGCAGAACGGAGGGCAAAGGAGGGGTGATACACAGAAATGAGGGAAGAGATATAGGCCGGTGCCGAACTGTGGACAGCTTGGTGGGTGAGAGAGATGAGTTTGCATTGTATTCTGTAGTGATTGTTTAACCTAACCCATGCAATGACTGGCACAGGGTAGAGGCGTTGGTGAAGCGGCTTGATAGAAATATGACCCTGGCTACTGCATTCAGAAGAGATTGGAGAGGAGACAGTTTGTTTAGAGGGAGACTGATTAGAAGAGAGTTGCACTAGTGAATAAGAGTGACAGTAAAAGTTTTTGCAGTATCAAAGGTGAGAAAAGGTCGACTTCTGGTGAAGTTTTTAGGGTGCAGGTGATATGAGCGAGTGAGTGATTATCCAAGTTGAATAAAGGAAACTTGTGTGTCAAATATGACTCCAAGATAGCAGGCAAGCCGATTGAGAGTTATGGTGGCAGCACTTAAAGGAAATTGCAAAGTCAGGTATAGTTAGGTTAGTAGAGGGAGGAAACTGAAGGAGTTCATTTTGGGAGATATTAAGATCAGGCTCTTGTTGAAGAATATAACAAAAAATATTCCCATCTGACAATGCTGGTGGCAGAGGTCACAGTCAGACAGTTCATTGGACAACCAAGGAGTACAAGCGAGGAAGACACAAACCAGATGCAGCAGAGGCAGGAGAACGCTGTCAAAGGTCTGGGACAGTTTTCTCAGACCCTCCCAGCATCCAAGCCCTGATACAAGGAGTACTCTGACAAGGAGGGAAAAGTTTTGGAGGATGCAAGCTGGACACGTGGCATGAACTGTCTTTCTACGCCTTGGAGGTCCTGGCCGCTACCGTTTTGTCAGAGATAGTTTTTAGTGCCACCGGGGGCATTATAACTGAAAATGCTGACAGGCTGACTCTTATAAAAATGAACAAGGGCTGAATTGGGCCAGACTTCTCAACACCACCAGATAACAGCATCAAACATAAACTCAAATCCAGTGGTTATTTTTTTGGGGGTCTATTTTCATGCACCCCTTCACACCCAGACATAGGTATACCCTTCAGGAATTGTTCTATTTCATGTTGCCCTCCTCCTTCTCCTCATCCTCCACCACCATATCACCAGAGAGACTGTGATACAACACCCACATAATTTTTTTAAGGGTGTTTCCGATTCTGATGTATTGTGTGAACAAGCAAATGGAGCTGTAAAATTGTGTACACTGACACACTGCTACAATCTATAAATGAAGGACAATATTTTCCACGTTCACTACAAATAGCTGGATTTGAACAGCAGTTATAGGTGATATGTCTGACAGAGAACCACGGTTTTAAAAAGCGGACCTGTAATTTACTAATACTATTCTTCACAGACACCTAGTGTGAATAGCTTGACCGACACACTGCAACAAAATGAAAATGGAAGAAATGTCTGATTTTGGAACACTCTTATAGGTGATATGTCTGACAGAGAACCACGGTTTTAAATAGCAGGCCTGTAATTTACTAATACTGTTCTTCACAGACACCTAGTGTGAATAGCTTGACTGACACACTGCAACAGAATGGAAAAGGAGGGCAATATTTTCCACGTTTGCGGAAATATGGAACAGATCTGTTTTTATTCTGCAGTGAGAACAAGCAAATGGAGCAGAACAATGGTGTACTCTGGATTGCTTTTTAAGCAAATAACCAGGATTAAGATAAAAAAAAATTTTCCCTGACCCCTGATATCTGGGGCTATGTGTACAAATATCTGTAAGAACAGCGGCAGCAGGAACGTTCAAAGGTTCCTCTTGCACTATATGCACTGCAGTCTGCCACATTCACTGCTTGCCTACCTAATTCCTGCTATCACCACTGAATATATGCAGCTGGATTAGTCCTCAGATGGACTGTTAGTTCAGATGGATATATATATATGGTGTGAAATACCTATACTAACAGGACTTTCAATGGACCCTCTTGTGCTGTATCATGCACTGCAGTCTGCCACATACACTGCCTGCCTGCCTAACTCCTGCTATCACTGCTGAATATATGCAGCTGGATTAGTCCTCAGAAGGACTGTTAGTTCAGTTGGATATATAAATATGTTGTGGAATACCTATGCTAACTATGAAGAAGGAAATCTCTCCCTGACTCAGCAGCAACTCTCCTTACTCTGCCTGATTCCGGGGTAGACTGTGATGAGCAAGGCTTCGCCCACCTGATGATGCTGTGCGGCCAGTCAATCATTGTAATGCCCACAACCAATATGGCTATGGCATTACAGTGCATGGCAGACAATCCCTGCATGTTCACTGGCTCTCTAAAGAGCGCCAAATATGCAGGGAGGGGACCCGAGATCCCGCCCAAAAAACCCGGAAATACTCGCCGAGCTCATCAAGCACAGTGATGCTCGGGCAAGTACCGAACAGTGGCGAGCGCGTTCGCTCATCACTAATAATAATGAAAGAATAAAATAGATTGCAATTTTTATATTTACCTTTGTCATTATAGTGATTTCTCAGAAGTCTTGTAAACCAAACTCACCTAAAACCAATGACTGGATTTTTCTCATGTGAAATGTGTTGATTTGACTAATTCTACCTTATTTACACTCCAATTATTCTACATAGATTGGTAAAAGTAGTAAGAAAAAATAAAAAAAGCGGTGCTAAGTGGGTGTCAGTTTCTTGTTAACTAGCACCAGATGTACATGTAGTCAGAGCAGCTAAAAAATACCAGTCTTAAATTCTTTTTCTGCTTTGAAGATTACATTTTCAGGTTCAAAATTTCCATTATTTAACTGTTGTTTACACATATTATTGTCTGAGCTAAGGCAAAATCAAAGTTCTTTTCTTTGATCATAGAACGGTCCATGCAGAGACACGTCCGATATAGATCCAAGTGTCAGATTAAACTTGACAATGGAAGTCTATGGGTCTGTGAAAATATCGGATAGCACTTGGCTGCCATTAGTGAGGTGTCTGTTTTTCACAGATTGACAGAGAGGAGTAGGTGGAGAAACAGTTTTTTTTACTCATCAGTGAAAAACTGATGGAACTCTGACCAAACTCTAATAACACTCTGATGAAAGTCATTGATAAAACTTGGTCCGTTTTTCTCGTTCATGAAATGAAAAGTGACGTGTGAATGAGAGCCAAGTGTTCAAAAAAAATGTGTTGATAGCCTTTTCTCTCACATTGAAACATTAAAGATTATTGGATGTGCAGGCAGAGCTCAAAGGGTCTTCAGCCCAATTTCATGATAATTCTTAAAGGAAAGGTCCATGTTTGTTCAAAAATGTAATTAAAATTAGTAATGTTATATACTTAGATTTTTTTTACAATCAATCAGACTCTGTGCCCATGCTAATAATGCTGTAAGTGCCAGGTGATTCTGAGCACTGCTGTGCAACTTCCATCCAATAGAGATCAAGAAAGGAGGAAAAACCTTCTAAACTGTAATACAGTTCCACTGTAATATGTAGTCTCTAATGAGAACAGTACACATTGTGAGATAGGAGTGAAGAGAAATAGGGTATGTTAAGTGGGCAGTGGCTCAGTGTGTGGCACCCTGCAAAGTCAGGCGTCACAAATGTCTGTGAACTCTGGTGTGAGAAGCCAGCTCTTCAGCCATTTTTACACACACGCATGTAATTGTGAAAGAGCCATTGTGAAGTCTGGTGGGTGGCAGCCCCTACAGGGAATTACTAAGCCCAGGAGAAGCAACCCTGCTCCCCTGGGATTGAGTGGTGCTGGAGATCAAGGAGGCCAGCCAATGCCTTTGCTGTGGTCGTTGTTGGGATGACAGTGAAATCTGTGCAACCGCATTGGACATAGTGTCCTGCGCAGTTCAAAAAGTGCCCAACTGCCTGATGACATCAGTTAGGGATCAGACGTGGCATGTCTATGGAGGATACTTAGTTGTCAGTGTTGGTAAGGGAGCTGAGGTATTTTCGTGTTAAGCTTGAGGTGCCGTGGATGCCAATGTCCAGGCTGAGGAGAGAAGTTTTAGTGCACGTATAGTGCTATATGCAGCGGGAGAAAGGAGAGCTGCTATACATTGCCGAAAAAAAGAGCTGGATTCATCACACCATGACTGTTGGCTTAGTGTACTGAATAACTGAGGAGATCTGTAATCATCATCATTAACTGCTCCAGTAAAAGTGAGTTTTTCTTCCTATTGCACCTGGACATTGCTTATTGTGATGGTCTGATCCTGCATCCTTTCCACAACTATTCCCTTTTTATTCGGCTGATGACGACCTGCCAGCTGCTGAGACCACCATTGGCAGTTGGCCACTATTACGCACCGGCTCGGTGGAGGCTGACCCAAACAGGTGGTTAGCATTGTTGCTTTGAAGCACTGGGGTCCTGAGCTCAAATCTCATCAAGGGCAACATCTGTATGTTCTCCCCATGTTTGCGTGGGTTTCCACTGCTTTCTCCAGATTCCTTCCTTCAAAGACATCCAGATAGAGAATATAGATTGTGAGCCCCATTGGGGACAGTGATGATGATGCCTGTATAGTGCTGTAGAATTAATAGTGCTATATAATTGAGTAAAATAAATAAATGATAAATAATCATGCTGGATACTGATGAGGAAGAGATGTGATAGGTGGTAAGTAGTTGCTGCCCAGCTATCATGCTGTATGTGATGAAGCTTGCAGGCATAAAATAAACCCATACTTTGGGCATTGAACAAACATTTACCTCCCCTGGCTTTAACTCACCTCTTCATTAGATCTTACCTGACCAGTAGCCAACTGCCTTGACTCCTATTTATTGAAATTATTATGCATTTGGACTAAAAGACACATTTTCTTATTTTTAAACACTTTTCTATGCTAAGGATTTTAACAAGTCCTCCAGAATTCAGTAACAAGTTTATGGATTTATATTGCACGTAGTCGCTTCAACTGGACTTTAGCTGTTGAAACCTTTGACCAGAGGATGCACAGAACCTTACTGATTCATAGTCATTATGGTAGGGCAGGAGGTCCCACTGTGGATTTCAGGCGTGTGGGCTGTGGTAAGCAGAATTTGTTTTCTCTTCTAAAAGGGCTTTCATAACTCTTATGTGGGTTATTCAATGCACAACCAAACTTGTGTTCATTCTTTAGTCCAACTCTGTACTATCAAGTCCAACATTTATCAAATTGTGGCATTCGAAGGTAATCTAATGTTAAACATGGTGTGTCTATGATTTTTTTCTCTTTTAGCAATGCAACATGTATATTTTAGGTAATACCATTTAATAATGGATCCATTTATAGATCTTAGATAGAACAACATCTGCTCATACATGGCTGAAATTTATTACCTTATACCTATTGGAAAAATTCACACTTCATTTTGAACAAACAGACTTTTGATTCATAGAGTAAAGAATGGATTAAACTTACATTAGAAACATGTTCTAGACTCTTAGCTTTAAGAATGCCAAGAAAGATTCAAGTTACAAATTGCCAAATGTATGACTCAGTGAAACTGTAAAACTGTAAAATATCTTGACTGGTCTCTGCCCAAATGTGCTGTTTCCTGTTAGGAATTATGTAATGCTTGGAGAATGATATCTGTTCCCAAAGTTGTAACGCAGCAACCTTAGGATAAACCAGCAGCCAATTTCACTAAATAGATTTTGGTTTTAGTGTAAACTTTTTGTTACATGTTAGTGCTTTGTGCCAGTTTATAGCTCAGTGGGTTGCAACACAGGAAAAATGTAAATGCTACGAGTGTGATTTGTGGTGTAAATAATAGATTCTGCCTCATTCTTGTTTCACAAGTTAAAATAAACCATATGCATAGATAAAAATGTTAAAAAGACTATGATGGTTTGCTTCAATAAAATGATGACAATGTAGACATGCAGATATTGTGATCATTTCACATATAAAGCGCCATGGAATAAATGACGCTATAATAATAATAATAATAATCATGAGATAGATATAGGTAAACCTCATAACAATGTAGAAAGAAACATTATATTTATAATTCTTTGAAAAATGCTTAAGGAGTAGCTGTCACCATGGGCATTTTTTATTTACTGCTAAGTTTTTATGGCCTTTCCCAAAAGGGCATGGCTTTTGGGATTTTCTGGGGACATGTCTTTAGGCCACTTGGCAAAAGTCTATGTGAGTCATGTCCCCTTTGGTAAAAACCATTGCAGTAGATAAAATCTCTGGAGGCATATGGCGTATTTAACTAAATAAAGAAAAATAAAACTGCCTACTTAGTGGGAACACTAGGAATAAAACAAGGCCACTTTTGACTTGGTGGCAGGTCCTCATTAAAGGGTTATACCATGCTAAAAGATTATCCCATATCCATGGGATATGGAATAACTATTTAATAACTGAGGGTCCATCCTATTGGAGTGGAGGTTGAGCGTGTGTACCTCCACGTCATTCATTCATTCATTCTTCATTGGACTAGTGGAGGTAAGCAAGTGATCTACTCAGTTATTTTTGGCAGTCCCACAGAGAATAAATAGCGTGGCAGTGTATATGCTTAAATTCTGCTCCATTTAAAAAGGACTCATCAGAACCTTCTTCTGCAGTCAAACCCCCAACCATTAATAAGTTATTCCATAGCCAATCAATAGGTGATAACTTATTAACTTGGTACAAACCCTTTAATTTACATGCACCATTCACTGAAAATCTAGATAGAGCTTAAATCCCATAACAAAATACTCAGATCAAATGATAAATTAGTACATTATCCTTTAGTGGTTACAGAGGATATAAAAAGTCTACACACCCCTGTTAAAATGCAAGGTTTTGTCATGTAAAAAAAATCCTACCAAGAAGAACCATTTCAGAACTTTTTCCACCTTTAATGTCACCCATAATCTGTATAAGTCCATTGAAAAACAAGCTGAAACCATATTGAGAAGGAAGATAAAAATAGGAAAGCTAAAATAATGTGTTGCATAAGTGTGAATGACGCGCCCCTGGGCCTGTGTCGCGCTGCGTTGCGCACGCGGGAGCTTACCCGGAGCCGGATCTGTTGAGGGTTGTAGTCTCGTGGCGGTGACCCGGTCCGTGCCCAGGGAGTCAAACTGAGCGGCGATGTATCAGCGGTAGATGTTGGACGACTACGCCACCCGTTGAGTACAGCTAAGGAGCTGCTGCTGCAGGGCAGACCGCTGAGGCCGGTGGTAGGATTGTGCAGCGTGATAGTATAACCCCCAACGGGAGGGGTATGGCCTCAGGGCAGCCGACGTGGATGATGGGGGTAGCAGGAACCACTCGGAGACGGTACGGTGTAGTTCAGGGTCTTTACTGGTGACAAAGATAGACCCTCCCGGAGTACTGGCTAGCGATTGGGGCCTGGTCAGTCCTTGAGCAGATGGGATCTCCCCTGGCCAGGCGGAGTTGTAGGCCTCCCAAACTAACTGTACTCTTCTGGCTACCTTGCTAGAGGCAGGTATAAGTAGCCCACGTCCCTCAGTGTACCGTGTGGTGCTCACCCGTATGGCCGGTGACTCGGGGCCGTCGGGTTTCTTGGCCAGAGGACCTGGAATCCCCTGCCTGACGGATTCTGCTGCTGGGTAGGAGTTAGTCCCCACAGCCTCGGACTCCGGGTCCGGTAAGAAATCTTCTCAGTCAGGGCGAGCTCTGCAGCTGCCAGCCCCTGACTCCTTGTAACACTGCTCCCACAGAGCTCCTGATGTTCTGTTCCTATATTTGCTTCTTTTCTCTGTCTCTACTTCTTCTCTACTCACTAACCCTGCCTCAGCCCCAGTTTTATATAGGGGAAGTTCTTCCCCTCCCAGGACTGTGCAGGAGGTGTGGCATGCATAGGATTCCTGACCAAGAGACCTCCCACCTGCTCTCAGACGTAATATCTCTATCACTGTGGCAACCAGACCCCTGGGGTGTCACATTCCCCCCTAGTGAACTTTAGTACTCCGGGACTAAACATATTTTTAGAAAAAAACATAACAAGGTATAAACAATAATAATACAATAAGAAAAACACATAAAGATGGTTACGGAGTGTCCGCAACCGGGTGCAGTTTTGAAGAAAAAAAGGTGTCCATTTCACCAAAACAGGGAGACGTAACCAGGTAGGGGTCTGTCCTGCCCCGAGTCCTTATCAGTCTTTTAGTCCATCCTGGGTTACGCTCCAACTAATTGTACAAGGATTCCCGGTAAATCCACCAAGGACTCCTAAAAATAACTAGAAACACATAATTATTTACAAGCAACAAGAAAAACAGGTAACCATAAATAAAACAACTTATACACTTCAAATCCTCCATCGTGCGGGTAACTGGCCTCTAGTGGCCCTAGTGGACCTACGGAGCTGACAGTCTAGCCCCGAACTACAGGGTGTAGGAACTGTCAAGGGTAAACTGGGCAGCTGTACACGGGCCCTTTGGCTCACTAGAGGCATGGCAGGTTCACTATAAGCAGAGGGTTGATCCTCCTGGTCTGCTGGTGTGGGGTCTTCTGCCTCCTGGACCGGCTGTTCTTCCAGCTCTAGCTGTTGCTCCGTAGGTGCTTGGGATGCTGGTTGGAGGAAGGTGAGTACGGGTACCACAACTGCGCCATTGACTTGAGTCCAAGACCAAGGGAAGTCTCCGAGCACAGTACTAACCATATCTTCCCTTTCCTCTACGGGTCGAGGGTCTTCTTGTTCCTCTTCAGGGTTCCGTAGCTGTTCGGGACACTTCTTCAGGTGATCCCGGGATACAATGGTTGTGGTTTCCCCTCCGTCTTTACTGATGGTACAGACCTTTGGGTTGTCGTGGCTTGAGGGCAGTACGATGTACGGGTCCTTCTCCCACTGGTCGTCCAACTTGTGGAGCCGCCTTTTCCTCTTCAAGACCTGCTCTCCGGGTACCAGGGGAACAGCGGGAGCACACTGGTTGTAAGTTTTCTCTTGTCTTTCCCTAGCTTGACAGAGACTTCGCTCCACGCTCTCCTGTACTTTCCGGTACTGCTGCTGCCTCTCTGTGTCCCAGTCTGCTTCTGGTGAAGTGTCCTCGGGTGTCAGGACTCCCATCTCCAGGTCAACAGGTAGCTTCCCAGGTCTTGCCCTCATCAGGTAAGCCGGGGTACAGTTGGTGGAACCTACCGGGATGTGGTTGTATAGGTCCACTAGGTCGGGCAGCCTCTCAGGCCACAGACTGCGTTCTTCCAGGGGCAATGTTTTCAGAAGATCTATCACCACCTGGTTCATTTTCTCACAAAGTCCATTAGTTTGCGGATGATAGGGTGTCGCCTTATCTTCCGGCAGCCATACAGAGTGCAGAATTCTTGGAAGACCTCCGCTTCAAAGGCAGGTCCCTGGTCTGTCAACACTTGGTCCGGGTACCCGTGTGGACGGCAGAAATGCTGCTGGAAGGCTCTAGCTGCTGTTCGAGCTGTTAAGTCCTTGACGGGGACGACAACCAAGAACCGGGAGTAGTGATCCACGATGGTTAGTGCGTAGACGTAGCCACTTCTGCTTGGGGTCAGTTTTACATGATCCAAGGCTAGCAGTTCCAACGGCTGCCGGGTGACGATGGACTGCAGGGGAGTCTTCTGGCTGGCACGGTCCTTCCTCCTCAGGTTGCACGGGCCACAGTCTCTGCACCACCTCTCAATGGTTCCCCTCATGCCTACCCAATGGAACCGCCCGCGCAGCAGGAACTCCAGCTTCTTCCATCCGAAGTGTCCAGCCCCGTCGTGGTATGCCTCCATCACCACGGCTGCGTCTCTCCGTGGCACCACTACTTGCCAGATTAGTTCATGCGTCCGGGAGTTAACCATTCGGCGGCACAACTTCCCCTTATAAAGGAACAGTCGACTCTTCTCAGCCCACAGTTGCTTGGCTTCCTCCGGAGCGTCTGGGTCAAGGTGAGCCTCTGGCCGAGTCAGCATCTCCTTCACCAGTCGGACGGCAGGGTCACTGTCTTGCGTTTCCGCCCAGTTGTAGTGAGGCAAGGGATTAAACGTAGCAGCTTGCTTACTCCTTACCCGGTGGGAATACTGGATAGTCCCATGATGGTGGAACGCGGGGAGTTCGACTTCTTCCAGTCCCTCTGGATCTTCTCCTACGTCCGGTAGGTTTGGCATCCTGGACAGGGCGTCCGCGTTGGTATTGGAGCGTCCTGCCCGGTATTTGATTGTGAACTCGTAGTTGGACAGACGGGCCATCCATCTCTGCTCTAGGGCACCGAGTCTTGCTGTGTCCAGGTGTGTCAACGGGTTGTTATCCGTGTACACGACGAACCGGGAAGAAGCGAGGTAGTGCTTAAAGCGTTCGGTGACTGCCCACACCACTGCCAGGAACTCTAGCTTAAATGAGCTGTAATTCTCAGGGTTTCTTTCGGTGGGTCGCAGTTTTCGGCTGGCGTAAGCGATTACTCGCTCTTTCCCCTGCTGGATCTGGGACAGCACGGCTCCTAGCCCGATGTTACTTGCGTCGGTGTAGAGGATAAAGGGCTGGCTGTAATCCGGGTACGCCAGGATTTCATCCCCCGTGAGGGCCATCTTCAGCTGGCGGAAGGACTCTTCTTCCAACTTCTCCTATCTGAAGGGCGGCTTCTGGTTCTTGGCCTTCTGGGACTGGCCTATCAGGAGGTCCTGCATAGGAGCTGCCTTTTTGGTGAAACCGGGGATGAACCTGCGGTAGTAGCCTACCAACCCGAGGAACTGCCGCACTTCCTTTACACTGGAGGGACTTGGCCATTCCTTAATTGCGGTGATCTTATCAGGGTCAGGAGCCACTCCGTCAGCGCTCACCACGTGTCCCAGGTACTGCACCTTTGGTTTCAGGAGGTGACACTTGGAGGGTTTCACCTTTAGGCCGTAGCTTGCCAGAGCTTCGAACACTTCCGCCAGGTGTTTCAGGTGGTCCTCATAAGTCTTAGAATATACGATGACATCGTCCAGGTACAACAGGACCGTCTTGAAGTTTCTGTGGCCCAGACAGCACTCCATTAATCGTTGGAAGGTTCCTGGTGCGTTGCAGAGTCCGAACGGCATACAGGTAAACTCGCTAAGTCCCATCGGGGTGGTGAATGCGGTCTTCTCCCGGTCCGCCTCTGTTACAGGAACCTGCCAGTACCCACTAGTGAGATCCAAGGTAGAGAAGAAGTTAGCAGATCTTAAAGCAGCCAAAGACTCCTCTATCCTTGGTAAGGGGTACGCATCCTTGTGTGTGATACGGTTGATTTTCCGGTAATCTACACACATCCTCATGGTGTTGTCTTTCTTTTTGACTAAGACTAGTGGAGCTGCCCAGGGGCTACAGCTATCCCTGATCACCCCAGCCTCCTTCATGTCTCTAAGCATCCCCTTGGCGTGTTGGTTGTGTGCAGGGGGTACGGGTCGATACCTCTCTTTTATGGGAGGATGGTCTCCCGTGGGGATGTGGTGTTCTACCCCCTTGACTCGCCCGAAGTCTAACGGGTGTTTACTAAACACTCTCTCGTACTCTTGAACCACCCGATAGACTCCCTGTTTCTGGTGTGAGGGAGTGGAGTCAGTACCCAAATGTAGTTGCTGACACCAGTCCTCCATTATTTTCTTAGAGCCGTTACCTTCCTCCGGGTGAGATGGAGGCAAGGGTTCCACAGATTGTATAGCATTTTGGTTAATGGTATATAATTTGGCTAGCGTGGCATACCGGGACAGGTACACTTCCCTCTTCCCGATATTGATTATGCGAACGGGCACCCTCCCATGGCGTACATTAACCACCCCCCGTGCTGTCAAGATGGTGGGCCTACTGTCTGAGTAAACTGGTTCTACCATTGCCTGGTAATCTCTACCTCTCAGACCAATAGCTGCCCGGCACCAAATCATCATTTCACTTTTTGGGGGCATGGCAATAGGGAAAGGGTCACACATTCTCACGCTACCAATCTCACCGCCGGAGAGTTCCACCTGTTGCCGTCGCATCAGTGCCCGGATCTCTTTTTGGAGCACTCGCTGCTCGCCGGAGCTGGCGTTCTTGGCAACCTGCTGTAAAAGGAAAATCACCTCTGCAAGACAATTTTCAATTACATTAGTTCCTAGAGTTATCTTTGGGTGACTCTCGTGTTTGTCAATGTCTACAATGATCAGTCCCTGTGCTGCCAGTTCGACTCTACCGATTTTAATGGTCACCTCTTCAAATCCAATCTGTGGCATGGGCTGACCATTGCTGGCGATGATACTCAAGTCATCGTCAGGGTAGCGGGTGATATCCGAGTCATTCCAGTACTGCTTGAAGAGCACGTACGGGATGGTGGTGACCTGTGACCCGGTGTCCAGTAGGGCACTCATAGGAATGCCATCCAGTACCACGGGTAAGACTGGACGTCCTCCCACATATTTGTCGCGCCAGTTCGATGGGCCTGGTGATCTTTTTCCTGGGGGTTGGCCCTCTACCCCAGGTTGTGCCAGTTTAAAGGACAGTACCTTGCCATATGTCCGGGTTGATTGCAGCGGCGGCAAATGGGTCGTCCGTCCTCGTTGTATCGGTCGCTGGTTCTCCCTCTGGCCGGTGGGGTCCTCCTTGGTCGACGCCACGGGATGTCCTCCGGTCCGGATGCCAGCTGGATCTTCCCTGGAGTGGAAACCTGTAAAGACTGCACAGTTCGGGTTAGCGCAGCAACGCTTTTAGCTAGCTCTTGGACCTGATGGTGCAGGTCTGGAGCCGGGTCATTGTTCAAAGCCTGCGCATCAGCTCCCACAGGCCCTGCCGACAAGGGTGCCGCCTCCTGGTGGTAAGTGGTAGTGGGGCGTCTGTGGGTCACAACGCCACCTGGTGCCGGTTCTCGGAGCACCTGGATGGCTCTGTCCTTGAACTGTGCAAATCCCAGATGAGGGTCCTGTAAGGCCATTGCCCGCAACTGGGTTCGGTGGGCATTGCAATATAAACCCTCTATAAATTGTTCAGTCAACAGCCTGTCCTCGTCTCCCACGCCGTCAGGGTCGGTCTGCTTAATGGCTCTCAGGGCCTCTTGTAGGTTCAGGGCATAGTCCCTTATACTCTCGTATGCTCGCTGCTTGCACCCGTAGAATCTAAGCTTGATCTCGGCTGAGGTGCGGGTATCAAAGGTGTCCCTCAGCCGGGTTAGTATCCCTGCGACAGTCCTCCCCCCAGGTGGCCAGGACTTTACCTCCCTTCGGGCTGCCCCAGTTAATTGGGCCACCAGGATGCTCACTTTTTGCTCTTCTGTGAGGGGGTACACCTGGAAGAGGCTATCCAGCTTTTCTCTAAAGTCATGCAGGGTATGTGACTCCCCTGAGTACTGGGGTAGCCAGGCCGCTCCCGGGATATAGGGCATGGTGAAAGGCATGACTGCAGCAGCGGTGGCGCTGGCGGGGGTTGAGGCAGTGAAGCTCTCCTCCGTATCCGACATCCTCCTCCCCCCTAGTGGACCGTGGCCTACCTTGCGATGATCCTCTTCCGTAGGCCGCGGCTCCGCAGTAGATCGTCAGGGTTGAGGACCTTCCGTCGCGCTCCTGTGACATCGGCGTCTGCTGGGCTCCTTCCAGGACCTTACGCGACGTCCGGACGTGAGGCGGGGCTTCAGTTCTCGCGCGCTTTCGGAGTCCACGCCCCTCTTCTTCCCACGCGACGTCTTCAAGATGGCGTCCAACGGCGGGAAAACTCCACGTATGGCGGGAAGAAGGCTGAAAATGGCGCCGGATGGCGGGAATCTTCACCGATGGCGGGAAGAAGGCTGAAGATGGCGCCGGATGGCGGGAATCTTCACCACAGGTAAGTTTGAACAGTCTTTTTCAGGCACGCAGTACCCGGTGGTTGCGGGCACGAAATCCTGCCGACTACGCCAAAAGTTGACGCGCCCCTGGGCCTGTGTCGCGCTGCGTTGCGCACGCGGGAGCTTACCCGGAGCCGGATCTGTTGAGGGTTGTAGTCTCATGGCGGTGACCCGGTCCGTGCCCAGGGAGTCAAACTGAGCGGCGATGTATCAGCGGTAGATGTTGGACGACTACGCCACCCGTTGAGTACAGCTAAGGAGCTGCTGCTGCAGGGCAGACCGCTGAGGCCGGTGGTAGGATTGTGCAGCGTGATAGTATAACCCCCAACGGGAGGGGTATGGCCTCAGGGCAGCCGACGTGGATGATGGTGGTAGCAGGAACCACTCGGAGACGGTACGGTGTAGTTCAGGGTCTTTACTGGTGACAAAGATAGACCCTCCCGGAGTACTGGCTAGCGATTGGGGCCTGGTCAGTCCTTGAGCAGATGGGATCTCCCCTGGCCAGGCGGAGTTGTAGGCCTCCCAAACTAACTGTACTCTTCTGGCTACCTTGCTAGAGGCAGGTATAAGTAGCCCACGTCCCTCAGTGTACCGTGTGGTGCTCACCCATATGGCCGGTGACTCGGGGCCGTCGGGTTTCTTGGCCAGAGGACCTGGAATCCCCTGCCTGACGGATTCTGCTGCTGGGTAGGAGTTAGTCCCCACAGCCTCGGACTCCGGGTCCGGTAAGAAATCTTCTCAGTCAGGGCGAGCTCTGCAGCTGCCAGCCCCTGACTCCTTGTAACACTGCTCCCACAGAGCTCCTGATGTTCTGTTCCTATATTTGCTTCTTTTCTCTGTCTCTACTTCTTCTCTACTCACTAACCCTGCCTCAGCCCCAGTTTTATATAGGGGAAGTTCTTCCCCTCCCAGGACTGTGCAGGAGGTGTGGCATGCATAGGATTCCTGACCAAGAGACGTCCCACCTGCTCTCAGACGTAATATCTCTATCACTGTGGCAACCAGACCCCTGGGGTGTCACATGAACGCCCTCTTATAATTTGGGATGTAGTTGTGTTCAAAATTAGTTAATCACATTTAAATTCACAAGGATGGGAAACAAGGATACTAATAACAAATGTAAGCACTCTTTTCTCTCTCGCTTGTAAATTGTAAGCTCTTATGGTCAGCGGGGCTCTCTCTTTCTCCTCTTGAAATAGTAAGATCTTATATTCAGCGAGGCTCTCTCTTTCACGTCTGTACCATATGTATTTTATGAGTAAAAAATTTCCAAAGCATTACATATACTGTGTACCACTGTAAAGACAGTCATCAAAAAGTGACTTAAATTTGACTGTGACAATTGCTAGAACTTGATATGCCTCAAAAAATTATGAAAAAACAAGTAGAAAATTGGGGCAGCATGGTGGACTCAGTGGTTAAGAGCATAGTCTTGCAGCAATCAGGTCTTGGGTACATATCCTACCAAGGACATCATGTGCAAGAAGTTTATATATTCTTCACTTTTAAGAAAGGGAGATTGTAGTCGGCTGAGGTCAGACTCTCTGAAGTCTCACTATTTTGATAGCTGTGTGAGTATTTCTACTTCTGAACTGAGAGATACTACTGTGTAGAGAAAGACTTAGAGTGTCAGCACAGAAACATAGGACAGTTACTTTCTGTTATCTTACTATATAAATGGAGTATAGATGTAACCTTTATTAAAATGACAAAAATATCATGATTCGGAATGATACCCCAATGCAAAAAAGAGATTTTGTTGATTTGGAGGCAAGCTTATGGTCTTTGTCTTGCTGAAAGGTGAAATTTCTCTTCATCTTCAGTTTTTTACCAGATGCCTGAAAGTTTTGCTACAAAATGAACTCATATTTGGAACTGTGCATTATTTCATCCATATTGACCAAAGCCCCAGTTCTAGTTGCCTCAAAGCATGCTGCCTTCATCATGCTTTACTGTGGGTATGGTGGAGCATCAAGGGGAATAGGAGGAGGTTAGAAATTGCAACAACAAAGATGAATTCTGTCACAGCCTTCTCCTTAATGTGTTGTGATTGTCTGAGTATACGTAGTGAGAGATTTAAATCAATCCTTTACCAGCAACTATGGGGCTGATTCATCAAGACTGACATAGTGCACGCTCATGCTCTTCCAAGCTTGATAGGTACTAAATTTATTAAAAGGCATAAGTCACTTAAAGAATTTAGCGCTCCTTCTTAGTGGTGTGTACTCAGTGTGCCATGCCATAAGGACTACTCAAGTCAGGGACTAGAGTAGCATCTTTGTCCACTCTGGCTTTGCAACTCTGCATATGCAAAAAAACCCTTGTGACTTTTGAAAGCTTTTAAGCCACTTTTTTGGTGTAAGGCTGTGTGCCCACGTAGCGTTTTTCAAGCGTATATGCTGCGGAATTTCCGCAGCGTAAACGCTTGAAAAACGCATGTATATCCGCACCCCATGGTCCCCAATGGGATTCCGCAAGTTCTATGCACATGCTGCGGATTTTTCCGCAGCGTTTATGCCGCGTTCAAAAATCCGCAGCATGTCATTTAATTTTGCGTTTCCGCAAGCGGAATTGCCTTTGTCCAATGCATAAAAAACGCAAGGCAATTCCGCATGTGGAAAACGCGTGATAAACGCGCGAAAAATGCGCGATAAACGCGTGCGGAATTCCGCATGCGTTTTTCCGGGAGAGGACTTGCATTTATGCAGCAGAAATTTTCTGCTTCATAAATGCAACGTGGGCACATAGCCTAAGAGGTTTGCTGAATTAGCCCCTATATCTAGAAGAACAACTCCCTTAAAGCATCTTTTCTTTTAGATTAGCCATTTAAAAGCAGCTGTATCTTTTTGGCTGCATGATACACATGAAATTATTACCAACCTTTGGAATTCTCTTTTGTAAAAGTTAATGGAAAAAAAAGGTAAATCGGTTGTCCCATAAATTCAATGGACAAGCAAATGGGCAAATTCCAAACCAGCCAAATCCTGCAAGATCAGAGCACAGCCTGGACTTTTCCATTTAGAAGCTGTATTGGGTCCTTCCTTCCCCCCTTACAGTTAGGGTAGCATATCCCAGAGAAGAGAATCTCACCAGATTTTGTGCTTAGTCTGGTGAAGTGAAGGTAAAGCGATTGCCCTTGTAATACTGAAGGACGTTGTCTGTTTTGCTAATTACATGTTTTTCAGAAAAGTGTTATACTCATAAGTTAACTTCATCTACTGTCACTTCGTTATGTTTTTGTCACAACCAATATGGTCTTTGTGCGTATCTGTTGTTTATAAACTGGTGGATGATTGCAAATAAAATGTTTATATTGAAATGTCATTTGCACTAAGTACTTTGTTGTAGGAATCAGATATAGATAAATGGTCTCGTCAAACAAAAAAAGCTACACTTTCCAGTGACAATGATTTTTTATAATGTTTTATAATGCATCTTTATAAGGGGTTTCTAAAACTATTTTTTTTCTAACAACTATAAAGGTAAATAGAAAAATTTGGTCAGCACGCATAAATGACAAAAGAAATATTAACAAAAAAAGACTCAATAGCAGTTGTAAAAATCTGTCTTCAATAAGTTCCCACTACTGGAGGCTACAGATTAATAGAACATCATCATTTCATTCTATGGTTGTGTAAAGGTAGGTAATTAACAAACTGTGTCAGACACCAGAGCTCTATAAAGAAATATTACAAAATTAACCAGCAAAGAATTTTTCACTTTTTTAGGCTAATAAAACCCCTCCAAAAATAATGGTAAACCATAGTCAACCTAACACCCCCCATTCTATATATTGATGATTTATGGGTCAAACAACACTGTTAGTAACTGTAAGGCTATACGCCCATGTAGCAGATTTGATGCAGAGCGTTTTTACATCTCTCTGGCAGAAAAAAAATCATTCAGATTTACATGTGTTTTTTCTGCCAGAGAGAAGCGTTTTTTCAGCGTTTTTACATGCGTTTCCGCATGCGTTTTTTCAAGCACTTTTCCAAGCGATTTTTAGCATCATTTGGAAAAGTGCTTGACAAGTTGGTTACACAATATAAATCCATGCAACCGGCATGGATTTATATTGTGTGACCAACTTAGATGCTTTAAATTCTGCATCTATAGTAAATAAAAAATAATTAAAAAGTTAAAAATAAAAAAAACCTGTATACTCACCTCTCCGTTCTCCTCCCGGGGGCGATCCTCTCTCCTCGGCGTCCCGCGGTGTACTGGCAAGACCTGCGGTGATGTCATTTAGTCAGCTGATGGTCACGCGACCATCACCTGACCGCTGACGTCAGCAGTCGCGTGACCATCAGCTGACTGAATGCAGATCCAGCCAGTACACCGCGGGACGCCGAGGAGAGTGGACGCCGCCGGGAGCAGACCGAAGAGGTGAGTATACAGATTTTTTTTATTTTTAACTTTTTTATTTCTTTTTTTCACTGCATGTTAGCTGGGATGAAGAGGAGTTGTAGTCTCCTCTTCATCCTGGGTACCACACGCACCGCGATTATGCCGCAAAATCGTGGCCATTGAATTTAATTGAAACGCAGCAAATCCACATATACCTGCGATTTTGCTGCTTTTCAATGTTCCTCAATGGCCGTGAATTTGCAGCGTAATCGCGGTAGAAATGGTTATGCTGCGTTTTGCAACGCAATGCGAATTCAGTGCGCTAATTAGCGCATCATGTGCACAGAACATCTGAATTCACATTGCTTTGCATGACAGACTGTTTTACAAGTGTTTTCGCGACATTTTCGCGGCCGTAAAAACGCTGCAAAAACGCTACAAAAATGCTACGTGGGCACATGGCCTAACATGTCTTTTGGAAGATAAAAACAAAAAAAGTCTGGAACAACAGAGGATTACTAATTGAAAACCAAACAGCACAAATGTTGCATGTATATTTCCTGGAAGTAAACCAGACACATAATCCATGAAACAAAAGAGCTGTGTTACTGAGATCTCATAGTGCAAAGTGTTTTCACAGGGCATAGATTCACTAGAGTCTCTCACATGCCAAATAATATTTAAATTGCAATACAGCCACAACTGCAATTTCAACATTTTTAACAATCTCTTTAGCTTTATTGATGGGAAAATCGATTTGCAGGACAGGTGTGTCTGCCAGGTCAGTAATCTGTAACCACTGGACAAGCGCCCTTCAAATCTCAGCTGTTTCTTTTGATAAGTTGGGGTGGCCTGACGTCATAATTTCAATGCAACTTTGCACCAGATCGGCTAATCAAGAGAAGAGCTGGGAACTCCAGGAGGTAATTAGAATTGAAGGCCTCCTCTCCAGTGGTCACAGATTACTTACCTGGAGTCCTGCAAATCGATTCTTGTAATTTTCTTATTAGACATTGAGAATAACTGATCTAAAGATGTTGTCTTTTCTTTTTTTTTTTTTGCAGGAAAGCATCATTTCACTTAGTTTCAGCGTCCTGCATATCTGGTGGGCTGTGTTCTCCTGAAGAGTGACAGTTCAGGCCAGCAGCACGTGCCAAAGATCCAACTGAGCACTTTCCTATGCTGCAAGTGGAGACATCTTTGCCTCTGTTGCATCAGTGACACTAAAGCTGGCCAGATGCAGAGCCCAGCCAGGTTCTTAGCAGCGCTTGCAAGTGCAAGTCCTTGAATGGTGATCTGGTCACGTTTGCCAACATGATCCTTTTCTTTTCCTATCCCAATATGGGAATATGCATTTGCTGTATGCATTGGCGTGAAAAAAATTAAAAGATCAAATACCATTGTTCTACTATACATCAAAGTGTAAAAAAAAGTCTCAGATTTTTTCAATCCTCTTGTCAAGAGTCACTGCCAGAATAATCTGACAGGGGTTATGTCCAGGGACAACGAAAGGTTCAGTTGAAATACAAAAGGAAAGATCCTTCTCATCCCCTAGCATCAAATTTCAGGGGGGTGACGGAAATTCCTCATACACAGCCTCATTCAGACATTAGAGCATCACAGTCCATACATGGATAGATCACGGGTCTGACCTGAACTTGATAGATTCATATATTCCTATTAGACTTCAAGTTCAGGCCACTCCGTCCACGGCCACTCCATGCATAACGGTCAATAAACAGATCATGTTGCATGAATATCTGAATGAGGCTTTTTCATGTTTGTGTTCCAGGGCTGATATTTAGTCCCAGAAAGAGCCTGGAAAGAGGTAATCTTATGTTTAATTACTGAAGTATTTCAATGGTCAAGTCTGGCATATATATTTATCTGATGCAAATAAATATTATAATTTCAAAATTCTACTATATTGGT
Source organism: Phyllobates terribilis (assembly GCF_046119375.1). Lineage (NCBI taxonomy): Eukaryota > Metazoa > Chordata > Amphibia > Anura > Dendrobatidae > Phyllobates > Phyllobates terribilis. The sequence continues at coordinate 761,281,802 of NW_027362762.1, read as the reverse complement.
TATCATAGATCTTATTTTTTTTAAGGCCTCATTTTTTCTTTCCTAGGATAGCATACCTTATTCACATTAAAGTTCTTTCAGTTGGGACTTTAACTGATATCAAATAATTACATATCAGTTTAAGTTTAGATATGATCATTCCTCTGATAAAGTGTCATGTTGTCTGAATGAAAGACAGCCATGTGGTGCTCAGGGACCGAGGAGTATAATGGAAAATAAAGGCAAGATTAATAGATAAGAAAAGGCTGTAGAACTGTGGTGATACTGCCCAGTATGATTCTGTCTATACACATATTCTGGTGTTTGAGAATACTGTATATTTTCGTCAAGAGTTAACTAATTGATCAATTAGCAATTTTTTGTTGTATTATTTTTGAGTTTTCATGTATTATTATTTAAAAATTATTATTTATTTGGCGGTAGAAAAAAAGGAATTAATACATAGTAAAAAAGTACACATATTCCAAATAAGCAAATATATTAGCTGAGAAATTCCAAAAATAAAGAGAATACGTTACAAGATCACTTGAGGAGGTGGATTCTTTAAGCCATAATAATAATAATAATCTTTTTATTTATATAGTGCCAACATATTCCTCAGGGCTTTACAATTCAGATAATTTACAGACATTATCGTCACTGTCCCCATTGGGGCTCACAATCTACATTCCCTATCAGTATGTCTTTGGAGTGTGGGAGGAAACCAGAGAACCCGAAGGAAACCCACGCAAACATGCGGAGAACATACAAACTCCATAGGTTAGTATCAGCACCACTTAACAAAGGCAATGACACAGCGGGCATGACTTGCCAGATGGCATGTGGATCAGTGAGGACCTGGATAGCTGGGGATGTAAGATGGCAGGAAGACAAGTGGGAAACGCTAGAAGACACAATGACAGGAGTGTGGATATACACAGGATTAGTCCAGGACTTGCAATAGACAAACAGTTAATGGCAATGTTGTATGCTATCAGCAGTAAGTGGCAAAAACATAAACAATCAGCAAAAAAATGGTTAACTGCAGGCAGAAGTGATGAACAGGCAACTGGATACACACTGTTGCAGTGGCATTGTAGTGTGAATCACACCAGTATAGCAGTAAAGAGTTCATTATGCTTACAAATTAAAGGAACTCTGTCACAATTTTTTGGCCACCTAAACTGAGAAAAGCAAAACAGAAACAGAGACTGTGATTCCAGAGATGTGTCATTTACTGGGCAGTTTGCTGTAGGTTTGATAAAATCACAGTTTTATTATAAGAAGGTTATCACTAAAGAACTAGTAAACCTACTGCCATATAGTCATTACGCTAGGTGACTAATTGCACAATGACGGGAAGAGGGGAAGGAAGCCCAAACACTAGGAAAAGGGGGAATGGAGACCCCTAGGCTGATCTGACAATCACCCTGCCTCCCCTAACATCCCTAAATAGGTTCCGCACCTATTGCCGTGCAGAGAACCTAATCCCTGACTGCCCCTAGCAATAGGTCCTAGATAGGGAGGGACAGGGTAAGCACTAGTCAACCCCCACTACAACTAAAGACAGACAGGTAAACAAACAAGGGGGATACTTAGCTTGAGAAGACACCAGAGAGATCACGCCAACTATCCTCCAAGGGAACTCCAAGAAGACAGTAGCCAACTACTAGTACTTCAAGTCTGTACAGAGGAAAATAGAGCTATCACCGGCGACTCTCTGGAGAGACTGAAGGTATTTAAACATCCAGCAAGGGTGTGTCAATTAGCAGCAGAAGGTGAAGGTAACTGCTAGGTCCTAGAGAGAGAAGGATATCACTGCACTACAGAGATGGAAAGATCAAGAAGGTGCCTGCAGAGCCAAGCGCAATGACCTTTTACAACTGGATGCAGAATGACTATCTGTCACACCTGACACACCCGTGACAATAGTCCTCCATATTAATGAGTTTTGTATAATCCGACACCCACATCTGATTGTCAATGCTCTGCGTATGCATACTGAACACAGAAAGCTGTAAATCAGTGCTGTGGGTGGGATTATACAAGCTTTTCATTTGATGAACTGGTAGATGTGTAGCAGATAAAACAGTGATTTTCTCAAAACTGCAGCAAGCTGTCCAGTAAGTGATGCTAGTCTGCTTGCTGTAGTTTTGATAAAATCACTCATGGCTGTAAGAGGCAGTTGATGCCTGAATAACACAGACGTCTTCTACCTGCAAAGATGTGGGTTCAATTCCTAAACCTGCATCAAACAGTGGTACCTGATATATGCCATACAAGTATGTCATATGCTGAGAAGAGTTTAAAAGAGGTTGCACGCTACTTTAACATTGATGACTTTAACTTAACCTTTGGATAGGTCAGCAATGTCTGATCAGTGGGGATGCAGCACCCCCGATGAACAGCTCTTTTTTAGTACTGGCAGCTGCCAAAAGTGCTAATTTATGGAGCTGCTCTGTTTACTCATAATTATGGTGGCCGGGTACTGCACATTCATCCTGTATTGATTTGAATAGGATAGGTCATCAATGGTAAAGTAGGGACAACCTCTTTAACTACTGCCTTCTTCACAAGTCCGTAAAAAACATGTACATGAAAAGCCAGTAACAGTGTTATTAGTGTTTTCTACCAGTGTATCCTCAGTAGTGATGAGCTAACATGCTCACAACTGTTTGGTGCTCGCCCGAGCATCTCACTGCTCACTGTTCGAGATGCTTGGCGCTTGTAGAGTATTTCCGGGGTTGCTCGGCGGGAGCTCGGGTCCCCTCCCTGCATGTTTGGCGCTCTTTAGAGCGCTAATGAACATGCAGGGATTGTCTGCCACACACTATAATGCCGCAGACATGTTGGTTGTGGCATTACAGGGATTGGCTGGCCGCACAGCGTCATCAGGTCTATATCAGACCTGGCGCCGCCATGCTCGTCACAGTCTACTCTGGAATCAGGCAGTGTAGGGAGAGATGCTGCTGAGCTAGGGATAGATTTGCTTCTTCATAGTTAGTGTAGGTATAGCACAACATATTCTACACATATCCATATCAGCTAACAGTCCTTCTGAGGACTAATCCAGCTGCACAGATATCAGTGCTAGGCTGGCAGGCAGTGTATGTGGCAGACTGCAGTGAATATAGCAAGAGAGTCCATTACAGTTCTGTCTGCTGGTGCTTTTACAGATATTTCTAGAAATAGCCCCAGGTATTAGGGGCCAAGAATAATTTTTGGATCTTAATCCTGATTATTTGCTTAAAAAGCAATCCAGAGAACATCGTATTTCTGCTCTATTTGCTTGTTGTCACTGTAGAATACAGTCAGATCCTTTTCATACTACAACGCTAAAAATCCATCTATTTAAAACTGTGGTTTGTCCGTCACACGGATCACATATAATGGTGCTGAGAAAGGTCCCCATTGTTGGACTGAAACATCGCCTCATGGGCCATTAAAACTTACCATTTTTTCAGCTGACAAGCATGCTGTCTCCATGATTTTTTGATATTGAAAGGACTGGTATGTACCTGGGAGGCTTTGCATCATTTATTTGGCTGGTGCTGCTCTTTATCTTGACTTTTGATATCTACAGGCCAGCTATTTAAAACTGTGGTTTGTCCATCACATGGATCACATAAAATTGTGCTAAAAATTCTGCCATTTCTGGCCTCCATTGAAATTTTGTTGCAGTGTGTCAGCGAAGTTATTTACACGAGGTCGCTGTTAAAAATAATTACCTACAGGCCAGCTATTTAAAACTGTGGTTTTCCGTCACACGTATCACACATCACAATCCAGCCATTTGTACTGAACGTGGAAAATATTGCCCTCCATTTAAAATGGGCAAGGCTCGTGGCACGGGACGGGGAAGTGGATGTGATGGTGATGATGGTGCATGCAGAAGATGAGGCCAAGGCCGTGGGCTATCTGAAATTCTGCCACAACAAACACCCACATCTTCTCGCTTGACCTTCCTGTCCCAGTTAATAGGGGACCGCAGAACACCACTATTGAACACAGAGCAGTGTGAAAAGGTTATTGGTTAGATAGCAGATAATGCTTCCAGTCACTTAGCCACCACCACCCTGTCTTCTACAAGGTCAAGTCTCAGTAGCCGTGAGTCTGGACCACAAATTCCTCACCCTGATCCTCCTTCCTCCCACCATGCCGAGTGCCCGGAGACAACTGATCCCACACTTGGACACTCCGAAGAGCTGTTCACTTTTCCATTTATAGATTTGGGCCTCTCGCCCAGTCCACTTGAAGCAGGGCAAGAGGAGATCAGATGTAGCGATGCCCAAATATTTGAGCAGCCACGGTCACACGAAGACGACGGTGGGAAACTGACACAAAAAGTGGACGATGATGAGACACAATTGCCAGAAAGTCAGAAGGAGGACCAGGGTGCCGAAGTGGAAGACGAGGTGGTGGATGATATAGTAACTGATCCAACCTGGCAGAGGGACATACAGAGCGAGAATAGCAGCACACAGGGTGAAAGAGGCGTATCACCACAACAGGCAGGAAGAAGCAGTGTGGTGTCTGCAGATAGAAGGAGGGCAATGGTTCCCCATAACATCAACACGACAGAAGTTGGCAGAACAACTGTTAGGTCTTCCCGAGTCTGGTTGTTTTTAAAACACTCTGCCGATAACCCCAAAAAGGCCATTTACACCACCTGCCAGGCCAGCATCAGCAGGGGTAGCAAAACTACCTGCCTGACCACCACCAGCATGATCAGGCACATGGCAGCAAAGAACCCGACTAAGTGCGCCGAATCCCAGGGTCCTGGAACAGTGTCTGAGGGTGGCACCACTGCTTTTTCCGCTGTTGTGCGTGCAAGCCAATCCTCTGTCCATGGCACATGCGAAGATGCCTCCTGCCATGCACCTGTCGTTGCTCACTCTCAACTAGCACCATCAGCAAGCACGTCCAAGACCTTGTCCCAGCATAGTGTTCAGTTGTCCATATCCTAGTCCTTGGAACGCAAGTGCAAATACGCAGGTCTCACTATTAAATTCACACATTCGTGTCTGCTTGCACTCGAAATGTTGCCTTTTAGGCTCATGGAGATGGAAGCTTTCTACAATCTGATGCCGGTGGCCAACCCTCGGTATTCGGTCCCCAGCCACCACTATAACTCCTGGTGTGCTGTCCCTGCATTACACGAGCACGTGTCCCACAATATTAGCCGTGCCCTCAGCAACGCAGTTAGTGGGGAGGGACGGTACATCTCGCTAACGGCACACCGGGTTAGCATAGTGGAAGCCGGGACCCAGTCGGACCTTGGGACGGAACACGTCCTCCCGACACCGAGGATTGCGGGCCCTGGGTCAATCAGGGTTGCCCCCACATTCTGCAGCTACAGCACCTCCTCCTCCTCTTCAGCATCCATCTCCGAAATGACCACATCAGTCACAAGCTGGAAGTGTAGAGGACATACTGATACTCATGCTAGAGCAAGTCCATTTTGTCTACTCGCTTTAAAATCATGTTATTATCACTCCTTGCATAACATACATTCTTTCTTTCTCTTCCCATAGAACTTCTCTCACACTAACTTTTTCTCAAGAGAACATTTTGTCAGACACTGTTATCTAACTTGTTTAGGCCAGGTTTGACCTTGTAAAATTTCCATAGTGCTTCAAACTAACAATGATAATATGACCATATATGTGTTTTCCGCAATAATTGTACTAACATCAGTTAGCCAATAGTATTGTAGTATGGCTGTAGAGTTGATTGCCTATTTGATATACTCAACACAATATAAAATGCTAAGCAAAATAAACGGGATCAGAGATTCTTTGAATCCTCCCAATACAGAACATTGTTTCCGTTTGGTTTTCTGCGGATTGCAATCAACATAATAATTTAATAATTTGACACTTACTTGGTCAACCGTGAAGGGTTATTGCCCTCCCTTAACAGTTGGTTCCATGACTCGGATCCCTAACCTGGGACGCCCCTCCACCTCTGGACGTCCACAAAGAGAGACCTGCCTTCAGCCTCCCCCACTGGAATTTGGACTGATCATCCCCCACAAAAAGTCACGGTAAGTGCACAAGTTCTTTACTAGTGACACTAACCGTTTGGCGTGGTTTCCACGTGGTGTGTGGTTGTTTGCAGTATCTCCTGACGTCCTGGTTGGATATAGTCAAAGGTGAGACTATAAGGGGTGTAGTCCCATTAGGGGTCTGATATTATTTAACTTCAAAGCAGTATCACCTCGGATTGACAAGTGAATATTGTGTGAATCTTTCTCAGCTTCTGACAAAAATCCTTAGGAGAGACTAAACATTGTTAGTTTCAGTTGCGGCAGGTGATTGAAGATTGGGTAGGACACGCAAGTAGATATACGTATATCGAGTGTCCGGAGCGCTGCTAAGTTGCTAAGAGCTGCAAAGCTGATGCAAAAGTGCTCCTCCTTTCATTGTGCTGTGAAAGAATTCCCCCGACGGGAGGGGTGAGTTAATAGTGGAACATCTGGGAGCTCCGGCCAGACTTCGCTGTGCACAAATTAAGGATCTTTTTGTCAGTTGTAGTGAATAATCAATGTTTCCGTGGCGCAGAAAGAATTTGTCTCTCCCGCAGGAGAGGAAGAATGTGAAGAATATCATGATCAGTCGAGAAGGGAAAAGATCATTTTAGCACACGCCAAAAGTGTTTAAGGTGTTAAATTTTCCTGTGGAGGGGAGGAGGCTTCAGCTTGTGTTGTGGGACGAAGGAATTCGCCACAATAGAGGAAAATTAGTTGATTGTGGATTGTTGGAAGATGCTGAAAAGTTTAGGAAAGGGGCACATGAGATTTGTGATGAAGGATATGTTAAAAAAGTACAGGAGGAAGTAGGTCCCCCCCCCTTCCCAAATTATGTGTCCACAGTCCAAATCTAGAGCCCCTAAAGAAGCATCTCCCACAAATGTAGCAGTACCCCAGCCCCTGAATCCGGAAACTGAGCAATTTATACCTTATGAGATTAAATACCCTGCACTTCCCACTGAGAGCCAGCCACCATCATATAACCCAGACGGTTGGCTCTGTAATGTGTGTTGGGTCACTAATTCAGGATGGCGCAAGACGTCCTATAATTTTGGAGCACGTAAACCCGGTGTTATAGCACCAACCTGCCCATTACTTAACGTAGACGGGGGGTATTATAAACCACCACCCCCACCTGCCCCTGCCATGGTCCATACTCCATTCAAAGAGACCCAGGGTCCTCTGAACTCTTCCCTATTCACCCTCTCCCAAACTGGGGAAATAGAACATGGACACGAGTATCAGGAAGTGGCGTCTGTTTTACTGAATAGTCCTTCAAATTTCTCCACTATACTGAGAATAGGCATGGGGAGTATACCACAACAGCGGGTTGGGATCATTGTAAACGCAGCAAATGCGAAACTACAGCATGGGTGGGGGCTAGCTGCAGAGATATGTCATATTGTGGGACCTACAATACAAGCTGCATCTAATGATTACATCCGTGACCATGGTCCATTAAGAGAAGGAGAGGTGATGGCTACAAGAGCCGGACAGCTATCATGTCAGTTTGTTATGCATGCGGTTGGACCAAAATATGCCCTGGATTTACCCAGGTCACAACACCCTGGCATACGCATCACAGCTTCATGCGGCCCAAACCCTAGCCCTGCCATTCATTTCCACCGGTATCTTTGGATACCCAAAAGAGGTTGCGGCCAAAATAATAGTCTAGGCTATAAAGCAGTGTATTGCCATGCATCCAACTAAATTGAGCGAGATAAGACTCTTGGCCATCGACAGGGATCTTGTTGATTATGCTGCTCAATTAATCAAACCCACAATCAAACCCGATATCTGGTCTCCTCCAGTATTCCCCTACCTCCAAGATCTCCCCACAATCAGTACAATGGTAGTTGCTGCACCCGCAGTACCCATAGCACAGTGTCCCCCCTTGCTCCCCCGGTATACTCCTCCTCCCTTACAGCCCCACTATTACCCCATGGTGGTACTTGATCAGCAAGTAATGTATCCCGAGAGAAGACCAGTAGTGAATTCCCGTCTTCAGTGTTGGAGGTGTGGCCGAGCAGGACACTTCCAAAGGGACTGTCACACCCCTGCTGGTCAGTGCACCACACAAGTCCCCGTATTCAGAAATAGGACACCCGGCCCACGGGACTTGTCACGAGAAAATGTTCCCCAGGACCGCCTGTTCTGAAAGGAAGGCCAACCAGAGTCTGCCATTGTGATGCTGCCCGTAATCACACCCGGGCTCTGTTAATCTGTAGTTCTCCCAGTGGGAGGGAATAAGGGAATCCATCCGGTAAAGTTCATGGTAGACACTGGGGCGGCCAACTCCATTTTAAAATCAATCCACTGAACTGACCGAGTCCAATTTTCTAATGACAATCTAATATTGATCGGTGTAGATGGCAGCCCTAACAAACACACTTTCACCAAACCAATTCCAATTGGCCCATTTCCAGAAGTAGTGGTGGCACAATTTGTCATATCCCCGACCTGCCAGGTAAATCTTTTAGGAGCAGACCTCTTGTCTAAATTCCAATCCAGAATCCAATTCCAGGACAATGGTCAGATGATCCTTACTTTAAAAGATCCAAACTCTGATGCACACATAGAGGAGGTCTGCATCTTACGGGCACTACCCACGGTTATGATTAACATATCAGATAGTAATGGAATGTTGAAATGTTGAAAGGTTGCGCTGAGTTTGTTGACCGAAGGAAAAAGTATGTAGATATGTGGAGGAACTTAAATGGTTAACTGAAATATGCGCGCTGCCAGATAAGCGCCCAGTTACAGCTGCTAGCATGCATAGCAAAACGGCCTTGGTTTGGTACAGAGCAGAGGAGGGAAAAAGGGTGAATGGAGGAAGAAAATACAGACAATAAGGGAAAGACGCTATATTATGTGTATTAGAAAGATACTGCTCTCCGATAATGGTGGAGTAATGAATTGTTGGAAATGTTCTAATTGTGGCCAGCAGAATCCATTGTCAGATTATTGTATTGCATTTCACGTGCCCCGTCCAGGAGACCCACCCCTTGCCACTACCCAAGCCACTCCTATCCTCATCTGTTATACCTATGTCCGCCCAAAGTTCCAACCCTTCCTGTAGCGGCCATGTTGCTACACCCATTGCATCACCTCCAGCCTCTTACCACATGTCCCTTTGGCGGTGACCATCTTGGTGCACCCTTCCTGTAGTATGCTTCCTTCTGGTGGTAGCCATCTTAGCACACCCGGAATACAGGCAGCAATACACACTACACCCAGAATCCCTGAATGTGTATGAGGAAGATCATCATGATCAGTGTATGACAGAGCATTATATATGTTTATGTAAACTAATTCTCTAGATGGTTTTATATTCTTAAGTTCCTAATAGATGCACATACACGTTGTCTGGTTTACAGTAATTGATTAAGCAAACGTTTTTGTTTTTTGTTTTTTTTTATTAGCATTCCACTACACAAAAACATGTCTAGCTGTCTGCTGCCGTGGCAGCTGGACAACTCTGAGGTAGTACTTTTACAATACGTGGATGACCTTCTTAGTGTGCCCCCACGGAGCAAGTGTCCATCAGGGCCAGTGTTAGCCTCCTCAAGCATCTGGCAGAACTGAATTGTTGAGTCTCAGCCTCGAAGCTTCAGTTTTGCATTGGTCAAGTGGTCTTCTTAGGCCATTGCCTTACTCAGGGTGCCAGACATCTCACAGAAGAAAGGAAGATGGCCATCTCTGCAGTACCATTCCCAAAAGATGCCATAGAGCTGCAACGGTTCCTCGGACTATGTACATATTGCAGACAATGGATCCCAGACGCCTCACGTCTGATGCAGCCCCTATATGATGCATTAAAAGAAGACACTCTGGCTGATGTAAACAACAACAAGGACCACCAAGAACAGCTGCAACAAGCCTTTGAGCAACTAAAGTCAAGGATAATGACAGCCCCTGCCCTTGGGAATCCGGACTATGCTCAACCTTTCTATTTGTATGTCTCTGAGACAGGAGGACATGCAGCCGGAGTACTCACACAGAGACACTGTACAAAGCAGCGCCCAGTCGGTTATTACCCAGCGCATCTCTCCCCCAGCTGTCTACGAGCGGATCACGCCACACAGCAACCTAAACATCTGTCTACACAGAGAAACCTGCGGCTGCATTGTTCGTTGATGTTGCCAGAAAATGTGAGATTACATCGGTGCACCACCATCAACCCAGCCACCCTGCTACCAGCACCTGAAGGAGAGGGGAAAGAGGCTCCACCGCATGATTATCCGGAACAAATTACTGCGGAGTCAACTCCACTTGTTCTAGTGGGGGAAGTACCCTTGGATGACCCAGAACTTACGTTATGTACGGATGGATCCAGATATGCTGACACCTCTGGCAGGTTTCATACTGGATATGCTGTCATAACTGAAGATACATTGGTAGAGGCTGCAGTCTTACCTCCCAGTATGTCAGCACAGGAAGCAGAGCTCAAAGCTCTGACTGCAGGTTCTCCTGTGAAAAATGCTGAAAGCGTCAGACAATTGATGGAAGCGGTGCAACTACCAAGACAGTTGGCTGTCGCTCCACACGCTCTACACTCTAAAGAAGAATGCCAGTTGTGTAAGGAGGAGGTGGGTGCTAAGTTGATAGATGGGCTATGGAAGAAGAAGCAACTGTACTGTTTGCCACGACTCCTGTATCCCACCGTTGCGGCCTGGGCCCATGGACTGCTTAGTGGTAGTGGATATGTTTTCCTATTGGCCAGAAGCATTCGCCGTTCCAAACATGACTGCCAAAACTACCGCCAAGAAGCTGGTCTCTGAAGTTGTTTGCCGGTATGGAGTCCCAGAAGTTATCAACAGTGATCAAGGACCAGTCTTTTCCTCATGCGTATATCAAGAAATATTTACCATGATCGGATCAACAGTGACGTTACATACTCCTTACCATCCACAGTCAAGTGGCAAGGTGGAGAGATTGAATGGCACACTAAAAGGGCAATGAACCAAAATGATGCAGGAGACTACGGCCCAGTGGCCTGAGCTCCTTCCCATTGCACCATATCACATACGCACCACTCCCATAGGGAAACACAAACTGTCACCCTATGAGATACTGTTTAGGTCACAACCAGCTATAGCTAGATTTACAGCACAACAATTATCAGAAGAAACAGATTATGTGGTGCAATATGTGATTCAGCTTACCAAAGCCTTAACTAACACCCATGCGTTAGTATCATCTTCTATTCCAGATCCAGCTGATGCAGAAGGTTGTCATACCCTCAGGCCTGGAGATTCTGTGTATGTGAAGAGGCATATTCGGAAACACGGACAAGAACCATTGTATGACGGACCATACCAAGTGCTCCTGACAATCCCAACAGCTGAGATATTTTATGATAATATGTATGGTTGAACTAGTCAATACCTGGAATAGCCTACAACAGAGTACTGACCCCTTTAATAATAAGTTCATTACTCACCATCAGATTTTGGTACAAGAATTGAGACAATTAGAAAACAACCAGATCAGTGACTGTTGGATATGTACTCACTCACCAGTTTCAGCCGCTAGTATGCCCTTTCTGGCGGTCCATCCCAGACCGTCATTATTGGAAAGATACATTCATAATCACTCATGGGTACATGCAAATCTGTTTATAAAAGGCACCAATGACACATTATAAAATATCTGGTAACGTCCCTTGTAATGAATTTTCTGAATATAAGCCTAGTAATCCAACATGTGGCAATCCAAATGTTGGATATTGTAGCCCCCTGGGACAAATGCCTTCATGGTGTATGTTATCAAATAACACCGTTTTTATTGATTAAATTAGTATTACAACACTCTGCTTTATGGGATCTGCCATCAGCCACATATTGGGTCTGTGGGAATAATGCATACAAGTGGCTCCCAGTCGGAGTAGGGGGGACTTGTACGTTGGCCCGGCTAACTTCAGCCACTTATCTTATTCCCCATAGTAAAGTAGATATGAGAGCCATCCCTCTTCATACCATTTATAAACGTGCCAAGGACAACACCCCACGCCCATCAGGAAGACCTCATTTAATACAAATGAGTATACCCGATAAAATAGTTAGTGCTGTCTTCCTCTACCCTATGGTTACATAAATGTGGGACAAGTTAGTGTAAGTCACTGACTACTTAGATGACCAGATTTGGAATATTTTGGAAGTTATTAATACTACTGTTGCAGTGCAGAATCAACTTATTATAGTGGCTAATCAACATACCTTAGCTGCTTGCTTGTTAATATATGTTTTACTAAAACTAGTCTTTTATTGTATCCCATTTTGCATGAGGAAAACCTGCCAGTCATCAGAGAGCAAGGAGGACACTGTTAACCGACATCCAGTGCTACTGTACACGGACCTCCCAGATGTAACCAGCATTGAGGACCTGGATGACAAGGGAATGATGACCTTTACCCGTTTGCCCTGACCAACCGCAGATCTGAGCTTATGATTATATCAACTAACAAGGGAAGATGGACATGCTGCGACAGCCTCAATTGGTAACAAGGGCACTAATTGAGTGAAGACCAATGTCCCTCAGGCTCAAAGCATGACCCTAGGATACCACCTCTATTGTTGATAATAACATAATTTTTAGGGGGGAATGTAGAGGACATACTGATACTCATGCTAGAGCAACTCCATTTTGTCTACTCGCTTTAAAATCATGCTATTATCACTCCTTGCATAACATACATTCTTTCTTTCTCTTCCCATAGAACTTCTCTCAAACTAACTTTTTCTCAAGAGAACATTTTGTCAGACACTGTTATCTAACTTGTTTAGGCCAGGTTTGACCTTGTAAAATTTCCATAGTGCTTCAAACTAACAATGATAATATGACCATATATGTGTTTTCCGTAATAATTGTACTAACATCAGTTAGCCAATAGTATTGTAGTATGGCTGTAGAGTTGATTGGCTATTTGATATACTCAAAACAATATAAAATGCTAAGCAAAATAAACGGGATCAGAGATTCTTTGAATCCTCCCAATACAGAACATTGTTTCCATTTGGTTTTCTGTGGATTGCAATCAACATAATAATTTAATAATTTGACACTCACTTGGTCAACCGTGAAGGGTTATTGCCCTCCCTTAACAGTAGCACTGCAGCACTGCCTCGGCCAAGCGGCAACAGGCAGTGCTGAAGCTAATATGCTTAGGTGACTGACCACACAACACTGAAGAGTTGTGGACAGCTCTGAAAGAGCAGGCAGATCTGTGGCTGACACCGCTGAACCTAAAGCCAGGGATGGTCGTGTGTGGCATTGGCGGAACCTGGTGTCCGCTCTGAGGCGAGGCGAGGCAAGCTCACACACATACCATGACTGGCACATGTGCTTAACCTCATGGTGCAGCGGTTTCTCAAAACCTACCCGGAGCTGCCGGATCTGCTTGTCAAAGTACGCTGCCTGTGTGCCCATTTTAGAAAGTCACCTGCAGCTTCCGCTGCCCATGCAATGTTTCAGCAGCGTTTGCAGCTTACAGCTCTCCGACTGGTGTGTGATGTCCCCACGCGTTGGAACTCTACAGTGCAGATGTTGGGAAGGATTTGTGAGCATAATAGCGTAGTTGTTGACTACAAGAATCAACAAACCCGTCGGTATTCAGTTCAGACTCCACACATAAGACGTCAGGAGTGGACATGGAAGCCAGACGGATGTACCATCCTCCAAAACTTTGAGGACTCCACCAAGATGGTGAGCGGCGATGACGCCATAATTAGAGTCACCGTCCCACTTCTCTGTCTTCTGAAACACTCTCTGCTTACAATGAAAGAGGATGCATTGCAGGCAGAGCACGATGAGATGATGCAAGGAACCATACAGGGTGAATACACACAGCCAAGCCTCATCTCATCCCAACGTGGATTGGGTAATAATGAGGAAGAGGAGGAGGAGGAGCTTGTTTCATGTGCTATAAACGGTACCACCTTACCACCTGCACTACTGTCATACCGTCTGTTCAGCATGGATGGCCTGAGGACAGGGAGGAGGATTAGGAGGAGAGCATGGTCAGTCTTCTTCTTGGTGAGGATACGGAAGCCTTGCCTGTTAACAGTCTGGCACGCATGGCTGAGTTTATGTTACGCTGCCTTTCCCATGACCCTCGCGTTCTCCAAATATTGGGTGACAGTCATTACTGGTTGGTGACACTTCTAGACCCACGCTACAAGGAGAAGTTTATATCTCATACTCCTGAGGCGGAGAGGTCTACTAACATGGGGCAGTACCAGAAGGCCCTTGTTGCGGAATTATTAAAAAAATTCCCATCTGAAAACGCTGGTGACAGAGGTCACAGTTTGTTGGACAACCAAGGAGTACAGGTGAGAGAGACACAACTCCAATCCAGCAGAGGTTGGGGAACACTGTCAAAGTTCTGGGACAATTTTCTCAGACCCCCACATTTTATAGGCCCTGAGGCACGGGGTACTCTCACAAGGTGTGCAAAGTTTGGGAAGATGCTGAGGGAGTACCTTGCCGACCGTAACAATGTCCTCCGTGATTATTCTGTGATTATTGGGTATCCAAGCTGGACACGTGGAATGAACTGGCTCTCTACGCCTTGGAGGTCCTGGCCTGCCCCGCCGCTAGTGTTTTATCAGAGTGGGTTTTTAGTGCCGCCGGTGGAATTATAACTGATAGGCGCATTCGCCGGTCAACTGAAAATGCTGACAGGCTGACTCTTACAAAAATGAACAAGGGCTGGATTGGGCCAGACTTCTCAACACCACCGAATGATATCAGCGTAACATAAACTCAAATCCAGTGTCTTTTTTTGGGAGGTCTATTCTCATGCACCTCTTCACACCTACACATGGGTATGCGCTTCCTGATTTTGTCTATTTGCTCTTGTCCTCTTCTTTGTCCTCATGCTCCACTACCATATCATTCACCACCATATCTACCATATCACCTCCTTTAAGTCTCTTCCAAGGCTCATTGGAGTGCCTCCAAATTTTTGGCAGCTTTTGCATTCACTGCATATGCAAACACTATGGGAGACCCACTTCCTAATAATAGGAACATTGTTTTTAGGAGGCTCTCTGACCTCTACATCTCTTGCAAGGGGCATTAGAGTGCCTCCAAATTTTTGGCAGCTCTTGCAGTCACTGCATACGCAATAACAGTATAGGAGACCCACTCGTTAATAATGGGAACAACAAAGCATAGCCGGCTGATGCCTCTCTAACAATAGTGAGGGCCGACTGCTGACCCTTTAAGAATAGGCTTTGTGACTTTCAGAGTTCCTCCATCATAAATGAAGCAATTTGTGTCGGATGATGTGTCACACACCACATGGCCAGATAAGGTTGTAAAATGTTAAAATTACATTTGTCTTGGTTGAAAGCAATGCAAAAGTGCAAAAACACATAAAAAACGCTACGTGTGAACATAGCCCAAGGTGTGGAGGAGCATTTTTGATTTTGCATATTTATTGTGCCTTATATACAAGTCATTTCAATGGAAAGGATGTTCCTTAACATACTTCCCAGGAAAATCCATTTTGGTTTCGTTTTTGAATGTGTTATTGTGAGTCCATAAAAGTGGCATAATACGTCTGACAACATTGTTGACAGCAGTGACCTAGGAGTCAGAAATGCTTCCAGGGGTCTTCCCCATGCTGTTCCCATGTCATTTGAGAACTGTTCCTATCGATTTGGGCAATTTTTAGGCCCTCTGCAGACCGCCGGCGGGAACCGCCTGAAAAATGCTCGAGTTTCTAATAGACTTACATTGGACTCGTTGCTCGGGTCGAGCACCCAAGCATTCCCATTTGCTCAACCCGAGCATCGAGCACCTGAGCATTTTAGTGCTCGCCCATCACTAGTCCTCAGTTTGTTTCCATTATGAATAAAGAAAAAAATAAATTACAAAGCTTCTCCTTTACTTTCCATTGTTAAACACCGATAGCACACGAAAGGCACACAGATTCCATCTATGTGCTGTATATGTTTTTCATGGACCTATGGACTGGTATTGGTCCTTTTGCAGATAATCTGCGCTGCTGGTATCCCATATAATATATCCAACTCCATACCGAAAGTACATGCAGTTTTCCTTTATTTAGTCTACACGTTTCAAAGTACTACAGACTTCTTCATCAGGGTAAGAAAAGCATAGCTCACACCACAGTGCAGTTACATTTATTGCGATAGGAGTTCAAATGTTGGCCCCAAATGGACACATGCTATCGGTCTGGAGTTGGATTTATTATATAAGATACCAGCAGTGCAGATTATCCACTAATTCTTCTTATCTCTGTTTTCCCGGTTTGATGATCCATGGGACCTGCAGCCACTGGATTTATAAGTGATTGAAATGTGTATACAAAACTAAATCAGGTTTAGTGTAACTTATTTAAACACCTTTATCTCCCTTGGATAAAACCCTATTGTGCTGTTTTTTTCTCCTAGTTTTATTTTGTATTGGTTCTTGTCATTGGTGCTGCTGTTAGAAAATGTAGCTCCATGTGTTTTTACACAGTGTCATGCCTCTGAATTGGATCCCTTGTTCCTGTATTCTGTGGTCGGCATCTCTTTCCACTGAGCCACAATAGATACACCTTTTCTTAGGGTGTTTTAGTTCTGTTATCTTTGTTTCTGTCGGTTTTGGGTAACAGGTATTTTTCATTAACTGTGTATGTCTGCCCTATCACCTTTCAGGTACAGCTTTATATACCTTCCCTCTTGGCATTTCCTGCTGGTTATAGTATTTGCTGTATTCATTCACTTGCTCAAGTCTATGTTGGTTGCAGCTGTTTCGTATGTTATTTCATTATCCCTTAGGTAATTGCTACTCTAGCGATATTAGGAGCTGCTAAGGATATTCAGGGTAAGCCGCTGTTGATTGAGGGTGTCATTGCATTATTTTAGGGTACCAAGCTCAGTGCTCAGGTAGAGACAGAGCAGGGTTAAAGGGGGACTTTTCCTAGTCTGAACAGGGATCTGTGAGTTTCAGGTATTTGTTCTCCTGGTTTGTATGCTATTCCTGTGAATGTGCTTTAGCAGTCATAACATTATCACCAGCCAACTCCATTTAATGTGCGCCAAGAAGTCATCATGGACGCCCTGACCGCTCAATTGCGGTCTTTGTCTTTGGAAGTGACAGACATCAAGCAGCAACAACCGCTTGCATTTTCCATCTCTATGCATCGATAATAATAATAATAATAATAATAATACTTATGTGCTACTCCACCCTAATCAGTCATATGAGCCTAGGTTAAATTTACCGGACTGTTTCAACCGGGACAAAAGTCAGTTTTCCATCTTTCTTGCTTCATGTAAATTATATTTTTCTTTCCATCCTACCTCATCCGGGGGAGAGAGTCCACGCATGGGTACTGTTTTGTCGCTGCTTTGTGGAGATCCTCAGGCTTGGTCATTTTCTCTGCCTGAGAATTATCCAGTGTTTTCCTCTGTTGATGCTTTTTGTTTTTGCTCTGGGTCTCATTTATGATGACCCCGATAAAGTTGCGGTTGCTGAATCAATGATCCGCAGATTGGTTCAGGTAAATCGTAAAATGGAAGACTACTGCTCACAGTTCAGACAGTGGGCAGTGGAGACCTCCTGGAATGACCCAGCTCTCTGCTGTCAATTCTGCCAGGGTCTCTCTTGTAAAATACGCGATATGATGGTTTATAGTCCCTCTCCATTGTCCCTGGATGAGGCCGTGTCTCTGGTGGTGAGCCGGGACCAAAGTCTTAGTGATATGGACACATTTGAGGCTGTTTCTGTGATTTCTCTCTCTCATCTTACTGAGGCAGTTAAACCCCTGCAAACTGGGGCTTTGAGAGAGTCCAACGAGGGAGTTGTACGTGAAGCACCTGCTGATTTCTGTTTATACTGCGGTCAAACAAGTCATGTAATGATTCAGTGTTTCAAATACAATAATGAATTTATTAAAGGTAAAAAGGGAATGAAAAAAATTAAGAAGCTAGGACACTGATCCTAACAGTTTCTCATTAAGTGAAAGGGTTTCAGTCCAGAGGATAACTCCTAGGTGGATGATAAAGACATACATGCGTATCGCCTAATGAGGGACTCTATCTGCAGGGTCAGCAGTTGGGGATCTTGGTGGGTCCGGTGGCCCCTTGTAGAATGGGGGGTATTGTCATGCATCTGGATTTGAACCCCTGATCCTGTGTTCTGTGGTTGGAGTCTCTTCCGCTGAGCAACATCAGATACCTCTGAAGTCACGCACAGACAGACCAGGGTCAGAGGCGGGCTTTTCCTAGTCTGAACAGGGATCTGTCAGGCTCAGGTATTTGTTCCCCAGGTTTGTAATCTACTTGTGTAAATGTGCTTTAGCATGTATAACACACAGTCTGTGTAAAAACACAGACATGTGCATAGCACCATAGGTTATAATGGCTACATGTGATATCTGTGAAACAAACGGATACCACACGTACTGGAGATATGGACATGTGAAGAGGGGCTAAGGCTATGTGCACACTGTGCGTTTTTGATGCGTTTTCGCTGTTTTTTTTCCACGAGGAAATGCACCAAAAATGCTAGGTAATCCGTCTGCCACCTAATGCAATGACAATCCTGAAGTGCTGTGCACATGATCAGGAGTTTTCCTGTCAGGATTGTCATTGTGTTTAAATCTGCAGCATGTCAATTCTTTGTGCGTTTCTGCAGCGTTTTTCACTCATAAACTTGAACTGAGTCAGTCAAATCTGCAGCAAAAAAGCAGGTATAAAAATATTTGCGGATTTGCTGTGGATGTTTGCTGCGTATTTGACTGACTCAATTCAAGTCAATGAGTCAAAAATGCCTTAACAACGCAGCAAAAATGCACAAAGAATGGTACCCAGGCCGGCCAGGGAATACTGCTCCTCCCATCATCCGATCGCCGCTCCCGCTGATAACAGCGGGAGCAGGCAAGGCTGAGAGGAGAAGTAGTCTCTTCAGCCAGCATATGAGCGCGGTGTTTAAAAAAAAAGTAAAAATCTATATTAAACTAAAAAACACTTTTTATTCTCACCCATCCTACTGATGTCACCCGGCACCTTGCAATACACTGACGGGAGCGCGATCGCTCCTGGCAGTGTACATCGCTGCGCTGCTGGGTCTGAGTTCATCCAAGTTCATTAGTTGAAGATCAGCTGACGAGCTCCGAGACCTCACTTATGGCATTGGTGTTATGTGGGAATTTTCCCATGCAACACTGATGAAGTAAATGAGGGCACCGGGGCTTATCAGCTGATCTTCAAGTAATGAACTCAGGTGAACTCAGCTGCAGCATCGCAGCAATGTACACTGACAGGAGTGATTACACTCCTGTCAGTGTATACATTGCTGTCTTCTACAGCAGTCACATCAGTGCTTGATGTGGCTGCTGTAGAAGTGACCCGGATCGCCATAGGACACTGGGATTACGTCATGTCAGCGGACAGGTGAGGGATATGGTTGTTTTTTATTTTTGTTTTTTTATAGGAGACGAGTGCTTCGGGGATTGGGCGTTAGTTGAGTATACGGTGTTTGTTATTTTTAAATAAATTAAAACCGTGTGGGATTTTATATAAATAAAAGACTTTATTCTACAGTCATGGCCAAAAATATTGAGAATGAGACAAATAGTAATTTTTCCAAAGTTTACTGCTTCAATTTTTGTAATGGCAATTTGCATATACTCCTGAATGTCAAAGAGTGATCAGCTTAACAGCAATTACTGTACTTGCAAAGGCAATATTTGCCCAGAAAATGAACTTGAACCCCCAAAACACATTTCAACATCATTGCAGTCCTGCCTTAAAAGGAGCAGCTAACATCGTTTTAGTGATTGATCCATTAACACAGGTGTGGGTGTTGATGAGGACAGGGCTGGCGATCAATCAGTCATGATTAAGTAAGAATGACATCACTGGACACTTTAAAAGGAGGCTGGTTCTTGGTATCATTGTTTCTCTTCAGTTAACCATGGTTATCTATAAAGAAACATGTGCAGCCATCATTGCACTGCACAAAAATGGCCTAACAGGGAAGAGTATCGCAGCTACAAAGATTGCACCTCAGTCAACAATCTATCGCATCATCAAGAACTTCAAGGAGAGAGCTTCCATTGTTGTCAAAAAGGCTCCAGGGCGCCCAAGAAAGACCAGCAAGCGCCAGGACCGTATCTTAAAACTGTTTCAGCTGCGGGATCGGACTACCAGCAGTGCCGAGCTTGCTCAGGAATGGCAGCAGGCTGGTGTGAGTGCTTCTGCACGCACTGTGAGGCGGAGACTCTTTGAGCAAGGGCTGGTTTCAAGGAGGGCAGCAAAGAAGCCACTTCTCTCCAGAAAAAACATCAGGGACCGACTGATATTCTGCAAAAGGTACAGGGAGTGGACTGCTGAGGACTGGGGCAAAGTCATTTTCTCTGATGAATCCCCTTTTCGATTGTTTGGGACATCTGGAAAACAGCTTATTCGAAGAAGAAGAGGTGAGCACTACCACCAGTCTTGTCTCATGCCAACTGTAAAGCATCCTGAAACCATTCATGTGTGGGGTTGCTACTCAGCCAAGGGAATCGGCTCACTCACAGTCTTGCCTAAAAACACAGCCATGAATAAAGAATGGTACCAGAATGTCCTCCAAGAGCAACTTCTCCCAACCGTCCAAGAGCAGTTTGGCGCCCAACAATGCGTTTTCCAGCATGATGGAGCACCTTGCCATAAAGCAAAGGTGATAACTAAATGGCTCATGGAACAAAACATAGAGATTTTGGTTCCATGGCCTGGAAACTCCCCAGATCTTAATCCCATTGAGAACTTGTGGTCAATCATCAAGAGACGGGTGGACAAACAAAAAACAACAAATTCTGGCAAAATGCAAGCATTGATTATGCAAGAATGGACTGCTATCAGTCAGGATTTGGTCCAAAAGTTGATTGAGAGCATGCCAGGGAGAATTACAGAGGTCTTGAAGAAGAAGGGGCAACACTGCAAATATTGACTTGCTGCATTAACTCATTCTAACTGTCAATATAACCTGTTGGTACTCATAATATGATTGCAATTATATTTTTGTATGTGTATAAACATCAGACAAACACTAATAAAAACCAGAGGCCAGCAGATCATGTGAAAATATAATTTTGGTGTCATTCTCAAAACTTTTGGCCATGACTGTAGCTGTGTCTTTATTTGAAAAACCGTCAAAAACCTTACTACGGGTTTAGTAATGGGGGCATTTTATAGACGCCTCTCCATTACTAACCTGGTCTTCATGTCAGCCACCAATACAAGGCTGACATGAACCCCAACCTTATTACCCAACTCGCCACCGCTACACGGCAGTGGGAAGAGCGGAGGTTAAGTCTGTCGATTTGGCGCATCTTATGGATGCGCCATTTCTCGGGTGTCTGAGAGCTGATATTATTAGAGGAAGCCAGAATCCATGTCCCCTTCCCAAGCTATTAATATCAACCCGTAGCTGTCTGTTTAGCCATTTCTGGTTAGATTTTATAGGGGGACCCTACGTTAATTTTTTTCTGGGGTCGCACTGTAATCTAGCCAGTAAAGGTAAGCAAACAGCTGTGGGCTGTTATTAATAGCCAGGGAACATTTTTGGTTAATGGCCCTTCCCCAGCTACTTATATCAGTTTCCAGCGGTCGGCTTTCCCTCTACTGGTTATGAAAATGACACAGGAGCCCACATAATCTTTTATAATTGGAACCCCTTTAAAGCCCAAGACATACTAATATGTATATGTGCCCTGGGACTTAAGAGCCTGATACGTATTAGTACGTCATATCTGTAACAGGTCTGGGAGGCGGAACCTCTGAGCAACTATACAAGGGGGCGGTCCTTGTAAGGAAGCGGGTGGCTCCCAGGGAAGACGGGCAGGTAGTCACGGCAAGTGACAGGGACAGTCTCTGGGTAGAAGGGCAGGTAGTCACGGCAAGTGACAGGTACAGTCTCTGAGTAGAAGGACGGGTACTCACGGCAAGTGACAGGGACAGTCTCTGGGTAGAAGGACAGCAGGCAGGTGGCTGGTGAGCGCTCCCAGGTGAGCGGGCGAGAGTCTTTGGACAGGCAGGTGGTCACGGCAAGTGACGGCAAGGCCTCCAGGTAGGCTAGCAGGCAGGTAGCAGGTGAGCGCTCCCAGGTGAGCGGGCAAGAGTCGCTGGACGGGCAGGTGGTCACGGCAAGTGACGGCAGAGCCTCCAGGTAGGCTAGCAGACAGGTAGCAGGTGAGCGCTCCCAGGTGAGCAGGCAAGAGTCTCTGGACAGGCAGGTGGTCACGGCAAGTGACGGCAGAGCCTCCAGGTAGGCTAGCAGACAGGTAGCAGGTGAGCGCTCCCAGGTGAGCAGGCAAGAGTCTCTGGACAGGCAGGTGGTCACGGCAAGTGACGGCGGAGCCTCCAGGTAGTCTAGCAGGCAGGTAGCAGATGAGCGCTCCCAGGTGAGCGGGCAGGCTGGTCCATAGACAGACTGACAGGTGTCGGAAGGCAGACCGTCGGACCGCAGGCTTGCAAGCAGGTAAACGGATATCAGGCAGGTATCAAGCAGGAATCTGGCAGGTGACTGGCAGGTAACAGGCAGGAATCTGGCAGGTGACTGGCAGGTAACAGGCAGGAATCTAGCTGGTGACTGGCAGGTAACTGGCAACGGGACCTGAGGGCTGAAGCAGAGTGAAGGCTTTGCAACAACATTGCTCGGGCACCTCCATTTTGGAGGAGGTGCCTTATATATGGTGAGGTCCTCCGGCCATTGGCCGGGGACTCCTTTGGATGGCGCGCGCGGCCCCTTTAAGAGAGGGGGAGCGCGCGCGTGCGCCCTAAGCACAGTGGCCGGGAAGCAGCGAGCGCTGCCAGCAGAGCGGGAGGAGGATGCCGGGCACGGAGTGGAGAGGTGAGGGGAACAGCGTCCCTGCCTAGCAGGAGGCAGGGACGCCGACGCTACAGTATCCCCCCCTTTAGGCCCCCCTTTTTTAGGCCAGACAGAAATTTATCAAGGATGAGAGGGGCATGGATGTTCTCCCGGGGCTCCCACGTTCACTCCTCAGGACCAAACCCCTTCCAATCTACCAGAAAAAAGGTTTTTCCTCTTACCCTTTTGGTGGCCAGAATGTTCTCTACCTCAAACTCGTTTTCAGCGGAAACCGGAGCAGGAGGCATACCTGTAGACTTGAAAAAAGAAAAAGAGTTAAGTACCACGGGTTTGAGGAGAGATACATGGAAGGAGTTAGGGATCCGCAAGTTGGCCGGGAGTTTCAATTTATAGGCCACTGGGTTGATTTGTTTGATAACTTCTAGTGGGCCGATGAACCGAGACCCTAACTTGTAGGAAGGAATCTTGAGCCGGACATACTTGGACGAGAGCCAGACTTTATCTCCAGGACGGAATTGTGGAGGATCCAGGCGTTTTTTGCCAGCGTGTTTTTTCATCCGCTCGGACGACTGAAGGAGTGCGGATCGGGTACTCTCCCAAATGGAGGAAAATTTGCTAACGAGAGATTCCGCATCCGGATTGTCCACCGAGGTGGAGACGGGAAATGGGATCCGAGGATGCTGACCGAAGACTACAAAAAACGGGGATCTGGAGGAAGATTCGCTCTCGTGATTATTGTAAGAGAATTCGGCCCATGGCAGGAGATCCACCCAGTCTGAATGGTGGGCATTAACGAAGTGCCGGAGGTAACTGGTCAGGATCTGATTGATCCGCTCCACTTGACCACTGGTCTGAGGGTGGTATGCGGAGGAGAAGTCCAGGGTGACGTCTAGCAGCTTACATGTGGCTCTCCAGAAGCGTGAGGTGAACTGAACCCCACGATCCGACACGATGTGGAGGGGCAGGCCATGGAGACGGAAGATGTGGCGGATAAAGTCTTTAGCCAGCTCAGGTGCAGACGGGAGGCCTGGCAGGGGAATGAAATGAGCCATTTTGGAAAAGCGGTCAGCGACCACCCAAATGACCGTACAACCGGCAGAGACAGGGAGATCTGTTATGAAGTCCATAGCTATATGCTGCCAGGGGGCAGCAGGTACTGGAAGAGGAAGGAGGCGACCGGCTGGCAGGTGTCTCGGAACCTTGTTGCGGGCACAGGACACACTTGTGCAGGGTAGGCCACCAGTAGTGCTGGGAGATAAGCTGGAGGGTCTTTTTCTGACCGGCATGGCCTGCAAGCTTAGACGAGTGACCCCAGTGTAGGATCTTCTCCCGATCAGGTACCGTTACGAACGTCTTACCGGGAGGGAGACGATTTAGACTCACGGGGGCCACCTGCATTACTCTGGCGGGATCGATGATGTGTTTAGGTTCCTCCTCAAGATCAGACACCAGGAAGGATCGGGACAAGGCGTCAGCTTTGATGTTTTTGTCAGCCGGGCGAAAATGAAGAACAAAATCAAAGCGAGCAAAAAACAAGGACCACCGGGCTTGGCGCGGGTTAAGTCTCTGGGCACTCTGGAGGTAAGCCAAGTTCTTGTGGTCCGTGTAAATTATTACCGGGTGAAGAGCCCCCTCAAGCAGGTAACGCCACTCCTCCAATGCCAGCTTAATGGCCAATAATTCTCGGTCTCCTATAGAATAGTTGCGCTCGGAAGAGGAGAAGAGTTTGGAGAAGAAGCCGCAAGTTACCATTCTCCCAGAAGACGATTTTTGGGTAAGTACCGCTCCGGCTCCAGAGGAGGAGGCGTCAACTTCCAGGAAGAATTGCTTGTTGCCGTCCGGGCGATGCAGCACCGGGGCGGAAGAGAAAGCCTGTTTTAAGGAAAGAAAGGCTTCCTCAGCTTCGGGCGGCCATTCTCTGGGATTAGTGCCCTTATGGGTGAGCGCAGAGATTGGGGCAGTCCGGGAAGAGAAGTGCGGTATGAAGAGGCGGTAGTAGTTGGCGAAGCCCAGGAACCGCTGAATAGCCTTCAACCCCTCTGGTCGAGGCCACTTCTTGATGGCAGACAGTTTCTCAGGATCCATTCGTAGGCCGGTCTGAGAAATTATGTAGCCCAAAAACGGAAGCGAGGTCTACTCAAAGAGGCACTTCTCATATTTAGCGTAGAGGTGGTTCTGCCTGAGCCTGAGCAGAACCTGACGAACATCCCTCCGGTGTGTGGGGAGATCCGGATAGAAGACCAAGATGTCGTCCAGGTACACCACTACGCAGGAGTAGAGAAGGTCCCGGAAGATGTCATTGACCAACTCTTGAAAGACGGCAGGAGCGTTACAGAGACCGAAGGGCATTACCAGGTATTCATAGTGGCCGTCCCGGGTGTTGAATGCCGTCTTCCATTCATCCCCCTGATGGATACGGACCAGGTTATACGCCCCACGGAGGTCCAGCTTGGTAAAGATTCTAGCCCCCCTCAGACGGTCAAATAATTCCGGAATGAGCGGAAGGGGGTATTTATTCTTCACCGTGATCTGGTTAAGGCCTCTATAGTCTATACAGGGACGGAGTGAGCCATCCTTCTTTTTGACGAAGAAGAAGCCTGCTCCCGCCGGGGAAGTAGATTTCCGGATGAATCCCCGGGCCAGATTCTCCTCAATATATTCTGACTAGTGTTGAGCCACCCCCGTAGTGTTCGAGTTCGGTTCGGTTCGTCGAACACCCGTGTGTTCGCCGAACTGTTCGTCGAACTGTTCGTCGAACACCTTCGAACACCGTTAAAACCAATGGCAGGCAAACAAAAACACATAGAAACACATAGAAAACACCTTCAAAGGTGTCCAAAAGCTGACAAACTGCTCAGAAGACACAACTATCACATGGAAAAGTGACAAGTACATATAGTTATGCGAAAAGAAAAGAGGTGGAGGAGTAAAAGGAGGGGGAGACACAGATATAGGCATGTCATGCCCTTCTAAAATCCAAAAAGTGAGAAGCCGACACGTTCAGTCCGCTCCTGCCCGTGCCACCTCCGCGTCGCCGGGTTTGTGCCAGAGCCGCGGTGAACCCTGACGGCCAGCCCCCCTCTCCCAATACTGGTGCCTGTCCGCTGGTGGGTCGAGCGAGCCCCCCTGTGGTGGAGGCAGCTCTAAGCTTTTTAATTTAAATTGTCTCTCTAATTTGAATGAATACGCTTTAAATCCATTTACAAGGATCTATTGGAGGGCAAGTCTCATGCCAGCAGCCACGTAATTCCAGCTCCAGTAGCGTCCACTAAAGCTGCTGCAGTTAAAAAGCTTTTATAAGGATCGAGCTCGGCTGTCCACCGCAAGGCATCCTACTGCCAGTCCCAGCCCCTATGCCCTGGGGTGCCTCCTGATGCTCTTCACTGAGTATCCCGTGGTCCCGAAGCATTTCCTTTGAAAAAATTAAGTGTCCAAACTACAGGTGGTGTAGCTTGCTTAACAGCCGGGATAATCCGCTGACTAGCAGACACTGCTACTAGGCACAAAGTATTTCCTGGGCTAGATGCAGTTAAAAATTTGTAATTAGATACTCTCATTGGATGCTGAGAAAGCATTCCATAGAGTCTCCTGGCACGCCATATATGATTCTCTTAAAAAGCTTGGGGTAGGGGTCTAGGGGACCCTTTTATAGCCAAAATCACGGCCCTGTATCGCAATACGTCACCTAGGCTGAAGATAAATGGAACTGTAGCACCCTGAGGGCTCGGTTGCTACAGAGGTATTGCACCTCACCCAGAGGTGTGATATCTCACTCTCAGGTAAGGATGTAGTGTGGATCAGGACCCGACACCTGCATGCATTACACCACATTGCCGTGGGGCAGGGCGACCAATATGCCCCTGAGATGGGCACGACAGTCCCTGTCCCTGGCTGGAGTGGGGGGAGGGAACACTGAGGAAGGGGAACCCTGTAGTGCAGGAGCAGGGAGGAAGCAGTTCCTGGGTGCATTGAGAAGGGAGTATAAAAGGTGGGCACCATCTTAGTTCAGTGCAGAGAAGTCTGAGCAGAAGTGGCAGGGAGCAGGGGCTCTGCATGAGCTCTGCTCCGGAGGCGGGCCTAGTAACAGAGGCCCAGGCCTGGAAGAGGGAGAAGGAAGGAAGAGGAGCGGAGGAGGCTCCAGGAACGAGGAACGAAGGGATCCCAGGGGTGCGGACGGGCGAGCCGCCACCGCACGCCCGAATCCACCTGCGTGGAGGGGTCAGGCCAAAGGGGGAGACCGGTCCCCGAAACTAGTGGAGGCAGGAAACTACCCTCAGATAGAAACAGGAGGCTGTGACATTTTATGTGGCGCAGCCCCTCGCTACACCCGCTAGGAAGGCACCACATAGGGTCAGGGAAACTGGCGCCAAGTTTACCAAGAGGAGGCCCGAGGCAGCCGGACAGAAGGGTTGGTAAGAAAGGCCAGACAAAGGACACACAAAGGGGGTCCTGTGAAGCGCTCCAAAGTTATCTGGGAGTTGTCTGAGCCCCTCACCAGGTGAGCACAGTACGACGTGGGCAGCCGTTACCTGCAGACGTGGTCTGGATAATAAGAACTGTGAGTAAAGGCCCTGGACTGCATCACTGACTCCGTGTCGTTACTGCTGCTGCCCTGCACCATCACCCCCATCCTCCGCATACACTGCCCTGAGGCTATACTCCTCCCGTGGGGAGTTATGCTACGCTCTGCTGCACCCACAACACCAGCCTCAGCGGTCTGCCCTGGAGCGGCGGTTCACTCTGACCGCAATCCACGGGTGGCGTAGTCGGACATTTAAACATCAAAACCACATAAATAGTTCCGCCACTGGTTTGACCGCCCTGAGCCATGGAACCGGGTCGCCGCCACGGAGACTGCAACCACCAGCATCCACCAAAAAGGGTCCGGCTCCGGGTGTCCCAAGGCCCAGGGGGCGCGTCAGAACATTTTCATCACCTTTCACAATCACCAATGGGACAAGGCAGGGATGTTCTCTGTCCCCTCTCTTATACATCCTAGTGACGGAGCACCTGCTCTCATCAATTCGCCATAACCCCAATATTAGGTGGATTGAGGTGGGAGGCACCGAGTACAAGTGCTCTCTATTTGCTGATGATGTCCTAGTATATATCACTCAATCACATATATCCATCCATGCTGTTATGGCTGAAATAGATCACTTTGTTACATGGTCAAATTTTAAAATCAATGCAGCGAAGTCTGAGGCCCTCGATGTCTCCCTCCCCAAATCCATATAGGATTCCATCCAGTCCAACTTTCCCTTTGCCTGGCCCTCACAGGGTATCAAATAGTTAGGAATTCCTATTCATAGAGACCTCTCCCATCTATGTTATCTTAATTTTGAGCCCTTTATTGAACAACTCCATACAGACCACGGTTAGCAAGTTAGAACTGTAAGATTCACTACGTGAACCACTGGTGTTTTGTGGAAAAGCACATGTACACTGTGTTCCAAATTATTATGCAAAAAGTGTTTAGGAGTGATAAGGGAAGAATTTGTTTGTTTGTCAGTTAAACTCATTGATGGTGATGTGTGTCAGGGCTCTTTATATCACTGTAAGCAATTGCAGACACCTGTGCTAATTAGTTTGGCAGGTGTGTCCAATGAAAGGCAAGACTACTTAAGAAGGCTGTCTCACATTATTAAGCAGCCTACATTTTCTGCCAAAATGGGAAAGAAAAAGGATGTGTCGTCTGCTGAGAAGCAACAAATTGTGGAGTGTTTAGGTCAAGGCATGACTACAATCAACATTGTGCGATAATCAGGATGAAGTGTCTTGGCAATCAAGAAGTATGTAGCTGATTCACAGTACACACGTGTGCGTGCTGATAAGGGCAAATTGAGGACTCTTTCCTACAGGCAATTACGTCAGGTTGAAAGAGCAGCGGCAAAAAAGCCTTGTCATAGCAGCAGACAAGTTTTTGAAGCTGCTTGTGCCTCCAACGTCCCCCGAACAACAAGATGCAGGGTCCTTCAGAGGTTTGCAGCTGTGCATACGCCATCCTTTCGACCTCCTCTATCCACTTCACACAAGCAGAAACGGCTCCAGTGGGCCAAACATTACATGAAGACTGATTTCAAAACTGTTTTGTTCACGGATGAGTGCCGTGCAGCGCTCGATGGTCCAGATGGATGGAGTGGAGGATGGCTGGTTGATGAACACCCCACGCAAACACGGCTACAGCGCCAACAAGGAGGAGGTGGAGTAATGTTTTGGGCTGGAATCATGGGGAGAGAGATTGTCGGCCCCTTTAGGATCCCTGAAGGCGCTAAAGATGAACTCCATAATGTATGTGGATTTTCTCAAACAGCACTTCCTGCCATGGTTCAAGAAGAAGAACCGTGTATTTCACAGCAAGATCATTTTTTTGCATGATAATGCACCATCTCATGCTGCACATAAAACATCTGCATCTCTGGCTGATATGGGCATAAAAGGGGACAAACTTATGGTGTGACCCCCATGCTCCCCTGACCTCTACCCCATTCAGAACCTTTGGAGCATCATTAAAAGGAGTGTCTATGATGGCGGGAGGCAGTTCACATCTAAGCAACAGCTCTGGGAGGGTATTCTGTCCTCATGCAAAACAATTGAAGCAGAAACCATCCAAAACCTGACAAATTCAATGGACGAGAGAGTTCAGAAGCTCCTTTCGAACAAGGGGTCCTATGTGAAAATGTAACATCACCTAGAATAAAGTTTTGAGTTGAAAACTGTTTGATTTCAGTTTCTAACAACCTGCTAATGCTTATAATTTCAAAAATGACCATTTTTTTGGTCTTTATTAAAATGAAAAGGTTGATCGAAAAGTTTGGGGGATCTAAGAGTGTGGCAACCCAGTAGTCATGATTACTTCGAATTCTGACAATATGAGGGTCATGCTGCAGGTAGTGCAGCAAGAAGGCACTTATGTGTCTTGCGCATCTAGGAGCCCCAAAATTATTTTCCGGGCTAGATGCAGCTAAAAATTATTATTAATTTTAAATCTGGTGAAGCTTTAGTATAGATGGCCTAATAGGATCAGTGCTGCACACTGCTACAAAGCCCAAATTATTTTCCAGTCAAGATACAGATAAACATGATTAGTAATTTTAAATCTGGTGGAGCTTATTATAGATGGCCTAATAGAATCAATGCTGCACACTGCTACAAAGCCCAAATTATTTTCCAGCCAAGATACAGATAAACATGATTAGTAATTTGAAAGCTTAAAACGGTTGGTAGGGTGATTTTAACCAATCATCAAGCTTTTACTCTCCCCAGGATGACACAGGGGTAGAATAGTCGTTTCGGATCCATGATTTGTTCATCTTTATGAACGTGAGTCTGTCTACATTATCAGTGGAGAGCCGCATGCGCTTATCTATCAGCACACCACCAGCAGCGCTGAACACACGTTCAGACAGAACGCTGGCTGCGGGGCATGACAAGATCTCCAAGGCGTAAGTGGCTAGCTCCGGCCATTTATCCAGATTGGAAGCCCAAAAAGAGCAAGGGTCCAGTGACACAGTCATGGCTTCAATGTTTACTTGGAGATACTCCTGTACCATCGTCTCTAGGCGTTGACTATGTGTCAGACTTCTTGTCTCCTGTGGCCTTGCAAAGGATGGGCTAAAAAAGTGGTGAAATGATTCCGCAAAATTGATGTTACCAGCAGATACTGTGGTTCTGTTACGGTTTGAGTGCTGAACACTTGACGGTCCCACGGTTGGCAAGTTGGAACTGTGAGATTCACTACGTGCACCACTGGTATTTTGTGGAAAAGCACATGTAAGATTCTGCAACAGTCTCTGCTGATACTCCTGCATGCGTGCATCCCTTTCTATGGCAGGAATAATTTCTGCAAATTTACTTTTGTACCGGGGATCTAACAGTGTGGCAACCCAGTAGTCAGGATTATTTCTAATTCTCACAATTCGAGGGTCATGTTGCAGGTAGTGCAGCAAGAAGGCACTCATGTGTGTTGCGCATCCAGGAGCACCAAGTCCCTGTTGTGTTGGTGGCGAGGTAACAATCATGCTTCCTTCCTCTGTCCTCTCCCCCCAACCTCGCACAACAGAAATGTGATCAAGGTCTCCCTCATCTGATGAGTCTTCCATCAGTTCGTCCTCCACTTCTTCCTGGGCTCCTGCACCTTCTTCACTAGTTTGGCTGCTACCATGCGCCCTGGTAAAACCATCTCCCCCACCCTCACATGCCTGCCGCCTTGGTGCTGCCGACCGTCTGGACCTTGCAGATGTTAGCCCTTCCGCATACAACTCCTCCTCCTCTACTTCCTCCACCTCCTCTTGTGCCACCACCTGACTCCGAATTCTGTTTAACATGTGCTCCAGCATGTAAATCACCGGAATAGTCATGCTGATAATGGCATCGTCAGCATTAAACATCTTCGTCGCCATTTCAAAACTGTGCAGAAGGGTGCATAGGTCCCTGATCTGAGACCACTCCTCCAGCGTGATTTGCCCCACCTCTGGATCTCGTTGGCCCAGGCTATACGTCAGAACGTATTGCACCAGGGCTTGTCGGTGCTGCCACAGTCGCTGCAACATGTGCAGAGTTGAATCCACCGGGTAGGCACATCGCATTTTAGCCGGTGAAGTGGCAGGCCCAACGACTTCTGTAGAGATGTAAGTCGCTGAGCTGCGGGATGCGAACGGCGGAAGTGAGCACACAGCGACCGTGCCCTCTGCAGAAGGCCATCTAATCTGGGATAGTGGGCTAAAAATTGCTGGACAACCAGGTTCAACACGTGAGCCATACAAGGCACGTGTGTGACATTGCCCCGGCGAAGGGCCGCACCCAGGTTTGCAGCATTGTCGCACACAGCCTTCCCTGGTTTCAGGTCCAGTGGAGACAACCATTCATGAAATTGGTTCTCCAGAGCTGACCACAACTCCTCAGCTGTGTGACTCACATTTCCCAGACATTTCAATGTAAAAACCGCCTGATGACGTTGAGCCCTACTGCCAGCATAGTAAGGAGGTGTGCAGGATCCCTTCTGCGCAGTTAGAAAGCTTGTGGCATGACCAGACAGGCTTTGGGTGCAGGTGGAAGACCGAGAGGAGGTTGAGGAGGCAGAAGCAGTGGAGGAACTTTGACATAAAGAGGATTGACGCACAACTCGTGGGGACGGCAAGACTTGGACAGCAGCCCCTTGTCCTGCTGTCAACATAGTTACCCAGTGCCCAGTCAGCGACATGTAACGCCCCTGTCCATGCCTACTCGTCCAAGTGTCTGTGGTGAAATGCACCTTGTCACACACAGAGTTTCTCAAAGAAGCGGTGATGTTGTGTGCGACATGCTGGTGGAGCGCAGGCACACCTTTCTTTGTGAAGTAGTGCCGACTGGGCATCTGGTACTGGGGCACTGCGACGGACATAAGGTCTCGAAAATCCTCTGTGTCCACCAGGCGGAAAGGCAGCATTTCTCTAGCCAAGAGCTTGCAGATGGTGAAATTCAACCTCTTAGATTTCTCATGGCTAGGAGGAAATGGTCTTTTACTTGTCCATATCTGAGGGACCGAGGGCTGGCTATTGTGCTTAGACGGGGTTGATAAGGTTGTCGTCGGCAAACTGCCGGTCTGTGAGGAAGATGCAGGTGTAGCACCCTGAGGATTCGGCTGCTACAGGGGTATTGCACCTCAACCCAGAGGTGTGATATTCCACTCCCGGGTAAGGATGGAGTGTGGATCTGAGCTCGGTAGGCTGCATGCACTACACACATCCCATTTCCGGGGAACAGGCCGACGGTACTCCCACTTAGAAATGTGCAGGTACGACCGAGTCTGTTCCTGGCTGGAGTGGGAGGGGGGTGGTACATCCCAAGTAGTGTAGGGGCAGATAGGGGGAGCAGCCTGGGTAAAGTTAGGAGCTCATTGGGTGCTGGTCACCTGAGCTCACACATAGAGGGTGTATATAAGGTGGGCACCAACTAAGATCAGGGTCAGATGCAGAGAGTCAGTCAGATGCAGAGAGTCAGTCAGCTGCAGAGAACAAGTCAGGAGCAGAGGAGAGAAGAAAGACCCAGAGTGAGAGAGGAGAAAAGAGAGAGACCCAGAGCACAGAAGAGAAGGACTCTGAGATCCCAACTAAAAGCACCGGGTGAAGAGTCGGCATCAGGGTACCGGAACCCAAGCTGGTGGGGGTAAAAACATTCCCCAGCCAGAGACCGGAGACCGTGGGCAGCGTTTGCCACGGTCACCCATCACATCCACCCCGAAGGCACACCACATGAAGGGTCAGGGAACCCAGGGCCAAGGGTGTCCCAACAGAAGACCCGAGGGAGCTGGACCTAGGTGGATCACTGGTGGGGACGGCCAGAGAACGGGACAGAAAGAGAGCTCAGGGCCACGCTCCGGACTTGTTTGGGGGTTGGCTGGATCCAGGACCTGGTGGACGCAGCACGGCTCGGGTGGTCACTCGCAGCTGGAGTGACCAGTACAACATCTGCAGTAAGTAAACACCCTTAACTGCGCAACCCGACTCTGTCTTCACTGCCGTCTGCACTACACCACCACAACCCCCATCCTCTGCACCTGTCCCCTCTGAGGCTATACCCCTCCCGTTGGGGGTTATCCCACCAAGCTGCGCATCCACCATCAGCCTCAGCGGACCCTGCTGCAGCGGCGGCCACAGTGACCGCATCACAACGGGTGGCGTAGTCGACACAAAAGAACTCTTAATAACATCTGTAGGACTGCCACATAACACTGAGCTTGACGCCCTGGGCACGGGCCGGGTCACAGCCGCTCGGAGACTACAACCCCCCATCTGATCCGGTGCCGGGTATTCCCCTCAAAAAGGAATATGTCCCAGGGGGCGCGTCAACTTTGGCGTAGTCGGCAGGATTACGTGCCCACAACACCCGGGTACTGCGTGCCTGAAGAAAAGTGCAAGTTTACCTCAGAAAGAAGTCTCCTGCCGGTTCCGGAGGGTCCACGCCATCGGACTCCATCACCAGTCGTTTCCCGCCGATTGTCCGCCATTTCCAGCTTGTTCCCGCCATCTGCAGAGTTTCCCGCCACTGGGCGACGCTTCCCGCCAAAACCGCAGATTTCCCGCCTTGGAAGAGCAGCGGACGCCATTATGGGCGTGCCAAAGGAGGGCAGGAGGCCGCCTCCCATCGTGGGCCAGGACAGAAAATGGCGCCAAAAGTGGAAACCGCCCCCACCAACAGAGACTGTGACGCTGGAGGTGTCTGTCAGCGTGAAAGAACTACCCCTGGAGCTGACAGTCACCGAGTTGCCCCGGGACCGCCCTCTAAGTGGGAGGAGACGAAAGAAAAGAACGAAGATGGGTGCCGCCTGGAGCAGTCTGGAGCGAGCGCACCCGGAGGCAAGAAGTCTGGAGAGGAGTAGCAGAGAAGCTCACCCGGAGATGTCCAGAGAGCAGAGCAGCACCGGCCCGCTGGCCAGGAGCCTGCTGGAAGAAGAGCAGAGCAGCACCGACCCGTTGGTCAGGAGCCTGCTGGACACCACGACCCCACTAGGCCTAGTGGAGGTCCTTGCACAGCTCCCCCGAGACCGGGAGTGTGCACAGACTGCCCTGGAGGGCCTCGCACGGAGGATGGCCCGGGTACAGCGAGAGACATTGGCGGAGTGGAGCCGGGAGATGGCCCAGCAAACCAAGACCCGGAGCATGCCAGCCGAGATGAGGAAGCAGACCGCCTCTGAGGATGGCGCGGGAGGACCCAAGGCCGGAGACGGCGCCGAGGAGGGAGCCGAACGCATGGAGGCAGGTAAAGGGGACGCCTATACCCCAAGCCGTGACACCGCTTACCTGCCCCAGCTCCCCGTCGCAGAGCCCGAAAGTCCCCCTGCTGTGCCCGAAAACGCCATGTCACCGACGCAGACTAGGCCCCAACCGGAAGCCGCCGCCGCGACCCCTGTGACGTCACACGCCTCGACCCCGAGCGTGACCAAGCAGGAAGTACCACCAGCCTGGTCGCAGGGCCTAGAATTCCCGGGCGTCGCATCACCAACAGCGCCCCCTACCTCCGCGGAGCCTCCGGCCTGGTCGCAAGGCCAGGTAGCCCAGGGCGCCGCCGTATTAACGGTGCCCTTCACCTTCCAGGTGCCCCAGGCCTGGCCGCAAGGCCTGGGCAACCCGGGCGCCACCACCACCGCGCCCGCACCCGTAAAACCAAGGGTGCCGCGTCTGGGAGAGGACTTGTTTGCCCAGCACACGTGGCCGGACGGGCAGCCTTTCATCTGGCCCCAGAAGTAATACGAACTGGAGCACCAGAGGAGGGTTGGGGCCATGTGTGCACCCCTGATTCCGGCTCCGAAGCCCGTGGCACGGATCTCGCCCCCGCTAGCGGAAGCACAGTTTGAGTGGGACCCCACCCGAGAAGATCTAATGGGGTTCACTCAGGAAACCAGGGCAGCTGCAGCAGAGCGCGCTGAGTGTTGCCGACAGCAGCTCGAGGAGTTTGCGAGGGAGTGGAGAGAGAGGCGGGTCCGGGAACAACAGGCCCAAATAAGGAGCGCCGAGCAAAAGAGCCGGACCAGGAGGGACCCCCGTGCAGCGCACAGTCCCCGTACCACCGGGACTGTCATAAAGTTCAACCAGCAGCATGGGTGGGGCTTCATTAGAGACAACAACACCCCCGGCGACGTCTTTGTCACGCGCAGAGACGTGGAGTCCCATCTGCCGGAGGGGCACAGAGGTCGTGACCTCTACATCGGAGACGAGGTCACCTTTACCCGGCACAAGTGTGCCAAAGGACCTTACGCCCTCCACGTACACCGCCTGAAGGAGGAGGAGTTGCGGTGCGAGGAGGAGGAGCAAGAGGACCCGGACGGGTCTGAAGTTACGACCAGTTATAAGCAAAGAGCAGGAGGAAGACGCCGTTGAGTGCGGCAGAGCAGTGATGTAAATAGTTACCCGATCGGGGTATAAAGAAACTGTTGCTGCATATATATAGTCCCCGTTGGGACCAGCTGAGTGAACTGTTTACCCGTTAACCCCTTAATCCCACAGGCTGAGGACTGTGAGCAGCCATTCCCTTCCCTCTACCTGGCCGAGGACTGAGAGCGGCCAACTTCCCCTGTATATAGTTGCGCTTCCTAAAGCGCCCCCTACCGGTTTTATAGGAAAACCAGTTTTTCTAAGAGACTGTCGCACTTTTCCCGGACACACGTTGCACAGTGTCCGGAGGAGGAACCTGAAACAAGAGACGACGAGAATGTTGATATGAAAAGTTTTATATATATAATGTTTTATATGTTTTATATGTTTATGAAAAAAAAAAATGTATGTTTTGGTGTTATTTATGTCTTACAGCCCGAGGACGTGCTGTGATTTACCAGGGGGGAATGTAGCACCCTGAGGATTCGGCTGCTACAGGGGTATTGCACCTCAACCCAGAGGTGTGATATTCCACTCCCGGGTAAGGATGGAGTGTGGATCTGAGCTCGGTAGGCTGCATGCACTACACACATCCCATTTCCGGGGAACAGGCCGACGGTACTCCCACTTAGAAATGTGCAGGTACGACCGAGTCTGTTCCTGGCTGGAGTGGGAGGGGGGTGGTACATCCCAAGTAGTGTAGGGGCAGATAGGGGGAGCAGCCTGGGTAAAGTTAGGAGCTCATTGGGTGCTGGTCACCTGAGCTCACACATAGAGGGTGTATATAAGGTGGGCACCAACTAAGATCAGGGTCAGATGCAGAGAGTCAGTCAGATGCAGAGAGTCAGTCAGCTGCAGAGAACAAGTCAGGAGCAGAGGAGAGAAGAAAGACCCAGAGTGAGAGAGGAGAAAAGAGAGAGACCCAGAGCACAGAAGAGAAGGACTCTGAGATCCCAACTAAAAGCACCGGGTGAAGAGTCGGCATCAGGGTACCGGAACCCAAGCTGGTGGGGGTAAAAACATTCCCCAGCCAGAGACCGGAGACCGTGGGCAGCGTTTGCCACGGTCACCCATCACATCCACCCCGAAGGCACACCACATGAAGGGTCAGGGAACCCAGGGCCAAGGGTGTCCCAACAGAAGACCCGAGGGAGCTGGACCTAGGTGGATCACTGGTGGGGACGGCCAGAGAACGGGACAGAAAGAGAGCTCAGGGCCACGCTCCGGACTTGTTTGGGGGTTGGCTGGATCCAGGACCTGGTGGACGCAGCACGGCTCGGGTGGTCACTCGCAGCTGGAGTGACCAGTACAACATCTGCAGTAAGTAAACACCCTTAACTGCGCAACCCGACTCTGTCTTCACTGCCGTCTGCACTACACCACCACAACCCCCATCCTCTGCACCTGTCCCCTCTGAGGCTATACCCCTCCCGTTGGGGGTTATCCCACCAAGCTGCGCATCCACCATCAGCCTCAGCGGACCCTGCTGCAGCGGCGGCCACAGTGACCGCATCACAACGGGTGGCGTAGTCGACACAAAAGAACTCTTAATAACATCTGTAGGACTGCCACATAACACTGAGCTTGACGCCCTGGGCACGGGCCGGGTCACAGCCGCTCGGAGACTACAACCCCCCATCTGATCCGGTGCCGGGTATTCCCCTCAAAAAGGAATATGTCCCAGGGGGCGCGTCACAGGCAGACATGTTAGGTTGCCTTGATCCAAAGGTGGTGCTATCGATGTCGGACAGCGCTCAACACCAGCTGGTGTTACCACCTCCAAAGAAAATGATGACCTGCCAATCACGCTGGCTGTTGCGTGTAAATAGGTGGCAGGTCTGCGCCATAAAACAGGTGTGACTGCTGTCCCCCCAGTCACAGAGGATGAAGAGGCCGCGGATGCACAAGATATGGCAGACAGTGGTTGGCCCGGCCGGCTAGGCCGCATTGTAGCACACTGAGCTTCCCACTGCAACTTATGCTTCATGTCCATGTGCCGGTTCATGCATGAAGTACTCAAACTATGTATTTTTTGGCCTCTACTTAGCTTTTTCTGACAAATGTTACAGATAACACGAGTTGGGTCATCTTTATCGATCTGAAAAAATGCCCAGGCTATGCAAGGCTTAGCACCCATGCGACCTGAAGAGCCACCACGACTTGTGGTGAGAGGCAGAGTTGTGTTTGAGGATGCAGTTGTTGACGTGCTTCCAGTACTACGTCTCTGTCCAGGAAGGCGCAACCTGACCTCGTCGTCACTAGCATCTTCCTCCACCTCCTCTGCTGACCTCATCTCTTGGCTGACTGTGGGTTGACAGTAAGTGGGATCTCCAACCTCATCATCATCACCCTGTGCGCTATCACACCAGTCGTCCTGAGAGCCAACCTGTTCCTGCCCTGACAAAAAACTAAAGTTGTCGCTCCAATCAGGTATTTGAGTCTTATCATCGTCTTCCTCATTGTCTCCACCAACAGGAGTTACAGTTTGGGAATGAGGGTCTACATTATGGTCAGAACCTTCTGCGTCTGGTCCTGGATCCGACTCATAGAGATTCTGGGCATCAGTGCAGATCATTTCCTCGTCTGGATTCACAGAAGCGCTGGAGTCGACCTCTGATTCCCAGGCTATAGTATGAGCAAACAGCTCTGCAGACTCAACCATCTGTTCTACCTCATACTCAGACGGGCAGCTGGAGATTTGGGAGCTGTGAGGAAGCAAGTGCGATTGGGGTGACACCTTTGAGGACTGGAGTATTTGTGATGTTGAAGTTGATGTGGAGGAGAGCCCACTTAAAGGAGCACTTGATATCCGTTGAAGCACCTGCTGTTTTTGTGCCTCATCTGGAATTTGTAGCGATTGGCGTAAGAAAGGGATCTTATCACATTGTCCACTAAAAGAAGTAGACATTTTAGTTTGGCTGGAAGATGGTCTTTCTTCTGCAGATGTTACTGTTGATTTAACACCTACCCCACGGACACAACCTTTTTCCCCTTCCCAACACGCCTATTCCCCTTTCCACCAGCAGCAGGCCTTTTTCCACTCATTTTGGTGGTTAACTAATTCACAACTCTGGAGTTGTTTGCACAAAAAAACAATGGATGGGAACCGAGCAGAGCTGAGTGGCCAAACTGTGGTATTAGGCCAAAACTATTGGCTGGGTTAGATGCAGAAAAAAATTATATTCAATTTGCAACCTGATGGAGGTCAGTATAGATGGACTAATAGAACAAGTCCCACACACAGCTAGAGCCCAAATATTTTTTCAGAGGTAGATGCAGAAAAATTTTTTATTCAGTTTGCAACCTGATGGAGGTCTGTATAGATGGATTAATAGAACAAGTCCCACACACAGCTACAAGCCCAATATTTTTTCAGAGGTAGATGCAGAAAAAAAATATATTCAGTTTGCAACCTGATGGAGGTCAGTATAGATGGACTAATAGAGAAAGTCCCACACACTGCTAGAAGGCCAAATATTTTTTCAGAGCTAGATGCAAACAAAAAATTATTTTGAATTTGCAACCTGATGGAGGTCAGTATAGGTGGACTAATAGAACAAGTCCCACACACTGCTAGAAGGCCAAATATTTTTTCAGAGCTAGATGCAGAAAAAAATTATATTCAGCTTGCAACCTGATGGAGGTCTGTATAGATGGATTAATAGAACAAGTCCCACACACAGCTAGAAGCCCAAATATTTTTTCAGAGGTAGATGCAGATAAAAATTATTTTTAATTTGCAACCTGATGGAGGTCAGTATAGATGGACTAATAGAGAAAGTCCCACACACTGCTAGAAGGCCAAATATTTTTTCAGAGCTAGATGCAGATAAAAATTATATTCAATTTGCAACCTGATGGAGGTCAGTATAGATGGACTAATAGAACAAGTCCCACACACAGCTAGAAGCCCAAATATTTTTTCAGAGGTACTGTAGATGCAGATAAAAATTATTTTTAATTTGCAACCTGATGGAGGTCAGTATAGATGGACTAATAGAGAAAGTCCCACACACTGCTAGAAGGCCAAATATTTTTTCAGAGCTAGATGCAGAAAAAAATTATATTCAGTTTGCAACCTGATGGAGGTCAGTATAGATGGACTAATAGAGAAAGTCCCACACACTGCTAGAAGGCCACATATTTTTTCAGAGGTAGATGCAGAAAAAAATATATTCAGTTTGCAACCTGATGGAGGTCTGTATAGATGGATTAATAGAACAAGTCCCACACACAGCTAGAAGCCCAATATTTTTTCAGAGGTAGATGCAGAAAAAAGTATATTCAGTTTGCAACCTGATGGAGGTCTGTATAGATGGATTAATAGAACAAGTCCCACACACAGCTAGAAGCCCAATATTTTTTCAGAGGTAGATGCAGAAAAAAATATATTCAGTTTGCAACTTGATGGAGGTCAGTATAGATGGACTAATACAACAAGTCCCACACACAGCTAGAAGCCCAATATTTTTTCAGAGGTAGATGCAGAAAAAAATATATTCAGTTTGCAACCTGATGGAGGTCTGTATAGATGGATTAATAGAACAAGTCCCACACACAGCTAGAAGCCCAATATTTTTTCAGAGGTAGATGCAGAAAAAAATATATTCAGTTTGCAACCTGATGGAGGTCAGTATAGATGGACTAATACAACAAGTCCCACACACAGCTAGAAGCCCAATATTTTTTCAGAGCTAAATGCAGAAAAAAATTATATTCAATTTGCAACCTGATGGAGGTCAGTATAGATGGACTAATAGAATGATGCTATGCCCAAAAGATTTTACTTCACTAGGTGCAGTTAAAAAAATTGGTATTCTATACACAGGTGGTATATCTTGCAACACAGATAGGCTACTCCACTGACTAACACACTCTGCAATAGGCCAAAAAGGATTAGCTTTGCTAGATTCAGCCAAATGCTGTGAAAAAAACTTGCACAGCACTGGCACAGACCTGCCTGGCAAAAACTGATAGGAACTGATGTAACCTAGTCCTGAAAAGGACTCCAATTACAATTAGTCTTTACTCCCACAATCTATCTATTTAAGAGCACAGACCTGCCTGATAAAAGTCGTAGGAAATGCTGTAACCTAGTCCTTAAAAGGACTGCAATCACAACTATTCCCTACTCCCAAGCTATCTGTAGATTTGTGCGAAAATTGGCTTGAAATTAACAAGGTATAGCGCACACAGCAACAGCGGTGCCGTCTAACACGCAGCTGCAGCAGTGAGAAAATGGTGGCGACGGGGAAAATGGCTTGGTCTTATAGGGCAAGGACATGTGACATACACTGCCAATGACACATGCCCTTGCTTGTGTGAAAAAAAGCACTTCGCTCCGTGTGTGCGCTGCTGATAGGCTGACAGATTGCACCTCCCCACTGTAAATGCGGGAAAGAGAAAAAAAAAATGGAGATCTTCATTG
Source organism: Phyllobates terribilis (assembly GCF_046119375.1). Taxonomy (NCBI): domain Eukaryota; kingdom Metazoa; phylum Chordata; class Amphibia; order Anura; family Dendrobatidae; genus Phyllobates; species Phyllobates terribilis. The sequence goes on along the minus strand of NW_027362762.1, from coordinate 761,240,680 downwards.
TTCCTGCAGAGATCCATCCCCTGCCCCTCCCCCCACCCCGCTGTACACTCAAACTGCGTATTAACATTAATTTTCATCATTACTGAGAAAAAATCCAGTTATGATTTTGGTGCACGAACAGTTATCGAACATAACCTCGAACAGCCGAATTTTTCTCAAATTGTTCGTGTTCGCCGAACGGCTCGAACACCGCCCAAAACAGCTCGAATTTGAGATTGGCGAACAGTTCGAGTAGAACAACGCTCATCTCTAATTCTGACATGGATCGGGTCTCAGCAGCGAACAAAGGGTAAATGCGCCCACGGGGAGGAGTAGCGCCGGGCATCAGGTCGATTGGGCAGTCGTATGGTCTATGAGGGGGTAATGTCTCTGCCTCCTTTTTATTAAAGACGTCCGCATACGACCAATAAGGAGCCGGAAGACCAGGTAGATTTCCTGGAGAAGGAGAAGGACGGACAGGATGGACGGGAACTAAACAAGTCTTATGACAGTCCTGTCCCCAGCGAAGGACTTCTCCGGTCTGCCAATCAAGCACGGGTGCATGTTTCTGAAGCCAAGGTAGGCCAAGCAATAGGGCGTGAGAGAGTCCAGGCAGAACATGAAAGAAGATGCTCTCAGAGTGCAGCATTCCCACCTGCAGGGTTATGGATTCGGTGATGAGTTGGATGGGATGTGGTAAGAGGCCCCCATCCACGGCAGCGACAGACAAGGGTACAGCTAGAGGTTTGGTGGGAATGCGTTATCTCTCTACCAGAGACTGAGAAATGAGATTTCCGGCAGCTCCAGAGTCAAGTTGGGCTAGTTCAAAATAACGGTTCTCCCCGCAGATGATAGAGACCGACAGCAACAGAGATGGAGAGGGTTTACTCTGGTCTAGGACGACCTCTCTGAGAGATCCTAGACACAGGCGTTTCCCGACCTCTCCAGGCAGGAACGGATCCGGTGCTCCTTACTGCCACAGTAGAAGCAGCTCCCCTCGGCACGGCGTAACTCTTGACGGGTTTTGACCATCTTGGTCTGGTCGACCTGCATAGGCTAGGATGAGTGCGCCTGGGGAGTAGTGGGAGACGTGACAGGTTTCTGAAAGGTAGGGGCTAGACGTGGAATTCTCCTCTCACGGGTGACCTCTTTGGCGCGTTCCTGGAACCGGATGTCAATCCGGGTGGCAAGAGTTATTAAGTCGTTGAGAGTGGTACGTATGTCCCGACCGGCGAGTTCATCTTTAATACGGCCGGACAGACCCTCCCAAAAGACAGACACCAGGGCGTCGTTATCCCAGGCCAGCTCCGAAGCAAGGGTATGGAACCGTATGGCATATTGGCCCACGGTGAGATTTCCTTGATGGAGGCGTAGCAGAGATGATGCGGATGAGGTCTTCCGTCCGGGTTCGTCGAAAACTTTCCGGAAAGCCGTGAGAAAGGCTGGCAGGTTGGACACCAGGGGGTCTCCTCTCTCACATAGAGGATTTAGCCATGCCAGTGCCTCCCCCGTGAGATGGGACATGATGAAGGCTACTTTGGCCCTGTCGGAGATAAACTGGTGGGACAGGAGTTCAAAGTGCAGGGTGCACTGGTTTATGAAGCCCCGAGCTTAAGCGGGGTCGCCTCCGAAGCGAGGAGGTGCAGAAAGCCGGGGTCCGGGGCAGGATGCCATGGTACTGGTGGGCAGTGGCGCTGCCGGGCTGCGAGTCAAGACACTAGCGGTGGTTGCTGGTGGAGCAGTCAGAGTGTCCAGGCGAGAGTTGACTTTCCGCAGATGACTCAGGATGGACTCCTGTTGGGACCTCTGACGGGACAGTTCATGACATAGGTCTGAGAGCGAGGGAGCTTGGGTGTCACCGGGTTCCATGGCCCGAGCAAACTGTAACGGGTCTGGGAGGTGGAACCTCTGAGCAACTATACAAGGGGGCGGTCCTTGTAAAGAAGCCGGTGGCTCCCAGGGAAGACGGGCAGGTAGTCACGGCAAGTGACAGGGACAGTCTCTGGGTAGAAGTGCAGGTAGTCACGGCAAGTGACAGGGACAGTCTCTGGGTAGAAGGGCAGGTAGTCACGGCAAGTGACAGGGACAGTCTCTGAGTAGAAGGACGGGTACTCACGGCAAGTGACAGGGACAGTCTCTGGGTAGAAGGACAGCAGGCAGGTGGCTGGTGAGCACTCCCAGGTGAGCGGGCGAGAGTCTTTGGACAGGCAGGTGGTCACGGCAAGTGACGGCAAGGCCTCCAGGTAGGCTAGCAGGCAGGTAGCAGGTGAGCGCTCCCAGGTGAGCGGGCAAGAGTCTCTGGACGGGCAGGTGGTCACGGCAAGTGACGGCAAAGCCTCCAGGTAGGCTAGCAGACAGGTAGCAGGTGAGCGCTCCCAGGTGAGCAGGCAAGAGTCTCTGGACAGGCAGGTGGTCACGGCAAGTGACGGCAGAGCCTCCAGGTAGGCTAGCAGATAGGTAGCAGGTGAGCGCTCCCAGGTGAGCAGGCAAGAGTCTCTGGACAGGCAGGTGGTCACGGCAAGTGACGGCGGAGCCTCCAGGTAGGCTAGCAGGCAGGTAGCAGATGAGCGCTCCCAGGTGAGCGGGCAGGCTGGTCCATAGACAGACTGACAGGTGTCGGAAGGCAGACCGTCGGACCGCAGGCTTGCAAGCAGGTAAACGGATATCAGGCAGGTATCAAGCAGGAATCTGGCAGGTGACTGGCAGGTAACAGGCAGGAATCTGGCAGGTGACTGGCAGGTAACTGGCAACGGGACCTGAGGGCTGAAGTAGAGTGTAGGCTTTGCAACAACATTGCTCGGGCACCTCCATTTTGGAGGAGGTGCCTTATATATGGTGAGGTCCTCCGGCCATTGGCCGGGGACTCCTTAGGACGGCGCGTGCGGCCCCTTTAAGAGAGGGGGAGCGCGCGCGCACGCGCCCTAAGCACAGTGGCCAGGAAGCAGCGCGCTCTGCCAGCAGAGAGGGAGGAGGAAGCCGGGCACGGAGTGGAGAGGTGAGGGGAACAGCGTCCCTGCCTAGCAGGAGGCAGGGACGCTGACGCTACAATATCTTTAATGCGGCACCGCAACCGAAGTCGCTGTGATCGCATTAAATTTCCGGTGCCATCTTACCTCTGGGTAGATGGCGCTGTCATCCCGGGGGGGAGTCGCTGCCCCCCCGCACCAGCGATCGCTGTGATTGGTTGTTTTAATCTGAACAACCAATAACAGCATTTCTCACTGTTTCCGGCAATGTGATTGCTGGAAACAGTGATCTGCAGCCTAGGATCGGTGCTCCTAAGAGCACCGATCCTAGGCTGTCACTAAGAGACCCCAGCCCTGGCCCCAAAGCGCTAAGATCGGTGCGATCGCCGATCACATCGATCGCACCAATCGTAGCGTGACCGCGTGGTGACAGGGCGGTCATGGGGCGGTGACTGCCTTGTGACCTGCCTGTCACCGCCCCATGACCCCCTGTAATGAATGTAAAGCCCCCAGACTGCTGTGATTGGAGTGATCGATGATGACATCGATTGCTCCAATCAGAGTACCTAAACACAGGTGACTGGGCGATCATAGGGAGGTGTTACTTTCCAGTGACCCCCTGTGGTGCGTGCTCTGCCCCAGCCATGACTGATTGGTGTGATCAATGTCACCAATCAGATGACTGGGGCAGAGCACGCACCACAGGGGGTCACAGGGAGGTGACACCTCCCTGTGACCGCCTGGTCACCTGTGTTTAGGTACTCTGATTGGAGCGATCGATGCCATCATCGATCGCTCCAATCACAGCAGTCTGGGGGCTTTACATTCATTACAGGGGGTCATGGGGGGGTGACACCTCCCTGTGACCGCCCGGTCACCTGTGTTTAGGTACTCTGATTTGAGCGATCAATGTCATCATCGATCGCTCCAATCAGATTACCTGACCGGGAGGTGACTGGGTGGTGACCAGCCTGTCACCACCCTATCACCCCCCTTTGACCGCCCTGCAGACCCTCACACTTGGTGAGGATTTCTGCAGAGCGGTCACGTCTTATTTGTCTGTCGCTGGGCCTTGTAGTGCCACAGAATATTCTATTACACCACATACCATCCATCTTCTCACCTGCTCCAGTCGCTGCTGATGCTGCTCCTGGATTTTCTGCTCAGGCGTCCTGGGTCTCCTGCTCCTGACCAGCTGTGGTTCCTGCTCCAGAGCCTGCTGCTGATCCTGCTGAAGAACAGAGAAGACTTTGGTAAATCCATCTTTGTTCTCCCCTCATCCACCCCAATCCCTCCTCCCCCCTCTTTTTACCCCCCTTCCCATCATTTTTTTTTTGTGCGTCCTGCAGCAGTCTCCAGCCCCGGTCCCTGTCTCCAGCTCTGGTCCCCCGGTCTCCAGAGCCAGGCTCCTGGTCTCCCGTGCTCCCGGTCTCCTGCTCTGGCTCCCGGTTTCCTGTACCGGTCCAGCTGCTGAAAGAAGAACAAAGACTTTGGTAAATCCATCTCTGATCTCCTCTCATCCACCCCAATTCCCCTCTTCCCACTCCCCACACATCCGTGCCCACATCCAGCAGCCACCGAGTGTTGATTGGTGACATAGTTCACCAATCCACACTCGTGCTCGCTGTTTGCCCCACATACAGTATTTCCTTTTTCCACACACTCTAAATAAAGTACTGACACACACACACACTCTAAATAAAGTACTGACACACACGCACCACATACATAACAAAAAATGTCTCGCTCATACCAAACTCGCTATTCAGTGGAGGAGGCATACACTTTTCTTGCCTCCGAAACTGACAACAAGGGCGAGAATCCCACATTTCTTTTTCCGACTCCTCGTTGTCTTTCTCCTCCTCCTCTTCTTCTTCCTCTTCCTCATCTTCCTCAGGTGCTGCTGGACCACCCTGCAATCGCAGGAGAGTAGATGATCCAGCGCCTCCCACTACTCATCCCATATGGAACTCGCCCCCCAGAAAATTATGAGCCACTGATTCCTGATTTTGTGGCATAATCAGGAATCAAGTTTGACACCACTGGCCTCACAGAAATAGACTTTTTCAAAGTCTTTTTCTCTGAGGATTTTGTAAACCTCATAGTGGGCCAAACTAATTTATACGCTCATCAATTTTTGGAACAAAACCCCTCTTCATCTTTTTCTAACTGGTCTCCTGTAGATGCAGTAGAAATTATGAAGTTTTGGCGCCTGGTCCTTCTTATGGGGATCCTGAAGAAGCCAGAACTTCAGCAATACTGGAGTGTTGACGTTTTGTATAACACTCCAGTGTTCCGAATGGTCATGATCCGGAGACGTTTTCAGGCCATTCACAAGTTCTTGCATTACCAAGATAATGCAAGGTGTCCTGCACGCAATGACCCGAACTTTGATCGTCTTTTCAAAGTTCGGCCGGTCATCGAACACTTCGACAACAAGTTTGCTGAAGTGTACGTGCCCCAAAGGGACATCTGTGTGCATGAGTCCTTAATCGTTTTTAAGGGGCGGCTTGGATTCCAGCAATACCTGCCCAGTAAGAGGGGCAGGTATGGAATCAAGCTGTATAAACTGTGTGAGAGTACCTCAGGGTACACTAACAAGTTTAGAGTTTACAAAGGGAAGGACTCCCGGATTGAACCCCCTGAATGCCCCCATGTTCTGGGAGTGAGTGATAAAATTGTGTGGGACTTGGTTCACCCACTGCTGGATAAAGGTTATCACCTGTACGTGGATAACTTTTATATCAGTGTCCATCTCTCCAAGTCCCTCTCTGCGCGAAGTACCGCAGCCTGCGGTACTGTCCGCAAAAATCAGAGAGGCCTCCCAAAGACGCTAATTGGGCAGCTGCTCAGAAGGGGTGAGAGCAGAGCTCCATGTAGCGACCACCTGCTGGTGATCAAGTACAAGGACAAGAGGGATGTCCTTTTCTTGACCACCATACATGGTGATGGCAGCACCCTTAGCACTGTACGAGGTTCCACTACACAGTTCGCCAAACCAGACTGCGTAGTGGGGTACAACAAGTACATGGGGGGAGTGGATCTCTCTGATCAAGTACTCCAGCCGTACAGTGCTTTGAGAAAGGCCAAGGTATGGTATAAGAACCTGGCCGTGCACATCGTACAGATGGCATTGCACAACGCTTTCCTTCTGTCACAATGTGCAGGCCAGACTTCTACGTCGTACCTTCACTTCCAGGAGACAGTTATCAAGGCCCTAATGTTTGGCAGCGGTGACGGAGCCGGCCCCAGTACTTCCGGAACTGAAGGACCTCAAATTGTACCAGGTCAGCATTTCCCAGGGGAGATCCCTCACAGCGGAAAAAAAAGTAAGTCACAAAAGAGGTGCCGAGTGTGTTATAATAGGGGAATACACAAGGACACCACTTATCAATGTGACACCTGCCCCGACAAACCTGGCCTGTGCATGAAATACTGCTTCAAAAGGTACCATTCTTCCATGGACTACTAAATTAATTTCTGACGTATGACAACCTGAAGAACACTACACAGCTGACGTAGTGTTCGTCAGGTTGTCATACGTCAGTTGTGTAGTGTTCGTCAGGTTGTCCTACACAACTGACGTATGACACTACATTATAAAATTCAAAAATCATCTATCACTTCCAAAAAGGGGGCACTTGTTGGGCATTTCCACTGTTTAGGCACATCAGGGGCTCTGAGAACGTGACATGACGCCCGCAGACCATTCCATCAAAGTCTGCATTCAAAAGCGTCACTCCTTCCCTTTCGAGCCCTGACATGCGCCCAAACAGTAGTTTTCTCCAACACATGGGGTATCAGCGTACTCAGAAGAAATTGCTCAACTACTTATGGGATGCAATTTCTCCTGGTACCCTTGAAAAAATATTTTCTTTAGCCTTTTTGTGGAAAAAAAGTTTTTTGTTTTTATTTTCACAAGTCAACATTATAATTTTCTGTGAAGCACCTGGGGGTTCAATGGGCTCGCCACATATCTAGATAAATTCATTGGGGGTCTAGTTTCCAAAAAGGGGGCACTTATTGGGCATTTGCACTGTTTAGGCACATCAGGGGCTCTGAGAACGTGACATGACACCCGCAGACCGTTCCATCAAAGTCTGCATTGAAAAGCATCACTCCTTCCCTTCCAAGCCCTGACATGAGCCCAAACAGTAGTTTTCTCCAACACATGGGGTATCAGCGTAGTCAGGAGAAATTGCACAACAACTTTTAGGGTCCAATTTCTCCTTGTACCCTCGTAAAAATAAAAATATTGCGGCTAAAAATCGTTTTTGTGGAAAAAAATGATTTTTTTTTCACGGCTCTATGTCATAAACATTTGCAAAACACTTGGGGGTTCAAAGTGCTCACCACACATCTAAATGGGTTTCCTGAGGCATCTAGTTTCCAAAATGGGGTCACTTGTGGGGGGTTTCCACTGTTTAGGCACATCAGGGGCTCTCCAAACGAGACATGGGGTCCGCTATCAATTCCAGCGAGTTTTGCATTGAAAACGTCAAATGGCGCTCCTTCCCTTCCGAGCCCTGCCGTGCGCCTAAACAATGGCTTTCCCCCACATATGAGGTATCGGCGTACTCAGGAGAAATTGCTCAACAAATTTTGGTGTCCAATTTCTCCTAGTACCCTCGTGAAAATAAAAATATTGCGGCTAAAAGATAGTTTTTGTGGAAAAAAAAATATTTTGGCTCTACGTCATAAACATTTGCAAAACATTTGGGGGTTCAAAGTGCTCACCACATATCTAAATAAGTTCCCTGAGGGGTCTAGTTTCCAAAATGGGGTAATTTGTGGGGGGTTTCCACTGTTTAGGCCCATCAGGGGCTCTCCAAACGCGACATGGGATCCGCTGTCAATTCTAGCGAGTTTTGCATTGAAAACGTCAAATGGCGCTCCTTCCCTTCTGAGCCCTGCTGTGCGTCCAAAGAATGGCTTTCTCCCACATATAAGGCATCAGCATACTCAGGAGGAATTGCACAACAACTTTTGGGGACCAATTTCTCCTAGTACCTTCGTGAAAATAAAAATATTGCAGCTAAAAGATCGTTTTTGTGGAAAAAAATGATTTTTTTTTCATGGCTCTACGTCATAAACATTTGCGAAACACTTGGGGGTTCAAAGTGCTCACCACACATCTAAATAAGTTACCTGAGGGGTCTAATTTCCAAAATGGGGTAATTTGTGGGGGGTTTACACTGTTTAGGCCCATCAGGGGCTCTCCAAACGCGACATGGGATCCGCTGTCAATTCTAGCGAGTTTTGCATTGAAAACGTCAAATGGCGCTCCTTCCCTTCCGAGCCCTGCCGTGCGCCCAAACAATGGCTTTCTCCCACATATGAGGTATCAGCATATTCAAGAGAAATTGCACAACAACTTTTGGAGTCCACTTTCTCCTTGTACCCTTGTGAAAATAAAAATATTGCGGCTAAAATATTGTTTTTGTGGAAAAAATGATTTTTTTTTCACGGCTCTACGTCATAAACTTTTACAAAACACTTGGGGGTTCAAAGTGCTCACCACACATCTAAATAAGTTCCCTGAGGGGTTTAGTTTCCAAAATCGGGTCACATGTGGGGGGTTTCCACTGTTTAGGCACATCAGGGGCTCTCCAAACGCGACATGGGGTCCGCTATCAATTCCAGCGAGTTTTGCATTGAAAACGTCAATTGGCGCTCCTTCCCTTCCGAGCCCTGCCGTGCACCCAAACAAAGGCTTTCCCCCACATATGAGGTATCGGCGTACTGAGTAGAAATTGCACAACAACTTTTGAGGTCCAATTTCTCCTGGTACCCTTGTGAAAATAAGATAATTGGGGTCTAAATAAAATTTTAGTGAAAAAAAGTTAAATGTTCATTTTTTCCTTTCATGTTCAATTAATTGGTGTGAAGGGTTAATAAACTTCTTGAATGTGGTTTTGAGCACCTTGAGGGGTGCAGTTTTTATAATGGTGTCACTTTTGGGTATTTTCTGTCATAAAAGCCCCTCAAACCCACTTCAAATGTGATGTGGTCCCTAAAAAAATGGTTTTCTAAATTTTGTTGTAAAAATGAGAAATCGCTGGTCAACTTTTAACCCTTATAGCTCGCTAATAAAAAAAAAATTTGTTCCAAAATTGTGCTGATGTAAAGTAGACATGTGGGAAATGTTATTTATTAACTATTTTGTGTGACATATCTCTCTGATTTAAGGGCATGAAAATTCAAAGTTTGAAAATTGTGAAATTTTCCAAATTTTCGTCAAATTTCTGTTTTTTTTCACAAATAAATGCAAGTGATATTGAAGAAATTTTACCACTATCATGAAGTACAATATGTCATGAAAAAACAGTCTCAGAATCAGGGGGATCCGTAGAAGCGTTCCAGAGTAATTACCTCATAAAGTGACAGTGGTCAGAATTGTAAAAATTGGCCTGGTCATTAATGTGCAAACCACCTTGGGTTGTAAAGGGGTTAAACTATGTGCCCACAATCCAGACATAGCAGCGCTTTGGATGCAGCATATTTTTGCTGCGTCTAAAACTCTACATTCTATTGAACGCAGGTAAATCCACATGTGTTCATTGAACCATGCGGATTTACCGCATTCAATACAATCTAGTGGTCAAATTTCTGTTGCGGAGACTAGCGACTCTGTAAGAGAATTTGTGTCCATGGGAGATCTGCAGCCTCAGATGCATGCATAGTGGACATGGGATTTCTAGAAATCCCACCCACTATGCTGAAACATCTGGACGCTGTGGGATTGATGCCGCATAAACACTCAGCTTCAAACCCGTAGCGGCTCATGATTGTACCCAAACTCACACGCAGCATGTCAATTTCTGTAGCGGAGACGCTAGTCCCTGCTGCAGATTTTGACCGATTGAAATGTCATTATATGTGATGGATCCGCATGTATTTACAACAAAAGTGCGGCATTAGAACACAGCATTTTGGGCGCAACCAAAATACGCTGTGTCCAAAGGGCTGCTGATTGCTGATTGTGGGGACATAGTGGCTAAACAAACAGCTGTGAGCTGTCATTAATAGCTAGGGAACATGTTTGCCTAATAGCACATTCCTAGGCCAAAAATAGCAGCTCTCAGCTGCATCAGAAATGACATGAATAGGAAAATTAATGAGATTGGGTTTATGGGATTAGTTGACACTTAGCCCTTTTGTTTAGTCATGAACAGGTGTCAATCAGACTCTTTCATTACTAACCCTAAGTAAAGTAAAGAGTTAAATAAACACATACAGTTAACACTTTATTTGAAATAAAACAGACACATTCTTTAATCATTTAAATTAACCAATATACTCATCCCTGGTCTGATGGAAATCCAAGGGTTAAAGCGATGTCCTACGCTTCTTTTTTCAAATATCTTTATTTAGCTCCAAACAACATTCATTGATGTACAAAAAAAACATAAAAACACATCAAAAACAGCATCAAAAACCGCATAAAAAAATGCATCAAAAATTCATCAAAATCGCTACAAAACAAGCTTTTTTTCTGCAGCGTTTTTCCTGCCAAGAGATGCAGAAACCAAAGGAATTTTCTGCATTCAAATCCTGAACGTGCGCACATAGCCTTAATGTAATTGGTTCCTGACATTTGTTTTTTATCAAAAACAGCTCACAAATCACTTTACCAATCCCCTACTGCTCCAGTGTCCAGACTTTCCTGGAACCACACTGGTTTCTGATCACTTATGTATAAGACTATAGTGTGACTGGCTACACTCTTCACATATTCAATGGGGCTTGGTGACTATAGACCAATGCAGGATTAGGGCAGCATTGGTATGGGAGCAGTGAGAGCTGATAAGATGAGAATTATTATTTTCTTTTTTCTTTTCCCACTTTAAGCTGTTTTTGAAATATATTATAAAAATGGACAAACTCTATAAATAACAAGAGTCAGCAAACTCTAATTTGGCATTTACTTTCACGATTTCTCCATAATCCTGCATGTTCATCTCTGCAAATATATAAGAAGAAAGGATTGGGCATGCTAAATTCATAAAAGCTCCATTTTTCTTTTCCTCCAACATCTGTTTTCAGGTGGTAACCTTAGTATACATTAGATGGGCTGCAAGTCCTGCTGCAGATATTGGTTTAATTTGTGTATTAGCACTTTGTTGCTTCTTTAGGATGCTGCAAGTCAAAAAGCTTTGCCGGTGATAAGATCCCATGAAAGAAACATTCACAAGAAATGCAGTTTCACAAATTTAAGAAATAACTTTTCTATCTATAGCAATTCTATCTTTCAAAGTAGTCCGTGATAAAATAATAGAATATTGATAATAACTGTCTTGCCATTTTTTTTTCATTTTGTCTTTAGTCCAGCTCTGAATGCAGACAACTTTATAATTCTTTTTTGAAAACACAAATGATTTTTCAAAATAGGCATAGAGCCAAGCTAAACATGTCTAGCTGTTTTGAGTACCTCTCACTTATTGAAATATCATTTCTTTGACATTACTGTACATTGATTTACTTAACACAATATTTTTCCAATATCTTGTCCAAAAAAATGTTGGACTCAACAGTTTTCCAGATTGAATCTCCCTGGTGAGTCTATTTTCTCAGTATGTCTAGTAGGAAAAAATAAGGATTCTTTATTTAACAAAGATGTAAAATATTAGTTGGGAATCTGCAAGAAAGTAAAATAATTAAAGGGGTTGTCTTGGACTTTTACATTGATGGCCTATCATGGCCTATCCAGTTTCCTCCCACATTCCAAAGACATACTGATAGGGAATGTAGATTGTGAGCCCCATTGAGGACAGTAATGATAATGTATGTAAAACAATGTGGAATATGATAGCGCTATATAAGCAAAGCATATTAATAAAAAATAAAAAATAAAAATAGTTCACTTCACATCCATTTTTGGAAAAATAGTGATATCTCCTGTTTATCTTTGATTTATATTGCTCTTATTGTTAGAACCCTCCTGTTTGTTTTTTCCATTTTGTGTTTTGCGGTTACGTTGACCACCTGCCTTTATATTCCAGCTCTGCCCTTTGGCTGTGCTGGACTTCAGTGTTGTTTGACTGTTTTGCTAGCCAGGTGCTTCGGTGCCTTTCTCTGTCAGTTTGCTTGGTCCTTCTGGGACCTCTAGTACCTTTTTGTCAGTTTTGTCTTTTCGTGCTATCCAACAACTTCTCTGTTTAGGAGGTGTCCCATTTTTGTTCCAGTCCTTAGTTCTTTTAGGGACCCCTCCCCTTATGCTATAGGTCTTCGTTCAGACTAGCCGAGGACTAAGGCGGGTCTGTTCGCTAGGAACAGGCAGCCCGCTACATCGTACGGATTCAGCTTAGTCTTACTGTAGGGACAGTTTTCCCCTATCTTTCCTTAGTACATGTTGCAGATCATAACAGTAAGTCCAGCTCAAAAAAAATAAAGGAAAGAAATTCAGGGATCAGTATGGCTTCCATCCAAGTTTTGGCTCAACTCTTGCAGGGATTGTCTCTGGAGGTGGCCGAGCTCCAGCAACATGTGAGTAGCTGTTCTGGAGCGCATTTTGTGGAACCCAAGGTAGGACTGCCTGATGTTTTTTATGGTAAACAGCAAGATTTTTTTTCCTTTAAAAATGCTTGTTTGTTATATTTTCATTTGAGACCAAGGTCCTCTGGGAATTCACAGCGCATTGGTTTTATTATGTCACTTTTGCGCAAAGAACCACAGGGGTGGGCCTTTTCTCTCCAAGCTAATGATCCATGCTTAAGGTCTGTAGAAGAATTGTTTTTGGCTATGGGTCTATTGTATGACGATCCTGATCGAATCTCATCTGCTGAGGCAGAACTCAGGCATTTGAATCAGGGGTCAGGTGATGTTGAAAATTATTGCACACACTTTAGAAGATGGGCTTCAGAAGTCAAATGGAATAATCCTGCTCTGAAATGTCTATTTCTTGCTGGTCTGAGTGAAAGGGTTAAGGATTTGCTAATTGAGACTCTGCAGGATGCCATGCAATTAGCTGTTCATGTGGATAGGAGACTGAGATTTAGGCAGAATGAGGTAAAGACTCCTGTAATGCCAGGTCCTAGTCCCCAGAAAATCTGCTCTGACGGCAGAGAACCGATGGATGTTGGGGTGAAGTCGCTCTCCTCTCAGGAAAGAGACCGGAGGTTCGCCGAGGGATTGTGTTCTTTATTGTGGTAAAGCTGACCATTTGATTAAGTATTGTGAGCTTCGTTTAAGGAAAGAAAAAATAAGAGGTCAGGTACGCCCATATTGCTTGTTTGCGCTCTGCTGGAGTATTTCTTTCAGGGAGTACTACTTTGCAGGAAAATTTGATTGAATTTCATGTATTTGTGGATTGTGGTTCAACACTTAATGTGATTAATAAAGGGTTTTTGGAAAAACTTAAATTGAAATCCAAACCTTTGTCATCACCAATTTCTGTGATTGCAATTGATAACACTCCCTTAAAATGTATTACTCACAAAGTTGCTGCATTTCCCCTCACTATCAATGGAGTTCACCAAGAAATTTTGGACTTGGTTGTGTTAGATAATTTATCCTCTCCGGTCGTTCTAGGTTTGCCTTGGTTAAAACTGCACAATCCTTGGCTGGACTGGTCTACTAATGTGATTAAGTCTTGGAGTCCGAAGTGCTATGATAAATGTTGTAATGGTCGCATTGCGGCTGTGGAAAAAGGGGAATTACCGGTACCTATTCAAGATTTTTGGAGGTTTTTTTCAGAGTAGTAGTCGCAAGTTTTACCTCCTCATAGGGATTATGATTGCTCCATTGAGTTTGTTCCGGGAGCTACTCTTCCCAAGAGTCGCTTGTTTAATCTGACTATCCCTGAAAGAAAGGCCTTGGAGGAGTACATACAGACTAGCCTGGCTGGTGGTCACATTAGACCTTCTAAGTCACCTGTGGCAGTTGGATTTTTCTTTGTTAAAAAAAAGGACGGGGGTTTACGTCCATGTCTGGATTTTCGTGAAATTAATAAGATTACCGTACGCAATTCCTATCCATTGCCGTTAATTTCTGACTTGTTTAACCAGTTGGTGGGGGCCAAGTGGTTCTCTAAAATTGATCTCTGAGGGGGCATACAATTTGTTACGAGTGAAGTAGGGTGATGAATGGAAAACTGCTTTTAACACTGCGGTAGGTCATTTTGAGAATCTGGTGATGCCTTTTGGTCTTACCAATGCACCTGCATTTTTTCTGAACCTTATTAATGACATCCTGAGACCTTTGATTGGTAAGAATGTGGTTGTGTATTTGGATGACATTTTGATTTATTCACTAGATCTAGAGTCACATTGGCAGAGTGTTCTGTTCTGCTACCAGAGCTAAGGAAAGAGAGGAGATCTGTCCCTACGATAGAACTCAGCTAAATCCCTACGATGTAACAGGGGACCTGATCCTGCGATCAGACCTGCTAAAGTCCTAAGCTAGTCTGTACGGAGACCTATAGATGTGGGGAAGGAATCCCTACAAGTACTAAGGACTGGGAGGAATATGGGACACCTCCTAACAGAAATAGTAGCAGACAGACGAACAAACAAAATATATAGAACATAGAGGTCAGTAGACCAAGCAAACTAACAGAGCAAGACAAAGAGCACAGGCTAGCTAGAAAGTAGATATACAATGAAGTCCAGCAAAGCCAGAAGGGCGGAGCAGGCTTAAATAGGCCAACAAGGTCATGTGACCAGCAAAGGAAAAAAAAACCTAAGAGCAAGGTTCTAACAATACCCCCCCTTCTAAGAGGATCCTCCGGATGCCCTAGGACCAGGCTTATCAGGAAATCTCCTGTGAAACGCTCTGATAAGTCTGGACGCGGAAACATCATCCGACCTCACCCAAGAGTTATCCTCGGGTCCGAAACCTTTCCAGGCCACAAGATACTGCAAACTACCTCTATACAGTCTAGAGTTAAGGATGCGAGAAATTTCATATTCCCCGTCCTCCACCACCGGAGGAACAGAGGCAGAGGCGTCACAATCCGATACAACAGCTTTTTTTAACAGAGAGACATGAAATACCGGATTAATTCTCCAGGAGGTAGGAACCTCCAACCTAACAGCAGATTGGTTGACAACCTGAAGCACCTTAAAGGGCCCTACAAACTTGGGACCCAATTTCTTAGAAGGAATCCTCAACCGCAGATTCCTAGAGGACAACCAAACCATGTCACCAACAGCGAACAAAACCTCCTGTCGTTTCCTATCAAAGTAGTCCTTAGATTTTCTGTTGGCCTCCTGAAGATTACCACGCACATCCGTCCAAACTCTCTCCAAATCACCAGAAAAATTCTCCTCCTCAGGCACGGCAGATCCCAACTTGGAGAACGACCCAAACGACGGATGTCTCCCAGAACAACAAAAAAAAAGGCGAACAACCAGCAGAAGAAGATGTATGATTGTTCAGAGCAAATTCAGCAAGTGGCAGAAACTCAGACCACCCCTCTTGATTGTCTGCCACAAAACAACGCAAGAACTGCTCAACATCCTGGTTTTTCCTTTCTGTCTGGCCATTAGATTCAGGATGATATCCGGACGAGAACGATAAATGAACTCCCAACCTGTCACAAAAGGCACGCCAAAAACGAGCCACGAACTGAGGACCCCTATCAGAAACAATGTCAGTAGGAACGCCATGAAGTCTGACAATTTCCTTGACAAAGGCCTTAGCGAGAGTTTTAGCGCAGGGCAGTTTGACAAAGGGAACCAAGTGACACATCTTGCTAAAACGGTCCACGACCACCCAGATGACAGTAAAACCCTCAGAGGGGGGAAGGTCAGTTATAAAGTCCATAGCCAAATGTGTCCAAGGAGCACTGGGAACCTCCAAAGGACAAAGCAACCCCGCAGCAGGAGTATGTGAGGACTTAGATCTAGCACATATAGTACATTGACGCACCCACTTAATGACTTCCTTCTGCCATCCAGGCCACCAAAAACTGCTACCCACCAGTCTCTTGGTCTCAGAGATTCCGGGATGACCTGCTAACCGAGATTCGTGACACTCAATAAACAAATCTCTCCTAAAGGTCCCAGGCACAAACAACCTCCCATGAGGAGTGTTAGATGGGGCATTCTCCTGTGCTTTAAGAATCTCATTTTCCAAAACGGAGTCCAAAGCAGCTATCACAACACCTTCTTGTAAAATGTTCTCCTCTTTCTCAGCACCGACTATGGGAGAAAAACTGCGAGACAAGGCATCCGCCTTAACATTCTTAGTACCAGGGATGTAAGTAACGGAGAAATTAAACCGCGAGAAAAACAGTGCCCACCTAGCCTGACGGGCATTCAGGCGCTTGGCAGCATCAAGATATATCAGATTTTTATGATCCGTAAGAACCTGAACGGGAAATTCCGCACCTTCCAAGAAGTGGCGCCAGTGTTCAAATGCGAGTTTAATAGCCAATAATTCCCGATTACCAATATCGTAATTCAGTTCAGTCTCCGAAAAATTTTTTGAAAAAAAGGCACAGGGATGTAATCCATCCCCGTTATCCTGAGACAATACTGCGCCAACCCCCACAGAGGAAGCATCAACCTCAACCAAAAACGGCCTAGTAACATCAGGCTGCATAAGGATGGGAGCAGAGGTGAACCTCTCCTTGAGATACACAAAAGCTTCAATGGCCTCAGAAGACCACTGAACCGCATCAGCACCTTTCCTGGTGAGATCAGTCAGAGGTTTGACAATACTAGAAAACATTTTTATGAATTTTCTGTAGTAATTGGCGAAACCCAAAAACCTCTGTATCGATTTCAAACCAATAGGCCTAGGCCATTCCTGCACAGCCTGAACCTTAACCGGATCCATCTCAAAACCTTTGCTGGAGATAATGTAGCCCAAAAAACTAATTCTCTGTACAGCGAACTCACATTTCTCCAGCTTAGCAAAAAGCGAATTGTCCATTAATAACTGTAATACCTCACGCACGCTCCGCCATTGAGACTCCAGATCCGGCGAATAAATCAAAATGTCATCCAAATACACAACCACATTTTTGCCGATCAAAGGTCTAAGGATGTCATTAATCAGATTCTGAAAAAATGCAGGAGCATTAGTAAGACCAAAAGGCATAACCAGATTCTCAAAATGACCCACAGGAGTGTTAAAAGCAGTCTTCCATTCGTCACCCTCCTTCATGCGCAACAGATTGTATGCCCCCTTAAGGTCAATTTTAGAGAACCACTTGGCCCCCATTAACTGGTTAAACAGATCAGGAATCAATGGCAGTGGGTAAGGATTGCGTACAGTAATTTTGTTAATCTCACGAAAATCCAGACAAGGACGTAAACCGCCGTCCTTTTTTTTTACAAAAAAAAATCCAACCGCCACAGGAGTCTTAGAGGGCCTAATGTGACCGGCGGCCAAACTTGTCTGTATGTATTCCTCCAAAGCCTTCCTCTCAGGAATAGTAAGGTTAAATAAACGACGTTTAGGAAGAGTCGCTCCAGGGACAAATTCAATAGAACAATCATAGTCTCTATGGGGAGGCAAAACCTGCGATTCCTTCTCAGAAAAAACTCTCCAAAAATCCTGAATAGGAACAGGCAATTCTCCCCTATCCAAAGCTGCAATACGCCCGTTACAACACTTGTCATAACATTTATGGCTCCAGGATTTAATTTCACTGGTAGACCAATCCAGTACAGGATTGTGAAATTTTAACCAGGGCAATCCCAATATTACTGGAGAAGGCAAGTTATTCAACACTACCAAATCCAATTTCTCATGGTGAACACCATTAATAGTGAGAGGAAATTCACAGACCTTGAGAGTAATATTCTTCAAAGGGGAACCATCCACAGAAACCACAGCAATGGGGGATGATAAAGGTTCAGGTTTTAAATTGAGTCTTTCCACGAATCCCCCATCAATTACATTCAGAGTAGACCCGCAATCAACAAACACCCGAAATTCCATTAATTTTTTCTGAGCAATCGTGGAAGCAGCTAAAAATATACCCTTGGAATTTAAACAGGCAATACGGGCGTGACTGACCATTTTTTTTTCTTTCTTCATACGAAGCTCACAACCTTTAATCAAATGACCAGATTTTCCGCAATAGAAACACAAGCCTTCAGAAAATCGACGGTCTTTTTCTTGAGAGCGAGGTGCCACCGATCCAATCTCCATCGGTTCACCACTGTTAGTACACACATTCTCATAACCAGAAACTGACATAGCAGAGGATTTGCTCTCATTAACCCTTGCACGCAGTCTTCTATCCACCCGTATAGCTAATTGCATAGCCTGTTGCAAATCTTCAGGTGTAGGATAAGCAATTAGCAGGTCTTTAACCCTTTCACTGAGCCCAGCAAGAAATAGACTTTTCAGAGCAGAATCGTTCCACCCTGTTTGAGTAGACCAACGACGGAAATGAGTACAATATTTTTCCACATTACCTGATCCCTGTTTTAAACGTCTCAACTCAGTCTCAGCTGATGCGACACGGTCAGGATCATCATATAATAGTCCCAAAGCAGAAAAAAAACTATCCACTGATCTGAAGCATGTATCACTAGGTTGCAAAGAAAAGGCCCACTCCTGAGGCTCTTTGCGCAAAAGTGACATTATGAACCCTACGCGCTGGGATTCATCCCCAGAGGACTTAGGTCTCAAACGAAAATACAATAAGCAAGCATTTTTAAATGAAAAAAATTCTCGGTGTTCACCAAAAAATAAATCCGGCAAACATACCTTAGGCTCCAAGAAATGTGCTCCAGGACAGTTACTCACGTGCTGACGGAGCTCGGCCACCTCCAGAGAGAGTCCCTGCAGGCGATGAACCAAATCCTGAACCGACACCATGATGGAACAGAAAAATCTTTCCTTAGAGAATTTGCTGGCTGGACTTACTGTTATGTTCTGCTACCAGAGCTAAGGAAAGAGAGGAGATCTGTCCCTACGATAGAACTCAGCTAAATCCCTACCATGTAACAGGGGACCTGATCCTGCGATCAGACCTGCTAAAGTCCTAAGCTAGTCTGTACGGAGACCTATAGATGTGGGGAAGGAATCCCTACAAGTACTAAGGACTGGGAGGAATATGGGACACCTCCTAACAGAAATAGTAGCAGACAGACGAACAAACAAAATATATAGAACATAGAGGTCAGTAGACCAAGCAAACTAACAGAGCAAGACACAGAGCACAGGCTAGCTAGAAAGTAGATATACAATGAAGTCCAGCAAAGCCAGAAGGGCGGAGCAGGCTTAAATAGGCCAACAAGGTCATGTGACCAGCAAAGGAAAAAAAACCTAAGAGCAAGGTTCTAACACAGAGTGTACGTGAAGTTTTGCAGTTGTTGAGTGATAATTCACTCTTTGCTAAGCTGGAGAAATGTGAGTTCGCTGTGCAGAAAATTAGTTTTTTGGGCTACATTGTCTCCAGCGAGGGCTTTGAGATGGACCCTGTGAAGGTTCAGGCTGTGCAGGAATGGCCTAGGCCTATTGGTTTGAAATCTATACAGAGATTTTTGGGTTTTGACAATTATTACAGGAAATTCATTAAGAATTTTTCTGTAATTGTTAAGCCTCTAACCAATCTCACCAGGAAAGGTGCTAATACGGTCCAGTGGACTACTGAGGCCATTGAAGCGTTTAAGTATCTCAAAGAGAGGTTCAGTTCTGCCCCTATCCTTATGCAGCCTGATGAGACCAAGCCTTTTTTGGTCGAGGTCGATGCTTCATCGGTGGGGTTCGGAGCAGTTTTGTCTCTGGAGAACAGGGATGGAGTACATCCTTGTGCCTTCAGCTGTTCGTGTGGATAGGAGACTGAGATTTAGGCAGAATGAGGTAAAGACTCCTGTAATGCCAGGTCCTAGTCCCCAGAAAATCTTCTCTGATGGCGGAGAACCGATGGATGTTGGGGTGAAGTCGCTCTCCTCTCAGGAAAGAGACCGGAGGTTCGCCGAGGGATTGTGTTCTTTATTGTGGTAAAGCTGACCATTTGATTAAGTATTGTGAGCTTCGTTTAAGGAAAGAAAAAATAAGAGGTCAGGTACGCCCATATTGCTTGTTTACGCTCTGCTGGAGTATTTCTTTCAGGGAGTACTACTTTGCAGGAAAATTTGATTGAATTTCATGTATTTGTGGATTGTGGTTCAACACTTAATGTGATTAATAAAGGGTTTTTGGAAAAACTTAAATTGAAATCCAAACCTTTGTCATCACCAATTTCTGTGATTGCAATTGATAACACTCCCTTAAAATGTATTACTCACAAAGTTGTTGCATTTCCCCTCACTATCAATGGAGTTCACCAAGAAATTTTGAACTTGGTTGTGTTAGATAATTTATCCTCTCCGGTCGTTCTAGGTTTGCCTTAGTTAAAACTGCACAATCCTTGGCTGGACTGGTCTACTAATGTGATTAAGTCTTGGAGTCCGAAGTGCTATGATAAATGTTGTAATGGTCGCATTGCGGCTGTGGAAAAAGGGGAATTACCGGTACCTATTCAAGATTTTTGGAGGTTTTTTTCAGAGAAGTAGTCGCAAGTTTTACCTCCTCATAGGGATTATGATTGCTCCATTGAGTTTGTTCCGGGAGCTACTCTTCCCAAGAGTCGCTTGTTTAATCTGACTATCCCTGAAAGAAAGGCCTTGGAGGAGTAAATACAGACTAGCCTGGCTGGTGGTCACATTAGACCTTCTAAGTCACCTGTGGCAGTTGGATTTTTCTTTGTTAAAAAAAAGGACGGGGGTTTACGTCCATGTCTGGATTTTCGTGAAATTAATAAGATTATCGTACGCAATTCCTACCCATTGCCGTTTATTTCTGACTTGTTTAACCAGTTGGTGGGGGCCAAGTGGTTCTCTAAAATTGATCTCCGGGGGGGCATACAATTTGTTACGAGTGAAGTAGGGTGATGAATGGAAAACTGCTTTTAACACTGCGGTAGGTCATTTTGAGAATCTGGTGATGCCTTTTGGTCTTACCAATGCACCTGCATTTTTTCTGAACCTTATTAATGACATCCTGAGACCTTTGATTGGTAAGAATGTGGTTGTGTATTTGGATGACATTTTGATTTATTCACTAGATCTAGAGTCCCATTGGCAGAGTGTACGTGAAGTTTTGCAGTTGTTGAGTGATAATTCACTCTTTGCTAAGCTGGAGAAATGTGAGTTCGCTGTGCAGAAAATTATTTTTTTGGGCTACATTGTCTCCAGCGAGGGCTTTGAGATGGGCCCGGTGAAGGTTCAGTCTGTGCAGGAATGGCCTAGGCCTATTGGTTTGAAATCTATACAGAGATTTTTGGGTTTTGACAATTATTACAGGAAATTCATTAAGAATTTTTCTGTAATTGTTAAGCCTCTAACCAATCTCACCAGGAAAGGTGCTAATACGGTCCAGTGGACTACTGAGGCCATTGAAGCGTTTAAGTATCTCAAAGAGAGGTTCAGTTCTGCCCCTATCCTTATGCAGCCTGATGAGACCAAGCCTTTTTTGGTCGAGGTCGATGCTTCATCGGTGGGGTTCGGAGCAGTTTTGTCTCAGGAGAACAGGGATGGAGTACATCCTTGTGCCTTCTCTTCGAAAAAAATTTCGGAAACCGAACTGAATTATGATGTTGGAGATTGGGAGTTTCTGGCTATTAAACTCGCATTTGAACATTGGCGTCATTTTTTGGAAGGTTCTAGATTTCCTATTCAGGTTTTCACAGATCATAAGACTTTGATCTATCTGGATGCTGCCAAGCGCTTGAATGTCCGTCAAGCTAGATGGGCACTTTTTTGTTTCTCGGTTTCATTTTTCTGTTACCTATATCCCTGGTACTAAGAATGTTAAAGCCGATGCTTTGTCTTGCAGCTTCTCTCCTACGGTGGGTGCCGAGGAGGAGAGCATTTTACAGAAAGTAGTTGTGGTGGCAGCATTGGACTCCGTTTTGGAGAATGGGATTCTGAAAGCTCAAGATGATGCTCCATCTAACACTCCCCATGGGAGGTTGTTCCTGCTCAGAACCTTTAGGAGAGATTTGTTTGTGGAGTGTCATGAGTCTCGGTTGGCAGGTCATCCAGGAATTTTACTAAGAGACTTATCAGTCGCAGTTTTTGGTGGCCTGGATGGCAGAAGGAAGTCATCAAGTGGGTGCATCAATGTATGGTGTGTGCAAGGTCAAAGGCTTCACATTCTCCTGCTGCGGGGTTGCTTTGCCCTCTGGAGGTTCCTAGTGCACCTTGGACGCATCTCACAATGGATTTTATTATTGATCTTACTGTGTCCAAGGGTTTTACTGTCCTCTGAGTGGTCGTGAACCGTTTTAGTAAGATGTGTCATTTGGTTCCATTCATTAAGTTGCCCTGCGCCAAGACACTCGCTAAGGCGTTTGTTAAGCTTCATGGCGTTCCCACGGATATTGTTTCTAATAGAGGACCTCAGTTTGTGGCTCGCTGTTGGCGTGCTTTTTGTGACAGGTTGGGAGTCCATTTGTCATTTTTGTCTGGGTATCATCCTGAGTCTAATGGACAGACTGAAAGAAAGAACCAGGATGTTGAACAGTTTTTGCGTTGTTTTGTGGCGGACAATCAAGAGGTGTGGTCTGAGTTTCTGCCTCTCGCAGAATTTGCTCTTAACAATCTTACATCCTCCTCTGCTGGGTGTTCTCCTTTTTTTGTTGTACTCAGAGACATCCGTCTTTTGGTTCATTCTCCAAATTGGGGTCGGCGGTGCCGGAGGAGGAGAACTTTTCCGGTGATTTGGAGAGAGTTTGGACTAATGTACGTTGCAACCTTCAAGAGGCTAACAAGAAGTCCAATAAGTATTTTGACAGGAAACATAAGGAGGTTTTGTTTACTGTGGGTGACATGGTTTGGTTGTCCTCAAAGAACCTGCGGTTGAGGATTCCCTCTAAAAAACTGGGTCCTAAGTTTGTGGGTCCATTTAAAGTGCTTCACATTGTTAACCCGTCTGCGATTAGGTTGGATGTCCCTACTTCCTGGAAGATTAATCCAGTGTTTTATGTTTCCATGTTGAAAAAGGCTGATGTATCAGATAGGGATTCCACTGTCACAGTTCCTCCTGTGGTGGAAGACGGCGAATATGAAATTTCTCGTATCTTGAATTCTAGATGGCATAGAGGGAGATTACAGTATCTTGTCTCCTGGAAGGGTTTTGGTCCCGAAAATAACTCCTGGGTAAGGGCAGATGATGTCTCTGCTCCTAGGCTTGTTAGAGCTTTCCCCAGGAGGTTTCCGGATAGGCCTGGACCGGGAGGACCCGGAGAATCCTCATAAAAGAGGGGGTACTGTTAGAACCCTCCTGTTTGTTTTTTCCATCTTGTGTTTTACGGTCACGTGACCATCTGCCTTTATATTCCAGCTCCACCTTTTTGGCTGTGCTGGACTTCAGTGTTGTTTGACTGTTTTGCTAGCCAGGTGCTTCGGTGCCTTTCTCTGTCAGTTCGCTTGGTCCTTCTGGGACCTCTAGTACCTTTTTGTCAGTTTTGTCTTTTTGTGTTCTGCAACAACTTCTCTGTTTAGGAGGTGTCCCATTTTTGTTCAAGTCCTTAGTTCTTTTAGGGACCTCTCCCCTTATGCTATAGGTCTTCGTTCAGACTAGCCGAGGACTAAGGCGGGTCTGTTCGCTAGGAACAGGCAGCCCACTACATCATAGGGATTCAGCTTAGTCTTACTGTAGGGAATGTTTTCCCCTATCTTTCCTTAGTACATTTTGCAGATCATAACACTTATGCATTCGACACTGTGGATCACCAACTCCTCCTCACTATGCTCCGCTCTATCGGCCTCAAGACACCGTTCTCTTCTGGTTCTCCTCCTATCTTTTTGACTGCTCTTTAACTGTATCTTTTGCTGACTCCTCTTCCTCTCCCCTTGCCCTTACTTTTGGGGTTCCTCAAGGGTCAGTCCTAGGCCCCCTCCCTTTCTTCTTGTACACTGCCCCTATTGGACAAACAATCAGTGATTCGGCTTTCAGTTCCATCTCTAAACTGATGACACCCAGTTATAAACCTCTTCTCCTGATATCACCCCTGCATTATTACAAAACACCAGTGATTGTCTTTCCGCTGTCTCTAACATCATGTCCACCCTCTATCTGAAACTAAACCTGTCAAAAACTGAACTCCTGTTTCCTCCCTCCACTAACCTACCTATGTCCGATATTGCTATTTCCATGTGTGGTTGTACCATTACTCCCTAGCAACATGCTCGCTGTCTTACTTGATTCAGATCTTTCCTTCACTCCCCACATCCGATCACTCACCCGCTCATGTCCCCTACACCTCAAAAACATTTCTAGAATTTAACCTTTTCTTACCTTTGACTTTGCAAAACCTCTTACTGTAGCTCTTATTCATTCTCGTTTGTACTATTGCAACTCTCTACTAATCGGTGTCCCTTTTACTAAACTCTCCCCTCTCCAATCCGTCATGAATACAGTAGCCAGGATCATATTCCTCGACAAATGCGACATTGATGCCTCTACCCAGTGCCAGTAGTTGCACTGATTACCCACCCACTATAGAGTTCAATATAAACTCATCACCCTCACCCACAATGCGCTCCACATTTCAGCACCACCCTACATCTCCTTCCTTGTCTCAGTCTACCAACCTACCTGTGCCCTCCATTCTGCTAATGACTTAAGATTAACATCCTCAATAATCCGAACCTCCCATTCCTGCTCCCAAAATTTCTCGTAAGCTGCACCAATTCTTTGGAATGCATTACCCAGGACACTTTGACTAATCCCCAATTCTCACAGTTTTAAGTGTGCCCTAAAATGCATTTCTTTAGACTGGCCTATTGCCTTAATATACTTATCTAACTATCCCTGTTTTGCCCATGCAAAATTTTCTTCAAAACCAGGACCCTCATATCATCTGTTCACACACCCTCCATGCACTTAATAGCCCTCTGTTTCAATACACATACTGGTTTGTGACTGGTTAATTCAGCCTTACATGAGCATCCTATTTATTATATTGATGGCTGGACCGTACAATACAAGCAATTGTTACCATCCACCTTTCTTGTCTCCCCTATTTCAACATAGATTGTAAGCTTGCAAGCAAGGCCCTCACTCCTCTTGGTATCAGTTGATTTATATGATTATTGTCATTCTGTCATGTCTTTTATTGTCTGTACAAGTCCTCTCTAACTTCATTCACATCCCCCCGCAATCTTGCTCTTTCAGTCATAAGGACGACGCTCACATGGTTTCAGTCACCGATCTCTGCATAGAGAGCGGCGGCTGTAACCGCACCACTGGTACAGACTGACAGCCGGCTCTAATGATGAGAAGAACCCATTTAGTTATTCTGCTTTATTTTTACCATCAGTGACCAACATTACCACTTGTGTGGTCTTGTATTTATATATTTAAAGAATTTTTGGGATTTACCTTGCTTTACTTATAGCTATCTGACATTAATTTTTTACTTTAGCTGAGTTAATTAATTATTTACAGATTTTATTCAGCTCTTTG
Source organism: Phyllobates terribilis (assembly GCF_046119375.1). Taxonomy (NCBI): domain Eukaryota; kingdom Metazoa; phylum Chordata; class Amphibia; order Anura; family Dendrobatidae; genus Phyllobates; species Phyllobates terribilis. The sequence goes on along the minus strand of NW_027362762.1, from coordinate 761,215,316 downwards.
TAGCTTATAAATGCTAGAGTTGACCCCATAGATTTACATTTTCTAAATTGACTTTTTTTGTCATTATTAGTCCTTCTAACCGTAAGTATAAGCCAAGTGGGGTTTAATTTTTGTTGTCTAAGCTTGTTACCTATAGGAATACATTTTGCAGTCTGACTGACCAATATAGACTTAAAGGATCTGATTCATTACTTACATTTTTTAAAGTTACTTTTATTTTTTAATTTGTGATTTTCATTGACAATTTTTGTGCTAAATTCATCAAAATGGCTCACACGCTTCAAGAATTTTGTGCAAAGCCCCAAACTGTCCTTTTTTTCTACTCTACATTTTTCAAAATGTATCAACAATTTTAACTTACATAAAAACTTTTTAACTGGCGTACATAACACCCCTGGGGTGAAATAGAGTAAAGTTGTGCCCAAATGTGTGACTTTTTAAAAAAGTAATCTAGAAGCATCTAAACATCTGAAAAAGCCATTGCTGAAAAAGCTACAACTAAACAACTACTTGAAAAGCCACAGCTAAAACACTACTGGAAAAGCAAAAACTAAATAACAAAAGACAACTTGAAAAAAAAATTTTATGATTTAGGGGGAATTCATGAGAAAACTGTTGTAAAAGCAATGATGATTAGTGCCCAAAGTATGTATCATTTATGATTTGTATCATTACCACTATCTATCTGATAGCTGCTGCTCTCAGTCAATGTTCTGATGTGAAGCTTTAAACCTGGGGAAATTAACCTGTTATGCACCTGTTTCGATTCGGTAGGGCTCCACCTCCTTCCCATATGGCCGCTATCCTGCTGCTCTTCTCCACATTAGGCTTTACAAGTGGTCCAGTGTGCCTCCATGACATCATTTCCCTAGGCCTTTTAAGGCTGTTTGTACCCACCCCTGTGTCTGAGCATTACATCAGAACTGCATCCTACAGACTTATGTTTTGAACTTTGAATTATCCAAGTCCTCAGTTCCTGTTATCTCCTCAGACTTCTGTGAACTCTTCATCGTTTCAGCAGGTTAAGTCATTCCTTGGTGTAAGCTTCTTGAACTATTATTGAAGTCTATTTGCAATAACTGCACCTGCTGCCGTTTAACCCACTCCCTGCTGTGAACATCCTGAACTGTCATTGGAGACGTTTTGCATTACCTACACCTGTGTATGTGCTTCAGACCTTCGGTCTTCCTACTTCTGTCGTATGGTTTCTGTGGCTTCCAGCATATTCTGCCAGCGTATCTGTTTGCATTGCCGTTTTTTCGATTCTTTTTTGTACCACGTCCCTGACAGTCTGCTGTGCCGACACCCTGGGTCTGTGTACCCACCCTGACCTGCAGCTTTGTGGATTCACCTCACCAGATTAGCCAAACATAACCTTTTAAACATTATTTGCCCTCCAGTATGTTTTTTAACAGTGTAAGGCCAGGTCAGACGTGCGTATGAAAAATTGTCTGATGCAATGTGCATCACTGACATGCTTTTTCCTTGATAATCAGTGCTATAGTCATTTGCCAAAACACTTTATATACTTATAGCGCGGGTGAGCTGCGCGTGCGCAGTGAAGCTGCATTTAGTCCACAGCTTCACTGACTGTGTGCGCACAAACAGGGGAGTCATGCATCACAGCCTTATTAATACCTTACACATTGCGCAGTGGCAGGCAATGTCGCAAACACCCTGAACAAGCTAAAAAGTGCACAAGCGCGGAATTACAATTCAAATCGAGTGGGCGGTGACCAGCATGACTAAATACAGTAAAGAACACCCCTATGACTGAATAAGCAAGCAAGTTATAATTATATAAAGTGCTTTTGGCAAATGACTATAGCACTGATTATCATGAAGAAAGTATGTTAGTGATGCACATTGCATCACTAACAACAACCTGGGGACAGTTTAACTTATACAAATGACATGACAGGTTCCCTTTAAGGATTCTCCACCTACTACTAATTCTTTCACTGGTTCTCACATGGACCATAACAGCCATCAACAGACCCCAGTAGTAATTTATCAAACTGACAATCTCTTGCAACAAGGACACATTCTGTTTTTATAGTTTTGGCAACAAATTATTCTATTCATCTTCCTGATTGTAAAATCTCCTATAACAAACAACTGTCTACCCTACCTACATTACCCTTCCCCCAGCTACTAACTGGGCTATTCTCCCGACAGTTAGGGAGAGCAGTATCCACTAGGGTTGCTATTATTGAGTACTGGTAACACCAAGAGCAAAAAAGTTGAGAAATTATGAAAATCATAGGATAGACAGACATGTTTAATGATATGCAAATGCTGAAAATATGGAACAAAAATGTCAAAACATCTTGATTTATTTAAAGAGTATGGACACCACGCACAGAAATACACTGGGTCGATTTGAAAAAATAGTATTACCACGACCAAAGAAATTTAGCAATATGCTGTTTGTGTACCTCAAATGAAGCCTGAAGGGGTCCGCCTACTGTACATTATGCCACCTCACACAATAATTCCAGGAGTAGGACCAGTGTGACTTTCCCAAGTGAAGAGCATTGCCCACGTGTTGCTGTTAGATTATAAGAAAAGTGAGTAATGATCTATTTTGTACAGCAAGGTAAATTAGACATCACATAACCAATCCTAAGGCATCAAACAGTGTCTACAAGAAACACCAGAAGGCATTTGTATGACACTGAGCTAGAAGCCAGACATCCAGCTGCGGGTGGTCCATGGACCTCATTCCACCACTATCAAAGGCTATTGGTGCAGAGTGAAATGGCAATAGAGGCCAGAATGGAGGTCAATCTTCTTCAGTGATGAGTCCTACTTTTTTCTTGGAGGCCTTCATGAGTGAACATAAAAGTGTCCAAGGCGCTATTTTCAACACGTGCTACCATGTTGTAGAATCTCCGGACGTGTCTCCTATTAAGCACACCTGGGACATCATTGGCAATTGCAATGGGAGTTGCCAGCAGTGGATCTGGATGATTTACGTGTCCATCTGCATTCATTGTGGCAGAACATTCCTCAGATAACCATTAATAAACTAATTGATAGCATGCCAAGATGTGTAAGTGCGTGTATTTCTATGGTTTGGGCTCATATTTGATACTGATTAATTAATATGTTTAGAAAATTCCGTTTACAGTGTTTCATCAGTTGCATATCATTAACATGTCTTTCTTAATTTCACTTTTAGCATTGCAACTTCAATGTTTGTAAGTGTGTGTGTATGTACATATACAGGGTGGTCCGAAAGTAGGTGGCCAGAAAATAATAACATTAATTTTGATTTATATATAAAATTATATTTACTAACACAAGAATAACATTGACAATTACATTTTATTCTGAACAATAATACAAAAGCCCTTAAATTTTATCAACGCAGGTGCTCAAACTGTTTTCCATTACAATTTGCACAGCTTTGAAGTCTGCCTTTTACGCTTCGACAAACTTTTTGCACAAGTGTCTTTGGGTATTAATTAGTGTTGAGCCACCCCCGTAGTGTTCGAGTTCGGTTCGGTTCGTCGAACACCCGTGTGTTCGCCGAACTGTTCGTCGAACTGTTCGTCGAACACCTTCGAACACCGTTAAAACCAATGGCAGGCAAACAAAAACACATAGAAACACATAGAAAACACCTTCAAAGGTGTCCAAAAGCTGACAAACTGCTCAGAAGACATAACTAACACATGGAAAAGTGACAAGTACATATAGTCATGCGAAAATAAAAGAGGTGGAGGAGTAAAAGGAGGGGGAGACACAGATATAGGCATGTCATGCCCTTCTAAAATCCAAAAAGTGAGAAGCCGACACGGCCAGTCCGCTCCTGCCCGTGCCACCTCCGTGTCGCCGGGTTTGTGCCAGAGCCGCGGTGAACCCTGACGGCCAGCCCCCCTCTCCCAATACTGGTGCCTGTCCGCTGGTGGGTCGAGCGAGCCCCCCTGTGGTGGAGGCAGCTCTAAGCTTTTTAATTTAAATTGTCTCTCTAATTTGAATGAATACACTTTAAATCCATTTACAAGGATCTATTGGAGGGCAAGTCTCATGCCAGCAGCCGCGGTAATTCCAGCTCCAGTAGCGTCCACTAAAGCTGCTGCAGTTAAAAAGCTTTTATAAGGATCGAGCTCGGCTGTCCACCGCAAGGCATCCTACTGCCAGTCCCCGCAACTATGCCTTGGGGTGCCTCCTGATGCTCTTCACTAAGTATCCCATGGTCCCGAAGCATTTCCTTTGAAAAAATTAAGTGTCTAAACTACAGGTGGTGCAGCTTGCTTAACAGCCAGGATAATCCGCTGACTAGCAGACACTGCTACTAGGCACAAAGTATTTCCTGGGCTAGATGCAGTTAAAAATTTGTAATTAGATACTCTCGTTGGATGCTGAGAAAGCATTCCATAGAGTCTCCTGGCACGCCATATATGATTCTCTTAAAAAGCTTGGGGTAGGGGTCTAGGGGACCCTTTTATAGCCAAAATCACGGCCCTGTATCGCAATACGTCACCTAGGCTGAAGATAAATGGAACTGTAGCACCCTGAGGGCTCGGTTGCTACAGACGTATTGCACCTCACCCAGAGGTGTGATATCTCACTCTCAGGTAAGGATGGAGTGTGGATCAGGACCCGACACCTGCATGCATTACACCACATTGCCGTGGGGCAGGGCGACCAATATGCCCCTGAGATGGGCACGACAGTCCCTGTCCCTGGCTGGAGTGGGGGGAGGGAACACTGAGGAAGGGGAACCCTGTAGTGCAGGAGCAGGGAGGAAGCAGTTCCTGGGTGCATTGAGAAGGAATTATAAAAGGTGGGCACCATCTTAGTTCAGTGCAGAGAAGTCTGAGCAGAAGTGGCAGGGAGCAGGGGCTCTGCATGAGCTCTGCTCCGGAGGCGGGCCTAGTAACAGAGGCCCAGGCCTGGAAGAGGGAGAAGGAAGGAAGAGGAGCAGAGAAGGCTCCAGGAATGAGGAATGAAGGGATCCCAGGGGTGCGGACGGGCGAGTCGCCACCGCACGCCCGAATCCACCTGCGTGGAGGGGTCAGGCCAAAGGGGGAGACCGGTCCCCGAACTAGTGGAGGCAGGAAACGACCCTCAGTTAGAAACCGGAGGCTCTGACATTTTATGTGGCGCAGCCCCTCGCTACACCCACTAGGAAGGCACCACATAGGGTCAGGGAAACTGGCGCCAAGTTTACCAAGAGGAGGCCCGAGGCAGCCGGACAGAAGTGTTGGTAAGAAAGGCCAGACAAAGGACACACAAAGGGGGTCCTGTGAAGTGCTCCAAAGTTATCTGGGAGTTGTCTGAGCCCCTCACCTGGTGAGCACAGTACGACGTGGGCAGCCGTTACCTGCAGACGTGGTCTGGATAATAAGAACTGTGAGTAAAGGCCCTGGACTGCATCACTGACTCCGTGTCGTTACTGCTGCTGCCCTGCACCATCACCCCCATCCTCCGCATACACTGCCCTGAGGCTATACTCCTCCCGTGGGGAGTTATGCTACGCTCTGCTGCACCCACAACACCAGCCTCAGCGGTCTGCCCTGTAGCAGCGGTTCACTCTGACCGCAATCCACGGGTGGCGTAGTTGGACATTTAAACATCAAAACCACATAAATAGTTCCGCCACTGGTTTGACCGCCCTGAGCCACGGAACCGGGTCGCCGCCACGAAGACTACAACCAACAGCATCCACCAAAAAGGGTCCGGCTCCGGGTGTCCCAAGGCCCAGGGGGTGCGTCAGAACATTTTCATCACCTTTCACAATCACCAATGGGACAAGGCAGGGATGTCCTCTGTCCCCTCTCTTATACATCCTAGTGATGGAGCACCTGCTCTCATCAATTCGCCATAACCCCAATATTAGGTGGATTGAGGTGGGAGGCACCGAGTACAAGTGCTCTCTATTTGCTGATGATGTCCTAGTATATATCACTCAGTCACATATATCCATCCCTGCTGTTATGGCTGAAATAGATCACTTTGTTACATTGTCAAATTTTAAAATCAATGCAGCGAAGTCTGAGGCCCTCGATGTCTCCCTCCCCAAATCCATATAGGATTCCATCCAGTCCAACTTTCCCTTTGCCTGTCCCTCACAGGGTATCAAATACTTAGGAATTCCTATTCATAGAGACCTCTCCCATCTATGTTATCTTAATTTTGGGTCCTTTATTGAACAACTCCATACAGACCACGGTTGGCAAGTTAGAACTGTAAGATTCACTACGTGAACCGCTGGTGTTTTGTGGAAAAGCACATGTACACTGCGTTCCAAATTATTATGCAAAAAGTGTTTAGGAGTGATAAGGGAAGAATTTGTTTGTTTGTCAGTTAAACTCATTGATGGTGATGTGTGTCAGGGCTCTTTATATCACTGTAAGCAATTGCAGACACCTGTGCTAATTAGTTTGGCAGGTGTGTCCAATGAAAGGCAAGACTACTTAAGAAGGCTCTCTCACATTATTAAGCAGCCTACATTTTCTGCCAAAATGGGAAAGAAAAAGGATGTGTCGGCTGCTGAGAAGCAACAAATTGTGGAGTGTTTAGGTCAAGGCATGACTACAATCAACATTGTGCGATGATCAGGATGAAGTGTCTTGGCAATCAAGAAGCATGTAGCTGATTCACAGTACACACGTGTGCGTGCTGATAAGGGCAAATTGAGGACTCTTTCCTACAGGCAATTACGTCAGGTTGAAAGAGCAGCGGCCAAAAAGCCTTGTCATAGCAGCAGACAAGTTTTTGAAGCTGCTTGTGCCTCCAACGTCCCCCGAACAACAAGATGCAGGGTCCTTCAGAGGTTTGCAGCTGTGCATACGCCATCCTGTCGACCTCCTCTATCCACTTCACACAAGCAGAAACGGCTCCAGTGGGCCAAACATTACATGAAGACTGATTTCAAAACAGTTTTGTTCACGGATGAGTGCCGTGCAGCGCTCGATGGTCCAGATGGATGGAGTGGAGGATGGCTGGTTGATGGACACCCCACGCAAACACGGCTACAGCGCCAACAAGGAGGAGGTGGAGTAATGTTTTGGGCTGGAATCATGGGGAGAGAGATTGTCGGCCCCTTTAGGATCCCTGAAGGCGCTAAAGATGAACTCCATAATGTATGTGGATTTTCTCAAACAGCACTTCCTGCCATGGTTCAAGAAGAAGAACCGTGTATTTCACAGCAAGATCATTTTTCTGCATGATAATGCACCATCTCATGCTGCACATAAAACATCTGCATCTCTGGCTGATATGGGCATAAAAGGGGACAAACTTATGGTGTGACCCCCATGCTCCCCTGACCTCTACCCCATTCAGAACCTTTGGAGCATCATTAAAAGGAGTGTCTATGATGGCGGGAGGCAGTTCACATCTAAGCAACAGCTCTGGGAGGGTATTCTGTCCTCATGCAAAACAATTGAAGCAGAAACCATCCAAAACCTGACAAATTCAATGGACGAGAGAGTTCAGAAGCTCCTTTCGAACAAGGGGTCCTATGTGAAAATGTAACATCACCTAGAATAAAGTTTTGAGTTGAAAACTGTTTGATTTCAGTTTCTAACAACCTGCTAATGCTTATAATTTCAAAAATGACCATTTTTTTGGTCTTTATTAAAATGAAAAGGTTGATCGAAAAGTTTGGGGGATCTAAGAGTGTGGCAACCCAGTAGTCATGATTACTTCGAATTCTGACAATATGAGGGTCATGCTGCAGGTAGTGCAGCAAGAAGGCACTTATGTGTCTTGCGCATCTCGGAGCCCCAAAATTATTTTCCGGGCTAGATGCAGCTAAAAATTATTTTTAATTTTAAATCTGGTGAAGCTTTAGTATAGATGGTCTAATAGGATCAGTGCTGCACACTGCTACAAAGCCCAAATTATTTTCCAGTCAAGATACAGATAAACATGATTAGTAATTTGAAAGCTTAAAACGGTTGGTAGGGTGATTTTAACCAATCATCAAGCTTTTACTCTCCCCAGGATGACACAGGGGTAGAAAAGTCGTTTCGGATCCATGATTTGTTCATCTTTATGAACGTGAGTCTGTCTACATTATCAGTGGAGAGCCGCGTGCGCTTATCTGTCAGCACACCACCAGCAGCGCTGAACACACGTTCAGACAGAACGCTGGCTGCGGGGCATGACAAGATCTCCAAGGCGTAAGTGGCTAGCTCCGGCCATTTATCCAGATTGGAAGTCCAAAAAGAGCAAGGGTCCAGTGACACAGTCGTGGCTTCAATGTTTACTTGGAGATACTCCTGTACCATCGTCTCTAGGCGTTGACTATGTGTCAGACTTCTTGTCTCCTGTGGCCTTGCAAAGGATGGGCTAAAAAAGTGGTGAAATGATTCCGCAAAATTGATGTTACCAGCAGATACTGTGGTTCTGTTACGGTTTGAGTGCTGAACACTTGACGGTCCCACGGTTGGCAAGTTGGAACTGTGAGATTCACTACGTGCACCACTGGTATTTTGTGGAAAAGCACATGTAAGATTCTGCAACAGTCTCTGCTGATACTCCTGCATGCGTGCATCCCTTTCTATGGCAGGAATAATTTCTGCAAATTTACTTTTGTACCGGGGATCTAACAGTGTGGCAACCCAGTAGTCAGGATTATTTCTAATTCTCACAATTCGAGGGTCATGTTGCAGGTAGTGCAGCAAGAAGGCACTCATGTGTGTTGCGCATCCAGGAGCACCAAGTCCCTGTTGTGTTGGTGGCGAGGTAACAATCATGCTTCCTTCCTCTGTCCTCTCCCCCCAACCTCGCACAACAGAAATGTGATCAAGGTCTCCCTCATCTGATGAGTCTTCCATCAGTTCGTCCTCCACTTCTTCCTGGGCTCCTGCACCTTCCTCACTAGTTTGGCTGCTACCATGCACCCTGGTAAAACCATCTCCCCCACCCTCACATGCCTGCCGCCTTGGTGCTGCCGACCGTCTGGACCTTGCAGATGTTAGCCCTTCCGCATACAACTCCTCCTCCTCTACTTCCTCCACCTCCTCTTGTGCCACCACCTGACTCCGAATTCTGTTTAACATGTGCTCCAGCATGTAAATCACCGGAATAGTCATGCTGATAATGGCATCGTCAGCACTAAACATCTTCGTCGCCATTTCAAAACTGTGCAGAAGGGTGCATAGGTCCCTGATCTGAGACCACTCCTCCAGCGTGATTTGCCCCACCTCTGAATCTCGTTGGCCCAGGCTATACGTCAGAACGTATTGCACCAGGGCTTGTCGGTGCTGCCACAGTCGCTGCAACATGTGCAGAGTTGAATTCCACCGGGTAGGCACATCGCATTTTAGCCGGTGAAGTGGCAGGCCCAACGACTTCTGTAGAGATGTAAGTCGCTGAGCTGCGGGATGCGAACGGCGGAAGTGAGCACACAGCGACCGTGCCCTCTGCAGAAGGCCATCTAGTCTGGGATAGTGGGCTAAAAATTGCTGGACAACCAGGTTCAACACGTGAGCCATACAAGGCACGTGTGTGACATTGCCCCGGCGAAGGGCCGCACCCAGGTTTGCAGCATTGTCGCACACGGCCTTCCCTGGTTTCAGGTCCAGTGGAGACAACCATTCATGAAATTGGTTCTCCAGAGCTGACCAGTCCACAACTCCTCAGCTGTGTGACTCACATTTCCCAGACATTTCAATGTAAAAACCGCCTGATGACGTTGAGCCCTACTGCCAGCATAGTAAGGAGGTGTGCAGGATTCCTTCTGCGCAGTTAGAAAGCTTGTGGCATGACCAGACAGGCTTTGGGTGCAGGTGGAAGACCGAGAGGAGGTTGAGGAGGCAGAAGCAGTGGAGGAACTTTGACATAAAGAGGATTGACGCACAACTCGTGGGGACGGCAAGACTTGGACAGCAGCCCCTTGTCCTGCTGTCACCATAGTTACCCAGTGCCCAGTTAGCGACATGTAACGCCCCTGTCCATGCCTACTCGTCCAAGTGTCTGTGGTGAAATGCACCCTGTCACACACAGAGTTTCTCAAAGAAGCGGTGATGTTGTGTGCGACATGCTGGTGGAGCGCAGGCACACCTTTCTTTGAGAAGTAGTGCCGACTGGGCATCTGGTACTGGGGCACTGCGACGGACATAAGGTCTCGAAAATCCTCTGTGTCCACCAGGCGGAAAGGCAGCATTTCTGTAGCCAAGAGCTTGCAGATGGTGAAATTCAACCTCTTAGCTTTCTCATGGCTAGGAGGAAATGGTCTTTTACTTGTCCACATCTGAGGGACCGAGGGCTGGCTATTGTGCTTAGACGGGGTTGATAAGGGTGTCCCCGGCAAACTGCCGGTCTGTGAGGAAGATGCAGGCGGACATGTTAGGTTGCCTTGATCCAAAGGTGGTGCTATCGATGTCGGACAGCGCTCAACACCAGCTGGTGTTACCACCTCCAAAGAAAATGATGACCTGCCAATCACGCTGGCTGTTGCGGGTAAAGAGGTGGCAGGTCTGCGCCCCAAAACAGGTGTGACTGCTGTCCCCCCAGTCACAGAGGATGAAGAGGCCGCGGATGCACAAGATATGGCAGACGGTGGTTGGCCCGGCCGGCTAGGCCGCATTGTAGCACACTGAGCTTCCCACTGCAACTTATGCTTCATGTCCATGTGCCGGTTCATGCATGAAGTACTCAAACTCTGTATTTTTTGGCCTCTACTTAGCTTTTGCTGACAAATGTTACAGATAACACGAGTTGGGTCATCTTTATCGATCTGAAAAAATGCCCAGGCTATGCAAGGCTTAGCACCCATGCGACCTGAAGAGCCACCACGACTTGTGGTGAGAGGCAGAGTTGTGTTTGAGGATGCAGTTGTTGACGTGCTTCCAGTACTACGTCTCTGTCCAGGAAGGCGCAACCTGACCTCGTCGTCACTAGCATCTTCCTCCACCTCCTCTGCTGACCTCATCTCTTGGCTGTCTGTGGGTTGACAGTAAGTGGGATCTCCAACCTCATCATCATCACCCTGTGTGTTATCACACCCGTCGTCCTCAGAGCCAACCTGTTCCTGCCCTGACAAAAAACTAAAGTTGTCGCTCCAATCAGGTATTTGAGTCTTATCATCGTCTTCCTCATTGTCTCCACCAACAGGAGTTACAGTTTGGGAATGAGGGTCTACATTATGGTCAGAACCTTCTGCGTCTGGTCCTGGATCCGACTCATAAAGATTCTGGGCATCAGTGCAGATCATTTCCTCGTCTGGATTCACAGAAGCGCTGGAGTCGACCTCTGATTCCCAGGCTATAGTATGAGTAAACAGCTCTGCAGACTCAACCATCTGTTCTACCTCATACTCAGACGGGCAGCTGGAGATTTGGGAGCTGTGAGGAAGCAAGTGCGATTTGGTTGACACCTTTGAGGACTGGAGTATTTGTGATGTTGAAGTTGATGTGGAGGAGAGCCCACTTAAAGGAGCACTTGATATCCGTTGAAGCACCTGCTGTTTTTGTGCCTCATCTGGAATTTGTAGCGATTGGCGTGGCCGTAAGAAAGGGATCTTATCACATTGTCCGCTAAAAGAAGTAGACATTTTAGTTTGGCTGGAAGATGGTCTTTCTTCTGCAGATGTTACTGTTGCTTTAACACCTACCCCACGGACACAACCTTTTTTCCCCTTCCCAACACGCCTATTCCCCTTTCCACCAGCAGCAGGCCTTTTTCCACTCATTTTGGTGGTTAACTAATTCACAACTCTGGAGTTGTTTGCACAAAAAAACAATGGATGGTAACCGAGCAGAGCTGAGTGGCCAAACTGTGGTATTAGGCCAAAACTATTGGCTGGGTTAGATGCAGAAAAAAATTATATTCAATTTGCAACCTGATGGAGGTCAGTATAGATGGACTAATACAACAAGTCCCACACACAGCTAGAAGCCCAATATTTTTTCAGAGGTAGATGCAGAAAAAAATATATTCAGTTTGCAACCTGATGGAGGTCAGTATAGGTGGACTAATAGAACAAGTCCCACACACTGCTAGAAGGCCCAATATTTTTTCAGAGCTAGATGCAGAAAAAAATTATATTCAGTTTGCAACCTGATGGAGGTCAGTATAGATGGATTAATAGAACAAGACCCACACACAGCTAGAAGCCCAATATTTTTTCAGAGCTAGATGCAGAAAAAAATTATATTCAGTTTGCAACCTGATGGAGGTCAGTATAGGTGGACTAATAGAACAAGTCCCACACACTGCTAGAAGGCCCAATATTTTTTCAGAGCTAGATGCAGAAAAAAATTATATTCAGTTTGCAACCTGATGGAGGTCAGTATAGATGGATTAATAGAACAAGACCCACACACAGCTAGAAGCCCAATATTTTTTCAGAGCTAGATGCAGAAAAAAATTATATTCAGTTTGCAACCTGATGGAGGTCAGTATAGATGGATTAATAGAACAAGACCCACACACAGCTAGAAGCCCAATATTTTTTCAGAGCTAGATGCAGAAAAAAATTAGATTCAGTTTGCAACCTGATGGAGGTCAGTATAGATGGACTAATACAACAAGTCCCACACACAGCTAGAAGCCCAATATTTTTTCAGAGGTAGATGCAGAAAAAAATATATTCAGTTTGCAACCTGATGGAGGTCAGTATAGGTGGACTAATAGAACAAGTCCCACACACTGCTAGAAGGCCCAATATTTTTTCAGAGCTAGATGCAGAAAAAAATTATATTCAGTTTGCAACCTGATGGAGGTCAGTATAGATGGATTAATAGAACAAGACCCACACACAGCTAGAAGCCCAATATTTTTTCAGAGCTAGATGCAGAAAAAAATTATATTCAGTTTGCAACCTGATGGAGGTCAGTATAGATGGACTAATACAACAAGTCCCACACACAGCTAGAAGCCCAATATTTTTTCAGAGGTAGATGCAGAAAAAAATATATTCAGTTTGCAACCTGATGGAGGTCAGTATAGGTGGACTAATAGAACAAGTCCCACACACTGCTAGAAAGCCCAATATTTTTTCAGAGCTAGATGCAGAAAAAAATTAGATTCAGTTTGCAACCTGATGGAGGTCAGTATAGATGGACTAATACAACAAGTCCCACACACAGCTAGAAGCCCAATATTTTTTCAGAGGTAGATGCAGAAAAAAATATATTCAGTTTGCAACCTGATGGAGGTCAGTATAGGTGGACTAATAGAACAAGTCCCACACACTGCTAGAAGGCCCAATATTTTTTCAGAGCTAGATGCAGAAAAAAATTATATTCAGTTTGCAACCTGATGGAGGTCAGTATAGATGGATTAATAGAACAAGACCCACACACAGCTAGAAGCCCAATATTTTTTCAGAGCTAGATGCAGAAAAAAATTATATTCAGTTTGCAACCTGATGGAGGTCAGTATAGATGGATTAATAGAACAAGACCCACACACAGCTGGAAGCCCAATATTTTTTCAGAGCTAGATGCAGAAAAAAATTAGATTCAGTTTGCAACCTGATGGAGGTCAGTATAGATGGACTAATACAACAAGTCCCACACACAGGTAGAAGCCCAATATTTTTTCAGAGGTAGATGCAGAAAAAAATATATTCAGTTTGCAACCTGATGGAGGTCAGTATAGGTGGACTAATAGAACAAGTCCCACACACTGCTAGAAGGCCCAATATTTTTTCAGAGCTAGATGCAGAAAAAAATTATATTCAGTTTGCAACCTGATGGAGGTCAGTATAGATGGATTAATAGAACAAGACCCACACACAGCTAGAAGCCCAATATTTTTTCAGAGCTAGATGCAGAAAAAAATTATATTCAGTTTTCAACCTGATGGAGGTCAGTATAGATGGATTAATAGAACAAGACCCACACACAGCTAGAAGCCCAATATTTTTTCAGAGCTAGATGCAGAAAAAAATTATATTCAGTTTGCAACCTGATGGAGGTCAGTATAGATGGACTAATACAACAAGTCCCACACACAGCTAGAAGCCCAATATTTTTTCAGAGGTAGATGCAGAAAAAAATATATTCAGTTTGCAACCTGATGGAGGTCAGTATAGGTGGACTAATAGAACAAGTCCCACACACTGCTAGAAGGCCCAATATTTTTTCAGAGCTAGATGCAGAAAAAAATTATATTCAGTTTGCAACCTGATGGAGGTCAGTATAGATGGACTAATACAACAAGTCCCAAACACAGCTAGAAGCCCAATATTTTTTCAGAGGTAGATGCAGAAAAAAATATATTCAGTTTGCAACCTGATGGAGGTCAGTATAGGTGGACTAATAGAACAAGTCCCACACACTGCTAGAAGGCCCAATATTTTTTCAGAGCTAGATGCAGAAAAAAATTATATTCAGTTTGCAACCTGATGGAGGTCAGTATAGATGGATTAATAGAATGAGACCCACACACAGCTAGAAGCCCAATATTTTTTCAGAGCTAGATGCAGAAAAAAATTATATTCAGTTTGCAACCTGATGGAGGTCAGTATAGATGGATTAATAGAACAAGACCCACACACAGCTAGAAGCCCAATATTTTTTCAGAGCTAGATGCAGAAAAAAATTAGATTCAGTTTGCAACCTGATGGAGGTCAGTATAGATGGACTAATACAACAAGTCCCACACACAGCTAGAAGCCCAATATTTTTTCAGAGATAGATGCAGAAAAAAATATATTCAGTTTGCAACCTGATGGAGGTCAGTATAGGTGGACTAATAGAACAAGTCCCACACACTGCTAGAAGGCCCAATATTTTTTCAGAGCTAGATGCAGAAAAAAATTATATTCAATTTGCAACCTGATGGAGGTCAGTATAGATGGATTAATAGAACAAGACCCACACACAGCTAGAAGCCCAATATTTTTTCAGAGCTAGATGCAGAAAAAAATTATATTCAGTTTGCAACCTGATGGAGGTCAGTATAGATGGATTAATAGAACAAGACCCACACACAGCTAGAAGCCCAATATTTTTTCAGAGCTAGATGCAGAAAAAAATTTGATTCAGTTTGCAACCTGATGGAGGTCAGTATAGATGGACTAATACAACAAGTCCCACACACAGCTAGAAGCCGAATATTTTTTCAGAGGTAGATGCAGAAAAAAATATATTCAGTTTGCAACCTGATGGAGGTCAGTATAGGTGGACTAATAGAACAAGTCCCACACACTGCTAGAAGGCCCAATATTTTTTCAGAGCTAGATGCAGAAAAAAATTATATTCAGTTTGCAACCTGATGGAGGTCAGTATAGATGGATTAATAGAACAAGACCCACACACAGCTAGAAGCCCAATATTTTTTCAGAGCTAGATGCAGAAAAAAATTATATTCAGTTTGCAACCTGATGGAGGTCAGTATAGATGGACTAATACAACAAGTCCCACACACAGCTAGAAGCCCAATATTTTTTCAGAGGTAGATGCAGAAAAAAATATATTCAGTTTGCAACCTGATGGAGGTCAGTATAGGTGGACTAATAGAACAAGTCCCACACACTGCTAGAAGGCCCAATATTTTTTCAGAGCTAGATGCAGAAAAAAATTATATTCAGTTTGCAACCTGATGGAGGTCAGTATATATGGACTAATACAACAAGTCCCACACACAGCTAGAAGCCCAATATTTTTTCAGAGGTAGATGCAGAAAAAAATATATTCAGTTTGAAACCTGATGGAGGTCAGTATAGGTGGACTAATAGAACAAGTCCCACACACTGCTAGAAGGCCCAATATTTTTTCAGAGCTAGATGCAGAAAAAAATTATCTTCAGTTTGCAACCTGATGGAGGTCAGTATAGATGGACTAATACAACAAGTCCCACACACAGCTAGAAGCCCAATATTTTTTCAGAGGTAGATGCAGAATAAAATATATTCAGTTTGCAACCTGATGGAGGTCAGTATAGGTGGACTAATAGAACAAGTCCCACACACTGCTAGAAGGCCCAATATTTTTTCAGAGCTAGATGCAGAAAAAAATTATATTCAGTTTGCAACCTGATGGAGGTCAGTATAGATGGATTAATAGAATGAGACCCACACACAACTAGAAGCCCAATATTTTTTCAGAGCTAGATGCAGAAAAAAATTATATTCAGTTTGCAACCTGATGGAGGTCAGTATAGATGGACTAATAGAACAAGACCCACACACAGCTAGAAGCCCAATATTTTTTCAGAGCTAGATGCAGAAAAAAATATATTCAGTTTGCAACCTGATGGAGGTCAGTATAGGTGGACTAATAGAACAAGTCCCACTCACTGCTAGAAGGCCCAATATTTTTTCAGAGCTAGATGCAGAAAAAAATTATATTCAGTTTGCAACCTGATGGAGGTCAGTATAGATGGATTAATAGAACAAGACCCACACACAGCTAGAAGCCCAATATTTTTTCAGAGCTAGATGCAGAAAAAAATTAGATTCAGTTTCCAACCTGATGGAGGTCAGTATAGATGGACTAATACAACAAGTCCCACACACAGCTAGAAGCCCAATATTTTTTCAGAGGTAGATGCAGAAAAAAATATATTCAGTTTGCAACCTGATGGAGGTCAGTATAGGTGGACTAATAGAACAAGTCCCACACACTGCTAGAAGGCCCAATATTTTTTCAGAGCTAGATGCAGAAAAAAATTATATTCAGTTTGCAACCTGATGGAGGTCAGTATAGATGGATTAATAGAACAAGACCCACACACAGCTAGAAGCCCAATATTTTTTCAGAGCTAGATGCAGAAAAAAATTATATTCAGTTTGCAACCTGATGGAGGTCAGTATAGATGGATTAATAGAACAAGACCCACACACAGCTAGAAGCCCAATATTTTTTCAGAGCTAGATGCAGAAAAAAATTAGATTCAGTTTGCAACCTGATGGAGGTCAGTATAGATGGACTAATACAACAAGTCCCACACACAGCTAGAAGCCCAATATTTTTTCAGAGCTAGATGCAGAAAAAAATTAGATTCAGTTTGCAACCTGATGGAGGTCAGTATAGATGGATTAATAGAACAAGACCCACACACAGCTAGAAGCCCAATATTTTTTCAGAGCTAGATGCAGAAAAAAATTTGATTCAGTTTGCAACCTGATGGAGGTCAGTATAGATGGACTAATACAACAAGTCCCACACACAGCTAGAAGCCGAATATTTTTTCAGAGGTAGATGCAGAAAAAAATATATTCAGTTTGCAACCTGATGGAGGTCAGTATAGGTGGACTAATAGAACAAGTCCCACACACTGCTAGAAGGCCCAATATTTTTTCAGAGCTAGATGCAGAAAAAAATTATATTCAGTTTGCAACCTGATGGAGGTCAGTATAGATGGATTAATAGAACAAGACCCACACACAGCTAGAAGCCCAATATTTTTTCAGAGCTAGATGCAGAAAAAAATTATATTCAGTTTGCAACCTGATGGAGGTCAGTATAGATGGACTAATACAACAAGTCCCACACACAGCTAGAAGCCCAATATTTTTTCAGAGGTAGATGCAGAAAAAAATATATTCAGTTTGCAACCTGATGGAGGTCAGTATAGGTGGACTAATAGAACAAGTCCCACACACTGCTAGAAGGCCCAATATTTTTTCAGAGCTAGATGCAGAAAAAAATTATATTCAGTTTGCAACATGATGGAGGTCAGTATATATGGACTAATACAACAAGTCCCACACACAGCTAGAAGCCCAATATTTTTTCAGAGGTAGATGCAGAAAAAAATATATTCAGTTTGAAACCTGATGGAGGTCAGTATAGGTGGACTAATAGAACAAGTCCCACACACTGCTAGAAGGCCCAATATTTTTTCAGAGCTAGATGCAGAAAAAAATTATATTCAGTTTGCAACCTGATGGAGGTCAGTATAGATGGATTAATAGAATGAGACCCACACACAACTAGAAGCCCAATATTTTTTCAGAGCTAGATGCAGAAAAAAATTATATTCAGTTTGCAACCTGATGGAGGTCAGTATAGATGGACTAATAGAACAAGACCCACACACAGCTAGAAGCCCAATATTTTTTCAGAGCTAGATGCAGAAAAAAATATATTCAGTTTGCAACCTGATGGAGGTCAGTATAGGTGGACTAATAGAACAAGTCCCACTCATTGCTAGAAGGCCCAATATTTTTTCAGAGCTAGATGCAGAAAAAAATTATATTCAGTTTGCAACCTGATGGAGGTCAGTATAGATGGATTAATAGAACAAGACCCACACACAGCTAGAAGCCCAATATTTTTTCAGAGCTAGATGCAGAAAAAAATTAGATTCAGTTTGCAACCTGATGGAGGTCAGTATAGATGGACTAATACAACAAGTCCCACACACAGCTAGAAGCCCAATATTTTTTCAGAGGTAGATGCAGAAAAAAATATATTCAGTTTGCAACCTGATGGAGGTCAGTATAGGTGGACTAATAGAACAAGTCCCACACACTGCTAGAAGGCCCAATATTTTTTCAGAGCTAGATGCAGAAAAAAATTATATTCAGTTTGCAACCTGATGGAGGTCAGTATAGATGGATTAATAGAACAAGACCCACACACAGCTAGAAGCCCAATATTTTTTCAGAGCTACATGCAGAAAAAAATTATATTCAGTTTGCAACCTGATGGAGGTCAGTATAGATGGATTAATAGAACAAGACCCACACACAGCTAGAAGCCCAATATTTTTTCAGAGCTAGATGCAGAAAAAAATTAGATTCAGTTTGCAACCTGATGGAGGTCAGTATAGATGGACTAATACAACAAGTCCCACACACAGCTAGAAGCCCAATATTTTTTCAGAGCTAGATGCAGAAAAAAATTAGATTCAGTTTGCAACCTGATGGAGGTCAGTATAGATGGATTAATAGAACAAGACCCACACACAGCTAGAAGCCCAATATTTTTTCAGAGCTAGATGCAGAAAAAAATTTGATTCAGTTTGCAACCTGATGGAGGTCAGTATAGATGGACTAATACAACAAGTCCCACACACAGCTAGAAGCCGAATATTTTTTCAGAGGTAGATGCAGAAAAAAATATATTCAGTTTGCAACCTGATGGAGGTCAGTATAGGTGGACTAATAGAACAAGTCCCACACACTGCTAGAAGGCCCAATATTTTTTCAGAGCTAGATGCAGAAAAAAATTATATTCAGTTTGCAACCTGATGGAGGTCAGTATAGATGGATTAATAGAACAAGACCCACACACAGCTAGAAGCCCAATATTTTTTCAGAGCTAGATGCAGAAAAAAATTATATTCAGTTTGCAACCTGATGGAGGTCAGTATAGATGGACTAATACAACAAGTCCCACACACAGCTAGAAGCCCAATATTTTTTCAGAGGTAGATGCAGAAAAAAATATATTCAGTTTGCAACCTGATGGAGGTCAGTATAGGTGGACTAATAGAACAAGTCCCACACACTGCTAGAAGGCCCAATATTTTTTCAGAGCTAGATGCAGAAAAAATTATATTCAGTTTGCAACCTGATGGAGGTCAGTATATATGGACTAATACAACAAGTCCCACACACAGCTAGAAGCCCAATATTTTTTCAGAGGTAGATGCAGAAAAAAATATATTCAGTTTGAAACCTGATGGAGGTCAGTATAGGTGGACTAATAGAACAAGTCCCACACACTGCTAGAAGGCCCAATATTTTTTCAGAGCTAGATGCAGAAAAAAATTATCTTCAGTTTGCAACCTGATGGAGGTCAGTATAGATGGACTAATACAACAAGTCCCACACACAGCTAGAAGCCCAATATTTTTTCAGAGGTAGATGCAGAATAAAATATATTCAGTTTGCAACCTGATGGAGGTCAGTATAGGTGGACTAATAGAACAAGTCCCACACACTGCTAGAAGGCCCAATATTTTTTCAGAGCTAGATGCAGAAAAAAATTATATTCAGTTTGCAACCTGATGGAGGTCAGTATAGATGGATTAATAGAATGAGACCCACACACAACTAGAAGCCCAATATTTTTTCAGAGCTAGATGCAGAAAAAAATTATATTCAGTTTGCAACCTGATGGAGGTCAGTATAGATGGACTAATAGAACAAGACCCACACACAGCTAGAAGCCCAATATTTTTTCAGAGCTAGATGCAGAAAAAAATATATTCAGTTTGCAACCTGATGGAGGTCAGTATAGGTGGACTAATAGAACAAGTCCCACTCACTGCTAGAAGGCCCAATATTTTTTCAGAGCTAGATGCAGAAAAAAATTATATTCAGTTTGCAACCTGATGGAGGTCAGTATAGATGGATTAATAGAACAAGACCCACACACAGCTAGAAGCCCAATATTTTTTCAGAGCTAGATGCAGAAAAAAATTAGATTCAGTTTGCAACCTGATGGAGGTCAGTATAGATGGACTAATACAACAAGTCCCACACACAGCTAGAAGCCCAATATTTTTTCAGAGGTAGATGCAGAAAAAAATATATTCAGTTTGCAACCTGATGGAGGTCAGTATAGGTGGACTAATAGAACAAGTCCCACACACTGCTAGAAGGCCCAATATTTTTTCAGAGCTAGATGCAGAAAAAAATTATATTCAGTTTGCAACCTGATGGAGGTCAGTATAGATGGATTAATAGAACAAGACCCACACACAGCTAGAAGCCCAATATTTTTTCAGAGCTAGATGCAGAAAAAAATTATATTCAGTTTGCAACCTGATGGAGGTCAGTATAGATGGATTAATAGAACAAGACCCACACACAGCTAGAAGCCCAATATTTTTTCAGAGCTAGATGCAGAAAAAAATTAGATTCAGTTTGCAACCTGATGGAGGTCAGTATAGATGGACTAATACAACAAGTCCCACACACAGCTAGAAGCCCAATATTTTTTCAGAGCTAGATGCAGAAAAAAATTAGATTCAGTTTGCAACCTGATGGAGGTCAGTATAGATGGATTAATAGAACAAGACCCACACACAGCTAGAAGCCCAATATTTTTTCAGAGCTAGATGCAGAAAAAAATATATTCAGTTTGCAACCTGATGGAGGTCAGTATAGGTGGACTAATAGAACAAATCCCACACACTGCTAGAAGGCCCAATATTTTTTCAGAGCTAGATGCATAAAAAAATTATATTCAGTTTGCAACCTGATGGAGGTCAGTATAGATGGACTAATACAACAAGACCCACACACAGCTAGAAGCCCAATATTTTTTCAGAGCTAGATGCAGAAAAAAATTATATTCAGTTTGCAACCTGATGGAGGTCAGTATAGATGGATTAATAGAACAAGACCCACACACAGCTAGAAGCCCAATATTTTTTCAGAGCTAGATGCAGAAAAAAATTTGATTCAGTTTGCAACCTGATGGAGGTCAGTATAGATGGACTAATACAACAAGTCCCACACACAGCTAGAAGCCCAATATTTTTTCAGAGGTAGATGAAGAAAAAAATATATTCAGTTTGCAACCTGATGGAGGTCAGTATAGGTGGACTAATAGAACAAGTCCCACACACTGCTAGAAGGCCCAATATTTTTTCAGAGCTAGATGCAGAAAAAAATTATATTCAGTTTGCAACCTGATGGAGGTCAGTATAGATGGATTAATAGAACAAGACCCACACACAGCTAGAAGCCCAATATTTTTTCAGAGCTAGATGCAGAAAAAAATTATATTCAGTTTGCAACCTGATGGAGGTCAGTATAGATGGATTAATAGAACAAGACCCACACACAGCTAGAAGCCCAATATTTTTTCAGAGCTAGATGCAGAAAAAAATTAGATTCAGTTTGCAACCTGATGGAGGTCAGTATAGATGGACTAATACAACAAGTCCCACTCACAGCTAGAAACCCAATATTTTTTCAGAGGTAGATGCAGAAAAAAATATATTCAGTTTGCAACCTGATGGAGGTCAGTATAGGTGGACTAATAGAACAAGTCCCACACACTGCTAGAAGGCCCAATATTTTTTCAGAGCTAGATGCAGAAAAAAATTATATTCAGTTTGCAACCTGATGGAGGTCAGTATAGATGGATTAATAGAACAAGACCCACACACAGCTAGAAGCCCAATATTTTTTCAGAGCTAGATGCAGAAAAAAATTATATTCAGTTTGCAACCTGATGGAGGTCAGTATAGATGGATTAATAGAACAAGACACACACAGCTAGAAGCCCAATATTTTTTCAGAGCTAGATGCAGAAAAAAATTAGATTCAGTTTGCAACCTGATGGAGGTCAGTATAGATGGATTAATAGAACAAGACCCACACACAGCTAGAAGCCCAATATTTTTTCAGAGCTAGATGCAGAAAAAAATTAGATTCAGTTTGCAACCTGATGGAGGTCAGTATAGATGGACTAATACAACAAGTCCCACACACAGCTAGAAGCCCAATATTTTTTCAGAGGTAGATGCAGAAAAAAATATATTCAGTTTGCAACCTGATGGAGGTCAGTATAGGTGGACTAATAGAACAAGTCCCACACACTGCTAGAAGGCCCAATATTTTTTCAGAGCTAGATGCAGAAAAAAATTATATTCAGTTTGCAACCTGATGGAGGTCAGTATAGATGGATTAATAGAACAAGACCCACACACAGCTAGAAGCCCAATATTTTTTCAGAGCTAGATGCAGAAAAAAATTATATTCAGTTTGCAACCTGATGGAGGTCAGTATAGATGGATTAATAGAACAAGACCCACACACAGCTAGAAGCCCAATATTTTTTCAGAGCTAGATGCAGAAAAAAATTATCTTCAGTTTGCAACCTGATGGAGGTCAGTATAGATGGACTAATAGAACAAGTCCCACACACTGCTAGAAGGCCCAATATTTTTTCAGAGCTAGATGCAGAAAAAAATTATCTTCAGTTTGCAACCTGATGGAGGTCAGTATAGATGGACTAATACAACAAGTCCCACACACAGCTAGAAGCCCAATATTTTTTCAGAGGTAGATGCAGAATAAAATATATTCAGTTTGTAACCTGATGGAGGTCAGTATAGGTGGACTAATAGAACAAGTCCCACACACTGCTAGAAGGCCCAATATTTTTTCAGAGCTAGATGCAGAAAAAAATTATATTCAGTTTGCAACCTGATGGAGGTCAGTATAGATGGATTAATAGAATGAGACCCACACACAACTAGAAGCCCAATATTTTTTCAGAGCTAGATGCAGAAAAAAATTATATTCAGTTTGCAACCTGATGGAGGTCAGTATAGATGGATTAATAGAACAAGACCCACACACAGCTAGAAGCCCAATATTTTTTCAGAGCTAGATGCAGAAAAAAATATATTCAGTTTGCAACCTGATGGAGGTCAGTATAGGTGGACTAATAGAACAAGTCCCACTCACTGCTAGAAGGCCCAATATTTTTTCAGAGCTAGATGCAGAAAAAAATTATATTCAGTTTGCAACCTGATGGAGGTCAGTATAGATGGATTAATAGAACAAGACCCACACACAGCTAGAAGCCCAATATTTTTTCAGAGCTAGATGCAGAAAAAAATTAGATTCAGTTTGCAACCTGATGGAGGTCAGTATAGATGGACTAATACAACAAGTCCCACACACAGCTAGAAGCCCAATATTTTTTCAGAGGTAGATGCAGAAAAAAATATATTCAGTTTGCAACCTGATGGAGGTCAGTATAGGTGGACTAATAGAACAAGTCCCACACACTGCTAGAAGGCCCAATATTTTTTCAGAGCTAGATGCAGAAAAAAATTATATTCAGTTTGCAACCTGATGGAGGTCAGTATAGATGGATTAATAGAACAAGACCCACACACAGCTAGAAGCCCAATATTTTTTCAGAGCTAGATGCAGAAAAAAATTATATTCAGTTTGCAACCTGATGGAGGTCAGTATAGATGGATTAATAGAACAAGACCCACACACAGCTAGAAGCCCAATATTTTTTCAGAGCTAGATGCAGAAAAAAATTAGATTCAGTTTGCAACCTGATGGAGGTCAGTATAGATGGACTAATACAACAAGTCCCACACACAGCTAGAAGCCCAATATTTTTTCAGAGCTAGATGCAGAAAAAAATTAGATTCAGTTTGCAACCTGATGGAGGTCAGTATAGATGGATTAATAGAACAAGACCCACACACAGCTAGAAGCCCAATATTTTTTCAGAGCTAGATGCAGAAAAAAATATATTCAGTTTGCAACCTGATGGAGGTCAGTATAGGTGGACTAATAGAACAAGTCCCACACACTGCTAGAAGGCCCAATATTTTTTCAGAGCTAGATGCATAAAAAAATTATATTCAGTTTGCAACCTGATGGAGGTCAGTATAGATGGACTAATACAACAAGACCCACACACAGCTAGAAGCCCAATATTTTTTCAGAGCTAGATGCAGAAAAAAATTATATTCAGTTTGCAACCTGATGGAGGTCAGTATAGATGGATTAATAGAACAAGACCCACACACAGCTAGAAGCCCAATATTTTTTCAGAGCTAGATGCAGAAAAAAATTTGATTCAGTTTGCAACCTGATGGAGGTCAGTATAGATGGACTAATACAACAAGTCCCACACACAGCTAGAAGCCCAATATTTTTTCAGAGGTAGATGAAGAAAAAAATATATTCAGTTTGCAACCTGATGGAGGTCAGTATAGGTGGACTAATAGAACAAGTCCCACACACTGCTAGAAGGCCCAATATTTTTTCAGAGCTAGATGCAGAAAAAAATTATATTCAGTTTGCAACCTGATGGAGGTCAGTATAGATGGATTAATAGAACAAGACCCACACACAGCTAGAAGCCCAATATTTTTTCAGAGCTAGATGCAGAAAAAAATTATATTCAGTTTGCAACCTGATGGAGGTCAGTATAGATGGATTAATAGAACAAGACCCACACACAGCTAGAAGCCCAATATTTTTTCAGAGCTAGATGCAGAAAAAAATTAGATTCAGTTTGCAACCTGATGGAGGTCAGTATAGATGGACTAATACAACAAGTCCCACTCACAGCTAGAAACCCAATATTTTTTCAGAGGTAGATGCAGAAAAAAATATATTCAGTTTGCAACCTGATGGAGGTCAGTATAGGTGGACTAATAGAACAAGTCCCACACACTGCTAGAAGGCCCAATATTTTTTCAGAGCTAGATGCAGAAAAAAATTATATTCAGTTTGCAACCTGATGGAGGTCAGTATAGATGGATTAATAGAACAAGACCCACACACAGCTAGAAGCCCAATATTTTTTCAGAGCTAGATGCAGAAAAAAATTATATTCAGTTTGCAACCTGATGGAGGTCAGTATAGATGGATTAATAGAACAAGACACACACACAGCTAGAAGCCCAATATTTTTTCAGAGCTAGATGCAGAAAAAAATTAGATTCAGTTTGCAACCTGATGGAGGTCAGTATAGATGGATTAATAGAACAAGACCCACACACAGCTAGAAGCCCAATATTTTTTCAGAGCTAGATGCAGAAAAAAATTAGATTCAGTTTGCAACCTGATGGAGGTCAGTATAGATGGACTAATACAACAAGTCCCACACACAGCTAGAAGCCCAATATTTTTTCAGAGGTAGATGCAGAAAAAAATATATTCAGTTTGCAACCTGATGGAGGTCAGTATAGGTGGACTAATAGAACAAGTCCCACACACTGCTAGAAGGCCCAATATTTTTTCAGAGCTAGATGCAGAAAAAAATTATATTCAGTTTGCAACCTGATGGAGGTCAGTATAGATGGATTAATAGAACAAGACCCACACACAGCTAGAAGCCCAATATTTTTTCAGAGCTAGATGCAGAAAAAAATTATATTCAGTTTGCAACCTGATGGAGGTCAGTATAGATGGATTAATAGAACAAGACCCACACACAGCTAGAAGCCCAATATTTTTTCAGAGCTAGATGCAGAAAAAAATTATATTCAGTTTGCAACCTGATGGAGGTCAGTATAGATGGACTAATACAACAAGTCCCACACACAGCTAGAAGCCCAATATTTTTTCAGAGGTAGATGCAGAAAAAAATATATTCAGTTTGCAACCTGATGGAGGTCAGTATAGGTGGACTAATAGAACAAGTCCCACACACTGCTAGAAGGCCCAATATTTTTTCAGAGCTAGATGCAGAAAAAAATTATATTCAGTTTGCAACCTGATGGAGGTCAGTATAGATGGATTAATAGAACAAGACCCACACACAGCTAGAAGCCCAATATTTTTTCAGAGCTAGATGCAGAAAAAAATTATATTCAGTTTGCAACCTGATGGAGGTCAGTATAGATGGATTAATAGAACAAGACCCACACACAGCTAGAAGCCCAATATTTTTTCAGAGCTAGATGCAGAAAAAAATTAGATTCAGTTTGCAACCTGATGGAGGTCAGTATAGATGGATTAATAGAACAAGACCCACACACAGCTAGAAGCCCAATATTTTTTCAGAGCTAGATGCAGAAAAAAATTAGATTCAGTTTGCAACCTGATGGAGGTCAGTATAGATGGACTAATACAACAAGTCCCACACACAGCTAGAAGCCCAATATTTTTTCAGAGGTAGATGCAGAAAAAAATATATTCAGTTTGCAACCTGATGGAGGTCAGTATAGGTGGACTAATAGAACAAGTCCCACACACTGCTAGAAGGCCCAATATTTTTTCAGAGCTAGATGCAGAAAAAAATTATATTCAGTTTGCAACCTGATGGAGGTCAGTATAGATGGATTAATAGAACAAGACCCACACACAGCTAGAAGCCCAATATTTTTTCAGAGCTAGATGCAGAAAAAAATTATATTCAGTTTGCAACCTGATGGAGGTCAGTATAGATGGATTAATAGAACAAGACCCACACACAGCTAGAAGCCCAATATTTTTTCAGAGCTAGATGCAGAAAAAAATTAGATTCAGTTTGCAACCTGATGGAGGTCAGTATAGATGGACTAGTAGAATGATGCTATGCCCAAAAGATTTTACTTCACTAGGTGCAGTAAAAAAATTGGTATTCTATACACAGGTGGTATATCTTGCAACACAGATAGGCTACTCCACTGACTAACACACTCTGCAATAGGCCAAAAAGGATTAGCTTTGCTAGATTCAGCCAAATGCTGTGAAAAAAACTTGCACAGCACTGGCACAGACCTGCCTGGCAAAAACTGATAGGAACTGATGTAACCTAGTCCTGAAAAGGACTCCAATTACAATTAGTCTTTACTCCCACAACCTATCTATTTAAGAGCACAGACCTGCCTGATAAAAGTCGTAGGAAATGCTGTAACCTAGTCCTTAAAAGGACTGCAATCACAACTATTCCCTACTCCCAAGCTATCTGTATATTTGTGCGAAAATTGGCTTGAAATTAACAAGGTATAGCGCACACAGCAACAGCGGTGCCGTCTAACACGCAGCTGCAGCAGTGAGAAAATGGTGGCGACGGGGAAAATGGCTTGGTCTTATAGGGCAAGGACATGTGACATACACTGCCAATGACACATGCCCTTGCTTGTGTGAAAAAAAGCACTTCGCTCCGTGTGTGCGCTGCTGATAGGCTGACAGATTGCACCTCCCCACTGTAAATGCGGGAAAGAGAAAAAAAAATGGAGATCTTCATTGTTCCTGCAGAGATCCATCCCCTGCCCCTCCCCCCACCCCGCTGTACACTCAAACTGCGTATTAACATTAATTTTCATCATTACTGAGAAAAAATCCAGTTATGATTTTGGTGCACGAACAGTTATCGAACATAACCTCGAACTGCCGAATTTTTCTCAAATTGTTCGTGTTCGCCGAACGGCTCGAACACCGCCCAAAACAGCTCGAATTTGAGATTGGCGAACAGTTCGAGTAGAACAACGCTCATCTCTAGTATTAATTTCTTGAAATGCATCTCTTATGTAATTTTTCAAATCACTGACACTTTTTGGTTTTCGACTATAAACTTTGTCTTCGAGTACTCCCCAAAAGAAAAAATCCATTGAGGTCAAGTCTGGTGAATGTGCCGGCCAATCAAGTGGGCCTCTTCTGCCAATCCATTTATTAGGAAATGTGTCATCAAGATACTCGCGGACTACTCTTGAATAAAGTGGAGGGGCCCCATCTTGTTGGAAATAAAGGTCATTTGAATTAGGCTGCTGCTGTAACTGGGGAACAACTTGATTCATTAGAATTTCGAGATACTTATCTCCTGTGACTGTTCCATCAAAAAATATTGGTCCTAAAACACGAAAACTTGAAATACCACCCCAAACATTGACACCAGGCTCATTTAGTTGTTGCTCTAATGTTAAATGCATGTTCTCGTTATACCAGTAAATACAATTATGTCTGTTAATATGGCAGGATAATTTGAAAGAAGAAATTTTGTTAAGCATAATCTCACTAAATTGCAGCGGCCTGTCTGGATCATCCTCCAATAAACCATGAATTAGACGTGGACGATAAGCTTTCCACCCAATAGATTTCAGGATTCGCATGATAGAAGCTCGTGAAATTCCCAATTCCAAAGAGGTTCTTCTGATGGACTTTTTTGGACTCTGAACAAATGTTTCAGCAACAAGTTATTTATTATCTTCTGTACAGACTGTTTTGGGTCAACCAGTTTTTGGAGCATTAAGGATTGAGCCAGTGGCATTGAATTTGTCACGAATGTGGTAAATGGTTGGTCTCTTTGGGGCTTGAGTACCAAATGTTTCAACCCAATTTGCTGTAACGGTTTCAGCATTTTGAGATTTCTAATACTCTGTTAAAATCCATTTTCTTTGATCTGTATTTAAATTATTTGCCATTATGTGCTATCTGAATTATCTGAAAAGAAAACAGATTTGGGGAGATCTATCTGTGAAAACTAGATCTGTGAAACTGGCTCAGTTGCCCTTAGCAACCAATCTGATTCCACCTTTCATTTTCCAAAGAGTCTGTGAGGAATGAAAAGTGGAATCTGATTGGTTGCTAAGGGCAACTGAGCCAGTTTCACTTTACACCATGTTTGATAAATCTCCCCCTTCATAACCTTATTACACTTTTTGTCCACCTACTTTTGGACCATCCTGTATACAGGTGGATCTCACAAAAATAGAATATCATCAAAGGGTTAATTTATTTCAGTTATTCAATACAAAAAGAGAAAATCATATATTATATAGAGTCATTACAAACAGAGGGATCTATTTTAAGTGTTTATTTCTGTTAATGTTGATGGTTTTGGCTTACAGCCAATGAAAACACAGAAGTCATTATCTCGGTAAATTATAATACTTTATAACACCAGCTTAAAAAATGTTTTTAAAATCCGAAATGTTGGCCTACTGAAATGCATGTTCAGTAAATGCACTCAATACTTGGTCCGGGCTCCTTTTGCATCAATTACTGCATCAATGCGGCGTGGCATGGAGGCGATCAGCCAGTGGAACTGCTAATGTGTTATGGAAGACCAGGTTGCTTTGATAGCAGCCTTCAGCTCGTCTGCATTGTTGGGTCTGGTGTCTCTCATCTTCCTCTTGACAATAACCCATAGACTCTCTATGGGGTTAAGGTCAGTTGAATTTGCTGGCCAATCAAGCACAGTGATACTGTTGTTTTAAACCAGGTATTGGTACTTTTGGCAGTGTGGACAGGTGCCAAGTCCTGCTGGAGAATGAAATTTCCATCTCCAAAAAGCTTGTTGGCAGAGGGAAGCATGAAGTGCTTTAAAATTTCCTGATATACAGCTGCGCTGACTTTGGTCTTGATAAAACACAGTGGACCTGCACCAGTAGATGACATGCCTCCCCAAACCATCACTGATTGTGGAAACTTCACACTAGACCTCAAGCAGCTTGGATTGTGTGCCTCTCCACTCTTCCTCCAGACTCTGGGACCTTGATTTCCAAATGAAAATTGGAACTCTGGGACCTTGTGGAGTGTGTCAATGACTGCCTTCTGGAGATCTGTCGAGTCAGCAGTCTCCCCCATGATTGTGGGGCCTAGAGAAACAGACTAAGGGACCTTTTTAAACACATCGGAAGCCTTTGCAGGTATTTTTTGTTAATTATTTTAATTTACTGAGTTAATGACTTTTGTGTTTTCATTGGTTGTAAGCCATAATCATCAATATTAGCAGAAATAAACACTTGAAATAGATCACCCTGTTTGTAATGACTCTATTTAATATATGAGTTTCACTTTTTGTATTGAAGAAATGAAATAAATTAACTTTTCGATGATATTCTAATTTAGCGAGATGCACCTGTACATATAAACAGCACAGACCAAAAGTTTGGACACAACTTTTCATTTTAAGATTTTTTTAGATTTTCATGACTATGAAAATTGTACATTCACACTGAAGGCATCAAAACTATGAATTAACACATGTGGAATTATATACTTAGCAAAAAACCATGAAAAAACTGAAAATATGTCTTATATTCTAGGTTTATCAAAGTAGCCACCTTTTGCTTTGAAGACTGCTTTGCACACTCTTGGCATTCTCTTGATGAGCTTCAAGAGGTAGTCACTGGAAATGGTCTTCCAACAATCTTGAAGGAGTTCCCAGAGATGCTTAGCACTTGTTGGCCCTTTTGCCTTCACTCTGCGGTCTAGCTCACCCCAAACCATCTCGATTGGGTTCAGGTCTGGTGACTGTGGAGGCCAGGTCATCAGGCCTAGCACCCCATCACTCTCCTTCTTGGTCAAATAGCCCTTACACAGCCTGGAGGTGTGTTTGAAGTCATTGTCCTGTTGAAAAATAAATGATGGTCCAACTAAACGCAAACCGGATGGAATAGCATGCCGCTGCAAGATGCTGTGGTAGCCATGCTGGTTCAGTATGCCTTCAATTTTGAATAAATCCCCAACAGTGTCACCAGCAAAGCACCCCCACACCATCACACCATCTCCTCCATGCTTCACGGTCGGAACCAGGCATGTAGAATCCATCCGTTCACCTTTTCTGCGTCGCACAAAGACACGGTGGTTCGAACCAAAGATCTCAAATTTGGACTCATCAGACCAAAGCAAAGATTTCCACTGGTCTAATGTCCATTCCTTATGTTCTTTAGCCCAAACAGGTCTCTTCTGTTTCTTGCCTGTCCTTATCAGTGGTTTCCTAGCAGCTAGTTTACCATGAAGGTCTGCTGCACAGTGTCCTCTTAACAGTTGTTGAAGAGATGTGTCTGCTGCTAGAACTCTGTGTGGCATTAACCTGGTCTCTAATCTGAGCTGCTGTTAACCTGCGATTTCTGAGGCTGGTGACTCGGATAAACTTATCCTCAGAAGCAGAGGTGACTCTTGGTCTTCCTTTTCTGGGGTGGTCCTCATGTGAGCCAGTTTCTTTGTAGCGCTTGATGGTTTTTGCAACTGCACTTGGGGACACTTTCAAAGTTTTTCCAATTTTTCGCACTGACTGACCTTCATTTCTTAAAGTAATTATGGCCACTCGTTTTTCTTTACTTAGCAGCTTTTTTCTTGCCATAATACAAATTCTAACAGTCTATTCAGTAGGACTATCAGCTGTGTATCCAGCAGACTTCTGCACAACACAACTGATGGTCCCAACCCCATTTATAAGGCAAGAAATCCCACTTATTAAACCTGACAGGGCACACCTGTGAAGTGAAAACCATTTCTGGGGACTACGTCTTGAAGCTCATAAAGAGATTGCCAAGAGTGTGCAAAGCAGTCTTCAAAGCAAAAGGTGGCTACTTTGAAGAACCTAGAATATAAGACATATTTTCAGTTGTTTCACACTTTTTTGTTAAGTATATAATTCCACATGTGTTAATTCATAGTTTTGATGCCTTCAGTGTGAATGTACAATTTTCAAAGTCATGAAAATACAGAAAAATCTTTAAATGAGAAGGTGTGTCCAAACTTTTGGTCTGTACTGTATATGACGCGCCCCCTGGGCCAGTGTTGTTTGGGGGAATACCCGGAGCCGGATCAGATGGGGGTTGTAGTCTCCGAGTGGCTGTGACCCGGTCCGTGCCCAGGGTGTCAAACTCCGTGTGTGGCAGTCTTTACAGATGTTGTTAGTGTTCTTTATTGTCGACTACGCCACCCGTTGATTTGCGGTCAATACGGCTGCCGCTGCAGCAGGGTCCGCTGAGGCTGGTGGTATGTGTGCAGCTTCGGGTAGTATAACCCCCAACGGGAGGGGTATAGCCTCAGGGGGTTAGGTGTAGAGGATGGTGGTAGTGTTGGTGCAGTGTGGATGGTAAGAAGACTCAGAGTCGGGCTGTGCAGTTCAGGGTTTTTACTTACTGCTGTTCTGTTGGTCACTCTGGCCTTGAGTGACCGCCCAAGCCGTGCTGCGTCCACCAGGTCCTGGACTCGGCCAACCCCCAAGTAATTCTGGAGCGTGGTCCTGAGCTCCCTTTCTGACTGTCCTCTCTACTGGCCTTCCCCACCAGGGGTCCACTCATGTCCGGCTCCCTCGGGTCTCCTATTGGGTGCACCTCTTCGGGGTTCCCTGACCCTATACCTGGTGTGCCTTCTTAGTGGACTTGGTGAGGGGCTGCTCCACATGCAATGTCGCAGCCTCCGGTTCTTAGCTGAGGGTTGTTTCTTTCCTCCACTAATTTGGGATCCGGTTCCCTTGCGTGCCAACCCTTCACCCTTCTGGTCTAATTCTGGGTTCTTGGGGTTCCTTCTTCTCCCCCTCTGGGTCCTTCTCTTCTCCTCTCTCTCTTCTCTCTGCAGGCGCTCCTGGACCTCTCTCAGGACTGACTAACCCTCTACAGAAGACTGACTGACCTAAGATGGTTCCCACCTTATATACTCCCTCTATGTGTGAGCTCAGGTGACCAGCACCCAATGAGCTCCTAGCATTACCCAGACTGCTCCCCCTATCTGCCCCTACACTACTGGGATGTTCCACCCTCCTCCCACTCCAGCCAGGGACAGACACTGTCGTACCTGCACATATACCTAGTGGGAGTACCATCGGTCTGTCCCTCGGAAATGGGATGTATGTAGTGTATGCAGCTAACTGAGCTCAGTTCCACACTCCATCCTTACCCGGGAGTGGAATATCACACCTCTGGCTTGAGGTGCAATACCCCTGTAGCAGCCGAATCCTCAGGGTGCTACATATACATACAGAAATATGCATAACCTATTCATCTATTCACCATAGAGGTGGCATCTGATACATATACTCAATAATTAGATATTGTGATATTAGGTGAATAAACTGTTTTGAATACAGGTGTATTTTCAGAGCCAATCTTAAAATGCAGTTTGAAATAAATATGGAATTTAATTTGGAGTAACATTGCATATGAAGTCAAATTTTAACAGAATGTTCTGCCAAGATGCAGTCTGAACATCTCTCCATATTAATCACTTTCACCTGTGATACATCCTATCTTTTCTGCATCAGACAATCTGTCTGCCTTCATAAGCTATTTTGTAATACGTGCACTCACTTCAATTACTTGCCGATTACAATCCCAGTTGAGGACTCACCTTCTCAAAAGCTCTGCACTAAATCTACCACAAAGTTCAGCTATATTTTCTATTCTTGAGAACTACATATACTGTATAATATGCAATATTTTTACTTTTATGCTTTGCCAGATTTTCCTTTGACTTTCCTATATCATTTTGTACAGCTTTACATTAACGGGAGAAGGAATGCAGAATAACAGATTCTACAAATATGTTTAAATAGGTTGTCTGATGCTGAAATAAATATTTTCTAGATATGAATGTGTAGCACCCTGAGGATTCGGCTGCTACAGGGGTATTGCACCTCAACCCAGAGGTGTGATATTCCACTCCCGGGTAGGGAAGGAGTGTGGAACTGAGCTCGGTAGGCTGCATGCACTACACACATCCCATTTCCGAGGAGCAGACCGACGGTACTCCCACTTAGAAATGTGCAGGTACGACCGAGTCTGTTCCTGGCTGGAGTGGGAGGGGGGTGGTACATCCCAAGTAGTGTAGGGGCAGATAGGGGGAGCAGCCTGGGTAAAGATAGGAGCTCATTGGGTGCTGGTCACCTGAGCTCACACATAGAGGGATATATAAGGTGGGCACCAACTAAGAACAGGGTCAGTTGCAGAGAGAAAGTCAGCGAGCTGAGGAGAAGAGAGACCCAGAGTGAGAGAGGAGAAAGAGAGACCCAGAGGGGGAAACAGAAGAAGAGGACTCTAAGAACCCAAATTAAATCCCCGGGTGAAGAGTCGGCACAGGGTACCGGAACCCAAGCTGGTGGGGGCAAAAACACACCCCAGCCAGAGACCGGAGACCGTGGGCAGCGTTTGCCACGGTCACCCACCACATCCACCACGAAGGCATACCACGTGGAGGGTCAGGGAACCCAAGGCCAAGGGTCTCCCAACAGAAGGCCCGAGGGAGCTGGACCTGGGTGGATCAATAGTGGGGACGGCCAGAGAAAGGACAGAAGGAGAGCTCAGGGTCACGCTCCGGACTTATTTGGGGGTTGGCTGGATCCAGAACCTGGTGGACGCAGCACGGCTCGGGAGGTCACTCGAAGCTGGAGTGACTGGAACATCAGCAGTGAGTAAACATCCTAAACTGCATAACCCGACTCTGTCTCTGATTGCCGTCTACACTGCATCACCACAACTCCCATCCTCTGCACCTGATCCCCCTGAGGCTATACCCCACCCGTTGGGGGTTATATCACCAAAGCTGCACCTACACCACCAGCCTCAGCGGACCCTGCTGCAGCGGCGGCCACAGTGACCGCAACACAACTGGTGGCGTAGTCGACATTAAGAACTTAGTAACATCTGTAGGACTGCCACATACAACTGAGTTTGACACCCTGGGCACGGACCGGGTCACAGCCACTCGGAAGACTACAACCCCCATCTGATCCGGCTCCGGATATTCCCCCTAAAGAATATGGCCCAGGGGGCGCGTCAAATGTTTTAAAAACAATAAGCTGAAGCATGCTCACCCTCCCGGACCCCTGCAACTTAGGCTGCTTTGGAGGTCCATGCCAGTTCTAGAGGTAATGTCTGCTCCATTCAAAAGTCAACAAGACCACTGCAGTATGTTATTGACTGCAACAGTCAGGTGACTTCAAAGCGCATGATTTGAAGTTTCTTTTATGACATGCTCTTCTCGTCACCTGACTGCTAAAGTTCTGTAGTCTAGTTGACCTCCCAACTGAGCAGTTATTGCTTATGGAGCCAACCCAAACAGGGGCCGCCCAGGCTGGATCCACAGGATGCTGGAAGGTGAAGATGCTTAGATTTAAAACCATCCACACCTACAAAATAAAAACAGTGTATGACAACTTCTTTAAGTCCTTAATGTTCCCAGGATGGATATTTTGCCATTGAGCAGGTTGATGTGTGTGTAGCAGGCTCAGGGGCTGAGCCTGTTCCATACTTGGCAGTTGCTGGCTAAATTAAATAGCATTCACCTGTGTCTAACAACTTTGTCCGGAGATGACAGAATGGATTGCACACTGGTGTGTACTGGCTTCCATTGGCTCTCCGTGACCTAATTATGGGTAAATGATGGGCTATGATTGCTGCCATCTTGGTCCTCCTATGAAGCTCAACCATATGCTTGGAAGAAAGGAAGCAAAAAATGACAGCCCAAAAATGAAAAATCACTTGAGAGTTAAGAGATTAAACGGAGCCTGTCATTAGATTCATGCAGCGTGAACCACGAGCAGCATGAATCAGACACTAGCTGCATGATTGTAGCCAGGTATGTTATAGGGTTTGCTCACACTAGCATATAAATTAGACGAATGCAATGCAAGAAAAAATTGCACTCTGACTAATGTTATCTAATGAGTCCCGGCAGATCTGTGAGTTTTTCCTCAGCTGTAATCGGGCTGAGGAAAAAATAGCAGCATGCTGCGAGTAGCTGCATATATAGGGCGAGACTCGCCAATGCAAGAGGAAGTTCACAGCCAGAACCCTGAGAACAGATAGATTTGAGTATGTAAGCCTATTGTATTTTTCATTGACCACTGTTGATATAGCTACATCTCCGGGTATTAAGCTAGCCTATGTCCCAACCACTGTTAATACATACATATGATATAATATATAACTGGTTTGCCTTGGAATTTATTTATTTATAACAGGGACACCCTTTCTGTGTACAACCATTGTTTAAATTAAGCTGTCCACAAACTTATTTGGAGTCTTGAATAGTGATCAGTGTTTGTTTTCATCCTAATGAATAGACAGTGGCGATTGTTATCATAAAACTTCATTACGTTCTCATGCTGTCAGTGCAGTCGATGGCACGAATTACTGTCTGTTTGTAATGTCTGACCGAGGCCACAGGTTTAAAAGGCTGCCTCAGACAATAAATTGGTGAACAAGGGACAGTGTCGGGGAGTGTTTTTTTAAATAAAGTATTTGTGTGTGTGTTTTTCACTTTTTATTACTCGGTTAGTAATGAGGATGTCTGATAGACATCTCTCTATTACTAATACCAGGGCTTGATGTAAGCTGTGCTTTTGGACAATTCACAGCTGACATCCACCCAAGCCCCATTACCTCGATTGCCAATGCACCAGGGCAATCAGTGAGAGTGAAGGCAAAGCACCAATTGCAACTAATGTGATGCACAACTTCTGGGGTGGCTGCGGGCTGGTATTTTTAGACTGGAAAGAGATCAATAACCAGGAACCTTCCCAGCATGATAATATCAGCTCATTGCTGCCTGCTTTACCTTTGCTGGTTTCAATAGGGAAGACCCCACATCACATTGTTTTTTTCTTTTATTTTTTAGTTTTAACAAGCCTAAAAAGCTGTAAAATAAACTCCATATGAAAGGCACTAAAGTGTGCAATTTAATATTATGTCTGGGGGTTGAGAAAATAAATATATGCAGGATATCTATCTATTTTTTCTATTCTATCTATTCAATCTCTCTATGTATCTTTTTTCCTATTCTATCTATTCTATTTATTATCTATTTATAATATATGCTAGCAGCCCGAGCGCTGAAACAAATACATTTCGGAGGCTAGAAAAGTGTGCTCTACATAATAAAAAGTAACTCAAATTACCCTTGTCTATTTACTTTCAGCCTTTTTGCATGATAAACAACACAGTTGTCATAATTAATAAATTAGTACATGGCATTACGGAAAACAAAAATACAATTTAGAAGATTACAGAGACGTTCATCAATTCAAAAAGTGAATTGCCCAGGGCAGATCGCATAGAAATCTCTCTGTATGCCTTATAACCTTCAGCTGATCATGTTAAAATCTCTGCCTCAAGAACATTTCTATTCAATGATGTTACAACTAATCGTGTACCATTGCAGAGTCCTCGTTTTATATTCAAATTTCTCAGCAACATAATAATGCTGCCCACCTTAAGTCTAAGGCAATGACTTAGAATGCCTGATGGGGTTAAGCTATTTAAAAATTCAATAGAAAAATGTTTCCTTTCATCATTGTCATCTACAACAACAGAGTCATCGCTCCAACATCAGATGATGTTTTTCTCGGACTCACCTCATCATTAACCTCTTTATGTAGTAAGATATCTTTCTATTATCTGGGTATATCCTTATATAAGATTGATTTATTAGTTTAGTAAGTTAGCTTTAATTTACATAGAGTATTATAGTATTATAGTAAAGATGATGTTAAAAACGCATTGCATACGGATTTCATACGCATGTCATACGGATGTCACACTCACATAGCACTCGCATGACAAAAGGTAAACCATACGGATTCCAATTGTCCATCTTTTTGGGATGAACATTGGAGTGATATTAAATATGCTGATATGAGCAAACCCATAATCTTACAAGCTGTCATGTTTCAAGGAAAAAATAATTTGGAAAGCAAGCTTGGGATGATAGGAAGATGCAGCGGGCTTCTCCCCGCCCCACTCAAATTGACTGATAGGTCCCTAGCTTTGTACACACATGAAAGAGACCTGTCAATCAACTGGAACAATCACGACAGTTTACTCAGATTTACAATGCCCACAGATCCCCCATGACACATGATCATGGGATGTCGTTGGGATGTTACAGCAGTCAGGGGCCTACTAAAGGTCCCTGTATCCACCATGTTAGTACACTTATTGGCTATATTTAATAGAAGAACAGTAATCATACAATAAATTGCAATAATACTGTATTACATTGTTCTGTATAGGTAACCAAATGATCACAAGTTCAAGCTCAATAAAGGAACAAATAAAAAAATAAAAACTAAAAAATAAACGTTTTAAAAAATTATGTAAGAACACAAAGAAATATAAAAGTTTAAATTAGCCACTGAAATAAGCCACCGCAATATAAAAATAGTGTGTGTACATTTTTAAACTTTTAAAATACACTGCTCAAAAAAATAAAGGGAACACTTAAACAGCAGAATATAACTCCAAGTAAATAAAACTTCTGTGAAATCAAACTGTCCACTTAGGAAGCAACACTGATTGACAATCAATTTCACATGCTGTTGTGCAAATGGAATAGATATTAGATGGAAATTATTGGCAATTATCAAGGAGTGGTTCTGCAGGTGGGGACCACAAACCACATCTCAGTACCAATGCTTTCTGTCTGATGTTTTGGTCACTTTTTGAATGTTGGTTGTGCTTTCACACTCGTGGTAGCATGAGACGGACTCTACAACCCACAGAAGTTGCTCAGGTAGTGCTGCTCATCCAGGATGGCACATCAATGTGAGCAGTGGCAAGAAGGTTTGCTGTGTCTGTCAGCGTAGTGTCCAGAGGCTGGAGGCACTACCTGGAGACAGGCCTGTACACCAGGAGATGTGGAGGGGACCATAGGAGGGCAACAACCCAGCAGCAGGACCGCTACCTCCGCCTTTGTGCAAGGAGGAACAGCAGGAGCACTGCCAGAGCCCTGTAAAATGACCTCCAGCAGGCAACAAATGTGCATGTGTCTGCACAAATGGTTAGAAACTGACTCCATGAGGGTGGTATGAGGTCCCAATGTCCACAGATGGGGGTTGTGCTCACAGCCCAACAACGCGCAGGAGGCTTGGCATTTGCCACAGAACACCTGGATTGACAAAGTCGCCACTGGTGCCTTGTGCTCTTCACCGATGAAAGCAGGTTCACACTGAGCACATGTGACAGACGTGACAGAGTCTGGAGACGCCGTGGAGAGCGATCTTCTGGCTGCAACATCCTTCAGCATGACCGGTTTGGCAGTGGGTCAGTAATGGTGTGGGGTGGCATTTCTTTAGAGGGCCGCACAGCCCTCCATGTGCTCGCCAGAGGTAGCCTGACTGCCATTAGGTACCGAGATTAGATCATCAGACCCCTTGTGAGAATATATGCGGTGCAGTTGGCCCTGGGTTCCTGCTAATGCAGGACAATTCCAGACCTCATGTGGCTGGAGTGTGTCAGCAGTTCCTGCAAGATAAAGGCATTGAAGCTATGGACTGGCCCACCCGTTCCCCAGACCTGAATTCGAGTGAGCACATCTGGGACATCATGTCTCGCTCCATCCACCAACGTCACGTTGCACCACAGACTGTCCAGGAGTTGGCGGATGCTTTTGTCCAGGTCTGGCAGGAGATCCCACAGGAGACCATCCGCAATCTCATCAGGAGCATGCCCAGGCGTTGTAGGGAGGTCATGCAGGCACGTGGAGGCCACACACAATACTAAGCCTCATTTGACTTGTTTTAAGGATTTAAGGACATTACATCAAAGTTGGATCAGCCTGTCGTGTGTTTTTCCACTTTAATTTTGGGGGTGACTCCAAATCCAGGCCTCCATTGGTTAATAAATTTGATTTCCATTGATGATTTTTGTGTCATTTTGTTGTCAGCACATTCAACTTTGTATAAAACAAAGTATTCAATGGGAATATTTCATTAATTCAGATCTAGGATGTGTTATTTGAGTGTTCCCTTTATTTTTTTGAGCAGTGTATAAAGATAATTATCTCATATGATGAAATCCAAAATTAAAAAATATAAAAAATTACATATTTCCATATGTCTGGTGAATTTTAGTCAAGTTAACTCCCCAAAATAATGGAATAAAAAGAAATCAAAAAGTCATATGGACTTGAGTAAATAAAAATTGTGTGTGAAAAAGGAAAAAAACAGTACTTGCTTCATGGGGCAAAAATACTGACACTAGTTAAATAAAGCAGTGTAATCAGAGACCCTCAACTTCATGAATTATGTTGGTAGCATCACATCCATCAGATCCTATCAAAAGTCTAAATGATGATTGGCAGCTGCCTTTCCCTCTCCGATGTCCTGACTCAATTTGGAAGTTCAATGATGCAAGTAAATTATTTGGAAAATGAGGCGTAACCCAAGAGGCTTCAAATCTGAAGGATTTGGTGTTGGTAGTTGTATAATCAAAGGTTAATTTATTAAGGTGGCAGACTTACAGTGCAACACATTTTGAGAATAAACCATCCCCTTCTTGAGGATGGTTCCTACTGGATGAAGAGGGAAAGTTACTCCCTTACATGGGTTATATTTCTGCTACCATAATAAACAAACTTTTGGATTATACATCTTGATTCTATCCATTCAGCCATGTCTGACCGGTGTACTCTGTAGGCCTGGGGCTTCTCACTTCCTTTTACCACTGACCATTCTGAGTAGCATCCAGTGAATTTGCAGTGTCACATGTCACATGTCACATTTCCAGTGAATTTGTCACATGTCCAAAATAAGTCAGTTTCTGTCTGGTGATTTTGCATTCCTTGGAAAACTCTGGATAAGCATGATCAAGAACAACTTTGTTGGTGGCCCGAGATGTCCATGGGATTCATAGAAGACTTGTCAGGAACCAGAGCTCAAAGGCATCAATTTTTCTGCTGTCTGATTCCATGAGTGTACACATCTCAGAACCAGATTGCCTTACTGGAAACATAATTTCAGTGCTTATTCTTTGTTTGTGTCGCGCTACACCAAGGAGCTAGACAGCGCCCGGTGGGATGGATGGGAAGGGAAACAGTGCAACTAGAGAAAGATTAGAGAGACACCTTTGAATTTTTCCCTGCACAAGCCTGCGCTCCCTGACATCTCTAGAGGGGTTATTTCACCCGTGCGGCGATCACATTCCTATCCCCGTCTTGCCCTAAGCACGGCCCTTGCTAGTGCGTGGGGCATTAGGAACGCTAGTCCTGTTCTATAATACAGGCACAAACAAAAAAGGTTAAAATCAAACAGCAATCACTCTCAGCGCACCCAGACTAAGGAAGAGGAAGGGTGAGGCAAACCAAAAAGGAGATAAGGAGAAGGAAGACACCAGACAAATTTCCAAATGGCAATCTCTGGAGACAACTCCTAAATAGAGATGAGCGTTGTTCTACTCGAACTGTTCGCCAATCTCAAATTCGAGCTGTTTTGGGCGGTGTTCGAGCCGGTCGGCGAACACGAACAATTTGAGAAAAATTCGGCTGTTCGAGGTTATGTTCGATAACTGTTCGTGCACCAAAATCATAACTGGATTTTTTCTCAGTAATGATGAAAATTAATGTTAATACGCAGTTTGAGTGTACAGCGGGGCGGGGGGAGGGGCAGGGGATGGATCTCTGCAGGAACAATGAAGATCTCCATTTTTTTTTCTCTTTCCCGCATTTGCAGTGGGGAGGTGCAATCTGTCAGCCTATCAGCAGCGCACACACGGAGCGAAGTGCTTTTTTTCACACAAGCAAGGGCATGTGTGATTGGCAGTGTATGTCACATGTCCTTGCCCTATAAGACCAAGCCATTTTCCCCGTCGCCACCATTTTCTCACTGCTGCAGCTGCGTGTTAGATGGCACCGCTGTTGCTGTGTGCGCTATACCTTGTTAATTTCAAGCCAATTTTCGCACAAATATACAGATAGCTTGGGAGTAGGGAATAGTTGTGATTGCAGTCCTTTTAAGGACTAGGTTACAGCATTTCCTACGACTTTAATCAGGCAGGTCTGTGCTCTTAAATAGATAGATTGTGGGAGTAAAGACTAATTGTAATTGGAGTCCTTTTCAGGACTAGGTTACATCAGTTCCTATCAGTTTTTGCCAGGCAGGTCTGTGCCAGCGCTGTGCAAGTTTTTTTCACAGCATTTGGCTGAATCTAGCAAAGCTAATCCTTTTTGGCCTATTGCAGAGTGTGTTAGTCAGTGGAGTAGCCTATCTGTGTTGCAAGATATACCACCTGTGTATAGAATACCAATTTTTTTACTGCACCTAGTGAAGTAAAATCTTTTGGGCATAGCATCATTCTATTAGTCCATCTATACTGACCTCCATCAGGTTGCAAACTGAATATAATTTTTTTCTGCATCTAGCTCTGAAAAAATATTTGGGCTTCTAGCGGTGTGTGGGACTTGGTCTATTAGTCCATCTATACTGACCTCCATCAGGTTGCAAATTAAAAATAATTTTTTTCTGCATCTAGCTCTGAAAAAATATTTGGGCTTCTGGCAGTGTGTGGGACTTGGTCTATTAGTCCATCTATACTGACCTCCATCAGGTTGCAAATTAAAAATAATTTTTTTCTTCATTTATCTCTGAAAAA
The DNA here is from genome assembly GCF_046119375.1 of Phyllobates terribilis. Taxonomy (NCBI): domain Eukaryota; kingdom Metazoa; phylum Chordata; class Amphibia; order Anura; family Dendrobatidae; genus Phyllobates; species Phyllobates terribilis. The sequence continues at coordinate 761,172,926 of NW_027362762.1, read as the reverse complement.
ATATTTGGGCTTCTAGCAGCGTGTGGGACTTGGTCTATTAGTCCATCTATACTGACCTCCATCAGGTTGCAAATTAAAAATAATTTTTTTCTGCATCTAGCTCTGAAAAAATATTTGGGCTTCTAGCAGTGTGTGGGACTTGGTCTATTAGTCCATCTATACTGACCTCCATCAGGTTGCAAATTGAATAAAAAAAATTTCTGCATCTAGCTCTGAAAAAATATTTGGGCTTCTAGCGGTGTGTGGGACTTGGTCTATTAGTCCATCTATACTGACCTCCATCAGGTTGCAAATTAAAAATAATTTTTTTCTGCATCTAGCTCTGAAAAAATATTTGGGCTTCTAGCAGTGTGTGGGACTTGGTCTATTAGTCCATCTATACTGACCTCCATCAGGTTGCAAATTGAATAAAAAAAATTTCTTCTTCATTTAGCTCTGAAAAAATATTTGGGCTTCTAGCAGTGTGTGGGACTTGTTCTATTAGTCCTTCTATACTGACGTCCAGCAGGTTGCAAATTGAATATAATTTTTTTCTGCATCTAGCTCTGAAAAAATATTTGGGCTTCTAGCAGTGTGTGGGACTTGGTCTATTAGTCCATCTATACTGACCTCCATCAGGTTGCAAATTAAAAATAATTTTTTTCTGCATCTAGCTCTGAAAAAATATTTGGGCTTCTAGCAGTGTGTGGGACTTGGTCTATTAGTCCATCTATACTGACCTCCATCAGGTTGCAAATTAAAAATAATTTTTTTCTGCATCTAGCTCTGAAAAAATATTTGGGCTTCTGGCAGTGTGTGGGACTTGGTCTATTAGTCCATCTATACTGACCTCCATCAGGTTGCAAATTAAAAATAATTTTTTTCTTCATTTATCTCGGAAAAAATATTTGGGCTTCTAGCAGCGTGTGGGACTTGGTCTATTAGTCCATCTATACTGACCTCCATCAGGTTGCAAATTAAAAATAATTTTTTTCTGCATCTAGCTCTGAAAAAATATTTGGGCTTCTAGCAGTGTGTGGGACTTGGTCTATTAGTCCATCTATACTGACCTCCATCAGGTTGCAAATTGAATAAAAAAAATTTCTGCATCTAGCTCTGAAAAAATATTTGGGCTTCTAGCGGTGTGTGGGACTTGGTCTATTAGTCCATCTATACTGACCTCCATCAGGTTGCAAATTAAAAATAATTTTTTTCTGCATCTAGCTCTGAAAAAATATTTGGGCTTCTAGCAGTGTGTGGGACTTGGTCTATTAGTCCATCTATACTGACCTCCATCAGGTTGCAAATTGAATAAAAAAAATTTCTTCTTCATTTAGCTCTGAAAAAATATTTGGGCTTCTAGCAGTGTGTGGGACTTGTTCTATTAGTCCTTCTATACTGACGTCCAGCAGGTTGCAAATTGAATATAATTTTTTTCTGCATCTAGCTCTGAAAAAATATTTGGGCTTCTAGCAGTGTGTGGGACTTGGTCTATTAGTCCATCTATACTGACCTCCATCAGGTTGCAAATTAAAAATAATTTTTTTCTGCATCTAGCTCTGAAAAAATATTTGGGCTTCTAGCAGTGTGTGGGACTTGGTCTATTAGTCCATCTATACTGACCTCCATCAGGTTGCAAATTAAAAATAATTTTTTTCTGCATCTAGCTCTGAAAAAATATTTGGGCTTCTAGCAGTGTGTGGGACTTGGTCTATTAGTCCATCTATACTGACCTCCATCAGGTTGCAATTTGAATAAAAAAATTTTCTGCATCTAGCTCTGAAAAAATATTTGGGCTTCTAGCGGTGTGTGGGACTTGGTCTATTAGTCCATCTATACTGACCTCCATCAGGTTGCAAATTAAAAATAATTTTTTTCTGCATCTAGCTCTGAAAAAATATTTGGGCTTCTAGCAGTGTGTGGGACTTGGTCTATTAGTCCATCTATACTGACCTCCATCAGGTTGCAAATTGAATAAAAAAAATTTCTGCATCTAGCTCTGAAAAAATATTTGGGCTTCTAGCGGTGTGTGGGACTTGGTCTATTAGTCCATCTATACTGACCTCCATCAGGTTGCAAATTAAAAATAATTTTTTTCTGCATCTAGCTCTGAAAAAATATTTGGGCTTCTAGCAGTGTGTGGGACTTGGTCTATTAGTCCATCTATACTGACCTCCATCAGGTTGCAAATTAAAAATAATTTTTTTCTTCATTTATCTCTGAAAAAATATTTGGGCTTCTAGCAGCGTGTGGGACTTGGTCTATTAGTCCATCTATACTGACCTCCATCAGGTTGCAAATTAAAAATAATTTTTTTCTGCATCTAGCTCTGAAAAAATATTTGGGCTTCTAGCAGTGTGTGGGACTTGGTCTATTAGTCCATCTATACTGACCTCCATCAGGTTGCAAATTGAATAAAAACATTTTCTGCATCTAGCTCTGAAAAAATATTTGGGCTTCTAGCGGTGTGTGGGACTTGGTCTATTAGTCCATCTATACTGACCTCCATCAGGTTGCAAATTAAAAATAATTTTTTTCTGCATCTAGCTCTGAAAAAATATTTGGGCTTCTAGCAGTGTGTGGGACTTGGTCTATTAGTCCATCTATACTGACCTCCATCAGGTTGCAAATTGAATAAAAAAATGTTCTTCTTCATTTAGCTCTGAAAAAATATTTGGGCTTCTAGCAGTGTGTGGGACTTGTTCTATTAGTCCTTCTATACTGACGTCCAGCAGGTTGCAAATTGAATATAATTTTTTTCTGCATCTAGCTCTGAAAAAATATTTGGGCTTCTAGCGGTGTGTGGGACTTGGTCTATTAGTCCATCTATACTGACCTCCATCAGGTTGCAAATTAAAAATAATTTTTTTCTGCATCTAGCTCTGAAAAAATATTTGGGCTTCTAGCAGTGTGTGGGACTTGGTCTATTAGTCCATCTATACTGACCTCCATCAGGTTGCAAATTAAAAATAATTTTTTTCTGCATCTAGCTCTGAAAAAATATTTGGGCTTCTAGCAGTGTGTGGGACTTGGTCTATTAGTCCATCTATACTGACCTCCATCAGGTTGCAAATTGAATAAAAAAATTTTCTGCATCTAGCTCTGAAAAAATATTTGGGCTTCTAGCGGTGTGTGGGACTTGGTCTATTAGTCCATCTATACTGACCTCCATCAGGTTGCAAATTAAAAATAATTTTTTTCTGCATCTAGCTCTGAAAAAATATTTGGGCTTCTAGCAGTGTGTGGGACTTGGTCTATTAGTCCATCTATACTGACCTCCATCAGGTTGCAAATTGAATAAAAAAATTTTCTGCATCTAGCTCTGAAAAAATATTTGGGCTTCTAGCGGTGTGTGGGACTTGGTCTATTAGTCCATCTATACTGACCTCCATCAGGTTGCAAATTAAAAATAATTTTTTTCTGCATCTAGCTCTGAAAAAATATTTGGGCTTCTAGCAGTGTGTGGGACTCGGTCTATTAGTTCATCTATACTGACCTCCATCAGGTTGCAAATTGAATAAAAAAATTTTCTTCTTCATTTAGCTCTGAAAAAATATTTGGGCTTCTAGCAGTGTGTGGGACTTGTTCTATTAGTCCTTCTATACTGACGTCCAGCAGGTTGCAAATTGAATATAATTTTTTTCTGCATCTAGCTCTGAAAAAATATTTGGGCTTCTAGCGGTGTGTGGGACTTGGTCTATTAGTCCATCTATACTGACCTCCATCAGGTTGCAAATTAAAAATAATTTTTTTCTGCATCTAGCTCTGAAAAAATATTTGGGCTTCTAGCAGTGTGTGGGACTTGGTGTATTAGTCCATCTATACTGACCTCCATCAGGTTGCAAATTAAAAATAATTTTTTTCTGCATCTAGCTCTGAAAAAATATTTGGGCTTCTAGCAGTGTGTGGGACTTGGTCTATTAGTCCATCTATACTGACCTCCATCAGGTTGCAAATTGAATAAAAAAAATTTCTGCATCTAGCTCTGAAAAAATATTTGGGCTTCTAGCGGTGTGTGGGACTTGGTCTATTAGTCCATCTATACTGACCTCCATCAGGTTGCAAATTAAAAATAATTTTTTTCTGCATCTAGCTCTGAAAAAATATTTGGGCTTCTAGCAGTGTGTGGGACTTGGTCTATTAGTCCATCTATACTGACCTCCATCAGGTTGCAAATTGAATAAAAAAATTTTCTGCATCTAGCTCTGAAAAAATATTCGGGCTTCTAGCGGTGTGTGGGACTTGGTCTATTAGTCCATCTATACTGACCTCCATCAGGTTGCAAATTAAAAATAATTTTTTTCTGCATCTAGCTCTGAAAAAATATTTGGGCTTCTAGCAGTGTGTGGGACTTGGTCTATTAGTCCATCTATACTGACTTCCATCAGGTTGCAAATTGAATAAAAAAATTTTCTTCTTCATTTAGCTCTGAAAAAATATTTGGGCTTCTAGCAGTGTGTGGGACTTGTTCTATTAGTCCTTCTATACTGACGTCCAGCAGGTTGCAAATTGAATATAATTTTTTTCTGCATCTAGCTCTGAAAAAATATTTGGGCTTCTAGCGGTGTGTGGGACTTGGTCTATTAGTCCATCTATACTGACCTCCATCAGGTTGCAAATTAAAAATAATTTTTTTCTGCATCTAGCTCTGAAAAAATATTTGGGCTTCTAGCAGTGTGTGGGACTTGGTCTATTAGTCCATCTATACTGACCTCCATCAGGTTGCAAATTAAAAATAATTTTTTTCTGCATCTAGCTCTGAAAAAATATTTGGGCTTCTAGCAGTGTGTGGGACTTGGTCTATTAGTCCATCTATACTGACCTCCATCAGGTTGCAAATTGAATAAAAAAAATTTCTGCATCTAGCTCTGAAAAAATATTTGGGCTTCTAGCGGTGTGTGGGACTTGGTCTATTAGTCCATCTATACTGACCTCCATCAGGTTGCAAATTAAAAATAATTTTTTTCTGCATCTAGCTCTGAAAAAATATTTGGGCTTCTAGCAGTGTGTGGGACTTGGTCTATTAGTCCATCTATACTGACCTCCATCAGGTTGCAAATTGAATAAAAAAATTTTCTGCATCTAGCTCTGAAAAAATATTTGGGCTTCTAGCGGTGTGTGGGACTTGGTCTATTAGTCCATCTATACTGACCTCCATCAGGTTGCAAATTAAAAATAATTTTTTTCTGCATCTAACCCAGCCAATAGTTTTGGCCTAATACCACAGTTTGGCCACTCAGCTCTGCTCGGTTACCATCCATTGTTTTTTTGTGCAAACAACTCCAGAGTTGTGAATTAGTTAACCACCAAAATGAGTGGAAAAAGGCCTGCTGCTGGTGGAAAGGGGAATAGGCGTGTTGGGAAGGGGAAAAAAGGTTGTGTCCGTGGGGTAGGTGCAGAAGAAAGACCATCTTCCAGCCAAACTAAAATGTCTACTTCTTTTAGCGGACAATGTGATAAGATCCCTTTCTTACGGCCACGCCAATCGCTACAAATTCCAGATGAGGCACAAAAACAGCAGGTGCTTCAACGGATATCAAGTGCTCCTTTAAGTGGGCTCTCCTCCACATCAACTTCAACATCACAAATACTCCAGTCCTCAAAGGTGTCACCCAAATCGCACTTGCTTCCTCACAGCTCCCAAATCTCCAGCTGCCCGTCTGAGTATGAGGTAGAACAGATGGTTGAGTCTGCAGAGCTGTTTACTCATACTATAGCCTGGGAATCAGAGGTCGACTCCAGCGCTTCTGTGAATCCAGACGAGGAAATGATCTGCACTGATGCCCAGAATCTTTATGAGTCGGATCCAGGACCAGACGCAGAAGGTTCTGACCATAATGTAGACCCTCATTCCCAAACTGTAACTCCTGTTGGTGGAGACAATGAGGAAGACGATGATAAGACTCAAATACCTGATTGGAGCGACAACTTTAGTTTTTTGTCAGGGCAGGAACAGGTTGGCTCTGAGGACGACGGGTGTGATAACGCACAGGGTGATGATGATGAGGTCGGAGATCCCACTTACTGTCAACCCACAGTCAGCCAAGAGATGAGGTCAGCAGAGGAGGTGGAGGAAGATGCTAGTGACGACGAGGTCAGGTTGCGCCTTCCTGGACAGAGACGTAGTACTGGAAGCACGTCAACAACTGCATCCTCAAACACAACTCTGCCTCTCACCACAAGTCGTGGTGGCTCTTCAGGTCGCATGGGTGCTAAGCCTTGCATAGCCTGGGCATTTTTTCAGATCGATAAAGATGACCCAACTCATGTTATCTGTAACATTTGTCAGCAAAAGCTAAGTAGAGGCCAAAAAATACATAGTTTGAGTACTTCATGCATGAACCGGCACATGGACATGAAGCATAAGTTGCAGTGGGAAGCTCAGTGTGCTACAATGCGGTCTAGCCGGCCGGGCCAACCACCGTCTGCCATATCTTGTGCATCCGCGGCCTCTTCATCCTCTGTGACTGGGGGGACAGCAGTCACACCTGTTTTGGGGCGCAGACCTGCCACCTCTTTACCCGCAACAGCCAGCGTGATTGGCAGGTCATCATTTTCTTTGGAGGTGGTAACACCAGCTGGTCTTGAGCGCTGTCCGACATTGATAGCACCACCTTTGGATCAAGGCAACCTAACATGTCCGCCTGCATCTTCCTCACAGACCGGCAGTTTGCCGGGGACACCCTTATCAACCCCGTCTAAGCACAATAGCCAGCCCTCGGTCCCTCAGATGTGGACAAGTAAAAGACCATTTCCTCCTAGCCATGAGAAAGCTAAGAGGTTGAATTTCACCATCTGCAAGCTCTTGGCTACAGAAATGCTGCCTTTCCGCCTGGTGGACACAGAGGATTTTCGAGACCTTATGTCCGTCGCAGTGCCCCAGTACCAGATGCCCAGTCGGCACTACTTCTCAAAGAAAGGTGTGCCTGCGCTCCACCAGCATGTCGCACACAACATCACCGCTTCTTTGAGAAACTCTGTGTGTGACAGGGTGCATTTCACCACAGACACTTGGACGAGTAGGCATGGACAGGGGCGTTACATGTCGCTGACTGGGCACTGGGTAACTATGGTGACAGCAGGACAAGGGGCTGCTGTCCAAGTCTTGCCGTCCCCACGAGTTGTGCGTCAATCCTCTTTATGTCATTTTTCCTCCACTGCTTCTGCCTCCTCAACCTCCTCTCGGTCTTCCACCTGCACCCAAAGCCTGTCTGGTCATGCCACAAGCTTTCTAACTGCGCAGAAGGGATCCTGCACACCTCCTTACTATGCTGGCAGTAGGGCTCAACGTCATCAGGCGGTTTTTACATTGAAATGTCTGGGAAATGTGAGTCACACAGCTGAGGAGTTGTGGTCAGCTCTGGAGAACCAATTTCATGAATGGTTGTCTCCACTGGACCTGAAACCAGGGAAGGCCGTCTGCGACAATGCTGCAAACCTGGGTGCGGCCCTTCGCCGGGGCAATGTCACACACGTGCCTTGTATGGCTCACGTGTTGAACCTGGTTGTCCAGCAATTTTTAGCCCACTATCCCAGACTAGATGGCCTTCTGCAGAGGGCACGGTCGCTGTGTGCTCACTTCCGCCGTTCGCATCCCGCAGCTCAGCGACTTACATCTCTACAGAAGTCGTTGGGCCTGCCACTTCACCGGCTAAAATGCGATGTGCCTACCCGGTGGAATTCAACTCTGCACATGTTGCAGCGACTGTGGCAGCACCGACAAGCCCTGGTGCAATACGTTCTGACGTATAGCCTGGGCCAACGAGATTCAGAGGTGGGGCAAATCACGCTGGAGGAGTGGTCTCAGATCAGGGACCTATGCACCCTTCTGCACAGTTTTGAAATGGCGACGAAGATGTTTAGTGCTGACGATGCCATTATCAGCATGACTATTCCGGTGATTTACATGCTGGAGCACATGTTAAACAGAATTCGGAGTCAGGTGGTGGCACAAGAGGAGGTGGAGGAAGTAGAGGAGGAGGAGTTGTATGCGGAAGGGCTAACATCTGCAAGGTCCAGACGGTCGGCAGCACCAAGGCGGCAGGCATGTGAGGGTGGGGGAGATGGTTTAACCAGGGCGCATGGTAGCAGCCAAACTAGTGAGGAAGGTGCAGGAGCCCAGGAAGAAGTGGAGGACGAACTGATGGAAGACTCATCAGATGAGGGAGACCTTGATCACATTTCTGTTGTGCGAGGTTGGGGGGAGAGGACAGAGGAAGGAAGCATGATTGTTACCTCGCCACCAACACAACAGGGACTTGGTGCTCCTGGATGCGCAACACACATGAGTGCCTTCTTGCTGCACTACCTGCAACATGACCCTCGAATTGTGAGAATTAGAAATAATCCTGACTACTGGGTTGCCACACTGTTAGATCCCCGGTACAAAAGTAAATTTGCAGAAATTATTCCTGCCATAGAAAGGGATGCACGCATGCAGGAGTATCAGCAGAGACTGTTGCAGAATCTTACATGTGCTTTTCCACAAAATACCAGTGGTGCACGTAGTGAATCTCACAGTTCCAACTTGCCAACCGTGGGACCGTCAAGTGTTCAGCACTCAAACCGTAACAGAACCACAGTATCTGCTGGTAACATCAATTTTGCGGAATCATTTCACCACTTTTTTAGCCCATCCTTTGCAAGGCCACAGGAGACAAGAAGTCTGACACATAGTCAACGCCTAGAGACGATGGTACAGGAGTATCTCCAAGTAAACATTGAAGCCACGACTGTGTCACTGGACCCTTGCTCTTTTTGGGCTTCCAATCTGGATAAATGGCCGGAGCTAGCCACTTACGCCTTGGAGATCTTGTCATGCCCCGCAGCCAGCGTTCTGTCTGAACGTGTGTTCAGCGCTGCTGGTGGTGTGCTGACAGATAAGCGCACGCGGCTCTCCACTGATAATGTAGACAGACTCACGTTCATAAAGATGAACAAATCATGGATCCGAAACGACTTTTCTACCCCTGTGTCATCCTGGGGAGAGTAAAAGCTTGATGATTGGTTAAAATCACCCTACCAACCGTTTTAAGCTTTCAAATTACTAATCATGTTTATCTGTATCTTGACTGGAAAATAATTTGGGCTTTGTAGCAGTGTGCAGCACTGATCCTATTAGGCCATCTATAATAAGCTTCACCAGATTTAAAATTAAAAATAATTTTTAGCTGCATCTAGCCCGGAAAATAATTTTGGGGCTCCGAGATGCGCAAGACACATAAGTGCCTTCTTGCTGCACTACCTGCAGCATGACCCTCATATTGTCAGAATTCGAAGTAATCATGACTACTGGGTTGCCACACTCTTAGATCCCCCAAACTTTTCGATCAACCTTTTCATTTTAATAAAGACCAAAAAAATGGTCATTTTTGAAATTATAAGCATTAGCAGGTTGTTAGAAACTGAAATCAAACAGTTTTCAACTCAAAACTTTATTCTAGGTGATGTTACATTTTCACATAGGACCCCTTGTTCGAAAGGAGCTTCTGAACTCTCTCGTCCATTGAATTTGTCAGGTTTTGGATGGTTTCTGCTTCAATTGTTTTGCATGAGGACAGAATACCCTCCCAGAGCTGTTGCTTAGATGTGAACTGCCTCCCGCCATCATAGACACTCCTTTTAATGATGCTCCAAAGGTTCTGAATGGGGTAGAGGTCAGGGGAGCATGGGGGTCACACCATAAGTTTGTCCCCTTTTATGCCCATATCAGCCAGAGATGCAGATGTTTTATGTGCAGCATGAGATGGTGCATTATCATGCAGAAAAATGATCTTGCTGTGAAATACACGGTTCTTCTTCTTGAACCATGGCAGGAAGTGCTGCTTGAGAAAATCCACATACATTATGGAGTTCATCTTTAGCGCCTTCAGGGATCCTAAAGGGGCCGACAATCTCTCTCCCCATGATTCCAGCCCAAAACATTACTCCACCTCCTCCTTGTTGGCGCTGTAGCCGTGTTTGCGTGGGGTGTCCATCAACCAGCCATCCTCCACTCCATTCATCTGGACCATCGAGCGCTGCACGGCATTCATCCGTGAACAAAACAGTTTTGAAATCAGTCTTCATGTAATGTTTGGCCCACTGGAGCCGTTTCTGCTTGTGTGAAGTGGATAGAGGAGGTCGACAGGATGGCGTATGCACAGCTGCAAACCTCTGAAGGACCCTGCATCTTGTTGTTTGGGGGACGTTGGAGGCACAAGCAGCTTCAAAAACTTGTCTGCTGCTATGACAAGGCTTTTTTGCCGCTGCTCTTTCAACCTGATGTAATTGCCTGTAGGAAAGAGTCCTCAATTTGCCCTTATCAGCACGCACACGTGTGTACTGTGAATCAGCTACATACTTCTTGATTGCCAAGACACTTCATCCTGATCATCGCACAATGTTGATTGTAGTCATGCCTTGACCTAAACACACCACAATTTGTTGCTTCTCAGCAGCCGACACATCCTTTTTCTTTCCCATTTTGGCAGAAAATGTAGGCTGCTTAATAATGTGAGAGAGCCTTCTTAAGTAGTCTTGCCTTTCATTGGACACACCTGCCAAACTAATTAGCACAGGTGTCTGCAATTGCTTACAGTGATATAAAGAGCCCTGACACACATCACCATCAATGAGTTTAACTGACAAACAAACAAATTCTTCCCTTATCACTCCTAAACACTTTTTGCATAATAATTTGGAACGCGGTGTACATGTGCTTTTCCACAAAACACCAGTGGTTCACGTAGTGAATCTTACAGTTCTAACTTGCCAACCGTGGTCTGTATGGAATTGTTCAATAAAGGGCCCAAAATTAAGATAACATAGATGGGAGAGGTCTCTATGAATAGGAATTCCTAAGTATTTGATACCCTGTGAGGGCCAGGCAAAGGGAAAGTTGGACTGGATGGAATCCTATATGGATTTAGGGAGGGAGACATCGAGGGCCTCAGACTTCGCTGCATTGATTTTAAAATTTTACCATGTAACAAAGTGATCTATTTCAGCCATAACAGCAGGGATGGATATATGTGATTGAGTGATATATACTAGGACATCATCAGCAAATAGAGAGCACTTGTACTCGGTGCCTCCCACCTCAATCCACCTAATATTGGGGTTATGGCGAATTGATGAGAGCAGGTGCTCCGTCACTAGGATGTATAAGAGAGGGGACAGAGGACATCCCTGCCTTGTCCCATTGGTGATTGTGAAAGGTGATGAAAATGTTCTGACGCACCCCCTGGGCCTTGGGACACCCGGAGCCGGACCCTTTTTGGTGGATGCTGGTGGTTGTAGTCTTCGTGGCGGCGATCCGGTTCCGTGGCTCAGGGCGGTCAAACCAGTGGCGGAACTATTTATGTGGTTTTGATGTTTAAATGTCCGACTACGCCACCCGTGGATTGCGGTCAGAGTGAACCGCCGCTACAGGGCAGACCGCTAAGGCTGGTGTTGTGGGTGCAGCAGAGCGTAGCATAACTCCCCACGGGAGGAGTATAGCCTCAGGGCAGTGTATGCGGAGGATGGGGGTGATGGTGCAGGGCAGCAGCAGTAACGACACGGAGTCAGTGATGCAGTTCAGGGCCTTTACTCACAGTTCTTATTATCCAGACCACGTCTGCAGGTAACGGCTGCCCACGTCGTACTGTGCTCACCAGGTGAGGGGCTCAGACAACTCCCAGATAACTTTGGAGCGCTTCACAGGACCCCCTTTGTGTGTCCTTTGTCTGGCCTTTCTTACCAACACTTCTGTCCGGCTGCCTCGGGCCTCCTCTTGGTAAACTTGGCGCCAGTTTCCCTGACCCTATGTGGTGCCTTCCTAGCGGGTGGAGCAAGGGGCTGCGCCACATAAAATGTCAGAGCCTCCGGTTTCTAGCTGAGGGTCGTTTCCTGCCTCCACTAGTTCGGGGAACGGTCTCCCCCTTTGGCCTGACCCCTCCACGCAGGTGGATTCGGGCGTGCGGTGGCGACTCGCCCGTCCGTACCCCTGGGATCCCTTCATTCCTCGTTCCTGGAGCCTTCTCCGCTCCTCTTCCTTCCTTCTCCCTCTTGCAGGCCTGGGCCTCTGTTACTAGGCCCGCCTCCGGAGCAGAGCTCATGCAGAGCCCCTGCTCCCTGCCACTTCTGCTCAGACTTCTCTGCACTGAACTAAGATGGTGCCCACCTTTTATACTCCCTTCTCAATGCACCCAGGAACTGCTTCCTCCCTGCTCCTGCACTGCAGGGTTCCCCTTCCTCAGTGTTCCCTCCCCCCACTCCAGCCAGGGACAGGGACTGTCGTGCCCATCTCAGGGGCATATTGGTCGCCCTGCCCCACGGCAATGTGGTGTAATGCATGCAGGTGTCGGGTCCTGATCCACACTCCATCCTTATCTGAGAGTGAGATATCACACCTCTGGGTGAGGTGCAATACGTCTGTAGCAACCGAGCCCTCGGTGCTACAGTTCCATTTATCTTCAGCCTAGGTGACGTATTGTGATACAGGGCCGTGATTTTGGCTATAAAAGGGTCCCCTAGACCCCTACCCCAAGCTTTTTAAGAGAATCATATATGGCGTGCCAGGAGACTCTATGGAATGCTTTCTCAGCATCCAACGAGAGTATCTACTTACAAACTTTTAACTGCATCTAGCCCAGGAAATACTTTGTGCCTAGTAGCAGTGTCTGCTAGTCAGCGGATTATCCCGGCTGTTAAGCAAGCTACACCACCTGTAGTTTGGACACTTAATTTTTTCAAAGGAAATGCTTCGGGACCACGGGATACTTAGTGAAGAGCATCAGGAGGCACCCCAAGGCATAGGGGCTGGGACTGGCACTAGGATGCCTTGCGGTGGACAGCCGAGCTCGATCCTTATAAAAGCTTTTTAACTGCAGCAGCTTTAGTGGACGCTACTGGAGCTGGAATTACGCGGCTGCTGGCATGAGACTTGCCCTCCAATAGATCCTTGTAAATGGATTTAAAGTGTATTCATTCAAATTAGAGGGACAATTTAAATTAAAAAGCTTAGAGCTGCCTCCACCACAGGGGGGCTCTCTTGACCCACCAGCGGACAGGCACCAGTATTGGGAGAGGGGGGCTGGCCGTCAGGGTTCACCGCGGCTCTGGCACAAACCCGGCGACACGGAGGTGGCACGGGCAGGAGCGGACTGGCCGTCTCGGCTTCTCACTTTTTGGATTTTAGAAGGGCATGACATGCCTATATCTGTGTCTCCCCCTCCTTTTACTCCTCCACCTCTTTTCTTTTCGCATGACTATATGTACTTGTCACTTTTCCATGTGTTAGTTGTGTCTTCTGAGCAGTTTGTCAGCTTTTGGACACCTTTGAAGGTGTTTTCTATGTGTTTCTATGTGTTTTTGTTTGCCTGCCATTGGTTTTAACGGTGTTCGAAGGTGTTCGACGAACAGTTCGACGAACAGTTCGGCGAACACACGGGTGTTCGACGAACCGAACCGAACTCGAACACTACGGGGGTGGCTCAACACTACTCCTAAACAACTTCTCTTTCCACGACTCACAGCTCCAAACCAATTCCAAAGTATAGCAAGTTATCACTGGCAACTATCCAAGCCAAAAGGTGAGTACTTATGCCAGAGAGGAGTAGAGAAAATCAGAAAAGATGAGATTACTCAGCACAGAAGGCTTTAGGAGACAAGCAGTAGAGTTTAATCCTTGCAATCAATGAAGAAGAAAATCTGCATAGCTAACTGGAAAGCAATGCAGATTCAACCAGTGCAGGCATGTGTGCAGCCAAAATCTGCAATCTTATGATCCCTGTAATAGAGGAAACTACACTTTGTTGTGGTATCCCTGTGACAGTTTGATGGTGGTTGAGACATCCTTATGTAGCACCCTGAGGATTCAGCTGCTACAGGGGTATTGCACCTCAACCCTGAGGTGTGGTATTCCACTCCCGGGTAAGGATGGAGTGTGGAACTGAGCTTAGTAGGCTGCATGCACTACATACATCCCATTTCCGGGGGACAGAACTACGGTACTCCCACCAGTAAATGTGCAGGTACGACAGCGTCTGTACCTGGCTGGAGTGGGAGGGGGGTGGAACATCCCAGTAGTGTAGGGGCAGATAGGGGGAGTAGTCTGGGTAAAGCTAGGAGCTCATTGGGTGCTGGTCACCTGGGCTCACACATAGAGGGAGTATATAAGGTGGGCACCATCTTAGATCAGGGTCAGTCTGTCAGAGAGCCTGAGGAGAAGCCGAGCAGAGGAGCTCAGCCAGGAGGGCTGACAGGGAGCTGTGGCTCCGGCTGGGCCCAGCTCCAGGGCTGAGCCTGCAGTGAAGCAGAGGAGAGAGGAAGAGAAGAAGGACCCAGAGAAAGAGTCAGAAGGAACCCTAAGAACCTAGTCTTAAACCAAAAAGGGTGAAGGGTTGGCGGACACGGGTACCGGAACCCGAACTGGTGGAGGCCACTAATCCTCAGCCAGGAACCGGAGGTCGTGGTCAAGATTTGCCACGACCCTCACCAAATCCACCAGAAAGGCACACCAAGCATAGGGTCAGGGAACGCAGAGGAGGTTTGACCACCAAGAGACCCGAGGGAGCCGGCCAAAGGTGGATCCCTGGTGGGAATGGCCAGGAGGAAGAGAGAGAGACAGGGAAGCTCAGGACCATGCTCCGGACTGCCTGGGGGTTAGCCAAGTCCAGGACCTGGTGGACGCAGCACGGCTCGGGTGGTCACTCAAGGCCAGAGTGACTAAAGCAACATCAGTGAGTAAAAACCCTGAAACTGCATCTCCTGACTCTGCCTCTCCTTCCTGCATCATCACAACCCCCATCATCCACACCTACTGCCCTGAGGCCATACCCCTCCCGTTGGGGGTTATACCATCACTGCTGCACATATACCACCGGCCTCAGCGGACTGCTCTGCAGCGGCGGCTTCAAAGCCGCACTCAACGGGTGGCGTAGTCGACACTTAACAACATCTACTGCCATAGACTGCCACTTAGTTTGACACCCTGGGCACGGACCGGGTCACCGCCACAAGGACTACTACCCCCATACAGATCCGGCTCCGGGTATCCCCTTGAACATGGCCCAGGGGGCGCGTCAACTTTTGGCGTAGTCGGCAGGATAACGTGCCCGCAACCACCGGGTACTGCGTGCCTGAAGAAAAGTTCGCATTTACCTCAAAAAGAAGTCTCCCGCCAGTTCCGGAGGGTCCCGCCATCGGACGCCATCTCGGATCGGTTCCCGCCGTTTGCCCGCCATCTGCGGTCTTTTCCCGCCGTCCACAGAGTTTCCCGCCATTGGGAAGCGGTTCCCGCCATCTGAGAAGATTTCCCGCCTTGGCAGAGCGGACGCCATTATGGGCGTGCCAGAGGGTGGCAAGAGGCCACCTCCCATCGTGGGCCAGGACCAAGAATGGCGCCAAAAACGAAGACCGCCCCCACCAGCAGAGACTGTGATGCTTGAGATGTCCATCAGCGTGAGGGGACTGCCCCTGGGACTGACAATCACCAAGTTGCCCCGGGACCACCCTCAGTGTGGGCGGAGAGAGAACAAGAGAGTGAAGATGGGAGCAGCTTGGAGGAGTCTGGAGGAGCCGTACCCGGAGATGGAGGGAGAGGCAGGCAGCAACGACCCAGTGGTCAGGAGCCTGTTGCAAGCGACAACCCCAGAAGGCCTGGTGGAGATCCTGGCGCAGCTCCCCAGAGATCGGGAGCATGCACGGACCGCACTGGAGGGCTTGGCTCAGAGGATGGCCCGAGTGCAGCGAGACGTACTGGCCGCATGGAGCAGAGAGATGGCCCAGCAGGCTGGAACCCGCCAGCGAAGCACACCACCCGCAACGAGGAGCACACCTGCCCCTGAAGAGGATGCAGAAGGGACGGAGGCCGGAGACGACGCCACAGAGGGAGCTGAAGATACGGAGGCAAGTAAAGGGGACGTCACTACCCCAAGCCCGGCCACCGTAAGCCTACCCCCGCTCCCCGTCGCAGAGCCCGAAATCCCACCGATCGTGCCCGTTGCCGCTCCGCTACCGCTCCAGACTAGGCCTCAAGCAGGAGCCGCGGCCACGCCTCTTGTGACGTCACGCGCCTCAATCCTGAGCGCGGCCAAGCAGGAGACGCCACCGGCCTGGTCGCAAGGCCGAGTGCCCCCGGGCGCCGCAGTACCAACAGCGCCCTCTACCTCTGCCGAGCCACCGGCCTGGTCGCAAAGTCAAGTACACCCAGGCGCCGCCGTCTTCACGGTGCCCTTCACCTTCAGGGTGCCCCAGGCCTGGTCGCAAGGCCTGGTGAACCTGGGCGCCGCCACCACCACCGCGCCCTCAACTTTCACTGTGCCGCACCTGGGTGAGGACTTGTTGGCCCAGCATACTTGCCCGGATGGGCAGCCCTTTGTGTGGCCGCCGGAGTTCGTCAATCCCCGACTCCGGAGGGAACGGCCTCTGGATGAGCCCCTGATCCCGGCTCCGGCGCCCGCCAAGACCACCCCACTCTCGTTAGAGGAGGCGCAGTTCGCGTGGGACCCCACTGGAGAAGACCTCATCGGGTTCACCCAAGAGACCCGGGCGGCCGCAGCCCAGCGTGCAGAGTGCTGCCGGCAGCAGTTAGAGGTCTTCGACAGAGAGAAGAGAGAGAGATGGGTCCGCGAGGAGCGGCTGCAAGTAAAGAGTGCAGAACAAAAGAGCCGGACCCGAAGGAACCCCTGTGCAGCCCACGGTCCCCGTGCCACCGGGACTGTAATTAAATTCCAACTGCAGCACGGTTGGGGCTTCATCAGAGATCATCACACCCCCGGCGACGTCTTCGTGACCAGAAGAGATGTCGAGTCCCACCTACCGGAGGGACACAGAGGTCGTGACCTGTACCTGGGTGACGAGGTCACCTTCACCCGGCACCAATGTGCCAAAGGACCCTATGCCCTTCATGTACACCGGCTGACAGAGAAAGAGCTGAGGTGTCAGGAGGGGCAAGAGGACCCGGACGGGTCTGAAGGGTACACGGAGGAAGCATCAGGAGGACGTCGCCACTGATGTACAGTAGGAGCACTGTAAAATAGTTACCCGTGAGGGTACAGGAACTGTTACCATTATAGTCCCCGTTGGGACCAGCAAATTAAACTGTTACCCGTATGTCCCTATCCCTTTAACAGGCTGAGGACTGTGAACAGCCATTCCTTTTCCCCACTGGCCGAGGACTGAGAGCGGCCACCTCCCCTTGTATATAGTTGCGCTTTCTAAAGCGCCCCCTACCGGTTTTATAGGAAACTGTTGTTTTTTTCTACAAGAGACTGTTGCACTTTACCCGGTCACAAGTTGCACCGTGGCCGGAGGAACAAGAATGTTTATAATGAAAAGTTTTTATATGAAGAGTTTATTGCTGCTGATAATATATATAGTGTTTTATATGTTTATGATGTTTTGAAAAAAAATTGTATGTTTTTGGATGTTTATTCTTTTACAGCCCGAGCACGTGCTGTGATTTACCAGGGGGGAATGTAGCACCCTGAGGATTAGGCTGCTACAGGGGTATTGCACCTCAACCCTGAGGTGTGGTATTCCACTCCCGGGTAAGGATGGAGTGTGGAACTGAGCTTAGTAGGCTGCATGCACTACATACATCCCATTTCCGGGGGACAGAACTACGGTACTCCCACCAGTAAATGTGCAGGTACGACAGCGTCTGTCCCTGGCTGGAGTGGGAGGGGGGTGGAACATCCCAGTAGTGTAGGGGCAGATAGGGGGAGTAGTCTGGGTAAAGCTAGGAGCTCATTGGGTGCTGGTCACCTGGGCTCACACATAGAGGGAGTATATAAGGTGGGCACCATCTTAGATCAGGGTCAGTCTGTCAGAGAGCCTGAGGAGAAGCCGAGCAGAGGAGCTCAGCCAGGAGGGCTGACAGGGAGCTGTGGCTCCGGCCGGGCCCAGCTCCAGGGCTGAGCCTGCAGTGAAGCAGAGGAGAGAGGAAGAGAAGAAGGACCCAGAGAAAGAGTCAGAAGGAACCCTAAGAACCTAGTCTTAAACCAAAAAGGGTGAAGGGTTGGCGGACACGGGTACCGGAACCCGAACTGGTGGAGGCCACTAATCCTCAGCCAGGAACCGGAGGTCGTGGTCAAGATTTGCCACGACCCTCACCAAATCCACCAGAAAGGCACACCAAGCATAGGGTCAGGGAACCCAGAGGAGGTTTGACCACCAAGAGACCCGAGGGAGCCGGCCAAAGGTGGATCCCTGGTGGGAACGGCCAGGAGGAAGAGAGAGAGACAGGGAAGCTCAGGACCATGCTCCGGACTGCCTGGGGGTTAGCCGAGTCCAGGACCTGGTGGACGCAGCACGGCTCGGGTGGTCACTCAAGGCCAGAGTGACTAAAGCAACATCAGTGAGTAAAAACCCTGAAACTGCATCTCCTGACTCTGCCTCTCCTTCCTGCATCATCACAACCCCCATCATCCACACCTACTGCCCTGATGCCATACCCCTCCCGTTGGGGGTTATACCATCACTGCTGCACATATACCACCGGCCTCAGCGGACTGCTCTGCAGCGGCGGCTTCAAAGCCGCACTCAACGGGTGGCGTAGTCGACACTTAACAACATCTACTGCCATAGACTGCCACTTAGTTTGACACCCTGGGCACGAAACGGGTCACCGCCACAAGGACTACTACCCCCATACAGATCCGGCTCCGGGTATCCCCTTGAACATGGCCCAGGGGGCGCGTCACTTACGCTTCCATATTTGGTCAATGTGTGGTATCCCAGTACCCGGTCTACTGCTGCTGAGTTTAACAACTGTCGTGTGGCAGTAGATTTATTCCAGTGAGCCAATACTACTTTGGGCACTGTGAGTTAGGTTATGTAATACATTGCCTGTTCGTACACTGAGGATTGTAATTTATACTTTTCAGCCATCTACTCGTCAATGTACTCTATGCTTTTGAAAGTTAGGTGATTGATCTAATTCTCACAACAAGCTATCATAAAAACGGCTGGGAGGAGCCTCCCCACTCAGTGCACACACTTCCTGTGAGCTGGTAAAAACCAGTTTAGTCCTGTGTAGTCACGACAGTGAAAGAAAGCTCCACTACTCCCTGAATCCATTCCAGTCCAGGCTGAGGGGACATAATTCTCCACATAGTCACCTCCACAAAGGAGTGAAGCCCCAAACAGTCAGGAGGGATAAGGCTGAACCAGTGCTCTCCTGAAAACTGGTTTTCCTATGCACTTCCAGCCAAAGACCAAATACACCTGTCAGCCATGCCACAAACATTTTCTACCCTTCCCCCTGCAATAGGGAATGGTAAGGCCAAAATAGTGACTACTTCCATACCACTAGTGTGTCGCCACGGAAAGCCAACCCGTGAAGGTCCCTCCATTAGTGTAGCATTTGACACTTCCCCTAGGACCGTGGGGTACTCGCCACCAGGTCGGTCGGTTCCTTGGGATTGTCACAGGGACGTGACCCGGTCCGGGGCCCTATGCAGTCTATAAAAAGGACAGTTTATTTAGCGGAAAGTTTCTTGACACCACCAGTGGTATGCGGCTATAGGTGGCCGCCGCTGCTGAAAGAGACCGCTGAGGCCGTTGGTGCCGCAGCTGGGATGGATTTGCTCCACACTGGTAGAGCGGGGCCCCAGGGCTACCGGTACGGTTTATGTAGGAGATTGTGGATGTTGGGGTGCAGGACTGAGGGTGCAGATAATGACCAGATGACACAGGAATGGCGGTTTCCTTTACCTTTACTTGATGTTTGATGGTGCAGACCGGTGCACTGGTAACAGAAGGTAATGGAGATCCGGGCAGCCTAGAAGCAATTTGGGATCCAGCTGGCCAGGTGGGGTTGTAGGCCTTCCTTCTGCGCTGTCCTCTTTGGCCCTGCTGCCTAAAGCTATGCTGCAGCCCTCTTTCCTGAGTGATCATTAAATCCTAGCCCGTATGGCAGGCAGCTTGATCCTTTTACAGGTGTTGCTCCTTCGTGGCGGCTCTGGGCTCTAGTATGCTGCTGAGCAGCCAGGTGTTTGGTGGGGCCAGGAGACCTGCTGTCTCCTGCCCTCCGTATTTAGCTGCCTGGACTTCAGTACCCGAGCAACCATGGACTCCGGTGTCCGGTTTCTGGCGCTTTTCTCTAGGGCAAGCTTGGTCACAGCTCCCCTCCCCAGGTTCTCCCTCATCTCTCTCTTGCTCTCCTCCGCCCCCAACTGACTTTTCTCACTCCAACTGATGTTTCTAACCCTTGCCTCTGGGTCCAATTTAAAGGGGAAGCTCCCCTTAAACCGGGTTAGAGCTCCCCCTTCTGGTCTGGAGCTAGGAAAAGTGTTGGATGCTGGTGTTACCTGATAAGGGGACCCCTACTTGCTTGTAGGCATGGCATCACCCCCTGTGAGGGAGGCAATGCCAATGTGGCAACCGGACTCCTGGGGTGCCACACATTACTTGGACTGTGCAAAATATATCCTACAATAGCAAGTGAAAAGAACTGTGCTCCAGGCACCCTGAGAGGCCCTAAACTTGCTTGTTTCATAAGGAGAAGACATGGTCTTTCATACGCACAATATGCAGTATAACCTATACTGTGAATAACCACCACTTTGCCTTTAAGTGAAAGAGACTGTACCCTCTTTTCTCCTTCAGTAAAGTGTTGCGTTTACAAGTTCACATGTGTGTCTGGCAGCTTGAAATTGAATAAACATCATGGGCGCTCCAACACCTGCTCCAGACATCACCTTTACAGGAGAGCAACTGGGTGGTCTTATATCATCTTCATAAGTGCCACCTCCCTTTATTGACAATTGTTGATGAAACGAGGGAAGTGTTTAGGGGCTCAGTGATCCCCTTCAGCTACTGTGATACTAAATCCACTGCCAATGGAAATACATGCCCAAGTTGGCACCTCTGCAGCATCTGGCGCCTCCCTTGTGGCTCACCGCAAATGTCTACTGTCGATCTGCAACTGTGATCAATGAGAGACTGAAGTAAAACAAAGCTGTCAGCCACTTCTATTTTTTCATTGTTGATATTTATGTGCACTTTGTCGTTGGTGGTATTCATGGTTTTGGTCTTCTTGAAGTTCAGTTAAAGTGCCATCTTCTTGCTTTCTTCTTTCAACATAAGGATCAGTGTCTTCAGCTTTGTCTCACTCTCTGCCAGTATGATTGTATCATTTGGATATCTCAGACTGATGGGTATTTCAACTATTTTGACCCCAACACTCGAACCATCTAAATCCAGGTTCCTCATGATTACTACAGCATAGAGGTGGAAAATAAAATGAGCATGCCAGTAGGGGGCGTGTCGTTCAACGTGTCATTCATAGGCACTCCTGTGACATGTTCACAATAAGCCTATGGGTAGCCAAGACAGCTTGGGGTCTGCTGAAGACGTCCGTGCTTGTTATGATAGTTCTCCTGTGAAAGACAGGAGTGTTCAGCTTGTGCTTATAGGAGTTTGTAATTTTCGCTATACATAGCTGTGCTATGACCACAAGTTCAAATCCCCTGAGGGGACTAAAAAAGCAGTAAAAGCTGAAAAAAATGTTTTTAAAATATGAAAACAAAAAAAAAATTATTCAAAGTTCAAATCACTCCCTTTTACCCCATGAAAAATGAAGCATAAAAAAATATACACATATTTTGTATCGCTGGGTTTGTAAACTCTGATATGTCAAAATATAAAATAAATTATTCCAATTTTGTAAATACAGAACGAAAAAAAATCAAAAGTCCAGAATCAATAAATAAAATGCAATAAGAGTTGATCAAATCATTGTATCTACCCAAAAATGATATCAGTAAAACCATCATCTCAGTGCAAAAAACAAGCCATCACATAGCTCCATATCCCGAAAATTGGAAAGGTTACGAGTCTCAGAAAATAACAACACAAACAATTTTTTTTTTTTTTTTTTTTACAAATTTCCAAATTTTTCATCACTGAAATTAAAAAAACCTATACATGTTTGGAATCTGCGTAATCATAGTAACCTGGAGAATCATATTGCCAGGTATGTTTTACCATAGAGTAAACATAGTAAATAAAAAAAAAAAACAATTGTGGAATTGCACCTTTTTTGCAATTTCATCACACTTGGAATGTTTTTCCCACTTTTCAGTGCATCACAAAATAAAATGAATAGTGTCATTCAAACGTACAATTCGTCCCACAAAAAACAAGCCCTCATATGACTATATGGTTGGAAAAATAAAAAAGTTATTGCTCTGGAAGAAGGGAAGGAGAAAACTAAAACGAAAAAATGAGAATTGGCTGTTGTCAATGAATCAATGACTTATCCAACAATATTCTTTCATATGCATATGTCTGAAATTCAAATACAACACTTGCCCTGTTGATTTTCAAAAATAATTGCTTTACATGGAGTGTGTATTTTATTAGATAATGTATGCCCTGCATTAGGCTTTCTTCCCACTTGTTTTTTGACATTGTCTTTAGGAACAGAAATCCATGAAATACAGTGGCATGTAAAAGTTTGGGCACTCCTAGTCAAAATTACTGTTATTGTGAACATTTAAGCAATTTGAAGATGAAACGATCTCTAAAAGGCCTAGAGTTAACAATGACACATTTCCTATGAATTTTAGGCAAAAAAAAAATATATATATATTTTTTCAGTTTTTACATTTTAAAAATTACAAAAAGGAAAATGGTCCAATGCAAAAGTTTGCTCACCCTGAATGTTTAGTACCTAGTAGCATCCCTTTTTGAAAGTATCACAGCTTGTAAATGCTTTTTGCAGCCAGACAAGAGTCTTTTAATTCTTGTTTGAGGGATTTTCATCCATTCTTCCTTGGAAAATTCTTCCAGTTCTGTGAGATTCCTGTGTCGTCTTGCATGCACTGCTATTTTGAGATCTAGCCACAGATTTCAATTTCAATTTTCAATTCAGGGGACTGTGAGGATCATTGTAAAACCTTCAGCTTGTGCCTTTTGAGGTAGTCTATTGTGGATTTTGACTTGTGTTTAGGATTATTATCCATTTGTAGAAGCCATCCTTTTTTCAACTTCAGCTTTTTTACAGATAGTGTTAACTTTGCACCTAGAATTTGTTGAAATTTCATTGAATCCATTCTTCCCTCTACCCATGAAATGTTCCCTTTGCCATTGTCTGCAACACAGCCCCAAAGCATGATTGATCCACCCACATGCTTAACAGTTGGAAGAAGTTCTTTTTCTGAAATTCTGTGCCCTTTTTCTCCACATATACCTTTGATTATTGTGGTCAAAAAGTTCTATTTTAACCTTATTGGTCCACAGAGCTTGTTTACAAAATTCATCAGGCTTCTTTAGATGTTCTTTTGCATACTTCTGATGCTGAATTTTATGATGAGGATGCAAGAGAGGTTTTCTTCTGATAACCCTTCCATGAAGGCCATATTTGTACAGGTATCTCTGAACAGTAGAACAATGTACCACAACTCCAGTCTGCTGTTTCTGAAGGTCTTTTGCAGTCAAGCAGGGGTTGGTTCTGATTTGCTTCTCTAGAAATCATACAAGCAGCTCTCCTGAAATTTTGCATGGTTTTCCAGACCTTATCTTGACCTCCACTGTTCCTGTTAACTGCCATTTCATAATTACATTTCGAACTGAGGAAAGGGTAACTTGAAAAAACCTTTGCTAGCTTCTTATAGGAGAGGAGAAAGTTTGGTAAGATGGAGACCGATCAGAAGAGAGTTGCAGTAGTCCAGACAAGAGTGAATAAGAGCGACAGTAAGAGTTTTAGCAGTTTTAAAGGTGAGAAAAGGTCGGATTCTGGAGATGTTTTTAAGATGCAGGTGACAAGATCAAGTGAGTGATCGGATATAGGGAATAAAGGAAAGTTTAGTTTCGAATATGACCCCAAGACAGCGAGCATGCTATTTTGGAATTATGGTTGAACCCTCCAAGGTAATTTCGATGTTAGGTAGAGTTAGGTTAGAAGAGGGTAGAAACACAAGAAGTTCAGTTTTGGAGAGATTCAGTTTAAGATAGAGGGAGGACATGATGTTAGAGACAGCAGACAAACAATCCTTGGTATTGGTGCTGAGGGCAATTTTTTATCATCTACATTTGCCCAGAGACATGCCATCTCTACTGAGCCACTCTCTAGACCAATAAACATTAGTGTTGCCAATGGTTCACTCCTGGATGTGCAAATCACCCACCGGTCGATCCCTCTCACCATGTCATTTCCTCAGGGCCACCGGGAGGTTAACTCTTTTCTTATTATTCCCGGTGGGTTAGACGAGGTGTTGTTGGGTCTCCCCTGGTTACGTTGTCATTCTCCACACATTGACTGGAAGTCGGGGAGAATTTCTTCCTGGAGTGGGAATTGTGCATCTCAGTGTTTGGGCAAAGTCACCCGGAGGGTAGTCTCTGATCCTTCTATCATTGCGACATTCGGTACAGATTCCTTGTCTGTTTCCAGGACCCGGTCCTTGTCTGATTATGTCGCAAAGAATTCTCAGAAAGGGAAGATGGCTGCAATGTCCTCCAACCCGGTTCCGTCGGGGAGGACGTTTGTTTCCCCTAATCTACGGAGTATGGTGCTCTCCTGGGCTCATGCCCCTAAGACCAGAGCTCACCTGGGGGTCAAACGTACCACTAAATCCCTCCTACGGTCCTATTGGTGACCCCGGTGGCGCCAGGACATCAAGGACTTTGTTCTCGCGTGTCCCGTCTGTGCGAGAGATAAATCTTTTCGCCAGAAACCGGCGGGTTCTTCCTCCCTGTCAACCATGAAGGATGCTACGCATAGAGAATCAGTTGTCACTGCTTCCCATCCTAAAGGAGGGCACCCTGTACACCGGAGGTGTCACTGTATCGTGGGTCCTCTCTGTGACCCGTTGGACCACATCCTTGCCCCCCGGCTCATGGAGGAAAATGAGCGTCAAGTGGAAGGGGATGATGTTAGGCATTGGTCTGGTGCTGGATTTGAAATGGGTCCAGGACCTTCTGTGGTCTCCCATTTCAGTCCAGCCAGGCCTGATGCTGCTCAGCACCACCATCAGCCCCAACACCTAGCTGGTCTGCGAGCACTGTTTGTCTCCCAGGTAGTTGTGCCTAGCAAAGTCAAGCCTGGGTTGCAGAGGGAGACAGAGCTTGTGGAATCTAAGTCCAGGATTTGCCGCACTGAGCATGTCCGTGACCTGGCGGATCATGATTGGTGGGTTGGCACCCACCTGACCCGGTGACCTGGCACCGCCTGATTGGTCACGGGTGTCGTCACCAATGGTGCGACAGTGGGGCAGGGCTTAATCTTTAAAAGGCCCGCCCACAAACATGGCGGCGCGCTCAGATCATTTGAGCTAGCTGTTTGTGGTGTGCACGCTTACTCTGGACTCCTCAAAGAGCCATAGCTTTAGATAGGCAGGTAGAAAAAGTAGGCAGGTAGCTTCGCCTCGCTGACTGGCTCTAACTAGGGGGTTCGCCTTACACCCCGAGCCGCCTGTGAGCTAATTAGAGCGGGTTTGCTCAGTCCGGTAGCACGCCGGCTGAGTGCTCGAATACCCGGCGGGAATCACACCCGCACGCTAGCACCGTCTCCTATAGCGTTGCACCTGTACCGTAGACAGGGCTACTGCTCATAGTCCGGTCACACGTCTCCCTGCGGTTCTTGGAGATTGTGTGAACCGCTTTAGCGCCAATCCCCATAGCGTAGCACCTGTATCAAAGACAGGGCTACTGCTGTTCCCACGGTCGCACGTCTCCCTGTGGTTCTTGGAGATTGTGTGAACCGTCTTACCCTTCCGTGTGCGTTAACACGAAGGGCTAAGATAATTGGTAGGTGCGTCGCCGGTCGCTCTCTCCTCCGTGCTGTAAACGGAGATAGAGCGTACCTATATACCCTGTCCGGTGTTAAGTTAACACGGAAGGGTTTATCATTTAGTTGTCGTTTGCCTTTCCACCCGGAAAGTGTTTGGCAGCAGTCTTCTAGGCTGCATCGCGGACCCCGGGGTCGGTTGCGTTCCATTAAATAAAGTTGTCTGCAACAGCTCCCCTTAACACTCGCATTGCTTAATAAAATGGTCAGCCTTACCACAATACAAACATAGCCTCCCAGAGAACCTCCTCTCCCTCTCCTGGGAATGGGAGGACATTGCCCCAACATGCATCGGTTCCTTGCTGACAGCGTGACTAGCCGGAGAGACGGGATCCAACATTAAAAATGCCTTCTCTTCACTCTGCCTGGCTCTCAATCTTCTATCCACATGGATAGCTATCTGCATAGCTGTTTCCAAAGTGGCAGGTGCAGGATATGCAATGAGCAAATCTTTAGCCCTTTCATTCAAACCTGCCAGAAACTGACTCTTGAGTGCTGGGTCATTCAATCTGACCTCTGCGGACCATCGTCTGAACAGGGTGCAATACTTCTCAGCCTCACCAGAACCCTGTTTAAGCCGTGTGAGCTCTGCCTCAGCTGATATGACCCGATCAGGATCATCATATAACAACCCCAATGCAGTAAAAAATGCTTCTACTGACGTCAAACCAGAATCATTAGGATGTAAAGAAAATGCCCAAATTTGGGGTTCGCCTCGCAATAAAGACATAATAATCCCCACACTCTGTAATTCACTCCCTGAGGACCCAGGTCTAAGCCGAAAAAATAGTAAACATGCATTTTTAAACGTAAAAAAAAAAAAAACTCGGGTAATCCTACCTTCGGTTCATCAGGGCGAGATCGAAGGCAATTACTCACGTGCTGTTGCAGACTGGCTAATTCCAGAGCTAACCCTTGCAGGCTCTGAGCAAGCTCCTGGATGCTGTTCATACTGAAGGAATCCGGATGAGGATTTTCTTTTTTTTTTAGATTTGGGCCGGACAAACTGTTACAAAACTGCAACTCCACACTAGGGCAGAAGAGGGAAAAGCGGTCCCTGCACTAGGTCTAGACTGAAGCCCTACAGTGGAGTGGGCAACCTATTCCTAGCGAATAGACCCACAGACGTTTCCTAGACTAAACTCAAAAGAAGACCTAAAGGAAGAGGGGAAGGAGACCCTGAAAGAACTAAGGACTGGGAAAAAAACAAAACAGGTGACCTCCTAACAGGAAACTAGAGGCAGCTGCAGAAACAAAAAAGGGAATAAAGGAATCTTCAGCAGGCAGAACTAGAGGATCCAAGAACTGCACAAAACTAAACACAGAAAGTACTACTTCCAAACCTCCTAGCCAGAACTCTCGCGGATTAACACTGTTGTCCAGCAAGGACTAGGAGGCAGGTGCTGGGTAATAAAGAGTAATACAATCACCTGATGTTAGTCCAAACCAACACCAGGGGAAAAAGACCAACAGGCAGAAAACCACAACAAAATGGCAAATGGTACCAAAGAAACAGATTCTAACAGTTCCAGGCCACAGACATGGATAGACAGAGACCAGAATCAAAGGTGTGGCAGCTAATGCGGGGGCCATTATACAGCGTGGGTCCTAATGCAGGCTCCATTTTACAGCGTGGGAACTAATGTAGGGGGCAATTGCACAGCATGGAACCTAATTCGGGCTCCATTATACAGCTTGGGACCTAATGCAGGGGTCATTATACAGCTTGGGACCTAATGTGGGGCATTGGAGATAATGCGGCTCCACTATACAGCGTCGGACCTAATGTGGGGGCGATTATACAGCGTAGGCCCTGATGCGGGGGCCATTATACAGTGTGGGACCTAATGTGGGGGTCATTATACAGCATTGGAGCTAATTTGGGCTCCACTATACAGCGTGGGATCTAATGCACCCAGATCTACCTCTCTAGCCCAGATGTTACCTCTCTGCTATCCTGGATAGCAGAATCCCAGCATGTCTAGCAACCATATCCTCATTCATCTCCTCCCACTACCTCAAGCTCAATGTAGACAAAACTGAACTCATTATCTTTCCCACCTGATCTTTTTATCACAATAAATGACATCACTCTTTCCCCTGTACCGACAATCCGCGACCTCGGAGTAACCCTTGACTCTGCCCTGTCCTTCAAACCCCACACCCAAGCTCTAGCCACCTCCTGTCGCCTCCAGCTCAAAAATATTTCCAGAATCCATCCTTTCCTCAACCCTCAATCTACTAAACTGCTTGTGCATGCCCTCATCATCTCCTGCCTTGACTAGTGCAACATCCTCCTCTGTGGCCTACCTGCTAGCACTCTCGCACCCCTCCAGTCCATCCTTAACTCTGCTGTGCGACTGGCCCATCTCTTGCCTCGCTACTCCTCTGCTACCCCCCTTTGCAAATCCCTTCACTGGCTCCCACTTCCCCAGCGTATCCAGTTCAAACTACTAACACTGACCTACAAAGCCATCCATAACCTTTCTCCTCCGTACATCTCTGAACTAATCTCCCGATATATTCCCACACGTAATCTCCGGTCCTCCCAAGACCTCCTTCTCTCCTCCACACGTATTCGTTCCTCATGCAATCGCCTCCAAGATTTCTCCCGAATATCCCCCATCGTATGGAATTCTGTGCCTCAACACGTCCGATTATCCACCACACTTGAATCCTTCAGATGGAACCTAAAAACCCATCCCTTCAAACAAGCTTACAGCCTGCCATGACCTTGCTTGCTGCCACCTCAACAACACCAGAGCTACTGCCTCAACCTAGCAACCTACTGTCTCCTTCCCCATTCCTGTAGAATGTAAGCCCGCAAGGTCAGGGTCCTCTTCCCTCCGTACCAGTCTATCATTGTTAGTTTGTTTACTGTAAGTGATATCTGTATTTGGTATGTAACCCCTTCTTATGTACAGCGTCATGGAATCAATGGTGCTATATAAATTAATTATAATAATAATAATAATAATTATACAGTGTGGTACCTAATGTGGGGTTCATTATACAGCATTGGAGCTAATGGGGTGGACATTATACAGCATGATAGCTATTGCAAGGGCCATTATATAGAGTTGGAGTTAATGCGGGGGCCATTATACAGTTTGAAGTCTACTGTGGGGGCCATTATACAGTGTGGGGGCCTATATATAGTGTGGGGGTTACTGTGGGGGGCTGTCATAAACTGTGGGGGCTTATATACAGTGTGGGAACTACTGTGGTAACCATTAAATATTGTGGGTGCTACTGTAAGGGCGCAAAAGAGACATTTTACCATCTAAGGGGCACAGTGGTGACATTAGTATGTGAGGCAGTAAGAGGATCCCTGCTTTTGTACCACACAGGAGGTGCAGAAATAGGGACACATACGGCAGCAGCGGATCAGTATTGGGGTGAAAGCAGGATGAGGAGTTTGTGCAGGTGGGGAATAGATGTGGACGGTGCTGGAAATGTGAGAAGTCTAATGAGTCTTTGTTGTAATCTCTGCAGACTGGTTGGAAGATGTTGCCATGTCGGTCTGGGCAAGATGGAAAAGTAAACGACTATCAGAAAGATTGTCACCTGTAAGTCTCTATCTGTAACTGTAATGTAATCTTTTGTATGTTCTTCAGCACTGCCATCTACCATTATATGGTCACCATATAAGGATAATATCAGTGTTGGTCTTTGTGAACATTTCCTTTTGTAACAGCGTGGTCATCTGCTGAGGTTCCCCTATGCCCACGATTAGAGAGCACCACCTTAGCGATAATCATGGGTAGAGGCCCACTCAGATATTTCGACCCCCCTAAGCTGAACCCCTAGCTACGCCTCTGCTGATAAGCTTTTTAAATTATGAGCCTCAGTGCGAACAATGCCTGTAAAGTGCTATGAAATATGTCAATGTTATATAGTTAAATAGATAGCTGATACAAGTGGAAATAAGGGGACGCATTGATTATTATATGGTCTTTATGTGTCAGCTAGAACACTGTTCTGTTAGAACAGAAGAAAAAGTTCTGCATGATTTGCTTTTTCTTCCATTCTAAAAACAGACACATGTGGCCAAATTTATCAAAGCTTTCACTTCTATTGTAGAAGCTTTGCAAAGTCTCTGAGTTGTGCTGAAATGTTTTGACTTTTGGTGTTTTCAAACTAGTTTCTCCCAGCTCCTACAAAGTTGGGGGATCTGGGAATGGGAACATGATGCCAGGGGTTGGACTAGGTTTTGTGATGAGGCACACACAGATGTGTACGGCGCTCATCCGATGCTCCTGATTCATGAATAGATGTCTGACTCCAGCATGACATCAACAATGCCGGTCTTGATGAATTGGGCCCGTAATGTAACCCAGACAGGCTCTATAATAGTCAATGAAGTCCCTCGGTTTACATTTGCATTACTTGCAGCAGTTTTGGTCTTTTCAATAATTTAAATTGTCTGTTTCTAAAAAGCTTTTTTACACCAGGTATTATTGCCAAATTGAGCATTAAAGAGGTTGTCCACTACTTTAACATTGATGACCTATCCTTAGGATAGATCATCAAAGTCTAATCGTAGGGGTGCGACACCCTGCAGCTCAACGATCAGCTGTTCTAGGTGTCAGCGGTGGCCAGAACTGCTCAGTTATAGATTCAAATCAATAGTGGGCGGATGTGCAGTACCCGGCCGTGGCCACTATCAGTAGATGGAGCAGCTCCATAACTGAGCAATTCTGGCTGTTGTCGGCATCTAGAACAGCTGATAGGTGGGGCTGCAGGGTGTTGCAGCTCCACCGATCAGATATTAATGACCTATCCTAAGGATAGGTCATCAATGTTAAAGCTGTAGACAACCTCGGTCCAATTAAAATTTCATTTTGATTGGTTTATTAATCAATTGAAAATGTATTAAATTACTTCTACTATTCCTGTGAAATCATAACTTAGTTTATGTTTCCTTATGTCTGAGAATTTTAAAACTCCAAAATATTCTAGAAATTATATCATAGGGTTTTCAGGCATTGCATGACACAAATATCAGGGAGTAATTGTTGTGGTAGTAAAACAAGCATGGGTTTCCCACATGTTCTCACTTACCCTGCTCACACTAAAATAGCAATAAGAGAAATTACCTCTGACATTTGTCACAATTTCATTGAGGGGGGGACTCACAATATTTTGGGGGAACTTTTGATGTGTAACATATTTTATTTTTAAATAGATTTACATTTTTAACTGACTTACATGTGTGGTGTGCATTAAATTGAAATGAAAAAAAGAACATATTTCATATTCATAACAGTTTTGTAGATAGTAGTAGGTTTACTTTTTATGATTTTATTTTAGTAAATTAAATGAGGAATAGAATACCAGTGAAATGTGATTCTGACAGATAAATGACAAGCTTCATACATCTACCTTCTCAGTGTCTGCGACAGATATAGAACTAGGTAATTACTTCTCTAACATATAATTTCACAGTTCTTTGTGTAGGATAATTTATTAAAGGAAAGGAATACGGTCCTAGAATATCTAGATTGACTAAAACTGCTTATTTCTAGGGAATAGATTTTCTATGTTTAGAAAGCATCCCACACTTACTGGATGTTACACCATCAGAGCTAACATCTTTATTTATGGATTTTGTGTTGGTGGCAAATTGTCAGAATGATTAATAAAAAACGGACTTATCTTCCCACTACAGGGAAAGATCCCAGGAGACTGTAGACACAGATTGTCTGGTGCCTTAAGATGACCCTTCACATCAAATAGCCTTCACCTACGCATGCATATATCTTAGTAAAATATGTATTAATAGTGTCAGACTGTGGTGCCTAAGGCCCATCAGTAAAATTGATTCTGGGGACCCACTGAACAGCTACACACATATATTACCTGACTAAGGATGAGTGAATCCAAAAGGTGAAGTTCGGAGTCCATACAATATACCTAGTGTTTGTGCACGGACCCTAAACAGGGACTTCTCCTCGAAGTCCGTGTAACTTTTCGGGTTCGGCAGCCTCAACAAAGCTTGTTGAAAGGCTGCAGCAAAGCCAATCAACAAGCTTTTCCAGTGTGGGCAGCCGAAAGCTGCCATCCAGCTTGCCATGCAGCAGAATCGGAGAAGCTCAGGCATGCTTGCGCTCCTTAGTGTCTGGCTGTGACGGCATAAAGATGAGCCGAGGTCATGTCCAATGAACTCAGCTCACCTCATGCACATCACTGACAGCATGGGAGAATTCTCCTGTGCTTGCAGTGAGCGTGAGAGAATTCTCCTGCTGAAGCACTGATCGCAGGAGAATTTTCCCACGCTGTCAGTGACGTGCATGAGGTGAGCTCATGTCCAATGAACTCAGCTCACCTCATGCACGTCACTGTCATCCTTCAGAGACACTGCAGAGCGCAAGAATGCCTGCACTCTACAGTGTCTATGAAGGATGGCATGCTGGATGGCAGCGCTCAGCTGCGATCCAGCCTGTCATCTCAATGCCATCCCAGCGTGGGAGAATTCTCCTGCTGAAGCGCTGAGCGCAGGAGAATTCTCCCACGCTGTCAGTGACGTGCATGAGGTGAGCTGAGTTCATTGGACATGACCTGGGCTCATCTGGATGCCGTCACAGCCAGACACTGAGGAGCGCAAGAATGCCTGCGCTTCTCAGTGTCTGTGGCATGGCAAGCTGGATGGCAGCTTTCGGCTGCGATCCAGCCTGTCATGTGAATGTAGCAGAGCTGGAGCCGTCGTGGGAACCATGGAAAGGTAAGGATGAGGTTGCTTTATTATTTTACTTTTATTGCAGAAGACATTGGCTTCAGCTGGAATGGGCGTGACGGTGAGTATGGTTTAATTTAGAACATTAAAAAATTGTGTGTTTATTTCAATTAAAGGACTTTATTCTGGGTGTTGTGTTTTTTTAAATACTTTACTAGAAATTCATGGTGGTCATGTCTAATATTGGCGTGACCCCATGAATTTCGGGCTTAGGGCCAGCTGATAATGCCAAGCTGGCCCTAACCCCTTTATTACCCAGTAAGCCACCGCACCAGGGCCCTGGATGAGTTGGGTACAGCGCCAGAAGATGGCGCTTCTATGAACGCGCCATTTTCTGGGGTGGCTGCGGACTGCAATTTGCAGCGGGGGGGCCAGAAAGCTTGGGCCTCCCTGCGCTGCGGATTCCAGCCCCCAGCTGCCTAGATGTACCTGGCTGGACACAAAAATAGGGCGAAGCCCCACGTATTTTTTTTTTTAATTATTTCATGAAATTCATGAAATAATTTAAAAAAAAAGGGCTTCCCTATATTGTTGTGCCCGGCCAGGTACAAATAGGCAGCTGGTGGTTGGGGGCAGCCCGTTCCTGCCTGCTGTACCTGGCTGGACACAAAAATATGGCGAAGGCCACGTCAAATTTTTGGTGAAAAATTCAATAAATTTTAAAAAAAAAAACACATTTAGGGACTGCATCTTTATTAACCCCTCCACGCCATATTTTTGTATGCCAGCCAGGTACAGCATCCAGGATCGGGCTGCCCCCAACCACCAGGAACAACACAACATGCCATCATCGCTAGTATAATCATTATTACAAGAATCGCCATCCCCACCTGAACTAACCATTTCTGACAGCCACTCATCCATGAGAAATTATGGTCCCATGGATCCTTGATCCCTGAATGTTCTTTAAGTTCTTCTGATAAACTAGTAAGTTTCTTTAGAGCAATTGTTACTTTGCCTGTAGGGCCAACGTTATCTGGAATATAGGTACAATAAGAGTAGAGATGAGCGTTGTTCTATTCGAACTGTTCGCCAATCTCAAATTCGAGCTGTTTTGGGCGGTGTTCGAGCCGTTCGGCGAACACGAACAATTTGAGAAAAATTCGGCAGTTCGAGGTTATGTTCGATAACTGTTCGTGCACCAAAATCATAACTGGATTTTTTCTCAGTAATGATGAAAATTAATGTTAATACGCAGTTTGAGTGTACAGTGGGGTGGGGGGAGGGGCAGGGGATGGATCTCTGCAGGAACAATGAAGATCTCCATTTTTTTTTCTCTTTCCCGCATTTACAGTGGGGAGGTGCAATCTGTCAGCCTATCAGCAGCGCACACACGGAGCGAAGTGCTTTTTTTCACACAAGCAAGGGAATGTGTCATTGGCAGTGTATGTCACATGTCCTTGCCCTATAAGACCAAGCCATTTTCCCCATCGCCACCATTTTCTCACTGCTGCAGCTGCGTGTTAGACGGCACCGCTGTTAATTTCAAGCCAATTTTCGCACAAATATACAGATAGCTTGGGAGTAGGGAATAGTTGTGATTGCAGTCCTTTTAAGGACTAGGTTACAGCATTTCCTACGACTTTTATCAGGCAGGTCTGTGCTCTTAAATAGATAGGTTGTGGGAGTAAAGACTAATTGTAATTGGAGTCCTTTTCAGGACTAGGTTACATCAGTTCCTATCAGTTTTTGCCAGGCAGGTCTGTGCCAGTGCTGTGCAAGTTTTTTTCACAGCATTTGGCTGAATCTAGCAAAGCTAATCCTTTTTGGCCTATTGCAGAGTGTATTAGTCAGTGGAGTAGCCTATCTGTGTTGCAAGATATACCACCTGTGTATAGAATACCAATTTTTTTACTGCACCTAGTGAAGTAAAATCTTTTGGGCATAGCATCATTCTATTAGTCCATCTATACTGACCTCCATCAGGTTGCAAACTGAATCTAATTTTTTTCTGCATCTAGCTCTGAAAAAATATTGGGCTTCTAGCTGTGTGTGGGTCTTGTTCTATTAATCCATCTATACTGACCTCCATCAGGTTGCAAACTGAATCTAATTTTTTTCTGCATCTAGCTCTGAAAAAATATTGGGCTTCTAGCTGTGTGTGGGTCTTGTTCTATTAATCCATCTATACTGACCTCCATCAGGTTGCAAACTGAATATAATTTTTTTCTGCATCTAGCTCTGAAAAAATATTGGGCTTCTAGCTGTGTGTGGGTCTTGTTCTATTAATCCATCTATACTGACCTCCATCAGGTTGCAAACTGAATATAATTTTTTTCTGCATCTAGCTCTGAAAAAATATTGGGCCTTCTAGCAGTGTGTGGGACTTGTTCTATTAGTGCACCTATACTGACCTCCATCAGGTTGCAAACTGAATATATTTTTTTCTGCATCTACCTCTGAAAAAATATTGGGCTTCTAGCTGTGTGTGGGACTTGTTGTATTAGTCCATCTATACTGACCTCCATCAGGTTGCAAACTGAATATAATTTTTTTCTGCATCTAGCTCTGAAAAAATATTGGGCCTTCTAGCAGTGTGTGGGACTTGTTCTATTAGTCCACCTATACTGACCTCCATCAGGTTGCAAACTGAATATATTTTTTTCTGCATCTACCTCTGAAAAAATATTGGGCTTCTAGCTGTGTGTGGGACTTGTTGTATTAGTCCATCTATACTGACCTCCATCAGGTTGCAAACTGAATATAATTTTTTTCTACATCTAGCGCTGAAAAAATATTGGGCTTCTAGCTGTGTGTGGGTCTTGTTCTATTAATCCATCTATACTGACCTCCATCAGGTTGCAAACTGAATATAATTTTTTTCTGCATCTAGCTCTGAAAAAATATTGGGCCTTCTAGCAGTGTGTGGGACTTGTTCTATTTGTCCACCTATACTGACCTCCATCAGGTTGCAAACTGAATATATTTTTTTCTGCATCTACCTCTGAAAAAATATTGGGCTTCTAGCTGTGTGTGGGTCTTGTTCTATTAATCCATCTATACTGACCTCCATCAGGTTGCAAACTGAATATAATTTTTTTCTGCATCTAGCTCTGAAAAAATATTGGGCCTTCTAGCAGTGTGTGGGACTTGTTCTATTAGTCCACCTATACTGACCTCCATCAGGTTGCAAACTGAATATAATTTTTTTGTGCATCTAGCTCTGAAAAAATATTGGGCTTCTAGCTGTGTGTGGGTCTTGTTCTATTAATCCATCTATACTGACCTCCATCAGGTTGCAAACTGAATATATTTTTTTTCTGCATCTAGCTCTGAAAAAATATTGGGCTTCTAGCTGTGTGTGGGTCTTGTTCTATTAATCCATCTATACTGACCTCCATCAGGTTGCAAACTGAATATAATTTTTTTCTGCATCTAGCTCTGAAAAAATATTGGGCCTTCTAGCAGTGTGTGGGACTTGTTCTATTAGTCCACCTATACTGACCTCCATCAGGTTGCAAACTGAATATATTTTTTTCTGCATCTATCTCTGAAAAAATATTGGGCTTCTAGCTGTGTGTGGGACTTGTTGTATTAGTCCATCTATACTGACCTCCATCAGGTTGCAAACTGTATATAATTTTTTTCTGCATCTAGCTCTGAAAAAATATTGGGCCTTCTAGCAGTGTGTGGGACTTGTTCTATTAGTCCACCTATACTGACCTCCATCAGGTTGCAAACTGAATATATTTTTTTCTGCATCTACCTCTGAAAAAATATTGGGCGTCTAGCTGTGTGTGGGACTTCTTGTATTAGTCCATCTATACTGACCTCCATCAGGTTGCAAACTGAATATAATTTTTTTCTGCATCTAGCTCTGAAAAAATATTGGGCCTTCTAGCAGTGTGTGGGACTTGTTCTATTAGTCCACCTATACTGACCTCCATCAGGTTGCAAACTGAATATATTTTTTTCTGCATCTACCTCTGAAAAAATATTGGGCTTCTAGCTGTGTGTGGGACTTGTTGTATTAGTCCATCTATACTGACCTCCATCAGGTTGCAAACTGAATATAATTTTTTTCTGCATCTAGCTCTGAAAAAATATTGGGCCTTCTAGCAGTGTGTGGGACTTGTTCTATTAGTCCACCTATACTGACCTCCATCAGGTTGCAAACTGAATATATTTTTTTCTGAATCTACCTCTGAAAAAATATTGGGCTTCTAGCTGTGTGTGGGTCTTGTTCTATTAATCCATCTATACTGACCTCCATCAGGTTGCAAACTGAATGTAATTTTTTTCTGCATCTAGCTCTGAAAAAATATTGGGCCTTCTAGCAGTGTGTGGGACTTGTTCTATTAGTCCACCTATACTGACCTCCATCAGGTTGCAAACTGAATATATTTTTTTCTGCATCTACCTCTGAAAAAATATTGGGCTTCTAGCTGTGTGTGGGACTTGTTGTATTAGTCCATCTATACTGACCTCCATCAGGTTGCAAACTGAATATAATTTTTTTCTGCATCTAGCTCTGAAAAAATATTGGGCCTTCTAGCAGTGTGTGGGACTTGTTCTATTAGTCCACCTATACTGACCTCCATCAGGTTGCAAACTGAATATATTTTTTTCTGCATCTACCTCTGAAAAAATATTGGGCTTCTAGCTGTGTGTGGGACTTGTTGTATTAGTCCATCTATACTGACCTCCATCAGGTTGCAAACTGAATATAATTTTTTTCTGCATCTAGCTCTGAAAAAATATTGGGCGTTCTAGCAGTGTGTGGGACTTGTTCTATTAGTCCACCTATACTGACCTCCATCAGGTTGCAAACTGAATGTATTTTTTTCTGCATCTAGCTCTGAAAAAATATTGGGCTTCTAGCTGTGTGTGGGTCTTGTTCTATTAATCCATCTATACTGACCTCCATCAGGTTGCAAACTGAATA
The DNA here is from genome assembly GCF_046119375.1 of Phyllobates terribilis. Classification (NCBI taxonomy): domain Eukaryota; kingdom Metazoa; phylum Chordata; class Amphibia; order Anura; family Dendrobatidae; genus Phyllobates; species Phyllobates terribilis. Next base: position 761,135,567 of record NW_027362762.1, on the reverse strand, counting down.
TAATTTTTTTCTGCATGTAGCTCTGAAAAAATATTGGGCCTTCTAGCAGTGTGTGGTACTTGTTCTATTAGTCCACCTATACTGACCTCCATCAGAGTGCAAACTGAATATATTTTTTTCTGCATCTACCTCTGAAAAAATATTGGGCTTCTAGCTGTGTGTGGGACTTGTTGTATTAGTCCATCTATACTGACCTCCATCAGGTTGCAAATTGAATATAATTTTTTTCTGCATCTAACCCAGCCAATAGTTTTGGCCTAATACCACAGTTTGGCCACTCAGCTCTGCTCGGTTACCATCCATTGTTTTTTTGTGCAAACAACTCCAGAGTTGTGAATTAGTTAACCACCAAAATGAGTGGAAAAAGGCCTGCTGCTGGTGGAAAGGGGAATAGGCGTGTTGGGAAGGGGAAAAAAGGTTGTGTCCGTGGGGTAGGTGTTAAAGCAACAATAACATCTGCAGAAGAAAGTCCATCTTCCAGCCAAACTAAAATGTCTACTTCTTTTAGCGGACAATGTGATAAGATCCCTTTCTTACGGCCACGCCAATCGCTACAAATTCCAGATGAGGCACAAAAACAGCAGGTGCTTCAACGGATATCAAGTGCTCATTTAAGTGGGCTCTCCTCCACATCAAGTTCAATATCACAAATACTCCAGTCCTCAAAGGTGTCACCCAAATCGCACTTGCTTCCTCACAGCTCCCAAATCTCCAGCTGCCCGTCTGAGTATGAGGTAGAACAGATGGTTGAGTCTGCAGAGCTGTTTACTCATACTATAGCCTGGGAATCAGAGGTCGACTCCAGCGCTTCTGTGAATCCAGACGAGGAAATGATCTGCACTGATGCCCAGAATCTTTATGAGTCGGATCCAGGACCAGACGCAGAAGGTTCTGACCATAATGTAGACCCTCATTCCCAAACTGTAACTCCTGTTGGTGGAGACAATGAGGAAGACGATGATAAGACTCAAATACCTGATTGGAGCGACAACTTTAGTTTTTTGTCAGGGCAGGAACAGGTTGGCTCTGAGGACGACGGGTGTGATAACACACAGGGTGATGATGATGAGGTTGGAGATCCCACTTACTGTCAACCCACAGTCAGCCAAGAGATGAGGTCAGCAGAGGAGGTGGAGGAAGATGCTAGTGACGACGAGGTCAGGTTGCGCCTTCCTGGACAGAGACGTAGTACTGGAAGCACGTCAACAACTGCATCCTCAAACACAACTCTGCCTCTCACCACAAGTCGTGGTGGCTCTTCAGGTCGCATGGGTGCTAAGCCTTGCATAGCCTGGGCATTTTTTCAGATCGATAAAGATGACCCAACTCGTGTTATCTGTAACATTTGTCAGCAAAAGCTAACTAGAGGCCAAAAAATACAGAGTTTGAGTACTTCATGCATGAACCGGCACATGGACATGAAGCATAAGTTGCAGTGGGAAGCTCAGTGTGCTACAATGCGGCCTAGCCGGCCGGGCCAACCACCGTCTGCCATATCTTGTGCATCCGCGGCCTCTTCATCCTCTGTGACTGGGGGGACAGCAGTCACACCTGTTTTGGGGCGCAGACCTGCCACCTCTTTACCCGCAACAGCCAGCGTGATTGGCAGGTCATCATTTTCTTTGGAGGTGGTAACACCAGCTGGTCTTGAGCGCTGTCCGACATCGATAGCACCACCTTTGGATCAAGGCAACCTAACATGTCCGCCTGCATCTTCCTCACAGACCGGCAGTTTGCCGGGGACACCCTTATCAACCCCGTCTAAGCACAATAGCCAGCCCTCGGTCCCTCAGATGTGGACAAGTAAAAGACCATTTCCTCCTAGCCATGAGAAAGCTAAGAGGTTGAATTTCACCATCTGGAAGCTCTTGGCTACAGAAATGCTGCCTTTCCGCCTGGTGGACACAGAGGATTTTCGAGACCTTATGTCCGTCGCAGTGCCCCAGTACCAGATGCCCAGTCGGCACTACTTCTCAAAGAAAGGTGTGCCTGCGCTCCACAAGCATGTCGCACCCAACATCACCGCTTCTTTGAGAAACTCTGTGTGTGACAGGGTGCATTTCACCACAGACACTTGGACGAGTAGGCATGGACAGGGGCGTTACATGTCGCTGACTGGGCACTGGGTAACTATGGTGACAGCAGGACAAGGGGCTGCTGTCCAAGTCTTGCCGTCCCAACGAGTTGTGCGTCAATCCTCTTTATGTCAAAGTTCCTCCACTGCTTCTGCCTCCTCAACCTCCTCTCGGTCTTCCACCTGCACCCAAAGCCTGTCTGGTCATGCCACAAGCTTTCTAACTGCGCAGAAGGGATCCTGCACACCTCCTTACTATGCTGGCAGTAGGGCTCAACGTCATCAGGCGGTTTTTACATTGAAATGTCTGGGAAATGTGAGTCAACACAGCTGAGGAGTTGTGGTCAGCTCTGGAGAACCAATTTCATGAATGGTTGTCTCCACTGGACCTGAAACCAGGGAAGGCCGTGTGCGACAATGCTGCAAACCTGGGTGCGGCCCTTCGCCGGGGCAATGTCACACACGTGCCTTGTATGGCTCACGTGTTGAACCTGGTTGTCCAGCAATTTTTAGCCCACTATCCCAGACTAGATGGCCTTCTGCAGAGGGCACGGTCGCTGTGTGCTCACTTCCGCCGTTCGCATCCCGCAGCTCAGCGACTTACATCTCTACAGAAGTCGTTGGGCCTGCCACTTCACCGGCTAAAATGCGATGTGCCTACCCGGTGGAATTCAACTCTGCACATGTTGCAGCGACTGTGGCAGCACCGACAAGCCCTGGTGCAATACGTTCTGACGTATAGCCTGGGCCAACGAGATTCAGAGGTGGGGCAAATCACGCTGGAGGAGTGGTCTCAGATCAGGGACCTATGCACCCTTCTGCACAGTTTTGAAATGGCGACGAAGATGTTTAGTGCTGACGATGCCATTATCAGCATGACTATTCCGGTGATTTACATGCTGGAGCACATGTTAAACAGAATTCGGAGTCAGGTGGTGGCACAAGAGGAGGTGGAGGAAGTAGAGGAGGAGGAGTTGTATGCGGAAGGGCTAACATCTGCAAGGTCCAGACGGTCGGCAGCACCAAGGCGGCAGGCATGTGAGGGTGGGGGAGATGGTTTTACCAGGGTGCATGGTAGCAGCCAAACTAGTGAGGAAGGTGCAGGAGCCCAGGAAGAAGTGGAGGACGAACTGATGGAAGACTCATCAGATGAGGGAGACCTTGATCACATTTCTGTTGTGCGAGGTTGGGGGGAGAGGACAGAGGAAGGAAGCATGATTGTTACGTCGCCACCAACACAACAGGGACTTGGTGCTCCTGGATGCGCAACACACATGAGTGCCTTCTTGCTGCACTACCTGCAACATGACCCTCGAATTGTGAGAATTAGAAATAATCCTGACTACTGGGTTGCCACACTGTTAGATCCCCGGTACAAAAGTAAATTTGCAGAAATTATTCCTGCCATAGAAAGGGATGCACGCATGCAGGAGTATCAGCAGAGACTGTTGCAGAATCTTACATGTGCTTTTCCACAAAATACCAGTGGTGCACGTAGTGAATCTCACAGTTCCAACTTGCCAACCGTGGGACAGTCAAGTGTTCAGCACTCAAACCGTAACAGAACCACAGTATCTGCTGGTAACATCAATTTTGCGGAATCATTTCACCACTTTTTTAGCCCATCCTTTGCAAGGCCGCAGGAGACAAGAAGTCTGACACATAGTCAACGCCTAGAGACGATGGTACAGGAGTATCTCCAAGTAAACATTGAAGCCACGACTGTGTCACTGGACGCTTGCTCTTTTTGGACTTCCAATCTGGATAAATGGCTGGAGCTAGCCACTTACGCCTTGGAGATCTTGTCATGCCCCGCAGCCAGCGTTCTGTCTGAACGTGTGTTCAGCGCTGCTGGTGGTGTGCTGACAGATAAGCGCACGCGGCTCTCCACTGATAATGTAGACAGACTCACGTTCATAAAGATGAACAAATCATGGATCCGAAACGACTTTTCTACCCCTGTGTCATCCTGGGGAGAGTAAAAGCTTGATGATTGGTTAAAATCACCCTACCAACCGTTTTAAGCTTTCAAATTACTAATCATGTTTATCTGTATCTTGACTGGAAAATAATTTGGGCTTTGTAGCAGTGTGCAGCACTGATCCTATTAGGCCATCTATACTAAAGCTTCACCAGATTTAAAATTAAAAATAATTTTTAGCTGCATCTAGCCCGGAAAATAATTTTGGGGCTCCGAAATGCGCAAGACACATAAGTGCCTTCTTGCTGCACTACCTGCAGCATGACCCTCATATTGTCAGAATTCGAAGTAATCATGACTACTGGGTTGCCACACTCTTAGATCCCCCAAACTTTTCGATCAACCTTTTCATTTTAATAAAGACCAAAAAAATGGTCACTTTTGAAATTATAAGCATTAGCAGGTTGTTAGAAACTGAAATCAAACAGTTTTCAACTCAAAACTTTATTCTAGGTGATGTTACATTTTCACATAGGACCCCTTGTTCGAAAGGAGCTTCTGAACTCTCTCGTCCATTGAATTTCTCAGGTTTTGGATGGTTTCTGCTTCAATTGTTTTGCATGAGGACAGAATACCCTCCCAGAGCTGTTGCTTAGATGTGAACTGCCTCCCGCCATCATAGACACTCCTTTTAATGATGCTCCAAAGGTTCTGAATGGGGTAGAGGTCAGGGGAGCATGGGGGTCACACCATAAGTTTGTCCCCTTTTATGCCCATATCAGCCAGAGATGCAGATGTTTTATGTGCAGCATGAGATGGTGCATTATCATGCAGAAAAATGATCTTGCTGTGAAATACACGGTTCTTCTTCTTGAACCATGGCAGGAAGTGCTGTTTGAGAAAATCCACATACATTATGGAGTTCATCTTTAGCGCCTTCAGGGATCCTAAAGGGGCCGACAATCTCTCTCCCCATGATTCCAGCCCAAAACATTACTCCACCTCCTCCTTGTTGGCGCTGTAGCCGTGTTTGCGTGGGGTGTCCATCAACCAGCCATCCTCCACTCCATCCATCTGGACCATCGAGCGCTGCACGGCACTCATCCGTGAACAAAACTGTTTTGAAATCAGTCTTCATGTAATGTTTGGCCCACTGGAGCCGTTTCTGCTTGTGTGAAGTGGATAGAGGAGGTCGACAGGATGGCGTATGCACAGCTGCAAACCTCTGAAGGACCCTGCATCTTGTTGTTCGGGGGACGTTGGAGGCACAAGCAGCTTCAAAAACTTGTCTGCTGCTATGACAAGGCTTTTTGGCCGCTGCTCTTTCAACCTGACGTAATTGCCTGTAGGAAAGAGTCCTCAATTTGCCCTTATCAGCACGCACACGTGTGTACTGTGAATCAGCTACATACTTCTTGATTGCCAAACTAATTAGCACAGGTGTCTGCAATTGCTTACAGTGATATAAAGAGCCCTGACACACATCACCATCAATGTGTTTAACTGACAAACAAACAAATTCTTCCCTTATCACTCCTAAACACTTTTTGCATAATAATTTGGAACGCAGTGTACATGTGCTTTTCCACAAAACACCAGCGGTTCACGTAGTGAATCTTACAGTTCTAACTTGCCAACCGTGGTCTGTATGGAGTTGTTCAATAAAGGGCCCAAAATTAAGATAACATAGATGGGAGAGGTCTCTATGAATAGGAATTCCTAAGTATTTGATACCCTGTGAGGGACAGGCAAAGGGAAAGTTGGACTGGATGGAATCCTATATGGATTTGGGGAGGGAGACATCGAGGGCCTCAGACTTCGCTGCATTGATTTTAAAATTTGACCATGTAACAAAGTGATCTATTTCAGCCATAACAGCAGGGATGGATATATGTGATTGAGTGATATATACTAGGACATCATCAGCAAATAGAGAGCACTTGTACTCGGTGCCTCCCACCTCAATCCACCTAATATTGGGGTTATGGCGAATTGATGAGAGCAGGTGCTCCGTCACTAGGATGTATAAGAGAGGGGACAGAGGACATCCCTGCCTTGTCCCATTGGTGATTGTGAAAGGTGATGAAAATGTTCTGACGCACCCCCTGGGCCTTGGGACACCCGGAGCCGGACCCTTTTTGGTGGATGCTGGTGGTTGTAGTCTTCGTGGCGGCGACCCGGTTCCGTGGCTCAGGGCGGTCAAACCAGTGGCGGAACTATTTATGTGGTTTTGATGTTTAAATGTCCGACTACGCCACCCGTGGATTGCGGTCAGAGTGAACCGCTGCTACAGGGCAGACCGCTGAGGCTGGTGTTGTGGGTGCAGCAGAGCGTAGCATAACTCCCCACGGGAGGAGTATAGCCTCAGGGCAGTGTATGCGGAGGATGGGGGTGATGGTGCAGGGCAGCAGCAGTAACGACACGGAGTCAGTGATGCAGTCCAGGGCCTTTACTCACAGTTCTTATTATCCAGACCACGTCTGCAGGTAACGGCTGCCCACGTCGTACTGTGCTCACCAGGAGTGGGGCTCAGACAACTCCCAGATAACTTTGGAGCACTTCACAGGACCCCCTTTGTGTGTCCTTTGTCTGGCCTTTCTTACCAACACTTCTGTCCGGCTGCCTCGGGCCTCCTCTTGGTAAACTTGGCGCCAGTTTCCCTGACCCTATGTGGTGCCTTCCTAGCGGGTGTAGCGAGGGGCTGCGCCACATAAAATGTCAGAGCCTCCGGTTTCTAGCTGAGGGTCGTTTCCTGCCTCCACTAGTTCGGGGACCGGTCTCCCCCTTTGGCCTGACCCCTCCACGCAGGTGGATTCGGGCGTGCGGTGGCGACTCGCCCGTCCACACCCCTGGGATCCCTTCATTCCTCGTTCCTGGAGCCTTCTCCGCTCCTCTTCCTTCCTTCTCCCTCTTCCAGGCCTGGGCCTCTGTTACTAGGCCCGCCTCCGGAGCAGAGCTCATGCAGAGCCCCTGCTCCCTGCCACTTCTGCTCAGACTTCTCTGCACTGAACTAAGATGGTGCCCACATTTTATACTCCCTTCTCAATGCACCCAGGAACTGCTTCCTCCCTGCTCCTGCACTACAGGGTTCCCCTTCCTCAGTGTTCCCTCCCCCCACTCCAGCCAGGGACAGGGACTGTCGTGCCCATCTCAGAGGCATATTGGTCGCCCTGCCCCACGGCAATGTGGTGTAATGCATGCAGGTGTCGGGTCCTGATCCACACTCCATCCTTACCTGAGAGTGAGATATCACACCTCTGGGTGAGGTGCAATACGTCTGTAGCAACCGAGCCCTCAGGGTGCTACAGTTCCATTTATCTTCAGCCTAGGTGACGTATTGCGATACAGGGCCGTGATTTTGGCTATAAAAGGGTCCCCTAGACCCCTACCCCAAGCTTTTTAAGAGAATCATATATGGCGTGCCAGGAGACTCTATGGAATGCTTTCTCAGCATCCAATGAGAGTATCTAATTACAAATTTTTAACTGCATCTAGCCCAGGAAATACTTTGTGCCTAGTAGCAGTGTCTGCTAGTCAGCGGATTATCCCGGCTGTTAAGCAAGCTGCACCACCTGTAGTTTAGACACTTAATTTTTTCAAAGGAAATGCTTCGGGACCATGGGATACTTAGTGAAGAGCATCAGGAGGCACCCCAAGGCATAGGGGCTGGGACTGGCAGTAGGATGCATTGCGGTGGACAGCCGAGCTCGATCCTTATAAAAGCTTTTTAACTGCAGCAGCTTTAGTGGACGCTACTGGAGCTGGAATTACCGCGGCTGCTGGCATGAGACTTGCCCTCCAATAGATCCTTGTAAATGGATTTAAAGTGTATTCATTCAAATTAGAGAGACAATTTAAATTAAAAAGCTTAGAGCTGCCTCCACCACAGGGGGGCTCGCTCGACCCACCAGCGGACAGGCACCAGTATTGGGAGAGGGGGGCTGGCCATCAGGGTTCACCGCGGCTCTGGCACAAAACCGGCGACACGGAAGTGGCACGGGCAGGAGCGGACTGGCCGTGTCGGCTTCTCACTTTTTGGATTTTAGAAGGGCATGACATGCCTATATCTGTGTCTCCCCCTCCTTTTACTCCTCCACCTCTTTTATTTTCGCATGACTATACAGTGCCTACAAGTAGTATTCAACCCCCTGCAGATTTAGCTGGTTTGATAAGATGCAAATAAGTTAGAGCCTTCAAACTGCAAACGAGAGTAGGTTTTATGAATAGAAGCATAAATCTTACAAACCAAAAAGTTATGTTGCTCAGTTGAATTTTATTAAATTTTAAACATAAAAGTGTGGGTCAATTATTATTCAACCCCTATGTTTAATATTTTGTGGAATAACCCTTGTTTGCAATTACAGCTAATAATCGTCTTTTATAAGACCTGATCAGGCCGGCACAGGTCTGTGGAGTTATCTTGGCCCACTCCTCCATGTAGATCTTCTCCAAGTTATCTAGGTTCTTTGGGTGTCTCATGTGGACTTTATTCTTGAGCTCCTTCCACAAGTTTTCAATTGGGTTAAGGTCAGGAGACTGTCTAGGCCACTCCAACACCTTGACTTTTTCCCTCTTGAACCAGGCCTTGGTTTTCTTGGCTGTGTGCTTTGGGTCGTTGTCTTGTTGGAAGATGAAATTACGACCCATCTTAAGATCCTTGATGGAGGAGCGGAGGTTCTTGGCCAAAATCTCCAGGTAGGCCGTGCTATCCATCTTCCCATGGATGCGGACCAGATGGCCAGGCCCCTTGGCAGAGAAACAGCCCCACAGCATGATGCTGCCACCACCATTCTTGACTGTAGGGATGGTATTCTTGGGGTCGTATGCAGTGCCATCCAGTCTCCAAACGTCACGTGTGTGGTTGGCACCAAAGATCTCGATCTTGGTCTCATCAGACCATAGAACCTTGAACCAGTCTGTCTCAGAGTCCTCCAAGTAATCATGAGCAAACTGTGGACGAGCCTTGACATGACGCTTTGAAAGTAAAGGTACCTTACGGGCTCGTCTGGAACGGAGACCATTGCGGTGGAGTACGTTACTTATGGTATTGACTGAAACCAATGTCCCCACTGCCATGAGATCTTCCCGGAGCTCCTTCCTTGTTGTCCTTGGGTTAGCCTTGACTCTTCGGACAAGCCTGGCCTCGGCACAGGAGGACACTTTCAAAGGCTGTCCTGGCTGTGGAAGGCTAAGAGTAGTTCCATAAGCCTTCCACTTACGGATGATGCTCCCAACAGTGGAGACAGGTAGGCCCAACTCCTTGGAAAGGGTTTTGTACCCCTTGCCAGCCTTGTGACCCTCCACGATCTTGTCTCTGATGGCCTTGGAATGCTCCTTTGTCTTTCCCATGTTGACCATGTCTGAGTGCTGTTCACAAGTTTGGGGAGGGTCTTAAATAGTCTGAAAAGGCTGGCAAAAGAGATCTTTAATCCACACATGTGAAGCTCATTATTCTTGGTGCCTGAACTACTTCTTAATACTTTAGGGGGACCAAACAGAATTCTTGTGGTTTGAGGGGTTGAATAATAAATGACACTCTGAATTAACTTTTTACGTTTCAAAAAAAAATAAATAAATAAATTTGCTGCAGTGCATTTCCCACTTCCAGGCTGATCTACAGTACAAATGTCACAATGCCAAGTTAATTCCGCATGTGTCAACCAGCTAAATCTGCAGGGGGTTGAATACTACTTGTAGGCACTGTATGTACTTGTCACTTTTCCATGTGTTAGTTATGTCTTCTGAGCAGTTTGTCAGCTTTTGGACACCTTTGAAGGTGTTTTCTATGTGTTTCTATGTGTTTTTGTTTGCCTGCCATTGGTTTTAACGGTGTTCGAAGGTGTTCGACGAACAGTTCGACGAACAGTTCGGCGAACACACGGGTGTTCGACGAACCGAACCGAACTCGAACACTACGGGGGTGGCTCAACACTAAATAAGAGTCCCCGAACATTTTACATGCGCCCCCTTTTTCTGCTAAAATCATATCCAGGGCCATTCTATTCTGGTATGCCATTACTGATGTAGGACCTAGTTGATCTGTCAAACCCTGTAGGGCATCTTTAGTAGAATTTACAAATCTCTGTTGGTTATAATACAGATAATTAATCCAATCTACATTCTTGTTGATAGTTACCAGGGGCATGACGAAGGATTCAAATCCTGCTTTAACTTGATCTCTGGCTTTAAACTCGTCTGGTACCCCCTTGGCACTCCTATAGCATCAATATAGACATGGGGATTCATATTTCCTTGGATATTTATTCCCACTCCCCTTCTTGTCCTATGGAGACCTTATGATTTCTAGACACCCTCTCCTTCTGTTACTCTATGGAAGGGCATGATAGATTTGGCCAATGCACACTGTCCTGTCCACTCACCTTCAAGTCTGGACCTAATTTTCATATCTCCACATATCCAGAAAACATCTGCCACAGATTGCATGTGATTAGTGATTTGTTTCTTAGTGGCATTGCTAAACCTGGCACAATACCCTTCAGTAAAATTCCCTAGAAATCTACCAGTTCCTTCATTGTGAAAACAAGTGTAATTACCTTTGTAGATAGTAATACCATTAACTGAACTGGGTGATTGGTAATAATAGGATATTTCTGCTTCCATTTCTCACATACAGAGTCATCAGAAGACTGATTAATGAATAAACTTAGAAAACATTTTTCTATTTCAGAGGGTACATTCAGAGGGACAGAGCCTAAATGGGGTCTAGCTCCTGCACACACAAAGCAATTAGATTTATTATATTGGCTGGCTGTATATTTCATCCATTCTAACCATACATTAGTCTCTGAAAACCCTGTTTCGATAGCAAAAACATCTTCAAAAGTAGGGTTCATGATTGCAGTCATTCCTAGGAAAGTTGGAATGTGAGACATCAGGCGATTTGGATTTATAGGTTTCAATGACTTCTGATAGGGTTGCCACTCAGGCGAGTTCATGTCAGCTAATTTAAACTTCTCGAGATCAAAACAACCATAGCAACCTCCACTTATATATGTTCCCATCACATATAATCCTGCATCTCCAGGTTGGGGAGAGTCAATATTTAAAATTAGGGGGTTACAACTTCCTATGCTCCCACAATTACGTGTTGTCTGCTGTTTGGTGAGGGTCATTCTGATAAGGAGGGATCTTCGTTTAGTGTCCTGCTTATTTAGTGCTACCTGAGGTCTGTACCCCCAATCATCCCCTGTGTTCCACCCAGCCACTTTCCATGAACTACAACTCTCTCCCCATCCCCCTTCTGTTACACATATATATTGTTGCCCTCTCCTTAATTGGGCGGCCCTACCCATTTGTGGGGCATATTCATGATAACAGAGAACAATGCTACAATAATCAAATCTAAAAGTTGCCACTTGAATGCTGGTGGCATTATACCAGAAGGTAGGTACACCTCCCATTTTAGTAATTGCTACCTGGGACTCGGGATTCTGAGCGCTCACAAAAACAATGCAGAAAAAGATATATAGTTTCATGGCTGTGCTGGTGCTGGGGTCTTCTTGCAATGTGAAGCGTGGATCCAAGTGGCCTTCCCTTCGACTTTGACTGATGTAGGTGTCACCAAGATCACTTGGAATGGGCCCTCGTATCTGGGATCCAGGCAGGACTTCCGGATGTGCTTCTTAATGACCACCCAGTCTCCAGGTTTGATTGAGTGAGTATCCTCGTCACTGTCAGGATCTGGGATGGAAGACAAGACTGCAGCATGTGTTATTGCAAGTTCTTTGGACAATTGTATTACATAGTTAACAATGGTATCACTACTTGCAACCATCTCTTGGGGGAAATACCCTCCCAACCTTGGGGCTCCTCCAAACAAAATCTCATAGGGAGTCAGTTTGTGTTGGCCTGTCGGGGTGTTTCTGATTGAGTACAGGGCAATGGGAAGACCGTCTGGCCAGGGAATTTGTGTCTCCTGATTAATCTTCAACAATTTGGACTTTAAAGTACCATTCAGTCTCTCAACCTTCCCACTACTTTTGGGATTGTAAGGCGTATGAAGACCTAAGCTAGTTCCTACCATACTCCACAGATCCCTGTAGAGTTGGGCCATGAATTCTGGTCCCTGGTCTCTTTCTACTACTTCTGGTACCCCAAACCTACACACAACCTCTGTCATCAGTTTCTTAGCAGTGGTGCGGGCTGTCATGTTAGTGACTGGGTAGGCCTCAGGCCAGCCTAAAAACATATCCACTATTACCAGAACATATTCATATTTCCCTACTTTGGGCATCTGAATATGGTCAACTTGGATTCTCTGAAATGGGTATAGTGGTTTTGCCAGATGTTTTGGTGGAGTCTTCTCTGTTTTTCCTGGAATGCAAGTTGCACAGATCAAGCAGGCCTTTGTATATCGCAGAATGGGTGTTGATATTCCAGGTGCCAAGTATAATTTGCTTATCTTTTGGAACATTTGATCTTTTCCCAGGTGTGTAGCTCCATGGGCCCATGAGATTGCCGCTGGATATAGTGTTCATGGAAGGCATACTCTTGGACCTAACATCCATAGGCCATACTTGTCCTGCTTGGCTCCCGACTTTTTCCACTCTTCTTTTTCTTCTGCTCCAGCTTCTGCCTGATGTTTGTATAGTAAGGTCCATGGTGGTGTTACATCTTCATTCTCATTCTGATCTTGGATTTGTCTCTAACTTCTTGTCATAACCAATGTTTGGGCTGGGATTTGTTGTTCCTGCCGTGCCACTTCTGCTGTGTCTTTTCCTGGGCACCACTGAAGGGCCGCATCCTTGGCTGCTTCATCTGCATAATGATTACCCAGGGCTTCTTCTGTATCCAAGCGTCTGTGTGCTCAGACTTTGATTACAGCTACTTCTTCTGGCAACTTCAATGCCTCCAAAAGGTCTTTTACAAGATCTGCGTGCTTTATGGGTGTCCCGGTGGCTGTAAGAAATCCTCTGTTCTTCCACAGATAACAGAAATCATGTGCCACACCAAAAGCATAGTTCGAATCCGTATAAATATTAATCTTCCTGCCCTCCCCTGCCTTGAAAGCCTCTATGAGTGCAACTAGCTCTGCCTCCTGAGTAGAGATGAGCGTTGTTCTACTCGAACTGTTCGCCAATCTCAAATTCGAGCTGTTTTGGGCGGTGTTCGAGCCGTTCGGCGAACACGAACAATTTGAGAAAAATTCGGCTGTTCGAGGTTATGTTCGATAACTGTTCGTGCACCAAAATCATAACTGGATTTTTTCTCAGTAATGATGAAAATTAATGTTAATACGCAGTTTGAGTGTACAGCGGGGTGGGGGGAGGGGCAGGGGATGGATCTCTGCAGGAACAATGAAGATCTCCATTTTCTTTTCTCTTTCCCGCATTTGCAGTGGGGAGGTGCAATCTGTCAGCCTATCAGCAGCGCACACACGGAGCGAAGTGCTTTTTTTCACACAAGCAAGGGCATGTGTCATTGGCAGTGTATGTCACATGTCCTTGCCCTATAAGACCAAGCCATTTTCCCCGTCGCCACCATTTTCTCACTGCTGCAGCTGCGTGTTAGACGGCACCGCTGTTGCTGTGTGCGCTATACCTTGTTAATTTCAAGCCAATTTTCGCACAAATATACAGATAGCTTGGGAGTAGGGAATAGTTGTGATTGCAGTCCTTTTAAGGACTAGGTTACAGCATTTCCTACGACTTTTATCAGGGAGGTCTGTGCTCTTAAATAGATAGGTTGTGGGAGTAAAGACTAATTGTAATTGGAGTCCTTTTCAGGACTAGGTTACATGAGTTCCTATCAGTTTTTGCCAGGCAGGTCTGTGCCAGTGCTGTGCAAGTTTTTTTCACAGCATTTGGCTGAATCTAGCAAAGCTAATCCTTTTTGGCCTATTGCAGAGTGTGTTAGTCAGTGGAGTAGTCTATCTGTGTTGCAAGATATAACACCTGTGTATAGAATACCAATTTTTTTACTGCACCTAGTGAAGTAAAATCTTTTGGGCATGGCATCATTCTATTAGTCCATCTATACTGACCTCCATCAGGTTGCAAACTGAATATAATTTTTTTCTGCATCTAGCTCTGAAAAAATATTTGGGCTTCTAGCAGTGTGTGGGACTTGGTCTATTAGTCCATCTATACTGACCTCCATCAGGTTGCAAATTAAAAATAATTTTTTTCTTCATTTAGCTCTGAAAAAATATTTGGGCTTCTAGCAGTGTGTGGGACTTGTTCTATTAGTCCTTCTATACTGACCTCCAGCAGGTTGCAAATTGAATATAATTTTTTTCTGCATCTAGCTCTGAAAAAATAGTTGGGCTTCTAGCGGTGTGTGGGACTTGGTCTATTAGTCCATCCATTCTGACCTCCATCAGGTTGCAAATTAAAAATAATTTTTTTCTGCATCTAGCTCTGAAAAAATATTTGGGCTTCTAGCAGTGTGTGGGACTTGGTCTATTAGTCCATCTATACTGACCTCCATCAGGTTGCAAATTAAAAATAATTTTTTTCTGCATCTAGCTCTGAAAAAATATTTGGGCTTCTAGCAGTGTGTGGGACTTGGTCTATTAGTCCATCTATACTGACCTCCATCAGGTTGCAAATTAAAAATAATTTTTTTCTTCATTTAGCTCTGAAAAAATATTTGGGCTTCTAGCAGTGTGTGGGACTTGTTCTATTAGTCCTTCTATACTGACCTCCAGCAGGTTGCAAATTGAATATAATTTTTTTCTGCATCTAGCTCTGAAAAAATAGTTGGGCTTCTAGCGGTGTGTGGGACTTGGTCTATTAGTCCATCTATACTGACCTCCATCAGGTTGCAAATTAAAAATAATTTTTTTCTGCATCTAGCTCTGAAAAAATATTTGGGCTTCTAGCGGTGTGTGGGACTTGGTCTATTAGTCCATCTATTCTGACCTCCATCAGGTTGCAAATTAAAAATAATTTTTTTCTGCATCTAGCTCTGAAAAAATATTTGGGCTTCTAGCAGTGTGTGGGACTTGGTCTATTAGTCCATCTATACTGACCTCCATCAGGTTGCAAATTAAAAATAATTTTTTTCTGCATCTAGCTCTGAAAAAATATTTGGGCTTCTAGCAGTGTGTGGGACTTGGTCTATTAGTCCATCTATACTGACCTCCATCAGGTTGCAAATTAAAAATAATTTTTTTCTTCATTTAGCTCTGAAAAAATATTTGGGCTTCTAGCAGTGTGTGGGACTTGTTCTATTAGTCCTTCTATACTGACCTCCAGCAGGTTGCAAATTGAATATAATTTTTTTCTGCATCTAGCTCTGAAAAAATAGTTGGGCTTCTAGCGGTGTGTGGGACTTGGTCTATTAGTCCATCTATACTGACCTCCATCAGGTTGCAAATTAAAAATAATTTTTTTCTGCATCTAGCTCTGAAAAAATATTTGGGCTTCTAGCAGTGTGTGGGACTTGGTCTATTAGTCCATCTATACTGACCTCCATCAGGTTGCAAATTAAAAATAATTTTTTTCTGCATCTAGCTCTGAAAAAATATTTGGGCTTCTAGCAGTGTGTGGGACTTGGTCTATTAGTCCATCTATACTGACCTCCATCAGCTTGCAAATTAAAAATATTTTTTTTCTGCATCTAGCTCTGAAAAAATATTTGGGCTTCTAGCGGTGTGTGGGACTTGGTCTATTAGTCTATCTATACTGACCTCCATCAGGTTGCAAATTAAAAATATTTTTTTCTGCATCTAGCTCTGAAAAAATATTTGGGCTTCTAGCGGTGTGTGGGACTTGGTCTATTAGTCCATCTATACTGACCTCCATCAGGTTGCAAATTAAAAATATTTTTTTTCTGCATCTAGCTCTGAAAAAATATTTGGGCTTCTAGCGGTGTGTGGGACTTGGTCTATTAGTCCATCTATACTGACCTCCATCAGGTTGCAAATTAAAAATAATTTTTTTCTGCATCTAGCTCTGAAAAAATATTTGGGCTTCTAGCGGTGTGTGGGACTTGGTCTATTAGTCCATCTATACTGACCTCCATCAGGTTGCAAATTAAAAATAATTTTTTTCTGCATCTAGCTCTGAAAAAATATTTGGGCTTCTAGCAGTGTGTGGGACTTGGTCTATTAGTCCATGTATACTGACCTCCATCAGGTTGCAAATTAAAAATAATTTTTTTCTTCATTTAGCTCTGAAAAAATATTTGGGCTTCTAGCAGTGTGTGGGACTTGTTCTATTAGTCCTTCTATACTGACCTCCAGCAGGTTGCAAATTGAATATAATTTTTTTCTGCATCTAGCTCTGAAAAAATAGTTGGGCTTCTAGCGGTGTGTGGGACTTGGTCTATTAGTCCATCTATACTGACCTCCATCAGGTTGCAAATTAAAAATAATTTTTTCTGCATCTAGCTCTGAAAAAATATTTGGGCTTCTAGCAGTGTGTGGGACTTGGTCTATTAGTCCATCTATACTGACCTCCATCAGGTTGCAAATTAAAAATAATTTTTATCTGCATCTACAGTACCTCGGAAAAAATTTTTGGGCTTCTAGCTGTGTGTGGGACTATTTGTATTAGTCCATCTATAATGACCTCCATCAGGTTGCAAATTCAAAATAATTTTTTTCTGCATCTAACCCAGCCAATAGTTTTGGCCTAATACCACAGTTTGGCCACTCAGCTCTGCTCGGTTACCATCCATTGTTTTTTTGTGCAAACAACTCCAGAGTTGTGAATTAGTTAACCACCAAAATGAGTGGAAAAAGGCCTGCTGCTGGTGGAAAGGGGAATAGGCGTGTTGGGAAGGGGAAAAAAGGTTGTGTCCGTGGGGTAGGTGTTAAAGCAACAGTAACGTCTGCAGAAGAAAGACCATCTTCCAGCCAAACTAAAATGTCCACTTCTTTTAGCGGACAATGTGATAAGATCCCTTTCTTACGGCCACGCCAATTGCTACAAATTCCAAATGAGGCACAAAAACAGCAGGTGCTTCAACGGATATCAAGTGCTCCTTTAAGTGGGCTCTCCTCCACATCAACTTCAACATCACAAATACTCCAGTCCTCAAAGGTGTCACCCAAATCGCACTTGCTTCCTCACAGCTCCCAAATCTCCAGCTGCCCGTCTGAGTATGAGGTAGAACAGATGGTTGAGTCTGCAGAGCTGTTTACTCATACTATAGCCTGGGAATCAGAGGTCGACTCCAGCGCTTCTGTGAATCCAGACGAGGAAATGATCTGCACTGATGCCCAGAATCTTTATGAGTCGGATCCAGGACCAGACGCAGAAGGTTCTGACCATAATGTAGACCCTCATTCCCAAACTGTAACTCCTGTTGGTGGAGACAATGAGGAAGACGATGATAAGACTCAAATACCTGATTGGAGCGACAACTTTAGTTTTTTGTCAGGGCAGGAACAGGTTGGCTCTGAGGACGACGGGTGTGATAACGCACAGGGTGATGATGATGAGGTCGGAGATCCCACTTACTGTCAACCCACAGTCAGCCAAGAGATGAGGTCAGCAGAGGAGGTGGAGGAAGATGCTAGTGACGACGAGGTCAGGTTGCGCCTTCCTGGACAGAGACGTAGTACTGGAAGCACGTCAACAACTGCATCCTCAAACACAACTCTGCCTCTCACCACAAGTCGTGGTGGCTCTTCAGGTCGCATGGGTGCTAAGCCTTGCATAGCCTGGGCATTTTTTCAGATCGATAAAGATGACCCAACTCGTGTTATCTGTAACATTTGTCAGCAAAAGCTAAGTAGAGGCCAAAAAATACATAGTTTGAGTACTTCATGCATGAACCGGCACATGGACATGAAGCATAAGTTGCAGTGGGAAGCTCAGTGTGCTACAATGCGGCCTAGCCGGCCGGGCCAATCACCGTCTGCCATATCTTGTGCATCCGCGGCCTCTTCATCCTCTGTGACTGGGGGGACAGCAGTCACACCTGTTTTGGGGCGCAGACCTGCCACCTCTTTACCCGCAACAGCCAGCGTGATTGGCAGGTCATCATTTTCTTTGGAGGTGGTAACACCAGCTGGTGTTGAGCGCTGTCCGACATCGATAGCACCACCTTTGGATCAAGGCAACCTAACATGTCCGCCTGCATCTTCCTCACAGACCGGCAGTTTGCCGGGGACACCCTTATCAACCCCGTCTAAGCACAATAGCCAGCCCTCGGTCCCTCAGATGTGGACAAGTAAAAGACCATTTCCTCCTAGCCATGAGAAAGCTAAGAGGTTGAATTTCACCATCTGCAAGCTCTTGGCTACAGAAATGCTGCCTTTCCGCCTGGTGGACACAGAGGATTTTCGAGACCTTATGTCCGTCGCAGTGCCCCAGTACCAGATGCCCAGTCGGCACTACTTCTCAAAGAAAGGTGTGCCTGCGCTCCACCAGCATGTCGCACACAACATCACCGCTTCTTTGAGAAACTCTGTGTGTGACAGGGTGCATTTCACCACAGACACTTGGACGAGTAGGCATGGACAGGGGCGTTACATGTCGCTGACTGGGCACTGGGTAACTATGGTGACAGCAGGACAAGGGGCTGCTGTCCAAGTCTTGCCGTCCCAACGAGTTGTGCGTCAATCCTCTTTATGTCAAAGTTCCTCCACTGCTTCTGCCTCCTCAACCTCCTCTCGGTCTTCCACCTGCACCCAAAGCCTGTCTGGTCATGCCACAAGCTTTCTAACTGCGCAGAAGGGATCCTGCACACCTCCTTACTATGTTGGCAGTAGGGCTCAACGTCATCAGGCGGTTTTTACATTGAAATGTCTGGGAAATGTGAGTCACACAGCTGAGGAGTTGTGGTCAGCTCTGGAGAACCAATTTCATGAATGGTTGTCTCCACTGGACCTGAAACCAGGGAACGCCGTGTGCGACAATGCTGCAAACCTGGGTGCGGCCCTTCGCCGGGGCAATGTCACACACGTGCCTTGTATGGCTCACGTGTTGAACCTGGTTGTCCAGCAATTTTTAGCCCACTATCCCAGACTAGATGGCCTTCTGCAGAGGGCACGGTCGCTGTGTGCTCACTTCCGCCGTTCGCATCCCGCAGCTCAGCGACCTACATCTCTACAGAAGTCGTTGGGCCTGCCACTTCACCGGCTAAAATGCGATGTGCCTACCCGGTGGAATTCAACTCTGCACATGTTGCAGCGACTGTGGCAGCACCGACAAGCCCTGGTGCAATACGTTCTGACATATAGCCTGGGCCAACGAGATTCAGAGGTGGGGCAAATCACGCTGGAGGAGTGGTCTCAGATCAGGGACCTATGCACCCTTCTGCACAGTTTTGAAATGGCGACGAAGATGTTTAGTGCTGACGATGCCATTATCAGCATGACTATTCCGGTGATTTACATGCTGGAGCACATGTTAAACAGAATTCGGAGTCAGGTGGTGGCTCAAGAGGAGGTGGAGGAAGTAGAGGAGGAGGAGTTGTATGCGGAAGGGCTAACATCTGCAAGATCCAGACGGTCGGCAGCACCAAGGCGGCAGGCATGTGAGGGTGGGGGAGATGGTTTTACCAGGGCGCATGGTAGCAGCCAAACTAGTGAGGAAGGTGCAGGAGCCCAGGAAGAAGTGGAGGACGAACTGATGGAAGACTCATCAGATGAGGGAGACCTTGATCACATTTCTGTTGTGCGAGGTTGGGGGGAGAGGACAGAGGAAGGAAGCATGATTGTTACCTCGCCACCAACACAACAGGGACTTGGTGCTCCTGGATGCGCAACACACATGAGTGCCTTCTTGCTGCACTACCTGCAACATGACCCTCGAATTGTGAGAATTAGAAATAATCCTGACTACTGGGTTGCCACACTGTTAGATCCCCGTTATAAAAGTAAATTTGCAGAAATTATTCCTGCCATAGAAAGGGATGCACGCATGCAGGAGTATCAGCAGAGACTGTTGCAGAATCTTACATGTGCTTTTCCACAAAATACCAGTGGTGCACGTAGTGAATCTCACAGTTCCAACTTGCCAACCGTGGGACCGTCAAGTGTTCAGCACTCAAACCGTAACAGAACCACAGTATCTGCTGGTAACATCAATTTTGCGGAATCATTTCACCACTTTTTTAGCCCATCCTTTGCAAGGCCACAGGAGACAAGAAGTCTGACACATAGTCAACGCCTAGAGACGATGGTACAGGAGTATCTCCAAGTAAACATTGAAGCCACGACTGTGTCACTGGACCCTTGCTCTTTTTGGGCTTCCAATCTGGATAAATGGCCGGAGCTAGCCACTTACGCCTTGGAGATCTTGTCATGCCCCGCAGCCAGCGTTCTGTCTGAACGTGTGTTCAGCGCTGCTGGTGGTGTGCTGACAGATAAGCGCAAACGGCTCTCCACTGATAATGTAGACAGACTCACGTTCATAAAGATGAACAAATCATGGATCCGAAACGACTTTTCTACCCCTGTGTCATCCTGGGGAGAGTAAAAGCTTGATGATTGGTTAAAATCACCCTACCAACCGTTTTAAGCTTTCAAATTACTAATCATGTTTATCTGTATCTTGACTGGAAAATAATTTGGGCTTTGTAGCAGTGTGCAGCATTGATCCTATTAGGCCATCTATACTAAAGCTTCACCAGATTTAAAATTAAAAATAATTTTTAGCTGCATCTAGCCCGGAAAATAATTTTGGGGCTCCGAGATGCGCAAGGCACATAAGTGCCTTCTTGCTGCACTACCTGCAGCATGACCCTCATATTGTCAGAATTCGAAGTAATCATGACTACTGGGTTGCCACACTCTTAGATCCCCCAAACTTTTCGATCAACCTTTTCATTTTAATAAAGACCAAAAAAATGGTCATTTTTGAAATTATAAGCATTAGCAGGTTGTTAGAAACTGAAATCAAACAGTTTTCAACTCAAAACTTTATTCTAGGTGATGTTACATTTTCACATAGGACCCCTTGTTCGAAAGGAGCTTCTGAACTCTCTCGTCCATTGAATTTGTCAGGTTTTGGATGGTTTCTGCTTCAATTGTTTTGCATGAGGACAGAATACCCTCCCAGAGCTGTTGCTTAGATGTGAACTGCCTCCCGCCATCATAGACACTCCTTTTAATGATGCTCCAAAGGTTCTGAATGGGGTAGAGGTCAGGGGAGCATGGGGGTCACACCATAAGTTTGTCCCCTTTTATGCCCATATCAGCCAGAGATGCAGATGTTTTATGTGCAGCATGAGATGGTGCATTATCATGCAGAAAAATGATCTTGCTGTGAAATACACGGTTCTTCTTCTTGAACCATGGCAGGAAGTGCTGTTTGAGAAAATCCACATACATTATGGAGTTCATCTTTAGCGCCTTCAGGGATCCTAAAGGGGCCGACAATCTCTCTCCCCATGATTCCAGGCCAAAACATTACTCCACCTCCTCCTTGTTGGCACTGTAGCCGTGTTTGCGTGGGGTGTCCATCAACCAGCCATCCTCCACTCCATCCATCTGGACCATCGAGCGCTGCACGGCACTCATCCGTGAACAAAACAGTTTTGAAATCAGTCTTCATGTAATGTTTGGCCCACTGGAGCCGTTTCTGCTTGTGTGAAGTGGATAGAGGAGGTCGACAGGATGGCGCATGCACAGCTGCAAACCTCTGAAGGACCCTGCATCTTGTTGTTCGGGGGACGTTGGAGGCACAAGCAGCTTCAAAAACTTGTCTGCTGCTATGACAAGGCTTTTTTGCCGCTGCTCTTTCAACCTGACGTAATTGCCTGTAGGAAAGAGTCCTCAATTTGCCCTTATCAGCACGCACACGTGTGTACTGTGAATCAGCTACATACTTCTTGATTGCCAAGACACTTCATCCTGATCATCGCACAATGTTGATTGTAGTCATGCCTTGACCTAAACACTCCACAATTTGTTGCTTCTCAGCAGCCGACACATCCTTTTTCTTTCCCATTTTGGCAGAAAATGTAGGCTGCTTAATAATGTGAGAGAGCCTTCTTAAGTAGTCTTGCCTTTCATTGGACACACCTGCCAAACTAATTAGCACAGGTGTCTGCAATTGCTTACAGTGATATAAAGAGCCCTGACACACATCACCATCAATGAGTTTAACTGACAAACAAACAAATTCTTCCCTTATCACTCCTAAACACTTTTTGTATAATAATTTGGAACGCAGTGTACATGTGCTTTTCCACAAAACACCAGTGGTTCACGTAGTGAATCTTACAATTCTAACTTGCCAACCGTGGTCTGTATGGAGTTGTTCAATAAAGGGCCCAAAATTAAGATAACATAGATGGGAGAGGTCTCTATGAATAGGAATTCCTAAGTATTTGATACCCTGTGAGGGCCAGGCAAAGGGAAAGTTGGACTGGATGGAATCCTATATGGATTTGGGGAGGGAGACATCGAGGGCCTCAGACTTCGCTGCATTGATTTTAAAATTTTACCATGTAACAAAGTGATCTATTTCAGCCATAACAGCATGGATGGATATATGTGATTGAGTGATATATACTAGGACATCATCAGCAAATAGAGAGCACTTGTACTCGGTGCCTCCCACCTCAATCCACCTAATATTGGGGTTATGGCGAATTGATGAGAGCAGGTGCTCCGTCACTAGGATGTATAAGAGAGGGGACAGAGGACATCACTGCCTTGTCCCATTGGTGATTGTGAAAGGTGATGAAAATGTTCTGACGCACCCCCTGGGCCTTGGGACACCCGGAGCCGGACCCTTTTTGGTGGATGCTGGTGGTTGTAGTCTTCGTGGCGGCGACCCGGTTCCGTGGCTCAGGGCGGTCAAACCAGTGGCGGAACTATTTATGTGGTTTTCATGTTTAAATGTCCGACTACGCCACCCGTGGATTGCGGTCAAAGTGAACCGCCGCTACAGGGCAGACCACTGAGGCTGGTGTTGTGGGTGCAGCAGAGCGTAGCATAACTCCCCACGGGAGGAGTATAGCCTCAGGGCAGTGTATGCGGAGGATGGGGGTGATGGTGCAGGGCAGCAGCAGTAACGACACGGAGTCAGTGATGCAGTTCAGGGCCTTTACTCACAGTTCTTATTATCCAGACCACGTCTGCAGGTAACGGCTGCCCTCGTCGTACTGTGCTCACCAGGTGA
This sequence comes from Phyllobates terribilis, assembly GCF_046119375.1. NCBI lineage: Eukaryota > Metazoa > Chordata > Amphibia > Anura > Dendrobatidae > Phyllobates > Phyllobates terribilis. The sequence goes on along the minus strand of NW_027362762.1, from coordinate 761,112,523 downwards.
GGGGCTCAGACAACTCCCAGATAACTTTGGAGCACTTCACAGGACCCCCTTTGTGTGTCCTTTGTCTGGCCTTTCTTACCAACACTTCTGTCCGGCTGCCTCGGGCCTCCTCTTGGTAAACTTGGCGCCAGTTTCCCTGACCCTATGTGGTGCCTTCCTAGTGGGTGTAGCGAGGGGCTGCGCCACATAAAATGTCAGAGCCTCCGGTTTCTAGCTGAGGGTCGTTTCCTGCCTCCACTAGTTCGGGGACCGGTCTCCCCCTTTGGCCTGACCCCTCCACGCAGGTGGATTCGGGCGTGCGGTGGCGACTCGCCCGTCCGCACCCCTGGGATCCCTTCATTCCTCGTTCCTGGAGCCTTCTCCGCTCCTCTTCCTTCCTTCTCCCTCTTCCAGGCCTGGGCCTCTGTTACTAGGCCCGCCTCCGGAGCAGAGCTCATGCAGAGCCCCTGCTCCCTGCCACTTCTGCTCAGACTTCTCTGCACTGAACTAAGATGGTGCCCACCTTTTATACTCCCTTCTCAATGCACCCAGGAACTGCTTCCTCCCTGCTCCTGCACTACAGGGTTCCCCTTCCTCAGTGTTCCCTCCCGCCACTCCAGCCAGGGACAGGGACTGTCGTGCCCATCTCAGGGGCATATTGGTCGCCCTGCCCCACGGCAATGTGGTGTAATGCATGCAGGTGTCGGGTCCTGATCCACACTCCATCCTTACCTGAGAGTGAGATATCACACCTCTGGGTGAGGTGCAATACGTCTGTAGCAACCGAGCCCACAGGGTGCTACAGTTCCATTTATCTTCAGCCTAGGTGACGTATTGCGATACAGGGCCGTGATTTTGGCTATAAAAGGGTCCCCTAGACCCCTACCCCAAGCTTTTTAAGAGAATCATATATGGCGTGCCAGGAGACTCTATGGAATGCTTTCTCAGCATCCAACGAGAGTATCTAATTACAAATTTTTAACTGCATCTAGCCCAGGAAATACTTTGTGCCTAGTAGCAGTGTCTGCTAGTGAGCGGATTATCCCGGCTGTTAAGCAAGCTGCACCACCTGTAGTTTAGACACTTAATTTTTTCAAAGGAAATGCTTCGGGACCATGGGATACTTAGTGAAGAGCATCAGGAGGCACCCCAAGGCATAGGGGCTGGGACTGGCAGTAGGATGCCTTGCGGTGGACAGCCGAGCTCGATCCTTATAAAAGCTTTTTAACTGCAGCAGCTTTAGTGGACGCTACTGGAGCTGGAATTACCGCGGCTGCTGGCATGAGACTTGCCATCCAATAGATCCTTGTAAATGGATTTAAAGTGTATTCATTCAAATTAGAGAGACAATTTAAATTAAAAAGCTTAGAGCTGCCTCCACCACAGGGGGGCTCGCTCGACCCACCAGCGGACAGGCACCAGTATTGGGAGAGGGGGGCTGGCCGTCAGGGTTCACCGCGGCTCTGGCACAAACCCGGCGACACGGAGGTGGCACGGGCAGGAGCGGACTGGCCGTGTCGGCTTCTCTCTTTTTGGATTTTAGAAGGGCATGACATGCCTATATCTGTGTCTCCCCCTCCTTTTACTCCTCCACCTCTTTTATTTTCGCATGACTATATGTACTTGTCACTTTTCCATGTGTTAGTTATGTCTTCTGAGCAGTTTGTCAGCTTTTGGACACCTTTGAAGGTGTTTTCTATGTGTTTCTATGTGTTTTTGTTTGCCTGCCATTGGTTTTAACGGTGTTCGAAGGTGTTCGACGAACAGTTCGACGAACAGTTCGGCGAACACACGGGTGTTCGACGAACCGAACCGAACTCGAACACTACGGGGGTGGCTCAACACTACTCCTGAGCTGACATGGACGGGGGCAATGGGCCTACCGGGACAGGCTGGTCCATTGTGACTACTGCGTAGCCTGTGTGGAATCTTCTTGCTTTATCAGCAAACCTAGAGCCATTCGTCCACATCTGGAGGTCTGGATTGGGGAGGGGCTCTTCTTGGATCTTCAAATTATGTTGTGCTTCTGACAACATCTGTTCAATGCAATCATGCTCAAGAAGATCTTCCATGTTCGGGCCGTCTGGGTCAAAATCATGTGGCCTGAGATTAACGGGAGGAGAATTGTCCACATCATCCCCCCTGGAAAGAGGCAGCAGAGTGGCAGGGTTGAGTACTGTACATATGTGGAGAGTGATGTTCTCAGGAAGCAAAAGGGAACACTCAAGACGGACATGTCTTTGCGCAGATAGGAATCTTGGCTGTGTCTGAGCAAGGATAGCCTTGAGGTCATGAGTAGAGATGAGCGGTGTTCGACTAGAACTGTTCGCCAATCTCAAATTCGAGCTGTTTTGGGTGGTGTTCGAGATGTTCGACGAACCCGAACGATTTGCAAAAAATTCGGCTGTTCGAGGTTATGTTCGATAACTGTTCGTGCACCAAAAGCGTGTCCTGCATGTCTGGCGCTATTTAGAGCACCAATCATGCAGGGATTGTCTGCCACTCACTGTAATGCCACAGCCATGGTGGTTGTGGCATTACAGTGATTGCCCAAATCGATGGGAACAGTGCCAACAGTGAAACATGAAAAGCCGGCAATTCAGCAGCGGCATACACCGGTACCCGACAATTTAGAATAGAAAGAATAGAGAATCACACATAGATTAGATAGATAGAAACATGTCAGTCACATATATAAGAAGTATAGTGACAGTGTTGGTTACTGTACTAGTCATTTAGCGTAAAGGATTTATCAAAAAAAATAATAGTGTTTTCATGCACCGTCTCTTTAAAAAAGCCGGCCGGCAATTCAGCATCTGTACCCGACAATTTATAACAGACAGAATAGAGCTTCACACATAGATTAGATAGATAGAAACATGTCAGTCACATATATATGAAGTACAGTGATAGTGTTGGTTACTGTACTTGTCATTTAGTATTAAAACAAAGGATTTATTATTAAAAAAATTGGCGTGGGGTTCCCCTTAATTTTAGGCTCTAGCGGAGGTTAAGCAGACGGCTGGGGCAGATGTTTGAAGCCTGGGAAGGGGGTAATACCCACGGAGCTTCCCAGGCTACTAATATCAGCCCCCAGCTGAATACATAGCCTTTACTAGCTATTAAAATGGGGGACCCCCCAAAAAAAATGACGTGGGGTCCCCCCTAATTTAATAGCTAGCAAAGGCTAGGCAGACAGCTGGGGGCTGATATTAATAGCCCAGGAAGGGAGCCATGAATATTGGCCCCCTCCCAGGCTAGAAACACCAGCCGTCAGCCGCCCCAGAAATGGCGCATTCATAGGATGCGCCAATTCTGGCACTTAGCCTCGCTCTTCCACGCTGCCCTGGTGCGGTGGCAGGGGGTAATAGGGTTGGGGTTGATGTCAGCTTATAATGCCAGCTGACATCAAGCCCAGGTTAGTAATGGAGAGGCGTCTATAAGACACCCCCATTACTAACCCCATAGTCAAAGTTAAAAAAAACACAAACACCCAGAATAAAGTCCTTTAATTGAAATAAAGACACAATCCTTTATTGTTCTAAATTAAACCATACTTACCGTCACGCCCATTCCAGCTGAAGCCAACGATCTCCTGCAATAAAAGAAAAATAATAAAGCAACCTCATCCTTACCTTTCCATGGTTCCCACGACAGCTTCAGCTCTGCTACATCGAGATGACAGGCTGGACCGCAGCAGAACGCTGCCATCCAGCCTCTCATCCCGCAGACACTGAGAAGCGCAGGCTTGCTTGCGCTGCTCAGCGTCTCTCTGTGACGACATCCAGATGAGCCGAGTTCATGTCCAATGAACTCGGCTCACCTCATGCACGTCACTGACAGCGTGGGAAAATTCTCACGCTGAAGCGGTGAGTGCAGGAGAATTCTCCCACGCTGTCAGTGACTTGCATAAGGTGAGCTCATGTCCAATGAACTCAGCTCACCTCCTGCACGTCACTGACAGCGTGGGAGAATTCTCCTGCACTCAGCGCTTCAGATTGAGAATTCTCCCACGCTGAAGCGCTGAGTGCAGGAGAATTTTCCCACGCTGTCAGTGACGTGCATAAGGTGAGCTCATGTCCAATGAACTCAGCTCACCTCCTGCACGTCACTGACAGCGTGGGAGAATTCTCCTGCACTCAGCGCTTCAGTGTGAGAATTCTCCCACGCTGAAGCGCTGAGTGCTGGAGAATTTTCCCACGCTGTCAGTGACGTGCATGAGGTGAGCCGAGTTCATTGGACATTAACTCGGCTCATCTGGATGCCCTCACAGAGAGACACTGTGGAGCGCAAGCAAGCCTGCGCTTCTCAGTGTCTGCGGGATGACAGGCTGGATGGCAGCGTTCTGCTGCGGTCCAGCCTGTCATCTCGATGTAGCAGAGCTGAAGCTGTCATGGGAACCATGGAAAGGTAAGGATGATGTTGCTTTATTATTTTTCTTTTATTTCAGGAGATCGTTGGCTTCAGCTGGAATGGGTGTGATGGTAAGTATGGTTTAATTTAGAACAATAAATAATTGTGTGTTTATTTCAATTAAAGGACTTTTTTCTGGGTGTTGTGTTTTTTTTAAATACTTTACTAGAAATTCATGGTGGTCATGTCTAATATTGGCGTGACCCCATGAATTTCGGGCTTAGGGCCAGCTGATAATGCCAAGCTGGCCCTAACCCCTTTATTACCCAGTGAGCCACCGCATCAGGGCCCTGGATGAGTTGGGTACAGCGCCAGAAGATGGCGCTTCTATGAACGCACCATTTTCCGGGGTGGCTGCGGACTGCAATTTGCAGCGGGTGGGGCCCAGAAAGCTTGGGCCTCACTGCGCTGCGGATTCCAGCCCCCAGCTGCCTAGTTGTACCTGGCTGGACACAAAAACAGGGCGAAGCCCCACGTCAATTTTCTTTAAATTATTTCATGAAATAATTAAGAAAAAAAGGGCTTCCCTATATTGTTGTGTCCGGCCAGGTACAAATAGGCAGCTGGTGGTTGGGGGCAGCCCGTTCCTGCCTGCTGTACCTGGCTGGACACAAATATAGTGCGAAGCCCCACGTCAATTTTTTTTAAATTATTTCATGAATTTCCTGAAATAATTTAAAAAAATTGAAGTGGGGCTTCGCACTATATTTGTGTCCAGCCAGGTACAGCAGGCAGGAACGGGCTGCCCCCATCCACCAGCTGCCTATTTGTACCTGGCCGGACACAACAATATAGGGAAGGCCTTTTTTTCTTAATTATTTCATGAATTTCATGAAATAATTAAAAAAAATTGAAGTGGGGCTTCGCACTATATTTGTGTCCAGCCAGGTACAGCAGGCAGGAACGGGCTGCCCCCAACCACAAGCTGCCTATTTGTACCTGGCCAGACACAACAATATAGGGAAGGCCTTTTTTTCTTAATTATTTCATGAAATTCATGAAATAATTAAAAAAAAAGTACGTGGGGCTTCGCCCTATTTTTGTGTCCAGCCAGGTACAACTAGGCAGCTGGGGGCTGGAATCTGCAGCGCAGGGAGGCCCAAGCTTTCTGGGCCCCCCCCCCGCTACAAATTGCAGTCCGCAGCCACCCCGGAAAATGGCGCGTTCATAGAAGCGCCATCTTCTGGCGCTGTACCCAACTCATCCAGGGCCCTGGTGCGGTGGCTCACTGGGTAATAAAGGGGTTAGGGCCAGCTTGGTATTATCAGCTGGCCCCAAGCCCAAAATTCATGGGGTCACGCCAGTATTAGACATGACCGCCATGAATTTCTAGTAAAGTATTTAAAAAAAACACAACACCCAGAATAAAGTCCTTTAATTGAAATAAAGACACAATTCTTTATTGTTCTAAATTAAACCATACTTACCATCACGCCCATTCCAGCTGAAGCCAACGATCTCCTGCAATAAAAGAAAAATAATAAAGCAACCTCATCCTTACCTTTCCATGGTTCCCATGACAGCTTCACCTCTGCTACATCGAGATGACAGGCTGGACCGCAGCAGAACGCTGCCATCCAGTCTGTCATCCCGCAGACACTGAGAAGAGCAGGCATGCTTGCGCTCCTCACTGTCTCGCTGTGACGGCATCCAGATGAGCCGAGGTCATGTCCAATGAACTCGGCTCACCTCATGCACGTCACTGACAGCGTGGGAAAATTCTCACGCTGAAGTGCTGAGTGCAGGAGAATTCTCCCACGCTGTCAGTGATGTGCATGAGGTGAGCTCATGTCCAATGAACTCAGCTCACCTCCTGCACGTCACTGACAGCGTGGGAAAATTCTCCTGCAATCAGCGCTTCAGCGTGAGAATTTTCCCACGCTGTCAGTGACGTGCATGAGGTGAGCCGAGTTCATTGGACATGAACTCGGCTCATCTGGATGTCGTCACAGAGAGACGCTGAGCAGCGCAAGCATGCCTGCGCTTCTCAGTGTCTGCGGGATGACAGGCTGGATGGCGGCGTTCTGCTGCGGTCCAGCCTGTCATCTCGATGTAGCAGAGCTGAAGCTGTCGTGGGAACCATGGAAAGGTAAGGATGAGGTTGCTTTATTATTTTTCTTTTATTGCAGGAGATCGTTGGCTTCAGCTGGAATGGGCGTGATGGTAGGTATGGTTTAATTTAGAACAATAAAGGATTGTGTCTTTATTTCAATTAAAGGACTTTATTCTGGGTGTTTGTGTTTTTTTTAACTTTGACTATGGGGTTAGTAATGGGGGTATCTTATAGACGCCTCTCCATTACTAACCTGGGCTTGATGTCAGCTGGCATTATAAGCTGACATCAACCCCAACCCTATTACCCCCTGCCACCGCACCAGGGCAGCGTGGAAGAGCGAGGCTAAGTGCCAGAATTGGCGCATCCTATGAATGCGCCATTTCTGGGGCGGCTGACGGCTGGTGTTTCTAGCCTGGGAGGGGGCCAATATTCATGGCTCCCTTCCTGGGCTATTAATATCAGCCCCCAGCTGTCTGCCTAGCCTTTGCTAGCTATTAAATTAGGGGGGACCCCACGTCATTTTTTTGGGGGGGTCCCCCATTTTAATAGCTAGTAAAGGCTATGTATTCAGCTGGGGGCTAATATTAGTAGCCTGGGAAGCTCCGTGGGTATTACCCCCTTCCCAGGCTTCAAACATCTGCCCCAGCCGTCTGCTTAACCTCCGCTAGAGCCTAAAATTAAGGGGAACCCCACGCCAATTTTTTTAATAATAAATCCTTTATTTTAATACTAAATGACAAGTACAGTAACCAACACTATCACTGTACTTCATATATATGTGACTGACATGTTTCTATCTATCTAATCTATGTGTGATGCTCTATCTTTCTGTTCTAAATTGTCGGGTTCCGCTGCTGAATTGCCGGCCGGCTTTTTTAAAGAGACAGTGCATGAAAACACTATTATTTTTTTAAATAAATCCTTTACACTAAATGACAAGTACAGTAAGCAACACTATCACTGTACTTATTATATATGTGACTGACATGTTTCTATCTATCTAATCTATGTGTGAAGCTCTATTCTTTCTGTTCTAAATTGTCGGGTACAGATGCTGAATTGCCGGCCGGCTTTTTTAAAGAGACGGTGCATGAAAACACTAATATTTTTTTTAATAAATCCTTTACACTAAATGACAAATGCAGTAACCAACACTGTCACTGTGCTTCTTATATGTGTGACTGACATGTTTCTATCTATCTAATCTATGTGTGATGCTCTATTCCTTCTTGTCTAAATTGTCGGGTACCGGTGAATGCTGCTGCTGAATTGCCGGCCGGCTTTTTTAAAGAGAGCGTCTTCTGAGCAGTTTGTCAGCTTTTGGACACCTTTGCAGGTGTTTTCTATGTGTTTCTATGTGTTTTTGTTTGCCTGCCATTGGTTTTAACGGTGTTCGACGGTGTTCTAAGGTGTTCGACGAACAGTTCGACGAACAGTTCCTCGAACATCCCGGTGTTCGACGAACCGAACCGAACCTGAACACTACGGGGGTGGCTCAACACTAGTCATGAGGAGCCATAACGCGGGTTTCATGTCCGAGGATCGCATCAGCCGTCTTGTCAAGAAGCAAGTGTGCAGCCTGAACAGCTCTGAGACATGAGGGGGCGGCTCTGGCAACAGGATCAAGCCTTGCTGAGTAGTAGGCAACCGGTCTCATGCTGCCTCCATGTTTCTGGGCGAGAACTCCAGAGGCATGTCCCTTGACTTCGTGTACAAACAGGTAGAAGGGCTTGGTATAAACAGGTATGCCCAAGGCTGGGGCAGATACGATGGCTTCTTTTAGCTTCTCAAAGAAGTCATACATCTGGCTGGGTATGTTATGACCATAGGCAATAAGATTACCTTCTCTTAGGGCATCATAGAGAGGTTGCATGAGTCTTGAAGCATCGGGGATCCATTGTCTACAGTAGGTGACGAGGCCTAAGAAGGCTTGGAGTTGTTTATACCCTTTAAGGAAAGGTACATCCACAATGGCTTGTTTTCTTTCATCCGTTAAATGTCGGAGGCCCTGAAATAGACAATGGCCTAAAAAGACAACCTTCTGGTGGCACCATTGAACCTTGTCCTTGGAGACTTTACAGTTCTGTGCAGCAAGATGTAAAAGGAGATCAAGAGATAGACTCTCACAATCCTCGAAGGTTGGGGCGCAGAGAAGAAGGTCATCAACATACTGTAGCAGTGTAGAGTCTGGATGTGAATCTTTCCATGGTTGGAGACATACTGACAAGGCCTGAGTGAACTGATTTAGAGAATTCTGAGCTCCCTGTGGCATTACTGTCCAAGTGAATTTGGACCCTTGAAAAGTAAAGACAAACAAGAAACGTGTGTCTTCGTGGAGCGGTACGCTGAAAAAAGCATTTGCAAGATCAATAACGGTAAAGTGCGTGACATCTGGGGATACTCCAAAAAGAAGAGTGTGTGGGTTTGGGACCACTGGAGATTCCAACACTGTTGCATCATTAATGGCTCTGAGATCTTGTACTAGTCTAAATTTATCTGGCTGACCTTTCACTGGTTTCTTCTTTACTGGAAACAAGGGTGTATTGCAGGGAGAAACGCATCTGACGAGAGCACCATTCTTTAATAGGGCCATGATCTGTTCTTTGAGAGAAGATTCATGTATTGCCTTGAGAGGGTATTGGGGCACTCGGGGTAATTGTGCCCCTTCCTTCAGTCGCACAGAAACAGGGGGTACCCTGAGGCACCCAATATCATCTGGTCTTTTTGACCAGAGATGATCGGGTACTTGGGAGACAATGTGGTCTGGTACTCCATATCCCATTGTTAATTCAAAAAGATGCAGAGGCACGGCTTGGAGCACACACATATCTTCATCTTGAAGTATATCCTCTGTGCGCGGATTGTGTAGGATCAACTGGAGACCTGTACAAGTGTATTGGATATTTGCTCGTAATCTGGTGAGTAGGTCAGCTCCAAGGAGATTAACTGGGCAGGTGGGGGAGACAACCAACCTGGCGAGCACCTCTTCATAGGGTCCAATCTGTACCGGTTGAGTCAAATGGGCTTTAGTAGGTTTCCCATCCACCCCTACGCACGTAATAAAGTCTTTAGTAGTCATATTAGAAAATGGCAACTTATCATGGCGTATAACAGTCCTGGCAGCGCCCGTGTCAACCATAAATTCAAGCGTTTGTCCTTCCACCTGTAAGGGTACCTTGGGACACGTGAAGCCAGATTTAGACACTATTGTTGACACGAGACCGCCGAATTCCTATGGCTGGGAGTGAGGCTGATTCCTCGCATCTTGATGTTGTCTGTAATCTTGTCCTGTGGATTGTCTTCATCTCGGGTGTGGGTTGCAAAAAATTTCTGGGCGTTCTACAATCATTCCTCATGTGGCCAATCTTGCCACATCTATAGCAGGGGCCAGTAAAAGATCTTTGTTGCCTTCCTTGATAAAATTGTTGTGGTGGGTAATATACAACTGGAGTCTGGTGCTGGGAGTATTGCTGTCCCTGCGGCTGGCCAAAGGGAACTTGGCATGGGTCTGCTGAGATATTGGGCATCATGGGATAATCTTCTTCATCTGTAGTTAACATGGCAGTGAGTGCTTTCTTCTGCTTTGGAGTTATCTTTTGGAATCCTTTAGCTATAAGCACTGCAGTTTTCATATCTAGAGTCTCGATTTCTGGCCTAGCCGTAGTGATCAGTTTCTTAAGGTCATCTCTAAGACCACGAACAAAGGAAGAAACTAAAATACCCTGCTGAACTTTAATTTGTTCACTGAAGCCCATGTCTTGGAACATTTGAGTCATTCTGGCTGCATACCTTTCCACTGATTCTTTCTCCTCCTGTGTAATATCTGTTAAATTGGTCGACTGGTAGCTTAATTTCTCCTGGGCCCATGTTTTAAGTTGCTGGCAGAAATCCTGTCCCGATTCCCATGTATTATCAGAGACTAACCGGGCATCATCCAGAGATCTTTCTATTACAGGCCAATATGCATCTCCTGCTTTAACAGACACAAGAGAGGACAAATCTTGCCACGTAGTTGAGTATGTCTTCTGAATAGCCAAAACTGCACAGTAGAAAGGCATGGGTTGTTTCTCTGGGTCTGGCAATTGGTTGCAGAGTGTCATGGCCTGAGTCGGTGTGAATTTTACATACATGATCGGTTCTGGTTTGCCAAGAGCAAGTGGTGGCGTGATAGGTTTAAGAGTTAAATTAGATGGTGGTCTAGGTAGGCCTGGCAGCAACTCTTATTCATCCCCATCATTTTTAATTGGTACTGGTGTGATGGGAGTCACATGTGTTTGACAAGCATCTTTCATTGCCCTTGCAGTGTCAGTCTGTTTACTGACTAGGCGTATCTCGGTTAGATGGCAAGAAGGCTTAGAGGCCTCTTCTATCACTGTCTGTACTAGCTCCCTTGCACATGCTCTGACTGGGTATCCAAAGATAGAGGAGCTAATTAAAGGAATTGCTATAGTCTTAATGCCAGCAGTCTTGTTTGCAATGTTTAATGCTGCATGTACAGTCTGGCGCAAGATCCGTGCACTATTATCTGGATAGGAAGGGTCATAGATGGGCCCCACTGCATGAATAATAGTGTTACAGGGTAAATCGCCTGATTCTGTAACTGTGATCATTCCTGGCTGGAAAGGACCATGTCGTCATGCAATATTATCACTTTCCCTTTGAATACTGTCTCCCCCTGCCATGACAATATCTCTAGCCAAGCCACCCCTGTGCTGCAGGTGGCTATTGGTAGCATTCACTATAGCATCCACCCACTGAGTGACCATGTTCCCTACACCCACAGAGATTAGTACCCCAGCCCCTGTCTGTCCCTGGGTAATCATTTTCTAAAAAATAGGATCCCAGTCCTCTGGGGGGCCGACACAAAGCTACCATTATCCACATGTTGATATGATGGGGCAACAGATGGAGGGACAGGTGATGTAAGAGCTGGGAACATTGGTGTCGGAGGTGGGGGAGATGCTGAGGTAGATTGCTGAGGTGGGGTGTAATATTGTCCTTGCATAGTCACAATCGGATATATAGAAACTGGTGGAGGAACTAATTGGGCATTAGGCTTTGGAATGTCTGTCCTCTCATTGTTATCAAGCCTTCCAGGTGGCGTAAGATGGCGGCCACAGGAAGTACCTGTGGGTGGGACTTCCTTTGAGTCATGCATTCCAAAGGTGGGAGGGCACCTGGGTTGCATAAGATGGCCGCTACAGGAAGTACCTGTGGGTGTAACTTCCTTTGAGTCATACATTCGAAAGGTGGGAGGGCACCTGGGTGGCGTGTCTGTCCGGGAGCAGTCAAGAGAAGGCGCTGTGGCTGCAAAGTCAGTGGGGAGCGGGGATGGTCTATGAACTCCACAATGTAAACCATTGTCCCGAGAGTCTAAAGTTTGCACATCACTCCTAGAACATGTCCACTCCCTGAGGCCATTATAAGATGGTGGCTCAACAGTTTTCAAAGCAACATTAAAAACATGGGGCTTAACATACATGTAATATACATCATCATTATCATCTGTTCTCTCTTCCTCTTCCCATCCCTCTTTTGCTATGTCATTTGCTATATGACCCCAGGCAATAGCCGCAGATAATAAACCTGTATCCTCTAGTTTTCCCTTCTTTTCCTTTAAAGCTATTTTCCACAGCCCCGGCTGAAGTCTTCCCCTCTTATTCATTCCTACAATGTCCATTAACTGTTTAAGTCTAGCAATATACTTAACTCCTTCCCTCTGGGCCACAAGTGTCTGAGTGCTAAAGCTGTTATTCGACACCTTGGCTTCCTTTGTAAACAGTCTCAAGAATTTCTGCATGGCTGACGAATGTTGACACAGTACAAACAGAAAGACGGACCATACAAAGTGAATTCAGTCGGTATGACTCAATGAAACAGAATAATCTCCTTAGAATAACGGCAGATACTAGCTGGCCAGCCTAGTTTCTGTTTCCACCCTCGTACGTTCTATCTTCCAAGAACAGGACGTTGTTTAGGGAGAGATACAGAACTGCAAAACTTTTGTTTTCCTTCCTCACATCATCCCCCCTGCGTTCTCTCAAGAACAGGAGGTATATGGAGATGCAATGTGAGATTACACCCAGGAGAGCACGTTGTTCACAAGTCACACACAACAGCCCATCCACTAAGTCAGTCTCAAGCATAAACAAATTAGAATAAGCAAAGGTTACAGTGGATTGGAATGTGAGTGGGATTCGATAACACCAGCAGGGTCACACCTACCCCCACTTAAGGATTACCACAACAGACCGACTGGTGCCCTCTGCTAATCTATGAACGACTGGAAACACAAGCAAGTCTATAATTACAGTGTAATTAAACTAGACTTACCGTGTAAGGGGGGTGATCAGGCCCGTCCAGTCATCCAAGATCCACAGCTGGACACCATCATTCGGTCTGCCCTGGTGTGGTGCCCGTTTGGTGCCCCACGTTGGTTGCGCCAATTGTGGAAGTGAGGTTCAAAGAACCCCAACCCTTTGCTTATCCCTTGCCAAATTAACTTATTCAAGTGTATACGTGAAGCTTTGATATCGGACAGACAAAGTCAGATACTGAACTTCTCTTGAAGAGAAATGGCGCAGGAAATGGCGCAGGAAAGATGTGTTATGTGTTATTCCAGCATAACATATATATATATTCAGTATAAAGGAAGGTCCCAATAGGGTGTCGCCCTGAGGCAATTGAGCAATCACAGTAGTCTCTGGCCCATGGTATAGATAAGTCTCATTATGTTGTCCTATGGGGTTAAGTGTCCCCCCCCCCCCCCCAGATATTCTCCTCATTCGCCAGGATATTCTCTTGGGAGGTGTCATGTTGAATCCTTTGTCTCATCTCCTTCTTGTAAACAATTTGAAAGTCCACTTCTATAACCAGTTCCAACTAGTCCTTTCAGGATATTTGTATAGTGCCACATGAGTACAGATATCTGATATATATATCAAGGTTTTCATAATTATATTAAAGTGAGGATATATATGACTGAAAGATATCCAATATAACAGATATATGCAAAACAAGATTCATAACATATAACAGAATATAAGTATAGATATTTAGTATACATCAGAGTTTAATATAATGTTTTTTAGTAGATTTTAGAATCTTATCTTTAACAATGGCACCCTTCCTGGGCTATTAATATCAGCCCCCAGCTGTCTGCCTAGCCTTTGCTAGCTATTAAAATAGGGGGGACCCCACGTCATTTTTTGGGGGGTCCCCCATTTTAATAGCTAGTAAAGGCTAGGTATTCAGCTGGAGGCTGATATTAGTAGCCTGGGAAGCTCCGTGGGTATTACCCCCTTCCCAGGCTTCAAACATCTGCCCCAGCTGTCTGCTTAACCTCCGCTAGAGACTAAAATTACGGGGAACCCCACATCAATTTTTTTTTTAATAAATCCTTTATTTTAACACTAAATGACAAGTACAGCAATCAACACTATCACTGTACTTCTTATATATGTGACTGACATGTTTCTATGTATCTAATCTATGTGTGATGCTTTATTCTTTCTATTCTAAATTGTCGGGTACCGATGCTTAATTGCCAGCCGGCTTTTTTAAAGAGACGGTGCATGAAAACACTATTATTTTTTTTAATAAATCCTTTAACACTAAATGACAAGTACAGTAAGTTGAGCGCTGCCATCCAGCTTGTCATCCTTCAGAGACACTGCAGAGCGCAGGCATTATGGGAACTTCCGATTCCGGTATTCGATATTCTAAAAGTATCGGAACTCAGTATCGGAACTCCGATACCGCGAATATCGGTCGATACCAGATATTTCAGTATCGGAATGCTCAACACTAGTTATGGGCTTAAATAATTTTCTATTTTTAACGATTGGACTTTCAAACACAACATTACATATATGCTTTTATTATTATTATTATTATTATTATTATTATTATTATTATGATTTTGGATTGAGTGGGGTGATTTGAAATTGTCGTTTTTTTTACAATTTTTTTTAAATGTTATCTAATTTTTACATACAGTATCTTTTTAGTCCTCTTAGGGCACACTTGAAGCTGTGCTTATACTATTGTTGGATTGCTGGTACTAGACACTGCAAAACCTCAGTATTGCAGTATATATGGAAATTCCCAATCTCCTATGAAACCCAACCTGGGTTTCATAGAAGTACCAAGGTATTTTGGGTAAAATCATACAGTCCCAAAATGGATGAAAAATCTTCCACCTGTAGTTAGCCAATGGCAGCAGAAGGTTTTTACAGATTTGCTTTGTGGACAGGGTTCTGGTAACTGTCTGCAGACGGAAAGTTAGTGGTTCCTGTTGCACTTGTATGATCCTCATCTCATCCTCTCTTCATGTTGTTTTCTATTTGTGTGATATCTCATCTCCTCCCCTTTGCACTCCAAAATTCTCTCTCTTCTTCAAGCTCAAACTTTCTAAGCTCCTGATGCTGAACCTTCTTTCCTAATTGGTTACCCTCTCTTCTAATGAGTTTACTCAATTAGTTACATGCTGCTTACAGCATGGCAGAGAGAGCTGGAGATTGGTTGTTGACAGGTCCCTCAGCCTCACTGGAAAAGGCTGCTTCCTGTGAGGGTAAACTCTTCTTTTCTACCCTTTCTTAAAGGATACTCTATGCATGATGCTCTTGAAGTGGTCCAGAAGGAGTGCCCACTCGTGACTCTGGGGCCCAATAGTGCATTCACTGTCTCCTCTGGGGGTCAGTACGAACTAGTGTATCCTTCCTTTAGATCATACTCATCATGTAAGCCACACCTTAAAGAGTTTTTAATTAATAGATCTTGGAATAAAAATAAGTTCCACAATTGGATGTATTTAAGAAAAATGATCCAGAGCTGAGATAATCTTATAATGGTGCCCCTGCTGTGTACTGTATAATGGCTCTGTCTGCATGTGCAGGAACATGGTCTGATCATATCACAGCTCCTGGGCAGAGGAGGGAGCAAAAGAGTATACAGACAGGACAGCATGGGATTGCAGCTGATTCTTTATTTGAGGTGAAACATTGTTTTAAAACAGGCAGTCAAATGTCTTACCTCACAGAAAGAATCAGTTGTGATCCCATGCTGTCCTGTCTGTATAATTTTTTGCTTCCTCCCCTATCCTGACACTATGGTATATTCAGTCCATTTTCCTGCACGGTCAGACACAGTCATTACACGGTACACAGCAAGGGCACATTTATAAAATTATCTCAGCACAGGAACATTTATTTTAACACATCCAATTGTGGAACTAATTATTATTTCAAGATCTATTGACTAAAATGAATTTTATTTGTTCATGGGACAACCACTTTAAGTCACCTATTGCTTTCCAATGTCTGCTTGTTTGTAAATTTAATTTTCATAATTTCTAGCAAACCAAGCAGCCTTTCTCATGCATCTCATTGAATGCCCTCCTCTTATTCCCACACCATTTTGATTAACTTAATAACATATCAGGGCAAATCACTTTCATATGATTGCATGTACTGATTGCAGCCATAGGCCTCATTTGACCTCAAGGTGAATCCAGATCTTCTTGTATAAGTAAACTACTCAAATAAAAGTGATGAACAATTAATTTAACCACTAATACTGCCTTTCATCAGTCAGCAAATTGATTTTTTCTTGCATAAAAATTGATCTCCTATTGTTGTTGCCACACTCGGTCTGTTTTACATTTAAAGGCAATAATATGAACAATAGCTAATCAATTTTTTGCTACCAAAGATCAATTTTTAGACTGATTGGTATTTCTGCACAAGGGAGCTATCTCACTTCATTAAAACGGGAACAAATATAATTTTATTAAAAAAATCTTCAAATAATATCTGCCTCAAAATGCAGTTGAAAAACACCATTGTGTATTGTTATTCTAACATTTCACATTCTTTAATTTAGTAATCATTAAACACAAGCAGATCGATCCTTGGAGGATTGAGACAAATGTCCTGAAGTTTGAACACTACACTCTGTGATTCGATTTGCGGGAATAAGCCCCCCAAAAAATGCATGACACCATTTGACACCAGGGCCGCCATCAGGGCATTACTGCCTTTACAGATGTATGGGGCCTGCAGAGCAGAGGGGGCCTAGCCCAGTCAGGGCCCTCCCCTCTTGTGCTTCTGCTCACCGGGTCCCAGGGTGTAACAAAGAGCTGTACACTGGGTCGCTGCCTTTGGGGCGGGGCACACTGCGACACTGGACGATTTCCTGGAGCTCCGCTGCCATCAAAGTACCATTTACAGACTTCTGGTCAGGTGACAGCCCATACACGATCATGTATGAGCACCACTGGCCATTGTACGGACAGCAGAAGTGGAGTTGCGCCTGCAGGGGATCGTAAGTCAGGTAAGTGTGAAAACCTTTTTTTTTCTTTATAAAATGAATTGCATGGGTGGGGGGGACTGAAAATGATGAAGTTTGATGGGGAAGGGGACTGAAAATGATGGAGTGAGAGGGCGAGGGGGACAGGGGACTGTAAATGATGGAGTGAGAGGGGGAGGGGGACAGGGGACTTCACATGATGGAGTGAGGGGAGGGGCTGCAAATGATGAAGTGAGAGGGAGGGGGACAGGGAACTGCAAATGATGGAGTGAGGGGAGGGGCTGCAAATAATGAAGTGAGAGGGGGGAATGCAAATGATGAAGTGAGAGGGGTACAGGGGACTGCAAATGATGGAGTAATGGGGGCTGCAAATGATGAAGTGAGAGTGGGACTGCAAATGATGAAGTGAGGGATAGAGGGGGACTACAAATGATGAAGAGAGGGGAGGGGGGGGACTGAAAATGATGAAGTGAGGGGGGACTGTAAATGAAGTGGGGAGGAGAGGGGGACTGCAAATGATGAAGTGAGGGGATGGGGGGCCTGCAAATTATGAAGTGACAGGGGGGATTGCAAATGATGAAGTGAAGGGGAAGTGGGCCTGCAAATTATGATGGGGAAGGAGGGTGGGGGACTGCAAATGATGAAGTGAGGGGGGAGGGTGACAGGGGACTACAAATTATGGTGAGAGGAGGAGACTGTGACGCGCCCCCTGGGCTGTGGGGTACTTGGTGCCGGGCCGGTCGTTGCTAGGGGAGATGTCACAGTGGCAGTGACCCGGTCCGTGACCCAGGGCAGTCAATCAAAAGGGGGGGTTATTTACAGGGGATTTATAGTTTTTATATATATATTTCATGACGCCACCTGTGGTATGCGGCTATGTGGAGCTGCCGCTGCGGAGCAGGTCCTCTGGAGCTGATGTAAATGCAGCAGGGTTGGTTTAGCTCTCCACAGGTAGAGCTTAGCTCCAGGGCAGGGTAGATGTTGTAGATGTTGCTGGGCGTTGTAGTGCAGTGTAGTGCAGGCAGTGATGATGCAGCAGTAATTCACAGAGACAGTGGGGTGCAGTCTTCAGTGGCGCTGCGTTCACCAGGCAGGGGTTCAGCAATCCCTTAGCTAGTTCAAGAGTGCCTGACAGGACCCCGTTCTATGTGCCTTTCTCAGTCGTCTTCCTGCGCTGGCTCTCACCCTCCTGCCCTGCGCCTCACAATCAGTGTCCCAATCCGGTAGCCTCGGGTCTTGTCGGGCGACCTGCAGTCCCCTGGACCCACTGTGACCACCTTCTCGGCAATGTAATTGTGGCTGTGGCAACTGCACCCTAAAAGTACAGAAGCCTCCGGTTTCTAGCTGAGCCTTGTAGTTCTCCACTACTTTAGGGGCTGGTGCCCTCTGCGGCTTGATCCTTCCACATCTGGTAGATTCGGGCATACGGGTGGCCTCCAGCACTGCCCGTACCCCTAGGTTCCCTTTGTTCCTCTTGGAGCCTTCCTTCCCACTCCTCTCTCCTTCTCCGTCCTGGGCTTCTCTGCTAGGCCCACTCTGGGGCAGAGCTCGTGCAGAGCCCCTGCTCTCCTCACTTCTCCTCTCAGACTGGCCTGTCTGACTGGACTCACTCTCTCAAGATGGTTCCCTCTTTTATACAACTCCTTCATGTGCTCCCCTGATCTTCTTCCTCCACCCACACCCACTACATGGTTCCCCCTCACTTGGTTCCCCTCCACTCCAGCCAGGGACCAGGGACTGTGCTCTCCCTTAGGAGCAATCTCGCCCTGCCCTCCAGAAGTGGATGTGTTGGATGCAGGTTTTAGGGTCCCGGGCAGCACTCTATCCTTACCTGAGAGTGGGATACCACACCTCTGGGTGAGATGCAGTACTCTGTGGTGACTGAACCCACAGGGGCGCCACAACTGCAAATGATGAAGTGAGGTGAACGGGGGACTGCAAATGATGAAGTGAGGTTGGGGGATGGGGAACAGCAATTGAATTGAAGGTGGTGGGTGGGGAGGGCAAATGATGACTTGAGGGGCTGGGGGAGAGCAAATAATGTATTTATTTTAATGAATTTTGAGGGCGGGGGATTAAATGATGATGTATTGAGACTGGGGCAAGGGGGACAGTAAATGTTGATGAATTGAGGGCAGGGAAGAGCAAATAATGGTGAATCGGTGTGGGGCAGCAAATAATGATAAATTTAGGGTGAAGGAGAGTAAATTATGTATTGATGTGGCGGAGAGAAGTTGATAACGAATAGAGGGTGGGGGTGAGAGAGAGGGCATGACATGACAATGAATTGGGGCGGAAGGGGGGCATGTAAATCTAATGAATTGGGGGAGCGGGAAGTACAGATTGGGGGCATTGAGGATGATGGAGTGTGACTGGTAATTAATTGGGGGAAAGAGTACAGGTGCTAACTAATTTATATATTTATTAGGTAGGGAAAGTGGCTATTTATAGTTAGTGGGGACATAATGGTGGATTACAATTTATATTTGGAATGGTGGGTTGCATAATAACTAATTATATATTAATGGTGGGTGCACGTCTGTATTCATCTGTGTAGTGAAGAAGTTGGGGAATGTGCTCTGCAAGCGGTGCTCTAGATAACTGTGTTATTTTATGCAGAGACGAGTCCTGGCTGGAAGAAGTGATTGCGGTCCGAGCTGGATGAAAATTGAAGATGAATATCTTCAAATTAGAAACGTCACTGGTGAGTCAGTGTGTTACCTGTACATTGACACTATATACTATGTACAGAGCTCCTGTGTATAATGTCACTGGTGATGTCTGTATTACCTGTACACTATACACTGTATACAGAGCTCCTGTGTATAATATAACTGGTGATCACTGTATTACCTATACACTGACACTACATACAGAGCTCCTGTGTATAATATCACTGGTGATCACTGTATAACATGTACATTGACACTATTTACAGAGCACCTGTGTATAATATCACTGATGATCACTATATTACCTGTACACTGACACTATATGCAGGCCTCCTGTGTATAATGTCACTGGTGATCTCTTTATTACCTGTACACTATACAATATATACACCGCTCCAGTGTATAATGTCAGTTATGTTCACTGCATTACCTGTACACTGACACTATATACAGAGCTCCTGTGTATGTCACTGGTGATTACTGTATTACCTGTATACTAGCACTATATACAGAACTCCTGTGTATAATGACACTGGTGATCCCTTTATTACCTGTACACTATATACTATATACAGAGCTCCTGTGTATGTCACCGGTGATTACTGTATTACTTGTACACTGACACTATGTACAGAGCTCCTGTGTATAATGGCACTTAGTATTGTGTTTTTTTTTATTAATGATCAGTATTGTTAGATTTGGTCATTATGTGGTGGTAATATGTGGTCTGGTGATGGTGTGGCGGTATTTGATCCTTGTATGTGGCATTATTCGGTTACTATGTGGTGATAATATGTGATCTGGTTATGGTGTGGTGGTAGTTGTCCCTTGTATGTGATATTATTGGTCATTTTAAAAAATGTATGTGACACATTCCCTTAATGAAAAAATATATATATATACCTAAAAAGAGTATTGGATATTTTAAGAAATGTTTAATAGGTTAGAGTAGAGTAGGGTCCGGTCAGAAAAGTCTACCTTGTCGTGGTGGCGGCTTAAAATTTTTTTGTCTAAAACAAAAGCTGCTGGCTATGAATGTGATATGGTGTTCAATGGGAACTGTTAACGTGTGATTGGTGAGGACATGGTGCAGAAGTGGAGTTTCTCCAAGAGTAAGAGATGGGACTGTGGAAGGTTCAAAGGGTGGAAACGGAGCCTGGGCAGAGTTTCAAGGGGGCCCAAAAATTTTGCCAGTATGGGTCCAGAAATTACTGGTGGCAGCCCTGCATACAATCATCTGTAGGTGAGAAAACTGAACTCATATATGTCCATATTCATCACAATCAATGCCAAACCAATTTGAATTTACTGCTTTTTGCTAAAAAAAATCACCTGCACTAATCCTCAATGGAAAATAGATAGCTGCCATTATTTTATGAAAAAGGATGCTTGCAAGGTTTGAGCACAAAATGCTGAATTTTTCCACAAATAAAATGTATAATGTATTGGGCGTCAATTTTTAAATATGTCTCATAACTCACAGGATTGTCCCCCTGTGTCAGAACAGGTCAAAATTCTTGGAATTTATAAAAGCCAAACTTAATGAAATTTTCTCCTTTACAAAGCACAATTTTTGGAAATTGGTGTATTACTAGGATAAATTGTGTTCCCTGCTTGGTCAAACTTTGGCGGAGCATATAGATGCTGATCTCATGTATTGTGTGACCAGGAGAACCTTCTCCACTTTCTGCAGTCAACACTTCCATGTGTGTCTGGCCTCCAGTAAATTATCAAAACAAAATTCTTGGAATTCTGTAATGCAATTTTCTTGAACAAAATGTTTAAATTTTGTCAAAATTGTAAATAATCTTTTGGGGCAAAAGTCCCCCACTTGTGCCAGCACTACAGCTACAACAAATAACCAAGTTAGTAGCATCAATTTTAGTATATGTAAAATGATGGACCAGATGTTTATTAACAGAGTCAAACCATCTAAACAGCCTGCACTGTGACCTT
This sequence comes from Phyllobates terribilis, assembly GCF_046119375.1. Lineage (NCBI taxonomy): Eukaryota > Metazoa > Chordata > Amphibia > Anura > Dendrobatidae > Phyllobates > Phyllobates terribilis. The sequence goes on along the minus strand of NW_027362762.1, from coordinate 761,091,139 downwards.
TCTCTGGCAGATACCTTGAACCAAATCCCATAGACTTCTGCTAAACCCAAACATGGTTACGGGCGAAATGACATGAAGGGTGATAGAAAAAAACTTACCATGGATAACAATGTGATTGCCACTAGCAGCAACTCTAACACCACCAGTAGTGCTGGAAGCAACCTTCCCAGAAGTAGTAGTACTAAACGCAAATCACATTTGGCCTCTTTTACAATCTCTGGCAAGTGCATAAGCTACGAGGAAGCAGAGGGCGAAATGGAGTATACATCCCATTTATCAAATCAATCCCAGCTAGATAATGTAGTCTCTGTCAGCGACACCATCAGTTAGTGTTCTGCTTTGTTACCCTCCTCTGCCACCATAAAAGGTAATTACGTACAGAGTGGCATTTCCAATCCGTCAATGACACCTGTTTCTACTCTGCCTCACAGTCCCCTAACCCACAGCACTCTGGGAACTAAGGAGCATACCACACTAGAAAAACAGTCAACCTTTGTTCTTGGAAAACATGGTGTTGGGGGATATGAACAACATGATTCTTATGCCAATCTGTGTTACAAGCTGTATTAGCTTAAGTGATAAGGATACTGTCCGTGGTAGTAACAATATGAACTTTGACAATCCTCGGGATTGGCATGATGAGGGCAAGGAGTGCTGGCCATTTCACATACAGAGACACATTTCAGCTGAATCACGGATGAAGATGATGATGATTCTGTGTTGTACAAAACCTGGGAACCAGACAGGGGTGATGAGGAATGGAGATCATTAGCTGAGGACGTTGCAGCTATTAGCAAAACACAGAGCAGACGTGTGTCAAATACATACTGTGGAGCCCAATCAGTTTTTCCTGCAATCAGCTCTAGAGCAGGTTATGCCACACATGATAATGGTGAAGGAAGCTCTACAGCACCTGAAAAGTTTGGTCATAGTGGTGGCGAGATATACGTGTGGGCTTCTCATGTGTTCTTTTGCAGGCTTCTTCTGACAGATCCCATAGAACATTATGACATCCATTTTTGCATCAGTTTCCCTCTAGCTTTTTACTGTTATGTTGCATGGTAAAAAGCCAGATGGTCAGATAGGTGGAAATGAGGCCTAACATTTCAGACAATGTAATATTAACATAACATGTCAATGATGTACAGTAAACATGGATATCTTCAAATATCACAACTAATATGTCTCATGAGTCAAATACATGAATCAATATGAAAAGATGTCTCAATGACATATATTTTGTCTTAGCCATGTCTTCCACAGTGGCAGTCCACAGTCCTCAAGAATTTACAGCATAAAATCAAAACATGTGAACAATGTCTTAAAAGAAATAGTCACAACTTATAGTTTTAACGATAAATCTTTCGTGTCTAGTTTCATAGTTTTTTTAAATTAGAAATTGTGTAATTCTCCTTGTTATGCATGTCCTATTCTTTTACCCTCAATTACCTACTATGCATTTGGAAATATGGAAACAAAAAAGAAAGAAAAGGGTTAGTGGGATAAATATTGTGGATAGATACCGTAGAAAGATATAGCAAATATATTGTTATAGTCCATCATTATATAGATAATTACTGTCAGATATCAGACCTTGTTTTTCATAATTTACTTTAAAGTAAATTACTAAAATTTACTTGAGAATTTGAGTTCATTGATTTGGACATCATACCTGACGAAAGATTGGTTAATCATATTTTTTACCATAAGCTGTACCCGGTAGTGACAATTTTAACAATAAATCAAGTGTTACTTAAACTCGGTTGAAGGTATTATAGCGCATACTAACACTCTTGTCTCCGGAGACCTTGAAGTTAAATTGAATAAAGCTTGACTGATGATAAGCACAACATGCAAAAATGAATAAGCCAACACTTGGTGTAAATCATTTAGTTTGACATCCTGCTCTGCACAGTAATATTCATAATGATTAAAAAAGTGCTGCAGAACACAATTTTGACTGTAGGATATACCAAATATTTTAGAAAATATGACTTTTTGGTGTCAGACCATGTGAATCAATATTGTATGTAACAGACTCAAACAGCAATGCATAAATCCACTCTACTTTAAAGCAACTATATAATTAAACCAAATTAATTCCAATAAATATTATTACATATTTTTTCTGATTGAACTTTTTTTGTTATTGCTTTTATTTATTTATTTATTTATGTTTTATTTTAGCTGCTTTCAAACACTCTATGATTTGGAAATTCAGTTTTGTAATGCCGAAGTCTCTTTTTGGTTGGTGCGTATTGGGACAGACAAGCTTGTGGAATCAGCTTTTCTGAAGATCAAAGAAAAGTTGTCTGTTTTTTTTCTAAATGATAGTTCTAGAGACAGAAATTCACCTAATGCCTCTTTCAGACATCTGTGAAGCACAATCTAATTGCGACTGTGATATACAGACTTACAGACTGGCATCGGGTCTTCTGATCTGAATTTGATAGCCTCAACTTGACATATGTGAGGTTGTTTAGTTTGGGTCAGGAGACTCATGGCAAATCTATACATCACAGTTCGTACTTGGATTGTGTTTCACAGACACCAGGATGAGGTTTAAAAAAATAATCCATTTCCATCCACTTTTGCATCAGGAGATGAGAAGGAGAAGTGGAGAAGTGTGGTGTCATCTTCAAATATTTACCAGGTCATGTCCATAATTAACAGGTATCGCTCATCTGTCTTTTTCAATAGAATTGACTCCCCACTCCACAATCTGTCCATGCTGCATTTCAGCTACTCATCTGTACCAAAGTCTTCAAGAATCTATCAAACCAGGTTAGACATAACAAGATTCTCAGGCCATGGATTACAAAAGTGCTGCACATACCTTTATTGGTTGATTTTGAGGAATTGTCTGGACTGGTAACACAATTTATTGTGAGTCAATTGGAGGTCATCCATTATGTGCAAATTATTTCTGTCTGACTGGACATACTAGCTCAAATGTTCATTTTTCAATTTCTGTTTTGCAGCATTTACCTCAATTCTTCTCACTCACACATCTTTGGAATCAACATTTCACTTACCCCACGCTGATTTTAAGAAAATCCTAAGGCCTCTCAGGGTTTTATAATATGCATTTTGAATTTTGACTAATCCTGTACGCATTTCATAAACTGCTTGATAAGCCTGGCTGAGTTCATTCTGCTGCTGACGTGTTACTTAATTTAAAGTAAGAAACTAATTTGGTGTGTCATTATGCATTCTAGCTCCATAACTTGGTATCAGAACTTTCCTGGAACAACAAAGCTTTCTTTTGAAACCTTCTACGTAGAATTGTCAAACCTGATAAACAGAAACTACCTGGAAAGAACTTGCCAACCTCGTTTGATGATCTTTCTCTGGACACCTAAGTTTATTTACATTTCAAGGAGAGGTCTATGGAGAGATATCTTCATCTTCAAGTTCCAAAAGTCAGAAATTCTTCAAAGTCTCCTCCCAGGGAGAAAATGCATATATATTAACTGTAAAAAAATATCTTAGAAAGCCCATCCCCTGACAGAAGAATTGTGTCTTTATTTTGGAGTAGGTGTTTATTCACAAAAGGACTGTTCCAACATTGAAGGGAATCTGTTAGCAAGATCAACCCTCCCAAAAATATATATACATGAGAATACAGGTCTTTGAAATGTACAGTTGAAACCAGAAGTTTACATACACTATATAAAAAGACACATATGCATGTTTTTCTCAATATCTGACATGAAATCAGAATAAACTTTTCCCGTTTCAGGTCAATTAGGTTTACCATAATTTTTTAAATTTGCCAAGTGCCAGAATAATGAGAGAGAAAGAATGTTTTAAAGCATTTTTATTACTTACTGCAGAGTCAAAAGTTTACATACACTTAATTAGTATTTGATACCATTGCCCTTAAATTGAATGACTTGGGTCAAACATTTGGGAAATCCTTCCACAAGCTTCTCACAATAGTTGGTCTTAATTTCGGCCCATTCCTCATGACATAACTTGAGTAACTGATCCAGGTTTGTAGGTTGCCTTCCTCGCACCTGCCTTTTCAGTTTTGCCCATAAATTTTCAATGTGATTGAGATCAGGGCTTTGTAATGGCCACTCCAAAACATTGACTTTGTTATCCTTAAACCACTTTGTTACCATTTTGGCAGTATGCTTTGGGTCATTGTCCATTTGGAAGACCCATTTCCACCCAAGCTTTAACTTCCTGGCTGATGTCTTGAGTTGCTGCTTTAGTATTGCCACATAATCTTGTTTTCTCATGATGCCATCTATTTTGTGAAGTGCAACAGTGCCTCTTGCAGCAAAACAACCCCACAACATGATGCTGCTACCCCCGTGTTGCTGTTCTTAGTCTTCCAAGCTTCTTCCTTTTTCCTCCAAATGTAACGATGGTTATTATGCCCAAAAGGTTCCATTTTAGTTTCATCAGACCACAGGACATATCTCCAAAAATTAAGGTCTTTGTTCCTGTGTGCATTTGCAAACATTAATCTGGCTTTTTTATGTTTCTATTGGAGTAATGGCTTCTTCCTGGCAGAGTGGCCTTTCAGCCCATGTTGACAGTACTCGTTTCACTGTGAATATTGATACAATCTTATCGCCATCATCTTCACAAGGTCTTTTGCTTTTGTCCTTGGATTGATATGCACATGTCGGACCAAAGCACGTTCATCTCTAGGACACAGAACCCGTCTCCTTCCTGAGTGGTGTGATGGCTGGACATTCCCATCTTGTTTGTACTTGCGTATGATTATTTGTACAGATGAGTGAGGTACCTTCAGGTATCTTGAAATTGTACACAAGGATGAGCCAGACTTTTGCAAGTCTACAATTCTCTTCCTAATATCTGATTTATTTAGACTTTCCCACGATGCTACACAAAAATGCAGTGTGTTTCAGGTGTGCATTAAAATACATTCACAGGTGTGTCTCTAATTAACTCAGATGTTGCCAAAAAAATGCATCAGAAGCTTCCAAACACATGACATCATCATATGGGCAGTCCAGAATTGTTTAAAGGCATAGTAATTTTAGTGTATGTAAACTTTTGACTTTTCAGTAAGTAATAAAAATGCCTTAAAACATTCTCTCTGTTTCATTATTCTGGCATTTGGCAAACATTAAAAATTATGGTAATTGACCTAAAATGGGAAAGGTTTATTCTAATTTCATGTCAGATATTGAGAAAAACATGCATGTGTCTTTTTGTAAACTTCTGGTTTCAACAGTATCTCCATTGGCATCTTTTATCTGTAGCAGCATTCCAAAGAAATTATTGTTTTCATTCTTAAGAAATTGAGGCGTTAAGTGCTCTGGGCATAACAGTCTATGGAACAATATCTCTAAATGTTTTACAATGACCATCAGAACAATTGACACAAAAAAAAGAAAGAATATTCAGCTCACCTGGTTGCTGTAGGCTCTGAGTGCAGGGAAGCACGGATATGTGTGGCCTCACGTGTTTGAATAGAAAAAAGGGGAAGGGAAACCAACTTCCAAAATAGCAAAATTTATTGAGATAAATCCACGCAGTTTAAAATTTCCATATCATATCGGGGAATCTCACATAGAAAAAATCATAAAGCGTTTCGAACACAGTCCTGTGTACTTTGTCAAAGCTAACATGCATCTGACATACTATTTGGTGGGATCATACGACCTTGTTGAATTCTACACAAAAAAACATGATTCCCAGAGGTCTCAGAATTAAAAAGATTCCTACAACCATATACTCTGAGGAATTTATTTTGAACTGGAATCAGTTACTTACAGATTGCTCTCTGAACTTAATGAGGCTCATCATTAAACAGGAAGAGTTAAAACTCACTGAATTGCATAAAGAGATTTAAGCCACACAAAATAAATTAGAGCAATACAAAATCAATTCTGATTACCAGGACTATAATGACCATTTAGAACAAGTGGTTTCTCAATTGGAAAATACAATCATGATACGGAAAAAATCTAAATTCCAAAGGGATCACATGGATTATTCTCAACAGCAGGTGTATGATTGGGGTAGATGGGCACGCCCTTCCCCGTCACCTAAGTCCATTCTTAAATAAAGAAATAACCAATCTAATATGCCATCTGATCTCCACATCAGTTTTAGTTCCTCTGATCAAGAATCAGTAGACAGTAATGTTACAGATACAGAAATACGGGAGAATCTCACATATTACCGCAAACCTAAAAATTACAAAAATTATAAACAGACAAAAAACAGAAAAGGAGGGGTGGACACAAACATAGCAAACCCCACAGGCATGACAATTCGCCGCAAGAGGTATTTCTAACACCACATACATTGAATGTTCTGAATTTGTCTAAACAAGTTTTAACCCAGGAACAAGATGAAGTTCTTTCACTTAGCTTGAACTTTGTACCGGATCGTAGTTTCAACCTTTTTTCCACTCTTTTGGATCTCAATAGATTCATACAGAATCTTACCATTAAAAAGCATTTTTTGACGGAAGAGAGTGATCAATCTGAATTTTCTTTACCAATTGTCAATGAATATAGACGTTTGAACTTTAAGGAACAGATGTCGGTATTATACTTGCAAGATCTCCACGGCTTATCAAAACCAGTTTCTACTTCAACATCTATGTCCACTTCATTTAAAACCAAAAATCCTTTTTTCTATGCACTACAGACAAGGGTGGACTGTATAGATCGTTTACAGGAAACAATGGAAAGAGAACTTAAATCTTTAGCACATGATGTTAAGCAATGTGGTTTCCAATTTATCTTCTTTGCATCATAAAGCATTGCAAGAATGAAGAAATATGTCACATATTGTAATACGTATGGCTGACAAGGGTGGTCTGGTAGTCGTACTGGACACCGATACATACAGATCCCAGATTACATCTTTATTAGAGGATTTATCCACATATCGTAAGTTGAGGTATAACCCGGTTTTAGATTTTAAAAATCATATCAGTGAAATTGTAAATGATAGATATGCGTTGTGTGTATTGTCTAAGAGTCAAAAAGATTATCTTCTGGTGAAATTTCCAGTCACTCCAATCATGCATGCATTGCCCAAAGTTCATAAGGGAGTCAGCCCACCCCCAATGAAGCCCATTATGTCGGGCATAGGATCAGTATCAGAATGATTAAGTGAGTGGGTTGACTCCCTATTGCAGCCATTATCGCAAAGAACAGCCGGGTTTCTTAAGGACACAGGTGATGTTTTAGAACAACTTTCGGATATAGTTTGGAGAAAAGATTTTTCATGGATTGCGTGTGATACAGTAGCACTGTACACTTCTATTCCGCCTGAGATTGCAGTGGAAGCTCTCTCTTATCACTTGAAAACATATAGTGATTACACAGAGAATTTATCTACATTCATCGTACAGGTAGTTAATTTTCTTATGACATGTAATTATTTTTCTTTTGATGACCAGTATTATATACAATCTAGAGGAGTGTCAATGGGGGCAAAGCACTCCCCCTCATTGGCCAAATTAGTTATGGCTTATTGGGAGGAGTGTTATCTTTACAGTGCTGATAATGATAACCCATTTGTGGAGTGCTTGGTCTGGTATGGTAGATATATTGACGATCTGCTCTTTGTATGGTCGGGCGATGTATCTGCCATACAAGACTTCGTGCAGTATCTTGATGTCAATCATTACAATCTGACAATTACATACAAATCTGAAATTTCCACTATTTCATTTCTTGATCTCAATTTACAGGGGATTCTGGATCAGCACATACTGACTAGCACACATTGCAAACCACAATCTGGGAATACTATTCCACATGCAAAAAGTAGTCACTCTTTCGATACAATTAAAGCGATACTTGTAGGTGAATTTACACGTATTGCAAGAAATTGCAATGATGATAGTAACCTATCCTCTGAATTTACACATACATGGTCTAAATTGTCCAAAAGGGGTTATCCAAAATGGACATTAAACAGAGCTTAGCGTATAATTGAGAGCAAGAGACAACACTGCACTCAGAATTCTGCAAATAAATCTAACAGATTGGTCCTGTCGCTGCAATTTAGTCCTCAGTTCAATACTATCAAATCAATATTTTTTAAACATATATCCATTTTATATGAGGATGCAGATTTATCTAAAATCTTGCAATCTAATTGCTCTGTTGTAGCCAGAAGAGGTACCACCATAGGTAATATTGTATCACCCTCTCTTTTCTCTTCTAATAGAAAATGCAGCACCTGGCTAAGTTGTTCTGGTTTTTACATCTGCGGCCAGAAGAGATGCAGTACCTGTAGACATACATCAGCAACCAAGGAATTTCAAAATCATAATCACACAGAAACTTTTAAAATTAACCCCTTAAGCCCCGAGGGTGGTTTGCACGTTAATGACCAGGCCAATTTTTACAACTCTGACCACTGTCACTTTATGAGGTAATTACTCTTGAACGCTTCAACGGATCCCCCTGATTCTGAGATTGTTTTTTCGTGACATATTGTACTTCATGATTGTGGTAAAATTTCTTCGATATCACTTGCGTTTATTTGTGAAAAAAATGAAAATTTGGCGAAAATTTTGAAAATTTTGCAATTTTCAAAATTTGAATTTTTATGCCTTTAAATCCGAGAGATATGTCACACAAAAGAGTTAATAAATAACATTTCCCACATGTCTACTTTACATCAGCACAATTTTGGAACCAATTTTTTTTTGTTAGGGAGCTATAAGGGTTAAAAGTTGACCAGCGATTTCTCATTTTTCCAACAAAATTTACAAAACCATTTTTTTAGGGACCACATCACATTTGAAGTCACTTTGAGAGGTCTTTATGACAGAAAATACCCAAAAGTGACACCACTCTAAAAACTGCACCCCTCAAGGTGCTCAAAACCACATTCAAGAACTTTATTAACCCTTCAGGTGCTTCACAGGAACTTTTGGAATGTGGAAGAAAAAAATGAACATTTAACTTTTTTCACAAAAATGTTACTTTAGACCCAATTTTTTTTATTTTCACAGGGGTAACAAGAAAAAATGGACCCCAAAATTTGTTGTGCAATTTCCCCTGGGCACGCAGACACCCCATATGTGGGAAAAAAACACTGTTTGGGCGCACGGCAGGGCTCGGAAGGGAAGGAGCGCCATTTGACTTTTTGATTGTAAAATTTGCTTGAATAATTAGCGGACGCCATGTTGTGTTTGGAGAGCCCCTAATGTGCCCAAACATTGGAGCTCCCCCACAAGTGACCCCATTTTGGAAACTAGACCCCCCAAGGCACCTATATAGATGCATAGTAAGCACTTGGAACCCCCAGATGCTTCACAAAATGATTCGTAAAAATGAAAAAGTGTTTTTTTTTTTCACTTTTTCATTTTTACGAATCAATTTGTGAAGCACCTAGGGGTTCCAAGTGCTCACTATGCATCTAGATAGGTGCCTTGGGGGTTCTAGTTTGCAAAATGGGGTCACTTGTGGGGGAGCTCCAATGTTTGGGCACACAGGGGCTCTCCAAACGCAAAATGGTGTCCGCTAACAATTTGAGCGGATTTTCCATTCAATCTTCACAAATTGATTTGTAAAAATGAAAAAGTGAAAAAAAAAACAATTTTTCACTTTTATGAATCAATTTGTGAAGCACCTGGGGGTTCCAAGTGCTCACTATGCATCTAGATAGGTGCCTTGGGGGGTCTAGTTTCCAAAATGAGGTCACTTGTGGGGGAGCACCAATGTTTGGGCACACAGGGACTCTCCAAATGCAACATGGTATCCGCTAACAAATTGAATGGAAAATCGGCTCAAATTGTTAGCGGACACCATGTTGCATTTCGAGAGCCCCTGTGTGCCGAAACTTTGGAGCTCCCCCACAAGTGACCCCATTTTGGAAACTAGACCCCCCAAGGCACCTATCTAGATGCATAGTGAGCACTTGGAACCCCCAGGTGCTTCACAAATTGATTCGTAAAAATGAAAAAGTGAAAAAAAAAACACTTTTTCATTTTTATGAATCAATTTGTGAAGCACCTGGGGGTTCCAAGTGCTCACTATGCATGTAGATAGGTGCCTTGGGGGGTCTAGTTTACAAAATGGGGTCACTTGTGGGGGAACTCCAATGTTTGGGCACACAGGGACTCTTCAAATGCAACATGGTGTCCGCTAACAAATTGTCGGCTCAAATTGTTAGCGGACACCATGTGTCATTTGGAGAGCCCCTGTGTGCCCAAACATTGGAGCTCCCCCACAAGTCACCCCATTTTGGAAACTAGACCCCCCAAGGCACCTATCTAGATGCATGGTGAGCACTTGGAACCCCCACGTGCTTCACAAATTGATTCATAAAAATGAAAAAGTGAAAAAAAAAACACTTTTTCATTTTTATGAATCAATTTGTGAAGCACCTGGGGGTTCCAAGTGCTCACTATGCATCTAGATAGGTGCCTTGGGGGTCTAGTTTCCAAAATGGGGTCACTTGTGGGGGAGCTCCAATGTTTGGGCACACAGGGACTCTTCAAATGCAACATGGTATCCGCTAACAAATTGTCGGCTCAAATTGTTAGCGGACACCATATTGCATTTGGAGAGCCCCTGATGTGCCTAAACAGTGGAGCTCCCCCACAAGTGACCCCATTTTGGAAACTAGACCCCCCAAGGCACCTATCTAGATGCATAGTGAGCACTTGGAACCCCCAGGTGCTTCACAAATTGATTCGTAAAAATGAAAAAGTGAAAAAAAAAACACTTTTTCATTTTTATGAATCAATTTGTGAAGCACCTGGGGGTTCCAAGTGCTCACTATGCATCTTGATAGGTGCCTTGGGGGTTCTAGTTTGCAAAATGGGGTCATTTGTGGGGGAGCTCCAATGTTTGGGCACACAGGGGCTCTCCAAACGCAACATGGTGTCCGCTAACAATTTGAGCCGATTTTCCATTCAATCTTCACAAATTGATTTGTAAAAATGAAAAAGTGAAAAAAAAAACAATTTTTCACTTTTATGAATCAATTTGTGAAGCACCTGAGGGTTCCAAGTGCTCACTATGCATCTAGATAGGTGCCTTGGGGGGTCTAGTTTCCAAAATGAGGTCACTTGTGGGGGAGCTCCAATGTTTGGGCACACAGGGACTCTCCAAATGCAACATGGTATCCGCTAACAAATTGAATGGAAAATCGGCTCAAATTGTTAGCGGACACCATGTTGCATTTCGAGAGCCCCTGTGTGCCCAAACTTTGGAGCTCCCCCACAAGTGACCCCATTTTGGAAACTAGACCCCCCAAGGCACCTATCTAGATGCATAGTGAGCACTTGGAACCCCCCGGTGCTTCACAAATTGATTCATAAAAATGAAAAAGTGAAAAAAAAAACACTTTTTCATTTTTATGAATCAATTTGTGAAGCACCTGAAGCTCATCAAGAGAATGCCAAGAGTGTGCAAAGCAGTCATCAAAGCAAAAGGTGGCTACTTTGAAGAACCTAGAACATAAGATATATTTTCAGTTGTTTCACACTTTTTTATTAAGTATATAATTCCACATGTGTTAATTCATAGTTTTGATGCCTTCAGTGTGAATGTACAATTTTCAAAGTCAAGAAAATACAGAAAAATCTTTAAATGAGGTGTGTCCAAACTTTGGGTCTGTACTGTATGTGTTTATGAACTTTGTTCATTGCAATAACTTTGACTTTGAGATGCAATAGGCAGAGGTAGATGAGACTTCTGACCAAAGACTGTAAAGAAAAATGATTTTCTGACAAACTCTAAAGCAGTATTACTGTGAGCAAATTCCGGATAAGGAAGTAAATCTGGTCAATTGTTCTGATGAAGTATTGCCTTGTGTCTTGTTGGTGTGCTTAGTTTTGCCATTGTGTATGACTTGTGACTAGTGATGAGCAAGCATGCTCGCTACTGCTCGGTGCTCGGGTCCCATCCCTGCATGTTTGGCGCTCTTTAGAGTGACACTGTAATGCCATGATGGTTGTGGCATTACAGTGAATGGCTGGCCGCACAGCATTATCAGGTCTATATCAGACCTGGCGCTGCCATGCTCATCACAGTCACTCCGGAATCAGACAGTGTAGGGAGAGCTGCTGCTGATCTAGCGAGAGATTTGCTTGTTTCTAGTTAGTGTAGGTATACCAGACTATATTAGAGACACATATCCATCTCAACTAACAGTCCTTCTGAGGACTAATCCAGCTGCAGAGATATCAGTGCTAGGAAGGCATGCAGGGTATATAGCAGACTGCAGTGCACATAGCAAGAGGGTCCAATCCAGTTCTGTCTGCTGGTGCTTTTACAGATATTTGTAGAAATAGCCCCAGGTATCAGAGGCCAGTTTTTTTTTTATCTTAATCCTCATTATTTGCTTAAAGAGCAATCCAGGGAGCACTGTTTTTCTGTGCCATTTGCTTGTTGGCACTGCAGAATACAGCCAGGTCCTTTCCATATTACAGCGCTAAAAATCCAGCTATTTAAAACTGTGGTGTGTCCGTCACACGGATCACACATAACTGAGCTGAAAATATTGCCATTTCTGGCCTCCATTTAAATTTTTTTTCAGTGTGTCAGTGAACTAATTGACACGAGGTCGGCGCTGTTAAAAATAGTTACCTACAGGCCAGCTATTTAAAACTGTGGTTTGTCCATCACACGGATCACATATAAATGCACTGGAAATATTGCCATTTCTGGCCTCCATTAAAATTTTGTTTCAGTGTGTCAGTGTAGTTATTGACATCGGTTTGCTGTTAAAAACAGTTAGCTACAGGCCAGCTATTTAAAACTGTGGTTTGTCCGTCACACAGATCACATATAAGTTTGCTCCAAATTCAGCCATTTGTAGTGAGTGTGGAAGATACTGTCCTCCATTTAAAATGGGCAAGGCACGTGGCAAGGGACGCGGAACTGGACGTGATAGTGATGGTGCATGCAGAGGCCGAGGCCGTGGGCAAGCTGAAATTGTGCCACAACAAACACCCACTTCTTGTCGCTCGACCTTCCTGTCCCAATCAATAGGCGACCACAGAACACCACTATTGAACACAGAGCAGTGTGAAAAGGTTATTGGTTGGATAGCAGATAATGCTTCCTGTCACTTAGCCACCACCACCACCACCCTGTCTTCCACATGGTCAAGTCTCATTAGCCCTGAGTCTGGACCGCATATTCCTCAACCTGGTCCTCCTTCCTCCCACCATGCTGAGTGCCCAGAGACAACTGATCCCACACTTGGACACTCCAAAGAGCTGTTCACTTTTCCATTTATAGATTCTGGCCTCTCGCCTGGTCCACTTGAAGCGGAGCAAGAGGAGATCGCATGTAGCGATGCAAAAATATTTGAGCAGCCACGGTCATACGAAGTGACAGTGAGAAAGTGTCACAAAAGGTGGACGATGATGAGACACAATTGCCAGAAAGTCAGGAGGAGGACCAGTGTGCGGAAGTGGAAGATGAGGTGGTGGATGATATAGTAACTGACCCAATCTAGCAGGAGGACATGCAGAGCGAGGACAGCAGCACACAGGGTGGGGGAGGCAAAGCACCCCAACAGGCAGGAAGAAGCAGTGTGGTGCCCGCAGACAAAAGTCGGGCAACCGTTCCCTCAACTTTCTGCAACCTGATGGCAGCGGCCATCCCTCGATACCTGGTCCCCAGCTGGCACTATTTCTCCTGGTGTGCCTTCCCTGCATTACACAAGCACGTGTCCCACAACATTAGCCGTGCCCTCAACAATGCAGTTACTGGAAAAGTCCACCTAACCACGGACACGTGGACAAGTGCTTGTGGGCAGGGAGGGTACATCTCGCTGACGGCACACTGGGTTAACATAGTGGAAGCCGGGACCCAGTCGGACCTTGGGATGGAATACATCCTCCCGACTCTGAGGATTGCGGGCCCTAGGTCAACCAGGATTGCCCCCACAGTCTACAACTCCTGTAACTCATGTTATGTTCTGCAACAAGAACTAAGGAATAGGAGGGAAAAGCTGTCCCTGCACTGAGACTCTGCTTAAACCCTACGCTGGGGTGGGTGCCCTATTCCTTGTGAATAGCCCCACCGACCATCCGGCACTGAACTCAAACGAAGACCTGAAGGAGGGGGAAGGAAGTCCCTAAATGGTCTAAAGACTGGGAGCAAACACAGGTGACCTCCTAAAAGAGAAGTTAGTTGCAGTAACGAAGATTAAAGGAAAGAAAACTGGTGTAACCAGAAGTCCCAGGATATCAATATTCCTAAGCACAAAAAACTAACAAGGCAACTTAACCAGAGCACAAGCGTAGCAGCACTGATGTCCAGCAAGGAGTGGGAGACAGGTGCTGAGTAATAAAGAGTGAGGAGATCACGTGACCAAGACACTCAGCACCAGAGGAACAGACTAGAAGCCAGCAAACCACAAAAAGATGGCTGAAAGTAAAACAACATAGATTCTAGATCCTCTAGGCTGAGCCTTACCAGGAAATCTCCTGTGAAAAGCCTTAATTAGCCTTGAGGCTGAGACGTCCTCGGCCTTCACCCAGGGATTATCCTCAGGGCCGAAACCTCTCCAGGACACAAGATACAGTAATCTCCCTCTATGCCACCTGGAATCCAAAATGCGAGAAATCTCAAATTCACCGTCCTCATCAACTGGAGGAACAGTAGATTTCGCCTGCTTATCAAAAACAAAAAATTGTCCTCCTCCGATACAGCAGCCCCAACCTTGGAAAATGGACCAAAAGATGGATACCTGCCAGTACAACAAAAGAAAGGCGAACACCCAGCCGAGGAAGAAGTATGATTATTAAGGGCAAACTCTGCAAGGGGTAGAAATTCCGACCACATTTCCTGATTGTCTGACACAAAACATCTCAAAAACTGAACAACATCCTGGTTCTTCCTTTCAGTCTGTCCATTGGACTCAGGATGATACCCCGACGAGAGTGACAACCGAATTTTCAATCTGTCACAAAAAACACGCCAAAAGCAAGCCACAAACTGTGGTCCTCTATCAGAAACAATGTCCGTGGTAACACCATGGAGCCTGACAATCTCCTTCACAAAAGCCTTAGCAAGAGTCTTGGCGCAAGGTAACTTGTTGAACGGAACCAGATGACACATTTTACTAAACCGGTCAAAACAACCCAGATGTCAGAAAAACCCTCCGATACAGGCAGATCGGTGATAAAATCCATGGCAAGGTGGGTCCATGGCGAACTAGAAACTTCCAAGGGGCACAGCAACCCCACAGCCGGAGCGTGAGAGGCCTTTGACCTAGCGCACACAGAATACTGATGCACCCACTTGATGACTTCTCTTTCCCACCCTGACCACAAGGAACTCTGACCAATAGACTTCCTAGTCTCTGAAATACCTGGGTGACTCACCAACCGAGACTCATGACATTCAACAAACAACGGACTTCAAACCTTCTGGCCTCGGCCACTCCAGCACGGCCTGAACTTTCACCCGGTACGTCTCAAAACCATCACAAGAGACAAAGTACCCAAAAAAAATAATTTTCTGAACAGCAAACTGACACTTCTCAAATTTAGCAATGAGTGTGTTATCTCTCAGCATCTGAAAAACTTCACAGACTCTCTGCCAATGAGACTCAAGATCTGATGAATAAATCAAAATATCATCCAGATAAACAATAACACTACTACCAATCAAGGGTCTCAGAATGTCATTGATGAAATTTTGAAAAAATGCAGGAGCATTAGTAAGCCCAAAAGGCATCACCAAACACTCAAAATGACCTTCCGGGGTGTTAAAAGCTGTCTTTCATTCATCATTGTCCTTCACCTGCAGCAAATGATATGCCCCACGAAGGTCAATCTTAGAAAACCATTTAGCTCCGGTCAATTGGTTAAACAAATCCCGAATAAGTGGTAACGGGTAAGGATTGCACACAGTGATCTTATTAATCTCCTGAAAATCCAGACAGGGCCTAAGACCCCAAACCTTCTTTTTGACAAAAAAGAACCCAACCGCCACCGGAGATTTAGAGGGTCTTATGTGACCTGCAGCTAAACTAGTCTGAAGGTATTCTTTCAAAGCCTCTCTCTCGGAAATAGTCAAATTAAACAACCGACTCTTTGAGAGCATAGCATCAGGGACGAACTCAATAGCGCAATCGTAATCTCTATGAGGTGGTAAAGCTTTCGACTCCACCTCCGAAAAAATCCTCCAAAAATCCTGAATGGGTTCAGGTAACTCCCCCTTCACAACAGCCGCAATGTGAACATTACAACACTTACCATAACACCCCTGACCACAGTCCAGCAAAGGATTATGCTCTTTTAACCAGGGCAACCCCAGGACAACCGGGGAAGGCAATTTAGCAAGTACAAATAAGTCAATCTGCTCCTGATGTTCCATATTCATAATAAGCGGAAACCCAGGGACCTTTTGAAGAATGCTCCCATGCTCCAGGGAGTATTATCAATCGCCACCACAGGAAAAGGAGAAGACAAAGGTTCAGAACTGAACTTATACTTTTCAAGAAATTGTTGATCAATCAAATTAAATGCAGAACTACAATCCAACATTGCCTGAAACTCAATCGAATGACCCTGACAGGTGGTATTACCAGAAAAAAACACCCCAGCAGGACATAAAAACGCAATGCGAACAGGAGTGCTATTTCTACTGACCATTTTTTTTTTCTTTCCTTAAGCGAACCTCGCATTGCTTTAAAAAATGATCAGCCTTACCGCAATATAAGTAGAGATGAGCGTTGTTCTACTCAAACTGTTCGCCAATCTCAAATTCGAGCTGTTTTGGGCGGTGTTCGAGCCGTTCGGCGAACACGAACAATTTTAGAAAAATTCGGCTGTTCGAGGTTATGTTCGATAACTGTTCGTGCACCAAAATCATAACTGGATTTTTTCTCAGTAATGATGAAAATTAATGTTAATACGCAGTTTGAGTGTACAGTGGGGTGGGGGGAGGGGCAGGGGATGGATCTCTGCAGGAACAATGAAGATCTCCATTTTTTTTTCTCTTTCCCGCATTTGCAGTGGGGAGGTGCAATCTGTCAGCCTATCAGCAGCGCACACACGGAGCGAAGTGCTTTTTCTCACACAAGCAAGGGCATGTGTCATTGGCAGTGTATGTCACATGTCCTTGCCCTATAAGACCAAGCCATTTTCCCCGTCGCCACCATTTTCTCACTGCTGCAGCTGCGTGTTAGAAGGCACCGCTGTTGCTGTGTGCACTATACCTTGTTAATTTCAAGCCAATTTTCGCACAAATCTACAGATAACTTGGGAGTAGGGAATAGTTGTGATTGCAGTCCTTTGAGGACTAGGTTACAGCATTTCCTACGACTTTTATCAGGCAGGTCTGTGCTCTTAAATAGATAGATTGTGGGAGTAAAGACTAATTGTAATTGGAGTCCTTTTCAGGACTAGGTTACATCAGTTCCTATCAGTTTTTGCCAGGCAGGTCTGTGCCAGTGCTGTGCAAGTTTTTTTCACAACATTTGGCTGAATCTAGCAAAGCTAATCCTTTTTGGCCTATTGCAGAGTGTGTTAGTCAGTGGAGTAGCCTATCTGTGTTGCAAGATATACCACCTGTGTATAGAATACCAATTTTTTTACTGCACCTAGTGAAGTAAAATCTTTTGGGCATAGCATCATTCTATTAGTCCATCTATACTGACCTCCATCAGGTTGCAAATTGAATATAATTTTTTTCTGCATCTAGCTCTGAAAAAATATTGGGCTTCTAGCTGTGTGTGGGACTTGTTCTATTAATCCATCTATACAGACCTCCATCAGGTTGCAAACTGAATATATTTTTTTCTGCATCTACCTCTGAAAAAATATTGGGCTTCTAGCTGTGTGTGGGACTTGCTCTATTAATCCATCTATACAGACCTCCATCAGGTTGCAAACTGAATATATTTTTTTCTGCATCTACCTCTGAAAAAATATTGGGCTTCTAGCTGTGTGTGGGACTTGTTGTATTAGTCCATCTATACTGACCTCCATCAGGTTGCAAACTGAATATATTTTTTTCTGCATCTACCTCTGAAAAAATATTGGGCTTCTAGCTGTGTGTGGGACTTGTTCTATTAATCCATCTATATGGACCTCCATCAGGTTGCAAACTGAATATATTTTTTTCTGCATCTACCTCTGAAAAAATATTGGGCTTCTAGCTGTGTGTGGGACTTGTTCTATTAATCCATCTATACAGACCTCCATCAGGTTGCAAACTGAATATATTTTTTTCTGCATCTACCTCTGAAAAAATATTGGGCTTCTAGCTGTGTGTGGGACTTGTTCTATTAGTCCATCTATACTGACCTCCATCAGGTTGCAAATTGAATATAATTTTTTTCTGCATCTAGCTCTGAAAAAATGTTTGGCCTTCTAGCAGTGTGTGGGACTTGTTCTATTAGTCCATCTATACTGACCTCCATCAGGTTGCAAATTCAAAATAATTTTTTGTCTGCATCTACCTCTGAAAAAATATTTGGCCTTCTAGCAGTGTGTGGGACTTGTTCTATTAGTCCATCTATACTGACCTCCATCAGGTTGCAAACTGAATATAATTTTTTTCTGCACCTACCTCTGAAAAAATATTTGGCCTTTTAGCTGTGTGTGGGACTTGTTCTATTAGTCCATCTATACTGACCTCCATCAGGTTGCAAATTGAATATAATATTTTTCTGCATCTAGCTCTGAAAAAATGTTTGGCCTTCTAGCAGTGTGTGGGACTTGTTCTATTAGTCCATCTATACTGACCTCCATCAGGTTGCAAATTCAAAATAATTTTTTGTCTGCATCTACCTCTGAAAAAATATTTGGCCTTCTAGCAGTGTGTGGGACTTGTTCTATTAGTCCATCTATACTGACCTCCATCAGGTTGCAATCTGAATATAATTTTTTTCTGCATCTACCTCTGAAAAAATATTTGGGCTTCTAGCTGTGTGTGGGACTTGTTCTATTAGTCTATCTATACTGACCTCCATCAGGTTGCAAACTGAATATAATTTTTTTCTGCATCTAACTCTGAAAAAATATTTGGCCTTCTAGCAGTTTGTGGGTCTCATTGTATTAGGCCATCTATACCAAGCTCCACCAGCTTTTCAATTAATAATAATTTTTCGCTGCATCTAGCCCTGAAAATAATTTTTCTTCCCAATAGTGGTAGCAATAGAAATATGGGGCGCGCTCCTGGCTTACAAAAATATACGCTTCATAACAAAAAACACCAGCTTAGCGCACTGCATTAATAAGATGGCATCATCGTCTCTCCCAGTGCTAGGCCTACTACCCAGGCTAGCATTCCTGTGCCTAAAACACAATGTATGGGTCCGCGCTAGCCACTATGCTGAGGGGTCTAAAGCTGCTGCTAACGCTTTATAACAATTCAATTGGCAGATTTTCACAGAGCTCTTCCACAATGCCCACCCATCGGGACAACAGTTGCCCACCTTCCCTATGGGATCTAGTGGCGAATAGTTGATGCCATTAATCAGAGCGTCAGTTGCCCCGTCGACGTGGCAAGCATATGGTAAGGCATGGGAAGAGTGGACACGACTAGTAGCAGGCAGACGGGTTGACCAATGTGAACAAGCCAGATCACAAGTCACCATAGAATTTCTCCACCAGCTAATGATGAGGGGCATATCAGGGGCGTTAGCGCAGCGGTGTCTGACCGGAGTAGCATTTCACTTCCAACTACTGAATTGGGGAGATGTGACAAAGATTCATCATCAGACAATCCATAAAAGGGTGGAAAAGGGGTCAGCCAAGTCAGGAGTGTAGACGTCCCGTCCCGTGTCACTAAAACTGATTTCTCACATCATATCCCTAACACCATTAACATGACACTCACAGTTTGAAGCAACACTACTGTCTACTGCATTTGTGATCGCCTTCTTCGGGGCGCTATGCATAAGCGAATTAGTCCCTCAATCCAAAATTAGCACCAGTGGAGGCTTATTACACCAGGACGTAGTCATAGGCAATAATGCAATACGTCTACGCATACACAAATCGAAAATGGTTCCAGCGGGCAGGGGCACTTGGGTACTTCTACAACCCACAAACGGTACACTGAGTCGGGTAACAATAGTAAAACCATATCTAACCATCAGATCACAAAGTAATTTGTTCCTATCACACATTGATGGGACGCCATTATCAAGATACCAGTTCCAAGTTATATTTAATAAATGCATAACATCGGCAGGGAACCACCCCAAAGATTACGGGACACACTCATTCCGCATAGGCGCGGCCACAGAAGCAGCAAGAACAGGACTGTCAGAAACGGAAGTTCAGAGGATAGAGAGATGGTGATCCACGTGTTTGGCAAGATACATAAGACCGGACTTGTTATCCTAACGTGGTTTGTTTCTTTTACAGGTGACGCTAAGCCAACAGTGTGGGTGATAGGCCACTCGTATATATATTGGGCAGATTAAAGGGCGAAAGTCCGCCCAGGCGGGAGGAAATTAGAGTTTCATAACACATATTTCAACTGGAGAGGTATTAGAGGCCTGCTATGGCCACAGGTACTAATGGAGGTTATCAAGGTAGGGAGAGAGGCAAGATGTCTGGTCATCTTAGTTATACAGGCGGGGGGAAACAACCTAGGTCATCACAAGCAAGAGCGCATAACTAATGGCAATAATGAAACTAGACACTGAGCGCTTCAGAGAATTTTTCACAAAACTAGCTATAGTATGGTCAGAGATTGTGCCGATAGCGGTATGGCAAGGTGCGCGAGACATCACGGCCATCGAACGGACAAGGCGGGTAATAAATATTCGGATGGCAAAATTTAGAAGAGACAGAGGCGGTGTAGTGGTACGACACCGACAACTGGAAGGAGATAAAGCAGGCCTCATACGGCCCGACGGTGTTCACTTAATGGATATTGGACTGGACATATTCCTGTCAGGACTCCAGGACGGAGTGGAACAAGCGTTAAGAGTGATGGGTGGGGGTCAGAGTCCTGCATACGAGTACGCAGGATCCTCCGTGGCCTGGAAATAGAAAGGACATGTTGGAGAGTTACACTTGTTGGCCAAGTTGCCGGAGTGGAGACCCAGGGCATGCTGCAACAAGCTGAATTATTTTAGAAATAAAATGTCTTTCTAATGGAATGAGTATAAAGAGTTAATAAAGCTGTGACCGATCCTCACCCATCCAGTTGTAAGAGTTACATTATTGTATTGTCAAGGAAAGGGGGGCGGTAGGGGGGCTGAGCGTCTGGGTTTGGTTGGGGGTCCCCACAGTCTGCCTAGGCTAGATGCATTTAAAAATTCTTATTAGATACACAGGCGGTGCAGCTTGCTTCGCAGCTGGGCTACTACGCCCAAAGTATTGCCTAGGCTAGATGCAGTTAAAAATTCTACGCTGACTAGCAGACACTGAAGATTTGGAGCAGACCTCTGAGTAAACAGCTCTTCAGACTCAATCATCTGTATTACCCCAAGCCATAGTGTATGTAGTTTCTTACAGTTAAAAGGGGGGGGGAGCGACCCAACCCACCTGGACTTGACGATGCCAACGTCACGTAAGACACAGCAAGGGGACTCCAAAAAGAGTTTCCATTTTTTCCCAAAATTGTGGCACAGACACCACTTAACCCTAGAACGCATACCTGGGGCCTCGCAGTCCCGCCCTGTTAATTGTTTTCTATTTTCTGCAAGATTACTTTAGTTAGAATTTTGAAACTCTAGGTATTCTTCATGTATATAGTTGTTTGTCATTTGAGTTTGAGTTATTCAATGTTATTTGCACACGGGCCTAAAAGGCCCCAGGTATATGAAAGTGTAGATTTTTATGGTCATGCGTTCTAGGGTTAAGTGGCATCAATTGCCCCACAGTTGCTTAAAACGGTTGGTGAGGTGATATTACCAAATCCTCAAGCTTTTAGCCTCCCAAGGATAACACAGGATTAGAAAAGTCCTTGCGAATCCATGATTTGTTCATCTTTATGAACGTGAGTCTGTCTACATTCTCAGTGGACAGCCGCGTGCGCTTATCTGTCAGCACACCACCAGCAGCGCTGAACACACGTTCAGAGAGAACACTGGCTGCAGGGCATGACAAGATCTCCAAGGCGTGAGTGGCGAGCTCCGGCCATTTTTCCAGATTGGAATACCAAAATGAGCAAGGGTCCAGTGACACAGTCATGGCTTCGATGTTCACTTGGAGATACTCCTGCACCATCCTCTCTAGGCATTGACTATGTGTCAGACTTCTTGTCTCCTGTGGCCTTGCAAAGGATGGTCTAAAAAAGTGGTGAAACGATTTCACAAAATTGCTGTTACCAGCAGATACTGTGTTACTGTTACGGTTTGAGTGATGAAGACTCGACAGTCCCGCGGTTGGCAAGTTAGAACTGTGAGATTCACTTCGTGCACCACTGGTGTTTTGTGGAAAAGCACATGTAAGATTCTGCAACAGCGTCTGCAGATACTCCTGCATGCGTCAATCCCTTTTTATGGCAGGAATTATTTCGGCAAATTTACTTTTGTACCGGGGATCTAACAGTGTGGCAACCCAGTAGTCGAGATTACTTCGAATTCTGCAATCTGAGGGTCATGTTGCAGGTAGTGCAGCAAGAAGGCACTCATGTGTCTTGCGCATCCAGGAGGACCAAGTCCTTGTTGTGTTGGTAGCGAGGTAAGAATCATGCTTCTTTCCTCTGCCCTCTCCCCCCAACCTCGCACAACAGAAATGTGATCAAGGTCTCCCTCATCTGATGAGTCTTCCATGCCCATCGCCAGTTCATCCTCCACTTCTTCCTCGGCTCCTGCACCTTCCTCAACAGTTTGGCTGCTACCATGCGCCCTGTTTAATCCCTCTCCCCCACCCTCCCATCCTGCCTCCTTGGTGCTGCCAACCGTCTGGACCTTGGAGATGTTATCCCTTCCGCATACGACTCCTCCTCTACTTCCTCCACCTCCTCTTGTCCGACCACCTGACTCTGAATTCTGTTTAATGTGTGCTCCAGCATGTAAATCACCGGAATTGTTATGCTGATAATGGCATCGTCGTCAGCACTAAACATCTTCGTCGCCATTTCAAAACTGTGCAGAAAGGTGTGTGGCGCCCCTGAGGGTGCAGTCACCACAGAGTTACTGCATCTCACCCAGAGGTGTGGTATCTCACCCTCAGGTAAGGAAGGCGTATGGCTCGGGACCCTAACACCTGCATCCAACACATACCCGCAGTGGGGTTAGGACGAGATTGCTCCTAAGGGAGAGCACAGTCCCAGGTCCATAGCTGGTGGGAGGATCCTATGTAGTGGGTGCTTAGGGGAGCAGCTTAGGGGAGCACATGACAGGGAGAGTATAAATAGGAAGCCATCTTAGAAAGAGCAAGCCAGTCAGAGGAGGAAAAGTGACAGGAGCAGAGGCTCGGCATGAGCTCTGCTCCGGAGGCGGGCCTAGCCTGGGAGGCCCAGGACTGAAGGAGAGAAGAGAGGAGTGGGAGCAGGAAGGCTCCAGGAACCGAAGGGACCCTAGGGCTACGGGCCGTGCAGAAGGCCACCTGTACTCCCGCTGCTACCAGGAGGTAGAGGGGTCAGGCCAGATAAGGGGAACCGGTCCCTCAACTAGAGGAGAAACAGCAAGGCTCAACTAGAAACCGGAGGCTGCAGCATTTCATGTACTGCAGGCAAAAGTCCACACCAGTCTCAATAAGAAGGTAGCCACATAGGACCCAGGGGACGGAACACAAGTCGCCCGCCAAGGCCCGAGGATACCGGATAGAAGTGTCACTGGGTGTGAGGTGCAGGGAGAAGGCCAGAGAAAGGACACACAGAAGGGGGTCCTGCTAAGTACTCCGGAGCTATCTGGGGGTGGACTGAGCCCCTCACTGAGTACGCACAGCACGACGGGTGAGATCGCTCTGGTACCTGTAATCTGGACTGCAACAACTGTGAGTAAAGATCTTGGGACTGCATCACACGGACTCTGTGTTCATTACTGACTCCCTGCACTACAACCACCATCATCCACCCACACTGCCCTGAAGCTACACTCTTCCTGTGGTGAGTAATAATACGATTGCAGCAAAACCACCAGCTTCAGAGGACTGTTCCGCAGCGGCGGCCGCTTTGGCCGCACTCCACAGGTGGCGTAGTCGGACATTATAAAATCCATATATACAAATTACCGTTGGATTGACCGCCCTGGGTCACGGACCGGGTCACCGCCACAGTGACTACAACCCCCAGCGTCTACCGGCCCGGCTCCGGGTACCCCACGGCCCAGGGGGCGCGTCAACTTCATAGGTCCCTGATCTGAGACCACTCCTGCTGTGTGATTTGCCCCACCTCTGGATCTCGTTGGCCCAGGCTATACGTCAGAAACTATTGCACCAGGGCTTGTCGGTGCTGCCACAGTCGCTGCAACATGTGCAGAGTTGAATTCCACCGTTTCGGCACATCGCATTTCAGCCGGTGAACTGGCAGGCCCAACGACTTCTGTAGAGATGTAAGTCGTTGAGCTGCGGGATGCGAACGGCGGAAGTGAGCACACAGCGACCGTGCCCTCTGCAGAAGGCCATCTAGTCCGGGATAGTGGGCTAAAAATTTATGGACAACCAGGTTCAACACGTGAGCCATACAAGGCACGTGTGTAACATTGCCCCGGCGAAGGGCCGCACCCAGGTTTGCAGCATTGTCGCACATGGCCTTCCCTGGTTGCAGGTCCAGTGGAGACAACCATTCATGAAACTGGGTCTCCAGAGCTGACCACAAGTCCTCAGCTGTGTGACCCACATTTCCCAGACATTTCAAAGTAAACACTGATGCCGTTGAGCCCTGCTGCCAGCATAGTAAGGAGGTGCGCAGTTAGAAAGCAGGTGGCATTACCAGACAGGCTTTGGGTGCAGGTGGAGGACCGAGAGGAGGTTGAGGAGGCAGAAGCAGTGGAGGAACTTCTAGATAAAAAGGATTGACGTACAACTCGCGGGGACGGCAAGACTTGGACAGCAGCCCCTTGTCCTGCTGTCACCATAGTTACCCAGTGCCCAGTCAGCGACATGTAACGCCCCTGTCCATGCCTACTCGTCCAAGTGTCTGTGGTGAAATGCACCCTGTCACACACAGAGTTTCTCAAAGAAGCGGTGATTTTGTGTGCGATATGCTGGTGGAGCGCAGGCACACCTTTCTTTGAGAAGTAGTGCCGACTGGGCATCTGGTACTGGGGCACTGCGACGGACATAAGGTCTCAAAAATCCACTGTGTCCTCCAGGCGGAAACGCAGCATTTCTGTAGCCAACAGCTTGCAGATGGTGAAATTCAACCTCTTAGCTTTCTCATGGCTAGGAGGAAATGGTCTTTTACTTGTCCACATCTGAGGGACCGAGGGCTGGCTGTTGTGCTTTGACGGGGTTGAGTAGGGTGTCCCTGGCAAACTGCCGGTCTGTGAGGAAGATGCAGGCGGACATGTTAGGTTGCCTTGATCCAAAGGTGGTGCTCTCGATGTCAGAGAGCTCTCAACACCAGCAGGTGTTTCCACTTCCCAATGAACTGACGACCTGCCAATCACACTGGCTGTTGCAGGTAAAGAGGTGGCAGGTCTGCGTCCAAAAACATGTGTGACTGCTGTCCCCCCAGTCACAGAGGATGAAGAGGCCGCGGATGCACAAGATGGGGCAGACGGTGGTTGGCCCAGCCTGCTAGGCCGCATTGTAGCACAGTGAGCTTCCCACTGCAACTTATGCTTCATATCCATGTGACGGTACATGCATGAAGTACTCAAACTATGGATTTTTTGGCCTCTACTTAGCTTTTGGTGACAAATATTACAGATAACACGAGTTGGGTCATCCTTATCGATCTGAATAAATGCCCAGGCTATGCAAGGCTTAGAGCCCATGCGACATGAAGAGCCACTACGACTTGTGGTCAGAGGCGGAGTTGTGGTTGAGGATGCAGTTGTCGATGTGCTTCCAGTACTCCGTCTCTGTCCAGGAAGGCGCAACCTAACCTCATCGTCAATAGCATCTGTGACGCCCCGCTGCGCTTGGTATCACAGATCCTAGAAGAGTGTATTGATGGAATCCTCCACAAGAGGCCCCCATAAACATTCACACATCTCCACCTTCCACCTCAGACCAGCAGAGGGAGCCCGTTAAGGATATAAATAGGGAAGGTGGAGCTAGGCAGTTCAGTTCCTCTGAAGAGTTCCTGCAGTAGAGAAGCCTAAGAGAGGTCAGTCTGCAGTGGAGCTCAGTCTAGTCTAGAGAACTCAGTTAATAGTTCAGCAGTGGAGCACGAGGCTCCTGCTAGCTAGATTCAGGGAGCCCAGATAGAGCTTAAGGTGTGCCGGCGTCATAAGATCGGTGAAGCGCGGCAAGCTGCCGTTAGTGTGTATAGCCTATTGAGGGCCCGAGTAGGCCGAAGGCGAGTGGCGAGTTAGTACATAAGGGGCAGAGGAGCTTAACCAGCTCACCCCGAAGCATTTACCGGACACCGGATCCGAGCTTACCGGGATCTCTATGACCCAGTAAGGCATAACCGGAATCCCTGGAGAACTACAAGTCCCAGGATCGCTAAGGTGCTGAAACGTAACAGAGCCAGGAGACGCTTAGGCCCCGCATACTGGGAGCGTGAACTTCAAGAGAAGGCCCTACCACAAGGTCAGCCAGCGCAGGACAGAGACAAAGTTAGGCCTAGCTCCAGGCAGGTCAGAAACTTACTGCGCAGAGGCAAGAAACAGGAGGCCCTACACCCGCTCATTGGGGAGGATCCTGATATGCACCCTTCACCCTACAGTGCTCCAGGATGTGCCTGAATTTCCTCCAGTAAAAGGTACTGAAGTGACTACCGTGTCCGTTTCCGTTCTTGCTCTGACCCAGCTGGGTCTCGCCTGTCCTGCATTCCCCCTGCATACGCTGCCCTGAGACCTAGCTCCACCTGTGGGGAGCTATACCATTGAGCTGCCTTATCACGGGCCTCAGTGGACTGCTGCAGCGCTGGTGCTTCTCACCAGATACCACAGGTGGTGTCACAAACTCTTATAAAATTAACAATTATCCACCCTTTTAAAGAGTGACCCCAGGGTACGGGCCAGGGAGCCGACCACCGCGACATCCCAAAGGCCAGGCAAAGGCCAGGGTGACCTCATCGACTGGCTGACTGTGGGTTGACAGTAAGTGGGATCTCCAACCTTGTCATCATCACCCTGTGTGTTATCACACCCGTCGTCCTCAAAGCCAACCTCTTCCTGCCCTGACCGAAAAGTCAAGTTGTCGCTCCAATCAGGTATTTGAGTCTCATCATCGTCTTCATCATTGTCTCCACCAACAGGAGTTACAGTTTGGGAACGAGGGTCTACATTATGCTCAGAACCTTCTTCATCTGGTCCTGGATCCGACTTATAAAGATTCTGGGCATCAGTGCAGATCATTTCCTCGTCTGGATTAACAGAAGCTCTGGAGCAGACCTCCGTTTCCCAGGCTATAGTATGAGTAAACAGCTGTGCAGACTCAACCATCTGTGTTACCCCATACTCAGACGGGCAGCTGGAGACTTGGGAGCTGTGAGGAAGCAAGTGCGATTGGGGTGACACCTCTGAGGACTGGAGTATTTGTGATGTTGAAGTTGAGGTGGAGGAGAGCCCACTTGAAGGAGCACTTGATATCCGCTGAAGCACCTGCTGTTTTTGTGCCTCATATGGAATTTGTAGCGATGGGCGTGTCCGTAACAAAGGGATCGTATCACATAGTCCACGAAAAGAAGTCGACATGTTAGTTTGGCTGGAAGATGGTCTTTTTTCTGCAGATGTTACTCCCCCCCCACCGCGGGGGGCTCGACCCACCAGCGGACAGGCACCAGTATTAGGAGAGGGGGGCTGTCCATCAGGGTCCACCGCGGCTCTGGCACAAACCCGGCGACAAGGAGGGGGCACGGGCAGGAGCGGACTGGCCGTGTCGGCTTCTCACTTTTTGGATTTTAGAAGGGCATGACATGCCTATATCTGTGTCTCCCCCTCCTTTTACTCCTCCACCTCTTTTATTTTCGCATGACTATATGTACTTGTCACTTTTCCATGTGTTAGTTATGTCTTCTGAGCAGT
Organism: Phyllobates terribilis; assembly: GCF_046119375.1. NCBI lineage: Eukaryota > Metazoa > Chordata > Amphibia > Anura > Dendrobatidae > Phyllobates > Phyllobates terribilis. Next base: position 761,063,149 of record NW_027362762.1, on the reverse strand, counting down.
TTGTCAGCTTTTGGACACCTTTGAAGGTGTTTTCTATGTGTTTCTATGTGTTTTTGTTTGCCTGCCATTGGTTTTAACGGTGTTCGAAGGTGTTCGACGAACAGTTCGACGAACAGTTCGGCGAACACACGGGTGTTCGACGAACCGAACCGAACTCGAACACTACGGGGGTGGCTCAACACTAAATATAAGCAAAGTCCCTCAGAGAACCTCCTGTCCCTCGCCTTCGAACGGGATGACATTGCCCCCACCTGCATAGGTTCCCCAGTGTCGGCAGGATTTTCGTGAGAAGCAGAATCCAGTAATATAGGAAACTTCTCCTCATCCAGTCTTGCCCTCAACCTTCTATCCACAGGGGTAGCTAACTGCATGGCAACTTGCAAAGTATCAGGTGCAGGGAATGCAATGAGCAAATCTTTAACCCTTTCACTCAAGCCTGCCAGAAACTGAAACTTAAGTGCAGGGTCATTCCACCTGACCTCTGCAGACCATTGTCTGAACAGGGTGAAATAACTCTCAGCATCAAGAGAACCCTGTTTGAAACGACTGAGCTCAGCCTCAGCTGATGTAACCTGATCAGGATCATCTTACAGCAAACCCATGGCATCAAAAAATGCTTCCATAGACCTCAAACAATGATCATCAGGAGACAAGGAAAACGCCCAGATTTGTGGTTCTTTACGCAATAGAGACATAATAATCCCAACACGCTGTAGTTCACTCCCAGAAGATCTAGGTCTGAGCCGAAAATACAACAAACAAGCATTTTTAAATTAAAAAAAATCCTGTCGTTTCCCCGAGAAACACTCAGGTAATCCTACCTTAGGTTCTTCATAGAGTTCTGCAGGGCATTTACTCACGTACTGCTGAAGACCGGCAACCTCCAGAGTCAACCCTTGCAAGCATTGAGCAAGCTCCTGGACGGTACTCATACTGAAGAAAACCCAGGGAGAGGAGAGGGAAGAAAAAAAAAACTTTTTTTGTTTTTAAACAGGGCTGGACATACTGTTATGTTCTGCAACAAGAACTAAGGAATAGGAGGGAAAAGCTGTCCCTGCACTGAGACTCTGCTTAAACCCTATGCTGGGGTGGGTGCCCTATTCCTTGTGAATAGACCCACCGACCATCCTGCACTGAACTCAAACAAAGACCTGAAGGAAGGGGAATGAAGTCACTAAAAGGTGTAAGGACTGGGAGCAAACACAGGTGACCTCCTATAAGAGAAGTTAGTGGCATAAACGAAGATTAAAGGAAACAAAACAGGTTTAACCAGAAGTCCCAGGATATCAATTGTCCTAAGAACAAAAAACTAACAAGGCAACTTAGCCAGAGCACAAGCGTAGCAACACTGATGTCCAGCAAGGAGTGGGAGACAGGTGCTGAGTAATAAAGAGTGAGGAGATCACGTGACCAAGACACCCAGCACCAAAGGAAAAAACTAGAAACCAGAAAACCACAAAAAGATGGCCAAAAAGTAAAACAACATAGATTCTAACACCTCATTCTCCTCAGCCTCCTCCTCTTCAGCCTCCATCTCCGAAATGACCACATCAGTCACAAGCTGGAAGCACTGCAGCGCTGCCTCGGCCAAGCGGCAACAAGCTGTGCTGTAGCTAATGTGCTTAGGTGACAAACCGCTCAATGCTGAAGAGTTGTGGACAGCTCGGAAAGAGCAGGCAAATATGTGGCTCACACCGCTGAACCTACAGCCATGCATGGTCGTGTGTGACAATGGCTGGAACCTGGTGGCGGCTCTGAGGCAAGGCGAGCTCACACATGAACATTGCATGGCCCATGTGCTTAACCTTGTGGTTCAGCGGTTTCTAAAAAGCTACCCGGAGCTGATGGATCTGCTTGTCAAATTATGCCGCCTGTGTGCCCATTTTAGAAAGTTAGCTACAGCTTCCGCTGCCCTTGCTGTGCTTCAGCAGCGTTTGCAGCTTCCGACTCACCGACTGGTGTGTGATGTCCCCATGCATTGGAACTCTACACTGCAGATGTTGGGAAGGATTTGTGAGCAGAAGAGGGCAGTTGTTGACTACCAGCATCAACAAGGCCGTCGGTATTCAGTTCACACTTCACACATAAGACGTCAGGAGTGGACATGGATGTCAGACATCTGTACCATACTCCAAAACTTTGAGGACTCCACCAAGATGTTGAGCGGCGATGACGCCATAATTAGCGTCACCATCCCGCTTCTCTGTCTTCTGAAACGCTCTCTGCTCTCAATCAAAGAGGATGCATTGCAGGTGGAGCATGATGAGATGGAGCAAGGAACCATACAGGGTGATTCCACATAGCCCAACATGGATTGGATGACAATGAAGAAGAGGAAGAGGAGGAAGAACAGGAGCTAGTTTCATGCCCTATAGATGGTACTACCTGCACAACTGTCATACCGTCTGTTCACCGTGGGTGGCCTGAGGTCAGGGAGGAGGAGAGCATGGTCAGTCATCCTTGTTGAGGACACGGAAGTCTTGCCTGTTAGCAGTCTGGCACACATGGTTGAGTTTATGTTACGCTGCCTTTCCCGTGACCCTCGTCTTCTCAAAATTTTGGGTGACAGTCATTACTGGTTGGTGACACTTCTAGACCGGTGCTACAAGGAGAATTTTATATCTCTTATTCCTGAGGTGGACAGGTTTACAAAAATGGGGCTGTACGAGAGGGCCCTTGTTGCGGACCTATTAAAAAAATTCCCATCTGAAAATGCTGGCGGCAGAGGTCACAATTCGTTGAACAACCAAGGAGTACAGCCAAGAGAGGCACAACTTCAATCCAGCAGAGGCAGGGGAACACTGTCAAAGTTCTGGGAGAGTTTTCTCAGCCCCTCCCATCGCACAGGCCCTGAGGCGCGGGGTACTGTCACAAGGAGTGAAAAGTTTGGGAAGATGCTGAGGGAGTACCTTGCCGACCGTACCAACATCCTTCCTGATTCCTCTGTGCTTTATAATTATTGGGTATCCAAGCTGGAAACGTGGAATGAAGTGGCTCTCTATGCCTTGGAGGTCCTGGCCTGCCCTGCCGCTAGCGTTTTATCAGAGTGGGTTTTTAGTGCCGCTGGGGGAATTATAACTGATAAGCACATCCGCCTGTCAACTCAAAATGCTGACAGGCTGACTCTTATAAAAATGAACAAGGGCTGGATTGGGCCAGACTTCTCAACACCATCGAATGATTGCAGCGTAACATAAACTCAAATGCAGTGTCTTTTTTTGGGAGGTGTATTCCCATGCACCTTTTCACACCCACACATGGGTATACGCTTACTGATTTTGGCTATTTGCTCTTGTCCCCCTCTTTCTCCTCATCCTCATCCGCCACCACCATATCAACAGGGTGACCCTGGTCCGTGATGCAACACCCACATAATTTTTTTAAAGGGTGTTTATGATGCCAGTAAAAAAAAATTTTGTACAGTATGTTCATGTATACCTCCCAGGGGTAAATGTTTGTCAGCCCATACACATAGTGCATGGGCATTACAAGTATAAGAGACCAGCTCCTTTCTAATGGGAACATTTTTTTTTATAAGGCCCTCCTCCACGTCTTTTCCAAGGTGCATTGGAGTGTCTCCCAATTTTTGGCAGCTCTTACATTCACTGCTTAGACCAACACTGTGGGAGACTCACTTCCTAATAATGGGAACATTTTTTCATGAGGCCCTCTACGTCTCTTCCAAGGGGCATTGGAGTGCCTCCCAATTTTTGGCAGCCCTTGCATCCACTGCATAGGCCATCACTATGGGAGACGCACTTCCTTATAATGGGAACATTGTTTTCAGGAGGCCGTCCTCTACGTCTCTTCCAAGGGTCATTGGAGTAGGTCCAAATTTTTGGCAGCCCTTGCATTCACTGCATAGCCAAACAGTATGGGAGACCCACTTCTTAATAATGGGAACATTGTTTTCAGGAGACCCTCCTCTAAGTCTCTTCAAAGGGGTATTGGGGTGCATCCAAATTTTCAAAGGGGTATTGGGGTGCGTCCAAACTTTGGGCAGACCTGCCACTCACTGCATATGCAATAACAGTATATGATGCTCAATGTTTATTAATGGGAACAACAAAGCATAGCCGGCTGACGTCTCTCTAAGAATAGCGAGGGCCGACTTCTGGCCCTTTAAGAATAGTAAAGGTTGCCTGATGGCCTTATAAAAATAGGCTTTGTGTCTTTCAGAGACCCTCCTTCATAAATGAAACAGGATGTGTCTGATCATGTCTCACACACCACATGGCCAGATAAGGTTGTAAAATGTTAAAATGACATTTCCCGGTGAATGCATTTGTCACGGTTGAAAGCAATGCAAAAGTGCAAAAACGCATCAAAAACGCTATGTGTGAACATAGCCTAAGGTGTGGAGGAGTATTTTTGGTTTTGGTTATTTATTTTGCCTTATATACAAGTCATTACCCTGGAAAGGATGTTCCTTAACATATTTCCCAGGAAAATCCATTGTGTTTTTGTATGTATTATTGTGAGTCCGTAAACGTGGCATAATACCTTTGACAACGTTGTTGACAGCAGTGACCTGGGATTCAGAAATGATTCCAGGGGTCTTCCCCATGCTGTTACCATGTAATTTGAGCACTGTTCCCATCGATTTGTGCAATTTTTAGGCCTCTGCAGACCCGCGGGGGGGGGCCGCCTGAAAAATGCTTGAGTTTAACAGAGACTTACATTGGGCTCATTGCTTGGGTCGAGCACCCGAGTATTCCAATTTGCTCGACCCGAGCATCGAGCACCCGAGCATTTTACTGCTCGCCCATCATTACTTGTGACATAAAACTGTCTTCCACAACCTCTCTTTTATAGCAGACTTAGGCTGTTCCTCATCTAGTTTTAAGCCTCCTACACAGCTGTTTCAGTTCCAGATAATAACTGTTTTTAACCTACATATGAAAATGATTATCAGTGTAACTTGTTTGGTATAATTGGTCACTTTACATCTAACTCTAATTCTACAAAATCCTAGACTTTGTGCAAGTGACACTGGATCAGCAGAGGATTCGTTAGGTAACTAATGGTTATTTCATTATGTAATGACTAGTGATGAGCGAGCGTGCTCGCCACTGCTCAGTACTCGCCTGAGCATCTCACTGCTCGAGATGCTCGGCGCTCACCGAGTATTTCCGGGGTTGCTCGGCGGGAGCTCGGGTACCCTCCCTGCATGTTTGGCGCTCTTTACAGAGCCAATGATCATGCAGGGATTTCCTGCCACTCACTGTAATGCCATAGCCATGTTGGTTGTGGCATTACAGTGATTGGCTGTCGGCATAGCATCATCGGGTCTATATCAGACCTGGCGCCGCCATGCTCGTCACAGTCACTCCGGAATCAGACAGTGTAGGGAGAGGTGCTGCTGCGTCAGGGAGAGAGTTGCTTGTGTATTTGGGAGTGTAGGGAGAAAAACCGTACATTACACATATCCATCTTAACAAATAGTCCTTTTGAGGACTAGCTAATCCATCTGCAGAGATATCAGGCAGGCAGTGTATATAGGCAGGCAGGCAGGGTATATAGCAGACTGCAGTGCATATAGCACAAGAGGCTCCATTCCAATTCTGCCTTATGCTGCTGTTAGATATTTCTATACAAAGGCCCAGGTCTCAGGGGCCAGGAATACTTTTCTTTGGATCTTAATCCTCATTATTTGCTTAAAAAGCAATCCAGAGAACACCGTTTTTCTGCTCCATTTGCTTGTTGGCACTGCAGAAAACAGCCAGGTCCTTTCCATATTACAGCGCTAGAAATCCAGCTATTTAAAACTGTGTTTTCTCCATCAAATGGATCACATATACGTTTTTAGAAAATACTGCCATTTCTGGCCTCCATTAAAAATTTCCTTTAGTGTGTCAGTGAAGCAATTCACAGCAGTTTGCTGTTCAAACTACTTACCTACAGGCCAGGTATTTAAAACTCTGTTTTCTCCATCACACGGATCACATATACGTTGTCAGAAAATACTGCCATTTCTGGCCTCCATTAAAAATTTCCTTTAGTGTGCCAGTGAAGCAATTCACAACAGTTTGCTGTTCAAACTACTTACCTACAGGCCAGGTATTTAAAACTCTGTTTTCTCAGTCACACAGATCACATACGCATAGTCAGAAAATACTGCCATTTCTGGCCTCCATTAAAAATTTCTTTCAGTGTGTCAGTGAAGCAATTCACACCAGTTTGCTGTTCAAACTACTTAACTACAGGTCAGGTATTTAAAACTCTGTTTTTTCAGTCACATGGATCACATATACGTTGTCAGAAAATACTGCCATTTCTGGCCTCCATTAAAAATTTCTTTCAATGTGTCAGTGTAGCAATTCACAGCAGTTTACTGTTCAAACTACTTACCTACAGGCCAGCTATTTGAAACTCTGTTTTCTCCGTCACACGGATCACATATAAGTTCGCTCCAAACTCAGTCATTTGTAGTGAGCATGGAAGATACTGTCCTCCATTTAAAATGGGCAAGGCACGTGGCAAGGGACAGGGAACTGGACATGATGATAATGGTACATGCAGAGGACGAGGACAAGGCCGCGGGCAAGCTGAAATTGTGCCACAACAAACACCCACATCTTCTCGCCTGACCTTCCTGTCCCAATTTCTAGGGGATCGCAGCACACCACTATTGAACTCAGAGCAGTGTCATAAGGTTATTGGTTGGATAGCGGATAATGCTTCCAGTCACTTAGCCACCACCAGCACCACCACCCTGTCTTCCACGCGGTCAAGTCTCAGTAGCCGTGAGTCTGGACCGCATAATCCTCACCCTGATCCTCCTTCCTCCCTCCATGCCGAGTACCCAGAGACAACTGATCCCACACTTGGACACTCTGAAGAGCTGTTCACTTTTCCATTTATAGATTCGGGTCGCTAGCCCGGTCCACTTGAAGCGGGGCAAGAGGAGATCGAGTGTAGCGATGCCCAAATATTTGAGCAGCCACGGTCACATGAAGGCGACGGTGGGAAAGTGTGACAAGAGGTGGACGATGATGAGACACAATTACCAGAAAGTCAGGAGGACAGTGGAAGGCGAGGTGGAGGATGATATAGTAACTGACCCAACCAGGCAGGAGGACATGCAGATCGAGGACAGGAGCACACAGTGGGAGGGAGGCAGAGCACCCCAACAGGCAGGAAGAAGCAGTGTGGTGGCCGCAGACAGAATGCAGGCAACCGTTCTCCCTAACACCAACACGAAGGAAGTTGCCAGTACAACTGTTAGGTCTTCCCGAGTCTGGTTGTTTTTTAAAGACTCTGCCGATAATCCCAAAAAGGCCATTTGCACCACCTGCCAGGCCAGCATCAGCAGGGGTGGCAAAACGACCTGCCTGACCACCACCAGCATGATCAGGCACATGGCAGCAAAGCACCCGACTTTGTGGGCCGAATCCCAGGGTCCAGGTACAGTGTCTGCATGTGGCACCATTCCTTCTTCCGCTGTTGTGCATGCCAGCCAATCCCTGTCCATGGTGCATGCGAAGATACCTCCTGCCCTGCACCTGTCATTGCATACTCTCAAGTAGCAGCATCAGGAAGCACGTCCATGTTCTTGTCCCCGCACAGCGTTCAGTTGTCCATACCCCAGTCATTGAAATGCAAGCGCAAATATGCAGCCAAATTCCCCATAGGCCACACTACTAAATTCTCACATTTCACGACTGCTTGTGCTCGAAATGTTGCCTTTTAGGCTCGTGGAGATGGAAGCATTCTGCAACCTGATTGCAGCGGCCGTCCCTCGGTACTCGGTCCTCAGCCGTCACTATTTCTCCAGGTGTGCCGTCCCCGCATTACACAAGCACGTGTCCCAAAACATTAGCCGTGCCCTTAACAACGCAGTTACCGGGAAAGTTCACCTAACCACGGACATGTGGACAAGTGCTTGTGGGCAGGGATGGAACTTCTCACTGACGGCACACAGGGTTAACATAGTGGAAGCCGGGACCCAGTCGGACCTTGGGACGGAACACGTCCTCCCGAGGCCAAGGATTGCGGGCCCTAGGTCAATCAGGGTTGCCCCCACAGTCTACAGCTCCTGCACCTAATCCTATTCAGCCTCCTCCTCCTCTTCAGCCTCCATCTCCGAAATGACCACATCAGTCACAAGCTGGAAGCACTGCAGCACTGCCTTGGTCAAGCGGCAACAGGCTGTGCTGAAGCTAATATGCTTAGGTGACAAACCGCACAATGCTGAAGAGTTGTGGACAGCTCTGGAAGAGCAGGCAGATCTATAGCTAACACCGCTGAATCTACAGCCATGCATGGTCGTGTGTGACAATGGCCGGAACCTGGTGGAGGCTGTGAGGCGAGGCAAGCTCACACACGTACCATGCCTGGCCCATGTGCTTAACCTCATGGTTCAGCGGTTTCTCAAATCCTACCCGGAGCTGCCAGATCTGCTTGTTAAAGTACGGTGCCTGTGTGTCCATTTTATAAAGTCAGCTACAGCTTCCACCGCCCTTCCCGTGTTTCAGCAGCGTTTGTAGCTTCCGACTAACAGACTGGTGTGTGATGTTCCCACGCATTGGAACTCTACACTGCAGATGTTGGGAAGGATTTGTGAGCAGAAGAGGGCAGTTGTTGAGTACCAGCATCAACAAGGCCGTCGGTATTCATTTCAGACTCCACAAATAAGACCTCAGGAGTGGACATGGATGTCAGACATTTGTACCTTCCTCCAAAACTTTGAGGACTCCACCAAGATGGTGAGCAGCGATGAAGCCATAATTAACGTCACCATTAGTGTTGAGCCACCCCCGTAGTGTTCGAGTTCGGTTCGGTTCGTCGAACACCCGTGTGTTCGCCGAACTGTTCGTCGAACTGTTCGTCGAACACCTTCGAACACCGTTAAAACCAATGGCAGGCAAACAAAAACACATAGAAACACATAGAAAACACCTTCAAAGGTGTCCAAAAGCTGACAAACTGCTCAGAAGACATAACTAACACATGGAAAAGTGACAAGTACATATAGTCATGCGAAAATAAAAGAGGTGGAGGAGTAAAAGGAGGGGGAGACACAGATATAGGCATGTCATGCCCTTCTAAAATCCAAAAAGTGAGAAGCCGACACGGCCAGTCCGCTCCTGCCCGTGCCACCTCCGTGTCGCCGGGTTTGTGCCAGAGCCGCGGTGAACCCTGACGGCCAGCCCCCCTCTCCCAATACTGGTGCCTGTCCGCTGGTGGGTCGAGCGAGCCCCCCTGTGGTGGAGGCAGCTCTAAGCTTTTTAATTTAAATTGTCTCTCTAATTTGAATGAATACACTTTAAATCCATTTACAAGGATCTATTGGAGGGCAAGTCTCATGCCAGCAGCCGCGGTAATTCCAGCTCCAGTAGCGTCCACTAAAGCTGCTGCAGTTAAAAAGCTTTTATAAGGATCGAGCTCGGCTGTCCACCGCAAGGCATCCTACTGCCAGTCCCAGCCCCTATGCCTTGGGGTGCCTCCTGATGCTCTTCACTAAGTATCCCATGGTCCCGAAGCATTTCCTTTGAAAAAATTAAGTGTCTAAACTACAGGTGGTGTAGCTTGCTTAACAGCCGGGATAATCCGCTGACTAGCAGACACTGCTACTAGGCACAAAGTATTTCCTGGGCTAGATGCAGTTAAAAATTTGTAATTAGATACTCTCGTTGGATGCTGAGAAAGCATTCCATAGAGTCTCCTGGCACGCCATATATGATTCTCTTAAAAAGCTTGGGGTAGGGGTCTAGGGGACCCTTTTATAGCCAAAATCACGGCCCTGTATCGCAATACGTCACCTAGGCTGAAGATAAATGGAACTGTAGCACCCTGAGGGCTCGGTTGCTACAGACGTATTGCACCTCACCCAGAGGTGTGATATCTCACTCTCAGGTAAGGATGGAGTGTGGATCAGGACCCGACACCTGCATGTGACGCGCCCCCTGGGCCAGTGCTGTTTGGGGAATACCCAGCGCCGGATCAGATGGGGGTTGTAGTCTCCGAGTGGCGGCGACCCGGTCCGTGCCCAGGGTGTCAAACTCCGTGTGTGGCAGTCTTTACAGATGTTGTTAGTGTTCTTAGTGTCGACTACGCCACCCGTTGATTTGCGGTCAAAAGGCCGCCGCTGCAGCAGGGTCCGCTGAGACTGGTGGTATGTGTGCAGCTGTGATAGTATAACCCCCAACGGGAGGGGTATAGCCTCAGGGGGTCAGGTGTAGAGGATGGTGGTAGTGGAGGTGCAGTGTGGATGGTAAGAAGACTCAGAGTCGGGCTGTGCAGTTCAGGGTTTTTACTTACTGCTGTTCTGTTGGTCACTCTGGCCTTGAGTGACCGCCCGAGCCGTGCTGCGTCCACCAGGTCCTGGACTCGGCCAACCCCCAAGCAATTCTGGAGCGTGGTCCTGAGCTCCCTTTCTGACTTTCCTTTCTACTGGCCTTTCTCACCAGGGGTCCACTTATGTCCGGCTCCCTCGGGCCTCTTGGTGGGTGCACCTCTTCGGGGTTCCCTGACCCTATACCTGGTGTGCCTTCCTTGTGGACTTGGTGAGGGTCGTGGCAGATCCTGCCCACGACCTCCGGTCTCTGGCTAAGGTATGCTTTGCCTCTGCCAGCTTGGGATCCGGTACCCTTGTGCCAACCCTTCACCCTTCTGGTCTAATTCTGGGTTCTTGGGGTTCCTTCTTCTTCCCCTCTGGGTCCTTCTCTCCTCCTCTCTCTCTTCTCTCTGCAGGCTCTCCTGGACCTCTCTACAAAAGACCGACTGATCACTGTCTGCCTGTCTGACCCTGATCTAAGATGGTTCCCACCTTATATACTCCCTCTAAGTGTGAGCTCAGGTGACCAGCACCCAATGAGCTCCTAGCCTTACCCAGACTGCTCCCCCTATCTGCCCCTACACTACTGGGATGTTCCACCCCCCTCCCACTCCAGCCAGGGACAGACACTGTCGTACCTGCACATAAACTGGTGGGAGTACCGTCGGTCTGTCCCTCGGAAATGGGATGTATGTAGTGTATGCAGCTAACTGAGCTCAGTTCCACACTCCATCCTTACCCGGGAGTGGAATACCACACCTCTGGCTTGAGGTGCAATACCCCTGTAGCAGCCGAATCCTCAGGGTGCTACACATGCATTACACCACATTGCCGTGGGGCAGGGCGACCAATATGCCCCTGAGATGGGCACGACAGTCCCTGTCCCTGGCTGGAGTGGGGGGAGGGAACACTGAGGAAGGGGAACCCTGTAGTGCAGGAGCAGGGAGGAAGCAGTTCCTGGGTGCATTGAGAAGGGAGTATAAAAGGTGGGCACCATCTTAGTTCAGTGCAGAGAAGTCTGAGCAGAAGTGGCAGGGAGCAGGGGCTCTGCATGAGCTCTGCTCCGGAGGCAGGCCTAGTAACAGAGGCCCAGGCCTGCAAGAGGGAGAAGGAAGGAAGAGGAGCGGAGAAGGCTCCAGGAACGAGGAATGAAGGGATCCCAGGGGTGCGGACGGGCGAGTCGCCACCGCACGCCCGAATCCACCTGCGTGGAGGGGTCAGGCCAAAGGGGGAGACCGGTCCTCGAACTAGTGGAGGCAGGAAACGACCCTCAGCTAGAAACCGGAGGTTCTGACATTTTATGTGGCGCAGCCCCTCGCTACACCCGCTAGGAAGGCACCACATAGGGTCAGGGAAACTGGCGCCAAGTTTACCAAGAGGAGGCCCGAGGCAGCCGGACAGAAGTGTTGGTAAGAAAGGCCAGACAAAGGACACACAAAGGGGGTCCTGTGAAGTGCTCCAAAGTTATCTGGGAGTTGTCTGAGCCCCTCACCTGGTGAGCACAGTACGACGTGGGCAGCCGTTACCTGCAGACGTGGTCTGGATAATAAGAACTGTGACTAAAGGCCCTGGACTGCATCACTGACTCCGTGTCGTTACTGCTGCTGCCCTGCACCATCACCCCCATCCTCCGCATACACTGCCCTGAGGCTATACTCCTCCCGTGGGGAGTTATGCTACGCTCTGCTGCACCCACAACACCAGCCTCAGCGGTCTGCCCTGTAGCGGCGGTTCACTCTGACCGCAATCCACGGGTGGCGTAGTCGGACATTTAAACATCAAAACCACATAAATAGTTCCGCCACTGGTTTGACCGCCCTGAGCCACGGAACCGGGTCGCCGACACGAAGACTACAACCACCAGCACATTTTCATCACCTTTCACAATCACCAATGGGACAAGGCAGGGATGTCCTCTGTCCCCTCTCTTATACATCCTAGTGACGGAGCACCTGCTCTCATCAATTCGCCATAACCCCAATATTAGGTGGATTGAGGTGGGAGGCACCGAGTACAAGTGCTCTCTATTTGCTGATGATGTCCTAGTATATATCACTCAATCACATATATCCATCCCTGCTGTTATGGCTGAAATAGATCACTTTGTTACATGGTAAAATTTTAAAATCAATGCAGCGAAGTCTGAGGCCCTCGATGTCTCCCTCCCCAAATCCATATAGAATTCCATCCAGTCCAACTTTCCCTTTGCCTGGCCCTCACAGGGTATCAAATACTTAGGAATTCCTATTCATAGAGACCTCTCCCATCTATGTTATCTTAATTTTGGGCCCTTTATTGAACAATTCCATACAGACCACGGTTGGCAAGTTAGAACTGTAAGATTCACTACGTGAACCACTGGTGTTTTGTGGAAAAGCACATGTACACTGCGTTCCAAATTATTATGCAAAAAGTGTTTAGGAGTGATAAGGGAAGAATTTGTTTGTTTGTCAGTTAAACTCATTGATGGTGATGTGTGTCAGGGCTCTTTATATCACTGTAAGCAATTGCAGACACCTGTGCTAATTAGTTTGGCAGGTGTGTCCAATGAAAGGCAAGACTACTTAAGAAGGCTCTCTCACATTATTAGGCAGCCTACATTTTCTGTCAAAATGGGAAAGAAAAAGGATGTGTCGGCTGCTGAGAAGCAACAAATTGTGGAGTGTTTAGGTCAAGGCATGACTACAATCAACATTGTGCGATGATCAGGATGAAGTGTCTTGGCATTCAAGAAGTATGTAGCTGATTCACAGTACACACGTGTGCGTGCTGATAAGGGCAAATTGAGGACTCTTTCCTACAGGCAATTATGTCAGGTTGAAAGAGCAGCGGCAAAAAAGCCTTGTCATAGCAGCAGACAAGTTTTTGAAGCTGCTTGTGCCTCCAACGTCCCCCGAACAACAAGATGCAGGGTCCTTCAGAGGTTTGCAGCTGTGCATACGCCATCCTGTCGACCTCCTCTATCCACTTCACACAAGCAGAAACGGCTCCAGTGGGCCAAACATTACATGAAGACTGATTTCAAAACTGTTTTGTTCACGGATGAGTGCCGTGCAGCGCTCGATGGTCCAGATGGATGGAGTGGAGGATGGCTGGTTGATGGACACCCCACGCAAACACGGCTACAGCGCCAACAAGGAGGAGGTGGAGTAATGTTTTGGGCTGGAATCATGGGGAGAGAGATTGTCGGCCCCTTTAGGATCCCTGAAGGCGCTAAAGATGAACTCCATAATGTATGTGGATTTTCTCAAACAGCACTTCCTGCCATGGTTCAAGAAGAAGAACCGTGTATTTCACAGCAAGATCATTTTTCTGCATGATAATGCACCATCTCATGCTGCACATAAAACATCTGCATCTCTGGCTGATATGGGCATAAAAGGGGACAAACTTATGGTGTGACCCCCATGCTCCCCTGACCTCTACCCCATTCAGAACCTTTGGAGCATCATTAAAAGGAGTGTCTATGATGGCGGGAGGCAGTTCACATCTAAGCAACAGCTCTGGGAGGGTATTCTGTCCTCATGCAAAACAATTGAAGCAGAAACCATCCAAAACCTGACAAATTCAATGGACGAGAGAGTTCAGAAGCTCCTTTCGAACAAGGGGTCCTATGTGAAAATGTAACATCACCTAGAATAAAGTTTTGAGTTGAAAACTGTTTGATTTCAGTTTCTAACAACCTGCTAATGCTTATAATTTCAAAAATGACCATTTTTTTGGTCTTTATTAAAATGAAAAGGTTGATCGAAAAGTTTGGGGGATCTAAGAGTGTGGCAACCCAGTAGTCATGATTACTTCGAATTCTGACAATATGAGGGTCATGCTGCAGGTAGTGCAGCAAGAAGGCACTTATGTGTCTTGCGCATCTCGGAGCCCCAAAATTATTTTCCGGGCTAGATGCAGCTAAAAATTATTTTTAATTTTAAATCTGGTGGAGCTTATTATAGATGGCCTAATAGGATCAGTGCTGCACACTGCTACAAAGCCCAAATTATTTTCCAGTCAAGATACAGATAAACATGATTAGTAATTTGAAAGCTTAAAACGGTTGGTAGGGTGATTTTAACCAATCATCAAGCTTTTACTCTCCCCAGGATGACACAGGGGTAGAAAAGTCGTTTCGGATCCATGATTTGTTCATCTTTATGAACGTGAGTCTGTCTACATTATCAGTGGAGAGCCACGTGCGCTTATCTGTCAGCACACCACCAGCAGCGCTGAACACACGTTCAGACAGAACGCTGGCTGCGGGGCATGACAAGATCTCCAAGGCGTAAGTGGCTAGCTCCGGCCATTTATCCAGATTGGAAGCCCAAAAAGAGCAAGGGTCCAGTGACACAGTCGTGGCTTCAATGTTTACTTGAAGATACTCCTGTACCATCGTCTCTAGGCGTTGACTATGTGTCAGACTTCTTGTCTCCTGTGGCCTTGCAAATGATGGGCTAAAAAAGTGGTGAAATGATTCCGCAAACTTGATGTTACCAGCAGATACTGTGGTTCTGTTACGGTTTGAGTGCTGAACACTTGACGGTCCCACGGTTGGCAAGTTGGAACTGTGAGATTCACTACGTGCACCACTGGTGTTTTGTGGAAAAGCACATGTAAGATTCTGCAACAGTCTCTGCTGATACTCCTGCATGCGTGCATCCCTTTCTATGGCAGGAATAATTTCGGCAAATTTACTTTTGTACCGGGGATCTAACAGTGTGGCAACCCAGTAGTCAGGATTATTTCTAATTCTCACAATTCGAGGGTCATGTTGCAGGTAGTGCAGCAAGAAGGCACTCATGTGTGTTGCGCATCCAGGAGCACCAAGTCCCTGTTGTGTTGGTGGCGAGGTAACAATCATGCTTCCTTCCTCTGTCCTCTCCCCCCAACCTCGCACAACAGAAATGTGATCAAGGTCTCCCTCATCTGATGAGTCTTCCATCAGTTCGTCCTCCACTTCTTCCTGGGCTCCTGCACCTTCCTCACTAGTTTGGCTGCTACCATGCGCCCTGGTAAAACCATCTCCCCCACCCTCACATGCCTGCCGCCTTGGTGCTGCCGACCGTCTGGACCTTGCAGATGTTAGCCCTTCCGCATACAACTCCTCCTCCTCTACTTCCTCCACCTCCTCTTGTGCCACCACCTGACTCCGAATTCTGTTTAACATGTGCTCCAGCATGTAAATCACCGGAATAGTCATGCTGATAATGGCATCATCAGCACTAAACATCTTCGTCGCCATTTCAAAACTGTGCAGAAGGGTGCATAGGTCCCTGATCTGAGACCACTCCTCCAGCGTGATTTGCCCCACCTCTGGATCTCGTTGGCCCAGGCTATACGTCAGAACGTATTGCACCAGGGCTTGTCGGTGCTGCCACAGTCGCTGCAACATGTGCAGAGTTGAATTCCACCGGGTAGGCACATCGCATTTTAGCCGGTGAAGTGGCAGGCACAACGACTTCTGTAGAGATGTAAGTCGCTGAGCTGCGGGATGCGAACGGCGGAAGTGAGCACACAGCGACCGTGCCCTCTGCAGAAGGCCATCTAGTCTGGGATAGTGGGCTAAAAATTGCTGGACAACCAGGTTCAACACGTGAGCCATACAAGGCACGTGTGTGACATTGCCCCGGCGAAGGGCCGCACCCAGGTTTGCAGCATTGTCGCACACGGCCTTCCCTGGTTTCAGGTCCAGTGGAGACAGCCATTCATGAAATTGATTCTCCAGAGCTGACCACAACTCCTCAGCTGTGTGACTCACATTTCCCAGACATTTCAAAGTAAAAACCGCCTGATGACGTTGAGCCCTACTGCCAGCATAGTAAGGAGGTGTGCAGGATCCCTTCTGCGCAGTTAGAAAGCTTGTGGCATGACCAGACAGGCTTTGGGTGCAGGTGGAAGACCGAGAGGAGGTTGAGGAGGCAGAAGCAGTGGAGGAACTTTGACATAAAGAGGATTGACGCACAACTCGTGGGGACGGCAAGACTTGGACAGCAGCCCCTTGTCCTGCTGTCACCATAGTTACCCAGTGCCCAGTCAGCGACATGTAACGCCCCTGTCCATGCCTACTCGTCCAAGTGTCTGTGGTGAAATGCACCCTGTCACACACAGAGTTTCTCAAAGAAGCGGTGATGTTGTGTGCGACATGCTGGTGGAGCGCAGGCACACCTTTCTTTGAGAAGTAGTGCCGACTGGGCATCTGGTACTGGGGCACTGCGACGGACATAAGGTCTCGAAAATCCTCTGTGTCCACCAGGCGGAAAGGCAGCATTTCTGTAGCCAAGAGCTTGCAGATGGTGAAATTCAACCTCTTAGCTTTCTCATGGCTAGGAGGAAATGGTCTTTTACTTGTCCACATCTGAGGGACCGAGGGCTGGCTATTGTGCTTAGACGGGGTTGATAAGGGTGTCCCCGGCAAACTGCCGGTCTGTGAGGAAGATGCAGGCGGACATGTTAGGTTGCCTTGATCCAAAGGTGGTGCTATCGATGTCGGACAGCGCTCAACACCAGCTGGTGTTACCACCTCCAAAGAAAATGATGACCTGCCAATCACGCTGGCTGTTGCGGGTAAAGAGGTGGCAGGTCTGCACCCCAAAACAGGTGTGACTGCTGTCCCCCCAGTCACAGAGGATGAAGAGGCCGCGGATGCACAAGATATGGCAGACGGTGGTTGGCCCGGCCGGCTAGGCCGCATTGCAGCACACTGAGCTTCCCACTGCAACTTATGCTTCATGTCCATGTGCCGGTTCATGCATGAAGTACTCAAACTATGTATTTTTTGGCCTCTACTTAGCTTTTGCTGACAAATGTTACAGATAACACGAGTTGGGTCATCTTTATCGATCTGAAAAAGTGCCCAGGCTATGCAAGGCTTAGCACCCATGCGACCTGAAGAGCCACCACGACTTGTGGTGAGAGGCAGAGTTGTGTTTGAGGATGCAGTTGTTGACGTGCTTCCAGTACTACGTCTCTGTCCAGGAAGGCGCAACCTGACCTCGTCGTCACTAGCATCTTCCTCCACCTCCTCTGCTGACCTCATCTCTTGGCTGACTGTGGGTTGACAGTAAGTGGGATCTCCAACCTCATCATCATCACCCTGTGTGTTATCACACCCGTCGTCCTCAGAGCCAACCTGTTCCTGCCCTGACAAAAAACTAAAGTTGTCGCTCCAATCAGGTATTTGAGTCTTATCATCGTCTTCCTCATTGTCTCCACCAACAGGAGTTACAGTTTGGGATTGAGGGTCTACATTATGGTCAGAACCTTCTGCGTCTGGTCCTGGATCCGACTCATAAAGATTCTGGGCATCAGTGCAGATCATTTCCTCGTCTGGATTCACAGAAGCGCTGGAGTCGACCTCTGATTCCCAGGCTATAGTATGAGTAAACAGCTCTGCAGACTCAACCATCTGTTCTACCTCATACTCAGACGGGCAGCTGGAGATTTGGGAGCTGTGAGGAAGCAAGTGCGATTTGGGTGACACCTTTGAGGACTGGAGTATTTGTGATGTTGAAGTTGATGTGGAGGAGAGCCCACTTAAAGGAGCACTTGATATCCGTTGAAGCACCTGCTGTTTTTGTGCCTCATCTAGAATTTGTAGCGATTGGCGTGGCCGTAAGAAAGGGATCTTATCACATTGTCCGCTAAAAGAAGTAGACATTTTAGTTTGGCTGGAAGATGGTCTTTCTTCTGCAGATGTTACTGTTGCTTTAACACCTACCTCACGGACACAACCTTTTTTCCCCTTCCCAACACGCCTATTCCGCTTTCCACCAGCAGCAGGCCTTTTTCCACTCATTTTGGTGGTTAACTAATTCACAACTCTGGAGTTGTTTGCACAAAAAAACAATGGATGGTAACCGAGCAGAGCTGAGTGGCCAAACTGTGGTATTAGGCCAAAACTATTGGCTGGGTTAGATGCAGAAAAAAATTATATTCAATTTGCAACCTGATGGAGGTCAGTATAGATGGACTAATACAACAAGTCCCACACACAGCTAGAAGCCCAATATTTTTTCAGAGGTAGATGCAGAAAAAAATATATTCAGTTTGCAACCTGATGGAGGTCAGTATAGATGGACTAATACAACAAGTCCCACACACAGCTAGAAGCCCAAATATTTTTCAGAGGTACTGTAGATGCAGATAAAAATTATTTTTAATTTGCAACCTGATGGAGGTCAGTATAGATGGACTAATAGAGAAAGTCCGACACACTGCTAGAAGGCCAAATATTTTTTCAGAGCTAGATGCAGAAAAAAATTAGATTCAGTTTGCAACCTGATGGAGGTCAGTATAGATGGACTAACAGAGAAAGTCCCACACACTGCTAGAAGGCCAAATATTTTTTCAGAGCTAGATGCATACAAAAAATTATTTTGAATTTGCAACCTGATGGAGGTCAGTATAGGTGGACTAATAGAACAAGTCCCACACACTGCTAGAAGGCCAAATATTTTTTCAGAGCTAGATGCAGAAAAAAATTATATTCAGTTTGCAACCTGATGGAGGTCTGTATAGATGGATTAATAGAACAAGACCCACACACAGCTAGAAGCCCAATATTTTTTCAGAGGTAGATGCAGAAAAAAATATATTCAGTTTGCAACCTGATGGAGGTCAGTATAGATGGACTAATACAACAAGTCCCACACACAGCTAGAAGCCCAATATTTTTTCAGAGGTAGATGCAGAAAAAAATTATATTCAGTTTGCAACCTGATGGAGGTCTGTATAGATGGATTAATAGAACAAGACCCACACACAGCTAGAAGCCCAATATTTTTTCAGAGGTAGATGCAGAAAAAAATATATTCAGTTTGCAACCTGATGGAGGTCAGTATAGATGGACTAACAGAGAATGTCCCACACACTACTAGAAGGCCAAATATTTTTTCAGAGCTAGATGCAGAAAAAAATTATATTCAGTTTGCAACCTGATGGAGGTCTGTATAGATGGATTAATAGAACAAGACCCACACACAGCTAGAAGCCCAATATTTTTTCAGAGGTAGATGCAGAAAAAAATATATTCAGTTTGCAACCTGATGGAGGTCAGTATAGATGGACTAATACAACAAGTCCCACACACAGCTAGAAGCCCAATATTTTTTCAGAGGTAGATGCAGAAAAAAATATATTCAGTTTGCAACCTGATGGAGGTCAGTATAGATGGACTAATAGAGAAAGTCCGACACACTGCTAGAAGGCCAAATATTTTTTCAGAGCTAGATGCAGAAAAAAATTAGATTCAGTTTGCAACCTGATGGAGGTCAGTATAGATGGACTAACAGAGAAAGTCCCACACACTGCTAGAAGGCCAAATATTTTTTCAGAGCTAGATGCATACAAAAAATTATTTTGAATTTGCAACCTGATGGAGGTCAGTATAGGTGGACTAATAGAACAAGTCCCACACACTGCTAGAAGGCCAAATATTTTTTCAGAGCTAGATGAAGAAAAAAATTACATTCAGTTTGCAACCTGATGGAGGTCTATATAGATGGATTAATAGAACAAGACCCACACACAGCTAGAAGCCCAATATTTTTTCAGAGGTAGATGCATAAAAAAATATATTCAGTTTGCAACCTGATGGAGGTCAGTATAGATGGACTAATACAACAAGTCCCACACACAGCTAGAAGCCCAATATTTTTTCAGCGGTAGATGCAGAAAAAAATATATTCAGTTTGCAACCTGATGGAGGTCTGTATATATGGATTAATAGAACAAGACCCACACACAGCTAGAAGCCCAATATTTTTTCAGAGGTAGATGCAGAAAAAAATATATTCAGTTTGCAACCTGATGGAGGTCAGTATAGATGGACTAATACAACAAGTCCCACACACAGCTAGAAGCCCAATATTTTTTCAGAGGTAGATGCAGAAAAAAATTATATTCAGTTTGCAACCTGATGGAGGTCTGTATAGATGGATTAATAGAACAAGACCCACACACAGCTAGAAGCCCAATATTTTTTCAGAGGTAGATGCAGAAAAAAATATATTCAGTTTGCAACCTGATGGAGGTCAGCATAGATGGACTAATACAACAAGTCCCACACACAGCTAGAAGCCCAAATATTTTTTCAGAGGTACTGTAGATGCAGATAAAAATTATTTTTAATTTCCAACCTGATGGAGGTCAGTATAGATGGACTAATAGAGAAAGTCCGACACACTACTAGAAGGCCAAATATTTTTTCAGAGCTAGATGCAGAAAAAAATTATATTCAGTTTGCAACCTGATGGAGGTCAGTATAGATGGATTAATAGAACAAGACCCACACACAGCTAGAACCCAATATTTTTTCAGAGGTAGATGCAGAAAAAAATATATTCAGTTTGCAACCTGATGGAGGTCAGTATAGATGGACTAACAGAGAAAGTCCCACACACTACTAGAAGGCCAAATATTTTTTCAGAGCTAGATGCAGAAAAAAATTATATTCAGTTTGCAACCTGATGGAGGTCTGTATAGATGGATTAATAGAACAAGACCCACACACAGCTAGAAGCCCAATATTTTTTCAGAGGTAGATGCAGAAAAAAATATATTCAGTTTGCAACCTGATGGAGGTCAGTATAGATGGACTAATACAACAAGTCCCACACACAGCTAGAAGCCCAATATTTTTTCAGAGGTAGATGCAGAAAAAAATATATTCAGTTTGCAACCTGATGGAGGTCAGTGTAGGTGGACTAATAGAACATGTCCCACACACTGCTAGAAGGCCAAATATTTTTTCAGAGCTAGATGCAGAAAAAAATTAGATTCAGTTTGCAACCTGATGGAGGTCAGTATAGATGGACTAATAGAATGATGCTATGCCCAAAAGATTTTACTTCACTAGGTGCAGTAAAAAAATTGGTATTCTATACACAGGTGGTATATCTTGCAACACAGATAGGCTACTCCACTGACTAACACACTCTGCAATAGGCCAAAAAAGATTAGCTTTGCTAGATTCAGCCAAATGCTGTGAAAAAAACTTGCACAGCACTGGCACAGACCTGCCTGGCAAAAACTGATAGGAACTGATGTAACCTAGTCCTGAAAAGGACTCCAATTACAATTAGTCTTTACTCCCACAACCTATCTATTTAAGAGCACAGACCTGCCTGATAAAAGTCGTAGCAAATGCTGTAACCTAGTCCTTAAAAGGACTGCAATCACAACTATTCCCTACTCCCAAGCTATCTGTATATTTGTGCGAAAATTGGCTTGAAATTAACAAGGTATAGCGCACACAGCAACAGCGGTGCCGTCTAACACGCAGCTGCAGCAGTGAGAAAATGGTGGCGACGGGGAAAATGGCTTGGTCTTATAGGGCAAGGACATGTGACATACACTGCCAATGACACATGCCCTTGCTTGTGTGAAAAAAAGCACTTCGCTCCGTGTGTGCGCTGCTGATAGGCTGACAGATTGCACCTCCCCACTGTAAATGCGGGAAAGAGAAAAAAAAATGGAGATCTTCATTGTTCCTGCAGAGATCCATCCCCTGCCCCTCCCCCCACACCGCTGTACACTCAAACTGCGTATTAACATTAATTTTCATCATTACTGAGAAAAAATCCAGTTATGATTTTGGTGCACGAACAGTTATCGAACATAACCTCGAACTTTTCTCAAATTGTTCGTGTTCGCCGAACGGCTCGAACACCGCCCAAAACAGCTCGAATTTGAGATTGGCGAACAGTTCGAGTAGAACAACGCTCATCTCTAGTCACCATCTCACTTCTCTGTCTTCTTAAACGCTCTCTGCTCACAATCAAAGAGGATGCATTGCAGGCGGAGCATGATGAGATGGAGCAAGGAACCATACAGTGTGATTACACACAGCCAAGCCTCATCTCATCCCAATGTGGATTGGGTGACAATCAGGAAGAGGAGGAAGGACAGGAGCTAGTTTCATGTGCTATAGATGGTACTACCTGCACAGCTGTCATACCGTCTATTCAGCGTGGATGGCCAGAGGACAGAGAGGAGGAGGAGGAGGAGGAGAGCATGTCAGTCGTCCTCTTGGTGAGGACACGGAAATCTTGCCTGTTAGTAGTCTGGCACGCATGGCTGAGTTTATGTTACTCTGCCTTTCCCATGACCCTCGCGTTCTAAAAATTTTGGGTGACAGTCATTACTGGTTGGTGACACTTCTATACCCATGCTACAAGGAGAACTTTATATCTCTTATTCCTGAGGCGGACAGGTCTACAAAAATGGGGCTGTACCAGAAGGCACTTGTTGCAGACCTATTAAAAAAATTCCCTTCTGAAAACCCCGGCGGCAGAGGGCACACTTTGTTGGACAACCAAGGAGTACAGGCGAGGGAGACACAACTTCCATCCAGCAGAGGCAGGGGAACACTGTCAAAGTTCTGGGAGAATTTTCTCAGACCCTTCCATCGCACAGGTCTTGAGGCGCGGGGTACTCTCACAAGGAGTGCAAAGTTTTGGAAAATACTGAGGGAGTACCTTGTCAACCGTACCAAAGTCCTCCGTGATTCCTCTGTGCCTTATAATTATTAGGTATCCAAGCTGAATATGTGGAATGAACTGGCTCTCTATGCCTTGGAGGCCCTGCTGCCAGCATTTTATAAGAGCAGGTTTTTAGTGCCGCTGGTGGAATTGTAACCGATAAGCGCATCTGCCTGTCAACTGAAAATGCTGACAGGCTGACTTTTATAAAAATGAACAAGGGCTGGATTGGGCCAGACTTCTCAACACCACCGAATGATAACAGCGTAACATAAACTCAAATCCAGTGTCTTTTCTTGGGAGGTATATTCCCATGCACCTTTTCACACCCACACATGGGTATACGCTTCCTGATTTTGGCTATTAGCTCTTGTCCTCCTCCTTCTCCTCATCCTCCACCACCATATCACCAGGGTGTCCATGGTCTGTGATGCAACATCCACATCATTTTTTTAAAGCGTGTTTATGATGCCGGTAAAAAAAAATTTTTATACAGTATGTTCATGTATACCCCCCAGGGGTAAATGTTTGTCAGCCTATACACTTGTGCATGGGCATTACAAGTATAGGAGGCCCGCTCCTTTCTAATGGGAATATTTTTTTATGAGGCCCTCCTCCACGTCTCTTCCAAGGGGTACTGAAGTGCCTCCAAATTTTTGGCAGCCCTTGCAATCACTGCATAGGCCAACACAATGGGAGACTCT
The DNA here is from genome assembly GCF_046119375.1 of Phyllobates terribilis. Classification (NCBI taxonomy): domain Eukaryota; kingdom Metazoa; phylum Chordata; class Amphibia; order Anura; family Dendrobatidae; genus Phyllobates; species Phyllobates terribilis. Next base: position 761,039,696 of record NW_027362762.1, on the reverse strand, counting down.
CTCCTTTCTAATTGGAATTTGTCATTACTGTGGCCCTGCTCTATGTGTCTTTAAATTCTTAGTGGGGTTTTTCATAAAATTGGTCAGCCGTTGGACTCACAGCATATCCTATAACTGTATAGCAGACTCTCTCCTTTCTAATGGGAACTTGTCGTACTTGTTACTGTGGCCATGCTCTGTGTGTCTTTAAAATCTTAGTGGGGTTTTTCCTAAAATTGGTCAGCCGTTGGACTCACTGCATACCCTATAACTGTATAGCAGACCCTCTCCTTTCTAATGGGAACATGTCGTACCTTGTTACTGTGGCCCTGCTCTATGTGTCTTTAAATTCTTAGTGGGGTTTTTCCTAAAATTGGTCAGCCGTTGGACTCACTGCCTACCCTAAAACTGTATAGCAGACCCTCTCCTTTCTAATGGGAACATGTCGTACCTTGTTACTGTGTCTCTGCTCTATGTGTCTTTAAATTCTTAGTGGGGTTTTTCCTAAAATTGGTCGGCCGTTGGACTCACTGCAATCCCTATAACTGTATAGCAGACCCTCTCTTTTCTAATGGGAACATGTCGTACCTTGTTACTGTGGCCCTGCTCTATGTGTCTTTAAATTCTTAGTAGGGTTTTTCCTAAAAATGGTCAGCCGTTGGACTCACTGCATACTCTATAACTGTATAGCAGACCCTCTCCTTTCTAATGGGAACATGTTGTACCTTGTTACTGTGGCCCTGCTCTAGGTGTCTTTAAATTCTTAGTGGGGTTTTTCCCAAATTTTGGCAGTCCTTGCAGTCACAGCATACGCAATAACAGTATAGGAGACCCACTTGTTAATAATGGGAACAACAAAGCATAGCCGGCTGATGGCTCTCTAACAATAGCGAGGGCCGACTGCTGGCCTTTTAAGAATAGTAAGGGCCATCTGATGTCCCTATAAAAATAGGCTATATGACTTTTAGAGTCCCTCCATCATAAATAAAACAGGATGTGTCTGATGATGTGGCACACACCACATTGCCAAATAAGGTTGTAAAATGTTAAAATTACATTTCCCGGTGAATGCATTTGTCTTAAAAAATAACGTATAAAAACAAAACAATATCATCTTTCTTTAGTATAAAAAACAGCTTCGCCAATTTTACCTCAATGTAATCACATTGTTCAGCTCCTGCACTTCCTCCTCCATCTCCGAAATGACCACATCAGTCACAAGCTGACAGCACTGCAGCACTGCCTTGGCCAAGCGGCAACAGGCTGTGCTGAAGATAACATTCTTAATGCTTAATTGACAAACCACCCAGCACTGCAGAGTTGTTGAAAGCTGTAACACAGCAGCCTGATCTGTGGCTCTCACTGCTGAACATACAGCCAGGCATGGTCGTGTGTGACAATGGGCGGGACCTGGTGACGGAGAAATGACAGCCGGAGTAGATACGGTTTCCCTCAGTGTCAGTCCTTTCACCGAGCTAAATACAACTCTCAGCAAAAAAAGTTGTGGACTGGCTCCGTACCGTCCCTGGCCACATTCACCTGTCCACATGTTTGTGGTTAGGCGGTCTTTCCCAGTAAGTGCACTGGGGAGGGCACATGTAATGTTGTGGGACCCATGCTTGTGGAAGGCAGAGACGACACCGGGAGAAACAGTGGCGGCTGGGGACCGAGTATGGACACCCGGCCGCCGCTGGCATGAGGTTATGAAAAGCTTCCGCATCCACGAGCAAGTGCAAGCAGCTGTCAAAAATTTGGCAGTGTATTATTGCAGCCTGTGGGTGGGTGGCTGGCTGCATACTTGCGCTTGCATGCAAAGGAATGGGGTAGGGACAACTGAACGCTGCACTGGGACAAGGACGTGGACGGTGATTGTTGCAAGTCTGCAACGACAGGTGCATGGCGGGAGGCACCTTCGCATGCGCCAAGGATCACTTATGATGGCCACACTTTTTGGCAATGACCTGGGAGTTAGAAATGCTTCCAGAGGTCTTCCCAATACTGTTCCCATGTATTTTCAGCACTGTATGCATGTGTCTGATGATGTGTCACACACCACATGGCCAGATAAGGTTGTAAAATGTTAAAATCACATTTCCCAGTGAATGCATTTGTCTTTGTTGAAAGCAATGCAAAAGTGCAAAAACACATCAAAAACGCTACGTGTGAACATAGCCCAAGGTGTGGAGGAGTATTTTTGGTTTTGGTTATTTATTTTGCCTTATATACAAGTCATTACCCTGGAAAGGATGTTCCTTAATATATTTCCCATGAAAATCCATTTTAGTTTTGTTTTTGTATGTTTTATTGTGAGTCAGTAAAAGTGGAGTAATACTCTGACAACATTGTTGACAGCAGTGACCTGGGAGTCAGAAATGCTTCCAGGGGTCTTCCCCATGCTGTTCCCATGTCATTTGAGCACTGTTCCCATCTCCAGGGTGAGCTGCCTGAAAAATGCTCGAGTTTCCCAGAGACTTACATTGGGCTCGTTGCTCGGGTCGAGCACCCGAGTATTCCAATTTGCTCGACCCGAGCAACGAGTACCCGAGCATTTTAGTGCTCGGTCATCACTATTAATGACATTCCCTACTGTTTATCAATTTTTCAATAATCCCTTTAAATGATTTTGGCATGCAGGGAAACCAAGAGGGAAGAAAACATTTTACATCTTATTCATTTTCATTTCTGGGCTTCTTTTCCAGGTGTCATTACAATAGGCGTCATTTGGGAGGGTTGAGTGTTTTGGCTCTGTAAAATAATTCAGCAGAGCTTCAAGTGCCAAGTGACTAGAACAGCATGAAGTATACATTCAGCCTAGCCGGTTAGATCATATGATGATTTCCATGCAGAGCCACTGCTCTAGATAAATTCTGTCTGTGACCTATTTTAACCCTGCTCATTATATATGTAGTTATACAGTGGCATAGATGGAGTAGCAGTCAGGTCAACCAAGTTCAATGTTTTCCAGGTCACCTAAACAATCACTTACAAATGGCGTATTATTGAATTTATATGTAAGTTGGAGATGGAAATGGCAGTCTTTTTTCTTACAGGAACCTGAACCAACTGGTCAAAACATATAATATAAATGATCATACATTTTAATTTTTTCATATATCCCACAAAGTAATTATAACTTTGAATTATTTATTGCTACAAAGTTGCTGACTTTATTTCCAGAAAGGTATAAAAATGCAAGATATAGCACACTTCATGTTTGTTTCTCATAAAACTCAATTCATATGACACATTTATATAGTAGGATAGACAAATTACTGCGGGGTCTGATAAATCTCACATTTCTAATACACTGCTAAATTGAAATCTCTAACATCTGATCTAATGTCTGTGAGCAAATACATATAAGATTACATTGAATAAGTTCTGGAGCTGTAGTCTCTGAGTTCAAAATTTTCTTTACAAAGTTTAAGAATTTTGGATGTATGAGAAGAATTATTTTGAAGAAGTTCTATTTATGTGTTTAGAAAAAAAATCATCATTTTCTTTAACCCCCTTACGGACATGTGACATACTGGTACGGGATATGCCGGGTCCTTGACTTTGATGCAGGCTCAGAAACTGAGCTGGCATCTTTGCCACAGAAAAGGCTGAGTTATTGATAATGGCTGCCTCTAACAGCCACAAGTGTAGCCAAACACCCCAGGGAATTTTTGTTTGGCTGCCATTCATTGAAAAATGCTGGTATGAGGATATGTGTCTCACTAGACCTCCATCCATTTCCTTGAGTCAACAGGATGTCGTCAAGGCCTCTCTCTTCTGGCCACGCATAACAGAGCTAGCTGTTGCTAAGTGCTGTCTTGGCCTTGCTGAACCCTACATCACCACTCATGTAATTCTTTTTTACACATTTTCAAATTTTGAAAACTTCTTTATTTTTGCACAAATTTATAACTGAGTTTCTGTTTGTTCGTGCATTTGCACTCAGGCAAAAATGGCGAATTTCAGGAGGTCTATGAGGTCAGAAGATTCCCGTTTTGCGGATTGGGCAGCTTCAATCCTTGACAATGAGGAGAGTGATTTTAGTGGCGATAAAGGAGATGTTGTACCAGCCGATTTCCAGAGTGAACACAATAGCGAGTCTGAGGAAGATGCGCCTGAGGACAAAAATGAAGACACTACATCAGCCTCAGATGACGATGACTCCCCACAATCACGTCCAGGTACAACGATTTCTTCTCAAACTTCCTCCCGACATGTGCGCAAACCTCATCATCAACTACAAAAAAAGTCTGACTGCTGTGCTTGCCAACATGAGTTTTGCCACCAAGTATTAAGTGTTGTTTGCCAGAGGGATCAAATACTTATTTCTCACTGCAAAATGCAAATAAATGTATCTAATTTATAGAATGTGATTTTCTTGATTTTTTGGGGGGATATTCTATCTCTCAATGTTAAAATTAACCTGCCTTAAAATTATAGACTGTTCATGTCTTTGTCGGTGGGCAAACTTACAAAAGCAGCAAGGGATCAAATACTTATTTCCCCCACTGTATGTAAATCCAAAATGAAAATGCACTGCTCTTCACACCCATAATCCCACCCACCCCTCTGTGCCAATGTCACTGATAGTAAATCCAAACTGAATATGCACTGCTCCCCAAGCCCATAATCCCGCCCACTTCTCCACACCAATGTCAATGATAGTAAATGACAGTGAAGATTTTTACTATCAGGAGGGATATTATACCAGGATGGGGACATTATACCAGAATGGGGAACATTATACCAAAATGGGGACATTATACCAGGATGAGGGATATTCTACCAGCATGGGGGACTTTATACCAGAATGGGGGGATATTATACGGGAATGGGGACATTATACCAGAATGTGGACATTATACTAAGATGGAGAACATTATACCAGCATGGGGGACATTATACCAGGATGGGGACATTGTACCAGAATGAAAGACATTATTCCAGGAAGGGGTCATTATACCAGGATAGGGAACATTAAACCACGATGTGAAACTTTATACAAGGAATGCTATAGCATGCGGCCCTGGACGGGGGGCATCCTTTCTGGAAGGGGCCCTGAGTGTGAGAGATTATTACAAGAAGGAGCCAGGATGAGGGACATTATTACATGGTGCAAACACATATGTCTTTATAGTATCTTGAACCCTACAAGGGCCCATTCATCTGACCAACATGCAGGTGGGTGCCCAGGTCTAAATTTTTTACCGGGTCCCATCAGACTCTATTTAAGCCTCTGCAAGCTAGAGTAGTATCAAACCACTCATTTAAAAGGCTTGATGAGAACAAACTAGAACTTCTTCATGTTCAAAAAACTGTCTCCAGAGAAAGTCGATAATTTTTGGACGGCTTCATGAAAAGCTTTTGTAAATTTCCCAATGATTTTGTGATTAGCAAACCAGTTGCTGACCACAAAGAAGATATAATATTTTCACTTCTAATTGAGATGTCATAACTATTTCACATTCAAAATAGTACAGTACACTTGTTTTGTCTCACGATTAAAATTATAATTTTTGGACTACTTATAGAAAAAAAAGCTATTCTTTCTTGATTTGGCAAAGTGCAAAGCCCTGTTTTCTCTCAAAACAAGGATGATTGTTTCACCCAACCATGTGAAAATGCCACAGCTTCTTAAGTTTGTACCAACTGCCTATAAACAACAGCAATGCATGTGTTTGCACACCCAAAAGTGATACATTTTATACCAATTTTACAATCTAGGTAGCCTAAAAAGTCTGATACTGCAGTGTGCAGTTAAATATGTTGCCGGTTACCTCTGGTTAGCATCCGTTTTCCTCTACCCAGATATGTGGATGCCATTTAGACATTGAAAAGGCTGTGTTTTCATTACAGAGATCACAATATGTTCAATTGTCTCTAAGGGAACATCAAAAACCTGCATGCAGTGATACTTCTTGTAAAAGCGGAGTAAGGGTAAATCACCATAGGTATATATTATAGTACCTTGCTAGTGCACAGCATCTTTACTTCCTAGATTATTAAAATCTTCCCTGTTTCACAGATTGTTATATTTTAACCACAGTTTACTAGTTTCTCTATAAAGTATGTAAATTGTATATAAAAAATTTTACCTGAACATTAGGTGTTAAAGAGGTTGTCCACTACTATTTCAAATGCCCCAATGTATTTAAACTGTGGAGAGAAGTGTTTTTGTAAATATCTTGCTTGTTCTTTATTACCAGTGAGCGGCGCTATCACTGACCACTCACAGGCATCACGTGACCCCCGGCTGCAGCCGGCTCTGGCATCCGCTGATGTCACGTCAAGTTTCGGCTGCAGCCAGGCGTGACCCAGTGACGCGCTCTCTGCTGATTGATGGGCTGTGGGCGGAGTTTCCCTGTGTGTCACAGTCCAGCATCCACCGCACGCTTTCCCAATAAATGCAGAAGAGGGAAAACGCGGGATGGATGCTAGGCTGTGGCGCGCAGGGAAGCCCCGCCCACAGTCCATCAATTAACGGGGAGCACATCACTGAGTCACGCCCGGCTGCAGCCAGAACTTGTCTTGACATCAGCAGATGCCAGGGATGGCTTCAGCCGGGGGTCACGTGATGCCTGTGAGTGGTCAGCAATAGCTCTGCTCACAGGCAATAAAGAATAAACAAGGTATTTACAAAAATACTTCTCTCCACAGTTTAAATACATTGGGGCAATTTAAATAGTAGTGGACAACCTCTTTAACTGTCACTGTGGATCTATCCAGGTGTTGCAGGTATGATGTGTCACACTACCCCGAAGCGTGTTTCGACTGCTTGTCCCTTGCTTCTGTCTGCATCTGCCTAAAACTTTTGCACAGTGCTATACATGTGTGTGTAGGTGTGTATGTACATATATGTATATATACATATATACATATATATATATATATATATATATATGAATACACACACCACACGTATACTTGCTTACATATGACCGCTTGCCATTTTTCCCAATAAAAAGGCAGGGAGCATCCTGACAGTGAGGCTAACTTCACACGAGTGTATAAAAAAAATTTCAGATTTTCATTCAAATTTTGTCATACATATGCAATCCATATTGCATTTATGTTTATACATCAGCAGTGAATAAAATATACAAGATCCCTATTAGATCTAATTTTTTTGGTGCACGAATAGACTTGAATAGTTGAGAATCATCTGAAATATCGAAAGACTAGTGCTTGCTATAATTCTTTTTCTCACGGACATTTGGCCTGTGTAAAAATACCTTCATTTGAATGAACAGCCCTATTAAATAACATTGGTCCAAGTGTTGTTATTTTTTTCCATTTGGAAAACCAACAATATGGTTTTGTAAACCTAGCCTTAAAACACATGACTGCCAAAAAGATGATATACAGTTCACAAGGATGCTCTGAGGATAACACACTTTATTATTATTTTTTAAGATGCAGAAGAATAGGAATTCCCTTTATAAATTACTTATCACAGTGACTGTAGATTAATACAGCAGGAATAGATTATTAGCATTTATAGTACATATTAGCTAACAAGTAAAGCAGGAATGAATAGCTCCAGCGGCACAGCAGTCCAGCTTTATACAATGGTGATTAAAAATAGGTTTCATCTAAACTGGTCACTAAATATTATACTGGACATTAAATAAATGGTGATCAACTGGTGTAATCTCTTTTTAATAAATGTAGTCTTTGCATCGATATTCTGCAGTACAATATCCATATATCTTCCTACACTTCTCCAATCTTAAACTGAAATAAATCCATCCTATGTTAATAAGTAGAACATCCTAAACTAATTAAATGACCATAACATATTCGGCCAAGATCAGGGAATTGTTCAGATACTTTATCAAATGACTACGGTAATATTTTTCTCAAATAATCCTAATTTCCATTTTCAATTAAAAGGGAAATACATTTATGAAATTGTCAGTATTATGCTGCTTTTAAGATATTTCTCAAAATATATTTTGAAAGTATTTCAGAATTATGTAAAGTATCTCAAAACTGTTTTCTGCCTTATTGTTTCATGGTGCTTTGTTAGAAAAATAAATTACATTGCTATAATAAATATTACACCATATGGAGATGATAAACTAGAGCATTCTAATCATAACTCACTTCGGTTGCACCGAAACTTCATGTTTTATGTAGTCTTCTACAACAGAGAAATGTGATATATTTATAGTCCAAGAATATTACTATAATAATTCATATGTTTATGTATCTTTTGGATTTAGGAAATATGTTGGTAGCAAGGTTTATCCTAATAATGAAAAAGTAATTTTTTTAAATAATTAAGGAAATCTAAATGACCATAAAACTTCAATAAAATAGAATTGCATGTGATCTGCATTAATCACACAAAATCCAACATTGTTGGTATGATGTTACATTGCAATTTAGTGCAGACATTATTGTGAGATCATCATGTGTGAAATATTTTCATGGAGTTCCAGCCTTAAGATGGTCACACACATTAAATATTTCAATAAATGATGATCATGTGGGCTACAGGGCATCATGAATACTGACTTATGAAACTTTTGGTGAATTGCATACGCTGCAAATATTACAAGCAGAAATGATCCAAATATAACCCGGAAAATTGAAGGGACTTGGAAATCATCAATGGATAAATTAGATTACTGTATTTTATACCAACCTTCCTATACATTTATTCTGATGTGTGAGTTAGAAACCCTTTGAAAACCTTTAGGCCGTGAACATCAAGCAGACAAACCTATATACAGTAGCAATTTTTATATGTGATTTTTCTCCTTATTTAAGCTCTGTCACTGCATCAGTTGTATGCCAATTCTTTGGCACAATGCCTGAGGACATGCAGTCCTTGAATGTTTAGCTGATGCAGAAGGTGTAAGATTACATAATTTCATTTTTGTTAGAAATAGAGGGAGAAGGAAAATATGTGTGACAAAATGCATGTAACAAGAGACTTAGAAATTATTATATTTTAGTAGGTTTAGGCTATGTGCCCACGTTGCATTTATGAAGCAGAAAATTTCTGCTGCATAAATGCAAGTCCTCTCCCGGAAAAACGCATGCGGAATTCCGCACGCGTTTATCGCGCTTTTTTCGCGCGTTTATCACGCGCTTTCCACATGCGGAATTGCCTTGCGTTTTTTATGCATTGGACAAAGGCAATTCCGCTTGCGGAAACGCAAAATTAAATGACATGCTGCGGATTTTTGAACGCGGCATAAACGCTGCGGAAAAATCCGCAGCATGTGCATAGAAGTTGCGGAAACCCATTGGGGATCATGGGGTGCGGGTTACCAAGCATTTTACAAGCGTTTCCGCTGCGGAAATTCCGCATCAAAAACGCTTGTAAAACGCTACGTGGGCACACAGCCTTAAAATAAACCTAATCCAAGTGATCGATGATAAATCAAAAGGTGAAAGCCACAAAACTCGAGATGACCAAATTATTCTAGGACTTTTATATCAATTAAAAAAATGCTCAGAGTTTAAAAAAAAAAAAAAAAGGGTCATCCGCATATCAGCTGTTGGATCAGGCTTAATACTTAAATATCAGCTGTAAGCTACCAATGAACTGCTGTTAAGTCAGTGCTAGTTTAACCACTTAACAACCAATTATGCGTATAGTACATGATAAGCCAGGGTCAGCTCTCATATTATGACGCACTATATCCAACATGAACTTAACCCCTTAATGACCGCCAATACGACTTAAAACTGACCTGCGATATAAGAGACTATCATCTTCTGACTGGTGACAATCCAGCAGCTATCAGCTGTATACTATAGCTGACAACTTGCTGCATTATCCACAATCAGCGTTGGCACCGACCATGGTCATTTAACCCCTTAAATACTGCTGTCAATAGTGACTACAACATCTAGATGGTTAACAGAGTGTAGGGGGTATCTCTTTAACCCCATTGGCATCCTGAGATCTTGATCGTGTGGTCCTGCTGTTGGCCATGGCAATTCATGGCCAAATAACAACCTTAAAGTCTTCCAGCTATTGTGGCCTGTTCAGAAGTTAGAAACATTTAGGTGGTAAAAATACATTTTTTCATTCCTATCATGTCACTTTGCATTAATTCCTGAAAAGCACCTGAAGGGTTAAAAAAACTACCTGAAAGCAATTTTGAATACATTCAGTGGTGCTGTTTTTAACCCACTATCACTTTTGTGGGTTTCCAATATATAGGACCTCCAAAGTCAATTCAAAATTGAATAGGTCCCTAAAAAAATAAGTTTCTTAACTTTCCTTTAAAAAAAATTAAAAATTACTGCTACATTTTTAAGTCTTCTAAAATGTTAACAAAATAAAGCAACATTTTACAAATGGTGCTGATGTAAAGCAGACATGAGGGAAATGTTATTTATTAATGTTTTTGTGTGGTATGACTATCTACATTGAAGGGATAATCATTCAAAATTTGAAAATTGGAATTTTTTTTACATTTTTGTCAGATTTTTGATATTTTTTATAAATAAACACAAAACATATCAACCTTAATTTACCATTATTATAAACTATAATGTGTCACAAAAAAATTCTCAAAATAAATAGGATATGTTGAAGCATTCCAGAGTTATAACTACATAAAACGACACGTTAGATTTCAAAAATTTGGCCTGATCATTAAGGGTTTAAACTGTCACTGTTGTAAACACACTGTGACAGGTCCGTGACAGCATCAGTCACAGACAGCTGTGGGGATCAATTACAGCATTCCCCGCTCTCCAATCAATGTGATTGGTTAGTGAATCTGACTAAACAATCACAGCATGCGATCAGCAGGAGGTGCTGAAACAGCAGCACCTTGCAGCTCAATCACCATCTCAAGCTCGGTTTAGTTGACAGCTGAGCTCCTACGGTAACAGCCATTACCGTCCCAGCTGATGGCCTGTTAGATCCAGCAATAGGCAGTGTCTAACAGGCGTTTTGCAATGCAATAGACCAGTGATCAGAGAAATAAATGTTAAAATCCTATAAAGGAACTAAGAAAAAAAAGTAGAAAAAAATAGCAAAAAATGATTAAAAAACAAACCATAGCCCCCATAAAAAAGAACAAAAAATATTACACCAATAACTACGCATATTTATGTAAAAACAAAAATAAACAAAAAAATATATATTCACGTATTTGATATCAGCTCATTGGGAACAACCTACTCTATAAAACTCCAAGCAATGTGAACTGAGGTCTAAGATGGTAGACATGCAAGAAATAGGAGCATGTTCACACTAGCAAAAAGAAGCAAAACCTACAAAAGACAGAAAATATATCTCATACCCTACCATCATTATATATAAATGTAAAGCAAAGTTGCATAATAAATATAGGGTACTTAGTGAACTATTTTTGATCAAAAAAAGTATACAAGCCGTCCCACCAGCGGCAAGGTGACCCTAAATTGGGACGGTACCTATACTGTCTATATTAAAAACCTTACTGTATATCAAAGTTGAAGCAATGCATATAAAAGGGTAGACAAATAGGACCGGGCCTATTTAGGGTCACTTATGACTTGCCCCCCGGGAAGACCCATCATATCAGGCATTAATTGCCTAACAGCAAATCTTTCAAAGTTTGTAGATGGTCACTTGCAAAAATGTGTACCCCACCTACCTGCTTACCTTAAGGATACAGGACATACATTAAAAATTTTAGAACCCATCAAATGGAAATCCTACTATATTTTAGGTACTTTAGACTTTATATCCCTCTATACAGTCATCGATCGTCAAAAGGGATGTGAGGCAGCAGGCCATTTTCTATGTATGTCAAATACACTGGGGAACACTCAGATTCAATTCATTTTAGATAGCATAGACTTCATTATAACCCACAATTATTTTATTTACAATAGACAATTTTTCCTCCAACAGCTATGGGGATGAGATTTGCCCCTAGCTATGCTAATTTATATGTAGGTAAGTGGGAAGAAATGGTAATTTTCATTAAGGGTGAATTACGCAAAGGGCTAATACTCTGGCGTTGCTTTATCGACGACATTTTCTTTATTTGGAAAGGGTCACAAGAGAATCTGAAACTATTCCTTGTGGAAATTAATAACAATGAGTTTGGTCTTGAATTTACCTCCAATGTGAGCAACACACAGGTTAATTTCCTAGACCTCACAGTTCTTTTAGACCAAAACCACCTCACTACAAAGTGTTATCATAAAGAGGTAGACTCCAACAGTTTCATTCAGATTTCTAGTTGCCAATTACCTACATGGCTTACAAATATTCCAAAAGGACAATTCACCCGAATTAGTCGAAACTGTAATAATATGGAGGACTATATTATAGAAAAGGAACATATCAAACAGCAGTTTATAAATAAAGGCGATAATGCACATCTGCTGGAAAAATCTATACAGGAGGTGGGAGCCAACCCAAGAAATGAATTGGTACACAAAAATAATCCACCGATTGAAACCCCCAGTATCCAACAACAGATTGATCAATTGTGTATCATTACCCAGCACCATTCCAATCATATGGTATTCAATAATATTATTCGCAGGTACTAGCCAATCCTGCAACAGGACAAGGTCATAGGTGAATTATTACATAAGTGCGCAAAGTTTGTATATAAGAAGGTACAGACCTTGGGCAACTTGATAGCCCCAGCAATCAAATCGGGCACAATTCTACCCAAATGTGGTTGACCAATGGAGGTAATTTCCTGCCATCCAATAGGGAATTTATCCCATGTGGAAAGTGTTCCTGCTGTGTTCATACCAGAATTAAGTAAACTACTCAAACTGTCTTCACAGATTCAAGTGGCACTAAACAGCACAGTATAAAAGAGGCTATCTCATGTCACACAATGGGAGTGATATACATAATTAGATGTCCATGCAACAAAATATACATCGACCACTAAACAACAGTTGTTAAAAACGATTAAGGAACACCTTGACAACATCAGTAAACGCTATAAGGGGCACCCACTATCACGACAACCTTGTGAAGACTTACAGAAAACGTTTGACCTCTGTCATTGCCAACAAATGATATATAACAAGTATTGAGATGAATTTTTGTAATTGACCAAATACTTATTTTCCTCCAAAATTTGAAAAAAAATTCTTTCCATATCAGACAATGTGATTTTCAGGATTTGTTTTCTTATTTTGTATCTCATAGTTGAGGTCTACCTATGATGTCAATTACAGGCCTCGCTCATCTTTTTAAGTGGGAGAACTTGCACAATTGGTGGCTGACTAAATACTTTTTTTCCCCACTGTATGGTGTTGTTATCTCATTTATGGGAAATAAAGGTAGAATCAATTCCCTTTATGCTTGTATACATAAAAATACACACTTTTTAAAGATTTAAATTATTGAATAAACACTGTATTTTAAGAAACATTTAATAGACATACAATTGTTTGTGGAAACATGCACATTCCCCCCTTTTTTCCCCTATTTGTAATGCATGAAACGTTTCTTCCTTATATGATTGGTAGCTTCACTATCTTCTGTAGGGTTTCTTTATGAAGACCTATGGGGATTTTCTCTATGTTGCGGCCCCAGCTGGTATGAGTGGGGAATCCTGAGTCAGGCTATATATACGTGGAGCACCCGGGTGTGCCACACCCTGAAGAAGGACTGAGTCCTTCGAAACGCGTTAGTTGATTTTTTGGCTGCACCAAGGGTCCGTACCTTGGAAGTGATGTCACTCATGCTACGCCCCCCACCTGCTTTGTAATTATGCGCCAGCACTTCCAGCCAGAGCGCAGTGCTTTTTGAACATCCACGCAAGTAGCGAGGAGAGGCACTTAGGGGTGGACGCTCCCGTTCCATGCAGTTGACTTACCTGGGATCCACCTTGTCTCAGTGGACACTACCTACTTTGACTGAATTCAACGCCAGACACGGCTGTAGTCCTCCGCTCCTACTGGGATCCTGCTACTCCTGCTATCCCTCACTAGAGTAAATGGATCAGTTATCACTAGTGCTCACTCTGTACAAGAGTCATTCCCTTTCCAGGTTTGCTGATTATGATGACTGTTCACCGGGGCAAATTGTATACATTATAACCTATGTTGGGTACTAAATGGAAACTTATTTCCTTATTTGGAGCAGCTGCTTTTATGGGTGTTTCACCAGCGTGGTAGTACTTGGCATTTCTTTTTATTTTATTATTTATGGGCAGGCTTGCACACAGGACCTGCTAAACTACCAGCAGCTTAAATTATTTTTTTAATTTATTTTTACCAGTTTCCCCTTGTTAAAATGAAAATATTGTGCAAAAAGAACATTTTAGTAGTAAAAATGTTATTATTTTTTTCTTTACCATCCAATGTTATAAATAGGAAATGGGAAATGTTATTTATTAACTATTTTGTGTTCTATGACTATCTGGTTTAAGGATATAAGCAGTGAAAGCATAAATCGCTAATTTTCTAAATTTTCATCCAATTTCAGGTATTTTGACAAAAACTTGTTGACTTAAATTTTCAGTTAATGTAAAGTACAATATGACATGAAAAAACAGTCTCAGAATCATCAGGGTTTATAAAAGCATTCCAGAGTTATTACCATATTAAGTGACACTAGTCAGATTTGAAAAATGAGGCTTGGTAATTGACTTACTGTTACGCACACGCCCAGACTGACTGGCGTGAGCATGGTTAGTGATCCCACTGGACCATGAACCGAGGAGTGCCTGGAGGGGCTTAACTAAGTATCAACTCGGTCCGACCAAGGTCACACGGCGGCTCAGTCGACTTCGTGAACCAGGGAGGAACCGAGCAGAGGGATCAGGTGCTACTCCAGGTCAGAACCCGGTCACAGCTGTTGACCCACACCGGGGATTGCAGGAACAGGCAGGTAAGGCTGGCATACAGACAGGTGGGTACTGGCAGGCACGGCTGGTATGCAGACATGGCTGGTATGCAGACAGGTGAATATTGGCAGGCACGGCTGGTATGCAGACAGGTGGGCACTGGCAGGCATGGCTGGCATGCAGACAGGCGAGTACTGGCATGTAGGAACACAGGCAGGATAGGGACAAGTACAGACTGGGATACAGGAACGGAGCCGCAGGTGCGGTAGACAAGCAGAGCAGAGCAAAACCCAAAGGAGTGATAGACAAGCAGAGCAGAGCAAAACCTGCAGGAGCGGTAGACAAGCAGAGCAGAGCAAAACCCGCAGTTACGGTAGAGAAGCAGAGCAGGGCAAAACTCGCAGGTGCGGTAGACAAGCAGAGCAGAGCAAAACCCGCAGGTGCGGTAGACAAGCAGAGCAGAGCAAAACCCGCAGGTGCGGTAGACAAGCAGAGGAGAGCAAAACCTGCAGGTGCGGAAGACAAGCAGAGCAAAACCCGCAGATTCGGTAGACAAGCAGAGCAGAGCAAAACCCGCAGATGCGGTAGACAAGCAGAGCAAAACCCTTAGGTGCGGTAGACAAGCAGAGCAGAGCAAAACCCGCAGGTGCAGTAGACAAGCAGAGCAGAGCAAAACCCGCAGGTGCGGTAGACAAGCAGAGCAGAGCAAAACTCGCAGGTGCGGTAGACAAGCAGAGCAGAGCAAAGCCCGCAGGTGCGGTAGACAAGCAGAGCAGAGCAAAACTCGCAGGTGCGGTAGACAAGCAGAGCAGAGCAAAGCCCGCAGGTGCAGTAAACAAGCAAAGCAGAGCGAAACCGCAGGTGCAGTGGACAAGCAGAGCAGAGCGAAACCGCTGGTGCGGTGGACAAGCAGAGTGGAGCGAAACCGCAGGTGCGGTGAGCAAGCAGAGCAGAGCAAAACCGCAGGTGCGGTGAAAAAGCAGAGCAGAGCGAAACCGCAGGTGGTGTGAACAAGCAGGGCAGAGAGAAACCACAGGTGCGGTGAACAAGCAGAACCAGATACACACAAGGTACTTACAATGAAGTAGCGAGTGTACACAAAACTCACAAACAGAAGTTCAGAGACAACGAGTTGGAGTTAGGTGCAGGTTCAGACACTGCAGGAAAAGGGCAGGTACGGACATAGAGACAAACAGGTAACAGGCTAGGACACAGTTCAGACAGGAACTGAACCAGGAACAAGATACAGGAACGAGCCTGGGAACTCAGCCCCCTGGGTGGCAGAAACAGACTAGAAGTCACAGATACAGGTAACAGGCCTGGGTATACAGCCCCCAGGGGCGGAAACAGACAAGATACAGGACAGGACCTGGCAACTCAGTTGCACAGAACACACTGAATGAAAGAGTTGCTCAGGCACCCCTTACTGGGTGGAGGGGGTTTAAGTATCCAGTGACTCACAGCTATAGGCTGGGGAGGCATTAGGAGTGTGCACACAGTAGCTATAAGAATCAGGCAGTAGCCGTGCCGCCGCCCTAGGCAATCAGACAAGAGACACAGCAGGTACTGGAGCAAAGTGTGCAGCCTGGATTGATAGGTAAGATGGCGGTCTTGCATGGTGGGAGGTGGTAAGCCATGCCAGCATGCCGTCAGGGATGTTACAGTACCCCCCCTTTACGCCCCCTCTTCTTCAAGCTCGCAAGGATTTTCTGCAGAGAACTTTGAGGCCGATCCTTCTCTTCAAGAAGATTACCTCTTCTGTCCACTAGAGGGAACGAAACTGGTCTCACCATCTTGGTGACTAGGATGCTTCCTCCCATCGAGCCATCCTCAGCAACAGATGAAGTGAGTGAAGTACCAGGAACAAGACACAGGAAAGTCTCTCTCCATTTGTTAATATCGGATAGCACCCCAAAAGATTCACGGGACAACTGGAGATCCTCCACCAGGTTGGAGGGGTGCAGAGACTCGGGGGTAACCACCGCCTTGACGTACACTTTGCCAATCTTACTGGATAAAGTGGGCGAAGTACCAGGTACAGGGTGCAGAAAAGTCTCTCTCCATTTGTTATCAGATATCACCCCAGAGGATTCAGGAGGCAACTGGAGGTCCTCCGCCTGGTTGGAGGGGTGCAGAGACTTGGAGGTAGCCACTGCCTTGATGGACTTATTGCCAGATTTGTTAGAGATGGAGGATCCTTGCTTAGGGACCAACTTCAGTCTGGTTTCTGAGATGACACATCTGCGAGGCGGGGCGGTGCCTAAAGCCAGATCATTGGTACAATCGTCGAGACTGTGTGGGGACAATGCCTCCGCTTCCCTTCCTTCGGAGACTTCAGAGCACATCGAGTCAGCGACTAGCAGATCTGGTGAAGAAGAAGAAGACACTGCTGACTGTCCTGAAGATATGGGGACTGGACACCCCTTGTACCTCAGCAGTCCCCCAGGAAACACCCTGCAGGATCTCCAGACCTCAGCGGGCACTAGATCTCTCGGCTCTGGACGACCTGTGGGTAAACCAGACAGCACCTGGAATGTGAACTTCTTCATGTGTAATGCTCCAATCTGGAGCTTAATTTGTACAGACATATTTTGACTGTTTCTAAGTAGGGCTCGTCCTTCCGCTGACAATGCCCAAACCAGATTCTGGAGTTGTCGGATGGGAATCAAACACCGACTATTCAAGGCTTTACGCCCGAAACTTCCAGTTAATCCGAGGCCTTCACTTGCCACGGAGAGAGTCATGGTCATCTGTGGAGAGGAAACACTAACGCCAAAGGCAGCCTCTCCTAGAGGCCTAATGTTTTGGGATTCTCCAACCTTCGCTGGACAGAGACCGCCAGGGTGTCCCAAACAACCGCAGCGGGACCGCAATCTGATTTTGTGACTGAGTTCTGGCCTCTGCTTTGCCTGACGAACATGGTCATCCTTCATGGATTCTGTGCGGGTAGCTGCCTCAACAGGCTGGGGAACAGGAGGTCTTTGGGAGGACAGAACCTGGCGTGATGGTTTACATCTACGCCTTGCACATCTGGACTGCCTCTTGAGGTTGGGAAGAGAAGTATTCTGTGGAACATTGTCATCCTGTGTGAATTCTGTGTGGGCAGCAGTCTCTTCAGGCTGGAGAGCTGGTGGGTTACCTACACACATCACCCATCGGGACTGCTCCAGGATATTGGGAAGGGAAGCTTTAGCAGAAGCCTCAGGGTTAGGGTCATTGAAGACCATTAGAAAGGCCACCAGGAAGGCCTGCAGGTCAGAGACGATAAGATCCCATGCTTCCCATAGGGGGTGATCCAATTCAAGGCATCACCCGCTAAGTAAGACATCATGAATGCTACTTTAACGCGATCAGTGGGAAAATAGTGAGCATAGAATTTGAAATGCAACATACATTGCTCCACAAACACACAGCTTTGTTTTGGATCTCCATAGTACCGTGGTGAATCCAAAGTAACGAGTGCTGATAGCTCCATTTGGGCTGGTGCATAAATCACCTGGACCTCAGCTTGAGAAAAAAAAATATATATATTTTTTTTTTTTCTTGGTGCACGTATTCGCCAGACAAAAATTCAAATGTCACTGAAAGCGCAGGGCCGTGGGGCTCAACGGGAACCATGGCCTGAGCAAACTGTTATGCACACGCCTGGACTGACTGGCGTGAGCATGATTAGTGATCCCACTGGACCATGAACCGAGGAGTGCCTGGAGAGGCGTAACTAAGTATCAACTCGGTCCGACCAAGGTCACACGGTGGCTCAGTCGACTCCATGAACCAGGGAGGAACCGAGCAGAGGGACCAAGAGCTACTCCATGTTAGGCCCCGGTCACAACTGTTGACCCACACCGGGGAATGCAGGAACAGGCAGGTTAGGCTGGCATACAGACAGGTGGGTACTGGCAGGCACTGCTGGTATGCAGACAGGTGGGTATTGGCAGGCACGGCAGGTATGCAGACAGGTGGGCACTGGCAGGCACGGCTGGCATGCAGACATGCGGGTACTGGCAGGTAGGAACGCATGCAGGATAGGGACAAGTACAGACTGGGATACAGGAACAGAGCAGCAGGTGCGGTAGACAAGCAGAGCAGTGCAAAACCCACAGGTGCAGTAGACAAGCAGAGAAGAGCAAAACCCGCAGGTGTGGTAGACAAGCAGAACAGAGCAAAACCCGCAGGTGCAGTAGACAAACAGAGCAGGGCAAAACCCGCAGGTGCGGTAGACAAGCAGAGCAGAGCAAAACCCGCAGTTGTGGTAGACAAGCAGAGCAGAGCAAAACCCGCAGGTGCGGTAGACAAGCAGAGCAGAGCAAAACCCGCAGGTGCGGTAGACAAGCAGAGCAGAGCAAAACCCGCAGATGCGGTAGACAAGCAGAGCAGAGCAAAACCCGCAGATGCGGTAGACAAGCAGAGCAGAGCAAAGCCCGCAGGTGCGGTAAACAAGCAGAGAAGAGCAAAACCCGCAGGTGCAGTGAACAAGCTGAGCAGAGCGAAACTGCAGGTGCGGTGAACAAGCAGAGCAGAGTGAGACCGCAGGTGCGGTGAATGAGCAGAGCAGAGCGAAAGCGCAGGTGCGGTGAACAAGCAGAGCAGAGCGAAACTGCCGGTGCGGTGAACAAGCTGAGCGGTGCAGAGAGAAACCACCGGTGGGGTGGACAAGCAGAGCGGAGCGAAACAACACGTGCGGTGGACAAGCAGAGCAAAACCGCAGGTGCGGTGAACAAGCAGAGCAGAGCAAAACCTCAGGTGCGGTGAACAAGCAGAGCAGAGCGAAACCGCAAGTGCGGTGAACAAGCAGGGCAGAGCAAAACCGCAGGTGCGGTGAACAAGCAGAACCAGATGCACACAAGGTACATACAATGAAGGAGCGAGTGTACACAAAACTCACAAACAGAAGTTCAGAGACAACGAGTTGGAGTTAGGTGCAGGTTCAGACACTGCAGGAAAAGGGCAGGTACGGACACAGAGACAAACAGGTAATGGGCTAGGACACAATTCAGACAGGAACTGAACCAGGAACAAGATACAGGAACGAGCCTGGGAACCCAGCCCCCTGGGTGGCAGAAACAGACTAGAAGTCACAGATACAGGTAACAGGCCTGGGTATACAGCCCCCAGGGGCGGAAACAGACAAGATACAGGACAGGACCTGGCAACTCAGTTGCACAGAACACACTGAATGAAAGTGTTGCTCAGGCACCCCCTACTGGGTGGAGGGGGTTTAAGTATCCAGTGACTCACAGCAATAGGCTGGGGAGTCATTAGGAGTGCGCACACAGTAACTATAAGAATCAGGCAGTAGCCACGCCGCTGCCCTAAGCAATCAGACAAGAGACACAGCAGATACTGGAGCAAAGTGTGCAGCCTGGATTGATAGGTAAGATGGCAGTCTTGCATGGTGGGAGGTGGTAAGCCATGCCAGCACGCCACAACGGATGTTACACTTACAAAGTGTATCTGTCCTTAAGGGGTCAAAGTGGTTCTGCAGTTTAGGAAAACCTTTCTCAAATACTTTATGAAGGAATTTTGAGTTGATAGAGGATCCTCATCACTTGACTAGAGTATAGAGCGATTCTAAAATGTCTTTCAGGAGGACGTGCCTTGTCCTGCGTTACTCAGAAAAACAACTGATTTGAACAGTCACTTATTAAAAAGGCACTTTGGTCAATCTAATTGCTTTGTATGTCAATCTAATGTGTTGTTGTATCCAGTGAGGGGGAATTTACTTCTTCATGCAGCCCTTGCATCATCGCTTTGGATTTTAGGTCCTGCACTTAGTTGAGCAGTTTCATCTTGGCGCCTTTGAGATACTCTTGCCTTCTGCAGTGTACAGTTCCCAAAGAGACCCATTCTTCGACACTGTCTGTGGGAGTTTATGTGAAGCTCTGTTTCCTGATTGGCTCAGAGGCAATCAGCGAGACAGCCTTAGCAGCAGCAGTGGGCTCATTAGGTATTTCAGAGACCATCAAGCCCAAATATCGTACACTTGGTAAGTAATCATTAGAGACCAAAACAAAAAAACAAGAAGGATTGGTAGGGTATATTTTTTATTAGGAGAAGTGTCGAATACGGTTAATAACATACTGCAATGATATACAATTTGATAGATAGGACAACTTGAGATATCATTATTTTAACAAGGAGACCTTTAAATTCCCCTATAGTGGCACTGCATGGAAAGTAAGCACTTGCTGCCAGATTTTCACATAAACTACAGTTGGATGCCTTTAGGTTCCTGGAGGAAGACACTATGTGATCAGCTCACTGTCAAACTACATTTTTAACAAAGCAAAGGAAGTCTCATTGGAAAATATGGGGGTCCTCCACGCCTCCCTGAAATTTTGTTGGTAAGAGGAAAAGAGAATCTGTAATTCACAGAATACTGCCCCAATAACAACATCATTCAATACCTAAATAATACCACCATACAATGCCTAGCATATTGTGTCCACCAAATATAACCTCAGAGTGCAGTGGCTGCATAATAGTACCATCCAGTAAATATACAACAGTGCTATAAGAAAACAGTACCATGTAGAGCACAATTAATAATGCTATACTGTAATCATGATGGGAAAACATGGCATTACAGGCATTTAAAATTAATGTATGTATGTTGTTTTAGAGGATGCATGGGAGCATCCAAAATAAAGAACTAGGCCGTCTATGTAACGGGTCTGGGAGGCGGAACCTCTGAGCAACTATACAAGGGGGCGGTCCTTGTAAGGAAGCGGGTGGCTACCAGGGAAGACGGGCAGGTAGTCACGGCAAGGACAGGGACAGTCTCTGGGTAGAAGGGCAGGTAGTCACGGCAAGTGACAGGGACAGTCTCTGGGTAGAAGGGCAGGTAGTCACAGCAAGTGACAGGGACAGTCTCTGGGTAGAAGGGCAGGTAGTCACGGCAAGTGACAGGGACAGTCTCTGGGTAGACTAGCAGACAGGTAGAAGGTGGACGCTCCCAGGTGAGCGGGCAAGAGTCTCTGGACGGCCAGGTGGTCACGGCAAGTGACGGCAGAGCCTCCAGGTAGGCTAGCAGGCAGGTAGCAGGTGAGCGCTCCCAGGTGAGCGGGCAAGAGTCTCTGGACAGGCAGGTGGTCACGGCAAGTGACGGCAGAGCCTCCAGGTAGGCTAGCAGGCAGGTAGCAGGTGAGCGCTCCCAGGTGAGTGGGCAAGAGTCTCTGGACAGGCAGGTGGTCACGGCAAGTGACGGCAGAGCCTCCAGGTAGGCTAGCAGGCAGGTAGCAGGTGAGCGCTCCCAGGTGAGCGGGCAAGAGTCTCTGGACTGGCAGGTGGTCACGGCAAGTGACGGCAGAGCCTCCAGGTAGGCTAGCAGGCAGGTAGCAGGTGAGCGCTCCCAGGTGAGCTGGCAGGCTGGTCCATAGACAGACAGACAGGTGTCGGAAGGCAGACCGTCGGACCGCAGGCTTGCAAGCAGGTAAGCGGATATCAGGCAGGAATCAAGCAGGAATCTGGCAGGTGACTGGCAGGTAACAGGCAGGAATCTGGCAGGTGACTGGCAGGTAATTGGTAACGGGACCTGAGGGCTGAAGCAGAGTGAAGGCTTTGCAACAACATTGCTCGGGCACCTCCATTTTGGAGGAGGTGCCTTATATAAGGAGAGGTCCTCCGGCCATTGGCCGGGGACTCCTTAGGACGGCGCGCGCGGCCCCTTTAAGAGAGGGGGAGCGCGCGCACGCCCTAAGCACAGAGGCCGGGAAGCAGCGCGCGCTGCCAGCAGAGCGGGAGGAACCCGCCGGGCACGGAGCAGAGAGGTGAGGGGAACGGCGTCCCTGCCTAGCAGGGGGCAGGGACGCCGATGCTACAGTCTACATCTTTCAGCTTATCGAGATAAACCATATGCCCTTCTATATGAACTCCTTAGGACTTAGTGGAGAATATTTTAAGAGATTGGGTAAAGCATGTTGCATTCTGAAAGTTTGTAACCTTAAGCCTATATTCACTATTCCACCACACTGCAAATATCAGCATATCTCTGACGTATATACTGCTGTCAATTTCCAAGCAAACTAATAACCTGTAAGTGTATTAATTAACCCAGTATTCACCTTCCTGACCAGACCACTTTTTTCAAATCTGACACATGTCACTTTATGTGAAAATAACGCTGAAATACTGCTTCATATCCCATTAGTTCTAAGATTGTTTTTTCATGACAAATTGTACATTTGTATACTTATGGTAAATTTAGGTCAAAATGATTTTTATTAATTTATGAAAATATTTGAAATTTGACGAAAATGTAAAAAAATTGCAATGTCTAAACTTTTAAATTTTGTGCCCTTAAAACAGATAGTCATATCACAAAATAGTCAAAGGGTTTGTTCACTACATTAATATTGAAGGAATATCATTAGGATATTTTGTTAATATCAGACAAGAGGGGGTGCTACACCTGGCACCCCCAATGATCACATGTTCCCGATGCAGGTGGTGGCCGGATGTGATCAGTTCGAATAGGGGCAGATGTGCCGCACCCTGCTGCAGCCACTTTACAGTTGAGGGAGCTGTGTTGTGCCTGCTCTGCAACTGATCACATTCGGCTGGCACCGGGCTGCTGGGATGCCAGATGTTTTACCCAAACAAATCTGTTATAGATGACCTATCCTAAGTCACCAACCAATCTGATATTGATGTCCTATCCTAGGGATAGGCCATCAATATCAAAGTAGTGGACAACCCCGTTAATAAATGACATTAATCATATGTCTACTTTGTTTCAACATCGTTTTTCAAGTCTTTCTCTTCTGTAGAGTATAAGCTCTTATGGTCAGCAGGATACTCTCTCTTTCTTTCACCTAGAAATGGTGACTATGGTAATTTTTTAATCAATTTTATCTTAGAAAGATTAAAAATTTAGCAACAATTTTTCATTATTTCAATGACATTTATAAAAATCTGTTTTTGGGACCATTTCACTTTTGAAGTGCTTTTTATTGGAAAACCCCCAAACATGATCCCATAAAAACTGCACCCCTAATGGGTTTTTTTTTTATAAAATGTTGCTTTGACACCAATTTTTTCATTTTCACAATGGCGCTATCAGATACTTGAATGGGGGGAGACACACGAGAGGGTCTAGGGCTATGTGCATCAGAAAATTCTTTATAAAATTTCTGATGGAAAAACGCTGCATAAAATACATGTTTCTGCAGTGTTTTTTATACGCGTTTTTGTTGTGTATTTTTCCTTACTTATTAGTTTGGGTGAAATATTCTGTAAAAACACTGCAAGAATTGACATGTTGCAGATTTTAATCTGTAAGGAAAAAATAAGCAATGCGTGTATGAGATTTCAGAAATCTTATTCACTTTGCTTGTACTGTAAAATGCTGCATATTTTCAGCAACAAATGTGTGCAGAAAAAATGCAATGCACATAGCCTTAAACTGAATTGGGGGGGGGGGGAGTCACAGAGACTGATTCATTTATTTTTATTGGGTGGCGGAAATTATAATTAAGTTAAGAGATTCAGAGAATGTCTATTTCTGATCCGAGACTCTGAATAGGACATACTTAATGGGTCTGTGTGATGTCCAAGAAAGAAGTGACACTTCACACGGATACAGGAATGTAGCCTTATTATTATAGCACCATCCCTTACTACATAGTGTACTTTCTTGTTATGTTTAGAGCCATGCTTAAATACATAGTTAACTCTTTTATTATGTATAGTATCTCCCCTTATTATATAGTGTCCTCTGTTATGTTCAACGTCATCCCATTATTATATAGAATTATCTTTTTGTTATGTATAGCACCATCCCTTACATAGCGTATTCTTATTATTTGTGGCACTCACAGCACCCTCTCTTTATTACATAGAGTTCTGCCTTGTTACATCTAAAATAAAATGACAGTGCGCTATAAATTACAAAAATAATAAGAGAATCTGAAATGTAGGGACGGTGCTACACATAACAAGAGAGGGCACTATGTAATAAGGGAGGAGGCTATGTAATATATTACATATATCTATATATATATTGTGGCAAGACGACTCGCTCAGCTCTCCCGGAGGCAGACTCAGGATACACGTTCTCAGGTTACCTTTCTGCTGGTTTATTATCTGGCATAAACTCATCCAGGGTTCCACAGGAAAAATAAACAAGACCCCTCTGGGTTAAACGGGAAAACAAAACAAAATATAGCTCAGTCCATAGGTGAGCGGGTTCACCCCGCTCTCAGTATCACAACTGCTCAGGCAAAGTCCTTGTAACAAGCTCTGCAGCTTCCACAACAGAGTCTGGAGACTTCACTCTCCAGACCACACTCCAGAGGAAAAAAAAAGGACTGAGCTTTTACACATTGCTCAGCCACACCCTGAGGGGAGGTAGAGGGAATGGCATCCTGCCCTCTTTGCCATTCCCATAAAACCGCACACCCTTTAACAGAGTAAACCCACCAGCATATAACACGCTGGCAGAAATAAAGTAGGTCTTAGTTCACACAGGAGAGCATCCTGAGTGACACATACCTCCCCTCACATATAAAACCAGTGACACTGTCAAAATATATATATAAATATATATATATGTATACATATACATAAATATATATACAGTACAGACCAAAAGTTTGGACACACCTTCTCATTTAAAGATTTTTCTGTATTTTCATGACTATGAAAATTGTACATTCACACTGAAGGCATCAAAACTATGAATTAACACATGTGGAATTATATACTTAACAAAAAAGTGTGAAACAACTGAAATATGTCTTATATTCTAGGTTCTTCAAACTAGCCACCTTTTGCTTTGATGACTGCTTTGCACACTCTTGGCATTCTCATGAAAATACAGAAAAATCTTTAAATGAGAAGGTGTGTCCAAACTTTTGGTCTTTACTGTATGTATATATAATCTGTGGCTTTATTGCCATAAAAGGAGAGGGGGGACCAGACACATTTCTTGCACAGGGGCCCCAAGCTGTCAGTGTCTACCCCTGAATTGGCCATACCATATGCCTGACTAGCTGTTGTTGCCAGGCATCATCTCTCTGACCATCATGCTGTCTATACTGTAGTACTGCTGCAGCTGTGTCTGCCAGAGTTGCCATTTCTGGCTCTACATTCCTTACCTGTTCCTTCGTAATTCTCTACCATACTGCTTCTACTGTTGCCACTGCACAGAAATGCCAGCCACACATCTCCTACCTGCACACTGTGTTTTATAGAGCTAGACAGTGTAGATGCTGGGAAACAGAAAGTGGATCTTTTGAAATTCAAATTCATCGATTTTGCTGAATTTTGCAAAAAAACTATGGTTCATAACCAATAAATTTGAGCGAATCTTGAACTCAAGAAAGCTTGTAATTGCTCAGAAAATGCACGTGAGGGATAGGTGAGAGAGACACTTTACAGGCAACAGAGAAGATTTCGCTGACAATAAGAGCTTTCTCTTAATTGGTAGGTATAAGAGAGAGGGTCCCACTGACCATAAGAGCTTATACTCACCAAGCAAGAGAGACAGAAGACCCTGCTGACCATAAAAGCTTACACTTTTTAGGTGCAAGAGAGAAAGCGGACCCCACTGACCATAAAAGCTTACCATTTCTTGGTGAAACAGAGAGTATACTGCTGACCATAAGAGCTTATACTCGAGAGAGACTAGCGATGAGAGAGCACTATGACGAGCCCAATGTAAATCTATGGGAAACTCGAACATTTTTCGGCGCCCCCACGGCGGTCTGCAGAGTGACTAAAAAGTGCCCAAATCGATGGGAACAGTGCTCAAACATGGGAACAGCATGAGGAACATCGATGGGAACAGCATGAGGAAGACCCCGGGAAGCATTTCTGAATCCCAGGTCACTTCTGTCAACAATGTTGTCAGAGGTATTACGCCATTTTTACGGACTCATAATAAAACATACAAAAACGAAACCAAAATGTATTTTCCTGGGAAATATGTTAAGGAATATCCTTTCCAGGGTAATGACTTGTATATAAGGCAAAATAAGTAACCAAGAACAAAAATGCTCCTCCACACCTTGGGCTATGTTCACACGTAGCGTTTTTGATGCGTATTTGCACTTTTGCATTGCTTTCAACAGTGAAAAATGCATTCATCGGGAAATGTCATTTTAACATTTTACTACCTTATCTGGCCATGTGGTGTGTGAGATATCATCAGACACATCCTATTTCACTTATGAAGGAGGGACTCTGAAAGTCACAAACACTATTTTTATAGGGCCATCAGGCGGCCTTTACTATTCATAAAGGGCCAGCAGTCGACTATGCTTTGTTGTTCCCATTATTAAAGAGTGGGTCTCCTATACTGTTATTGCATATGCAGTGACTGCAAGGGCTGCCAAAAATTTGGACGCACCCCAATACCCCCTTGAAGAGACATAGAGGAGGGTCTCAGTAAAAAAATGTTCCCATTATAAAGGAGTGAGTCTCCTACAGTGGTAATGCCCATGCAGTGACTGCAAGGGCTGCCAACATTGGGAAAAACCCCAATAACAATTTAAAGACACATAGAGCTGGGCCTCAGCAATGACATGTTCCCATTAGAAAGGAGCGGTTCTGCTATACAGTTATAGAGTATGCAGTGGGTTCAACTGCTGCCAAAATTTAGGAAAAACCCTACTAACAATTTAAAGACACATAGAGCTGGGCTACAGTAATGACATGTTCGACAGGGTACACACACATGAAACAGCTCCAGAAATATGGTTCATTTTTTAAAGGCTTGGTGAAAAGCCATTGATTTTTCGCTTTGAAAATAGGTGGCCTGTTCCTGCTCCCTAAAAAACAGAGGAAAAAGCTATTGTTTCTTCATTTAGCAAAGTAAACAGCTCTTGATATTACCCAAACAAGAAGCAATTTTTGCACTTACCGTGTGAATAAGCCAAGGCTCCTTCCATGTGAACTGCCTGTGCATAAACACCAGCTAGGTAGGCATCTGTCCTAGATAGGGATAGTTTTTGGACCATTCTACATTATAAGTAGCTTACAAAGTCTAAAACTACAGTGTGTGGTTAAATAGGCTGCTGGTTACCAATTGTTACCATCCATTTTTGACTAGCTAGGTAAGTAGATCATTTGGGCATTAATAAGGCTGTTTTTGAATTACAGAGCTCAAAATAGGTTCATTATACTCCAAGGGGATATCTGAATGTTATACACATATTTTCTGGGCAATCAGAGGCTTTTCAGTATTGCGCAGTGCTTTATTTTAAAGGAAGGCTAGACCATACAAAATAAGATTTTTTACATTTTTTTAGTCAATCATATTTCAGAAAAATTGTAAGCTTTTCATGTCTGATTTTTTTTTTTACATGTATTCCCCGATTTGTAAAGTGGATATGTTGTCACAATATAAAAAGCGATTATTAAATGTCCATCAAATGTGTCTGACCATGCAATACACGAACGGTTTTCAGATTTGACTCACAGATGTCTATATTAAAGAGTTATTTTCATGAGAGAACTCTTTAAACATAAACATTATAGATGAATGGATCTTTTGTAATTCAAATTTGCTGACTTCACGGAAGTTTTTGGGAAAATATATAATGATTAAATTAGCGTTAATCTGAATGCTGGAAAGCATGTAATTGCTTAGACAATGCACTTGAGGGAAAGAAGAGGGAAAAAAAAGAGAAAGAGAACCCAGCTTACCATTAGAGCTTACACTCTTCAGGAGAGAGAGAGAAAGAACCATTCTCACAATTCAGGGTTTACACTCTACAGGTGAGAAAGAGAAGGACGACCTTGCTGACCATAAGAGCTTACACTTTACAGGTGAGAGAGGTCCCCATTATAATAAGAGCTTATACTCTACACGAGAGAGAAACAACCCCGCAGACCATAATAGCTTACACTTTACAGAGAGGAAGGATACCACTGACATAAGAATTTACACACTACAGAGGAAAGAAAGAGAGAGAGGTCCCACTAAACATTGGAGCTTACATAGTACAGAAGAGAGAGACTTACCTAGTGACTCTGGAAATGAAAAACTACTGCCATACAAACTGTGCTCCACTGGTAACCACTGATCTCAGATAGGCCAGGTACTGACCACCACTGTGTATGGTATGATAATAAGTAATATGTTATAGATGCAGGGCAATATGGAAAGGCTCACGTGGCAATGACAAATTATGTTAGTCCCCCCACTGATATTTCAGCAGTATGGGAAGTGGTACCAGACAATTTTTTATTTACTTTGCGAGCTGCAAATCAAATTACAAAATGTTTTAATTCTGAAGCTGAATATCAGGAAATTCTACTCAAACTTGAACCTCCTTGAATCAATCCACTCATCTCTAATAAATTTGCTTACTATGCAAGTGTTTTATTCATCTATAGATGGCGTGAAAAGCATTATTACTTATAGTGCATATTAACATTATTCATTTGGATATTTATTACTGTTATATATGCAAAGCTTTATTGAGGACAGTCTCCTTACCAGAATGTCAAGCATGAAGATATGCCTTCAAGTGTTCTTCTGTACAACATTATTTAAGTGATTATTGCAGCCCTGTCATAACCGGAATAAACTGTATAAAGTACAGTATGTTTATATCCTGAAGAAAAACAATGAATTTACCTAAATGTTTTATTTAAGTTACAGTGCAACTAAAAGACTAATGCATTCTTTTTTTCCTCCCAGAAATCATTAGATAGTATGTGCCAACAAACGTTTCTAAAAATGTAGAACAAATTATTCAGGCTGTTAGCACTTTGTGCCTTCATCTTTACTCACACCATTCCCCAAGGACGTTGCTACAAAATGACGAATGATCATTCTCTGCACTGGGAACACAAGATTAAACATTATCCTTGAAATGGAGCACCATTTAATAAATGTGCCTTTACTGCGTCTCCGCACTTAAGGGTTTTTTTCTTGTGTAAAAAAATAGATTCTCATGTTATTGACTTACAAAGTTTCAAACGGTTTATTTAACATACTGTAGTGGTGATAGGTAATAATATTATAAATGAAGAATACATGTAAAACAAGAGAAAAGCTAAACATGATCTTAAGAGAGAAAATATATTTATCATGGAGATAATTATAGCAGATTAACCGTAATCCAATACAGAATTCCTGATAATCCAGTTCTGGACACTAACAATAGTTACATGCTGTTTAAAGATAAAATTGTAAAAAAGTTGTCAAATTTTAAACATCAATTATATATTGATATCTATGGGGGACTGTTATGAGCATGCTCTGTGACATGTGCAGAGGTCACTTTGGAATGAGATGGAGGAATAAGGCGCATCTGAGCTGCCTCCCTCTTAGTTCTCTTTCTCCAGCACCACTTGACTCCAGTTTTTTATTATCACTCCTGAAAGATTAGGGTCAGCAATGCATGAGTGCTATATATTTTTCTATGAAAGAGGCATTGGATAGAACTGGAAGGTCAGCTTTGGAAGTAGCTGAGAGCATTTCACTTCAATGGGAGCTGAGCTACAGTACTGAGAACAACCATTAAAATTTCATGATGCTGTGGCATTCTGGTTCTATACACTGTAAACTTCCAGATGCCCGAATACCAGAAATCAAATGAGGGGTGGGAGTGTCTGTTGGTAGGTCATCAATATCTATATTCAGAAAACCCTTTATTCTGATGATTCTGTGCTTAAATGCTTATCAATTCCTTAGGGTTCATAATGAATAGACCATGACCATAATGATCAGCCTGAAAACTAGAGGAAAAATAACTTTACTATTATTAGTTGGACAGAGTGCTTTCTTATCCTGAGTGCTCTGCTGTTGAACAGGTCCTTTTTATTTCCCTACGTGTTTTATTTTTTTCTAAGAAAATCTAAATAATGCTCAATGCTTTGGAGAACTGAACTTAGTTTTCAAAAATTATTGGTGTGTGTTAAAGTAACATCATAATGAATACTAGAAGGAACAAAGGTTTTCCAATAAAATATTGCCCAGAACATCAAACTACATTAATGTCATCTCTTCTCTTCCTCTGGTGAGTGGTGCACATGCTCTAGCTACATGATACAAAAAAATGTGATCCATCATACTAACATAGTAACATAGTTTTTACGGTTGAAGGAAGACTAAGTCCATCTAGTTCACCCCATAGCCTAACTAGTTGATCCAGAGGAAGGCAAAAAAACCCATGTGGCAAACACTAAGCTCCACATTGGGGAAAAAAATTCCTTCCCGACTCCATGCGACAATCAGACTAGTTCCCTGGATCAACGCCTTATCAAGGAATCTAGTATTTATAACCTGTAATATTATACTTTTCAAGAAAGGCATCCATGCCCTTCTTAAATTTTAAAAGTGAATCACTCATTACAACATCATGCGGCAGAGAGTTCCTTAGTCTCACTGCTCTTACAGTAAAGAATCCCCGTCTGTGATTATGTTTAAACCTTTTTTCCTCCAGGTGTAGAAGATGCCCCCTTGTCCCCGTCTCAGGCCTCAGAGTAAAAAGATCAGTAGAAAGGTCTTTGTACTGTCCCCTCATATACTTGTACTTGGTAATAAGATCACCCCTAAGCCTTCTTTTTTCCACAGTAAATAACCACAAGTGTAATAACCTGTCTTGGTATTGCAGACCCCCCAGTCCTCTAATAACCTTGGTCGCTCTTCTCTGCACCCGCTCTAGTTCAGCTATGTCTTTCTTATACACCGGAGACCAGAACTGTACACAGTATTCTAAGTGTGGTCGCACTAATGACTTGTATAGAGGTAAAATTATGTTCTCCTCATGAGCATCTATGCCTCTTTTAATGCATCCCATTATATTATTTGCCTTTGCAGCAGCAGCTTGACACTGGCCACTAAACGTGAGCTTGTCGTCCACCAATACACCCAGGTCTTTTTCAGTTACAGTTTTGCCCAGTGTTTTACAATTAAGCATATAATTATACATTTTATTTCCTCTGCCCAAGTGCATTACCTTACATTTATCCCCATTAAAGCTCATTTGCCATTTATCAGCCCAAGCTTCTAGTTTACATAGATCCTCCTGTAATATAAAATTGTCCTCCTCTGTATTGATTACCCTGCAGAGTTTAGTGTCATCTGCAAATATTGAAATATTACTCTGTATTCCCCCTACAAGGTCATTAATAAATATGTTAAAAAGAAGGGGGCCCAATACTGACCCCTGTGGTACCCCACTGTTAACTGAGACCCAGTCTGAATGTTTTCCATTAATAACCACCCTTTGTTTCCTATCACTGAGCCAATTCTTAACCCACATACATATATTTTCCCCTATCCCCATTTTTCTCATTTTATGTATCAACCTTTTGTGTGGAACCGTATCAAAAGCTTTTGAAAAGTCCATATACACAACATCCACTGCATTTCCTTGGTCCTGTCCAGAACTTGCCTCCTCATAAAAACTGATCAGATTAGTTTGACAGGAACGGTCCCTCGTAAACCCATGTTGATATTGGGTCATGAGGTTAATCTTCTTCAGATACTCTAGTATAGCATCTCTTAGGAAACCCTCCAGGATTTTACCCACAGCAGAGGTTAAGCTTACCAGCCTATAATTTCCAAGTTCAGTTTTTGTCCCCTTTTTGAATATTGGCACCACATTTGCGATACGCCAGTCCTGTGGTACAGACCCTGTTATTATGGAATCTTTAAAGATTAAAAATAATGGTCTATCTATGACGTTACTTAATTCCTGCAGTACTCGCAGGTGTATCCCATCCGGGCCCGGAGATTTGTCAACTTTAGTGATTTTTAGACGCCGCCGTACTTCCTGCTGGGTTAAGCAAGTGACATTTACTGGAGAATTTTTGTTATCACTAATCATGTTTTCTGTCATACGATTTTCTTGTGTAAATACGGCTGAAAAAAAATCATTTAGCATATTGGCTTTTTCCTCATCCTAATCCACCATTTCTCCCAGACTATTTTTAAGGGGGCCAACACTATCGTTTTTTAGTTTTTTACTATTTATGTAGTTAAAGAATATTTTGGGGTTATTTTTACTTTCTCTGGCAATGATTCTCTCTGCCTCAATCTTTGCTGCCTTGATTTGATTTTTACATAATTTATTTAATTTTCTATATTTATTTTTAATTAGAATTTTTTTATAATCTATCTAATAAATGTTGAATTTCATGATCTAGTCTACTCATTTTTTTGCTATTTGGATTAATCCTCTTCATGCAAGTTGTTGTTATACATGTTTAGAGTTTTGTATGATCATTTAACCTTTTTATTGACACCATTTTGGGACTTATGATTGTTGATATATTTATTTAATGCCTCATCACTACCTACTTGCTTTAGTTCTCTAAATGCTTTCTTTTTGTCAATAATTGCGCCCCTTACAGCTCTATTTAGCCATACTGGTTTCCTCCTATTTCTAGCATGTTTATTCCCATAGGGTATATATTGTACATAGGTCCTATTCAGGATGTTAATAAATGTCTCCCATTTGCTTTGTGTAGTTTTATGTCTCAGGGTATCGTCCCAGTTTATTGCACTAAGATCATCTCTTAACAGTTTGAAATTTGCCTTCTTGAAGTTTAGTGTCCTTGTAACCCCTCTACTCCACATCTTATTAAACATTACATGAAAACGTATTATTTTGTGATCATTTTAACCCAAGTGACCCCCAACTCGTATATTTGATATGCGGTCTGGCCTATTGGTTAATATTAGGTCTAGCAGTGCCCCCCTTCTTGTTGGGTCCTGAACCAGTTGTGAAAGGTAATTGTCTCTCATAGTAGTCAAAAACCTATTTCCTTTGCTTGAACTACATGTTTCTGTCCCCCAATGTATTTCAGGGTAGTTGAAGTCTCCCATAATAATGACTTCTCCTTGAGTCGCTGCTTCATCTATTTGCTTTACGAGGATATTCTCCGCTACTTCCATTATTTTTGGAGACTTATAACAAACTCCTATCAGTAATTTATTATTTTTTCCCCCTCCCCTTATCTCCACCCACAGGGACTCTACATTTTCATTAGATTCACATATATCCTCCCGCAAGACAGGTTTTAAGGATGATTTTACATATAAACACACCCCCCCCTCGCTTGTTTGTACGGTCATTTCTGAACAAACTATAGCCCTGTAAATTAACTGCCCAGTCATGGCTCTCGCCCAGCCACGTCTCAGATATCCCTACCATGTCATAATTATTTTCCAACAAAATTAATTCTAATTCTTCCATTTTGTTGGTGAGGCTTCTGGCATTAGTGTACATGCATTTTATGTATCTCTCTGTACCTCTATTCCTTCTTACTTTATTGACTGTTCTAACCCCACCCCCAATTTCTTTATTTGTGCCCAGGTCACTATCTGCACTATCTTCCCCACCTATAAAATGAATACCCTCCCCCCCAATCCCTAGTTTAAACACTCCTCCAACCTTCTAGCCATTTTCTCCCCCAGCACAGCTGAACCCTCCCCATTAAGGTGCAGCCGGTCCCTAGCGTAGTCTGTAGCCAACTGAGAAGTCAGCCCAGTTCTCCAGGAACCCAAATCCCTCCTTCCTACACCAGTTCTTGAGCCACTTATTTATCTCCCTAATCTCCCTTTGCCTCTCTAGCGTGGCACGTGGTATCGGTAGTATTTCAGAGAATACCACCTTGGAGGTCCTTTGCTTTCAGCTTGCAGCCTAATTCCCTGAAATCATCTGTAAGGACCTTCCACCTACCTCTAACTTTGTCATTTGTGCCAATGTGCACCATGACCGCTGGGTCCTCACCAGCCCCTCCCAGTAATCTGTCAACCCGATCAGCGATGTGCCAGACTCGAGCGCCAGGTAGGCAGCACACTGTTCGACGATCCCTGTCTTTGTGACACATTGCCCTATCTGTTCCTCTAATAATTGAATCCCCCACTACCAGCACCTGCCTGGCCTGCCCTACTCTCCTATTTCCCTCTTTACTGGAGCTGACACTCCTCCGGCTTTCAGGGGACATGCCTTGCTGCAGTAGTGCTACCCCTGTACCATCACTCCCCTCATCTGCCAACTTTGCAAACTTATTGGGGTGTGCCAGATCAGGACTAGCCTCCCTGGCACTCTTCCCTCTACCACCCCTTCTAACTGTCACCCAACTAGCGACCTCACTGTCCTGCAGCTCCCGACTACCACCCCCCCCACATCTACCCCAGTGAGCTGCTGCTCAGTGAGCAGCAGACTCCTTTCCATGTTGTCAATGGATCTCAGTGTTGCCAGCTGCTCATTTAGATCCAGTATCTGGGCTTCCAAACGCATAACGTGCACAAATCTCGCGCAGCAGTAAGCAACCTCGACCGGCTGTTCAAGGAATACATACATGTGGCAAGATGTACACTGGATAGCATTGTCAATAATGGAGCTCATTTCCTAATGGGGATTGCAATATACAGAATGTTAAGTAAAAAGTAAAGTAAAGAAATTAATGAAATACAGTCAGCAATTCAGTCCAAAGTCCTCCCTTCCAAACTCCCTGAATCCAAAGTCACTGAAAAACAAGTCACACACTTACTTTCGTTCGCACTTACGCTTCGGACACACGGAGCTCGTTCACACTCGCAAATAGTGTTGAGCCACCCCCGTAGTGTTCGAGTTCGGTTCGTCGAACACCCGTGTGTTCGCCGAACTGTTCGTCGAACACCGTTAAAACCAATGGCAGGCAAACAAAAACACATAGAAACACATAGAAAACACCTTCAAAGGTGTCCAAAAGCTGACAAACTGCTCAGAAGACATAACTAACACAAGGAAAAGTGACAAGTACATATAGTCATGCGAAAAGAAAAGAGGTGGAGGAGTAAAAGGAGGGGGAGACACAGATATAGGCATGTCATGCCCTTCTAAAATCCAAAAAGTGAGAAGCCGACACGGCCAGTCCGTTCCTGACCATGCTACCTCCGTTTGTGCCAGAGCCGCGGTGGACCCTGACGGCCAGCCCCCCTCTCCCAATACTGGTGCCTGTCCGCTGGTGGGTTGAGCGAGCCCCCCTGTGGTGGAGGCAGCTCTAAGCTTTTTAATTTAAATTGTCTCTCTAATTTGAATGAATACACTTTAAATCCTTTTACAAGGATCTATTGAAGGGCAAGTCTCATGCCAGCAGCCGCGTAATTCCAGCTCCAGTAGCATCCACTAAAGCTGCTGCAGTTAAAAAGCTTTTATAAGGATCGAGCTCGGCTGTCCACCGCAAGGCGTCCTACCGCCAGTCCCAGCCCCTATGCCTTGGGGTGCCTCCTGATGCTCTTCACTGAGTATCCCGTGGTCCCGAAGCATTTCCTTTGAAAAAATTAAGTGTCCAAACTACAGGTGGTGTAGCTTGCTTAACAGCCGGGATAATCCGTTGACTAGCAGACACTGCTACAAGGCACAAAGTATTTCCTGGGCTAGATGCAGTTAAAAATTTGTAATTAGATACTCTCGTTGGATGCTGAAAAAGCATTCCATAGAGTCTCCTGGCATGCCATATATTATTCTCTTAAAAAGCTTGGGGTAGGGGTCTAGGGGACCCTTTTATAGCCAAAATCATGGCCCTGTATCGCAATGCGTCACCTAGGCTGAAGATAAATGGAACTGTAGCACCCCGAGGGCTCGGTTGCTGCAGAGGTATTGCACCTCACCCAGAGGTGTGATATCTCACTCTCAGGTAAGGATGGAGTGTGGATCAGGACCCCCGACACCTGAATGCATTACACCACATTGCCGTGGGGCAGGGCGACCAATATGCCCTTGAGATGGGCACGACAGTCCCTGTCCCTGGCTGGAGTGGAGGAGGGAACACTGAGGAAGGGGAACCCTGTAGTGCAGGAGCAGGGAGGAAGCAGTTCCTGGGTGCATTGAGACGGGAGTATAAAAGGTGGGCACCATCTTAGTTCAGTGCAGAGAAGTCTGAGCAGAAGTGACAGGGAGCAGGGGCTCTGCATGAGCTCTGCTCCAGAGGCGGGCCCAGTAACAGAGGCCCAGGCCTGGAAGAGGGAGAAGGAAGGAAGAGGAGCGGAGAAGGCTCCAGGAATGAGGAATGAAGGGATCCCAGGGGTGTGGACGGGCGAGTCGCCACCGCACGCCCGAATCCACCTGCGTGGAGGGGTCAGGCCAAAGGGGGAGAACGGTCCCCAAAACTAGTGGAGGCGGGAAACGACCCTCAGATAGAAACCGGAGGCTGTAACATTTTATGTGGCGCATCCCCTCGCTACACCCACTAGGAGGGCAGCACATAGGGTCAGGGAAACTGGCGCCAAGTTTACCAAGAGGAGACCCGAGGCAGCCAGACAGAAGGGTTGGTATGAAAGGCCAGACAAAGGACACACAAAGGGGGTCCTGTGAAGCACTCCAAAGTTATCTGGGAGTTGTCTGAGCCCCTCACCTGGTGAGCACAGTACGACATGGGCAGCCGTTACCTGCAGAAGTGGTCTGGATAATAAGAACTGTGAGTAAAGGCCCTGGACTGCATCACTGACTCCGTGTCGTTACTGCTGCTGCCCTGCACCAACACCCCCATCCTCCGCATACACTGCCCTGAGGCTATACTCCTCCCGTGGGGAGTTATGCTACGCTCTGCTGCACCCACAACACCAGCCTCAGCGGTCTGCCCTGCAGCGGCGGTTCACTCTGACCGCAATCCACGGGTGGCGTAGTCAGACATTTAAACATCAAAACAACATAAATAGTTCCGCCACTGCTTTGACCGCCCTGAGCCACGGAACCGGGTCGCCGCCACGGAGACTACAACCACCAGCATCCACCAAAAAGGGTCCGGCTCCGGATGTCCCAAGGCCCAGGGGGCGCGTCAGAACATTTTCATCACCTTTCATAATCACCAATGGGACAAGGCAGGGATGTCCTCTGTCCCCTCTCTTACACATCCTAGTGACGGAGCACCTGCTCTCATCAATTCGCCATAACCCCAATATTAGGTGGATTGAGGTGGGAGGCACCGAGTACAAGTGCTCTGCATTTGCTGATGATGTCAATCACATATATCCATCAGCAGGCTGTTATGGCTGAAATAGATCACTTTGTTACATGGTCAAATTTTAAAATCAATACAGCAAAGTCTGAGGCCCTCGATGACTCCCTCCAAAATCCATACAGGATTCCATCCAGTCCAACTTTCCCTTTGCCTGGCCCTCACAGGGTATCAAATTCTTAGGAATTCCTATTCATAGAGACCTCTCCCGTCTATGTTATCTTAATTTTGGGCCCTTTATTGAACAACTCCATACAGACCACGGTTGGCAAGTTAGAACTGTAAGATTCACTACGTGAACCACTGGTGTTTTGTGGAAAAGCACATGTACACTGTGTTCCAAATTATTATGCAAAAAGTGTTTAGGAGTGATAAGGGAAGAATTTGTTTGTTTGTTAGTTAAACTCATTGATGGTGATGTGTGTCAGGGCTCTTTATATCACTGTAAGCAATTGCAGACACCTGTGCTAATTAGTTTGGCAGGTGTGTCCAATGAACGGCAAGACTACTTAAGAAGGCTGTCCCACATTATTAAGCAGCCTACATTTTCTGCCAAAATGGGAAAGAAAAAGGATGTGTCGGCTGCTGAGAAGCAACAAATTGTGGAGTGTTTAGGTCAAGGCATGACTACAATCAACATTGTGCGATGATCAGGATGAAGTGTCTTGGCAATCAAGAAGTATGTAGCTGATTCACAGTACACACGTGTGCGTGCTGATAAGGGCAAATTGAGGACTCTTTCCTACAGGCAATTACGTCAGGTTAAAAGAGCAGCGGCAAAAAAGCCTTGTCATAGCAGCAGACAAGTTTTTGAAGCTGCTGGTGCCTCCAACGTCCCCCGCACAATAAGATGCAGGGTCCTTCAGAGGTTTGCAGCTGTGCGTACGCCATCCTGTCGACCTCCTCTATCTACTGCACACAAGCAGAAACGGCTCCAGTGGGCCAAACATTCCATGAAGACTGATTTCAAAACTGTTTTTTTCACGGATAAGTGCCGTGCAACGCTCGATGGTCCAGATGGATGGAGTGGAGGATGGCTGGTTGATGGACACCCCACGCAAACACGGCTACAGCGCCAACAAGGAGGAGGTGGAGTAATGTTTTGGGCTGGAATCATGGGGAGTGAGATTGTCAGCCCCTTTAGGATCCCTGAAGGGGTAAAGATGAACTCCATAATGTATGTGGAGTTTCTCAAACAGCACTTCCTGCCATGGTTCAAGAAGAAGAACCGTGTATTCCACAACAAGATCATTTTCATGCATGATAATGCACCGTCTCATGCTGCACATAACACATCTGCATCTCTGGCTGATATGGGCATAAAAGGGGACAAACTTATGGCGTGACCCCCATGCTCCCCTGACCTCTACCCCATTCAGAATCTCTGGAGCATCATCAAAAGGAGTGTCTATGATGGTGGGAGGCAGTTCACATCTAAGCAACAGCTCTGGGAGGGTATTCTGTCCTCATGTAAAACAATTGAAGCAGAAACCATCCAAAACCTGACAAATTCAATGGACGAGAGAGTTCAGAAGCTTCTTTCGAACAAGGGGTCCTATGTGCAAATGTAACATCACCTAGAATAAAGTTTTGAGTTGAAAACTGTTTGATTTCAGTTTCTAATAACCTGCTAATGCTTATAATTTCAAAAATGACCATTTTTTTGGTCTTTATTAAAATGAAAAGGTTGATCGAAGAGTGTGGGGGATCTAAGAGTGTGGCAACCCAGTAGTTAGGATTACTTCGAATTCTGACAATCTGAGGGTCATGTTGCAGGTAGTGCAGCAAGAAGGCACTTATGTGTCTTGCGCATCTCGGAGCCCCAAAATTATTTTCCGAGCTAGATGCAGCTAAAAATTATTTTTAATTTTAAATCTGGTGGAGCTTAGTATAGATAGCCTAATAGAATCATTACTGCACACTGCTACAAAGCCCAAATAATTTTCCTGCCAAGATACAGATAAACATGATTAGTAATTTTAAATCTGGTGGAGCTTAGTATAGATGGCCTAATAGAATCATTACTGCACACTGCTACAAAGCCCAAATAATTTTCCAGCCAAGATACAGATAAACATGATTAGTAATTTGAAAGCTTAAAATGGTTGGTGAGGTGATTTTAACCAATCATCAAGCTTTTACTCTCCCCAGGATGACACAGGGGTAGAAAAGTCGTTTCGGATCCATGATTTGTTCATCTTTATGAACGTGAGTCTGTCTACATTATCAGTGGAGACCCCGCGTGCGCTTATCTGTCAGCACACCACCAGCAGCGCTGAACACACGTTCTGACAGAACGCTGGCTGCGGGGCATGACAAGATCTCCAAGGCGTAAGTGGTGAGCTCCGGCCATTTATCCAGATTGGAAGCCCAAAAAGAGCAAGGTTCCAGTGACACAGTCATGGCTTCAATGTTTCCTTGGAGATACTCCTGTACCATCGTCTCTAGGCGTTGACTATGTGTCAGACTTCTTGTCTCCTGTGGCCTTGCAAAGGATGAGCTAAAAAAGTGGTGAAATGATTCCGCAAAATTGATGTTACCAGCAGATACTGTGTCTCTGTTACAGTTTGAGTGCTGAACACTCGACGGTCCCACGGTTGGCAAGTTGGAACTGTGAGATTCAATACGTGCACCACTGGTGTTTTGTGGAAAAGCACATGTAAGATTCTGCAACAGTCTCTGCTGATACTCCTGCATGCGTGCATCCCTTTCTATGGCAGGAATTATTTCTGTAAATTTACTTTTGTACCGGGGATCTAACAGTGTGGCAACCCAGTAGTCATGATTATTTCTAATTCTCGCAATTCGAGGGTCATGTTGCAGGTAGTGCAGCAAGAAGGCACTCATGTGTCTTGCGCATCCAGGAGCACCAAGTCCCTGTTGTGTTGGTGGCGAGGTAACAAT
The DNA here is from genome assembly GCF_046119375.1 of Phyllobates terribilis. Lineage (NCBI taxonomy): Eukaryota > Metazoa > Chordata > Amphibia > Anura > Dendrobatidae > Phyllobates > Phyllobates terribilis. The sequence continues at coordinate 760,999,122 of NW_027362762.1, read as the reverse complement.
CATGCTTCCTTCCTCTGTCCTCTCCCCCCAACCTCGCACAACAGAAATGTGATCAAGGTCTCCCTCATCTGATGAGTATTCCATCAGTTGGTCCTCCACTTCTTCCTGGGCTCCTGCACCTTCCTCACTAGTTTGGCTGCTACCATGCGCCCTGGTAAAACCATCTCCCCCACCCTCACATGCCTGCCGCCTTGGTGCTGCCGACCGTCTGGACCTTGCAGATGTTAGCCCTTCAGCATACAACTCCTCCTCCTCTACTTCCTCCACCTCCTCTTGTGCCACCACCTGACTCCGAATTCTGTTTAACATGTGCTCCAGCATGTAAATCACCGGAATAGTCATGCTGATAATGGCATCGTCAGCACTAAACATCTTCATCGCCATTTCAAAACTGTGCAGAATGGTGCATAGGTCCCTGATCTGAGACCACTCCTCCAGCGTGATTTGCCCCACATATGGATCCCGTTGGCCCAGGCTATACGTCAGAACGTATTGCACCAGGGCTTGTCGGTGCTGCCACAGTCGCTGCAACATGTGCAGAGTTGAATTCCACCGGGTAGGCACATCGCATTTTAGCCGGTGAAGTGGCAGGCCCAACGACTTCTGTAGAGATGTAAGTCGCTGAGCTGCGGGATGCGAACGGCGGAAGTGAGCACGCAGCGACCGTGCCCTCTGCAGAAGGCCATCTAGTCCGGGATAGTGGGCTAAAAATTGCTGGACAACCAGGTTCAACACGTGAGCCATACAAGGCACGTGTGTGACATTGCCCCGGCGAAGGGCCGCACCCAGGTTTGCAGCATTGTCGCACACGGCCTTCCCTGGTTTCAGGTCCAGTGGAGAAAACCATTCATGAAATTGGTTCTCCAGAGCTGACCACAACTCCTCAGCTGTGTGACTCACATTTCCCAGACATTTCAAAGTAAAAACCGCCTGATGACGTTGAGCCCTACTGCCAGCTTAGTAAGGAGGTGTGCAGGATCCCTTCTGCCCAGTTAGAAAGCTTGTGGCATGACCAGACAGGCTTTGGATGCAGGTGGAGGACCGAGAGGAGGTTGAGGAGGCAGAAGCAGTGGAGGAACTTTGACATAAAGAGGATTGACGCACAATTCGTGGGGACGGCAAGACTTGGACAGCAGCCCCTTGTCCTGCTGTCACCATAGTTACCCAGTGCCCAGTCAGCGACATGTAACGCCCCTGTCCATGCCTACTCGTCCAAGTGTCTGCGGTGAAATGCACCCTGTCACACACAGAGTTTCTCAAAGAAGCGGTGATGTTGTGTGTGACATGCTGGTGGAGCGCAGGCACACCTTTCTTTGAGAAGTAGTGCCGACTGGGCATCTGGTACTGGGGCACTGCGACGGACATAAGGTCTCGAAAATCCTCTGTGTTCACCAGGCGGAAAGGCAGCATTTCTGTAGCCAAGAGCTTGCAGATGGTGAAATTCAACCTCTTAGCTTTCTCATGGCTAGGAGGAAATGGTCTTTTACTTGTCCACATCTGAGGGACTGAGGGCTGGTTGTTGTGCTTAGACGGGGTTGATAAGGGTGTCCCCGGCAAACTGCCGGTCTGTGAGGAAGATGCAGGCGGACATGTTAGGTTGCCTTGATCCAAAGGTGGTGCTATCGATGTCAGACAGTGCTCAACACCAGCTGGTGTTACCACCTCCAAAGAAAATGATGACCTGCCAATCACGCTGGCTGTTGCGGGTAAAGAGGTGGCAGGTCTGCGTCCCAAAACAGGTGTGACTGCTGTCCCCCCAGTCACAGAGGATGAAGTGGCCGCAGATGCACAAGATGGGGCAGAGGGGGGTTGGCCTGGCCGGCTACGCCGCATTGTAGCACAGTGTGCTTCCCACTGCAACTTATGCTTCATGTCCATGTGCCGGTTCATGCATGAAGTACTCAAACTATTTATTTTTTGGCCTCTACTTAGCTTTTGTTGACAAATGTTACAGATAACACGAGTTGGGTCATCTTTATCGATCTGAAGAAATGTCCAGGCTATGCAAGGCTTAGCACCCATGCGACCTGAAGAGCCACCATGACTTGTGGTGAGAGGCAGAGTTGTGTTTGAGGATGCAGTTGTTGACGTGCTTCCAGTACTACGCCTCTGTCCAGGAAGGCGCAACCTGACCTCATCGTCACTACCATCCTCCTCCACCTCCTCTGCTGACCTCATCTCTTGGCTGACTGTGGGTTGACAGTAAGTGGGATCTCCAACCTCATCACCATCACCCTGTGTGTTATAACACCTGTCGTCCTCAGAGCCAACCTGTTCCTGCCCTGACAAAAAACTTAAGTTGTCGCTCCAATCAGGTATTTGAGTCTCATCATCGTCTTCCTCATTGTCTCCACCAACAGGAGTTACAGTTTGGGAATGAGGGTCTACATTATGGTCAGAACCTTCTGCGTCTGGTCCTGGATCCGACTCACAAAGATTCTGGGCATCAGTGCAGATCATTTCCTCGTCTGGATTCACAGAAGCGCTGGAGCCGACCTCTGATTCCCAGGCTATAGTATGAGTAAACAGCTCTGCAGACTCAACCATCTGTTCTACATCATACTCGGGTAGATTTGGAGCTGTGAGGAAGCAAGTGCGATTGGGGTGACACCTCTGAGGACTGGAGTATTTGTGATGTTGAAGTTGATGTGGAGGAGAGCCCACTTAAAGGAGCACTTGCTATCCGTTGAAGCACCTGCTGTTTTTCTGCCTCATCTGGAATTTGTAGCGATTGGCGTGGCCGTAAGAAAGGGATCTTATCACATTGTCCGCTAAAAGAAGTAGACATTTTAGTTTTGCTGGAAGATGGTCTTTCTTCTGCAGATGTTACTGTTGCTTTAACACCTACTCCACAGACACAACCTTTTTTCCCCTTCCCAACACACCTATTCCCCTTTCCACCAGCAGCAGGCCTTTTTCCACTCATTTTTGTGTTTAACTAATTCACAACTCTGGAGTTGTTTGCACAAGAAAACAATGGATGAGAACCGAGCAGAGCTGAGTGGCCAAGCTGTGGTATTAGGCCAAAACTATTGTCTGGGTTAGATGCAGAAAAAAATTATATTCAGTTTGCAACCTGATTGAGGTCAGTATAGATGGACTAATAGAACAAGTCCCACACACTGCTAGAAGGCCAAATATTTTTTCAGAGCTAGATACAGAAAAAAAATTTATTCAATTTGCAACCTGATGGAGGTCAGTATAGATGGACTAATAGAACAAGTCCCACACACTGCTAAAAGGCCAAATATTTTTTCAGCGGTAGATGCAGAAAAAAATTATATTCAGTTTGCAACCTGATGGAGGTCAGTATAGATGGACTAATAGAACAAGTCCCACACACTGCTAGAAGGCCAAATATTTTTTCAGAGCTAGATGAAGAAAAATATTATATTCAATTTGCAACCTGATGGAGGTCAGTATAGATGGACTAATAGAACAAGTCCCACACACAGCTAGAAGACCAAATATTTTTTCAGAGGTAGATTGCGAAAAAAATTATATCCAGTTTGCAACCTGATGGAGGTCAGTATAGATGGATTAATAGAACAAGTCCCACACACTGCTAGAAGGCCAAATATTTTTTCAGAGCTAGATGCAGAAAAATATTATATTCAATTTGCAACCTGATGGAGGTCAGTATAGATGGACTTTATAGAACAAGTCCCACATACAGCTAGAAGCCCAAATATTTTTTCAGAGGTAGATGCAGAAAAAAATTATATTCAGTTTGCAACCTGATGGAGGTCAGTATAGATGGACTAATAGAACAAGTCCCACACACTGCTAGAAGGCCAAATATTTTTTCAGAGGTAGATGCAGAAAAAAATTATATTCAGTTTGCAACCTGATGGAGGTCAGTATAGATGGACTAATAGAACAAGTCCCACACACTGCTAGAAGGCCAAATATTTTTTCAGAGCTAGATGCAGAAAAATATTATATTCAATTTGCAACCTGATGGAGGTCAGTATAGATGGACTAATAGAAAAATTCCCACACACAGCTAGAAGCCCAAATATTTTTTCAGAGGTAGAAGCAGAAAAAAATTATATTCAGTTTGCAACCTGATGGAGGTCAGTATAGATGGACTAATAGAACAAGTCCCACACACTGCTAGAAGGCCAAATATTTTTTCAGAGCTAGATGCAGAAAAATATTATATTCAATTTGCAACCTGATGGAGGTCAGTATAGATGGACTAATAGAACAAGTCCCACACACTGCTAGAAGGCCAAATATTTTTTCAGAGCTAGATGCAGAAAAAAATTATATTCAATTTGCAACCTGATGGAGGTCAGTATAGATGGACTAATAGAACAAGTCCCACACACTGCTAGAAGCCCAAATATTTTTTCAGAGTTAGATGCAGAAAAAAATTATATTCAGTTTGCAACCTGATGGAGGTCAGTATAGATGGACTAATAGAACAAGTCCCACACACAGCTAGAAGCCCAAATATTTTTTCAGAGGTAGATGCAGAAAAAAATTATATTCAGTTTGCAACCTGATGGAGGTCAGTATAGATGGACTAATAGAACAAGTCCCACACACTGCTAGAAGGCCAAATATTTTTTCAGAGCTAGATGCAGAAAAAAATTATATTCAATTTGCAACCTGATGGAGATCAGTACAGATGGACTAATAGAACAAGTCCCACACACTGCTAGAAGCCCAAATATTTTTTCAGAGGTAGATGCAGAAAAAAATTATATTCAGTTTGCAACCTGATGGAGGTCAGTATAGATGGACTAATAGAACAAGTCCCACACACTGCTAGAAGGCCAAATATTTTTTCAGAGCTAGATGCAGATAAATATTATATTCAATTTGCAACCTGATGGAGGTCAGTATAGATGGACTAATAGAACAAGTCCCACACACAGCTAGAAGCCCAAATATTTTTTCAGAGGTAGATGCAGAAAAAAATTATATTCAGTTTGCAACCTGATGGAGGTCAGTATAGATGGACTAATAGAACAAGTCCCACACACTGCTAGAAGGCCAAATATTTTTTCAGAGCTAGATGCAGAAAAATATTATATTCAATTTGCAACCTGATGGAGGTCAGTATAGATGGACTAATAGAACAAGTCCCACACACTGCTAGAAGGCCAAATATTTTTTCAGAGCTAGATGCAGAAAAAAATTATATTCAATTTGCAACCTGATGGAGGTCAGTATAGATGGGCTAATAGAACAAGTCCCACACACTGCTAGAAGCCCAAATATTTTTTCAGAGGTAGATGCAGAAAAAAATTATATTCAGTTTGCAACCTGATGGAGGTCAGTATAGATGGACTAATAGAACAAGTCCCACACACTGCTAGAAGGCCAAATATTTTTTCAGAGCTAGATGCAGAAAAATATTATATTCAATTTGCAACCTGATGGAGGTCAGTATAGATGGACTAATAGAATGATGCTATGCCCAAAAGGCTTTACTTCACTAAGTGCAGTAAAAAAATTGGTATTCCATACACAGGTGGTGTAGCTGGCCACACAGATAGGCTACTCCACTGACTAACACACTCTGCAATAGGCCAAAAAGGATTAGCTTTGCTAGATCTAGCCAAATGCTGTGAAAAAAACTTGCACAGCACTGGCACAGACCTGCCTGGCAAAAACTGATAGGAACTGATGTAACTTAGTCCTGAAAAGGACTGCAATTACAATTAGTCTTTACTCCCACAACCTATCTATTTAAGAGCACAGACCTGCCTGATAAAAGTCGTAGGAAATGCTGTAACCTAGTCCATAAAAGGACTGCAATCACAACTATTCCCTACTCCCAAGCTATCTGTAGATTTGTGCGAAAATTGGCTTGAAATTAACAAGGTATAGCGCACACAGCAACAGCGGTGCCGTCCAACACGCAGCTGCAGCAGTGAGAAAATGGTGGCGATGGGGAAAATGGCTGGGTCTTATAGGGCAAGGACATGTGACATACACTGCCAATGACACATGCCCTTGCTTGTGTGAAAAAAAGCACTTTGCTCCGTGTGTGCGCTGCTGATAGGCTGACAGATTACACCTCCCCACTGTAAATGCGGGAAAGAGAAAAAAAAAATGGAGATCTTCATTATTCCTGCCGAGATCCATTCCCTGCCCCTCCCCCCCCCCCCCCCCCGCTGTACACTCAAACTGCGTATTAACATTAATTTTCATCATTACTGAGAAAAAATCCAGTTATGATTTTGGTGCACGAACAGTTATCGAACATAACCTCGAACAGCCGAATTTTTCTCAAATCGTTCGTGTTCGCCGAACGGCTCGAACACCGCCCAAAACAGCTCGAATTTGAGATTGGCGAACAGTTCGAGTTGAACAACGCTCATCTCTACTCGCAAACTAAGAGATTTAAAGAGTTTTTTTTTTTTTTTTCCCTTTTCCAGCAATGCACCCTTCACCTCAATGCACTTCCAAAGGCAACCTCCTTCCACTCCTTCATGGTCCAGTTGTCACTCGTGCCCATTTTAGTTTTTTTTGACCATTAACAAGGATCAGCATAACTTGTATGTGGCTACACGGCATCATGTGATACTTTGGGTTTTCAGAGAGAATTCTATCATAGCTGTGGTAATCTCATGTGGTGTATAGCAGGAGGTTGTACTCCTGGCAGTGTATAATGTATCTCGCTGTGGCCAATTTTCTGTCAGGAGAAGAGTCCTCTCTTCTTAAATTACACACCCACATGAAACTCCACAATATAATGTTTTTCCAGGAAAAGCCTCCAGGTAGAGGGTGATGATGATGGTAGTAGTCCGTGTACCCGAGCCCCAGTCATAAAGAAGCCTTAAGAACATAAACAGAAGTCTCTTTACTGAAGATAATGGGGCAAATTCTTATTCACAAACGGTAAGGAGCTGAGGTACAGGATTACACTCAAGGTTGAGGATTGCTGTGTACCTGCAGACAGGCAGATCTTGGTAAACACTGGTTTCATTAAATCTGAATATTTCTTCCTCAGCACAGTACTTTGCTTCTGCACTGAGGTAATTCTTCCTCCTAGATGTGCAATTGTAATCTTCCTAACATGAAGACTATTAGTTCCCCTTATTGTGTTTGTCCCCTTTTTAAGCGCAGCAGTCAGGGGGAAGGTAGGTAACTCCTTCACCTACAAAAAGGCTTCCTCTTCTCAAAATGTCTGACCACCAACTGCCACTTCAATCCTTAACTACCTCACAGGATTTAGCTCCTCCCACTCCCATGTGACTGTCATTGGCTGACTGCCCAGAGGTATTTTTCCAGAAGCTTCTGCATATTAAACAGAGCTGGGTCACATGACCAAGCCTGTGAGAGGAAGATTAACCCTTTTTGTGCTGCCTGTCAGCAGGTTTCACAATGTATTTAAAATGCACAGTTTGCACGTAACAACACAGCATTTATATGAAACACAATATATATCCGGTATCCCAGAAATAGCCACTTTGTTGGATACCACATAGCCAGCACTGACCTTTTGTACCGCAGTAGTTGCATGACATTAGACCAGATGGGTTGCCCTCCGTCCTAGTGAGTCGCTGGCTCTTATGTTCCTGTCATTAAGTCTGCCACATTTTGTAGGTACTCTTCTCTACAAACCAGACACATTCTGATACTTACAGTGTTAAAGATGCTTTGACGGTGGTATACCCATCATAAATTAGCTCTAACTAGAAGTTGCAGAGATCTTTACTCTTGCCCATTTTTACTGCTTTTAACAACTATGGCTCTTATTCCTAAAACTGTTTTCATCAACTTAAAACACTTTGAAAAGTTGCAAATCAGTTGTACAAGAGTTTTGTTAATTTTGCCATTTTCACAACAGTTGCGTACAGCTCCACCAAAATGAATGGAGCTGGAAAGGGTCTGGGGTAGGAAAGAGCATGGCTACATCCACTTGTCAAATTCATTAAACGTGGCACCTTACTAGTAAGATGCACTGAATTCATTAAACTGCATGCACTAGGGTTGAGCGAGCACTAAAATGCTTGGATGCTCGTTACTGGAACCGGGCAAATCCTAATGCTCGGATGCTTGTTTCAAGTAACCTGTATAATGGGAGTATCTGCTATCCAACTGTAATGTAACACTAATCACGTTTACCTCGATGAATGACTAATTCAATCCAGAAAAAAATTTGGAATGTTTTTTTGGAGTTTTATATACCACCATAATGTAACACTAACCACATTAAACTCTATGAATGACTAATTCAATTCAGAAAAAAAAGTTGAACCTTTTTTTGGAGTTTTATTTACCACCATAATGTAATACTAAGCACATTAAACTGTATGAATGACAATATAGTCAATTTTTTCAGCCCCCTAAAAAAGTATGTGGTCACATGCAACAGCTATATATTAAGCAATGGACTGCAAAGCCAACTGTCCTTAGGCTAAATGAAGAATATACACTACCGTTCAAAAGTTTGGGGTCACCCAGACAATTTTGTGTTTTCCATGAAAACTCTTACTTTTATTTATCAAATGAGTTGCAAAATGGGAATAGAAAATATAGTCAAGACATTGACAAGGTTAGAAATAATGATTTTTATTTGAAAGAATAATTTTCTCCTTCAAACTTTGCTTTCGTCAAAGAATGCTCCCTTTGCAGCAATTACAGCATTGCAGACCTTTGGCTGTTAATTTGCTGAGGTCATCTTAAAAAATTTCACCCCATGCTTCCTGAAGCCCCTCCCACAAGTTGGATTGGCTTGAAGGGCACTTTTTGCCTACCATACGATCAAGCTGCTCCCACAACAGCTCAATGGGGTTGAGATCTGGTGACTGCACTGGCCATTCCATTACAGATAGAATACCAGCTGCCTGCTTCTTCCCTAAATAGTTCATGCATAATTGGGAGGTGTGCTTTGGGTCATTGTCCTGTTGTAGGATGAAATTGGCTCCAATCAAGCGCTGTCCACAGGGTATGGCATGGCGTTGCCAAATGGAGTGATAGCCTTCCTTATTCAAAATCCCATTTACCTTGTACAAATCTCCCACTTTACCAGCACCAAAGCAACCCCAGACCATCACATTACCTCCACCATGCTTGACAGATGACGTCAGGCACTCTTCCAGCATCTTTTCAGTTGTTCTGCATCTCACAAATGTTTTTCTGTGTGATCCAAACACCTCAAACTTTGATTCGTCTGTCCATAAAACTTTTTTCCAATCTTCCTCTGTCCAATGTCTTTGTTCTTTTGCCCATATTAATCTACTCCTCTCTTCCTCCAATTACATCTGTCCCTGATCTGTGCAATGGTATCAGTGTGCCGATCGTGTTGGCGCCGGTCCTTTTATAACCTCTGATGATGAGGTAATTCGGCCAGCCATTCACAGCAATTCACAGTGACTAGCAGGCAATCTCCGCATGTTTATTGGCAGTGTAACAGGCACCAAACATGCGGGGCAGGGATTCCAGCTTCAAATCCAAACACCAGCCAATATTCATTGAGTGCCGAGCACATCCAAGCACCCAGATACTTGAGTGATATCCGAGTATCACCGAGCATGTTTGCTCATCCCTACCATGCACCTCTTAATGAATTTGGTCCATTTTATTCCTGCACATACCTCATTAAGACTACTGTACTAATCACCATTCACCAGTCTTAATGAATTGGAGCTTATATGTTATATAATATATGAGGTTCCATTATAAAAAAAAGTATAGTCACTCCCTATAGAACGTATAATTAAACCTGTTTCCAATATAGTCCTTTTTTTATTCATGGGGTTTTTTTTTTTTTCTTTTTTTAAGAATTGTGCTAAATTGTACATTTTCAGCACATATAATAGTATAAATTATTAATAGCAAACAAAACATGTAGATATCCAATATACCTTATTAAGAAACAAGTGGAATGTTTTTAGAAGGGGCTAACCAAGTCATTCATTTCTACATGTTTGAAATAACCGGCAGGACGTGTGGTGCTATTTATAATCTGTTCCTAGAATATTCATTTCCTAGAATCTAAGAAGGGATGTAGCTCTCACCGACTCAGATAATGCACGCACAATATGTGATGGACATATTGCACATGCCTTTAATAATCTTTTAAAAGTTGAAGTTTGTACTTCAAATCAAGAATTTTTAATTAACCCTTTCCAACTCTGTGATGTAAATATACATATCAGCTATTAAACTTTATATTGCATATTGTCTTTGCAGTGTGTGAGTTTCTGTCCACACTACCTGCACAAGAAGTCAACTTCCTGGTAAGGGCATTAATAAGATAAAACCATTTTCATTAATGTTTAAATGAAAGAAAAAATAGTTCTTACGCCTAAGGCAACAATAAGCATAATATAGTCAGAAATTTTTCCCATTGGCATGTTTTGAGTCTTTCCCTTCTTTTATCTACTGTTTGTAAATAATCGTTTTTTTTTCATTGTGGGAAAAAAAGTTTCCTGACAATTATTGGAGCATTTACAGGTTTTAAAATGTTCCAAAATTGCCCATTAAAGGGCATCTGTCAGTAGGATCAACCCCCCCTGAGCCGTCTATATGGGCATCTAGGTCATAGGAAGATGAATAATATGATGCCTTGACATGTGGGAACCAAAGTCTTATTCCAGAGAAGTCCAAATTTTTCGCAATTTGTAAATGATTTGTTAATCAATGGGCCGGATATAGATCTCCCTGAAAATCTGTGTATACAGCTTATTTTGACTGAAAGAGGGTATTGCCAGTGTGGCACATGTAGATTTGAAGTTTTTTTTACACTTGAGAAACATGCCAGTACAGCATTGAAACACATAATGGTTAATAACAAACTGCAACGAATATCAAAGGGAGAGATTTTTTTCCAGCAGCACAGCCAATTTTTTAAACGTGATTTTTATTCTATTTTGGAAAGCTTCCATCTGGTGTATTTCTCCCACAGACATGAGGCAGCGGCAGATGGTTATTTGAACCTCTACAGTGGTTGTGTCTGTTCACAACCACCTAAGATGAGCCAAGCCTATTGTATAATGCATCTCCTTATTAGAATTTTACATTATTGTGCACTTCTCCCACCACAGTTATTGTTTCTCCATGTAGATAAGGAAATCACACTGTCAGTCATTACATGTCTCACACTGGTAATGCTAACCTTTATAGAAAATAAGCACTATAAAATATTGGACCGAGAAAAAGTGAGGAAGGCAAAATCATAGAGAAAGATGAGGATAAAGCTAATCTATTAAATAATTTTTTTTTGACAACTTTCACAAAGGAAATAGAACTAACAGGAGAAATGAGAAGTGACAAGCTTAATCCTCCACTAAGTATGACTAATCTAACCCAAGTTCAGGTACAGAAACGACTCAGTAACATTAAAATAAACAAATCACCAGGACCTGATGGCATACACCCACGGGTACTAAGGGAACTAAGTAATGTGATAGACAGACCGTTATATCTTATATTTAAGGACTCTGTTGAGACTGGGTCTGTACCACTTGATTGGCGACAGGCGAATGTAGTGCCAATATTCAAAAAGGGAGCGAAAAGTGACGCTGGAAACTATCGGCCGGTGAGTCTGACGTCTGTTGTGGGCAAAATTTTTGAAAGCTTCATTAAAGAGGCGATTACGGAGAATCTTGATGCTAATAATCTTTTAATCCCGAACCAACATGGATTCATGAGGAATCGCTCCTGCCAAACAAACCTGATTGACTTCTACGAGGAGGTTAGCTCTCGATTAGATCAGGGGGAACCAGTGGATGTCGTGTATCTCGACTTCTCAAAAGTGTTCGATACCGTGCCACATAATAGGTTGGTATACAAAATGAGAATGATGGGGCTGGGGGAAAATGTTTGCAAGTGGGTAGCAAACTGGCTAAGGGATAGAAGACAGAGGGTGGTTATAAATGGAATATACTCAGAATGGGTAAGCGTCACTAGTGGGGTACCACAGGGGTCTGTACTAGGCCCAATGTTATTTAATATCTTTATTAACGACATAGTCAATGGGATAAATAGTAAAATATCAATATTTGCAGATGACACAAAGTTATGTAAAACAATTAATACAAAAGAGGACAGTGCAGACCTACAGAGGGATTTGGATAAGCTGGGTAGGTGGAGCATTAAATGGCAAATGAGGTTTAACGAGGAGAAATGTAAGGTCATACATATGGGAAGGAAAAATGGAAGTCACCAGTATTCACTGAATGGGAAATCATTGGGGAATTCAGAGATGGAGAAGGACTTGGGCATCTTGATTGATAGCAAACTAAATTGGAGTGCCCAAAGTCAGGCCGCTGCTGTAAGGGTAAACAGGGTAATGGGATGTATCAGAAGAGGTATAGCTGCAAAGGATGAGAACATTGTTCTTCCACTGAACAAAGCACTGGTCAGACCACACTTGGAATACTGTGTTCAGTTATGGGCCCCAATATATAGAAAGGATATAAATGAGCTTGAAAAGGTACAAAGGAGGGCAACAAAATTAATAAAGGGAATGGAGGGACTGCAATACCCAGAGAGGTTGGCAAAACTAGGACTATTCAGCCTGGAAAAGAGAAGGTTGAGGGGGTACATAATAAATGTGTACAAATATGTTAGGGGACAGTATAGAGATCTTGCCCGGGATTTGTTCAAAAGGAGGGATATTATGGTAACAAGAGGGCATTCACTAAGACTGGAAGAGAAAAGGTTTCAGCACCAGCATAGGAAGGGGTTCTTTACGGCAAGAGCAGTGAGAATATGGAATTCACTGAGTGAGGAGAAGGTAATGTCGGATTCACTACACCAGTTCAAGCGGGGACTGGATGCATTTCTAGATACCAGGCAGATTTCAGCATATACTTAAAAATAAAATAAAATAGTAGGTTGATACAGGGATTTATTCTGACTGCTGGTTTCAGAGTCGGGAGGGAATTTTTCCTCAGGTGAAGATTGGCTAAATCATTTGGGGTTTTTGCCCTCCTCTGGATCAACTTTAGCAATTACAGAACTAATAGGTCGAACTTGATGGACGCAAGTCTTTATTCGGCTTAAAAATAAAAAAAAATAAAAAAATTAAAAAAAAAGCTCCAGAGGCAGATTGTCAGGGAGATATATGTGCTGGCCATAGATCTTAACAGTTAATTTACATATTAAGAAAACCAAATCTTAGATATCAAGATATCTTTTTATTCTACTTTCTACGACCTATATACCCATATAAATGACTTAGGAAGGTTAATCCTAATGACAGATTCTATTTAGAAGCTAAAAATCCTATACTTGACAGAATGTAAAAAAAATACCACCAATATGTACGAAAAAATGCATAGTCTGTTTTTTTATTTGGTTTACAAGTAACATTTTTCTAAGGGAAAAAAATAGGTCAAAAAGCACTGTGTAAACATACCCTGATAAAACGAGACTTTTGGGAAAGGCAAACCCCTTTATTCTGCAACATCTTGATTCGTCAAAAGGCCTCTACACAGATTACATAATTGTTGGCCAAACAATTGTAGAACTGACAGCGTTATCCCTCTACTACCCCAAAATATTACCCCGCTTCCCAATGCACCAGGGCAAGCAGGAAGAGTTTCGCAAGGCCCCAGAATTGGCGCATCTAATGGATGCACCTTTTCTGGGATGGCTGCAGTCCGCTATTTTAAGGCTGGGGAGGGCCAAATATCCATTGACCTTCCCAACCTGAGAATTCTAGCTCCCAGCTATCTGCTTCACCTTGGCTGGTTATCAAAAATAGGGGAGACCCCACGCAGTTTTTTTTCTTTTATTTATTTATTACAAAAAAATAAATAAATGAAAAATACTAATAAATAAATAAATGAAAAAAATTATGTGGGGTCCACCCTACTTTTAAAGAGAATCCGTCACCACATTTGACCTATCTAATCTATTAATATGGGCATACATGTTATAGAATACTGAAACAAATCCTACCTGTATGTCTCATATCAGATGTGTTGTTGCTGAGAAATCATCTTTTATTACTTTATATAAATGACCTCTTCCAGGCTCTGGGCGGACGGTGCCTGGAAGATAATTCTGCCTCCAGAGCTTTACATGAAGGGGGATTTACCAGTGTGAGACAAATAACTAACACAGAACAGGAGAAATGAAAAAAAATATTTTTTGCTTCTCTCTCAGCTCTGCTGTATTGCTACAATATTACAACCCTGTCTGCCAGTGATATGGAAGCTGAACCTGAGAGGAACCTGCTGATGTGTTAGTTATAAAGACACAGAGTTCTGCAGAGAGATCAGTAGAGCAGAGAGCGGCCGTTACACATCCCACTGGGAACTCCCTTTTATATTTAAAGCAAGCTCCGGAGGCAGAGTTATCTTCCATGCAACATCTGCCCCAAAGCCTTGAAGAGTTCATTTATATAAAGTGATAAAAAATGATTTCTCCGCAACAACACATCTGATATGAAGCATACAGGGATCACTCTCCTCAACAGTCTATAATCTGTATGCCAGTATTAATAATTTAGAGCGGTCAAATGTGGTGACATATTCCATTTAATAACCAGTCAAGGGAAAGCAGACAGCTGTGAGCTGGTCTTATTATTCTGGGAAGGGGCCAATATCTATGGACCTTCCCAACCTATTAATATGAGCCCCCAGCTGTCTGCTTAGCCTTTGCTGGTTATTAAAAATTATTACTGCCGAGTAACCCTATTAAGCCTCAGATCAGCTATCATGTGCCTGAAAAGATGTGGGCTCAACGCAGGAGCTCGGATCAAACTGAGATACATTATAGGTCATAAAGGGGTTAAATAAAGCTGCTTTGTTTTTTCAATTTTATTTTATTTGGCTTTGACAAAACTTTATTGATAGTCATGTGTGCAGCAGAATCACACTAAAAACATATTTTTTTTTACGTGCAGATTTTACACATTTGATGCAAGTCTGTGGAAAAAATCTCCACATAAAACTCAGCGTACCCGCAACAGAAATTGACATGTAAGGCCACGTGCACACATTGAGAATTTTGTCAGTATTTTATATCAGTATTTGTAAGCCAAAACCAGGAGTGGAAAAATCAGAGGAAAAGTATAACAGAAACATGTCACAATTAGTGATGAGCAAGCACTAAAATGCTCGGGTACTCGTTGTTCGAGTCAAGCAAATTGGAATGCTTGAGTGTTCGATCCGAGCAACGAGCCCAATGTAAGTCTATGGGAAACTCCAGCATTTTTCCGACAACTCCCCCCGGCGGTCTGCAGAGGGACTAAAAATTGCCCAAATCAATGGGAACAGTGCTCAAATGACAAGGGAACAGCATGGGGAACACCCCTGGAGGCATTTATGATTCCCAGGTCACTGCTGTCAAGAATGGTGTCAGAGCTATTACACCACTTTTATGGACTCACAATAAAATATACAAAAACGAAACAAAAATGGATTTTCCTGGGAAACATGTTAAGTAACATTCTTTTCAGGGTAATGACTTGTATATAAGGAAGAAAAATAAACAAACAAAAACAAAAATACTCCTCCACACCTTGGGCTATGTTCACGCAAAGCATTTTTGATAAGCTTTTGCACTTTTGCGTTGCTTTCAATCAAAGCAAATGCATTCACTGGGAAATGTCATTTTAACATTTTACAACCTTATCTGGCCATGTGGTGTGTGTGACACATCATCAGACACATGCATACAGTGTTGAAAAGACATGGGAACAGCATGAGGAAGACCCTGGAAGCATCTCTGGCTCACAGGTCACTGCCTAAAAGTGTGCCCATCACAAAGGCTCAGTCATTGCAGACTTGCAACAATCACCGTCCACGCCCTTGTCCCAGCGCAGCATTCAGCTGTCCCTACCCAATTCCTTGGAATGCAAGTGCAAGTATGCAGCCAGACACCCACTCACCAACAGGCTGCAATACTATACTGCTAAATTTTTGACAGCTGCTTGCATTTGAAATGTGGCCTTTTAGGCTCGTGGAGGCAGAAGCTGTCCACAACCTTATGGCGGCGGCGACAGGGTATCCATACTCAGTCCCCGGCCACCACTATTTCTCCCGGTGTCGTCTCCGCCTTCCACAAGCACAGGTCCTACAACATTACCCGTACCCTCCCCAGTGCACTTACTGGGAAGGATTGCCTAACCACAAACAAGTGGTCAAGTGAATGTGGCCAGAGACAGTACGAAGCCAGTCGACAGCTTGGCTGTGAGTTGCATTTCACCAAAGCCATATTTTTTAGCTCTGTGAAAGGACTGACTTTTGGGAAACTGTATCTACTCCAGCTGTCATTTCCCCCAGGAAGTCTTCTAAACCCGCTTGCACTTGAAATGTGGCCTTTCAGGCTCGTGGAGGCGGAAGCTTTTCACAAGCTCATGCCTGCAGCGGCTGGATGTCCGTACTCGGTCCCCAGCTGCCACTATTTCTCCCGGTGTCGTCTCCGCTTTCAACAAGCACGGGTCCCACAACATTACCCGTGCCCTCCCCAGTGCACTTACTGGGAAGGACCCACTAACCACAAACACATGGTCAAGTGAATGTGGCCAGGGATGCTACGGAGCCAGTCCACAGCTTGTTGGTGAGTTGTATTTCACCACAGCCATATTCTTTAGCTTGGTGAACGGACTTTTGAAACCCTATCTACTCCAGCTGTTGTTTCTCCCAGAAAGTACTCTAAAGCTGCTTGCACTTGAAATGTGGCCTTTTAGGCTTGTGGAGGCGGAAGCTGTCCACAACCTCATGCTGGCGGCGGCCGGGTGTCTATACTCGGTCCCAGCCGCCACTATTTTTCCCGGTATCATCTCCACCTTCCACAAGCAAGGGTCCCTGAACATTACTTCTGGTACTCTTCTGTGGGAATCTGCTTGCTTCCTACCAGCCTGTAATATTTCCAGTCAACTATGGTACGACGACATGGTATTAGCATTGCCTTCAGTACCAGTAGCGAAGCCACCCCCAATTTCCTTCTCAGGAATTCTATTTGGTAGACTGAGTGGCTGCCCAAATACATTAGTTTCTCACAAAGGAGCTGAAGATAGAGTGGCAGTAGGTGCAAGTTTCTCCAGCATGTTAGATATCAGAGGGTGAACGGCAGCACATTGGCTCAGTGGTTAGCAATGAAGCCTTGCAGCGCTGGGATCTTGGGTTCAAATCCCAAGAAGGACAACATCTGCAAGGATTTAGTATGTTCTCTCCGTGTTTGCGTGGGTTTCCACCTCAGTAAAAAAGGAGCCATAAAGTGTCCGAGAACCTTCCCACACACTTTTCTTAGCCAGCACTGCTTCTTGGCAGGGTTGGACAGTCCCACTAGAGAATCCTCGGGTGGGCTCTGGCTTCTCCATCAGGAGAGTTCATGATAGCGCAAACTTTGCAGCAGCTATGGGGCTCTTGAGCTTGGGAGAAAGGTGAGCCCTCAGAATCAAATCCTCTGGTGGGCTCAATGTTTTTCAGTTTGAAATTGCTTCTCTGTGGTAGTTGTATTTCACCACAGCCATATTCTTTAGCTCGGTGAAAGGACTGGCACAGAAGGAAACCGTATATACTCCGGCTGTCATTTCTCCGTCACCAGGTTCCGCCCATTGTCACACCCGACCATGCCTGGCTGTATGTTCAGCGGTGAGAGCCACAGATCAGGCTGCTGTGTTACAGCTTTCAATAACTCTGCAGCGGTGGGAGGTTTGTCACCTAAGCATTAAGCATGTTATCTTCAGCACAGCCTGTTGCCGCTTGGCCAAGGCAGTGCTGCAGTGCTTTCTGATGTGGTCATTTCGGAGATGGAGGCTGAACTGGAGGAGAAGGTGCAGGAGCTGAACAATGTGATTACATTGAGGTTACATTGGTGACCCAGGTTTTTATGCTAAAGAAAAATCTTACTTTTTTTTTTGTTTTGCTTTTATTTCATTATTTTTTTAGACAAATTCATTCACCGAGAAATGTAATTTTATCACGTTACAACCTTATCTGGCCATGGGGTGTGTGTTTCATTTATGATGGAGGGACTCTGAAAGTCATCAGTTGGCCCTTACTATTTTTAAAGGGCCAGCAGTTGGCCCTCGCTATTGTTAGAGATCCATCGGCCGGCTATGCTTTGTTGTTCCCAATATTAATGAGTAACGACATATTCCCATTAGAAAGGAGAGGGTCTCCCATACTGTTTGCCTATGCAGTGACTGCAATGGCTGTCAAAAATTTGGAGGCATTCCAATGCCCCTTGCAAGAGACGTAGAGGTCAGAGAGCCTCCTAAAAACAATGTTCCCATTATCAGGAAGTGGGTCTCCCATAGTGTTTGCATATGCAGTGAAGCAACGGCTGCCAAAAATTTGTAGGAACTCCAATGCCCCTTGCAAAATACGTAAAGGTCAGAGAGCCTCCTAAAAACAATGCTCCCATTATTAGTAAGTGGGTCTCCTATAGTGTTTTCCTATGCAGCGAAGCAACGGCTGCCAAATATTTGGAGGAAATCCAATGCCCCTTGCAAGAGACTTACAGGTCAGAGAGCCTCCTAGAAACAATGTTCCCATTATTAGGAAGCTTGTCTCCCATAGTGTTTGCCTATGAAGTGAAGCAACGGCTGCCAAAAATAGATATGTTGATATGGTACATATGGTGGTTATATGGTGGTGGAGGATGAGGATGCAAAGGAGGAGGACAAGAGGAAATAGACAAAAACAGGAAGTGTTTACCCATGTCTGGGTGCGAAGACAGAGGTGCACGGGAATAGAGTTAGACCACCCCAAAAAAAGATGCTGTATTTGAGTTTATGTTACGCTGCTATCATTCGGCGGTGTTGAGAAGTCTGGCCCAATCCAGCCCTTGTTCATTTTTATAAGAGTCAGTCTGTCAGCATTTTCAGTTGACAGGCGGATGCGCCTATCGGTTATAATTCCACCAGCAGCACTAAAAACCCGCTCTGACAAAACTCTAGTGGCAGGGCAGGCCAGGACCTCCAAGGCGTAGAGAGCCAGTTCATTCCAATTGTCCGGCTTGGATACCCAATAATTATAAGGCACAGATGAATCACAGAGGATGTTGGTACGGTCGGCAAGGTCTTCCAAAACTTCGCACTCCTTGTGAGAGTATCCCGCGCCTCAGGGCCTGTGCGATGGGGGGGGTCTGAGAAAACTGTCCCAGAACTTTGACAGTGTTCACCTGTTTCTGCTGGATTGCATTTGTGGCTCTCTCGCCTGTACTCCTTGGTTGTCCAACGAACTGTGACCTCTGCCGCCAGCGTTTTCAGATGGGAATTTTTTTAATAATTCCGCAACAAGGGCCTTCTCGTACTGCACCATTTTATTAGTCCTGTCCTGCAAGGGAATAAGAGACATAAAGTTCTCCTTGTAGTGTGGGTCTAGTAGCGTCACTAACTACTCATCTTCCTTCTCTTCCTCCTCCTCCCTGTCCTCAGGCCATCCACGCTGAACAGACGGTATGACAGTTGTGCAGGTAGTACCATCTATAGCGCAGGAAACTAGTTCCTGTTCTTCCTCCCCCTCCTCCTCTTCCTCATTGTCACTCAATCCACGTTGGGATGAGATGAGGCTGGGCTGTGTGTAATCATCCTTAATGGCTCCTTGCTCCATCTCATCATGTTCTGCCTGCAATGCATCCTCTTTAATTAAGAGCAGAGAGCGTTTCAGAAGATAGAGAAGTGGGATGATGACGCTAATTATGGTGTCATCGCTGCTCACCATCTTTGTGGAGTCCTCAAAGCTTTGGAGGATGGTACAGATGTCTGACATCCATGTCCACTCCTGAGGTTTTATGTATGGAATCTGACCTGAATACCGATTACCTTGTTGATGCTGGGAGTCAACAACTGCCCTCTTATGCTCAGAAATCCTTCCCAACATATGCAATGTAGAGTTCCAATGCGTGGGGACATCACACACCAGTCTGTGAGCCAGAAGCTGCAAATGCTGCTGAAGCACGGCAAGGGCAGTGGAAGCTGTAGCTGACTTTCTAAAATGGCACACAGGCGGCGTACTTTGACAAGCAGAACCAGCAGATCCGGGTAGGTTTTGAGAAACCGCTGAACCACGAGGTTAAGCACATGGGCCAGGCATGGTACGTGTGTGAGCTCGCCTCGCCTCAGAGCCGCCACCAGGTTCCAGCCATTGTCACACATGACCATGCCTGGCTGTAGGGTCAGCGGTGTCATCCACAGATCTGCCTGCTATTTCAGAGCTGTCCACAACTCTTCAGCATTGTGTGGTTTGTCACCTAAGCAAATTAGCTTCAGCCGAGGCCGAGGCAGTGCTGCAGTGCTTCCAGCTTGCGACTGATGTGGTCATTTCGGAGATGGATGCTGAAGAGGAGGAGGAGGTGCAGGAACTGCAGAATGTGGGGGCAACCCTGATTGACCCAGGGCCCGCAATCCTTGGCGTCAGGAGGACGTGTTCAGTCCCAAGGTGCGACTGGATTCCAGCTTCCACTATGTAAACCCAGTGTGCCATCAGCGAGATGTACCGTCTCTGCCCACAAGCAATTGTCCACGTGTCTGTGGTTAGTTGGACTTTCCCAGTAACTGCATTGTTGAGGGCACGGCTAATGTTGCAGGACACATGCTTGTGTAATGCGGAGACGGCACACCGGGAGAAATAGCGGCGGCTGGGGACCGAGTACCGAGGGACAGACACCGCCATCAGGTTGCGGAAAGCTTCTGTCTCCACCAGCCTAAAAGGCAACATTTCGAGCGCAAGCTTTCACAAAATGTGTGAATTTAGTAGTGTGGCCTGTGGGGCGTTTGCCGCGTATTTGCGCTTGCGTTCCAAAGACTGGGGTAGGGACAACTGAACGCTGCGCTGGGAAAAGGACGTGGACATGCTTGATGATGGTGCCAGTTGAGAGTGTTCAATGACAGGTGCAGGGCAGGAGGCATCTTGGTATGCGCCATGGACAGGGAATTGGTGTGCATGCACAACAGCGGAACAAGCAGTGATGTCACCCACAGGCATTGTTGCTGGACCCTGGGGTTCGCCCCACAAAGTCGGGTGCTTTACTGCAATGTGCTTGATTATGCTGGTGGTGGGCAGGCTGGTAGTTTTGCTACCCCTGCTGATGCTGGCATGGCAGGTGGTGCAAATGGCCTTTTTTGGGTTATCAGCAGAGTCTTTAAAAAACAACCAAGCTCGGGAAGACCTAACAGTTGTACTGGCAACTTCCGTCGTGTTGCTGTTACGGGGAACAGTTTCCCGCCTTCTGCCTGCGGCCACAATACTGCTTTTTTTTGTCTGTTGTGGTGCTACGCCTCCCTCACCCCGTGTGCTGTTGTCCTCGCTCTGCATGTCACCTTGCCAGGTTGGGTCAGTGACTTCATCGTCCACCACCTCATCTTCCACTTCTGCACCTTGGTTCTCCTCCTGACTTTCTGGCAATTGTGTCTCATCATCATCCACCTCTTGTGACAGTTTTGCACCATCGCCTTCGTGTGACCGTGTCTGTTCAAATATTTGGGCATCGCTACATGCGATCTCCTCTTGCCCCGCTTCAAGTGGACTGGGCGAGAGGCCCAAATCTACAAATGGAAAAGTGAACAGCTCTTCGAAGTGTCCCAGTGTGGGATCAGTTGTCTCTGGGCTCTCGGCATGGTGGGAGGAAGGAGGATCATGATGAGGAATATGCAGTCCAGACTCATGGCTACTGAGACTGGACCATGTGGAAGACAGGGTGGTGGTTGTGGCTAAGTGACTGGAAGCATTATCTGCTATCCAACCAATAACCTTTTCACACTGCTCTGTGTTCAGTAGTGGTGTTCTGCGGTCCCCTATTAATTGGGACAGGAAGGTCGAGCAACAAGATGTGGGTGTTTATTGTGGCACAATTTCAGCTTGCCCATGGCCTTGGCCTCGTCCTCAGCATGCACCATCACCATCACGTCCACTTCCCCGTCCCTTGACACACGCCTTTCCCATTTTAAATGGAGGACAATATTTTCCACGTTCACTACAAATGGCTGAATTTGGAGCTCACTTATATGTGATACGTGTGACATAAAACCTCAGTTTTAAATAGCTGGCCTGTGGGTTCCTTTTTGTTTCGGCGACTTCGTGTCAATAACTTCACTGACAAACTGCATCAAAATTTAAATGGAGGCAAGAAATGGCTGAATTTGGAGCACACTTATATGTGATACATGTGACAAAAAACTACAGTTTTAAATAGCTGGCCCGTAGGTTACTATTTTTCACAGCGACCTGGTGTCAATAACTTCACTAACACACTGCAACAAAATTTAAATGGAGGCCAGAAATGGCTGAATTTGGAGCGAACTTATACGTGATATGTGTGACGGAAAACCACAGTCTTAAATAGCTGGTCTGTAGGTTACTATTTTACACAGCGACCTGGTGTCATTAACTTCACTAACACACTGCAACAAAATTTAAATGGAGGTCACAAATGGCTGAAATTGGAGCACACTTACATGTGATAGGTGTGACGGAAAACCACAGTATTAAATAGCTGGCCTGTAGGTTACTATTTTTCACATCGACCTCATGTCAATAACTTCACTGACACACTGCAACAAAATTTAAATGGAGGCCAGAAATGTCTGAATTTGGATCGAACTTATATGTGATACGTGTGACGGAAAACCACAGTTTTACATAGCTGGCCTGTAGGTTACTATTTTTCACAGCGACCTGGTGTCAATAACTTCACTAACTCACTACAACAAAATTTAAATGGAGGCCAATATTTTCCGCGTTCACTACAAATTTATGGATTTTTATCGCTGTAATATGGAAAGGATCTGGCTGTATTCTGCAGTGGCAACACGCAAATGGAGCAAAAAAACGGTGTTCTCTGGATTGCTTTTTAAGCAAATAATCAGGATTAAGATAAAAAAAAATGATCCCTCGCCCCTGATACCTGGGGCTATTTATAGAAATATCTGTAACAGCAGCAGCAGGCAGAACTGGAATGGAGCCTCTTGTGCTGTATGCACTGCAGTCTGCCACATACACTGCCTGCATGCTTAACTACTGCTGTCACCACTGAATAGATGTAGCTGGATTAGTCCTCAGAAGGACTGTTAATTCAGATGGATATATATAGACTAGCTATTGAACCCGTTCTACGCCCAGGTGGCGAGCATTTTATTGGTATATGGTCTCCCATGCTGGTATGTGCTGCCCCCCTCCTAGTATTTGTGCTGCCCCCATCCTGTCTCCACCATCCTATCCTGGTATGCATGGCAGCCCTTATCCCCAATCCTGGTATAAATGGCACCCCTCAACCCCAATCCCGGAAGGCATGGCACCCCTCATCCCCAATCCTGGTATCCATGACACCCTTCACCCCCAATCCTGGTATGCATAGCACCCCTCATCCCCAATCCTGCTATGTATGGTACTCCTCATCCCTATCCTGGTATGCATGGTACCCCATCCCTCATCCCTATCCTGATATGTATGGTATCCCTCATCCTGGTATGCATGGGCCCCTCACCCACATCCTGGTATGCATGGGCCCCTCACCTCCATCCTGGAATGCATGACACTCCTCATCCCTATCCTGGTATGCATGGCCCCTCATCCGAATTCTGGTATGCATGGCACCCCTCATCCCCAATCCCGGTATGCATGACACCCCTCATTCCCAATCCTGGTATGCATGGCACCCATCATCCCCAATCCTGGTATGCATGGCTCCCTCATCCCCAATCCTGGTATGCATGGCTCCCTCAAACCCCAATCCTGGTATGCATGGCACCCCTCATCCCCAATCCTGGTATGCATGGCTCCCTCATCCCCAATCCTGGTATGCATGGCTCCCTCATCCCCAATCTTGGTATGCATGGCACCCCTCATTCTTAATCCTGGTATGCATGGCTCCCCATCCCCAATCCTGGTATGCATGGCACCGCTCATCCCCAATCCTGGTATGCATGGCACCCCTCATCCCCAATCCTGGTATGCATGGTACCCCTCATCCTCAATCCTGGTATGCATGGCACCCCTCATCCCGAATCCT
Source organism: Phyllobates terribilis (assembly GCF_046119375.1). Taxonomy (NCBI): domain Eukaryota; kingdom Metazoa; phylum Chordata; class Amphibia; order Anura; family Dendrobatidae; genus Phyllobates; species Phyllobates terribilis. The sequence continues at coordinate 760,975,242 of NW_027362762.1, read as the reverse complement.
GGTATGCATGGCTCCCTCATCCCCAATCCTGTTATGCATGACTCCCTCATCCCCAATCCTGGTATGCATGGCTCCCTCATCCCCAATCCTGGTATACATGGTACCCCTCATCCCGAATCCTAGTATGCATGGCACCCCTCATCCCCAATCCTGGTATGCATGGCACCCCTCATCCCCAATGCTGGTATGCATGGCTCCCTCATCCCCAATCCTGGTATGCATGGATCCCTCATCCCCAATCCTGGTATGCATGGCACCCCTCATCCCCAATCCTGGTATGCATGACACCCCTCATGCCTAATCCTGGTATGCATGGTTCCCTCATCCCAAATCCTGGTTTACATGGTACTCCTCATCAACAATCCTGGTAGGCATGGCACTCCTCATGCCCAACCCTGGTTTGCATGGCACCCCTAATCCCCAATCCTGGTAAGCATGGCTCCCTCATCCCCAATCCTGGTATGCATAGCTCCCTCATCCCCAATCCTGGCATACATGGTACCCCTCATCCCCAATCCTGGTATGCATGGCACCCCTCATCCCCAATCCTGGTATGCATGGCTCCCTCATCCCCAATCCTGGTATGCATGGCTCCCTCATCCCCAATCCTGGTATACATGGTACCCCTCATCCCCAATCCTGGTATGCATGGCACCCCTCATCCCCAATCATGGTATGTATGGCTCCCTCATCCCCAATCCTGGCATGCATGGCACCCCTCATCCCCAATCCTGGTATACATGGCTCCATCATCCCCAATCCTGGTATGTATGGCTCCCTCACCCCCATCCTGGTATGCATGGCACGCCTCATCCCTATCCTGGTATGCATGGCACTCCTCATCCCTATCCTGGTATGCATGGGCCCCTCATCCCCAATCCTGGTATACATGGTACCCCTCATCCCTATCCTGGTATGTATGGTACCCCTCATCCTGGTATGCATGGCACCCCTCATCCCTAATCTGATATGTATGATACCTCTGATCCTGGTATGCATGGCACCCCTCATCCCAATTTTGGTATGTATGGCCTCCTCATCCCAAAAACCTGGTATGCATGGCACCCCTTATCCTTATCCTGGTATGGATGGTACCCCTCATCCCTATTCTGGTATGCATGGTACCCCTCATCCTGGTATGCATGGTACCCCGCATTCCTATCATGGTATGTATGGTACCCCTCATCCCTATTTTGGTATGCATGGCACCCCTCACCCCTCAATCCTGGTATGCATGGTCCCTTCACCCCCCAATCCTGGTATGCATGGTCCCCTCACCCCCCAATGCTGGTATGCATGGTCCCCTCACCCCCCAATGCTGGTATGCATGGTCTCTCACCCCCCAATCCTGGTATGCATGGTCCCCTCATCCCCCAATCCTGGTATGTGTGGTACCCCTCATGCTGGTATGCATGGTCCCCTCACCCCCAATCCTGGTATGTGTGGTAACCCTCACCCCCCAATCCTGGTATGCATGGTCCCCTCACCCCGCAATCCTGGTTTGCATGGTCTCCTCTCCCCTCAATCCTGGTATGCATGGTCCCCTCACCCCTCAATCCTGGTATGTGTGGTACCCCTAATCCTGGTATGCATGGTCCCCTCATCCCCCAGTCCTGATATGCATGATCCCCTCACCCAGCAATCCTGGTATGTGTAGCCCCCTCACCCCCCAATCCTGGTATGTGTGGCCCCCTCACCCCTCAATCCTGGTATGTGTGGCCCCCTCATCCCTTTCACGCTGTACACACATGCAAAAAAAATAAACACTTATACTCACCATTCTTCCCTGTGCTCCAGTGCTGCAGTGTCCTGTTCTGCCGGAGGCCGGAGGAGGAGTGTGGCACCGGAGTACGCCTGTGTCCGTACCACGCTGTCCAGCACAATTTTGCTGAAGACACACTGCAAATGTGACGCCTCACTACTGCCCCGGTCTCCGACGAAGAGAGGCGCTGCGGCAATGCTCCTACCGGTCAGGTAAGTATGTAAGTATGGCGCCGGAGATCGCGGTATGTGTTCAGTGTCTATGCATACCGTGATCTCCAGCGCTATACACCCCTCTTACCTGTAACGGCTGGATGCATGCTTCTGTCTGGAGCCAGACTGCCCGTCACGCATTCGCAATCTATAAAAGCTTCAGACTGAGACACGCATCCCCGGTTATATTATAGATGTTGTGGTATACCTACATCAACTAATAAACAAGCAAATCTCTCCCTAGCTCAGCAGCACCTCTCCCTACACTGCCTGTTTCCGGGGTAGACTGTGATGAGCATCGCAGCGTCAGGTCTTATATAGACCTGGACCTGATGACGCCGTGCGGCCAGCCAATCACTGTAATGCAACAACCAACTTGGCTACGGCATTACAGTGCATGGCAGGCGATCCCTGCATGTTCATTGGCTCTCTAAAGAGCGCCAAACATGCAGGGAGGGGACCTGAGCTCCCGATCGAGCAAGCAGGAAATACTCGCAGAGCACCGAGCATCTCGAGCAGGGGGATATGGGGGACTCGGTACCTGGGCCTTTACCTTCTTTGTAGGATGTCACGGCAGTCGGCTCCCGGGCCCGTCCTCTGGGGTCACTCTTTAAAAGGGAGTTTTGTTAACAGTTTGTCTCGTGACGCCACCTGCGGTAATGAGTACCGGCGCTGCTGCAGACTTCCGGAGGTGATGGGATGGCAGCTGGGATGTTTCTGCTCCCCACAGGCGGAGCTGGCCCCCGGGGCAGTGTAGTTGAGGATGGTAATGCTGGGCGTTGTAGTGCAGGCGCAGTAGCATGATGGAAATAACTGACAGAGACAGTGGAGTGCAGTCATCCGAGTTTACTCACAGTTCTTTTTAGGTTCCTCAGGTACACTGTCCAGATGTCAGACTACCGCGTTGCACTGCGTTTGCTAGGCAGGGGTTCAGCACTCCTTCAGGTGTATTAAAAGCACTTAACGGGACCCCCTGTCTTTATGTTCCTTCCTTTGCCGACTTCCCGCGCTGGGTCTTCTCCCTCCTGACCTGCGCTCCCCACACACAGTCCCGATCGGGTGCTCTGAGGTCCCTCTGGGCAACCTGGAGTTCCCGGACCTACTTGGTGCCCTTCACGGCAACTAGGGTGAGGCTGTGGCAACTGCACCATGGAAGTGCAGAAGCCTCCGGTTTTCCAGCCGAGACCTGGAGTAACACGGCTGGCCCAGGGACCGGTTCCCTTCCTGCTGCCTGATCCCTCTGACGCCTGGAAGATTCGGGCATACGGGTGCCGTCCTGCACTCACCGTACCCCCTGAGATCCCTTCTGTTACCGGAGCCTTCCTCCCTGACTCCCCTCACACTCCTGGGCCTCCATCTAACTAGGCCCCACTCTGGAGCAGAGCTCCTGAAGAGACTCTGCTCCCCTCCTCTCCTCTTTTTACTGCTCACTGCATTACCCTGCACTGCACTGCCACCCTAAGATGGCTTCCCTTTATATATACTTCCTATTCAAGTGCTCCCCTTGTCTGCGTCCTCCACCCACACCCACTACTGGTTCCCCCTCTCCTTGGTTCCCCCCACTTCAGCCAGGGACAGGGCAGCGAAGAAGCGCATAATGCCCTCCAGCCGGCCTGGAGTAGTGTAGTGTTGAATGCGGGTGTTGGGGTCCCAGGCAGTACTCCCTCCTTACCTGAGAGAAGGAGATGCCACACCTCTAAGTGAGGTGCAGTACCCCTGTGGCGACTGAACCCTCAGGGGCGCCACACTCGGGTGAGTACCGAGCAGCGGCGAGCACGTTTGCTCATCACTAGTCACCGCTTTTGAATTTTTCACCCAGTTCTGGCTTTGACTTACAAATGCTGATGTAATATATTGATCAAATACTGAATGTGTGAACATGGCCTTATGAATTTGAAACATGCATCACAGGTCAGTTTACGCTGAGTAAAAAAAAGGCACTGTGTTCTTGAGATTTCTATAAAGCCCATCCAATTTACTAGAACAGTGAGGCTACATTCACACGATGAGTATTTGGTGAGAAATGGTGTAGAAAATCTGCAACATCAAAAACACACACAGCCTTAAAGTATTTGTAACCTGATTCAAAAAGTTTGTAAACTTGCTTCAAAGACTAGAAGAAATAAATGAAAAATTACATTTTTTTTTACTAAAATGTCGCTTTGGCCTCAAATTTTCAATTTCACAAAGGTAAAAGGAGAAAATGGACTGCCCAATTTGTTGTGTATATTCTTCTGAGTATGCCGATACTCCATATGTGGCCAGAAACTAATGTTTGGGCACACGGGCAGGGCTCGGAAGGAAATAAACGCTATTTGATTTTTTCAGCTCAAATTTGGATGGAATTATGAATAATGTTGAGCCATCCGCGTAGTGTTCGAGTTCGGTTCGGTTCGTCGAACACCCGTGTGTTCGCCGAACTGTTCGTCGAACTGTTCGTCGAACACCTTCGAACACCGTTAAAACCAATGGCAGGCAAACAAAAACACATAGAAACACATAGAAAACACCTTCAAAGGTGTCCAAAAGCTGACAAACTGCTCAGAAGACACAACTAACACATGGAAAAGTGACAAGTACATATAGTCATGCGAAAAGAAAAGAGGTGGAGGAGTAAAAGGAGGGGGAGACACAAATATAGGCATGTCATGCCCTTCTAAAATCCAAAAAGTGAGAAGCCGACACGTTCAGTCCGCTCCTGCCCGTGCCACCTCCATGTCTCTGGGTTTGTGCCAGAGCCGCGGTGAACCCTGACGGCCAGCCCCCCTCTCCCAATACTGGTGCCTGTCCGCTGGTGGGTCGAGCGAGCCCCCCTGTGGTGGAGGCAGCTCTAAGCTTTTTAATTTAAATTGTCTCTCTAATTTGAATGAATACACTTTAAATCCATTTACAAGGATCTATTGGAGGGCAAGTCTCATGCCAGCAGCCGCGTAATTCCAGCTCCAGTAGCGTCCACTAAAGCTGCTGCAGTTAAAAAGCTTTTATAAGGATCGAGCTCGGCTGTCCACCGCAAGGCATCCTACTGCCAGTCCCAGCCCCTATGCCTTGGGGTGCCTCCTGATGCTCTTCACTGAGTATCCCGTGGTCCCGAAGCATTTCCTTTGAAAAAATTAAGTGTCCAAACTACAGGTGGTGTAGCTTGCTTAACAGCCGGGATAATCCACTGACTAGCAGACACTGCTACTAGGCACAAAGTATTTCCTGGGCTAGATGCAGCTAAAAATTTATAATTAGATACTCTCGTTGGATGCTGAGAAAGCATTCCATAGAGTCTCCTGGCATGCCATATATGATTCTCTTAAAAAGCTTGGGGTAGGGGACCCTTTTATAGCCAAAATCACGGCCCTGTATCACAATACATCACCTAGGCTGAAGATAAATGGAACTGTAGCACCCTGAGGGCTCGGTTGCTACAGAGGTATTGCACCTCACCCAGAGGTGTGATATCTCACTCTCAGGTAAGGATGGAGTGTGGATCAGGACCCGACAGCTGCATGCATTACACCACATTGCCGTGGGGCAGGGCGACCAATATGCCTCTGAGATGGGCACGACAGTCCCTGTCCCTGGCTGGAATGGGGGGAGGGAACACTGAGGAAGGGGAACCCTGTAGTGCAGGAGCAGGGAGGAAGCAGTTCCTGGGTGCATTGAGAAGGGAGTATAAAAGGTGGGCACCATCTTAGTTCAGTGCAGAGAAGTCTGAGCAGAAGTGGCAGGGAGCAGGGGCTCTGCATGAGCTCTGCTCCGGAGGCGGGCCTAGTAACAGAGGCCCAGGCCTGGAAGAGGGAGAAGGAAGGAAGAAGAGCGGAGAAGGCTCCAGGAACGAGGAATGAAGGGATCCCAGGGGTGCGGACGGGCGAGTCGCCACCGCACGCCCGAATCCACCTGCGTGGAGGGGTCAGGCCAAAGGGGGAGACCGGTCCCTGAAACTAGTGGAGGCAGGAAACGACCCTCAGCTAGAAACCGGAGGCTCTGATATTTTATGTGGCGCAGCCCCTCGCTACACCCGCTAGGAAGGCAGCACATAGGGTCAGGGAAACTGGCGCCAAGTTTACCAAGAGGAGGCCCGAGGCAGCCAGACAGAAGAGTTGGTAAGAAAGGCCAGACAAAGGACACACAAAGGGGGTCCTGTGAAGCGCTCCAAAGTTATCTGGGAGTTGTCTGAGCCCCTCACCTGGTGAGCACAGTAAGACATGGGCAGCCGTTACCTGGAGACGTGGTCTGGATAATAAGAACTGTGAGTAAAGGCCCTGGACTGCATCACTGACTCCGTGTCGTTACTGCTGCTGCCCTGCACCATCAACCCCATCCTCCGCATACACTGCCCTGAGGCTATACTCCTCCCGTGGGGAGTTATGCTACGCTCTGCTGCACCCACAACACCAGCCTCAGCGGTCTGCCCTGCAGCGGTGGTTCACTCTGACCGCAATCCACGGCTGGCGTAGTCGGACATTTAAACATCAAAACCACATAAATAGTTCCGCCACTGGTTTGACCACCCTGAGCCATGGAACCGGGTCGCCGCCACGAAGACTACAACCACCAGCATCCACCAAAAAGGGTCCGGCTCCGGGTGTCCCAAGGCCCAGGGGGTGCATCAGAACATTTTCATCACCTTTCACAATCACCAATGGGACAAGGCAGGGATGTCCTCTGTCCCCTCTCTTATACATCCTAGTGACGGAGCACCTGCTCTCATCAATTCGCCATAACCCCAATATTAGGTGGATTGAGGTGGGAGGCACCGAGTACAAGTGCTCTCTATTTGCTGATGATGTCCTAGTATATATCACTCAATCATATATATCCATCCATGCTGTTATGGCTGAAATAGATCACTTTGTTACATGGTCAAATTTTAAAATCAATGCAGCGAAGTCTGAGGCCCTCGATGTCTCCCTCCCCAAATCCATATAGGATTCCATCCAGTCCAACTTTCCCTTTGCCTGGCCCTCACAGGGTATCAAATACTTAGGAATTCCTATTCATAGAGACCTCTCCCATCTATGTTATCTTAATTTTGGGCCCTTTATTGAACAACTCCATACAGACCACGGTTGGCAAGTTAGAACTGTAAGATTCACTACGTGAACCACTGGTGTTTTGTGGAAAAGCACATGTACACTGTGTTCCAAATTATTATGCAAAAAGTGTTTAGTAGTGATAAGGGAAGAATTTGTTTGTTTGTCAGTTAAACTCATTGATGGTGATGTGTGTCAGGGCTCTTTATATCACTGTAAGCAATTGAAGACACCTGTGCTAATTAGTTTGGCAGGTGTGTCCAATGAAAGGCAAAACTACTTAAGAAGGCTGTCTCACATTATTAAGCAGCCTACATTTTCTGCCAAAATGGGAAAGAAAAAGGATGTGTTGGCTGCTGAGAAGCAACAAATTGTGGAGTGTTTAGGTCAAGGCATTACTACAATCAACATTGTGCGATGATCAGGATGAAGTGTCTTGGCAATCAAGAAGTATGTAGCTGATTCACAGTACACACGTGTGCGTGCTGATAAGGGCAAATTGAGGACTCTTTCCTACAGGCAATTACGTCAGGTTAAAAGAGCAGCGGCAAAAAAGCCTTGTCATAGCAGCAGACAAGTTTTTGAAGCTGCTGGTGCCTCCAACGTCCCCCGAACAACAAGATGCAGGGTCCTTCAGAGGTTTGCAGCTGTGCATACGCCATCCTGTCGACCTCCTCTATCCACTTCACACAAGCAGAAACGGCTCCAGTGGGCTAAACATTACATGAAGACTGATTTCAAAACTGTTATGTTCACGGATGAGTGCCATGCAGCGCTCGATGGTCCAGATGGATGGAGTGGAGGATGGCTGGTTGATGGACACCCCACGCAAACACGGCTACAGCGCCAACAAGGAGGAGGTGGAGTAATGTTTTGGGCTGGAATCATGGGGAGAGAGATTGTCGGCCCCTTTAGGATCCCTGAAGGCGCTAAAGATGAACTCCATAATGTATGTGGATTTTCTCAAACAGCACTTCCTGCCATGGTTCAAGAAGAAGAACCGTGTATTTCACAGTAAGATCATTTTTTTGCATGATAATGCACCATCTCATGCTGCACATAAAACATCTGCATCTCTGGCTGATATGGGCTAAAAGGGGACAAACTTATGGTGTGACCCCCATGCTCCCCTGACCTCTACCCCATTCAGAAACTCTGGAGCATCATCAAAAGGAGTGTCTATGATGGCGGGAGGCAGTTCACATCTAAGCAACACCTCTGGGAGGGTATTCTGTCCTCATGCAAAACAATTGAAGCAGAAACCATCCAAAACCTGACAAATTCAATGGACGAGAGAGTTCAGAAGCTTCTTTCGAACAAGGGGTCCTATGTGAAAATGTAGCATCACCTAGAATAAAGTTTTGAGTTGAAAACTGTTTGATTTCAGTTTCTAATAACCTGCTAATGCTTATAATTTCAAAAATGACCATTTTTTTGGTCTTTATTAAAATGAAAAGGTTGATCGAAAAGTTTGGGGGATCTAAGAGTGTGGCAACCCAGTAGTCATGATTACTTCGAATTCTGACAATATGAGGGTCATGTTGCAGATAGTGCAGCAAGAAGGCACTTATGTGTCTTGCGCATCTCGGAGCCCCAAAATTATTTTCCGGGCTGGATGCAGCTAAAAATTATTATTAATTTTAAATCTGGTGGAGCTTAGTATAGATGGCCTAATAGGATCAGTGCTGCACACTGCTACAAAGCCCAAATTATTTTCCAGCCAAGATACAGATAAACATGATTAGTAATTTTAAATCTGGTGGAGCATATTATAGATGGCCTAATAGAATCAGTGCTGCACACTGCTACAAAGCCCAAATTATTTTCCAGCCAAGATACAGATAAACATGATTAGTAATTTGAAAGCTTAAAACGGTTGGTAGGGTGATTTTAACCAATCATCAAGCTTTTACTCTCCCCAGGATGACACAGGGGTAGAAAAGTCATTTCGGATCCATGATTTGTTCATCTTTATGAACGTGAGTCTGTCTACATGTGGAGAGCCGCGTGCGCTTATCTGTCAGCACACCACCAGCAGCGCTGAACACACGTTCAGACAGAACGCTGGCTGCGGGGCATGACAAGATCTCCAAGGCATAAGTGGCTAGCTCCGGCCATTTATCCAGATTGGAAGCCCAAAAAGAGCAAGGGTCCAGTGACACAGTCATGGCTTCAATGTTTACTTGGAGATACTCCTGTACCATCGTCTCTAGGCGTTGACTATGTGTCAGACTTCTTGTCTCCTGTGGCCTTGCAAAGGATGGGCTAAAAAAGTGGTGAAATGATTCCACAAAATTGATGTTACCAGCAGATACTGTGGTTCTGTTACGGTTTGAGTGCTGAACACTTGACGGTCCCACGGTTGGCAAGTTGGGACTGTGAGATTCACTACGTGCACCACTGGTATTTTGTGGAAAAGCACATGTAAGATTCTGCAACAGTCTCTGCTGATACTCCTGCATGCGTGCATCCCTTTCTATGGCAGGAATAATTTCGGCAAATTTACTTTTGTACCGGGGATCTAACAGTGTGGCAACCCAGTAGTCAGGATTATTTCTAATTCTCACAATTCGAGGGTCATGTTGCAGGTAGTGCAGCAAGAAGGCACTCATGTGTTTTGCGCATCCAGGAGCACCAAGTCCCTGTTGTGTTGGTGGCGAGGTAACAATCATGCTTCCTTCCTCTGTCCTCTCCCCCCAACCTCGCACAACAGAAATGTGATCAAGGTCTCCCTCATCTGATGAGTCTTCCATCAGTTCGTCCTCCACTTCTTCCTGGGCTCCTGCACCTTCCTCACTAGTTTGGCTGCTACCATGCGCCCTGGTAAAACCATCTCCCCCACCCTCACATGCCTGCCTCCTTGGTGCTGCCGACCGTCTGGACCTTGCAGATGTTAGCCCTTCTGCATACAACTCCTCCTCCTCTACTTCCTCCACCTCCTCTTGTGCCACCACCTGACTCCGAATTCTGTTTAACATGTGCTCCAGCATGTAAATCACCGGAATAGTCATGCTGATAATGGCATCGTCAGCACTAAACATCTTCGTCGCCATTTCAAAACTGTGCAGAAGGGTGCATAGGTCCCTGATCTGAGACCACTCCTCCAGCGTGATTTGCCCCACCTCTGGTTCTCGTTGGCCCAGGCTATACGTCAGAACGTATTGCACCAGGGCTTGTCGGTGCTGTCACAGTCGCTGCAACATGTGCAGAGTTGAATTCCACCGGGTAGGCACATCGCATTTTAGCCGGTGAAGTGGCAGGCCCAACGACTTCTGTAGAGATGTAAGTCCCTGAGCTGCGGGATGCGAACGGCGGAAGTGAGCACACAGCGACCGTGCCCTCTGCAGAAGGCCATCTAGTCTGGGATAGCTGGCTAAAAATTGCTGGACAACCACCTTCAACACGTGAGCCATACAAGGCACGTGTGTGACATTGCCCCGGCGAAGGGCCGCACCCAGGTTTGCAGCATTGTCGCACACGGCCTTCCCTGGTTTCAGGTCCAGTGGAGACAACCATTCATGAAATTGGTTCTCCAGAGCTGACCACAACTCCTCAGCTGTGTGACTCACATTTCCCAGACATTTCAAAGTAAAAACCGCCTGATGACGTTGAGCCCTACTGCCAGCATAGTAAGGAGGTGTGCAGGATCCCTTCTGCGCAGTTAGAAAGCTTGTGGCATGACCAGACAGGCTTTGGGTGCAGGTGGAAGACCGAGAGGAGGTTGAGGAGGCAGAAGCAGTGGAGGAACTTTGACATAAAGAGGATTGACGCACAATTCGTGGGGACGGCAAGACTTGGACAGCAGCCCCTTGTCCTGCTGTCACCATAGTTACCCAGTGCCCAGTCAGCGACATGTAACGCCCCTGTCCATGCCTACTCGTCCAAGTGTCTGTGGTGAAATGCACCCTGTCACACACAGAGTTTCTCAAAGAAGCAGTGATGTTGTGTGCGACATGCTGGTGGAGCGCAGGCACACCTTTCTTTGAGAAGTAGTGCCGACTGGGCATCTGGTACTGGGGCACTGCGACGGACAAAAGGTCTCGAAAATCCTCCTTGTCCACCAGGCGGAAAGGCAGCATTTCTGTAGTCAAGAGCTTGCAGATGGTGAAATTCAACCTCTTAGCTTTCTCATGGCTAGGAGGAAATGGTCTTTTACTTGTCCACATCTGAGGGACCGAGGGCTGGCTATTGTGCTTAGACGGGGTTGATAAGGGTGTCCCCGGCAGACTGCCGGTCTGTGAGGAAGATGCAGGCGGACATGTTAGGTTGCCTTGATCCAAAGGTGGTGCTATCGATGTCGGACAGCGCTCAACACCAGCTGGTGTTACCACCTCCAAAGAAAATGATGACCTGCCAATCACGCTGGCTGTTGCGGGTAAAGAGGTGGCAGGTCTGCGCCCCAAAACAGGTGTGACTGCTGTCCCCCCAGTCACAGAGGATGAAGAGGCCGCGGATGAACAAGATATGGCAGAAGGTGGTTGGCCCGGCCGGCTAGGCCGCATTGTAGCACACTGAGATTCCCACTGCAACTTATGCTTCATGTCCATGTGCCGGTTCATGCATGAAGTACTCAAACTATGTATTTTTTGGCCTCTACTTAGCTTTTGCTGACAAATGTTACAGATAACACGAGTTGGGTCATCTTTATCGATCTGAAAAAATGCCCAGGCTATGCAAGGCTTAGCACCCATGCGACCTGAAGAGCCACCACGACTTGTGGTGAGAGGCAGAGTTGTGTTTGAGGATGCAGTTGTTGACGTGCTTCGAGTACTACGTCTCTGTCCAGGAAGGCGCAACCTGACCTCGTCGTCACTAGCATCTTCCTCCACCTCCTCTGCTGACCTCATCTCATGGCTGACTGTGGGTTGACAGTAAGTGGGATCTCCAACCTCATCATCATCACCCTGTGCGTTATCACACCCGTCGTCCTCAGAGCCAATCTGTTCCTGCCCTGACAAAAAACTAAAGTTGTCGCTCCAATCAGGTATTTGAGTCTCATCATCGTCTTCCTCATTGTCTCCACCAACAGGAGTTACAGTTTGGGAATGAGGGTCTACATTATGGTCAGAACCTTCTGCGTCTGGTCCTGGATCCGACTCATAAAGATTCTGGGCATCAGTGCAGATCATTTCCTCGTCTGGATTCACAGAAGCGCTGGAGTCGACCTCTGATTCCCAGGCTATAGTATGAGTAAACAGCTCTGCAGACTCAACCATCTGTTCTACCTCATACTCAGACGGGCAGCTGGAGATTTGGGAGCTGTGAGGAAGCAAGTGCGATTGGGGTGACACCTTTGAGGACTGGAGTATTTGTGATGTTGAAGTTGATGTGGAGGAGAGCCCACTTAAAGGAGCACTTGATATCCGTTGAAGCACCTGCTGTTTTTGTGCCTCATCTGGAATTTGTAGCGATTGGCGTGGCCGTAAGAAAGGGATCTTATCACATTGTCCGCTAAAAGAAGTAGACATTTTAGTTTGGCTGGAAGATGGTCTTTCTTCTGCAGATGTTACTGTTGCTTTAACACCTACCCCACGGACACAACCTTTTGTCCCCTTCCCAACACGCCTATTCCCCTTTCCACCAACAGCAGGCCTTTTTCCACTCATTTTGGTGGTTAACTAATTCACAACTCTGGAGTTGTTTGCACAAAAAAACAATGGATGGGAACCGAGCAGAGCTGAGTGGCCAAACTGTGGTATTAGGCCAAAACTATTGGCTGGGTTAGATGGAGAAAAAAATTATATTCGATTTGCAACCTGAAGGAGGTCAGTATAGATGGACTAATAGAACAAGTCCCACACACAGCTAGAAGCCCAAATATTTTTTCAGAGGTAGATGCAGAAAAAAAATATATTCAGTTTGCAACCTGATGGAGGTCAGTATAGATGGACTAATAGAGAAAGTCCCACACACTGCTAGAAGGCCAAATATTTTTTCAGAGCTAGATACAGACAAAAAATTATTTTGAATTTGCAACCTGATGGAGGTCAGTATAGGTGGACTAATAGAACAAGTCCCACACACTGCTAGAAGGCCAAATATTTTTTCAGAGCTAGATGCAGAAAAAAATTATATTCAGTTTGCAACCTGATGGAGGTCAGTATAGATGGACTAATAGAACAAGTCCCACACACAGCTAGAAGCCCAAATATTTTTTCAGAGGTAGATGCAGAAAAAAATTATATTCAGTTTGCAACCTGATGGAGGTCTGTATAGATGGATTAATAGAACAAGTCCCACACACAGCTAGAAGCCCAATATTTTTTCAGAGGTAGATGCAGATAAAAATTATTTTTAATTTGCAACCTGATGGAGGTCAGTATAGATGGACTAATAGAGAAAGTCCCACACACTGCTAGAAGGCCAAATATTTTTTCAGAGCTAGATGCAGATAAAAATTATTTTTAATTTGCAACCTGATGGAGGTCAGTATAGATGGACTAATAGAGAAAGTCCCACACACTGCTAGAAGGCCAAATATTTTTTCAGAGCTAGATGCAGATAAAAATTATTTTTAATTTGCAACCTGATGGAGGTCAGTATAGATGGACTAATAGAGAAAGTCCCACACACTGCTAGAAGGCCAAATATTTTTTCAGAGCTAGATGCAGAAAAAAATTATATTCAGTTTGCAACCTGATGGAGGTCAGTATAGATGGACTAATAGAACAAGTCCCACACACAGCTAGAAGCCCAAATATTTTTTCAGAGGTAGATGCAGATAAAAATTATTTTTAATTTGCAACCTGATGGAGGTCAGTATAGATGGACTAATAGAGAAAGTCCCACACACTGCTAGAAGGCCAAATATTTTTTCAGAGCTAGATGCAGATAAAAATTATTTTTAATTTGCAACCTGATGGAGGTCAGTATAGATGGACTAATAGAGAAAGTCCCACACACTACTAGAAGGCCAAATATTTTTTCAGAGCTAGATGCAGAAAAAAATTATATTCAGTTTGCAACCTGATGGAGGTCAGTATAGATGGACTAATAGAACAAGTCCCACACACAGATAGAAGCCCAAATATTTTTTCAGAGGTAGATGCAGATAAAAATTATTTTTAATTTGCAACCTGATGGAGGTCAGTATAGATGGACTAATAGAGAAAGTCCCACACACTGCTAGAAGGCCAAATATTTTTTCAGAGCTAGATGCAGATAAAAATTATTTTTAATTTGCAACCTGATGGAGGTCAGTATAGATGGACTAATAGAGAAAGTCCCACACACTGCTAGAAGGCCAACTATTTTTTCAGAGCTAGATGCAGAAAAAAATTATATTCAGTTTGCAACCTGATGGAGGTCTGTATAGATGGATTAATAGAACAAGTCCCACACACAGCTAGAAGCCCAATATTTTTTCAGAGGTAGATGCAGAAAAATAATATATTCAGTTTGCAACCTGATGGAGGTCTGTATAGATGGATTAATAGAACAAGTCCCACACACAGCTAGAAGCCCAATATTTTTTCAGAGGTAGATGCAGAAAAAAATTATATTCAGTTTGCAACCTGATGGAGGTCAGTATAGATGGAGTAATAGAACAAGTCCCACACACAGCTAGAAGCCCAAATATTTTTTCAGAGGTAGATGCAGTTAAAAATTATTTTTAATTTGCAACCTGATGGAGGTCAGTATAGATGGACTAATAGAGAAAGTCCCACACACTGCTAGAAGGCCAAATATTTTTTCAGATCTAGATGCAGATAAAAATTATTTTTAAATTGCAACCTGATGGAGGTCAGTATAGATGGACTAATAGAGAAAGTCCCACACACTGCTAGAAGGCCAAATATTTTTTCAGAGCTAGATGCAGAAAAAAATTATATTCAGTTTGCAACCTGATGGAGGTCAGTATAGATGGACTAATAGAACAAGTCCCACACACTGCTAGAAGCCCAAATATTTTTTCAGAGCTAGATGCAGAAAAAAATTATATTCAATTTGCAACCTGATGGAGGTCAGTATAGATAGACTAATAGAATGTTGCTATGCCCAAAAGATTTTACTTCACTAGGTGCAGTAAAAAAATTGGTATTCTATACACAGGTGGTATATCTTGCAACACAGATAGGCTACTCCACTGACTAACACACTCTGCAATAGGCCAAAAAGGATTAGCTTTGCTAGATTCAGCCAAATGCTGTGAAAAAAACTTGCACAGCACTGGCACAGACCTGCCTGGCAAAAACTGATAGGAACTGATGTAACCTAGTCCTGAAAAGGACTGCAATTACAATTAGTCTTTACTCCCACAATCTATCTATTTAAGAGCACAGACCTGCCTGATAAAAGTCGTAGGAAATGCTGTAACCTAGTCCTTAAAAGGACTGCAATCACAACTATTCCCTACTCCCAAGCTATCTGTAGATTTGTGCGAAAATTGGCTTGAAATTAACAAGGTATAGCGCACACAGCAACAGCGGTGCCGTCTAACATGCAGCTGCAGCAGTGAGAAAATGGTGGCGACGGGGAAAATGGCTTGGTCTTATAGGGCAAGGACATGTGACATACACTGCCAATGACACATGCCCTTGCTTGTGTGAAAAACAGCAGTTCGCTCCGTGTGTGCGCTGCTGATAGGCTGACAGACTGCACCTCCCCACTGTAAATGCGGGAAAGAGGAAAAAAAATGGAGATCTTCATTATTCCTGCAGAGATCCATCCCCTGCCCCTCCCCCCACCCCGCTGTACACTCAAACTGCGTATTAACATTAATTTTCATCAATACTGAGAAAAAATCCAGTTATGATTTTGGTGCACGAACAGTTATCGAACATAACCTCCAACAGCCGAATTTTTCTCAAATCGTTCGTGTTCGCCGAACGGCTCGAACACCGCCCAAAACAGCTCGAAGTTGAGATTGGCGAACAGTTCGAGTAGAACAACGCTCATCTCTAATTATGAACCCATTAATAGTACCTATATTTCTTTGGTAGTCAAAAATTTATTAGCTGCAAGATGAAGATCAACTTCTACTCCTTCTATTTCAGAAGTTATTGAAAAAATTTGGTCACACAATCTTTATGAATCAATACCTGCTAAAATTTGAAACAGAGCACCTGGAAGAAACTCACACAAACAAAAGGAGAATATAGAAACTCCTTGTAGATTTTGTCATTGGTGGGATTCATATACAGGACCCCTTCTGGCAAGTTTTTAGCAAGCTGCAGACAAACAGCACTGTTCTTTTTGGAGAGAATTTGCTTTCTGCTTCTAGTCCTACTATGCACACCATTGTTGTTCAGTGTCCTCCTGATGGTGGAATCAAGAATATTAACATTAGCTAATGTGAGAGAAGCCTTTAGTTTCTCAAAGCTTACCTTGAGTTTAGTTTAGACTTTGTGAATATTACACACCTTGCTCTTAGAGTGATCATTATTGATTGATATTTCTGCAGTGGAAAATAATGGTCTTGAATTTTCTCCATTTGTACACAGTTTGCCTGACTGTGGATTGGTGAAGACAAAGCATTTTGCTTAAAAATTCGGTTAAAATGCGGGAAATGATTGCATTTCCACTACAGTATTTTTAGCACTTAGACTAGGATAGTGGTGCTGTATGATGAGTGGGGGGACATGTTTGATGATGGGAGGTAATGGGATAAGGTCAGAGGAGCGGCGTGCTTGTAATCTATTTTTTTTTCATTTATTATTTCCAAACTTTATGTGTGCAAATTGCAGCTAGCCAATCAGGGCACATGAACCATCCACAGTGACCAGACACATTGGCTGCTAAAATTCCATGTCCCTCTCTATATAAAGAGCAGATATGTTGTTTTAGCGCCATTTTGTGACTATAGCAGGTCCGAGAGGCTGCTCCTGGTCTGCTCCTGGATAGTCAGAGATTTTAGCTAGTAAGCTAGACGGTTGCTTCTAAGTCAGATAGTTTAGATAGCTAGAGTCTGTCACTAATATTTGGAAATGTCTAGACTCCTGATTGGGTCTCAATTAGAGATGAGCGTTGTTCTACTCGAACTGTTCGCCAATCTCAAATTCGAGCTGTTTTGGGCGGTGTTCGAGCCGGTCGGCGAACATGAACAATTTGAGAAAAATTCGGCTGTTCGAGGTTATGTTCGATAACTGTTCGTGCACCAAAATCATAACTGGATTTTTTCTCAGTAATGATGAAAATTAATGTTAATACGCAGATTGAGTGTACAGCGGGGCGGGGGGAGGGGCAGGGGATGGATCTCTGCAGGAACAATGAAGATCTCCATTTTTTTTTCTCTTTCCCGCATTTGCAGTGGGGAGGTGCAATCTGTCAGCCTATCAGCAGCGCACACACGGAGCGAAGTGCTTTTTTTCACACAAGCAAGGGCATGTGTGATTGGCAGTGTATGTCACATGTCCTTGCCCTATAAGACCAAGCCATTTTCCCCGTCGCCACCATTTTCTCACTGCTGCAGCTGCGTGTTAGACGGCACCGCTGTTGCTGTGTGCGCTATACCTTGTTAATTTCAAGCCAATTTTCGCACAAATATACAGATAGCTTGGGAGTAGGGAATAGTTGTGATTGCAGTCCTTTTAAGGACTAGGTTACAGCATTTCCTACGACTTTTATCAGGCAGGTCTGTGCTCTTAAATAGATAGATTGTGGGAGTAAAGACTAATTGTAATTGCAGTCCTTTTCAGGACTAGGTTACATCAGTTCCTATCAGTTTTTGCCAGGCAGGTCTGTGCCAGTGCTGTGCAAGTTTTTTTCACAGCATTTGGCTGAATCTAGCAAAGCTAATCCTTTTTGGCCTATTGCAGAGTGTGTTAGTCAGTGGAGTAGCCTATCTGTGTTGCAAGATATACCACCTGTGTATAGAATACCAATTTTTTTACTGCACCTAGTGAAGTAAAATCTTTTGGGCATAGCATCATTCTATTAGTCTATCTATACTGACCTCCATCAGGTTGCAAATTGAATATAATTTTTTTCTGCATCTAGCTCTGAAAAAATATTTGGGCTTCTAGCAGTGTGTGGGACTTGTTCTATTAGTCCATCTATACTGACCTCCATCAGGTTGCAAACTGAATATAATTTTTTTCTGCATCTAGCTCTGAAAAAATATTTGGCCTTCTAGCAGTGTGTGGGACTTTCTCTATTAGTCCATCTATACTGACCTCCATCAGGTTGCAATTTAAAAATAATTTTTATCTGCATCTAGATCTGAAAAAATATTTGGCCTTCTAGCAGTGTGTGGGACTTTCTCTATTAGTCCATCTATACTGACCTCCATCAGGTTGCAAATTAAAAATAATTTTTATCTGCATCTACCTCTGAAAAAATATTTGGGCTTCTAGCTGTGTGTGGGACTTGTTCTATTACTCCATCTATACTGACCTCCATCAGGTTGCAAACTGAATATAATTTTTTTCTGCATCTAGCTCTGAAAAAATATTTGGCCTTCTAGCAGTGTGTGGGACTTTCTCTATTAGTCCATCTATACTGACCTCCATCAGGTTGCAAATTAAAAATAATTTATATCTGCATCTACCTCTGAAAAAATATTTGGGCTTCTAGCTGTGTGTGGGACTTGTTCTATTACTCCATCTATACTGACCTCCATCAGGTTGCAAACTGAATATAATTTTTTTCTGCATCTAGCTCTGAAAAAATATTTGGGCTTCTAGCAGTGTGGGGGACTTGGTCTATTAGTCCATCTATACTGACCTCCATCAGTTTGCAAATTAAAAATAATTTTTTTCTTCATTTAGCTCTGAAAAAATATTTGGGCTTCTAGCAGTGTGTGGGACTTGTTCTATTAGTACTTCTATACTGACCTCCAGCAGGTTGCAAATTGAATATAATTTTTTTCTGCATCTAGCTCTGAAAAAATATTTGGGCTTCTAGCGGTGTGTGGGACTTGGTCTATTAGTCCATCTATACTGACCTCCATCAGGTTGCAAATTAAAAATAATTTTTTTCTGCATCTAGCTCTGAAAAAATATTTGGGCTTCTAGCAGTGTGTGGGACTTGGTCTATTAGTCCATCTATACTGACCTCCATCAGGTTGCAAATTAAAAATAATTTTTTTCTTCATTTATCTCTGAAAAAATATTTGGGCTTCTAGCAGCGTGTGGGACTTGTTCTATTAGTCCATCTATACTGACCTCCATCAGGTTGCAAATTAAAAATAATTTTTTTCTGCATCTAGCTCTGAAAAAATATTTGGGCTTCTAGCAGTGTGTGGGACTTGGTCTATTAGTCCATCTATACTGACCTCCATCAGGTTGCAAATTAAAAATAATTTTTTTCTGCATCTAGCTCTGAAAAAATATTTGGGCTTCTAGCAGTGTGTGGGACTTGGTCTATTAGTCCATCTATACTGACCTCCATCAGGTTGCAAATTGAATAAAAAAAATTTCTGCATCTAGCTCTGAAAAAATATTTGGGCTTCTAGCAGTGTGTGGGACTTTCTCTATTAGTCCATCTATACTGACCTCCATCAGGTTGCAAATTAAAAATAATTTTTTTCTTCATTTAGCTCTGAAAAAATATTTGGGCTTCTAGCAGTGTGTGGGACTTGGTCTATTAGTCCATCTATACTGACCTCCATCAGGTTGCAAATTGAATAAAAAAAATTTCTGCATCTAGCTCTGAAAAAATATTTGGGCTTCTAGCGGTGTGTGGGACTTGGTCTATTAGTCCATCTATACTGACCTCCATCAGGTTGCAAATTAAAAATAATTTTTTTCTGCATCTAACCCAGCCAATAGTTTTGGCCTAATACCACAGTTTGGCCACTCAGCTTTGCTCGGTTACCATCCATTGTTTTTTGTGCAAACAACTCCAGAGTTGTGAATTAGTTAACCACCAAAATGAGTGGAAAAAGGCCTGCTGCTGGTGGAAAGGGGAATAGGCGTGTTGGGAAGGGGAAAAAAGGTTGTGTCCGTGGGGTAGGTGCAGAAGAAAGACCATCTTCCAGCCAAACTAAAATGTCTACTTCTTTTAGCGGACAATGTGATAAGATCCCTTTCTTACGGCCACGCCAATCGCTACAAATTCCAGATGAGGCACAAAAACAGCAGGTGCTTCAACGGATATCAAGTGCTCCTTTAAGTGGGCTCTCCTCCACATCAACTTCAACATCACAAATACTCCAGTCCTCAAAGGTGTCACCCAAATCGCACTTGCTTCCTCACAGCTCCCAAATCTCCAGCTGCCCGTCTGAGTATGAGGTAGAACAGATGGTTGAGTCTGCAGAGCTGTTTACTCATACTATAGCCTGGGAATCAGAGGTCGACTCCAGCGCTTCTGTGAATCCAGACGAGGAAATGATCTGCACTGATGCCCAGAATCTTTATGAGTCGGATCCAGGACCAGACGCAGAAGGTTCTGACCATAATGTAGACCCTCATTCCCAAACTGTAACTCCTGTTGGTGGAGACAATGAGGAAGACGATGATTAGACTCAAATACCTGATTGGAGCGACAACTTTAGTTTTTTGTCAGGGCAGGAACAGGTTGGCTCTGAGGACGACGGGTGTGATAACGCACAGGGTGATGATGATGAGGTCGGAGATCCCACTTACTGTCAACCCACAGTCAGCCAAGAGATGAGGTCAGCAGAGGAGGTGGAGGAAGATGCTAGTGACGACGAGGTCAGGTTGCGCCTTCCTGGACAGAGACGTAGTACTGGAAGCACGTCAACAACTGCAT
Organism: Phyllobates terribilis; assembly: GCF_046119375.1. Lineage (NCBI taxonomy): Eukaryota > Metazoa > Chordata > Amphibia > Anura > Dendrobatidae > Phyllobates > Phyllobates terribilis. The sequence continues at coordinate 760,954,594 of NW_027362762.1, read as the reverse complement.
CCTCAAACACAACTCTGCCTCTCACCACAAGTCGTGGTGGCTCTTCAGGTCGCATGGGTGCTAAGCCTTGCATAGCCTGGGCATTTTTTCAGATCGATAAAGATGACCCAACTCGTGCTATCTGTAACATTTGTCAGCAAAAGCTAAGTAGAGGCCAAAAAATACATAGTTTGAGTACTTCATGCATGAACCGGCACATGGACATGAAGCATAAGTTGCAGTGGGAAGCTCAGTGTGCTACAATGCGGTCTAGCCGGCCGGGCCAACCACCGTCTGCCATATCTTGTGCATCCGCGGCCTCTTCATCCTCTGTGACTGGGGGGACAGCAGTCACACCTGTTTTGGGGCGCAGACCTGCCACCTCTTTACCCGCAACAGCCAGCGTGATTGGCAGGTCATCATTTTCTTTGGAGGTGGTAACACCAGCTGGTCTTGAGCGCTGTCCGACATCGATAGCACCACCTTTGGATCAAGGCAACCTAACATGTCCGCCTGCATCTTCCTCACAGACCGGCAGTTTGCCGGGGACACCCTTATCAACCCCGTCTAAGCACAATAGCCAGCCCTCGGTCCCTCAGATGTGGACAAGTAAAAGACCATTTCCTCCTAGCCATGAGAAAGCTAAGAGGTTGAATTTCACCATCTGCAAGCTCTTGGCTACAGAAATGCTGCCTTTTCGCCTGGTGGACACAGAGGATTTTCGAGACCTTATGTCCGTCGCAGTGCCCCAGTACCAGATGCCCAGTCGGCACTACTTCTCAAAGAAAGGTGTGCCTGCGCTCCACCAGCATGTCGCACACAACATCACCGCTTCTTTGAGAAACTCTGTGTGTGACAGGGTGCATTTCACCACAGACACTTGGACGAGTAGGCATGGACAGGGGCGTTACATGTCGCTGACTGGGCACTGGGTAACTATGGTGACAGCAGGACAAGGGGCTGCTGTCCAAGTCTTGCCGTCCCCACGAGTTGTGCGTCAATCCTCTTTATGTCATTTTTCCTCCACTGCTTCTGCCTCCTCAACCTCCTCTCGGTCTTCCACCTGCACCCAAAGCCTGTCTGGTCATGCCACAAGCTTTCTAACTGCGCAGAAGGGATCCTGCACACCTCCTTACTATGCTGGCAGTAGGGCTCAACGTCATCAGGCGGTTTTTACATTGAAATGTCTGGGAAATGTGAGTCACACAGCTGAGGAGTTGTGGTCAACTCTGGAGAACCAATTTCATGAATGGTTGTCTCCACTGGACCTGAAACCAGGGAAGGCCGTGTGCGACAATGCTGCAAACCTGGGTGCGGCCCTTCGCCGGGGCAATGTCACACACGTGCCTTGTATGGCTCACGTGTTGAACCTGGTTGTCCAGCAATTTTTAGCCCACTATCCCAGACTAGATGGCCTTCTGCAGAGGGCACGGTCGCTGTGTGCTCACTTCCGCCGTTCGCATCCCGCAGCTCAGCGACTTACATCTCTACAGAAGTCGTTGGGCCTGCCACTTCACCGGCTAAAATGCGATGTGCCTACCCGGTGGAATTCAACTCTGCACATGTTGCAGCGACTGTGGCAGCACCGACAAGCCCTGGTGCAATACGTTCTGACGTATAGCCTGGGCCAACGAGATTCAGAGGTGGGGCAAATCACACTGGAGGAGTGGTCTCAGATCAGGGACCTATGCACCCTTCTGCACAGTTTTGAAATGGCGACGAAGATGTTTAGTGCTGACGATGCCATTATCAGCATGACTATTCCGGTGATTTACATGCTGGAGCACATGTTAAACAGAATTCGGAGTCAGGTGGTGGCACAAGAGGAGGTGGAGGAAGTAGAGGAGGAGGAGTTGTATGCGGAAGGGCTAACATCTGCAAGGTCCAGACGGTCGGCAGCACCAAGGCGGCAGGCATGTGAGGGTGGGGGAGATGGTTTTACCAGGGCGCATGGTAGCAGCCAAACTAGTGAGGAAGTTGCAGGAGCCCACGAAGAAGTGGAGGACGAACTGAAGGAAGACTCATCAGATGAGGGAGACCTTGATCACATTTCTGTTGTGCGAGGTTGGGGGGAGAGGACAGAGGAAGGAAGCATGATTGTTACCTCGCCACCAACACAACAGGGACTTGGTGCTCCTGGATGCGCAACACACATGAGTGCCTTCTTGCTGCACTACCTGCAACATGACCCTCGAATTGTGAGAATTAGAAATAATCCTGACTACTGGGTTGCCACACTGTTAGATCCCCGGTACAAAAGTAAATTTGCAGAAATTATTCCTGCCATAGAAAGGGATGCACGCATGCAGGAGTATCAGCAGAGACTGTTGCAGAATCTTACATGTGCTTTTCCACAAAATACCAGTGGTGCACGTAGTGAATCTCACAGTTCCAACTTGCCAACCGTGGGACTGTCAAGTGTTCAGCACTCAAACCGTAACAGAACCACAGTATCTGGTGGTAACATCAATTTTGCGGAATCATTTCACCACTTTTTTAGCTCATCCTTTGCAAGGCCACAGGAGACAAGAAGTCTGACACATAGTCAACGCCTAGAGACGATGGTACAGGAGTATCTCCAAGTAAACATTGAAGCCACGACTGTGTCACTGGACCCTTGCTCTTTTTGGGCTTCCAATCTGGATAAATGGCCGGAGCTAGCCACTTACGCCTTGGAGATCTTGTCATGCCCCGCAGCCAGCGTTCTGTCTGAACGTGTGTTCAGCGCTGCTGGTGGTGTGCTGACAGATAAGCGCACGCGGCTCTCCACTGATAATGTAGACAGACTCACGTTCATAAAGATGAACAAATCATGGATCCGAAACGACTTTTCTACCCCTGTGTCATCCTGGGGAGAGTAAAAGCTTGATGATTGTTTAAAATCACCCTACCAACCGTTTTAAGCTTTCAAATTACTAATCATGTTTATCTGTATCTTGACTGGAAAATAATTTGGGCTTTGTAGCAGTGTGCAGCACTGATCCTATTAGGCCATCTATAATAAGCTCCACCAGATTTAAAATTAAAAATAATTTTTTGCTGCATCTAGCCCGGAAAATAATTTTGGGGCTCCGAGATGCGCAAGACACATAAGTGCCTTCTTGCTGCACTACCTGCAGCATGACCCTCATATTGTCAGAATTCGAAGTAATCATGACTACTGGGTTGCCACACTCTTAGATCCCCCAAACTTTTCGATCAACCTTTTCATTTTAATAAAGACCAAAAAAATGGTCATTTTTGAAATTATAAGCATTAGCAGGTTGTTAGAAACTGAAATCAAACAGTTTTCAACTCAAAACTTTATTCTAGGTGATGTTACATTTTCACATAGGACCCCTTGTTCGAAAGGAGCTTCTGAACTCTCTCGTCCATTGAATTTGTCAGGTTTTGGATGGTTTCTGCTTCAATTGTTTTGCATGAGGACAGAATACCCTCCCAGAGCTGTTGCTTAGATGTGAACTGCCTCCCGCCATCATAGACACTCCTTTTAATGATGCTCCAAAGGTTCTGAATGGGGTAGAGGTCAGGGGAGCATGGGGGTCACACCATAAGTTTGTCCCCTTTTATGCCCATATCAGCCAGAGATGCAGATGTTTTATGTGCAGCATGAGATGGTGCATTATAATGCAGAAAAATGATCTTGCTGTGAAATACACGGTTCTTCTTCTTGAACCATGGCAGGAAGTGCTGTTTGAGAAAATCCACATACATTATGGAGTTCATCTTTAGCGCCTTCAGGGATCCTAAAGGGGCCGACAATCTCTCTCCCCATGATTCCAGCCCAAAACATTACTCCACCTCCTCCTTGTTGGCGCTGTAGCCGTGTTTGCGTGGGGTGTCCATCAACCAGCCATCCTCCACTCCATCCATCTGGACCATCGAGCGCTGCACGGCACTCATCCGTGAACAAAACAGTTTTGAAATCAGTCTTCATGTAATGTTTGGCCCACTGGAGCCGTTTCTGCTTGTGTGAAGTGGATAGAGGAGGTCGACAGGATGGCGTATGCACAGCTGCAAACCTCTGAAGGACCCTGCATCTTGTTGTTCGGGGGACGTTGGAGGCACAAGCAGCTTCAAAAACTTGTCTGCTGCTATGACAAGGCTTTTTTGCCGCTGCTCTTTCAACCTGACGTAATTGCCTGTAGGAAAGAGTCCTCAATTTGCCCTTATCAGCACGCACACGTGTGTACTGTGAATCAGCTACATACTTCTTGATTGCCAAGACACTTCATCCTGATCATCGCACAATGTTGATTGTAGTCATGCCTTGACCTAAACACTCCACAATTTGTTGCTTCTCAGCAGCCGACACATCCTTTTTCTTTCCCATTTTGGCAGAAAATGTAGGCTGCTGAATAATGTGAGAGAGCCTTCTTAAGTAGTCTTGCCTTTCATTGGACACACCTGACAAACTAATTAGCACTGGTGTCTGCAATTGCTTACAGTGATATAAAGAGCCCTGACACACATCACCATCAATGAGTTTAACTGACAAACAAACAAATTCTTCCCTTATCACTCCTAAACACTTTTTGCATAATAATTTGGAACACAGTGTACATGTGCTTTTCCACAAAACACCAGTGGTTCACGTAGTGAATCTTACAGTTCTAACTTGCCAACCGTGGTCTGTATGGAGTTGTTCAATAAAGGGCCCAAAATTAAGATAACATAGATGGGAGAGGTCTCTATGAATAGGAATTCCTAAGTATTTGATACCCTGTGAGGGCCAGGCAAAGGGAAAGTTGGACTGGATGGAATCCTATATGGATTTGGGGAGGGAGACATCGAGGGCCTCAGACTTCGCTGCATTGATTTTAAAATTTGACCATGTAACAAAGTGATCTATTTCAGCCATAACAGCATGGATGGATATATGTGATTGAGTGATATATACTAGGACATCATCAGCAAATAGAGAGCACTTGTACTCGGTGCCTCCCACCTCAATCCACCTAATATTGGGGTTATGGCGAATTGATGAGAGCAGGTGCTCCGTCACTAGGATGTATAAGAGAGGGGACAGAGAACATCCCTGCCTTGTCCCATTGGTGATTGTGAAAGGTGATGAAAATGTTCTGACGCGCCCCCTGGGCCTTGGGACACCCGGAGCCGGACCCTTTTTGGTGGATGCTGGTGGTTGTAGTCTTCGTGGCGGCGATCCGGTTCCGTGGCTCAGGGCGGTCAAACCAGTGGCGGAACTATTTATGTGGTTTTGATGTTTAAATGTCCGACTACGCCACCCGTGGATTGCGGTCAGAGTGAACCGCCGCTACAGGGCAGACCGCTAAGGCTGGTGTTGTGGGTGCAGCAGAGCGTAGCATAACTCCCCACGGGAGGAGTATAGCCTCAGGGCAGTGTATGCGGAGGATGGGGGTGATGGTGCAGGGCAGCAGCAGTAACGACACGGAGTCAGTGATGCAGTTCAGGGCCTTTACTCACAGTTCTTATTATCCAGACCACGTCTGCAGGTAACGGCTGCCCACGTCGTACTGTGCTCACCAGGTGAGGGGCTCAGACAACTCCCAGATAACTTTGGAGCGCTTCACAGGACCCCCTTTGTGTGTCCTTTGTCTGGCCTTTCTTACCAACACTTCTGTCCGGCTGCCTCGGGCCTCCTCTTGGTAAACTTGGCGCCAGTTTCCCTGACCCTATGTGGTGCCTTCCTAGCGGGTGGAGCAAGGGGCTGCGCCACATAAAATGTCAGAGCCTCCGGTTTCTAGCTGAGGGTCGTTTCCTGCCTCCACTAGTTCGGGGACCGGTCTCCCCCTTTGGCCTGACCCCTCCACGCAGGTGGATTCGGGCGTGCGGTGGCGACTCGCCCGTCCGCACCCCTGGGATCCCTTCATTCCTCGTTCCTGGAGCCTTCTCCGCTCCTCTTCCTTCCTTCTCCCTCTTGCAGGCCTGGGCCTCTGTTACTAGGCCCGCCTCCGGAGCAGAGCTCATGCAGAGCCCCTGCTCCCTGCCACTTCTGCTCAGACTTCTCTGCACGGAACTAAGATGGTGCCCACCTTTTATACTCCCTTCTCAATGCACCCAGGAACTGCTTCCTCCCTGCTCCTGCACTGCAGGGTTCCCCTTCCTCAGTGTTCCCTCCCCCCACTCCAGCCAGGGACAGGGACTGTCGTGCCCATCTCAGGGGCATATTGGTCGCCCTGCCCCACGGCAATGTGGTGTAATGCATGCAGGTGTCGGGTCCTGATCCACACTCCATCCTTATCTGAGAGTGAGATATCACACCTCTGGGTGAGGTGCAATACGTCTGTAGCAACCGAGCCCTCGGTGCTACAGTTCCATTTATCTTCAGCCTAGGTGACGTATTGTGATACAGGGCCGTGATTTTGGCTATAAAAGGGTCCCCTAGACCCCTACCCCAAGCTTTTTAAGAGAATCATATATGGCGTGCCAGGAGACTCTATGGAATGCTTTCTCAGCATCCAACGAGAGTATCTACTTACAAATTTTTAACTGCATCTAGCCCAGGAAATACTTTGTGCCTAGTAGCAGTGTCTGCTAGTCAGCGGATTATCCCGGCTGTTAAGCAAGCTACACCACCTGTAGTTTGGACACTTAATTTTTTCAAAGGAAATGCTTCGGGACCACGGGATACTTAGTGAAGAGCATCAGGAGGCACCCCAAGGCATAGGGGCTGGGACTGGCACTAGGATGCCTTGCGGTGGACAGCCGAGCTCGATCCTTATAAAAGCTTTTTAACTGCAGCAGCTTTAGTGGACGCTACTGGAGCTGGAATTACGCGGCTGCTGGCATGAGACTTGCCCTCCAATAGATCCTTGTAAATGGATTTAAAGTGTATTCATTCAAATTAGAGGGACAATTTAAATTAAAAAGCTTAGAGCTGCCTCCACCACAGGGGGGCTCTCTCGACCCACCAGCGGACAGGCACCAGTATTGGGAGAGGGGGGCTGGCCGTCAGGGTTCACCGCGGCTCTGGCACAACCCCGGCGACACGGAGGTGGCACGGGCAGGAGCGGACTGGCCGTCTCGGCTTCTCACTTTTTGGATTTTAGAAGGGCATGACATGCCTATATCTGTGTCTCCCCCTCCTTTTACTCCTCCACCTCTTTTCTTTTCGCATGACTATATGTACTTGTCACTTTTCCATGTGTTAGTTGTGTCTTCTGAGCAGTTTGTCAGCTTTTGGACACCTTTGAAGGTGTTTTCTATGTGTTTCTATGTGTTTTTGTTTGCCTGCCATTGGTTTTAACGGTGTTCGAAGGTGTTCGACGAACAGTTCGACGAACAGTTCGGCGAACACACGGGTGTTCGACGAACCGAACCGAACTCGAACACTACGGGGGTGGCTCAACACTAGTCTCAATCTGCTGTGTTGGCTGTAGTGGAAAAGGTGTCGGTCCTAATTATACTATTCCTACTCTGGTGAAATTCATGCCACTTTGGTGGTGTCTGCCACTAATTTTTGGAAATGTGGAGACTCCTGGTTGTGTCTCTATCACTTTGGCTGACTGTAGTGAAAGATGTGTCGGTCCCCATTATACTACTTCTACTCTAGTGAACTTGATGCCACTTTGGTGGTGTCAGCCCCTAATTTAGGGAAATGTGAACACTCCTGGTTGGGTTTCCATCTGCTGTGTTGGCTGTAGTGGAAGAGGTGTCGGTCCTAATTATACTATTTCTACTCTGGTGAAATTCATGCCACTTTGGTGGTGCCTGCCACTAATTTTTGGAAATGTGGAGACTCCTGGTTGTGTCTCCATCTCCTTGGTTGACTAGTGAAAGATGTGTCGGTAGCCATTATACTACTTCTACTCTAGTGAACTTGATGCCACTTTGGTGGTGTCAGCCCCTAAGTTAGGGAAATGTGAACACTCCTGTGGGTTTAATTTGCTTACAATCCTTGCAAGAGAAAAAAGAGTAGCACTCACCGGTAAATGTAAAAAACACTCCTTTATTCTTGATCCATGGTAAAATCAGACGGGCAGGGGAGCATGTGATGCACTGTTAAGACTATGGCTATTTCGCGCTCCGGTGCTTCAACAGCGCTCATTGAAGCGTCAGAGCTCGAAACGGCCATCGTCCTAACAGTGCATCACATGCTCCCCTGCCTGTCTGTTTTAACCATGGATCAAGAATAAAGGAGTGTTTTTTACATTTACTGGTGAGTGCTACTCTTTTTAATCTTGCAAGGATTGTAAGCAAATTAAACCCACAGGCGATTCATAGAATTATCTGCCATTGGACAATGAAAATTAAAAAAATTTCTCTTTAAAGTGTTGCTTTAGCCCCAAGTTTTAAATTTTAAAGATGGCTAATAAGAGAATAAAGGACCACATAATTTGTTACACATTTTATTCTGAGTACTAAGATACCCGACATGTGATCAAAACTACTTATTCGTGCAAAGCTTAGACAGGAAGCAATCCCGTATTGGAATGGAAATTTTGCTGGAATGGTTTGCAAGTGCCATGTTATATTGGCAGAGTCTCTGAGGTGCTAGAACAGCAGAATCCTCCCATAAGTGACCCCATTTTACAAACTATACCTCTCATCTTCACAAAGTCCAACAAGCGCCGGAGTATATTTTCCTTCAGCAGTCTTCAAGACGATAAAGAACTCAGAAGGGGTTCAATATAGTCCTAGGAGACCTTCGAGTGTTAAATACCTTTGTTCTGGGAAATTAGAGGCTTTGCAGTATTGTGATTTGCGGCAAACGTATTTGCCACAAATACAATTTTGGTTAAATATTTTCCCAACCTAGCAAATTCAAGTTTCAAAAGATTTGTTCACTGTAATGACCAGGGGTGAAAAATGAATATATTCCTTCACATGTTAATAAGAAATCCCATGGAGCAACACAAAGGTACAATTTAAACATATTTCTTAAAGTACCACTGTTAGAGACTAGCCATCTGGCATCAAACCAATAATAATACTACATACTAGAAACAATCTATTTATAAGATCATTGGCTATTTTCACCACAGAAGGAAACCCCAAGAATGCAGCTGCTATAAGGAGTTCTTATGGAACCTCACCATGGAAAATGCAAACAAAATATTGCCAAACCCTGATATTGTATGACTGGGGACTGTTTTAATTACAAGTAAAATGTAAAAATAACCTAAACAACATATATATATATATATATATATATATATATATATATATATATATATATATATATATAAAAGTAGAAAGAGTTTACATTTTTATTTAATAAATCAATAATGCATGAAAATCAGCAACTTTGTGATATATCTTTATCAGAGAAATCAGCTTCTATCTCCTCCTGGACTGATCTTTTAATTAAAAAATTCTCAATTTACAGGTCAAATCTGTATTCAGTGAAAACAAAATGTTACATTACTGAGATAACAGATGGCAGTTGCTACTGAGAAGATGGGAGTGGTTAGGAGGAGGGTAAAACTCCACCTCTAACTTCTCGCTCCTCCCCTCTAAAGAGAATCTTATCAATAGCAACTGACCTGCGGTGTGTGAAATCCATAACATATTAATTTCTCTTGCGAATATGCTGACTTTTATGTGCACATGACTTGCATTACATACAGAAAATTCACAGGTAAAAAACGCACATGTGGATTTAATGTGTTTCCACAGTAAAAACGCATGGAATTGGCACATGACTGTATCAGTAAAGTTTTGTCAAAGCCAAATAACAGTAAATATGTATCAAAAACAAAGCATCTCTATTTAAAACATGACAAATCAACAAGAGACAAAAAAATGCAGTGTCAAAATCCCAGTAAAAAAGCATATTAACCCCTTCCTGACCTTTGATGTACCCAGTACATAATGGAAGAGAAGGACTCCCCGACCTAAAATGTATGCGATGCTTCATGGCGATTTTGCTCCCACAGGACATGTGTTAGCATGATCTTCATTGTGTGTTCAGCTAACATCAGAGCTGACACCAGGCTCTCACTGTCAGGATTTTCACTGCTCTATGTTATAAATAGTGTTGAGCCACCCCTGTAGTGTTCGAGTTCGGTTCGGTTCGTCGAACACCCGTGTGTTCGCCGAACTGTTCGTCGAACTGTTCGTCGAACACCTTCGAACACCGTTAAAACCAATGGCAGGCAAACAAAAACACATAGAAACACATAGAAAACACCTTCAAAGGTGTCCAAAAGCTGACAAACTGCTCAGAAGACACAACTAACATATGGAAAAGTGACAAGTACATATAGTCATGCGAAAAGAAAAGAGGTGGAGGAGTAAAAGGAGGGGGAGACACAGATATAGGCATGTCATGCCCTTCTAAAATCCAAAAAGTGAGAAGCCGAGACGGCCAGTCCGCTCCTGCCCGTGCCACCTCCGTGTCGCCGGGTTTGTGCCAGAGCCGCGGTGAACCCTGACGGCCAGCCCCCCTCTCCCAATACTGGTGCCTGTCCGCTGGTGGGTCGAGAGAGCCCCCCTGTGGTGGAGGCAGCTCTAAGCTTTTTAATTTAAATTGTCCCTCTAATTTGAATGAATACACTTTAAATCCATTTACAAGGATCTATTGGAGGGCAAGTCTCATGCCAGCAGCCGCGTAATTCCAGCTCCAGTAGCGTCCACTAAAGCTGCTGCAGTTAAAAAGCTTTTATAAGGATCGAGCTTGGCTGTCCACCGCAAGGCATCCTAGTGCCAGTCCCAGCCCCTATGCCTTGGGGTGCCTCCTGATGCTCTTCACTGAGTATCCCGTGGTCCCGAAGCATTTCCTTTGAAAAAATTAAGTGTCCAAACTACAGGTGGTGTAGCTTGCTTAACAGCCGGGATAATCCGCTGACTAGCAGACACTGCTACTAGGCACAAAGTATTTCCTGGGCTAGATGCAGTTAAAAATTTGTAAGTAGATACTCTCGTTGGATGCTGAGAAAGCATTCCATAGAGTCTCCTGGCACGCCATATATGATTCTCTTAAAAAGCTTGGGGTAGGGGTCTAGGGGACCCTTTTATAGCCAAAATCACGGCCCTGTATCACAATACGTCACCTAGGCTGAAGATAAATGGAACTGTAGCACCGAGGGCTCGGTTGCTACAGACGTATTGCACCTCACCCAGAGGTGTGATATCTCACTCTCAGATAAGGATGGAGTGTGGATCAGGACCCGACACCTGCATGCATTACACCACATTGCCGTGGGGCAGGGCGACCAATATGCCCCTGAGATGGGCACGACAGTCCCTGTCCCTGGCTGGAGTGGGGGGAGGGAACACTGAGGAAGGGGAACCCTGCAGTGCAGGGCAGGGAGGAAGCAGTTCCTGGGTGCATTGAGAAGGGAGTATAAAAGGTGGGCACCATCTTAGTTCCGTGCAGAGAAGTCTGAGCAGAAGTGGCAGGGAGCAGGGGCTCTGCATGAGCTCTGCTCCGGAGGCGGGCCTAGTAACAGAGGCCCAGGCCTGCAAGAGGGAGAAGGAAGGAAGAGGAGCGGAGAAGGCTCCAGGAACGAGGAATGAAGGGATCCCAGGGGTGCGGACGGGCGAGTCGCCACCGCATGCCCGAATCCACCTGCGTGGAGGGGTCAGGCCAAAGGGGGAGACCGGTCCCCGAACTAGTGGAGGCAGGAAACGACCCTCAGCTAGAAACCGGAGGCTCTGACATTTTATGTGGCGCAGCCCCTTGCTCCACCCGCTAGGAAGGCACCACATAGGGTCAGGGAAACTGGCGCCAAGTTTACCAAGAGGAGGCCCGAGGCAGCCGGACAGAAGTGTTGGTAAGAAAGGCCAGACAAAGGACACACAAAGGGGGTCCTGTGAAGCGCTCCAAAGTTTTCTGGGAGTTGTCTGAGCCCCTCACCTGGTGAGCACAGTACGACGTGGGCAGCCGTTACCTGCAGACGTGGTCTGGATAATAAGAACTGTGAGTAAAGGCCCTGAACTGCATCACTGACTCCGTGTCGTTACTGCTGCTGCCCTGCACCATCACCCCCATCCTCCGCATACACTGCCCTGAGGCTATACTCCTCCCGTGGGGAGTTATGCTACGCTCTGCTGCACCCACAACACCAGCCTTAGCGGTCTGCCCTGTAGCGGCGGTTCACTCTGACCGCAATCCACGGGTGGCGTAGTCGGACATTTAAACATCAAAACCATATAAATAGTTCCGCCACTGGTTTGACCGCCCTGAGCCACGGAACCGGATCGCCGCCACGAAGACTACAACCACCAGCATCCACCAAAAAGGGTCCGGCTCCGGGTGTCCCAAGGCCCAGGGGGTGCGTCAGAACATTTTCATCACCTTTCACAATCACCAATGGGACAAGGCAGGGATGTCCTCTGTCCCCTCTCTTATACATCCTAGTGGCGGAGCACCTGCTCTCATCAATTCGCCATAACCCCAATATTAGGTGGATTGAGGTGGGAGGCACCGAGTACAAGTGCTCTCTATTTGCTGATGATGTCCTAGTATATATCACTGAATCACATATATCCATCCCTGCTGTTATGGCTGAAATAGATCACTTTGTTACATGGTAAAATTTTAAAATCAATGCAGCGAAGTCTGAGGCCCTCGATGTCTCCCTCCCTAAATCCATATAGGATTCCATCCAGTCCAACTTTCCCTTTGCCTGGCCCTCACAGGGTATCAAATACTTAGGAATTCCTATTCATAGAGACCTCTCCCATCTATGTTATCTTAATTTGGGGCCCTTTATTGAACAATTCCATACAGACCACGGTTGGCAAGTTAGAACTGTAAGATTCACTACGTGAACCACTGGTGTTTTGTGGAAAAGCACATGTACACCGCGTTCCAAATTATTATGCAAAAAGTGTTTAGGAGTGATAAGGGAAGAATTTGTTTGTTTGTCAGTTAAACTCATTGATGGTGATGTGTGTCAGGGCTCTTTATATCACTGTAAGCAATTGCAGACACCTGTGCTAATTAGTTTGGCAGGTGTGTCCAATGAAAGGCAAGACTACTTAAGAAGGCTTTCTCACATTATTAACAGCCTACATTTTCTGCCAAAATGGGAAAGAAAAAGGATGTGTCGGCTGCTGAGAAGCAACAAATTGTGGAGTGTTTAGGTCAAGGCATGACTACAATCAACATTGTGCGATGATCAGGATGAAGTGTCTTGGCAATCAAGAAGTATGTAGCTGATTCACAGTACACACGTGTGCGTGCTGATAAGGGCAAATTGAGGACTCTTTCCTACAGCCAATAATGTCAGGTTGAAAGAGCAGCGGCAAAAAAGCCTTGTCATAGCAGCAGACAAGTTTTTGAAGCTGCTTGTGCCTCCAACGTCCCCCGAACAACAAGATGCAGGGTCCTTCAGAGGTTTGCAGCTGTGCATACGCCATCCTGTCGACCTCCTCTATCCACTTCACACAAGCAGAAACGGCTCCAGTGGGCCAAACATTACATGAAGACTGATTTCAAAACTGTTTTGTTCACGGATGAGTGCCGTGCAGCGCTCGATGGTCCAGATGAATGGAGTGGAGGATGGCTGGTTGATGGACACCCCACGCAAACACGGCTACAGCGCCAACAAGGAGGAGGTGGAGTAATGTTTTGGGCTGGAATCATGGGGAGAGAGATTGTCGGCCCCTTTAGGATCCCTGAAGGCGCTAAAGATGAACTCCATAATGTATGTGGATTTTCTCAAACAGCACTTCCTGCCATGGTTCAAGAAGAAGAACCGTGTATTTCACAGCAAGATCATTTTTCTGCATGATAATGCACCATCTCATGCTGCACATAAAACATCTGCATCTCTGGCTGATATGGGCATAAAAGGGGACAAACTTATGGTGTGACCCCCATGCTCCCCTGACCTCTACCCCATTCAGAACCTTTGGAGCATCATTAAAAGGAGTGTCTATGATGGCGGGAGGCAGTTCACATCTAAGCAACAGCTCTGGGAGGGTATTCTGTCCTCATGCAAAACAATTGAAGCAGAAACCATCCAAAACCTGACAAATTCAATGGACGAGAGAGTTCAGAAGCTCCTTTCGAACAAGGGGTCCTATGTGAAAATGTAACATCACCTAGAATAAAGTTTTGAGTTGAAAACTGTTTGATTTCAGTTTCTAACAACCTGCTAATGCTTATAATTTCAAAAATGACCATTTTTTTGGTCTTTATTAAAATGAAAAGGTTGATCGAAAAGTTTGGGGGATCTAAGAGTGTGGCAACCCAGTAGTCATGATTACTTCGAATTCTGACAATATGAGGGTCATGCTGCAGGTAGTGCAGCAAGAAGGCACTTATGTGTCTTGCGCATCTCGGAGCCCCAAAATTATTTTCCGGGCTAGATGCAGCTAAAAATTATTTTTAATTTTAAATCTGGTGAAGCTTATTATAGATGGCCTAATAGGATCAGTGCTGCACACTGCTACAAAGCCCAAATTATTTTCCAGTCAAGATACAGATAAACATGATTAGTAATTTGAAAGCTTAAAACAGTTGGTAGGGTGATTTTAACCAATCATCAAGCTTTTACTCTCCCCAGGATGACACAGGGGTAGAAAAGTCGTTTCGGATCCATGATTTGTTCATCTTTATGAACGTGAGTCTGTCTACATTATCAGTGGAGAGCCGCGTGCGCTTATCTGTCAGCACACCACCAGCAGCGCTGAACACACGTTCAGACAGAACGCTGGCTGCGGGGCATGACAAGATCTCCAAGGCGTAAGTGGCTAGCTCCGGCCATTTATCCAGATTGGAAGCCCAAAAAGAGCAAGGGTCCAGTGACACAGTCGTGGCTTCAATGTTTACTTGGAGATACTCCTGTACCATCGTCTCTAGGCGTTGACTATGTGTCAGACTTCTTGTCTCCTGTGGCCTTGCAAAGGATGGGCTAAAAAAGTGGTGAAATGATTCCGCAAAATTGATGTTACCAGCAGATACTGTGGTTCTGTTACGGTTTGAGTGCTGAACACTTGACGGTCCCACGGTTGGCAAGTTGGAACTGTGAGATTCACTACGTGCACCACTGGTATTTTGTGGAAAAGCACATGTAAGATTCTGCAACAGTCTCTGCTGATACTCCTGCATGCGTGCATCCCTTTCTATGGCAGGAATAATTTCTGCAAATTTACTTTTGTACCGGGGATCTAACAGTGTGGCAACCCAGTAGTCAGGATTATTTCTAATTCTCACAATTCGAGGGTCATGTTGCAGGTAGTGCAGCAAGAAGGCACTCATGTGTGTTGCGCATCCAGGAGCACCAAGTCCCTGTTGTGTTGGTGGCGAGGTAACAATCATACTTCCTTCCTCTGTCCTCTCCCCCCAACCTCGCACAACAGAAATGTGATCAAGGTCTCCCTCATCTGATGAGTCTTCCATCAGTTCGTCCTCCACTTCTTCCTGAGCTCCTGCACCTTCCTCACTAGTTTGGCTGCTACCATGCGCCCTGGTAAAATCATCTCCCCCACCCTCACATGCCTGCCGCCTTGGTGCTGCCGACCGTCTGGACCTTGCAGATGTTAGCCCTTCCGCATACAACTCCTCCTCCTCTACTTCCTCCACCTCCTCTTGTGCCACCACCTGACTCCGAATTCTGTTTAACATGTGCTCCAGCATGTAAATCACCGGAATAGTCATGCTGATAATGGCATCGTCAGCACTAAACATCTTCGTCGCCATTTCAAAACTGTGCAGAAGGGTGCATAGGTCCCTGATCTGAGACCACTCCTCCAGCGTGATTTGCCCCACCTCTGAATCTCGTTGGCCCAGGCTATACGTCAGAACGTATTGCACCAGGGCTTGTCGGTGCTGCCACAGTCGCTGCAACATGTGCAGAGTTGAATTCCACCGGGTAGGCACATCGCATTTTAGCCGGTGAAGTGGCAGGCCCAACGACTTCTGTAGAGATGTAAGTCGCTGAGCTGCGGGATGCGAACGGCGGAAGTGAGCACACAGCGACCGTGCCCTCTGCAGAAGGCCATCTAGTCTGGGATAGTGGGCTAAAAATTGCTGGACAACCAGGTTCAACACGTGAGCCATACAAGGCACGTGTGTGACATTGCCCCGGCGAAGAGCCGCACCCAGGTTTGCAGCATTGTCGCACACGGCCTTCCCTGGTTTCAGGTCCAGTGGAGACAACCATTCATGAAATTGGTTCTCCAGAGCTGACCACAACTCCTCAGCTGTGTGACTCACATTTCCCAGACATTTCAATGTAAAAACCGCCTGATGACGTTGAGCCCTACTGCCAGCATAGTAAGGAGGTGTGCAGGATCCCTTCTGCGCAGTTAGAAAGCTTGTGGCATGACCAGACAGGCTTTGGGTGCAGGTGGAAGACCGAGAGGAGGTTGAGGAGGCAGAAGCAGTGGAGGAACTTTGACATAAAGAGGATTGACGCACAACTCGTGGGGACGGCAAGACTTGGACAGCAGCCCCTTGTCCTGCTGTCACCATAGTTACCCAGTGCCCAGTCAGCGACATGTAACGCCCCTGTCCATGCCTACTCGTCCAAGTGTCTGTGGTGAAATGCACCCTGTCACACACAGAGTTTCTCAAAGAAGCGGTGATGTTGTGTGCGACATGCTGGTGGAGCGCAGGCACACCTTTCTTTGAGAAGTAGTGCCGACTGGGCATCTGGTACTGGGGCACTGCGACGGACATAAGGTCTCGAAAATCCTCTGTGTCCACCAGGCGGAAAGGCAGCATTTCTGTAGCCAAGAGCTTGCAGATGGTGAAATTCAACCTCTTAGCTTTCTCATGGCTAGGAGGAAATGGTCTTTTACTTGTCCACATCTGAGGGACCGAGGGCTGGCTATTGTGCTTAGACGGGGTTGATAAGGGTGTCCCCGGCAAACTGCCGGTCTGTGAGGAAGATGCAGGCGGACATGTTAGGTTGCCTTGATCCAAAGGTGGTGCTATCGATGTCGGACAGCGCTCAAGACCAGCTGGTGTTACCACCTCCAAAGAAAATGATGACCTGCCAATCACGCTGGCTGTTGCGGGTAAAGAGGTGGCAGGTCTGCGCCCCAAAACAGGTGTGACTGCTGTCCCCCCAGTCACAGAGGATGAAGAGGCCGCGGATGCACAAGATATGGCAGACGGTGGTTGGCCCGGCCGGCTAGGCCGCATTGTAGCACACTGAGCTTCCCACTGCAACTTATGCTTCATGTCCATGTGCCGGTTCATGCATGAAGTACTCAAACTATGTATTTTTTGGCCTCTACTTAGCTTTTGCTGACAAATGTTACAGATAACACGAGTTGGGTCATCTTTATCGATCTGAAAAAATGCCCAGGCTATGCAAGGCTTAGCACCCATGCGACCTGAAGAGCCACCACGACTTGTGGTGAGAGGCAGAGTTGTGTTTGAGGATGCAGTTGTTGACGTGCTTCCAGTACTACGTCTCTGTCCAGGAAGGCGCAACCTGACCTCGTCGTCACTAGCATCTTCCTCCACCTCCTCTGCTGACCTCATCTCTTGGCTGACTGTGGGTTGACAGTAAGTGGGATCTCCGACCTCATCATCATCACCCTGTGCGTTATCACACCCGTCGTCCTCAGAGCCAACCTGTTCCTGCCCTGACAAAAAACTAAAGTTGTCGCTCCAATCAGGTATTTGAGTCTTATCATCGTCTTCCTCATTGTCTCCACCAACAGGAGTTACAGTTTGGGAATGAGGGTCTACATTATGGTCAGAACCTTCTGCGTCTGGTCCTGGATCCGACTCATAAAGATTCTGGGCATCAGTGCAGATCATTTCCTCGTCTGGATTCACAGAAGCGCTGGAGTCGACCTCTGATTCCCAGGCTATAGTATGAGTAAACAGCTCTGCAGACTCAACCATCTGTTCTACCTCATACTCAGACGGGCAGCTGGAGATTTGGGAGCTGTGAGGAAGCAAGTGCGATTTGGGTGACACCTTTGAGGACTGGAGTATTTGTGATGTTGAAGTTGATGTGGAGGAGAGCCCACTTAAAGGAGCACTTGATATCCGTTGAAGCACCTGCTGTTTTTGTGCCTCATCTGGAATTTGTAGCGATTGGCGTGGCCGTAAGAAAGGGATCTTATCACATTGTCCGCTAAAAGAAGTAGACATTTTAGTTTGGCTGGAAGATGGTCTTTCTTCTGCACCTACCCCACGGACACAACCTTTTTTCCCCTTCCCAACACGCCTATTCCCCTTTCCACCAGAAGCAGGCCTTTTTCCACTCATTTTGGTGGTTAACTAATTCACAACTCTGGAGTTGTTTGCACAAAAAAACAATGGATGGTAACCGAGCAGAGCTGAGTGGCCAAACTGTGGTATTAGGCCAAAACTATTGGCTGGGTTAGATGCAGAAAAAAATTATTTTTAATTTGCAACCTGATGGAGGTCAGTATAGATGGACTAATAGACCAAGTCCCACACACCGCTAGAAGCCCAAATATTTTTTCAGAGCTAGATGCAGAAAATTTTTTTATTCAATTTGCAACCTGATGGAGGTCAGTATAGATGGACTAATAGACCAAATCCCACACACTGCTAGAAGCCCAAATATTTTTTCAGAGCTAGATGCAGAAAAAAATTATTTTTAATTTGCAACCTGATGGAGGTCAGTATAGATGGACTAATAGACCAAGTCCCACACACCGCTAGAAGCCCAAATATTTTTTCAGAGCTAGATGCAGAAAATTTTTTTATTCAATTTGCAACCTGATGGAGGTCAGTATAGATGGACTAATAGACCAAGTCCCACACACTGCTAGAAGCCCAAATATTTTTTCAGAGCTAGATGCAGAAAAAAATTATTTTTAATTTGCAACCTGATGGAGGTCAGTATAGATGGACTAATAGACCAAGTCCCACACACTGCTAGAAGCCCAAATATTTTTTCAGAGCTAGATGCAGAAAAAAATTATTTTTAATTTGCAACCTGATGGAGGTCAGTATAGATGGACTAATAGAACAAGTCCCACACGCTGCTAGAAGCCCAAATATTTTTTCAGAGATAAATGAAGAAAAAAATTATTTTTAATTTGCAACCTGATGGAGGTCAGTATAGATGGACTAATAGACCAAGTCCCACACACTGCTAGAAGCCCAAATATTTTTTCAGAGCTAGATGCAGAAAAAAATTATTTTTAATTTGCAACCTGATGGAGGTCAGTATAGATGGACTAATAGACCAAGTCCCACACACCGCTAGAAGCCCAAATATTTTTTCAGAGCTAGATGCAGAAAAAAATTATATTCAATTTGCAACCTGCTGGAGGTCAGTATAGAAGGACTAATAGAACAAGTCCCACACACTGCTAGAAGCCCAAATATTTTTTCAGAGCTAAATGAAGAAAAAAATTATTTTTAATTTGCAACCTGATGGAGGTCAGTATAGATGGACTAATAGACCAAGTCCCACACACTGCTAGAAGCCCAAATATTTTTTCAGAGCTAGATGCAGAAAAAAATTATATTCAGTTTGCAACCTGATGGAGGTCAGTATAGATGGACTAATAGAATGATGCTATGCCCAAAAGATTTTACTTCACTAGGTGCAGTAAAAAAATTGGTATTCTATACACAGGTGGTATATCTTGCAACACAGATAGGCTACTCCACTGACTAACACACTCTGCAATAGGCCAAAAAGGATTAGCTTTGCTAGATTCAGCCAAATGCTGTGAAAAAAACTTGCACAGCACTGGCACAGACCTGCCTGGCAAAAACTGATAGGAACTGATGTAACCTAGTCCTGAAAAGGACTCCAATTACAATTAGTCTTTACTCCCACAATCGATCTATTTAAGAGCACAGACCTGCTTGATAAAAGTCGTAGGAAATGCTGTAACCTAGTCCTTAAAAGGACTGCAATCACAACTATTCCCTACTCCCAAGCTATCTGTATATTTGTGCGAAAATTGGCTTGAAATTAACAAGGTATAGCGCACACAGCAACAGCGGTGCCGTCTAACACGCAGCTGCAGCAGTGAGAAAATGGTGGCGACGGGGAAAATGGCTTGGTCTTATACGGCAAGGACATGTGACATACACTGCCAATCACACATGCCCTTGCTTGTGTGAAAAAAAGCACTTCGCTCCGTGTGTGCGCTGCTGATAGGCTGACAGATTGCACCTCCCCACTGCAAATGCGGGAAAGAGAAAAAAAAATGGAGATCTTCATTGTTCCTGCAGAGATCCATCCCATGCCCCTCCCCCCGCCCCGCTGTACACTCAAACTGCGTATTAACATTAATTTTCATCATTACTGAGAAAAAATCCAGTTATGATTTTGGTGCACGAACAGTTATCGAACATAACCTCGAACAGCCGAATTTTTCTCAAATTGTTCGTGTTCGCCGACCGGCTCGAACACCGCCCAAAACAGCTCGAATTTGAGATTGGCGAACAGTTCGAGTAGAACAACGCTCATCTCTAGTTATAAACTTCTGTGAAGCACCTGTGAGCTCAAAGTGTTTACCAAAAATCTAGTTAAGTTCATTGAGGGGTGTAGTTTCCAAAATGTGGTCACTTGTGAGAGGTTTCCACTGTTTAGGCACATCAGAGGCTCTCCAAATGTGACATGGTGACCGCTAATGATTCCAGCCAATTTTGCGCTCCAAAAGTCAAATGGTGCTCCTTCCCTTCAGAGCCCTGCTATGCGCCCAAACAGTAGTTTTCCTCCACATATGAGGTATTGGTCTGCTCTGGAGAAATTGCACAACAAACTGTAAAGTGCATTTTCTCCTCTTACCCTTGTGAAAATTAAGTATCTGGGGCTAAAAGAACATTTTTGTGGGAAAAATTAGTTTTTTTATTTTCACGACTCTACGTTATAAACTTCTGTGAAGCACCTGAGAGTACAAGATGCTCACTACACATCTAAATATATTCCTTGTGGGGTTTAGTTTCCAAAATGGGGTCACTTGTGGGAGGTTTCCACTGTTTAGGCACATAAAGGGCTCTCCAAACAGGACATGGTGTCCACTAATGATTCCAGCCATTTTTGCGTTCAAAAAGTCAAACGATGCTCCTTCCCTCCAGAGCCCTGCCATGCGCCCAAGCATTAGTTTTCCTCCACATATGGGGTATCTGCATACTTGGGATAAATTGCACAAGAAATTTTGGGGTCCATTTTCTCTTGTTACCCTTGTGAAAATAAAAATGTTTTCACTAAAATAAGATTTTTTATGAAGAAAAAGTAACATTTCATTTTTTCCTTCCAGGTTGCATTAGCTACTGTGAAGCATGGGAACAATTAATAAGCTTCTTGAATATGGTTTTGAGAACTTTGAGGGATGCAGCTTGTAGAATGATGTCACTTTTGGTTATTTTCTGTCATATAGGCCCACCAAAGTCACTACAAATGTGATGTGGTCCCAAAAAAAATGGTTTTGTTAATTTTGCTGGAAAATGAGAAATTGCTGATTAAATTTTAACACTTCTAACTTTCTAGCAAAAAAAAATGTTTAAAAAATTATGCAGATGTAAAGTAGACTTGTGGTAAATGTTATTTATTAAGTAATGTATTAGATATACCTATTTGATTTAAGGGCATAAGAATTAAAAGTTTAAAAATTGCAAAATTTTCAACATTTTTGCCAAATTTCCAATATTTTCACAAATAAACGCAAGTCATATCGAACAAACTTTACCACTATCATGAAGTACAATATGTCTTGACAAATCAATCTCAAAATCACTGGGATCTGTTGAAGCGTTTCAGAGTTATCACTACATAAATTGACACTGGTTAGAATTGGAAAATTTGGCCTGGTCATGAAGGTGAAAACAGGCTGGGATAAAAAAAATCAGAGCACACTATGAGGAGAAGTTGGAAAACAACATTTCTCAGTGCAAAGAAATTGGACTGCACTCAGATGTTATCTGACTGCAGTCCAATGATTTCCACTTACTCACTGACTTGCATGGCAGAGTATGATCTAAATGTCGGATCAAACTCGGATATACAGCGTTTTTTATCTCTGTCCGATGAAAATCGGACATGTGCACAACTCCACAGAATAGGAGTGGTCCGGTTGCAATCCAATGTTTTGTCAAAGTTCTTTCGTAGTGATAATTTGGCCATTACAAGATCTTAGAATAATTCACATGCATTATTAAACTGATATATAATCAACAGTGATGAGCGAGCATGCTCGCTACTGCTCGGTGCTCGCCTGAGCATCTCACTGCATGAGATGCTCGGCGCTCGCTGAGTATTTCCGGGGTTGCTCGGGTCCCCTCCCTGCATGTTTGGTGCTCTTTAGAGGGGAATGCCTGCCACTCACTGTAATGCCATAGCCATGTTGGTTGTGGCATTACAGCGACTGGCTGGCCGCACAGCGTCATCAGGTCTATATCAGACCTGGCACCGCCATGTTCGTCACAGTCACTCAGGAATCAGACAGTGTAGGGAGAGCTGCTGCTGCGTCAGGAAGAGATTTGCTTGTGTATTAGGTAGTGTAGGGAGAAAAAACGTACATTACCCATATCCATCTTAACAAACAGTCCTTTTGAGCACTAACTAACCCATCTGCAGAGATATCAGGCAGGCAGTGTATATAGGCAGGCAGGCAGGGTATATAGCAGACTGCAGTGCATATAGCACAAGAGGCTCCATTCCAATTCTGCCTTCTGATGCTGTTAGATATTTCAATACAAAGGCCCAGGTCTCAGGGGCAGGAATACATTTTTTTGGATCTTAATCGTCATTATTAAAAAGCAATCCAGAGAACACTGTTTTTCTGCACCATTTGCTTGTTGGCACTGCAGAATACAGCCAGGTCCTTTCCATAGTCAAACGGATCACGTATACAGTACAGACCAAAAGTTTGAACACATCTACTCATTTAAAGATTTTTCTGTATTTTCATGACTTTGAAAATTGTACATTCACACTGAAGGCATCAAAACTATGAATTAACACATGTGGAATTATATACCTAACAAAAAAGTGTGAAACAACTGAAAATGTGTCTTATATTCTAGGTTCTTCAAAGTAGCCACCTTTTGCTTTGATGACTGCTTTGCACACTCTTGACATTCTCTTGATGAGCTTCAAGAGGCAGTCACCGGAAATTATTTTCACTTCACAGGTGTGCTCTGTCAGGTTTAATAAGTGGGATTTCTTGCCTTATAAATGGGGTTGGGACCATCAGTTGTGTTGTGCAAAAGTCAGGTGGATACACAGCTGATAGTCCTACTGAATAGACTATTAGAATTTGTATTATGGTAAGAAAAAAGCAGCTAAGTAAAGAAAAACAAGTGGCCATCATTACTTTAAGAAATGAAGGTCAGTCAGTCCAAAAGATTGGGCAAACTTTAAATGTGTCCCCAAGTGCAGTTGCAAAAACCATCAAGCGCTACAAAGAAACTGGCTCACATGAGGACCTGGGGCGGAAAGGAAGACCAAGAGTCACCTCTGCTTCTGAGGATAAGTTTATCCGAGTCACCAGCCTCAGAAATCGCAGGTTAACAGCAGCTCAGATTAGAGACCAGGTCAATGCCACACAGAGTTCTAGCAGCAGACACATCTCTACAACAACAGTTAAGAGGAGACTTTGTGCAGCAGGCCTTCATGGTAAAATAGCTGCTAGGAAACCACTGCTAAGGACAGGCAACAAGCAGAAGAGACTTGTTTGGGCTAAAGAACACAAGGAATGGACATTAGACAAGTGGAAATCTGTGCTTTGGTCTGATGAGTCCAAATTTGAGATCTTTGGTTCCAACCACCGTGTCTTTGTGTGACGCAGAAAAGGTGACCGGATGGACTCTACATGCCTGGTTCCCACAGTAAAGCATGGAGGAGGAGGTGTGATGGTGTGGGGGTGCTTTGCTGGTGACACTTTTGGGGATTTATTCAAAATTGAAGGCATACTGAACCAGCATGGCAACCGCAGCATCTTGCTGCAGCATGCTATTCCATCCGGTTTGCGCTTAGTTGGACCATCATTTATTTTTCCACAGGAAAATGACCCCAAACACACCTCCAGGCTGTGTAAGGGCTATTTGACCAAGAAAGAGAGTGATGGGGTGCTACGCCAGATGACCTGGCCTCCACAGTCACCAGACCTGAACCCAATCGAGATGGTTTGGGGTGAGCTGGACTGCAGAGTGAAGGCAAAAGGGCCAACAAGTGCTAAGCATCTCAAGAGAATGCCAAGAGTGTGCAAAGCAGTCATCAAAGCAAAAGGTGGCTACTTTGAAGAACCTAGAATATAAGACATATTTTCAGTTGTTTCACACTTTTTTGTCAAGTATATAATTCCACATGTGTTAATTCAAAGTTTTGATGCCTTCAGTGTGAATGTACAATTTTCAAAGTCATGAAAATACAGAAAAAAATTTAAATGAGAAGGTGTGTCCAAACTTTTGGTCTGTACTGTACGTTGTCAGAAAATACTGCCATTTCTGGCCTCCATTAAAAATTTCTTTCAGTGTGTCAGTGAAGCAATTCACACCAGTTTGCTGTTCAAACTACTTACCTACAGGCCAGGTATTTAAAACCCTGTTTTCTCCATCACACAGATCACATATACGTTGTCAGAAAATACTGCCATTTCTGGCCTCCATTAAAAATGTCCTTTAGTGTATCAGTGAAGCAATTCACACCAGTTTGCTGTTCAAACTACTTACCTACAGGGCAGGTATTTAAAACTCTGTTTTCTCCATCACACGGATCACATATAAGTTCGCTCCAAACTCACTCATTTGTAGTAAGCGTGGAAGATATTGAAGATACTGTCCTCCATTTAAAATGGGCAAGGCAAGTGGCAAGGGACTGGGAACTGGACGTGATGGTGATGGTGCATGCAGAGGCCGAGGACAAGGCCGTGGGTAAGCTGAAATTGTGCCACATCAAACACCCACATCTTCTCGCCTGACCTTCCTGTCCCAATTCCTAGCGGACCGCAGCACACCACTATTGAACCCAGAGCAGTGTCAAAAGGTTGTTGGCTGGAAAGCGGATAATGCTTCCAGTCACTTAGCCACCACCACCACCCTGTCTTCCACACGGTCAAGTCTCAGTAGCCGTGAGTATGGACCGCATATTCCTCACACTGATCCTCCTTCCTCCCACCATGCCGAGTGTCCGAAGACAACTGAACCCACACTTGGACACTCTGAAGAGCTGTTCACTTTTCTATTTATAGATTCGGACCTCTCGCCCAAATATTTAAGCAGACAGGGTCACACGAAGGCAACGGTGGGAAAGTATCAGAAGAGGTGGACGATGATGAGACACAATTGCCAGAAAGTCAGGAGGAGGACCAGGGTGCGGAAGTGGAAGACAAGGTGGTGGATGATATAGTAACTGACCCAACCTGGCAGGAGGACATGCAGAGCGAGGACAGCAGCACACAGAGGGAGGGAGGCAGAGCATCCAAACAGGCAGGAAAAAACAGTGTGGTGGCCGCAGACAGAAGGCAGGCAACCATTACCCGTAACACCAACACGAAAGAAGTTGCCAGTACAACTGTTAGGTCTTCCCGAGTCTGGTTGTTTTTTAAAGACTGTGCCGATAATCCCAAAAAGTCCATTTGCATTACCTGCCAGGCCAGCATCATCAGGGGTGGCAAAACGACCAGCCTGACCACCACCAGCATGATCAGGTACATGGCAGCTAAGCACCCGACTTTGTATGCCGAGCCCCAGGGTCCAGGAACAGTGTCTTCAGGTGGCACCATTGCTTCTTCTGCTGTTGTGCATGCAAGTCAATCCCCTGTCCATGGTGCATGCATAGATGCCTCCTGCCCTGCACCTGTTGTTGCGTACTCTCAAGTAGCAGCATCAGAAAGCACGTCCATGTCCTTGTCCCAGCACAGCGTTCAGTTGTTCATGCCCCAGTCTTTGGAACGCAAGCGCAAATATGCAGCCAATGCCCCATAGGCCACGCTACTAAATTCTCATATTTCACGACTGCTTGCGCTCAAAATGTTGCCTTTTAGGCTTGCGGAGACGGAAACATTCCGCAACATGACGGAGGTGGCCGTCCCTTGGTACTCGTTCCCCAGCCACCACTATTTCTCCCAGTCTGCCGTCCCCGCATTACACAAGCACGCGTCCCAAAACATTAGCTGTGCCCTCAACAACGCAATTACCGGGAAACTACACCTAACCACGGACATGTGGACAAGTGCTTGTGGGCAGGAACGGTACATCTCGCTGACGGCACACTGGGTTAACATAGTGGAAGCCGGGACCCTGTCGTACCTTGGGACGGAACACGTCCCCCCGACGCCAAGGATTGCGGGCCCTAGGTCAATCAGGGTTGCCCCCACGGTCTACAGCTCCTGCACCTCATCCTCCTCAGCCTCCTCCTCCTCTTCAGGCTCCATCTCTGAAATGACCACATCAGTCACAAGCTGGAAGCACTGCAGCACTGTCTTAGCCAAGCGGCAACAGGCTGTGCTGAAGCTAATATGCTTCGGTGACAAACCGCACAATGCTGAAGAGTTGTTGACAGCTCTGAAATAGCAGGCAAATCTGTGGCTCACACCGCTAAACCTACAGGTAGACATGGTCGTGTGTGACAATGGCCGGAACCTGGTGGCGGCTCTGAAGCAAGGCGAGCTCACACACGTACCATGCCTGGCCCATGTGCTTAACCTCGTGGTTCAGCGGTTTCTCAAATCCTACCAGGAGCTGCCGGATCTGCTTGTTAAAGTAAGCCGCCTGTGTGCCCATTTTAGAAAGTCAGCTACAGCTTCTGCCCCTCTTGCCGTGTTTCAGCAGCGTTTGCAGCTTCCGGCTCACCGACTGGTGTGTGACAGGCCTAATAAAATGGTGCAGTACGAGAAGACCCTTGTTGCGGAATTATTAAAAAATCTACCATCTAAAACGCTGGCTGCAGAGGTCACAGTTCGTTGGACAACCAAGGAGTACAGGTGAAAGAGCCACAAATGCAATCCAGCAGAAACAGATGAACACTGTCAAAGTTCTGCGACAGTATTCTCAGACCCTCCCATCGCACAGGCCCTGAGGCGCGGGGTACTCTCACAAGGAGTGCAAAGTTTTGGAAGATGCTGAGGGAGTACCTTGCCGACCGCACCAACGTCCTCCGTGATTCCTCTGTGCCTTATAATTATTGGGTATCCAAGCTGGATACGTGGAATGAACTGTCTCTCTATGCCTTGGAGGTCCTGGCTTGCCCTGCCGCTAGCGTTTTATCAGAGCGGCTTTTTAGTACCGCTGGTGGAATTATAACTGATAAGCGCATCCGCCTGTCAACTGAAAATGCTGGCAGGCTGACTTTTATAAAAATGGACAAGGGCTGGATTGGGCCAGACTTCCCAACACCACCGAATGATAGCAGGGTAACATAAACTCAAATCCAGTGTCTTTTCTTGGGAGGTGTATTCCCATGCACATTTTCACACCCACACATGGGTATACGCTTCCTGATTTTGGCTATTTGCTCTTGTCCTCCTCCTTCTCCTCATCCTCCACCACCATATCACCAGGGTGACCGTGGTCCATGATGCAACACCCACATAATTTTTTTAAAGGTTGTTTATAAATTTTTATACAGTATGTTCATGTATACCCCCCAGGTATGCGGACATCCTCCACGTCTCTTCCAAGGGGCATTGAAGTGCCTCCAAATTTTTGGCAGACCTTGCATTCAATGCATAGGTCAACACTAACGGAGACTCTCTCCTTTCTAATGGGAATTTGACGTTACTGTGGCCCTGCTCTATGTCTCTTTAAATTGTTAGTGGGGTTTTTCCTTAATTTGGTCAGCCGCTGGACTCACTGCATACCCTATAACTGTATAGCATACTCTCTCCTTTCTAATGGGAACATGTCGTACCTTGTTACTGTGGCCCTGCTCTCTGTGTCTTTAAATTCTTAGTGGGGTTTTTCCTAAAATTGTTCAGTTGTTGGACTCACTGCATACCCTATAACTGTATAGCATATTCTCTCCTTTCTAATGGGAACATGTCGTACCTTGTTACTGTGGCCCTGCTCTATGTGTCTTTAAATTCTTTGTGGGGTTTTTCCTAAAATTGGTCAGCCGTTGAACTCACGGCATACCCTATAACTGTATAGCAGACCCTCTCCTTTCTAATGGGAACATGTCGTACTTGTTACTGTGGCCCTGCTCTGTGTGTCTTTAAATTCTTAGTGGGGTTTTTCCTAAAATTAGTCAGCCTTTGGACTCCCTGCAACCCTATAACTGTATAGCAGACCCTCTCTTTTCTAATGGGAACATGTCGTACTTGTTACTGTGGCCCTGCTCTCTGTGTCTTTAAATTCTTAGTGGGGTTTTTCCTAAAATTGTTCAGTTGTTGGACTCACTGCATACCCTATAACTGTATAGCATATTCTCTCCTTTCTAATGGGAACATGTCGTACCTTGTTACTGTGGCCCTGCTCTATGTGTCTTTAAATTCTTTGTGGGGTTTTTCCTAAAATTGGTCTGCCGTTGGACTGACGGTATTCCCTATAACTGTATAGCAGACTCTCTCCTTTCTAATGGGAATTTGACATTACTGTGGCCCTGCTCTATATGTCTTTAAATTCTTAGTGGGGTTTTTCCCAAGTTTTGGCAGCCCTTGCAGTCACAGCATGGGCATTACCACTATAGGAGACCCGCTCCTTTATAATGGGAACATTTTTTTTACTGCGACCCTCCTCTATGTCTCTTCAAAGGGGTATTGGGTTGCGTCCAAATTTTTGGCAGCCCTTGCAGTCACTGGATACGCAATAACAGTATAGGAGACCCACTTGTTAATAATGGGAACAACAAAGCATAGCCGTCTGATGGCTCTCTAACAATAGTGAGGGCCGACTGCTGGCCTTTTAAGAAAAGTAAGGGCCGTCTGATGGCCCTATAAAAATAGGCTTTATGACTTTCAGAGTCCCTCCATAATAAATAAAACAGGATGTGTCTGATGATGTGTCACACACCACATTGCCAGATAAGGTTGTAAAATGTTAAAATGACATTTCCCAGTGAATGCATTTGTCTTAAAAAAATAATGTGAAAAAAAACAAAACAACAGGATCTTCCTTTAGTATAAAAAGCAGGGTCGCCAATTTAACCTCAATGTAATCACATTGTTCAGCTCCTGCACCTCCATCTCCGAAATGACCACATCAGTCACAAGCTGACAGCACTGCAGCACTGCTGGCTGCATACTTGCGCTAGCATTCCAGGTAACAGAAAACTAATCAGATGGTGGCCTCTATCATCATCATGGCCTCACCACAGCACTATGAACTCTCCTGAAGGAGAAGCCAGGGCCCACCGGAGGAGTCTCCGGTTCTCTTGTGGGCCCGTCCAACCCTGCCGAGAAGCAGCCCTGGCTAAGAAAAATGGGGGGGAAGGTTCCCAGACACTGTATGGCTGCTTTATTAATTTGGATCGGACATGCTTCTGCATGTTATTTCTTAAACAGCACTGCAGATCAGGCCATTGTCCAACTCTGTATTCATGAAATTAAATGCACAAAGAAAGATGTTTGTGTGTCAAAGCTCCACCGACAAGTGCGAGTTGATGTTGGACGAGCTGCCATTGCTTCTGCAGCAAGCTGCATTAGAGGACTTCCTGGGAGAAATGACACCCAGGGTAGATACGGTTTCCCTCTATGCCAGTCCTTTCACCGAGCTAAATACAGCTCTCAGCAAAAAAAGCTGTGAACTGGCTCTGTACCGTCCCTGGCCACATTCACCTGTCCACATGTTTCTGGTTAGGTGGTCCTTCCCAGTAAGTGCACTGGGGAGGGCACGGGTAATGTTGTGGGACCCATGCTTGTGGAAGGCAGAGACGATACAGGGAGAAATAGTGGCGGCTGGGGACCAAGTATGGACACCCGGCCGCCGCCGGCATGAGGTTACCAAAAGCTTCTGCCTCCAGGAGACTAGAAGGCCACATTTCAAGTAAAAGCAGCTTTAGAGGACTACCTGAGAGAAATGACAACTGGGTAGATATAGTTTCCCTAGTCCTTTCACCAAGCTAAAGAATATGGCTGTGGTGAAATACAACTCAGCAAAAAAAGCTGTAGACTTGCTCCGTACCATCCCTGGCCACATTCACCTGTCCACGTGTTTGTGGGTAGGTGGGCCTTCCCAGTAAGTGCACTGTGGGGGGCACGGTTAATGTTGTGGGACCCGTGCTTGTGGAAGGCGGAGACGATAACGGGAAAAATAATGGTGGCTGGGGACCGAGTATGGATACCAGGTCGCCTCCGCCATAAGATTGTGGACAGCTTCTGCCTCCACGAGCCTAAAAGGCCACATTTCAAGTGCAAGCAGCTGCCCAGAAATCTGGCAGTTTAGTGTTGCGGCCTGTTAGGCTGGCTGCATTCTTGCGCTTGTATTGCAAGTAACAGAAAACTAAGAAGATTGTGACCTCTATCATCATCATGGCCTCTGTCATCATCATGGCCTCACCTAGGCACTATGAACTCTCCTGAAGGAGAAGCCAGGGCCGACCGGAGGAGTCTCCGTTTTTCTGGTGGGTCCGTTCATCCCTGCCGAGAAGCAGCCCTGGCTAAGAAAAGTTTTGGGAAGGTTCCTGGACACTCTATGGCTGCTTTTTTAATGTGGATCGGACGTGCATATTCATGTTATTTCTCAAACCGCATTGCAGATCAGGCCATTGCCCAACTCTGTAGGCATGAAACTAAATGCGCAAAGAAAGATGTTTGTGTGTCAAAGCACCACCGACAAGCCCGAGTTGATGTTGGACGGGCTGCCATTGCTTCTGCAACAAGCTGCATTAGAGGACTTCCTGAGAGAAATTACACCCAGAGTAGATATTGTTTCCCTCTCTGCCAGTCCTTTCATCGAGCTAAATAAAACTCTCAGCAAAAAAAGCTGTGGACTGGCTTTGTACCGTCCCAGGCCACATTCATCTGTCTACGTGTTTGTGGTTAGGCGGTCCTTCCCAGTAAGTGCACTGGGGAGGGCACAGTTAATGTTGTGGGACCTGTTATTGTGGAAGGCGGAGACGATACCGGGAGAAATAGTGGCGGCTGGGGACCAAGTATGGACACCCGGCCGCCGCCGGCATGAGGTTATGAAAAGCTTCCACCTCCATGAGCTTAAATGGCCACATTTCAAGTGAAAGCAGCTTTACAGGACTTCCTGGAAGAAATTACAGCTGGGTAGATATGGTTTCCCAAGTCCTTTCACCAAGCTAAAGAATATGGCTGTGGTGAAATACAACTCAGCAAAACAAACTGTGAACTGGCTCCGTACCGTCCCTGGCCACATTTACCTGTCCACGTGTTTGTGGTTAGGCAGTCCTTCCCAGTACGTGCACTGGGGAGGGCACGGGTAATGTTGTGGGACCCGTGCTTGTGGAAGGCGGAGACTATACCGGGAGAAACAGTGGCGGCTGGGGACCGAGTATGGACACCCGGCCGCCGCCGGCATGAGGTTATGAAAAGCTTCCGCCTCCACGAGCCTAAAAGGCCACCTTTCAAGTGCAAGCAGCTGCCAAGAAATCTGGCAGTTTAGTGTTGCGGCCTGTTAGGCTGGCTGCATTCTTGCGCTTGTATTGCAAGTAACAGAAAACTAAGAAGATTGTGACCTCTATCATCATCATGGCCTCTGTCATCATCATGGCCTCACCTAGGCACTATGAACTCTCCTGAAGGAGAAGCCAGGGCCCACCGGAGGAGTCTCCGTTTTTCTGGTGGGTCCGTTTATCCCTGCCGAGAAGCAGCCCTGGCTAAGAAAAGTGTTTGGGAAGGTTCCTGGACACTCTATGGCTGCTTTTTTAATGTGGATCGGACGTGCGTATTCATGTTATTTCTCAAACCGCATTGCAGATCAGGCCATTGCCCAACTCTGTAGGCATGAAACTAAATGTGCAAAGAAAGATGTTTGTGTGTCAAAGCACCACTGACAAGTCCGAGTTGATGTTGGACGGGCTGCCATTGCTTCTGCAACAAGCTGCATTAGAGGACTTCCTGGGAGAAATTACACCCAGAGTAGATAATGTTTCCCTCTCTGCCAGTCCTTTCACCGAGCTAAATACAACTCTCAGCAAAAAAAGCTGTGGACTGGCTTTGTACCGTCCCTGGCTACATTCATCTGTCCACGTGTTTGTGGTTAGGCGGTCCTTCCCAGTAAGTGCACCGGGGAGGGCACGGTTAATGTTGTGGGACCTGTTATTGTGGAAGGCGGAGACGATACCGGGAGAAATAGTGGCGGCTGGGGACCAAGTATGGACACCCGGCCGCCGCCGGCATGAGGTTATGAAAAGCTTCCACCTCCATGAGCCTAAATGGCCACATTTCAAGTGAAAGCAGCTTTACAGGACTTCCTGGGAGAAATTACAGCTGGGTAGATATGGTTTCCCAAGTCCTTTCACCAAGCTAAAGAATATGGCTGTGGTGAAATACAACTCAGCAAAACAAACTGTGAACTGGCTCCGTACCGTCCCTGGCCACATTTACCTGTCCACGTGTTTGTGGTTAGGCAGTCCTTCCCAGTACGTGCACTGGGGAGGGCACGGGTAATGTTGTGGGACCCGTGCTTGTGGAAGGCGGAGACTATACCGGGAGAAACAGTGGCGGCTGGTGCCCGAGTATGGACACCCGGCCGCCGCCGGCATGAGGTTATGAAAAGCTTCTGCCTCCATGAGCCTAAAAGGCCACATTTCAAGTGCAAGCAGCTGTCAAAAATTTGGCAGTATAGTATTGCAGCCTGTGGGTGTGTGCCTGGCAGCATACTTGCGCTTGCATTCCAAGGAATTGGGTAGGGACAACTGAACGCTGCACTGGGACAAGGACATGGACGGTGATTGTTGCAAGTCTGCAATGACAGGTGCATGGCGGGAGGCATCTTCGCATGCGCCAAGGATCACTTATGATGGGCACACTTTTAGGCAGTGACCTGGGAGTCAGAGATGCTTCCAGAGGTCTTCCCCATGCTGTTCCCATGTATTTTCAGCACTGTATGCATGTGTCTGATGATGTGTCACACACCACATGGCCAGATAAGGTTGTAAAATGTTAAAATCACATTTCCCAGTGAATGCATTTGTCTTTGTTGAAAGCAATGCAAAAGTGCAAAAACGCAACAAAAACGCTACGTGTGGAGGAGTATTTTTGGTTTTGGTTATTTATTTTGCCTTATATACAAGTCATTACCCTGGAAAGGTTGTTACTTAATTTATTTCCCAGGAAAATCCATTCTGGTTTTGTTTTTGTATGTTTTATTGTGAGTCCGTAAAAGTGGCGTAATTCTCTGTTTTTAGGCCCTCTGCAGACCGCTGGGGGGAGCCGCCTGAAAAATGCTCGAGTTTCCCGTAGACTTACATTGGGCTCGTTGCTCGGGTCGAGCACCCGAGTATTCCAATTTGCTCGACCCGAGCAACGAGTACCCGAGCATTTTAGTGCTCGCTCATCACTAATAATCAACTATTATTTACACATATCTAGCTCTCCAGCATAAAATCCATTGTTTTGTCGGATCCCCTCAGTCCGATACAATTTCGCCAACTGCATGAGCCCCTAGCATCATTCATATGCATTATTAAACTGATAGGCAATTGACTATTATTTACACTTGTCTAGCTCTCACAACTAGAGATGAGCAATCCCGAACTTAAAACTTGTCCTGTGCTAAACGCCGAACATGGACTTCTCACGAAAGTCCATAGCAATGTTTGGAGTTTCAGAGGATTGTCTGTTGCAGAGAGAGAGAAAGAAAGGGAATATTTTCCAGCTGAAAAGTTCAGGTCCCCATTGTTTTCAATGAGGTTCAGGTTTTGCTTTAAGTTTGGGTACAGTTCTGGTGCCCAAACCGAACTTTGGAATAAAGTTTGGGTTGGGTACTGGAACCCGAACTTGCACGGGTCGACTCCTCCCTACTCACAATATAAACTCTAAGGCCATTTATATTGTTTCTTTTGGCATCATTCACTCATCAACAAAATACGCTATGTCTAATGCTATTTTCATCTATATTGTGTTATTTTGACTGATCGCTATATAGGCTAAATCTGATATTTTCTATGAACAATCTGACTAGTATGCATTCAATGCTATATACTGTTTTCTCTGGTACTGTTCACACTCACTGATAAACAACACGCTGCTAAACACCATCCACATCAATATTGTATTTTTTTCTATTTATTACTATATTATATATAGACTATATAGACTATTTCTGTTACTTTTCTATTTATTACTATATTATATATAGACTATATAGACTATTTCTGTTACCCAACACAGCATGTATTTAAAGGGGTTGCCTGGTCAATAGTGATAAGTCTGCAGTCACTCTGTGTGACTGCAGACTTATGAATCCCCCCAGCACAAGCACTGTGTGCAGCAGGGATTCACCAGTTTCAGACGTGGTAATGGAGGGTCTGTATGAGCTATAGATACACCCGGCCGGTGGGTGCAGCATCGCTATCCATTCAATTGTATTGCCCGAGGCTGAGCCCTCTAGTTGAACACGCCCACTGGCAGGCCACGTCATTAGACGGGGCGTGGTCTTGCTTAATACAAGTGTATGGAGCGAGGCCACGCCCACTGGCCGCGGGTATGTATAATTGGCGTGACTGCAGATGACGCACCCCCTGGGCCTGTGTTGTGCAGGGGAACCCGGAACCGGGCCTGTTGTAGAATGCTGGGGGTTGTAGTCTCCGTGTGGCGGTGACCCGGTCCGTGCCCAGGGTGGTCAAACCAGTGGCAGTCTATTTGTATTGTAATAAGTGTCCGACTACGCCACCCGTGGATTGCGGTCAGTGGGGACCGCCGCTGCGCTGCAGACCGCTGAGGCTGATGTTGTTTGCGCAGCCGAGTATGGGATGACTCCCCACGGGAGAAGTATTGCCTCAGGGCAGCTAATGTGGAAGATGATGGGAGTGATGGTCTGAGGGTCCCAGTGCTAATGGTGCAGGAGCGGCAAGGAATCACAGAGACGGGAGGTGCAGTTTAGGGTCTTTACTGATGGTACAAGGCAGACCCTCCCGGGAGTACTGGCTAGTATAAAGGGCCTGGTCAGTCTGCGAGCAAGCAGGAGTTCCCCTGGCCAGGTGGAGTTGTAGGCCTCCTCGTTTATCTGCACTCTTCCTGGCTACCTTGCTGTCAGCGGTTACAAGTAGCCCACATCCCTGAGTATACCGTGTGGTGCTCACCCGTATGGCTGGCGACTTGGGGCCTTCTGTTAGCCTCAGCTCCTGGATGGCGGCGCTGGTCCCTTCTTTGTGACTGAGCCTCCGGGCTTCTATGGCCAGAGGACCTGGAATCCCCTGCTGGCTGGTTTCTGCTGCTGGGTGTATATCAGTCCCCACAGCCTCGGACTCCTGTGTCCGGTTTTAGTGTCTTCGTCCAGGGCGAGCTCTGCTCAGCTCCAGCCCCTGGACTTCAGCTACTGCTCCTACAGAGCTCCTGTTCTTGCTTTCCCTGTGTCTGGAACTGTCTGCAGCTCCACTCTGACTCCTCTAATCCCGCCCCAGACCCAGTTTAAAAGGGCAGATTCCTCCCCTCCCAGGTCTGGGCGGACCGTGTTGCATGTTTAGGGATCCTGACCAGGGAAACCTCCCACTTGCTCTCAGACATAATATCTCTATTACTGTGGCAACCAGACCCCTGGGGTGTCACATTCCCCCCTAGCAAATTTTAGTACTCCGGGACTAAACACATTTTTAAAGAAACATAAATACAAGGTATAACAATAACAAGACAACATATTTACAAGAAGCTTTAGTCTGTAGAGGTCACGGCGTTTCCGTGACCGGGTGTCCATATCACCCAACAAGGCGAAGTCTTGGCACAGAATAGGGGACCTGTCCAAAGCAAACCCCTTGCGTTGTCCTTGGGCGTGGCTGCAAGGGTAGACTAAGTACTTTGGGCCGCAAGGAGGCCACGCCAGACAGGTTTTCTCTTCCGCGGCCGTCTTCGCAAGAGGCACCAAGGTGCAACTATCTACAAAACTGTTCCGGTTATCCAGTGTCCATAACCTGTTAGTCCAAATAAATCTGCAGGGTAACTGAGAAACATAATTAATAACAGGCAACAAACAAAAACCATAAACATTTTTCAATAAATAGTCAACTTTACAGTGCATTGGTTTAGATTCTCCAGCGAGCGGGCATCTGACCTCTAGTGACTCTAGTGGACCTACGGAGCTCACTAACTGGTTCTGCACTACAGGGTGTAGGAGGTGTTATGGGCAAGCTGGGCAGCTTTCTGCGCACTCTTTGGCTCACTAGGGGCACAGCAGGCTCACTACTAGCAGAGGGTTGATCCTCCTGTACTGCTGGTGTGGACTCTTCTGCCTCTTGGGCCGGCTGCTCTTCCAGCTCTACCGGTTCCTCTGTAGGCACTTGCGGGGCTGGCTGGAGAAAGGTGAGGACGGGTACCACGACAGCGCCGTTTACTTGTGTCCAAGACCGGGGGAAGTCTCCGAGTACGATACTGATCATTTCTTCCCTTTCCTCTGCGGGTTGAGGGTTTTCTTGATCTTCTTCAGGGCTTTGCAGCTGCTCGGGACACTTCTTCAGGTGGTCTCTGGAGACAATGGCTGTGGTTTCTCCTCCATCCTTACTGATTACGCAGATTTTTGGGTTCTCATGGCTTGATGGCAGCACAGTGTACGGGTCCTTCTCCCACTGGTCGTCCAACTTGTGGAGCCGCCTCTTCCTCTTCAAGACCTGCTCTCCAGGTACCAGGGGAACAGCGGGAGCATACTGGTTGTAAGCCTTCTCTTGCCTTTCTCTAGCTTGAGACAGCTTCGCTTGACGCTTTCCTGCACTTTCCGATACTGCTGCTGCCGTTCTGTATCCCAGTCTGCCTCTGGTGAGGTGTCCTCAGGCGTCAGGACTCCCATATCCAGGTCAATAGGCAGCTTACCAGGTCTTGTTCTCATTAGGTAAGCCGGGGTACAGTTGGTGGAACCTACAGGGATGTGGTTATACAGGTCCACCAGATCGGGCAGTTTCTCAGGCCACAGACTGCGTTCTTCCAGGGGCAGTGTTTTTAGCAGATCTATCACCACCTGGTTCATCTTCTCGCAGAGTCCATTGGTTTGAGGGTGATAGGGCGTTGTTCTTATCTTCTTGCAGCCATACAGGTTGCAGAACTCCTGGAAGACCTCCGCTTCGAAGGCTGGTCCTTGGTCTGTCAGCACTTGGTCCGGGTACCCGTGTGGATGGCAGAAGTGCTGCTGGAAGGCTCTAGCCGCTGTTTGAGCCATTAAGTCCTTAACCGGGACCACCACCAGGAACCGGGAGTAATGATCCACGATTGTGAGGGCGTAGACGTACCCAGATCTGCTTGGAGCCAGTTTCACATGGTCCAGGGCTACCAGTTCCAGTGGCTGTCTGGTGATGATGGGCTGCAGGGGAGTCTTCTGGCTGGCACGGTCTTTTCTTCTCAGGTGGCACGGGCCACAGTCTCTGCACCACCTCTCGATGGCTCCTCTCATGCCTACCCAGTAGAACCGTTCACGCAACAAGAACTCCAGCTTCTTCCATCCGAAATGTCCTGCTCCGTTGTGGTATGCCTCCAGAACCATAGCCGCGTCTCGTCTTGGGACCACTACCTGCCAGGTCAACTCATGTGTTCGAGAGTTAACCATTCTCTGGCACAGCTTCTCCCTGTAGAGGAACAGCTTACTTTTCTCCTTCCACAGTTGCTTGGTCTCCTCCGGAGCGTCTGGGTCAAGACTGGCATCGGCCTGGGTCAGCATTTCCTTCACCAAACGGACTGCGGGATCACTGTCTTGCGTCTCCGCCCAGTTGTAGTGGGGCAAGGGATTGAACGTCACGGAGCGCCTGTCCTTCACACGGTGGGAATACAGGGTAATCCCATGACGGTGGAACGCAGGGAGCTCAACTTCTTCCAGATCTTCTGGATCTTCCCCTACGTCCGGTAAGTTCGGCATTCTAGACAGGGCATCCGCGTTGGCATTTGAGCGTCCTGCCCGGTATTTGATGGTGAATTCAAAATTGGACAGGCGGGCCATCCATCTCTGTTCCAGGGCACCGAGCCTTGCAGTGTCCAGGTGTGTCAACGGGTTGTTATCCGTGTACACGGTGAATTTGGAGGAGGCAAGGTAATGCTTGAAACGTTCGGTCACTGCCCACACTACTGCCAGGAACTCCAGCTTGAATGAGCTATAATTCTCAGGGTTCCTCTCCGTGGGCCGTAGCTTTCGGCTGGCGTAAGCGATTACCCGTTCTTTCCCTTGCTGGATCTGGGACAGTACGGCTCCTAGCCCGATGTTGCTTGCGTCCGTGTGGAGGATAAAGGGCTGGCTGTAGTCTGGATATGCCAGGATTTCATCCCCCATGAGGGCCATCTTCAGCTGGCAGAAGGACTCCTGTTCCAGCTTTTCCCACCTAAAGGGCGGCTTCTGGTTTTTGGCTTTCCGAGATTGGCCTATCAGGAGGTCCTGCATAGGGGCTGCCATTTTGGTGAAACCGGGAATGAATCTTCGGTAGTAGCCTACCAACCCGAGGAACTGCCGCACTTCCTTTATGCTGGAGGGCCTTGGCCAGTCCTTAATCACGGTGATCTTATCAGGGTCAGGAGCCACTCCGTCAGCACTCACCACGTGTCCCAGGTATTGCACCTTTGGTTTCAGGAGGTGACACTTGGAGGGTTTCACCTTTAGGCCGTAGTTTGCCAGAGCTTCGAACACTTCCGCCAGGTGTTTCAGGTGGTCCTCGTAGGTCTTGGAATAGACGATGACATCGTCCAGGTATAACAGGACCGTCTCGAAGTTCCGGTGTCCCAGACAGCATTCCATCAACCGTTGGAAGGTTCCTGGTGCGTTGCAGAGCCCGAACGGCATACAGTTAAATTCACTGAGACCCATCGGGGTGGTGAATGCGGTCTTCTCCCGGTCCGCCTCTGCTACAGGAACCTGCCAGTACCCGCTAGTGAGATCCAAAGTAGAGAAGAAGTTAGCAGATTTTAATGCAGCTAAGGACTCTTCTATCCTTGGTAACGGGTACGCATCTTTGTGTGTGATACGGTTGACCTTCCTGTAGTCTACACACATTCTCATGGTGTTGTCTTTCTTTTTCACTAAGACTAGTGGAGCTTCCCAGGGGCTACAGCTGTCCCTGATTACCCCAGCCTCCTTCATGTCTCTAAGCATCCCCTTGGCATGTTGGTAGTGTGCCGGGGGTACGGGCCGGTATCTCTCCTTTATGGGAGGATGGTCTCCCGTGGGGATGTGGTGTTCTACCCCCTTTACTCGCCCAAAGTCTAGCGGGTGTTTACTAAACACTCTCTCGTACTCTCGAACCACCCGATAGACTCCCTGTTTCTGGTGTGAGGGAGTGGAGTCAGTACCCAAATGCAGTTGCTGACACCAGTCCTCCATTGGTTTCTTAGAGCCGTTACCTTCCTCTGGTTGAGATGGAGGCAAGGGTTCCACGGCCTATACAGAATTCTGGTTTATGGTGAACAATTTGGCTAGCGTGGCATACCGGGGCAGGTGTACTTCTCTCTCCCCGATATTTATGATGCGAACGGGCACCCTCCCATGGCGTACATCGACCACCCCCCGTGCTGTCAAAATGGTGGGCCTACTGTCTGAGTAGACGGGTTCTACCATTGCTTGGTAGTCTCTACCTCTTAGACCAATAGCTGCCCGGCACCAAATCATCATCTCACTTTTTGGGGGCATGGCAATAGGGAACGGGTCACACATTCTCACGCTACCTATCTCACCACCAGATAGTTCCACCTGTTGCCGCTTCATCAGTGCCCGGATCTCTTTTTGGAGCACACGCTGCTGGCCGGAACTGGCGTTCTTGACAACCTGCTGTAAAATGAGAATCACCTCTGCAAGACAATTTTCAATCACATTAGTTCCCAAGGTTATTCTAGGGTGACTCTCATGATGGTCTATTTCCACTATAATCAGTCCTTGTGCCGCCAGTTCGACTTTACCGATCTTAATGGTCACCTCTTTGAATCCCACCTGCGGCACGGGCTGACCATTGCTGGCGATGATACTCAGGTCGTCACCTGGGTAGCGGGTTATGTCCGATTCATTCCAGTACTGTTTAAAGAGCACGTACGGGATGGTGGTCACCTGTGACCCAGTGTCTAGTAGGGCACTCATAGGAATGCCATCCAGTACCACAGGCAAGATTGGACGTCCCCCTACGTATTTATCACGCCAGTTTGATGAGCCTGATGGTCTTATGCCTGGGGGTTGGCCCTCTACCCCAGGTTGTGCCCGTTTAAATGACAGTACCTTGCTACATGTCCGGGTTGATTGCAGTGGCGGCAGATGGGTCGTCCGTCCTCGTTGTATCTGTCGCTGCGTCTTCCTCTGGCCGGTGGGGTCCTCCTCAGTCGGCGCCACGGGACGTCCTCCGGTCCGGATGCCAGCTGGATCTTTCCTGGAGAAGAGACCTGTAAAGACTGCACAGTTCTGGTTAGCGCGGCAACGCTCTTAGTCAGCTCTTGGACCTGATGGTGCAGGTCTGTAGCCGGGTCACTGTTTAAAGCCTGCGCATCAGCTCCCACAGGCCCTGCAGACAAGGGCGCCGTCTCCTGGTGGTAAGTGATAGCAGGGCGCCTGTGGGTCACAGCGCCACCTGGTGCCGGTTCTCGGAGCACCCGGATGGCTCTGTCCTTGAACTGTGCAAAGTCCAGGTCAGGGTCCTGTAAGGCCATTGCCCGCAACTGGGTTCGGTGGGCATTGCACAGTAGACCCTCAATAAATTGTTCAGTCAACAGTAGTGTTGAGCCACCCCCGTAGTGTTCGAGTTCGGTTCGGTTCGTCGAACACCCGTGTGTTCGCCGAACTGTTCGTCGAACACCTTCGAACACCGTTAAAAACAATGGCAGGCAAACAAAAACACATAGAAACACATAGAAAACACCTTCAAAGGTGTCCAAAAGCTGACAAACTGCTCAGAAGACATAACTAACACATGGAAAAGTGACAAGTACATATAGTCATGCGAAAATAAAAGAGGTGGAGGAGTAAAAGGAGGGGGAGAAACAGATATAGGCATGTCATGCCCTTCTAAAATCCAAAAAGTGAGAAGCCGACACGGCCAGTCCGCTCCTGCCCGTGCCACCTCCGTGTCGCCGGGTTTGTGCCAGAGCTGCGGTGAACCCTGACGGCCAGCCCCCTCTCCCAATACTGGTGCCTGTCCGCTGGTGGGTCGAGCGAGCCCCCCTGTGGTGGAGGCAGCTCTAAGCTTTTTAATTTAAATTGTCTCTCTAATTTGAATGAATACACTTTAAATCCATTTACAAGGATCTATTGGAGGGCAAGTCTCATGCCAGCAGCCGCGGTAATTCCAGCTCCAGTAGCGTCCACTAAAGCTGCTGCAGTTAAAAAGCTTTTATAAGGATCGAGCTCGGCTGTCCACCGCAAGGCATCCTACTGCCAGTCCCAGCCCCTATGCCTTGGGGTGCCTCCTGATGCTCTTCACTAAGTATCCCATGGTCCCGAAGCATTTCCTTTGAAAAAATTAAGTGTCTAAACTACAGGTGGTGCAGCTTGCTTAACAGCCGGGATAATCCGCTGACTAGCAGGCACTGCTACTAGGCACAAAGTATTTCCTGGGCTAGATGCAGTTAAAAATTTGTAATTAGATACTCTCGTTGGATGCTGAGAAAGCATTCCATAGAGTCTCCTGGCACGCCATATATGATTCTCTTAAAAAGCTTGGGGTAGGGGTCTAGGGGACCCTTTTATAGCCAAAATCACGGCCCTGTATCGCAATACGTCACCTAGGCTGAAGATAAATGGAACTGTAGCACCCTGAGGGCTCGGTTGCTACAGACGTATTGCACCTCACCCAGAGGTGTGATATCTCACTCTCAGGTAAGGATGGAGTGTGGATCAGGACCCGACACCTGCATGCATTACACCACATTGCCGTGGGGCAGGGCGACCAATATGCCCCTGAGATGGGCACGACAGTCCCTGTCCCTGGCTGGAGTGGGGGGAGGGAACACTGAGGAAGGGGAACCCTGTAGTGCAGGAGCAGGGAGGAAGCAGTTCCTGGGTGCATTGAGAAGGGAGTATAAAAGGTGGGCACCATCTTAGTTCAGTGCAGAGAAGTCTGAGCAGAAGTGGCAGGGAGCAGGGGCTCTGCATGAGCTCTGCTCCGGAGGCGGGCCTAGTAACAGAGGCCCAGGCCTGGAAGAGGGAGAAGGAAGGAAGAGGAGCGGAGAAGGCTCCAGGAACGAGGAATGAAGGGATCCCAGGGGTGCGGACGGGCGAGTCGCCACCGCACGCCCGAATCCACCTGCGTGGAGGGGTCAGGCCAAAGGGGGAGACCGGTCCCCGAACTAGTGGAGGCAGGAAACGACCCTCAGCTAGAAACCGGAGGCTCTGACATTTTATGTGGCGCAGCCCCTCGCTACACCCGCTAGGAAGGCACCACATAGGGTCAGGGAAACTGGCGCCAAGTTTACCAAGAGGAGGCCCGAGGCAGCCGGACAGAAGTGTTGGTAAGAAAGGCCAGACAAAGGACACACAAAGGGGGTCCTGTGAAGTGCTCCAAAGTTATCTGGGAGTTGTCTGAGCCCCTCACCTGGTGAGCACAGTACGACGTGGGCAGCCGTTACCTGCAGACGTGGTCTGGATAATAAGAACTGTGAGTAAAGGCCCTGGACTGCATCACTGACTCCGTGTCGTTACTGCTGCTGCCCTGCACCATCACCCCCATCCTCCGCATACACTGCCCTGAGGCTATACTCCTCCCGTGGGGAGTTATGCTACGCTCTGCTGCACCCACAACACCAGCCTCAGCGGTCTGCCCTGTAGCGGCGGTTCACTCTGACCGCAATCCACGGGTGGCGTAGTCGGACATTTAAACATCAAAACCACATAAATAGTTCCGCCACTGGTTTGACCGCCCTGAGCCACGGAACCGGGTCGCCGCCACGAAGACTACAACCACCAGCATCCACCAAAAAGGGTCCGGCTCTGGGTGTCCCAAGGCCCAGGGGGTGCGTCAGAACATTTTCATCACCTTTCACAATCACCAATGGGACAAGGCAGGGATGTCCTCTGTCCCCTCTCTTATACATCCTAGTGACGGAGCACCTGCTCTCATCAATTCGCCATAACCCCAATATTAGGTGGATTGAGGTGGGAGGCACCGAGTACAAGTGCTCTCTATTTGCTGATGATGTCCTAGTATATATCACTCAATCACATATATCCATCCCTTCTGTTATGGCTGAAATAGATCACTTTGTTACATGGTAAAATTTTAAAATCAATGCAGCGAAGTCTGAGGCCCTCGATGTCTCCCTACCTAAATCCATATAGGATTCCATCCAGTCCAACTTTCCCTTTGCCTGGCCCTCACAGGGTATCAAATACTTAGGAATTCCTATTCATAGAGACCTCTCCCATCTATGTTATCTTAATTTTGGGCCCTTTATTGAACAATTCCATACAGACCACGGTTGGCAAGTTAGAACTGTAAGATTCACTACGTGAACCACTGGTGTTTTGTGGAAAAGCACATGTACACTGCGTTCCAAATTATTATGCAAAAAGTGTTTAGGAGTGATAAGGGAAGAATTTGTTTGTTTGTCAGTTAAACTCATTGATGGTGATGTGTGTCAGGGCTCTTTATATCACTGTAAGCAATTGCAGACACCTGTGCTAATTAGTTTGGCAGGTGTGTCCAATGAAAGGCAAGACTACTTAAGAAGGCTCTCGCACATTATTAAGCAGCCTACATTTTCTGCCAAAATGGGAAAGAAAAAGGATGTGTCGGCTGCTGAGAAGCAACAAATTGTGGAGTGTTTAGGTCAAGGCATGACTACAATCAACATTGTGCGATGATCAGGATGAAGTGTCTTGGCAATCAAGAAGTATGTAGCTGATTCACAGTACACACGTGTGCGTGCTGATAAGGGCAAATTGAGGACTCTTTCCTACAGGCAATTACGTCAGGTTGAAAGAGCAGCGGCCAAAAAGCCTTGTCATAGCAGCAGACAAGTTTTTGAAGCTGCTTGTGCCTCCAACGTCCCCCCAACAACAAGATGCAGGGTCCTTCAGAGGTTTGCAGCTGTGCATACGCCATCCTGTCGACCTCCTCTATCCACTTCACACAAGCAGAAACGGCTCCAGTGGGCCAAACATTACATGAAGACTGATTTCAAAACAGTTTTGTTCACGGATGAGTGCCGTGCAGCGCTCGATGGTCCAGATGGATGGAGTGGAGGATGGCTGGTTGATGGACACCCCACGCAAACACGGCTA
Organism: Phyllobates terribilis; assembly: GCF_046119375.1. Taxonomy (NCBI): domain Eukaryota; kingdom Metazoa; phylum Chordata; class Amphibia; order Anura; family Dendrobatidae; genus Phyllobates; species Phyllobates terribilis. The sequence goes on along the minus strand of NW_027362762.1, from coordinate 760,910,556 downwards.
CAGCGCCAACAAGGAGGAGGTGGAGTAATGTTTTAGGCTGGAATCATGGGGAGAGAGATTGTCGGCCCCTTTAGGATCCCTGAAGGCGCTAAAGATGAACTCCATAATGTATGTGGATTTTCTCAAACAGCACTTCCTGCCATGGTTCAAGAAGAAGAACCGTGTATTTCACAGCAAGATCATTTTTCTGCATGATAATGCACCATCTCATGCTGCACATAAAACATCTGCATCTCTGGCTGATATGGGCATAAAAGGGGACAAACTTATGGTGTGACCCCCATGCTCCCCTGACCTCTACCCCATTCAGAACCTTTGGAGCATCATTAAAAGGAGTGTCTATGATGGCGGGAGGCAGTTCACATCTAAGCAACAGCTCTGGGAGGGTATTCTGTCCTCATGCAAAACAATTGAAGCAGAAACCATCCAAAACCTGACAAATTCAATGGACGAGAGAGTTCAGAAGCTCCTTTCGAACAAGGGGTCCTATGTGAAAATGTAACATCACCTAGAATAAAGTTTTGAGTTGAAAACTGTTTGATTTCAGTTTCTAACAACCTGCTAATGCTTATAATTTCAAAAATGACCATTTTTTTGGTCTTTATTAAAATGAAAAGGTTGATCGAAAAGTTTGAGGGATCTAAGAGTGTGGCAACCCAGTAGTCATGATTACTTCGAATTCTGACAATATGAGGGTCATGCTGCAGGTAGTGCAGCAAGAAGGCACTTATGTGTCTTGCGCATCTCGGAGCCCCAAAATTATTTTCCGGGCTAGATGCAGCTAAAAATTATTTTTAATTTTAAATCTGGTGAAGCTTTAGTATAGATGGCCTAATAGGATCAGTGCTGCACACTGCTACAAAGCCCAAATTATTTTCCAGTCAAGATACAGATAAACATGATTAGTAATTTGAAAGCTTAAAACGGTTGGTAGGGTGATTTTAACCAATCATCAAGCTTTTACTCTCCCCAGGATGACACAGGGGTAGAAAAGTCGTTTCGGATCCATGATTTGTTCATCTTTATGAACGTTGAGTCTGTCTACATTATCAGTGGAGAGCCGCGTGCGCTTATCTGTCAGCACACCACCAGCAGCGCTGAACACACGTTCAGACAGAACGCTGGCTGCGGGGCATGACAAGATCTCCAAGGCGTAAGTGGCTAGCTCCGGCCATTTATCCAGATTGGAAGCCCAAAAAGAGCAAGGGTCCAGTGACACAGTCGTGGCTTCAATGTTTACTTGGAGATACTCCTGTACCATCGTCTCTAGGCGTTGACTATGTGTCAGACTTCTTGTCTCCTGTGGCCTTGCAAAGGATGGGCTAAAAAAGTGGTGAAATGATTCCGCAAAATTGATGTTACCAGCAGATACTGTGGTTCTGCTACGGTTTGAGTGCTGAACACTTGACGGTCCCACGGTTGGCAAGTTGGAACTGTGAGATTCACTACGTGCACCACTGGTATTTTGTGGAAAAGCACATGTAAGATTCTGCAACAGTCTCTGCTGATACTCCTGCATGCGTGCATCCCTTTCTATGGCAGGAATAATTTCTGCAAATTTACTTTTGTACCGGGGATCTAACAGTGTGGCAACCCAGTAGTCAGGATTATTTCTAATTCTCACAATTCGAGGGTCATGTTGCAGGTAGTGCAGCAAGAAGGCACTCATGTGTGTTGCGCATCCAGGAGCACCAAGTCCCTGTTGTGTTGGTGGCGAGGTAACAATCATGCTTCCTTCCTCTGTCCTCTCCCCCCAACCTCGCACAACAGAAATGTGATCAAGGTCTCCCTCATCTGATGAGTCTTCCATCAGTTCGTCCTCCACTTCTTCCTGGGCTCCTGCACCTTCCTCACTAGTTTGGCTGCTACCATGCGCCCTGGTAAAACCATCTCCCCCACCCTCACATGCCTGCCGCCTTGGTGCTGCCGACCGTCTGGACCTTGCAGATGTTAGCCCTTCCGCATACAACTCCTCCTCCTCTACTTCCTCCACCTCCTCTTGTGCCACCACCTGACTCCGAATTCTGTTTAACATGTGCTCCAGCATGTAAATCACCGGAATAGTCATGCTGATAATGGCATCGTCAGCACTAAACATCTTCGTCGCCATTTCAAAACTGTGCAGAAGGGTGCATAGGTCCCTGATCTGAGACCACTCTTCCAGCGTGATTTGCCCCACCTCTGAATCTCGTTGGCCCAGGCTATACGTCAGAACGTATTGCACCAGGGCTTGTCGGTGCTGCCACAGTCGCTGCAACATGTGCAGAGTTGAATTCCACCGGGTAGGCACATCGCATTTTAGCCGGTGAAGTGGCAGGCCCAAAGACTTCTGTAGAGATGTAAGTCGCTGAGCTGCGGGATGCGACCGGCGGAAGTGAGCACACAGCGACCGTGCCCTCTGCAGAAGGCCATCTAGTCTGGGATAGTGGGCTAAAAATTGCTGGACAACCAGGTTCAACACGTGAGCCATACAAGGCACGTGTGTGACATTGCCCCGGCGAAGGGCCGCACCCAGGTTTGCAGCATTGTCGCACACGGCCTTCCCTGGTTTCAGGTCCAGTGGAGACAACCATTCATGAAATTGGTTCTCCAGAGCTGACCACAACTCCTCAGCTGTGTGACTCACATTTCCCAGACATTTCAATGTAAAAACCGCCTGTTGACGTTGAGCCCTACTGCCAGCATAGTAAGGAGGTGTGCAGGATCCCTTCTGCGCAGTTAGAAAGCTTGTGGCATGACCAGAAAGGCTTTGGGTGCAGGTGGAAGACCGAGAGGAGGTTGAGGAGGCAGAAGCAGTGGAGGAACTTTGACATAAAGAGGATTGACGCACAACTCGTGGGGACGGCAAGACTTGGACAGCAGCCCCTTGTCCTGCTGTCACCATAGTTACCCAGTGCCCAGTCAGCGACATGTAACGCCCCTGTCCATGCCTACTCGTCCAAGTGTCTGTGGTGAAATGCACCCTGTCACACACAGAGTTTCTCAAAGAAGCGGTGATGTTGTGTGCGACATGCTGGTGGAGCGCAGGCACACCTTTCTTTGAGAAGTAGTGCCGACTGGGCATCTGGTACTGGGGCACTGCGACGAACATAAGGTCTCGAAAATCCTCTGTGTCCACCAGGCGGAAAGGCAGCATTTCTGTAGCCAAGAGCTTACAGATGGTGAAATTCAACCTCTTAGCTTTCTCATGGCTAGGAGGAAATGGTCTTTTACTTGTCCACATCTGAGGAACCGAGGGCTGGCTATTGTGCTTAGACGGGGTTGATAAGGGTGTCCCCGGCAAACTGCCGGTCTGTGAGGAAGATGCAGGCGGACATGTTAGGTTGCCTTGATCCAAAGGTGGTGCTATCGATGTCGGACAGCGCTCAACACCAGCTGGTGTTACCACCTCCAAAGAAAATGATGACCTGCCAATCACGCTGGCTGTTGCGGGTAAAGAGGTGGCAGGTCTGCGCCCCAAAACAGGTGTGACTGCTGTCCCACCAGTCACAGAGGATGAAGAGGCCGCGGATGAACAAGATATGGCAGACGGTGGTTGGCCCGGCCGGCTAGGCCGCATTGTAGCACACTGAGCTTCCCACTGCAACTTATGCTTCATGTCCATGTGCCGGTTCATGCATGAAGTACTCAAACTATGTATTTTTTGGCCTCTACTTAGCTTTTGCTGACAAATGTTACAGATAACACGAGTTGGGTCATCTTTATCGATCTGAAAAAATGCCCAGGCTATGCAAGGCTTAGCACCCATGCGACCTGAAGTGCCACCACGACTTGTGTGAGAGGCAGAGTTGTGTTTGAGGATGCAGTTGTTGACGTCCTTCCAGTACTACGTCTCTGTCCAGGAAGGCGCAACCTGACCTCGTCGTCACTAGCATCTTCCTCCACCTCCTCTGCTGACCTCATCTCTTGGCTGACTGTGGGTTGACAGTAAGTGGGATCTCCAACCTCATCATCATCACCCTGTGTGTTATCACACCCGTCGTCCTCAGAGCCAACCTGTTCCTGCCCTGACAAAAAACTAAAGTTGTCGCTCCAATCAGGTATTTGAGTCTTATCATCGTCTTCCTCATTGTCTCCACCAACAGGAGTTACAGTTTGGGAATGAGGGTCTACATTATGGTCAGAACCTTCTGCGTCTGGTCCTGGATCCGACTCATAAAGATTCTGGGCATCAGTGCAGATCATTTCCTCGTCTGGATTCACAGAAGCGCTGGAGTCGACCTCTGATTCCCAGGCTATAGTATGAGTAAACAGCTCTGCAGACTCAACCATCTGTTCTACCTCATACTCAGACGGGCAGCTGGAGATTTGGGAGCTGTGAGGAAGCAAGTGCGATTTGGGTGACACCTTTGAGGACTGGAGTATTTGTGATGTTGAAGTTGATGTGGAGGAGAGCACACTTAAAGGAGCACTTGATATCCGTTGAAGCACCTGCTGTTTTTGTGCCTCATCTGGAATTTGTAGCGATTGGCGTGGCCGTAAGAAAGGGATCTTATCACATTGTCCGCTAAAAGAAGTAGACATTTTAGTTTGGCTGGAAGATGGTCTTTCTTCTGCAGATGTTACTGTTGCTTTAACACCTACCCCACGGACACAACCTTTTTTCCCCTTCCCAACACGCCTATTCCCCTTTCCACCAGCAGCAGGCCTTTTTCCACTCATTTTGGTGGTTAACTAATTCACAACTCTGGAGTTGTTTGCACAAAAAAACAATGGATGGTAACCGAGCAGAGCTGAGTGGCCAAACTGTGGTATTAGGCCAAAACTATTGGCTGGGTTAGATGCAGAAAAAAATTATATTCAATTTGCAACCTGATGGAGGTCAGTATAGATGGATTAATAGAACAAGACCCACACACAGCTAGAAGCCCAATATTTTTTCAGAGCTTGATGCAGAAAAAAATTAGATTCAGTTTGCAACCTGATGGAGGTCAGTATAGATGGACTAATACAACAAGTCCCACACACAGCTAGAAGCCCAATATTTTTTCAGAGGTAGATGCAGAAAAAAATATATTCAGTTTGCAACCTGATGGAGGTCAGTATAGGTGGACTAATAGAACAAGTCCCACACACTGCTAGAAGGCCCAATATTTTTTCAGAGCTAGATGCAGAAAAAAATTATATTCAGTTTGCAACCTGATGGAGGTCAGTATAGATGGACTAATACAACAAGTCCCACACACAGCTAGAAGCCCAATATTTTTTCAGAGGTAGATGCAGAAAAAAATATATTCAGTTTGCAACCTGATGGAGGTCAGTATAGGTGGACTAATAGAACAAGTCCCACACACTGCTAGAAGGCCCAATATTTTTTCAGAGCTAGATGCAGAAAAAAATTATATTCAGTTTGCAACCTGATGGAGGTCAGTATAGATGGATTAATAGAACAAGACCCACACACAGCTAGAAGCCCAATATTTTTTCAGAGCTAGATGCAGAAAAAAATTAGATTCAGTTTGCAACCTGATGGAGGTCAGTATAGATGGATTAATAGAACAAGACCCACACACAGCTAGAAGCCCAATATTTTTTCAGAGCTAGATGCAGAAAAAAATTAGATTCAGTTTGCAACCTGATGGAGGTCAGTATAGATGGATTAATAGAACAAGACCCACACACAGCTAGAAGCCCAAATATTTTTTCAGAGCTAGATGCAGAAAAAAATTAGATTCAGTTTGCAACCTGATGGAGGTCAGTATAGATGGACTAATACAACAAGTCCCACACACAGCTAGAAGCCCAATATTTTTTCAGAGGTAGATGCAGAAAAAAATATATTCAGTTTGCAACCTGATGGAGGTCAGTATAGGTGGACTAATAGAACAAGTCCCACACACTGCTAGAAGGCCCAATATTTTTTCAGAGCTAGATGCAGAAAAAAATTATATTCAGTTTGCAACCTGATGGAGGTCAGTATAGATGGATTAATAGAACAAGACCCACACACAGCTAGAAGCCCAATATTTTTTCAGAGCTAGATGCAGAAAAAAATTATATTCCGTTTGCAACCTGATGGAGGTCAGTATAGATGGATTAATAGAACAAGACCCACACACAGCTAGAAGCCCAATATTTTTTCAGAGCTAGATGCAGAAAAAAATTAGATTCAGTTTGCAACCTGATGGAGGTCAGTATAGATGGATTAATAGAACAAGACCCACACACAGCTAGAAGCCCAATATTTTTTCAGAGCTAGATGCAGAAAAAAATTAGATTCAGTTTGCAACCTGATGGAGGTCAGTATAGATGGACTAATACAACAAGTCCCACACACAGCTAGAAGCCCAATATTTTTTCAGAGCTAGATGCAGAAAAAAATTAGATTCAGTTTGCAACCTGATGGAGGTCAGTATAGATGGACTAATACAACAAGTCCCACACACAGCTAGAAGCCCAATATTTTTTCAGAGGTAGATGCTGAAAAAAATATATTCAGTTTGCAACCTGATGGAGGTCAGTATAGGTGGACTAATAGAACAAGTCCCACACACTGCTAGAAGGCCCAATATTTTTTCAGAGCTAGATGCAGAAAAAAATTATATTCAGTTTGCAACCTGATGGAGGTCAGTATAGATGGATTAATAGAACAAGACCCACACACAGCTAGAAGCCCAATATTTTTTCAGAGCTAGATGCAGAAAAAAATTATATTCAGTTTGCAACCTGATGGAGGTCAGTATAGATGGATTAATAGAACAAGACCCACACACAGCTAGAAGCCCAATATTTTTTCAGAGCTAGATGCAGAAAAAAATTAGATTCAGTTTGCAACCTGATGGAGGTCAGTATAGATGGACTAATACAACAAGTCCCACACACAGCTAGAAGCCCAATATTTTTTCAGAGGTAGATGCAGAAAAAAATATATTCAGTTTGCAACCTGATGGAGGTCAGTATAGGTGGACTAATAGAACAAGTCCCACAAACTGCTAGAAGGCCCAATATTTTTTCAGAGCTAGATGCAGAAAAAAATTATATTCAGTTTGCAACCTGATGGAGGTCAGTATAGATGGATCAATAGAACAAGACCCACACACAGCTAGAAGCCTAATATTTTTTCAGAGCTAGATGCAGAAAAAAATTAGTTTCAGTTTGCAACCTGATGGAGGTCAGTATAGATGGACTAATACAACAAGTCCCACACACAGCTAGAAGCCCAATATTTTTTCAGAGCTAGATGCAGAAACATATTAGATTCAGTTTGCAACCTGATGGAGGTCAGTATAGATGGACTAATACAACAAGTCCCACACACAGCTAGAAGCCCAATATTTTTTCAGAGGTAGATGCAGAAAAAAATATATTCAGTTTGCAACCTGATGGAGGTCAGAATAGGTGGACTAGTAGAACAAGTCCCACACACTGCTAGAAGGCCCAATATTTTTTCAGAGCTAGATGCAGAAAAAAATTATATTCAGTTTGCAACCTGATGGAGGTCAGTATAGATGGATTAATAGAACAAGACCCACACACAGCTAGAAGCCCAATATTTTTTCAGAGCTAGATGCAGAAAAAAATTAGATTCAGTTTGCAACCTGATGGAGGTCAGTATAGATGGACTAATACAACAAGTCCCACACACAGCTAGAAGCCCAATATTTTTTCAGAGGTAGATGCAGAAAAAAATATATTCAGTTTGCAACCTGATGGAGGTCAGTATAGGTGGACTAATAGAACAAGTCCCACACACTGCTAGAGGGCCCAATATTTTTTCAGAGCTAGATGCAGAAAAAAATTATATTCAGTTTGCAACCTGATGGAGGTCAGTATAGATGGATTAATAGAACAAGACCCACACACAGCTAGAAGCCCAATATTTTTTCAGAGCTGGATGCAGAAAAAAATTAGATTCAGTTTGCAACCTGATGGAGGTCAGTATAGATGGACTAATACAACAAGTCCCACACACAGCTAGAAGCCCAATATTTTTTCAGAGCTAGATGCAGAAAAAAATTAGATTCAGTTTGCAACCTGATGGAGGTCAGTATAGATGGACTAATACAACAAGTCCCACACACAGCTAGAAGCCCAATATTTTTTCAGAGGTAGATGCAGAAAAAAATATATTCAGTTTGCAACCTGATGGAGGTCAGTATAGGTGGACTAATAGAACAAGTCCCACACACTGCTAGAAGGCCCAATATTTTTTCAGAGCTAGATGCAGAAAAAAACTATATTCAGTTTGCAACCTGATGGAGGTCAGTATAGATGGATTAATAGAACAAGACCCACACACAGCTAGAAGCCCAATATTTTTTCAGAGCTAGATGCAGAAAAAAATTAGATTCAGTTTGCAACCTGATGGAGGTCAGTATAGATGGACTAATATAACAAGTCCCACACACAGCTAGAAGCCCAATATTTTTTCAGAGGTAGATGCAGAAAAAAATATATTCAGTTTGCAACCTGATGGAGGTCAGTATAGGTGGACTAATAGAACAAGTCCCACACACTGCTAGAAGGCCCAATATTTTTTCAGAGCTAGATGCAGAAAAAAATTATATTCAGTTTGCAACCTGATGGAGGTCAGTATAGATGGATTAATAGAACAAGACCCACACACAGCTAGATGCCCAATATTTTTTCAGAGGTAGATGCAGAAAAAAATATATTCAGTTTGCAACCTGATGGAGGTCAGTATAGGTGGACTAATAGAACAAGTCCCACACACTGCTAGAAGGCCCAATATTTTTTCAGAGCTAGATGCAGAAAAAAATTATATTCAGTTTGCAACCTGATGGAGGTCAGTATAGATGGATTAATAGAACAAGACCCACACACCGCTAGAAGCCCAATATTTTTTCAGAGCTAGATACAGAAAAAAATTAGATTCAGCTTGCAACCTGATGGAGGTCAGTATAGATGGATTAATAGAACAAGACCCACACACAGCTAGAAGCCCAAAATTTTTTCAGAGCTAGATGCAGAAAAAAATTAGATTCAGTTTGCAACCTGATGGAGGTCAGTATAGATGGACTAATACAACAAGTCCCACACACAGCTAGAAGCCCAATATTTTTTCAGAGGTAGATGCAGAAAAAAATATATTCAGTTTGCAACCTGATGAAGGTCAGTATAGGTGGACTAATAGAACAAGTCCCACACACTGCTAGAAGGCCCAATATTTTTTCAGAGCTAGATGCAGAAAAAAATTATATTCAGTTTGCAACCTGATGGAGGTCAGTATAGATGGATTAATAGAACAAGACCCACACACAGCTAGAAGCCCAATATTTTTTCAGAGCTAGATGCAGAAAAAAATTATATTCAGTTTGCAACCTGATGGAGGTCAGTATAGATGGATTAATAGAACAAGACCCACACACAGCTAGAAGCCCAATATTTTTTCAGAGCTAGATGCAGAAAAAAATTAGATTCAGTTTGCAACCTGATGGAGGTCAGTATAGATGGACTAATAGAATGATGCTATGCCCAAAAGATTTTACTTCACTAGGTGCAGTAAAAAAATTGGTATTCTATACACAGGTGGTATATCTTGCAACACAGATAGGCTACTCCACTGACTAACACACTCTGCAATAGGCCAAAAAGGATTAGCTTTGCTAGATTCAGCCAAATGCTGTGAAAAAAACTTGCACAGCACTGGCACAGACCTGCCTGGCAAAAACTGATAGGAACTGATGTAACCTAGTCCTGAAAAGGACTCCAATTACAATTAGTCTTTACTCCCACAACCTATCTATTTAAGAGCACAGACCTGCCTGATAAAAGTCGTAGGAAATGCTGTAACCTAGTCCTTAAAAGGACTGCAATCACAACTATTCCCTACTCCCAAGCTATCTGTATATTTGTGCGAAAATTGGCTTGAAATTAACAAGGTATAGCGCACACAGCAACAGCGGTGCCGTCTAACACGCAGCTGCAGCAGTGAGAAAATGGTGGCGACGGGGAAAATGGCTTGGTCTTATAGGGCAAGGACATGTGACATACACTGCCAATGACACATGCCCTTGCTTGTGTGAAAAAAAGCACTTCGCTCCGTGTGTGCGCTGCTGATAGGCTGACAGATTGCACCTCCCCACTGTAAATGCGGGAAAGAGAAAAAAAATGGAGATCTTCATTGTTCCTGCAGAGATCCATCCCCTGCCCCTCCCCCCACCCCGCTGTACACTCAAACTGCGTATTAACATTAATTTTCATCATTACTGAGAAAAAATCCAGTTATGATTTTGGTGCACGAACAGTTATCGAACATAACCTCGAACTGCCGAATTTTTCTCAAATTGTTCGTGTTCGCCGAACGGCTCGAACACCGCCCAAAACAGCTCGAATTTGAGATTGGCGAACAGTTCGAGTAGAACAACGCTCATCTCTAGTCAACAGCTTATCTTCATTTCCCACTCTGTCAGGGTCTGCCTGCTTAATGGCTCTCAGGGCCTCTTGTAGGTTTAGAGCATAGTCTCTTATACTCTCATGTGCCCGTTGTTTGCACCCATAAAATCTTAGTTTTATTTCGGCTGAGGTGCGGGTGTCAAATGTGTCTTTCAGCCGGGTTAGTATGTCTCTGACAGTCCTCTTCCTCCCAGGTGGCCAGGACTTTACCTCCCTTTGGGGTGCCCCGATTAATTGGGCCACCAGGATGCTCACTTTTTGCTCTTCTGTGAGGGGGTACACCTGGAAGAGGCTATCCAGTCTTTCTCTAAAGTCATTTAGGGTATGTGACTCCCCTGAGTACTGGGGTAGCCAGGCTGCCCCCAGGATATAGGGCATGGTGAATGGCATGACTGTTGCAGCGGTTGCGCTGGCGGTGGCTGTGGCAGTGGAGCTCCCCTCGGTGTCCGGCATCCTCCTCCCCCCAAGTGGACCGTGGCCTACCTTGCGATGCTCTTCTTCCGTAGGCCGCGGCTCCGCAGTCGATCGTCGGGGTTGAGGACCTGGCGTCGCGCTCCGATGACGTCAGCGTCGCTCTTCCTTCCTTCCAGGACCTTGCGCAGCGTCAGAGCGTGGGGCGGAGCTTCGGATCTCGCGCGCTTTCGGCGTCCACGCCCCTCTTCTTCCCGTGCGGCGTCCCGAAGATGGCGTCCGAAGGCGGGAAGCAGCTGCGGATGGCGGGAAGAAGGCAGAAGACGGCGGGAAACGGTCCAAGATGACGTCTGATGGCGGGAATCGGCTCCGGATGGCGGGAAACGACTCCGGACGGCGGGAAACTTCACCACAGGTACGTTCATAAGTCTTTTTCAGGCACGCAGTACCCGGTGGTTGCGGGCACGAAATCCTGCCGACTACGCCAAAGTTGACGCACCCCCTGGGCCTGTGTTGTGCAGGGGAACCCGGAACCGGGCCTGTTGTAGAATGCTGGGGGTTGTAGTCTCCGTGTGGCGGTGACCCGGTCCGTGCCCAGGGTGGTCAAACCAGTGGCAGTCTATTTGTATTGTAATAAGTGTCCGACTACGCCACCCATGGATTGCGGTCAGTGGGGACCGCCGCTGCGCTGCAGACCGCTGAGGCTGATGTTGTTTGCGCAGCCGAGTATGGGATGACTCCCCACGGGAGAAGTATTGCCTCAGGGCAGCTAATGTGGAAGATGATGGGAGTGATGGTCTGAGGGTCCCAGTGCTAATGGTGCAGGAGCGGCAAGGAATCACAGAGACGGGAGGTGCAGTTTAGGGTCTTTACTGATGGTAAAAGCAGACCCTCCCGGGAGTACTGGCTAGTATAAGGGGCCTGGTCAGTCTGCGAGCAAGCAGGAGTTCCCCTGGCCAGGTGGAGTTGTAGGCCTCCCCGTTTATCTGCACTCTTCCTGGCTACCTTGCTGTCAGCGGTTACAAGTAGTCCACGTCCCTGAGTATACCGTGTGGTGCTCACCCGTATGGCTGGTGACTTGGGGCCTTCTGTTAGCCTCCGCTCCTGGATGGCGGCGCTGGTCCCTTCTTTGTGACTGAGCCTCCGGGCTTCTATGGCCAGAGGACCTGGAATCCCCTGCCGGCTGGTTTCTGCTGCTGGGTGTATATCAGTCCCCACAGCCTCGGACTCCTGTGTCCGGTTTTAGTGTCTTCGTCCAGGGCGAGCTCTGCTCAGCTCCAGCCCCTGGACTTCAGCTACTGCTCCTACAGAGCTCCTGTTCTTGCTTTCCCTGTGTCTGGAACTGTCTGCAGCTCCACTCTGACTCCTCTAATCCCGCCCCAGACCCAGTTTAAAAGGGCAGATTCCTCCCCTCCCAGGTCTGGGCGGACCGTGTTGCATGTTTAGGGATCCTGACCAGAGAAACCTCCCACTTGCTCTCAGACATAATATCTCTATTACTGTGGCAACCAGACCCCTGGGGTGTCACATAGACTTATCGCTTTTGACTGGACAACCCCTTTAAGGCTATTAGCATATTAGCATAGATTTTGAACATGATTCTTTTTTTCTTTTTTTGTTATATCATTTTGTTATTAAATGCTTCTTACCAAGCCTAGTGGAATGTGTCCCAATCAGAAGTACATGGGGTTATTGAACCACACTCATATACCATATGAAATCAAACCAAAAACTTCTACAATGGCTAGTTATGACTAATAACCAGGGAGTTCAAACGTTTGAAGTAAGTAATAACTCCCATATCCTGTAGACCTTTTGCCTAATCTTTCTATGGAGTATACGTTGATGAAGATTTTTTTAACAATTTTGTAATAAACATTGATTTTATCTATTTATGTGTGATGGATCCCTTACTACCTTGGAGCCCACTTGAAGCCGATTTTGTAGTATATTTCTCCTCTTAGCCCCTTTGTACACAGCTCCATCCAAAAGTATATATCTCATCTTTGCCCCTCTATGTATAGCCCTATTCTGAAGTACATCACTCCTCTCTGTCCCCTGTATACATCCCCATCCTGCAGTATATAACTCCTCTTAGCCTCATACTGCAATATACCACACCTCTGAGGCACATATATACACCCCAATCCTGCATTATATCCTTTCAACTCCTTTATACTCAGTGCAATCAAGCAATATATCTCTCCTCTCAGCCCCTCTAAGCGCAGCCTCATCCAAAAAAACAAAACAACTCTTAGCTACCTCTATATACAGCCCCATCCAGCAAAACATAATTCCTCTCAGCCCTTCAATATACAACCCTATCCTTCAGTATATCATGCAGTATGTCACACCTCTGAGCCCCATCCTGAAGTAGATTACTCCTCTTAGTTACCAGCACATATGCACATCATTGCATCTTGGTAAGTTCACTGCAATATATTTTGGGATTTTTTCCATGACATCATTCCTCACAGAAAGAATTCAGTTCCAGACACATCCAAAGTAGAGCTATGCTGTCAGAAAGCCAACCTGCATCTTCCAGGGGTGGGCATATCATTGGTGCAACCTGTGCAGCTGTATGGGGTTCCTTGAGGTAAGGGGGCCCATTTCCACCTCCAAAGCAGGTGGAACTGTGCATTATGATGAGCTATTGGCAAATATACAGTTCTTGCAAAGGGTCTGTGATCGCCAATGTTACTGTGCATAATCATTTAGGAGAACTGGAACTACAGAACAGTTCTAATGGTAAATGGATATTTGGCTGATAAGTACAGCCTGGAGGGGCATTTTTAGGAGGAGATATGGGCAAATCAGGGTAGATTTAAAGCTGAGTTACAGTCCTTCAATTGAATAAATATACTGTAAGTGTACATTATTGTAAGACCACATTGTGATTTTGGAAATGACTCTTTAACAATCTTTTTTTTTTGCCTAAGTCAGTAAATTTTTAACTATTTGAAATAAAAACATCTCAGTTGTTTGTGTATCTTCAGAAAAAAGTTTTTTTTAAAATCTTTGATAAAAAAAAATCAAAGCCCTCTTCTGAAAATTCACTAACAATATAACAATATAAATAGGGAAACGTCTATTTGGAGATTTTATTTATTCCCAGTTTTCTGTTTTAATCTATTTTAAACAAAATCATATTTAAGTTAATCAGTTTCTTATAAAATAATTTTTAGTTTGTTTTTTATTGAAGATATGAAGCTTACTGTACATTATGTGATTAGTAGTGATGAGCGAGCACTAAAATGCTCGGGAACTCGTTGCTCGGGTCCAGAAAATTGGAATACTCGGGTGCTCGACCCGAGCAACGAACCCAATGTAAGTCTATGGGAAACTCGAGTATTTTTCAGGCGGCTCCCCCCGGCTGTCTGCAGAGGGCCTGAAAATTGCCCAATTCAATGGGAACAGTGCTCAAATGACATGGGAACAGCATGGGGAAGACACCTGGAAGCATTTCTGACTCCCAGGTCACTGCTCTCAACAACGTTGTCAGAGTATTACATCACTTTTACAGACTCACAATAAAACATACAAAAACGAAACCAAAAAGGATTTTCCTGGGAAATATGTTAAGGAACATCCTATCCCGGGTAATGACTTGTATATAAGGCAAAATAAATAACCAAAACCAAAAATAATCCTCCACAACTTGGGCTATGTTCACACGTAGCGTTTTTGATTCGTTTTTGCACTGTTGCATTGCTTTCAACCAAGACAAATGCATTCACTGGGAAATGTCATTTTAACATTTTACAACCTCATCTGGCCATGTGGTGTGTGACACATCATCAGACACATGCATACAGTGCTGAAAATACATGGGAACAGCATGGGGAAGACCTCTGGAAGCATCTCTGACTCCCGGGTCACTGCCTAAAAGTGTTCCCATCATAAGTGATTCTTGGCACATGCGAAGATGTCTCCCGCCATCCACCTGTCATTGCAGACTTGCAACAATCACCGACCACGTCCTTGTCCCAGTGCAGCGTTCAGCTGTCCCTACCCAATTCCTTGGAATGCAAGCGCAAGTATGCAGCCAGCCACCCACCCACAGGCTGCAATACTATGCTGCCAAATTTTTGACAGCTGCTTGCACTTGAAATGTGGCCTTTTAGGCTCGTGGAGGCAGAAGCTATCCACAATCTTATGGCGGCGGCGACCGGGTATCCATACTCGGTCCCCAGAAGCCACTATTTCTCCTGGTATCGTCTCCGCCTTCCACAAGCACGGGTCCCATAACATTACCCTGCACTCACTGGGAGGAATCGCCTAACCACAAACACGTGGTCAGGTGAATGTGGCCAGGGACGGTATGGAGCCAGTCCACAGCTTTTCTTGCTGAGTTGTATTTCACCACACCCATATTCTTTAGCTTGGTGAAAGGACTTGGGAAACCATATCTATCCAGCTGTCATTTCTCCCAGGAAGTCTTCTAAAGCTGCTTTCAATTGAAATATGGCCTTTTAGGCTCATGGAGGCAGAAGCTTTTCATAACCTCATGCCGGCGGCGGCCGAGTGTCCATACTCGGTCCCCAGCCACCACTATTTCTCCCGGTATCGTCTCCACCTTCCACAAGCATGGGTCCCAGGACATTACCCGTGCCCTCCCCAGTGCACTTACTGGGAAGGACCGCCTAACCACAAACACGTGGACAGGTGAATGTGGCCAGGGACGGTACGGAGCCAGTCCACAGCTATTTTTGCTGAGAGTTGTATTTAGCTCGGTGAAAGGACTGGCAGAGAGGGAAACAATATTTACTCTGGGTGTCATTTCTACCAGGAAGTCCTCTAATGCAGCTTGTTGCAGAAGCAATGGCAGCCCGTCCAACAACAACTCGGACTTGTCGGTGGAGCTTTGACACACAAACATCTTTCTTTGCGCATTTAGTTTCATGCCTACAGAGTTGGGCAATGGCCTGATCTGCATTGCGGTTTGAGAAATAACATGAATACGCACGTCCGATCCACATTAAAAAAGCAGCCATAGAGTGTCCAGGAACCTTCCCAAACACTTTTCTTAGCCAGAGCTGCTTCTCGGCAGGGATCAACCGACCCACCAGAAAAACGGAGACTCCTCCGGTGAGCACTGGCTTCTCCTTCAGGAGAGTTCATAGTGCCTAGGTGAGGCCATGATTATGATAGAGGCCACCATCTGCTTAGTTTTCTGTTACTTGGAATGCAAGCGCAAGTATGCAGCCAGCCACCCTCCCACAGGCCGCAATACTAAACTGCCAGATTTCTGGGCAGCTGCTTGCACTTGAAATGTGGCCTTTTAGGTTCGTGGAGGTGGAAGCTTTTCACAACCTCATGCCTCATGCCTCGTGTCCATACTCGGTCCCCAGCCATCACTATTCTTCCCAGTGTGTTCTCCGCCTTCTACAAGCACGGGTTCCTGAACATTACTGCTGGTACTTTTCTGTGGAATTTGCTTGCCTGCTACCAGCCTTGAATATTTCCAGTAAACTATGGTACGACGCCATAGTATTAGCACTGTCCCCAGTACCAGTAGCGAAGCCATCCCCAATTTCCTTCTCAGGAATTTTATTTGGTAGATTAAGTGGCTGCCCAAATACATTAGTTTCTCACAAAGGAGCTGAAGATAGAGAGGCAGTAGGTGCAAGTTTCTCCAGCCTGTTAGATATTAGAGAGTGAACAGCAGCACATTGGATCACTGGTTAGCACTGAAGCCTTGCAGCGCTGGGATACTGGGTTCAAATCCCAGCAAGGACAACATCTGCAAAGACTTTGTATGTTCTCCCCATGTTTGCGTGTATTTCCCCCTCAGTAAAAAATTCAGCCATAGAGTGTCCGGGAACCTTCCCCCACACTTTTCTGAGCCAGGACTGCTTCTCGGCAGGCTTGGACGGTCCCACCAGAGAATCCTCTGGTGTGCCCTGGCTTCTACCTCAGGAGAGTTCATGATAGCGCTAACTTTGCAGCTGGTATGGGGCTCTTGAGCGGGGGCAGAAAGGTGAGCCCTCAGAATCAAATCCTCTGGTGGGCACAATGTTTTTCAATCTAAAACAGCTTCTCAGTGGGAGTTGTGTTTCACCACAGCCATATTCTTTTGCTCGGTGAAAGGCCCGGCATATAGTGAAACTGTATCTACTCCGGCTGTCATTTCGCCATCACCAGGTTCCGCCCATTGTCACACACGACCATGCCTGGCTGTATGTTCAGCAGTGAGAGCCACAGATCATGCTGCTGTGTTACAGCTTTCAAAAACTTTTCAGCTCTGGGCAGGTTGTCACCTAAGCATTAAGCATGTTATCTTCAGCACAGCCTGTTGCCGATTGGCGAAGGCAGTGCTGCAGTGCTGTCAGCTTCTGACTGATGTGATCATTTTGGAGATGGAGGAGGAGGTGCAGGAGCTGAACAATGTGATTACATTGAGGTTAGATTGGCGACCCTGCTTTTTATACTAAAGGAAGATCCTGTTGTTTTGTTTTTTTTCACATTATTTTTAAAGACAAATGCATTCAACGGGAAATGTCATTTTAACATTTTACAACCTTATCTTGCAATGTGATGTATGATACATCATCAGACACATCCTGTTTTATTTATGATGGAGGGACTCTGAAAGTCATAAAGCCTATTTTTATAGGGCCATCAGACGGCCCTTACTATTCTTAATATTCCAGCAGTCGGCCCTCCCTATTGTTAGAGAACCATCAGCCAGCTATGCTTTGTTGTTCCAATTATTAACAAGTGGGTCTCCTATAATGTTATTGCGTATGCAGTGACTGCAAGGGCTGGTAAAAATTTGAACGCAACCCAATACCTCTTTGAAGCGACATAGAGGAGAGTCTCAGTAAAAAAAATGTTCCCATTATAAAGGAGCGGGTCTCCTATAGTGGTAATGCCCATGTTGTGACTGCAAGGGCTGCCAAAATTTGGGAAAAACTCTACTAAGAATTTAAAGACACATAGAGCAGGGCCACAGTGACGACAAATTCCCATTAGAAAGGAGAGAGCCTGCTATACAGTTATAGGGTATGCAGTGAGTCTAATGGCTGACCAAATTTAAGAAAAACCCCACTAAGAATTTAAAGACACATAAAGCAGGGCCACAGTAACGACAAATTCCAATTAGAAAGGAGAGAGTCTGCTATACAGTTATAGGGTATGCAGTGAGTCCAACGGATGACCAAGTTTAGGAAAAACCCCACTAAAAATTTAAAGACACACAGAGCAGGGCCACAGTAATAAGTATGACATGTTCCCATTAGAAAGGATAGGGTCTGCTATACAGTTATAGGGTATGCAGTAAGTCCAACGGCTGACCAAATTTAAGAAAAACCCCACTAAGAATTTAAAGACACATAGAGCAGGGCCACAGTAACGACAAATTCCCATTAGAAAGGAGAGAGTCAGCTATACAGGTTATATGTTATGCAGTGAGTCCAACTTCTGACCAATTTTAGGAAAAACCCCACTAAGAATTTAAAGACACATAGAGCAGGGCCACAGTAACGAAAAATTCCCATTCGAAAGGAGAGGATCCCCCATAGTGTTAGCCTATGCAGTGAATGCAAGGGCTGCCAAAAATTGGAAGGCACTCCAATGCCCCTTGGAAGAGACTTAGAGGGCCTCATAAAAAAATGTTCCCATTAGAAAGGAGCGGGTCTTCTATTCTTGTAAAGCCTATGCGCTAAGTGTATGGTCTGACAAACATTTACCCCTGGGGGTATACATAAACATACTGCATACATTTTTTTGCTGGCATCATAAACACCCTTTAAAAAAATATGTGGGTGTTGCATCATTGACCACAGTTACCCTGGTGATATGGTGGTGGAGGATGAGGAGAAGGAGGAGGACAAGAGCAAATAGCCAAAATCAGGAAGCTTATACCCATGTGTGGGTGTGAAGAGGTGCATGGGAATACACCTCCCAAAAAAAGACACTGGATTTGAGTTTATGTTATGCTGCTATCATTCGGTGGTGTTGAGAAGTCTGGCCCAATCCAGCCCTTGTTCATTTTTAAAAGAGTCAGCCCGTCAGCATTTTAAGTTGACAGGCGGATGCGCTTATCACTTATAATTCCACCAGCGGCACTAGAAACCCGCTCTGATAAAACGCTAGCGGCAGGGCAAAGAAGGACTTCCAAGGCATAGAGAGCCAGTTCATTCCACGTATGCAGCTTGGATACCCAATAATTAAAAGGCACAGAGGAATCATGGTGCATGTTGGTACGGTCAGCAAGGTACTCTCTCAGCATCATCCCAAACTTTGCAATCCTTGTGAGAGTATCCAGCACCTCATGCGATGGGAGGGTCTGTGAAAACTGTCTCAGAACTTTGACAGTGTTCCCCTGCCTCTGCTGGATTGCATTTGTGTCTCTCTCACCTGTACTCCTAGGTGGTCCAATGAACTGTGACCTCTGCCGCCAGCGTTTTCAGATGGTAATTTTTTTAATAGTTCCGCAACAAGGGCCTTCTGGTATTGGTGGGTCTAGAAGCATCACCAACCAGTAATGACTGTCACCCAAAATTTTGAGAACGCGAGGGTCTTGGGAAAGGCAGCGAACATAAACTCAGCCTTGTGTGCCAATCGACTAACAGGCAAGACTTCTGGCCATCCACGCTGAAAAGATGGTATGATAGTTGTGCAGGTAGTACCATCTATAGCGCATGAAACTAGCTCCTGTCCTTCCTCCTCCTCTTACTCATTGTCACTCAATCCACATTGGGATGAGATGAGGCTGGGCTATGTGTAAAAATCCTGTATGGTTCCTTGCTCCATGTCATCGTGCTCCACCTGCAATGCATCCTCTTTGATTGTGAGCAGAGAGCATTTCAGAAGACAGAGAAGCAGGATGGTGACGCTAATTATGGCGTTATCGCCGCTCACCATCTTGGTGGAGTCCTCAAAGTTTTGGAGGAAGGTACATATGTCTGATATCCATGTCCACTCCTGAGGTCTTATGTGTGGAGTCTGAACTGAATACCGATGGCCTTGTTGATGCTGGCACTCAACAACTGCCCTTTTCTGCTCATAAATCCTTCCTAAAATCTGCAGTGTAGAGTTCCAAAGTGTGGGGATATCACATACCAGTCTGTAAGCTGGAAGATGCAAACACTAATGAAACGCAGGAAGGGCTGTGGAAGCTGTAGGTGACTTTCTAAAATGGGCACACAGGTGGCGTACTTTAAGAAGCAGATCCAGCAGCTCCATGTAGGATTTGAGAAACCTCTGAACCATGAGGTTAAGCGCATGGGCCAGGCATGGTACATGTGTGAACTCGCCTCAGAGCCGCCACCAGGTTCCAGCCATTGTCACACACGACCATGCCTGGCTGTAGGTTCAGTGGTGTGAACCACAGATCTGTCTGCTCTTTCAGAGCTGCCCACAACTCTTCAGCATTGTGCGGTTTGTCACCTAAGCATATTAGCTTCAGAACAGCCTGTTGCTGCTTGGCCGAGGCAGTGCTGCAGTGCTTCCAGCTTGGAGGCTGAAGAGGAGGAAGAGGCTGAGATGCAGGAGCTGTAGACTGTGGGGGCAACCCTGATTGACCTAGGGCCCGCAATCCTTGGCGTCGGTAGGACGTGTTCCGTTCCAAGGTCCGACTGGGTCTCAACTTCCACTATGTTAACCCAGTGTGCCATCAGCGAGATGTACCGTCCCTGCCCACAAGCACTTGTCCACGTGTCCGTGGTTAGATGGACTTAGACGGTAACTGCATTGTTGAGGGCACGGTTAATGTTTTGGGACACGTGCTTGTGTATTGCGGGGACGGCACACCAGGAGAAATAGTGGCGGCTGGGGACCGAGAACCAAGGGACGGCCGCCGCCATCAGGTTGCGGAATGCTTCCATCTCTACGAGCGTAAAAGGCAACATTTCGAGCGCAAGCAGTCGTGAAATGTGTGAATTTAGTACTGTGGCCTGTGGGGCGTTGACTGCATATTTGGTATGGACAACTGAACGCTGCGCTGGGACAAGGACATGGACGTGCTTCCTGATGCTGCTACTTGAGAGTGTGCAATGACAGGTGGAGGGGAGGAGGCATCTTCGCATGCACTATGCACAGGGGATTGGCTTGCATGCACAACAGTGGAATAAGCAATGGTGCCACCCACAGACACTGTTCCTGGACCCTTGGGTTCGACCCACAAAGTCGGGTGCTTTGCTGCCATGTGTCCGATCATGCTGGTGGTGGTCAGGCTGGTCGTTTTGCCACTCCTGCTGATTCTGGCCTGGCAGGTGGTGCAAATGGCCTTTTTGGGGTTATCAGCAGAGTCTTAAAAAACAACCAGACTCGGGAAGACCTAACAGTTGTACTGGCAACTTTCTTCATGTTGGTGTTACGGGGAACGGTTGCCTGCCTTCTTTCTGCGGCCACCACACTGCTTATTACTGCCTGTTGAGGTGCTCTGCCTCCCTCCCCCTGTGTGCTGCTGTCCTCACTCTGCATGTCCTCCTGCCAGGTTGGGTCAGTTACTATATCATCCACCACCTCGTCTTCCACTTCCGCACTCAGGTCCTCCTCCTTACTTTCTGGCAATTGTGTCTCATCATCATCCACCTCTTGTGACACTTTCCCGCCGTCACCTTCGTGTGTCCGTGGCTGCTCAAACCTTTGGCATTGCTACATGCAACCTCCTCTTGCCCCGCTTCAAGTGGACCGGGCGAGAGGCCCAAATCTATAAATGGAAAAGTGAACAGCTCTTCGGAGTGTCCAAGTGTGGGATCAGTTGTCTCTGGGCACTCGGCATGGTGGGAGGAAGGAGGTTCAGGGTGAGGAATATTCGGTCCAGACTCACAGCTACTGAGACTTGACCATGTAGAAGACAAGGTGCTGGTGGTGGTGGTGGCTAAGTGACTGGAAGCATTATCTGCTATGCAACCAATAACCTTTTTACACTGCTCTGTGTTCAATAGTGGTGTTCTGCGGCCCCCTATTAATTGCGACAGGAAGGTCGAGCGTGAAGATGTGGGTGTTTGTTGTGGCACAATTTCAGCTTGCCCACAGCCTCGGCCTCTGCTTGCACTATCATCAACATCACGTCCAGTTCCCCGTCCCTTGCCACGTGCCTTGCCAATTTTAAATGGAGGACAATATCTTCCACGCTCACAACAACTGTCTAAATTTGGAGCGAACTTATATGTGATCCGTGTGATGGACAAACCACAGTTTTAAATAACTGGCCTGTAGGTAACTATTTTGAACAGCAATCTGGTGTCAATTGCTTCACTGACACACTGAAACTAATTTTTAATGGAGGCCGGAAATGGCAGTATTATCTGAAAACGTATATTTGATCCGTGTGACGGAGAAAACACAGTTTTGAATGCCTGGCCTGTAGGTAACTATTTTGAACAGCAATCTGGTGTCAATTGCTTCACTGAAACACTGAAACAAATTTTTAATTGAGGTCAGAAATGGCAGTATTTCTGAAAACATATATGTGATCCGTGTGACGGAGAAAACACAGTTTTAGGTAACTGGCCTGTAGGTAACTATTTTGAACAGCAATCTGGTGTCAATTGCTTCACTGACACACTGAAACCAATTTTTAATGGAGGTCAGAAATGGCAGTATTTTCTGAAAACATATATGTGTTCCGTGTGACGGAGAAAGCACAGTTTTAAATACCTGGCCTGTAGGTAACTATTTTGAGCAGCAATCTGGTGTCAATTGCTTCACTGACACACTGAAACAAATTTTTAATGGAGGCCAGAAATGGCAGTATTTTCAGCGCAATTATATGTGATCCGTGTGACGGAAAAACCACAGTTTTAAATAGCTGGATTTTTAGTGCTGTAATATGGAAAGGACCTGGCTGTATCCTGCATTTCCAACAAGCAAATGGCACAGGAAAACTGAGTTCTCTGGATTGCTTTTTAAGCAAATAATGAGAATTAAGATCCCAAAAAAAAATTATTTCTTGCCCCTGAGACCTGGGTCTACTTCTAGAAATATCTAACAGCAGCAGCAGCATACAAAACTGGAATGGAGCCTCTTGTCCTATGTGCACTGCAGTCTGCTATATACCTCGCCTGATTATATACACTGCCTGCCTGATATCTCTGCAGATGGACTAGTCCTCAGAAGGACTGTTTGTTGAGATGGATATGTGTCTCTAATTTAGTTTGGTACACCTATACTAACTAGAAACAAGCAAATATCTCCCTAGCTCAGCAGCACCTCTCCCTACACTGTCTGATTCCAGAGTGACTGTGACGAGCATGGAGGAGCCAGGTCTGATATAGACATGATGACATGCGGCCAACCAATCACTGTAATGCCACAATCAACATGGCTACAGCATTACAGTGAGTGGCAGGCAATCCCTGAATGTTCATTTGCGCTCTAAAGAGCGCCAAACTTGCAGGGAGGAGACCCGAGTGCCGAGCATGTCGAGTAGTGAGATGCTCGGGTGAGCACCGAGCAGTAGCGAACATGCTCGCTCATCACTAGTGATTAATACTAAAGTACTGAAGTAAATACAAAATGGACAGTGTATTCAAATAAGTTACAGAAAATTTTACTAGTGATTCACATGGACGATATAAAGTAAACTTAAAATAACTTTATATACTGTTTACTGCTTGACAAATCTTCTGTTCTGGCCTCTCAACAGGTATGACAAGTCTAAGACAATTTGCTGTTTAAGGCCTCCTTCACATGTCTATACCAAACACGTATGTGTAAAACCGGTACCGGTGACATCAGAATTTTCCATCAGCGTGTCATCCGTGTGTTTATTATTTCCATGAGCGGTTCTTTTTCCAGTATGCATAAAGAAAAAATGGAATTACAAAGCTTCTCCTTTAGTTTGCACTTGTAAACACGGACAACACATGGATAGCACAGGGATCCATGTGCTGTACGAGTTTGTCATGGACCTATAGACTTGTATTGGCTCTTGTCATCCGTGTTGCTGGAAAAAATGGACATGTCTCTGTGTGATTTGCATGGATACACACACGGTCCATGTAAAACCACGGACACGTGAGCAACCCCATAGATTATAATAGGAACATGTGAGATCCGTGAAGAAAATGGATGACACACATACTGGAAACACAGACTTGTGAAGGAGGCCCAACAGAAATTTCTTAAAACTTAGGGGAAAAAAATAGAAATCATTGACATTCCGTTTAAGAAGCCAATGTTGTTGTTCAGTGTGTTTAACACATTTTTCCCACAAGCCTGTTTTCACCTTCATGACCAGGCCAAATTTTACAATTCTGACCAGTGTCATTTTACATGGTAATAACTTTGGAGTTCTTCGACACCACTGATTCTGAGATGGTTTTCTTGAGACATATTGTACTTCATGATAGTAGTAAAGATTGCTCGATAACACTTGCATTTATTTGTAAAAATATCGGAAATTTGACAATTTTTGAAATTGCAATTCTTATGCCCTTAAACCAGAGAGGTATATCTCATAAATTAGTTAATAAATAACATTTACCACATGTCTACATTACATCTGCATAATTTTTGAAACATACATTTTTTTTCTTAAGAAAGTAGAAGGGTTAAAAGTTGACCAGCGATTCCTCATTTTTCCAACAAGATTTACAAAACCATTTTTTTAGCGACCACATCACATTTGAAGTGACTTTGAAGGGCATATATGACAGAAAATACCCAAATTGACACCATTCTAAAAACTTCACCCTTCAAAGTACTCAAAACCACATTCAAAAAGTTTATTAACCCTTCAGGTGCTTAACTGTGTAATGCCATGGCAGGCGACCCTGATTGGTGTCTCCTTTTCCCTCCAAGGAGGGATGCTGCCTTACTCACCACCCCGGGCCCTGGCGCAGCCCCCGGCATGTTCCCTGCTCCATGCCATCCTATGCTGTGCACGCCACACTGTTTCCCGGTGGCATGCCTAGTTTAATGTGTGTTCACTGGCAAGGTGCCTCCCTGCCAATAGCTGGGAGACATCTTGTATAAAAGGTACCCTCCCCAATAGGGAGGTGCCTGTGTTAGGTGATTGATGTGTATGGAATTGTATGCTGACAGGTCCCCCGTCCCTAGTCTTTTTAGTATCCCCTATCCTGTATCCTGTGTCCCCTTAGCCTGCCATAGTTGTCCTTGTTTCCTGTGACTGCTTCGACAGTGTCCATATCCTGAAACTGCGTCTGCAGTACCTGTACCCCATGGCCGCTTCAGCAGTACCTATCAGCTATCCGGAGACCTGTCCCTGTGGCTGTCCTGCCTGCACAGTGTGAACCAGTCCCAGTGGCCATCCTGCTGGCACAGTCTGAACTTGTCCCAAGTGGCCGTCCTTCCCTATTGAGAATCGGAAGGATTATCTCTGCTCTTTAGAGTCAGCCACAACAGCAGGATGCCACCCTGAAGTGGCACCTGGCAGCTACCTGCCACACAAACCTGACCTCACCACTAGGGTCTCCAGTGAACACCAAGGTAGCTGGTTAGTTACGCCCCTCCAGGGTAAGTCCAGCTTGTGGGTTCCCGAACCATGTGCGCCACCTAGGAGAGTAACAGTTAGCTCAGGCCATGGGTCCCGCTGATCCCCAGTCCTCTCTGCGCTCTGAGCTGTTTCACCAGCTAATCAACCAGTGAAGGAGCCAGAGAAAATTTTTTACCCGATCTGAAGTCCTGACTTTTGTTGCACCAGCACAGGTTGCAGTTCCTGCAGCCGTGCCTACTCAATCTGTGACTTGTGCTCCCAGAGTGGAACCCCTCCCAGTGGATCCTCCACAATACTATGGGGATCCGAAGAAATGCTCCTGAAGCAGTGCATGCAGCACTACAAATTCTTTGCTAATCATATTTCCACCGAGGTGGGATTCCTTATGTTCCACTTAGCAGGAGATACTTTGATATGGCTCAGCCACCTATGGGAAGCAGGGGATCCTATCACCTCGGACATGTAGGCCTTCCTGGAGGCCTTCCGAAAGGTCTTCGACAAGCCTATTCCAGAATCTTCTGCAAAGACTTCCCTTCCCAACTTCCAAGAGCAGACGAGACGGGTGACGCATGTTAGGAGACTGTCACATCTGGCACTGTCCTTTCAAAGACCACCTGTTCCCCAGCCTTTGAGGCAGCTACCATGCTGAATTTGTGAAGCTCGACCATGTCAGGTGGTCTGAGTTGAAGCCGGAACTCATGAGATGGTATTGTAGTATTGTTGCAGTTGCATGGAACATTCTAATGGTCTTTGTCCAGCGAAGCTTAAAAAACTCCTAAACCTTGAGCCATTGGGAGAGGATGCCCTTGGCGGGAGTATTACCTCTTCACAGATGACAGTGACTGTAGCCGTGCAAGTGGAGGCTTAGGTTCAATGGGAAAATTTAGGCTGAAAGCCGTGAAGAGTCGATGTCTGATTCCCATCCGAAAGCTCCAGAAACTGGTGTGGGCATTGTCAAGTGAAGGATGAGCCCTACTCAGAAGCAGTCAAGTCATGTCTGCACAACTTAAGCTCCAGATCGGAGCATTATACAAGGACAAGATTGCCTTCCAAGTGCTGTCTGGAATGCCCATTGGTCGTTCAGAGCCAAGAACTCTAGTGCTCGTTCTGGCCTGGAGACCCCAGCACACTATGGGTCCCATGAGTGATGCAGTGCCGGTGTCAGCACCCGCTGTCCCCCGCTTTCTTGTCCTGGCACAATACTTACCTATCCATGTGCCTCCGCAGCAGCTCCGGTCTCTTCCACAGCTGCTGCATTGTGACGTCTCAGGTCAGAGGGTGCGGTGACGTCTTTACACTGCGCTCTCTTCTGAGCCATCACAGGCAGCGCAGAGCGGGAAGACACCGGTGTGGGTGAGGGATCTGAAGCAGCGGCAGCAGATGAGAAGTGAGGTGAGTATTTGATTTTTTTGTCATATGTATGGAGACATGGGGCATTATATGGTGGTGGGGGGGACAAGTGACATCCTTCATGAGGCATTATATGGAGGGGAACAAGTGACATCCTGCATGGGGCATTATATGGGGGGGAATGACATCCTGCATGGGGCATTATATGGGGGGGGGAAGTGACATCCTGCATGGGGCATTATATGGGGGGGAGAAGTGACATCCTGCATGGGGCATTATATGGAGGGGAGAGATAACACCCTGAATGGGGCATTATATGGGGAGGAGAGGTGACATCCTGCATGGGGCATTATAAGGGGGGTGACCTCCTGCATGGGGCATTATGTGGGGGCCAGTATTCTGTATGGAGCATTATAAGGGGGGCCAGTATCCTCTATGGAGCGTTATATGGGGACCAGTATCCTGTATGGAGCGTTATATGGGGACCAGAATCCTGCATGGAGCAGGATACAGACCAAAAGTTTGGATACACCTTCACATTTAAAGATTTTTCTGTATTTTCTTGACTGTGAAAATTGTACATTCACACTGAAGGCATCAAAACTATGAATTAACACATGTGGAATTATATACTTAACAAAAAAGTGTGAAACAACTGAAAATATCTCTTATATTCTAGGTTCTTCAAAGTAGTCACCTTTTGCTTTGATGACTGCTTTGCACACTCTTGGCATTCTCTTGATGAGCTTCCAGAGGTAGTCACCGGAGATGGTTTTCACTTCACAGGTGTGCCCTGTCAGGTTTAATAAGTGGGATTTCTTGCCTTATAAATGGGGTTGGGACCATCAGTTGTGTTGTGCAGAAGTCTGGTGGATATGTGGCACCCCAGGAGTCCGGTTGCCACAGTGGCATTGCCTACCTCACAAGGGGGTGATGACATGCCTGGAAGCAAGGAGGGGTCCCCTAATCAGATGTGATCTGTGGTCCCCACCTGCAGAACCACTCCTTTATTGAGGGTGTCTTGATAATTGCCAATAATTTCCATCTATTGTCTATTCCATTTGTACAACAGTATGTGAAATTGATGGTCAATCAGTGTTGCTTCCTAAGTGGACAGAGGTCTTAGGGGGCCTCCTCCCTCTGCCTGCCTTCTAAATTCTGTGATCGATATCAATTGCAGCATTTAGTGGGTTAAACTACAGTGAGTGCTGGGTGTCAGCTGTCAGGATTGCTGAACACTCGGTGGCGATCCATACGTCTAAGGTTGGTTAGTACTTACAGATCTGGACGTATGGATACATCCAAGGTTGTGAAGGGGTTAAAGGGAATATGTCGCCAGGTTTTTAACGTCTAATATCAGAGAAGCATAATGTAGAAACAGAAACACTGATTCCAGCGATGTGTCACTTACAGGGCTGCTTGCTGTAATTATGATAAAATCACTATTTTATCAGCCGGAGATTATCACTAGGAGGACTAATAAACCTGGCACCATGTAGTCCTCCATATTAATGAGCTATGTATAACCCCACCCCCACCACTGAATAGCAGCTTTCTCCCTATTCACACTGTAAACAAAAAGCTACCAATCAGTTAAGTGGGCGAAGTTATACAGAGCTCAGCATTCAGAGAACTAGTAGAGACTTGCAGTAGAGAAAAATGTTATTGTATCAAAACTGCAGCAAGCAACCCAGTAATTGACAAAAAGCTGATATCAGGTTCTCTGCCCATACATCATGCTCAGATGGGATATCAAAAATCTGGTGACAGATTCACTTCAAGTGCAGGACTTTTGTTTTCACAATCTTACTGTTATATTGATTGCTTTAATCCCAGGTTTGCTGCATTCTGCAGTGCATTAGTAATGTGACCAGGTATTCGTATGTATGGTTGCTTTTTTTCTATGAAGTTATTTTAATTGTTTTTATCCCAAGTGAAGGAATATGACACTTGCTATACAAATCTATGCACATCGCAAACTATAATTACAGTGTATGTATAGTGAGTATATTTTAAAGATAATCTGTCAGTAGGATTAATGTTTCTAAGTTGTCTACAGTATATAGGCATGTAGGTCATAGGAAGCTGAATAAAATGAAACCTTAATATCTGCGATCCAATGTCTTATTCCAGAGAAATCCATGATTTTCTATGGAAATGAGCTGTTCAGGACTATGGGCCGGACACTAATCTACAAGTGAATCTGCCTCAAAAGGAAAAGGCTTTGCTGAATCAACCCAGAGCTGCTGCACCGACCACCCATTCGAATGCCACAGAACGGTACTGAAAAGTGATGCTAGTGAGATGGAGGTTGCAGTGTCGTATGGGTGCTGCCGTGAAGGAAGAGAAGAATCACGGTAAAAAGGAATGCCTATTGAACTTTGCATTTTGGGGATGGTACATCCCATTCTTCAGGTATAATCAGACAGGAAGTCATTGCCAACCCATATGCCAGTCGGAGATGACGAGACAATTCTAATCAAGTTGTTAACCCATTCTTTACAAAGAAAATACAGTCGTACAGTGGCTTGCGAAAGTATTCACCCCACTTGCCATTTTTCGTATTTTGCTGTCTCACAACCAGGAATTTCACAGGTTTTTTTTGAGAGTATGCATCAATTCATGTAAATAACATGCCTACAGTTTTGAACATTTGGTTTTCTTTTTAATGTGAAGCAAACAACAAATAGGCCAAAATGACTGAAAACGTTAGTGTGCATAACTATTCACCTCCTCTAAAGTCAGTACTTTGTAGAGCCTCCTTTTCGAGGCAATTACAGCTGCAAGTCACTATGGATAAGACTCTACGAGCTTTCCACAACTTGCCACTGGGATTTTTGTTCATTCCTCGAGGCAAAACTGCTTCAGCTCCTTCAAGTTAAATGGTTTCCTCTGGTGAACAGCAATCTTCAAGTAAATCTGACCACAGGTTCCCAATTGGATTAAGATCTGGGCTTTGACTAGGCCATTCCAAAACATTTACGCATTTCCCGTTAAATGACTCAAGTGTTCCTTTAGAACTATGCTTTGGGTCATTCTCTTGTTGGAAGGTGAATCTCCGTCACAGTGTCATATCACTGACAGACTGAAACAGATTTTGCTCTAGAATACCCCTGTATTTCACAACATTCATCTTCCCCTTGATTCAGACCATTTTCCCTGTCCCTGCTGCAAAAACACATCCCTACAGCATGATGCAGCCACCACCATGTTTCACTGTGGAGATGGTGTTCATGGGGTGATGAGCTGTAATGTTTTGGTGCCAGACATAACATTGTACTTCCAATAGATAGGTTGGGAGTAAAGACTAATTGTAATTGCAGTCCTTTTCAGGGCTAGGTTACATCAGTTCCTATCACTTTTATCAGGCAGGTCTGTGCTCTTAAATAGATAGGTTGGGAGTAAAGACTAATTTTAATTGCAGTCCTTTTCAGGGCTAGGTTACATCAGTTCCTATCACTTTTTGCCAGGCAGGTGTGTGCCAGTGCTGTGCAAGTTTTTTTCACAGCATTTGGCTAAATCTAGCAAAGCAAATCCTTTTTGTCCTCTTGCAGTGTGTGTTAGTCAGTGGAGAAGCCTATCTGTGTTGCAAGCTACACCACCTGTGTATAGAATACAAATTTTTTTACTGCACCTAGTGAAGTAAAACCTTTTGGGCATAGCATCATTCTATTAGTCCATCTCTACTAACCTCCAGCTGGTTGCAAATTCAAAATAATTTTTATCTGCATCTAGCTCTGAAAAAATATTTGGGCTTCAGCTTGTAGCAGTGTGTGGGACTTGTTCTATTAGTCCATCTGTACTAACCTCCAGCAGGTTGCAAATTCAAAATAATTTTTATCTGCATCTAGCTCTGAAAAAATATTTGGGCTTCGGCTTGTAGCAGTGTGTGGGACTTGTTCTATTAGTCCATCTATACTAACCTCCAGCAGGCTGCAAATTCAAAATAATTTTTATCTGCATCTAGCTCTGAAAAAATATTTGGGCTTCGGCTTGTAGCAGTGTGTGGGACTTGTTCTATTAGTCCATCTATACTAGCCTCCAGCAGGTTGCAAATTCAATGTAATTTTTTTCTTCATCTAGCTCTGAAAAAATATTTTGGCTCGTAGCAGTGTGTGGGACTTGTTCTATTAGTCCATCTATACTAACCTCCAGCAGACTGCAAATTCAAAATAATTTTTATCTGCATCTAGCTCTGAAAAAATATTTGGGCTTCAGCTTGTAGCAGTGTGTGGGACTTGTTCTATTAGTCCATCTATACTAACCTCCAGCAGGTTGCAAATTCAATATAATTTTTTTCTGCATCTAGCTCTGAAAAAATATTTCGGCTTGTAGCAGTGTGTGGGACTTGTTCTATTAGTCCATCTATACTAACCTCCAGCAGGTTGAAAATTCAAAATAATTTTTATCTGCATCTAGCTCTGAAAAAATATTTGGGCTTCGGCTTGTAGCAGTGTGTGGGACTTGTTCTATTAGTCCATCTATACTAACCTCCAGCAGGTTGCAAATTCAATATAATTTTTATCTGCATCTAACCCAGCCAATACTTTTGGGCAAATACCACAGTTTGGCCACTCAGCTCTGCTCGGTTCCCATCCATTGTTCTTTGTGCAAACAACTCCAGAGTTGTGAATTAGTTAACCACCAAAATGAGTGGAAAAAGGCCTGCTGCTGGTGGAAAGGGGAATAGGCGTGTTGGGAAGGGAAAAAAAGGTTGTGTCCGTGGGGTAGGTGTTAAAGCAACAGTAACATCTGCAGAAGAAAGACCATCTTCCAGCCAAACTAAGAGGTCTACTTCTTTTAGCGGACAATGTGATAAGATCCCTTTCTTACGGCCACGCCAATCGCTACAAATTCCAGATGGCGCGCAAAAACAGCAGGTGCTTCAACGGATATCAAGTGCTCCTTTAAGTGGGCCCCCCACGGTGGGGGGCGAGTAACATCTGCAGAAGAAAGACCATCTTCCAGCCAAACTAACATGTCGACTTCTTTTCGTGGACAATGTGATACGATCCCTTTGTTACGGACACGCCCATCGCTACAAATTCCAGATGAGGCACAAAAACAGCAGGTGCTTCAGCGGATATCAAGTGCTCCTTCAAGTGGGCTCTCCTCCACCTCAACTTCAACATCACAAATACTCCAGTCCTCAGAGGTGTCACCCCAATCGCACTTGCTTCCTCACAGCTCCCAAGTCTCCAGCTGCCCGTCTGAGTATGGGGTAGAACAGATGGTTGAGTCTGCAGAGCTGTTTACTCATACTATAGCCTGGGAATCAGAGGTTGGCTCCAGAGCTTCTGTGAATCCAGATGAGGAAATGATCTGCACTGATGCCTAGAATCTTTATGAGTCGGATCCAGGACCAGACGCAGAAGGTTCTGACCATAATGTAGACCCTCGTTCCCAAACTGTAACTCCTGTTGGTGGAGACAATGAGGAAGATGATGATAAGACTCAAATACCTGATTGGAGCGACAACTTTAGTTTTTTGTCAGGGCAGGAAGAGGTTGGCTCTGAGGACGACGGGTGTGATAACACACAGGGTGATGATGATGAGATTGGAGATCCCACTTACTGTCAACCCACAGTCAGCCAAGAGATGAGGTCAGCAGAGGAGGTGGAGGAGGATGCTATAGACGACGAGGTTAGGTTGCGCCCTCCTGATCAGAGACGTAGTACTGGAAGCACGTCAACAACTGCATCCTCAAACACAACTCTGCCTCTGACCACAAGTCGTGGTGGCTCTTCAGGTCGCATGGGTGCTAAGCCTTGCATAGCCTGGGCATTTTTTCAGATCGATAAAGATGACCCAACTCGTGTTATCTGTAACATTTGTCAGCAAAAGCTAAGTAGAGGCCAAAAAATACATAGTTTGAGTACTTCATGCATGAACCAGTACATGGATATGAAGCTTAAGTTGCAGTGGGAAGCTCACTGTGCTACAATGCGGCCTAGTCGGCCGGGCCAACCACCTTCTGCCACATCTTGTGCATCTGCGGCCTCTTCATCCCCTGTGACTGGGGGGACAGCAGTCACACCTGTTTTGGGACGCAGATCTGCCACCTCTTTACCCGCAACAGCCAGCGTGACTGTCAGGTCACCATTTTCTTTGGAGGTGGAAACACCAGCTGGTGTTCAGCGCTGTCCGACATCGATAGCACCACCTTTGGATCAAGGCAACCTAACATGTCCGCCTGCATCTTCCTCACACACTGGCAGTTTGCCGGGGACACCCTTCTCAACATCGTCTAAGCACAACAGCCAGCCCTCAGTTCTTCAGATGTGGACAAGTAAAAGACCATTTCCTCCTTGCCATGAGAAAGCTAAGAGGTTGAATTTCACCATCTGCAAGCTCTTGGCTACAGAAATGCTTCCTTTCCGCCTGGTGGACACAGAGGATTTTCAAGACCTTATGTCCGTCGCAGTGCCCCAGTACCAGATGCCCAGTCGGCACTACTTCTCAAAGAAAGGTGTGCCTGCGCTCCACCAGCATGTCGTACACAACAACACCGCTTCTTTGAGAAACTCTGTGTGTGACAGGGTGCATTTCACCACAGACACTTGGATGAGTAGGCATGGACAGGGGCGTTACATGTCGCTGACTGGGCACTGGGTAACTATGGTGACAGCAGGACAAGGGGCTGCTGTCCAAGTCTTGCCATCCCCACGAGTTGTGCGTCAATCCTCTTTATCTCAAAGTTCCTCCACTGCTTCTGCCTCCTCAACCTCCTCTCAGTCCCCCACCTGCACCCAAAGCCTTTCTGGTCATGCCACAAGCTTTCTAACTGTGCAGAAGGGATCCTGCACACCTCCTTACTATGCTGGCAGCAGGGCTCAACATCATCAGGCGGATTTTTACTTTGAAATGTCTGGCAAATGTGAGTCACACAGCTGAGGAGTTGTGGTCAGCTCTGGAGAACTAGTTTCATGAATGGTTGTCTCCACTGGACCTGAAACCAGGGAAGGCCATGTGCGACAATGCTGCAAACCTCGGTGCGGCCCTTCGCTGGGGCAATGTCACACACGTGCCTTGTATGGCTCACATGTTGAACCTGGTTGTCCAGCAATTTTTAGCCCACTATCCCGGACTAGATGGCCTTCTGCAGAGGGCACGGTCGCTGTGTGCTCACTTCCGCCGTTCGCATCCCGCAGCTCAGCGACTTACATCTCTACAGAAGTCGCTGGGCCTGCCACTTCACCGGCTAAAATGCGATGTGCCTACCCGGTGGAATTCAACTCTGCACATGTTGCAGCGACTGTGGCAGCACCAACAAGCCCTGGTGCAATACGTTGTGACGTATAGCCTGGGCCAATGAGATCCAGAGGTGGGGCAAATCACGCTGGAGGAGTGGTCTCAGATCAGGGACCTATGCACCCTTCTGCACAGTTTTGAAATGGCGACGAAGATGTTTAGTGCTGACGATGCCATTATCAGCATGACTATTCCGGTGATTTACATGCTGGAGCACATGTTGAACAGAATTCAGAGTCAGGTGGTGGCACAAGAGGAGGTGGAGGAAGTAGAGGAGGGGGAGTTGTATGCGGAAGGGCTAACATCTGCAAAGTCCAGACGGTCGGCAGCACCAAGGCGGCTGGCATGTGAGGGTGGGGGAGATGGTTTTACCAGGGCGCATGGTAGCAGCCAAACTAGTGAGGAAGGTGCAGAAGCCCAGGAATAAGTGGAGGACGAACTGATGGAAGACTCATCAGATGAGGGAGACCTTGATCACATTTCTGTTGTGCGAGATTGGGGGGAGAGGGCAGAGGAAGGAAGCATGATTGTTACCTCGCCACCAACACAACAGGATCTTGGTGCTCCTGGATGCGCAAGACACATGAGTGCCTTCTTGCTGCACTACCTGCAACATGACCCTCGAATTGTGAGAATTAGAAATTATCCTGACTACTGGGTTGCCACACTATTAGATCCCCGGTACAAAAGTAAATTTGCAGAAATTATTCCTGCCATAGAAAGAGATGCACGCATGTTGGAGTATCAGCAGAGACTGTTGCAGAATCTTACTTGTGCTTTTCCCCAAAACACTAGTGGTGCACGTAGTGAATCTCACAGTTCCAACTAGCCAACCGTGGGACCGTCGAGTGTTCAGCACTCAAAACGTAACAGAAACACAGTATCTGCTGGTAACATCAATTTTGCGAATCATTTCACCACGTTTTTAGCCCAACCTTTGCAAGGCCACAGGAGACAAGAAGTCTGACACATAGTCAACGCCTAGAGACTATGGTACAGGAGTATCTCCAAGTAAACATTGAAGCCATGACTGTGTCACTGGACCCTTGCTCTTTTTGGGCTTCCAATCTGGATAAATGGCCGGAGCTCGCCACTTACGCCTTGGAGATCTTGTCATGCCCCGCAGCCAGCGTTCTGTCTGATTTTGTGTTCAACGCTGCTGGTGGTGTGCTGACAAATAAGCGCTCGCAGCTCTCCACTGATAATGTAGACAGACTCACGTTCATAAAGATGAACAAATCATGGATCCGAAACGACTTTTCTACCCCTGTGTCATCCTGGGGAGAGTAAAAACTTGATGATTTGTTAAAATCACCTCACCAACCGTTTTAAGCTTTCAAATTACTAATCATGTTTATCTGTATCTTGGCTGGAAAATAATTTGGGCCTTGTAGCATTGTGCAGTACTGATTCTATTAGGCCATCTATACTAAACTCCACCAGATTTACAATTACTAATCATGTTTATCTGTATCTTGGCTGGAAAATTATTTGGGCCTTGTAGCAGTGTGCAGTACTGATTCTATTAGGCCATCTATACTAAACTCTACCAGATTTAAAATTACTAATCATGTTTATCTGTATCTTGGCTGGAAAATAATTTGGGCTTTGTAGCAGTTTGCAGTACTGATTCTATTAGGCCATCTATACTAAGCTCCACCAGCTTTCAAATTAATAATAATTTTTAGCTGCATCTAGCCCGGAAAATAATTTTGGGGCTCCTAGATGCGCAAGACACATGAGTGCCTTCTTGCTGCACTACCTGCAACATGACCTTCAGATTGTCAGAATTCGAAATAATCCTGACTACTGGGTTGCCACACTCTTAGATCCCCCACACTCTTCGATCAACCTTTTCATTTTAATAAAGAACAAAAAAATGGTCATTTTTGAAATTATAAGCATTAGCAGGTTATTAGAAACTGAAATCAAACAGTTTTTAACTCAAAACTTTATTCTAGGTGATGTTACATTTGCACATAGGACCCCTTGTTCGAAAGGAGCTTCTGAACTCTCTCGTCCATTGAATTTGTCAGGTTTTGGATGGTTTCTGCTTCAATTGTTTTGCATGAGGACAGAATACCCTCCCAGAGCTGTTGCTTAGATGTAAACTGCCTCCCGCCATCATAGACACTCCTTTTGATGATGCTCCAGAGGTTCTGAATGGGGTTGAGGTCAGGGGAGCATGGGGGTCACACCATAAGTTTGTCCCCTTTTATGCCCATGTCAGACAGAGATGAAGATGTGTTATGTGCAGCATGAGACGGTGCATTATCATGCATGAAAATGATCTTGCTGCGGAATACACGGTTCTTCTTCTTGAACCATGGCAGGAAGTGCTGTTTGAGAAACTCCACATACATTATGGAGTTCATCTTTACCCCTTCAGGGATCCTAAAGGGGCAGACAATCTCTCTCCCCAAGATTCCAGCCCAAAACATTTCTCCACCTCCTCCTTGTTGGCGCCGTAGCCGTGTTTGCATGGGGTGTCCATCAACCAGTCATCCTCCACTCCATTCATCTGGACTAGTGTTGAGCGAACATGCTCGACACTGCTCGGTACTCGCCCGAGCATCACGCTACTCGGGATGTTCGGCGAGCACCGAGCATTTCCGGGTTACTCGGGCGGGAGCTTGGATCTCCGCCCTGCATGTTTGGCGCTCTTTACAGAGCCAATGAACATGCAGGGATTACCAGCCAGTCACTGTAATGCCGCAGCCATGTTGGTTGTGGGCATTACAGTGATTGGCTGGCCGCACAGCGTCACCACGAGTATTTAAAACCGGGCGCCTCCATTTGGACACAGTCGCTCCGGATCAGACAGTGTAGGGACAGCACTGCTGATTTAGGGAGAGATATAAACTGCAAAATAGTTAGTGTAGGGTCTGTAAAGGCTGCCAGATCAAACAAACAGTCCTTCTCAGGACTAGTATCCATCCCAGATATCAGGCAGGCAGGCTGTATAGGAAACGCAGTGGTTATACCAGCAAACGCTGCATTACAGTCCTGTGTGCTGCTCCTGTTGCTGAAATTGCTGGACTTAGCTCTAGGTCTCAGGGGACAGGAAAAATCCTTTTTCTTTTCATCTAAATCCTCTTTTTTTTTTCCTCCTTCACACTGTACAAATACCCGTCTTATTAACCTTTTGGTGTCCCCCCCCCCCCCCAAAAAAAAGCGTGTCTCTGATTTTTCAGACACAAATATATCTGTTGAAAATAGTCAGGTGTAGGCTAGAGAAACAGAAGTGTTGTTTTGCACTTCCACGGTTCAAACCTCTGTATTATCCACTTTTGGGCCATTTGTATCTAAAAAAAAAACTGTTTGAGTGTGTCGCTCACTGTTCAGCCGCAATTATATCTATTTAAAAAAGTCTGGTATGCCCCAGTAAACAATAACTGTGGTTTTGCCATCCCACGGTAAAAAATCTCTATTATTCAGGTTTTGGTATATTTTCCGTAAAGAAAAACAGTAGTGTCTCCTGACTGTTGTGACACAAAAATATATCTGTTGAAAATAGTCTGGTGTAGGTCTGACAAATCCCAGTGTGGTTTTGCAGTTCCACGGGTCAAATCTCTGTACTATCCAGTTTTGGGCCTTTGGTATCTAAAAAAACACAGTTTGGGTGTGTCGCTCACTGTTCAGCCGCAATTATATCTATTTAAAAAAGTCTGGTATACCCCAGTAAACAATAACTGTGGTTTTTGCCATCCCACGGTAAAAAATCTCTATTCTTCAGGTTTTGGTATATTTTCCGTAAAGAAAAACAGTAGTGTCTCCTGACTGTTGTGACACAAAAATATATCTGTTGAAAATAGTCTGGTGTAGGCCCGACAAATCCCAGTGTGGTTTTGCAGTTCCACGGGTCAAATCTCTGTACTATCCAGTTTTGGGCCTTTGGTATCTAAAAAAACACAGTTTGAGTGTGTCGCTCACTGTTCAGCCACAATTATATCTATTTAAAAACGTCTGGTATACCCCAGTAAACAATAACTGTGGTTTTGCCATCCCACGGTAAAAAATCTCTATTATTCAGGTTTTGGTATATTTTCCGTAAAGAAAAACAGTAGTGTCTCCTGACTGTTGTGACACAAAAATATATCTGTTGAAAATAGTCTGGTGAAGGCCCGACAAATCCCAGTGTGGTTTTGTAGTTCCACGGGTCAAATCTCTGTACTATCCAGTTTTGGGCCTTTGGCATCTAAAAAAACACAGTTTGGGTGTGTCGCTCACTGTTCAGCCGCAATTATATCTATTTAAAAAAGTCTGGTATACCCCAGTAAACAATAACTGTGGTTTTTGCCATCCCACGGTAAAAAATCTCTATTCTTCAGGTTTTGGTATATTTTCCGTAAAGAAAAACAGTAGTGTCTCCTGACTGTTGTGACACAAAAATATATCTGTTGAAAATAGTCTGGTGTAGGCCCGACAAATCCCAGTATGGTTTTGCAGTTCCACGGGTCAAATCTCCGTACTATCCAGTTTTGGGCCTTTGGTATCTAAAAAAACACAGTTTGAGTGTGTCGCTCACTGTTCAGCCGCAATTATATCTATTTTAAAAAGTCTGGTATACCCCAGTAAACAATAACTGTGGTTTTTGCCATCCCACGGTAAAAAATCTCTATTATTCAGGTTTTGGTATATTTTCCGTAAAGAAAAACAGTAGTGTCTCCTGACTGTTGTGACACAAAAATATATCTGTTGAAAATAGTCTGGTGTAGGCCCGACAAATCCCAGTGTGGTTTTGCAGTTCCACGGGTCAAATCTCTGTACTATCCAGTTTTGGGCCTTTGGTATCTAAAAAAACACAGTTTGAGTGTGTCGCTCACTGTTCAGCTGCAATTATATTTATTTAAAAAAGTCTGGTATACCCCAGTAAACAATAACTGTGGTTTTTGCCATCCCACGGTAAAAAATCTCTATTCTTCAGGTTTTGGTATTTTTTACTTAAAGAAAAACAGTAATACTTTCTCCCTGATTGTTCAGATTGTTTAAAAGAGTCGGGTGTAGGCCAGAGAAATAGAACTGTGGTTTTCCTCTTCCACGGTTCTAAACTGCTTTTTATTACCCTTTTTCCATTGATAGTGCAAGTGTAAGCTATTTTGCTTCCTTTACAATGGGCAAGGCGCGTGGCAAGGGACGTGGAAGTGGACGTTCTGGTGATGGTTCGTGCAGAGGACGGGGCCGTGGCCAAGGTGAAAATGTGCCACAACCAACAGCCACATCTTCTCGCTCCCACTTCTTGACCGAATTACTAGGGAAGCACAGAACAATACCAGTATTGAGAACTGATCAGTGTGAAGAGGTTATTAATTGGATAGCAGATAATGCTTCCAGTTACCTGGGCACCACCACCTCCGGTCTGTCTTCCACACGGTCAACTCTTAGTAGCCGTGAGTCTCGAACGCATACTCCTCCTCACCCTGATGCTCCTTCCTCCCACCATGCCGAGTGTCGTCAGACAGCAATTGATCCCACACTTGGACACTCTGAAGAGCTGTTCACTGGTCCATTTCCATATTTGTGCCCCTCGCCTGATACGCTTGAAGTGGTGGAAGAGGAGATCCCATGTAGCAATGCCCAAATATTTGAACAGCCACGGCCACAGGAAGTCGACGCTGGCTATTTGTCACAAGAGGTGGACGATGACGAGACACAATTGCCAGGAAGTGAGGAGGAGCATCGTGGTGCGCAAGTGGAAGAGGAGGAGATGGTGGATGATCTAGTAACTGACCCAACGTGGCAGAAGGACATGCAGAGTGAGGCCAGCAGCACACAGGGGGAGGGAGGCAGCATACCCAAACAGGCAGGAAGAAGCAGTGTGGTGGCCGCAGACAGAAGGCGGGCAACCGTTCCCCGTAACACCAACACGAGGGACGTTGCCAGTACAAGCGGTTGGTCTTCCAGAGTCTGGAATTTTTTAAAGACTCTGCTGATAACCCCAAAAAGGCCATATGTTCCACCTGCCATGCCAGCATCAGCAGGGGTGACAAAACTACCAGCCTGACCACCACCAGCATGATCAGGCACATGGCAGCAAAGCACCCGACTTTGTGGGGCGAAACCCAGGGTCCACGACCAGTGTCAGCGGGTGTCACCACTGCTTCTTCCACTGTTGTGCGTGCAATAGAACCCCCTGTTGTGTGTGCAAGGCAATCCCCTGTCCATACTGCGTGTAAAGATGCCCCCTCCTTTCAGTCTTCACTTGTTATGGCAGTTTCTCAAGAAACAGCATCAACGTCCACGTCCACGTCCTACCACAGCATTCAATTGTCCATATCCCAGACCTTTGAACGAAAGCGGAAATTCGCAGCTAACGCCCCACAGGCCACATTTCTAAATTCGCACATTTCACGACTGCTTGCGTTGGAAATGCTGCCTTTTAGGCTGGTGGAGACGGAATACTTCCGCAATCTTATGGCGGTGGCCGTCTCTCGGTACTCGGTCCCCAGCCGACACTATTTTGCCCGGTGTGCCATCCCCGCACTACACAAGCACGTGCCCCAAAGCATCTGCCGTGCCCTCAACAACGCAGTTACTGGGAGAGTCCACCTGACAATGGACACGTGGACAAGTGCTTGTGGCCAGGGACGGTACATCTCTCTGACGGCACACTGGGTAAACATAGTGGAAACCGGGACCCAGTCGGACCTTGGGACAGAACACATCCTCCCCACACCGAGGATTGCGGGCAATATGTCAGTCATAGTTGCCCCCACAGTGTATAGCTCCTGCGCATCATCCTCCTCCTCCTCCACATGTTCAGCCTCCATCTCAGATATCACCACATCAGTTACAAGCTGGAAGCACTGCAGTACTGCCTCCGCCAAGCGGCAACAGGCTGTGCTGAAACTCATAAGCTTAGGTGATAAACCTCACAGTGCTTGTGAGTGGTGGACAGCTGTGAAAGAGCAGGCAGATCTGTGGCTGAGACCGCTGAACCTACATCCCGGCATGGTCGTGTGTGACAATGGCCGTAACCTGGTGGCGGCTCTGAGGCGAGGTGAGATCACACACGTACCGTGCCTGGCTCATGTGCTTAACCTCGTGGTTCAGCGGTTTCATAAATCGTACCCCGAGTTGCCAGATCTGCTTGTGAAAGTACGCCGCCTGTCAGCTCATTTTCGCAAGTCGGCTACAGCTTCCGCCGCCCTTGCTGTGTTGCAGCAGCGTTTGCAGCTTCCGACACACCGACTGGTGTGTGATGTCCCCACACGTTGGAACTCTACCCTCCACATGTTGCAAAGGATTTGTGAGCAGAAGAGAGCAGTTGTGGAGTACCAGATGCAACAAGGCCGTCGATATTCAGGTCAGACTCTACACATAAGACCTCAGGAGAGGACCTGGATGTCTGACATATGTACCTTCCTGACAAACTTTGAGGAGGCCACCAAGATGGTGAGTGGCGATGACGCCATCATTAGTGTCAGCATCCCACTTGTCTGTCTTTTGCAACGCTCTCTGCAGAGAATTAAAGAGGAGGCATTGCAGCCAGAGTATGATGAGATGGATCAAGAAGCCGTAGTGGGCAATTACACACAGCCCAGCCTCATCTCATCCCATCGTGCATTGGGGGATAATGAGGGAGAGGAGGAGGAGGAGGAGGAAGAACAGGAGCTGCTATCATGCGCTGTAGACGGTAGTACCTGTACAAGTGTCATACCGTCGGTTCAGCGTGGGTGGCCTGAGGACAGGGGGGAGGAGGAGGAGAGCATGGTCAGTCGTCATCTCGGTGAGGACACGGAAATCTTGCCCGTTACCAGTCTGGCATGCATGGCTGACTGTAGCGCCGGCGTCCCTGCCCTCTGCTAGGCAGGGACGCTGTTCCCCTCACCTCCCTGCTCCGTGCCCGGCGTCCTCCTCCCGCTCTGCTGGCAGCGCGTGCTCCTTCCCGGCCACTGTGCTTAGGGCGCGCGCGCACGCTCTCCCTCCCTCTTAAAGGGGCAGCGCGCGCCGTCCTAAGGAGTCCCCGGCCAATGGCCGGAGGACTTCACCATATATAGGCACCTCCTCCAAAATGGAGGTGCCCGAGCAATGTTGTTGCACTGTTCACTACTCTGCTTCAGCCCTCAGGTCCCGTTGCCAGTTACCTGCCAGTTACCTGCCAGTTACCTGCCAGATTCCTGCCTGATTATCTGCTACCTGCCTGCTAGTCTGAGGTCCGACGGTCTGCCTTACTACTCCTGTCAGTCTGTCTAAGGACCAGTCTGCCCGCTCACCTGGGAGCGCACATCAGCCACCTGCCTGCTTGCCCAAGGTCCGACGGTCTGCCTTCCAACTCCTGTCAGTCTGTCTATGGACCAGCTTGCCCACTCACCTGGGAGCACACACCTGCTACCTGCCTGCTAGTCTACCTGGAGGCTCCGCCGTCACGTGCTGTGACCACCTGCCTGTCCAGTGACTCCTGCTCGCTCACCTGGGAGCGCTCATCTGCTGCCTGTCTGCTAGCCTACCTGGAGGCTCTGCCGTCACGTGCTGTGACCACCCGCCTGTCCAGAGTCTTCTGCCCGCTCACCTGGGAGCGCTCATCTGCCGCCTGTCTGTTGGTCTTCCTGGAGGCTCCGCCGTCACATGCTGTGACCACCCGTTCATCCAGAGACTCTCGCCTGCTCACCTGGGAGCTCACGTCTATCATCAGCCGCCACAGGTCGTACCAACCCTTTACCTAGAGACTGCCCCGGTCACTTGCCGTGACCATCTGCCCGTTCATCCAGAGACTGCCCCGGTCACTTGCTGTGACCATCTGCCCGTTCATCCAGAGACTGCCCCGGTCACTTGCCATGACCATCTGCCCGTTCATTCAGAGACTGCCCCGGTCACTTGCCGTGATCTCCAGCCCGTTCACTCAGAGACTGTCCCGGTCACCTGCTGTGACCTCCTGCCCGTCTTCCCTGGTCGCCACCTGCTCCCTTACAAGGACTGCCCCCTTGTATAGTAGCTCAGAGGTTCCGCCTCCCAGACCTGTTACAGTTTGCTCGGGCCATGGAACCCGGTGGCACCCAAGCTCCCTCGCTCTCGGACCTGTGTCATGAACTGTCCCGTCAAAGGTCCCAACAGGAGTCCATCCTGGGTCACCTGCGGAATGTCAATACTCGCCTGGACACTCTGACTGCTCCACCAGCAACCTCCGCCAGTGCCATGTCTCGCAATCCGGCAGCTCCGCTGCCCACTAATACCATGGTATCCTACCCCGGACCCCGGCTTTCTGCACCTCCTCGCTTCGGAGGCGACTCCGCCCAGGCTCGGGGCTTCATAAATCAGTGCACCCTGCACTTTGAACTATTGTCCCACCAGTTTAACTCCGACCGGGCCAAAATTGCATTCATCATGTCCCATCTCACCGGGGAGGCCCTGGCCTGGCTAAATCCTCTATGGGAGAGAGGAGACCCCCTGGTGTCCAACTTGCCTGCTTTTCTCACGGCTTTCCGGAATGTCTTCGACGAACCCGGACGGAAGACCTCATCCGCATCATCACTGCTACGCCTCCGTCAGGGAAGTCTCACCGTGGGCCAATATGCCATACGGTTCCGTACCCTTGCCTCGGAGCTGGCCTGGGATAACGACGCTCTGGTATCCGTCTTCTGGGAGGGTCTGTCCGGCCGTATTAAAGATGAACTTGCCGGTCGGGACATTCCTACCACTCTCGATGACCTAATAACTCTTGCCACCCGGATTGACCTACGGTTCCAGGAGCGTGCCAAAGAGGTCACCCGTGAGAGGAGGTTACCATTAGTGTTGAGCCACCCCCGTAGTGTTCGAGTTCGGTTCGGTTCGTCGAACACCCGTGTGTTCGCCGAACTGTTCGTCGAACTGTTCGTCGAACACCTTCAAACACCGTTAAAACCAATGGCAGGCAAACAAAAACACATAGAAACACATAGAAAACACCTTCAAAGGTGTCCAAAAGCTGACAAACTGCTCAGAAGACACAACTAACACATGGAAAAGTGACAAG
Organism: Phyllobates terribilis; assembly: GCF_046119375.1. Taxonomy (NCBI): domain Eukaryota; kingdom Metazoa; phylum Chordata; class Amphibia; order Anura; family Dendrobatidae; genus Phyllobates; species Phyllobates terribilis. Next base: position 760,866,825 of record NW_027362762.1, on the reverse strand, counting down.
TACATATAGTCATGCGAAAAGAAAAGAGGTGGAGGAGTAAAAGGAGGGGGAGACACAGATATAGGCATGTCATGCCCTTCTAAAATCCAAAAAGTGAGAAGCCGAGACGGCCAGTCCGCTCCTGCCCGTGCCACCTCCGTGTCGCCGGGTTTGTGCCAGAGCCGCGGTGAACCCTGACGGCCAGCCCCCCTCTCCCAATACTGGTGCCTGTCCGCTGGTGGGTCGAGAGAGCCCCCCTGTGGTGGAGGCAGCTCTAAGCTTTTTAATTTAAATTGTCCCTCTAATTTGAATGAATACACTTTAAATCCATTTACAAGGATCTATTGGAGGGCAAGTCTCATGCCAGCAGCCGCGTAATTCCAGCTCCAGTAGCGTCCACTAAAGCTGCTGCAGTTAAAAAGCTTTTATAAGGATCGAGCTCGGCTGTCCACCGCAAGGCATCCTAGTGCCAGTCCCAGCCCCTATGCCTTGGGGTGCCTCCTGATGCTCTTCACTAAGTATCCCGTGGTCCCGAAGCATTTCCTTTGAAAAAATTAAGTGTCCAAACTACAGGTGGTGTAGCTTGCTTAACAGCCGGGATAATCCGCTGACTAGCAGACACTGCTACTAGGCACAAAGTATTTCCTGGGCTAGATGCAGTTAAAAATTTGTAAGTAGATACTCTCGTTGGATGCTGAGAAAGCATTCCATAGAGTCTCCTGGCACGCCATATATGATTCTCTTAAAAAGCTTGGGGTAGGGGTCTAGGGGACCCTTTTATAGCCAAAATCACGGCCCTGTATCACAATACGTCACCTAGGCTGAAGATAAATGGAACTGTAGCACCGAGGGCTCGGTTGCTACAGACGTATTGCACCTCACCCAGAGGTGTGATATCTCACTCTCAGATAAGGATGGAGTGTGGATCAGGACCCGACACCTGCATGCATTACACCACATTGCCGTGGGGCAGGGCGACCAATATGCCCCTGAGATGGGCACGACAGTCCCTGTCCCTGGCTGGAGTGGGGGGAGGGAACACTGAGGAAGGGGAACCCTGCAGTGCAGGAGCAGGGAGGAAGCAGTTCCTGGGTGCATTGAGAAGGGAGTATAAAAGGTGGGCACCATCTTAGTTCAGTGCAGAGAAGTCTGAGCAGAAGTGGCAGGGAGCAGGGGCTCTGCATGAGCTCTGCTCCGGAGGCGGGCCTAGTAACAGAGGCCCAGGCCTGCAAGAGGGAGAAGGAAGGAAGAGGAGCGGAGAAGGCTCCAGGAATGAGGAATGAAGGGATCCCAGGGGTGCGGACGGGCGAGTCGCCACCGCACGCCCGAATCCACCTGCGTGGAGGGGTCAGGCCAAAGGGGGAGACCGGTCCCCGAACTAGTGGAGGCAGGAAACGACCCTCAGCTAGAAACCGGAGGCTCTGACATTTTATGTGGCGCAGCCCCTTGCTCCACCCGCTAGGAAGGCACCACATAGGGTCAGGGAAACTGGCGCCAAGTTTACCAAGAGGAGGCCCGAGGCAGCCGGACAGAAGTGTTGGTAAGAAAGGCCAGACAAAGGACACACAAAGGGGGTCCTGTGAAGCGCTCCAAAGTTATCTGGGAGTTGTCTGAGCCCCTCACCTGGTGAGCACAGTACGACGTGGGCAGCCGTTACCTGCAGACGTGGTCTGGATAATAAGAACTGTGAGTAAAGGCCCTGAACTGCATCACTGACTCCGTGTCGTTACTGCTGCTGCCCTGCACCATCACCCCCATCCTCCGCATACACTGCCCTGAGGCTATACTCCTCCCGTGGGGAGTTATGCTACGCTCTGCTGCACCCACAACACCAGCCTTAGCGGTCTGCCCTGTAGCGGTGGTTCACTCTGACCGCAATCCACGGGTGGCGTAGTCGGACATTTAAACATCAAAACCACATAAATAGTTCCGCCACTGGTTTGACCGCCCTGAGCCACGGAACCGGATCGCCGCCACGAAGACTACAACCACCAGCATCCACCAAAAAGGGTCCGGCTCCGGGTGTCCCAAGGCCCAGGGGGCGCGTCAGAACATTTTCATCACCTTTCACAATCACCAATGGGACAAGGCAGGGATGTTCTCTGTCCCCTCTCTTATACATCCTAGTGACGGAGCACCTGCTCTCATCAATTCGCCATAACCCCAATATTAGGTGGATTGAGGTGGGAGGCACCGAGTACAAGTGCTCTCTATTTGCTGATGATGTCCTAGTATATATCACTCAATCACATATATCCATCCATGCTGTTATGGCTGAAATAGATCACTTTGTTACATGGTCAAATTTTAAAATCAATGCAGCGAAGTCTGAGGCCCTCGATGTCTCCCTCCCCAAATCCATATAGGATTCCATCCAGTCCAACTTTCCCTTTGCCTGGCCCTCACAGGGTATCAAATACTTAGGAATTCCTATTCATAGAGACCTCTCCCATCTATGTTATCTTAATTTTGGGCCCTTTATTGAACAACTCCATACAGACCACGGTTGGCAAGTTAGAACTGTAAGATTCACTACGTGAACCACTGGTGTTTTGTGGAAAAGCACATGTACACTGTGTTCCAAATTATTATGCAAAAAGTGTTTAGGAGTGATAAGGGAAGAATTTGTTTGTTTGTCAGTTAAACTCATTGATGGTGATGTGTGTCAGGGCTCTTTATATCACTGTAAGCAATTGCAGACACCAGTGCTAATTAGTTTGTCAGGTGTGTCCAATGAAAGGCAAGACTACTTAAGAAGGCTCTCTCACATTATTCAGCAGCCTACATTTTCTGCCAAAATGGGAAAGAAAAAGGATGTGTCGGCTGCTGAGAAGCAACAAATTGTGGAGTGTTTAGGTCAAGGCATGACTACAATCAACATTGTGCGATGATCAGGATGAAGTGTCTTGGCAATCAAGAAGTATGTAGCTGATTCACAGTACACACGTGTGCGTGCTGATAAGGGCAAATTGAGGACTCTTTCCTACAGGCAATTACGTCAGGTTGAAAGAGCAGCGGCAAAAAAGCCTTGTCATAGCAGCAGACAAGTTTTTGAAGCTGCTTGTGCCTCCAACGTCCCCCGAACAACAAGATGCAGGGTCCTTCAGAGGTTTGCAGCTGTGCATACGCCATCCTGTCGACCTCCTCTATCCACTTCACACAAGCAGAAACGGCTCCAGTGGGCCAAACATTACATGAAGACTGATTTCAAAACTGTTTTGTTCACGGATGAGTGCCGTGCAGCGCTCGATGGTCCAGATGGATGGAGTGGAGGATGGCTGGTTGATGGACACCCCACGCAAACACGGCTACAGCGCCAACAAGGAGGAGGTGGAGTAATGTTTTGGGCTGGAATCATGGGGAGAGAGATTGTCGGCCCCTTTAGGATCCCTGAAGGCGCTAAAGATGAACTCCATAATGTATGTGGATTTTCTCAAACAGCACTTCCTGCCATGGTTCAAGAAGAAGAACCGTGTATTTCACAGCAAGATCATTTTTCTGCATGATAATGCACCATCTCATGCTGCACATAAAACATCTGCATCTCTGGCTGATATGGGCATAAAAGGGGACAAACTTATGGTGTGACCCCCATGCTCCCCTGACCTCTACCCCATTCAGAACCTTTGGAGCATCATTAAAAGGAGTGTCTATGATGGCGGGAGGCAGTTCACATCTAAGCAACAGCTCTGGGAGGGTATTCTGTCCTCATGCAAAACAATTGAAGCAGAAACCATCCAAAACCTGACAAATTCAATGGACGAGAGAGTTCAGAAGCTCCTTTCGAACAAGGGGTCCTATGTGAAAATGTAACATCACCTAGAATAAAGTTTTGAGTTGAAAACTGTTTGATTTCAGTTTCTAACAACCTGCTAATGCTTATAATTTCAAAAATGACCATTTTTTTGGTCTTTATTAAAATGAAAAGGTTGATCGAAAAGTTTGGGGGATCTAAGAGTGTGGCAACCCAGTAGTCATGATTACTTCGAATTCTGACAATATGAGGGTCATGCTGCAGGTAGTGCAGCAAGAAGGCACTTATGTGTCTTGCGCATCTCGGAGCCCCAAAATTATTTTCCGGGCTAGATGCAGCTAAAAATTATTTTTAATTTTAAATCTGGTGGAGCTTATTATAGATGGCCTAATAGGATCAGTGCTGCACACTGCTACAAAGCCCAAATTATTTTCCAGTCAAGATACAGATAAACATGATTAGTAATTTGAAAGCTTAAAACGGTTGGTAGGGTGATTTTAAACAATCATCAAGCTTTTACTCTCCCCAGGATGACACAGGGGTAGAAAAGTCGTTTCGGATCCATGATTTGTTCATCTTTATGAACGTGAGTCTGTCTACATTATCAGTGGAGAGCCGCGAGCGCTTATCTGTCAGCACACCACCAGCAGCGCTGAACACACGTTCAGACAGAACGCTGGCTGCGGGGCATGACAAGATCTCCAAGGCGTAAGTGGCTAGCTCCGGCCATTTATCCAGATTGGAAGCCCAAAAAGAGCAAGGGTCCAGTGACACAGTCGTGGCTTCAATGTTTACTTGGAGATACTCCTGTACCATCGTCTCTAGGCGTTGACTATGTGTCAGACTTCTTGTCTCCTGTGGCCTTGCAAAGGATGGGCTAAAAAAGTGGTGAAATGATTCCGCAAAATTGATGTTACCACCAGATACTGTGGTTCTGTTACGGTTTGAGTGCTGAACACTTGACGGTCCCACGGTTGGCAAGTTGGAACTGTGAGATTCACTACGTGCACCACTGGTATTTTGTGGAAAAGCACATGTAAGATTCTGCAACAGTCTCTGCTGATACTCCTGCATGCGTGCATCCCTTTCTATGGCAGGAATAATTTCTGCAAATTTACTTTTGTACCGGGGATCTAACAGTGTGGCAACCCAGTAGTCAGGATTATTTCTAATTCTCACAATTCGAGGGTCATGTTGCAGGTAGTGCAGCAAGAAGGCACTCATGTGTGTTGCGCATCCAGGAGCACCAAGTCCCTGTTGTGTTGGTGGCGAGGTAACAATCATGCTTCCTTCCTCTGTCCTCTCCCCCCAACCTCGCACAACAGAAATGTGATCAAGGTCTCCCTCATCTGATGAGTCTTCCATCAGTTCGTCCTCCACTTCTTCCTGGGCTCCTGCACCTTCCTCACTAGTTTGGCTGCTACCATGCGCCCTGGTAAAACCATCTCCCCCACCCTCACATGCCTGCCGCCTTGGTGCTGCCGACCGTCTGGACCTTGCAGATGTTAGCCCTTCCGCATACAACTCCTCCTCCTCTACTTCCTCCACCTCCTCTTGTGCCACCACCTGACTCCGAATTCTGTTTAACATGTGCTCCAGCATGTAAATCACCGGAATAGTCATGCTGATAATGGCATCATCAGCACTAAACATCTTCGTCGCCATTTCAAAACTGTGCAGAAGGGTGCATAGGTCCCTGATCTGAGACCACTCCTCCAGCGTGATTTGCCCCACCTCTGAATCTCGTTGGCCCAGGCTATACGTCAGAACGTATTGCACCAGGGCTTGTCGGTGCTGCCACAGTCGCTGCAACATGTGCAGAGTTGAATTCCACCGGGTAGGCACATCGCATTTTAGCCGGTGAAGTGGCAGGCCCAACGACTTCTGTAGAGATGTAAGTCGCTGAGCTGCGGGATGCGAACGGCGGAAGTGAGCACACAGCGACCGTGCCCTCTGCAGAAGGCCATCTAGTCTGGGATAGTGGGCTAAAAATTGCTGGACAACCAGGTTCAACACGTGAGCCATACAAGGCACGTGTGTGACATTGCCCCGGCGAAGGGCCGCACCCAGGTTTGCAGCATTGTCGCACACGGCCTTCCCTGGTTTCAGGTCCAGTGGAGACAACCATTCATGAGATTGGTTCTCCAGAGCTGACCACAACTCCTCAGCTGTGTGACTCACATTTCCCAGACATTTCAATGTAAAAACCGCCTGATGACGTTGAGCCCTACTGCCAGCATAGTAAGGAGGTGTGCAGGATCCCTTCTGCGCAGTTAGAAAGCTTGTGGCATGACCAGACAGGCTTTGGGTGCAGGTGGAAGACCGAGAGGAGGTTGAGGAGGCAGAAGCAGTGGAGGAACTTTGAGATAAAGAGGATTGACGCACAACTCGTTGGGACGGCAAGACTTGGACAGCAGCCCCTTGTCCTGCTGTCACCATAGTTACCCAGTGCCCAGTCAGCGACATGTAACGCCCCTGTCCATGCCTACTCGTCCAAGTGTCTGTGGTGAAATGCACCCTGTCACACACAGAGTTTCTCAAAGAAGCGGTGATGTTGTGTGCGACATGCTGGTGGAGCGCAGGCACACCTTTCTTTGAGAAGTAGTGCCGACTGGGCATCTGGTACTGGGGCACTGCGACGGACATAAGGTCTCGAAAATCCTCTGTGTCCACCAGGCGGAAAGGCAGCATTTCTGTAGCCAAGAGCTTGCAGATGGTGAAATTCAACCTCTTAGCTTTCTCATGGCTAGGAGGAAATGGTCTTTTACTTGTCCACATCTGAGGGACCGAGGGCTGGCTATTGTGCTTAGACGGGGTTGATAAGGGTGTCCCCGGCAAACTGCCGGTCTGTGAGGAAGATGCAGGCGGACATGTTAGGTTGCCTTGATCCAAAGGTGGTGCTATCGATGTCGGACAGCGCTCAAGACCAGCTGGTGTTACCACCTCCAAAGAAAATGATGACCTGCCAATCACTCTGGCTGTTGCGGGTAAAGAGGTGGCAGGTCTGCGCCCCAAAACAGGTGTGACTGCTGTCCCCCCAGTCACAGAGGATGAAGAGGCCGCGGATGCACAAGATATGGCAGACGGTGGTTGGCCCGGCCGGCTAGACCGCATTGTAGCACACTGAGCTTCCCACTGCAACTTATGCTTCATGTCCATGTGCCGGTTCATGCATGAAGTACTCAAACTATGTATTTTTTGGCCTCTACTTAGCTTTTGCTGACAAATGTTACAGATAACACGAGTTGGGTCATCTTTATCGATCTGAAAAAATGCCCAGGCTATGCAAGGCTTAGCACCCATGCGACCTGAAGAGCCACCACGACTTGTGGTGAGAGGCAGAGTTGTGTTTGAGGATGCAGTTGTTGACGTGCTTCCAGTACTACGTCTCTGTCCAGGAAGGCGCAACCTGACCTCGTCGTCACTAGCATCTTCCTCCACCTCCTCTGCTGACCTCATCTCTTGGCTGACTGTGGGTTGACAGTAAGTGGGATCTCCGACCTCATCATCATCACCCTGTGCGTTATCACACCCGTCGTCCTCAGAGCCAACCTGTTCCTGCCCTGACAAAAAACTAAAGTTGTCGCTCCAATCAGGTATTTGAGTCTTATCATCGTCTTCCTCATTGTCTCCACCAACAGGAGTTACAGTTTGGGAATGAGGGTCTACATTATGGTCAGAACCTTCTGCGTCTGGTCCTGGATCCGACTCATAAAGATTCTGGGCATCAGTGCAGATCATTTCCTCGTCTGGATTCACAGAAGCGCTGGAGTCGACCTCTGATTCCCAGGCTATAGTATGAGTAAACAGCTCTGCAGACTCAACCATCTGTTCTACCTCATACTCAGACGGGCAGCTGGAGATTTGGGAGCTGTGAGGAAGCAAGTGCGATTTGGGTGACACCTTTGAGGACTGGAGTATTTGTGATGTTGAAGTTGATGTGGAGGAGAGCCCACTTAAAGGAGCACTTGATATCCGTTGAAGCACCTGCTGTTTTTGTGCCTCATCTGGAATTTGTAGCGATTGGCGTGGCCGTAAGAAAGGGATCTTATCACATTGTCCGCTAAAAGAAGTAGACATTTTAGTTTGGCTGGAAGATGGTCTTTCTTCTGCACCTACCCCACGGACACAACCTTTTTTCCCCTTCCCAACACGCCTATTCCCCTTTCCACCAGCAGCAGGCCTTTTTCCACTCATTTTGGTGGTTAACTAATTCACAACTCTGGAGTTGTTTGCACAAAAAAACAATGGATGGTAACCGAGCAGAGCTGAGTGGCCAAACTGTGGTATTAGGCCAAAACTATTGGCTGGGTTAGATGCAGAAAAAAATTATTTTGAATTTGCAACCTGATGGAGGTCATTATAGATGGACTAATACAAATAGTCCCACACACAGCTAGAAGCCCAAAATTTTTTTCCGAGGTACTGTAGATGCAGATAAAAATTATTTTTAATTTGCAACCTGATGGAGGTCAGTATAGATGGACTAATAGACCAAGTCCCACACACCGCTAGAAGCCCAAATATTTTTTCAGAGCTAGATGCAGAAAATTTTTTTATTCAATTTGCAACCTGATGGAGGTCAGTATAGATGGACTAATAGACCAAGTCCCACACACTGCTAGAAGCCCAAATATTTTTTCAGAGCTAGATGCAGAAAAAAATTATTTTTAATTTGCAACCTGATGGAGGTCAGTATAGATGGACTAATAGACCAAGTCCCACACACCGCTAGAAGCCCAAATATTTTTTCAGAGCTAGATGCAGAAAAAAATTATTTTTAATTTGCAACCTGATGGTGGTCAATATAGAAGGACTAATAGAACAAGTCCCACACACTGCTAGAAGCCCAAATATTTTTTCAGAGCTAAATGAAGAAAAAAATTATTTTTAATTTGCAACCTGATGGAGGTCAGTATAGATGGACTAATAGACCAAGTCCCACACACTGCTAGAAGCCCAAATATTTTTTCAGAGCTAGATGCAGAAAAAAATTATTTTTAATTTGCAACCTGATGGAGGTCAGTATAGATGGACTAATAGAACAAGTCCCACACGCTGCTAGAAGCCCAAATATTTTTTCAGAGATAAATGAAGAAAAAAATTATTTTTAATTTGCAACCTGATGGAGGTCAGTATAGATGGACTAATAGACCAAGTCCCACACACTGCTAGAAGCCCAAATATTTTTTCAGAGCTAGATGCAGAAAAAAATTATTTTTAAATTGCAACCTGATGGAGGTCAGTATAGATGGACTAATAGACCAAGTCCCACACACTGCTAGAAGCCCAAATATTTTTTCAGAGCTAGATGCAGAAAAAAATTATATTCAGTTTGCAACCTGATGGAGGTCAGTATAGATGGACTAATAGAATGATGCTATGCCCAAAAGATTTTACTTCACTAGGTGCAGTAAAAAAATTGGTTTTCTATACACAGGTGGTATATCTTGCAACACAGATAGGCTACTCCACTGACTAACACACTCTGCAATAGGCCAAAAAGGATTAGCTTTGCTAGATTCAGCCAAATGCTGTGAAAAAAACTTGCACAGCACTGGCACAGACCTGCTGTTATGTTCTGCTACCAAAGCTAAGGAAAGAGAGGAGATCTGTCCCTACTATAAGACTCAGCTGAATCCCTACGATGTAACAGGGAACCTGATCCTGCGATCAGACCTGCTAAAGTCCTAATCTAGTCTGTACGAAGACCTATAGATGTGGGGAGGGAATCCCTACAAGTACTAAGGACTGGGAGGAATATGGGACACCTCCTAACAGAAATAGTAGCAGACAGACGAACAAACAAAATAGATAGAACATAGAGGTCCGTAGACCAAGCAAACTAACAGAGTTAGATACAGAGCACAGGCTAGCTAGAAAGTAGATATACAATGAAGTCCAGCAAAGCCAGAAGGGCGGAGCAGGATTAAATAGGCCAACAAGGTCATGTGACCAGCAAAGGAAAAAAAACCTAACAGCAAGGTTCTAACACCTGCCTGGCAAAAACTGATAGGAACTGATGTAACCTAGTCCTGAAAAGGACTCCAATTACAATTAGTCTTTACTCCCACAATCTATCTATTTAAGAGCACAGACCTGCCTGATAAAAGTCGTAGGAAATGCTGTAACCTAGTCCTTAAAAGGACTGCAATCACAACTATTCCCTACTCCCAAGCTATCTGTATATTTGTGCGAAAATTGGCTTGAAATTAACAAGGTATAGCGCACACAGCAACAGCGGTGCCGTCTAACACGCAGCTGCAGCAGTGAGAAAATGGTGGCGACGGGGAAAATGGCTTGGTCTTATAGGGCAAGGACATGTGACATACACTGCCAATCACACATGCCCTTGCTTGTGTGAAAAAAAGCACTTCGCTCCGTGTGTGCGCTGCTGATAGGCTGACAGATTGCACCTCCCCACTGCAAATGCGGGAAAGAGAAAAAAAAATGGAGATCTTCATTGTTCCTGCAGAGATCCATCCCCTGCCCCTCCCCCCGCCCCGCTGTACACTCAAACTGCGTATTAACATTAATTTTCATCATTACTGAGAAAAAATCCAGTTATGATTTTGGTGCACGAACAGTTATCGAACATAACCTCGAACAGCCGAATTTTTCTCAAATTGTTCGTGTTCGCCGACCGGCTCGAACACCGCCCAAAACAGCTCGAATTTGAGATTGGCGAACAGTTCGAGTAGAACAACGCTCATCTCTAGTTACCATGTCTAGCTCCTACTTTTCAGAAACCCGTCACTCCCTCCGTTTCTACCCAGGTACACTCTCCTGAGTCTATGCAGGTCGACCAGACCAAGATGGTCAAAACCCGTCAGGACTTACGCCGTGCCGAGGGGAGCTGCTTCTACTGTGGCAGTAAGGAGCACCGGATCTGTGCCTGCCCGGAGAGGTCGGGAAACGCCGGTGTCTAGGTTCGCTCAGAGAGGTCAACCTAGACAAGAATAAATCCTCTCCATCTCTGCTGCTGTCAGTCTCAATCGTCTGCGGGGAGAACCGTTATTTCGAACTAGCCCAACTTGACTCTGGAGCAGCCGGGAATCTTATTTCACAGTCCCTGGTAGAGAAATACCGCATCCCCACCAAACCTCTGGCTGTACCCTTGTCTGTTGCTGCCGTGGATGGGGGCCTCTTACCACGCCCCATCCAACTCATCACCGAATCCATTACTCTGCAGGTGGGAATGCTGCATTCTGAGAGTATCTCCTTTCATGTTCTGCCTGGACCTTGGCTCCAGAGACATGCACCCGTGCTTGACTGGCAGACCGGAGAAGTCCTTCGCTGGGGACAGGACTGCCATAAGACCTGTCTGGTTCCCGTCCATCCCGTCCGTCCTTCTCCTACCCCAGCTAATCTACCTGGACTTCCGATTCCTTATTGGTCTTATGCTGATGTCTTTAATAAAAAGGAAGCAGAGACACTACCTCCTCATAGACCATACGACTGCCCTATCGACCTGTTACCTGGTACTACTCCTCCCCGTGGGCGTATTTATCCTTTATCCGCTGCTGAGACCCGGTCGATGTCCGAATATATTGAGGAGAATCTGGCCAGGGGATTCATCCGGAAATCTACCTCCCCGGCGGGAGCAGGCTTCTTTTTCGTCAAAAAGAAGGACGGCTCTCTCCGTCCCTGTATAGACTATAGAGGCCTTAACCAGATCACGGTGAAGAATAAGTACCCCCTTCCGCTCACTCCGGAGTTATTTGATCGTCTGAGGGGGGCTAGAATCTTCACCAAACTGGACCTCCGTGGGGCGTACAACCTGGTTCGTATCCATCAGGGGGATGAATGGAAGACGGCATTCAACACCCGGGATGGCCACTATGAATATCTGGTAATGCCCTTTGGTCTCTGTAACGCTCCTGCCGTCTTTCAAGAGTTGGTCAATGACATCTTCCGGGACCTTCTCTACTCCTGCGTAGTGGTGTACCTGGACGACATCTTGGTCTTCTCTCCGGATCTCCAGACTCACCGGAGGGACGTTCGTTAGGTCCTGCTCAGGCTCAGGCAGAATCACCTCTTCGCTAAATACGAGAAGTGCCTCTTTGAGCAGACCTCGCTTCCGTTTTTGGGCTACATTATTTCTCAGACCGGCCTACGAATGGATCCAGAGAAACTGTCTGCCATCGAGAAATGGCCTCGACCGGAGGGGTTGAAGGCCATTCAGCGATTCCTGGGCTTCACCAACTACTACCGCCTCCTCATACCACACTTCTCTTCCCGGACTGCCCCAATTTCCGCGCTCACCCGTAAGGGTACTAATCCCAAAGAGTGGCCGCCCGAAGCAGAGGAGGCCTTTCTTTCCCTAAAACAGGCCTTCTCTTCCGCCCCGGTGCTGCATCGCCCGGACGGCAACAAGCAGTTCTTCCTGGAAGTTGACGCCTCCTCCTCTGGAGCCGGAGCGGTACTTACTCAAAAATCATCTTCCGGGAGAATGGTAACTTGTGGCTTCTTCTCCAAACTCTTCTCCTCTTCTGAGCGCAACTATTCCATAGGAGACCGAGAGTTATTGGCCATCAAACTGGCATTGGAGGAGTGGCGTTACCTACTCGAGGGGGCTCTTCACCCGATAATAATTTACACTGACCACAAGAACTTGGCTTACCTCCAGCATGCCCAGAGACTTAACCCGCGCCAAGCCCGGTGGTCCCTGTTTTTGCTCGCTTTGATTTTGTTCTTCATTTTCGCCCGGCTGACAAAAACGTCAAAGCAGATGCCTTGTCCCGATCCTTTCTGGTGTCCGATCTCGAGGAAGAACCTAAACATATCATCGATCCCACCAGAGTAATGCAGGTGGCTCCCGTGAGCCTAAATCGTCTCCCTCCCGGTAAGACGTTCGTATCAGTACCTGATCGGGAGAAGATCCTACACTGGGGTCACTCGTCTAAACTAGCTGGCCACGCCGGTCAGAAAAAGACCCTCCAGCTTATTGCCCGGCACTACTGGTGGCCTACCCTGCACAAGGATGTAATAGACTTTGTTTCTGCCTGTGTGTCCTGCGCCTGCAACAAAGCCCTGAGACACCTGCCAGCCGGTCGCCTTCTTCCGCTTCCTGTGCCTGCTGCCCCCTGGCAGCATATTGCTATGGACTTCATAACTGATCTCCCCGTCTCTGCCGGTTGTACGGTCATTTGGGTGGTCGCTGACCGCTTTTCCAAGATGGCTCACTTTATTCCCCTGCCTGGCCTCCCGTCTGCACCCGAGCTGGCTAAAGACTTTATCCGCCACATCTTCCGTCTTCATGGCCTGCCCCTCCACATCGTGTCGGATCGTGGGGTACAGTTCACCTCACGTTTCTGGAGAGCCACTTGTAAACTGCTAGACGTCACCCTGGACTTCTCTTCCGCTTACCACCCACAGTCCAATGGTCAAGTGGAGCGGATCAATCAGAACCTGACCAGTTACCTCCGGCACTTCGTTAATGCCCATCATTCTGACTGGGTGGATCTCCTACCATGGGCCGAGTTCTCCTATAACAATCACGAGAGCGAATCCTCCTCCAAATCCCCGTTTTTTGTAGTCTTCGGTCAGCATCCTCGGATTCCTTTTCCTGTCTCCACCTCTGTGGACAACCCGGCTGCGGAATCTCTCGTTAGCAAATTTTCCTCCATTTGGGAGAGTACCCGATCCGCACTCCTTCAGTCGTCCGAACGGATGAAAAGACACGCTGACAAAAAACGCCTGGATCCTCCACAATTTCGTCCTGGAGATAAAGTCTGGCTCTCATCTAAATATGTCCGACTCAAGATACCTTCTTACAAGTTAGGGCCTCGGTTCATCGGTCCTCCGGAGGTCATCAGTCAGATCAACCCGGTGGCCTATAAATTAAAACTCCCGGCCAACTTACGGATCCCTAACTCCTTCCATGTATCTCTCCTCAAACCTGTGGTACTTAACTCTTTTTCCAAGTCTACAGGTACGCCTCCTGCTCCGGTTTCTGCTGAGGACGAGTTTGAGGTAGAGAACATTCTTGCCACCAAAAGGGTAAGAGGAAAGACCTTTTTTCTAGTAGATTGGAGGGGGTTTGGTCCTGAGGAGAGAACGTGGGAGCCCCGGGAGAACATCCATGCCCCTCTTATCCTAGCTAAATTTCTGTCTGGCCTAAAAATGGGGGGGCCTAAAGGGGGGGGTACTGTAGCGCCGGCGTCCCTGCCCTCTGCTAGGCAGGGACGCTGTTCCCCTCACCTCCCTGCTCCGTGCCCGGCGTCCTCCTCCCGCTCTGCTGGCAGCGCGCGCTCCTTCCCGGCCACTGTGCTTAGGGCGCGCGCTCTCCCTCCCTCTTAAAGGGGCCGCGCGCGCCGTCCTAAGGAGTCCCCGGCCAATGGCCGGAGGACTTCACCATATATAGGCACCTCCTCCAAAATGGAGGTGCCAGAGCAATGTTGTTGCACTGTTCACTACTCTGCTTCAGCCCTCAGGTCCCGTTGCCAGTTACCTGCCAGTTACCTGCCAGTTACCTGCCAGATTCCTGCCTGATTATCTGCTACCTGCCTGCTAGTCTGAGATCCGACGGTCTGCCTTACTACTCCTGTCAGTCTGTCTAAGGACCAGTCTGCCCGCTCACCTGGGAGCGCACATCAGCCACCTGCCTGCTTGCCCGAGGTCCGACGGTCTGCCTTCCAACTCCTGTCAGTCTGTCTATGGACCAGCTTGCCCGCTCACCTGGGAGCACACACCTGCTACCTGCCTGCTAGTCTACCTGGAGGCTCCGCCGTCACGTGCTGTGACCACCCGCCTGTCCAGAGTCTTCTGCCCGCTCACCTGGGAGCGCTCATCTGCCGCCTGTCTGTTGGTCTTCCTGGAGGCTGCGCCGTCACATGCTGTGACCACCCGTTCATCCAGAGACTCTCGCCTGCTCACCTGGGAGCTCACGTCTATCATCAGCCGCCACAGGTCGTACCAACCCTTTACCTAGAGACTGCCCCGGTCACTTGCCGTGACCATCTGCCCGTTCATCCAGAGACTGCCCCGGTCACTTGCTGTGACCATCTGCCCGTTCATCCAGAGACTGCCCCGGTCACTTGCCGTGACCATCTGCCCGTTCATTCAGAGACTGCCCCGGTCACTTGCCGTGATCTCCAGCCCGTTCACTCAGAGACTGTCCCAGTCACCTGCTGTGACCTCCTGTCCGTCTTCCCTGGTCGCCACCCGCTCCCTTACAAGGACTGCCCCCTTGTATAGTAGCTCAGAGGTTCCGCCTCCCAGACCCGTTACACTGACTTTATGTTACGCTGCCTTAACCGTGACCCTCGCATTGTCAAAATGTTGGATGACAGTCATTACTGGTTGGTTACACTTTTAGACCCCCACTACAAGGAGAACTTTCACTCTCTTTTTCCTGAGGTGGAGAGGTCTACAAAAATGGGGCAGTACTAGAAGGCCCTTGCTGCAGAACTCTTAAAAAAATTCCCATCTGAACACGCTAGTGGCAGAGGTCACAGTTCGCTGCCCAACCAAGGCGTACAGGCGAGAGAGATGCAACTCCAATCCAGCAGAAGCAGGGGAACACTGTCAACGTTCTGGGACAGATTTCTGACACTCGCCCAGCTTACAGGCCCTGAGGCACGGGGTACTCTCACAAGGAGTGGAAAGTTTCAAAAGATGGTGAGGTAGTACCTTGCCGACCGTACCAGCGTCCTCCGTGATTCCTCTGTGCCTTTTAATTATTGGGTATCCAAGCTGGACACTTGGAATAAACTCGATCTGTACGCCTTGGAGGTCCTGGCCTGCCCTGCCGCTAGCGTGTTAACAGAGCGTGTTTTTAGTGCCGCTGGGGGAATTATAACTGATAAGTGCACTCGCCTGTCAACTGACAATGCTGACAAGCTGACCCTTATCAAAATGAACAATGGCAGGATTGGGCCAGAATTCTCATCACCACCAAATGACAGCAGAGTAACATAAAGTCAAATCCACTGTGTTATTTTGGGAGGTGTATTCACATGCACCGCTTCACACCCACACATGGGTATACGCTTCCTCATTTCGGCTGTTTTATGTTCTTCTCCTTATCCTCAGCCTCCACCACCACTATACCACCAGGGTGCCAGCATTGCAAGTTCCTCCGTCCTTATTTTTGTCAGCTTTTGCTTGGAAGGCATAAGCAAATCCTATGGGAGACCCACTCCCCAATAATGGGACTTATGTTTGTAATATGTTGTACTGCATGGCTCTTGTAAGGGGCATTGCAAGTTGCTCCGTCCTAATTTTTGGAAGCTTTTGCTTGGAAGGCATAAGCAAATACTATGGGAGACCCACTCCCCAATAATGGGACTTATGTTTGTAATATGCTGTACTGCATGACTCTTGTAAGGGGCATTGCAAGTTGCTCCGTCCTAATTTTTGGAAGCTTTTGCTTGTAAGGCATAAGCAAATCCTATGGGAGACCCACTCCCCAATAATGGGACTTATGTTTGTAATATGCTGTACTGCATGGTTCTTGTAAGGGGCATTGCAAGTTGCTCTGTCCTAATTTTTGGAAGCTTTTGCTTGGAAGGCATAAGAAAATCTTATGGGAGACCCACTCCCCAATAATGGGATTTATGTTTGTAATATGCTGTACTGCATGGTTCTTGTAAGGGGCATTGCAGTTCCTCATAATTTTTGGAAAGCCTTCCATTCACTGCTTAGGCCAATAGTGCACAGGAGACCCAGTTGCTATAAATGGAAAAAAAGGTTTAGTTAAGGCCCTCTGACCTCCATGTCATTTCCAAGGGGCATTGGAGTGCCTCGAAATTTTTGGTAGGCATTGCACTCACTGTATGCCCTATAACTGTGTAGCCGAACCGCTCCTTTTGTTACAGAAACATATCCTACAAGACATATCTGGTTGACTGGCCTGATATTGATGTGAATGGTCTCTGTTCCTCCTGCTCTTTCTCCTTTGCCACTACCTCATCCATCATTTATCACCTGAAGCTTTGTTTTAACGGGAGTCATAGAACTTGGATAGTAGCAGGAAAACATCCAGCAATCCTCGGAGGAGGTAGGATATGCGCCAAAACGCTGACCACCTCAGGCCTAGCCGCTACTACATACATGCGCTTGCATTACAACAAAACAAAGCAGATGCTAACTTCTATCATCCTCATCATGCTCCTCACCTTGGCACTCTCAACTCCCCTGATGGAGAAGCGAGGGCCCACCGGAGGAGTCTGGTTGTCTGGTGGGCTCGGGCAATGCTGCCCTAAAGCAGGCAAGGCTAAGAAAAGTGTGGGAAAGGTTACCGGGACAAATAGGGGTGGCTGGAGACTGTTTATGGACACCCGGCCGCCCCCTGCAGGCTGGGGAGCAAGCGGGGACATCCGGCCACCGAGCGGCTGGGGACTGAGTATGGATACCAGGCCGCCGACGCAGCTATGTCGTGGTGGCCAGATTCCGCCTCCACATGCCTAAAAGGCCCAATTTAAAGTGCAAGCAAGCAAGCAGTATAGTATTGCAGCCTGGGGGTGGGTGGGTGGCAGGCTGCATGCTTGCGCTTGTATTGCAAGGAATGGGGGAGGTACAATTGAACACTGCCCTGGGACTAGAACTTGCACGGGGATAGTTGCATGTCTGCATCTTCTGATGCGGCAAGGATCACTTATGATGGACACACTTTTAGACAGTGTCCTGGGTGTCAAAGATGCTTCCAGGGGTCTTCCCCATGCTGTTCCCATGTCTTTTCAGCACTTTATGCATGTGTCACACAGCACATGGCCAGATAAGGTAGTAAAATATTAAAATGACATTTCCCAGTGAATGCATTTGTCACAGTTGAAAGCAATACAAAAGTGCAAAAACGCATAAAAAATGCTACTTGTGAACATAGCCCAAGGTGTGGAGGAGTATTTTTGCTTTTGGTTATTTATTTTACCTTATACACAAGTCTTTACCCTGGAAAAGAAATTCCTTAACATATTTCACAGGAAAAAAGTTTCAGTTTCGTTTTTGAACGTTTTATTGTGAGCCCGTAAAAGTGGCTTAATACCTCTGACCACGTTGTTGACAGCAGTGACCCGGGGGTCAGAAATGCTTCCTGGGGCGATCCCCATGCTGTCCCCATGTCATTTGAGCACTGTCATTATCGTTTTGGGCACTTGTTAGGCTTTTAAAAGACTGCCGGGGGTGCCACCGCAAAAATGCTCGGGTCTCCCATAGACTAACATTGGGCTCGTTGCTCGGGTCGAGCACCCGAGTTTCACGGCGAGCTCGACCCGAGCTTCGAGCACCAGAGCATTTTAGTGCTCGATCAACACTAATCTGGACCATCGAGCGTTGCACGGCACTCATCGGTGAACAAAACTGTTTTGAAGTCAGTCTTCATGTATTGTTTGGCCCACTGGAGCCGTTTCTGCTTTTGTGCAGTGAATAGAGGAGGTCGACAGGATGGCTTACGCACAGCTGCAAACCTCTGAAGGACTCTGCATCTTGTTGTTCGGGGGACGTTGGAGGCACCAGCAGCTTCAAAAACTTGTCTGCTGCTATGACAAGGCTTTTTTGCCGCTGCTCTTTTAACCTGACGTAATTGCCTGTAGGAAAGAGTCCTCAATTTTCCCTTATCAGCACGCACACGTGTGTACTGTGAATCAGCTACATACTTCTTGATTGTGCGATGATCACGATAAAGTGTCTTGGCAATGTTGATTGTAGTCATGCCTTGACCTAAACACTCCACAATTTGTTGCTTCTCAGCAGCCGACACATCCTTTTTCTTTCCCATTTTGGCAGAAAATGTAGGCTGCTTAATAATGTGGGACAGCCTTCTTAAGTAGTCTTGCCTTTCATTGGACACACCTGCCAAACTAATTAGCACAGGTGTCTGCAATTGCTTACAGTGATATAAAGAGCCCTGACACACATCACCATCAATGAGTTTAACTGACAAACCAACAAATTCTTACCTTATCACTCCTAAACACTTTTTGCATAATAATTTGGAACACAGTGTACATGTGCTTTTCCACAAAACACCAGTGGTTCACGTAGTGAATCTTACAGTTCTAACTTGCCAACCGTGGTCTGTATGGAGTTGTTCAATAAAGGGCCCAAAATTAAGATAACATAGACGGGAGAGGTCTCTATGAATACGAATTCCTAGGTATTTGATACCCTGTGAGAGCAAGGCAAAGGGAAAGTTGGACTGGATGGAATCCTGTATGGATTTGGGGAGGGAGACATCGAGGGCCTCAGACTTCGCTGCATTGATTTTTAAATTTGACCATGTAACAAAGTGATCTAATTCAGCCATAACAGCAGGGATGGATATATGTGATTGAGTGATATATACTAGGACATCATCAGCAAATTCAGAGCACTTATACTCGGTGCCTCCCACCTCAATCCACCTAATATTGGGGTTATGGCGAATTGATGAGAGCAGGTGCTCCGTCACTAGGATGTATAAGAGAGGGGACAGAGGACATCCCTGCCTTGTCCCATTGGTGATTATGAAAGGTGATGAAAATGTTCCATTTATATTCAGCCTAGGTGACGTATTGCGATACAGGGCCGTGATTTTGGCTATAAAAGGGTCCCCTAGACCCCTACCCCAAGCTTTTTAAGAGAATAATATATGGCGTGCCAGGAGACTCTATGGAATGCTTTCTCAGCATCCAACGAGAGTATCTAATTACAAATTTTTAACTGCATCTAGCCCAGGAAATACTTTGTGCCTAGTAGCAGTGTCTGCTAGTCAGCGGATTATCCCAGCTGTTAAGCAAGCTACACCACCTGTAGTTTGGACACTTAATGTTTTCAAAGGAAATGGTTCGGGCCCCCGGGATACTCAGTGAAGAGCATCGGGAAGGCACCCCAAGGCATAGGGGCTGGGACTGGCGGTAGGACACCTTGCGGTGGACCGCCGAGCTCGATCCTTATAAAAGCTTTTTAACTGCAGCAGCTTTAGTGGACGCTACTGGAGCTGTAATTACGTGGCTGCTGGCATGAGACTTGCCCTCCAATAGATCCTTGTAAAAGGATTTAAAGTGTACTCATTCAAATTAGAGAGACAATTTAAATTAAAAAGATTAGACCTGCCTCCACCGCAGGGGGGCTCGCTCGACCCACCAGCGAACAGGCACCAGTATTGGGAGAGGGGGGCTGGCCGTCAGGGTCCACCGCGGCTCTGGCACAAACCCGGCGACACGGAGGTCGCACAGGCAGGAACGGACTGGCCGTGTCGGCTTCGCACTTTTTGGTTTTAGAAGGGCATGACATGCCTATATCTGTGTCTCCCCCTGCTTTTACTCCTCCACCTCTTTTCTTTTCGCATGACTATATGTACTTGTCACTTTTCCATGTGTTAGTTGTGTCTTCTGAGCAGTTTGTCAGCTTTTGGACACCTTTGAACGTGTTTTCTATGTGTTTCTATGTGTTTTTGTTTGCCTGCCATTGGTTTTAACGGTGTTCGAAGGTGTTCGACGAACAGTTCGACTAACAGTTCGGCGAACATATGGGTGTTCGACCAAACCGAACCGAACTCGAACACTACGGGGGTGGCTCAACACTATTGACTTCTACTTCTCAACAACTTTGTCACTGACTTGTTTGGAGATCTCCTTGGTCTTCATGGTGTTGTTTGGTTAGTGATGCCTCTTGCTTATCCCTCCATCACAAACAATAGGCCTGACAGGCACATCTCTTTTACTTTCATTTCTCCTTCCTCCCCAGATTGTGAGGAAATCCCCTCCCTCCAGGTAGTCTCCTGTCTCTAGCAGCTCTGTGAAACCTCATACCACAGTTGGATTGCAGAGCTTCAGGAGGACAGATATAACTGCGCTAATCTCTCAGGCTCATTGTATGTGAACACGTCACACTCAATAAGGTTGGTATTTTATGTTTTTATTCATCACAATTGTTTATTTAGCTTATTTTATGAATGTATAGCACAAAGTGTGAGGATATTTCATAGAAATAAGGCAGATTAAAAAAGAAAGTGTGCTGCTCAGGCATATACAGTAGTTCCCTAACACATATTCCTTCTCTTGCTTCAGATTATCTGCTGAAATGGAGAGGAAAATGTACAATTTATCAAAAAACCTTGATGTTGAGGAAGTAACAAACATGCTGTTAGATGATGCAGACCCCACACTGAATGAGGATTTAGGAGAGGAAAGTGAGATTGATTCTCATGATGAGGTGGAAGTATGTGAAGTGGATTCTGAAACAGAGCAAGATGGTGACAGTGATGGGGATGAAGATGTAGAATCTTATTAAATGGGAAAAGATAAAAAAAACAATGGAACAAGAAGCCACTCCATAAAAAACGTAGGGAACCTCAAAACATTATTCCTCACCTTCCTGCAGTTATAGGAACTGCAAGTAATGCAAAAACTGCAGTTGAATGCTGGAATTGTTTATTCACAGATGACATTCTGGACTCTATTGTCACATATACCAACCAATATATAGACATTATAAAGGACAAGTTCATCTGCAACAGAACCATCAAGGCCACAGATGAAATAGAACTGCGTGCTTTTTTTGGATTATTATACCTTGCAGGAGCTTATGCGGCAAATAGACAAAGTTTGGAGGAACTTTGGATTAAAGATGGGGATGGAGTTGAAAAATTTGGCCTTGTTATGTCCATAAACAGATTCAAGCTTCTAATTCGTTGCCTTCGGTTTGACGACAGAACTACCCGAACCGAATGTAAAACACATGACCGACTTGCTCCAATTCGTGATATATTCCAAAAATTTGTTGAAAACTGTAAAAAAAACTATTGCCCTGGGGAGAATCTCACTATTGACAAAATGCTCCCTGGTTTTCGTGGTAAATGTGCCTTTCGTCAATATATTCCATCAAAGCCTAACAAATATGGAATAAAAATGTATACCCTTGTTGATGCCAGTAAGAACTACACTTACAACCTGGAAGTTTATGCAGGAAAACAACCAGAAGGTCCTTACTGTGTCAGCAACAAACCCAGTGATGTTGTAAAAAGACTGGCTGAGCCCTTATTTGGATCGGGTCGCAATATAACAGCTGACAATTGGTTTTCAAATTGTGATCTGATTGATTATCTAAAAATGCAGAAGCTTTCATTTGTCGGAACTGTAAGAAAAAATAAAAAAGAATTGCCTACACAGTTTGTGTGAAAGGGAGACAACTGTACAGCAGTATTTTTGCATTCCATAATGGAAAGGTTTTGGTTTCCTATGTACCACAAGCAAAAAAAATTGTACTTCTTCTATCAACACTTCATGATGATGATGCCATCGATCCTGGGACTGAGGCACAAAAAAAACGGAGATAATTACATTTTATAATGCAACCAAAGGGGTGTTGATACAGCTGATCAGATGTGCTCAACTTTCAACATCAGCAGAAACACCAAACGCTGGCCAATGGTCATATTTTTTGCTATGTTGAATTTGGGTGGTATAAATTCACAAGTCATTTACCTTGAAAACAAGCTTGAACCACTCCGTAGACGATTCTATCTGAAAAAATTGGCCCATGAACTAGTGCTTGGAGAGCTACGCAGGAGAAGTATGAAAACAATCGGTATCCCCTCTCGCCTTCAAGTTCAGCTCAAAAGATTCCACCCAGAAGATGATATTGAAAATTCACCACCTGCACCACCTCCCAAAAGAAGGAGATGCACCACCTGCACCACGGAAAGCGGAATCAGAAGGCTTTCTAATTTTGAATGTCACAAATGTCATAATGCAATCTGCCTGACACATGCAAAAATGATGCGTAATTCTTGCTCTTTGCTCTGCAAGTGTAATTTTTCTGGGGAAACTTCAGGATCTAATTCTGATTGAATATGTGTTTAATAGTACTTAAGGTACCTTAAAATTAAGTTTGTTTCCATAAATTTTCTTTGTAGAGTTTTTTGACAGAGTCGAACTGGGGACTATTTGGCGGGAGTTTTGAAATGTTTGTATTTCAGAGTTATTAGTTTTATGTTAAGTAAATGTTTTTTTTTTTTTGCACCTGATTATGTGTAGTCTCTTTTATTACATCCCTTTGAAGGTCACTGATCACTTTTAGAGCACTGAAATTGCAAACATTAGATATTATAGGTATTTTTCTAGCCTGCGCCTGACAGTCACATTGTATGTGAACTCGTTAGAACCGATATTGTATGTGACAGAGGGTTAATGGTGTTGCGGCCCCTGTGGCCTTTCAGAATAGGTGTGTATACACTGACAGAACCATGTGGCACTTAGATTACACACAGGTGGACATCCTTTAACTAAGCATGTGACTTATGAAGGTGTTTGCTTGCACCACTAATTTCTAGGGGCTTTATAGCAAAAGGGGGAATACACATGCCAATTTTTAGTTATTTGATCCCATAAATTTAATTTATGCCCATATTTTTGTTACTTCACTTCACCAACTTAGACTATTTAATGCTGAGGCATTACACACAAATCAGATTGCAAAAATTTTTAAACACAAGTTGTTATCTAACAAAATAGGTAAAAAGTCAAGGGGGGTGAATATTTTTGCAAGCCATTGTATATGGTTTCTCTTAACAGGTTACAAAATCATACTCAAAAAATCTTAGATAAACGCTATTCCACATGTACAAATAAGGGAAAGATACAGTTAATTTTAACCAGAACAACAATAATAAAAAATACAAAACCATAATAATGAAATGTCATATAAAAACGATAAAAATATTAAAATAATTTAAATGTTACAACATCCATAAAACTACACTATTAATACTGTATTATCATGTAATTTCTATACATTCATTGATATATTCTGGTGTTAAAGTAGATAATTTGAAAGTCCAGAAAGACTCCCTGTTCATAAGTCTTTGGAACATATCAGGTTTTTTCTGGTGTTCATTGAAAAAATGTCTGGAAAGGCTATGTTTAATTATTCCATTCCTAATATAGGACCTATGATTATTCATTCTATTATGGACAGGTTGAATGGTCTGACCCATTTAGGGAAGATTACAGCTGCATTCAAGTAAATAAACCACAAAGGATGTATTGAAAAATATCTGTGGGGGAACCTTTTTCTTTAAACCTCAATTGTAGATCACGCGATTCATTCTTGAAATCCTCATCCTTTGTACAGTTTTTACACGTACGCCAATACTGCCATAGAGCACATTCTTAATTTTTGGGAAATGCCCACTGGAGAAGTCCAGATAGCTGGTCACATCCACGTTTTTAAAGTGAGTAGACGTGCAAATCCAACCATTCTCATCTTTGTAGATGACCAAATCAAAAAATTCAAAATGTGTTTCTGAGTAGGAGAATGCAAATTATTGGATTCTTATTGAGAAAGGAGCCTAGTTTATTAAAAAAAATCGTAAAAAATCTGGTGCTTCTGGTTTCAACAGCTGTGTATTTGTACCACTAATGTACAATTTTTCTAACATTGAGCACATATACACATATATGTTGAAAAGGGGAAAAAATGCAGCAAAAATGCAATAATCAAAGCAGATTGCCAATGCATGTTTTAGTGCAGTCACCGGCAGAAAAATTCAGCGACAAAAAGCGCAGTCCTTTAACATGTTGGAACTTGCCCATTTACAAATGAATAATGGCCATTTTTTTCTGAACTAAAAAGATAAATGTCTTTGTTTTTTTCAGAAATTAGAATGTATTCACATGTGCAAATTCGGCCAAATTGAGACGTAAATTGAATAATAAAAGTGAGCTAATTTTTTTCATGGCCTACACTGGTGAGGACTAAGGCCAGCCACAAACATTTGTTGGTAGTTCAATGGTTCAGCCTGCTCTCCCATATACAGGAGTGCTCATTCTGCCGAGCACTCCTGTGCTGTCTATGAGACAGCTGTTGTTAGACGTTGGCGTTGGTTTATCTCTTGGAGATAGTATGATCAGAAATACGAAATTCAACATGCTGTATAAACAATTTCTCATATACATTAGCATGTCGGACGAACTTTTTGATATCAGCGGGTTCAGCTGACAATGTTTTAAAGGGTATGTCTCATATTGCAGACAACTATCTCACCTTAGTCCCTCATACACTGGAACACTTGAAACTAACGAGTTCTATTTTGTTGTCAATGAGAGAGCCTCTTCAAGACTCCTCTAGCAGCTGCTTATCTCCTAGAGAATAAGAAGGAGTGGCTCTAGTAAAACAAATGTGCCAAATCCCTCTACATCATCTGTTGGCGGTGATTCAGAGGCCCCCATAATGAGTGGGAGGGCCTTAAACTAGTTAAGATACCATGTTTCCCCAAAAATAAGACAGGATCGTATATTATTTTTTGCTCTGAAAGATGGGTTAGGGCTTATTTTCTTTTCCATAAACAACAATCCAGAGTTATTCTTGAACAAAAAACATGTATTCAAATATAATTATGTCATCACACAAACACACACTGCACATACACATGTATAAAGACATACACTAGACATACACATGTACACAGTGTGACAGAGTCACTGGTATGTTATATGAGGGGAGGTACAGTGCAAACCAAAAGTTTGGACACACCTCATTTAAAGATTTTTCTGTATTTTCATGACTATGAAAATTGTACATTCACACTGAAGGCATCAAAACTATGAATTAGCACATGTGGAATTATATACTTAACAAAAAAGTGTGAAACAACTAAAAATATGTATTATATTCTAGGTTCTTCAAAGTAGCCACCTTTTGCTTTGATGACTGCCTTGCACACTCTTGGCATTCTCTTGATGAGCTTCAAGAGGTAGTCACCGTAAATGGTTTTCACTTCACAGGTGTGCCCTGTCAGGTTTAATAAGTGGGAATCTTTAAATGAGAAGGTGTGTCCAAACTTTTGGTCTGTACTGTATGTGTCCCGCAGGTTGCTAGCCTGTTTGAACTGAAACCAATAAACTCTGCCAGCATGTTATATGCTGCAGGGTTAACTCTTTTAAGGGTGTGGTTTTATGGGAGTGATGTAGAGATGGGAGGGAAGTCATTCCCCATACCTCCACCTCAGGGTGTGGCTGAGTAACATTTAAATGTTCAGTCCTGTTTATTTTTCTCTGTTGTGAGCTTGGAGTGGCAAAAACTCCAGACCTGAAGGCCACAGCTCAGAGATTAGCTGAAGCTGGGACTACAACCTGTGTGGGCAAACCCCACATTGCTATGGACTGTGCTATCATTTATCTTTTGTTTTGTTGTTTTGCAAATAAGGCTGTGTTTATTTTTGCTGGAGCTGCAGGGCTTTATGTCACATAATAAAGCCTGCAGAGAAAACACGGTTCATGAGCCTACTTCCAGAAGCGGCTGAGTGAGGCGTCTTACTACAGTTGGTGGAGAATGACGGCAAGATTCCAGGAACACATGTACCTGCTACAGAGACTAGTGGATGTCTTGGATGAAGGCTGCAAGCCAGCAGGAGACGTCCAGCAGCATAGAAGAGCTAATTAAGCACCTGGTGCAGAGCCAGCAGATCATGCAGCAGCACTTTCAGAGCCAGCAGAGCATGTAGCAGAGCATGCAGCAGCAGCAGCACCGTGGGCAGCTACAGCAGCAACAACAGACCACTAAGCTGTTTATACAACAAGTTTCTTAAGCATTCCTCACATGTATTAAAGCTGTCAAACAGTCGCAAATCATGCACACGGGAGTGATTCAAACATATCACCGAGCACGCTGAAGATACTTGGTACTCGCCCTAGCATACTCGCCGAAAGGGTTAACCGAACATACTCGCTCAACACTAATCGAGAGGCGTGGACCGGCGAGATACATCACCACTCTGGACCTGACGAAGTGCTATTGGTAGATCCCAATATCCCAGACGGCCAAGGAGAAGACGGCTTTCTCGACACCAGATGGGTGCTTTCGATACATCCGGATGCAGTTCGGGCTACAGGGGGCCCCATCCACCTTCCAGAGGGCTATGGATCGGATCCTAGCCCCACATAAGAAGTATGCCGCAGCCTACCTTGTGGTCTTTAGCCCAGACTGGGCTAGTCATCTACCTAAATTACAGGCCGTTCTGGATGCGCTGAGAAAGGCGGGATTTACTATAAATCCAAGAAAATGTGCCATTGCGAAAGAGGAGGCCAAGTACTTGGGCTATGTCGTCAGGAGAGGCGAAATAAAGCCGTAAGTCAATAAAGTGGAGGCAATCCAGACCTGGCCACAACCGCTCTCCAAAAAACAAGTAAGAACATTCCTGGGAATGGTGGGATATTACCGGCGGTTTATCCCGAATTTTGCTATGATGGCCGCGCCGCTGACGGATCTCCTACAAGGCATCAGATCAACCATGGTGAAGTGGACGGAGGATACAGAAAAACCTACAAGAAGCAAAATAAACATAAACACTGCTGTAAATAAATAAAAAGCAAGTGCATTTAAATAAAATAAGGTTCTTAGTAACACTGTTTTTGATCAAAAATAGTATATAAGGCATCCCACCATCGACAAGGTGAACCCGCTCGGGACGGTCCTACACGGTCTAATATTAAAAACCTTACCATGTGTCAAAGTTGACCTCAGTGTGTGAATTAGGGCAGACAAAGGACTGAGTCCCAAACTGTGAACACTAGCCTAGGGAAGCTTTAAATGTATTAACCAGCACTAGGGAGGGAGGCCACACCCAGGTTTGCACAGAATGCAAAAAATACAATGAAAAATCACAAAATTTGATCTTGGTTAAGAGACCGCGTTTCAACTGTTGAAGTCAGCACTGGCAGTGTGTAAACAGACGGCCCTGGTCGCACCAGACTTTAAGATAGAGTTCGTGGTCCAGACAGACGCTCCAGAGGTTGGTCTAGGAGCCGTACTCTCTCAAGAGATAAATGAGGAAGAACTTCCCATTCTCTATCTGTTCCCCTGCACGAAAAGCTATGCAATAGTACAAAAGGATTGTTTAGCCATAAAGTGGGCTGTAGATACACTAAGGTACTATCTACTAGGCCGGAAGTTTAAGTTGGTGTCAGACCATGCCCCATTGAGATGGTTAAGGAAAAAGAGGGGTAAAAATGCCAGGGTCACTAGATGATTTCCTAGCTCTTCAGGACTTCAACTTTCACGTAGAGCATAGGCCCGGGTACTTACACGAGAACACTGATGCCCTGTCCAGAATTCCCTGTTTGGTATCAGAAGTTGCCCAAACCCCCCGGCTTTGGACAGAGGGGGGGAATATGTGGCAGAGTCACTGATATAATATATGAGGGAAGGTATGTGTCACGCAGGTTGCTAGCCTGTGTGAACTGAAACCAATAAACTTTCTGCCAGCATGTTATATGCTGGGGAGTTAACTCTTTTAAAGGGTGTGGCTTTATGGGAATGACGTAGAGATGGGAGGGAAGTCATTCCCCATACCTCCACCTCAGGGTGTGGCTGAGCAATGTTTAAATGTTCAGTCCTGTGTTTTTTTTCTCTGTTGTGAGTTTGGCACGGTAAAGACTCCAGACTTGAAGGGAACAGTTCAGAAAGGAGCTGAAAGCTGGGACTACAACTTGTGGGGGCAAACCCCACATTGCTATGGACTGTGCTATCATTTATCTTTTGTTTTTGTTGTTTTGCCAGTAAGGCTGTGTTTATTCTTGCTGGAGCAGCAGGGCTTTATGCCACATAATAAAGCCTGCAGAAAAAAAACACGGTTCCTGAGTCTTCTTCCGGGAGTGGCCTAGTGAGACGTCTTACCACAACATTCATTGCCAAAAGTGAATAAACATGTGCATAACAAAACATGTGCAATTGCAATAATATTCTGGGAGAAACACTTCATTTTCTGAAACAATTTCAAGGGTGCAAACACTTTCATCCATGACTGTATATACATACACACTGCACATACACATGGATATACACACACATACGCTGCACATACACAAGTATATGTGTCACCCCAGGCCTGGATGCCACAAATATTAAAGGCTGTGTCTGAAAGCAGGAGGGAGGTCCCCTGGTTAGGGACCATTAGCATGCAGCACCTCTTGTCCCAGGCCAGTAGGGGAAGCTGGCTGCCCCTATAAAAGCTGGAACTGGGGCAGGGTTAGAGAGACCAGAACCCACTTCTGAAGTGTCCAGAAGCGTTCCTTAGAGGAAGGGACAGGTCAGCAGCAGCTGAGGAGTCCGTGAGGCAGAGGAAAGACTGCAGGCCAGGGACAAAGGCGACGAGAGCCGGTCCTTGCTGAGAGAAGCACACAACCGGACATTGGGGTCTGAGGCTGTCAGGGTTGCAAGCCCAGCAGCAGAGAACCAACCTGCGTGGGATTTCAGGTCCCTTGGCCTAAGAAGCCTGGAGGCTCCGCCACACAGAGGGACCAGTACAGCAAGGAGAAGCAAAGGTACCCAAGGCCCGAGTCGCAAGCCATACAGGCAAAGTACATGGCCAGCTCAGGAACGTGGGCTATTACACCACAAAGAGGGGGATAGTCAGCAAGAGCATAGAGAGAGACGGTAGGCCTACACACTCACCCTGACCAGTGGGTCTCGCCCAAATGCTCTCAGATACCCAGGCCCACTCCTAACTGGTACTCCTGTTGGGTCAGTAATAACATCTGCAATAAAGACCCTGGACTGTTTGAAGCAGACTCTGAACTCTTACTATTGCGGCCTGCACTATCACCCCCAGCATTCACCTACACTGCCCTGAGGCTACACTCTTCCCGTGGGGAGTTGTCCTACCCCTGTGCTGCACACCAACATCAGCCTCAGTGGTCTGCCTCGCAGCGGCGGTCATCCCTGACCGCAATCCATGGATGGCGTAGTCGGACATTGAAAACACTGATAAATAGACTGCCACAATTTGGTCTGACCACCCTGAGCCACGGGATCGGGTTGCCACTACTACCCCCAGCATCGCATAGAAGCCCGGTTCCGGGTGCCCCATGGCCCAGGGGGCGAGTCATGTACACAGACACACACACTGTACATACACATGTATTTACACACACATATGTATTTACACACATGCATACACACTGCATATACACATATGTATACACACACACTGCACTTTCACATGTATATGCACAGACGCTGCAAATACATAAACATGTATATACACACACTGCACATATGGTGCATACAATCCTTTCTGTTCCACTAGACTCCCATAGTTAATGGTCTTTAAGCAGTTTTAAAGTTGGAACAGAAACGCTGGGGGCCTCTAAGAGAGTTGGGGCCCTGGGCAATTGCACAGTTTTCCTCCACTTGATGCAAGTCCTGACCATTATTTTTGGACTGATATTTTGAGCATAATCAAAAAATCCCGTAAAATCATGCAAGGGCTTATTTTCAGAGTAGGTCTTATTTTCAGGGAAACACAGTAGATAGATAGATAAAAGAAAAAAATGAAATAGTGTCATCTTACAATACACTCTTGCATCTTTATAGGTAAGATATATATTTGAATTACTTTCTGGACTTGTTTTTATATGAAACATTCTCATCATAAAACTGTTCAATAAAAGTCTGTATAATTGCAAAAATCCCCTGACTTGTGTATGAAAAATAAATCCAACAGATTAACTTTACATTCCAAAACAACAATCTAACCTTCTCCTCCAGTATCACTTTGTCCATAGGTATTTACCTGCTGCTTGTAGCACCATGGATAAAATGGAAATAGGCTTATAATGTTTAATCTGCTTTCCAGTTGTTTGTGACAGAGTAATCTCCAGGATGGGTGACTGACTTGTACAAGTAATTAGTCTAGAAGATGTAGAGTGCATTTTAACACCTTCAGTATTGATGAACATTCACAAACCAACATGATCTGCAGGTTAAGGCTACAAACGCTAAAACAGCACTGACATAACTAATATATGATTAACACGTGAATATACTGAGGCTGATTAAAGGAGTGAAATTGTTTTATAGACCTGGCAGTAGTAATTTATAGAAAATATAAAACATTCATTAAAAAAAAAAACATAAAGATGTATATTTCTTAAGGTGATGGACCAATCCATGGTGAACATCGATGACAAATCATGATATCTGTATATTTGCTAATATTTAAATTTTACAGAAATTTCCAGCTCTATCTTTGAAATGGGTTTCTAAAATATTGTACTGTAAATTGCTATGCACAGATTACCTTATCATCATAATCTAAATAAATAGAAGTACGGAACTCAAATATGTATAAAAAATCCTTCCTTTATTAGAAAAAGTGCATATCCATGAGAGCGAGTATACAGTATATAGGGTGTAAAGACGGGCAATGGCCATTTCGTGCTTAGACATGCTTTCTCTGGCCCTCTCTTTTTTATAGACTCACCTTATAACCATATCAAGACCATTCCACTTTTGGTTTTGTTTTGTTTTTTCTTAGTTTGGAAATAATATTAATATTCTTTCTGGTAACTTACTCAAAATGTCTTATTTATAGGACTGATGTCACACCCATTCGCCATATTTAGTATTCGTTACAGCTTTGTTTCAAGTCTATCTGCTTAACATACAGGTCATTGCTATATACTCTAATTGTGAGCTATACCATTTGGATCACTCACTGGTTTCACTCCATTATATTGTTATGTGACTGATAGTATGGATTTTGAATAGTTTTTAATTTGTGAAGTGCCTTTATTGTGAATATTTTTATATCAATAAGATCATTCTTTTTTAGTATTCTAGGTGTGCATATGATTCATTGCATATATTTGGTGTCAATGTATATGTTCTTGGTTTCCATATACAAGTGTAATACCCGTCTTTATCATTATTGGCTGTGACCACACTGTACTGTTGTATTTAGTTGAAAGGGTTTCATCATAAGGCAACCCATGTACATATGTATTAGTAGGGCATATGGACATCATAGAGGGGTTTCCTCACTTTGGACCTCCCGATATATGCAAGAGCAGCCCCGGCAGGCACATTCAATCTTGTATTACTTTTCATTTGAATGGCTAGTATGTACTGCTATAGCAAACTTTCCCTGCAGCAGTTCTCTTTGTTTCCCATGGTAGGGAATCCGAAATGAGACCCACCATCCATGGATTTAACATGAGTCTTGCCATGATAGTTGTCAGATCGACTCTCGTTAACTTTGATGGCATACAAGATGTGAACACTAGTGATAAGCGAACGTGCTCGCCACTACTCGGTACTCACCCGAGCATCATGGTGCTCAAGCTCGGCGAGAATTTCCTGGTTGCTCGGACGGGAGCTCGGGTCCCCGCCCTGAATGTTTGGTGCTCTTAAGAGAGCCAATGAACATGCAGGGATTGCTTGCCATGCACTGTAATGCCGTAGCCATGTTGGTTGTGGGCCTTTCAGTGATTGGCTGGCCGCACGGCGTCATCAGGTCTATATAAGACCTGGCGCCGCCATGCTTGTTACAGTCTACCCTGGAAACAGGTAGAGTAGGGATAGCTGCTGCTGAGTCAGGGAGAGATTTGCTTGTTTATAGTTAGTATAGGTACTCCACAACACATATATATATACAGTACAGACCAAAAGTTTGGACACACCTTCTCATTTAAAGATTTTTCTGTATTTTCATGACTATGAAAATTGTACATTCACACTGAAGGCATCAAAACTATGAATTAACACATGTGGAATTATATACTTAACAAAAAAGTGTGAAACAACTGAAAATATGTCTTATATTCTAGGTTCTTCAAAGTAGCCACCTTTTGCTTTGATGACTGCTTTGCACACTCTTGGCATTCTCTTGATGAGCTTCAAGAGGTAGTCACCGGAAATGGTCTTCCAACAATCTTGAAGGAGTTCCCAGAGATGCTTAGCACTTGTTGGCCCTTTTGCCTTCACTCTGCGGTCCAGCTCACCCCAAATCATCTCGATTAGGTTCAGGTCTGGTGACTGTGGAGGCCAGGTCATCTGGCGTAGCACCCCATCACTCTCTTTCTTGGTCAAATAGCCCTTATGTAGCATCGGCGTCTCTGCCTCGTACTAGGCAGAGACGCCGTCCCTCTCACCTCCCCGCTTCTGGCGCGGCGTCCTCCAGCGCTTCTCTCCTCGCTGCTTCCGGCACGCGCTCCTTCCCCGGCAGTGTGCTTAGGGCGCGCGCGCGCGCTCCCCCTCTCTTAAAGGGACCACGCGCGCCGTCCTAAGGAGTCCCCGGCCAATTGCCGGAGGACCTCCCATATTTAAGGCACCTCCTCCAAAATGGAGGTGCCCGAGCAATGTTGTTGCAAAGCCTTCACTCTGCTTCAGCCCTCAGGTCCCGTTACCAGTTATCAGCCAGTCACCTGCCAGATTCCTGCTTGTTACCTGCCAGTCACCTGCCGGATTCCTGCCTGTTACCTGCCTGTTACCTGCCAGATTCCTGCTTGATACCTGCCTGATATCCATTTACCTGCTTGCTAGCCTGCGGTCCGACGGTCTGCTTTCCGACACCTGTCAGTCTGTCTATGGACCAGCCTGCCCGCTCACCTGGGAGCGTTCATCTGCTACCTGCCTGCTAGCCTACCTGGAGTCTCCGCCATCACTTGCCGTGACCACCTGCCTGTCCAGAGACTCTTGCCTGCTCACCTGGGAGCGCTCACCTGCTACCTGTCTGCTAGCCTATCTGGAGGCTCTGCCGTCACTTGCCGTGACCACCTGCCCGTCCAGAGACTCTCGCCCGCTCACCTGGGAGCGCTCACCAGCCACCTGCCTGCTTTCCTTCTACCCAGAGACTGTCCCTGTCACTTGCCGTGAGTACCCGTCCTTATACCCAGAGATTGTCCCTGTCACTTGCCGTGACTACCTGCCCCTCTACCCAGAGACTGTCCCTGTCACTTGCCGTGACTACCTGCCCTTCTTCCCTGGGAGTCACCCGCTTCCTTACAAGGACTGCCCCCTTGTTTAGTTGCACAGAGGTTCCACCTCCCAGACCCGTTACACCTTACACAGCCTGGAGGTGTGTTTGGGGTCATTGTCCTGTTTAAATGATGGTCCAACTAAACGCAAACCGGATGGAATAGCATGCCGCTGCAAGATGCTGTGGTAGCCATGCTGGTTCAGTATGCCTTCAATTTTGAATAAATCCCCAACAGTGTCACCAGCAAAGCACCCCCACACCATCACACCTCCTCCTCCATGCTTCACGGTGGGAACCAGGAATGTAGAGTCCATCCGTTCACCTTTTCTGCGTCGCACAAAGACACGGTGGTTGGAACCAAAGATCTCAAATTTGGACTCATCAGACCAAAGCACAGATTTCCACTGGTCTAATGTCCATTCCTTGTGTTCTTTTGCCCAAACAAGTCTCTTCTGCTTGTTGCCTGTCCTTAGCAGTGGTTTCTTAGCAGCTATTTTACCATGAATGCCTTCTGCACAAAGTCTCCTCTTAACAGTTGTTGTAGAGATGTGTCTGCTGCTAGAACTCTGTGCGGCATTGACCTGGTCTCTAATCTGAGCTGCTGTTAACCTGCGATTTCTGAGGCTGGTGACTCAGATAAACTTATTCTCAGAAGCAGAGGTGACTCTTGGTCTTCCTTTCCTGGGGCGGTCCTCATGTGAGCCAGTTTCTTTGTAGCGCTTGATGGTTTTTGCAACTGCACTTGGGGACACTTTCAAAGTTTTCCCAATTTTTCGCACTGACTGACCTTCATTTCTTAAAGTAATGATGGCCACTGTATTTTCTTTACTTAGCTGCTTTTTTCTTGGCATAATACAAATTCTAACAGTCTATTCAGTAGGACTATCAGCTGTGTATCCACCAGACTTCTGCACAACACAACTGATGGTCCCAACCCCATTTATAAGGCAAGAATTGCCACTTATTAAACCTGACAGGGCACACCTGTGAAGTGAAAACCATTTCTGGTGACTACCACTTGAAGCTCATCAAGAGAATGCCAAGAGTGTACAAAGCAGTCATCAAAGCAAAAGGTGGCTACTTTGAAGAACATGAAAATACAGAAATATATATATATATATCCATCTGAATTAACAGTCCTTCTGAGGACTAATCCAGCTGCATATATTCAGTGGTGATAGCAAGAGTTAGGCAGGGAGGCAGGGTATGTGACAGACTGCAGTGCATATAGTGCAAGAGGGTCTATTGAACGTTCTGTCTGCTGCTGCTGTTCTTACAGATATTTGTAGACATAGCCCCAGATATCAGGGTCAGGGCTAATTTTTTTTATCTTAATCCTGGTTATTTGCTTAAAAAACAAGGCAGGCAGAGTATATGACAGACTGTAGTGCATGATACCGCACAAGAGGGTCCATTGCACGTTCAACTTCTGACTGATCCTGCTGTGACAAATATTTGTAGACATAGCCCCAAGTATCAGGGGCCAGGGCTATTTTTTTATCTTAATCCTGGTTAATTGCTTAAAAAGCAAGGCAGGCAGGGTATGTGACAGACTGCAGTGCATGATACAGCACAAGAGGGTCCATTGCATGTTCAACTTCTGACTAATCCCGCTGTGACAAATATTTGTAGACATAGCTCTAGGTATCAGGGGCCAGGGCTAATTTTTTTTAATCTTAATGCTGGTTATTTGCTTAAAAAGCAATCCAGAGCACACCATTTTTATGCTCCATTTGCTTGTCAGCACTGCAGAATACAGGCAGATCTATTGTCCTCCATTTACAGTTTGTAGCAGTGTGTCAGAGTACACTATTTTACAGCTTCATTTGCTTTTTTGCAGAATACAGCCAGACTTTTTTTAGTTTTTTTCACATTACTGTATTGTGGAAGCAGAGTAACTTTTTTCAATGATCAGATGCACGTGATCCATATGACTGCTGTAATAATACAGAAATTTTGTGGAGCATGCCAAATATTCCACTCCATTTAAAGTCAGCCAGCTGTGTTTTGTTGAACCAATTGACACTTAATTGCTGACAGATACCATACTGTTAGGCATCCCCCCTTCTCTGGAACTCTCTACCCCACCATTTCTGACTCTCGCCTACTGTTGAAACCTTCAAAAAGCACTTGAAGACCCACCTCTTCCGACAACCTGCAGTAACCCTCGCTCCACCATACTCCTGCAAGACCAGCTCTATCTCATCTACTGTATCCTCACCCATCCCTTGTTAACTGTGAGCCCTCGTGGGCAGGGTATTTCTCCTCTCCTGTACCAGTCACTGTAACATTTTCGTTCAAGATTATTGTAATTGTTTTTTCAATGTATACCCCTTTTTCACATGTAAAGCGCCATGGAATAACTGGCGATAAAGTAATAATAATAATGTGGTCCAGACTCACATCTACTGAGACTGGACCATGTGGAACACACGGTGGTGGTGGTGGCAAACTGACTGGAAGCATTATCTGCTATCCAACCAACAACCTTTTCACACTGCTCTGGCTTCAATAGTGGTGTTCCGCGGCCCCCAAGAAATTGGGGCAGAAAGGTAGTTTGAGATGACATGGGTGTTTGTTGTGCTCCCTCAGCAGGCACGGTTTCAACTTGCCCACGGCCTTCCTGCACTATCACCATCACCATAACGTCCACTTCCCCGTCCCTTGACACACACCTTGCCCATTTTAAATGGAGTTTAAGATTTGTCACGCTGCCAATTAATGTCTAAATAAATGGAGTTTAAGATTTGTCACTGTATTAATGCCACAGTAATATAGGATCACGTCTAATGAGATGACCGGAGTTTTAAGCAGTGCCCTGGGAGTCAGAGATGCTTCCAGGGGTATTCCTCTTGCTGTTTGATGTCTTTTCTGCACTGTATGAATGTGTCTGATCATGTCTCACACACCACATGGCCAGATAAGGTAGTAAAATGTTAAAATTACATTTCCCTTTGAATGCATTTTTCACCATTGAAAGCAATGCAAAAGTGCAAAAATGCATCAAAAACGCTACATGTGAACATAGCCCAAGGTGTGGAGGAGCGTTTTTGTTTTTGTATATTTATTTTGCCTTATATACAAGTCATTACCCTGGAAAGGATGTTCCATAACATTTTTCCCAGGAAAATCCATTTTGGTTTTGCTTTTGTATGTTTTATTGTGAGTCCGTAAAAGTGTCGTAATACTCTGACAACGTTGTTGACAGCAATGACCTGGGAGTCAGAGATGCTTCCAGGGGTCTTCTCCATGCTGTTCCCATGCCATTTGAGCACTGTTCCCATCGATTTGGGCAATTTTTAGGCCCCCTGCAGATCACCGGGGGGGGGGGGGGGGCGGAAAAATGCTCGCATTTCCCAAAAACTTACATTGGGCTCGTAGCTCGGACCGAACACTCGAGCATTCCAATTTGCTCGACCCGAGCAACAAGTACCCGACCCGAGCATTTTAGTGCTCGCTCATCAATAGTGAACACCTTTTCCTTACCAATTCCTATCTCTGTACCCTACTTTGTATTATTCAATAGTGGTTTGGCAATTTGTAATGTGTTAATATGACTTTATAGATAAGCTTCTGTGATCTTCCGTATGATTCTAAATGAAGTTGAGATTCACTACTGACCAGTTTTAAGGGCCCCCTGAAGAATTTTGAAATATATGCATTAGTGGAGATGTATCTATTGAATAACTTGAAAATTACAGAAATAATACTGTTAGTAAATTGGGATATATACAAAGTGGTTTCTCCTTTTATGTAGAAAAACACTGAAAAAAGTCAACATTAAATATCTAAATTAAAATTAAACATTTCATCAAGTGTGCTATATACAAATATCTTTCCAACATTTACTTCTATAGAAAATCTAGATGTTCTTGCTGTTACAGGGGATGTTAGCTGTTTGACTTGCCACCTAACCCATATAGCCAGTAGATTGGGCAGTGCCAAAGTAGATGCCTCCATAATGCAGCATATACAGTATATGAGATGCAGTACCTAAACATTCAGAAAATTACTAGTGATGAGCGAGCGTGCTCGTTTAACCCCTTAAACGAGCACACTCGGGTACTTGCCGAGTAGTTTCGGTATGCTCGACATTATTGTCGTCGCGTCGGCAAGTGTCACGGTTGTTAGACAGCAGTGGCACATGCAGAGATTGCCTGTTCGCCAGGCTATTTCTGCATGTGTCACAGCTGTCTAACAACTAATTCATGAAATGCCGAGCACGCCGAAATACTCTGGGAGCACACGAGCATGCTCGCCGAAAGGGTTAATGAGGCATAATCGATCATCAAAATTACACATCCAATGTTAAATGGAACCAGTCATGAGATTCATGCCAAACCATGTTCATCATGAATCAGATAATGGTTATCTTGTTACAAATATGCATATTTTAACTTGAAATGCTGCTATATTGACTAGTAACAGAAGTGGGTCCCCGCTGGCTTCTCCCTGCCTGATCAGCTGGATTAACAAGCCTCTCCTTATACAAATATATGGACTGACCTGTCAGTCTAGCTGAGCGAATAGGGAGAAGTCGGATATAACATAACCCTGTGACTAGTGTTGAGCATTCCGATACTGTAATATCGGGTATCGGCCGATATTCGCGGTATCGGAATTCCGATACTTAATTCCGATACTTTTACAATATCGGATACCGGAATCGGAAGTTCCCATAATGCCTGCGCTCTGCAGTGTCTGTGAAGGATGACAAGTTGGATGGCAGCGCGATCCAGCCTGTCATCAGAATGCCATCCCAGCGGGGGAGAATTCTCCTGATTGTTTAAAAGCCGGCGGGCGGTATAAAGCCGCCGGCTTTTAAACAATCACACAGCCCCATACTGCTTCCCCGCAGCCTCCCACCCCGATCCTCCGCTCCCCTCGCCACCTCCCATCCCGATCGTAAGTTAGGACCGGGCGGGGAGCGCAGCTCCAAGGAGCGGGGAGTGAAGGACCCGGGCGGGGAAGCCGGCAGTGAAAAGACTTCACCGCCGGCTTTCCCGTTCTGTGCTGCGCTTTCCCGCCGGTTATTTCAAATGAACAGCTGAGGTATCAGGGGATGCCGATCAGCTGTTCATTTGAATTAGCCGCGGTGCCCTCAGAGGGTTCAGGTGAGTTCATGCTTGACTGCATGAACTCACATGAACTTTCCCACGGCCGCACAGGTCAGCCTCACCTCCCAGACGATCAGCCCGTCATGATTAGTGTGTGTGCGATGTTTGTGCGGGTGTGCGCGGTGTCTGTGCGATGTCTGCGGGTGTGTGCGGGGTGTGTGCGCGATGTTTGTGCGGGTGTGCGCGGTGTCTGTGCGATGTCTGCGAGTGTGTGCGGTGTCTGTGCGGGTGTGTGTGCGCGGTGTCTGTGCGATGTCTACGAGTGTGTGCGTGCAGGCAGACATAGGCCGATGTGACACTACTACTCCCATCGGCCTATGTCTGTCCCCCGTCCACTCCTGCCAGCAGGATCAGCTCGATGGGAGCAGTAGTTCCCATCAGACTGATCCTGCTATTTAAATTGCCCTACTGTGTCCCCAATAAATGTTAAATACATGTCATTGGTGGCCAGTGGTTACCTAAAAGAAATTAGTTCATACATTACCTGTCCCCGCCGATCGCCACCTAAAATAAAGTAAAAAATAAAAAACTACACGTATACTCACCTAGACACCTAATTCCCCGAAGCCATCGATCTCCTGTAATAAAATATAAAATAATAAACCACAACCTTATCCTTACCCCTCCGTAGCAGTCCACGAGTGTCCCACGAAGATCTCCAGTTCAGAGCAGCCACATAGAATGTGACCGCTCTGAACCGCTGCCGCCGCTAGAATGACGGGGCCGTAAGGGTTCACCGGAGTTCAGGCAGCGCTGCTCCGGTTAGCTCCTTTACGGCACTGCTGTATCGTGAGAAATTCCCACGGTACAGCAGTGCCGTAAAGGAGGTCTCCGGAGCTGCGCTGCCTGAATGCACTCCGGTGACCTCAGTCAGTGGCTCCCGCTGCCGGGAGCGGACGTGTTCCCGGCAGCGTGAGCTTACAGCAGCCATGCACAGCTGTCACCATCTCCAGATGTGACAGCTGTGCAAGGGAGATCAGCGCAGGAACGTGGACAGGTAACTATTATTTTTAGTAAACTAAGAATTAAATAAAATTGTGTGTTTTATTTCAAATAAATTATTTTTTTCTGGGTGTAGTGTGTTTTTTCTTTTTAACACTTTGTAGGTTAGTAATGGGGGTGTCTTATAGACGCCCATCATTACTAACCTGGGCTTCATGGCAGCTGGCGCTGACATGAACCCCACCACTATTACCCCCTGCCACCGCACCAGGGCAGCGTGGAAGAGCGAGGCTAAGTGCCAGAGTTGGCGCCTCCTATGGATGCGCCATTTCTGGGGCGGCTGACGACTGGTGTTTCTAGCCTGGGAGGGGGCCAATATTCATGGCACCCTTCCTGGGCTATTAATATCAGCCCCCAGCTGTCTGCCTAGCCTTTGCTAGCTATTAAAATAGGGGGGACCCCACGTCATTTTTTTGGGGGGGGTCCCCCATTTTAATAGCTAGTAAAGGCTAGGTATTCAGCTGGGGGCTGATATTAGTAGCCTGGGAAGCTCCGTGGGTTTTACCCCCTTCCCAGGCTTCAAACATCTGCCCCAGCCGTCTGCTTAACCTCCGCTAGAGACTAAAATTATGGGGGATCCCACGCCATTTTTTTTTTAAATAAATCCATTATTTTAACACTAAATGACATTTGAGGAGTTAATAAAGATGCAGTCCCTAAATTATTATTTATTTTTTAATTAATTTTTCCCAAAACTTTTGACGTGGGCTTCGCCATATTTTTGTATGCCAGCCAGGTACAGCATCCAGCTTCTATGAACGCGCCATTTTCCGGGGCGGCTGCGGACTGCAATTTTCAGCGGGGGGCAGAAAGCTTGGGCCTCCTTGCGCTGCAGATTCCATCCCCCAGCTGCCTAGTTGTACCTGGCTGGACACAAAAAAAGGGAGAAGCTCCACGTTTTTTTTTTTTTAATTATTTCATGAAATTCATGGAATAATTAAGAAAAAAAGGGCTTCCCTATATTGTTGTGTCCAACCAGGTACAAATAGGCAGCTGGTGGTTGGGGGCAGCCCGTTCCTGCCTGCTGTACCTGGCTGGACCCAAATATAGTGCAAAGCCCCACGTCAATTTTTTTTTAATTATTTCTGGAAATTCATGAAATAATTAAAAAAAAATTATGTGGGGCTTCGCCCTATATTTGTGTCCAGTCAGGTACAGCAGGCAGGAACGGGCTGCCCCCAACCACCAGATGCCTATTTGTACCTAGCCGGACACAACAATATAGGGAAGCCCTTTTTTTCTTAATTATTCCATGAATTTCATGAAATAATTTAAAAAAAAAATACGTGGGGCTTCGCCCTATTTTTGTGTCCAGCCAGGTACAACAAGGCAGCTGGGGGCTGGAATCCGCAGCGCAGGGAGGCCCAAGCTTTCTGGGCCCCACCCGCTGCAAATTGCAGTCCGCAGCCGCCCCGGAAAATGGCGCGTTCATAGAAGCGCCATCTTCTGGCGCTGCACCCAACTCATCCAGGGCCCTGGTGCGGTGGCTCACTGGGTAATAAAGGGGTTAAGGCCAGCTTGGCATTATCAGCTGGCCCTAAGCCCGAAATTCATGGGGTCACGCCAATATTAGACATGACCACCATGAATTTCTAGTAAAGTATTTAAAAAAAACACAAACACCCAGAAAAAAGTCCTTTAATTGAAATAAAGACACAATTCTTTATTGTTCTAAATTAAACCATACTTACAGTCACGCCCATTCCAGCTGAAGCCAACGATCTCCTGCAATAAAAGTAAAATAATAAAGCAACCTCATCCTTACCTTTCCATGGTTCCCAGGACAGCTTCAGCTCTGCTACATCAAGATGACAGGCTGGACCGCAGCAGAACGCTGCCATCCAGCCTGTCATCCCGCAGACACTGAGAAGCGCAGGCATGCTTGCGCTCCTCAGTGTCTCGCTGTGACGGCATCCAGATGAGCCGAGGTCATGTCCAATGAACTCAGCTCACCTCATGCACGTCACTGACAGCGTGGGAAAATTCTCCTGCACTCAGCGCTTCAGCGTGAGAATTTTCCCACGCTGTCAGTGACGTGCATGAGGTGCGCCGAGTTCATTGGACATGACCTCACCTCATGCACGTCACTGACAGCGTGGGAAAATTCTCACGCTGAAGCGCTGAGTGCAGGAGAATTCTCCCACGCTGTCAGTGACGTACATGAGGTGAGCCGAGTTCATTGTCGGCTCATCTGGATGCCGTCACAGCCAGACACTGAGGAGTGGAAGTATGCCTGCGCTTCTCAGTGTCTGCGGGATGACAGGCTGGATGGCAGCGTTCTGCTGCGGTCCAGCCTGTCATCTCGATGTAGCAGAGCTGGAGCCGTCGTGGGAGCCATGGAAAGGTAAGGATGAGGTTGCTTTATTATTTTTCTTTTATTGCAGGAGATCATTGGCTTCAGCTGTAATGGGCGTGATGGTAAGTATGGTTTAATTTAGAACAATAAAGAATTGTGTGTTTATTTCAATTAAAGGACTTTTTTCTGGGTGTTTGTGTTTTTTTTAAATACTTTACTAGAAATTCATGGTGGTCATGTCTAATATTGGTGTGACCCCATGAATTTCGGGCTTAGGGCCAGCTGATAATGCCAAGCTGGCCTTAACCCCTTTATTACCCAGTGAGCCACCGCACCAGGGCCCTGGATGAGTTGGGTACAGCGCCAGAAGATGGCGCTTCTATGAACGCGCCATTTTCCGGGGCGGCTGCGGACTGCAATTTGCAGCGGGTGGGGCCCAGAAAGCTTGGGCCTCCCTGCGCTGCAGATTCCAGCCCCCAGCTGCCTAGTTGTACCTGGCTGGACACAAAAATAGGGCGAAGCTCCACGTTTTTTTTTTTTAAATTCATGAAATTCATGGAATAATTAAGAAAAAAAGGGCTTCCCTATATTGTTGTGTCCGGCTAGGTACAAATAGGCAGCTGGTGGTTGGGGGCAGCCCGTTCCTGCCTGCTGTACCTGACTGGACACAAATATAGGGCGAAGCCCCACATCAATTTTTTTTAATTATTTCATGAATTTCCTGAAATGATTTAAAAAAAATTGACGTGGGGCTTCGCACTATATTTGTGTCCAGCCAGGTACAGCAGGCAGGAACGGGCTGCTCCCAACCACCAGCTGCCTATTTGTACCTGGTTGGACACAACAATATAGGGAAGCCCTTTTTTTCTTAATTATTTCATGAATTTCATGAAATAATTAAAAAAAAAAAATACGTGAAGCTTCTCCCTATTTTTGTGTCCAGCCAGGTACAACTAGGCAGCTGGGGGATGGAATCTGCAGCGCAGGGAGGCCCAAGCTTTCTGCCCCCCCCCTCGCTGAA
Source organism: Phyllobates terribilis (assembly GCF_046119375.1). NCBI lineage: Eukaryota > Metazoa > Chordata > Amphibia > Anura > Dendrobatidae > Phyllobates > Phyllobates terribilis. Next base: position 760,823,976 of record NW_027362762.1, on the reverse strand, counting down.
AATTGCAGTCCGCAGCCACCCCGGAAAATGGCGCGTTCATAGAAGCTGGATGCTGTACCTGGCTGGCATACAAAAATATGGCGAAGCCCACGTCAAAAGTTTTGGGAAAAATTAATTAAAAAATAAATAATAATTTAGGGACTGCATCTTTATTTACTCCTCAAATGTCATTTAGTGTTAAAATAAAGGATTTATTTTAAAAAAAATTGACGTGGGGCTTCGCCCTATATTTGTGTCCAGCCAGGTACAGCAGGCAGGAACAGGCTGCCCCCAACCACCAGCTGCCTATTTGTACCTGGCCAGACACAACAATATAGGGAAGCCCTTTTTTAAAAAAATTATTTCATGAAATAATTAAAAAAAAATTGACGTGTGGCTTCGCACTATATTTGTGTCCAGCCAGGTACAGCAGGCAGGAACGGGCTGCCCCCAACCACCAGCTGCCTATTTGTACCTGGTTGGACACAACAATATAGGGAAGCCCTTTTTTTCTTAATTATTCCATGAATTTCATGAAATAATTTAAAAAAAAAATGCGTGGGGCTTCGCCCTATTTTTGTGCCCAGCCAGATACAACTAGGCAGCTGGGGGCTGGAATCCGCAGCGCAGGGAGACCCAAGCTTTCTGGGCCACCCCCGCTGCAAATTGCAGTCCGCAGCCGCCCCAGAAAATGGCGCGTTCATAGAAGCGCCATCTTCTGGCGCTGTACCCAACTCATCCAGGGCCCTGGTGCGGTGGCTCACTGGGTAATAAAGGGGTTAAGGCCAGCTTGGCATTATCAGCTGGCCCTAAGCCCGAAATTCATGGGGTCACGCCAATATTAGACATGACCACCATGAATTTCTAGTAAAGTATTTAAAAAAACACAATACCCAGAAAAAAGTCCTTTAATTGAAATAAACACACAATTCTTTATTGTTCTAAATTAAACCATACTTACCATCACGCCCATTCCAGCTGAAGCCAACGATCTCCTGAAATAAAAGTAAAATAATAAAGCAACATCATCCTTACCTTTCCATGGCTCCCACGACAGCTTCAGCTCTGCTACATCGAGATGACAGACTGGACCGCAGCAGAACGCTGCCATCCATCCTGTCATCCCGCAGACACTGAGAAGCGCAGGCATACTTCCACTCCTCAGTGTCTGGCTGTGACGGCATCCAGATGAGCCGAGGTCATGTCCAATGAACTCAGCTCACCTCATGTACGTCACTGACAGCGTGGGAAAATTCTCCTGCACTCAGCACTTCAGCGTGAGAATTTTCCCACGCTGTCAGTGACGTGCATGAGGTGAGCTGAGTTCATTGGACATGACCTCACCTCATGTATGTCACTGACAGCGTGGGAGAATTCTCACGCTGAAGCGCTGAGTGCAGGAGAATTTTCCCACGCTGTCAGTGACGTGCATGAGGTGAGCTGAGTTCATTGGACATGAACTCGGCCCATCTGGATGACGTCACAGAGAGACACTGAGGAGCGCAAGCATGCCTGCGCTTCTCAGTGTCTGCGGGATGACAGGCTGGATGGCAGCGTTCTGCTGCGGTCCAGCCTGTCATCTCGATGTAGCAGAGCTGAAGCTGTCATGGGAACCATGGAAAGGTAAGGATGAGGTTGCTTTATTATTTTACTTTTATTGCAGGAGATCGTTGGCTTCAGCTGGAATGGGCGTGATGGTAAGTATGGTTTAATTTAGAACAATAAAGAATTGTGTCTTTATTTCAATTAAAGGACTTTATTCTGGGTGTTTGTGTTTTCTTTTAACTTTGACTATGGGGTTAGTAATGGGGGTGTCTTATAGACGCCTCTCCATTACTAACCTGGGCTTGATGTCAGCTGGCATTATAAGCTGACATCAACCCCAACCCTATTACCCCCTGCCACCGCACCAGGGCAGCGTGGAAGAGCGAGGCTAAGTGCCAGAATTGGCGCATCCTATGGATGCGCCATTTCTGGGGTGGCTGACGGCTGGTGTTTCTAGCCTGGGAGGGGGCCAATATTCATGGCACCCTTCCTAGGCTATTAATATCAGCCCCCAGCTGTCTGCCTAGCCTGTGCTAGCTATTAAATTAGGGGGGACCCCACGTTATTTTTTTGGGGGGGTTCCCCCATTTTAATAGCTAGTAAAGGCTAGGTATTCAGCTGGGGGCTGATATTAGTAGCCTGGGAAGCTCCGTGGGTATTACCCCCTTCCCAGGCTTCAAACATTTGCCCCAGCTGTCTGCTTAACCTCCGCTAGAGCCTAAAATTAAGGGGAACCCCACGCCAATTTTTTTTTAAATAAATCCTTTATTTTAACACTAAATGACAAGTACAGTAATCAACACTGTCACTGTACTTCATATATATGTGACTGACATGTTTCTATCTATCTAATCTATGTGTGATTCTCTATTCTTTGTATTCTAAATTGTCGGGTACAAATGCTGAATTGCCGGCCGGCTTTCTTAAAGAGACGGTGCACGAAAACACTAATATTTTTTTTAATAAATCCTTTACACTAAATGACAAGTACAGTAAGCAACACTGTCACTGTACTTCATATATATGTGACTGACATGTTTCTATCTATCTAATCTATGTGTGATGCTCTATTCTGTCTGTTATAAATTGTCGGGTACCGCTGCTGAATTGCCGGCCGGCTTTTTTAAAGAGACGGTGCACGAAAACACTAATATTTTTTTTAATAAATCCTTTACACTAAATGACAAGTACAGTAAGCAACACTGTCACTGTACTTCATATATATGTGACTGACATGTTTCTATCTATCTAATCTATGTGTGAAGCTCTATTCTGTCTGTTATAAATTGTCGGGTACAGATGCTGAATTGCTGGCCGGCTTTCTTAAAGAGACGGTGCACGAAAACACTAATATTTTTTTTAATAAATCCTTTACACTAAATGACAAGTACAGTAAGCAACACTGTCACTGTACTTCATATATATGTGGCTGACATGTTTCTATCTATCTAATCTATGTGTGAAGCTCTATTCTGTCTGTTATAAATTGTCAGGTACCGCTGCTGAATTGCCGGCCGGCTTTTTTAAAGAGACGGTGCACGAAAACACTAATATTTTTTTTAATAAATCCTTTACACTAAATGACAAGTACAGTAAGCAACACTGTCACTGTACTTCATATATATGTGACTGACATGTTTCTATCTATCTAATCTATGTGTGAAGCTCTATTCTTTCTGTTATAAATTGTCGGGTACCGGTGTATGCCGCTGATGAATTGCCGGCTTTTCATGTCATTCTACATTATTCTTAGTTGTTTTCCTTCATGTAGAATTAACCTACAAGGAAAGAAAGGGTTTATTTTGATTCCGATATTTGTGTCCCATTGACTTGCATTGGTTTCCGGTATCGGAATCGGCGATATCCGATACTTTTTGGGTATCGGCCCGATCCAATCCGATACGATATTTCCTGATATCGGAAGGTATCGCTCAACACTACCTGTGACTAATCACCTCATCCCCTGACATGTTTAAAACTTACTTTGTTTTTTGAAAAGCAGTAAAGTTTCAGTGTAAAACCTACATGATTGCAATGAGAGAGCTGATCCATGACTCATGCTGCATGAGTCATGTGACAGGTTTCCTTTAAATGTATTTATAAAGGATTGTAGCTTATAAGCCCATCATCTGCATCATGTTTTCAAAAGTTTTTACAATACATTCACATTATGAAATGGTTACTAATTCTGCATAGTTTAAAGCCATTGAAATATGAAGAGCAGAAAATAAATAACTAATGCTACAATGTAAATGAAGTAAGTGAAAGACAATCTGCAGGCACAGAGAATGGTTGTTTGGTTGCGTTTTCAGGTTGAACATATTTAAATTTCTATGACAGTTCTACATTCATTTTTCTAGAACTATTGCAAAAATTTTACCAAGAAATAAAAGGGATAGGTTGAAACTAACTTTGATTTAATCCTAAATGGATAATCATTGTAAGAACCTAATAGCTTTTCTAATATACTTCAATTAAAAAGTCGCCATCATTCCATCTCTACTCTCTCTTATTTTTTTTTCTTACCTACTTCTTGTTTGATGACATTTTGTTTAAAGGGAACCTGTCATGTCCTTTGAACTATCTAAACTGCCCCCATTGCGTTGTTAGTGGTGCAATGTGCATCACTGACACGCTTTTTTAATTAAAATCGGTGGTCTAATCATGTGCAAAAACCACTTTACATAGTTATATTGTACCTGCTCATTTAGTCATAGGGGTATGATTCATTGCATCTAGTCAGGCTTGTCGCCGCCGATGCCATTTGAATTCTGTTCCCAGGTTTGCACTGATATCACTATCAGCTTGCACAGTGTGTCATGGCCAGCCACGCTTGCGCAGTGTGTATATTGGCCAGCCGCGTTTGTGCAGTGTGTATTAGCTAGCTGCACTTGCGCATTGTCAATCTGGGAGCCGCGCATGCGATGTGACGCGCGGCACCCTGTGCGTGCACAGTGAAACTGTGTGTAGTTCCCAGCTTCACTGTGTGCGACTGGAGCCGCTCATCACGGCACATGTGCAGGTCCCAGATTCGCACATGTGCCATTACGAGTGGCTCCCAGATCGACAATGCGCAAGAGTGGCTGGCCAATACCCCCTGATCAAGTGTTGATGGCCAATACACACTGCATAAGTGCGGCTGTCCAATATACACACTGCGCAAACGTGGCTGGCCATGACATACTGCGCAAGCGCAGCTGGCCATGACATACTGCGCAAGCGCAGGATTTAAACTCCAATTCTAGTGATGTCAGCGCAAACCTGGGAACAGAATTCAAATGGCGTGGGTGGCGACAAGCCTGACTGAATGCAATGAATCACACCCCTATGACTAAATGAGCAGGTAGGATATAACTATATAAAGTGCTTTTTGCACATAATTAAACCGCCGATTTTAATGAAAAAATCACTAACAATGCTCTGGGAGCAGTTTAGATACTACAAAGGACATGACATGGTTCCTTTAAGAATCCTCAGTGCATGCTGGGTTACTCAAATGAGACATCATCAGGGGGGCAGAGACTGAGGTCACTGCCAGAGCCTCTGTCCCCACCCTGAAAATAAGCATCATCTGTGACATCCATTTCCGGGACTGGGCTAGTTCCAGTCAGTTGTCAATTCTGACATATGCTCAGTATGAGTTCCCTTATTACTGTGTGATATTCTTTCTAATGCACAGTGACAGTGCGCTCCCTGCCCGGCTATAATGAGAAGTGAAGAGCCAGCAAGAGAGCACACTGTCAGTGTGCATTGTAAGGAGAGAACCCGGTGAGCAGCAAAAGCAGAGATCAGCCCCACCCTTGAAAGTGACCCTGTTTTGGGGACAGGACTGGTCTCTTCTTTTCCTGCTCGCTGGGTTTTCTCTTTTCAATGCACACTGATAGTGCTGTCTCTTGCTGAATTGCCACTTCTCATCAGAGCCGGCGAGGGAGTGAACTGTTACTGTGCATTGAAAAATATATTGCACAGTGACAAGGGAGCTCATACTGAGCATATGTTAGAATTGACAACCGATTCATGCTCAGATTTGATGGGACCAGCCCCTGAAACATGCATCACTGATTACGATTTATTTCAGTGTGGGGACAGAGGCTGTGGCACCCTGTCCCCTGATGACATCACATTTGAGTATCCCAGCATGCACTAGAGATTCTCAAATAAAATGTCATCAAACCATAAATAAGAAAAAAAGAAAGCAGTTAGAGAGAAAAGAAAAGTATATTAGAAAAGAGGTTAGATTATTACATTAAAGAGATAGACATTTAGGATTAAATCAATGTTAGTTTCGGACCACCCTTTTAATCTATGGAAACTTAACACCTTATCTTGTCTGATCTGGTAGGGATCAAAAGAGATCTATATACACCAAAGGTCCTTTTACACCTTTACCAGCCTGTTGTTTGCTTTTTTTAAACTTCTATCTATTTTTGTTACTTTATTACTCTATTTGTTCTCTTAATACCTCGTTTAGTTCATTATCTTTCCCAGGCTTGTGCTAAAACACTTTCATCTACTTAAGTAGCTTGTAAACATCAAGGTTGTTTTAGTACCAAGGGAGATGTAGTCTATATAGCGCATTGTTTTTCCTAATATTATGTTACTTAAATGAGTTTTCTAGTTTTATATAGATAAAGTTTAATAATTGAACAATTAAAAGTTCTCAAACTTTGAAATGTACTTTGCATTTTAGTTTCACTTTTTTCAAGTTGCTGTTTTGTGTAAACAGTATGATACATTTGAAAGATTTTGTTGCTAATGTGTGTAGCTCACAAAGGACCTTCAACATTTACAGGGAGGTCAATAGGCTTCACCCTGTACTATTTGTGTGAGGTAGATTCACTAAGCCATAGGTCTAGATGAGCAGCATGGACCAGAACCCTTCATGCAGACAGATATTGAGGGAGTTGGATAGGCGGGATGGCATGTGGAGCAGCAAATCTATATATGCATGTTAGCACTCAGAGCAGAGTACAGCTGCAAAGCTAAATATGCTGGACCGCTCATGGAACACCATGGAACAGTAAAGCTGGATATGCTGAATGACACATGGAACAGTAGAGTTAGATAAGTTGAATGGCATGTAGAACAGCAGAACTAGAGTCTGTGTGCAGGCAGAGACTGTGGAAAAGCAAGCTAAGTGTGAAAACAGACACCTTGGAACAGCAGAACCTATGAATACAGACACCTTCGAACAGCAGAGTCAAGTGTATGAGCAGACACCATGAAACAACAAGCTGAGTGTGCAGGCAGGCACCTTGGATCAGCAGAGTTGATATGCATACAGACACCTTGGAGCAGCAAAGTTGAGTGTGTGAACAGGCACTTTGGAATACCAAGCTGAGTGTGCAGACAGGCACATTGGAGAAGCAGAGCTTATTATCCACACAGGCACCTTAGATTAGAAGAGCTGGCAATGCATACAGACACCTTGGAGCAGCAGAGTCGAGTGTGTGCAGAGAGGCATTTTGAAAAAGTAAAGCCGGGTATACATATAAGTACCTTGGTACAGCAGATCCATGTGTGCAGAGAGGCACATTGGAACAGCAGAACAAAGTGTGCGGAATAGGAGAGAGGAGTTTGCAAAAAGGTACACTTTAGATCACATATGTCAAACTCTGGCCAGCGGTCCAAATCTGGCCCCCAGGGTGAGTATAAAAGCCCGCGGTGGCGGGCGGTTCTCCCGAGCATATATGGCCCACATTACCAGGTGGGTCCCCACCCCCCTGCATAGCATCGCACTTTCAACTATATTGGCATCCTAGATACCAATACAGTTGAAAGCAATGATGGACAACGGAGCGTCATGAAGAGACCGGAGCATCAGGGGAACGGGCACAGGTGAGGTTTTTTTTCATGTGGGGCCTAGTATACTGTATGGAGCGCTATATAAGGCACATTATACTGTATGGAGCACTATGTGAGGCCATTATACTGTATGGAGCACTATGTGGGGCAAATTATACTCTATGCAACACTATGTGAGGCCCTTTATACTGTATGGAGCACTATTTGGGGCCATTATATTGTATGGAGCACTATGTGGGGCCCATTATATTGTATGAAGCACTATGTGGAGCCATTATACTGTATGGAGCACTATGTGGGGCCATTATACTGTATAGAGCACTATGTGTGGCGATTATACTGTATGGAAGACAATGTAGGACCCTGTTATATTGTATGGAGAACTACGTAGGGCCAATTATAGTGTATGGAGCACTTTTGTGGCCATTATACTGTATAAAGCACTATGTGGGCCCATTATAGTGTATGGAGCACTATGTGGGACCATTATGCTGTATGAAAGACAATGCAGGGTACTGTTATTCTGTATGGAGGGCTATGTGGGGCCATTATACTATATGAAGCACTATGTGGAGCCATTATATTGTATGGAAGGCAATTCAGGGCCCTGTTATACTGTATGGAGCACTATGTGGGGCCCATTATGCTATATGGAGCACTTTTTTGTGGCTGTTATACTGTATCGAGGGCTGTGTGGGGATTACAGTTGGGGAATCATACTATGATGGGGTCACCATTCTTTGTCAGGGGGGTTGAAGGAGGGGGTAAAGTGGGGTCATCATACCATGCATGTGGAGGGTACTGTGGAGGAATTCACTGTGGGGGTATCATAGTGTGTTTGGGGTGCCCTTTTGTTTTCATCATACTTTATTATCTGTATTGCTCAAGGTTTTTTATCCTTTGTTATTACATATTTAAATTAGGCCATTGGGCCATATGCTTTTTACTGCTCTTTCATAACATTATATTATTCCAATGTTTTATTCCAAGGTCTACTAATTAAAATATACTTTGTTTGTGGGACAACCACTTTAAGTTTGCTTCCATATGAAAAAGTTCATCGTTATATTTGATGATAAGGAAAAACTTTCTCAATTACAGACATTTTTTTTAATAAATATCCAGGTTGGCCCGCGACTTTGTCCAAGCTGTTAATTTTGGTCCTCTGTGTATTGGGTTTGACCTCCCTGCTGTGGATGATGTGTAGCAAAATCCAGGATGGAAAAAAAAAGTTTTAGCATGTGGTAACCAGCATACTCTAAATTGCATACGGTACATATTCAGGTTGCCCATCAACTCCTGATTCAGCCTAAAAAGGCTTAGGGGAGTCACATTAGAGGTGTGTGGGTTACCATGGTATACCGACGTAAGAAGCAGCAAAGAAGCTGGTAACTAGCGAAGAAAGATTCAGAGCCTGACATTGAAAAAAATATTCATACCCTGTAAACTTTTCCACATTTTTTCACGTAACACCCACAAACTTAAATGTATTCTAATTGGGGTTTATGTGATATATCAACACAAAGTAGCAAGTATTTGAGAATTATAAAAGAAATGATATATAGTTTTCTAAAAATTGTAAAAATATAAATATGAAAATTGTGACGTGCATTTGTATTTAGACCGCCTGAGTCAATATTTTGTAGGACCCCCTTTCACTGGAATTACTGCTACAAGTCCTTTAGGGTATTTCTCTACCAGCTTTGCACATCTAGAGGCTGCAATTTTTTCCCATTCTTCTTTGCAAACTAGCTCTAGCTAAGTGAGCTTGGATGGAGAGTGTTATGACAGTGTAGCAACTCACTCATTAAAATAGTTAACACACTCAAAACTGCAACTGATGCTGCTGGTTCCTGTACGGACTAGAGGTCCTGACCCCAGAGTCCCTAGTGGTTCCTGCATGAGCTGAGATAGCCCTATCCACCCATTAGACAATGGAAACTCAGATCTACGCTGTCTGAAGGGTCATTGATCCTAAAGAACCGGAGGGCAGAGCAGAGCTCAAATTACCAAATTACCTACAGGAGGGAAAGTGTACTGAAATAGGAAGAGATCCCAGAGTGAGTAAAACAAACCACAAAATACAAAATAAAGGATTAAATATGTAATGTTAAAAAATATGCGTCCTACTTCTTAAAAAGAAAGATAGGTGCAGGGTATAGAACATAAACAGCAGAGCGATAAACCATAGCTGGTCTTTCACAGACTGGCATACACTTCAGCAGTATGGCTGGACATCAAAATGAGACTATCACCAGCAGGAAATACCAGCAGGGGGAAAATATATAAAGCTGCACCCAAAAGGTAATGGGGCAGACAAATGAGTAAATGAAAACACCTGTTACCATAAAAAGATTGAAACAAGTATAACAGAAATTAAACACCTGGAGAAAGGGTGTGTCTCAAATTAACTTAGATGTTGCCAAAAACCATATCAGAAGCTTATAAACATATGACATCATCATATGGGCAGTCCAAAATTGTTTAAAGGCATAGTAATCTTAGTGTATGTAAACTTTTGACTTTGCAGTAAGTAATAAAAATGCCTTAAAACATTCTCTCTCGCTCATTATTCTGGCATTTTATGTAAAAAATTATGGTTATCCTCATTGACCTAAAGTGGGAAGAGTTTATTCTGATTACATGTCAGATATTGAGAAAAACATGCATATGTGTCTTTTTATATGGTGTATGTAAACTTCTGGTTTCAACTGTAGCTCCATCCATCTTCCTATCAACTCAACTCTGACCAGCTTCCCTGTCTCTGCTGAAGAAAAGCATCTCCACAGCATGAATTTTATTTAGGGGTATTAGAGTACAGAGAGCTGAATACCAATGCACGTCACAGTTTTTCAGATTTATATATTTAAAATAATTAGAAAACTATGTATAATGTCCTTTACGCTTCCCAAATACTTGCTACTTTGCGTTGGTATATCACATGAATTCCAAGTAAAATATATTTAAGTTTGTGGTTGAAACATGAAAAAATGTCGAATAGTTCACGGGGATGAATACTATTTCAAGGCACTGTACTTTGGTAGAACATTGTGGAATATGTTGATGCTATAGAAGTAACAAACAATAAAATAATAAATAATTGCTCATACTGGGCACAAATGTGAATGAAAGTTATTTCTGTATTGATTTTAGCCACTGATTGTGTTAAAAAAATATGTTCCCATTCAATATTCATTATTAAACACTTCTTAAAATGATAAGAAATTGAAATATAATGTAAGCTAGAAACACACAATATATTTTCATTATGCAATGTTTAAGCTTTATATTGAACATCCCTTTAAGTGTTCCTATTGAAAAGCTAGACCACATTTTCTGGTTAGCTGTATTTTTGAATGATGCACGCTGCCATTCTTGGGAATACTGCACTGTGGCTCTCTTGGGTCACATTTTTAAATGTATATTGATCTGTTTTACTCGAAAATATTGCTGGAATCAGGCTCTCTTGCCCTACATCATGCTGCTCTCAAATTGCATAGCAAAAATCCGCTGACAGATTCCCTTTAAAGGGGTTTTCCCGCAAATAAAGTACATGTTAATAAATAGATCTTGGAATAAAAATAAGTTCCACAATTGGATGTGTTAAAAAAAATGTCCCTGTGCTGATATAATCTTATAAATGTGCCCCTGCTGTGTATTGTGTAATGGCTGTGTCTAAGCATGCAGAAAAATGGTCTGATCATACCACAGCTCCTGGGGAGGGGAGGAAGCCAGAGAGTGTATAAATATTGATCAGACCATGTTCCTGTACGGTCAGACACAGCCATTACACAGTATATAGCAAGGGATCATTTATAAGATTGTCTCAGCACAGGAACATTTTTTTAAACACAGAAAATTGTGGAACTTATTATTTTTCAAAGATCTATTGATAAAAATGTTGATTAAAATTAACTTTGCTTGTGGGAAAACCTCTTTAAGTGGCACTACATGTGTCTTATTAAAGTGAATTAATGGCTAAGTTTAAGTATGGTTGGAAAATTAGCTTGAGTTCCAAATGTGAACAGATCCTAAAACTTTAAACCCACCTAGGTTTAATTGAGAGTCACAGAATGCAAAGAGATACAAAAACATCCCTAAACAATTCATAAAAGTAAAAACATATTACAGTTCTATCATCGATTTGAAAAGATTTATCAGATTTGTCATAATTAATAATGACATGGTTCAGGTGATATATATGAGTGAGAGGCTTGTTCTCACAAGGTGAATGATTTGGATTTTAGGTATGTAAGTTATCCAAAAATGTCTAGTATTGGCTCAAAGCTATTTCTCTCTACAAAGAATTCGAGTAAAGAAACATGCTTTGCTTTTGAAGAAAGATAAGGAAAATGTGGTTTCAGTTTGAAAAAGCTGTTTCACATTTTCTTGCAATCCGAGCCTGCCTTTAGTAAATTTGAAATAATATAAAATAAGATAAGACATGATCATTTTAAGCTTGAACTTTTCTTTCAATCAGGTAAGACTTCATCCATTTAAAAATGTATGAATCCAGTCCAAAATGTTGCACATAACATAAGAGAAATTGGAACAGCAAGATGAACCTGTTTGGAGTGAGCACAATTTTAGGCAAAGGAAATGTGAGACTAATGGCATCCATACACTGGATGTCTGGGCTTCTTATTATTTGTATTAGTGTATTTTTATATTGTTCCATTCTTAATAATAATAATAATTAATCATTATTTTTATATAGCGCCAACATATCCAACAGCACTTTACATACATTATCATGGCTGTCACCCATTGTGGCTCACAATCTTACTTCCCTATCAGTATGTCTTTGGAGTGTGGGAGGAAACCCACACAAACACAGGGAGAACATACAAGCTCCTTGCAGATGTTGTCCTTGGTGGGATTTGAACCCAGGACCCCAGCGCTCCAAGGCTGCAATGCTAACCACTGAGCCACCATGCTTCCCTCTTCAGGTGTGATGGAGACTCTGTTCATACATAGTTGAGAATTTAATTTTAGTGATGAGCGAGCGTGCTCGCTACTGTTCGGTACTCACTGCTCGAGGTGCTCGGCGAGTATCTTAATCCTGATTATTTTCTAAAAAAGTAATAGAGTCCAACATTTTACTGCTCCATTTGATTTTTAGCACAGCAGAATACAGCCAGATTTTTTCCATCATCAGACGTGATCCCATATTACAGCGATAAAAATCCTGAAATTTGTAGCGACCGAAGAAAATATTGTCCTCCATTTACAGTTTGTAGCAGTGTGTTAATGAACCTATTCACACGTAGTCAATGTGAATAATCTGAAACTACAAGCCCACTATTTAAAATTGTGGGCGTCCGTCAGACGAATCACATATAACTGCGGTATAAATCCAGCCAATTGCAGCGACCATGGAAAATATTGTACTCCATTTACAGTATGTAGCTGTTAGAACCCTTCTGTTTGTTTTTTCCATCTTGTGTTTTGCGGTCATGTGACCATCTGCCTTTATATTCCAGCTCTGCCCTTTTGGCTGTGCTGGACTTCAGTGTTTGACTGTTTCTCTAGCCAGGTGCTTCTGTGCCTTTCTCTGTCAGTTCGCTTGGTTCTTCTGGGACCTCTAGTACCTTTTTGTCAGTTTGTCTTTTTGTGTTCTGCAACTACTTCTCTGTTTAGGAGGTGTTCCATTTTTTGTCCCAGTCCTTAGTTCTTTTAGGGACCCTCCCTTTATGCTATAGGTCTTCATTCAGACTAGCCGAGGACTAAGGCGGGTCTGTTCGCTAGGAACAGGCAGCCCGCTACATCATAGGGATTCAGCTTAGTCTTAATGTAGGGACAGCTTTCCCCTATCTTTCCTTAGTTCATGTTGCAGATCATAACAGTAAGTCCAGTCCAAAAAACTAAAAGGAAAGAAATTCGGGGATCAGTATAGTTTCCGTCCAGGATTTGGCTCAACGCCAGCAGGGATTGTCTCTGGAGGTGGCAGAGCTTCAGCAACACATGACTAGCTGTTCTGGAGCGCATTTTGTTGAACCCAAGGTAGGACTGTCTGATGTTTTTTATGGTAAACAGCAAGTTTTTTTTTCCTTTAAAAATGCTTGTTTGTTATATTTTCGTTTGAGACCAAGGTCCTCTGGGAATGAATCACAGCGCATTGGTTTTATTATGTCACTTTTGCGCAATGAACCACAGGGGTGGGCCTTTTCTCTCCGACCTAATGATCCATGTTTAAGATCTGTTGAAGAATTTTTTTCTGCTATGGGGCTATTATATGACGATCCTGATCGAATCTCATCTGCTGAGGCAGAACTCAGGCGTTTGAATCAGGGGTCAGGTGATGTTGAAAATTATTGCACACACTTCAGGAGATGAGCTTCAGAAGTTAAATGGAATGATTCTGCGCTAAGATGTTTATTTCTTGCTGGTCTGAGTGAAAGAGTTAAGGATCTGCTGATTGCATTCCCTGCACATGAGACTTTGCAGGATGCCATGCAATTGGCTGTTCGTGTGGACAGGAGGCTGAGGTTCAGGCTGAATGAGGTAAAGACTCCTGTAATGTCAGTTCCTAGTCCCCAGAATATCTGCTCAGACGGCGGAGAACCGTTGGAGGTTGGGGTGATGTCGCTCCGCTCTCAGGAAACAGACTGGAGGTTCGCTGAGGGATTGTGTCTTTATTGTGGTAAAGCTGACCATTTGATTAAGTATTGTGAGCGTCGTTTAAGTAAAGAAAAAAAAAGGTTAGTTACGCCCGTATAGCTTGTTTACACTCTGCAGGAGTATTTCTTTCTGGGAGTACTACTTTGCAGGGAGATTTGATTGAATTTCAGGTATTTGTGGATTGTGGTTCAACACTTAAACTGATTGATAAAGGGTTTTTGGAAAACCTTAAATTGAAATCCAAATCTGTGTCATCACCTATTTCTGTGATTGCAATTGATAACACTCCCTTGAAATGTATTACTCACAAGGTTGCTGCATTTCCCCTCACTATCAATGGAGTTCACTAAGAAATTTTGGACTTCGCTGTTTTAGATAATTTACCCTCTCCGGTTGTTCTAGGATTGCCTTGGTTAAAACTGCACAATCCTTTACTGGACTGGTCTATTAATGTGATTAAGTCTTGGAGTCCGAAGTGCTATGATAAATGTTGTAATGGTCGCATTGCGGCTGTGGAAAAAGGGGAATTACCAGTACCTATTCAAGATTTTTGGAGTTTTTTTTCGGAGGAGGAGTCGCAAGTTTTACCTCCTCATAGGGATTATGTTTGCACTATTGAGTTTGTTCCGGGAGCTACTCTTCCCCAGAGTCGCTTGTTTAATCTGACTATCCCTGAAAGAAAGGCCTTGGAGGAATACATGCAGACTAGCCTGGCTGCTGGTCACATTAGACCTTCTAAGTCGCCTGTGGCAGTTGGATTTTTCTTTGTTAAAAAAAAGGACGGGGGTTTACGTCCATGTCTGGATTTTTGTGAAATTAATAAGATTACCGTACGCAATTCCTACCCATTGCCGTTAATTCCTGACTTGTTTAACCAGTTAGTGGGGGCCAAGTGGTTCTCTAAAATTGATCTCTGGGGGACATGCAATTTGTTACGAGTGAAGGAGGGTGATGAATGGAAAACTCCTTTTAACACTCCGGTAGGTCATTTTGAGAATCTGGTGATGCCTTTTGGTCTTACCAATGCACCTGCATTTTTTCAGAACCTTATTAATGGACAGACTGAAAGAAAGAACCAGGATGTTGAACAGTTTTTGCATTGTTTTGTGGCAGACAATCAAGAGGTGTGGTCTGAGTTTCTGCCCCTTTCAGAATTTGCTCTTAACAATCATACATCCTCCTCTACTGGGTGTTCTCCTTTTTTTGTTGTTCTGGGAGACATCCGTCTTTTGGTTGGTTCTCCAAATTGGGGTCGGCGGTGCCGGAGGAGAATAATTCCAGTGATTTGAAGAGAGTTTGGACTAATGTACTTTGCAACCTTCAAGAGGCTAACAAGAAGTCCAAGAAGTATTTTGACAGGAAACGTAAGGAGGTTTTGTTTACTGTGGGTGACATGGTTTGGTTGTCCTCGAAGAACTTGCGGTTGAGGATTCCCTCTAAAAAACTGGGTCCTAAGTTTGTGGGTCCATTTAAATTGCTTCAGGTTGTTAACCCGTCTGCTGCTAGGTTGGATGTCCCTACTTCCTGGAAGATTAATCCTGTGTTTCATGTTTCCTTGTTGAAAAAGGCTGATGTATCTGATAGGGAAGCCACTGTCACAGTTCCTCCTGTGGTGGAAGACGGCGAATATGAAATTTCTCATATCTTGAATTCTAGATAGCATAGAGGGAGATTACAGTATCTCGTCTCCTGGAAGGGTTTCAGTCCCGAAGACAACTCCTGGGTAAGGACGGATGATGTCTCTGCTCCTAGGCTTGTTAAAGCTTTCCACAAGAGGCTTCCGGATAGACCTGGGCTTGGAGGATCCGGAGGATCCTCATAAAAGAGGGGGTACTGTTAGAACCCTTCTGTTTGTTTTTTCCATCTTGTGTTTTGAGGTCACGAGACCATCTGCCTTTATATTCCAGCTCTGCCCTTTTGGCTGTGCTGGACTTCAGTGTTTGACTGTTTCTCTAGCCAGGTGTTTCTGTGTCTTTCTCTGTCAGTTCGCTTGGTTCTTCTGGGACCTCTAGTACCTTTTTGTCAGTTTGTCTTTTTGTGTTCTGCAACTACTTCTCTGTTTAGGAGGTGTCCCATTTTTTGTCCCAGTCCTTAGTTCTTTTAGGGACCCCTCCCTTTATGCTATAGGTCTTCGTTCCGACTAGCCGAGGATGAAGGCGGGTCTGTTCGCTAGGAACAGGCAGCCCGCTACATCGTAGAGATTCAGCTTAGTCTTACTGTAGGGACAGCTTTCCCCTATCTTTCCTTAGTTCATGTTGCAGATCATAACAGTAGCAGTGTGTCAGTGAAGCTATTCATATGGTGGCTGTGAATAATAGGAAACTACAAGCTGCTATTTAAAACTGTGGGCGTCCGTCAGATGTATCACATATAACTGCGGTACAAATCAAGCTATTTGTAGCGACGGTGGAAAATATTGTCCTCCATTTACAGTTTGTGGTAGTGTGTCAGTGAAGCTATTCACATATGGTCGCTGTAAATAATAGGAAACTACAAGCCTGCTATTTAAAACCGTGGCCGTCTGTCAGACTTATCACATATAACTGTGATACAAATCCAGCCATTTGTAGCTACCGTGCAAAATATTGTCCTGCTTATAAAATGGGCAAGGCGCGTGGCAAGGGACGGGGAAGTGGACATCATGCTGATGGTGCATGCAGAGGCCGAGGCCAAGGCCGCGAGCAAGCTGAAATTGTGCCAAAGCGAACACCCACATCTTGTCGTCCGGCCTTCCTGTCCCAATTACTAGGGGACCGCAGTACAACACTATTGAACCCAGAGCAGTGTTAAAAGGTTTTTGATTGGATAGCAGATAATGCTTCCAGTCACTTTGTCACCACCACCACCACCCTGTCTTCCTCACGGTCAAGTCTCAGCAGCTGTGTGTCTGGACCGCATATTTCTCACCCTGATCCTGCTTCCTTCCACCATGCCGAGTACCTGAGAGACAACTGATCCCAAACTTGGCCACTCCAAAGAGCTGTCTACTTTTCCATTTATAGATTCGGGCCTCTCACCCAGCCAGCTTCAAGTGGGGCAAGAGGTGAATGCGTGTAGCAATGCCCAAATATTTGGGAATCCACAGTCACACGAAGGCAACGGTGAGAAAGTGCTATTACTGTCACAAGAGGTGGATGATGATGAGACACAATTGACAAAGTCAGGAGGAGGACCAGTGTGCGGACGTGGAAGACGAGGTGGTGGATGATGAAGTCACTGACCCAACCTGGAAAGGGGACATGCAGAGCGAGGACAGCAGCACACAGGGGAGGGAGGCATAGCACCGCAACAGGCAGGAACAAGCAGTGTGGTGGCCACGGACACAAAACTGGCAACCGTTCCCCGGAACACCAATGTGACGGCTACAGTTTCCCCCGCCCCTGCCGTGCTTCAGCATTGTTTACAGTGTTTGCAGCTTCCAGCTCACTGACTGGTGTGCAATATCCCCATGATTTGCATATGTTTGAAAGGATTCATGAGCAGCACAGGGCAGTTGTTGAGTACCAGCTTCAAAACGTCCATCGATATTCAGGTCAGCCTCCGCACATAAGAGTTCAGGACTGGGCATGAATGTCAGACATCTGTGCCGTCCTCGAAAACTTTGAGACTCCACCAAGATGGTGAGTGGCGATGGCGCCATAATTAGCATCACCATCCCACTTCTCTGTCTTCTCAAACGATCGCTGCTCAGAATTAAAGAGGAGGCATGGCAGGCGGAGCACAATGAGATGGAGCAAGGAACCATACATGGTGATTCCACACACCTCAGCCTCATCTCATCCTAGCATAGATTGGGTAACAATGAGGAAGAGGAGGAGGAGGAAGAACAGGAGCTAGTTTCTTGCGCTATAGATGGTACTACCCACACAACTGTCATACCGTCTGTTCAGCGTGGATGGCCTGAGGAGAGGGAGGAGGAGGAGGAAGATGAGGAGGAGAGCATGGTCAGTCGTCCTCTTGGTGAGAACATGGAAGTCTTGCCTGTTGGCAGTCTGGCACACATAGCTGACTTTATGTTACTCTGCCTTTCCTGTAACCCTCACGTTCTCCAAATTTTGGGTGACAATCAGACAATCATTACTGGTTGGTGACATTTCTAGACCCATGCTACAAGGAGAACTTTCTATTTCTCATTCCCACAGAGGACAGGTCTGCTAAAATGGTGCCGTACCACAAGGCCCTTGTTGGGGAATTATTAAAAAATTTCCCATCTGAAAACGCTGGCTGCAGAGATCACAGTTCGTTGGACAACCAAGGACTACAGTCGAGAGAGACACACATATGATCCAGCAGAGGCAGGGAAAGGTCTGGGAGAGTTTTTTCACAACCTCCCATCACACAGGCCCTGATGCGCAGGGTACTCTCACAAGAAGGAATAATTTTATGAAGATGCTGAAGGAGTACCTTGCCAACCGTACCAACTTCCTCCATGATTCCTCTGTGCCTTATAATTATTAGGTATCCAAGCTGGACACGTGGCATGAACTAGCTTTCTACGCCTTGGAGGTCCTGGCCTGCCCTGCCGCTAGCATTTTGTCAGAGCAGGCTTTTAGTGCCGCCGGGGAGGAATTATAACAGATAGGCGCATCCGTCTGTCAACTGAGAATGCTGACAGGATGACTCTTATAAAAATGAACAAGGGCTGGATTGGGCCAGACTTCTCAACACCACCGAATGATAGCAGCGGAACATAAACTCAAATCCAGTGTCTTTTTTTGGTAGGTCTATTCTCATACACCTCTTAACACCCAGACACATGGGTATACGCTTCCTGATTTTGTCTATTTTCTATTGTCCTCCTCCTTCTCCTCATCCTCCACCACCATATCAGCAGGGTGACCATGATGCAACACTGACATAATTTTTTTAAGGGTGTTTACTATGCCTGTAGGAAATGTTTGTTATACAGTATGTTCATGTATACCCCCCAGGGGTAAATGTTTTTCATCCCATACACTTAGTGCATGGGAATTACAAGTCTAGGAGACCCATTCCTTTATAATGGGAACATTTTTTTCATGAGGCCCTCCCCTACATTTCTTCCAAGGGGCATTCGAGTGCATCCAAATTTTTGGCAGCCCTTGCCGTCATTGCATATGAAAGAACAGTATAGGAGACCCGCTCTTTTATAATGGGAACATTTTGTTACTGAGGCCCTCCTCTATGTCTCTTCCAAGGGGCATTGGAGTGCGTCCAAATTTTTGGCAGCCCTTGCAGTCACTGCATATGCAATAACTCTATAGCAGAACCGCTCCTTTATAATGGAAACATGTTGCTACGTAGGCCCTCCTGTATGTGTCTTTAAATTGGTATTGGGGTTATTCCTAAATTTAGGCAGCCATTGCAGTCACTGCATACGCAATAATGCTCCTTTATAATGGAAACATGTTGTTATGGAGGCCCTACTGTATGTATCTTTAAATTGGTTTTGGGGTTATTCCTAAATTTAGGCAGCTGTTGCAGTCACTGCATACGCAGTAACTGTATAGCAGAACCGCTCCTTTATAATGGAAACATGTTGTTGTGGAGTCCCTCCTGTATGTGTCTTTAAATTGGTATTGGGGTTATTCCTAAATTTAGGCAGCCGTTGCACTCACTGCATATACTATAACACTGTAGGAGACCCGCTCCTTACTATTGGGAACAACCAAGCATAGCCAGCTGATGGCCCTCTAACAATAGTGAGGGCCGACTGCTGGCCCTTTAAAAATAGTAAGGGCCTCCTGACGGCCCTATAAAAATAGGCTTTGTGACTTTCAGAGTCCCTCCTTCATAAATGAAACAGGATGTGTCTGATTATTTCTCACACACCACATGGCCAGATGAGGTAGTAAAATGTTAAAATGACATTTACTGGTAAACGTTTTTTTCACCGTTGAAAGCAATGCAAAAGTGCAAAAAACACATCAAAAACGCTACGTGTGAACATAGCCCCAGGTGTGGAGGAGCATTTTTTTGTCTTTTTTTGCCTTGTATAAGTCATTACCCTAGAAATAATGTTCCTTAACAATTTTTCCAGGAAAATCCATTTTGGCTTCATTTTTCTATGTTTTATTGTGAGCTCGTAAAAGTGGCATAATACTCTGACAACATTGTTCACAGCAGTGACCTGGGATTCAGAGATGCTTCCAGGGATCTTCCCCATGCTGTTCCCATGCCATTTGAGCACTGTTCCCATCGATTTGGGCAATTTTTAGGCCCCCTGCAGACCTCCGGAGGAAACCGCCGGAAAAATGCTCGAGTTTCCCATAGACTTACATTGGGCTTGTTGCTTTGGTCGAGCACTCGAGCATTTTGATTTGCTCGACCCGAGCAATGAGCACCCGAGCATTATAGTGCTCGTTCATCACTATTTAATTTTGATATTTTATATATTATAATAAAGACAACCTTATGCTAAAAATAACATTTCTGTAATATTGGCATTAAACAGTGTTTATATAAAGAGATGAGCGAACCCGAACTTAAAAGCTGCAGAGTATCATGTGTAAGCTGCAGCCTGTTCAGTGTGAACTGTGCCCGGAGTTGAACACTTCTATTTGGTGCAGGAAGCTGCTGGAGCTCAGACTGAAGGTGATACCGAGACTAGTAGGATCGCTCCTCTTCTGTGTGTAATGTTTGCTACTGGAGAAAGGACTGTAATCTGTTCTGGTGAGACTGCACTGACATATGCGCCAGCTGAATGAACTGTATATGTACTGTCATAGCTTTGTGCCCAGAAGCTTTGTGACCAGAAGAGGCTGGACTTGGTTTTTAATCACTTGAAGTTTTAGGAAAGCAATAAAATTGCATGTTTGGACCAAACTGCATTGCCTGTTTGAACGCCATCTAATACTACTGAGAATGAATCCCTACAATATTTTTCTATCTTTCCTGAGTACTCCTTTAAATGGATTTACCAATAGCTTTATATTGATGATATTGATATTGACCTACTCATTGAATAAGTCATCATTATAAAATCTGTCCAATAACCAGTAAACTCACTGATCAGCTGTTACGAGCTCCGGCAGCAGCCCTATATGAACAGTATTTGGAGAGGAATATAACAGTTTCATACACTGTTTATTGGAACCTTCAGTTCTAGAAGTTAATATTTGTTAGAACCCTCCTGTTAGTTTTGCTATCTTGTGTTTTGCGGTCCCGTGATCAGCAGCCTATATATTCCAGCTCCGCCCTTCTGGCTTTGCTGGACTTCAGTGTTTTTTGCCTGTCTCTCTAGCCAGGTGCTTCGGTGCCTATCTCTGTCTAGTTTGCTCGGTCCTCTGGGACCTCTAGTACTTTTTGTCAGTTTGTCTTTTTGCTCTGCAGCAACTTCTGTTAGGAGGTGTCCCATTTTTTCCCCAGTCCTTAGTTCTTTTAGGGACCCCTCTCTTTATTCTATAGGTCTCCGTTCAGACTAGCCGAGGACGAAGGCAGGTTTGTTCACAAGGAACAGGCTGCCTGCTACATCGTACGGATTCAGCTTAGTCTTACTGTAGGGACAGCTTTTCCCATTCTTTCCTTAGTTTATGTTGCAGATCATAACAGTAAGTCCAGCCCCCAAAAAAAAACTAAAAGGAAAGAAATTCGGGGATCAGTATGGTCTCCATCCAGGAGTTGGCTCAACGCCTGCAGGGATTGTCTCTGGAAGTGGCCGAGCTTCAGCAACACGTGAGTAGCTGTCCTGGAGCGCATTTTGTGGAACCAAAGGTAGGACTGCCTGATGTTTTTTATGGTAAACAGCAAGATTTTTTTTCCTTTAAAAATGCTTGCTTGTTATATTTTCGTTTGAGACCAAGATCCTCTGGGAATGAATCACAGCGCATTGGTTTTATTATGTCACTTTTGCGCAAAGAACCACGGGGTTTGGCCTTTTCTCTCCAGCCTAATGATCCGTGTTTAAGTTCAGTTGAAGAATTTTTTTCTGTTATGGGGCTATTATATGACGATTCTGATCGAATCTCATCTGCTGAATCAGAACTTAGACGTTTGAATCAGGGGTCTGATGATGTTGAAAATTATTGCACACACTTTAGAAGGTGGGCTTCAGAAGTTAAGTGGAATGATTCGGCTAGGAAAAGTTTATTTCTTGCTGGTCTGAGTGAAAGGGTTAAGGTTTTGCTAATTGCATTCCCTGCACCTGAGACTCTGCAGGAAGCTATGCAGTTAGCTGTTCGTGTGGACAGGAGAATAAGATCCAGGGTCAATGATGTAAAAACTCCTGTAACTTCAGGTCCTAGTTTGCAGAAAATCTCCTCTGACAGCGGAGAACCAATGGAGGTTGGGGCGATGTCACTCCGCTCTCAAGAAAGGGATCGGAGATTCGCCAAAGGTTTGTGTCTTTATTGTGGTAAAGCTGATCATTTGATTAAGTATTGTGAGCGTCGTTTAAGTAAAGAAAAAAAAAAGGTAAGTTACGCCCATATAGCTTGTTTACGCTCTGCAGGAGTGTTCCTTTCTGGGTGTACTACTCTGCAAAGAGATTTGGTTGAATTTCAGGTATTTGTGGATTGTGGTTCAACACTTAATGTGATTGATAAAGGGTTTTTGGAAAACCTTAAATTGAAATCCAAACCTTTGTCATCTCCTATTTCTTTGGTTGCAATTGATAACACTCCTTTGAAATGTATTACTCACAAGACTGCTGCATTTCCTCTCACTATCAATGGTGTTCACCAAGAAATTTTGGACTTGGTTGTTTTGGATAATTTGCCCTCTCCAGTTGTTCCAGGATTGCCTTGGTTAAAACTGCACAATCCTTTGTTGAACTGGTCTACTAATGTGATTAAGTCTTGGAGTCCGAAGTGCTATGATAAATTTTGTAATGGTCACATTGCGGCTGTGGAAAAAAGGGAATTACCAAGTCGCAAGTTTTACCTCCTCATAGGGATTATGATTGCACCATTGAGTTTGTTCCAGGTGCTACTCTTCCCAAAAGTCGCTTGTTTAATCTGACTATCCCTGAAAGAAAGGCCTTGGAGGAGTACATAGAGACTAGCCTGGCTGCTGGTCACATTAGACCATCTAAGTCGCCTGTGGTAGTCGGATTCTTCTTTGTTAAAAAAAAGGACGGCGGTTTACGTCCATGTCTGGATTTTTGTGAAATTAATAAGATTACCGTACGCAATTCCTACCCATTGCCGTTAATTCCTGACTTGTTTAACCAGTTAGTGGGAGCCAAGTGGTTCTCAAAAATTGATCTCCGAGGGGCATACAATTTGCTACGTGTGAAGGAGGGTGCTGAATGGAAAACTGCTTTTAAAACTCCGGTAGGTCATTTTGAGAATCTGGTGATGCCTTCGGTCTTACCAATGCACCTGCATTTTTTCAGAACCTTACTAATGACATCCTGAGACCTTTGATTGGTAAGAATGTGGTTGTGTATTTGGATGACATTTTGATTTATTCACCAGATTAAGAGTCCCATTGGCAGAGTGTACGTGAAGTTTTGCAGTTATTGAGTGATAATTCACTCTTTGCTAAGCTGGAGAAATGTGAGTTCGCTGTGCAGAAAGTTAGTTTTTTGGGCTACATTGCCTCCAGCGAGGGCTTTGAGATGGACCCTGTGAAGGTTCAGGCTGTGCAGGAATGGCCTTGGCCTATTGGTTTGAAATCTATACAGAGGTTTTTGGGTTTTGCCAATTATTACAGGAAATTCATTAAGAATTTTTCTGTAATTGTTAAACCTCTAACCGATCTCACCAGGAAAGGTGCGAATACGACCCAGTGGACTACTGAAGCCATTGAAGCATTTGAGTATCTCAAAGAGAGGTTCAGTTCTGCCCCTATCGTTATACAGCCTGATGAGACCAAACCTTTTGTGGTCGAGGTCGATTCTTCATCGGTGGGGGTCGGAGCAGTTTTGTCTCAGGAGAACAAGGATGAAGTACCACCTTGTGCCTTCTTTTCGAAAAAATTTTCGGAAACCGAACTGAATTATAATGTTGGAAATCGGGAGTTGCTGGCTATTAGACTTCAGTTTGAACACTGGTGTAATTTTTTGGAAGGCGCTAGATTTCCTATTCAGGTTTTCACAGATCATAAGGATTTGATCTATCTGGATGCTGCCAAGCGCTTGAATGCCTGTCAAGCATTGGGCACTTTTTTTTTCTCGGTTTCATTTTTCTGTTACCTATATCCCTGGTACTAAGAACATTAAAGCTGATGCTTTATCTCGCAGCTTCTCTCCTACAGTCGGTGCCAAGGAGGAGGAGAGCATTTTGCAGAAAGGAGTTGTGGTGGCGGCATTGGACTCCGATTTGGAGAATGGGATTCTGAATGCTCAAGATGATGCTCCATCTAACACTCCTCATGGGAGGTTGTTCGTGCCTAGAGCCTTTAGGAGAGATTTGTTTGTGAAGTGTCATGAGTCTCGGTTGGCAGGTCATCCAGGAGTTTCGGAGACTAAGAGTCGCAGTTTTTGGTGGCCTGGATGGCAGAAGGAAGTCATCAAGTGGGTGCGTCAGTGTACTGTGTGTGCTAGGTCAAAGGCTTCACATACTCCTGCTGCGGGGTTGCTTTGCCCTCTGGAGGTTCCTAGTGCGCCTTGGACTCATCTCACTATGGATTTTATTACTGATCTTCCTGTTTCTGAAGGTTTTACTGTCATCTGGGTGGTCGTAGACCGTTTTAGTAAGATGTGTCATTTGGTTCCATTCATTAAGTTGCCCTGTGCATGTCAAGCTTCATGGCATTCCCACGGATATTGTTTCTGATAGAGGACCTCAGTTTGTGGCTCGCTTTTGGCGTGCTTTTTGTGACAGGTTGGGAGTTCATTTGTCATTTTTGTCTGGTTATCATCCTGAGTCTAATGGACAGACTGAAAGAAAGAACCAGGATGTTGAACAGTTTTTGTGTTGTTTTGTGGCAGACAATCAAGAGGTGTGGTCTGAGTTTCTGCCTCTCGCAGAATTTGCTCTTAGCAATCATACATCCTCCTCTGCTGGGTGTTCCCCTTTTTTTGTTGCACTGGGAGACATCCGTCTTTTGGTTCTTTCTCCAATTTGGGGTCGGCGGTGCCGGAAGAGGAGAATTTTTCCGGTGATTTGAAGAGAGTTTGGACTAATGTACGTTGTAACCTGCAAGAGGCTAACAAGAAGTCCAAGAAGTATTTTGACAGAAAATGTAAAGAGGTTTTGTTTACTGTGAGTGACATGGTTTGGTTGTCCTCGAAGAACTTGCGGTTGAGGATTCCCTCTAAAAAACTGGGTCCTAAGTTTGTGGGTCCATTTAAGGTGCTTCAGGTTGTTAACCCATCTGCTGTCAGGTTGGATGTCCCTACTTCCTGGAAGATTAATCCTGTGTTTCATGTTTCCTTGTTGAAAAAGGCTGACGTTTCTAATAGGGACGCCACTGTCACAGTTCCTCCTGTGGTGGAAGACGTTGAATATGAAATTTCTCGTATTTTGAATTCAAGATGGCATAGAGGGAAATTACAGTATCTTGTCTCCTGGAAGGGTTTCGGGCCCGAAGACCACTCCTGGGTAAGGACGGATGATGTCTCTGCTCCTAGGCTTGTTAAAGCTTTCCACAGGAGGTTTCCTGATAGGCCGGGGCCTGGAGGATCTGGAGGATCCTCATAGAAGAGGGGGTACTGTTAGAACCCTCCTGTTAGTTTTCCTATCTTGTGTTTTGCGGTCACGTGACTAGCTGCCTATATATTCCAGCTCCGCCCTTCTGGCTTTGCTGAACTTCAGTGTTTTTTGTCTGTCTCTCTAGCCAGGTGCTTTGGTGCCTATCTCTGTCTAGTTTGCTTGGTCCTCTGGGACCTCTAGTACTTTTTGTCAGTTTGTCTTTTTGCTGTGCAACAACTACTGTTAGGAGGTGTCCTTAGTTCTTTTAGGGTCCCCTCCCTTTATTCTATAGGTCTCCGTTCAGACTAGCCGAGGACGAAGGCGGGTCTGTTCACAAGGAACAGGCTGCCCGCTACATCGTAGGGATTCAGCTTAGTCTTACTGTAGGGACAGCTTTTCCCATTCTTTCCTTAGTTTATGTTGCAGATCATAACAATATTATTGTTGTGTATGTGCACAACACACTTGTTTACAACATCTAAACAAGCCTGATGAATTTTGGAAACAAGTCCTGTGGACTGATGAGTTTTAAATATAACTTTTTGGCCACAATGATCAGGTATGTGTGGAGAAAAAAGGGCACAGAATTTCAGGAAAGAACATCTCTCCAACCATTAAGCATGGGGGTGGATCAATCATGCTTTGCGGTGGTGTTGCAGCCAATGGCACGGGGAACATTTTAGGGGTAGAGGTAAGAAGGGATTCAATGAAATTTCAACAAATTCTTGATGCAAACATAACACCATCTGTAAAATAGCTGATGTTGAAAAGAGGATGCCTTCTACAAATGGATAAGGATCCTACACAAATCAAAATCCTCAATAATAAAAATAATAATTTTTATTTCTATAGCGCCGACATATTCCTCAGCACTTTACATTTTAGAGGGAAATTGTACAGAAAATTAATGACATTACAGAATAACAATAATCACATAAATACAGATACCAGGAGGAGTGAGGGCCCTACTCGCAAGCTTACAATTTATGAGACACAATAGACTACTTCAAAAGGCGCAAGCTGAAGGTTTTACAGGGCCTTCACAGTCCCGTGATCTGAACATCATTGAAAATCTGTGGCTAGACCTCAAAATAGCAGTGCATGCAAGACGACTCAGGAATCTCACAGAACTGGAAGAATTTTCCAAGGAAGAATTCATGAAAATCCTTCAAACAACAGTTGAAAGACTCTTGTCTGGCTACAAAAAGTGTTTACAAACTGTGATACTTTGAAAAGGGGGTGCTACTAGGTACTAACCAAGCAGGGTACCCAAACTTTTGCATTGGCCCATTTTCCTTTTTGTGATTTTTAAAATGTAAAAGATTACTTTTTTTTTGCCTAAAATACAAGGGAAATGTGCCACCTTTAGGCCTTTTAGAGATCATTTCATCTTCAACTTGCTAAACTGTTCACAATAAGAGTAAGTTTGACCAGGGATGCCCAAACTTTTACATACCACTGTATTAGAACTTAGCCACAAGATACAAAGAAATAAGACAGATTCTATCAGCAGCTCAGAAAACATAGAAAAATATTGGTGTGTTCTCCTCGGGTCAATGAGAGTGCTTGCCAAGTTTGTCATGCCATATTTATTGATAGCATGAGTCAGGTGACATATAAGACAGAGGAGCTTGTTCACATATGGTGAAAGTTCTGGGCTGCAAGCATTTTAATCAAAAATTGCCTTGTATAGCTATTTCTTTTTCACCATTTCATGACAGTGTAAAATACTTTCATTTTGAAGTAATGTGACAATAAAGAAAAAACATTTGGAAATATGTGTATAAATCCCCCCACACTCACACCATTCTGAGACTGAACATTTTTGTGTATGTTGTTTTTTGCCACATGTTAGCTGATCAGTATAACACAAGCCTAATAAGGTGTCTTTCCTAATATTATATAGAATATAATAATATAGAATAATTTTTGTAGCTACTGAACACATACATAGGGCTAAGAAGATTCATTGCTCTCACCTTGGCTTTAAATATCCAGGTAAAAGGAGAGTGGTTTGTTAATGTCAGTCACCTAGTACAAATGTCTTCTCAGTCACTATATTAACCCCTTTCCAATCGGGTGATTTTTCATTTTTGCACTTCAGTTATTTCCTTCCTTTTTTAGTAGGGATGTAACTTTTTACATTTTTTCAGAAACATAGCAAAATCAGAGCTTATTTTTTTGTGGGACAAGATGTAGTTTTGAATGATGTTTAGTGATGAGCGAGTATGTTTTGTTAACCCTTTTGCTCAGTATACTCGGGGAAAGGGTTAACAAAACATACTCGCTCATCACTAATGATGTTATTTATTTTACTAAACAATGTGCTATAAATTGATGAAAAGAAATACTTGAGAAACTTTGTCATTTTTTTAAATTACATACAGGGAGTCTGAGTTGTGACTTTTGAGCTCCATTTATAATTCTGTTGGTTACTAATCAGAACTGTCTCCTTTGACACATGTATTATTAGTTGTTTATATGAGCTTCTATAACATAGTAGAATGCTTAGTGATATTAACATATATCAGTTTACATTATGTGCCTGATGTTAAATTTGAGCTCTGAAGTTTGCAGAATTGTGACTGCAGCTCTGGAGTATAATACAAGTTTTAAAGGGGTTGTCCACTAGTAAGATATTGATAACATGGTTGTTCAGCCAACAGCTACTGTATCTCTCCCAAGTCACCCATACACATAAACGCTCAGCGTAGCCGTGCGCTCCTCTTTTCTCTAACAGAGGATTATCTGGCAGTACCTTATCTCCCCATCAAGACAAAAAAAATACAGTGATCAGTAGTGATGAGTGAGCACAAAAATGCTCAGGTGCTCGATGCTTGGGTCGAACACATTGGAATACTTGGGTGCTCAACCCGAACAACGAGCCCAGTGTAAGTCTATGGGAAACTTGAGAATTTTTCAGGTGGCTCCCCCCGGCGGTCTGCAGAGGGCCTAAAAATTGCCCAAATCAATGGGAACAGTGCTCAAATGTCATGGGAACAGCATGGGGTAGACCCCTGGAAGCATTTCTGACTCCCAGGTCACTTCTGTCAACAACGTTGTCAGAGGTATTACGTCACTTTTACGAACTCACAATAAAACATACAAAAACGAAACCAAAATGGATTTAACTGGGAAATATGGAACATCCTTTCCAGGGTAATGGCTTGTATATAAAGCAAAATAAATAACTAAAAACAAAAATACTTCTCCACACCTTGTGCTATGTTCACACTTAGCATTTTTGATGCGTTTTTGCACTTTTGCATTGCTTTCAACCGTGACAAATGCATTCACCAGGAAATGTCATTTTAACATTTTACAACCTTATCTGGCCATGTGGTGTGTGAGATATCATCAGAGACATCGTGTTTAATTTATGAAGGAGGGACTCTGAAAGTCACAAAGCCTATTTTTATAGGGCCATCAGGCGGTGTTTACTATTCCTAAAGGGCCAGCAGTGGGCCCTCACTATTCTTAGAGAACCAACAGCCAGCTATGTTTTATTGTTCCCATTACTAATTAGTGGGTCTCCTATACTGTTATTGTGTATGCAGTGAGTGGCAGGGCTGCCCAAAATTTGAACGCACCCCAATACCCCTTTGAAGAGACTTAGAGGAGGGCCTCCTGAAAACAATGTTCCCATTATTGGGAAGTGGGTCTCCCATTGTGTTTGCCTATGCAGTGAATGCAAGTGTTGCCAAAAATTTGGAGGCACTCCAATGCCCCTTGGAAGAGACATGGAGGAGGGCCTCATAAAAAATGTTATCATTAGAAAGGAGCGGGTCTCCTATACTTGTAATGCCCAAGCATTAAGTGTATGAGCTGACAAACATTTACCCCTAGTAAATATGGGTATGCATGAACATACTGTATAAAAAAAATTTTTTACGGGCATCATAACCACCTTTTAAAAAAATTATATGTGGGTGTTGCATCACGGACCACGGTCACCCTGGTGATATGGTGGTGGAGGATGAAGATGAGCAGAAGGAGGAGGACAAGAGCAAATAGCCAAAATAAGGAAGCGTATACCCATGTGTGGGTGTGAAGAGGTGCATGGGAATACACTTCCCAAAAAATGACACTGGATGTGAGTTTATGTTACGCTGCTATCATTCGGTGGTGTTGAGAAGTCTGGCCTAATCCAGCCCTTGTTAATTTTTATAAGAGTCATCCTGTCAGCATTTTCAGTTGACAGGTGAATGCGCTTATCAGTTATAATTCCACCAGCGGCACTAAAAACCCGCTCTAATAAAACACTAGCGGCAGGGCAGGCCAGGACCTCCAAGGCGTAGAGGTCCATTCCACGTATCCAGCTTGGATACCCAATAATTGTAAGGCACAGAGGAATCATGGAGGACTTTGGTATGGTCGGCAAGGTACTCCCTCAGCATTTTCCCAAACCCCGCGCATCAGGGCCTGTGTGATGGGAGGGGCTGAGAAAATTCTCCCAGATCATTGACAGTGTTCCCCTGCCTCTGCTGGATTGAAGTCATGTCTCTCTCACCTGTACTCCTTGGTAGTCCAACGAACTGTGACCCCTGCCGCCAACGTTTTCGGATGGGAATTTTTTTAAAAGTTCCGCAACAAGGGCCTTCTGGTACCACCCAATTTTTGTAGACCTGTCCACCTCAGGAATAAGAGATATAAAGGTCTCCTTGTAGCATGGGTCTAGAAGTGACACCAACTAGTAATGACTGTCACCCAAAATTTTGAGAACGCGAGGGTCATGAGAAAGGCAGCGTAACATAAACTCAGCCAGGCGTGCCAGCCTGCTAACAGGCAAGACTTCCATGTCCTCACCAAGAGGATGACTGACTATGCTCTCCTCCTCCTCCTCTCTGTCCTCAGGCCATCCACGCTGAACAGACGATATGACAGTTGTGCAGGTAGTACCGTCTATAGCGCATGAAACTAGCTCCTGTTCCTCCTCCTCTTCCTCATTGTCACCCAATCCACGTTGGGATGAGATGAGGCTGGGCTGTGTGGAATCACCCAGTATGGTTCCTTGCTCCATCTCATCGTGCTCCGCCTGCAATGCATCCTCTTTGATTGTGAGCAGAGAGCATTTCAGAAGACAGAGAAGTGGGATGGTGAAGCTAATTATGGCATTATCTGTGTTTTTGAGGATGGTACATATATCTGACATCCATGTCCACTCATGAGGTCTTATTTGTGAAGTCTGAACTGAATATCGACGGCCTTGTTGATGCTGGTACTCAACAACTGCACTCTTCTGCTCGCAAATCGTTCCCAACATCTGCAGTGTAGAGCTCCAACGCGTGGGGACATCACACACCAGTCTGTGAGCCGAAAGCTGCAAATGCTGCTGAAACACGGCAAGGGCGGCGGAAGCTGTAGCTGACTTTCTAAAATGGGCACACAGGTGGCATACTTTAACAAGCAGATCCGGCAGCTCCGGGTAGGATTTGAGTAACCGCTTTACCACGAGGTTGGGCACATGGGTCAGGCTTGGTACGTGTGTGAGCTCACCTCAGAGCCGCCACCAGGTTCCAGCCATTGTTGCACACGACCATGCCTGGCTGTAGGTTCAGCGGTGTGAGCCACAGATCTACCTGCTCTTTCAGGGCTGTCCACATTTCTTCTGCATTGTGCGGTTTGTCACCTAAGCATATTAGCTTCAGCACAGCCGGTTGCCTCCTGGCCGAGGCAGTGCTGCAGTCCTTTCAGCTTCTGACTAATGTGGTTGTTTCGGAGATGGAGGCTGAAGAGGAGGAGGAGGCTGAGGAAGTTGAGGTGCAGGAGCTGTAGACTAGAGATGAGCGTTGTTCGACTCGAACTGTTCGCCAATCTCAAATTCGAGCTGTTTTGGGCGGTGTTCGAGACGTTTGGCGAACACGAACGATTTGAAAAAAATTCGGCTCTTCGAGGTTATGTTCGATAACTGTTCGTGCACCAAAATCATAACTGGATTTTTTCTCAGTAATGCTGAAAATTAATGTTAATATGCAGTTTGAGTGTACAGCGGGGCGGGGGGAGGGGCAGGGAATGGATCTCTGCAGGAATAATGAAGATCTCCATTTTTTTTTTCTTTCCCGCCTTTACAGTGGGGAGGTGCAATCTGTCAGCCTATCAGCAGCGCACACACGGAGCGAAGTGCTTTTTTTCACACAAGCAAGGGCATGTGTCATTGGCAGTGTATGTCACATGTCCTTGCCCTATAAGACCCAGCCTTTTTCCCCGTCGCCACCATTTTCGCACTGCTGCAGCTGCGTGTTAGACGGCACCGCTGTTGCTGTGTGCGCTATACCTTGTTAATTTCAAGCCAATTTTCGCACAAATCTACAGATAGCTTGGGAGTAGGGAATAGTTGTGATTGCAGTCCTTTTAAGGACTAGGTTACAGCATTTCCTACGACTTTTATCAGGCAGGTCTGTGCTCTTAAATAGATAGGTTGGGAGTAAAGACTAATTGTAATTGCAGTCGTTTTCAGGACTAAGTTAGATCAGTTCCTATCAGTTTTTGCCAGGCAGGTCTGTGCCAGTGCTGTGCAAGTTTTTTTCACAGCATTTGGCTAAATCTAGCAAAGCTAATCCTTTTTGGCCTATTGCAGAGTGTGTTAGTCAGTGGAGTAGCCTATCTGTGTTGCAAGCTGCACCACCTGTGTATAGAATACCAATTTTTTTACTGCACCTAGTGAAGTAAAACCTTTTGGGCATAGCATCATTCTATTAGTCCATCTATACTGACCTCCATCAGGTTGCAAAATAAATATAATTTTTTTCTGCATCTAGCTCTGAAAAAATATTTGGCCTTCTAGCAGTGTGTGGGACTTTCTCTATTAGTCCATCTATACTGACCTCCATCAGGTTGCAAATTGAATATAATTTTTTTCTGCATCTAGCTCTGAAAAAATATTTGGCCTTCTAGCAGTATGTGGGACTTGTTCTATTAGTCCATCTATACTGACCTCCATCAGGTTGCAAATTAAAAATAATTTTTATCTGCATCTAGCTCTGAAAAAATATTTGGCCTTCTAGCAGTGTGTGGGACTTGTTCTATTAGTCCATCTATACTGACCTCCATCAGGTTGCAAATTAAAAATAATTTTTATCTGCATCTAGCTCTGAAAATATATTTGGCCTTCTAGCAGTGTGTGGGACTTGTTCTATTAGTCCATCTATACTGACCTCCATCAGGTTGCAAATTAAAAATAATTTTTATCTGCATCTAGCTCTGAAAAAATATTTGGCCTTCTAGCAGTGTGTGGGACTTGTTCTATTAGTCCATCTATACTGACCTCCATCAGGTTGCAAATTAAAAATAATTTTTATCTGCATCTAGCTCTGAAAATATATTTGGCCTTCTAGCAGTGTGTGGGACTTGTTCTATTAGTCCATCTATACTGACCTCCATCAGCTTGCAAATTGAATATCATTTTTTTCTGCATCTAACCCAGACGATAGTATTGGCCTAATACCACAGTTTGGCCACTCAGCTCTGCTCGGTTCCCATCCATTGTTTTTTTGTGCAAACAACTCCAGAGTTGTGAATTAGCTAACCACCAAAATGAGTGGAAAAAGGCCTGCTGCTGGTGGAAAGGGGAATAGGCATGTTGGGAAGGGGAAAAAAGGTTGTGTCCGTGGGGTAGGTGTTAAAGCAACAGTAACATCTGCAGAAGAAAGACCATCTTCCAGCCAAACTAAAATGTCTACTTCTTTAAGCGGACAATGTGATAAGATCCCATTCTTACTGCCACGCCAATCGCTACAAATTCCAGATGAGGCACAAAAACAGCAGGTGCTTCAACGGATATCAAGTGCTCCTTTAAGTGGGCTCTCCTCCACATCAACTTCAACATCACAAATACTCCAGTCCTCAGAGGTGTCACACCAATCGCACTTGCTTCCTCACAGCTCCGAAATCTCCAGCTGCCCGTCTGAGTATGAGGTAGAACAGATGGTTGAGTCTGCAGAGCTGTTTACTCATACTTTAGCCTGGGAATCAGAGGTCGGCTCCAGCGCTTCTGTGAATCCAGACGAGGAAATGATCTGCACTGATGCCCAGAATCTTTATGAGTCGGATCCAGGACCAGACGCACAAGGTTCTGAACATAATGTAGACCCTCATTCCCAAACTGTAACTCCTGTTGGTGGAGACAATGAGGAAGACGATGATGAGACTCAAATACCTGATTGGAGCGACAACTTTAGTTTTTTGTCAGGGCAGGAACAGGTTGGCTCTGAGGACGACGGGTGTGATAACACACAGGGTGATGATGATGAGGTTGGAGATCCCACTTACTGTCAACCCACAGTCAGCCAAGAGATGAAGTCAGCAGAGGAGGTGGAGGAGGATGCTAGTGACGACGAGGTCAGGTTGCGCCTTCCTGGACAGAGATGTAGTACTGGAAGCACGTCAACAACTGCATCCTCAAACACAACTGTGCCTCTGACCACAAGTTGTGGTGGCTCTTCAGGTCGCATGGGTGCTAAGCCTTGCATAGCCTGGGCATTTTTTCAGATCGATAATGATGACCCAACTCGTGTTATCAGTAACATTTGTCAACAAAAGCTAAGTAGAGGCCAAAAAATACATAGTTTGAGTACTTCATGCATGAACCGGCACATGGACATGAAGCATAAGTTGCAGTGGGAAGCTCACTGTGCTACAATGCGGTCTAGCCGGCCGGGCCAACCACCGTCTGCCCCATCTTGTGCATCTGCGGCCTCTTCATCCTCTGTGACTGGGGGGACAGCAGTCACACCTGTTTTGGGACGCAGACCTGCCACCTCTTTACCCGCAACAGCCAGCGTGATTGTCAGGTCATCATTTTCTTTGGAGGTGGTAACACCAGCTGGTGTTGAGCGCTGTCCGACATCGATAGCACCACCTTTGGATCAAGGCAACCTAACATGTCTGCCTGCATCTTCCTCACAGACCGGCAGTTTGCCGGGGACACCCTTATCAACCCCGTCTAAGCACAACAGCCAGCCCTCGGTCCCTCAGATGTGGACAAGTAAAAGACCATTTCCTCCTAGCCATGAGAAAACTAAGAGGTTGAATTTCACCATCTGCAAGCTCTTGGCTACAGAAATGCTGCCTTTCCGCCTGGTGGACACAGAGGATTTTCGAGACCTTATGTCCGTCGCAGTGCCCCAGTACCAGATGCCCAGTCGGCACTACTTCTCAAAGAAAGGTGTGCCTGCGCTCCACCAGCATGTCACACACAACATCACCGCTTCTTTGAGAAATTCTGTGTGTGACAGGGTGCATTTCACCACAGACACTTGGACGAGTAGGCATGGACAGGGGCGTTACATGTCGCTGACTGGGCACTGGGTAACTATGGTGACAGCAGGACAAGGGGCTGCTGTCCAAGTCTTGCCGTCCCCACGAGTTGTGCGTCAATCCTCTTTATCTCAAAGTTCCTCCACTGCTTCTGCCTCCTCAACCTCCTCTCGGTCCTCCACCTGCACCCAAAGCCGGTCTGGTCATGCCACAAGCTTTCTAACTGCGCAGAAGGGATCCTGCACACCTCCTTACTATGCTGGCAGTAGGGCTCAATGTCATCAGGCGGTTTTTTCCCCTCCCATCGCACAGGCCCTGAGGCGTGGGGTGCTCTCACAAGGAGTGCAAAGTTTGGGAAGATGCTGAGGGAGTACCCTGCCGACGGTACCAACATCCTCCGTAATTCCTCTGTGCCTTATAATTATTGGGTATCCAAATTGGATACATGGAATGAACTGGCTCTCTATGCCTTGGTGGTCCTGGCCTGCCCTGCCACCAACGTTTTATCAAAGCGGGTTTTTAGTGCCGCTGGTGGAATTATAACTGATAAGCGCATCCGTCTGTCAACTGAAAATGCTGACAGGCTGACTCTTATAAAAATTAACAAGGGCTGGATTGGGCCAGACTTCTCAACACCACTGAAAGATAGCAGCATAACATAAACTCAAATCCAGTGTCTTTTTTGGGAGGTGTATTCCCATGCACCTTTTCACACCCACACATGGGTATACGCTTCCTGATTCCTCCTCCTTCTCCTCATCCTCATCCTCCACCACCATATCACCAGGGTGACCATGGTCCATGATGCAACACTCACATCATTTTTTATGATGCCCATAAAAAAATATTTTATACAGTATGTTCATGTATACTCCCCAGGGATAAATGTTTGTCAGCCCAGACAATTAGCGCTTGGGCATTACAAGTATAGGAGACCCGCTCCTTTCTAATGGGAACATTTTTTTATGAGGCCTTCTAAGTCTGTTCCAAGGGGCATTGGAGTGCCCCTTTTTGGCAGCCCTTGCATTCACTGCATAGGCCAACACTATGGGAGAAACTCTCCTTTCCAATGGGAATTTATCTTTACTGTGGCCCTACTCTATGTGTCTTTAAATTCTTAGTGGGATTTTTCCTAAATTTGGTCTGCCGCTGGACTCACTGCATACCCTATAACTGTATAGCAGACTTTCTTCTTTCTAAAAGGAACATGTCATACTCGATACTGTGGCCCTGCTCTATGTGTTCTTAAATTCTTAGTGGGGTTTTTCCTAAATTTGGTCATCCGTTGGACTCACTGCATACCCTATAACTGTATAGCAGACTCTCTCCTTTCTAATGGGCATTTGTCTTTACTGTGGCCCTGCTCTATGCGTCTTTAAATTCTTAGTGTGGTTTTTCCTAAATTTGGTCAGCCGTTGGACTCACTGCATATCCTATAACTGTATAGCAGACTCTCTCCTTTCTAAAAGGAACATGTCATACTCGTTACTGTGGCCCAGCTCTATGCGTCTTTAAATTCTTAGTGGGGTTTTTCCCAAATTTTGGCAGTCCTTGCAGTCACAGCATGGGCATTACCACTCCTTTATAATGGGAACATTTTTTTAGACCCCCCTCTATGTCTCTTCAAAGGGGTATTGGGTTGCGTCCGAATTTTTTGGCATACGCAATAACAGTATAGGAGACCCACTCATTAACAATGGGAGCAACAAAGCATAGCCGGCTGATCGCTCTCTAACAATAGTGAGGGACGACTGCTTGCCTTTTAAGAATAATAAGGGCCACCTGATGGCCCTATAAAAATAGGCTTTGTGACTTTCAGAGTCCCTCCATCATAAATGAAACAGGATGTGTCTGATGATGTGTCACACACCACATTGTCAGATAAGGTTGTAAAATGCTCAAATGACATTTCCCGGTGAATGCATTTGTCTTAAAAAAATGACGTAAAAAAAGCCAAAACAGTAGGATCTTACTTTAGTATAAAAAACAGTGTTGTCAATGTTATCTCAATGTAATCACATTGTTCAGCTCCTGCCCCTCCTCCTCTATCTCCAAAATGACCACATCAGTCACAAGCTGAAAGCACTGCAGCACTGCCTCAGCGAAGCGGCAACAGGCTGTGCTGAAGATAACATGCTTAATGCTTAGGTGATAAACCGCCCAGCACTGCAGAGTTGTTGAAAGCTGTAACACAGCAGCCTGCTCTGTGGCTCTCACCGCTGAACATAGAGCCAGGCATAGTCGTGTGTGACAATGGGTGGAACCTGGTGATGGAGAAATGATAGCCAGAGTAGATACGGTTTCCTTCTATGCCAGTCCTTTCACCGAACTAAAGAATATGGCTGTGGTGAAATACAACTCCCACTGAGAATCTGTTTCAGATTGAAAAACTTTGGGCCCACCAGAGGATTTGATTCTGAGGGCTCACCTTTCTCTCTCTCAAGAGCCCCATAGTAGGTGCAAAGTTAGCGCTATCATGAACTCTCCTGATGTAGAAGCCAGGGCACACCAGAGGATTCTCTGGTGGGACCGTCCAACCCTGCCGAGAAGCAGTCCTGGCTAAGAAAAGCGTGTGGGAAGGTTCCCGGACACTCTATGGCTGCTCTCTTACTGAGGTGGAAACCCACTTGGGGAGAACATACAAAATCCTTGCAGATGTTGTCCTTGCTGGAATTTGAACCCAGGATCCCAGCGCTGCAAGGCTTCAATGCTAACCACTGATCCAATGTGCTGCTGTTCACCCTCTAATATCTAACAGGCTGGAGAAACTTGCACCTACTGCCACTCTAACTTCAGCTCCTTTGTGAGAAAATAATGTATTTGGGCAGCCACTCAGTCTACCAAATAAAATTCCTGGGAAGGAAATTGGGGATGGTTTTGCTACTGGTACTGGAGCCAGTGCTAATACCATGATGTCGTACCATAGTTTACTGGAGATATTCCAGGCTGGTAGGATGCAAGCAAATTCCCACAGAAAAGTACCAGCAGTAATGTTCAGGGACCCGCGCTTGTAGAAGGCAGAGACAACACCGGGAGAAATAGTGGCTCTAGCAGCTCTAGAGGACTTCCTGGGAGAAATGACAGCTGGAGTAGACATGGTTTCCCAACTCCTTTCATCAAGCTAAAGAATATAGCTGTGGTGAAATACAACTCAGCAAAAAAAGCTGTGGACTGGCTCCGTACCGTCCCTGACCACATTCACTTGACCCACTTGTTTGTGGGTAGGCGGTCCTTCCCAGTAAGTTCACTGGGGAGGGCACGGGTAGTGTTGTGGGACCCGTGCTTGTGGAAGGCGGAGACGACTCGAGGACAAATAGTGGCGGCTGGGGACCGAGTATGGAAACCCTGTCGCCACCGCCATAAGATTGAGGACAGCTTCTGCCTCCACGAGCCTAAAAGGCCACATTTTAAGTGCAAGCAGCTGTCAAAAATGTAATGCACACACCCGGGCTGAGCGGCGTGTGCGTGTGATTGTAGTGATTCCACTGTACCGTACCGGAGAGTGCCTGGAGGGGCGTAACTAAGTGTCTGCCCGATCCGACCAAGATCGCACGACGGCATACGATGCCAGTGCACCAGGGAGGAACCGAGCAGAGGTACCAGGGTCTACTCCAGGTCAGACTCCGGACACGGCTGTTGGCCCACACCGGGGAATACAGGAACTGGAAGGTTTAGGCTGGCACACTGGTATGCAGATGGGGAGGTACTGGCAGGTACAACAGGTTGGAGCACAGAGAGGATAGAACCCAGTACAGACTGGGACTTCTGGAACAGAACCGCAGAAGCGGTATACAAACACAGCAGGTTGAGAGCAAGACGAGGCCGCCAGGAGCGGAGCAAAGAGTCAGAGCAGAGCGAGGCTGCCGGAGCAGCGAGCAAAGGGTCTGAGCAGAGCGAGACTGCCAAAGCAGCGAGCAAAGGGTAAGAGCAGGGTAGGACTGCCGGAGCAGTGAGCAAGAGGAAATAGAGCGAGACTGCCGGAGCAGCGAGCAAAGGGTCAGAGCAAACTACCGGAGCAGCAATCTAGAGGGAGCAGAGCGAGACTGCCGGAGCAGCGAGCAAGAGGGAGCAGGGCAAGGCTTCCGGAGCAGCGAGCAAAGGGTCAGAGCAGAGTAGGACTGCCGGAGCAGCGAGCAAAGGGTCAGAGCAGAGTAGGACTGCCGGAGCAGCGAGCAAAGGGTCAGAGCAGAGCGAGACTGCCGGAGCAGCGAGCAAAGGGTCAGAGCAGAGCGAGACTGCCGGAGCAGCGAGCAAAGGGTAAGAGCAGACTGCCGGAGCAGTGAGCAAGTGGGAGCAGAGCGAGACTGCCAGGGCAGAGAGCAAAGGGGAGAGAGCAGAACGAGACTGCCGGAGCAGTGAGAAAGAAGGAGCAGAGCGAGACTGCTGGAGCAGTGAGAAAGATGGAGAGAGCAGAACAAGACTGCCGGAGCAGTGAGAAAGAGGGAGCTGAGCGAGACTGCCGGAGCAGTGAGGTAAAGGGAGAGAGCAGAACGAGACTGCCGGAGCAGTGAGAAAGAGCAGAGCAGGACGAGACCGCCTGGAGCGGTGAGCAAGAGCAGAGCAGGACGAGACCGCCTGGAGCGGAGAGCAAGAGCAGAGCAGGACGAGACCGCCTGGAGCGGTGAGCAAGAGCAGAGCAGGACGAGACCGCCTGGAGCGGTGAGCAAGAGCAGAGCAGGACGAGATTGACTGGAGCGGTGAGCAAGAGCAGAGCAGGACGAGGCCGCCTGGAGCGGTGAGCAAGAGCAGAGCAGGACGAGGCCGCCTGGAGCGGAGAGCAAGGCAGAGCAGGGGGGACAGGGCTCTGTTCACACGGAACAGACAGGAAGGGAAAGGCAGAGCCAGATACCCACAGGGTACTTGCAGAGAAGTAGCGAGTGGACCACAAACTCACAAACGGGAGTACAGAGACAACAAGCAGGAGTTAGGTACGAGTTCAGACTCTGCAGAAAAAGGAAAGGAACGGACATAGAGAAAAAACAGGTAAAAGATAGGAGAGAGTTCAGACTGGAACTGAGTGTACGGAGGAGACCGACACTGCAGCGGAATACAGGAGCGGGTCTGGGAATACGGCCCCCAGAGAGGCGGGACGAACAGGCAAGGAGCGTGTTCAGACAGGACAGACAATATACAGGAGCAAGTCTAGGTAATCGGCCCCTAGAAGGCGGGAGGAACAGGCTAGGAGCGTGTTCAGACAGGCCTGAAAATACAGCCTCCAGGATAGGCAGACAAGAGGCAAGGAAAGTGTACAGACTGCAGGTTAGGGTACACAGATAGGACACAGTACAGACATGGGAACAGATACTGCAAGACAGGTAACATAGACAGGACCTGGCATGTCAGAGACAAAAGCCAACTGACAGGGCAAGATGCTCAGGCAGGGATTGATTGGAGCAGCTGGGTTAAATACCAGGTGACAGACAGCAATAGGCTGAGGATGCACAAGGGGTGTGACCCACAGCAGGTACAAAAAGCAGGAAGTGATCGGGCGCCGCCCTTAAGCAGCAGAAACAGACACAAACAGACAGCATGGAGGGAAGCCAGAGGGACATTCTCAAGTGCGCACTCTTGCACAGAGGGAGATGGACCACCATGCAAAGACGCCGCCAGGTATGTTACAGTACCCCCCCCCTTACGCCCCCTCTTCTTCAGGCCTGCCAGAATATTCCGCAGGGAATTCGAGGGCCAATCCTTCACTTCAAGGAGATCACTTTCACTGTCCACAGGAAAAACTGGTCTCATCTGGTTAGCTAGGATGCTACCTCCTATCCAGCCTTCCTCAGCAACAGACGAAATGGGTGGAGTACCAGGAACAGCACACAAGGAAGTCTCTCTCCACATATTTTCAGGTGGCACCCCAGAGGGTACAGGAGACAACTGGAAGTCCTCCACCGGGTTGGAGGGGAGCAGAGACTTGGGGGTAATCTCTGCTTCGAGGTACATCTTGTCAAACTCACAGGAAGAAATAGACGGGTTATCAGGCACAGGGTGAGAAAAAGTCACTGTCTCTTTGTTATCTGGTGGTACCCCGGAGGATTCAGGAAACAACTGAAGGACTTCCGCTGGGTCAGAAGAGTGCAGAGGCTCGGGGAAAATATCTGCTTCAGAGTACACTAGGTCGGACACACTGGACGAAGCAGGCGAGGTATCGGGTGCCGAGTATAGGAAAGTCTCTGTCCATTCACCACCAGGTGGCACCCCGAAGGGTTCTGGAGACAACTGGAGGTCCTCCGCCTGGTTGGAGGGGTGTAGAGACTCAAGAATAACCTCTGCTTCGGAGTACACTAGGTTAGACTCACTAGGCGAAGCGAGCGAGGTATCAGATCCAGGATATAGGAAAGTCTCTGTCCATTCACCACCAGGTGGCACCCCGAAGGGTTCTGGAGACAACTGGAGGTCCTCCGCCTGATCGGAGGGGTGTAGAGACTCAGGAGTAACCTCTGCTTCGGAGTACACTAGGTTGGACTCACTGGACGAAGCGAGCAAGGTATCAGGTACAGAGTATAGGAGAGTCTCTGTCCTTTCGCTACCAGGTAGCACCCCGAAGGGCTCAGGAGACAACTGGAGGTCCTCCGCCAGGTCAGAGGGGTGAAGAGACTCATGGGTAACCTCTGCTTCGGAGTACACTAGGTCGGACTCACTGGATGTAGCAGCCAAGGTATCAGGTACCGAGTATAGGAAAGTCTCTGTCCATTCGCTACCAGGTAGCACCCCGAAGGGTTCAGGAGACAACTGGAGATCCTCCGCCTGATCGGAGGGGTGTAGAGACTCGGGGGTAAGCTCTGCTTCGGAGAACACCAGGTCGGACTCACTGGATGAAGCGGGCGAGGTATCAGGTGCAGAGTATAGGGAAGTCTCTCTCCAATTGTCATCAAGTGGTATCCCGGGGGATTCAGGAGGCAACAGGGGGTCCTCCGGTGTTGATTCTGGGTGGGCAGCAGTCTCTTCGGGCAGGAGAACTGGTGCACTACCCACGCACATTACCCGTTGGGGCTTCTCCGGGATACAGGGAGATGAAGCTTCAGTAGGGACTTCAAGGTTGGGGTCAGGAGGTCTCAGGGAGGACAGACCCAGCGTGACGGCTTGCCTCTACATCTAGCACGTCTGGACTGCCTCTTGAGGTTGGGAGAAGTATTCCGGAGAGTGTAGTCACCCTGTGAGGATTCTGGATGGGCAGTAGTCTCATTGGGCTGGAGGACTATTGCGCTACCCACACACATTACCCATCGGGGCTGCTCCGGGATACTGGGAAGTGAAGCTTCAGCAGGAGCCTCCGGGTTAGGATCATCGAAGACCATTAGAAAGGCCACCAGGAAGGCCATTATGTCCAGGACGATAGGATCCTGTGCGTCCCATAGGGGGATGATCCAATTCAAGGCATCACCCGCTAGGTAAGACATCATGAATCCCACCTTAATCCGATCTGTGGGAAAACATAGAGGGTAGAACTTGAAGTGTAGCATGCATTGCTCCACAAATGCACGACTCTGTCTTGGATCCCCATAGTAACGTGGCGGATCCGCAGGAACGAGAGCTGATAGATCCATCTGGACGGGTGCGTAATTCGCCTGGAACTCAGCTAAGGAAAAAAAAATGTATTTATTTTTAATGCACGTATTCGCTGGAAAACGTCTCAGAGAGCGAAGGCCGTGGGGCTCAACGGGAACCATGGCCTGAGCATGCTGTAATGCACACGCCAGGGCTGAGCGGCGTGTGCGTGTGATTGTAGTGATTCCACTGTACCGTACCGGAGAGTGCCTGGAGGGGCGTAACTAAGTGTCTGCCCGATCCGACCAAGATCGCACGACGGCATACAACGCCAGTGCACCAGGGAGGAACCGAGCAGAGGTACCAGGGTCTACTCCAGGTCAGACTCCGGACACGGCTGTTGGCCCACACCGGGGAATACAGGAACTGGAAGGTTTAGGCTGGCACACTGATATGCAGACGGGGAGGTCCTGGCAGGTACAACAGGTTGGAGCACAGAGAGGATAGAACCCAGTACAGACTGGGACTTCTGGAACAGAACCGCAGAAGCGGTATACAAACACAGCAGGTTGAGAGCAAGACGAGGCCGCCAGGAGCGGAGCAAAGAGTCAGAGCAGAGCGAGGCTGCCGGAGCAGCGAGCAAAGGGTCTGAGCAGAGCGAGACTGCCGGAGCAGCGAGCAAAGGGTAAGAGCAGGGTAGGACTGCCGGAGCAGTGAGCAAGAGGAAAGAGAGAGACTGCCGGAGCAGCGAGCAAAGGGTCAGAGCAAACTACCGGAGCAGCAATCTAGAGGGAGCAGGGCGAGACTGCCGGAGCAGCGAGCAAGAGGGAGCAGGGCAAGGCTGCCGGAGCAGCGAGCAAAGGGTCAGAGCAGAGTAGGACTGCCGGAGCAGCGAGCAAAGGGTCAGAGCAGAGTAGGACTGCCGGAGCAGCGAGCAAAGGGTCAGAGCAGAGCGAGACTGCCGGAGCAACGAGCAAAGGGTAAGAGCAGACTGCCGGAGCAGCGAGCAAAAGGGAGCAGAGCGAGACTGCCAGGGCAGCGAGCAAAGGGGAGAGAGCAGAACGAGACTGCCGGAGCAGTGAGAAAGAAGGAGCAGAGCGAGACTGCTGGAGCAATGAGAAAGAAGGAGAGAGCAGAAAGAGACTGCCGGAGCAGTGAGAAAGAGGGAGCTGAGCGAGACTGCCGGAGCAGTGAGGTAAAGGGAGAGAGCAGAACGAGACTGCCGAAGCAGTGAGAAAGAGCAGAGCAGGACGAGACCGCCTGGAGCGGTGAGCAAGAGCCGAGCAGGACGAGACCGCCTGGAGCGGTGAGCAAGAGCAGAGCAGGACGAGACCGCCTGGAGCGGTGAGCAAGAACAGAGCAGGACGAGACCGCCTGGAGCAGTGAGCAAGAGCAGAGCAGGACGAGACCGCCTGGAGTGGTGAGCAAGAGCAGAGCAGGACGAGGCCGCCTGGAGCGGTGAGCAAGAGCAGAGCAGGACGAGGCCGCCTGGAGCGGAGAGCAAGGCAGAGCAGGGGGGACAGGGCTCTGTTCACACGGAACAGACAGGAAGGGAAAGGCAGAGCCAGATACCCACAGGGTACTTGCAGAGAAGTAGCGAGTGGACCACAAACTCACAAACGGGAGTACAGAGACAACAAGCAGGAGTTAGGTACGAGTTCAGACTCTGCAGAAAAAGGAAAGGAACGAACATAGAGAAAAAACAGGTAAAAGATAGGAGAGAGTTCAGACTGGAACTGAGTGTACAGAGGAGACCGACACTGCAGCGGAATACAGGAGCGGGTCTGGGAATACGGCCCCCAGAGAGGCGGGACGAACAGGCAAGAAGCGTGTTCAGACAGGACAGACAAGATACAGGAGCAGGTCTAGGTAATCGGCCCCTAGAAGGCGGGAGGAACAGGCTAGGAGCGTGTTCAGACAGGCCTGGAAATACAGCCTCCAGGATAGGCAGACAAGAGGCAAGGAACGTGTACAGACTGCAGGTTAGGGTACACAGATA
The DNA here is from genome assembly GCF_046119375.1 of Phyllobates terribilis. Taxonomy (NCBI): domain Eukaryota; kingdom Metazoa; phylum Chordata; class Amphibia; order Anura; family Dendrobatidae; genus Phyllobates; species Phyllobates terribilis. The sequence continues at coordinate 760,779,729 of NW_027362762.1, read as the reverse complement.
GGACACAGTACAGACATGGGAACAGAAACTGCAAGACAGGTAACATAGACAGGACCTGGCATGTCAGAGACAAAAGCCAACTGACAGGGCAAGATGCTTAGGCAGGGATTGATTGGAGCAGCTGGGTTAAATACCAGGTGACAGACAGCAATAGGCTGAGGACGCACAAGGGGTGTGACCCACAGCAGGTACAAAAAGCAGGAAGTGATCGGGCGCCGTCCTTCAGCAGCAGAAACAGACACAAACAGACAGCATGGAGGGAAGCCAGAGAGACATTCTCAAGTGCGCGCTCTTGCACAGTGGGAGATGGACCACTATGCAAAGACGCTGCCAGGTATGTTACAAAAAATTTGGCAGTAGAGTATTGCAAGCTGTGGGTTTGGCTGGTTGCATATTTGCCCTTGCATTCCAAGGAATGGGGTAGGGACAACTGAATGCTGCACTGGGACAAGGACATGGACGGTGATTGTTGCAAGTCTGCAATGACAGGTGCATGGCGGGAGGATCACTTATGATGGGCACACTTTTAGGCAGTGACCTGGGAGTCAGAGATGCTTCCAGGGGTCTTCCCCATGCTGTTCCCATGTCTTTTCAGCACTGTATGCATGTGTCACACAGCACATGGCCAGATAAGGTAGTAAAATATTAAAATGACATTTCCCAGTGAATGCATTTGTCTTGGTTGAAAGCAATGCAAACGTGCAAAAACGCATCAAAAACGCTACGTGCAAACATAGCCCAAGGTGTGCAGGAGTATTTTTGGTTTTGTTTATTTGTATTGCCTTATACACAAGTCATTACCCTGGAAAGGATGTTCCTTAACATATTTCCCAGGAAAATCTATTTTGGATTAGTTTTTGTATGTTTTATTATGTGTCTGTAAAAGTGGCGTGATACCTCTGACAACGTTGTTGACAGCAGTGACCTGGGAGTCAGAAATGCTTCCAGGGGTCTTCCCCATGCTGTTTCCATGTCATTTGTGCACTGTTCCCATCGATTTGGGCAATTTTTAGGCCCTCTGCAGACTGCTGGGGGGAGCCACCTGAAAAATGCTCGAGTTTCCCATAGACTTGTATTGGGCTCGTTGCTCGGGTCGAGCACCCGAGTATTCCAATGTGCTCGACCCGAGCAACGAGTACCTGAGCATTTTAGTGCTCGCTCATCACTAGAAGACACCCATGAACGTTAGAAGGTCAACCAATCCCACCAATATCAGTGAGTTCTCAGAACTTTTATCTAATGTGTGTGGGAGCCTTTAGGATCAGAACAACATGTCTCCGAATATTGCTTTGTGGGCACTTATGGGTACTTCAGGTCAGCTCCTACTCATCATACTATCATACTAGTCTAGTACATTTCAAGATATTTTTATCTTCATGGCACGTGGTAAATTTTTATGTTTTCTTATATACAAGCAATGTGCCTACATACAAAGAAATATGCTATTTTTCCTCCATGAAATCATAATTTAATTTTCCTTTACAATAGAATATACAGGCCAGAAACTGTGCAGCAAGAGGGGGAGGGTGCTGCTTAAAAGCTTTCATGTCGCATAAACAAGTAAAATATATGTGTGGGAGATAGCGGAGGATGAAGCAATTGTACATGGATAATGATTCACTTGGAAACACTTCATTCAGAAAGCCTTCTCCTAATCTAATTGTAGAAAATATATTTCCACTGATGCCCTATGCATACATACATACATATAAATATAATACAGCAGCTCGCCTTTTGTTTCAGTGCTTTCTGTGCAACAAATAATTAGCAACCAGCTAAAGTTTCTCATAAATGGACTTTTCTTAAAAAGACCCCTCTTGTTTCATCCTAATGAAATAAAATATATGCTTGGAAAAGGCCCACTATTTTTATATTAATGACTAGTGATGAGCGAGCGTGCTCGCTCCTTCTCTGTACTCGCCCGAGCATCTCACTGTTCGAGATGCTCGGCACTCGGTGAGTGCTTCCGGATGTTTGGGCGGGAGCTCGGGTCCCCGCCCCGCATGTTTGGCGCTGTTTTAACAGCGAATAAACATGCAGGGATTGCCTGCCACTCACTGTAATGCTGCAGCCATGTTGGATGTGGCATTACAGTGATTGGCTGGCCGCATAGCGTCATCGGATTTATATCAGACCCCATGACCCTATGCTCATCAGTCTACCCTTCAGACAAGCAGAGTAGTAAGAGCTGCAACTGAGTGAAGGAGAGAATTAGCGGTTTATTAATTAGGTATAGGTATTCCACAGCAAAATATACAGCTCTGGCAACATTTAAGAGACCACTGAAGAGTTTTCTATTGGAAAGCATGGAAAGACTGGTGGAAAGCATGCCAAGACGCATGAAAGGTGTGATTAAAAATCATGGTTAGTCCACCAAATATTGATTTCTGAACTGTTCCTGAGTTAAAACATGAGTAAGTTGAGGTCTGAAAGCACTGTTTCTTTTTTAATATTTTGACGCTTTATCATTTGCTGCAAATAGATACATTTTTAGCTTTGAATTTCAGAGACATGCTGTCACTAGTTTATAGACTAAAACAACAATGTACATTTTACTCAAAAATATACCTATAAAGAGAAAAATCATAGAAACTGAAAATTTTTGCGGTGGTCTCTTAATTTTTGCCAGAGCTGTATATACATCTGAATTAACAGTCCTTCTAAGGATTAATCCAACTGCATTATTATTATTATTACTGGTGATTGCAGGAGAAAGGCAGGCAGAGTTTGTGGACAGTGTATATGATGCGCCCCCTGGGCCTGTGCTGTGCAGGGGAACCCGGAACCGAGCCTGTTGTAGGATGCTGGGGGTTGTAGTCTCCGTGTGGCGGTGACCCGGTCCGTGCCCAGGGTGGTCAAACCAGTGGCAGTCTATTTGTATTGTAATAAGTGTCCGACTACGCCACCCGTGGATTGCGGTCAGTGGGGACCGCCGCTGCGCTGCAGACCGCTGAGGCTGATGTTGTTTGCGCAGCTGAGTATGGGATGACTCCCCACGGGAGAAGTATTGCCTCAGGGCAGCTAATGTGGAAGATGATGGGAGTGATGGTGTGAGGGTCCCAGTGCTAATGGTGCAGGAGCAGCAAGGAATCACAGAGACGTGAGGTGCAGTTCAGGGTCTTTACTGATGGTACAAAGGCAGACCCTCCCGGGAGTACTGGCTAGTATAAGGGGCCTGGTCAGTCTGCGAGCAAGCAGGAGTTCCCCTGGCCAGGTGGAGTTGTAGGCCTCCCCGTTTATCTGCACTCTTCCTGGCTACATTGCTGTCAGCGGTTACAAGTAGCCCACGTCCCTGAGTATACCGTGTGGTGCTCACCCGTATGGCTGGTGACTTGGGGCCTTCTGTTAGCCTCCGCTCCTGGATGGCGGCGCTGGTCCCTTCTTTGTGACTGAGCCTCCGGGCTTCTATGGCCAGAGGACCTGGAATCCCCTGCCGGCTGGTTTCTGCTGCTGGGTGTATATCAGTCCCCACAGCCTCGGACTCCGGTGTCTGGTTTTAGTGTCTTCGTCCAGGGCGAGCTCTGCTCAGCTCCAGCCCCTGGACTTCAGCTACTGCTCCTCCAGAGCTCCTGATCTCACTTTCCCTCTCCAGACTCTGACTCTGTCTCTGTCTGCAGCTTCACTCACTAATCCCGCCCCAGACCCAGTTTATAAGGGCAGATTCCTCCCCTCCCAGGTCTGGGTGGGCCGTGTTGCATGTTTAGGGCTCCTGAACAGAGAAACCTCCCACTTGCTCTCAGACATAATATCTCTATTACTGTGGCAACCAGACCCCTGGGGCGTCACATTCCCCCCTAGTAAATTTTAGTACTCCGGGACTAAACACATCTTTTTTAAAGAAACATAAATACAAGGTATAGCAATAATACAATAACATATTCACAAGAAACTTTAGTCTGTAGAGGTCACGGCATTTCCGTGACCGGGTGTCCATATCACCCAAGGTGAAGTTTATGAAACAAAGGGGGTGTCCATGTCACCCAACAAGGCGAAGTCTTGGCACAGAATAGGGGACCTGTCCAAAGCAAACCCCTTGCGTTGTCCTTGGGCGTGGCTGCAAGGGTAGACTAACTACTTTGGGCTGCAAGGAGGCCACGCCAGACAGGTTTTCTCTTCCGCGGTCATCTTCACAAGAGGCACCAAGGTGCAACTATCTACAAAACTGTTCCGGTTATCCAGTGTCCATAACCTGTTAGCCCAAATAAATCTGCAGGGTAACTGAGAAACATAATTAGTAACAGGCAACAAACATAAACCATAAACATTTTTCAATAAACAGTCAACTTTACAGTGCACTGGTTTAGATTCTCCAGCGAGCGGGCATCTGACCTCTAGTGACTCTAGTGGACCTACGGAGCTCACTAACTGGTTCTGCACTACAGGGTGTAGGAGGTGTTATGGGCAAGCTGGGCAGCTTTCTGCGCACTCTTTGGCTCACTAGGGGCACAGCAGGCTCACTACTAGCAGAGGGTTGATCCTCCTGTACTGCTGGTGTGGACTCTTCTGCCTCTTGGGCCGGCTGCTCTTCCAGCTCTACCGGTTCCTCTGTAGGCACTTGCGGGGCTGGCTGGAGAAAGGTGAGGACGGGTACCACGACAGCGCCGTTTACTTGTGTCCAAGACCGGGGGAAGTCTCCAAGTACGGTACTGATCATTTCTTCCCTTTCCTCTGCGGGTTGAGGGTTTTCTTGATCTTCTTCAGGGCTTTGCAGCTGCTCGGGACACTTCTTCAGGTGGTCTCTGGAGACAATGGCTGTGGTTTCTTCTCCATCCTTACTGATTACGTAGATTTTTGGGTTCTCATGGCTTGATGGCAGTACGGTGTACGGGTCCTTCTCCCACTGGTCGTCCAACTTGTGGAGCCGCCTCTTCCTCTTCAAGACCTGCTCTCCAGGTACCAGGGGAACAGCGGGAGCATACTGGTTATAAGCCTTCTCTTGCCTTTCTCTAGCTTGAGACAGACTTCGCTCGACGCTCTCCTGTACTTTCCGATACTGCTGCTGCCGTTCTGTATCCCAGTCTGCCTCTGGCGAGGTGTCCTCAGGCGTCAGGACTCCCATATCCAGGTCAATAGGCAGCTTACCAGGTCTTGCTCTCATTAGGTAAGCCGGGGTACAGTTGGTGGAACCTACAGGGATGTGGTTATACAGGTCCACCAGATCGGGCAGTTTCTCAAGCCACAGACTGCGTTCTTCCAGGGGCAATGTTTTTAGCCGATCTATCACCACCTGGTTCTTCATCTCGCAGAGTCCATTGGTTTGAGGGTGATAGGGCGTTGTTCTTATCTTCTTGCAGCCATACAGGTTGCAGAACTCCTGGAAGACCTCCGCTTCAAAGGGTGGTCCTTGGTCTGTCAACACTTGGTCCGGGTACCCGTGTGGACGGCAGAAGTGCTGCTGGAAGGCTCTAGCTGCTGTTTGAGCCGTTAAGTCCTTGACCGGGACCACCACCAGGAACCGGGAGTAATGATCTACGATTGTGAGGGCGTAGACATACCCAGATCTGCTTGGAGCCAGTTTCACATGGTCCAGGGCTACCAGTTCCAGTGGCTGTCTGGTGATGATGGGCTGCAAGGGAGTCTTCTGGCTGGCACGGTCCTTTCTTCTCAGGTGGCACGGGCCACAGTCTCTGCACCACCTCTCGATGGCTCCTCTCATGCCTACCCAGTAGAACCGTTCACGCAACAAGAACTCCAGCTTCTTCCATCCGAAATGCCCTGCTCTGTTGTGGTATGCCTCCAGAACCATAGCCGCGTCTCGTCTTGGGACCACTACCTGCCAGGCAGGGCCGGCTCCAGGTTTTTCTGGGCCCCGGGCGAAAGGGTCTCAGTGGGCCCCTTTAACACATACCACGATTCATGATGCAGAGATACGGCGGAGAAATATATATATATATATATATATACAGTACAGACCAAAAGTTTGGACACACCTTCTCATTTAAAGATTTTTCTGTATTTTCATGACTATGAAAATTGTACATTCACACTGAAGGCATCAAAACTATGAATTATCACATGTGGAATTATATACTTAACAAAAAAGTGTGAAACAAGTGAAAATATGTCTTATATTCTAGGTTCTTCAAAGTAGCCACCTTTTGCTTTGATGACTGCTTTGCACAATCTTGGCATTCTCTTGATGAGCTTCAAGAGGTAGTCACCGGAAATGGTTTTCACTTCACAGGTGTGCCCTGTCAGGTTTAATAAGTGGCACTTCTTGCCTTATAAATGGGTTTGGGACCATCAGTTGTGTTGTGCTGAAGTCAGGTGGATACACAGCTGATAGCCCTACTGAATAGACTGTTAGAATTTGTATTATGGCAAGAAAAAAGCAGCTAAGTAAAGAAGAACGAGTGGCCATCATTACTTTAAGAAATGAAGGTCAGTCAGTCCGAAAAATTGGGCAAACTTTGAAAGTGTCCCCAAGTGCAGTTGCAAAAACCATCAAGCGCTACAAAGAAACTGGCTCACATGAGGACCGCCCCAGGAAAGGAAGACCAAGAGTCACCTCTGCTTCTGAGGATAAGTTTATCCGAGTCACCAGCCTCAGAAATCGCAGGTTAACAGCAGGTCAGATTAGAGACCTGGTCAATGCCACACAAAGTTCTAGCAGCAGACACATCTCTTCAACAACTGTTAAGAGGAGACTTTGTGCAGCAGGCCTTCATGGTAAAATAGCTGCTAGGAAACCACTGTTAAGGACAGGCAACAAGCAGAAGAGACTTGTTTGGGCTAAAGAACACAAAGAACAGACATTAGACCAGTGGAAATCTGTGCTTTGGACTGATGAGTCCAAATTTGAGATCTTTGGTTCCAACCACCGTGTCTTTGTGCGACGCAGAAAAGGTGAACGGATGGACTCTACATGCCTGGTTCCCACCGTGAAGCATGGAGGAGGAGGTATGATGGTGTGGGGGTGCTTTGCTGGTGACACTGTTAGGGATTTATTCAAAATTGAAGGCATACTGAACCAGCATGGCTACCACAGCATCTTGCAGCGGCATGCTATTCCATCTGGTTTGCGTTTAATTGGACCATCATTTATTTTTCAACAGACCAATGACCCCAAACACACCTCCAGGCTGTGTAAGGGCTATTTGACCAAGAAGGAGAGTGATGGGGTGCTACGCCAGATGACGTGGCCTCCACAGTCACCAGACCTGAACCCAATCGAGATGGTTTGGGGTGAGCTGGACCGCAGAGTAAAGGCAAAAGGGCCAACAAGTGCTAAGCATCTCTGAGAACTCCTTCAAGATTGTTGGAAGACCATTTCCGGTGACTACCTCTTGAAGCTCATCAAGAGAATGCCAAGAGTGTGCAAAGCAGTCATCAAAGCAAAAGGTGGCTACTTTGAAGAACCTAGAATATAAGACATATTTTCACTTGTTTCACACGTTTTTGTTAGGTATATAATTCCACATGTGTTAATTCATAGTTTTGATGCCTTCAGTGTGAACGTACAATTTTCATAGTCATGAAAATACAGAAAAATCTTTAAATGAGGTGTGTCCAAACTTTTGGTCTGTACTGTATATATATATATAGTACACAGGGCCCAGCCTGCCCCCTCATCCTTCACATATGCAGACACGCGCACAAACGGTACGCAGACATATGCACACACACACGGTACGCAGACATATGCACGCACACACGGTACGCAGACATATGTACACACGGTACGCAGACATATGTACGCACACAAGGTAAGCAGACATATGTACGCACGGTACGCAGACATATGTACACACGGTACGCAGACATGTACACATATAGACATACACACATTTTTACACAAATTCTTAAAGACATATATAAAACAGACAAATATATATACACAGTCATACACACTGACATTCACATACATGCACTCACACAGACCCATTACAAATATTTTTAATATGGGGATTGGGGAAGCCTCACTCACCAGTCCCCGGTCCAGTGTCCTGTCCAGCAGCTCCTCAGGTATGGGGCAGTGCAGGGCCCCCGGCGTGTCACAGACATCATGGCCCTGGACCATCAGAGGGGCCCACTTGCGGTCGGGTCCAGGCCCCTCCCGCCCATCTGTGCAGGACCTCCGCTTCAACGGTGTTTGATTGCCGGCAGTCCGCCAGACATGGCCGCGCGCTGTGCGGTTGTGTCTGCTAGCAATGACGCGGCAGGGGCGACACACAAGCACAATTAAAGCAGTGCCATCGACCCTGCCGCGTCATTACTAGCAGACACAGCCGGACAGCGCGCGGCCATGTCTGGGGGGAGTGCCGGCAATCAAGCAGCGCCTGCGTCCCTGAACAGGTGCCGAGGAAGCGGCCAGGGCCCCGACAGTGAGTGGGCGGTGGGCCCCGACAGTGAGTGGGCGGTGGGCCCCTCTGATTTTCCAGGGCCCTGGCACTTGCCCGGGTACGCCGGGTGCTGACGCCGGCCCTGCTGCCAGGTCAACTCATGCGTTCGAGAGTTAACCATTCTCCGGCACAGCTTCTCCCTGTAGAGGAACAGCTTACTTTTCTCCTTCCACAGTTGCTTGGTCTCCTCCAGAGCATCTGGGTCAAGACGGGCATCGGCCTGGGTCAGCATTTCCTTCACCAAATGGACTGCAGGATCACTGTCTTGCGTCTCCGCCCAGTTGTAGTGGGGCAAGGGATTGAACGTCACGGAGCGCCTGTCCTTCACACGGTGGGAATACAGGGTAATCCCATGACGGTGGAACGCAGGGAGCTCAACTTCTTCCAGATCTTCTGGATCTTCCCCTACGTCCGGTAAGTTCGGCATTCTAGACAGGGCATCCGCGTTGGCATTTGATCGTCCTGCCCGGTATTTGATGGTGAATTCAAAGTTGGACAGGCGGGCCATCCATCTCTGTTCCAGGGCACCGAGCCTTGCAGTGTCCAGGTGTGTTAACGGGTTGTTATCCGTGTACACGGTGAATTTGGAGGAGGCAAGGTAATGCTTGAAACGTTCGGTCACTGCCTACACTACTGCCAGGAACTCCAGCTTGAATGAGCTATAATTCTCAGGGTTCCTCTCCGTGGGCCGTAGCTTTCGGCTGGCGTAAGCGATTACCCGTTCTTTCCCTTGCTGGATCTGGGACAGTACGGCTCCTAGCCCGATGTTGCTTGCGTCCGTGTGGAGGATAAAGGGCTGGCTGTAGTCTGGATATGCCAGGATTTCATCCCCCGTGAGGGCCATCTTCAGCTGGCAGAAGGACTCTTCTTCCAGCTTTTTCCACCTGAAGGGCGGCTTCTGGTTTTTGGCTTTCCGAGATTGACCTATCAGGAGGTCCTGCATAGGGCTGCCATTTTGGTGAAACCGGGAATGAATCTTCGGTAGTAGCCTACCAACCCGAGGAATTGCTGCACTTCCTTTATGCTGGAGGGTCTTGGCCAGTCCTTAATCACAGTGATCTTATCAGGGTCAGGAGCCACTCCGTCAGCACTCACCACGTGTCCCAGGTATTGCACCTTTGGTTTCAGTAGATGACACTTGGAGGGTTTCACCTTTAGGCCGCAGTTTGCCAGAGCTTCGAACACTTCTGCCAGGTGTTTCAGGTGGTCCTCGTAGGTCTTGGAATAGACGATGACATCGTCCAGGTATAACAGGACCGTCTCGAAGTTCCGGTGTCCCAGACAGCATTCCATCAACCGTTGGAAGGTTCCTGGTGCGATGCAGAGCCCGAACGGCATACAGTTAAATTCGCTGAGACCCATCGGGGTGGTGAATGCGGTCTTCTCCCGGTCCGCCTCTGCTACAGGAACCTGCCAGTACCCGCTAGTGAGATCCAAAGTAGAGAAGAAGTTAGCAGATTTTAATGCAGCTAAGGACTCTTCTATCCTTGGTAACGGGTACGCATCTTTGTGTGTGATACGGTTGACCTTCCTGTAGTCTACACACATTCTCATGGTGTTGTCTTTCTTTTTCACTAAGACTAGTGGAGCTGCCCAGGGGCTACAGCTGTCCCTGATTACCCCAGCCTCCTTCATGTCTCTAAGCATCCCCTTGGAGTGTTGGTAGTGTGCCGGGGGTACGGGTCGGTATCTCTCCTTTATGGGAGGATGGTCTCCCATGGGGATGTGGTGTTCTACCCCCTTTACTCTAACCGAAGTCTAGCGGGTGTTTACTACACACTCTCTCGTACTCTCGAACCACCCGATAGACTCCCTGTTTCTGGTGTGAGGGAGTGGAGTCAGTACCCAAATGCAGTTGCTGACACCAGTCCTCCATTGGTTTCTTAGAGCCGTTACCTTCCTCTGGTTGAGATGGAGGCAAGGGTTCCACGGCCTGTACAGAATTCTGGTTTATGGTGAACAATTTGGCTAGCGTGGCATACCGGGGCAGGTGTACTTCTCTCTCCCCGATATTTATGATGCGAACGGGCACCCTCCCATGGCGTACATCGACCACACCCCGTACCGTCAAAATGGTGGGCCTACTGTCTGAGTAGACGGGTTCTACCATTGCTTGGTAGTCTCTACCTCTTAGACCAATAGCTGCCCGGCACCAAATCATCATCTCACTTTTTGGGGGCATGGCAATAGGGAACGGGTCACACATTCTCACGCTACCTATCTCACCACCAGATAGTTCCACCTGTTGCCACTTCATCAGCGCTTGGATCTCTTTTTGGAGCACACGCTGCTGGCCGGAACTGGCATTCTTGGCAACCTGCTGTAAAATGAGAATCACCTCTGCAAGACAATTTTCAATCACATTAGTTCCCAAGGTTATTCTAGGGTGACTCTCATGACGGTCTATGTCCACTATAACCAGTCCTTGTGCCGCCAGTTCGACTTTACCGATCTTAATGGTCACCTCTTTGAATCCCACCTGCGGCACGGGCTGACCATTGCTGGCGATGATACTCAGGTCGTCATCTGGGTAGCGGGTTATGTCCGAGTCATTCCAGTACTGCTTGAAGAGCACGTACGGGATGGTGGTGACCTGTGACCCGGTGTCTAGTAGGGCACTCATAGGAATGCCATCCAGTACCACAGGCAAGATTGGACGTCCCCCTACGTATTTATCACGCCAGTTTGATGGGCCTGATGGTCTTATGCCTGGGGGTTGGCCCTCTACCCCAGGTTGTGCCCGTTTAAATGACAGTACCTTGCCACATGTCCGGGTTGATTGCAGCGGCGGCAGATGGGTCGTCCGTCCTCGTTGTATCTGTCGCTGGGTCTTCCTCTGGCCGGTGGGGTCCTCCTCAGTCGGCGCCACGGGACGTCCTCCGGTCCGGATGCCAGCTGGATCTTTCCTGGAGAAGAGACCTGTAAAGACTGCACAGTTCTGGTTAGCGCGGCAACGCTCTTAGTCAGCTCTTGGACCTGATGGTGCAGGTCTGTAGCCGGGTCACTGTTTAAAGCCTGCGCATCAGCTCCCACAGGCCCTGCAGACAAGGGCGCCGTCTCCTGGTGGTAAGTGATAGCAGGGCGCCTGTGGGTCACAGCACCACCTGGTGCCGGTTCTCGGAGCACCCGGATGGCTCTGTCCTTGAACTGTGCAAAGTCCAGGTCAGGGTCCTGTAAGGCCATTGCCGGCAACTGGGTTCGATGGGCATTGCACAGTAGACCCTCAATAAATTGTTCTGTCAACAGCTTATCTTCATTTCCCACGCTGTCAGGGTCTGCCTGCTTAATGGCTCTCAGGGCCTCTTGTAGGTTTAGAGCATAGTCTCTTATACTCTCATGTGCCCGTTGTTTGCACCCATAAAATCTTAGTTTTATTTCGGCTGAGGTGCGGGTGTCAAATGTGTCTTTCAGCCGGGTTAGTATGTCTCTGACAGTCCTCTTCCTCCCAGGTGGCCAGGACTTTACCTCCCTTTGGGCTGCCCCGATTAATTGGGCCACCAGGATGCTCACTTTTTCCTCTTCTGTGAGGGGGTACACCTGGAAGAGGCTATCCAGTTTTTCTCTAAAGTCATTTAGAGTATGTGACTCCCCTGAGTACTGAGGTAGCCAGGTTGCCCCCGGGATATAGGGCATGGTGAATGGCATGACTGCTGCAGCGGTTGCGCTGGCGGTGGCTGTGGCAGTGGAGCTCCCCTCGGTATCCGGCATCCTCCTCCCCCCTAGTGGACGGTGGCCTACCTTGCGATGCTCTTCTTCCGTAGGCCGCGGCTCCGCAGTCGATCGTCGGGGTTGAGGACCTGGCGTCGCGCTCCGATGACGTCAGCGTCGCTCTTCCTCCCTTCCAGGACCTTGCGCAGCGTCAGAGCGTGGGGCGGAGCGTGGGGCGGAGCTTCGAATCTCGCGCGCTTTCGGCGTCCACGCCTCTCTTCTTCCCGTGCGGCGTCCCGAAGATGGCGTCCGAAGGCGGGAAGCAGCTGCGGATGGCGGGAAGAAGGCAGAAGACGGCGGGAAACGGTCCAAGATGGCGTCTGATGGCGGGAATCGGCTCCGGACGGCGGGAAACTTCACCACAGGTAAGTATAAAAGTCTCTTTTTCAGGCACGCAGTACCCGGTGGTTGCGGGCACGAAATCCTGCCGACTACGCCAAAGTTGACGCGCCCCCTGGGCCTGTGCTGTGCAGGGGAACCCGGAACCGGGCCTGTTGCAGGATGCTGGGGGTTGTAGTCTCCGTGTGGCGGTGACCCGGTCCGTGCCCAGGGTGGTCAAACCAGTGGCAGTCTATTTGTATTGTAATAAGTGTCCGACTACGCCACCCGTGGATTGCGGTCAGTGGGGACCGCCGCTGCGCTGCAGACCGCTGAGGCTGATGTTGTTTGCGCAGCTGAGTATGGGATGACTCCCCACGGGAGAAGTATTGCCTCAGGGCAGCTAATGTGGAAGATGATGGGAGTGATGGTGTGAGGGTCCCAGTGCTAATGGTGCAGGAGCGGCAAGGAATCACAGAGACGTGAGGTGCAGTTCAGGGTCTTTACTGATGGTACAAGGCAGACCCTCCCGGGAGTACTGGCTAGTATAAGGGGCCTGGTCAGTCTGCGAGCAAGCAGGAGTTCCCCTGGCCAGGTGGAGTTGTAGGCCTCCCCGTTTATCTGCACTCTTCCTGGCTACCTTGCTGTCAGCGGTTACAAGTAGCCCACGTCCCTGAGTATACCGTGTGGTGCTCACCCGTATGGCTGGTGACTTGGGGCCTTCTGTTAGCCTCCGCTCCTGGATGGCGGCGCTGGTCCCTTCTTTGTGACTGAGCCTCCGGGCTTCTATGGCCAGAGGACCTGGAATCCCCTGCCGGCTGGTTTCTGCTGCTGGGTGTATATCAGTCCCCACAGCCTCGGACTCCGGTGTCCGGTTTTAGTGTCTTCGTCCAGGGCGAGCTCTGCTCAGCTCCAGCCCCTGGACTTCAGCTACTGCTCCTCCAGAGCTCCTGATCTCACTTTCCCTCTCCAGACTCTGACTCTGTCTCTGTCTGCAGCTTCACTCACTAATCCCGCCCCAGACTCAGTTTATAAGGGCAGATTCCTCCCCTCCCAGGTCTGGGTGGGCCGTGTTGCATGTTTAGGGCTCCTGACCAGAGAAACCTCCCACTTGCTCTCAGACATAATATCTCTATTACTGTGGCAACCAGACCCCTGGGGTGTCACATATACAGCACAATAGGGTCCATTGCACATTCTGTCTGCTACTGTTGCAGATATCCATAGCCCTAGATATCAGGGCTAATTTTTTTACGCTCACAATCCTGATTATTTGCTTAAAAAGCAATATAGTACACCATTTTTACTGCGCCATTTGCTTGTCAGCAGAATACAGCCAGATTTGTTTGATTTTATTCACATTGCTGTATCGTGGAAGCAGAGAAACTTGTCCATCATCAAACGTGATCCCATATTACTGCCGTAATAATCGGGACATATTTTGGAGTATGCCAAATATTACATTCCATTTCAAGTCTGCCAGCTGTGAGTTGTTGAACCTATTCACACTTGCTCGCTGACCAATACCACACTACAAGGCCACTGCCTAAAACCATAGTTATCACACATGATCCCATATTACTGCACTAATAATACAGACATTTTGTGGAGCATGCCAAATATTATACTCCATTTAAAATGGGAAAAGCGTGTGGCAAGGGACGGGGAAGTGGACTTAATGGACATGGTGCATGCAGTGGCCAAGGCCATGGCCAAGTTGAAACTGTGCCTGCTGAGGAAGCACAACAAACATCCACATCTTCTCAAACTACCTTCCTGTCCCAATTTGTCGGGAGCCACGGAACACCACTCTTGAAGCCAGAGCAGTATGAAAACATCTATAAGTCCACTTCTTAAAACCGTTGTCATACACATAATCCAATATTACTGCGATAATAAATGTGTCATTTTTTGGAGTGGGCCAAATATTTCCCTCCATTTAAAATCAGCCAGCTGTGTTTTTTTTAACCTATTCACACTTGGTCTCTGACCAATTCCACATCTATAAGGCCACTTCCTAAAACTGTGGTAATCAGACATGATCCTTTTTTACTGTGGTAATAATTGTGACATTTATTGGAGTGGGCCAAATATTACCCTCCATTTAAAGTCTGCCACTTGGGTGTTGTTCATTCTATTCACTCTTGGTGGCTGACCAATACCACATCTATAAGGCCACTTCCTAAAACCGTGGTCATCAAACGTGATCCCATATTAGTGCGGTAATAATCATGACATTTTTTTTAGCGGGCCATATATTATACTCCATTTAAAATGGGCAAGGCACGTAGCAAGGGACGGGGAAGTGGACTTGATGGTGATGGTTCACGCAGAGGCCGAGGCCGTGGGTAAGATGAAACTGTACCTGCTGAAGGAGCACAACAAACACCCACAACATGTTGAACTACCTTCCTGTTCCAATTACTAGGGGGCCGCGGAACACCACTCTTGAAGCCAGAGCAGTGTGAAAATGTTGTTGATTGGATAGCAGATAATGCTTCCAGTCAGATTGCCACCACCACCACCCTGTCTTCCACATGGTCAAGTCTCAGTAGCCATGAGTCTGGACTACATATTCCTCACCCTGATCCTCCTTCCTCCCACCATGCCGAGTGCCCGGAGACAACTAACCCCACACTTGGACACTCCGAAGAGCTGTTCACTTTTCCATTTATAGATTCGGGCCTCTCGCCCAGTCAGCTTCAAGCGGGGCAAGAGGAGATCGCATGTAGTGATGCCCAAATATTTGAGCAGCCATGGTAACATGAAGGCGACGGTGAAAAATTGTCACAAGGGGTGGATGATGATGATGAAACACAATTGCCAGAAAGTCAGGAGGAGGCCCAAAGTGTGTACGTGGAAGACGAGGTGGTGAACGATGAAGTCACTGACCCAACCTGGCAAGGTGACATGCAGAGCAAGGACAGCAGCACAGAGGGGGAGGGAGGCATAACACCACAACAGGCAGGAACAAGCAGTGGGGTGGCCACAGATACAAGGCGGGCAACTGTTCCCAAGAACATCAGCACAAGGGAAGTTGCCAATCCAACTGTTAGGTCTTCCAGAGTCTGGCTCTTTTTTAAACACTGTAAAGATAACCCCAAAAAGGCCATTTGCACCCTCTGCCATCCCAGCATCAGCAGGGGCAGCAAAACTACCATCCTGACTACTATCAGATTGCTCAGACACATGACAGCAAAGCACCCAAATAGTTGAGCCGAATGGCAGGGTCCAGAAACAGTGTCTACGAGTGACACCACTGCCTGTTCCACTGTTGTGCGTGTCGTTGCACACTTGCAACCATCACCGTCACCGTCCACATCCTTAGCACAGCATTCAGTTGTTCCTACTACAGTCGTTTGAAAGCAAGCTCAAATACGCAGTCAACGCCCCACAGACCACACTACTAAACTCACAATATTTCTCACATTTGTTGCCTTTTAGGCTCATGGAGATGGAATCTTTCCGCAACCTAATGGCGGCAGCCGTCCCTCAGTACTCGGTCCCCATCCTTGTCCTCCTGACGCCAAGGATTGCTGGCCCTGGGTCAATCAGGGTCACCCCCACATTCTACAGCTCCTGCACCTCCTCCTCTTCATCCTCCATATACGAAATTACAACATCAGTCGGAAGCTGAAAGCACTGCAGCACTGCCTCGGCCAAGCAGCAACAGGCTGTGCTGAAGCTAATATGCTGGGGGGACAAACTGCAAACCGCTGCAGAGTTGTTGACAGCTGCAACAGAACAGGCAGATCTGTGGCTTTCACAGCTGAACCTACAACCAGGCATGGTCATGTGTGACAATGGCCGGAACCTGGTGGCAGTTCTGAAGCTAATCAATCTCACACACGTACCATGCTTGGCCCATGTGCTCAACCTCGTGGTTCAACGGTTTCTAAAAACTTACCCAGATCTTCCTGAGCTGCTTGTCAAAGAACGCTGGATGTGTGCCCATTTTCAAAAGCCACCAACAGCTTCAGCCACCCTCGCCGTGCTTCAGCAGCATTTGCAGCTTCCGGCTCACCGACCGGTGTGCGATGTCACCACACATTGAAACTTAACCTTGCAGATGTTGGGAAGCATTTGTGAGCAGCAGAGGGCAGTTGTTAAGTACCAGCTTCAACACACCCGTCGTTATTCAGGTCAGACTCCGCACATAAGAGCTCAGGAGTGGGCATGGATGTCAGACATCTGTGCCATCCTCCAAAACTTTGAGGACTCCACTAAGATGGTGAACGGCAATGATGCCATAATTAGCGTCACCATCCCATTTCTCTGTCTACTGAAACACTCACTGCTCATAATTAAAGAGGAGGCATTGCAGGCGGCGCACGATGAGATGGAGCAAGGAACCATACAGGGTGATTCCACACAGCCCAGCCTCATCTCATCCCAATGTGGAATGGGTGATAATGAGGAGGAAGAAGAGGAGGAGGAGGAAGAACAGGAGCTGGTTTCCTGTGCTACAGACGGTACTACCCACACAACTGTCATACCATCTGTTCAGCGTGGATGGCCTGAGGAGAGGGAGAATGAGGATGAGGAGTAGGATGAGGAGGAGAGCATGGACAGTCGTCCTCTTGGTCAGGACAGGGAAGTCTTGCCTGTTGGCAGTCTGGCACTTGTGGCTGTGCCTGTGATCCTCTGCCTTTCCCGTGTACACATTTTGGGTGACAGTAATTACTGGTTGGTCACACTTCTAGACCCACGCTACTAGGAGAACTTTCTATCTCTCCTTCCCATGATGGAGAGGTCTAATAACATTTTGCAGGAGGCCCTTGTTGTGGAATTATTAAAAAAATTCCCATCTGAAAACAGAGGTCACAGTTCATTGGACAACCAAGGAGTATATGAGAGGAAGACACAAACACAATGCAGCAGAGGCAGGGGAACACTGTCAAAGGTCTGGGACAGTTTTCTCAACCCTTCCTAGCACCCAGGTCTTAATGCACGGGGTACTCTGACAAGGAGGGAAAAGTTTTGAACGATGCTGAGGGAGTACCTTGCCAATCGTACTTATGTCCTCCGTGATTCCTCTATGCCTTATAACTATTGGGTATCCAAGCTGAACATGTGGCATGGACTGCATCTCTACGCCTTGGAGGTCCTGGCCTGCCCTGCTATTAGCGCTTTGTCAGAGCAGCTTTTTAGTGCCGCCGGGGGTATTATAACTAATAGGCGCAACCGCGTGTCAACTGAAAATGATGACAGGCTGACTCTTATAAAAATGAACAATGGCTGGATTGGGCCAGACTTCTCAACACCACCAGATGATAGCAGCTTAACAAAAAGTCAAATACAGTGGTATTTTTTGGGGGTCTATTCCCATGCACCTCTTCACACCTAGACATGGGTATATGGTTCCTGATTTTGTCTATTTTCTGTTGTCCTTCTCCTTCTCTTTCTCCTTATCCTCCACCATATCACCAGGGTGAACATGATGCAACACCCACATAATTTTTTTAAGGGTGTTTATGATGGCCGTAGCAAATTTTTTTTGAGGCCTGCCTCTAACATTCTGTATGTTATACAGTATGTTCATGTATACCCCCCAGGGGTAAATGTTATTCAGTCCATGAACTTAGTGCATGGGCATTACCAGTATAGGAGATCCACTCCTTAACAATGGTAATAATTTTTTGAATGAGGACCTCCTCTACATCTCTTCAAAGGGGTAATGGAGTGCGTCCAATTTTTTGACAGCCCTTGCATTAACTGCATGGGCATTACCACTATAGGAGACCCACTTCTTAAAAATGGGAACAATTTTTTTAAAGAGTCCCTCCTCTATGTCTCTTCAAAGGGGTATTGGAGTGCTTCCAAATTTTTGGCAGCCCTTGCAGTCACTGAATGCACAATAATAGTATAGGACACCCACTTTTTTATAATTGGAACATTTTTTTTACTGAGGTCCTCCTCCATGTCTCTTTAAAGGGATATTGTGGTGCATCCAAATTTTTGGCAGCCCTTGCAGTCACTGCATACACAATAACAGAATAGGAAACCCACTCTTTAATAATGGGAACAACAAAGCATAGCTGGCTGATAGCCCTCTAACAATAGTGAGGGCTGACTGCTGGCCCTTTAACAATAGTAAGGGCCATCTGATGGCCCTGTAAAAATAGATTTTGTGACTTTCAGAGTCCCTCCTTCATAAATGAAACAGGATGCATCTGATCATGCCTCCCACACCACATGGCCATATAAGGTACTAAAATGTTAAAATGACATTTACTGGTGAATGTATTTTTCATCGTTGAAAGCAATGCAAAAATGCAAAAAAACGCATCAAAAACGCTGTGTGTGAACATAGCCCAAGATGTGGAGTAGCATCTTTTAGTCTTTTTTTGCCTTATATAAGTCATTACCCTGGAAAGAATGTTCCTTAACATTTTTTCCAGGAAAATCCATTTTGGCTTTGTTTTTGTATGTTTTATTGTCAGTCTGTAAAAGTGGCTTAATACTCTGACAACATTGTTCACAGCAGTGACCAGGGAGTCAGAGATGCTTCCAGGGGTCTTCCCCATGCTGTTCCCATGTCATTTCAGCACTGTTCCCATCAATTTGGAAATTTTTATGCCCCCTGCAGACCTCCAGGGTGGGCCGCTGGAAAAATGCTCAAGTTTCCCATTGACTTATATTGGGCTCGTTGCTCGGGTCGAGTACCCGAGCATTACAATTTGCTCGACCCGAACAACAAGCCCCCGAGAATTTTAATGCTTGCTCATCACTACTAATGACCTATCTGCAGGATGAGTCATCAATATATGAATGGTGGGGGCAGAAACCTATCACCCAGTGCCCCCACCCTCAGCCGTTATAACCTTTGGCAGCTATCAGATGTAAATAGTTACAGAGTGGAACAGAACTGACTGATAGAGTATTTCTAGTTATTTCACACAACTGACCTCAGGAAAGGAACTACAAGGTCAATTTTAACATTTTGATTGCAGGATTTATTGGAAAAGATGTATTCCATGGTGAAGGTTGAGGTCCAGTGTCGGACTGAGGTGCCTGAAGCCCACCAAGAAAATGACCTTTAGTTGCCAATTCCAGACCAAAACATTCTTCATATATCTAAATGGCATGGTGGCTGCATCAGCATGCAGTTTCAAAACAAAATGTGCAGTTTTCAAACGGATTGTACAATGGAGCCTTAATCTGGAGGTAGGTAGCATATAAATTTCATATAGCCGGCTTATTCGAAAAGGGGCTACAGGGAAAATATGAAGTTATACTCTCCCTGCTGCTGATCACTTCCAGGTATCGGGGAGGTGCAGGGAGCTGTTATAGTCACCACTACAGTGACAGCGCTGTAATGACTCCCTGGCAGATTGACATTGTTCTCAGCAGTGTGTGTGCAGAGCGGGCTGTCAATCAAAGTGCTGAAGAGTAGTGTTGAGCGACCACTAATATGCTCGGGTGCTCGAAGTTCAGGCCGAGCTCACCGTGAGACTCGGGTGCTCGACCCGAGCAACAAGCCCAATGTTAGTCTATGGGAGACCCAAGCATTTTTGCGGCGACACCCCCGGCAGTCTGTAGAAAGCCTAAAAAGTGCCCAAAACGATAGTGACAATGTTCAAATTACATGGGGACAGCATGGGGATCGCCCCAGGAAGCATTTCTGACCCCCAGGTCACTGCTGTCACCAACGTGGTCAGAGGTATTAAGCCACTTTTACGGGCTCACAATAAAACGTTCAAAAACGAAGCTGAAATGGTTTTCCTGTGAAATATGTTAAGGAACTTCCTTTCCAGGGTAAAGACTTGTGTATAAGGTAAAATAAATAACCAAAAACAAAAATACTCCTCCATACTTTGGGCTATGTTCACAAGTAGCATTTTTTATGCGTTTTTGCACTTTTGTTTTGCTTTCAACCGTGACAAATGCATTCACAGGGAAATGTCATTTTAACATTTTACAACCTTATCTGACCATGTGCTGTTTGACACATGCATACAGTGCTGAAAAGACATGAGAACAGCATGGGGATGACCCCTGGAAGCATCTCTGACACCCAGGTCACTGCCTAAAAGTGTGCCCATCAGAAGTGATCCTTGCCGCATCAGAAGATGCGGACTTGCAACTATCCCTGTGCAAGTCCTTGTCCCAGGGCAGTGTTCAATTGTACCTCACCCATTCCTTGCAATGCAAGCGCAAGTATGCAGCCTGCCACCCACCCACCCCCAGGCTGCAATACCATACTGCTTGCTTGCTTGCACTTGAAATTGGGTCTTTTAGGCATGTGGAGGCAGAATCTGGCCACCACGTCATGGCTGTGTCGGCGGCCTGGCATCCATACTCGGTCCCCAGCCGCCCAGCGGCCGGGTGCCCACACACGATCCCAAGCCGCCTGGGGGCGGCCGGGTCTCCATAAACGGTCCTCAGCCGCCCCTATTTGAAGGACAGCCTAACCACAAACACGTGGACAAGTGAATGTGGCCAGGGATGGTCCATCTGACTGACACTTTCACACTGGGTTAATATTGTGGAATCCGGGACACAGTTGGACACTGGGATGCAACACGTCCTCCAGACATAGAGGATTGCGGGTCCTTGGTCAATCAGGCTTCAACACAAAGTTCAGAAGGTAGACAGCAGCAGTGGTCGGCCTCCTACACAACGAGTAAATTATTCATGATCATGAGGCCATCCATCTCCTTAGCTTTCTGTTCCTTGGAATGCAAGAAAAATGTATGTAGTAGCAGCTAGGCCTGAGGTGGTCAGCGTTTTGGCGCATATCCTACCTCCTCCGAGGATTGCTGGATGTTTTCCTGCTACTATCCCAGTTCTATGACTCCCGTTAAAGCAAAGCTTCAGGTGATGAATGATGGATGAGGTGGTGGCAAAGTTGAAAGAGCAGGAGGAACAGGGACCATTCACATCAATATCAGGCCAGTCAACCACACATGTCTTGTAGGATATGTTTCTGTACCAAAAGGAGTGGTTTGGCTACACAGTTATAGGGCATACAGTGAGTGCAATGCCTACCAAATATTTCGAGGCACTCCAATGCCCCTTGGAAGTGACATGGAGGTCAGAGGGCCTTAACTAAACCGTTTTTTCCATTTATAGCAACTGGGTCTCCTGTACACTGTTGGCCTAAGCAGTGAATGGAAGGCTTTCCAAAAATTATGAGGAACTGCAATGCCCCTTGAAACAGACGTGGATTACAGCGTCCTAAAAAACTTCCACCCATTATTGGGGAGTGGGTCTCCCTTAGTTTTTGCCTATGCTTTGAAAAGCAAAATCTGACTAAAATTAGGAGGAAATGCAATGCCCGTTGGAAGAGTAGTGGAGGTTAGAGTTAATTAAAAACATTTCAATGCCCATTGGAAGAGCTGTGGAGTTCAAAGTGGTTTAACAAGACGGTTTTAATGCTCCTTGGAAGAGTGGTGGAGGTCGCAGTGGAATAAAAAGACAATATCAATGCCCAGTGGAAGAGACGTGGAGGTCACAGTAGCTTAACAAGACGGTTTTCATGCCCTTTGGAAGAGCTGTGGAGTTCAGAGTGGTTTAACAAGACAGTTTTCATGCCCCTTGGAAGAGCTGTGGAGGTCACAGTAGCTTAACAAGACAGTTTTAATGCCCCTTGCAAGAGACGTGAAGGTCGCAGTAGAATAAAAAGACAATATCAATGCCCCTTGGAAGAGTAATGGAGGTCACAGTAGCTTAACGAGATGGTTTTAATGACCCTTGGAAGAGTTGTGGAGTTCAGAATGGTTTAAGAAGACGGTTTCAATGCCCCTTGGAAGAGACATGGAGGTCACAGCAGCTTAACAAGACAGTTTTAATGCCCCTTGGAAGAGACGTGGAGGTCACAGTAGCTTAACAAGACAGTTTTAATGCCCCTTAGAAGAGTGGTGGAGGTCGCAGTGGAATAAAATGACAATTTCAATGCCCCTTGGAAGAGTGGTGGAGTTTGCAGTGGAATAAAAAGACAATATCAATGCCACTTGGAAGAGTGGTGGAGGTTACTGTAGCTTAAAAAGATGGTTTTAATGCCCCTTGGTAGAGCTGTGGAGTTCAGAGTGGTTTAACAAGACGGTTTTAATGCCCATTGGAAGAGAGGTGAAGGTCACAGTAGCTTAACAAGACAGTTTTAATGCCCCTTGGAGGAGATGTGGAGGTCACAGTAGCTTAACAAGACGGTTTTAATGCCCCTTGGAAGAGGTGTGGAGTTCAGAGTGGTTTAACAAGACGGTTTTAATGTCCCTTAGAAGAGACGTGGAGGTCACAGTAGCTTAACAAGACGGTTTTAATGCCCCTTGGAAGAGGTGTGGAGTTCAGAGTGGTTTAACAAGACGGTTTTAATGCCCCTTTGAAGAGACATGGAGGTCACAGTAGCTTAACAAGACGGTTTTCATGCCCCTTGGAAGAGCTGTGGAGTTCAGAGTGGTTTAACAAGACGGTTTTAATGCCCCTTGGAAGAGACGTGGAGGTCACAGTAGCTTAACAAGACAGTTTTAATGCCCCTTGGAAGAGTGGTGGAGGTCGCAGTGGAATAAAAAGACAATATCAATGCCACTTGGAAGAGTGATGGAGGTCACAGTAGCTTAACAAGACGGTTTTCATGCCCCTTTGAAGAGCTGTGGAGTTCAGAGTGGTTTAAGAAGACGGTTTTAATGCCCCTTGGAAGAGTGCTGGAGGTCACAGTAGCTTAACAAGACGGTTTTCATGCCCCTTGGAAGAGCTGTGGCGTTCAGAGTGGTTTAACAAGACAGTTTTAATGACCCTTGGAAGAGCTGTGGAGGTCACAGTAGCTTAACAAGACAGTTTTAATGCCCCTTGGAAGAGACTTGGAGGTCGCAGTAGAATAAAAAGACAATATCAATGCCCCTTGGAAGAGTAATGGAGGTCACAGTAGCTTAACAAGACGGTTTTCTTGCCCCCTGGAAGAGCTTTGGAGTTCAGAGTGGTTTAACAAGACGGTTTTAATGCCCCTTGGAAGAGACGTGCAGGTCACAGTAGCTTAACAAAACAGTTTTAATGCCCATTGGAAGAGTGGTGGAGGTCGCAGTGGAATAAAAAGACAATATCAATGCACCTTGGAAGAGCTGTGGAGTTCAGAGTGGTTTAACAAGACGGTTTTAATGCCCCTTGGTAGAGACGTAGAGGTCACAGTAGCTTAACAAGACAGTTTTAATGCCCCTTGGAAGAGCTGTGGAGATCAGCGTGGTTTAACAAGACGGCTTTAATGCACCTTGGAAGAGATGTGGAGGTCACAGTAGATTAACAAGACTGTTTTCATGCCCCTTGGAAGAGCTGTGGAGTTCAGAGTAGTTTAACAAGATGGTTTTAATGCCCCTTACTAGAGCCATGCAGTACAGCATATTAAAAACATTATTCCCATTATTGGGGAGTGGGTATCCCATAGTCTTTGCCTATGCTTTCCAATCAAAAGCTGCCAAAAATTAGGACGGAGGAACTTGCAATGCTGACAAACAAGAGCCATGCAGTACAGCATATAAAAAACGTTATTCCCATTATTGGGGAGTGGGTCTCCCATAGTCTTTGCCTATGCCTTCCAAGCAAAAGCTGCCAAAAATTAGGATGGAGGAACTTGCAATACTGGCAGCACGGACCACGGTCACCCTTGTGGTATAGTGGTGGTGGAGGCTGAGGATAAGGAGAAGAGCAAAATACAGCCAAAATGAGGAAACATATACCCATGCGTGGGTGTGAAGCGGTGCATGGGAATACACCTCCCGAAATAACACAGTGGATTTGACTTTATGTTACTCTGCTGTCATTTGGTGGTGATGAGAAGTCTGGCCCAATCCAGCCCTTGTTTATTTTGATAAGGGTCAGCTTGTCACCATGTCAGTTGACAGGCAAGTGCGCTTATCAGTTATAATTCCCCCAGCGGCACTAAAAACACACACCGATAACACTCTAGCAGCAGGGCAGGCCAGGACCTCCAAGGCGTACAGAGCGAGTTCATTCCAAGTGTCCAGCTCGGATACCCAATAATTAAAAGGGACAGAGGAATCACGGTGGATGCTGGTACGGTCGGCAAGGTACTCCCTCACCATCTTTTGAAACTTTCCACTCCTTGTGAGAGTACCCCACGCCTCAGGGACTGTAAGCTGGGCGGTCTCAGAAAACTGTCCCAGAACGTTGACAGTGTTCCCCTGCCTCTGCTGGATTGGAGTTGCGTCTCTCTCGCCTGTACACTTTGGTTGGGCAACAAACTGTGACCTCTGCCGCTAGAGTGTTCAGATGGGAATTTTTTTAACAGTTCTGCAGCAAGGGCCTTCTAGTACTGCCCCATTTTTGTAGACCTCTCCACCTCAGGAAAAAGAGAGTGAAAGTTCTCCTTGTAGCAGGGGTATAAAAGTGTCACCAACCAGTAATGACTGTCACCCAACATTTTGACAATGCGAGGGTCACGGTTAAGCCAGCGTAACATAAAGTCAGCCATGCGTGCCAGACTGGTAACGGGCAAGACGTCCGTGTCCTCACCAAGATGACGACTGACCATGCTCTTCTCCTCCTCCTCCTCCTCCCCCCTGTCCTCATGCCACCCATGCTGAACCGACGGTATGACAGTTGTACAGGTATTACCATCTACAGCGCATGATACAAACTCCTATTCTTCCTCCTCCTCCTCCTCCTCTCCCTCATTGTCCCCCAATGCACATTGGGATGAGATGTGGCTGGGCTGTGTGTAATCGCCCGTTACGGCTTCTTGATCCATCTCATCATACTCTGGCTGCAATGCCTCCTCTTTAATTCTCTGCAGAGAGTGTTGCAAAATACAGACAAGTGGAATGCTGATGCTAATGATGGCATCATCGCCACTCACCATCTTGGTGGACTCCTCAAAGTTTGTCAGGATGGTACATATGTCAGACATCCAGGTCCACTCCTGAGGTCTTATGTGTGGAGTCTGACCTGAATATCGACGGCCTTGTTGCAGCTGGTACTCCACAACTGCTCTCTTCTGCTCACAAATCCTTTGCAACATGTGGAGGGTAGAGTTCCAACGTGTGGGGACATCACACACCAGTCGGTGTGCCGGAAGCTGCAAACGCTGCTGCAACACAGCAAGGGCGGCGGAAGCTGTAGCCGACTTCTGAAAGTGAGCTGACAGGCAGCGTACTTTGACGAGCAGATCTGGCAACTTGGGGTACGATTTAAGAAACCGCTGAACCACGAGGTTAAGCACATGAGCCAGGCATGGTACGTGTGTGATCTCGCCTCGCCTCAGAGCCGCCACCAGGTTCCGGCCATTGTCACACACAACCATGCCTGGATGTAGGTTCAGCGGTCTCAGCCACAGATCTGCCTGCTCTTTCACAGCTGTCCACAACTCACAAGCAGTGTGAGGTTTATCAACTAAGCTTATGAGTTTCAGCACAGCCTGTTGCCGCTTGGCTGAGGTAGTACTGCAGTGCTTCCAGCTTGTAACTGATGTGGTGATATCTGAGATGGAGGCTGAACATGAGGAGGAGGAGGATGATGCGCAGGAGCTGTACACTGTGGGGGCAACTCTGACTGACATAGGGCCCGCAATCCTCGGTGTGGGGAGGATGTGTTCCGTCCCAAGGTCTGACTGTGTCCCGGCTTCCACTATGTTTACCCAGTGTGCCATCAAGGAGATGTACCGTCCCTGGCCACAAGCACTTGTCCATGTGTCCGTTGTCAGATGGACTCTCCCAGTAACTGCGTTGTTGAGGGCACGGCAGATGTTTTGGGACATGTGCTTGTGTAGTGCGGGGATGGCACACCGGGCAAAATAGTGTCGGCTGGGGACCGAGTACCGAGGGACGGCCACCGCCATAAGGTTGCGGAAGGATTCTGTCTCCACCAGCCTAAAAGGCAGCATTTCCAATGCAAGCAGTCGTGAAATGTGCAAATTTAGGACTGTGGCCTGTGGGGCGTTGGCTGCGAATTTGCGCTTTCGTTCAAAGCTCTGGGATATGGACAATTGAACGCTGCGGTGGGACGTGGACGTGGACGTTGATGCTGTTTCTTGAGAAACTGCCATAACAAGTGAAGACTGAGAGAAGGGGGCATCTTTGCATGCAGTATGGACAATGGATTGCCTTGCACGTGACTCGCCCCCTGGGCCGTGGGGCACTCGGAGCCGGGCAACAGGGCGATAATGGGGGTAGTAGTGGCAACCCGATCCGTGGCTCAGGGTGGTCAGACCTAACGTTGTGGCAGTTTATTTGTAGGGATTGCGGTCAGGGATGACCGCCGCTGCAAGGCAGACCACTGAGGCTGTTGTTAGGATGCAGCACAGGGATAGGACAACTCTAAACGGGAAGAGTATAGCCTCAGGGCAGCGTAGGAGGATGCTGGGGGTCGTGGTGCAGGCGCAGCATAAATAACACAGAGTCCAATGATGCAGTCCGGGGTATTTACTCACAGTTGTTATCCATGTCACTTCTGTCAGCAATGACTGCCCAAGCCGTGCTGCGTCCACCAGGTGAGGGGCTCTGTCAACCCCCAGGCAATTCAGGAGTATGGCACAGGACTCCCTACTATCCTTTCTCTGGCTCGTGCCCCACCAGTGACCAAACTTCTGTCCAGCTGCCGCGGATCTATGCGGGCAAAAGTGGGCCCCGTTTCCCGCTATCCTATATGGTGCCTTTCTAGCAGGTTTGGCGGGGGGTCGCACCAATAGATGATCACGACCTCCGGTCTTTGGCTGAGGGATAATTTACCTCCACCAACTTGGGAATCCGGTACCCTTATTCTGCCTGACCCTTCACCCGTTATCTCGTGGGTTCTTAGGGTCCCTTCTGCCTTCTTGTTTCTGAGCCTTTCTACTCGTCTGTCTCTTCTCCTTCTTTTCTGTTCCTTCTTCTCCTCCTTCACTCGGCCTCTTCTCTAGGCCTACTTCTCCTTCCTTCCTTCTCTCTGGCCCCGGCCTTTTCTCTAGGCCTGTCTCTGAGCAGAGCTCCAACAGAGCCTCTGCTCCCCGTCACCTCCCCACTGAACTTCTCTTCTTCTCCCAGAACTAAGATGGTGCCCACCTTTTATACCTCCTCCTCTGCTGTGTGAGCTCAGGTGACCAGCACCCAATGAGCTCCTACCTATGCTCAGAACCCAACCCCTATCTGCTCCTACACCACTGGGTTTTCCTCCCCCCTCCCCACTCCAGCCAGGGACATAGTCAGATGTGCCTGCATAAAAATATAAATGGGAGCACCGTAGAGCTGTCCCCCGGAAATGGGGTGTGTGTGGTGTATGTGACGCGCCCCCTGGGACATATTCCTTTTTGAGGGGAATACCCGGCACCGGATCAGATGGGGGGTTGTAGTCTCCGAGCGGCTGTGACCCGGCCCGTGCCCAGGGCGTCAAGCTCAGTGTTATGTGGCAGTCCTACAGATGTTATTAAGAGTTCTTTTGTGTCGACTACGCCACCCGTTGTGATGCGGTCACTGTGGCCGCCGCTGCAGCAGGGTCCGCTGAGGCTGATGGTGGGTGCGCAGCTTGGTGGGATAACCCCCAACGGGAGGGGTATAGCCTCAGAGGGGACAGGTGCAGAGGATGGGGGTTGTGGTGGTGTAGTGCAGACGGCAGTGAAGACAGAGTCGGGTTGTGCAGTTAAGGGTGTTTACTTACTGCAGATGTTGTGCTGGTCACTCCAGCTTCGAGTGACCACCCGAGCCGTGCTGCGTCCACCAGGTCCTGGATCCAGCCAACCCCCAAACAAGTCCGGAGCGTGGCCCTGAGCTCTCTTTCTGTCCCGTTCTCTGGCCGTCCCCACCAGTAATCCACCTAGGTCCAGCTCCCTCGGGCCTTCTGTTGGGACACCCTTGGCCCTGGGTTCCCTGACCCTTCATGTGGTGTGCCTTCGGGGTGGATGTGGTGGGTGACCGTGGCAAACGCTGCCCACGGTCTCCGGTCTCTGGCTGGGGAATGTTTTTACCCCCACCAGCTTGGGTTCCGGTACCCTGATGCCGACTCTTCACCCGGGGATTTTAGTTGGGATCTCAGAGTCCTTTTCTTCTGTGCCTCTGGGTCTCTCTCTTTTCTCCTCTCTCACTCTGGGTCTTTCTTCTCTCCTCTGCTCCTGACTTGTTCTCTGCAACTGACTGACTCTGTTCTTAGTTGGTGCCCACCTTATATACACCCTCTATGTGTGAGCTCAGGTGACCAGCACCCAATGAGCTCCTAACTTTACCCAGGCTGCTCCCCCTATCTGCCCCTACACTACTTGGGATGTACCACCCCCCCTCCCACTCCAGCCAGGAACAGACTCGGTCGTACCTGCACATTTCTAAGTGGGAGTACCGTCGGCCTGTTCCCCGAAATGGGATGTGTGTAGTGCATGCAGCCTACCGAGCTCAGTTCCACACTCCATCCTTACCCGGGAGTGGAATATCACACCTCTGGGTTGAGGTGCAATACCCCTGTAGCAGCCGAATCCTCAGGGTGCTACATATGCAGCTAACTGAGCCCTGGTCCATACTCCATCCTTACATGGGAGTGGAATACCACACCTCTGGTTGAGGTGCAATACCCCTGTAGCAACTGAACCCTCGGGGCGCTACACATGCACAACAGGGGGTTCTCTTACACGCACAACAGCGGAAGAAGGAGTGGTGACACCCGCTGACACTCGTCGTGGACCCTGGGGTTCACCCCACAAAGTTGGGTGCTTTGCTGACATGTGCCTGATCATGCTGGTGGTGGTCAAGCTGGTAGTTTTGTCACCCCTGCTGATGCAGGCATGTCAGGTGGTACAAGTGGCCTTTTTTGGGTTTTCAGCAGAGTCTTTAAAAAAATTCCAGACTCTGGAAGACCTACCGGTTGTACTGGCAACATCCCTCGTGTTGGTGTTACGGGGAACTGTTGCCCACCTTCTGTGTGCGGCCACCACACTGATTCTTCCTGCCTGTTGGGGTACTCTGCCCCCCTCCCCCTGTGTGCTGCTGGCATCGCTCTGCGTGCCCTCCTGCCACGTTGGGTCAGTTACTAGATCATCCACCACCTCCTCCTCTTCCATTTGCGCACCACGATCCTCCTCCTCACTTCGTGGCAATTGTGTCTCGTCATCGTCCACCTATTGTGACAAATTGCCAGCGTTGACTTCCAGTGGCCGTGGCTGTTCAAATATTTGGGCATAGCTACATGGGATCTCCTCTTACACCACTTCAAGCGGAGCAGGCGAGGGGCACAAATATGGAAATGGACCAGTGAACAGCTCTTCAGAGTGTTCAACACTCGGCATGATGGGAGGAAGGAGCATCAGGGTGAGGATGAGTATTCGGTAGAGACTCACGGCTACTAAAACTTGACCGTGTGGAAGGCAGACCGGAGTTGGTGGTGCCCAGGTAACTGGAAGTATTATCTGCTGTCCAATTAATAACCTGTTCACACTGATCAGTTCGCAATACTGGTGTTGTAGTGTGCTTACCTAGTAATTCGGTCAAGAAGTGGGAGCGAGAAGGTGTGGCTGTTGGTTGTGGCACATTTTCACCTTGGCCACGGCCCCGTCCTCTACACGCACCATCACCAGAACGTTCAGTTCCACGACCCTTGCCATTCGCCTTGCCCATTGTAAGTGAAGTAAAATAGCTTACTCTCGCACTATCAATGGAAAAAGGGAAATAAAAAGGAGATTAGAACCGTGGAAGAGGGAAACCACAGCTCTATTTCTCTGGCCTACACCAGAATCTTTTAAACAGATATATTTGTGTCTGAACACTGAGCGAGACACTCAATTATTATTTTTTTTATGTAAAAAAGGCAAAAAGGTGGATAATACAGAGATTTGAACCGTGGAACTGCAAAACCACAGTTATAGTTATGTGGCCTACACCAGAATCTTTAAAACAGATATATTTGTGTCTGAACAGTCAGGGAGACACGATTACTGTTTTTTTTTTACGGAAAAAAGGCCAAAAGCTGGATAATATGGAGATTTGAACCATGGAACTGCAAAACCACAGTACTAGTTATGTGGCCTACACCAGAATCTTTTAAACAGATATATTTGTGTCTGAACAGTCAGGGAGACACTATTACTGTTTTTTTTTACGGAAAAAAGGGGAAAAGCTGGATAATACTGAGATTTGAACTGTGGAACTGCAAAACCACAGTTCTACTTATCTGGCCTACACCAGAATCTTTTAAACAGATATATTGGTGTCTGAACAGTCACAGACGCACTCAATTTTTTTTTTTGGGGGGGGGAATACCAAAAGGTTAATAAGACGCGTATTTGGACAGTCTGACTGAGGAAAAAAAATACAGGATTTAGATAAAAAAAAAAGGATTTTTCCTGGCCCCTGAGACCGGGGGACAAGTCTAACAATTTGACCAGCAGGAGCACACAGGACTGTAATGCACTGTTTGTTGGTATAACCACTGCGTCTCCTATACAGCCTGCCTGCCTGATATCTGGGATGGATATTAGTCCTGAGAAGGACTGTTTGTTTGATTTGGCAGGCTTTAGAGACCCTACACTACCTATTTCGCACTATATATCTCTCCCTAACTCAGCAGCACTGACCCTACACTGTCTGATCCCGGGCGACTGTGTCCAAGATGGCGGCGCCCGGTTTTAAATACTCGAGGTGACGCTATGCGGCCAGCCAATCACTGTAATGCCCACAAACAACATGGCTGCGCCATTACAGTGACTGGCTGGCAATCCCTGCATGTTCATTGGCTCTGTAAAGAACCCCAAACATGCAGGGTGGAGACCCGAGCTCCCGCCCGAGTAGCCCGGAAATGTTCGGTGCTCGCCGAGCATCCCGAGTAGTGAGATGCTCGGGCGAGTACCGAGCAGTGTCAAGCATGCTCGCTCAACACTACTGAGGAGTGATTACAGCCACACTCACTGTATAGTAAGCAGTGACTGTTATAGTAACCTGCACTGCCCCAATGACTGGAATTGAGCAGCTGGATTGAAAATAAAACTTTATGTTTTCCCTGTAGCCGCTCCTCCAGTAAGCCAGCTGCACAGCATTTAAACAATATTCACTTGGAGATGAACCCTATATCTGCAGTAAAATAGCATTTCTTTATGTGACAGATTCACTTTAAAGAGCTTGTCCAGTACTTCAATATTGATCAACTACCTTTACAATTACTCATCAATATCAGATTGGAGAGAATCCAACACCCTGCACCCCAATGATCAGCTGTTTTCAGCTCTGGTGGCAGTTAGATGTGAACAGGACAGAAGCCAGAGCACCACATTTTCATTTACTGTGCAGTGGTCATCCCCAGGTACTACAGATCATCTTCAATTGGAATGAACAGGAGCAGAGTTGCAGTACTAGAGTGGCCAAGAGCAGTGATCGGAGTCACTAGAGCTGATAACAGCTTATTCTGGGATGTTGGACCTCTACAGATCTGATATTGATAACTTATGCTAAGGATTGATCATGAAAATTGAAGTACTGTACAGTATAGACGGCATGAAAATAAGCCAGAGTCTTTTAAGCCTTGCAATGCTCCTCTGGCAAATTATATATGCAAATTGTCTCTTCAGAGAGGAAGAAGATTTGAACTCTAGTGCTAACTATTGGAAGTAGCAATCCTAAAAATTGGCACAAAAGTTCAAGTCCTCCATAAGGAAAGATTTACTCCTTAGACTCCAGTCAGAGGCCTCTAGTCAGATCATATGTCCTGCTTTGAACTGAGGAGGGTCAACGCCCCAAAACACGTCTGCAAATTGAGATTCTGGTTTGGCTTTTATCCTAAGTCATATTGGAAGGAAGGCTCGTTAAAGTGTCAAAATTGACTTTTAGGATTGCTACTTCCAATAGGTGGCACTAGAGTTCTAGTCCTCTTTCGCTAAGAAGAGATAATTTGCATATTTAATTTCCCAGGGATTTTCTGGACCCACTTGTTATTTCAAGAGAGTATAAGCAGCTGTCAAAAGCAAAAAATGATGTTCCTCACTGGGGAAAACAAATATCCATGCATGTAGAGTGAAACCTATCAAATTATTATTAGATTATCACTGGGAGACTTCCAGTCCTAGAAATTAGATTGGATCTGCTTACAATCTATTGGGTGCTGACACCTTTGCTCATTAAAAGCAGCTACAAAAATCAACAGAGTAACATGTAGCTGTGTTGCATTTGCCGAATAATGCTTTCTTTACCTATTATGTACCTCCAATCTTCCGTCCCCCATTTCCTTATAGATTATAAGCTTGTGAGCAGGGCCCTCATTACTTCTGTAATTGTGTGTTACTCTGGGATGTCTTTATTGTCTATACATGTCCCCGCTTAATTGTAAACGGCTGTGGAATATGTTGGTACTATATATAAAAAGATATTATTATTATTATTATTATTATTATTATTATTATTATTATTATTATTAAAAATATGAATAGATTTTATGTTTGACATTTTTTAAATGTATAAAATATAAAACATGAGTATATGAGACTTATAAAATTACTGTATTTTCAGACTATAAGACACACTTTTTAACACGAAAAACTCTTGTTAAAAACTGTGTACCTCTTATAGTCCGGAAAATAGGGTAATTAAAAAAATAAATAGTGTCTTAATTATTTACCAACAAAATGTATACAAAATTTGATATGTACTGTATATGAAGCAACAAATAAAAGTATAAGATGAGTACACAAATTATTACAAAAGTATTTGACATCAAAAACATTGTGCATCTGATAAATATGGTTAAATTATATTGTTTTATTATTCTGAAAAAAACATCCGATCTTGGTAATATCTTTTCTGGCGCCAGTAAAAATAATATACGCCTACTATTTCCAGAAATGTTAGCACCTAATAATGCGATACTCTCGGAAGCAAACAGTGGTATGCCCTTGACTCTCTCATCTGTTTTGCTTTAAAGCGCAAGCAATTCTTTGGGGTTTTTAAAGCTTCTAATGCCATATTTCTATGATATTGGCAATGAAAAATGAAATGTACTGCATTTTGTGAGGCCATGGAAACCTCTATTTCTTCCCTTAATCTTGAAGGTATATAAAGCTTTATTCAGCCAGAATTTCTGCTGCACTTTAAAACTGCTGCGTTTCTGTTACTCTACAGCAATGCTTTAACTTTTAGCACAGATACCTTATTGCATTTCAAAGAGACATAACAACCAAAAATGGTGGTCATGTGTCAAGCAATTATTTCCCATTTATTTTATTATGTGTCATATGCACAATGGCAAATGGTTTACTAAAATCACTTCTTAGATAATTAGTACTAAACAATGCCAAGCGAGTATTAGCATTATTCCGCAAGAAGGGTAAGACCAAACAGAGTAGCACTGCCAAAAATTGTCAGAGGCCATTACCCACTGCAATTTTTGTGATTCTTTGCCAAAAAATGAGTTCGAGCCAGCCCATAACAATAATAATTATACAAGATTGTAGCAAAAAGGATCAAACCAGAGCACAATCAGTTTTATTCCATTATAAAAATTATTCTTTGTGTTGTAATATTAAAAAACTGTCATGCAGCAATTTTTTGCTTTCTATAGGCCAGCTGTAACAGTAAACATATGATGAAACTAGACCTGGGGATTGACTATTAATCAATGTGCATAAGAGCCACCGGGATGGATAGAGGAGGAAGGATTAAGGGCTCATGCAGATGTCCATGGATCAAAATCCATTTACAGACCACATTGCACAGACTGGCCACGGGTATGCCGACCTAAGCATGACAGCTTAAAATAGTTATATGAGGCTGTCGCGCTCGGGTCGTGAGACCGGCTGCCAGTCTTTGCATTGCAGTCCGTGATTGGACCGAGATCCATAGACATCTGCATGAGCCCTAATCATGTTGAATTTTAACATACATAATTGGAATAATGTCAGCAGATTTTGAGGGTGGGCCTAGCCAAATAACTAATATGTCTTAGGGCCAGTGAAATTTCAATACGTAATCCTTTAAGTCCAGGTGTCCGGCAGCAGCTGATTTTCTTCTCCCCATTAAAAACATCATGCTCTGCAGAATCAAGTTTGCATTTGTATTGGGGTCAGGAGAGGTCTTTGCTGGCCGACAACTATCTAAGGTATATTGGCAGCTTGGAGTTTGGTCACAGTGTCAGTTTCTACCATCAGAGTTTGGTCAGAGCTTCATCAGTTTTTTGTATGAAAAAATAACTGGTAGAGGTTTCTTCACCTTCCCCTATCAAACAGACTGTACAAAACAGACAGCACACAGATGATATCCAGTTGCCGTCATATTTTTTCAAAGACCCACATTCGAGACTTCAATCAAAATTGGACATGTCTCCGTGCTTTTGTGCTGACCACTCAGTCCGCAAAAATACATGGACATGTGAATAGTCCCATAGACTACAATTTATACAAGTGCTATCCGTGAAAAATATGTAATGACTCGTACGAGAAAAACTGACATTTCAATGAGCCCTAAAGGGAATCTGTCTTCAGAGAATTACCTATTGTTTTAAATAGGTTTTTATATTCAACGTATTATATTTTCAACTTTCTATTTCATTAACCTAGGGGGCCTGAAACTGTTGTCGATGAGAGTGTCAAGGGGAACAAAAAGCCTTTTTTTCATTATGACAGCAGGTCTGGATATGGTTATCGGGCTTTGTTGATTTCACACCTATTACATGAACTTATTGCAGCCCACTATAATTCCAATGTACAGTGGTGGCCAAAAGTATTGGCACCCCTGCAATTCTGTCAGATAATACTCAGTTTCTTCCTGAAAATGATTGCAATCACAAATTATTTGGTATTATTATCTTCATTTAATTTGTTTTCAATGAAAAAACACAAAAAGAATTGTCCTAAAGCCAAATTGGATATAATTCCACACCAAACCTAAAAAAGGGGGTGGACAAAAGTATTGGCACTGTTTGAAAATACATGTGATGCTTCTCTAATTCGTGTAATTATCAGCACCTGTAACTTACCTGTGACACCTAACAGGTGTTGGCAATAACTAAATCACACTTGCAGCCAGTTAACATGGATTAAAGTTCACTCAACCTCTGTCCTGTGTCCTTGTGTGTACCACATTGAGCATGGAGAAAAGAAAGAAGACCAAAGAACTGTCTGAGGACTTGAGAAACCAAATTGTGAGGAAGCATGAGCAATCTCAAGGCTACAAGTCCATCTCCAAAGACCTGAATGTCCCTGTGTCTTCCGTGCGCAGTGTCATCAAGAAGTTTAAAGCCCATGGCTCTGTGGCTAACCTTCCTAGATGTGGACGGAAAAGAAAAATTGATGAGAGATTTCAATGCAAGATTGTGCGGATGGTGGATAAAGAACCTCGACTAACATCCAAACAAGTTCAAGCTGCCCTGCAGTCCGAGGGTGCAGCAGTGTCAGCTATCCGTCGGCGTCTGAATGAAAAGGGACTGTATGGTAGTGTGGCACCCCAGGGGTCTGGTTTTCCACAGTAATGTAATGTTATGTCTGAGAGCAGGTGGGAGGTCCTTTGGTCAGGGATCCTGTGCATGCCACACCTCCTGCCCAGTCTTGGGAGGGGAAGGACTTCCCCTGTATAAATCCGGGGCTGAGGCAGGGTGAGTCAGACAAGGAGAGTGGAGACAAGAAGCAGCATAGGAAACAGCAGAGTTACAAGGAGTCAGGGGCTGGCAGCTGCAGAGCTCGCCCTGACTAAGAAGATTCTTTACCGGACCCGGAGTCCGAGGCTGTGGGGACTAACTCCTACCCAGCAGCAGAATCCGTCGGGCAGGGGATTTCAGGTCCTCTGGCCCAGAAGCCCGAAGGCACGGTCACACGCGTGGGACCAGCACCGCCATCGTGGAGCGGAAGCCATTAGAAGGCCCCGAGTCACCGGCCATACGGGTGAGCACCACACGGTACACTCAGGGACGTGGGCTACTTACATCAGCTTCTAGCAAGGTAGCCAGAAGAGTACAGTCAGTTTGGGAGGCCTACAACTACGCCTGGCCAGGGGAGATCCCATCTGCTCAAAGACTGACCAGGCCCCGTTTGCTAGCAAGTACTCCGGGAGGGTCTGTCGTTGTTACCAGTAAAGACCCTAAACTACACCGTACCGTCTCTGAGTGGTTCCTGCTACCCCCATCATCCACGTCGGCTGCCCTGAGGCCATACCCCTCCCGTTGGGGGTTATACTATCACGCTGCACAATCCTACCACCGGCCTCAGTGGTCTGCCCTGCAGCAGCAGCTTCCTGGCTGCACGCAACGGGTGGCGTAGTCATCAACTATTTACTACTAATAGACTGCCGTCTAGTTTGACTCCCTGGGCACGGACCGGGTCACCGCCACGAGACTACAACCCTCCACTGATCCGGCTCCGGGTAGGCTCCCGCGTGCGCAACGCAGCGCGACACAGGCCCAGGGGCGCGTCAACTTTGGCGTAGTCGGCAGGATTTCGTGCCCGCAACCACCGGGTACTGCGTGCCTGAAAAGCAAAGACTGTTCAAACTTACCAGTGGTGAAGGTTTCCCGCCATCCGGCGCCATCTTCGACCTTCTTCCCGCCATCCGTGGAGTTTTCCCGCCATTGGACGCCATCTTGAGGACGCCGCGCGGGAAGAAGAGGGGCGTGGACTCCGAAAGCGCGCGAGAACTGAAGCCCCGCCTCACGTCCGGACGTTGCGTAAGGTCCTGGAAGGAGCCCAGCAGACGCCGACGTCACAGGAGCGCGACGGAAGGTCCTCAACCCTGACGATCCACTGCGGAGCCGCGGCCTACGGAAGAGGATCATCGCAAGGTAGGCCACGGTCCACTAGGGGGGAGGAAGATGTCGGATACGGAGGAGAGCTTCACTGCCTCAACCCCCGCCAGCGCTACCGCTGCTGCAGTTATACCCTTCACCATGCCCTATATCCCGGGAGCAGCTTGGCTACCCCAGTACTCAGGGGAGTCACATACCCTGCATGACTTTAGAGAAAAGCTGGATAACCTCTTCCAGGTGTACCCCCTCACAGAAGAGCAAAAAGTGAGCATCCTGGTGGCCCAACTAACCGGGGCAGCCAAAAGGGAAGTAAAATCCTGGCCACCTGGGAGGAAGACTGTCGCAGGGATACTAACCCGGCTGAAGGACACCTTTGATACCCGCACCTCAGCCGAGATTAAGCTTAGATTCTACGGGTGCAAGCAGCGAGCGCATGAGAGTATAAGGGACTATGCACTAAACCTACAAGAGGCCCTGAGGGCCATAAAGCAGACCGACCCTGATGGGGTGGGAAACGAGGACAGGCTATTGACTGAACAATTTATAGAGGGTTTATATTGCAATGCCCACCGAACCCAGTTGCGGGCAATGGCCTTACAGGATCCCCATCTGGACTTTGCACAGTTCAAGGATAGAGCTATCCGGGTGCTCCGAGAACCAGCACCGGGTGGCGTTGTTACCCACAGGCGCCCAGCTATCACTTACCACCAGGAGGCGGCGCCCTTGTCGGCAGGGCCTGTGGGAGCTGATGCGCAGGCATTGGACAATGACCCGGCTCCAGACCTACACCATCAGGTCCAAGAGCTAGCTAAGAGCGTTGCTGCGCTAACCCGAACTGTGCAGTCTTTACAGGTTTCCACCCCAGGGAAGATCCAGCTGGCATCCGGACCGGAGGACATCCCGTGGCGTCGACCAAGGAGGACCCCACCGGCCAGAGGAAGACCCAGTGACCGATACAGCGAGGACGGACGACCCATCTGCCGCCGCTGCAATCAACCCGGACATATGGAAAGGTACTGTTCTTTAAACGGGCACAACCTGGGGTAGAGGGCCAACCCCCAGGAAAAAGATCACCAGGCCCATCGAACTGGCGCGACAGATATGTGGGAGGACGTCCAGTCTTGCCTGTGGTACTGGATGGCATTCCCATGAGTGCCCTACTGGATACCGGGTCACAGGTCACCACCATCCCGTACGTGCTCTTCAAGCAGTACTGGAATGACTCGGATATTACCCGCTACCCTGACGACGACTTGAGTATCATCGCCAGCAATGGCCAGCCCGTGCCACAGATCGGATTTAAAGAGGTGACCCTCAAAATCGGTAGAGTCGAACTGGCCGCACAGGGACTGATCATTGTAGATATTGATAAACATGAGAGTCACCCAAAAATAACTCTAGGAACTAACGTAATTGAAAATTGTCTTGCAGAGGTGATTTTCCTTTTACAGCAGGTTGCCAAGAACGCCAGCTCCGGCGAGCAGCGGGTGCTCCAGAAAGAGATCCGGGCACTGATGCAACGGCAACAAGTGGAACTCTCCGGCGGTGAGATTGGTAGCGTAAGAATGTGTGACCCTTTTCCTATTGCCATGCCCCCAAAAAGTGAAATGATGATTTGGTGCCGGGCAGCTATTGGTCTGAGAGGTAGAGATTACCAGGCAATGGTAGAACCAGTTTACTCAGACAGTAGGCCCACCATTTTGACAGCACGGGGGGTGGTCAATGTACGCCATGGGAGGGTGCCCATTCGCATAATAAATATCGGGGAGAGGGAAGTGTACCTGCCCCGGTATGCCACGCTAGCCAAATTATATACCACTAATCAAAATTCTATACAATCTGTGGAACCCTTGCCTCCATCTCACCCGGAGGAAGGTAACGGCTCTAAGAAAGACATGGAGGACTGGTGTCAGCAACTACATTTGGGTACTGATTCCACTCCCTCACATCAGAAACAAGGAGTCTATCGGGTGGTTCAAGAGTATGAGAGAGTGTTTAGTAAACACCCGTTAGACTTCGGGCGAGTCAAGGGGGTAGAACACCGCATCCCCACGGGAGATCATCCTCCCATAAAAGAGAGGTATCGACCCGTACCCCCTGCACATTACCAACACGCCAAGGGGATGCTTAGAGACATGAAGGAGGCTGGGGTAATCCGGGATAGCTGTAGCCCCTGGGCAGCCCCACTAGTTTTAGTCAAAAAGAAAGACAACACCATGAGGATGTGTGTAGATTACCGGAAAATCAACCGTATCACACACAAGGATGCGTACCCCTTACCAAGGATAGAGGAGTCATTGGCTGCTTTAAGATCTGCTAACTTCTTCTCTACCTTGGATCTCACTAGCGGGTACTGGCAGGTTCCTGTAGCAGAGGCGGACCGGGAGAAGACCGCATTCACCACCCCGATGGGACTTAGCGAGTTCACCTGCATGCCGTTCGGACTCTGCAACGCCCCAGGAACCTTCCAACGATTAATGGAGTGCTGTCTGGGCCACAGAAACTTCGAGACGGTCCTGTTGTACCTGGACGATGTCATCGTATACTCCAAAACTTATGAGGACCACCTGAAACACCTGGCGGAGGTGTTCGAAGCTCTGGCGAGTTACGGCCTAAAGGTGAAACCCTCCAAGTGTCACCTCCTGAAACCAAAGGTGCAATACCTGGGACACGTGGTGAGCGCTGACGGAGTGGCTCCCGACCCCGATAAGATCACCGCAATTAAGGGATGGCCAAGCCCCTCCAGCGTAAAAGAAGTGCGGCAGTTCCTAGGGTTGGTAGGCTACTACCGAAGGTTTATTCCCGGTTTCACCAAAAAGGCAGCGCCTATGCAGGACCTCCTGATAGGCCAGTCCCGAAAGGCCAAGAACCAGAAGCCGCCCTTCAAATGGGAAGAGCTAGAAGAAGAGTCCTTCCGCCAGCTGAAGATGGCCCTCACGGGGGATGAAATCTTGGCGTACCCGGACTATAGCCAGCCCTTCATCCTCTACACCGACGCCAGTAACATCGGGCTAGGAGCCGTACTGTCCCAGATTCAGCAGGGGAGAGAACGAGTAATCTCCTATGCCAGCCGAAAACTGCGACCCACCGAAAGGAACTCCGAGAATTACAGCTCATTTAAGCTAGAGTTCCTGGCCGTGGTATGGGCAGTCACCGAGCGCTTTAGGCATTACCTCGCTTCTTCCCGGTTCACCGTATACACGGATAACAACCCGTTGACACACCTGGACACGGCAAGACTCGGTGCCCTGGAGCAGAGGTGGATGGCCCGTCTGTCCAACTACGAGTTCACAATCAAATACCGGGCAGGACGCTCCAATACTAACGCGGATGCCCTGTCCAGGATGCCCAACCTGCCGGACGAAGGAGAAGATCCGGAGGGACTGGAAGAAGTTGAACTCCCTGCGTTCCACCGTCATGGGACTATCCAGTATTCCCACCGGGTAAGGAGTAAGCAGGCTGCTACGTTGAACCCCTTACCCCACTACAACTGGGCGGAAACGCAAGACAGCGACCCTGCCGTCCGACTGGTGAAGGAGATGCTGACTCGGCCGGAGGCTCGCCTTGAACCAGACGCTCCGGAGGAAGCCAAACAACTATGGGCAGAGAAGAGTCGACTGTTCCTTTACAAAGGGAAGTTGTGCCGCAGAATGGTTAACTCCCGGACGCATGAATTACTCTGGCAAGTAGTGGTGCCACGAAGAGACGCAGCCATGGTGATGGAGGCATACCACGACGGAGCTGGACACTTCGGGTGGAAGAAGCTGGAGTTCCTGCTGCGCGAGCGGTTCCACTGGGTAGGCATGAGGGGAACCATCGAGAAGTGGTGCAGAGACTGTGGCCCGTGCAATCTGAGAAGGAAGGACCGGGCCAGCCAGAAGACTCCCCTGCAGTCCATCGTCACCCGGCAACCGTTGGAACTGGTAGCCTTGGATCATGTAAAACTGACCCCAAGCAGAAGTGGCTACGTCTACGCGTTAACCATCGTGGATCATTACTCCCGGTTCTTGGTTGTCGTCCCCGTCAAGGACTTAACGGCTCAAACAGCAGCTAGAGCCTTCCAGCAGCACTTCTGCCGTCCACACGGGTACCCGGACCAAGTGCTGACGGACCAGGGACCTGCCTTTGAAGCGGAGGTCTTCCAGGAATTCTGCAATCTGTATGGCTGCCGGAAGATAAGGACGACACCCTACCATC
Source organism: Phyllobates terribilis (assembly GCF_046119375.1). Lineage (NCBI taxonomy): Eukaryota > Metazoa > Chordata > Amphibia > Anura > Dendrobatidae > Phyllobates > Phyllobates terribilis. The sequence continues at coordinate 760,738,549 of NW_027362762.1, read as the reverse complement.
CGCAAACTAATGGACTTTGTGAAAAAATGAACCAGGTGGTAATGGATCTTCTAAAAACATTGCCCCTGGAAGAACGCAGTCTGTGGCCTGAGAAGTTGCCCGATCTGGTGGACCTATACAACCACATCCCGGTAGGTTCCACCAACTGTACCCCGGCTTACCTAATGAGGGCGAGACCTGGTAAGTTACCTGTTGACCTGGAAATGGGAGTCCTGACACCTGAGGACACTTCACCAGAAACAGACTGGGACACAGAGAGGCAGCAGCAGTACCGGAGAGTACAAGAGAGCGTGGAGCGAAGTCTCTGTCAGGCTAGGGAAAGACAAGAGAAGACTTACAACCAGTATGCTCCCGCTGTTCCCCTGGTACCCGGAGAGCAGGTCTTGAAGAGGAAAAGACGGCTCCACAAGTTGGATGACCAGTGGGAGAAGGACCCGTACACCGTACTGCCCTCAAGCCACGAGAACCCGAAGGTCTGTACCATCAGTAAAGACGGAGGGGAAACCACAGCCATTGTATCCCGGGACCACCTGAAGAAGTGTCCCGAACAACTGAGGAACCCTGAAGAGGAACAAGAAGACCATCGACCCGTGGGAGAAAGGGAAGATATGGTTAGTACCGTGCTCGGGGACTTCCCTCGGTCTTGGACTCAAGTCAATGGTGCAGTTGTGGTACCCGTACTCACCTTCCTCCAACCATCATCCCAAGAACCTACGGAGCAACGGGTAGAGCTGGAAGAACAGCCGGTCCAGGAGGCAGAAGACTCCACACGAGTAGAACAGGAGAATCAACCCTCTGCTTATAGTGAGCCTGCCGTACCCCTAGTGAGACAAAGAGCCGGTAGACAGCTGCCCAGTTTACCCTTGACAGCTCCTACACCCTGTAGTTCAGGGCCAGACAGTCAGCTCCGTAGGTCCACTAGGGCCACTAGAGGCCAGTTACCCGCACGCTGGAGAATTTGAAGTGTAAAAATAGTTTTATTTATGTTTATCTGTGTATTGTTGCTTGTGTATAATTTTGTGTTTCCAGTTGTTTTTAGGAAACCTTGGTGGATTTACCGGGAATCCTTGTATATAGTTGGAGCGTAACCCAGGATGGACTAGAGACTGTTAAGGACTCGGGGTAGGACAGACCCCTACCTGGTTACGTCTCCCTGTGTTGGTGAAATGGACACCTTTGCTTTTCTTCAAAGACTGCATCCGGTTGCGGACACGCCGTAACCATCTTATGTGTTTTTCTTATAGTATTGTTATTTTTATACTTTGTTATGTTTTTCTAAATGTGTTTAGTCCCGGAGTACTAAATTTCACTAGGGGGGAATGTGGCACCCCAGGGGTCTGGTTTTCCACAGTAATGTAATGTTATGTCTGAGAGCAGGTGGGAGGTCCTTTGGTCAGGGATCCTGTGCATGCCACACCTCCTGCCCAGTCTTGGGAGGGGAAGGACTTCCCCTGTATAAACCCGGGGCTGAGGCAGGGTGAGTCAGACAAGGAGAGTGGAGACAAGAAGCAGCATAGGAAACAGCAGAGTTACAAGGAGTCAGGGGCTGGCAGCTGCAGAGCTCGCCCTGACTAAGAAGATTCTTTACCGGACCCGGAGTCCGAGGCTGTGGGGACTAACTCCTACCCAGCAGCAGAATCCGTCGGGCAGGGGATTTCAGGTCCTCTGGCCCAGAAGCCCGAAGGCACGGTCACATGCGTGGGACCAGCACCGCCATCGTGGAGCGGAAGCCATTAGAAGGCCCCGAGTCACCGGCCATACGGGTGAGCACCACACGGTACACTCAGGGACGTGGGCTACTTACATCAGCTTCTAGCAAGGTAGCCAGAAGAGTACAGTCAGTTTGGGAGGCCTACAACTACGCCTGGCCAGGGGAGATCCCATCTGCTCAAAGACTGACCAGGCCCCGTTTGCTAGCAAGTACTCCGGGAGGGTCTGTCGTTGTTACCAGTAAAGACCCTAAACTACACCGTACCGTCTCTGAGTGGTTCCTGCTACCCCCATCATCCACGTCGGCTGCCCTGAGGCCATACCCCTCCCGTTGGGGGTTATACTATCACGCTGCACAATCCTACCACCGGCCTCAGCGGTCTGCCCTGCAGCAGCAGCTTCCTGGCTGCACGCAACGGGTGGCGTAGTCATCAGCTATTTACTACTAATAGACTGCCGTCTAGTTTGACTCCCTGGGCACGGACCGGGTCACCGCCACGAGACTACAACCCTCCACTGATCCGGCTCCGGGTAGGCTCCCGCGTGCGCAACGCAGCGCGACACAGGCCCAGGGGCGCGTCAGTAGGATACCGAGGAAGACCCCACTTCTTACCCCGAGACATAAAAAAGCCAGGCTGGAGTTTGCCAAAACTTACCTGAGAAAGCCTAAAACGTTTTGAAAGAATGTTCTCTGGTCAGATGAGACAAAAGTAGAGCTTTTTGGGAAAAAGCATCAACATAGAGTGTACAGGAAAAAAAAAAAGGCATTCAAGGAAAAGAACACGGTCCCTACAGTCAAACATTGTGGAGGTTCCCTGATGTTTTGGGGCTGCTTTGCTGCCTCTGGCACTGGACTGCTTGACCATGTGCATGGCATTATGAAGTCTGAAGACTACCAACAAATTTTTCAGCATAATGTAGGGCCCAGTGTGAGAAAGCTGGGTCTCCCTCAGAGGTCATGGGTCTTCCAGCAGGACAATGACCCAAAACACACTTACAAAAGCACTATAAAATGGTTTGAGAGAAAGCACTGGAGACTTCTAAGGTGGCCAGCAATGAGTTCAGACCTGAATCCCATAGAACACCTGTGGAGATATCTCAAAATAGCAGTTTGGAGAAGGCACCCTTCAAATATCAGGGACCTGGAGCAGTTTGCCAAAGAAGAATGGTCTGCAATTCCAGCAGAGCATTGTAAGAAACTCATTGATGGTTACCGGAAGCGGTTGTTCGCAGTTATTTTGGCTAAAGGTTGAGCAACCAAGTATTAAGCTGAGGGTGCCAATACTTTTGTTCGGCCCATTTTTGGAGCTTTGTGTGAAATGATCAATGATTTGATTATTGCTTCATTCTCTTTTGTGTTTTTTCCTTGCAAGCAAATTAAATAAAGATAATGATACCAAAGAATTTGTGATTGCAATCATTTTCAGGAAGAAACTGAGTATTATCTGACAGAATTGCAGGGGTGCCAATACTTTTGGCCACGACTGTATATACATTTCTTGGTCTAAGATTGGCTGATAACTTTTACGTATTTGCACATGTGATATTTATTGCTCTATATGGTGTTGACCATTATAGAATACATGGAGGCATTCACTACTTAATGCTAATTCATGTGGTTTATTGTACCCCATTATCAGATTAGTGTTCTTTAACGTGCACTCTACTTGACGTCACAGTGAACTGAACATCTGTTCCAACTGCTCTACACAGCTTCAGTAGTCTTATATACTTATATTATACTCAACGCTTCTTATCCCCACAACCAATATTTTAATCATGCCATTGTGTTTGTTGTTTGTTTAAATCTTCACATTTTAATTTCAACAAACTTTGCATAAATCTATATGAGAACTCGAATATGAGAAACTTTGTTATATATCTGATCAGTGAAATATGCTTCTTTCTACATTTATAAGCCACTTCTTTCTTAAACTACTGGCTACTGTGAAAAACAGCTCAAATCAATGTTGGTCAAAGCAAGACAGACAGCCAGCACAGTGAAGTGTCAGGTTACAGTTCATGTCACAAACCAGCCAATCTGATATATCTCACTACAGGGTCCTAACTATGTACAACCGATCCTATACTACATAAAACTTATCCTTTTATTAGAATTGAATAAAAACTAAGAATACACACACAACATATAAATGCAAGCATTAGATTTGAAGAAACCTTAATAATAAGATAAAAAAGTGGGGACATGTAACAGGGAGGGAATTGTGGACTAGAATCGCCCTATGTGACTTCCCTACCTAGTCGCGCAGGTTGACACCTTAATACGATATGGTATGGTGCCCCCACTCCACGACGGCTATCCCTACATGACGCTGCTACTATTGTGTCCCTTCTATGTTAGGCATCACCCAGGAAAAACCATGAACAAATAAGATAAAGTTCCTGTAATACCATCAATCAAATATATGAATCAGATAAATTACAGAGCACCCCCATAAAGTACAACTGTGAACATTTGGTTTTCTTTTTATTGTGAAGCAAACAGCAAATAGGACAAAATAACTGAAAACTTCAGTGTGCATAACTATTCCCCCACCCTAAAGTCAGTACTTTGTAGAGCCTCCTTTTGCAGCAATTAAAGTTACAAGTCGCATTGGATAAGTCTCTATGAGCTTTCCACATCTTGCCACTGGGATTTTGCCCATTCCTAAAGGCAAAACTGCTGCAGCTCCTTCAAGTTAGATGTTATTTTATGGTGAACAGCAATCATCAAGTCTGACCACAGATTCCCAATTGGATTAAGGTCTGGGCTTTGTCTGGGCCACTCCAAAACATTTACATGTTTCCCTTTAAAGCACTCAAGTGTTGCTTTAGCATTATACTTTGGGTATTTGTCTTGTTGGAAAGTAAACCACCAGTCTCAAATCACTTATAGACAGAAAAAGGTTTTACTCAAGAATATCCCTGTATTTTGCACCATCCAACTTCCCCTCTACTTGGACCATTTTCCTGTCTCTGCTGCCAAAAAAACATCATCCCCACAGCATGATGCTACCATCACCAGGTTTCACTGTGGGGATGGTATTCTTGGGGTGATGAACTGTGTGTGCTTGGTGCTTGACATAGCATTTACCTTGGTGACCAAAAAGTAAAATTTTGGCCTCATTTGACCACAGTACCTTCCTCCATACATTTGAGGAGTCTCCCACATGTCTTTTAGCATACGCAAAATGAACCTTACAATTTTTGTGTGTAAGTAAAGGGTTTTTGCTGCCTAATCTTCCATAAAGGCCACCTCTATGGAGTGTATAGCTTATTGTTGTCATTTGGACAGATACTCCAGTCTCTGCTTGGGAACCCTGAAGCTCCTTCAGGGTTAACTTTGGTCTCTGTGCTGCCTCTGTGTATAATGCTCTCCTTTCCCGGGCTGAGCGCTTTGTTGGGTGACCCACTCTTGGCAGGTTTGTTGTGGTACCATGTTCTTTCCATTTGATGATAATGTATTTGATGGTGCTCCGGGGGATCATTAGAGATTGGGATATTTTTTGAAACCCATCCCTGATTTGGACTTCTCAAAAACTTTGCCCCTGACTTGTTTGAAGATCTCCTTGGTCTTCATGGTGTTTTTTGGTTAGTGGTGCCTTTTGCTTAATGGTGTTGCAGCCTCTGTGGCCTTTCTGAAAAGGTGTGTATATACTGACAGACCCTGTGACATTTAGATTGCGCACAGGTGGACTTCCTTTCACTAAGGATATGACTTATGAAGGGAATTGCTTGCACCAGAAATGTTTAGGGGCTTCATAGTAAAAGTGGTGAATACATATGCACATGACAATTTTTAGTTGTTTTATCCCATAAATGTAATTTTTGCCTTTATTTTTCCATGTCACTTCACCAATTTAGACTATTTAGTACTGATGCATCACACACAAATAGGATTACAAAAATATTTAAACACGGGTTGTAATGTAACAAAATAGGTAAAAAATCAAGGGGGGCGTGAATACATTCTCAAGCCACCATATATGCTGTGTGTGTATACCTAGTTTTTATTCAATTCTAATAAAAGGATAAGTTTTATGGTGTATAGGATCAATTGTATCCAGTTCATATTATACTCTATGGTTAAGAGAGGGCGAGGAGGAATGAGGACCACTCAGCATAGTGAAAGATAGGCAGGCATGGGCAAACACAGGTAGATGGAGCTGCGACTGTTTTAGCACACTCGAGGACTGGATTTACGGCCACACAGCTCAGTACAGTCTGTGTGCTGCAGAGAAAGAAGAGTCGGGATATCTTTTTCTGTTTGTATGAAGACATAATAACCTCTAGTCTCTATCCAATAAGTCATAAAGAAATAAAATTAGACACTGAAACTGCAGAGGGGAAAACTAGTGAAAAATCCAAGATACTATTTCATGTCCAAAATTAGTGTTATTCTTCTGGTGCATATATGACAGCCTATTCTGAAAATAAATTTTAGACACTTTAGAGGGAAGCTATTGTAGGAATATCATTTATTGTTTAAATCAGGTATTTGTGTTACATGTATGTTATTTTAAAATGTTGGCATTGTTTTTTTTCATATCACAATCTCTATTTAAAAAAAATAAAATTAGTAATCTTGCACTTTTAACACTGGCCATTGGGGCTTGTATTAGACTTGTATTAGACTCATACTTCCTGCACTTTCAGTAATAGTTCACAGGAGTTTTCTTATCAGTAAAGGCAGGATTACAGTGACAGGTAAAACACAGTTCATAATACAGGATCACAATAGGAGATTTTACACCTGATCCTGGTCGGCTCCTTTCTCACTGACCTTTGCACAAACTCATTAGACATTTCAGTACAAATTATATGGTTGGTATTGGACCATTGCTGCCATGTACACAGGTTATTTTCTGAAACTAAAGGAGGTATGAATCCAAATATAAATAGTGGTCAATGTGAAAATTGCAAGGTTTCTCATTTTTATTTTTAATGCAGATTGTGCTATGTAAAAAAATTGCAAGCATTATTTTACAAATACATTTAACACAAAAACCTAATTTAATCAATAGATCACTTTCTGGTGATAGCTTCCTTTTAAGATATTTTGTTGCATGATTTTGTTCAGCTGCTTTTGTTTTCCCCTTTTTGATGTGTCATGTACTCATAGATTTAGGCTTATAACAGGAATGCCCTGGCACCTTTGGTCATACTAGTCAGTATCTCCTTGCAGAAGGACACATCCAGCATTAATTTGCCGAGAGGAGGACAAGGAATTGTGGAAGAGGAGAGTGGCGTCGCATACCGCGGTCTCCGGCACCATGAGGACATACCACGATCTCCGGCACCATGAGGACATACCGCGATCTCCGGCACCATGAGGACATACCGCGATCTCTGGCGAAGCTGGAGGAGTATGGCACCGGAGTCAGCGCCTGAGCATAGCATGATCTCTGGCATCATTTTGTTAAAGAAAAAATTGCACACAGTGTCTTCAACAAAATGGCGCCGGATAGTGCGGTATGCGCACGTGCTGATTCCACTGCCATTTTATTTAAATAACGCAGACAACGCGCTGCAGGGGAGTGGAGGAAAGGTGAGTAGGGGTGTTTGTTGTTTTGTTTGTATGTACAGTGGGTATGGAAAGTATTCATACCCCTTTACATTTTCCACTCTTTGTTTCATTGCAGCCATTTGGTAAATTCTAAAAAGTTCATTTTTTTTCTCATTAGAGTACACTCTGCACCCCATCTTGACTGAAAAAAAACAGGAATGTATACATTTTTGAAAATTTATTAAAAAAGAAAACCTGAAATATCACATGGTCATAAGTATTCAGACCCTTTGCTCAGTACTGAGTAGAAGCCCCCTTTTGAGCTAGTACAACCTTGAGTCTTCTTGGGAATGATGCAACAAGTTTTTCACACCTGGATTTGGGGATCCTCTGCCATTCTTCCTTGCAGATCCTCTCCAGTTCCATCAGGTTGGATGGTGAATGTTGGTAGAGAGACATTTTCAGGTCTCTCAAGAGATGCTCAATTGGGTTTAGGTCAGGGCTCTTGTTGGAAGGTGAACCTTCAGCTAAGTCTGAGGTCCAGAGCACTCTGGAAGAGGTTTTCATCCAGGATATCTCTGTACTTGGCTGCATTCATGTTTCAATTGCAACTAGTCGTCCTGTCCCGGCAGCTGAAAAACACCCCCATAGCATGATGCTGCCACCACCATGTTTCACTGTTGGGATTGTATTGGGCAGGTGATGAGCAGTGCCTGGTTTTCTCCACACATACCACTTAGAATTATCACCAAAAAGTTCTATCTTTGTCTCATCAGACCAGAGAATCTTATTTCTCATAGTCTGGGAGTCATTCATGTCGAGAGGCTTCCATTGGGCCACTCTGCCATAAAGGCCCGACTGGTGGAGGGGTGCAGTGATAGTTGACTTTGTGGAACTTTCTCCCATCTCCCTACTGCATCTCTGGAGCTCACCCACAGTGATCTTGGGGTTCTTCTTTACCTCTCTCACCAAGGCTCTTCTCCCACAATTGCTCAGTTTGGCTGGGCGGCCAGGTCTAGGAAGACTTCTGGTGGTCCCAAACTTATTCCATTTAAGGATTATGGAGGCCACTGTGCTCTTAGGAACCTTGATTAATGCAGAAATTCTTTTGTAACCTTGGCCAGATCTGTGCCTTGCCAAAATTCTGTCTCTGAGCTCGTTGGGCAGTTTCTCATGATTCTCATTTGGTCTGACATGCACTGTGAGCTGTGAGTCTTATATAGACAGGTGTGTGCCTTTCCAAATCAAGTCCTATCAGTTTAATTAAACACAGCTGGACTACAATGAAGGAGTAGAACCATCTCAAGGAGGATCACAAGGAAATGGACAGCATGTGACTTAAATATGAGTGTCTGAGCAAAGGGTCTGAATACTTATGACCATGTGATATTTCAGTTTTTCTTTTTTAATAAATTTGCAAACATTTATACATTTCCGTTTTTTTTTAGCAAGATGGGGTGCAGAGTGTACTTTATTGAGAAAAAAATGAACTTTTTAGAATTTAACAATTGGCTGCAACAAACAAAGAGTGAAAAATTGAAAGGGGTCTGAATACTCTCCGTACCCACTGCAGCGCAGGCAGGATGGGGGAGTATATACCAGGATGAGGGAGCATATACCAGGATGGGGGACCAGAATAGGGGAGCATATACCAGGATATGGGGGAGCATATACAAGGATGGGGAACATATACCAGGATGGGGGACCAGGATGGGGGAGAATATAATAGCACGAGGGAGCATATAATAGCATGGAGAAGCATATAATAGGATTGGGGAGCATATACAATGCTGGAGGAGCATATACCATGCTAGGGGAGCATATACCAGGCTGTGGAGCATATACCAGGACTAGCTATTGAACCCGTTCTATGCACGGATGGCAAGCATTTTTATTGGTACGTTTTTGTGCTATGTTACAGGGAACCTGTCACCAGAAATAACACTGTTAACCTGTAGATATGCAGGTTATTATGTAGCACGCAGCCAGAATAAAGTTCATTTTCTCCCCGCTGAATTCGGCTGCGTGCAGGCGCCGGGCAGCATAATAACAGTTAATCTTCAGATTAATCCCATATCTGCAAGTTAACAGTGTTATTTCTGGTGACAGGTTCCCTTTAATTTTGTAGTAAAATACTTCTATAAAATGGTGCCAGAGTCAGCACGTGCGCATACCACTCTATCCTGCGCCATGCTCGCCACCCAGGCATAGAATAGGTTCAATACCTAATATACATAGATATATGCTCTAGACTTTTCAGCCTCCTTTCATCTAGACTGAAGTGCATGGCAGTCTTGTTGATGTGTGCTGGAGTATTTATTGTTAAATTCATTAAAATGAGTGAGGCTCCTGATTGGTTTAAAAATGACAAAAGTAGCACATTTTTTGCATAATAATATTTTGCAACGTTTCAAACAGTTTTATGCCAGAATTATTTTGAAAACTGATGCATTGAGGCCACCATGATTTTTTCTTTCTCGAAAGATCTTTATTGTGGTAAATATTTCAATGACGTTAGACATAAATGATACAATGAAGATATTTGTATCTCCTCTCACATTCCCTAAGGCGGTGTAAATCTTTCCTCTTATTTGTAAATAACAGAACTTTTTTTCATTATTGTCATAAAACCTGTCTAGAAAAACAAGAAAGCAAAGGAGAACCATTGACATCAATGCGTGTTGTAAAATATCAGGCTTATTTGATTTTCCTTTTGCAATTTGCACAAATGCTTAACCTTTCCTACCTGTCAGCTCAGACATGCGCTTGCTCATCGACCTCCCATATTATCCACAGCACAGTTATCCGGCTTCAGGGCCTGTCATTGACCTTTCCAGTAATAAGTCAAACAGTATTTAGACAAAAGACAAAATGGGGGGATGGGCTTCAAAGAAGTGTTGAAGAGGTTAGAAGGGTGAATAGGTAATGACAGGCTGGACTAGCTCTCATGACATAGCAATTAGCGAACCAGATAACTGACAGGGGGTAATGAAAACAATAGTTGAATAGGTGATGAGATAAAGTGGTCACATTGTAACAAAAATGTTGATAGAATAGCACCATGCATGGAGGGATCTGCATTTTTATTACAAATTTAGTTAATGATGCCAAAGCACACAAAAATAGAATACAGGAAAAAAGTAAAGGCAAACAAAAATATATGGAGTTAAAACAGAAATACAGGTGCTTCTCACAAAATTAGAATATATATCATCAAAAAGTTAATTTACTTCAGTTCTTCAATACAAAAACTGAAACTCATATATTATATAGAGTCATTACAAACTGAGTGATCTAGTGTGCTGTATCCAAGCATATTAATGGAAAGTTGAGTGGACGGAAAAGGTGTGGTAGAAAAAGGTGCACAAGCAACCGGGATAACCGCAGCCTTGAAAGGATTGTTAAGAAAAGGCCATTCATAAATTTAGGGGAGATTCACAAGGAGTGGACTGCTGCTGGAGTCATTCCTTCAAGAGCCACCACACAGACGTATCCAGGACATGGGCTACAAGTGTCGCATTCCTTGTGTCAAGCCACTCATGACCAATAGACAATGCCAGAATCATCTTACCTGGGCCAAGGAGAAAAAGACCTGGACTGTTGCTCAGTGGTCCAAGGGGATGTTTTCAGATGAAAGTATATTTTGCATTTCATTTGGAAATCAAGGTCCCAGAGTTTGGAGGAAGAGTGGAGAGGCCACAATCCAAGCTGCTTGAGGTCTAGTGTGGAGTTTCCACAATCAGTGATGGTTTGGGGAGCCATGTCATCTGCTGGTGTAGGTCCACTGTGTTTTATCAAGACCAAAGTCAGGGCAGCCGTCTACCAGGAAATTTTAGAGCACTTCATGCTTCCCTCTGCCGACAAGCTTTTTGGAGATGGAAATTTCATTTTCTAGCAGGACTTGGCCCCTGTCCACACTGCCAAAAGTACCAATACCTGGTTTAAAAACAACAGTATCACTGTGCTTGGTTGGCCAGCAAATTCGCCTGACCTTAACCCCATAGAGCAGAGGTCCCCAACCTTTTTTGCACCAGGGACCGGCTTTAAGCAAGACCAGTTTTCCATGGCCCGGTGGGGGTGGGGGCGGGGCTTTGGTCATATGGGGGTGGGGTTATGGAGGGGTGGAGCTGTATGGGGAGGATGCTGGCGGGACCTCGGTGTACAGCGCTGCTAAGTAGCAGCATTGTACATTGAGCGTCAGTGTATACAGCGCTGCTGCTTAGCAGCGCTACACACTGAACACCGGTACCGGGAGCCGCGTCACTGAAGCCAGTCTGCTGCCCCAGCACGCCCCACATAACATGTTCTGCCGGGGGCGTGTCAGTGAGGAGAGCCTGCCGCCCCACCCCGTCAGGAACACACCATGCTGTGCAGGAGGGCCGCGTCACTAAGACCCGCCCCGTGACGTACAACAGGTACCATGCTGTGCTGTGGAGGGCTGCGTCACTAAGACCCGCCCGACGCCCCACCCCGTCCTGCATAATGTTCTCTGCCGGGAGCTGCGAGCTGTCACGGCTATGGCAGAAAACATTATAAATCCACACAGAGCGAGTTCTGACCAGGCGCAGGGCCACGGAGCTAGCTGTCAGCGGCAGGGCCGGCTCCAGGTTTTTCTGGGCCCCGGGCGAAAGAGTCTCAGTGGGCCCCTTTAACACATACCACGATTCATGATGCAGAGATACGGCGGAGAAATATATATATATAGTACAATGCAAAGATTTCACTTCATGAGTGATATCTATTGTAAATTCTACAATAGCTCAGAAACCGGTGAATCGCTCCACACAGAATAGTGGCCCCCATATAAGGCTCCATACGGAATACTGGTCCCCATATAACGCCCATACGGAATACTGGCCCCCATATAACGCTTCATACGGAATACTGGCCCCCATATAACGCTTCATACGGAATACTGGCCCCCATATAAGGCCCCATACGGAATACTTGCCCCCATATAAGGCCCCATACGGAATACTTGCCCCCATATAAGGCCCCATACGGAATACTGGCCCCCATATAAGACCCCATACGGAATACTGGCCCCCATATAAGGCTCCATACAGAATACTGGCCCCCATATAACGCTCCATACAGGATACTGGCCCCCATATAACGCTCCATACAGGATACCAGTCCCCATATAATGCTGCATGCAGGCTGTTACTCCCCACATAATGCCCCATACAGGCTGTCCCCCACTTATAATGCTCCATGCAGGCTGTTACCCCCCACATAATGCCCCATACAGGCCCCTCCCTTTTAATGCTCCATGCAGGCTGTTACCCCCACATAATGCCCCATACAGGCTGCCCCCCCCCCTTATAATGCTCCATGCAGGCTGTTTCCCCCCACATAATGCCCCATACAGGCCCCCCCCTTTTAATGCTCCATGCAGGCTGTTACCCCCCACATAATGCCCCATACAGGCTGCCCCCCCTCTTTATAATGCCCCATGCAGGCTGTCACCCCCCCTCTTTATAATGCCCCATGCAGGCTGTCACCCCTCCTCTTTATAATGCTCCATGCAGGCTGTCACCCCTCCTCTTTATACTGCCCCATGCAGGCTGTCACCCCTCCTCTTTATACTGCCCCATGCAGGCTGTCACCCCTCCTCTTTATAATGCCCCATGCAGGATGTCCCCCCCTCTCTTTATAATGCCCCGTGCAGGCTGTTCCCCACCTTATAATGCCCCATGCAGGCTGGTCCCCACCTTATAATGCCCCATGCAGGCTGTCACCCCTCCTCATTATAATGCCCCAAGCAGGAATCCCCCCCTCTTTATAATGCCCCATGCAGGCTGTTCCCCACCTTATAATGCCCCATGCAGGCTGTCACCCCTCCTCTTTATAATGCCCCAAGCAGGAATCCCCCCTCTTTATAATGCCCCATGCAGGCTGTCACCCCCCCTCTCTTTATAATGCCCCATGCAGGCTGTCACCCCTCCTCTTTATAATGCCCCAAGCAGGATGCCCCCACTCCCCTCTTTATACTGCCCCATGCCTCCATACATTAAAAAAAAAAAAAAATCAAATACTCACCTCCCTTCTCCTCACCTGCTACCTGCTGCCCGCCGCTCGCTGCTCGGCTCCGAACTCCAGCGTTGTTGTTTCTTCCCGCTCAGCGCTCCCTGTGACGGCTCAGGGGAGGGCGCGGTGTAAAGACGTCACCGCGCCCTCTGACCTGAGACGTCACAGGGAGCGCAGAGCAGGAAGACAGCTGATCTGCGGAGGCACGGGGAGAGGTAAGTATCGGGCTGCCGGGGCCCTGAGCAAGCGGCGAAGGGCGGGCGCTGACACCGCTCTCCTCCGCCCATAGCCCAGCGGGGTGCGCGACCGCCAGTGGGCCCCTCTGCCTGCTCAGAGCCCCGGCATTTGCCCGGGTGCTGACGCCGGCCCAAGCGGCGCCGCGGACCGGCTGAAAAACCCCAACGGCCCGGTCCTGGTCCGCGGACCGGCGGTTGGGGACCTCTGCCATAGAGAATCTATGGGGTATTGTCAAGAGGAAGATGAGAGACACCAGACCCAACAATGCAGATGAGCTAAAGGCTGCTATCAAAGCAACCTGGGCTTCCATAACACCTCAGCAGTGCCACAGGCTGATCGCCTCCATGCCACGCCGCATTGATGCAGTAATTGATGCAAAAGGAGCCCCAACCAAGTATTGAGTGCATTTACTGAACATACATTTCAGTAGGCCAACATTTCAGATTTTAAAACATTTTTCAAGCTGTTGTTATAAAGTATTCTAATTTACTGAGATAATGATTTTTGTGTTTTCATTGGCTGTAAGCCATAATCATCAACATTAACAGAAATAAACACTTGAAATAGATCACTCTGTTTGTAATGACTCTATATAATATATGTGGTTCACTTTTTGTATTGAAGAACTGAAATAAATTAACTTTTTGATGGTATTCTAATTTTGTGAGAAGCACCTGTATGTTATAAAGCAGACAACAAATACTGAAAAAGTAAACTACAAACATCACATACAGTCTAATATAACTGAATAATAAATGCATTGCTACTGAGATAAAAAAAAAATCAATAAATACTTTTCTACTTAGTTTTTTTAAATGGCAATGCTGCAAATTTTAGCTTAAAATATTTATTTATTATGCTTTGCTTATATAGCGCCAATGTATTATGCAGCGCTTTATAGACATTATCATCACTGTCCCCATTCTCGCTCACAATCTAATTCCCTGAATTTGAACCCAAGTTCCTGGTGACGCTGAGCTGCTGCTTATGTGCCACATGGGAGAGTAAGTTATCATTCTTAAATGTCTTTTTTAGAGAAAAGTAATAGCATCAACTGAGTTTGCTCATTCTTTCTGGGCCACCACACCTTGTGGCGGGTATAACATACTCTTTGGGTGCATTTACATTGGAGTATTATTGAGGGTGGGCGCTCCTAGGTATGCTCATAAAGAGGCTGCATAGGTCACATGTGGTGATGTCTCACAGGCGATGACGTTACTCATGTCATCGCCCGTGAGACATGACCGCAAGTGACCTATGCAGCCTCGAAAATGAGGCTCAATAGGTCACTGTCGGTCATGTCTCATGGATGATGACGTTACTGACGCCATCGCTTGTGAGACAAGACCGCTAGTATCCTATGGAGCGTCAGTCTCAGAACAATGCTCCATAGGTTGCAGAAGAAAATTGCGGGACGTCATGGGATCTCGATGGATTACATCAGAGCTGCTGGGATTATGTTTTAATAATAAATTGGCAAAGCAGGGAATGTGTCGGGGAGTCTTTATTCAAATCAACTTTTTTTTCCTGTGTGTGTGTCTTTTTATTTTTAAATACGGGATTAGTAATGGAGGTGTCTGATAGACACCTCTCCATTACTAACCCTTGGGCTTGATACCAGCTGACATTACAAAGCTGACATCAACCACATATAGCATGACCCCGATTGGCACTGCAGCAGGGCAATTGGGAAGAGCCGAGGCTGAGAGCCAGAATCCATTAGATGCGCCATTTCTGGGGCAGCTGAGGGCTGGTCTTATTAGACTGGGAAGGGGGCAATATCCGTGGATCTTCCCAGCCTATTAATATAAGCCCCCAGCTCTTTGCTTTGCCTTCTATGGTTGTTAAAAAATAAAGGGGATCCTATGTCATTTTTATTAACCAGTAAAGGCAAAATAGACAGCTGGGGGCTGATACTAATAGGCTGAGAAGGTCCATGGATATTGGTCCTTTCCCAGCATAATAAGACCAGCTCACAGCTCTTTTCTTTCCCTTGGTTAGTTATTAAAAATACCGGGGACCCCATGTTGTTTTTTTAATTATTTATTTATTCCTTTTACATTGTCCCTCGCTTGAGCTGTCCCAATGCTAGTCAGAGCACAATGGCAGTGCCACCGTGATCCGGCGGTTATACAGGCCGAGTTACGGGTGTCGCCGGCTGCGCTGCAGCCTTTCAACAAGCTTAATTATGCATTCAAACTCCAAACAGTAGCACAGACTTCTCACAGACTTTCGGAAGAAGTCCGTGTACTATTATCGATCATTCTGTGCACACGTGTTGTGCGATTGACCTCTACAAACAGGCTTTTAAAAGTTTACTGTAACATACCTGGTGGCGGGCTTGTATGGTGCACCATCTCTCACTATGCAAGATCGCAAACTTGATCCTCAGTCCAGTCTGCTAGCCTGGCTTCTATTCATACTGTCTGTTTGTCTCTGTTCTGACTGCTTAGGGCAGTGGCCCTGTTACTTCCTGTTTCTTGTAGCTGCTGTGGGCACACCCCTAATGCGTCCTCAGCCATTGCTGTCTGTCACTGGATATTTAAACCAGCTCCACCTGGAAGCTGGTGCCTGAGCAACTCTATCATTCAGTGTGCTCCTTGACTCTGAATGTGCCAGGTCCTGTTCTGTTCTTGCCTGTCCGCCAACCTGGGGGCTGTATTCCCAGGCCTGTCTGAATTATCTCCTAGCCTGTTGTCTGTCCGCCTTCCTGGAGGCTGTATTTCCAGGTCAGTCTGAACACGCTCCTAGCCTGTTCGTCCTGCCTTCTGGGGGCCGCATACCCAGACTCGCTCCTGTATCTCGCTGCAGTGTCAGTTCCTGTCAGAACACTCAGTTCCTGTCTGAACACTCAGTTCCTGTCTAAACACTCTCCTAGTCTGTTACCTGTTTTTCTCTATGTCCGTACCTTCCCTTTTTCTGCAGAGTCTGAACCTGCACCTAACTCCTACTCGTTGTCGCTGTACTTCCGTTTGTGAGTTTAGAGTCCACTCGCTACTTCATTGCAAGTATCTTATGTGTATCTGGTTCTGCCTTTCCCTTCCAGTCTGTTCCGTGTGAACAGAGCCCTGTCCCCTCTGCTCTGCCTTTGCTCACCGCTCCGGCAGTTCCTGCCTGCTCTGCCTTGCTCACCGCTCCGGCGTTTCCTGCCTGCTCTGCCTTGCTCACCACTCCAGCGGTTCCTGCCTGCTCTGCCTTGCTCACCGCTCCGGCAGTTTCTCCCTGCTCTGCTTGCTCACCGCTCTGGCGGTACCTCTCTTCTCCGCCTTGCCCACCGCTCCAGCGGTTCCTCTCTGCTCTGCTTGTCTACCGCATCTGCGGTTCTGTTCCTGAATCCCAGTCTGTACTGGACCCTATCCAGCCTGTGCTCCAACCTGCTAGTACCTCTCCGTCTGCATGCCAGCCGTACTTGTCAGTACCCTCCTGTCTGCATACCAGCCGTGCCTGCCAGTATCCTCCTGTCTGCACTCCAGCCGTGCCTGCCAGTGCCCACCTGTCTGCATGCCAGCCGTGCCTGCCAATACCCACCTGTCTGTGTGCCAGCCTAACCTGCCTGTTCCTGTATTTCCCGGTGTGGGTCAACAGCCGTGTCCGGGGTCTGGCCTGGAGTAGCACCTGGTCCTTCTGCCCGGTTCCTCCCTGGTGCACGGCGTCGTTAGCCGTCGTGCGACCTTGGTCGGATCAGGTTGATACTTAGTTACGCCCCTCCAGGCACTCTCCGGTTCATGGCACAGTGGAATCACTAAATCACGCACACGCCAATCAGCCCGGGCATGTGCATAGCATTTAGCAATAGGTAAACATGTAGCAAACATGTAAATATGTAAACCCACCTAAAATCTCGTGTCTTTCCTCGTCCCCTACTATCTTTTCTGGTGTTCTCTTGCCACCTCAGTAGATTCATTACACTAATCATAACAGTTAGCATGTAGTGTTCCCTTAATGCATCCTTTAATTTTAATGCAGCATGTGACACGCCCCCTAGGCGTGGGGTACTCGGTAGCCGGGCCGGTCGGTGCTGGGGATGTCACGGTGGCAATGACTCCGTCCGTGACCCAGGGTGGTCAATAAAAGGGGAAAAGTAAAAGGGAATAAAGTTTTTAGAGATAATGTTTGTGACGCCACTTGTGGTATGCGGCTATATGGGGACACCGCTGCGGTGCAGATCCTCTGGAGCTGATGGTGACGCAGCAGAGTTGATTCAGCTCTCCACAGGCAGAGCTTAGCTCCAGGGCAGGATATAGGGGTTTTATGAGGTAGATGTTGCTAGTGCTGTGTAATGCAGGGCTGGTGATGGCGCAGCAATAATTGTAGGACACAGTGGGGTGCAGTCTTCAAGGTTTTACTCACATTTATCACGCTGCTCCTGGTTACAACTGCCAGATTATAACCACCCATGTCGTCCTGCGTTCACCAAGGAAGGGGTTCAGCAGCTCTCAAGTATTTCAGGAGTACTTAAACGGGACCCCGTTCTATGTTCCTTCCTCGGTCGTCTTCCTGCGCTGGCTGTCACCCTCCTGCCCTGCACCTCACAATCAGTGTCCCAAGCCAGTAGCCTTGGATCTTGTCTTGTGACATGCAGTCCCCTGGACCCAATGCGGCCACCTTTTCGGCGATGTAATTGTGGTAGTGGGCAGCTGCACCTTGAAAGTACAGTAGCCTCCAGTTATCTAGCTGAGCCTGATTCTTCTCCGCTAGTTTAGGGGCCGGTCCCCTCTGCGGTCTGAACCCTCCACGTCCGTGTAGATTCGGGTGCATGGGTGGCTTCCTGCACTCACCGTGCCCCTGGGATCCCCTCTGTCTCTGGAGCCTTTCCCTCTGCTCCCGTCCTCTTCTCTCAGTCTTTCCTGGGCCTCTCAGACTAGACCCACTCTCCTCTCTTCTTAGCGGAGCTCCTTCTGAGCTCCCCCACTCCAGCTCTCTCTCCTCACACTGCACTCCTGCTCCCAGCACTGGAGCAGGAGACTGGCCTGTTCTAGAACCTTCTACCTTCTTTTTATACTCCTTCCTGACTGTGCTCCCCTGATCTATTTCCTCCACCCACACCCACTACATGGTTCCTCCCCTTCCAGCCAGGGACAGGGCTCAGGATTGTATACGTGCATCTTGCCCGCTTGCTGGTCTGGATTGGTGTAGTGTTGGATGCAGGTGGGTGGGTCCCGGGCAGTACTCCCTCCTTACCTGAGAGTGGGGTACCACACCTCTGGGTGAGATACAGCACCTCTGTGGCGACTGAACCCGCAGGGGTGCCACACATGCACTGCTTAATATCCGTGGAGCTTGCTGGGCATAAGGTTCCGAAGTCTAGTAGCAGAAAACAATGTCTATAACTTGTTCCAGCAGTTTCTGCGTCATTATATTATGGGAGCTTTGCATCATTGTCTCCAAATTGATTGCAAGATAATATGAAACAGAACACATCTTGTACATTCACGGCAGATCCATCAGGTATACCATAAATGTATTGTAGATGTGATCCCCACCCAGGCTTGGACTGGCCCTCGGGAAAACAAGAGAATACTCTGGTGGGTCCCTGTGCAAGACTGAGCCACCACCGTCTTTTATGAGCAGTACTTGGCACAATATACTTGAATCACTATGTACTGACAAAGACAGCATCTTATTTAACAATCTACCCAGTTCATTGCTATATGCATTTTTAATTGACAATAATGTCACATTTGTATTTAGCTGAAAAAGGGGCCCCTGAGCTGGTTACTGGTGGGCCCTTGGTACCCCAGTCTGACACTCTCCCTACCAATGGAACCTGCATCTGACTCAGGGGCGGACACAGACTGTAGTGGGCCCCTGTGCAAGAAATTTTGGGGGGCCCCCCCTGCCCTTCATAAGGCAACAAAGTTATGTAAACATAACCCCCCATGTGCATCTCTCACCCCCCCATGTGCAGCTCTCATCCCACCCATGTGCAGCTCTCACCCCCCGTGCATCTCTCATCCCCCCCATGTGCATCTCTCATCCCCCCCATGTGCATCTCTCATCCCCCCCATGTGCATCTCTCATCCCCCTCCGTGCATCTCTCATCCCCCCCATGTGCATCTCTCATCCCCCCCATGTGCATCTCTCATCCCCCCCCATGTGCATCTCTCATCCCCCCCCATGTGCATCTCTCATCCCCCCCCATGTGCATCTCTCATCCCCCCCCAGTGCATCTCTCATCCCCCCCCCATGTGCATCTCTCACCCCCCCCATGTGCATCTCTCATCCCCCCCCATGTGCATCTCTGATTCCCCCCACTCCTAGTTAATTAATTGTATTTAAAAAAAATAAAACTTGTTATACTTACCCCCATGCAATCCCTGCAGAATCCTGGCGCTCGTCCACGTCGCTGCCACCAGGTTCTCCTGACGTTCGGCCATGTGACGGCGCCACATACATAGCCATCAGCTTTTGTTTTGGCCAAAAGATTTTTAAAGCCGCCACCACGATAAGGTAGACTCTTCTGGGCGGGCCCTACTCTAACCTATTAAAATTTTCTTAAAATATCCAATACTCTTTTTAGATATATTTTTATTTAGTTTTCTTTAAGGGAATGTGTCATATACATTTTTTTTTTAAATGACCAATAATACCACATACAGGGAATACCGCCACACCATGACCAGACCACATATTACCACAACATAGTGACCGAATAATACCACACAGAAGGGAGAAAAACTGCCACACCATGACCAGACCACATATTACCACTACATTACTAATATTACCACCACATTACTAATATTACCATAAGTGTCATTATACACGGGAGCTCTATACATGGTATGTATAACGTAAGTGTCCAGGTAATCTAGTGATCACCAGTGAAATTATACACAGGAGCTCTGTATATAGTGTCAGTGTACAGGTAATACAGTGACATTATACACAGGAGCTCTGTATATAGTGTACAGGTAATACAGTGATCATCAGTGACATTATACACAGGAGCTCTGTATATAGTGTCAGTGTACAGGTAATACAGGGATCACCAGTGACATTATACACAGGAGCTCTGTATATAGTGTCAGTGTACAGGTAATACAGTGATCACCAGTGAAATTATACACAGGAGCTCTGTATATAGTGTCAGTGTACAGGTAATACAGTGATCACCAGTGACATTATACACAGGAGCTCTGTATATAGTGTCAGTGTACAGGTAATACAGTGATCACCAGTGACATTATACACAGTGTACATGTAATAGACTGACTCACCGGTGACGTCTCTAGGTGAAGTCCTTCATCTTCGCTTTTCTCCTTCATCCAGCACAGACCGCCATCACTCGTCTCTGCATAAAATAACACAGTTATCTAGAGCACATTCCCCAACTTCTACATTACGCAGCTGAATACAGACGTGCATCCACCATCAATATATGGTTAGTTATTAGGCAACCTACCATTCCAAATATAAATTGTAATCCACCACTGTGCCCCCATTAACTGTAAATAGGCACTTAATATATAATTTAATTAGAACCTCTACTCTTTCCGCCAATTTGTTACCAGTCACACTCCTGCATCCGCAACGCCCCCTACTCTATACTTCCTGCTCCCCGCATTCAATATTTACATGCACCCCCTGCCCCAATTCATTATATCATGTCCGTGCTCTCCCCACCCCATCATCATTTATCATTTACTCTCCCCCACCCCACATTCGTTATGTGCCCCTCTCTCATCCCCCTCCCCCACATGTGCCCCTCTCTCATCCCCCTCCCCCACATGTGCCCCTCTCTCATCCCCCTCCCCCACATGTGCCCCTCTCTCATCCCCCTCCCCCACATGTGCCCCTCTCTCATCCCCCTCCCCCACATGTGCCCCTCTCTCATCCCCCTCCCCCACATGTGCCCCTCTCTCATCCCCCTCCCCCACATGTGCCCCTCTCTCATCCCCCTCCACCACATGTGCATCTCCCATCTCATCCCCCTCCACCACATGTGCATCTCCCATCTCCCCCCCCCCACACACATGTGCATCTCCCATCTCCCCCCCACCACACACATGTGCATCTCCCATCTCCCCCCCACCACACACACACATGTGCATCTCCCATCTCCCCCCCCCCACACACACACATGTGCATCTCCCATCTCCCCCCCACACACACACACACATGTGCATCTCCCATCTCCCCCCCCCACACACACACACACACACATGTGCATCTCCCATCTCCCCCCCCACACACACATACACACACACATGTGCTTCTCCCATCTCTCCACTCCTAGTTAATTGTATTTTAAAAAAAATAAAACTTGTTATACTTACCCCCATGCGATCCCTGCAGAATCCTGGCGCTCGTCCAAATCGCTGACAGCAGGTTCTCCTGACTTCCGGCCATGTGACGGCACCGTCACATGACCGGAAGTCAGGGGAATCATCAAGGCGCTGCTGCAACAGCGCAGCTCAGCGCTGAAATGTCCCGGACCCGGCGCATAGCATGGGGCCCCGGAGAGAGACGCACAAGAGGGGGGCCCCCGAGGGGGCCCCTACCGGCCGGGCCCCATACTGGAGTCAGGGCAGTCATGCCCTGATGGCGGCCCTGCTGGAGGCTGGAGGGGCCCCCTCTCCCTCGGGGCCCCCGTTCAATGAACCGGCTGCACGGGCGGTAGTTCCGCCCCTGATCTGACTTAAGAACAGTCCCTGATGCACACTGACATCAGAGGAGTGGTGGTCATAATTCCTATTAATTTGCATACTAGCAAAGAAGAAAAAAAGGTCTTAAGCCCATAAATGTTAAAATATACAAAATCTTTATTGGAAATGCAAAAAATAATAATCAAAGATAAAAATGCAGGTAGATGGAGGCAACAGTAGATAATGGGGCGACACCCACTGCAGGAGAGGACAATATATACTGTACATATATGTACAAAATACAAAGGTATCAAAAAGGGCACAGTGAAAATAAATATAGTATAGGGTAATCCAAGGTATGTATAACAAATGAGAAAACATGTATAAATACAAAACACAGTACTCATATAAATGAAGTCATCTCGTGCTGGGATGGTACCGGCCCTGAAGCGTGATTCGACAAATGCCTTCATCTGGGGCTGACCCCCAAACGAAGGCATTTGCCAATACGCTTGTCAGGTCCGGTGCCATCCCAGCAGGAGATAACTTCATTTATATGTCCCTTTAATTCTGTGCAATTTGCAATTTGTTCTCCACTTAGAAATAAGGAATATAAAGTTAAGGATAAAGTTGAGTTGAAAAGTTCTGCATCACATTTCTTTTAAAGTTGCATGTATATGCTACAATTTACTTCCATCAATAATTAAAGATGGCTGAGTCCAGGAATTGTTAAAGGAGGTGCCCACTACTTTCACATTAATTCTCTATCCATAGGATAGGGCATCAATGTATGATCGGCCGGGGTCCCGCACACTGCTCCCCCACCGATCAGCTGTTATTGAGGCCGGAAGTCCTTACCTGCGGTGCTTGGCTGTCAAATTGTAGTGGCTAGCTCTTGTTACTGCACATTCTCCTCCTGTTCAATTGAATGAGAGGCGGATGTGTAGTACCCCCCTGTGGCCACTACAGATTGATGACTACATTTATGTCACTTGACAAATGGTAAGGTTTTAATATTAGAGTTAGGACTGTCCCATAAGGGTTACCGTGACGTGGTGGGATGGCTTTTACATTATTTTGATCAAAATTATGTTAACTAAATACCCTTTATTATTTATTATTATTTTTGCACTGTGCGATTTATCCATTTATTTCCAGTAATTTGGGTATTTTGCTTGTCTTTGGTTTTTCTCTGTCTAGTGGCCTTATGTGAACATGCATTTACATTTTGCATGCACATCAATTTACGTTTCAGTTCAGACTCTCAGGTTTTTTCTTTGTAGTTTAGTGTGCTTTAGTACATATAAGGGTTTGGCTGCCCTTTGTCTGAGCTGAAAGGTTCATTCTGCCTCTCAGGTCTATACTTCTTCTAGGGGTTCAGTCTCTCTGCCCTTATCCATATGTATGTCACTTGACAAATGGTAAGGTTTTAATATTAGAGTTAGGACTGTCCCATAAGGGTTACCAGGATGTGGTGGGATGGCTTTTACATTATTTTGATCAAAATTATGTTAACTAAATACCCTTTATTATTTATTATTATTTTTGCACTGTGCGATTTATCCATTTATTTCCAGTTATTTGGGTATTTTGCTTGTCTTTGGTTTTTCTCAGTTTATGTATTAGTCAATTGTCATTAGAGACCATCCAGAAAAAAATTAAAGGTTCATGGTCTTGCATATTCTGTTTATGCAATGATTATTGCACGTATCTCATCAGTTTACATGTAAGTATCTCTCTGTCATTATATAACACTTCAGTATTATGCCCACAAGTCTCCAGCGCATGAAAAATAGCTAGCCCAAACTGACATAGATCAATAACCTCTACATTAGCAGTAGTCTGAGTAACTCTATGCATTCATAATACTCTAGAGAAGCCCATAGATATGTGATAAATGTCAGCACAATCATTTTGTTAAATTTCTGATAATACTTTTCTAAGAAAATGGAAGTAGGATGAACTAGGTAGAATCAACTTTAATGTTTTCCATAAGTGAATGAAAGAAACATCTAACAGCCCCCAAAGCACATTAAATTATAGAATCTGTCATAATTGGTGTAACCAAATCAAAATCTGTTATATCACAAAGGCTCTTTGCATGAAAGCCGGGCAGCTCTTAATAGGACTTGTTTAGAACTGGTCACTCCATCTACCAGATCACAGGGGTTTCCCTGTCCTTCACACTTTAACCAATGTGCAGCAATCAGGACTTACACAGGTCCCTCTGGGCTGGGGCCATGAAGTAGGCTGCTGGCAGGTGGAGCAAGTTGGAGGCAAGAGGGGTCATCAAGCTGAGTTGTTACTGGGAGATCAAACGCACAGACAGAATTGGAATTCAAGCAGGTGGTCAGAATACGAACCAAGTTCAGAAAACAGAAAAATAAATAATAAAAAATAATAAAACAGGTATTAGTACCATAGGAGCAGACAGGGATGTGGACTAGATCAGGATGTACTGTATAACTAACATTGTGGA
This sequence comes from Phyllobates terribilis, assembly GCF_046119375.1. Classification (NCBI taxonomy): domain Eukaryota; kingdom Metazoa; phylum Chordata; class Amphibia; order Anura; family Dendrobatidae; genus Phyllobates; species Phyllobates terribilis. Next base: position 760,713,999 of record NW_027362762.1, on the reverse strand, counting down.
ACAAGGATTCAAAAACTAAAAAAGCAGCAGCCCCATGCAGAGCTATCAGCAGGGCACTGACAAAAACCAGACATAGACGTTAAAGGGGTTTTCCCATTGTTTAAAAACAGGCAATGAAATGCTTTACCTCACAAAATGAATCCTCGGTGATCCCGTGCTGTAATGTCTGTATACTCTTTTGCTTCCTCCCCTGGCATGCTCTGTACACGGACAGACACAGACAATTATTAAAATGAACTTTCGTTCGTGGGAAAACCCCTTTAACTCCTAAGTCCCCTCCCTGTCTGAACAGCACCACAAGTCCCAGAGGATCACAGAGCACCACTGTATTATCGCCCAATGTCGCCTGCATTGAAGGCTTAGCGCAGCCTGGTGACAAAAGGAGAAAGAGATTGGTCAGGCATCGACATGGATGTGACACATAATATATTAATATACACCCTGATTCATCAAAGCTTTTATGATAGAATTCTGACGCAAAAAAGCTTTGAAAATTCACAATTTTTTTGTTCAATGTAAGGCTGTGCAAAAATTTTTCAACTTTTGGCATTTTCACTTCATTTTTGACTAGCTCCAACAAATAGGAGGATTGGAGATGTGATGGGGAGCGTGGTGACCCCTGTTCATTAAATTACCAACGAGCGGGAGAAAACCTTACATCACAAATCTTACTCTAGTCTATGACTGGAGTAAGATTAGTAAAGAGGTGCACACTTTGAACCTCGTCTGATTTCCCTCATCAAGCCAGGTATTTTCTTGGGGCCATTGTGAGTAATGTTCTATGTCTATTGGTACACTGTCTTTAGGACATGTCAATAAATTACAAACCCACATTATACAAAAATAATGACTTTATCTTAAATAGGAAGATAGAGACAAGCTGCTGGTAAACAGTTACGATGATGACTTCTCTCCTGTTACAACAAGTTAAAATCAAACTTGTTTGAATCTCTTTTCCCCTGACATTTGCTATCGAGGGTGATTTCATTAGGATTCATTGACACTAAAGGTTTTTCTGTCAACACAAAATGACCATTCAAACCAAGCACAGATGTTAGATGCACCCTTGATGTGACCAAACATTTCACTGTACTTTTGAACCTACTTATTTTACATCTACGTCTTCCCTTCTCTGGCTTCCGTAAAGCCAAAGTCAAAGGAGGAAGAGGAGGGCCATGATAGACGCAAAACACGTAGATGGGAAAGTGCACCAAATTGTTTGGCCAAGCTAAGGGTGGCTGTACTTGGTTTGAGCAGTCATTTTCTGTTGACAAGCTCCCTTTAATGTAATAGTAGATCACAGCATGTAATATACTGTCCTTGATCAAAGCCAAGTACCTTCTGAACGTTAGGTCACATAGATTCAGCTCACATTTATACATTTATTTGGCAAAAATGATTTTAATCAAGGTGGGGGTCGTCCTGCTGCTTGTAAACCCCATTTTGGGCGTCAGTGATGTAACATCTGGGTTGAAGACTTTTTGCTGCTCCCAAGGATCATTCTTCTAGTCGCTTGATGGCTACCAGAAATGAAATAATTAGACATATAATACCTCCAGTTCACACCTATTGGTAGGCCTTACTTCTTTTCATCTCCATATGTCAGATAAACCATCTACTCTTTCATATAACAATAAGCTTTAAGCATTTATAGCCACCTGATATACTCAGCATGAAAAAAATGTGTTTTCTTTGTGTCACCAGACCTTTACAACCCTTGCTTTTATATTTTCATATCTGTTATTTAGGTTGTCGCAGCATAAATGTAACTTTATGAATCCTACAACTAATCCAAGGAAATAACCTTGATGCGTGATGAAGAATACAATCTAAAACCTAAAGCTTTTACAGCGGAAAATAGAAACCCAAACCGCCTTTAACTGCAGAATAAAAATCACAAAGCTCAGGCTTCTATTCCTGTTTTGATGCGCCTCTATTAGACGTTGCGTGGTAGCGGAGGAATGTGTCACAGTAATGCAGAGAGCTGTAATGATGTCAACTTGTTATTTACTTTCCAAATCTGAATGACTGAGCAAGGCGAAAGGAGAATCAATCAACCACAATGTGACCCTACAGGCGGAAAAAACAGCACTCCCACCAGCAGGCATGGGGGAAGGGAAGCACATGTAATCAGGGCAATGTTGCATCATGTACTTATGCTTGCTTTTTAAGCCTTTCCTAGTCTTTTTTTTTTTTTATTTGTTTTCTCCTTCCACAGTAATGTGCAAGGATCAAAGAAAAAACGTGCTAACCCGTTAAGAACCGGTACACAAAATCTGAAAATAAGACTTTTTCGGGGGGTCATTGATTAATATTTTTAGTGTAATCCATTCTGCTGAATCACAATTATGGAGATGCTGTAAGTCCACCAATTTTCCTATTTGTGTATCTATAAAAAAAAAAAAAAAAAAAAAAAGAAATGAATGTCACAAGGGTCACCGTGTGCTTTCATACCGTCACGGTACCTTTTATTATTCTGCATAGATATTTACGTTTACTGTTGTGTATCTTGTTGTGCGCTTATGTTTTGAATGTTTCTATTATGCTGTTTTTTGTAATATTTGTTACATTTGCCTCTTTAATAACTACAATCTAGATAACTATTTGTACCAACGACGTCTAAAATGTAAGTGTATTTTGTGATTTATATGCAGACATTCATATCAGTGCACAATAATGCACACACTAACAGATATATAGTAAGAGATGAACACAGTCTTACTTACAGATCTGTTCGGTAGGCATAGTTCCCTTCCCCCACTGAAGCTGATTGCTCCAGGACTGTATCTCCCCCCCTTTTTATTGGGGATCAGTGCTGTTAGAATTGATGGTAGTGGGTTTTTATATCTAGACCTTTGTTTTACCCGTTTAGTGTAAACATGAGGTCTACACAAAGGCGAATATTACAATCATGATCATGTGTTTGGGTAAGGAAGGAAATATTTATGAAGGCGCTTGTTATTTTATCACTAGTTCAGGTCAATTGGTATTTTTTTCTAGGAGGTCATTCGCTCAGTGTCTCAGATTCTGTATGTGTGTGTGGATCTTTTTTTCCCCTGCCAGTCTCTCTCTCCCTCTCTCCTCTCTCTTCCCCCCCTCTTCTAGCTGCTGCTGCTGTGTCTGTGGGAGCTTCACTCACACACAAACACAGACTAACTAACTCTGCTAATGAACTAGTTAGCCGTGTATTCTCATAGCCACAGCAAGAAAATAAATAGCCCAATCAGCCCATGACCAGATGCAACAGTTCTAATAAAAACAAAACTTTCCAACGTCTTTGGAGACTTTCGGAGGATTTTTCTAAATTATTTTCTTAGGTGATTTTTTATTTTTTATTTTTATTATTATTTTTTTTTTAACTCTGGTGGATTTACAAGACCAACAGTGGTTGATATTTTGGTATGTGACCCCCCCAGGATCTACACAAGAAGAGTTATCATGCAGAGTTTATAGGAAGTCAATGGACTAGGAGTGCTGTTCCAGCAAGAAGTTGATCCAGCCTGCTTTTCGGAACTACAAAGCTGTCTCTTTTCAGACTACATCTAGTGTGAGGTAAGTGAGATTATCCATTCATTTCTGTCGAGTTTATACCCCCTTCCCCTCCCCCAACTTCTATAACCAGAGCTCAATTTCCTCCTCCAGTATCGAATTGTGTTGTAATAATACCCTTTATACACATATATATAGCACCAACATATTCCGCAGTGCTTTCTGATGACTTTCGTTGGTAATCATGCTTTTATCTGTGGATATTTCCTGTTAAAAACTGAAAATAACTCCTAAGACACAGTAATGTTTTGGTCCTGTGATGTGATCATTTTGCTGTGCTTCATAATTTGTATCTAAAGAAGTGATGGGGGATGGGTTATGCTGAGTATGGTAGTGCACTAGCTTATTCTTCCCATATTCATTTTCATAAGGAGGGTAAAAAAAACTGTAAAAATGCCAGGTATTCACATTGCAGATGGTGTGTGTATATGTGGAGTTTCCTCAAGCCCCGGAGTGGGGGGAGGGGAATCCCATTCATGGGCTGTGTGTTAGACGGCATTTGATCCCTTACGTCAAATGTCAGAATGTTCTACAATAGTCTTTCTTTTTTTTTAGTTCTGCTGCCTATAGAGTTGTTTTGGTTCTATGTTCCGGAAGTACCACCCTTGAATCAACCCTTGTAATCAAATTTGTAGTGCAAATTGATAGATCACATGTTGTTGTCTTGTTATTTATCTTGTAACGGAAAAGTCAACTTGTTGCATACTTTATTGTTCGTTTTTAGATTTTTTTTCATTGATGTTTTCTTGCAGTTTGGGATAATTTCTTAGACTTTTTATTTACAACAGCTTACTCTAACACTGTTTTACATGTTTGCCCATTGACCCTACTGTAAAAAAAAATCTAAAACCTATACCCCACGACTGTTAGCAAAAATTATGCCTTTTGAGATGTATTGGGTCCATTAATGATTATGGGTTTGTTTGTTGTAAATGCTGTAGCATAGCTACGAGAGGTGCTCATTGAGGGTGTGTGTCATATAATATTTTTACGGTCAATTGGTGAAAGGTTACACTGGAAATAGATCAGCACCAAATTTATTGGCACCAAATTTTACTGGCACTTTCGGAACAGTTGTTGTGAGAAAAGCAATACTTTCTTAAAGGTGACGTGATTGAAAATGGTTCTCACTTGTAAATTATTAGCGACAAGCAACCAAAAACCCAACATAGATTGATTTTTTGTTATGATTGCGGTATGAATATAATAGCTCGTGGGTCACACAACGCAACCCCATTGACAACGATTTGATGCAAAGTGACACTATAATCTTCATGCTGCAGTGTGTCATGGGTCAGTGACTGTGGTAGTATGGCTGGTGGAGCTTAGCTGACAAAGGGTGGCCAGAAAGCCACATCAAAACCAGGAGATCCAGAACAAGAGCAGAAATGCCAGAAAGGTAGGATGGTCCGATTATAGGAAAAGGTCAAAAGCAGGAAATCCAGAACAGTAGGAGAAATGTGAGGAAGGTGGGAAGGTCACAATACAGACCGAGGTCATATCAGCAGGGAACTATAAGCAGCATAAAGGTTGACAGCATCTGTGGGCCTAGGAGAACTATAACTGGCAATAGGGAACAGGCATTTTGGCTCTTAAAAAGCCAAGAGCCCCACCCAAGGTCAATAGCAAGACTCAAGACATACGATAACAGTCAAGCACCTGGCCAGGATGGTACAAGTCACAAGTCCCAGAATCACATGAAACCGCTGTGCTGTCGCTTTGAGTCTTTTGTGGCAGGAGCGTAACGTGGCCCAGCAATGGAAGCAGAAACAGAGATGGCAGGCACCGACACAGAGTATCTATAGTCCTATAATGTAGATATCAAAATATAGTCCTCTTTCTAAGCTCTACACACAATGCACACACATAGATAACATGCAACCAATCAGGTTTGCCCCCTTTGCAGTGCCATTAAAATTATCTCACAAAACTTGTTATGTAATTTTTTTATTGTTATATTTGAGCTGTAAAAAAAAAAACAACTACATTGCCAAGATGCATGCAACTTACATTGATGGACCTAAGTCATGGACAACTAGGGACTTATAAATGAAAAGTCAACATAGATCACCTGTGAGAGTTGGGAGGTCCACATACATATCAGACCATCATCCAATTCATTTGATATCAGCAGGTTTGGCCATCTCTAATCTAGTATGTATGAGGGCTGTAACCAAGAATTTACTCTGGCTATAGTGTTGTTGCTTTTCTTTCACTCTACTTTTACTTGTATTACTTGGTTTCTTACAACAAAGAATACACAAATAACCTTAAAATATGTAAGCTCCTTCTTGAAGAAGTTGGGCAGCAGAGATAAAAAAAATATATAAAAGAGGTGATATTCTCAACAATTCCTGGTATCTGCCATTCTAAAACTTACCCTTTTTCCTCTGGTTTCTGTTTCCTGATCCTTCCTCAACAAACAAGAAATGTCTGGAAATTTCCACTCAACTAATCACTGGTCAAAGGAAAACATGGCTCAGCCATTGACTGGCTGAGTGGGCATTTCCTGTGTGTTGAGATGGGACCATAAAGTAGGGATCAGTGGGATCTAGGTAAGCATCTGCACAGGAATTGGTAAGGTTATCACTTCTTTTACTTTTTTTAAACCATTCTGATCTTTTTAAAAAATATTTTATACTCTTGACAACTCTTTAAGAAGAATATAGATTCAACAATACCTATTAGCAATGTATTAAAAGGATCTGCCACCTTAAACATTTTTCACCTATCTACAAGGATAGTTATATTTTTGATTACCAATATTTTCACTATAACATGGTCGCCTCACCTACCTTACTATCATAAGTAAGATTAAAGTTGTAGCAGGGGTCAAGCATGCATGCTGCCACACCATGCAAACTTTAAGCGAGTAAGGCCTGGTTCAGACAGCCATATTGGAAATTGGGCCAGTCACGACCAGAAATTGTAGATGTGACTGGATCCATTTGCAGCTCCATGTGCTGTTCCGCATTACAGACGGGTGCAGGTGTTACCTTTATATTGAATGCAATATTACAGTCTGTAAAACAGACCTAAGTAGTGCATGCTACAATTTTTTTCACGCAAACCATTGGTCCATGTGGAAATTCGGCCATATGCACTGGCACATGCGCAATAAAGGGTGCATGTGAGGCCCGTGGTACACACGAACAATACATCTGAATGAGCCATTATGGAAATTGCCAAGCACAGATTGGCGTCCAAACAATGAGATAGCCATTTACATTCATGTTATATCATGTGCCATGGCAGAAATGTCTAAGGTGAAACCCTTTTTATGGATATTGTTATGTTGCTGGGGAATATATGATTGGTAGAAACTACTTTGATTATACATAGTTAGTCATTTAGGTGTTTTCCATTTTGATTAAACATTATGATTGTAGTAATTAGTCAGTTAAAGTAGGTGAAAAAATATTAACACAAATTATTTTTGCAACAACTGGAAGAATGTAATTTTGTCGTGGACTTTGACCCATGGCTTAGGCATCATCATGTTTTGGCTTATGAAACACTCGTGAAAAGGTTGAGAAGCTGAAGTTTAAGCTGTTCCTAATCCTATTAATTCTTTGTTTGGATGTAGTTGTAGGAACCTTAAAGGTGATGTATGGCCAGCCGTAGACAACACAAACAAAACAACAGACTATTCTGGTGACTATTAGTAAGCGCATTACAATGCTGCTTCCCACAGACTTGTTTAGAAAAGGTCAGTTGAAAGGATTATACTTATGTTGACATAACAAGGTGATGATTGGAGTGAGAATGTCTTACTTTTCCTTTAACAAATACAAATCTGAACTTTATCTATTTTAGCAGTATTATTTTTGAAATTATTATTTATTTTTAGAGCACCATTGATTCCATGGTGCTGTACATGAGAAAAGGGTTTACATACAAAATGTATATTCCATACAAAATGTATATATGAAGTACAATAAACAAACTAACAGTGATTGGGGCAGCACAGTTAAAGATGGATAGGAGGTTCAAGAGTGTTAGCTTCAGGGCATGCACTAACATTTTAGTAGATTCAGGGTTGAGGAAGGGAAGAATTCTGCAAATAGTGTTGGAGGTGGCAGGACACCCGGTGGTAAGTGCTTAGCTGGGTGGTTTGAAAAACAGGGCAAAGTCAGGGGGTTACTCCGAGGCAGCGAACTTGCCATATAGGGGAAAGCGTAATGTCGTTTATAGTGATAGATAGGTAAGTGAGATGGAGGACAGATGATGACTTCAGTTCTGTCCACATTAAGTTTTGGGAAGCGTGATGATAAGAAGGAGGATATGGGATTCTAGACAGCAGAGAGGTGTCATTTGGGCCACAAAGATAGATTTGAATGTCATGAGCATATAGTGGCTCTGGAAGCCATGGGACTTTATCAGTTTATCTCCAGCGTTGCTCTATAAGTGCCGAACGCCTATGGAGGAAAACTCGCACACTAGAAAACTTTATCCACTACAAATTTATGTTAAAAACATATAACTCTGCCCTTCACCTCGCCAAACAGACCTACTTCACCACCCCGATCTCCTCACTATCCAACAACCCCAAAAAACACTCTTCAATACGTTTCACTCCCTCCTCAGTCCTAAAGCGCAGGCCCCCATCACGGACATTTGTGCCGAGGACTTTGCCTCCTACTTCACAGAGAAAATAGACACCACCCATCAGGAAATCAGCTCCCAGCCACCAAGTGCCGTGACTCCCATCCCCTCTGGATCACTATCCACATTTGACCCAGTCACAGAAGAAGAAGTCTCCAGGCTCCTCTCTTCTTCTCATCTCACTACATGCACCACTGACCCCATCCCCTCACATCTACTCCAGTCTCTTTCTTCATTCGTCACTACTCACCTAACTAAAATCTTCAACCTCTCCCTCTCTTCTGGTATCTTCCCCTCCTCCTTCAAACATTCCATCATTACTCTATTATTAAAAAAATACTCTCTTGACCCTTCCTGCACAAACAACTACAGACCAGTCTCCAATCTTCCCTTCATCTCTAAACTCTTGGAGCGCCTGGTCTACTCCCGCCTTACCAGTTACCTCTCCACTCACTCTCTTCTAGACCCATCACAGTCGGACTTCCGCCCCCTACATTCTACAGAAACTGCACTCATCAAAGTAACCAATGACCTTCAGACAGCAAAACGTAATGGTGACCACTCTCTGCTCTTTCTTCTTGACCTCTCTGCAGCCTTTGACACCGTTGACCACCACCTCCTACTCTCTATGCTCCACTCAATCGGCATAAAGGACACTGCTCTCTCCTGGTTCTCCTCCTACCTATATGACGGCTCTTTCAGTGCATCGTTCGCTGGCTCCACTTCTTCCCCTCTTCCTCTCACTATTGGGGTTCCTCAGGGTTCAGCCCATGGCCCTCTCCTCTTCTCTCTCTACACAGCCCCAATTGGACAGACCATCAGCAAATTTGGTTTGCAGTACCATCTTTATGCTGATGACGCACAACTTTACACCTCATCCCCTGACCTTACCCCTGCTGTACTACAGAACACCAGTGACTGTCTGCCTGCAGTTTCTAATATCATGTCCGCTCTCTACCTGAAACTCAACCTTTCCAAAACTGAACTTCTTCTGCTCCCGCCGTCTACTCACCTCTCTAAATCTGACATCTCTCTCTCCATGTGTGGCGCCACAATAATGCCGAGCCAGCAGGCGCATTGTCTGGGCATTGTGTTTGACACCAATCTCTCCTTCACCTTCCACATACAATCTCTTGCCCACTCTTGTCGCTTGCACCTGAAGAACATCTATAGAATCTGCCCCTTTCTCACCTTGGAAACAAAAGCCCTCAGTGTTGCCCTGATCCACTCCCGCCTTAACTACTGTAACTCTCTATTAATTGGCCTCCCCCTCACTCGACTTTTCCCCCTCCAGTCCATCCTTAATGGAGCCAGGGTCATCTATTTGGCTAACCGTTACTCAGACTTCTCCGCTCTGTGCCAGTCATTGCACTGGCTGCCCATGAATTATAGGATCCAATTTAAATTGCTTGTTCTCACCCACAAAGCTCTCCACAGTGCGTCACCCCCCTACATCTCTTCCCTCATTTCTGTTTATCAGCCTACCCGTTCTCTACGCTCCGCAAGCAACTGTCGACTAACATCCGCACTAATCCGTACCTAATATAGAAATGGGAGACACTAAATGTTTGGTTAGTGAGCCATGAGGAGATCCAGGAGAGGGCAAAGTCTTTGATGCCAAAAGAAGAGAGGATCTGTAGTAGGAGGGAGCGATCGACTGTGTCAAAGGGTAGGTCAAGAAGTCGGAGTATAGAATATTGTCTGTTAGCTTTGGAGGGGAAGCCGATAGTAATTTTGGTTAGTACAGTTTCAGTAGAATGGTGGGGATGGAAGCCAGATTGTAGATTGTCGAAGAGCAAGTTGGATAAGGTTGGCAGGAAAGTGAAATGTGGACATGTTGTTTGAGGAGTTTGGAGGCGTATGGGAGTATCAATATGGGGAGATAGCTGGAAGAAGAATTTGGATCGAGGAATGGCTTCTTCACGATAGATGTGATTGTTGCTTGTTTGAAAGCAGAATGGAAGACACCAGAAGTTAATGATAGGTTGGAGAGATGAGTTAGGGCAGGGATAAACCGAGTTGTGAGTTTGGGGTAGAGTTTGGATAGGGTCAAGTGAACAAGGGGTGAGGTTTGATTTGGAGAGAAGATAAGTAAACTTTCCTTCAGTGATAGAGTTGAAGATGGTTATTAGGGAAGGGCATTGATCTGTTATATGGAGGGTTTGTGGTGGTTGTATAGTAAAGACTTGTCTGATTTAGTTTATGTTATTTTTGAAATGTGCGGCAAAGTCTTCGGTAGAAATGAGGGAGGTTGGAGAGGGCAATGGTAGATGGAGGAGGAAGTTAACGGTGTTGAATAACTTTTTGGGGTTATAGGATAAAGAAGAAATGAAGGTTGTGAAGTAGTGCAGATTAGCATAAGTGAGGTCCAACTTGAGTGTGAGAATTGCCTTTCTTCCAGTGCTGGTCTGCAACCCTGGACACTGGCTGAAGTTTTTTTGTTTGCTTAGCGTGCCAGGGTTGTCTATTGATTCGTTGACCTTTGCTATGCACAAGAGGGGCAACCAAGTCAATAACTGATGCTAGTGTGGCGTGGTAGAAAATAGGGGCTTTGTCTGTGTCACGAAGCGAGGATATGGAGGACAGTGGTAGAAGAGAGTCAGAAACTATGAGGACGGTGGTATAAGAAAGCCAGAAAGTGTGTGAGTGTCAAGGTGTGGGAGGCTTCTGCGTGAGTGTGGTATCTGATGGACTTGGGTGGCAGGTAAAAAGGACAGAGATGAGAATGTGAGTAGATGGTGGTCAGCTACAGGGAGAGGTGAGGTTGTGAGGTTATATAGGAAACAGGTGGGTGAAGATGTGGAGAACCATTGCTTGAGACCAGAGGATGAAGAAATAATGCTATTTGTTTTACATTTTAATATGAGCACTGGAGTATCCATAAATAATTTGATCCATTTGCTATGACAATTAATGTACTAAGAAAGAATCTAATTAATCATATGATGGAAACTGAAAAAAAGGACTTAGGGTTACATCATTCAAAAATTTTACAGAGAAACTTATAGGAAAAATTATAGTATATTTATACCGTTCATGAGGACCATGAACAATAGTGTAAGGGGGTGTGACATTTTTAATAAGTGGCATGCCCCATGAGCTTAAAAGTTCATCCTATGGGAGATTCCACACAAGTTATGTTGCACATGGAGAGATTTTCCAATTCATTTGTTAATGAATGCTATGATTTTATTTTTTTATCTGCTTGATTCATGAACGAATGAGGAAATATAACTTCTCCTATTACAGTTCCCTATCTTTAGATCCAGACAGAAATTACTCCATTAATTACAAAATATTAGAAGGTCGCTTTTTATCTAATCCCTAGCAAAAATAGTGGTATTTTGCTGACATACTCATATGCAGAAAATCTGCAGCTGGCTCAATTATCTGATATAATGCTTGCAGAAATCCATGTAATTGCTGCAGAAATTCCATTCCATAATAAAATAATTAATAATTCAGATGTCAAGAAAATGTATTCAACAAATCTGCATGTTAATACATACCCTAATGGTAAACTAGTGGAGAAATATATAATAATTATTTTTTATGTATAACTTTACAGTAACTTGTAAACTTCTCATTTGTTTGTCGGTGTAGTAGTGCCATAAAAACCATACAACACAAGGACTTTGAAATCAAAAAATGGAAAAACAACGTGGAAGATGCAGCACCAAAAGATCATTAACCGTTTCTAATAAATAGATTTTTAATACATGATCTTTTGGTTCTGGATCTTCCACGTTGTTCTTGTCATTCTTGCTGTCGAATGCCATTTTGGCATTTCTTGCATGGCTTCGGTTTGTGGTAAGCTGATGAACTATTCTTTTTTCTATTTGAAATTATAGGCTAATGCTAAGTATTCAAGAGATTGTTAACATAGAACCAAATATAGTATTATTGGAGTTTTGAGCATAGCTAGGAAGTGCTGATGTAGTAGTCACATTTGCACTCTGGTTCCCAAAATCCCTTCTGTCTGATGGTTAGTAGGCCTTTTAAAAAGAGTCCTGTTAGGCAGAGTGTTATAGCAGAGTGGAATAAGAGAGTAATGCCCAGTATTTTGGTGTCTATCTGAAACTTGGGCTACTTCGGATCTCAGAGAGTAAATCCTCCTGAAACATTAGTTTATCCAACAGCTACAACAGCTATCTCTCCCAACTTCTCCATATGCAGGAATGCTAGGCCAGAAGCTCCTGTGTTCCTTGGCCAGACTCCTCTGGAAGTGTTTTATCTCCTGGGGAACAAAAGGATCGGCCGTTGGAGGTCCAACATGCCGGATTCCTCTCTCACTATCATCATTTGTCAGTGGAAAGTTGGGAGACCCCCATACACATTGAATTACTGACCCCAATCATGCCGTTATTGAGGAATTCGGCCAACATTAGTCTAATTTGTATGGAGTCTTTGTATTAAAACCAGATAAGTGTTGGTCGTTCGGAGATTACAATGTGTCCTTTTGATTGAATTGAACAATTTTGATTTGTGTGTCAACAAATTTAGAACATTTCTTTTCTATAATGCAAAGGAAAAGAAACACAAATGATCAAACATATATATTTTATTTCTTGGATGTATTAGATCACTTACGAAGGAATTCTAATGTCTGTTGTCTACTAAAGCTCAGCATTGTCGACTTGTGTTTGTGAGACTGGCTTTGTGTTTTTCTTACAGAACTAATATAATGCTCTGCTTTGTGTGCTGGAATTGGTTTCATGTTTGTGGTTTCTGCTTGTTTTCAATAAATATTGTTATACGCCTACTGCAGCCACAGTCTGTATTTTGGGTCCTCTAGCATTTGCTTCCTGTGTATTTCTGTTTTCCAGTATTATTTACCAGTATACAGAGTTGCATGTTCTTTCTAGTAAACTGCAGAACATTTACTTCCTCTCTTTATTTTTAGAACATTTTTATATTCCCATTGGTCAGTGTAATTATAAGCCCATCATCCACAACTCTTTATAAAAGCTAGGATATTAAATATTGTATGTGGGGATCCAACCAGCATCCTGGGAATGGTTACTCATTTTGTAGATTGAAAGAGAAAAAACAGTTTAAGGAAGTTTTCCTTTTTTTTCAAATGACTGAATTACTTATTTTATATTTTAACAATATTCTCCAGGATTTGCTTATCTGTTGGAGACTTTGGCTACGTAAGCAGTGCATATTTTAAAGCTTGACACCTTCTGATATTTCTGTCTCAATAAATACTTGTAACTCTTAATAAAACAACAATTCTTGCTATCATTTTATTAGATCTCAGTGTTGTGTCATCCCTCTTTACAATTGTACCTGGTTGCATACAGCTTACTGTTCTGTAGAAAAGTATTGAAGTTACAAAAATGTCACATCAATGGGGTGGTTTTAGTACAAATTATCTTTTCACTTTGCCCATGATTTTACAAAAAGATTCATGTTCCTAAAATTTGAAAAATTTCCTATTTATGAATTGGGTTTTCTTTGACTACAGACAGGGGCGTAACAATCTCGGTCGCAGAGGTCGTGACCGCAACTTGCCCGTACTGGTGTGGGGCCCACCTAGTCCAGTGCAAACTTCAACTGGATGTGTGTGATGCAAATTCAACTGAAGTGTATTACAGCACAGGGGTCCGTGCGCTTCAATACATGCTGCTGGCCAATCAGAGGCCAGCAGCTGACTTCAGTGTGCACGTGACTGGGGGTAGTGACATCACGGGGCTCCCGTCGCTTCCACGCTGAAGTCAGCTACCGGTTAAAGAAGAGGATGCCATGTGGCTGGGGACTGGAGGAAATGTGAGTAGAATCTTTTCTTTTTTTCTATGCATAGAGGCAGAATGGGGGACATATACCAGAAAGGGGCCCAGGATAAGGGTTATATACCAGGATGGCGCCCAGGGTAAGGGACATATATACCAGGATGGGGGATATATACACCAGGATGGGGCCTAGGATAAGGGATATATATACTAGGATGAGGGACATATATACCAGGATGAGGGACATATATACCAGGATGGCACCCAGGATAAGGGACATAAATACCAGGATGGGGGATATATATACCAGGATTTGCCAGAATGGGGAACATATATACCAGAATGGGGCCAAGGATGGGGAACATCTATACCAGGATGGAAGACATGGGGGATATACAGTACAGACCAAAAGTTTGGATACACCTTCTCATTTAAAGATTTTTCTGTATTTTCATGACTATGAAAATTGTACATTCACACTGAAGGCATCAAAACTATTAACTAACACAAGTAGGAGAGTGATGGGGTGCTATGCCAGATGACCTGGCCTCCACAGTTACCAGACCTGAACCCAATCGAGATGGTTTGGGGTGAGCTGGACCGCAGAGTGAAGGCAAAAGGGCCAACAAGTGCTAAGCATCTCTGGGAACTCCTTCAAGATTGTTGGAAGACCATTTCCAGTGACTACCTCTTGAAGCTCATCAAGAGAATGCCAAGAGTGTGCAAAGCAGTCATCAAAGCAAAAGGTGGCTTCTTTGAAGAGCCTAGAATATAAGACATATTTTCAGTTGTTTCACACTTTTTTGTTAAGCATATAATTCCACATGTGTTAATTCATAGTTTTGATGCCTTCAGTGTGAATGTACAATTTTCATAGTCATGAAAATACAGAAAAATCTTTAAATGAGAAGGTGTGTCCAAACTTTTGGTCTGTACTGTATATATACAATTAGGTCCATATATATTTGGACAGAGACAACATTTTTCTAATTTTGATTCTAGACATTACCACAATGAATTTTAAATAAAACAATTCAGATGCAGTTGAAGTTCAGACTTTCAGCTTTCATTTGAGGGTATTCACATTAAAATTTCTAGAACCAAAATTAGAAAAATGTTGTCTCTGTCCAAATATATATGGACCCAACTGTATATATATACCAGAAAGGGCCACAGGATAAAGGACATATATGCCAAGATGAGGGACATATATAATACTATGGGGGACATATATATCAGGAAGCGCCCAGGATGGGGGACATTACTACATAATGGGAGAGGTGAGTCATCTTGTATGTCCTTATAGGATTTAGAAAGCTACAAGGGCCCATACATCTGACCAACATGTGGGTGCGGATGGGGCGGGGAAGGAGGGTGTGTGTGGGAGGCACAGGTCCAAATTTTGCATCGGTGCCCATCGGACTCTAGTTACGCCACTGATTATAGAGGTTATGACTGGTTACTAGTGAACTTTTGTTGGATAATCTATGTGTTGTTTGACTAATATATTATTTATACCTGGAAGGAAAGTTCGTGTTGATTTTAAAACAGTCCATTAAATTAATGTCATATTAGAACTCAAAAATAGGCCAACCTTAATTGCCTTTGGTTATTGTGAAATGTTTCCTACCATATAATTTCATGTGCTTTGTTATTTATTACCAGTCGGTGCACATCACATGCTCTATATAGAACACAGAGAAGGATTTTATTTTGCAAATTACTGATAGCAAAGCTGTTTTGGTTCTTTTCATGTTCTTTTCATGTTAGAAAACTCTAATGTGAGTAGGCAGCATTCAGAATATAGGAGCTCATGCTGTACTCCAATTAAGCCATGAAGTCAGAAATTGTCATATAGGAAAATAAATTGATATTCAATTGAGCTAATTGTAATTAAACCAAATGTTATACACTTTTCTGGTGAGTTTGCAGCTATTTCTTCAGTCTTTCCCTACTGTGCTTCCATGCCATTGAGGCTATGACCAGAGCGGTTAACTTGAAATCGAGTGCCTTAAAGGACTGCACAGCTAAAGTGCTCCCACATGTTCAGAACAATTTTTCCTTCAATAAACTGTTTCTTAAGTTACCATTCAACTTAAATGTTATAATTAACACTGACACTTGTGTTAAGTTTCCTTGCATCACACATGTGATTGTACTATTCACTTTGAAGTCATAAGGATGAGAGTCTCAATGACTATATTGGCTATAAGTACGACTAATGTAACAGAAGCATGGCATAAAATAGCCTTAATTGGCTGACAGATGGAAGGTTTCCCTAGGGATTTCTTTCCCCATGGCTTCCTACTCTATTATTGGATTATTGAAATTATATTAGGAAATTGCTATATAAGCAAATCCATAATACGGTGTGGATAATGTAAAATCATTAGCTATACTTAACCAATTAGTAATTATTTAACATAAGACAATGTGAGTTTAGAATTTTAAGATTGATTTTAACATAGAAATATCTTAGCAACGACATAGGACCCGATTCATCAAAGCTTTTACACTGGTATTCTGATGTAAAAAACTTTGAAAAGTTGTATGTGCTAAAATTCTGTGACTTTTGACATTCTCACACCATTTTCGCTCAGCTCTAAGAAAGTGGGCTGATCTACGGCAGGATGGAGGCATGGCAACCCCCGCTCATCAAATTCATGACAAGTGGCGGTTGTTTGCTAAGCCACAAATCATACTCAAACAGGGACTGAAGTAGGATTTATGGTGAAGTGCACACAGAGGTGTACACCACTCATCCGATGCACCTGATTCATAAAGAGGCACACGCTCTTCATCACGAGCATCTAAATTCATCTCCTCATCAAGACTTGAATTCCGGTGTTGATAAACCGGGCCCTTGGTGTTTTAACTGTGTATGGCTTTATGGCAACACCAAATTATATAGGTGATTCATTGGCTTTAATAGAAGGATAGTAGTTGCCAATGTACGGGCCATGTGAATATAATAGAATTGTGGTCTTTGCCTCCACAGGGCACAGGATGACATGCTTGATAGACATGACCACTTTCTTAGCTGTGCCTGAGCGCGTCCTCTTCTGCACATGCTAATAACAGTAACTGAACATGTTTAGCGCTTGCGCAGGTGCTGACCAGCCATAATGCAGCGGATCTATTATATGATTAATTCAAAATCACCATTCTAAACTAAACTGCCAAAAAGTGTAAAATGTTGGGCTAGCACAAAGTGGAGAGGTATCACCGATAATTGGCCCATCATGTCATGTCACGAATATGTACTTTCAACTGATGATCACTAAAAAAAAAATCCAACATCACTTTCTGACTGACAGTATCTACAGATAGTTTGCATATACTGTAATATTAAACACCATTAGCAAAATGATCAAAATCTGAAATATTTATTATATATATATATATATATATATATATATGAAATAATATTTTTTGTATGAGTTCAATTCGTGTTAATTACATATAGAACTCGTAACTATTTAGTCTATGGAGCTGCTTAATTGTTCTGTATTTTTGTGGATCAACTGGTTTGCACAAAACCACTGAGACAGGTTTGATTTTGATCCGAGTCTCGATTAAAAGTCGCCAATGAAATCTACGGGTCCGTTAAAAAATTGGATGGCGCTCGGATCTCACTGGTGTGCTGTCCATTTTACACTAACTATTTGATAGGAGAAAATTCCATACATGTTTTATCATCCAATAAAAACTTATGAAATTCAGACCAAACTCTAATGGTAAAAGCTGACACACTGACCAAACTCTGACGGAAATCTGATTCAAAGCACTGATGACACTGGGATCATTTTTTGCGTCTGAGCAAAATTATTGATGGATGAACGAGCCCTTATTTATATGGTCAGATTTAAAGGGTGTAATTTAGAAAATCACAACATATTAGTAATCTGCTAACAATTGTCTAGGACAGTGATGGCGAACCTTTTACAGACCAAGTGCCCAAACTGCAACCCAAAACCCACTTATTTATCGCCAAGTGCCAACATCAAATTAACCTGAATAGTGAGGTTTTAGTTTAAAAAAAAACAACTCATACAGAGAGCGGGGTAGGGGGGCAGAAAGCAGGAGGGGGCAGCATAAAGCAGCCATAGAAAGGAGCAGGGGTGTGAGACTGCAGAAATAAAGAATGTGCTCACCCCCATCTTGGTATATGCCCCCAATCCTTGTATATATGCTGCCCCCAATCCATGTATATATGCTCCCTCCCCGAATCCATGTATATATGCTGCCCTCCTCAAATCCATGTATATATGCTGCCCTCCCCCAATCCATGTATATATGCTGCCCTCCCTCAATCCATGTATATATGCTCCCCTCCCCCCAATCCATGTATATATGCTGCCCTCCCCCTATCCATGTGTATATGGTCCCCTCCCCCAATCCATGTATATATGCTGCCCCAATCCCGGTATATATGTTGCCTCCACACACCCCATCCATGTATATATGCTGCCTCCAAACCCCCCATCCATGTATATATGCTGCCTCCAAACTCCCCATCCATGTATATATGCTCCCTCCAAATTCCCCATCCATGTATATATGCTGCCTCCACACCCCCATCCATGTATATATGCTGCCTCCACACATCCCCATCCATGTATATATGCTGCCTCCACACACACCCCATCCATGTATATATGCTGTCTCCAAACACCCCCCATCTATGTATATATGCTGCCTCCACACACCCCATCCATGTATTTATGCTGCCTCCACACATCCACCATCCATGTATATATGCTGCCTCCAAACCCCCCATCCATGTATATATGCTGCCTCCAAACCCCCCACCTATGTATTTATGCTGCCTCCACACCCCCCATCCATATATATATGTAGCCTCCAAACCCCCCATCCATGTATATATGCTGCCTCCACACATCCACCATCCATGTATATATGCTGCCTCCAAACCCCCCATCCATGTATATATGCTGCCTCCAAACCCCCCACCCATGTATATATGCTGCCTCCACACCCCCCATCCATATATATATGCAGCCTCCAAACCCCCCATCCATGTATATATGCTGCCTCCACACATCCCCCATCCATGTATATATTCTGCCTCCACAAACCCCCCATCCATGTATATATGCTGCCTCCACACCCCCATCCATGTATATATGCTGCCTTCACACCCCCCATCCATGTATATATGCTGCCTCCAAACCCCCCATCCATGTATATATGCTGCCTCCACACATCCCTCATCCATGTATATATTCTGCCTCCACACACCCCATCCATGTATATATGCCGCCTCCATACATCCCCCATCCATGTATATATTCTGCCTCCACACACCCCCCATCCATGTATATGCTGCCTCCACACCCCCCATCCATGTATATATGCTGCCTCCACACACCCCATCCATGTATATATGCTGCTTCCACACACCCCCATCCATGTATATATGCTGCCTCCACACACTCCATCCATGTATATATGCTGCCTCCACACATCCCCCATCCATGTATATATTCTGCCTCCATACACCCCATCCATGTATATATGCTGCTTCCACACACCCCCATCCATGTATATATGCTGCCTCCACACACTCCATCCATGTATATATGCTGCCTCCACACACACCCCATCCATGTATATATCCTGCCTCCACACACCCCCCATCCATGTATATATGCTGCCTCCACACACACCCCATCCATGTATATATGCTGCCTCCACACACACTCCATCCATGTATATATGCTGCCTCCACACACACTCCATCCATGTATATATGCTGCCTCCACACACACCAGCCGCTGCTGCTGCTGTTCCTGTTCATCGCATATAAAAAAAAAACATAATATACACTCCTACTCACCTTCCTTCCTCTCCCGCGCAGCATCCTCTCCTGTAGCCGGCAGCTGACTCCAGCATCCAAGCGACGTCATTGCCATGCGCCCAGTCGCGTGTACGCTGACGTCAGCTGCTGGCCTCTGATTGGCCAGCAGCGTGTATTGCAGTGCACGGGCCTGGCAAGTTTGTGCGCTGCAATACACCGAGAACGCACACCTAGCTGAAGTAGGGGCTGGTGCCGGCGGGAGACTCTGATTACTCACCCGTAGGTCCAGGAGCACTAGTGCTGTGGCTATGGCGCGCGTGCCCTTAGGGAGGGCTCTGCGCGCCCACTCTGGCACGCGTGCCATAGGTTCGCCAGCACTGGCCTAGGTAATTACTTAAGGTTTCAGAAAAATAAGCCTGTGGTCTTATGTATTTTAAACAAATTAGAAATAATCTCAACATAAAATGATATATGAGCTGATGCTTGGCTAAATATGATAACTTTCTTTCAGCTTAATGCGATTCTTCAGTCATAGCAGGCTATAGTTGGATGGCCTTTGACTTGTCTTACATTTCAACAAGTCCTATGAGACTTCAGAAAGTATGTTCTGCAAGTACATTTATTCATCAGTAGACAGAAATGTCAACATAGACTTCATTCTAAAATAATAACTATAGTCTGCAGTGGTCATGACAAGTAACCTAGTTTATTTCTATGAGAATTTATTTTGCTATGTACTGTATTCTGGTTTTGACAGCACCATATAGAGTGAGTGATAAATGATCTCCCAAAGTCCCCAAACCCTTGTAATTTATCTATGTAGTGTACACATTATGAAACACGTTAACATTATATAAACATTATACTTTTATCCTCATCACCTTTTCAATATACTTTAAAGAGGACCTGTCATCTGATTCAAGCTGCTGGACTATGGGAAGCATGAATCACTCACTGACTGCACAATTGCGGCCAGTGCTTTGAAAATCTGTCCAGGAGCTGATTAGTCCAATGTGATCCATGGTTGACTTTTCACCACCCCGTTCCAGCTTCTCCTTGCCCTGATCCCCTACACTGACAGGTGTCTCCTTGTGAACACCTGTCAGTCAAACGGATCAGGACTAGTTGTCCAAGCTGCATAGTCCATGGCTGGCTTTAAAGATTATGTTTACACTTAAAAGGAACTTGTCATGTAAAATAACGCTATTAATCTGGAGGAACCGGGTTAATCTGCAGGTTAATAGCATTCTAATACTGTGTGACGCCAGCACTAACAGCCCCACTGCCAGGAGGAGATGAACTTTATTGCCCCCAGCAACGTTCGGCTTCCAGTCATAGGGCACGGTTTCAGAGAGTGGGGGTATAACCGTGCATCCGGCACTGACTGACAGCCGGGTCTAATATGGAGTGAGCTGTCAGTCAGTCAGGGCCTGGGGTGACGTTACCACCTTCGCTCACTATACACAGAGCAGTGACTGAAGTTGCGCTGTCATCACCCCTATGCTGGAAGCTGATAGGTGCCAGGGGGAATAAATTTAATTTCCTCCCAGCAGTATTTGATACACTGCCGATTTTGCAAGTTTTTCCACCTACAAAGAATGGAGAGGTCTGTAATTTTTATCGTGGGTACACGTCAACCGTGATAATGCCCCGTCTCATGCTGCACATAACACATCTGCATCTCTGGCTGCTATGGGCATAAAAGGGGACAAACTTATGGTGTGGCCCCCATGCTCCCCTGACTTCAACCACATTGAGAACCTCTGGAGCATCATCAAAAGGAGTGTCTATGATGGCGGGAGGCAGTTCACATCTAAGCAACAGCTCTGGGAGGGTATTCTGTCCTCATGCAAAACAATTGAAGCAGAAACCATCCAAAACCTGACAAATTCAATGGACGAGAGAGTTCAGAAGCTCCTTTCGAACAAGGGGTCCTATGTGAAAATGTAACATCACCTAGAATAAAGTTTTGAGTTGAAAACTGTTTGATTTCAGTTTGTAATAACCTGCTAATGCTTATAATTTCAAAAATGACCATTTTTTGTTCTTTATTAAAATGAAAAGGTTGAAAACTCTGCTGTGCATAATAATTTGGAACATGCATTTTGAGTGCAGTTTGAGTGCTTTATTTTTTAAAAAATATACTGTTATCATAAGCAGTTTGTACAAAAACCTTTCAATTGTACTCTAATAGTTATTTGACTGGAAAATTACAATGACTGCAATTCATATAGGTAATTTGGGAAAATCTGAGAAAATATTATTTGCATAATAATTTGGAACACAGTGTATACACTGCCTTTAAGACAACCTGAATAAGTAACAACATGTGTTGAAATACACACAAAAACAATCAATTAATAATAAATAATGCAATATAATTTTTTATTTTATTTTTTGTGATGCTGCATTATTTAACATTGATTGATTGATTGTATTTCTTTGTGCACACGGCACCCCATGTTTTTACTCAATAATATTGTATTGGGGGCTGTGTATTTTTGCTCCATTGCAACTTGGTTGATCTTTATACAATACTTTGCAGTTATACTTTATATGTTCTTCATTTGAGTTATTCCCCTTGAGCTTTATTTTGGGTCCAGGGTGTGGATTTTGGATACGTTTGTGCATTTTTTAACTATTTTAATTGTCATCTTCATAATAATGTTGGTTAGCACTTTCTGTAGAAAATACTAACTCCAACAATAATCTGAATAGTATTGAATGCCCTGAGGGGAGATTCACAGTATAGTTTTAAAAAGTTGTGCTAAAACTTTAGTTTAGCCTACTTTCACAAAATATCTATATTAATAAAACATGGCAGTTTAAATTTTCATGCAATGCTAGATTCATCACGATACGGAATTACTATTATTGTTCGATCGGTTCTAGTCCTTTACAGAATAATAATGAAACAGTAAATTATTTTGTTATATTTACAAGTAGACATGCGTAGCATAGTATTATAGCCAAGTATGCAGGCAGTGAAATCCATCAGCTTTGACTACGTATTTTTTTTTAATCTGAAGTTTTCCATAAAAAAAATTAAATATTTACCGACCACAGTTTTCTGAAAGATATTCTTTTCTGTTCAGACTCTCTTAGTACCTGGCTATAGAGGAAACACTGTAAAACTCTGATGGTAACCCGTCCTTGTATTTTCTCCCTACCATATTCCATGTATAGGTTCATGCTATTAACTGTTAGGCTGTGTGCCCACTATGCGTTTTTTAGGCGTTTCTGTAGCATAATTTCCGCTGCGGAAGCGCTTAAAAAGTGCTTGGTTATAGGTCTGCAATGGTCCCCAATGATAATCCACATGTGCTGTGCACATGCTGCGGAAATTTCTGCTGTGGATTATGATTGCGGAAAAATCCACCTCACGTCCATTAATTTTGCGGAATCACGGCGTTTTAGCCGCCATAGACTATCATTGAGTCGCATAACATCACAAGTATGCATGTGGATGTTATGCGATTCAATGCGCGGATGGTACCCGGGTCTGGAGAAGAGGAGACTCTCATCCAGACCCAGGTACCATAGAAACTGTAGTTAAAAAATAATAAAATTAAAAAAAAATAAACATATACTCACCTTCTGATTGCGCCCTGTCTCCTCCCGGCAGCGCTGCTGGCTCTTCGGCTGCTCGTGGTGGTGTTAAAGGTCCTTCCATTACGTCATTTAATCATGTGACAGGTCACGCGATCGCTGACGACGGCTGTCGTGTGATTTGTCACATGACTAAATGACGTCATGGAAGGTCCTTTTTAGAGCACCACGAGCCGCCAAAGACACCGGACGCACCAGAGAAGGAGACCGGGGGCCAGAAGGTGAGTATAATGTTTTTTTTATTTTTCAACATTTTTATTCTTTTTTTTTTTACTATTGATGCTGCATTTGCAGCATCGTAACTTGGTCACACAACATAAATCCATGCCGGTTGCATGGATTTATATAGTGTGACCAAGTTGTCAAGCACTTTCCAAGTGATGCTAAAATCGCTTGGAAAAGCGCTTGATAACCCGCATGCCAAAATGCATATGAAGAACGCTTGACAAACGCTTCTACCTGGCAGAAAAAACGCATGTACAATCCGCATGCATTTTTTCTGCCAGGGAGATGCAGAAACGCTCCGCAGCTTTCAAGTGCCCAACACCAGTTCATCAACAAAGAGATGTGTCTTTCTACAGACCTACTGGCCATCCAGGTCCTGCCACGTGTTGCCTCTGTTAGACACAAGGTTGACCCTATGTTCTTTGCTTATTTTCATTATGAACCAGAACTCTAAAACCACCAATTTGTTACCAATTCTGGGGGAGGGGAATAGGCCTAAAGCTCATGGTACTCTACTTCTTTCATGATGGAAAAGAAACCAACACTAGAAATCCCTTTTTATTTTTTTTCTGATGGCCCTGTGATACTGTACTAAGTTTTCCATTGTTCTCTTATGCATATTTTTAAAAAAAAATACATGAGAAGTAACTAAAAGGCCCAAAAGCAAAATCTATTACAGGGCACCCTAGATACAAAGTATTATTCATGATGCTTTAAGGAATCAACAATTGTCTAACTGTAACTCTGAGTGTATCGATGACTACATTTAGTCCAAGACACAACAGCCTCTTCATTGGTGCCGGAATCATTTTATTTTTTAGTGTCAAAATAAAGGCTGATATTTCAAATTGAGAACATGTAGTGCCAGCATTCTTTCCTTTCTTTGCGTTAAACTGTAATGTTTCAGTCTTCTTTAGACTTTCATGAGATTATGGGATTGCACAAAATGTGATGGTCGACATTCACTCATATTAAGGGCTCGCTCACACGAGTGTATAACTCGGACGAGTGTTATCTAATTTTTTATCTGATAGCACACTGGCCCATGTTATTCAATGGGGCAGTGCAGATGGCAATTTTTTTTCACTGACAGAATCTGATGCCATACGGACCATCAGTATGGCATTCAATCTTTACCGATACAGTACAATTCTGTAGCATAGGGAACTGTAATTAGTCCTATAAAACATCAATAGCTGCTGAGTAAAAAAACGGACAGCACACGGATGACCAGTGAGAAAAAATCATCCCACTTTCCTGGATGAGAATGGGACCAATTTTTTTTTATACTCTTGTGTGACCCCAGCCTAAAGGTGTTGCGTAACGCAACAACAGTTGGTAGGCAAATGACACTAAGTTAAAGGGGTTTCCCATTTCCAAGATCCCATCCCATTATGTACTAGACGTATTATTAATAATATTAGCAAATACCTCCAATTAGAAATGTAGTATAGTTCTTCTGATTCACTATGTCACTTACCCCATGAGCAGGCATTGCAGTAGCTTAGATGACCATGAATATTACAATGGGCTTATGAATGTCCTATATTGGGATGGATATCTCTACCTCTCATAATTTTGAACCAAGCCTCCTGATGATCTATTACATAGAGAAACGCATCCAGGCATGAGACATAGAGACAGACATCATGATAAACGACTAAAACGTTAAGCTATCAAATCTTATTTATAGTGGTGTGCTTGAAATGCCTTTTATAGAATAGTACCTGTGTTGTATAGACTAGACTTTTTTATATTATCTGAATGTCTAGAAGGGAGAACCAGGGCAAGTGAGGGCGAGCCACCGTGGAGCGGGGGCGCCAAATCCCGTATTATTAGGGTGCCAACCTCCGCAGCTAGGCAGGAGCAGGCTAGTGAACGTCCTAGGGCTACATAGGCCTAATATATGTGATATGATCACGGATGGTATATTTTGATCCAAAATCACATTAGAATACTCCTACATGTATATGTGATATAAAGTTATTCCTTTATCTATCAAATTCATATATATAGAAGGGGTCTCCATTATTTGAGTACTGTGAGATCTGTAGTATTTTATATATGTCTTGATTTCTACTGCTATCACATTGTAGAAATATTTATCCGAATAGCTGTAATGAATCAGGCATAAAACCCAACATATTTTCACTGTGCACAGGGGTTTATTGGGTGTATTTTAATCATGTCTCTAATAAATATATGCTTTTAAAGGGTTTTGATGTATACTAACCATGAATACCTAAAGTACTGCAATGCCCTGCACGTGGGGTAAGCGACATAGCCAATCTTAAAAACAATACTACATTTCTAATTGGAGGTATTTGGTAATATTAGATGGGAATACCCCTGTAAGTTCTGCTTAGCTCCATTCTCCAGCAACTGTGAAGGTCTGGGAACAAACTGAAACGTTTGAAATGACTGAAGACCACTGTCTTTTTTATTGATTTCCAACACTATTAACGCTAGTAAACAATCTGTCTAATTCTTCCTCCCTTTTGGCGGTACTTTAGCTAAAATATTAAGATATTGCATTATAGGCAATTTTTCTGGCATATTGTTAATGACAGAACTCCTGAATAAAATAGATGTTGCAGGAATTGTATTTCTAGTTCTCTGCAGTTTCTGTTTAATTTTATGAGCAAAATACAACATTTCTGGAAGATCGGAGATTTGGCCAGTTTCAGTATGAGGCATTTTCTCATCATGCATTTTTCTAGTATTTTTGCTTCATCTGTAGACATACGAGTGGA
Source organism: Phyllobates terribilis (assembly GCF_046119375.1). Classification (NCBI taxonomy): domain Eukaryota; kingdom Metazoa; phylum Chordata; class Amphibia; order Anura; family Dendrobatidae; genus Phyllobates; species Phyllobates terribilis. The sequence goes on along the minus strand of NW_027362762.1, from coordinate 760,687,702 downwards.
TGTGCTTCACCAGAAAGCTGTGTTTCAGGCCTGGTTGATGTTACATCTGCCTATTTTCTTTTCATTCCTAAGCAATTCTGCATTGTGAGCAAATAAACTTTTACCATTACATTTTTTCTTCGGGCGTCAGTTGAATCTGATGTGACATATCATTTTGTTTTGGTCTATTTTGTGGGTTATCAGTTCACACACACAACTGGATTGCCATTTTCCATGCTATTTCATATTCTTTTCAACTCAGAAACTATATAGCTCCTCTTTGTGTTGTGTAAATGTACCTTGTCATGTTGAAGATTTAAACCGATGGATGGGTCCACACATTTTGGAGTTCAATGAACTGCAATAGGCACATGACAGCAACTGGCACTATATTATACTATACGGCAATGTCAGCGTTTTCCTTAATCTGGCAGTCCTGGAACAGCAGCCGTATTGAATATTTTAAGAGAAGAAACTTACAGTAAAGGAAAGGCCATTTAAATAAATTAAAATATATTATTTTAGCAACATGACAAACGTGTGAGAAGCATCTGCTGGAAGTGCAATAAAGGAAAGCGTTGATTTAGATGTGGCTGATTATAAATTAATCATAAATTTCTTGTTAACTAAAGCATTAATTATATGTTACTTGGTAATTTGGAGGCAATCAAATCAGCATCAGAGGTAGAGATGAGCAGATCACACAAAATTCAAATCCGCCTGTTCACATGGATTTTCCCAGGAAATTTAATTAGCAAGGAAGACGGTAAAAGTTAGGAAACTCATTATACTTACCTCACCGCTCACCACCACTTCTCAATGGCACTCCTCTCCGCAAATTATTACCATCTCCACTAACACTGAAATCCCTGCAAGCGTGCGAAAGGTCACGACATCATGATGTCACAACATGCACCATGACCTTACGCGCACATGCGCAGAACCCTCCCAAGTCTCATCAGAGCCAGGGATTTCAGCAAGAGTGGGGGTGATAAGAAGATGTGGAAAGGACTAGACGAGTGACAGTGAGTAGCAGAGGGGCCCGAGAGGAAAGCGGTGAAGAATAAGGATTTTTTAAATTTTTTAACCTTTTGATGGCCATTTACAGTTCAGAAAAAATGGCAGCCAGTGGTATTTTGGCGAATGCAGATTTAGGTAAAATCAAATATATTAACTCGCCTCTAATCAGAGGTCCTCATGTGACATGGTATTGCTGGAAAGAATGTGGCAAATACCCCAAATTACCTAAAGAGGCCTTATTGATAGACAAGAAGCTAATATTTACAAAACTATTTAGATAAAGATTGATTCAATAAATGGACCTCATCAAAAGTTCACATATAGCGATATATAGTGGTAATAGTGTGCATAGAATATGGATTATTTTAGTGCGCTTCCTCTTAAAAATTGCAATTGTTTTTATATCTGTGCCATGTCTTCCATAAGAAATAGAAACCATGACACAGTGCTCAATCCATCACAAGCCAGACACCAGTGGTGCTAGTAATTCTCTTGAGGTGTCCATCATTTTGACAAATAGAACAGAGAGGTATTTAGCACATTTTTTCTTGTCAAAATAAGGGAATCCACAAATGAGCCCCAAATGGATCCTTTGAAGCAGATGATAACATTGTCATGGGTTCCTCTTGTCCCACAGTAAGTGGAGGGATTATACCAGCGTTCAAAGTATGCGATATTGGTAGTTCACCCAGCGTAAGACCTAATAAACATGATAGGTTGACATGTCTGTTCGAGCCTTTACAGTAATGAAACCCTAATTTGTGATTGCTTTGTGATGCCAACTTATGGTGGTTATTGTACAAATTTCAGCTGCTCAAGGTGCAGGTAAATGGTAAACCTCCAGTTGAATCAAGTCCTCCTGATGCGCATCCTCAGATGCACATCCAGCTGAAATAGCCGCTGGGGTTGGTGGGCCCCTCTCCCATATGCAACATGACCAAGGATATTACCCAAACCTGAATCTCTGAAGACAGCTAATTTGTATAGATTTGTAAGGAAGAAACATTGCATGTAATTTTCCTATGGAGCATTACCTGGCCCATAAGACTGTCTAAGCCATCTGTCAGTCTCTGCAAAGAAGTAACAGTCTCCCCTGACAACTGTAATCATATGTTATGCTGATAGCAACCTTTCAATTGCAATCTTGTATTCTATACATTTTTAACCATAATAAGGTACTGTAAGTTTCAAGATAATAAAATTATTATTTTCATATCCTCGCCTGTTTTTTAAGCCTTAATGCTGATTCTTTCAGAAGTAAATATATATTTTCTGAAACCTCTCTTTATTGGAAAGCCCTAGACAAAACTGATATGCCATGTTATGCCTTGTCCAGGGCTCGAGGGAACATCAACGACACAGTGGGTTTCAGTTTGGTTTACTTTGGACCCCTGTGTCATATCAAATACATTTTGCTTAGAATGTTCCTATAAGTTGAATTCTTCTTTTTCCTTACAGCCATTTGGGAAAGAAAACTAAGCTTATATATTAGAACTGAAAAGATTTTACTTTCCCTTCAACTGCTTTTATCTTGTCCTCTCACTGTCCTCACTGAATAATTCAGAGACTTAGCAGGTATCTTTTCGGTACTGCAGTGACATAAGTGCTATACTGAGGAAAAAAATGAACATCTTCCTGCTTCTGAGATCTTATCTTCATTACATCCTTGGTCCAACTTCATGAAACTCGAGAAAGAAACATAAGACAGTTAAGTAATTGCTCAAAATGTTAAACCATAGTAGGACATGGGGTGAAGGAAATGTATAGTGGGGCACATTGTCAAAGTGCTGTATCAAATTAATATTAAAGAATACCTCCAGTTTCACAAAAGCATGATTATAGTGCAGGACTCTGGAGCATATATAATCTGTTTTCTAAATCACTCCATTGATTATTTTGGCTGATAACTCGCAGTACGGACCCCCCAAAGTCTGTGCTGCAGGCTACATTAAACTAAGCAGCGTCCTGCTTCTTACTCTTAGCTACTATCATCAATCCTTTGACACTTTCTGCCACACTCAATGATAGCCTATCAGCAAGGGAATAATGCTGCTTAGTTTCGTGTAGCCCCCATCACAGACTTCAGGCGGTCCGAACTGTGCGTTATCAGCAAAAACCACCAGTAGAGTGATTTAGAAAAATTATTATACTGAACTGTAACCATTTTCTTGTGAAGCTGGAGGTATGCTTTAATATATACTAATCAGTCATGAAAGTAACACCACCTGCCGAATATTGCATATAGTCCCCCTCATGCCATCAAAGTATCTCTGACCTGCTTACATTTGTAATCCACAAAGTGTCCTACTGTAGTTGACACCTCTAAATTTGTCTTGTGGTACATGTCCCCTCTGTTGGTGGGGTCTCCATGGAGCAGATTTGTTTCTCCAGCACATCCCGCACTTTTGGTACGTACTGTACTACCTACTCCATTTTGGAAACAGCCCACAGCATCTATTTTTGGAGGTGCTCAGTCTCATGTGTCTAGTCATTTAATTTGGTCCTTGACATGATCACTCCTTACATTTGCTAATTTTTCCTGATTCTAACACATTAATGTCAAGTAATGATTGTTTACATGCTGCCTAATATATTCCTCACCTTGACAGGCGCCATTTTCTACAGATGTTCAATGTTCTTCATTCCAACCTGTCAGTGGTTTTACTGCTATAACTGATCAATGCAAGGTCCACATTCCCTTACATCTCTAACCTATTGGCCATAACCCATGTATATGGATAACAATGCCCCTTGCAGTCATAGTAGTTTTCAATATCACTTCCTTATCTTCAATGAGTACCTTAGTATAATGTAAGACTCTAGGACTGCTTTCAGATGAATATTAAAAGCTTTGTTTCTGGCTGTAAACCTGAATGCTAGGAACTTACTCTGTTCAGAAGCACTGGAACATGGGGTGTCAGAGTATCTGCTTGTCCTCCCAATGCTTCACTAGGGCTTTTCCGGAAGAAATTCAGAGAGGCAAAATGGGGTATCTGGGGCAGAGACACTAAAAGAAACAAAAATTGGAACTTGCTGAAGAGTTGATGAGGAAACACTAGAGAGAGCATCTGTGCCAGGACCAGCCCGTCATTTCTAGCATTTTTTGGCAAGAAAAAGGGGGCATGTGCACCTCTTCTCAAATGTTGGAGATTATACAGGTGCTTCTCACAAAATTAAAATATCATCAAAAAGTTAATTTGTTTCAGTTCTTCAATACAAAAAGTGAAACTCATATATTATATAGAGTCATTACACACCAAGTGATCTATTTCAAGTGTTTATTTCTGTTAATGTTGATGATTATGGCTTACAGTCAATGAAAACACAAAAATCATTATCTCAGTAAATTAGAATACTTTATAACAACAGCTTGAAAAATGTTTTTAAAATCCAAAATGTTGGCCTACTGAAATGTATGTTCAGTAAATGCACTCAATACTTGGTCGGGGCTCCTTTTGCATCAATTACTGCATCAATGCGGCGTGGCATGGAGGCGATCAGCCTGTGACACTGCTGTGGTACCCAGGTTGCTTTGATAGTAGCCTTCTGCTCGTCTGCATTGTTGGGTCTGGTGTCTCTCATCTTCCTCTTGACAATACCCTATAGATTCTCTATGGGGTTAAGGTCAGTTGAGTTTGCTGGCCAATCAAGCACAGTGATACCGTTGTTTGTAAACCAGGTATTGGTACTTTTGGCAGTGTGGACAGATGTCAAGTCCTGCAGGAGAATGAAATTTACATCTTCAAAAAGCTTGTCGGCAGAGGGAAGCATGAAGTGCTCTAAAATGTCCTGGTAGATGGCTGCGTTGACTTTGGTCTTGATAAAACACAGTGGACCTACACCAGCAGATGACATGGCTCCCCAAACCATCACTGATTGTGGAAACTTTACACAAGACCTCAAGCAGCTTGGATTGTGTGCCTCTCCACTCTTCCTCCAGACTCTGGGACCTTGATTTCCAAATGAAATGCAAAATTTACTTTCATCTGAAAAAAACACCTTGGACCACTGAGCAGCAGTCCAGGTCTTTTTCTCCTTGGCTCAGGTAAGGGACTTCTGGCGTTGTCTATTGGTCATGAGTGGCTTGACACAAGGAATGCGACACTTGTAGCTCATGTGCTAAATACATCTGTATGTGGTGGCTCTTGAGGCAATGACTCCAGCAGCAGTCCACTCCTTGTGAATCTCACCCAAATTTATGAATGGCATTTTCTTAATAATCCTTTCAAGGCTGCGGTTATCCCGGTTGCTTGTGCACCTTTTTCTACCACACTTTTTCCTTCCACACAACTTTCCATTAATATTCTTAGATACAGCACTCTGAACAACCAGCTTCATTAGCAATGACCTTTTGTGGCTTACCCTCCTTGTGGAGTGTGTCAATGACTGTCTTCTGGACATCTGTCAAGTCAGCAGTCTTCACCATGATTGTGGAGCCTACAGAAACAGACTAAGGGACCTTTATAGATCACTCTGTTTGTAATGACTATATAATATGAGTTTCACTTTTTGTATTGAAGAACTGAAATAAATTAACTTTTTGATGATATTCTAATTTTGTGAGAAGCACCTGTATATTAATACATGGGCTCTACAAGATTAACCATATTTGTCAACAAGCACCTTTTCTATGTTCATCTATCTTACAGTCTTAAAATTGTGCTAACAGATTAAGATTTCCAGCACCCCCCACCAATCAGTTGATCTTGGAAGGGAAAGTCTTTTTCCTTGAAGCAGCCGCTATAAGAGAAATGCAGTATCAAAGGGAATCTATCACCAAGTATTGCTACACCATCTGAGAACAGCATGATGTAGGGGTAGCAACCTTGATTCCCGCAGTGTGTCACTTACTAGACTGCAGTTTTGATAAAAAAAATCATCTAATTGTATTCAAACCAAAAATAGACATGGTTTGATAGACAGGAAAGTCAAAAATAAGAATATGAATGCCACCAGTAAATCAGTTTTGTCTATCCAATACAGCCCCCAATTTACTCGCAAAAAAGTGTTATTTCAAATCTACTGCCTATATTATATGAGGATCCTATTTTATTTTCCATTCTGGAACCTGGATGCTCAATTGTGGCAAAGAGAGCAACCACAATCGGAAACATTGTATTATTTTTCATCTTCAAAAAAATCTGAAACTTGGTTATCTTGCAAGGGGTTTTATAAATGCGGCAGCAATCGCTGCAGAACCTGCTCCTCTGGTTACCAAAATCTTTCATAACCATAATAATACTCATCAATATAATATCAAAGATTATATTAATGGCAACACCCAGAATGTTGTTTATCTTATTGGTTGCTCCCTTTGCCACAAGATGTATGTGGGCTGTACTTCACGTAGACTTAAAGTTCGTATTTATGAACATATCACGGATATAATTAGTCCAAATAGCGCTAACCGCACGGTATCACATGCATCACACCACTTTATTGTTCAGCATTATAGACAAACTTCAAATACAAATGCACAGGCAACCAGCACTGCAGCGACTCAGTCCTTGTGCAGAGACTCCAGAAGCTCGACCTCATCAGTTGGAGCAATCAGTCTTACCATCGGGTTCAACTCCCTCCAGAAACAAAGTAAGTCACAATTCATACATGAAGAAAGCGAGGTGGCACACCGATGTAATAAAATTTTCTTTTATTCCATTTCCATTAAAAATGCAGGGAAGCGGCACCTTTTGCGGCCGACGGCTGTTTCGCGTGTCTATCACGCTTCCACGGGTCCAGGCATGGACGTCGTCCGCAAAAGGTGCCGCTTCCCTGCATTTTTAATGGAAATGGAATAAAGGAAGATTTTATTACATAGACACACTTCATCTTTGCAGGTTTATGGAATTAAGATGGTGAGAAAACCTGACAGGTGAGGAGACCATAGGAGACACTTTATTTGGGCTCATAGATGACAATTCTGAGTGAGAGATCCAACCGACAGAGTATAAGGACAAGGGTTATCTTCATGAGATAACACCGAATCTCTACCATGTAATGCAATGAAAAAAACTGATTACACTGTGTTCCAAATTATTATGCAAATAATATTTTCTCAGATATTCACAAATTACCTATATGAATTGCAGTCATTGTAATTTTCCAGTCAAATAACTATTAGAGTACAATTGAAAGGTTTTTGTACAAACTGCCTATGATAACAGTATATTTTTAAAAAAATAAAACACTCAAACTGCACTCAAAATGCATGTTCCAAATTATTATGCACAGCAGAGTTTTCAACCTTTTCATTTTAATAAAGAACAAAAAAATGGTCATTTTTGAAATTATAAGCATTAGCAGGTTATTACAAACTGAAATCAAACAGTTTTCAACTCAAAACTTTATTCTAGGTGATGTTACATTTGCACATAGGACCCCTTGTTCGAAAGGAGCTTCTGAACTCTCTCGTCCATTGAATTTGTCAGGTTTTGGATGGTTTCTGCTTCAATTGTTTTGCATGAGGACAGAATACCCTCCCAGAGCTGTTGCTTAGATGTGAACTGCCTCCCGCCATCATAGACACTCCTTTTGATGATGCTCCAGAGGTTCTCAATGGGGTTGAGGTCAGGGGAGCATGGGGGCCACAATATAAGTTTGTCCCCTTTTATGCCCATAGCAGCCAGAGATGCAGATGTGTTATGTGCAGCATGAGACAGTGCTTTATCATGCATGAAAATGATCTTGCTGCGGAATGCACGGTTCTTCTTCTTGAACCATGGCAGGAAGTGCTGTTTGAGAAACTCAACATACATTATGGAGTTCATCTTTACCCCTTCAGGGATCTTAAAGGGGCCGACAATCTCTCTCCCAATGATTCCAGCCCAAAACATTACTCCACCTCCTCCTTGTTGGCGCTGTAGCCATGTTTGCATGGGGTGCCCATCAACCAGCCATCCTCCACTCCATCCATCTGGACCATCGAGCGTTGCACGGCACTCATCGGTGAACAAAACAGTTTTGAAGTCAGTCTTCATGTATTGTTTGGCCCACTGGAGCCGTTTCTGCTTGTGTGCAGTGGATAGAGGAGGTCGACAGGATGGCTTGCTTACGCACAGCTGCAAACCTCTGAAGGACCCTGCATCTTGTTGTTCGGGGGACGTTGGAGGCACCAGCAGCTTCAAAAACTTGTCTGCTGCTATGACAAGGCTTTTTTGCCGCTGCTCTTTTAACCTGACGTAAATTTTTTCTTATCAGCACGCACACGTGTGTACTGTGAATCAGCTACATACTTCTTGATTGTGCGATGATCACAATGAAGTGTCTTGGCAATGTTGATTGTAGTCATGCCTTGACCTAAACACTCCACAATTTGTTGCTTCTCAGCAGCCGACACATCTTTTTTCTTTCCCATTTTGGCAGAAAATGTAGGCTGCTTAATAATGTGGGACAGCCTTCTTAAGTAGTCTTGCCTTTCATTGGACACACCTGCCAAACTAATTAGCACAGGTGTCTGCAATTGCTTACAGTCAGTGATATAAAGATCCCTGACACACATCACCATCAATGAGTTTAACTGACAAACAAAAAATTCTTCCCTTATCACTCCTAAACACTTTTTGCATAATAATTTGGAACACAGTGTATAGATAGATAGAAACTATCTCCATGAATAAAAAGCTACTGTTCAGTAATAAGCAGTTATCCTAAATTAAATGCAAATAAATGCTGTGTGAATGAAATCTACTTGCTCTGAGGTTTTTAAAAATGCATGGAAGCCAACTCTTACATAGAAAAAGGAAAACATGATATTTGGGGTTTTAAATAACTGAAAGTAATTATTGAAATTATTTTAGCCAGTAGTTTGGGAATATTGTAATCATATCAATGTGTTCCAACATACTTCCTGTAAGAGGGGTTTTTTTTTTGGCTAGCATGTTGAAAATGAACAGAACATCCTGCAAATCTACCGTAATCCACATATTGCATCATAATTACAATAATCTACATACAATGGATTATTTCCATTACGCTTGCTACAAATGTACATTTTATTAAATTTATCAAAAATAAGGTGTACAAATACCCAGTTATAAAAGTGCAATAATGGCCAGGGATGGCACAGACAATTTGATGCTTAAAGGGGTTTTCCCATGAAAAAAAGTTCATTTTAAAAATTGTCTGTGTCTGACCATGTACAGAGCATGCCACATATCCTGGGCAGGGGAGGAAGCAAAAGAGTATACAGACATTACAGCACGGGATCACAGAGGATTCATTTTGTGAAGTAAAACATTTCCCTGCCTGTTTTTAAACAATATTGTATGTGTATTCAAAAGAAATAAGCCATCTCCAGAGTTATTTGTTAGTGATTTAGTTCCCTCTCCCGTTCAGAACATTGATGATCCATATTTTTTTGTATATGGCTATTGATATATTGTGAATCTGGTGCTTTCTGGGTGGATACCACTAGTGTGAATTCTGTCTCTACACAGATGTGCTGTGAATCCAGCATGCTCTCATGTGGCTAGTGTGACCCAGGCTTTTCACATACTTGGCCACAATTATTTGATTCCGATGTGTTCTTAAGCCCCTTTACATATTTATACAAGGAACCCCCTTACCTATTACCTGACATAGGGCATAATTGATCTTGTATCGTATTGATTATTAGTGCATCAAACTAATTTTTCTTGGGGTATAATTATATTTATTTACTGTGTCTGTGGGGAGCAATATTTTGAGCATTTGGGAATGATGGTCACTATATATTATGACATGTTCACATAGAGCTTTTTTGTACCATTATGTAAATTTATCTCCTATATATGATTCAGTACTACACTTGATTTATTTTAGAGTCATTGGTCTTTATATGCTATGGCCTAAGTCTGGTTTTTAGTAATTTTCTGTAATTGTGTGTGTGCACTCCTCTATGCAGTGCCATTCCATAACCATGGTTGTATTAATAAAGGTTTTTTATTGAACATCTATATGTCTCTATATGACCTTCTAGTTTGAGTCTTTTTTGTAGGTATTGTGTAATTCTTCTGAATGGGCAGATATATGTCAGTTTAATTAATGTGTGATTGACATTAATCTCCCCTATTTTGTATTGACATATTACTACTGCCATAGCCCAGTATTTTTTCTATGTTTTTCTTTTATGCTAGAACCAGAACACTTCAGGATCTCCAATGAGCACATCAATTTCTATATCTAAATTGTCTAGTGAAAAGCAGTTTCTCTGCAATATTTTTGCATGTATATGTAACACGGGTACTTTAGATGCAGTGACACAAAAACACAGAGCAGCCAATACAGGGTTAATAAACAGGGGAGATTTATGATAACAGGGTCAATCTCCATGCAGGGAGTAACAGGGGAAAATATGGGGGAAAACAAGGGAAGTAGCAGGTAAAAGTCTATAACTGACAGTTCACAATTTAACTAGATGTAGCAGGGTCGAACCGGTTGTAATAAACAGTTTTTACACTTAGCTGACTCTTATCCTCCACAAGGCAGTTGCCAGCTGATGCCGGTGTTGCTTTCTTCAGGCTTCCCCGCCCAAACAATGCTCCGTCTTCTGGCGGCAGCGGGCGGTCTCCGGTTTTACCCGCTGAGCCCCTAGTCCATAACACGGCACCTCATGTGCTCAGCTCTACAGACCCTGCGTCTCTTCTCCCTCTAGTCGGCTTGACTCCTCCGGTCCGCTGCACTCAGATCTTGCTCCAAGTACTGGAGCCAGGAGCCTGGACCCTCTCACACTGCTCTCCTGAGCGGGAATCTCTTACCACTTTTCCGCGCAAAAGTCCTCATCTCCCCCTCTCTCTAGCCATGCCACCAGTTTCCCGGTCACCTGACCTCCCAGCTCTCACTCTGGACATGCCCCCAGCTTCCCAGTCACCTGACTCCTGTGCTCGCAGTCTGTCTTCCCCCTGCAACCAGAGGTATGGCCCCGGTAGTTCCGGATCCCTTGTTCTGAAAGTACTTACACCCCGGTCTTCCCCCTTACATATACATGTATAAATATTGTTTCAGTCATTTTGTTTGTGTAAATCTGGATTTTTAAGGATGCATTCAAGTCTAGCAGTGTAGTCATGTAGCAATGATGTAGAAATCAATTGTCATGAAACCCCATCGGCAGCAGAAACAACCCAAAAATGTAGTAGTGCAACTGCAAGAAATTCTTTGTTGTTGACCTTACATCCTGCCAGCAAGCTATGGACCACCATTAGGGTCTGTCACCTCAACGAAAAATGCTAGCCATGCCTTAACATGACATAGGACAGTACACTTCTGAGTGACTTAGTCATAAAGTGACTATAAACAATTTAGTCACTTTATACATTGAATTGCTTGCCCCACCCCCCAAAAAAATAAATTGCAGAGGTTCTGGGAGACTTCTACTTGCTAGCAAAAAGTGGCAAAGCAAATTCATCAAAAACCTTTAATGGATCAGTGTGCGTTATAGGATTTTTTTTTATGGATAGCTCTGTGTAGAATTATGCTGCTGATTACTCTATCCCATACAGCAATAAAGATGTTTTCCAAATGCCCAATGTATGAACAAAGTTCCCAAAAGAACAATTTGTGACTAGTCCAGCACTCAAATTAAAAAAAAAGTGATTAAAACATAGCTTTATTCAATCCATTTATAGTTAAAACTAACCACACAACTTAACAATAGGACATCCTGACAAAATGTCCTACACGTTTCAAACTGATATGTCTGAATTGTCCTTAATCGAAACCCATAGGCCAATATCATTTTGCCAGGAGCCATATATGAGGTGAGTTGAACAAGTTTATCAAATGTGAGAATGGTTACCTGGTGTATACGAGCCTGAAAAAGTGCAAAAGTATGAACGCTGCAAATGTGTAATTAATGAGTAATGTGATATTCTTAATTTGACACAATTTTGACATATCAAAAATCACATTTAAACAATACCTCATTTTCTGATTCCCTTTAAAGAATCACTCCCATCACAGTTTTTATCCTCTTAATATATTGCAGTCATCATATTATATAGCACTGTGTACTTACAATTGCTAATTTTGCCTTTCTACCCAACTAATTCTTGTATTTTCTCTGCTCTATGTAGAAACAGGAAGTCTCTTTTCTCTATGTAAACCATTCCCCTCTTCAACTCCTGACCCAGCTGCTCCCTCCTCCCCTCTGCAAGGGACTTTTTCAATGTCTCATGACTCATACAGGGAAAATTGACCTCCTGTTTCTACATTGAGCTTAGAAGGATTCAGCTAGTCAGTTTTTAATCACATGTTGTCATAGACCTAATGGAAAAGAGAAGAATTAACTAGGTAGAAAGACAATGAGCAATTGTAAGTACACAGAGCCATAAAATATGAATGTAATATATTAAGAGGATAGAAATTTTGATGGGAGGAGTGCTTCTTAAAAAGAACATGGAACATAGCAAGTAATATTTTTTTTAATTAATAAGGAGAAATAATGATTGTGTGAATGTTTCCCATATTCATGTAAATGTAATATTAGCTACTGAATAATATCCTTGTTTCCTGAATATTAGGAGCCAATTTAATATTTATAAAGTATGAAGCATCATTAGAAAGTACGTTCAGTAACAGCAATTATCCGAGGTGAGAAGCAAAATAGGAAATACCTTTATTTTATATATTTTTGGACTAACTGCTCTTTTCAAATTTTTATCTTCAAAACTGGGATGAGCTGTACCTAAACCATGGTCTAAATTACCCAAATACACAGACATTTCTACAGGACCATACACATCCCAGCAAGTACTCTCCCTGGCATATGAGAATAAAGACTGTCCTGTGAGGCAAAATGACATAACTAGGAAGTAGAAGATCAATATAATATAATATGCAGGCCATTCATAGAATTGCATAACATTGGGCTGAGTAAATGTTTTAATTTTCAAAAGGGATAATAGGAGAAAATGAACAGTACAATTTATTGTGCAATTTCTCCTGAGTACACCAGTACCACATATGTGATCTAAAACTACTTTTGAGGCACAGTGCAAAGCTCAGAAGGGAAGCAGCGCCATATTGGAGTTCAGATTTTGTTGGACTGGTTTGAGGGTGCCAAGTCACATTGGCAGAGCCCCTGAGGTGCCAGAACTGCAGAAACCCCCCATAAGTGACCTTATTTTACAAACTACACCCCCAATGAATTCATCTAGGGGAACAGTGAGCTTGTTACCACCACATGTGCCTCACAGAATTTTATACCATTGGGCAGTGAAGAAAATATAATTACATTCTTACCCCTAAAGTGTTGATTTAGCCACAAGTTTTTAATTTTTATAAGGGCTAATAGGAAAAAAATGGACTGTACTGTTTTTTGTGCAATTTCTCCTGAGTGCGTCAACACCCTACATCGGAAAATACTTTTCAGGCACAGTGCAAAGCTCAGAAGGGAAGGAACGCCATATTATAGTGCAGATTTTACTGTTATGGTTTGCGGGTGCTATGACCCACAAGAGGAGAACATCATAAGTGACCCCATTTTACAAAATACACCTCTGAAAGAATTTATCTAAGGGTGCAGTGATCATATTGACACCATGAGGCTAAGTGCCCACGATGCAGAAATGCTGCATATTTTTTCCGCATCTCCCTGACAGGAAAAACGCATGCAGATTTTACATGTAGAAGAGTTTGTCAAGCGTTTCTGCATGTGGGTTATCAAGCGCTTTTCCAAGCGATTTTAGCATCACTTGGAAAAGTGCTTGACAACTTGGTCACACTATATAAATCCATGCAACCGGCATGGATTTATATAGTGTGATCAAGTAATAGTTAAAAAAAATAAGAAGAATGGTAAAAAATAAGATTATACTTAGCTTCCGATGGCCCCCGGTCTTTCCTCTCCTGCGTCCGGTCTCTTGTACTGCTCATGGTGGTGTGAAAGGACCTTTCATGACATCATTTAGTCATGTGACAGGTCACGCGACCGCCGACGTCAGCGGTCGCGTGACCTGTCACATGACTAAATGACGTCATGGAAGGTCCTTTTAAACCATCGCAAGCCGCCCAACACACCAGACGCATTGCTGAGGAGACCGGGGGGCATCAGAAGGTAAGTACAGTATAATCTTTATTTTTTATTTTAAATTCTTTTTTTTACAGGTACTATGGTACCCGGGTCTGGATGAGAGTCTCCTCTTCTCCAGACCTGTGTACCATCCGCACATTGAATCACTTAATATCCACATGTTCATATGTAGTCATGCGGATATTAAATGATTCAATGCAAGTCAATGGTGGCAATTACACTGCGTGTCCGCAAAATTAATGGACATGCTGCGTATTTTTCCGCAATGATAATCCGCAGCGGAAATTTCCGCAGCATGTGCACAGCACATGCGGATTATCTTTGGGGACCATGGTTCACGTATTACCAAGCGTTTTTGTTGCGGAAATTCCACGGCAAAAACGCTTGAAAAACGCATAGTGGGCACGCAGCCTGAGTGTGTCTCAGAATTTTATACCATTGGGCAGTGAAGAAAAATTACATTTTTATTACAAAATTACATTTTTATTACAAAAATTTAGTTTTAGTCCAAGATTTTACATTTTCACATGGGGAAATGGGGAAAAATGGCACCAAAACTTGACCCACAATTTCTGCTGAATGTGTCAATACCCCATATGTGACTATACAGTACTGCTTAGCCACACGGCGAGACTCTGGAGGGAACCAGCACTGCAATACATTATACCTGTCAGTGTTACACTGACAGCACGTCTTTTAGACTATGCTCCTGTCATGGTCTAACAGGCCACCATAGCTGGCAGACCCAGAGATCATCATGTGACTGCTGGTTGCCATGATTATTATTTGGCCCTCGCGATTTCGTCGCAATGGTGCCAATCGTGTGGGATGGGGCTTTCCCTCTCCTAGCCTCCTAAATGCTGTGATAGCTATTGTTCATGACATTTAGGTGGTTAAACAGCCGGGAGCGGTGCAGGCTGACTGTGACAGCAGGAATTCGGCTATCATTTAAGCTGAGCTCCTGGTGGTGATCATGCGGGCACAGCTCCTGTGCCTCGCACAATCGACATGACATACCTATACATCATGGGTCGAGAATCCCTTCCCGACCATGATGTATATGTATGTTAAAAGTCATGAAAGGGTTAAATGAAAGGAGGCATTTCCTGCGTGAGACATGAAATGATGGACAGTCTGTTGCCCTGATCTATAAGTCGTCCCACACTGGTAATGCCCACTTTCATTTAAAATAAGCTCTGGAGGCAGATTCTAAAGGAGATCTGTGTCCCGCCCATATACAGTATAGACCAAAAGTTTGGACACACCTTCTCATTTAAAGATTTTTCTGTATTTTCATGACTATGAAAATTGTACATTCACATTGAAGGCATCAAAACTATGAATTAACACATGTGGAATTATATAGTTAACAAAAAAGTGTGAAACAACTGAAAATATGTCTTATATTCTAGGTTCTTCAAAGTAGCCACCTTTTGCTTTGATGACAACTTTGCACACTCTTGGCATTCTCTTGATGAGCTTCAAGAGGTAGTCACCGGAAATGGTTTTCACTTCACAGGTGTGCCCTGTCAGGTTTAATAAGTGGGATTTCTTGCCTTATAAATGGGGTTGGGACCATCAGTTGTGTTGTACAGAAGTTTGGTGGATACACAGCTGATGGTCCTACTGAACAGACTGTTCGAATTTGTATGATGGCAAAAAAACAATCAGCTAAGTAAAGAAAAACGAGTGGCCATCATTGCTTTAAGAAATGAAGGTCAGTCAGTGCGAAAAATTGGGAAAACTTTGAAAGTGTCTCCAAGTGCAGTTGCAAAAACCATCAAGCGCTACAAAGAAACTGGCTCACATGAGGACCGCCCCAGGAAAGGAAGACCAAGAGTCACCTCTGCTTCTGAGGATAAGTTTATCCGAGTCACCAGCCTCAGAAATCGCAGGTTAGCAGCAGCTCAGATTAGAGACGAGGTCAATGCCATACAGAGTTCAAGCAGCAGACACATCTCTTCAACAACTGTTAAGAGGAGACTTTGTGCAGCAGGTCTTCATGGTAAAATAGCTGCTAGGAAACCACTGCTAAGGACAGGCAACAAGCAGAAGAGACTTGTTTGGGCTAAAGAACACAAGGAATGGACATTAGACCAGTGGAAATCTGTGCTTTGGTCTGATGAGTCCAAATTTGAGATCTTTGGTTCCAAACACCGTGTCTTTGTGCGACGCAGAAAAGGTGAATGGATGGACTCTACATGCCTGGTTCCCACCGTGAAGCATGGAGGAGGAGGTGTGATGGTGTGGGGGTGCTTTGCTGGTGACACTGTTGGGGATTTATTCAAAATTGAAGGCATACTGAACCAGCATGGCTACCACAGCATCTTGCAGCGGCATGCTATTCCATCCGGTTTGCGTTTATTTGGACCATCATTTATTTTTCAACAGGACAATGACCCCAAACACACCTCCAGGCTGTGTAAGGGCTATTTGACCAAGAGGGAGAGTGATGGGATGCTACGCCAGATGACCTGGCCTCCACAGTCACCAGACCTGAACCCAATCGAGATGGTTTGGGTTGAGCTGGACTGCAGAGTGAAGGCAAAAGCGCTAACAAGTGCTAAGCATCTCTGGGAATTCCTTCAAGATTGTTGGAAGACCATTTCCGGTGACTACTTCTTGAAGCTCATCAAGAGAATGCCAAGAGTGTGCAAAGCAGTCATCAATCAAAAGGTGGCTACTTTGAAGAACCTAGAATATAAGACATATTTTCAGTTGTTTCACACTTTTTTGTTAAGTATATAATGCCACATGTGTTAATTCATAGTTTTGATGCCTTCATTGTGAATGTACAATTTTCATGGTCATGAAAATACAGAAAAATCTTTAAATGAGAAGGTGTGTCCAAACCTTTGGTCTGTACTGTATATAAACAGCTCATTTACATATTAGAAAAACATGGCTTTCTGGGGAATAAAACATCAGTTTGCAGATATCAATGTATAATTTTTTCAACTTCTTGTGACCTACATGCCCATATAGACTGCTTAGGAGTGTTGATCCTACAGGCAGATGTCCTAAGTGCACACAAAATATGGACCTCATACAGAGAAACTGTATTACATCCAATTTTTACAGATTTTTACAGATACATTGCCATTATTAACATAGGAAATTGTCTTTTGTATTGTAAATTTTATTCGTTGCTGATGTATAAAATGAATACCATATGGATGTGATAAAGATTTAATACGGATATCGTACGGATGACAATACAGATGAAAAATCATCCGCTTTTTCTGGATGAAAATCAGATGATTTTTTTTATACGTTCATATAAACTTATCCTCACAGTGAGCAGGCCAGTTACAGTAGCTTAATATACCTCTTTTTGTTATTTCTATGTATTTTATATTTTGTCTGTTTATTTTCACTATGGAAATATTTATTTTCAAAATGAAACCTAATTGTCCTCTGAAATGTTATCTTTCATTTGTTAAATTATATTTACTTCTTGAAATTCTTTCACAGAATGTTCTTTGAATAACTCACTAAGATCTACGGTAATAATAATTTCCTACATCTAGCTAATTAGTATTCTTGGTTAGTATTTAAAAAATATCACATATACTCTATGGCAAAAGTATTTGGACACAAATCTTAATTATTAAGTCAATCCCATTGCCAAAGGTGTATAAAATCAAATCCTTAGCAATTCAGTCGGCCTTTATTAACATTTGTACAAGAATGATCATTCTAAAGACGCCACTGAATTTGAGCTTTGCACTGTTGATAAGTGGCATTGAGCGATACCTTCCGATATCAGGAAATATCGGATCGGATTGGATCGGGCCGATACCCAAAAAGTATCGGATATCGCCGATTCCGATACCGGAAACCAATGCAAGTCAATGGGACACAAATATCGGAATGAAAATAAACCCTTTCTTTCCTTGTAGGTTAATTCTACATGAAGGAAAACAACTAACA
Source organism: Phyllobates terribilis (assembly GCF_046119375.1). Lineage (NCBI taxonomy): Eukaryota > Metazoa > Chordata > Amphibia > Anura > Dendrobatidae > Phyllobates > Phyllobates terribilis. The sequence continues at coordinate 760,669,764 of NW_027362762.1, read as the reverse complement.
ATAATGTAGAATGTATTGGGGGAGGTGGTTGCCCAAATCAATGGGAACAGTGCTCACAGTGAAACATGAAAAGCCGGCAATTCATCAGCGTCATACACCTGTACCCGACAATTTAGAACAGAAAGAATAGAGCTTCACACATAGATTAGATAGATAGAAACATGTCAGTCACATATATAAGAAGTACAGTGACAGTGTTGGCTACTGTACTTGTCATTTAGTGTAAAGGATTTATTAAAAAAAATAATAGTGTTTTCATGCACCGTCTCTTTAAAAAAGCCGGCCGGCAATTCAGCAACGGTACCCGACAATTTACAACAGAAAGAATAGAGCATCAAACATAGATTAGATACATAGAAACATGTCAGTCACATATATAAGAAGTACAGTGACAGTGTTGGCTACTGTACTTGTCATTTAGTGTTAAAATAAAGGATTTATTAAAAAAAAAATTGGCGAGGGGTTCCCCGTAATTTTAATCTCTAGCGGAGGTTAAGCAGACGGCTGGGGCAGATGTTTGAAGCCTGGGAAGGGGGTAATACCCACGGAGCTTCCCAGGCTACTAATATCAGCCCCCAGCTGAATACCTAGCCTTTACTAGCTATTAAAATGGGGGACCCCCCCAAAAAAATGACGTGGGGTCCCCCCTATTTTAATAGCTAGCAAAGGCTAGGCAGACAGCTGGGGGCTGATATTAATAGCCCAGGAAGGGTGCCATGAATATTGGCCCCCTCCCAGGCTAAAAACACCAGCCGTCAGCCGCCCCAGAAATGGCGCATCCATAGAATGCGCCAATTCTGGCACTTAGCCTCGCTCTTCCCACTGCCCTGTAGCGGTGGCAGTGGGGTAATAGGGCTGGGGTTGATGTCAACTTATAATTCCAGCTGACATCAAGCCCAGGTTAGTAATGGAGAGGCGTCTATAAGACACCCCCACAAACACAAACACCCAGAATAAAGTCCTTTAACCCCTTCAGGACCCAGCCTATTTTGACCCTAAAGACCTTGGCATTTTTGTAAATTCTGACCAGTGTCCCTTTACGAAGTAAAAACTCTGGAACACTTCAACGGATCCTAGCGATTCTGAGACTGTTTTTTCGTGACATATTGGGCTTCATGTTATTATTAAATTTAGGTCGATAATATTTGCGTTTATTTGTGAAAAAATCAAAAATCTGGGAAAAAATTTGAAAATTTTGCAATTTTCAAATTTTGAATTTTTTTTCTACTAAACCAGAGAGTGATGTGACATAAAATAGTTAATAAATAACATTTCCCACATGTCTACTTTACATCAGCACAATTTTGGAAAAAAAAAAATGTTGGTAGGAAGTTTGAAGGGTTCAAAGTTCATCAGCAATTTATCTTTTTTCCAGCAAAATTTACAAAACCATTTTTTTAGTGACCACATCACATTTGAAGTCCCTTTGAGGGGTCTTTATGACAGAAAACACCCAAAAGTGACACCATTCCAAAAACTGCACCCCTCAAGCTACTCAAAACTACATTCAAGAAGATTATTAACCCTTCAGGTGCATCACAGGAACTAAAGCCACATGGAAGAAAAAATGAACATTTTTATTTTTCTAACAAAAATTTTCTTTTAGCCTAAATTTTTTAATTTTCACATGGGTAACAGGATAAAATGCACCCTAAAATTTGTTGGTCAATTTCTCCTTAGTACACTGATACCTCATATGTGGTCATAAACCACTGTTTGGGCACACGGCAGGGCTCAGAAGGGAAGGAGCGCCATTTTACTTTTTGAATGGAAAATTAGCTCCAAAAGTCAAATTGTGCTCCTTCTCTTCTGAGCCCTGCCATGTGCCCAAACAGTGGTTTATGACCACATATGAGGTATCAGTGTACTCAGGAGAAATTGACCAATACATTTTAGGATGCATTTTATCCTGTTACCCATGTGAAAATTAAAAAATTTAGGCTAAAAGAAAATTTTTGTGAAAAAAAAAAGTACTTTTTTGTTTTCACAGATCATTTTGTGAAGCACCTGGGGGTTCCAAGTGCTCACTATGCATCTAGATAGGTGCCTTGGGGGGTCTAGTTTCCAAAATGGGGTCACTTGTGGGGGAGCTCCACTGTTTAGGTACATTAGGGGCTCTCCAAACGCAACATGGTGTCCGCTAACAATTTGAGCCGATTTTCCATTCAATTTGTTAACGGACACCATGTCGCGTTTGGAGAGCCGCTGTGTGGCCAAACATTGGAGCTCCCCCACAAGTGACCCCATTTTGGAAACTAGACCCCCCAAGGCACCTATCTAAATGCATAGTGAGCACTTGGAACCCCCAGGTCCTTCACAAATTAATCCGTAAAAATAAAAAAGTGTTTTTTTTTCCACTTTTTCATTTTTATGAATCAATTTGTGAAGCACCTGGGGGTTCCAAGTGCTCACTATGCATCTAGATAGGTGCCTTGGGGGGTCTAGTTTCCAAAATGGGGTCACTTGTTGGGGAGCTCCAATGTTTGGGCACACAGCGGCTCTCCAAAAGCAACATGGTGTCCGCTAACAAATTGTCGGCTCAAATTGTTAGAAGACACCATGTTGCGTTTGGAGAGCCGCTGTGTGGCCAAACATTGGAGCTCCCCCACAAGTGACCCCATTTTGGAAACTAGACCCCCCAAGGCACCTATCTAGATGCATAGTGAGCACTTGGAACCCCCAGGTCCTTCACAAATTAATCCGTAAAAATAAAAAAGTGTTTTTTTTTCCACTTTTTCATTTTTATGAATCAATTTGTGAAGCACCTGGGGGTTTCAAGTGCTCACTATGCATCTAGATAGGTGCCTTGGGGGGTCTAGTTTCCAAAATGGGGTCACTTGTTGGGGAGCTCCAATGTTTGGGCACACAGGGACTCTCCAAACGCAACATGGTTCCAATTTGTTAGTGGACACCATTGTGTAGTGTATGTCAGGTTGGTGTGCGGTGTGGTATATTGTAGTGTATACACCACACACACACACACACACTACAACACACACACCAACCTGACATAGTCTCCTAAGCTGAGTACGCCCTAGACTGGGATGAGTGGGACGGGCGGGACATTTTGTGTGCTGTGTGCGTGTGTAAAAAAAAAAAAAAAAAAAAAATCGAAACTTTATTATAGTGTGAGTGTACGTGTGTGTGTGTGTGTGCTTGGTGTAACCTTCTGCAGTCACGTGTGGGGGCTGTCAGGCGTACGGGGCTGTCAGGCGTAGGGGGGGGCTGAAGAGATGGAGGAGCCAGCAGCTGCAGCAAGGGGGGTGATCACTGGGGCAGGAGCCGGCAGCAGCAAGGGGGGTGATCACTGGGGCAGGAGCCGGCAGCAGCAAGGGGGGTGATCACTGGGGCAGGAGCCGGCAGCAGCAAGGGGGGTGATTACTGGGGCAGAAAGGGGAGCAGGAGCCAGCAGCAGGGGGGTGATCACTGGGTTTGCGGGGGGGGGATGATCACTGGGATGGGGGGGTGCACACTGGGGATGGGGAGTGAACACTGGAGACAGGTGGGGTGAACATTGGGGACAGGGGGGGTGAACACTGGGGACAGGGGGGGTGAACACTGGGGGGGTGAACACTGGGGACAGGGGGGGTTAACACTGGGGACAGGGGGGGTGAACACTGGGGGGAGGGGTGATTATTGGGAGGTGGGGGGTGATATCACTGGGACTGGGAGATGGTGGGTTTGATCACAGGAGCAGGGCATTTACACTGAGCCTCCTGCTGCTGTGATCACAGTCCACCGGCTGTCAGAAGGAGAGCAGCAGCCGGTGGATGAAGACGTGGGAGAGGGAGCAGAGGGAGCGGAGGTCGGGGTGCAGGTATAAAAGTGGAAGGGGGGTCGGGGTTGGAGGGGGGGGCAGGGTGGAGTGGAGGGGGGGTCGGGGGGGAGCGGGGGCAATACTACCTGATGCAGATCAGCGGCGGCAGCAGGCGATCAGCGGCGGCAGAAGAGATCCACGGGGGGGCAGCTGCAGAGGGTCCACGGGGGGGGCAGCAGCAGAGGGTCCACAGGAGGCAGCAGCAGAGGGTCCACAACGGCCGGCACCCGATCCATGGACGGGCAGTTGCGGCCATCATTAAAAACTCCCTCCACATCTGATTGGGGCTAGTATCCATGTGACGCTAGCCCCCCAATCAGATCTGGGGGGAGGGGGGGGACAGAGGTGACACTCCCCCCAGCCAATGGCTGATGCTGTAAGCATCAGGCCATGCCCAGATTTAAATATTACACCAATTTTCATTGGTGAAATATTTAATTCATACCGATTGGCAGTTTCATTAAAAGTGAAAATGAAACAGCCAATCGGAGGGGTCCCAGGCACGGGGGGGTTAATCCACCCCCCGGGGGGTCGACTTCAGGATGTCCAGTTGCAGTAGCAACTGTGACACCTGAGCAACCCCGCTCGCAGGCGCTGCAGGGGCTCTTTCCCTCCATGTCACAGACGCTGTGACATGGGTCGGGAACGAACTGTTTTCCATGTCACAAACGGTGTGACACGGGTCGGGAAGGGGTTAATTGAAATAAACACACAATTCTTTAATGTTCTAAATTAAACCATACTTACCATCACGCCCATTCCAGCTGAAGCCAACGATCTCCTGAAATAAAAGAAAAATAATAAAGCAACATCATCCTTACCTTTCCATGGTTCCCAGGACAGCTCCAGCTCTGCTACATTGAGATGACAGCAAAGGCTAGGCAGACAGCTGGGGGCTGATATTAATAGCCCAGGAAGGGTGCCATGAATATTGGCCCCCTCCCAGGCTAGAAACACCAGCCGTCAGCCATCCCATAAATGGCGCATCCATATGATATGCCAATTCTGGCACTTAGCCTCGCTCTTCCACGCTGCCCTGGTGCGGTGGCAGGGGGTAATAGTGGTGGGGTTCATGTCAGCGCCAGCTGCCATGAAGCCCAGGTTAGTAATGATGGGCGTCTATAAGACACCCCCATTACTAACCTACAAAGTGTTAAAAAGAAAAAACACACACTACACCCAGAAAAAAATAATTTATTTGAAATAAAACACACCATTTTATTTAATTCTTAGTTTACTAAAAAAAAAATAGTTACCTGTCCACGTTCCTGCGCTGATCTCCCATGCACAGCTGTCACATCTGGAGATGGTGACAGCTGTGCATGGCTGCTGTAAGCTCACACTGCCGGGAACACGTCCGCCGGGAGCCACTGACTGAGGTCACCGGAGTGCATTCAGTCAGCGCAGCTCCGGTGACCTCCTTTACGGCACTGCTGTACCGTGGGAATTTCTCATGGTACAGCAGGGCCATAAAGGAGCTGACCGGAGCAGCGCTGCCTGAACTCCGGCGAACCCGCTTATGCAATGACGGGGCTGCTTTACGGCCCCGTCATTCTAGCAGCGGCAGCAGTTCAGAGCGGTCACATTCTATGTGGCTGCTCTAAACTGGAGATCTTCGTGGGACACTCGTGGACTACTACGGAGGGGTAAGGATAAGGTTGTGGTTTATTATTTTATATTTTATTACAGGAGATCGATGGCTTCGGGGAATTAGGTGTCTAGGTGAGTATAGGTGTAGTTTTTTATTTTTTACTTTATTTTAGGTGGCGATCGGCGGGGACAGGTAATGTATAAACTAATTTATTTTAGGTAACCACTGGCCACCAATGAAATGTATTTAAAATTTATTGGGGACCAAAAACAAAAAAAAAATATGGGGGTCTAAAAGAATAAAACACGTATAGGGGCAAAAATAACATATGGGGCAGTTTAAATAGCAGGATTAGGCTGATGGGAACTACTGCTCCCATCGAGCTGATCCTGCTGGCACGAGTGGACGGGGGACAGACATAGGCCGATGGGAGTAGTAGTGTCACATCGGCCTATGTCTGCCTGCACGCAGACATCCCGCAGACATCGCACAGACACCGCGCACACACCAATCATGACCAGTCTGATCGTCTGGGAGGTGAGGCTGACCTGTGCGCCGTGGGAAAGTTCATGTGAGTTCATGCAATGCAGTGAAGCATGAACTCACATGAACCCTCTGAGGGCACCGCGGCTACTTCAAATGAACAGCTGATCAGCATCACCTGATACCTCAGCTGTTCATTTGAAATAACCGGCGGGAGAGTGCAGCACAGAACGGGAAAGCCGGCGGTGAAGTCTTTTCACTGCCGACTTCCCCGCCCGGGCCCTTCGCTCCCCGCTCCTTGGTGCTGCGCTCCCCGCCTGGTCCTAACTTACGATCAGGATGGGAGGTGGCGAGGGGAGCAGAGGATCGGGGTGGTAGGCTGCGGGGAAGCAGTATGGGGCTGTGTGATTGTTTAAAAGCCGGCGGCTTTTTACCGCCCGCCGGCTTTTTACCGCCCGCCGGCTTTTAAACAATCAGGAGAATTCTCCCACGCTGGGATGGCATTCTGATGACAGGCTGGATCGCAGCTGAGCACTGCCATCCAGCTTGTCATCCTTCAGAGACACTGCAGAGCGCAGGCATTATGGGAACTTCCGATTCCGGTATTCGATACTGTAAAAGTATCGGAACTCAGTATCGGAACTCTGATACCGCGAATATCAGCCGATACCCGATATTTCAGTATCGGAATGCTCAACACTATTGATAAGATGTCACCATTGTAACCAATCAGATCATGAAATTTCTTCCCATCCAAATATTCCATAATCAAATGTGAGTGGTATTACAGAAAAGTGGGAGCATTTAGGAACCACAGCAACTTGGCTAAGAAATGGCAGACCACGTAAAGTTAAAATCAGAGTCATCAAGTTCTGAGGTGCATAGTGCGTACAGGTTGCCAACGCAGATTTCCCAACTCTGTATTTGGCTTCCCTTAGCAGTTCCATTGATAAGGAATAGACAGAGAGTTGTCCATGCTCAACCACCACTACATTCAGAATTCTTCTAAGGGCATGTGCCTACGATGCAGATTTGAAGCAGAAATTCCCTGAGTGTTTTTTCCTCTCCCTGGCCGAAAAAACGCATGCGGATTTTACATGCGTTTTTTAAGCGGTTTTTAAGCGTTTTTACATGCATTTATGCATGCGTTTTTTCAAGCGGTTTTCCAAGCGATTTTGAGCACCACTCAAATGCATTTGGAAAAAGGCCTGACAATATAAGTTGGTCACACAATATAAATCCATGCAACTGGCATGGATTTATATTATGTGACCACCTTATGAGGAGAGTTCTGCTTTCAAAGCTGCATCTATTGTAAAAAAAATAATTAAAAAGTAAAAAAAAAAACGAAAACCTTATACTCACCTCTCCACGGCTCCCGGTCTCCTGCCGGCGGCGATCCTCTCTCCTCGGTGGCCCGCGGTGTGCTGCCAGGACCTGCGGTGATGTCATTTATCAGCTCACTGCAGGTCCTGGCAGTACATCACGGGCCGCCGAGGAGAGAGGATCGCCGCCGGGAGGAGACCGGGGGCCGCCGGAGAGGTGAGTATGAATAATTTTTTTTATTTTCTACTTTATAATTCTTTTTTAACTTGCAGCTACAATGGTACCCAGGTCGGATGAGAGGAGTAGCAGTCTCCTCTTCTCCCAACCTGGGTACCATCTGAGCATTGAACCGCGGCAAATCCGCATGTATAGATATATACATGCGGGTTTGCTGCGGTTCAATGCAAGTCTATGGGTGCGATTTCTTCACGAAATCGCTCCCATATTAGTTGTGCTGCAGATTTTTCCGCAATGATAATCCGCAGCGGAAATTTCTGCAGGATGTGCACAGCCCATGCGGATTATCATTGGGAAACATGGCAGACCTCTTAACAAGCGATTTTAATGTGTTTCCACCGCCGCGGAAACGCATTAAATCTGGATCGTGGGCACACAACCTAAGACCCTTGTTTTGCATTCATGATGGTCTCAGTGGTCAGGCACCTAGTGATCAATACATTTTTACCTATCGTGTAAATAAGCATTAACTTAGTACTTAGTAACTTGGTATAGCCCCTTTAAGATTAGGTAACCCATTTTTATTGAGAGAGCCAGAATTATTTTGTCCTGTGCACAAAAACTTGCAACAATACTACTGTCAAATGGTCTAAGACAGAGGTCCCCAACCGCCGGTCCGCGGACCAGGACCGGGCCGTTGGGGTTTTTCAGCCGGTCCGCGGGGAGAGGGGGCCCCTCCAGCCTCCAGCAGGGCCGCCATCAGGGCATGACTGCCCTGACTCCAGTATGGGGCCCGGCCGGTAGGAGCCCCCTCGGAGCCCCCCTCTTGTGCGTCTCTCTCCTCATGGGGCCCCCGGCCGCATGCTAAGCGCCGGGTCCGGGACATCTTAGCGCTGCGCTGCTGCGGCAGCACCTTCATGATTCCCCTGACTTCCGGTCATGTGACGGCGCCGTCACATGGCCGGAAGTCAGGAGAACCTGGTGTCAGCGATTTGGACGAGCACCAGGATTCTGCAGGGATCGCATGGGGGTAAGTATAACAAGTTTTATTTTTTTTTAAATACAATTAACTAGGAGTGGGGGGAATGGGAGATGCACATGGGGGGAGGGGAGAGATGAGAGATGCACATGGGGGAGGGGAGAGATGAGAGATCCACATGGGGGGGAGGGGAGAGATGAGAGATGCACATGGGGGAGGGGAGAGATGAGAGATCCAGATGGGGGGGAGGGGAGAGATGAGAGATGCACATGGGGGAGGGGAGAGATGAGAGATCCACATGGGGGGAGGGGAGAGATGAGAGATGCACATGGGGGAGGGGAGAGATGAGAGATGCACATGGGGGGAGGGGAGAGATGAGAGATGCACATGGGAGGGAGGGGAGAGATGAGAGATGCACGGGGGTGAGAGATGCACGGGGGGGTGAGAGATGCACGGGGGGGTGAGAGATGCACGGGGGGGTGAGAGATGCACGGGGGGTGGATGAGAGATGCACGGGGGGATGAGAGATGCACGGGGGGGATGAGAGATGCACGGGGGGTGGATGAGAGATGCACGGGGGGGTGAGAGATGCACGGGGGGGATGAGAGATGCACGGAGGGGATGAGAGATGCACGGGGGTGAGCTGCACATGGGGGGGTGAGAGATGCACATGGGGGGGTTATGTTTACATAACTTTGTTGCCTTATGAAGGGCGGGGGGGGCCCCCAAAAATTTCTTGCACAGGGGCCCACTACAGTCTGTGTCCGCCCCTGGGATGAAGTAAATGCAGCTGAACAGCAGCTGTCAGGACAGCTGCCCTGTCCTGCTGCAGGGCGTGATGGGGCCTCAGTGATGCGGCTCCTGGCACAGCACATTATGTGGGGCTCCTGGCATAGCTCCTGGCGGGGACCTGGTCTACACTATATGATAAGTATGCACTAAACTCCAAATCCCTCCATTACCCCGCCCCCATATGACCAAAGTCCCGCCCACCCCACCCCCTCCTTGCTGGGCCATGGAAAAATGATCTTGCTTCAAGCCGGTCCCTGGTGCAAAAAAGGTTGGGGACCACTGGTCTAAGACATATATTATGGGACAATGGCTATGAGCAAAAAGTTAAAAAGTATGATACTAATGATTATTTTAGGGTACAACTAAATAATTATTGGAAATGAATTCTATTTTTTTATATTATTCACACAATCTTTCCACTGCACTATATGCCAGCATTACATAATATAATAAAGCTAGGAAAATACAAAATAAGCCACTGCTTATATTATGTTTCATTGGAGTCAAAGCCCAGAAAATGAAAATGCCAAATTATACTACTGGACACTAAAATACTATTATTTTAATTTAAATATTGCTGGAAGAAAATCATAAATGCGTTGATGAAAACCAGACAGTCACAGACATTACACTCAAGCATCGTTACATAATGTGGGTTTATTGGACTTAAAGAGCAACACAATGGACAGTCACAGTCTTTTTTATTTCATTCCTTTTTTGGAAAAGTTGGATTTAAAAAAAAAACTTCAAAAACATATAAAAAAAATTATCGTCCCTTAAAGAATTTCAACATACCGGTAATTGGTTTGCACCAGCAGAAGTGAGAAAAGGGCGAGTGAGATGACCCTAAATGATGTTGCCAGATACACAACTTTATAAGGCTGCATTTACAAAAAGCGGTAACGCTGTGGCCCAAAACATCAACAGCCCTGTGCCTTTTTTCATTGTCTCCCTACACAACCTATGTCATCAATGTCTTTATCAATACTCACCAATGAACTATCAGATTCTAGCTGCTGTATTTTCAACATCATGAATTCAGTTCTATGAATATTACAGGTGTTAAACATCGTGTGTCTCTTATCTCATCCCACCCACATAGACGAAAGACTCTGCAGGTCATGTGATTTCCTGTCATTTGACATAAACTCATTATTTTTTTTGAGTGGTTAATATTATGTGTGAATTGATACAATTTTCCTCATTATACTCACACAGTGTATATTATGCAAACCTGGGCAATAAAATCAAGACAATCTTATACATTTTCGTGTGAAATACTTGTCTTCACTTAATTCCAATTCTGTTACTTTATAACCATTTCTTCTTTCCTCTTAACTTATTCAAGAAAATATCTGTGGGTGTGAATGGCCATATACAGAAACCTATTTTAGAATCTGTATCATGTGGGTGTGTTAACCCCGTTTGAGATGATTTCAAGGAGAAACAATTATACAGGAAAGTAATGCTTAGATAAAGAAAATATGGCTGTGGTCATGTTTCATGCAGATAAAATAAAACTTTACTGCATCAACGATCTTTAGAGAAGAATTCACATAATTTGGAATCCTCCCTCTTTGTCACTCTTCCAGTGTTGGTGTATTCATGCAATGATGTTGCAATCAACAATCGGTCCTGCTTAGAGTAGTAGTTCTACAAGCCATCACCGCCAACAATACTGTCACAAGTTTCTGTTAAATAGCAAAAAGACTTAGAGCAGCGGTGCCATACAATATGTTTCCAATTAGTTTTTTTTATTATGCTCACAAAAGTAAAAGAGTAAAAGAGTTAAAACACATAAAGATTATATCAAACACAGCATCATGCCAGCTTCTACTTGACCCTGGGTTTCGCCTGTTGGCTTCTTCCTGGGCAAGCAGCTTTTCTTTAAGGGAAACACAAACTGACAGCAAATTGATCACTTGGGGATCTATTGGTCCTATTAAGACTAAAATGAACCTCATTGGATTAATACATTGATACTGAGTGTATGATAATGAGGAGGAATTTCAGATGATGTGGATTCTGCTCTAAAGATCGTTGATGCAGTAAACTTGTATTTTACCTGTTTACTGTGAAGTGTATTGGATCACATTACTGAACTTGGCCTTGCTCCAATTTTACTGGGGTCCTTGTGATGAACACAGTGCCCAGTTAAATAATTATAGTGACATATCATAGTGGACCATTCCCTCTATTACTACAAACTCTCTCATCTCTTAGCATCACAGACTTGGCCCTATCTTGGATCTCCTCATACCTAACAGACCAGACATTCAGTGTCTCCCACTCACATGCCACCTCCTCATCTTGCCCCCTATCTGTCGGTGTCCCACAAGGTTCAGACCTAGGACTCTGCTCTTCTCCATTTACACCTTCGGATTGGGACAGCTTATAGAGTCTCACGGCTTTCAGTATCATCTCTATGCTGATGACACACAGATCTATCTCTCTGGACCTGATATCACCTCCTTACTATCCAGAATCCCACAATATCTGTCCGCTATTTCATCCTTCTTCTCTGATAGATTTCTAAAACTTAACATGGATAAAACTGAATTCATCATCTTTCCACCATCTCTCTCAACCCCCCCATCTGACCTATCCATCATAGTCAATGGCTGCTCACTCTCCCCAGTCCCGCAAGCTCTCTGCATCGGGGTAACCCTAGACTCTAATCTCTCATTCAAAACTCTTATCCAAGCCCTTTTCACTTCCTGCCGACTCCAGCTCAAAAATATCTCCCGGATCCATACATTCCTCAACCACGAATCTGAAAAAATACTAGTGCACGCCCTCATCATCTCCCGCCTCGACAACTGTAACCTCCTGCTCTGTAGCCTCCCCTCTAACACTCTTGCACCCCTCCAATCTATCCTAAACTCTGCTGCCCGACTAATCCTCCTGTCCCCCAACTATTCCCCGTCCCCTCCTCTCTGTCAATCCCTTCACTGGCTCCCCATAACCCAGAGACTCCAGTTCAAAATCCTAACTATGGTATACAAAGCCATCCACAACTTGTCTCCTCCATACATCTGTGACCTAGTCTCCCAGTACTTACCTGCACGCAACCTCAGATCCTCACAAGATTCCTTCTCTACTCCTCTCTTATCTCCTCTTTCCACAATCGCATATAAGATTTCTCCCGTGCATTCCCCTTCTCTGGAACTCTCTACCCCAACACATCAGACTATCACCTACCTTGGAAACCTTCAAAAGGAACCTGAAGACCCACCTCTTCTGACAAGCCTACAACCTGCAGTAAACCCTCGCTCCACCATGCCACTGCACGACCAGCTCTACCCCCACATACTGTATCCTCACCAATCCCTTGTAGATTGTGAGTCCTCATGGGCAGGGTCCTCTCTCCTCCTGTACCAGTTTCTGACTTGTATTGTTCAAATTATTGTAATTGTTTTTGTATGTATACCCCTTTCACATGTAAAGTGCCATGGAATAAATGGCGCTATAATGATAAATAATAATAATATCATGTCTGATTCCATTTCCATCAGTATATATTATAGTATATGGTATTGATACCTCCTATAAGTGTAATCTAATTTTCTGATTATCTTTTTACATATTTATATATATCTTATGTACAGAGTGTACCAATGGTGTAAATTTTTCAGAATTTTTATGTAAAGCTTTAGTAATAACAAATGGAACCCAAATGTGTGCTAGTTTAGGATTGTTAAAAAGTGATGTTCCCTGGTCATCCCATCTTTGACTAATCTAGGGTTACTAACTATGTCCTGCCTCTCAATTAATATATTAGTCAACTACATAAAAGAACAAAAGAAGAAAACACACTAGCTTATTGAATATATTGACTTCCTTGCATCATTAAGGTTCTAACTGTGAATCTAAGCATTAGCATTAGTCAAAAGGAATTAGTATGTTTTTTCCTCTTGATTGAATTAATTTGCTTATGATTCTCTGGTTTCCTTCAAATTACAAAAATATATCTGTAGATGTATTATTTTCCTATGAAACTAACCATAGTGTTAGTCCTTAACATTTTATCACAAGTAAATTTCCTCACTGGAAATAGTGACTAATATTAATGATGATGAAAATCTGTGTATGAGCTGGTTTCAGCCTACAGTACATATGTGGATGATTACTGACCACAATATTACAAAGGACCTCTCCTGACCTAGTGTGGCCCCACAGAAAAGCAAGTACATCGCCTTGCCATGGAAACACATGGCCTATGATGTCTTCAGCTCGAGCATCCATATGCTATGATAATTCGACATTTAGTTATAGCCATGACCTTTCTGAAGCAGGAAAAAGCTTCTTGACCCTTTCTTAAGTATCAGTTTCCCTCTATGGATTCTACTCCTAGCTTGAATACTTCTGGAGCTTACCTGTGTTTGACCCAGTTTTTCTACCCTTGACTTTGCCATGAGTTTTTTACATTATGATCTAGTTGATCCCTTTGATTTTAACCGTTGTCCTGCACTTTTGATGTGGCTTATTTTGACTTGTAGAAATCCCAGTTGAGGTACATGATCGGACCCTTAGAATCCCCACCTGACTTTAATTAGCACCATAAAAATTGCAAGGCAAAGTTTCACTGTTCTGAGATACTTTTGCCTAACAAATATGCTTATTACAGTGCCTGTGTAAGGCCCATTTAGACCATTTTCTGCTAACTATTGGCACCTCTTCATACTGACCTGAGGCAGATATTTGTAGGAAATGTTGATCAGCTATGGTGGATTTGTTCAGTTGTTGATAGAGATTGTGCAGGACTCAGTTGCTTTAGAGGAACAATATTCATACTGCATTGATTCAGTTTTATGGTAGCTAGTCTTTCTTCCGGTCTTCATGGTGAATCACTTATAGTTTAGTCTAGCCAAACTTACTTGTTAATGTGAATTAGCAGTTTCCGTTTCCAGTTGAAAAATCAATTCACAATTTTCTAGCATACTATCCAGTCCCCCCACCACCACCACTTTTATGCACCAAATCTACTGATCTGAAATTACACACTCATGTATGTTGTGGATTTCAGCTTTCAGCAGAATCAATAGCAATGGCACTCAGATATTGTAGGTGAATTAACTGTTTTACTTGGGACATACAGCACTCATTATCTTCTTCCCGTAATTCTCCATGTTGTAGTTGTTGACAAAGAAGGTAATGATTTCTATATATCCCAAATAAAACAGTTCATTCTCTCACAATGTTTTAATAATTCTGCTAAAAGCTGAAATCTGCAAAAGCATAACTTGATGAAAAACTGAAAAACAATATAATGGCACCAATATTGCAGTAACAATAAAAATAAGAGCAAAACAAGTCAAAATCCCACCTTAGAAATGATATCGTTGGCTGATTCTCCCAAGGCTTACTGGTAAACACTGACCTTTATTTAATGCACTTTTGGTCTATTGAGCAGCAGATGTTGAATTAGTGAGATAAGGAATATTCTTGCATATAATACTGAAAGACTTTCCGTATTTCCTATGAGGCATTTGCTTTCCTAGAGACTTCAGTAGAGAGCCTGCCATGCAGAAAATGAGAGCACAGAATATAGTGGTTTAGACTCCTCTGTAATATTATCAAAGGAGCTACTTGTGTATATTGTCTATTCCATACTTGACTGAGCTCAGGAAACACTTGGGCTTTAACTGGAAGTCTTGGACGTAAGCACAAGGTTTTACCATCATTTTAATTGTTTGCTGAATTGAGTTTCATTGCACACTTTGAATGAAATACAGGAAATTATATATCGACGATATTGCATATGCAACTAATTATTTTACTAGCAGGAAATGCTAATGCAATTCAGAACTCATCCATTCTAATGAAGTAGTAAGCATATGGGGTTTGGTGTCAAAATTTGTACATGGATTTTCAAAATAAGTATACCATTCTCATCAGGTCTAAGAGATCTATATAGTAGTGTATGCAGTTTATATTGTGAAATCTGGTGATATATGAGAAGCCCGCAACTATATATGCTTATTCCTCCAAGAATTAAACATATTTAATGCAAATTATTTAAATAATGATGTAATTGTGTACAGACATATACTGTATATACATGTGATATAAAATGTCTACACACCCCTTTTAAAATGGCAGGTTTTTGTCATGTAAAAAAAACACTAATACTAAGACTAATACTAAGAAGAATCATTTCAGGATTTTCTCCACCTATAATCTGTACAATTCAATTGAAAAACAAGCTGAAATCTTTTCGGATGGAAACAGAAAATTAAAGAACTAATATAATGTGGCTGCAAAAATATGCACACCCTTAAACTAATACTTTAACGCTTTGGCTGCACCTCTATGACTGAAAACCAGAGACTGCCAGAAGGAATAAAGTTAATTTCCTTCCAGCAGTCGGGCCTCCATTGTGGCGGTCGCACGGCTTTAGAACACTATGAACCTGCAGACTAGCCCAACACTAAAGGTGGAGAAAGTTCTGAAATTATTCTGTTGGTATGATTTTTTTACATGACAAAAACTTGGCATTTTAAAGAGGGGTGCATCGTGATTATATATATATATATATATATATATATATATATACAGTACAGACCAAAAGTTTGGACACACCTTCTCATTTAAAGATTTTTCTGTATTTTCATAAGTATGAAAATTGTACATTCACACTGAAGGCATCAAAACTATGAATTAACACATGTGGAATTATATACTTAACAAAAAAGTGTGAAACAGCTGAAAATATGTCTTATATTCTAGGTTCTTCAAAGTAGCCACCTTTTGCTTTGATGACTGCTTTGCACACTCTTGGCATTCTCTTGATGAGCTTCAAGAGGTAGTCACCGGAAATGGTTTCACTTCACAGGTGTGCCCTGTCAGGTTTAATAAGTGGGATTTCTTGCCTTATAAATGGGGTTGGGACCATCAGTTGTGTTGTGCAGAAGTCAGGTGGATACAAAGCTAATAGTCCTACTGAATAGACTGTTAGCTGCTTTTTTCTTGCCATAATACAAATTCTAAGTAAGGAAAAACGGGTGGCCATCATTACTTTAAGAAATGAAGGTCACTCAGTCCGAAAAATTGGGAAAACTTTGAAAGTGTCCCCAAGTGCAGTTGCAAAAACCATCAAGAGCTACAAAGAAACTGGCTCACATGAGGACCGCCCCAGGAAAGGAAGACCAAGAGTCACCTCTGCTTCTGAGGATAAGTTTATCCGAGTCACCAGCCTTAGAAATCGTAGTTTAACAGCAGCTCAGATTAGAGACCAGGTCAATGCCACACAGAGTTCTAGCAGCAGACACATCTCTACAACAACTTTGTGCAGCAGGCCTTCATGGTAAAATAGCTGCTAGGAAACCACTGCTAAAGACAGGCAACAAGCAGAAGAGACTTGTTTGGGCTAAAGAACACAAGGAATGGACATTAGACCAGTGGAAATCTGTGCTTTGGTCTGATGAGTCCAAATCTGAGATCTTTGGTTCCAACCACCGTGTCTTTGTGCGGTGCAGAAAAAGTGAACGGATGGACTCTTCATGCCTGGTTCCCACCGTAAAGCATGGAGGAGGAGGTGTGATGGTGTGGGGATGCTTTTCTGGTGACACTGTTGGGGATTTATTCAAAATTGATGGCATACTGAACCAGCATGGCTACCACAGCATCTTGCAGCGGCATGCTATTCCATCCGGTTTGCGTTTAGTTGGACCATCATTTATTTTTAAACAGGACAATGACCCCAAACACACCTCCAGGCTGTGTAAGGACTATATGACCAAGAAAGAGAGTGCAGGGGTGCTACGCCAGATGACCTGGCCTCCACAGTCACCAGACCTGAACCCAATTGAGATGGTTTGGGGTGAGCTGGACCACAGAGTGAAGGCGAAAGGGCCAACAAGTGCTAAGCATCTCTGGGAACTCCTTCAAGATTTTTGGAAGACCATTTCCGGTGACTACCTCTTGAAGCTCATCAAGAGCATGCCAAGAGTGTGCAAAGCAGTCATCAAAGCAAAAGGTGGCTACTTTGAAGAACTTAGAATATAAGACATATTTTCAGTTGTTTCACACTTTTTTGTTAAATATATAATTCCACATGTGTTAATTCATAGTTTTGATGCCTTCAGTGTGAATGTACAATTATCATAGTCGTGAAAATACAGAAAAATCTTTAAATGAGAAGATGTGTCCAAACTTTTGGTCTGTACTGTATATATATATATACAGTGGGGAAAAAAGTATTTAGCCAGCCACGAATTGTGCAAGTTCTCCCACTTAAAAAGATGAGAGAGGCCTGTAATTAACATCATAGTTAGACCTCAACTATGAGAGACAAAATGAGAAAACAAATCCTGAAATCACATTGTCTGATTTGGAAAGAATTTTTTTTCAAATTTTGGTGGAAAATAAGTATTTGGTCAATACTTGGTCAGTGATGGTTTGGGGAGCCATGTCATCTGCTGGTGTAGGACCAAAGTCAGCGCAGCCGTCAACCAGGAAATTTTAGAGCACTTCATACTTCCTTCTGCCGACAAGCTTTTTGGAGATGGAAATGTCATTCTCCAGCAGGACTTGGCACCTGTCCACACTGCCAAAAGTACCAATACCTGGTTTAAAAACAACATTATCACTGTGCTTGATTGGCCAGCAAACTCGCCTGACCTTTCTCTATAGGGTATTGTCAAGAGGAAGATGACAGACACCAGACCCAAAAATGCAGACGAGGTGAAGGCTGCTATAAAAGCAACCTGGGCTTCCATCACACCTTAGCAGTGCCACAGGCTGATCGCCTCCATGCCACGCAGTATTGATGCAGTAATTGATGCAAAAGGAGCCCCGACCAAGTATTGAGTGCATTTACTGAACATACATTCAGTAGGCCAACATTTCGGATTTTAAAAACATTTTTCAAGCTGTTGTTATAAAGTATTCTAATTTACTGAGATAATGACTTTTGTGTTTTCATTGGCTGTAATCCATAATCATCAACATTAACAGAAATAAACACTTGAAATAGATCACTCTGTTTGTAATGACTCTATATAATATATGAGTTTCACTTTTTGTATTGAAGAACTGAAATAAATGAACTTTTTGATGATATTCTAATTTAGTGAGAAGCACTTGTATGTGCTAGGCTATATTAACATGAAATACCTGAATGGTAGCAGAGATGCCAAGAATGATGCGCCCACCCCAATGTATATATTATATAATATATACACTATATATTTATTGATCTTTTTTTTTCATTTTGTACCTTGCATCCCTCTAGCATAAAACATCAAAGCATCCCCTTCCCATAAGTCATGAATAGGCATACTGCCGTTCAGAAATCAGGAAAGCATAATGGAAGAGGACAGCTCATGGATTTGATTATTTTAATCCAGGGTTGATATTTATCCAACTTTCAACCTTGTTTTATGTTTTGTCAACAATTTTCTATGGTTAAATGTTATTCTAAGATTAAATTTGCTACTTATTTTATGACTTTGGTTAGGACACTAATACTTTTCCCCAAAGTGTCTAGCTCAGCACAATTCTTCCGACATAGGCAGTCATTAAGTTTTATTTTAATCATTAACTTCATAAAAGAGTTCACCCATCACAGTGGGAGCATTTTTTCTTTCGAATAACTAAGTGCATTTTCTAGTTCACAGTTCTTTTTATTGCAATTAGTTGTAATTGACTACGAACACTTTAATGGGTTTTGCTTATGTACCTTGACTTTACAGCAGTTTTACGTCTATATCCCCAGGAGGCCTCTCTAATAGAAGAGATGTTACTATTAATTAGACGTTAAAGTTAAATGAAACTTTTGCCACAGTATTGTTCTTTGGGAAATAAAGATTTATCAAGATTTTTATATAGAAGATTTAGATAATTCATGGCTTAAAGGTATTCTATCATCTTATTTAAAAAAGGCATTTCAATAGAGTACATGTGGTTCCTAACCTCCTAATAGACTGTTTCCTATAATTTAGTAATGATTACCAGGGATGTTTGCTTTTTTCATGAATGACAGATACTTCTATCTATGTATATATCCAATCCGCAGAGGCAGGGCTGGGACAAAATATTTTGGTGCCCTAGGCAGATGAAGCCAATGGCGCCCCCACCTTCAAGCAAAGGAATGGGTCAGAGACTAAGATAACAAGACCCCTGATGCACCTCCACCCCCCTCCGATGGGTTAGATAGCAAAGTCTGATGACCACTTCCACTAGAATTGTTACCTTTTTCACAGAAAGAGTCATCAAAAGTATAAAAAAAAGTGGTGTACTTTAGGGATGTGACTTAACACGGAGTGCAATTTCATAGTTAGATACAGAGTCAATAATTTTTTGCTGACCATTTACACAATGCTAAGTAAAAAATAGCGATATTCATCCCTAACAACCTATATTTTAAATGCAGACCCCAAGGAAACTAAAAAAGACTAGCTATAATCGGGGCCGATTGGTTTCAATTAAGGTGTCCAGCATTTGCAGTTACCCTAATGGAAAATAAATAGACCCCCATTTTAGATAAGGGGTTAGGTCTGGTTTTTGTGTCTGTCATGCGACAAATACAGCTTGCACAAAACTGATGGTGGTTCTGGTGAGGTTCTGGTGCCATATTCATGTAGTGATGATTGTTCTGGTGCTGCATCCATGTAGTCATGATGATTCTGGTGATATATTCATCAGTAGAACCATCATCAGTACATGAATACGAAGCCAAAATCATCATCAGTACTTAATTAGAGCACAAGAGCAATCAATAGTACATGAACATGGCACCAGAAATATCATCAGTAAATAAATATGAAACCAGAACCACCATCAGTACATGAATATGTCACCAAATCCACCAGTAGTACATGAATGCATCACTAGATCCACCATCAGTACATGAATACATCAACAAACCCACAATCAGTACATGACTACGTCACAAGAACCATCATAAGTACATGAATACATCACCAGAACCTCTATCAGTATATGAATACGTCACAAGAACCACCATAAGTACATAAATATGTCACTAGAGCCACCATAAGTACATGAATACATGACCAGAACCAAAGGTACTTGAATACCCTATCTGAACAGCTCCTTATTTTATGCCCCCCTGCACAGTAATATAAGAATTAAAAAAAAAAGATTATACTCACCTAACCCAGACTTCCATCCACCGTCTCCTCTTTTTCTATGAAGTGCAGCAGTGGATGCTGGATGGCGCAATGACGTCATCCCATCACACAAGCCAATGTCCCCTGCATGCGCCTTCTCCAACAAGGCGCAGACAGGAAGCGGCCTACGTCTTTCTGGAGATCTCGGTGAGATTACAGCCCCTCTGTTCCTTTCTCGGGTGGCACTCACATGTCTGACGGACACAAATACAATCGAATGCAGGGAGGGAGCAACGGCCAGGGCACAGGCAGAGAGGGGTGAGTGGTGTAAGTGACTGACACTGCTCCCCTGTGTGCCTGTGCCCCAGCCGTCACTGTCATGAATGCCTATAGCCAGAGGAAGGAGCCGGGCAGTCACAGGCATTCAGCAATTGCTTCTTCAAAGTGCGCCCCCCTCAGGAAGGCAAGAGGTAGCGCCCTAGGCAGGTGCCTACCTTGCATACCCCTCGTCCTGGCCCTGCACAGAGGTAGATTATCACTTGAGTGCTTATCTGTATAAGCAATATATACAAATTGATACTTATTGGAAGTAGCAATCCTAAAAGTCAATATCGACCTTTTACCAAGCCTTGCCATATGACTTAGGATAAAAGCTAAAGGCTCGTTAAAGGGTCAATATTGACTTTTAGTGTTGCTACTTCCAATAGGTGGCACTAGAGTTCAAGTCCTCTTCCTCTCTGAAGAGGCAATTCGCATATTTAATTTCCAAGAGCAGCATTCATGGCTTATAAGTCTCCTCACTCTTACATGCCAGGCCTGGCTTGTCACTCTCCACAAGGAGAAACGTAACCCCTTAGATCACTATCTGTAACAGCGCAAATGATTATGTCCAGCATGTGCTTTATTTACCACTATTCATATTAGCTTAGTATTTCAGAAAGTTAGTTGCATTTAGGCTCTCGTAATCCAATATAAATGGCTGAACTAATGTTTCTGGGAATGCTTGTATCAATGGAAAGCAAACCATAGTGTGCTGCTCCGGTCTGTGCAATACTGAGGTTCCACATTGCATACATGGTGTAGTGACATAGTTGTGTCTACAGTGCATGGAATCACAAACTCACAGGCATCGTCTTCGGCTCCCTGATCCACCATTCTGTTCAACGATATTCACGTCCTGAGGATATGGAGGATGCGGATGCTGTTGAAATCGTGATGGCAGTGGGGAAAGCAAGTGCCAAGTGGCGCCAGCCCTCCCTGGCTTACGGGCCCCATAGCGGTCCCGGTTGCTTGGTCCACCGCTACTGGCGGTACACCCCTGGATAGTGAAGATAATGGGGAATATGCACAAATGCAAGAAAAAACAAACCTTGAGTCCTTGGACTCTACTGAGGGTTAGACTTATTATAAGTCACTAATATTATCATTTCATATTAGTGGAAAAAAAAACATTTAATGATGTTTTCCCTCTAATCTAAATTTTAAGATTTAATTTATCTGACTTCTTTAAGCGAAAACAACTATTTTCTTATAGAAAATGGAACAACAAATGATGAACACTTACAGCTTTCTAAAAGAAGTGATAAACAAATGGCTTGCGTTTTCTTGAGAGGGTATACAGCTCTTAAGAACGTAGTGGTTATTGAGGCTGTAGTGACAGGACACTTAACTTGATGGATTGCACAAGTTTCGTTCATTGCAATAGTTTTAGAGAATCTATGAACGGTTCAGTTCAGCTGACTCCCTGGTGATTTTTTTATTCTTGCAACAGAAAAAGACATACGTAGTCATTATCACGTTAGATAAGATATTTGTCACCATCAAGACTAAAATTAGAAATACATTTTACTATTTGGTATTGGGATGCTGTTACTGGAATGAGTATTACTCTTCAATGGACAATTTGCATTGATGAATGTGTAAATCATTCTTAATCATCACATTCTCATTGTAGAACTCATCAATTATATAGACATGTAAATTAAATCTATTTATCAGTGTTGGTTTATCATGTCACTTGCTTAACAGTGAAGTATATAGCTTTCTGCACCACTGACAGCTCTCAAAGTGACTTTCTCTCCTCCCTTTATGATCCGTCACCGTCACCTCCCAGGTCACTCTTTTACTCCCTGTCTAGTTCAATCACTTCCTGCACCAATAATTTAACTGTAGACATTCCAGCTGTATATAATACTAACGGATTGACATATAGCACCTCATCTTCATTAAAATGTTCTGCAGCAGATGAGCATTTAATGGGAATCTATCACCAGGTTCTTGCCACCTACTCTGAGAGCGGGGCTAAGACCCTGATTTCAGCAATGGGTCACTTACTGAGCTGCACCAGTTATTGGCAGTATTTTGCCTATGCACAATGTATACAGAAAGCTGCCAATCAGTGGTGTGGGTGGGGTTATACAGAGCTCAGAATTCTGACCACTGGTAGGCCTGCAGCTGATAAAACTGCAGCAAGCAGCCCTGTAAGTGATACATCACTGGAATCAGGGCCTCTGCTCCTACATCATGCTGCTCTCAGATCGGCTAGCAAACCCTGGTGACTGATTACCTTACGATACTGTATTTGTAGTTATGGAAGAATTCATACTACACAACCTCAACAGAAAATTTGTTAGAAATTTAAAGAAAATAACAAATGTCTTATGAAGTTATGCATTTATTCAGCCACCAAAGTCTCTTTGTCAATATTTGTCAATATTTTTCAACTGCTGTTGGTGGATTTTTTTTATATTTTTCTTTTTAGTATTATTATTATTATTATTTATTTATATAGCGCCATTGATTCCATGGTGCTGTACGTAAGAAGGGGTTACATACCAAATACAGATATCACTTACAGTAAATGAACTTACAATGATAGACTGGTACAGAGGGAGGAGGACCCTGCCCTTGCGGGCTTACATTCTACGGGAAGGGGGAGGAGACAGTAGGTGGGGGGATTGCAGCAATTCTGCTGGTGGTGAGGTGCAGATCTGGTGTTGGTAAATCAGCAGCTCTGGTGGTGGTGAGGCGGCAGTGTGGTCATTGCAGGTTGTAAGGTTTCTTGAAGAGATGGGTTTTCAGGTTCCGTCTGAAGGATCCAGAAGTGGTAGATAATCGGAGGTGTTGAGGCACAAAATTCCAGAGGATGGGGGATATTCAGGAGAAGTCTTGGAGGCGATTGGGTGAGGGACTTCCTCTCTGCAGATGACTGCACATGATGCATGTGGCCCTGGACAGCAGTGGGGCCCTCACTTGCCAGCTTCTTCTTCCTGTAGCCTGTACTTCCATCTTCTCTATGGTGCCGCCTCCCCTCCTCCTGGGGCCCGACTGCAAAGCTCACTCCTCTTTTGCTGTAATTGTAGAGCACTAACATATAGAGCAGCCACTCTGCTGTTCATTAGTACATAGAATACATAATGTGAACGGGCTGTACATTTGATTACACTTGTTGCCCAGAATTAGAAAAGTATGTCTGCTTTGTTTCAAAAATAGCACCACCTCTGACTATGTTTGGTATTGCTATTCACAGCCTTTGAAGTGAGTGGACTTGAGCTACACAACCCATAGTCAGAGGTGGCGCTGTATTTGAAAGAAAACAGTTATGTTTTTCAAACACCGAACAACCCTTATAATACATATGTGAGTGTCATCTATTTTTTTCTGTGCCCATGTGAAACTTCGGAAATTCATGGATATTCATAAAAACAGAATAAAAAAAGATCCTTTTGGTGCAGTCTGCACTGAATCCAAATAAGGCGCTAAGGGTGGAAAAAAGAGCCGGTTCCAAAGTTCCAAATTTAATGATAACACCACACACAAAGGATTTATTGATCGTTCAATAAAGGGTTTATTCCTCCAACAAAAGGTGGTGAGAAGGCACTCTAGTGGTGAGTGAAGTATCTCCAAACAAATGATATGGGCTTGTATTCCAAAGAAGGAATTTATTAATGTGTTTGTACCTTCATTGGATATTAATACTAGATATTATTAGAAGGAAAAAAAATATAAAAAGATCTGTTAACGACAGTTTGTCACTTTGTTGACTATTTCCAGGTAGCAAATGTCACAGTTCAAATCTTAAAGAAGCAGAAATCCTAATGATTTGGCCAAGATATTTACATGGACATGGTAAGCACCAGAGTGATGTAATATGGCTACAATCATATATTATGTAATTAAATCCAGTTTAATATAAATATTACAATATATTCAGGTTTTATGCTGACATTATAAACCTTAAAAATGTATATTAAAGACATCTAACACATTTGGAGCTATAATACTTTATACCCATGTGTTATGCTTTCTAAATCCCATCCTACAAACATACTAATTTGTATCTTCAATAATTGTACACTATTATGTTCTTAATTACATTTATTGCCTCTTTCCTCTGGAGAATGATATTTTTATATAATTAAATGTTTGAATAATTATAGTAGTTTTTAAATCTTTGTGAAATCCAGAAGCAGTTCATTGTAATAACCTTTCTTCTAACAATGTATTTCAAAAGGAAATAAAAGTAATAATAGTAAAAAGAAATTATTTCAATTTTATAAACTGCAATCATTATTACACTGTATATACATACATATATATGACTATATATATATTATATACTTCTTTTTGTAATCTTACGTATATTGTACTGTATATTCAGTATATATTTTTATTATTTATTTATATATTAAAATATATACTGTATACACTAAATAATGATTAACATTTTTGAAACTATTCTTACAAAGTATTTCAAGGGTCAATTAACCCTTTCTTACAAAATGCCATACATGTACATCATCACTTAGAGATAACCGCACTGATGTGCCACTGCAATTACCAGCAAGTGTGTATGTGATGTTATCATAATTGTACCCAAAAATGATGCACAAAATAATAGATAGTATGAATTAATTTGCAGGACCCAGTCCAATAGCCACATCAGTAATCTGTGGCTGCCTGACGGGAGCTCAGTGAACTGCTTCATACCTGATGGCATCCCTGGCTCATCTTTTGATTAGCTGGTTTGGCGCGACATGATCATTGCAATGTGGGACACATGTGACATCCCGCCAGGTCAGCTTATCAAATAAAAAGATCTGCTGGCCGGTGGGAGTAGGTTCTCTTGGCTCCCGTCCAGTGCCACTGATTACTGATGTGCCGCTGTACCAGGTCCTT
Source organism: Phyllobates terribilis (assembly GCF_046119375.1). NCBI lineage: Eukaryota > Metazoa > Chordata > Amphibia > Anura > Dendrobatidae > Phyllobates > Phyllobates terribilis. The sequence goes on along the minus strand of NW_027362762.1, from coordinate 760,644,346 downwards.
AGAATCGATCTCTACTAAAAATATATGATGTCTACTGCAGATAACAGGCATTCAAATAGCTACAAAGCTTTAAAAATGTAATTGTTGGTCTAGTAAAGAGAATATGATGTTAGAATACAACATACTATTTAAATCAGGTTTTATTATGAACATATTTATATTGGTGTTTTTTTTTTGTGTCTATTCATATAAAGATCCTTAAATATTCCAGTTTTTATATTTAATATAATTAATATAACCTAAGTTTAAAACATGAGACAAAACTACCTTAGTTAGTAAGTGTCAAATGTCACATGACACTGAAATCAGTCACATTTCGTAAATGTATCTAATTCTCCTGCGACTACAACACAGTCGCAAATGTATCCAATTGAGTTGAGTTTTCTGTAATGGTCGCAAGTCGCACACGACTCATTTGCCATAGACTCTAATGCAAGTCACATATGACTGCAACTTGCATGTGACTTGGACTCTTTTTTTACAGCAAAATCACAAAAACTAGTCATGAAACAGCAAGTCACATCTAAATTGCCCAGATGCTTTTTGTGGAGCCACTTGACGCCATGTAGTCCTTACCTATAGGGGTCAAATGAAGGCTCCTGCTTCATGTTTTGTAATCCTATTCTAATCATTTCATTACTTATTGTTAAATAAAGTAATTCTATGGCACTGTGTAGCTACATTTGGAATGGGGTATATTGTTGGCCAACTGCTCTCGCCAAATCCTGTCGCACTTGGCGGAGTGTACATGTGTTCTACATGGGAAGAGGAAAGCTACTGCTGTCTCACACCTCTAGTTTTGGATTGGGTTTTCAATTTTCCCATAAATCAAAATTGGATTGGCATTAGTAGCTTTCGGTGTTGGTGCCCTGTGATAGAGGTTGACCCTCAAGTCACTAGTAGAAGAACCACGGTACTCAAATGAACACACAGTGAAAGTTTGAGTCTTTATTGATCAGCCAGCATACAATAAGAGTAACCTAGCCTATGTTTTAGTCTTTCCCAGACTTTGGCCATGGCCCATGCCCTATCGACATGCGCACAATCAGAAGGCAGACTGCATCCTTTGGACTATGTGCATATAGATATGACATGGGCCATGATCAAGGTTTTGGATAGCCTGAACAGTTGTCTGTCCTTACTTTTATTGTATGGTGACTTAAAAAAGTTATCTTCTACTAGACAACCCCTGCTTAATCATGTCAGGGCCCTGTTTAAAATAAAAAATTGAATACTCACCTCTAGCAGTGGCATCAAACCAACCACTCAGCAACCGCTGATCATCTGCAACCTTCACTATTTCAAGAAAGTGGACATCTCTTCTAATGGAATATTGATGATCTATAGCCTATCGGCACCGGGAATTGTGCTACAGACATTGCAGGAACTGCACCACTGTAGGAGGTGAGTATACATTATTTTTATTTTAAATTGGGCCTTAAAATGATTGAACAGGAGTTTTCCAGTAGTGGACAACCCTATTAACCTTATGACGACAACATAAAGCAATGTCATGGCATAGGAATAATGTACCTAAAAATTTAATCATTACAGCAAAGCTAGAATATGCATAATGATCGCCAAGTGGAGATCTTATGCATAGGGATATCACCACACAAGATTAATGCAAGAGATGCTGCATTACAGGAATAGATTGCGCTGCATGGGGCACAAAAAGTAATTATGGGGCTATGTACTTAGAATGCAGTTAAGGTTTACTTATTTTCAGCATTTTCTCGGTGTCAAGAAGGAATTTTTCCCCGTGATGCAAATTGGCTCAATGTGTCCTGGGGTTTTTGCCTTCTTCTGGATCAACAGATCTAGGTACTGTGATTTTAGTAATATCATAACAGCAATATAAAAAATAAAACTAATTAAAAATTATAAACTGGTTCATTTGTAATTGTAATAGTGCAGTAATAATAAAAATGATGATACATTTGTGAGGCCTAGTCCCAGCAAGTTAATAAGTTAGTGTTGGGAGTACATTTGGGGGAGAAAGGTTGAACTTGATGGACCTAGGTCTTTATTCAACCTATGTTACTATGTTACTATCACCATTACTATCTGTATCTTACCTCTATGTGAAGAAGGGTCCACTTATTTTTAAGTGCCAAATCAGTTCCTATGCATACACTGATTAAAATATTTAATATTCAGCAATATTTTGAGACATATATAGTCTAATCCCAAGTGTTCAAAATCTCCTAAAATCCCGAATTTACCAATACAGGTGTGTCTAGGCTGTTTATGTGCGGGTGTGGTTTAGCGCTTCAAAAAATGTTATATTTTTCAATAGTAAGAGGCGTGAATTTAAATTTCTTGGATGTGCTACAAAGAGCATTCAATGTAAGCTGCATGACTGGCTACCAAAAACTTCCTTCAAATTTAAATACATCAACATTGCCTGGAAAATTCATATGTCCATTTAATTCCTTCTTGGCAGGCAAAGAATGTTTCTCTTGGCTATTGAATGAATGCATTTAATATTGGGCTTAAGAATTCACCAGGTTCTAAGTTATTTGAATACTATTAATTTGCATTTGATGGTTTATAAAAATGTCTAAAGTTGAACAACATATTATTCAACTGAGTGACTACTTATTACATGTAAAAAGAAACCTTCTTTCTATATATGACATACCACCGTATTAATATATCTTGATCATAATATGGAAATGAAACATTTCCTTATATATCTGCTTCTAGAAAATAAAAAATGTTTGTTTTATTACAATATTAATTTAACTCTTCACTTTAGAATAGGCTGATATCCATATCCATATTGTTGGACTGTGAAAAGGGATAGGAGCAGTAAACAGTCACCTTGAGCGTCATTGAGGAAGGTGCAATTTACGGGTCAAGAAAATTTCAATGTCGTGATGGTTGAAGGCTTCTACTTACATACCAGTAAACATTAAACTACTGAAAGGTGAAGTGTATACCATTAATTATTATGTGAAAATGACACCTGCCAAGTGGTGAGATACTGTATATCAGGCAGCGAGTGAAGAGTAAATTCTGAAGTATATCAGGCAGCGAGTGAAGAGTAAATTCTGAAGTTGGCGTTTTGATTGAAGGAAAAATAGGCAAAATTGCCAAGGGCCAAATTGTGATGGCAAAACAACTGGATCAGAGCTTCTCCAAAACATCAGATCTTATGGAGATTTTCTGGTTTGCGGTGTTTTGTCCAAGAAAGGACAATTGAACTCAGGGTCATGCGTACCCAAAGCTTATTAATATGTGTGGGTAGTGAAAGCAAGCCCCTTTGGTCAAGTTAAAAAAGTTAACACTAGCTATGATTGAAAGGTATCAGAATAAACCGATGTTTGGCAGCTTGATGCATCCATGCTGTTCATTGCTAAAAGGGCCTACATTAGGAACTTGAAAATCAGAACTAAACCATGTAACCAGGTTTATTGTTGCATGTTTCCTTTGATATCATGTGATTGACCAAATTTACAGTATGTCTGGGTAATACTTTGGAACGAGATAGCAACAGGATGCAAAGCAATCTGGTGGAGGCAGTATCATACTTTGGATAATGCTCTGCTGGAAAACATTTGGTCCTGGCATTCATGTAGATCTAAATATAGTTGTAGACAAAGTTCAGTCATCAGAGCTAATAGCAGCAGGATAATTCACTTGCCACACTGTAACATTTTTTAGGAATGGTTTAAAAGTAACAATAATTTCAATTATTGGCCAAAATTACAAGCTCTCAATCTGATTTAGCATTGGTGTGAGCATTTGACCCTTGGAGGCCCTACATTGCAACTACTGCTAATGTCTTGGTGCGAGATACCAGAGAATACCCCCATAGGTGTCCATGCCTCTTGGAATCAAAACTGTTTTGGCAACACAAGAGGGATCTATACAGCATTAGGTACATGGTTTTAAAGTTATGACAGGTTGGAAACTATACCTATATGGATGAACCATTAGAGTTAAAAATATTACTTTGTTTTTCAGTCCAGTGGGCTTAGTAGTCTAAGGAATTCACAATGGCATAGGGGCTGTAGTTTAGTTTCAAGGAGACACTAGTGCCATCAATATATTTGCTCTGTATAGATCACAACTGTTACAGTTGAGAGCTACTAACTTAAAGGGAACCTGTCACCATGAAAATGCAGTCCAGTCTGCAGGCACTATGTAATAGAGCAGGAGGAGCTAAGCAGATTGATATATAGTATTGTGAAACAACATTCAGTATAACCTGTGATTTTATCATTTATACCTCTGCACTTTCTGGGCTTTTGGTCCAGTGGGTGGTCCTATCACTGACTGACAGCTTTCTTTGTATAGGAGTGCATACAGAGACAGCTGTCAGTCACTGATAGCACCGCCCACTGGACTGCAAATCCCAGAAAGAGCAGAGGCATAAATGATAAAATCACAGGTTATACTGAATCTTTTCTCACAAAACTACATATCAATCTACTCAGCTTCTCTGCTCTACAACATGCTGCCTGCAGCTTGGATTGCGCTTTCATTGTGACAGTTTCCCTCTAAAGGGCAACCATGCTTTTAATATTTATTTCATAAATCAATAGTACACACAGAAATAAGAAACCTAGTAATATATCTTATTTTTCCCCACCAGAGCAGACCTTTCATTTTCAAAATTCTCAATTCCCAAGTAAAATTTGTTTTCAGTGAAGACGGATTTTTACATTACTAAGGCAGGAGATGGCAGCTGATACTGATTAGTGTTGAGCCACCCCCGTAGTGTTCGAGTTCGGTTCGGTTCGTCGAACACCCGTGTGTTCGCCGAACTGTTCGTCGAACTGTTCGTCGAACACCTTCGAACACCGTTAAAAACAATGGCAGGCAAACAAAAACACATAGAAACACATAGAAAACACCTTCAAAGGTGTCCAAAAGCTGACAAACTGCTCAGAAGACATAACTAACACATGGAAAAGTGACAAGTACATATAGTCATGCGAAAATAAAAGAGGTGGAGGAGTAAAAGGAGGGGAAGACACAGATATAGGCATGTCATGCCCTTCTAAAATCCAAAAAGTGAGAAGCCGACAGGGCCAGTCCGCTCCTGCCCGTGCCACCTCCGTGTCGCCGGGTTTGTGCCAGAGCCGCGGTGAACCCTGACGGCCAGCCCCCCTCTCCCAATACTGGTGCCTGTCCGCTGGTGGGTCGAGCGAGCCCCCCTGTGGTGGAGGCAGCTCTAAGCTTTTTAATTTAAATTGTCTCTCTAATTTGAATGAATACACTTTAAATCCATTTACAAGGATCTATTGGAGGGCAAGTCTCATGCCAGCAGCCGCGTAATTCCAGCTCCAGTAGCGTCCACTAAAGCTGCTGCAGTTAAAAAGCTTTTATAAGGATCGAGCTCGGCTGTCCACCGCAAGGCATCCTACTGCCAGTCCCAGCCCATATGCCTTGGGGTGCCTCCTGATGCTCTTCACTAAGTATCCCATGGTCCCGAATCATTTCCTTTGAAAAAATTAAGTGTCTAAACTACAGGTGGTGTAGCTTGCTTAACAGCCGGGATAATCCGCTGACTAGCAGACACTGCTACTAGGCACAAAGTATTTCCTGGGCTAGATGCAGTTAAAAATTTGTAATTAGATACTCTCGTTGGATGCTGAGAAAGCATTCCATAGAGTCTCCTGGCACGCCATATATGATTCTCTTAAAAAGCTTGGGGTAGGGGTCTAGGGGACCCTTTTATAGCCAAAATCACGGCCCTGTATCGCAATACGTCACCTAGGCTGAAGATAAATGGAACTGTAGCACCCTGAGGGCTCGGTTGCTACAGACATATTGCACCTCACCCAGAGGTGTGATATCTCACTCTCAGGTAAGGATGGAGTGTGGATCAGGACCCGACACCTGCATGCATTACACCACATTGCCGTGGGGCAGGGCGACCAATATGCCCCTGAGATGGGCACGACAGTCCCTGTCCCTGGCTGGAGTGGGGGGAGGGAACACTGAGGAAGGGGAACCCTGTAGTGCAGGAGCAGGGAGGAAGCAGTTCCTGGGTGCATTGAGAAGGGAGTATAAAAGGTGGGCACCATCTTAGTTCAGTGCAGAGAAGTCTGAGCAGAAGTGGCAGGGAGCAGGGGCTCTGCATGAGCTCTGCTCCGGAGGCGGGCCTAGTAACAGAGGCCCAGGCCTGGAAGAGGGAGAAGGAAGGAAGAGGAGCGGAGAAGGCTCCAGGAACGAGGAATGAAGGGATCCCAGGGGTGCGAACGGGCGAGTCGCCACCGCACGCCCGAATCCACCTGCGTGGAGGGGTCAGGCCAAAGGGGGAGACCGGTCCCCGAACTAGTGGAGGCAGGAAACGACCCTCAGCTAGAAACCGGAGGCTCTGACATTTTATGTGGCGCAGCCCCTCGCTACACCCGCTAGGAAGGCACCACATAGGGTCAGGGAAACTGGCGCCAAGTTTACCAAGAGGAGGCCCGAGGCAGCCGGACAGAAGTGTTGGTAAGAAAGGCCAGACAAAGGACACACAAAGGGGGTCCTGTGAAGTGCTCCAAAGTTATCTGGGAGTTGTCTGAGCCCCTCACCTGGTGAGCACAGTACGACGTGGGCAGCCGTTACCTGCAGACGTGGTCTGGATAATAAGAACTGTGAGTAAAGGCCCTGGACTGCATCACTGACTCCGTGTCGTTACTGCTGCTGCCCTGCACCATCACCCCCATCCTCCGCATACACTGCCCTGAGGCTATACTCCTCCCATGGGGAGTTATGCTACGCTCTGCTGCACCCACAACACCAGCCGCAGCGGTCTGCCCAGGAGCGGCGGTTCACTCTGACCGCAATCCACGGGTGGCGTAGTCGGACATTTAAACATCAAAACCACATAAATAGTTCCGCCACTGGTTTGACCGCCCTGAGCCACGGAACCGGGTTGCCGCCACGGAGACTACAACCACCAGCATCCACCAAAAAGGGTCCGGCTCCGGGTGTCCCAAGGCCCAGGGGGCGCGTCAGAACATTTTCATCACCTTTCACAATCACCAATGGGACAAGGCAGGGATGTTCTCTGTCCCCTCTCTTATACATCCTAGTGACGGAGCACCTGCTCTCATCAATTCGCCATAACCCCAATATTAGGTGGATTGAGGTGGGAGGCACCGAGTACAAGTGCTCTCTATTTGCTGATGATGTCCTAGTATATATCACTCAATCACATATATCCATCCCTGCTGTTATGGCTGAAATAGATCACTTTGTTACATGGTCAAATTTTAAAATCAATGCAGCGAAGTCTGAGGCCCTCGATGTCTCCCTCCCCAAATCCATATAGGATTCCATCCAGTCTAACTTTCCCTTTGCCTGTCCCTCACAGGGTATCAAATACTTAGGAATTCCTATTCATAGAGACCTCTCCCATCTATGTTATCTTAATTTTGGGTCCTTTATTGAACAACTCCATACAGACCACGGTTGGCAAGTTAGAACTGTAAGATTCACTACGTGAACCGCTGGTGTTTTGTGGAAAAGCACATGTACACTGCGTTCCAAATTATTATGCAAAAAGTGTTTAGGAGTGATAAGGGAAGAATTTGTTTGTTTGTCAGTTAAACTCATTGATGGTGATGTGTGTCAGGGCTCTTTATATCACTGTAAGCAATTGCAGACACCTGTGCTAATTAGTTTGGCAGGTGTGTCCAATGAAAGGCAAGACTACTTAAGAAGGCTCTCTCACATTATTAAGCAGCCTTCCTTTTTCTGCCAAAATGGGAAAGAAAAAGGATGTGTCGGCTGCTGAGAAGCAACAAATTGTGGAGTGTTTAGGTCAAGGCATGACTACAATCAACATTGTGCGATGATCAGGATGAAGTGTCTTGGCAATCAAGAAGTATGTAGCTGATTCACAGTACACACGTGTGCGTGCTGATAAGGGCAAATTGAGGACTCTTTCCTACAGGCAATTACGTCAGGTTGAAAGAGCAGCGGCCAAAAAGCCTTGTCATAGCAGCAGACAAGTTTTTGAAGCTGCTTGTGCCTCCAACGTCCCCCGAACAACAAGATGCAGGGTCCTTCAGAGGTTTGCAGCTGTGCATACACCATCCTGTCGACCTCCTCTATCCACTTCACACAAGCAGAAACGGCTCCAGTGGGCCAAACATTACATGAAGACTGATTTCAAAACAGTTTTGTTCACGGATGAGTGCCGTGCAGCGCTCGATGGTCCAGATAGATGGAGTGGAGGATGGCTGGTTGATGGACACCCCACGCAAACACGGCTACAGCGCCAACAAGGAGGAGGTGGAGTAATGTTTTGGGCTGGAATCATGGGGAGAGAGATTGTCGGCCCCTTTAGGATCCCTGAAGGCGCTAAAGATGAACTCCATAATGTATGTGGATTTTCTCAAACAGCACTTCCTGCCATGGTTCAAGAAGAAGAACCGTGTATTTCACAGCAAGATCATTTTTCTGCATGATAATGCACCATCTCATGCTGCACATAAAACATCTGCATCTCTGGCTGATATGGGCATAAAAGGAGACAAACTTGTGGTGTGACCCCCATGCTCCCCTGACCTCTAGCCCATTCAGAACCTTTGGAGCATCATTAAAAGGAGTGTCTATGATGGCGGGAGGCAGTTCACATCTAAGCAACAGCTCTGGGAGGGTATTCTGTCCTCATGCAAAACAATTGAAGCAGAAACCATCCAAAACCTGACAAATTCAATGGACGAAAGAGTTCAGAAGCTCCTTTCGAACAAGGGGTCCTATGTGAAAATGTAACATCACCTAGAATAAAGTTTTGAGTTGAAAACTGTTTGATTTCAGTTTCTAACAACCTGCTAATGCTTATAATTTCAAAAATGACCATTTTTTTGGTCTTTATTAAAATGAAAAGGTTGATCGAAAAGTTTGGGGGATCTAAGAGTGTGGCAACCCAGTAGTCATGATTACTTCGAATTCTGACAATATGAGGGTCATGCTGCAGGTAGTGCAGCAAGAAGGCACTTATGTGTCTTGCGCATCTCGGAGCCCCAAAATTATTTTCCGGGCTAGATGCAGCTAAAAATTATTTTTAATTTTAAATCTGGTGAAGCTTTAGTATAGATGGCCTAATAGGATCAGTGCTGCACACTGCTACAAAGCCCAAATTATTTTCCAGTCAAGATACAGATAAACATGATTAGTAATTTGAAAGCTTAAAACGGTTGGTAGGGTGATTTTAACCAATCATCAAGCTTTTACTCTCCCCAGGATGACACAGGGGTAGAAAAGTCGTTTCGGATCCATGATTTGTTCATCTTTATGAACGTGAGTCTGTCTACATTATCAGTGGAGAGCCGCGTGCGCTTATCTGTCAGCACACCACCAGCAGCGCTGAACACACGTTCAGACAGAACGCTGGCTGCGGGGCATGACAAGATCTCCAAGGCGTAAGTGGCTAGCTCCGGCCATTTATCCAGATTGGAAGCCCAAAATGAGCAAGGGTCCAGTGACACAGTCGTGGCTTCAATGTTTACTTGGAGATACTCCTGTACCATCGTCTCTAGGCGTTGACTATGTGTCAGACTTCTTGTCTCCTGTGGCCTTGCAAAGGATGGGCTAAAAAAGTGGTGAAATGATTCCGCAAAATTGATGTTACCAGCAGAAACTTTGGTTCTGTTACGGTTTGAGTGCTGAACACTTGACGGTCCCACGGTTGGCAAGTTGGAACTCTGAGATTCACTACGTGCACCACTGGTATTTTGTGGAAAAGCACATGTAAGATTCTGCAACAGTCTCTGCTGATACTCCTGCATGCGTGCATCCCTTTCTATGGCAGGAATAATTTCTGCAAATTTACTTTTGTACCGGGGATCTAACAGTGTGGCAACCCAGTAGTCAGGATTATTTCTAATTCTCACAATTCGAGGGTCATGTTGTAGGTAGTGCAGCAAGAAGGCACTCATGTGTGTTGCGCATCCAGGAGCACCAAGTCCCTGTTGTGTTGGTGGCGAGGTAACAATCATGCTTCCTTCCTCTGTCCTCTCCCCCCAACCTCGCACAACAGAAATGTGATCAAGGTCTCCCTCATCTGATGAGTCTTCCATCAGTTCGTCCTCCACTTCTTCCTGGGCTCCTGCACCTTCCTCACTAGTTTGGCTGCTACCATGCGCCCTGGTAAAACCATCTCCCCCACCCTCACATGCCTGCCGCCTTGGTGCTGCCGACCGCCTGGACCTTGCAGATGTTAGCCCTTCCGCATACAACTCCTCCTCCTCTACTTCCTCCACCTCCTCTTGTGCCACCACCTGACTCCGAATTCTGTTTAACATGTGCTCCAGCATGTAGTCACCGGAATAGTCATGCTGATAATGGCATCGTCAGCACTAAACATCTTCGTCGCCATTTCAAAACTGTGCAGAAGGGTGCATAGGTCCCTGATCTGAGACCACTCCTCCAGCGTGATTTGCCCCACCTCTGAATCTCGTTGGCCCAGGCTATACGTCAGAACGTATTGCACCAGGGCTTGTCGGTGCTGCCACAGTCACTGCAACATGTGCAGAGTTGAATTCCACCGGGTAGGCACATCGCATTTTAGTCGGTGAAGTGGCAGGCCCAACGACTTCTGTAGAGATGTAAGTCGCTGAGCTGCGGGATGCGAACGGCGGAAGTGAGCACACAGCGACCGTGCCCTCTGCAGAAGGCCATCTAGTCTGGGATAGTGGGCTAAAAATTGCTGGACAACCAGGTTCAACACGTGAGCCATACAAGGCACGTGTGTGACATTGCCCCGGCGAAGGGCCGCACCCAGGTTTGCAGCATTGTCGCACACGGCCTTCCCTGGTTTCAGGTCCAGTGGAGACAACCATTCATGAAATTGGTTCTCCAGAGCTGACCACAACTCCTCAGCTGTGTGACTCACATTTCCCAGACATTTCAATGTAAAAATCGCCTGATGACGTTGAGCCCTACTGCCAGTATAGTAAGGAGGTGTGCAGGATCCCTTCTGCGCAGTTAGAAAGCTTGTGGCATGACCAGACAGGCTTTGGGTGCAGGTGGAAGACCGAGAGGAGGTTGAGGAGGCAGAAGCAGTGGAGGAACTTTGACATAAAGAGGATTGACGCACAACTCGTGGGGACGGCAAGACTTGGACAGCAGCCCCTTGTCCTGCTGTCACCATAGTTACCCAGTGCCCAGTCAGCGACATGTAACGCCCCTGTCCATGCCTACTCGTCCAAGTGTCTGTGGTGAAATGCACCCTGTCACACACAGAGTTTCTCAAAGAAGCGGTGATGTTGTGTGCAACATGCTGGTGGAGCGCAGGCACACCTTTCTTTGAGAAGTAGTGCCGACTGGGCATCTGGTACTGGGGCACTGCGACGGACATAAGGTCTCGAAAATCCTCTGTGTCCACCAGGCGGAAAGGCAGCATTTCTGTAGCCAAGAGCTTGCAGATGGTGAAATTCAACCTCTTAGCTTTCTCATGGCTAGGAGGAAATGGTCTTTTACTTGTCCACATCTGAGGGACCGAGGGCTGGCTATTGTGCTTAGACGGGGTTGATAAGGGTGTCCCCGGCAAACTGCCGGTCTGTGAGGAAGATGCAGGCGGACATGTTAGGTTGCCTTGATCCAAAGGTGGTGCTATCGATGTCGGACAGCGCTCAACACCAGCTGGTGTTCCCACCTCCAAAGAAAATGATGACCTGCCAATCACGCTGGCTGTTGCGGGTAAAGAGGTGGCAGGTCTGCGCCCCAAAACAGGTGTGACTGCTGTCCCCCCAGTCACAGAGGATGAAGAGGCCGCGGATGCACAAGATATGGCAGACGGTGGTTGGCCCGGCCGGCTAGGCCGCATTGTAGCACACTGAGCTTCCCACTGCAACTTATGCTTCATGTCCATGTGCCGGTTCATGCATGAAGTACTCAAACTATGTATTTTTTGGCCTCTACTTAGCTTTTGCTGACAAATGTTACAGATAACACGAGTTGGGTCATCTTTATCGATCTGAAAAAATGCCCAGGCTATGCAAGGCTTAGCACCCATGCGACCTGAAGAGCCACCACGACTTGTGGTGAGAGGCAGAGTTGTGTTTGAGGATGCAGTTGTTGACGTGCTTCCAGTACTACGTCTCTGTCCAGGACGGCGCAACCTGACCTCGTCGTCACTAGCATCTTCCTCCACCTCCTCTGCTGACCTCATCTCTTGGCTGACTGTGGGTTGACAGTAAGTGGGATCTCCAACCTCATCATCATCACCCTGTGTGTTATCACACCCGTCGTCCTCAGAGCCAACCTGTTCCTGCCCTGACAAAAAACTAAAGTTGTCGCTCCAATCAGGTATTTGAGTCTTATCATCGTCTTCCTCATTGTCTCCACCAACAGGAGTTACAGTTTGGGAATGAGGGTCTACATTATGGTCAGAACCTTCTGCGTCTGGTCCTGGATCCGACTCATAAAGATTCTGGGCATCAGTGCAGATCATTTCCTCGTCTGGATTCACAGAAGCGCTGGAGTCGACCTCTGATTCCCAGGCTATAGTATGAGTAAACAGCTCTGCAGACTCAACCATCTGTTCTACCTCATACTCAGACGGTCAGCTGGAGATTTCGGAGCTGTGAGGAAGCAAGTGCGATTTGGGTGACACCTTTGAGGACTGGAGTATTTGTGATGTTGAAGTTGATGTGGAGGAGAGCCCACTTAAAGGAGCACTTGATATCCGTTGAAGCACCTGCTGTTTTTGTGCCTCATCTGGAATTTGTAGCGATTGGCGTGGCCGTAAGAAAGGGATCTTATCACATTGTCCGCTAAAAGAAGTAGACATTTTAATTTGGCTGGAAGATGGTCTTTCTTCTGCAGATGTTACTGTTGCTTTAACACCTACCCCACGGACACAACCTTTTTTCCCCTTCCCAACACGCCTATTCCCCTTTCCACCAGCAGCAGGCCTTTTTCCACTCATTTTGGTGGTTAACTAATTCACAACTCTGGAGTTGTTTGCACAAAAAACAATGGATGGTAACCGAGCAGAGCTGAGTGGCCAAACTGTGGTATTAGGCCAAAACTATTGGCTGGGTTAGATGCAGAAAAAAATTATATTCAATTTGCAACCTGATGGAGGTCAGTATAGATGGACTAATACAACAAGTCCCACACACAGCTAGAAGCCCAATATTTTTTCAGAGGTAGATGCAGAAAAAAATATATTCAGTTTGCAACCTGATGGAGGTCAGTATAGATGGACTAATACAACAAGTCCCACACACAGCTAGAAGCCCAATATTTTTTCAGAGGTAGATGCAGAAAAAAATTATATTCAGTTTGCAACCTGAAGGAGGTCAGTATAGATGGATTAATAGAACAAGACCCACACACAGCTAGAAGCCCAATATTTTTTCAGAGCTAGATGCAGAAAAAAATTATATTCAGTTTGCAACCTGATGGAGGTCAGTATAGATGGATTAATAGAACAAGACCCACACACAGCTAGAAGCCCAATATTTTTTCAGAGCTAGATGCAGAAAAAAATTATATTCAGTTTGCAACCTGAAGGAGGTCAGTATAGATGGATTAATAGAACAAGACCCACACACAGCTAGAAGCCCAATATTTTTTCAGAGCTAGATGCAGAAAAAAATTATATTCAGTTTGCAACCTGATGGAGGTCAGTATAGATGGATTAATAGAACAAGACCCACACACAGCTAGAAGCCCAATATTTTTTCAGAGCTAGATGCAGAAAAAAATTATATTCAGTTTGCAACCTGAAGGAGGTCAGTATAGATGGATTAATAGAACAAGACCCACACACAGCTAGAAGCCCAATATTTTTTCAGAGCTAGATGCAGAAAAAAATTATATTCAGTTTGCAACCTGATGGAGGTCAGTATAGATGGATTAATAGAACAAGACCCACACACAGCTAGAAGCCCAATATTTTTTCAGAGCTAGATGCAGAAAAAAATTAGATTCAGTTTGCAACCTGATGGAGGTCAGTATAGATGGACTAATAGAATGATGCTATGCCCAAAAGATTTTACTTCACTAGGTGCAGTAAAAAATTGGTATTCTATACACAGGTGGTATATCTTGCAACACAGATAGGCTACTCCACTGACTAACACACTCTGCAATAGGCCAAAAAGGATTAGCTTTGCTAGATTCAGCCAAATGCTGTGAAAAAAACTTGCACAGCACTGGCACAGACCTGCCTGGCAAAAACTGATAGGAACTGATGTAACCTAGTCCTGAAAAGGACTCCAATTACAATTAGTCTTTACTCCCACAACCTATCTATTTAAGAGCACAGACCTGCCTGATAAAAGTCGTAGGAAATGCTGTAACCTAGTCCTTAAAAGGACTGCAATCACAACTATTCCCTACTCCCAAGCTATCTGTATATTTGTGCGAAAATTGGCTTGAAATTAACAAGGTATAGCGCACACAGCAACAGCGGTGCCGTCTAACACGCAGCTGCAGCAGTGAGAAAATGGTGGCGACGGGGAAAATGGCTTGGTCTTATAGGGCAAGGACATGTGACATACACTGCCAATGACACATGCCCTTGCTTGTGTGAAAAAAAGCACTTCGCTCCGTGTGTGCGCTGCTGATAGGCTGACAGATTGCACCTCCCCACTGTAAATGCGGGAAAGAGAAAAAAAAATGGAGATCTTCATTGTTCCTGCAGAGATCCATCCCCTGCCCCTCCCCCCACCCCGCTGTACACTCAAACTGCGTATTAACATTAATTTTCATCATTACTGAGAAAAAATCCAGTTATGATTTTGGTGCACGAACAGTTATCGAACATAACCTTGAACAGCCGAATTTTTCTCAAATTGTTCGTGTTCGCCGAACGGCTCGAACACCGCCCAAAACAGCTCGAATTTGAGATTGGCGAACAGTTCGAGTAGAACAACGCTCATCTCTAATACTGATAAGATTCTATGTATTTTTACATTACTGAGGCAGGAGATGGCAGCTGCTACTGATAAGATTCTATGTATTTTTACATTACTGAGGCAGGAGATGGCAGCTGATACTGGTAAGATTCTATGTATTTTTACATTACTGAGGCAGGAGATGGCAGCTGCTACTGATAAGATTCTATGTATTTTTACATTACTGAGGCAGGAGATGGCAGCTGCTACTGATAAGATTCTATGTATTTTTACATTACTGAGGCAGGAGATGGCAGCTGATACTGATAAGATTCTATGTATTTTTACATTACTGAGGCAGGAGATGGCAGCTGATACTGATAAGATTCTATGTATTTTTACATTACTGAGGCAGGAGATGGCAGCTGCTACTGATAAGATTCTATGTATTTTTACATTACTGAGGCAGGAGATGGCAGCTGATACTGATAAGATTCTATGTATTTTTACATTACTGAGGCAGGAGATGGCAGCTGATACTGATAAGATTCTATGTATTTTTACATTACTGAGGCAGGAGATGGCAGCTGCTACTGATAAGATTCTATGTATTTTTACATTACTGAGGCAGGAGATGGCAACTGATACTGATAAGATTCTATGTATTTTTACATTACTGAGGCAGGAGATGGCAGCTGATACTGATAAGATTCTATGTATTTTTACATTACTGAGGCAGGAGATGGCAGCTGATACTGATAAGATTCTATGTATTTTTACATTACTGAGGCAGGAGATGGCAGCTGCTACTGATAAGATTCTATGTATTTTTACATTACTGAGGCAGGAGATGGCAGCTGCTACTGATAAGATTCTATGTATTTTTACATTACTGAGGCAGGAGATGGCAGCTGCTACTGATAAGATTCTATGTATTTTTACATTACTGAGGCAGGAGATGGCAGCTGCTACTGATAAGATTCTATGTATTTTTACATTACTGAGGCAGGAGATGGCAGCTGATACTGATAAGATTCTATGTATTTTTACATTACTGAGGCAGGAGATGGCAGCTGCTACTGATAAGATTCTATGTATTTTTACATTACTGAGGCAGGAGATGGCAGCTGCTACTGATAAGATTCTATGTATTTTTACATTACTGAGGCAGGAGATGGCAGCTGCTACTGATAAGATTCTATGTATTTTTACATTACTGAGGCAGGAGATGGCAGCTGCTACTGATAAGATTCTATGTATTTTTACATTACTGAGGCAGGAGATGGCAGCTGATACTGATAAGATTCTATGTATTTTTACATTACTGAGGCAGGAGATGGCAGCTGATACTGATAAGATTCTATGTATTTTTACATTACTGAGGCAGGAGATGGCAGCTGCTACTGATAAGATTCTATGTATTTTTACATTACTGAGGCAGGAGATGGCAGCTGATACTGATAAGATTCTATGTATTTTTACATTACTGAGGCAGGAGATGGCAGCTGCTACTGATAAGATTCTATGTATTTTTACATTACTGAGGCAGGAGATGGCAGCTGATACTGATAAGATTCTATGTATTTTTACATTACTGAGGCAGGAGATGGCAGCTGCTACTGATAAGATTCTATGTATTTTTACATTACTGAGGCAGGAGATGGCAGCTGCTACTGATAAGATTCTATGTATTTTTACATTACTGAGGCAGGAGATGGCAGCTGCTACTGATAAGATTCTATGTATTTTTACATTACTGAGGCAGGAGATGGCAGCTGCTACTGATAAGATTCTATGTATTTTTACATTACTGAGGCAGGAGATGGCAGCTGCTACTGATAAGATTCTATGTATTTTTACATTACTGAGGCAGGAGATGGCAGCTGCTACTGATAAGATTCTATGTATTTTTACATTACTGAGGCAGGAGATGGCAGCTGATACTGATAAGATTCTATGTATTTTTACATTACTGAGGCAGGAGATGGCAGCTGCTACTGATAAGATTCTATGTATTTTTACATTACTGAGGCAGGAGATGGCAGCTGCTACTGATAAGATTCTATGTATTTTTACATTACTGAGGCAGGAGAAGGCAGCTGCTGCTGATAAGATTCTATGTAAATGGAGAGTGGAGGAGGAGTAGGAGCTTTGCCTCTAGCTCCCCCATCTCCTCCTGCTCCCTTCACTTTAAATAAGTGATGATAGTTGCTACTGATGATTCAATCTCAGTAATGTAGAAATGTCTTCACTGAATACAGATTTAACCATTGAATTAAGAATTTTGAAAATTATTGATCAGTCCCGGCAGAGAATGAAGCATATTTCTCTGACAATATATTACTAAGTTTCTTATTTTCACATGTGCTATTTATGTATTAGAAATGAAAACTATAGTTACTCTTTAAAAGAAATGTAATGCATAGAAATATGCATCTATGTATATTATATCTTTGTGCTTTTCTATTATAAAAAAAAAATCAATCTTGATATTTCACTGAAAAATAATATACGATTATTCGAAGCAAAGGTGCATTTACTGTATATTAATCAAAAAGAGGAATATCTCTGGTAAAATAACAGCTTTTGCGAATAAATGGAAACTAGATACTGCAGTTTAGACTGACCTATATAAATGTAGGTCAGCTCTGAACTGTGAAATTAGTGGTCATGTAACTGTAAGAAAACCAAAGCATATATTTTTTTTTAAATAGGTTTAAAACTGCAGAAAAAATGATAGAAATACTCATAATACGTTTTCAGTTTTTCTTTAAACAGTTTTACTTAGTCTGCCATACATTACGTCATGTAAAATTTTTGTCTATACATTTTTTTATGATAAATAAAAGACATTCTCCTAAACCTATTATATACATATATATATAAATAAATATATATATATATATATATATACAGTACAGACCAAAAGTTTGGACACACCTTCTCATTTAAAATTTTTTCTGTATTTTCATGACTTTGAAAATTGTACATTCGCACCGAAGGCATCAAAACTATGAATTAACACGTGTGGAATTATATACTTAACAAAAAAGTGTGAAACAACTGAAAATATGTCTTATATTCTAGGTTCTTCAAAGTAGCCACCTTTTGCTTTAATGACTGCTTTGCACACTCTTGGCATTCTCTTGATGAGCTTCAAGAGGTAGTCACCGGAAATGGCTTTCACTTCACAGGTGTGGCCTGTCAGGTTTAATAAGGATTTCTTGCCTTATAAATGGGGTTGGGACCATCAGTTGTGTTGTGCGGAAGTCTGGTGGACACACAGCTGATAATCCTACTGAATAGACTGTTAGAATTTGTATTATGGCAAGAAAAAAGCAGCTAAGTAAAGAAAAATGAGTGGCCATCATTACTTTAAGTCAGTCCGAAAAATTGGGAAAACTTTGAAAGTGTCCCCAAGTGCAGTTGCAAAAACCATCAAGCGCTTCAAAGAAACTGGCTCACATGAGGATCACCCCAGGAAAGGAAGACCAAGAGTCACCTCTGTTTCTGAGGATAAGTTTATCCGAGTCACCAGCCTCAGAAATCGCAGGTTAACAGCAGCTCAGATTAGAGACCAGGTCAATGCCACACAGAGTTCTAGCAGCAGACACATCTCTTCAACAACTGTTAAGAGGAGACTTTGTGCAGCAGGCCTTCATGGTAAAATAGCTGCTAGGAAACCACTGCTAAGGACAGGCAACAAGTAGAAGAGACTTGTTTGGGCTAAAGAACACAAGGAATGGACATTAGACCAGTGGAAATCTGTGCTTTGGTCTGATGAGTCCAAATTTGAGATCTTTGGTTCCAACCACCGACGCAGAAAAGGTGAATGGATGGACTCTACATGCCTGCTTCCCACCGTGAAGCATGGAGGAGGAGGTGTGATGGTGTGGGGGTGCTTTGCTGGTGACACTGTTGGGGATTTATTCAAAATTGAAGGCATACTGAACCAGCATGGCTACCACAGCATCTTGCAGCGGCATGCTATTCCATCCGGTTTGCATTTATTTGGACCATCATTTATTTTTCAACAGGACAATGACCCCAAACACACATCCAGGCTGTGTAAGGGCTATTTGACCAAGAGGGAGAGTGATGGGGTGCTGCGCCAGATAACCTGGCCTCAACAGTCACCAGACCTGAACCCAATCGAGATGGTTTGGGGTGAGCAGGACCGCAGAGTGAAGGCAAAAGGGCCAACAAGTGCTAAGCATCTCTGGGAACTCCTTCAAGATTGTTGGAAGACCATTTCCGGTGACTACCTCTTGAAGCTCATCAAGAGAATGCCAAGAATGTGTAAAGCAGTCATCAAAGTAAAAGGTGGCTACTTTGAAGAACCTAGAATATAAGACATATTTTCAGTTGTTTCACACTTTTTTGTTAAGTATATAATTCCACATGTGTTAATTCATAGTTTTGATGCCTTCAGTGTGAATGTACAATTTTCAAAGTCATGAAAATACAGAAAAATCTTTAAATGAGAAGGTGTGTCCAAACTTTTGGTCTGTACTGTATATATATATATATATATATATATATATATATATATATATATATATATATAAAATCTGACTGATGCCACAAGCACATGGCACATTCAGCAGGAGCATGGTGGGACTCTCTGAGCTGCTGCATGGTGGTCCATTACTTCTGTATGTTGTGTACTATATTGCCCCACCACAGTGTGATGTGTGATGTAGCATTCATCAATTTTTATGACAAATGAGAAATATGGATGAACAGTATGGCCCAGAGAGTTTCTCCAGTTCTGTACAATAATCCCTAAAATGCATACGAAAACTCTGGCGATGGCTTATCTCCCAGAAAAGCAAAGGATCTGGCATGCTTAAATTCAGTATGCTTAATATCTGCAGTCAGAGTAGAGTTAGGACACAACCATAGACATCTCTTTTTTTTCCCTTAAAATTTACAGTAAGGGGAATGTTGAGAGACCCCCCCAGAGAGACACTCTACAAATTCTCCTTGTTCTTAATTTTTAATTTGTTAAGACCATTCCATATAGTTAATTTTGTCTGTGAAATCAGTTTTGGCTCCCAGCAACAACACATTTATCACTTATCCTTTGTTCTTTTTGGGAAACCCCTTCAACCTTTTTTATACCCTTATTTAGGGTAATGTTACACATGGCAAAGTAATTACTAGTTTTCACTTTTTTTGTAGCCTTGTGTTGACAGAATTATAAATGATGGAAAATTGTCAGATTACAAATCTGCTGCTTTATAAAGAGTAATGATAAATGATGTTCTGCGACCTTGTAATGATTGCAGAGTAAAACTGTGTTTGGCAGTGAAATTGCAAAATGGCTTCCGCTATTTTCTTTTACTGCCAGCAGTTTACACTTTAAATAAATGACATTGAGTAAAGTTAAAATATGCTTATCTGCAGTGAGGCATTGCAAATATTAATGTATGAAATACATTCAGTCTGTACTATTGGGAGGTTTTCTCAAGCCTGCTGGTAGTAATTGAGATGGATATTAGGAATCACTTAGCTGTGGCTGACACTTATAGTTTGCCTTTTGCTGAAACGGTCTTTAAGAATGTTTGTGAAAAGCAAGGATGTGCATCTCAGCTAATAATATATATATAGTTGTCATTTCAAATGATTCATTAATTATGCAGGTTACATAGATAAAAGTGGTTATTTACTTTGAAAAATCCTTTTTTTAAAGGCATTTTCCCATTACTCCACATGGCTTTAAAAGATCCATTAAAAACATAATTAAAGAAGCACTCCCATCAGAGATTTATTTTCCTAATATATTGCAGTCATCATATTATATAGCACTGTGTACTTACAATTGCTTATTTTGTCTTTCTACCCAGCTAATTCTTCTCTTTTCTCTGATTTATGTAGAAACAGGAAGTCTCTTTTTCCTGCATGAGTCATCCCTCTCTGCATCTTCTGATCCAGCTTCTCCCTCCTCTCCCCATGCCATGGACTTTACAGTGATGACTCATGCAGGAAAAAAAGACCTCCTGTTTCTACATAGAGCTTAGAAGGATTCAGCTAGTCAGGTTTTAATCATGTGATATCATAGATCTAATGGAAAAGAGAAAAATTAGCTGGGTAGAAAGGCAAAATGAGTAACTGTAAGTACACAGTGCTGTATAATGTGAATGCAATATATTAAGAGGATAACATTTTTGATGGGAGGAGGAGTGCTTCTTTAAATAAAAGTCATTTGTAATCAATTAAAAATATTTTACCATTTATAAGATAAATAATTATAAATTATATAAATGATAAATAATTACCTTTAGCTCATGGAGAACATTCAGAAAGTCTATTATAGCCAGGATTCTATAATACTATTGGTTGTGTCTGCCATTATTTTATTTGTATTTCCATGTAACTGCTTGTTAGCGAGCATGTTTGGCTCCTAATACATATCGATGGATTTATGCTCTTTTTTTGACTCCAATAAGCTCCATTTAACTAAAGGGAACTTTAAGGCTGTGTGCCCACGATGCGTTTTTTAAGCGTTTCCGCATCGGCAAAAACGCTGCAGAAACGCTTAAAAAACGCATGGTAGAAGGTCTGCTATGTTCCCCAATGATAATCCACATGAGCTGTGCACATGCTGCAGAAATTTCCGCTGCAGATTATCATTGCAGAAAAAAACGCAGCACTATCAATTATTTTGCGGAAGTGCTGCGTTTTCGCCGCCATTGACTTGCATTGGAACGCATGCATTCCGCTTCACTAGATAAGGACATGCAGAATGCATGCATTCAATGTGCGGATGGTACCTGGGTGTGGAGGACAGGAGACTCTCCTCCGGACCCGGGTACCATGGAAACTGTGAAAAAAAGAATAAAATAAAAAATAAAGATTATATTTACCTTCTGATGGCCCCCGCTGCACTTGTCCTTTCATGCCAGCAGCTAGCGATGGACTGAAGGACCTGCGTTGACGTCATAGTCATGTGACGGGTCACGCGACGCTGACGTCGGCAGGTCCTTCAGTGTACCGCTGCGGCAGCCAGGACGGAGGGAAACAAGACACCGGGGGCCATCAGAAGGTAAGTATAATATTTATTATTTATTTTTTACCATTCTTTGGGGTCACACTATATAAATCCATTCCATTTGCATGGATTTATATAGTGTGACCAAGTTGACAAGCACTTTCCAAGTGATGCTAAAATCACTTGGAAAGCTCTTGTCAACCCGCATGCGGAAATGCATGTGAAGAACACTTCACATCCGCTTGTCCCTGACAGGAAAAACGCATGTACAATCCGCATGTACAATCAGCATGTACAATCCGCATGTACAATCCGCATGTACAATCCGCATGCGTTTTTTCTGCCAGGGAGATGCAGAAACGCTCAGGAAAAAATCCGAAGCATTTCTGCATCATGGGCACATAGCCTTAGAAGACTAATACAAGCCCAACATGTGCAGTAACAAGTATTCTCATTCTAATCTTTTTCAGTCCTTTATTAACTCATTATTCCCTAATA
Organism: Phyllobates terribilis; assembly: GCF_046119375.1. Classification (NCBI taxonomy): domain Eukaryota; kingdom Metazoa; phylum Chordata; class Amphibia; order Anura; family Dendrobatidae; genus Phyllobates; species Phyllobates terribilis. The sequence continues at coordinate 760,622,050 of NW_027362762.1, read as the reverse complement.
GGGCATTAGAGATGTGTTTTCTGAATCAGAGTATTTGAAAGTTCCATAAACCATATTCATGGTCAATACCACTGATTGAACTTAGGTTACCATAATGGTCTATTACCAAATATACTCGAGTATAAGCTAATTTTTTAGGCTGAAAAAGCCCCCCTCGGCTTATACTTGGGTATGTACTTTATATAGTATATACATTATGGCTGTGGAAGGTGGTGGTGGGGTGTTGCAGCGGCAGAGGAGCGGGGCACAGGCAGTAGCCGCTGCTGCAGCTACCATGTGTGCCCGCTGCTCAATGAAAATGAATATTCACTCTTCTCCACACCCATGGGATTAGAGAGGAGTGAATATTCATTTCTTTAATAGCTGGCGCAGAGTGTCAGCAGCGCCGCAGCTCCTGCAACGGCTCAGCGATCCTCTGTGCCCGCTATTAGAGAGTATGAATATTCACTCTTCCCCACTCCCATTCCAGGATTGGGGATGAGGGGTGCCATGCATACCAGGATTGGGGATGAGGGGTGCCATGCATACCAGGATTGGGGATGAGGGGCCATGCATACCAGGATTGGGGATGAGGGGGCCCATGCATACCAGGATTGGGGATGAGGGGCCATGCATACCAGGATTGGGGATGAGGGGTGCCATGCATACCAGGATTGGGGATGACGGGGCCATGCATACCAGGATTGAGGATGAAGGGGCTATGCATGCCAGGATTGGGGATGAGGGGGCCCATGCATACCAGGATTAGGGATGAGGGGCCATGCATACCAGGATTGAGGATGATGGGCCCATGCATACCAGGATTGAGGTTGAGGGGGCCATGCATACCAAGATTGGGGATGAGTGGGCAATGCTAACCAGGATGGGGAAATTTACCAGTAGCTGCTGCATTTCCCACCCTATGCTCGAGTCAATACGTTTTCCCAGTTTGTTGTGGTAAAATTAGGTGCCTCAGCTTATATTCGGGGTTGCTTATACTCGAGTATATACAGTAATTTAGTTCATGCTGAATGTTGCTGAACCTGAACTCAAGATATTTGTTTTGTCAATTTGTTCTTGTGCAGAATTCTCCAGTATCTCCCTAAAAAGATTACTGTCGGTAGCTAACTATAATTGTTTGGCAGCTTTAGTTGTGTCATACCTTGGATTCATTACATAGTGCCATCATATGCCACAGTGTATCACAGACACCATCATCACAGACATTAATTGAACCCAGAAACCCCACATCACAAAGCAACAGTGTTAACTACTGAGCCAACGTGCTGCAATAATAGAATGGGACAAAGTCCATTTTGTAGAGCACTTAGTCCACTGAAACTTAATGTGGAGGGTACATCTGTCCATGCTTCTGTTTCTAGTTACCATAGTAAGGGTAAAAACAGAGTCCTGTTTTCAAAATTTAAGGAATTACACCCATGTAGAAATATATTGTAAGTGGAGTTGCTAAAAACATAGTAAATTTTAAAGGGAATCTATCATCAGGTTTTTGCTACCTAATCTGAGAGCAGCATAATATAGGAGCAGAGACCCTGATTCCAATGATGTATCACTTATTGGTCTTCTTAGTGTAGCTTTTTTAAAATCATTCTTTTATCAGCAGGAGATTAACAGTAGAGGACTAGTAGCCCTGGTTCAAGGTAGTCCATCCCCGCCCCCACTACTGATTGGCAGCTTACTGCCTATAAACAGTGTACACAGAAAGCAGCCAATCAGTGGTGTGGGCGGAGTTATACAAAGCTCAGCATTCAGAGAACTGCTAGATCTGCCGCAGATAAAACAGTTTTTCATCAAAACTGCAGTACCCAGTAAAGTAAGTGACACTGAACATCATTGGAATCAGGGTCTCTGTCCCTATGTCATGCTTCTCTCAGATAGTGAAGCAAAAACCTGGTGACAGATTGCCAATTGAGGCAAACTATGATGTTGACATTGTAGGCCTAGGTTATTTGCATAGGTGGTTCCTCAATTAGTCTGTTTGAAGGGCCCTATAAAAATAGTGTAAGGGGCGAGATATTTACACAGAGTAGCGTGACAGTGGTGGATATGGTGCTTTCTACATCTGTATTTAGTACAAAATAAATGATTTATCTTACAAAATTCAGGAGAACAATATGGTAGAAGTCTGACCGTTCTTTACGCCTCTTGGTTTGTAGCAAAAGGTCAAGTTCATTTATTATTTCATGAGCAAATCTGTGGAATGTGAATCCAGATGGGATAATGGGGTCATGAAGCCGAGATATATGTAAGGGAAACCAAGATTTGTGCACATGACTTCTCTATGCTCTCCTTAGATTATGCGGCAGATGACATTTCATTTTATTGAACTGTAATTCTTCTAGTTGTTTAATTCATGTACAGTTTACAGCACATTGATTTATTTGAAGGATACTATTTTGCTTTTTGCTAAAGAAACATACAGTATGGATTTAGCCTGTAAGTTGCCAGCATATACAACACTTTTTGCGAATACAAATGGAAATTTTCCTAGAATGGTGATAAGTTTTAATACTGTACACAACATATTGATTAGCATTGTTTCAGGAAAAAAATAAAACCTTTAGGCTACGTTCCCATGGTGAGTTTTCGATGACTTTTTGATGTTACTCACAATATATCAATATGACGCTAGTACCTGTACAAATAGATAAGCAGAAATCCACTAACCTGCCAGGGATTAAATAGTATTGCAATTAATACATATTTGTGCTAAAATGAAGTACAATTGATAACAACCAATATTGAAGGGCTATCACAGATTTATCTACCGTGCCGTAGTAGATGAGGTCTCTGTTGCCACCGTATGTATATATAAAAAATGCGGCAAACCTTTTGGTTTCAAAGTGTCCAATTCAAAGATCCACTGGCTCTCAATACAGTACATTTGTTCGATATATACCCCTCCTCGCCATTTTTTGTTAAAAGAGTCCCTATGTTTCTCAACATAATGTTTCTCCTTTGTACAACTCCACTTGTTTTTTAAACTGTAATTTGCGACATATTTCACACTTCTTGCATGGATAAAGAAATGCGTAATTAAAATAATTTTCTGGGATATTGTACTTCATTTTCTGGAACAATTTCAAGGGTGCCAACACTTTCGACCATGATTTTGGTGTAGGTAACAATAGAGAGACAACTTTTTTTCCTCCTGGAGGAGAGATCTGTAAGAAGACCCTGGGCAGGTATTACACACCCCCAAAATGCTAGGAGAATTCAGCTCTGAAGCCTGTATAACTTCATATGCCAGGTCCCCATTTGATGCAAACTCAGAAATTGAGCCTACATTAATGCCGGCAGATAATGCCGATCATACATAGCAATCATCTGCCTCTGAGAGCAGCGGGTGCAGCCGAGCTCAGTGGCGGGTTTGTTAACCGATCCGCTGGAGACTCTCATGCCGGTCATGTTACGAAAACAGGGATGAAGCCCTGCAATGTATAGCACAAGCGATCGGACGATCGTAGCTTTAAGTCTCCTAAGGGGACTATTAAATAAAGTAAAAAGATTAAATAAAAAGTTTTAAAAAATATGAAAAGAAACACAGCAGTTCAAATCGCCCCCCTTTGATAACAAAACAAGAAAAAAATGCACATATTTGCTATCTCTGAGTTCAGAAAAGTCCGATCTATCAAAATATAAAGTAAGTTAACCAGATCGGTAAACAGCAGAACGAGAAAAAAAATCGAAACCCAGGAATTACGCTTTTTGGCCGACGCAACATTGCAATAAAATGTAATAAGAGGAGATCAAAACATCGTATCTACTCCAAAATGGTATCCGTAAAAATGTCAGCTCAGCGTTAAAAAAATAAGCCCTCACCCAGACCCAAATCCCGAAAGATGAAAACGCTGTGGGTCTCGGAAAACAGCAGCAAAAGAAAATAAAAATATTCACACAAAGTTTCAAATTCATTTATTTACCACTTAAATAAAAATAAACTTGTACATGTTTGATATCTGCATACTCATACTGACCTGGAGAATCATATTGCCAGGTCAGTTTTACCATATAGTAAAATTGGTAAATAAAAACCCCAAAAGACAATAGTGGAATTGAACTTTTTTTGCAATTTCACCGCACTTGGAATTTGTTTCCCATTTTGAAGTACAGTATATGGTAAAATCAATGGTACAACTTGTCCCACAAAAAAACAAACCTTCTTACAACTATATTGAAGGAAATATAAAAATTTATGGCTCTCGGAAGAAGGGGAGAAAAAACAGAAAAACAGAAAATGGTCAGGTAGTGAAGGGGTAAAATCGTACCATTTGGGGTGCATTCACTATGCCTTATGCACCACCATGTGGAGCTTCCAAAAGGCACAGTACTGTCCCCTAGAATAATTGCCTGGTTATATAGTACGCATTAGAACCTGTCACTATAATTCTTCAGTGATTCTAGCATAAAAATTTAGAGACATACAGAGGCTCACAAAATATACTGTAAATGTGTGACATGCTCAAAACATGGAATTATAGTTATTCCTGCATAGCCATACACATCTCTTGATGCGCTTTTCAGGCTGAAACAATATAGAAGATAATGTCACCTTGACACCACCGCGCTAATAAGTTATTACAGAGAAGTTTCCTAGAAGTCACATGAACAACATAACTCCTTTGTTTAAACGTCTTTGATACCTCGAGTGAATAGGAGCCTTCATAATGCAATATACTCGTTAATTAGCCAGCATGCTGGACATTGTGTTCTACAGTTTCTTTCCATTATGCACTGAGATATCCACTGGCAGGTTCATATAAAATCATACTTAATATGCTGATTTCATTAATTAGTCACACACCGGAAAAATAACACTTTGCTTAGGCAGCATTATTAGTTTACAAGAAAATGACCTTTTGTTCTGTAGACATGAACGCTCTGCTCGATTTCATTGGCAATCTGCTGCATTTTAAAATATTGTTTCTTGCTCTCACTATTCATCTGCCTAAACGGGAGCTTTAATAACAACAAATTGTGCTATTCCTTGAGGGTCAGAAATAGGGCACCGGAAAATGGCATTTTTGCGAAGACATGATCTCATTTTGTTATTGAATTAAGTTACTCATTCTGAAATCATTTCTCATTCAATATATTTTTTTACTTTTTATGTATGCATTAAGATTCTATTATTAATTAAGTTCTATATTGTGGCAGTGATTTATATTCCCAGAAACATTTTTTCTACATCACTTCAAGGTTTGCAGGCTAGGTTTAGTGCCATCACTTGGCAACAATGATGGGTTCCACTATGTTCATTGAATAGGAGGGACCAATGGGTATGCTCTTGGGTCTGATGATACTCCATATTCCATTCAGACTTTTTGCACGCTGACATATGTTTCATACCTTTTTTTTCCCTACAACTAAGACTGATGAGGTCACTGATCGTTTTGACAGCTTGATCACTTGGGTTTGAGGTGGTGACTAGGGATGAGTAGACCCTTGGAAGTTGGGTCCAACTGAAGTTTAATCAAAAGTTCGGTTTGGGTACCAGAACTGTACCCGAACTTTGACCTGAACCCAAACCCCATAGAAATCAATGGTGACCTGAACATTGGAGCTGGAATCTCTCTCTCTTCCCCAAACTCCTGAACTGTTAAACGGACTTCCAGGAGAAGTCCATGTTCGGAGTTCAGCAGCGTCCGGTACGAACCCCGAACTTTGCAGTTCGGGTTCGCTCATCTCTAGTGGTGACTTATTTTAGGCTCTGAGGATATTGCAAATATAACTTTCCTTATGTATCATTTTATGTTAGTATCATGTACATTAAAGGATATTTTCAAGTTGCCTCTTGAGCAGCTCACAACTCTGAAGTCTCCCTACTTCCTGGTTTCTGGTGGTGAGTGGGCACTCCTCCTTCAGTGACAGTTCTAGTGAGCAGTAAAGCTGTAGTATTAGTAGAACTATGAAGCTCAACACAAGTTCTGCTGTAACATATTCAATGATCAGTGGTTCTAGAGTAAACACTGCTATCACTGTATTTACATATGCAGTTAACAGGACATTTGAGCAAGCACACAGCTCAGGAAAGTGAGAGCTGATGTGGAGGGCCAGGAATTATGATTACACAGGACTGTTAAGAGCAGCTCCTCAGAAGCTGAGAGTGAAGAAGGTGAGCAGATAACTGCTGGATAGAAAATGGGCTGATAAAAGATGGCTGGGATTTTAGAAGTTAACTCATCTCCTAGAATGTAGCAATTGTGCAAGTTCTGGGCAAGCTCTGGTGGTCAAGCTCCTTGGAAACAAGCTTTACACTATGTCAGATAAAAACTCTTAGTGCAGGAGAATGAAAGCAGATAGAAAAAGCAAGTCAATTGCAAATGCAAACTTGCTTATTTTTATGCAAAACTGAAATTGAATAACTTGAAAAAAACCCTTTGTGATTATTTATCCGCTTCTCCCACTTGGTTTATGATGTTCTGTATTATGTTTGTGACTTCCATTTTGATGTTTGCATTTGTACCATATTGATGTGTTCATTTATTTGTATTCTACTCTGACCACCATGTTTGGTGTCTGATTTTAGTGTTTTATGGGATTTATAGGCATGATTAGCTAGTATTTAATGAAAATGATTAAATCTTTGTTTTAGATTATATTTGGATATTTCTTATACACTGTGGGCCCAATGCATCAAAGATTTTTCACCCCAGAATTCTGTTGTAAAAGCTTTGAAAAGTCGCAAAATTTAGGTGCAACTCAGATTTGCACCAAAATTTGCGACTTCTGGCATTCTCACTCCAGTTTTCCCCAGCTCCGACAAAAGCTCCGACAAAAGCAGGGCAGAGCTGGCATGGATTGCTGCTCGTCAAATTCATGGTGCATGTTGCTCATCCATTGCTCCTGATTCATAAAGAGATGTAAGCCTCTTCATGAATAAGGACCATCTGACTTTAGCATGCTGACTCTACTGCATGCATTGTTCACACCTCTCTTGATGAATCATGCCCTGTGTTTTGATGAAGCATTATCTTAATCAATCTTTTACCACTTAACCCATGTAGCGCTGTACCTGTTGTAAGAAATGGAAGTAATTTGTGGACCATAATGTTACCTTTTGTTTGGACTATTAAGACCTCTCCATTTTTTTTTGCTCTTGCAGTTTAGTTTTTATATCTCCTGTTTTTTTGCTGAATGAGTTGTAGTTTTAAATGATACCTTTAACTTTACTGTATAATGTACTGAAAAACGTAAAAAAAATTCCATGGAAAGTAAAATGGTGAAAGAAAACCGCAGTTCAATTCTGCAATTTTTTTGTTTCATTTTCAACCTGGCAACATGATTCTCCAGGTCAGCACAATTATGGCAATATCAAACTTTTATATTTTTTTTATTATTTTAATGAGCTTTCTGAAAATTCTGAACTATGAACTCTGGTGTTTGTCACCATTTTCTGAGACCTATAACTGAGACCTGTAATTAAAAAAAAAATTTTGGTGATTGAGATGTACGAGAGATTGTTTTTTAACTAGTCAAGCTTTTGTTTTTATGGTAACATTTTGGGTAACGATTACATTTTGATTACTTTTTATAGAACTTTTTAATGGAAGGAGAGGCATCTCCCAAAAAATAGTTTGTGTTGGTGTTTTGATTTTTTTTTTCTTTACGTAGTTTATATCTTACTTTTTTTGTTTTAAATTTTTATAGATGGTACTCTCATGGGCACAGCAATTCAGAATATACTTTTTTTTAAATGGGTGTAATTTTCATTTGTTTTTATACTTTTAGAATTTTTTTTACTTTCCACTGCAATTTTAAGTCCTCATAACGGACTTGAACCTATGGTCATTTCAGCACTTGAACCATATACTGCAATAATTCAATATTGCAGTGCTAATGAAAATTGTCATCACACATGAAGTCCAGCCTGGGCTTTTCAGGAATGCCAAGATGGTGGTGATGTGGGTCTTCAGCAGGTCCCCAGCTGCCATGGCAAGCCTTCACCATTCCACAATCAAGTCTTGCACTGGGGGGCCGATGGCCACTCGACACAGATGAGCTACCAGGATTATACAAATTAAATACCACTGTCAAATATAGTGGCACTTAATTAGTTAATCAGCAGCTAGTTCCAATCTCTGCTGCTATACGCAGGTGCTGGCTGTAAAACACAGCCTTTTGTGGTGCAGGCTCAGCTCCTGAGCCATCTGCTTACCCTTGCACCCACTACATATCATAGTAGTACAACATATAGTGGGAAGTTGTTAAAAGGGTTGCTTAAGATTAGAAAAACAAGGCTATTTTCCTCCAGAAAAAGCCCTCCGCTCACCCTTGGGCATTGCATCTTACCACTTCTGAAGTTAATGCAGCAGACATTTGTTAATTACTTTAACCTTGAGGCCACGTTCACACTATCAGTATTTGGTCAGTATTTTACATCAGTATTTGTAAGCCAAAATCATGAGTGGAACAATCCGAGGAAAAGTATAATAGAAACTCGTCACCACTTCTGTATTTATCACCCACTCCTGGTTTTGGCTTAAAAATACTGATGTAAAATACTGATCAAATACTGAACGTGTTTATACTGTACAATCGCTCTAAATTATTGGATAAACCCATGTACTTTTATACTCATCCATGATGATGATAACAAGTTTACATAAAAGTCACAAAGAACTGGCACTCCAAGTCTGGAGTATAAAGTCATATAAGAGTCAGGAAATACAAAGTATAATAAGAATTGTGCATAGTCTTGGCACATTATGCAACTATTCAGAGAAGTTGGAAAGCACAGTTTTTGCAGGAGTGTACAACACATAATGAAGTATTTAGTCTTGGTCTTATTTTTACATCACATGAAGAAAATAAACATTGTGGCCGGATACTTTGTTATTTTCTTCAGACCATTTTATATGAAAGCATTGCTGGCTGGCTTGTAAGATAAAATAGTTATATATTCATTAGTTCCAATTTAATAGCATTAAAGATAATATATAATATATCATTGGTTAGGAGTCGGGACAGACATCTGAAGGGTATTTTTCCTTTTGGATATACTAACATATACAGTAGATGCAATCAGTACATAGCATGGTAAATCTAAGCAGCTCATATAATAGATCACTTCAGAATTCGGTGGGCAGCCGTTTTGCTTTTTATATTCTCAATGTCTGATATATGTGTAGATACTAGAGTTGTTGTGACTTGATTTGTCGCACCCAGTCCAGCGGTCACATCAGTAATCTGTGGTCGCTTGAACATCCGTGACCCAGCTTTTGATTACCCAGCCTGGTGCAACATCACATGTGCGTCACACCCCAAAAATGAAGTTGTATCAGACTAGATTGTCAAAAGAGAAGCCAGGGATGCCATCAGGTGAGAGGCGGCACTAAGGAGTCCTGTCCAGCGGCCATATATTACTGACATGTACAGGGTGGGCCATTTATATGGATACACCTAAATTAAATGGGAATGTTTGGTGATATCAACTTCCTGTTTGTGGCACATTAGTATATGGGAGGGGGAAAACTTTTCCAGATGGGTGGTGACCATGGTGGCCATTTTGAAGTCGGCCATTTTGGATCCAACTTTATTTTTTTCAATGGGTAGAGGATCATGTGACACATCAATTTCATAAGAAAAACAATGGTGTGCTTGGTTTTAACGTAACTTTCTTCTTTCATGAGTTTTTTACAAGTTTATGACCACTTATAAAATGTGTTCAAAGTGCTGGCCACTGTGTTGGATTGTCAATGCAACCCTCTTCTCCCACTCTTGACACACTGATAGCAACACCGCAGAAGAAATGCTAGCACAGGCTTCCAGTATCCATTGTTTCAGATGCTGCACATCTTGTATCTTCACAGCATAGACAATTGTCTTCAGATGACCCCAAAGATAAAAGTCTAAGGGGGTCAGACCAGGAGACCTTGGTGGCCATTCAACTGGCCCACAATGACCAATGCACTTTCCAGGAAACTGTTCATGTAGGAATGCTCGGACATGACACCCATAATGTGGTGGTGCACCATCTTGTTGGAAAAACTCAGGGAACGTGCCATCTTCAGTGCATAAAGAGGGCAACACATAATCATGTAGCAATTTCAGATATCCAGTGGCATTGAGGTTTCCATTGATGAAGAATGGCCCCACTATCTTTGTACCCCTTATACCACACCATACAATCAAGATACGAGATGTGCAGCATCTGAAACAACGGATACTGGAAGCCTGTGCTAGCATTTCTTCTGCGGTGTTGCTATCAGTGTGTCAAGAGTAGGAAAAGAGGGTTGTATTGACAATCCAACACAATGGGCAGCACTTTGAACACATTTTATAAGTGGTCTTGTAAAAAACTCATGAAAGAATAAAGTTACGTTAAAACCAAGTACACCATTGTTTTTCGTATGATATTCTCAATAAGTTTGGTGTGTCACATGACCCTCTTCCCATTGAAAAAAATAAAGTTGGATCCAAAATGGCCAACTTCAAAATGGCCGCCATAGTCACCACCCATCTGGAAAAATTTTCCCCCTCCCATATACTAATGTGCCACAAACAGGAAGTTGATATCACCAATCATTCCCATTTAATTTAGGTGTATCCATTTAAATGGCCCACTCTGTATAATGGGCCAGGTCCTGCAAATTGATTTACACCAACTTTACTAGAAACTTGGAAAACCTGTAAAAGACTGCAGTTTAGTTGTAATACCACATATAACCTGTACAACGTATTGAAATGTTTTTAAAGAAAGCAGCCATATTTTTCTAATCTTTTAAAGACTTATATGTGTGATCAGGATTTGTGGCAAATTCCCCATTTCTGAATGACATACATCTGATGACAGCGGCTGCAAGGAGATAGTTGGTATGAAATCCACATTCAGAATTAGGTACAGCTGCTTAAAGGGGTTGTTGAACCTTAGGCTACAAGTCTACAGTCTCTCTATGTGACTGCAGACTTGTGAATCCTCACATTGCACACACTGCGCACTGTGAGGATTCTCCAGTGCTGTTGCCGGGAGCAGTGGGGGTGTGACCGCAATTATTCCATTTGCATATATGCAGTCACGTGTCGATTAGATGTGCGCAGACGAGCGTAATGCAAGTTTGCGCATCACATACTTGCGGTAACATGACCATCCACTCCCAGGGCTGGCACCAGAGAATCCTCACAGCGCTCAGTGTGCACGATGTGAGGATCCACAAGTCTGCAGTCACATAGAGAGACTGCAGACTTGTACCCTAAGGATGGACAATCCCTTTAATGAAGGTCGAGCTCATTGCTGATAAAACATAGTAGCCCTCATTTATCAAAACTTTTTAAAAGAGAAACTGTACTTGTTTCTTATACCAACCAATCAGACCTTAGCTTTAATTTTTTAAACAAATCTGATAAAATTAAAGCTGCACCATGATTGGTTGTTACACACTGTATTTCTTTTAGACAGTTTTGACAAATCCGCCCTACAATATTTCATAATCATATGTAATATAAGTAAAACAGTATATGCCTGTTGTATCTCTCCTGAAAAACTTGTAATAAAAGAACAGGGCAGGGCAAGCAAGCCCTACTCTCATACTTACCCTCCGCCGCCTTCACCTTATATTACTGTCGCTACCGCCAGTCTCCATCAGTTTATGACCTGCTGGATCGCTCTACGGTTTGCTGGAGTGAGCCGGAGGTCATTTTTCAATACAAGCCAATGAGAGCCTCGTTCTGGCTCTCGTAGACTTGCATTGAGAGTGTGTGACCGTTTCCTCTGAATTTTGGCAAGTCAGAAGTTGTGGTCACAAGATGGCGCCACAGGACTGGAGCGACACTGATAAAAGATGAAGACTCCAGTGGCTAAAGCCCCCGTCTCACATAGCGATATCGCTAGCGATATCGCTGCTGAGTCACGGTTTTGGTGACTCACCAGCGACCTCACCAGCGATGTCACTGTGTGTGACACTTTGCAACGATCAGGCCCCTGCTGTGAGGTCTCTGATCGTTGCAAAGTGTCCTGGACCATTTTTTGGTCGTTGGCCTCCCGCTGGCCAGCACACATCGCTGTGTGTGACCAGCGGGACCAACGATCTGGCTGGTAACTATGGTAAACATCGGGTTACTAGGGGCACGCGCGCACTTAGTAACCCGCTGTTTACCATGGATACCACTCTGCTACGGTGCGCGGAGGCTCCCGCGCACCGTAGCAGAGTGGTATCCATGGTAAACAGCGGGTTACTAGGGGCACACGCGCACTTAGTAACCCGATGTTTACCATAGTTACCAGCCTGCTCCTGCTTGCAGCAGGCTGGTAACGGGAGCAGGACATCGTGGAACGATTCTTTCCACGATATCGCTGCTCCCCTGATCGCTGGTGAGCCTGCCTGTTTGACAGCTCACCAGCGATGTATTAGCGATGCAGCAACGATCCCTGACAGGTCGTATCGTTGTCGGGATCGCTGCTGCATCGCTTAGTGTGACGGGGCCCTTAGTATGAGAGTAGGAGATGGGACTTTAGATTAAAAGCGCCGCTCCAGCTCTGAAACACAAAAAACTCTGGTGTGGTGCTTTCAGAGAAGAAAATGACTGGAACTCTAGCGCCAACTATTGAATGTAGCAATCCTAAACATCAACATCAACTCTTTAACAAGTCTCGTCACTTCCCTTGAGATTAGAAGCCAAATCAAATAATTGATAAAAGATGAATACGCCGGTGGCTATGTACGGAAGCACAAAATGGGACCTTAGATTAAATGCGCCACTCCAGCTCTGATGAAAAACAAAAAACGCTGGCGTGATGCTTTCAGAGAAGAAAACGACTGGAACTCTAGCGCCAACTACTGAATGTAGCAATCCTAAACATCAACATCAACTCTTTAATGAGTCTCGTCACTTCCCTTGGGATAAGAAGCCAAATCAGACAATTGATAAAAGATGAAGACGCCGGTGGCTATGTACGGGAGTAGGACCTGGGACCTTAGATTAAAAACACCACTCCAGCTCTGAAAAACAAAAAACGCTGGCATGGTGCATTCAGAGAAGAAAATGACTGGAACTCTAGCGCCCACTATTGAATACAGCCATCCTAAACATCAAGATGAACCCTTTAATGAGTCTTATCACTTCCATTAGGATAGGAAACCAAATCACACAAATCAATTGATATTGTCTATAAGTCTCCTTACGCCAGTTTGGCGCTGTCCACAAGGAGAAGACATTCCCCCTTAGATCCACTTTTATTTAGTAACTGTAATATTAATTCTTTCTTAAGGTTTCCTCTGATTGTGCTGCTTGATGATTTACTGTTATTCTGCCAGATATTAAAATCTAAAATAAATCTATCTAGAATATGTTTGGCTGTAAGTTTCTCACTGGATTGTATACCAGGGAGAATCGCTGCCATTGGTAAAATAACGTCTGCAGCAGAGAGATGTTGGTGCCTTTACTGCACATTTCTGTCATTCCTGTTTCCTGTCAAAGCACCGGAGGAAGAAGTGTGTTTCCTAAATTAGATCTGTATGGTCTCAAATAAAGTTCCTTGTACTTTCAGAGATGGGGGAGGTAATATGAGGGAATTAGGTTGCATACAATGTGATTTTGTAGTCATGGTTATAAATATTGTTCTCTAATAGGGTGGAAATACTTCTCATACAATTGTTAATTAAAAGACAGTATATTGTATATAGTATCGGACTGGAGTACCTGGGGCCCACCAGTGAATATCATTCTTAGGGGCTATATAGAAATAATATAACATAGACCAAAGACTTCATAAAAAAATGAACACATCGCTGGATAGGTTTAGACAAAGCTTCTGGAAGTAACTTTAAAAGGTTTTTTCTTTTTTTTTTTTCTTTCTTTATGGTTACTGTTATTTTTTGTAGTGCTTGTGTTTTTTGAAGGTTTCTCTGTTTGGGCTACTTTGGAGTCGGTGGACCATGTGAGATCCATTACTTTAAAGCACCACTTCAGTGGTTTAGTTTTTTTTTAGAAATATGGCCATTTTAAGTCTGTCTAGTCTAAGATCTGCCACAATGTTTTATGCCTACTGCAGAACCTTAGGGGTGGTGGGTAACTGATTAATTCAAATGACACTAAATAGAGAACATCTGTCTCAGGGACCACCGCTGTCATCTTCTGTTCGACAGAAAACTGGCGTAGAGCACTTTTGTAAAAACACTTTGTAAAGTCACAAACATGCAACTTATGGCCTTTTTTTGTCGACACTTTGAAGGAGGACAGAACTGGAAAGAAGCTGTGGTGGGACTGGGCGTGGCTACACCCGTCAACTTCAACAAAAGTTCTGGAGTTTCTGATGCCAGAAATGCAACTCCATTCCCTGAGTGCAGACTGGAGAGGCACGCGGGGGTGCACGCCTATGAATTTGACAAATCATAATCCAGCAAGCCCTTCATTATGACTAGCGTATGTGACGCGCCCCCTGGGCCATATTCTTTAGGGGGAATATCCGGAGCCGGATCAGATGGGAGTTGTAGTCTTCCGAGTGGCTGTGACCCGGTCCGTGCCCAGGGTGTCAAACTCAGTTGTATGTGGCAGTCCTACAGATGTTATTAAGTTCTTAATGTCGACTACGCCACCCGTTGTATTGTGGTCACTACGGCCGCCGCTGCAGCAGGGTCCGCTGAGGCTGATGGTGTAGGTGCAGCTTTGGTGATATAACCCCCAACGGGTGGGGTATAGCCTCAGGGGGATCAGGTGCAGAGGATGGGGGTTGTGGTGATGCAGTGTAGACAGCAATCAGAGACAGAGTCGGGTTATGCAGTTTAGGATGTTTACTCACTGCTGATGTTCCGGTCACTCCAGCTTCGAGTGACCTCCCGAGCCGTGCTGCGTCCACCAGGTTCTGGATCCAGCCAACCCCCAAATAAGTCCGGAGCGTGACCCTGAGCTCTCCTTCTGTCCTTTCTCTGGCCGTCCCCACTATTGATCCACCCAGGTCCAGCTCCCTCGGGCCTTCTGTTGGGAGACCCTTGGCCTTGGGTTCCCTGACCCTCCACGTGGTATGCCTTCGTGGTGGATGTGGTGGGTGGCCGTGGCAGACGCTGCCCACGGCCTCCGGTCTCTGGCTGGGGTGTGTTTTTGCCCCCACCAGCTTGGGTTCCGGTACCCTGATGCCGACTCTTCACCCGGGGATTTAATTTGGGTTCTTAGAGTCCTCTTCTTCTGTTTCCCCCTCTGGGTCTCTCTTTCTCCACTCTCACTCTGGGTCTCTCTTCTCCTCGGCTCGCTGACTTTCTCTCTGCAACTGACCCTGATCTTAGTTGGTGCCCACCTTATATACACCCTCTATGTGTGAGCTCAGGTGACCAGCACCCAATGAGCTCCTATCTTTACCCAGGCTGCTCCCCCTATCTGCCCCTACACTACTTGGGATGTACCACCCCCCCTCCCACTCCAGCCAGGAACAGACTCGGTCGTACCTGCACATTTCTAAGTGGGAGTACCGTCGGCCTGTTCCTCGGAAATGGGATGTATGTAGTGCATGCAGCCTACCGAGCTCAGTTCCACACTCCATCCTTACCCGGGAGTGGAATATCACACCTCTGGGTTGAGGTGCAATACCCCTGTAGCAGCCGAATCCTCAGGGTGCTACATATGCATCAAGGCCAGTCTTAATGAATCGCCCCCAGTGAGCCTAATTTGTAAAAATTAGTCTAGCTTTTCATTTCTTAGTGTTATAGCATGTGAAATTTTAGTGGAGCTTATGGAGTCAGTGGTGTTTTCATCCAAACAGCACATGTGGCATATTTTAAGATTTTTTATCTTTAGAACTTTAAAGGGAACCAAACAGCTGATACTTGCTGCCCGGTCCACTGGCATCATCTATCAGACACTGGCTGCATGGTGTTAGTCGTGGATATTTGACTCTGAAATGCTGCGGCGTTTCAGAGAAAGACATACTTTAAAAGCTGCCACAAAGGAGACTAGTGGACTAGCCGGACATGTGGATCCCTGGTGGCTTCTCGCTATCTACTCCCGTGGAGTGACAGATCTCATCTACACACAATGGAAAATTTCAGGTCATAAATTAACATGCCAGGCAATTTTTTTTAAACCTGCAGCATGGCAATTCTTTTAGTAAATTTGCATCATGGATTTCACCTTCTTCACGGGAAGTGTATCAAATCTATACTTAAATCTGTGGCAAATCCGCAGAAAACCCACACATCTTTTCTGAAATGTTTATGAGGTCAAATTAACAACATATATAATGAGTAACTTAAAGCTTCTGGGCTCCAATGCAAAATCTATAACAGGAAACCCCAGCACCCCGTGCCATTATTAATACCACTGTTATCTTATATTTACAAAGGGGCTTTTGAAGATCCTCAGACACCAAGACCTTTAGTTTCTACCTGAACACTTGCTAAACCTATACCTTCATTATAATGAAGTACCCTATATTTATTATGCAACTTTGCTTTACATTTATATATAATGATGGTAGGGTATGAGATATATTTTTGTCTTTTGTCTTTTGTAGGTTTTGTTTCTTTTTTGCTAGTGTGAACATGCTCCTATTTCTTGCATGTCTACCATCTTAGACCTCAGTTCACATTGCCTGGTTTTTTGTCTTGTTTGCATTCTGTGCAATTTAAGGGTGTGGCATCCCCTTTGTTGAGCTGACTGGTATATATGTAGCTTACCACGGGCCTGGGTGGTCTGGAGTTGGGACCCGGTCCTATTTGTCTACCCTTTTATATGCATTGCTTCAACTTTGATATACAGTAAGGTTTTTAATATAGGCAGTATAGGTACCGTCCCAATTTAGGGTCACCTTGCCGCTGGTGGGACGGCTTGTATACTTTTTTTGATCAAAAATAGTTCACTAAGTACCCTATATTTATTATGCAACTTTGCTTTACATTTATATATAATGATGGTAGGGTATGAGATATATTTTTGTCTTTTGTCTTTTGTAGGTTTTGTTTCTTTTTTGCTAGTGTGAACATGCTCCTATTTCTTGCATGTCTACCATCTTAGACCTCAGTTCACATTGCCTGGTTTTTTGTTTCTTCATTATAATGTAATGTACCTACATAGGATCAATGAAGTTATTTAGGATGATTTTAGTATGAATTAAACAATTTTGCATAAAGTTACATACTTCTATCAAAACCTTTTTATTTTGCATTTCAGTATTTCTTGGATTTCTAGTTGAACTATTGTGAGATCTCTAAACTCTTACTGTACATTTTCACTCCTCCCACACCCAACCATAGCCTGATTGTATTCCATTTCCTTCCTCTATCTGAAAAATCATTGCGAAACTTGACCTCGTGTGCTCTTCTGTTCATGTCGTGCTGTGTCCATTTGCAAAAGACAAACAGTCTATAGTTCTCTGATTTGTATTTCCAACCTTTGTATAATTCTTTCTCTAGGTGTCCTTCAACTACTGTGTGCAATCATCTAACCATAGATGGGTGCCCAGGAAGGAGAAAAAATATTGAATAAATGTTTAAAGGGGGAAAGCAGCTGCATTGAATGTGTTATTTAGTGTTCATATTTATTAGTGCAAGTGATAACAAGAGAATGGAGAACATTTTATCTGGATCATATTCGTAATATTCATAACATTTTACAAAAATAGAAAGTAACGTGACACATTCGATGTAAATTTTGGAGCCATAATAAGTCAAATGTTTCTTATACACTGCTCAAAAAAGTAAAGGGAACACTCAAATAACACATCCTAGATCTGAATGAATGAAATATTCTCATTGAATACTTTGTTCTGTACAAAGTTGAATGTGCTGACAACAAAATCACACAAAAATCATCAATGGAAATCAAATTTATTAACCAATGGAGGCCTGGATTTGGAGTCACCCCTAAAATTAAAGTGGAAAAACACACTACAGGCTGATCCAACTTTGATGTAATGTCCTTAAAACAAGTCAAAATGAGGCTCAATATTGTGTGTGGCCTCCATGTGCCTGTATGACCTCCCTACAATGCCTGGGCATGCTCTTGATGAGGTTGTGGATGGTCTCCTGTGGGATCTCCTCCCAGACCTGGACTAAAGCAGGGCCAACCGCACCAGCACATGGTCTCACAAGGGTTCTGAGGATCTCATCTCGGTACCTACTGGCAGTCAGGCTACCTCTGGCGAGCACATGGAGGGCTATGCGGCCCTCCAAAGAAATGCCACCCCACACCATTACTGACCCACTGCCAAACCGGTAATGCTGAAGGATGTTGCAGGCAGCAGATCGCTCTCCACGGCGTCTCCAGACTCTGTCACGTCTGTCACATGTGCCCAGTGTGAACCTGCTTTCATCTGTGAAGAGCACAGGACACCAGTGGCGACTTTGCCAATCCTGGTGTTCTGTGGCAAATGCCAAGCGTCCTGCATGGTGTTGGGCTGTGAGCACAACCCCCATCTGTGGATGTCAGGCCCTCATACTACCCTCATGGAGTTGGTTTCTAACCGTTTGTGCAGACACATGCACATTTGTGGCCTGCTGGAGGTCATTTTGCAGGGCTCTGGCAGTGCTCCACCTGTTCCTCCTTGCACAAAGGTGGAGGTAGCGGTCCTGCTGCTGGGTTGTTGCCCTCCTACGGCCCCCTTCACGTCTCCTGGTGTACTGGCCTGTCTCCTAGTAGCGCCTTCAGCCTCTGTACACTACGCTGACAGACACAGCAAACCTTCTTGCCACAGCTCGCATTGATGTGCCATCCTGGATGAGCTGCACTACCTGAGCAACTTCTGTGGGTTGTAGAGTCCGTCTCATGCTACCACGAGTGTGAAAGCACAGCAAACATTCAAAAGTGACCAAAACATCAGCCAGAAAGCATTGGTACTGAGATGTGGTCTGTGGTCCCCACCTGTAGAACCACTCCTTTATTGAGTGTGTCTTGATAATTGCCAATAATTTCCATCTATTCCATTTGCACAACAGCATGTGAAATTGATTGTCAATCAGTGTTGCTTCCTCAGTGGACTGTTTGATTTCACAGAAGTTTGATTCACTTGGAGTTATATTCTGTTGTTTAAGTGTTCCCTTTATTTTTTTGAGCAGTGTATTTTCTCTTATCCTGAAAAAAATATATATATAATTAATGTATAATTATATACACTCCTTAACATTGAAGGAATAGTCATAAAATTATGAGAATCACATGATACATAGACATGTTAATGATATGCAAATGATGAAAAAATGGAAACAAATTTTCCAAAACATCTCGATGTATTCATTATTGTGTATGAGCGTCGTCACGCGCAAATTACACACACTTATGCCGGGGTCACACGAGCGATGATCCTCTCTGCGAGAGAATCTGGCCGATTATGCTAATGACACTCGGCTCAAATGCAGTCAGAGTCTGAGCTGAGTGTCATTTTACTGTGATCCGATTCTCTGTCTTGATAGGATTGCAGCACTGGTGCGGAGAAGATACATCCGAATGCAGTCTGAAGGTTCACACGCAACTATAGACTTTAAAGGGTGTGCATGATCCGAAGACACTCGGCATGAGGAAAAATTTGTAGATATGCACTGCCCCAAAAGTATAACATTGGGTTGAGTGCTCTCCGATAAAACATCCGATAGCACTCGACCGTGTTATGCACTCATGTGAGCGAGTCCTAACACATCTTGTCTGCTATCAAAAGGTTAATAATGATTGTCTGAGGAATATTCTGTCACGCTGAATGCACTTGGGCATGCAAATCATCAAGATCCTCTGCTGGCAGGACCCTTTCTGATTGCTAGACATTTTTGTGCATGTCATGTTTTCAGTATTACTTTATCACTTTTCCAACATGACGATTTTTCATTTTTGCGTTTTTGTTTTTTGTTCTCATGATCTTGATAAGAAAAATAAGAACTGGCAGCATTAAAAAAAAATACATGTAGAACAAAAACCTGGTTTAAAAAATAGGTAGGTTTCTGATGATAGCTTCCATTTAAAACAATAAAAAGATCTGTTTCCCACCCTCCTCAGGTTCGGCCCTCCTTCACCACGACTGCAGCACAATATCACTGCTGCAGCCAACCCCTTTAAACATTTTTTGTCATTCTGCTCCCTTCTTCCCACTCTCTTAGGGCCTTTCATTAACCAACGTACTGTGTGAAACATATTTTAACCCAGGTCAATGGAGCCATGTGAAGGCTTGTGCAAGGCAAGCTGATATTTTTATTGATGCCATTTTGGTTTAGATACAATGCTTTATTCGCTTCTTATTGCATCTTTTTCCAGAGTTACTGCGACCAAAAAAAAAAATTCTGGCATTGAAATTTACTTTTATTACACCAATTACCAATTAGGGTAATTAATTTTATACATTGATAGATCAGAATTTAATGGATGCACTGATAAAAAATATGTCTTATTTTTGTCATTATTTATTTATTCTTAATAAGGGAAAAAGGAGGTGATTTGAATTTTTATATATTACTTTATGTTTTAGTCCCCTTAGGAACTTGAACCAGAGGTCATCAGATTGGTTATACTATAGCCTGCAATACCACCGTATTATAGTATTTAGTAAAAATCTCTGTCTCGTATGAACGCCAGCCACAGGCTGGTCTACACAGGAATACCATCATGCCAGTTATGGGGGCCTCCAGCATGCCGCAGGCTGCCATGGCAATCAATTGGCAACCCCAGGAGCCGAGTAAAACATTGAGTCACAACTGAAAACCTTGTTATTAAAAAAAAGCATGAATTATGCTGTGAATTTCTCTTGAAAATCATCTAACATTCTTCTGCATCCAAAAACTCTATGCAAACATACCATAAGGCTATGTGCACACGGCATCTTAGACATCGGCGCAGTTGACAAGTTTTCCCAGTTGAAGCCCATTCAGAAAATCTCCAGTGGTTGTGTTTTTGAAGCGGCTTTACCAGTGTTACTGCCATTATTCTTGCAGCGCTCTATTCTTTAAAGTATAGAAAGCAGATGTCTTCCAAGCAGAAGCCGCCCAAAAATTTGAGCATGGAACATGTGCACAGCAATGTTGTTTTGACATTGCTGTGCACTATGTTCATTTTTGGGGCATTTTTGCAGCATTGACACTGACTGTGTACTCATACCCAATATTCATCTTCTAATCCAGTTGGCTGGAGCTATAATGTTCCATATTGTTATGCTGTAAAATGAACATTCTAATTTCCAAGCTTGAAGAGAAACCCTAATACTAATATTTCCTTTGCTGATTTCTTTCAGGTATAGTGTTGTTGTGGGTACAGAAAGACATGGATGTTTCCTAATTTTGACCATTTTGCCACTATTTAAACCATCAGCCCATTGTTATTGTTCATTTTTAATGTAGACTACACATCCCATAGGCCCTATTCATGCATTAGTATTTCAGCATTTTATTATTCCGTATTTATCCTGCCTATACCATAAAACTTCTGCTCCAAAGCAGGACTTTTGCAGGACTTTAAAAGCAGGACTTTTGCATTTTTTTTCTTATAGGGTTAAGAACTTACAGGTAGGTAGTTGCTTATTTTCTGCCTGTTCTGCCTGCTGCAGATCTTTGCCAGCTTTGAGAGGTCATGGACCACTCCTGCCAGTAATCCTGCTGCTTCATTTGACCTCCCGTCGACAGAGCAGCTCTTCCTCTTCTGGTCTGCTGTCGGTGGAGTATCAGTGCCAACGTCATGCTGATTGACAGCTAGTTGGGCAGCGGTGAGCCGGCTGTCAATCAGCATGACATTAGCAGAGATGTACGGTCACCCGTCAACAGAGTAGAGTGAAAGAGAAGAAGCTGCTCTGTCGATCTGACATCAACAGAAGCTGCAGAATTAATGGCAGGAACGATCCGTGACAACTTTGAGCTGGCAGAGATCCTGCCCCAGGCAGAATAGGCTAGTAATTAGGAATTACCCTCTTGTAAGTTCTTAGCACTACAAGAAAAAAATACAAAAGTCTCGGATAACTCCTTTAAGCTTACTGCAGAGTCTCAAAGTATCCTGTGTGATGGTTTGATTAATAGTATGATTTGAGTAATAGTATGATATGTATCACCGAAAAGGATACACCATGAAGCAAAAAAGAATCTCCATACCCATGAGGTGCTTGTTCTATCCCGCTGGAATGGTGCCAGCCATGACACGCGTTTCTGTGTCAGCCTTCATTTGGGGTGGTCTTAGTGTATGCAAAGTGATACAGATATCTTCTACAGAGTTGCAATGTATCCTACGTCATGCACCTATCACCAACAAAATCTTAGTGTATGCTATGTGATGCAACTTCATACTTCAGCGTCTCAGTGTATACTATGTGAAGCAGCTTCACACTACTAAGTCTTAGTGTATCGTTTGTGATGCAGATATCTACTAGAGTCTGTGCATCCTATCTGAAGGTGTCATACCGAGTCTTAGTGTATCCTATATGATGCAGCTTTGTGCTGCGGTCTCGGTGCATTTTGTGTGATGAAGCTTCAGCTTGTATTGCCTCCTGCTTGTGATGTTTTTCCTTGTCAGCACTTGGCTTGAAGTTGCATAAATACAAAGGATATTCTGCACAAACCTCTTTTAAACAAGTTGTCTGAATCAGGAGAGCTTTATAACTGTGCTGCTAATTATTATCGACTTGCCTAGTATATCACTGCACTTTTATAAAGCAAAAAATATAGCTGTATCTGCATGGAAGACAAATAAAGAAGGTTGGAGCTGAGCAGTGATGGATTTGAGAGCAGTCATGAAGGATTTCAGAAGTGATTATTTCAATTTTCAGAGGCTAACCTGTTTACCCAGCAAAGCATGTGCTGGGTTCACATTATGCAGGTACTTGTACAAAAAGGGTTCAAAACGTTTCAAAGCAACTAAATTGGGATGAAACAAATTACACAGTGAGATTATTACTGGTGAGTTAGCATCATAAAAGCAAAAAATTCTGGAGTTCACAGACAATATTGGCACTGTCCCCATTGAGGCTCACAATCTACATTCTCTATCAGTATGTCTTTGGAGTGTGGGAGGAAACCCACACAAACACGGGGAGAACATACAAACTCCTTGCAGATGTTGTCCTCGGTGGGATTTGAGCTCAAGATCCCAGCGCTGCAAGGCTGCAGTGCTAACCACTGAGCCACCGTACTGCCCTACAATTGGTCATCAATATAAGATACATGGGGGTCTCAAACACGACACCCCCGCTGAGCATCTGTGATCACTTTGGCGGTGGACAGATGTAAACAGTGTATAGAGTTTTACTATATATTAGATATTATTCTCTTCACCTCCAGAGGTGATAACAACTTATTAGTTGAGGTGGCAGGTGTCGGACCCCCATGAAGATGATATTGATGACCTTTCCTAAGGATCAATTTTCAGCATAACAATAGTGGAAAACACCTTTAAAGTAAAATATAATAGCCTGTTATAGTTTTTAGAATATGAAATTACACATTTATCCATTCATCTAATATATACTTACGTTGTAATGTCTTCACATCCTGTTCCGTCCCGATGTGTCCGGATCTCAGAATTCCAAGCGGCATAAGTTCACCGACCGCCATATTGGGACACCCAAGTGATGGGTGTCTCAATATGGAAACCGCTGGTGGTACCAGCCTCTTGCGCAGTACCACCAGCGGAACACCGTCGCACCACACACACACAATGTATACGCCGTACGCATCACACACACACACACAAACACACACTGTGTTCGCCGTACGCAACACACACACACTGTATTCGCCGTACGCAACACACACAGTATACGCCGTACGCACCACACACACACACTATATATGCAGTACACACCACATACACACACTGTATATGCACCACACACACACAGTATACGCCGTACGCACCACACACACACACAATATATGCAGTACGCACCACACACACACACTATATATGCAGTACGCACCACACACACACACACTGTATATGCACCACACACACACTGTATACGCCGGACGCACCACACACACACTGTATACGCCAGACGCACGACACACACACTGTATACGCTGTACGCACCACACACACACACACACACACTGTATATGCCGTACGCACCACACACACACACACACTGTATACGCCGTACGCACCACACACACACACACTGTATACGCCGTACGCATTACACACACACACACTGTATACGCCGTACGCACCACCACACACACTCTGTATACGCCGTATGCATCACACACACACTGTATACGCCGAACGCACCACACACACACTGTATATGCTGTACGCACCACACACACACTGTGTACGCACCACACACACGCACACACTCTGTTTACGCCATATGCACCATACACACACACACATTGTATACGCCGTACGCAGCCTCTTGCACGGTACCACCAGCGGAAAACAGTCGCGAACACGCCGTACACGCCGCCGCCGGGATTAGCCGAATGATTCACTGACCGCCGCCATCTTTGTACAGGAGGAGCAAATGCACAGTTTTAATGTGACCACCGCTATCTGCTTGCACAAAGATGGTGGCGGTCTAATTTAGTGCACGGGGAGACATCGCAAACGAGAGAACACATGAGCGAAGAAGACAGCACAGAGGCGGAGAGAGAGAGCAGACAAGGGGGAGAGCACATGGGGTACACAGGTCAAAGAAGAGATCACATGAGAGGAGAAGACAGCAGATGGGGGAAAGAGAGAGTGGATAGGTGGGTGAGCACATCGGGGGGAGAGATTCTCAATGCTGCAAAGCCTGCCCCCATCGTGACATTACTGCCCTCCCAATGCGATAGCATCGGGCCTCCATCACCTTTTTCATTATTCTATATATTAAAAGAAAGAGCTAAAGGTTTTTACACTATTTCACAGGTAATATCCACGTTACAGCCACATAACATGTTACATTGATGGCCTATCCTTCAAGTGAATTGAGCTGAACTACAGTGCCAGACCCATCTACATGAACATCACTATGTCTGGTACTGTTCTGCTGAACAACCCCATCTTAGATGCTAACAGGCCCCGGGTAAAACTAAAAAAATCGGTAAAATAAATAAAACATACTCAACTCCCAGACTGGTTCTTTTCCAGCAATGTCTCTCGGGAGTCTTGTGACATTATGTCATGAGAATGCTGCAGTCTATCAGCAACCACTGATAGGCTGCAGCCTTAAAGGGACTCTGTCAGCACAGAATGACTCTTCAAACCAAGTACAGGAGTTCTGTGCTTCATAGAGGGGCCAAATATTTAAATACACCTTCCCACCTGCTTGTTTCCATCAATCTCTGCCCTTCTCAGGCGCTATGAAGCCAATGCTGCCTCAGAAGATGGTGGGGTGGAGACTGAGGGAAAACAAACGGGTGCGAAGGTGTATTTAAATGATTGGCCAAATCTTAGCACACTGAGCACCTGTACTTGGTTCGAACAGTCATTCTGTGCTGTCATAGTCTGTTTAACAGTTCTGTCAGTCAGAGTAGTTCCATCTGATGGTAGTGTGAAGACTGTAGCTGATCAATGAACCCTGACTTGACTGCGATGGTTACGTAACATAATATTATGTGTCCTCTGGGAGACACAGTGCTGACATCGATGAAATGACACCCGTCCAAGAAGTGAGTATGTGTTTTGTTTTATTTTTTAACCTCAGGCACTGAAGTATTTAAGAAGGGGTTGTCTTGAAGTGGATAAACCCATTAAGGAGTCATACCACTCCAGTGAGTGCTGCTGCCCCTAGGTCCTATTAATTAATGTTAGGCTTAAGGGACGGACTTAAAGTGGTTGTCCACTACTAGAACGACCCCTTCTCATTCCTCATGTCTGGCCCTGTTAAAATAAAAAGATCTATACTCATCTCCCGTGCCAGTGCCATCCCAGTGGTGTTGGCTCACGTGTTGAACATCAACAGGAAGCCAGGGCTGCGGCTGCACTCTGACTTCCTCTTGATATTAGATTTATCCGAAGGTGGGGAGAGTGACGCCAGTGCTGATTGGGCCCAGGGCTGACGTGACATAACAACTTCATGTGAGCCCCAGGAACACGAGTGTCGGCATTGCTGGAATGGCGACGGCACAGCAGGTGAGTATAGGTGTTTTATTTTAACAGGGCCAGATATGAGTAATGAGAAGGGGTCATCCTAGTAGTGGACAACTCCTTTAAGGATAGAGATGAGCAAATTGATTTACAGGACCCTGGTCCATTGGTCACGTCAGTATTCCATGGTTGCCTCTTTTGATTAGTCATACCGGCACAATGTCATTTCTGCATCACTCCGCAATAGTGAATTTGCGTTAGGCCAGCTAATCAAAAAAGAGGAGCCGGGGATGTTGGCAGGTAGGAGGTGATCCTCAGGAATACTTACATGGCTGTTCGACCAGGATCCTTCACTCACCTCTACACAAGGAGAAGTCATCAATGTAAAATCTTGGATAACCCTATTAAATCTCATTTGTTATATAACATGACTGACAGTGGAGTGGGACTAAACTGCAACTAGAAGTGAAACTATAAAAATATAACAGGCAAATGTATGAAAATAAGGAAATAGCTCCTTATTTACATTAGAATATACCATTATCATGTCTTGTTATACTTGGAAGGACAGCCATAATTATTATCTACTTTGAACAATGTTTATGTTGGTTAAAATAGTCCAGGAGAACAATGGAAGAATTCATCATATGATGGGTTTCGGTATCAGGTGGAAAAAAGGTTTATGTGTTCACTCAGTTCTGTTGCTTCTTGTCTCAAATTATTCTACCTACTGTATACATAATATAATTAACAATGGCAACGAAACACATGCCATACATGTAGAATAGCTGCTAATATGAGACTAATTACCTTGAAAATCAAATGTATAAATTAATTGTCATATACCCCAGCCCTGACATAGTAAACTTGAAGAGTTTTAATGTTATAAAATAAAGAGTTATTATTATTATTATTACATCACCACTAAGACTGACCATTATAAAAATGCATTGCATCATTCCATACCCATAATCATACTACATTAGTTTTATGCATATTACTTCAAGCAAGATTGATATCATTCATGAAAAATGCATTATTGATGCCACCATTGATATACTACTAAGAATAGTTGGAGTAAGGCCAGGTTCACACAAACATATTTCACGCTCCATATTCGGACACACATGAGGCTGTAAGTTCCAGTCTAGAGACCCCCGGTCAGTCCAGGCATTGTGGTCCATACATAGATTGTGCAATGTGCTTCAGTGAATCTGGTCTAACCATCAAAAAGAAGAGATCAAGCAATGGTTGTCAGTTCTTGCTCCATGAGCTGCATGTAAAGTCTTTAAAACTTAACAAAGATATATGCCAATGTGACTTATTGGATCTTTTATATGTAGGATGATATATGTTCTTGAAACACATCAAAATTGTAAATTCTAGACAGTAATACTTTATAGTAATATTTTTTAAATTAAAAATGTTGGCTCTCAAGACACAAATGATTGTAGCCATACACCACTAAATAACACTAAATAACCACGAGTAAAGTCCTGCTGATAATACACACCTAAATGTCACATTCAAATGAGCCAAATTAAATCAGATAACTACAAACCAACAAAACAAACCAAGATATGACTGTTCAATAATTATATCTCAGGACCTTTGTACATCATGTTTGGGCCACATGTTTGCAACTTTGTCAGGGATTTTGTTGTACCCCGAGCAAGCCCTTTACTGTAATCAGGCATATTAGCCACTTTGTACCCCATCAGGTCTGTTTTATACAGTTATATGAAAAAGTTTGGGCACCCCTATTAATCTTAAGCTTAAGTAGCTTTTCTCATGATTGCATACACCTGGCTATGAAGTTCAAAGCTCAATGAGGTTACAAAACCAAAAAAAGTGCTTTAGTAAGTCAGTAAAAAGTAGGTAGGAGTATTTAAAACAAGAAAATGATAAGGGTGCCCATACTTATGCACCTGTCAAATTTTGTTTGAAGGCAGATTGCACATTTTCTGTTAGTACAATAAACCTCATTTCAAGGCAGAAACATTACTGTGTCCAACAGTTATTACATATATCAAACTGAAATAGCTGTTGCAAAAACACCAATTTTTATAAAACATTAAGCTTAAGATTAATAGGGGTGCCCAAACTTTTTCATATAACTGTATGTGTTTTTAAGAATTTGTGTTCAAATATGTACATATGTCTGTATGTCTATGTATCTGTGTATATGTTTGTGTATGTGCGTGTCTATGTGCGTGTCAGCGTATTGTATGTGTGCATATCTGTGTACCATGTGCATGTGTGTATGTGTGTGCATGTCTGTGTACTGTGTGCATGTGTGCGTGCATGTCTGCGTACTGTGTGCATATGTGCGTGTGCATGACTGTGTAATGTGTGTGTGTGTGTGCATGTCTGCATACTGTGTGTGTGTGCATGTCTGTGTACTGTGTGTATGTATGTGCATGTCTGCGTATTGTGTGTGTGCATGTCTGCATACTGTGTGTGTGTGTGCATGTCTGTGTACTGTGTGTATGTATGTGCATGTCTGCGTATTGTGTGTGTGCATGTCTGCATACTGTGTGTGTGCATGTCTGTGTACTGTGTGCATGTGTGCGTGCATGTCTGCGTACTGTGTGCATATGTGCGTGTGCATGACTGTGTAATGTGTGTGTGTGTGTGCATGTCTGCATACTGTGTGTGTGTGCATGTCTGTGTACTGTGTGTATGTATGTGCATGTCTGCGTATTGTGTGTGTGCATGTCTGCATACTGTGTGTGTGTGTGTGCATGTCTGTGTACTGTGTGTATGTATGTGCATGTCTGCGTATTGTGTGTGTGCATGTCTGCATACTGTGTGTGTGCATGTCTGTGTACTGTGTGCATGTGTGCGTGCATGTCTGCGTACTGTGTGCATATGTGCGTGTGCATGACTGTGTAATGTGTGTGTGTGTGTGCATGTCTGCATACTGTGTGTGTGTGCATGTCTGTGTACTGTGTGTATGTATGTGCATGTCTGCGTATTGTGTGTGTGCATGTCTGCATACTGTGTGTGTGCATGTCTGTGTACTGTGTGTATGCATGTGCATGTCTGCGTATTGTGTGTGTGCATGTCTGCGTATTGTGTGTGTGCATGTCTGCATACTGTGTGTGCATGCATGTCTGCATACTGCGTGTATGCATATCTGCGCACTTTGTGTGTGCTTGTCTGCATAGTGTGTGCGTGTGTGCATGTCTGCGTACTGTGTGTGTATGTCTGCATACTGTGTGTGTGTGTCTACGTACTGTGTGTGCGTACTGTGTGTGTGTGCGTACTGTGTGTGCATTTCTGCATGTATGCATGTCTGCGTACTGTGTGTGTGCATGTCTGCGTACTGTGTGTGTGTGCATGTCTGCATACTGTGTGAGTATGTGTGCATGTCTGCCTACTGTAAGTTTGCATATGTGAAGGATGAGGGGGCACGCTGGGCCCTGTGTTGTATACCTATATTTCTCCACCGTATATGCACATCATGAATCGTGGTATGTGTTAAAAGGGTCACTGAGACTCTTTCGCCCACGAAAACTTGGAGCCGGCACTGCTCTGCGCTGTGTCAGAGCACTCGGTTATAGGACATCATGGAACATGAACCACATGCTGGACCTTCTTGGTGCTCAGAGGGTTCTGAACTTCTACATCTGGGCTCAATAATAGAATCACATAGATGACATGAAATGAATGATGTACTTAAAGTAAACCTATGTTTATTTTATTTAGTATGTCCATACTTCATTACACATACTGCAGATTGGTGGGGGCCCACTTCCTGGGACCCTACAGGTTGCTCAAAAATCCATTCTGTATTGCCCCGGTCAGGAGGCAGAAGAACTTTTCTCCAATATGAAGGTGCACAGAGGAATGTAGAGGTTCAATAGGAAGTCTATGAGTCTGTACACGGCCAAGACTTTGGTCTGCTGATTAGCACAATGCAAAGTGTTTTTCTCAGCACTTGGTAAGGGGTATCAGAACCTAGACCCCCACTATCTGCTGTACATGTAACAGAAGATGAACATAATAATTTTAAAAAAAGGTGCATATTAAGCTCTACAAATAAACAGAAGTAGACTTTAAGAGTGAAAGTCAAAATATATGCAGAATTCTCTAAAGAGCAGAATACAGAATCGCAATGAATGAACAAATATTAACTGCATTGGCTTAAGACTGAAATATGTAAATGAAGGTTACTTTAGGACATTTAAGGAGGAAACAAAGACTATTGCGTGATGTTTTCTGTTCTGATTTTCTTCTTCCCATCTACGTTTGCACATGTAAGAAACTACAGTTAATTGAATGCAATTGAGCAAAGCATATTTATCACGAAATGCATGCAACCTACCTTATCTCACATCCTCTGTTGCAAAAGCCAGTAAGGTCCATAATCTAGCTGGTGATAACAGATGTATGATGCTGCCAAAACCAAAACTACGTGCAGGGTACTTATTCATCTAAAAAATATATTAATCTAAAATTATCAACTTACAGAACTTCTGTACAAACTTGAAATATTAATATCATATAAAACACAAAAAAGTTTCCAGAGATTAGTAATGAGTAAGAAGAAACAAATTCATTTTCACTTTTCAATAGATATTATTAAACACATGCTTGGAACATTTCTAATTTTAAATAATTTGCTTGAACTTGGTTATTAATAGGAATCTAATATATATAATCGTCTTATCCCGTCTATCTGTCCTTCTGTCCAGGAAATCCCGCGTCGCTGATTGGTCCGGCCACGGCCAATCAGCGACGCGGGATTTCAGAAAAAGATGGCGGCCATTAGCGGCTCATCTGCTGCACGGAGGTCAGCGGCGATGCAGCCGGGAGATGACTGGCGTTAGCCGGTCATCTCCCGGCTGCTCGCAGCAGAACTACCCCGACCGGCGGCGGCGCTGACCTCCATGCGGCTACCGTCGGGAGATCAGCGGCTAGGGCCGCTGATCTCCCGATGGCAAGTGTGAAGGGAGGACCACTTGAGGACATGAGGAAAGAGACATAGCAAATCAGAAAAACTATACTACATTTCTAATTGGAGGTATTTGCTAATATTATTATTATTATACCTACTACGTATTGGGATAGGATCTTGGAGATGGGAATACCCCTTTAAAGTGTATGGGGACATAACAATCGTATTAGTATTTCTTCTGCCCCCATTCTATGTAAATTTGCACATATTCAATCAATGCTCATTTAATGGCCTGAATTTGCCCTGGGTAAATGTAGCATTATAAGATATCCCTTGTTTCTGCAACCTAGTGCTTTTAGGAGATGTTCACACAACATTTTTTGAGTGGGTCCCATTAAACACTAGCGTTTTTTTTTCATTGCTTTTAAAAAATGTGAGAAAATCGCCCACAAAAAAACATAAAAAAAATCTTAAAAAACATTTGCAGAAGATGCTTTAGGAAAACATGAACAAATATTTCAGAAAATGCTAACAAAATGTTCACAAAAAAAAACACTTCAGGACAAATAGCGCCTAGAAAATACAATATGGAAGGAGCGATTCCCCACCGATTCCTTCAAAAAGCCTCCATGTGCACATGCCCTTATTGGCCATAGAATGCTTAGTGGCTTCCAGTATTCATACAATTTACAAAAGATATGTATGACCTGTATATAAGATCCTGTCTTCTCTTAATAGAGCTTCAAATGTTCCTTTTCTAGGTGCCACGTGTGAAAGCTGGCTGTGGTAAAGGGTCCAGAAAATAGAAGAAAACGTGGATTGGCATCCTGTATCCTCAGTGTAAGTGGAATGTTTTACAGATAATTATAAAAGTGTGGCCGAATTGTATATTTCATCTGATAACATCATTAAACCCCTCTTTCTTGGCTGCAGTTTGTTTTAAACAAAAAGCAATCGGTCTTTACTCACCTTCCCCAGGTCCAGTGCTGAATCTCCTAAGCTGTTGCCAGTGTCTGCCATAATCTGCAGTGCTGACGTAAAATCAACATCACTACAGCCAGCAGCTGAGATATCCGGCTCTGCTTGAGTTGACGGCATTAGCCACTCCTCCTGAGCTCACTGATTGGCTGTAGCACTGTAAATGTGACATCAGCGCTGCAGACAATAACAGACACAGGGAGCAGCAACAGAGATTCAGCGATGGATCCGGGGAAAAGTGACTAAAGCACAGTTTGCTTTTTCAAAAACTGCAGCAGGAACAAAAGGGGTTTTTCAAAACTGGAATATCCCTTTAAATGTATACTATCATGGTACAGTCAGATACCATTACAATGGATTTTGTTGAGTTTCGCAAATTTTAAATGTCTTGTGGTTCAGCTGAAGATTTTACTTGCTTTCAGAACATGTTTTACTGAATATCGAAAGATTCTTCTAGCCATAGATCTGCAACCAACAAAAGAAAATGTACAGGATTAAAGAGAATCTGTCACCAGTTTTTTGCTACCCCATCTGAGTGCATCTGAGTGCAGCATGATGTAGAGACAGAGATCCTCATTCCAGTGATGTATCACTTAGTTTACTGGGTGCAATAGTTGTGATAAAATCACAGTTTTCTCTGCAGATGTAGCAGAGCTCTGAATGCTGAGCCTTGTTTAACCCCACCCACGCCACTGATTGGCATACACTTTGCACACTCAGAAATCTGGTAATCAGTGGTGGAGATGGGTTTATGCAGCTGACTAGGAGGCACAAGACACCGAGTCCTGTAGTGATAATCTCCTGCTTATAACACGCTGCTCGTGCCGTGCTTTGCTTCCGTCTCCAAGGATATCACCGGATAACTATAGGCTAATGTTTTACTGCTATCTGCAGTGAACCTGGAGTGCGGTCACAACTATTTTGACACTTGGATTCATTGTTTCTTAACTTTTTTGGTTATTACTTGTCTGCAATTTTTGGGTTCTACTTGAGGAGTATTTATTTGGTCTTCTATTGCGCGGCTGTGTTTATTTGTGTTGTATATCATTTTGTGATTACCTTACCTCATGTGCATTTGTATTTTCTACCATTCTTTGGGTCACTGCTTTTAAGTTTGCCCTGTACCCGTATACCTGGTTAAAGTGCATAAAATGGGGAATATATATTCTGTTAAACTCAAGGTTTGCCATCCCGCCATATTAGGCTCCAAAACTGAATATGCATATAAATACCCAGCTGTCTCTCCTGACCACTAAACCTATCAACACACTTTTCTGCGGAGTGTTCATTTACTCAGTGTTCAGAGAGGAGCGTAAGCCACGGCCGGACTCTTCTGGTCGCAGCTTATATTGGAAAAGAACCCAAGGATTAAGCGGTTTGCATTAGAATTGCCTGATCTTTCATCCCCCGACAGGGTAAAATCGGGAGACCCTCCTAACATTAGATGATTGTCCAGTTCCCCTGAAATCATCGGGTTCTGCACAACTTTAATCTAATGTGTATGGGGACCTTTACATCTCAGTAAATCGAAGAATGGCAAAACACATATAAAGTCCTTTTAATTACTTCTTTTATCCAAAACATTAAATATCCAGCCGTATATGAAAAGGTTTGAGAAAAATGGGGAGGACCCCCGAAATGTCGCCGCAGGTGCAGAGGCAGCGTCTCGGTGTCTCTGAGCGCATGAACTGTCTACACCGAAGTCTGTGGATTTCATGTTCTCCGTGGTGATTATTATAATTGTTCAAATTAATCTTTCTAAAACCTTTCATGTATGGATGGATATTTAATATTTTGGATAAAAGAAGTATATAAAATGACTTTTTTCGTTTTTTGCCATTCTCCGATTTACTGATCTATATGGCAGTGGGAAGGGACGACTGCACTACGGTATTTATCTGACAAGGTGGAAAGCAATGAAATTGGATTTGGTCAGTTTGCTTTACTATTTATGACCTTTATGCCTCTGCATCCCATATAGCAATGGAACATAGTGTCCTACTTAAGAAAACCAAAAAAAAAATAAAGTTTTTCTTCATACTGTATATCCAGTGATAGGTTTTATGTATCCACTCCTTTGTATTTGTGCAATGGTTAAACACAACTTTACATGTATTGTTCAAAGAACAATTACTTTCTAAAACCCATAAAGAGTTTTGCAGGAAAGTGTCTGTCTAGGATTCTGCAGACATAAAAGGCCGTGATTTTTTTCATTTTTCTTTATATACAGGATATAATACTCTCTACACAAAGCCGATAAAATACAGTAAAAGGACCTGCTGACAGGATCCCTTTAAACAGACGCTCTTCTGACAACCAAAATCTATGTGTTTTTTTATGAAGGAAAGGACAGGGATATTATTATCTGCTTTTATATTTTGCACTTTTCAGTTTAATTGTATTTTCAGTTTAAAAAATGTGTTGGTTTCTTAAAGGGGAAGTCCAGTCAAAATAATCTTCTGAAAGTCATAGATACCTATGGAAGAAGCAGAGAGAAAGGAGGGCACCATTATTTATATACAGTACAGACCATAAGTTTGGACACACCTTCTCATTTAAAGATTTTTCTGTATTTTCATGACTATGAAAATTGTACATTCACACTGAAGGCATCAAAACTATGAATTAACACATGTGGAATTATATACTTAACAAGAAAGTGTGAAACAACTGAAAATATATCTTATATTCTAGGTTCTTCAAAGTAGCCACCTTTTGATTGATGACTGCTTTGCTTTGCTTTGCAGCACTGGGGTCCTGGGTTCAAATCCCACCAAGGACTACATCAGCAAGGAGTTTGTATGTTCTCCCCTTGTTTGCATGGTTTTTCTCCGGTTTCCTCCCACACTCCAAAGACATACTGATAAGGAATGTAGACTGTGATCCCCAATGGGAACAGTGATAATGTCTGTAAAGCGCTGTGGAATTAATGGCGCTATATGAGTGAGTAAAATAAATAAATAAACCGATTGCTCCACATTGCCTTAATATGAGTTACTTTAGCAACAAGAATCACACAGGCTCCATGTAGACTACAGCTCTGCAATTGAATCCTGAATATGAGTTTATGACATTTTTACATTAGAATGCAAATTGGGCTCTGCTGTTTGGAAACTCTGAAAATGACTCAGAAATCCTTGGAAAGTAGAAAGTCAAACATTCTAGATGTGCATTTAATTCTCTAAATCTGTTTATACCCATTAATATTTTGATTCGGACCTTCCGTTCTTTCATTAATTTATTTTATATTACAAAGCCAGGAAAATCTGGATACTAAGCACTGGAAAGGAATCTGGCATTCAGAATATGCATCCAGTCCCATGTAAATAATATGGGAGTTATCATTAGCTTTGCTGGTTATTGAAATTCCAATCCAGGATTTTCAAAATTATTTAAGACTGTCCTGCTACATAAAAGAAAGAAGGGAATTAGATGTCTTATGTAAGTTAGCTTTTCTTGGGGAATGTGCCCATTGTATAACTGTATTTGAGATAATTGCATCCACAACTGGGCCCTTATTCCCTAAGGGCCAAATGAAGAACACATCAACATTGGCATTTAGAAGAAGTCACAGTATTGCAAACATGCTATACAAAACTAAGATAATATTTAGAGTTAAAAGAGGTATTCCTATCTCCAAGATCCTATACCAATATTTAGTAGGTGCTATAATAATAATATTAGCAAATACCTCCAATTAGAAAAGTAGCATAGTTCTTCTGATTAGCTATGTCCCTTTTGAGTATTCATACAATGTGTGAACACAGCCTTATAGATACCAAAAAGCCAGATGTCATATGGTGAAGCTACAGAAAGATGAGAAAGTTAAGGCTGCAACAGCTGTGAATGAAGGAACAAAAAATAAATCCATAGGTCCAAGCTAGAGATGGCCAGGAGTCGGACGCCAAGGCTAATCAAAAACAGGTGCTGGGCACTCTCTGTATGTGCGACAGATACCGCAAATACTAAATAGCCATCATCTATCTGTCCCTAACAGCTGCGTCTGAAGATCAGCTTCCGCTGCATCTGTTAGCCATTTAAGTGCTGTTGTCAGTCTCTGACAGTGGCATTTAAGTGGAACTTGTGCAGCTTACTGGCTTCCTGTGACGCGATCGTAAGGCATTGATAGGTTACTATGTCAACCAGGATCCTGCTGAAGGTCCCCGTCTCTGCCTTCTTGGTGCTACAAGGGAGACTGAGATTTACCCTATATACTGCAATACTGGGACTAACAAATAAAGTCAAAGATTAAAAAAAAGTTTGTAAAAATCTAAAAAAAAGTTAAAAGAAATATAAAAGTTCAAATCACCTTTTCCCCATTTAAAATAGAGAAATAAAAAAATAAAAAAATACACATATGTGGTATCGCTGCATTCATTAAAGTCCAGTCTATCAAAATTTTTAAATAATTAACCCGATTGATTAAAGCCGTAATGAGAAAGAAAATCAAAACACCAGAGATATGGGTGTCTTGGTCACTACTCCTCAATAAAAAATGCAGTAAAAACAGATCAAAACACCATATATAGCCCAAAATGGTATGAATAAGGCTTGTTTCACACGTCCTGATATTTCCAGTACTGGAAAAACCAGTACCGGAGATACCCGTGTCTGTGTGTACGTGTCTGCATCTGTGGCATACGTGTGGCAAACGTGTGGCGTCCGTGTGCCATATCAGGATCACACTTACCGGCGCCTTGGAATCAGCGATACAGTTAGCGCTGTTCCCAAGCAGCGGGTGCTGAAGGAATCTCTCATCATTGTCCCCTGCCAGCGCTGTGACAGTGTCCTGTCACTCAGTGAGCTCAGCGCAGTTCAGGGACCCTCTCGCTGCAGTGAGTCATTCTCCTCTGCTTCTCAGTGTGTCCGGTCGCCTCCAGCCAGGTGAGTATAATGATTTTTTTTATTTTATTCTTATTTTTACAGGTTTTGGAGACATCGGGAGCAGAATACTACTCTCAACATTGTCCAGCTAGCAGGGGACAATGCTGAGAGATACCTTCAGCACCCGGCGCTTGGGAACAGCGCTAACTGTGCCGCTGATTCTCAGGCACCGGTACAGGTCACACTGATCACACACGAATGTCATTCGTGTACCCATGGACACATGGACCGTGGAAACACACTGACATGTGCAGACTCATTCATTTGAATGGGTCTACCTGTGTAAGTGTCTCCGGTATGTGTGAAAACTGTCACCACAAGTACTGGACACACTGACTTGTGAAAGAGCCCTAAAACTGTGAGCTTGTCAAGCAAAAAAGCAAGCCCTCATCCAGCTCTGTTTATGGAAAAACAAAAATGTTACAGGCTATACAAACCAAAAATATTTTTTTACAAATTTCTCAATAGATTTTTTTCCATTTAAATAAACAAAATCTACACACGTTTGGTATCGCCATAATAATACTGGCCTGGAGAATCAGGATTCAAAGTAACTTTTACCACAGAATGTACAGTACAGACCAAAAGTTTGGACACACCTTCTCTTTTAAAGACGTGGCCTCCACAGTCACCAAACCTGAATCCAATCGAGATGGTTTGGGGTGAGCTGGACCGCAGAGTGAAGGCAAAAGGGCCAACAAGTGCTAAGCATCTCTGGGAACTCCTTCAAGATTGTTGGAAGACCATTTCCGGTGACTACCTCTTGAAGCTCATCAAGAGAATGCCAAGAGTGTGCAAAGCAGTCATCAAAGCAAAAGGTGGCTACTTTGAAGAACCTAGAATATAAGAGATATTTTCAGTTGTTTCACACTTTTTTGTTAAGTATATAATTCCACATGTGTTAATTCATAGTTTTGATGCCTTCAGTGTGAATGTACAATTTTCATAGTCATGAAAATACAGAAAAATCTTTAAATGAGAAGGTGTGTCCAAACTTTTGGTCTGTACTGTACGTCATAAAAAAAACCCACAAAAAATCACGGCGGAATTGCATTTTTTCCCAATGAAAATTGGAAACTTGGATTTTTTTCCCCACTTTTCAGTACATTAAATGGTGTCATTCAAAAGTACAACTTGTCCTGCAAAAAAACAAGCCATTATAAATCTATGTGGATGGAAAAACTAAAAAGTTATGGCTCTTGGAAAAAGGGGAGGTAAAAAAAGTGCTAAAAGTAAAAATTGGCTACGGAGGGAAGGTGTTAAAGAAACTCATTTTCAGCGCCATATTTCTTCCAGTTAGTAGTATGTGTTCACCATCTGTCTAGGGCGATGGGCAAATATTTGAGTCCCCTTCTTACTTTTAATAACTTGTTTATAGTTGACTAACAGAACTGTAGACTCGGTACTGACAAATAACGCTTATCGTGCAGAACCCATCAATATTGGCCAGAAAGTGGCTACATAGTAGTGCCATGGAGTGCCAAAGTAACGGTAATATATCTGGCCCAGAGTCAACTTGACTTACAGCAGCTCTGGAGCTCTAAAGTGAAGAAATGCTGAACATCGTCCTCATACTGTGAAGGCGACTGAGCTATTGTCCTCTCAGCCAGATACATCTTTGTGAGCCGGATATATTGTAACGTTTTAATGCATATGGATAAATATATGAATATGTCTGTGCTTCTAAATGAATCTGGTATTTGATAAAGCTGATATTCAGACTATCTCGTGCTGTCATCAGATTTTAGAGCATTCATACATCTGCCATGTGCTTCATTATTGTTATGCACACGCCCGGGCTAAGCGGCGTGTGCGTGTGATTGGTAGTGATTCCACTGGACCGTGCCGGAGAGTGAATGCCTGGAGGGGCGTGACTAAGTATTCACCCGATCCGACCAGGGTCGCACGACGGCATACGACGCCAGTGCACCAAGGAGGAACCGAGCAGAGGGACCAGGTGCTACTCCAGGACAGACCCCGGACACGGCTGTTGACCCACACAGGGGAATACAGGAACAGGCTGGTAGGCTGGCACACAGACTGGAGGGTATAGGCAGGCACGACTGGTATGCAGGCAGGCGGGTATGCAGGCAGGGGGGTAAAGGCAAGCACAGCTAGAGTGCAGACAGGAAGGCACTAGCAGGTAGGAACACAGGCGGGATAGGACCCAGTACACACCGGGACTCAGGAACAATACAGGCAGAGGGTTACAGGCAAGCACAGCTAGAGTGCCGACAAGGCTGAGCAGGGAGGACAGGGCTCTGTTCACACGGAACAGACAGGAAGGGAAAGACAGAGCCAGATACTCACACAGTACTTGCAGAGACAACAAGCAGGAGTTAGGTACGAGTTCAGACTCTGCAGAAAAAGGAAGGGAACGGACATAGAGGCAAAACAGGTAAAGGACAGGAGAGAGTTCAGACTGGAACTGAGTGTACG
Organism: Phyllobates terribilis; assembly: GCF_046119375.1. Taxonomy (NCBI): domain Eukaryota; kingdom Metazoa; phylum Chordata; class Amphibia; order Anura; family Dendrobatidae; genus Phyllobates; species Phyllobates terribilis. The sequence goes on along the minus strand of NW_027362762.1, from coordinate 760,582,950 downwards.
GAGGAGACCGACACTGCAGAGGGATACAGGAGCGGGTCTGGGAATACGGCCCCCAGAGAGGCGGAACGAACAGGCAAGGAGCGTGTTCAGACAGGACAGACCAGACGCAGGAGCGGGTCTAGGAAATCGGCCACTAGAGGGCGGAACGAACAGGCAAGGAGCGTGTTCAGACAGGACAGACCAGACACAGGAGCGGGTCTAGGAAATCGGCCACTAGAAGGCGAGAGGAACAGGCTAGGAGCGTGTTCAGACAGGACAGACAAGAGAACACAGAAAGGAGTCAGTTCAGACACGGGAGCTGATACCGCAAAGCAGGAGACATACAGGACTCAGTTCAGACACGGGAGCTGATACCGCAAAGCAGGAGACATACAGGACTCAGTTCAGACACGGGAGCTGATACCGCAAAGCAGGAGACATACAGGACACAGTTCAGACACGGGAGCTGATACCGCAAAGCAGGAGACATACAGGACTCAGTTCAGACACGGGAACTGATACAAAAAGCAGGAGACAAGAGACGGGACCTGGCACCTACAGAGTGCAAGCACACACTGAAGGAAACACTATGCTCAGGCAGGGATAGAAGGGAGCTGCTGAGCTATATACCAAGTGACAGACAGCAATAGGCTGAGGACGCACAAGGGGTGTGACCCACAGCAGGTACAAAAGGCAGGAAGTGATCGGGCGCCGCCCTTAAGCAGCAGAAACAGACACAAACAGACAGCATGGAGGGAAGCCAGAGAGACATTCTGGACAGGAGATCAAGTGCGCCCTCTTGCACAGTGGGAGATGGACCACCATGCAAGGACGCCGCCAGGTATGTTACAGTACCTCCCCCCTTACGCCCCCTCTTCTTCAGGCCTGCCAGAATCTTCCGCAGGGAATTCGAGGGCCAGTCGTTCACTGGGTTGGAGGGGGACAGAGACTTAAGGGTAATCTCTGCTTCGAGGTACATCTTGTCAAGCTCACAGGAAGAAATAGACGGGTTATCAGGTACATAATGAGGAAAAGTCACTGTCTCTTTGTTATCTGGTGGTATCCCGGAGGATTCAGGAAACAACTGGAGGTCCTCCGCCGGGTCAGAAGAGTGCAGAGGCTCAGAGAAAACAACTGCTTCAGAGTACACTAGGTCGGACTCACTGGAGGAAGCAGGCGAGGTATCGGGTACCGAGTATAGGAAAGTCTCTGTCCATTCACCACCAGGTGGCACCCCGAAGGGTTCTGGAGACAGCTGGCGGTCCTCCGCCTGGTCAGAGGGGTGTAGAGACTCACGGGTAACCTCTGCTTCAGAGTACACTAGGTCGGACTCACTGGAGGAAGCAGGCGAGGTATCGGGTACCGAGTATAGGAAAGTCTCTGTCCATTCACCACCAGGTGGCACCCCGAAGGGTTCTGGAGACAGCTGGCGGTCCTCCGCCTGGTCAGAGGGGTGTAGAGACTCAGGAGTAACCTCTGCTTCGGAGTACACTAAGTTGGACTCACTGGACGAAGCGAGCGAGGTATCAGGTACAGAGTATAGGAGAGTCTCTGTCCTTTCGCTACCAGGTAGCACCCCGAAGGGTTCAGGAGACAACTGGAGATCCTCCGCCTGGTCGGAGGGGTGTAGAGACTCGGAGGTAACTACCACTTTGGGGTACCCATTGTCAGGCTCACAGGACGAAGCGGACAAAGTATTGAGTACCGGGTGTAGAGAAGTCTCTCTCCATTTGTCATCGAGTGGTATCCCGGAGGGTTCAGGAGGCAACAGGGGATCCTCCGCCAGGTAGTAGAGGTGCACAGACTCTGAGGTAACCACAGCTTTGGAGCATCCTTGGACATGCACACCGGTTAAAGAGAAAGAAGCATCTGATGCCGGGTGCAGGAAGTTCTCCTGTGTGGAGTCTGGATGGGCAGAAGTCTCTTCGGCCAGGAGAACTGGTACACTACCCACGCACATTACCCATTGGGGTTTCTCCGGGATACAGGGAGATGAAGCTTCAGTAGGGACCTCAAGGTTGGGGTCAGGAGGTCTCAGGGAGGACAGAACCTGGCGTGACGGCTTGCCTCCAAGTCTAGCACGTCTGGACTGCCTCTTGAGGTTGAGAGAAGTATTCCGGAAAGCGTAGTCACCCTGTGAGGATTCTGGGTGGGCAGTAGTCTCATTGGGCTGGAGGACTATTGCGCTACCCACACACATTACCCGTCGGGGCTGCTCCGGGATACTGGGAAGTGAAGCTTCAGCAGGGGCCTCAGAGTTAGGGTCCTCGAAGACCATACGAAAGGCCACCAGGAAGGCCTGCAGGTCAAGGATGACAGGATCCCATGCTTCCCATAGGGGGGTGACCCATTTCAAGGCATCACCCGCTAGGTAGTCAATCATAAAGGCCACTTTAGCCCAATCGGAAGGAAAATAGAGAGGGTAGGCCTTAAAGTGTAGCATGCATTGCTCCACAAATGCACGACACTGTCTTGGATCCCCATAGTAACGTGGCGGATCCGCAGGAACGAGAGCTGATAGATCCATCTGGACGGGTGCGTAATTCGCCTGGAACTCAGCTAAAGGGGGAAAAAAATTAATTTATTTATTTTAATGCATGTATTCGCTGGAAAAACTTCTCAAAGAGCGAAGGCCGTGGGGCTCAACGGGAACCATGGCCTGAGCATGCTGTTATGCACACGCCCGGGCTAAGCGGCGTGTGCGTGTGATTGGTAGTGATTCCACTGGACCGTGCCGGAGAGTGAATGCCTGGAGGGGCGTGACTAAGTATTCACCCGATCCGACCAGGGTCGCACGACGGCATACGACGCCAGTGCACCAAGGAGGAACCGAGCAGAGGGACCAGGTGCTACTCCAGGACAGACCCCGGACACGACTGTTGACCCACACAGGGGAATACAGGAACAGGCTGGTAGGCTGGCACACAGACTGGAGGGTATAGGCAGGCACGACTGGTATGCAGGCAGGCGGGTATGCAGGCAGGGGGGTAAAGGCAAGCACAGCTAGAGTGCAGACAGGAAGGCACTAGCAGGTAGGAACACAGGCGGGATAGGACCCAGTACACACCGGGACTCAGGAACAATACAGGCAGAGGGTTACAGGCAAGCACAGCTAGAGTGCCGACAAGGCTGAGCAGGGAGGACAGGGCTCTGTTCACACGGAACAGACAGGAAGGGAAAGACAGAGCCAGATACTCACACAGTACTTGCAGAGACAACAAGCAGGAGTTAGGTACGAGTTCAGACTCTGCAGAAAAAGGAAGGGAACGGACATAGAGGCAAAACAGGTAAAGGACAGGAGAGAGTTCAGACTGGAACTGAGTGTACGGAGGAGACCGACACTGCAGAGGGATACAGGAGCGGGTCTGGGAATACGGCCCCCAGAGAGGCGGAACGAACAGGCAAGGAGCGTGTTCAGACAGGACAGACCAGACGCAGGAGCGGGTCTAGGAAATCGGCCACTAGAGGGCGGAACGAACAGGCAAGGAGCGTGTTCAGACAGGACAGACCAGACACAGGAGCGGGTCTAGGAAATCGGCCACTAGAAGGCGAGAGGAACAGGCTAGGAGCGTGTTCAGACAGGACAGACAAGAGAACACAGAAAGGAGTCAGTTCAGACACGGGAGCTGATACCGCAAAGCAGGAGACATACAGGACTCAGTTCAGACACGGGAGCTGATACCGCAAAGCAGGAGACATACAGGACTCAGTTCAGACACGGGAGCTGATACCGCAAAGCAGGAGACATACAGGACACAGTTCAGACACGGGAGCTGATACCGCAAAGCAGGAGACATACAGGACTCAGTTCAGACACGGGAACTGATACAAAAAGCAGGAGACAAGAGACGGGACCTGGCACCTACAGAGTGCAAGCACACACTGAAGGAAACACTATGCTCAGGCAGGGATAGAAGGGAGCTGCTGAGCTATATACCAAGTGACAGACAGCAATAGGCTGAGGACGCACAAGGGGTGTGACCCACAGCAGGTACAAAAGGCAGGAAGTGATCGGGCGCCGCCCTTAAGCAGCAGAAACAGACACAAACAGACAGCATGGAGGGAAGCCAGAGAGACATTCTGGACAGGAGATCAAGTGCGCCCTCTTGCACAGTGGGAGATGGACCACCATGCAAGGACGCCGCCAGGTATGTTACAATTATCATATGTCACTACTTGACTAAGCACAGCAAGGAAGCAATGGGGTTTGTAGCAGAACGTGCTAGTATCTGGAAAATATATGACTTTGTTTTTCTCCTGTTTTACCAAAAGAGGAAACAGGTTGAAGAAGAAAAGCTCCAGCAGAATCTATGAATCTGTTCCTGTTTTTGGCTTTAAATCCCTATAGAAACCAATTCACTTTGTTTGACTATTGATGCAGAGTTAATGAATGGCTGTCAGTTACCTGGTTTAGTTGGGGTCCCTATGGTATGGTAGGATCCCTGGACCTCTGTATATTCTAATAGGGCTCATAGATGCCACTGAGGGCGTTATCTCCCTCTATGGGTCAAAAAAGGAAATTATATTTGGTTTTGTCATGTAATATTACATTTTGCCTGCAGAAGCCGCTATAGGAGAAATTTAAGTTTTAACACTAGAGATGAGCAAAAATATTCAAACTAACGCGGTCCTGCATCCAGATCATGACATTCAGACTAATGAAATGTTCACTTCTGCCCCAGAGATCCTGGACACCTCCGCTGCTTTATAGACCTCACTTAATGTCAAGTCACCTAGTTATTAGTAGAGGATGCCAGGCAGGAGATTGCAGAGCACAGAGGTGAACACTGCCCTGGATTAGGTGACATAGAGGACCAAACTGGACGCAGAGGGTAGTTTGAATCTGTTTTCTCATCTTTACGTAAAGAGTAACCGTCGTTATAATTTTTATATAGCTTACCAGAGAAATCTGCTTCTTTCTCCTCCACGATTGATCTTTAATTCTAAAAATTCTCAGTTCACCGGTGGTTTGGGATTTTATCCTAAGTCATGTGGCAAGGCTCAATAGAGGGTTGATATTGACTTTTTTTAGGATTGCTACTTCCATTGCATGACACTAGAGTTCTAATCCTCTTCCTGTCTACAGAGACAATTTGCATATTTCCCAGAGGAGCATTGCAAGGCTTAAAAGTCTTCTCACCTTGGCATGTCAGGCTTGACATGTCACTCCCCACAAGGAGAAACATTACCCCTTGGATCCCAGTCAGACGCCTGTCACCCAGCCAAACCAGATCTCACACTTTGCACTGGTGAGGGGCAATACCCCTAAACACAGTAGCTGCAAATTGAGATTTTGGTTTTTGCTTTTATCCTAAGTCATGTGGCAAGGCTCGTTAAAGGTTCGATATTGACTTTTAGGATTGCTACTTCCAATAGATGGCACTAGAGTTCTAGTCCTCTTCCTTTCTGAAGAGACAATTTGCATGAATTCATGGGTAAAATCTTTATTCAGTGAAGACAGATTGTTACATTACGTAGATAGGAGATGGCAGGTATTACTGATAAAATTCTATGTAAATAGGAGGGAGGAGAAGAAGAAAGGAGAGCAGCTAGAGGCAGATCTCCTCTCTTCCCACCCCCTCCAATCTATACAGAATCTTATCAGTAGCAGCTGCCAACTCCTATCTCAGTAATGTAACCATCTATCTTCACTGAATAAAGATTTTCCTCTTGAATTGAGAATTTTGAATATAAATTATCTGTCTAGGATAAGAAAGAAGCAGATAGATTTTTCTGATAAGATATATTACAAAGTTGCTTATTTTAAAGTGTACCTTTGATTCATGAGATAAAAGTTCAAACAACTGTTACTGTTTAAGACACTTCACCAATCACATCTGATCACCAGGTGGGCAAGTGAAAGCGTTATTATTATCAAAAATATTTATCCATCCTACATCTGAAGGCTCATGGGCAAAAAGCAAGTTAAAAAATTGTTCACTTTGGCAACATTACCTAACCGCCCGATTTTATTTATGCAAGGTGGTATATTTGACCAATTCTATACCAGCATGCTAAGTGCATAATGATGGTGGTGGCACCACATGTCATCATTTCATATTGCATATTGAATGGAATGGAATATTTGTAAATAACCTGTTTTCATATTTTTTTGGTTTGGATTTTGACTCTTTATTCTTTTTTTATTCTACCTAACAGGAATTAATTACAGAATAGAATGACAGCACCATCCAGCTGCCTTTTTCTGTTCTTCATTTCTGATATAATAAGCTAGGTCAATAGCTATGGATCTTACCATTATTTCCTTTCAGTTCTGCTGACAAAGATATCAACAGAGATTTAATCTTGGCTGGAAATGTGATATATTATAAACTCATCAGCATTGAATCCCCAGTTCACTTTCCAAAAACTGTTGCTCATATTGTGCCAAGCAAACAGGTGGAAAATCCCATTATGCGTAAATTCACAATAATAAGGCAAAGCTTATATTTATTTGTACTATAATAAATTCACTGTCATCTGCTGTGCTTTGCTACAGGAGTCAAGGAAGAAACTCTGAAGATATTAGAGGCACAAAACCAGGTTTCACAGGAGGAAATACAGCCTCATTTTAGTGTCACTTAATAATCCAGACCTCCCATAATACAGATTACCATTAGTGATGAGCAAATCTGCTGAAATTCTAATTCAGCAGATCTCTGATTACAATTGAATCCTAGAAACCAAGTTTAGTTAAAATAAGTATAAAAAAAAAATGGGGGATGCTTAGGACTTATATGGCTGTATTATGGCAACCTGAAACCAGCCAAAGCCTTGTAATGACTGTGTCATCCTTCTTTCTTTTTATGCTTCTTCTTTTCCTCATTAATCTTTTACCTTAAAGGGGATCTTATCAGTAGGATCATCCCTCCTAATCCACCTATATGGGTATGTAGGTCAGAGGAAGCTCAATAAAATGATACCTTGATATCAGCGATACAATATCTTATTTCACAGAAATCCATGTTTTCTTATATGTAAAATGAGCTGTGTATTCAATGTCTTATTCTCTACATTTTAACTTATTTGGAATATTTCCTAATTGTTATGGGTTATTTGGCTGTGACATTATTGATATTTGGCTATTTCTGCTATTAATGATATACTATTATACAGTACCCTCATTTAGTTTTACTTTTATTCCATCTCTCCTTTTATTGGCTTTTCATTGTAATGGTTTCCTGGCTTGTCTGAGGTTTTAAGTATTTTTATTATTCTTTAGTTTAATGAAGCGTTTGGTGTGATATTATTTCGGATGCATTGGCATTCATGTGGATGTTGCCTTGACTCCTTCATGGTAATGGTATTTCCTGAAGGCAGTGCCCTATTTCATCAGAGTAATGCACCCTGCCACATTACATTGTTCAGGAAGAGTTCAAAGTCTTGGCCTCCAAACTCCCCAGATTTAGATCTACATGATAGAGTTGGATATTTGTCGGATGTGCTAGAAAAACAACACTGATCAATGGAGGCCCCACCTTACAATATACAAGACTTAAAGGGAAGCCATCATCAGAAAATGACCTATTGTTCAAATCATGCTTTTGTGTTAAATGTTAATATTTTTTTTAATTAGCAATGTTTTTTTTCCTTACCGCCATTTGTATTAAAAATAAAAATTAGAAATCCTGCAATTTTCACAATGGCCACTAGGGATTTTTTAAACTCATACTTCCTGCTGTTTTAGGAAGCAACACATGGACATTAGCAGCAATGAACAGACCATGACCCTGTCTTTTGTATTGAAGCATATAATGAGCGTGTGCAAGCATCATAGTGAAGGGAAGTAAAGCACGGTCAGATGTAGCATTGCTTATGGTGATTGGCAGATCCTGTGTGTTCAGCAGCAAATAGAGGTGTCATCGATGATAATGTATGAAAAGTTCTGCGGAATATGTTAACGCTATATAAAAGTAAAGATTATTATCATTATCTGTCATTGTAATCCTGCTTCCCGGAACCAAGATGAAAACTATTCCTGAAAGGTCAGAGAGTATAAATCTAAAATATCCCCTGTGGCCAGTGTGAAAACAGCAAGATTACTGATTTTGTTAAAGATCGGGTTGTGAAAAAAAATTGCCGAAAAATTGAAAAAAAAATCTAACACAAAAAAATGATTTAAACAATAGGCCATTTAGGATGATAACTATTTACTATAAGGTATTTGCTGCTAAGATTTTGGTACCAGGTTCAACTAATCAGCTTTAGAGGTCTTACTAAGTCCATGTATCGATGGATAAGGGCTGTTTTGGTGACAGTTTAAGGCAAGTGGTTTTATTATTATTTTTTTGCTATAGGTAACAAAACAGAGGAGGGTAGGAGAAATGCTTCTTGTGCATGTTCTGTGTATACTTGAGGAGGTTTCCCCACAAACAAAGTTCATTTTAACCTATAGATCTTGCATTAATAATAAGTTGCAGAATTGAATGTGTTAAGAAACATGTTCCTGTTCTGAGATAATCTTATAAATGTGCCCCTGCTGTGTACTGTGTAATGGCTGTGTCTGACCATGTACAGGAACATGGTCTGATCATACCACATCTCCTGGGCAGGGGAGCAAGCAGAAGGGTATACAGACAGGACAGCAGGGGATCACAGCTGATTCTCTCTGTGAGGTAAAACAGGCAGTGAAATGTTTTACCTCACAAAATGAATCCTCTGCGATCCCGTGCTGTAATGTCTGTATAATCTTTTGCTTCCTCCCCTGCCCAGGAGCTGTGGTATGATCAGACCATGTTCCAGCACGGTCAGACACAGCCATTACACAGTACACAGCAGGGGCACATTTATAAGATTATCTCAGCACAGGAACATTTTTTAAAATCATCCAATAGTGGAAATTATTATTCCAAGATCTATTGATTAAAATGAACTTTGTACGTGAGAAAACCCCTTCACGTTAAAAACAATCAACTTACAGTTTTGATTTCAAATACTGATGTAGCAATCTTAAAATCTGTGCTACAGCATTAACATAGCCTATGCAATTAATGTGGTGAGGCCGCCCATTTACTGTATTGGAGCAGCTGTATTCCATAAATTGTATATGAACATTCATCATTGTTAACGAATGTTCATGGCACAGCGAGCGTTTGTTTAAACATTGATACATCTGTAAACCCAGTGATGGATAAAAGATCATGAAGCTGTCAGCTTAAAAGCTTCAATATTAATACATATCTAACTGGATTGATACACACAGTACATAGATTTTGACAGTGATTCATCATTTCTGCATTCCAAAGAAAAATATTGAAGGGGTAACCATATTTTCAAGTAACTGTTATAATAATGTGTCATACATGTATGCTTGAAGATTAACACTATATCTGGCCATTATATGACTTGTATTCTGCATTTTCACTGGATTTTCACTTGGCAGGCTCCATATCTTTATTTGTCATTGACTCCGAGCTGGTGGCAGAAGACTAGCTGCTGTGATCTCTCCCATACACAGCACGGCACAGAGAGAGGGATTCCTGCTTTTTATTCCATAGTGATTACACAGACAACAAGGTGAAGCAGCATGGTGGAAATTATACAGCATTACTGAGTTATGTAGATGTGAATCCAGCTCCGGGGTCAGCTAAAAGACTTGTTAGAAAGTTCAGCATGATCTTTTTGTGTCTCCCCTGCCTGTTTTCTCATACTGCTCCTCACTCTTCATTACCCGTCCCCTCTCCATAAAATAAAATAGGAGGAGTAACCTGATACCCCACAGGACTGGCATTCTGTCTTGTCTTCAGCAAGATGTAGTTGAGCTGCTTGTTTTCAGACTAGATGATACGTTCAGGAAGGTGAAGGGGAAGAAATGGTTCATAAGTGGAGAAATAAGCAAAATTCTCTGATAAGATATATTACAAAGTTCTTTATAATCATCTGTTCAACTGATTTCTACAAAGTTTCTTCAAATACAGCTTCCATTAAAGCCATGAAAAGCATAATTAGTATTCCACCTTCAGCCCTAATGCACTGACCATCCCTACAGGATACGGAACATATGTATCACAAGTATCCGTTATCCATTTCTCTTTCAAATGGCTCTATCTACCCAGACTATACATTTATCTGTATGCCAGTTCTGAGCTTAATAAAACTTATTCATGTGTTCTTGTGGCCCAAGTGAATATTCATGACTTTGTCTTCGGATTGCAGTTTGATTGAAAGAATAATCATTTTATCTTAGTAGTGGGATTGAAACAGAAAATACGAAATTAGAAAGAAAATGACATTCGGTTCTCCTGGTGAGGATAAGTGTAAATCCTCAGTCTAACATTCTGCATATCCTTGTTTTTAGCTTTTCACTAAAGCTGTCAAATAAAACCAATATAACGAGAAATAATTTAAAATGGTTTATCCCCTATAACTTTAATGTGTTTTCCAAGAGGAAATATAATTGAACTTTACAATTGGCAGAGCATACTTTTTACATTTCTTATTTTATATATATATATATATATATATATATATATATATATATATATATATATATATATATATATATGCATATAATTCTGTTATTTTTTTATGCCATTAATACAAAAATAACATCCATATACCTATATTTATAGGTATATGAATGTTATTTTTATATTAATAGCATTAAAAAAATAAAAGAATACATGCTCAAATATTCCTTAGGTTTAATTAGTTATTTGTGTATCAGTTTTTCTTTTTGGTCTGTCTATATTGTAATTAACATACTCATATGATCCGACTATGAATAAATATAGTTCTGCAGCTACAAATGAGTCTTTTGCAAGTCAAAGTCAAGTGTAGTTGTTTCGCAGGGTTCCCTCAGATGGAATATGGGTTTCTCGAGGGTGTAAGCTGCATCAGGAACGTCGATGACAGCAGATTATGCAGGGTGAAACAGAAGCGGATTCAAGACATCCACCCTGTTCAGCTTGTAGGCCCCCAGAAATATATATTGAGAAGCTGGGGGAGATGATTGTTGGGATGAATAGTACCAGTCTCTATGCATATGGCCAGCATTAGGTTAAAAGAAGAATTGTGAGTTAAATAAGACTAAAAAGGAAAAGGTTAGTGAAACCAACTGTCTTTTCTGCCTTAAACAACTAATCGAAGCTCAGCTTTCATGATACCTAAATAGATTGAGAAATGAAAGCTGAACTCTGATTTGTTGCTGTATAGGCAACCAAGACTTTTTTTTTCTAAGATGAACTTTCGATGAATAAAACCTTATGTGGTCTCTTTTATCATAATTAAGATGGAACTTGGAAAAAAATGAAATGAGAGCAATAGTTATAAGACGAGTTACTGGGAATATTTAATACATCAGATCATTGAATGCATTCTATTACCGGCTTTCTCCGCAGAGCGCTCCACGACACGTGGTTGTGATGAAAGAAGAGTGGTTTCTTATTTGCTAGCAAACAGCACATAAACACATAAAACATGACCGGCAAATGTGCAAGTAGAGAACAGTCTATGTCAGTCACCCCATGGGAAAAATGAGCTGAGTACAAACCGCATAGGCAAGCTACATCACAAGAGGTTTTTTTCATACTCTTTGCCTTAGGGATATGCTGTAGAAGCTTATTAATAGAATTGCTACACTACATTACTCTTGGTGGAGGAGACAAGAAGCAGAAAATAAGCCAGTTATTCTATTAACTCACTACAGAAAAAGGCCAAGAAATGAAAGATAAATACTAATCTTTAGCTTAAATCAGGGTCATGACGCAAAAATATTAGGGGAACATTGCAAATATATCGTAACACCAAACTATAATTATTCCTATTACAATCTATGTACGAGCCGATAAACAAAGCTAAGACAAGATGTAGTTGCAAATCATAATCATTCTAAATCAAATTTCTTTTATATTATAAAGCTAATTTAGTTTATTTTATTTATCCTTATTATATTATGTTTAGTAAGATCAGTGGATTCCACCAATTTTCAGATCAAATGGGTTGTAATGCTGTTTAGCGTGAGATTTCTATGTACAGTGCTGGTCACCATTATTGAAATCCCTTAATTTTTTTCATAGACTGTAGAATATCTTCAGAAATAAATGGAAATGTACCAAAGTTATATCCTCAGGATTTATTAGTTAGTAGTCCAAAGTAATACAACAATAAAACATTGTTTTTCAACTTCCATGTTGCAATTTCAAAGAAAAAACAGAATAAACAGCATGTGCAGCAATAAAGGCACCCCTAATTAATACTTGGTTACACACCCTTTGGCATTGCTGACAGCCCCCAAACGTTTCCTGTAGCCATCTATAAGCTTCTTGCATTTATCAGCTGGAACTTTCTCCCATTCTTCCTTTGCAGTTTGTTTAAGCTCTTGAATATTAGCAGGGTTCTTTTTCCCAATGACAGATTTCAGTTCACCCCAAAGATTTTCAATGGGATTGAGTTCAGGACTCGTTGCTGGCCATTTTAAAACAGTCCATTTTTTCTTTTTCAACCATTCTTGTGTACTTTTGGATGTGTGCTTTGGGTCATTGTCTTTCTGGAGGATCCATGATCTTCGACTCAAACCAAGTTTTCTTACACTGGGTAGGACATTTCGTTCTAAAATCTCTTGATAATTCTCTGATTTCATGAGTCCTGTGATACTGTCAAGGCCTTTAGTACCAGACGGAGCATAGCAACCTCACAGCATTATTGATCCTCCACCATGCTTAACTTTTGGTAAGGTATTCTTTTCCTTATAAACTTCATTGCACCATCTGTAAAATAACTGTTGCTTTGCATTGCCAAAAAGCTCTGTTTGTTTCGTCTGTTCACACAAGATTGTCTCAGAAGGATTGTGGTTTGTCAAGGTACTCTTTGGCAAAGATAAGTTGTTCCTATTTATGTCTTTCCTTCAGCAATGGTTTCATCCTTGACCTTCACCCATAAAGCTCTGCTTGTTGAAACCATGACCCCAAACTGTTCCAGGTTGGCCTTCAGGTTTTTGGATGTTTGACGTGGTGCTTTTTCCACCATTCGCACCAATCTTTGAAGACATCTCTTGTCAATTTTCCTCTTTCCCTCCATGTCCAGGGAGGTTCTTGATGGTTCAATGCTTGGAAAATTTCCTAATAACATTGCGCACTGTTAAAACTGAGATACCATGGTCTTTGGAGATTGCCTTATACTTTTTGGAAGTCTTCTGTTTGCTAATAATAGCAGTTCTGATGTGCATAGACAGCTCCTTTGTCTCCATCATTGTGACAAAGAAACAGGGCCTACCATGTGGCTTTTTAAAACACTGAAGTCATCATTCATTGGCTAATTCATGTCACATGGGCACCGACAATTATTCACAGGTGAATCTCTTTTGTGATTTACAGCAGGCGAGTCAAAATGTATTTCCATACTAAATTAATGTAAAGCATGCCAATACCAGTGACACAGGAAACTTTAGGCTTTTCTATTTTTCCCTCCCATTGTTTTTTGTTTTAAATTATTGTTGCTCTTTTTTATTTAACACGAGTCTCTACACAAAAAAAACTGTTTCACTTGATTCATTTTTTTCAGGCGATATTCCACATTATGTACTTAAACTTCATGGGTGCCAATAACGATGAGCACAATTGCACCATTGATTTAAATGCTTGAATTTAAGTTAGAATATTCAATTACTGAATTTTTTGTTTTTCTTTTAAATTTTTTTCACCTGATCATATTTTTGATGCCGTCTGTGAAAAAATACTGACCTCCCTTAGACAGCACTAGAACCAATGTTATTCAATTGAGTGGTTCAGATGACAGACTTTTCACACGGACTGAATGTCTATGTGAAAAAAATTGTAGCCTGTGCTAGTGTTTTCTATAGTTCTATTGTTCTAATGAGACCGACCTCTTCAAATCTATGGGTGCGCAAAAATCAGATGCCTTACAGATCATCTGTATAGCATCCAATTTTACAATGGCCATTATTAACCTATTAACTGTATTTTATGTTGTAAATTTTATTCACTGCTGATATATAAAAACGGATGCAACACGCATGTAAAAAATGGAAATACAGATTGCATATATATGACAATGCAAATGAAAAACATCAGTTTTTTCTGGAAGAAAATGGGACAATTTTTTATAAGATAGCCCACACAGCCTGACGCAGCGGGGAGCCTGTTGTCAATTAACATGACATCGGCAGTGATGGCCCTTGACATAGCAGAGCGGAAGAGAAGGAACTGCTCTGTCAACAAGACATCAATGGGAGTGGGAGAACTGCTGGCAGGAGCGGTCTGTGATCGCTCTAAGCTGGGAGAGATTGTCGCATGGCAGAACGTGCAGGTAGTTAGCAATTACCTGCCAATAAGTGCTTATCCTCATATGGAAAATTTAAAAAAATGTCCAAGATATCCCCTTTAAGGACCATGCTTGTAGATGGACGTACATAAACCGAACTAGAAAAAAAGACTCCTAAAATATAACTTTTAATAGTAAAGTTAAAATAGACATATACTGTTAACAAAACATTTTTAAAAGTTTTTCTAGATATATATTCTCATACATATATTTCACAAGAAGAATAATCTTAGTCAATCAGCTATATACAGATAGATAGGATATAATGTGCACCCTGATAATTTCCTGGTATTCCCTGAGGAAGTCCCCGCCTTTCAGCGGAGGTTGACACCCTTATTTGAAGTGGTCCACAGCAGCTGTCCTTATATCCTTATAACATCCATATTTTAAAGTGCAAAGAATAGAAAGACTTAAAAAACAAGTAAATAAACTTCATATATAATACTCAAGACAAATGTCTCATAATTCAAAACAAAGGAATAAAGTTATCTTGTACCCATATGAGGTTGATGCGCCCCACAAATGTATAGAGGTATATTATACTTGGCTTGTCATCAACTTAATCAACTAGGTGTCCCAATAAATCCCACAAAGGGATAAAGTTATCTTATACCCATATGGAGTTGATGTACCACACAAATGCTTAAAGGTATATTGTACTTAGCTTGTCATCAACTATGTATCCCAAGAAATCCTGACACGTTCCCCTCCAGGGTAGGATGGCTGGGGTTCATCAGGGGATATGCCAATAAGCCATCAATACAGCGTCATCATATGGCCACAAAAAATCCAGTGTGCCAGGTGGACGTAATTAGTGTTGTAGAGAGGATAGGATAAAAGTAAGTTTATTTTTGGATTTAGTTTCTATGCAAAGATAACTATGTGAAATAAAAAAACATGTTTATTTCAATTATTTTTGTATAATAAAAACATTGTTTTAAAAGAACAGTTTGTGTGTAGCTGCACTCCTATACCACTTGTTTTAATTGTTTTTTATGCAGCTTTATTACGGCTTGTTTTCTGTGTGACGACCTGCAATTGTCATTGGTACCATTTTAGAGTACATAGTGTAGAACTTTGTGACTATTTTTTATTTGAGTTATTTGGTAGCCAGATTGTTGTAATGTAATTGTTATGCAATTTTTTTGACTTTTTCACTATTTTCCATAATACAATTTTGTCTATGACAAAAAAGTTTTTTTTAAGGACAAAACTTTTTGCAAACTTTATTTACCTTTTTACCAATCTCATGAGGGAACTCTTGACCTTTTGATCCTTCTTCATTAGATTGCAATATTCTAGTATAGCAGTATATTATGCCTATTAGGGGGTAGTTAAAGAAAGTGTATTTGTAATAGTCACCCCCAGGTTTTGGTGCCTTGGAAGAGGGCTTAAATAAGCTGCTTGATACCATTATTGTAAAGGGTGCATAATAGTATAATATGCATTGAATATGATCCCCTATGTTTCAAATTTCAAAGGCGGGTCCCAATAGGCTCTGGTATATGGCATTTTTAGGCCAATGGCCAGGATTAGACTTCTTCGTGTCCCGGGCTTTGCAGCAGTGTCAGTTGTATGTTCCATCTGACAACTCCTGCATAAAACATGGGTACAGCATTTACACTTGACCATCCCTGATCCCTTTACGTTTATATCGCTATGATGAAAGGGGATAATGTAGTGATGAATGTGATATTGGTATTATCTACCATATAAAATGATCTAACACTAGAAATGAAAAAGCCCAGGATTCCATGTTAACCTAATTCATTCAGAAATGTCTACATTGAGACATGAACTGCTAGAAATGCTCTCAATATATCACATTCACTGTGTTTTGCATATTGCTATTAATGAGTTCTTTAGAGTCCGCATTAATCATCATTTTGAAATTTCAACAACAATTTCACGCAAGGCAGAGCATGTTATTTGCAGTGAGAATATATCTGTTTCACTGACCCAATAAAAGCATATGTGCACATTTTATTTGCATAAAATTCCCCACATTAAATTGAGTCAATGTCTGATGCCATCAAAAGATATTATAGGGGAAGTTTT
Source organism: Phyllobates terribilis (assembly GCF_046119375.1). Classification (NCBI taxonomy): domain Eukaryota; kingdom Metazoa; phylum Chordata; class Amphibia; order Anura; family Dendrobatidae; genus Phyllobates; species Phyllobates terribilis. The sequence continues at coordinate 760,566,633 of NW_027362762.1, read as the reverse complement.
CTGCTGTTTCGAGAAGGCAGAATTCTCAAGCACTGAAATCTGTAGACACAGTCGTCGCTCTGTCCCGTAACTGTGAAAGCAATTTTCACACCTGAAAATGACACTGTTTCATAACTGTAGGCAGAATCTATATAAAGGTGATAGTGGAACCATATTTCTGAAATCTTTGACAGAACATTGTTTGTCCAAGGCTCATCTGGGCTTTGTTCGAATAAGACTAAAACTAAGACATTTTTCGATTAATGGGGTTTTCCCACAGACAAAGCACATTTTAATTAATAGATCTTGGAATAATAAGTTTCACAGTTAGACATGTAAAAAAAATGTTCCTGTCCAGAGATAACCTTATATACATACCCCTGTTATGCATTGTGTAATAGTTGTGCCTGACCATACAGAGCTGTTCCAGTTCATGGTTGTCACATACCACAGCTCCTGACCAGGGTGGGGTAGCATAAGTTACTTATGATAAGTGAGCATACAGATGAAACAGCACACAGCTGCTACTTTCTCATGTAACACATTTCCCTGCCTGTTTTATCACAGGAGTGAGTGTTTCTGCCTCATCTACAGTCCTCTGAGTTTATCATGAATCAAGTCAGTTATATAGCAGTCACGTGGCTGCTGTGCTTAAATGTCACTGACTTTTTTTATGATCAGCTCAAAGGACTAGTGACACTACAGAAATACTCACCCATGTGATAAGACAAGCAGGGAAATGTGTTATCTCAGCTGTGAGCCCCTGCTGTTTCATCTGTATATTCACTTTATCACAAGTGACTTATGCCTACCCCCAGCCTGGAGCTGTGTTATATGCCGACCATGAACTGGAGCAGCTCTGTATGGTTGGACACAGCAAATACCAGTATATTGCAAATCTATAGGATTATCTCAGCACAGGAACATTTTTTTAACACATCAAATTGTGGACCATATTAATATTCCATGATCAATTAATTAAAATGTACTTTGTGGAAAAACCCCTTTAATGACTAGCCACAACATCTATATTTTACTACTTACAGGTTTAAAATATATAGAGAAGGCAAACCTCATGCACTTTACACCTCATGCACTTTACACTAGAGATGAGCGTTGTTCTACTCGAACTGTTCGCCAATCTCAAATTCGAGCTGTTTTGGGCGGTGTTCGAGCCGGTCGGCGAACACGAACAATTTGAGAAAAATTCGGCTGTTCGAGGTTATGTTCGATAACTGTTCGTGCACCAAAATCATAACTGGATTTTTTCTCAGTAATTATTAAAATTAATGTTAATACGCAGTTTGAGTGTACAGCGGGGCGGGGGGAGGGGCAGGGGATGGATCTCTGCAGGAACAATGAAAATCTCCATTTTTTTTTCTCTTTCCCGCATTTGCAGTGGGGAGGTGCAATCTGTCAGCCTATCAGCAGCGAACACACGGAGCGAAGTGCTTTTTTTCACACAAGCAAGGGCATGTGTGATTGGCAGTGTATGTCACATGTCCTTGCCCTATAAGACCAAGCCATTTTCCCCGTCGCCACCATTTTCTCACTGCTGCAGCTGCGTGTTAGACGGCACCGCTGTTGCTGTGTGCGCTATACCTTGTTAATTTCAAGCCAATTTTCGCACAAATATACAGATAGCTTGGGAGTAGGGAATAGTTGTGATTGCAGTCCTTTTAAGGACTAGGTTACAGCATTTCCTACGACTTTTATCAGGCAGGTCTGTGCTCTTAAATAGATAGATTGTGGGAGTAAAGACTAATTGTAATTGGAGTCCTTTTCAGGACTAGGTTACATCAGTTCCTATCAGTTTTTGCCAGGCAGGTCTGTGCCAGTGCTGTGCAAGTTTTTTTCACAGCATTTGGCTGAATCTAGCAAAGCAAATCCTTTTTGGCCTATTGCAGAGTGTGTTAGTCAGTGGAGTAGCCTATCTGTGTTGCAAGATATACCACCTGTGTATAGAATACCAATTTTTTTACTGCACCTAGTGAAGTAAAATCTTTTGGGCATAGCATCATTCTATTAGTCCATCTATACTGACCTCCATCAGGTTGCAAACTGAATATAATTTTTTTCTGCATCTAGCTCTGAAAAAATATTTGGGCTTCTAGCGGTGTGTGGGACTTGGTCTATTAGTCCATCTATACTGACCTCCATCAGGTTGCAAATTAAAAATAATTTTTTTCTGCATCTAGCTCTGAAAAAATATTTGGGCTTCTAGCAGTGTGTGGGACTTGGTCTATTAGTCCATCTATACTGACCTCCATCAGGTTGCAAATTAAAAATAATTTTTTTCTTCATTTATCTCTGAAAAAATATTTGGGCTTCTAGCAGCGTGTGGGACTTGTTCTATTAGTCCATCTATACTGACCTCCATCAGGTTGCAAATTAAAAATAATTTTTTTCTGCATCTAGCTCTGAAAAAATATTTGGGCTTCTAGCAGTGTGTGGGACTTGGTCTATTAGTCCATCTATACTGACCTCCATCAGGTTGCAAATTAAAAATAATTTTTTTCTGCATCTAGCTCTGAAAAAATATTTGGGCTTCTAGCAGTGTGTGGGACTTGGTCTATTAGTCCATCTATACTGACCTCCATCAGGTTGCAAATTGAATAAAAAAATTTTCTGCATCTAGCTCTGAAAAAATATTTGGGCTTCTAGCGGTGTGTGGGACTTGGTCTATTAGTCCATCTATACTGACCTCCATCAGGTTGCAAATTAAAAATAATTTTTTTCTGCATCTAGCTCTGAAAAAATATTTGGGCTTCTAGCAGTGTGTGGGACTTGGTCTATTAGTCCATCTATACTGACCTCCATCAGGTTGCAAATTAAAAATAATTTTTTTCTGCATCTAGCTCTGAAAAAATATTTGGGCTTCTAGCAGTGTGTGGGACTTGGTCTATTAGTCCATCTATACTGACCTCCATCAGGTTGCAAATTGAATAAAAAAATTTTCTGCATCTAGCTCTGAAAAAATATTTGGGCTTCTAGCGGTGTGTGGGACTTGGTCTATTAGTCCATCTATACTGACCTCCATCAGGTTGCAAATTAAAAATAATTTTTTTCTGCATCTAGCTCTGAAAAAATATTTGGGCTTCTAGCAGTGTGTGGGACTTGGTCTATTAGTCCATCTATACTGACCTCCATCAGGTTGCAAATTAAAAATAATTTTTTTCTGCATCTAGCTCTGAAAAAATATTTGGGCTTCTAGCAGTGTGTGGGACTTGGTCTATTAGTCCATCTATACTGACCTCCATCAGGTTGCAAATTAAAAATAATTTTTTTCTGCATCTAGCTCTGAAAAAATATTTGGGCTTCTAGCAGTGTGTGGGACTTGGTCTATTAGTCCATCTATACTGACCTCCATCAGGTTGCAAATTGAATAAAAAAATTTTCTGCATCTAGCTCTGAAAAAATATTTGGGCTTCTAGCGGTGTGTGGGACTTGGTCTATTAGTCCATCTATACTGACCTCCATCAGGTTGCAAATTAAAAATAATTTTTTTCTGCATCTAACCCAGCCAATAGTTTTGGCCTAATACCACAGTTTGGCCACTCAGCTCTGCTCGGTTACCATCCATTGTTTTTTTGTGCAAACAACTCAAGAGTTGTGAATTAGTTAACCACCAAAATGAGTGGAAAAAGGCCTGCTGCTGGTGGAAAGGGGAATAGGCGTGTTGGGAAGGGGAAAAAAGGTTGTGTCCGTGGGGTAGGTGCAGAAGAAAGACCATCTTCCAGCCAAACTAAAATGTCTACTTCTTTTAGCGGATAATGTGATAAGATCCCTTTCTTACGGCCACGCCAATCGCTACAAATTCCAGATGAGGCACAAAAACAGAAGGTGCTTCAACGGATATCAAGTGCTCCTTTAAGTGGGCTCTCCTCCACATCAACTTCAACATCACAAATACTCCAGTCCTCAAAGGTGTCACCCAAATCGCACTTGCTTCCTCACAGCTCCCAAATCTCCAGCTGCCCGTCTGAGTATGAGGTAGAACAGATGGTTGAGTCTGCAGAGCTGTTTACTCATACTATAGCCTGGGAATCAGAGGTCGACTCCAGCGCTTCTGTGAATCCAGACGAGGAAATGATCTGCACTGATGCCCAGAATCTTTATGAGTCGGATCCAGGACCAGACGCAGAAGGTTCTGACCATAATGTAGACCCTCATTCCCAAACTGTAACTCCTGTTGGTGGAGACAATGAGGAAGACGATGATAAGACTCAAATACCTGATTGGAGCGACAACTTTAGTTTTTTGTCAGGGCAGGAACAGGTTGACTCTGAGGACGACGGGTGTGATAACGCACAGGGTGATGATGATGAGGTCGGAGATCCCACTTACTGTCAACCCACAGTCAGCCAAGAGATGAGGTCAGCAGAGGAGGTGGAGGAAGATGCTAGTGACGACGAGGTCAGGTTGCGCCTTCCTGGACAGAGACGTAGTACTGGAAGCACGTCAACAACTGCATCCTCAAACACAACTCTGCCTCTCACCACAAGTCGTGGTGGCTCTTCAGGTCGCATGGGTGCTAAGCCTTGCATAGCCTGGGCATTTTTTCAGATCGATAAAGATGACCCAACTCGTGTTATCTGTAACATTTGTCAGCAAAAGCTAAGTAGAGGCCAAAAAATACATAGTTTGAGTACTTCATGCATGAACCGGCACATGGACATGAAGCATAAGTTGCAGTGGGAAGCTCAGTGTGCTACAATGCGGTCTAGCCGGCCGGGCCAACCACCGTCTGCCATATCTTGTGCATCCGCGGCCTCTTCATCCTCTGTGACTGGGGGGACAGCAGTCACACCTGTTTTGGGGCGCAGACCTGCCACCTCTTTACCCGCAACAGCCAGCGTGATTGGCAGGTCATCATTTTCTTTGGAGGTGGTAACACCAGCTGGTCTTGAGCGCTGTCCGACATCGATAGCACCACCTTTGGATCAAGGCAACCTAACATGTCCGCCTGCATCTTCCTCACAGACCGGCAGTTTGCCGGGGACACCCTTATCAACCCCGTCTAAGCACAATAGCCAGCCCTCGGTCCCTCAGATGTGGACAAGTAAAAGACCATTTCCTCCTAGCCATGAGAAAGCTAAGAGGTTGAATTTCACCATCTGCAAGCTCTTGGCTACAGAAATGCTGCCTTTCCGCCTGGTGGACACAGAGGATTTTCGAGACCTTATGTCCGTCGCAGTGCCCCAGTACCAGATGCCCAGTCGGCACTACTTCTCAAAGAAAGGTGTGCCTGCGCTCCACCAGCATGTCGCACACAACATCACCGCTTCTTTGAGAAACTCTGTGTGTGACAGGGTGCATTTCACCACAGACACTTGGACGAGTAGGCATGGACAGGGGCGTTACATGTCGCTGACTGGGCACTGGGTAACTATGGTGACAGCAGGACAAGGGGCTGCTGTCCAAGTCTTGCCGTCCCCACGAGTTGTGCGTCAATCCTCTTTATGTCATTTTTCCTCCACTGCTTCTGCCTCCTCAACCTCCTCTCGGTCTTCCACCTGCACCCAAAGCCTGTCTGGTCATGCCACAAGCTTTCTAACTGCGCAGAAGGGATCCTGCACACCTCCTTACTATGCTGGCAGTAGGGCTCAACGTCATCAGGCGGTTTTTACATTGAAATGTCTGGGAAATGTGAGTCACACAGCTGAGGAGTTGTGGTCAGCTCTGGAGAACCAATTTCATGAATGGTTGTCTCCACTGGACCTGAAACCAGGGAAGGCCGTGTGCGACAATGCTGCAAACCTGGGTGCGGCCCTTCGCCGGGGCAATGTCACACACGTGCCTTGTATGGCTCACGTGTTGAACCTGGTTGTCCAGCAATTTTTAGCCCACTATCCCAGACTAGATGGCCTTCTGCAGAGGGCACGGTCGCTGTGTGCTCACTTCCGCCGTTCGCATCCCGCAGCTCAGCGACTTACATCTCTACAGAAGTCGTTGGGCCTGCCACTTCACCAGCTAAAATGCGATGTGCCTACCCGGTGGAATTCAACTCTGCACATGTTGCAGCGACTGTGGCAGCACCGACAAGCCCTGGTGCAATACGTTCTGACGTATAGCCTGGGCCAACGAGATTCAGAGGTGGGGCAAATCACGCTGGAGGAGTGGTCTCAGATCAGGGACCTATGCACCCTTCTGCACAGTTTTGAAATGGCGACGAAGATGTTTAGTGCTGACGATGCCATTATCAGCATGACTATTCCGGTGATTTACATGCTGGAGCACATGTTAAACAGAATTCGGAGTCAGGTGGTGGCACAAGAGGAGGTGGAGGAAGTAGAGGAGGAGGAGTTGTATGCGGAAGGGCTAACATCTGCAAGGTCCAGACGGTCGGCAGCACCAAGGCGGCAGGCATGTGAGGGTGGGGGAGATGGTTTAACCAGGGCGCATGGTAGCAGCCAAACTAGTGAGGAAGGTGCAGGAGCCCAGGAAGAAGTGGAGGACGAACTGATGGAAGACTCATCAGATGAGGGAGACCTTGATCACATTTCTGTTGTGCGAGGTTGGGGGGAGAGGACAGAGGAAGGAAGCATGATTGTTACCTCGCCACCAACACAACAGGGACTTGGTGCTCCTGGATGCGCAACACACATGAGTGCCTTCTTGCTGCACTACCTGCAACATGACCCTCGAATTGTGAGAATTAGAAATAATCCTGACTACTGGGTTGCCACACTGTTAGATCCCCGGTACAAAAGTAAATTTGCAGAAATTATTCCTGCCATAGAAAGGGATGCACGCATGCAGGAGTATCAGCAGAGACTGTTGCAGAATCTTACATGTGCTTTTCCACAAAATACCAGTGGTGCACGTAGTGAATCTCACAGTTCCAACTTGCCAACCATGGGACCGTCAAGTGTTCAGCACTCAAACCGTAACAGAACCACAGTATCTGCTGGTAACATCAATTTTGCGGAATCATTTCACCACTTTTTTAGCCCATCCTTTGCAAGGCCACAGGAGACAAGAAGTCTGACACATAGTCAACGCCTAGAGACGATGGTACAGGAGTATCTCCAAGTAAACATTGAAGCCACGACTGTGTCACTGGACCCTTGCTCTTTTTGGGCTTCCAATCTGGATAAATGGCCGGAGCTAGCCACTTACGCCTTGGAGATCTTGTCATGCCCCGCAGCCAGCGTTCTGTCTGAACGTGTGTTCAGCGCTGCTGGTGGTGTGCTGACAGATAAGCGCACGCGGCTCTCCACTGATAATGTAGACAGACTCACGTTCATAAAGATGAACAAATCATGGATCCGAAACGACTTTTCTACCCCTGTGTCATCCTGGGGAGAGTAAAAGCTTGATGATTGGTTAAAATCACCCTACCAACCGTTTTAAGCTTTCAAATTACTAATCATGTTTATCTGTATCTTGACTGGAAAATAATTTGGGCTTTGTAGCAGTGTGCAGCACTGATCCTATTAGGCCATCTATAATAAGCTTCACCAGATTTAAAATTAAAAATAATTTTTAGCTGCATCTAGCCCGGAAAATAATTTTGGGGCTCCGAGATGCGCAAGACACATAAGTGCCTTCTTGCTGCACTACCTGCAGCATGACCCTCATATTGTCAGAATTCGAAGTAATCATGACTACTGGGTTGCCACACTCTTAGATCCCCCAAACTTTTCGATCAACCTTTTCATTTTAATAAAGACCAAAAAAATGGTCATTTTTGAAATTATAAGCATTAGCAGGTTGTTAGAAACTGAAATCAAACAGTTTTCAACTCAAAACTTTATTCTAGGTGATGTTACATTTTCACATAGGACCCCTTGTTCGAAAGGAGCTTCTGAACTCTCTCGTCCATTGAATTTGTCAGGTTTTGGATGGTTTCTGCTTCAATTGTTTTGCATGAGGACAGAATACCCTCCCAGAGCTGTTGCTTAGATGTGAACTGCCTCCCGCCATCATAGACACTCCTTTTAATGATGCTCCAAAGGTTCTGAATGGGGTAGAGGTCAGGGGAGCATGGGGGTCACACCATAAGTTTGTCCCCTTTTATGCCCATATCAGCCAGAGATGCAGATGTTTTATGTGCAGCATGAGATGGTGCATTATCATGCAGAAAAATGATCTTGCTGTGAAATACACGGTTCTTCTTCTTGAACCATGGCAGGAAGTGCTGTTTGAGAAAATCCACATACATTATGGAGTTCATCTTTAGCGCCTTCAGGGATCCTAAAGGGGCCGACAATCTCTCTCCCCATGATTCCAGCCCAAAACATTACTCCACCTCCTCCTTGTTGGCGCTGTAGCCGTGTTTGCGTGGGGTGTCCATCAACCAGCCATCCTCCACTCCATTCATCTGGACCATCGAGCGCTGCACGGCACTCATCCGTGAACAAAACAGTTTTGAAATCAGTCTTCATGTAATGTTTGGCCCACTGGAGCCGTTTCTGCTTGTGTGAAGTGGATAGAGGAGGTCGACAGGATGGCGTATGCACAGCTGCAAACCTCTGAAGGACCCTGCATCTTGTTGTTCGGGGGACGTTGGAGGCACAAGCAGCTTCAAAAACTTGTCTGCTGCTATGACAAGGCTTTTTTGCCGCTGCTCTTTCAACCTGACGTAATTGCCTGTAGGAAAGAGTCCTCAATTTGCCCTTATCAGCACGCACACGTGTGTACTGTGAATCAGCTACATACTTCTTGATTGCCAAGACACTTCATCCTGATCATCGCACAATGTTGATTGTAGTCATGCCTTGACCTAAACACTCCACAATTTGTTGCTTCTCAGCAGCCGACACATCCTTTTTCTTTCCCATTTTGGCAGAAAATGTAGGCTGCTTAATAATGTGAGAGAGCCTTCTTAAGTAGTCTTGCCTTTCATTGGACACACCTGCCAAACTAATTAGCACAGGTGTCTGCAATTGCTTACAGTGATATAAAGAGCCCTGACACACATCACCATCAATGAGTTTAACTGACAAACAAACAAATTCTTCCCTTATCACTCCTAAACACTTTTTGCATAATAATTTGGAACGCGGTGTACATGTGCTTTTCCACAAAACACCAGTGGTTCACGTAGTGAATCTTACAGTTCTAACTTGCCAACCGTGGTCTGTATGGAATTGTTCAATAAAGGGCCCAAAATTAAGATAACATAGATGGGAGAGGTCTCTATGAATAGGAATTCCTAAGTATTTGATACCCTGTGAGGGCCAGGCAAAGGGAAAGTTGGACTGGATGGAATCCTATATGGATTTAGGGAGGGAGACATCGAGGGCCTCAGACTTCGCTGCATTGATTTTAAAATTTTACCATGTAACAAAGTGATCTATTTCAGCCATAACAGCAGGGATGGATATATGTGATTGAGTGATATATACTAGGACATCATCAGCAAATAGAGAGCACTTGTACTCGGTGCCTCCCACCTCAATCCACCTAATATTGGGGTTATGGCGAATTGATGAGAGCAGGTGCTCCGTCACTAGGATGTATAAGAGAGGGGACAGAGGACATCCCTGCCTTGTCCCATTGGTGATTGTGAAAGGTGATGAAAATGTTCTGACGCACCCCCTGGGCCTTGGGACACCCGGAGCCGGACCCTTTTTGGTGGATGCTGGTGGTTGTAGTCTTCGTGGCGGCGATCCGGTTCCGTGGCTCAGGGCGGTCAAACCAGTGGCGGAACTATTTATGTGGTTTTGATGTTTAAATGTCCGACTACGCCACCCGTGGATTGCGGTCAGAGTGAACCGCCGCTACAGGGCAGACCGCTAAGGCTGGTGTTGTGGGTGCAGCAGAGCGTAGCATAACTCCCCATGGGAGGAGTATAGCCTCAGGGCAGTGTATGCGGAGGATGGGGGTGATGGTGCAGGGCAGCAGCAGTAACGACACGGAGTCAGTGATGCAGTTCAGGGCCTTTACTCACAGTTCTTATTATCCAGACCACGTCTGCAGGTAACGGCTGCCCACGTCGTACTGTGCTCACCAGGTGAGGGGCTCAGACAACTCCCAGATAACTTTGGAGCGCTTCACAGGACCCCCTTTGTGTGTCCTTTGTCTGGCCTTTCTTACCAACACTTCTGTCCGGCTGCCTCGGGCCTCCTCTTGGTAAACTTGGCGCCAGTTTCCCTGACCCTATGTGGTGCCTTCCTAGCGGGTGGAGCAAGGGGCTGCGCCACATAAAATGTCAGAGCCTCCGGTTTCTAGCTGAGGGTCGTTTCCTGCCTCCACTAGTTCGGGGACCGGTCTCCCCCTTTGGCCTGACCCCTCCACGCAGGTGGATTCGGGCGTGCGGTGGCGACTCGCCCGTCCGCACCCCTGGGATCCCTTCATTCCTCGTTCCTGGAGCCTTCTCCGCTCCTCTTCCTTCCTTCTCCCTCTTGCAGGCCTGGGCCTCTGTTACTAGGCCCGCCTCCGGAGCAGAGCTCATGCAGAGCCCCTGCTCCCTGCCACTTCTGCTCAGACTTCTCTGCACTGAACTAAGATGGTGCCCACCTTTTATACTCCCTTCTCAATGCACCCAGGAACTGCTTCCTCCCTGCTCCTGCACTGCAGGGTTCCCCTTCCTCAGTGTTCCCTCCCCCCACTCCAGCCAGGGACAGGGACTGTCGGTCCTATCTCAGGGGCATATTGGTCGCCCTGCCCCACGGCAATGTGGTGTAATGCATGCAGGTGTCGGGTCCTGATCCACACTCCATCCTTATCTGAGAGTGAGATATCACACCTCTGGGTGAGGTGCAATACGTCTGTAGCAACCGAGCCCTCGGTGCTACAGTTCCATTTATCTTCAGCCTAGGTGACGTATTGTGATACAGGGCCGTGATTTTGGCTATAAAAGGGTCCCCTAGACCCCTACCCCAAGCTTTTTAAGAGAATCATATATAGCGTGCCAGGAGACTCTATGGAATGCTTTCTCAGCATCCAACGAGAGTATCTACTTACAAATTTTTAACTGCATCTAGCCCAGGAAATACTTTGTGCCTAGTAGCAGTGTCTGCTAGTCAGCGGATTATCCCGGCTGTTAAGCAAGCTACACCACCTGTAGTTTGGACACTTAATTTTTTCAAAGGAAATGCTTCGGGACCATGGGATACTTAGTGAAGAGCATCAGGAGGCACCCCAAGGCATAGGGGCTGGGACTGGCACTAGGATGCCTTGCGGTGGACAGCCGAGCTCGATCCTTATAAAAGCTTTTTAACTGCAGCAGCTTTAGTGGACGCTACTGGAGCTGGAATTACGCGGCTGCTGGCATGAGACTTGCCCTCCAATAGATCCTTGTAAATGGATTTAAAGTGTATTCATTCAAATTAGAGGGACAATTTAAATTAAAAAGCTTAGAGCTGCCTCCACCACAGGGGGGCTCTCTCGACCCACCAGCGGACAGGCACCAGTATTGGGAGAGGGGGGCTGGCCGTCAGGGTTCACCGCGGCTCTGGCACAAACCCGGCGACACGGAGGTGGCACGGGCAGGAGCGGACTGGCCGTCTCGGCTTCTCACTTTTTGGATTTTAGAAGGGCATGACATGCCTATATCTGTGTCTCCCCCTCCTTTTACTCCTCCACCTCTTTTCTTTTCGCATGACTATATGTACTTGTCACTTTTCCATGTGTTAGTTGTGTCTTCTGAGCAGTTTGTCAGCTTTTGGACACCTTTGAAGGTGTTTTCTATGTGTTTCTATGTGTTTTTGTTTGCCTGCCATTGGTTTTAACGGTGTTCGAAGGTGTTCGACGAACAGTTCGACGAACAGTTCGGCGAACACACGGGTGTTTGACGAACCGAACCGAACTCGAACACTACGGGGGTGGCTCAACACTACTTTACACCTCATGCACTTTAATATACAGAAAAATGTATATTAAGTGGGCTTTCTGAGAAGTGAATCAGAAGTTCACTAGGGGGCGACAAGTATGGGACAGCACTATCTAGACAAAACTTTAATTGATACTTTATCTAACAGAAATGTTATGTTTCATACTATAAGGTGGCTATAGAGGTCTGGAAAATTAAAATTGGCTGCCAAACATTAGAGGAATAGAGGTATTTAGATTAGACCAGCCCATACCAAAACAGGTTCTCTTTCTTGTGAACAATGACATACTCTCATCACTATCCTTCTGCGGGCAAATAATCATTTCTATGCTGTTTTATGGTATTCATAGTACTGTATGGGCTGTGTGGTAACTTTTGACATTTTTGCAATGCTACAGATCTCAGTAAAGAGGCAGGTGACTGTCAAAATGACTGACAATTATAATCAAGGTCTCCTCCCTTGATTGTTATGTGGCACCCCAGGGGTCTGGTTTTCCACAGTAATGTAATGTTATGTCTGAGAGCAGGTGGGAGGTCCTTTGGTCAGGGATCCTGTGCATGCCACACCTCCTGCCCAGTCTTGGGAGGGGAAGAACTTCCCCTGTATAAACCCGGGGCTGAGGCAGGGTGAGTCAGACAAGGAGAGTGGAGACAAGAAGCAGCATAGGAAACAGCAGACTTACAAGGAGTCAGGGGCTGGCAGCTGCAGAGCTTGCCCTGACTAAGAAGATTCTTTACCGGACCCGGAGTCCGAGGCTGTGGGGACTAACTCCTACCCAGCAGCAGAATCCGTCAGGCAGGGGATTTCAGGTCCCCTGGCCCAGAAGCCCGAAGGCACAGTCACACGCGTGGGACCAGCACCGCCATCGTGGAGCGGAAGCCATTAGAAGGCCCCGAGTCACCGGCCATACGGGTGAGCACCACACGGTACACTCAGGGACGTGGGCTACTTATATCAGCTTCTAGCAAGGTAGCCAGAAGAGTACAGTCAGTTTGGGAGGCCTACAACTACGCCTGGCCAGGGGAGATCCCATCTGCTTAAAGACTGACCAGGCCCCGTTTGCTAGCAAGTACTCCGGGAGGGTCTGTCGTTGTTACCAGTAAAGACCCTGAACTACACCGTACCGTCTCTGAGTGGTTCCTGCTACCCCCATCATCCACGTCGGCTGCCCTGAGGCCATACCCCTCCCGTTGGGGGTTATACTATCACGCTGCACAATCCTACCACCGGCCTCAGCGGTCTGCCCTGCAGCAGCAGCTTCCTGGCTGCACTCAACGGGTGGCGTAGTCATCAACTATTTACTACTAATAGACTGCCGTCTAGTTTGACTCCCTGGGCACGGACCGGGTCACCGCCACGAGACTACAACCCTCCACTGATCCGGCTCCGGGTAGGCTCCCGCGTGCGCAACGCAGCGCGACACCGGCCCAGGGGCGCGTCAGTTACATCAGTGACTATTGACTTCCTTAAATCAATTCCCTTTAAAATATTAGTTATTTACCATTCCTTGTTGTGGATAAGTATATACTATTTTTTTTAGAAGTTATATGTTTTACAATATTTGTATATTTATTTTCTCCCAGGCTGTACTTTCCAGTACAATGAAAAAGTCCATAGAGAAGTGTTTGCAGTTGGTTCAGTTTACCTATGAATTGCTATGTAATTTTTTTGTTGACTAGTCCAAAGCAATTCCTTTTTTCCCGATCCACTCTTCTAGATTGACAGACTGATTCTGTATATGTGTATATATAGGGAGAAACCTAAGGCCTCATTCACATGTCCGTGTTGTATCTGTTTTTTTTTCACAGATAAACATGTACCTATTATAATCTATCCTTGTTTGTGTTTTATAAATGACCATGTGTCTGTGCAAAACACATGGAGACATGTCCATTTTGTCTGGTATCATGGATGAAAAATGTCTATACAAGTCTATGGATCAGTTAAAACATGTACAGCACAAGGATGGCATGCATGTGACATCCGTGTAATATCTATATTGCAAAGGATAGGAGAAGCTTTGTAATTTATTTATCCATCTGTGAAAAACACCGATGACACTGATGGGAAAAACGGACACACTGATGACACACTGATTGTAAAAACAGACCATATGCTGATGATACAGTGATGACACACTCATGGTAAAAAAGGACACACGGATCAAACACTGATCCAAAACACCAATCCAAAACACTTACAATACCCGTCACCATTTTTTTTTGGACGTGTTTAAACACGGGAATATGAATGAGGGTTAAGGGTGCATGGAGAAGTCTCAGTGGACCTGCCTCGGCAGCTTTTCAGCAATTCAGTCACCACTCCTGGAGATCAGCCCTACATTTTGTCTGCTGTTTATAAAATTACGACCCTGTCCTCTGACCAGGGTTGTCAGCTATACAGCACCCCTGGTTCACGGGTGGTTGAGTTGGTTGAGTAGGGTTCTACTCCATACTGTATATAATTCACAGATGAATAATGTAGCACTCTAATAAGAGAAATAAATTGTACAGATGTGTGACATTTTGTTCCACAATTCAGGACCTTTGTCTGACCAGACTATGATTGGAAAAGAGATGAAGGACAGTTAGATTGATTATAGCAAGAGCTAAGGCAGTCACAACGCTATCGCTATGTGATGGCACTTGCTGCAATCTGTCCTTCATTACTTCTCCATACGTTTGATCAGACTAAAGTATAGGATTGTGGACCGAAACATCACATATATGTACAATTTTGCATTACAAAAATCAATGTTTGCAGATGTTTCATTTATTGGAGTTATTTACCTGCCCTATTAATAGCCATTACCTTCCAAATAGCTGAGATCAACATATATAAGAACTAAATGTCAGTAAATGTCACTGCTGACCGGTCGCTATTTGTTACTGTATACTTTCTTGATGTTGATAAGTGTTATTGTCCACAGATGAGGCCACATAAGCTAAATAATCTGTTCTGCACTTCACAGCTATTTCCATACATTGGGATCTCTATATTTCATAAGTGGTTATACTTTACTTACTGTACATATAGATGATACTGTGTGTATGTAAGGTCCTTGCTGCCCATAGACCAATAAATCATATAGATGAAATGGGAAAGAACCATACTCTAGCCTTCAATATGTAATTCAATATTTATTTAGGACATTTGTGTCTCAAGGTAATTCAGAACACAACCATGTTAGTGAAATGTTTCAGATCCTTCTTAAGACTTTAAATGTTTGGAGAAACACATTTGGCTTATCCAGTTCCACTGCCTAAAGAAGGATCAAATTTGAAATTGTGGATTATCATGGTAATGTTATGTTGAATTACTTTGAGACCTTGGTGTCCTAAATAAATAAGTTGGACTTCATTTCCTTCAAATTTGTTCCACACCTTGGAATCTTTGACACATTGCAACTTGGTGATTTCATTAATTTGTCAAATAACCTTATGTTAGTAGATAATATTTAATCAAATATTATTTATACAGTATTATAAATATTAGATATTTATTGAAATTGTAATATAGTGAAGTGACATATTTTTAAAACAATTGCTTTGGTAATTTGATCAAACATTAATTTAGTATCTAGCTTTATTCATTATGCAAAAACAGATGTCTAATTATTCCTGGTGATTGTAATTATATTTAGTACTTTTATACATTATATTATTAAAATGTCCAGATAGAAAATAAGGGAGTCTTTCCAAATGTACAGTGATTCCATTATGTAAAAATATAAAGCCTAACTATTAAGAGCGAGAGGTATTACGGTGAGAGGCAGTGACTAGAGGCGATGATGCAGCAGAGAGGGTCTTGACAGGCAACTCAAGGTCATCAAGGTCCAGGACAGCAGGATGTTCAGAAACGCGGACAAACTAGCGGAGCTGGTAGCACCACATAGAGCTGTGCTAGGTATTCGAATACACATGGGCATAGAAATTGTATAGGAAACTAATCACAAGAATAAAGAGATGAATATGCAATCTGGTATCTTCCAGGAATGCAATAGTTAATAGTAGCAAGGCACGCAAACTTGAATTTGTAGCAAGGAAATTATAGCAATGAAGTATAGCCAAACTGGAGACTTGCTTAAAGAGATGTGTTACATTGATTGCAGAAGCTAGGTGGGAACAACACTGAGAACAGTTACAAGAATTTGTTAACTTGCTTGCTGACTGGTAAGTGTAGGCAAAACCTATTAAGTTGGACTGAGCTTTGAAATAACCATGATTATTGCATGGAGGTTAAGGGTAGCAAAAGATATGATAGACACCTGGCTGCAGCTCAGCCAAGTAAGGTCAAAACAAACTGACAAAGCAACGCTTGCTTATATAGCAAACAGTATATTCCACAGCACTTTGAAAGACATGGTCATCACTGTTTCCATTGGGACTACACAATCTAAATTCCCTTTGAAGTATGTCTTTGGAGTGTGGGAGGAAACCAGAGTACTCGGAGGAAAACCATGCAACATGGAGAGAACATACAAACTCCTTGTAGATGTTATCCTTGGTGGGATTTAGACCCAGGACCCCAGCAGTGCAAAGCAACAGTGCTGAGCACAGAGTAGCACTAACCATTTTGTAAAGATATTTTTATTCTTTATGAGAATCTCAACTTCATTGCAGTGAATAAATACTAAAAGCCAAAACAGAAATGAAATAGCACAAAAACAAAGGTTTTTTTTGTCAATTTGAAGGATCTATCTAAAGCTTTCTTTTACAGGCAAGCAAGCATATTTTCCTTAAAATTCATGCTACATTTAGGTACAAAGATCAAATTATTCTATTATATATGCTATTTTACCTGACAAATTTGAAACTTTGAGAACCCTGAGAGTCAAATTTATATCTGTGAATATAATATCATATATAGTATCACTATTAAAAGTTGCATTCTTAGAATGTATTAGCGGTTTAGTGGTCCTTTGTATAATGTCTGCACCCGTAGGTTTTGTAGTGACAAAGCTACAGTGAATTTACTGCCTTACTGATATCAGGAAGCTTGGAGCATAACACATAAACCGATCAATAGACTATTGATTTGCCTGATATCACAAAGGACCAGTGATTCATTCATGTTAATCCCATTGGTGAACTTTGTTAATCATTCAAAGTCCTGCCATGTAACTCCAATCGGCCATACTTGGACATGCTTAGAGATTGTTGGTTCCCATCATTGAAGGGGTTGTCTGGAATTAAGTTATTTATTGGAAATATTTCATCTTACATAAATTATAATAATTTGATGGACAAGTTGGGGGAAAAATATTTGCACTCTCCCACCCTTCCCCCAACTGGCCACTTACGGCTAAAAAAAAAAAAAACCTGGAGCCTAAATAACTCTTTAAACCTGCTGATAGTTCCCTATAAAGGGGTTTATTTATTTATTTTACTCACCATTAATTCCACAGCGCTTTATAGACATCCTCATGACAGATACTGTCCCCATTGGAGCTCACAATCTAGATCCACTATCAATATGTCTTTGGAGTGTGGGAGGAAACCTACGCAAGTATGTGTAGAACATACAAACTTCTTACAGATGTTGTCCTCGGTGGGATTTGAACCCATGTCTACAGAACTGCAAAGCCACAGTGCTAACCACTGAGCCACCGTGCTGCCCAGGGTTTTTAGTATTTAAAAAAAAATTGACCACAAATGGTGGATGCAACCATCACATCTATTTTGTCCTCCGCTTTCTCCAGTGCTACTGCACAGAGACAATCTGAGTCAAACATAGTCTCTGTTTACCTTTTGCAGCAATAATGTGCTGTCCATATCAGTGGCTGCAGCAGTCATGTACCACACTTAATATTTATTAAATAAACTACTACCAAATTTCTTCATCTATATTTGTATTATGACTGCATCCAATATATTGGCTATGTTTGTGGGAGCTCCTCGGCCAAAAATATCTTTTAGGGCTGAGACTAAGAGCCTCTTGTTTTTGGCTGTTTTCATTGTTTGAAGATATTTTTTGCATCTGGACGCCTGTAATAAAGTATTTATTACCTACATGATCGTGAATGTGCAGCAATTCATGTGGATGTAAGTTGTTGTTTTTTTACTGTGTTGTATTCTGTATATTCACATTCCTGCTGGCACTCCAGAATCTTTAGCTTAAGCTGTGAACACCTATCTCTACTATTTTTGAGGAATATTTTCCCATCATTTTACAAGAAATGGCACTGGCTTGTATACTACTCCCTTTAAATCAACATTATTTAATTATTGTATATAGTAGAACCCAGGTTCATGTTTCATTATGTTAGAGCAAAATATCTGCAGGGTAAAGATGTGTAATTCGGTATCAAAAGTGACCCAGCTGTTGCCTGGAAAGAAATAAAATTGTCACAGATGCAAAGGGGGATTGGTTGAGATACCAGCCATTGAAAGAGAATCAATAATGCCCCATGTGCCCTTATGGAGAAAATATTACTCATCCTTTATTACGGGAGATGTTGGCAAACCTGCCATAAGTTGCCAGTAATATACAATTAGGTCCAGAAATATTTGTACAGTGACCGAATCTTCATGATTTGGGCTTTGTATTTCACTACTTTTGATTTAAAATGAAAAAACTGAGATGCAATTGAAGTGTAGACTTTCAGGTTTAATTAAAGGGGCTGAACAAAAATATCCCTTGAAACATTTAGGAATTGCAACCATTTTTCTACAAAGCCTCCTCCTTTCAGGGGCTCAAAAGTAATTGGACAAATTAACTTTACCATAAATGAAATGTTCATATTTAATACTTTGTAGAGAATCCTTTGCAGGCAATGACTGTCTAAAGTCTGGAAGCCATGGACATCACCAAACACCAAAAATATCCCTTGAAACATTTAGGAATTGCAACCATTTTTCTACAAAGCCTCCTCCTTTCAGGGGCTCAAAAGTAATTGGACAAATTAACTTTACCATAAATGAAATGTTCATATTTAATACTTTGTAGAGAATCATTTGCAGGCAATGACTGTCTAAAGTCTGGAAGCCATGGACATCACCAAACGCTGGGTTTCATCCATTGTGATGCTTTGCCAGGCCTTTAGTGCAGCTGGCTTTGGTTGTTGCTTGTTTGTTAGTCTTTCTACCTTAAGTTTTGTCTAAAGCATGTGAAATGCATGCTCGATGGGGTTGAGATCTGGTGATTGACTCAGTCTCGTTATCAATACTAGAAAGACTGAAGTTATGTACCAAAAGGCTCCAGGAAAACCATACCAGCAGCCACGGATTACGATGAAGGAACACAACCTCAAAACAGTCGACCACTTCACCTACCTGGGTAGTACACTTTCCCATGTAATAACCATAGATGCTGAGGTCAACAACGGAATTGTCAAACCAGCACTGCCTTCGAGAGACTCTTTAAGAACATCTGGGAACAAAGGGCACTCAGCCTTATCACCAAACTGAAGGTCTACAGTGCGGCAGTCTTTACCACATTTCTCTATGCCTGCGAGACTCGGACTGTCTACAGTCACATTCACCTGAGTTGCTTCTGCATAATTCTCCACATCAGGTGGCAAGACAATGTCCCCAACACAGCAATCCTGGAACAAGCTGGGCTCTGTAGCGTTTACACTCACCTGCTGAAAGCCCAAGCCAGGTGGGCTGGACATGTGGTCAGAATCTCAGACGGCCGATTGCCTAAACAACTGCTGTATGGAGAACTGTGTAAGGGAAAGCAAATACTCATGTGGACAGAAACAACTTTACAAAGACTGCCTTAAAGCGTCCCTCAAAAACCTGGGTGTCGACACCAATGAATGGTAGAAGCTTGCCCAGGACCGTCCAGCTTGGTGAGGCAGGATCACCTCAGGAGTACATGCAGCTGAAGGGAGGAGAATCTTTGAGCCAAAAAGAAAGTGAGTTGTGCGCAAGGCACAAGCGGTATCTACGGTCATGACTACATCTACTTAATTATGTCAAGTATGTGGGCGAACCTTCAGGGCCTGGATTGGCCTCATAAGTCAAATCCAGACCCACAGCCACTGATCCTCCTCTAAACCCTGAAGGCATGGTCATCTTCAACTACGAAGGATGAACAGCAGGTTAGCTGATGACTTATTTGACCCTACCTCTAATGTGAGGGGGTTATTACAGCTACAGAACCAATTTTTTGGACAGGTATTGGAACTTTTGGCATATATTACCCGTAATAGTAAACTGTTAGTGCATGATAGTTTCCGTATATACGGTATAACTCTGAGAAGGTAATCTCTGCATTCATGTCCAGCAGTACTCCTAACCATACACAATATGGATATTGTGTGAAAACGTGAATTGTTTCCATTAAAAATAACTTTAAGAGTATTGTTTTGCAAACATTAGAATGCTCCCACTTAGTTCAATTTTTGCATGCCCCAACCTTTGTCTTCAATTACAGTTTCTATCTACTTCCCACACATAAGAAGTAAACAAGATCCCACTCACCTGCCATTACTCAGCTGGAAACTATGGCATGATACACAATAGCACTGCAAAGAATATAGTTCTACCTTTTAGGAACCATGTTATGTATGTCCAACTTTATTTTTGGCATTTACTGAACTAATTGTTTTGTTATTTTTATTTAAAACTTATTTTTTAAATATATTTTGCCTTGATTATCAAAGGGAAGTCGCTGAGATGGATGTTTAAACCCAATGAGTTACACCTTTTTGTCTTACCATACCCCTTTGCACACAATGAAACTACCCTTACCGGCATCCCCATAACTTTGATGTCATCTTATGAAAACTATTGTACATGAACCTAATTTCATTTCATGCGCCTGCCTCTTTATACTAATATACAATTGATACAATAACAAGAAGTAGGAAAGGTAGCACAATTGCCGGCTCAGACTACAGAGAGTTTGTCATTTAAAACCATGGAAACACATCGTTTTCATATACATATACAAAGCAAGATATTTGATGACTCATGTAAAGTCGTATCATTGTTTTATTCAGATGCATTGAAGTAAACCTTTATGAAGAACTATATATTTCTTCTAAAGGGAACCAGTCCGCTTGATTGTCATCTCAATGTTAATCAAAATTAAACTTTAGAACCTCTCCTGTCATGCTTCTAATTATTCTGATGGGTAACGCATATTGTAAAAAATCTATAAATATATATATATATGCCATATTTTGCGGACTATAAGACGCACAGGCCAGAAGACACACCCCAAATTTTGAGGAATGAAGTAGGAAAATAAAATTTAATGTGTCAAATGGGGGTCTGTCTTATAGTATGAATTCAGCGGCAGTGGAGTGGGGTCAAAGAAGACCGGGTCGTCTCTGCAGGAAGCCGGCGGCAGGGGTGGGGCGATGCTTGGATTGAGCCGAGATCTCAATCTACACATGCGCCGACTCCGGCAGCCATTTTCCTGAAGCCCACGACCGGGAGAGCAATGTGTAGAGTGGGGACTCCGCTCCTGCCCTGACAATATTTTCGTGAAGCCGACCGCCGGGACACCCCCTCCTCCAAGCCAAGGGCCTGCAGCCCCACGCCTGCTATCGCTGGCCCCCTGCAGTGGCGGTTCTGCCTCCTGTGACCCCACTCCACAGTCACCGCCCCCCCCTCCTGGTAAGCTACATTAAGATTATAAAACGCACCCCCATTTTCCTCCTAAATTTGGGGGGGGGAATGCATCTTATAGTCTGCAAAATATGGTTTATATACATATATATATATATATATTTTTTTTTTTTTTTTTTTTTATTTAACCATGTTCATGCTATATTATAATTATCCTGAAATGATCATCTGGGTGTAACCATTAGTTTCATTGTTGTAGTTGACATTCCAAAAAGAAATGCTAAAATCTTGTATATGCAATGAACATTCCTCTATGGCAGGCCGATCAAGCCTTAAAGAGTGTGAATTTAGCAGAGACTGGTTGAGTTTTTGGATCAATGGCTTCGCCCATATGACTACTTCAGGATGCTTCTAATATAGCATGGGTATGATTAAAAATTGTTTTTATACTCCATACCATATCAAACAAAAAATGCAAGGAGAGTTAATAAAGAGCTACATAACATGTTAGGGGTGACGTATAGTCGATAATTCAGCAGATGAGTTCCCGCTAAGAATTTTTGTCCATTGTCCACAGTTCTACACCACAGCGTAAGGATTTTGTCATACAACTAATTTTATAAACTCACTTCATGAAGGAGAAAGCGCTACATAGGTTTTCAGTCTTCAATTGCTGAATCCAAACCCACCTCCCACATGTTCCATTGATTTAATTGAGTTAGGCTCATCTGAAGCTCTCTATTGATTTTCTGTCAAGAATTTCATTTTACATTTACACCTTCTATGTCATCCATTTATTTGACAGAATATTTTGCTAAACTGCAAGAACATCTTGCCCTGTATCTTCTGTGTGCCATATAGCCTCAGACAATAACTCTATGATTCAAAAACAACAGCAAAAGCTATACTTTTCTTTTCAGCATCGGTTATTTTTTCTTTTTAAGCCATAAAATAATTAAAATAAATAAGAAAACTCTAAACAATTTAAATAACAGATAGTGCAGTAATATGATAACAAAAAAACAATAAATGATAGGTTCATCATTCTACATTGATAAGAGAAGTAGAAATGCTCCCTTTCAACGATTACTCATTTACAGGGGGTACAATATCCAGAGCGGGGGCACAAGAGAAAAGATTAATACAAGGCCTCACTGTTTCTCCTAATCTTCTGTAGATGATGCTTGTGGGGTCTTCTGGAATGTTCCCTTTCTTTTGTTAAACTGGTATTGAATACTTATATACAAATAATAATCCATTATCAATCAAAGTGATCTTTTTTCCATGCCATATTCTACATATTTCTTGTAAAATGGTAGGTACGCTTACGTTCACATAGCTTAAAATCATTTTCAATGAGTCGACACACCTCTTCTTCTTCAGTTTCAAGCTCTTCAAACAATTAGCTCCATTAGTTAGCTATTAGGAACAGTAGCTCTCCCACAAAAATATATTTATATGTGTTGCATAAATCAGTGATAAGTAATAAATCTAAAGAATTTCAGCTCCAATCCATTGAAGGGAGTAGAGATGGAACAATCACTTGATGTGAGATACAGTTGGCACCATAGAGAGGAGCAAATTGACTACTTAAACCTATTTAGAGATTAATTTAGGCTCCAAAGAATAACTAAGTTTTTTTGCTTTGGAAAACCCATTGCAAATACTCTTTTTGGAAATTCTGAGTTGGGTCTTTTTCTATGTTCACTAGGGTTTACTACCAAACGATAAAAAATCATACAAATAGTGTCATTGTATGTCAGTTTGATAATGAATAAATCCAGAACTGAACAATATGTAATTTTTGATTCATGTTAGTTATATCATTGTTAAAGGGGTTGTCCGGGGCATAAGCTACAGGTCTTCAGTCACTCTATGTGACTGCAGTCTTGTAAATCCGCACATCGCACGCACTGTGTGCTGTGAGAATTCTCCAGTCCTGGGAGGGGTGGTCATGTCACCACAAGTATGCAATATGCATACTTCCGGCCACATTCCAACTAGATGGACTTGACCTTGCTCAATGCAAGTGTATTGATCGAAGCCGGAAACAGTCTAGTCGAAATGTGGCCGGGAGTATGCATATCACATATTTGCAGTGATTTTATCACCACTCTTGGCACTGGAGAATTCACAAATCTGCAGTCACATAGAGTGACTGCAGACTTGTAGCTTAAACCCGGAAACCCCTTTAAGTTTCAGGGATACTATTCCATCTTAAGAAGACCATCAACTGCAGGTCTCTGCAAGAAAGAACAGTACTATTCAAAAAATCACTCATGTAACTGACGCGCCCCCCGGTAGCCGGGCCGGTCGGTTCTATTGGGGTAGTCACCGTGGCAGTGACTTGGTCCATGGCCCAGGGCGGTTAATCAATGAAAAGTCACTTGGAGGAATAAAGAAAAGGGGGAATAAAGTTTGTGACTCCACACGTGGTATGCGGCTATATGTGGCCGCCGCTGCTATTCAGATCCACTGGGGCTGTTGGTGACGCAGCAAAGATGGTTCAGCTCTCCACGGGCAGAGCTAAGCCCCAGGGCAGTATATAGGACTTGATGAGGTAGATGTTGTTGGTGTAGTGCAAGGCAGGTGGCATAGTAATTAAGTCAAGGACACAGCGGGGTGCAGTCTACAAGTATTTACTCACAGTTATCAAGATGCTCCAGGTTACAATTGCTGGATTATAACCGCCCACGTCATCCTGTGTCCTCCGGGGAAGTGATCCAGCCAACTCTCAGATAACTTAGGTGCACTTGAATGAGACCCCTTTCTTATGTACCTTCCCAGGTCGTCTCTCTCTGCGCTGGCTCTCGCCCTCCTGCCCTGCACCTCACACACAGTGTCCCGAGCCAGTGTCCATGGGCCTTGTTGGGCGACGTCTTTTCTGTCCCCTTTGTCCTATATGGCCACCTTTTCAGTGAATGTGTGTGGATTTTGGCTACGGCACATAAAGGTACCACAACCTCCGGTTTGCTAGCTGAGTCTTGCAATCCTCCACTAGTCTGGGGCCGGTCCCCTTCTGCGGCCTGATCCCTTCACTTTCAGCGTGAACTCGGGCGCACGGGTGGCATCCCGCACTCACTGTGCCCCTAGGATCCCTTCTATTTCTGGAGCCCCTCTCGCTGCTCCGGTGTTCTCTCCTCACTCTCCTCCTGGGCCTCTCTGACTGAGCACTACTCCTGTCTCAACTCCTCTGGAACTGCTAACCCTTCTTGATGTTTCTACCCTTGCTTTTATACTCCTCTGTCAGTGCTCCCCTAAACTACTTCTTTCACCCACCTCCTCTACTTAGTTCCACCTTCCTAACAGGGACCAGGCCTGTGCTCTCCCTTAGGACCTTCCCTTATGAGTGGTGTAGTGTTGGATGTGAGTGTGTGAGTCTCTCCTTACCTGAGAGTGGGGTACCACATCTCTGGATGAGATGCAGTACCTCTGTGGCTCCACAAAACTATCCAGCGCCCTGGTCTTTACTGACAAGAATCCCAAACAACTGTCTACAGTTGGATGTCCTTTTACAGGATATTCTGATTTGGCAAATATACTAAGTCATGTTTCAAGGCTTGAAGGGAATATGTCAGCATGTTTTTTCTATGTAATCTGAGAGCACCATAATGTAGGAGTAGAGACCCTGATTCCAGCAATGGGTCACTTACTAGATTGTGTTTTGCTGTTTCAGTACAATCAGTGTTTTATCAGCAGAAGAGTATCACTATAAGGCCAGCTGCCCTCGTGCCTCCTAGTCCAACCACGCACCCAGCACTGATTGGCAGTTGTCAATATAGATTGTACACAGAAAACTGCTAATTAGTGGTGTAGACGAGGTTACACAGGGCACAACATTCTGAGCTCTGCTAGAACTTCATTAGAGAAAACTGTGATTTCATCACAATTTCTGTACTACTGTAAACTAAATGATGCATCACTGGAATCAGGGTTTCTGCTCTTATATTATGCTGCTGTCAGATTATTTAGCAAAAACCTGCTGACAGATTCACTTTGAAGGAAAGGACATCAACTTAGGCTGACACTAGAGAGAGGTAGTTTTTATTTGTTGTGAAGTTCTGAATTCCGATCTAATTTGCATATCATGTTTTAATATTACAGCTAACACATCTGTATTGTATTAGGGGAGACTTGTCCGAGTTTTGGGTTGAGTAACGTTATGTCTTTGAATTCTCACATCCTGAGCAAATCACTATTTTGTGTCCTCCAGCCCTGTTATTTTGAATGTTGTTTATAGAGCCTCTTGTTTCCCTGCAATAAAGTGCTAGGTCACCGGATTTGCTACAAAATAAATGAAATTGGAATTTGTCAAGGATAAAGGCCAACATGTCATGTTTTTCCATTTGCAAAGCACAGCGGTGTAACTCAAAGGTTTCGCTTTTTGTCGTCCTATTTATTGATAGTTCTCTCTGTGAGGGAGATTCATCCCTTCAATAGGATTTCTGCCTCTCTTATTTCTATCAAGATTAACTGAAAGTCTTGCTATTACCCAGTAAAGTTATTGTTTCGCCTGTTAAGACATCTGCCTGCACGTCATGGTTAGAACAACAAATGTCTTGTGTATATATACAGGAGATTATGTAAATCTTTGTGTGTAAGTGAAAAAAATTGCCAACCGTGAACAATATTTCTATATTGCATCATTGATTATTGATCACATAAGATGCTGCTCAGAGCCTCCAACTTAGCTCTGTCATCCATAATGGCAAAAAAGCAATGCATTGTACGCAGTGTTATTCTTGCTGTTGAAATAACTAAGACCATGAAGAGGTCCTCCAGTACTTTTATGCAGGTAATCAATATAAGATTGTGGGGGCTGAGACCCCGCACTCCAAGTGAACAGCTGATACCAGGTACGGCAGTGGCTGGATGTAAACAGTGTATGAAGTGGAACACCACAGCTCTGTATATTGTTTAGTGACCTACTGCAGATCAGCTCCTATTATTTTCAATAGAGCAAAGCAGAAAACCGCACCTACATACACTGTTTAAAGGGAACCTGTCACCAGAAAACACACTATTATCCTGCAGATATGGGGTTAATCTGCAGGTTAATAGCGATACTAACCTGCCTTGTATCCGCACTTAGCCAAACTCAGCAGGGAGAAAATTAACTTTTTTTCCCACGGCAGCATTCGGGTCTCAGTCACCACTTTGAGAATACAGAGCAGCGGCTGTATCCTCCGCGCCCCCGGCCCTAAATGACACTGGCTCTGCATTGGGGCTCAGCTGTCAGTCACGGCCGGGGGCACGTTACAGCCACGCTCCCAGCGCCGCCCCCGTGACTGAAACCCAAAAACTGCCTGGAGAATGAAGTTCATTTTCTCCCCGCAGCGTTCGGCTAAGTGCAGGCGCCGGGCAGGTTAATAGCGATATTAACCTGCAGATTAACCCCACATCTGCAGGTTAATAGCATTTTCTTCTGATGACAGGTTCCCTTTAAAGGTTCCTGTTGGGTACTGCAGATCAGCTCCTATTGTTTTCAATACCATTAGACAGTGTTGATAGCTGCGGTTTTCCACTCCATACATTGTTTACTTCCAGTCACTGGTCAGCTAGGGGACCAGACATAAAAAACTCACCAATCTCATATTGATGACTTATCTGATTGATAGGTCTTTAATATAGAATTATTGGAAAAACCTGACAGTCCTTACTGTATGTCAGTGGGTCTGTTTGACATCATCATGCGACAGATCTGGCATTGTGTCATTGCTTTAGCTTTTGTCATGAACAAAAGCCACAATGCAGAAGTGTCTTAAAGAGTGGGACTCTCTGCTGTATCACTATCATTACAACTCTGTGAGACTTCCTGCTAGGAGATGCAGTATCACTGTTTGTGTGGGCAGATTTGGAATGTGCAACATATAAACACAGGGGAAACCTGTACTGCTGATAACGTCATGCTCGTAGTTATAGAAAAAAGATGATAGATGGGTTCCAGTGTATTTCGGAGCATCAAGAGGAGAAGGCTTGAAACAGTTGTCTTGTAAATCCTGTCAAAACCTTCTCCTCAGTGTCACTTGTAGATCAACCCTTTGGCTGCTGCTGTATCATCCCTTTTTATATGAGTGAGCTGCATAATAGAAAGGGAAACATTATTACATGCCAAATATTAAGTATAGCAATATTCTCTATGAGAGATAGATAAACACTGTAGGGTAACACAGTGCACCAGACCATAGGGAGATACCTTTATAAAATGATAAAATAGTTTCAGGTAATGTGCTCACCTGTGCGTGTTGTGTACAACTCCTGTAAAAGCTCTATAACGGTTGCTGCTGCCTCGTGACTGGGGGATTAATTCCACAAGGATGCTTGAAGGAAAAGACAATTCACGGTTTGGTCTGTGCTAAGTGAAATGAAGATCCTTGATCCAATAATATAAAGGAGCGTTTTTATTCCACAACGCATTTCCACGAAGGACTAGCGTCTTTCTCAAATGTAGAAAATAACTGATCAGTTGGTTTTTCCACTTAAGAAAGACGCTAGTCTGTCGTGGATACGCGTTGTGGAATAAAAACGCTCCTTTATATTATTGGATCAAGGATCTTCATTTCAGTTAGCGCAGACCAAACCGTGAATTGTCTTTTTTCTTCAATATTCTGTATAAAGTCTGTCACGATTCCTGCATTCTGTGTGGGATTGCTATGTCATCCTATTGAACTGCTTCTTGCTGTGTTTTGATGGACTGCTTGGCTGTCCAATCCTGTGAGTGGCAAGTCGGACTCTCGGTGCTTTGATTGACAGCTTTGCTGTCCAATATTTGACTGGGATTTGCAGGGCAGTCTCCAGGTGTTCAGTGTTCTGGAGATTGCCCAAGCTATTTAACTGAGCTGACTGCCCCTGTTCTCTGCCAGACTTAGTTTGTGCTTCCTGGTCAGTGTTTGCCTCATTCTGTTGTTCTGTGCTCTGATCTTCTGCTGCCTGACCCTTTGGACCGTGTTCTGACTTCCTCCTTGTCTTGCCCTTTGGCTTTGTTCTGCTCTCTCTTGATATTGACCCTGAACTGTGACCTGACTTACGCATCTGTCTTTTCCCTTGGTATCTATGGGCTCTCTTGGTATTGACCTCGGAACGTCTGACTATCCACCACAAGACAAAATAGGACACAAAAGGAGAAAATTAATGATGGAATTGCTGGGAGATGTTTTGAAATTTTTTGTGTGTATTTTCTATTTCACCTTTAACATGGTGCACGGAATAGTATTATGTACAGGCTCTAATGATAAATGCTTTGTGTAAATTGTTCTCCCATCACCGGCATGTAGGTAGGATACGCCAGTACTTCCTGATCATGGATGTCAAACTGCCAGTACGCCCGCTGATATTTTATAAAAGAAGGGATTCACTTCATCAATCATTTCAACCTCAAAATTTTTTCATGCATTTGAAAGAAGCTCTATTATAGTCTCCTGTACATCAAGTGGAGAAAAAGCCAGAAAGACGTCAGTCCCTTTATTTTTCATATTATCAAGACGCCAATATCAGAAATGTTTTGAGATATTAAAAGTTGGAAATTAACGTGAACTTTAGTCCAAAGTTTTGTTCGGGTACCAGAACTGTACCCGAACTTGAACCTGAACCTAAACCCCAAAGAAATCAATTGGGACCCGAACTTTGGAGCTGGAAAATCTCTCACTCTCTCCTCTTCTCCCTGACTTCCCCCAGAACTCCGAACATTAAAACGGACTTCCGGGAGAAGTCCGTGTTCGGAGTTTGCCACCAGACACTAACTGTTCGGTACGAACTTTTAAGTTCGGGTTCTTTCATCCCTACTAGTGTTCAAGAGAAAAAACTTTGAGCCCTTCATTCTCAAAATCAGCAAAGGTCTAAGAATTTGGCCCCTTAATTTATGATAATGTTATGGCATAATATACCATAACATTATAAGACGGGAATACCGCTTTAACCATATTTACTGCACTAGTGTATGCGGAAGAATAATAGTGGTAGGATATTTTGCTAATGATTCGTCTGTGCAGCCTCTGCAGATACATCATTTTACTAACTTTAAATCTATGCAGATTCTTCATTACTACGAGGAATGGCTTTAAATGTTAAATGTCAAAACAAAGTTATTT
Source organism: Phyllobates terribilis (assembly GCF_046119375.1). Taxonomy (NCBI): domain Eukaryota; kingdom Metazoa; phylum Chordata; class Amphibia; order Anura; family Dendrobatidae; genus Phyllobates; species Phyllobates terribilis. The sequence goes on along the minus strand of NW_027362762.1, from coordinate 760,537,260 downwards.
CCTCATTTTCTCCTGCACGGTCATATACCGAAAAGGCCTGGAAAATAAGGCAGCCATTTTCTCTTAAGCTGCTATACTCAGCAAACTAGATTGAAGTGTTTGATAAGCTTCTCTATTCTTCCGTGCCTGAAGCTATCAGAAGGGGAAAACAACCAATCAACCATAAACAGATAGAAACTGCTGCCATTTTCTGTCCTTCTGCATTATGAGTCATCATAGTGAGTGCTGCATAGGAACAAAATTACATTTGTATCATAGACACATAAACACGGGCAGTTACATGAAAAATACACCAAACCAGAATTTGCAAGGCAGTATTTCAATTTAGGGAAATATTAATATGTTAAGCCAACTGATAAATATGACATAATTTTATGATAAACTAATAATAGTATCAAACTATAAAACATGTCAAAATGATTAAAGAAAATGATTTGAAAAAAATTAATGGAAAACTTTTTATTTAATTAAAGAAATCAAAGTTTTTATCCTCTTAATACATTGCAGTCATCATATTATACAGCACTGTGTACTTACAATTAGAGATGAGCGTTGTTCTACTCGAACTGTTCGCCAATCTCAAATTCGAGCTGTTTTGGGCGGTGTTCGAGCCGGTCGGCGAACACGAACAATTTGAGAAAAATTCGGCTGTTCGAGGTTATGTTCGATAACTGTTCGTGCACCAAAATCATAACTGGATTTTTTCTCAGTAATGATGAAAATTAATGTTAATACGCAGTTTGAGTGTACAGCGGGGTGGGGGGAGGGGCAGGGGATGGATCTCTGCAGGAATAATGAAGATCTCCATTTTTTTTTCTCTTTCCCGCATTTACAGTGGGGAGGTGCAATCTGTCAGCCTATCAGCAGCGCACACACGGAGCAAAGTGCTTTTTTTCACACAAGCAAGGGCATGTGTGATTGGCAGTGTATGTCACATGTCCTTGCCCTATAAGACCAAGCCATTTTCCCCGTCGCCACCATTTTCTCACTGCTGCAGCTGCGTGTTAGACGGCACCGCTGTTGCTGTGTGCGCTATACCTTGTTAATTTCAAGCCAATTTTCGCACAAATATACAGATAGCTTGGGAGTAGGGAATAGTTGTGATTGCAGTCCTTTTAAGGACTAGGTTACAGCATTTCCTACGACTTTTATCAGGCAGGTCTGTGCTCTTAAATAGATAGATTGTGGGAGTAAAGACTAATTGTAATTGGAGTCCTTTTCAGGACTAGGTTACATCAGTTCCTATCAGTTTTTGCCAGGCAGGTCTGTGCCAGTGCTGTGCAAGTTTTTTTCACAGCATTTGGCTGAATCTAGCAAAGCTAATCCTTTTTGGCCTATTGCAGAGTGTGTTAGTCAGTGGAGTAGCCTATCTGTGTTGCAAGATATACCACCTGTGTATAGAATACCAATTTTTTTACTGCACCTAGTGAAGTAAAATCTTTTGGGCATAGCATCATTCTATTAGTCCATCTATACTGACCTCCATCAGGTTGCAAACTGAATATAATTTTTTTCTGCATCTAGCTCTGAAAAAATATTTGGGCTTCTAGCGGTGTGTGGGACTTGGTCTATTAGTCCATCTATACTGACCTCCATCAGGTTGCAAATTAAAAATAATTTTTTTCTGCATCTAGCTCTGAAAAAATATTTGGGCTTCTAGCAGTGTGTGGGACTTGGTCTATTAGTCCATCTATACTGACCTCCATCAGGTTGCAAATTAAAAATAATTTTTTTCTTCATTTATCTCTGAAAAAATATTTGGGCTTCTAGCAGCGTGTGGGACTTGTTCTATTAGTCCATCTATACTGACCTCCATCAGGTTGCAAATTAAAAATAATTTTTTTCTGCATCTAGCTCTGAAAAAATATTTGGGCTTCTAGCAGTGTGTGGGACTTGGTCTATTAGTCCATCTATACTGACCTCCATCAGGTTGCAAATTAAAAATAATTTTTTTCTGCATCTAGCTCTGAAAAAATATTTGGGCTTCTAGCAGTGTGTGGGACTTGGTCTATTAGTCCATCTATACTGACCTCCATCAGGTTGCAAATTAAAAATAATTTTTTTCTGCATCTAGCTCTGAAAAAATATTTGGGCTTCTAGCAGTGTGTGGGACTTGGTCTATTAGTCCATCTATACTGACCTCCATCAGGTTGCAAATTAAAAATAATTTTTTTCTGCATCTAGCTCTGAAAAAATATTTGGGCTTCTAGCAGTGTGTGGGACTTGGTCTATTAGTCCATCTATACTGACCTCCATCAGGTTGCAAATTAAAAATAATTTTTTTCTGCATCTAGCTCTGAAAAAATATTTGGGCTTCTAGCAGTGTGTGGGACTTGGTCTATTAGTCCATCTATACTGACCTCCATCAGGTTGCAAATTAAAAATAATTTTTTTCTTCATTTATCTCTGAAAAAATATTTGGGCTTCTAGCAGCGTGTGGGACTTGTTCTATTAGTCCATCTATACTGACCTCCATCAGGTTGCAAATTAAAAATAATTTTTTTCTGCATCTAGCTCTGAAAAAATATTTGGGCTTCTAGCAGTGTGTGGGACTTGGTCTATTAGTCCATCTATACTGACCTCCATCAGGTTGCAAATTAAAAATAATTTTTTTCTGCATCTAGCTCTGAAAAAATATTTGGGCTTCTAGCAGTGTGTGGGACTTGGTCTATTAGTCCATCTATACTGACCTCCATCAGGTTGCAAATTAAAAATAATTTTTTTCTGCATCTAGCTCTGAAAAAATATTTGGGCTTCTAGCAGTGTGTGGGACTTGGTCTATTAGTCCATCTATACTGACCTCCATCAGGTTGCAAATTAAAAATAATTTTTTTCTGCATCTAGCTCTGAAAAAATATTTGGGCTTCTAGCAGTGTGTGGGACTTGGTCTATTAGTCCATCTGTACTGACCTCCATCAGGTTGCAAATTAAAAATAATTTTTTTCTGCATCTAGCTCTGAAAAAATATTTGGGCTTCTAGCAGTGTGTGGGACTTGGTCTATTAGTCCATCTATACTGACCTCCATCAGGTTGCAAATTGAATAAAAAAAATTTCTGCATCTAGCTCTGAAAAAATATTTGGGCTTCTAGCGGTGTGTGGGACTTGGTCTATTAGTCCATCTATACTGACCTCCATCAGGTTGCAAATTAAAAATAATTTTTTTCTGCATCTAGCTCTGAAAAAATATTTGGGCTTCTAGCAGTGTGTGGGACTTGGTCTATTAGTCCATCTATACTGACCTCCATCAGGTTGCAAATTAAAAATAATTTTTTTCTGCATCTAGCTCTGAAAAAATATTTGGGCTTCTAGCAGTGTGTGGGACTTGGTCTATTAGTCCATCTATACTGACCTCCATCAGGTTGCAAATTAAAAATAATTTTTTTCTGCATCTAACCCAGCCAATAGTTTTGGCCTAATACCACAGTTTGGCCACTCAGCTCTGCTCGGTTACCATCCATTGTTTTTTTGTGCAAACAACTCCAGAGTTGTGAATTAGTTAACCACCAAAATGAGTGGAAAAAGGCCTGCTGCTGGTGGAAAGGGGAATAGGCGTGTTGGGAAGGGGAAAAAAGGTTGTGTCCGTGGGGTAGGTGCAGAAGAAAGACCATCTTCCAGCCAAACTAAAATGTCTACTTCTTTTAGCGGACAATGTGATAAGATCCCTTTCTTACGGCCACGCCAATCGCTACAAATTCCAGATGAGGCACAAAAACAGCAGGTGCTTCAACGGATATCAAGTGCTCCTTTAAGTGGGCTCTCCTCCACATCAACTTCAACATCACAAATACTCCAGTCCTCAAAGGTGTCACCCAAATCGCACTTGCTTCCTCACAGCTCCCAAATCTCCAGCTGCCCGTCTGAGTATGAGGTAGAACAGATGGTTGAGTCTGCAGAGCTGTTTACTCATACTATAGCCTGGGAATCAGAGGTCGACTCCAGCGCTTCTGTGAATCCAGACGAGGAAATGATCTGCACTGATGCCCAGAATCTTTATGAGTCGGATCCAGGACCAGACGCAGAAGGTTCTGACCATAATGTAGACCCTCATTCCCAAACTGTAACTCCTGTTGGTGGAGACAATGAGGAAGACGATGATAAGACTCAAATCCCTGATTGGAGCGACAACTTTAGTTTTTTGTCAGGGCAGGAACAGGTTGGCTCTGAGGACGACGGGTGTGATAACGCACAGGGTGATGATGATGAGGTCGGAGATCCCACTTACTGTCAACCCACAGTCAGCCAAGAGATGAGGTCAGCAGAGGAGGTGGAGGAAGATGCTAGTGACGACGAGGTCAGGTTGCGCCTTCCTGGACAGAGACGTAGTACTGGAAGCACGTCAACAACTGCATCCTCAAACACAACTCTGCCTCTCACCACAAGTCGTGGTGGCTCTTCAGGTCGCATGGGTGCTAAGCCTTGCATAGCCTGGGCATTTTTTCAGATCGATAAAGATGACCCAACTCGTGTTATCTGTAACATTTGTCAGCAAAAGCTAAGTAGAGGCCAAAAAATACATAGTTTGAGTACTTCATGCATGAACCGGCACATGGACATGAAGCATAAGTTGCAGTGGGAAGCTCAGTGTGCTACAATGCGGTCTAGCCGGCCGGGCCAACCACCGTCTGCCATATCTTGTGCATCCGCGGCCTCTTCATCCTCTGTGACTGGGGGGACAGCAGTCACACCTGTTTTGGGGCGCAGACCTGCCACCTCTTTACCCGCAACAGCCAGCGTGATTGGCAGGTCATCATTTTCTTTGGAGGTGGTAACACCAGCTGGTCTTGAGCACTGTCCGACATCGATAGCACCACCTTTGGATCAAGGCAACCTAACATGTCCGCCTGCATCTTCCTCACAGACCGGCAGTTTGCCGGGGACACCCTTATCAACCCCGTCTAAGCACAATAGCCAGCCCTCGGTCCCTCAGATGTGGACAAGTAAAAGACCATTTCCTCCTAGCCATGAGAAAGCTAAGAGGTTGAATTTCACCATCTGCAAGCTCTTGGCTACAGAAATGCTGCCTTTCCGCCTGGTGGACACAGAGGATTTTTGAGACCTTATGTCCGTCGCAGTGCCCCAGTACCAGATGCCCAGTCGGCACTACTTCTCAAAGAAAGGTGTGCCTGCGCTCCACCAGCATGTCGCACACAACATCACCGCTTCTTTGAGAAACTCTGTGTGTGACAGGGTGCATTTCACCACAGACACTTGGACGAGTAGGCATGGACAGGGGCGTTACATGTCGCTGACTGGGCACTGGGTAACTATGGTGACAGCAGGACAAGGGGCTGCTGTCCAAGTCTTGCCGTCCCCACGAGTTGTGCGTCAATCCTCTTTATGTCATTTTTCCTCCACTGCTTCTGCCTCCTCAACCTCCTCTCGGTCTTCCACCTGCACCCAAAGCCTGTCTGGTCATGCCACAAGCTTTCTAACTGCGCAGAAGGGATCCTGCACACCTCCTTACTATGCTGGCAGTAGGGCTCAACGTCATCAGGCGGTTTTTACATTGAAATGTCTGGGAAATGTGAGTCACACAGCTGAGGAGTTGTGGTCAGCTCTGCAGAACCAATTTCATGAATGGTTGTCTCCACTGGACCTGAAACGAGGGAAGGCCGTGTGCGACAATGCTGCAAACCTGGGTGCGGCCCTTCGCCGGGGCAATGTCACACACGTGCCTTGTATGGCTCACGTGTTGAACCTGGTTGTCCAGCAATTTTTAGCCCACTATCCCAGACTAGATGGCCTTCTGCAGAGGGCACGGTCGCTGTGTGCTCACTTCCGCCGTTCGCATCCCGCAGCTCAGCGACTTACATCTCTACAGAAGTCGTTGGGCCTGCCACTTCACCGGCTAAAATGCGATGTGCCTACCCGGTGGAATTCAACTCTGCACATGTTGCAGCGACTGTGGCAGCACCGACAAGCCCTGGTGCAATACGTTCTGACGTATAGCCTGGGCCAACGAGATTCAGAGGTGGGGCAAATCACGCTGGAGGAGTGGTCTCAGATCAGGGACCTATGCACCCTTCTGCACAGTTTTGAAATGGCGACGAAGATGTTTAGTGCTGACGATGCCATTATCAGCATGACTATTCCGGTGATTTACATGCTGGAGCACATGTTAAACAGAATTCGGAGTCAGGTGGTGGCACAAGAGGAGGTGGAGGAAGTAGAGGAGGAGGAGTTGTATGCGGAAGGGCTAACATCTGCAAGGTCCAGACGGTCGGCAGCACCAAGGCGGCAGGCATGTGAGGGTGGGGGAGATGGTTTAACCAGGGCGCATGGTAGCAGCCAAACTAGTGAGGAAGGTGCAGGAGCCCAGGAAGAAGTGGAGGACGAACTGATGGAAGACTCATCAGATGAGGGAGACCTTGATCACATTTCTGTTGTGCGAGGTTGGGGGGAGAGGACAGAGGAAGGAAGCATGATTGTTACCTCGCCACCAACACAACAGGGACTTGGTGCTCCTGGATGCGCAACACACATGAGTGCCTTCTTGCTGCACTACCTGCAACATGACCCTCGAATTGTGAGAATTAGAAATAATCCTGACTACTGGGTTGCCACACTGTTAGATCCCCGGTACAAAAGTAAATTTGCAGAAATTATTCCTGCCATAGAAAGGGATGCACGCATGCAGGAGTATCAGCAGAGACTGTTGCAGAATCTTACATGTGCTTTTCCACAAAATACCAGTGGTGCACGTAGTGAATCTCACAGTTCCAACTTGCCAACCGTGGGACCGTCAAGTGTTCAGCACTCAAACCGTAACAGAACCACAGTATCTGCTGGTAACATCAATTTTGCGGAATCATTTCACCACTTTTTTAGCCCATCCTTTGCAAGGCCACAGGAGACAAGAAGTCTGACACATAGTCAACGCCTAGAGACGATGGTACAGGAGTATCTCCAAGTAAACATTGAAGCCACGACTGTGTCACTGGACCCTTGCTCTTTTTGGGCTTCCAATCTGGATAAATGGCCGGAGCTAGCCACTTACGCCTTGGAGATCTTGTCATGCCCCGCAGCCAGCGTTCTGTCTGAACGTGTGTTCAGCGCTGCTGGTGGTGTGCTGACAGATAAGCGCACGCGGCTCTCCACTGATAATGTAGACAGACTCACGTTCATAAAGATGAACAAATCATGGATCCGAAACGACTTTTCTACCCCTGTGTCATCCTGGGGAGAGTAAAAGCTTGATGATTGGTTAAAATCACCCTACCAACCGTTTTAAGCTTTCAAATTACTAATCATGTTTATCTGTATCTTGACTGGAAAATAATTTGGGCTTTGTAGCAGTGTGCAGCACTGATCCTATTAGGCCATCTATAATAAGCTTCACCAGATTTAAAATTAAAAATAATTTTTAGCTGCATCTAGCCCGGAAAATTATTTTGGGGCTCCGAGATGCGCAAGACACATAAGTGCCTTCTTGCTGCACTACCTGCAGCATGACCCTCATATTGTCAGAATTCGAAGTAATCATGACTACTGGGTTGCCACACTCTTAGATCCCCCAAACTTTTCGATCAACCTTTTCATTTTAATAAAGACCAAAAAAATGGTCATTTTTTAAATTATAAGCATTAGCAGGTTGTTAGAAACTGAAATCAAACAGTTTTCAACTCAAAACTTTATTCTAGGTGATGTTACATTTTCACATAGGACCCCTTGTTCGAAAGGAGCTTCTGAACTCTCTCGTCCATTGAATTTGTCAGGTTTTGGATGGTTTCTGCTTCAATTGTTTTGCATGAGGACAGAATACCCTCCCAGAGCTGTTGCTTAGATGTGAACTGCCTCCCGCCATCATAGACACTCCTTTTAATGATGCTCCAAAGGTTCTGAATGGGGTAGAGGTCAGGGGAGCATGGGGGTCACACCATAAGTTTGTCCCCTTTTATGCCCATATCAGCCAGAGATGCAGATGTTTTATGTGCAGCATGAGATGGTGCATTATCATGCAGAAAAATGATCTTGCTGTGAAATACACGGTTCTTCTTCTTGAACCATGGCAGGAAGTGCTGTTTGAGAAAATCCACATACATTATGGAGTTCATCTTTAGCGCCTTCAGGGATCCTAAAGGGGCCGACAATCTCTCTCCCCATGATTCCAGCCCAAAACATTACTCCACCTCCTCCTTGTTGGCGCTGTAGCCGTGTTTGCGTGGGGTGTCCATCAACCAGCCATCCTCCACTCCATTCATCTGGACCATCGAGCGCTGCATGGCACTCATCCGTGAACAAAACAGTTTTGAAATCAGTCTTCATGTAATGTTTGGCCCCCTGGAGCCGTTTCTGCTTGTGTGAAGTGGATAGAGGAGGTCGACAGGATGGCGTATGCACAGCTGCAAACCTCTGAAGGACCCTGCATCTTGTTGTTCGGGGGACGTTGGAGGCACAAGCAGCTTCAAAAACTTGTCTGCTGCTATGACAAGGCTTTTTTGCCGCTGCTCTTTCAACCTGACGTAATTGCCTGTAGGAAAGAGTCCTCAATTTGCCCTTATCAGCACGCACACGTGTGTACTGTGAATCAGCTACATACTTCTTGATTGCCAAGACACTTCATCCTGATCATCGCACAATGTTGATTGTAGTCATGCCTTGACCTAAACACTCCACAATTTGTTGCTTCTCAGCAGCCGACACATCCTTTTTCTTTCCCATTTTGGCAGAAAATGTAGGCTGCCTAATAATGTGAGAGAGCCTTCTTAAGTAGTCTTGCCTTTCATTGGACACACCTGCCAAACTAATTAGCACAGGTGTCTGCAATTGCTTACAGTGATATAAAGAGCCCTGACACACATCACCATCAATGAGTTTAACTGACAAACAAACAAATTCTTCCCTTATCACTCCTAAACACTTTTTGCATAATAATTTGGAACGCGGTGTACATGTGCTTTTCCACAAAACACCAGTGGTTCACGTAGTGAATCTTACAGTTCTAACTTGCCAACCGTGGTCTGTATGGAATTGTTCAATAAAGGGCCCAAAATTAAGATAACATAGATGGGAGAGGTCTCTATGAATAGGAATTCCTAAGTATTTGATACCCTGTGAGGGCCAGGCAAAGGGAAAGTTGGACTGGATGGAATCCTATATGGATTTAGGGAGGGAGACATCGAGGGCCTCAGACTTCGCTGCATTGATTTTAAAATTTTACCATGTAACAAAGTGATCTATTTCAGCCATAACAGCAGGGATGGATATATGTGATTGAGTGATATATACTAGGACATCATCAGCAAATAGAGAGCACTTGTACTCGGTGCCTCCCACCTCAATCCACCTAATATTGGGGTTATGGCGAATTGATGAGAGCAGGTGCTCCGTCACTAGGATGTATAAGAGAGGGGACAGAGGACATCCCTGCCTTGTCCCATTGGTGATTGTTAAAGGTGATGAAAATGTTCTGACGCACCCCCTGGGCCTTGGGACACCCGGAGCCGGACCCTTTTTGGTGGATGCTGGTGGTTGTAGTCTTCGTGGCGGCGATCCGGTTCCGTGGCTCAGGGCGGTCAAACCAGTGGCGGAACTATTTATGTGATTTTGATGTTTAAATGTCCGACTACGCCACCCGTGGATTGCGGTCAGAGTGAACCGCCGCTACAGGGCAGACCGCTAAGGCTGGTGTTGTGGGTGCAGCAGAGCGTAGCATAACTCCCCACGGGAGGAGTATAGCCTCAGGGCAGTGTATGCGGAGGATGGGGGTGATGGTGCAGGGCAGCAGCAGTAATGACACGGAGTCAGTGATGCAGTTCAGGGCCTTTACTCACAGTTCTTATTATCCAGACCACGTCTGCAGGTAACGGCTGCCCACGTCGTACTGTGCTCACCAGGTGAGGGGCTCAGACAACTCCCAGATAACTTTGGAGCGCTTCACAGGACCCCCTTTGTGTGTCCTTTGTCTGGCCTTTCTTACCAACACTTCTGTCCGGCTGCCTCGGGCCTCCTCTTGGTAAACTTGGCGCCAGTTTCCCTGACCCTATGTGGTGCCTTCCTAGCGGGTGGAGCAAGGGGCTGCGCCACATAAAATGTCAGAGCCTCCGGTTTCTAGCTGAGGGTCGTTTCCTGCCTCCACTAGTTCGGGGACTGGTCTCCCCCTTTGGCCTGACCCCTCCACGCAGGTGGATTCGGGCGTGCGGTAGCGACTCGCCCGTCCGCACCCCTGGGATCCCTTCATTCCTCGTTCCTGGAGCCTTCTCCGCTCCTCTTCCTTCCTTCTCCCTCTTGCAGGCCTGGGCCTCTGTTACTAGGCCCGCCTCCGGAGCAGAGCTCATGCAGAGCCCCTGCTCCCTGCCACTTCTGCTCAGACTTCTCTGCACTGAACTAAGATGGTGCCCACCTTTTATACTCCCTTCTCAATGCACCCAGGAACTGCTTCCTCCCTGCTCCTGCACTGCAGGGTTCCCCTTCCTCAGTGTTCCCTCCCCCCACTCCAGCCAGGGACAGGGACTGTCGTGCCCATCTCAGGGGCATATTGGTCGCCCTGCCCCACGGCAATGTGGTGTAATGCATGCAGGTGTCGGGTCCTGATCCACACTCCATCCTTATCTGAGAGTGAGATATCACACCTCTGGGTGAGGTGCAATACGTCTGTAGCAACCGAGCCCTCGGTGCTACAGTTCCATTTATCTTCAGCCTAGGTGACGTATTGTGATACAGGGCCGTGATTTTGGCTATAAAAGGGTCCCCTAGACCCCTACCCCAAGCTTTTTAAGAGAATCATATATGGCGTGCCAGGAGACTCTATGGAATGCTTTCTCAGCATCCAACGAGAGTATCTACTTACAAATTTTTAACTGCATCTAGCCCAGGAAATACTTTGTGCCTAGTAGCAGTGTCTGCTAGTCAGCGGATTATCCCGGCTGTTAAGCAAGCTACACCACCTGTAGTTTGGACACTTAATTTTTTCAAAGGAAATGCTTCGGGACCACGGGATACTTAATGAAGAGCATCAGGAGGCACCCCAAGGCATAGGGGCTGGGACTGGCACTAGGATGCCTTGCGGTGGACAGCCGAGCTCGATCCTTATAAAAGCTTTTTAACTGCAGCAGCTTTAGTGGACGCTACTGGAGCTGGAATTACGCGGCTGCTGGCATGAGACTTGCCCTCCAATAGATCCTTGTAAATGGATTTAAAGTGTATTCATTCAAATTAGAGGGACAATTTAAATTAAAAAGCTTAGAGCTGCCTCCACCACAGGGGGGCTCTCTCGACCCACCAGCGGACAGGCACCAGTATTGGGAGAGGGGGGCTGGCCGTCAGGGTTCACCGCGGCTCTGGCACAAACCCGACGACACGGAGGTGGCACGGGCAGGAGCGGACTGGCCGTCTCGGCTTCTCACTTTTTGGATTTTAGAAGGGCATGACATGCCTATATCTGTGTCTCCCCCTCCTTTTACTCCTCCACCTCTTTTCTTTTCGCATGACTATATGTACTTGTCACTTTTCCATGTGTTAGTTGTGTCTTCTGAGCAGTTTGTCAGCTTTTGGACACCTTTGAAGGTGTTTTCTATGTGTTTCTATGTGTTTTTGTTTGCCTGCCATTGGTTTTAACGGTGTTCGAAGGTGTTCGACGAACAGTTCGACGAACAGTTCGGCGAACACACGGGTGTTCGACGAACCGAACCGAACTCGAACACTACGGGGGTGGCTCAACACTACTTACAATTGCTCATTTTGCCTTTCTACCCAGCTAATTCTTCTCTTTTCTCTGCTCTATGTAGAAACAAGAAGTCTCTTTTCCATGCATGAGTCAACCCCCTCTTTACCTACTGAAACAGCTGCTTTGCTCCTCTTTTCTGCAAGGGAATTTGCAGTGATGACTCATGCAAGGAAAATTGACTTCCTATTTCTACATAGAGCTTAGAAAGGTTTAGCTAGTTAGTTTTTAATCACGTAATGTCATAGACCTAATGGAAAACAGGAGAATTAACTGGGTAGAAAGTGAGCAATTGTAACTACACAGTGCAATATAATATGATGAGTGCAATATATTTAGAGGATAAAACATTTTTAGGGGAGTTCTTTTTTGAGAGAAGGTTGTTTACCTTTAGAAATTGTGATAATATTACAAATTATATTTTACTTACCATCAAATAAGGTTGTGGGTGACTGTCATCATCACCTTAAATAGTATGACTTTTTCATATGAATGGATAATAAATGTGCATGAACCTTTAGCCTAAGGCTGTGTGCGCACAATCAGGATTTGAAGCAGAAATTTCCTGAGCGTTTCTGCATCTCCTTGGCAGGAAACAAGCTGCGGAAATTCAGCGCGTTTTTGATGCATTTTTTATGCGTTTTTTGAACTGTTTTTGTACATCAATGAATGCTTTTTGGAGCTAAATAAAGTCATTTGGTGGGATATTGCTTAAACCCTTGGATTACCGTCAGAACTGGGGTGAGTATATTAGTTAATTTAAATTATTAAATAATGTGTCTGTTGTATTTCAAATAAAGTGTTTGTGTCTGTGTGTTTATTTAACTCTTTACTTTACTTTAATTAGGTTTTGGTCATGAAAAGGTCTGATTGACACCTTGACATCACGAAACAAAAGAGCTAGGTGTCAGATAGTCCCATTCACCCAATCTTCATTAGCATTTCTATTCATGTAATTTATGCGGCAGCTGTGAGCTGCTATTTTTAGCCTAGGAAGGTGCCATTTGCAAACATGGTCCTTGGCCATAAATAACAGCTCACAGCTGGTTCGTTAGCTGCTATGTCCCCACGATCAGCACTCAGAAGCGCTTTGGGTGCAGGGTATTTTTGTTGCGTTCAAAACGCAATGTTCTAATGCAGCACTCTTGTTGTCGGTACATATGAATCCACCGCATATAATGACACTTCAATTGGTCAAAATCTGCAGCGGAGACTAGCGTATCCACTACAGAAATTGAAAGGTGCGGGTGAGTTTGGGTACATGGCCACGATCAAGAGCTGCTGCAGGCTTGACTCTGCATGTTTATACAGCGTCAAGAGATTGCGCTCTGTGGGAAAAACAAGATAATTTTGTAGTTATGATACCTTTTAATGGCTAACAAAAATAAAATAAAGGATGTTACATCATTTATTTTATTTTTGTTAGCCATTAAAAGGTATCATAACTACAAGATTATCTTGTTTTTCCCACTGAGAGCAATATTTTTTCAACTGGCTAATACGGTACCAAACCCCTTCTCTATACAGCGACAAACCCGCAGCGTCCAGATGTTACAGCATAGTGGATGGGCTCTCTAGAAATTCCATGTCCACTATGCGCGCATCAGAGGCTGTGAATCACTCGCGGACAGTGACATGCACCAAGTCTTTCAGGACCGCAGCATGTCAAATTCTCTTGTGGAGTCGCTAGTCTCTGCAACAGAAATTTGATCAATAGAATGTATTGAATGCGGTAAATACGCATGGTTCAGTGAACATATGTGGATTTACCTGCGTTCAATAGAATGTAACGTTTTGGAAGCAGCAACAAATATGCGTCCAAAGTGCTGCTACGTCCAGATCGTGGGCACAGAGCCTAAAATTTAAAAAAAAAAAATGGCGTGGGTTCCAGCATCATTTTTATAACCAGCAGAGGGAAAGCCGACCGCTGGGGGCTGATATTAGTAGCTGGAGAAGGGGCCATTAGCCAACAATGTTCCCTGGCTATTAATATCAGCCCACAGCTGTTTGCTTAGCCTTTCCTGGCTAGATTACAGGGGGACCCCTGAAAAAAATTTACGTGGGGTCCCCCTATAAAATCTAATGAGCAAAGGCTAAACAGACAGCTGCGGGCTGATATTAATAGTCAGAGAAGGGGCCATGAATACTAACCCCCTCCACGGCTATTAATATCACCCCTCAGCAGTCCCAGAAATGTCACATCCATACGATGCACCAAATCTGGCACTTAGCCTCCGCTCTTGCCACTGCCCTGTAGTGGTGGCAGGGGGTAATGGAGTTGATGTGAAGGCTGACGTGAAGCCCAAGTTAGTAATGGAGGGTGTCTATAATGCCCCCATTATTAACCGTATAGTAAAATGGTCGCCGTTTTTTCAATAAATACACGGCCAGAATAAAGTATCTTAATGAAATAAAAAAACACACTTTTTTTTAAAAAAAAAATTTATTGTATGGGTCTGCGAAGCCATCGATTTTCTGAAAAAAGCGTAAAATAACAAACAACCATATCCCTTACCTGTCCACCGTCAACGACGCAGTCCATGTACCGCCAACAATTGTTCCACGGCAATCTGGGTCACTTCTACAGCAGTGAGATCAGCAATCCATGATGTCACTGCTGTAGAAGACAGCAGTGTATACTGACAGAGGTGTAAAATCACCCCTGTCAGTGTATATTGCTGTGCAGGAGGTCACTGGGGCTCATCAGCTGAAGATCAGCTGATCAGCCCCGGTGAGCTCTCTCCACCATCACCCTGGGAACGTTCTTCAGAATGTTCACAGGGTGAGGTCACGTGAGCGATCAGCTGATTGCTCACATGGCCGCAGGTCCTGGCAGCACCATACACTACTGGGAGCAAGCGTGCTCCCAGCAGTGTACCGCCGGCCGCCGGGAGGAGAGGATCGCCGGGACCGTTGACACCGGAGCCCGCCGGACAGGTGAGTATAAGTATTGTTTTTTTATTTTTTACTTTTTTTTTTCTTTTTTTCATTGCCGGTGGTTCCCGGCTCTGCTGAGGAGAACTACTTCTCCCTCAGCAGCACCGTTCTCACTGTTACCAGCAGGAGTGGCAGTCGGATGAGAGGAGTTGAAGTTCTCCTCTCCCGACCCGGGTACCAACCGCACTACATTTCCGGAGCCTTTCCTGCTCATTGGCTTTAACTGAAACGCAGCAAATCCGCAGGTATAAATATTATACCTGCAGATTTGTTGCGTTTCAATTAAAGTCAACGGGCTGGAAACGCTCCGGAAACGCTGGGCATAATGGTCATGCTGCATTTTTTTTCTGCAATGCTAATCCTAAGCGGAAATTTCCGCATCATGTGCTCAGCACATCAGGATTAGTATTGCTACAGCTGGCAGACCTGATAACAAGCGTTTTTGCAGAATTTCCACGGCGGAAAAAACACGAAAATGCATCAAAAACGCTTTGTGTGCACATAGCCTAAAAGTGGTCACATGTATAAAATGAATGTCAGCAACCATCTAATGTGTAATGCCATACCCTCACTCTCCCTCAATGGCAAATGTCTGGAGAAAAATATTTGGTCTTTTGAGTTTAGTAGAGTGGAGCAGTTCTGTTTGTGGGAGCGGCACAAGTGAAGTTGCACTGGGTACAAAATTCATAGGGGTGCAAGTGACGCGCCCCCTGGGCCAGTGTTGTTAGGGATACCCGGAGCCGGATCAGATGGGGGTTGTAGTCTCCGAGTGGCTGTGACCCGGTCCGTGCCCAGGGTGTCAAACTCAGTGTGTGGCAGTCCTTACTGATGTTACTAAAGTTCTTTATGTCGACTACGCCACCCGTTGAATTGCGGTCACTACGGCCGCCGCTGCAGCAGGGTCCGCTGAGGCTGATGGTGTTTGTGCAGCTTAGGTGGTATAACCCCCAACGGGAAGGGTATAGCCTCAGGGGGTCAGGTGCAGAGGATGGTGGTTGTGGAAGTGCAGGGAAGATGGTAATGAGAGTCAGAGTCGGGTTGTGCAGTTCAGGGTTCTTTACTTACTGCTGTTCTTGTACCGGTCACTCCGGCCTTGAGTGACCACCCGAGCCGCGCTGCGTCCACCAGGTCCTGGACTCGGCCAACCCCCAAGTAGTTCTGGAGCGTGGTTCTGAGCTCCCTTTCTGTCCTGTCCTCGTCTCTGGCCTTCCCCACCAGGGATCCACCTAAGTCCGGCTCCCTCGGGCCTCTTGGTGGGTAAACCCTTGCCCCTGGGTTCCCTGACCCTATGCGTGGTCTGCCTTCCGGGTGGATTTGGTGGGTGGCCGTGGCAGATGCTGCCCACGGCCTCCGGTCTCTGGCTGAGGTATGCTGTAGCCCCCACCAGTTTGGGATCCGGTACCCTGTTGCCAACTCTTCACCCTGTGGTTGTATTTGGGCTCTCAGAGTTCCTTCTTTCTCCCCCTCTGGGTCTTTCGTTCTCTCCTCTCTCACTCTGGGCCTGGGGCTGCTCTGCTCCTCTGCTTTCTTCCACTGCTCTGCAAAGTCTTCACTACAACAGGCTGGCTGCTGTCTGCCTGTCTGACCGACTGACTGACCCTGATCTTAGATGGTTCCCACCTTATATACTCCCTCTATGTGTGAGCTCAGGTGACCAGCACCCAATGAGCTCCTAGCTTTACCCAGACTGCTCCCCCTATCTGCCCCTACACTACTGGGATGGTCCACCCCCCTCCCACTCCAGCCAAGGACAGACTCGGTCGTACCTGCACATTTCTAAGTGGGAGTACCGTTGGTCTGCCCTCCGGAAATGGGATGTGTGTAGTGCATGCAGCCTTACTGAGCTCAGCTCCACACTCCATCCTTACCCGGGAGTGGAATACCACACCTCTGGCTGAGGTGCAATACCCCTGTAGCAGCCGAATCCTCAGGGTGCTACATTTTCCCCTGGTAAATCACAGCACGTCCTCGGGCTGTAAGATATAAACACCAAAACATACAATTTTTTTTTTTTTTATATAAACATAATAAAACATATAAAACAACATATATTAGCAGCATCATAAAACTTTTCATATTAAACTTTCTCGTAGTCGTTTCTTGCTCCTAGCTCCTCCGGTCACGGTGCAACTTGTGACCGGGTAAAGTGCGACAGTCTCTCTTGGAATCAAACAGTTTCCTATAAAACCGGAAGGGGGCGCTTTAGGAAGCGCAACTATATACAAGGGGATATGGCCGCTCTCAGTCCTCGGCCAGGTATTAGGGAGGATTGACCGCTCTCAGTCCTCGGTCAGTGGGAATAGGGACACACGGGGTTAACAGTTCAATTTGCTGGTCCCAACGGGGACTATATTTTAACTAGCAGCAGTAACAGTTCTTATACCCTGACGGGTAACTTTATACAGTCTCTTCACTACCGTACTCAACGACGGCGTCCTCCTGCTCTTTCTTTGTGGACAGTTTCAGTTTCAGACCCGTCCGGGTCCTCTTGCTCCTCCTCACACCGCAGCTCCTCCTCCGTCAGGCGATGCACATGGAGGGCGTAGGGTCCTTTGGCACACTTGTGCCGGGTGAAGGTGACCTCGTCCCCTAAATACAGGTCACGACCTCTGTGTCCCTCCGGTAGGTGGGACTCAACGTCTCTCCTGGTCACGAAGACGTCGCCTGGGGTGCGGTGATCCCTGATGAAACCCCACCCATGCTGCAGATTGAACTTTATCACAGTCCCGATGGTACGGGGACCATGCGCTGCACGGGGGTCTCTCCTGGTCCGGCTCTTCTGCTCCGCGCTCCTTATTTGGGCTTGTTGTTCCCGGACCCGCCTCTCTCTCCGCTCCCTCTCAAAGACCTCGAGCTGCTGGCGGCAGCACTCTGCACGCTCCGCTGCGGCCGCCCGAGTCTCCTGAGTGAACCCCATGAGGTCTTCTCCGGTGGGATCCCACTCAAACTGGGTCTCTTCTAGCGGGGGCGAGATCCTCTTCATGGGCTTTGGAGCCGGGATCAGGGGTTCGCACATGGCCCTTGCTTTTTGCAGCTCCAGCTGGATGTATTCCTGGGGCCATACGAAGGGCTGCCCATCCGGGCACGTATGTTGGGCGAACAGGTCTTCACCCAGGTGCGGCACTCTTGATGTTACGGGCGCTGTGGTGGTAGCGGCGCCCGGGTTGCCCAAGCCTTGCGACCAGGCTTGGGGCACTTTGAAAGTAAAGGGCACCGTAAGGACGGCGGCGCCCTGTGTTACTTGGCCCTGCGACCAGGCCGGTGGCTCCGCGGAGGTAGGGGGCGCTGTTGGTATTGCGACGCCCGGGGGTACTAGGCCTTGCGACCAGGCCGATGGTACTTCCTGCTTGGTCACGCTCGGGGTCGAGGCGTGTGACGTCACAGGGGTCGCGGCTCCCGTTTGAGGCCTAGTCTGCGGCGGTGACGTTGCAGCGACGGGCACGGCAGGGGATACTTCGGGCTCTGCGACGGGGAGCTGGGGCAGGTACGCGGTTTCCCGGTTTGGGGTAGAGACGTCCCCTTTACCTGCCTCCTTTCGTTCGGCTCCCTTCTCGGCGCCGTCTCCGGCCTTCAGTCCTCCTGCGCCATCCTCAGAGGCGGTCTGTCTCCTCGTCTCGGGTGGCGTGCTCCGCTGACGGGTTCTTGTCTGCTGGGCCATCTCACGGCTCCATTCTGCTAACGTCTCTCGCTGCACCCGGGCCATCCTCCGTGCGAGGCCCTCCAGCGCAGTCTGTGCACACTCACGATCTCGGGGGAGCTGTGCCAAGACCTCCACTAAGCCTAGTGGGGTCGTTGCTTCTAGCAGGCTCCTGACCAACGGGTCGGTGCTGCTCTGCTCTCCTCCCGTTGTCTCCAGCAGGCCTTCTGGAGTGGCGACCGGCAACAGGCTCCTGACCACTGGGTCGGTGCTGCCTGGAGTGGCGGCCCGCATCAGGCTCCTGACCACTGGGTCGGTGCTGCCTGGCTCTCCCTCCATCTCCGGGTGTGCTTTCTCTGGACTCTCTTCCAGACGTCTTGTCTCCGGGTGCGCTCTCTCCAGACTGCTCCAGGCGACACCCATCTTTGTTCTCTTCTTCTGTGTCCGCCCACATTGAGGGTGGTCCCGGGGCAACTTTGGTTCCAGGGGCAGTTCTCTCACGCTGATGGACACTTCCAGCATCACAGTCTCTGTTGGTGGGCGCGGTTTCCGCTTTTGGCGCCATTCTTCGACCTGGCCCACGATGGGAGGTGACCTCTTGCCACCCTCTGGCACGCCCATAATGGCGTCCGCTCTTCCAAGGCGGGAAATCTTCGGAAATGGCGGGAATCGTCTCCCAGTGGCGGGAAACTCCATGGATGGCGGGAAAAAGCTGCAAATGGCGGACAACCGGCGGGAAACGACCTGTGATGGGGCCCGATGGCGGGGACCCTCCGGAACCGGCAGGAGACTTCTTTTTAAGGTAACGATGTACTTTTCTTCAGGCACGCAGTACCCGGTTGTTGCGGGCACGGTATCCTGCCAACTACGCCAAAGTTGACGCGCCCCCTGGGCCAGTGTTGTTGGGGATACCCGGAGCCGGATCAGATGGGGGTTGTAGTCTCCGAGTGGCTGTGACCCGGTCCGTGCCCAGGGTGTCAAACTCAGTGTGTGGCAGTCCTTACTGATGTTACTAAAGTTCTTTATGTCGACTACGCCACCCGTTGAATTGCGGTCACTACGGCCGCCGCTGCAGCAGGGTCCGCTGAGGCTGATGGTGTTTGTGCAGCTTAGGTGGTATAACCCCCAACGGGAAGGGTATAGCCTCAGGGGGTCAGGTGCAGAGGATGGTGGTTGTGGAAGTGCAGGGAAGATGGTAATGAGAGTCAGAGTCGGGTTGTGCAGTTCAGGGTTCTTTACTTACTGCTGTTCTTGTACCGGTCACTCCGGCCTTGAGTGACCACCCGAGCCGCGCTGCGTCCACCAGGTCCTGGACTCGGCCAACCCCCAAGTAGTTCTGGAGCGTGGTTCTGAGCTCCCTTTCTGTCCTGTCCTCGTCTCTGGCCTTCCCCACCAGGGATCCACCTAAGTCCGGCTCCCTCGGGCCTCTTGGTGGGTAAACCCTTGCCTCTGGGTTCCCTGACCCTATGCGTGGTCTGCCTTCCGGGTGGATTTGGTGGGTGGCCGTGGCAGATGCTGCCCACGGCCTCCGGTCTCTGGCTGAGGTATGCTGTAGCCCCCACCAGTTTGGGATCCGGTACCCTGTTGCCAACTCTTCACCCTGTGGTTGTATTTGGGCTCTCAGAGTTCCTTCTTTCTCCCCCTCTGGGTCTTTCGTTCTCTCCTCTCTCACTCTGGGCCTGGGGCTGCTCTGCTCCTCTGCTTTCTTCCACTGCTCTGCAAAGTCTTCACTACAACAGGCTGACTGGCTGCTGTCTGCCTGTCTGACCGACTGACTGACCCTGATCTTAGATGGTTCCCACCTTATATACTCCCTCTATGTGTGAGCTCAGGTGACCAGCACCCAATGAGCTCCTAGCTTTACCCAGACTGCTCCCCCTATCTGCCCCTACACTACTGGGATGGTCCACCCCCCTCCCACTCCAGCCAAGGACAGACTCGGTCGTACCTGCACATTTCTAAGTGGGAGTACCGTTGGTCTGCCCTCCGGAAATGGGATGTGTGTAGTGCATGCAGCCTTACTGAGCTCAGCTCCACACTCCATCCTTACCCGGGAGTGGAATACCACACCTCTGGCTGAGGTGCAATACCCCTGTAGCAGCCGAATCCTCAGGGTGCTACACAAGGTTTAAAAAAAAAAAAAATAGAAAGTAGGAGAAGCCCAAGCCCCAGACTTCTAGTCGGGTGCACTAGATCTCTGGGTGAGCAGCCTTTTAAACTATATGGACGTTGACATGATATCGATACATTCGGATCCTGTAGCTGGCCCAACCACACTCTTATAGGTAAAAGGCTGGGTTAGTCTACAGCCTACAAAACATTAACGTATCGGGGCAGGCAGCACAATGAAGCTACTGCATTGTGCCACCTGTGCTGGGGGAGTAAAGTACTTGGTCGCTGTGGAGTTTATTTTTTGTGGGTGTGGCATAAAGGTTAAATTATTATTTTTGAAGTGGCACTTAAGTGGTATACTTACTTTAAGGGAACACTAATGGGGTATTAATACTTTCTTGAGGGAGCAATCAGGGGGTATTATTACTGGGTTAGGGTTGCAGTACTTGCTTTCTCTATCCATTGTGTGCCACTGTGCTATCTCTAACTGTATGAATGTATGAGTTATACTTTATGATTCTTTGATCTACCTGTAAACAAATATCACATTAAAAATATCTGACATCACTCCATCTAAGCATGAAAATTAGATTTATTACCCCTTGATAACTCCTTTGTTGATTTATTGACACCAAATTTATACTTTAAACCTTGAGTCCAACCAAGTGTTTATTGAAACCCGCGTAGCTGCATATGCTCTCAATACTTATAGAATATTGAGAGTGGCTGCCATAAAAACAAATATGGCTTTTTTCCAG
This sequence comes from Phyllobates terribilis, assembly GCF_046119375.1. Classification (NCBI taxonomy): domain Eukaryota; kingdom Metazoa; phylum Chordata; class Amphibia; order Anura; family Dendrobatidae; genus Phyllobates; species Phyllobates terribilis. Next base: position 760,516,153 of record NW_027362762.1, on the reverse strand, counting down.
AATATCTTTAAGGTTATATTTTGACGTGATTTAGATTAATGAAACCCATAATATGAGTATAGGTTCACTAATGAATGGGGAAAAGTTTTACTGCTTCAGTCATTGTTTAATCAGGGTTGTATAATATATTTAGCCATACCCCCTACTATCGCAGACAGGGCCTATTTGTGTACATACTTTCTAAACCCTGTCTAGACCATATGTACATTCCACAGTCTCTGTTTTTCTTTAGTAAAAGGCCGATGGCTCATCTGAAATTCGAAGCATGTAAAACAATTTAACAACGCTGCTGTGATTTTCTGATCCTATTCAACTTGTATTACATCATGTGCAGGTGGCATGAATTAAAGTCAAATAAAATGGGGAAGGAGACAAACATTTGTTTTTATAAAGTGTAACATGGTGATTGGTCTGTTGCCAAGTTTAGATTAAGAATGCAAAAGATGCTCAGACAATGTGCCAGAACATGCAAACTATTTCAATCTTAATGTTTTATTCTCATAGGAAAGAATAAAGGGTAGATTTAATATATAATGACAATATAATCATCAATATATAGCTTATTGAGGGACATGCTGTATATTGGTATGATATGATGCCAAGGTATCCATCATAATCATAGTCCAATCACACATAGTCAACAAATAGGCATCCATAACAAATACAAAATATTATTATTATCGAGGAGTTATAGCCAATATCTGTAGACCGTTCAGGCAGTCCAGACAGAGACACTGGTGCCACCATGCCAGACAGAGGGCGTGTGTGCTGTCCAGCAGCTCAATAGGTGAGCAGTACAATGCCCTACATAAGCTTCCAGAATACTGCAATGAGTTGCAAGTTATTATGCTTGGTTTACACCCTGTGCTATTTTTCTGTTGCAATCATATTTTCTTGACATGGCTTGTGACCATGATTTTGTCTATCTCTGTGATCCCTCTGTTAGTGACTCGGCTAGTTTTACTATTAGTGTTGAGGCATTCCCATGTGGTCAGCAACTACTCTGTGGATGCAATCCAGGGAACAACGTTATTAGTCACGATCATTATATAGGATTTACAGGGTGAACGCCGGAGCTCTTCTGGGACCTTCAAGAAGGAGTGGCTATCTCCAAGATTTTCCAAGATGGTCTTGTTCAGCTCACAACATCAGACACACTTAACATATAGTTGGTACATAGATGGTTATGAGTAGATAGTTAAAGTTATTTCAATGTACGCATGTGTACTTCCTTACCTTTCCTCTAGATTCAAAATATTCTGAGATGAATGGAGGCAGTTTTCCAGCTTTGAAAAAAATATGTGATACTCTGTCTAGAGATGTTTATGCTATTTGTGTTCACTTATGACCACCGAGTGGTTGTGAAGTGGCCTGCAGGCTGTCCAGGGTTTTGCTACCATGTCACAATAATGTATTTATTTATCTTTCTTACATACAGTGGGTACGGAAAGTATTCAGACCCCTTCAAAATTTTTCACTCCTTGTTTCATTGCAGCCATTTGGTAAATTGTAAAAAGTTAATTTTTATCTCATTAAAGTACACTCTGCACCCCATCTTGACTGAAAAAAAACAGAAATGTAGAAATTTTTGCAAATTTATTAAAAAAAGAAAAACTGAAATATCACATGGTCAAAAGTATTCAGACCCTTTGCTCAGACACTCATATTTAAGTCACATGTTGTCCATTTCCTTGTGATTCTCCTTGAGATGGTTCTACTCCTTCATTGGAGTGCAGCTGTGTTTAATTAAACTGATACGACTTGATTTGGAAAGGCACACACCTGTCTATATAAGATCTCACAGCTCACAGTATATGTCAGACCAAATGAGAATCATGAGCTCAAAGGAACTGCTCAAGGAGCTCAGAGACAGAATTGTGGCAAGGCACAGATCTGGCCAAGGTTACAAAAGAATTTCTGCATTTCTCAAGGCTCCTAAGAGCACAGTGGCCTCCATAATCCTTAAATGGAAGAAGTTTGGGACCACCAGAAGTCTTCCTAGACCTGGCCATCCAGCCAAACTGAGCAATAATGGGAGAAGAGCCTTGGTGAGAGAGGTAAAGAAGAACCCCAAGAGCACTGTGGCTGAGCTCCAGAGATGCAGTAGGGAAATGGGAGAAAGTTCCACAAAGTCGACTATCACTGCAGCCTTCCACCATTCGGGCCTTTATGGCAGTGTGGGCCGACGGAAGCCTCTCCTCAGTGCAAGACATATGAAAGCCCGCATAGAGTTTGCTCAAAAACACATGAAGGACTCCCAGACTATGAGAAATAAGATTCTCTGGTCTGATGAGACGAAGATAGAACTTTTTGGTGATAATTCTAAGCGGTATGTGTGGAGAAAACCAGGCACTGCTCATCACCTGCCCAATATAATCCTAACAGTCAAACATGGTGGTGGCAGCATCATGCTATGGGGGTGTTTTTCAGCTGCAGGGACAGGACGACTGGTTGCAATTGAAGGAAACATGAATGCGGCCAAGTACAGAGATATCCTGGATGAAAACCTCTTCCAGAGTGCTCTGGACCTCAGACTTGGCCGAAGGTTCACCTTCCAACAAGACAATGACCCTGAGCACACAGCTAAAATAACAAAGGAGTGGCTTCAGAACAACTCTGTGACCATTCTTGACTGGCCCAGCCAGAGCCGTGACCTAAACCCAATTAAGCATCTCTGGAGAGACCTGAAAATGGCTGTCCACCAACGTTCACCATCCAACCTGACGGAACTGGAGAGGATCTGCAAGGAAAAATGGCAGAGGATCCCCAAATCCAGGTGTGAAAAACTTGTTGCATCATTCCCAAGAAGACTCATGGCTGTACTAGCTCAAAAGGGGGCTTCTACTCAATACTGAGCAAAGGGTCTGAATACGTATGACCATGTGATATTTAAGTTTTTCTTTTTTAATAAATTTACAAAAATTTGTACATTTCTGTTTTTTTTCAGTCAAGATGGGGTGCAGAGTGTACATTAATGAGAAAAAAAATGAACTTTTTAGAATTTACCAAATGGCTGCAATGAAACAAAGAGTGAAAAATTTAAAGGGGTCTAAATACTTTCTGTACCCACTGTATATAGCGCTATTAGTTCCACAGCGCTTTACAGACATCAGCATCACTATCCCCATTGGGGCTCACAATCTAGAAACCAGAGAACCCAGAGGAAACCCACGCAAACACAGGAGAACATACAAACTCCTTGCAGATGTTTTTCTAAGTGGGATTTGAACCCAGGACCCCAGTGCTGCAAAGCAACAGTGCTAATCCCTGAGCCACCATGCTGCCCATTGTGTTGGATTTGTATTGTGTGGAATTGGAGCCTTTAACAACATTTGTGAGTAAAAAAAAAGATGAAAACATTTTAGATAGATAAAGAGATAGATGTAGATGTCAAAGTCAGAAATAAAACAATTTGAAATTTCACATTTTCATTTATCTTTTTCCATCAAAGTACATTTCTCTGAAACCTATTCAGCGAATAAACCACAAGGCCACATTTACAATCATGGGTAATACAATTTTTGTAATTTAAGTAATGACTTTCTAGAAATGCTTTTACCCTAACAATTGGGACCAACATAAAAATGATTTTATGTAAAAGGTTTGTGTATTTCTGAAAAAATCCTGACTCAGTCTTATGAAAAAAATTCAATTTCCAGTTTTTGCAGCTTTAATCTAAATTGATTTAAAAATAATGTAATCATTGATACAGTGAAGCATTCACCGGTCTGTGATTTATTCTACTGTATATTATGCTATTCACATTGTGAATATGGGATATGAGCAATAATCCTGCACCTTCAGTTTTTTCTTTTCATTTTTTAAACCCATATTGACATATGCTAGCTCCTTGATGTTGATGCGGGCTCAGAAGCTGAGCCTGCATCTTTTCTGGCAGATGATGGTTGTAATATTCAGTCATCATCTGCCTATAATAGCCACGCATAGCGCTTAATTCTGCCCATGGCTGTTAACTTATTAAATGCCGCTGTCCATATGTGACAACAGCATACACAGCTTGTGTACCGGTGGCGCACTGTTGCAATTTCCAATCGGCACATGAGCGACATGATTTCGGGGTCTCGATGGGTTCCCATGACACCCAGGGATCTGCGAAAGATCCATATGCCTGTCATGACAGTACTCCTGTGAAAGCCAGCATAGTGTTCTTAGGAGACCGTATTTTTTGCTGTACAGAGCAATATATAGCACAAGCGATTAGTCAATCTCAGGTTCAAGTACCCTACAGGGAGTACAGAATACAGTAAAAAGTTAAAAAAAAAAGTTTTAAAAAATATTACAAAAAGTAAAAAAGTTTTAACCTTCTTTTTCACCCATTAAAAATTAAGAAATAAAAAAAAATCACAGATGTGGTATTGCTACATTCATAAAAGTCCAATCTATCAAAATATAAAATTGATTAACTTAATTAGTAAAAGGTATACTGAGGAAAAAAAAGCAAAACGCCAGAATTGTGTTTTTTCAGTAGCCGCAACAGAGCAAAAAAATGCAATAAGAAGCGATCAAAACTTTGTATCTACTCCAAGTTGCCATGGAAAGCAAATGATTGCCATGAGTCCAGCATCTGATATTCCCAACAATCTTGGTAACCATCCGTTACCATAATCTGCCCCCTTATTTAACCCATTTCTGACATTGGACCTAACTACTGAAACGTCCTATTTTGTTTGAAGATATTGCAAATGGACATACTGGTATGTCCAGTGGTGATCGTCCAGAGCGATCATGACATTTAGAAGGTTGTGAGCGAAAGGGAGCTCTCTCTTTCACACCATCGGACCCCCACAATGCAATCATGGAGAGCCAATGGTTTCCATGGCACCCAAGCAGGGTCTAAAAGGTCTGCTATCAGTTCAATAATGACAGGTATAATACCATGCAATGCATAAGTGTTGTAGGATATTAGATAATTGATCAGGTAAATGAAAGTTGAAATACAATAAAGTAATGTTAACAAAAAAGTGCAAAAATATTAAAAAATACAGAAATAAAATACAAAATAAAGAGCAAAAAAATCCTGAAAAAAATGTTTCACCAATAAATATGTATTTATATGTAAAAATAAATGAAAAAATAAAAAGTATACATATTTGGTAGCGCTGCATCTTAAATGACCAATCTATAAAACCTTTCCACTGTTTAACCTATAGAGTGAAAACCATAAAAAAAACTCAGAAAAAATGTGAAAACTAATTTTTTTTTACATAAATTTGATCTTAGCATGCAAATGTAGCAAAACATAAAAAATATATATTAATCTGGTATTACAAAAAGGCCACAGCCCCACTATCAGTATTTGGTCAGTATTCGGTCAGTATTTTTTCTCAGGAGTGGGAGCCAATACCAGATAAGGAACAATCAGAGGAAAGGTATAATAGAAACAAGTCACCAATTCTGCATTTACACCCACTCCTGGTTTTGACTCCCACTCCTGAGAAAAAATACTGAGGGACGTGGTCTGATTGTATTAACCTGAGGAATAACGGCTGTCTCTTTACTTATACCATACAGTGAACGCCGTAAAAAAAAATGACAATGGTCGACAATGAGAGACTGAAAAATTGCCGCATTTTAAAGGCCAGAATAGACCACATCTATGTGTTCATTTTTTTAAGGTATACTTCTAAACAAATGGACATAATGAAATTCCGGCATTTTTGGATGAAGTTTGCTTTTCTAATTGAGTGGTGCTGCAAACAATGGTCAGGAAATATAAGTTCACTTGTAAAGCAGAGAGCTTGATGTAGCGAGAAGAGCTTTCTTTTCATGCTGAATAAAACTGATGTTTTTTCCTCAGTAACCGAGATCTCATGCTGCGCCAGTGCAAAGACTATTATTGGCAACAACTTTGGATTGAATTGCATATTCTGTGCATTCTTAAAGGAGTTTTCCGGGAATAGGCAAAGTAAGTTAATTTTACACAAAACGTGCTTAAACTTAATTACTCAGGGACCCACATTTATTAAGTAGTTTTTAATGTAAACTGGAACAAAAAAGTCAAAATGTGCACTTAATGTTGCACAAAATATAAAATGTTTACACAATGCTCACCAAAAGTTGAAAAGTGAATGTAGAGTACCAGGAGGAGAGTGGTACAACTGTTATACAGATTTAAGAAACTTTATGCTAAAGTTTGGGCTTAAATCTGCACCTGCTCTTAGGAGGGGTTATCCGTGACTTTTTTTTACATTGTGCCTAAGCACTAACAGGCAGGCAGTTGCTAATCACCTGCCTGTTGTGACCGGTGCAAATATCTGCTGGCACCGAGAGGTCACAGACTGCTTCTGCTGACGTTTCAGCCTCATCAGTTGATCCCACATATCCGCTGTGCTCTGTTGACGGGCCGTGACTGACGACGTCATACTGAAGCCGGCTGTCAATCAGCATGACGTCGGCAGTCTCTCCCCATTGACAGAGCAGCCCGGAAGTAGAAGAGCTGCTCTGTTGACATGGAGCAGTTGAATTGCCATCAGCTGCGGTCAATGACCGCTCCGAACTGGTGCTGGGTACAACAGGCAGGTAGTTGCCTCCATTAGCAACTACCTGCCTGTTAGTTTTTAGTTTCATAGTAAAAAAAAACACTTCAGTATTCTGAATTTATACCACTTTTAATAAAAGTGGTGCTATTTATTCCACTGATCTTTTTCTAATTTACACATAAGTGCAAGTTTTGATAAATCTGCTCCACTATGCTTAAATTTTAGCTGTGACTTAGGGTTCGCTCACATTGGTGCCTAAATCAGACAAGTGCAATCCGATAAAAAATTGGATTGCAGTGGGACCAATGTTATTCAATGAGACAATGCAGATTCGTATTTTTGCTCAGCTGTATTCAGCATTAGGCTCCCACTCCTGTGAAAAAATACTGACCAAATACTGACCAAATACTGATAGTGGGGCCGTGGCCTTAGAGAAATATCACAGCATGCTGGGATTTCACTCCAAAATCAAATGAAAAATTGCATGCCATACGGACCATCAGAGTGGCATCCAATTTTTACAGATACATTACAATTCTGTAGTATAGGAAAACTGTCAATGATCTGGTAAAAACTTAATAGCTGCTGAGTAAAAAACAGATTGTACATGGACAGCAGAAGGATGGCAAGTGAGAGAAAATCATTCCACTCTCCTGGATGAGAATGGGACCGATTATTTATATGCTGGACTAGTTATATTGATACCTTTTCTCATACATTTATATTTTGCAGATGTAGGCCTACAATGTATGGGATATGATTTGAATGTGCTCTTTTAACTTTGCTTTATTAACGTCCCACTGATAATGTCAAAAAGGGCTCTCTGCTTCCCTGATAGGATGACAACCTCATTCACAATGCTCTGTTACGTCATATAGACATCACAGTAAAAGGGCATCAGCTTAGGACCCTCTTCTATAAATGGGAACAGAGAGCATTTCAAAACAGCTGGTCTTGCTTTCAGTGACTTTGAATGGGCACCATGTAGTATGGCATCCTTCATGCAGTGTTCACTACAGGAGAAATTGGTTGATAGTTTCAAACAGTAGTAACAATAGATTGACAGGTTTTCAGCTTCTGAATTTGCAGCGACTGATTATAGCGTGAATAACCTATGCTCCAACTTTACAAAACTACTAAAACTCCACTTAATTATACAAAGTTCCCCAGTAAAGCTGCTATAGTAGGCATGAAATAAGGAAGAAGCATTATAACCAGCACTATCCAGTAATGTACAGTACTGTGAAAAAGATTTAAAGGAAACCTGTCACCATGAAAATGCAGTATAATCTGCAGACATCATGTTATAAAGCAGGGGGAGCTCAGCAGATGGATGTATAGTGTTGTGAGAAAAGACTAGGTATAACCTGTATTTTCATCATTTAATCCTCTGCTCTTTCTGGGATTTTTGGTCCAGTAGGCGGGGCTATCAATAACTGATAGTTATTTTTGGATGCACACTTATATAAAGACAGCTGTCAGTCACTGATAGCACCGCCCACTGGGCCAGAAATCCAGAAAGAGCAGAGGTATAAATGATAAAATACTGAATGTTTTGTCACAAAATCACATATCATTCTGCTCTCCTCCTCCTCCTCTATAACATGGTGCCCACAGATCGCTTTGCACTATCTTGGTGACGGGTTTGCTTTATTAAACAGTTGTTAAAAAATGCTGCAAACTAAGAATGCTTTCAAAAATAGAAGTGTTAATAGTTTATATTTATTAATTAACAAGATGCAAAGTGAATGAACAAGAGAGAAATCTAAATCAAAATTTGGTGTGACCACCCTTTGGCTTCAAAACATCATGAAAGGATAATTAAGTGACTTAATATGTGCGAAATCATAGGAACTGAGGTGCAACAAATGTCAGCAGGTGCTTTGGATTATTGAGAAAAAAAAAGTAAAATAATTGACTTTAACAGAAGGCAGGTTGTTCATCGAACTGCTGGAGGGCGGTACAATAATGAGTGTCCAAAAGCAACAGTGAAGCATGGTGGAGGTTCCCTGCAAGTTTGGGGCTGCATTTCAGCAAGTGAGGTTGCAGATTTGAGCAGAAATAATAGTGTCATCCATGTTGAAAAATACAGGCAGAAACTTATCCATCATGCAATACCATAATCTCAACATTATCGAGAGAGAACATGGAGAGACAGAAGGATTTTTTCAAGTCTACATCCACAGATCTGTGGATAGTTCTCTAAGACTTTTGGAACAACCTCCTTAAAGTTTTTTAAAATTGTGTGTAAGTGTACCTAGAAGAATTAATGCTTTGATAATGTTTTGAAGGCAGATTGTGATTACACCAAATATTGAGTTTGATTTAGATTTCTATTTTATTCATTCACTTTGCATTTTGGAAAAATGTAAAAAATAAACTATGAACAGTTTCATTTTTGGAAGCATTCCTACTTTTGTAGCATTTTTTTTTAACACCTTTCTCCTTCCCCGTTCCTGTAGAATGTAAGCCCGCAAGGGCAGGGTCCTCCTCCCTCTGTCCAGTCTATCATTGTTAGTTTCTTTACTGTAAGTGATATCTGTATTTGGTATGTAACTCCTCCTTATGTACTTATGTACAGCACCATGGAATCAATGGCGCTATAGAAATAAATAATAATAATAACTTTTGTACAATACTGTATACTGTAGCTGTTGTGACATAAAACAATTCAAATAGCTCAACACATCTAATATAACAAGTGGTTTCTCCAAATTCAACACAAAATGCCCCTTTTAATGGTTACTGTAGTCTCAAAATTATTCAACCCCTACATTACAAGCATCTTTACTTCATAGGACAATATCCTTTGGATATCATAACCTGCTGTAATCATGATGCATAGCCAGACACCAACTTAGAACCTCCAGTTCACTAGTATTGCTGCGTTTACGTGCTGCAATCACTTTCTTCAAATCTCACTAAGATTTTCTATGGGGTAGACGTCAAGCAGTTGCGACAGATGCTCAGAATATTCCTGAAACTAGGAATAAGTGGATTTTGGATTATGCTTGGGATTACTGTCCTGATGGACGTTCCAATGATGTTCAAGCTTCAGCTTCCTCATTAAAGGCATGATGTTTTCTGCTAGGATTTGCTGATAAATGATTGAATCAATCTTGTCTGCCACACGCTGCAGGTTTCCAGGGCCAAAGGATGCAAATCAGTCCCAGAATATCACTGCGCCACCTCCTTGCTTTACTATAGGTGGAGTATTTTTTTCAGATTATACTTTCTCCTCTCATCAGACATCAGAACAACAATCACTAGAAACATTCAAAGTCTTTGATATATTTTTTAATTCTTTTTCTTGATTGTGCAATCTCTTATCATAACATCTCTTCTCATAACTTTCTGGGCAAGCCAAGAATATTAGTGAACTGGAGGACATTAACAATGAAGAATGGCCTAAGACTCCTCAAAAATGCTGTCAGACGTTGGTGTCTGAATATGCATCACATTTGCAGCATGTCATAATATCCATAGGATGCTCTACTATTACTACCACAATTCCAAAAAAGGTGGGACGTTGTGTAAAAAGTAAACAAGAATGCTATCATTTGGAAATCTATTATACCAATATTTTATTCACAGCAGAACACAGAACACAGATCAGAAGTTAGAAGACATTTTTCTATTTCATTTGAAAAAAAATAATTTGGAATTGATGGCAGTAACACATCTCAAAAAAGTTGAGGTAGGTTTAGTAAATGGCCAAAAAAGTAAGTAGTACTATTATTATAAAGCTGGAGGGTCAACTTTCAGCTAAGTCATATGACTCTGTATAAAAAGAGCATGTTAGGGAGGCAGAGTCTCTTAGAAGCAAAGATGTCCAAAGGTTCATCAATCTGTGAACAACTACATCTAAAACCTGAGGAACAATTTTAGAAAATTTTCCTCAACCTAAAACTGCAAATATTTTGCATGTCCCACCATCTACAGTACATAATGTCATCAAAATATTCAGGGATTCTGGAGAATTGTATGTGCACAAGGAACAAGGCCGACCGTCAATATTGGATGCTCGTGATATAGGGGCCCTCAAGTGACACTGCATAAAAACAAGCATGATTTGGTCTTGCAAATTACTACAAGGACTCAGGAATTCTTCCAGAAATCATAGTCTAAGGGCAGCACGGTGGCTCATTGGTTAGCACTGCAGTACTGAGGTCCTAGGTTCAAATCCCACCAATGACAACATCTGTAAGGAGTTTGTATGTTCTCCCCATGTTTGTGTGGGTTTCTTCCCACACTCCATAGACATACTGATAGGGAATCTAGCTTGTGAGCCCCAATGGGGACAGTGCCGATAATGTCTGTAAAGCGCTATGGAATTAATGGCGCTATATAAGTGAGTAAAATAAATAAATGAAAATAGTCTGTGAACACAGTTCACTGTTCAATCCACAAATGCAAGTTAAAGTTCTATCATGCAAAGAAGCCATATCACAATCCAGAAACACTGCCATCTTCTCAGGACCAAAGCTCATTTAAAATAGAAAACTGTTCTGTGATCAGATGAATCAAACTTTGAAATCTTTATGGAAACCACTGTCACTATGTCCTGTGGACTCATTAGGAGAGGGACCATCCAGCTTATTATCATGCACAATTCAAAAGCCTGCATCTCTGACAGTATGGGTTACATTAATGCTATGGCATTGACTGCTTACACATCTAGAAAGACATTAGCAATGCTGAGCATGATATAGAGGTTTTAGTACAACATATGCTTCCATCCAGACAACGTCTATTTTAAGGAAGGCCTTGTATATTACAGAAAGAGAATGCTAAACCACATGCTGCATCCATCCCAACAGGATGGCTTTGCAGAAGAAAAGTTCAGGTGACAAACTGACTGCTTAAATTCCAGACCTTTCACCAAGAGAAAACATTTTTCTCATTATGAAACAAAAAATCTGCGGGGAAAAAAATCAGGCCTTTTGAGAAGCTTGAATCCTACATCAGTCAAGAATGGGACATTCATCTCCCAAAACTCCAGCAATTGGTCTCTTCACTTCCCAGACGTTTTCAGATTGTTGTGAAAAGAAGCTGGGATGCTACACAATGGTAGACAGGGTCCTGTCCCAACTTTTCTAAGATGTGTTGCTGACATCAATTTCTAAATTAGTTATTTTTTTCAAATGAAATGGAAAAACGTATAACTTTCATCTTCTGATCTGTATTCTATGGTCTAAATAAATTATGACCATGACAAATTTTGAAATAATAGCATTATTGTTTTCTTTACATTTTACACAGACTCACAACTTTTTTGGAATTGGGTTTGTGTAGAAATGGTTGTCATGTAGTGGTTGAATAATCAAAAGTTTTCAGTAGGCATTAAAAGTTCCATATCTGCTGAACATGGAGAATCCATTTGTTATGGTAGTTGTGTAAAGCTACATTGTTGCATTTTGATTGATTTACTGCAAATAGCATAATGTTCGTAAATTTTGCTTATAAACCAAATTTTCCATGGGGATTAAATAATTTTGATTACAACTGTATATATGGCCTGTCTAGACTTGCTTGGAAAATTCCTTTAGTTAGTATTACCAATTGAGGCTCGAGATCCCCGGAGCATGGTCTGTTTTTGATAAATATTGGTTGATTGGAATTGTGCTCACCTCATTTTCCACGTCAGCCTAACATTTTGGTGCATGTTATATCCTAAATTAAATGGTACTGCATCAGTTGATCCATACAACATTCATTATCTAACATAAGGAAATATCTGTCAGCCTCCAAAATTAGCAAATATCGACTGTATCATTAGCGACCAATTACCTTAGTTGCAGACAGCCCTGGTTACCAGCTAAACAGACTTGGTCATTATCTTTTAATGTGAAGAAGAGAATCCCCTTTGAGACCTTGTCACTAATTGCTTCTTTTTGCTTCTTCTTGCACAAACAGGTTGTTAAAAATAAGATAAAGCTAGCTATATACCGGAATATAAATAGATCAGCTATGAACAGATGCAAAAACCTCATACAGAAGAAATACTGGTTGCATATCCTCTTTTAGCAATAAGCACTGTTTCCTTGGCTTACTGAGATGAGTAGCTGTAAGCATACACCCAATCCAATGGAAAGCTTTACACTATCGCCTGGAAATACACTTGATTTTTTATTCTTTGTGGTGATATAAAAATTAGACATCTGATGGCCATCTGCTAGGTATCTTCACGGCTGCATCCATTGCTTGCACTCGATTACTATAAATAACTTGATGAATGTTTATGAGGGTTAACCACTGCCTAAGCAGCACTGTCATATTTAGTGTATGATGCAATGCAAGCTATGGCCTTCATGCTATCAAGGATATTGGATGCTTGCTGAGTTTCTGGATGGAGAACGTCGTGCAATGAATATCATCAAGGAATATGTGCATTGAGGCAAAGCTCAATCTCCAAACCTTGCAGCTGAGACAGAATCAGTTGAATATCATTACTGACTAATCTCTAGTATAAGGTGTTACGTGGTACCTGCAGCTTAACATACAAAGAGGTAGCAAGATGAGGGAGCATGAGAAATTTAGATGAAAACTGAGAACATGGAAAATGAGGGCTTTAGGATCCAGTGTCAAAACCTGCACCCCAGGTTAATTGAAAGACCACACTATCCTCTGTTTAAGTCATTGGTAAAGTATCTCTATCCTAAAGTGATAGCAAGTCTGGGATACACAAAGGCATCTTTTGGAACAGGGCTACGCAACTAGGTTTAGTAACTGTCCGCTTACCTGAGCCTGAAGTAAGATGAAGGTCCAATCTGAAAACCAACATCTTTAGGGTTCATGCAGACGACCATTTAAATCGTACAAGTTCCTGGTGTTTTTCAATACCTCATGAGGGTATGTGCACATGGCGTCCTTTTCAGGTAGATTCTGCTCAGTATCTGTATGGCGCCCCTGAGGGTTCGGTCGCCACAGGGGTACAGCATCTCTTTAATGAGGTGTGGTATCTCTCCTTCGACGTAAGGATGGTGCAGCTGTCAGGACCCCACATCTGCATTCAACACTACACCTCTCCCACCTGTAGGGGGGCTTATTTGCACCAGGGTGCTGCCCCAGCCGGGATAAGTGGAGATGGGGGAACCAAAAGATAAGGGGGAACCTAGTAGTGGGTGAGGGTGGAGGACGCACATTTAGGTTACACTTAATAATTCATATTTAATAAACAGCCATCTTGGGCTTATGGTCTTTTGATTGTGATCTTCATCACTGAACGTGGCTTTCTGTGTGAACCTGCAGTGGATGGGGACACGGTCCTCGTACTCTGGCCTTGAGTCGAGGAGCGGGCTAGAGTTAGCGGCTGTCTCTACCCAGTCAAGGTCCCTACCCAAGAAGGCCTGGAGGGGAGCAGAGGGGTAAAGCTCCGCAGGCAAAAGGATCCCAGGGGGATGCAGATGGAGCGGTATACGCCACCTGTCCTCACTATTCTGGCCTAGCCAGAGGGAGTCCTGCTGCAAAAGGGGTAACGGCCCCCGATATCTGACTCTGTCACTTCACGTCTTAGTCGGAGAAGCCCGGAGGCTCAGTGGATCCCACCGGGTAACGGACAGAGCGGAGTCGCCACCCATACCCTTGTTCTGTGCATAGTCCAGAGGGAGACCCGGCCTTAGTACACGCACCACATATGGACCTAGTGAGAAAGTCTAGGAACACTCTGGTGCGGGGTTCTGACCAAAGCACCTGAACTACCCAGAGGTTGTCGGACCCCCGGTCCTGGTGGCCGCAGCGCGCCGCAGCGCGCCGTGAGGAGCAGGGAGAAGCCTTGCAGCTGTGCATTCTACCGTGAGTAAAGCTTGGAAGACTACCCCTATGGCCTCCGGTTTCTTATTGCCACGCGGCACCGCACGACACCGCACCACATCTCCCACTACAATTCCCATCCTCCTGTCTTCTCTGCCCTGAGGCCCTGCTCCGCCTGTGGGGAGTAGTACCATCTGCTGCTGCCACTACATGCCACCTCAGAGGACTGAACGCAGTGCTGGTGGAGGATCACCAGAAACCACAGGTGGCGTAGTCAATAGAACCACTCGATTACCACCGTCCCTCCTAGCCCTTATTTTGATGTGACAACCCTGGGCACGGGCCGGGCCTAGGCCACGAATACATCCACCTTCTACCTGGAGGCCCGGTTCCGAGTACCCCCATCTCTCAGGGTGGGCTAGCGAGTAGCGAAGTAGGCGTCACATCTGCCTGATAAGATGCAGCAAAAAAGCCCCGTAAAATGAACTTAGTGCAGCAATGTCAAAACGACAATGCTGTGCACATGTTCCATCTTATGTCACTTCTTTTAAAGGGAATCTGCCACCCCCTGGGACGCTTTGAAGCTATTACTATGGGCATGCAGGTGATATAATTGTTAAAATAGTCCTACCTGTATGCCTCATAGCTGTGGGTCTTGATGCTGAGAAATAGTGTACCACCTCCCTCCCATACACACCACAGTGCCATGTGACATGCAGTTGTGGCACCGGAATCCCAAGCCTGCGCCCTACGCTTGCTGAGTACCTTTTCCGCCCTGCAATGGCCATTGGCTTCATTATTGTTCTGCTCAGGCGCCGGCGAGTCACAGTGACTTGCTACAGTGACTTGCTACAGTGACTTGCCAATGCCTATGTAGAAGAAGGGTGAAGACACTGCCAATAGCAGGGCAGAAAAAGTACACATAATCGCATGAGTGCAGAGCACAGGCACATTCTGGCACCACAACTGCACGTTACAGGGCACTGTGGTGTGTATGGGAGGGGGGTGGTACACAAATTAACACTGGAGGCAGAGTTTTCTTCCAGGCACTGCATGCCCCGTAGCCTGGAAGAACTAATTAGTATAAAAGATTAAAAGTCTATTTCTCAGAATCAAGACCGCAGCTATGAGGCATACTGGTAGGGCTATTTTAACAATTCTATCACCTGTATGCCCAGATAAATAGCTTCAAAGCTAGGAGAGCCGCCTGCAGCCCCGACACAGCAGAATAGCCGCCGTCAGCTTCCGCTCATTTTATGCAAATGAGCGGCGACATTTTTTTTCCACCTGCGGACTATCCTCATAGAGGTTAGATCTATGGGGGAAAGCCCACATGCGGACCCGCCGGAGAAATTGATATGCTGCGGTCTGGAAAGATGCGCCGCATGAAAGTTTCCACGGGTGATCAGCAGATACATAGTGGACATGGGACATGGGATTTCTAGAAATCCCATCCACTATGCTGTAACGTCTGGCCGCTGCGGGTATGACGCTACATAACATAACACGCTTCAAACCCACAGCGGCTCCTGACCGTGTGCACATACCCTAACGAACAAAGTGGATTTCCTATAGAAATGAAGAAGAGATTTCTATGCTGTTTTGAAGCAGTTTTTAGGAGGATTTTGAAGAGGATCTGATCCAAAAAAATCTTTAAAAAAAACTCTGTGTAAATAGACCCCATTGATCTAATAATTTTTATTAATTAGGTAATTAATGCTGCGGAGTTTCAAAGATAAACATACTTTTAAAAGTCGCCAGGGACCAAGCCATGTAGCAGACTAGATGGAGAGGCGGCTTCTCCGCACCCGCTGACAGTGACTGACAGGTCTCTACCCTATATGCGCACGTAGGCAGCAGCTGTGGAGAATCATCTGGGGACCCGCCTGCCCATCTAGTGGGCCTCATGGCTCAGTACCCAGCGACTATTAAAAGTATGTCTTTCTTTGAAATGCCACAGTGTTTCAGAGTCAAACATACCTGGCAGTGTTCGTACAGCCAGTGCCCGATACATGCTGGCCACGAATTGGGCAGCATGCATCAGATGCCGGGCTCACTTTAATATATAAGTCATGCCCTCTTCCTGACAATTTCTTATCTAATTCTAAAACCATAAATTGACAAACTGTATGGCTACGATCATTGTAAATTACATTCATTTTCTGTGATTATGGCAATATAATTGATGGATGATTGTCCTAGTTTATTTGTTGCCTGCAAATGATGACAATTATAATTGTGTATGTATAAAAATAAATTAATAGCTTTTTATTTATAGTTCAATTTTTATTCCAGTAAGTAGTGAAATATGAAATGTTTATTCTATGCACTCTCGGTGTAAACCCCAGCAAAATGCTAAATGGGGGTATTGAAGTTAAAAAATAAATTGTTATGCAAATGCAATTAAGTATTTATTGTTCACAGGGAGAAGAACAAAATGAGAATCTGAATATGACTGTGCTGTATTATATACCAGACTGTAGGCTTTCTCTAAGACATTTAGCAAAATAATAGCATTAACATCAGTCAGTTAAATATCCAATAGTCAAGAAATAAATTTAGCTACAGATTAAACCTTCAGAGAACTATAAGCATAGTGGATCTCAGCGGTTCTCAGCCTTAATATTTGGTTGCCTAGCAACAAACGTTGGTTTTTAAATGTGCATAGCAATGGAACACACTTCAGCTTCACAAAGTACTATAATACAAAAAATCCCAAGAATGTAGGTTATGCCACCAGAATACTTAAATCACTTTAATGTTCCAAAGTGTTCCCAGTGTGTTGGCATGGATCAGGTCCTGGAACTCGGACAAGATTCTCTTGACTGGGGGATAAGGAAATATGTGAAAATTCTATAGAAAAAAAAATACATACCGTAGTATTGATTTAAAAACAGGTGCATTTTAAAAGGGACTAGCAATTACTGATATAATTTTGTGTCAAAATAGCACCCTCTACATATGGGAGCTCTAGAATATGCATCATGCAAATTTTAAATGCTACATCATATTTATTTTTTACGCTTGCTAATATAGCGCCATTAATTCCTCAGCGCTTTATCATCATTGTACCCATTGGATCTCACAATCTAAATTCCCTATCAGTATGTCTTTGGAGTGTGGGAGCCAGGGTGTTCTGTGTAATTTAAAGATCACGGGAGACAGGTATAAACGTATGGCTGACAGAAGACGCTTGCCAGGTCTGGACCTGAATGTGAATGACTTTGTGTGGTTGTCTACCAGGAATATAAGATTGAAAGTTCCTTCTTGGAAGCTGGGACCTAGGTTTATTGGTCCCTACAAAATAATCGCCGTCATTAACCCAGCAGCGTTTCGTCTTGAACTTCCTCAGGACCTTAAGGTCCACAATGTGCTCCACAGCTCCTTACTCAAAAAGTATGTGGAACCTCTTGAGCCCTCACCTCTACCACCGCCCCCAGTAATGGTTGATGGTAATCTGGAGTTCCAGATTTCGAGGATTGGAGATTCTCGTCTACAACGTTGTTCTCTACAATACTTGGTGCACTGGAAAGGCTATGGTCCAGAGGAGAGGATGTGGGTTTTAGCATCAGAGGTGAACACTCCCAGATTGGTTCGCTCATTCCACACCTCTTTTCCTGAGAAACCTGGTCCTGAGTGTCCGGAGGCCACTCATAGTGGGGGGGGGTACTGTCACGGGTGTGTCAGAGGTGATAAACAGTCGCCCTGCAGTGGGTTGCAGGAGATCTCTACGTTTGGCATTGCAAACAGCTTCCTAGATAAGAGGCTATCTTTAAGACCGAGCGGCTACCTCTCTCTTGCTAATTAGCTCTCTGGCCTGGGTGTATATATACCTGGTGTGTCTGAGAAGGAGTCACCGGCTATATCCATTTCTACTTGTGAAGCTTAGCAGGAGCAGTACTTTGTCCTCTCTGGAGCTTGAGGTCGTGTGCTTATTTGGAGTTCATCTAAAGCTAAGCCATTTCCCCTGTTTTTTCCACCCTTGTTGTCTATAAAGTTTAGTGGAGGTTGACTAGTGCTCATCTCCTTCCATCCCTAGCCGTAGCCATACGAAAGGGAGAGTAGGGCGAGGTACGCGTGCGGCGATTGCTGAAGAGGCAATATAGGGACGATAGTTGAGACAGAGTGACGCTAGACCAGACTAGGAGGTTTCCACCTCCCTCCTTTCCCTAGTGTCTAGGCTCCCTTTCCCTTTTCCCTCTGTGTTGCACTAAGTCTTTCCCACACCTGGCGTGACACATTAAACTGTCAAACATCTGGTCCTGGCCAACCAAAGTCATCGGTTACTTGCGGTCTGCAAGGACGTAGCCCCCCCCACAGCACAAGTCCACACACCCAACAGGACCCCTATCTTCATGTAACGTGCCAGGGAGTAAGGAACTAGTACCTCGCCTATAGCTACCGCCCCACGCCATGTTGCACAGACATTAAAGACATAACAAACTAACACAATTCAACAGATACAAGGAGGAGTGAGGGCCCTGATTGCCAGCTTACAATCTATGAGGAAATTGGGAGGGATACAATAGGTAAATGGTAAAAAATGCTTGTATTATATTGTCCAGCTATCAATATAATAAATAGGGTATTCAAATAATGCTGCATGAACCGTTCACCAGCCAGTATCTGTATAAGTACAGATACAGAGTGATATTAAGAGCATGGAGGGTGTGTAACCCAATGCTATGAGGGACCAGATTTGGAAGAAAATTTTGGAAGAGAAAAACTGGAATAGTTACAAAATTGAGATGAGGTGTTGTATATTGTCCTCCAGTAATTGGACCTTTGCCAAGCCTAATCAGTGTACAGTATATATATAGAAAATTTAAGAACCATGTACCTTAATTTTCTGGGAAATAAATCTAATTAATGAAGCGTGCTAAGAAAGCTATGAGTATAAGGACAGAAAGCTGGACCATAACTGCTACAACAAAACATGCAACAAAACTATAAGTTAATAAATATGCCTAGAACTACTTCTATAGAAAGCAACAGCATAAAAATGAAATATACAGGGTTTGACTTGATCACCACTTCTTCAAATGAATTAAACCTAATGCCATATGTCTAGCTTCTCAAAATGCTAGTAAATATCATGACCCTGATTCAAATAAATGGGTGACCATTTATTATATGAGTTACCAACCAGTGGCTCTTCTTTCTAGCTAGTATATGGGGGGGCGTTAGCAGAGGGAACAAGTTATGATATTTATATGGCATAAGGTATACAATAAAGACTATTTATGTTGGTTAAACCTTTAAAGAAGTATTTCTATTTTATAAAGTGATGGCATATCACTATGATTGGTTTGCATTTGATTTTGGTAGTCCTACTAGTCCTAAGACTGATGGGGTCACAGTGCCGGTTTAGCGCTGTGCCGCTTCACTGTTGTGCTGCACAGCTAGGGCGCAGCTAAGCTCTAAAATGTTAGAAAGGAACACAGCACTACACCATTACCGTGACCCCTTCACTTACAGGATTGGTAAGGATTACTTAAAGGACGGAGCCCCACTATGAATGATGACATATATTAGGATATATTTGTCATGAGTGCGTATTAATTAGTGTTACATGATGGAAAAATATACTTTAAAAAATACATAATTGATATTTCCTTGTTCGTAGCAACCATAGCTAGAAGAATATCATGTTATTTAACCTATATGGTGATTACTTTAAAAAGAAATGCCAGAATTGCTTTTCTTTATTCTTCAGCCTCCAAAAACATTAAATAAAATGCAAACAAAAATATGAAAAGTGCTTCCAATTGGTACCAATAAAAACCTAACTTTTCTTGTAAAAAAGCAAGTCCTCATATAGCTCCTTCAACAGAAAAATCAAAAAAAGTTATAGCTCACAAAAAAGTAATGATTTTCTAAAAAAAAAAAAAAATATTTTATTAGACAAAAGTAGCAAAACATAAAAAAAACATATAGGCTATGTGCCCACGATGCAGAAATGCTCAGGATTTTTTACTGAGCGCTTCTGCATCTCCCTGGCAGAAAAAAACGCATGCGGATTGTACATGCGGATTGTACATGCGTTTTCTTGCCAGGGACAAGCGGATGTGAAGCGTTATTCACTGACATTTCCGCATGCGGATTGACAAGCGCTTTCCAAGCGATTAGCATCACTTGGAAAGTGCTTGTGACAACTAGGTCACACTATATAAATCCATGCAAACTGCTTGGATTTATATAGTGTGACCCGAGAGAATGGTTAAAAATAAAAAAAATAAATATATACTTACCCTCCGATGGCCCGCGCTGGCTTGCTTCGCTCGGTGCCGGCAGCGGTGGATTGAGAGACCTGCCGACGTCAGCGTCGCGTGACCTGTCACATGACTCTGACATCAGCGCAGGTCCTTCAATCCACTGCAAAGTGCCGGGAAGCAAGTAGGAGCGCAGCGCAGGCCGCTGGAAGGTAAATATACATTTATTTTTTATTTTATTCTTTTTTTACAGATTTTTAATGGTACCTGGGTGTGGATGAGACTCTCCTCTCCTCTACACCCGGGTACCATCCGCACATTAGAATGCGCCAATTACGCAAGTACAGATGCAGTCTTGCAGAATTGGTGAGTTCTAATGCAAGTCAATGACGGCAAAAACGCAGGATTTCCGCAAAATAATTGGTAGTGCTGCGTTTTTTTCCGCAAAGATAATCCGAAGCGCAGCATGTGCACAGTACATGCGTATTATCATTGGGGAACATTGCTGCCCTTCTACCATGCGTTTTTAATGCGTTTCCGCAGCTGCAAAAACGCTGCAGAAACGCATTAAAAACGCATCGTGGGCACACAGCCATACAGTACATTTAGTATATCCATAATCGTACTGACCCATGGATTAAAGTTCCCGTGTCACATATACCATATGGTGAACATTAAAAAAAAGCAGAATTGCTGGGGTTTTTTCAACCTACCAAAAAAAAAAAAATTTCAAAACATTATTTGGAAATATGACACTAGTAGAAAATACATCTCATCCCACAAAGAAAAAGCCTTCAAACCGCTCCTTCAACAGAAAAATTAAAAAAAATGACATGGTTATCAAAATGAGGAGACACAGTAACAAATGATTTTCTTATAAAAATGTATTGTATTGAAAAATAAAATACAAAATACAGTTTCACTTCCAAGAACAATATATATATATATATATATATATATATATATATATATATATATATTGTAAGGCAGCGCTAGTCATCATAATAGGGGATACTCGCTGCACCGTGCAATGTCCTTCCGGTATTTCACAATGCAGCCGTTTATTATTATCATAA
This sequence comes from Phyllobates terribilis, assembly GCF_046119375.1. Lineage (NCBI taxonomy): Eukaryota > Metazoa > Chordata > Amphibia > Anura > Dendrobatidae > Phyllobates > Phyllobates terribilis. Next base: position 760,494,613 of record NW_027362762.1, on the reverse strand, counting down.
ACCGCTGTTCACACACATAATGTCCACGAGCATCAAGTGGCAGACCGGCCCACTTGGCTCCAGTTACAGCCTTCCACAAGGTAATAAATTAGCAATGTCCATGTAAATGTCCATATAACAAAGAGTATTACCTTTGTCGGGTTTTAGCTGCTTCAGTCCATTTGGTTGCCACCACTGTGGCTTTGCGGTTTCCCAGATGGGGGTCTCTAGCCGTCGTCCCTCGAAGGCTACTGAAATGTCTTTCACACTCACAACATCCAGCTTGCGCCTTTCAGGAATCTTCAGCAAGCCTCTGCCTTCCAAGGCCACTAGCATCCACTCACAGGATCCAGTCTCAACCTTTCAGGCTGCCAGGCTTCACTCGGCCTCACTAGGCCTCACAAGAACGTTGTCCCACACACATCACATATGGCTAAATTGATTGCAGAATGAAACAGCTATGGCTTTTTGAAGTTAATGGGGTAAATTTGATACAAGGATGCCTCATGTAAGGCGTAAAAATTACTCAATGCTTTCAAATATGTAAGACTGAAAATTTTAATGTATAAAATGGTTCCTTTAAAAAACATTTTTCTTTGATATGGTTCATTCGCTATGGATTTTATTATTCAAAAAGCATAGTGAAAAAACCCTCAAATAATAACCTACATGATTAAACTCAAATAGTGAACCAGACTTATTAAAATATAGAATAGAGTTTAAAATAAATCTCTGCAATTATTCTATACAATTCCTCAGACATTCTGTGCTGTGGCATTTATGCCAAATTAAGTTAATTTCAAGACTCGCTGGTCACAAAGTGCAGAGTATGGACACAAAATTATTGCAATCTGATGAACCTAACCGTAAAAGAACTACCATTAAATCACATAAAGGAATTCTATGGCTGTGCCGTAGTCTATTGGGGGTTTCTTTACCATACTTTCTCATCTCTTTGATTACAGCAGGATACGTTTTTTTGTCGCCTATGTAGCTATCTAATAATTTACTTCATTAAGAAAAATTGTGTTTTGAAGTTACACAATGACTGGTATTAATTTTACTGGGAAATCTGTAAAAGTGATTTCAGTTTTTTTTCAAATCAAAATTTAGCCGAATACAATGAAGTTGGTAAAATTGTGTACTGGTCCTTGGATTCCATAAATGAGTAGGATGTTTATCTTCAAGGTTCAACATTTTTTATGGCAGAATAGATCCTACATTTTTCTTCATTCTGAACCCCTTGGCAACATGCGACCTCCCCATATAGATCACATGTGTTCTGGGAATGTATAGAGCTGGCTCAGAAGCTCTATATTAGTTGGATGCCAGCTGTGTTCAGATTTGGCTTTCTATTTGTATGGGAAAAGTAGCGTAATTATTTACACTGTCATTACTCCTTCCTTGGGGTTAAATTTTGTTCAAATTTACCAAAATGTAAAAAGTTTAAAGTCATAAATTTGCAAAAAAAAACCCAAAACCTTATGACGCTCCAGCCATGCCCAATTCATCAAAACTTTTGTGATAGAAAAATTGCAACATTTTCGATGTTGCACAAAAATGTTAAGATTTTAGGCTTTTTTACTCCAGTTTGAATCAGCTATATCAAAATTGTTGGGAGATGCTACTGTGACACCCCAGGGGTCTGGTTGTCACAGTGATAGAGATATTACGTCTGAGAGCAGGTGGGAGGTCCTTTGGTCAGGGATCCTGTGCATGCCACACCTCCTGCCCAGTCTTGGGAGGGGAAGAACTTCCCCTGTATAAACCCGGGGCTGAGGCAGGGTTAGTGAGTCCAGGAAGAGTAGAGACAAGAGCAGCATAGGAAGCAGCAGAGTCACAAGGAGTCAGGGGCTGGCAGCTAAAGAGCTCGCCCTGACTAAGAAGATTCTTTACCGGACCCGGAGTCCGAGGCTGTGGGGACTAACTTCTACCCAGCAGCAGAATCCGTCAGGCAGGGGATTTCAGGTCCCCTGGCCCAGAAGCCCGAAGGCCCGGTCACACGCGTGGGACCAGCACCGCCATCGTGGAGCGGAAGCCATTAGAAGGCCCCGAGTCACCGGCCATATGGGTGAGCACCACACGGTACACTCAGGGACGTGGGCTACTTACATCAGCTTCTAGCAAGGTAGCCAGAAGAGTACAGTCAGCTTGGGAGGCCAACAACTACGCCTGGCCAGGGGAGATCCCATCTGCTCAAGGACTGACCAGGCCCCGTTCGCTAGCAAGTACTCCGGGAGGGTCTATCGTTGTTACCAGTAAAGACCCTGAACGCTACCATACCGTCTCTGAGTGGTTCCTGCTACCCCCATCATCCACGTCGGCTGCCCTGAGGCCATACCCCTCCCGTTGGGGGTTATACTATCACGCTGCACCATCCTTCCACCGGCCTCAGCGGTCTGCCCTGCAGCAGCAGCCCCCTGGCTGCATTCAACGGGTGGCGTAGTCATCAACCATTTTCTACCGCTAACAGACTGCCGTCCAGTTTGACTCCCTGGGCACGGACCGGGTCACCGCCACGAGACTACAACCCTAAACAGATCCGGCTCCGGGTAAGCTCCCGCGTGCGCAACGCAGCGCGACACAGGCCCAGGGGCGCGTCAACTTTGGCGTAGTCGGCAGGATCACGTGCCCGCAACCACCGGGTACTGCGTGCCTGAAAAGCAAAGACTGTTCAAACTTACCAGTGGTGAAGATTCCCGCCATCGGTGAAGATTCCCGCCATCCGGCGCCATCTTCAGCCTTCTTCCCGCCATCGGTGAAGTTTCCCGCCATCCGGCGCCATCATCAGCCTTCTTCCCGCCATCCGTGGAGTTTTCCCGCCATTGGACGCCATCTTGAGGACGCCGCGCGGGAAGAAGAGGGGCGTGGACTCCGAAAGCGCGCGAGAACTGAAGCCCCGCCTCACGTCCGGACGTTGCGTAAGGTCCTGGAAGGAGCCCAGCAGACGCCGACGTCACAGGAGCGCGACGGAAGGTCCTCAACCCTGACGATCCACTGCGGAGCCGCGGCCTACGGAACAGGATCATTGCAAGGTAGGCCACGGTCCACTAGGGGGGAGGAAGATGTCGGATACGGAGGAGAGCTCCACTGCCTCAACCCCCGCCAGCGCTACCGCTGTTGCAGTTATGCCCTTCACCATGCCCTATATCCCGGGAGCAGCTTGGCTACCCCAGTACTCAGGGGAGTCACATACCCTGCATGACTTTAGAGAAAAGCTGGATAGCCTCTTCCAGGTGTACCCCCTCACAGAAGAGCAAAAAGTGAGCATCCTGGTGGCCCAACTAACTGGGGCAGCCAAAAGGGAAGTAAAATCCTGGCCACCTGGGAGGAAGACTGTCGCAGGGATACTAACCCGGCTGAAGGACACCTTTGATACCCGCACCTCAGCCGAGATTAAACTTAGATTCTACGGGTGCAAGCAGCGAGCGCATGAGAGTATAAGGGACTATGCACTCAACCTACAAGAGGCCCTGAGGGCCATTAAGCAGACCGACCCTAATGGAGTGGGAAACGAGGACAGGCTGTTGACCGAACAATTTATAGAGGGTTTATATTGCAATGCCCACCGCACCCAGTTGCGGGCAATGGCCTTACAGGACCCTCATCTAGAATTTGCACAGTTCAAGGACAGAGCCATCCGGGTGCTCCGAGAACCGGCACCAGGTGGCGTTGTGACCCACAGACGCCCCACTACCACTTACTACCAGGAGGCGGCGCCCTTGTCAGCAGGGCCTGTGGGAGCTGATGCGCAGGCTTTGGACAATGACCCGGCTCCAGACCTACACCATCAGGTCCAAGAGCTAGCTAAAAGCGTTGCTGCGCTAACCCGAACTGTGCAGTCTTTACAGGTTTCCACTCCAGGGAAGATCCAGCTGGCATCCGGACCGGAGGACATCCCGTGGCGTCGACCAAGGAGGACCCCACCGGCCAGAGGAAGACCCAGTGACCGATACAGCGAGGACGGACGACCCATCTGCCGCCGCTGCAATCAACCCGGACATATGGAAAGGTACTGTTCTTTAAACGGGCACAACCTGGGGTAGAGGGCCAACCCCCAGGAAAAAGATCACCAGGCCCATCGAACTGGCGCGACAGATATGTGGGAGGACGTCCAGTCTTGCCTGTGGTACTGGATGGCATTCCCATGAGTGCCCTACTGGACACCGGGTCACAGGTCACCACCATCCCGTACGTGCTCTTCAAGCAGTACTGGAATGACTCGGATATTACCCGCTACCCTGACGACGACTTGAGTATCATCGCCAGCAATGGTCAGCCCGTGCCACAGATCGGATTTAAAGAGGTGACCATCAAAATTGGTAGAGTCGAACTGGCCGCACAGGGACTGATCATTGTAGATATTGACAAACATGAGAGTCACCCAAAAATAACTCTAGGAACTAATGTAATTGAAAATTGTCTTGCAGAGGTGATTTTCCTTTTACAGCAGGTTGCCAAGAATGCCAGCTCCGGCGAGCAGCGGGTGCTCCAGAAAGAGATCCGGGCACTGATGCAACGGCAACAAGTGGAACTCTCCGGCGGTGAGATTGGTAGCGTAAGAATGTGTGACCCTTTTCCTATTGCCATGCCCCCAAAAAGTGAAATGATGATTTGGTGCCGGGCAGCTATTGGTCTGAGAGGTAGAGATTACCAGGCAATGGTAGAACCAGTTTACTCAGACAGTAGGCCCACCATTTTGACAGCACGGGGGGTGGTCAATGTACGCCATGGGAGGGTGCCCGTTCGCATAATAAATATCGGGGAGAGGGAAGTGTACCTGCCCCGGTATGCCACGCTAGCCAAATTATATACCACTAATCAAAATTCTATACAATCTGTGGAACCCTTGCCTCCATCTCACCCGGAGGAAGGTAACGGCTCTAAGAAAGACATGGAGGACTGGTGTCAGCAACTACATCTGGGTACTGACTCCACTCCCTCACACCAGAAACAAGGAGTCTATCGGGTGGTTCAAGAGTATGAGAGAGTGTTTAGTAAACACCCGTTAGACTTCGGGCGAGTCAAGGGGGTAGAACACCGCATCCCCACGGGAGATCATCCTCCCATAAAAGAGAGGTATCGACCCGTACCCCCTGCACATTACCAACACGCCAAGGGGATGCTTAGAGACATGAAGGAGGCTGGGGTAATCCGGGATAGCTGTAGCCCCTGGGCAGCCCCACTAGTTTTAGTCAAAAAGAAAGACAACACCATGAGGATGTGTGTAGATTACCGGAAAATCAACCGTATCACACACAAGGATGCGTACCCCTTACCAAGGATAGAGGAGTCATTGGCTGCTTTAAGATCTGCTAACTTCTTCTCTACCTTGGATCTCACTAGCGGGTACTGGCAGGTTCCTGTAGCAGAGGCGGACCGGGAGAAGACCGCATTCACCACCCCGATGGGACTTAGCGAGTTCACCTGCATGCCGTTCGGACTCTGCAACGCCCCAGGAACCTTCCAACGATTAATGGAGTGCTGTCTGGGCCACAGAAACTTCGAGACGGTCCTGTTGTACCTGGACGATGTCATCGTATACTCCAAAACTTATGAGGACCACCTGAAACACCTGGCGGAGGTGTTCGAAGCTCTGGCGAGTTACGGCCTAAAGGTGAAACCCTCCAAGTGTCACCTCCTGAAACCAAAGGTGCAATACCTGGGACACGTGGTGAGCGCTGACGGAGTGGCTCCCGACCCCGATAAGATCACCGCAATCAAAGGATGGCCAAGCCCTTCCAGCGTAAAAGAAGTGCGGCAGTTCCTAGGGTTGGTAGGCTACTACCGAAGGTTTATTCCCGGTTTCACCAAAAAGGCGGCGCCTATGCAGGACCTCCTGATAGGCCAGTCCCGGAAGGCCAAGAACCAGAAGCCGCCCTTCAAATGGGAAGAGCTAGAGGAAGAGTCCTTCCGCCAGCTGAAGATGGCCCTCACGGGGGATGAAATCTTGGCGTATCCGGACTATAGCCAGCCCTTCATCCTCTACACCGACGCCAGTAACGTCGGGCTAGGAGCCGTACTGTCCCAGATTCAGCAGGGGAAAGAGCGAGTAATCGCCTATGCCAGCCGAAAACTGCGACCCACCGAAAGGAATCCCGAGAATTATAGCTCATTTAAGCTAGAGTTCCTGGCCGTGGTATGGGCAGTCACCGAGCGCTTTAAGCATTACCTCGCTTCTTCCCGGTTCACCGTATACACGGATAACAACCCGCTGACACACCTGGACTCGGCAAGACTCGGTGCCCTGGAGCAGAGGTGGATGGCCCGTCTGTCCAACTACGAGTTCACAATTAAATACCGGGCAGGGCGCTCCAATACCAACGCGGACGCCCTGTCCAGGATGCCCAACCTGCCGGACGGAGGAGAAGATCCGGAGGGACTGGAAGAAGTTGAACTCCCTGCGTTCCACCGTCATGGGACTATCCAGTATTCCCACCGGGTAAGGAGTAAGCAGGCTGCTACGTTGAACCCCTTACCTCACTACAACTGGGCGGAAACGCAAGACAGCGACCCTGCCGTCCGACTGGTGAAGGAGATGCTGACTCGCCCGGAGGCTAGCCTGGAATCAGACGCTCCAGAGGAAGCCAAACAACTATGGGCAGAGAAGAGTCGACTGTTCCTTTACAAGGGGAAGTTGTGCCGCAGAATGGTTAACTCCAGGACGCATGAACTACTCTGGCAAGTAGTGGTGCCACGAAGAGACGCAGCCATGGTGATGGAGGCATACCACGACGGAGCTGGACACTTCGGGTGGAAAAAGCTGGAGTTCCTGCTGCGCGAGCGGTTCCACTGGGTAGGCATGAGGGGAACCATCGAGAAGTGGTGCAGAGACTGTGGCCCGTGCAATCTGAGAAGGAAGGACTGGGCCAGCCAGAAGACTCCCCTGCAGTCCATCGTCACCCGGCAACCATTGGAACTGGTAGCCTTGGATCATGTAAAACTGACCCCCAGCAGAAGTGGCTACGTCTACGCGTTAACCATCGTGGATCATTACTCCCGGTTTCTGGTTGTCGTCCCCGTCAAGGACTTAACGGCTCGAACAGCAGCTAGAGCCTTCCAGCAGCACTTTTGCCGTCCACACGGGTACCCGGACCAAGTGCTGACGGACCAGGGACCTGCCTTTGAAGCGGAGGTCTTCCAGGAATTCTGCAATCTGTATGGCTGCCGGAAGATAAGGACGACACCCTACCATCCGCAAACTAATGGACTTTGTGAGAAAATGAACCAGGTGGTAATGGATCTTCTAAAAACGTTGCCCCTGGAAGAACGCAGTCTGTGGCCTGAGAAGTTGCCCGATCTGGTGGACCTATACAACCACATCCCGGTAGGTTCCACCAACTGTACCCCGGCTTACCTAATGAGGGCAAGACCTGGTAAGTTACCTGTTGACCTGGAAATGGGAGTCCTGACGCCCGAGGACACTTCACCAGAAACAGACTGGGACACAGAGAGGCAGCAGCAGTACCGGAAAGTACAGGAGAGCGTGGAGCGAAGTCTCTGTCAGGCTAGGGAAAGACAAGAGAAGACTTACAACCAGTATGCTCCCGCTGTTCCCCTGGTACCCGGAGAGCAGGTCTTGAAGAGGAAGAGACGGCTCCACAAGTTGGACGACCAGTGGGAGAAGGACCCGTACACCGTACTGCCCTCAAGCCACGAGAACCCGAAGGTCTGTACCATCAGTAAAGACGGAGGGGAAACCACAGCCATTGTATCCCGGGACCACCTGAAGAAGTGCCCCGAACAACTGAGGAACCCTGAGGAGGAACAGGAAGACCATCGACCCGTGGAAGAAAGGGAAGATATGGTTAGTACCGTGCTCGGGGACTTCCCTCGGTCTTGGACTCAAGTCAATGGTGCAGTTGTGGTACCCGTACTCACCTTCCTCCAACCATCATCCCAAGAACCTACGGAGCAACGGGTAGAGCTGGAAGAGCAGCCGGTCCAGGAGGCAGAAGACTCCACCCAAGCGGAACAGGAGAATCCACCCTCTGCTTATAGTGAGCCTGCCGTACCCCTAGTGAGACAAAGAGCCGGTAGACAGCTGCCCAGTTTACCCTTGACAGCTCCTACACCCTGTAGTTCAGGGCCAGACAGTCAGCTCCGTAGGTCCACTAGGGCCACTAGAGGCCAGTTACCCGCACGTTGGAGGATCTAAATGTTTAAGTTGTTTTACAATGTTTACCTGTTTATTGTTGCTTGTGTGTAATTTTGTGTTTCTAGTTGTTTTTAGGAGTCTTCGGTGGATTTGCCGGGAATCCTTTGTATATAGTTGGAGCGTAACCCAGGATGGACTAGAGACTGTTAAGGACTCGGGGTAGGACAGACCCCTACCTGGTTACGTCTCCCTGTGTTGGTGAAATGGACACCTTTGCTTTTCTTCAAAGACTGCACCCGGTTGCGGACATCCGTGACCATCTTATTGTGTTTCCTTATTGTATTTTATTGTTCTTTGATATACCTTGTTATATTTTTCTAAAAAGTGTTTAGTCCCGGAGTACTAAATTTCACTAGGGGGGAGTGTGACACCCCAGGGGTCTGGTTGTCACAGTGATAGAGATATTACGTCTGAGAGCAGGTGGGAGGTCCTTTGGTCAGGGATCCTGTGCATGCCACACCTCCTGCCCAGCCTTGGGAGGGGAAGAACTTCCCCTGTATAAACCCGGGGCTGAGGCAGGGTTAGTGAGTCCAGGAAGAGTAGAGACAAGAGCAGCATAGGAAGCAGCAGAGTCACAAGGAGTCAGGGGCTGGCAGCTAAAGAGCTCGCCCTGACTAAGAAGATTCTTTACCGGACCCGGAGTCCGAGGCTGTGGGGACTAACTTCTACCCAGCAGCAGAATCCGTCAGGCAGGGGATTTCAGGTCCCCTGGCCCAGAAGCCCGAAGGCCCGGTCACACGCGTGGGACCAGCACCGCCATCGTGGAGCGGAAGCCATTAGAAGGCCCCGAGTCACCGGCCATACGGGTGAGCACCACACGGTACACTCAGGGACGTGGGCTACTTACATCAGCTTCTAGCAAGGTAGCCAGAAGAGTACAGTCAGCTTGGGAGGCCTACAACTACGCCTGGCCAGGGGAGATCCCATCTGCTCAAGGACTGACCAGGCCCCGTTCGCTAGCAAGTACTCCGGGAGGGTCTATCGTTGTTACCAGTAAAGACTCTGAACGCTACCATACCGTCTCTGAGTGGTTCCTGCTACCCCCATCATCCACGTCGGCTGCCCTGAGGCCATACCCCTCCCGTTGGGGGTTATACTATCACGCTGCACCATCCTTCCACCGGCCTCAGCGGTCTGCCCTGCAGCAGCAGCCCCCTGGCTGCATTCAACGGGTGGCGTAGTCATCAACCATTTTCTACCGCTAACAGACTGCCGTCCAGTTTGACTCCCTGGGCACGGACCGGGTCACCGCCACGAGACTACAACCCTAAACAGATCCGGCTCCGGGTAAGCTCCCGCGTGCGCAACGCAGCGCGACACAGGCCCAGGGGCGCGTCACTACGGCGGGGCCACACCCTTCAAATTCATACCTTGGTACCTTCAAATTTAACTTTGACTTGAGCAGCATTTCTGATGAAGCACAGTAGAAGTGTACGCAATTGAGAGCATGCTTCGCATACATTGACCTGCGCCTCTTAGTGAATTTTGGGCATCAGATTCCGTCAAACCCTTAATTAAGACTGACATACAAAACGCCAGTCTTAAAGAGGCTGTCCACTACTAGGACAACCCCTTTTCAATCTGCCTGTATTAAAATAAAAATACCTCTACTCACCTCCTATGCTGGCACACTTCCAGCGGTGTCGGCACTCGCGTTCCTACAGCTCACGTCACTGTTCCCGCCTTTGGATGTAAAAGTAATCAAGAGAGAGTCAGACCTTAGGCTGGCTGCTCATTCCGCCTTGATTACATATACGTCTCGAGGCGGGGACAGTGATGCCGGCATTGATTTTGCGCAGAGCTAACATGACATAACAACCACATGTGAGCCCTGGGAATGTGAGTGCTGATACCGCTGGAATGGTGCCGGCACAGAAGGTAAGTATAGGTGTTTTTATTTTAACAAGGGCAAACATTCAGCATGAAAAAGGGTTGTCCTAGTTGTGGACAACCCCTTTAATGCATCAGCTCCATTGCTCTAAAACAGGCACAAAACAATCCATAAATGTGACAGATTCGATAAAATTCCAGAAACAAGGACAATTTATGCACAAAAAAGTGGTGCAACAACAATGATAATTTCCCCCCTCTGTGTTTTCTGCATTTGCTATAATATTGCTTCTTATATGTTGTCTTTCCATTTTGTGTGACTTTAGGAGTGAACAGTGGTGGGGCCTTATAGAAAGCTTGAAAATGGGGCTTCCCTCCATCTGCAAGCATGGAACAAGAGGTCCAGTAGGGAGCAATGGCCAAACTAATACTCAAGCTAGCACCACCTTCCCCACGCGCTTGCATTGCTTGTCAAAAGGGTGGACCAATATGGTCTGCGGCCACACACCATAGAAATATTACTAACTGCTTTAAGGTAAACACAACTTTGAATAAATACATTTGATCCATCCCTAAGCAGAAAAATCTTACATGGAAGTGTGTCATAGTGAGATGAAACAAAATACAGCATGTTCTGTTTTTGGTATAAAATATATTACCACATGTTAAACAATTTACCAGTTGGTGCAGTAGATTCTAAGAAAACCAACAGACTCAGCATTCATGATCTGCATGGTTTTAAGTCTGTGTATTTGAATAATTAATTGAAAGCGGGTGTGTTCAAAATAATAGCAGTGTGGAGTTCAATTATTCTGAAGAAACAGGTGTGAATCAGGTGGCCTCTATTTAAGGGGGAAGCCAGCACATTTTGTACATGTGTTTCTCCTTGAAAGCCTGAGAAATATGGGACGTTCGAGACATTGTTCAGAAAAACAGCGTACTTTGATTAAAAAGTTGATTGGAGAGGGTAAAACTTATAAAGAAGTGCAAGCAATGACAGGCTGTTCAGCTAAAATGATTTCCAATGCATTAAAATGGAAAGCAAAACCAGAGAGACGTGGAAGAAAACGGAAGACTACCATTCGAATGGATGGAAGAATAGCCAGAATGGCAAAGGCTCAGCCAATGATCAGCTCCAGGATGATCAAAGACAGTCTCAAGTTACCTGTGAGTACTGTGACAGTTAGAAGACGCCTGTGTGAAGCTAATCTCTTAGCAAGAAGTCCCCATAAAGTCCCACTGTTAAAAAAAGACATACTGAAGTGGATACAATTTGCCAAAGAACACATCAACTGGCCTAAAGAGAAATGGAGAAACATTTTGTGGACTGATGAAAGTAAATTGTTCTTTCTGGGACAACGGGCCACAGACAGTTCATCAGACGACCCCCAAACTCTGCATTCAAGCCACAGTACACTCTTAAGACAGTGAAGCATGGTGGTGCAAGCATCATTATTTGGGCATGTTTCTCTTACTATGGTGCCGAACCTATTTACCCCATATCAGGGATCATGGACCAGTTTGCAGATATTAAAATACTTGAAGAGGTCATGTTGCCTTATGCTGAAGAGGATATGCCCTTGAAATCGGTGTTTCAACAAGACAACGACCCTAATAACACCAGTAAACGAGCAAAATCTTGGTTTCAGTCCAACAAAATTGAGGTTATAGAGTGGCCAGTCCAATCCCCGGACCGTAATCCGATAGAACACTTGTGAGGTGACCTCAAAAATGCTGTTTCTGAGGCAAAGACAACAAATTCCAAACAATTGTGGGATGTAGTCAAAGCATCCTGGGCTGAAATAATAGTTGAGGGGTACCAGAAGTTGGTTGACTCTATGCAGCATAGATGTGAAGCAGTTCTAAAAAACTGTGGGTATACAATTAAATATTAGGTTAATGATTCACAGAAATGCTAATTCCTTAAAAAAAGACTTTGTAAAGACAAATGCAGACACTGCTATTTTTTAGAACAGCCCAATGCTCATTTTTGTTATTTTCAGTAAAGTAGTTAAACATTTCTCTTCATGTTTTGTGCTTAACTCATGTTTTTGAACACACTGCTATTATTTTGAACACTACTGTACATTATATTTATGTAAAAATCAAGAATACCCCAGTAGAGCTGAGCCAATATCTCTTACAAGTTATCAGCATGTATCAACATATCTTCACTTAGGACTGTAGTATAACCACATTATGTTTATGTGAGTGACACGAGAGAATATTCAGACAAAATATCCTGAATTATTTATTAAATGAGAAGCAGATTCTTAGCGCACACGTTTAGTCTCTGTTATTCTTATATTTTGCAAAGTCTTTAATCCTCTTATAATCAAAAAGAGTTTTTATAAGCCTATGTAGAAATACTTGCGAAAATTACATGTCATACCATTGGTAACTTTTTTAGGGTAGACACATTAAATAAATACAGAGTACATGTCTTACATATTACTCTTTTCTTGAATGACCTGACCATGAGGCCGGTTACAACTTGACTTTAGAAAGTCTTCCCTTGGTGATACCAGTTATACATGAGGGTTCATAGTGAGATAGTACCATATTTCTAGAATATTTTGCTTAGTCTCACGGAAGGGAGTTTTCTTAATATCTTAAAATCATAAAAAAAAGAGAGAGCTTTTCTGTGCACAGGTTAAATAAAGTCACACATATTTTGGGATAACGTAAAAATTAGTTGTAAGCTTGCATTCAGTTAGGCCTCATTCAGATGTCTGTGAATACAACATCCATGGATAGAACACATACTCATTATTGTCTATGTGGCTGTTCACATTTTCGTATTTCTTGCAGACCAAGTGGTCAGAAAAAAGACAAGACATGTCCTTTTTTAATCAAAATTACTCATATAAGTCTATGGATCTGTGAAAAATCACTGACAGGAAGATAAAATAAAGAGCGATTTTATTGGTCATTTCTGAAGCTCCGTCCACCTCTTACTAAAAAAGGTATAAGATGTTTGTAAGTGACATTCTATTGCACACACCTGATGAAGGCTTGATATAGCCGAAACGCGTTGTGTTTTATCACTTTTTAATACTTATAATAAATATCTTGTAATAGAGCAATTGATCTGCTATTTTTTATCCTTCTCAAAATATTTTTTTCAATCTTCCGATCACCTGGAGTCTTCTTCAAATCAGTGGAAGCGCCCCTATCCTGCTTTCACTGTCTCGGTGACAGCACACATTGTCATCCGTGTGCAGGAAGCTGTCCATTTTTAACATAGCAATGGGTAGATAAAGCTTTGAAATTTCTGTTTTTTGGTTTGTTTTACATACAAGAAACTCACTGGTGGTAAAAACTTAAAAAAATCCTGATGAAAATCGTACCTTTTTTGCGTACAGGAAAGATCACTGATGAGACTTTAGTCGAAAGGCTTTGCGCAATTCAAATGGAATCAGACAAACCACCGTTACAGAGAGCAAGTATAAAAAAATCATTGTATCGTGCTTCAGCTGGAGTAATGGCGCGCCTCTCAGCCTCATCTTGCAAACGGTACCACGCAGTAACTGCAGCAAATATTGTCATAGAAGTTCATTTTACCCCAAGTACATGGTACCAATCACTGACCACTGAGACCAGTGATTGGCTGCAGCAGTCACCCATGTAGATGCTATGACATCACTGCAGCCAAGTAACCAAACACTAGCAGGGAGCAGCAAATATATCTGGTGAGTGAACGTTCTTTGGTTATTTTATCACATTACCTGCTTTACTTGAAGCTTTTATGATCTCAGAAATCTCTTAGTAGCGCTGTTCCCCAATATTTCCAGCACCCCTGGATGGCTTGTTCATTGAGCAGGCAGTAGAAACTTTTGTAGCAAACTATAATGTTGTTGATATGGTTGGCTTAAATGCAAATATTTGCAACAGAACAGAGCTCTACTTATTATTTCGACCATTAATTATTATTTTTGTTTTGTATTCTCTTCAATTTTGCGCTCAATTAAACAGCTGGGAAGGATTAATTGAGATTAGTGTCTTATGTGAGAGACAGACACTAATCTTTTTGAAACTTTAATTAGCTTGACGCAAGAAGAATGAGAATAACAACAGTTCTGTCATACTTCACTTTTTTTCTTTGTTTTACTGAAACAATGTCTACCACAATTAAAAAAAAACAACTAAGCCGACCCTTGACTAAATTGGTATCATTGCTCATTACTGATACAACTGGTTAATTCTAAAAAAATCAGGTACTTTACTATTACATGGATTCCACCACTTTGTCTTAAGGTACTGTAAGTTCACACAGAGTTTTTGTTTTACCTTAGGTGCTGCTTCAAATACTCTAAGAATACTTTTTATATGGATTTTGAAGTGGACCTATGTAAAAAAAAAACTTTACAAATATATCTTTAGGCTACATTCCCAAGATGAGATTTTGGGGAGTTTTTAATGGTGAATTAAACCTAACCAAAAACTTATTGTGAAAATTTAGCCATAGACTAAGTTCACGCTGAGTTTTTTAGGAGGATTTTGAAGTGGATCCTCTCCAAAATCCTTGTCAAAAACTGCTTTAAAAGCTCCTTAAATATTCTTACTATGCATTTAAATGGAAAATCCACTTTGCATATGTTAAGTCTATTGAGAGTTTTGAAAATCCATCACAGAAAAACATCAAGTGACATTTCACTTCTTTGAGGAGAACTCCTCCAAAATTTGCTCCAAATATGAGTATGTCAAGTAAAAAGGCATCAAAACCTTGTCAAATCCACTTCAAAAACACTTCAGGAAAAAGCTCCGACAAAAAAAACAGCATTTCTTGAAGTTGATTCCTCTTCAATAACTTGTCAGATTTTTCAGCCTTCAAAACACACTGTGTGAACCTAGCCTTAGGAATCCAGAGCGCTCATTGTCCTGATGATATATGTGGATGCCACTTAGACCTGTGGAGTACCCATTATCCAGACACCACTGGTACTTGGGCCTAAGCCTATACAAGCCCTCTCTCCATGTTTCTGGTATGCCCTTTTGACAGTAGACATTAAAAAGGGTGCTTTTTAGTAATGCACCAAGTGCCAAATAGGGAAGGAGGAGTGGGAGATGACTGGATGTTGATGTCAAGCATGGTTGTGGTAACTCCCAGACATAGAAGGCCGCCTTTTCCCCTTTTAGCACACTCTGCTTGTGCTACCCCCCAAATAAGACATGGACCTGCTTTGTAAAGTACTTGGGTGATATAGTCATAGTTTAGTATGGGATAGGTAAGAGAAGAATCGACGTCTCTGTCACTACTGTTTGCATCTAAGAAATGGAAAACATTTAAAATTAATCATGGCACTTGCCATAAGCAAATCCAGTGGGTCTTTATTTAGGGGCTATGGCAGGTATACAATGGGACAACTACAGGGACTTGGCTAGTCTTGTATTTGTCCCATTTTTTAGATTAGTTTCAGCAGTGTTTACGGTAAGATTTTTATTAGTATTTGATCAGTGTGTCAATTTTTACTATCAGAATTTCATCATTATTTTTTTCGCCTGTGAGAATTTTTCTCAAGTTTCTCCTATCAAATAAATCAGAAAATCTGATGGCATACAGATTGCACAAGGATGGCATCCAAGTGTAGTCCAATCTTTTTTCACAAGCCCATAGACTTGCATTGGTGAGATTGATCTGTGACTTGAATCTGTGCAGGCAATTGTTCAGGCAATCCCTGCATGTGGTGCGGCTGTCTAACAGCAGCCATGGCAACTCAAACATATTTTTCGAGCACGCCAAAGCTACTTGGTTAGCACCCGAGAGTGATCAATTAACCCCTTATCCGAGCACATTCACGCATCACTAATGTCTAGACCAATTATGGAATGTAAAGACAGATCTGCATCTCTCCTGATCCACTGTCAGTCAAAATACATAAAGGAATTAGTAAGAGGTGGGTTTTCGGTTCATGGAAGGCAAGCAATGCATGCTGGAAAGTTAGGAAAAAGAGCTTCCAACACATATGGTGCTGGCAGAATTCTGACGAAGAGTAACCTCCCCCTCAAATAGAGTGAATGGCAAGTTTCATGATAATTGGGAGAGTTCTTGGATATATTAGACTGGCATATGCACCAAAAGAAATTTTAATATAGAGGATGGGGGCAGCCTGAACATATTTTTTCAGGTTTTGAGTGAAAGGGCAGAAACACTTTAAATGACTTTATTTCTGACAGCACAAAATGACTGCTGAAACCAAGCACAGACATTAGGTGCACACATAGGCGAAACAAGTAAGGGTGAATATAATTTTTTTCAGAAGGAGATAGCAGATCATTTTTCATTGAAAACAACAAGCCTACAAGGGTTACTAAAATTTCACACAACTGCTGGATCCATATATATTTGTCTATCTTGTCATCTTTCATCAATGCAAAAATAATTTCAGAAAAATAACAAGAATTAACCTTTTCCCATTCAATCCTGTTATTTACCATGAGTCATAGTCTGGTCACCTTTGTGCAAACACTGAGGTTATTTGTACTGAGGGAAGCAGACTGAATCTATAAAGTGAAATATATTTTATTGCAAAACACAGGTGACATTTAAATCTGAACAGTTTATTTATGGGAGTGGGTAGAGAGGAGATAGGCAAAATCATACACATTATTAAAATGGACTTATTATGATAAATCCCACCATTCCACCTTTGAAAAATCCTACAGTTCTGCCTTTGTCATCCGAGTTATCCTTCAAGAAGAATTTTAGTTACTGGGATAAAATAAGTAATTCTGCTTTAAAGGGATTGTCCCATCATGTTGTGTCTTCAGGAGCACACAGCTCCCCTGCCGTCCAGCTTCCTACTTTTCTGGGGCTGTGCACTCCTGATGATTAACAGTTCAGACCAGGCGCATGGTTGTGCCACTTGCCAGAACTGGGTGCTCTATGATGCTACAGCTGAGTAGGCTTTGCCCTACAGCATCAGAGGAGCCCGGGGGCACTGAAGCTGTCTGGAGCTTGCAGGTGCTGAACTCCTTGCCCACGCCATTGCCTAGTAAACTAGCAGTTTATTTTCTATAAAATAAACAATCCCTCTATTCTTCAGAAAAAAAGATACATTTTTAGTAAGAAGTAGTGTTGAGCCACCCCCGTAGTGTTCGGGTTCGGTTCGGTTCGTCGAACACCGGGATGTTCGAGGAACTGTTCGTCGAACTGTTCGTCGAACACCTTAGAACACCGTCGAACACCGTTAAAACCAATGGCAGGCAAACAAAAACACATAGAAACACATAGAAAACACCTGCAAAGGTGTGCAAAAGCTGACAAACTGCTCAGAAGACACTCTCTTTAAAAAAGCCGGCCGGCAAATTCAGCAGCGGCATACACCGGTACCCGACAATTTAGACAAGAAGGAATAGAGCATCACACATAGATTAGATAGATAGAAACATGTCAGTCACACATATAAGAAGCACAGTGACAGTGTTGGTTACTGCACTTGTCATTTAGTGTAAAGGATTTATTAAAAAAAATATTAGTGTTTTCATGCACCGTCTCTTTAAAAAAGCCGGCCGGCAATTCAGCATCTGTACCCGACAATTTAGAACAGAAAGAATAGAGCTTCACACATAGATTAGATAGATAGAAACATGTCAGTCACATATATAATAAGTACAGTGATAGTGTTGCTTACTGTACTTGTCATTTAGTGTAAAGGATTTATTTAAAAAAATAATAGTGTTTTCATGCACTGTCTCTTTAAAAAAGCCGGCCGGCAATTCAGCAGCGGTACCCGACAATTTAGAACAGAAAGATAGAGCATCACACATAGATTAGATAGATAGAAACATGTCAGTCACATATATATGAAGTACAGTGATAGTGTTGGTTACTGTACTTGTCATTTAGTATTAAAATAAAGGATTTATTATTAAAAAAATTGGCGTGGGGTTCCCCTTAATTTTAGGCTCTAGCGGAGGTTAAGCAGACGGCTGGGGCAGATGTTTGAAGCCTGGGAAGGGGGTAATACCCACGGAGCTTCCCAGGCTACTAATATCAGCCCCCAGCTGAATACATAGCCTTTACTAGCTATTAAAATGGGGGACCCCCCAAAAAAAATGACGTGGGGTCCCCCCTAATTTAATAGCTAGCAAAGGCTAGGCAGACAGCTGGGGGCTGATATTAATAGCACAGAAAGGGAGCCATGAATATTGGCCCCCTCCCAGGCTAGAAACACCAGCCGTCAGCCGCCCCAGAAATGGCGCATTCATAGGATGCGCCAATTCTGGCACTTAGCCTCGCTCTTCCACGCTGCCCTGGTGCGGTGGCAGGGGGTAATAGGGTTGGGGTTGATGTCAGCTTATAATGCCAGCTGACATCAAGCCCAGGTTAGTAATGGAGAGGCGTCTATAAGACACCCCCATTACTAACCCCATAGTCAAAGTTAAAAAAAACACAAACACCCAGAATAAAGTCCTTTAATTGAAATAAAGACACAATCCTTTATTGTTCTAAATTAAACCATACTTACCATCACGCCCATTCCAGCTGAAGCCAACGATCTCCTGCAATAAAAGAAAAATAATAAAGCAACCTCATCCTTACCTTTCCATGGTTCCCACAACAGCTTCAGCTCTGCTACATCGAGATGACAGGCTGGACCGCAGCAGAACGCTGCCATCCAGCCTGTCATCCCGCAGACACTGAGAAGCGCAGGCTTGCTTGCGCTGCTCAGCGTCTCTCTGTGACGACATCCAGATGAGCCGAGTTCATGTCCAATGAACTCGGCTCACCTCATGCACGTCACTGACAGCGTGGGAAAATTCTCACGCTGAAGCGCTGATTGCAGGAGAATTTTCCCACGCTGTCAGTGACGTGCAGGAGGTGAGCTGAGTTCATTGGACATGAGCTCACCTCATGCACATCACTGACAGCGTGGGAGAATTCTCCTGCACTCAGCACTTCAGCGTGAGAATTTTCCCACGCTGTCAGTGACGTGCATGAGGTGAGCCGAGTTCATTGGACATGACCTCGGCTCATCTGGATGCCGTCACAGCGAGACAGTGAGGAGCGCAAGCATGCCTGCGCTTCTCAGTGTCTGCGGGATGACAGACTGGATGGCAGCGTTCTGCTGCGGTCCAGCCAGTCATCTCGATGTAGCAGAGCTGAAGCTGTCGTGGGAACCATGGAAAGGTAAGGATGAGGTTGGTTTATTATTTTTCTTTTATTGCAGGAGATCGTTGGCTTCAGCTGGAATGGGTGTGATGGTAAGTATGGTTTAATTTAGAACAATAAAGAATTGTGTCTTTATTTCAATTAAAGGACTTTATTCTGGGTGTTGTGTTTTTTTTAAATACTTTACTAGAAATTCATGGCGGTCATGTCTAATACTGGCGTGACCCCATGAATTTTGGGCTTGGGGCCAGCTGATAATACCAAGCTGGCCCTAACCCCTTTATTACCCAGTGAGCCACCGCACCAGGGCCCTGGATGAGTTGGGTACAGCGCCAGAAGATGGCGCTTCTATGAACGCGCCATTTTCCGGGGTGGCTGCGGACTGCAATTTGTAGCGGGGGGGGGGCCCAGAAAGCTTGGGCCTCCCTGCGCTGCAGATTCCAGCCCCCAGCTGCCTAGTTGTACCTGGCTGGACACAAAAATAGGGCGAAGCCCCACGTACTTTTTTTTTAATTATTTCATGAAATTCATGAAATAATTAAGAAAAAAAGGCCTTCACTATATTGTTGTGTCCGGCCAGGTACAAATAGGCAGCTGGTGGTTGGGGGCAGCCCGTTCCTGCCTGCTGTACCTGGCTGGACACAAATATAGTGCGAAGCCCCACTTCAATTTTTTTTAATTATTTCATGAAATTCATGAAATAATTAAGAAAAAAAGGGCTTCCCTATATTGTTGTGTCCGGCCAGGTACAAATAGGCAGCTGGTGGATGGGGGCAGCCCGTTCCTGCCTGCTGTACCTGGCTGGACACAAATATAGTGCGAAGCCCCACTTCAATTTTTTTTAATTATTTCATGAAATTCATGAAATAATTAAGAAAAAAAGGGCTTCCCTATATTGTTGTGTCCGGCCAGGTACAAATAGGCAGCTGGTGGATGGGGGCAGCCCGTTCCTGCCTGCTGTACCTGGCTGGACACAAATATAGTGCGAAGCCCCACTTCAATTTTTTTAAATTATTTCAGGAAATTCATGAAATAATTTAAAAACAATTGACGTGGGGCTTCGCACTATATTTGTGTCCAGCCAGGTACAGCAGGCAGGAACGGGCTGCCCCCAACCACCAGCTGCCTATTTGTACCTGGCCGGACACAACAATATAGGGAAGCCCTTTTTTTCTTAATTATTTCATGAAATAATTTAAAGAAAATTGACGTGGGGCTTCGCCCTGTTTTTGTGTCCAGCCAGGTACAACTAGGCAGCTGGGGGCTGGAATCCGCAGCGCAGGGAGGCCCAAGCTTTCTGGGCCACCCCTGCTGCAAATTGCAGTCCGCAGCCACCCCGGAAAATGGCGCGTTCATAAAAGCGCCATCTTCTGGCGCTGTACCCAACTCATCCAGGGCCCTGATGCGGTGGCTCACTGGGTAATAAAGGGGTTAGGGCCAGCTTGGCATTATCAGCTGGCCCTAAGCCCGAAATTCATGGGGTCACGCCAATATTAGACATGACCACCATGAATTTCTAGTAAAGTATTTAAAAAAAACACAACACCCAGAAAAAAGTCCTTTAATTGAAATAAACACACAATTCTTTATTGTTCTAAATTAAACCATACTTACCATCACGCCCATTCCAGCTGAAGCCAACGATCTCCTGAAATAAAAGAAAAATAATAAAGCAACATCATCCTTACCTTTCCATGGTTCCCATGACAGCTTCAGCTCTGCTACATCGAGATGACAGGCTGGACCGCAGCAGAACGCTGCCATCCAGCCTGTCATCCCGCAGACACTGAGAAGCGCAGGCTTGCTTGCGCTCCACAGTGTCTCTCTGTGAGGGCATCCAGATGAGCCGAGTTAATGTCCAATGAACTCGGCTCACCTCATGCACGTCACTGACAGCGTGGGAAAATTCTCCTGCACTCAGCGCTTCAGCGTGGGAGAATTCTCACACTGAAGCGCTGAGTGCAGGAGAATTCTCCCACGCTGTCAGTGACGTGCAGGAGGTGAGCTGAGTTCATTGGACATGAGCTCACCTTATGCACGTCACTGACAGCGTGGGAAAATTCTCCTGCACTCAGCGCTTCAGCGTGGGAGAATTCTCACGCTGAAGCGCTGAGTGCAGGAGAATTCTCCCACGCTGTCAGTGACGTGCAGGAGGTGAGCTGAGTTCATTGGACATGAGCTCACCTTATGCACGTCACTGACAGCGTGGGAGAATTCTCCTGCACTCACCGCTTCAGCGTGAGAATTTTCCCACGCTGTCAGTGACGTGCATGAGGTGAGCCGAGTTCATTGGACATGAACTCGGCTCATCTGGATGTCGTCACAGAGAGACGCTGAGCAGCGCAAGCAAGCCTGCGCTTCTCAGTGTCTGCGGGATGAGAGGCTGGATGGCAGCGTTCTGCTGCGGTCCAGCCTGTCATCTCGATGTAGCAGAGCTGAAGCTGTCGTGGGAACCATGGAAAGGTAAGGATGAGGTTGCTTTATTATTTTTCTTTTATTGCAGGAGATCGTTGGCTTCAGCTGGAATGGGCGTGACGGTAAGTATGGTTTAATTTAGAACAATAAAGGATTGTGTCTTTATTTCAATTAAAGGACTTTATTCTGGGTGTTTGTGTTTTTTTTAACTTTGACTATGGGGTTAGTAATGGGGGTGTCTTATAGACGCCTCTCCATTACTAACCTGGGCTTGATGTCAGCTGGCATTATAAGCTGACATCAACCCCAACCCTATTACCCCCTGCCACCGCACCAGGGCAGCGTGGAAGAGCGAGGCTAAGTGCCAGAATTGGCGCATCCTATGAATGCGCCATTTCTGGGGCGGCTGACGGCTGGTGTTTCTAGCCTGGGAGGGGGCCAATATTCATGGCTCCCTTCCTGGGCTATTAATATCAGCCCCCAGCTGTCTGCCTAGCCTTTGCTAGCTATTAAATTAGGGGGGACCCCACGTCATTTTTTGGGGGGGGTCCCCCATTTTAATAGCTAGTAAAGGCTATGTATTCAGCTGGGGGCTGATATTAGTAGCCTGGGAAGCTCCGTGGGTATTACCCCCTTCCCAGGCTTCAAACATCTGCCCCAGCCGTCTGCTTAACCTCCGCTAGAGCCTAAAATTAAGTGGAACCCCACGTCAATTTTTTTAATAATAAATCCTTTATTTTAATACTAAATGACAAGTACAGTAACCAACACTATCACTGTACTTCATATATATGTGACTGACATGTTTCTATCTATCTAATCTATGTGTGAAGCTCTATTCTGTCTGTTATAAATTGTCGGGTACAGATGCTGAATTGCCGGCCGGCTTTTTTAAAGAGACGGTGCATGAAAACACTATTATTTTTTTTGATAAATCCTTTACGCTAAATGACAAGTACAGTAAGCAACACTATCACTGTACTTCGTATATATGTGGCTGACATGTTTATATCTATCTAATCTATGTGTGAAGCTCTATTCTTTCGGTTCTAAATTGTCGGGTACCGGTGTATGCCGCTGCTGAATTGCCGGCTTTTCATGTTTCACTGTTGGCACTGTTCCCATCGATTTGGGCAATCACTGTAATGCCACAACCACCATGGCTGTGGCATTACAGTGAGTGGCAGACAATCCCTGCATGATTGGTGCTCTAAATAGCGCCAGACATGCAGGACACGCTTTTGGTGCACGAACAGTTATCGAACATAACCTCGAACAGCCGAATTTTTTGCAAATCGTTCGGGTTCGTCGAACAACTCGAACACCGCCCAAAACAGCTCGAATTTGAGATTGGCGAACAGTTCTAGTCGAACACCGCTCATCTCTAGTAAGAAGCAAATTCCAAAGATGCCTGTTTTTTACAAGCACTTTGCAATTTTACCCCTTGAAGAAGATGAGACCACCCCTTTCAGTCTCATTGCAAGCTAAAAGATTAAAATATAGAACTGTCTGTGCCTCCGGAAGTGCTCTATGGGTTCACATGACATTTGATTAAACTACAAACATTCCAAAAAACCCTTGTGGCATTGTTCAAATATTATGATTTTTCCTCAAGTATGAAAGAAGTTATCGATGTATATAAAATTTCCACCAGCCTCCTCTAAATCTCTAAAAATAACAACAGTAATATATCGATTTTGCAAATTTAGTGCTGCTCTCCACTACTTCATTGCTATCATAATGACGTGTTACAGGGACTAAAATTCATCCCTGGCATTTGAAAGCACAAAGGCCAATGCCAGCTCCATCCCCTTCCCCAGATTGGGGTCTCTAATACTTAAATTATCCTATATACAGGAAATCAAGATTTACTACTACCTATACTTCCAATAACACCGCTATATAAGATTTAATAATATTTACAGTATATTGCAATATAGCAGACAAGTAACACCAGCATGTACATTAGTGATAGTACCACCATGCTGGTTATTAAAGAAGCACTCCCATCTATATTTTTTATTAAATGTATGTATATATGCATCAGTATACTGCGAGTCTATTAATATACTCGCCTACCGTCACCTTCTCCGGGATCCAGTGCCGTTCTGCTCCGCTTCTCAGTGATGTTGTCGTAATTCCAACTAGCCGGCTAACTCTATGCGTGACCTGGAAGTGGCTTTTACAATGGAAGTCTAAGGAGCGTCAGAACGAAGCCACAATGGCTTACTTTGTAAAAGCCATTTCCGGGTCACTCATAGAGTTAACCAGCTAGTCGGAATTGCAATAACATCAGTGAGAAGAGGAGCAGAACAGCACTGGATCCCTGAGAAAGTGGTGGTAGGTGAGTGAATTAATACTCTCACACTACACTCCATACACATATTTAATAAAAAAAATATAGATGAGAGTGATTCTTGAACTAAAACCTCTGTACTAGGACTGATATTCCCACCATCTAGTGATAATATATTGGTAATATCAGTCCTAAACCAGTGCTGTGCCAACCATATATGTGTGTATGTGCAGGTTCTCATTAGTGACGTTCTTTTTGATTGCTGTCATTCTTTTTCCCTTTTCTTTTTTATTTGGCCCAGACCACCATGACCTCTTCTTCCATCCATAACTCATCCCCGCAAAATGTATCAGAGACATCTTTGGCTTCTTGCTTTTCCAGCCCCTTCCTCACATTCCACCACCTTTACACAAACCATATAGCAGCACAACCAGTGCCCTAGACAGTAACAATGCCCCCTTTCTAATAGCACCCTACTTATGTGCCTCACACAATAACAGTGCCCCCTCTGTGCCCCTACACAGTAATAATGTTCCCTTGTTACTACTTCTCAGTAATATTGCTCCCCTCTGCCTCCGTACAGTTATAAGCATCCTAACTTGCCCTGTGCCTCCTTATAATAATAATAATAATAATCCCTCTTGACTCCTTATAATAATTAATGACCACAAACCTCCTTATAATAATACAAACTCCCCGGTGCATAATAATAATAATAATACTGATTCCTGTGAACTCCCGATAATGATTCCCCATTGTGCCTCCTTATAAATATCCCCCTTCCCACTGTGCCTCCTTATAATAATGCCCTTGAGCAGGGGTTTACATTCTGGACTTATTTGCAAAAGTCTTATCAGGGCACATAGGCACAGTCACAGAAGGTCATACCTCCAAACTTTTAAGACATGGAGAGGGATATGTGATGCCAGAATTACACAGTTATTTCATCGATACTGAAGCCCCTTAGTGATTTTGCCCTCTATGATACCCCATGGAGTTTGATGCCCCCCAAAAATTCCCCCATACAGAATTATGTTCCCACATTCTTCCACCTACACAACATGATGGCCCCACAAACCTCACACAATAAGATGGTCACTCCAGCCCCCCACATATTATGATGGTCACCACGGCCCCCACACATTATGATTGCTACCACTGATCCTCACATAGTGTGATGGTTCTCATACAGTCCTCCACACAGTATAATGGATACTCCACAGTCACCCACACAGTATTATGGTCCCCCCACAGTTCCAATACAGTATAATGGAGCCCACCATATATTATGATGGTTCCCTCACAGACCTCCACATAGTATGATGGCCCTTCACAACCCCAATACAGTATGATGGTCTCCACACACATTGATAGTCACCACTGCCCCCACACAGTATGATGTTTCCACCACACAAGATCATGGTCCAACCACAGTCCCCCACAGAAGGTGATATTTTCTACAGACCCACACACAGTAGGATGGTTCCCCCACACAGGATGATGGTCCCACCACAGGCCCCCACACAGTATAATGGTTCCCCCACACAGGATGATGGTCCCACCACAGCCCCCCACACAGTATGATGGTTCCACCAAAGTATTATGGCCCCCCATAGCATGTTGGTCTCCACAGCCCTCCACAAAGTGTGATGGTTCCACCACAGTCTCCTACAGAGTATGATAGTCTCCATAGCCCCCACACAGTATTATGGTTCCCTCACATTGCCCCACACAGTATGATGCTCCCCAAACATAGTATGATGGCCCCCCACATCCCCCATATAGTATGATGGTCCCCCTCAAAGCCCCAATACCGTATGATGGTCTCCCACAGCCCCCATATAGTATGAGGGTCCTCCTCACAGCCACAATGTAGTATGATGGTTCTCCCACAAACCCCATATATTATGAGGATGCCCCTCACAGCCCCAATACAGTTTGATGGTCTCCCACAACTCCCATATATTACAAGGATCCCCCTCAAAGCCCCAATACAGTACGATGGTCCCCCTCACAGCCCCAATAAAGTATGATAGTCCCTTACAGTCCCCATACAAAATGATAGTCCTCCTTGCAGCCCCAATACTGTATGATAGCCCCCCACAGTATCATGGGCACCACAGATGACAAAAAAAAATGTTATACTCACCTAATTCAGCCTTCGCATCCACTGCAGCTGCTGTTTCCTGTTCTGTCGCATCTTGTAGTGGATATCAGTGGCACAATGCAGTGACTTCATCTTGCCACCAAAATTACCTGTGTGGCGCTGGCCTCCAGCTTGTCTGCAGGCTGAAAGTATTCTGCAACCTGCCAAAGTAACTAATGGAGCACGGAGTGGAGGCTCTGTGCTCCTCCACAGCTGTTAACAGAACAGGCATCTTGAGGATGCCAATACCGTTAACTGATGTGGCCCATCTTGGATTTGCCAGAATTGCCAGATGACTAGTCCGGCCCTAACGTGTTGTACTGTACATTGATACATGACTTTGTAGCCAACTGTTAGCCATCTAGTGAGTCCCTGTTGGACAGCATGTTACCACTGCAAAGATTATCACAGGAATGGTACAGAATGTTATATTATTGTACATATTATTGTGTTATTGTTAGAAGCTGTTGGAAAAACTGTTTAATATTTTATGCTAAACGTCAATAAGTTTTACTTGCTGTACCATATATAACCACATGATTTGCTGTTATAAGTAGCCACAGGCAGTCACAGAAGGAACTCTAACATCTACTTACCTTCTCTTTCCTTCTTTCCCTGCACTGCACAGTTTCAAATTATGTCTTTTGTCATTCTTTTTAAAACGTGAAATGAAAGGCTACATTTAAATCTAAGTAACTACATTCTTTTAGATATAGTCTATTTAACCCTTGGCCCTTTCAGAGCTTCCCAATATATTTCTAGAAGTCAAAAATGTACACTAATGTTTTTTAGAAAGCACAAGAAGGTATAAGAAAGTCTGAGTTTGTGACTTTCTTCACGTAATTGGCAAAAAGTATAGTGTTCTACACCAAAAAAATATTCAAGGATGTAGTGTATTGCATGCCCTTAATGAATCAAGAACCCTCAACAAATCTTTTCCCATCCCTCCACACCAAAAGGCCAAAGCAACGGTTGAAGATTGGTGGCTTTCTTTCGTCGAAGCTTAAGAAGTACCCATCCCATTGTCTTCCAAGAGCCACAGACAATGTCTGTCCATCTCCCAAAGGATCCTATTTGTTTTTATTTCTTAATTATCTCCCAAAGGAGACTGGGGGCTGACAAAGGGTGGCAGTGGGGAAGAAAACTAAAGACTATTAAAGATGAAATTCTCCCTTCAACCAACTGGGCGTATAATACAGAACTACTCATGGGTGTTGACTTTTTCTCCTATGATGCTGGCCGTGCCCACAAGAAAGATCTGTGGTATATAAACAGTTGGATGAAGGGAAAATTTGCCCCTTTCTCCTCCTGGATTGATCATTCACTCTCAAAATTCCCAATTCACAGGTAAAATCTGTATTCAGTGAAGACAGAATGTTACATTACTCAGATGGGAGCTGATTTCTCTGATAAGATATATTACAAAGTTTCTTATTTTCATATGTACAATTGACTTATGAAATAATAATTAAAGACACTGTTACTCTTTAAATTAAATAATCCAGCGTCAGGTTCTCTTTAAAACGTTCTAGTCCATTCACATACTTATTTTAGAACTTTAGGTATATCATTAGAATCATAACGATATTCTTTTATCGCTACAGGGTAAGTTTTCATCTTTTCCCTCCCCCCAACAATGCAAATGTCTTCGATGAATACTGTATAAATAGGGATCTGACATTTTGACTTCAGAAATATAAATGGAATAGGACCCACGTTAGCAATGATTCAGTCATCTGTCAGCCTGATAAATGGATTAGTGTAAGCGGTGTTCCAGTGGGGAAATGTAGCCTATGGGGCTTCCAGCTAATTATATTTAAGTTGTTTAGTAGTGCTGGGAAGCTGCATCTAGGCAACTGCTGAAAGCTTTGATGCAGTGTTCACCATTACAGTGTGTGTTCAGAAACTCATTACCTTTTCATGTTTTCCTCTGACTCAAATCCTGGAAGCTGACATGAAATAGAGGGCAGGAATCAATACCTGAAAAAGCATTTTATTTGTGTCTCTGAACCATTTCCTGATTCAGCAGCAGATGTGGACCCTGTAATGTCGCTGACAATAACAGCTTTGAAAGCTCAAGAACTAGTGTTTAGATGTATTTTACCTTATGTATTCTTATGATTATTCCTTCTCCCTTCAGAAGTTCTGAGCTGATAAAACAGACAATGGCAATAAAATGTCTAATAATGGAATAGACTGTGGACTAATTAATTTACAGCTAGCCGCTCTATGTGAAATCTGGCCGGCATCTATTGCAGTATTAATCACTAACTGAGCTGGTTTTAATTTCTCCACCTTAACAACCATTTATTATATTGCACATATGAAGTAAAAGGAATGCGGCACTCACCATACCTTAAAACATCACTCCTTTATTCCATGTAACGGGACAAGCGTGTGACAAGCAGGAGGAGCTTTGAGAACAGGACGGACAACAGCTGTTTCGCGCTCAAAGTAGCACTTCTGTGGGTCCAAACATGATTGGAATAAAGGACTGATGTTTTAAGGTATGGTGAGTGCCGCATTCCTTTTACTTCATATGTACTATTTGGACTTTAATGAATGGCAGAACACCATCAGTATACCTTCCTCATTTTTATAAGTTCACAAAACAGCTGACAGGCATTACTGTCTTAACCACTTCGCACCAGAGCCTGTTTTTGCCTTCGTGACCGGGCCAATTTTTTCAATTCTGACCACTGTCACTTTATGAAGCAATTACTCTGGAACGCTTCAACGGATCCCCCTGATTCTGAGATTGTTTTTTCGTGACATATTGTACTTCATGATAGTGGTAAAATTTCTTTGATATCACATGCGTTTATTTGTGAAAAAATCGGAAATTTGGCGAAAATTTTGAAAATTTTGCAATTTTCAAACTTTGAATTTTTAAGCCCTTAAATCAGAGAAATATGTCACACAAAATACTTAATAAATAACATTTCCCACATGTCTACTTTACATCAGCACAATTTTGGAACCAAAATTTTTTTTTGTTAGGGAGCTATAAGGGTTAAAAGTTGACCAGCGATTTCTCATTTTTCCAACAAAATTTACAAAAACATTTTTTTAGGGACCACATCATATTTGAAGTCACTTTGAGGGGTCTTTATGACAGAAAATACCCAAAAGTGACACCGTTCTAAAAACTGCACCCCTCAAGGTGCTCAAAACCACATTCAAGAACTTTATTAACCCTTCAGGTGCTTCACAGAAATTTTTGGAATGTGGAAGAAAAAAATTAACATTTAACTTTTTTCACAAAAATGTTACTTTAGACCCAATTTTTTTTATTTTCACAGGGGTAACAGGAAAAAAATGGACCCCAAAATTTTTTGTGCAATTTCTCTTGAGCGTGCTGATACCCCATATGTGAGGGAAAACCACTGTTTGGGCGCACGGCAGGGCTCGGAAGGGAAGGAGCGCCATTAGACTTTTTGAATGTAAAATTTGTCTGAATAATTAGCAGACGCCATTTTGCGTTTGGAGAGCTCCTGATGTGCCTAAACAGTGGAAACCCCCCACAAGTGACACCATTTTGGAAACTAGACCCCTTAGGGAACTTATCTAGATGTGTGGTGAGCACCTTGAACCCCAAGGTGCTTCACAGAAGTTTATAATATTGAGCTGTAAAAATAAAATTTTCACATTTTTCCCACAAAACCGTTTTTCATCCCTTAATTTTGCATTATCATAAGGGTAATAGGATAAATTGCACCATGAAATTTGTTGTGCAATTTCTCCTGAACACGCTGATACCCCATATGCGGAGGCAAATTACTGTTTGGGCGCATGGCAGGGTTTGAAAGGGAAGGAGCGCCATTTGACTTTTTGAATGTAAAATTTGTTTGAATAATTAGCAGACGCCATGTCGCATTTGGGGAGCCCCTAATGTGACTAAACAGTGGAAACCCCCCACAAGTGCCACCATTTTGGAAACTAGACCCCTTAGGGAACTTATCTAGATGTGTGGTGAGCACCTCGCACCCCCAGCTGCTTCACAGAAGTTTATAATATTGAGCCGTAAAAATAAAATTTTCACATTTTTCCCACAAAACCGTTTTTCATCCCTTAATTTTGCATTATCATAAGGGTAATAGGATAAATTGCACCATGAAATTTGTTGTGCAATTTCTCCTGAAGACGCTGATACCCCATATGTGGAGGCAAATTACTGTTTGGGCGCATGGCAGGGTTTGAAAGGGAAGGAGCGCCATTTGACTTTTTGAATGTAAAATTTGTTTGAATAATTAGCAGACGCCATGTCGCATTTGGGGAGCCCCTAATGTGACTAAACAGTGGAAACCCCCCACAAGTGCCACCATTTTGGAAACTAGACCCCTTAGGGAACTTATCTAGATGTGTGGTGAGCACCTCGCACCCCCAGCTGCTTCACAGAAGTTTATAATATTGAGCCGTAAAAATAAAATTTTCACATTTTTCCCACAAAAAATCTTTTTCATTCTCTAATTTTGTATTATCATAAGGGTAACAGGATAAATTGCACCATGAAGTTTGTTGTGCAATTTCTCCTGAACACGCCGATACCCCATATGTGAGGGAAAACCACTGTTTGGGCGCACGGCAGGGTTTGAAAGGGAAGGAGTGCCATTTGACTTTTTGAATGTAAAATTTATTTGAATAATTAGCGGACGCCATGTCACATTTGTGGAGCCCCTAATGTGTCTAAACAGCGGAAACCCCCCACAAGTGCCACCATTTTGGAAACTAGACCCCTTAGGGAACTTATCTAGATGTGTGGTGAGCACCTTGCACCCCCAGCTGCTTCACAGAAGTTTATAATATTGAGCCGTGAAAATAAAATTTTCACATTTTTCCCATAAAAAATGTTTTTCATCCCCTAATTTTGCATTATCATAAGGATAACAGGAGAAATTGCACCATGAAATTTGTTGTACAATTTCTCCTGAGTACGCCGATACCCCATATGTGGGGGAAAACCACTGCTTTGGTGTACGGCAGGGTTCGGAAGAGAAAGGAGCGCTATGTTGGCTGGGATAGGCAGCAGACACCATGTCACATTTGAAGAGTCGCTGACATGCCAAAACAGCAGAAACCTCCACAAATGACCCCATTTTGTAAACTACACCTCTCAAGGAATTCATCTAGGGAAGTAGTGAGTATTTTTTAATTTTTAAATTTATACCATTGGGCAGTGAAAAAATCATAATTATATTTTTACCACAAAAAAATGTTTTACCCTCAGATTTTACATTTTCACACAGGGCAATGGGTAAAAATGGTGCCGAAATGTGTCACACAATTTCTTCTAAAAGTGTCAATACCCCATATGTGGCTGTATCGTACCGCTTAGCCATACGGTGAGATCTGGGGGGGACGGAGTGCTATTTGACAATTGGAGAACAAATTATTGTAGAATAGGCATTTGGATTTGGGAGCACAAAATTTTCTGAATTTCTTTTGGGGGGCAAGGGTCATTTTGCTTTTCCAGAGCCTTTCTGCTACCAGTAACTTGGAAGTCCCTTATATTTTTAACAGATGACGGACCTGAGTGGGGACTAGCTTTTTTTGAGGACTGAGTTGAAGCTTTTATTGGGAACATTTTACGTAACATTTATCCGGCGCTCTAGGCTGAGCACTTACATCGGGGTTTCCATCTAAATTTCCAAGTGATGTAATTCAGATGAAACCCCTGCAGGATCCATTCACTGTAATGAGGCAGCAGAGTTACTCTGGACACTGTCTGGCCTCTGTGTAGCGGTGTCCTTTTTTTCAGAAGTGCACAAAACTGTGGCCAACCGCACTTTTATGCACGCCTAAAACAAATGACACCGTGGGATCCCAGGCTAGACGGCGTCCACAGTGGCCTATATCTGTCTCATTACAGGGAATCTTCCGTCATGGGTTCCGGCTGAATCATGTATTTCAGAGATTTACACGGAAACTCTGGTGTAAGTGCTCAGCGCAGAGCACAGGATAAATGTGGGCAGAGCCTTACTGGGATCTTTGGGGACATAATAAACAAATCAGTAGCAGGTGAAGAATTGGTTTTATTTATTTTTTACGCCGTTCCTAGTGTGATATAACTGATTAGATTACTTTATTCTTCGGGTCGGTGTGATTACAGAGATACCAGATTGATATCGGGTTTTTATGACTGACAGCTGTCACACACTAAAAGACGCTTTTTTTGCAAAATCTAGTTTTTGCATCACCATATTTTGAGAGCTATAATTTTTCCATATTTCGGCCGACAGTCATGTGACGGCTTGTTTTTTGCGGGACGAGTTGACATTTTTATTGGTACCATTTTTGGGGACGTGACATTTTTTGATCGCTTTCTATTCCGTTTTTTGGGAGGTAAAATTAACAAAAACAAACAATTCAGGAATTGTTTTTTGAGTTTTTTTTTTTATGCCGTTCTGCGTGTGGTAAAAGTGATCAGGCAGCGTTATTCTTCGGGTCAGTACGTTTACAGCGATACTACACTTACTGTATTTTTTTTATGTTTTGGCGTTTTAACACAATAAAACTATTTTATAGAAAAAAATATTTTTTTTGCATTGCTTTATTCTGAGCGCTATAACTTTTTTATTTTTCGGCTGATGGAGCTGTATGGCGGCTTTTTTTTGCATAACAAGATGACGTTTTCAGTGGTACCATTTTTATTTCTATTTTGTTTTTTGATCGCATTTTTTTCCACTTTTTGTTTGGCAATATGATGAAAAAGCATATGTTTTTGCTCCGTTTTTTATTTATTTTTATTACGGTGTGCACAGAAGGAGTTAATTAGTGTGACAGTTTTATAGCTCGGGTTGTTTCGGACGCGGCGATACCAAATATGTGTACTTTTTTTGGTTTTGTAAAAATATACGGATTTATTGGTTTAATATTTTATTTATTTATTTTTATTTATTTTGTGATTTTTTTATTAATAGTTTAAAAACTTTTTTTTTACTTTTTTTCACATTTTTACTTAGTCCCTGTATGGGACATTAATCTTTATTTTTCTGATCTCTGATCTCATGTAATGTAATAGACATATATTACATTACATGAGATCTTCCCTGACTGTTTCAGTCAGAGTCTCCTGTCTGGCTACAGCTGCAGCTGAGCCAGACAGGACACCATATATGGCAGAGCTGGAGGCGGTCATGTGACCTCCAGCTGCCATAGCAACCCCAGGTCCTGGAAGGACACGGAGGTCTTCGGAGAGGTAAGTTGACGACCCCCTCTCCTCCTGCTGTCTCCTATATGCCGTGATCACTATAGATCACAGCATATAGAAGACAGCTAAGGGTTAACATCACTGGGACCTGATCTAATCAGGTCCCGATGATGTTCCCTGTCAGAGCTAACGCTCTGCACCGGAATCGCAGCGCTTGCAGGACCCTAGGGGTCCTGAGCGCTGCGAGACCACCCACCGTTTTTAAACGTCGGCGCTGCACAGAGCCCGGCAAGCGCCGACGTTTATCTACAGTGGGCGGTCGGGAACCGGTTAAGGTTGGTGCCAATACCTCCGCAACTGATCATTTATTATATTGCTACTACCTACTTCTTGCTAACTGCCCGAATGTACATTACCAAGAAGTAGAAAACAAACAAAAAGAAGTATGGCTGCAGAGTCAGACTACAGGCGGTGTGTTTGTAGTCTGTTACTACGGATGCACATCTGAGTAGGAGCTTTGGACACAAAGCAACAAACCATTTTAAGATATATCCTTAGTTATACAATGTATTGAATCATTTAATTATATAGTAAATAGCTTATAGCACCACTCCAGCATTGTTATTTTTTTATTGCAGCACTGGAGCGGTGCCACTAATGTAGGTTTCCTGCCCCTAGTCTTATACTTACCAGTCACCGTCTTTTTCCGCTATCGGCGCTGCTCCGGTCGGTCTTCAGCAGTTTGCGACCTGTGCTCCAGTGTTTGTTGGACCGATACGGAAGTCACAACTCAATGTAAGTCTAAGAGAGCAAGAATGAGGCCAGAACGACGCTCTCATAGACTTACATTAAGAGCTTGTGACCGTTACCTCTGACTTCTGGTCAGTCAGTAATTGCGGTCACAAGATGCAGTATGGGGCACCAGGAAGAGCTGAAGACAGTGTCTGGAGAATATAATACTAGGGAAAGGAACTTAGATTAGTAGCTCCACTTCATCGCTGAAATATAAAAAACGCTGGAGTGGTGCTTTAAAAAGAATCTGTCATCATGGAAAAGCACTTCATTATTCTGGCATCTTGTTGTAGAGCAGCTTGTAGAGCAGGAAGAGCTGAGTAGATTGATGAATGCATACTTACATACATACATACATACATACATACCTACATGCTTTATTACAAGGCAATACTAAATGTACAGTATTTACAGAGACATTTCGGTCCAAAAACATGGATTCATCAAGTACTACGAGGTATAAGCAAAATCAAAATATATACATAGAAAGGGTATGCAGAAACAATAACATGTCAAAAACAATATAGTAAATGTACCAATGCATTAAAATACATGCATTGTTTCAACATCTAGGGGGGCCTGGTTCCCACTATACTTGAACCATGTAACAGGCATACAGATGCTTGAGAGGATAGCATACAGTATACGCAGCAAAGGTTCATCATAATATATTAATATATATACAGTATATTTTATATATAGAGAGCATGCTATAAAAAGGATTGGAAACTGAAAAACAAGACATATTAATATATTAAAGGAAATCGATCATCAGGCTTTCACACTTAAAACTATTTATATGTAGTTCTTTCAAAAACAAGTCCAGCAATACCTTTACATGGCAAGTCCGTTACTCAGTTACTGAGAAATCAGTATTTGAATTGATTTGCAAATTAGGCTGAAGATTTATTGTACAGTGCTGGCCAAAAGTATTGGCACCCCTGCAATTCTGTCAGATAATACTCAGTTTCTTCCTGAAAATGATTGCAATCACAAATTCTTTGGTATTATTCTCTTCATTTAATTTGTCTTCAATGAAAAAAACACAAAAAGAATTGTCCTAAAGCCAAATTGGATATAATTCCACACCAAACCTAAAAAAGGGGGTGGACAAAAGTATTGGCACCCTTTGAAAAATCATGTGATGCTTCTCTAATTCGTGTAATTAACAGCACCTGTAACTTACCTGTGGCACCTAACAGGTGTTGGCAATAACTAAATCACACTTGCAGCTGTTAACATGGATTAAAGTTGACTCAACCTCTGTCCTGTGTCCTTGTGTGTACCACATTGAGCATGGAGAAAAGAAAGAAGACCAAAGAACTGTCTGAGGACTTGAGAAACCAAATTGTGAGGAAGCATGAGCAATCTCAAGGCTACAAGTCCATCTCCAAAGACCTGAATGTTCCTGTGTCTTCCGTGCGCAGTGTCATCAAGAAGTTTAAAGCCCATGGCACTGTGGCTAACCTCCCTAGATGTGGACGGAAAAGAAAAATTGACGAGAGATTTCAACGCAAGATTGTGCGGATGTTGGATAAAGAACCTCGACTAACATCCAAACAAGTTCAAGCTGCCCTGCAGTCCGAGGGTACAACAGTGTCAACCCATACTATCCGTCGACATCTGAAAGAAAAGGGACTGTATGGTAGGATACCCAGGAAGACCCCACTTCTTACCCCGAGACATAAAAAAGCCAGGCTGGAGTTTGCCAAAACTTACCTGAGAAAGCCTAAAACGTTTTGGAAGAATGTTCTCTGGTCAGATGAGACAAAAGTAGAGCTTTTTGGGAAAAAGCATCAACATAGAGTGTACAGGAAAAAAAAAGAGGCATTCAAAGAAAAGAACATGGTCCCTACAGTCAAACATGGCGCAGGTTCCCTGATGTTTTGGGGTTGCTTTGCTGCCTCTGGCACTGGACTGCTTGACCGTGTGCATGGCATTATGAAGTCTGAAGACTACCAACAAATTTTGCAGCATTATGTAGGGTCCAGTGTGAGAAAGCTGGGTCTCCCTCAGAGGTTATGGGTCTTCCAGCCGGACAATGACCCAAAACACACTTCCAAAAGCACTATAAAATGGTTTTAGAGAAAGCACTGGAGACTTCTAAGGTGGCCAGCAATGAGTCCAGACCTAAATCCCATAGAACACCTGTGGAGAGATCTCAAAATGGCAGTTTGGAGAAGGCACCCTTCAAATATCAGGGACCTGGAACAGTTTGCCAAAGAAGAATGGTCTACAATTCCAGCAGAGCATTGTAAGAAACTCATTGATGGTTACCGGTAGCGGTTGTTCGCAGTTATTTTGGCTAAAGGTTGTGTAACCAAGTATTAGGCTGAGGGTGCCAATACTTTTGTCCAGCCCTTTTTTGGAGTTTTGTGTGAAATGATCAATGATTTGATTTTTGCTTCATTCTCTTTTTTGTTTTTTCCTTGCAAGCAAATTAAATGAAGAGAATAATACCAAAGAATTTGTGATTGCAATCATTTTCAGGAAGAAACTGAGTATTATCTGACAGAATTGCAGGGGTGCCAATACTTTTGGCCAGCACTGTAGATCTGACTCTTTCACTCCAGTTCTATTTCCTTCCCAAGGCTGCCGCCTCCTGCTTGAGTGATGACATATTTGTCAGAAGTCACAGAGTATAGAGGCTGTTAGTTAAGGAGCAGATATTGGTGCTGGGAAGGGAATAGAGCTGGAGTGACAAAGGCTTCAGCTCTACAAACATCTTCAGCCTAATTTGCAAATCAATTCAAACGCTGATTTCTCAATAAGGAAGGAACGGACTGGTCATGTAAAAGTATTTCTGAACGTGTCTTTGAAAGAGCTACATGCACATATAAATATTTTAAGGGGTGATATCCTGCTAACATATACCTTTTAAACATTGAGACTCCCCGGATTTCAAAACAAGATGAAAGCAAAACTAGAATGGTACTGTGTGGATGGCGCTGAAGTGTGCCTAGGACATCCGCTTCTTTAAAAGCACCACTGCCTGAAATAAATGTTGCCATGAGCGCCAGGCATGACCTGGAAGCAATTTGTCTTGAAACGGAAGAGAAAGCCGACAGTGAGGCCAGTTGAAGTGATAATATGCTGCAGGGCGCATGCGCTCATGTGTTCTGAACAGAGAACGGATGGAGTATGCGTGAAGCATATGTATCTGAACTATAAGGGTTAAAATGGAAATTTATTTAAGGCAACTGCACTTACGGAAAAAGCAACATAATATACTAGTGGTAAAAGATGAAAAGAATATAAAAGAAGATAAAAAGATACAAAAAAGAGTATAAAAGAATATGTAGGTAAGCAATCAATAAAGGATAAAAGAGTGAAAACCGGATTAGAAATTAATATATCAGAATGTAAGGAAGAAAAGATGCAAAAGGAGAAGTATACCCCTGTTATCCATAGCAATACAGCAGCCACTAAAATCTAATAATTCTGTGAAAAAAAAGTAATAGAAACATGTAAATGAACAAATGTAAGAGATCAGATAATGCGTAAAGACAGAAATAGAATACAGAGGAGATTACATGAAAGTAGAGATGATGAATATAATCATTTCTATTCCTGCTTTCATGCTTTTATCCTTTATTGCCTGCTTATCTACATATTATTTCATACTCTTTGTTCATATCCTTTTATCTTCTTTTACGTTCTTTTCATATTTCAGAGGTCCAGTGGGTGGTCCTCATCAGTGATTGCTAACCTTCTTTATATGAACAAGCATACAGTGGTGTGAAAAAGTGTTTGCCCTCTTCCTGATTTCTTTTTCTTTTGCATGTTTGTCACACTTAAATGTTTCAGATCACAAAATAAAATTAAATATTAAACAAAGATGACACAAGTAAACACAAAATGCAGTTTTCAAATGCAGGCCTTTATTATTAAGGGAGAAAGAAAACCAAACCTACAGGGCCCTGTGTGAAAAAGTGATTGCCCCCTAAACCTAATAACTGGTTGGGCCACCCTTAGCAGCAACAACTGCAATCAAGCATTTGTGCTAACTGAGTCTGTAAAATGAGTCTTTTACAACGCTCTGGAGGTATTTAGGCCCACTTATCTTTGTATAATTGTTGCAATTCAGCCACATTAGAGTGTTTCCGAGCCTTTTTGAGGTCATGCCACAGCATCTCAATCAGATTAAGGTCAAGACTTTGACTAGGCCACTCCAAAGTCTTAATTTTGTTTTTCTTAAGCCATTCAGACATGGACTTGCTGGTGTGTTTTGGATCATTGTGCTGCTGCAAAACCCAAGTGCGCTTCTGCTTGAGGTCACGAACATACGGCCTGACATTTTCCTTCAGGATTTTTTGGTAGACAGCAGAATTCATGGTTTCATTTACCAGACCAAGTCTTCCAAGTCCTGAAGCAGCAAAACAGCCCCAGACCATCACACTACCACCACCATATTTTACTGTTGGTATGATGTTCCTTTTCTGAAATGCTGTGTTACTTCTACACTATGTAATTGGACATACACCTTCCAAAAAGTTCAACTGTTGTCTAGTCAGTGCACAGAGTATTCTCCCAAAAGCCTTGGTAATCATCAAGAGGTTTTCTGGCAAAACTGAGAAGAGCCTTTATGTTCTTTTTGCTCATCAGTGGTTTTTGTCTTGGAACTCTGTCCTGCATGCCATTTTTGCCCTGTGTCTTTCTTATGGTGGAGTCATGAACACTGACCTTAACTGAGGCAAGTAAGGCCGGCAGTTCTTAGGATGTTGTTGTGAGGTCTTTTGTGACTTCTTCGATGAGTCGTTGCTGCGCTCTTGGGTAATTTTGGTCGGCCGGCCACTCCTGGGAAGGTTCACCACTGTTCCATGTTTTCGCCATTTGTGGATAATGGCTCTCACTGTGGTTCTCTAGATTCCCAAAGCTTTAGAAATGGCTTCATAACCTTTTCCAGACTGATAGATCTCAATTACTTTGTTTCTCATTTGTTCCTGAATTTCTTTGGATCGCAGCATGATGTCTAGCTTTTGAGGATCTTTTGGTCTACTTCACTTTGTCAGGCAGGTCCTATTTCAGTAATTTCTTGATTGAGAACAGGTGTGGCAGTAATCAGGCCTGTGTGTGGCTTGGGAAATTGAACTCAGTTTCCCAAAGATGTGATAAACAACAGCTAATTTATGTTTTAAGGTGGGGGGGTAATCACTTTTTCACACAGGGCCCTGTAGGTTTGGATTTCTTTTTCCCTTAATAATAAAGACCTTAATTTAAAAACTGCATTTTGTGTTTACTTGTGTTATCTTTGTCTAATATTTAAATTTGTTTTGTGATCTGAAACATTTAAGTGAGTGTGACAAACATGCAAAAGAATAAGAAATCAGGTAGGGGCAAACACTTTTTCACACCACTGTATACATATAGCTACCAAGAACAAGCAGGGATTTCAATGAACAAAATAAAGTTATTTTCATCTCATCCTGCTCTATCACATGATGCTGACAGATCAGACTGCTTGTTTGCATTGACAAGTTCCATTGAAGTAATATTTTATGACAATGTATTCATGTTTCTATGCAAGTACCATACGTGGATGGTGTGTCAAATTTTTATAGGCAGTATGA
This sequence comes from Phyllobates terribilis, assembly GCF_046119375.1. Lineage (NCBI taxonomy): Eukaryota > Metazoa > Chordata > Amphibia > Anura > Dendrobatidae > Phyllobates > Phyllobates terribilis. The sequence continues at coordinate 760,455,162 of NW_027362762.1, read as the reverse complement.
ACTTCATTAAGACTGGCATTTTGTGCACCAGTCTAAATGAGGGGTGTGCAGGAATAAGATGCACCAAATTCATTAAAAGGTGCAAGCCACAATGAATTTGGCTCATCTTCTCAGTGGCGTGTGCCTCTAATAAATTAATCAAAATTCGTAGGATACATTACGTCAGAAATGTTACTCCAAGAGCCACAAACAATCTCTGTCTATCTTCCAAAGGAGACTGGAGGCTGACAAAGGGTTGCAGTAGGGGGGAACCTAAAGACCACCAAAGATGCAAATTCTCCCTTCATCCAACTGGGCATATAATACAGATGCTAAATACACACAGTATGTGACCCACACATATACACAAACTGCATGTTACACTGCATGTTCTCACCCCCTATCTGTCAGTGTCCCACAAGGTTCAGTTCTAGGGCCCCTGCTCTTCTCCATCTACACGTTAAGCCTGGGACAGCTCATAAAGTCTCACGGCCTTCAGTATCATCTCTATGCTGACGACACACAGATCTACCTCTCTGGACCGGATATCACCTCCCTACTAACCAGAATCCCACAATGTCTGTCCGCTATTTCATCCTTCTTCTCTGCTAGATTTCTAAAACTTAACATGGAATAAACTGAATTCATCATCTTTCCCCCACCTCACTCATCCCCCCCATCTGACCTATCCATCAAAGTTAATGGCTGCTCACCCTCCCCAGTCCCACAAGCTCGCTGCCTCGGGCCAAGCCTGGACTCTGATCTCTCCTTCAAATCACATATCCAAACCCTTTCCACTTACTGCCGACTCCAACTCAAAAATATCTCCCGTATCCGCACATTCCTCAGCAAAGACTCTGCAAAAACACTAGTGCATGCCCTCATCATATCCCGCCTTGACTACTGCAACCTCCTGCTTTGTGGCCTCCCTTATAACACCCTCGCGTCCCTCCAATCTACCCTAAACGCTGCTGCCCAACTAATCCACCTGTCCCTCTGCTCTTTCCTGACCTCTCCCCTCTATCAATCCCTTCACTGGCTCCCCATTGCCCAGAGACTCAAGTTCAAAACCCTAACCCTGGCATACAAAGCCATCCACAACCTGTCTCCCCCATACATCTGTGACCTAGTCTACCGGTACTTACCTGCACGCAATCTCCGATCCTCACAAGATCTCCTTCTCTACTCCCCTCTTATCTCCTCTTCCTACAATCGCATACAAGATTTCTCCCGTGCATTCCCCCTACTCTGGAACTCTCTACCCCAACATATCAGACTCTCGCCTACCGTGGAAACCTTCTAAAGAAACCTGAAGACCTACCTCTTCCGACAAGCCTATAAACTGCAGTAACCACCGCTCTACCATACCTCTGCACAACCAGCTCTACCCTCACATACCGTATCCTCACCCATCCCTTGTAGATTGTGAGCTTTCATGGGCAGGGTCCCCTCTCCTCCTGTACCAGTCGTTGACTAATTTTGTTAAGATTATTGTAATTGTTTTTGCTATGTATACCCCCTTTTTCACATGTAAAGCACCATGGAATAAATGGCCCTATAATAAATAACAATAATAATACCTGTATATACTGATGATTTATGGCGGTTAGTCAGCCTCAACACATGAAGAGATTGCCTAGTTGTTAGGGAATCCTCACATATGTTGAGGCTGACTGACAGTCATAAATCATGCAGACACAGGGACCCGAACTTAATATATGAGCACGCCGAAGATACTCAGAAAGTGCCAAAGCGTGCTCGGCGAAAGGGTTAAAAGAGCACGCTCGCTCATCACTAGTCCTCAGGTGTCTACCGTACTACTTATTGATTGTTATTGGACACTATAGTAGGCTCCATCTGCGGTTCCCATTGTGGGTTTGATGGGTTTTTGTGAGAAGGGGTTTTCTATGGGGTCTTCCTGTTTTGTTTTTTAAGGAGTTGTTTATATATTGTCTTTTGGGGCTTGTCTTGAACTTATTATTATATGCTATCATGTATTAATATGAACTGGTTTTGATATATTTGTTATTTTTAAGCTAGCTTGTACACTAAATAATTTGAGTATGCTGATGACTTATTTTGTAATGTTCTTACTGCTTTTAGGTGGATTGAAGGTGATAGATATCTAATTTTACCCTGTTAGGACATAGAGGTGTTATTAAGCTGAATAATCAATGTTGAAAGCCAAAAATGTTGTAATCCAGCATTGATAAAACATCATAATTTATTAAATTCTTGTTAAAATAAACCAACCATAAAATGGTAACACATTTGGCCTACGCTTTTCAAACCTACTGCGGGTTCTATGACTAAGAACCCGCAATGGGTTCGAAACATGTAGACCAATGTTTTTTCATGCCATGGTTGTCTTATTTTAGCGAGGATTTAATAAATTGTGATTTTACCTTTATAGGTGATGGATTCAACATTTTTGGTGTCCACCATTGATTTATAATATCCTCCTGGGAGCTGGCTAAGGATTCTGAGCACCACTGACAAGACAGTCTACAAAACTACACCCTGAACTAGTTAATTAGCGGAATACATATATTTTTTTCTTTTGATTGTTATTGAGGTGATTACTTGAGTGGTAATAGGGTGACTTACCTGAGGACCATTCATTTTAAGGAGCGCCATGTAATGTTCTTAGGAAAATTAAGTCTCCTTTGAGGCTTTCCCAGCAGTGACAGCTGATCACAGTGAGTATAGACTAGGGACAGCAAGACGCCTCATAATTAGTGCACAGTTTGGGAACTTTCAGTTAAAAGACACTGTCCAATTCAGGAAATCCTTTTATATACAGTTAATTTTGTAAATGCATCTGACCTATTCACCAGAAAACACAGTTAACCGCTTCGCAACGGCCCACTGTAGATAAACGTCAGCGCTTGCTGGGCTCTGTGCAGCGCCGACGTTTAAAAACGGTGGGTGGTCTCGCAGCGCTCAGGACCCCCAGGGTCCTGCAAGCGCTAGGATTCTGGTGCAGAGCGTTAGCTCTGACAGGGGATATCATCGGGACCTGATTGGATCAGGTCCCAATGATGTTAACCCTTTGCTATGTTCTGTATGCCGCGATCTATAGTGATCGCGGCATATAGAAGATAGACAGAGGAGAGGGGGTCGTCTTACTTACCTCTCCGACGGACCCCTGATACCTTCCAGGACCTGGCGTTGCTATGGCAGCTGGAGGTCACATGACTGCCTCCAGATCTGCCATATATGGTGTCCTGGCAGGACACACTGACTGTGAAACAGTCAGCAAAGATCTCATGTAATGTAATACATGTCTATTACATTACATGAGATCAGTGATCAGAAAAATAAAAATTAATGTCCCATACAGGGACTAAGTAAAAATGTAAAAAAAAATGTTTTTAAACTGTTAAAAAAAATCACAAAATAAATAAAAATAAATAAATAAAATATTAAACCAATAAATCTGTATATTTATGCAAAACCATAAAAAGTACACATATTTGGTATTGCCGCGTCCGAAACAACCCGATCTATAAAACTGCCACACTAATTAATTCCTTCTGTGCACACCGTAATAAAAATAAATAAAAAACGGAGCAAAAAAATATGCTTTTTCATCATATCGCCAAACAAAAAGTGGAAAAAAATGCGATCAAAAAGCAAAATGGAAATAAAAATGCTACCGCTGAAAACGTCATCTTGTTCCGCAAAAAAAAAGCTGCCATACAGCTTCATCAGCCGAAAAATAAAAAAGTTATAGCGCTCAGAATAAAGCAATGCAAAAAAAATATTTTTTCTATAAAATTGTTTTATTGTGTAAAAGCGCCAAAACATAAAAAAAATATACAGTAAGTGTAGTATCACTGTAAACTTACTGACCCGAAGAATAACGCTGCCTGATCACTTTTACCACACACAGAACGGCATAAAAAAAAAACCTCAAAAAACAATTCCTGAATTGTTGGTTTTTGTTCATTTTACCTCCCAAAAAACGGAATAGAAAGCGATTAAAAAATGTCACGTACCCAAAAATGGTACTAATAAAAATGTCAACTCGTCCCGCAAAAAACAAGCCATCACATGACTCTGTCGGCCGAAATATGGAAAAATTATAGCTCTCAAAATATGACTAGATTTTGCAAAAAAAAGCGTCTCTTAGTGTGTGACAGCTGTCAGTCATAAAAACCCGATATAAATCTGGTATCTCTGTAATCGCACCGACCCGAAGAATAAAGTAATCTAATCAGTTATATCACACGAGGAACGGCGTAAAAAATAAATAAAACCAATTCTTCACCTGCTACTGATTTGTTTATTATGTCTCCCAAAGATCGCAGTAAGGCTCTGCTCACATTTATCCTGCGCTCTGCGCTGAGCACTTACACCAGAGTTTCCGTGTAAATCTCTGAAATACGTGATTCAGACGGAACCCATGATGGAAGATTCCCTGTAATGAGGCAGATAGAGTCCACTGTGGATGCCGTCTGGCCTGTGATCCCACAGTGTCATTTGTTTTAGGCATGCATAAAAGTGCGGTTGGCCACAGTTTTGTGCACTTCAGAAAAAAAGGACACCGCTAAACAGAGGCCAGACGGAGTCCAGAGTAACTCTGCTGCCTCATTACAGTGAATGGATCCCGCAGGGGTTTCATCTGAATTACATCACTTGGAAATTTAGATGGAAACCCCGATGTAAGTGCTCAGCCTAGAGCGCCGGATAAATGTTATGTAAAATGTTCCCAATAAAAGCTTCAACTCAGTCCTCAAAAAAAGCTAGTCCCCACTCAGGTCCGTCATCTGTTAAAAATATAAGGGACTTCCAAGTTACTGGTAGCAGAAAGGCTCTGGAAAAGCGAAATGGCCCTTGCCCCCCAAAAGAAATTCAGAAAATTTTGTGCTCCCAAATCCAAATGCCTGTTCTACAATAATTTGTTCTCCAATTGTCAAATAGCGCTCCGTCCCCGCCAGATCTCGCCGTATGGCTGAGCGGTACGATACAGCCACATATGGGGTATTGCCACTTTTAGAAGAAATTGTGTGACACATTTCGGCACCATTTTTACCCATTGCCCTGTGTGAAAATGTAAAATCAGAGGGTAAAACATTTTTTTGTGGTAAAAATATAATTATGCTTTTTTCACTGCCCAATGGTATAAATTTAAAAATTAAAAAATACTCACTACTTCCCTAGATAAATTCCTTGAGAGGTGTAGTTTACAAAATGGGGTCACTTGTGGGGGTTTCTGCTGTTTCGGCATGTCAGCAACTCTTCAAATGTGACATGGTGTCTGCAACCTATCCCAGCCAACATAGCGCTCCTTTCTCTTCCGAACCCTGCCGTACACCAAAGCAGTGGTTTTCCCCCACATATGGGGTATCGGCGTACTCAGGAGAAATTGCACAACAAATTTCATGGTGCAATTTATCCTGTTATCCTTATGATAATGCAAAATTAGGGAATGAAAAACATTTTTTGTGGGAAAAATGTGAAAATTTTATTTTTATGGCTTAATATTATAAACCTCTGTGAAGCAGCTGGGGGGGCAAGGTGCTCACCACACATCTAGATAAGTTCCCTAAGGGGTCTAGTTTCCAAAATGGTGGCACTTGTGGGGAGTTTCTACTGTTTAGGCACATTAGGGGCTCCCCAAACGCAACATGGCGTCTGCTAATTATTCAAACAAATTTTACATTCAAAAAGTCTAATGGCGCTCCTTCCCTTCTGAACCCTGCAGTGCGCCCAAACAGTGGTTTTCCCTCACATATTGGGTATCAGCGAGCTCAAGAGAAATTGCACAAAAAAATTTGCGGTCCATTTTTTCCTGTTACCCCTGTGAAAATACAAAAAAATGGGTCTAAAGTAACATTTTTGTGAAAAAAGTTAAATGTTAATTTTTTTCTTCCACATTCCAAAAATTCCTGTGAAGCACCTGAAGGGTTAATAAAGTTCTTGAATGTGGTTTTGAGCACCTTGAGGGGTGCAGTTTTTAGAATGGTGTCACCTTTGGGTATTTTCTGTCATAAAGACCCCTCAAAGTGACTTCAAATATGATGTGGTCCCTAAAAAATTGTTTTTGTAAATTTTGTTGGAAAAATGAGAAATCACTGGTTAACCTTTAACCCTTATAGCTCCCTAAAAAAAAAAAATTTTGGTTCCAAAATTTTGCTTATGTAAAGTAGACATGTGGAAAATGTTATTTATTAACTATTTTGTGTGACATATCTCTCTGATTTAAGGGCATGAAAATTCAAAGTTTGAAAATTGCAAAATTTTCAAAATTTTTGCCAAATTTCCGATTTTTTTCACAAATAAACGCAAGTGATATTGAAGAAATTTTACCACTATCATGAAGTACAATATGTCACAAAAAAAAACATTCTCAGAATCAGGGGGATCCGTTGAAGCGTTCCAGAGTAATTACTTCATAAAGTGACAGTGGTCAGAATTGAAAAAATTGGCCCGGTCACGAAGGCAAAAACAGGCTCTGGTGCGAAGTGGTTAAATTGTCATTCTGGTTTCAGCAAATAAATCTTATTTACGGTTTAGATCGAAGTTTAATGATAAGACTTCTGTATCAAATCCTCAGGTTTTAAGATCTATGCTCTCTTCTTGCCTTTTGTAGGTTTCTTTTTTTTTGTTTTGGTGCTTTGGTTCATAACTCCATACTAGAAACTGCTCTGACATATATACTATAACTAGAGCATGCCCTCATCATCTCCCGCCTCGACTACTGCAACCTCCTGCTCTGTGGCCTCCCTTCCAACACTCTTGCGCCCCTCCAATCTATCCTAAACTCTGCTGCTCGACTAATCCACCTGTCCCCCCGCTATTCTCCGGCCTCCCCCCTCTGTCAATCCCTTCACTGGCTCCCCATTACCCAGAGACTCAAGTTCAAAACCCTAACCATGGCATACAAAGCCATCCACAACCTGTCTCCTCCATATATCTGTGACCTAGTCTCCCGGTACATACCTGCACGCAACCTCCGATCCTCGCGGGCAGGGTCCTCGCTCCTCCTGTACCAGTCGCTGACTCGTTTTGTTAATACTATGTAAATGTTTTTGCTATGTATACCCCTATCATATGTAAAGCGCCATGGAATAAATGGCGCTATAATAATAAATATTAATAACTAATCAGTCTATATACCTGTGTATACATCACAAAGTTAGGACAGGTCCCTCCACTGGAAGAAAACCAGAATCCAATGGCAAGTCCACCAAAATCTGCTGATTCAGATTTTATTGCAGATTGTTAGGAATGGACATCTGATCTATTGAAAAGCTGTGTATTCGCATTTTGCCCATTTTGATGATGCCGTGCCAAAGCTTCCATGGTCCCTTGGCTGGTCCCTGAACATTGTTAGAAGTGGCAAGTAGACCACAGCTGCCTGAGGGTCAGGGAGGCTTTGCTGCAAAAGTGGCAGAAGACTGGACAGATAAATATATTATTACTTTTATTATTAATCATTTTCTGCACTGTAGAATTTTGCTGCATGTAACCCTCAGCAAAATCCACAAAGATTTAGAAAATCTAAACAGCAGGTCATTTTAAATGTGGTCAATTTCCGCAGCTACAGATGAGATTTGTTAAGAGTTTATATGCTTTGCTGCTACTATAGTCTGCCGCTGATTTTCCATCCAAGAATCTAAAATGCAAATTTGCAGCTTTTCCATCTTGTGTGGGTGTACTCTAAAAATAAAGAATCAGACAAGTTCCTACAGTCAACACTACGTTTTCATGCATTATTATTATTAACCCTCAAGAATCATTATAAAAAGGAAACAAAGAGCAAAATAATCTAACATTAGATGGAGAACACAGTGTGATGGTGCAGAGGGGTGTTGTTAAGATCATTAAAGCCTTTTGTACAAAATCACCTCATGCCGCGAGTTGCAAGTAATTTGCACACAGCGAAGAGAAATTTGTCTGTTATTGTTATTTTTTTCTTAACTTTTATTTTTTCATTTATATCAGGACCTTTGTTTCATGATTTTGGAATGCCTGACTAAATAGACCCCTTTCATCTCAATTTAAATCAAAACCTCCCCTCGGACATGTAATGACCCTAACAGCCTCTTTAGCAAAAAAAAATATAACAATAGATATATAACATCAAGATATACAGTATACACCGTATTTTTCGGACAATAAGACGCACTTTTTCCCCCAAATTTGGCAGGAAAATGGGGGGTGCATTTTGTGGTCCGAACGTAGCTTACCGGGGAGTTGCGGTGGTGGTGGAGTGGGATCGCAGGAAGCAGGGTCCCTCTGTTCCCTCCCTCAGGAACCCGGCGGTGGCAGCAGAAGCGGTGAGATGCTATGGGGCCAGTGTCAGCGGTGAAGCAGAGCGACGTGCGCTGCTTTTCCGGCAGCCCTGGCCATCTTCCTGAAGCCGTGATCTACAGGGAAAATGGCCGCCCGAGCTGGCAAATGTGCAGACTGGGAACCCGGCGGCGATTTCCCTGAGGCACACGGCTTCAAGAAGATGGCCACGGTGATCCCAGTCTGCGTATGCGCTGGCTCGGGTTGCCATTTTCCTGTAGATCACAACTTCAGGAAGATGACCAGGGCTGCCGGAAAATCAGCGCTCACCGTTCTGCCTAACCACCAACCGCCAGACACCGGCCCTGCAGAATCTCACCTCTCCTGCTTCAGCCGCCGGGTTCCTGAGGGGGAGGGACCAGGCCTCCTGCGATCCTGCTCGACCACCACCGCAACCACCCGCTGCTGGGGCACCCCCTTCTCCTACCCAGGGTAAGCAGCATTCCTCCACTTCTGCTGGCTTCCTGTAGGACCCTGCCTCCTGTGACTCCACTCCAAAGCCTCCCAGGTAAGATACCTATTTGGACTATAAGACGGACCCCCATCTTATAAAAAAAAAAATTCTATTTTCCACTCCAAAATTTGAGGTGCGTCTTATGGTCTGAAAAATATGGTATATAAAAACATATATACATATATACATATTACACCCACAAACAAGGGGGACTTTGGGGGTCTAACACCACCTTTTACTGCCGCATCAGTTTCTCCTCTCTGCCCTCAACCACAAAGCACTGGATCGAGGGCACCGAGGGCACCTGTGTTGCCCATACAAACGTATAGAGCCACAAATAAATTCTCCGACATTTTAACAGAACAGATAAACTCACAATATTTTCACAACCAATTTAATCATATTTATTAATAAATTCCAGGTAAAACATACACCAAGAATACTTAAAAATAATAAAATACATGCATGAAAGCAACAATGCATTTCAGAGGGCTACCCCCTTTGTCAAGCACAGAATACAATACAGTATACCAGTTAAACCATAAGGTGAGATGCTCCTTACTTAATGATCTGTTGCTGATGCGCACACTATTTGTACCCCTCTGATGGACTCAAGAACCCTCAACAGCCATAAATCCCCTAAATTTCCTGCTCAAGGCCCAATATCCAAACTTTCCTACTCCAAATTCAGGTCAAAAATCCTTCTTAGGTGACAGGGTCATGCCTTAAACTGTAACGTCGGTTCAATTTTTATTTCATAAATCATTAGTACACATGAAAATAAGCAACTTTGTATTATATCTTATCAGAGAAATCTGCTTCTTTCTCTGCCAGAATTGCTCAGTGATTATCAAAATTCTCAATTCTAAGGTAAAATCTGTATTCAGTGAAGACAGACGTTCATGATGGCATACAGCTGGTGAAATAAGTATTGAACACATCACCAATTTTCTAAGTAAATATATTTCTAAAGGCGCTATTCACATGGAATTCCCACCAGAAGTCGATAACAACCCATCCAATCAATACAGGCAAAGAAATCAAACCATAGATGGGGCAGCATCTATTTAATTGGGGCAGCACAATGGCTCAATGGTTAACACTGCAGCCTCGCAGTTCTTGGACCCGGGTTCAAAGGACAACATCTGCAAGGAGTTTGTATGTTCTCCCCGTGTTTGCGTGGGTTTCCTCCGGGTTCTCCGTTTTTTTCCCACACTCCAAAGACATACTGATAGGGAATGTAGACTGTGATCCCCAATGGGGACAGTGCTAATAATGTCTATAAAGCACTGTGGAATTAATGGCGCTATATAAGTAAGTAAAATAAATTAATTAATAAATAGATGTCCATAAATTAATTTATGTATAATAATAATGAGAAATGACACAGGGAAAAAGTATTGAACACATGAAGAAAGAAAGGTGCAAAAAGTCATGGAAAGTCGTGACACCAGGTGAAATGTATCAGTAATTAGAAAGCAATCCTGCCACTTAGTGAAAAATAATATATTTACAAATATTCTATTTTTGTACCAGTTTTACTAGGAGATTTTCCTGTAGGCTCACCCACCAATATGTATTTGTGTGTGCTGTGTTGCACATATTTATGCTTTTTAACTTACACATAAAACCTAATTTTTATTCATTGGTGATTACCTTGGTCCTTGCACATTTTTACATTATTGGTTTTTGTTTCGTGGTTGTGTTTTGGGACACTGTATCCCATCAAGATTTGTAATTTTGGGTTTTGCAAATATCTAATATGTATCATCAGTTTAAATAGTAATAGATGATAGATAGATAGATAGATAGATAGATAGATACTGTATTTTTCGTACTATAAGACGCACCGGACCATAAGACGCACCTAGGTTTTAGAGGAGGAAAATAAAAATATAAAAATGTAAGCAAAAAATGTGGTCATTATGCACTTTTAAGAGGGAGGGGGTCTTCTGCTGACTCTGGTATAGGGTAATGTCCCCCAATTCTGACAATATCCCCCATTATGGTATATATGCCGCCCCCCTTCCTTTTATATGTGGTCTCCATCCCCATCCTGGTATGCCTGGCATCCCTCCATCCTGGTATGCATGGCACCCCTCATCCTTATCCTGGTATGCATGACACCCCTCATACCTATCCTGATATGCATGGCACCCATCCTTCCTGTCCTGGTATGCATGGCACCCCTCATCCCTGTCCTGGTATGCATGGCACCCCTCATCCCTGTCCTGGTATGCATGGCACCCCTCATCCTTATCCTGGTATGCATGGCACCCCTCATACCTATCCTGATATGCATGGCACCCCTAATCCCTGTCCTGGTATGCATGACACCCCTCATCCCTGGCCTGGTATGCATGGCACCCCTCATCCCTGTCCTGATATGCATGGCACCCCTAATCCCTGTCCTGGTATGCATGGCACCCCTCATCCCTGTCCTGGTATGCATGGCACCCCTCATCCGTGTCCTGGTATGCATGGCACCCCTAATCCCTATCCTGGTATGCATGGCACCCTTAATCCCTGTCCTGGTATGCAGGCACCCCTCACCCCTGTTCTGGTATGCATGGTACCCCTAATCCCTATCCTGGTATGCATGGTACCCCTAACCCCTGTCCTGGTATGCATGGTCCCCCTAATCCCCATCAGGCTGCACATTAAAAAAAAATAAACACTCCTACTCACCTCTCTTCTTTCCTCCAGCGCTGCGTCCGGTCTGCCTCCACTGATCTCTCCATGTGAGCCGCGCATGACGTCACTGCCATGCACGGCTCACATGGAGAGATCAGCTGCCGGAAGTCACTGCTCCCCACGCCGGGTCTGTGTGCGCGGGGAGCAGTGACTTCACTCTCCTTCATAGCCGACACACAGCAGAGCCGCGCTGCGGCTGCTGCTGCTGCCGGCTATCTCCTGTGCCTGCTCATTAAAGGGCATGAATATTCACCCCCTCCCCACGCCCATGGGCGTGGAGAGAGGTTGAATATTCATGCCTTTAACAGCGGGCACATCAGATAGCCGGCAGCAGCAGTAGCCGCAGCGCGGCTACACTGTATACCGCTATTAAGGAGCATGAATATTCAGTGCTCCCCACGCTCCATGGGCGTGGGGAGCAGTGAATATTCATTTTCTTTAGCAGCGGGGACAGTGTAGGCTGCAGCGGGCAGCTGCTGCCTCCTGTGCCCCGCTCCTCCACCGATACCGCTCCCCCCCACACCACACATAAATATACACCCCCCCAACATTCGGACCATAATACGCACCCCCCATTTTCCTCCAAAATTTTGGAGGAAAAAAGTGCATCTTATGGTCTGAAAAATACGGTAGGTGCATCACCAGCAACAATATAGTAATAGGGTGCAAAGCCTCCCAGGTAAGACCAATCCTCCAATAAATCAAAATATGGAAGCTGCGCACCAATATTATTTAAAGGCCCATAATAGCGATGTTTCGGTCCATATGAGGACCTATCTTAAGCAGACCTTGAGAAAGATCTTCATATGGGCTGAAATGTCGCTATGATGGGCCATTAAAAACATTTTTGATTTGCTATATTGCTTTGCTCCTTCAATTTTTTTATTTGATAGATAGAAAATATATTCCCAATATATTTTTTTGCAAAGTTTTTCTGTTTTTATGGCAATTTTACATAAGATTTATATAAAAATTATTCAGGGCCCAAAACACATGTCCAGCAATATTTTATTTTCCAGTGTGACAACATAGTTGGAAGAAAAACATTAAACCTAACAAATGGTCTGTCTGAGTTTAAGCACTACAGCTTGCATGATTTGTGTAGAAGTGAACAGCTCTGTCTGTATTCTCCGGTGTGTTGTATATAATAATCTAATTTCTGCACTGACTAAAGAACAGTTTCACTTTGAACATGTGTACAACGAGCTAAAAAGCTTGTAACAGAACTTCAACATGACGTTTCAAGGATGGAGCGAGACTGCCATCTACTGGCCAGAGACAGTCAAGCGGAACCAAAATACACAAAGGAAGTTGCAGGCAGGGCAGATTCAGAGGCTGGACCCGATCAGGTGACTTCCAGGAAGGAGTTCAGAGAGATAAGAGGCCAGCGCGCCAAACCTGAGGGGTCTTTGGCGCCAAGCAGCAGAGAGGAGCAGACGTGCTCCCTGCGTCCTGAGAAACCCCGCATGACAGGCCAAATCCAGAGGCCTGAGAGGTGCTCCAGCCGGGCACCGGTAAAAGAGCTCCGGATCCCTCACAGTTGTGACTCGAGTGCTGTGCCTGCTGAGGATACTAGGAACCTGATCGCTGTGCTGAGTGAGTTCGCGGAACCCGACGTCGGCCGCCGACAGACGAGGCCTGGACCCCCCTATCCAAGGCTCGAGAGACTGCCCCCAACAGCCAAGCAGAGAGGAGCTGCATACGTGAGCAGGGCCGTCACTTCCACTGCTCACCCACGGTACCGGGGACAATTGGGTTTAAGTATTCAGGTTGGGAGGGGGACGGTTGGGGCTAAAGTAGCACAACGTGATTTAATTGAATTCATCCGGAAAGAGACTCACGGCCTAGCGGGAATAACCGGTGACCCCCGCTAGGGCCAAATTCACGGTTAAAGAACTTGTGTGGTGCTTCTCATGCTTGAGGGCATCACCTTACTTTAAGAGACTGCGCCTTATTTTAAGAGACTGCGCCTTACTTTAAGAGACTGCGCCTTATTTTAAGAGACTGCGCCTTATTTTGAGAAAATTTCGTATTTTTCTGATATTTCAAACCACTGTTCATTACCCTTGTTGCTAATCCCTTGTTTCAGTATACCTGTTGTATAAAACTGTTTACAAACATCTCTGACTGTTCTCGCCTTGTGTCTCTGTGCGTTGCATTCCGGCACCTGCATTACATTTGGCGTAGTCGGCAGGATGCAACATTCAGACGCAGAGATGGCGGATCAGTCTATGGCTGGGTCCGGCCGGAGCCATATACCCCTGGGGGCTATGCTCAGCCATCTTCCCAAGTTTACAGGGGATGGCATGTCACTTTGGGACTGGGCAGAAAGACTGAGAAGTATGCTGCGTATGTATCCCCTTGACCCTCTAGCCCAGGCGGAGTTGGCCCTCCTAACCCTTGATGGAGAGGCCCAACAGACTGTGATGTACCGCCCACCTGGGGACCGTGACACCGTGGATAAAGTGATAAAAATTTTAGAGGACATGCACGGTGACACTACAGATTTGGGACACTTGCGCTTACGGTTGTTTCAGCGGGTCCAAGGGGAAAATGAGACAGTAAATCAGTATGTTAATGCATTACAGGAAGTGACGGCCCATATCACTAAGAAAACTCGAGATGGGAACCGAGGACTGGGACCATTGGATGAGGTGTTGCGTGACCAACTGATTGCTGGCTTGAAAGACCCTTCCCTGAGGCAGATCCTGAAGGAGCGGCTGCGATTGAGCCCTGATATGGGCTTCCTGGAGGTAGGGGCTGAAGCTAGAGTCCTGGAGAGAGAAGTTCCTGTTCTCAAAGCCACAGTTAGAAGTCATGAGGCAATTGCTCCTGGATTCACCAACCAAGAGCCTGATTGGGTACGGGAAATACGTCAGGAAATTCGAGACATTCGGGGTGAGCTGAATTCTATTAGGAAGACTCCTACTGCCCCCTTGCCGACGGACCGTACTGCTCAACGCGGACGGAGACCAGAACGAGAAAGACATTCCTATCCGGCCCCAGCACGACATGTACCCGACCTATCGGCAGAACGAGGACCGGAGTGCTGGACCTGCGGAGGTAGGGGGCATATCTCCAAAGACTGTCCCAACCGAGAAAGGAGGAGGAGGGGACAGCCGTTAAACTAAAATGCCCCACGGTTGTGGAGCATACCGTGGGGTCTCGAGCTTCAGAGAGTAGAAGAGGGAGCTCTGAAGACATTGTCTCCGAGAGGCCCATTATCTGGGCTGAATTCAATGGGCAGCGGATCCGTTGTTTGATGGACACCGGGTCTCAAGTGACCACTATGCCTGAGACGTACTTCCAAAGTCACTTTCCTGAAGTCGCTCGTTCCTGCCGGGAACCCACTGTCAAACTGGTGGCGGCTAATCAACTACCTATCCCAGTAGCAGGAGTAGTATGGATGTCTGTGCAGGCATGTGGAAAGGACCTCGGTCGAAAAGGGATTGTACTGACCACCGGGCCCGGAGGCGATGGGCCCATTGTAACCCTGGGCATGAATGTGCTGAAAGAAGTCGGACAGTTCCTGGCTGAGGGCTGTAGCAAAAACAACTGGACCCGCGCCACTCGAGACCCAGCTAACAAGAGAGTGTTCCAGCACCTCGTGCGGGTCAGTCAGATTCAAAAGTTGCCCACTACCTCCCAGTACCTTGGTAAGGTATCGATACCGCCCGAAGCCACAATAACACTGCCGGTGGGACAGACTGTACTCACTTTGCCGGTGCTGGCACATGTGTCCTTAGAGGGCGTGGACATTCAAGTTGAACCAATGGAGGGAGAAGAAGCGCCCTCTGGACTCCTGATTGCTCGAACTCTGGCCACCGTGCGGCACGGTCGAGTACCCGTGCGCTGCATCAATTTAAGTGGCACCAATTTACAGTTGTTGCCCCGACAAGAGGTGGCGCGAGTGTGCGTAATGCCGGAGGCCCTTACTAGAGCTGACGCTATAGGGCTGGCACCTGTGGAAGGAAAACCATGGACCCTAGAGGTGTCCCTCAATAGCCAGGAACATGGAAGAGAACCGTTGGCTGGACGCCACCTCCTGGAAGAAATGGAAGCTAACCTGACTGAGTTTTCTGCTGGACAAGTGAGGCAGATCGAACAACTTCTACAGCGATATCAGGGAGTGTTTGCACAGCATGAAGATGATTTCGGGTGCACTCGGGACATTCAGCACGAAATACCCACCGGAAATACTGCTCCCATCCGAGAGAGATATCGGCAGATCCCGCCTCAAATGTACCAGGAGGTGAAAGAGCTATTGGCCCACATGTTGCGGAACGGTGTGATCCGTGAAAGCCAGAGCCCCTGGGCGGTTTCGATCGTGCTGGTCCGAAAGAAGGACGGTACCCTGAGATTCTGCGTAGACTATCGGAAGCTGAATGCCTGTACAGTACGGGACTCCTATCCACTCCCCCGAATCGAAGAGTCTCTATCTGCACTAGGGAGCGCCAAATTCTTCTCCTCCCTCGACCTGGCCAGTGGCTATTGGCAGGTCCCAGTAGCTGAGAAGGATCGTCCGAAGACAGCTTTTGTTCTCCCTATGGGCCTGTTTGAGTTCAATCGAATGCCGTTCGGACTAACAAATGCGCCAGGAACCTTCCAACGGCTGATGGAGAGATGCTTGGGGGACCTCAACTTTGAAGCCACTTTAATATATCTGGACGATATAATTATCTATTCCGCAACGTTTGAGGATCATCTCCGCCGATTGGAACAAGTGTTAGAACGGCTACAAAGGCACGGCCTGAAAATTAAGCCTCGTAAGTGTCGTCTCTTCAAACGAGAAATTGAATATCTGGGGCACACTGTGTCCAGTGCAGGGGTGCACCCCACTGCGGAGAAAGTAGCTGCCGTGCAGAAGTGGCCCACGCCCGCCAATCTAAGGGAACTAAGGGCATTCCTGGGGCTCGCTGGATACTACCGCAGATTCATTAAAGACTTCGCTAAGATTGCGAACCCGCTCAATGAATTGCTGAGAGGAACAGCCGGGGGAGCCAAGCGGCAGCCCATTCAGTGGGGCCCACGACAAGAAGAGGCATTCCGAGCATTGAAAATGGCGCTAACAGATGCCCCGATTCTGGCCTACGCTGACTTTTCGCAGCCGTTCATGTTGTACACTGATGGAAGCTTGCATGGGCTGGGAGCAGTGCTGGCTCAAGTACAAGGAGGGAAAGAGCGAGTGATCGCGTATGCCAGCAGGTCACTCCGAGATACGGAGAAGAATCCGGACAACTACAGTTCGTTTAAGCTGGAGCTACTGGCAATGGTGTGGGCCATGACCGAGAAGTTTGCTGAGTACCTGTCAGGGTCAGAAGTGCAAGTGCGGACAGATAACAACCCTTTGGCCCACTTGGAGAACGCCAAACTGGGCGCGTTAGAACAGCAGTGGGTCGCAAGGATGTCCAAATTCCAGTATAAAATCGCCTATCGGTCCAAGGCCCTGAACACACATGCAGATGCCCTGTCCCGGGTCACTCAGGCGGGGCCGAAGAAGGACAGAGATGAGGAGTTCGAAGGCGACGGGATCCCGGATTTCAGCCAGTTCGCCGCTGCTGTGGTCGACGCCCAAGAGACCAGAGGGGAGCCGAGGCCCACTCAGATTCTGGGACGTTCAAGAGACGAATGGATACATCTGCAGCAATCCGACCCGGAGCTAGCAAAGTTGAGAGAATGGGTCGCCCTTAATCAGAGACCCGACCAGGAAACCAGAGCCGCTTCACTTCCAACTACCCTACAAATCCTAGGCCAGTGGGAGAGGCTCCTCCTGAAGGATGGCTTGCTATGCCGAAGAATCCAGCTGCCTCGAGAGTTTGATGTTACCTGGCAAGTGGTAGTTCCAGGAGCACTAGTAACACAGCTAGCCCAAGAAGCTCATAGAAGAGGTGCTCACTTCGGAGTAGAAAAGACCTTTCGGTGGTTGCAACGGCTGGTGTATTGGCCTCAACTGCGACAAGAAGTCGAGGGGGTCTGCCGAACATGTCGCCAGTGTGAGTTGAACAAGCCCCCGGAGCAAAGAGCTCCCATTCAGACCATCCAAACTTCTGCCCCCTTGGAAGTCTTGATGATTGACTACTTGATGGTAGGAACTTCATGCAATGGTTATGGACACTGTTTAGTCATGACTGATCACTTCACCAAGTTTGCAGTAGTGACGCCCACTAAAGATCAGACGGCAGAAGCCGCAGCCAAGGCCATCTGTCAAGATTTCATCCGGATTTATGGGTGCCCGAAGCGAATACATTCTGACCAGGGGGCCTGCTTCCAAGGACGAGTGATGGATGAGCTATACCGCATCTATGGGATCGACCGTTCCCGGACAACGCCCTACCACCCGCAAGGGAACGGGGCTTGCGAGCGATTTAACCGAACCCTGTTGCAAATGTTGCGAACACTGGAAGCGGACAAAAAGATGAAGTGGCCCGAATTCGTGTCCGAGCTGGTGTGGGTGTATAATAATCGAGTTCATGCAACCACCGGCTACACCCCCTACATGTTGCTGTTTGGAAGAAGTGGCCGAGAAATCACCGAACTGGAGCTAGACTCAGAAGACCCCGGTCCGGGCAGTAGCCCAAGTACCTGGATTCGAGAACACCAGCGTCGACTCCATACCGTGAGAAGACTGGTTGCTCAGAAGTTTCAGGAAGTAGAGCATGCAGTTCGGCCCCCGACCACAGGTGGATCGCTTCAGCCAGGAGACCGAGTGCTGGTGAGGGCTAAACGATTTGGGAGTAAGCTGGACCATCGTTGGGAGGCAATACCATATCGGGTGGTGAAGAACGTTCACCCAGACAACCCCGTCTACGAGGTTAGGCCCGAAGGGGATGACACCGCGACATCCAGGGTGTTGCACCGTAATATGTTGCGACCTTGCTCCTCTGAAGCAGAAGTCTGTAACAGGGCTGGGCCCTCAGACGTGTTGGCTGAAGTGCCACATACAGGAACCTTGGGGGATGAAGAAGGGTGGGCCACAATGCAGTTGGGCCCGTCAGAACCGTTGGTGCCACTCCCGAGTGGAAGTCAGAATGAGTCAGGAAATGATTTGCAATCCCCAGTAGTTGATTCCTCGGATCTCCCGGAGTCTCCTCCGCAAGAAGAGCCCCGCAGAACTGAGCGGGCTAATGCCGGAATTCCTCCTAACCGGTATGCTCAGGAAGAGTTTATCTGGTCTCGAATCCAACAGAAAACGCAGGAGTGTGCCCAACTCCTGTCTGAGCTTGCACTGCCTGGAAGGAGACATCAATTCTGCGAGGAGTCCACTCGCCCGAGGACTGGCGAGCAAAAAGGAGGGAGGAATGTAGAACGAGCTAAAAAGCTTGTAACAGAACTTCAACATGACGTTTCAAGGATGGAGCGAGACTGCCATCTACTGGCCAGAGACAGTCAAGTGGAACCAAAATACACAAAGGAAGTTGCAGGCAGGGCAGATTCAGAGGCTGGACCCGATCAGGTGACTTCCAGGAAGGAGTTCAGAGAGATAAGAGGCCAGCGCGCCAAACCTGAGGGGTCTTTGGCGCCAAGCAGCAGAGAGTAGCAGACGTGCTCCCTGCGTCCTGAGAAACCCCGCGTGACAGGCCAAATCCAGAGGCCTGAGAGGTGCTCCAGCCGGGCACCGGTAAAAGAGCTCCGGATCCCTCACAGTTGTGACTCGAGTGCTGTGCCTGCTGAGGATACTAGGAACCTGATCGCTGTGCTGAGTGAGTTCGCGGAACCCGACGTCGGCCGCCGACAGACGAGGCCTGGACCCCCCTATCCAAGGCTCGAGAGACTGCCCCCAACAGCCAAGCAGAGAAGAGCTGCATACGTGAGCAGGGCCGTCACTTCCACTGCTCACCCACGGTACCGGGGACAATTGGGTTTAAGTACTCAGGTTGGGAGGGGGACGGTTGGGGCTAAAGTAGCACAACGTGATTTAATTGAATTCATCCGGAAAGAGACTCACGGCCTAGCGGGAATAACCGGTGACCCCCGCTAGGGCCAAATTCACGGTTAAAGAACTTGTGTGGTGCTTCTCATGCTTGAGGGCATCACCTTACTTTAAGAGACTGCGCCTTATTTTAAGAGACTGCGCCTTACTTTAAGAGACTGCGCCTTATTTTAAGAGACTGCGCCTTATTTTGAGAAAATTTCGTATTTTTCTGATATTTCAAACCACTGTTCATTACCCTTGTTGCTAATCCCTTGTTTCAGTATACCTGTTGTATAAAACTGTTTACAAACATCTCTGACTGTTCTCGCCTTGTGTCTCTGTGCGTTGCATTCCGGCACCTGCATTACACATGAACCATCCCACGTGATGTGTTTTACCTGGTTTCGGGGGATAAAAAACTGCTGCATTTCAAGGGAAAAGTGCCAAGCCTTTTAACATGGCTTTTTTATGCAAGATCCCAGATCACACATCCAGATCCCGCTTTGATGAAGACTATCCCCTGCCTTGTAGTCCTGCTGATGTCTGTGTTAGGCTGGCAAGGCAAAGTCTCTTTAAAAGCCATTCAAATAATTCACTGCGGGGAACAAAAAAAGAAACATTTAAGTAGGTCAAAAGCCTTGGAAACGAACGCTGTCCACATCTGTATTGTTCTTCCTGAATACTACAGTGTGAAGATGATATTCTTTTATTCTTTTCAAAGAATTAAAATCCAATTTCTTACTTGGTTATATAATGGCTTAAAAGAATGACGCACATGGGTCGATGAGTGCTCATGTCAAGGTTCACGTGTCTTCCACTTACACATATGGTTTTATTGATCCGCTAAAGGCAAGTAAAACCTCCAGTGAGCTATCAAGTAATCATTATCTATATGACTGTTATCATGGCAAATACTCCGACTGCTTATAGAAAGGTCTCATAGTTAGAAGAACTGTCAAAAAGTGTGACTTTTGTCACTATTTATACTATACAATGTATATATATGTATATATATATATATTTTTTTTTTTATTATTATTATTTTTAGTATTTTGTAAATCCATCTTTGGCTTTCAACCCAGCCTGAATCTTTCTGGGCATCCTCTCGATCAGATTCAAACATGTCTCGACCGAAATCTGATCCCAGGTCATTTCTACATGTTCCCAAAGTTGGTGCATACTGGTTGACTCAGTTGGGTATGTATTCAGTTTTTTCTTTAACTCTACTCAATTCAGTTGAGGTCTGGGGGCTGTGGGGGCCAATCCAGCACCTCTACTTCATTGTCATTGAACCATTTCTTCACCAATCTCGACATATACTTTGGGTCATTGTCCTGATGGAACACTATGTCGCCCTTTTCATACCCATAGTACTTGAGTGTACAAAGTAATTAGTCTTGTAGGATACTCATATATTCAGCATTGAGACCACCATCGATCCTGGTCAAGTATCCAAAGCCTTTTGCTGTGAAACAACCCCATATCAGCAGGTTTCCTTCACCAAACTTGACAGTTCCTTCAATTTCTCCATCCATTTTTCCCTTGTTTCTTCCAGACCCATTTGCACCCATCAGAGCCTAGTCTACTGACTTTTGCCTCATCGCTCCAAATCACCCATTTCCAATCTTCTACTGTTCAGTTTTCGTACTTTTTTGCAAACTCGGGTCGATGCTTCTTAGACTTGTGTAACATGCATTGCATGGTACTTGCATGGATGTCTGTGATCTCACTATTATGAAACTTACGAGTCACCTCCACTGCTGTGTTTGTCACACCAGAACTAATAGACCTTGTGATGAGCGAACTTGTTGACTGCAATATTTTGCCTAGACGTCCACCTCTTGGCTTTTGAATGGATGGACAGACTACATTTCATATTCTTTCAACTGTCCTGGCACGAACATGATGCAGTTTGGCAATTTTCTTGGCTGAGAGACCGCTATTGATGAGCTGGATGATGCTGTTTCTCTTTTCTTGGAAAATCTTCTTCATGGCTGCTCCTCGATTCAAGCCAGTGACCTCTCGCTTGGGAATCAACCTCATAACACACTGAGCTATTAGGGAATGTGGGAACAGGTTGTAATTTGTAGTATACAGGAAGAAAAAGATTTTTCTACTACCAGGAGCAAACAGTAACAATTCAGTGACATGACAAGAATCTGCATAACTAATCATATGCTAAATAGTTGTAAATCAAATTTATGTATAGACAAGATGAAGATCTATAAAATGATGGTAATCAAACCTTAAAAGCAGTAGTGGATGGCAAGTGATAGAGCCAGAAAATCAAAAGTTCAAAATTTTGGTACCCTTTTGCTCTTCACTGTATATAGGACGCAGCTATAATTGGATGATATTTAGGCGACTGATTGCATAGTATGATTGAAGTATTTGGGCAAAAAGTAGAACACTAAAATAGAGACAGGATCATAAAAAGGTACTGTACAGGGAATGAATCTATGGCTGCCCCTTTGAGATCCTAAACTAGGGGTTCGATGTTGCAGATATCATAAATATGCCTATCTGTAATATAATATTTTTAGGCTTTTTGTTAGGATAGGATCATCAAGACCTTATTGGTGGAGTTCGATCAAGACGCAGAGCAGTACATTGGGTTAATGTTCAATCTTTTACAGTGAGCTGCAGTATGGGCAAAGCCACAACAAAATGTGGTTGTTTACCAGTGAAGGGGACATGGTGGTCTCATTCAGCTAAACAGGTTGCCAGAAGTTGGACACCTAGCTGTCAGATATTGATGACCAATCCTGAAAAACTCCATTAGGGTCTTGGTTAATGTCTTTTCTGTGTTTTCTATGCCTCATTATCTTTTTTTCAACTGATTCCTAACAGTTGTGTTTTTCATTTTTCCCAGTTTGTTTCTCTCATTTGTCTGTGATATTTTTACTTTAATCAGTTGCAGTTTGTGATGGTGTTCGGGTATGTTTCTTAAGTTGAATGTTGGAAATATGATAGTTTGGTTGTTTCTTTTTACCATAGAATTTAATGCTTTCTTCCATAGTTAACAGTAAGCCCTACAATTGCTAAAGGTGAACATGCCTTTAAATTATTTAGCAAGTTCTGGTTGGGACAGGGAGTAAAGGCGATGAATACGTTTCTCGTAAAATGAATGTGCGACAATCAGATATAAATGTAATGAATAAAATACTCTTATCAAAGTAATGTTATTAACAACGGTTTTTCACATTTTTGTTAATATATTATTAGCATTGTGAATAAGTAATATTTGCTACATGAAAACAATGCATAAATAATAGTCGGTAAAATGTTTTACTGCCCACACACATGAAGTTAACATTGGTTTGAGGTTCATGGTGTGCTTGGATTTATAGATCTCTCAGTGTGCAGTTATACAGGTAAGGCTGTCATTTACTAAAAAAGACCACCCACTGGACTCCTGACCATTGGAAGAGCATGGAATTAAATTATAATTGCTTTGATGAATTGGGGCCATAGTGTGTATTCATATTTGCATTACTTGTGCATTCATGAATGGGAGGGATAACTATAGGAAAGATGAAAAGAGACTACTTAACAAAAACAGGGTATTTAAATAGCACAGTTGATATGGATGGATATTCAGTACCTTTTTGCTTCTGACTTGTAAACCCTGTACTGATCACATTAAAGGGGTTGTCCACTACTATTGAAAATAGCACAATGTATTTTTGAATAGAAGCTTCTTTGTAATTACCTTCCTCTGCTGTTTCAGCCTGTCAGCGGCGCTATCGGTGGCCGCTCACAGGCATCACGTGACCCCACTGACATCACGTCAAGTGAGGCGTGACTCAGCGCTGGGGTTCCCGCGGTGGCTGCTGGGTTGTGGGCGGGGTTATTCCCCACGTCACACCCAGCATCCACCCTGCGTTTTCCCAATGAATGGGGAGAGGGAGAGTGCGCAGTGGATCCTGGGTGTGATGTGGGGAATAACCCCGCCCACAACCCAGCGGCCATTGTGGAAAGCAGAAGAGTGACCCTCGGCAGCAGCCTAGACTTGTCCTGACGTCAGCAGATGTCAGAGCTGGCTGCAGCCGGGAGCCACGTGATGCCTGTGAGCGGCCAGTGATAGCGCCACTCACAGACAGAAAAGGCACCACAAGGTATTTACAAAGAAGCTTCTATTCATCATAGAAACACATTGGGCTATTTTCAATAGTAGTGGACAACCCCTTTAACCCCTTCGCAACCTTGGGTTTTGACGTTTTTGCTTTTTCGTTTTTTGCTCCCCTTGTTCCCAGAGCCATAGCGTCTTTATTTTTTGGACAATATGGCCGTGTGAGGGCTTATTTTTTGCGGGACAAGTTGTACTTTTCAACGCCATTACTAGTTTTACCATATCGTGTACGGGAAAACGGTAAAAAAATTCCAAGTGCGGTAAAATTGCAAAAAAAGTGCAATACCTCAGTGGTTTTTTATTTATTTTTTTTACCACGTTCACTGAATGCTAAAACTGACCTGCCATTCTTATTATCCAGGTTATTACGAGTTCGTAGACACCAAACTTGTATAGGTTATTTTATATTTAAGTGGTGAAAAAAAATTCCAAAATTTGGTAAAAAAAATTAAAAAAAAATAGCACCATTTTCCGAGACCTGTAGCGTCTCCATTTTTCGGGATCTGGGGCTGGGTGAGGGCTTATTTTTTGCGTGCCGGGCTGACGTTTTTATTGATAACATTTTGGGGTAGATCTGATGTTTTGATCGCCCGTTATTGCATTTTATTGCAATTTTGCGGCGACCAAAAAACGTAATTCTGGTGTTTAGAATTTTTTTCTCGTTACACCGTTTACCGATCGGATTAATTCTTTTTTTATATTGATAGATCGGGCGATTCTGAACGCGGCGATACCAAATATTTGTATGTGGGGGCTTTTTTTTTATATTTTATTTTGAATGGGGTGAAAGGGGGGTGATTTAAACTTTTATATTTTTTTTATTTTTTTTATATTTTTAAAAACATTTTTTTTCACTTACTGCATGCTTCAATAGTCTCCATAGGAGACTAGAAGCAGCAGTTGTCTGATCGTCTCTGCTACATACAGGGGACCAGCAGATCCCCTGCATATAGCAGAAATGGTCCTGTGCTATGAGCGCCGACCACTAGGTGGCGCTCATAGCGACGAGATCATGACAACCACAGGCGTCTGCTGCAGACCCTGGGTTGTCATGCACGCCCATCGATGACCCGCGATCACGTGACAGGGTCGCCGGTGGGCGGGGCTTATGACGCGCAACCCGGAAGCGCGTTAAATGTCGCTGTCGGAGATTGACAGCGGCATTTAACATGTTAACAGCCGCGGGTGGATCGCGATTCCACCCGCGGCTGTTGTGGGCACATGTCAGCTGTAAGAATCAGCTGACATCCGCTCGGTTCAGTGCAGGCTCAGCGCCGGAGCCCTCACTGAACCGGGGGTACGCAAATGTGCGTACTAATACGGCAAGGGTTGGAAAGGGGTTAAACGAGGCATAAAATAGCATACCAGAATTCATGTTTTTTGAGCAGAGTTATCTTTATCATTTAAAATCTATCCATTTATTTTTCCAACCCAAAGCCATAAGACTACATATTATGGAAATGCAAATGTCCAAGCGTTAGTTCTAAATAGCAATATGCTAATAAAGTAAAATAGATAATAAAGTAGAATAAAGATAAAATAGCAGAAATACATAAAAATAGAGAACTGATCAATTAGAAAACATGATTGTACACCATTCTCTTTACAAAGCAATACTTCACTTGTATCAATACGATGTGTCTTCAAATAATTGCAACACATGTGAGTTAAACAGATTTCTTCCAATGTTCGGAGCCCCCGCTGCTGCCGGGAAATATGTTTTATGATGCAGGATCTGTACAGTAGACATCAAATGTTGTTTTGCTGCAGTAAAAGCTACTTTCCTATCAGATAAATTCTCACAGGATAGAGCTCTGCAAACATTACGTGTGCTCAAAGCAACCCTAAATCATTTGAAATAAGCTTGGTTCAAATGACTTATTTTCTCATTAGCATTAATTTCCCTAATGATTTTGGTACATGATCACCCCATAAACAAAATAATCATTTTTATGAGCTTAACTAATGATGAGAATGAACCCATCTAATCAAGAAGATCTAGTAAAATGATGATTTCAAAGTCATTCTGCTGCTTAACATATTTAATCACAAGTCTGTAAAACGCGTTTCTCTAAAATAGAATAACACTGACTGTAAAGCAGGTATGCATCTTATAATACTTCTAAGACGAATGCAAAAGAAAAAACTATCTGTCTAATCATGTCAGACTGAATATGTTATATTTATCGTGCCATCTGTTAGTGACATCTTGTGATGTTATGGATATAAATAAGGAGTTTTGCTGTTTGGAGAAGTTTTAGGATTTTAAAGAGAACATAATGAGGGAAGAAGATTTTATATAGGATTTTAAGTAGTCCTTTGAATATAACATTAAAGGGGTGTTCTCAAGATTAAAATATATCCCTTATCCATGGGATAATGGATAACTTTCTGATCACTGGGGGTCCTACCACCATTGACCCCACTGATCCAGAGAACCGGGGCACAATGGAGGTCGATCATGAGCATTACCCGTCCATTAATTCTTAATGAGAGCTGCCAAGCACAATAAGGGCTGCACAGTGGTTATCACTACAGCCTTGCAGCGCTGGGGTCCTGGGTTCAAATCCCACCAAGGACAACATCTGCAAGGAGTTTGTATGTTCTCCCTGTGTTTGCATGGGTTTCCTCCCACACTCCAAAGACATACTAATAGGGAATCTAGATTGTGAGCCCCAATGGGGACAGCGACGATAATGTATGTGAAGCGCTGCGGAATATGTTAGCGCTATATAAAAATAAAGATTATTATTATTTAGGTGAAGTTCAGCATTCCTATTAGATTGAATGAAGAGGAAGTGCACATGATCGACCTCTTCAGAGACCCGGTTATCGGGATTGGTGGGGGCAACAGTAGCGGACCCGCAGTGATCGGGGATAACTTTTAAACTTGAGAACAAAATGTATGACAATGTATGCCCTACATAACAATAGGGGGTACAGAGGATCTGGTAACACCAAATGCCTGTCGGGGCCCAAAAGGCCTTTGCTTCATATAAAAACACCATAATTATACATTACATATTTAATGGTGATTGTGGCAGTGTATCCATTACTATTTTCCTCATGATTGTTACATTTTATCTGCCGCTGCCAGAGCTAATCACTGAATTTTCAAACTAATAAGTGGTGGGATCTCCCAGTCACTGATTGACAACTTTCATCATTACTGTGTATTAGATATGAGCGGATCAGGCAAAATACTATTTTGCATGTTTGTGTGTTTTTTACAGGAAATTTGATCAGTGAAGTCATTCACTGGGAATTTAATGTCCTTCATTATTTTCTAGAATTTCTCCACCTGTCCAGTCCATACACGCATCTTCAGATCGCTGCTGCTTGTACCGAAATTACCGGCCCTTTTACACTGAGCCGGGACGTCTGGCTTTGATGGAGCCTGGGAGGGTTCTGCGCATGCACTGTGACATCATGATGTCGTGATTTTTCACACGCTTCTGCGGCATTTTAGCGCAAGCGGCAGTGATCTGGAGATGTGGCATTTTTAGAAAAATTGGCCATCAGTCTTCAATTTGCTGAATCCGTGAAGAAGCGAATTACACAAAATCTGTATTTTAGGGAATGACGATTTTTGTAAAATTTGAGTAGAATTCAATTTCACTCTAATTTATTTTCTCATCTCTACTGTGCATAGAAAGATAGTTGTCAATTGGTGGCGAGTGGAATCAGTAGTTGATGTATTTCGACAACTCTCCATATGCACATAATAGTGAGGATTCCAGCGCTAACAGTGATTTTAAAACAAAGTATGAAAAGGAAAATGTGGTACATCACTATAATCAGGGTCTGTGTTTCTAATTTATGCTACCCTCACATTGGGCAGCATGAACCTGGTGACAGATTCCCTCTAGGCGCCATATTACAAATTTTGGATTGAGGCTTAGGCGCTTCATATTATGCTTTATATTAATATTATAAAATAGAAAATAATTCTATAATAATATTTAAAAAATGCAAATAATGAAAAATTATAATTTTGTCGGCAAAGTAGGAATGTGTCTCAGTAGAAAAATATGTATTTCTTTCAATGCTTACATCAGGCTCCCCCAACAAAATAGAAGAAGGGCATTTTCTTCTTAAATTGGTTGCCTGCCTTGGACAACCCTATCTCAGTTTCAGTTGGAAAGCTGACTGTTGGGTCTCACTTCTGGTATTTGTTGCTCTAGCTAAGAATTGAAGTCATATTGCTGGTGCTAGTCAAAACAAGGAAGGTGGGAATAGAAAAGAGTCCACCACAACCCTAAACACTAAAGGTGGAATGAGGGACAAATTAAGTTCACTCATTGTGACTAAAGGCAAATCTAGAACAGCAGAACTAAAATAAAAACAGTTCCCCACCAGAAATAATAATGGTCCTTACCGGAAAATGTTTATGGACCATTGGGTGGGTTTATTGGGTGAAAACATTGCTTAAAGTTAGAATTTTCAATTGCATACAGTACATTGTCAAAGAATTTCTATATTATGTTACATCATACTAGTACACCAAGTTAGTCACACAAAAACTGTCTCTTATGTAGACTCAGGTTTGAAATGGGAATCTGTTTTCCATATCTTCAGCAAGCATCCATTGCAGAAAAATAAAAATTTCAATTGGTCAAAAGCCTGAGTTGAATAACCTAAATTCTGAATCTCGATAAAGTACAAATTAGGACAGTTTCTGATAGAACCAGAACTACAGGTAGGAAAACCTCAATGCCACTGGATATCTGAAATTGCTACATGATGATGTGTTGCCCTCTTTATGCACTGAAGATGGCACGTTCCCTGAGTTTTTCCAACAAGATAGTGCACTCCTACATGAACAGTTTCCTGGAAAGTGGATTGTTCATCGTGGGCCAGTTGAATGGCCACCAAGGTCTCCCGATCTGATCCCCTTAGACTTTTATCTTTGGGGTCATCTGAAGACAATTGTCTATGCTGTGAAGATACGAGATGTGCAACATCTGAAACAAGGGATACTGGAAGCCTATGCTAGCATTTCTTCTGCGGTGTTGCTATCAGTGTGTCAAGAGTGGGAGAAGAGGGTTGCATTGACAATCCAACATAATGGGCAGCACTTTTAACACGTTATAAGTGGTCATAAACTTGTAAAAACCTCATGAAAGAATAAAGTTACGTTAAAACCAAGCACACCATTGTTTTTCTTATGAAATTCTCAATAAGTTTGATGTGTGCACTTGACCCTCTTCCCATTGAAAAAAATAAAGTTGGATCCAAAATGGCCGACTTAAAAATGGCCACCATGGTCACCATCCATCTGGAAAAGTTTTCACCCTTCCATATACTAATGTGCCACAAACAGGAAGTTGATATCATCAACCATTCCCATTTAATTTAGGCGTATCCATATAAATGGCCCACCCTGTATAGCTAGCTTTTCTTTCACGCTGGTCACAGGTTCAGTTTCCTGCCCTTGCCAATTACACTAAGGCGGAGTGACTTGTTGGCACCCCCACTCCCCACCCGGCACTCGGCGTCAACCCCATTGCCCTCCCCCTCAACTATTCTCCAGGCTGGAACTCTTGTGTAACTTATTAGAGGTCATAGAAAGCATGAAAAGCACTGATCAAATGGTATGAAGACCTACATAGGATACAAGCTGTGGTGATTTGGTTGCTCCAGCTGTCCCTTCCTCAATCCAAGCTATAAGCTAAATATATATATTTTTTTAAATCACACAAGTTATCTTAAGATTCAATTTTGGTTGTGTGATATTTTAGCCAACTTATTTCACATCTTAACAACATTAACCAATCAATTGATTGCTTAGAAACCTATTAGCGGTATGATAAACAGCTAATGACAGATGCCAGGATTAATCCGCTTAAAGATTAGTATGGCTTTCACAATAAATTCCACTTCCAAAACACAATTTAACTTCATTTTCTTAAATTGTTCTTTAAATTATACAGTTTTTGCAGTGGACCCTGAAGTGATTATATTGTAATCAGAATGAATGCATGATTGACTTACACTAGACACAGAGAAAACAGAATTGCCTCTTACACAAATTGTTATCATGAGATGTTAATATTGCAGAGTTATGAGTTTTCGGTGCTGTGACATTTCAGTAATCAAGAATTGATGTGTCACGTCGTCATGGGCAAGTGTGATAAATAGACAAGAGGCTTATTCTTTTCCCAGCTTATTTGCTGGGTTTGTGGCTTATACATTACTTACATACAGATTGGGTATTTGACTTTTCATGTATTTATTTCTATTCCAGATTTAAAAACAATGATGTCTATGATGTTCCTTTTCTAATAGGTTTTTGAATCCAGTCCTATTGCTTGACTAAAAACTCCTTGGCCATCATGGGGCATGGGATTGCTAGAAAAGAGGTGTGAAAGTAACTTGCCACAAAGCACCATGTCAGCCACAAGGAGCACCATGGGCACCCCATGGGAAACAGAAGACTCTCATGACAACAAGCAGGCCACAATGTTATATGCAAGGGGCTGTTCTTTCCTTCTAAGATATTAATGTAGCACAGGGTTGCAGAGGTGTAAAATTACACACCGAGCTGTTACTCCCTCTTCCTGGTTTCAGCACTTCCTCTCTGCTGCTGCTCCAATATTTTTTGATTGGCTGCAGGGATGACATCATTTCTACAGTGCTCGTAAGTGCTGCAGCCAATTACTAGGCTCATTTGCTATGCCAAGGCTGAACCTAGGGGGAAAGGGTGCAAATTGCTTGATTTGTTATTATAGACCTCCGCAACACTATGTTACAAAAATATTTTTTCAAGGGGACAATCACAGTCAAAGTCCTGAGGTCAAAAATACAATTGAAATAATTAATTTTGTGTTAATTTATTAGCATGAGCTTTAGACTTCTGATCTGCATTTCATTCAATCTATTACTAATTGTCATGACTGTCTACACAAACTTGGAATTGTTAAGGATGTAAGTTTTTCAAATATTTTTGTAGGGGTTTTGTACATCAGATGTTGCCTTATGATAAATGCCCATATAGACATGTAACCAGCATTGATTGATAAATATGTTATGTCGCATCTGACTATTGGGAGTGGTCTCTCTTAAGCTATGTTCACATATCATGGTTTTTTCAGCGTTTTTTGCTTTCGATTTTTATGCAAATTTTCAGCTGCATTTTGCAGTACCAGCAAAGTCTATGAGAAACCAGAATTTTCTGTTCACACATCATGTTTTTTTTATTGCTTATTTTGTTCTTTGTAGCCTTTTATGGAAAATAGAGCATGTCACTTCTTTCAGCATTTTTTCAGCATTTTTTCACCCATAGGAAGTAATGGGTAGTGAAAAATGGCAAAAAAAATATGATGTGTGAACATAGCTATCAGGCTTTGCTGCGCTTTTAGTGAAAATAAGCAAGTACAACAGTAAGTGAAACACATTTATTTTTGTGATTTTACTATCTTGTCTTGGTCACTGAGATGGTAGTTTGCATAAGGAGTGTTTAATTAAATTAGTGATGTGTACAGTGTTAAACATTGGCTGAGCTAGGTGTGAGATTGAACAATACCTGTGGCCCACGGAGGTGTGAAATTGAAAAATGTCTGTGCAACTGAATGGTAGACCCCATAGTGTGAAAGTAAATAGTGTCATACACACTGGCAGTGCATTGAGTTTGTTAGTTAAACTATTCCGGAACAATTCACCTCCCAACTGTTATGCCAAAACCAGAATGAGTTGTTTTTTTTTTCACTGAACTTTATGTACATGCATAAAAGAGACAAAGTATGAACAAGAGACACAATTCTGCAAAAAAGCAAAAAAAAGCACCAAAAACGCAGATTTGTGATGCAAAAAAAACCATGATGTGTGAACATAGCCTTAGTAGACATAATAGTTGTTAAAAACAATATTTTTTTTATTTTTTTTAGTATGTCTTATACTTTTCTTTGGTATTGACAGACTTTTTTTAAAGGATATGGTTAAAAAGTAAGTTTTATTGGCAGAATGAAGGACTATATGTTTCCGATTACCAAGTACACAGGTTAAAGTAAAGAAAGTTATATGTTATAATATACCATAATAAGTTATAGAATATGGACTTGGTGACCAGTACAATGTTCCGTTTTTAGTTTTTTTATTTCTTGATGATTATTATTTATATATCAACTATACATAATTAATATTAAAATATTCAAATGGATTTTCCAAGACTCTGTTATTGCGACATATCCATAGGATAGGTCATCAATATCAGGCACACTCACTGATTAGCAGATTGAATGTGGCACTTGGGCACCTACTGTGGATTGATCAGTGACATAAAAAAATTGTTACTACCTTAGCTCTGTCCCATTAAAACGAGTAGTATGTGTACTATTCATGTTTTTAATTGATTGATTTGTATTTGGAATTGCATAAAGCATATCCATGTACCATTACCTATATACGTGGCAATATAATTTGCAAATCTTCCAGCTTAATGAAAACCTGGATTTTGAATGTTGTTTTGAATCTCCAAGTCTCGTATTATGATCAGTTCTCAAACATAATGTAAATATCAAAATCTATTTCAATTATAACATTGAAAAAAAAAATGTACTACTCCTGGAAATTATATTAAATGGGTGGTCGGACATCTAAAATGTATTTTCTAACCATCTATCCTTACACCCTAACCACTTTTGTAACGAACTTTATTACACAACACCCTACACTTTTCCCTATCTACCTAATCTCGAAATGTGTTTTTCTTTTTACTGTACTTCCTATGATGTTTCGTTTTAGAGGAGTCTCAAACGTGATGTCACAGGAGGCTGAGACTACACTCACTCCACAGAGTGTCCATCGCCCATCCTGTAACAGACGTCACAGAGCGGCGCTGCAGTTTATTACTAGTTTCTTGCATCGTTGCTCTCTCTGAAAACGTCCTGGATCTTGGATGATGGATGCTGTGGCAAATGTGAGTGCAGCGCCGGCACTCTGCCTCTGTCTCCGCCGCTTTAGCGACTGTAGAAGAAGACATCATCAGGGAATGGAAACAGAAGCAGTGAGTGACACCAGCACTGCCCCACAACTTCCATCACCACCCTCAAATGAGGGGGCATTGCTGCTTTCACTCACTGCTTCTATCATTGCCCCCTGATGATGACTTATTTGAGGGTGGTGTTAAAAGCTGTGGGGCGGTGCTGGTGTCACTCACTGCTTTTAACTCAGCCCCGTAATGACGTCTTCTTTCAGAGAAGCTTAAGCAGTGGTGGAGATAGAAGCAGAATGCCAGTACTGCACTCACATCATTGTCCATCACTCAAGATCCAGGATGTCTTCGGAGGAGGCGGCAATGCAACAACTAGTGAATAATTGCAGCACTGCCACCTGTGGCCTCCTGTTACAGAAAGGGGAATGAATGGTGCAGGAAGTGAGTGCAGCCCCACCCTCCTGCAAAGTCACATTTGAGACTCAAAACGTCCCAGGAAGTACAGTAAAAAAACAAGGACTTGTATTGGTGGATTTTCATACATGACACTGATAAAAACGGACATGTCTCCGTGATTTGTTTTGTGGACACATAGTCTGCGAAAAAACACAGACATATGCACAGCCCCATAAAATATAATGGGAACCTGTACTATTCATGAAAATCAATCGCTAGAACACGTATGTGAAAAACAAATGTCTGAAGGAGGCCTAAGAGAGTTAAAATATGATGAAATTTTAATAATGACTAAGTACCCTACAGAAATAGTGAAAGTAACATTATGCGGTCCTTTTTTTTATTTTTTTTAGATGTATCCAAATGTATACAGTTTCACAAATCTAAATGTGTTTGGCTCAATCTGCCGTAACATCCACCATAAAAAAGTCACATTTTCAGCGTTTTGATTTTGAAATCATAGAAGGTACAGATGAGAAAATTTGCCTAGATTCATATTTAGCAAATCTCTCAAATTTGCTAAGAATTTCTATTTGCTTTGAATGTTTCTTATAAATTATAACAAAAGTAGGGTGTAGAAAACATAAAAAGAACCCTCAAGTCATCTCTCACCATAGCCCAATGTCAGGTCCTCTGCTCTGTCTGGCCTCTTCTTTCCTCCTTCCCCCAGCATGTGACGTTGATTTTGACCATCTTTACTCTGTACCTAAAGCCTAGTGAACGCATCAGATGATGCTGGTGATAACACCATGACACGACAGGTCACCTTGATGCTATAATCCCTGGTGAAAAGGAAGAAAGGAGGGTCCAAACAGAATGGAGGACCAGACAGTTGGCTTCGGCATTGTAAGATCAGGTGAACAGCAAGATGAGTATTGAATCGATTTCATTTAACCCTTTTCCTTTAAAATTCAGCAAAATATCAGCACGTTGCACAAAGCGATTTGGAAAAATTTCAGTTTCAGGAGAATCTAAATTTTTTGTAAAATTTGAGGCAAATTCAATTCACTTTGAACAAATTTGCTCAACTCTAATAGATGGATATTCTACTCTAAAGAATAAATTCACAAGGAAAGTTGTCAAATGGACACACTTTTGGGGTACTTCTGTGCAATAGAACCCATAAGTAGAGTACAGACCAAAAGTTTGGACACACCTTCTCATTTAAAGATTTTTCTGTATTTTCATGACTATGAAAACTGTACATTCAAAACTATGAATTAACACATGTGGAATTATATACTTAACAAAAAAGTGTGAAACAACTGAAAATATGTCTTATATTCTAGGTTCTTCAAAGTAGCCACCTTTTGCTTTGATGACTGCTTTGCACACTCTTGGCATTCTCTTGATGAGCTTCAAGAGGTAGTAACCGGAAATGGTCTTCCAACAATCTTGAAGGAGTTCCCAGAGATGCTTAGCACTTGTTGGCGCTTTTGCCTTCACTCTGCGGTCCAGCTCACCCCAAACCATCTCGATTGGGTTCAGGTCTGGTGACTGTGGAGGCCAGGTCATCTTGCATAGCACCCCATCACTCTCCCTCTTGGTCAAATAGCCCTTACACAGCCTGGAGGTGTGTTTAGGGTCAGTGTCCTGTTGAAAAATAAATGATGGTCCAACTAAACGCAAACCAGATGGAATAGCATGCCGCTGCAAGATGCTGTGGTAGCCATGCTGGTTCAGTATGCCTTCAGTTTTGAATAAATCCCCAACAGTGTCACCAGCAAAGAACCCCCACACCATCACACCTCCTCCTCCATGCTTCACGGTGGGAACAAGGCATGTAGAGTCCATCCGTTCACCTTTTCTGCATCGCACAAAGACACGGTGGTTGGAACCAAAGATCTCAAATTTGGACTCATCAGACCAAAGCACAGATTTCCACTGGTCTAATGTCCATTCCTTGTGTTCTTTAGCCCAAACAAGTCTCTTCTGCTTGTTGCCTGTCCTTAGCAGTGGTTTCCTAGCAGCTATTTTACCATGAAGGCCTGCTGCACAAAGTCTCCTCTTAACAGTTGTTGAAGAGATGTGTCTGCTGCTAGAACTCTGTGTGGCATTGACCTGGTCTCTAATCTGAGCTGCTGTTAACCTGCGATTTCTGAGGCGCGTGATTTGGATAAATTTATCCTCAGAAGCAGAGGTGACTCTTGGTCTTCCTTTTCTGGGGCGGTCCTCATGTGAGCCAGTTTCTTTGTAGCGCTTTGTAACGGGTCTGGGAGGCGGAACCTCTGAGCTACTATACAAGGGGGCGGTCCTTGTAAGGGAGCGGGTGGCGACCAGGCAGGCAGTCACAGCAGGTGACCGGGACAGTCTCTGGAAGAACGGGCAGGAGGTCACGGCAAGTGACCGGGGCAGTCTCTGGATGAACGGGCAGATGGTCACGGCAAGTGACCGGGGCAGTCTCTGGGTAAAGGGTTGGTACGACCTGTGGCGGCTGATGGTAGACGTGAGCTCCCAGGTGAGCAGGCGAGAGTCTCTGGATAAACGGGTGGTCACAGCATGTGACGGCGGAGCCTCCAGGAAGACCAACAGACAGGCGGCAGATGAGCGCTCCCAGGTGAGCGGGCAGAAGTCTCTGGACAGGCGGGTGGTCACAGCACGTGACGGCAGAGCCTCCAGGTAGGCTAGCAGACAGGCAGCAGATGAGCGCTCCCAGGTGAGCGGGCAGGAGTCACTGGACAGGCAGGTGGTCACAGCACGTGACGGCGGAGCCTCCAGGTAGGCTAGCAGGCAGGTAGCAGATGTGCGCTCCCAGGTGAGCGGGCAAGCTGGTCCATAGACAGACTGACAGGAGTTGGAAGGCAGACCGTCGGACCTCAGGCAAGCAGGCAGGTAGCTGATGTGCGCTCCCAGGTGAGCGGGCAAGCTGGTCCTTAGACAGACTGACAGGAGTTGTAAGGCAGACCGTTGGACCTCAGGCTAGCAGGCAGGTAGCAGAATATTAGGCAGGAATAAGACAACAAGCTGGCAGGAATCTGGCAGGTATCTGGCAGGTAACTGGCAACGGGACCTGAGGGCTGAAGCAGAGTAGTGAACAGTGCAACAACATTGCTCGGGCACCTCCATTTTGGAGGAGGTGCCTTATATATGGTGAAGTCCTCCGGCCATTGGCCGGGGACTCCTTAGGACGGCGCGCGCGGCCCCTTTAAGAGGGAGGGAGAGCGCGCGCGCGCGCCCTAAGCACAGTGGCCGGGAAGGAGCGCGCGCTGCCAGCAGAGCGGGAGGAGGACGCCGGGCACAGAGCAGAGAGGTGAGGGGAACAGCGTCCCTGCCTAGCAGAGGGCAGGGACGCCGGCGCTACACACTTGATGGTTTTTGCAACTGTACTTGGGGACACTTTCAAAGTTTTCCCAATTTTTCGCACTGACTGACCTTCATTTCTTAAAGTAATGATGGCCACTCGTTTTTCTTTACTTAGCTGCTTTTTTCTTGCCATAATACAAATTCTAATAGTCAATTCAGTAGGACTATCAGCTGTGTATCCACCAGATTTCTGCACAACTGATGGTCCCAACCCCATTTATAAGGCAAGAAATCCCACTTATTAAACCTGAGAGGGCACACCTGTGAAGTGAAAACCATTTCCGGTGACTACCTCTTGAAGCTCATCAAGAGAATGCCAAGAGTGTGCAAAGCAGTTGACGCGCCCCCTGGGCCGCGTGGGGAACCTGGAACCAGGCCTCTGGTGGGATGTAGTCTCAGTGTGGCGGCGACCCGGTCCGTGGCTCAGGGTGGTCAAACCAGTGGCAGTCTTAATGTAATAGCAAATGTCCGACTATGCCACCCGTGGATTGCGGTCAGTGGGGACCGCCGATGCGCTGCAGACCGCTGAGGCTGGTTTTGTATGCGCAGCCAAGTATGGGATAACTCCCCACTGGAGAAGTATTGCCTCAGGGCAGCTAATGTGGATGATGGGAGTAATGGTGTGAGCGTCCCAGTCCTAATGGTGCTGGTGCGGCGATGAAACACAGAGACTTGTAATTGCAGTTTCCAATGCTTTACTCACAGTTGTTATTCGGTCAATCCTGCAGGCGATGACGGCCCAAGCCGTGCTGCGTCCACCAGGTGAGGGACTCGGTCAACTCCCAGGCAATTCCCGAGCGTGGCTCAGGGCTCCCTTCTCTACTTTTCTCTGGCCGTCCCCACCAGTGACCCACCTTTGTCCAGCTTCTTCGGGCCTTCTGTTGGCGAAACCTATCTCCGGTTTCCCTGACCCTATGCGGTATGCTTTCCTGGTGGATGTAGTGAGGGGTCGCACAAAGATGTGGTCACAACCTCCGGTCTTTAGCTGAGGAATCTGTTGGCTCCACCAATTTGGGTTCCGGTACCCTGCTCTGCCAGCCCTTCACCCGCACTCTCCTGGGTCTTTGGGGTTCCCTCTGTCCTCGTGTCTCTGGGCCTTTCTTGATGTTTCGTTCCTTGCTTCCTTTCTCCTCTGCTCCAGTTCCTTTCTTACTTTCCTTTCTGTTCCTTCTCCTCTCTCTCAGTCTCCGGCCTCCTGACAAGGCCTGCCCGTGGAGCAGAGCCCATGAAGCAGCTCTGCTCCCTGTCAGCCCTCTCTGGCTGAATTCCTCTCTTCTTCTCCTCCTGACTAAACTGAAGTACTGTCCTAAGATGGTGCGCACCTTATATACCTCCTTCTAACACCCGAGCCCAGGTGACCAGCAACCAATGGGCTCCTACCTATGCCCAGAGACCCACCCCTATCTGCTCCTACACCACTGGGTGTACTTTCCCCTCCCCACTCCAGCCAGGGACAGATGCTGTCGTGCCTGCACTTCTGTCTAGTGGGAGCACCGTTGAGCTGTCCCTCGGAAATGGGGTGTGTGTGGTGCATGCAGCCTACCGAGTCCTGGTCCACACTCCATCCTTACCCGGGAGTGGAATATCACACCTCTGGTTTGAGGTGCAATACCCCTGTAGCAGCCGAGCCCTCGGGGTGTTACATTCCCGCCTGGCAAATCACAGCACGTCCTCGGGCTGGAAAAGAGCAAAACAATTTAAAACATACACATTTTTAAAGTGCACTCGCATATAAGGCATTAACCGAAAACTCATCCCTTTATGGGAGGTACTCTTTTCTTTTTAACGTTACTGGTATAAACATTTTCATAAAACACTTTGCTAATGCCACTGGAACTCTTTTTGCAAAAACACCATATAAAACTTTGACATTACTATTTTAGCAGCACATAAACTTTTCACATTAAGGCATTTTCAAGTAAAACATTTTCAAAACATTTTCTTGAGTTCTGGCCGCTGTGCAACTTGCGACCAGGTAAAGATGCAACAGTCCATTAAATCTTGAGGTAGACGTTGCAGTTTTTGTATAAAACCAGTAGGGGGCGCTTTAGGAAGCGCAACTATTTACAAGGTATTGGCCGCTCTCAGTCCTCGGCCAGTGGGGATAGGGGAATGGCTGCTCACAGTCCTCAGCCTGGTTAGGGATTAGGGGCACACAGGTAACAGTTCCACAACAATAAACAGTTCTCAGGGTAGTCCATGTACTGGTTTGAGGTGCAATACCCCTGTAGCAGCCGAGCCCTCGGGGTGCTACACAGTCATCAAAGCAAAAGGTGGCTACTTTGAAGAACCTAGAATATAAGACATATTTTCAGTCGTTTCACACTTTTTTGTTAAGTATATAATTCCACATGTGTTAATTCATAGTTTTGATGCCTTCAGTGTGAATGTACAATTTTCATAGTCATGAAAATACAGAAAAATCTTTAAATGAGAAGGTGTGTCCAAACTTTTGGTCTGTACTGTATATTATTATGTGTTTATGCCGCGCCCCTGGGCCTGCTGTGTCGCGCAGCGTCTCGCGCTCGGGGGCTTACCCGGAACCGGATCAGATGAGGGGTGTAGTCTCCGAGTGGCGGGGACCCGGTCCGTGCCCAGGGAGCCAAACTCAGTGTGTGGCAGTCTTGATAGGTGTTATTTGAGTGTCGACTACGCCACCCGTTGATTTGCAGCTATGGAGCTGCCGCTGCAGGGCAGACCGCTGAGGCCGGTGTAGAATTGTGCAGCGTGATAGTATAACCCCCAACGGGAGGGGTATGGCCTCAGGGCAGCCGACGTGGAAGATGGGGGTAGCAGGAACCACTCAGAGACGGTGCGGTGTAATTCAGGGTCTTTACTGGTAACAACGATAGACCCTCCCGGAGTACTTGCTAGCGAACGGGGCCTGGTCAGTCCTTGAGCAGATGGGATCTCCCCTGGCCAGGCGGAGTTGTAGGCCTCCCAAACTGACTGTACTCTTCTGGCTACCTTGCTAGAAGCGGATATAAGTAGCCCACGTCCCTGAGTGTGCCGTGTGGTGCTCACCCGTATGGCCGGTGACTCGGGGCCTTCTAATGGCTTCCGCTCCACGATGGCGGTGCTGGTCCCACGCGTGTGACCTTGCCTTCGGGTTTCTGGGCCTGAGGACCTGAAATCCCCTGCCGGTCAGCTTCTGCTGCTGGGTAAGAGTTAGTCCCCACAGCCTCGGACGCCGGGTCCGGTAAGAAAGCTTCTCAGTCAGGGCGAGCTCTGCAGCTGCCAGCCCCTGACTCGCAGTAGTATTGCTCCCACTGAGCTTCTGCTGTTTCTTCCTATGACTGTTTCTTGTCTCTGCTTCTTCTCTACTCCTAACCCTGCCTCAGCCCCGGGTTTATATAGGGGAAGTTCTTCCCCTCCCAAGACTGGGCAGGAGGTGTGGCATGCACAGGATCCCTGACCAAAGGACCTCCCACCTGCTCTCAGACATAACATTACATTACTGTGGAAACCAGACCCCTGGGGTGCCACATTCCCCCCTAGTGAAATTTAGTACTCCGGGACTAAACATATTTTAGAAAAACATAACAAGATATAACAACAATAATAGTACAATAAGAAGAAACACATAAAGGTGGTCACGGATATCCGTAACCGGGTGCAGTCTTTGAAGAAAGCAAGGTGTCCATTTCACCAAAACAGGGAGACGTAACCAGGTAGGGGTCTGTTCTGCCCCGAGTCCTTAACAGTCTTTAGTCCGTCCTGGGTTACGCTCCAACTATGTACACAGGATTCCCGGTAAATCCACCAAAGACTCCTATAAACAACTAGAAACACATAATTATACACAAGCAATAAGAAAAACAGGTAACCACAAATAAAACAACTTATACATTTCAAATCCTCCAACGTGCGGGTAACTGGCCTCTAGTGGCCCTAGTGGACCTACGGAGCTGACTGTCTAGCCCTGAACTACAGGGTGTAGGAGCTGTCAAGGGTAAACTGGGCAGCTGTCTACCGGCTCTTTGGCTCACTAGGGGTACGGCAGGCTCACTATAAGCAGAGGGTTGATCCTCCTGTTCTGCTTGTGTGGAGTCTTCTGCCTCCTGGACCGGCTGCTCTTCCAGCTCTACCTGTCGCTCCGTAGGTGCTTGGGATGTGGGTTGGAGGAAGGTGAGTACGGGTACCAGAACTGCGCCATTGACTTGAGTCCAAGACCGAGGGAAGTCTACGAGCACAGTACTAACCATGTCTTCCCTTTCCTCTACGGGTCGAGGGTCTTCTTGTTCCTCTTCAGGGTTCCGTAGCTGTTCGGGACACTTCTTCAGGTGATCCCGGGATACAATGGTTGTGGTTTCACCTCCGTCTTTACTGATGGTACAGACCTTTGGGTTGTCATGGCTTGAGGGCAGTACGGTGTACGAGTCCTTCTCCCACTGGTCGTCCAACTTGTGGAGCCGTCTTTTTCTCTTCAAGACCTGCTCTCCGGGTACCAGGGGAACAGCGGGAGCATACTGGTTGTAAGTTTTCTCTTGTCTTTCCCTAGCCTGACAGAGACTTCGCTCCACGCTCTCCTGTACTCTCCGGTACTGCTGCTGCCTCTCTGTGTCCCAGTCTGCTTCTGGTGAAGTGTCCTCGGGTGTCAGGACTCCCATTTCCAGGTCAACAGGTAACTTACCAGGTCTCGCCCTCATTAGGTAAGCCGGGGTACAGTTGGTGGAACCTACCGGGATGTGGTTGTATAGGTCCACCAGATCGGGCAGCTTCTCAGGCCACAGACCGCGTTCTTCCAGGGGCAACGTTTTCAGAAGATCCATTACCACCTGGTTCATTTTCTCACAAAGTCCATTAGTTTGCGGATGATAGGGTGTCGTCCTTATCTTCCGGCAGCCATACAGAGTGCAGAATTCTTGGAAGACCTCCGCTTCAAAGGCAGGTCCCTGGTCTGTCAACACTTGGTCCGGGTACCCGTGTGGACGGCAGAAATGCTGCTGGAAGGCTCTAGCTGCTGTTCGAGCTGTTAAGTCCTTGACGGGGACGACAACCAAGAACCGGGAGTAGTGATCCACGATGGTTAGTGCGTAGACGTAGCCACTTCTGCTTGGGGTCAGTTTTACATGATCCAAGGCTACCAGTTCCAACGGCTGCCGGGTGACGATGGACTGCAGGGGAGTCTTCTGGCTGGCACGGTCCTTCCTTCTTAGGTTGCACGGGCCACAGTCTCTGCACCACCTCTCGATGGTTCCCCTCATGCCTACCCAGTGGAACCGCTCGCGCATCAGGAACTCCAGCTTCTTCCATCCGAAGTGTCCAGCCCCGTCGTGGTATGCCTCCATCACCATGGCTGCGTCTCTTCGTGGCACCACTACTTGCCAGATTAGTTCATGCGTCCGGGAGTTAACCATTCTGCGGCACAACTTCCCCTTGTAAAGGAACAGTCTACTCTTTTCTGCCCACAGTTGCTTGGCTTCCTCCGGAGCGTCTGGGTCAAGGCGAGCCTCTGGCCGAGTCAGCATCTCCTTTACCAGCCGGACGGCAGGGTCGCTGTCTTGCGTTTCCGCCCAGTTGTAGTGAGGCAAGGGGTTAAACGTAGCGGCTTGCTTACTCCCTACCCGGTGGGAACACTGGATAGTCCCATGACGGTGGAACGCAGGGAGTTCGACTTCTTCCAGTTCCTCTGGATCTTCTCCTACGTCCGGTAGATTTGGCATCCTGGACAGGGCGTCCGCATTGGTATTGGAGCGTCCTGCCCGGTATTTGATTGTGAACTCGTAGTTGGACAGACGAGCCATCCATCTCTGCTCTAGGGCACCGAGTCTTGCTGTGTCCAGGTGTGTCAACGGGTTGTTATCCGTGTACACGATGAACCGGGAAGAAGCGAGGTAGTGCTTAAAGCGTTCGGTGACTGCCCACACCACTGCCAGGTACTCTAGCTTAAAGGAGCTGTAATTCTCCGGGTTTCTCTCGGTGGGTCGCAGTTTTCGGCTGGCGTAAGCGATTACTCGTTCTTTCCCCTGCTGGATCTGGGACAGCACAGCTCCTAGCCCGATGTTACTTGCGTCAGTGTAGAGGATAAAGGGCTGGCTGTAATCGGGGTACGCCAGGATTTCATCCCCCGTGAGGGCCATCTTCAGCTGGCGGAAGGACTCTTCTTCTAACTTCTCCCATCTGAAGGGCGGCTTCTGGTTCTTGGCCTTCCGGGACTGGCCTATCAGGAGGTCCTGCATAGGAGCTGCCTTTTTGGTGAAACCGGGGATGAATCTGCGGTAATAGCCTACCAACCCAAGGAACTGCCGCACTTCCTTTATACTGGAGGGACTTGGCCATTCCTTAATTGCGGTGATCTTATCAGGGTCGGGAGCCACTCCGTCAGCGCTCACCACGTGTCCCAGGTACTGCACCTTTGGCTTCAGGAGGTGACACTTAGAGGGTTTCACCTTCAGGCCGTAACTTGCCAGGGCTTCAAACACTTCCGCCAGATGTTTCAGGTGGTCCTCATAAGTCTTGGAATATACGATGACATCGTCCAGGTACAACAGGACCGTCTCGAAGTTTTTGTGTCCCAGACAGCACTCCATTAATCGTTGGAAGGTTCCGGGTGCGTTACAAAGTCCAAACGGCATACAGGTAAACTCGCTAAGTCCCATCGGGGTGGTGAATGCGGTCTTCTCCCGGTCCGCCTCTGCTACAGGAACCTGCCAGTACCCGCTAGTGAGATCCAAGGTAGAGAAGAAGTTAGCAGATCTTAAAGCAGCCAAAGACTCCTCTATCCTTGGTAAAGGGTACGCATCCTTGTGTGTGATACGATTGATTTTCCGGTAATCTACACACATCCTCATAGTGTTGTTTTTCTTTTTGACTAAAACTAGTGGGGCTGCCCAGGGGCTACAGCTATCCCGGATTACCCCAGCCTCCTTCATGTCTCTAAGCATCCCCTTGGCGTGTTGGTAATGTGCAGGGGGTACGGGTCGATACCTCTCTTTTATGGGAGGATGATCTCCCGTGGGGATGCGGTGTTCTACCCCCTTAACTCGCCCGAAGTCTAACGGGTGTTTACTAAACACTCTCTCATACTCTTGAACCACCCGGTAGACTCCCTGTTTCTGGTGGGAGGGAGTGGAGTCAGTTCCCAAGTGTAGTTGCTGACACCAATCCTCCATTACTTTCTTAGAGCCGTTACCTTCCTCCGGGTGAGATGGAGGCAAGGGTTCCACAGACTGTATAGAGTTTTGGTTGATGGTATATAATTTGGCTAGCGTGGCATACCGGGGTAGGTATACTTCCCTCTTCCCGATATTTATTAGGCGAACGGGCACCCTCCCATGGCGTACATTAACCACCCCCCGTGCTGTCAAAATGGTGGGCCTACTGTCTGAGTAAACTGGTTCTACCATTGCCTGGTAATCCCTACCTCTCGGACCAATAGCTGCCCGGCACCAAATCATCATTTCACTTTTTGGGGGCATGGCAATAGGGAAAGGGTCACACATTCTTACGCTACCAATCTCACCGCCGGAGAGTTCCACCTGTTGCCGTCGCATCAGTGCCCGGATCTCTTTCTGGAGCACTCGCTGCTCGCCGGAGCTGGCGTTCTTGGCAACCTGTTGTAAAAGGAAAATCACCTCTGCAAGACAATTTTCAATTACATTAGTTCCTAGCGTTATCTTTGGGTGACTCTCGTGTTTGTCAATGTCTACAATAATCAGTCCCTGTGCTGCCAGTTCGACTCTACCAATTTTAATGGTCGCCTCTTTAAATCCGATCTGTGGCACGGGCTGACCATTGCTGGCGATGATACTCAAGTCGTCGTCAGGGTAGCGGGTTATATCCGAGTCATTCCAGTACTGCTTGAAGAGCACGTACGGGATGGTGGTGACCTGTGACCCGGTGTCCAGTAGGGCACTCATAGGGATGCCATCCAGTACCACAGGCAAGACTGGACGCCCTCCGACATATTTGTCGCGCCAGTTCGATGGGCCTGGTGGTCTTTTTCCTGGGAGTAGGCCCTCTACCCCCAGGTTGTGCCAGTTTAAAGGACAGTACCTTGCCATATGTCCGGGTTGATTGCAGCGGCGGCAGATGGGTCGTCCGTCCTCGTTGTACCGGTCACTGGGTCTTCCTCTGGCCGGTGGGGTCCTCCTTGGTCGACGCCACGGGATGTTCTCCGGTCCGGATGCCAGCTGGATCTTCCCTGGAGTGGAAGCCTGTAAAGACTGCACAGTTCGGGTTAACGCAGCAACGCTTTTAGCTAGCTCTTGGACCTGATGGTGCAGGTCTGGAGCCGGGTCATTGTTCAAAGCCTGCGCATCAGCCCCTACAGGCCCTGCCGACAAGGGCGCCGCCTCCTGGTGGTAAGTGATAGCTGGGCGCCTGTGGGTCACAACGCCATCCGGTGCCGGTTCTCGGAGCACCCGGATGGCTCTGTCCTTGAACTGTGCAAATCCCAGATGAGGGTCCTGTAGGGCCATTGCCCGCAACTGGGTTCGGTGGGCATTGCAATATAAACCCTCTATAAATTGTTCAGTCAACAGCCTGTCCTCGTCTCTCACGCCGTCAGGGTCGGTCTGCTTAACGGCTCTCAGGGCCTCTTGTAGGTTCA
This sequence comes from Phyllobates terribilis, assembly GCF_046119375.1. Classification (NCBI taxonomy): domain Eukaryota; kingdom Metazoa; phylum Chordata; class Amphibia; order Anura; family Dendrobatidae; genus Phyllobates; species Phyllobates terribilis. The sequence goes on along the minus strand of NW_027362762.1, from coordinate 760,410,445 downwards.
GGGCATAGTCCCTTATACTCTCATGGGCCCGCTGTTTGCACCCGTAGAATCTAAGCTTGATCTCGGCTGAGGTGCGGGTATCAAAGGTGTCCCTCAGCCGGGTTAGTATCCCTGCGACAGTCCTCCCCCCAGGTGGCCAGGACTTTACCTCCCTTCGGGCTGCTCCGGTTAATTGGGCCACCAGGATGCTCACTTTTTGCTCTTCTGTGAGGGGGTACACCTGGAAGAGGCTATCCAGCCTTTCTCTAAAGTCCTGCAGGGTATGTGACTCCCCTGAGTACTGGGGTAGCCAGGCTGCCCCCGGGATATAGGGCATGGTGAAAGGCATGACCGCGACAGCGGTAGCGCTGGCGGGGGTTGAAGCGGTGAAGCTCTCCTCCGTATCCGACATCCTTCTCCCCCCTAGTGGACCGTGGCCTACCTTGCGATGATCCTCTTCCGTAGGCCGCGGCTCCGCAGTGGATCGTCAGGGTTGAGGACCTTCTGACGCGCTCCGGTGACGTCGGCGTCTGCTGGGCTCCTTCCAGGACCTTACGCAACGTCCGGACGTGAGGCGGGGCTTCAGTTCTCGCGGGCTTTTCGGAGTCCACGCCCCTCTTCTTCCCGCGCGGCGTCCTCAAGATGGCGTCCAACGGCGGGAAAACTCCACGGATGGCGGGAAGAAGGCTGAAGATGGCGCCGGATGGCGGGAATCTTCACAGATGGCGGGAAGAAGGCTGAAAATGGCGCCGGATGGCGGGAATCTTCACCACAGGTGAGTTTGAAAGTCTCTTTTTCAGGCACGCAGTACCCGGTGGTTGCGGGCACGAAATCCTGCCGACTACGCCAAAAGTTGACGCGCCCCTGGGCCTGCTGTGTCGCGCAGCGTCTCGCGCTCGGGGGCTTACCCGGAACCGGATCAGATGAGGGTTGTAGTCTCCGAGTGGCGGGGACCCGGTCCGTGCCCAGGGAGCCAAACTCAGTGTGTGGCAGTCTTGATAGGTGTTATTTGAGTGTCGACTACGCCACTCGTTGATTTGCAGCTATGGAGCTGCCGCTGCAGGGCAGACCGCTGAGGCCGGTGTAGAATTGTGCAGCGTGATAGTATAACCCCCAACGGGAGGGGTATGGCCTCAGGGCAGCCGACGTGGAAGATGGGGGTAGCAGGGACCACTCAGAGACGGTGCGGTGTAATTCAGGGTCTTTACTGGTAACAACGATAGACCCTCCCGGAGTACTTGCTAGCGAACGGGGCCTGGTCAGTCCTTGAGCAGATGGGATCTCCCCTGGCCAGGCGGAGTTGTAGGCCTCCCAAACTGACTGTACTCTTCTGGCTACCTTGCTAGAAGCGGATATAAGTAGCCCACGTCCCTGAGTGTGCCGTGTGGTGCTCACCCGTATGGCCGGTGACTCGGGGCCTTCTAATGGCTTCCGCTCCACGATGGCGGTGCTGGTCCCACGCGTATGACCTTGCCTTCGGGTTTCTGGGCCTGAGGACCTGAAATCCCCTGCCGGTCGGCTTCTGCTGCTGGGTAAGAGTTAGTCCCCACAGCCTCGGACGCCGGGTCCGGTAAGAAAGCTTCTCAGTCAGGGCGAGCTCTGCAGCTGCCAGCCCCTGACTCATAGTAGTATTGCTCCCACTGAGCTTCTGCTGTTTCTTCCTATGACTGTTTCTTGTCTCTGCTTCTTCTCTACTCCTAACCCTGCCTCAGCCCCGGGTTTATATAGGGGAAGTTCTTCCCCTCCCAAGACTGGGCAGGAGGTGTGGCATGCACAGGATCCCTGACCAAAGGACCTCCCACCTGCTCTCAGACATAACATTACATTACTGTGGAAACCAGACCCCTGGGGTGCCACATTTACATTTTATAAAAGGTTATAATTTCAACAGACGTTTGATAGAGTACCAAAATGGCGGTGTTAAAATATCCGATTAAAACAATATTTTGCAACTTTTTTATGTACTTTATATATACAGTATATTACATGTATAGAACTGGAATAACTACCACAATGTTTTTACAGCTTTAATATCTATTTGGATGTCTATGTTATACTGGTGAGCGCAGCTGTAATATTCCTTCCCTGTGCAGCGTGTACCAGGGTCAATAATGAATTGTGAACAGACTAAAAACATCACCAGTTCTGACCTAGTGTTGATTTCCAACAAGTCAACAAGTAGTGGAAAATCTTCATAAATGAGATGTACTTGGCACAAGTCACAGCCAGTTCTCCAGACACATGAGGTATACTACTATGAATTTGACCATTTTTCATTGAATTTATGCCACAAAAATTTTGAAAATAAATTAATATATCTGCCCCATAACATTTCTCTCAGCATAGGCTATCTGGGAAGTATCTCCAAACCCACTAATTATACATAAGTATTACATGGGCCATTTTATGACCTAAAGTCATCATCATTGTAATAAAGATGGACCAACTCATTTCCGATCTAATATTTAGCAATGGACTCACAAATGGCAAAGCATGATTTATTACTGGAAGTTATTCATGTGGGAAATGATCCTGAATGCTAGCAATAAAATCTTCCATGGACATAACTGACCATTCTTATACAATGTGGAATTGCAGTGTTTAAAATTAGACCTGTTCAATAATGTAACGGTGAATTATGGATCTCATAAATTATATATACATTATTATCATGGATGATTGTTCCTGGAAGTATTGTATGAATCAAATTAAACCATATCATTTTTCCTTTTCCACCCTGGTTCTAGTATGTGCCTACATTTTAATTCCCTTATCACAAATATAATACATGAGACAGTGTAGGAAATCTACCTGAAATATATGAATCATTTATTATATCAATTTACTTTACTTTCCATGAAATGTTCTAAAATGCATTAAAGGAAAATCAATCACGCTGTCTATCTTGAACTCAAAGCTGCAAAGGATGTTTAACTTTGCTTAAATGGCCACAGTGTCCACTCTCCAAAATCCCTTTTAGTCAGAAGGGTCTCTTGAATATTGGCTGATCACAGAATACCCAACCGCTTAGACCTGCAGTAATCAGCAGGGGCAACCCGGAAGACACATTAAATTCTTCTGCAGCGCCACGACAGGGGAAGAGAAGCATTACATAGTGCCCTTTATGATCAGTGTACTGCCCATTTCACTCCAAGGACACATCAACTTCTCTAGTTAAAATTATATATATAATTTATATATATATATACAAAACTAGTACTTACCTCGACGCTGCTACCTGCCCACCTTCATGGCCACTTTTTTCTGCTGTTGCGCGCAGCATTTCGATCCCCTTCACTATAGGAAAAGGCTTCTGGCTGCGATCAGGTCTGGAAAGTCACTGTGGGTCATAAGGACGCGTGCAGTTATTGGCCATAAGTCCTAGTCTATGGGCCAGAGACCAGATATGCAGGAAGCGAGCAGTGGAGCAACCAGAAAAGTGAGCTAAGAGGTGAGTATTTGAGTTTTTTCCAGTATTCTAAAGTATTCTAAATCTTAAATTTATTATGTTTTGGGGTTTACAGAGACCTCATATCCTAAAAAAGGAATATTTAATTTGAATCAAATTTTGAGGGAACATTTGGCAAAGGCGGTGAAATTGAATCTCAAACAATCCAATCATAACTACTCAGGAGTCAGGACTAATAGGAATGATATAATTTATAATTCCATATATAAATAAATTTTCTGATCCAGCCAACCTATTTAACCTAGACTTGACATTCTGGCCAGTTCCTAGCAAAACATTAGGACATTTTTAAGGTATGTATCTTTTAGCTGAGCTTTTGGAAACTGAGCGGAAACTCCAAGTTTTTGAGTATTGAGAGTTTCCGCTCAGTTTCTGCTCCAAAAACTCTTCAAAAAACGCAGCGTGAACATAACCTTAAAGACCAGCTATGTTTTCCAGCCAGTGTATATCTAATTGTTGCAAAAGTATAACTCCAAGCACTTCATGACACCATTGGCTGTCGGGGCATGCTGAAGTATTAGTTGCGCAACAGTTGGAGAGCCATTGGTTGGAGAAAACTGATATACTCTAAAAACACATAAAAATATAATATGCTAGCATTTGATATCCACATGTAAAATGTATAGGATATTTTATTCTGAATATGTTCCTTTGCACTGAAAATCCCCTGCAAAAATACTTCATTCAATCAATTAACCATTAATTGGGTGAATTCTCCAAGTTTTTTAATTAGAATATTGTATGATTAATTATAGGATGAAAGAATTAATACGTACAATACAATACACGTACAATACTCTCTGTGCGATGAGCAATGGCCCATCAGATATGTGCCGTATGGGAGAGAACTGCGCAGACGATGGACCGGGAAAACACATTGCATGTTCAAGGTTTCAGCAGATAAGACATTAAGGTTGCAGTAAGGTGATGACATCATTTAAGGAACATGGGGACATGTATACTAGGAAATCTCATTCAAGCTTTAAGGTGAACAAAACTTTTTTACCAATTGTTTTTAGTCAGGTTTGCACATTTTCATTTCCTCAAGTTTAACCGTTAATGATGGTTTGTAGCAAAATATAATAGCAGCACAACCTAACTATGTGAAACAAAAAGGAGTTTTCCTCAGAATTCTAAATTATTGGGATGTTTGTCTGATATCTCACACTTTGATAAAGTCACTCTTTAAGTTCTAAATGTAAGTGCATGCATTGACATAGAATAGTTGTTGGTAATATTGTCGTTCCTAACAGTTGTCAATACACAATTTAATATTTTCTAAGGTGAGACCTAACCAGTACTACTGCCAACAAAATACGATTCTGTAGCAATATGCAATGGAACTTACAATCATGAAAGTGAAATCGTTTTCGATTTGCCAAGTGCGAGAAAGCACTAAATAGCAAATCATTTCATAGAAAAACTACAAAGTGGCCTCACAGAGTAACCGTCCTTATAATATTTTTTTTTCATACAAATCAAAAGTAGAAGTGAAGATAAGAATCTTTTCCTATATCTTATCAAATAAATCTGTTTCTTTCTTCTCTTTGACTGATTTTTCACTCTCAATTCACAGGTGAAATCTGTATCCAGTGAAGACAGATTTTCCCATTACTGAGATAGAAGAGGGCAGTTGCTCCTCACTAGGTTCTTTGGAGAAAGGAGGGTGATGAGGAAGATGGAGAAGCTAGAAGCAGACACACACATTCTGCTGCAGATTCTTCATAAAAACAACATTTACCCTTTACCGTACTGATAGAGATGAGCGAACCCGAACTTATGAGTTCGTTGTGCATACCGGAACTATCTGGTGCTAAACGCCGAACATGGACTTTCCTCGGAAGTCCAATACAATATTCGGAGTTCCGGGGGAAGTTTGTTAGAGAGAGAAAGATTTTCTGGCTCAAAAGTCCAGGCCCCCATTGTTTTAAATGGGGTTTGGGTTTTGGCTCAAGCTCGGGTAAAGTTCTCGTAGCCGAACCGAACTTTGGAATAGGGTTCGGGTCGAGTACCAGAACCTGAACTTCCACGAGTCCGCTGATCCTTACTTACTGCCGAAAACACATTTTAATTCTTAGTCATCAGTTTATAGGTAACCTGTCAGCCTGGAAATGCAGCGCAATGTGTGGCATTTTCCAGATAAGGAGGAGTTAAATGGATAGATGTATTTGTGGGCAAAGATTTGGTATTACTTGTATTTTATTCATTAAATGGTGACTTTTGTTTCAGGAGAACTTGCAGCAGAATGTCTTTGCCCACTTAGTTCCTTCTCCTCTCCGTAGAACTTTATGAGCACCAGCTACCCACTCCTATCTCGGTAATGGGAAAGTCTATATTCACTGAAGATAAATTTTACCTGTAAATTGAGAATATTGAGAATGAAATATTAGCCCAGGAGGAGAAAGAAGCACATTTCTCTAATCTATAATATAATTGGCCAAGCGTACCTCTGTCTGAAGCCTCTATAGACTGCGCATGCGCGACGTGCAGTCTGGCTCCAGAAAGAAGAACGCATGAAGCCGTTACAGGTAAGAGGAGTGTATGGCATAGGAGATCACGGTATGCGTAGACACTGAACGCATATTGTATACCGCGATCTCCGGCGCCATACTTACATACTCACATGACCGGGAGGAGTGTTGCCGTGGCGCCTCTCTTCTGGCCAGAGACCGGGGGCGGAGTGAAGACGTCGGAATTGGCGCATGCGCATAGCACTATCTGGCGCCATTTTACTGAAGACACATTTGAGGGGGCCACACATACCAGGATTGGGTGATAAGGGGTACCATGCATGCCAGGATTGGATGGTGAGGGGGCCACACATACCAGGATTGGGGGATGAGGGGGCCACACATACCAGGATTGGAGGGTGAGGGGGCCACACATACCAGGATTGGGGGATGAGGGGTACCATACATACCAGGATTGAGGGATGAGGGGGGCACACATACCAGGATTGGGGGGATGAGGGGACCATGCATACCAGGATTGGGGGATGAGGGGACCATGCATACCAGAATTTGGGGTGAGGGGACCATGCATACCAGGATTGAGGGATGAGGGGGCCACGCATACCAGGATAGGGGGATGAGGGGTACCATACATACCAGGATTGGGGGATGAGGGGTACCATACATACCAGGATTGGGGGATGAGGGGTACCATGCATACCAGGATTGGGGGATGAGGGGTACCATGCATACCAGGATTGTGGGATGAGGAGTGCCATGCATACCAGGATAGGGGATGGGATGTGCCATGCATATGAGGATTGGGGATGTGGGGTGCCATGCATACCAGGATTGGGGGAAGAGAGGTGCCATGCATACCAGGATTGAGGGGTGAGGGGTACCATGCATACCAGGATTGAGGGGTGAAGGGTACCATGCCTACCAGGATTGGGGGATGAGGGGTACCATGCATACCAGGATTGGGGGATGAGGGGTACCATGCATACCAGGATAGGGATTTAGGGGGGCCATGCATACCAGGATTCGGATGAGGGGCCATGCATACCAGGATAGGGATGAGGGGCACCATGCATACCATGATAGGGATGAGGGGTACCATGCATACCAGGATGAGGGAGCCATGCATACCAGGATGAGGGGCGCCATGCATGCCAGGATTGGGGATGAGGGGTGCCATGCATACCAGGATTGGTGATGAGGGGTGCCATGCATACCAGAATTGTGGGTGAGGGGTGCCATGCATACAGGATTGGAGGTGAGGGTTGCCATGCATACCAGGATAGGGATGAGGTGTACCATGCATACCAGGATAGGGATGAGGTGTGCCATGCATACCAGGATAAGTGGTGAGAGGTGCCATGCATACAAGGATTGGGGGTGAGGGGTGCCATGCGTACCAGGATTGAGGGTGAGGGGTGCCATATGTACCAGGATTGAGGGTGAGGGGTGCCATTCATACCAGGATTGAGGGTGAGGGGTGCCATGCATACTAGGATTGGGGGTGAGGGGTGCCATGCATACTAGGATTGGGGGTGAGGGGTGCCATGCATACTAGGATTGGGGGTGAGGGGTGCCATGCATACCAGGATAGGGATGAGGGGTGCCATGCACAGCAGGATAGGGATGAGGTGTGCCATGCATACCAGGATAGGGATGAGGGCAGTACATAACAGGATGGGGGAACAGGATAGGGGAGCACAAATACACAAATACCAGGATGGGGGCAGAACATTCCAGCATGGGAGACCATATACCAATAAAAATGCTCGCCACCCAGACGTAGAACGGGCTCAATAGCTAGTAAGATATATTTCTAAAAAACTGAAATGATGGCTACTCTTTAAAATCTCTTAGGAGTGCCTTTTCTGTTGAAGTGTGCATACAGAAATATTTGTCACTAATTAGGACCATACTCTTGACTTCTAAGCCCAGGATGCGGAGGGAATTAAATTAATAAAGTACAAATAATATTGAATCTTTTCTGAAAAAGTATACGTCAATCATCTTTGTCCCCCCTTCTTTACAATATGATTCCTCCAGATTACACAAAAGGTTCAATATGAAAGGCGACCCTATAGTAAGAAGCTACTAGCTCAAAGTTAGATCATTTCTAGGAACTTAGTGGAAAATCCCAACTTGGTAGATTGGGATTCATTGCAGTTTTATTCTTGGCCTGAATTACTCAAATGAGATCTACATGAAATTAAACAGTAGCTAAACGTAAACAAAATATAAATATGCTGTAACCCCTGTTTAGTCATTTTGATTGGTGGGTGACTGGGTTCTGAGAACCCCTTAATTTCTCAAATCAAAGACCAAAGACTTTTTATTACACCCACACATGCTCTTCTTGCATTTCAGTATAAGCTGAAAATTTCTGCCACCCCCTCCTGGTTTAAAGGAAATCTATCATCAGGGTTTTGCCACCTAATCTGATAGCAGCATAATGTAGGGGCAGAGAACCTGATTCCAGTGATGTGTCGCTTACTGGGCTGCTTGAAGTAGTTTTGATAAAATCCCTGTTTTGACAGTAGGAGATTATGAATAGAGGACTCGTAAACCCCATGCCGTGTAGTCCTCCACATTCATAAGTTCTGTGTAACCCCATCCCCACCACTGATTGGAAGCTTTCGGACCATGCACAGTCTACACAGAAAGCAGCCAATCGGTGGTGTGGGTGGGATTATATAGAGCACAGCATTAGAGAACTGCTAGATCTTCAGCAGATAAAACAGTGATTTTATGAAATATGCAGCAAGTAGCTCAGTAACACAGGAATCAGGGTCTCTGCCCCATCATCATTCTGCTCCCAGATAGGGCAGAAAAAAATCTGGTGACAGATTCCCTTTTAAGTGATCAGTGAGAATCTCAGGATCCAGAATCCATACTGAGAAACACAACCATACAACAGCCTATACAAAAATATTTAAAGTTTAGTTACCCTTAAAATATATGCGCACTAATACTGGAGAGAGACATAGCTAGAGTAAAGCAAAGTGTCCTTAAATGTAATAACATACAGATCCGCCTTGGGACACAGGGTTTATTTTGTTTTTAACGCCACTGTTTCAGACTTCCTTTCATTACTTACTGTATCATCACCAACTTTCATGAGTGTAACGTTAACCTTTATGATAATGATGGTCATTATTATTTCTATACTACTGCTGAAAACAAACCCTCACTATAAGGTTAAGACTTTATTCATAGTTAATGCTTTCGATTAACTTAACAAGTGGACACGACTGAAAGGCTCCAGGAAGTCGTTACTTAATATATAATAACATTTTAATGTTTAAAAAGAATAGTGACCTTCTGGGAAGTATTTTCATTAGCTATGAAAATTGGATTGGTAAGAAGTCTAGTACTATTCAAATGTAAATGTTATATTCTGCTCATACCAGGACAATGGGATTACTCTCATTTAGCTGTTCCAAATAGCAGGCGTAGATAGCAATTTCATAACCTATAAGGTGATAGATAGATAGATAGATAGATAGATAGATAGATAGATAGATGCTATATAGATATTAGATAGATAGATAGATAGATATGTAGATAGATAGATGGATAGATAGAAGGATAGAGAGATAGATAGATAGATAGATAGATAGATAGATAGATAGATAGATAATAGATAGATATGTAGATAGATAGATAGATAGATAGATATGTAGATAGATAGATAGATAGATATGTAGATAGATAGATAGATAGATATGTAGATAGATAGATAGATAGATAGATAGATAGATAGATATGTAGATAGATAGATAGATAGATATGTAGATAGATAGATAGATGGATAGATAGAAGGATAGATAGATAGATAGATAGATAGATAGATAGATAGATAGATAGATAGATGGATAGATAGAAGGATAGATAATAGATAGATAGATAGATAATAGATAGTTAGATATGTAGATAGATAGATAGATATGTAGATAGATAGATAGATAGATAGATGGATAGATAGAAGGATAGATAGATAGATAGATGGATAGATAGAAGGATAGATAATAGATAGATAGATAGATAATAGATGGATAGATAGATAGATAGATAGATATGTAGATAGATAGATAGATAGATGGATAGATAGAAGGATAGATAGATAGATAGATGGATAGATAGAAGGATAGATAGATAGATGGATAGATGGATAGATAGATAGATAGATAGATAGATAGATAGATAGATAGATAGATGGACAGTAGATAGATAGATAGATAGATAGGAAAATCTGATAACGCTTGAGTTTCTCTATTATTATTACCTGTTTCTGTTGTTTTCACTAGGAGTAGCATAATGTAAACTCTTCATTCCCATGAAAGGGGTATTCTAGTCAGGAGCCTATCAACTATTCATTATATATAGGTGCATCTCACTAAATTAGAATATCATCAAAAAGTTAATTTATTTCAGTTCTTCAATCCAAAAGTGAAACTCATATACAGGGTGGGCCATTTATATGGACACACCTAAATTAAATGGGAATGGTTGGTGATATCAACTTCCTGTTTGTGGCACATTAGTATATGGGAGGGGGAAAACTTTTCCAGATGGGTGGTGACCATGGCGGCCATTTTGAAGTCGGCCATTTTGAATCCAACTTTATTTTTTTCAATAGGAAGAGGGTCATGTGACACATCAAACTTATTGAGAATTTCGTAAGAAATTGTTTTTAACGCAACTTTATTCTTTCATGAGTTTTTACAAGTTTATGACTACTTAGAAAATGTGTTCAAAGTGCTGCCCATTGTGTTGGATTGTCAATGCAACCCTCTTCTCCCACTCTTGACACACTGATAGCAACACCGCAGAAGAAATGCTAGCACAAGCTTCCAGTATCCGTTGTTTCAGATGCTGTACATCTCGTATCTTGATTGTATGGTGTGGTATATGGGGTACAAAGATAGTGGGGCCATTCTTCATCAATGGAAACCTCAATGCCACTGGATATCTGAAATTGCTACATGATGATGTGTTGCCCTCTTTATGCACTTAAGATGGCACGTTCCCTGAGTTTTTCCAACAAGATGGTGCACTACCACATTATGGGTGTCAGGTCCGAGCATTCCTACATGAACGGTTTCCTGGAAAGTGGATTGGTCATCGTGGGCCAGTTGAATGGCCACCAAGGTCTCCCGATCTGACCCCCTTAGACTTTTATCTTTGGGGTCATCTGAAGGCAATTGTCTATGCTGTACCCCATTTCACTCAGCTCCAAGACCGCACCCATGAGGAGCTTGAATGGAGGTATGGCTAAGCACAGTGCTCTGCTGGTTCCTCCAGTAGTATAGACTTTAGTTGGCCATATGGGAAGAGACGCTTCCATAAACCACCTTATCACACCTGAAAGCAAAAGGATTGGGCGCTGAAATTCCAACTGTCCGATCCTCTAGTATCATTTATCGGGGGACAGTGAAGAGGACCCCATATACATCACTTAGTTAACTTTTCAAAAAAAGTGACAGGGTGCAAGTTTGACTGGAGTTCTATTAAAATTCCTCTGAATCACAATTTTGTGACGAAGACTAAAGTGGGATGAGAATTCACCATTCTGGCAAAGGCAATCAGTTAGGCACCAGTGGATAAGTAATAAATGTTTCTGGCTGGAAAACACCTTATAAAGAAATTGAAGTGTTACCCATTAAAATCAATAAGCGGTAATGGACACTGGTCGTCCAAGAGAGGAGAGAAATGTGCTTTACGCAGCTGTCAAGAGAGAAAAGTCACAGTCGGGGAATCCAACTCCATTAGCTCATTAGGCCTTATTAATGCATTCACAAAGAATTTTGGAACTCAGACAATCTCTTCAAGTGATTTCTATATCACCTTGATAAAGTATAGATATTTTGTCTTACTGACATCTTTATAACAATAACAATAAATCAAGCACATTTCTTCTTTACCTCTTCAAAGAAGTACGTTAAATCCTTATTTTATGCTGTTCGATCAAACAACGTAAAGAAAGGATTATGACTATACTGCAGTTCTTTTTTGGAAGAGCCAACCTTTGAAATAGAATAACAAGAAGAGATGTGCCAAATAAATATCTGGATGTACAAAAGTTCAAATGGCACATGTTTGAGTGCGCTCATAGAAAGAAAATATCTCGTTTCAGGCTTTGATATATTTATAGAAAGAACGTTTGTCAAAAAGTCATACGATAGGGACCTGCCAAAATTTCTCAACAGGAAAAAAGAGAGAGCTATTATATCACAAGAATGTTGCCTCTTGATCAGATTTTTTATGAACAGAGGTGTCTTTCTTCTTTATTTCTGACAGCAAATGAATAAAAATTAATTAATTTTTATCACACGTAGACCAAACAAAATGATAACATACATTATTTTAATTTACAATTTGCAAAGTGCATACAGTGGTTAAATCAGATACAACCATGTTTCATTTTTCTGAACTACAAAGAAATTTCCTTACTCTACATGGAGGGAATTATATAGGAACCAGTGCAATCACTCACTACTACTGAACAAGATGTGAGATGCAGCACTCCCACATAATGGTGAGTATAAATTTAAACTAGGCATTTTGAAAATTAGCAAAATGTAGGATGCTAGATGATAAATTTGGTGCAACTTTAGACACTTAAAGGGTTATTCCCATCTCCAAGATCCTATTCCAATATGTAGTAGGTGTAATAATAATAATATTAACAAATGCTTAAGATAAGAAATGTGGTATAGTTCTTCTGATAAACTGTGTCTCTTACCTCATGTGCAGGCATTGCAGTAGCTTAGGTATCCATGGTTAAGACCACAAACGACTAACTAATTGTCACTATATGAGGGGTCATAACCATGAATATCTGAGATACTGCAATGCCCTGCACACGGGGTAAGCAACATTGCGAATCAGAAGGACTAAACTACATTTCTAATTGGAGGTATTTGCTCATATTATTATTATTATACTTACTACTTATTGGGATAGGATCTTGGAGATAGGAATACCACTTTAACTTTACACCAATTATTAGTTGATTTTTTGGGTTCTAAATTTTTGCAGATTGTAAACTTTAAAGGGGTTTTTGCACAAACAAAAGTTGATTTTAATCAATAAATCTTGGAATAATAATAAGTTCCACAATTGAATGTATTTAAATAAAATGTTCCTGTGCTGAGATAATCCTATAAATGTGCCCCTGCTGTGTACTGTGTAATGGCTGTGACTGACTGTGCAGGAACACGGTCTGATCATACCACAGCTCCTGGGCAGGAGAGGAAGCAAAAAATTATACAGATATTACAGCAAGGGATCGCAGCCTATTTCTTTCTTTGAAGTAAAACATTGTTTAAAAACAAGCAGGGAAATGTTTTACCTCACAAAAAGAAACATTTGTGATCCCGTGCTGTAATGTCTGTATAATCTTTTGCTTCCTCCCCTGCTGTAATGTCTGTATACTCTTTTCCTTCCTCCCCTGCCCGGGAGCTGTGGTATGATCAGACCATGTTCTGTACATGATCAGACACAGCCATTACACAGTACACAGCAGGGGCACATTTATAAGATTATCTCAGCACAGGAATATTTTATTTAAACACATCCAATTGTGGAAGTTATTATTATTCCAAGATCTGTTGATTAAAATGAACTTTCGTTTGTGGGAAAACCCTTTTAAGTCATACCCTTTCCCTATAGGCACACCACCTTCCTGCAACAAAAAAAAAAAAAGTCTTAAACATGTGATACTGTAAATATATCACTTAAAACTAAAGCGTTAATATCATTTGTTTGTTTTTTTCATCAAGGTCAAGGATCAGTAAATCTGCCCTAATGTTCCTGTGTTTTCTATCATTCTTTCTCTTCCAGTACCCTCACCCATATTTTCAAACAAATTTAATATATAACATTTGGGGGCAATAAAAAAGCCTAAAATTGTAAAAGTTTCTGCATTAGTATACACTGGTCGTGGTACTGATAGGGTCCATGTGTTTAGTGGCACATTGTTAAGAAAGAATCGCAACCTTCTGGGAAGTGTTTTCATTAGTTATGAGAACATAAGTTATATGAGTTCAGTATACGGTTAGCATATGGTTCCTGCATGTTAGATAATGTCTTACGCCAGTGTCTTTTTAGGTCTTACACCACTATAACTGGTCATAGGAAATCTGTATTTTAACAATTCTGAATGTCATGGGAAGCAAAGCCATAGTGACACCAGTTATAATATAATTCCCGCAGTGAGACCTCTATGAACTCTTCCACTTGCTCCAGAATCAGATGAGCTAAAAAAAGAAATGAAGATATATACTTACAAAGATATTCTTATTTAAAGCACAGTGTGACTGGCCAAGACGCCCTCCTCCCAAATGTTATTTCATACTGCCTTTTAATTATTTTTATAAACCAAGATGCAAAGAATTGTGCAGAACTCATAGACCTAATATTTTCATTCTATTAAAGGGCTGATATGGTTTAGAAAGGCCATTTAATAACTTATGTGACAATTCATGGTACAATTAATAATCTAATGATAATAATCTTTATTTTTATATAGTGTTAACATATTCCGCAGCACTTTACATACATTATCGGCACTGTCCCCATTGGGGCTCACAATCTAGATTCCCTATCAGTATGTCTTTGGAGTGTGGGAGGAAACCGGAGAACCCGGAGGAAACCCACGCAAACACTGGGAGAACATACAAACTCCTTGCAGATGTTGTCCTTGGTGGGATTTGAACTCAAGACCCCAGCGTTGCAAGGCTGCAGTGATAACCGCCAATTCAATCAGGAGACAAACTGCATCTCTCAACATGTCCAGATATAGACCCTAGACAGCTCATTGATTTTAATGAAGTACTCCCATCAAAGTTTTTATCCTCTTAATATATTGCAGTCACCATATTATATTCCACGGTGTACTTACAATTGCTCATTTAGCCCTTCTATCCAATTTTTTGACTTTTTGTTTCCATTAAGTGACATCGCAAAATTAAAAACAGACTAGCTGAATCCTTCTAATCTGTATGTAGAAAAAAGAAGTCTCTTTTCCCTGCGTGAGTCATTATTAGAACTACAATCCTATGTCACTGACAAAAAGAAATAAGAAAGAGAGATAAAAGCAAGGGGGCCAGGGAAGCTGGGTCAGGGGTTGAAGAGGAGGTGGAGCTGGGCTGCCAGGGACTTTATGTAGGATTGTAGTTCTAATAATGACTCATGCAGGGAAAATAGACCTCCGATTTCTACATAGAGCTTAGATGTATTCAGCTAGTCTGTTTTTAATCACGTGATGTCATAGACCTAATGGGAAAGACAAGAATTAACTGGATAGAAGGGCAAAATGAGCAATTGTAAGTACACAGTGCTATATAATGTGATGACTGCAATATATTAAGATGATAAAAACTTTGATGGGAGAGCTACAATGTATAATACATAATTTTCCCTGTGGTGAAGCTGTAGCTAAACCTTACATTTGCTTTAGGATTCATCAGCAGATTGCTGCTAATTACTGGGGTCCTGGTAGTGGGAAAATATGGGATCAATTTATTTTCAGTGGAATCTTGTAATAAAATGGGAAGGTTAAAAGCTGAAAAACTCTTTAGCAAACCCCATCGTATTAAAAACCCATCTGGATAAGCTATGTGGTTAATATATGATCACACATCATTTATGCAGTAAATAGTTGCCCCCTGGCAGGTGACTGGTAGTCTGCTTTAAAGACATGTTGAAATACATTTCTATTGAGATATCAGTGGATACATTTTTCCCGAGTTGTTTGTCCTATTCATCAGCGGCGCACATATCTGGTTGCTGTGACAGCTGTAATGTACTTCTCCATGGAGACTGTAGACATTGGTTCGCTGTTCATCTATTGATGTTTTTGTCTACTATAGCCTATTTGAAGAGCCTTTTTCATTGCTAGGCTCCATAATGAGCAGAAACTTGGTTTAATGTCATGAATACAGTTACTTCTTTTTTTTTACCTGTTATTAACTGATTAAAAGCTTTGCATTGTATGGTAAAATGTTCCACCAGAAATTAATTCATTTTACATGTTAATTCCATTCCCCGGGGGAAATAAATGAATTGAAGTATTTAAATATAACAATGTGCTCACTCTTAAATGATAACGCAGACAGCTACAAGAACAGGAGAAGTGGAAGAGACAGAATATTCCCCACTGTGTTATTTAGGAGTGATACACAGTAACTGTTTGTCACAATTACATAGGAATTCTGCTAAGAGATTCAGGGATTTTAATATAATACTCATATTTCATTGCACAAATTTGATTTTAAAGGGGGCTTAGAGGAAAAGAGGCATTTTGCCAAATGTTTGCAATGATTTTTCTTTCTTGCACAAACCACCCACCAGCCCGTGTAATTGGTATCCCTTGTAAACATATGGGGCTTCAGTGATGTCATCAATGTACAGACATTTTAAGCACTACATGCAGTGGTATAGCATGGGGTAAGTTATAGGAGCAGTTGCCAAAGTTGAAAATTCTTAGGGGCATAACACTTGAAAACAAAAAAAAAGAAAGTTGCAGTGATATTGCTGACCGGGTGCCCCCCGATCACTGGGGCGAACACCACTATGAAGTTTATTGTCATTAAAATTGTGGCAATATTGTTAGATCCTGTGGTAGAGCCGGGAAACTTAAGCCCTATCAATCTGTTCTGTAGGCCTACAGCCTACAAGATGCCAGCATCTAGGCACAGGCGGTGCAATGACATCACTGCATTCCGCTACTAGTGCCAGCCCACTCTGTGCAGGAGAGAAGGATTCTGTTACTAGGATAAGGAGAGTATAAAGTTTTTTTTTGTAAGGGACAGCACAAATTTTTGAAGGGGGCATGCGAGGCGTCATTACTTTTTACAGGGTGGACTAAGGAAGCATTATTACTTCCAAAGTGGACATGCAGGGTGCATTATTTGCTTAAACTGAGCACTAGGGGTGGCATTATTACTAGGTTATAGGTGTAATACCTACCTTTCCCTGTGCACTAGTGACCCACACTATGACACTAGCCGAATGCCAGTGTGGGTGATGATGTCAACCAGGGCTGTGGAGTCGGAGTCGGAGCCCATTTTGGTGGAGTCGGAGTCAGTATAAAATGGACCGACTCTGACTCCTAAAATATATAATAAATTGGGTACAGTAGTTCAATGCAGTTTGTGGGGAATATTTTTTCATAAGAATTTGGGAAAGTTATGAAATGTCCTATAAATGTCTGTCCTATTCCTGATCTAAGGGTCTAGACTTTTAGCTGAGATGAATCTGTGCTACAGTAAATTGATCACTTAAGCATGAGCCATGTATGAGGGAGTCGGTGGCATGGAAATTGAGGAGTTGGACTCGGAGGTTTGGCTTACCGACTCCACAGCCCTGATGTCAACAGTTCAAGCCAACTATACACAACTCCACTTGTCAAAAGTCAATATGATCTTAGCAACCATTCAGATTTTTTTTCTTGTTTTTGAGAAACCCTTTGGAAAAAAATTATGGTCAACTTCTCCACTTTAAGTTTTCACTACTTATGGTAAATCTGATCAATAATGTTTTTTTTCTGCCTACGCCTAAGTTTACCGGTCGCATTATATGGATAAAATATTTTTTACAAGAAATGCCAAATTTCTAAACTTCTAAATTCACACTAAAATCCACCTTATTTGTATAAAAATCTTATATATTTTTTTTTTTTACAGAGCGGGAATCTCACTTCCTGTAGACCTCATCACTCTGAGGTGGGGCTAAGATGAGCATAACCAGTGACGAGGTGAATTTCTTGGTGTATCGCTATCTTCAAGAGTCAGGTAATATTTACTGCTCCCTTTTGTACCTAATTCCTGGGAACTTTTAAGGACCACTTATAATGCTTTCAAATTTGAATAAAATTTTTTGTTTTGAAAAATGATTGCTTAATTAAGCTTGATTATTCTATAATGAAACATTCCTAACAAAATTTACATTTTTAAATATCTTATATTCAACCCTCTCATTTAGCAAACATAAACATTCACTTTATTGCTCAACGTTTTTTAATTAGGCTGTTCAGATGACCATTTTTTACACCACTTATCCATATGAAAAAAAATGCACTAGTCTCTTCTGTATTTCAGATAAGACTTTTCTTGTCTATTCAAATTAATGGGTGTGCAAAAAAAATCAGATCCCATACAGATCAACAGTATTGCAGCCGATTTTTATGAATACATTGCCACTATTAACACAGGAAACTGTTTTTGGTTTTATAAATTTTATTCACTGCTAATATATAAAAGCCAATGCCTTACGGATGTCATACAGATGAAAATACAGGTGAAAAATCATCATTTTTTTCTGGATGAATATCGGACGATTTGATATATAGTCGTGTGAACTTAGCCATACAAGTGGAAATTAGCCATAGGCCAAGTGGCCATAGGGTTCCGTGGAAATTATGAGCACACGGATGGCATCCATTTCAGAAAATCCATGATAGTACAGTCGGACACACTGATCAAGTACTGATGAAAATTGACTTTTTTAATCATGTACAAGAAAAAAATGCAAGTCTGAATAATACCATAGCCACATGGCCACATGATCAGTAACAGTGAAACACGTTTTAGTAATCGAACTGATTACCACAACAATCTGTAGGTCAGAGTGTTCTCGACCACTATGGGGCAACGTATAAACCCAGCTTTAAAAGTTCATTCTGGCCTTCAGTTGATTGCTATAGGCAAAAAGTCAGTTTTTCTTTTAGAAAGTTATTAAAACTGTCATAAGGTTTATTCACAATGAACAATTATCGTGAAAGCTCATTTTGGACAGCACAAAAGATAATTGTTCTCGGCAGCACATCGTCCTGTGTAAACAATGGCAGTCTATGGGTACTGAATGATTTATTACAGATTCATTCAGTGCACATCTGAAGCTCGATCCAACTGTGTAAACAGGCTATTACATGACCGCCCACCGTCAAGCACGTTGCCAGTCGGTGGTGGTTTAACGCTGCACAAGACGAAGTGTAATTGCACTCTAAAAGAAAAACTTGTCTTTGTTGCTCATATCAATCAGAGTTCAGCTTACATTTTTTAAACTGCTGTGAAAAATGAAATCTGCACAGTTGTAATACCATAACACACAGTACCATACCCCCACACATTATGATGGCCCCCATAGCCCACAAAACAGTAGAATGCCCCCAGGGTTGTCAACTGTCCCGAAGTTCCAGGACAGTCCATAAAAATATGGCACCTTTTACCCCGTCCAAAAAAATAATTTGTTGCTTCCATGATTTATTTGAAGCTGGAGAAATGTATACAGATTATTATGACTGTAATTATCATCCTTTTACAGTTTACAGTGAATGTCTTCATATCAGAGCTATGAACTTTAGCCATTAACCCATTATGGTTTTCAAACATGTCCATAAAAACGTTGGCTGTCCGTGAAATTTTGGGCTGCCCAGAAAAAATGAAATATAAAGTTGGCAACCCTGCCCACAACCTCTACACATATGATAATGCTCCCACTGTTAACACACACAATGATGCCCCACACGCCGAATAATTCCCAAACACCTCCCACCTATGTTTCAATGACCTGTCAGTCAGAGACAGGAGGCAGGCAGCAGGCGAGCTGTGAGTGCAGCGCTCGCCCACTGCACTTAAAACTCGTTAGCATACAAATTCATCTATGGATTTCTCTAAAACAGCATAACAGATTTCTGCAAGAAAGGTAAGGATGTACTCAGCATTAAAGCACCTTTACATACTTGTCATTAGTTTAGGGTATAAAATCCATATGACAGGATCTCTTTAAGACCACATGTACAGAACCTTGGTATCAGAAAATGATAAAATAATACTTGCATATTACATTAATATTCCATTGAAAAATTGAATATTTTTGAGAATTCAGCTGTACACATGTCTCTCTATATTTATCATGTTCCTTATGCCTTGTGCCTCTTTAAAAACTCTGCTATTTATATGATAACACGGCGGAGAAGAACAGGATTGTGAACAATGAAGCATTTCTGGAACATTACAAATAGGCCTCAGCTGTGTAGCAACAGGGCGGCTGAGAAATGAGAAGAATTCAAATATTGTTGTTGCACTGATACTTGGTTTGAACTCCGCTCTAAAAGTAAAAAATATGTTGTTATTGTGCAGAATGTATTCAGTTTGCAACAAACCAATGAGATCCGCTGCTGAGGTCAATTAACTACTTCCTTGACCTTTCTTAATATTTCTAAGACATGTAAACTCGCTGGGCATGGGCACATTTTAAATATTAGTGTGGAGAACAATAAAGCTTATTATTCCGCCTCATGTATTGTGTTCATGGCTGGAATAAGGGAGTCATGTTTTATGTAAACCACTGCTTCCAAGGACACAGAAAGGAGATATTAAACTGCAGTTAAATACATAAACTTGAATAATAATGCTGCTTGGGACCTGGGCTCTACAAACGATATTTACAGATGTTTCGGCACATGCCAATATGTCACTTGGTGCATTGACATCTCTGGGGAAAAGAATGTAGTGCGTAGGGGCAGCACTTTTCTTCAATGCCTTGCATTTGTTAACTTTTGTAGGTTTCTGTGTTGAAATGTGTGCCATATTGTGCACAGTGATAATAGGTGTCAGCATGGGCATAACGATTGCAGTCACCGGACCTGTAACATCAATCGAACCCGGAAGAGAAAAAACATGGTGCCGCAGGGCCAATTACAGAAAAGCTGCAGTATTGTCTTCAGTTTTGGAGTTCAAGGCAGCGTCATGCATGCCAGCAAAGTGGCTATTTATTTATAAGTGGAGTATGGTCGCTGTGCTTTGGACTCTAAGGCCCTACTATCAGTATTCGGTCAGTATTTTTTCTCTGGAGTGGGAGCCAAAACCAGGAGTGTGTGATAAATGCTCTTGGGAGCCACTTATATCAGGTGACAAAGCAACATCTAAATCAGTATTTCTTGTTTTTAGAATATGATGTAAAACATAATACTTATTTTAAATAACATATCTGAGTCTCTGATAAAAAGAAAAATCACGCTCACCTTACAAGTGCTTCTCACTAAATTAGAATATCATCAAAAAGTTAATTTATTTCAGCTCTTCAATACAAAAAGTGAGTCATTACAAACAGAGTGATCTATTTCAAGTGTTTATTTCTGTTAATGTTGATGATTATGGCTTACAGCCAATGAAAACACAAAAGTCATTATCTCAGTAAATTAGAATACTTTATAACAACAGCTTGAAAAATGTTTTTAAAATCTGAAATGTTGGCCTACTGAAATGTATGTTCAGTAAATGCACTCAATACTTGGTCGGGGCAACTTTTGCATCAATTACTGCATCAATGCGGCGTGGCATGGAGGCGATCAGCCAGTGGCACTGCTGAGGTCTTATGGAAGCCCAGGTTGCTTTGATAGCAGCCTTCAGCTCGTCTGCATTGTTGGGTCTGGTATCTCTCATCTTCCTCTTGACAATACCCTATAGATTCTCTGTAGGGTTAAGGTCAGGCGAGTTTACTGGCCAATCAAGCACAGTGATACTGTTGTTTGTAAACCAGGTATTGGTACTTTTGGCAGTATGGACAGGTGCCAAGTTCCACTGTAGAATGAAATTTCCATCTCCAAAAATTTCCTGGTAGACGGCTGCGCTGACTTTGGTCCTGATAAAGCACAGTGGACCTACACCAGCAGATGACATGGCTCCCCAAACCATCACTGATTGTGGAAACTTCACACTAGACCTCAAGCAGCTTGGATTGTGTGCCTCTCCACTCTTCCTCCAGACTCTGGGACCTTGATTTCCAAATGAAATGAAAAATCTACTTTCATCTGAAAACAACACCTTGGACCACTGAGCAACAGTCCACGTCTTTTTCTCCTTGGCCCAGGTAAGATGCTTGTGGCATTGTCTATTGGTCATGAGTGGCTTGACACAAGGAATGAGACACTTGTAGCCCATGTCCTGGATATGTCTGTGTGTGGTGGCTCTTGAAGCAATGACTCCAGCAGCAGTCCACTCCTTGTGAATCTCCCCCCAAATTTTGAATGTCCTTTTCTTAATGCTTTCAAGGCTGCGGTTATCCCTGTTGCTTGTGCACCTTTTTCTACCACACTTTTTCCTTCCACTCAACTTTCCATTAATATGCTAGGATACAGCACTTTGTGAACAGCCAGCTTCTTTAGCAATGATCTTTTGTGGCTTACCCTCCTTGTGGAGTGTGTCAATGACTGCCTTCTGGACATCTGTAAAATCAGCAGTCTTTCCATGATTGTGGAGCCTACTGAAACAGACTAGGGGACTTTTTTAAACACATCGGAAGCCTTTGTTTTTTGTTAATTATTTTAATTTACTGAGATAATGACGTTTATGTTTTCATTGGCTGTAAGCCATAATCATCAACATTAACAAAAATAAACACTTGAAATAGATCACTCTGTTTGTAATGACTCTATATAATATATGAGTTTCACTTTTTGTATTGAAGAACTGATATTCTAATTTAGTGAGAAGCACTTGTAACTTCCTTCACCAACCCTCTTCTAACGTTACCCAGTCCCCTATCAGTCCTCATGATTCCTGTTCCAATTGATTGGCAGCTGTGGTGTTTAAAGAGGACCTGTCACCAGGTCAAATGTGGACTGTTTTTGCTCCTATTTTTATTCCTGATGCTTAATTGAGTATTCCACTTTTTTCCTTTTTAAAATCCACCAGAGAAAAGGGCCTTTTTTCATTGGGGCCTTGGGGCCTCTACCTGCCCTGTCCATTTTTCCTTTTGTCTGGTTCTTAACCTTGAATGGATTCCTTGTACTGTATTTTTTATACGTTTTTATTTATTTTTCAATAAAGTTGTTCATTTTTGTATTCATCTATGGTCTTAGTCATGCTTTTCATTTTAGGGTCTTTACGATATGTTGAATGTGACCTATGCTTGTACGTGGCACTATAGCATTATTACAAGATTATTACAATGGGTGAGCAACACCCATTGGTGAAGATCATAAAAAATTCTCTCTAAATAAAAAAACCCATATCTCTGAAACCATTTGCCGGATTTAAAAAAACAGAAAAGCTGAATACTCAGGGGAGCAGCAGGAAGAAAATAAGAGCAAAAACTGACCACTTTTGACCAGGTAACAGGTCCTCTTTATGAAAACACTGATGGGGCCTCAGTGATTGGCCTCAGTGATCACATTCCCAAGCTGCCCAAACAGGATATAGAGTGGTGTGAAAAGTGTTTGCATGTTGGTCACACTTAAATGTTTCAGATCACAAAACAAATTTAAATATTAGACAAAGATAACACAAGTAAATACAAAATGCAGTTTTTAAATGAAGGTCTTTATTATTAAGCGAAAAAGAAATCCAAACCTACAGGGCCCTGTGTGACAAAGTGATTGCCAACTAAACTTAATAACTGGTTGGGCCACTCTTAGCAGCAACAACAGCAATCAAGCGTTTGTGATAACTGGTAATGAGTCTTTTACAACGCTCTGGAGGAATTTTGGCCCACTCATTTTTGCAAAATTGTTGTAATTCTGCCACATTGGACGGTTTCCGAGCATGAACCGCCTTTTTAAAGTCATGCCACAGCATCTCAATCAGATTAAGGTCAAGACTTTGACTAGGCCACTCCAAAGTCTTAATTTTGTTTTTCTTAAGCCATTCAGATGTGGACTTGCTGGTGTGTTTTGGATCATTGTCCTGCTGCATAACCCAAGTGCGCTTCAGCTTGAGGTCACAAACAGATGGCCAGACATTCTCCTTCAGGATTTGTTTGGTAGACAGTGGAATTATATATCACTGTATAAAGAACGGATAGAAGAGAATTGGCAAACTTTGGTACAATGTGTATGGTTTCTAGTCATTTAAGAAAAAAATCAGGGATGGAAAACACCTTTAGCTTACCTTCCAAGGTATAGCCCAGCTTATATATATATATATATATATATATATATATATATATATATATATATATATATATTTTACTGTTCTCGTGGTGTCCCAGAATTTAAGTCTTTCACAAGAATGAACCTAGCAACAATACTCTCATGTACTGTAGAATCTCAAATTAACTGAAGAACTGTACTGAGGCTTAAAAACAACCTTCTCCACAGTGTGGCATGCTATTTTCAGCAAGGAGCTAATACTTTTGAACTATATGTAGAATCAAAGTTCAGTATTAATCGGAGATGCTTACCAGGGCTCTGGAGTTGGAGTCGGAGTCGTGGAGTCGGTGTCCATTTTGGTGGAGTCGGAGTTGGAGTCGGTATAAAATGGACTGACTCCAACTCCTAAAATATATAATAAATTGGGTACAGTAGTTCAATGCAGTTTGTGGGGAATATTTTATCATAAGAATTTGGGAAAGTTATGAAATGTCCTATAAATGTCTGTTCTATTCCTGATCTAAGGGTCTAGACTTTTAGCTGAGATGAATCTGTGCTACAGTAAATTCATCACTTAAACATGAGCCATGTATGAGGGAGTCAGAGTTGTAGTCGGTGTCATGGAAATTGAGAGTCAGAGTTGGAGTCGGAGTCGGAGGTTTGGCTTACTGACTCCACATCGCTGATGCTTACTCTTCTGCCTGACAATATACATAACCAATGAATGGTAACCAAGGAAGACAAAGACTAGATATAAGAAGTGTGACCTCTCATAATTAGTTTTACAGTAAGACCTGTCAATCTCCCTACAGGAATACGTAGCGAGCAAGTTTGTTAAAGGTTTCCACACAGCACACAAATATTTTCAAAATTTTCATCTAAAAGTAATTTTTCTGCCATGTACTATTATACTAAAATTCCCAACTTCATTTGTCATGAATATCAATGGCAAAGATCTTGGCTAATATACGTCGGTTTAATGTCCCTTTATTATATCTGCACATTTTAACAGGAGGCAAATTGCTTGGTGTGATAGATTAGTGGCTTGGTATATTACAATCTCTTTCCAATTTTTTTCCTTCCGTATGAATGGCAGTTTCAAAATCCAGATGTCAGGATGGGGAAGATAAATTCCTTCAACTAGCATCTGGCTTATTTGGCATTGTTACACTGGCATCACTAAAATTACTATATGATGATCAAATAATGGTCCTGCAGATGGGTAGTGTAGGATGCTAGCATGTAAATTCTACTCTCTTCCAGCTGGCATTCAATGCTTGAAAATGCATAACTCAATCTTGACAATTTTTTAATTACCTAAATTTGAGGCAGAATTTTATTTTCTGTACAATAAAGTAATCAAGATATTTTTTCCATTTTCTTTACTTTTAATTTTTAATCTTGATTCTTGATCGATTTTAGAACATTCTCAATAGGGCTTGCATAAATTTAATTTGGTTCTCTGGCTTTTTTCCATTTGTATAATAAAAAGTTTAAGCAATTTTTTTACCATTTTTTAGATTACACTTTGAAGACAGATAATTGAAATATTATTTGCTACATATAGAAGATGATCATGTGCAGCCACCCACATTAGATCAGGCAGGCTTTTGATCTCAGAATATAACAAAGAAGTTATATAATAAAAGTTGTATGAATTATTAAAAAAACATTCTGATAATACCTGTTAATGAGTGTACAATATTTTATTTGGTAAATGACTAATACAACATAAATCACTATTTTGTAGCATAGCTTACCAACCAGTCACAGGGGAGCTACTATTTGACCTCATAAGTTTAAGAAATTAAAGCTGAGTTCTGATTGGATAATATGACCAGTGTCACGTTGGCAGCTCTCACGCCTTCTCAGCACTGCCCGGCTCATTGCATTTTCCACTCTGCTCCTCCCTGTGTCAGGCCACTGCTCTGAGTCTTCATGCAGCACTTCCAAACTCTGCTGCATTTCCCTGCTGTTTCCACCTGGCTATCGGAAAGTATGGTCAGATCCTGCAGGAATTTAACCCTGCTGTGTACTGCAGGGTTTGTCTTCCCCAACCAATCCCCTGCCAGGCAATGGATATATTAGGCAGCTCCTCCCGCCTCACCTATGCCTGAGCTTAGGTTCTAGTTGCATTTGTCTCTAACTTCCTGCCAAGATGTACTGTACCTCAGTTTAGTCTCCTCTGTTATTGACCTGTCTTGTCTACTCGTCTATTATGATCTCTCCACTCCTGACCCCGACTTGTGTAGTGAACCCATGCTGCCTGCCCCCAGACCATCTGACTATGCTTCTGTCTCACCCTTTTGTACCACTCATTTATCAAAGGCCCCTCAATCTTGTGCATGTTTAATATTTGCTTAGTACGTCAGGAATAATGGAACAACACCATTTTATTTTATCAATGGATCTTGTCAGTAATTGGGATCATTTGTCTTTGTGCAATCTAACCTGTATATCACATCATTAGGAAAACATTGCAGCACTGGGAGGTAGTGTTCAGGGAGTCTTCAAAAATTTAATTTGGGTACATTTATTTAATTTGAAGGAAGGAAGCATTTTATTTGCAATGAATTAAGTCTGTGGGAATCAAAACTCTTTTCTTGTCCTTCTGCCTCTCCTTGTGTGGTTCTTCAGTTGGCTCCTCTTTGCTCTTCTTCTTCTGGGTTCTCCAGAGGGTGCCACTGCTGACTAGACCGCACATGGTCACTTCTGGTATGACATAGGTCATTGACATTAATAATGCCACACCCCTATGTGACCATTTTGCTGGATTCATATGAATTGAATCTCCTATGGGTAAGTTGATAGAGAAATTGAGTTTGTTTAAAATGGATTCGCATAGAAAATGTTTTTTGCATTTTGCTGCAATCCATTTATTTTTTAAGTAAGAAGCCATTCTGAGGGTATGATGAACTAGCCATGTAGTCTGCAGTGTTATATAAACCGATGAAGCTACCTTATTACATTTACAGGTTTTGTATTTCATCCTCCAAATGATATTTAATGGCTCATACCGTTGAAGTGTAAGTTGCTAATCAGACAGTAGTTCGGCAGCCAGGCATACTGTATATGGCTCTGAAAGCACAGCTGTGTCTTATAACAACGTGCAGTTGTGCTTTAAAAATAGATCGATTTTATAGTCAGAAAATGCAGCATTAGAGTAATGTGAAAACTCATATCTCACTAAAATGTCAAGATGAACTGTTTTTTTCACACTTCACAGTGAAGGGAAGAAATTAGACTTAGATTTCTTATTATGTCATCAACAGTAAGGACCCGTGATGGTGCCATGGTGAGATATTGGAATAGTGACATTTGAGATGAGAAATAGAATGGCTAATGAAGTTATACTGATAGGGAGGAAGAATGTCACTTGTGATAATGGGAAAGCTACTTGGATGCACTTTTGGATTGTTTTTGTGACATAAGATAATTATCTCATTAGGCAATGAAAATTCTATTTACAGGAGACATTTAAAGCTTTTCGGAAAGCACCTGAAAGCTCAATCTTGTGTCTGCAGGATGATAATAATCCTTTAGGATTTTACTATGCATTTTCTGAACTTTCATGATCTTCCATGGTTAAATATATGATATGTCACCATTGTTGTATGACACCAATATAATAAAGACACATAACTAGTCTGCAGTTTGCTTACAGGCACACGTGGGGCCTGTTTTGATTACAGTTATAACTCATCCTACAATCCAAAGGCTAGAAAAGGCAATGATCACCAAATTGTTCAATTGCATTATGTAGGCTGTCTCTATAAAGGTTGCATTTTCAATACCCAGCCCAATTCAAACTTACGGCATCAAAGGCATTTATAAGGCTGTAAGCTCAGTTCACGAGACCCATAGTCAGGATGGGACTATGGCAGAAAAAACGTGTCCTCAATATACTTGTGTGAATTAGACTTTATTACATGGGACAATTGTGCCACTCAAAAGTCCCTGGCAGCCTTTCTCCACCTCCTTTTCAACTCTTAACCCAGATGCTTCTGACTCGCCCCCAGGGCCGTGGGGTACTCGGCAGCCGGGCCTCTGGTTGCCGGGGGATATCAAGGTGGCTGGCCTGGTCCGTGACCCAGGGCAGTCAGTGAAAAGGGAAACTTCTATTATATGGAGTTTTTGGGATTATTCGTGACGCCACCTGTGGAATGCGGCTAAGGGGTGCCGCCGCTGCGGAGCAGTCCTCTGAGGCAGATGGTAGGGCCGCTTGTGATGGAATGGCTCCCCACAGGTGGAGCGGGCCTCAGGGCAGCGTGGGGGATGTACTGGATGGTGGTGCAGGGGAGAGACGGCAGGACGGTCACGGAGGAAGGATGGACACTCACACAGGGGTAAGCTTCAGTACCTTTACTGGTGATGCTGCAGGCACGGTCCTGGGTACTCCAGGTGAAGGGCGCACTTCTGGACTCTCCCCAGTGAGCGGGTATAGGGCCTCCTGATCCGTTGCTTTACTCTCTAGGCTTCTGGCCTGCCTGGAGCTGGGCCTAGCTTGGTTACTGTCTCTCTCTCTGCGCCTGCTGACCTGGTGGTAGGGCCTTCTCTTTGGAGATCACTCTCCCAGGGCGCTGGGACCTCTGTGACTCCTGGCTCTGGTACTGCAGTCAGCATTAGGTGGACCTGGGACCTGTAGTTCTCCAGGGGTTCCGGTGGTTCCTACTGGGTATAAGGAGTCCCTGTAGGCGTGGACCCGGTGTCCGGTATATACAGTACAGACCAAAAGTTTGGACACACCTTCTCATTTAAAGATTTTTCTGTATTTTCATGACTTTGAAAATTGTACATTCACACTGAAGGCATCAAAACTATGAATTAACACATGTGGAATTATATACTTAACAGAAAAGTGTGAAACAACTGAAAATATGTCTTATATTCTAGGTTCTTCAAAGTAGCCACATTTTGCTTTGATGACTGCTTTGCACACTCTTGGCATTCTCTTGATGAGCTTCAAGAGGTAGTCACCGGAAATGGTCTTCCAATAATCTCGAAGGAGCTCTCAGAGATGCTTAGCACTTGTTGGCCCTTTTGCTTTCACTCTGCGGTCCAGCTCACCCCAAACCATCTCGATTGGGTTCAGGTCTGGTGACTGTGGAGGCCATGTCATCTGGCGTAGCACTCCATCACTCTCCCTCTTGGTCAAATAGCCCTTACACAGCCTGGAGGTGTGTTTGGGGTCATTGTCCTGTTGAAAAATAAATGATGGTCCAACTAAACGCAAACTGGAGGGAATAGCATGCCGCTTCAAGATGCTGTGGTAGCCATGCTGGTTCCGTATGCCTTCGATTTTGAATAAATCCCCAACAATGTCACCAGCAAAGCACCCCCACACCATCACACCTCCTCCTCCATGCTTCACGGTGGGAACCAGGCATGTAGAGTCCATCCGTTCACCTATTCTGCGTCGCACAAAGACACAGTGGTTGGAACCAAAGATCTCAAATTTGGACTCACCAGACAAAAGCACAGATTTCCACTGGTCTAATGTTCATTGTTTGTGTTCTTTAGCCCAAACAAGTCTCTTCTGCTTGTTGCCTGTCCTTAGCAGTGGTTTCCTAGCAGCTATTTTACCATGAAGGCCTGCTGCACAAAGTCTCATCTTAACAGTTGTTGTAGAGATGTGTCTGCTGCTAGAACTCTGTGTGGCATTGACCTGGTCTCTAATCTGAGCTGCTGTTAACCTGCGATTTCTGAGGCTGGTGACTCGGATAAAGTTATCCTCAGAAGCAGAGGTGACTCTTGGTCTTCCTTTCCTGGGGCGGTCCTCATGTGAGCCAGTTTCTTTGTAGCGCTTGATGGATTTTGCAACTGCACTTGGGGACACTTTCAAAGTGTGCCCAATTTTTTGGACTGACTGACCTTATTTCTCAAAATAAAGATGGCCACTCATTTTTCTTTACTTAGCTGCTTTTTTCTTGCCATAATACAAATTCTAACAGTTTATTCAGTAGGACTATCAGCTGTGTATCCACCAGACTTCTGCACAACACAACTGATGGTCCCAACCCCATTTGTAAGGCAAGAAATCCCACTTATTAAATCTGACCGGGCACACCTGTGAAGTGAAAACCATTTCCGGTGACTACCTCTTGAAGCTCATCAAGAGAATGCCAAGAGTGTGCAAAGCAGTCATCAAAGCAAAAGGTGGCTACTTTGAAGAACCTACTGTAGAATATAAGACATATTTTCAGTTGTTTCACTCTCTTTTGGTAAGTATATAATTCCACATGTGTTAATTCATAGTTTTGATACCTTCAGTGTGAATGTACAATTTTTAAAGTCGTGAAAACACAGAAAAATCTTTAAATGAGAAGGTGTGTTCAAACTTTTGGTCTGTACTGTATATCGGGGTAAGCTTACTATGCTCCTCTGCCCCCTGAGTTCCACTCTCCTTTTCTCCTCGCCGTCGACCACACTCGGGGCCCTCACTACTTGGCAGCTGGCGTGCTGCATCTTCACCGCTCTGTGAGCGTCGGCACGCTCTCAGCTCACTGTGAGCTGTGTTCCTCTCTGAACACTGAACTGAAACTGAACTCTAAACTCAATGAGCTGCCTAGCTCCACCCTCCCTATATATGTACCTAATGGGCTCCCTCTGCTGGTCTGAGGTGGAAGGTGGAGGTGTATGAATGTAGTGAGGGCCTCTTGTGGAGAAGTCCATCCATGCACCCTTCTGGGTTCTGTGGCACCAATGCGCAGCAGGGGCGCCACATTCCCCCCTAGTAAAACTCAGTACTCCTGGACTGAAGCAATTTTCAAAACAGGTTAACAATAACTCTTCCCTTTATGGGAGGCACATCTCTTGAACGTTACAGGTGTAAAAACATAATAAATATATACAAGTATAGAGCGTTCTCAGAGTCTTACAAGTTAATGGTGTCCATCTCACCGGTGAAAGAACATGAGGCACACGAGGGACCCGCCTGAGAACCCTCAACGTAGGCCCTGGGCGTGGCTACAGGGCATAGGTAATCCAGGTGCTGGACCACGTCTTCCACCACGCCAAACGGGTTTTTGTTCCGTGGTCAACTAAGGGGCATGCCAGGGAGTTCAACTACATACTTAAGAGTTTTTGGGCTGCTCACAGTCCTCAGCCACTGATTCCTTTATATATATACCCTTACGAGTAACTAATGTTCATATAAATTGTCCACCATAAGCTGAAACCAATAAATAAATACACGAAAATCACACAAGAATAACATACCCCAGGGGCAACTATTTATACTATAGGTATTTCTACTTATTCACTGACCCTGACAGGGGCCTGGCCTTTGGTGCTACGTGTTGATCTGCGTAGTACGGGAGTGTGGATGGTATCTGTGTCTGCACCGTCTGCTACCCTGTCAGTTCTACATGTGGGTAGATTGTAAAACTGCCTTTACCTCTCTATGGGACTGGCAAGTGTACCATTGGCTGGGCCTTCTTGCTCTGCTCCAGCCGGGGATCCTTCTTCCGGGGATTCTTCTTGAGCAGGCTCTTCTGGGGCACTTACAGGTTCTACTTGCTGGTAGCAAAATTAAACCCAAAAACATAATTGCTGGAGGCAAACCAGGGCCCATGGAAATCCACAAGCACAACCGTGTCAAACCAGCAACATAGCTCCAGAACACATAAACAACAGAAGACAGAAATGGAGCTTTTAGCAAAATGCAATTAGAAAAAAGATTTTATTATTGGTATAAATACATTAAAGTACATGTAAAATCCATAAGGGCAAATATAAATACTGATGTGTGCAAGAGAGAACAGAAGACCCCCCCCAACAACAGGCCTCAGGTAGGCATCATAACAGTGCAAAATATGATGTACAGCAAATAGTGAACACTATGCATACCCAACCACAGGGGAGCAATGAATATTGCTAAGGTACCCCATGCTCTATATAAAAATTCAAAGTACTATTGGGAAATAGGCGATGCAAGAGAGTACATAGAAAGCTGAATGATAGTACATCAAACAAAATGATCAAGGCACTAACCCAAGAGCTGAGAACTCCCCATAAGGGGAAGAGAAGGGTACAAAGAGTACAGAAAACACCTACCCAACGCGCGTTTCGCGTGGACAATGCGTTGCTTTCTCAAGGGACGGTGTAATGCAATCCATCCAGGACCTTTAAGTATCCTTGGCAACCGGTCACGTGCAGTAACACGTGACCGGCCGCCAACCAATGACGCTGCTAGAAGCGGCGCACGCGCGTCCAGAAGACCGCGCCCCCCCGCCGCATCCCCGGCAGTCAAGCCCGGAAGCGCACGCGCCGAGCCAGTCAAAAAATCAACCGGCACAGCGCATGCGTGGACATAGAGACGCCGGGGAGCGGCGCGGGAGCACGGCCACGGGACGCGCGCGCGCACCACAGCGCCACCAATGGTAGATAAAAGAACGATCAGCAAAGAAACCCCTTCAGAATGATAAGCAAAATGTAAGGAGCCACAACATGGCACAATGCAGGTTTACATGTGTATAATAAAACAATGCATTATGATCTTCACAACAGCACAACATAAAGTAACTTGACTCCACGTGGCACAACATCAATTCAAAGTCCAACGAGAGGGCAAGGAAGCTGTGCAAATCCAAAGCTGGCCATCTATGAAAGCACAATACACATGGATGATAATAGCCATGTTATTGGTATTGACCAAAGAAAATAAAGAAAGGTCCTGAATGGAACATAGAAAAATAAAATATGTTAAAACATGTAATATAAAAACAACCCTAATCGAAACCCCAAACATAAGACAATAATGAAAAAGGAAGGGGAAGGGGAGAAAAAGGGGGAGGGGGGGGAAGGGGTAAACAGGGGGAAAAAGGAGTAGCAATGTATGGTACAAGAAGAGATATGTATTATAGATGGATAGAAAAGGAACCATTAAATGAATGGGGCAAAGCTAAGTGATTCATTGAGGCCAGAGGGGGCCATAGTACCAAGTGTAACTATCCACCGTGCTTCTCGTTGTGCAAGAAGTTTTTTAATATTGCCACCTCTGGACCCCAAATGGACCTGTTCTATACCCCTAATCATAAGAGATCGTGGATCACAATTATGGTAATCCTTAAAATGGCGGGGGATTGTTTTAAGATCTGACAAGTCGATCACGTTCCTCGCTGCAATGATGTCCCTAACATGTTCTCGTATTCTGACTCTGAACTCCCTGGAGGTGAGACCTATATAGACAAGAGGACATCCACATGTGGCGTAGTAAATAACGTTCCTACTGCCGCAGGAGATCCATTGTAAAATCTTAAATTGCCGTTCACCTCCAGCGGAGTCAAAGGTTTTGCAACGAAGAACGTTCGAGCAAGCAAGGCAATGCCCACAAGGGTAACAGCCCAATGTAGGTTCAAAAGATGCCAAAAATGTATTGTTAGGAGGAACGTAGTGACTTCTAACAATGATATCATTCAAATTCCGAGCCCTTCTTGGCGTCATAGATGGCCTGTCACCTAGAACCTGAGTTAATGAAGATTCTACACCAAGGACAGGCCAATGTTTCGCCAAGATCGCTCTCATATTACCCCACTCACTATTGAAGGTGGAAATGAACCGGATCTTATTGTTTCCCGTGTCCTCTCTTTTGTATTGGTATAATAATTTAGACCTTGGAGTTGTCTTAGCCCTCACATAGCCTCTCTTAATGGAACGCCGACTATAACCTCGTTGTAAGAATCTTAATTGGAGATCTCTTGCCTGTGCCTCAAATAGATGGTTGGAGGAACAAATTCGTCTCACCCTGAGGAACTGTCCGACCGGGACGGCCCTCAAAGTGGCAGGATCATGGGCAGACGAAGCATGTATAAACGCATTGACTGCTGTCGTTTTCCTAAAGACGTCAGTCTGAACGGACGACTGAGAGTCGACCGCAAGGCTAACGTCTAAAAAATCAATTTTAGTTAAATCATATTTATAAGTCAATCGAATGTTATAATTATTATTATTCAGTCTGTCCATGAATATCTCAAGTTGCTGCGCCGTGCCCCTCCAAAAAATAAAATATCATCAATATATCTATACCAGCACAGCACATGGTCAGCGGCCCATGACCCCTCGCCGCCAAAAATCTGTCTCTCCCAAAAGCCCAGGAAGAGATTGGCATACGAGGGGGCACAGGCCGCACCCATGGCCGTGCCACGCTTTTGTAAATAGAATATATCTTTGAAAGTAAAAAAATTGTGGGTGAGCACAAAGCGCAGCAGCCCAAGAATAAAGCCACACAGAGGGCCATCCAGGTCGGAGGCCCCCAGGAAGAAACGGACAGCCTCCAAACCATCACCATGGTCAATGGAGGTATATAATGCCTCCACGTCTGCAGTAACAAAGAAAGTGTTAGCATCCACAAAGATGCCGTCAAACCTAGTAAGGACGTCCGTCGTGTCTCTAATAAATGAGGGCAGGGTCTCCACTAAAGGTTTTAAGTAAAAATCAATAAATTTACAAATTGGTTCACATAAACCCTCAACCCCCGACACGATCGGACGTCCAGGCGGATTGGCGGCATCTTTGTGGATTTTAGGCAATAGATAAAGTGTAGGAATCCTAGGAAATTGGACAGTAAGTCCCTCCAGGACTTTTTTAGTTATGATATTTGATTCAAAGGCATCAGCAAGTATCCCCTGGAGTTCAGCCGAAAAGGAGGCCAGAGGGCTGGAGGGCAGCCTCATATAGGTATTAGTATCCCTCAGTTGTCTAAAGGCCTCGCGTTCATAAAGAACGCATGGCCATACGACAATGTTTCCCTCTTTGTCTGCCTGTTTGAAAACTACATCGCGGTAAGATTGCAGATTTTTCAGGGCCAAACGTTGGTCAGTAGTAAGATTGTCGGAGGTACGTCGAGTAGACAGCCTCCTAAAATCTTCAGCCACTAATTTTGTAAAAATTTCCACCGCGGGACTCAAAGACAGAGGGGGAAAACGTGTGGATTTAGGTAAAATATTTTGGGGAAACTCACCTTGAATGTGAGATGTTTGTTCATTGAGGAGGTCCTCCAGTGCCTGAATGGCCTCCCTCTCAGCCGGACTCACAAGAAGAGGTGTAGTGTGTTTTTTATGATGTAATTTGCTAAGAATCAATTTCCGAGAGAACAGGTGCAAATCCTTCAAGGCTGTGAAGAAATGGAACCCATTAGTAGGTGAAAAAGTGTTCTACTTGCTGTGGAGGGACTTCTGGCTGTTGGTAGAAGGGGATCACAGGTA
The DNA here is from genome assembly GCF_046119375.1 of Phyllobates terribilis. Taxonomy (NCBI): domain Eukaryota; kingdom Metazoa; phylum Chordata; class Amphibia; order Anura; family Dendrobatidae; genus Phyllobates; species Phyllobates terribilis. Next base: position 760,375,450 of record NW_027362762.1, on the reverse strand, counting down.
TTATCACTGCTCCATCCAATTGAGGCCAATCTGCCAGGAAATCTCCTAATTCAGTGTGGAGTACTTCTTCTTTAGGCTCCTCCGGAACGGTGAGAGGCACTTCTTCCTGGGGCTTCAAAAGACCTGGACACAACTTCAGGTGGTCTCTTGATTAGTGTTGAGCCACCCCCGTAGTGTTCGAGTTCGGTTCGGTTCGTCGAACACCCGTGTGTTCGCCGAACTGTTCGTCGAACTGTTCGTCGAACACCTTCGAACACCGTTAAAACCAATGGCAGGCAAACAAAAACACATAGAAACACATAGAAAACACCTTCAAAGGTGTCCAAAAGCTGACAAACTGCTCAGAAGACACAACTAACACATGGAAAAGTGACAAGTACATATAGTCATGCGAAAAGAAAAGAGGTGGAGGAGTAAAAGGAGGGGGGGACACAGATATAGGCATGTCATGCCCTTCTAAAATCCAAAAAGTGAGAAGCCGAGACGGCCAGTCCGCTCCTGCCCGTGCCACCTCCGTGTCGCCGGGTTTGTGCCAGAGCCGCGGTAAACCCTGACGGCCAGCCCCCCTCTCCCAATACTGGTGCCTGTCCGCTGGTGGGTCGAGAGAGCCCCCCTGTGGTGGAGGCAGCTCTAAGCTTTTTAATTTAAATTGTCCCTCTAATTTGAATGAATACACTTTAAATCCATTTACAAGGATCTATTGGAGGGCAAGTCTCATGCCAGCAGCCGCGTAATTCCAGCTCCAGTAGCGTCCACTAAAGCTGCTGCAGTTAAAAAGCTTTTATAAGGATCGAGCTCGGCTGTCCACCGCAAGGCATCCTAGTGCCAGTCCCAGCCCCTATGCCTTGGGGTGCCTCCTGATGCTCTTCACTAAGTATCCCGTGGTCCCGAAGCATTTCCTTTGAAAAAATTAAGTGTCCAAACTACAGGTGGTGTAGCTTGCTTAACAGCCGGGATAATCCGCTGACTAGCAGACACTGCTACTAGGCACAAAGTATTTCCTGGGCTAGATGCAGTTAAAAATTTGTAAGTAGATACTCTCGTTGGATGCTGAGAAAGCATTCCATAGAGTCTCCTGGCACGCCATATATGATTCTCTTAAAAAGCTTGGGGTAGGGGTCTAGGGGACCCTTTTATAGCCAAAATCACGGCCCTGTATCACAATACGTCACCTAGGCTGAAGATAAATGGAACTGTAGCACCGAGGGCTCGGTTGCTACAGACGTATTGCACCTCACCCAGAGGTGTGATATCTCACTCTCAGATAAGGATGGAGTGTGGATCAGGACCCGACACCTGCATGCATTACACCACATTGCCGTGGGGCAGGGCGACCAATATGCCCCTGAGATGGGCACGACAGTCCCTGTCCCTGGCTGGAGTGGGGGGAGGGAACACTGAGGAAGGGGAACCCTGCAGTGCAGGAGCAGGGAGGAAGCAGTTCCTGGGTGCATTGAGAAGGGAGTATAAAAGGTGGGCACCATCTTAGTTCAGTGCAGAGAAGTCTGAGCAGAAGTGGCAGGGAGCAGGGGCTCTGCATGAGCTCTGCTCCGGAGGCGGGCCTAGTAACAGAGGCCCAGGCCTGCAAGAGGGAGAAGGAAGGAAGAGGAGCGGAGAAGGCTCCAGGAACGAGGAATGAAGGGATCCCAGGGGTGCGGACGGGCGAGTCGCCACCGCACGCCCGAATCCACCTGCGTGGAGGGGTCAGGCCAAAGGGGGAGACCGGTCCCCGAACTAGTGGAGGCAGGAAATGACCCTCAGCTAGAAACCGGAGGCTCTGACATTTTATGTGGCGCAGCCCCTTGCTCCACCCGCTAGGAAGGCACCACATAGGGTCAGGGAAACTGGCGCCAAGTTTACCAAGAGGAGGCCCGAGGCAGCCGGACAGAAGTGTTGGTAAGAAAGGCCAGACAAAGGACACACAAAGGGGGTCCTGTGAAGCGCTCCAAAGTTATCTGGGAGTTGTCTGAGCCCCTCACCTGGTGAGCACAGTACGACGTGGGCAGCCGTTACCTGCAGACGTGGTCTGGATAATAAGAACTGTGAGTAAAGGCCCTGAACTGCATCACTGACTCCGTGTCGTTACTGCTGCTGCCCTGCACCATCACCCCCATCCTCCGCATACACTGCCCTGAGGCTATACTCCTCCCGTGGGGAGTTATGCTACGCTCTGCTGCACCCACAACACCAGCCTTAGCGGTCTGCCCTGTAGCGGCGGTTCACTCTGACCGCAATCCACGGGTGGCGTAGTCGGACATTTAAACATCAAAACCACATAAATAGTTCCGCCACTGGTTTGACCGCCCTGAGCCACGGAACCGGATCGCCGCCACGAAGACTACAACCACCAGCATCCACCAAAAAGGGTCCGGCTCCGGGTGTCCCAAGGCCCAGGGGGTGCGTCAGAACATTTTCATCATCTTTCACAATCACCAATGGGACAAGGCAGGGATGTCCTCTGTCCCCTCTCTTATACATCCTAGTGATGGAGCACCTGCTCTCATCAATTCGCCATAACCCCAATATTAGGTGGATTGAGGTGGGAGGCACCGAGTACAAGTGCTCTCTATTTGCTGATGATGTCCTAGTATATATCACTCAATCACATATATCCATCCCTGCTGTTATGGCTGAAATAGATCACTTTGTTACATGGTAAAATTTTAAAATCAATGCAGCGAAGTCTGAGGCCCTCGATGTCTCCCTCCCTAAATCCATATAGGATTCCATCCAGTCCAACTTTCCCTTTGCCTGGCCCTCACAGGGTATCAAATACTTAGGAATTCCTATTCATAGAGACCTCTCACATCTATGTTATCTTAATTTTGGGCCCTTTATTGAACAATTCCATACAGACCACGGTTGGCAAGTTAGAACTGTAAGATTCACTACGTGAACCACTGGTGTTTTGTGGAAAAGCACATGTACACCGCGTTCCAAATTATTATGCAAAAAGTGTTTAGGAGTGATAAGGGAAGAATTTGTTTGTTTGTCAGTTAAACTCATTGATGGTGATGTGTGTCAGGGCTCTTTATATCACTGTAAGCAATTGCAGACACCTGTGCTAATTAGTTTGGCAGGTGTGTCCAATGAAAGGCAAGACTACTTAAGAAGGCTCTCTCACATTATTAAGCAGCCTACATTTTCTGCCAAAATGGGAAAGAAAAAGGATGTGTCGGCTGCTGAGAAGCAACAAATTGTGGAGTGTTTAGGTCAAGGCATGACTACAATCAACATTGTGCGATGATCAGGATGAAGTGTCTTGGCAATCAAGAAGTATGTAGCTGATTCACAGTACACACGTGTGCGTGCTGATAAGGGCAAATTGAGGACTCTTTCCTACAGGCAATTACGTCAGGTTGAAACAGCAGCGGCAAAAAAGCCTTGTCATAGCAGCAGACAAGTTTTTGAAGCTGCTTGTGCCTCCAACGTCCCCCGAACAACAAGATGCAGGGTCCTTCAGAGGTTTGCAGCTGTGCATATGCCATCCTGTCGACCTCCTCTATCCACTTCACACAAGCAGAAACGGCTCCAGTGGGCCAAACATTACATGAAGACTGATTTCAAAACTGTTTTGTTCACGGATGAGTGCCGTGCAGCGCTCGATGGTCCAGATGAATGGAGTGGAGGATGGCTGGTTGATGGACACCCCACGCAAACACGGCTACAGCGCCAACAAGGAGGAGGTGGAGTAATGTTTTGGGCTGGAATCATGGGGAGAGAGATTGTCGGCCCCTTTAGGATCCCTGAAGGCGCTAAAGATGAACTCCATAATGTATGTGGATTTTCTCAAACAGCACTTCCTGCCATGGTTCAAGAAGAAGAACCGTGTATTTCACAGCAAGATCATTTTTCTGCATGATAATGCACCATCTCATGCTGCACATAAAACATCTGCATCTCTGGCTGATATGGGCATAAAAGGGGACAAACTTATGGTGTGACCCCATGCTCCCCTGACCTCTACCCCATTCAGAACCTTTGGAGCATCATTAAAAGGAGTGTCTATGATGGCGGGAGGCAGTTCACATCTAAGCAACAGCTCTGGGAGGGTATTCTGTCCTCATGCAAAACAATTGAAGCAGAAACCATCCAAAACCTGACAAATTCAATGGACGAGAGAGTTCAGAAGCTCCTTTCGAACAAGGGGTCCTATGTGAAAATGTAACATCACCTAGAATAAAGTTTTGAGTTGAAAACTGTTTGATTTCAGTTTCTAACAACCTGCTAATGCTTATAATTTCAAAAATGACCATTTTTTTGGTCTTTATTAAAATGAAAAGGTTGATCGAAAAGTTTGGGGGATCTAAGAGTGTGGCAACCCAGTAGTCATGATTACTTCGAATTCTGACAATATGAGGGTCATGCTGCAGGTAGTGCAGCAAGAAGGCACTTATGTGTCTTGCGCATCTCGGAGCCCCAAAATTATTTTCCGGGCTAGATGCAGCTAAAAATTATTTTTAATTTTAAATCTGGTGAAGCTTATTATAGATGGCCTAATAGGATCAGTGCTGCACACTGCTACAAAGCCCAAATTATTTTCCAGTCAAGATACAGATAAACATGATTAGTAATTTGAAAGCTTAAAACGGTTGGTAGGGTGATTTTAACCAATCATCAAGCTTTTACTCTCCCCAGGATGACACAGGGGTAGAAAAGTCGTTTCGGATCCATGATTTGTTCATCTTTATGAACGTGAGTCTGTCTACATTATCAGTGGAGAGCCGCGTGCGCTTATCTGTCAGCACACCACCAGCAGCGCTGAACACACGTTCAGACAGAACGCTGGCTGCGGGGCATGACAAGATCTCCAAGGCGTAAGTGGCTAGCTCCGGCCATTTATCCAGATTGGAAGCCCAAAAAGAGCAAGGGTCCAGTGACACAGTCGTGGCTTCAATGTTTACTTGGAGATACTCCTGTACCATCGTCTCTAGGCGTTGACTATGTGTCAGACTTCTTGTCTCCTGTGGCCTTGCAAAGGATGGGCTAAAAAAGTGGTGAAATGATTCCGCAAAATTGATGTTACCAGCAGATACTGTGGTTCTGTTACGGTTTGAGTGCTGAACACTTGACGGTCCCACGGTTGGCAAGTTGGAACTGTGAGATTCACTACGTGCACCACTGGTATTTTGTGGAAAAGCACATGTAAGATTCTGCAACAGTCTCTGCTGATACTCCTGCATGCGTGCATCCCTTTCTATGGCAGGAATAATTTCTGCAAATTTACTTTTGTACCGGGGATCTAACAGTGTGGCAACCCAGTAGTCAGGATTATTTCTAATTCTCACAATTCGAGGGTCATGTTGCAGGTAGTGCAGCAAGAAGGCACTCATGTGTGTTGCGCATCCAGGAGCACCAAGTCCCTGTTGTGTTGGTGGCGAGGTAGCAATCATGCTTCCTTCCTCTGTCCTCTCCCCCCAACCTCGCACAACAGAAATGTGATCAAGGTCTCCCTCATCTGATGAGTCTTCCATCAGTTCGTCCTCCACTTCTTCCTGGGCTCCTGCACCTTCCTCACTAGTTTGGCTGCTACCATGCGCCCTGGTAAAATCATCTCCCCCACCCTCACATGCCTGCCGCCTTGGTGCTGCCGACCGTCTGGACCTTGCAGATGTTAGCCCTTCCGCATACAACTCCTCCTCCTCTACTTCCTCCACCTCCTCTTGTGCCACCACCTGACTCCGAATTCTGTTTAACATGTGCTCCAGCATGTAAATCACCGGAATAGTCATGCTGATAATGGCATCGTCAGCACTAAACATCTTCGTCGCCATTTCAAAACTGTGCAGAAGGGTGCATAGGTCCCTGATCTGAGACCACTCCTCCAGCGTGATTTGCCCCACCTCTGAATCTCGTTGGCCCAGGCTATACGTCAGAACGTATTGCACCAGGGCTTGTCGGTGCTGCCACAGTCGCTGCAACATGTGCAGAGTTGAATTCCACTGGGTAGGCACATCGCATTTTAGCCGGTGAAGTGGCAGGCCCAACGACTTCTGTAGAGATGTAAGTCGCTGAGCTGCGGGATGCGAATGGCGGAAGTGAGCACACAGCGACCGTGCCCTCTGCAGAAGGCCATCTAGTCTGGGATAGTGGGCTAAAAATTGCTGGACAACCAGGTTCAACACGTGAGCCATACAAGGCACGTGTGTGACATTGCCCTGGCGAAGGGCCGCACCCAGGTTTGCAGCATTGTCGCACACGGCCTTCCCTGGTTTCAGGTCCAGTGGAGACAACCATTCATGAAATTGGTTCTCCAGAGCTGACCACAACTCCTCAGCTGTGTGACTCACATTTCCCAGACATTTTAATGTAAAAACCGCCTGATGACGTTGAGCCCTACTGCCAGCATAGTAAGGAGGTGTGCAGGATCCCTTCTGCGCAGTTAGAAAGCTTGTGGCATGACCAGACAGGCTTTGGGTGCAGGTGGAAGACCGAGAGGAGGTTGAGGAGGCAGAAGCAGTGGAGGAAAAATGACATAAAGAGGATTGACGCACAACTCGTGGGGACGGCAAGACTTGGACAGCAGCACCTTGTCCTGCTGTCACCATAGTTACCCAGTGCCCAGTCAGCGACATGTAACGCCCCTGTCCATGCCTACTCGTCCAAGTGTCTGTGGTGAAATGCACCCTGTCACACACAGAGTTTCTCAAAGAAGCGGTGATGTTGTGTGCGACATGCTGGTGGAGCGCAGGCACACCTTTCTTTGAGAAGTAGTGCCGACTGGGCATCTGGTACTGGGGCACTGCGACGGACATAAGGTCTCGAAAATCCTCTGTGTCCACCAGGCGGAAAGGCAGCATTTCTGTAGCCAAGAGCTTGCAGATGGTGAAATTCAACCTCTTAGCTTTCTCATGGCTAGGAGGAAATGGTCTTTTACTTGTCCACATCTGAGGGACCGAGGGCTGGCTATTGTGCTTAGACGGGGTTGATAAGGGTGTCCCCGGCAAACTGCCGGTCTGTGAGGAAGATGCAGGCGGACATGTTAGGTTGCCTTGATCCAAAGGTGGTGCTATCGATGTCGGACAGCGCTCAAGACCAGCTGGTGTTACCACCTCCAAAGAAAATGATGACCTGCCAATCACGCTGGCTGTTGCGGGTAAAGAGGTGGCAGGTCTGCGCCCCAAAACAGGTGTGACTGCTGTCCCCCCAGTCACAGAGGATGAAGAGGCCGCGGATGCACAAGATATGGCAGACGGTGGTTGGCCCGGCCGGCTAGACCGCATTGTAGCACACTGAGCTTCCCACTGCAACTTATGCTTCATGTCCATGTGCCGGTTCATGCATGAAGTACTCAAACTATGTATTTTTTGGCCTCTACTTAGCTTTTGCTGACAAATGTTACAGATAACACGAGTTGGGTCATCTTTATCGATCTGAAAAAATGCCCAGGCTATGCAAGGCTTAGCACCCATGCGACCTGAAGAGCCACCACGACTTGTGGTGAGAGGCAGAGTTGTGTTTGAGGATGCAGTTGTTGACGTGCTTCCAGTACTACGTCTCTGTCCAGGAAGGCGCAACCTGACCTCGTCGTCACTAGCATCTTCCTCCACCTCCTCTGCTGACCTCATCTCTTGGCTGACTGTGGGTTGACAGTAAGTGGGATCTCCGACCTCATCATCATCACCCTGTGCGTTATCACACCCGTCGTCCTCAGAGCCAACCTGTTCCTGCCCTGACAAAAAACTAAAGTTGTCGCTCCAATCAGGTATTTGAGTCTTATCATCGTCTTCCTCATTGTCTCCACCAACAGGAGTTACAGTTTGGGAATGAGGGTCTACATTATGGTCAGAACCTTCTGCGTCTGGTCCTGGATCCGACTCATAAAGATTCTGGGCATCAGTGCAGATCATTTCCTCGTCTGGATTCACAGAAGCGCTGGAGTCGACCTCTGATTCCCAGGCTATAGTATGAGTAAACAGCTCTGCAGACTCAACCATCTGTTCTACCTCATACTCAGACGGGCAGCTGGAGATTTGGGAGCTGTGAGGAAGCAAGTGCGATTTGGGTGACACCTTTGAGGACTGGAGTATTTGTGATGTTGAAGTTGATGTGGAGGAGAGCCCACTTAAAGGAGCACTTGATATCCGTTGAAGCACCTGCTGTTTTTGTGCCTCATCTGGAATTTGTAGCGATTGGCGTGGCCGTAAGAAAGGGATCTTATCACATTGTCCGCTAAAAGAAGTAGACATTTTAGTTTGGCTGGAAGATGGTCTTTCTTCTGCACCTACCCCACGGACACAACCTTTTTTCCCCTTCCCAACACGCCTATTCCCCTTTCCACCAGCAGCAGGCCTTTTTCCACTCATTTTGGTGGTTAACTAATTCACAACTCTGGAGTTGTTTGCACAAAAAAACAATGGATGGTAACCGAGCAGAGCTGAGTGGCCAAACTGTGGTATTAGGCCAAAACTATTGGCTGGGTTAGATGCAGAAAAAAATTATTTTTAATTTGCAACCTGATGGAGGTCAGTATAGATGGACTAATAGACCAAGTCCCACACACCGCTAGAAGCCCAAATATTTTTTCAGAGCTAGATGCAGAAAATTTTTTTATTCAATTTGCAACCTGATGGAGGTCAGTATAGATGGACTAATAGACCAAGTCCCACACACTGCTAGAAGCCCAAATATTTTTTCAGAGCTAGATGCAGAAAAAAATTATTTTTAATTTGCAACCTGATGGAGGTCAGTATAGATGGACTAATAGACCAAGTCCCACACACTGCTAGAAGCCCAAATATTTTTTCAGAGCTAGATGCAGAAAAAAATTATTTTTAATTTGCAACCTGATGGAGGTCAGTATAGATGGACTAATAGACCAAGTCCCACACACCGCTAGAAGCCCAAATATTTTTTCAGAGCTAGATGCAGAAAAAAATTATATTCAATTTGCAACCTGCTGGACGTCAGTATAGAAGGACTAATAGAACAAGTCCCACACACTGCTAGAAGCCCAAATATTTTTTCAGAGCTAAATGAAGAAAAAAATTATTTTTAATTTGCAACCTGATGGAGGTCAGTATAGATGGACTAATAGACCAAGTCCCACACACTGCTAGAAGCCCAAATATTTTTTCAGAGCTAGATGCAGAAAAAAATTATTTTTAATTTGCAACCTGATGGAGGTCAGTATAGATGGACTAATAGACCAAGTCCCACACACCGCTAGAAGCCCAAATATTTTTTCAGAGCTAGATGCAGAAAATTTTTTTATTCAATTTGCAACCTGATGGAGGTCAGTATAGATGGACTAATAGACCAAGTCCCACACACTGCTAGAAGCCCAAATATTTTTTCAGAGCTAGATGCAGAAAAAAATTATTTTTAATTTGCAACCTGATGGAGGTCAGTATAGATGGACTAATAGACCAAGTCCCACACACTGCTAGAAGCCCAAATATTTTTTCAGAGCTAGATGCAGAAAAAAATTATTTTTAATTTGCAACCTGATGGAGGTCAGTATAGATGGACTAATAGAACAAGTCCCACACGCTGCTAGAAGCCCAAATATTTTTTCAGAGATAAATGAAGAAAAAAATTATTTTTAATTTGCAACCTGATGGAGGTCAGTATAGATGGACTAATAGACCAAGTCCCACACACTGCTAGAAGCCCAAATATTTTTTCAGAGCTAGATGCATAAAAAAATTATTTTTAATTTGCAACCTGATGGAGGTCAGTATAGATGGACTAATAGACCAAGTCCCACACACCGCTAGAAGCCCAAATATTTTTTCAGAGCTAGATGCAGAAAAAAATTATATTCAATTTGCAACCTGCTGGAGGTCAGTATAGAAGGACTAATAGAACAAGTCCCACACACTGCTAGAAGCCCAAATATTTTTTCAGAGCTAAATGAAGAAAAAAATTATTTTTAATTTGCAACTTGATGGAGGTCAGTATAGATGGACTAATAGACCAAGTCCCACACACTGCTAGAAGCCCAAATATTTTTTCAGAGCTAGATGCAGAAAAAAATTATATTCAGTTTGCAACCTGATGGAGGTCAGTATAGATGGACTAATAGAATGATGCTATGCCCAAAAGATTTTACTTCACTAGGTGCAGTAAAAAAATTGGTATTCTATACACAGGTGGTATATCTTGCAACACAGATAGGCTACTCCACTGACTAACACACTCTGCAATAGGCCAAAAAGGATTAGCTTTGCTAGATTCAGCCAAATGCTGTGAAAAAAACTTGCACAGCACTGGCACAGACCTGCCTGGCAAAAACTGATAGGAACTGATGTAACCTAGTCCTGAAAAGGACTCCAATTACAATTAGTCTTTACTCCCACAATCTATCTATTTAAGAGCACAGACCTGCCTGATAAAAGTCGTAGGAAATGCTGTAACCTAGTCCTTAAAAGGACTGCAATCACAACTATTCCCTACTCCCAAGCTATCTGTATATTTGTGCGAAAATTGGCTTGAAATTAACAAGGTATAGCGCACACAGCAACAGCGGTGCCGTCTAACACGCAGCTGCAGCAGTGAGAAAATGGTGGCGACGGGGAAAATGGCTTGGTCTTATAGGGCAAGGACATGTGACATACACTGCCAATCACACATGCCCTTGCTTGTGTGAAAAAAAGCACTTTGCTCCGTGTGTGCGCTGCTGATAGGCTGACAGATTGCACCTCCCCACTGCAAATGCGGGAAAGAGAAAAAAAAATGGAGATCTTCATTGTTCCTGCAGAGATCCATCCCCTGCCCCTCCCCCCGCCCCGCTGTACACTCAAACTGCATATTAACATTAATTTTCATCATTACTGAGAAAAAATCCAGTTATGATTTTGGTGCACGAACAGTTATCGAACATAACCTCGAACAGCCGAATTTTTCTCAAATTGTTCGTGTTCGCCGACCGGCTCGAACACCGCCCAAAACAGCTCGAATTTGAGATTGGCGAACAGTTCGAGTAGAACAACGCTCATCTCTACTCTTGATACCGTCTTAGTTGTTCTTCCTCCATCTCTACTAATTAGACAGGTCTTGCTATTATCGAATCTGGAGTTCAACACAGTGTAGGGTTCTCTCTCCCACTGGTCGTCAAGTTTGTGGCTTCTCCTTTTTCTTTTTAGCACAACTTCTTCAGGTGAAAAGGGTTCTGCTGGTGCACTCTTGTTGTACTGTGCTTCCTGCTTGCCTCTTACCCTATTCAGACTGTCTTCGACACAGGCTTGTACTCTCCTGTACTGTTCCTGTCGAGTCGTATCCCAGTCCTCAGTGGACATATCTGCTTCTACTACACCAAGCTCCAGGTCCATGGGCAACTTTCCGGGTCTTGTTCGCATCAGATATGCTGGAGTATAATTGGTGGAACTCACAGGTATGTGGTTGTACAGATCTACCAGGTCAGGTAGCTTGTCTGGCCACTGGTTTCTTTCTTCTAGCGGTAAGGTCTTCAACAGGTTGATGACGAAGTTATTCATCTTTTCACATAACCCATTTGTTTGGGGGTGGTACGGTGTAGTCCGGATCTTCTTACACCCGTACAGATGGTAGAACTCCTTGAACAATTCGACTTCAAAGGCAGGGCCTTGATCTGTCAGCACCTGCTCCGGGTATCCATGGGGCCTGCAGAAGTACGCCTGAGACGTCTTTGCCGCAGTTTCCACCGTCAGATCCCTGACGGGGGCGACCACTAGGAACCGGGTGTAGTGATCCACCATGGTCAGGGCATAGGAATATCCTGACCTGCTGGGTGACAGCTTGACATGATCCAGGGCCACGATCTCCAAGGGTCGAGTTGTCTTGATGGTTTGCAGGGGTGCCTTCTGGCTGCTGTAGTCTTTTCTTCTGAGGCTACAGGGTCCACAATCCCGGCACCATCTCTCTATGGAACTGCGCATTCCAAAGCAATAAAACCGACCTTTTAGCAGGGTTTCTAGCTTCTTCCAGCCAAAGTGCCCTGCTTGATCGTGGTAGGCCTCCAACACCATCTGGATGTCCGTCCTAGGCACTACGATCTGCCATACCATCTTATGGGTCCTCGGGTTGACGTACCTTCGGCACAGCTTCTCTCTATAGATAAACAGCCGGCTTCTCACATTCCACAGTTGCTTGGCTTGTGGAGACGCGTCCTTCTCCAGGGAGGATCCTTCCTGGGTTATCAGTTCTTTGATACGGCTGACAACCGGGTCGCTATCCTGGGTCTCCTTCCAGCTGTGGTGAGGCAAAGGGTTTAACGTCTTACCGTGATGCCTCCTGGAGGCTCGTTGCTCGTGGACCATTCCATTACGGTGGAAGGCAGGTATCTCAATCTCCTCTAGAGCATCCACTTCTTCTTCAGTGTCCGACTGGTGAGGCAATCTGGACAGGGCATCGGCGTTGGCATTCTTGCGGCCTGCCCGGTACTTAATGGTGAACTGGTAGTTTGACAGCCGAGCCATCCATCGTTGCTCCATGGCTCCTAACTTGGCTGTTTCCAGATGAGTCAAAGGGTTATTATCAGTATAGGCAGTGAACTTACTGGAGGCTATTTAGTGTTTGAACCACTCGGTGATGGCCCAGACCAGGGCCAGGAACTCCAACTTGAAGCTGCTATAGTTCTCTGGGTTCCTCTCGGTCGGGCGGAGCTTCCTGCTTGCATAGGCGATCACCTTCTCTCGGCCATTCTGCTTCTGACTTAACACAGCTCCTAATCCCTCGTTGCTGGCATCAGTGTACAGTAGGAACGGTTGGCTGTAGTCAGGGTAGGCTAGGATCTCTTTGCCGGTCAGGATCTCCTTCATCACCTCAAAGGATTCAGCTTGCTCCTTGCCCCACTGGAACTGGGGATTTCTGCCTCTCCCGGACTGTCCTACCAGGAGATCTTGCAAAGGCGCCGCTTTCTTGGTGTAGTCCTTCACGAACCTCCGGTAATACCCGACTAGTCCCAGGAACTGACGTACCTCCTTGAGGCTCTTCGGCTCCGGCCATTTCCGAATGGCAGTGACCTTCTCCGGGTCCGGTGCTACTCCTTCTGGACTGACGATGTGCCCCAGGTACTGTACCTTTCGCTTGAGCAGGTGGCACTTGGAGGGCTTCAGCTTCATCCCATACTGGGACAGCGACTCAAATACCTCTGCCAGGTGCTTCAAATGGTCCTCGTACGTTTTGGAGTACACTATCACGTCATCCAGGTATAGCAGTACAGTCTCGAAGTTGCGGTGTCCTAGGCAGCACTCCATCAATCTCTGGAACGTTCCGGGGGTGTTGCAGAGTCCGAACGGCATACTGTTGAACTCGCAGAGTCCCATTGGGGTAGTAAAGGCCGTCTTTTCCCGATCCTCCTCAGCAACAGCTACTTGCCAGTACCCACTAGTGAGGTCAAGGGTGGAGAAGTAATTTGCAGACTTTAATGCAGCCAGGGATTCCTCTATATGGGGTAAAGGGTATGCATCTTTGTGTGTTATGTGATTTACCTGTCTGTAATCTACACACATTCTCATGCTTCCATCCTTTTTCCTGACGAGGACCAAGGGAGCTGCCCAGGGACTACAGCTATCCCTTACTACCCCTGCCTTCTTCATGTCATGCAACATCTCCTTCGCCTTCTGGTAGTGTGCTGGTGGTATGGGCCTGTAACGTTCTTTGATGGGTGGATGGTCACCTGTGGGTATATGGTGTTGTACCCCTTTAATCCTCCCAAAGTCAAGTGGGTGTTTACTGAATACCTGCTCGTATTCCTGAACCACCCGGTGCACACCCTGTTTCTGAAGGGCAGGAGTGGTGTCTGTCCCAACATGGAGCTGTTGACACCAATCCTCCACCTGGGTTCCAGGGTCATTATCCTCCACTTCGTCTGGTGAGGTTAAGGACTCCGCCGTGTGTATGCAGTTGTTATCTACTGTGTACAGTTTGGCAACAGTGGCGTAGCGTGGTAATCTAACCTCGTCCTCCCCATAGTTTAGGAGGCGTACGGGCACCCTCCCATTGCGTACGTCCACTACCCCTCTGGCAGTCAAGAGTGTAGGTCTATGCTCAGAGCTAAGGGGCTCTACTACCACCTGGTAGCTCCGTCCTTTGAGACCTATTGCTGCTCTACACCAAATCAGCATCTCACTCATCGGGGAAATCACAATGGGTATCGGGTCTGTCACCCGTACATTACCAATTTCACCACCTGATAACTTTACCTGTTGCTGGTACATAAGGGCTCGGATCTCTTTCTGGTGCACCCTCCTCTGCCCTGGTCTGGTGGTGTCAGCCATCTGTTGGAGCAAGAACAACACTTCTCCCAAACAGTTACTAACAATATTTGTGCCAAGTACCATATACAAGTTTGTATCATCAGGATTAGTCTCTACTACAATTAGTCCCTGGTCCTTCAGTTCCACTCTTCCCACCTTTACTGCCACATCCTTAACCCTGACTAGGTTAAGGGGGAGGCCATTAGAGGCATAAACGGAAAGGTTGGGATCTGGCGGGTAAAGTTCGTCTATGGATCAGAACCTTTTGTAGAGGACTTCAGGCATGATGTTTACCTGAGATCCTGTGTCCAGCAGGGCAGGTGTCGCAATGCCGTCCAGCACAATGGACAGGAAAGTTCTTCCTCCCACGAACCAGCGGTACCAGTTTGATGGGCCTGATTGGTCTACTCCTGGGTGTCGGCCCTCAGCCCCAGGGTTTCCTTGTTTAAAGGGCAGGTATGCGTGGTGTGGCCTGCTTTATTACAGCAGTAGCAGATGAAGTCTTCTGGAGGGCGCCGTTGGTCGTTGGTCCTCCCACGGGGTGGCGTTGTCCTCCTCCGAGTTGGCATTGTCCTCCTTCTTCTTCTCATCCAGGGGACATCCTCAGGGCTATCGGCTAGCAGGATCCTTCCTTCCGGCTCAGGCTCCGTCTGTAGCTGCAGGGTGCTCATGACAGTGGCCAGGGTTTAACTTAACTGGCGCACTTCAGAGCGTAAGCTGTCCAGGTCGCTAGGGGGCACCATTTGCATCCTTGTTTCAGCCTTCAATGGAGGAGCAGTGGGTGCTGTGGGCACTGGGGTGTCCCCACCCTGGTAACGCTGGATAGCAGTGTCTGTTGTTTCCAGGGGCTGCAGGCCCTTTATAGCCATGTCCTTAAGGGTGTCAAAGGTGGCATCTGTATGGTCGAAGGCCCACCACCGTACAGTTCTGCTCTCTTCCTGGGACTTCAACTCCCGGATGAATTGTTCCGTCAGCATTTTATTTTCCTCATGGATGCTGGCTGGACTAACTTGTTTCAGGGCCCGCAGGGCCTCCTGTAAGCGCCAGGCATAGTCCCGGATACTGTCCTCGGGTTTCTGAACACACTGGTAGAACCTCATCCGGAGATCTGTCTCAGTGCGGTTTTCAAACGCTGTTTGCAATCTTTTAAAGATGATGGACACTGATTCTTGGTCTGCGGCTGGCCAGGTTTCAACTTCTCGCTCAGCGGCACCAGACAATTGTCCTAACACTACAGCGGCTCTCTGCTTGCCAGTCATAGAATACATATCCAGTATGCCGCATATTTTCCTCTTGAATCCGGACAGTGTGTCCGGTTTACCATTATACTGGGGGAACCACTTTGCTCCAGGGATATATGGCAGGGCCATAGGTTACTACCCCTGCTGGTGGAGCGACCGCTTCGGCCTGTGCAGCGCCAGGCGCAGGTTGGGCATCAGGAGCGTTAACCGGTGCTCCGGCGGCTTGCTGGTCGTCGGCCATGGTTGCGCCCCCCTAGTGAACCGGAGCCTACCTTCTTCACCAGGTAGGCCGCAGTTCCGCGGGCGACGGTCTTCTTTCAGGACCTTGCATTGCTCGCGTCTGACGTCAGAGCGTCCTCTGGCTCCTTCCAGGACCTGACGCTTCCTAGTACGACGTCAGGGGCGGGGCGTGTCCTGGGCTTCGCGCGCTTCCAGCGGTTACGCCCTTCTTCTTCCCGCGCGGCAACAGGAAAAATGGCGGATATCGCAGGAAAACTTCAGGAATGGCGGGAAAACTTCACCACAGTGAGTAACACAGTCTTTTAAGGTGCACAGTAGCGGTGGCAACGGGCACGGAATCCTGTTCGTGACGCCAAAGCATGACTCGCCCCCAGGGCCGTGGGGTACTCGGCAGCCGGGCCTCTGGTTGCCGGGGGATATCAAGGTGGCTGGCCTGGTCTGTGACCGAGGGCGGTCCGTGTAAAGGGAAACTTCTATTATATGGGGTTTTTGGGATTATTCGTGACGCCACCTGTGGAATGCGGCTAAGGGGTGCCGCCGCTGCGGAGCAGTCCTCTGAGGCAGATGGTAGGGCAGCTTGTGATGGAATGGCTCCCCACAGGTGGAGCGGGCCTCGGGGCAGCGTGGGGGATGTACTGGATGGTGGTGCAGGGGAGAGACGGCAGGACGGTCACGGAGGAAGGATGGACACTCACACAGGGGTAAGCTTCAGTACCTTTACTGGTGATGCTGCAGGCACGGTCCTGGGTACTCAAGGTGAAGGGCGCACTTCTGGACTCTCCCCAGTGAGCGGGTATAGGGCCTCCTGATCCGTTGCTTTACTCTCTAGGCTTCTGGCCTGCCTGGAGCTGGGCCTAGCTTGGTTACTGTCTCTCTCTGCACCTGCTGACTTGGTGGTAGGGCCTTCTATTTGGAGATCACTCTCCCTGGATGCTGGGACCTCTGTGACTCCTGGCTCTGGTACTGCAATCAGTATTAAGTGGACCTGGGACCTGTAGTTCTCCAGGGGTTCCGGTGGTTCCTACTGGGTATAAGGAGTCCCTGTAGGCGTGGACCCGGTGTCCGGTATATATATCGGGGTGAGCTTACTATGCTCCACTGCCCCCTGAGTTCTACTCTCCTTTTCTCCTCGCCGTCGACCACACTTGGGGCCCTCACTTTTTGGCAGCTGGCGTGCTGCGTCTTCACCGCTCTCTGAGCATCGGCACGCTCTCAGCTCACTGTGAGCTGTGTTCCTCTCTGGACACTGAACTGAAACTGAACTCTAAACTCAATGAGCTGCCTAGCTCCACCCTCCCTATATATGTACCTAATGGGCTCCCTCTGCTGGTCTGAGGTGGAAGGTGGAGGTGTATGAATGTAGTGAGGGCCTCTTGTGGAGAAGTCCATCCATGCACCCTTCTGGGTTCTGTGGCACCAATGCGCAGCAGGGACGCCACACTTCATTCCTCCCCCTGCCAGGCACTTTGCAGTGAATAGACTTGTAGTTCTAATGATGACTCATGCAGGGAAATGAGACTTCCTGTTTCTATATAAAACTTAGAAGGATTCAGCTAGTTTTTTAATCATGTGATTATCAAAAACACATTTAAAAATTGGCTGCTCTGCTAGAAAGTCTCTTGCTGCGATATTCTTAGAAGCCTTTTTTATTATCCACTACACGTTTCATTGCTGTACTGTTTTTTTATCAAGTGTAAAAAAAAACAACAGGGAAAAGAGACTTCCTGTTTCTACATACAGCATAGAAGGATTCAGCTAGTCAGCTTTTAATCATGTGATGTCATAGACCTAATGGAAAAGAGAAGAATTATCTGGGTAGAAAGGCAAAATGAGCAATTGTAAGTACACAGTTCTATATAATATGATGATTGCAATATATTAAGAGGATAAATACTTTTAAAGGAGTTCTTCTTCAATGAATTTATCATATTTTCTCCGTGCACCTCACTGGGGACTGGAGTAGAGTTTTTTGAGTAAGAAATGCGGGCACTTTTACTGAATTTGACTGTTGGTCATAGCCAAGTCCCATCCAATCCCAGCGCCTCCCTAGTTCAGCCCATTTTGACAGAGTTGCTTCAAACTGGCATGAAAAAGACTGAAGTTGTAAAATGTTTGCCCAACTTGGTGCTGCAATAGAATTTTGTGAATTTTCAAAGCATTTTCCACTAGTTTACTGGCATAGAAGCTTTTATGAATCACCCCCTATATATCTGTGTACTTTGTGGTATCTGCTTATCATATATATGACTTTTCTGGGTGCTGTATGGCCCTATTTATCTTGTATTTGTATGATTTAACTTCTAAGCGTCTTGTGGCATATTGGTGTGATAACTATTTTTCAGAGAACTATATGGCACTACTTATCTAGATATTTTATGACATTAAGTGTTTATTTCTTTATATAGTATAAAGAAATAGAGCAAATGTGATATATTGCACCTTGTTTCAATATATTATAGACTGAAGAAATTATAGCTTTCTGTGACTGAAGGACATGTAGGACGCACATACAGCCATGGTTCTAAGGATCTTAATCCGAATTTGAGCACCAATTTTATCACAAAGTTAAAGAACTGCAAGTAATTGAATCTGAATTATTACTAGAAATATTTTCTTCCAATATTGTGATGAACCTGTAGCCGCCATCTTGGTAATGATAAATCATATCCAGGGATGGCCACACTTCAGCAGCCCCCACCCTTGGGACCTTCTGTTAAAACGTCAACTAGATAGTTTCCCCCCATCCAGGCTCCTGTAAGATAAGAAGCCTACTTAACACTTGAATGCTAGGAGCTTCAAAGACTTCGAGAGGAAACACAGCCAGCAGGGGGGGGTGCTTCGTCTATCTGTACCTGACCATTTGTCCCATAGGACTAGTTTCTTTGTCTGTCACAAGCATGGAGGCATAAGATATAGAAACATGAATAGTACACGCATGTTGCGTGGGATGGGCCAATAAAAAAATATCACGGCGTCCCGGAGCCATTGCGCACACAAGCCTCCGCGGTAGACGTTTGTACGTGCTCTGGAAGCCAAGATATAGCGCGGAGCCATTCCTGAGGACCGTATGGTATCATAATTGATATCAAAAGGTCGGTTACGGCGGCCCGAATCCATGGGAACCCCTGGGGGTATCATGAGACCATCCCAGAAGAAGTTATTGGGTTCCATAGAATTTGGGCTTCTGATCGAAGTTAGACCTGAGGGTGGAGACTGAGCCAGCTGACCTCACCAGCAGTGGGCGGGACGGGGCAGGTAAGATAGCAGGACAGACAAGAGACAAGTCAGTTTTTGACCCAAGAGTGGTGTGCTGAACATCTGAGCACCAGCTGAGGCCACCAAGGGGAGGAGCAGTTTGACCATGCGGTGGTAGGCCTCAGCCTGTAACAAAGAACCGTGCCTGCGACCGCAGAATCCTCTCCCTGCGTCACAAGAAAATCAAGAAACCGGTAACTGATATGCTGTGGTGATTCTGTGTGTTGTATTCCATTGTTGTATAGTTTAGCCTGACCTTATACCTGTGTATATTTAGTTGTATATCGTGTATCTAGTGTATTATTATAATCAATTACCTCAAGTAATTGTGGGCCTGCCTTTTATTCTGCATAACGAACGCACGTCCGTGTGAGCTCGGCTCAAGCCAAAACGCTACCCAGGGTTGGTTCCTGACCCGATATAGGCCCATTCACGGACTGGGCGTATATCTAAAATAGGGACTGGTGGCAGCATACCAACTGGGGATTGGGGAAGGCTGGTAGTGACGGTCGGAGGTTCAGATATATATATTCCTGGCGCGGCCAAGGAAGATATATATACCGCCCTCACTACAGAGGGCCCCGATACCCAGTAGGTTACAGGACAGTCTCCCTGGCGACCGCTTATCCTAGGTGCAGTTCCTTGACTGACCTGAGGCTAAGAGGGCGCTAGCGAGTTGTGCTGTGTAGTGACGTTACGGTTTAGTGACGTTGAAGGGATAACACCCTACCGTGTTCCCTGCGCTGGTTGCAGCTTCCTGGCACTACTTTCTCTAGGTGCAGTACCTTGACTGACCTGAGAGGTAAGGGGGCGCCAGAGAGCTGCACCCACCTGCCGGCTTTCATCACATTGGTGGCAGCGGTGGGATTGCAGAATAATAGTGTTGTGGGACCCCTACTCCCAGGCACTAAAGACTGCCAGTGGTAACTTCCACTGCTGGAGTCTTAAGGTCAGCCCAACGTTAGACGGTCAGGCTAAAAGTATAACAAGGTGTGTGCAAACTCAGGGTTGCAGCGGTGTCTGTTACCAAGATGGCAGACGGCACCAGGAGCAAGACCCTGCAGGAGGCTAATGCTACGGTCCGTGTGGCAGGAGGGGAGGACATTGTT
Organism: Phyllobates terribilis; assembly: GCF_046119375.1. NCBI lineage: Eukaryota > Metazoa > Chordata > Amphibia > Anura > Dendrobatidae > Phyllobates > Phyllobates terribilis. The sequence goes on along the minus strand of NW_027362762.1, from coordinate 760,355,425 downwards.
ACTCATGGCGAGGAGGAGTCCAGCCCGGGCACCTCAGGGAGCCAGTCCCCAGTATACGGTCCCGCAGTGGGCTGCCCACCACCTACCCAGCCCAGCCTGTCCAGATCACAAGCCCTTTTACAAGCGGCTATGGCAAGTCTCCAGTCTCATGGCGATGCCGTCTACAAAACCCTCCTGGCAGCATCAGAGAAGGCAGCGGAGGAGGAGCGCGAAGCTGCGGAGCGCCGGGAGGCTGCGGAGCGTGAAGCTGCAGAGCGCCGGGAGGCTGCGGAGCGTGCAGAGCGAGCTGCGGAGCGCCAGCACCAACTGGACCTGGCCCAGCGGGGGCTTCCGCTAGAGCAACCAACCCATCAGGAGACCAAGTCGTCCAAAGTCCGAGCTGAGGACTTCCCTCTACTGGAGAAGGATGGGGACCTGGACTCCTTTCTGGTGGCATTTGAACGGACCTGTCTTCAGCACCATCTGGCCCGGGATCAGTGGGCCAGATACCTGACCCCCCGTTTGAGGGGTAAGTCCCTGGATGCCTTGGGGGACTTACCTGCCGGGGAGGTACAGAACTACGACTGCATCAAGCGGGCCCTGATCCGGCAGTACAACCTCACTCCCGAGTCGTACCGCCAGAAGTTCCGGAGCCTGCTGCGTGGCCCCAAGGACACCTGGACCGATCATATGCGGGCGCTGTTGAGAGCCGCAGAGCACTGGACCTCGGGTCTAGCGCTTACTACCCGCCAGGAGGTCCAGGAACTGTTCGTCACGGAGCAGTTTTTGTGGAACTGCCCAGAGGACCTCCGACAGTTCCTCCGTGACCGAAAACCAACAGGGGCTTCTGCTACAGCCGCCCTGGCAGACGAGTATGCCAATAACAGGGCGCCTGAGCTGAAGAAGTCTGCCAGCAGCACCTGGAGAGGGGGTAAGCCCAGTCATGCCCCTGTTTCCCCGGCCCCTAGAACACAAGGGGTGTATCCCCCTGTTGCCCTCTCCAGGCAAGGACCAGACGTAAGACGTTGTCATCTATGCAACAAACCAGGACACTTTAGGGCTGAGTGTCCCCAGCGCCAAAAGACCCCATCCCAGTCCCAGAGAGCGCCCAATGTTTTGTGTGTGGGAGGGGGTGGTGGTAGGTCCCTGGACAACATCCAACCCGTCACCATAGGCCGTTCTGCGGTCATGGGACTGCGGGACACGGGCGCTGAACGAACACTGGTACGGCCTGAGGTGGTGTCCCCCCAGGACTTGGTACCAGGAAAGACTCTTTCCGTCTCCGGGGTTGGAGGCGTGGAGCCGGCACTTCCCGTTGCCATGGTGTATTTGGACTGGGGTGCCGGGAGGGGGATGCGGGAGGTGGGAGTAACGCCAAATATTCCCGCAAATGTTTTATTAGGGACCGACTTGGGGCGTCTAGTATCGCAGTATGTACCCTCTGAACCCCCAAGTTCGGCCCCCCAAGAGTGTATTGATTTGTCTGCTGCTAATGCCAACCATGTTGTATGTAGTGTGCGTCCTGCTGAGGAGGAGGGAGTGAAACCTGAGGGTAACACCTGCACAGACACAACACAAACAGGGTTAGTGAAAGCAGGTGGGGAGTGTGGGGATGCCCGCAGAGGTGCTCAGCCGGCGTGCCGTGACCTCTTGTCCTCCGATGAGGGAGGGGGCGGGCAGGATTCTGTAGAGGGAAGCTCAGGGATGGAGAGGGGGGCAGCTACCGGCAGTGTAGGGCTCCCAGGGGTATCCAGGCTGCTGAGTATAGGCCCACTGCAGGGGGAGGAACAGGCCATGGGAGGTGGGGGTGTCCCAAGAGAGGAGCCGCCAGGTAAGACCCCAGGGCAGGAGTTCCCCACATCCGAGATGTCCAAAGGCCTAGGAAGCCTGCCTGATCGGGCGGCTTGGTCAGAAACAGAGGGGAAGCAGGCACTACCCACGGTCACAGCGGTCATAGCCGCTGTCACCAGGAGTGGGAGCGCCGGAGCCCAAGGAGCCTTGCAGAGGTCCGACGGCTTCCCCACTTCTGACCAAGTGTCTGCCGGGTCAGACAGCGGCCAGGTGACATGCCCGGAGGGGCTGACGGAGGATGTGGCAGTTTCGTCGATTCTGGCCACATCAAGTCAGGAATTTCAGGCTGCGTTGGAAGCAGACGACAGCCTGAAAGCTCTCAAGGAACAGGCGGCACAGCCTCCCATGGAGTCAGACTGCGAGCGTGTGGTCTGGGACCAGGGACGGCTGTACCGGGTAACGGTCCAGCAGGGTTCACCGGAGGCGTGGCCCAGGGACCGACAGTTAGTGGTACCCTATCCGTTCAGGGCGGAATTGTTGCGGATCGCACACGAGATTCCGATGGCCGGACACCTAGGGATCGCTAAAACCAAGGCCAGGATAGCTCAGCATTTCTACTGGCCTGGGATGGGAGCCGCGGTGGGTGCCTACTGCCGTTCGTGTGACACCTGTCAGAGGGTGGGGAAGGCGGGGCCGCGCCCCAAAGCCCCACTGGTAACTCTGCCAATCATCGAAGAGCCTTTCTCGAGGGTCGCTGTGGATCTTATTGGACCTCTGTCCACTCCCAGCCACTCCGGGAAATGCTTCATACTCACGGTAGTGGACTATGCCACCCGGTACCCGGAAGCGGTAGCTTTGTCGTCCATTCGGGCCGACAAGGTGGCTACCGCCTTACTGGAGATCTTCTCCAGAGTGGGTTTCCCCCAAGAAATGCTCACCGACCGAGGGACCCAGTTCATGTCGCGGCTGATGGAGTCCCTCTGTAAGCAAATGCAGGTGCAACATCTGGTGGCCAGCCCGTATCACCCACAGACTAATGGCCTGTGTGAGCGGTTCAATGGCACCTTAAAGCAGATGCTTAAGATGTTGGTCGACTCCCACGGGAGAGACTGGGAGCGTTACCTCCCACACCTCCTATTTGCTTACCGGGAGGTTCCGCAGGCCTCAACGGGGTTCTCCCCCTTTGAGCTCCTGTACGGGCGACGGGTACGGGGCCCCCTGGCTCTGGTGAAGGAAGCATGGGAAGGGGATTTGGCCACCCCCGAGGTGTCGGTCATCGAGTATGTCGTGCGCCACCGGGACAGGATGATGGCCTTGGCAAAGCTGGTGCAGGACAATATGGCCCAGGCCCAGGCCGACCAGAAGCGGTGGTACGACCAGAATGCTTGTGAGAGGACCTACCAGGTGGGTCAAAAGGTGTGGGTACTGGTCCCCGTACCACAGAACAAGCTTCAGGCAGCCTGGGAAGGTCCCTACTTCGTGCACCAGAAACTCAATGCCGTCACCTATCTGGTCACCCTGGATCACGCCCGTGGAAGGAGGAAGGCCTTCCACGTGAACATGATGAAGGCTCATCATGAGCGGGAAGCGACTGCCCACCCAGTGTGCAACCTTCCCGAGGAAGGAGAGGTAGAAACCCTCCTGGATCTGCTCACCCAAGCCAAGGCGGGTGGGTCCATCGAGGATGTGGGGGTTGGCCACCAGCTCACGGAGGACCAACGGTCCCAGCTGGGGACCACCCTGCACCCCTTCCGGGGGCTGTTCAGCAGCCTGCCCGGAAGGACTGAGATGGCTGTCCACGACGTGGACACTGGCGATCACCCGCCGATCCGGCGTTCAGCATATCGGGTCTCTTTCGAGGTGCAGGGAAACATGCGCCAAGAGATAGACGAGATGCTGAAGCTGGGGGTGATCCAGGCATCCAGCAGCGCGTGGGCCTCGCCTGTAGTCCTCGTACCAAAGAAGGACCGAACTACACGGTTCTGCGTGGACTACCGGGGGCTCAACGCTGTAACGGCCACCGATGCGTTCCCCATACCACGCATCGATGACCTGCTCGATCGGATGGCCGGGGCTAAGTACCTGACCATCATGGATCTGAGCCGGGGGTACTGGCAGATTCCTCTGACCCCCGCGGCAAGGGAACGCTCTGCCTTTATCACCCCTTTTGGACTGTACGAGTCCACAGTGATGCCATTCGGCATGAAGAATGCCCCTGCCACTTTTCAGCGGATGGTCAATACGCTGCTTGAGGGACTTGAAGGGTACGCGGCTGCGTACTTGGACGATATTGCAGTCTTCAGTCCCACTTGGGAGGATCACCTAGAGCACCTGCGGCAGGTGCTCGGTCGGATCCACCGGGCAGGCTTGACCATCAAGCCGGAAAAGTGCCAGCTGGGCATGAGTGAGGTCCTCTACCTGGGTCACCGGGTAGGCGGGGGGGTTCTGAAGCCAGAACCGGGGAAAGTGGATGCCATCGCATCCTGGCCCACTCCTAGGACCAAAAAGCAGGTGATGTCCTTCTTGGGGACCGCCGGGTACTATAGGAGGTTCGTCCCACACTATAGCACCCTGGCCAAGCCCCTGACGGACCTCACCAAGAAGAAGCTGCCCGTCGCAGTCGACTGGACAGTCGCCTGCGAGACAGCTTTCGGGGCACTCAAGGCCGCCCTAAGTAGCTCCCCTGTACTGCAAGCTGCCGACTTCGACCGGCCGTTTGTGGTACAGACCGACGCCAGTGACTTTGGCCTCGGTGCTGTGCTAAGTCAGGTCAACACGACAGGCCAGGAACATCCTGTCTTGTACCTGAGCAGGAAGCTACTGCCCCGGGAGGTGGCTTACTCCACGGTGGAAAAAGAATGCCTGGCAATTGTATGGGCCCTGCAGCGTCTGCAGCCCTACTTGTACGGGAGCCATTTCACCGTGGAGACGGACCACAACCCCCTCAGCTGGTTACACACGGTCTCTGGGTCGAATGGCAGGTTGCTACGCTGGAGCCTCGCTCTCCAGCAGTACCACTTCTCCATTCGCCACAGAAGAGGCCGTGACCACGGTAACGCTGACGGGTTATCCCGGCAAGGGGAGGGTGCAGAAGGACGCACGGGGGAACACAGGAATGTGCTACCCCCTCGCGCCCTCGTATAGGGGGAGGTGTGATGAACCTGTAGCCGCCATCTTGGTAATGATAAATCATATCCAGGGATGGCCACACTTCAGCAGCCCCCACCCTTGGGACCTTCTGTTAAAACGTCAACTAGATAGTTTCCCCCCATCCAGGCTCCTGTAAGATAAGAAGCCTACTTAACACTTGAATGCTAGGAGCTTCAAAGACTTCGAGAGGAAACACAGCCAGCAGGGGGGGGTGCTTCGTCTATCTGTACCTGACCATTTGTCCCATAGGACTAGTTTCTTTGTCTGTCACAAGCATGGAGGCATAAGATATAGAAACATGAATAGTACACGCATGTTGCGTGGGATGGGCCAATAAAAAAATATCACGGCGTCCCGGAGCCATTGCGCACACAAGCCTCCGCGGTAGACGTTTGTACGTGCTCTGGAAGCCAAGATATAGCGCGGAGCCATTCCTGAGGACCGTATGGTATCATAATTGATATCAAAAGGTCGGTTACGGCGGCCCGAATCCATGGGAACCCCTGGGGGTATCATGAGACCATCCCAGAAGAAGTTATTGGGTTCCATAGAATTTGGGCTTCTGATCGAAGTTAGACCTGAGGGTGGAGACTGAGCCAGCTGACCTCACCAGCAGTGGGCGGGACGGGGCAGGTAAGATAGCAGGACAGACAAGAGACAAGTCAGTTTTTGACCCAAGAGTGGTGTGCTGAACATCTGAGCACCAGCTGAGGCCACCAAGGGGAGGAGCAGTTTGACCATGCGGTGGTAGGCCTCAGCCTGTAACAAAGAACCGTGCCTGCGACCGCAGAATCCTCTCCCTGCGTCACAAGAAAATCAAGAAACCGGTAACTGATATGCTGTGGTGATTCTGTGTGTTGTATTCCATTGTTGTATAGTTTAGCCTGACCTTATACCTGTGTATATTTAGTTGTATATCGTGTATCTAGTGTATTATTATAATCAATTACCTCAAGTAATTGTGGGCCTGCCTTTTATTCTGCATAACGAACGCACGTCCGTGTGAGCTCGGCTCAAGCCAAAACGCTACCCAGGGTTGGTTCCTGACCCGATATAGGCCCATTCACGGACTGGGCGTATATCTAAAATAGGGACTGGTGGCAGCATACCAACTGGGGATTGGGGAAGGCTGGTAGTGACGGTCGGAGGTTCAGATATATATATTCCTGGCGCGGCCAAGGAAGATATATATACCGCCCTCACTACAGAGGGCCCCGATACCCAGTAGGTTACAGGACAGTCTCCCTGGCGACCGCTTATCCTAGGTGCAGTTCCTTGACTGACCTGAGGCTAAGAGGGCGCTAGCGAGTTGTGCTGTGTAGTGACGTTACGGTTTAGTGACGTTGAAGGGATAACACCCTACCGTGTTCCCTGCGCTGGTTGCAGCTTCCTGGCACTACTTTCTCTATGTGCAGTACCTTGACTGACCTGAGAGGTAAGGGGGCGCCAGAGAGCTGCACCCACCTGCCGGCTTTCATCACAAATATATTCTGGGAAATGTGGCAAAAAGATGTGTGCTAACTGTTCTGCCTTCCTCCACGTATGATGCTGTGGGGGATTTAGCATACAGCTTAACCCTCATTCATACCCAATTAAATAGACTGTAGCGTTCTGTAATCTTGATTTAATGGTGATGGTATGAACTTGATTGCGGTAAAAACTATAACCAATACAGAATGATAACAGTCAGTACTGCGTGCATTAAAGAAACTAGCACTAACATAGTGATAACACAGGTTACAGTAAACAGGAGTAACTGGGGTAAAGGTCACTGTCACAGGCGCTATTCTATACAGAATGCATCAAACTGTGTACAGTGCAAGAGGCATTAACTCAAATGGTTTATCTCAGAGCACAATACACTTCACTTTACAGTATTTCACACAAAACATGTAACTAACTATATTTGCTCTTACCAGAATCATCTGACAATAGGAAAGTTTTAGGGAGTGTAAAGCCAGAAACACACGTCTTATCTTCTCCCTGAAAGCCTGGGAAAACTGACTACTGACGCGCCATCTGGGCCGTGGGGTACTCGGTGCCGGGCCGGTCATTGCTAGGGGAGATGTTACAGTGGTGGTGACCCGATCCATGACCCAGGGCACTCAATAAAAAGGGGAATATTATTTACAGGGGATTTATAGTTCTTATATACAGTTCGTGACGCCACCTGTGGTATGCGGCTAAAGGGAACTGCTGCTGCCGAGCAGATCCTCTGAAGCTGGTGTAGATGCAGCAGAGTTGGTTCAGCTCTCCACAGGCAGAGCTTAGCTCCAGGGCAGTATAGATTTTGCTGTTATGGACGTAGCACTCGTGGTGCAGTGTAGTGCAGGGGGTGATGGCGCAGCAGCAATAAGTGACAGAGACAGTGGGGTGCAGTCTTCTGGATTTACTCACAGTTCTTACTTTGCTCCTGGTTCCAACTGCAGATCATAACTTCCCACGTCGTGCTGCGTTCACCGGGCAGGGGCTCAGCCAACCCTCAGGTACCTCCGAAGTACATAACGGGACCCCCTTCTGTGTGTTCCCTCTGGCCATCTCCCTGCACCTCACACCTAGTGTCCCAATCCAGTGACCGCGATCATTGCCGGGCAACGTCTTCTCTGTCCCCTGGGTCCTCTATGGTCACCTTCATGGTGAGACAGATGTGGCTTGTGGCTGCAGTACCTAAAATACTGCAGCCTCTGGTTTCCTAGTTGAATATTTGTAATTCTCACTAGTTAGGGGCCGGTCCCCTCTGCGACTCGATCCCTCCACCGCCTAGACTCGGGCGTACAGGTGGCCTCCAGTACTGCCCGTACCCATGGGATTCTTTCTTCTTTTACTCCTGGAGCCTTCTCTCTGCTCCCGCTCCTTCTTCCTTTCCTTCTCCTGGGCCTCCTTACTCAGGCCCGTGCTTTCCCTGAGCAGAGCTCCTGCAGAGCTCCTGCTCCCAACTCTTCCTCTCACTGAAGACCCTGACTCACTCCACTCCAGAATGTTCCACCCTCTCTTTTATATCACTTCTTCCAATGCTCCCCTGAACTTCTTCCTCCACCCACACCCACTACATGGTTCCCCCTACTTTGGTTCCCCACACTCCAGCCAGGGACAGGGCTCAGCAGGAAAGCGACGCATCTTGCCCCTCCTGCTGGTCTGGAGTAGTGTAGTGTTGGATGCAGGTGTTAGGGTCCTGGGCAGTACTCCTTCCTTACCTGAGAGTGAGATACCACACCTCTGGGTGAGATGCAGTACCTCTGTGGCGACTGAACCCTCAGGGGCACCACACTACCAGGATCTCTTTCTCGGGAGCGGTCCCTCTGCACACATTATTCTTAAAGGGGACAGACTCTTGTGACTATAAGGGTATTACTAGATCATGTGTAGCTTCTAAACAACATAAACAGACAACTGGTGACCTCTACAGGTCGTAACTAGCATAACTCTATGAACATTTCCATAGCTGCTCATGAGTAGACAGAACACTAACATTAATACTGTGTGTGTCAGTTTCTTCAAATGTGATTGTGTGATCTACAGTATGGGTAATACTATGGTAGTTTTTACTTGAATGAGTGTAGTTTAATTTGTATGAGTAATGAAGGGGAGATGCATGGATTTTGGTAGTTTGTTTCAACAAGAACAGAATTTTTCGAACTTCCTGCTGCCAGCTGTGCCCAACACCACTGCCATCAAGGCTTTAATGTCACATTAGTGGTGTACAGACAATGTGCTGATACATAGGATTTGACAATTATCTGTGCTCTTCAGGTACCCTCACACAAGCCCTGGCACACTGCTTAGTATCTCACAGATGCTAAGATTTATAGCATTATTCTGTTTCTTTTACTGTGACTGTTTATCCACAAACCATGGCAGATGTTTTACACATGTCTGTAATTGTTGCATATTGTTTTAGACTTTTCAAATGTAATACATGTCTTGTAGCGTGACCTTATCTTTAACAAAACAAATAGCTTTTTTCAATGTCAGATTTCTTCTTAAATATTATATTTCCGAAAGCATTTTCAGGATTAGGTTTTACCATGATGCCACACAGACTTAGCTAGATTGACTGAATCTCTTGGTTAATCCATATAGCATTGACAGCCAGTCTGTCAATTGACAGAAATTGACATTGACAGCATTGACAGCAATCTGGCTGTGTCTATTGAATTGTCCCCCTATAAACAGCTGTCTTGCTCTGTTGGCTTTACCACCCCTTACATAGCCTTGACCTTGCCCAATTACAGTAATTTGCTTGTGTACTCTGGATCTTCCCCAATATCAACAGTCTGTCTGTGAAATCTGGACTTCACGCTATAACAGCAGTCTGGCTGTGTTGTCTGGACCTCATTCTATAACAGCAGTCTGGCTGTGTTGTCTGGACCTCACTCTATTACAGCAGTCTGGCTGTGTTGTCTGGACCTCACTCTATTACAGCAGTCTGGCTGTGTTGTCTGGACCTCATTCTATAACAGCAGTCTGGCTGTGTTGTCTGGACCTCATTCTATAACAGCAGTCTGGCTGTGTTGTCTGGACCTCACTCTATTACAGCAGTCTGGCTGTGTTGTCTGGACCTCACTCTATTACAGCAGTCTGGCTGTGTTGTCTGGACCTCACTCTATTACAGCAGTCTGGCTGTGTTGTCTGGACCTCATTCTATAACAGCAGTCTGGCTGTGTTGTCTGGACCTCACTCTATTACAGCAGTCTGGCTGTGTTGTCTGGACCTCACTCTATTACAGCAGTCTGGCTGTGTTGTCTGGACCTCACTCTATTACAGCAGTCTGGCTGTGTTGTCTGGACCTCATTCTATAACAGCAGTCTGGCTGTGTTGTCTGGACCTCACTCTATTACAGCAGTCTGGCTGTGTTGTCTGGACCTCATTCTATAACAGCAGTCTGGCTGTGTTGTCTGGACCTCATTCTATAACAGCAGTCTGGCTGTGTTGTCTGGACCTCACTCTATTACAGCAGTCTGGCTGTGTTGTCTGGACCTCACTCTATTACAGTAGTCTGGCTGTGTTGTCTGGACCTCATTCTATAACAGCAGTCTGGCTGTGTTGACTGGACCTCACTCTATTACAGCAGTCTGGCTGTGTTGTCTGGACCTCATTCTATAACAGCAGTCTGGCTGTGTTGTCTGGACCTCACTCTATTACAGCAGTCTGGCTGTGTTGTCTGGACCTCACTCTATTACAGCAGTCTGGCTGTGTTGTCTGGACCTCATTCTATAACAGCAGTCTGGCTGTGTTGTCTGGACCTCATTCTATAACAGCAGTCTGGCTGTGTTGTCTGGACCTCACTCTATTACAGCAGTCTGGCTGTGTTGTCTGGACCTCACTCTATTACAGCAGTCTGGCTGTGTTGTCTGGACCTCACTCTATTACAGCAGTCTGGCTGTGTTGTCTGGACCTCATTCTATAACAGCAGTCTGGCTGTGTTGTCTGGACCTCATTCTATAACAGCAGTCTGGCTGTGTTGTCTGGACCTCACTCTATTACAGCAGTCTGGCTGTGTTGTCTGGACCTCACTCTATTACAGTAGTCTGGCTGTGTTGTCTGGACCTCATTCTATAACAGCAGTCTGGTTGTGTTGTCTGGACCTCACTCTATTACAGCAGTCTGGCTGTGTTGTCTGGACCTCATTCTATAACAGCAGTCTGGTTGTGTTGTCTGGACCTCACTCTATTACAGCAGTCTGGCTGTGTTGTCTGGACCTCACTCTATTACAGCAGTCTGGCTGTGTTGTCTGGACCTCACTCTATTACAGCAGTCTGGCTGTGTTGTCTGGACCTCACTCTATTACAGCAGTCCGGCTGTGTTGTCTGGACCTCACTCTATTACAGCAGTCTAGCTGTGTTGTCTGGACCTCACTCTATTACAGCAGTCTGGCTGTGTTGTCTGGACCTCACTCTATTACAGCAGTCTGGCTGTGTTGTCTGGACCTCATTCTATTACAGCACTCTGGCTGTGTTGTCTGGACCTCACTCTATTACAGCAGTCTGGTTGTGTTGTCTGGACCTCACTCTATTACAGCAGTCTGGCTGTGTTGTCTGGACCTCACTCTATTACAGCAGTCTGGTTGTGTTGTCTGGACCTCACTCTATTACAGCAGTCTGGCTGTGTTGTCTGGACCTCACTCTATTACAGCAGTCTGGCTGTGTTGTCTGGACCTCACTCTATTACAGCAGTCTGGTTGTGTTGTCTGGACCTCACTCTATTACAGCAGTCTGGCTGTGTTGTCTGGACCTCACTCTATTACAGCAGTCTGGTTGTGTTGTCTGGACCTCACTCTATTACAGCAGTCTGGTTGTGTTGTCTGAATTTCACTCCATAACAGCAATTTTGCTGTTTTTTCTGGACTTTAGTCTATAACAGCAGTCTGGCTGTGTTGTCTGGACTTAAAGAGGTTGTCCACTACTATAGAGAATGCCCCAATGTATATAAACAGTGGAAATGAGTTTTTTAGTAAATACCTTCTGTGGTGATTGTTGCCTGTGAGCTGACCTCTCACCAGGCATCATGTGACTCGGCTGCAGTCGGCTCTGGCATCTGCTGATATCACGTCAAATTCCAGCTGCAGTCGGACGTGACCCAGTGACGCGCTCCCCCCTGATTGATGGGCTGTGGGTGGGATTTCATTGCATGTCACAGCCCAACATCCATCATGCGCTTTCCCTCTCCTCTGCATTCAATGGAAAAACGCGCGCTGGATGCTGGGCTGTGACATGCAATGAAACCCCGCACACAACCCATCAATCAGCGGGGAGCGCGTCACGGGGTCACGGCCGACTGCAGCCAGAACTTGACGTGACATCAGCAGATGCCAGAGCCGGCTGCAGCCAGGTCACATGATGCAGTCAGCGATAGCCCCCTCACAGGCAATAATCACAGCAGAAGGTATTTACAAAAAAAAATATTTCCACCATTTAAATACAATGGGGCAGTCTCTATAGCAGTGGACAACTTCTTTAATTCTATAACAGCAGTCTGCCTGAGTTGCCTGGACTTCACTCCATAACAGCAGTCCTGCTGTGTTTTCTGGACTTAATTCTACAACAGGAATCTGGCTGTGTTGTCTGTACTTAATTCTATTACAGTAGTCCGGCTGTGTTGTCTGGACTTTACTCAATAAAAGAATTCCAGCTGTGTTGATTGGACCTATTTCTATAACAGCAGTCTGGTTGTGTTGACTGGACTTCATTCTATAACAGCAGTTTGGCAATGTTGTCTGGAGTTCACTCTATAACAGCAGTCTGAGTGTGTTGCCTGGACCTCACGCTAAAAGAGCAGTCCGTCTGTGAAATCCGGACTTCACTCTATTACAGCAGTCTGGCTGTGTTGGCTGGACTTCACTCTATTACAGCAGTCCGGCTGTGTTGTCTAGATTTCAGTGTATAACAGCAGTCTGGCTGTATTGCCTGGACTTCACTCCATAGCAGCAGTCCTCCTGTGCTTTCTGGACTTCATTCTATAATAGCAGTTCAGCAATGTAATCTGGGGTTCACTCAATAACAGCAGTCCGAGTGTGTTGTCTAGACTTCACACTATAACAGCAGTCCTGCTGTGCTGTCTGGACTTAATTCTACACTGTGTTCCAAATTATTATGCAAATAATATTTTCTCAGATTTTCCCAAATTACCTATATGAATTGCAGTCATTGTAATTTTTCAGTCAAATAACTATTAGAGTACAATTGAAAGGTTTTTGTACAAACTGCCTATGATAACAGTATATTTTTAACAAAATAAAACACTCAAACTGCACTCAAAATGCATGTTCCAAATTATTATGCACAGCAGAGTTTTCAACCTTTTCATTTTAATAAAGAACAAAAAATAGTCATTTTTGAAATTATAAGCATTAGCAGGTTATTACAAACTGAAATCAAACAGTTTTCAACTCAAAACTTTATTCTAGGTGATGTTACAATTGCACATAGGACCGCTTGTTCGAAAGGAGCTTCTGAAGTCTCTTGTCCATTGAATTTGTCAGGTTTTGGATGGTTTCTGCTTCAATTGTTTTGCATGAGGACAGAATACCCTCCCAGAGCTGTTGCTTAGATGTGAACTGCCTCCCACCATCATAGACACTCCTTTTGATGATGCTCCAGAGGTTCTCAATGGGGTTGAGGTCAGGGGAGCATGGGGGTCACACCATAAGTTTGTCCCCTTTTATGCCCATATCAGCCAGAGATGCAGATGTGTTATGTGCAGCATGAGACCGGGCATTATCATGCATGAAAATGATCTTGCTGTGAAATACACGGTTCTTCTTCTTGAACCATGGAAGGAAGTGCTGTTTGAGAAACTCAACATACATTATGGAGTTCATCTTTACCCCTTCAGGGATCCTAAAAGGGCCGACAATCTCTCTCCCCATGATTCCAGCCCAAAACATTACTCCACCTCCTCCTTGTTAGTGCCGTAGCCGTGTTTGCATGGGGTGTCCATCAACCAGCCATCCTCCACTCCATCCATCTGGACCATCAAGATCATTTCATGCATGATCTGGAGCATCATCAAAAGGAGTGTCTATGCAATTCATATAGGTAATTTGGGAAAATCTGAGAAAATATTATTTGCATAATAATTTGGAACACAGTGTATAATAAAACCAAGAAATGTGTAGGAAACTGGAGCATATCAAGTAAAAATTAGAAATATTTATTTCAACAATCAATAAAAAGTAACAACATGTTTCTAATTAAGATTCAAGATAAAAGGGGAAGCAGAAGCGACACCAAAGTGCCACGTCTGTACAGGGAGTATACAGTGATCTAGGCAAGAGTAAAGCCTAACTTCAAGAAAGGGAAAAGGCTATCAATCTGATCATGGTCCAATGGAAAGTCGTATATAATACAGTACAAATACATGGCAGCATGTAATCTATAATGTAAGAGAGCATGTAGCATAAAATGCTAATAGTTCACATAAAGTGCTTGTGCAGATTTACATTGTAAAACAAAACAATATTGATCAAACTCAGCCTTGATTAAGGGATAAGTAAACCTTCAGTGCAAAAGTACATATACATGTAATTCAATCATGAGTAAATGCATTAAGTGCATATGATAGCAGCAGGGTAAAAAAGTCTAAGGAACACATTCAGTATTAGCCATAGAGAGGCAAGACATGCTGTCACAACATCATAGCAGAGGGTTTATAGGAGAGAAGATCCCAGCCATTCCCAACCAAAGACACACAGTATAATATAGATGTAAAGCCTGATATACAACCTGGTAAGGACGTGGATAGATGGTTCCTACCCTGTTAGTCCATGTTTATGTTTGCATTTATATTCTACTACCCGTTACCGACCCATCTAGTGTTCCCATCCTGCTTGAACTCTCTGCTCCTGACCTTGGCTACTGACTCTATGCTCCTGCCCTTGGCTACTGACTCTAGGCTGCCTGCCCCAACCTCAGACCGTCTGACCACGTCTTGTCTTAGCCCTCCTGTTTCGCGTACCCATGCCTCTGACCCGCCGGTCAACTGTTGCGGTCCCGCAGACTGCCATGGAGGGGTACCTGGTGACTACGTACGGCCAAGCCTAACCTCACCACCAGAGGCTCTAGCGAAAACCAGGTAGCCGCTTAGTCACGCCCCTCCAGGGTAATCCCAGCAAGTGGCGCAGTAGGTCCACACCCACCAACGTTACAGGGTTCTTTACAGTCAGAGCAGTCAGAATGTGGACTGCCCTACCACAAGAGGTAATAATGGCAGATACTATAACAGCAATTAAAAAAGGGCTGGATGATTTCCTTAGTACAAATAATATTGTGGGTTATAGATAAGATAAAATGTACAATTGATGGAGAAAGGTTGAACTTGATGAACCTAGGCCTTTTTTCAACCTATGCAACTATGTAATCTTACTATGAAGGAAGATGTTATATTAAAACAACATTTTTAGATTTGCTATGTATAAGATCAAGACCAGTATAGACTCACTAAGAAATGCTTGACTGTACGACATCACATATAGTCTCTACAGCTTTGAATTACAGAATCATAGGCACTCTATGTGCTAATATATATGGTGCTTTTTTATATAAAATGCAGAATGGGCCATATATTTCTACTAGATGTTAAAGTATAAAAAATAAATTGACTTGAATATCCTTAGATAAAAGGGACTTAACCATGAACTCCAATACCATGTCTCATAAATTAATTGACTAAAAACAAAAAGACATTACTGCACGTCTTATAATATCAAGGCTTTACGTTCTAAAATATATATGTGTAGGAAATAAATTTACTTATAGCTACGATTCACTGTAAATTGGCACATATCATAATTTGTATGTTATCCTCATTTTCCTGTGTAGTTTTAGATTATACCCTGCACAAGAAATATGCAAATCAAAACATAAGAACATGTTTTTGGTTGCAGAATAGTTTCACAAAAAATCAGACATATAATTACTTCCAATAGCAAGAAGGGCTCAGAGGAATGTTATTATAAGCAGATTAGTCTCTCTCTGGAGACCCAGAATCAGTATTAATATTGTATATCTTCTTGAAATAGGGACTTTTAATAGTGACTCACACAATAAGGCTCATTTATACTCCACAGAGGAAGAAGGCATTGTTCTGAGATTTGTTTTGTAAAAATGCAAATATCTTTAACAATGGATGCGTCCCCATAGGAATCCTCTGCACCAATACCCCATAACCTAAAGCTAAATCTGAACCCACCACATACTCTGCAATTTACTTAATTTATCTGCATACACTTTTAAACAATGTTGTATGTTCTTATTAAAGGGGTTTTTCATTACTCAGATAACCTTTTGTTTGTCACCATATTCCCCCATCTATATATATAATCGTCTTATCCCGTCTGTCTGTCTGTCTGTCTTTCTGTCTGTCTGTCTGTCTGTCCTGGAAATCCCGCGTCACTCATTGGTCCGGCAGCGGCCAGTCAGCGCCGCGGGATTTCTGAAAAAAGATGGCGGCCGTTAGCGGCTCATCTGCGGGACGGAGATGCAGCCGGGAGATGACCGGCGCGAGGCGCTCATCTCCCGGCCTGTAGCAGCAGAAGGACCTCGACCGCCAGCGCCGCTGACCTCCATGCGGAAGGGAGGACCGGGGAGCTGCGGGTCGGGATACTTCTGCTGCGAGCAGTCGCTCATTTCCCGGCTTCTCGCAGCGGAAGTAGCCGCACAGGCAACGGCGCTCCCTGGTCCTCACCAATACGATTCTGCTCCCCGGTTCTCACCAATACGATTCGCTGATTGGTCGCGCTCTCTGCCCGCGACCAATCAGTGATCTTGGCGCTAAAGTTAAACACCGCTCTGCTGATTGGTCACGGCTGGCAGCCGCGACCAATCAGCGAGATTGGTGCCAAATTTAAACAACGCTCTGCTGATTGGTCGCAGACGCCAGCTGCGACCAATCAGCGAGATTGGCGCCAAATTTAAACAACGCTCCGCTGATTGGTCTTGGCTGCCAGCCGTGACCAATCAGCGAGATTGGCGCCAAATTTAAACAACGCTCTGCTGATTGGTCGCAGACGCCAGCCGCGACCAATCAGCGAGATTGGCGCCAAATTTAAGCAACGCTCTGCTGATTGGTCGTGGCTGCCAGCCGTGACCAATCAGCGAGATTGGCGCCAAATTTAAACAACGCTCTGCTGATTGGTCGCGGACTCCAGCAACGACCAATCAGCAAGATTGGCGCAAAATTTAAACAACGCTCTGCTGATTGGTCGTGGACTCCAGCCGCGACCATTCAGCGAGATTGCCGCCAAATTTAAACAACGCTCTGCTGATTGGGCGCGGCTGCTAGCCGCGACCAATCAGCGAGATTGGCGCCAAATTTAAACAACGCTCTGCTGATTGGTCGCGGACTCCAGCCACGACCATTCAGCGAGATTGGCACCAAATTTAAACAACGCTCTGCTGATTGAGCGCGGAAGCCAGCCGCGACCAATCAGCGAGATTGGCGCCAAATTTAAACAACGCTCTGCTGATTGGTCGCCGACTCCAGCCACGACCAATCGGTGAGATTGGCGCCAAATTTAAACAACGCTCTGCTGATTGGTTGCGGCCGCCAGCCAACCGCGACCAATCACCGGGATTGGCGCCAAATTTAAACAACGCTCTGATCTCCCAACGGCAAGTGTGAATGGAGGACCGAGGAGCGGCGCTGCCGGTCGGGATGCTTCCGCTGCGAGCAGCCGCTCATCTCCCAGCTGCTCACAGCGGAAGTACCCGCACAGGCAGCGCTGCTCCCCAGCGAACAATCAGCGATATGGGCGGCAAATTTAAACCCCGCTCTGCTGATTAGTCGCGGTCGCCGGCCGCGACCAATCAGCATTATTGGCGCCAAATTGAAACCCCGCTCTGCTGATTGGTCGCGACCGCCGTGCGCGACCAATCAGCGATTTTGGCGCAAAATTTAAACCCCGCTCTGCTGATTGGTTGCGGTCGCCGGCCGCGACCAATCTGCAGTATTAGCACCAAATTTAAACCCGCTCTGCTGATTAGTCGCAACCACCAGCCGTAACTAATCAGCGATATTGGCGCCAAATTTAAACACCGCTTCGCTGATTGGTGGCGGTGGCCGGTCGCGACCAAGCAGCGATATTGGCGCCAAATTTTAACACCGCTCTGCTGATTGGTTGCGGTTGCCGGCCGCGACTAATCAGCATTATTGGTGCCAATTTTAAACACCGCTTTACTGATTTGTCGCGGTGGCCAGCCGCGACCAATCAGCGATATTGGCACCAAATTTAAACACCGCTATGCTGATTGGTCGCGGTTACCGGTCGCAAATAATCAGCATTATTGGCGCCAAATTTAAACACCGCTCTGCTGATTGGTCACGGCCGTGACTAATCACCATTATTGGCGCCAAATTTAAATAACGCTCTGCTGATTGGTCGCGACCGCCGGCCACAACCAATCAGCATTATTGGCGCCAAATTTAAACCCCGCTCTGTTGATTGGTCGCGTTCGCTGCCCGCGACCAATCAGCATTATTGGCGCCAAATTTAAACCCTGCTCTGCTGATTAGTCGCGACCGCCGGCCTCGACCAATCAGCGATTTTGCTGCCAAATTTAAACACTGCTCTGCTGATTGCGCCCTGTCGGCCGCATACAAATTCTAGAATACCCGATGCATTAGAATCGGGCCACCATCTAGTGTAAAATAATAACAGCCTGTACTCACCTTGGGTGTTGGCAGTGTTCCAGCAACGTTGGTGCCAGGTCTCCCGAGGCTCGCGTGATGTGGTTATGTAACTTGAACCCTGCAGCCAATCAGCGGCTGCTAATGGGCAGCTTCAGTCTCAGTCACTTCCTTTGGATGTAACTTGACATCCAGAGGAGGTCAAAGAGCAACTACAGCTCTCGTTTCTTGGCAGTTTCCTGAAAAGGAACTGAAAATGAAGCTGACCATAAGCAGCCGCTGATTGGCTGCAGAGCTCAAGTTACATAACCACATCACATGACCCCCAGTAGACTCAGTGCTGACATAGCTGGAACAGAGCGGATACTGGACGTGAGTACAGGTTGTTATTATTTTGTGGGGGGAATATGGTAATTAAGAAGAGGTTATCTGAGTAGTTGACAACCCTTTTAAAGAAGCATTCCTCCTATCAAAGTTTTTATCCTCTTAATATATTGCAATCATCATATTATATAGCACTGTGTACTTACAATTGCTCATTTTGCCTTTCTACCCAATTAATTATCATCTAACGCTAATGGCTACTCAAATGTATTTAAATATGTTTATTTACAGGCAAATGGCATGTGATCGCTGCATTGAATCAGTGGCCACAGCAATTATATGCTGTATTATGTATATCTTTATAGAGGGATCTTAATTATAAAGCAATTATAGCTAGTATATGTATATATTATGGATGTGAGCCGGAAGAAGCGTGAGCTCACGCGAAACCTCTGTTACTGATTTCATTGATGTCTCTGTTTGCACTCCTGTGATCGAAATAGTTTCACAGTTTTTTTGGTTGAAGGTGGACTTAAGTCCATCAAGTTCAACCTATAGCCTAGCAAGTTGATTCAGAGGAAAGCAAAAACCCCATAGGGAAGACACTAATAGCTTCACATTAGTAGAAAAATTCCATCTTAACTTCACATACGACAATTGGATTAGTTCCCTGGATCAAAGTCCCATCACAGAATCTAGTACTCATAACCTGTAATATTATATTTTTTAAGAAACGCATCCAGACCTCTCTTTAATTTTAACATCATGTGGCAGAGAATTTCGTAGTCTCACTACTCTTACAGTAAAGAATCTGTATCTGTGATTATGATTAAACCTTTGGTCATGTAGATGTAGTGAATGCCCCCTTGTCCCCATCGCAGATCTAGGTGTAAAAAGATCATTAGAATGATCTGTACTGTCAACTCATACATTTGCACATTGTAATATAATTGCCCCGAAGCATTCATTTTTCCAACCTGAATAACCCCATGTTTGATAACTTGTCTCGATATTAAAGTCCACCCATTCCCTTAATAACCTTGCTTGCTCTTCTCTGCACCCGCTCTAGTTCAGCTATGTCCTTTTTATACACCGGAGACCAAAATTGTACACAATATTCTAAGTAAGAAATAAGTAAGTGAGGGTGGTGAGTGCCGCTTCCCTTGCTTACTTCTGTATCCAGTCATTACTGGCGTGCGCCTCTGTGGACCTTTCCAGAAATATTACTCCATTGAAGAAGTAGAAATGCCTGCACTTTTGCTGAATTTGACAGGCATAGCCACACCCCATCCCGGCTCCTCTATAGCGCTGCCCATTTTGACAGACCGCCTTCAAACAGGCGTGAAGATGTAAAACAAAAATTGAGACTAGTCAATGTGTTTCACGCCAGTTTTCTGGTAAAAACACTTTGATGCATCGGCCGTTTAGGGTCTGTAAAAATAACGACATTGCGCAACCGCCATCCTTGTGAAATCTGTGTCCGTTCTTATTATTACAATGGTTAGGAGAAGCTTCTCAGCATATGATATATTCTTTGATGATAAAGACTAAAGCACTGACCAAACACTGATGAAAATCTGATCCAAAACGCTAATGAAAATCAGTCCGCTGATGTCTGAATGAGACCTAGCTGTTATCTTACGTTGTATACCTGTGATGATAATGTGATAACCACTGAAATAGAAAGTGTCAATCTGATAACTACAGTTATTTTTATATATAGATAGTGACATGGAAAATGTAAAAGAATCCTGTAGATTTCTTAAGAAATTAATTTAACAAATTTCTGACATTCACATTTCCTTTAACATCTTAGCTGAGCTCCTATACTTTGACACAGTGCCCATCCACATCAATGAGCACATGCTGACTTTTCAAACTGTTGGACATTGATTAGGATGGTTCTGTGCATGTATAATGTGTCCTTCTGGCAAGGCTGCACAGTTGTCATGTGGACATCAGAACAAAGCAGCTTCAGTCTTTATTCCTGTACCTTCCATCAGTGATGTCTCCACATGGAAATACGGTCGCTATAAAGGGCTTTTATGAAACGCTCTTACTGGTACTCCCTTAAAATGATCCTTGATAAAGCGATGCGTCGAGTCTCCAATGGTCACAAGTCACCGTAAATATTGCTAATTCCAATTTGCTAATCACGGCTTTGTTCATACTCCGATCTCTCCTAGAGATTTCAATCAATTTACATTTTGCAGATAATTATGTTCTTATTTCCTGCACAGACACAGTCATTTGAAGGCATAATCACTGCCATCATGCCTAATGCTAATAAAAGTACCCATAATGAATAAACCAAGTGTGTTTTCAGAGTTGAAAATGTCACGTAAATTGTATGAATTTTATTAGCGATTCAAATCCCATCGTTAATGAGACTGTAAAATATATTATGGTGTATCGAACCATGGAGAAAAATAAGTGTCTGGTAATAAATTTGTTCCTCTAGCGAGATGTTGTTATTTTTTTAATGCAGGGGTGTTGTGTTGATGAATATCATGGCTGCCTGTTCTTCTTTGCAGGTTTCTCTCACTCAGCATTTACGTTCGGTATTGAAAGCCACATCAGCCAGTCCAACATCAATGGGACACTAGTGCCACCTGCAGCTCTTATCTCCATCCTACAGAAAGGTTTACAGTATGTGGAAGCTGAGATCAGCATCAATGAAGTAAGTGCCTTCACTCACAGCATCCTAATGACACACCACTAATCTATAATAAGTACATGAGCAGCTGGAAGTGGCCATAGGCTTTCATTTGGATCATACCATGGAGCCGACCCAAAAGAGAAACTGTTATTTGTAATAAAAATGTCTTCCAACTCGAAATAATGGCAAAAACATAAGAAGTTCATTAAAACATCAAGTTTCTATTAGAACACAATTTAAAGAGAACCCTTTCACATTAAAAAACACTATTAGCGTTTCACATGACAGGTTCATTTTAAAGAGTAATTTTGTCTTCTACATGGAAAACCCATTTTTAAATTCTTTATTTGTCGCACTTCATTGGAATGGTGCTGGGTCTCCCAGGGATTGTGTGACATTGTTATGCCATGTGAACACTGCAGCTAATCAGTAACTGAGTCATCTGTATGGGTAACAGAGGGAGGGAGCTCCTTTTTTAACCCCATTAATACCCCCGTGATGCAATTGTTTGGTGCCGATGGCTGCTACGGAAACCCGAGGCCAACTAATGACCTCCAAGTCTGTCAGCTACAATGGCCTGTTAGGCCCTGTCACAAACAGTGTTTAGCAGGGCACGTGTTAGTTTAAATTTGACAGGTCTGATGTACTGCAGGTTAGACCAAGGATCAGATCATTGAGGCTGTGTGCACACTATGTGTTTTTTAAACATTTCCGCAGCTGCAATTCCACTGCAGAAACGCTTAAAAAACGCTTGGTAGAAGGTCTGCAATGTTCCTCAATGATAATCCACATGTGCTGTGCACATGCTGCAGAAATTTCCGCTGAAGATTATCATTGCGGAAAAATACGCAGCACTACCAATTATTTTGCGGAAACACATGGAATCCGCATCACTGTATCTGTACATGTGGAATCCATGTGTTTCAATGTGCGGATGGTGCCAGGGTTTGGATAAGAGGAGACTCTCCTCCGGACCCGGGTACCATAGTACCTGTAAAAAAAAAATTAAAAAAAAATAAATATTATACTTACCTTCTGATGGCCCGTGGTGCGTTTGTCTTGGCTTGCCGGCAGCTCGCGTTAGACTAAAGGACCTGTGTTGACGTCATTTAGTCATGTGACGGGTCACGCGACCGCTGACGTCGGCAGGTCCTTAAATCTACCGCGAGCTGCCGGCAAGCAGAGATAAGCACACAGGGGGCCATCAGAAGGTAAGTATAATATTTATCTTTTATTTTTTACCATTCTTTTATGGTCACACTATATAAATCCATGCCGTTTGCATGGATTTATATAGTGTGACCAAGTTGTCAAGCACTTTCCAAGTGATGCTAAAATCGCTTGGAAAGCGCTTGTCAACCCGCATGCGTAAATGCATGTGAAGAACGCTTCACATCCGCATGTCCCTGGCAGGAAAAACCGATGTACAATCCACATGTACAATCCGCATGTACAATCCGCATGCGTTTTTTTTGCCAGGGAGATGCAGAAACGCTCAAGAAAAAATCCGGAACATTTCTGCATCGTGGGCACATAGCCTGAAGGTTCGGATCCCATGGTCAACTAGGTCAAAAAGTAAAAGAAAAAACACAATAAAGTTGGTAAAAATATAAAAAATATTAAAAAAAGCACAAAAAAAGTCATGGAAAAATATATACTATTTATTGTAAAAGCAGAAAAAAATAAAACATCTAAACATAATTGGTATCACCACAGGCAAAATGACCCAAAATAGAAAACTAGGCAACTATTTAACTCAAAAAAAATATATCAAAAATAACAATGACAAAAATTATGTTTTTTTTTCATCATATTGCCACTCAAAAATGGTATAAAAATATTAATAAGTCATATATAATAATATGTCATCTCACAACCACAAAAAACAAGGCCTCAAACAGCTCTGTAGGCAAAAAATAAGAAAGTTATAGCCTCTACAATATGGCAATGTAAAAAATAAATAAATTTTTGTAAATAAGTGTTTTAGTTTGTAAAAGTAGTAAAAAACATACCAGATTTATATATATTACTACTTTTACAGTATATATACGTATACTGTCTACAAAGCTGGTATGACTGTAATCATGCTGGCCCTAAGAAGAAAGTTGTCTGATCATATGAATATAAAATTCTAAATATTTCTATATTGTTGTTTATTTGTTCATTTTTGTCCCAAAAATTGCTTCAAAAAGCAATTAACAATCTTATGCAGCCTAAAATCATAACAACAAAGACTTCAACTCATTCTGCAAAAAACTATCCACCACTTAGGTCATTCATCTTTTAACTAGAATTTTAGTAAAATCCATGTTCCAAAAGCCAAATGGCCCCATCTCTCCCTTTAGGGCTGTGTGCCCAAATAGTAGTTTCCAACTACATATAGGGTATTGCCGCGTTCAGGAAAAGTTGAATCCATGAAGATAGCCAGCACTCGTATTTCATAAAAAATTCCCATGCTTTATTAGGTCATTTAAAACATAGGTGGTAGAGACAAACAGCATAAAATTATGTATAATGGCACATGAGGAGGAAAAAGAGCGCACATAACTCCTTAACTAAATGGTTCTTAGTCTGAGCCAGTCTTGTTTTTTCTAAAATTTGGTTTTGGAATCCCAAAACGGGCTGTGGCGGTAATGGCTTAAAACTTGCCTAGAAATGGTCATAAAATCAGCCAGAAATGACTATTTTGGGTCTTATTTGTAAAAGAATTTTAGAGACGAATGGTTCAAGTTAAAAATATTTTTTTACAGTTATTAATTTGTAGGACACCAATTAGATATATTGTGAGTATTGTCAATAGAGAAATATTAAAGGCAGCTAGCCCTGACAACAGGTCCCATTAATATCACTACAGTTCCCTATCTATCCTGAAATACTGGGCACAGTTCCATTTACTTAGAAGGCATTTACAAATACTAAATAGGTAAGACCCCTAACCCCTTTCTGTTAAGTAAGAGACAAGGATGCAAAGATATGTGTCATACCGGGCGGACAGTAGTAACAGGCCATTTTCCAGCCTCCTATACCTTAGGGGGCCACTTAGTAACTACAGCTCTACCCTTTAATGCTATTAATGCATGTGTAAAATGTACTAATGGAAAGGATACTGTAAATCTTCCATGGAATTATTGTTTGAGATTTGTAGTTAAAAGCTTGATAATGTTTCTTAAACCTATTTGCTGACCCGCAGTGTATAGTCTTTCTCCACACTATATATAATAGATCATTAATCTCTAAATTATTTTAATATGTTTTTGCATCACTACCAGATATCGGATATCCCGTAGCTCGGCATATTATTCTGATAATCTCCATCCAAGATCTGTTATCTGCGCTGCCATGTTGGCCTGTAACTGTAGATCAGCATTATGCTCTGAGCGTTATTGCAGATTCCATTTATATTGTATGAGTCACATAAGTGATTGCTTACTCAGTGTACTCTGAAATATAATAGCAAAGTCACTCTGTCTGAATTGCTCCATGTCCTACACAAGGTCCAGATTTCCTATGCAGAATTAAAGGGGAAAAAAAAGCTTATTCACAATGCACATAACTTGAAAAAAAACATTTACACCACTACATATTTATACACGAATGCAGCCAGCTTGTATGTGTATTATATAGTGATTATTGTGCATTAAAAAGATTATACCTTTTTCTTAGTTCAAGATACCATGCCATACCAGCTAGGCTAGGACACGCTACAGTATGTCTGTTTGAGAAAAAGTTAAAGGGGTTGTTCGGTCTTAAGCTACAAGTCTGCAGTCACTCTATGGTTAGGGCATAAAGATAGGTATGTATAAGGGACTTTATAGGTATTGGACCATACCTTTAAGTTCTAATATTAAAAATAGTTTGGCTGACGCCAGGAACAGCGGTCATGTGACCACAAGTATGTGATATGCATACTCCCGGCAAAATTCCAACTAAATCTGCGTGGCCTCATCCATTGCAAGTGTATTAAGTGAGACCTGAAACAGTCTAGCCAGAAGGTGGCTGAGTGTATGCATATCACATTCTCTGCGCCGGCACCAGAGAATCCTCACAGCACACAGTGCACATGATGTGAGGATTCACAAGTCTGCAGTCACATAGAGTGACCGGACAACCCTTTTAAGGTGAGAGTGTAACAGAATAGTCCTTGGGGAAGATTACTGTTCTCTAAACTTTCAGTTTATAGTTTTTCTCACTTCCCAACCAAACTATTTTTAATATTAGAACTTAAAGGTATGGTCCAATACCTATAAAGTCCTTTATACATACCTATCTTTATGCCCTAACCACTTTTCTAATTAGCTTTATTATTAAAGTAATGCAGAAATTCTTTTGTAACCTTGGCCAGATCTGTGCCTTGCCACAATTCTGTGTCTGAGTTCCTTGGGCAGTTCCTTTGAGCTCATGATTCTCATTTGGTCTGACATGCACTGTGAGCTGTGAGGTCTTATATAGACAGGTGTGTGCCTTTCCAAATCAAGTCCTATCAGTTTAATTAAACACATTGAAGGAGTAGAACCATCTCAAGGATGATCACAAGGAAATGGACAGCATGTGACTAAATATGAGTGTCTGAGCAAAGGGTCTGAATACTTATGAGCATTTGATATTTCAGTTTTTCTTTTTTAATAAATTTGCAAAAATTTCTACATTTCTGTTTTTTTTGTCAAGATGGGGTGCAGAGTGTACTTTAATGAGAAAAAAGGAACTTTTTAAATTTACTAAATGGCTGCAATGAAATAAAGAATGAAAATTTAAAGGGGTCTGAATACACTGTGTGCAGAATTATTAGGCAAATGAGTATTTTGATCACATGATACTTTTTATACATGTTGTCCTACTCCAAGCTGCATAAGCTTGAGAGCCAACTACCAATTAAGTAAATCTGGTGATGTGCATCTCTGTAATGAGGAGGGGTGTTGACTAATGACATCAACACCCTATATAAGGTGGGCTTAATTATTAGGTAACTTCCTTTCCTTTGGCAAAATGGGTCAGAAGAGAGATTTGACGGGCTCTGAAAAGTCCAAAATTGTGAGATGTCTTGCAGAGGGATGCAGCAGTCTTGAAATTTCCAAACTTTTGAAGCATGATCACCGAACAATCAAGCATTTCATGGCAAATAGCCAACAAGGTCGCAAGAAACGTGTTGGCCAAAAAAGGCGCAAAATAACTGCCCATGAATTGATGAAAATCAAGCGTGAAGCTGCCAAGATGCCATTCGCCACCAGTTTTGCCATATTTCAGAGCTGCAACGTTACTGGAGTATTAAAAAGCACAAGGTGTGCGATACTCAGGGACATGGCCAAGGTAAGGAAGGCTGATAAACGACCACCTGATTTTTCAAAGGTTTTATGGACTGATGAAATAAGAGTGACTCTTCATGGGCCAGAGGCTGGATCAGTAAAGGGCAGAGAGCTCCACTCCGACTCAGACGCCAGTAAGGTGGAGGTGGGGTACTGGTATGGGCTGGTATCATCAAAGATGAACCTGTGGGACCTTTTCGGGCTGAGGATGGAGTGAAGCTCAACTCCCAGACCTACTGCCAGTTTCTGGAAGACAACTTCTTCAAGCAGTGGTACAGGAAAAAGTCGGTATCGTTCAAGAAAAACATGATTTTCATGCAGGACAATGCTCCATCACATGCATCCACCTACTCCACAGCGTGGCTGGCCAGTAAAGGTCTAAAAGAAGAAAAAATAATGACATGGCCCCGTTGTTCACCTGTTCTGAACCCCATAGAGAACCTGTGGTCCATCATAAAATGTGAGATCTACAGGGAGGGAAAACAGTACACCTCTCGGAACAGTGTCTGGGAGGCTGTGGTGGCTGCTGCATGCAATGTTGATCGAAAACAGATCAAGCAACTGACAGAATCTATGTATGGAAGGCTGTTGAGTGTCATCATAAAGAAAGGTGGCTATATTGATCACTAATTTTTGTTGTTTTTGTTTTTGCATGTCAGAAATGTTTATTTCTAAATTTTGTTCACTGATATTGGTTTACCTGGTGAAAATAAACAAGTGAGATGGGATTATATTTGGTTTTTATTAAGTTGCCTAATAATTCGGCACAGTAATAGTTACCTGCACAAACAGATATCCTCCTAAGATAGCCAAATCTAAAAAAAAAAACACTCCAACTTCCAAAAATATTAAGCTTGGATATTTATGAGTCTTTTGGGTTGATTGAGAACATAGTTGTTGATCAATAATAAAAATAATCCTCTAAAATACAACTTGCCTAATAATTCTGCATGCAGTGTACTTTCCGTACCCACTGTACTACATTAATCAGTTATATAATCAGCCATGATTAGTGCCAAACCTAAACATCACTTAAAGGGGTTGTCTTATGGACAAAGTACAGTTTAATCAATAGATCTTTTTATAATAATTGTTTCCACAATTGGATGTGTTTAAAACAAATGTTCCTTTGTGGAGATTATCTTATAAATGTGACCATGGTATGTACTGTGTAATGGCTGTGTCTGAGCATGCAGTAGCTGCTCCAGTTTATGGTTAGTGACTGCCACATCTCCTGGTCAGGGGTATAGCACAAGTCACTTATGATAAGTGAGTATATAGATGAAACAGCAGGGGCTCACAGTTATTGCTTTCTGAGGTAACACATTTCTCTGCCTCTGAGCTCATGATAAATCAAATCAGAAATCAAGTTAGCGACATAGGAGCTCAAGCGGTTGCTGAGCTCATATGTCACTGATTTGTTTTATGTTGAGCTGACAGGACTGGTGACACCGCAGAAACACTTATTCCTGTGATAAGACAGGTAGTGAAACGTGTTACCTCAGAAATCAGCAGCTGTGAACCCCTGCTGTTTCTTCTGTATACTCCTTCATCATAATTGACTTTTGCTTCCTCTACTAACCAGGAGCTGTGGTATATGCTGACCATGAACTGGAGCAGCTCTATATGGTTGGACCCAGCAAATACCAGCATATGGCAAGGTCATATTTATAAGATTATCTCAGCACAGGAACATATTTTAACATCCAAATGTGGAACTTATTATTATTCCAAGATTAATTAATTAAAATGTACTTTGATAGTGGAAAAATCCCTTTAATAACTAGCCAGGGAAATGTGCTATCAATAAAATGTACTTCGTTTCTGAGGCAATAGATGGCACTAGTGAGTTTATTGTTCTGGGGCAGGGCTGATTTGCATATTTAAAGTCTCTGCAATTACACAACATCCACAATGCACAATTTTGCAAACATGGTAGATGACCGATATAGAGGTCGTTGTAAAAGCATGTGTACATTTATCAGATTTTTTTTCTTCATGTGTTTGCTACTATTATCCACTATGTTATCCACTATGTTATCCACTATCATACATTATCCAGTTCTGCGCACAAAAGGTTAAATAACGAGATCTTTTAAATCTGAGTACTTTGTTTTCCTAAATCAGTAATGTAATTAAATTTATAGAGAAAGATATAATCACGATTTATGGGCGGAAAATGTATGTTTGTGAAAGAATACTGTTTTCTTATCAACTGGAGCACTGTAATTTTCTTATCAGCCGCCTTTTGTCCACAATTATCAGCTGTTTTTTTTGATAATAGCAGTTTTATAATTACTTTCGAAAGTGAAGAAAGAGAAATAGAGGGAAATGACATTAGCGGAGAGAACTCTGAGAAAGGTTTAATTATGTAATACAATTATTCTCCACCTCTCTACAAGAAAGCCTATAATAAAACAGAAATCATATATATTAGAGGAATAACTAGCAGTAGTGTGCAGACGCGCAGGGGCTGACTTTGCCAATAATCTATCACTATGTCTGTTGTTATTGTTATTAGTCACTGTGTATTATGGAGTATTGTGAAATATTTCTATGGTTTTTGATAGACAGCTACATAATGTATTCATAACATATTACAAGAGAATATTAAAAAGGTTACAATTGCAATACAACTTGATAAATCTTGCACTTGCTAAAATCCAGGAGAGGCTGGAGCACTGGGCTGGGACAGTGGGCGGAAGCCGGCATGGCGGGGGTTTGGAATAGGTGGGATCATGGGTTAGTGGGGTTGGGCTTGAGACCTGGGGTCATTTATAAGGTCCCCCTTTTTGGGTTTTGGTCACTTTTCCACTCCCAGGGCACAGTGCAAGTCCCGCCCGCCCTCCTTGTTTCTAATGTTAATTTTATCCGGGTCATAGTGGCTTGAGGCGTTTATTAGGGTCCTTGAAGTTGGTTATGAATTGG
The DNA here is from genome assembly GCF_046119375.1 of Phyllobates terribilis. NCBI lineage: Eukaryota > Metazoa > Chordata > Amphibia > Anura > Dendrobatidae > Phyllobates > Phyllobates terribilis. The sequence continues at coordinate 760,326,172 of NW_027362762.1, read as the reverse complement.
TATGGGGGAGTCATGGATCTCTCGGTCATAAGTTGGTTTGGGAGTGGTGATTGGTTGGATTTACGGCAAAAGAATGTTGAGTCCTAGGTGTGGCGGTTTAGTTTATCCGTTTATGAACCCTTTGGGGTTTTTGGTGCTCTTGAGCCTGAGGTTTGCAGCTGGGAGTAAGTGTGGTTGTTTATTTTGGGTCACCAGATTCTTTGTAGCTTCAAGGACCTTAGCATGTTTTAAAAAGTATTGTTAATTGTTGTATGTTTATAATAAAAGGCCGCTGTGGCCAATATTATCCAACCTATGGTGTCTGTCGTTTTTTATTGGGGGTAATAAGGTTAGGTTGGGTTGGTGGTTAGCTTACTAAAGGGGTATAAGGGTGATGACAACAACCGGAGAATTGACAATACCAGCGTCATGCTGATACATACAGTTTTCCAGTTTATTCTTGTTCAATTTCCACACACTTCTATAGTTCGAATTTACATGATGAGGCAGAGCTATTGGGCATGTGTGTCCTGTAGCACTGGAAAAATTAAAGGAGCTGTCTGGTCTAAAGCTACAAGTCTGCAGTCACTCTATGTAACTGCAGACTTGTGAATCCTCACATCGTGCAAGTATGCTATATGCATACTCCCGGCAACATTCTGACTAGACTGTTTCCAGTTTTCTCAATACACTTGCATTGGCTGAGGCTGCAACCAGCTAGTCAGAATGTGCCCGGGAGTATGCAGGTTACATAATGGCAGTCACATGACAGCATAGGAGAATCCTCACTGCGTGCAGTGCCTGTGATGTGAGGACTCACAAATCTGCAGTCACAGAGAGTGACTGTAGACTTGTACCTTTAGACAAAACAACCCCATTAAGTGGCCATTCTTAGAAGGAATAAAAAGAACACTAGGGGGCATCATAAAAAATCTATAACAGCAATATCTATAGACAGGAGTAAAGTTGGTGCGAGTCGATATGCAAAACCGATGACATCGTGCCAAGCTGGCTAATTTAAAGAAGAGCGGAGGATCATGTGAGGTAAAACTTGGTTAACAGTGCTCCTGTCCAGTTGCCAGAGATTATTGATGTGGCGGATGGAGTAGGGCAATTTTTTTTTTAGAAATGATTCCAATTGAAAAATTGGGACATTTTGTGCGATCTAATAGAAAAATGTAAAATTTAATCATGGACAATTCCTTTAATAACTGAAGTGGAGAATGACTACAAAGCGTTTCATGCTCTGGTCGATCTGGCATATTCATACATTACCTGGACAGGCCATTGTATGATGAAAGGCTTTATAAACTGTGTGGTTGCACTGCAGGAGAATTGATCTCTCGCTGCCATGTTCACCCTGACACTGTTAGAAGTAGTACTATGGTTCACAGCACTATTGTTATGGGACCGCTTTTAACAAAAAGAAATTGCCTAAATTGGATAACCTGCATTTAATATATGAGGGTGAGTCAAAAATGATCCGCACTCTGGCTGTAGAATTTATTTTAATCAATTTTCAGAAAATACAAATTCATGATTTTTTACACAATCTCCCGGCTTTTCAATACACTTTGTCCATCTGTCAGTAAGTTTTCATATTCCCTCATTAAAAATGATTTTAGGCTGAGCTATGAGCCACGAATGCACAGTTCTTCATCAAATGTGAATCTTTGTCCTCGTAGGGCTTGTCTGAGGAGACCAAACAGGTGATAGTCTTATGGGGCAAGATCAAGATTATAGGAAGGATGCTTTAACACCTCAAAACAAAGTTTTTAGAGAGTGTCAACAGTATGGTTAGTGGTGTGCAGATGTGCCTTGTCATATATCAACATAATGCCCTTCGATTGCAGTCCTCCATATATGCAGTTTCTCCATATTGTGCAGAAAATATTCGATAAATATCAGCAGACACAAGCTCAGATCACAAATAAAAAAATGACTACATGCTACCCGTTTTTTGTGCAAATCACATGTGGGGCAGCCATTGTTTCTCACACCGCGGTCACAAATGAACTGACATAACACGTGCACAGAAGTGACTGAGGAGACAGCGACCTTGTACGTAAAGCTCTGATAACACATTGCGGCCAATATAAGTCTTAATATAACGGAAAGTGGAAGATGTTTGACTCACCCTTGTATAATTTTCAGGTTTCGCAATCAGAGATCAGGGAAGTGTAGTATGTGACACTCACTGATACATGTACTTTTTTGTCTAGGACGGAACAGTCTTTGATGGTCGGCCGATAGAGTCGTTGTCTCTGATTGATGCCGTGATGCCAGATGTTGTACAAACCAGGCAACAAGCCTTCAGAGAGAAGTTGGCACAACAGCAAACTACATCAACAGCATGTGCACCAAGTGTAGCACCAGTCACCACTGCGTCCGCAGCTCCTGCACAACAACAGATCACACCAAAGAATGGAGCAGCCACTGTGAATGGTGATGAAAATGGGGCACATGCAATAAGTAAGTAAACGGAAGTCTTTAAACGGAAGCTGTCATCAGAAAATAACCTGTTGCTTAACCCAGGTTTTTGTGTTACATGTATTTTGAAAAAGATTTGGCAATTTTTTTTCTTTTCTCATTATCTTTATTTATAAAATAAGATTAGTAATCTTGAAATTTTCACACTGGTCACTGGGCCATTTTTAGACTCATAAGCCCCAATCAAAGCAAGGAAACTGTGGTAAAATGCTTTCAATCACACCTCAATACATTAGGAACAGTACATATGCTTATGAGAATGCAGACATCACAAAAAAGAAATTGTAGCCATGGTCATAAGTGTATGTGGCTTGGTTAAGGAGGTACTCTCATGATGTTAAATTGGTTCAGTTAGACAGCATGAAAAAAGCAAGTTTACAGTTGACTTGTGTCTTCTATGTGCTATTATCCTCCTGCTGTCACAGCTTTTGTCTTATATCAGAGGTGGGGAACATTTTTTCTGCCAAGGGCCATTTGGATATTCATACCATCCTGGCGATACAAAATCATTAACTTGAAAATGATCCTGCTATATTTGGTCAAACAATTAATCAACCCACCCCTTGTGATGGCTGGAGCTACTTCTCTTTGGCGAGGCATGTAATGTTAGGTGGTATTGAGGATGTTGCTACTCATAATTGTGTTTTCAGGTTTGCGTCAGTCTGTCTGGAGCATAGTCAACTCTTTGTGATAAGTTTTGTAAAGAACAACTCACTGCAGTAAGTTGTTCTGAAAACAGATGAATATTTCACTGCATGTCTCCTCAAAGTGGTAAATTCATCACTGCTCACGTTACATTTATAGAACTAAAGCGGTGGGATGTCTTCTGCATAGATCATTTAAGAGACACAGAGGAGGCTGCTGCATATACAGTTAGGTCCATAATATTTGGACAGAGACAACATTTTTCTAATTTTGGTTCTAGACATTACCACAATGAATTTTAAACAAAACAATTCAGATGCAGTTGAAGTTCAGACTTTCAGCTTTCATTTGAGGGTATCCACATTAAAATTGGATGAAGGGTTTAGGAGTTTTAGCTCCTTAACATGTGCCACCCTGTTTTTAAAGGGACCAAAAGTAATTGGACAATTGACTCCAAGGATATTTCATGGACAGGTGTGGGCAATCCCTTCGTTATGTCATTCTCAATTAAGCAGATAAAAGGCCTGGAGTTGATTTGAGGTGTGGTGCTTGCATTTAGAAGGTTTTGGTGTGAAGTAAACATGCGGTCAAAGGAGCTCTCCATGCAGGTGAAACGAGCCATCCGTAAGCTGCAAAAACAGAAAAGACCCATCCAAGAAATTGCTACAATATTAGGACTGGCAAAATCTACAGTTTGGTACTTCCTGAGAAAGAAAGAAAGCACTGGTGAACTCATCAATGCAAAAAGACCTGGGCGCCCACGGAAGACAACAGTGGTGGATGATCGCAGAATAATCTCCACGGTGAAGAGAAACCCTTTCACAACAGCCAACCAAGTGAACAACACTCTCCAGGAGGTAGGCGTATCAATATCCAAATCTACCATAAAGAGAAGACTGCATGAAAGTAAATACAGAGGGTTCACTGCACGGTGCAAGCCACTCATAAGCATCAAGAAGAAAAAGGCTAGACTGGACTTTGCTAAAAAACATCTAAAAAAGCCAGCACAGTTCTGGAAGAACATTCTTTGGACAGATGAAACCAAGATCAACCTCTACCAGTATGATGGAAAGAGAAAAGTATGGCGAAGGTGTGGTACAGCTCATGATCCAAAGCATACCACATCATCTGTAAAACACGGCGGAGGCAGTGTGATGGCTTGGACATGCATGGCTGCCAATGGCACTGGGTCACTAGTGTTTACTGATGATGTGACACAGGACAGAAGCAGCCGAATGAATTCTGATGTATTCAGAGCCATACTGTGTGCTCAGATCCAGCCAAATGCAGCCAAACTGATTGGTCGTCATTTCATACTACAGATGGACAATGACCCAAAACATAAAGCCAAAGCAACCCAGGAGTTTATTAAAGCAAAGAAATGGAATATTCTTGAATGGCCAAGTCAGTCACCTGATCTCAACCCAATTGATCATGCATTTCACTTGTTAAAGACTAAACTTCAGACAGAAAGGCCCACAAACAAGCAGCAACTGAAAACCACCACAGTGAAGGCCTGGCAAAGCATCAAAAAGGAGAAAACACAGCGTCTGGTGATTTCCATGAGTTCAAGAATTCAGGCAGTCATTGCCAGCAAAGGGTTTTCAACCAAGTACTAGAAATGAACATTTTATTTACAATTATTTAATCTGTCCAATTACTTTTGGTCCCTTTAAAAACAGGGTGGCACATGTTAAGGAGCTGAAACTCCTAAACCCTTCATCCATTTTTAATGTGGATACCCTCAAATGAAAGCTGAAAGTCTGAACTTCAACTGCATCTGAATTGTTTTGTTTAAAATTCATTGTGGTAATGTGTAGAATTAGAAAAATGTTGTCTCTGTCCAAATATATATGGACCTAACTGTAGATCACATAGGAGACACTGAGACGGCTGTATACACATCACAAAGAAGACAGAGACTGCTGTAAACACATTACGTAGGATACACTGAGACTTATGTATACAGTACAGCCCAAAAGTTTGGATACACCTTCTCATTTAGAGATTTTTCTGTATTTTCATGACTATGAAAATTGTACATTCACACTGAAGGCATCAAAACTATGGATTAACACATGTGGAATTATATAATTAACAAAAAAGTGTGAAACAACTGAAAATATGTCTTATATTCTAGGTTCTTCAAAGTAGCCACCTTTTGCTTTGATGACTGCTTTGCACACTCTTGTCATTCTCTTGATGAGCTTCAAGAGGTAGTCACCGGAAATGGTTTTCACTTCACAGGTGTGACCTGTCAGGTTTAATAAGTGGGATTTATTGGCTTATAAATGGGGTTGGGACCATCAGTTTTGTTGTGCAGAAGTCTGGTGGATACACAGCTGATAGTCCTACTGAATAGACTGTTAGAATTTGTATTATGGCAAGAAAAAAGCAGCTAAGTAAAGAAAAGCGAGTGGCCATCATTACTTTAAGAAATGAAGGTCAGTCAGTCCGAAAAATTGGGCAAACTTTGAAAGTGTCCCCAAGTGCAGTTGCAAAATCCATCAAGCGTTACAAAGAAAATGGCTCACATGAGGACCGCCCCAGGAAAGGAAGACCAGGAGTCACCTCTGCTTCTGAGGATAAGTTTATCCGAGTCACCAGCCTCAGAAATCATAGGTTAACAGCAGCTCAGATTAGAGACCAGATCAATGCCACACAGAGTTCTAGCAGCAGACACATCTCTACAACAACTGTTAAGAGGAGACTTTGTGCAGCAGGCCTTCATGGTAAAATAGCTGCTAGGAAACCACTGCTAAGGACAGGCAACAAGCAGAAGAGACTTGTTTGGGCTAAAGAACACAAGGAATGAACATTAGACCAGTGGAAATCTGTGCTTTGGTCTGATGAGTCCAAATTTGAGATCTTTGGTTCCAACCACTGTGTCTTTGTGCGACGCAGAAAAGGTGAACGGATGGACTCTACATGCTTGGTTCCCACCGTAAAGCATGGAGGAGGAGGTGTGATGGTGTGGGGGTGCTTTGCTGGTGACACTGTTGGGGATTTATTCAAAATTGAAGGCATACTGAACCAGCATGGCTACCACAGCATCTTGCAGCGGCATGCTATTCCTTCCGGTTTGCATTTAGTTGGACCATCATTTATTTTTCAACAGGACAATGACCCCAAACACACCTCCATGCTGTGTAAGGGCTATTTGAACAAGAGGGAGAGTGATGGGGTGCTACGTCAGATGACCTGGCCTCCTCAGTCACCAGACCTAAACCCAATCGAGATGGTTTGGGGTGAGCTGGACCGCAGAGTGAAGGCAAGAGGGCAAACAAGTGCTAAGCATCTCTGGGAACTCCTTCAAGATTGTTGGAAGGCCATTTCCGATGACTACCTCTTGAAGCTCATCAAGAGAATGCCAAGAGTGTGCAAAGCAGTCATCAAAGCAAAAGATGGCTACTTTGAAGAACCTAGAATATAAGACATATTTTCAGTTGTTTCACACTTTTTTGTTAAGTATATAATTCCACATGTGTTAATTCATAGTTTTGATGCCTTCAGTGTGAATGTACAATTTTCATAGTCATGAAAATACAGAAAAATCTTTAAATGAGAAGGTGTGTTCAAACTTTTGGTCGGTACTGTACATATCATGAAGGAGACACCGAGACTGATATATATATACATCACATAGGATATACTGAGACTTCTGTATACATCACAAAGGAGACTCTGGGACTGGTGCACATACATCACATAGGAGACACTGGGACCAGTGCATATACACTACATAGGAGACATTGCACTCTGACTGCTGCCTTCACCATCGGATGGGAGTGCAGAGCATGCTGAATTAAAGGGCTGATGGCTGGCAAAATGGGTCTACTGGCCCAAGCATTGTTGTCCCCGGGAATCTGCTCAGTGGCAGGAGTGAATGACACCATGGCCCGTAAAAGGCCCGCGGGCCAGAGTTTCCCCATCTCTGTCTTATATAGTGAATAACTTGTTTTCATGAAACTTGGCCACTAGTGGCTGACCCAGTGTGTGCAGTACTTACATTCCAGGAGAGGAGTTAACACTGAACATCCCAGTCAGCTCTCTCCAGCCCACTGATTTCTATGCTGTAGTAATCTGCTCACCTCTATTCTCCTCCCTCTAAGCTCCTGACAGAGCTCTTTTCAATCTTGTAGAATCACAATCCTCTGGAACTCAGCATCTGCATTATCCAGAGCAGTTCTCCTAATCACGACTTTTCTGTGCCCTTTGCTTGTTCAAAGTCCTTGTTATCTCTATATGAACAGGCCATAAATGTGTAGTAGCAGAATGAAGGTAACTAGAACTGTCACTCAAGAAGTAGCACGTGCCCCTTAGCTATCAGGAAGTATCGAAATTGCAAAGCTATGAGCTACTCAAAATACTACTTGGGAATACCCCTTTAAAGGGAATCTGTCACCACATTTGACCTATTTAAACTATTAATATGGGCATACAGGTTATAGACTGCTGAAAAAATTCCCATCTGTATATCTCATATCAAATGCCTTGTTAATAAATCTTTTATCACTTTATGTAAATGACTTCTTCCAGGCTATGGGAAGGACACTGACTGGAACATGAAGGGGGAGTTACCAGTGTGATGTATAATGTTTACCAGTGTTACCAGTGTGATGTGTAATGGCCGCTCTCTGCTCTCCTGATCTCACTGCAGAGCTGTGTGTGATTATACCTGACACATCTGCAGGTTCCTCTCAGCTCCAGCTTCCATCTTACAGGCAGACAGAGCTGTAATGTTGTTGCAATACAGAAGAGCTCAGAAAGCTGCAAAAATGTGTTTGAATGAAGACAATGTTAATTTCTCCTGTTCTGTGTGAGTTACATGTCTGACACTGGTAACTCCCCCTTCATGTAAAATAAGCTCTGGAGGCAGAGTTATCTTCCAAGCAACGTCCTCCTCATAGTCTAGAAGAGGTGATTTACGTAAAAGGAAAACGTGTATTTCTCTGGAATAAGACATCAGATCACAGATATCAAGGTATCATTTTATTCAGCTCCCTATGACCTGCATGCCCATGTACACGGTTTGGGAGGGTTTATCCTACTGACAGCTTCCCTTTAAGGTAGGGCATGGGGAAAGCCATTTGGTGGAAGTAATTAAACATTTTAGTTTAGTGTTAGGACAATGTATAAGGGTTAATTTACAGACAGTGATGCATAGTGATAAAAGACCGCCTACCGGCAATATGTTTTCTGGTCGGCGGTTATTTAATACCCTGTTTACAAAGGCTGACCCCACTTCAGATGCACACTGAATAACCTGTAATAGATCGTTCAGTGCACATAGGCTTCTATTGATCTCGGTATCGCAGGTCCTATTTATACGGAACGATGCGCTGCCAAGAACGATGATCTTTTGTGTAAGCCAAAATATTATTTCACCCGATGAAACCTCATTCATTGGGTGATAAGTAGCTTATTTCGACTGCATGGTTATCGTGAACGAGCATTTCTGGGAACGCTCTTTCTCAATAATCGTGCAGTTTAAATACTCCTTTAGGGTATGGTGGCATATACGACAACACAGAGGAGGAGTGGGTGATGAGTCACACTCTTTAGAGAGAGAGTTGAGCAAAGGCAAGCAACCACAGCAAACCAGTATCCTACATGAGTTCTACTGGTATTAAAATGTTCAAGTATTCCACCTCCCAGAGGAAATAAATATGAGTCTTTGAGCAAAGTAGTTTAGTTCCTGCTATGCAGTCTTGTGACTCCTGCTGAGGTAGGAAACAATGAGCACCTATTCAACATTTTGCTTACAACTGTATGCTTGCCCTATGGGTCTCACCTGGCAGAAAAAATCCCTGCAATGTTCATATCATACATTGAAAATATGGTGTAAAATATAATTAAATAGTGGTATCCTGAATTATAGAGTTTTTGTTGCCCAGCTATGCTAATGTAGAAACTTAAAGGGAATCTGTCAGCAGGTTTTTGCTACCTCATCTGAAGGCAAAGAGACCCTGAATCCAATGATGTATCACTTAATTTACTGGGTGCACTGTTCTGACACAATCAGAGCTTTTAGATTTAGCAATGCAGCAGAGCTGAGAAAGCTAACCCCGCCCACACCAGGCTCTATATATGCAATGGCTATAGACCCTGAGCTGCTTATCACAGGAGAGGGTGGAGTCAGACCAGAAGGCAGGAGCTGCTATGTCCCAACAATGATAAGCTCCTGGTGCTAAAATAATCATTGCAAGTGAACAACAGATAAGAGAGGAACCACTGAAATCTGTGTTTTAACCCCTTCAGCATGCTGTCTGCAGAATACATAGCAAAAACCTGCTGCCAGGTTCCCTTTAATTAGAAAATAAATCATCAACAAATTTGGGTACACCCGCTAGTGCTTTTATGTCATACATGACTTATTTTAGGTGTCTACTTTCTTAACAAATTCCCTTTCATGTTCACAGTATCTAGAAAGAAAACTGTAATGAATAGTGTGTCCTCCTCACCAATTAAATACACATTTGTGTACCCTGTTATGACTGTGTAGAATCCTAATTAGCAAATAAACCAGCAACAGATTATAATAATTCCCTTAGGCGTATGAAATCATTTTTTTTTGTCTTTCCAAAAATATGTTTGTATTTTTTCTAGGAATTTTTTTTGAACACTGCTGATTCCTTTTTTTACCCCCAAGAATAGGCACATATTTCTGATTATAAGAATCATGAACACTTTGTATCTTTGTAGAACAGGTTTATAAAAGTAGTCATGTTTTCAAGCTGCCATTATTTCTGTTTTTTATCATATAGCATCTTAAACATCACTTGCCGAGTAACATGGGAAACGACTGGAATTTTTACAATTCAATTTTATTTCAAAGCTTTTGTGGAATATACAATAGACACTGAGGGGGCTTCCAAATGATTCTTCCATACCAGCCGCTGACAGGATCATTATATAACCATTGAGTGATATTGGACGTGTAACAAGATTCTCATGTACTTTCCAGATAACCATGCAGAACCAATGGAAATTGATGGTGATGTGGAAATTCCATCAAATAAGGCAACGGTCCTTCGTGGACATGAATCAGAAGTATTCATCTGTGCCTGGAACCCAGTCACTGATCTATTAGCATCTGGGTAAGGAAACCGAGTCAGCAATATAATTCAATAGTAAAATTCTATCCAGAGAAAACAGAATTAGTCACTCGTAATTCTATTGTGAAAGTGAACTCTTCTTTTTAATTCAATCATATAGAAGGTCATAGTGGAGCATTATCTGTAAAGCTATGTTCACATGCAGTGTTTTTATAGGGTTTTGGGTTTTTTTTAAAGCTGCTTTTTTACAGTACTAGCAAAAGCTATGAGATCTCAGAAATCTCATACACACCCTTGTTTTTTTCCTAACTGAATTTGAGAAGCAATTTTGTGTAGTTTTTGGTGAACAAAACTAACTTTACTAAATATGTACTGCAGACAAATCACACATGTAATCCGCACCCAAAAACATACATAGCAAAAACGGTTCAAAAAATGACGCAAAAGCATTGTAAAATGTGTGCATTTCTAATACAGCGTTTTTACTGCCAAGAGAACAGGTTTGGGTTGCAGAAAAAAATGCAGCAAAAAGGTTGCGTGTGAACATTGCATAATGCTGTCCATGTAGATTGATGACAGCAGACCTGAAAATGTTTGGCAATATTCTAAGCTATGCAGCAGACGTCACTGCCAAGCAGCAGCTTTATTTTCTACCTTTTATGAATTTTTGCGGTGCTGGAATTTTTTTTTCCGTTTTTGAAGTCTGTCTTGTGGTTTGTACTGAGGAAGAAGTTTGTTTTACTTTGAAACGTGTCGACAATAAACCGCATTCCTTTATCATGGTTCCGGCTCTTTTCTTTTGAATTATCATTAATAAACTGGGCAACTCAGAAAAAAAAACTTTTTCTCCACTCCTATAAAGTGTAAGCTCTTATAGTCAGTGGGTTTTCTCTCTCGCGCATTTTTTCTCGATTTTTTGAGTAATTACAAACCTTCCAATATTGAGATTCAGGCAAATTTATTCACTGCAAATCAAATTTTGGGGGAAAATTTGGTGAAGTTGGCAAACTCAAATTTCAAAAGAACAGCTCATGTCTAATTAAAACAGTTACAAGGCTATTCGATGACCGATGACTTTAAAGGGAATCTGTCAGTTGGATGAACCCTGCTAAGCCATCTATATGGACATGGAAGCTGAATATAATGATACCTTGATATTTGTGATCCGATGACTTATTCCAGAGAAAGCCACGTTTTTCTTATAAGTAAATGAGCTGTCATGTCTCACACTGGTAATACCCCTTTTCATTTAAAATAATCTCTGGGGGCAGAGTCTCGGGGAGATCTATGTCCGACCCATGATCTTAACAGCTCATTTATCTATATTTAAAAACGTGTATTTCTCTGGAATAAAACATTAGATCAGAGATATCAAGATATCATTTCATTCAAATTTCTATGACATGGTAGATGCCCTAGGAGTGCAGATCTTACTGACAGATTCCCTTTAATTGCTTTGATGGCTCATTTGTAGACACAACACTGTAGACAGGATACAGTATAAGCAAGTTGGAGAATATGAATAGACAAACAATCGATCAAAAATAATGGTTAATCTAACGTCCAATGAAAATTTGGAATAGTCAGGCTTACAGAAGGCTATTCAGGGTTTACATGGCACAATCTGTGCCTTTAAGCGAAAGTTGTCTTGTTATATACAAGTTGATCAGCAGTCGTTTGCTGGAAAGTTTATACAGACTGACAAATATTCTATGTTATTAGCAGCACATCACCTGTTTACATAGGATGATGTGCTGACAATAATGAGGACTTCTGAGCCAGCTTAAAAAAATTTCACCTGACTAGTTCACACCAAGTACACGGCCGAAAAGGGATGCAACTGTATAGCAACTCTTTTTGAGGTATCCCTTTTTCAATAAATCTGGCGTCCATTTGACAGATGCATTTTCTCTTCTCAAAAAAATTTATTTGTTAAAAGTAAGTAAATACTTATGTATAATGAAATATTTAACTAACCCATAAATCAAGTATGATGGGAAATAAATGACTATTAAAGGGATAAAGTTCTTTTAATTTCTACATTGACAAACAAAATCATTTTTTATATATTTATAAAGATCAGGAGACTCAACGGCAAGAATATGGAATTTGAATGAAAACAACAGTAGCAACTCCACTCAGCTAGTGTTACGGCACTGTATACGAGAAGGTGGACAGGATGTTCCAAGCAACAAAGACGTCACCTCATTAGACTGGAATGTAAGTTATTTTTACAATACTGTAAAATGACAATTCTCTGCTTGACCATTATATAATCTTCAAAGGGGTTTTTCAATTTAGCTCCTAAATTCTCTAGTCCTACGACTGATATATACATAATATTAATCTCACGGGTACTGCCAATGTGCCTGCAACACCAGCACCAGGAGAGCGACTTAAGAACATAATGGTTCCCTATTGAAACTCTCACAGACTGCTCCCATGTGTCTCTTCTCAATCTTTCTCAGACAGAGTGTGCACAATTACTTGTCTCTCACACATATTACTCCCCCTTGATCATCCAGAGTATTCCTCATGCCCCTCTCACACTGACTGCTCCGCATTTACCCTCTTTGTTACACAGACTACTCTCAATTCCACTCTTCCTAACAGACATCTCCCCATTCCACTCTCCCTAACAGACTGCTCCCTATTCCACTCTCCCTAACAGACTTCTCCCCATTCCACTCTCCCTAACAGACTGCTCCCTATTCCACTCTCCCTAACAGACTTCTCCCCATTCCACTCTCCCTAACAGACTTCTCCCCATTCCACTCTCCCTAACAGACTGCTCCCTATTCCACTCTCCCTAACAGACTTCTCCCCATTCCACTCTCCCTAACAGACTGCTCCCTATTCCACTCTCCCTAACAGACTTCTACCCATTCCACTCTCCCTAACAGACTGCTCCCCATTCCACTCTCCCTAACAGACTTCTCCCCATTCCACTCTCCCTAACAGACTTCTCCCCATTCCACTCTCCCTAACAGACTGCTCCCTATTCCACTCTCCCTAACAGACTTCTCCCCATTCCGCTCTCCCTAACAGACTGCTCCCTATTCCACTCTCCCTAACAGACTTTCTCCATTCCACTCTTCCTAACAGACTTCTCCCCATTCCACTCTCCCTAACAGACTTCTCCCCATTCCACTCTCCCTAACAGACTGCTCCCTATTCCACTCTCCCTAACAGACTTCTCCCAATTCCACTCTCCCTAACAGACTGCTCCCTATTCCACTCTCCCTAACAGACTTCTCCCCATTCCACTCTCTCTAACAGACTTCTCCCCATTCCACCCTCCCTAACAGACTTCTCCCCATTCCACTCTCCCTAACAGACTTCTCCCCATTCCACTCTCCCTAACAGACTGCTTCCTATTCCACTCTCCCTAACAGACTGCTCCCCATTCCACTCTCCCTAACAGACTTCTCCCCATTCCACTCTCCCTAACAGACTTCTCCCCATTCCACTCTCCCTAACAGACTGCTCCCTATTCCACTCTCCCTAACAGACTTCTCCCCATTCCACTCTCCCTAACAGACTGCTCCCTATTCCACTCTCCCTAACAGACTTCTCCCCATTCCACTCTCCCTAACAGACTTCTCCCCATTCCACTCTCCCTAACAGACTGCTCCCTATTCCACTCTCCCTAACAGACTGCTCCCCATTCCACTCTCCCTAACAGACTTCTCCCCATTCCACTCTCCCTAACAGACTTCTCCCCATTCCACTCTCCCTAACAGACTGCTCCCTATTCCACTCTCCCTAACAGACTTCTCCCCATTCCACTCTCCCTAACAGACTGCTCCCTATTCCACTCTCCCTAACAGACTTCTCCCCATTCCACTCTCCCTAACAGACTTCTCCCCATTCCACTCTCCCTAACAGACTGCTCCCTATTCCACTCTCCCTAACAGACTTCTCCCCATTCCACTCTCCCTAACAGACTGCTCCTTATTCCACTCTCCCTAAGAGAATTTCTCCATTCCACTCTTAATAACAGACTTCTCCCCATTCCACTCTCCCTAACAGACTTCTCCCCATTCCACTCTCCCTAACAGACTGCTCCCTATTCCACTCTCCCTAACAGACTTCTCCCCATTCCACTCTCCCTAACAGACTGCTCCCTATTCCACTCTCCCTAACAGACTTCTCCCCATTCCACTCTCCCTAACAGACTTCTCCCCATTCCACTCTCCCTAACAGACTGCTCCCTATTCCACTCTCCCTAACAGACTGCTCCCTATTCCACTCTCCCTAACAGACTTCTCCCCATTCCACTCTCCCTAACAGACTGCTCCCTATTCCACTCTCCCTAACAGACTTCTCCCCATTCCACTCTCCCTAACAGACTGCTCCCCATTCCACTCTCCCTAACAGACTTCTCCCCATTCCACTCTCCCTAACAGACTTCTCCCCATTCCACTCTCCCTAACAGACTGCTCCCTATTCCACTCTCCCTAACAGACTTCTCCCCATTCCACTCTCCCTAACAGACTGCTCCCTATTACACTCTCCCTAACAGACTTTCTCCATTCCACTCTTCCTAACAGACTTCTCCCCATTCCACTCTCCCTAACAGACTTCTCCCCATTCCACTCTCCCTAACAGACTGCTCCCTATTCCACTCTCCCTAACAAACTTCTCCCCATTCCACTCTCCCTAACAGACTGCTCCCTATTCCACTCTCCCTAACAGACTTCTCCCCATTCCACTCTCCCTAACAGACTTCTCCCCATTCCACTCTCCCTAACAGACTGCTCCCTATTCCACTCTCCCTAACAGACTGCTCCCTATTCCACTCTCCCTAACAGACTTCTCCCCATTCCACTCTCCCTAACAGACTGCTCCCTATTCCACTCTCCCTAACAGACTTCTCCCCATTCCACTCTCCCTAACAGACTTCTCCCCATTCCACTCTCCCTAACAGACTTCTCCCCATTCCACTCTCCCTAACAGACTGCTCCCTATTCCACTCTCCCTAACAGACTTCTCCCCATCCCACTCTCCCTAACTGACTTCTCCCCATTCCACTCTCCCTAACAGACTTCTCCCCATTCCACTCTCCCTAACAGACTGCTCCCTTTTCCACTCTCCCTAACAGACTTCTCCCCATTCCACTCTTCCTAACAGACTGCTCCCTATTCCACTCTCCCTAATAGATGTCTCTCTATTCCACTCTCCCTAACAGACTTCTCCCCATTCCACTCTCCCTAACAGACTGCTCCCTATTCCAATTTCCCTAACAGACTTCTCCCCATTCCACTCTCCCTAACAGACTTCTCTCTATTCCACTCTCCCTAACAGACTTCTCCCCATTCCTCTCTCTCTAACAGACATCTCCCCATTCCACTCTCCCTAACAGACATCTCCCCATTCCACTCTCCCTAACAGACTGCTCCCTATTCCACTCTCCCTAACAGACTTCTCCCCATTCCACTCTCCCTAACAGACTGCTCCCTATTCCACTCTCCCTAACAGACTTTTTCCCATTCCACTCTCCCTAACAGACTTCTCCCCTTTCCACTCTCCCTAACAGACTGCTCCCTATTCCACTCTCCCTAACAGACTTTTTCCCATTCCACTCTCCCTAACAGACTGCTCCCTATTCCACTCTCCCTAACAGACTTCTCCCTATTCCACTCTCCCTAACAGACTTCTCCCCATTCCACTGTCCCTAACAGACTGCTCCCCATTCCACTCTAACTAACAGACTTCTCCCCATTCCACTCTCCCTAACAGACTTCTCCCCATTCCACTCTCCCTAACAGACTGCTCCCTATTCCACTCTCTCTAACAGACTTCTCCCCATTCCACTCTCCCTAACAGACTTCTCCCCATTCCACTCTCCCTAACAGACTTCTCCCTATTCCACTCTCCCTAACAGACTTCTCCCCATTCCACTCTCCCTAACAGACTTCTCCCCATTCCACTGTCCCTAACAGACTGCTCCCCATTCCACTCTCCCTAACAGACTTCTCCCCATTCCACTCTCCCTAACAGACTGCTCCCTATTCCACTCTCTCTAACAGACTTCTCCCCATTCCACTCTCCCTAACAGACTTCTCCCTATTCCACTCTCCCTAACAGACTTCTCCCCATTCCACTCTCCCTAATAGACTCCCAATTTCACACTCCCTAACAGACTTCTCCCCATTCTACTCTCCCTAACAGTCTTCTCCCCATTCCTCTCTCCCTAACAGACTGCTCCCCATGGTTCCCCAATCTCTGCCCTGCAGTTATGCAGATTTCTCTCCATGCCTCCCTCTTACAGACTCCTCCACACAGCCCACCTGCCACAGACTCCTCTTTATGCTCCCTTTTGCACAGGCTGCTCTCCTCTCCTCATAGACTTCTTCCTATGCTTCCGCTGACTCCAGAGTCTGTAGAAGTAAGACAAAGACTGATTGCTCAGCTTCTTGTTTCCTCTCTGCACTAATCAAAAAGATGAGTGTGGGAAAGGGATGGAGAAGACCAAGCAGCTGTAATGTTACAGTTGTTATGATCTGCAACATGCACTAAGGAAAGATAGGGGAAAGCTGTGCCTACAGTAAGACTAAGCTGAATGCCTATGATGTAGCGGGCTGCCTGTTCCTAGCGAACAGACCCGCCTTAGTCCTCGGCCAGTCTGAATGAAGACCTATAGCATTAAGGGAGGGGTCCCTAAAAAAACTAAGGACTGGGACAAAAATGGGACACCTCCTAAACAGAGAAGTTTTTACAGAACACAAAAAGACAAACTGACAAAAGGTACTAGAGGTCCCAGAAGGACCAAGCGAACTGACAGAGAAAGGCACCGAAGCACTAGGCTAGAGAAACAGTCAAACACTGTCCTCCTCCTCCGGCACCGCCGACCCCAATTTGGAGAACGAACCAAAAGACGGATGTCTCCCAGTACAACAAAAAAAAGGAGAACACCCAGCAGAGGAGGATGTATGATTGTTAAGAGCAAATTCTGCGAGAGGCAGAAACTCAGACCACACCTCTTGATTGTCCGCCACAAAACAACGCAAAAACTGTTCAACATCCTGGTTCTTTCTTTCAGTCTGTCCATTAGACTCAGGATGATAACCAGACGAAAATGACAAATGGACTCCCAACCTGTCACAAAAAGCACGCCAAAAGCAAGCCACAAACTGAGGTCCTCTATCAGAAACAATATCCGTGGGAACGCTATGGAGCTTGACAATCTCCTTAACAAACACCTTAGCGAGTGTCTTGGCGCAGGGAAACTTAATGAATGGAACCAAATGACACATCTTACTAAAACGGTCCACGATGTCCACGACCACCCAGATGACAGTAAAACCCTCAGACACAGGAAGATCAATAATAAAATCCATTGTGAGATGCGTCCAAGGTGCACTAGGAACCTCCAGAGGGCAAAGCAACCCCACAGCAGGATTATGTGAAGCCTTTGACCTAGCACACACAGTACACTGACGCACCCACTTGATGACTTTCTTCTGCCATCCAGGCCACCAAAAACTACGACTGATAAGTCTCTTAGTCTCCGAAATTCCTGGATGACCTGCCAACCGAGACTCATGACACTCCACAAACAAATCTCTCCTAAAGGCTCTAGGCACGAACAACCTCCCATGGGCAGTGTTAGATGGAGCATCAGCTTGAGCTTTCAGAATCCCATTCTCCAAAACGAAGTCCAATGCCGCCACCACAACTCCTTCTCCTCGGCACTGAGAAGCTGCGAGATAAAGCATCGGCTTTAACATTCTTAGTACCCAGGGATATTGTTACGGATCCGGGTGGTGGAACCTCTGTGCTGCGGTGCAAGGAGGGACCAGAGGGGCGTAACTAGGTATCAACTCGGACTGACAAGGTCACACGGCGGCTCAATCGACTCCGTGAACCAGGGAAGGACCGAGCAGAGGGACCAGGTGCTGCTCTGGACCAGTCCTTGTACGAGAGCAGGTGACTCCCACGGGTCAGAAGGCAGGGACTACAGTAAGACTAAGCTGAATCCCTACGATGTAGCGGGCTGCCTGTTCCTAGCAAACAAACCCGCCTTAGTCCTCGCCTAGTCTGAACGAAGACCTATAGCATTAAGGGAGGGGTCCCTAAAAGATCTAAGGACTGGGACAAAAATGGGACACCTCCAAAACAGAGAAGTTGTTGCAGAACACAAAAAGACAAACTGACAAAAGGTACTAGAGGTCCCAGAAGGACCAAGCGAATTGACAGAGAAAGGCACTGAAGCACCAGGCTAGAGAAACAGTCAAACACTGAAGTCCAGTACAGCCAGAAGGGCGGAGCTGGAATATAAAGGCAGATGGTCACGTGACCGCAAAACACAAGATGGAGAAAACAAACAGGAGTGTTCTAACAACAGTAACATAATTCTCCCTAAGATCAGGCTGATCATTAAAGGGATCTCAGGAAGTCTGTGCAAAGGTGGAAGGAATTGTTGGGCTGTGCATCTGCAATGTCGCACAGCTTTAAAAAAAAAATCAGGACTTGTGTTCTAATCGCAGCTAGTGTTTAAATTCATGACATATTACACATGTCCTTGGCACTTAAAGGCTTAAAGCACAAAGTATGTTAGAACAGTTTAAGTCACTTTTGCTGAAATCTTGGCACATTCAGTGCAGAGCTCTAAATCAAGGGTCTTGGGTGCCAGTAGAAATAAATTGTTTTTCTGCTTTGTTTTCCAACAGGCGGAGGGCACTCTCTTAGCTACAGGTTCTTATGATGGCTTTGCAAGAATCTGGACCCAAGATGGTAAATACATTTTTATATGAATTTCATCCCCTTGTGTGAGTTTCCCACTGACAAACTATTACTACTGTATTTGTAAAGCTCTGTGCGCAGTAATTAGTGTAGTCAGTATAGAGATGCATTATGCACACAGGTATGATGGTAATCAGGAGGGGCAGCAGTTCTAGTGGACAGAACATTTTACTTCCTGTAATGTTCAACCACGTTCATAAATCTCTGAAACTTTATCATATACTCCTCTTGAAATCATATCCCATATTATGTCAGCAACATCTGGTATAAAAATACTGTATACCAAAAGTTGTCCAAACTTTTCCTACATAGACAATGCAATAATTATGATGATTGATTCAGAATGGTGCATTTTGTTCACAAGAGTAGCTATTATTATAAGGTATGGAATTGCTATATTTTCTTCCCCTTTGTACAAATAATTGATCTCTTGGAATTAGAAGGTATATCTGATCTCCAACTATGCATTTGCCAGGAGCTCAAGAATTTTTCACATAAATACTAAAGCTGTGCCCATGTACATTGCCAAAGAAGCAGCTAAAAAGTGGGTCTATTTCACTTTCCCAGATACTTAAGCCAAGAGCTTAGACTGTCATTGTGCACACCAGTCTTAATGCACCAGCTTGCAGGATTACATGCTCCTAATTTATTAAAAGGTGCACGCCACTTAACGAATTAGGCACATCTCTTAACTGGCATGTGCCTGAGCCAAAAAATACTGAGTATATTAGTGGCATAAATTTTAGTGAATTAGACAGATGGACTTAACCACACCCCAGCTTACCTATGCCCCGCCCATTTTGGCAAAGCTGCCGGAAGAGGTGTGAAAATGCCAAATGTTGCTACATTTTAATTGTGCAACAAATTAAAATGTTTAATGAAGCACTCAAAGTTTTTGTACTCTTAATAAATTTCAATCATCATATTATATAGCACTATGAACGCACAATTGCTCATTTTGCCTTTCTGCTCAGTTAATTGTTCTCTTTCTCTGCTCTATGTAGAAACAGGAAGTCTATTGTCCCTCCATTTATCATTCCCCTCTTTACCTCTTGACCATGTTGCTCCCTTCTCCCCCTTGCCAAGGACTTTTGCAGTGACTTATGAGTCATACAGGAAAAAATTAACCTCCTGTTTCTACATAGAGCTTAGAAGGATTCAGCTAGTCAGTATATGATCACGTGATGTCATAGACCTAATGGAAAAGAGAAAAATTAGCTGGGTAGAAGGGCAAAGTGGGCTATTGTAAGTACACAGAGCTATATAATATGATGGCTGTAATATATTAAGAAGATAAAAAATTTGATGGGAGGAGTGCTTCTTTAACTCCAGAAAATAAGTTCAAGGTCAGGCCCCAAATATCCACCTTTTAACACTATGGCCCCTATTTATCATTTGCGATTTTTTGAAGACACTTTTCTTTTTTTGTCTTGTGATATTCGCTGATGGTTCTCCAAAATGGCACAAGCAATTCATGAATTTGGCGTAAAATAAAAAATGCCCTTTATTTTTTGCCTTTAAATTTTTTTGCCACAAATCGTCTAAAAAGTAGCTAAAATGCAGCAAATTAAAAAAAAACTCCAGAAACCTTACTCTAGGCAGGGATTAAGGTGCGCTAAAATAATGCAACAGAGTAGTAGAGGAAAAATCCAAAAAGACTAAGGGTATTTGCACACGGTGCGGATTTGGTGCATTTTTTTCAGCTCGGAAACGCATTGTATACCTTATCCCATGTCTTCCTATGACATTTTGCAAGTTCTGTGCACATGATCAGCAATTTTCCTGAGCGGATTTCATGTGTGGAAAAAAATGCAGAATGACCATTGTTTGTGCGTTTCCGCATGTGTTTTTGCCTATACAATACATATGAAAAAACGCATGTAAAATCTGCAGGCAAAAACACACAAAAAACGCGTCAAAAATGCATGTAAAATCTGAGTTTTTTATGCCAGGGAGAGGCAAAAACATATTAACATAGTAACATAGTTTTTAAGGTTGAAACAAGACTAAGTCCATCTAGTTCAACCCATAGCCTAACATGTTGATCCAGAGGAAAGCAAAAAAAAACCATGTGGCAAACACTAAGCTCCACATTGGGGAAAAAAATTCCTTCCCGACTCCATACGACAATCAGACTAGTTCCCTGGATCAATGCCCTATCAAGGAATCTAGTATATATAACCTGTAATATTATACTTTTCAAGAAAGGCATCCAGGCCTTAAATTTTAATAGTGAATCACTCATTACAACATCATGCGGCAGAGAGTTCCATCGTCTCACTGCTCTTACAGTAAAGAATCCGCGTCTGTGATTATGATTAAACCTTCTTTCCCCCAGACGTAGAAGATGCCCCCTTGTCCCCGTCTCTGGCCTCAGAGTAAAAAGATCAGTAGAAAGGTCTTTGTACTGTTCCCTCATATACTTGTACATAGTAATAAGATCACCCCTAAACCTTCATTTTTCCAAACTAAATAACCCCAAGTGTAATAACCTGTCTTGGTATTGCAGACCCCCCCAGTCCTCTAATAACCTTGGGTCGCTCTGCTCTGCACCCTCTCTAGTTCAGCTATGTCTTTCTTATACACCGCTCAGGAATTTCCTGCTTCAAATCCGCATCGTGTGCACATACCCTTATGTTATGTGCACATGGTGTGGATTTGCTGCGGTTTTGACGCTGCGTTTTTATGCAGCATCAAACCCGCAGCGGCCAGATGTTACAGCATAGTGGATGGGATATCTAGAAATCCCATGCCCACTATGCATTTTTGTGCACCACGTGGAAACTGACATGAGGCGCGTCTTTCCAGACCGCAGCGTGTCAATTTCTCTTGCGGAAACACATGCGGATTTTCCCCATAGATTTGCATTAGATGAGGAAAATCCGCATGCGTAAAAAACGCATGTGTGTTTCACTAGCGTGTCTGCAGCGGAAACGCACACAAAAACGCTACATGATGATCAAAAAAGTTTGTTTAAAAGAAAACTATTCTCTTATTTCAACATGAAGACATAAAAAACGCATCAAAAAATGCATGCGGCAAAACCACATGTAAAAAACGCACCAAAAACCGCAAGTAACCTAATTTGCATATTAGGTGCAGAAATGGTGCAGAAATTCTGCAACGTCAAAACCGCAGCTAATCCGGACCGTGTGCACATACCCTTAGAGAAGTGTTCCCACAATTTAAAGTTCATTTTAATCCATGGCATGTTTTACCTCACAAAATGAATCCTCTGTGATCCCCTGCTGTAATGTCTGTATACTCTTTTGCTTCCTCCGCTGCCCGGGAGCTGTGGGATGATACGTACACGGACAGACACAGACAATTATTAAAATTAACTTTTGTTCGTGGGAAAACCCGTTTAAAAAAGATGGACCACTTAAACCATATAGGGAATTAGGCGCAAATACTAAAGCCACTAAAAAGAAGCACATTACTGTTATGTCTAAGTCCAACATTGCCTTCTACTTCGTTTTGTGATATACTCAAATTGACCTCTGTTTCACAACCGTAGTCTTTCCAATCACTTGCATACAGTTTATAAAATGACTTAGTGACATGCTGTATACTGGTATATAGATTAAAAGGAATCTGTCAGTAGGATCAACCCTATTCAAGCTATTTAGGAGTCCCTGCAACAATGTTCTGACAGAGGGTTCTTGGGGCTTCGGTTTTAAGTTGCAGGTGTTGATTTCTGAGTTCCTTGATGTTCCTTGGACCTCTAAAGGGCTTTAGAAGATGTTAAATCCCTTTCTAGTCACATTGAAAGTAGCTTTCTTGAGATGGTTTCCTGGAGCTTGGACAAACGCTGCTTCAACAGTGTCCAGGCTATTTTTCTTATACAGTGCCGGCCAAAAGTATTGGCACCCCTGCAATTCTGTCAGATAATACTCAGTTTCTTCCTGAAAATGATTGCAATCACAAATTCTTTGGTATTATTCTCTTCATTTAATTTGCTTGCAAGGAAAAAACACAAAAGAGAATGAAGCAAAAATCAAATCATTGATCATTTCACACAAAACTCAAAAAAAGGGCAGGACAAAAGTATTGGCACCCTCAGCATAATACTTGGTTGCACAACCTTTAGCCAAAATAACTGCGAACAACCGCTTCCGGTAACCATCAATGAGTTTCATACAATGCTCTGCTGGAATTGTAGACCATTCTTCTTTGGCAAACTGCTCCAGGTCCCTGATATTTGAAGGGTGCCTTCTCCAAACTGCCATTTTGAGATCTCTCCACAGGTGTTCTATGGGATTCAGGTCTGGACACATTGCTGGCCACCTTAGAAGTCTCCAGTGCTTTCTCTAAAACCATTTTATAGTGCTTTTAGAAGTGTGTTTTGGGTCATTGTTCTGCTGGAAGACCCATGACCTCTGAGGGAGACCCAGCTTTCTCACACTGGGCCCTACATTATGCTGCAAAATTTGTTGGTAGTCTTCAGACTTCATAATGCCATGCACACGGTCAAGCAGTGCAGTGCCAGAGGAAGCAAAGCAACCCCAAAACATAAGGGAACCTCCGCCATGTTTGACTGTAGGGACCGTGTTCTTTTCTTTGAATGCCTCTTTTTTTTCCCTGTACACTATGTTGATGCTTTTTCCCAAAAAGCTCTACTTTTGTCTCATCTGACCAGAGAACATTCTTCCAAAATGTTTTAGGCTTTCTCAGGTAAGTTTTGGCAAACTCCAGCCTGGCTTTTTTATGTCTCGGGGTAAGAAGTGGTGTCTTCCTGGGTATCCTACCATACAGTCCCTTTTCATTCAGACGCCGACGGATAGTACGGGTTGACATTGTTGTACCCTCGGACTGCAGGGCAGCTTGAACTTGTTTGGATGTTAGTCGAGGTTCTTTATCCACCATCCGCACAATCTTGCGTTGAAATCTTTCGTCAATTTTTCTTTTCCATCCACATCTAGGGAGGTTAGCCACAGTGCCATGGGCTTTAAACTTCTTGATGACACTGCGCACGGAAGACACAGGAACATTCAGGTCTTTGTAGATGGACTTGTAGCCTTGAGATTGCTCATGCTTCCTCACAATTTGGTTTCTCAAGTCCTCAGACAGTTCTTTGGTCTTCTTTCTTTTCTCCATGCTCAATGTGGTACACACAAGGACACAGGACAGAGGTTGAGTCAACTTTAATCCATGTTAACTGGCTGCAAGTGTGATTTAGTTATTGCCAACACCTGTTAGGTGCCACAGGTAAGTTACAGGTGCTGTTAATTACATGAATTAGAGAAGCATCACATGATTTTTCAAACAGTGCCAATACTTTTGTCCACCCCCTTTTCTAGGTTTGGTGTGGAATTATATCCAATTTGGCTTTAGGACAATTCTTTTTGTGTTTTTTCATTGAAGACAAATTAAATGAAGAGAATAATACCAAAGAATTTGTGATTGCAATCATTTTCAGGAAGAAACTGAGTATTATCTGACAGAATTGCAGGGGTGCCAATACTTTTGGCCACCACTGTATGTAAATGAGCTGTTCAGGGCTATGGGCCGGACACTGTTCTGCATGGACCTCCAGAGCTTGTTTTTAATAAAAGGAGGAGTTACCAGTGTGATGTGTAATGGCCGCTCTCTGCTCTCCTGATCTCACTGCAGAGCTGTGTGTGATTATACCTGACACATCTGCAGGTTCCTCTCAGCTCCAGCTACTATCTCACAGGCAGACAGGGCTGCAATACAGCAGAGCTGTGAGAGCTGCAGCAAATGTGTTTGTAAGGAGACAAAGTTCAGTTCTACTGCACTGTTAGTTACATGTTAATGTATGAACAGAACACCATTAAAGCTCGGTATAAGGGCATATAACAAGGCCGAGTCCTATCCGATGTTTTATTGGATAGCACTCGGACCAATGTTATACTATGGGGCAGCACAGACCTACGATTTTTTTCTACAGACTGAATTAGTCTGTGAAAAAAAATTGCAGCATGCTGAGAGTGGTACCAGAATTCGGATCATGCACACCCATACAAGATTATGAGTGCATGTGAAACATCGGACTGCACTCATATGTCATCCGAGTGCAGTCTGACATCTGCAGACTGAGACAATGGAGAAGATGGAGATATTAAGTTCTCCATCTTCTCCTCTCCTGTTAAATTTTTCTAACATGTGAGAGAATCGGATCACAGTAAGCTGACACTTTGCTAAAACTCTGACAGAGCCAAGTGTCAGCATAATCGAGCCGATTGTCTCACATGAGAGAATCATTCCTTGTGTGACCCCGGCCTTAGAAAGAGCTCTGATTGCTAAGATGTATTAAGATATAAATCAATGCAGAATCTTTGACCTGTTTAGATTAAAGAAATGTGTTCTATGGTGGATATACAATTTCTCTCATCACTATTAAAAGGCAGTGTTCCTTTCCAAATACAAGCGTTTTCACTAGCAATGGTGTAAACTGATTTGCTGGACCCAGTCCACAGAAACCCTGAGGACTGCCTACTACCTGCTAGCATCTGCGGTTCTTCTTTTGATTATCTGGCTAATCAAATGAGGGGTCGGGGATCTTGTCAGGTAAGAGACCGTTCGCATGGCTCCCTTCCGGTGACCATGACTTACTCACATGGCCAGTGGACCAGAATGCATATGTATGTCATTAGCCGTCAGGGCATCTGCATAAGAGATTCTTTATATTCCTGGAACCTACTTTATATAATACTGACTTTTTGTGCATTAAAGGAGTATTCTCAAGTTTGAAAGTTTTCCCTCATCCAGGGTATAGGGGGTTATTTCCCCATCACCAAGGTCAAACCGCTGGGGCCCCAACCGATCCAAACAAGAGCCCTGGCTGAACGGAGCCGTGATTGATTGATTGATTGTGCATACTGCCGTCCCATTCCTTCTAAAGAGAGTGTTGCACTCCGTAATCTCCAGCTGTCCCATTAAGAGTGAATGGAGTGACAGTGCTTATGATCGACCTCCTCTCCATTTAGCTGCGGCTCTTCAGAGCCCGGATTCTTGCAATCTGTGGTGGCACCAGCGGACAGACCCCCAACGATTGGGTGGTTATTTTTTCAGATTTGACAATAGGGCAGCACGGTGGCTCAGTGGTTAGCTCTGGGGTCCTGGGTTCAAATCCCACCAAGGACAACATCTGCAAGGAGTTTATATGTTCTCCCTGTGTTTGTGTGGGTTTCCTCCGGGTTCTCCGGTTTCCTCCCACACCCCAAAGACATACTGATAGGGAATGTAGATTGTGAGCCCCAATGGGGACAGCGATGATAATGTCTATAAAGCACTGTGGACTTAAAGGCGCTATATAATTGAGTAAAATAAATAAATACCTGTTTAACACTGAAGACATTAAATTATTTGGTCATTCACAACTGTAACGTCTCGATTCTATCACATCTACAAACAAGAATTTTTTTCTGTTCATCCTCGAGAAGTTGACTACTATGAATTGGCAATGTGCAGGACTTTGTGCTGTAGATGTAGGTGTGAATGGTGTGAGAAAGGAAACTCATTTGCTATACGAGTAGTGTTAGTGTATAGAGAAGGATTAGTTCAAGCAAATGTATTTTAGGTATAATAAACAATAACTACTTTAGCTATAAATAAACCTCACGTGTAGATAGATCGTACATTATACGAATGCTAAAATGTGGGTTTTCTGACAGCGTGTTAACACTCCACTGGCTCATTTCAACAAGTTCTGCTGTTTCTGATGAGTCCTGCTGTGCTTGTTATTGAGATGAATAATGGGAACAATGGAAACCGGGTTCTCTTATTATGTATAGTGAGAAAATCAATCCGAGCTTCACAAATTACAAACTAGAGCAGGTCTCATTGCAAGTTATTATTCCACGTTCAATCATGATAATTACACAAAGTTCAAAGGATGAAAATTTCAAAAAAAAAATTTGCTGTTTTGTAATTGATCGTAATGGGGATCATTTTAAAGTTGCTATTACAACTATTTAATGACATAAAATTTACAAAACATGGTCCGTTAAAGTGGAGGTTTCTTTTCAATGTACTCAGTATTGATTAAATTTAAAACAGACAAGTTTGTAGTATAACTAAAAAATTCATTTTTATTAAAATGATTGACTTTAAATCATTGATTAAGTGTTAACCAGTATTTATAAGAACATTATTTACACCTGTAATTTTTTATAAACATGTTGGAAATGACAGATGACGGAGGAGCATGTGACCAGTCCTGTCCGTCTGCCCCCCCACCAATTGAAATGCATAGGAAAACTGATTTTTATTTTAAAGGGGTTGTCCAGTCTTAAGCTACAAGTCTTCAGTTATTCTATGTGACTGCAGATTTGTGAATCCTCTCATCGCTCGCACTGCACACTGTCAGGATTCTCCGGTGGGCGTGTGCCTGCAAGTATGTGATTTGCCTACATACAGTCACGTGACAACCAGATGGCCGCAGCCTCACTCAATGTAAGTGTATGGAGCAAGGCAGGATACAGTCTAGTCGGAATGTGGCCAGAAGTATGCAAGTCACATACTTGCAGTCGCATAACAGCACGCTCATGGAACCGGAGAATCTTTACAGCGCGCACTACGCGTGATGCGATAATTCACAAGTGTGCAGTCACATAGAGTGACTGCATACTTGTAGCTTATGACATGTCAACCCCTTTAATTGGAGGAGGCTAATAGACTGGTCTAGTCACTTGCAGCTCCATCAGCATGCAATGGAAAGCAGGAGAACTGTGTAGGATGTGTGGACAACTGAACCAACAAGCGCAGAAGGAAAACCTGTAATGCTTATACATTAGAAACTGCCAAAAGGTTATGTCCTCTACACAAAATAAAGATGAAGGGGCCAATCCCTTTAAGATTGTTAATTCAAGAATACAACAATCAATTCAGTATGGATGCTAAGGGTCACCAAAACAATTTTCATTTGCTCTAGGTTCATCAAGTACAGGAGCTTGGTTCATCATAGCGTGGTCAAGCATTTAAGTGCATGTTTCCCACCTACTTGTTTTACCTCTATCACTGCCCCTCCCCCATTCTTCTTTAATTGACAGCTCCAGCTTTATAGAACCAGAGAAGGGCAGAGAGATGGAGAGATGAAAAACAAGCAGGTGGGAAAGTGCACTTAAGCGTTTGGCCATGCCAAGGGTGCATCGAGCACTAGTACTTAGTTTGAACAGTCATTCTGTGCTGATAGACTCCCTAAAAGCTGCATTTACACTGAAAGAGAATAGAGAACTAGCATTCTTAAGAATTCTCATTTCACGATAATCTTGAAAACAGACTGATGATCACCTGTTGAACAAGCAAAATCAGCATTCATCTGGTGAGATGATCTTTTGTGCAGTGCAACAGATCATGGTTCTCAGAGGTGTATCATCCTATGTAACCCGGACTCGCACTGCCACTAACCATGGCAGCCAGATCGCTCAGTGAGAACAGTCATTTACTGTAATCTGCTTGTGTAAACAGGCTATTAAGCTTAGGTAAAGGTTTACTGATTGGTGGTTGTTTGGTGATGCTAGTCGGTCCTTGTTAACAGACCTTTAGGTTAGGGAGAATAGTTTTTTTTATAAACAGTAACACAATCAGTACATATAGTGCCCCAAAATATCAGAAGTTGGCAGTGTGACACATTGCGTTAATAATATAATTAGCCCTTCCGTCCTTCATTATGAAACACAATCTTCCATACCCCATCAATAACTACCTATTCTTTAATTCATGAAAATATGTATAATTAGGTGTACAAGTCAACATGTAACCCTGATTTTCAATAACCACAATATTCAATGTTCAAGGATATGAGCAGATTATGTGATTATGGTCCTTAACATGTCCCATTCTACCTTTCTTGGCCGCTCAGTTCTTTGCATTGTGTTTTCTACTGCCTAGTCTTCTCATGCACATCACTTCCTAAGCTCCTTTAACTTTGGTTATGAGACACCATGGCAGCAGGTATACTTGCTACCCTGGTAGTTGCATCTATGTCTAGAATTTTTCTATATAATACGTTAAACAGGGAACATGATCTAGGTAAAATTGATAGTGTATATAGATAATATAGATCTATAGAAACTAGTAGTGAAAGGTACTGTCAGGGACTCCACAGCGAAGACACCGGTAAGATCACGCAATATCTCACCATGTCTCCACTGTGTCACGGATTTCGTCGGGAATCGCGAGTACACGATCCAGACTACTCACTCCTTAGGTATCGGCAAGCAACCAGTGAGCATATGGCGTCACACTTCAGGGTTCCAATGCATGGAATATGTGTTTATGCCCTCCGTATGGTCACTGTCAGCTTCACGATAGCCCGATTATTATTATTCGCTGCCACCACCGTCCAGCATTGAAATATAATACAGGTCTGGGCGGACGCCTGCGTTCTGGTAGCGTATGGCTTCAGGGGAGGAGACGAGTACAGGA
The DNA here is from genome assembly GCF_046119375.1 of Phyllobates terribilis. Lineage (NCBI taxonomy): Eukaryota > Metazoa > Chordata > Amphibia > Anura > Dendrobatidae > Phyllobates > Phyllobates terribilis. The sequence goes on along the minus strand of NW_027362762.1, from coordinate 760,296,860 downwards.
CAAAAGAAAAAGAACTATTACATTTTATATTTAATCCAAAAGGGAGGCAGTGTTTAGGAAAAATATATACAAGGATTTTATAAAGGAGACATTACAATACATAGCAGTTACACAAAATAATAAGGATTAAAGGAGAAACTTACTCTATAAAGATTTCTGCTACGATTCAATATAGAGGGACGAGAGCTATCCTTATGACCTTTCGGCGGAACGTGACCCCTTGCTTATGATACATATGCTCCCTGCAATGAGAGAATCGCCAACCTCAGCAAACTATTTTATGCTGAAGGGATAGACTTGCCCACACCTCCCCTGTGCTGACATCATGTGGGCTCGGCTCCACCCTCCCTGTCTTTATTAAAACCTCTAACTTCTGGGATAACTTATCGCGCATTTATCCCAGAAGCCCAAAAGTGATACCAAATTTTCTATTATGATTTTACCTTCATTTAGAGACCACACATCGCCATTGCGGTCTGCTATTCTGGTGCTTTTGCACTACAGCTCCACGGAGGGGGTCATCAGATACAAAAAAATTAGCATATTGCTCCTTGGCTGACCCTGCCACTAAAAAAATAAATGGTCCCATTATTATATGATGCACGGAACTTACAATATTCCCTATTTCGTATTGGTGCCGGCGTGTCTATAGATTTCCTTTTGAAGCTCAGGAAGCAGCTTCAACAGTTACACGCAAATTATTGCAATCCTGCATCAAATCACCCCCTGTGTCTGCCAGAGAAAAAGATGCTCACTTTTTAATTAGGTTGTAACACTTCTTGGCTGGCATTTGTTTGTGTACAAGGCCTTATTCATGAGTGTGCTAATTGGGGCTTTGTGCTGAGATCTACACGGAGATAGCTTTTGTACTGACAAGTGGTCGATTGCTAGCTCTGGTCTTGGGACAGAAGGTGGAAGGGAGGGATGAGGAGGCTTCAGGGAAAGAAAGAAAGAATATGTTCAATATTTCTCAATATTTCCCTGATAGGTACTATACAGAGATAGGTATTTCACTGCCCATAAACAAGTTTCTGCATCATACTATCTCTAAATGCAAACAGTAGAATGGACATTTTCTCTGTGATTAATTATATTCTGGAAATGTTTTCAAAGTAAAGGAATTGTTCTTTTTCTTCAGGCAATCTTGCAAGCACTTTAGGTCAACATAAAGGTCCCATTTTTGCACTGAAGTGGAATAAGAAGGGGAATTACATACTAAGTGCAGGAGTTGACAAGGTATGTATTGTATCAAATATTGCATATAATAAAGTAATAGTAAATATACAGATTAAATAATATAATAGGAAGGTCAACAGGAAGATTTTGATTAGAAGACCCCAAAAAATCTTTGTTTTGACATGTCCATTATAGACCCATTAGCTAACACCCTATATAATCTGAGAGTTGGATTATTATAGGCTGTAAACTTTCCTGGAGATATGAGTTTTCAAGTTCCGTCTGAAGGGGTATAAAAAGTTGCTGTTAACATAGCGGTTAATAAGTCGTTAGTAATTTTAGTTAGGGCAGTTTCAATGCAGTGATGGGGACAGAAACACATATGTAAAGTCGCTTTCCATTTATAGAATATTCTCCAGATCTTCGGAGTCCTAACAAATAAACATGTCTCGCTTATGTTTTAAACAGTAGCTGAGTTTTTGTCATGCCTTGTAAACGGTATGTGGCAGGAATGTAAAAAACATCAAATAGAGAATCCATGCAGAGAGGCATGCAGCAAAAATAATTGGGACTCAGCTAAAAAATCCAATACCCAGCTTACAAATCCTTTGAATCCAATGATGTCAAGTGCCCGCCAGTATCTACTTATGCCTGCAGTGGTGACATACTGTCACGGTAACTTGTGACTACAGCATCCAATCATTGGACTCTGCAGAAACCCATTACATCCAGCGATTTACTGAATCAGTCACATGTCCTTGTAGGAGTATGTAGAGACCAGAAGTGGACCGAACAACACCGGACTATGAATGGTGGTAGATCGGTGTGGTACTTTTTTCTTTAAATCGTTTCCAGAATTTTGGAAAATAATATCACTCACCAGACAGTCCCTTTAAATATATTATTGCCATCTCTGCAATTGGCAGGAGATTGCAGAGTGGGTTTCAAGTGGTTCTCAGAATGCTAGTTCTGAATCCACATGTTGTGCTACAAGAGCCTTGTAAAATGGCATTTTACTGAAGACTGGTTGATCATATGGTTCCTGCTTCTGGTACCCTCATCAATCCAATGTGAAGAAGAAGAGACATGGCAACAAGTTTTTAATATTGCTGCAGTACTACAGAGGGGAAACAAGCTCTTCTACACCAAAAAATTATTTTAATAATACAGTTGTTTTTGTTCTCAATGCCCAATTTATCTATCTATTGGTGTTAAGCAGTAGCTATAAGGACTTCTGGGAATGCATTTGGGGCGAATTAAAGATCCCATTACCACCAGCAGCACATGATGGCTAATGCCTCTTAGTATAGATTTTTGTATCACGGCTAAAATACATTTCTGGTTCTACCTATTTATGCTCTATGCTAAAGCTGACCTAATATGATTTATTTAGCACAACAATGTTAGTGGCCATCTCTCTGTTTTTTCATATAATCTTATCTGAAGATTTAGTCAGCCTTGTCCTTTACTCTAGGACAATGTCTCCATTCACTCCTGGTTACTTCTGTGCACGGGTGTAAATAGTTAAACTTTGAAGGGATTAAGACAACTGATCTAGTGAAATGCCTGAGGAATGAGTAACCTGAAAAGAAATATTCCTTGCCAGTTTCACCAAAGGCTCAGAAATATTCCAGACGAAAAAGCAATTATAAGGATAACATTGTATAACAGTGACAGCGTTGAGGATATGAATTCTCTAATCTGACAATTAATACTATTTCTGTATTTTTTCTTTGTAGACAACAATAATCTGGGATGCTCACACGGGAGAAGCAAAACAACAGTTTCCTTTCCATTCAGGTACAATATTTATATGTGTTGTAAGTGGGTTTTTTTATTTTGTGGATCGTAAAGAATACCAGTAGTCTCCATTCATTGCAATGTACACTGCTCAAAAAAATAAAGGGAACACTCAAATAACACATCCTAGATCTGAATGAATGAAATATTCTCATTGAATACTTTATTCTATACAAAGTTGAATGTGCTGACAACAAAATCACACAAAAATCATCAATGGAAATCAAATTTATTAACCAATGGAGGCCTGGATTTGGAGTCACCCCCAAAATTAAAGTGGAAAAACACACTACAGGCTGATCCAACTTTGATGTAATGTCCTTAAAACAAGTCAAAATGAGGCTCAGTATTGTGTGCAGCCTCCACGTGCCTGTATGACCTCCCTACAACGCCTGGGCATGCCCCTGATGAGGTTGCGGTTGGTCTCCTGTGGAATCTCCTCCCAGATCTGGACTAAAGCATCCGCCAACTCCTGGACAGTCTGTGGTGCAACGTGACGTTGGTGGATGGAGTGAGATATGATGTCCCAGATATGCTCAATCGGATTCAGGTCTGGGGAACGGGCGGGCCAGTCCATAGCTTCAATGCCTTCATCTTGCAGGAACTGCTGACACACTCCAGCCGCATGAGGTCAGGCATTGTCCTGCATAAGGAGGAACCCAGGTCCAACCACACCAGCATATGTTCTCACAAGGGGTCTGAGGATCTCATCTCGGTACCAAATGGCAGTCAGGCTATCTCTGGTGAGCACATGGAGGGCTGTGCGGCCCTCCAAAGAAATGCCACCCCACACCATTACTGACCCACTGCCAAACCAGTCATGCTGAAGGATGTTGCAGGCAGCAGATCGCTCCCCATGGCATCTCCAGACTCTGTCATGTCTGTCACATTTGCTCAGTGTGAACCTGCTTTCATCTGTGAAGAGCTCAGGGTGCCAGTGGTGACTTTGCCAATCCTGGTGTTCTGTGGCAAATGCCAAGCGTCCTGCACGGTGTTGGGCTGTGAGCACAACCCCCATTTGTGTACGTCGGGCGCTCATACCACCCTCATGGAGTCGGTTTCTAACCGTTTCTGCAGACACATGCACATTTCTGGCCTGCATATGGTCATTTTGCAGGGCTCTGGCAGTGCTCCTTCTATTCCTCCTTGCACAAAGGAGGAGGTAGCGGTCCTGCTGCTGGGTTGTTGCACTCCTATGGTCTCCTGGTGTACTTGCCTGTCTCCTGGTAGCACCTCCAGCCTCTGGACACTACGCTGACAGACACAGCTAACCTTCTTGCTACAGCTCGCATTGATGTACCATCCTAGATGAGCTGCACTACCTGAGCAACTTCTGTGGGTTGTAGAGTCCATCTCATGCTACCACGAGTGTGAAAGCACAACCAACATTCAAAAGTGACCAAAACATCAGCCAGAAAGCATTGGTACTGAGATGTGGTCTGTGGTCCCCACCTGGAGAACCACTTCTTTATTGAGGGTGTCTTGATAATTGCCAATAATTTCCATCTATTGTCTATTCCATTTGCACAACAGCATGTGAAATTGATTGTCAATCAGTGTTGCTTCCTAAGTGGACAGTTTGATTTCACAGAAGTTTGATTTACTTGGAGTTAAATTCTGTTGTTTAAGTGTTCCCTTTATTTTTTGAGCAGTGTATATTCCAGTCCAAAATACTTTCATTCACTCCACTGATATATTTTAAAGGGAATCCATCTGCAGGTTTTTTGCTATGTAATCTGACAGCGGCATAATACAGGAGCAGACACCCTGATTCCAGCGATGTATCACTTAGTTTACTGGGTACAGTAGTTATGATACAATCAGCAACAGTTACAAAAGTGTTTGTGATGGTCACAGTATGAGCCTACAGCGATCTATGCAAACTATATTATGGATCCATACAATGTGGAACTATATTACATCAGTGTACAATCTACAGATCTAAAATTCAGGCAAAGGTAAATAGTGTATAAAATAATTTAGTAAAAAGTAGGTAGTATTGAGTAGATAAATAACACTGTAAAATTGAACACCTCTAACTAAGGTCAAGTTAAAAAGACCTGATATCTAGGTACTGTACACAGTGGATATTTATATAAAAGATCCAAGGAAGGGCAACCAACATCCAAATGAGTTGCCCAAAACTCAATGATGTACTTGGGAACAGAAGGCAAGCCTGTCTGGTCCAATGCCACAGAAGAGCTAGTGTAGAACAAATTGCTGAAAAAGTTAAAAAGGTTATCCAGGACTTTAATATTGATGGCCTAGCTTTGGAATAGGTCATTAATATCAGATCAGTGGGGCATCTGACACCCGTCCCCCCATTGATACTGTTAGCAGGTTCCTTGTGCAGCTTAGCTTTTATCGAAGTTAATGAGAGCTGAGCTGCAACCACCCAAGAATTTCTGGCAGTGGTACCTGGTAACAACTCATCGGTCGAAGTGGCAGGTGCTTTACCAACCCCCACTTATCTGGTAATGATGAGCAATCCTAGGTAAAGTCTCAGACAACCCCTTTAATGCTAGCTATGATACAAAAGTGTCCCACAGTGCATCCCAACTTGTTACATATGGTGTTGCATTGTATAGCTGCAAACTGGTGCACATGCCCTGTCCACAACTAAAAGCATCTAAAATGGCCACATGAGCATCACAATTCTTTGGAGCAATGAGGAATTATGGACGGGTCTAATGTATAATGTTTTATTTTATATCATGTGAACGACTGGGGCATGTGTATAGTTCTGTTGAGAAATATTTGGCCTCGACATTTATGTGGATCGTACTTTGACGTGTACCATGTACCTAATCATTGTACAGACCAAGTATACCCTTTTAATGGCCTCTCTGAGCAGGGTAATGCACCACGTCATTCTGCAAAAAGTGTTACGGAATTGTTTGAGGAACATAACAAAAAGGTCATAGTGTTGACGTGACCTTTAAATTACCAAAATCTGAATGTAATGGGGCATCTGTGTGATGTGTTGGAAAAACAAGTCCAATCATTAGTCATGGCCTAAAAATTCCCATGTCATCTGCTGCTGTTAGTGCCACAGAACTCCTTGGAAAGTCTTGTGTCGTCTATGCATCGATGGATCAAAGCAATTTTTGAGACACAGAGTGCACCCTCACAATGTTAGGAAAGGGCTTTTAATGTTATGCCCGACAGGTTGCTGATTACATTTTCTAGTACATCAGAATGGGTCCATCAAAAGTAAGTCTACATTTTATCAAGACTCATTTGATTTATTAGCATTTCCCATATCTAACAGTACAGGAAGCAATATTTGTGTGGGGACAAGTTTGGCTCCATAAAACGCTTTTATATTTTTGTGCCAAGCTGTGGGAAGACCATATTTATGCCTTCAGATTCCGATTGAAGAGGCACTACGCCAGCTATTACATAAGCCCCAGCAGAATGCATTTCTTATACATGACAGGGAAATAATGTGCTCTTTCATAAGAAAATGGCAATGTAATCCATGCAGACCTCCACAGTTCCCGATGCCAGCGCTTACCCATAGATAAGATTGTAACATTAACGTTTGGTATTGTGTTTCCCCTGTAGCTCCCGCTTTGGATGTGGACTGGCAGAACAATACCACCTTTGCCTCTTGTAGCACAGATATGTGTATTCATGTCTGCAGGCTTGGTTGTGACCGCCCCGTCAAAACCTTCCAAGGACATACAGTAAGAATTTCATCATCCACATAATGTCATCTTAAGGAGAATACTGAATAATAGCTATTGAAAAACATCTGAAGAACATTCTCCCATCTGAAGGATGAGGAACGACCAGAATAAACAAACTGCATCTAAGTGAAGGCTGCCCTAGAAAAGCAATCTCATAATATGCCATTATGTATGATAAATTCAGCGCCTTCACCAAAGACATTGGGATTCCTTAACATATAAAGGAACAATTGTTAAAGGTGTATTTGAAGTACGAGTAACATCTGAAAGATGAGACAATGCTGCTGTGAAATATGCGGATATCAGAATTCAATAACAACTTCAGGAAGCAAATCAAATAGTGACCAATGGCCAACACTCATATTGGGAGAAGCAACATACAATTAGAAATAAGCTCTTGATATTCTGTATGTTTGCAGAAGTCATTGGTTTAAAGTCATATAAGGCTATGTGTCCACGATGCAGAAATGTTCCGGATTTTTCCTGCGCGTTTCTGCATCTCCCTGGCAGAAAAAACGCATGCGGATTGTACATGCGGATTGTACATGCGTTTTCCTGCCAGGGACATGCGGATGTGAAGCGTTCTTCACATGCATTTCCGCATGCGGGTTGACAAGCGCTTTCCAAGCGATTTTAGCATCACTTGGAAAGTGCTTGACAACTTGGTCATACTATATAAATCCATGCAACCGGCATGGATTTTATATAGTGTGACCAAGTGAGTTAAAAAAAGAATAAAAATGGTAAAAAAAAAAAAAAACATATACTCACCTTCCGATAGCCCCCTGGTCTCCTTATCCGATGCGTTCGGTCTTCCCGGTGTCTCGTGGTTGTGTAAAAGGACCTCCCATGACGTCATTTAGTCATGTGACAGGTCACGCGACCGCCGACGTCAGCAGTTGCGTGACCCATCACATGACTAAATGACGTCATGGCAGGTCCTTTTAGACCATTGCAAGCTGCCGGGGAGCCAGGACGGATCGCTATGGAGACCGGGGGACATCGGAAGGTAAGTATAATGTATATTTTTTATTTTAATTCTTTCTTTTACAGGTACTATGGTACCCGGGTCTGGATGAGAGTCTCCTCTTCTCTAGACCCGGGTACCATCCGCACATTGAATCGCATAATATCCACATGTGCACATGTAGTCATGCGGGTATTAAGTGATTCAATGCAAGTCAATGGCAGCGAAAACGCCGCGATTCCACAAAATAATTGGTAGTGCTGCGGATTTTTCCGCAATGATAATCCGCAGCGGAAATTTCCGCAGCATGTGCACAGCACATGCGGATTATCATTGGGGAACATGGCAGACATTCTACCAAGCGTTTTTTAAGCGTTTCCGCAGCGGCAAAAAACACATAGTGGGCACACAGCCTAAGAATATATTAATTGTATAAATATCAATACCTAGTATTTCACTAATAAAATACCCATATTTTTATTGTTCTGTTGGTCAGTTCATACAAAAAAACCTTAAAATTCATATGTTTATTTATTAAAGTTGAAAATTGACACCAAAAAACCCTAAAGTGCACCCAGCACTAACGTGTGTATTTAGTCTGATAAAAGCCCAGACCAATAGATATAATCTGATAGAAAACCAGACTGATAAAGAAATAGATATACAGGAATCCACAAATGTAGCTAGTCTTCTAGACCTGATAAGCCATATAATGCAAAGAGACAGGTGTAGCAGATAGTTATAAGCATCAGATACAAACAATAGACTGGCCAAAATAAAAATATGGAATATTAAATATATCCCAGGTGAATCCACATGGGACCTACATAGCCCTGGAGCCAATATCTATCTGCCCTGCCTATCAGCGGGGGTTGGCACCCTTGATAACGAGGTTTTGGCGCCCCCGTTCCACGGTGGCTGACCTTCACTCTCCCTTTATGTCCCTAGTATACACTACGGGAAACTAGGTTAGACATAGATCAAATATCTAGTAAGGGGGCAGAGGGGGATCAGGTCACAGGTTACTTATCATTTAGATGTCAATAAACGGAGATGATTTTCATGCCTCTGCCTCCACGCGTTTTCCCTCTATTGGTTCATCAGGAGGCCAGGACGTATGTTGTTTCGAGATATAGATGCTATTACAAAAAGAGGCCCAGGCTGGTCTACCTGGGCTACACACCTAGTGTCATTTAAATATGGCTCCAGTACACGAGACCACCCCCCAAGGAAATCCAATTGCTGAAACCTCTGAAAAAAAATAAAATACTCTGAAAAAAAAATAAAAAACTCTGAAAAAAAAAATAAAATACTGAAAGAAATACTCCCCAAATTACATAATGATTTTAAGAACAGATTTATTGGTGCATGCAGTGCATTCTCCAATTGTTTAAAAAATCATCGTTGTCAATTGCACAATCTATAAATATAGCAACATTTAAAGGGAACCGTTCATATTGTACATACAATCCTGTCTGTGGACAGCCAGGTGTAAAGAAGGAGAAGCTCAGCAGAATGATTATAGGTTTGCTGGAAAAGATTCAGTGTAAACACCAGGGATTTTAATTATAAAATCAAGTTTTACTGAAACTTTTCCAACAAAAGTGTTTATCAATGTGATCACCTCCTCCTGCTCTGTAACATCCGGCCGGCAGGTCAGGTTTTCAAAATGACAGATCCCTTTCAAAGAAGGGATTTCCACCTAGCACAGCCGATGCGAGGCGACAGTAATGCTTGTGACGCGACCCCTGGGCCATGTTGTGCTGCGTTGCGCATGCGGGGGATACCCGGAGCCGGATCCGATGGGGGTAGTAGTCTTCTTGTGGCGGTGACCCGGTCCGTGCCCAGGGTGTCAAACTATGTGGCGGAATTTAATAGATGTTATAGAGTTCGACTACGCCACCCGTTGATTGCGGCTATGAAGCCGCCGCTGCAGGGCAGACCGCTGAGGCCGGTGGTACGGTGGTGCAGCGTGGATGGTATAACCCCCAACGGGAGGGGTATAGCCTCAGGGCAGCTAGTGAGGCAGGGAGAAATGATGGTGGTAGTGGTAGTGTGGCAAGGAATCACTGAGACGTGCGGTTGCAGTTTTCACAGCTTTACTCACAGTTCTTTATCAGGTCACTTGTGCACAGTAAGGACCACCCGAGCCGTGCTGCGCCCACCAGGTGAGGGACTCGGCTAACTCCCAGGCAATTCCGGAGCGTGGTCCAGGGCTCCCCTCTCTTCCTTTCTACTGGCCGTCCCCACCAGGGACCCACCTTTGTCCGGCTCCCTCGGGCCTTCTGGTGGCGAAACCTTTCCCGGCTCCCCTGACCCTATACGTGGTATGCCTTCCTGGTGGATATGGTGAGGGGTCGTGCCAAGGCTTGACCACGACCTCCGGTTCCTGGCTGAGGATAATTGGCCTCCACCAGTTTGGGATCCGGTACCCTGTTCTGCCAACCCTTCACCCGTTATTTCGTGGGATCTCAGGGTTCCCTCTTTACTTGCGTCTCTGGGCCTTTCCTGGTGTTTCTGTTCCTTCTTCCTGTTACTTCTCTCTCTCTCTCTCTGCTTCAGGCCTCCACTTCAGGCCTGGCTCTGGAGCTGGGCCCGGACTGAGCCACAGCTCCCTGTCAGCCCTCTCTGGCTGAGCTCCTCTCCTCTCCTCCTCCAGACTGCGCTGAACCGAACTGACTGACTCCTGTCCTAAGATGGTGCCCACCTTAAATACTCCCTTCTGACACCCGAGCCCAGGTGACTAGCACCCAATGGGCTCCTACCTATGCCCAGAGTCCCTCCCCTCTCTGCTCCTACACCACTGGGATGTTCCTCCCCCCTCCCCACTCCAGCCAGGGACAGAAGCTGTCGTACCTGCACATCTATCTGGTGGGAGTACCGTTGGTCTGTCCCCCGGAAATGGGGTGAGTGTAGTGCATGCAGCTAACTGAGCTATGTTCCACACTCCATCCTTACCCGGGAGTGGAATACCACACCTCTGGTTCGAGGTGCAATACCCCTGTAGCAGCCGAGCCCTCGGGGTGCTACATTCCCCCCTGGTAAATCACAGCACGTCCTCGGGCTGGAATAGAGCAAAACAATTAGACATACAAAAATTTTAAAGTGCACTCACATATAAGATATTAACTATGAACTCATCCCTTTATGGGAGGTACTCTTTTCTTTTTAAACGTTACAGGTATAAAACATTTTCCTATGACATTATAAAATATCTGGCTAATGCCACCGGAACTCTTTTGTAAAACATTATGCAAGACTTTGGCATTACTGTTTTAGCAGCATAATAAACTTTCTATTATAAGACTTTTTCCCATACACATTTTCAAAACATATTCTTGATTTCTGGCCACGGTGCAACTTGTGACCAGGTAAAGTGCAACAGTCACCAATTCCGTAGTAGAAAAACAGTTTCTTATAAAACCAGTAGGGGGCACTTTAAGAAGCGCAACTATTTACAGGGTGTTGACCGCTCTCAGTCCTCGGCCAGTGGGGATAGGGAATGGCTGCTCACAGTCCTCAGCCTGATTAGGGATTAGGGCACACAGGTAACAGTCCCTTTGATAACTCCATACTAGTCCCAACGGGGACCACACTCCAATTAGCAGCATGACAGGTACCCTTACGGGTAACTATATACAGTTTCAGTTACCGTTCATTAGTAACAATGTCCTCCTGCTCCTTCCTGAGGGTAGTCTTCAGACCCGTCCGGGTCCTCTTGGTCTTCCTCATACTGCATCTCCTCCTCAGTCAGCCGGTGTACGTGAAGGGCGTACGGTCCTTTAGCACACTGATGCTGGGTGAAGGCGACCACATCACCCGGGTAGAGGTCACGTCCGCGGTGTCCCTCCGGCAGGTGGCTCTCGACATCCCTGAGGGTGACAAAGACGTCGCCGGGAGTTCGGTGATCCCGGATAAAGCCCCAGCCATTCTCTAGCTGGAACTTTATTACGGTCCCGGTGGTGCGGGGGCCGTGGGCCGTACGGGGGTTTCGTCGGGCCCGGCGTTTCTGCTCCGCGCTTTGGGCCTGCAGCTGTTCCTCGTGGATCCGCCTCTCTCGCCGTTCTCTTCCAAAGACCTCCAGCTGTTGACGGCAGCACTCCTCACGCCGGGCTGCGTCCGCCCGGGTCTCCTGGGTAAACCCCATTAGGTTCTCACCGGTGGGGTCCCATGCAAACTGGGCATCCTCCAGTGGAAGCGGAGTGATTTTGGCGGGCGCCAGAGCCGGGATCAGAGGCTCGCACAGGGGCCGTTCTTTCCGGAGTCGGGGGTTGACGTACTCCGGTGGCCACACGAAGGGCAGCCCGTCCGGGCTGGTATGTTGCGCGAAGAGATCTGCGCCCAGTGGTGGCACTGTGGAGGTAGAGGGCGCTGTAGGGGAAGCGGCGCCCGGGGGTACTCGGCCCTGCGACCAGGCTGGGGGAATCCTATTTGGGTCAAAGGACGGCACCGTTGAGGAAGAGGGCGCTGGAAGGGCATCAGCGCCTGGGTTCACCAGGCCCTGCGACCAGGCCGGTGGCGCTTCCTGTTTTGCCGCGCTCAGGGTCAAGGGGCGTGGCGCGGAAGAGGGCGTGACCGCGGCTCCTGCCGCTTGAGGCCTAGTTGGGAGTAGTGGCGGTGCGGCAACGGGCGTGGTGAGTAGGACTTCGGGCTCTGCGACGGGGAGCTGGGGCAGGCTTGCGGCTACTGGGCTCGGGGTAGTGACGTCCCCATTACCTGCTTCCATCCTTGCAGCTCCCTCCGCGGCGTCGTCTCCGGCCTTCGTCCCTCCTGCACCATCCTCAGAGACGGACATGCTCCTCGTTGCGGGTGGCGCCTCCTGCTGGCGAATTCCAGCCTGCCGGGCCATCTCCCTTCTCCACTCGGCCAACGCATCCTGCTGTGCCCGGGCCATCCTCCGGTCCAAGTCCTCCAGCGCAGCCTGTGCACGCTCCGGATCTCTGGGGAGCTGTGCCAGGATCTCCACTAGGCTGTCTGGCGGTGCGGCCTGCAGCAGGCTCCGGACCACGGTGTTGGCACTGCTGGACGCTTCCTCCATTCCCGGGTGCGGTCTGTCCAGACTCCTCCAGGCCGCACCCATCCTCTCAGTTTTGTTCTCTATCCGCCCCCATTGGGAGTGGTCCCGGGGCAACTTGGTGACTGTCAGTTTCAGGGGCAGCCCCCCCACTCTGATGGACATCTCCATTATTGTACTCTCGGCTGGTGGGGGCGGTCTCTTCCTTTGGCGCCACTCTGGGACCATGCCCACGATGGGAGGTGGTCTCTTGCCACCCTCTGGCACGCCCACAATGGCGTCCGCTCTGCCAGGGCGGGAAACTGTCCAAGATGGCGGGAATCGTCCACTGTTGGCGGGAAACTCCGCAGATGGCGGGCAAAGGCTGCAGATGGCGGGCAAACGGTGGGAAACGACCCCAGATGGCGTCCGATGGCGGGAACCCTCTGGAATTGGCGGGAGACTCCTTTTTGAGGTATATATGCACTTTTCTTCAGGCACGCAGTACCCGTTGGTTGCGGGCACGAGATCCTGCCGACTACGCCAAAGTTGACGCGCCCCCTGGGCCATGTTGTGCTGCGTTGCGCATGCGGGGGATACCCGGAGCCGGATCCGATGGGGGTAGTAGTCTTCTTGTGGCGGTGACCCGGTCCGTGCCCAGGGTGTCAAACTATGTGGCGGAATTTAATAGATGTTATAGAGTTCGACTACGCCACCCGTTGATTGCGGCTATGAAGCCGCCGCTGCAGGGCAGACCGCTGAGGCCGGTGGTACGGTGGTGCAGCGTGGATGGTATAACCCCCAACGGGAGGGGTATAGCCTCAGGGCAGCTAGTGAGGCAGGGAGAAATGATGGTGGTAGTGGTAGTGTGGCAAGGAATCACTGAGACGTGCGGTTGCAGTTTTCACAGCTTTACTCACAGTTCTTTATCAGGTCACTTGTGCATAGTAAGGACCACCCGAGCCGTGCTGCGCCCACCAGGTGAGGGACTCGGCTAACTCCCAGGCAATTCCGGAGCGTGGTCCAGGGCTCCCCTCTCTTCCTTTCTACTGGCCGTCCCCACCAGGGACCCACCTTTGTCCGGCTCCCTCGGGCCTTCTGGTGGCGAAACCTTTCCCGGCTCCCCTGACCCTATACGTGGTATGCCTTCCTGGTGGATATGGTGAGGGGTCGCGCCAAGGCTTGACCACGACCTCCGGTTCCTGGCTGAGGATAATTGGCCTCCACCAGTTTGGGATCCGGTACCCTGTTCTGCCAACCCTTCACCCGTTATTTCGTGGGATCTCAGGGTTCCCTCTTTACTTGCGTCTCTGGGCCTTTCCTGGTGTTTCTGTTCCTTCTTCCTGTTACTTCTCTCTCTCTCTCTCTGCTTCAGGCCTCCACTTCAGGCCTGGCTCTGGAGCTGGGCCCGGACTGAGCCACAGCTCCCTGTCAGCCCTCTCTGGCTGAGCTCCTCTCCTCTCCTCCTCCAGACTGCGCTGAACCGAACTGACTGACTCCTGTCCTAAGATGGTGCCCACCTTAAATACTCCCTTCTGACACCCGAGCCCAGGTGACTAGCACCCAATGGGCTCCTACCTATGCCCAGAGTCCCTCCCCTCTCTGCTCCTACACCACTGGGATGTTCCTCCCCCCTCCCCACTCCAGCCAGGGACAGAAGCTGTCGTACCTGCACATCTATCTGGTGGGAGTACCGTTGGTCTGTCCCCCGGAAATGGGGTGAGTGTAGTGCATGCAGCTAACTGAGCTATGTTCCACACTCCATCCTTACCCGGGAGTGGAATACCACACCTCGAGGTGCAATACCCCTGTAGCAGCCGAGCCCTCGGGGTGCTACACTTGTGGTAAGGACTATTCTGATGGAAATGTCCTTTAGCACCCGGAAATTGTTTTTAGAAACCCACAAATCTCTTGTTGGTAGTTTAAAAAAATTGTGGTGTGTAACTGCTCCTTTAAAACGTATCCAGGTAGGCCTGTTATTCTTAATAGTATTATTTCAGTTGTTTTTACAGTTCTCATCCTTCATTTATTCCGTGCCAACATACTCCCTGGTGCTTAATCCACCTTTCTACTATATAAAACCCAACACCTTAATCTTTCTCAAGGATGTGTTTAACACTCTTGGCTGAAAGATATTTTGTAATTTCCTGAAGTTAACAACTTCAGCTTTTACATTAACCTTGGAAATTTACAGACAAGGTGCTGCCCCGAAAAAAGAAACAGGTTTATGTAGAATCCTCCCTGAACATATGTTAACACTAAGGAGGAAAATGTCCAATACAGGCGAACCGCGTGCTGTAAAGTGATACGTGACTGCCCTCCACTGGCTGCTGGGTGCAATCTCAGCGTATAACATAACCTTGTCTTGTCTCTTAGAATGAAGTTAATGCTATTAAATGGGACCCATCAGGAATGCTTCTGGCCTCATGCTCAGACGATATGACGTTAAAGGTAAAAATAACAATATGATTTTATTCTGCAGGAGACATTATTAATGGTTAAAGATTACAGAAAATCTTGTTGGGGAACATGGGGACAGTAAATTGTGACAGACATACATTTTCGGATTTCTGATATGCAAATATGCACCGGTTATCCCATTAAATGATTAAAGCACCACTCCAGCGTAATGTTTTTTTCATTGTACCGCTGGAGTAGTACTACTAATCTAAATTCCCTGTCCCTGTTATAGTATTTACCAGTCGCTGTCTTTATCGGTTACCGGCTTCATAGTCCGATCCTGAGGTCACAATGTAAGTCTATGAGAGGAAGAACGAGGCCAGAACGACGCTCTCATAGACTTACACTGAGAGCTTGTGACCGTTACCTCTGACTTCTGGTCAGTGAGAAATTGTGGTGACAAAATGGTGGTGTGGGAACGGAGAGGCACTGGGAAGAGCTGAAGACGACGGCTGGTAGGTATGAGACTAGGGGCAGGGAACTTAGATTAGTGGCACCACTCCAGCACTGAAATAACAACACTGCTGGACTGGTGCTTTAACTATACATTGTATAAAAAAAATCACCATATATAGAGCTCAGAAAGGCCTCATTCAGACATTTTATGTAAAAAAGGACCAATTTTCATTAGCCATGGACCAGATTTTTATCAGTGTTTGTTCCGTGTCAGTTTTTACCATCGGCGTTTCATCAGTGATTTTATTTCTCTTGTGAAAAAAAAATTGCTAACCCATTTCAATTTAAAAAACTTAGGGCCTCCATGCACCATTTGTGATTTTCACAGGCCCATAGATGAATTGTATGGGTGATATACATCAGTGATATAATAGGTACATGTTCTGTCCATGAAAAACAATGATAGAACACGTGTGTGCAACACAGACATCTGATTAAGGCCACAGCCCCACTATCAGTATTTGGTCAGTATTCGGTCAGTATTTTTTCTCAGGAGTGGGAGCCAAAACCAGGTGAGGAACAATCAGAGAAAAGGTATAATAAAAACAAGTCACCAATTCTGCATTTATCACCCACTCCTGGTTTTGGATCCCACTCCTAAGAAAAAATACTGACAGAATACTGACCAAATACTGACAGTGGGGCTGTGGCCTAAGGCCTAAGGTTGGGTTCAGTTGAGAATATGAATAATCGTCTGATTTTCATCCTGAAAAAACAGGCGATTTTCATCCCTTTTGGAGTCGTCTAAAAAAATGTAAAAGGTAAAACAACATTTAAGAAAATGTAAAAGATTTTTTTACAATTTTCTATGTTAATATTTGCAATGTATCCATAAAAAAAACAGAAGCAACACTTTTAATATGTATGGGAACCGTTTTTTTTTTTGTTTTTGTTTTTTTTTTTGCGCGCCCATAGACTTGAACAGGTGAGTCTCATCCAAAATATGGAAGAGAAAAATGCATGCTCTGATTTTTTTTTACATGAACAATCATTCTGTGTGAAAAAAAAATGTCATCTGAACAGCATTATCCAATAACATTGGTCCATGTCCTGTCCGGGTGGACATCACAACATACCGTTCGTGTACTAATCGTCTGAACGAGTCCTAGTAGTGTTCTCCGATGGCTACTTATCTCATCGCAGAAACAGAAAATAAATGATTGATTTTTCTAAAAGGTCAAATTGTATTGCTAATTATTTCTAGCATACAAATAGTTTCTTAGGCCGGTTTTATACATCCATGAAACATTGACCTCATTCGCATCGGAAAACTCCGGCCTGAGCTAACTGCTTCAAAGGCATGTAGGAAGCTGTTAGCTCCGATCAGAAGAATCATTGCAGCAAATGATCCGATCCCTGATAGACAGTGAAGAGTTTCAATGAGCGAATCCTGACATCTTGTGGGTTGTGTAAAACTGGCATGTACAGTCCTGCTCATCATTATTGGCACCCATGAAGTTTAAGTACATAATGTTGAATATCTCCTGAAAAAAATGAATCAAGTGAAACAGTGTTTTTTTGTATAGAGACTCGTGTTAAATACAAAAGAGCAAATGATAAACAATAATTTAAAACCAAAAACAATGGGAGGGAAAAATAGAAAAACCTAAAGCTTGCTGTGACACTGGTATTGGCACCCTTTACATTCATTTAGTATGGAAACACATTTTGACTCGTCTGTGGTAAATCACAAAAGAGATTCACCTGTGATTAATTGTCTGTGCCCATGTAACATGAATTAGCCAATGAATGATGACTGCAGTGTTTTATAAAGCCACATGGTAGGCCCTGTTCCTTTGTCACAATGGTGAAGACAAAGGAGATGTCTGAGGACATCAGAACTGCTATTATTAGCAAACACAAGACTTCCATAGGGTATAAGACCATCTCCAAAGACCTTGGTATTCCAGTTTCAACAGTGCGCAATGTTATTAAGACCCAAAAACCTCCCCGGACATGGGGGAAAGAGGAAAATTGAAAAGAGATGTCTTCGAAGGTTGGTGCAAATGGTGGAAAAAACACCACATCAAGCATACAAAGACCTGAAGGCCAACCTGGAACAGTCTACGGTCAGGGTTTCAACAAGTACCATATGCAACACACTAAAACAATCACAGCTTTATGGGTGAAAGCCAAGGAAGAAACCATTGCTGAAGAAAAGACATAAATAGGAATGACTGATCTTTGCCAAAGTGTGCATTGACAAACCAGAATCCTTCTGGGAAAATGTTCTGTGGACAGATGAAACAAAAATAGAGCTTTTTCGCAATGCAAAGCAACAGTTTATTTACAAACAGCGCAACAAAGCTTATGACGAAAAGAACACCTTACCAACAATTAAGCATGGTGGAGGATCCATAATGCTGTGTGGTTGCTTTGCTGTGTCTGGTACTGGAGGCCTTGACCGTATCACAGGAATCATGAAATCAGAGAATTATCAAGAGATTTTAGAGCGAAATGTCCTACCCAGTGTAAGAAACCTTGGTTTGAGTCGAAGATCATGGGTCCTCCAGCAAGACAATGACCCAAAGCACACATCCAAAAGTACACAGAAATAGTTGAAAAAGAAAAAATGGACTGTTTTAAAATGGCCAGTAAGGAGTCCTGACCTCAATCCCATTGAAAATCTTTGGGGTGAGCTGAAATCTGCCAATGGGAAAAAGAACCCTGCAAATATTCAAGAGCTTGAACAAACTGCAAAGTAACAGTGGGAGAAAATTCCAGCTGAGAAGTGCAAGAAGTTTATAGATGGCTACAAGAAACGTTTGAAGGCTGTCCGCAATGCCAAAGGGTATGCAACCAAGTATTAATTAGGGGTGCCTTTATTGCTGCACATGCTGTTTATTCTGTTTCTTCTTTGAAATTGCAACTGTGATGCCTCAAAACCTTCTGTAAGCCCCTTTTACCCTGGGAGATGGGGACTCGGAGTCGGGTCCTAAGATGGAGAGATGGGGTACAGCCGTGGCCTGGACCCGCTCCGTGCCCAGGGCCGTCACATTGAAAAGGATGGTTTGGGCTTATCTGGGTTGAGTGGCTGATTACGACTACGCCACCTGTGGCACCTGGTGATGAGCCACCAGCGCCGCTGCAGTCCGCCAAGGCATGGTGTTATGGCAGCCGTCGTTGTTACTACTCCCCACAGGCGGAGCAAGGCCTCGGGGCAGCGGGACAGGAAGGAGGGGGTAGTAGTCCAGGTGATCTGGTGCTGCACAGTGTGGTGTGGTGCAGAATAAAGAATCCGGAGGCCATAGGGGTGAACTTCCAAGGCTTTACTCATGATGGAGGTGGCAGTAGGAAGGCGACTCCCTGCTCCTGCGGAGTTCTGCGGTCACCAGAGACGCAGGGGTCCGACAACCTCCGAGTAAGTCCAGTGTTACATCAGGACCCTGCACCAGAGTGTTCCTAGACAATGGACCTAGTCCTTTCCTGTCCGTGTGGGTGTGAATAGGCCGGGTCTCCCTCTGAACTTCTCTCAGAACAAGGGTACAGGTGGCAGCGCCATTCTTCCCATTCCCGGTGGGATCCTCAGGGCCTACCGGGCTTCCCTGACCAGGATGTAGAGTTGCAAGGTCAGGTGTCGGGGGCCGGTCCCCTCTTGCAGCCAGAATCCCTCTGAATAGATCAGGTAGGCGAGGACAGGTGGCGTACACCGCTCCGTCTGCATCCTCCCCCGGACCCATTTGCGGTGGAGCTACACTCTAAAGCTCCGGGCCTTCTTGGTTATGGTCCTCGACTGGGCTGAGATATTCCTTATCTCCAGCCTGCCCATCGTCCCAAGGCCAGGGGACGAGGGCCGTGTCCCCATCCTCTGCAGGTCCACACAGGATCCACACTCAGGGAGGGAGATCACGATCTGACACCAGTCAGAGTACAGTCAGAGAGACTGTCACTATCATGTGAGTCCTCCACCCTCACCCACTAACTGGTTCCTATCACTTTTGTGTTCCCAGTCTCCCGAATGCCAGAAGAGGCAGCACCTGGTGCCTATTAGCCCCCTCTGGTGGGAGAAGTGTGGTGTTGGATGTGGAGGTAGGGTACTGATCATCACACTGTTCTTACCTCAGAGGAGGAACACTACACTCCATTGGAGAAGTGCAGCATCCCTGTGGTGGTCGAACCCTCAGGGGCGCCACACAACATGGAAGTTGAAAAACAATGTTTTATTGTTGTATTACTTCGGACCACTAATTAAAAAATACTGAGAATATAACTGGTACATTTGCATTTATTTCTGAAGATATTGTGCAGTCTATGAAAAAAAATGAAGGTTTGCCAATAATGGTGACAAGCACTGTATCATAATGTACAGTAAGATCACTGGCAATGTCAGATGTCCTAATGGGCAGGTTGTAAAAATTCCAGAAGACTCCAGAAGTTCATAATATTTTAACCACTGAAAAACTGTTCCCCTCCTGGAGAACCTCTATCTACTGTCTACATTACCAATCCCTACTATACTATGTTTGCCTGGAATCAAATCTACAACCCATTTTAGAGGTTAAAAAACTCTTGCATGATCACTGGAAAACAGTGCTGTGAGATCCATGTGCTTGTCTGAATGTCGGACCCCTGCTCGAGATATATGCCATTGAAACTAGCGCTGTCTCAGCCTTGAGACAGATGTTGCTAGGAGGACTAGGAGAACCTTGAAGTCACGTATATTACAGATCCTAAATAACCCTAATATCATTGGGTATTTATTAAATATTCTATTACATTCCACAAAATCCATTTGGATTCTGGTGTGTTGATGAACTGAGGATGTGGTTTATAAGGCAGAATATCTCCATGTGATTTTACTTTTGTGGTTCCTCTGAAATAATATCATTCATTCAGGCTTCGGTGTCTTCTTATGATCAGCACATAGTTCAGGTTTTCTATGTAATTATAGAGCTGTATGAGGGACAGACTAGACAGAGTGGAGCTGGATATCATACAATTGATTTATTCAAATCACTGTAGGGACTTCTAATAAAGAAGAACATATTTGCTGAGATAGTTGTTTCAAAATAGTAAACCTATTTAACCTAAATTTTTGTCCCTTGTCCTCCTATCAATTTGTTAACAAAGGGTATAGAGACATTGATTGCTCCCAGAGACTGTTCTATAAACCTCCTTATTTCAGTAGATGTAGCTTGTCAGTTCAGTCGTAAATCTGTGCACAGGCGTCCCGCTGCTTTGATTTTCTGACAGTGAAAGTAGAGTTTGTAATGAAATTTTTTTATGATGGTTGTCATCAATTAAATTCCCTAATGACGGACGCCACTTGCCTCCCCCCTCCCTTTCTAAGGTTTGCAAATGAGTATAAAGCCTCATGTCTGACAAATCCAACTACACATAGTCTATATATGTAGTCTGCAACCATGGAGACACATACAGGTGCATCTCACTTAAGTAGAATATCATCAAAAAGTTAATTTATTTCAGTTCTTCAATGCTTCCTAAGTATTTTAAAAGGTCCCTTAGTCTGTTTCAGTAGGCTCCACAATCATGGGGAAGACTGCTGACTTGACAGATGTCCAGAAGGCAGTCATTGACACACTCCACAAGGTCCCAGAGTTCCAATTTTCATTTAGAAATCAAGGTACCAGAGTCTGGAGGAAGAGTGGAGAGGCACACAATCCAATCTGCTTGGCTTGAGGTCTAGTGTGAAGTTTCCACAATCACTTCATGCTTCCCTCTGCCAACAAGCGTTTTGGAGATGGAAATTTCATTCTCCAGCAGGACTTGGTACCTGTCCACACTGCCAAAAGTACCAATACCTGGTTTAAAAACAACAGTATCACTGTGCTTGATTGGCCAGCAAACTCACCTGACCTTAACCCCATAGAGAATCTATAGGGTATTGTCAAGAGGAAGATGAGAGACACCAGACCCAACAATGCAGACGAGCTGAAGGCTGTTATCAAAGCAACCTGGGCTTCCATAGCACCTCAGCAGTGCCACAGGCTGATCGCCTCCATGCCACGCCGCATTGATGCAGTAATTGATGCAAAAGGAGCCCCGACCAAGTATTGAGTGCATTTACTGAACATACATTTCAGTAGGCCGACATTTCGGATTTTAAAAACATTTTTTCAAGCTGTTGTTATAAAGTATTCTAATTTACTGAGATAATGACTTTCGTGTTTTCATCAGCTGTAAGCCATAATCATCAACATTAACAGAAATAAACACTTGAAATAGATCACTCTGTTTGTAATGACTCTATATAATATATGAGTTTCACTTTTTTTATTGAACAACTGAAATAAATAAACTTTTTGATGATATCCGAATTTAGTGAGATGCACCTGTAGGTCTGCATAGATGCTATATACACAAAATAAAAATGAAATCATGACTTTTTCAAAACTTATTTTGTTTGAAAGAATTGTCCTCAAGCACTCCACATTATGTGTAAATATTAATTATGGAGACATTAACATTGTTTATGAATTTATTGTAGATCTGGAGTATGAAGCAAGATGTGTGCGTACATGATCTGCAGGCCCACAATAAAGAAATTTACACAATCAAGTGGAGTCCGACAGGTCCTGGAACCAGCAATCCAAACGCAAACATAATGTTAGCAAGGTAAGACACAAAAGTGATTGCTGGTTTTTCCCTACTGATAATGTCCTATATTCTATGTATATTTCTACTGATTGTCTTTACAATATACAGTACATACTTTAGCTTAATGTACAATTATAATCTAGTTTAAGTAGCAACCTGTCATGATTTATATATTATAATGACTTACGACTACGATTAATAATACATTTTTGTTCTTATTTGGTCACAGCGCGTCATTTGATTCAACAGTCCGGCTTTGGGATGTTGAGAGAGGCGTTTGCATTCACACATTAACCAAACATCAAGAACCTGTCTATAGCGTAGCCTTTAGTCCTGATGGAAAGTATTTGGCCAGCGGCTCATTTGACAAATGCGTACATATATGGAATACTCAGGTAGGTTTAATGTTAGGAACTGTTCACACAATGTTTTTTTATTATTTTTTGGGAGCCCATTGGTGATGGGTACCACTTTATGGCATTTGTCAAAGGCATTCATTTTAATATATGTGTACTAAACTTTTTAATAGTCTTAACAGATGTATCCATTAAAGAATGTACATCATAGCCTATGGGTGACATATGCCACTGTTAGGGCGCGTTCAGACATCAGTTTATCTCATAACAGTGCTATCTGTGCTTTACATGATGTCCAGTTTTTAGCTCAGACAAAGTGGTCAATTTTAAAAAACAGAAACGTCAAATTGTGATCCAAGGGTCGGATCAAAATCGGCAATGCAAGTCTACAGGTTCGTGAAAAAAATCCGACCATCCGAGGGCGGTCCAATTTTGATTTTCAGAAAGGAGAAGGTACAGGGGCCTTTTTTTCTCCACATACAAGAAAAACTGATGACACTTAGACCACACTCTGATCAAGCTCTGATTAGCGTGTGATAAAAAAAAATCGGCCCATTTTTTTGTACATGAGAAAAACAAATGTCTGAAGAAGACCTAAGGCATCTGTTATAGCTGATCCATGCATCTAAAAGTCCATAAATAGTTCAAATTAAATTTTGGTGAGATGTATCACCTATGCTGTGGATCAGTAATACATGTTCTCCTGGGATAACCTCTTCTATCCTGCCTTGTATCATTATCCAGATAGTAGTATCAGTATCTATGGGTGCACCTGTGACAACCTCAGAGGAACAATATATGTCACGATTATTATGTAAAACAGAATAAATGTGGTAGCAAATCTTATTGAAGTCTAAAACGCCTGTAGCAGTTAAATCAAAGGGTAAAGAATCATATTGATGTGTTTTTGATTGGCAGAACGGCTCTCTAGTTCACAGCTACAGGGGGACAGGAGGAATATTTGAAGTTTGTTGGAACGCTAGAGGTGACAAAGTAGGGGCAAGTGCGTCTGATGGATCAGTGAGTATTTATGATTCCTCTTGTTTGAATTGTTGAATTATGTATTACTGTGTAATGTATTCTATAGTTTGTACATGTCCCTTCTGATTTGTGAAGTGCTATGGAACATGTTGGCGCTAGAGAATTAAATTATTATTAGCATTATTATTTTTAATGATGGACTTATACAAAGAAGCTTTATGCAATGGTGACAGAGTACACAAATAGTAAAGCAAAATTCAGACGATATAAGGACCGCAATGCCTGGTTCATCCATGGGTTCCCTAACCCAAACTAACAGCCTTATATATGCCTCTAAAGCTGTTAATTCAGGTCAAGAGATCTGCGTCCATTTGGGGAATTGTAGTCTGTATAAGGACTATGAAACATGGATGTCTGAATACAGCAAAAAAGGTATGGGATCTGCTTTAGAAATAAGCACAGAATATAAGTGGAAAAGTGGCCATGGCTAGAGGCTTCATTCCAGAAGGCAACACGGTGGCTCAGTGGTTAGCACTGTTGCTTTGCAATGTTGGGAACCTTGGCTCAAATCCCACCAAGGACAACATCTGCAAGGAGTTTGTATGTTCTCCCCGTGTTTGTGTGGGTTTCCTCCGGGTTCTCCGATTTCCTCCCACACTCCAAAGACATACTGATATAATTTATATTGTGAGCCCCAATGGGAACAGCAATGATGATGTCTATAAAGCGCTGTCAAATATGATGGCGCTATATAAGCATAATAAATAAGTACATAACTAGTAACCAAGGTCATCACTGATTGATATGGAACATGCACACATGATATTTCTACACAACTTTTTCATTTGGACAAGATTCCGATGGACTCCTATCTTAAAGGACATGATTCCAAGTTTTCTGTGTTATCATAATCTGGTAATTACATCTCCATTTTCCATTCTCTACCAAGGAAGTGGGTACAATAAGTTAACACTGCATATGAATATTTGATACCTTGACGGGAGCATGCTCTGTAAAATGACAAAGTTATGCTTTATTTCATGAAAACTCTTTGACCACTTCTATATGATCTTTTATTCCAGGTGTGTGTTCTGGATCTGAGGAAGTGAAGCCGATAATCCAAAATCCAAGTTTAAATGGACCAGCGTTGAATGTGCACTGTCTGAAATCACAGATTCCGGTTTAGTACAAACCTGACCAAGTCAGAATGTGCGTCATAACCGAATCTCCCTAAAAGCCGAACACTTACGGATGTCCACAATTTTCATGGACTTATGTTATCAGACATCCTTCAGGAGTTGGTGGTGTTCCAGCCAGGCTTACTGTATTTCAGCCTCAGAATTAGCAGGCCAATTTTTGGATTGACAGAAAAGTTTGGTTTGAGTTGTTTGCTATGGCAAAACCTGTGCCAAAAAGGCTAAACACGGTGAAAGTCAAAATAGAAAGAAAAGGCTGCGATGAACCAAAAGGGAAAAACAATTTCTAATAATTTGTTTTACTTCAAACCTAATTTGAACACTAAAGTTTTCCCAAAGGACCTACAGAGACCAGTTTTTAATAAATGATCCACATAACTTTGTATGACACTTTCTATTTTCTAGACTACTTTTTTGTTCCTTTCGTTACCTGTTCAGTGGTTTTCTACCAACTCAGAGTAGCGGATTAGGGGAAGATCCATGGGTATGTAAGGAACTAATGTTGCTATCAATTCAGCTTTTACTTTTGTCCAAAATCAATGTGACCTGCTGGCTAGTACCACACTTGAAGAAATGCTTAGCCTTGCTACTTGCAGATGTCTTTTTTCTGGTCACCACCTTCTTTATAAGCTCTTAATAGGTTCAGTAACGGAGTGTCCAGCATTGCTTTTTCATAGCAAAGTCCTCTCCTGCACTGAGGAGTTTTACCCTCCACAGCTTAGCTTTTAAGGGCACTTTTCATGACACGGTGTCACATGCTTTTTATAAGAATGCAACGCCGGGAAAGCTTTTTACAAAAAGAAAGATGAACTTTTAAAGAGAAAGAACACACTGTATTTTTTGAAAAGAAAACAAATATTTTTTATGTTAAAAATCTTAATTCTAAAAATGAGAAAAATGCAAATGTTGGGATTGTCTAAGTCATGCAAAAAAAAAAGTAAAAAATGCAAGTTATATTAAAGACTTGGTACCCTTTTTGTTTTGAGTTTTGGTCTTTAATTGAATTTCTGTGTATCTGTGGTCAAATAATATCTTCATGTTCTCTATAATATGGCCTTTGTTTTAATTTCCTTGCAAAGTCCTTCTGCACATTAGTCAAGGAGGAAATAATAGCCCTTAACATATAAAGGTGCCAAAGAAGAACCAATAAGATTTGCTTTTCCATGGATAATAAGGACTTCCTTATTTGGTTTCCTATTCAGTCAGATATTACAAAATATAATCTCAAACATTCTATAATACTAGGTTTTGGGATGAATCTGAGATAGAACAGAAAGATAATGTATTAAACATTTAATAAGTTTGCAATCTATTCAAAGGGCTAAAAGTTTGATATAAAAATGACAATCAGTTTTAATGGTCTAAAACTAGAGATTAGCGGATCAATCCGCAAAGGATCGAGTTTAAATTGAATTTCCAGAAATTCGAGATTTCACGCAAATTTGAACACTTTAAGATTCGATTCATGATTTGCAAAAACAAAAACTTGACCGCCACCATTTTCCACACTGCTGAAGCATCAGAGGGCAGGCTAATGTCTTTTTGTATGGCTACGCAGGTTTCCCCATAATGTGCTGCAGCTGTGACATCTTGCGGATTATCATACATAGTACAATGGTGGTCAGTACCTGGGCCATCACAGATCAGAGGTTCGCAGCGGAGCACAGTTCATTTTTCCATCTAGAGAGTTACTGTGTAAGGCCCACTCTTCTGTAGAGTGTAAGCTCTTATGGTCAGTGGGGTCTCTCTCATGCAGAGTGTAGAGTATAAGCTCTTATGGTCAGTGGGATCTACTCACTCCCTCCTCTCCCCCATGTGTATTTTGTGAGTAATCACAAGCCTTCCAGTATTAAAATCAAATTTTTGAGAAAATTCAGCGAAGCCCATGAATATGAATTTCAAAAGATTCGCTCATCTTTACCCAAATTGTGTCCAGGATTGTTAAAGGGGTTGTCCACTACTTTATATTCCCCCCCATGTATCCACCCGGGGCCCCTAAGACTTCTTGTAAATACCTTCTGTTGCTGATAATGCCTGTGAGCGGCGCTATCACTGGCCGCTCACAGGCATCACGTGACCCCTGGCTGCAGCCGGCTCTGACATCCGCTGATGTCACGACAAGTGCTGGCTGCAGCCGGGGGTCTTTGTCTTCCTGGTTCCATGGTGGATGCCAGGCTGTGGGTGGGGTTACCCCCGCGTCACACCCGGCATTCACCACGCGCTCTGCCTCTCCCCATTCATTGGGAAAGCGCGTGGTGGATGCTGGGTGTGACGTGGGGGGTAACCCCACCCACAACCCAGCAACCACCGCGGGGACCCCAGCACTGAGTCACGCCTCACTTGTCATGTGGGGGTCACGTGATGCCTGAGAGCGGCCACCGGTAGCACTGCTCTCATGTAAAAACAGCAACATAAGGTAATTACAATGACTCTTAGGGGCCCCGGGGGGATACATTGGGGAGGGAGGGGAATAAAGTAGTGGACAACTTCTTTACTTTCAAAAATGATGTCAGGCGCAGCCATTCAGTCTCTATCTACATATGTTCACTTTGCAATAAAATAAAAAATGTTATCAGTATCGCGCACTGACCTAATGTATTCCTACTGACTATGCTGGACCTGTCACCAGATTTCACAATACAAACTGCATGTTATTAAATAGATCCCTTACCCCCTTACACCGCTTTAGGGGACTTAAACAGTATTTGCCAGCAGACAGTCTCAATGGCTGCAAGTAAATAATGTTTTTTTATTGTTGTTTTGTCTTTTATTTGCTTTGACTATCCCATTTTAAAAATAGGACAAAGAATTAACCCCTTAATAACATTTGACGTACTAATACGCGTCTGTGCCCTGGGACTTAAGAGCCAGGCCCGTATTAGTACGTCATGGCGATCGCGCGCGCACACAGGCTGTGCGGGCGCGATCGCCGCCGGGTGTCAGCTGATTGTCACAGCTGACACCCGGTACTATGTGCAGGGAGCGGTCCTGCACCGCTCCCAGCACATTAACCCCCGCTATGCTGCGATCGAAGTCGATCGAAATCGATCGCGGCATTGCGGGGGCAAGGGGAGGTGATCGGCGATACTCACCTCCTCTTCCGGCTTCCAGCGCAGACTGCAGCGGCTTCCCGGGTGTTGCCATGACGACCCGATGTCGTCATGACAACATCCGGGTCACCAGAGAGCAGGAAGATTGCTTGGACATGCGCAGTGCATCTCCAAGCAATCTTAACACTGTGCACTTCTGACAGCCTGCATGGCATAGGGATGGTGCTCCATTCCTATGCCATGCAGGCGATCAGAAAAAAAAAAGTGAAAGTCCCAGAGTGGGACAAAGTAATAAGGTGTACAAACTGTCTGAAAGTGGAAAAAAAAAAATGTGCAAAAATATTATAAAAAAATAAAAAAAATAATACACCAAAAATAAAAATATAATGTACCCATCAATAAATATTATTATAAAAAAAATTAAAAAAAAACAATAAAAGTACACATATTTGGTATCGCCGCGTCCGGAACAGCCTGACCTATAAAACTGTCCCACTAGTTAACCCCTACAGTGAACACGGTAAAAAAAAAAAAAAAAAAACGCAGCAAAAAACAATGCTTTATCACCATACCGCCAAACAAAAAGTGGAATAACACGCGATCAAAAAGACGCA
The DNA here is from genome assembly GCF_046119375.1 of Phyllobates terribilis. Taxonomy (NCBI): domain Eukaryota; kingdom Metazoa; phylum Chordata; class Amphibia; order Anura; family Dendrobatidae; genus Phyllobates; species Phyllobates terribilis. Next base: position 760,268,561 of record NW_027362762.1, on the reverse strand, counting down.
TATAAATAAAAATGATACCGCTGAAAACGTCATCTCGTCCCACAAAAAACAAGCCGCCATACAGCTCCATCAGCCGAAAAATAAAAAAGTTTCAGCTCTCAGAATAAAGCGATGCTAAAAAATATTTTTTTCTATAAAATAGCTTTTATTGTGTATAAGCGCCAAAACATAGAAAAATTATACAAATGTGGTACCGCTGTAAACGTACTGACCCGAAGAATAAAGCTACCTCATCAATTTTACCACACGCGGAACAGAATAAAAAAAAAAAAAAAAAAACAATTCCTGAATTGTTGGTTTTTGTTTATTCTGCCTCCCAAAAATCGGAATAGAAAGCGATCAAAAAATGTCACGTGCCTGAAAATGGCACCAATAACAACGTCAAGTCATCCCGCAAAAAACGAGCCATCACATGACTGTCTGCCAAAATCTGGAAAAATTATAGCTCTCAAAATATGGCGATGCAAAAACTAGATTTTACAAAAAATGCGTCTTTTAGTGTGTGACAGCTGTCAGTCATAAAAACCCCATATGATTCTGACATTGCTGTAATCACACCGACCCGAAGAATAAAATCGTCTAATCACTTATACCGCACAAGGAACGGCGTCAAAAATAAACTCTTGGGTTAGGATTGGGCTAGGGTTAGGGCTGGGTTTGGGGCTAGGGTTGTGCTGGGGCTAGGGTTGTGCTGGGGCTAGGGTTGTGCTGGGGCTAGGGTTGTGCTAGGGCTAGGATTGTGCTAGGGCTAGGGTTGTGCTAGGGCTAGGGCTGGGGTTGGGATTTTTTTCAAAAGTAAGAAAAAAAGATGACGATATGGTGACTAGTGTTGAGAGCAAGTGCTCGCTACTTGAGTTTGCATCGGGTGCTCTGGTATGCATTGAGTATCGTGGGTATTTGAGTGACATGCTCGAGTCTCTGCCCCATATGCTTCGCGGCCAAAAAACTTTACGGGGATTGCCTGCCATGCACGAGCGATCCCCGCATGTTTTTTTTTGGGTGCCTAATAACCGTGAAACATGCGGAGCAGGGACTCGAGCATGTCACTCAAGCACACGCTGTACATGGTGCATACCTGAGTACCCGATGCAAACTCAAGTAGCGAGCACTTGCGCTCAAGAATAATGACAACTTATTCAATATGATGACCTAATGTAAACAAATTCTGTGCCGTACCTCTGGGTTCAAAATGTTCACTATACACCTTAATAAAATCCTTGAGGGGTATAGTTTCCAAAATGGGGACACTTGTGGGGGAGCTCCACTGTTTAGGCACATCACGGGCTCTCCAAACGCGACATGGTGTCCGCTAACAAATTGAATGGAAAATCGGCTCAAATTGTTAGCGGACGCCATGTTGCGTTTGGAGAGCCCCTGTGTGCCCAAACATTGGAGCTCCCCCACAAGTGACCCCATTTTGGAAACTAGACCCCCTAAGGCACCTATCTAGATGCATAGTAAGCACTTGGAACCCCCAGGTGCTTCACAAATTGATTCGTAAAAATGAAAAAGTGAAAAAAAAAACACTTTTTCATTTTTATGAATCAATTTGTGAAGCACCTGGGGTTCCAAGTGCTCACTATGCATCTAGAAAGGTGCCTTGGGGGGTCTAGTTTCCAAAATGGGGTCACTTGTGCGGGAGCTCCAATGTTTGGGCACACAGGGACTCTCTAAATGCAACATGGTATCCGCTAACAAATTGAATGGAAAATCGGCTCAAATTGTTAGCGGACACCACATTGCGTTTGGAGAGCCCCTCTGTGCCCAAACTTTGGAGCTCCCCCACAAGTGACCCCATTTTGGAAACTAGACCCCCCAAGGCACCTTTCTAGATGCATAGTGAGCACTTGGAACCCCCAGGTGCTTCACAAATTGATTCGTAAAAATGAAAAAGTGAAAAAAAAAACACTTTTTCATTTTTATGAATCAATTTGTGAAGTACCTAGGGGTTCCAAGTGCTCACTATGCATCTAGATAGGTGCCTTGGGGGGTCTAGTTTCCAAAATGGGGTCACTTGTGCGGGAGCTCCAATGTTTGGGCACACAGGGACTCTCTAAATGCAACATGGTATCCGCTAACAAATTGAATGGAAAATCGGCTCAAATTGTATCTATCTAGATGAATGTGGTTTTGAGCACCTTGAGGGGTGCAGTTTTTAGAATGGTGTCACTTTTGGGTATTTTCTGTCATAAAGACCTCTCAAAGTGACTTCAAATGTGATGTGGTCCCTAAAAAAATGGTTTTATAAATTTTGTTGGAAAAATGAGAAATCGCTGGTCAACTTTTAACCCTTATAGCTCCCTAACAAAAAAAAATTTTGGTTCCAAAATTGTGCTGATGTAAAGTAGACATGTGGGAAATGTTATTTATTAACTCTTTTGTGTGACATATTGCTCTGATTTCAGGGCTTAAAAATTCAAATTTTGAAAATCGCTAAATTTTCAAAATTTTCGCCAAATTTCCGTTTTTTTCACAAATAAACGCAAGTGATATCGAAGAAATTTTTCCACAATCATGAAGTACAATATGTCACGAAAAAACAATCTCAGAATCAGGGGGATCCGTTGAAGCGTTCCAGAGTAATTACCTCATAAAGTGACAGTGGTCAGAATTGTAAAAATTGGCCCGGTCATTAACGTGCAAACCACCCGCGGGGCTTAAGGGGTTAAAGATATAAGCAGTGGAAAGAGTGCTGAGTAAAATAAACCCAGTCATCCCTGACCTGCATATATTTTAAGATATGATCATTCTCAGCAGCTCTATACAGTGGAAAATAGTGGACAATTTTAAGCAGGGGCCCAATCTATTACAGGGCATATGGACAGGGACTGTCTTCTAGAGACAACCACTAAAATATTACTTATTTGCAAAAAATCATACTTTTATTACAAAAAAAATGTACTATCCCACAGAAGTTAAGGAGGATAATATTCTTCCATAGGAGTTAATTTCAGGTATGATTTTGACTAATAGAGCAGCATAACAACTTGCATAAGAAAAAATTAATGCTACTTGGTCATGGGTAATGTCAAGTACAATGAAAAGGATCAAGAGAAAATTTGCAGATAAAAATTCTGACCTTAAGAGTGTTGACCAAAACAGCTAAACTAAAAGGGGCAAAAAAATTGTTTCTCTAGAGAAGAGCTCTTTGTGGAATAGAATATGCAACCGATGACACAAGGACTGTGTGTACAGTATAGTGTAGTCATAAAGTGGGGCCGTGGCCTTAAAGTCTCCATACACATAAGAGTAATGTCGGCCGAATCTGCCAATATTGATGGATTCAACAGAAAGTTTAATGTGTACGAAGGCCCAGGACATTTGATTATCAAGGGAGATGCCAATCAGGCATTTCAGACTACTGATCACTTTGTTCTCTCGGAGAGAAGTTTAACACTGGAGCTCTTGGTAGAATGAGCGCTCCTGTGTATGGGAGAGGCAGCCAAGATGGCGGTCTGCTGAACAATCTGCCAAAGCATCGATCGACCAATAGCCATCTAATGTGAATGGCTGGTAGCAGTTTAAAACCTTATGGAGATACAAATGTACAGGAATTTATAGAAAAACGCTGACCATCCAGAGGATTCATGACAAGAAGTATGTTTTACATTAGTAGACCAATGGCATTTGGCAGCTATCTGTAATATATATATTTTTATGTCTTGCCATTTTCTGTAACATTTTTTTTTTAAAAAAAGGTATGTGAAGAATTTTTAAGCATAAGTTTTCAATTAATGTTTGTTTTTGCTCTTGTGAAAAATGGATGGAGAGTACGTATATGTTCTGCCTGCTGAAAAGAAAAGTGTGAAGAATTCCAGAGAACACTACTACTGAAAATAAAAAAAAGTATTATTAATACACACTAGTATGGAGGTGAGTAACAACAATTAGAGCAAACAATAGCTTGAAGGAGTGGTCCGAAACTAAAATGAATTTTTATCCTAAATGCCTATTTATTGTCATAAGTGAATTTCTTTTCTAATATACTTTAAAGAAGTTGTCCACTACTTGGACAACTCCTTGTCATAGCCCATGCTCGGTGCCGATAAAATAAAAAAGTCTATACTCACCTCCAGTGCCTGCTCCATTCCAGCGGTGTCAGCACTCGCGGTCCCGGGGCTGTAATGCGGTGGAATGACGCGTGATGCCCGGCGCCCAATCAGCGCTGGCGTCACTAGCCTCACCTTCGGACAAACAGAACATGAAAAGGAAGTCAGAGATCAGCCACAGCCCGAACTTCTTCTCCATGTTCAATTTGACAGAAGACAGGGACAGTGAGCCAGCGCTGATTGGGCACCTGGCTCACATGTCACAACAACCACACGCCAGCCCCGGGACCACGAGTGTTGACACCGCTGGAATCTAGCCGGCATGGGAGGTGAATATAGACTTTTCTACTTTATCGGGGCCAAACATTTAGATCAAGAAGGGATTTTCCTAGTAGTAGACAACCCCTTTAATTAAAAAGTCCCTACAATTCCCTTATTACTCTAATTTCTTTATTTTTATTTTACTACTCGCTCTTTGATGATGCGTCATTTGAGAATCCCAGTGCATGCTGGGATAGCCAAACAAATTGTCATCAGAGGGCAGAGACTGCTGTCACTGCCGCAGCCTCTGCCCCCACCCTGAAACAAATTAACATTAGTGACGTCCGTTTCAGAGGCTAGGTGTAACACGGGTGGATGTGGACCCACTGCGCCATGGGCCGGGCTTACCCTGGAGGGGTGTGACTAAGCGACCATCTGGCTTTAGCTAGAGCCTATGGTGGTGAGAATAGGCTTGGCCACCAGGTACCAGTCCATGGCAGACCAAACGTTCGAGCAAGGAGTGATGGGAGGAGCTTCCTAATAAAGTGCCTGCTTGCAAGAGATAAGCCAGGGAACCTGATATCTGCAGGACACAAAGAGTTAAATTCCTGCAGAGACCGGCCACGCTCCCCTAAGGTCAAGTGGAAACACAATGCTGTTACAGCCGTGAAAAGAAGTGCTGCAAAAGGCAAACCCCAGCAAGCTGACCTGACACGAGGATACACCTCGCGGTGACCATGGTGAGTAGGGCGACACTGAGGTGGCACACAGGTAACTGTTGTGACGCTGGGCTAGTCCTTGCTCTACTGGCCATGTGACGGTTGTTAATTCCAACATATGCACAGTAGATTCTTGCTATTGTGCAATATACAGCGTTCCATTGCTGGCTCTGATTAGAAGTAATAAGCTGGCAAAAGAGCGCACTGTCAGCGCGCGTTGCAATAAAAATACCCGGCATGCAGAGACCAGCACGCCCCGTCACATCACTTGCGGGGGCTGCTTTTTTTGGTGTAGCTTTAGTTTTTCACACTTTGTATTGGCAGGGGCGTGGCTGCCCACTTTTTGGGACTATGAATTTAGTTTATATAGCTTTCTATTGGCAGGTGTTTAAACAGTTAGACCAAGGTCCTGCTCTGCCCTCATTGAGGCCAGCTGGCACATAGAGAGGTTTCACTTTAGAGATAGGACCATCCTGAGTGGGTACACCTTGTCACAGTGGGAAGGCTTATATGCTTTTTTGATCAAAACAGTGTCAACTAAGTACCTTAAGTTATTTACAGTCATAGTCAAAAGTGTAGGCACCCTTGAAATTGTTCCAGAAAATGAATTACTTCTCCAAGAAAATCATTGCAATTACACGTTTTGTTATACTCATGTTTTTACTTCCTTTGTGTGTATTGAAACAACATAAAAGACCACAAATTTGCAGCCATTGAATTTAATTGAAACGCACCAAATCCACATATACCTACGGTTTTGCTGCGTTTCAATGTTCCTCAATGGCCGCGAATTTGCGTCGTAATCGCGGTTGAAATGGTCATGGTGCGTTTTGCAACGCAATGTGAATTTGGCGTGCTAATTAGCGCACCATGTGCACAGCACATCCGAATTCACATTGTTTTGCATGGCAGACGGTTTTACAAGCGTTTTCGCGGCATTTTCACGGCCGTAAAAACACCGCGAAAACGCTACAAAAACGCTACGTGGGCACATAGTCTAAATCCCATTCAACACCTGTCGAGAGATCTTAAAATTGCTGGTGGGAGAAGGCACCCTTCAAATATGAGAGACCTGGAGCAGTTTGCAAAAGAAGAGTGGTCCAAAATTCCACTTTAGAAGTCTAAGAAGCTTGTTGATGGTTATAGGAAGTGATTGATTGTAGTTATGTATTCCAAAGGGTGTGCCACCAATTTTGTCCAATTTGCCTTTTGTTCTCAGGTTTTTTGTGTTGTTCCAATACACACAAAGGAAATAAACATGTGTATAACAAAGAAAACGTGTAATTGCAATAATTTTCTGGGAGAAATACTTCATTTTCTGGAACAATTTCAGGGGAACCAACACAGTTGCAGCCATGACTGTATATGTACTATTACTATTTACTTATTTTCTTACTGCAGGGTATTCATTCATTTTGTTTTTATTGTAGGTTATGTTTGTTGATGGCCACAGTGTGAATGTGCACCTATCCATTACACTTATATCAACAAGTGTTCAAACTAATTTTTTTGGTGTTGGTTTAGAAAAGAGGCAAAAAAATGGAATCCCACATTGCATATCTTTATGAATTTCCCAGTGCAAAGAGTAGCTTTAAAGCCGACCACACACATTAGATGGCTGTCGGCCAAACAATACTTCCACTGATAGTTCAGCTGACAACCAACTCAGGAGACTCTCCCATTTGCAGGAGTGCTCGTTCGGCTGAGCGACACTGTGTTCTCTATGAGAAAGCCGACGGCTTATCTGCGGAATAACAATGCGATTGGCAGTCCGATATTGTACATGCCTGATTGACATCTTCCCCGATCAGTCGGATGGTGCCCTCATACTCATAAGACTGCCAACCGAACCTGTCAATATGGAGGGCCTTTAAGCTCTTCTCCCTCTTGTTCTGGAGTATCTGACCGATCCATACAATACAAAGACAACAAAGATTTCAAAAGGAACAAAGTAATACTTTATTGCCTCTGTGGGGGCTCTGCAGAGAAACTGAGCATTTATTGCAAGGTTCTCCCACAGTTTACAGTGGGAAAACTCATGACCAGTTAATTTTTTGGATGATAATGGGATGATATAAAGCAGACTATAAAGCATTAAAAGGGATTGTATAAGGGAAACTAATCTAGAGAACTGGATTTTATATTGTATTTTCATTTTATTAATTGATTTATCTTTTCTAGACAATTAATAAAATATAAAACGTATGGATATTTCTAGTCCTGCTTTCTTTTCTGGACGATCAATCTTTAGCAAATGTGAGATGAGTATTAATTGTTTTTTAGAAAACAATTTTTTTCTCCCTCCTTACATCATATGCTTCATTGCACTGACGCGCCCCCGGGGCAATGGGGTACTCGGCAGCCGGGCCTATGGATGCTGGTGGGGGATATCACGGTGGCTGGCCCGGTCCGTGGCCCAGGGCGGTCAACCAAAAAGGGGGATTGTAACTTGGATAGGAAAAATAAAATAAATAGTTTGTGACGCCACCTGTGGTACCTGGTAAGGTTTACCAGCGCAGCTGCAGACCTCCGGGGGGGTGATGGGATGGCAGCTGAGGTGTTTCTGCTCCCCACAGGTGGAGCGGGCCCTCGGGGCAGTGTGGAGTTTGGTGGGTGGTGATCCTGGGGCTTGTAGTGCAGGAGAGATGGCGCAGCAGGAGTAACTGACAGAGACAGGGGATTCGCTTCAATACCTTTACTGGTGCGGATGTCAGGTACGGTCCAGGGTTCTCAGTAGGGTGGGTGCACTTCAGGACTTCTCCCCAGTGAGCGGGTATAAGGCCTCCTGGTCCGTGTCTGCCTCTCTGTATGCTCCTGGCCAGCCTGCAACTGGGCCTAGCTTATGTGTCGTGCTGTTCCTTCACCTGTCGCTCGGTAGTAGGACCTTCTGCTGGTAACCACTCTCCCTGGACGCTGGGGCCTTGTGGTTCCTGGTCCTGTAATGGGTCTAGCTTCAGGTCGTCCAGGGACTTGTAGTCCTCCTGGAATGCCGGTGATCCCTACTGGGTATAAAGGGACCCTGTAGGCGCAGACCCGGTGTCCGGTTTGTATACTGGGGTGAGCCTATGATGCTCCTCTGCCCCCTTTACTCCTCTCTCCTCTCCTCCTTGCCGTCGGCCACACTCGGGGCCCTCAGAACTCAACTCGTGCTGTAGGCCTTGGATCGCCTAAGCACAGCAGCCAGCGTGCTGCGTCTTCACTGGTCTAAGTGCTAGCACACTCTCCAACAATTAACTCTCTGACTGAACTGCCTGGCTCCACCCTCCATATATATATATCCCAAACGGGCTCCCTCTGGTGGTGTGAAGTGGAAGGGTGGAGGTGTTTGTATGTAATGAGGGCCTCTTGTGGAGAAGTCCGTCCATGCACCCTGGGTCCTGTGGTACCTGTGCGCAGCAGGGTGCCACATTCCCCCCTAGTACAATTCAGTACTCCTGGACTGAAGCATTTTGTAACAGGTTACAACAATAATAACAATTTTAAAAATAACAATAAGTATAATAACATTAATAAAGTTACAGTAAGTCCCATAACCTGGTGTCCATTTCACCGATGAAAGAACATGAGAAACATGAGGGACCCGCCTGAAAACCCTCAACGTAGGCCCTGGGCGTGGCTACAGGGCATGAGTGATCCAGGTGCTGGACCACGTCTTCGGCCACGCCAAACGGGTTTTTGTTCTGTGGTCTAATAAGGGGGCACTTTTGATGAGTGCAACTATTTACAAATAAAGTTTTTGGCTGCTCACAGTCCTCAGCCTACAAGTCTCTGTATCCTGACGGGTAAATACAGGCACACATTTATTTCAGTTTACATAATAAACAATAACAGTAGCAATACCCACTGAGTAACTATTTATAGTGTAGGCACTTTGTGCTTATTCCCTAAACCTGGTAGGGATCTGTCCTTGTGTGCTGCGTGTGGACCTTCATAGCACTGGGGTGTCACTAGTGTCTGTGCGTACCCTTTCTGTTAATCTAGCAGGTGTACGTGCTGGTAGATTATAGAACTGCCTTAATCTCTCTGTGGGACTGGCAAGTGCACTGTCCACTAGGCCTGCAGGCTCTGCTTCAACTGGTGCTTCTCTTCTTTCTGGGGACTCTTCCTGTTCCTGAGCAGGCTCTTCCGGGGCGCTTACAGGTTCTTCTGGTTGTTGATAGAAGTGTATCACCGGTATTATAACTGCTCCATCCAGTTGAGGCCAGTCCGCAGGGAAATCTCCTAGAACTGTGTGAAGCACTTCTTCCTTGGGTTCTTCCGGTGCTATAGGAGGTACTTCTTCCTCCGTTGTCTTCAGTAGACCTGGGCACACTTTCAGATGGTCTCTTGAGACTGTTGCAGTTGTTTTTCCTCCATCTTTGCTAATCAGGCAGGTTTTACTGTTGTCAAATCTGGAGTTCAGCACTGTGTAGGGCTCTCTTTTCCACTGGTCATCGAGCTTGTGACTTCTTCTCTTCCGCTTTAGCACTATCTCTCCAGGTGCCAAGGGTTCTGCTGGTGCATGTTTATTGTACTGTTCTTCCTGTCTTTCCCTTACTCTGCTTAGACTGTCTTCGACACAGGCCTGTACTCTCCTGTACTGCTCTTGCCGATTTGTATCCCAGTCTTCAGTGGACATATCAGCTTCAGGTTCTACCACTCAGAGTTCCAGGTCCATGGGCAACATTCCGGGTCTTGCTCTCATGAGGTACGCTGGGGTACAATTTGTAGAACTCACAGGTATGTGATTGTACAGATCTACCAGGTCAGGTAGTTTGTCTGGCCACTGGTTCCTTTCATCCAAGAGTAAGGTTTTCGGCAGGTCTATGACGATGTTGTTAATTTTTTCACACATACCATTGGTCTGAGGGTGATACGGTGTAGTCCGGATCTTTTTGCATCCGTACAGGTGGCAGAATTCTTTAAACAGCTCGGCTTCAAAGGCAGGGCCTTGATCCGTCAGCACTTTGTCCGGGTATCCATGGGGCCTGTAGAAGTATGCTTGGAACGTTCTTGCTGCAGTTTCTGCTGTCAGGTCCTTGACAGGGGCTACCACCAGGAACCGGGAATAGTGATCCACCATGGTCAGGGCATAGGAGTAGCCTGACCTGCTGGGTGACAGTTTGACGTGATCCAGAGCGACGATCTCCAGGGGCTGGGTTGTCTTGATGGACTGCAAGGGTGCTTTCTGGCTGCCATAGTTTTTTCTTCTGAGGCTACAGGGCCCACAATTCCGGCACCACCTCTCTATGGAGCTCCGCATTCCAACCCAATAGAACCGGTCCTTCAGCAGGGTTTCCAGCTTCTTCCAGCCAAAGTGACCTGCTTGATCGTGGTAGGCCTCCAACACCATCTGGATATCCTTTCTGGGTACAACAATCTGCCACACCATTTCATGGGTCTTGGGGTTGACATATCTTCTGCACAGCTTCTCTCTATAGATGAACAGCCGGCTTCTCTCATTCCACAGTTGCTTGGCTTGTGGAGGAGTATCCTTCTCCAGGTGAGAACCTTCCTGGGTGATCAGTCTTTTGATGAGGCTGACAACCGCGTCACTGTCTTGAGTCTCCTTCCAACTGTGATGGGGTAGAGGATTCAGCGTCATTCCCTGACGTCTTCTGGTGACGTGTTGCTCATGGACCACTCCGCTTCGGTGGAAAGCAGGTAGTTCAACGTCCTCTAAATCATCCACTTCATCCTCGGTGTCTGACTGGTGGGGCATCCTTGACAGGGCATCAGCATTGGTGTTCTTGTGACCTGCCCGGTACTTGATGGTGAATTGATAATTTGACAGTCTGGCCACCCAACGCTGTTCCATGGCTCCCAACCTGGCTGTCTCCAGGTGTGTCAAGGGATTGTTGTCAGTAAAGGCTGTGAATTTCGTTGAGGCTAGGTAATTCTTGAACCTTTCAGTGATAGCCCAGACCAAGGCCAGGAACTCCAGCTTGAAGGAACTGTAGTTCTCCGGGTTCCTCTTGGTAGGGCGTAGCTTCCTGCGGTGACACGCCCAGGGGGGGATGGGAACGACTCGGTACCCGGGCCTTTGCCTGGCCTTAAGGATGTCGCGGTGGTTCGCTCCCGGGTCAGCTTTTAAAAGGGAATTGTTTGTTAGTTTTATGGAAGTTAGTGATGCCACCTGTAGTTTCTGGTGAGAATCACCAGCGCTGCGGCAGTCCACTGAGGCAGGTGATAAGGCAGCTCGATGGTATAGCTCCCCACAGGTGGAGCTAGGCCTCAGGGCAGCGTACGGAGAAGGGGATGCAGGACAGGCGGGACCCAGCCGGGTCAGAGCAAGAACGGGGACCGACACAGTAGTCACTTCAGTACCTTTTACTGGTGGTAATTCAGGCACATCCCGGAGCACTGCAGGGTGAAGGGTGCATATCAGGATCCTCCCCAATGAGCGGGTGTAGGGCCTCCTGTTTCTTGCCTCTGCGTAGTAAGTTTCTGACCTGCCTGAAGCTAGGCCTAACTTTATCTCTGTCCTGCACCGGTTGACGTTGTGGTAGGGCCTTCTCCTGGAGTGCACGCTCCCAGCTTACGGGGCCTATGTGTCTCCTGGCTCTGTTAAGTATCAGCTCTCTAGTGAACCTGGGACCTGTAGTTCTCCAGGGATTCTTGTTATGCCTTACTGGGTCGTAGAGATCCCGGTAAGCTCGGACCCGGTGTCCGGTATATGTTTCGGGGTGAGCTGGGTAAGCTCCTCTGCCCCCACTGCTACTCACGTTCCTCTCGCCTTCGGCCACGCTCGGGCCCTCACTAGGCTATACACACTAGCGGCAGCTTGCCGCGCTTCACCGATCTTATGGCGCCGGCACACCTTGAGCTCTAACTGAGCTACATCTGAGTTCTCTAAACTAGACTGAGCTCCACTGCAGACAGACCTCTTTCAGGCTTCTCTACTGCAGGAACTCTGTTCTGGCTAGACTGAACTGCCTAGCTCCACCTTCCCTATTTATATCCCAACGGGCTCCCTCTACTGGTCTGAGGTGGAAGGTGGAGATGTGTGAATGTTTATGGGAGCCTCTTGTGGAGGATTCCATTAATACACCCTTCTAGGATCTGTGGTACCAAGCACAGCTGGGCGCCACATTCCCCCCTAGCAAAGCTCAGCACTCCCGGGCTGAAGTACATTTTAAAACAACAATAATAAACATTAACAATGCAATAACTCTTCCCTTTATGGGAGGCACATTTCTTAAACGTTGCATAATAACATAAACAGGTACAAAGCGTCCTCAGAATTCAAGTCTCTTGTGATGAGCTTCCCAGACAGGATGTCCATCTCATAGGGTAGAGTACTTGGTGGTTTGAGGGACCTGTCCCAAACCCTCAACGTAGGCCCTGGGGTGGCTGCAGGGCATGAAGATCCCGAGTTGGACCTCCAGTAGAGCCACTCCAGACAGGTCTTACTTCTGAGGTCACCTAAAAGGGGCACTCCAGGGAGCGCAATTATATATAAGAAATAGTTTTTGGGCTGCACACAGTCCTCAGCCACGGAGTTCTTAGAAAGATAAGGAAGTCATTAGGCAAGTGTCCATATAACTTGAACTTTTCAGTAATAAAACAAAGCACAAAATAATATACAGTACAGACCAAAAGTTTGGACACACCTTCTCATTTAAAGATTTTTCTGCATTTTCATAACTTTGAAAATTGTACATTCACGCTGAAGGCATGAAAACTATGAATTAACACATGTGGAATTATATACTTAACAAAAAAGTGTGAAACAGCTGAAAGTATGTCTTATATTCTTGGTTCTTCAAAGTAGCCACTGTTATGTTCTGCTACCAGAGCTAAGGAAAGAGAGGAGATCTGTCCCTACGATAGAACTCAGCTTAATCCCTACGATGTAACAGGGAACCTGATCCTGCGATCAGACCTGCTAAAGTCCTAAGCTAGTCTGTACGGAGACCTATAGATGTGGGGAAGGAATCCCTACAAGTACTAAGGACTGGGAGGAAAATGGGACACCTCCTAACAGAAATAGTAGCAGACAGACGAACAAAAAAAATATATAGAACATAGAGGTCCGTAGACCAAGCAAACTAACAGAGTTAGATACAGAGCACAGGCTAGCTAGAAAGTAGTTAAACAATGAAGTCCAGCAAAGCCAGAAGGGCGGAGCTGGATTAAATAGGCCAACAAGGTCATGTGACCAGCAAAGGAAAAAAAAACTAAGAACAAGGTTCTAACAGCCACCTTTTGCTTTGATGACTGCTCTGCATACTCTTGGCAGTCTCTTGATGAGCTTCAAGTGGTAGTCATGGAAATGGTTTTCACTGCACAGGTGTGCCCTGTCTGGTTTTATAAGTGGGGTTTCTTGCCTTATAAATGTGGTTGGGACCATCAGTTGTGTTGTGCAGAAGTCAGGTGGATACACAGCTGATAGTCCTACTGAATAGACTGTTAGAATTTGTATTATGGCAAGAAAAAAGCAGCTAAGTAAAAAAAAACGAGTGGCCATCATTACTTTAAGAAATGAAGGTCAGTCAGTGCGAAAAATTGGGAAAACTTTGAAAGTGTCCACAAGTGCAGCTGCAAAAACCATCAAGCGCTACAAAGAAACTGGCTCACATGAGACCGCCCCAGGAAAGGAAGACCAAGAGTCACCTCTGCTTCTGAGGATAAATTTATCTGAGTCACCAGCCTCAGAAATCAAAGGTTAACAGCAGCTCAGATTAGAGACCAGGTCAATGCCACACAGAGTTCTAGCAGCAGACACATCACTTCAACAACTGTTAAGAGGAGACTTTGTGCAGCAGGCCTTCATGGTAAAATAGCTGCTAGGAAACCACTGCTAAGGACAGGCAACAAGCAGAAGAGACTTGTTTGGGCTAAAGAACACAAGGAATGGACATTAGACCAGTGGAAATCTGTGCTTTGGTCTGATGAGTCCAAATTTGAGATCTTTGGTTACAACCACCGTGTCTTTGTGCGACGCAGAAAAGGTGAACGGATGGACTCTACATGCCTGGTTCCCACCGTGAAGCATGGAGGAGGAGGTGTGATGGTGTGGGGTGCTTTGCTGGTGACACTGTTGGGGATTTATTCAAAATTGAAGACATTCAGAACCTGCATGGCTACCACAGCATCTTGCAGCGGCATGCTATTCCATCCAGTTTGCGTTTAGTTGGACCATCATTTATTTTTCAACAGGACAATGACCCCAAACACACCTCCAGGCTGTGTAAGGGCTATTTGACCAAGAAGGAGAGTGATGGGGTGCTACGCCAGATGACCTGGCCTCCACAGTCACCAGACCTGAACCCAATCGAGATGGTTTGGGGTGAGCTGGACCGCAGAGTTAAGGCAAAAGGGCCAATAAGTGCTAAGCATCTCTGGGAACTCCTTCAAGATTGTTGGAAGACCATTTCTGGTGACTATCACTTGAAGCTTATCAAGAGAATTCCAAGAGTGTGCAAAGCAGTCATCAAAGCAAAAGGTGGCTACTTTGAATAACCTAGAATATAAGACATATTTTCAGTTGTTTCACAATTTTTTGTTAAGTATATAATTCCACATGTGTTAATTCATAGTTTTGATGCCTTCAGTGTGAATGTACAATTTTCATAGTCATGAAAGTACAGAAAAATCTTTAAATGAGAAGGTGTGTCCAAACTTTTGGTCTGCACTGTACATATGCATGAAAACACACAATATAATTCAATACCCCATTTGTCAAAGTTTAGCTATCTTACTGATTATATCTGACAGGGGGTTGACCTTTAGTACTACGCGTGAACCTTCATGGTAATGGAATGCGTGAGGCACTAATAGGTGCTCTACCTCCCAATGTGTCAGTACTAGGTGTGGAGGGGCTACAAGGCTGCATTGACCTCTCTACTGGACTGACAAGTTCACCATTGGCTGGGCCTTCTTGCTCTGCTCCAATCGGGGATCCTTCTTCCGGGGACTCTTCTTGAGCTGGCTCCTCTTCAGCACTTACAGGCTCTTCTTGCTTTGCGTAGAAGGTGATTACAGGGATGATTACTGCTCCCACTAGTTGGGGCCAATCTGCTGGGAAATCTCCTAAGTCAGTGTGTATTACTGCTTCTTTAGGCTCCTCCGGAATAACGAGAGGCACTTCCTCTTGGGGTTTTAGCAGATCTGGACACAACTTTAGGTGATCCCTGGATACTGTTGCAGTCGTCCTTCCTCCGTCTCTACTAATTATGCAGGTCTTTTTATTATCCAATCTTGAATTCAACACAGTGTAGGGTTCCCTCTCCCACTGGTCATCAATTTTGTGGTTCCTTCTTTTCCTTTTTAGTACTATTTCACCAGATGTGAAAGGCTCTGCTTGGGCACCTCTGTTGTATTGAGCTTCCTGCTTGTCCCTCACCTGAGTGAGACTGTCTTCAACACAGGCTTATACTCTTCTGTACTGCTCCTGTCTGGCCGTGTCCCAGTCCTCAGTGGTCACAACCGCTTCTGGTTCTACAACACTAAGCTCCAGGTCCATGGGCAGCTTTCCTGGCCTTGCTCGCATGAGATATGCCGGAGTAGAGTTGGTGGAACTTACTGGTATGTGATTGTACTGATCTACTAGATCAGGTAGTAGGTCTGGCCACTGATTTCTCTCCTGAAGTGGTATGGTCTTTAGCAGGTCGATGATGATGTTATTCATCTTCTCACAGAGACCATTGGTTTGTGGGTGGTACGGTGTAGTTCTTATCTTCTTACACCCGTATAGATGGCAGAACTCCTTGAACAACTCAGCCTCAAAGGCTGGGCCTTGGTCCGTCAGCACCTGCTCAGGATAACCATGGGGTCTACAGAAATACGCTTGGAACGTGTTTGCTGCTGTCTCTGCCGTCAGGTCTTTGATGGGGGCGACCACCAGGAAACGTGAGTAGTGATCCACCATGGTCAGAGCAAAAGAGGACCCTGACCTGCTGGGGGACAGATTGACATGGTCCAGGGCCACGATCTCCAGGGGTCGAGTTGTCTTGATGGGTTGCAGGGGTGCCTGGCTGCTGTAGTCTTTTCTTCTGAGGCCACAGGGTCCATAGTCCCGGCACCACCGCTCAATGGAGCTGCGCATTTCTACACAGTAGAATCAACATTTCAGCAGGGTCTCTAGCTTTTTAAAGATTGCGGACACTGACTCCTGGTCTGTGGCTGACCATGTTTCCACTTCCCGTTCCGCAGCACCAGTCAGTTGTCCTAATACAACAGCGGCCCTCTGCTTACCTGTCATAGAGTACGTGTCCAAGATACCGCATATCTTCCATTTGAATCCAGACAGGGTATCTGGTTTGCCTTTGTACTGGGGGAGCCACTTTGCTCCAGGAATGTACGGTAGAGTTATGGGGGTGACAGGAGTTACAGGCGCTGCTGGTGGAGCGGCCGCCTCGGCCTGCCCGGCGTTGTGCGCGGGTTGAACATCAGGGCCGTTAAACGGTATTCCGCCGTTGTGCTGTTCCTCGGACATTCTGGCGCCCCCCTAGCGAATCGTGGCCTACCTTCTTTTTTTTTCTTCCGGTAGGCCGCAGCTCCGCAGGCGACGGTCTTCAGGACCTTGCGTCGCTTGCGTCCTGCGTCAGAGCGTTCAGCGACGCTCCTTCCAGGACCTGGCGCTTCCTGGTTTGACGTCGAAGCGTGGGGTGTGTACGGGGCTTCACGCGCTTTTGCAAGTACGCCCCTCAGTTTCCCACGGTTACGCCCTTCCTCTCGCTCGGCGGCCCAACAATGGCGGCAATCTTCACCACAGTTTAATTAACAGTTTTTTTTATTAAAGGCGCACAGTACCCGGTGGCAAAGGGCATAACACTCCGTCGTTGCAGCGGGCACGCAATCCTGTTCGTGACGCCAGGGAAGATGACACGCCCAGGGGGATGGGGGCGACTCGGTACCCGGGCCTTTGCCTGGCCTTAAGGATGTCGCGGTGGTCGGCTCCCGGGTCCGTACCCTGGGGTCAGCTTTTAAAAGGGAATTGTTTGTTAGTTTTATGGAAGTTCGTGACGCCACCTGTGGTTTCTGGTGAGAATCACCAGCGCTGCGGCAGTCCACTGAGGCCGGTGATAAGGCAGCTCGATGGTATAGCTCCCCACAGGTGGAACTAGGCTTCAGGGCAGCATACGGAGAAAGGGATGCAGGACAGGCGAGACCCAGCCGGGTCAGAGCAAGAACGGGGATGGACACAGTAGTCACTTCAGTACCTTTTACTGGTGGTAATTCAGGCACATCCCGGAGCACTGTAGGGTGAAGGGTGTATATCAGTATCGTCCCCAATGAGCGGGTGTAGGGCCTCCTGTTTCTTGCCTCTGCGTAGTAAGTTTCTGACCTGCCTGAAGCTAGGCCTAACTTTATCTCTGTCCTGCACCGGTTGACGTTGTGGTAGGGCCTTCTCTTGGAGTGCACGCTCCCAGCTTACGGCGCCTATGTGTCTCCTGGCTCTGTTATGTATGAGCTCTCTGGTGAACCTGGGACCTGTAGTTCTCTAGGGATTCTGGTTAGGTTATGCCTTACTGGGTCGTAGAGATCCTGGTAAGCTCGGACCCGGTGTCCGGTATATGTTTCGGGGTGAGCTGGGTAAGCTCCTCTGCCCCCACTGCTACTCACTTTCCACTCGCCTTCAGCCACGCTCGGGCCCTCACTAGGCTATACACACTAGCGGCAGCTTGCCGCGCTTCACCAATCTTATGGAGCCGGCACCCCTTGAGCTCTAACTGAGCTACAACTGAGTTCTCTAAACTAGACTGAGCTCCACTGCAGACAGACCTCTTTCAGGCTTCTCTACTGCAGGAACTCTGTTCTGGCTAGACTGAACTTCCTAGCTCCACCTTCCCTATTTATATCCCTAACGGGCTCCCTCTACTGGTCTGTGGTGGAAGGTGGAGATGTGTGAATGTTTATGGGGGCCTCTTGTGGAGGATTCCATTAATACACCCTTCTAGAATCTGTGGTACCAAGCACAGCTGGGCGCCACATTGGCATACGCAATTACCTTCTCTCTTCCATTTTGCTTCTGGAACAACACAGCTCCCAGTCCCTCGTTGCTGGCATCAGTGTACAGCAGGAAAGACTGGCTGTAGTCAGGGTAAGCCAGGATTTATTCACCAGTCAGGATTTCCTTCATTACTGCAAAGGATTCGGCCTGTTCTTTGCTCCACTGGAATGGGGGACTCTTTCCTCTTTTGGACTGTCCTACCAGGAGGTCTTGTAGAGGTGCTACCTTTTTGGTATAGTCCTTTATGAACCTCCTGTAGTACCCGACCAGTCCCAGGAATTGCCGTACTTCTTTGATGCTTCTCGGTTCAGGCCACTTCTGGATGGCAGTGACCTTCTCCGGGTCTGGTGCTACTCCCTCCAAGCTGACTATGTGCCCCAGGTACTGAACCTTCTGTTTGAGCAAGTGGCATTTAGAAGACTTTCGTTTCATCCCATAACGGGACAATGCTTCAAATACCTCCGCCAGGTGCTTCAGATGGTCCTCATACGTCCTCGAGTACACAATAACGTCATCCAGGTACAGCAGCACTGTCTCGAAGTACCGGTGTCCCAAGCAACATTCCATCAGCCTGTGGAATGTTCCGGGTGCATTGCAGAGTCCAAACGGCATACTGTTGAACTCGCACAGTCCCATCGGGGTGGTGAAGGCCGTCTCCTCCCGGTCTTCCTCAGCAACAGAGACTTGACAGTACCCGCTAGTAAGATCCAGTGTAGAGAAGTAATTGGCAGATTTTAGTGCAGCCAGGGATTCCTCTATACGGGGCAAAGGGTATGCATCTTTATGTGTTATGCGATTAATTTGTCGGTAATCTACACACATCCTCATGCTACCGTCCTTTTTCCTGACCAGGACCAGGGGAGCTGCCCAAGGGCTACAGCTATCCCTTACTACCCCTGCCTTTTTCATGTCGTGTAACATTTCCTTGGCTTGCTGATAATGTGCGTACGGGTCTGTAATGCTCCTTAATAGGTGGATGGTTACCGGTGGGTATGTGGTGTTGTACCCCTTTGACCCGACCAAAATCAAGTGGGTGTTTACTAAACACTTGTTCATATTCCTGAACCACTCTGTAAACACCGTGTTTCTGATGGACAGGAGTGGTGTCAGTCCCAACATGGAGCTGCTGACACCAATCCTCCAGCTGAGCTTTGGAGTCGTTGTCCTCCACTGCATCTGGTGGGGTCAAGGATTCCACTGTGCATATGGCATCATCATTCACAGTATACAATCAGGCAACAGTGGAGTATCTTGGTAATTTAACTTCCTCCTCCCCACAATTTAGGAGTCGTACAGGCACCCTCCCATTGCGTACGTCAACTACCCCTCTAGCAGTTAGGAGTGTAGGTCCGTGCTCTGAGCTAATGTGCTCCACTACCGCCTGGTAGTTCTGTCCCTTGAGACCTATTGCTGCCCTACATCAAATCAGCATCTCACTCATTGGGGGAATCACAATGTGTATCGGGTCTGTCACCAGTACATTACCAATCTCACCACCTGTTAGCTTTACCTGTTGCTGGTACAGGAGGGCCCGAATCTCTCTCTGGAGCACCTTCCTCTGCCCTGGTTTGGCAGTGTCAGCAATCTGTTGGAGTAAAAACAACAGTTCTCCTAAACAGTTACCAACAATATTTGTACCAAGTATCATATACAAGTCTGTATCACCAGGGTTAGATTCCACTACAATCAGTCCTTGGTCCTTTAGTTCCGCTCTCCCCACCTTCACTGTCATGTCCTTAACCCCTACTAGGTTAAGAGGAAGACCGTTAGAGGCATACACAAGAGAGGTTCGGGGCTGGCATTCAACTACGGACCAGTACCTTTTGTAGAGGACATCAGGTATGATGGTTACCTGTGAGCTGGTGTCCAGTAATGCAGGCGTTGCTATACCATCCAGCACTATGGACATGAAAGGCCTTCCTCCTACGAACCGATGGTACCAGCTTGATGGGCCTGGTTGATTTACTCCTGGGTGTCGGCCCTCGGCCCCAAGGTTTGCTCGTTTAAAGGACAGTTCCGCGCTGTGTGGCCTGCCTTGTGGCAATGGTAGCAGATGAAGTCTCCTGGAGGGCGACGTTGGTCGTTGGTCCTCCCACGGGGTGGCGTTGTCCTCCTCCGGGGTGGCGTTTTTCTCATTCTTCTCCTCATCCAGGGGACATCCTCAGGGCTGTCGGCGAGTAGGATCCTTCCTTCCGGCTCGGGCTCCGTCTGTAGCTGCAGGGTGCTCAGGAAAGTGGCCAGGGTTTTACTTAGCTGACGCACTTCACAGCGCTGGCTGTCCAGCTCGCTAGGGGGCACTGTTTGCATTTTTGATTCAGCTGTTAATGAAGGAGCAGTGGGTGCTGCGGGCACTGAGGTGGCCCCACCCTTGTAACGCTGGATAGCAGTCCCTGATGTTTCCAGGGGCTGTAGACCCTTAATAGCCATGTCCTTGAGGGTGTCAAAGGTGGCGTCTGGATGATCTAAAGCCCACCACCATACCGTTCTGCTCTCCTCCTGGGACCTCAACCCCCAGATGAACTGTTCCGTCAGCATTTTATTCTCATCTTGTATTCTGGCTGGACTAACCTGTTTCAGGGCCCGCAGGGCTTCCTGTAGGTGCCAGGCGTAGTCCCGGATACTGTCCTCAGGTTTCTGGACACAGTGGTAGAACCTCATCCGGAGATCTGTCTCAGTGCGGTTTTCAAAGACAGTTTGCAGTCTCTTAAAGATAATGGATACTGATTCCTGGTCTGCGGCTGGCCAGGTTTCAACTTCCCGCTCTGCAGCACCAGTCAATTGTCCCAGCAAAACAGCGGCTCTCTGATCACCAGTCATAGAATACATGTCCAGTACACCGCATATTTTTCTCTTGAACCCAGACAGGGTTTGCCATCATACTGGGGAAGCCATTTCACTCCAGGGATATATGGCAGGGCCATGGGTATCAACGGAGTCACGACCCCTGCTGGTGGGGCGGCCGCTCCGGCCTGGCGCAAGTTGAGCATCAGGAGCGTTAACCGGTGCTCCGGCGGCTTGCTGGTCGTCGGCCATGGTTGCGCCCCCCTAGTAAACCGTAGCCTACCTCCTTTTCTTGGATCGGGTAGGCCGCAGCTGCGCAGACGACAGTCTCTTTCCAGGACCTTGCGTCTCCCTCGCGGCTGGAGTCAGAGCGTGCGCTTGACAACGGTCTCCTTCTAGGACCTGACGCATCCTGGTTCGGCGTCAAGGCGCGAGGCGGGGCCTGGGCTTTGCACGCTTCCAGTGGTTACGCCTCTCCGATTCCCGCGGTTACGCCCCTCTTCTTCCCGCGCGGTGACAGGAAAATGGCGGACAATGGCGGGAAACCTCGGGACTGGCAGGAAATCTTCACCACAGTAAGTGTTACAGTCTTTTAAGGCGGTGGCAACGGGCACAGAATCCTGTTCATTGCAACGGGCACGAAATCCTGTTCGTGACGCCAGAAGTTGACGTGCCCCCGGGGCAATGGGGTACTCGGCAGCTGGGCCTATGGATGCTGGTGGGGGATATCATGGTGGCTGGCCCGGTCCGTGGCCCAGGGCGGTCAACCAAAAAGGGGGATTGTAACTTGGATAGGAAAAATAAAAATAAAATAAATAGTTTGTGACGCCACCTGTGGTACCTGGTAAGGTTTACCAGCGCTGCTGCAGACCTCCGGGGGGTGATGGGATGGCAGCTGAGGTGTTTCTGCTCCCCACAGGTGGAGCGGGCCCCCGGGGCAGTGTGGAGTTTGGTGGATGGTGATGCTGGGGCTTGTAGTGCAGGCGGGATGGCGCAGCAGGAGTAACTGACAGAGACAGGGGATTGGCTTCAATATCTTTACTGGTGCGGATGTCAGGTACGGTCCAGGGTACTCAGTAGGGTGGGTGCACTTCAGGACGTCTCCCCAGTGAGCGGGTATAAGGCCTCCTGGTCCATGTCTGCCTCTCTGTATGCTCCTGGCCAGCCTGCAACTAGGCCTAGCTTATATGTCGTGCTATTCCTTCACCTGTCGCTTGGTAGTAGGACCTTCTGTTGGTAACCACTCTCCCTGGACGCTGGGGCCTTGTGGTTCCTGGTCCTGTAATGGGTCTAGCTTCAGGTCGTCCAGGGACTTGTAGTCCTCCTGGAATGCCGGTGATCCCTACTGGGTATAAAGGGACCCTGTGGGCGCGGACCCGGTGTCCGGTTTGTATACTGGGGTGAGCCTATGATGCTCCTCTGCCCCCTTTACTCCTGTCTCCTCTCCTCCTTGCCGTCGGCCACACTCGGGGCCCTCAGAACTCAACTCGTGCTGTAGGCCTTGGATCGCCTAAGCACAGCAGCCAGCGTGCTGCGTCTTCACTGGTCTAAGTGCCAGCACACTCTCCAACAACTAACTCTCTGACTGAACTGCCTGGCTCCACCCTCCATATTTATATCCCAAACGGGCTCCCTCTGGTGGTGTGAGGTGGAAGGGTGGAGGTGTTTGTATGTAATGAGGGCCTCTTCTGGAGAAGTCCGTCCCTGCACCCTGGGTCCTGTGGTACCTGTGCACAGCAGGGTGCCACTGCACACCGGAATGCTAAGTATAATATAGGACAAATGAACCCTGATGTACAAGACACAATAAGTGGTCATTGTCTAGTCCTCTGGGGGATTGGGTCAGATGACCTTTCCTGAGAAGGGTAGTAATGATGTTACATTTCTAAGCTGTGTACTATCTAGGTGATTGACTGGTGACAATAGCTTTTCAAAGCTCAAAAAACTGCTCTAATGCCAAAAGACATTCTCAGAGTGAGCTGAGAGAAGGAGATTGACTGTGATAATGTCCAAGTGTGCGCTTCTCTCGTACTCTACATGGTAATGTCCTTATTTTAAGCACTCAAATAAAATATGACTTATTTCATAGAAAGAGAATGACCTTATCCATGTGTTTGGAGTCTAGAAAATAGGTCTACTGTAAAGCACCACTCCAGCATTTTTTTTTTCCAGTGCTGGAGTTGTGCGTCTTATGTAAGGTCTCTCACCCTAGTCTGATACTTACCCACCGCTGTCTTCAACGTTTTTTGGCTTTGGTACCACGGCACCATCTTGTGACAGCAACTTCAGGCTGGTCGGAAATCAGAAGTTACGTCACAAGCTTTCAATACAAGTCTATGAGAGCCAAAACAATCTCATGGTCTCATGGATTTCCATTGAAAAGTGACCACCAGCTTGCTCCAGCAAACACAGCAGCGATCTGGCAAGTCACCAACTGCTGGAGACAGTCAGGAGCGGCGGTGATAGAAGGTAAGTATAAGACCAGGGGCAGGGACATTACATTTAGGCACCACTCCAAAGCAGCAATTAAAAAAAAACACTGAAGGGGTGCTTTAAAGAGAACCTATCAGAAGAATCACCAAGTCACAGATATTTTTTTCTCCTATTTTATTGCTGCTGCTGTGCATTCCACTTTGTGTTGTATTTGTCTTTTAATCTACCATACAGTTGAATAAATAAGGCAATTTTTACTTTGTGACAATTTTTATGGTATTTACCAAGGGGGCATGACTCACAGGATTCTCTGGGAGTGTGTCTTTAAGCTGTAGTACGTTGTAAGCCTGTTAATAAAGACTATAAAAATTGCCAGATTTTAAAACAAAATGGAATACTCTAGCAAAAATAAAATATAAGCAGAAACTTTCCACTTTTGATCTAGAAACAGGTTCTCTTTAATGAAGAACTCCTCCCATCCAAAAATTGTATTCTCTTAATATATTGCAGTCATCATATTATATAGCACTGTATACTTACAATTGCTCATTTTGTCTTTCTACCCAGATAATTCTTCTCTTTTCCATTATGTCTATGATATAACATGATTAAAAACTGAGTAGCTGAATCCTTCTAAGCTCTATGTAGAAACCAGAAGTGTCTTTTCCTTGCATGAGTCATCACTTCAAAAGTCCCTGGCAAGAGGGAGGAGCAGAGCAGCATGGTCAAGAGTTGAAGAGGGGGATGACTCATGCAGGGAAAAGAAACTTCCTGCTTAACAGAGAGCAAACAAAAGAAGAATTAACTGTGTAGAAAAGCAAAATAAGCAATTGTAAGTACACAGTGCTGTATAATATGATTACTGCAATATATTAAGAGGATAAAAACTTTGATGGGAGGAGTGTCTCTTTAACCCCTTAAAATCCAAGATGTACTAATATGTTTCTGCGCCCTGGGACTTAAGAGCCAGGTACGCAATAGTACATCATGGAGATCGCGCCCGCACACAGACTGTGCGGGCGCGATCGCCGCCGGGTGTCAGCTGATTGTCACAGCTGACACTCGGTGCTATGTGCTGGAAGCGGTCCCGCACCGCTCCCAACACATTAACCCCCGCAATGCTGCGATCGAAGTCGATCACAGCATTGCCGTGGCAAGGGGAGGTGATCGCGATACTCACCTCTCCTGCCGGGGTCCAACGCTGTCTGCCGCGGCTTCCCGGATGATTCCATGACGACCTGATGTCGTCATGACAACATCCGGGTCACCAGACAGCAGAAAGAAACTTTGATCATGTGCAGTGCATGACCAAACTATCTTCTGCATCTGCAGCGCTGACAACCTGTATAGCACAGGGATGGTGCTCCATCCCTATGCTATACATGCGATCAGAATAAAAAAAAGTGAAAGTCCCATAGTGGGACAAAGAATAAAAGTAAAAAAAAATGTTAAAAAATGAAAAAAAAATAAAAAAAAATTGTAAAAATATAATATAATATCCACCAAAAATAAAAATATAATGTACCCATCAATAAATATTATTATGAAAAAAAAAATGAAAAAAATAAAAGTACACATATTTGGTATCGCCATGTCCGGAACGACCTGACCTATAAAACTGTCTCACTAGTTAACCCCTTTAGTGAACACGGTAAAAAATAAAAATAAAAAACAAAGCAAAAAACAATGCTTTATCATCATACCGCCAAACAAAAAATGGAACAACACGCGATCAAAAAGACGAATATAAATAAAAATGGTACCGCTGAAAACATAATCTTGTCCCGCAAAAAACAATCTGCCATACAGCTCCATCAGCCGAAAAATAAAAAAGTTTATTTCTCAGAATAAAGTGATGCAAAAAAAATTTTTTTCTATAAAATAGCTTTCATTGTGTAAAAGCGCCAAAACATAGAAAAACTATATAAATGTGGTACCGCTGTAAACATACTGACCCGAAGAATAAAGCGGAACAGAATAAAAAAATAAAATAAAAAAAACAAAAAAACAATTCCTGAATTGTTGTTTTTTGTTTATTCTGCCTCCCAAAAATCGGAATAGAAAGCGATCAAAAAATGTCACGTGCCTGAAAATGGCACCAATAAAACTCATCCCGCAAAAAAACAAGCCGACGCATGACTCTGTCGGTCAAAATATGGGAAAATTATAGCTCTCAAAATATGGCGACGCAAAAACTAGATTTTACAAAAAAATGCGTCTTTTAGTGTGTGACAGTTGTCAATCATAAAAACCCGATATGAATCTGGTATTGCTGTAATTGCACCGACCCGAAGAATTAATTCATCTAATCACTTATACCGCACGAGGAACAGCGTAAAAAATTAACTCTAGGGTTAGGGTTTGGGTTGTGCTAGGGTTAGGGTTAGGGTTGGGGTTAGGGTTGGGCTAGGGTTAGGGTTGGGGTTAGGGTTGGGCTAGGGCTAGGGTTGGGGTTAGGGTTGAGCTAGGCTTAGGGTTTGGATTTTTTTCAAAAGAAAAAGACAAAAAGGTGACGATACAGTGACATGTTTTTTTTTGGGTGTCTAACAACCCTGAAACATGCGAGCGGGGACTCGAGCAATACATGGTGCATACCTGAGTACCTGATGCAAACTCAAGTAGCCAACCATTGTGCTCAAGACTAATGACAACTTATTCAATATGATGACCTAATGTTATCAAATTCTGTGTCGTACCTCTGGGTTCAAAATGTTCACTATACCTCTTGATAAAGTCTCTGAGGAGTCTAGTTTTCAAAATGGTGTCACTTGTAGGGGGTTTCCGCTGTTTAGGCACATCAGGGGCTCACCAAATGCAACATGGCGTCCGCTAATTATTCAAGCAAATTTTACAGCCAAAAAGTCAAATGGAGCTCCTTCCCTTCCGAACCCTGCCATGTGCCCAAACTGTGTTTTTTTTCCCACATATGGGGTATCTGCGTGCTCAGAGGAAATTGCATGACAAATTTTGTCGTCCATTTTTTCCTGTTACCACCGAGAAAATAAAAAAAAATGGGTCTAAAGTAACATTTTGTGAAAAAAAGTTGAATGTTAATTTTTTTCTTCCACATTCCAAAAATTCCTACGAAGCACTTGAAGGGTTAATAAAGTTCTTGAATGTGGTTTTGAGCACCTTGAGGGGTGCAGTTTTTAGAATGGTGTCACTTTGGGGTATTTTCTGTCATAAAGACCCCTCAAAGTGACTTCAAATGTGATGTGGTCTCTAAAAAAATGTTTTTGTAAATTTTGTTGGAAAAATGAGAAATTGCTGGTCAACTTTTAACCCTTATAGCGCCCTAATAAAAAAAAAAATTTGGCTCCAAAATTGTGCTGATGTAAAGTAGACATGTGGGAAATGTTATTTATTAACTATTTTGTGTGACATAGCTCTCTGATTTAAGGGCATAAAATTCAAATTTTGAAAATTGCAAAATTTTCAACATTTTCACCAAATTTCCGTTTTTTTCACAAATAAACGCAAGTGATATCGAAGAAATTTTACCACAATCATGAAGTACAATATGTCACGAAAAAACTCGGAATCAGGGGGATCCGCAGAAGCGTTCCAGAGTAATTACCTCATAAAGTGACATTGGTCAGAATTGTAAAAATTGGCCTGATCATTAACGTGCAAACCACCCTCGGGGGTAAAGGGGTTAAGGACAAAAAAAATGTGAAGCAAAGATCACACAAACTTATTACAGATGTTGTCCAGGTCAGATGTAATTACAAGACTCTTGCATTTCAAACTACTAAGTCATAATACTATACATGTATACTATGTACTAATATAGAACATAAATGGTGGTTCAATATCCAGTTTATTCTTCCGGTTGGTCCAAATATCCTAGGAGGTGTCCATTTTACATTGATCACCTTTAAATTGCTTAAATTTAAATTGTTTAAATACAGTTCTGTTTTAAGCTGCTGACACTGGATCCTCCACTGCCACATCGATGACATATCTTCGGTCACCGTTGCTACTAATCACTGGCCACAGGGGTGACTTCTTGACTCTGGGGATGTCATCAATACAGCCTATGACTGGCTACCACAGTCATATGGCACAGGGCAAACCTCCTCATTGCAGTGAGGAGACAACAGGAAGCTACTCAGGACACTGGTGAACAATAGTGTTGAGCGAACATGCTCGACACTGCTCGGTACTCGCCCGAGCATCACGCTACTCGGGATAATCGGCGAGCACCGAGCATTTCCGGGTTACTCGGGCGGGAGCTCGGGTCTCCGCCCTGCATGTTTGGCGCTCTTTACAGAGCCAATGAACATGCAGGGATTGCCAGCCAGTCACTGTAATGCCGCAGCCATGTTGTTTGTGGGCATTACAGTGATTGGCTGGCCGCACAGCGTCACCTCAAGTATTTAAAACCGGGCGCCGCCATCTTGGACACAGTCGCTCCGGATCAGACAATGTAGGGACAGCGCTGCTGATTTAGGGAGAGATATATCCTGCAAAATAGTTAGTGTAGGGTCTGTAAAGGCTGCCAGATCAAACAAACAGTCCTTCTCAGGACTAATATCCATCCCAGGTATATCAGGCAGGCAGGCAGGCTGTATAGGAGACGCAGTGGTTATACCAGCAAACGCTGCATTACAGTCCTGTGTGCTGCTCCTGTTGCTGAAATTGCTGGACTTAGCTCCAGGTCCCGGGGGCCAGGAAAAATCCTTTTTTTTTATCTAAATCCTCTTTTTTTTTTCCTCCTTCACAATGTACAAATACCCATCTTATTAACCTTTTGGTGCCCCCCCCCACCAAAAAAAAAAAAAAGTGTGCCTCTGATTTTTCAGACACAAATATATCTGTTGAAAATAGTCTGGTGTAGGCCAGAGAAATAGAAGTGTGGTTTTGCAGTTCTATGGGCCATTTGTATCTAAAAAAAACAGTTTGAGTGTGTCGCTCACTGTTCAGCCGCAAATATATATATATTTTAAAAAGCCTGGTATACACCAGTAAATTATTACTGTGGTTTTGATGTTCCACGGTAAAACATCTCTATTATCCTGTTTTTGGCATTTTTTGCTGTATAAAAATAATAAGTGTCTCCCTGATTTTTCAGACACAAATATATCTGTTGAAAATAGTCTGGTGTAGGCCAGAGAGACAGAAGTGTGCTTTTGCTGTTCCACGGTAAAAAATCTCTATTATCCTGCTTTTTACATTTTTTGCTGTAAAAAAAAAAAAAATAGTGTCTCCCTGATTTTTCAGACACAAATATATCTGTTGAAAATAGTCTGGTGTAGGCCCGAAAAATGCAAGTGTGGTTTTGCAGTTCCACGGTACAAACCTCTGTATTATCCACTTTTGGGCCATTTGTATCTAAAAAAAACAGTTTGAGTGTGTCGTTCACTGTTCAGCCGCAAATATATATATATTTTAAAAAGCCTGGTATACACCAGTACATTATAACTGTGGTTTTGCTGTTCCACGGTAAAAAATCTCTATTATTCAGGTTTTGGTAGTTTTGCCGTAAAGAAAAACAGTAGTGTCTCCTGACTGTTGTGACACAAAAATATATCTGTTGAAAATAGTCTTGTGCAGGCCCGACATCCCAGTGTGGTTTCGCAGTTCCACGGGTCAAATCGCTGTACTATCCAGTTTTGGGCCTTTGGTATCTAAAAAAAAAGCAGTTTGAGTGTGTCGCTCACTGTTCAGCCGCAAATATCTCTATTTAAAAAAGTGTGGTATACCCCAGTAAACAATAACTGTGGTTTTCCTCTTCCACGGTTCTAATCTACTCTTTATTACCCTTTTTCCATTGATAGTGCAAGTGTAAGCTATTTTACTTCATTTACAATGGGCAAGGCGCGTGGCAAGGGACGTGGAAGTGGACGTTCTGGTGATGGTTCGTGCAGAGGACGGGGCCGTCGCCAAGGTGAAAATGTGCCACAACCAACAGCCACATCTTCTCGCTCCCACTTCTTGACCGAATTACTAGGGAAGCACAGAACAACACAAGTATTGAGAACTGATCAGTGTGAACAGGTTATTAATTGGATAGCAGACAATACTTCCAGTTACCTGGGCACCACCACCTCTGGTCTGTCTTCCACACGGTCAACTCTTAGTAGCCGTGAGTCTCGACCGCATACTCCTCCTCACCCTGATGCTCCTTCCTCCCACCATGCCGAGTGTCGTCAGACAGCAAGTGATCCCACACTGGGACACTCTGAAGAGCTGTTCACTGGTCCATTTCCATATTTGGGCCCCTCGCCTGATACGCTTGAAGTGGTGGAAGAGGAGATCCCATGTTGCGATGCCCAAATATTTGAACAGCCACGGCCACAGGAAGTCGACGTTGGCAATCTGTCACAAGAGGTGGATGATGACGAGACACAATTGCCAGGAAGTGAGGAGGAGGATCGTGACCCAACGTGGAAGGAGGACATGCAGAGTGAGGCCAGCAGCACACAGGGGGAGGGAGGCAGAGTACCCCAACAGGCAGGAAGAAGCAGTGTGGTGGCCGCAAACAGAAGGCAGGCAACCGTTCCCCGTAACACCAACACGAGGGACGTTGCCAGTACAAGCGGTAGGTCTTCCAGAGTCTGGAATTTTTTTAAAGACTCTGCTGATAACCCCAAAAAGGCCATATGTTCCACCTGCCATGCCAGCATCAGCAGGGGTGACAAAACTACCAGCCTGACCACCACCAGCATGATCAGGCACATGGCAGCAAAGCACCCGACTTTGTGGGGCGAAACCCAGGGTCCACGACCAGTGTCAGCGGGTGTCACCACTGCTTCTTCCACTGTTGTGCGTGCAATAGAACCCCCTGTTGTGTGTGCAAGGCAATCCCCTGTCCATACTGCATGTAAAGATGCCCCCTCCTCTCAGTCTTCACTTGTTATGGCAGTTTCTCAAGAAACAGCATCAACGTCCACGTCCACGTCCCACCGCAGCATTCAATTGTCCATATCCCAGACCTTTGAACGAAAGCGGAAATTCGCAGCTAACGCCCCACAGGCCACAGTCCTAAATTCGCACATTTCACGACTGATTGCATTGGAAATGCTGCCTTTTAGGCTGGTGGAGACGGAATCCTTCCGCAATCTTATGGCGGTGGCCGTCCCTCGGTACTCGGTCCCCAGCCGACACTATTTTGCCCAGTGTGCCATCCCCGCACTACACAAGCACGTGTCCCAAAGCATCTGCTGTGCCCTCAACAACGCAGTTACTGGGAGAGTCCACCTGACAACGGAAACGTGGACAAGTGCTTGTGGCCAGGGACGGTACATCTCTCTGACGGCACACTGGGTAAACATAGTGGAAGCCGGGACCCAGTCGGACCTTGGGACGGAACACATCCTCACCACACCGAGGATTGCGGGCCCTATGTCAGTCAGAGTTGCCCCCACAGTGTACAGCTCCTGCGCATCCTCCTCCTCATGTTCAGCCTCCATCTCAGATATCACCACATCAGTTACAAGCTGGAAGCACTGCAGTACTGCCTCCGCCAAGCGGCAACAGGCTGTGCTGAAACTCATAAGCTTAAGTGATAAACCTCACACTGCTTGTGAGTTGTGGACAGCTGTGAAAGAGCAGGCAGATCTGTGGCTGAGACCGCTGAACCTACATCCCGGCATGGTCGTGTGTGACAATGGCCGTAACCTGGTGGCGGCTCTGAGGCGAGGTGAGATCACACACGTACCATGCCTGGCTCATGTGCTTAACCTCGTGGTTCAGCGGTTTCTTAAATCGTACCCCGAGTTGCCAGATCTGCTCGTGAAAGTACGCCGCCTGTCAGCTCATTTTCGCAAGTCGGCTACAGCTTCCGCCGCCCTTGCTGTGTTGCAGCAGCGTTTGCAGCTTCCGGCACACCGACTGGTGTGTGATGTCCCCACACGTTGGAACTCTACCCTCCACATGTTGCAAAGGATTTGTGAGCAGAAGAGAGCAGTTGTGGAGTACCAGCTGCAACAAGGCTGTCGATATTCAGGTCAGACTCCACACATAAGACCTCAGGAGTGGACCTGGATGTGTGACATATGTACCATCCTGACAAACTTTGAGGAGGCCACCAAGATGGTGAGTGGCGATGACGCCATCATTAGTGTCAGCATCCCACTTGTCTGTCTTTTGCAACGCTCTCTGCAGAGAATTAAAGAGGAGGCATTGCAGCCAGAGTATGATGAGATGGATCAAGAAGCCGTAGCGGGCGATTACACACAGCCCAGCCTCATCTCATCCCAACGTGCATTGGGGGACAATGAGGGAGAGAAGGAGGAGGAGGAAGAACAGGAGCTGCTATCATGCGTTGTAGACGGTAGTACCTGTACAAGTGTCATACCTTCGGTTCAGCATGGGTGGCCTGAGGACAGGGGGGAGGAGGAAGAGGAGGAGGAGGAGAAGGAGAGCATGGTCAGTCGTCATCTTGGTGAGGACACGGAAATCTTGCCCGTTACCAGTCTGGCACGCATGGCTGACTTTATGTTACGCTGCCTTAACCGTGACCCTCGTGTTGTCAAAATGTTGGGTGACAGTCATTACTGGTTGGTGACACTTGTAGACCCCCGCTACAAGGAGAACTTTCACTCTCTTATTCCTGAGGTGGAGAGGTCTACAAAAATGGGGCAATACCAGAAGGCCCTTGCTGCAGAACTCTTAAAAAAATTCCCATCTGAACACGCTAGCGGCAGAGGTCACAGTTCGTTGCCCAACCAAGGCGTACAGGCGAGAGAGATGCAACTCCAATCCAGCAGAGGCAGGGGAACACTATCAACGTTCTGGGACAGTTTTCTGACACCCGCCCAGCTTACAGGCCCTGAGGCGCGGGGTACTCTCACAAGGAGTGGAAAGTTTCAAAAGATGGTGAGGGAGTACCTTGCCGATTGTACCAGCGTCCTCCGTGATTCCTCTGCGCCTTTTAATTATTGGGTATCCAAGCTGGACACTTGGAATGAACTCGCTCTGTACGCCTTGGAGGTCCTGGCCTGCCCTGCCGCTAGCGTGTTATCGGAGCGTGTTTTTAGTGCCGCTGGGGGAATTATAACTGATAAGCGCACTCGCCTGTCAACTGACAATGATGACAAGCTGACCCTTATCAAAATGAACAAGGGCTGGATTGGGCCAGACTTCTCATCACCACTAAATGACAGCAGAGTAACATAAAGTCAAATCCACTGTGTTATTTCGGGAGGTGTATTCACATGCACCGCTTCACACCCACACATGGGTATACGCTTCCTCATTTCGGCTGTTTAATCTTCTTCTCCTTATCCTCAGCCTCCACCACCACTATACCACCAGGGTGCCAGCATTGCAAGTTCCTCCGTCCTAATTTTTGGCAGCTTTTGCTGGGAAAGCATAAGCAAATACCATGGGACACCCACTCCCCAATAATGGGACTTATGTTTGTAATATGCTGTACTGCATGGCTCTTGTAAGGGGCATTGCAAGTTGCTCCGTCCTAATTTTTGGCAGCTTTTGCTGGGAAAGCATAAGCAAATACTATGGGAGACCCACTCCCCAATAATGGAACTTATGTTTGTAATATGCTGTACTGCATGGCTCTTGTAAGGGGCATTGCAAGTTGCTCCGTCCTAATTTTTGGCAGCTTTTGCTGGGAAAGCATAAGCAAATACTATGGGAGACTCACTCCCCAATAATGGGACTTATGTTTGTAATATGCTGTACTGCATGGCTCTTGTAAGGGGCATTGCAAGTTGCTCCGTCCTAATTTTTGGCAGCTTTTGCTGGGAAAGCATAAGCAAATACTATGGGAGACCCACTCCCCAATAATGGGACTTATGTTTGTAATATGCTGTACTGCATGGCTCTTGTAAGGGGCATTGCAAGTTGCTCCGTCCTAATTTTTGGCAGCTTTTGCTTGCAAGGCATAAGCAAATACTATGGGACACCCACTCCCCAATAATGGGACTTATGTTTGTAATATGCTGTACTGCATGTGACGCGCCCCCTGGGCCGTGTGTACACGTGTGTGGGATACCCGGTGCCGGGTCTCTGGGGTCTGTAGTCTCCGTGGCGGTGACCCGGTCCCGTGGCTCAGGCTGGTCAAACCAGTGGCAATCTTTCTTAGGTTTTGAGGTTAATTGTCCGACTGCGCCACCCGTGGATTGCGGTCAGGGAGTACCACCGCTGCGAGGCAGACCGCTGAGGCTGGTGTTGTGTGCGCAGCATAAAATGGGATAACTCCCCTCGGGAAGAGTATAGCCTCAGGGCAGTGAGTGTGGATGATGGGGGTGATGGTGCACGAGCGCAGCAGGAATGACTCAGAGTCTTTGCAGTGCAGTTCAGGGTCTTTACTGATGATTATAAGGTAGACCCTCCCGGGAGTACTGGCTAGCATAAGAGGCCTGGTCAGTCTGTGAGCAAGCAGGAGTTCCCCTGGCCAGGTGGAGTTGTAGGCCTCCCCGTCTGTCTGCACTCTTCCTGGCTACCTTGCTGTAAGCGGGTAGAAGTAGCCCACATCCCTGAGTGTACCGTGTAGTGCTCACCCGTATGGCTGGTGACTTGGGGCCTTCTGTTAGCCTCCGTTCCACGACGGCGGTGCTGGTCCCTTGCTTGTGACTGAGCCTCCGGGCTTCTATGGCCAGAGGACCTGAAATCCCCTGCCGGCTGGTTTCTGCTGCTGGATATATAAGTCCTCACAGCTTCGGACTCCTGTGTCCGGTTCCTATTGTCTTCTGCCAGGGCGAGCTCTGCTCAGCTTCCAGCCCCTCGTCTTTAGCTCCTAGCTCCTACAGAGCTCCTTGCTGTTACTTTCCCTTGCTCTCACACTGACTCTGACTGTTCTCTGTTCTCTGACTCACTCAACCCCACCCCAGATCCAGTTTATAAGGGCAGAATTCTCCCCTCCCAGGACTGGGGCAGGAGGATGTTGCATGTTTAAGGGATCCTGACCAGGAAACCTCCCACTTGCTCTCCGACGTAATCTCTATTACTGTGGTGACCAGACCCCTGGGGTGCCACACATGGCTCTTGTAAGGGGCATTGCAGTTCCTCATAATTTTTGGAAAGCATTCCATTCACTGCTTAGGCCAACAGTGCACAGGAGACCCAGTTGCTATAAATGGAAAAAAAGGTTTAGTTAACGCCCTCTGACCTCCATGTCATTTCCAAGGGGCATTGGAGTGCCTCGAAATTTTTGGTAGGCATTGCACTCACTGTATGCCCTATAACTGCGTAGCCGAACCGCTCCTTTTGTTACAGAAACATATCCTACAAGACATATCTGGTTGACTGGCCTGATATTGATGTGAATGTTCCCTGTTCCTCCTGCTCTTTCTCCTTTGCCACTACCTCATCCATCATTTATCACCTGAAGCTTTGTTTTAACGGGAGTCATAGAACTTGGATAGTAGCAGGAAAACATCCATCAATCCTCGGAGGAGGTAGGATATGCGCCAAAACGCTGACCTCCTCAGGCCTAGCCGCTACTACATACATGCGCTTGCATTACAACAAAACAAAGCAGATGCTAACTTCTATCATCCTCATCATGCTCCTCACCTTGGCACTCTCAACTCCCCTGATGGAGAAGCCAGGGCCCACCGGAGGAGTCTGATAGTCCGGTGGGCTCGGCCAATGCTGCCCTAAAGCAGGCCAGGCTAAGAAAAGTGTGGGAAAGGTTAACGGTACAAATAGGGGTGGCTGGGGCCAGATTCCGCCTCCACATGCCTAAAAGGCCCAATTTAAAGTGCAAGCAAGCAAGCAGTATGGTATTGCAGCCTGGGGGTGGGTGGGTGGCAGGGCTGCATACTTGCGCTTGCATTGCAAGGAATGGGAGAGGTACAATTGAACACTGCCCTGGGACAAGGACTTGAATGGGGATAGTTGCAAGTCTGCAACGACAGGTGCAAGGTGGGAGGCATCTTCGCATGTACCATGAACAGGGGTTTGGCATGCACACACTACAGCGGAATAGGCTCTCCTTCCCACTAAATGCACTGGGGAGGGCACAGGTAATGTTTTGGTATACGCGCTTAATCTTATGTATAAGGCACACCAGGACAAATAGGGGCGGCTGGGGACTGAGTATGGATACCTCGCTGCCGAAGCAGCCATGAGGTAGTGGCCAGCTTCGGCCTCCTCTAAACTAAAAGGCCCCATTTCAAGTGCAAGCTAGCAGTATGAATTGCAGTCTGGGGGTGGGTGGGTGGCAGGCTGCACACTTACACTTGCATTAAAAGAAAACATAGCAGATGCTAACTTCTGTCATCATCATCATGCTCCTCACCTTGGCACTCTCAACTCCACCGATGGAGAAGTCAGGGCCCACCGGAGGAGTCTGGTTCTCTGGTGGGCTCGTCCAATGCTGCCTAAAGCAGGCCGGGCTAAGAAAAGTGTGTGGGGGGATGTTCCAAGGAGAAATGGGGGCGGCTGGGGACCGTTTATGGACACCCGACTGCCCCCAGGCGACTGGGGACCGTGTGGACACTCGGCCGCGGGGCGGCTGGGGACTGAGTATGGATTCCAGGCCGCCAACACAGCCATGACGTGGTGGTCAGATTCCGCCTCCACATGCCTAAAAGGCCCAATTTCAAGTTCAAGCAAGCAAGCAGTATGGTATTGCAGCCTGGGGGTGGGTGGGTGGCAGGCTGCATACTTGCGCTTGAATTGCAAGGAATGGGGGAGGTACAATTGAACACTGCCCTGGGACTATAACTTGCATTGGGATAGTTGCAAGTCTGCATCTTCTGATGCGGCAAGGATCACTTAAGATGGGCACACTTTTAGACAGTGACCTGGGAGTCAGAGATGCTTCCAGGGGTCTTCCTCATGCTGTTCCCATGTCTTTTCAGCACTTTATGCATGTGTCACACAGCACATGGCCAGATAAGGTTGTAAAATGTTAAAATGACATTTCCCGGTGAATGCATTTGTCATAGTTGAAAGCAACACAAAAGTGCAAAAACGCATAAAAAATGCTACTTGTGAACATAGCCGAAGGTGTGGAGGAGTATTTTTGTTTTTGGTCATTTATTTTAACTTATACACAAGTCTTTTCCCTGGAAAGGATGTTCCTTAACATATTTCACAGGAAAAAAGTTTCACTTTCGTTTTATTGTGAGCCTGTAAAAGTGGCTTAATACCTCTGACCATGTTGTTGACAGCAGTGACCTGGGGGTCAGAAATGCTTCCTGGGGCGATCCCCATGCTGTCCCCATGTCATTTGAGCACTGTCACTATCGTTTTGGGCACTTGTTAGGCTTTTAAAAGACTGCCGGGGGTGCCACCGCAAAAATGCTCAGGTCTCCCATAGACTAACATTGGGCTCGTTGCTCGGGTCGAGCACCCGAGTATCACGGCGAGCTCGGCCCGAGCTTCGAGCACCCGAGCATTTTAGTGCTCGCTCAACACTAGTGAACAAATATGTAGAAATGCCACCAACGACAAGGAGCTACTTCACCGATCAGCCATTGCATTAGGGGTAAGCCAAAATGGTAAAGCAGTTAGTCTTTCACTTTGTAGGTAAAAAACTGATTCAACCACAGAAATGTCTGGCTATTACAATCAAGCCATGTTTATCCCACTAGGAATTTGGTGCAAATCCACACCCACAAATTCCAAATATTAAATACAGATTTTGGCACTGATTTTGCTACTCATTTCACAGCATTTTTACACAGAAAGAGATGATAATGTCTGTAAGGCTATGTGCCCACGTTGCGGACCTGAAGCATATTTTTTACGCTTCTCCCTGGCGGGAAAATCGCATGCGGATATTACATGCGGTTTTCCCGCCAGGTAGAAGCGTTTGTGAGGCGTCCTTGCATGCATTTCCGCATGCGGGTTATCAAGCACTTCTCCAAGCATCACTTGGAAAAGTGCTTGACAACTTGTTCAGAATGGTAAAAAATAAAAAAATAAACTTTATACTCACCTTCTGATGCATTCTCTGCCCCGTCCGGAGTCTTGAGCGGCTCACGCTGTTGTGTGCAGGACCTGCGGTGACGTCATTGAGTCATGTGGTGGGTCACATGACTCAATGACGTGGCAGGTCCTTCAGACAACAGCGCGACGGAGGGAAAACATCAGAAGATAAGTATAAACTTTATTTTATTCTTTTTTTTACAGGTTCTTTGGTACCCAGGTCTGGATGAGAGTCTCCTCTCCTCCAGACTTGGGTACCATCCGCACATTGATTCCGCAGCGCTTCCGCAAAATTAATGAACATGCTGCGGATTTTTGACTGCAGCATATACGCTGCGGAAAAATCCGCAGCATGGGCATTGACATTGCGGAATGCCATTGGGGACCATGGGGTGCGGATCTACATGCGTTTTTCAAGCGTTTACGCTGCGGAAATTCCGCAGCATATACGCTTGAAAAACGCTACGTGGGCACACAGCCTAAAGCATCTGATTGTTCTTTATAAGTAAAAACAAAAAACATATTATGCAGCTTTAAAAATCACCAAAACTGCAACACTTCTGCTATGTGTGAACTTGGCCTTTGTGTCCTAACTGCTCAGAAGCTTTATTGATGTGTATAGTTTCCAGTTCATGACCTATAAATGCTCCAATAGTCACAGCTCTCAATATTCTTTTAATGGGGTAAACATTACAATGCAAATTCTTGAGAGTCCTATGATTTGATGGCATTATGACTGTCAGTCTGCATCCTTTGGTTCAGTGTGACAGTCATTTTCCACTGATTCATCGTCAGCCTCTATGTCATGAAAATCTGGCACTTCATTGGATATGTGGATTTCAATTGTGCTAGCTTCAGAACCTAGCAAAACAAAAGAGACCCATATTCAGACACCCATCATTTCATTTATTCTTTATATTTATGCCATCTGCTTTCCCATTTGTTCATACAAAAAAGGGATATGCCTGTTTAAAGCAATTTTACATTGTGAGCAGGTTTTTGCAATGAAACCTGAGATCAGCATGATGTAGGGGCCGAAAGCTTGATTCCAGCGTTGTTTCACTTACTGAACTTTTTGCAGCAGTTTTAATTGAATCCCTGTTTTTTCTGTTGTAGATGTAGCAGTGCTATGAATCTTGAGCTCTGCATTATCCCAACCACACACCTGATTGGCAGCTGCATTTTCAGCAAGCTGCCTATCAGTGTTGGGGGTGGGGTTACAAAGATTAGATGGACTGCCTTGCACGTGAGATCTAGTCCTCTAGTGAAAACCTCCTGCTCATAAAACACTGATTGTATTGAAACCACAACAAACAGAAAAGTAATCGATTACATCCCTGGAATCAGGCTTTCTTGCCTCATATTATACTGCGCTCAGATTAAATAGCAAAAACCTTCTGACAGATTCCCTTTAAATTAAAACTTGTGATTATTTTAAACTTTCTCTCTGATGCAGATCTTCTTTTTACAGGTCAGTTTTATACAGAATACAAAAATATCTCATAATCAAGCCTCATTCAGAATAAAAGAAATTTACAGTAAAACAAAAAATGTGTTTTTTTTTAAAGGTGAATCAGTGATCTGATTCATGCTGCCCAAACCGTGGCCAGAATGAATACGATCATGTCTGCACCATTACAACCAGGTATGTTTTTCTCTGAATTGCTCAGGTGTTTCAGAAAAAAATATACTTTAAAGATCTGGTCAGGAACCATAGCCAGAGACCAGACTACCCCAGCTCAGTCCTCAGCCGGCTCTTCCCAGCACTGCTGTGGATGATTACAGATCTCTCCCTGTATACACATGAGAGATCCATCAATCACCTGCAACAGCACTGGGAAGAGCTGATCTTTAAGGTATATTTTATCTGAAACAAGTCTCAGAGAAAAATATACCTGCAATTGTGCAGCCGAGCTCTGATTCATGCTGCTTGTGGCTTTGGCAGCATGAATCAGATAACAGGTTTCCTTTAAAGATATAGCTACACCAATATAAAATATATATATATATATATATTTCAGAGCACAAACGGCCCTTTTCCCTACAGCCAAAAACAATTCAGCTCTTACAGGCAAAATGTTACAATTTTTTTTTAGGAAAGCAGAAGACATTAAATTTCCATGCATCTAACACAATTGGGACAAAGGCTGGTAATGCTGTAAAACAGTAAAATAAGCATGATTTCCTTGTATCCTGTGCAGCTGCAGTGCTGCCCATTCACTGCCCCCAACCAGTCTTTGTTTAGGCCTCAGTGTCCTAATGCCTACAGCCGAGGCTGGTGATTGGCTGCTTGATCATGTGTTGTAAATGGGACGTCACCGCTACAACCAGCAAACAAGGAGCATCGGGGAGCAGCGTTGAGGCAGCGCAGGAGTGGCAGGGGATTCTACAAGTATGCAATGCCTATTTTAATATTTTACGGCATTACCAGTCTTTACCCCAATTTTGTTCTATCTCAGACAACACCTTTAAGTGGAATTGTCCTTGCAAAAGAGAAACACAATAGCTACTGGGTCGTAACCCAGACATACTGCAAATGTCAGCAAAATTAGTTGGGCAAAATGCTTTGTAAATATATACAATAAATAAAAGGCATCAAGGTATTTTCAAAAATATTTATTGTAAATGTTACAAATGTCATTTCTAATATATACCGCAGTCTATTCCAACAATATTTTGAAAGGTATGAATTCATTTTCTACATAGATTAAGGAATAATAAAAAAAAGTCAGGGTACATAGTGTGCGGTACAGCACAGCATCATGTTTAATGGAAATATATATTTTTGGTTTGCAATTCAACATGAGCCATTTAAGTGACATCTGGGACTAAAACAGATGCTATTAAGGGAATCTGTCAGCAGGTTTATGCTACTTAATATGAGAGCAGCATAATATAGGGCAAGTAAGCCTGATCCCAGGGATGTGTCATTTATTAGGCAGTGTGCTGTAGTTTCATTACAATCAGTGTTTTATCAGCAGGAGGTCATAGAGGTCCAGGTCTCATGTGCAGGCCAGTCAAGCGAATCTGTATAACCCCGCCCCCACCACTGATTGGTAGCTTGCTGACAATGCACAGTGTACACAGGAGGCTACCAATCAGTGGTGTGGGCGGGGTTATACAGAGGCATCATTCTGACCACTGCTACATGTACAACAGCGAAAACAGGGATTCTGTCCAAACTACACCAAGCAGTCCAGTAAGTGATACATCGCTGAAATCAGGCTCTCTGCTGCTCTCAGATTACACAGCAAAAACCTGCTCCAATATTCCCTTTAAAGGGGCTTTCCCATCCCTTAAAGTGATGGTACATTGCTAGGATTTACTTTATGATATGTGATTGGTGAAGGTCTAATTAATCCTGAGAATAAAGGTGAAGCAGTGCTACTGTAGTTTAAATGGCACCATGCAGCAGTTCGCTATACATCTAGGTAATGAGGTCTGCTCTGCGAAGACAAAATAGAGAGATGGAAGCAGCACTACACTGGCGCAGTCACCTCTTCATTATCATAATCAGTGGAGGTTCCGGACATCATATCCCCACCTATCATAACAATAACGGTAAAGTCGCATGATGAATAAAAAATGTTATATAGTGTTTGTCATCCACATCCTGGTTCCCCATCGAGGTGCCCGGTGCAGGAACATAACCCTACAGGAAATATTGCAATTTCATAATAATTATGCTGCGTAAAAGCAATGACATAGCTATGTGTGATGCATGAAATCAGGATCTAGACAAGGGTTAAACAGAGTAGGTGGCCTATGGATCCATAAAGGGGGTAAGCGGGTGAAATTTAGATTCCTTTTATAGCAATGAGATGCTGATAATACCTAATAAAATAATACTGTAGGACAGTACAATGGGTGCTTCTAGTTAGGACATAGGTGAGTGGGTGCCCGGTGTACTATAAGAGAGAAGAAACAAGGAGTGGACCCTACTACAGACCATGGCAAAATGCACATGTATGGAGAGGATGGAGCAATATGGAGTGTGTATTACAGATAAGAACACAGGAATTGTTAACAAAAGGGTTCAATGGGAGAAAGTGAAGAATTATCCAACCATCAGCAATGATGCTCAACCTCAGGGCTCAGGGGAGATGGGGGGACACATCTGAATCCCCTGCTTTGGGTTTGTCCCACCCTTGTATCAAGAGATTTCCAAGTAGATAGCTCGAGTTGCAAAAGTGTCAGAGAATAAAAATATACAAATTCTATATTCTGTTAATCTAATGCTCTAAATCATTTTGCAGTCACTAAAATACAAACCTTTCTTATTTTTGTATTTATTCAAATACACTTC
The DNA here is from genome assembly GCF_046119375.1 of Phyllobates terribilis. Classification (NCBI taxonomy): domain Eukaryota; kingdom Metazoa; phylum Chordata; class Amphibia; order Anura; family Dendrobatidae; genus Phyllobates; species Phyllobates terribilis. The sequence goes on along the minus strand of NW_027362762.1, from coordinate 760,227,227 downwards.
TTCCCAGAACTTGTGATGGGACAGAAATCTATGTTAGCACAGCTTTTACTATTATGGGATGTCATGGAAAAACTGACATTAGAAAAGCAAACAATGGCGCAGCCAACTTTCTCCTTCATGTCTCGCTCCGCACACAGCTTCCATCAGCTAAATAAACAGCAGTGTCCTGGAGTGAGTGGGATAAATGACTGTCATTTTCAGTTCTTTCTAAATGAGATGGAGAACATGCATGTAGACCACATATTGCCCTATGTGCTAAATCTACAGCAAGTATCAGCTCTCAGCAAGAAGAAACAGAGAATTAAAGTCGTGTATTTTTAGGTAACGAAAACGTTTTCCAAATGATGAATTTACCTTTTCCATAGTAAAGCTGTTTTATTAAAGGTGTCATCCAGGACTATTTTCTTTTTTTCTTTTGGGCCTAAGAATTTACAGGCACGTAGTTGTCAACTACCTGCCTCCGATCTTTGCTGACTCAGAGCGGTCACGGACCACTCCTGCCAGTGATTCTGCGTCTTCCAGTAATATGATGCTCACAGAGCAGCTTCTTCTCTTCTGCTCTGTTTAAGGGGTGTGACTGCTTACATTATGCTCATTGACAGTCAGCTCCCCGCGGCAAAACTGTGGGGAGCCTGCTGTCAATCAGCATTATGGCGGCAAATTTTCGCCATACCCCAGTCCATGCCCCGTTACCATATCTTTCTCCCCCAGCAAGAGGAATTGTCAGAGGGGCACTGGCAGTGAGGGAAATTCAGTAGATGCCTGAGACTGCAGGGCGCAGGCCCAAATTCAGGACTGTCCGCTGTATCCGGGATGGTTGGGACTAGAGATGAGCGGATGGATTCCTGGGTCTCTGGTCCAGCGTCCAGATCAGTGACACCTGGCAGCTGGACAGGAGGCCGTGAATCTCTCACCATCCATCGTTCCCGGCGTGGCTTTTGATCACCTAGGGTCGGCAGGATGTCATTTGTGCGTCCTGCTCATCTCTCGTTGGGACCTGTGGGATATTTCCTGTTCCTTGATTCACAGTCGGAGCCGCCAGAACTTTCTCATCTTCATGTGACACGGGCGCCGATGGGTGAGACTAGTGACGCCCTTCCGCTGCGGACATTTTAAATGCCGCTGTCAGAGTTTGACAGCGGTATTTAACATGTTAACAGCCATGGGTGAATCGTGATTCCACCTGCGGTTGTTAGGGGCACAATGGCAGCTGATCAGATCAGCTGTCATGTCCCCAGAAAGGTGCGGGCTCGGCGTCGGAGCCCGCACCAAAAGGAAGAGACCTGACATGTGCCGTACATGTACGGCACATGTCGTGAAGAGGTTAGTAAACAATTAAAGTTATGGGGGAGAAATATATATAGCTGTACATTGTACACACATACATTTTTCACAGGATTTGTCACCAGAAAGGTCATGTGTGGTTTTGCACATTTTCCACAGCACCCTGTACCTGAGCCTCCATAGGACCTGCAGTTACAGAGAGAGAAGTTACCAGCAGAGTTGAACTGGGTGTGCTAGGACCCAGCAGCTCTGCTCTGCCAGGCAGGCGACCATGTCATCCCCTAATCTCTATCACTGAGCAAATAAAAACTATCACCCCCAGCAGCATCTGCTGTGTGCTGCTTCCCCTGAGTCTCTTCTTCACTGCTGCTGTAAGGGGGAAGACCGGGGTGTAAGTACTTTCAGAGCAAGGGATCCGGAACTGCCGGGGCCGTGCCTCTGGTTACAGGGGGAAGACAGACTGCGAGCACAGGAGTCAGGTGACTGGGAAGCTGGGGGTGTGTCCAGAGTGAGAGCTGAGAGGTCAGGTGACCGGGGAACTGGTGGCCTGGCTAGAGAGAGGAAGAGACAAGGTCGTTGGCATGGAAAAGCGGAGCTGGGTCCTGCTCAGCAGAGCAGTGTGAGAGGGTCCAGGCTCCTGGCTACAGTACTTGGAGCAAGATCCAAGTGCAGTGGACTGGAGGAGTCAAGCCGACTAGAGGGAGAAGAGACGCACGGTCCGTGGAGCCGGGCACATGAGGTGCCGTGTTATGGACTAGGGGCTCAGTGGGTAAAACCGGAGACGGCCCGCTGCCGCCAGAAGACGGAGCATTGTTTGGGCGGGGACGCCTGAAAAGAATCAACACCGGCATCAGCTGGCAACTGCCTTGTGAGGAGCAAGAGTCAGCTAAGTGAAAAAACTGTTGATTACAACAGGTTCGACTCTGCTACATCTAGTTAAACTGTGAACTGTCAGTAATAGACTTTTACCTGCTACTTCCCTTGTTTTTCCCCCATATTTTCCCCTGTTACTCCCTGCGTGGAGGTTGACCCTGTTATCATAAACCTCCCCTGTTTATTAACCCCGTATTGGCTGCTCTGTGTTTCTGTGTCCCTGCATCTAAAGTACCCGTGTTACACTGTGTCTGCTGCAGATACACGGGGCCCCTGAGGAGCAGACATAGGGCTGTATCACCGCTCCTCTCCTGCACTCAGGCACACAGAGCTGACTGCTGATTCCAATTACCTCACAGGACATAGGCTGGAGGCCGCGCTCTGCAGGATGGATCACTGCTCCTGTGAAGTTCATAGGAAGGTGAGTGCGAGGGGGTGTGGCCCGAAGCTAGAGGGGGAGTGAACCAAAGCTACAGGGGGCGTGGTGGCTACTTTTCACTGCTGTGCGTGCGGGACAAGTAGATCCCGGCTGTGACAACGGGGCAAAGTCTCAAAACCGGGACTGTCCCGCTGTATACGGGACGTTTAGGAGCTATGTGTATGGATACATCAAGGTTGTAGATTGGGAATGTGCCGAGAAGTAATTCAACCCAGCTGTCACATAGGAGAGAAACACTTCCTGGTGCAGAAGAAAGAAAAAGCAGAGGTCTGGAGAAAAAAGTCTAAAATTTTACATGATCGTATGTCATTTTAATTGATAAAATTGTGTATTCTGCTAATCCTACTAAACAATAGAAGGTCACAGAGATAAGCCAAGGTTCTCTGTAAAAAAAAGAAACCTCTACCTTACAAGAAATACAAGTAATAATTTGGGAGTTACATGGACTATGTTATATATTTTTCTATACTTGACAATGAGGAATACGGTGGTTCTGAGTCCACGCTGCCCAAAGTTCAAAAGATACGATCACACACGAGGATAAAGCATGAATGCGGTTTATTGTGTCAACGCATTTCAAGGTTTCCAAGTCTCTTCATCAGGACCAAACCACTGCCATTTTTCTGGTTTCGTGCAAATTGAATCCAACATTTTTGGGCACAATGATAACCCGATTTTGATTCAATAACAATTTTTTTCCCCATCTATAGTTATTATTCTTTCAATTTTTTTTAGTTTTGATTGCAATATAGATCAAAAGAGAAGATTACATTTTTTCAGATCTTTTTTTATTTTTTTCTTTGATGTTTAATAGATGATTGTGTGACCATCTTTTCTAAGTTGCTTTTAACAGCATCTATAAATATACTTTACAGCAGCCACATGGAGAAATAGAAGAAATCGTATAGAGATGACTCATTGACTTCTATGCGCAGTGGTCATTGCGCTCGGAAAGAAGGTGAGTAATGGCCATCAATTATTGTGAATGTTGGATCTTGTTGGATGGACATATAGGTTATACCTTTTGTTGTAATTATGAATTGTTTCAACATAGAAAATGACATGAAAAATGTAAAAAAAAATTCCTAAAGCAACGTTTAACAAAAAACTTGACGTAATATGAATTGGTCACATTCAGGTGCCATGCCCTTAATCGAGAAATTGATGAGATTTTCATTACCATGCGGTCTTTGGACATTACAAATGTATTAGTGTTGCTAATTATATTATAGCGAGCCAGTGATTGGGAGAATGTAAAATTGCAAGTGAGGTATGAGAAGTTTAATATGCAGTGGTCCAAGCCAAAATGACTTTCTTCTTGGGTGTACAGGTTAGAAATTCACATGTTTTTAATATATTTTTGGTCTTAAACATTTCATATTATTATTCATCTGACAATAAGTAGGTGAGATAATCAAATAGCTGGGAATGACTGATAACTACCATCCTTGGTAAATTGGAGAATTTCTGGTTATTCTCTCAGCTATAGTCCCATTACCTTCAGACAGCATGCTTAGTGCTTCGTCAGTCTGGTGGCTATTCCCCAATTCAGCCTTGTTTGGGTCTTGGATGTACCCAGGATAATTCAGGAAGGAACCCATCACGCCATTACGTGTGGACTCTACAGCAGATGAGCTGGTCAGAGGCTCCCATGGGATTTCTTTTTGCTGACCCCTGAAGCTAATGCTCCAACCCGTCCATCCATAAAATGCCAGTGTAAACAGGAATCCCTGCATGGGATTCAGTATGCCCTAAAAATGAGTTGTTCAGAGATTATGCGTAATTGTGACATCACATAAAACACAAGCCATACATGTGTACCCAAAATTGTAAATGGTGCCGTATGTGAGTACATCTTTTACTACAAAGACAATGACATTTTTTGATTTGTGGTGGCCATTTTCGTAAAACCCACAACACCATCCACAGCCATATTAGCTTTCATTTTTGTATTAGCTTCTTAGATTCTGATGCTCACTTGTCATTTTTGTCAGCATGTTCAATCAATAAAACAGTGTCATTTCTCCAGGATCTTAATTCTAAGTAATAAACAATAATTTGTTTTGCCAAATTTGCAAAAAATGGCCACCACAACAACGCTGAACAAAATTCCTTTCATGATCTTATTCACACATCAGTACTTGGTCAGTCAAAATTAGGAATGGGATCTACAGAGAGAAAAACTATAACTGAAAAATTCACAAATGTTCTGTATTTTGGAGCTATTCCTGGTGTTGGTTTACAATTGCTGAGGAATTAATGACCACAAAGTATGGACACGTGAATAAAGTCTATCTCTGTAAGATCAAAATGACAGCTTACTGACCCATACAAGTAAATGAGGCTATTTCCACATCAAATTTTTTTCTTTGACTCATGCATATTTTATTTTGATCCATTTTTTGGCAGATCAGACTTGACCTTTTAAAGAGAATCTGTCAGAAGTATCAACCCTCCTAAGCCGTCTATATGTTCATGCAGGTCATAGAAAGTTGAATAAAATGGTACCTTGATATCTGTTACCCGATGTCTTCTTCCCGAGAAATCCATATTTGTCATATATGTAAATGAGTTGTTAGGATCTATGGACCGGACATAGATCTCCCTAAGGAGGCGTTACCAGTGTGAGACATGTAATGACTGACACTTAGTTTTCATAATCACACACAGCTCTGCAGTGAGATCAGAACTAACACAGTGCATCAGAGCTAACGCAGTACAGCAGAAGTGAACTTTATCTCATTACACACATTTGCAGCAGCAGCTTTGCTGCAGAGGTGTGCGTAGTTATAACTAATACGGCACAGCAGAAAAGAAACTGGTCTCATTGCAATCACATTTTCAGTGAAGTCAGCTCTGCAGTACTTCCTATCCCTCCACACTAACTGCCAGCACTATGAGAGGACATCTGCAGTGCTGATGTGTTAGTACAACAGATACAAAATGTGTCTCATTACTGTTAGCTCTGCTGTACTGCGTTAGCTCTGATGTACTGTGTTAGTTCTGATCTCACTACAGAGCTGTGTGTGATTATGAAAACAAAGTGTTAGTCATTACATGTCTCACACTCTTAACTCACCTTTTCATCTAAAATAATCTCTGGAGGCAGATTCACATGCAGATCAGAGTCTGGCTCCTAGTCCTGAACAGCTCATTTACATATAAGAAAAGCATGGATTTCTCTGGAATAAGACATCAGATTGCAGATATGAAAATATCATTTTCTTCATTTTTCTATGACCTGTATGCCCCTGTAGATGACTTAGGAGGGTTGATCCTACTGACATATTCCCTCTAAGTCTATGGGAGTGAGAAAAAAAAAGCAGAGTACACACTAAAGTCTTATGTGTGCTATTTTCACTGATTTGTTTTACAATTATACAAAATCAGAGACAATTGAGTAAATCTAGCCTAAAAATATAGAGCAACCTATTCCCAAATTGCACAACTACAGATAATTCCAAAAATGAACACCTGTATTGTATAAAATCATTAAAAGACATGGAAAAGGAAAACAAAATCCAACAGGTGGGATAATATTAATGGCACACAAGTATATCAACGATACATAAAAGGTGCGTTTCGCCACTGCAGGCCTTAACGATGGAAAGCCCGCAGTGGTGAAACGCTCGTCGGGAATCCGGTGTGGGGCACAAGTAGTTCGGCGGTAAGCATACTGTATTTGATTCTATAATTTTGGTTTGATCTTTTTGGCTTCATTTATTGTACTCCCTCAACCCTAGGTGCTTTCTTCTGTTTTTCACGAGCTCTATGTACATTCTGTACGGTCGCACTTTTATGCACTGTCACTTTGTATAACCTATCTGCTAGAGACTTGATTCTTGATCTAATTTTTGCACTGTCACTTTATTTTACTGTCCCTTGTTATTTGGTACATCCAGTAATATACTGTACAATATATTCAAGGTCTTAAGTTTCCAGATAGCATATTTATCTATGATTCATAGAGAAATCAGCATTATATTTGTAGCACTGTCTAGGCTGTTTCTATCTATTACATGCGAGCTATTTATTTATTGTCTACTCTACTGGTAGTCCTTATTATCACTATGATAAAATATTTAATTCACAAATACCATTTACTTCCTTTTATGTATCATTGATATACTTGTGTTCTATTAATGTTATCCCACCTGTTGGATTTTGTTTTCCTTTTCCATGTCTTTTAATGATATTATACAATAAAGGTGTTAATTTTTGGAATTATCTGTTGTTGTGCAATTTGTGTATAGTTTGCTCTGATTTTGTGGGTGCACAGCCATTTATTCTATCATTTTGATCTGATGCTAATGTAAAAATATAGAGGTCAGAGATTGCGTATATCAAAATAATGTAATACTGTTCGAATATTTCTAACCGCTAAGATACCTTGATACAGGGCTAAGTTTACCCATTTGTAGCTCCTTATTATTAAGTTTCTAGATAAATTACTAAATATAGAACAGTTACATCCCCAGAAGACATAGAAGATATTTCATTAGGCACAGAGAGTGGAAGCTGATTGAGTTCATGGCCGGCTTACCATGATGAACCATGTGATAAGTGCTGCATTCCTCACATTCTTCAGCTGATCTCCATTTATGTCTGGCTGCATTTCCAGATAGAACAAAAGGCTTTCATTGATTATATTGGACAACCAACTGATAAAAAGATGAAACAGATATTAGCGTCAGCTGTGATGTACCACATATTAGTCACTCTCTCTCCTGAGCTAATGACTGTATGACAATATGTGCAATAAAATTATACAACCACAACCCCATGTGCTCAGCCACCCGCAACATGTGATCTCGCCCTTAAAAAATTTCAAAAAACCTTATGATTTTGATAAATTGCCCATTAGGTGCTGCCTGTAAATTCTTAAAATTTGAATACATTTGCTCCAAAACATTTTTTTAATTCTTCTTCATTTTAAGGGTGGGTCTATATCACGATATAGTGTCTCTGTTTAAAGTCCTGAAAAAACAGGATTTAGGCATATCCGACATTGACTTTAACGAAGCAGACGGAGTCACTTTGTGCTCTGTTTGACCTCATTTTTGTCAGTTTCCGCCTTTTTGAGTCGGGCACAAAAAACGCATGTGATGGGAACCCGACCTAACACAAAACAGAAAATCATTACCATATCATGAACACCAGCATAATCTTGAAAAAGCGTATCTGAATTTCAGTTCCCAGACGTCTTTCATTTTCTGTGTATATTCCTTGTCTTCCTTTTAATAATGTGGCAACTGTTAAAAAAATAAAAAGTATGTTAAAAACAGATTTCTGCACATTACTTGCGAGTTCACGGTAGAAACTAGATATTTAGAGAAGACAGCAGAACAATTTTGACTTTTGTGAAAAAAAGTTCCTGACTACTTTGTAATGCATTGTATCAAGAAAACTTCGGCACTCCAATAATTATGCTTGAAAAAGTTTTAAATTTTTATTCACATGTGCCCCTTGTTTCACAAAACAGGGCGTAAGCCCAAAATAATAATAAAGCAGACCAAAGTTTCGACCTTTAGGACGGTCTTTCTCAGGGTCATCACTAGGCATAAACAAACGAATAATTAATGCGAAAATCCATATAAATTGAATTCCATTATACAATGTGTGAACAACAGGAGAGCGAAAATACATGAATATAATAAAGTCTATATATAGTATGCACCAAAATTTGGGTCTATTGTTCAATAGAATAGATAATATCAGAAGAAGCTAAGCTTTATAGGAAAAACGCTATGTGGCTCAAATTTATATGCTTGTGGATCTATACCTCATGGGAGGCCAAAGGGTTTACCAATACATTAACTGGAACTAATTGTACACAAAATGAGGTTTATATTACCAGTTTGAGAATGCTGTCTCACTCAGAGTTAGAGAGCTGGAAGTTTCCTATGTGACACAAAAATAGGAATTATATTCTCAAGACAGCATATAAGGTCAGCAATGGCTAGTATATATATATATATATATATATATATATATATATATATATATATATAAACACTCCCGGTCCCATTCATTCATTAGTGGTATCATACATGTGCCTGGGGTGAGGGTGGATAAGGCTGCACGTGCTGTGGGGGAGTGTGGAATGCTAATTCCTTTTATATCCAGTCCCACAGTCTCATTGGTGGTTCTGGTGGAGGCGCATTCTGCGAGAACAGAGCGCGCTATACTATTGCCTTGAGGATCTACAGGTCCTTCAGATCACGTGTGTCGCGACTTCCTGGCACATGACTCGTGACTTCCGGGAGCAGTGGAACGCATATGCGTTCCATAGCGTCCGCTACTACGTAGCGTTATACTGCAAGGGGGAAAGACTGAGTCACCAATGTAGTGTGCAGGTGCGTGCACAGTGATTAAAGGGGAAGGGAATCTACCATCAAGGTGCACAGAAAATAGTAGTTATCCATTAATAAATAAATATTCAAGGTTCATAAGCTATTTTTCTCATCTGTTTTCTCCTCTCTTTCATATTTAGGTCACCCATTAATACTACCAGTGTCCCATCTCACTGCACTCCAGGATGCCTGGCTAATAGCGGATTTTCACTCCCTCATTCATAAAGGACCACACTTTCTCCGTTTATTAATGGATAACTACTATTTTCTGTGCACCTTGATGGTAGATTCCCTTCCCCTTTAATCACTGTGCACGCACCTGCACACTACATTGGTGACTCAGTCTTTCCCCCTTGCAGTATAACGCTACATAGTAGCGGACGCTATGGAACGCATATGCGTTCCACTGCTCCCGGAAGTCACGAGTCATGTGCCAGGAAGTCGCGACACACGTGATCTGAAGGACCTGTAGATCCTCAAGGCAATAGTATAGCGCGCTCTGTTCTCGCAGAATGCGCCTCCACCAGAACCACCAATGAGACTGTGGGACTGGATATAAAAGGAATTAGCATTCCACACTCCCCCACAGCACGTGCAGCCTTATCCACCCTCACCCCAGGCACATGTATGATACCACTAATGAATGAATGGGACCGTGAGTGTTTATATATATATATATATATATATATATATACTAGCCATTGCTGACCTTATATGCTGTCTTGAGAATATAATTCCTATTTTTGTGTCACATAGGAAACTTCCAGCTCTCTAACTCTGAGTGAGACAGCATTCTCAAACTGGTAATATAAACCTCATTTTGTGTACAATTAGTTCCAGTTAATGTATTGGTAAACCCTTTGGCCTCCCATGAGGTATAGATCCACAAGCATATAAATTTGAGCCACATAGCGTTTTTCCTATAAAGCTTAGCTTCTTCTGATATTATCTATTCTATTGAACAATAGACCCAAATTTTGGTGCATACTATATATAGACTTTATTATATTCATGTATTTTCGCTCTCCTGTTGTTCACACATTGTATAATGGAATTCAATTTATATGGATTTTCGCATTAATTATTTGTTTGTTTATGCCTAGTGATGACCCTGAGAAAGACCGTCCTAAAGGTCGAAACGTTGGTCTGCTTTATTATTATTTTGGGCTTACGCCCTGTTTTGTGAAACAAGGGGCACATGTGAATAAAAATTTAAAACTTTTTCAAGCATAATTATTGAAGTGTGTAGATTGGGAGGAAGAAGGCACTATTAGGCCGCTCACTATGGTGGCTGCGAATTTGTAGACAGGGAACCGATGCCTGTCCGTATGGATGTATTGTAGATTTAGAGTTTTTTTAGAATTGCGCCAGCGATAGTGGAATGGATTAGGGAGACGGGGTAATTAGTTAAAATTCCTTTATTGGGTTACAAGTTATTAAAATGTGTAAAATTGGAATAGAATAGGATATAAGATAGTCCGTAAGAAGTACACTAGGTCCGGGTGTGTACAGTAAATATTCAATAAATAAAATAAAATAAAATAAATAGAGTTCATAGATTTCAATAGGTGAATATCAGTTCAATAGGCCAGTAGGTAGTTCAATGGAAATGGGTCAGTACTGGCATATGAACCCGATTTTCCTTGATGGAGGTATTGGTGCGGAGACCGTGGTCAGACGTGGTGATCGTTCCTCAGCGTAGTGGGGTTTTTTGGCTTCTTTTTGGATTCAGCTAGGGAGAAGGGGGGGGGGGAAATATATAATGGGAGTAAGATGATTCTTTTAGTATAGAGTTGTGCATACAGTTTGGTGATCAGGGGTGTGATCACGTACCTTCTGCCGGATGTGATTGGCCCACTTTTTTTTCGTTGATCCTGTCTGTGGGGCCTGTGGGGCCTGTAGACTTCACAGTGTATTAGTCATATTCAACCGCTGTGTCAGATTCAAACATGGCCAACCATTAAGCCCCTTGGCTTACCTATGGCACAACCACCCAGTGTAAGTACTCCTCGCACTACAGTAACCCCTCTGTGTTTGTTTTGCATCACTCTGTGACCACCTCCATTGCTCAGTTTAGTTCAGCCCCTCAGGACGCTAACCTCAATCGCAGCCGCCACGTGCAGCTCAGTCAGTGCCTCCTGCTGCACCCACCACACTCAGACCCAGGTGACTGAGCAAGGACACCCACCCTCTGGACCCATCACAGGTCAGTGAACTTACACACTAAAGCACGTCCAAAAAAGGGCAGGTACCTCACCAAGGTCAGACCCCACTTAAACAGGGTCCCCAGGCAGGACCCAGCTCACCCTGCTTCTTCCTTCTCAGGACATTGGCCATGTTTGAATCTGACACAGCGGTTGAATATGACTAATACACTGTGAAGTCTACAGGCCCCACAGGCCCCACAGACAGGATCAACGAAAAAAAAGTGGGCCAATCACATCCGGCAGAAGGTACGTGATCACACCCCTGATCACCAAACTGTATGCACAACTCTATACTAAAAGAATCATCTTACTCCCATTATATATTTCCCCCCCCCCTTCTCCCTAGCTGAATCCAAAAAGAAGCCAAAAAACCCCACTACGCTGAGGAACGATCACCACGTCTGACCACGGTCTCCGCACCAATACCTCCATCAAGGAAAATCAGGTTCATATGCCAGTACTGACCTATTTCCATTGAACTACCTACTGGCCTATTGAACTGATATTCCATCTATTGAAATCTATGAACTCTATTTATTTTATTTTATTTATTGAATATTTACTGTACACACCCGGACCTAGTGTACTTCTTACGGACTATCTTATATCCTATTCTATTCCAATTTTACACATTTTAATAACTTGTAACCCAATAAAGGAATTTTAACTAATTACCCCTTCTCATAATTATTGGAGTGCCGAAGTTTTCTTGATACAGTACATACATTTTTTCTTCTGAGCACCCACTACAAACAGTGAGCGACCCCTCATTCTTCTGCTACTTTGTAATGCATGTCATTTTAGCTGCATCATATAAACTGCTTATTGGTAAACATTTACTGATCAGTAGTCATTTAAGGGGAACCTGTCATGTGAAAAAACGCTAATAACCTGCAGATATGGGGTTACTGTGCAGGTTAATGGCATTTTGAAATTGCTCGGAGCCCCCACTCTGTTGGGAGGAAATTAACTTTATTCCTCCCGGTAGCGTTCCAGTTTCATTCAGAGGAGAGGCGCCGACGCAGGTTCAGTCGGCTTGGACCCACTGTTCCACGGACCGGACTTACCACGGAGGGGCGTAACTAAGCAGCTACCTTGGTGTTAGCTGGAGCCTCTAGTGGTGTGGTCAGGCTTGTGCGGCAGGTAGCTGCCAGGTACCACTCTAGGGCGGTGTTCGGCAGCAGCAGCTGACCCCCAAAGGGACAGGAAGCTGTAATGACAGATGCTGGCAGGAGTGGCAGGGATACAGGCGGGCACAGCAGGTGCAAGTGAGTGCAGCAGGTATACTGACTGGCACAACTGATTCACAGGCAGGCAGATATGGCAGAAACGGCAGGGATAAAGACAGGCAGATGCTGGCGGGCACGGCTGATATACAGGTAGGCAGGTGCTGATGGGTACGGCTGATATACAGACAGGCAGGCAGGTGCTGGCGGGCACAGCTGATATACAAGCAGGCATGTGCTGGCGGGCACGGCTGATATACAGGAAGGCAGGTGCTGGTGGGTACAGCTGATATACAGGCAGGCAGGTGCTGGCGGGCACAGCTAATATACAAGCAGGCATGTGACGCTCCCCCTGGGCCGTGGGGTACTCGGTGCCGGGCTGGTCGGTGCAGGGGATGTCACAGTGGCAGTGACCCGGTCCCTGACCCAGGGCGGCCAATAAAAAGGGATTTTATAGTTTTTATAGTTTAATGTTCGTGACGCCACCTGTGGTATGCGGCTATATAGAGCCGCCGCTGCGGTGCAGATCCTCTGGAGCTGATGGTGACGCAGCAGAGTTGGTTCAGCTCTCCACAGGTAGAAGTAAGCTCCAGGTCAGTGTAGTGATGATAAATGAGGTAGATGTTGCTGTGCAGTGTAGTGCAGGGGATGGCGCAGATAATAATTCTAGGACACAGTGGGGTGCAGTCTTAAAGGTTTACTCACAGTTTTTAAAGACTCCAGGCTACCAAGGCCAGTGTGTAACCTCCCACGTCGTCCTGCGTTCACCAAGAAAGGAGTTCAGCAGCTCTCAGGTATTTCAGGAGTACTTAAACGGGACCCCATTCTATGTGCCTTCCTCGGTCGTCTTCCTGCGCTGGCTCTCACCCTCCTGCCCTGCGCCTCACAATCAGTGTCCCAAGCCGGTACCCTCGGATCTTGTCGGGTCCCCTGGACCCTCTGTGGTCACCTTTTCGGCGATGTAATTGTGGTGGTTGGCAGCTGCACCTTGCAAGTACAGCAGCCTCCGGTTTCTAGCTGAGCCTTGTAGTTCTCCACTAGTTAGGGGCTGGTCCCCTCTGCGGCCTGATCCCTCCACGTTCCTGCAGATTCGGGCGCAATGGAGCCTTCCCTCTGCTCCCATCCTCTCTTTCTCTCTCCTGGGCCTCTCTTACTAGGCCCCACTCCTCTCAACTCCTGTTCCAAGCACAGGAGCCTGGACCTCCTCCACTGCTCTCCTGAGCAGGACTGGCTACTTCTAGATGGTTCCTTGCTTTCTTATACTCCTACTGAAGTGCTCCCCTAAACTACTTCCTCCACCCACTCCCACTACATGGTTCCACCCTCCAGCTAGGGACCAGGGACTGTGCTCTCCCTTAGGAGCAATCACACCCTTCCCTCTGAAGTGGATTGTAATTGATGCAAGTGTGTGGGTCCCGGGCAGTACTCCATCCTTACCTGAGAGTGGGATACCACACCTCTGGTTGAGATTCAGTACCTCTGTGGCGACTGAACCCACAGGGGCGCCACACATGTGCTGGCGGGCACAGCTGATATACAGGCAGGCAGGTGATAGCGGGCACGGCTGATTTACAGGCAGGCAGTCAGGTGCTGGCAGGCACAGCTGATATACAGGCAGGCAGGTGATAGCGGGCATGGCTGATATGGGGCAGCATGGTGTCTTAGTGGTTAGCACTGCAGCCTTGCAGCACTGGGGTCTTGGGTTCAAATCCCACCAAGGACAACATCTGCAAGGAGTTTGTATGTTCTCCTCGTGTTTGCGTGGGTTTCCTCCGGGTTCTCTGGTTTCCTCCCACATTCCAAAGACTGATAGGGAATGTAGATTGTGATTCCCAATGGGGACAGTGCCGATAATGTCTGTAAAGCGCTGTGGAATTAATTGCGCTATATAAGTGAGTAAAATAAAATAAATAAATATACAGGCAGGCAGCTACTGGCGGGCACGGCAGGCAGGCTGGTGCTGGCGGGCATGGCTGATATACGGACAGGCAGCTGCTGGCAGGCATGGTAGACATACAGGCAGGCAGGTACTGGCAGGTAGGACTCATATACAGGCAGGCAGGGGCTGGCGGGCACGGCTGACATACAGGCTGGCAGGTGCTGGCGGGCAGGACTGATACACAGGACAAGTAAACACAGGACAGACAGGACCAAGTTCACACAGGGTACTTACAATGAAGTAGCGACAACAGATTAGAGATAGGTACTAATTCATACACAACTGGTTAAGGAAGGGTACTGCTTCTGACACAGCGGGTTTAGAAGGAGGGACTGAATCAAACAACAGGTATGGAGGAAAGTACTGATTCAAATACAGCAGAAGTGGCAGCAGGTACAGATTCAAACACTGGAAGATTCAGAGACAGATCAAGATTCTGACATAACAGGAACAGGGAAAGATCCAGACCTAGATACAAACAGGTTAAGAGAAAGGTTCTGGTTCAGACAAGGTCAGACACATGTTCTGGTTCAGAGTTCGAGCCTGGACCACACTGGCCAAGGGAAGTAGGTTCAGACAAGAATAGACACAGGTACAGGTTCATGGTGGGGGATGGGAAGCCATGCAGGGACACAGGCAGTGTAGTTACACACTAGGCGCTCTGTGTACAGTATAGAGAGCTGTAACCGCGCCCCCAGCAATAACTGACAGCTTGCTCATTAGGACCGGCTGTCAGTCAACGCGGGGGGGTGCAGTTACAGCTGCCACTCTCTATACACAAATCGTTGACTGAACCCACGCCGGTATCGCCCCAGTGACTGAATCCAAAACACTACTGGGAGGAATAAAGTTTATTTAGCAGGAGTCTTTTTACCGGCGCCGTTCAAAACATTATTAACCTGCAGATTATTCCCATATCTATAGCATTTTTTCACGTGACAGGTTTCCTTTAATACCGCAAATCGGTTAATGTAATTCCACCTTTAACTACAGTGGGGGAAATAAGTATTTGAGCCCTTGCTGTTTTTGTACATTTGCCCACTGACAAAGATATGAACAGTCTATAATTTTAAGGGTAGGTTAATTTTAACATTGAGAGATAAAATATCCCCCCAAAAAATCAAGAAAATCACATTGTATAAATTAGATACATTTTTTACATTTTGCAGTGAGAAATAAGTATTTGATCCCGCTGGCAAACAACACTTAATACTTGGTGGCAAAACCCTTGTTGGCAAGCACAGCAGTCAGACGTTTTTTGTAGTTGATGATGAGGTTTGTGCACATGTCAGGAGGAATTTTGGTCCACTCCTCTTTGCAGATCATCTCTAAATCACTAAGATTTTGAGGCTGTCTCTTGGCAACTCGGAGCTTCAACTCCCTCCATAAGTTTTCTATGGGATTAAGGTCTGGAGACTGGCTAGGCCACTTCATGATCTTACTGTGCTTCTTTTTGAGCCATTCCTTTGTTGCCTTGGCTGTATGCTTTGGGTCATTTTCTCGCTGGAAGACCCAGCCACGACCCATCAATGCTCTTACTGAGGAAAGGAGGTTTTTGGCCAAAATCTCACAATACATGACCCCATCCATCTTCCCTTCAGTATGGTGCAGTCGTTATGTCCCCTTTGCAGAAAAGCACCCCCAAAGTATAATGTGAGTTCTCTGAGTTACCTAGCAGTGGAAACAGCCATAGCTGCATCCATCATTTGTCAGTCAATTGCGTAATTGTCCTGATGATTGGAGGCAGCGGAGCTGCGCCTCCCTGACAAACCGGCGGTGTGATCTGCGTGATCTCTACAGTGTTATCTTTGACACACATGAATAAAATAAGGCTTATGACATCTTACCTGCTAAAACAGTTCTTCTAAACAGGATCGGATTAGCTACCATTACGAGCAGAAGAGGTGCATAGGTAGTAACATAATGAGGAATTGCATGTTCTAGACCCTCCTCACAACTGGAAAACAAGATGAAACCATTTTAACCCACGTTATTTATGTAGACCCATACATGTCAAAACTTTACTTCAATGTATGCACTAAGCCTTTGTGACGTAGCATATATAGGGCTGTAACAAAGGGCGACTGCTCACTATAGATACATTTTTGCACTTTTCAGACACTTAAGGAATAGCTCGTTTGTGTGTGTCTGTATATGAAAAGGTAACTAAAATACAGCTGGCACGATGCCATTCTTGGAAAATATATACTGCAGAAATAGCAGTCATTTGATGTTACTATGTAGAAATTGTGCAGTACCATGAAGCAATATGGAGCATAAAGCTTCTCCAATGTAGAGGGAAAATATAAATTAACACTAAGCAATAGGCGATTTTTCACTTTTTATGGCTGGATTGCTGTTCTAATAGGGCCTATCAATCAGAACAAAATTGCACCCTGCCCCTAAATGCCCCTAAAATTGAGTTTTACAATGATTTCAATTGTGTTCACAGTTTAGCCTTGAGGCATCTAATGAGTTCATGAATTGCTTACGTTTACCTTTCAGGGGTAAGGTTAAGGGCCAAACAGACCTGAATATAAGGTGGATTGTATAAAAGACCTTCTAGTAACAAGGAATGTTAAAGAGATTTTCTCAGCAATATAATGAATGGTTAATTTTGTAAAATGTTTGAAAAAATAAGCAACTTTGCAATTTACTTGCTATTGAAAATCTCTCCATTTTTGAGAGGGAAGAGACTTTTAATTCTATTGTGTACTGTTTGTTGCCTAGGTTATCAGCCACCGCTGTAGCCTATCAGAGGTGACCGGACTCCTAGGCAAGGAGTGCAGCAGTTAGAAGCTCTTTGCTTGCGAGCACTGCTCTGAAGATGATTGCTGGATCCACGCAGCTCCAGGGTCGCTGCACTCCTCGGATGCTGCCTCTGCTGCCAACAGTTTGGACCATCAGCTCAACCACACTGCTTGTCCAAAAGGTCAATCATCAAGAGCGCACCGTCCCATGGCAAGCAGGGAGCGGAGCGGCAGGGGAGCGGTGCGCTCCTGAATAAAGAATATTAAAATATCGCTGTGAAGGGGTTCTGTGAGTAAGGAGATCGCTGAAAGATTGTAACAGACAGCCTGTGTCAATTCATTGTCTAAGCAGAAATATCAAGGAGATATGTACTGTATGTTTGCTCAGACATAAATGCATCAATGAACACACAAATGCCTTCACACAGCACAGTCCCTGATATAACAGTATATTCTATGGCAGTGGAAGTTCAGTTCAGTAGAGGCACTGGTGCTCCAGATATATTGCTTGTAACACAGGCGCCAAAATATGGCCCCATCACAGCTACCTAAAGTACACCATCTGTGAATGAAACCCCACTTGGAATGATGCGGCCTGCAATAAATTCCCTACATTTGTTTTAGGGAAGTTCACTTTTGGTTCTTTAGTAAGTTTATGCAGTAGGCGTATGTATGTGGACTACAGCTGGTTTGCATAATTAATAATAGCCAAAACTCATAAATCAGGGATTATCACTAAATGTTGACATAGTTGAGTGGATAAAAGCAGAGTTTAAAGATTATCAAGAGGAGACTTAATTTTAATCCAGTTTAGTAAGTCATGTTGTGTCACGGCATTTGTGATTATAAAACTTCTGCACATTGTATTTTATCAAACATTTCCAGTATAACAGTCTGGTGTCTATAGATTATGTGAGCATCACAGAAAAGGAACAGCTGGAAATTAGAGACATTTTTCTCTTTGCTTCCATAGTCGGGTCCTGAATAATACATGAAGAATGATGATACTCACTTAGATACTGAAGGGTAGTAGAGCATTGCAACACCCTCTACGCAAAGTAGAATCGCCAGGCCCCATGTCATCATGTGGTAAAGAACAATAGTGCTGCAACGATAATAAGATCCCGCTGGATTATATCATAGCACAAAACAGGTCCTCTACATATTTTATTAGCCGTGAAGTAGGATCCGGGGAGAATACAGCACTCACATTAACAGCAAGGTAAAATAAAAAAAACAGAACCTAAGAAACGGCATAAACATTAACCTTACACATGTGATTAATACTTGCTGCCAGGGGGTATCTGGGTGCCCACTGCTTAAAATGTGCACTGCACGCCAGTGAATGTCTGCTCATGAGGGAGGTTGGGTTCTCAATGTCAGAGCATGATCTGTGTAAGATCTATGGGTCATTTTTGGCTTGATAAGAGGAACCACAAGACAACATCCATGGCAACATTATTTTGCTGAAACATTGTCCTTTTATGTAAAACCTGTAAAAAGCTGCCCTTATTACCAAGGACAGCTTAAAGGGGTATTCCCATCTCAAAGATCCTATCCCAATATGTAGTAGGTGTAATAATAGTAATATTAGCAAATACCTCCAATTAGAAATGTAGCATAGTTTTTCTGATTCGCCATGTCTTTCCTTATGTGCAGGCATTGCAGGACCTTAAGTATCCATGGTTACGACGACTAGCAACTAGGCCATAACCATGGATACCTAAGGTCCTGCAATGCCCTGCACATGGAGTAAGCTACATAGCGAATCAGAAAACTATACTACATTTCTAATTGGAGTTATTTGCTAATATTATTATTATTACACCTACTACATATTGGGATATGATCTTGTAGAGGGCAATACCCCTTTAAAGCTACTTTTAGTCCAAATAACAGGGTAATATGGCCAACAACAACTCCTAGGCCACTTTAACCCCGGGTATATTCTGGGCAGGGGGTTAATCTGGCCTGTTACACCAGGTTAAGTAAAGCACAGTTGTTTTTTAAGAAGCAGCTAAGAGACACAGGTTTTCTGCAACCAAGACCTCTTTAACTTTTAATTAAAGGTCCGTGGTGGCCTTTTAAACAGTAAAAAAAAAGGAGTGGATCGCTTTCTGCTCTATACTTCAAACTCACTAGCTTGGCCATTAATGATAACATTACAAAAGTACAAAACCTCTAGACAACAGGGGTGTTCCCTCCTAAAGAAGCCCATCACAATTCTCATGGCTTATTAAAGATTATAACGCCAGCTATAATACCGTTATAGAGTTACTGTGATTGTCTGGTACTGTTGTATCATTGGTAATGTAACACTACTATAGGAGCACTGTGTAAGCCAGTGTTATGAAGTCACTATACGTGGCACTGTTATGAGGACACACATTATGGCTGGCCTGCCTGGTGACTCTTTGACATGTCGTTGGCAATTTTTAACCCCGGCAGTAAATAGTATGTTCTACTCTCCATAAAATTTGATCTCAAAATGGTATCAGTTCTCACGGAGATGATAAAGGGCCTAAAGCCTTCAATGCCCAAGGGCTTAGTTCACAACAATTCCACCCTGGCCTTCAATCCTTTCATAGGATACACTCTTTATAAACTGCATTTCTATAAACGAGACATTTCTTTCTGATGTTCATGCATTATAACAGATCCCTTGTCACCCGCACATACAGTAAGTAGGACACTAGGGCATGTATACTGGTTTCACGCTTCAGTGTAAATAGACCCTGATGTTCATTGTGCTAATTTTGCTTCTTGCCGGGTTTAATTATACTTGGGCTCAGATCATGTTCTTATCAGGCCTCTTACATCAGTCTCTTGCAATCACTCATGTGAAATGCAGATGAGTTTTGTTCCGCCTTTGGCCATCCATAGAAGGTTAGAAGGATATCTTTGTACCATGTGGATAATGTGTGAAGGAAGGCATGACTTCCCAAATTAAATCATTTTTATAATGTAACCTTGTATCAAATTGCAGTTAACTGAGAAAAGGAAGAGCTTTCATGGCTTAATCATTTCTTTTGCGTGGCTCATTCAGACTTCTTGTCACAGTGTTTTACCAAATAAAACTGTTGACCTTTTGAATCTTTTTGAATGCAATCTAATATGACAATCTGCACCTATGGGCACATTCATAAAAAGTCTTCTTTGACCATTCTTTTGGATAAAGCCCTGGATACCAACTCTGGTCTGATGTATTTCCTATTACCAGCTCTGGTTTTCTACCCATTGATTCTCACTGACCTCATGACCTCTGACCCAGATATCTCCGACTATGTATTTGGAACAGTTTTTCTCTTTGTCCCTGACTCTTTGATTCTGACCTGGCTTGTTCAGTATTTTCTCTCACTTGAGACAGCAGCTACTCCTAAGATGGAACCTGGGGGCCCCTGCAGTGAAGACCAGATTCCTGTATAGGATGAAAACCAGGGAGCCCTTAAACCACACATGTCAAACTCTGGCCTGCAGGCAAATCTGGCCCTTAGAGTGATTATATAGGGCCCGCTATGCCGGGGACTATTTGGGGCCATTATACTGTATGGAGGACTATATGGGGCTCATTATACTGTATGGAGGACTATATGGGGCTCATTATACTGTATGGAGGAGTATGTGGGGCCCATTATTCTGTATGGACGACTATGTGGGGCCATTATTCTGTATGGAAGACTATGTGGGGCCCATTATACTGTATGAAGAGCTATGAGGGGCCCATTATTTTATATGGAGGACTAAGGGGGGCCCATTATTCTGTATGGAGGATTATGTGGGGCCCATTATACTGTATGGAGGACTATGTGAGGCCCATTATTCTATATGGAGGACTATGTGGGGCCCATTATACTGTATGCAGGACTATGTGGGGCATATTATTTTGTATGGAAGACTATGTCGGGCCCATGATACTCTATGGAGGACTATGTGGGTCCATTATACTGTATGGAGGACTATGTGGGGCCCACTACACTGTATGGAAGACTATGTGGTGCCCATTATTCTATATGGAGGACTATGTGGGCCCATTATTCTGCATGGAGGACTATGTGGGGCCCATTATTCTATATGGAGGACTATATGGGGCCCATTATACTGTATGGTGGACTATATGGGGCCCATTATACGGTATGAAGGAGTATGTGGGGCCCATTATTCTGTATGGAGGACTATATGGGGCCCATTATACTGTATGGAGGACTATGTGGGCTCATTATACTGTATGGAGGACTATGTGGGGCCCATTATACTGTATGGAGAACTATGTGGGCTCATTATACTGTATGGAGGACTATGTGGGGCCCATTATTCTATATGGAGGACTATGTGGGACCCATTATACTGTATGGAGGACTATGTTGAGTCCATTATTCTGTATGGAGGACTATGTGGGGCCCATTTTTCTATATGGAGGACTATGTGGGGCCCATTATATTTTATGGAGAATTATGTGGTACCCATTATTCTATATGGAGGACTATGTGGGACGAATTATTCTGTATGGAGGACTATGTGGGGCCCATTATACTATATGGAGGACTATGTGGTACCCATTATTCTATATGGAGGACAATGTGGGACCAATTATTCTATATGGAGGACTATGTGGGACCAATTATTCTGTATGGACGACTATGTGGGGCACATTATACTGTATGGAGGACTATGTGGGACCCATTATTCTGCATGGATGACTATGTGGGGCCTATTATTCTGTATAGAGGAATATGTTGAGCCCATTATTCTGTATGAAGGACTATGTGGGCCCATTATACTGTATGGGGGACTATGTGGGACCCATTATTCTGGATGGAGGACTATGTGGGGCCCATTATGCTACAATTGTGGCATCATACTGTGATGGGTCACCATACTTTGCTGGGGGGGGTACACTAGGGTCATCATACTGTGCATGTGGAGGGTACTGTGGAGGAATTCACCGTGGGGGTATCATATTGTATTTGGGGGCACTTTTGTTGGCATCACACTTTATGATCTATATTATTTATTTCAAGGTTTTTTATCTTTTGGTATTACATATTTAAATTAGGCCACTGGGCCATATGCTTTTTACAGCTCTTACATAACATATTATATTACTCCAGTATGCCCAATTTGTGATTATGTGCTAATTTTATTCTAAGATCTATGAATTAAAATGTACTTTGTTCTTGGGACAAACCTTTTAAGTTTGTCTCCATATGAAAAGTTTCATCATTATGTTTGACTAGATGGTGGCCCGATTCTAACTCATCTGGTATTCTAGAATATGTATGCGGCCGACCGGGCGCAATCAGCAGAGCGGTGTTTAAATTTGGCGCCAAAATCGCTGATTGGTCGCGGCTGGAGGCCACAACTAATCAGCAGAGCGGTGTTTAAATTTGGCGCCAATATCGCTGATTGGTCGCAGCCGGTGGCCGCGACTAATCAGCGAATCGTATTAGTGAGGACCGGGGAGCGGCGCTGCCTGTGCGGGTACTTCCGCTGCGAGCAGCCGGGAGATGACCGGCTGCTCGCAGCAGAAGTATCCCGACCAGCGGCGCCGCTCCACGGTCCTCCCTTCGCACTAGCCGTCGAGAGATCAGTGGCCCTAGCCGCTGATCTCCCGACAGTAGCCGCATGGAGGTCAGCGGCACAGCCGGTCAGGGTACTTCTGCTGCGAGCAGCCGGGAGATGACCGGCTAGCGCCAGTCATCTCCCGGCTGCATCGCCGCTGACCTCTGTGCAGCAGATGAGCCACTAACGGCCGCCATCTTTTTCTGAAATCCCGCGTCGCTGATTGGCCGCGGCCGGACCAATCAGCGACGCGGGATTTCCTGGTCAGATACTCATATGTTTGGACTTTGTCCAAGATTTTAATTTTGGCCCTCTGCGTATTTGAGTTTGACATCCCTGCCTTAAACCTTGCTAATTGGAATGGTTAGCTCCAAGCCTAACATGGACCCTTGTGATATATTAGATTTCTAGTGCTATCACTTTACTTAAAGATATCGAATTTTGAAAACTAGAAATCTAACGGAACTTTTTAAGCAAATAGTCAATCAGATCAATGACAAAATGAGTACAATGTTGTCCATTTTCTAGTTTCAAAAATCTAATAGTGTCACAGTGATTAAGGACTTCTGAAAAAGCCTTTTGTCCAGGACTGTGGTGTTAGAACCCTCCTGTTAGTTTTTGCTATCTTGTGTTTTGCGGTCACGTGACCAGCTGCCTATATATTCCAGCTCTGCCCTTCTGGCTTTGCTGGACTTCAGTGTTTTTTGCCTGTCTCTCTAGCCAGGTGCTTCGGTGCCTATCTCTGTCTAGTTTGCTTGGTCCTCTGGGACCTCTAGTACTTTTTGTCAGTTTGTCTTTTTTCTCTGCAACAACTTCTGTTAGGAGGTGTCCCATTTTTGTCCCAGTCCTTACTTCTTTTAGGGACCCCTCCCTTTATTCTATAGGTCTCCGTTCAGACTAGCCAAGGACGAAGGCGGGTCTGTTCACAAGGAACAGGCTGCCCGCTACATCATAGGGATTCAGCTTAGTCTTACTGTAGGGACAGCTTTTCCCATTCTTTCCTTAGTTTATGTTGCAGATCATAACAGTAAGTCCAGCCCAAAAAAAAAAAACTAAAAGGAAAGAAATTCGGGGATCAATATGGTTTTAGTCCAGAAGTTGGCTCAACGCCTGCAGGGATTGTCTCTGGAGGTGGCCGAGCTTCAGCAACACGTGAGTAGCTGTCCTGGAGCGCATTTTGTGGAACCGAAGGTAGGACTGCCTGATATTTTTTATGGTAAACAGCAAGATTTTTTTTCCTTTAAAAATGCTTGTTTGTTATATTTTCGTTTGAGACCGAGGTCCTCTGGGAATGAATCACAGCGCATTGGTTTTATTATGTCACTTTTGC
Source organism: Phyllobates terribilis (assembly GCF_046119375.1). Classification (NCBI taxonomy): domain Eukaryota; kingdom Metazoa; phylum Chordata; class Amphibia; order Anura; family Dendrobatidae; genus Phyllobates; species Phyllobates terribilis. The sequence continues at coordinate 760,203,267 of NW_027362762.1, read as the reverse complement.
GCAAAGACCCACAGGGTTGGGCCTTTTCTCTCCAACCTAATGATCCGTGTTTAAGTACTGTTGAGGATTTTTTTTCTGCTCTGGGGCTATTATATGATGATCCTCGAATCTCATCTGCTGAATCAGAACTTAGACGTTTGAATCAGGGGTCAGATGATGTTGAAGTTTATTGCACACACTTCAGGAGATGGGCTTCAGAAGTTAAGTGGAATGATTCGGCGCTGAAAAGTTTATTTCTTGCTGGTCTGAGTGAAAGGGTTAAGGATTTGCTAATTGCATTCCCTGCACCTGAGACTCTACAGGAAGCTATGCAGTTAGCTGTTCGTGTGGACAGGAGAATAAGGTCCAGGGTCAATGATGTAAAAACTCCTGTAACTTCAGGTCCTAGTTTCCATAACATCTGCTCTGACAGCGGAGAACTAATGGAGGTTGGGGCGATGTCACTCCGCTCTCAAGAAAGAGATCGGAGATTTGCCGAAGGTCTGTATCTTTATTGTGGTAAAGATGAACATTTGATTAAGTATTGTGAGCGTCGTTTAAGTAAAAAAAAAAAAGGTCAGTTACGCCCGTATAGCTTGTTTACGCTCTGCAGGAGTGTTCCTTTCTGGGTGTACTACTCTGCAGGGAGATTTGATTGAATTTCAGGTATTTGTGGATTGTGGTTCAACACTTAATGTGATTGATAAAGGGTTTTTGGAAAAACTTAAATTGAAATCCAAACCTTTGTCATCTCCTATTTCTGTGATTGCAATTGATAACACTCCTTTGAAATGTATTACTCACAAGACTGCTGCATTTCCTCTCACTATCAATGGAGTTCACCAAGAAATTTTGGACTTGTTTTGGATAATTTGCCCTCTCCAGTTGTTCTAGGATTGCCTTGGTTAAAACTGCACAATCCTTTATTGGACTGGTCTACTAATGTGATTAAGTCTTGGAGTCCGAAGTGCTATGATAAATGTTGTAATGGTCGCATTGCGGCTGTGGAAAAAGGGGAATTACCAGTACCTATTCAAGATTTTTGGAGGGTATTTTCGGAGGAGGAGTCGCAAGTTTTACCTCCTCATAGGGATTATGATTGCGCCATTGAGTTTGTTCCAGGTGCTACTCTTCCCAAAAGTCGCTTGTTTAATCTTACTATCCCTGAAAGAAAGGCCTTGGAGGAGTACATAGAGACTAGCCTGGCTGCTGGTCACATTAGACCTTCCAAGTCGCCAGTGGCAGTCGGATTCTTCTTTGTTAAAAAAAAGGACGGCGGTTTACGTCCATGTCTGGATTTTCGTGAAATTAATAAGATTACCGTCCGCAATTCCTAGCCATTGCCGTTAATTCCTGACTTGTTTAACCAGTTAGTGGGGGCCAAGTGGTTCTCAAAAATTGATCTTCGAGGGGCATACAATTTGTTACGTGTGAAGGAGGGTGATGAATGGAAAACTGCTTTTAACACTCCGGTAGGTCATTTTGAGAATCTGGTGATGCCCTTCGGTCTTACCAATGCACCTGCATTTTTTCAGAACCTTATTAATGACATCCTGAGACCTTTGATTGGTAAGAATGTGGTTGTGTATTTGGATGACATTTTGATTTATTCACCAGATTTAAAGTCCCATTGGCAGAGTGTATGTGAAGTTTTGCAGTTATTGAGTGATAATTCACTCTTTGCTAAGCTGGAGAAATGTGAGTTTGCTGTGCAGAAAATTAGTTTTTTGGGCTACATTGTCTCCAGCAAGGGCTTTGAGATGGACCCTGTGAAGGTTCAGGCTGTGCAGGAATGGCCAAGGCCTATTGGTTTGAAATCTATACAGAGGTTTTTGGGTTTTGCCAATTATTACAGGAAATTCATTAAGAATTTTTCTGTAATTGTTAAACCTCTAACTGATTTCACCAGGAAAGGTGCGAATACGACCCAGTGGACTACTGAAGCCATTGAAGCGTTTGAGTATCTCAAAGAGAGGTTCAGTTCTGCCCCTATCCTTATACAGCCTGATGAGACCAAACCTTTTTTGGTTGAGGTCGATGCTTCATCAGTGGGGGTCAGAGCAGTTTTGTCTCAGGAGAACAAGGGTGGAGTACATCCTTGTGCCTTCTTTTCGAAAAAAATTTCGGAAACCAAACTGAATTATGATGTTGGAAATCGGGAGTTGCTGGCTATTAAACTTGCGTTTGAACACTGGCGTCATTTTTTGGAAGGCGCTAGATTTCCTATTCAGGTTTTCACAGATCATAAGAATTTGATCTATCTGGATGCTGCCAAGCGCTTGAATGCCCGTCAAGCTAGGTGGGCACTTTTTTTTTCTCGGTTTCATTTTTCTGTTACCTATATCCCTGGTACTAAGAATGTTAAAGCCAATGCTTTATCTCGCAGCTTCTCTCCTACAGTCGGTACTGAGGAGGAGGAGAGCATTTTGCAGAAAGGAGTTGTGGTGGCGGCATTGGACTCCGATTTGGAGAATGGGATTCTGAATGCTCAAGATGATGCTCCATCTAACACTCCCCATGGGAGGTTGTTCGTGCCTAGAGCCTTTAGGAGAGATTTGTTTGTGGAGTGTCATGAGTCTCGGTTGGCAGGTCATCCAGGAGTTTCAGAGACTATGAGACTTATCAGTCGCAGTTTTTGGTGGCCTGGATGGCAGAAGGAAGTCATCAAGTGGGTGCGTCAGTGTACTGTGTGTGCTAGGTCAAAGGCTTCACATACTCCTGCTGCGGGGTTGCTTTGCCCTCTGGAGGTTCCTAGTGCGCCTTGGACGCATTCTCTCTATGGATTTTATTACTGATCTTCCTGTGTCTGAGGGTTTTACTGTCATCTGGGTGGTCATAGACCGTTTTAGTAAGATGTGTCATTTGGTTCCATTCATTAAGTTGCCCTGCACCAAGACACTCGCTAAGGCGTTTGTTAAGGAGATTGTCAAGCTCCATAGCGTTCCCACGGATATTGTTTCTGATAGAGGACCTCAGTTTGTGGCTTGCTTTTGGCGTGCTTTTTGTGACAGGTTGGGAGTTCATTTGTCATTTTCGTCTGGTTATCATCCTGAGTCTAATGGACAGACTGAAAGAAAGAACCAGGATGTTGAACAGTTTTTGCGTTGTTTTGTGGCGGACAATCAAGAGGTGTGGTCTGAGTTTCTGCCTCTCGCAGAATTTGCTCTTAACAATCATACATCCTCCTCTGCTGGGTATTCTCCTTTTTTTTGTTGCACTGGGAGACATCCGTCTTTTGGTTCGTTCTCCAAATTGGGGTCGGCGGTGCCGGAGGAGGAGAATTTTTCCGGTGATTTGGAGAGAGTTTGGACTAAAGTACGCTGTAACCTGCAAGAGGCTAACAAGAAGTCCAAGGAGTATTTTGACAGGAAACGTAAAGAGGTTTTGTTTACTGTGGGTGACATGGTTTGGTTGTCCTCTAAAAAACTGGGTCCTAAGTTTGTGGGTCCATTTAAAGTGCTTCAGGTTGTTAACCCATCTGCTGTCAGGTTGGATGTCCCTACTTCCTGGAAAATTAATTCTGTGTTTCATGTTTCTTTGTTGAAAAAGGCTGACGTTTCTAATAGGGACGCCACTGTCACAGTTCCTCCTGTGGTGGAAGACGGTAAATATGAAATTTCTCGTATTTTGAATTCAAGATGGCATAGAGGGATATTACAGTATCTTGTCTCCTGGAAGGGTTTCGGTTCCGAAGACAACTCCTGGGTAAGGACGGATGATGTCTCTGCTCCTAGGCTTGTTAAAGCTTTCCACAGGAGGTTTCCTGATAGGCCTGGGCCTGGAGGATCCGGAGGATCCTCATAGAAGAGGGGGTACTGTTAGAACCCTCCTGTTAGTTTTTGCTATCTTGTGTTTTGCGGTCACGTGACCAGCTGCCTATATATTCCAGATCCGCCCTTCTGGCTTTGCTGGACTTCAGTGTTTTTTGCCTGTCTCTCTAGCCAGGTGCTTCGGTACCTATCTCTGTCTAGTTTGCTTGGTCCTCTGGGACCTCTAGTACTTTTTGTCAGTTTGTCTTTTTGCTCTGCAACAATTTCTGTTAGGAGGTGTCCCATTTTTGTCCCAGTCCTTAGTTCTTTTAGGGACCCCTCCCTTTATTCTATAGGTCTCCGTTCAGACTAGCCGAGGACGAAGGCGGGTCTGTTCACAAGGAACAGGCTGCCCGCTACATCGTAGGGATTCAGCTTAGTCTTACTGTAGGGACAGCTTTTCCCATTCTTTCCTTAGTTTATGTTGCAGATCATAACATGTGGAGTCAGAGTCGTAGAGTCAGAGTCGAAGAGTCGGAGTCTGAGTTGGAGTCGGTATAAAATGGACCAACTCTGACTCCTAAAATATATAATAAATTGGGTTCATTAGTACAATGCAGGATGTGCTGTAAATAATAATTTGGGAAAGTTATAAAATATCCTATAAATGTCTGTTCTGTTCCTGATCTCAGGATCTTGGCTTTTAGTTGAGATGAATCTGTGATGCACTTTATGTACATGCTCAGTAGTGTGGCCGTGCTGTGGAGTCGGAGTCGGGAGTCAGAAGCAGGGAAATTGAGGAGTCGGAGGTTTGGCTTACTGACTCCAAAGCCCTGCTTCTGTCCTAAAAATTACTCAACAGACTTAAAGGGGTATTCCATCTCCAAGATCCTATCCCAATATGTAGCAGGTATAATAATAACAATATTAGCAAATACATCCAATTAGAAATGTAGTATAGTTCTTCTGATTCGCTATGTCGCTTAGCCCATGTGCAGGGCATTGCAGTAACTTAGGTATCCATGGTTACGACCACTCACATAGTAACAGTTAGTTAGTTCGCTGTTAGTGGTCATAACTATGGATTCCTAAGCTGCTACCTTGTCCTGCACATGGGGTAAGTGACATAGTGAATCAGAAGAACTATAATACATTTCTAATTGGAGATATTTGCTAATATTATTATTATTACACATATTACATGTTGGGATAGGATCTTGGAGAAAGGAATAAACCTTTAAAAGGAAGTTATCACAAAAGCAACCTATTGTTTAAATCAGGTTGTTCTGTTACATGCATTTTTTATATGTTGGCAATGGGTTTTTCTCATTTCACAATCTTTACTAAAAAAAAATAGTGATATTGCGATCTTCACATTGACCACTATTTTTTTTTTTAAATTTGTACTTCCTGTCCTTTTAGGAAGAATTTACAATTTAGAGATAACACCTTTATACACAACTGATGACAAAAGATCTAACAAATCATAATGGACGATGTCATGGTACATAGTTTTCCCTGTCCTGCATTTCTGTATAAAATGTCATGATGTGATGTAAGTACCCATGGCCTTTCCCAGATCTTTGTTCCTCAACCATAATTTAACTTGGGCTTGTGTCAACACCGCTAGAGGACTCCCCATTGTTCTCTTAAGCAGGGGGAGAACTAACAGTACACATCTTTATAGACACATCGGAGCCATGCCATGGACTAAACCATCGACTAGGAGGGGGGAAACCTCTCCTCCCCTACCCTTGGGCTGTGCCCGGTAGCCCAAGACAATGGACTTATGCGTGACCGGTGTTGTGTTGGGAGATCTCTGGAGGAAGAAGAGTGGGAGCTCTTAGCTGCGGCAAGACCTCACGCCCGTTGGTGATTGTGGACTTATTATGGACCTTAGGAATAACATGGATTTTTGATTTGGTATGCTGCCCGCCTTAATAAACCCCGTTGGATCGTTCTTAGTCCGGTGGTCTCTTCTTGCTCTGCCGCATACCCCGTCACAAACTGGTTGGCAGCGGTGGGATCAGAGCAGAAGGAATGGAGGACAACGGCCCATCAACTGCTGGATCCAGAGCCTCAGAGTACAAGAACTGGACTGTGGTGAGCTTACAAACAAAGGCCCGTGAACTGGGGGTCAGCTACAAGGGACTCTCAAAGGAGCAGCTAACTGAGGCTTTGGAAGGAGTTCGCCTGCAAGAAGACGCTGAGGAAGCACCTCCACGACCAATGGAGGAAAGGCGACAGGCAGAGGTAAATACCCAAAAAAGTCAGTGGGCTGTGTGGTACGAGGAGGAGATGGCAATGATGGGAGAGGAGGTCTCCATAAACTATAAGATGGAGGTCATGCGAGGAGCTAAGGAGATGGCATTGCTAGAGAGGCAGATAGCTTTGGAAGCAGCTAGAAGCGCCAGACAGACTGTAACCCCAGCACCCACCATGAGGGAACTCCCCAGAGTGTCCCGCAAAGATTTCAAGCCGTTCCAGGAGGCTGCAGGTGACATTGAGGCCTTCTTCCAGGACTTTGAGCATCAGTGTCGATTAATGGAAGTCCCAGAAAGGGAGCGAGTCCGACATCTGGTGGGGCTCTTAGAGGGTGGAGCTGCCGCAGCGTATAGAGCTATGGACCCTCGGGGGGACTGTGAGTATGCAGACATTAAACGGACTATTCTGGAACACTACGCTGTGACCCCAGACACTTATAGGACCCAGTTTCGTACTTTGGCCTGTGATGAGGAGGTGTCCTTCAAGATGTATGCCCACAGACTCAAACAAATATGTCATCGCTGGCTGGAGGGAGAGGAGGCCTTAACTTGGGGGGCCTTCCTCCAGGTCATCTTGAAAGAGCAGTTTTACTTCAAGTGTCCCGCTGAGATCCGAGAATGGGTGCGTGAAAGGAGACCAGCCACGGTGGAGGAAGCTGCAGCTCTAGCAGATGAGGCGCTCACCATCAAGCCTCAATGGAAAAAACTACTACTCAGCGAGAAAAGAACTACCAGCCCCCCGACGATGGCGGCCCCTGGTCCTTCGGCCTCCCATACTCACCATCCCAATAGACTATCCACTCATGGTGACCTTCGTGTGACAGTGCCTCGCATTACTCCTGCTCCGCCTTCGGGACTACGACGTGGATGAAGAGTCCCAGAGCACAGATGTTATAGATGTGGGCAGCCTGGGCATCTGCAATTCCAATGTCCAGGTGTTCGGAGGCAGGACAGCTACAGACCGCCTTTGCCGGTTCATTATCTACAGACACCCTCACCCTGACGACTTGCCAAGTGACTCCGATACCCTGGCTCCCATACCAGGAGTCTATGGGGTGCGAGCCCCAGCCACCTGTTCTTCTGACCGTCAGCACAAACATCTACAGGAGGTCGTGCTGGATGGCCAAAAGGTTGTCGGCTTCCGTGACACTGGGGCTTTTCTCACCATAGCCGATCCCCGCGTACTTCAGCCAGAAGCAATTCAAAAGGGACCAGGAATTGCCATTGAATTGGCTGGAGGCACCCAGAGATATATTCCAAGAGCGAGAGTGACCCTGGATTATGGCTTTGGGGCCAAACAATGCGTGGTCGGTGTGATGAGCGGCCTCCCCGCAGACGTTCTTTTAGGAAATGATGTGGGACATCTGCATTGCCACTTCGTCGGTGCGGTAACCAGAAGTCAAGCCAAGAGAGCAGCAGATGGGGACGCATACAACTCATCCATGGAAATGAGGCCACCAGAACCGCCGACACCGCCGGTGAGTGATTCTTCTTGTGGGGACAATGTGAGTGATACCTGGGATAGAGTTCAGTTTCGACAAGAGGTCGATAGTGACCCCACCCTAGCTAGTTTTAGAGCACGAGCTGAGACAGGGCAGTTAGGGGAGAACAGGGAAAGGATTATCCGAGAAAATGGACTTTTGTATAGGGTTACCAATGCTGCCTCCCCAGATAAGCCCTGGACGTGTAACAAACAGATGATTGTTCCTCAGAAATACAGGATTCCCCTACTACACCTTGATCATGATATCCCTACAGCTGGCCATCAAGGCAAAACCCGCACCGAGAGACGATTGACTCAAACTTTCTATTGGCCAGGGATTTCTCAGGCAGTGGCGCATTTCTGCCGAACTTGTGATATATGTCAGCGTAGAGGGCGACCCGGAGATCACCCAAAGGCCCCTCTGCAACCACTCCCTATCATAGAAGAGCCATTTCAAAGAGTAGCTGTCGATATCATTGGGCCTCTAGCTATGCCAAGTAGATCAGGAAAGCAGTACATTCTCACTGTTGTGGACTACGCCACCCGATATCCGGAAGCTGTGGCCTTGTCCAGTATTTCTGCTGCCAAGGTGGCCGAGGCCCTGGTTACCATTTTCACCAGAGTAGGATTTCCCAGTGAGATCTTGTCGGACCAAGGCTCCCAGTTCATGTCAGAACTAGTCCAGCGTCTGTGGCGCACCTGTGGAGTACGAGCGATTCGAACGACACCGTATCATCCACAAACAAATGGACTTTGTGAACGATTTAACGGCACTCTGAAGAATATGCTGAGGGCCTTCACGGACAGAGATTCAGACTGGGAGAAGTACCTGCCCCATCTCTTGTTTGCCTATCGGGAAGTTCCTCAGGAGTCCACCGGGTTTTCCCCCTTTGAACTCCTCTATGGAAGAAAGGTCCGAGTACCCTTAACTCTGCTCAATGAATACTCGGCGGGGCAAGTTGAAGATACAGGAGCCCCTGTTGTCCCTTATGTCCTAAAGCTGCGAGAAACCCTGGCTCAACTTGCTAGTTTCGCCCAGAGTCATGTGCATATGACTTAATCCCGACAGAAGACCTGGTATGACCGTAAAGCACGCTATCGGGAGTTTGTAGAAGGACAACCGGTCTTAATGATTATTCCCCATCCACAAAATAAACTGCAGACCACGTGGGAGGGTCCCTTCCGGGTTGTCAAGAAACTAAATGACACCAATTACCTTCTTGATCTAGATGATCAGGGACTAAGACAAAAGACTGTCCATGTGAATATGATTAAGGAATACCACGACCGGAAGCTTCAGAAGACGGTCCTGAGGAAGAGGACTCCCTACCGGATCTCGTGGAAGCCACGAGAGCCCCGTCCACTGTGGAACAGGTTCCTCTGGAGATCACCTGGACCCCTTACAGAAAGACCAGATGCTGGGAGTGCTTCAACAGAGACGGGCTGCTTTCTCATCTCAACCAGGTCGAACCACCGTCACCCAACATCATGTAGACACTCAGGGTATCCGTCCCATACAACAGGCTCCTTACCGGGTACCTGAATCAGTTCGAAACACCATGCAGCACGAACTAGAGGAGATGTTACAGCTGGGGGTAATCCAGGCCTCTCATAGCCCTTGGGCCTCTCCTGTGGTGTTAGTACCAAAGAAGGATGGGAGTACTAGATTTTGTGTGGACTACAGACAACTTAATGACCATACTGTCAGTGATCCTTACCCAATGCCCCGTATTGACGAACTTCTAGACCGAATGGCTGGATCCCGATATGTCACTACCTTAGATCTCAGTAAGGAAACTGGCAAATTCCTCTGACAGAGGAAGGGAGAGGATGGTCCACTTTTATAACCCCCTTTGGTCTGTATGAATTTCTAAGCATGCCTTTTGGAATGAAAAATGCCCCGGCAACCTTCCAGAGAATGGTAGATCAGATCCTCTGGGGATGTGGGGACTTTGCTTGTGCCTACTTAGATGATATCGCCGTCTTCAGCCAGACGTGGGAGGAACATCTGAATCAAGTAGCCTTTATTCTTGACCTGATTCTTGCAGCCGGCCTAACCATTCGACCCGATAAATGTCAATTGGGGATGGGTGAAGTCCAGTACCTAGGGCATAGAGTAGGGTGAGGGAAGCTCCGTCCAGAACCTGCAAAAATCCAGGCTATTAGAGACTGGCCTGTACCCCAAACTAAGAAACAAGTTATGGCTTTTTTGGGCACTGCTAGCTACTACCGAAAATTTGTTTCTCATTTTAGCACTGTGGCCAAGCCTCTTACCGACCTGACCAAGAAAACGATGCCCAGGCTGGTAATCTGGACTCCAGCCTGTGAGGAGGCTTTTAACCGGCTGAAGGACGCCCTGGTCTGTGACCCTGTTCTGGCTGCTCCGGACTACAAGAGGCGATTCATTGTGCAGACGGACGCCTCTGCTTATGGATTGGGAGCTGTACTCAGCCAGGTGAATGCAGCGGGGGACGAGCACCCCGTCGCCTACCTCAGCAGGAAACTGCTGGACCGAGAAGTGGCCTATGCAACTGTGGAAAAAGAATGTCTGGCTATAGTGTTGGCCCTCCGGAAGCTAAAGCCGTATCTGTATGGACGAGAATTCACTGTGGTTACTGATCACAATCCCCTCACTTGGCTGAACAGAGCCTCTGGGGACAATGGACGCTTACTACGATGGAGCCTGGCTCTGCAGCCCTATAACTTTACAGTACAGTATAGAAGAGGCAGCCAACACCAAAATGCAGATGGACTGTCCAGGCAGGAGGAGCCCTGAGTCCGGTCAGCCCTGCCTGTGTGTACTTAACAAGCGACCTGTAGAGGTCCCTCATACCTACACAAAATTGGAGGGGAAGGAATTGTCATGGTACATAGTTTTCCCTGTCCTGCATTTCTGTATAAAATGTCATGATGTGATGTAAGTACCCATGGCCTTTCCCAGATCTTTGTTCCTCAACCATAATTTAACTTGGGCTTGTGTCAACACCGCTAGAGGACTCCCCATTGTTCTCTTAAGCAGGGGGAGAACTAACAGTACACATCATTATAGACACATCGGAGCCATGCCATGGACTAAACCATCGACTAGGAGGGGGGGAAACCTCTCCTATCCTACCCTTGGGCTGTTCCCGGTAGCCCAAGACAATGGACTTATGCGTGACCGGTGTTGTGTTGGGAGATCTCTGGAGGAAGAAGAGTGGGGGCTCTTAGCTGCGGCAAGACCTCACGCCAGTTGGTGATTGTGGACTTATTATGGACCTTAGGAATAACATGGATTTTTTATTTGGTATGCTGCCCGCCTTAATAAAGCCCGTTGGATCGTTCTTAGTCCGGTGGTCTCTTCTTGCTCTGCCGCATACCCCGTCACAGACGATGTCACAGCTGACCTTGCTCCTAAACTTCCCTTCACAACGACCTTTGCACACGCTCATTGGAAACTTCAATACAAAAGATTGGGTCGGGTCTAAACATTGTGGCTATGTACAGGTGCATCTCACTAAATTGGAATATCATCAAAAAGTTCATTTATTTCAGTTCTTCAATACAAAAAGTGAAACTCATATATTATATAGAGTCATTACAAACAGAGTGATGTATTTCAAGTGTTTATTTCTTTTAATGTTGATTATTATGGTTTACAGCCAATGAAAACACAAAAGTCATTATCTCAGTAAATTAGAATACTATATAACACCAGCTTGAAAAATGTTTTTAAAATCCAAAATGTCGTCCTACTGAAATGTATGTTCAGTAAATGCACTCAATACTTGGTTGGGGCTCCTTTTGCATCAATTACTGCATCAATCCGGCGTCGCATGGAGGCAATCAGCCTGTGGCACTGCTGAGGTGTTATGGAAGCCCATGTTGCTTTGATAGCAGCCTTCAGCTCATCTGCATTGTTGGGTCTGGTGTCTCTCATCTTCCTCTTGACAATAACCCATAGACTCTCTATGGGGTTAAGGTCAGACGAGTTTGCTGGCCAATCAAGCACAGTGATACTGTTGTTTTTAAACCAGGTATTAGTACTTTTGGCAGTGTGAACAGGTGCCAAGTCCTGCTGGAGAATGAAATTTCCATCTACAAAAAGCTTGTCGGCAGAGGGAAGCATGAAGTGCTCTAAAATTTCCTGGTAGACGGCTGCGCTGACTTTGGTCTTGATAAAACACAGTGGACCTACAGCAGCAGATGACATGGCTCCCCAAACCATCACTGATTGTGGAAACTTCACACTAGACCTCCAGCAGCTTGGATTGTGGCCTCTGCACTCTTCCTCCAGACTCTGGGACCTTGATTTCCAAATGAAAATTAGAACTCTGGGAACTTGTGGAGTGTGTCAATGACTGCCTTCTGGACATCTGTCAAGTCAGCAGTCTTCCCCATGATTGTGGAGCCTATTGAAACAGACTAAGGGACCTTTTTAAACAGTTAGGAAGCCTTTGCAGGTGTTTTTTGTTAATTATTTTAATTTAATGAGATAATGACTTTTGTGTTTTCATCGGCTGTAAGCCATAATGATCAACATTAACAGAAATAAACACTTGACATAGATCACTCAGTTTGTAATATGACTATATAATATATGTGGTTCACTTTTTGCATTGAAGAACTGAAATAAATTAACTTTTTGATGATATTCTAATTTATTGAGATGCACCTGTACATGTGTTGTTTCCGCAAATAGGAAGTTAGAATCGAAAAAAAGGCCAAGTGGCCAGTGTGAAAATTACAAGATGCATATATTTTTTTTTTTTATACATTTAAAGCGTACTTGTCACCAGGTGATAAAAAGTGCACAGTTTTTGCTCTTCTTTCATTTCTGTCCCCCTCCACCACATTGTGTTATGTCTTATGGGGTTTTAAAAAAAATAGAAAAAAAATCAGCCATATGATTCCATTTACATGGGCCATTTTATTTACTGCTCATTTTTACGATCTTTGCCAAGGGGTGTTGCTCACAGGGTTTTCGGTGGTGAGTCTTTAGGCTGCTCTGCATTATTTCCCTGAGAGGAATACCACCTTAGTAAAGACTGTAAAAATTAGCACTAAATAAAAATATTTTTTTTGAGTGTAGGACATATCAGAACATCATTTCACCTTATTTTACCTTTTTTACAGCTTGTTGTATTTGAGCAGCTAGGTACAGCTCTGATAAGTTCATATTGTGAATAGAAGACTTTGAGCTACCTTATTCCAGCTGACCTTCTGATCACCAGGTAAGCATCCACTGCATAGCAGAACAACCACCAGAAGCTTGCACTGTAGAACAACTGGATCCACATCTGCAGGATAGACACAACCACAATTTACGTCATTGGAAATGACAGGGCTGGCATTGGTTCCCAATCTTGAATTGGACCCCACCATTATCATGGCAAGATCTAGTGAAGGGTTACAACGTGGTTACAAGATGAAAGTGAGTTTATAACAAACTTAGAAAGGTTTTTATCCTTCCACAAAATTTCTATGTTACATAATTAAGGTAATTGTAAGTCAATGTCCAGCCTTGTAAAATGGCCAGGTTTATTAGTGTAAGGCCTCCTTCACATACATGTACAAAATGCTAAAGGTGTCATCAGTGTGGCATCTGTGTGTCTGTTTTTGCCAGCAGTGTGGCCATCAGTGTCTCTCAGGGATGGATCAATAAGTACATTACAAAGCTTCCCCTATACTTTGCATTGTTAAACATGTACAGTACACATACAGCACAGGGATGCCATCCGTGTGCTGTACGTGTTTTTTACAAACCAACAGAATTGTATAGGCCGTTATCCGTGATACCGAAAAAAAACGGACATATCTCCGTGTGGTTTGCACGGACACACAGCCCGTGTAAAAACATGGGCATGTGAGCAACCCCATAGGTTATTATGGGTATGTGTGGTATCCGTGAAAAAAACAGATACAACACGTACTTGCATCACAGACATGTGAAGGAGTCCTAACCAGCTTCAGAGAACTTGCCGGACATCTGGGCAGGGCACTTGGTTGATTGAGATGTCCTTGATGCAGCTTTGGAGGTTGGAATCTGGTCAGCCTTAAAGAAGTTGTCCACTAGCATACATACTGCCGCCATCGATTTAAAGAGTGGAGAGAAGTGTCTTTCTAATTACCTTGTGTTGTCATTTTTGCCTGTGAGGGGGGCAATTGCTGACCGCTCACTAGGTATCACGAGACCTGGCTGAAGCCTTAGCTGATATCCGCTGATGTCACGTCAAGTTCTGGCTGCAGCCAGGCATGACCCAGTGATACGTTCCCCGGTGAGTGATGGGCAGTGGGTGGGTTTTCACCGAACGTCACAACTCAGCATCCACAGCGCACTTTCCCAATGAATGCAGAGAGGGAAAGCGCGCGCTGGATGCTGGGCTGTGACGTGCAGTGATACCCCACCCACAGCCCATCAATCAGCGGGGAGCGCGTCACGGGGTCATGCCTGGCTGCAGCCGGAACTTGACGTGACATCAGTGGATGTCAGCCGAGGCTGCAGCTAGATCACATGATGTCTAGTGAGCAGTCAGCGATAGCGCCGCTCACAGGCAAGAATGACAACACAAGGTAATTGCAAAAACACTTCTGTCCACTCTTTAAATCGATGGTTGCAGTATGTATAGTAGTGGACAACCTCTTTAACGAGACCAGCTGAGCATAGAGACTTGCTGGCGATGCTCCATAAGAAAATTGCATACTAGTTTTCTCCTAGAAGTAAATAAAACTATCTCACTTGTGCCAACTAATGGCAGGACATGCTCTATACATCAATATCCAAAAGTGATCTGAAGCATCTCATTCAGCTATTCAAACCCTTCTCTGCACTGATGAGAGGTAAGCGGGCTCAAACTGTCTTGGTTAATATCCCTAATCATATCACAAGGTTGAATAAAGGGTCAGGCACAGGTTTACAGAGTAGCTATCACAACTTAGGGACACTAACAAAATCTTTTTCCTTCCTTTAAGGAGAGAGTTCATTGAAAGTGACCCTGTCACCTCAGAAGCTGCTATTTACATGCAGATATGAGTGCATGGCGCAATAACAGTCATCGCTCACAGCAACACTAGCTGAAATGTGAGCACGCTCAGGCACTTTGATTGACAGCCCACTCTGCACTTATGCTCTGCAACCTCATCACCAAGCCGTGATAAAATACGTTTCATACTTACAGCACTTCCAACACAAAAAACAGCAGGCCAAACCTCTGTACTGTTCTTGAAGGAAATATTGCTGATAAGAGACGGTGATGATATCCATACTGTTGATCGGAGTATAACACCTAAAATGGAAATTATATGCTAAAACTTGAATTCATAAAATAATCCATTGAGTATTTTTTGTGTTTTTTCTATAACCCCTTGGCGACATGCGCCACCACTACATGGAGCGGACACAGGAAAATAAGGGAGTTCTCAGGTCAAAAAGTAAATCTGGCAATGAGCAACCATGGAGTTACAACAAAAAAATAAATCATACTCACTCCCTCCCCCACCTGAACTTGGCTCCCTGCTCCAGTGCTGCTATTATGGTAGTATCCAGCCAGGTCAGGAGCGGTGATGTCCCCAACCATCAGTAACCTGACCGCTGTGCATGCTGATTGGCTGATCCTGACCTTGCATCCAATCAGTGGCTGCAGCAGTCAGGTTACTGGTGGTCAGTTAGGTCACCACTTTTAGTTAGCAGAGGCAGTGAAAGAAGTCACATCACGCAGTGCGTCTGATGCTATTTCTACTGGCGATGATGTTACTTCTGCTGGTAATGGTGCTACTTATCCTGGCCATAATGCTACTTCTCCTGGCCATGATGCTAGTTCTCCTGGCCATGATGCTACTTCTCCTGGCCATGATGCTACTTTTCCGGGCCATAATGCTACTTCTCCTGGCCATAATACTACTTCTCCTGGCCATGATGCTACTTCTCCTGGACATGATGCTACTTCTCCTGGCCATGATGCTACTTTTCCGGGCCATAATGCTACTTCTCCTGGCCATGATGCTACTTCTTCTGGCCATGATGCTACTTCTCCTGGCCATGATGCTACTTTTCCTGGCCAGAGAGGAGCTGTAAGCTTGTGGACCGAACAGAAGAGCAATAATGAAGCTGGTAAGCACTGTGTGGCTGGCTTTCCCAATGTGTGTATATGAATGTACAAGTGTATGTATAAGTTTATGAGATGTGTGTCTGTGTGTATATGTAATTGTGTATTGTGGTGTGTGTACAAGTGGTTAGAAGTGTATATTTGTGTAAAAACACATTCAGATGTTTGGGACATATTTACTAAGCCTGTAAGGGCTCTTTCATATTTGCGTTAGTTAATTCTATCTGTCTTTTCTGGTTTAGGAACAAACAAGGGGAATTAAATGAGAAAATAGATCCTTTGCATAACTGATGCAAGCGGAAGCAGAGGGACCATATTGATTATTATGAGGTCTAACTGGTTTTTAGAGTGGATCGCCCCCTTTATGATGTCCATATCCATTAATAGGGCATATGGACAAACTATAACTTTGTGAGCCAACTCATTTACATTTTTAGTTGTTGTCATTCAGAAAACTGAGGAGTGAACCACATTAACGTTGCGTTCACACATTCGTCAGTTGTGACTGGAGCACGGACCACTATATAAGAACTGGCCATGGGTCTCCTGACCCAAACTTGAAATCCTCAAGTCTACTTAGGAGAATGTTTAGTTTGCGATGAGGAAGACCCGTGGACAGTCTGTGAATGACGGTTTGTGACACACGGATGTGTGAATGCGACCTAAGACCTATTACACACGGCTGTATTCGATCCGATCACACAGATCCTGAATAAGTAACTCTGGATGTGCCTCTAATTTTACTGTGTGCTGAGCTTCTTTTTACAGATTCTAAAAAAAAAGATTATGTTGCAAAGCATTGTGCATTAATGAAGTAATGTCTCTTATATTTATTACACAGAGCGGCATAGATTGCCTACAGGGTAAGTTTGTACAGAGGCGCAATCTGTAGACTGCTGTGCAAATCCGTGCACACAATATTTTGTGCATGAGCCCTAATTGTAACAGGACAGTTATACAGAGTTTGTTCTGCTAATGTTAGTTCATTAACCCATCTGTTAAAAAAAATGAAATTATGTTAATTTTGAAGCTACCAATAAACAATGAATGAAAAGTCACAATTACGCTACACATCCATTTTTAGCATTCTTCTTGGGGAGAAAAACATTCTGTGTAACTTCAGATAATCTTATTCTTCTAGAGTCTACTTAGGGTTCGTAGCTAGTAATTTTAATGTCCCTTCAGAACTTTTTCCGTTTTTCTTTTTCTCTCTAACAACATCCAGTCACATGCTTAATGATAGTTATATCATGTATACATTATATCATCAATGTGATAAAAATATCCGTAAACTTCTGCTTCCTTTTTTTTATGGTGTAACTCCAGTACATAATAATTAAGAACCAACTGTCTAGATTTGATGTTATACCAACCATGTATGTGACTATTCTATTATATATATATTGTGTGTATATATATATATATATATATATATTTTATATTTATATGTTATAAAATAATATAAATGAACCTTACATCAAATAGCGTAAATCAAATATACAAACCAGTGGGTGAAAAAAGTTTAAATGAACCAGATCTTCTTACCTATGCATCCAAGAAGGTCACAGATGACAACTAGAAGGAGGATTCTTGATGAAGACGGCTTGGGTAAGGTGGATCTGCCCTGTTTTCTGTAGCCTTGCTTTGTCTTTGGTAATAGTTGTATAACACAAAAAATCAAGCTAACCAGTCCACTACCGATGCAGAGGGAGCCGAACACCGTTGGCTGATAATCTAACACTAGCTGAGTGGCAGGATCCCTATTGGGACAACAAAAGGTCTCCAGCCGAGGGGAAGCCATGGCTTGACTCCTCAAGAAGTGCAGAAAAGTCAGGAAAAGAAAACAGAAATGCTTAATGAAATTTACTCTGACTTCTCGGCTTCATTCTTCTGTGCTGTTCATCACGAGTTTACTCAGATCATGTGCTCCACAATCCCTGCAGCTATGTCTCTGCCTCGCTTCATTCAAGGAAAACTTTGGATTCTTTGCCAATGTGGCCTGTGCTAGGCACACACGAACTGTCTTATATACGTTATATTAACGACAAACCTAAAATTCAACGTAATGCAATCACCTAAAGAATAGTTTTCACGTAGGATAACTGACTTGCCATAGTGAAGAACTATGTTATGTAACCTCCTACAGCAAAGAAAATCAAGTCTTTCAGCTTTTAACTTTGGACTTGCTTACACAGGTATTTTAAGCCTGTCTGATCTGACTTGTACTGCATGTCTTCACAAAAGATGGCAAAAAGTATAAAGCAACCACACATGTAAAGCAAAATGCACAAAATTAATTATTATTAAATTAAGTAATAAAATATAGTTACATAAAACACATGTCCAGAAAGCTCTCACGCTTGGGTCAGGATAGCCGGGGCCAGTCTGGTCTGTACATTGCAGTTCGATCTCAGACTCGTTGGCACGGACGTCTGAATGAGCCCTCGTAGGCTGTATTCACAAATCTGCTTATTGTCATTGTTAAAGGGAATCCATCAGCAGATTTATGCTGCCCAAACCCTGGGCAGCATGAAGTAGTGTTTGGTTGCACAATTGCAGCCAGGTATATTTTTATGGCTTCTCAGAGAAAATGGGTCCTGGTCCATCCCCCGCCGCCCCCAGCACTCCCACAGCAATACTGGAACAAGTTTCCACTGCACATGAATATTCCTCTCTTTTTCCTGCTGGAATTCATTGAATTCATTAATAAATTGACAACTTGGTATTAGCATTACCCTTGTCGAAAGGGGGTCCCTACACTACACTGTCATTGTAAGAACCGATTGGACATTGTCAGGCTGTGGAGGACACAAACTCCCCACTAGTAACATCCAATGTTAAGTAATTCATACATTTCTAGGAGGAATGGCACCACCCAGAGGTCCAAGGAAAGACACTAACGAATTGTTACAGCATGGAGAATATTATTCCTTAAAACAGACAGTCCAGAGAGGTAACAAATCCTATGGTTTTTGGGCCACTTCAACCCAGCCTTTTTCTTCAAATGGTATTCTGCAAGTGTGGAATTATAATAATTCTACACAAATTGTGGTAATGTAACAATGCCGAAGATTTGACATAACTAACCTGGTGATCACTTCAATTTTCATGCCTTTTAAAATCTAAAACATGAACATTGAACCTACTTTTTATCTAATTTATTCTGAGAATTTGTGGTTCCTTTGGACTGCTGCCCTTCCATCATTTTACTACTGAGCTTTGAATTCACCATTTATGTTGCCCTGTTTTCTTTTTTGGTCTATGTTTAAGTGTACCTGTCTTTACGCAAAAACTGTAAAAAAAAACAACTTGGTCTTGCAGACTTCAGCACCAAACAACCACACAAATTATACTAGAAGGTGATTTGGTGCACCTACCAGTTTAATATGTCCAGGAACTACCTAAAATGTCATGCTTTGTATCTTGCCATGCATTCTTTCTGAGTTTTCTCCCTACCCAGTAGGAATTGCACCAGCTATTTTCTAATTCCTTGCCGACCTCCCATCCTATATTCCGTCTCAAAGTCTTTGCTGGTAGAGACAGATTCCACTTTACAATAGGCAGTGGATATAAAGTTAGACAGAAGCGAGACTCCTAGTGGCAGGCATTTTGAAGTGATTTTTTGGAAGTAGGACAACATAATTTTTAAATAAATTAAGTTGCAGGTAGCACTTTGTCTGTTCACAAAAATACACAAATATTTGCAGAGCATAAAACAACATTATTTCTAATAGGCTTGGAGCTAGTGTTAGCAATTACGTCAATCAGTAGTTATAATTATTAGTTATGAGCGAGCACTAAAATGCTTGGGTACTCGCTGTTTGAGTCGAGCACATTGGAATACTCGGGAGCTCGGTCAGAGTAACGAGCCCAATGTAAGTCTATGGGAAACTCAAGCATTTTTCTGGCAGCCCCCCCCGGCGGTCTGCAGAGGGACTAAAAATTGCCCAAATCGATGGGACAGTACTCAAATGGCAAGGGGAAGACCCCTAGAAGCATTTCTGACTCCCAGGTCACTGCTGTCAACAATGTTGTCGAGGTATTATGCCACTTTTACGGACTCACAATAAAACATGCAAAAACTAAACCAAAATGGATTTTCCTGAGAAATATGTTAAGGAACATCCTTTCCAGGGTAATGACTTGTATATAAGGCAAAAAATATACAGTACAGACCAAAAGTTTGGACACACCTTCTCATTTAAAGATTTTTCTGTATTTTCATGACTTTGAAAATTGTACATTCACACTGAAGGCATCAAAACTATGAATTAACACATGTGGAATTATATACTTAACAAAAAAGTGTGAAACAACTGAAAATATGTCTTATATTCTAGGTTCTTCAAAGTAGCCACCTTTTGCTTTGATAACTGCTTTGCACACTCTTGGCATTCTCTTGGTGAGCTTCAAGAGGCAGTCACCGGAAATGGTTTTCACTTCACAGGTGTGCCCTGTCAGGTTTAATAAGTGGGATTTCTTGCCTTATAAATGGGGTTGGGACCATCAGTTGTGTTGTGCAGACGTCTGGTGGATACTGTAATGCAGCGGCTTGCGGCATTACTGTAATGGTCCAGGGTGTGTTTTGGCAGACCATGTACCTCCCCCAGGTGACTGGTCACATGACTGTGACATCGCACAGGTCCTGTGTACACAGAAGGTCTGATCACATGACTGTGACATCAGCACAGGTCCTGTGTGTGCACTAGAGGATATATAAACCCTGGTAGGTTTGAGACAGGGTGTGAAAGGCGTGAGGCCTGTTCCCATGTGGGACACCGTTAGAGTGTGAGGCCTAGTGAAGCCTGGTGAAGCCTGAAAGGCAGAGGCTGGATCCTTATGTGTAAGCGATGCCAGTAGCCTTGGAGGGCAAGAGGCTTGGAAGGCAAGAGTCCTGGAAGGCAGAGGCTGGATGTTAGGTGTGAAAACATACCAGTAGCCTTTGAAGGTACGAGGGCTGGAGACCCCCATCTGGGAAGCCGTAAAGCCACAGCTGTGGCAGAACAAGTCTGAAGCAGCAAAAAACTGGCAAAGGTAAAACACTGATTGATGTGGACATTTATATAAGTGACTTTGCTGAAGGCTGTAACTGGAGCCAAGTGGGCCTGTCTGCCACTGGAAAGGCTCTTGGACATTATATGGGTAATATGTCGGCGAGCCACTGAGTTGGACTCGGTGATAAACAGTGATTAAGTGTAATAAACTGCTGGATTGTGAAATACTGGAAAAACGTGGCTGGTGTGCTTTTATTTACCCGGTACAGCGAGTGTCCCCCAGCATGATGACTAGCGCTGGCTTACAATACACAGCTGATAGTCCTACTGAATGGACTGTTAGCTGCTTTTTTATTGCCATAATACAAATTCTAAGTAAACAAAAACGAGTGGCCATCATTACTTTAAGAAATGAAGGTCAGTCAGTGCAAAAAATTGGGTAAACTTTGAAAGTGTCCCCAAGTGCAGTTGCAAAAACCATCAAGCGCTACAAAGAAACTGGCTCACATGAGGACCGCCCAAGGAAAGGAATACCAAGAGCCACCTCTGCTTCTGAGGATAAGTTTATCCGAGTCACTAGTCCCAGAAATCGCAGGTTAACAGCAGCTCAGATTAGAGACCAGGTCAATGCCACACAGAGTTCTAGCAGCAGTCACATCTCTACAACTGTTAAGAGGAGACTTTGTGCAGCAGGCCTTCATGGTAAAATAGCTGCTAGGAAACCACTGCTAAGGACAGGCAACAAGCAGAAGAGACTTGTTTGGGCTAAAGAACACAAGGAATGGACATTAGACCATTGGAAATCTGTGCTTTGGTCTGATGAGTCCAAATTTGAGATCTTTGGTTCCAACCACCGTGTCTTTGTGCGACGCAGAAAAGGTGAACGGATGGACTCTACATGCCTGGTTCCCACCGTGAAGCATGGAGGAGGAGGTGTGATGGTGTGGGGGTGCTTTGCTGGTGACACTGTTGGGGATTTATTCAAAATTGAAGGCATACTGAACCAGCATGGCTACCACAGCATCTTGCAGCGGCATGCTATTCCATCCGATTTGCGTTTAGTTGGACCACCATTTATTTTTCAACAGGACAATGACCCCAAACACACCTCCAGACTGTGTAAGGGCTATTTGACCAAGCAGGAGAGTGATGGGGTGCTACGCCAGATGACCTGGCCTCCACAGTCACCAGACCTGAACCCAATCGAGATGGTTTGGGGTGAGCTGGACCGCAGAGTGAAGGCAAAAGGGCCAACAAGTGCTAAGCATCTCTGTGAACTCCTTCAAGATTGTTGGAAGACCATTTCCGGTGACTACCTCTTGAAGCTCATCAAGAGAATGCCAAGAGTGTGCAAAGCAGTCATCAAAGCAAAAGGTGGCTACTTTGAAGAACCTAGAATATAAGACATATTTTCAGTTGTTTCACACTTTTTTGTTAAGTATATAATTCCACATGTGTTAATTCATAGTTTTGATGCCTTCAGTGTGAATGTACAAATTTCAAAGTCATGAAAATACAGAAAAATCTTTAAACGAGAAGGTGTGTCCAAACTTTTGGTCTGTACTGTATATATACGTAACAAAGTTATTGAGTGATAATGAAAAAAATTGAATCATCCTGTAAATCAAACTGTGTAGACTCGTGTGTGAAAATTATGAAGATCCTGAAAAATTCAGGGAAAAATGTGAACATAAGTGAATAAAAAAATAAATAAATATAAAACAATGGAAGGATGTGCAAGTGGACTATCTGTCCACCAAAAGGTGGACAGATAGTACAGTGGCAAAATCCAAAAACACATGTGAAAAATCTGTGTAACTTACACCAATTAATTGAAAAAAAAAAAAAACTCTAGGTGTATACTATAAAGGACCATGCAGGTGGATTATTAACCTACCACATATATAATTTGCACTGAATGTATATACTTTATGGTAAGTAGGATCCCAAAGTAGACTTTCAATGTATATCAATCTTCAGAATACCGCCATATGGTAGATAGATGAGGTCAATAGATAATAAGAACTGTTAAAAACCTAAAAACAAAAATGAAGAAAATGAAAGTAAAAAATGTTTTCTAAAAAAGAAGCTTATCAAAATGACTTGCGCCCAAGTCATAAAAACAATGCAAAGCTCAGAATTTCATTTAGAACTTTGGGGCTCATAGTGTCTACCTTCCATATCCATCGTGCCTCAATCTGGGCTAACAACTTTCTCAAATTGCCCCCTCTATTATTTAACAAGACCCGGTCTATTCCCTTGACTTTCAATAATCTGGCGTTACATTCATGTTTAAATTTTAAATGTTTGGGGATTGGTTTAAGTGTTGTTACAGCATCAATTTCCTTGGCTTTCCCAATATCCAATATATGCTCCCTCATTCTGACCCTTTTTCTCGAGGTCAGTCCGATGTAAACGAGTCCGCAGGGGCAAGAGGCGTAATATACCACCCCCTCAGTATCACACGTAATGTGTTGTGTAATTCTGAATGTCCTAGTCCCATCACTAGAATAAAATGTGAGAGATCTTTCCATGTTTGGAGAAGCTAAACATTGGCCACACAGGTGAAAGCCCCATTTGGGGCCTTTTGTACCAAAAGTATTATGTACAGTCGTACCCTTATACGGACTTTTCACAAGCATGTCTTTCAGGTTTTCTGCTCTTCTGTAAGTGATCGATGGACTTGCAGGGACATACTTAGCTAATACTGGATCACTGGTCAAAAGACCAGTATTTATCCAGGGCCCCCCGCATCTGTCCCCAATGATCATTATATGAGGAGATGAATCTCACCTGATCATTTTCTTTTTGTCTTTTCTTGGATTTAAGTAATTCCTCTCTTTTAGTTAATCTTGCTCTTTGGAATCCTTTCTGGATGACTTTCTTATTATATCCTCTTTCTTGAAATTTAAAGGATAATTCATCCGCCTGTTGAAGAAAAATCATATCATCAGAACAATTTCTCCTGACTCTAAGAAACTGTCCTACTGGTATACCATCCTTTGTTGGTTTAGGGTGCGCTGAACTTGCATGTAGCAATGCATTTACTGCTGTCTGTTTATGATACGTTTTGGTCTGTATCCAACCATCATCATCTTTATACAGCAAAAGATCCAAGAATTCAATTGAATTCTAGCTATGTTTGTAGGACAGTGTAATATTTTTATTATTGGTGTTCAGTCTATTAATGAACATCTTCAGGTCATACTCACATCCCTGCCAGATGACTAGAATGTGATCTATATACCTTGCCCACAACAGCACATTCTCTATCTTTTCAATGAGATTGAGAAAGAAAATTTCTCTTTCCCACAGCCCCAGGAATAAATTGGCATATGAGGGCGCAAAAGTTGCCCCCATAGCCGTTCCCTGGAGCTGTAGGAATATGGTCTCCTTGAAAAGGAAGAAGTTGTGGGTCAAGGTAAATTCTAAACAAGTCAGGAGAAATTGCCTGAGATTAGGTGGGTAAGAAGACATAGATAGAAAGACATCTACTGCCCCTATACCATCAGAGTGTTTTATCGAGGTATAGAGCGATTCAACGTCCATAGTGATAAACCACATATTATCCTCCATTTGAATATTGTTGACCTTATTCAATATATCCATTGTGTCTTTTAAATAGGACGGTAGTGTTTCCACCAAAGATTTCAAGTGGGAATCCAAGAATTTACACAGAGGTTCACAGAGATTACCGTTGCCGGATATGATTGTACGGCCTGGGGGAGTTTTACTGTTCTTATGCACTTTCGGCAACATATAGAAACATGGAGTTCTTGGAAAATCCACACACAAAAAATCATATTGTTCTTTAGTGATTACATTAGTAGAACGTGCAGTATCCAAAATACTCATCAGTTGATTTTGATAAGCAATTGAGGGATCAAATGTGAGTCGCTTAGAGCACTCACCATTACATAATTGGCGAAATGCTTCTTTCTCATAAAGGCTATTTGGCCACAAGACCACATTTCCTCCTTATTCAGCCTGTTTAAAGACTACTCCCTTCAAATTTTTCAGATCTCTCAATGCCTTCCTCTGTGCAAACATAAGATAATCCTTTCTTGGTTTCACTGGAATTTTCTTTAACTCTTCAGACACAAGTTTCACAAAGATCTCAATTGCTGGATACATATTTAATGAAGGAAATTTTTGTGTTTTAGCTTTAAAAACATTAATCTTTTTTTTTTTATAGATATATATTTATTTTTAATTAATTGGTGTAAGTTACACATATTTTTCACATGTGTTTTTGGATTTTGCGACTGTACTATCTGTCCACCTTTTGGTGGACAGATAGTCCACTTGCACATCCTTCCATTGTTTTACATTTATTTATTTTTTTATTCACTTATGTTCACATTTTTCCCTAAATTTTTCAGGGTCTTCATAATTTTCACACACGAGTCTACACAGTTTGATTTACAGGATGATTCAATTTTTTTCATTAACACGCAATAACTTTGTTACGTATATATACATACACTTTGTTTTTTTAGGTATAGGTGCACATGTAGTAAGGATGAGTATGTGTGTTTATGTAGATACACATATAAGTGTCATTGTTATAATATGGCATATATATATTCTTTTTAGTGCACTTTACACACTATATGCACTTATATATATATATATTTTTTTTTTATGTCAATTATAATTTGTGTTTTATTTTTGTCAGATTCATTTATTAAAATAGGTAATGATGGTTATCTTAGGAGATATGTATTATTAATTTATTATGTACTGTAATGATTGTTTCATTTATTAATGTGTGTATTAATGCTGCTAGGTGTATTTAATTATCCATGTATATATGTTTTTGTTTATTAACTATTTATAATGGAGTGGGATTCTGAATTATTTATGGTTTTGTGCTATCTTCGCTGTTAGATAGTTTGGATGTCTGCTATGTATTTAACTGTCTCTAGATGGCAGCGGGGTGCGCGCTTGTCCGCAGAGGATTGTGGGATCCTGACGTCAGAAGCCGAGGTTCGGGCTTGCTTTGTCTGTGTTCGCGGGACAGCACGTGATCACATGCTGCACATGAGGTAGGGTACATAATGTTTGCGTCCCTGTCTGTATTTCACCCCTTTTTGAAGAAGCTCGTGCGAAACGCGCGTTAAGGGGGATATTTTCGTGTGGCTGACCACTCTTTATTTGGTAATTATGTCTTATAAGAATTCATGAGGATCTGTTTCAAGTGATGGTGCTCCCTGGACATTGGTATATTATGTCATGATGTGTTTAGACTTTGCTTAATGTCTAGTGTCCATGTAGCACCCTTGATATGACAGGTAACAGGATGGTAATGGTACTCAGTGAATTATGGTGAAGTATGGATTCTTAAACCATTAAAATAAAGAGTTGTTGCCTTTTTTATATAAAACATCTTTATTAGATGGCGACATTATAATACTCTCTTAGCACTATGCACTTTAAAGATTTGTATATTGTGTATCCTGTTTATGAATAAAGATTTGATTAATATCTGGTCATGCCACTATATGCCCACTACTGCAATATTTCCATGCCCTTTTTAGTTTTTGTTTTTAAATGGTGTATGAAATAAAGAGTTGTTAAATTTTAAAGAAACCTCTGTTTGCATTTATTGGTTTTCTATATAGCAAATTATCAGTGATGAAGAGGTTAAATAAAAAAAAATGCCTCTGAGGGTGAAAGGCCATATCTTTTAAAGTTCAAATAGGTAAAATGGTCACTGAGAACAAAAATTCTAAGAAAGACTCAAATGGGAACGGTACTTTTAACAAACAAGCAAATAGAAGAAACTTTCTAACATACTACATCAAAGAAAT
Source organism: Phyllobates terribilis (assembly GCF_046119375.1). Classification (NCBI taxonomy): domain Eukaryota; kingdom Metazoa; phylum Chordata; class Amphibia; order Anura; family Dendrobatidae; genus Phyllobates; species Phyllobates terribilis. The sequence continues at coordinate 760,176,901 of NW_027362762.1, read as the reverse complement.
ATTTCTCCAAATGTAAGCCACTTCTTGTTGTATGTATGTATGTTTCTGGTCGTTGTCCTGCTAGAAAACTGTGTCATCCTTTTCATACCCATAGTACTCGAGTGTACAAAGTAACCCATCTTGTAGAATACTCACATATAGCTCAGCATTGAGACCACCATCGATCCTGGTCAAGTAGTCAAAGCCTTTGGCTGTGAAACAGCCCCATATCATCAGGTTTCCTCCACCGAACTTGACAGCTCCTTAAATCCAATCTTCTACTGTCCACTTTTTGTACTTTTTTGCGAACTCAAGCCGACGCTTTTTATGACGATATTGAAGTTGAGGTTTCTTCTCCTTTTTTCGGGCCACCATTCCAGACCTGTGTAACGTGTGTCGCATGGTGCTTGCATGGATGTCTGTGATCTCGCTATTATGAAGAATATGAGCCATCTCCACTGCCGTGTTTGTCGGGCCAGAACTGATAGACCTTGTGATGAGCCGACTTGTTGACTCCGATATGTTGCCTGGACGTCCACCTTGGCTTTTGAATGGATGGACGGACTTAATTTCATATTCTTCCAAATGTCATGACACTCACATGTTGCACTTTGGCTATTTTCTTGGCTGAGAGACCGCTGTCGATGAGGTGAATTATGCAGTTTTGCTTCTCTTGGGAAATCTTCTTCATGGCTTCTCCTCGATTCGAACCAGTGACCTTTGCTTGGGAATCAACCTAAAAACACACTGAGCTATTAGTGAATGTGCGAACAGTTTGTAATTTGTAGTATACAGGAAGAAAAAGATTTTTCCACCACCAGGAGCAGAACAGTAACAATGCAGTGACATGACAAGAATCTGCATAACTAATCATATGCTAAATAGTTGCCAATCAAATTTATGTATGAGATAGCCAAGATAATGGTCTATAAAATGATGAGTCTCACGTTCGAAGCAGTAGTGGATGGTGAAATATCGAGCCTAAAAGTCAAAAGTTCAAAACACTGTTACCCTTTTCCTCGTCAATGTAGTTGTTAGTTTCTAACGCCAGCACAGAGACAACTGAAAATTAGAGATTCAGCCAGCAAAAGAGAAAACTGGTGAGACATGCAAAATACAAGTAGGGGCATAACTATAATAGATGCAGTTGCAACCAGACCCTGGACCCTAGGGGGTCCAAAAGGTAACTGGCTAAAATAAGTAGACAATTACTAATCAAGGCCCATGATAGTTGAGGGCCCTGTTGAAGGATTTTGTATATTGGGGCACTCTACCGTCAAGTTATGCCATTGCAAGTCATAATACACCCAGAAACAGTGTTATTCTTCATGTACACACATGACAGTTCATTCTGAAAAGGTACTTAGGCGTATACTGTAGTTACCCTTTAAAGAAAATACAATTTTGCAGAGGGGGGGGTCACACATAATGAGCATAATTATGTCAAACAAATATGTCTACCCTTACAAAGTACACCATCTTATGATGATACAAACTTAATACACCCTTATGCATTAACAAAGCCCACAAAGAATTTGTTTACCATTGAATACCTGTTTTTTTTAATCTTTAGATTTTGCACAATTTGTCTCATGCGATTTTCCTAAGTAACCATTAGAGGGAGTCCAGCTGCAAGAAACTCCCTTCAGATAACACCAACAAGTGCACCAGTCAGCTCTCTGCATTGTTTGTTACCATTTCACCCCATAAATAAATGCATTAATGATGTGGTATGTATTTTGTAAACCCGGGGACTTGTCTTCTTTACTAACCAAGCCAACATCTATATGGCGTTTGTATGTATGTCCTGTGTATACATGTATTTTTTCTTAATCTTGTCTTCAGTTCAATACATGACATTAGGTAGAGTACATTAGTTTCTTTCTACATTACATATTACACATAAGATAAACATAAAATAAGTAAATCTTGTAATTCATGTGCATCCACTTCCCCACTCATTTTAAACTTGAATGCAGTGAGTGTGTGCCTCACCATGTAGATTAGAAGTCTTGAGACCCCTGTTCTGTAGATAGTTGCAAGTTCTATGGGTGACCTACAGTATATGGCTATGTGCCCACGATCAGGCTATAGCAGCGCTTTGGACGCAGCGTATTTTCACTGCGTCCAAAGTGCTGCATCCGATCACGCAGGTAAATCCGCATGTGTTCATTGAACACATGAGGAGTTATCGCATCCAATACATTCTATTGGGGAAATTTCTGACATGCCTCGGCTGGTAAATCTGCGCCACCGGTGAGTTTACGCGGCGTCAAATGGAAGCACAGTGGGATTTCTATAACTCCATCTACTATGCTTCTAATGTAGAATGCAGCGTTTTGGACACAGCTCAGGTGAGTTGCATCCAAAACACTGCTATTACGGATCGTGGGCACGTAGCCTATCAGTCAGACACTTATTTGGATATGTCCTAAATGTTTAAAGTTGGAATACCCCTTTAACTCACACCAGTCCTTGCAACTGAGGGAAAGCAATCTAAAATTACCTTAAAACCAGGAGAAACCCCATACACACACACAACATATTTTCCTTGTACTCTATTCCCCTACTTCTTCTAGATACTGCACAAGACTCCTAAGGGGCAAATCAATTATGTATTAAGCATATATAACTATTTGTGTATCACTGTGTATACAGTGGGGAAAATAAGCATTTGATACACTGCCGAGTTTGCAAGTTTTCCCACCTACAAAGAATGGAGAGGTCTGTAATTTTTATCGTAGGTACACTTCAACTGTGAGAGACAGAATCCAAAAAAAAAATCCAGATAATTACATTGTATGATTTTTACATACACAATTTGCATTTTATTGCATGAAATAAGTATTTGATACAATAGAAAAACAGAACTTAATATTTGGTACCGAAACCTTTGTTTGCTACTATACAGAGGTCAGACATTTCGTGTAGTTCTTGACCAAGTTTGCACACATTGCAGCAGGGATTTTGGCCCACTACGCCATACAGATCTTCTCCAGATCTTTCAGTTTTGGGGGCTGTCATTGGGCAACATTGAGTTTCAGCTCCCTCCCAAGATTTTCTATTGGGTTCAGGTTTGGAGACTGGCTAGGCCACTCCAGGACCTTGAAATGCTTCTTACGGAGCCAATCCTTAGTTGCCCTGGCATGCTGTAAGACCCAGCCATGACCCATCTTCAATCCTCTTACCGAGGGAAGGAGGTTGTTGGCCAAAATATTGTGATACATGACCCCATCCATCTTCCCTTCAATACGGTGAAGTTGTCCTTTCCCCTTTGCAGAAAAGCACCACCAAAGTATGATGTTTCCCCCACCATGCTTCACGGTTGGGATGGTGTTCTTGGGGTTGTACTCATCCTTCTTCCTCCAAACACAGAGAGTGTAGTTGATACCAAAAAGTTCTATTTTGGTCTCATCTGACCACATGCCTCTTCTGGATCATCCAGATGGTCATTGGTGAACTTCAAACAGGCCTGGACATGTGCTGGCGTGAGAAGAGGGACCTTGTGTGCCCTGCAAGATTTTAATCCATGATGGCGTAGTGTGTTACCAACAGTAATGTTTGAGACTGTGGTCCCAGCTCTCATCAGGTCATTGACCAGGTCTTCCCATGTAGTTCTGGGCTGATTTGTGACCTTTCTCAGAATCATCCTTACCCCACGAGGCGAGGTCTTGCATGGAGTCCCAGACCAAGAAAGATTGACAGTTATCTTGTGTTTCTAATATTTATGCCAACTGTTGTTGCCTACTGTCCTGTAGCCCATCCCAGACTTGTGCAGGTCTACAATTTTGTCCCTGGTGTCCTTAGACAGCTCTTTGGTCTTGGCCATGTAGGAGACGTTGGAGTGTGATTGATTGAGTGTATGGACAGGTGTCTTTTATATAGGTAACGAGTTCAAACAGGTACAATTAATACAGGTAATGATTGCAGAATAGGAGGGCTTCTTAAAGAAAAACTAACAGGTCTGTGAGAGACAGAATTCTTGCTCGTTGGTAGGTGATCAAATGCTTATTTCATGCAATAAAATGCAATTTAAGTCTGTCAAAATCACACAATGTGATTTTCTGGTTTTTATCTTTAGATTCTGTTTCTCACAGGTGAAGCGTACCTACCATAAAAATTACAGACCTCTCAATTCTTTGTAAGTGGGAAAACTTGCAAAATCGTCAGTGTATCAAATACTTATTTTCCCCACTGTATGTATGACTATGTATATGGTTTATGGGGGAACATTTTTCTTTGTGGAGAGTGGCAAGCATAAGGTGATTTATATGCCTTACAATACTCCTCTGGGAATTTAAATATGCAAATAACCTCTTCACAGAGGAAGAGGTCTTGAACTCTAGCGCCACCGACTGGCACTCTACACAAAAAAAAAAGTTCCCCCCTTAAGTCCTGTGCCAGAGGTGTCTCTTCTTGCTAAATCAGATCGACTACTTTTGCATTGATGAGGGGCAAACACCTCGAAACACATATCATCAAATGGAGAGTCTGGTTTGGCTTTTTATCCTAAGTCATGGGGCAAGGCTCGTTGAAGGGTCATTATTGACTTTTAGGATTGCTACATCCAATAAATTACACTAGAAGACTCTGCAGCCAGAGTTGGAATGGATACAATGTCTCCTGCAGTGACTCAATCTATTCATGATGATATAACATCTGCAACTAATATACTGCAAGGAGAAATATCATATCAAAGAGAAAGAGAATCGATCCCACATAGAATCTAGCGTATGCCCACAATGAACCTCATGATGACATAACAGCTTTATCATTAAAACAGCAGATATGGAGGACAGCTCCCTCAGAAATAAACTGAGGTTTAGAGGAATCCCTGAAAGCGTAGGGGCAGGCAAGCTGAAGGACCTTCTAACTGATTATTTTGAGGCATTAATCCCTGAAGCCAACCAAAGGGATGGGTCAAAGCACATTGTATTCATAAGCCTAAAAGTCGGTGTGGTACCCAGGGATGTGATAGCAAAACTGCATTTTTACTACTTAAAAGAACAAGTTTCTAAAGCAGCGGTGTCATGAGAAGCCGTCAGTGATCTGCCAGAAATATTCTTCAACATAGCAACCTTCACTGATTTGGCTGCCACAACTCTGAACAGATGAAAAAAGTTTACCCCTCTAACAAAAATCCTAAGAGAACAAAACATCATGTACAAATGGGGCTAACTCCTGATCAACAGAAATGGCCTCACACATTCTGTAACCTCACCAAAGGAAGCTGAATCTCTCCTCCGGAACTGGAGTCTCAGACTCATAAGATACCAACTTACCGTTAATGAATAGATATGCCACCCGCTGTATAGAGAATGGTCCACCCCAAGGTTCTCCAGGAATTACAAGACCTGACAGAAAACATGCTGGCTACTTATCTTGTCCTTTTTTGAATCCAGGTTCATACCAAACACCAATGCGAAAAAGGAGGAGAACACTGAGTTAAAGCTAAAACATATAATTTTATTAATTCATTTCATTAAAAAGATTGCATAAATATTTAAGATCATTCAAAGAATCAAGATGTAGAGGTGATGGCCCAGTGCAGGGCTGGAATCACCCAGTCACAGTACGCAAACATAGGTTGCTGACATCAGCTGCATGATAGTAAAAAGGATTTCAAATAGCAATACCACACACAATACACTTAGAAATTGGTGATTACTCAGGTGCTTCATGCAGCACGTACTCTGCTCATGTCAAAAAGTAACAAAACAACTACAGATGGAGAGCCCACATAATAATCACAAAGGTGATATATATCACCAGGGTATAAGTACAAATGGGGACCCCATCCACAGTAAATATAAATCAAATTGGTAATACAAGAGTCAAGAAGTCAAACATACCCATGTCTGCAATAGTCAGTGCCAGGTCCCCAGCCCGACCCCAGCCCCAAACGTACGCTTTCGCCGTCTGGCTTCCTCCTTTTTTTTTTAAAACAACACAAGATGAATATGTTAAAAACCCATGGCTACTGATAGGGACAAGGCAGAGACACACAGATTATAGATATGATGCAAAGCCCAGTGCCTCATTAAGGCCATGCGGTACCATAGTCCCCAGAAGTGTAATCCAGCGGCATTCCTTTTGTGCCAAGAGGCGTTTTATGTTACCCCCTCTAATGCCACACTGTATATGTTCAATACCGCGCACCATAAAGCATTTGGAGTTACAATTATGGGTTTTTCTATAGTGACGGGGTATTGTATTTAATTGAGTTGCTTACTACTTGAAGCTAATGCTCTCATTTCTCATTTAGTCTAGTTCTCTGGAATAAAACATATTGCAGATATCAAAGCATCATTTTATTTAACTTCCTTGTAAATACACGCCCCAATTGACAGCTTAGGAGGGTAAATCCTACTGATTGATTCTCTTTAAATATTGTAGCATAGCTATCAAGGACAGAAGGATAGGGTTAAATCCCAGCTCTGCAGTGCTTGATTAGAAGGACTTGCAGTGTTTCTCTACAAGTAGGAAGTAGGTTCATTGTGTGGCAGTCTCCTGAGGAAGTGTCCCAGTCTCCTGAGGAAGTGTCCATCTGCTGGATGGAGCAGAGGGGAATGTGATAACTGGTGAATGCACAGGCATTTTTGGGGAGATATGGTTACTGAAAAATAAAAATACATTTATGTGGTCTCCCCACAAGTTTTTTTGCTTAGGTGTCTCCAACAACCTTACTCCGACCTTGTCCTCAACTGAAATAAAAACATTCAGCCAGAACCGAGCATGAGGACCTATCCAGGAGAATAAGATCAAGATCATCATAGTTATGTGCCTCACAAACTGATAGCACCTCAGATAACATTCCTCATAAATAATGCACAAAAAAATCAATTAGCAGGCACAGCTCAACATAAACTGTCCATAGGAGACTACTAGAAGCAGGCTTTATGGTCAAATTGCTTAAAAAAAGCCACTACTGAGGATCACAAACAAGAAGAAGAGACTTACAGCAACACTGGACTGGACATTAGATCAGTGTAAATCTGTACTGTGGTCTGATGAGTCAAAATTTGACATTTTTGGGACCAGCCGTCATGTATTTGTGAGACACCAAAAAAATGAGCGGATGTTTTCTACATGGGTTGTGCCCACAGTGCAGTATAGAGGGGGAGATGAGATGATGTGGAGGTGCTTTCATTGTGACACTGTTGATGATTTATTCCAAATTCAATACATATGTACCCAGCATGGCTGCCACAGCATTCTGCACTTAGTGAGACAATTATTTGTGCTGCAACTGGACAATGACCCAAAACACACCTCCAGGCTACGTAATGGCTATGTGACCAAGAACGAGAGTGATGGAGTGCTGCGTCAGATAGCATGACCTCAATAATCATTCAATCTCAACACAATTGAGATCGTTTGGGATTAATTGGACCGCAGAGTGAAGGCAAAGCAGCCAACAAGTGTTCAGCACCTCAGGGAACTCCTTTAACCCCTTCGCCCTGTAGCCTGTTTTCACCTTCCTGACCAGGCCAATTTTTACAATTCTGATCAGTGTCACTTTTTGTGGTAATAGCTTTGGAATACTTCAACAGATCCAAGTGATTCTGAGACTGTATTTTGTGACAAATTGTACTTCATGTTAGTGGTAAATTTAGGTCAATATTTTTTGCGTTTATTTGTAAAAATATCGGAATTTCTGCAAAAATTTAGCAATTTTCAAACTTTTAATTTTTACGCCCTTAAATCACACAGTTATATCACACAAAATAGTTAATAAATAACATACACCACATGTCTACTTTACATCGGTATTATTTTTGAAACATACCCTTTTTTGTTAGAAAGTTAGAAGGGTTAAAAGTTTATCAGCCATTTCTCATTTTTCCATCAATATTTACAAAAACTTTTTTTAGGGACCACAACACGTTTTAAGTGACTTTGGGGGGTCTTTGAGACAGAAAATACCCAAAAGTGACACAATTTTACAAACTGTACCCCTCAAAGTGCTTAAAACAACATTCAAGAGGTTTATTAACCCTGAAATATAGCAGTGTGGAAGGAAAAAAATGAAAATTTTAATTTTTCCCACATAAATGTTCCTTTAGCCCCAAATTTTTAATTTTGACCATACAATTTGTTGTGCAATTTCTGCTGTATATACCGGAACCCCATATGTGGTGGAAAATTACTGTTTGGGAACACGGCAGTACTCGGAAGGGAAGGAGCGCCAATTAAGTACTGGAGCGCAATATTAGCTGGAATAGATTGCGGATGCCACGTCACATTTCAAGAGCCCCTGACATGTCAAAATAGTAGAAACCTCCCCGCAAGTGACATTTTGGAAACTACAGGTCTTGAGGAATTCATTTAGGGGTGTAGTGAGCATTTTTAACCCTCAGTCTATTTACAGAATTGTATAACATGGGCATTAAGTTAATGAAAAATTATGATTTTTTCCACTACAATGTTGCTTTGGCCCCAAGTTTTCAATTTTCAGAAGGGATAATAGGAGAAAATGTATGGTACAATTTGTCACATCATTTCTCCTGAGTATGCAGATACCCCATGTTGTCAAACTACTTTTGAGGCACAGTGCAAACCTGAGAAGGGAAGGAGCGTCATATTGGAGTTCAAATTTTGATGGAAAGGTGTCACGCTGTCTCAGTATACTGGAGGTAGGGGGCCTAAGCTGACCCTAAGCTGGGGCCCTGACTAATCCCTCAACCTGGAGGTACTGTTAAAGGTACAGAGGTCCAGGCCGCCAGCGTAACCCCTACCTCCTGAGGATCCCTGCACCTAAGTAATCTAGTCCTGAGAAGGACCCCGATCACAACAAAAGGGGACAAGAAATAATATGCCCACACACAGTACTTAGACGAACGAGACAGTACAAGGGAAAAACCAAAACCACCTTGCATACAACAACTACACAACTACAACAGAGGGAACACCAACGGGAAAGGAGATAAATGATAAAGCGAGGAAGGGAAAATACACTCCAAGTACACTTATCTCAGAAACTCCAAACACCACGATCCACTCTGTAAGTCTGAATGAAAAGCTTTCACCGACACTTCCCAAACAGACCAGCAGGCATTTGAAGGAGTCTCACTACAGAAGTATTGATTGCAGCTGGGCGAGGCTGGACCTCGTCTAGCACAGAGAGAGAGAGAATTAACTCCCTCACTGCCGAAAAACACAAAGCACAAACAAGTCAGCTGCGAGAAGTCAGGCTGTGTACTCGTGACGATCTTCGTGGCGACACACCCGTGACAGTACCCTTCCTTCTACGAGGGGCCTCCGGACCCTCAGGGCCAGGTTTATCCGGGTGAGTCGTGTGGAAGGCTCGAACTAATCGGTCTGCGTTAATATCCGACGCAGGAACCCACATCCTCTCCTCAGGACCATACCCTTTCCAATGAACCAGGTACTGAAGGGACCGGCGATTAAAGCGTGAATCGATGACCCTCGATACCTGGAACTCCAAGTTACCATTGACCACCACTGGAGGGGGAGGTAAAGGTGACGGTACCACCGGCGCCACATACCTCTTAAGCAATGATCTGTGGAACACGTTGTGAATTTTAAACGTAGGGGGGAGGTCAAGACGGAATGCCACCGGATTAATAATAGAACTGATTCTGTACGGCCCGATGAACCTGGGACCCAGTTTCCAGGAGGGAACCTTAAGTTTAATATTCCTGGTAGACAACCATACCCGATCGTTCACACTTAGGTCCGGACCAGACACTCTCCTCCTATCAGCCATACGTTTGTATCGGTTCCCCATAGTATTCAGATTCTTCAGCACCCCTCTCCATACTGAAGCGAGTGATGAGGAAAATCGTTCCTCCTCAGGAACCCCCGAAGAGCCCCCCCTACTGAAAGTACAAAACTGGGGGTGAAAACCATATGCCCCAAAAAACGGGGACTTATCAGTGGACTCGCTCCGCCTATTATTAAGAGCAAACTCTGCCAGAGGTAAGAAAGAAGCCCAGTCCTCCTGGTTCTCTGACACAAAACACCGGAGATATGTCTCCAAGCTCTGGTTCATACGTTCCGTCTGACCATTGGTCTGAGGATGAAAAGCCGATGAGAATGACAAATGCATCCCCCGCCGTGCACAAAACGCCTTCCAGAACTTGGACACAAACTGAGACCCCCGATCAGACACCACCTCGGAGGGTACCCCGTGAAGCCTCACAATCTCCCCAATGAACACCTGCGCAAGAGTTTTAGCATTAGGGAGAGCCGGAAGAGCGATAAAATGTGCCATCTTGCTGAACCTGTCCACTACAACGAGTATGACCGTTTTACCCGAAGACGGAGGGAGGTCCGTAATAAAGTCCATAGACAGATGAGTCCAAGGACGCTCCGGGATCTTCAAAGGTAAGAGGGCCCCAGACGGACGGGTATGTGAGGTCTTAGAGCGCGCACAAACCCCACAGGACGCGACAAAAGTTACCACCTCCTTATGTAAGTTAGGCCACCAAAACCGACGCGAGAGGAGATCCACAGTTGCTTTACTCCCCGGGTGTCCTGCAAAAACTGAGTTATGGTGTGCCTCGATCACCTTTTGTCGCAACTGATCTGGAACAAACAGTCTCCCCGGAGGTCCAACAGGGGCGTCCCCCTGAGCCTCCAATACCTCCTCCTCCAGCTCAGAGCATACTGCCGAAACCACCACCCCCTCCTGAAGGATAGGAATCGGGTCGTCCGTATTCCCGGCCCCAGGGAAACTACGAGATAAGGCATCCGCCTTTACATTTTTTGACCCAGGACGATATGTAACGACAAAATTAAACCTGGTAAAAAACAATGACCACCTAGCTTGTCTGGGATTCAGACGTTTCGCGGACTCCAGATATAGCAGGTTCTTGTGATCGGTGATGACGGTGACCGGATGGACTGCCCCCTCCAAAAAATGGCGCCACTCCTCAAAAGCTAACTTAATGGCCAAGAGTTCCCTATTGCCGACATCGTAATTCCTCTCAGCGGACGACAATTTTTTAGAGAAAAAGGCGCACGGATGCCACTTACCAGGGGACGAACCCTGTGACAATACTGCTCCCACCCCTACCTCGGAAGCGTCTACCTCTACAATGAATGGCTGTGACGCATCAGGTTGAATGAGTATGGGTGCCGAGGCAAAACATTTTTTCAAGGAGGAGAATGCTTGACAAGCCTTGTCAGACCACCTAGAAAAATCCGTCCCCTTTTTAGTCATGTCTGTGAGAGGCTTAACCATGGACGAGAAATTACGAATGAACTTCCGGTAATAATTAGCAAACCCCAGGAAACGTTGTAGTGCCTTAAGATTCTCTGGCCGATCCCACTCAAGAACTGCCCGCACTTTCCCAGGGTCCATACGAAAACCGGACGCTGAAACCAGGAAGCCTAAAAACTGGAGTTCCTGTACGGCGAACACACACTTTTCCCATTTGGCATACAGTTTATTATCCCGCAAGATCTGTAACACCTGCCTAACGTGCTCCTGATGAGACACCAGATCCGGCGAGTAAATTAAGATATCATCCAGATATATGACAACAAACTGTCCCACCAGGCGGCGAAAAATGTCATTAACAAAGTGTTGGAACACCGCCGGGGCATTAGTCAGACCGAATGGCATGACAAGGTTCTCATAATGCCCCTCCGGAGTGTTAAACGCCGTCTTCCACTCATCCCCCTCCTTCATCCTAATCAGATTGTACGCCCCCCTGAGATCCAACTTAGAGAACCATTTGGCGCCCACGATCTGATTAAAGAGATCGGGAATAAGTGGGAGCGGATACGGATCTCGGACCGTAATCCGATTAAGTTCACGGAAATCCAGGCAAGGGCGTAGGCCTCCATCTTTCTTCTTAACAAAGAAGAACCCCGCAGCCACCGGTGAAGATGAAGGTCTAATATGCCCCTTAGCCAGACTTTCTGAAATATAATCCTTCATGGCCTGCCTCTCAGGACCAGAAAGGTTATACAACCTAGCTTTAGGTAACTTGGCCTCAGGGAGCAGTTTTACAGAACAGTCATACTCGCGATGAGGAGGTAGTTCCTGACACCCTTTCTCCGAGAATACATCCTCAAAGTCCGCCAGAAATGGAGGTAAGACCCAAGGAGTAACCGCACCGATGACCGTGTTCATGCAGTTCTTATTACAGAATTTACTCCATTGGCTTATCTCTCTGGTTTGCCAATTAATAACCGGGTTATGCTTAGCTAACCAGGGAAGGCCCAACACTATAGGAGTGGGAAGACCCTCCAACACGTAGCAAGACAACAGTTCTTTATGTATCGCCCCCACTTGAAGTTTTACGTCATGCACAGCTTGCAAAAAACTTCCCTGACCGAGAGGCCTGGCATCGATCGAGAATATGGGGATGGGTTTAGCCAACTCACTCAATCGCATACCTTGAACCCGGGCAAACCGAGCATCAACCAGATTAGCCCCGGCCCCACTATCCAGAAGAACAGATATCCTCTCAGTTCTCGTACCCACCACCACCTCCGCCGGTACGAGAAACTGAGACGAACCTAGGGACGAAATACCTACTCCCAGATTGCCGTCCACCACACAACCTGGGATCAACAGTTTTCCGACGACTCTTCACTCTGCAAGGGACGGGATGGACACCCCCCAATAAAATGTCCCTTTCTCCCGCAGAAGAAACACCTTCCTGTCTTATGGCGCACCACCGGTCCCCTCCCCCGAAATGATGTCCCTCCTAATTGCATAGGCTCCTCTGGACTGACCAGGGGAACCACCATATGAGGGGACCTTGTAGGAGGTGGAGTCATCACAGGGGGTAGAGTTATCCCGCACCTCTCCCGAAGCCGTCTGTCAACGCGAATAGCAAGGGCCATAGCGGCTTCCAGTGACGCGGGAGAGTCATACTGTGCCAACACATCCTGTAATTTGTCGGATAAACCATGACAAAACTGGCTCCTAAGAGCCGGGTCATTCCACTGGGTGTCCGTGGCCCACCTACGGAACTCCGAACAGAATTCCTCCGCCGGACGATCTCCCTGCTGGATCCTACGTAACTTAGACTCAGCAAGGGAGATCCGATCTGGGTCATCATATACGAGTCCCAGAGCAGCGAAAAACCTATCCACTGACTGGAGAGCCGGGGAGCCCGGGGGAAGAGAGAACGCCCAAGATTGTGGGTCCCCTAGTAGAAGCGAGATGACAATTCCCACCCTTTGTTCTTCACTCCCCGATGACCGAGGCCGCAGCCGAAAGTACAACTTGCATGCCTCTCGGAAAACAAAAAACTTGCCCCGCCCCCCAGTGAACCTGTCAGGGAGAGCTACTTTAGGTTCTGGTCCGGCTTGCTCCTGAGGATGCAAAACCTTGGACCTAACGTCCGCCAGCTCCATGGACATACTCTGCAACTGCCGAGCTAGACCGGCTACTGGATCCATGGTAGCTGGAGAAAAACTAAGTGGGTCGGTGAAAATGTCACGCTGTCTCAGTATACTGGAGGTAGGGGGCCTAAGCTGACCCTAAGCTGGGGCCCTGACTAATCCCTCAACCTGGAGGTACTGTTAAAGGTACAGAGGTCCAGGCCGCCAGCGTAACCCCTACCTCCTGAGGATCCCTGCACCTAAATAATCTAGTCCTGAGAAGGACCCCGATCACAACAAAAGGGGACAAGAAATAATATGCCCACACACAGTACTTAGACGAACGAGACAGTACAAGGGAAAAACCAAAACCACCTTGCATACAACAACTACACAACTACAACAGAGGGAACACCAACGGGAAAGGAGATAAATGATAAAGCGAGGAAGGGAAAATACACTCCAAGTACACTTATCTCAGAAACTCCAAACACCACGATCCACTCTGTAAGTCTGAATGAAAAGCTTTCACCGACACTTCCCAAACAGACCAGCAGGCATTTGAAGGAGTCTCACTACAGAAGTATTGATTGCAGCTGGGCGAGGCTGGACCTCGTCTAGCACAGAGAGAGAGAGAATTAACTCCCTCACTGCCGAAAAACACAAAGCACAAACAAGTCAGCTGCGAGAAGTCAGGCTGTGTACTCGTGACGATCTTCGTGGCGACACACCCGTGACAAAAGGTTTGAGGGTGCCATGTCACATTAGCCCCTGAGGTGCCTGTAGAAACTCCCATAAGTGACACCATTTTACAAACTACACCCCTCAATGAATTCATCTGGGGTGCAGTGAGCATGTTGACACCACAGGTGGCTCATAGAATTTTATACCACTGGGCAGTGAAGAAAGAATAATTACATTTTACCACTAAAATGTTGTTTTAGGCCCAAGTTTTTAATTTTTATAAGGGCTAATATGAAGAAATGGACCTCATAGTTTGTTGTGCTATTTCTCCTGAGTGCGCCAATAAAAGATCAGAAGGGAAGGAGCACCATATTGTAGTGCAGATTTTGCTGTTATAGTTTGCGGGTGCTATAACCTACTGGAAGAGGCCTGTGTTACACGCACGCTGCTAGGTTCAGATAGGGGCGAGACAGGTTACATTAATTCTTTGGAATCCTGGGGGAACCGTTACTCAGGGCGACCATAGACCAAGTGCTGCAGCTTCTCTCAGGCACACAGGGGTATTGACCCTCAGGCACACATTTCACTTGCTGACCAGACACATTTGACAAGAGTCCTCATAAACGGTAGAACAGCAGAATTTAATAAGAAGCTGCACAGCCAGTGCAAGTCAAGTCTTATGAGCAACAGGCTCCAGTGACAAACAGTACAGTTTACTTAGCAGCACAGCAGTTCACAGTCTTCCCAGTAGTACAGGACAGCACAGTTCTAATGAAAAGGCACATTAATGAACACAGCATTCTTTACAGCACAGTGAGATGGAGGAGGGGGGGAATTTGCTGAGGGAGATGATCCCTGTGACACAATTTCTTCCAGTCCTTATCTTTCTGCCTGACAATACTCTGCACTGTTAGCTCAGGAACTCTACCTGACCTGTGCTTAGCTTCACTCCTGACTTGAATCCGTTTCACTTGCAGGTGTGCTTCTGTGAGATACAGAACACACACACCACCTTTCTCTTCGGCTCCAGCCAGACAGTAAACAACTTCCCCACAATCCCCCAGGGCTCTGTTAACACACTCCCCTTCTCCTTTGACTGTGTTAACCCCTCTAGTTGCTGGATGCTTCTGGAGAACAACACTTCCTGTCTCATGTGCTTGTCTTACTTCTAATAGTTGCTGACTGCTTTTTAAGCAACAGCACTACTTCTGCATGTCACACTCTGCAACAGCACTACTTCTGCATGTCACACCTGAGGTGCCAGAATAGCAGAACTCCCCCCCATAAGTGACCTTATGTTGCAAATTACACCAATGAATGAATTCACCTAAGGGTGCCATGATCCTATTCACTCCATGAGTGTGTCACAGAATTTTATAATATTGGGCAGTGAAGAAAAAATAATTACATTTTTGCCACAAAAAAATTGTTTTAACCCCAGATTTTACATTTTCACATGTTTGAAATAGGTAAAACTGGCACCAAAATGTGTCTTACAATTTCTGCTGAATGTGGCAATACCCGATGTGTGGCTGTACAGGACTTCTTAGCCACATAACGATACTTGGGAGGATCTTTTGGAGGACACATTTTCATAGAATAATTTGTGGACTCCATATACAGAGCCCCTGTGTGCCAGAAGAGCAGAATTCCCCCTCAAGTTACCCCATTTTAGAAATTACACCCCTCTGGGACTTACCTAAAAGGGGTGTTTTCCAGAAACAAACAGCAGTGGATTTTGCTGAGTGAAAATTGCAAATCTGCCATTGAAGTACCCTTACATTATAGTGCCCATGATTTGTAGTGCCCAGCACATTATGCCGAGCTCTTGCTTCTGGAGATATGCACCCCATAAATTAAGCAGGCTCTCATCGCTACAGAAATGCCAAACATATGGACACTAAATGTGGTTCAGACACACTCTGGGGCTCATTTAGATTTTGGAGCGGAAAATTCGTTGGTTTTCTTTTGAGGGGTTAGGGTACACAGCGCTTTTCCAGAGCCTTTGTATTATGTGCAAGCCCCCCATATTTCCACTGACAGATGACAAACCTGAGTGGGGACTTGTTTTTTTTGTTGATTGAGTTGAAGCTTTTATTGGGAACATTTTGGATCACATCTATCCTTCACTCTACGCTGAGCATTTACATTGAAGTTTCCATCTAAATCTCCAAATGACGTGATTCTGATGTAACCCCCGAAGGATCCATTCACTATAATGAGGCAGCAGAGTTACTCTGTACTCCGTCTTCCCTCTGTCCAGTGGTGTCCTTCTTTTCAGAAGTGCACAAAACTGTGGCTGGCCGTACATTTATGCACGCCTAAAAAGATGGACACCGCTGGATCACAGGCCAGATTGCCTCCAATCTTCCACAGGGGGTTCCATCAGAATCACGTATTTCAGAGATTTTCATGGAAACCCTGGTGTAAGCGCTCAGCGTAGAGCGCAGGATAAATGTGAGCTGAGCCTTACTGCGATCTTTGGGAGGCAGAATGAGCAAATCAACAACAGGTGAAGAAGTGCTTTTATTTATTTTTAAGCCATTTCTCGTGCAGTATAAGTGATTAGAGGGCTATATTCTTTGGGTCGGTGCGCTTACAGCGGCACCACATTTATATCAGGTTTTTCTGTTTGGCTGCTATCACACACTAAAAAATGCTTTTTTTTTTAAATACAAAGTTTTTGCATCGCCATATTTTGAGAGCTATAATTTTTCTATATTTCTGTCGACAGAGTGATGTGAGAGCTTGTTTTTTGCAGAACAAGTTGATGATTTATTGGTACCATTTTTGGGCACACAACAGTTTTTTGTTCACTTTTTATTTCGACTTTTGGGAAGCATACTGAACGAAGGGGTTAACCATTCCAGGTGATTATCTGATGAAGCTGCTTGATAGAATGCCAAGGGAGTGTAAAGCGGTCATCAGACTGAAATGGTGGTACTTTGAGGAATCTAAGGTTTAACACATATTTTAGTTTGTTTCACAAGTTTCTTTACTTCTTGTTCCCATATCTGTTCCTTCATTGTTTGCTGCTTAGAGTCTGAATTTACAATGTGCAAACATGGAAAAACACTGCATGAACAGGTGTGTCCAAACTTTTGACTGGTACTGTAGAGGTGTGAAACTTCTGTCAAACTAGTGAATAGTTAATCTGGTGTCACATTTTTCTGTATACGAAAATAATCTTGTTTAGGTTTCTGAAACTGAGCCAAGGTGAAGTATAATTCTAAGCAGAGGAAACATAAAGATGGAGTAATATAAACATTCATGTCAGGTCTGAATAGTTCACATACCTTGACTTCAGCATTTTTCACTTTTGGAACAGTGACACGCTGATGGGAGTGGTAACTGGTGGGGTCTAGGGCGGTTTAGTGTATACTATACATATGGTGGTGATCGTTACTGTACATCTACCTTTAATTTTTTTCCCAAAGTTTCATTTTATTTTACAGTATTTGTGACATGAAGAAGATTCAACAAATAACAATAAACACTTCAGACATAATATCAAGAAAAAAACTCACTGAAAATAAATAACTTTAGGGTCGACGCTGAAGTCGGAGCAGTGGTCACGGATCCTGCATGGCAGCTTATGGAGTAAGGTTGGGTATGAATTAGCATGGCAACGTTTTGTTTTTCTTTCTTATGGTTGTACCGTCATGGGTATTGATGTACTGATCAACACAAAACAGATTGGTACAAGGCTGTGTGAATTGTTTTTTACTTATTTTATCCTGATTTTAAATGACATGGGGACTTATTCTGCATGGGGGTTGTGGGAAAAGGGGCATAATACTGTGTAAGGGGGCTGTGTGGGTGTCATCATTTTGCATGGGGGCTGTGTGAGGGAATAATACTGTGTAAGGAGGCTGTGTGGGGACATAATACTGTGTAACCAGACTGTGTTGGGACATTATTCTGAGTGGGGACATAATACTGTGTAAGGGAGCTATGTGGGGACATTATTCTGAATGGGAAGATGTGTGGGGACACAATACTGTGCAAAGGGGATCTGTGACGACATCATTCTGAATGAGTGGCTGTGTGGGGACATAATACTGTGTAAGAGGGCTGTGTGGGGACATGACATTGTGCAAGGGAGCTGTGTAGGGACATCATTCTGAATGGGGGTGAGACATCTGCAATAGTGCCTGCCCTAACTGCCACCACTTTTGCTGTCAGGTGATGCCGGGTGACAGTTCTAGTTTTGCCGGGACTTGTAGTTCAATCCATATTTGGAGACATTGAGTTAACTGCTGTGTGGTTTGGGTGGGACTACAAGCTATTTAAGATCCTGAAATCCTGCTGTCCACTGCCAGTTATATTCTGATCTGCTCATGTGTACTTACAATTGCATATTTTGCCTTTCTACCCAGTAGATTATGCTCTTTTCTCTGCTTTATATAGAAACAGTCAGTCAGTCTCTTGTCCTTGCATTTATCACTCCCCTCTTCAACTCCTGACCCAGCTGCTCCCTCCTCCTCATGCCAGGGACTTTTGCAGTGACTCATGAGTCAGGCAGGGAAAATTGACTATTTGTTTCTACATAGAGCTTAGAAGGATTCAGCTAGTCAGCTTTTTATCACGTGATGTCATAGACATAATGGAAAAGAGAAGAATGAATTGGGTAAAAAGGAAAAATGAGAAATTGTAAGTACAGAGTGCTATGTAATAAGATGATTGCAATATATTAAGAGAATAAAAATTTTGATGGGACGAGTGCTTCCTTAAGTTCGACCCTGTACAACCGTCAGTGTCTCATGCGGCAAAATTAATTGCCCACCCCTGATGTATGGGAATGGTGCAGGAAGAAGCCACTTTTTTAAAGTTTGTTTTTCTGAAACATTGCAGCTTGTCAGAATAAGGCTATGTTCACACGTCACGTTTTTGCTGCTGTTTTTCATTGTGTATTTGCTGTGGAAAACGCAGCATTTTACTGTCCCATCAAAGTGAATTTGATTTTTGAAAACTAATGCACATATTGCTTATTTTTTCCATAAAGATTTTAAGCAGTTTCAATTGTTTCAGTGTTATTGGATTTTCACCCATGTTAAGAAATGGGAAAACAAACGCGTAAAAAAACGCATCAAAACACATGCAAAAATGCATCACAAACCTGCATATTTTATGCATTTTTCCTGCAACCCCACCAGTTTTTACAGCAGATTTTTCTGCTTTCTGCAAATACTGAACATACAGATAAAACAAATAGCAATAATGCAGCCAGTGTCTGATTCATGCTGCCTGTGCTTCTGGCAACATGAATCTCATGTTAAGATTCCTTAAAGACAAATTTCAGATGTCCATATTTTATAGTCTGCATATGACTCACAAATTCGGGACCAACAGCAGGTCTCTTGACCCAAACTAAAAACTCCATACTTTATATGCCAATGAGGCTGTTTCATAGTTTTAGAGATTGAAGGTAGACTTAAAGGGGTACAGTGGGGAAATAAAAAATTATTCTAGTGGCCATGCCTTCATAAAAAATAACATTAACATGTGCCACTTGTAACCCTGTCAGTACCTGCAATTCACTGTGATTCTGGAGCTGCTCCTCATTGCTCCCCCTCCCTTCTGGGAAAGATGGAAGGGCATGGCTTTCTCCCTACTTCTAGTAGCAGCCAGTCCCCTGATAATATCTCCTTGTCTATAGTCTGAGATGAGGGGTTATGGCAGGTGTGGCCTGCTCTTGGCTTCTAGTAGCAGCCATCTCCCTGATAGTGTCTCCTTGTTTGCAGTCTGAGATGAGGGGGTGTGGTGATGCCTGCTGCTGTTTTCTAGTAGCAGCAAGCCCCCTTTAAAAGGGTTTCATAAGATTAGAAACATTTTTTAGTTTTTTTTCCCTTAAAAACAGTGCCTCTTTTGTCCAAGAGCAGTTTGTAGTATTGCAGTTTCAGCTCTATGCAAGTTAAATGGATTTTGTCCAAAACAACATTCATCACCTTTCCATTGGATAGGTATGAGATGTACTGTATGATCGCAGGGGGTGCAACTGCTGAGTACAGTGGTCTGATATCTCCAGCAGTCCCATAGGCAGAGAATGCACACTAGTACTCCATCTATGCAGATTACTCAGGGACCCCATTCTCATGAGCAGAGGTGGTGGTCCATCAGCCTTAATATTTTTATCAATTATCCTTCCTGTGGATGGATAATAAATGTATTATTATGTGTGGCCTTGTTTCTGGATGAAAGCACTTTTTTTTTATTTAAGCATCTCCTTTAAAGAGAATTTGCTATCAGATAACAAATAACCTGTTGTTGAAACCATGTTTGTTTGTTAAATGTTTTGTTGGGCAATTTGTTTTTCAATTTCACAATCTGTATTAAAACTAAAAATTACAAATTTTGTACTTTTCACACTGGCCATTAGGGCTATTTTAGACACTAACTTACTGTTATCTCATGAAATGCACATGCAGATTAGCAACAATAGTCCGACTCAGACCCTCTTTTGTACTGAAGCATCTAATAAGCGTGTGCACAGGTCACTGTGGACGGAGGGGAGCAGAGTCAGCTGTGACATCTATTGTGTTTGGTGAATCCTGTGTTATCGTCCGTGTATAGATTTCTTATCAGTCACTCTCTGATGATAATGAAACTGCTGTAAACTCTTCCATAAATGGCAAGAAGTATGAGTCTGAAACAGCCCCACAGGCCGGTATGAAAACTGCAACATTACAAATTTAGTTAACAATATTGTGAAATGAAAAAAAAAACATTGCCATTTTTTTTAAAGACATGTAACATAAAGACCCGATTTAAACATTAAGTCATTTTCTGAAGAAATATCTTGCAAGAGTAAAAACACTGACATAATGGGGGATATAGCAGCTGAAGATTGGCAAGTTACAAACCTGTTTTAGGGGATATGAATATTTTTTTGGGCAGACTGTAAATCACCTTTTTACTTTGTGAACAAAAGTAGTATGTGTAATGATTAAAAAAAATCCCTTATGTGAGCCCCTAATGTCATCTGTGTGCAGAGACTGACCACTCACCCCACAGGTAACACCTCATTACTATCGGAGGCAGATATTAATTAACTATGAAAAAGGTTAAAGTTGCTACACATGGAATCTAAAAGAATTTCAGGAGAATATACAAAACAGCCTGGAATTCAGCAGCTGGGAAATATCTCCTGTCTCCTGATCCAGGCAGTAAAGTTCATGGGAACAAAAAGAAAATAAATGACATTATGTATTTTTGTGTAATTGAAATTATGGTTTACACATTCATCTTTTTACATCCAAATTTCATCTAATCTATTAAATTCTTTCTAAAGCCGGGTGTGTTATTTTAATTCCTTGCCTGGGATCTACAGTAGATCCACTAAAGCAGCAAGATCTGAGCTTACAAGAAGCCAGCAATTCACAATTCCATGAGCATTCTCCAGGAGTTTCTTCTGGGAGCTCCGGTCTCCATCTTCAGCCCGAAATCACAGCAGAAAATCAGTCCATATGAAATCAATATTGCTGTGGTTTGTCAGTTCCATTTTCCCTAAGGCCAAACACACATCCATGTGTAGTGGTCCGAGTATGAACCATGATGCACCGACTAGCCACGAAGATGTGTGAATGCGGACATAAAAATTGGGAGATATAATAAAACTTGGAACAGTGTGCACAATTATTAGGCAAGTCAGTATTTTGGCCGTATCATCTTTTTTATACATATTTTACAAACTGTATAAACTTGAATGCTTATTGGATGAAACAGATCAGGTGATGCGGATTTGTGTAATGAGGGGGATGAGGCCTAAGGATACAACACATTTATCAAGGTGCGCAGAATTATTAAGCAGCTGGTTTAGCTCAGGCATAATGGGCCAAAAATGTTTTTTTTATCTGACTCTGACAAGTCGAAAAATTGGGAAAAGTCTTACAATGGGATGCAGCAATCTAGAAAATTATATGATATTGAAGCGTGATCACAGAACCATCAAAAGTTTTGGCGCAAATATTCATTAGGGCCGCAAAATATGTGTTGAAAAAAAGGCGTACATAAACTGCCTAAAGAATTGAGAAGAATCAAATGTGAAGCAACCAGGAACCCAGTTGGACCATTTCGGGTTCAAGATGGACTCAAAATCAACTCCCAAACTTACTGAAAGGTTTTAGAAGACACTTTCTTCAAACAGTGTGTAGGAATTCACTCTCTCTGGTAGGCATTAGGTAGTGTTCATACAGGCAAAGCAGTTTTAGTAGGCATTAGGTAGTGTTCATACAGGCAATGTCTTTTTGGTCCAAACACATGCAGTTTTTATTGCTTTCCACAGGTTGAACAGCACCAAAACAAACTCATAAACATAAATCCCTAGCCTTGTCCAGGCGCTAACTAAACAGAACAGACCCTGGCTACTCATACACGATTGAGCTAGATCCAGCTTGGTAATAGCAACCACTGATACTTAAGATTCTCTGCACACAGCCTGTGCAGATTCTTCTCAGAGAGGAATTCTATCCTGCCTTTCTCTTTTGAACTCCAATACACATCCAGTCTGGCCAGCTTCTCTGAGCTGACTGCCTTAGATGAACACCTAGCCTGTTTATATGCAGGGCTAGCCAGCTGCACTAATTAAAGCCTGCAGAGTTACAATTTAACCCTATCCTACCTGGCATTGCTACAAGTGGTACAGGAAAAGTCTACATCTTTGAAGAAAACCCTGATTTTTAAGCAGGACAATGCTCAATTGCATGCATCAAAGTATTCAATGGAAGGGAGGGGTGAAACCGCGTGCCCTCAAAGAAAACTCTACAGAAACGCTGAGTAACACTACAAGTAGAGATTTCACATACTGCACTCCTAAAGCAACAAAAGTGAATATATCGGCAATGGAGTGACGCAGTGTAAAATGGAAAAAAATGGCAGAATCACAAAAGCTCAGGGATTACTGTAATGTAGTTAACTCAATTTTTTGAGCAAGTGACAGGTCCTCTCTAATTGATAAAACCACCCAGTATAATATTTTTGAGGTAAATATATCACATTTATATTCAGTTTGTCTTACATTGTACTGAACACAAAAAAACCTATGATCTAGAAACTGTTTTTACACAATCAGGATTTGAAGCAGAAATTTCCTGAGCGTTTCTTCATCTCTTTGGCAGGAAAAACGCTGCAGAAAAAATGCGCGGTTTTGATGCATTTTTGATGCAGTTTTTGAAGCGTTTTAGTACATCAATGAATGATTTTTGGAGCTAAATAAAGTTATTTGGTGGACATTGCTTAAACCCTTGGATTATCTTCAGAACTGGGGTGAGTATATTGGTTAATTTAAATGATTAAAGAATGTGTCTGTTGTATTTCAAATAAAGTGTTTACTCTGTGTGTTTATTTAACTTTTTACTTTAAGTTTAGGTTTAGTCATGAAAGGGTCTGATTGACACCTTGTCATCACCAAACAAAAGGGCTAGGTGTCAGCTGATCCCATTCGCCAAATCTCATTATCATTCATGTAATTTATGTGGCAGCTGTGAGCTGCTATTTTTAGCCTAGGAAGGTGCCATTTGCAAACTTGGTGCCTGGCTATTATTAACAGCTTACAGCTGTTTTGTTAGCCGCTACGTCCCCCCGATCAGCACTCAGCAGCGCTTTGGAAGCAGCGCATTTTTGCTGTGTACCGCTGGGAGGAGAGCATTGCCAGGACCGAGGACCAGGATGACACTGGGGGGCGCCAGACAGGTGAGTATTTTATTTTTACTTTTTTTTTTACTGCGGGCACACCGGCTCGGCTGTGGAGACTACTGCTCCCCCCAGCCGAGTCGCTCTCGCTGTTATCAGCGGGAGCGGCAGTCGGATGAGAGGCGTAGTAGTCCTCATCTCCCGACCCGGGTACCAGCCACACTGCGTTTCCGCCGCAAATTCGCGCCTATTGGCTTTAATTGAAACGCAGCAAATCCGCAGATATAAATATTATACCTGCGGTTTTGCTGTGGTTCAATGCAAGTCAATGGGCGCGAATTCGCGGCGGAAACACCAGCACAATGGTCATGCTGTGGTTTTTACCGCAATGGTAATCCTGAGCGGAAATTTCCGCATCATGTGCACAGCACATCAGAATTACCATTGCTATAGCTGGCAGATCTATTAATAAGCGTTTTTGCAGCGGAAAAAACGCCGCGGAAACGCAGTAAAAACTCTTTGTGTACACATAGCCTTAGGGTGTGTTCTCATGGTTACTGTTGTTGCTGACCTCCTGATATTATTGTGAAAATGGTGAGTTTAAGCCGCACATTTTACCGTTTGCTTTCCAAACTGTGAAATCCACAGTAACATTCCCAGCATAGGAGCGCGATGGATTTCAAATCTGCAGACCTGTTAATTTATGCAGAATTTGCTGCAAGTTGTGCTGAGAATTCTTAAAATCTAGTGCAAAATGAAGAATAAAGTATCAGATTTTCTGTTCTGAAAATTCACAGTATATGCATCCTGTGGGAACATACCCTAAACCAATCTAGACAATGCAATTTTTTTCAAGATGATTCACTAACAGTGTTACTGAGCACTATTCCCACTTTTATCTCCAGATCTTTTACTGCTTCCCTATATGAACAGGAAGCCCTGTGGCATCCTAAAGTTACACAGGATTTCCTCCTGCAGGAATGAACAATATCTCTCCTACAGTATGTAAACCAACAGACAGATCGGTAATGTGACATCCCTTTATTCTCAATGTGGTTACTGTGGTTAGGCAGAAAAATTAGTATGCTTACTAAAATAAAAAAAAGGAGCCAGACTCTTACCCCACCATTCAGAAGGAATTCCAATTATACTGTATGGTGTCTATTCACTTACTATTTGTAACCAGACTAAAGCCTCATTCAGACATCTGTTTGACAAGTACACATGTATTTTTTTGACAAATCACAGCTGACATCAACTCCAACTACCATTACTCTGATTGCCACCACACTAGGGCAATCAGTAAGAGCTGGTCAAAGTGGCAGAATTGGCACATTTCATGTGATGCACCAATTCTGGGGCGAATGGGGGCTTGTATTTTTAGGCAGGGAAGGGCATAATAACCAGGGACCTTCCCAGCCTGATAATATAAGCCCGCAGCTGTCTGCTTTACCTTGGCTGGTTATCAAAAAATAGGTAGGACCCCACGTCATTTTTGTCATTTATTAGGTTAATACAGGTACAGTAAACTACACATGCAAAGCACTGATTATATATCTCACGGATATCTATCACATATCTATGTATCTTTGCATATCTAATCACATACCAAGGAGAGACAAAAACGCATGCGCCAAAAACGCATACAAGGAAAAACACAAGTGAGCTCAGGTTCAGGATTCATGCAGAAATTCAGCTGCACGAATGCCTGAACAAACGCTGATCGTGGGATGTACCCTTATTGTCAGTCCGTAAAAGTAGAGTAATACTCTGACTACATTGTTCCCAGCAGCGACCTGGGAGTCAGTTATGCGTCCAGGCGTCATCCACATGCTGTTCTCATTCCATTTGAGCTGTTTCCATCCATTTCAGATGATTTTCCTGACCCCCCTCAGCCCTCCAGGTAGGGTCTTCCGGAAAAAAGTTGAGTTTCCCATTGACTTCCGTTATACTCGGTACTCAAGTCGAGCCCGTCCGAGCATCCGACCTGCTTGATTCAAGTACCTAGCATTTTAGTGCTCGATCATCACTAGAGACAATCCCTGTAAATTCTAGGCACATTAATTTAGAGTCTATAAAAAATCATCGTTTTAACAAATAATAAATATATATAGAAAGAGAGAAAATATTGCTGTGCTATAACAAATAATGTTTTATTATAGGTTGAAATTGCAAGATGCACCACACATTATTTAAGTCACCCTGAGCATGCCACCACCACCCTGAGTTTCTGTAGTGGCTGCTAGAGGCATAGAAGATGGCGGTCACCATTACGTTGGCCATCAACATTCAGGAGAAATCTTTCATTCTTGGTTATAATTGGAGATGCTTTCAGCCAGTGCTCCTCATGTGGCTTCCTGTCTCCAGGTCTCCATGCCCAGGAGCCTCCATATCAGAAGAGCCAGGGGTGGATGGTTGTGGGAGAGGAGATGGAAACCCAAGGGGGAGAATGCAATCAGCAAATCCTGCATGGAACCACTCATACTTTCACAGTGAAGAGAAAGGCTGACACATCACAATGTACTGATCTCCTTATACAACTCATACCATACCCATCATTGTATACCTACCCATTTATTAGTTAAGACTTAACATAGACCACCAATGGTGGGGGTTCAACAACTGGCACCACCACTGAACAGGCAACTGCACCAAAGGTTGTCCACCTTTGGGGGACTTTTTTTTGCGTAAATGGATGCATTTGGGGCTAAAAATCATTTCCAATTGTGTTTCACTAAAATGTTGCATTGTTTGACTTTTATTGGCTCTTTATTTACCCATACATTCATCTTTGATGTTGTCTGTGGTTATAAATCAGCTGAGGGCAGTTCAGAAAAAGACAGATAAAAGATCTACATACTCTCCCAAAAGACTGTCAGAATGACCTCACTAATGGATTCTCAGTTCACTCATTCTGCAGCCAGCAATAGACAGTGCAACACAGTGGCTTAAGAAACATTGCAAAATCTTTAATGAAACCCAAATGTAAAAATGTTTTTTTTTTTACTCCAAATTTGTGCATCTAAGTCCCCAAAAGTGGACAAAGTTTAATAATGAAAACTGCAGGATTGATGAATACAGGTAAAATGGCATTGTAGTACCATTGTATGGTAATAACGCAGCACAAGATTGAGCTGAAAATATCTATTCAAGTGTGAGTACCAATCTGTAATATGGTGGGCACCATGGATCTGTATGGTGGTTATCATGGTTCTATATGGATGTTGTATTACACACAGTATCCATACACTGTAGTGAAAAATGTGCACTACGTGTGGAAAAAAAAGAACATCTCTACAAAATATCTCTGTAGTGTAAACACTTACTCTGCTTTCTGTACTTCCATTTGGAAGGATAAGAGTCAACTCAAAGACAACTAAACACAAGTTTGTGACTTTTTGAAGTCACTTGTCTTTTTTGGCCTTATGATATTCCCTGACATTTTTTTATGCCAAATTCATCAAAATGGGTCACATAGCTAATGAATTTTATGCTAAAATAAACAATGCGCTTTGTAAAGGATTACAGCAGGGGAAATCGAGCAGATCGCACCAATGCCACCAATTTGTTATGCAACTCAACTCCGCTGCCTCCAATCGTCAGGGCACTTATGCAATTGACTGACGAGTGATGGACGAGGCCACGGCTGTTTCCACTACTAGGCGGATTATTGGGGAACTTACAGGGATTTCAACGCATGGAATGTATATATGTATACATACATATATATATATATAGATAGATACAGTAGATAGATATAGATATACACACCCCGGTACAGTCACTGCCAACTCCTCAATACCAAAATGAACTACTAGCTATCACCAACAATCATTTATTCGATTGGACACCCATTACAGGTTGCGTATGGCTTCAGGGGTGCGGTTTACAGAGCAAGAGAGACAGAGCTATTAAATTTTATATACAGGTACATCTCACTAACTTAGAATATCATCAAAAAGTTAATTTATTTCAGTTCTTCAATACAAAAAGTGAAACTCATATTATATAGAGTCATTACACACCAAGTGATCTATTTCAAGTGTTTATTTCTGTTAATGTTGATAATATTCTAATTGAGTGAGATGCACCTGTATTTAATCCAGAAAGTTAGGCAGTGTTTATAAAAAATATACAAAGATGACACAAAATAGGAACAAAACAATATGGTATGTACAATTATATACAATAAAAATGGATAACAAAAGAAACCTG
Organism: Phyllobates terribilis; assembly: GCF_046119375.1. Lineage (NCBI taxonomy): Eukaryota > Metazoa > Chordata > Amphibia > Anura > Dendrobatidae > Phyllobates > Phyllobates terribilis. Next base: position 760,149,085 of record NW_027362762.1, on the reverse strand, counting down.
GTGTTGCAGGAATGGCTCTTATCTTTAAGAGGGAAGCACTTTGATTAGGAAAATGGAACACTCTCACAGCAAACTGTGCCTTCCAGAAAATGAACAATGACAGAAACCCAAACTCTGACCTCCTCTTGGGGAGCTGGTCGCAGGATGTGCTAGGCCTTAAAATAATTATGAGATCCTCAACTTTTAGGGACCCTGAGGGTCCCAGGCGGGAGATATTGTCTTCATGTTTCCTATCACGATTTTACATTTCTATAGAGATGAAACATGGCATGGATAGCATCATTCACCAATATTAAGTTGGAGAGGTTCTGCTGGCCTTACGGTGATGTGAGTGAATGCGTTATGTTCGTTCCTTCGCTATGACACCAAAAATATGTCTCCCATAAATATCGGATTGATGCAAACCCCAATATTCATCACTGACCACTGGCTCCAGAGTGTCTGAGACCAGTGTTTTGAACAGAGGAAGCTCTTGCCGTGGAAGTGTACATCTCTGCCTTTGAATATATGAATCCTAGACTTGTTGGCTGGTTCTCAGATCAGTTATCTGCTATAATTACATGTTCACGGCAGGAGGTCATATTCAATGGAGGTTGAAGTGTCAGCTCTTTTTCACTTCCCCAGTTGTAATTAATCCCATATGTTCAATATAAGGGTCATATGTCCTTTTTCCAGAGATGTCTTTATGGATTTTAATTTTTCTCTTTATTTTTGTCTTTAACCTGTTTTGTGACCTTTTAGCACAAAAAGTCGCATGTTTTGCTAAAGTGTCATTAAAAAAGTTTCAGACGAACATAAAATTAACCTAGGTAGTTGGAAGAGACTGGAGTACATTTGCGTCAATTTTTTCAACTTTTCAAAAAGATGAGAATGATGAATCAAACAAAAATATATGCAAACAGTAAACTCTACCCACGGTGGCGGGCTAAAAAAATATATAGATGAACACATAAAAATGGCACAAATTGAAAGATGAATATGGCGCAAACAAAAAGAGGCGCAAGACAATAATAACTGGACAAAAAACGGGCCCAAATCTAATAATGAATCAGGCCCTTGGAGTTTTTGCTAGGTGGATAGGTCTGCAAAATGGGCTAAAAATGAAACCTAGATCACTTTGCATCAGTTTAGAAGAATTTTTGCAGCAGGCTGCTTCACCGGCAAGTAAAAAACTTTATGTAGTACCCAACTGTTTCACTTTTTTCCGTTGAAATTGTATACCTCAGCCATGGTATATCTTAAATATACGGTCCATGCATGATGAGAGCTTACGCCTATGGCATATACTTACAAGGTCGGAAAGAAGATTCACCATTAGTTCAAGCTTTAGGTACACAATGTATATGAGAGCCATGTCGTACAGATTGAAATGCGCTCCTCACAGCCTGCTATGCACCCAACGCCTAATATTATATGGAGGTGCACCGATACAGGCACGCCAACTCACTGACTCATGGATTACCATGCTCCACATGAATTCTTCATTAGAAACATTAGGGTATGTGCACGACTTTTCTATGCCCGTGTACAGACTAAATTTTCCACGGCGAAGACACTTCAGGAAAACGCTGGCGGTGTTTTTCCTCAAGCATCTTCGTTAGCATCTCTTCTGCCATTTTTGCGGAGTCTTTTTTATTTTTAAATTCATTCTTTAATAGCAAGCGACTTCCAAGTGGAAAAAAAAACACTCAGAGACTGCAACTATTCAGAACAGTACTTAGAAATCCGGGGGCCAAATAACAAAAAGTCAGATTTGGGGTCCAAGGGTGGGATCCAGGCTGCCAGTAAACAACCAACAGGGTTCCTGCGATTGTGTTGCAGGGAGCAAATGGGGGTGACAGAGTGCGTGTCTAATCATTTAAATGCCATGGTCTCGAGTAACAATAACTAAGGGGATAAACTGATTGATGTGATCAGAGATAACAGCAGTTACTGGCATGTGTCTGCGGTTTAAAACAGCCAGCATCTGCGGGATATGTACAGCAGAAGTTGAGAGGATTTGCATAGAGCAGGCTCACACCCTCGGCCCGTTCAATACAAATCCTCCTTACTTCTACCATAGGTATATGGCAGACATTGGATACAGACAGGGTCAGGCCTGTTTTTTACCAGGAGTGGAAGAGGCATAAAGGAAGAGGGTACACTTGGCGCAGCCATTGCAAACACTTTGTAGTTCTCTTTGGTTATGGTTTATAATGAGAATTAATCTTGAATGCAAATGATTCACACCACGATTTTGTTCGTTTTGAAAGCTACAAGTTTTAACATTTTAAACTAAAAAATCTGTTGTAAAACTGTTGCTAAGGGATGTATTTTTTTTGTTAAACATTATTTTTATTAAAGGATTTTTACAATAAAGGGGAAAGAAACAGGGGAAAAAAAGCAATCCAATAATATCCATAACATTTTTAATATTTAGACAAATAATTATGAGAAAAGAAAAGATTAACAGAAAAAAGAAAGAATTCGGAAGTAAGAAAGGGGGAGAAACGGGGATGGAGAATGAGGAAAGGGAGGGAGGAAAGAGGAAGATGGGGCAAGAAAAGGGAAGAAAAGAGGAAAGAAGGGAGAAGAAAAAAGGACATGAGAAAGGGGAAGAAAGCTCAGAAGATCATCCTAATTATGTAACCTCGGGTAAAACTTATACTAACAATAATTTAAAACATAAAAACGAATAATTATGTCTGGCTAAAAAGAAAGATGCTTTACCAAAGGGGTCAGGGGAGAAATATTCATTCCAAGATGCCCATTTAGAATGATATTTTTTAAAGGATTATTCCTTATAGCATTAGAATATTCAGAGGAATTATGAGTTAACATTTTGTCAGTAATTTCTAATAAGGTTAGAGGATGTATTTTTAAGATCTAGGTTTCATTCATCCGTTTTTTTAACACATAGGAAGGAGTGTTGGGAGATCATATGATGGAAATGTATAAACGTATCCATTTAAAGGCAATTCTTTACAGTACAAATGGATACGTCAAGTGCACCACAAAAGCGTGGTGTGAAACTGGCCTAATGTAGTGTTTGCAGAGAGGCGTACGATGATGAGCACAGCCAGGCAGAGGACGGCCCGTGTCATAAGTGTATATGGCCCTCCTTCAGTCCAATAGTTCTTTTATGTGTCTGTAACAGAAGCGTAACCAGCCTGACTTCCTCAGGGGTAGCCAGGACCTAATGGCGTAACGCGTAGGGTTACGCATCGGCGACATCCCCTGTATTCCAGTGTGAACCCGCATGGTTAGGATCATACTTTTTGATTGATTCATGTAGCCTCTCTGTTAGATTTTTTTCTGATAGATATGCACTTATTTTTGGGAGGGTATATTCTTCCCTGAGGTTAGAATTCATTATTATAGTGACATTTCTATCCATTATTTAGAGGGCTCATCATAGTAATCTGTTCGCATTGAATCTTATATTATACTATACCTACGTCATACAGATCATCCAGAGGGCTTATTATAGCAGTTTGTTTGTACTACCAGGATCATTGGATCTCACATTATATTTGTGCCATATATTCTCTGATGTACAGTCATGGCCAAAAGTTTTGAGAATGACACCAAAATTATTTTTTCACATGATCTGCTGGCCTCTGGTTTTTATTAGTGTTTGTCTGATGTTTATATCACATACAGAAATATAATGGCAATCATATTAGGAGTACCAATAGGTTATATTGACAGTTAGAATGAGTTAATGCAGCAAGTCAATATTTGCAGTGTTGCCCCTTCTTCTTCAAGACCTCTGTAATTCTCCCTGGCATGATCTCAATCAACTTTTGGACCAAATCCTGACTGATAGCAGTCCATTCTTGCATAATCAATGCTTGCATTTTGCCAGAATTTATTGGATTTTGTTTGTCCATCCGTATCTTGATGATTGACCACAAGTTCTCAATGGGATTAAGATCTGGGGAGTTTCCAGGCCATGGACCCAAAATCTCTATGTTTTGTTCCATGAGCCATTTAGTTATCACCTTTGCTTTATGGCAAGGTGCTCCATCATGCTGGAAAAGGCATTGTTGGGCGCCAAACTGCTCTTGGACGGTTGGGAGAAGTTGCTCTTGGAGGACATTCTGGTACCATTCTTTATTCATGGCTGTGTTTTTAGGCAAGACTGTGAGTGAGCCGATTCCCTTGGCTGAGAAGCAACCCCACACATGAATGGTTTCAGGATGCTTTACAGTTGGCATGAGACAAGACTGGTGGTAGCGCTCACCTCTTCTTCTCCGAATAAGCTGTTTTCCAGATGTCCCAAACAATCGAAAAGGGGATTCATCAGAGAAAATGACTTTGCCCCAGTCCTCAGCAGTCCACTCCCTGTACCTTTTGCAGAATATCAGTCGGTCCCTGATGCTTTTTCTGGAGAGAAGTGGCTTCTTTGCTGCCCTCCTTGAAACCAGCCCTTGCTCAAAGAGTCTCCGCCTCACAGTGCGTGCAGAAGCACTCACACCAGCCTGCTGCCATTCCTGAGCAAGCTCGGCACTGCTGGTAGTCCAATCCCACAGCTGAAACAGTTTTAAGATACGGTCCTGGCGCTTGCTGGTCTTTCTTGGGCGCCCTGGAGCCTTTTTGACAACAATGGAAGCTCTCTCCTTGAAGTTCTTGATGATGCGATAGATTGTTGACTGAGGTGCAATCTTTGTAGCTGCGATACTCTTCCCTGTTAGGCCATTTTTGTGCAGTGCAATGATGGCTGCACGTGTTTCTTTAGAGATAACCATGGTTAACTGAAGAGAAACAATGATACCAAGAACCAGCCTCCTTTTAAAGTGTCCAGTGATGTCATTCTTACTTAATCATGACTGATTGATCGCCAGCCCTGTCCTCATCAACACCCACACCTGTGTTAATGGATCAATCACTAAAACGATGTTAGCTGCTCCTTTAAAGGCAGGACTGCAATGATGTTGAAATGTGTTTTGGGGGTTAAAGTTCATTTTCTGGGCAAATATTGACTTTGCAAGTACAGTAATTGCTGTTAAGTTGATCACTCTTTGACATTCAGGAGTATATGCAAATTGCCATTACAAAAAATGAAGCAGTAAACTTTGGAAAAATTACTATTTGTCTCATTCTCAATACTTTTGGCCATGACTGTATATATCTGTATGCACATTATATTGGATTCACATGTTAGAACTCTCTAGAGGGTTATTTTTGTCCATGCGTTTTTTTGTTTTTTTCTTGTCTTATATTTTTTGTAAACTGTACTTTTTAATTAAGTGGTGCTGTATGTCTTTTCTATAATAAAATTTCTATAATGTTTTCAAGACACTGCCACCTCATAGGCCATATGATTGCCCTATCCAACTGGAGGCAGTGCTTATGGATGCAGCCCCCCGTGCCCATGTACTATGGATGCAGCCCCCCGTGCCCGTGTACTATGGATGCAGTCCCCTCCATGCCCGTTGTAATACAGTGGCTTGCGGCATTACTGTAATGGTACAGGGTGTGTTTTGGCTGACCATGTACCTCCCCCCCAGGTGACTGGTCACATAACTGTGACATCGCACAGGTCCTGTGCACACAGAAGGTCTGATCACATGACTGTGACATCAGAACAGGTCCTGTGTGTGCACTGGAAGATATATAAACCCTGGTAGATTTGAGACAGGGGGTGTGAAAGGCGTGAGGCCTGTTCCCGTGTGTGGGACACCGTTAGCCTGGAGAGGCTTAGTGAGGCCTGGTGAAGCCTGGATCCTTGTGTGTAAGAGATGCCAGTAGCCTTGGAGGGCCAGAGGCTTGGAAGACAAGAGTCCTGAAAGGCAGAGGCTGGATCCTTGTGTGTGAGAGATGCCAGTAGCCTTGGAGGGCAAAAGGGCTGGAGATCACGTTTGGTAAGCCTTAGAGCCACCGCTGTGGCAGAACAAAGCTGACTGAAGCAGCTACGACCTGCCAAAGGTAAAAACGCTGCGTTATATGGACATTGATATAAGTGACTTTGCTGAAGGCTGTAATTGGAGCCAAGGGGGCCTGTCTGCCACTTGAAAGGCTCCTGGATGTTATGTGTGTAAACATGCCGGTGAGCCACTGAGATGGACTGTGTGATAAGCAGTTGTGAAGTGTAATAAACTGCTGGATTATGAAATACTGAAAAAGGTGGCTGGTGTGCTTTAATTGACCCGATGCAGCGAGTGTCCCCCAGCATGATGACTAGCGCTGCATTACATGTGGTTCGAGAATGCGGGCAACTGCAGCCCGGTAGCTAGGGGCAACTGCAGCCCGGTTGCTAGGGGCAACGGCACAGGACGACGAGTGTGGATACAAGCATCTTGCTGTAACTCGGCGGGGTCATGAAAATTGTCCTCGCACTCAAACCCGGCTTGCTGTGGCTTGGCGGAGTCACGAAGATTAAAGCATCTTGCTGTAACTCGGCGGGGTTACGAAAAATTGTCCTCGCACTCAAACTCGGCTTGCTGTGGCTTGGCGGAGTCACGAAGATTAAAGCATCTTGCTGTAACTCGGCGGGGTTACGAAAATTGTCGTCGCACTCAAACCTGGTTTGCTGTGGCTTGGTGGGGCCATGAAAAATTTTTCGGGGAGAGCGGTGTGAAGTGTCTAGTGTGAACAGTGTACCGCGATGACTATGAATGGAGCAGTATCTCCAGACGGAATGGAGAAGTGGTTGGATGACCGAGTGCAATCGCTCTTCGGCATAATGGAGTGTCCTGAAGAAATGCAGGAGCTGATAAAGATGGCTGTGAAAGGAGCACCAAATGAGACTGAAGCTATTGAGCGATTAAAGTGCCTGACAAAAGCACAGCAGCAGGCATTTGAGAAAATACAGCAACAGGACATGGTGCAGGAGCGGCAGGAGCTGTTGGCACCGTATAGAATGGCGGCAGTGGGCCATTCTGTGAACACTCCAGGGGCGCTAGTATTGTCTCAGAGTGCCCGGGGAGGTGGTAAGAGATGTTGTGAATTGGGTCCTAAGACTATTGCTGTTTTTTTTTTTTGTAAAAATCCCCCTACAGGTGTGGGTGTCCAAAAGGGGGCGGAGTCTCAAAAGGGGGCTGATTTTCAAAAGAGCATGGAGTATAGAGAACCAAATTTTTTTACTGGCTGTGGGTTGGTACGGCCTAAGAATGACAATTTGACCGTTGATAACGGTGTAGCTCCAGTAGAAGGGGTTGACGTCAAGGTGGGAGGTGACTTGTTGGTCCACGACACCATGGGGAGTGACACAGACCACACAACTGACGGTGACACTACGAAAGTAGAAAGAGAGTTAAGTCAGGAGGGGCTAGACGAAGGGAGAGAGTCTCCCTCTCGTCGTCGACGGCGCAAGGGCTACAAAAAGGTTGTTCCTATAGTCTTTGCTGAAAGTGAAAATAAATAAAATATAATGCGGTATGCCTTTGTTCCAAGTGTGGATCCTCCTTTAGAGGCAGAAGAGGAGGTGACGTTTCCAGTAGCAACCTCCGGTACAGTACTGAGACAGAAGGATCGGGATCTGACAGCCCTGAAAGAGGAGGTGGCCAGTCATGACCAAGAGATGGAAGCTGAGTGGACAAAGATGGAGGAGTCTATCAGAGAAGCTACAAACCAGGGCCAGGAGTTGGCCACTGGAGATGGGAGGTATGAAACAAATACCTACTCGAATAATGCGAGCTCGGATGATTCGGTGGATGTAGGACCGAGATCAAGAAGCTCAAGGAGTCGCTACAAGCCCATTTGAAGCAACAGAAGCTTGAGAGACTGGCTGTTGAGAGCCGAGTGGGCGCATTGGAGACAGAGAGGTCTGAGAGAACTCTACTGTTAAAGGAGCAGTTGAAGCAGGAAGAGCTTCAGAGATGGGCTGCTGAGAGGCAAGTAGCTGAGCTAGAGGAAGAAGTTTTCGAGCTCAAAGTATCACTCAGTGAACGAGGCCTCCTTGGAGAAGGAAAAGGGCAAACAAGTTGCACTCACTCCCTTATACCATGAGAAGGTGGACCTGAGGAGATGCCAGTAGCCTTGGAGGGCCAGAGGCTTGGAAGACAAGAGTCCTGAAAGGCAGAGGCTGGATCCTTGTGTGTGAGAGATGCCAGTAGCCTTGGAGGGCAAAAGGGCTGGAGACCACGTTTGGTAAGCCTTAGAACCACCGCTGTGGCAGAACAAAGCTGACTGAAGTAGCTATGACCCGGCAAAGGTAAAAACGCTGCGTTATATGGACACTGATATAAGTGACTTTGCTGAAGGCTGTAACTGGAGCCAAGCGAGCATGTCTGCCACTTGAAAGGCTCCTGGATGTTATGTGTGTAAACATGTCGGTGAGCCACTGAGAAGGACTGTGTGATAAGCAGCTGTGAAGTGTAATAAACTGCTGGATTGTGAAATACTGGAAAACGTGGCTGGTGTGCTTTAATTGACCCGGTGCAGCGAATGTCCCCCAGCATGATGACTAGCGCTGCCTTACACCGTGTAAATGGATGCAGCCCCCTCCGTACCCGTGTACATGGATGGAGCCCCCTCCGTGCCCGTGTACATGGATGCAGCCCCCTCCGTGCCCGTGTACATGGATGCAGCCCCCTCCGTGCCCGTGTACATGGATGCAGCCCCCTCCGTGCCCGTGTACATGGATGCAGCCCCCTCCGTGCCCGTGTACATGGATGCAGCCCCCCCCCGTTCCCGTGTACATGGATGCAGTCCCCCGTGCCCGTGTACATGGATGCAGCCCCCCGTGGCCTTGTACATGGATGCAGCCCCCCGTGCCCGTGTACATGGATGCAGTCCCCCGTGCCCGTGTACATGGATGCAGTCCCCCGTGCCCGTGGATGCAGCCCCCCCTGTGCCCGTGTACATGGATGCAGCCCCCCGTGTATATGGGTGCAGTCCTCCATGCCCGTGTACATGGATGCAGCCCCCCGTGCCCGTGTACATGGATGCAGCCCCTCCTGTGCCCATGTACATGGATGCAGCCCCCCGTGTATATGGATGCAGTCCCCCGTGCCCGTGTACATGGATGCAGTCCCCCGTGCCTGTGTACATGGATGCAGCCCCCCGTGTACATGGATGCAGCGCCCTGTGTACATGGATGTAGTCCCCCGTGCCCGTGTACATGGATGCAGCCCCCGTGCCCGTGTACATGGATGCAGCCCCCCCGTGCCCATGTACATGGATGCAGCCCCCCGTGCCCGTGTACATGGATGCAGTCCCCCGTGCCTGTGTACATGGATGCAGCCCCCCGTGCCTGTGTACATGGATGCAGCCCCCCGTGTACATGGATGCAGCCCCCCGTGTACATGGATGTAGTCCCCCGTGCCTGTGTACATGGTTGCAGCCCCCCCGTGCCCATTTACATGGATGCAGCCCCCCGTGTATATGGATGCAGTCCCCCGTGCCTGTGTACACGGATGCAGCCCCCCGTGTACATGGATGTAGTCCCCCGTGCCCGTGTACATGGATGCAGCCCCCCGTGTACATGGATGTAGTCCCCCGTGCCCGTGTACATGGATGCAGCCCCCGTGCCTGTGTACATGGATGCAGCCCCCCGTGCACATGGATGCAGCCCCCCGTGTACATGGATGTAGTCCCCCGTGCCCGTGTACATGGATGCAGCCCCCCCATGCCCATTTACATGGATGCAACCCCCCGTGTATATGGATGCAGTCCCCCGTGCCTGTGTACATGGATGCAGCCCCCCGTGTACATGGATGCAGCCCCCCGTGCCCGTGTACATGGATGCAGCCCCCCGTGCCCGTGTACAAGGATGCAGCCCCCCGTGCCCGTGTACATGGATGCAGCCCCCCGTGCCCGTGTACATGGATGCAGTCCCCGGTGCCCGTGTACATGGATGCAGTCCCCCGTGCCCGTGTACATGGATGCAGCCCCCCGTGGCCTTGTACATGGATTCAGCCCCCCGTGCCCGTGTACATGGATGCAGTCCCCCGTGCCCGTGTACATGGATGCAGTCCCCCGTGCCCGTGTACATGGATGCAGCCCCCCCTGTGCCCGTGTACATGGATGCAGCCCCCCGTGTATATGGGTGCAGTCCTCCATGCCCGTGTACATGGATGCAGCCCACCGTGACCTTGTACATGGATGCAGCCCCCCGTGCTCGTGTACATGGATGCAGTACCCCGTGCCCGTGTACATGGATGCAGTCCCCCGTGCCCGTGTACATGGATGCAGCACCCCCCTGTGCCCGTGTACATGGATGCAGCCCCCCGTGTATATGGGTGCAGTCCTCCATGCCTGTGTACATGGATGCAGCCCCCCGTGCCCGTGTACATGGATGCAGCCCCTCCTGTGCCCATGTACATGGATGCAGCCCCCCGTGTATATGGATGCAGTCCCCCGTGCCCGTGTACATGGATGCAGCCCCCCGTGTATATGGATGCAGTCCCCCGTGCCCGTGTACATGGATGCAGCCCCCCTGTGCCCATGTACATGGATGCAGCCCCCTATGTATATGGATGCAGTCCCCCGTGCCCGTGTACATGGATGCAGTCCCCCGTGCCTGTGTACATGGATGCAGCCCCCGTGCCCGTGTACATGGATGTAGTCCCCCGTGCCCGTGTACATGGATGCAGCCCCCCGTGTACATGGATGCAGCCCCCCGTGTACATGGATGTAGTCCCCCGTGCCCGTGTACATGGATGCAGCCCCCGTGCCTGTGTACATGGATGCAGCCCCCCCTGTGCCCATTTACATGGATGCAACCCCCCGTGTATATGGATGCAGTCCCCCGTGCCTGTGTACATGGATGCAGCCCCCCGCGTCCGTGTACATGGATGTAGTCGCCCGTGTACATGGATGCAGCCCCCCGTGTACATGGATGCAGCCCCCCGTTTATATGGGTGCAGTCCTCCATGCCCGTGTACATGGATGCAGCCCCCCGTGCCCGTGTACATGGATGCAGCCCCTCCTGTGCCCATGTACATGGATGCAGCCCCCCGTGTATATGGATGCAGTCCCCCGTGCCCGTGTACATGGATGCAGTCCCCCGTGCCTGTGTACATAGATGCAGCCCCCCGTGTACATGGATGCAGCCCCCTGTGTACATGGATGTAGTCCCCCGTGCCCGTGTACATGGATGCAGCCCCCGTGCCCGTGTACATGGATGCAGCCCCCCCGTGCCCATGTACATGGATGCAGCCCCCCGTGTATATGGATGCAGTCCCCCGTGCCTGTGTACATGGATGCAGCCCCCCGTGCCTGTGTACATGGATGCAGCCCCCCGTGTACATGGATGCAGCCCCCCGTGCCCGTGTACATGGATGCAGCCCCCCCGTGCCCTTTTACATGGATGCAGCCCCCCGTGTATATGGATGCAGTCCCCCGTGCCTGTGTACATGGATGCAGCTCCCCGTGTACATGGATGTAGTCCCCCGTGCCCGTGTACATGGATGTAGTCCCCCGTGCCCGTGTACATGGATGCAGCCCCCCGTGTACATGGATGTAGTCCCCCGTGCCCGTGTACATGGATGCAGCCCCCGTGCCTGTGTAGATGGATGCAGCCCCCCGTGCCTGTGTACATGGATGCAGCCCCCCGTGTACATGGATGCAGCCCCCCGTGTACATGGATGTAGTCCCCCGTGCCCATGTACATGGATGCAGCCCCCGTGCCCGTGTACATGGATGCAGCCCCCCCGTGCCCATTTACATGGATGCAACCCCCCGTGTATATGGATGCAGCCCCCCGTGCCCGTGTACATGGATGCAGCCCCCGTCCCCGTGTACATGGATGCAGCCCCCCGTGCCCGTGTACATGGATGCAGCCCCCCGTGCCCGTGTACATGGATGCAGCCCCCCGTGCCCGTGTACATGGATGCAGTCCCCCGTGCCCGTGTACATAGATGCAGCCCCCCGTGGCCTTGTACATGGATTCAGCCCCCCGTGGCCTTGTACATGGATGCAGTCCCCCGTGCCCGTGTACATGGATGCAGTCCCCCGTGCCCGTGTACATGGATGCAGCCCCCCCTGTGCCCGTGTACATGGATGCAGCCCCCCGTGTATATGGGTGCAGTCCTCCATGCCCGTGTACATGAATGCAGCCCCCCGTGGCCTTGTACATGGATGCAGCCCCCCGTGCTCGTGTACATGGATGCAGTACCCCGTGCCCGTGTACATGGATGCAGCCCCCCCCTGTGCCCGTGTACATGGATGCAGCCCCCCGTGTATATGGGTGCAGTCCTCCATGCCTGTGTACATGGTTGCAGCCCCCCGTGCCCATGTACATGGATGCAGCCCCTCCTGTGCCCATGTACATGGATGCAGCCTCCCGTGTATATGGATGCAGTCCCCCGTGCCCGTGTACATGGATGCAGCCCCCCGTGTACATGGATGTAGTCCCCCGTGCCCGTGTAGATGGATGCAGCCCCCGTGCCCGTGTACATGGATGCAGCCCCCCCGTGCCCATGTACATGGATGCAGCCCCCCGTGTATATGGATGCAGTCCCCCGTGCCCGTGTACATGGATGCAGTCCCCCGTGCCTGTGTACATGGATGCAGCCCCCCGTGCCTGTGTACATGGATGCAGCCCCCCGTGTACATGGATGCAGCCCCCCGTGTACATGGATGTAGTCCCCCGTGCCCATGTACATGGTTTCAGCCCCCCCCGTGCCCATTTACATGGATGCAGCCCCCCGTGTACATGGATGCAGCCCCCCGTGTATATGGGTGCAGTCCTCCATGCCTGTGTACATGGATGCAGCCCCCCGTGCCCGTGTACATGGATGCAGCCCCTCCTGTGCCCATGTACATGGATGCAGCCTCCCGTGTATATGGATGCAGTCCCCCGTGCCCGTGTACATGGATGCAGCCCCCCGTGTACATGGATGTAGTCCCCCGTGCCCGTGTAGATGGATGCAGCCCCCCCGTGCCCGTGTACATGGATGCAGCCCCCCCGTGCCCATGTACATGGATGCAGCCCCCCGTGTATATGGATGCAGTCCCCCGTGCCCGTGTACATGGATGCAGTACCCCGTGCCTGTGTACATGGATGCAGCCCCCCGTGCCTGTGTACATGGATGCAGCCCCCCGTGTACATGGATGCAGCCCCCCGTGTACATGGATGTAGTCCCCCGTGCCCATGTACATGGTTTCAGCCCCCCCGTGCCCATTTACATGGATGCAGCCCCCCGTGTATATGGATGCAGTCCCCCGTGCCTGTGTACATGGATGCAGCCCCCCGTGTACATGGATGCAGTCGCACGTGTACATGGATGCAGCCCCCCGTGTACATGGATGTAGTCCCCCGTGCCCGTGTACATGGATGCAGCCCCCGTGCCTGTGTACATGGATGCAGCCCCCCGTGCCTGTGTACATGGATGCAGCCCCCCGTGTACATGGATGTAGTCCCCCGTGCCCGTGTACATGGATGCAGCCCCCGTGCCCATTTACATGGATGCAACCCCCCGTGTATATGGATGCAGTCCCCCGTGCCTGTGTACATGGATGCAGCCCCCCGTGTACATGGATGCAGCCCCCCGTGCCCGTGTACATGGATGCAGCCCCCCGTGCCCGTGTACATGGATGCAGCCCCCCGTGCCCGTGTACATGGATGCAGCCCCCCGTGCCCGTGTATATGGATGCAGTCCCCCGTGCCCGTGTACATGGATGCAGCCCCCCGTGGCCTTGTACATGGATTCAGCCCCCCGTGGCCTTGTACATGGATGCAGCCCCCGTGCCTGTGTACATGGATGCAGCCCCCCGTGCCTGTGTACATGGATGCAGCCCCCCGTGCCTGTGTACATGGATGCAGCCCCCCGTGTACATGGATGTAGTCCCCCGTGCCCGTGTACATGGATGCAGCCCCCGTGCCCGTGTACATGGATGCAGCCACCCCGTGCCCATTTACATGGATGCAACCCCCCGTGTATATGGATGCAGTCCCCCGTGCCTGTGTACATGGATGCAGCCCCCCGTGTACATGGATGCAGCCCCCCGTGCCCGTGTACATGGATGCAGCCCCCCGTGCCCGTGTACATGGATGCAGCCCCCCGTGCCCGTGTACATGGATGCAGCCCCCCGTGTATATGGGTGCAGTCCTCCATGCCCGTGTACATGAATGCAGCCCCCCGTGGCCTTGTACATGGATGCAGCCCCCCGTGCTCGTGTACATGGATGCAGTACCCCGTGCCCGTGTACATGGATGCAGCCCCCCCCTGTGCCCGTGTACATGGATGCAGCCCCCCGTGTATATGGGTGCAGTCCTCCATGCCTGTGTACATGGTTGCAGCCCCCCGTGCCCATGTACATGGATGCAGCCCCTCCTGTGCCCATGTACATGGATGCAGCCTCCCGTGTATATGGATGCAGTCCCCCGTGCCCGTGTACATGGATGCAGCCCCCCGTGTACATGGATGTAGTCCCCCGTGCCCGTGTAGATGGATGCAGCCCCCGTGCCCGTGTACATGGATGCAGCCCCCCCGTGCCCATGTACATGGATGCAGCCCCCCGTGTATATGGATGCAGTCCCCCGTGCCCGTGTACATGGATGCAGTCCCCCGTGCCTGTGTACATGGATGCAGCCCCCCGTGCCTGTGTACATGGATGCAGCCCCCCGTGTACATGGATGCAGCCCCCCGTGTACATGGATGTAGTCCCCCGTGCCCATGTACATGGTTTCAGCCCCCCCCGTGCCCATTTACATGGATGCAGCCCCCCGTGTACATGGATGCAGCCCCCCGTGTATATGGGTGCAGTCCTCCATGCCTGTGTACATGGATGCAGCCCCCCGTGCCCGTGTACATGGATGCAGCCCCTCCTGTGCCCATGTACATGGATGCAGCCTCCCGTGTATATGGATGCAGTCCCCCGTGCCCGTGTACATGGATGCAGCCCCCCGTGTACATGGATGTAGTCCCCCGTGCCCGTGTAGATGGATGCAGCCCCCCCGTGCCCGTGTACATGGATGCAGCCCCCCCGTGGCCATGTACATGGATGCAGCCCCCCGTGTATATGGATGCAGTCCCCCGTGCCCGTGTACATGGATGCAGTACCCCGTGCCTGTGTACATGGATGCAGCCCCCCGTGCCTGTGTACATGGATGCAGCCCCCCGTGTACATGGATGCAGCCCCCCGTGTACATGGATGTAGTCCCCCGTGCCCATGTACATGGTTTCAGCCCCCCCGTGCCCATTTACATGGATGCAGCCCCCCGTGTATATGGATGCAGTCCCCCGTGCCTGTGTACATGGATGCAGCCCCCCGTGTACATGGATGCAGTCGCCCGTGTACGTGTACATGGATGCAGCCCCCCGTGTACATGGATGTAGTCCCCCGTGCCCGTGTACATGGATGCAGCCCCCGTGCCTGTGTACATGGATGCAGCCCCCCGTGCCTGTGTACATGGATGCAGCCCCCCGTGTACATGGATGTAGTCCCCCGTGCCCATGTACATGGTTTCAGCCCCCCCGTGCCCATTTACATGGATGCAGCCCCCCGTGTATATGGATGCAGTCCCCCGTGCCTGTGTACATGGATGCAGCCCCCCGTGTACATGGATGCAGTCGCCCGTGTACGTGTACATGGATGCAGCCCCCCGTGTACATGGATGTAGTCCCCCGTGCCCGTGTACATGGATGCAGCCCCCGTGCCTGTGTACATGGATGCAGCCCCCCGTGCCTGTGTACATGGATGCAGCCCCCCGTGCCTGTGTACATGGATGCAGCCCCCCGTGTACATGGATGTAGTCCCCCGTGCCCGTGTACATGGATGCAGCCCCCGTGCCCATTTACATGGATGCAACCCCCCGTGTATATGGATGCAGTCCCCCGTGCCTGTGTACATGGATGCAGCCCCCCGTGTACATGGATGCAGCCCCCCGTGCCCGTGTACATGGATGCAGCCCCCCGTGCCCGTGTACATGGATGCAGCCCCCCGTGGCCTTGTACATGGATTCAGCCCCCCGTGGCCTTGTACATGGATGCAGCCCCCGTGCCTGTGTACATGGATGCAGCCCCCCGTGCCTGTGTACATGGATGCAGCCCCCCGTGCCTGTGTACATGGATGCAGCCCCCCGTGTACATGGATGTAGTCCCCCGTGCCCGTGTACATGGATGCAGCCCCCGTGCCCGTGTACATGGATGCAGCCCCCCCGTGCCCATTTACATGGATGCAACCCCCCGTGTATATGGATGCAGTCCCCCGTGCCTGTGTACATGGATGCAGCCCCCCGTGTACATGGATGCAGCCCCCCGTGCCCGTGTACATGGATGCAGCCCCCCGTGCCCGTGTACATGGATGCAGCCCCCCGTGCCCGTGTACATGGATGCAGCCCCCCGTGCCCGTGTACATGGATGCAGCCCCCCGTGCCCGTGTACATGGATGCAGCCCCCCGTGGCCTTGTACATGGATTCAGCCCCCCGTGGCCTTGTACATGGATGCAGTCCCCCGTGCCCGTGTACATGGATGCAGTCCCCCGTGCCCGTGTACATGGATGCAGCCCCCCCTGTGCCCGTGTACATGGATGCAGCCCCCCGTGTATATGGGTGCAGTCCTCCATGCCCGTGTACATGGATGCAGCCCCCCGTGCCCGTGTACATGGATGCAGCCCCCCGTGCCCGTGTACATGGATGCAGTCCCCCGTGCCCGTGTACATGGATGCAGCCCCCCGTGGCCTTGTACATGGATGCAGCCCCCCGTGGCCTTGTACATGGATTCAGCCCCCCGTGCCCGTGTACATGGATGCAGTCCCCCGTGCCCGTGTACATGGATGCAGCCCCCCCTGTGCCCGTGTACATGGATGCAGCCCCCCGTGTATATGGGTGCAGTTCTCCATGCCCGTGTACATGAATGCAGCCCCCCGTGGCCTTGCACATGGATGCAGCCCCCCGTGCTCGTGTACATGGATGCAGTACCCCGTGCCCGTGTACATGGATGCAGCCCCCCCCTGTGCCCGTGTACATGGATGCAGCCCCCCGTGTATATGGGTGCAGTCCTCCATGCCTGTGTACATGGATGCAGCCCCCCGTGCCCGTGTACATGGATTCAGCCCCTCCTGTGCCCATGTACATGGATGCAGCCTCCCGTGTATATGGATGCAGTCCCCCGTGCCCGTGTACATGGATGCAGCCTCCCGTGTACATGGATGTAGTCCCCCGTGCCCGTGTACATGGATGCAGCCCCCGTGCCCGTGTACATGGATGCAGCCCCCCCGTGCCCATGTACATGGATGCAGCCCCCCGTGTATATGGATGCAGTCCCCCGTGCCCGTGTACATGGATGCAGTCCCCCGTGCCTGTGTACACGGATGCAGCCCCCCGTGCCTGTGTACATGGATGCAGCCCCCCGTGTACATGGATGCAGCCCCCCGTGTACATGGATGTAGTCCCCCGTGCCCGTGTACATGGTTTCAGCCCCCCCGTGCCCATTTACATGGATGCAGCGCCCCGTGTATATGGATGCAGTCCCCCGTGCCTGTGTACATGGATGCAGCCCCCCGTGTACATGGATGCAGCCCCCCGTGTACATGGATGTAGTCCCCCGTGCCCGTGTACATGGATGTAGTCCCCCTGCCCGTGTACATGGATGCAGCCCCCCGTGTACATGGATGTAGTCCCCCGTGCCCGTGTACATGGATGCAGCCCCCGTGCCTGTGTACATGGATGCAGCCCCCCGTGCCTGTGTACATGGATGCAGCCCCCCGTGTACATGGATGCAGCCCCCCGTGCCCGTGTACATGGATGCAGCCCCCGTGCCCGTGTACATGGATGCAGCCCCCCCGTGCCCATTTACATGGATGCAACCCCCCGTGTATATGGATGCAGTCCCCCGTGCCTGTGTACATGGATGCAGCCCCCCGTGTACATGGATGCAGCCCCCCGTGCCCGTGTACATGGATGCAGCCCCCCGTGCCCGTGTACATGGATGCAGCCCCCCGTGCCCGTGTACATGGATGCAGCCCCCCGTGACCGTGTACATGGATGCAGTCCCCCGTGCCCGTGTACATGGATGCAGCCCCCCGTGGCCTTGTACATGGATTCAGCCCCCCGTGGCCTTGTACATGGATGCAGCCCCCGTGCCTGTGTACATGGATGCAGCCCCCCGTGCCTGTGTACATGGATGCAGCCCCCCGTGTACATGGATGTAGTCCCCCGTGCCCGTGTACATGGATGCAGCCCCCGTGCCCGTGTACATGGATGCAGCCCCCCCCCGTGCCCGTGTACATGGATGCAACCCCCCGTGTATATGGATGCAGTCCCCCGTGCCTGTGTACATGGATGCAGGCCCCCGTGTACATGGATGCAGCCCCCCGTGCCCGTGTACATGGATGCAGCCCCCCGTGCCCGTGTACATGGATGCAGCCCCCCGTGCCCGTGTACATGGATGCAGCCCCCGTGCCCGTGTACATGGATGCAGCCCCCCCGTGCCCATGTACATGGATGCAGCCCCCCGTGTATATGGATGCAGTCCCCCGTGCCCGTGTACATGGATGCAGTCCCCCGTGCCTGTGTACATGGATGCAGCCCCCCGTGCCTGTGTACATGGATGCAGCCCCCCGTGTACATGGATGCAGCCCCCCGTGTACATGGATGTAGTCCCCCGTGCCCGTGTACATGGTTTCAGCCCCCCCGTGCCCATTTACATGGATGCAGCCCCCCGTGTATATGGATGCAGTCCCCCGTGCCTGTGTACATGGATGCAGCCCCCCGTGTACATGGATGCAGCCCCCCGTGTACATGGATGTAGTCCCCCGTGCCCGTGTACATGGATGTAGTCCCCCTGCCCGTGTACATGGATGCAGCCCCCCGTGTACATGGATGTAGTCCCCCGTGCCCGTGTACATGGATGCAGCCCCCGTGCCTGTGTACATGGATGCAGCCCCCCGTGCCTGTGTACATGGATGCAGCCCCCCGTGTACATGGATGCAGCCCCCCGTGCCCGTGTACATGGATGCAGCCCCCGTGCCCGTGTACATGGATGCAGCCCCCCCGTGCCCATTTACATGGATGCAACCCCCCGTGTATATGGATGCAGTCCCCCGTGCCTGTGTACATGGCTGCAGCCCCCCGTGTACATGGATGCAGCCCCCCGTGCCCGTGTACATGGATGCAGCCCCCCGTGCCCGTGTACATGGATGCAGCCCCCCGTGCCCGTGTACATGGATGCAGCCCCCCGTGACCGTGTACATGGATGCAGTCCCCCGTGCCCGTGTACATGGATGCAGCCCCCCGTGGCCTTGTACATGGATTCAGCCCCCCGTGGCCTTGTACATGGATGCAGCCCCCGTGCCTGTGTACATGGATGCAGCCCCCCGTGCCTGTGTACATGGATGCAGCCCCCCGTGTACATGGATGTAGTCCCCCGTGCCCGTGTACATGGATGCAGCCCCCGTGCCCGTGTACATGGATGCAGCCCCCCCCCGTGCCCGTGTACATGGATGCAACCCCCCGTGTATATGGATGCAGTCCCCCGTGCCTGTGTACATGGATGCAGGCCCCCGTGTACATGGATGCAGCCCCCCGTGCCCGTGTACATGGATGCAGCCCCCCGTGCCCGTGTACATGGATGCAGCCCCCCGTGCCCGTGTACATGGATGCAGCCCCCCGTGCCCGTGTACATGGATGCAGCCCCCCGTGCCCGTGTACATGGATGCAGTCCCCCGTGCCCGTGTACATGGATGCAGCCCCCCGTGGCCTTGTACATGGATTCAGCCCCCCGTGGCCTTGTACATGGATGCAGTCCCCCGTGCCCGTGTACATGGATGCAGTCCCCCGTGCCCGTGTACATGGATGCAGCCCCCCCTGTGCCCGTGTACATGGATGCAGCCCCCCGTGTATATGGGTGCAGTCCTCCATGCCCGTGTACATGGATGCAGCCCCCCGTGGCCTTGTACATGGATGCAGCCCCCCGTGCTCGTGTACATGGATGCAGTACCCCGTGCCTGTGTACATGGATGCAGTACCCCGTGCCCGTGTACATGGATGCAGCCCCCCCCTGTGCCCGTGTACATGGATGCAGCCCCCGTGTATATGGGTGCAGTCCTCCATGCCTGTGTACATGGATGCAGCCCCACGTGCCCGTGTACATGGATGCAGCCCCTCCTGTGCCCATGTACATGGATGCAGCCCCCCGTGTATATGGATGCAGTCCCCCGTGCCCGTGTACATGGATGCAGCCCCCCGTGTACATGGATGTAGTCCCCCGTGCACATGGATACAGCCCCCGTGGCCGTGTACATGGATACAGCCCCCCCTGTGCCCATGTACATGGATGCAGCCCCCCATGTATATGGATGCAGTCCCCCGTGCCCGTGTACATGGATGCAGTCCCCCGTGCCTGTGTACATGGATGCAGCCCCCCGTGCCCGTGTATATGGATGCAGTCCCCCGTGCCTGTGTACATGGATGCAGCCCCCCGTGTACATGGATGTAGTCCCCCGTGCCCGTGTACATGGATGTAGTCCCCCGTGCCCGTGTACATGGATGTAGTCCCCCGTGCCCGTGTACATGGATGCAGCCCCCCGTGTACATGGATGCAGCCCCCCGTGTACATGGATGTAGTCCCCCGTGCCCGTGTACATGGATGCAGCCCCCGTGCCTGTGTACATGGATGCAGCCCCCCCCTGTGCCCATTTACATGGATGCAACCCCCAGTGTATATGGATGCAGTCCCCCGTGCCTGTGTACATGGATGCAGCCCCCCGCGTCCGTGTACATGGATGTAGTCGCCCGTGTACATGGATGCAGCCCCCCTTGTACATGGATGCAGCTCCCCGTGTATATGGGTGCAGTCCTCCATGCCCGTGTACATGGATGCAGCCCCCCGTGCCCGTGTACATGGATGCAGCCCCTCCTGTGCCCATGTACATGGATGCAGCCCCCCGTGTATATGGATGCAGTCCCCCGTGCCCGTGTACATGGATGCAGTCCCCCGTGCCTGTGTACATGGATGCAGCCCCCCGTGTACGTGGATGCAGCCCCCTGTGTACATGGATGTAGTCCCCCGTGCCCGTGTACATGGATGCAGCCCCCGTGCCCGTGTACATGGATGCAGCCCCCCCGTGCCCGTGTACATGGATGCAGCCCCCCGTGTATATGGATGCAGTCCCCGTGCCCGTGTACATGGATGCAGTCCCCCGTGCCTGTGTACATGGATGCAGCCCCCCGTGCCTGTGTACATGAATGCAGCCCCCCGTGTACATGGATGCAGCCCCCGTGCCTGTGTACATGGATGCAGCCCCCCCGTGCCCATTTACATGGATGCAGCCCCCCGTGTATATGGATGCAGTCCCCCGTGCCCGTGTACATGGATGCAGTCCCCCGTGCCTGTGTACATGGATGCAGCCCCCCGTGCCTGTGTACATGGATGCAGCCCCCCGTGTACATGGATGCAGCCCCCCGTGTACATGGATGTAGTCCCCCGTGCCCATGTACATGGTTTCAGCCCCCCCGTGCCCATTTACATGGATGCAGCCCCCCGTGTATATGGATGCAGTCCCCCGTGCCTGTGTACATGGATGCAGCCCCCCGTGTACATGGATGCAGCCCCCCGTGTACATGGATGTAGTCCCCCGTTCCCGTGTACATGGATGTAGTCCCCCGTGCCCGTGTACATGGATGCAGCCCCCCGTGTACATGGATGTAGTCCCCCGTGCCCGTGTACATGGATGCACCCCCCGTGCCTGTGTATATGGATGCAGCCCCCCGTGCCTGTGTACATGGATGCAGCCCCCCGTGTACATGGATGTAGTCCTCCGTTCCCGTGTACATGGATGCAGCCCCCGTGCCCGTGTACATGGATGCAGCCCCCCCGTGCCCATTTACATGGATGCAACCCCCCGTGTATATGGATGCAGTCCCCCGTGCCTTTGTACATGGATGCAGCCCCCCGTGCCCGTGTACATGGATGCAGCCCCCCGTGCCCGTGTACATGGATGCAGCCCCCCGTGCCCGTGTACATGGCTGCAGCCCCCCGTGCCCGTGTACATGGATGCAGCCCCCCGTGCCCGTGTACATGGATGCAGCCCCCCGTGCCCGTGTACATGGATGCAGTCCCCCGTGCCCGTGTACATGGATGCAGCCCCCCGTGGCCTTGTACATGGATTCAGCCCCCCGTGGCCTTGTACATGGATGCAGCCCCCGTGCCTGTGTACATGGATGCAGCCCCCCGTGCCTGTGTACATGGATGCAGCCCCCCGTGTACATGGATGTAGTCCCCCGTGCCCGTGTACATGGATGCAGCCCCCGTGCCCGTGTTCATGGATGCAGCCCCCCCGTGCCCATTTACATGGATGCAACCCCCCGTGTATATGGATGCAGTCCCCCGTGCCTGTGTACATGGATGCAGCCCCCCGTGTACATGGATGCAGCCCCCCGTGCCCGTGTACATGGATGCAGCCCCCCGTGCCCGTGTACATGGATGCAGCCCCCCGTGCCCGTGTACATGGATGCAGCCCCCCGTGCCCGTGTACATGGATGCAGCCCCCCGTGCCCGTGTACATGGATGCAGCCCCCCGTGCCCGTGTACATGGATGCAGTCCCCCGTGCCCGTGTACATGGATGCAGCCCCCCGTGGCCTTGTACATGGATTCAGCCCCCCGTGGCCTTGTACATGGATGCAGTCCCCCGTGCCCGTGTACATGGATGCAGTCCCCCGTGCCCGTGTACATGGATGCAGCCCCCCCTGTGCCCGTGTATATGGATGCAGCCCCCGTGTATATGGGTGCAGTCCTCCATGCCCGTGTACATGGATGCAGCCCCCCGTGGCCTTGTACATGGATGCAGCCCCCCGTGCTCGTGTACATGGATGCAGTACCCCGTGCCCGTGTACATGGATGCAGCCCCCCCCTGTGCCCGTGTACATGGATGCAGCCCCCCGTGTATATGGGTGCAGTCCTCCATGCCTGTGTACATGGATGCAGCCCCCCGTGCCCGTGTACATGGATGCAGCCCCTCCTGTGCCCATGTACATGGATGCAGCCCCCCGTGTATATGGATGCAGTCCCCCGTGCCCGTGTACATGGATGCAGCCCCCTGTGTACATGGATGTAGTCCCCCGTGCACATGGATACAGCCCCCGTGCCCGTGTACATGGATCCAGCCCCCCCTGTGCCCATGTACATGGATGCAGCCCCCCATGTATATGGATGCAGTCCCCCGTGCCCGTGTACATGGATGCAGTCCCCCGTGCCTGTGTACATGGATGCAGCCCCCCGTGCCCGTGTACATGGATGCAGCCCCCCGTGCCCGTGTACATGGATGCAGCCCCCGTGCCCGTGTCCGTGTACATGGATGCAGCCCCCCCTGTGCCCATTTACATGGATGCAGCCCCCCGTGTATATGAATGCAGTCCCCCGTGCCTGTGTACATGGATGCAGCCCCCCGTGTACATGGATGTAGTCCCCCGTGCCCGTGTACATGGATGCAGCCCCCCGTGTACATGGATGCAGCCCCCCGTGTACATGGATGTAGTCCCCCGTGCCCGTGTACATGGATGCAGCCCCCGTGCCTGTGTACATGGATGCAGCCCCCCCCCTGTGCCCATTTACATGGATGCAACCCCCAGTGTATATGGATGCAGTCCCCCGTGCCTGTGTACATGGATGCAGCCCCCCGCGTCCGTGTACATGGATGTAGTCGCCCGTGTACATGGATGCAGCCCCCCGTGTACATGGATGCAGCTCCCCGTGTACATGGATGCAGCCCCCCGTGCCCGTGTACATGGATGCAGCCCCCCGTGCACATGGATGCAGCCCCTCCTGTGCCCATGTACATGGATGCAGCCCCCCGTGTATATGGATGCAGTCCCCCGTGCCCGTGTACATAGATGCAGTCCCCCGTGCCTGTGTACATGGATGCAGCCCCCCGTGTACATGGATGCAGCCCCCTGTGTACATGGATGTAGTCCCCCGTGCCCGTGTACATGGATGCAGCCCCCGTGCCCGTGTACATGGATGCAGCCCCCCCGTGCCCATGTACATGGATGCAGCCCCCCGTGTATATGGATGCAGTCCCCCGTGCCCGTGTACATGGATGCAGTCCCCCGTGCCTGTGTACATGGATGCAGCCCCCTGTGCCTGTGTACATGGATGCAGCCCCCCGTGTACATGGATGCAGCCCCCCGTGCCTGTGTACATGGATGCAGCCCCCCCGTGCCCATTTACATGGATGCAGCCCCCCGTGTATATGGATGCAGTCCCCCGTGCCTGTGTACATGGATGCAGCCCCCCGTGTACATGGATGCAGCCCCCCGTGTACATGGATGCAGCCCCCGTGCCCGTGTACATGGATGCAGCCCCCCGTGCCCGTGTACATGGATGCAGCCCCCCGTGTACATGGATGTAGTCCCTCGTGCCCGTGTACATGGATGCAGCCCCCGTGCCTGTGTACATGGATGCAGCCCCCCGTGCCTGTGTACATGGATGCAGCCCCCCGTGTACATGGATGCAGCCCCCCGTGTACATGGATGTAGTCCCCCGTGCCCGTGTACATGGATGCAGCCCCCCCGTGCCCATTTACATGGATGCAACCCGCCGTGTATATGGATGCAGTCCCCCGTGCCTGTGTACATGGATGCAGCCCCCCGTGCCCGTGTACATGGATGCAGCCCCCCATGCCCGTGTACATGGATGCAGCCCCCCGTGCCCGTGTACATGGATGTAGCCCCCCGTGCCCGTGTACATGGATGCAGCCCCCCGTGCCCGTGTACATGGATGCAGTCCCCCGTGCCCGTGTACATGGATGCAGCCCCCCGTGGCCTTGTACATGGATTCAGCCCCCCGTGGCCTTGTACATGGATGCAGTCCCCCGTGCCCGTGTACATGGATGCAGTCCCCCGTGCCCGTGTACATGGATGCAGCCCCCCCTGTGCCCGTGTACATGGATGCAGCCCCCCGTGTACATGGATGCAGCCCCCCGTGTACATGGATGTAGTCCCCCGTGCCCGTGTACATGGATGCAGCCCCCGTGCCTGTGTACATGGATGCAGCCCCCCCCCTGTGCCCATTTACATGGATGCAACCCCCAGTGTATATGGATGCAGTCCCCCGTGCCTGTGTACATGGATGCAGCCCCCCGCGTCCGTGTACATGGATGTAGTCGCCCGTGTACATGGATGCAGCCCCCCGTGTACATGGATGCAGCTCCCCGTGTACATGGATGCAGCCCCCCGTGCCCGTGTACATGGATGCAGCCCCCCGTGCACATGGATGCAGCCCCTCCTGTGCCCATGTACATGGATGCAGCCCCCCGTGTATATGGATGCAGTCCCCCGTGCCCGTGTACATGGATGCAGTCCCCCGTGCCTGTGTACATGGATGCAGCCCCCCGTGTACATGGATGCAGCCCCCTGTGTACATGGATGTAGTCCCCCGTGCCCGTGTACATGGATGCAGCCCCCGTGCCCGTGTACATGGATGCAGCCCCCCCGTGCCCATGTACATGGATGCAGCCCCCCGTGTATATGGATGCAGTCCCCCGTGCCCGTGTACATGGATGCAGTCCCCCGTGCCTGTGTACATGGATGCAGCCCCCTGTGCCTGTGTACATGGATGCAGCCCCCCGTGTACATGGATGCAGCCCCCCGTGCCTGTGTACATGGATGCAGCCCCCCCGTGCCCATTTACATGGATGCAGCCCCCCGTGTATATGGATGCAGTCCCCCGTGCCTGTGTACATGGATGCAGCCCCCCGTGTACATGGATGCAGCCCCCCGTGTACATGGATGCAGCCCCCGTGCCCGTGTACATGGATGCAGCCCCCCGTGCCCGTGTACATGGATGCAGCCCCCCGTGTACATGGATGTAGTCCCTCGTGCCCGTGTACATGGATGCAGCCCCCGTGCCTGTGTACATGGATGCAGCCCCCCGTGCCTGTGTACATGGATGCAGCCCCCCGTGTACATGGATGCAGCCCCCCGTGTACATGGATGTAGTCCCCCGTGCCCGTGTACATGGATGCAGCCCCCCCGTGCCCATTTACATGGATGCAACCCGCCGTGTATATGGATGCAGTCCCCCGTGCCTGTGTACATGGATGCAGCCCCCCGTGCCCGTGTACATGGATGCAGCCCCCCATGCCCGTGTACATGGATGCAGCCCCCCGTGCCCGTGTACATGGATGTAGCCCCCCGTGCCCGTGTACATGGATGCAGCCCCCCGTGCCCGTGTACATGGATGCAGTCCCCCGTGCCCGTGTACATGGATGCAGCCCCCCGTGGCCTTGTACATGGATTCAGCCCCCCGTGGCCTTGTACATGGATGCAGTCCCCCGTGCCCGTGTACATGGATGCAGTCCCCCGTGCCCGTGTACATGGATGCAGCCCCCCCTGTGCCCGTGTACATGGATGCAGCCCCCCGTGTACATGGATGCAGCCCCCCGTGTACATGGATGTAGTCCCCCGTGCCCGTGTACATGGATGCAGCCCCCGTGCCTGTGTACATGGATGCAGCCCCCCCCCCTGTGCCCATTTACATGGATGCAACCCCCAGTGTATATGGATGCAGTCCCCCGTGCCTGTGTACATGGATGCAGCCCCCCGCGTCCGTGTACATGGATGTAGTCGCCCGTGTACATGGATGCAGCCCCCCGTGTACATGGATGCAGCTCCCCGTGTACATGGATGCAGCCCCCCGTGCCCGTGTACATGGATGCAGCCCCCCGTGCACATGGATGCAGCCCCTCCTGTGCCCATGTACATGGATGCAGCCCCCCGTGTATATGGATGCAGTCCCCCGTGCCCGTGTACATGGATGCAGTCCCCCGTGCCTGTGTACATGGATGCAGCCCCCCGTGTACATGGATGCAGCCCCCTGTGTACATGGATGTAGTCCCCCGTGCCCGTGTACATGGATGCAGCCCCCGTGCCCGTGTACATGGATGCAGCCCCCCCGTGCCCATGTACATGGATGCAGCCCCCCGTGTATATGGATGCAGTCCCCCGTGCCCGTGTACATGGATGCAGTCCCCCGTGCCTGTGTACATGGATGCAGCCCCCTGTGCCTGTGTACATGGATGCAGCCCCCCGTGTACATGGATGCAGCCCCCCGTGCCTGTGTACATGGATGCAGCCCCCCCGTGCCCATTTACATGGATGCAGCCCCCCGTGTATATGGATGCAGTCCCCCGTGCCTGTGTACATGGATGCAGCCCCCCGTGTACATGGATGCAGCCCCCCGTGTACATGGATGCAGCCCCCGTGCCCGTGTACATGGATGCAGCCCCCCGTGCCCGTGTACATGGATGCAGCCCCCCGTGTACATGGATGTAGTCCCTTGTGCCCGTGTACATGGATGCAGCCCCCGTGCCTGTGTACATGGATGCAGCCCCCCGTGCCTGTGTACATGGATGCAGCCCCCCGTGTACATGGATGCAGCCCCCCGTGTACATGGATGTAGTCCCCCGTGCCCGTGTACATGGATGCAGCCCCCCCGTGCCCATTTACATGGATGCAACCCGCCGTGTATATGGATGCAGTCCCCCGTGCCTGTGTACATGGATGCAGCCCCCCGTGCCCGTGTACATGGATGCAGCCCCCCGTGCCCGTGTACATGGATGCAGCCCCCCGTGCCCGTGTACATGGATGTAGCCCCCCGTGCCCGTGTACATGGATGCAGCCCCCCGTGCCCGTGTACATGGATGCAGTCCCCCGTGCCCGTGTACATGGATGCAGCCCCCCGTGGCCTTGTACATGGATTCAGCCCCCCGTGGCCTTGTACATGGATGCAGTCCCCCGTGCCCGTGTACATGGATGCAGTCCCCCGTGCCCGTGTACATGGATGCAGCCCCCCCTGTGCCCGTGTACATGGATGCAGCCCCCTGTGTATATGGGTGCAGTCCTCCATGCCCGTGTACATGAATGCAGCCCCCCGTGGCCTTGTACATGGATGCAGCCCCCCGTGCTCGTGTACATGGATGCAGTACCCCGTGCCCGCGTACATGGATGCAGCCCCCCCCTGTGCCCGTGTACATGGATGCAGCCCCCCGTGTATATGGGTGCAGTCCTCCATGCCTGTGTACATGGATGCAGCCCCCCGTGCCCGTGTACATGGATGCAGCCCCTCCTGTGCCCATGTACATGGATGCAGCCCCCCGTGTATATGGATGCAGTCCCCCGTGCCCGTGTACATGGATGCAGCCCCCCGTGTACATGGATGTAGTCCCTCGTGCCCGTGTACATGGATGCAGCCCCCGTGCCTGTGTACATGGATGCAGCCCCCCGTGCCTGTGTACATGGATGCAGCCCCCCGTGTACATGGATGCAGTCCCCCGTGCCCATGTACATGGATGCAGCCCCCGTGCCCGTGTACATGGATGCAGCCCCCCCGTGCCCATTTACATGGATGCAACCCGCCGTGTATATGGATGCAGTCCCCCGTGCCTGTGTACATGGATGCAGCCCCCCGTGCCCGTGTACATGGATGCAGCCCCCCGTGCCCGTGTACATGGATGCAGCCCCCCGTGCCCATGTACATGGATGCAGTCCCCCGTGCCCGTGTACATGGATGCAGTCCCCCGTGCCCATGTACATGGATGCAGCCCCCCGTGGCCTTGTACATGGATTCAGCCCCCCGTGGCCTTGTACATGGATGCAGTCCCCCGTGCCCGTGTACATGGATGCAGTCCCCCGTGCCCGTGTACATGGATGCAGCCCCCCCTGTGCCCGTGTACATGGATGCAGCCCCCCGTGTATATGGGTGCAGTCCTCCATGCCCGTGTACATGAATGCAGCCCCCCGTGGCCTTGTACATGGATGCAGCCCCCCGTGCTCGTGTACATGGATGCAGTACCCCGTGCCCGTGTACATGGATGCAGCCCCCCCCTGTGCCCGTGTACATGGATGCAGCCCCCCGTGTATATGGGTGCAGTCCTCCATGCCTGTGTACATGGATGCAGCCCCCCGTGCCCGTGTACATGGATGCAGCCCCTCCTGTGCCCATGTACATGGATGCAGCCCCCCGTGTATATGGATGCAGTCCCCCGTGCCCGTGTACATGGATGCAGCCCCCCGTGTACATGGATGTAGTCCCCCGTGCACATGGATGCAGCCCCCGTGCCCGTGTACATGGATGCAGCCCCCCCCTGTGCCCATGTACATGGATGCAGCCCCCCATGTATATGGATGCAGTCCCCCGTGCCCGTGTACATGGATGCAGTCCCCCGTGCCTGTGTACATGGATGCAGCCCCCCGTGCCCGTGTACATGGATGCAGCCCCCCGTGTACATGGATGCAGTCCCCCGTGCCTGTGTACATGGATGCAGCCCCCCGTGTACATGGATGTAGTCCCCCGTGCCCATGTACATGGATGTAGTCCCCCGTGCCCGTGTACATGGATGCAGCCCCCCGTGTACATGGATGTAGTCCCCCGTGCCCGTGTACATGGATGCAGCCCCCGTGCCTGTGTACATGGATGCAGCCCCCCCCCGTGCCCATTTACATGGATGCAACCCCCCGTGTATATGGATGCAGTCCCCCGTGCCTGTGTACATGGATGCAGCCCCCCGCGTCCGTGTACATGGATATAGTCGCCCGTGTACATGGATGCAGCCCCCCGTGCCCGTGTACATGGATGTAGTCCCCCGTGCCCGTGTACATGGATGTAGTCCCCCGTGCCCGTGTACATGGATGCAGCCCCCCGTGTACATGGATGCAGCCCCCCGTGTACATGGATGTAGTCCCCCGTGCCCGTGTACATGGATGCAGCCCCCGTGCCCGTGTACATGGATGCAGCCCCCCGTGTATATGGATGCAGTCCCCTGTGCCTGTGTACATGGATGCAGCCCCCCGCGTCCGTGTACATGGATGTAGTCGCCCGTGTACATGGATGCAGCCCTCCGTGTACATGGATGCAGCCCCCGTGCCCGTGTACATGGATGCAGCCCCCCGTGTACATGGATGCAGCCCCCCGTGTACATGGATGCAGCCCCCCGTGTACATGGATGCAGCCCCTCGTGTACATGGATGCAGCCCCCGTGCCCGTGTACATGGATGCAGCCCCCCGTGTACATGGATGCAGCCCCCCGTGTACATGGATGCAGCCCCCCGTGTACATGGATGCAGCCCCCCGTGCCCGTGTACACGGATGCAGCCCCTCGTGTACATGGATGCAGCCCCCCGTGCCTGTGTACATGGATGCAGCCCCTCGTGTACATGGATGCAGCCCCCGTGCCCATGTACATGGATGCAGCCCCCCATGTACATGGATGCAGCCCCCCGTGTACATGGATGCAGCCCCCCATGTACATGGATGCAGCCCCCCGTGCCCGTGTACACGGATGCAGCCCCTCGTGTACATGGATGCAGCCCCCCGTGCCTGTGTACATGGATGCAGCCCCCCGTGTACATGGATGCAGCCCCTCGTGTACATGGATGCAGCCCCCGTGCCCGTGTACATGGATGCAGCCCCCCGTGTACATGGATGCAGTCCCCCGTGTACATGGATGCAGCCCCCCGTGCCCGTGTACATGGATGCAGCCCCACGTGCCCGTGTACATGGATGCAGCCCCTCGCGTACATGGATGCAGCCCCCCGTGCCTGTGTACATGGATGCAGCCCCCCGTGCCTGTGTACATGGATGCAGCCCCCCGTGTACATGGATGCAGCCCAGCACCGCTGATGTATGGCTCCATATGTGCACAGTGAGAACACACATTCCCTCCCAGGGATAATCAGTGAGTGATTGCTGGCCAGGAGGGGGATGGGAGGCGGCGGCTCCTGCAGGCCGTGTGTTATGTACGTGCTGAGCGCACAACAGGCAGCAGAGAGGGAAGAACAGGAAGAGTCCCGGCGGCGCTCACCTCTCCGGTGACCGGATCCTGTGCTGTGCTGTTGCTGTGCGATGAGGAAACTGTCATCTGCGGGGAGCTGGAGAAGGTGATCGCGTCCTGGCACAGGTGGGACAGTGAGACCCCGGAGATCTGCCCGGGAGGAGGGGACTGGATAGTTCCGGGCAAGACATGTGTTACATGCTGCTCCCCATGTTCCATCCCGAGGAGGGAGGGCAATGGCAGCAGTAGCCGGGCCCGCTCCAGGCTTGTTGTGTCCCGGGTGCTGGGAGGTGCAGGACTGATATGTGGCTGGGAGCTCCCTAGACATTGTGCACATACTGGCCAGCACCATGGAGAACCTGGAGAGCAGAGCTGGGCAGGAGAGCTTCCTGCCTGATGACCTGAGAGCTGGCATGGTGGACCAAGGGCAGCCCATGGTGATGGAGAGGAGGCTGCTGGAAGGGTATAGGCTTGTGGATGTGTTTCTCACTGGAGGAGCTCCTTGGGGATTTACCCTGAAAGGAGGCAAAGAGCATGGAGAACTTCTCATCATTACTAAGGTAAGGAAACTTTTATGGAAACTTTTTCCCATTGAGAACTTTTTACTGTAAGACCCCCATTGTCAGTTCAGCCCCTTCTTATAGAGAGAGGCGACTGTATGTAGAGTAAGGGGATGTCCATACGGGTGGAATCCCTCTGGATCTGCCGCAGTTTCTTAGATTGAGAATGGGATGCCCTTATCCAGATGATACACAAGGGGTTACATCATTAAGGCACATGTGACCGCCAGGTAGTCCTGCCGCAGTCACTGCACTCTCTGGTTCATGGGACATGTGTATTCTGTAAGCAACCCGCAGAATCCAGACCAAAAGTGAGGATCTTACACGAGCAGTATTGATACATGTTTGTCATTAAGGGGGTTCTACAGAGCTTTAAAGTTGATGTCCTAACCTTAGGGTAGGCCTTCATTATTAGATCAGTGGGGGTCCAGCACTTGGAAGGGACTTCAGTGTCCCCTATGATTACCAGGTGCAGCTCCTCACTTGGTAATGGTGGTACCTGGTATTCCAGCTCAGTCCTTCTATAGGGCAAGGCCTAGTCCCGGCTGGGGTGCCATGGACATAGTGGACATCTGATCGGCAGGGGCACTGAGAGGTGGACTTGCTCAGTTCTAAAATTGATGGACTGTCCTAAGGGTGCACCAGCAGGTTTAAAGTCCCGGAAAACTCTTCTAATCTGCTGCTGTCCCATAGAGAGAAAAATAAAAAAAATAGATGTGAAATCAGTACATAGGGGTCCTCCGGGGGGGGGGGGGGGGCAGTATCTCTCGCTGTGGTATTTGGACTGGCATAGTCTGATGGTGGCAAGTTCCGTCCCAATGCCATACACCTTGTACTGGTGATATACACCCCTGTATCAGTAGGAGTATATAATGTGTATATATACACATGGTAGAGAGGGTAGCACTTGACACATATCAAGATAAGCCTAAACAAGCCCCAAGGAGAGAGACGTCTTGTTGGGCATATCGCGAGCACCTGAACACCTGAGATCTACAGAAACGGGGACCCAGGTACTGTCATGTAGGTACAAGTGTGGGGGGAAGGGAGCTTCCAGCTTAATAACATTGTGTACTTTATTCCCTAAGGTGGATATTGATAATAGGTCTTTTTACTATAATGTTAAAACGCCAAAATATAGATTCTGCGGAGACTTCAGATCAGCTTTAAAGTGTAGAATCTTTGCATTTCAAGTTCTTGGAGGACTGATGAAAGGGAATAACAAAAACCGTACAGTCGTGCGCTCTATATTGGCCCTTCTAGACAAGTTGTGATGGGATGTAATGATGGCGGATCGTCCCTGTAAGTGGGCTCCTGTGTAAGTTTTCACTTAGTTTTTTTTTATACTGACCGCACATCTGTCCCATGTTTTTAGTGGTGTACGGTATTATATGCATCTTTCACCGCACGTGATGTATATTTTGGATGTTCACCATGCTATTCCTGCAGTGCCTCCTAAATGATTTAATGACTTTTCCCATCGTCTGATCTCGGCTCTTCCCAGACGTAATGATCACTTTCCATTGTTTCCCATCTTTGTCTCTTCTCAAGGCTTCTAGCATCAAAAAGAGGGCACAATCCTCAGGTTTATATCACTTCAAAAGCCAAGTGTTGTCTAACAAGTGACATGTATGAAAGGGAATAATTAGAGGGGTGGATGAAGCTCTCCGCTTGTAATAATACCTCGGCGAGGCCTGTCAGCCCTACACCCTTCCTCTGCTGTCTGTCACTGGACAGACACAGTTTGTTGGTATTATTTTCTTTTTAGGAGGTTCTTCGGCTGAGAATAGGAGACTCCGGTGTCAGAACTGTGTCAGCGGCCATGTCTCCGTGAGCCTGTTATGATAGTAGTGTTGTCATGGTTGCCGCAGAGCATCCATTTGTCTGACAGGGTAGACTTCTGATGAGTCACACATCTGCTAAGCTCCTAGTCACCTTACACAGCATAGACATGAGATAAGCATTGCTCAGCTGACATCTATCACCCCAAATGCCACCATAAATAGTCCTTATCTCAGGAGTACTGTAGGGTCTAATGGGTTAATCTGTCCAATACGGAAATGTGCAACTAGATAACTTCTACCTGATGAATGTAAAGATTTTTATTGTGATGTGATAAGTATCATTACGTGATTCATGAACACAATAACACAAGGCTCAGGTATTTCGCCCTGACCTTCCGGCTTCCCAGTCTTGCTCATCGATGTGACAGGAGCAGTAGTGATGTAACTGATACGGCCGCGGCTGGGAGCGCTAGTGATGTCTGTGGCTACTGATACTTCAGCTAACTACCATTATCATTGTCCGCTAGATATAATAAGCAGACGTTTTATGCCAAGATCCCATGTTCACTTACTTCAGCTACAAAAGTGACCTAGAAGAAAGGCAAGCAGCTTAGTATTGAAGACGGTCTGGGATCTGTGTTCAGCTACAAGGCTCTTGTGGCATGGCAGTTCATTGCGATCGCCAGGAGATCCAGCTTCTACATTGCTGGTACAGCACCAGTTTTTATTTTTTCTTTAAGTAGTGGTCAACCCCTTAATGTTTACATCTTGCCATCTACCTGCGTGGTGTTTGCTTATAGCACTTGTGCAGGATTATTGCAGCCTTTTCCTATTGAAGTGAATGGGACAATGCTGCAATAGCTTGCACCATCACTACTATGTAAATGGCATGATGTAGATATTAAAGAGGCTTCGGCGATCTCAAGAGCTCCCCAGTCCCTCGGAAAATCTAATTAATGGGGATGCTGAGTGTCGGATCTGCACGTATTTAATTAGAAAAATGTACACCCCTGATGAAGCTTTTGTGAAACGCGTGTTGGGAGTGTTTGGTGAATGAGCCTTTATACCTGCATGCTACTAGACCTAACTTTTTATCTGTTTTTTATCACTCATTTCTCTCCATTACCATGCCATTGTGCTCCTATTATGTATATTTAACTATTTATTGCCCCCCCCCCCCCCCAAAAAAAAAGTGAGTGACATAAAAAGTATTTAGGCATGCGCCAAAACTTAGAACCTTTTTGCTCCAGTATTCTGGTCTACATTGAATTCCGCAATGGGATTTTGTCATTTTTGGCTAGCTCTGGCTGCAGTGAAGCCACAACTATGTGTATCGTAGAGTTGTGCTCAAACTAGTGGGTCATGTGTGTATTGTTAACCAAACTTTTGGGAGTTTGTGGTTTACATGTATAAATAGGGAAGGCATGTTTATTCTACTATCACAAGAGGAGCCGATCCTGCTGCACAACTATCCATTCACTGCCCTGAAGGATGTGAGGGTTTGTTTTTGGTTCGTCAGCCTTGAATTCTGAAAAGCTTCTCTTCACGTATGTTGTTGTCAGAGCTGCCGGAACAGAGAACCCATGGAAAAGTACCAGGAGCTCCGCTTCATTGTTCTTGTGTTGTTGCTGGGAAACTCTAGGAGAAAGTACTGGAGAGCTCCCTGACGTGAATCCTAATTGTGCTCTTTGGTAACTTCTGCTATTCTACATAATGAATGTATTCATTTTATAGGGTATCCCACAACTAAACAACAACACTGGAAAGAATACAACCAAAGCGAAAGGGGGCCAAGGGCATGTATCAGCTGACAAGTCTGTTTAAAAAAAAAAAAAAAAAAAATGTCAGGAGTACCAGCTGACCATCGAATTTGTATGGGGGATGCCCAACTCTCTCCTGACCGATGTTGGTGGGAGAAGGATCAGGTAGTGTGAATTTAAATGCCTGAGCTTTCTGTTCTGCCAGGATATACCACAGCCAGAAGTGTCTAGCAGCAGCTTACTCTTCCACCCATACAGAACACATGCAGGCCCGGCAGACCCGATTTCTGTAATAGAAGAGTGTCAATTTATAAAATAAAAAATTCTACTTTGCTCTTGTATTTAGAGGAGTATGATTTTGCACTAGAAAGAATTTAAGGGAGTCTGTCAGCATAAAATGGCAGTTCAAGCCAAGCACAGGCACTCAGTGCACCCTTGACATGACCAGGTTGTTCAGCAGGGCTGGGGAGTCAGTCAGGCTGTGTGCCCACTGCGTTTTTTAAGCATTTCCACAGCAGCATATCCGCATGCGTTTTTTCTGCCAGGGAGATGCAGAAACGCTCAGGAAAAATCCGGAGTATTTCTGCATCATGGGCACATAGCCTTAAAGTCCTTTTTTGTGGAGTCGGTATAAAAAAAATATATAATAAACTGGTACAGTAGTACAATGCAGGATGTGCTGTAAATGTTTTCATAAGAATTTGGGAAAGTTATGAAATGTCCTATAAATGTCTGTTCCTGATCTAAGGATCTCGGCTTTTAGTTAAGAGGCAGTGCTGTGGAGTTGGAGTCGGATTCGGTGGTTTGTCTTACCGACTCCACAGCCCTGCTGTTCAGTGCACCTTCCGAAACGGAAGTACATGGGGTCGCCTTTCCCATGTACTTCCTGGTGCGGGGCACCATTCCCATCTTTGTTTGTATCTGCACAGCCCTGGCTTTCTAGGAGCCCTGGAGAAGAGTGGAGATAGATAGGAAGTTGTATTGAATGGTTGGGTCACACCAAGGGTGCACCATGTATCTGTGCTTGGTGTAAAAAGTCATTTTGTACTGACTCTCTTTAAAAGTTCTGTTTTTTTTTTTCCCCAAATAACTTCTAGAATTGTAAATTACACAAGTTTACTTTCTGCCATGTTTTTCACATTGTGTCCTCCACTACACTAAATGCTTTTCTGACGCTTTATGTAGTCAGCTACGCTATTGCGTCCTGAAAACAAAATAAAAACAAAATTGTTGCCATATCCTCAAATGTTTATTTTTTCTGCTCTGAAACCATGTCCCTATGATACTACTGCTAAGTGTTTTCTGTGCCGGCCTCTTGTGCAGCGGCTGTGTTGCTCTTTCAGGCTGCAGGTGGTCTGCGAGCTACATGTGCACTTGTATCCCGTAACTGCTGGTTTGTGATATTACATTTTTCTACCTTCCTAGAATAAGCTTATAGATCCGAGAAAAATAAACTATACAGAAACCATCAGGCATGTGGATAATGTAAGTTATTGGCGGGGAGCTGGAATCCGTCATGGACGTTACCTTTCACCTTTATCACATGAGCACTTAGCTGAGCGGCCTGTGTATATTTTATGTTTGTCCTTTGTGGAGGGCTTTGTGTGTCGGGTTGCTGATAAAGCACACACTTGTGTTTGAGCCTTTTCAGACACTGGATACTTTCTTCAGCCAGATCCTCAAAGCTTTTCTTTATGTTTAAGATATATGTACTTATTTTTCTGTAAGAAATTTGAGATTGATAGTCTGTCTATTAAATAGCTTCATCATTTTCTTGTGAGCTCAGCTTTATCGCTGGGCATTGGGTTTGGAATATTTTGCATTTGTTTTTTTTTTTTGGGGGGGGGGGGTGAAAATGTTTTCTTTACACATAACGTACATTTTTGGAGACTGCAGCTCCATGAATTTATTTCACGGGTTAGGGCAAGGAGGGAGATTCCACACTGTGTATCCTGACATTGTAGAGTTTTCCGCTTATACAGTGGTTGTCTTATGAAGAAAACCCCTTTTGAAAATAAAGTTGGCCCAGCTATTGGGTACAAAAGCTCCAGTGATAACAACTAAATATTTAGCTAGATATTTTACCTGGATCTGCACTGTAAAGAGCTGCTATTTTTTGCCAGCACCACGCTTTGATTTATAAAATGGTGTCTAAGTGAGCATATGCGAAAGGGAGATGGCGGGAGGGGGTGAATGCATAAAGAGAGGTATTCAAGTGAAGCTTATATAAGGGTTCTTCGCCATGTTCAGTGGTCTTGTCGGGTCTTACATTTGAACACCCCCATTCCCTTGGTGAGCTCATATGGGTTGCTGCTCGTGGGATGTGCTAGATTAGAAGATTTGAGATCCCACCCCAACTTTCAGGATTTCTTCACCTCTGGAGGTCCTAGGCGGGAGGTATTGTCATATTTAGCACAATTTTACATTTCTATAGAGATGAAACATGGCATGGATATCATAATCATCCATCTTAAGTTGGAGGTGTTCAGCTGGCCTTATGGTGATGCGAGTGAATGTGTTATGTTCATCCCTTCGCTATGATGACAAAAATATATCTCCCATGAATATCAGATCAATGCAAACTTTAATATTCATCACTGATCACTGGCTGCAAAGTGTCTGAGATTCCTTTGAGCAGAGGAAGCCCCTGTACTTCTCCACCTCTGTTTATACGAATCCTAGACTTGGTGGCTGTTTCCCAACAGATCTCCTGTTGTAGTTACCTATTCACGGTAGGAGGTCCCACTTCAGTGGAGGTTGAAGTTTCAGCTCTTTTTCCCAAGGGCAAAAAGAAAAAATTATATAATATTTTTTTGTGCTGTGTTAGCCAAACCCAGTTATTAATCCTATATGTTCAATGTGAGGGTGATATGTTCCCTCCCCGGAGATGTCTTTATGGATTTTACACGTTTTCTCTATGAAGCGCCCAAATCCTGTTTTGCGGAGGGAACGTAATGTGAAAGAACCCTTAGCTTTTTTTGCTCTACTCAACCAAAAATATTTATCTCAATTCCCAATATAACCATTTATTAAAATTAGGTTGTGCTTACTGATTTGGTTTGATATCAGTCTGAACATATGGACACCAGTTTCAATGGGAGCATTTTCATATCATCCAAGGCTCCCATGTAATTGAATGGGGGTGAGATGCAGTCGGGGTCACGTGATGCCTGTGAGCGGCCAGCAATAGTGTCACTCACAGGCAATACATACAACTAAAGGTAATAACAAAAAACACTTATTTTTCACATGCTAAATACATTGGGGCAATTGGAAAAAGTGCTGGACAACTCCTTTTAAGGCCGTACAAAATTATCAACTTGAAACTGATCCTGGTATATTTGGTCAAACATTTAATTAACTCACCCCTAATGTGACACCTGGAGCTGCTTCTCTTTGGTGCTGCTGTGATGTTAGGTGGTATGGATGATTTACTACTCATAACTGCTATTCCTGATTTGGAGTCTGGAGTGCAGGCAACTCTTTGCTATGATAAGTTTTTTCAAGAACTCTCAGCAGTAAGTCGTACTGAACGCGGATGTAAATTCATCACTGCTAATTTCACGTTACATTTATAGAACTCAAGCAGTGGAGGGTCTGCAGTACACATCACATAGGAGACACCGAGACTGATCTATATATATCACATAGGGGACACAGTGACTGCTGTGTACATCACACAGGAGACTAAGATTGCCGTGTATACATCAAAGGAGGCATGGGGCCGCAGTATAGACATCACAGGAGATGTTATTACTTGTTATCCTTCTCCATTGTCAGTATGTGAGATAGTTCAGACAGCTGATCTCGGACTTCCCTACCCTTCCGAGGGTGTGTTCTACATGATACGTTATAAGAAAGATATACTCTGTTTGTTTTTTGAGGAACTGACGTTTCCGTGTTTGTTCACAATGTGTAATGCTGTTAAATGATTACAATGGATGTACTATATTTTGAGAACATTTTTTTAGAGGATTTTTTCAGGATTTGTCAAATGTTTCTATAATGTTTCTCAGCAATCATGTGCTACACATGCAAACTTCACTGCTGAGTTCAGTGATTGGCTGCAGTGGTCATGTGACTAATGGACGGTGCGTCAGCACTGGCGCTGCGGCAAAGGATTCATCTACTAAGTAATAGCTTTTTATTCTAACCTTTCCTACTGTGTCATAAGTTTTGAAACTTCCTGGAAAACCCCTTTAAATCAGATTGTGATGATCTAAAAGACGTTTTAGAAAATTCCTGTTAGTGTCAGGCTCTTTTCAGTATATACCTTTTACTATGATGTCTCTTCCATGTTATTACTTTACTCAGTGACCTTTGGCCGGCTCCCGGCAGCACAAACTACCCTGCTGTCTCCAGCGTCTCTTCTCCAAGACTATTTTTGGAATGTTTTCTTACTGAATCATTCTGAAAAACCCTATTTCTTTTATGACTAATTATATTTTATGACTATATTGCTTCCCTTATCTATTGTAGTAATGTGTGGCTTGCTCCTGTCCCAAGCGAAGGAGCCATTTCAGGCATGTGGATCCTTGGCAATCTTTCCTCACACGTTTTCATGATCCTTCCTCCTATAATGGTGTCATCTTAGCGCCTTGTCCACAGCTCATTAGGCACAATGTACACCAAGTAATTCACCGGTAAAGGAAAGTCGCACAGAAGGTTGTTTCAGGAAAATGGACCTTTCCACCTGTACGTTATTCTTTTGATGCTACTTGGTAAACGGGAAGTAGCACCAACATGCGTGTCCTAATGAGTATGCTTGGCACCTATCCTCTTTATTGTGTCCCAATAGGCTATTCAGAAGCCGTGTGGGAACTTTTATGTCAGCATTTTATTGACTTCCTCTTTTGAATCAGGGCTTTTTTTATTCCTCAGGACCAATTGAAGGTGGTAGGGAGTTGGCACATACTGTCTTGCATGCA
Source organism: Phyllobates terribilis (assembly GCF_046119375.1). NCBI lineage: Eukaryota > Metazoa > Chordata > Amphibia > Anura > Dendrobatidae > Phyllobates > Phyllobates terribilis. Next base: position 760,109,412 of record NW_027362762.1, on the reverse strand, counting down.
TGAGTTTTCTAGCTAAATCGGTGGCCTTTCTAGTGGTGTCAGTTGTACCTGCTAGTTCTGCAGGCTTGTGGTTCTTTATTGGGTCTGGGTCAATGTATGTGATCCATATGTCTCATCCAATCACCTTTCACTTCATGCCGTCTCTTAGATCCAGAGTGAGAACCTGCAGCTGCACACCCCTCCTCCCCCTCTTCTCTTCTTTATTAAGGATCACCATTAAGCCTTCCTTGACCATTTTAGATCTCAGAATCGAGCATGATACTCCTAGAAATGTGTAGTCAGAAAACAAGAACTTGGCACTCAGGCTTGGTTCCAATAGCGTTTGACCCTGTCGGGGCTTACGTCCGTAGCCCCACAAAACGGGATTCGGTGTATGCGCTGATAGGGCCATTGACAGTAATGCTTTAGACAGTGTTCTCTGTCATACATAATTTTTGGCTGTATATGCCTATGGAGGCTGGCAACAAGACGTAGTAGACTATGTCTTGCTGACAGCCTCAACTAGGTGTATACGGCCAAAGTTTATGTACTATAGAGCACAATGTGACTGAATCATTACAGTCAGTGGCTCCATCAGCGCATACGCCTGAAATGCATTTTGCATGGGTTTGGCCGTAAGCTCCAAGGAGTCACTGAACGTGTAGGGTCAAGTGCCATCTGAACCCAGCCTTGGTTGCTATTACAAATGTAGACTTTTTATCTAGTTTTTATGATGCAATCCGACCTTAATATATTACGTTTCTGTGATAAAGCTGACCTCCGTCAGATATACAAGTACTTCTCAAAAAAATTTGAATATCATCAAAAAGTTAATTTATTTCAGTTCTTCAATACAAAAAGTGAACCACATATATTACATAGTCATTACAAACAGAGTGATCTATTTCAAGTGTTTATTTCTGTTAATGTTGATGATTATGGCTTACAGACAATGAAAACACAAAAGTCATTATCTCAGTAAATTAGAATACTTTATAACAACAGCTTGAAAAATGTTTTTAAAATCCGAAATATTGGCCTACTGAAATGTATGTTCTGTAAATGCACTCAATACTTGGTCGGGGCTCCTTTTTCATCAATTACTGCATCAATGCGGCGTGATCAGCCTGTGGCACTGCTGAGGTGTTATGGAAGCCCAGGTTGCTTTGATAGCAGCCTTCAGCTCATCTGCATTGTTGGGTCTGGTGTCTCTCATCTTCCTCTTGACAATACCCCATAGATTCTCTATGGGGTTAATGTCAGGCAAGTTTGCTGGCCAATCAAGCACAGTGATACTGTTGTTTGTAAACCAGGTATTGGTACTTTTGGCAGTGTGGACAGGTGCCAAGTCCTGCAGGAGAATGAAATTTCCATCTCCAAAAAGCTTGTCGGCAGAGGGAAGCATGAAGTGCTCTAAAATTTCCTGGTAGACGGCTGCGCTGACTTTGGTCCTGATAAAACACAGTGGACCTACACCAGCAGATGACATGGCTCCCCAAACCATCACTGATTGTGGAAACTTCACACTACACCTCAAGCAACTTGGATTGTGGCCTCTCCACTCTTCCTCCAGACTCTGGGACCTTGATTTCCAAATGAAATGAAAAATCTGCTTTCATCTGAAAACACCTTGGACCACTGAGCAACAGTCCAGGTCTTTTTCTCCTTGGCCCTGGCATTGTCTATTGGTCAGGAGTGGCTTGACACAAGGAATGCGACACTTGTAGCCCATGTCCTGGATACGTTTGTGTGGTGGCTCTTGAAGCAATGACTCCAGCAGCAGTCCACTCTTGTGAATCTCCCCCCAAATTTTTGAATGGCCTTTTCTTAACAATCCTTTCAAGGCTGAGTTTATCCCGGTTGCTTGTGCACCTTTTTCTACCACACTGTTTCCTTCCACTCAACTTACCATTAATATGCTTGGATACAGCACTCTGAACAGCCAGATTCTTTAGCGATGACCTTTTCTGGCTTGCCCTCCTTGGAGAGTGTCAATGACTGCCTTCTGGACATCTGTCAAGTCAGCAGTCTTCTCCATGATTGTGGAGCCTACTGAAACAGACTAATGGACCTTTTAAATGCTTAGGAAGCCTTTGCAGGTGTTTTTTGTTAATTCTAATTTACTGAGATAATGACTTGTGTTTTCATTGGCTGTAAGCCATAATCATCAACATTAACAGAAATAAACACTTGAAATAGATCACTCTGTTTGTAATGACTCTATATAATATGAGTTTCAGTTTTGTATTGACGAACTGAAATAAATTAACTAATTTTTTGAAGATATTCTATTTTTGTGAGAAGCACCTGTATGTATTTCTGGAGAACAAACACAGAGGAAGGAGAGAGAAGCAAATATAGAATAGTGATGTGTGGCAGGTGGGATTTCTGCTTTTAGGAACAGTGAGTGTTGGAGAAGTTCTGGTCTAAACCATGAAAAGCACATAACCACATTAACCTTTTGTGATTTCACCCCCCCTCCGCTCCCCTGTATTAGGTAAAATTGAGCGCTGTCACAGATAGTGTCTCCCTTCCATAGCCATAGTACAAGTGATGCTGAGAAATGATCAGTCCTGAATGAACTCTACAGTACGAGTGGATCACAGGGGGTCCGTCTGCAGTGATCTGCATTTCAGCAGTCCCTCTCACACACACTTGTTGTCCAAGCAGACACCACCTGTAATACCGTCTCAAATATTCTTAAGTTATTATTTTTCTCTCTTACAATAACTTTTTATACTTTTTTTTTTAAATTTTGGCTCCATTTTCTTTGTACAATAATAAAGTTACCTGTTAAGTGAGAAATGGCATCATAAAGTTACTACTTCCAGCTGCATCTGCATGGAGGAAGTTTGGTTTTCCTGACAAAGTTCTCAAGGGAGAAAAATTCAGATATGGAGAGCAATGAATGGAAAAAGATTTGACTCCATAGAGCAACAGATTGAAATGATGGCGAAAGGACAGGACGTACTTGGCTGAAAGTGATAAATGATACCATTGTTTTCTTCAATCTTGATTATTGTGATTAAGAACGTTCTTAGTTTCCTCGTAAAGAAAAGCCAAGTCTAGAATTTAATGGGGAATTGCAAAAATTACTTTTTGTCAGTGTCCAGCTCCTGACACATCCAATAATCTAAAATTTGGGTCAAACTTATCCTGGACTTTGGCTTTGGCTGAACTGCATACGTTATTAAATAGTTATCTTACACTTGATGAGGCTGGTATGTTTATTGTGAAAATCTCATGTTAGAATTGCTGTAGGATCGTTTTGGTAATTTACACTCAATCTCCATCTATCTAGCCTTATTGACAGCTCCTCAGTGTCCCTCCTCTGCTGCTGAGATCTCACACTGCTCAGTACAAGCTGAAGTTGTCAGTTTGGTTGTGTTGGGGGCAGAGATTGAATATATTTGATTTCATGAGCTCCCTCACTCTTCAGCTGGACTCCTAAAATGCTTAAATGTCAATTGGTGTAGGGATGCTCATATTCCATTCAATGCTCCTCTGGGAATTTTAGCCTTTTAAAAGAGGTAGAGGACAAGGACTCTGGTGCCACATATAGGAAGTGTCAATCAGCCCTTTAAAGGTCCTTGTCTTGTAACTAGGATTGCATGTCAAACTAGAAACTCCATTTGCAGGCACATGTATATTGGTTTTTACCCCTCATCAGTGCAAAACAGGAGAACTGGTTTGAGAGACAATTTTTATATTAATATATGGGGAGTGAATTTTCACTCTCCAGGAGAAGAAACTTTATCCCTTACATCTCCTGTCAAAGGCCTCTCACCCAGCCAACCAGTTCTCCTGCATTGTGCTGATGAGAGGCAAAAAAACCCCCTGATGACACTGGTTTACGTCCTTTAAAATTCTGTATCAGATTGGCTGTATAATCTTACCTGACTTTCTGATTTGGTTTCCCACACAATAGGCTAATTAACGTTGGCTGATGGCGACTAGTTCGGCTGACTGTGTAATGTGTGTGGGAGCCCTGTCCAATTTGTCAGGGGAAATATCGATTCGGCATGTCCAATTTCAGATTGCCATCTGTATGGTCTCCCAGAGATGAGCCACCACCAGACGTGTCAGGCGGTGGCTTTCTCATCGAGAAAAAAGGAGCTTTAGGCCGAGCGAACACTCCTGTGTACGACGGAGTTGGATGTCAGCTGAACGAACGGCAGAATCCTCACTTAGCGGACCGCCATCTAATGTGTATGGTGGATTTAAGATATGTGGCAAGCCCCTTCAAAAGGTCGATATTGACTTTTAGGTTTGTTACCATAGGTGGCACCAGGGTTTCTGTCCTCTTCTTTGGACATTAGCGTATATGGTGATACAGAGACACGTGCTCCACATGAGTCCCGTATGTACTGGTTTTGACGTTGAATATTGGTGACCTTCCCCCGGCGATTTGCTTGAGCGGGGAATATTTGGCAGCATGGATTCTATTGCAGATCAGATTCCTTATGTAGGAAGAGCCGTGCTGTTACAGGGAGTGAAAGGGAGTGGAATAAATGTTTGTGTGGGTGTATGGAAGGTGCCGATTCCTTTGAAAATACGTGTATATTCTCAGCAGACTCTTGGTTTGTGTTCATAAGTTCAGCTACTGTCAGGGACACATACTGTATATTGTAGGAAGCTGCATTTTTGCTTATGGAAATCCAGTCGCTTCACCTATTCCATAAACATGTCATTTCTTTTTGCAGTGAGAATTGGCCATAGTCAGTCTGATGAAAGTCAGATACATGTTATAAACCAATTCCATCTGCTCTTTACATCTGGAAATCTGGACGTAGACACGAGATTGAAGTTATTACAAATATCTGATTTAAGTTTTTTCCCAGTTGTTGACCATTTATTGATCATTCTTATGTGCAGATGCCTAATACGCAATAATATAAGTCCTACAAAAACAAGGAGTCATATATATCCACCAACTATGTAAAAAGTATAAATTTTATTCAAAAGAACACCAATGCAATGCTAAACATAAATTGATAAAATCCGAAGCTTGAGTCTTCACCTTTGATAAGATATCAACACCATGGTTGATGACACAATATACAGAGGGGCAAAAACACAATAAATGGACTATATTAGATCCACGTGGATTTCAAGTCCATAGTACACTGAAAAAGAGGTAAGGTCAAAATACATAATGTAGTGCTAAATTGTGAACACTTCACAACTATAAAGTATAGTCAAAGGATTGCTGCTTACCCATTACTCCATGTGTAAATACCATGTATATGCAACCCTGACGTGCGTTTCGCATGGGCTTCCTCAGGAGGTCGTTGACTCCTCCACAACCAACAATCTCCATGTATCGAGATCCTCAGTGCTGAGTATGGAGCAGTGGTGGCAGTCAGGGAATTATCTATTTTTCTTCTTTTTTCCTACCTCTCAGGGGCTATTCAAAGGGGTTCATATGTAGTAAACAACCGCTTTACAGTAAATGTCTACCCTAATGAAGTTTTTAGGTTTTAACTGAGTTATCCTGGTCTGGAAAATGTGACTGCTCATCCAAAACACACTTAAGTCCAACGGTTGTCCCTGGCATTAAAGTGAGACACATTCTGGATTTGACATAGATTCCATGCCGAAATCTGTGTGAAATCTACTGAAAATCTGCATTAAATGCATGTAAGAAGAAGGATTTTTGTGATCATGCTCACATGCACTAGAAATAATCTGCACCGATCCTTGGCCCAATTGCATAAAAAAATCTGCATGAAAAAGCTGTCTAATTTATTTCAATTCCACAGCACATCAGTCTACACATCCAAGGCTGTAATCCAAGTGTCTACCTCTGATTTCTGCAGCAGATCCTGAAGTAAACACGTGTTGAACGTGTCTATTGCAAATCCGACACGTGTGAACATGCTCTTAAAGGAAATAGGTCCGAGCTGCCATACCACACAGGTCCTGTTGGACAGGTGTGGTAATGTTTTTAGAAGAATATAGCCATGTTTTTCTAATCCTAACCCCATACTGCCACCTGTACCATCCAGTACTTAACAAAATTAGTCACTTGCATGCTTCATTAGTAAGTTTAAAACCTGCTCCAGCAGTATGTAGTCAAGGAGGAGGAGACGCTGTGCAGACAAGTCAAGCTTACCACACCCTATCCCGCCCAATCTGGCTTGATTGACGTCCCTGAAGCCACGGTAAGCCTTTTCTTCAGAGATGTCAATCAAGTGGGGTGGAAATAAAGTGCTATCAGCTTGACTTGTCTGCACAGTGTCTCCACCCTCTTGACTATCGATAGCCTTACAAAAGTATGATAGTGGGGCAAAGCCGTCTGACTGGTTCCCATTAAACAAGACTGGTATCTGCTTATGGGACAACATAACAAAGAAGCTCATACTATTTTTTTAAACCCTTTTTTGAGCCCCCACTCCCCCTTTTGATATGTGTAAACATTGCTGTGTGACCACTGCAGGCGATCACTGGTCTTGGTGATTATATTATGTACAGCACAATTTGTCTTTAGTTGCAGTCATAAATTGCGTTAGTTGCAGTTGGCACAACATAGTACATTTTGTGTCTGATGTCATCTAATGTAACATAATGTACTCGTCCCATACAGTCTATATATCAGAGACCTTTGTCATGAGCAAGGAGATTAGACATCTGGAAGAATGTGTCTCGGGCATTGCTCAAGGTTTTTGTAGTTTTGCATAGTGTCGAAACAATGCTCACGAAAGCAGCTTTATTCTGGCTTCAGCCCTAATTTGTTTACCTGCCGTCTGTATAGCAGAAGCGGAAGTCGAGGAAACTCGAATACACCTTTTAAGTAATTTCTTCACTTTCTTGTTTATTTAACGATTCACTTTCTTAATCCTGGGATGACACAGACATGAGTATGAGCTCACCTGCCCGGTGTATGAATGCAGACATGATTCACTGGCGTGATCTAAGCATGTTATTTTTATTGTATTTTCGGATACTTACTTTTAAGATTTATGAGCTTAGTAAAAAATGATCTCCTTTGTTCTAGATACAGCGCCACTCTTGGCCAGAGAGCTCATACTCCTCTGCGTTTAAAACGGACAAGTGAAATCGGATTGCACTCTGACTAATGTTACTCAATGATTCTGTGTTCATCTGCAGTTTTTTTCCTCAGCTCGGATCAGACAGAGAAAAAAATTGCAGTTTACTGTGAGTGGCCGCGTATATCGGACGAGACATGCCAATGCAAGTCAGTGGGGGCGAGAAAAAAAAATTGCATGACACACGGACCATGCATGTGCCGTGCGATCGGGATATATATTATATAATTTTTTTTACGCACCCATCTGATGGGAAACCCGACATTTCATCAGCCGAGTACAGTAAAATCACAGCGTAAACTGTCAGAAAAAGATACCTATAGATAGCATAAAAGAAAAAAAATGTTGTGGTGTCCCCCTAATTTTTCATAACCAGCTGGGGGAAAGCCAACATCTGGGGGCTGGTGTTTGCAGTCTGGAAAGGGGAGTAATAAACATGGATCTTCCCAGGCTATTAATATCAGCTCAAACCTGTATACTTAGCCTTTACTGGTTATTAACAATGGGTGACCCAAAAATAAACTGCAAAGGCTAGGCCGACAGCTGCAGGCTGATATTAATAGCCTAGGAGAGGTCCATTGATATTGGCCCCCTCTCAGACTAAGAGTATCAGCCCTCAGCTGCCCCAGAAATGGCGCATCCATCAGATGCGCCAATTCTGGCGCTTAGCCTCCGCTTTTCCCACTTGCCCTGGTGCGCTGGTAAGTGGGGTAATAATTTTGGGGTTCATGTCAGCTGTTTTTTGGCCGCTGACATCAAGCCCAGGCATTAGTAATGGAGAGGCATCTATAAGACGCCCCCATTACTAACCCCATAGTCAAATGTAATAAAGACACAGACAGAATAAAGTCCTTTATTTGAAATAAACCACGCTCCTCTTTTACTCATTTATTAATGTAAAATTAAAAATAATAAAACACCATATTCCTCACCTGTCCACCGATAAACAATTTGTCCCGCGACAAGCCAACTCCGCTACATCTGGATACCTGGCTGAACTGTCACATCATGCCATCGTTCAGCAAAGCATCCAAATGTAGCGGAGTTGGGCTCGTCGCGGGACAAATGGATTATTGGCGGACAGGTGAGGAATATGGTGTTTTTATTTTTTAATTTCACATTAATAAATGAGTAAAAGAAGGTGGGGAGTGTTTATTTTGACTATGGGGTTAGTAATGTGGATGTCATATAGACTCCTCTCCATTACTAGGCTATTAATATCAACCCGCAGCTGTCTGTCTAGCCTTTGCTGGTTATTAAAAATAGAGGGACCCCACTTCATTTTTTTTTTCTGGGGTCACCCCTTGTTCCTAACCAGTTAAGGCTAAGTAGACAACTGTGAGCTGATATTAATAGCCTTGGAAAATCCATTTTTATTACCACCCTTCCCAGACTATAAACATCAGCCCCCAGCTGTCAGCTTGCCCTCAGCTGGTTATGAAAAATTAGGGGGACCCCACACCATTTTTATTTTCTTTATTGCTTAAATACAAGTACAGTAAGCTACACATGCAAAGCACTGATTAAATATCTCACTAAACTATTTCTATCTATCTTTGTATTTTAAGATTATTTACTTAGAAAGCTATCTTTAAATGATCTAGAGAATTACTGTATGTAAAAGCTAATGTTAAAAACGCATTACATACGGATTAAATAGGCTGACGAACAATCATGAGTCAGTTGGACAAATAGTCATTCATTGATGACCCCCAACACCTCACAAACTACAAAAGTCAATATTGGATTTTTTTCTGCCTCTGAAGCCGCCAAATCGGTGTTTTGAGCGATGACGAATGTTCGCAGGTCGTTTCCAATAACCAGATCAAGATCGTTCATTTTAGTCAAATGTGTGTGGCCTACTTTAGTGAAAATTGTAGACTATTTGGCAAAAGTATTAAGTATAGAGGAGTATATATTAATTATTATTATTGTAGCTTTGTTAATGAAGGAAATGTTCATCAAAATATGACCTCTGCTTTAAATCCGATTAGCAATGTTTTTCTGGCAATGGCGATGATTCTTTGCTTTCATTGTCACTGCAGGCTGTAAATTCCTTGCCCTTAGTCCTTTCTTCTAGTGTACAGAGCGGATTGTCATTGCCTGTGTCACGTGGAAGTAACTGGACCAGTCTCGATCATGTCTGGATCTACTGGCGTTGCTGACCTGCCGGGCCGGTTACTGGCGGCTCGTTTAGTTGTGAATGTGATTCCTACCACATTCCTGTGACGGCGGATGAGCCGAGGAGTCCCGCTGTGCAGATGGCTTGGTCACATTGTCTACCAGCACAATTAAGTGGTCTGTCAGAAGCATCGGCTTCACAAATCTGCTGAATGTTTTGGTAACAGATGGCAAATTAAAAACATTTTATAGCACTTTTTTAAGCTTCTCCCTACAGTTAGTAAGGGACACCCATTTTTTTATTATTTGGTTTTTAATATGAACTCATCAAACCTTAGAATCTACATCTTTCTTGCTCGACAATAATGCTTTCTAAATCGTGATTCTGCACGGAGCTTACACCATTGGGCCAGTCTGAGGCTCTGTTCACACTAGTGTTCGGAGTTCTGCATTTGTTCTATTAGTGGAACAGAAAAACAGAACTTATGCGTAAATGGATCCATCCCAGACACAAACGGACTCTTGGCCATTATGGAGTCCATTGGTTTTATGTAAGGTTGTCCATAGTTTTATCAGATAAAATTGTGCAGCTTGCAGCTCCTTTTTTTTTTTTTTCCTGCTTTATTAGCTGAGGCTCTGACTCCAATGTGAATGAAACCTAACAAGTGGCCCTTAGTTTCTTATTCTTTTTCTCATTGTCACATGTCAGAGTAAATCCACCTCTAGATAGTTTTATAAGTATCACCCCTTTAAAAAAAAAAAAAAAAAAAAGAAATCGGGTAAATACGATTTGTTGAGATAACTGCTCTATTTGGGCTTTATTTAATATTCTGGATGAATATCCTTCAGATAATTACATTAAAAGTTGTCCGTGAATCTTCTTCATAAAAGGAATCTGTCAGCAGGTTTTTGCTATGTAATCTGAGGACAGCATGAGGCAGGGGTTAAAACACAATTCAAGGATGTCGCATGTCAGGATGTGTGCTCTTGTTTACTGAGGCTGTGTGCCCACGTAGCGTTTTTCATGCGTTTATGCTGCGGAATTTCCGCAGCGGAAACGCTTGTGAAACGCTAGGTAATCCGCACCCCATGGTCCCCAAGGGGATTCCGCATGTTCTATGTACATGCTGCGGATTTTTCCGCAGCGTTTATGCTGCATACAAAAATCCGCAGCATGTCATTTAATTTTGCGGAAGCGCAGCGGAACTCCCGCCATTGACTTGCATTGAGACGCATAGAAACCGCGACTGTACATTTGTACAAGCGGCTTCTATGCGTCTCTATGTGCGGATGGTACCCAGTTCTGGAGGAGAGGAGACTCTCATCCAGACCTGGGTACCATTGTACCTGTAAAAAAAGAATAAAATAACAAATAAAGTTTATATTCACCTGTCCGGCGGCTTCTCTCTGAATGCCGGCATCGTTTGAGGACCTGCGGTGACGTCACAGTCATGTGACCGCAGGCCCTTCACCGCTCTGTCTTGCGAGATGCCGGCATCCAGGAACCAGACAGGAACGAGCGCTGCAGCCACGCCGGGGCCTCGGGGGTGAGTATAGCTTTATTTGTTTTAATTTTTACGGTTCACACTGTATAAATCCATGCCGTTTGCATGGATTTATATAGTGTGACCTAGTTGTCAAGCACTTTCCAAGTGATGCTATCGCCTGGAAAGCGCTTGTCAATCTGCATGCGGAAACGCATGTGAATCTGCATGTGGATCCGCATGTATTCTGCAGGAAAAACGCATGCACAATCTGCATGCGTTTCTTCTGCCAGGGAGATGCAGAAATGCTGCAGAAATTGTCTGCTTCATTTCTGCATCGTGGGCACATAGCCTTACACTGAAGGGTTTATCACCTGGTGATTATCATTGTCTGGACTACCAGTGCCTGCTTGCTTGTCCGACGCCGCCCCCTCCTGTGATAAGCAGCTTCCTGTCTATAGACAACGCTCATAAAGAGCCTGGTGTGGGTGGAGCTAGCTTTCTCAGCTCTGCTGCATGTTGCATCAAAAAACTCTGTGTCAGAACGGCTGCACCCAGTAATCTAAGTGAAACCTTGTTGGATTCAGCTTCTCTTTGCCTATATCATGCTGCTTTTAGATTAGGTAGCAATACCCTTTTGACAAATTCCCTTTAAAAAAATACATGACTGCTGTTAACCTCACTTTTTCAATGCCCCTCTGCCCCAGCACCACCACACTTGTGGTCCTTGCCGATCCTGCAACTCTGACGTCACATCCAGCATTGACCCCTGCAGCCAATCACTGGCACCTGCATTGAGTCTTTCATGTAGCCTGTTAAAATGGGAAAACTTCTTCTTTTTTTTTTATTACTTTCTGTTGCCATATCATCTTATATTCCTGATTGAATCTATTAATGTACAGTTCTTCTCTCTTTTATTATTTCTTTGACCTTATTAAAAATATTTGAAGGGTTGTTCCTATGTTGGGTGTTCATGGGTAAGATGGGAATAACTTCCTCCAAGCTCCGAGCACTGGAAGGGGGGCAGCTGAAACGGCCGAGAGCAACTGTGCTGCGCTTTCCTTAAGTCCCATTTCCAGAAATGGTGCAGCTTAGCCGCTCACATGCACTGGTGGGAGCCTGGCCGAGTTATTCCCGCTCAGCCATGAAATCCCAAGATGGGAATAACTTTTTATCAGCAAAAGTTACAGAACTTTACTGTCTGCCTGATAAGAAGCTTACTGCTTTCTATCTGAGGTTATTTCCTGTGCTTTTTCCTTTCTTTGTTGCTGGAGTACACACAAAGTTGTAGATAAGTCAAAAGAAACCCGGCGTGTGTTGGTTTTATTGGCAGTTACAATATATTTACAATATAGTAATAATATAAAGCCGCCATGTATCACTGAAAAAACGCATATGTAGCGGATATGAATAAAAAAGCTAAGTACACAATTGGTGTAGTGTAAAAACACCGCGAGAAATGACACATCAGATAACGCAGGAGAAACCAGGGGCATCCAGCCGAAATAATTCCGTCCATAAACCAAACAAAGCCAAACTTAGAAACAACGCCAAGAATTTGAAGTGATTTATGCGGTCTGATTTTGGTCACACATTTTGGCAAAATTTGAAAAAACATCAAATACTCAAATCATATAACTGCATAAAAATGCCACAATAATCGGTAGTATTGTATTTCATAATTCACTATTAAGTTCACACAATGCGTTTTTTGTGAATTTTTTTTTCCCCCACTACATATTTTTACATTTCCAGGATAGTGTATGGGATTTCTCTAAGGACTTCTTATGCTTTTTTTTTTTTCACAGCGGAAACTGATTTGTGGTGTGATTGTGAAATCTGCAGTTTCTCTTGTGGACAATGCTTCTTATTTGCAGATTTTTCCCATAGGCTTCAATGAGATAAGGGAAATCCGCAGATAAGGAACTCCATCTGCGTTTTTGAGTTTTCACTGCAGAAGTGCAATATCAGTAATCTGCATATGACTTTATCACTAAAGTTTTATCAAAACAAAGGGGTTTTGTGTAAAACATGGCAGGCAGCCCAAAAGAAGAAATAAACTACAGTAAAAAATATTGCGAATACAAAATACATGTAAAGTAGATTCAGCAGATGTTTTTACACCAAAAACGGCAGGAAAAAACACTGCAGAAAATACTTGCATTTTTGTGTGCAATTGTTCGTAGAGTGCAATTATTTACTTAATCATTGTTCTCGGCAGTACATCCTACAGTGCAGGGCTGGGGAGTTGGAGTCGGTATAAAATCGACCGACTCCGTCTCCTAAAATATATACTAAACTTGTACAGTAGTTAAGTGCTGGATGTGCTGTAAATGTTTTCATAAGAATTTGGGAAAGTTATGAAATGTCCTATAAATATCTGTTCTGTTCCTGATCTAAGGATCTGGGCTTTTAGTTGAGATGAATCTGTGCTGCACTTTATGTACACGCTCAGTAGTGAGGCAGTGAGATGAATCTGTGCTGCACTTTATGTACACGCTCAGTAGTGAGGCAGTGAGATGAATCTATGCTGCACTTTATGTACACGCTCAGTAGTGAGGCAGTGAGATGAATCTATGCTGCACTTTATGTACACGCTCAGTAGTGAGGCAGTGAGATGAATCTGTGCTGCACTTTATGTACACGCTCAGTAGTGAGGCAGTGAGATGAATCTGTGCTGCACTTTATGTACACGCTCAGTAGTGAGGCAGTGAGATGAATCTGTGCTGCACTTTATGTACACGCTCAGTAGTGAGATGAATCTGTGCTGCACTTTATGTACACGCTCAGTAGTGAGATGAATCTGTGCTGCACTTTATGTACACGCTCAGTAGTGAGGCAGTGAGATGAATCTGTGCTGCACTTTATGTACACGCTCAGTAGTGAGGCAGTGAGATGAATCTGTGCTGCACTTTATGTACACGCTCAGTAGTGAGGCAGTGAGATGAATCTGTGCTGCAC